>NW_026947493.1:0-10000000 GCF_034190915.1 Cavia porcellus
CCAAATCATTCTCCACTGCAGTTACCTTGGATTCCAGGAGCACATATGATAATACAAACATCTTGTGAGGAGAGTTGAAATTACCCATTAGGCAACACAACTTTCTTATTACTGATGGTCCTGAGACAGTGATTAAGCAGACTACATTTTGACCAAGACTGTTTAATTATGCATACTTCTCCCCCACCCTTTAGTAAGGACACCTGTCTGCTTGTCTTCCCAGTATGTATAGCTTTACTTATTTTAGTTTAGCTTATTTTTGTGGGGGCAGCGTGGCCAGAACTGATTATTTTGAATCCTTGGAATCAAGCTTCTAGCCTAGGACTCTGGTAGAAATGTAAGCGGTTCCCTCCTCATGTGGAAATAAAAGGAAAAATGGCGACGGCGATAATACTAAGAGAGCTCTTCAAAATAGATCACACGACCATTAGGCAGCAGGGCTTAGGCATGACTTCAGCTGCTGCCCACGAATATTAACTTTGGTTACATTCTTACTACAAACATGTAGAACAGATTATATGATGCCAGAGACTTGAGATGTGAATCAACAGAGTGTCAGACTTGGGAAATTTTTGCTGAGTATATATACATTCTTTTGAAGGCCTTGACTCATAGCAACGATTTTCAATGATTTCCAACAGAAAGCAAAATAATTATTACTGCCTTATAATTAATGTGCTGGGAACTGTGGTACAAGACTATAATTACAGTGCTCTGGGAGAATGGGGTAGAAGAATCCCAAGTTCAAGCCCAGCCTAGGCAACTTAGTGACATATAGAGACTGTCAAAAAATATCAGTGGAGCTGGGGATTTAGCTCAACAGGGTAAGTGCCTGCCTGGCCAACATTAGGTCGTGAGTTTGATCCCCATAACAACAACCAAAAAACTATATATATATATATATATATATATATATATATATATATATAAAATCAGTGGAGATAGGGGTGGGGTAGGGATTGTAGCTCAGTGCAAAAACCAGGAATTCAATCCCTGGTACCACATTAAACAAATGAATGTTATTTGTTCAATATAAGCTTCCATTTTCCCTGCCTTCTTTGAAACAATGATTTAAAGCAATTTGAATTTGTGTTTCCTGAGGTTCAATCTTTAACAGCCTCTAAATAAAGTCCCTTTTACATTTGGAGTTTCTGAGTTTGGACTGAGTAACAGTAGAAAAAGAGAATATCTGCTCTTGGAAGAAGAACACAAGAAAGGGGTCTGAACAAACAGCTCCGATGTTTCTCCTAACTTGTTATCATTAGAACATACCCCTTTGTTCACCTGCCATGTTTCTTCATAACTGCTCATTCTCTATCAAACCTACTATGAGAAAAAGTTAGATTTACTTGTTCTTTTGGGTCTCCCTTTTTTTTGGGGAGAGGGTACCAGGATTGGACTCACAACCTTGTGTTTGCCAGGCAGGTGCTTATGCCACTGATCTACATGCCCAGCCCTGGGTCTCTATTTCTTGTATGATTTTGTTTTGTAAATCTATCTTCTCATATATAGGCTTCAGTCATAAATCTAGAATGGATATAGAAATATCTACTTTTCCTCCTCTATAAGATTTAAGACTGTTTAAAACAAAGCTATCCTGATACTTGTGAACATGGTAAGAAAGACTTTGGTCAAGACTATGGTAGTAGGGGTAATGCGGTACTGCAAAGACATCTGAGGATTTATAAGCAAAAGACAGCGTGAGGGGTTATTAGATGGGAATTTCTAAAAGGAGAGATAAAACATAGAGAAATTCTTGCTAAGCTGACCTAATTGGTAAAGATAGGCCAAAAACTTGTACTACAAAGGTGAGGGATGAGAAATTTGATCAAATGTCAAGAGTGAGAGGGATACTTGCTAAACTCACTTAGCAGAATTCTTCCTAAAACTGAGCTAGGCAGGTCAAGGATAGGACAAGGACAAGGTCCCAGAGTCTACCTTGAGACTAGCACCCAGCTCATAGCAGTGTGGGTCTTGGTCCCTCTCTGGTGTTGTGCTGGCCTTGGTGGACTGTAAGTTCAGGCTGTGACACAGCCTTCAGTATTGGTGACCACAGGCATGGTCCTGGAGCCTGGGGCTAGTCTCTCCATGCTGATTATGACCTGAGCTGAGCAAAATCCCAGGACTTGACTCTAGGCCAGTAACTGCGTGAGGCATTTGGGCATACCCCAGCCCCAAAGAAAGGCTTGCAGGAAAGCACTACCCTTATTAGGCCCTCCCCTAGTTCATGTGGAAACAACACACTAGTTACAGACTTGGAACAAACTTGGGCTAGGATTGCCCCTAGTGCTAAAGGAGTGACAAGCTATTAACAATGGAATCAAGGCAAACCTGGATTTAGGGTGCCATCTAGTGCTGAAATAGTGGAAGTTATTACAGGTTTAGAGAACTAAGCAGGAAACTATCTTGTGAAGGTCAAGTGCAAGCTTGCTGCTTTGGGAAGCAAACGCCCTTAAATTTTCCTTTCTCATGGTAATCACAGCAATATTGCTGTACTCTTACGGCTAGCCACTACCTTGTGGCTTAGTGTGGTTCCAGTGAATTGGTACTAAAGCAGGCCCACTAAGGAATATATATCTTTATCTATATATCTATATATAGTACAGATTGGGGTCAGAATCATAAATGGAAGTGGAGCTTTCTAGCCCTTTAAGACTGATAAGCAGCAGCTGAAAAGGACCAGGAAGCTAAACAAATGTGACTGCATGCAGTCTATCACCTAAGCTAGGACTTTCCTGGGCCATGGAAAGTCCTTGCTTAGGTGATAGACTGCATGGGTCCTGCTGTGCTCCTCTAGCTAGAGCAATTGGTTGTCTTGCCCTCTGAGTTGGCTACTCAAAGGGAACTAGAAGCCCAAACATATAACATAGCTTGGCATCAGCCTGTCCTTTGTTGTTCACTGAACTAATCTGTTCAAAGCAAACTCCTGCCCATAGAACGACCTGTTCTGTGGAACCTGAATTTGGTGAACAATGAAGCCAAGAGTCTCTCCAGTCAGCTCCAGCCCCAAACACCTCCAGTACAAAAGTGAACAGTACAAAAGAAAGGTGTAAAAAACCTTCAGCTTTGCTTTCCTTGAGGCATGCACAGTCTAAGGTGTGAAAAGCAGTAGAGACTGGCAAAGGTAGTGAATATCCACTCTTGTACACGTTTAACCACCTCAGAGCAGATGATTATTTCATTTTCATTAATTTGCTGATTAGTTCACATACATATTAAATTTTCTTTTTATACTTTCATGCCTTTAGTACTTTTACTGTTTTCTTCTAATAGTTAAATCAACATTCTTTTACTTTCATTGTATTTATTTGTTATTTAAAATTTTTGATTTTTGTTGTTTTTTCAGGGGAGAGATATAGAGAGAGAAAGAGAGATTGATTGATTGATTGATTGATTGACTGATTGATTCTAGGCCACAACTGAGCTAGCAAGCTGATGTTTATTGTTTTATTTTGTTTTGAGACAGGGTCTCTTAGGATTTTCCATAATGACCTTGAACTCATGCCTTGCCTTGGCCTCTTGGGTGGCCTTCACTTTCCACCGTTCTTCTGATTTCTTGTTTAGTTTTTTGAATATTCTAAATTCTAAATTTCCTTAGCTGGGTGTGGTAGTGCATTCCTATAGTCCTAGCAGGAGGATTGCCACAAGTTTGAGGCCAGCCTTGGCTATGTAGACCCTGACTCAACAAAAAATGGCTTTATTTCTTTTTCTTTGCTTTCCTTCTGCCACTTTCTTCTCTTAATTAGAAACAATTTCATCGCTATTTAAAATGTATTATTTCTGCCCTTACCATTTATCATGAATTAAGAACTGGTTGTCAACTTAATGTCAGCTGGATCACATCAGCATGGTGCTGAGTGTAGATGTTCTACCTGAGGAAAGCTGCCAGCATACATAGAGATGTGGAGAAGGAGAAGATAGGACTTAAGGTGTGGAGGCATTGTGGGTTCTCCTACATGTTGCTGTTTGAGCCATTGACTTTCCTGGAGAAGCTCTGGTCCTCACATCAAGCACTGCTTCCTGGCTCTGGAGGGGAAGACATGTGCTGCTTGGTGTCCAGGATAAACTTATCATGCTGGCTTCCTTGCATGTACTCAACTGTGCTTATCGTCCGAGGAGCTCAGAGCCTCCATGTCACTGAGGATGGCTGTGATGCTTTTTAGGTCAGCCCTGGTCTCTGTTATGAGTGTGACTTCTTGGGTCCTGAGTAGAACCCTCGTCCCACCAGCACAGCTCCTTCACTCCATTGGCATGGACATTCTGGCTTCCACTGCTGACCTTTGGGCCTTCCCAGCACGGATCCGTAAGATACTGGCATGAGTCCTTCTTGTGAGTTCTGGACCTCCAACAGGACGCGTGGAAGGCACTGTCATGATCTTTGGGTCTTCATCTGGACTCATGTGGGACATTGTTGTGGGATTCAGGCTCTTGGCTAAATATTCTTTGTCTTTGGTGTTGTGGATAGATTTCCTGCATTTTCTTGTGTTAATTCCTGGTGACCATTATAAAAAATAATATTATAAACTCCATGTCCTGATTCTTATTGATCTCTGTACAACCCTGACTATAACACCATTCCTATAGATGCTGTTAGGATGTCACAGCTGGAACTTGGATTTTTTCCTTGCTGTATCTGGTTCACTGCTATTTGTTGTTGTTACTGCTAATCATTTCACTCTTTCTACATGGTTCTAGAGATCAAGCATAACAGTTTTAAGTACCTTGAATAAACATGCTGCTCCTGAGCTACTCTCTAAGCACAGCTCAAAAGCAGCACACTTTGGTTCTATGTGCAACCCAGTCCCATTCAAACTTCAGCAAACACTTAACTCAGAGAATAGGGAAATAAAACCCCCAAACCAATGGCCAGATTCAAAGTGGATATGAAGTTGGGGAGAAAGTGTCTGAAGAGCTGATCATGGACCTCAACACAATATGGCGACAGAAAAAACAAGGTTGTAGAAACTGCACATATGAGAGGAGTCAGCAAATATCAGTCCTACATCCTTTTGGAATGCACATTATTGACAAGATTAGAGTAGTAATTGCAGAGGGCATGGCATATATACTCTAGTAACTATAATTTCCAGGTCCAAGAGAAAGACCTCACTCACACTTATACATAGAAAGCAGGATCCTCAGGTTCCAACAAAGTGTGTCCTGCATCAAAATACACTAATCACCACCAAATAAGCAACAAGGGAAACTATTCTATGAAATCCACTTGGAAATACACTCAACAATTCACAATAACTGAATATCTAAGAACACATCATCAAAAACAAGCTGTTTCCTAAAAACAACCTCACATAAAGATAGAAGATATCTCCAAACAACACTATGCTAATTACAACACATAAACACAAGAAAATTAAAAGGCAAATTATGACTCCAAAAGTTCACAATTCCATAGCAAATGACTCCAGCGTATTAAGTCATATGAAATATCAGATAAAGAATTCAAAAGAATGGTTTCTAAAAATACCAATGATAACTGGGGCTGGTGGAACATGCCTATAATTCCAGCAATTGGGAGGCTGAAGCAGGATTGTCATGAGTTCAATCTGATGTACATAGCTCAAGGACAGTCTGGATCACATAAGAAGACCCTGCACAAACAAACAAACAAAAAATACCAATGAATTCCAAGAAGCTATAGAAAAACAAATCAATAGTTTAAGGAAAACAATACACATTATAAATGAGAAATTCCATACAAGGATAGAGGTTTTGAGATAGAACCAAACAGACGTTTATTTTATGATGCTACCACTTAGTGCTCAAGTTTGAAAAACAAAGCCAAGGAAGCATATATGGTTTTTTTTATCTCTCTTCCTAAACTTTTCTGAAAGAAGCTAATATTTTAAGCTTTGCAACAGGGCCAGGACCAAAGTGAAGCGCACGAGATACAGTTGTTTCATGCCAAGCCAACTATGAGCCTTAGGCTGTAGAGGAGGAAAAATATTTTTCCTTTTACTCTTTCTAGGTTCATGGCTGAGGCCCTATAAAGAATGACAGATTAACAAGAGAAAAACATTAAATTTATTTAGTATGTTTTTTTTGATTAACAAGAGAAAAGCAGTAAATGTATTCACAGGGAAGGTATCATAATAAAGGCTCAAAGACAGTAATTCTTGAGTTGTTTTATGATAACAGGTTTGATGAATAGTGGACATTCATAGAGACAGGGTAGGACAAAGACGATGACCGACCTATTGACAATAAATTAGAGGAAGTCTAGCAAAGTGTTTTTGTTCAGATTCTTGGTGTGTGCCTTTCAAGTTGAGGATGCCTGTTTCTTCTACATACAAAGGGCACTTCTTGTACAAAGTCTTATGATCTACTTTTGGGACAAAGGGTCTGGAGAAGATTGGAGTGAGCTGCTGTTTCTGCCTTTTTCCCAAATTCCTTCAGATTAAAATATACAGTATTCTAAGGGGCTACATTTTAGGTTAGCATGTTCTGAGCTCTATCTCTATCAAGGAAAATAATCAGTAATACTGATCTTGTCTGTTTAACTGATTTTCTTCTTATCTTCTTATGGTTTTAAAATATACAGATGGTCCCGTGTGTGATGATTCATTTATGATTTTTTCCACTTGTGAATACAACACACATTTAGTAAAATCTGTGCTTTCAATTTTGATCAATAGGTTATATGAGCCATCTAAGACTTTATTATAAAATAGGCATTGTGTTAAATTATTTTGTCCCATTGTAGGTTGTGCATGTGCTCTACACATGTTTAAGGAAGACAGATTGGGTAAGCTACGATATTCAGTAGGTTAGGTGTATTAAATGCACTTTTGACTTATAACTTTTTAAATTTATGATAGGTTTATAAGAGTTTCACTCTAGTCGTGGCCTTGTTTTGTAAACCATACTATCTCTGTGACTTTTCCATTGTAGAAAGGAAGCAGCCACAAACTACGTAAATAAATAAATGTGGCAGTGCCTAATAAACATTCAATAAGACTGAAGTGTGAACTTCATATTATTTTCATGTGTTGAAAATTATTCAACTTGGGGCTGGGGATTTAGCTCAGCGGCATAAGCACCTGCCTTGCAAGCAGGCGATCGTGAGTTCAATCCCGGGTATCGATAAAAAAAAAAAAAAAGCAAGAAAATTATTCAACTTTTCATGTTTTTAACTATTAAAATGCAAAGCCTATTCTTAGCTTTGAGGAGATACAAAAACCAGACTTTGAGTAAACAGGCTGCAATTTGATTCATGCCCTTGCTTCACTAATGTAAATAATCAGAAAGAAAGTTATACAGCTAGCCTTTTTGTGCTTAAAGAAGCACAACCTTTGAAGTTATCATCACAAGGACAGGAAATTAGGAAAAATTATAAAAAACTTTGAGATTACAAAAAAAGTATTGTTTTTCCATGAAATGCTAGGTGTTGTTTAAATCACTGTACCTTATTATTAGTTCCTTTTGTTGCTTTTGAGCTATTTTACTACTTTATTTAGTTGAAGTAAACACCTAGTAATGCCAATTACTTTTGCTGGTGAAGACACAATTGATTATTTCCCTATGGAGTTCAACCATTTTGCATCTATTAAGTTCATTTCACACTCCTGAGTGACTCTGTTTCTACCTTGTCTTTGGAATTTCCTTGGATTAGCTACCTATCCTTTCTCCTATCAGTATATTCTTTATACATCTTTTACTTTACAAAATAATTGTATCTTTTTGAAAGGGTTGTGCTTTCATAGTGGGTTAAAACATGCATAAATTATTGTAGAAGTCTATTTCCATACCCAATGAGGATAGCTCTTTAATAATTCATTCAACGTTTACCGAGAACTAGCCATTTGGCAGGGTGTTGGGGATACAACCATGAATAAGACCAGTTCTCTCCTCCCAGAGCACACAATCCA
The DNA here is from genome assembly GCF_034190915.1 of Cavia porcellus. NCBI lineage: Eukaryota > Metazoa > Chordata > Mammalia > Rodentia > Caviidae > Cavia > Cavia porcellus. The sequence goes on from NW_026947493.1 coordinate 7,887, forward strand.
GTGAACTTTCTGTCCCTTTCTATTGATGTATCCATTTACTCAATCTTATTCAATATTTATATTTAACAAATATACTATTAGTACTATAGCTTAGTCACGCTTGAGTTGAACAAACTTTTCCAGTTTGGTTTCAGAATTTACAGACATGTTTAACAGTGTTGCTATGGGAAAACATGTTATATGTTTCAAGCAAATTCAGAGATTATATAAAAAAGTTAGTAATATTTCCTCAGCTTTTTCAAATAGAAGCAAATTGTTCTCCTATTTCCTAATCACCACCAAGTTTAGTAGCAACTTGCAAATGACTTTTTAATCACTTGGTATATTAATGTTCTCTAGAGGAACAGATTTGATATAAAACATATGTATGATCATACAAGATATTTAAGAGGTAGGCTTACAGCATCAGAATCTGAAGAATCCTAATGGCTCTGCCAGATCAGAGACCAAAGAATTCATACTGGCTATCTGCAGAGTGGAGAGTCAGAGTTCCAGTAGCAGTCAAGGTCAAATGCCTCAAAACTTGCGGCAGTCACCAGTGTGAGTCTGTTAGAAGACTTGAATCTGTGTTAGAAGCCAGCAGTAACTGGAAACCAGTGTCCAAAGGCAGTGGTAAAGAACAGCACTTCCCCAAAGAAAATGGACGATTTCCTTCTTTTTCTTTTTATTCTGTTCAGGTTATAAGCTTCAGTTCATGGCCTGCCTGTCAACCACCCACAGACATACCCAGAGCTTTACTAATCCACTAGGAGGTTCTTACTTAAGTCAAGATGACGTATCCCAATTAATAATCACATGCTGTTTCTGTACTGGAAGCTGCCTATATGGGTACATGGATTACTCATACTTTTCCAGTGATGCCATTGCTGAAAAGGTTTATAATTCTTCATTTGCCTTGAAATGTAAAAGTTCACTATTGTGAAAATGTAGTAGGTTTTCATTTACTTAAGGAGGATTTAATTATAAAAAGAGTCAAACGTCTTTTGGAAAGAATTTTAGTTTCATTGTATAGATATGAGACTAAGGCTCCAAAAATAATAGGCTTTTGATGAGCTTCTTAACACCTGCATTCAGTCTTCTGCCAAAGTAAAGATCATTCAAAAGCCTTGTAGCATTTTGAAGTAATATAAAATATTACATACAGCATACTAAATGAATTTTTCACTGAGAATGAATTTCTCCTGGTTTCTGTTCCTCTGCCTCATTTATCAGTGCAAATTGCCGTTAAGGATATAAACATCCTATTTTCCAGAGTTTATACATAATTATGTATGTATTACCCATTTAAAAACCTAGTAGCGTGACATATTTGTCTACAATTTTCTTTCATGCATAACTATTTTCTAGAAGTATCTGTAGTCAGAATGTAAGATTGACTTCTTTTATTTTAAAGGTTGTTCAGTTTTTGTGGTTCATGATTTATTCAATCATTCTCCAACTAATATTCATTTACTGTTTCAATCTATTGCTATAGCAAAAGCAAAACAAAAAAATGTTTCAGGGGTATCATTGCATTTATATAATTTGTATCTTTTGCTACTATCTCTGGATAGATTCTGGAGAAAAAGATAAACATTTTTAACTTTAATAGTTAATTATTAAATATTAACTATTGGGGCTGGGGATTTAACTTAGTGGCATAAGCACCTGCCTTGCAAGCAGGCGGTCATGAGTTCAATCCCTGGTACCGATAAAAAAAAAAAAAAAGAAAATGTTAAGTAAATATTAATTATTTAATAGGAAATTATTACTTATCAAGGTGTATCAGTTTCCACATGCTCAGGAACATTTAATTATATGAATCTTTTAAATTTGGCAATGTATTGGGTGAAAACAGAATTCCATTATTGTGGTAATGTGCATTTTCCTCAATGCTATTTTTTCTGTGTTCTCCAGAGATTCATATGCAAAGTAATTAGGTCGTGTACGTGCTGTCTCTGAAGGGATTAATGCTCCTCTCACAAAATGAGTTAGCTCTTGGGAGACAAGGCTGTTATCACATCACGTGCCTAGTTTTTTTCTTTGTTCTTTTTTTTATGTGCTCATTTCTTTTTCTGATTTTCTCCTATGCTGTGAGGAAGCCAAAGGAGCCCTTGCTGGAGGCTAAATAATGGACACCACATCATGGTCTTTCAGCTTCCAAACCTGTGAGCTAAAATCTCCTTTATTTCATGTACTTCCTAGTCTCAGATTTGTTTTTTTCCTGGTATCAGAAAACCAACTAATATACTCACAAACAGTAAAGGTTAACAAATTTTCATGTTTTTGCTAATGATTTTATGTTTTGCTTTAAATTCATATTTCTATTAGATTTTATTAATTTCTAGAAATCTTTTAAATATGAATGCCATTAACTCATTATATTTATGTCCTCTACTTTTTGTCAGTCTTTAAAATGTGTTCATGTGCCACTAGCTATATGAAAATATACATTTCACTGGGCATAGTGGCATACGCCTGCAATCCCAGTACTCGGGAGGCTGAGGTAGAAGGTTTGCTGTGAGTTCAAGGCCAGCCTGGGCTACAAGGTGAGTTCAAGTCCAGCCTGCACCATATACTGAAACCCCTGCCTCAAAAAAGACAAAATAAATAAATAAATAAATAAATAAATAAATAAATAAATAAAATGCGACTTTCCTCAGGAGAGATTTAGTTTACTTGGATTGCTTAGAAGGCTGTTTTTTCGTTTTTCTTTTAACAATGATTAATGTTTGAAAAAGGATAAAAACTCCTCCAGCCTATAAATCAAAACAAGAAATCTTATTTTTAAGTGAAAAACTACTTAAAACTACAAACCAGTTTAAGTAACAAATATGAACATAAAAACCTAAATAATTAAAAAAGATTGGAGTTTCATATTAAAGTAATACAATATGGTAAGTGCCAATCTCACCATAACATTGTATCCAATTCCCACAGTTGGTTTTCAAAATAAAGAAAACAGAAATGTAACATAAAAATATCTCAAACATCCAAAATCATATTCAATTTAGGAAGCACCAGAGTTATTATTATTGTTGGCTGGGATTGAACCCAGGACCTTGCTAGGCAAGCACTCCACCATTGAGCTATCATCTCAATACAGAATTATTAACTTTTAAAAATTTCAGGTACATTCTAATTTTGGTGCTTCGTTGCTATTACTTGATATTGTTTTGGTAATTTTATACAAATAAGATACATACATAAAGAAAATTTACTTATATTGGAAAAGAATTAAATTAGATAATCATTTAACTGAAGCTAGATGATTTGCTGCCTAAGTAGTTTCATTCAAACTAAGAGCCAAGCTCAACATGGTGGTGCATGCCTATCCCAGTACTCCAGAGGCTGAGGCAAGAGGCAGGAGGATCCCTGCAAGTTCAAGTCTAGCTACAAAGTAAGTTCAAGGCCAGCCTGAATTGCATAGTGAAACCCTGCCTGAAAAAGAAAAAAAACAAAACAAAACATTCAAAAACCAAATTCATTAAACTGGCTTGTAATAAAATAATTATACAATAAACATTACATTTATACATACATACTTGGAATTACCAACTCAAAGACATAATAGAAAAAAGTCAATTACAGTAACATAAACACTCAATTAACTAGATATAAAGAATGAAAAATGTCTTGGAAAGTATATTACTAAGGGACATACAAAAGTGAATTTGAGTAAATGTAGAAACATATCACATTCCCCAAAGAAATAGTCCTATTCAAATTATGCTTATTTCTACAAATTAATTTATCAATTCAATTTAGCACTAATCCAAGTCCGAATAAGACACTAACAAAATAATTTTAATCATTTTGAGACTTTAATGAACTGAATTCTGAATACTTGAAAAAATCAATAATGCAGATAATTACAATTAATAAAATAGTGTAGCATTAACATAGAGCAAAATAGACATTTCCATAAATTTGATATATAATAAAGGTTTAATGCTTTGATTTGAAAAAAATATTTTTCCCTCAGTATAACTCTTGCCTTAGAGTTTGGCTCAGGTGTCCAGAGAGCTTTATCAGAACAGTAATAACTACATAAAAATATTTAGGCAATCTATAAAACCGCTAGAAGGTAATATAGGAGTATATTTTCATGATCTGGAAGTCGGGAAGGACTTTTAATCAAGATACAAGATAACACTAATTAAAATATCAACAGACTAATGTAGCATAGTAATCTAATTACAATTCACAACATTCATTCATCAGAAGACACCATGACATGAGTGAAAAAGCAATTTCCAAATACGTAGATCATTCAGGTCCTGCTTGGGCCCCATACAGTGACATCCAGATAACTGGGAGCCGCCATGTGTTGAGTACTGTGAACTGAAGGCCTGCATAGCAAAATACACCAAGTTGTGCGCTTCAGTACTTTTTGCAGAACATGGTAGGGTCCCAACCAGAGACACCAAGAAGCCAGGGAGCTTTGGTGTGCCACAAGGCATGAGCTGAATGCCTTCCCAGTGTACTCTCCCCCTGGTTCTGACCCCTGTCCTGCTGACCCTCCACCTGGTACTAACCCCCCCTGTTGCTGACCCCCTTCCTGGTGACCCACTTCCAGGTGACCGCCCTCCTGCTTCTCGACTTCATGATGCTGATTCCCCCCTCCCCCGCCCCAGTGCTGAACCTCCCCAGTGCTGACGCATCCCTGGTGCTCCCCCGCCCCCCCCCCGACTCCCCACCTGTTGCTGATTCCCTCTTGGTGATGACCACCTCCTGCTTCTCACCTTCACAGGGCTGACTCACACCCCCCCTCCCGCTGACTCACCCCCCTCCGCCCCCCTACCCCGTGCTGACCCCCACCTGGTGCTGACGCCCCCCTGGTGGTGACGCCCCTCCTGCTGACCCCAGCCCTGGTACTGACAATTGGTGATTTAAAATGTTTTTAAAAAGAATCAGGAGTAAGTTCAAGAGATCTTTGGTGCACCATGCCGAGTACAGTGAATGACGGTATATTATATACATGACAATTGATGTGAGCAGATTTTCAGTGCTCTCGCCTTTCAAGCAATGTGAGAAAACATATTTATTGAAAACAATATTTTTTCCATAATATATTTTTCTTTTTCCTTTTTTGAAATTATTATGCCAAAAGATTATACACATGCACATTTACTTGCATGTATGTTTGGATTTTTCTTAAATAAATAATGTAATGTTTAATCAATTGAGTTGTAACATATTATATTAAATGTTTTAGATTATTTATTATTCTATAATTTGTAATATATGCATATTTTGCAATATTTAAATAATCTAAATTGTATTCATTCTAGTAAATGAGCGTAATAGTGGGGATTTTCCCATTATTAATCAGAAGCAATTACATAATGAAATCATGTAATAAACCTAGGTATGTCATATATTATTTATCCCATAAATGTGTTCCTTTTCTTAGAGTCTTAGTATATTGCAGTGGAGACGATTCATAAGCATGAGGTGGCGCGTGCCGGCCACAGGCGGCTGGCCACAGGAGTGAGTGGCGGCGACAGCAACACGACACAGGCTTGCTCTGCCGACAGACCTGCGGCCTGCCTGCTGTCTCTGCCCGCCCCACCGCCCGAGGCCTGTTGCCTACACGTGCCGGAAGCCTTCGCGACTCGCTGCAGCGGCCCGGCGGCCCTCATTCTGTCGGTGCCTCGCTCGGCCGCCCTGCCACTGTCGCCAATGCAAGCCAGTGAACCAGGAGGCATGCAGTCTGTCGCCAGCACCCACCGGCGGTCTGCGGCCCGTCACCGCACATGCAGTCGGCCTGCGGACTATCGCTGGCACGCGCTGGCATCCAGCCGGGCTGTCGCAAGCGTGCACCCGCAGCATGCGGCCTGTCGCCAGCGCGTGCCGTCAGCCTACTTTGTCGTGGTCGGTGCGCGCCAGCTGCCTGCCGCCTGTCACCAGTGCAGGCTGGAAGACTGCCCCCTGTCACCCACGTGCGCTGGGGCCCAGCCGCCTGTCGCCAGCGCATGCCGCGACCTGTAGCCTGCCGCTGGCGTGCGCCTTGGACCTGCCACCTGATTTTTTTCAAATCAAAGCATTAAACTAAATTTTTAAAAAATTGTCCAGAGAATGTTAATGTGTGCTTACAAATTCTCCAACTACTTCAGAAATGATCATGTTTCTTCTGCAAGTTTGTTTTTCTCCTTTTGAGACAAGAGTCTTGCTATGCAGTTCAGCCTTGCCTCGAGCTCACTTTGTAGCCCAGGTTGCAGCCCTTGAACTTGCAAGGATCCTCTTGCCTCAATCTCCCTAGAGCTGAGATTACAGGCATGGGCCACCATGGCAGCCCTGTAAATTGTTTCAAATATCATTTGAAATTAAGTTCTAAAAAAATTTTTGTTTTAAATATTTCAGTATGCATCTCCTAATAAGATATTGTTCTGCGTAAGCATACCATCCATTTAATGTTCCAAAATTCACCCTAATTATGTAACATTAGTCCACATTCAACCATTTAGTTCACACAGAAATATTCCCAAAGGTACAAACACTATTTTATTAGTTGTTTTCTTGAAGTATTTCAGACCACAGTACATCTCAAGCTCATTCATTTCCTTTGGCTGTGTAATTTCTGCAGTTTCCTTAGATGTAGTTGAGACACCCTACTTTACTTTTCCCATGACATTGAGAGTTTGAAAAGTCTAGGTTAGATAAAAACTACTGTCATATGTTACATATCTTTCAGGTCAGGATTATTAAGGTTTAATTTATATAATTCAAAATCCACGAGTTTTTATACACACACTCAATGAAGATAAAAACAAAATGGTTTTTTGGACTGAGGCTTGGTCCTGGAGTCTTCTGCATACTAGGAAAGTATTGTCACTGAGCTAGCGAGCTAGAAATAAAAAAAAAAAAATCTCTTATACACTCAGAAAGTTATATTGTGCCGTGTCTTAGTTACTTTTCACTAGTTGTTCACATAAATTACTTGACAATGTTAAAGAAGGAAGTTTTATTTAGTGCAGTTTGTGGAAATTTCAGCCCATAACTGGCTGGCTCCAAGGTGGGGTGGCTCCACAGAGGAGCAATGCAGAGGAGAACCAATTCATGGCAAGCAGAAGATATTAACAAGAGACCTTAGCAGTGTATTTCTGCCCTTTTATCTTACCCAGGCTACTTAGGGCAGGTAGCACTGACATCTTAAATCCTAGTGCCATTGAGATAGCACTGCACCATGAATCAATTCCAATGTCACACACTAGATGAAGCCACCACTGAAAAATCCTCAACTATGACCAAATGCCAGAAATATAAAGACAAGAAAAGAGACATTTCAGGGGCGACAGAAGGCTGATTGTCTTAAAAAAAAAAAAAAATACATGAAAAAGGATCGAATAGGCAATACAACTTAAAGCAGCTTTTAGGATTAATGTCCCTACAATTCAATTCTTTTAGAAACAACACATTTTCTTTTGCATTCTTTATAGACCCTTGTTCCTTTTCAATGATTTAAGTACCCCACAATTTTTTTCAGTGGTTCCCAACATACTTTAGTCCCTTAATAACGTCAAAGTAAGTTTTTTTTCCTCCTTTTTTATTTATAAGAACCTGCAGTATAGGTGATAGGAAGAATACTATAGATCTTTTTATAGCTGACATGGGATATAATGATGTTATTTTAGAAATAATGTTCCTTTAGACCCATAGACCATGAAAACAGGAGTTGCCACTACCTACAGTCTTGTTACCAATCAGTAAACCAACAGTGGACACCTTTGATTTGCAGTGCAGTAACATGTATTAGAATTCAATAATGGAGGAAGGAAGCTAAGCCCCACTCTGTGAGCCCATTGGAAGAGCAGATCAGGGAGAACAAGGAAGTTAAGCCCCACCTGCAGCTAGCCACTGCAGGGGCTGGGGAGAGAACAGACCCCTCCCTCCTCCTTCCACTATGAGCAACCAGCTGATTTGCAGGAACTGTGTTGTTTGACTTTGCAAGCCTAAAGCTGAGCAACTATTTAGAGAACAATAATAGGTAATATATTAAGTATTATAGATTTCCTGCTGTCTTATCACTGTTTTGATTCGTTTAGCTGCTGTTTTATTCCCTTTAAAATTAAATTTAAAAAATAAAATTCTTTAATGTTAGTCAGGTGTTTACAAGTTGGTTCACTCTTGTAACCTGAGCACTTGGGAGGCTGAGACAGGAGGATCCTTGTCAGTTCAAGGCCAATTTGGGGGTAAGTTCAAGGCCAGCCTGAACTGCATGGCAAGATCCTGTCTCAAACACAAACAAACAAACAAACAACAACAACAAAAACAAAAACAACAAAAATCCATTAATGTTAATGACAATTTTTAAAAGTGTTGGCTGGGGATATAGCTCATTGGCACAGTGGCTACCTGCAAACAGAAGGTTGTGAGTTGGATCCCTGGTACCAAAAAAAAAAAAAAAAAAAAAAAAAAAGGCAGGGTGGGAGGGGGCACAATCCACTGGGGACCCCTTCTGTCTCTGAGACAGAAGCTTTTTCTCAATAAATGTATTCTGCTTTTTAAAAAATGTTGAAGATGATAGGAGGAAATATATTGACTTCAGAGAAAATTATTGGCAAAAGAACTGGAAGAAAGCCTGATTCCCCATACTCTTCTTTAATACACACACTTCCAAACATGATTGAAATGAAGATATAAGGCAGCTGTGAAAGGAAAAGAAGTTATAAAAAAACAATATATTAGCCACAACAATGATTTTTACCCTTTCAAAATAAGTTCCCCAGAAGGGAGGAAAAGACCTTCCCAGTCCTATCTTTCTCATTCTCAATTTTCAACTGGGGATAAAAGACGCAGTTCAGTAACAGATATTGCTGAACAAATTTAAGGGGACGGCATATCCATCTACTTTAACAATTGAATTATCCATAGTTATGCTTTAAAACCCCAGGTCTTAATGTATAGTTAGTGGGTAACAATGGATCCCAAGTGAGCTTGATCTATTGTATGTAACATACTGTTAAGGGTGGCTGAGTAACACAGAACAAACTGAATTAAAAATGAGAAACATCTAATAATGTATCAGTGAAAAGAAGGTAGAACAGAACTGAAAACCAAGGCTACTCAACACTGGTGATATCACAATAAAGTGTCTTTCCAGACAGCTAGGGGAATTTATAGTTTACAGAGAACGGATTCTGAGGTCACTTCTTCCATTGCTTTCACACGTGGGTGTGACTCTAGTTTTGTGAGGAAAAATAACTAAGGAATAAACAGTTCTCTTTTTCCTTTGTATACCTAATGTAACAACCATTCTCTAGGTACTAATAAAGATGAAAGACTCATCACTTGATAAATGAGGAAAAAGTTCTGTAATCCAGGAGTAACTCCAGCACTGTTAACATACAGGATCAGAGGTGAGTCACAGGCAGAGACCAGATGACCTTCACATTACCAACCCTGCCACCCATCTTTTGTTCCCCATTTGCTCCCCGAGTGAGTATACATACACTGTAACTTAAATGGGTTGTTCAGTACTTCCTGATTAGAATTATTTTCAGACATAGGAATGAATTAGGAAGCAGCGATTTATCATGCATCAGACTTGGGCAGAGTAAGCAAGTCTGGAGCATAGACGTCTCTTAATTATAACCACAAGTTGTCAAAGTGCTTGGCCACTTTGTAATCAGTAATAAAAAGTTTTAATATCTGGTCCTGGGTTATTACGTATGTAGCCATTTTAAAATTATGTAAGAAACCCAGAAGTTATTAAACTTAGGAGGAAAAACTATGAAATTGGTTAGCCCTATATACAGCAATTTTGCTTTTCTCTAGACACTATTGAAAATGAGAATAAAATTATAAGATATAGCTGGGCATAGAATTGAGGAAATAGAGACTGCAGAACATTTTTATGCTGCATCAATTTCATTTAAAGAAGAAAAACGGAAAGGAAGAAAGTTAAATGAGTCAAGTAATAAACAACACCTCTGCTTTAATTATCCCATTAATTTATATAAACGTGGGGAAACCATCTATATTAAGTTCTGATTAGCTGTTTCCTTTTCTAAGCTTGAGTTAATCTTTGGAGTTATAGATAACTGTTTGCTCCTATTAGAATTATATCAAATCTTGGTTTTCATAGGGCTGTTTGAATATTTTCTATTCCTGTGAAAATAAATTATAGAAAAATAAAAACCTCTATGTTTATTCTCTCATAGTTCTGTAAGCATGAAGCCCTATTATGTACTCAGCTAGCTTCTCAATTCAAGTATCACGAGACTGAAATCACGGCATCCCTTCTGTAGCGCTAGCTTTCTCCTAAGCTCATGGGTTTGTTGGTAGAATTAAGAATTATAGTATGTACAACAGAGGGCCTGTTTTCTTGCTATCAGATTGGGGTTATTCTTGGTTCCTACAGCTACTTGCAGTTTCCTGTCTCCCAGGAGCACAGAAATAGCCATACAGATTCCTTACTTCCTTTGTACATCACTCTCTTCTCTATCCATTTATAAATAATTCACTAAATCCTGAAAAGCCCACATTCCAAAAATGTTATTTAATCCCATCCCTGCTCATTATCCTCAGTATGCCACAATTTATGCTTCTAAAACCTCTTCATTGCTTCTTTTTTAGTCTTTCTGCTATGAACCTTTTCCTAATCCATTTCATCTTTATGGCTGCCAGATTATTTTCCTGAAATTGAAAAAAATCCCTATCCTTATGGAGTTCAGTCTAGTACAAACAACCAAACACATACACCATGTAATAATAAACTACAGAGAAAATAAAAACAGTTAAGAGGGATCAGTGAATTCAGGTACGTCCTAAACCTCAAGGTTTGTAATTTTTCTGAGGAGTGCTAGGGAGATGGTGATAACATATATCAGAATAGTTCAGGAACTGGGAGTAAGAAAAACCACATCAAAAGTGTCAGTCATTTACCTCACTTGACTCTGATAATTAGTTCCAGAGTAATTGCATGTATAGTTCTGATGAGTCTGCATGGAAAGGCAGCCTGTACAAGAATCATATACAAACCTTGTAAAAATCAAGTAGATTCCAGGATTCCAACTTTAAGGCTAAGGATTCAGCACACATTTCTGAGATTCATTCATGTTATTGTTTTTCTTTACGTAGTATTTCACAGGATGAATACACTAATTTTTTTTAACCTACTTTCCCACTGATGGACACCTAGGATGTGTGCAGCTTTTTGGTGACTATATAAAGTTTCTATGAGCATTTCTGTACAAGTATTTTTGAGGATATATGCTTTTGTTTCTCTTGGATATATACCAGATGTGGGATTGCTAGGTCACAGTGTAGAGATACATGTTTGACTTATGTGAAGCTGAGAAGCACATAATTTTGGCATCAAGTAATAAACTGTTTAGAATTGATCAAAACGGAGCCTAGAAGAGATGACAACAGATCTGTTATAAGGTCTTAAGCAAACTCTGCCACTCACCAATGGAAATCTGGGGGTTTGTAAGAGCTTTTTACACAGTCGGAGGGAGGAAAGTTGTGGAGATACCTATAAGTAAATGTAGTTTGGCAGCACATTTGATAGTGAATGTGTGTGAAATGCTTCGACAAATTTTTTGCCTCTAAATTTCTTGGAATTCTATTTCATTATGATTAAGCTCAAAAGGGGGATTTCCTGAATAGGACATACTTAAGATTAGATAAAGGCCAAAAAAAGGGGGGGGGACTGGGGGTTTAGCTCAGCAGCATAAGCGCCTCCCTTGCAAGCAGGCAGTCCTGAGTTCAATCCCTGGTACCGATAAAAACCACACACACACACACACACACACACACACACACACACAAAGATCAGATGAAGGCCATTATAGGAAAGGTTTCACGGCATCTTTGGGTGAAGGCTGTATGAGGCTGGCCATGGTGGTAGGGAAATTGTCTTGCTGATAAAGCAGTCTCTCAGCTGAATCTAACCTTGAATATTTCACAACATCAGCTCTCTCAGGTTATCCTTAGCATTTAAAAACACCTGCCATCCTTCTGCATGTAACTAGACTCCACCTGATGGCAGGTAGAAAATATGAGAAAGGAACAGGAACTCTTTCACTTCCCCACCAGAAACATCCAGATAACTGTCTCCATCCTTTATCCTTTCCGGTTCCCCTCCAGGGACAATGAAGAAGACATCCCAACTAAAGCAATCTATTTCACCTTTTCTTCCCCTTGTGCTACCTGTTATCAAGGCTTGCTATGATTTGATAAGCCCCTCCAAAATTCATGGTGAAATTTGTCATTTTAACATTATTAAGTGCTGGCACCTTCAAGAAAGGCAAGCAAGGTCTTGAACACTCTACCCTCACGGATAAATACTGCTACCTTAGGAGTGAGTTCTTGATTTAAAAAAATGAAAACCGATTTGGGGGGGGGGCTCTTGAATGCTTTCTAGTTCCTCTCATGCAGTTATAAATATACTCAAGACTGCCCAGCCCCCAAAACGGTTTATAATTTATCCTTTGTGGTGTGGTTATAGCAGTACAAGACAGACTAAGACAGCGACAGGTTCCTGTCAATATCCCAGGCTCCCCTCATAGGTCCATTCTGAAAGCTAATTTCTCCACACCAGGCGGGCCCTGGTTCCTACCCTATCTCTATAGCTTCATCGGAGCTCAAACCATCAAGACTCTCTCCTCCTTCTCTTTTGGGCCATCAAGCCAAGTCTGGGGGAAAGGACAGACACAATTCCCAGGTGCAGAAGGCAGTCTGTGAAAGCTTGTAGCCTGTGTCTCACTGGGTTGGGAAACCGTCTCCGTGCCGCATATAGATATTTTCTTACCTGTTCATCTTCCAATAAAGTTGTGCAAACGCGACAGCACGCAACAAGTGGGGGTACACAGCAGCACCGCACCACCAACTGGCTTCCCGTGACGAGGGGTGGACAGGCACCGTCACCCAAAGGCAGGGCATCTGCCGCTCCCCTTAGGACACTCGAGGCCCTTCCACAGCAGGGCCGGTTTGCGCTCCGAGTCGGTGCAGAGCTGCGGGGACCCTGAGGGGAAGAGCCCACCGGCTCCCGGCCAATGGCAGTGGTTGAATTGACACCTCAGGACGTCAGCGCGGCTGTGGAAAGGGATGTCACGCAGCTGGCTGGGAAGGGTCTCCTCCCGCTACAGAAGCTGGGCGCGCGCAGCGGCCTGAGAACCCTCGGGCGACGCGAAGGTGGGGCGCGCGTCGCGCCCCCGAGTGCCGCACCCTCGCGGGTCACCGCCCAGCCAACAGCGCTAGCTGGGGTTCTGCCCCGGGAGCCGCCGCGGCCCGCGTCCACGCCCCGAGCCCGCCGCCGCGGCCGGCTCCGCCCCCTCCGGGACCGGCCGCGCGCTCCTGCGGCTCCCAGCCGTGTCTCGGGCACGCGCGCCGGCGGCGGAGCCGCAGTTAAAATGGTCCGAGCAGGACTCGCCATAGCCTCCGCCGCGACGCTGACTGAGGCGGCGAGCCGGGTCCGGACTGGTCGCCAAGCCCACAGACTCACTGGCTTCCTCCCTCGTGTTTCCAAAGCTCGGCCCACCGTTCTCCGGGCTTCCCGGGGCAAACCATGTAGACCCGGTCGGGCGCCCGCCGCCCGCCCCCACCGTCGCGTGTGCCCGCGTGTGCGCAGGGCAGGGCGGGCGACCCCGAGACCCTCCTCCTCCCTCCCCCCTCCCATCCCCCTCCGCGGGGCCTTCTATAGGGGCCGCCTTCTCTCCAAGGAGCCGCGTAACCGCTCGAGCCAGAAGGGGCCTCGCTGTTGCAGCTGGCGTCCCCTCTCGTCAGGCTGCCCCGCCAGACGCCCGCCAAGGTGCCCCCCCAGCCGGCGGCGCCCCGGAGCCGGGACTGCTTCTTCCGCGGGCCTTGCATGCTCTGCTTCATCGTGCACAGCCCTAGCGCGCCCGCCCCCGCCGGCCCAGAGGAGGAGCCGCCGCTCTCGCCGCCGCCGCGGGACGGGGCCTACGCCGCCGCCTCTCAGCACCTGGCGAGATGCTACGCGGCCCTGGCCGCCGAGGACTGCGCCGCCGCCGCCCGCCGCTTTCTGCTGTCCTCGGCCGCCGCTGCCGCCGCTGCCGCCGCGGCTCCGCTTCGTCGCCTGCTTCCTGCTGCAGAGAGCTGGGGCTGGCCGCGGCTGCCGCCTGGGAGCGGCAGGGCTGGAGCCTCTTCCTGGCCAACGTGGGGTCCTTGCGCTTCCTGGGGCCGCCCGCCGCCTTGCAGCTCTTCCGGGGGCCGCCCGCCGAGCCCCCTGCGGGCCCTGAGATAAGTGTGCAAGCGGAAGGGGGCCGGGGTCCCCGCCTGCACCTCTTGCAAGCAGCCCCGCTGTGGCGGAGGGGGCTGCGGCGGCGGGGGCGGCGGCGGGGCGGGCCTGCGGGGGGAGGTGCCTCTCCGCCGCGGCCCCCCGGCGCCGGCTGCTGCCAGGCCCCGGAGCAGCTAGTGCCGCAGCCGCTTTGCTCCCCGCCCTCGTCCCTCCTTTCCGAAAGCGCCCCCATAGAGGCCGGCGGGGACGCGGTCTGAGCCGGGCCACCGCCCCCTCTTCCGATCAGCGGCAGCTAGAATACGGTGAGGCGAACGGTCAGGAGCCCCCCGAAAATCCCTGGGGCTGTCACAGGGAGCCGCCCCCCGAAATCCCAGACATCAACCCGCTGCCGCCGTCCATCCTGCTTAAGGTGGGTCTGAGCGAGGGGTGCAGGGAGGCTCCCTTTCCCCTAAACCCAGGCCCCCGCCTCTGAGGTCTTATCTCCCCTCCCCTTCTGCGCGGGGGAGGGGTCCCTCACAGCTGGGGGAGGTCCGAAGGGAAGACCAAGGGAAGCCATGAGTGCTTGTGGTCAGGACCAGGTTAGAAGTACAAAAATTTGGAGTCTAGGTAATTTAGCTTTTTCATAGCCTTAATCTATGCACAATTCAGGGTTCATGTGTTATTAGATTCCTACTGCATTGGTTTATAAACTATTTGTAGGTTTTATATACCTTCATGTGTGAAGTACAGATAACATACATTATGTAGGGAGGGAAGGGTAATTTGTGCACTGGCTGTTTCGTGGGTGAAGGCTTACTCAGTATTTGAAAGTCTTTGAACAGTACTTTTAGGTTGGATAGCTGTTGGTTGATAGCAGTTAACTTTCACTGAGTGTTTACAATCATCAGTCACTCTGCCAGGGTTTTATATACATGTATTATTTATTCCTCAAGTTCGTGCTTCGAGACAAATAGTGTTTTTTGTTTTATAGGAGGAAAAAACTAACTTTTCATGTGTTTTGGGACAGAAAACTTTTAGTAGTTTGTCAGGCAGAAATGGTTTTTACTCCTGTGGAATTAACAGTGTAGAGGTGCTTGAAGTTGTTGAATGATTTGTACAAGGTCATGCACATTGAGGGCAAATCTGGGTTTTAAACTAGGGCATTTAAACCAGCTTCTCTTACAAACCTCATTTGTTGACGTTATTTTGTATTGCCTGTGTACATTTTTATCCTTACGTAAAAGCATGCAGATTACCAGGACAGCTGTGTTTCTTGTGGAGAGAGGTGATGAAGAAGAGTGTCCTACATGTGTGTACCCTTTGTCACTTTAAAGAGATCACTAATTTTACAGTTTTGTCAATGCTAGTGGCAATTTTAGGTATGTGGTAGTTAGTAGTATTTTTTTTTTCAATATTGTTTGATGGTCTTTATGTGACCACGCTCATCTCTTTCTTTCTGGAGTTTAATATATAAACCTCTTTACATTGATATTTAAGATTAGTCAGAAATAAACATAAGAATTTAGCTACTTTTGTTAAAGTAACTGCCATGAATTACAATTGTCTTTGACACCAGTATACATTTTTTAATTAGATTTTTTGCACTTTTATAAGTGTGTGTGTTTGAATCTTTTTTATTGTAATATTAATGCTCTTCTGAATAATACAGTGCAAGAGTGGAAAGGCTTCTATTTCAGTTATCAAAATGTAATGCTTTAAGCATTATGGAGGTACATCTGTCAAAAGAGTAATTGTTTACTCTGTGGGTAAAGTGCATTTTAGGGCAGAGGAAACTAAGTTCTCTAAACCACTGGATGACATGGGCAAATAAAATATCAGCAGATACTTGCTATAGAGTTTTCACTGGCAAGTAAGACTGTTTAAAAACAAACCAAAACAAAAAACCAGGTACTTCTTTCAACCTCAGCCACTACCTAAATAGGGAACATTTTAATATCAAAAAGGCCAAAAGGACACAATCTCATAATAAAGAGTACTATGGAGTAAATTTTTCCTATTTATTACATTGTTCTTTTTTGTACTTTTGTTGTGGATTGTTGCAGGCTTGGTCTATGGAACGTTAGGAATTACCCATGGATTTGCACTGTTATGTTGGGTTATTGGACATGTTATCTAGATTTCCATTCCACATACCTATTAGAAACTTGAATAAACATTCTCTAAATCTTGTGATACTAGTGGTATTCAATATGAAGGGAGTGAAATTGTCTGGGATGAGTTGAGATAAAGACTTGTCAAGTGTCTGCCAAACCAAGTAGAACTTTCGGGGAGCAGAGGTGCTGTGTATAGAGATCTTATTCATTGCTATATGGTATTCAGTAAGTATTGATAAATGAATGAATAAATCAGGAGTTTAGGATCTGGGTAAGACTGAGTGACTGTCCCATATTACTAAGAGAAGTTCTGAGAAATGTTAGTGTTTGAGTTCCTATTAATTGAGCCATATGATGGTGAAAGACGTCTTTGTGCTTTTGGTCAGGATTGGAGGTGTTTGGCTTGGAAAAGACAAGACTTAGGGAGTTGTGACAAGTTTTTCCCAGTATTAGCAGGGTTGTTGCATAGAAAAGCATAGATCCCTCACCTACGTTGGAAAATGTTCTTAGAAAGCATACCTCACTACCCCTGATAAGGTTTAATAGCCTTCCCTATGGTACTGCTTCTTATGAATAGGCAAATTGATACTGCTGTTATAAAAATGAGGAAGCAGAAGAGTTTGGGAGAGAAATAAGAGGAAATGTGGTTTTTGAAGAGAAGATTTGAAGTAAAGCAGCTATTTGCTTAATTTTTCCCAGGTATGACAGAAAAGAAAAACTGAATTCTGTTGACTTTGGTAGGCTAATTTTGAGTCAATATCAGGTTTTTTCCTTTTCTTTTTATATAAATAATAAAATTTCTTACTTTGAAATATCCAAATAATGAAGGTAAAGTGAAAATTTGTCTTGCTTCCACCCCCTACTCTCCCAGTGATTTCTATTCCAGAGGTAACCACTATTAACAATTTAGATTATTTTTCTAGACCTGTGCTGTCTAGTATAATAGGCACTAGCTACATGTATTTAAAGTAAAATTTAAAATTCAGTTTTTCAGTTTTAGTGCATTTCAGAAATCTATAGTCATATGTGGTTCATGGCTACTGTCCTGGACTGTACAGATACAGAACATTTCTGTCACTGAAGAAAGTGCTGTATAAAGTCTTCATATTTTTTTTCATAAATAGCATTAGAATGTGCGTGTGTTACAATTTGTTTGTTTATAATATTGTTTGATGGTCTGTATGTGAGCATACAGTTTTTTTCATTCTTTGTAACTGCTATTTAGTAACCTATAGTATTATACCATACTACTTTCTACTACTGTTTCTTGCTTTTTGTTATTAAGAACAAATAAGAGCATTATTCTTAATAAGCACTGTTCTTTATATATATATATATATATATATATATATATAGGGTATATTCAAGGGTATATATATATATATATATATATATATACAATGCTTATGCTTTGTTTTAAACAGTCTCTTATGCACATGTGGTTATATTTTTCTAGAGTAGATTTCAGGAAGTGGAACTTTAGTGTCAAAGAGCGTGTATGTTTGGAACTTTAGAAAATTTTCCTAATACTTAGAGCTGTCTAAAAATGAAATGAGTTCTTAAAATATAAAGTAGGACTTACTAAAAATAATTATATTAATTTCAGAACAGGAAGAGATTTTTTTAGACCTTTTGGTCATTATTTCTCTTTTTTTAATGCATACACAGATATGAACGGTTAAGTAAATTTGCTTACCCTGAGGCATTATAGTGAATGGCACCCTTTGGCTGGATCCCAGCTCACTGATTCCAAGTTTAGAGATCTTTTCAAAGTATTGTTTAAGAAGCCCTGTATACTCTCTTAGGGATTTTATGAAAGGGATTCCTGAATTGTGTGGGCTTATGCCACATAACTTCTAAACCACTGATATGCAGTTAATTTTATAATTGGACCAATAGGGTTGAGTGTGGCCTTTAAATACAGAAATCTGAGAAGTAAAGAATGGCTCTTCAAAGGTCACCTGTGGGAGTAGTATTTTTCTTCAGTGTTTATACCTGTTAGTCTTTGGTTACTAGATTATTTTGCATCAAATTAAGTAGCTTTTGCCTTTGCTATTTGTTGCTTATGTAACTTGAGCAACTCTACCTACTGAAATTACAAATAGATTTTCATATGGCAGAACTACAATGCAACAAGTTTTTTTTTTTTTTTTTTTACCTAGTTCCTATGTCAGTAATTTGGTATGTTGAGGCCTACATTTAAATATTAGAGATTTTTTTTTTTTGATGCTTTAATGTTTAAGTTATCCCGCTCTGTCTGCAGACCTGTTTCTTTCTAAAGTAGGCTTGGAGAGCGGGGAGATCTAAAATCTATCACTATTCTTAGAAAACTACTTCACAAACATTTGCCCCTGATATTTTCAGTAGATATTGAATTCTTATTTTTATAGGTTCATAACCAACAGTTGATTCAGTGGTCAAGGCAGTTTTATGAGAGAATTGTGCTTTAAAGGAAAATTTAAGTACCTGATCTATTTTTTTTTTTCTGGATACGAAAACAGGAACAAATGTATGTGGAAATGAAAGTCAAAGGAAAAACATAATCCCACTTTTTGAAGTGTAGATTTCTAGTAAGTGGGAGGAAGAATTAGGTTAATATGTACTCTTTCATGAATGCTTGATTTAAGGTTCTGTTTACCAAATTACCCTTGAAGAGATGAATAACGGTTTAAAGTTAATACTGAAATGAACTTTTGGAAGTCAGATTTATAGTTCTTTTTTTTCCCAGAGGATACAAAGTGGTATCAAGAGATTAGTGTACAAAACAGTGAGTTTCGTTAACTTCTCATTTTTTTCACTTTTTTATTGGTGACATAGATTGATGGATTTTGTTTTAGTAGATTTGTAGGTGCACATACTTGGATTATTTTCATCTCCCACTCCATTTGCCCTGACTTCCCCCCCTAGTTTTGTGTTTTTTGGGGGAGTTTCTGTGCCTATCTTTAGTTCGCATTGATCCTGCTTATTACCTACGCTTACACCCCCCCTCCCTTTCTTTTGTCCAGTAGCCCCCTTCTACTTTTTGTCATATGTTTTAATTTCTATGCTTTAGAGAGAACATGCAATATTTGTGTGAGTCTAGCTTGGTTCACTCAGCGTGATGGTTTTCAGACTCATTCATTTTCCTACAAATGACAAAATTTTGTTGTTATGGGTGAATAGTACTCTATTGTGTGTATGTGTGTGTGTGTGTGTGTGTGCGCACATGCACGCACGTGTGTGTGTATTCTTTGTCCATTTATGTGTTGATCTGATCTCATCTGTTTACTTCACATCTATGAATTCTGTCATTTTTGGTGCTTTGTCCTGAGTAGCTGTTGCCTTTCTTTGTCAACTTGGTTGACAACCAGGTTGTATTCTTGATAGGGAAAGAGAGAAAGCGTAAGTGAGGGTTTTTCATATTAGCATAGCAGGTTCTAAAATAGAGGCTTAATCTTTGATCATATATTTTATTTTATGCTTATCATCCACTTGCTGAATTCCTTTTCTCTTGAATGAAATTGTTCTAGATCTATGTGAATTTAGCAAATGATGTATGTATTGTGATGCTCTTCTTTTACAAAAGAGAAAACATTTACAGAAGACACTCAAAGAAAGGACTAGCCAAACAAGGTGCTGCTCACACACAAGGACCATGCTTTGCATACTATTTACTAAGGGATAAATTTGTCTTTGAAGGCTTGTCTTTTAAACAAATAATCTAGTCTCCCAAAGGCTTTATTTTCTCATATAAAATGAGAATGAGCAGGATTTAGAGCTATGAAGAATTTAGTTTATCCTTACCACAGAAGGCAAGTATAAAGTGGCACAATTGCCTGAAAGTATTAAGGTTCTGGAAGTTAACCAAAGGTAGACAAAAAATTGGAAAGCACTTATTGTTAGGAAACTTTCAGAGCTTCAGGTAAGAATATTGTAGTGAAAGTCCATTACATTTTTGCATGAGGTCTTTACTGTGACCTCTTATGCCAGCCCTTGTGGCAAGAATTGTAGTTGAAAAGCCAGCAGCTTTGCTGTCAGAGGACTAACTCATATTATGACAATGAATAAAAAATCTGTACATGTCTGCTAAAAGTGGTGAAGTATGTAGGAAATACACAAATTCAAACCACGTATTTGTTAGTCTGAGAGTGTGCTGATAGTGGAAGACTAGCTATAAATCAACTAGGCAGACTGGAAATGAGAGAACCATAAGGGACAATCTCCCCACACATTCTGGTTTATTGTAAAACCTATGTGTCTGTATATGTGAGGGTGGGTGATAGTTGGAGGTGCTGAGAATGTCTAACAGAAAGCACGTGTCATTGTCAAGGCAGATTTAAAAATTGGATAGATCAGCGAGCCCCCTCCCCCCCCATTTGATAATCCTAGTTGGGAGGCTGAGGCAGTAGGATCACAGATCCAGGCAGGCCTGATTCTGTAATTTACCAAGACCCAAAAAGATTTTTTGAAAAAAATCAAAAGGCCTGGGAATGTAGCACAGTGCAGTACTGAGTTCAATCCCTACAACTTTATAGAAAAAAATTGTCTAATTAGTCAGATGTAGTGGTGCATGCCAATATACATTGACCATCATTAGTTTACTTATTTAAGATTTCTGCTGGTTCTAATGTTGTGCTGAATCCCTATAATGAATTTAGTTGTTGTATGATTCTGTTTCAGAATGTTTTTTTCCCACAACTTTTACTTCTTATGCATATTTTGTATTTGATGAGATATCTCTACATCTCTGTTTGACTCTCTGTTTTTCTCTTATTCCTTGTGGTATAGTGTAGGGAGCCGCACGACAGCCCCATTGCTGCCTCCCTGCCTCTCTGTCTCCTATGGGCACTGGGTCTGCCTACATTAACCATAATCCTCTCCTGCTTACGTCACATACCCGGACCTGACGATGACCCTGTTGTATTCACCTTCGTAGCCTCTTCCTGTCCTATCTCCCGCCCGTGGCCTATAAAAGATGTAATCACTTCCGGAATAAAACGAGACTTGATTGGAACCTCTCAACTTGTCTCTATCTCTCTTACCTCTTGCCCAGCCCCCCAACCCGGTCCTCTCTCCAGGAGAGGCCCACAGATTGATCCACGGGCCGGATCAGTATAGAGGATTGAACCAATGCATGCTGGGCAAGAACTTTACCACTGAGCTTCATGCCCAGTCTTCCTTTAATTTTTTTGTACATGGTTGCCTTTACCTCTTTGAGTATGTCTTAATTATTGCTTTATTGTCTTTGTCAAAATAAGTTCAATAACTGAATTTCTTCCTAAGGAGTTTTTATTAAGTTCCTCTTGTGGCCAGGTCATGCTTACTTGTTCTTTGCATAACTCTCATATAAGTGTACCTATCTATCTATCTAAGCAGATAGATATAGATAGATAATTTGATTTAATTTTGTTACATATATTTAATTGTATGTCATGTATATGTTTTAAAGCAGACACTAAATATTTTAGTAAAACAGTTCTGGGAATCAAGGTCTTTCCCCTCTCTAGGATTTATTATTGCTGCTTTTGGTTTCTGCTGTTTCCTAGTGTCTTTTCTGGACTAATTTCATGACATCTGGTTCTTGTATGTAGTCTCTGAAGTCTTTGTTTAGTTTACTAATTCGCTAGTGATTTGACAGAGATACCCTTATTGAAACTCAGTTGCCTTTTCTTGATTAAATATTTTCCTGGTTTCTATAAATCTTTTATCCATTCTAAAGCTTTAATGTAGTAGTTGATGACAGGTTTTGTCCGTTTATGCTGTTTTTGTTAAAGAATAGACTTGAAATTCTCTCTTCTGTAATGTTTGCTGATGTCATGTAACACTTGTGAATAAACTTTATCAAAGAAGACATTACAAGAAAAGTTAGAAGATATTTCAAACTGAACAATACATATCAAAATGTATGAGATGTAGCTAAAGTGTCAGAAGGAATGCATAACTTGTAGTGCATGTATTGTAAGACACAGGCCTCAGAGTGTAGACCTGGGCAAGCCAAATATGCTGCCAGTTTTTTGTAAATAAAGTTTTATCAACACATAGCCATGCATAAAAGGGTTGTGCCAGGCTGTATGCCAGTAAAGCTTTATTTATTTATTTTATTTTTTGGGGCTAGAAAGATGGAATTTCTGTCATTGATCCATAGGCACCTTGGCTGCTATGTAAGTTTCTGTGACTGGGGCTGCTTTCTTGATGAAGGAATCAAAAAAAAGTAATGAGGAGTCCTTGCACCTTCTTTGGACCACAGAGTTCTATTTCCCTTTCTTTTAGCCAGAAGGTTCCTGCACAGCTGTCACATTGTGTTTCTACTGAGGTAGCATTTAGGATATGAGACCTGGAAGAAAAAAGGGAGAGGAAAGAAAACAAAACATGAAGATTCTACTCACGTTCTGCGTCTTGCAGAGCTGCATTTTCGTGGTCCTTTGGTGCAGAAAGGTAGCCTCTCTCTCTCTTTTTTTGGTATCAGGGTTTCGAACTCACAACTGTGTGCCTGCAGGGCAGGTGCTTATGCCGCTGAGCTAAATCGAGGGCGAGGTGGTCTTTCTATATAGAATTTTTGCCTGCTGTGTCTGCACAGCAGTTGTGCCTGCACAACAGTTTTGCAAAGGACTACCCTCATTTCCCACGAGGAGAGAAAAGGAAAAACAGACAAATGAACAAACTTTCAGACAAACCACAAACACGCATTCCTGTTTTTCTGTCATTTTTCAGATTTTTGTTCTGCTCTGTAGCCCACGCATTATTAACTTTTTTAGTCTTGAGGTACTTGTTTTTAGTATATTGTCCAGCGGTTTCAGTTATAAGAACTGTGAGTGAAAGGCTGTAATAGGCTTACTACATGTTTGCTGCTATCAGAGCTGCATTCATTAGGGGATTCTTATGCATATTCTTTTCTTCTCAGTGGATCCTTTGTTTAGGAAGTTCAGGCAGTTGTTTTCCTAAGACTCAAGATTTGAACGTACTAGATATTCTAGAGTAGATGTCTACATTTTCTGATTGTACAGAGGTAAGTCATTTCAGCGCATAGTTATAGTAGCAATTGTTTATGCTCTGCCAGTACTCCTTCTCAGTTTCAGAACTGTTCACAAACTATCTACTCTCAGTGGCCCTGCTAGGTAAGGTGCAAGGATAATAGCTAGTGTCTGCTAGTATCAAAAGCTTCATGGTTGAACTTGCCACTACCCGAACAGAGAAGTTTGAAAACAGAATCTGCTCTGACTTTGCTCTATAGTCCAGCTGAAAATTTGACTTAAAAAAACCTGTAAAGGCTGAGATTGAGTCGCATGCCACTTCTCACCAAGGACACAAAGGGGTAACACTTTAGTGCAAAGTGCCACTCCTGCCCAGACAACATATGGTGCTTGTGTTTGTGCGTTAAAACATTCCTCATTGTGCTTCTTTGATGTGTATGTGTGTATTTGTGTAAAATATCATAGCCATGGTGCTGAGAAAAGTTGGTGATACCAGCGATAAGCTTAGAGGAAAACTTTCGAGAACCATGTAGAGTTAAAGCAAGAGTTAAAGAAACAAATGATCACAAAACTTGTTAATGTTCTGGAAAAATGAATTTATAAATGTAACTTTTAGATCTCAGAACTAGTGGTTTTCCATTTTTCTTATGGGAAAAATATGTTTAGTTCTCAAACATCTTGGTTTTTCAACATAAATTTGGAGTAAATTGAGTTGGATAACTGAGGTATCACTGTACTCTGTACGCAGTTTGCTTTGCAAAATTTTATTACCTTTCATTGCTGTGGTACATTTGCTGGCACTGTGAACATTGTTGTATTATGTTGCGTGAACTCCACCTTTATTTAGATTTTACCTGTTTCCTTTAATGTCCTTTTCTGTCCAAGGATCTGATTCAGGATTGCATTACTTATCATTTTGCATTAATCTTTCTGGACTGTGGTAGTTCCTCAGTTTTTTCTTGTTTCTCAAGACTGAATATTTTGAGGAGTTTTGACGAGGTGTTTTGTAGAATGGCCGACATTAGGTGTGTATGTTTTTCCCAGTAAGAGATTGGAATTATGGATTTCTAGAAAAAGATATTGTAGAGGTAGTGTGCTTTTCTTATGATTTGTTTTTTTCCTATTAAATTGCATATAAAATGTTTAGATGATTCCAAGGTCAAATTAGAGATCTTTAATCTCTCTTTCATTCTAGTCCTCTTCCTAGTCTTTTTTCTCTTTCCCTAAAAATAAGCAGTCTTTATTGGTTTTTGGCTTATCCTTCCAATCTTTTTAAAATACAAACAAATACACAGACGCATGCATACATACATGCTGCTATCCCTTTGTTCTCTCCCCCTTCAGCCCCTGTTCTTAGCTCCTGTATAGAGTAACACTTAACAATGACTTTTCTGTTGGCTACTTGTATTCAAGATGATTTCCTTATTTTAAGTAATTAATTTTCTAACTAATTAAAGCCTTTTCCTATGCCTGGGCAATGTTTACTACATATATGTTTTCTTTTAATTACAGATATTTTGCAATTTGTTCCTGGATGAATGTTGCGTTTCTGCATCATTGGTTTGCAAGTATTGGCGTGACCTTTGTTTAGATTTCCAGTTTTGGAAGCAATTGGATCTTAGTAGTTGTCAACAGGTATGGAAATACTCAATTTGACCTACTGAGTTTAAAAAAAAAAACTCCTTCCTCTTAAAAAAATCTCTTCTATGTTGTTGTTCAAGTTAGTTCAAATGGCTACAGTATACAATTTGGGCTTTCTTAGTGTATTTTGGAAAAATTCAAGTTGAAGCTAGGTTATCATAGTGAACAAGATAGTTTTAAGCATACATAGGTTATTTAGGTTCTTTTAAAATATTTATCATATTTCGTTATGTCTTTCCTCTTTTTCCTTTGACTTTTTTTTTTTTTTCTTTGTACTGGGAATTGAACTCAGGACCTGGTGCTTGCCAGGCAGTCACTGTGCCACTGAGCTATATCCCCAGCCTTGACTTTTTAAAATTAGTAAACAGTTCCTTTTTGTGGAGAGATTGCAATAGTTTAACAGTAGAAACTGATGGCAAACTTTTTCTGCATCTCTGCCTTTGTGCTGTGTACTGTTCTGAGGGCTTTATGCATAGTAACACATTTGATCCTCGGAGCAATGCTATGAAGAGGTACTATTTCAGTGTTTCATGGCTGAAGAAATGAAAGTAATATGTGCTCTTATTATAAAAACTTTCCTTTTGACAAATTTTCTAATTCTCCTATTACACAGTTGTTGTGTGTGTGTGTGTGTGTGTGTGTGTGTGTGTATATATATATTCATCTTGATAATTTATAATTCCTTTGCCTCCC
Organism: Cavia porcellus; assembly: GCF_034190915.1. NCBI lineage: Eukaryota > Metazoa > Chordata > Mammalia > Rodentia > Caviidae > Cavia > Cavia porcellus. Next base: position 33,449 of record NW_026947493.1, read on the forward strand.
TTTGTATGCCCCTCCCCAACCCCTTTTAGCTTCTCAAAATACCTGCCTTAAAAGCTGGCATGGTGGCACATACCTATAATTCCAGCAGTTGGGAGGCTGAGGCAGGAGAATTGTTTGCAAGTTCGAGAACAACATGGGCTACAAAGTGAGACCAAGGTCAGACTGAACTGCATAGTGAGACTCTGTCTCAAAAAGACAAAAACAAATCAAAGCAATACAAAAAACCCCAACTCCCCCAAAAAAACACCTCACACACACAAAGAAATGCTGTCTTTCTGTTTTATACAGGCTCGCTTTAATTTTTTAAATTTATTTATATTTTGTTTTTAATAAGAAACTATGAAATTTAACTTTGTGTCTCACTTATTTTAGTTAACATGGTTTCAGATGTCATCCTTTTTTTTTGCAAATAACATGTTTTCATTCTTTATGACCAAATAATAATCCATTTTATATTTATACCACATTTTCTTTATTCATGTTGATGGAATCCTGGAACTTATAGTGCTTATTGCAGTTTGTTGAAACATTTTGAATTCATACTTAAAACTTGATAGTATTTAGCATTAGAAATACATAAAAATACCCACTGAGAATAGGATTTTTTTTGACTAATAAATCTGTTCTAAATGCCTCCTTGGAATATTACTCCCTTACTGAGGTGTGGTTAGATATTTAACAACAAGCTTCCAAAAATGTTCTGATTTTTGCTGCTTGCCTACTTCTCTGATATAAATCATTTTACCATGGCTAATTTCAAGCTATGTATGTGATGCCAGTGAATTTAGATTTGGAAAGAAGCTCTCAGTTTATGTGGTTGAGTGAGTATAAGTCAGTTCTACACCACTGGTAGTTTATGTATGATGGTCGCATTTTGAACAGACGTGTTCCTGAGCATTTATATTACATTATTCAGTTTTTCTTTTCTGCTTATTGGTAAGAGTTTAAAATGATGTCAGTTGTGTCTAATAGAATAAAAAAATTGTGAAATAATCCATTTACACTTTACTTCATTACTCTTCGATGTCAAAACTGTTTACAGCAAAATTACACTAAGAATGACTTTCTTCTGCTGATAGTAAGATTTGGAGATGAAAAAATAAAAGGAGGGGCTGGGGATTTAGCTCAGGGCACAAGCACCTGCCTTGCAAGAATGAGGTCGTGAGTTCGATCCCTGGTACAAAAAAAAAAAAAAAGAAAAAAGAAAGAAAGAAAAGGAGAAGTATATCACACTTTTAATCTTTCAGGGAGCAGTTTCCACTGATGCTGTTTTCAGAAAGCATAAACAAACAGTTTTATTTTTGGCTCTTACTCCTCCTGTTTTTCAGCTGTCTATTTTGTTTTTCTTTTTCCATTTTAAATTTCATGTGAATTTTCCTTCTCTGTTATTTTTACCCCAAGGACTTAAATAACATTAACTTGTTTCCCTTTCAAGTATGATGATTGGTCAGGGAACATGTAGAGATTGACTTTTTAAAAAATTCTGATAATGTGTGTATATTTTGTCTGATAAATTGTAAGATTATTATGTTCTGAATACATTTTTTGGACATGGACATTTCTATAGAGTTTTTGGTATTTTGAAATACAATATATATTTTCTATGCTATGAATTAATTACATATGTGTTAGTATCCTGATAGTAGTAAAACAATTGAAATTAAACCTATAGTATTATGTGATATCATGTATAAAAAATCAGCATTCCGGGCTGGGGATTTAGCTCAGCGGCCTAAGTACCTGCCTTGGAAGCAGGTAGTCGTGGGTTTGATCCCTGGTACCGATAAAAAAAGGAAAAAGACCAAAAAAAAAAAAAAAAAAAAAAAAAATCAGCGTTCATATAGCATGACTGATGTACATTATTTGTTGATCTAAAAGTGAAAAACACCACATTTAAAATCTCAATGCAGCTTTGTTCGTGGTAAATTTTTGGTAAGCTTTGAGTTTAAACTAAAGTGAGTTTTTCCCCAAAAAGGATAAATTTTTTGGCTTTCATTGAAAATGAATACACACATTTTTCCTTGGTATTTTCTCACATTGCTTCTGATACCCAAGGCATAGTTTCTTTTACATTAATAACCAATATTACATCACCTGAGCGTCCAATTCAGTTCATTTCTGACACTGTCTGCCAAGGTTAGCATATTCCTCACAAGTTAAGGGTCTTAACAGAGTGCCTCCACTTCAGATGTCAGTTGCAAATCTCTGGAGCCTCCTATAGCTCTGATTGAAGAGCTATAAATTTCAAGAGTTCCTCCAGTGAGACCTCAGGTTTTATAAGGAGCTAAACATATTGAACTCAGGAAAAACTTACATTTACTGATTTATTATAGTGAATGTAACTCAGGAGCAACCAAACAGAAATGTGTCATAAGGCAAGGTATGTCACCCTCCTGGCACATGGATGTGTTTCTCAATTTAGAGGCTCTTTGAATATCCTTTTGAGGAGTTTTTATTATCTAGATATAGCCCCTCCTGAAAAACAACACCCTTTGTTCACCTGGTTAGTCTTTATGGTAGCCAACCCCATGCACTGTCTAGTGGCAGACTCTGAGGCAGCTAGTTCTGACCAACTGGTGTGGTCCACGGATTTGTTATAAATAACAAAAGACATGAGCAATCAGGAAATTCCGAGAGTTTTAGAAGCTCTGTCAGAAAGTGGAGGATAGAGAGCAAACGTACATATTTTTATCATACCACAGTTCTTGTTATGCTTTAATATTAAGGCTTTTTGTTATATAGTTATTTTGTGATCTAATGAATATTATGGGAGAAATTTAAAATGTAACTTTCTGCTTTTAGGAACAATTTAAATTTATTGCTTTCTTTCTCTCCTAGGTCACTGATGAATTATTGGAAAAAATTGCATCAAGAAGTCAGAATATAATAGAAATCAACATTTCTAATTGTCGCAGTATGTCTGACACTGGCGTATGTGTTCTAGCATTTAAGTGTCCTGGACTACTTAGGTATACAGGGTACAGGTGTAAACAGCTTTCTGACACCTCTATTATTGCAGTTGCCTCTCACTGTCCTTTACTTCAAAAAGTACATGTAGGCAACCAGGACAAACTTACTGATAAAGGACTCAAACAGGTAAATTTGAACACTTATGCAATGATTTTATTCAGCGATTCAAACTGTTCTTTTGAAGCAACACTTTAAGAGTTTTCATATTAAAATTAATGCTTACAGCCTAAAGTGAGTCATTTTACACACCATGAATATTTACTTAGGTTTGTGAACTAGAGTGTTTTGTAGTAAGTGCATCAGCTTCTGTGGCAAGCCACAGACTCATACTAATTTATGAGTTTTTCAAAAAAGATTTAGTGTGACGTTTTACACTAAGTAACAGTATGTAGTTTGGGTAGAGCTAAAATTTAAGTTTCAGTTTTTCCTTTTGGTTACTAGATGACTTGCTTATATGCTTTAAAATACGGAGTATTTTAAGACATAAAGTGGAGGTCCAGTTCGAAGCGTATAAAATCAGTAAAAACGTAGTATTTACCTATGTGTGGCCTAATAATTTTATTGAAAGTAGATTTATATGTACTTTCTTTTTGAGATACTTTCCTTTAGAAATGGGATTTAAAGCTTCTTCACTGAACCAGTGAAGATCCTTAAGTTTAGACCTAATGAATTCATTGAAAACTCAGTATTTAGAAGAACCTCAGGTTACTGTCCTAATTCTGTCCTACTGACTACTGAGTTTGTCAGTTCAATTTGTGTATTAAGAATGTTACCGGGCTGGGGATTTAGCTCAGCGGCATAAGCGCCTGCCTTGCAAGCAGGCAGTCATGAGTTTGATCCCTGGTGCCGATAAAAAGAAAAAAGACCAAAAAAAAAAAGAATGTTACCAATTTATGAAGGAGGCTCTTTCATTATAAAGGCAAATTGGCCAGTTATAGTCATTTATTTTAATACTTTTCCTGGTCTGTTTCTGCTTTCTTTCTTTTTTTTTTTTTAATATATCCTAATTTTTTAAAATTTTTTGCCTTAATTAAAACAAACATAAGAAATAACTAAATAATTTTTTTAAAGAGTAAGGGAGAGATTGAGTTAAAACAGGACATAACAATATAACAATACAGGTCAAAGCATGACTGTTTCAGCAACCTCGTGCTTCATCACCAAATAACCCGATTTAATAGTAGTTACCATAGTGTCTGTCTTTTTCCTTGAAATATTTGGATAAAACTTCATATACTATAGCTTCAAATATTTCCATATCCAGAAGCCCAGAATAAAGCCTTTCTAATTAATAAGTTAAAACTTTATAAGGCTTCAAGGCCACATAATGGGGAATCATGATTACCATATATTTGTATACATTTGAATCATTACTTACATTAGGGAAACTATTCGGTATTCACACATGCGAGATTGATTTATTTCACTTATGAGTATGGTCTCAAGCTGCGCCCATTTATTGATAAATATCTCAGTGTGATCCTTCTTTATAGCTGAATAATACTCCATTGTATAGAAATACCACAACTTTTTTATCCATTCCTCAGCTGATGGACACTTGGGTTGTATCCAAGATCTGGCGATTACAAATTATAAACATAGGTGCACATATATCACTGTGGTATGATGCTTTCAGTTCTTCTGGGAATATGCCTAGAAGTGGAATAGCTGGAATAAATGGGATTTCCAGTCCCAACTTTTTGAGAAATCTCCAGACAGATCTCCACAAAGGCTGTACCAGTCTACACTCCCATCAGCAGTGCAGGAGAGTTCCTTTTTCCCCACAGCCTCTCCAGCATTTGTTGTTGGTTTTCTTGATCCTGGCCATTCTTTCAGGAGTGAGATGGTATCTCAGTGTGCTTTTAATTTGCATTTCTCTAATGACCAATGATGATGAGCATGTTTTCATGTATTTATTTGCCATTTGCATTTCTTCATCTGAGAATTGCGTATTCATCTCAGATGCCCATTTTTGGATTGGATCTTTGAATTTTGGAGGTCTGAGTTTTTTTAATTCTTTATATGTTTTAGACAAGAGGCCCTTGTCTGAGAGAGAGTTCACTAAAATCTTTTCCCAGTTTGTGGGTTTTCTTTTCACTATGCTGGAGATTTCTTTTGACATGCAGAAACTTTTTAATAAGAAGTGGTCCCAGTTATTGATTCTGGGAAGTATTTCCCATGCGGTTTGAGTCCTGTTCATGAATTCTCTACCTACTCCTATGTCTCCAAGGTTTCTACCCAATTTGTCTTCCAATAGATTTAGTGTTTCTGTTTTAATATTCAGATCTTTGACCCATTTAGATTTTAATTTAGTACATGGTGATAGACATGGGTCTAACTTTAGTTTTCGGCAAATGGAGAGCCAGTTTTTCCAGCACCACTTATTAAAGAGACTGTCGTTCTTCTAGTGAACCTGCTTGGCTCCTTTATCAAAGATAAGGTGGTTGAGTGTGTTTGTAGTTGTGGTTGTGTCTTCTAATCTATTCCATTGATCTTCGGTTCTGTTTTGATTCCAATACCATGTTGATTTTACTACTGTTGCTTCGTAGTATAACTTCAAGTCAGGGATTGTGATGCCTCCTGCTTTGTCTTTGCTGCTTAGAATTGCCTTTGCGATTCTAGGTCTCTTCTGGTTCCAGATGAAATTTAGGAGTGATTTCTCTAGCTCTATAAGGTATGTTGATGGTATTTCTATTGGGATTGCATTGAATCTGTATAACAGTTTTGGGAGAATGGCCATCTTCACAATGTTTCTTCTTCCTATCCATGAGCAAGGGATGTTTTTCCATTTTCTGAGATCATCTTCAATTTCCTTTTTCAGTGTATTATAATTTTCACTGTATAAGTCTTTCACTTCTTTTGTAAGAGTAATTCCTAAATATTTCATTTTTTTGCTTGCTAATGTGAATAGTCCAGTTTTGTTTCTGCTTTCTATAGAACAATTTATGAGTGAAATGCTTTATAAAGTTTTAAAATATATTAAAGCAATCACTTATGAGGAAATACACGTTTTATGAATGTAGCATGATTTTGCTTATTTTGATAGAAATTTTCAGCAAGTTAGTTTCACAGTGAAATATTTTCTATAAAGGTTTATGCAGCAAGAACTGGATTAAGTGTGTTACGTATTTAAATCTTTGTACACCACTAGGTACCAGTTTAGCAAACTTCTGAGAATGTTCCTTATAATATTTGTGAAATGGACTATAAGCATAGTTATGGTTGAAGTAAGGAGAAATTAGAATGTTCTTTAAAGATCAATACTTAGTGTGTCAGTTAAGCATTGTAAATTTTACTAGTTTGAAATTGAGTTTCAACGAACATATGATGCATTATAATTTGTTAAGTTGTTTAGATGTTTACTTCAGATTTTCAAGATTTCTAAATTATGGATAAGCTATATGAGGTAGTATTCTCATAGAAATAGTAAAACAATACCCCTTTAATATTTTTCTTCAGTAATTTCACCGAAATCTCATTGAAGTGTACATAGTAATATTTTCCTGTGCTTAAGGCTGTGCTGTAGGAAGATATATTCTATTTTAGATACTTCTTTTGATGGAGTAGTGTTATGGGTATAGTAAGACTATCATATTTATCTTTATGTGCAAGTATATTGATATCTGTTTTATTCTTTGATTCTATGTTAAATTTGGGCCTTGATCCCCACCCTCCTCTATATTAGCTTTATGACCCATTGGTATTTGATAAACTCTTCTGTAGAGTTTATTATGATCTCAGTAAGCTGACAACTTTGAAGTATAATAAAGTTGCAAAAGCCAGGAGTAGAATTACTCATAATGACTACATTTCCTTAAGATTATTATTTTTTCCTAACTCAGTAACTTGGTAGTTGACTGAGTTGTTGATTTTACTGATAATTTTTTACTGTCAGTAAAGCTGGCAAATGTTTTAGAATGGTATATATATTATTGATAATGACTTTAAAATATAGTAGGGTTTTAAATGCTATGATTTTGATGGACTTTAGCAAATACTGATCTGTTTGCTTTTGAATTCTATTAGTTTGCAAAACAAAGCATTTCATTTTGAGTGCTAATGGATCTACAGTTTAAGATTTTGAATAAAGTTTTGGATTTTGCTTAACAATATATAAGGGCTGGGGATATAGCTCAGTAGCACAAGTGTCTGTTTGATTCCTCTACCAAAAAGAAAAGAAAAAGAAAAAAATTAAATAGTGTTTTAATTAGTGCATTGTATATCTATCATAAACATCCTATAAAAGTATAATTATATACCTGGAATGTGTGTGTGTGTGTGTGTGTGTGTGTGTAAAGAGTATTTACCTAAGAATAAGTTGTTTAGTTTTTCTAATATTTCCTAACCATCTAGCATTTGTCAGAAATCAAATAATAGCAATAGTAAAAGTATAATATTAAAATAAATTCAAGAAATTACATCTATTAAGTTACTATTGTATATGACTCACTGTTGCACGTCAGTTTAATTTGTGGATCTCAGTAAAAATTTCTAGAACTGTGTTACTGTGGGTATTTTCCAGATTAAAATGGTTCAAAAGAATAAATTTCGTCTTAGTAAATTTCAACTTAACTATACAATGAATTTTCAGCTTTTTAAAAATAAAGATTTAGAGTGGTATCAGCAAAGTGTTGTATTTATTAGGTAGCTTTAAAATTATGTCTCTCTACAAAAACATTGAAAAACAAGCCAGAACCATTAGAATAACGTTGTCAGAACTCTGGAAAACAAGTCAGAGGTTTATAGCAACCAAGGAAAAGTTGAACCAAGAAAAGGGTAACTAAAAAATGCCAGGAATGCATTGTGACTTTTTTGCTTGTCTTTGCTGCACCCTTTTCCCAACTTGGCAGTTGATGTGAAGAGAGCAACTTATATTCCTAGTGTGTGACCTAGGTCTCTGGTGCCAAGCTAAACCGTATTTGCAAATTATTGTATTTGTCTTTCTAACACATTTGGAAGCTACCCGAAGAGCTGTGACTAGTACTTATGTATCTGTGTTACCTAATTTAGAACTTTGTCAGGGATAAAAAGCAAATGGGCATTGATTAGAAACATAAGGCAAATGAAAAATCCTGCAGCTGTTTTGTGTAAAAATTACAGTGAGACATACAGTAGACTTCCTGAGGCCTGGGAAAAAGCCCGAGTCCTGGATAAATATTTTTTTTTGGGGGGGGGGAACACTTTGGTAGTTAAGGCATTTAGAGCACTAGTATGTACAAGAAAATTTAGAAAGCCACATGCATGCCCAAAAAACATGAGACAGTCCGGGGAAGTAGCTCAGTAGCATAAGCGTGTGCCTCGCAAGTGCAAGGTTGTCATGAGTTCAATTTTGGTTAAAAAAAATAAAAAAAGAAAAACACTTAAAGACTATTAAACGTTCATCATTGGGTGTTAAATTCAGTATCAACAGGATCTAAAGACCAAGGCGAAAGTAGAATCAGAATCAGCATTTGACCAAGATACACACCCAGATACTCATCTTTCTTGTGCACAATAACTAACCGCTGAGGCCATAGATGACTTAGACCCACCACAAAACTAGCTAGAAAGAGTAGGCAAAAGGTTTTGTTTTGTCATAGTTTGTTTTTACCTTTTGAATTTAATAGAGATCTCTTTCAAAATACTGACTCTTTAACAAATTGTTCTGAGAAAAATGAGTATCTGTATATAGAAGATTGAAACTAGATCCCTGTCCCTGTCCTTTTCCCTGAATAAAATCAACAAAAAAAATTGATCAAAGACCTTAATGGAAAACCTGAAACTTTGAAATTACCAGATTAAAATATAGGGTAACCATTTCTTTTTTTTTTTTTTTTTTTTTGTCTTTTTCCTTTTTATCGGTACCGGGGATCGAACTCACAACTGCCTGCTTACAAGGCAGGCGCTTATGCCGCTGAGCTAAATCTCCAGCCCAACCATTTCAAGATATAGGTGTAGGAAGTGACTTCCTAAATAGGACTTCAGGAGTTCAACAAAAATAGCAAAAATTGGCAAATGGAATTGCATCAAATTAAAAAGCTTCTGTACAACAAAGAAAATAACAGTGAAAAGACAGCCTACATAATAGTAGAAAAGTTTGGTCAGCTACTTTTGTGACAGAGGCTTAATACCCAGAATACTACGAAGAACTCAACAAACTGAACACCAAATGAACAAGCAATCAAATCAATAGATGGCAAATGAACAGAACTTCTTAAAAGAGTTACAAGTGGCTAAGAATTATATGAAAAAATTGTTTAACGTCTTTAGCCATCAGGAAAATACATAATGATATTGAAATTCAGTCTCACCTCAGTCAGAATGGCTATCAAAAGTATAAAAAATAATAAAATGCTGGTGAGGATGAAGGAAAACTGTAACCCTAAATTAGTATGACCACTATGGAAGTCAGGATAGAAATTCTCCAGATCAAAAGTAGAATGACCACATGATCCAACTATAATGTCCCAGCGTTTTTTTGAAGTAATCAGAATTAGCATTTGACCGAGATGCTTAGATGCCCATCTTAATTGTGCCACTATTTACAGTGGCTCATCAGTGGATAATTAAAGAAAATGTGATATTATATACATAATGGAAGTATGATTTAACAATAAAGAGCAATGTAATGTTGTTTTTAGGGAAATGGATGAAAGTAGAGATTACGTTACGTGAAGTAAGCCAGCCTTAGACAAATATTCTACCTTTACCCCCATGTGTGGAATCAAGAAATGAAGGAAAAAAATAAATTTGTTGAAAAGATTAAAAAAAAAACTGTGTCAAACTTTTAACTAGACTGACCTATGGGGTTGGGAGAAGACAAATTGCTCGAATTACTAAATCATAAATGAGAGTGGATGTTACTCTTGACTTTGCAGAAATAAAAAGGATTGTATTAAAAAACTATAACTAGGGGCTGGGGATTTAGCTCAGCAGCATAAGCACCTGCCTTGCAAGCAGGCAGTCGTGAGTTCAATCCCCGGTACCGAAAAAGACAAAAAAAAAAAAAAAAGGTAAAATTATAACTATTCATCAACAAATTGGATAGCCTAAAGTGGACGAATTTCTAGAAATACAAAAACTATAAAAAATGATTCAACAAGCCTGCTGTGGTGATTCATACCTGTAATCCATGCAGTTGGGAGGCTAAGACAAAAAGATTGCTGTGAGTTTGAAGCCAGCCTGGGCTACAAAGTGAGTTTAAGGCCAGGTTGAACTATGTAGAGAGATGCTGTCTCTCTCTCTCTCTCTCTTTTTTTTTTTTTTTTATGGATACCAGGGATTAAACTCATGACCATGTGCTTGCAAAGCAGGCGCTTATGCCGCTGAGCTAAATCCCCAGCCTGAGAGATGCTGTCTCAAAAAACAAAGATTTAAAAATTGATTCGAGAGTTAGAAAACCTGAAAAAAATCTGAATAGAGTTACAGAGTTATAAAAAGTCAGGACATACAATTAGTTCACTTAAAAAATCCTCGCAGGAAAGAAAAGCCAAGCATCAAGTATCTTTATTGATTAGTTTTACCAAACATTTAAAGAGGAATTAACTGTAATCCTTCTCAGATTCTTGCAAAAAGTTCAGGCAGCTCTTCCTACTTTGATGAGACCTTTGTTACCTTGATTGTGAAATCCTATGAAAACACTACCAAAAAAAACGAAGGCAACTATAGACCAATATCTTTAATGATTGTGCAGAACTTGCCTGTAAAGTGCTAACAAAATGAATCTGGCAGCATATTAAAAAGATTACACATCATGATCAAATGCAGCTTATCCCATATGTAGAAGCATGATTCAGTACACAAAACCAGTCACTGTAATATGCCGCAATAACAGATTTCAGGAGAAAAACCAACATAAACATCTTAATTGGTAGAGAAGAATTATTTGGAAAAATCAACACCATTTTATGATAAAAGTACCTACCAAACAAGAAATAAAGCGATACTTCCTTAACAGTATTAAAAGCCCCATGTGACAAAACCAGAGTTGATACACTGGTTGAAAATGGCAAACTTTCCCCTTAAGATCAGGAATAAGACAGGCACGCTTGCTTTTTTATTTTTATTTTTTTCTTAAATAAATTAGTATTTTAAGAAGATTAAATGAAAACAAAACAATAAAGCAAAACAAAGCAATGGAAACAATATAGAATTTTAAAACAAGCTGATAGGAAATTAACAATGATTACTATATTACATATTGTTACCTTCAAAATAGTTGCTCAGATTTACATATGGACATACAAAACAGATCAAACATTATAAGCAATCATAGTTTCTTTCCCTGAACTAACAGGACCAATAGCACAGTTATCTTAGCTATCATATATATATTGTTTTCCTTTCCTTCTTTTCTCTTTTTCCCCATCCCAGTTATTTTTTTTTTTTTCCTTTTGAGCAGTTTTATTCCGTTTCACAATACTGTGGTATGTTTTTGGATCTAATTAAATCTTTCAGTATCTTACATGATGGAGACAATATGATGTCTACACATGAGAGTTTGATAAGACAAAATATGGTCTCTACTTGCATTCGTTTACCTATAAATGTCTCCAGTTTATCTTTCTTTCTAGCTGAATAGTACTCCATTGTATAAAAATATCACATCTTTTTTATCCATGTCTCAATTGATGGGCATTTGGGTTATTTCCAAGATTTAGCCATTACAAATTAACACTTGCTTTTTTAGTGCTTCTGTTTTACATGGTGCTAGGAACTCAAACCAGACTAATCTGACAAGAGGTATAAAATACTTTAAAAAAGTAAAATAATTTCTATTTCTAGATGTCATGCTTTTATGTATAGAAAACCATAATTCGTAAACTTTTTGAAATAATCTTTTCAGTAGAGTGCCGGACTACAAAAAATTAGTTGTATTTCTACATACTACATACTTGAATGTAACTCAAACAATTCCATTTATTGTAATACCCCTAATTATAAATTCCCCTTTGAATGCTACTTTTGCTTCATTCTGTACATTCTGACACATTATACTTTCATTTTAGTTTAGTTGAAAATATTTTTAGAATTTCTCTTTAAGGAGGGTGGTTGTAGATGCCTGTGATCCCAGCATTTGAGAGGCTGAGGCAAGAGGATCATTGCAATTTGAAACCAGCATGGGCTACAAAGTGAGCTCAAAGTTGGCCTGAATGGCCTGAACTGCATAATGAGACTTTCAAAAGACAAAAAGACAAAAAAAAAAAAAAAAAAGAAAGATTGCTTTTGAGATTTCTTTGACACATTTAGGAGTATGTTGTTTAATCTCTTAAGTATTTTGGGACTTTCTGGTGATCTGTTATTGATTTCCAGTTTAATTCCACTGCTGTCTGTGGAAAGCAGATGCGGCAATTTCTGTCTTTTTAAATTTGTTAAGTGTGTTTTATGTCCTAAGATATAGTCTGAGTGTTCCATGTGAGCTTGAGAAAGATGTATATTCTGATGTTGTTGAATGAAGTAATCTGTAGCTGTCCATTATGGCTAGTTCATTGTTAGTGGTGTTGGAATTGAATTACATATTTACTCTTTTTTGCCTTCTCAATCTGTTCATTTCTAATAAGATATCAGAGTTTCCAACAATAATAATAGATTTATCTATTTTTCTCCTACAGTTTAGTCAGTTTTGCTTCACATATGCTTCACATACTTTGTTTTTAGGTGCATACATGTTAAGAGTTATTATGTCTTCTTGAACTGTGGTCCTTATTTGTATGTTTACCCCTGATAACTTTTCTTTCCTATCTGAAGTTATAATTTTTTAAAGTTAGTGATTATAATTTTTACATTTTTGGTGGATTGCTTTTAAGAATTTTTTTCTTAATTTATAGTATTACTGGGAAATTTTTATGCCTGATTAATCATTTTGGAAGTAATTTGAATTTAAAAATTTTATTTGCTGCCTAATTTTAAAGAAATGGTCCTAATTTTTAAAGATGGTTTTAAAAAAACTTACTTTACAGCAGTTTTAAATTCATAGGGAAATTGAGAGAGGCACAGATTCCAATATACTCCCCGTTCCTACACATACACGGTTTCCCTCATCAGCATCTCCCATCAGTGTAACTTACTTATTGTAGCTCATATACTTGCATCAAACAGCATTATTCCCTAAGTCCATAGTTTATCTGTGGATTCTGTATGTCTTGTGGGTTTCAGCCTATATACAATTACATGTATGTACCATTATAGTATCATGCAGAGTATATTTACTGCCTTAAAAGTCCTTGGTTCTATGCCTATTCTTTTGTACTCCTCTCTAATCTCTGGCAATCACTTATCTTTAAATTTGTTTCATAGTTTTAACTTTTCCAGAATAACTCTGATTCTAATTGGAATCATAGAATATGTAGTCTTTTCAGATTGGATTCTTTCACTTAGTAATATGCATTTATAATTGCTGTAATATGCATTTATGATTGCTGGATCATATAGTGAGAGGTCTTACCTTTTATGGTGGATTCATCTAACTATCCTGTGGTTCCTCTGTGTCTTTTCATAGTATATATATGTATGTATATATATATATATACTATTGTATATATATGTGTGTATATATATATATGGCATTGGATAATATCCCATTATATGTGTGTACCATAGTTTAGTTATCCTTTCAATTTCTGAAGGACATTTTGGTTGCTTCCAAGTTTTGGCAATTATGAATAAAGTTGCTATAAGCTTCTGTACATGGGATTTTGTGTGGATATAAGTTTTCAGCTTTACAGAAATACCAAGGAATATGATTGCTGGATCATATAGTGAGACTTCTTACCTTTTATGGTGAATTCATCTAACTATCCTGTGGTTCTTTAATTTTTGCCTCACATACTCTGAATCTTGTTTATTTTCTGAGACAAGGTTCTGACATGTTGTGTAGGCTGGGCTTTAACTTGCTGTGTAGCCCAGGCTGGCTTTGAATTTGTAGTCATAGTGATCCTTTGCCTCAACTTCCCAAATGCCGGAATTATAGGCATGAACCATTGCATCTGGCATGTATTTTGATTATTTAGTGTACATACACTAAAAATTGCCATGTTTTTTTGGAGTGTAATGTAATGTTCTTTTTTTTTTTTTTATCTTTGCAGACTTTCTGAAATTAATGTAGCTTCTCTTGGTATTTTAGGTAGTGTAAGGGATTGAGCCCAGGGTCTTATATGTTAGGCAAGTGCTGTCATTGAGCTACATCCCTAATAGCCACCTAGCCTATCCAGGGTTGGGTCGGGTCAAGTGGGTCTTGTCATTTCATTTTCTTTCCTTTTTTTGCTTTTCTTTCTTTGAGACAGAGTATTGCTAAGTAGTAAAATTGCCCAGGGTGTGCTCCATATTTCAGTCCTCCTGCCTCAGCCTACCAGAGCTCTGGGATTACAGGTGTGCGCCCTGTGCGCAGTGCAGGGATATTTTTCACAGGGGTTGTTTGCGGCCATCTGAATATTTTTCAGAGGGTTGTAAACAGGTGAGAGATTTGAAAGGTATCAGCAAAATTGAGAATACATTGAGTATAATTATTGACTTTATGTGCCTGCGTAGTCTGGAGTTTAGATTATGTAGACGATAATGTAATGTATTTTTTCCAGTGATATCTAAAATGAAACATTAGTTTCTATAGCGATATTAAATGACATTTATATTCAGTAGTAGTGAGTAATAATTACTTGTCTTCTGAGGCATCTTCATTATTAGCTTTACCATGTTATACTGATCATTTCTGCAACTATCATGCACGTGGTCCTATTTTTATATGATTAGCAATGTGTCTTGCCTCTGAAAAGTAATTTCCTTATGGATAAAGCCAACAAAACTACATATTGATGTCAGCATATCTTGTAATTAGTTTATCTTTTTTCTGTCTATAACAGTGTGATTTATAGGTCTTAACATGAGGTTCTACCAAGTTGTGCACACAGTGATGTCTGAGACTCAGCCGAAAAGCTTAGTTACATCTTATATGTTAATTCTGCTTTATTTCTCAGTGTTTATTCCTGAAATACTGGGTGCTGAGTTCTCGAGATCTGTGTTTTTCTGCCCAAGATGTGGTAAAATTGATAAATGAGAGAAATAGTGATAGAGAAAAAAACACAAACCTTATTATTCAGAAACTCTAAGATGGAGAATGTTGCTTACTAGATGGAGCTGAATGAGGTTGTTAACTTGACTCTGAAATTTGACCAGATGACTTAGTCATTGACTAGACCAGACCAGCAGAGTGGCCCCTATTAAAGAAGTGAGGATTACTTATTTGGTCTGGGCAACTTGTTCCTAAAGAGAGGTGTGGAGATGAATGAACATGTTTCCTTTATTAAATAAAAATTAGTGTTAAGACTAGGAATTAGATTAACAGGACTTCCTCCAGATGGAGAAAGTAGTTTTGTCATGTTTATTTGTATTTTTATAAATAGTCTACTTTGGCTACATAGATGATTTCTAGCCATGGAAGGATTTAGTGAATTTATCCTTCTCTGTCTCTTTATCCTCTAATTCGGTCATAATTTTATTTTGTTAAGTAAGTATTTTGTATTCACATTTCAAAATCATTTGCCCATTATTTTTTCAATCACAAAATTCTGTTTTATTGGAATTAATAATTTTTTTCTTCTTTAGCTGGCTTGTATTCTCTTAACATGGATTTCTAAGATTTCCTAGTCTGGGCTTCCTTTTTTTTTGAGACAGGATCTCATTAAGCAGTTCATACTGTTGTTGAGCCCAGGCTTGGTCTTGAATTTACAACAATCCTCCTGTCTTAGCCTCCTGAGTGCTGGGATTACAGGCATATGCCACCACGCCTGGCACTAGTCTGGACTTCTTGCATGTAAATGTTGTTGCATTTCATAAATCATCTTAATATTATTACCTCCAACATTAACCTGAGTTGTTCTTTATTTTGATGTTGAGGTAGATCTCATAACCCAGAGGTCTTTTCCTCTTTCTTTTGGTATATTCTCATGTTTTGTAGAGCGCAGTTTCTAGTTACATCTTAATAAATGTGTATGGGAAATAAATATTTTGAGGACTTCTGTAAATATGTTGAATTCTACCAGCACAGTTAATTCATGGTCTAAATCAAGTGCCTATCTTTATATTAGAAATAGTTTTCTTTTTGAATTTGATGGCATTGCTTTGTTGCTTTTACTATTGGTAAGATGTTTGGAGCATTTTAAAGTCGAAATCCTTTTCATGAAATCTGTCATTGTCTGGAAGTTCATGGAATCTTGTTGATAGCTAGGATAATAGAGTCTTATGATAATTTGCATTGCTGTAGGTCTATCATTTGTGATAGACATTTGGATGACTTTTTCAGTTCGGAAGTTCATATCCTTTCGTCCTCGAAAATTGAATACAATTATTTATTTGGACTACTCTCTTTTCACTATTATACACTTTCGCACAATCCCCAAATTTTCACCAATATGCGTCTGTTCCCAGCTATGTGTGATGTACACCAGTCCGAAATTCCCCAGGAGCTCCAGTCTTTGACCATTATGTGATGTGTGCAAGGTCAGGCTTTGCAGTAATGGGGAGGTAATTGGAGGGTTTAATTGCTACTTAAGCTGATTTTCAGTTGTAGTGGTTTTATTCCCAGAGTCAACCTTGTAGCCAGACGTATGTGAACCTGTTGTCTGTAGCATACTTACTGTTCTGATTTTGCCAGTACTGGTTTTGGATTCAGCTTTTTGAGATCTAAGTCATGTACATTAGTTCTGGAAATATAGGTACCACTTGTAATGAATTAAGATCGGGTACATGGTTTAATGAGTGTGATGAATACTAATAAGGAAAAAATGATATTGCTACATATTTTCAGACAATGAAATAAGAAATTATATTTGATTTTTTTAGGGTCATAAATGTAGCTAACCTACTGTGATGTTTTGTTCATATTATGTGAAAGGCTAAAGTTGGTAGGAGAGAATGTAAAGATAAATTCAAATTCTTTATCAACTCTCCTGGGAACTTGAGGCTGTCCATGGACCCAGGTTAGATCTATGAATTGAGTAGGACATAGCAGTATGTGAAACCACAATCATAGTTTTCTATGTTTACTCATTTTAAAAAAGCTGTCAGGACTGGGGATGTATTCAGTGGTGCAGTTTTGCTTAGTGCACACAAGGCTTTGGGTGATTCAAGTCCCAGCACTGAAGGAAAAATCGTCAAGAGAACTCTTTACACGCATGACCCTGATTAGCATTTTCACCCATTTAACAAATATTTATTAAATATTAGATAAGTGTAAGATACCACAGATTTATTATTTAATAAAACAGAAAAATTCCTGTCTTCATGGAATTTATATTTCTAAAGGAATATTTATTGATTATAGTATAGCCTGCATTAGAATAGCCTACTTTGTATTTATTATTCTCACTATAAAAGTAAATGAGTCTACATATCCTACTATCATCACTTTATTTGAAATAGAACTTGAAACATTTTCATTATAAAATTATTTGTTTAAAAAATTCGAGATTGATAGGAAAAAATAGCCTGCATAGTCACTTATCAGGAATAACTACTGTTAACACTTTGTTGGTAAACCTGGCAGTCTCTTTTCTCATATGTGAATGTAAATTTAAATATACATTTCTTTATAAAATTGGATTACAATTTAAAATTTTAATTACTTTTTAATTTTTCTCAATTTTATTTGAATTTTAGTGGTAGTATAATGTTGAATTTTTTGAATACGTTATAATTTACACCTTTATTTTGTTCCTACCATCGTCTTTCTCCACTATTAAGACTCAAGGGAAATAAAATGTGAATTTGAATGATAAGGAATCTTAAGTACTTGATGGACATCCTGTGAAGTTATTGAAACATGTAAGTTAAAAGATGAATACTGTACTGTTTTCAGTTATAGATCATTTATTCTATCTCCTTTTAAAAGTAATTTATAAGTAAGTATTTATCTCTAGTATGATTTTCAAATAATGCTTAAAATCCTCGTATGGTATATGTTTTTGTTACTTTCTGAGCTTTCAGCCAAATCCCCTTGTTTACAGCTGGGATCAAAATGCAGAGAACTCAAAAGATACTCATTTTGACCAGTGTTACAAGATCTCAGATGAGGGCATGATCGTCATAGCTAAGGGCTGTCTGAAATTACAAAGAATATGCATGCAAGAAAACAAATTAGTAAGTACCTGTTTTTATGTTTGTGCTGTTCATTTAATTTCTGATCTTTGAATTCTTTAAACTTTAGTTGTACATTTTCTAATGCATTTTGTTTTGGTAGTTGAGAGACAAATACTGCTTACTGAAAACATGAATATCCTCTCAAAACAATGATTTAATAAATTAATTCTAAATACATGCTTGTATGTGGTACTTGATTTTAAAGTCCTTAAACATATGCTAACGTGTCTTTTGTAAATTATGAATTATTTAGGCAAGTTGGAAAATACAAAATTGGCTTCCCAAATACATCTGTAGTTACAATTTTTTCTGATTCCTCTCAGAATTACAATTATTTTAGTTAAGATTTAATATAAAGTTAGGAGTATACATTTGTGAAATAGAGCTTTTTACTTAGCATGATAGAAATGGGATTCAATAAGTTGGGACAGATAGTCTTGATAATTACCTAGATTTTATTGTTAAGCAAATACACTTGTAATTCAGACACTTGTGTTTAATATTCTTAAAAATATTCTGTTTTCTTTTATTGAGATATAAGACTCACATAAGGCTCACCTTTTAAAGTATATGACTCATTAAGTTGTAGAGTTGTCACCAGTAACTAATTCTGGGACATTTTCATTATCCTAGAAAAAACTTTGTCCAGTAATCATCATTCCACTTTCTCCTTCTTCCTAGTACCTGGCAGCTGCTAATCTCCTTTCTGTTTCTGTGAATTAGCCTCTTCCAGACATTTCCTAAAAATGGAATGATTTAATATGTGGTACTTGATGTCTGGTTTCTTTCTTTACATGATATTTTTGAGGTTTATTGAGATCATAACCTGTATCAGTTTCATTCCTTTTGTGGCTAAATAATATTCAGAGTCACTTGAATTTCATTAGAAAGTATACCATAGAAATTATCAGGAAACTGTCATAAGGGTGGCTTGAGTAGGAATTCTCAGTATTGAAAAATAGTATAATTAAAATGTTGCCAGGCTGGTCCTAAGTTTGTAGCAAAGAAAATTTAAGTGCATCTCAAAAATATAGAGATATTTTTGTTGCCCTTTTGAATTACTATATATCACTTGATAGTATTTAATAAATATATTGAATATATAAATTTAAGTTTAGAAAGGTTCTTTGATGTATCAGTACTTCTAGTGAGATAATACCTATTTAAAAAAGGATTTTAGAAAAATTGAAACATTATGATTAAAAGTAAATGATTTTTTAAAACCACGTAGAATACTTTTACCCTGAACATTGGTAATGAAGTTACTTCATACACATTTTTACATTTAATCTAAATGTACTCACTTGAGGTTGTATGATTGTGTTAGGTCATTTGGGTCAGAGATGCTGAATTTTTGACTCCTGGTATCTACTCACTGTATTGTAATCCTAGAAAAATTGCTTAACATCTTTAAACCTCATCCATAAATGGAGAGGTTATTGACATTTATCTTTTTGTTCAAATCACATAGTATAAATTCTGTTTTATTAGCACTACTAAAAACCTAATAGTTTTTATGATATTACAACTAAATTTGTTAAACTGTTGGTTTCTACTTTGCACTAAAGGTAAATTAAAGGATAGTAACCCTCAACTTAACTTTTTCTATTCCTTTAAAATATTTCATTTTGGCTAGTCTTTGTTTTCTTGTATAAACATGGAGAAATATTTCTTTATTGGTAAACAGTTTTTAACTAGTGGTTCCTAAAGGAAGCAACTGTTTGAAGGTTTTCTGTCACTTTCACTTTAGTTTTTATCTAATATAATGCATTAAAAAGATGTTACTTGATTAAGTATTAAAGGGATTGGTTCAGAATTTAGTGTAATTCTTTAAACATTTTAATTTCCTTGTGAATTTGAAGCAATTTTTAAAAAATCTTAAATGTCAATTCAAAAATTTTTTTAAATTTTATTTAAAAGGAAAAAGAGAAAAAACAAAGCGGTATAAGGGTACAAGTAATACAGAACTACAAAAAAAACAGTAAGAAATCACCAATTAATAGATTACATATTATCATCTTAGACATAGTTGCTCAAGGCACAGTATCAAAGCATACAAAGTGGACGTTCAAACAGTGAGACTGCAAACAGTTGTGTTCAATGATCGAACCAAAAACATTAATATGGTCAGCTATTTAACACCCCTAAACACACTTGCTGTTGTATCCTTTAGAGCACTTTTTTTTCTTCTCTTTTGTACAACAAAATTTACACATTTTGGGTTTTATTATCCTTAGTTCTTATTACTTTTTTGGTGGGGGGAGAGAATAAAGTCAAATATGGCAAAACAAAGCAGTCAGTCAAAACCAAGGATAGACATAGCTCATCATGTAAAAACAGAGTACAAGGTTATCAACAGTGGTTACCATAATGTCTCTTGTTTCCTTAAAAAGAATTCTCTATCTCATTAGATATTATAAAGTTGAACAAAACAGTAGAGAACAAGACCAATAAAACTTAAGCATTGTAAACATTACAGGACTTCCAAAGGAGACAATAGTCAAACCAGAATGGGCATCTTAGTGAATCTTATTGCCTTCAAAGTAGTTGCCTATACCCTCAAACTTGATACTATCATACAGAATGGAACAGAGTCTAATCAGTCAAAACAAGATAGTAGGAGTATTACAGGACTTCAAAACAAGTTAATAGGAAATCAAAAAAAGTTACTATTATATATCCTGCTAATTTTTTAAATTTTTCCCCTTAATTAAAAAAAACCATAAAAAATAACTAAATAATTTTTTAATGAATAAGGGAGAGATTGAGATAAAAGAGGACATAACAATATAACAATAGAGGTCAAAGCATGACTGTTTCAGCAACCTAGTGCTTCACCACCAAATAACCCGACTTAATAGTAGTTACCATAGTGTCTGTCTTTTTCCTTGAAATATTTTAATAAAACTTCATATACTATAGCTTCAAATATTTCCATATCAAGAAGCCCAGAATAAAGCCTTTCCAATTAATAAGTGAAAACTTTATAAGGCTTCAAGGCCACATAATGGGGAATCATGATTACCACATATTTTTATATATTTGAATCATTACTTACATTAGGGAAACTATTCGGTATTCACACATGCGAGATTGATTTATTTCACTTATGAGTATGGTCTCAAGCTGCGCCCATTTATTGATAAATATCTCAATGTGATCCTTCTTTATAGCTGAGTAATACTCCATTGTATAGAAATACCACAACTTTTTTTATCCATTCCTCAGTTGATGGACACATGGGTTGCTTCCAAGATCTGGCGATTACAAATTGTGCTGCTATAAACATAGGTGCACATATATCACTGTGGTATGATGCTTTCAGTTCTTCTGGAAATATGCCTAGAAGTGGAATAGCTGGAATAAATGGAACTTCCAATCCCAGCTTTTTGAGAAATCTCCAGACTGACCTCCACAAAGGTGCCAGTCTACACTCCCACCAACAGTGCAGGAGAGTTCCTTTTTCCCCATAGCCTCTCCAGCATTTGTTGTTGGTTTTCTTGATCCTGGCCATTCTTTCAGGAGTGAGATGGTATCTCAGTGTGGTTTTAATTTGCATTTCTCTAATGACCAGTGATGATGAACATTTTTTCATGTATTTATTTGCCATTTGTATTTCTTCATCTGAGAAGTGCGTATTCATCTCAGATGCCTATTTTTGGATTGGATCTTTGAATTTTGGAGGTCTGAGTTTTTTTAATTCTTTATATGTTTTAGACAAGAGTCCCTTGTCTGAGAGAGAGTTCACTAAAATCTTTTCCCAGTTTGTGGGTTTTCTTTTCACTATGCTGGAGATTTCTTTCGCCATGCAGAAACTTTTTAATAAGAAGTGGTCCCAGTTATTGATTCTGGGAAGTATTTCCCATGCGGTTTGAGCCCTGTTCATGAATTCTCTACCTACTCCTATGTCTCCAAGGTTTCTACCCAATTTGTCTTCCAATAGATTTAGTGTTTGTTTTAATATTCAGATCTTTGACCCATTTAGATTTTAATTTAGTACATGGTGATAGAAATGGGTCTAGCTTTAGTTTTTGGCAAATGGAGAGCCAGTTTTTCCAGCACCATTTATTAAAGAGACTGTCGTTCTTCCAGTGAAACTACTTGGATCCTTTATCAAAGATAAGGTGGTTGAGTGTGTTTGTAGTTGTGGTTGTATCTTCTAATCTATTCCATTGATCTTCGGCTCTGTTTTGATTCCAATGCCATGTTGATTTTACTACTGTTGCTTTGTAGTATAACTTCAAGTCAGGGATTGTAATGCCTCCTGCCTTGCCTTTGCTGCTTAGAATTGCCTTTGCTATTTTAGGTCTCTTCTGGTTCCAGGTGAATTTTAGGAGTGATTTCTTTAGATCTATAAGGTATGTTGATGGTATTTTTATTGGGATTGCATTGAATCTGTATAACAGCTTTGGGAGAATGGCCATTTTCACAATGTTTGTTCTTCCTGTCCATGAGCAAGGGATGTTTTTCCATTTTCTGAGATCATCTTCAATTTCTTTTTTCAGTGTATTATAATTTTCCTTGTATAGGTCTTTCACTTCTTTCGTAAGAGTAATTCCTAAATATTTCAGTTTTTTTGCTTGCTAATGTGAAGAGTGTGGTTTCTCTTATTTCCCTCTCTGTGATTTTGTTGTTAGTGTATAGGAATGCTATTGATTTCTGAGTATTGATTTTGTATCCAGCTACATTACTGAATTTATTTATTGTCTCTAAGAGTCTTTTAATGGAGTTTAGGGGGTCTTCTATGTAGAGTTTCATGTCATCTGCAAACAATGATAATGTAACTTCTTCTTTTCCTATCTTTACCCCTTTTATTTCTCTCTCTTGCGTAATTGGCCTGGCTAGTACTTCCAGTACTATATTAAAAAGGAGTGGTGATAAAGGACATTCTTGTCTTGTGCCTGATTTTAAAGTAAAGGCTTTCAGTTTTCGGACATTTAGTATGATGCTGGCTGTTGGTTTGTCATAAATGGCCTTTATTATTATTGAGACTATCTATTCCACTTTTCTGTAAAGTTCTTATCATGAATAAATGTTGGACCTTATTGAAGGCTTTTTCTGCATCTATAGAAATGATCATGTGATTCTT
This sequence comes from Cavia porcellus, assembly GCF_034190915.1. Classification (NCBI taxonomy): domain Eukaryota; kingdom Metazoa; phylum Chordata; class Mammalia; order Rodentia; family Caviidae; genus Cavia; species Cavia porcellus. The sequence continues at coordinate 56,616 of NW_026947493.1, forward strand.
ACTTTTGGCTTTATTGATGTGGTGGATTACATTTATTGATTTACGTATGTTGAACCATCCTTGCATTCCTGAGATGAATCCCACTTGGTCATGATGTATAATCTTCTTGATTTGCTGCATCCTATTTGCCAATATTTTATTGAGGATTTTTGCATCTGTGTTCATTAGGGAGACTGGTCTATAGTTCTCTTTTTTAGTTCTCTCTTTCTCAGGTTTTGGTACTAGAGTAATATTTGCTTCCAGGAATGACTTAGGAAGGATTGCTTCCCTTTCAATTTCATTGACTAGTTTGAGGAGTGTCGGCATTAGGTCTTCTTTGTATTTCTTGTAGAATTCGGCAGTGAATCCATCTGGGCCTGGGCTCTTCTTTGTAGGTAAGGACTTAATTACATTTTCAATTTCATTAACAGAGATTGGGTTATTCAACAGTTTTATATCCTCTTGTTCTAGCTTTGGTACTTCATATGTTTCTAAGAATCTGTCTATTTCTTCTGTGTTATCAAACCTTTGAGAGTAGAGGTTTTCAAAATAGGTGTTGATGATCTTCTGTATTTCTATTGGGTCTGTACTGATTTCACCTTTTTCATTTCTTATTGCATGAATTTGAGATTTTTCTTCCCTTTTTTTAATAAGGTTGGCTAGAGGCTTATCGATTTTATTTATTCTTTCAAAGAACCAACTCTTTGATTCATTGATTCTTTGGATTGTTTTCTTAGTCTCAATTGCATTGATTTCTGCTCTGATTTGTATAATTTCCTCCCTTCTTTTGGCTTTGGGCTTGACTTGCTCTTCTTTTTCTAGCTGTTTGAGGTGTAGCATCAAGTTATTTATTTGTATTTGTTCTGTTTTCCTGATGTGGGAACTCAGTGCAATAAATTTTCCTCTGAGGACAGCTTTCATTGCATCCCACAGATTCCGGTAAGTTGTATCTGCATTTTCATTTTCTTTTAGGTATTGTTTAATTTCTTCTTTAATTTCTTCTGTGACCCACTGATTACTCAAGAGTGTGTTATTCAGTTTCCATGTGTTTGCAGGATTTTTGCAGTATCTTTTATCATTAATTTCTAATTTCAGAGCGCTATGATCCGATAACATGCAAGGGATGATTTCAACTCTTTTGCATTTGTTTAAATATGTTCTGTGAGCTAATATATGGACTGTTTTAGAAAATGATCCATGTACTGCTGAGAGGAATGTGTATTCTGATTTTGTTGGGTGGAACATTCTGTATATGTTTATCAAATCCATTTGTTCACAGGTGTGATTCAGTTCTGTTATTTCTTTGCTCATTTTCTGTCTGGTTGATCTATCCCTTGGTGTCAATGGCATATTAAGGTCTCCTGTTACAATTGTGTTACTGATAATTTGAGTTTTCATTTCTGTTAATAGTTGTTTTATATAAGTGGGTGCTCTGGAGTTTGGTGCCTATATATTTAAGATAGTTATCTCTTCCTCTTGGAGTTTTCCCCTAACGAGTATGTAGTGACCTCCTTTGTCCTTTATGGTCATTGTTGGTTTAAAGTTCACGTTGTCTGAAAACAGAATGGCTACTCCTTCTTTTTTTGGATTCCTGCTGCATGAAGTATTGTTTTCCATCCTTTGACTTTCAGTCTGTGATTATCCTTCTGGGTTAGATGTAAACAGCATATGGTTGGATTTTGTTTTTTGATCCATTCTGCTAGTCTGTTTCTTTTGATTGGTGCATTGAGACCATTTACATTAATGGTTATTACTGTTAAGTGCTGGTTTAATGTTGACATGTTATCTCTCTGCTGTTGCATCTTGATCTTTCTGTTCTGTTTAACTGTCTGCTTTGCTTAGTGGTTTTTTCCTTTGTGTATCTAAACTGTCTTTCAATATTTTTTGCAGGGTTGGTTTGGTGTTCATGAAGTTCTTCAGCTGTTCTTTGTCATGGAAGTATTGTATTTCACCATCAATTTTGAATGATAGTTTTGCAGGATATATCAGTCTAGGTTGGAAATCATTTTGCTTTAGGATCTGGAATACTTCACCGCATGCTCTTCTTGACTTTATTGTTTGTGCTGAGAAGTCTGCTGTGATTCTGATAGGTTTTCCTTTATAAGTGATCTGTCTTTTCTCTCTGACAGCTTTTAATAACCTATTCTTGTGTTGGATTTCTGGGATGGTGATTATTATATGTCTGGGTGTAGTTTTGTTTTGGTTATGACTATTTGCAGTTCTGTATGCTTCACTGATCCTGATGTCGGTTTCTGATCTCATGCTTGGGAAATTTTCAGCTGTTACTTTTCTAAATATCCTCTTGACATCCTTTATGTTGTCTCTTTCTTTTTCATTAATCCCTATCATTCTTGTTATTTTTCTTTGCATCATCTTGCAGTTGTTGAATTGTTGTTTCCTGATTCCTTGTTATTTTTAAAAGTTTATTTCACTAGCTGCAATCCTGTCTTCAAGGTCTGAAATTCTATCTTCACCTTTATTGAGGTGGTTTTTACAACTTTCAGTGGAGTTTTTTTATTTCCTGTATATCTCTGTGCATCTGCATTATGTATTCTGTTTGTTTCTTATATTGCTCATCTAGGGACTCTATCTTTTTGTTTAGTTCCTCCAATTTTTTAACTGTGTTTTCTTTAGACATATTCAGAATCTCTTTCATTTCTTCTTTTACCTGGGAGATTATTTTGAGTTTGAATTTCTTTAAAGCTTCCTGGAGTTGCTTGTTAATTTCAGTAGCTATTGTGTCCGATATTTGAGGTGAATGGCATATATTTTCTTCTATATATATTGCTCCTAGGGTTTCTTGAGATGGGCTGGAGGTTTGAGGTTGTAATTTGGTCTTTCGTTTTGTCATTTTCGTATATTTCTGTGTTTCAGGTGTTATTGGAAAGCTTCCTCAAGGTCTGTTGGAAATCCCCTTCTATGTTCACAGCTCCTGAGACTCTGGTACCCCGTTACCCCAAGCCACTGGACCTGTAGAACCAATGGCCCTCTTCTGCCTGTTTAGAACTCCGTAGTTCCAGATAAGCTGGGCTTCAGGGACACTGTGCGCCCCCCTGCTTGTTGGAAGCTCCACAGTTCTCCAAGCGCAGCTAGGATGGGGAGGCAGATGTAGATGCCTTAAACCCACTTATCCATTTCACTGCACCCGAAAGCCTGGAAGGTCCCAAATAATCTGGGCTTTGGGCAGAGTGTGATGAGCACTTACCACAGGCCGCGGGGGCCTCTGGAACCTGCGATGCTCCCCTGCTTGCTGAGATATCCTCAGTCCTCCAGACACACCGGGAGGCGCATGTAGGTGCCCCAGATCCGCCCAGCCTCTCCTGTGCACACCTTTGGTGAGGTGCAGGAGTCCCAAATAGACTGGGCTCCGGGAATAGTGTGCGCCCGCCTACTTGTTGGAAGCTCCACAGTTCTCCAAGTGCAGCCGGGATGGGGAGGCAGATGTAGATGCCTCAAACCACTTTTAAATGTCAATTCAATAAGATTCTAAATTGGATTCTAGATTGGATAACTAAATTATTGATAACTAAGGTCCCATAGGAAATTTACATTTTATTTTTAAAATTTGTAAAATAAGAAGAAATATTTAAGTTACTTGCTAAACTGCAATTTTTAGCGTTTTAGCTATTTTCACTTTTAGAAGTACTGTTGATCATTTAAAGACATTTATTTTATATTAGCAACTAAGGGAGGTTGTTAGAAGTGTACCTGAAAGAATACCAAAAGAATTCTACTTTTGCTAGCCAAACTGTTTTGAGTTCTCTGGCTTCATTGAATAGTTTTTAGAAAATCATAGCATGGCATATTTCATGTTCTTAAATATAAACTTTGTTGAATTTAAATAGCAAATTGCTTGGTTTTTGTACTTTGGCAGTATTTGATTTAGCAAACATCTTTGCATATTATATTTTGGCCTTTAGATGGCAGCATTGTCTTTGTGTATCTTGGTGATAAAGCTTTTGTGTCCTTGATGTAACTGTAGAGATATAATGCTTATACAGTTTCTGCTGGTGTTACACTTCCTTTTTAAGTTTTGTCCTTTAGCTGGTCAAAAGGGAAAAATCCCTTTTTCAAGTCATTTGAAATATCTAATTGTATCTAGTCTATCAACAGGATGAACTTAACCATTTTACATGAAGTAGCAAGATATTTGAACCTTCTTAATTCTGAATTAAGTAGGATAAATTTTAAAATAGGTGTGGGATTCTTGTGTTTATCAGAGGAAGAAATTTTCTTATGTGACAAATGAGGGCAATGATTTTAGCATTTTAAAACTCAAATGAGTTATGGTGAAACAAACAATTAAAGCCCAACACATCTACTCTTCTCAAAAGAAACTAAGCTTTTTCTCAGTCATTTTTTGACTAAGACAAGTACCATATACCTATGTAGATAAATTTTATATTTGCTGTAAAACTTGTGTAGACTCTAGAAAAAAATTTGAGGAATTCAGATGTAGTGAAAAATACAGCATATTGTATGCATCTGTCTTCTAGCGATAGCTTTTATGTCATTTCTGTGTAGTACTTGCCAGAAAGCTATTTTAAAGTCATATTTAGTTAGAAACTTATTTTGGTTCATTTTCTGTTGCTTTCATAGAATACGTGACATTGGATAATTTATAAAAAATAGAGATTTATCGTTCTGTAGGCAAGAAATCCGCGAGTCTGATAGCAGCGGGTGAGAACTTTAGTTCTATGTCAAAAGGTACAAAGGCAAGGGAGAGAGAGAAAGAGAGAGAAAGGTGAGGTTATGGAGCAAGAAAGCATGAAAAAGCTAGCAAGGCAAAGTGAAAGTAGTTTTTATAACAATTGTCTCTTGTGGTAGGTAGTGGAACCTTGTCGTAGCAACATTAATCTGTAGAGAACAAGTTCTAATGATCTTTTAGCCCCACCTCCTGACAATATTGTATTGGAGATTAAGTTTTCAGCGTAAGAACTTTGGGCTCCACATTCAAACCGTTGCAGTTATATAGTTACTAGTGACTTGGAAACCTTTCTGCTTTTTTAATCACCCATATCAGATTATGCTTTTCTACTTTTTGGATACAAAAGCTCTTAGAATGGCTTTTTATTTGGTTATAAAATGAAGAGGTCAGATATTATTTGTCATTTGCTACACAGGTTGATGTTTTAAGGTACTCAAATTTCATGATTTTTTTAAATACAGCTTCTGTGATAACTCTTAAGGTTAGCATATTTGTTACATGTTATGTGTGTCTTTGGTCTGCTATCTTTTTAAAATACCTTTTACTCTGGGCTGGGAACTCATATAGATTTCTTAATCATCAAGAAAATACTAATGCATTATGAATAGACTTTAGAAAGTTTCAGGGAAATGATAGGGGTATTCTAGTTAATACTTGATTCCTGAAAGTTAATTTTGATGTTATATTTTTCAGTCTCCTGGCTGATTGGTAGTTGACTAGTTTTGTAATTTTGTGATATTTATTAGAAGCCTTTGGCTGCTAGTATAATAATATTGTTCTAAATTTTATTATATTTTGGAAGCTTACATGGATGATGGGTGAGGTAGAAGTAAATTTGCATCTCTAAGATTTCTTCTGCCATACTGAAGGCCTTTTAGGAAAAGATTGAGAAAATGCCAATTTCAGTCACACTGAACCCAGTCGAAACCTTGATCCTGCTTTTTGTGCTTTACTTTTTTTTTCACAGAAGGAATATAGTAGTACTTGAAACATGTTCTTATCAATGTCAGACTGCATGAGATGAAGAGGTTAAACAACAAATATATTTCATGGCCCCAACATAGGAAGGCTTCAGTCAAGGGTTTCTTCCTCTCCCTTTCAAACTTTGCTTTTTGCAGCCTGGAATTGAATTGTATCAGGGCTTCCTGTCACCTGTTATGGTCTGATTTCACTCATTTAGCTCCTGATAATTTGCGTTTCTGCTTTGCTGTGATATGAGGGTGTTGCAGCAGTTAGGTAACTAGACTAGTGGCTATGTTGATTGTTAACTAGGATAGTATGTAAGATAAACATTTGTGCCAAAGCTTAAATGGCAGTAGCTAACTCAGCATTATGTGAAACTACATTTGTGGATTGTTACTCTTCCATGAGAGCTAATCTATTCAGATTGGTTGCCTTCTTTCTTCCATTTTTCCACCATACTTGTGATAACATTTCTAAACATTTCTTTTTTTTTTTTTTTTTTTTTGTCTTTTTCATTTTTTATTGGTACCAGGGATCGAACTCACGACTGCCTGCTTGCAAGGCAGGCACTTATGCCGCTGAGCTAAATCCCCAGCCCCCTAAACATTTCTTATAAAGTAAATTTACCTGCAATCCCAGACATAAATATTTTGTACTGTGAAGAATTCTGTTTTTAAAGTATGCCATTTAGCGTCTAAAATCACCTAGAGTAGATATGTGCCTCCCATAATAGTCTTTTGTTCCCTTAATGGATGACCATTTTGTTACACCTGAAGAATGGTAGTTTACAGTGAACAGTGATACATGATTGTCTAAACAAGGTAAACTAGCAATACTAGCATTTCGTTATTGTGCACTTCTGTCTTTTTTTGGGCTGGCACACCAAAATAATGTAAACCAGACAGCTAATAAAAGGCATAAACTTATTTCTTATAGTTTTGGGAACTGGAAAGCCTAAGAAAAAGGTATTGGTGAGGGCCTAATTTCTGATATGTAGATGATTTGTTTCTATGCCTTCATGTGATATATAAAGATACTAATCCCATTGATTAAGGCTCTAGCCTAATGATCTAATCACTTGAACAGGCTCCCCACCTCCTAATTCCATCAGAATGAAGGTTAGGATTTCAACATCTGAATTTTGGGGGACACAAACATTTAGACTATAGTATGAACAGGATTTTTTAAAATTTGAAAGTGAAGAAACAAAAACGATACAGAATTTCAATGGTAAATATATTACATATTGTTATCTGCAAAATAGTTTAAAGGATTTTGCTGTCATTTGTTGATGCTATGAACTATTTAATGACATTGGCTGTATGCTCCTTTACATAATTAATCCCCATAAACACCAGCTGATATAACTGTTCTTGCCTCATTTTACAGGTGAGAAATTTGAGACCTTCAGAGTTAAGTAACAATAAGTGTTAAAGTCAGGATTTTAACCCGTATAAGTTAAGATTCCTGTACCATCTTTTCCATCCCTTTTGGTTGCACAAACACTTCACAGGTGGTACCACCAACTCGTGTAGGTTTGAACTGAACAGTAATTTCCAACAGACATTGCTTGTCCTTAACACACTAAGAGACAGGTTCTGTGAGACATCCAAGGAAGAAATAATTATAAGCATTAGTCAAGATCTTTTTGCTAAAATGATCATTTATTTCAGAGGAACCTTTAAGTACCAATAGAAATATATTGAAATTTTTTTCTGGGAATATTGACCAAAATATCAAAGAGGCTATCTTTGATATTGTTGTCTTTGAAATATAGTTTAGAATTTAATCTTTTTTTCTTCTTTTTTTTTTTTTTTTGGTACTAGAAATTGAACCACTAGGGAGGTATTCTATCATGGAACTATCTGCCCAGCCCTTTGTGTTTCACTTTCACAAATTTTTGAAACAGGGTTTTGCTCAGTTATCTAGGATAGTCATGAATTTGTGGTCATTTTGAGTCAGCCTGTGAAATAACTAGGATTACAGGCATGCATCACTACATTCAGCTAATGTTGCTCTTCATTCTATGTCATTTTAATGATAAAACTGCAATCTTATACAAAGTTTTTCTCCTTTGAAAGCCTAGTATTTTATATTTTTGTGACATTTGGATTTAGATTCTAGTACCATTTTATTTTTGTCCAACAGGTTTAGTAGAAATTTAAATGGTTTAATGGGTTATCTTTTCCTTAATACCTGTTTCGTCATCTGCTGTGTGCCAGGCAATGTAAAGTGTGGAGAAATCAAAGTTGTACTGACAAAGAGAGAAGCTTCTGGCAAAAGGGAAGAGAGGAATCAGATAATCCTATAAATCGTGTATGAAATTTGAACTAGTCTTGAATGGTATATATTGATACGATTATGCCCATTTTGGGGGAGGCTCTGATTGCTATTATGGAAAACAGGATTAACAAAGATAAGACATTAGAAAATATGTGGAGTATTTAATAAGTGGTGCATGTTGCAACGGTATTATGTAGACAGACTGAATGGTGAGGGAAATGTTTATATTGTGGTCTGGAAAACAAAGCAGGGACCAGGTTTTTTAATTTCTTAGAATGTAATAAGGAATTTTGAAATCTCTAGATAATGAGGATTATAACAAGAGGTTTCAGAAAATGTGAACTCTGATAACATTTTTGGGTGTTGTAGATTTTTAATATTCAGAAAGTAAGAAAAATATAGAATACTAGACAAGTAATGAATCATTCAGAACTTAACATTTTGTTAATTTTGATGCTTCTTGGATTGATAAAGCAAATGAACTTTTAGATCCCTATTTTGCATTGCTGTCATCTGTTTCTTTCCAAAGGCAACTATGATGATCTAAAATTCTCTCTCTCTCTCTCTCTCTCTTTTTTTTTGATACCAGGGATCAAATTCATCAGGCAAGCGCTTGAGCTACAAAATTAAATCCCTGGCCCAATGATCTAAAATTCTTTAAAAAATATTTCACACACATGTGAATAACTCTGGACATTATAGGGTGTTAATTGTGGTTACATATAATTTGTATGTGGTATCATATGGTTAATACTTGGTTTTGCAAGTATTAACATTTGGATTGCAAATATATCAGTCTATACTTTGTGAAGAGCATGTAATGAATATGTAATTCATTATTTTTAACTGTTAGTGTTCTGTCACAAGTATGTGTCTTCTGTCGAAGGACACATATTAAATCTAATGTTTTACTGTAATATGAAGTTTTGCCAAAGAACTGACTTATCTGTAAGTGTTCCTCTAAATATGTATCTAAAAGTATAGCTATAGGGTACTAAGATGTATACATTTTCAAATTTTTTCTACACATGACCATATTGTTCTCTGTGAGTATTTGAAATCATGGTTGAAGTTATTTGTTGCTGAAGGACTGTCAGCTCTTTTGAGGGAGAAGAGTATTTAACAATCATTCTTTCATGTGTTGATACAAAATATACATTCTGCAGATGTAGGCTCAGTAACCTACAAAAAAAGATACTTGGATCAAGTTCTCTATTACTAGTTTTGGGTTAAAAATTTAACTGATAGCTTTTGTATATTGTGTAGTTTTCAGTCCTATTTTTCATATGTAATTTTTATTTACTTTTGTTGGGGATTATGTATTTTTAAAAATCAGAAACAGATTTGAGTAAATCAAATTATTTCTAAATTCTTCAGTACGAAAGTGCTATTTTGCGCTTTATGCTCAAGTGTTGGTAATAGTGGATTGAGATACAGAGTTGAATCATTAGACTTAGCAAATAGAAATTTTATAAGGTGGGATGCCAGTGGGAGACGGGAGAACGTCAAGCCTGTCATTTATGAGTACACATTCCTATCCTTCTAGGCTGTTAATCAACAAGTATGGTATACCCTTTAGATCTTGAGAATTTTTGCTGATGCTTTTCTTTATCTGTAGTAATGAATTGCTAGGGTTTTAGGTTATCTAGGACTTATCCATTTATTATTTTAATGATTAGGTTTAAGGGACGAATTGGAGAATTAACTTTTACTTTTTCTCTTTTTCAAGATTGACCTTTTGAATACAGTTTACAAACTATAGTTGTATCTAGCTTACAAATGACAGGATTCATTGCTTTATTGTTATTGTAAAAAAAAGATGTATTATTGTGAAAGTTCTGTTCACTTAGGTTTTAACCAGAAGACCCTTTTTTGAGGCCAAAGCTACTGTGTTCTTATCTAAAGCTTTGTGGTATGAACTGTTTCTATTATTGCTGCAGATTTGGCTTATTTATGATAGTTACATTGGCCTCTTTTGGTGTCTTGAAATTGTTATTAAAGGTCTGAATGTGAAGTTATCTTATGGTCAGCAGAAGGATCAATAATCATGAAATGTTGGAGTGATTTCTTTTTTCTTATTTTTGATGGTGCGTTCTGGATTGTAGGAGTTGAGATGTTTCAAAACTAGGTGAAGTCTAGCAGTTTGATATTTCCTTTTAGTTTTAAAGTTTTTTTGACACCCCATCCTCTCACATCTTATTTTATGTTGCCTTGTAGGTTGCAGAAAAGATGTTTGCAGTATTTTTTTAGTGGCTACCATACTTTGTTACTTTTGGTTTCTGAGGTATGACAATAGTAGGAGTTAGGTTACTGTAGGAGACTTTAGGATTGGAAAATTTACAGTGTCCGTTACCAGATTTTCTTAGGCTGATTTTCAGCATAAAATCTAAGTGTTTACTGTACACTTTAGGATGTACAAGTGAATATATAATCCAAAGGAAGGCAGTTATGAATCATAGTCCTCTTAATTGATGTAGAAGTGAATATATAATCCAAAGGAAGGCAGTTATAAATCATAGTCCTCTTAATTGAACCAAAGTTGGGTAATTATTATCTTTTATTTTCTTATTAAATATCTTTGAGAATATAGACAAAGCATGTATTCATTGGTGTTTGAAGGCATGTATGAATGCCTAGTGATTATAAAATTATTTGCATCACATTTTGCTAGCTTTTCATTTTGATTTCTCTGAGTTCATTAAGCCATGATTTGTAGATTCTCTGAGTGAGGAATCAAAATACGTTGCCTTGTCTTTTTACTTGATTAATACTTATGTTAATAAGTTGAAGATAATTATGTAGTGTGATGTTCCATAAATTTTAAGTGGTTTAGGGTCCAATTTTATGCACATACTCATATGCATACTTATCCCACTCTTCCATATATATGCTAAGGAGTATGTTTTATCATAGGTAATTGTAGGCAATTCCATTATATAATCTGATATGCATTCTATGAATTACAGTTAAGCTTATTAGCATATAACTTCATGGAAAAGCGTATGAAGAGTAAAGGTATATTATGCTGAATTCACTCATGATCTAAGATATTTTCAAAGGTTGACTTTTATTTTTTATATTTAGAAGCCAGGAATATCTTTGCTAAAATAAGTATTATCATCATTTCAGAAATGTGTGGTAGGTCACTTTAAAGAATTCTTTAGTCACAATGTCCATGTTGTTATTTTTACTATTTGTCTGTTTGTCCTACATTTTTTCTGACCATTTTGCTTTTTCTCAGTACGTACACATTACCTTTAAGCTCAACTGATTGTAGTTTTTTTTCTCAAATATTCTTTGAGAAGTCCACCACATTTATTACTTTTCCAAATTATCAGCTTCCTGTAGCCTGACTGATTCACTGGTAATTTGTTGTGGATTTGAGGGTTTCAGTTTAGTCATATTTTCCAGATTACCTCCTTAAATCTATGCAGTAGGTGTATATGTGTGTATGCTTCAGTATTTTGACTAAATGGAAAGTTATTGGAGCTTCTTAAAAATAAGTTTTGTCTGTACAAAATTTGTAAGTTTTCTAAAAAAGTCTTTCAGTAAAGATGAACCATTATATATTTATGTCAAATTTTTGTTTTAGTTCTGGGAAAATTCTTTTCTATATGAGGAATGCTCATGGGTTTCATAGCTGTCTTTCAAGGTCCTATTTTATTTTTTTGAATTTATTTGTATTTAAAGAAAGATAAAACAAAACAGAAAATAAGTAGAAATAGTACATACTTTCAAAGAAAATATTGAATCACATATTCTCCGCTTACAAATAATTGCTCAAGATACAAAAGTGGAACATATAAAAGGGAATTCAAAAAGGGAGACTGCAAATAGTTCTGTTCAAGTATCTAACAAAAACTAAGTAATATGGCTATCAATCCTATACACTTAAACTTGTATGCATTTATCCATATCTTTACTTATGTTGAGTTTAAACAAACCAAAGCAGATTAAAATCACTGTGATCAAAGATTAATAGTATTGCTAGATTTCACATCATGACACTATGGAATAAGCCCTGAGTACTGTAGTGCCTTTTTTCCCCTTCAAAGTATTTGTTCATTTCATCATGTGTCATAAGACCAATTCTCGTAAACTGTTGATAGTTTTTATGGAAGCATGCATCTTTTTTTTTAATTAAATAATTTTTTAATGAATAAGGGAGAGGATGAGATAAAAGGGGGTATAACAACATAACAAGGTCCTATTTTAACTGAGGCTCGTGTCATTAATCTTAAATGTGTTTATATTTTTTTAATACATACACTATATCTTCAGCTATAAGAAATTCATCTTTATGAGCCCCTGAATTGATAAAGAATGTTTCCTACTATAGTGAGGTGTCAAGTAATCACTAATCAGTCATTAGTGTTCATATCAAAAGAATGGCAATGATAATTCAAGGATACATAACCCCAAGTAACTGTATCCTTTTCAACAATTAAGTAATGTTAGCATTTATATTGAATCCAATGATTTCTTAAAATTGAAAATTGAAACTCAGGTTTTAAAATTTTAAATTGTAAATTACCTATGTATATTTTCATTTCTTGGCTTGCTTCCCATTGAGGATGTTTGGTTTTTAGTTGACCCGGCCTGCGGACCAATCTATGGGTCTCAACCTGGAGAGGGGACAGGGGATGGGGGGCAGGGCAAGAGAAAAGAGAGATGGAGACAGGATGCGATTCCAATCGAGTCTCGTTTATTTTCAAAATGGCTACAACTTATATAGGATGGGGGGCGGGCCAAAGGCAGGAAGAGGGCACAGAGTGTTATCTGATAGGCCACCATCACATCCGGATATATGACGTAAGCAGGAGGGGATTATGGGTAATGTAGGTGGACATGAGGATCATGGGAAATGTAGGCTGACACACAAAATGCCCTCAGGCAGGAGGGGCAGGGCGGCAGCAGCTATTCAAAGCCGCTCCCTACATTTAGTATTCCAGTGAGTGTGTTTTTTTCTCAGAAAAAACTAACAAAAATTTCTAAAGCTTTTTAAGTTACACTTTTGCTACCTGGTTCTTAAAAAGATACAATTAGTTGTTTCTTAGATTGTGTTTAAAGGAGCTTTAGTATATGATTGCAGTTAGAAAGAAGTAAATGATTGCTTGATTCCAGCAAAATGCAGCAAGCAGATTGGCCTTAAAATCAATTTTAATATTGTGTATCTTGAGAATAATATACCTTGCAGAAATTATAAACAAGTGCTTTAAAACATTTTGCATGAATTTCTTAGTCTGAAATTTTATTTTTACTTTGTGTTCTAATAGTTTTATAGAATCAAGGGAAAAGAGTGCCCCCTTCTGTAAACACATAAATAGTTGCCTTGGCACTTGTTTTGTGGGAAAGGGGTTAAGTGACATTTTGTCAAGGAGAGTGGGAAGCGGAGAGGAGGGAGAGAAAGGAACAGAAGGAGTGAGGAGGGGCCTCAGCTGGGAACTGTGCATCCAGAGGCACAGAAGCTGTCACCCTACCATCCCCAGAGCTGTGAGACAGGGAAAACAGCATGAGATGAGAAGCACTGGGACAAGCAAGCCACTGTTGGGTGGGATGCATCTCCATTTGTGTTGATTTTTTATCTTGTTTCCCAGCAGCTGCATCACCTGTCTGAAGGTAGGAACTGTGAACTCTTGGACTATCGGCAGCTTCTGGGCTCTAGGTTGGCTAACAGCCATTCCCTCTGCACAGGTCAGAGGATGGAGATGGCAAATCAGTGTACCCTGACTGGTCCCTTCAGCTGGAGGGATGAAGAGGCAAGGTCAGTCAGTGAGACCAACAGCTTCATCCTTGCCATGTAATCCTGATGTTCCTGGCTCTGTCTGAGAAGTAGAGCTTTTCAGCTTCACTAATCTCTTCCCATATGAAAGCTAGTTATATACTCTTTTCCTAAAACTGTAATTCTTGTTTTATCCTCAAATTTGAAATAAAATTGGAAGGAAAATGTAAGCCCTACATGACAGGACCATAATTTATGTGTGTCACTGCTGTGTGACACTGGGAATGGGCATGACTCTCCCATGCGTGTCAGTACCTCTTCTTCCCTGGTAATAAAGCTAATGCGTGGGAACATCATGCATGTATCACTGCTGGTTTACACCAGTGGGATCCTGTTAAAGCAGTGTTTATATTTTCAGTAACAATGTTATTTCATTCAGACGTGAACTACACAGCCTCAATAATTTGAGGCTGGACCTTTAATCTCTGTCAGGGTCAAGATGCCACAGAGAAAGTGAAGCGGCAGGATGCAGTGGAAGAGAGGGAACTGTGTTGATGTACAGAGAGCACTTTGGTGGCCTTCAGCAGTGCTGGTGACCCTTGAAGAAAGCATCATATCCAGATGTCCACCATGATGACCACATATACCAGAAGAATAATAGGACCAGTCGCTTCTGTTGACCTTACAGAAAGGTGAGTCTTGCACTGTTCAGCCTGCCTGGAAACATGGCTGTAATCCAGGGGGAAAAAAAAACAGTGTGAGTGACAGAGGAAAAACCGTAACTGTGTATATAATCAGCACATGATGATAGAGAAGGGCTTTGTAAGGGGAAAGGACCCGGCTTGGGGCACCATTGTGTGGAACCTTGGAACACGGTAAAATTATGAACCCACCACACCCTAAATTTTAGCATAGAGTCTGCATCTCGTGGTGTAATTGGAGGACATGTGAGGTGAAGGAGGCCCTGTCTCAGTGTTGGTCCAGTCCTCCTTCCTTCACCTGTACAAGGATGCTCTGTGGTTCTTCATCACTTCCTGATTCTGGAAGTCTGACAGCTGAAATGGAAGGTGCTGCCCATATGAGCATCTCCGCTGAGAGGCCAGGCTGGCAAACCTTAAGATGGAGTTGTGAAAGTAACAGCGTGGTTGGGCATCATCCCCTCTTGCTCTCTTCCCCTCCTCAGTCTCTGCTTCAGTGTCACGAGGCCCCAAGACACACTGCACTGTGGCTCATTGTGCCCCCAGGATCCTGGCCATGCCCTTACCACACTATACTCACAGGATTCAGCCATAGTTGGCAACTCCAAGTTAGTTGCGTACATTCATCAGCAGTGTCCAGTAACAGCATCTGATATGCCATGCTTTGCTCCCTACCCAAATGGACTGAATCCGGGCATAGAAATACCATCCTATATGCACATGTTCTACAAAACAGAAACTCTAAATACCCAAGGATTGGTGCATGAAATATTTTACTCATGTCCATAGGTGGAAAAAGTTGCAGAGCTAAGGTGAAGTTCAGAAATGACAATTTAGGGGCATCAAAAAAGAAAATGACAAGAAACCCAACTTGGGGAGGCTAAGTGGTAGTGATGTCAAACTTCACTGTAGGAAAAGAGAAGAGCTTTCCCAAGGACAAAGAAGGTGGCAACCTAGAAAATGCGTGTAATAGCCAGGATCATATTGGTGAAAAATATAAAGAAGAAAATGCCTGCTAATTCCTAATGTGTTAGTGTTGTATGATGCCTTATGTTCTACACATTTTTGTGGTATAGAAAGGCTGGGTTAGGTTGGGAATACAGGTGTGCACCTATAATCCCAGCACTGGGGTAGCTGAGCTGGTAGGATCTCTGAGAGTTTGAGGCCATCCTGGGTTACATAGTGAATTCCAGGACAGCCTTAGCTATGTAACGAGACCTGGCCTCCAAAAAACAAAGAGAAGAAAAGAAAGAGAGTATTCAATGTAAAGTCTTGATAGTTTTACATGTTTACCTATCTTTTAACTTTACTATTTGGATTTCATAAAAATCTCTAAAACTGTTTTAATAACAGAGACAGCGAGGAAACTCCCCACCCACCCAAAAGAAAGTGTAAACTGTGGGAGATGATTTCTGTTTGGATGGTGTTACACATTCAGAAGAGTGAAGAATGAGAAATACACCTGAGGTTTTGGGGAAGGAGGTGGTTGGGATCATCCCAAGGTTATACAACCTTTGGGACTGATGTGTGAGTGGGAGGTGCTCATCAGTGGTGACTTTCTGAGGAGACTGGGGACCTTGTGCATCAGCACAGTGGGCTTTTGGAAGGCAGGGGCCCCTGACATTCCATGACATCAGCACCTTCCAGTTCTCTGCTGTGACTGTGGACCGTTGCCTGGTACCCTGGGCACAACTAGCTCCTAGGAGTCTGAGTTTGAGCTGCAGGCAAGACCTTCATCTCTGAACTTAGATTGTTTGTCAGTGAAATTCACAAGTATTGGGTGTTGATCAGCTTGTTTTCAACAGTGAGTTCATCATTGTACTTACTGTCCTTCTTCAGTCCTGAGCCAACCTGTTTTTCTTTTGTCTCACATTATTTTGTTTTGTGTGTAAGTTCCGATTTGAGTCAGGATCTCACTATGTATCTCAGGTTTTGCGTGAAGTGTCAGTGATGGTCCTGCCTCACACTTCTGAGTTCAGGAATCACAGGCCTGCAAAACTATGCTCAGTTTCTTTCCCTTGGATGTTAAGCTGGGTTGTGTTTGGCTTTGTCCACAGCCCTTGGACGGAAGTCCACACTCACTGCCATCCCTATTGTGGTACCGCGCAGCCCCGATCCCAGGACTGAGATGGATATGGTACCATTCACAGAAGAAGTGTGCTCTGGGATGAAAGAGCATGAAGTGCAGGTTGCCCCCTGCAGCTCCAGTTCAGGGAGACCCATAGCAGCCCTTGGCTCTCTGGACAAGTTGCCGGAAAGTGGTGAGTTTTGCAGCTTCGCGGTGAATAAAATGATAAATGATTCTGTTTTCCCTGTACAAATGAAGTGGTCTGCAGACGTGATTCTTCTCTTTCCTTTACCAAAATCAAGTGACCTTCCCACATTCCCAGAAACAGAAGTGTGGTATTTTGTCCTTAACTTGAGTTAACTACTGAGATTTAAATCACATACCAGTTTCTCCAAGTTTATATTAAGGAATAGAATGGGACCAGTGTAAAAACCCCAGTTACCAGTTCCTGTTGAGGGCATAGAATGATCCTGTTTTTTTTAGAACAGGTCAGGCCATTTTGATGAGGTTCCTGAAATCAGATTCCCTACTCAGATCCTCCAGACTGGTAGCCTCACTAGTCACCTAAAGTTCTGGCACCAATGGTCTTACCTTGCACTGAAGTTCCTGTGGAATTGAGCAGAGCACCCTGCTGTTTATACCAGGGAAAGGAGGGGACGGTGCTTCCAGTAGGTTTCAGAGGAGCTCAGGAAGATTCTGCTCCTAACTGAACTTTTGGCAGCCATCATTGTCACCATGGAGATCAGGAAGTAAAATGGCAGGGACGATAACCTGCTTGGTGGGGCACAGGCTTTTCTTAGGAAGAGCCCCCTGACTCATTCAGTGGAATGTGTGTCTTGGGTAACAGACTGTAGCAACCATTGTCTCCCCTGGAGCAATTGGCTCTCAAGAAGGGGGCTAGCAGCAGGCCAGGTGGACCCTGAGGGTCTGAGCTCTGAGACACAAGGGTGCAGTGAGAAAAGGCATGAGGAGGAGAGTACCAGCTGTTGTCCACACCAAGGCTAGAGCAGTATGCTGCTGACCTGTGCAGAGGCTGAGGTAACTGAGGTAAATCAGGGAACTGTCCCAGCAGTGTCAATGGAAGAAATGTCACCTTTGACCCTGAAGTTCCCATATTGAGCTACAGCAATCTCTGCAAAAATTCATTGGTAGAATATTTTTTGTTTTGTTTCGCTTTCAGTTGAAAGCATTTCAGAAAATCAGAAGGGAACCTTGTGAAGAAACTCGCCAGATTAGGTTTAGGAGGAGACCAGCTGTGTATCTCATCAATGGCACCCTTACAATCAGAGTTAATTGTAGCTTGAAAGCTATTGATGATAACAAGGGAGAAAGCCACCCCCATGCCCTGTAGAGGAACTGTGTGGAGCATGGGTACTGTGCCATAGCTGGCTCTACTCCAGAAATCTGACACTCTGGGCCCTCAGATACTACCATTTTGTGATCTGTACCAGTCCCTCCTGCACAGGGTTACAGTGAGCTCATGAGTTCCCTGCAGGGACACCCTTGCCGCAGGGCTTGGCACTGGCCCACACTCATGGTGGGGTTTTCTAGTCTACCTGAACCCCTGCATTACAGTGTAGGTATTTACTGTCAGCTCCTCGTGCTGCTCTGCCTTCCATTGTATGCACATGGCCAGGTGAGAGTTTTCATCTTGAGAAGCTTGTTTGTCCCAGGAATCCCAGCCCAGGGCCCTTGGAGCTCCCATCCAAGAACAAAGCTGGTGCTGCTTTCTGCCCGGCTAAGGGTGTGCATTGGCAGGCTGCAGGCTTGGTTATTGCCGTGGTCCCTGATGCCCATGGAGACCACTGGGTTGTGAATTCTGACTGTGTGTCCTGCTGGCTGAGCCATTTGTCTTTCTTCTTGCCTGCCAGCTTCTCTCTCATTATCTCTAAAATGGGATGAACACATATTTCCTGTGTAAGAGACTAGGAAATCACAGTATGATGCAGAACTATCCTTGTCCTTGTTGTGGGTGTGGGCTTCTCTGCAGGCAGTGCCTACAGTGCATGTCCAGCTGCCCACTGAGGCAAGCACATGTGTCTTTTCTCTGGGGCTTTAGGATACAGACATCATCACTCTCTGCTCTGGGAGTGGCTGCCCACTGAGGAGCAGGACATGTCTGCCAAGTTGTCTCTGACCCAGCAGCCGAGGTAAGGGGGTGTATGCAGTGCAGGTAGGGGAAGGTGTGAGTCCCTACAGGGGACAGCTGGGCTGTGAGAACCAAGAGCTGGCATGGGTCAGGGAGGGCAAGCACCTAGGCACAGGCTGCAGTTATTCATGAAAGGTTGAGGGAAGAAAGAGGTGGTAACTGTTGGACCGAAATGCTCTGAAGCCCCTCCTCTGCACCTTTTAGAGGTGCACTGAGGTCAGCATCACATCATGCAAAACTAAGCAAGACAGTAAGCGTGTGTGTGGATTATTGAGGTGGCAGGCTTTGGTGTGCTTCCAGCCCTGTCTTTTCCCTCTTCCTCCCTTCACCTCCTGCACGGTGATGGTGTGTCCTGCCTTCATTCACAGGAACCATGTCTTCCTGAAGCTGCAGAGCTCGGGCTCTGCATGTGACTGAGTTCTACTTGGAGGAACCCAATTTCTTCTCCAAAAGCCTCTTATCAATGCCCTAGGAGTGCCCCGCACCCCTCCGCAGGCTCCCATTGCTGCTTCCTTCCCTCCTAGACACTCCATGCTCCTTATTTGGAAGCATGATCTGGAACTCTCCGAATTAAGTGACAACCTGATTCAAGGGAGAGGACTGTCACTATTAATAAAGAAAAATCTGGAGGTCCTCCTGAGCAGAGGTTACCCTGACACCACCGAGGGCCAGGGCTACAGACAGCGTTTGCTTGAGGGCTACAGGCTGGTGGGGCAGCTCATCCACAGCCTGGATCCAGGTGAGGAAGCCCAGGCCCTGAATAAAGTCCCCAGCTGGAGAGATTCTACTCACACAGCAGCCTATTTGACAACTCTTTTGGTGCCCCTGTCACTCCTTAGAGATGTGGAAAATTCAGGAGTGCTCCCAGAGGAACTCAAGGGAAGAATGCACAACTAGGATCTCATAGCATCCCAGGGTCCTTTGTCCCTGAGGGAACCTGGCTATGACCTGGGGAGGCCTCATTCTCCTAGTTTTAAGGCTGGGAGATGTGGTGGAGGACATGTGATTTGAATAAAGATCACTCTGCAGTTTCCCAAACCCCAACCTCATGGCTTCTATTTCCATTTCCATGCCAGCATGGCCCTGGGGTCTGTGATGGGGATGGGGAGCTACTCAGAGCCTGACTGCACATATGTGAATTTGGTTGCAGAGATTCCAGAAGAGGAGGAGGAGGGAATAGAAGAGCCAGCACCGGCCACCAGGTAACTGGATAGTCAGGGCTGAGATTCATATGGGGACCACTGGTGTGGGTCCCATGAAAGCAGAGCTGAAGGTCGACAGAGCACAACTTGCACAGGCCGGAAGGCATCCTGAAGCCGGCACTCTGAGTCCATTCCCTCAAGTCAGCAGAAGCGCCTTTCTAGCAGTGTGGGTCTTGTTCCCACACTGGGAACTCATCTCTACCCAAGTGCACCTAAAACAACCTCACCGGTATTTGAACTCATAAACAGTCCACTTTCCTGTTTTGTGAAAACATCCTGGCTGAGATTTGGATCTGGTTCTGTATTGTTCCCCTCAGCTCATTGGCAGGAATTTCCTGCTACAAAACTTAAGATGATCAAAAAATCTCAGTTCCCGTGTCTATGGAAAGGGACTTAGGCTTCACAAAGACATGCACACTCCTTTCTCAGCCACTGTGACTGAGCTCACGTAGAAAAGTCATCCAATTCACAGAAAAGTTGAGCTCTGACATGGTCTCTGGGTGTGCTTAGGGTTGTGGTTGTGTCTGTGGTGTTGGAGGCTGGATCCTCATCAGCTGGTCATCCAGCCCATTTGCTATGCCTCTCTCCTGTCCCTACTGTCTAGGCAGCTGCACTCTGCCTTCCTAGGAGGACACATTCATCTTTGACATTTGTGTGCTGTGTTTGTGACCACTCCCTTACATCTCTCCCAGAACGCTTGAAATCTCAGGTCTCATCTTTCTGGGTTTTCTTGTTCCTCATCCAGCAGTGTGAGTGCAGAGCACCAGCACTGTGATGAGGAGGAAGACATCCTTCAGGCCTCCCAAGGTAAAGAGCACAAGACTTCCCCCACTGCCTGTGAGGCTGGTGACAACCAGCAGCCTCCGGTGCCACTGCAGCCCAGGTGGATGAGGCTGAGGCGCCTTCTCCACAGGCCCTGGGTGAGTCCTGCATTAGTAAGTGAACTACATACATGTGGCCCCCATTTCTGTGCGTCCAATGCAAACTCAGTGTGACAGACACAGGACATGTAGAGGGGACTGGTTGAAGACACTGTAACAGCTCCCAGCCATCACTAACCCAGTTCTGGCAGGCATCTGTTCATTTGTTCACTTTTGCTTTTGAAGCTGGAACAGCTGTGGTGTCTTGCAGTGTTCTTGCCAATTGCTGCTCCTGAGTACTTTGACCTTTAGTTACTGTACAAGTATCACTACACTTGATACACTCACTAGAGATGATGTTAGGGTTCCTCCACTCCCAGCCAGCATCTCTGTCTCTTGTGGGCCTCTCTCCCATGAAAGGTGTCAGTTCCCTGCCATGACATAAACACTGAGGACTGTGCCTGCCAGTATCCTGGAGATGCATCTGAGCCTTGGGAGTCTCACCTTCTTGGATGCCAGCACTGTCTTCTCTGAGTGACCCTCAGGCTGTAACCTCCTTGACACTCTGTAGAGTCCTCCATGCACACAGACTCAGTTAAGAGTAACCACAGCCAATCTGGAACCCTCAGGCTCTTCCACTCTCTAAGGAACGTGTGCTAGGGGACATGAGGACTCTGCTCTTAAAGAGTTTGTTACTTCACTTGAGTCTAATCTTGAGATCTCTAGTCAGCTGAGCTCAGGAGTTCTTGATGAGTCTGGTGTTTGAAAGATGATCAGATGTTATGAGGCCAGTTCCCGGGACATCTTTGGGAAGATGCTCACTAAGCTGTGTCCCAGCATGGAGACCAGGACCCTGTGTTATTCACCTGTCACAGCAGAGTCTGTCCAGGGGCTTGGGCAACCATGCCCCCTGCCCTGTCACCCAAATTCTCATAGGCTTCCTGCAGCACTGTCTCTGATTGTCATGTTTTTCTTTAAGTATTGACAATGGTGGGCTTGCAGGGTATGACGCAGAGATGGCGAAAACACACCATCCAACACTAATTTTATTTCCAGAAGATCAGAATCACCTGGATTTTGAAGATGCCCTGGAGCCAGTGGCCACCAGGTAACTATTAACTATGATGATGTTGAGGCCTGCTGTGTAGACCCCACAAAGTCACATCTCTGACACACTTCCTTCACCCCATCTTCCCACCGCAGTGGATATGTTGAAAGTATGCTGGTGCCTTTGTGCTTTTTCCTGGTATGGAATCCTGATTTAACTAATTTCTGAAATACCTGAATATGCTACAGAGGAACTGTGATGACCATGGGTTTCAGCACTATTCTGTAGATGGAGATTTGATGCCTGCAAGATGAAACTCAGCGATGTGGAATTGCCCTCTGCACATGGGGACTTGATTTCACTGGCAGGTTTTCATCGGCAGGAAATTTTGTCTACAAGGAATCACTTTTCTCAGAGTTTGAGGTACAACTGCTCAGGAATTCACTTGATACACATGCAAGTGCACCAAGTTATATATATGTGGGTCTCAAACGCATGGCAGCCTTCTATTCGAAGGCCTTTCTGGGGTGCAATCAGGAAAGTCCTTGGGTATGTCCTGATCACTGACCATCACCCCAATTTCCCTGCATTGGTTTCCCTCTGTTTTTGAAACATGCTGTGTTGTCATTTATGGCCATGTCTGGCAGGTGAGCTCTGATGATGTGTTTTGTCCTCCTTTCTCCTCTGTGTATTTCAGGTTTGCCACTGAAAGTTTCACATGTTTGAATGCGGAGCCATTTTCAAAATGGAGGTCCATCATCTTTTACTTAAGACAGAATATCAGAGATGTGCTGTCTCAGGATGGCCCTGTGAGGCGCCCAGGACAAAGCCACCAGAGAAACCATTTGGGTTGGTGCAAGGTGGCCAAGGACTTAGCCAGCTTGGCCCAGGTGAAGACTGCAGGCTGATCCTGCCTTGATTTCTGTTCACTGTGGTTCTAGCATTCAAGTAGGGACTCTGTAATGTTGTTCTTTTGGAGGGCTCTGGTCACTCCTGCCATTTCTCTTGGGATCATATGTCATAGAAAATGGTCATGGGTTTTGAGTAACAGGGCCACAACTCCCATACATAAATGACAGAAGGCAGATAGAGGGTGCTGGGCAGGGGGCAGTTTGTGGACACTGTAGGACAGGCTCGTTTCTCCTGTTCTTGGTGAAAAGAAGCAGAGGAGATGGGAGCCATGAGATGTGAATCTATTAGCCATCTGGTTCAGGTGCATGACAGGAGTGAGGAGGATGCCGGTCTCTGCGGACCAAGATCAAAGTAAACTTGGCCCAGTACAACTCAGGGTAGACCTGGACCAACTTCCCCAAATAGGGACAGTGTGTACTAGAGAGCAGAATGTCATCACAGACTGTTTCTGTGAGGCAGCACAGAGGTCATTCAGTACTGATCCCCACATCCATCTGAAAAATCATGCACACCCATCCATGTCCTCATGCTGCAATAGCCACAAGTGACGGGTGCAGTGGCACCATGCAGTAGCCATCTGGACCTTCCTGAATTTGCTTGCAGAGCACCACTCTGATAGAGACAAAGAAGAAAAGGAGACTCAGTCACTGGATCCCAGGTACGGTTAGGGGCCATAAGCAAGTGTGACAAGAGCGGTTGCATAAATCTCAAGACCAAGGTTCAGCAGTGCCCACACATGGGACTCTCAAGAGTTAGAATTGCCCACCAGCTGTCATGGGATCCTTGATCCAGCCATAGCCACTTTTTTTTTTTTGTCTTTTTTATTGGTACCAGGGATCGAACTCATGACCACCTGCTTGCAAGGCAGGTGCTTACGCTGCTGAGCTAAATCCCCAGCCCCCAGCCTTAGCCACTTTGACTTGTACAAAGTGCTGTGTATCCTCTCAGATGATTAGAGAGGGCATGGGCCCAAGAGAACTAAGAAATCTTGGGACCTGCATGCCTTGAAAGATACCTCTTATCCTTGGAAAGGTTAAAGTCAGTGTTCCATGCACCTTGTCTTTCTGAACTATGGGCGTGAGTTTATGGACAGAAAGGACAGTAGATAGAACATCCACAGAGAGCCATGTCATGTCTCGGTATTGATGAGAACAGGCTGAGAGGGCCCAAGTTCTCCTGCAGTCACTGCAAAGCCTGTCATCCCTGGACCTAGGCAAATCCCCATTGTTTCTACACTACCCCTGCCATAGTTTTCCCTGGAAATTCCCTGTCCAGCTGCACCTCAGAGGGAAGCTGCTTTGTCTCCTCCTCAGCTGGTTATGTGGAAAGCGGCCTGAGCAGGGGCTGCTCTCTCATACCTGTGACCCTCTTTTGTCTGCTTCTCTGCTGTGCTTCTCTGTCTCTGTCTCCTGCTCTCACTTCCATTCACATAGTAGTCAGACAATGCCCAGATCAGAGAACAGTTTCCTTCATTCTCTGACTAGAAGGCCCAAGGTATTGGAATTCACCCTGAAGCTTTGATGGAGGCTCACCTAGGAAACTTCATTCTCCAATATAAATTTTTTTTCAAACTGTCCACACCTAACTCCATGTCAGTGTTGATGTACGTGATGAAAAAGTGAATGACTTTTCAGAGATATCAGTGGAGGAGCTGTCCTCCCTGGGTTCTGGGCAGCCCTTTTCACCAGCACCACAAAAACATCCTCTGAGCAGAGACATCCCTGCGATTGAGCCTGAAGCAGGATCTCTGCCTGATGACAGCAGTGAGTACCCCATCATCCTGCTGGAAGCGCAGCTCAACTGTCCAGGCTTCTCAGTTCTCAGGGTCTCAGCTGAGAGAGTCCACTAAAGCTCGGCCAGGAGTACCCTTTGGTTGTAGAGGAGGAGTAGAAGTCTGGGACCTCAGGAGCTTCACTGAGTTCCTTGTGCCTGGCAGACTGTGTCAGCCTGGGTCTCTCAGTGCGTACCTCACCCCTGCACATGGGCCAGAATGAGGAGAGGGGAGTGCAGCCTTGCAAGGCCCACTGACACCTGTGCTCTGTGGGCTCAGATCTCTACCTGAAGGACTCTAGTCATGTGCCTCTATGGTCTCTCCTAACCAGTCTTTCCCTGTTCTCTGCACATCTGTATGGCTGGAAGCCTCCCCAGGTCTCTGAAGGCGTATTTGTGAAGCTGAGGCTCCCAGCTCCCAGCTGCTGTCCCGCCACACTGCTGCCTTCCCCCAGAGGAGCCCTAGGGCATCCCTTTCCCTGCCACTGCCGAGAATCCATCCTCCTCCCAGCATCAGTGGTGTCTCACCTGTCAGGCTTTCATTTCCACCACATGTCTCATCTCAGAGTTCTGCTTCCTGTCAGCCTCACCTGACAGAGGACAGAACTCCTGTGTGCCGTCACCCCAAGTCCCTGTTTTCTTCAGCAAGAGCCCCATGGCCACATCTCTTGCTGGCCTATGTGGAAATAAACCTCAGGTCACTGTTCTTGCCACCAAGGTCTTTTGATCTTTTTGTCACAGAAATGCTGTGAAATTCTGTTTATATTTACTCACTGCATGAAGTATCAGAGACAGGGAAGCTGTGATGTCATTCTGTAAATCTGAGTGCCATCGAGTGGAAAGAGCCAGGACACATATGGTTCCATTTCCCCATGTGGCAGCCAACACCTCTTCACTGTATGATTGTACTATTACTGTCCCTGTTCTGCAAACATGGAAGAGGGTACAGAGTGTTCTCAGGTTCCAGGCACTTGAAAACAGGAGTTCAGTACACAGTCTGGGCATGTGCTATGTGCAGAGCCTACTTCCATGTAGCTCCATTTCTAGTATCAGTCACGACAGCCTCCAGGTATATTATGTGTGATAATATAAACAAAAACTTATAGACAAGGAGATAATACAGAAACCATTGTTCATTTTCTGTTCATTCTAAATACCCTGCAATACTGTCATTCTCTTGAATGGTTTTACATTGTCTTGATATGTTTGATGCTAAAGTACATGAAGTTATACCCAAAGATTTTAAGGGAAGAGACACTATGGTAACTACTATTATGTCGAGATTATCTTGTGGTGAAACACTATTTTGCTTAAGTGGCTATGTTTGGACCTGCGCTGTTTTGTTGTTATGCCCTCTTTTTTATCTCAATCGTCCTTTTTATTATCTACTTTTTCATTTTTATCCTTTTAATTAAGGGAAAAATAAATAGCAGGATATATTATAGTAACCCACTTTGATTTCCTATTAACTTGATTTGAAACTCTGTATTGCTCTCACCATCGTGTTTTGACTGATTTTCCTCTATTCTGTTATGCTTGATAGTACCAAGTTTGAAAGTATAGACAATAAGATTCATTGTAACGTCCATTCTGGTTGACTATTATCTTCTTTTGAAGTCCTCTAATGTCTCCAGTGTTTTGGTTTTATTGGTCTTACTCTCTACTGTTTGTTCAATTTTATTATAACTGATGATATAGGCAATTCTTTTTAAGATAACAAGAGGCATTATGATAACCATTGTTGATCACCTTGTATTTTGTTTTTACATTGTGTATTATGTCCATTCTTTTGATTTGACTGACTCTGTCCTGGTATGTCACATTTGGTTTTACTTTCTTTAAAAAAAAAAAAAAAAGTAATAAGAACTGTGGGAGTAATCAAACCCAAAATGTGTAATTGTCATTGTACAAAAGAAAGGAAAGTTCTCTAAAAGATATAACTGCATATATATTTAAGTGTATAAGATAACCATATTACTGAGTTTTGTTGGACCATTGAACAGAACTGCAGTCTCACTGCTTGAAAGTCCCCTCTATATGCTTTAAATTTGTAACTTCAAAACTGTAACTATTTTGAAGATGACAATATGTAATTAACTAGTGATTTCCTACTGTTTATTTTTTCTGAAATTCTATATAACTTGTACCCTTTTTCTGTTTTTTTCTTTTTTCTGCTTAAATAAAATTTTTAAAAAATACATCAACCCTTAGAACAAATTTACCAAAAGAATGAAGGGAAAGACCCTTATCAACCAAATCAGAAATAAAAAAGGTAAAATCAAAAGGGACTATGCCAAGCTTCACAAGATTAAGTACTTTAAAACATGCAATTCAATACACTTGAGAATACTAAATAAATGAATACATTCCTTGACACATATGAATTATCCAAACTGAATCACAAGGCAATGTGGCACACACCTGTAATTTCAGCACTTGAAATTTCACACACCTGTAATTTCAGCACACACCTGTAATTTCAGCACCCAAGGATTTCTGGGAGTTAAAGTTCAGCTTGGGCTGCAAAATGACTTGACAGCTAGCCTCAACCATACAGTGAAACCCTGTCTCAAAAAGAAACAGGAGGGGGAAAAACAATCTGCATTAAGAAGGCAAAAGCCCAGAAAACTCCAATAAGAGGCCACAAACTCAAGGAATTAATAAAATACCATCAAAGAAGCCCAGGGTTCAAGAGATTCACCACTCAATTGGGTAAGAACTTTGGGAAAGATCTAATGGAAAAAGGCCTCAAAGTCCTTCACGAAATTAAAAGGGAAGGATCCCTTCCACCCTCATTCCTAGAAGCCAGCATTACCTTCATTCCCAAACCAAAGGTCAAACTGAAAAAGACCACTACAGGCCACTCTCTTTGACACATTCCCTTAGCCTTGATCCTCCCCTGACACAAGTGTGACTGTGCTGGGGGCAGCTTGTTTCACTGGGGCTATAAATCCTACAGCCAGGCTCTGGTCATAGCTTCTTCAAACAGCATGGCAGTGAGACACAGGAAAGGGGCATGTTGTGAATGTGGTAAAGAGCACAGATGCAAAAGTCCTCAGCAAGATAATGGCAAACAGGATAACAAAGCAGTAAAGCAGATCATACATCAAGACCAAGTACGCTTCATCTCAGCAATGTAACGTGGTTCAGCATACACGAATCACTTCATTACATAATGGAGAAGCAAGTACAGAAATCACATGACCACCTCAGTACACGAGTTAGAATGGCAAAACCTGACATCTACTCATGATGGAACCTGGGAGAAATCAGGAATAGATTTTACCTCATCATGATAGAAGCCACTGATGACAAACCTGGTGACAATAATCATATTCACTGGGGGGAAATGAAAAGCCTGTCATAATATCTGCGAAGAGTGTGTTCATGATCACTACACGACTGTTCAGTACACTACATGAAAAACCAAGTACATAGGAATTAATCTGACCAAGGAAGTGAACGTCCTCTAACATAAAAACTACAATTTCCAAAAAATGAGATTAAAGAGCACATTAGAAAACATAAACAGATTCATCATTTCTGAACAGACAGATCCAACATTGTCAAAATGGCTGTTATTACCAAAATGATATCGGGAATAAACAATCCCAAGGAAAATACCACAGCATTTTTCAAAACACTAGAAAACAAATATCCTAAAAGTTACATAGAACCAGAAGTCACCTAGAACAAGAAAAGTAATCATGGAGAATAAGAGCAAAATAGCAGGCAGCACAATCTTGGATTCTGAGTTATAGGACATAGTCACGGTGAAAAAAACAGCATGGTACTGGCACAAAAACAGGCAAGTAGATAACTGGATGGTGTAGAGGACACAGAAACCTAGACACATGCAGCCACTTAATCTCTGACAAATTGACAATTTTTTAAATAAATGGTGCTGGGAATATTAGCTACACACATGCAGAAGACTGAAGCTGGACCCTTATTTGTCATCATGTACTACAATTAAAAATAACTCAAAGAGGTAAATAATAAAAAAATAAATTACTCAAAAGTGGCAAGACTCTCAAAGTTATTAGCATAGACAAGTATTTTCTGATCACACAGCAGCACAAAAAATGTCATGACAATAAATTGGAGTATATCAAATTAAAAGGCTGCTGTACATCAAAGAAAATAATTACAAAATCAAAGAAAAACCTATGAAAGCGCAATGGTTTCAGTCTAACAAAGACACATATTCCTAGTTTCTTAAGTATATTAACAGAGGACTACAGCTGACAATCATTCACATGTACGACTTTTAAAAATGTGAAGTAGAACAAAACAGCAAACACACTAGAAAAAGCAACTCTTTACTTAAAAGACACCCAGAGAGTGAAAATTTCTCTGAAAATGACAGCATCAGGACCCATAGGCTGTCTGAGCTTCCTCTGGAAGCAGCCAGCACATTAACACAGTTGCATCCTGTAAAGCTGCTGCTAGTGGAGGAGACTCTCCTGCAGAGGAGACAGACAACCCAGCCGGAGCCATATGTGGCCTCTGGAGAAAGCTGGCTGTCCTGTCCAGAGACTGAGTCCCTACCCAGCAACTGGCCACAGGCAGCTTCCCCCATGTTGGTGCACTCTCCTCCTCTGCCCCTGACAACAAACTGACACATTTATAGCCTCAGCTCTGGTACCAGTGACCATTTAAATAACAGGCTGGAAATCACAGAACTACCAGCTCCCCTGCACACACACACCATGTAAATACATAAAATGATCTGCAAGTAACCTTTAGAACTGGCTGACAGTCCCCCTGTCCTGGTCTAAGGCAGGCCAAACACAGCCATGTCATGACTACCCGGTGCCCACCGGGACAGCAAGTCCATCCTGGGGAGTGTCCACTCCCTGCCAGTCTCAGGAGGCTGTAAGCTTTCCTAGGGGTTGGGAACCAACCCGACTCCCTCTGTCTTGAGGATGAGGCTCTGACAGCACAGAGCCGGGAGCCCAAACACTGCACACACAAATGTTGGATCCGGGGTTACACAGGTGAGGGAGGCCTGGGAGCAGCAGCCACACAGGGCGCCGCCCCCCCCCCCCCCCCCGCCCTCCCAAAGCGCTGAACCGTTGGTCTGGGGTGAGGCAAGAGGAGGACAAAAAGCGGGGACAGCGGGTCCCCACCACCCCTCCCGGGGCGGCTCCGTGTCTTCCTCTCCTAGGGGGACTCCTCAGGGAGGCCGGAGATCCGCGAGGGCGGAGCTTCCTTCCTGCTCCCCGTCCTGGCCCGAGACCCTGCCCAGCTGCGCCCCCCCAAGAGAGGACAGAGCTGCAGAGAAGCTCAGAGCTCTGAAATCTGGAGAAACCCGGCGGCTGGGCCGTCCTCCCGGGCTCGTGGGCTCACAGGCTCGCGGTGAACGCTGCCAAGAATACGCGGAGCCAGGGCGGCAGTGAGGACAGGAAGAGGGCGCCGGGTCCCTGCCCCCCCCCCAGCCCTAGGGCCGCCCCATTTTTGCGGGACAGGCCCTTGGCCCCCCTCCTGCTCACCTCGTGGTTTGTGCGCAGTAAGGCAGTTTCTTCAAAACGGAGGTGGCCTATTCTGATTCTGCTACACTTCTGTCCTCCCAGTCCTTCAGCGGGGGTCACCACACGGTCAGAGGTCACGGAGGGTTAGGGTTAGGGTTAAAATACAATTCCGGAAGTAGAACACAGTAAGTAGGATACAGGAAATAGATTTCCTGAATTAGAACACTGGAAGTAGGGTTCAGGAAATTGAATTCCGGAAGTAGAACACAGGAAGTAGGAATCAGGAAATAGAATTCTGGAAGTAGAA
Organism: Cavia porcellus; assembly: GCF_034190915.1. Lineage (NCBI taxonomy): Eukaryota > Metazoa > Chordata > Mammalia > Rodentia > Caviidae > Cavia > Cavia porcellus. The sequence continues at coordinate 86,759 of NW_026947493.1, forward strand.
CACAGGAAGTAGGATTCAGAAAATAGAACTCAAGAAGGAGAGGACAGGAAGTATGATACATAAAATAGAATTCAGGAAGGAAAACACAGGGAGTAGGATTCAGGAAATGGAATTCCGCAAGTAGAACACAGTAAGTAGGATTCAGGAAATTCAACTCAGGAAGGAGAACACAGGAAATAAGATTCAGGAAATAGTACACAGGAAGTAGGATTCAGGAAATAGGCCTCGTGTAGGAGAACACAGGAAGTAAGATTCAGGAAATAGAATTCCAGAAGTAACACAGGAAGTAGGATTCAGGAAATACAATTCCGGTAGTAGAACACAGGAAGTAGGATTCAGGAAATAGAAGTCAGGAAGGAGAACACAGGAAGTGAGATTCAGGAAATAGAACTCAGAAGTAGAACATGGGTAGTAGGATTCAGGAAATAGAATTCTGGAAGCAGAATAGAGGAAGTAGGACCCAGGTAATAGAATTCCGGAAGTATAACACAGAACATGAGATTCAGGAAATAGAATTCCAGAAGTAGAACACCGGAATTAGGATTCAGGAAATAGAATTCAGGAAGGAGAACACAGGAAGTAGAATGCAGGAAATAGAATTCCAGAAGTAGAACACAGGAAGTAGGATTCAGGAAATAGAATTTCGGAAGTATAACACAGGAAGTAGGATTCATGAAATAGAATTCCAGCAGGAGAACACAGGAAGTAGGATCCCCAAAATACAAATCCTGTAATAGAACACAGAAAGTAGGATTTTGGAAATAGGACTCAGAAAGGAGAACACAGGTAATAGGATTGAGAAATAGGTCTCATGTAAGAGAACACAGGAAGTAAGATTCAGGAAATGCAATTCCGGAGTAATACACAGGAAGTAGGACTCAGGAAACTGAATTCCGCAAAGAACACAGGAAGTACGATTCAGTAATTAGAATACCCGAAGTAGAACACAGAAACAGGATTCAGCAAATAGAATGTTGGAAGTAGAACATAGGAAGTAGGATTCACGAAGTAGAACTCAGGAGGTAGAACACAGGAAATAGGATTCAGGAAATAGAATTCCGGAAGTAGAACACAGGAAGACAGATTCAGGAAATAGAATTCCCGAAGAACAACCCAGGAAGAAAGATTCAGGAAATAGAACTAAGGAAGTAGAACACAGGAAGAAGGATTCAGGAAATAGAACTCTGGAAGTAGAAAACCGGATGTGGGATTCAGGAAATAGAATTCCGGAAGTAGAACACAGGAAGTAGGATTCAGGATATAGAATTTCATAAGTAAGAACACAGTACATGGTATTCAAGAAATAGAATTTCGGAAGGAGAACACAGGAAGTAGGATGCAGGAAAGAGAATTCCAGAAGAACACAGTAAGTAAAACGCAGGAAATAGAATTGCAGAAGTAGAATACAGGAAGTAGGATTCAGGAAATAGAATTCCGGAAGTATAACACAGCAAGTAGGATTCAGGTAATAGAATTCCAGAAGTAGAATACAGGAAGAAGGATTCAGAAAGTAGAATTCCGGAATTGGAACAAAGGAAGTGGGATTCAGGAAACAGAATTCTGGATGTAGAACACAGGAAGTAGGATTTGGGAAATAGAACTAAGGAAGGAGAACATAGGAAGTAAGATTCAGGAAGTAGAATTCCAGAAGTAGAACACCGGAAGTAGGATTCAGGAAATAGAATTCCGGAAGTATAACACAGGAAGTAGGATTCAGCAAATAGAAGTCAGGAAGGAGAACACAGGAAGTAAGATTCAGGAAACAGAACTCAGGACATAGAACATGGGTAGTAGGATTCATGAAATAGAATTCCAGAAGCAGAATATAGGAAGTAGGATTCAGGTAATAGAATTCCTGAAGTATAACACAGGATGTGAGATTCAGGAAATAGAATTCCGGAAGTAGAACACAGGAATTAGGATTCAGGAAATAGAATTCCAGAAGGAAAACACAGTAAGTGAAATTCAGGAAATAGAATTCTGGAAGGAGAATACAGGAAGTAGGATTCAGGAAATACAATTCGAGAAGTATTACACAGGAAGTAGGATGCAGGGAATAGAATTCCGGAAGTAGAACACAGGAAGTAGCATTCAGGAAATAGATTTCCAGAAGTAGAACACAGGAAGTAGGATTCAGAAAATAGAATTCCAAAAGTAGAACACAGGAAGTAGCATTCAGGAAATAGAATTTCGGAAGTACAACACAGGAAGAAGGATTAACAAAAACAATTCAAGCAAGAGAACACAAGAAGTAGGATCCAGGAAATAGAATTCCGGATGTAGAACACAGGAAGTATGATTCAGGAAATAGAACTCAGAAAGGAGAACACAGTAAGTAGGATTCAGGAAATAGAATTCCGGAAGGATAACATGGGAAGTAAAAAGCAGGAAATAGAATTCAGGAAGTAGAATATAGGAAGTAGGATTCAGGAAATGGAATTCCAGAATTAGAACACAGTAAGTGGGATTCAGGAAATAGAATTCCAGAAGTAGAACACCGGAAATAGTATTCAGGAAATAGAATTATGGAAGTAGAACACAGAAAGTAGGATTCAGGAAACAGAATACCAGAGTAGAACACAGGAAATAGGATTCAGGAAATAGAATTCCAGAAGTAGAACACAGGAAGTAGGATTCAGGAAATAGGATTTCGGAAGTAGAACATACGAAGTAGGATTCAGGAAATTGAATTCCCGAAGTAGATCACAGGAAGTAGGATACAGGAAATAGAATTGTGGAAGGAGAACACAGGAAATAGGATTCAGGAAATAGAACTCAGGAAGGAGAACACTGGGAGTAGGATTAAGGAAATAGTCCTCATGTAGGAGAACACAGGAAATAAGATTCAGGAAATAGAATCCTGAAAGTATTACACAGGAAGTAATATTCAGGAAATCAAATTCGGGATGTAGATCACAGGAAGTAGGATTCAGGAAACAGAACTCTGCAAGTGGAACACAGGAAGTAGGATACAGGAATTAGAATATCCAAAGTAGAACACAGAAACAGGATTCAGCAAATAGAATGTTAGAAGTAGAACATAGGAAGTAGGATTCAAGAAATAGAACTCAGCAAATAGAACACAGGAAGTAGGATTCAGGAAATAGACTTCTGGAACAGAACACAGGAAGACGGATTCAGGAAATAGATTTCCGGAAGTACAACCCAGGAAGAAAGATTCAGGAAATAGAACTAAGGAAGTAGAACACAGGAAGGATTCAGGAAATAGAACTCCAGAAGTAGAAAACCAGATGTGGGATTCAGGAAATAGAAATCCGGAAGTAGAACACAGGAAGTAGGATTCAGCAAATAGAATTCCGTAAGTAGAACACAGTACATGCTATTCAAGAAATGGAATTCTGGAAAGAGAACACAGGAAGTAGGATGCAAGAAATATAATTCCAGAAGAGAACACAGGAAGTAAAATTCAGGAAATAGAATTCCATAAGTAGAATACAGGAAGTAGGATCCAGGAAACAGAATTCCGGAAGTATAACACAGCAAGTAGGATTCAGGTAATAGAATTCTGGAAGTAGAACACAGGAAGAAGGATTCAGGAAGTAGAATTACCGAAGTACAACACAGGAAGTAGCATTCAGGAAATAGAATTTCGGAAGTACAACACAGGATCTAGGATTAACGATATACACTTCAAGCAAAAGAACACAGGAAGTAGGATCCAGGAAATAGAATTCCGGATGTAGAACACAGGAAGTATGATTCAGGAAATAGAACTCAGAAAGGAGAACACAGGAAGTAGGATTCAGGGAATAGAACTCAAGAAGGTAACACAAGAAGTAAGATTCAGGAGATAGAATTCAGGAAGGAGAACACCGGAAGTAGGACTAAGGAAATACTCCTCATGTAGGAGAACACAGGAAGTAAGATTCAGGAAATAGAATTCCGAAAGTAGAACACAGGAAGTAGATTTCAGGAAATCAAATTCGGGATACAGATCACAGGAAGTATGATTCAGGAAATAGAATTGTGGAAGTAGGATGCAGGAAATAGAATTCTAGAAGTAGAACCCAGGAAGTAGGATTCAGGAAATAGAACACAGGAAGGAGAACACAGGAAGTAGCATTAAGGAAATAGAATTCCAGAAGTAGAACACGGGAAGTAGGATTCAGGAAATAGAAATCAGGAATGAGAACACAAGAAGCAGGATTCAGGTAATATAATTGCCGAAGTAGAACACAGGAAGTATGATGCATGAAATAAAATTCCGGAAGTAGAACACAGGCAGTAGTATGCAGGAAATAGAATTAGGGAAGTAGAACACAAAAAGTAGAATTCAAGAAATAGAATTTCAAAATTAGAACAGAGGAAATAGGATTCAGGAAGTAGAATTCCGAGAGTAGAACACAAGAAGTAGGATTCAGGAAATAGAATTCCGGAAGTAGAACACATGAAGTAGGATTCAGGAAACTCAATTCCGGAAGTACAACTCACGAAGTAGGATTCAGGAAATAGAATTCCAGAAGTAGAACACAGGAAATAGGATTCAGGAAATATACCTCAGGAATGAGAACATAGGAAGTAAGATTCAGGAAATAGTACTCAGGAAGTAGAAAACAGGAAGTAGGATTCAGGAAATAGGCCCCATGAAGGAGAACACAGGAAGTACGATTCAAGAAATAGAACTCAGGAAGGAGAACACAGAATGTAGGATTCAGGAAAAGGAATTCCAGAAGCAGAACACAGGAAGTTTGTGTACTTTGTGTACTTTGTGTACAAAGTAGTATTCAAGAAATATAACTCAGAAAGGAGAACACAGGAAGTAGGAATCAGTATATAGAACTCAGGAAGCAGAAAACAGCAAGTAGGATTCAGGAAACAGAATTGCAGAAGTAGAACACAGGAAGAGGATTCAGTAAACAGGCCTCATGAAGGAGAACACAGGAAGTAGGATCCAGGAACTAGATTTCTGGAAGTAGAACAGAGGAAGTAGAATTCCAGGAAATAGGCCTCATGAAGGAGAGCACAGGAAGTAGAATTCAGGAATTAGAACTCAGGGTGGAGAACCTAGGAAGTAAGATTCAGGAAAAAGAAATTGGGAAGTACAACACAGGAAGCAGGATTCAGGAAATAGACCTCAGGAAGCAAAACACGGGAAGTAGCATTCAGGAAATAGAAAACAGGAAGAAGAATACAGGAAGTAAGATTCAGGAAATAGAATTCCTGATGTAGAACACAGGAAACAGGATTCAGGAAATAGGCCTCATGGGAGAGAACACAGGAAGTAGCATTTAGGAACTAGAACTCAGGAAGGAGAACACAAGAAGTAAGATTCAGGAAGTAGAATCCGGAAGTAGAACACAGTAACTAGGACTCAGGAAATAGGCCTCACGAAGAAGAACAGAGGAAGTAGGATTCAGGAAATAGAAATGAGGTAGTAGAACACAAGAAGTAGGATTCAGGAAATAGGCCTCATAAAGGAGAACACAGGAAGTAGGATTCTGGAGATAGAACTCAGGAAGTAGAAAACAGGAAGTAGGATTCAGGAAACAGAATTGTGGAAGTAGAACACAGGAAGTAGGATTCAGGAAATAGGCCTCATGGAGGAGAGCACAGGAATTATGATTCAGGAAATAGAACTCAGGAAGGAGAACCTAGGAAGTAAGATTGAGGAAATAGATTTCCGAAAGAAGAACACAGGAAGTAGGATTCAGAAAATAGGCCTCATGAAGGAGAACGCAGGAAGTAGGATTCAGGAAATAGAACGCAGGAAGTAGGATTCAGGAAATAGAATTCCCGAAGTAGAACACAGTAAGTAGCATTCAGGAAATAGGCCTCATAAAGGAGAACACAGGAAGTAGGATTCAGGAAACTGAACTCAGGAGGTAGAACACAGGAAGTAAGATTCAGGAAATACAATTCTGGAAGGAGAACACAGGGATTATGATTCAGGAAATAGGCCACATGAGGGACAACACAGGAAGTAGGACCCAGGAAATAGAACTCAGGATGTAGAACACAGAAAGTAGGATTCAGGAAGTAGAATTCCAGAAGTAGAACACAGGAAGTAGGATTCAGGAAATAGAATTCTGGAAGTAAAACACAGGAAGTAGGATTTAGGAAATAGGCCTCATGAAGGAGAACACAGGAAGCAGGATCCAGGAAATAGAACTCAGGAAGGAGAACAAAGGAAGTAACAATCAGGAAATAGAATCCCAGAAGTAGAACACAGGAAGTCGGATTCAAGAAATAGGCCTCATGAAGGAGAACACTGGAAGTAGGATTCAGGAAAAAGAAATCAGGAAGGAGAAAACAGGAAGTAAGATTCAGGAAATACAATTCCAGAAGTAGAACACAGGAAGTAGGATTCAGGAAATAGGCCTAATGAAAGAGAACACAGGAAGTCGGATTCAGGAAATAGAATACAGGAAGTAGGATTCAGAAAAGGATATTCCAGAAGTAGAATTCAGGATTCAGGAAATAGGCCTCATCAAGGAAAATACAGGAAGTAGGATTCAGGAAATATAAATCAGAAAGGAGAACACAGGAAGTAGGATTCAGGAAATAGAAGTCAGGAAGTAGAACATAGGAAGTAGGATTCAGGAAACAATTGCAAAAATTGAACACAGGAAGAAGGATTCAGTAAATAGGCCTCATGAAGGAAAACACAGGAAGTAGGATTCAGGAAAAAGAACTACGGAAGGAGAACACAGGAATTTAGATTCAGGAAACAGAATTCTAGAAGTAGAGTACAGGAATTAGGATTCAGGAAATAGGCCACATGAAGGAGAACACAGGAAGTAGGATTCAGGAAATAGAACTCAGGATGTAGAACACAGGAAGTAGCCTTCAGGAAATAGAATTCCAGAAGTAAAACACAGGAAATAGGATTAAGGAAATAGAATTCCGGAAGTAGAACAGAGGAAGTAGGATTCCTGGAAATAGGCCTCATGAAGGAGAACACAGAAAGAAGGAGTCAGGAAATAGAACTCAGGGAATGGAAGACAGGAAGTAGGATTAAGGAAATAGAACTCAGGATGGAGAACCTAGGAAGTAAGATTCAGGAAAAAGAATTCCGTAAGTAGAACACATGAAGTAGGATTCAGGAAATAAGCCTCAGGAAGGAGAACACACGAAGTAGGATTCAGGAAATTGAACTCAGGATGTAGAACATAGGAAGTAGCCTTCAGAAAATAGAATTCCGGAAGTAAAACACAGGAAATAGGATTCAGGAAATAGAATTCCGGAAGTAAAACAGAGGATGTAGGACTTAAAATAGGCCTCATGAAGGGGAACACAGGAAATAGGATTCAGCAAATAGAATCCAGTGAGGAGAACCTAGGAAGTAAGATTCAGGAAAGAAAATTGCAGAAGTAGAACACAGAAAGTAGGATTCAGGAAATAGGACTCATGAAGTAGAACACAGGAAGTAGGATTTAGGAAATAGAACTCAGGAAGGAAAACACAGGAAGTAAAATTCAGCAAACAGAATTCCCCAATAGAACACAGGAAGTACGATTCAGGAAACAGAATTGCGGAAGTAGAACACAGGAAGAAGGATTCAGTAAATAGGCCTCGTGAAGGAGAACACAGGAACTAGGATCAGGAGCTAGAATTCCGTAAGTAGAACACAGGAAATAGGATTCTGGAAATAGGCCTTATGAAGGAGAACACAGGAAGTAGGAGTCAGGAAATAGAACTCAGGAAGTGGAAGACAGGAAGTAGGATTGAGGAAACAGAACTCAGGATGGAGAACCTAGGAAGTAAGATTCAGGAAATAGAACAAAGGAAGGAGAATACAGGAAGTAGGATTCAGGAAAGGATATTCCAGAAGTAGAACACAGGAAGTAGGATTCAAGAAATATGCCTCATCAAGGAGAATACAGGAAGTAGGATTCAGGAATATAACTCAAAAAGGAGAACACAGGAAGTAGGATTCAGGAAATAGAACTCAGGAAGTAGAACACAGGAAGTAGGATTCAGGAACTACAATTCCTGAAGTAGAACAGAGGAAGTAGGATTCCTGGAAATAGGCCTCATGAAGGAGAACACAGGAAGAAGGAGTCAGGAAATAGAACTCAGGAAGTGGAAGACAGGAAGTATGATTGAGGAAATAGAACTCAGGATGGAGAACCTAGTAAGTAAGATTCAGGGAAAAAAAAATTCTGGAAGTAGAACACAGGAAGTAGGATTCAGGAAATAGGCCTCAGGAAGGAGAACACAGGAAGTAGGATTCAGGAAACAGAATTCTAGAAGTAGAGCACAGGAAATAGGTTTCAGGGAATAGGCCACATGAAGGAGAACTCAGGAAGTAGGATTCAGGAAATAGAACTCAGGATGTAGAACACAGGCTACTTCCTGTGTTCTACATCCTGAGTTCTATTTCCTGAATTAGCCTTCAGGAAATAGAATTCCGTAAATAAAACACAGGAAATAGGATTCAGGATCTAGAATTCCGGAAGTAGAACACAGGAAGTAGAATTCTGGAAAAACGCCTCATGAAGGAGAATACAGGTTGTAAGAGTCAGGAAATGAACACAGGAAGTGGAACACAGGAAGTAGGATTCAGGAAATAGAACTTAGGATGGAGAACCTAGGAAGTAAGAGTCAGGAAACAGAATTCCGGAATAGAACACAGGACGCAGGATTCAGGAAATAGGAGACAGGAAGGAGAACACACAAAGTAGGATTCAGGAAATAGAACTCAGCATGTAGAACACAGGAAGTAGGATTCAGGAAATAGAATTCCGGAAGTAAAACACAGGAAATACGATTCAGGAAATAGAATTCCGGAAGTTAAGCACAGGAAGTAGGACTCAGAAATAGGCCTCATGAAGGGGAGCACAGAAAATAGGATTCAGCAAGTAGAACTCAGTAAGGAGAACCTAGGAAGTAAGAGTCAGGAAATAGAATTGCGGAAGTAGAACACAGGAAGTAGGATTCATGAAATAGGCCTGGTGAAGTAGAACACAGGAAGTAGGATTCAGGAAATAGAACTCAGGAAGGAGAACACAGGAAGTATGATTCAGGAAATAGAATACAGGAAGTAGAATTCAGGAAATAGGCCTCAAGAAGGAGAGCACAGGAAGTGGGATTCAGGAAATAGAACTCAGGCAGGAGAACACAGGAAGTAAGATTCAGGAAGTAGAATTCCGGAAGTAGAACACAGGAAGTAGGATTCAGGAAATCAGCCTCATGAAGGAGAACACAAGAAGTGGGATTCAGGAAATAGAACTCAGGAAGGAGAACACAGGAAGTAAGATTCAGGAAATATAACTTAGGAAGGAGAACACAGGAAGTAAGATTCAGGAAATATAACTCAGGAAGGAGAACACAGGAAGTAAGATTCAGGAAATAGAATTCTGGAAGTAGACAACAGGAAGTAGGATTCAGAAATAGGCCTCATGAAGGGGACCACAGGATGTAGGATTTAGCAAATAGAACTCAGTAAGCAAAACCTAGAAAGTAAGATTCTGGAAATAGAATTCCAGAAGCATAACACAGGAAGTAGGATTTAGGAAATAGGCCTCATGACGGAGAACACAGGAAGTAGGATTCCGGAAATATAACTCAGAAAGTAGAACACAGGAAGTAGGATTCAGGAAATAGAATTGTGGAAGTAGAACACAGGAAGTAGGATTCAGGAAATTGCCTCATGAAGGAGAAAAAAGGAAGTAGGATTCAGGAAATAGAACTCAGAAAGGAGAACACAGGAAGTAAGACTGAGGCAATAGTATCCCGAAAGTAGAACACAGGAAGTAAGATTCAGAAAATAGGCCTCATAAAGGAGAACACAGGAAATAGGACTCAGGAAGTAGAACACAAAAGTAGGACTCACGAAATAGGACTCAGGAAGTTGTAGACAGGAAGTAGGACTCAGGAAATAGGACTCAGGAAGGAGAACACAGGATGTAGGATTCAGGAAGTAGAACACAGGAAGCATAACTCAGGAAATAGTACTCAGAAAGAAGAACACAAGAAGTAGGACTCAGGAAGTAGAACACAGGAAGCAGGATTCAGGAAATAGAACTCAGGAAGGAGAATACAAGAAATAAGATTCAGGAAATAAAATTCCAAAAGTAGAACACAGGTAGTAGGATTCAGTAAATGGGCCTCACGAAGGAGAACACAGGAAGTAGGATTCAGCAAAAAGAACTCAGGAAGGAGAATCCAGGAAGTAAGATTCAGGACAAAGAATTCTGGAAGTATAGCACAGAAAATAGGATTCAGGAAATAGGCCTCATAAAAGAGAACACAGGAAGTAGGATTCAGGAAATAGAACTCAGGAAGGAGAATACAGGAAGTAAAATTCAGGAAATAGTATTCCAAAAGTAGAACACAGGAAGTAAGATTCAGAAAATAGACCTCATAAAGGAGAACACAGGAAATAGGACTCAGGAAGTACGACACAAGAAGTAGGACTCAGGAAATAGGACTCAGGAAGTTGTAGACAGGAAGTAGGACTCAGGAAATAGGACTCAGAAAGTAGAACACAAGACGTAGGAATCAGGAAATAGAATTCAGGAAGTAGAACACAGGAAATAAGATTCAGGAAGTAGAATTCTGGAAGTAGAACAAAGGAAGTAGGATTCAGGAAATAGACCTCATGAAGGAGAACACAGGAAGTAGGATTCAGGAAATAGAACTCAGTAAGTAGACAAAGAGATAATATACAAATTGATGTTTGGTTTCTGCTAGCTGGTTCTAAATTCACTGCAACAATTTCATTCTCTTGAACGGTCTCACACTGTCTTGATAAATTTGATGCTATAGTATACGAAGTTACACTCAAATATTTAAAGGAAAGAGTCACTATGGTAACTACTATTAATGTCAAGCTATCTGGGGGTGAAACACCATGATGGTTAAATTTTTCGTTTCTGACCAGTGTTGTTATATTGATACTTTCTTTTTTTATTTGTCTCCCCCCACTTTTTCTTTCCTTTGTAAAAAAAATTAATTTATTTCTTAGTATCTTTTAACTAAGGGAAAATTAAATTTAAAATAGTGCGATAGATTAATTTTTTTGTTTCCCTATTAACCTGATTTGAACCCCTGTAGTGTTCTCCATATCTTGTTCTGACTGATTTTATTATATTCTGTTTCACTTAATAGTATCAAGTTTGAGGGTATAGGCAACCATTTGGAAGGCAACCAGATATTCTATGATGCCCGTTATTATTTGACTATTATCTTCTTTGGAATCCTGTAAGCTCTCTAATGTGGTTTTATTGGTCTTATGTACAGTTTTGTTCAATTCTTTTATACTAGCTGATATAGGCTACTCTTTTTAGGATAACAAGAGGCATAATGGTAACCATTGTTGATCACCTAGTAATCCCCCCCCTTTTTTTTTCATTTTATGCTAACAACTATTTGTAAGAAACTAGAGACAGTTAGATAATGATGATCTCCAGTGGACTTGCTTTGAAATCTGTATTTCTTTAAATTGTTTTTTTTTAAATGTTCTGTTCTGTTTTGATATGTTTAATCTTACCCTCTTTGAGATGTAAAACAAATGTGTAGGACTGATAACCATATTACTGAGCTTTTGTTCGCTCATAGAGCAGAACAGTTTGTAGGGTCACTTTTTGAATGTCATTCTAAATACTTTAATTCTATAACCTGAACAGCTATTTCTAAGATGACAATGTGTAACTTACCAACCAGCAATTTCTTACCATTTGTTTTTCTGTAATTTTGTATTATTTCTACCCTTTTTTTTTATCTCCATGTATTTTTTTGTTTCCTTTTCTTTAAATAAATTTAAAAAAAAAACAATCCTTGTTAGCTTGTTTTAGTACAACTTCTGTAGTTTGTAGAGGGCAACAATGGTTAACATATCAATTAGGTAAGGTTTTACAATTCTTTACAGAGAAGAGCATTGATTAACATATCAATTAGGATACTACCACTCCTGGGGTCCAGAAGGTGCGCATGCAGGCCCTGCTGCCGCCTCTCCCACCCGGGACCCATACTACCACCTACTGTCAAGAAATCAAGCAATAGGGGGCACCTACATCCGCCTCCCCATGTGTCTGGAGGACTGAGGATATCTCAGCAAGGAGGTGAGCATTGCAGGTTCCAGAGGCCCCACGGCCTGGGGTAAGTGCTCAACACACTCTGCCCAAAGCCCAGACCGTGCGGGACCCTCCCGGCTACCTGGTGCAGTGAAGTGGATAAGTGGTTTGCGGCATCTACATCCGCCTCCCCATCCCAGCTGTGCTTGGAGAACTGTGGAGCTTCCAACAAGTAGGCAGGCGCACACTATCCCCGGAGCCCAGCCTATTTGGGACTCCTGCACCTCACCATTGGTGTGCACAGGAGGGGCTGGGCAGACCTACGTCCGCCTCCCCGTGTGTCTGGAGGACTGAGGATATCTCAGCAAGCAGGGGAGCATCACAGGTTCCAGAGGCCCCGCGGCCTGGGGAAAGTGCTCAGTGCACTCTGCCCAAAGCCCAGACTGTGCGGGACCCTCCAGGCTTCCGGGTGCAGTGAAGTGGATAAGTGGTTTGAGGGATCTACATCCGCCTCCCCATCCCGGCTGCGCTTGGAGAACTGTGGAGTTTCCAACAAGCAGGGGGGCGCACAGTGTCCCCGAAGCCCAGCTTATCTGGAACTTGGAGTTCTAAACAGGGAGAAAAGGGCCATTGGTTCTACAGGCCCAGTGGCATGGGGTAACAGGGTGCCAGAGTCTCAGAAGCTGTGAACATAGAAGGGGATTTCAAACAGACACTCAAGAAGCTTTCAAATAACACTTGAAACAGAAAAATATAGGAAAATGACAAAATGAAAGAACAAATTACAACCTCAAACCTCCAGCCCATCTCAAGAAACCCTAGGAGCAATATATATAGAAGAAAATATATGCCATTCACCTCAAATATCGGACACAATAGCTACTGAAATTAACAAGCAACTCCAGGAAGCTTTAAAGAAATTCAAACTCAAAATAATCTCCCAGGTAAAAGAAGAAATGATAAAAGAAATGAAAGAGATTCTGAATATATCTAAAGAAAACACAGTTAAAAAATTGGAGGAACTAAACAAAAAGATAGAATCCCTAGATGAGCAATATAAGAAACAAACAGAATACATAATGCAGATGCACAGAGATATACAGGAAATAAACTCCACTGAAAGTTGTAAAAACCACCTCAATGAAAGTGAAGAAGAATTTCAGACCTCAAAGACAGGATTGCAGCTAGTGAACAGGAAAGGAAAGATCTTTCAAAAATAACAAGGAATCAGGAAACAACAATTCAACAACTGCAAGATGATGCAAAGAAAAATAACAAGAATGATAGGGATTAATGAAAAAGAAGGAGACAACATAAAGGATGTCAAGAGGATATTTAGAGAAGTAATAGCTGAAAATTTCCCAAGCATGAGATCAGAAACCAACATCAGGATCAGTGAAGCATATAGAACTCCAAATAGTCATAACCAAAATAAAACTACACCCAGACATATAATAATCACCATCCCAGAAATCCAACACAAGAATAGATTGTTAAAAGCTGTCAGAGAGAAAAGACAGATCACTGATAAAGGAAAACCTATCAGAATCACAGCAGACTTCTCAGCACAAACAATAAAGTCAAGAAGAGCATGGAGTGAAGTATTCCAGATCCTAAAGCAAAATGATTTCCAACCTAGACTGATGTATCCTGCAAAACTATCATTCAAAATTGATGGTGAAATACGATACTTCCATGACAAAGAACAGCTGAAGAACTTCATGAACACCAAACCAACCCTGCAAAAAATATTGAAAGACAGTTTAGATACACAAAGGAAAAAACTACTAAGCAAAGCAGATAATTAAACAGAACAGAAAGATAAAGATGCAAAAGCAGAGAGATAACATGTCAACATTAAACCAGCATTTAACAGTAATAACCATTAATGTAAATGGTCTCAATGCACCAATCAAAAGAAACAGACTAGCAGAATGGATCAAGAAACAAAATCCAACCATATGCTGTTTACAGGAAACCCATCTAACCCAGAAGGATACTCACAGACTGAAAGTCAAAGGATGGAAAACAATTCTTCATGCAGCAGGAATCCAAAAAAGGCAGGAGTAGCCATTCTGTTTGCAGACAACATGAACTTTAAACCAACAATGACCATAAAGAACAAAGGTCACTACATATTCGTAAGGGGAAAACTCCAAGAGGAAGAGATAACTGTCTTTAATATATACGCACCAAACTCCAGAGCACCCAGTTATATAAAACAATTATTAACAGAAATGAAAACTCAAATTATCAGTAACACAATTTAACAGGAGACCTTAATACACCATTGACACCAAGGGAAACATCAACCAGACAGAAAATGAGTAAAGAAATAACAGAACTGAATCATACCTGTGAACAAATGGGTTTGATAGACCCATATACTGAATGTTCCACCCAACAACATCAGAATACACATTCCTCTCAGCAGTACATGGATCATTTTCTAAAATAGACCATATATTAGCTCACAGAACATATTTAAACAAATGCAAAAGAGTTGAAATCATCCCTTGCATGTTATCGGATCATAGTGCTCTGAAATTAGAGATTAATGATAAAAGATACTGCAAAAATCCCGCAAACACATGGAAACTGAATAACACACTCTTGAGTAATCAGTGGGTCACAGAAGAAATTAAACAATACCTAAAAGAAAATGAAAATGCAGATACAACTTACCGGAATCTGTGGGATGCAATGAAAGCTGTCCTGAGAGGAAAATTTATTGCACTGAGTTCCCACATCAGGAAAACAGAACAAATACAAATAAATAACTTGATGCTACACCTCAAACAGCTAGAAAAAGAAGAGCAAGTCAAGCCCAAAGCCAAAAGAAGGGAGGAAATTATACAAATCAGAGCAGAAATCAATACAATAGAGACTAAGAAAACAATCCAAAGAATCAACGAATCAAAGAGTTGGTTCTTTGAAAGAATAAATAAAATCGATAAGTCCCTAGCCAACCTTGTTTAAAAAAAGGGGAAAAGCTCAAATTCATGCAATAAGAAATGAAAAAGGTGAAATCAGTACAGACCCAATAGAAATACAGAAGATCATCAACACCTAGTTTGAAAAGCTCTACTCTCAAAGGTTTGATAACACAGAAGAAATAGACAGATTCTTAGAAACATATGAAGTACCAAAGCTAGATCAAGAGGATGTAAAACTGTTTAATAACCCAATCTCTGTTAAAGAAATTGAAAATGTAATTAAGTCCTTACCTACAAAGAAGAGCCCAGGCTCAGATGGATTCACTGCCGAATTCTACAAGAAATACAAAGAAGACCTAATGCCGACACTCCTCAAACTATTCAATGAAATTGAAAGGGAAACAATCCTTCCTAAGTCATTCCTGGAAGCAAATATTACTCTAGTACCAAAACCTGAGAAAGACCCAACTAAAAAAGAGAACTATAGACTGATCTCCCTAATGAACACAGATGCAAAAATCCTCAATAAAATATTGGCAAATAGGATGCAGCAAATCAAGAAGATTATACATCATGACCAAGTGGGATTCATCTCAGGAATGCAAGGATGGTTCAACATACGTAAATCAATAAATGTAATCCACCACATCAATAAAGCCAAAAGTAAGAATCACATGATCATTTCTATAGATGCAGAAAAAGCCTTCAATAAGGTCCAATATTCATTTGTGATAAGAACTTTACAGAAAATTGTAATAGATGGTCTTTCCTCAATATAATAAAGGCTATTTATGACAAACCAACAGCCTGCTTCATACTAAATGGCCAAAAGTTGAAAGCCTTTACTTTAAAATCAGGCACAAGACAAGGATGTCCTTTATCACCACTCCTATTTAAAATAGTACTGGAAGTACTAGCCAGGGCAATTAGGCAAGAGAGAAAAATAAAAGGGGTAAAGATAGGAAAAGAAGAAGTTACATTATCATTGTTTGCAGATGACATGATGCTCTACATAGAAGACCCCCTAAACTCCATTAAAAGACTCTTAGATACAATAAATAAATTCAGTAATGTAGCTGGATACAAAATCAATACTCAGAAATCAATAGCATTCCTATACATGAACAACAAAATCACAGAGAGGGAAATAAGAGAAACCACACTCTTCACATTAGCAAGCAAAAAAATGAAATATTTAGGAATTATTCTTACGAAAGAAGTGAAAGACCTATACAAGGAAAATTATAATACACTGAAAAAAGAAATTGAAGATGATCTCAGAAAATGGAAAAACATCCCTTGCTCATGGATAGGAAGAACAAACATTGTGAAAATGGCCATTCTCCAAAACTGTTTATACAGATTCAATGCAATCCCAATAAAAATATCATCAACATACCTTCTAGATCTAGAGAAATCACTCCTAAAATTCATCTGGAACCAGAAGAGACCTAGAATAGCACAGACAATTCTAAGCAGCAAAGGCAAGGCAGGAGGCATCACAATCCCTGACTTGAAGTTATACTACAAAGCAACAGTAGTAAAATCAACATGGTATTGGAATCAAAACAGAGCTGAAGATCAATGGAATAGATTAGAAGATACAACCACAACTACAAACACACTCAACCACCTTATTCTGATAAAGGAGCCAAGCAGGTTCACTAGAAGAACGACAGTCTCTTTAATAAATGGTGCTGGAAAAACTGGCTCTCCATTTGCCGAAAACTAAAGCTAGACCCATGTCTATCACCATGTACTAAATTAAAATCTAAATGGGTCAAAGATCTGAATATTAAAACAGAAACACTAAATCTATTGGAAGACAAATTGGGTAGAAACCTTGGAGACATAGGAGTAGGTAGAGAATTCATGAACAGGACTCAAACTGCACGGGAAATACTTCCCAGAATCAATAACTGGGACCACTTCTTATTAAAAAGTTTCTGCATCTCAAAAGAAATCTCCAGCACAGTCAAAAGAAAACCCACAAACTGGGAAAAGATTTTAGGGAACTCTCTCTCAGACAGGGGACTCTTGTCTAAAACATATAATGAATTAAAAAAGAACTCAGACCCCCAAAATTCAAAGATCCAATCCAAAAATGGGCATCTGAGATGAATACACACTTCTCAGATGAAGAAATACAAATGGCAAACAAATACATGAAAAAATGTTCATCATCATTGGTCATTAGAGAAATGCAAATTAAAACCACACTGAGATACCATCTCACTCCTGAAAGAATGGCCAGGATCAAGAAAACCAACAAGAACAAGTGCTGGAGAGGCTATGGGGAAAAAGGAACTCTCCTACACTGTTGGTGGAAGTGTAGACTGGCACAACCTTTGTGGAGGTCAGTCTGGAGATTTCTCAAAAAGCTGGGATTGGAAGTCCCATTTATTCCAGCTATTCCACTTCTAGGCATATTCCCAGAAGAACTGAAAGCATCATACCACAGTGATATATGTGCACCTATGTTTATAGCAGCACAATTTGTAATCGCCAGATCTTGGAAACAACCCATGGGTCCATCAACTGAGGAATGGATAAAAAAGTTGTATTTCTATACAATAGAGTATTATTCAGCTATAAAGAAGGATCACATTGAGATATTTATCGATAAATGGGCGCAGCTTGAGACCATACTCATAAGTGAAATAAATCAATCTCACATGTGTGAATACCGAATAGTTTCCCTAATGTAAATAATGATTCAAATATATAAAAATATGGGGTAATCATCATTCCCCATTATGTGGCCTTGAAGCCTTATACAATTTTCACTTATTAATTGGAAAGGCTTTATTCTGGGCTTCTTGATATGGAAATATTTGAAGCTATAGTATATGAAGCTTTATTCAAATATTTCAAGGAAAAAGACAGACACTATGGTAACTACTATTAAGTCGGGTTATTTGGTGGTGAAGCACTAGGTTACTGAAACAGTCATGCTTTGACCTGTATTGTTACATTGTTAAGTCCTCTTTTATCTCAACCTCTCCCTTATTGTTTAAAAAATTATTTAGTAATTTTTATGGTGTTTTTAATTAAGGTGAAAAATTTAAAAATTAGCAGGATATATAATAATAACTTTTTTTATTTCCTATTAACTTGTTTTGAAGTCCTGTAATACTCCTACTATCTTGTTTTGACTGATTAGACTCTGTTCCATTCTGTATGGTAGTATCAAGTTTGAGGGTATAGACAACTACTTTGAAGGCAATAAGATTCACTAAGATGCCCATTCTGGTTTGACTATTGTCTCCTTTGGAAGTCCTGTAATGTTTACAATGCTTAAGTTTTATTGGTCTTGTTCTCTACTGTTTTGTTCAACTTTATAATACCTAATGAGATAGACAATTCTTTTTAAGGATACAAGAGACATTATGGTAACCACTGTTGATAACCTTGTACTCTGTTTTTACATCATGTGCTATGTCTATCCTTGGTTTTGACTGACAGCTTTGTTTTGCCATATTTGACTTTATTCTCCCCCCCCCCAAAAATGTAGTAAGAACTAAGGAGTAATAAAACCCAAAATGTGTAAATTTTGTTGTAAAAAAGAGAAGGAAAAAAAGGGCTCAAAAAGATACAACAGCAAGTGTGTTTAGGGGTGTTAAATAGCTGACTATATTAATGCTTTTGGTTGGATCATTGAACACAACTGTTTGCAGTCTCACTGTTTGAATGTCCACCTTGTATGCTTTGATACTGTGACTTGAGCAACTATCTCTAAGATGATAATATGTAATCTATTAACTGGTGATCTCTTACTGTTTTTTTCTTTGTAGTTCTGTATTACTTGTACCCTTACACCACTTTGTTTTGTTGTGTTTTTTATCTTTTTCTTTTAAATAACATTTTTAAAAAAACATATCAATTAGGTCATCCAAAGACATACGAAGGAAAACACATACAGTCAGCCCCTGTTACAGGTTTTGTTATAATACACATATAAGGAAGCTATTTTCTTAGAGTACAACAGGAGGAGGCAGCTCTCGGGGAGGCTTCTCCCTCTGCTGGGCAGGAAGCCACTGCCTGGCCATAAGGGCTCACACCCTGCAGGCCTGTCCCCAGGCGGAGCACCCTTCCCACACCCTACACCTGTTTGGTCTGCAGGCCCCGGGCAAACTGAGGTGGACCCGCCTCTCCCCACAACCCACTCTGAGCACAGAGTGGAAGGGGAAAAATCATCACAAAGCTAGAAAAGCCTTTATGCAGTCCTGGCACTGTCCCTAGCAGCAGGGACCATGAAGCCACCTAAGTGTCAGCTGTTGGTGGTGCAGAAGAAGGCCATGAGACATGGGGTACGTGAGACCTGGTGTGGGAGCAAAGGTGCACGGGGAAGAGAGGAGCCCCGCAGGGGAAGGTGTGTGCAGGAGTTCACAAGGCTGGGGGGAAACAGAAAGAAACCAAAAGACAGAAACTCAGAGCACTCACCTGTTGGGCTGTGGGGCTCCCCAGTAACTTCCAGTTCCCCTGTGATACTGTCGTCTGTGTGAGCGCATCAGGATATTCAGTGTGGTTGGGCCTGTGTTCAGCACTGGGCCTTGTGTTTGTGGTGCCAGGAATCAAATCAAGGGGCTCTCTTTGACCGGGCAACACCCCAGCCCCTTTTATTTCCTTTGTTTTGAGACAGGGCCTCATTCCATTGCCCAGGCTGGGCTTGAATTGGGATCTTCCTGTGTCAGCCTCCAGAGTAGCTGCACAGGTGCTAAGGTGGCTGTTGTGGCCTCTTCAGGTGATTTGCATTTGAAAGAAGCTCAAGCAGCAGCCACTCAGGGATTCAGGCCAAGATGGCTGAGGTCTTTGGGGAGCACCTATTCACCCCCAGGCCTCCCCCCACCGTGCTCCCTTTAGGCTGTACTTAGGACACTTCCAGAGGGTGGGCCAGGACCATGCTGACCCTTGGGCCTCTGACGGTCCTGCAGCTGGGATGTGGGGAAAGAACTGTTTCCCTCTGGCTCATGAGCTCATAGAGCTGAGAGCCTACTGCAGCCCAGCCTGACTGGCCAGGAGACTGCCCGGGGTGGCCCATAAACCCCGTGACAAATCCAATGGGCTCTGGCGTGAAAGTTCCCATTTACTCAAACATGGCTGAGGGGAAGGTGTTCTTCACTTTAACCAGAGGGTTTAAAGCATAACAGCAGTTGGTGTGGTGGTGCACACCTATAATCCCAGCATTTTGGAGGCTGAGGCAGGAGAGTCGCCTTGAGTTCAAGGCCAGCCTGAGCTACATACTGAACTCAATGCCAGCGTGGACTACATAGCAAGATCCTACTGCAACAACTAAGCAAAAAAAAAAAAAAAAAAGCCATAAAAGCATAAGCTTCCCAGGTTCTTGCTACAGGCCAGCTGCCAAGCATCAAGAGCTCACTGTCGCACTGAATTCTCACCAAGCCCTGTGCCTCCCATTTTACCGATGTGCCAGCTGAGGTGAGACTTATACCAGGGTGCACAGCTGGGGGTTGAAATTAAGACTGGTCCACAGTTTGTGCTATCAAGTGCTGCACTGGGCTGCTTCTCTGCAGCAATCAAAGGGGGCTGTTTAGCTTGTTTCAATGTCAAAAAAAAAAAAAAACCAGGTGCATCGTTTTTCCTAAGGACACCCATCTGCTCTGAGGCTCATCACAACACATATCCTGTAGGCAGCATTTAAAACAGGATTGCGATTCTCCTTCCTTAATCTGCAGGCTTCCGCAGGCAAGATGTTTGCTGAGATGGCATTAGCAGCAGATTTTTGTTGTTGCTGTTTGAGGCAAGGTCTGCCTGTGTACGCCAGGTTGGCCTCAAATACGTGGCAATTCTTCTGCCTCAGCCTCTCTTGTGCTAGGATTATAGGCGGGGGCCACCACACCCAGCAGGATCAGGCATTTTGTTGAATTCATTTTGTAGCCAAAGCCGAGTGCCTCCGCTCCATTTCATACATTAGCACACATTAGCCCTGCAGGGGCCGAGGGACGCTATTAGCCATTCTGTGAACCAGAACCGAGAGGGCGAGTGGCTGCCTGTGGTCTCCCCCAAGTCACAGGCTGTGTCTGCATTCTGTGCACCTGCCCACTGGGGCTTCTTCCTCATTCCTCACCGTTTTCTGTGGAGCTATTCTCCAAGACTCCTGCTAGCAGCTTCCTTCGGCTGCAGCCGGCCTGCACCTGCCCTGCAAGGTCTTCTGTTCTTTTGCTGTGTAGGCAGCCTGCTCCTGGGCCTGCCGAGCTGCAGCCACTAAGGATCCCACCCTGGGGGGACACGGGGGCACCTGAGGACCCACTCATGGCAGAGGCTGGGAACTTATACCCTCTCAGGATCTCTGTGGAGCCAAGTCATGCTTGAGGCTTCTCCTGAAATCCCTACTAAAGCTCCAGGGAGTGGGCTGCTACAGACAGGGAAGGGAAGAGCACGGAGGACCCCGTGTAGCCATTTCAGCCCCACGCAGGTGTCCTCGTCACAGATCATCCATGTCCTTGCACTAGATTCTGGAGGCTGGTGACAAAGAGCCTCCTTCAGCCTCCCATGGGACCCTTGGGGCACAGCCTCTCCCTCTCCCTGGCTGGCGTGGTCCTCCATCCTCTTCTGCTATAACCCCTTTCCTGACCTTTCCCCGGTGGGTACTGGTCACCGGGGGCCAAGTACATTGTGGGACTGATGGCAGGTGACCGATGCAATGCTATGGATGAGGGGGGCTGATGAGTTTTAAAAGCTCAGACCCCCATTCACATCAGCACATTTTTGGCCCCGACTAGAGGTCTGCAGGGAGTCCCTGATAGTGGCCTCTAATGAAAGAGGCACTGCAAGTCCCGCAGACAAGGACCAAGGAAGATCCAGAGCAGAGTTCAAGTTCGGACTAGCCCGGGCCTCAGGGCTGGGCAGGCAGGGTGTGGGTGGGTCTAGTCTACGCAGGTCCCGCCAAGTGCCCAGGCGTAGGTGGCTCAGAGCTGCTGGGCTTGCATGGCAGGTGGCCATGTGAGGATTCACTAGCCAGTTCGCTCAGTGACCCTCACAGTCAGCCAACTGCTGCTGGCCTGGGTGCCCTGGTGTGTGGGAGGGCTTGGTCCTGCTCCACGAAACTGGGTTTTGAGTTTTGCCCATTCATCTACACCACACCTATGGTGCTGGGGTCACTTGTGGGGCCTTGTTTTAGCCAGACCCAGTCAGAGACCCTTGGTGGGGCCAAGGGTTTATCTTGCTTTTGATTTCTTATTCCTTTTCTTCTTTCCAGACAAGGTCTTGTTATGTAGTCCAGGCTGGCCCTGAACTCGCTGCGTATGTTAGGCTGCCCTCCCACTCACATCGATTCTCCTGCCTCAGTTTCCCGAGTGCTGGAATTTCAGGCCTGTGCCACCACGTCGTTTTCCTTTTTCAGTCCATGGTTTATTTTTATGTAGATATTGCAGAGCACCTGCTTGGTGACAAGACCAGTGCTAAGTGAAATGGACAGTCCCCGATTTCCTGTGCTTAGTTTTACAATCACTCTACACTGTGACGGTGTGCAAGTGATGCCCACTCAGTAGGAACTATGCTTCTGATTTTAAATTCTGATTTTGCCCGGCTGGTGATGCGAAGTACACACCCTTGCTGGGCAGCCAAACCACGGGCCTTCTGCAGAGAGCTGTGTGCAGAGCTCAGAGGGCCAGGTGCGTGTTCCCTTTAAGACTGGTTCAATTTATGATGGGTTTACCTGGACACAGCCCTTGGTCCATCACGCAGGGAGGCGGTACAGTGGCCCCAGACCTATTCTCCAGGTCCTGACTGCGAATCAATCACCTTACACAGCCAAAAAGATTTGGCAGATACAATGAAGTAAAGGATGGTGAGTGTCCCTGAGGGGCTCGTGTCACCTGAGCTCCTCTCTGGTCAGATCCTCGGGCATTCGACTCTCACAGGAGCGGGGATCCCCTCTGTGACATCTGAGTGTGGGGGACTTAGGTCAAGCGCCTCAGATAACCCTGAGAGCACCACCTCGACCCAGCCTGTCCCTGAGCTTCCACAAAGCTACTTCTCTAGGACACCTGAGGTCCTGGCAGAGAATGCACTTGGAGAACCACTGAAGCTGACCTGGTCATTCCTGTGTTGTATTTCTGCCTGACCCCAGTCAGGAGAGCAGGGGCCTAAGGTGGGAAAATAAATACATAAAGAAAACAGAGGGAAACAAAGGGAGGGGTGTGTAGCTCAGTGGCAGAGCACTGGGGGTTTAACCCCCAATACCATACACAAAACAGTCTAGGCATAAAGAAAATACCTGAAATCCACACACTGTCAGAGCCAGGAACGAGCCCTGCTTGTATTTTACAGTGATGTTATATGTATTTAACATGCACTTATAATGCACACAATTTGCCTTCAAACTTGGGGTAATACTGTTTATATATTTAAATCTATTTTACTGAACAGGTTGTATGATTTATTTGCATATATTTCATGTTATTTGGAAGTGCAAAATTAATTTTTTGAATGCTGCGTAATATACTTTTGCAGACACACACCACCATTTATTGAACTAATTCCTTAGTCCAGAGTGTCTGTGGTTAAGTCCTGCATGTTGCTTCCTGGAGGTTTTTGTCCACACTGTACCAGCACTCTGGGTGTACCCCTATCCTCCCACCTTGGGCAACTGTCTGCTCAAGGCTTCTCCCCACCGAAAAACTTGGGGAGTTCACTTCCTTCCTGTTGAGTCCATCGTATGTTCTGGACCTAAGCCCTTTGTTAGATATATGACTTATAACTACTTTCTCCCAGCCTGTGGATTGTGGCTTCTTTTCAGTGTCTTTTACTTTGGACAGAGTCTAAGGAAACAGCTTTTCTTTGCTGGATGTGCATTTGGCATGCAGGAAGTCTGCGAGGGCGCGGGGATTTCCTTCGGCACCAGCGCTGTGGCCTGCTCGGAGTTCAGTGTCCTGTAATGCACAGGGCATGTGAGGACCCCATTTCAGGCTGGCTTTCAGGTCGGCGCCCGCTTGTCCCGCCTTCACCCCCGGAACCTGATTGTGTTCCTAGGCTGAGGCTCAGGCACGGGCGTCACCGCGGTCAGGCTGGACACAGGAACGCTGCTTGCCCGGCAGGTAGCACCTTCCTCGAAGGCCCAGAGGTACCTAGGCTGGGACCTGCGGCCCTGGCTGTATCCAGTGAGCCCTAACACTCTGGGTTTCCTCATCTGAACCAGGGAAGTAAAATGGTAAAGGGGACGACCTCTCTGGTTACTGGCGAGGATGTGGCGTGCAGCTTGGTGACACGATTGAGGAGACACACAGGTGTGCACACGAGCATGCTCATACGCACACACACACAAGGTCTGCACACACAGGCAGAGGCACGTGTGTGCTCACATGCAGCTCTTTGCCGTGGGAAGGGCTTGCGCTGCAGCCCGAGGCTCCGTGTGACTGGGAAGGCACTGTTCCTCGGCACAGGCCAGGGGCAAAGAGGGCAGTTAGCAGAGGAGAGCGCGGGGGCTGTTCTGACCTTCCAGCCCTACCTGCAGCACCCGGCTGGAGCCAGGGGACCTGGAGCAGGTCCCCGCTGGCCAGCAGGGGGCGCTCGCGCACCTGGCGCACAGCACTGAACGCAGGTCTCTGGTCCCCAGTCGGTGGGGGCGGTGGTGGGGTGTCTCCCTGCCTCCCCTGTGTAAGACCCCAGAGATCTCATCATGTCCCCACTTCTTCCTGTTAGAGGAGGGAGCGAGCACTTGGAGAATGTAATCAACAAACAGATGTGTCAGGGAGTCAGGGCACCCATTCAGTGGCTGACTTGTGTGAACCACACGTGGTTTTGATAAAATATTTAGTAAGATATAATTACAATGCCAAAAACATCAAGTGGGATCCCAGGTGTCATTTCAAGTTTTTATTATTACTATTCATAATTTCTCCACTTTTTCCATTTAGGAGACAAAATTTAATAGTCTAGGATAAATAAAATTATTTTTATGTAGATTTTCAGAGAAGTTCACTTTTACAGTTGATTTGATTGAACTTACAGTTCTATGGTGAAGATGTATCCCAATTTTATACTCGCAGTGTAATGAATTTTGTTTGCTGTTTTTTGTTCGGTTTTTGAGACCGGGTCTCCTCATCATGTAACCCAGGCTGCCTTGGTGACGTCCTGCCTCAGTTTCCCAAGTGCTGAGATCACAGGTGTGTGCCACCACACCTGACTCGTTTATTTATATATTTAAATTGCATTTGCATACTGACTGATAAGATCGTAGGTATCAACCATGTACAACACAATGCCTTGAAAAGCATATATATATAAAACTTTATATATATACATATATATGAGTAAATCTAGCTAATGAACGTATACGTCCTCTCATACAGTCATCATTTTTGGGGTGAGAATGTCCAGTGCCAGGCTTGGCATTTTTCTAGAATGGAAACCTGTCCTGTGGTCACCAAGTTGTACGATGTAGCCCAGGGACTCAATGCTCCTCTGAGATTTGGTTCCCTTTGGCCAGCACCTCTCCACCTCCTCCAACCACCCTCCCTCCCTCTCTCTGCTTCTGTCTGAGTAGCTTCATAGCTGCCACATACAAGAGGCACCCTGGCATCTATCACCTTGAGATAAGCTGGCAAGGGCACTGCCTTTACTAGTTTATTTCCCCGTTTTAGAGGAGGTAAGCCTGGCTCATTTCCTGTGACACAATGTCGGCCAGGCCTAGCCTTGTTGGTATAATAGACAGGATTTCATCCTTTTGGGCTGAATAATACTCCACACACACTACATTTTCTTTCTCTGCTGATGGCCACAGAGGTGGAGCCCATGTCCTGGCTACTGGGAACAAGGCTGCATTGCACATGGATACACGGATGTCTCGGACACACTGATTTTCTTGTCCTGGAGTCCTATGGCAGGCAGGCTTCCATGATAGGACCCAGCGCCGTGTGCTGGTAGCTGGGTGCCCAGGTGCTGAGCTGCCCCCCAGAGTCTCCACCTGTGCTCCTGCTCCAGGCCCTGGCAACACTGGAGGGCAGAGCGTCAGGCAACCCTCGCTCCCTGCTCTCCAGAGGCAGTGAGGCATCATGGGAAGCTCCCTGGCCAGGAGACGGAGGGCTTGGCTCCCCACCTTGCTGCCTTCCGGCACCATGATGCAGAAGTGGCCCTGCCTGCTACACAGCACTGCTTAGAAACCGAGTCACACTCTGAGTGTGGAAGGGCACCTAATCGCAGAGGGAGGCCACTGTCCCGTGCCCAGGACTCCCTGTCCCTGCTGTTCCTGCTCCTCAGCAGGCAAGGGCAGGCACATTCCTACCATAGGCAGCTCTTTAGCTTGGGGGACCCCAGTGGCTAAGGGGCCCACGGCTCAGACTTTGGACTAGAGGGGAGCCAGTTTTACAGATGGGAGGGGACTAACACCTGGAGGGAAAGAGGAGGACCAGACAGAACAGGAGGTAAAAGGAATTCAACAGGGGCTGGGGATTTAGCTCAGTGCCATAAGGGCTGGCCTGGCAAGCACAAGGTCCTGAGTTCAATTTCAAGTACCAAAAACAAAAATCTCATTCAAATGTACCAACTCTGCAGTATGCATGTGATCAATATATGCTGGGCTAATGAAACATAGGCTAACAAAAATTTAAAAATATAAAAACAAGCCAGGCATGGTGGTGTATGCCTATAATTCCAGCACTCAGGAGGCTGAGGCAGGAGGTTTGTTGTGAGTTCAAAGCCAGCCTGGGCTGCATAGGAGTTCAAGGAGAACCTAGACTATATAGCAAGACCCTGTCTCAAAGAACCAGTCAGTCAGTCAGGATAAGGATGAGCTAGAACTGAAAAGAACACTTTGACGTAACCACTTGTGTGTCTTCCTCCCGTCTAGGGCACCCTGACCTATGCACCCTAAGCAACTTGGAAGCTCCATAGCCTGCGCTGTTCTCTCTGACCCCTCCCCGGCACCTGGCTCTGTACTCACCTATGTGGAAGCTTCTTGCCCTAGTATAAATTACTGCACAGTTGTGGTGGTCTAACGTGGCACAAGGTCAAAGAGGAAACGCCTACCACTTCCTGCTTCTTCTTCAGCCCTAATGCAACCCCTCTTCCTGTTTGCATGCACAGAGAATTCCAATCAGTTCCTCACACATCATCAATATCCACCCCAGGCACCACTTCAATCAGAGGTCATAGACAGCCCAGCCGCCATGGGTCCTGTGCTCCTTTCCACGTCCTCAATAAACCTGTTCGTTTTGTACTTTTGCTTCTCTATTGCTCCAGAATACTCTAATACCATGCAGTCACCAATTCCCTCCTGATTTAAACTCAGAAACGGCCACCAACTCTGATACTTTTGACCCTGTGTATGGGGAAGCGAACAGCTGAATCAAACAGGTTATTATCAGCTAGACAACAGGAAAGAATAGAACCTCCTTGATGACCCAGAAAACAGATGTGATCACCAAGATCACCAAAAAAGACTGGGCATGGCAGACACAGTCATCACTGACATTTGATAGTGACAGAAATGTCCTGTATGAACAAAATTTCTGATACAAAATGTAAGTGGAAAAAAATTGGTCCCAGGAAGGTTTCAGTCGATGGGAAATAAAAAGGGGAAACATTGGAAATAGCTTAACTGAGCATTAGAGGGGATCGATCCAAGAATTAAATTGACTTAACAGAGTCCATTCCAGAAAACCCATTCCCAAGGAAAATTCATCAAAGTCATGTGCTTCTGAGTTTTAAATATGTGTTTAAAAAGCTCTGGTGAGCTGGGTGTGGTGGTGCATGCCTGTGATCCCAGCCCCTTGGAGGCTGAGGCTAGAGGATTGCAGGATGTTTGAGGACTCTGGACTACAGAGTCTCAGTAAAGCAAACAAACCAAACAGACCAGATCAGACTAGATGAAACCAAACCAAACCAAACCAGACCAGACCAGACCAGACAAACCAGACTAGACCAGACCAGACAAATCAAATCAGAACAAACCAAACAAAAAACAAAACAAAACAAAAACATGAAAAAACAAACACAAACCCAGTAAGAAAAACAAAACTCCAAAGAGCCCCATGGCTATTCCCCCAAGCTGTCACTAAGGAAGCAGGAAGCTGATCTTCATGCAGTGGCACCTGGTAGACACAGGAACATTGTATCCTGTGACAATCCAGGTTGGGTTTTATTATTAGATTATTATTATCATTAATTTGATTTGGGGGCTCACTTTGGGCCAGGCTGGTGTAGAATTCATGGCCTCTTGAAGAGCCCCTCCCCCACCAGGCTTTCATGATTTTATTTTATATATATAGTCTTTTTTGAGACAAGGTCTTGCTATGCAGTTCTGGCTGGCCTTGGGTTCACTCTGTAGTCCAAGCTGGTCTTGAATTCATAATAATCCTCCTGCCTCAGCCTCCTGAGTGTTGGGATTACAGGCATGCACTGCCACATCTGGCTTTTTCTTCTGATTTTAAAGTAAGTTAGAACATGTTTGAGAGCTCTGAAAAAGTACCATGGACCCTCAGCTATGTGGTCAGTGGATACACTGGCCTTTGTGGGGACCCGGGTTAAGGCAGCAAAGGAAAAGCTTGGGCAAACCTGGGGAGGTATAGCCAGCCTGCCCTTCCGAAGGCCCAGGGTGCAGGTTTGCAGCTCTTTGCCAGGTGTATTCTGTTCCTGCAGCCTAGAGCCTGCCTGGAACAAACCCCAGCTCTGTTGGTCCTGGAGCATGGGAGTCCCACTTCTGGGGGAGGTGAGCTCCACTGCACTGCCTGCCAGGAGCTGAGCCCCATGACCTGGGCCTGGTTCTTCTCTTCCGATCCAGCCCATGCTGGTGACTCTATCCCCTGTCTGGTGTCTGCTGCAGGCTGGCCCCTGGATGGTGTTACAAGTCCCTGGCCCTGTAGGGTGTTGAGCAGCTTTCCCATGCTAGTGATATCCCCTTTCTACAAATGATGACATTAAACATGTCTCCAGCACTGTCCACCATTTCTTCTTGGACCACTCTTAAGTCAGTTAAGTTGAAAAATCACTGGACCTTCGGGTCTGCTTACTGCACAGGGAGGACTGGGCAGAGCGAGTTGCTTTGGAAAGCCCTGTTAATGATACCCGCACCTGAAGACGACACCACTTTGGAGGACGAGAGGGTCATGCAGGCCCTCAGTAGGGTGGGGACCCCTGATTCTGGTGTAGAGGATGAGAGTGGCTCAGGAAGTGGCCTGCTGGGAGTCGGGTGAGAGGAAGGACTTTTGGAAGGGGCCTGTGATCTGGGATGGGGGAGCAGGGTGGGATGTCACCCCCAGACCTAAACTCCTTTCCCTCCCTGGGCATTGGGATTGTCCTGTGAGACCCGAGGACACTAGGGCATGTCTTCTAGAGGATTCTAGCACTGGCACCAGCTGAACAAACCAGGGCAGACTGTAGGTTTCTCCTCCCTACCTCTTCTGCCCACCCCACTGGAACTATGGATTTTTAAACTGTTTCTAGTTTTTTTGAGACTGAGTCTTGCTATACAGTTATAGTTCAGGCTGACCTTCAACTCACCACATAGCTGAGGCTGACCTTGAGCTCTCGGCAATCCTCCCACCTCTGCCACCTGAGTACTGGGGATTATGGGTGTGTGCCACTGCGCCTGGCTACAGCATCATAAACATTAAAAAAATTTATTTTTTTAAACTAAAGTCATACATATTTGTCATGTGTTTGCTCATGAGACCTCTCAGCCTCATCTCATGCCAGAGAGTGACTTTCTTCTCTGATCCCCAGAGATGCACCCCAGATTTCCTCAACTGTCACGGTGATGGTTTCACTAGGTGCTCACAGGAGGCCAGGCAGGCACAGCTCTTCCTAGGCTCAGAAGCAGCAGGCCCTGGCTGCCCCACCGCCCCCTGTGCAAGCTTTCCTGCACCTCCTTGGTTCTCTCTGCTACTGCTCAGTGGCTTGCTTTGAAGTCTGTCATTTCGCAAAAATCTTCCTTCCTCGGGAAAAGGATTAGCAAAGCTACACAGCCGCTGCTGCTATTTAACATTCGGGAAATTCAGCAGTGCATGTTCGAGTTGTCAATCATCTCTGCCAGATGGCAAATGGATCCCTTTTAACTAGAAACTGAGCAGCAAACATCTGAATTCATTACCAACACAACATTGAAATTCACATCTATTTTCAATTTGACATCCTTAATGAGTTAGTGCAATGAAAATCAGTATCTCAGTCTTATATTGTTGACTGTTTTCAACAGTTCTAAGAATGCAAACCTGGGACTGAAAAAATTGTCATTAAACAAAATCTCACAACTTTTTATTTTTGGTATTGGGAGTGTGAACTCAAGGATTTTGCAGAGATGTAACCCAAGGCAGTGCTACAACTTGCAATGAATCTTCCTGTCTCAGCCTCCCAAGGTGCTAGGATTATAAGTGTATGTTTCTATGCCCAGCATAATTTGCAATTTTCGTATACTCTAGCTATAATGTTAGTTTTTGGCCTCTAACACCTGAGAGTTCTATATTCAGAATGGGCTAAGGGGTGGAACATAATTCTAGTTGTTTGTTGGTATCTGTGTTAACATCAACATTTAAATTTAGTATTACCTTTCATTTGTTTAAATCAATGAGTTCTCTACTTTGTATTTTTTAGACAAGGTCTTGCTATATAGCTCCGGTTGGCCTTGAACTCACTATGTAGCGGGGCTGTCTCCAACTTGAGGCAATTTTCCTGCCTCAGCCTCCTGGATTATAGACATGCACTACCACGCTTGGCTGTCTTTATGGGATTAAAGCCCATGGGGTAAAAGGATCCATTTTGATACTCCAGTGCCAAGGTACAGATTTCTGCCCAATCAATGTTCCCCAAAGGCTTCTGAGATCTGGCCTTGGCCAGTCATCATCAAATTAAATGGCAGCCTTGGCTGGTCTAGTTTCTGTGCACTCAGGTTGAAAGGTGTTTGTTAGGGGTAAACTGTGACCCCCCAACTTATGTGTTCAGGTCCTAATCCCCAAGGCCTCAGATGTGACTGTATCTAGGGACAGGGTCTTTAAAGAGGTGGCTAAGGTAGAATGAGGTCAGTCAAACTGAGCCAAATCCAGTGTGGCCCAGTGTCCTTCTGGGAAGGGGGAGGAACTCAGGCATCAGTGGAGAGGTGACCTTGTGGGACGGGGCAAGGCTGACCCTGCAAGCCAAGGCAGGGTGGCTGCACAAGAAACCAAGGTTGCAAACATGGCACTTGGACTTCTGGCCTGCAGAACTGTCTCCGTGGGGTCTTACTACAGCAGCCCCAGCAAAAGCTGCAGGGGTGCAGACTATAGGACAGTGCAGAGTTTAAACTACATTCTCCTCACTATTTCTAATTAGCAACCAACAGTTGCCTCTGGAAGGCAGGCTACCTTCCATCCGGGGCGAAGAGGGAAGCACCCGAGTGTGCGCAGCAGTGCTGAAGCAAACGGCCAGCGAGCAGCAAGCCCTGCACAAAGTGCAAAATCAAAGCTAGGAGAGCGGGTGACCTGCTCTGGCCCCAGACTGCTGCCCCCTTCTTGCCATTTCCCAATGATGGGGTAGAGAGAACAGTGGCTGTGGTGCTGACCAGCAGCCAGCTAACATCTGTGCCTGGCAGCTGGAAAAGGGGCTGTTGAGTCAGTAGGATTGCACCTCGTACCTGGGGGGAAAGCGAGTCATGTGGTATGGTGCAGGAGGAACAGGAAGCCTCAGGGCCTGGGAACTCGCTCAGTGCTCTGGAGAGCAGGGGTAATCAGGGTGAGGCTTACCGTCCCAAGGAGGGAACTACAGAAAACCCAGCAGGCGCAGACCTGCAAATTAATCTAGTCACCCAGGTGAATCAGCAAGGGAGAGGGCGACCTGCTTTTGCTCAGGCTGCCCCTCCCCTCTCCACTGGGACCCCAGCCCAGGAGGCCCCACCAGGGTTGCATCTCCTCCTCACACACCTTTGTGGCCCACTCCATTTGCTGCTCAACTGGTAGTCGCAAGTCAAAGCAGAACCTGCTGCCAGAAATCTGCCAGCTTGGGCCGAATAATTAAGAGGACAGACATTCAAGCGTATTCCTTTTAAGATAAAAACTTTATTGTACAATTTTATAAAGCAGCTTTACGTGAAGCACAGACAATCCATTTACTTTGTATAGAAACAAAATACCTTTCCATCTGCAAAAAAATCAAGTTCTGCTGTATAGAAAACTAACATGTGCACCTTGTGCTTAAACGGCAGCGTCTGCACAGCCTTACAGAGGACCACCCTTCGGAAGGGCATCCGGTAAACACTTTATTGCATATTTAACACATGGTATAGAACACACATGTAGCACGGAGGAGTAACAAGACAAATGACTAACAGAGGTGGAAATAGCAGCTTTTAGTGAAGGTTTGCATACATAATGGGAGGGAGGGACGGCCGCTTCCAGAGCGCTTTGCTGGGGTCAGTGCTGAAGTCGCTCCCATCCGCTGGGTGGCTCTCTACGAAGCCTCTATGTATAGTTTATTTCATAGAGTGTAGATGTGACCTTCACTTGGAAACTTTTGGCTGGTTTTACAACTGAAGTGGCCACAGATTGAACATTAAAGCTAACTTAAGCAGGGAAAAATGACAACAAAAAATTCCAAACAGACCAAAAAGCCAAATACCTATAATCTTAAAGAAACATGGAACTTTAAATACCCTCCCTATTCTTTAAGCTCAGCATCAGCAAGCTTTTGACAGGAACTGGAACTCTACAAATGCTGTCGATGCTGTCTAGAGGCTATCGTATGGTACTCGGTCGCAGGCAGGGTTCAGCCCACCCACGTTGGAGTCACCCACATGCTGGCTCAATGCAGGGTCTCCTGCTCGCTGTGCGCAGGTAACCCCAGCATAACTGGAGAGGAAATGGGCAGACACACTGAGGGCCTTGGAGCTGCATCCGATGAATTCCAGGCCAACACTAAGGTGTTCTGCAGTTTGACCAGCCCTGGTCTGTACAGACAATGCTGCTATGGGTTGACCTCATCTCCTCCAAAAATTCTGGGATTAAAAGACAAACTGAGCCGCTGCTGCGATGTGGGAGGCAGTGTAAAGCCAACAAGGAAACGGCAGGGCCACTGCTGGGTCAAAGCCTCTCCATGTTGGTGGCGAAGGACAACCACACTGGTAAGGCACTGGACTCTGTCCTGGGAGCAGGACCACCGTCCCTGCTGACTCCTCTCATCGGAAGCCCAGCAGAAGGATGCAGAGCAGAAGTCCGCACCGCTCTAAGTGGTGACATACATGGAGTCTAAAAGGTCCGGACCAGGCAGTGTCTAACATTGGCATTGAAAATAAAAGTGGAAGAGTCCTCATTTTTATTGTGGAGACAGTAATATGTGGACATTCAAATGCTGCTGAGCAGCTAATGTGCAAGGACTCAAAGCTCAAAGGCTGGGGACCCCACAACTCACAACTGTTCGTGTTACGGGCAAAATGAAGAGCTGTCACATAAACTAGGAGTTCAAGCTTACTTTTCTACGTAGGGCCAGCTTAGTATTGTCTTCAGTGTGGGGCCATCTCTTCTTCACTCCTGCCTCTCTGGATGCTAATAAGTGTGTTTAGCATACATACCACACACATAAATATGTGTGTACTTTCCAGTTTCTAAGTAGTGTCTGGTGGGCTGAATCCGATCACCATACAGTATGGAGCACGTAACCCACCTGGCCCTTACAGGTACATCAAAGGTCAGACATACTGCCCCATGTCTCTGTCCCTTGAAAATGTGGGGTCTCGTATTTCCAAACTGTATGTGACAGTATCGATTCAGGTATCGATTCTAGTATACCCTAGAACAAAAATCATAGCAAATTCAACTCTGGTTGCTGGTTTGAACTTCATGTCTGAGGTCCAATGGACATGGCCCTAGCCTACGGGCTATGAAACCTGCTTAGGGAGGGTCAGCAGGAGCCACAGCCCGAACAGAGATCTGATTATCAATGGGCAGCAAATTAAGTAGCATCACTTTTATTTAATAGCTGGAATAAATTAAAATTTAATTTCAAAGAAAAAAACGACAGAATTAACGATTTGGAAAGTGACAGTCAAGAATAATCTAGACAGGAAAAAACTGTGACTCCCACGTGATATTTAACCCAATATTTTTCCTTAAAGGGAGAAAGTCCCATAAGGGTAGGCTTAAAATAACTAGCTCCTTCCCAAGTTCAGGATGGTAATACATATGCCACATAATGGCCCCAAATGCCCCCCCAAAGTGGATAAAACTCAGCATAGTCTGAAATTAAATACAAAATTCTCAATAGTGAAAAACCACCATCAAGCGAGGAACAGCTTGATTATCAAACTTTTACTGATTGTAGGTCAAGTTTCACAAATAACATTTTTGTAACTTCTTGTGCAGTCAGTAAGTTTCATTTTAAATTGTGCTTACGTTATAGAACTGTGAAGCCTGAACATCATTTTTAATTTACACATTTCAAGAAAAAAACCCATAATTCAAAATATTCTCTGCATATAACAAATTGAACAAATGCAACAAATGCTCATTCGCTCCCAAGAAGCAAGTCTACAGGAAAGAGACATGTTTTTCAATAGTTGTACACAGACCTCTACCCAGGCTACAAATACACAATTACTGCATTACAGCATCATTGTTTTAAAGTCTGCTTTCAATATAAATATAATAGTCACATTTTAAAAGAGCTCCATACTACATGCGAGACAGCAGCCAGGGAGAGACACTTCGTGGCCTCTCCCCATCTGATCTCACAGTGACAGGATGGCCTGTGGGACAGCGAAGAGAAGGTGAAGACACGTCTGTGTCAGCCCCTAGACTACACTCTCAGTTCTGAACACCACCTACACTCCTAAACACCCAGCCATGGAATGCAATTATTTTGGAGAGTGTTTTTAAGGATCACTTAGCACTTTGCTGTCATCCACAAAACTTCATATGTGACCTTTTAAAATGTGCCTGTGCTCCGCACGGAGCCAGAGCCCGCGGTCTCTGGTCCCAGGGGCTGAGCGCGGTTTTGGTTGTGAGCTCTAATTGTGCTTTGCCCTACCGCCCTTCAGGTAGCTCTTCCACCTCTTGACAAATTCTCTGAAGATGGGGGACTCGTCGATGGTGCTGAGCAGCTGCAGCTGGTTGATGTGTGTGGTGTGGTAGTCCCAGCGGGCCAGGTTGGGTGCGATGCCCAGCATGAAGTGTCGGAGGTCATAGATGGTTCCTGAGCCAGTGTCATACAAAGGCAGCATGGCTTTGAGGGACTCCATGCCACGCTCATACAAGGAGTTCGCTTCTTTGCCAAGCTTTTCCCCTGCAGTTTCTTTTAAGTCATACAGCCCAATTAAGGAATACATAAAGCCATTTAAAACAAAGGAGCTGGGGCTGGTTGGGTACTCTTCGTACCAGTCATGTTTATTCATAAACACAGCTTTGACTCCATGTTGCTCGGACAGAAACTTGTAAGGGGCGATTGCCCTTAAAGCTGAGTTGAGGAATGTGTGGTCTTTTGTTAACAGATACGCCCTGACCAGTGTGGACATGGCTTGCCCCTGGGCCATGGCAGAGTACCAGCCTGGCTCTAAGGCCTTAAAGCCCTCCCCTAACTTGCGGGTCACCATGATAGGCCAGCCCCCCTTCTCATCCTGGTTCCTGACCAGCCAGTCGCTAGCAGCGAAGAACGCGGCCATGTGGGCTGTGGTAGAGATGGTGATGTTGTCTAGGAATCCCTTCCCCTTCGCGATCAGCCGAACCACCTTTTTGGGCATTATTTTGGTTGGCTTGACGGCTTTTGTGTTGGAAAGACCCACGCCTTTCCTGAGGTCAGTGACCAGGTCCCTGGTCACCGTGCTCCATGAAGTTCTGGGCCCAATCCCATAGTACACGTCTCTTTCTTTAAAAGCGATCAGCTGCGTGTTGGAGACATAATGTACAGTAAAGAGCTGATTCTTTTCTGTGGTCTCGAGAACCACCGACACACTCCCATTTGTCAAGAATTTGAGGTCAAATGAGATAATAAAATCTTTCGTGTTTCCCAGTTGCAAGGACACGCCTTCACTGGTTTCTGCAGAGGGGATATAGCAACAGAGAGGCATTAACATCGGAGTACTTAGTACTTCAGCACTAAGTAACTGCAGTTTATCCTTGACAAACTGGATGAAATTACTACATGGCAAACTATATAAATTCTCTAGCTGGGTACTTTGCAGATCAGATTATTTTTATTTGTCATTAAACTATTCATTAACAAATAATAGAACTGACAGGTTCGTGATGATTTCTGAGTATCAGGCTAAGAATTGTTGAGACCACCTCAAGAATTGTACTATATCAAAAAAAAGCTCATCTGCCATCTGATTTGAAGGATTCAGAGCAAATAACTAACGTACCAACAATCAAACTGTCTCTTTTAGATGTAGTGTCAGTGATCAATAATCAGTGACAATTCTACCATATCTATTTTGCAAGACAAAGACGAAGACAAAGAAGACGAAGAAGCAACAGCAGCAGCAGCAGCAGAAGGAAGATCATAATCAGCACATAATATTGACTCAGCACATAATATTGCAAACACCAGGCTGGAACCTTTAGAATGAATAGCTGCATGTGAATTTCCACAGCATAACTGAATTAATATTTAGTATGTGCTTATAAATGCACTAAGAGCCTCACATATGCCACCTCCTTCACACGCTCTCCATTACCAGAGTCGCGGGGACTACTCTCAGCTGAGGGTGAGGACAAAGACACAGCAGTGAATGCCGAGGCACAAGGCGGGCAGGTTGCTGCTTTGTGTCCTGAGTGCGACAGGAAAGTGCGTTTGTTTTCAATACTCCCTGGAGTTAGGACAATTGGCGCTGAAGCAAGGGGCTCACCTGCAAGCTAAAGAGTAAGGAGGGGTGGGGGAGCACAGGCTGTGGAATAAAAGCCTTAGACTTGGTTTCCTAGTCCACTACTAGTTTTAGGAACAGAACACACACTTCTCTGGTCTCCGTTTCTTCACATATAAGAGAGAACATTACTGTGCAGGGCAACTGTGAGAATTCAAAATACATACAGATTATCTCTCATTTGATCCTTAACATTAGAGGCTGGTAAAACTGAAATTCTTTTCATGTCACAGCTGGAGATATGCAAGGGTTGGGAGGTTAAAGCACTGTCCAAAGGTCAAAAGCTAGTTAGTGGCACAGCAGGGTATAAAATCCGTTTCCTGATCCAAGGTTCACCGACTCTTGGGGGGGACAAATGACATTGGGAGTGGCATTCTTAAGACATCAATCAGTGAGAAGGGTATTTCTCAGACACAGTCGTAAAATCAGATCTTGGCTCTGGACAGTCCTTGAGGAAGCCTTCAGTGTGTCACCAGGAATTAAGATGAGAAACATGGCCCTGTGATAATGGGTACAGCAGGAACAGTGCCAGGGCGCCCAGCTGACCATTTAACTCCTGCAACACTGGAGTCCACCAGCATGGCCACCTGTGGCCCAAGGCGCTAAGTCAGAACAGCTGCATCTGCCGAGCGCAGCAGTTATGACAGCCTCCAGAACCTGACGCAGTGAGAGTGCTTTGAGTGACTTAAAAATTCATCTCAGAGGTAAACTTGTAATTCAGTAACAGCTCACGTTACCTAGCAAAATGTCAACAAGTGCTCTGCTTTAACCTGTATTTCCTGCTTCCACCATGAAACGGCTTCTGAAGCTCAGCATGGCTTCACTGATGACTGCAGTGTCCTACACTGACTTACAAACCACGCGAGCTGAGACTGTGCAGCGGAGCAGACGACTCCAGTCCTCACTGCTGAGTCGACACCTCATTCATCACACAGCATCATTAGCGATGACAACTGTTCTGGGCAGGCTGGGTAACAATGGCCCATCTTTAAAAGTCCAAATGAGATGACACTGGAAGAAAACCCATTTCCTCCCAGTGTGTGGCCTAATTCTTACTTTATTATAAAAAGTTAATGAAATGACATGGTTCAATCAATCATTTCATTGTGTCCTAATACAGCAGATCAGTCCAAATAATTCAGTAACAAATGATGTCATGGGAGGTACCTTACAACAAAAAAACAGCAAAAAACATTTAATTTTCCTACAAACATAATACCAGCAGAGGGGGTCACTGAGTCATTCAGCAGTAATGACACAAGTCCCAATCCTCAATTTAAATTAAGCAGTCAACAACCAGAGCCTTCAGACACACACACACACACACACACACACACACACACACACACACACGCACGTGCACGCGGGCGCGAGCACAGCTACACACCCTGCCAGCACTGCTCAGGAGGAAGTGAAGGACCCAAATGGAATGCTGCGATGACAGTGTGAAAATGCAACCGGCAGGGCTCCTTGCTCTCTGGAAGTGTGATGCTGTGCGGGGAGGCCCTGCTCAAATCTACTAGCAGAGAACTTTCCTTTTCCTGTTGTTTGAAATTCATGGCCCCGCCCTCTCCGAGCAGGTGTCACCAGGAGCTGCTGTAGTTTTTATGCTTGGTAAGTAGGTATATACCTTACACTGCAAAGGGTGATACACCTTTAGAAGCAGTCCTGATACTGGTCTCGTCAATGATTTTTTGATTTGATACTAAATGTACAGGCAACAAAAGCAAAAACAAGCAAGTGGGACTACAGCAAACTACAAAGCTTCAGCACAGAAAAGTAATTCACAAATGAGACAACCTACAGAATGGGAGAAAATCCTTGCAAATCACTTACGCGATAAGGGGTTAACATCAGAGTATCAGAAACTCCCATAACTCAATGGAAGAAAAGCAACTAAGCAATGGGCAAAAATGTCTCTGAGGAAACATTTTCCCAAAGCAGACACACAAAGGGTTGAAAGGCACGTGCCACTCCTGATCACCAGGGTACTTACTGCAAACCAAAACCAGAGTGCAATTTCACCTCACACCCGAGCGAAAGGACATCACCAAAGGACACATGCTGCAGAGACACTGCTGAGCCGTGGGCCCAGGGACTCAGATGCTTGGAGAGGAGGTGGAAGCTACACAGCCTCTCTGAGCAACAGTACGGCAATTGCTCCCTAACTACAAACAGAAGCACCAGCAATCCCGCTTCTGGGACCCAGGAGAAATGAAACCTGGACTCCACGTTCGCTGCAGGATAATTCACGATAGTCAGATCATGGAGGTCACCTAAGAAGCCATTTGTAGAATGAACATCTGTGCTATGTGATTATGTAACAGATATTCAGTCTGGGCAAAGGAAACCCTGCCATTTGTAACAGCTCAGATAAACTCAAAAGCTCATGGCCTGTGGAGTAAGGAAGGCAGAGAAAGATACTTCGTGGGGTCTGAGGAGGGTGTGAGGTGAACAGTGGCTGACAGCACAGGAAGGTGCAGGAAAGGCTGGTTGAAGTGCACAGAAAGCTTTTCATTTAAACAGGAAAGTTCTGGGGATGTAAAGGATAGCACAGTGACTGTGCTGTAACTGACTCTTAAAATAGGCTGAGGAAAGGGCTCCAGTGTTCTCATCCTCCCTCAGAAGGGCAATTTTTTTAGGTGATGGATGTGTCAGCTAACGTGATCGAGGTAACCAATTCTATATATCTCTATCTATATCAACACATTGCAATGTATAATTTAATTACATAAAACTGTATTCGTAAGTTGCGTCTCGGTAAGGCTAACCAGGTCTCCCCATCCGTGTTTCCGCCTGTAACACCCATGTACTGGCGCAACGGGTTCACCCCGCTAGATGAGGGGCCCAGGCACTCGGCCTTAGAGGTGACGAGACATCGGTGGGCAGAAGAGAAGCTCACAGGGGACCTGCGCAAGGACAGCGCTGGGGCAGGGCAGGAAAGTCATTAAGGTCACAGGAAGGGCACAGAGAGGGCTGGGGAGAGGCAAGGCTGCTATAATTTAATAGAGCAGGACTAGCATAATGCTTCTATTCATTCAGTTTACAATCAGGGAGAGAAATCACTACCCAACAAAACAATAGAATATATTCTACAGATGCACGTAATGGTTCTTTAGATGATTCTCGTTTCCTTTCAGGGAAAAAAGCTCAATGCCAAGAAGTAAAAAAGCCAACAGCATGCAGCTCCTGGTCCTCCAGAGCCTGCCCTCACTACACCTACGCCCTTATACACAAGGCCAGCTGGACAGCTTTAGTTGGCTTCCCCAACCCTCCCACTGTGAAAGCCCTGCAGTAAGCAGCCTCACCTCTTGGGTGCCCTCTCCTGCTCTGTGGAAGAAAGCCTGGGGTACTCCCACCCAGTCTCCTCTTTGCCTTGTAGTCTGTGACACAGGCATGCTCAGGGTGTCAAGGCAGCTTGTCTCCCAGCTAGCACACTCAGCACAGGGATCCAACCCTGGTCAGGTGTGGCCCACTGGCTATTGGTTGCTGCCAAAGGCTTTCTTTTATGTGCTTAAACCCACCTAAGGAAGTGGTACCTCCGGCTCTGGCCATAGCTCAAAGAGGGGCTAACCCAAACATCACTCACATAGGATGTGGGAATCTAGCTACCCTATAACCCAGGGCACCTGAAAGTGCACCATGAAAACCACTGCTCTCAACAGGACAGTGTCCAAAAGACCACTCTAAGAAAACCTCTCCCCACAAGGAGATCGGGATGTGAGCTGCTATTTGCAAACCTAATCAGATCATGTATTAATCAATATAAACTAAGCTCTCTGGGTGAACTCAAAACCCAAAGTTCTTTGGTTTGGTGTAATAATTACCTGATACAGTAACCTCTTCAGTATCACAGGCTAAATATGCTTAAATGTTTCCTTATAATTTTTCACCAGCCAAGCTACTGTTTTGCAATAAGCAAAGATGCCCTATGTACTGGAATATCACAGAATGCCACAGGGGGTGGGGGGATTCTAGTCACAGAACAAAAACTAAAGGTCATCTGTTATTTGCACTGCATTAAACACTCATAAATCCACTACTTAAGGTCATGGGGAATGAGTATTGTGGCTTGAGCTACACGGTCATCAATAAAGGACAAGGAGAGCATACAGAAAAGGCCTTGTAACCTTTCCTCTCCTTTATTTACTGAATAGCTTGAGTTCTGAACCTGTCGACATTTCTCCCAAAGAGAATTAAGCCTGAGGAGCTAAGATGATTTCACTGTCTTCTTGAGTAATGGACTCATTAATTCTCATGGATATTGATCAGTACTAAAAATACATCACATCCTAATTAATGTCTTAGTAAAAGGGAAATGTTGCATAAAGTTAATTTGATTTTATAGGTGATTTTATTAATGAAAATAGTTTTATATGAAGTTTGAGATAATTTAGTACATTAGCAAAATTCAATATGAAGCAGACCTATTGGGTAATGTTACACTTTCTTTAAAAAAAAGTTCTTGGTAAAAGATATGCAAAGAGAAAGAGCTCTTCATAAAAAGTTTTCCAAATTAGGGGCTGGGGATTTAGCTCAGCGGCATAAGCGCCTGCCTTGCAAGCAGGCAGTCGGGAGTTCGATCCCTGGTACCGATAAAAAACGAAAAAGACCAAAAAAAAAAAAAAAAAAGTTTTCCAAATTAAGCTACAGTGGTACCTAGACAAGCCTAGGAGCTTGTCTATACGTTCTGGGAGTTGTGACGAGTACCAAAGCTGATGAGGACCAAAGAAATGGTTTTGCCTGCAAAGTACCATGACTGGGAGGCAACCGACACAAGACAGTCCCAGCTGGTACATTGCGTTTTTTTGGTACCAGGGATCAAACTCATGACTGCGCGCTTGCAAGGCAGGTACCTATGCTGCTGAGCTAAATCCCCAGTCCCAAGCTTCCTCTTTTAGTTGTTTCTCTTCAGGGATTTCACCTGGGTGACACTATTTATTACACATGTAAATAAATGGTCTGCTAACATGTTTATAAAAAACATTTAAATTGGGCTGGGGATTTAGTTCAGCGACATAAGGGCCTGCCTGGCAGGCACAAGGTCATGATTTCAATCTTTGGTACAAAAAAAAAAATAAAGCCAAAGAACCCAAAAACAAAAATTTTAAAAGCATATCAGATGCCATAAATCAATATAAAACTAGCAGCCACATATAGTATATTACTTACCTGGGGCAATGAACTGCTTAACATTGGTGAATCTTGACTTATCAGCCACGCTGGCCATAAAGCAGCCCTTGGGCACGGTCCAGTCATTAGTTTTGCTGTTTTTGTCTCTGTCTTCTGCAGTTTCATACACTTCAATGTGCGGGGACTTCTCAGTCAGGTTTTTGCTGTAATGACTTAAGCCATACTGTGCAATCTGGATTGGGTAGAAATAGCCTTGAGGCCCCCACTGTGTAGATAATGGCACACCTGTAAACACAAACGGAAATGAATGATCACACCCAGACAGCACAAGCCTACTCTGAATACCACTGTTCACGGTTTGACTGCTGAGTTTTTAGGGCCTTCAGCAACTTTTGAGCTTTCATAATCACTAGAAATCAGTACCAAATTAATCAGAGATAAAGTATTCATATCATTTTGTTGACAGCTATGCCACGAAAATTAGCTTTCAGAGATTCTCTATGTACGTCACTTCTGCTGTTAGCTACACATCTTTTATAATCCTGTTTCACAGAGGCAAATTTTGTACAAATTTACAAGCACATACAGGTCACCACATTTTATTCTAAATATTAATCTTGAATCTTTCTTTGACATTTGTACTTAATGATCATGCTATCTACTTATTTGACTCTCCAATGTCAAAGTATGATGTAATAATGAAGTCTGTCATTTGACAGCTAAATTTTTGCTTAAGAAGACAGTTATACCCAGCGACCTAAACATAAACACAGTTTGAAATTCTTTTTCATGTCCTTCCCATCCAAATGTAATTCTTGTATGGACACGATGGCCCACACCTGTAATTCCAGCACTCTGGAGGCTGAGACAGGAGGACTGCTGTGTGTTCAAGGCCAGCTTGGGGCATCCAGGAACTTCAAGGGCAGCCTGAGCTACACTGTGAAAGCCTGCCTCAAAATAAACAAATGAACAAAAAACCAAAAATCCCTCAGAAAATAAAAAATACACTTAGGAACAAGGAGTATTCTTTTTTTAAATTGAATTAAAGTTTTATATTTGACTACAAAATCTTAAAATAATCCATTAGTAGATTATCTCAAGATGAAAGCAAAAATGTCAGTATCTGGTATTAGTGTTTTAATCAAGTCCTACTAATATAGGGGAATGAAACTCTCAACCTACTGTGCCTGATACAAGCTTGTGTTCTCTAAAATCGAAGAATGAATCTTAGGAACAATGGAGGTTAAGAGCAGAATATATTTACTGAGAGAAAGAAAAGCTTCTGTCTAAAGAGAGACAGAAGAGGTCCCAAGCAGGTTGCCAAGGACTCTTGTCTTTTCCAGGGACTTTTATAGAGTAAACCATGGGTTCAAGGTGGGACATAACTATAGTTAGCCAATAAGATCAATAGTTCAGGTAAAACTGATTACATTAGGAACAAATAGGGAAGCGAATCATGTAGAAAGCTAGAAAGCGGGCATTTTTACAGAGCTGCGACTCTTCCCTAGGAGGATAGAAACTATTTAGGGTATCAATCTCAGGATATGGGTGCATTTGTATGGTCTTTTGTCTTGAGAGGCATCAGCTTCCAGGCAGCTTCCAGGTGTCTGCACTGACTCCATTGAGGACCTAGCCCTATCTCACTGCCTGTAATATTTCTAACTAGCTCAGCTGCCTGCAACACTACCTGGGGCTCACATCACTACACTGCAGAGTAGCGTACTGTTGAATCACGTACGCTTTGAGAGATGAGCTGTTATCATATTTGTTATCCTACAAAGAACTAACAAGTATCTGACTGGCACAGCAGAGACTGGGGTCTACAAAACTGTGTGTTTTAATGCAACTTCTGGCACTAGGGGCAGCTACTCTCGGTATGGTGCGCACCTGCTCCCCGACACCTCACATGCTGGAATTGTGGCCCCAAGTACCCTGGTGTGGAGGTGAGAAAATAGGCTGGGATTTTCCTCAGGAGTCAGTGCGATCCTCCCAGGACTGCAGTCAGTTTTCCCAAAGGTCTGTTACAAAAAGTAAGATGGCCAGCTGGCCCTGTGCCCTGGCTCTGTCCCACCCTGCGACCTCTCACTCTCATGGCACCACCTCCAGGCTGCCACCTGGGATTCCAGCCATGGGGACAGCTGAAGACACCACCAAACTACCACAGCAACACCTCAGGTCACAGATGCTTCATCCACAAATTCTTTTTTTTTTTGCCTTTTTCGTTTTTATCGGTACCAGGGATCGAACTCATGGCTGCCTGCTTGCAAGGCAGGCGCTTATGCCGCTGAGCTAAATCCCCAGCCCCTCCATCCACAAATTCTGCAATAGGTGACAAACATGAGCATGTGGCTGTCTTCCCATACTAACACAGATGGAGCCAGCCTCCTCAAAATTCACTGTACTCTCCCAACCCTCACACCGGAAATACTGTTAAAAGCAGGACAAGCATATATCTAACAGCAAAGACCTTCAAGGAATATACTAAAATGGTAATAATTATCTGGAGGAAGTGAGAATATAGTACAGGTGAATTTGTCGCTTTCCCCCTTGTAAACATTTATTAAAAACATATAAATAATAAACAAAGGGGAACTTCTGCATCAGAATATACAGACTTCAATCCTTTTCTTTCTTTCTTTCTTTCTTTTTTTGTCTTTTTGAGAAAGGATCTTGCTGTGTAGTTCAAGGTGGCCTTGAACTCACTTTGTAGCCCAGGCTGATCTCGAACTTGCAAGGATCCTCCTGCCTCAGCCTCCTGAGTGCTGGAATTACAGGTGTGTACCACCATACCTGGCTTCCATTTCTAATGTGGGGCACAGATATGCTCACTTCAGATACAGGCCGT
Organism: Cavia porcellus; assembly: GCF_034190915.1. Taxonomy (NCBI): domain Eukaryota; kingdom Metazoa; phylum Chordata; class Mammalia; order Rodentia; family Caviidae; genus Cavia; species Cavia porcellus. Next base: position 131,429 of record NW_026947493.1, read on the forward strand.
ACGCCTTGGACCTGAGGGAGTCTGAAAACATCCACATTGCCAGGTAACACACTTCATTTCACAGGGAAAATACACAGTAAGTGGAAAGCTTGTTTCGACACGTATTTTATAAATAAATACTAAATCAAGCCTAGCATTAGAATGAAAATTGAAATTAGAAACATTTTTTATAACAAAATACGGAAAAAGAAATAAAGCCCAAACCAATCTCAAAACACATTATTTACTCAGTTTAAATGATATATTTTAAAGGCATATTCAATTATTTTTCCTGGTCAATCCGACATTTGAAAAGCCAGTTCCAAAATACACTAACTGTATTCATCAGAAACTCCGAATGCCTCCGGTTTTTAAAGAAATGAAGACCAGTACATACAGACTATGGAGGCTGGTGAGAGTCAGGACAAACAGTGCCTTTTGATGACCTTGTGCTGAGGCCTGGAAACCCCGTTCCAGAGATGACACCCATCGACCAAGCCACAGGAGAGCACTGGGATGAGCACGGGCAGCATGGTCTCTCCCTTTCCCAGCTCCTCTGGCAGGGTAACGCGTTAGCTCTCCGTCACCATGACACAAGGCCTGAGGAGACCCACTGAACTAAGCAAAGCCCTCCTTTGGCTCACGGTTTTTGTCCACAGCAGGTGGCTGGTTCTACTGCTGTGGGCAGAACACTGTGGCACAGGGCGTGGGGAAGCCAGGCTGCTCAGGAAGCAGAAAGGAGGAGACCCAGCTCCACCCATGACCCACTTCCTCGAACCAGGCCCTGCCTCCTGAAGCCCATTACCCGAGGCCTCATGGTCTCACCCCACACAGGCCTGGCCTGTGGATACTGCCGCAACAGGGACCAACCCTGAGCATGAGAGCTGTCAGAGGACACTTCAGATTCCAGCCCTAACAGGCAACTGTGCATTTGCAAGCAAGACTTGTGGGCATGTTGCCTTGCCCTCAGCAGTGAGAAATCCAGACTCCAAGGCGGAGGGATGAACCAATCCATCTACTCAGGCAGGTGGTCCTGTGGCTCTGAAGTCTCACGACTGCGAAAGCTGCCCTAGTTTCAGACCTAACCTATCCTCCTCGGTGGGGCAGAGCATTGACAGCTCTCTTGTCATGACGTGGGTACCCACTATGTAACTAACAGCGACAGCTTCTAACACAACCAGGCTACACTCTGTTCCATTCTGTGAGATAGTAGCAAGTCTGAGGGTATAGGCAACTACTTTGAAGGCAATAAGATTCACAAAGATGCCCATTCTGGTTTGACTATTGTCTCCTTTGGAAGTCCTGTAATGTTTACAATCCCTAAGTTTTATTGGTCTTGTTCTCTACTGTTTTGTCCAACTTTATAATATCTAATGAGATGGACAATTCCTTTTAAGGAAACAAGAGACAACGTTGATAACCATTGTCAATAACCTTGTACTCTGTTCTACATCATGTGCTATGTCTATCCTTGGTTTTGACTGACAGCTTTGTTTTGCCATATTTGACTTTATTCTCCCCGCCCCAAAAAAGTAATAAGAACTAAGGAGTAATAAAATCCAAAATGTGTAAATTTTGTTGTAAAAAAGAGAGGGAGGAAAAAAAAAGAGCTCTAACGGATATAACAGCAAGTGTGTTTAGGGGTGTTAAATAGCTGACTATATTAATGTTTTTGGATCATTGAACACAGTTGTTTGCAGTCTCTCTGTTTGAATGTCTACTTTATATTCTTTGATACTGTGATTTGAGCAACTATCTCCAAGATGATATTATGTAATCTATTAACAGGTGATTTCTTACTGTTATGTTTTTTTTTGTAGTTCTGTATTATGTGTAACCTTACACTGCTTTGTTTTGTTTTGTGTTTTTCTCTTTTTCCTCTTAAAAAAAAAACAACCAGGCTACAAACACGCAGACAGCACAGACAGACACTCACCTTCAACTCCACTTATGCACTTGACTCTATCTCGAACCTCCACGTTATAGCCTTCAAAGGACATAAACACCCCATCGGGGTGGTAAGGGGCCCTCTGTGTGTAGACTTTGGAATAGCTGTGCGAGAACTCAAAGCGCTCGTAGCCATCATACTGAACCACCTTTCCATAAACGTCGAAGTATTTCTCGACCCACGTGAATGGAAGGAAGACTTCGCTCCCCTCTCGTCTCCCTTTAATTGTGTGTTCATCATTTATGAGACAGTCAATTTCCTCATACTTGAGCCCTATTGCCTTGCTTCCCCCATTGCTGTTGAAACCCCCCACAACAGGGGGCGCTTTCTGCTGCTCCTGGGGAAAGGCCTCCTCCGAATGCTGTCTGGCCCCATGGTTCAAGTAGTGGTTACTCTCGGAGGCTGCTGCTCTTTTTTCCAGTCCGTCCACTCTGAAGCCGCTGTTCAAATGGCGCGGAAACTGGATGGCTCTGTCGCTGGAGCACTTATTCCACAAAAGTACTGTGACCAAAGTGAAGAGTGCACAGATGACAATCAAAGTCTTATAGTTGACCCGAGCTGCCAAGCAACGCATATTCAGACCATACCTAGGAGGCAAGGGGAAAATTCATATGAAGACGTATTATTGACATTGCGTAGGGTAAGTATTTTTACCGAACAACCATATTAGCTCAGTATTATTAGGTACTTGTAAATTGATCAAAGACGCTAACTCAACTTTTCAGCAGAACAAAGAAAAGCCGTGTTCTGCCCTTTAGTAAAATGCTCAAACAGCGTAACCCTCTAGCGCAGGGACATCTGCACTGCCTTGCCCTGTGCTCTCTAGTATTCCAGTGTGTCTCTCATCACCCCACTATGCTGAAAGAAGTGCTCTCTCGCTTCATGTGTGAGTAGTTAAGACCAAGTAACTTAAATATGTATGTCCTAATATCTTAGTAGCTGTCTGGAGAAAGCCACATGGAGCTTTTTAAGGAATAACACCAACATCTATGATGCCAAACCCAACTGAGAATTTTTATGTGCTCACACTACGTAACTTTAGCAACACAACATGACACGACACCATGGTCTGTAGACTTTTCTTCTTGAAGCTTTCTTCCCCTGGTTTCTGGAGCACCACACTCATGGCTCTCTCACACCAGCTACTCCTTGTCTTCTTTGAGGCCCCTGCCCTGGCCGCTCCTGAAATGCTGCCACACTTCTCTGTGTTCAGTCTTCAGGGCTCTTTCCCATTCATTTTCCAGCGGTCTCTTTACACACAATTTATATGCTGACTACCCCCAAACCCTACTCTTCAGGTCAGACCTTTCTTTGGCATTCCAGACCCTTGTGTACCTCCCAAGTTACTGACATCTTCACTGAGGTCACACAGATTTCTGAAAAACACCCACAACCTCATCTCTTCCGTCAGCCCATTGCTCTCTCCTTACTGCCCATAAGAAAACCCTCGACTCCTCCCCTGCTTACCCTGTCCAGTCATCAAGAATCTTGTTGGCTCTATCCTTGGATTATACCAGAATCTGAGCTGTCTTCACTAACTCCACGGTGCCCACTGTATCGGAGCCACTGTTGTGTTCAACCTGGGGTCTTGTAGGGATAACCCCATTGGGCTCTCTGCTTCTACCTTTGCCTTATATCTAATCTCAGCACAGTGGTCAAAACGAGGCTTTGCTTTCGGTTTAAGTCACATGATGTCATTTCAGTCCTGGTGGGAGAATCTGATGCTGCAGTCTTGTTGGTCACTGGGTATGATCACAACCCAGTGAGGAACATGAGAAAGTATGCTAGTCACCTGGGCAACACACAGCAAATTTTGATCTGCTGAGTAAGGGAGCAGTCCAGTTGATGCTGGCCGGTATTCTGTCATCTACTGTACGGTGTGAATCCACTGCTGCTTACTGTACTGTGTGCAACCCCTCCTTATTCTCCCTACAATGAGCATTTTTTATAGTAATGAGGTAAAAATACAAACCTAAAATGAAAACAAAAAAAATTTTTTTTAAATTGGTACCGGGGATCAAACTCACAACCGCCTGCTTGCAAGGCAGGTGCTTATGCCGCTGAGCTAAATCCCCAGCCCCGAAAACAAATTTTTTTGAGACAAGGTCTTGCCTTGCTATGTATTTGGGGCTGGCCCAGGCTGGTCCTGAACTTGAGACAATCCTCTTGCCTCCAACTCCCAAGTGCTGGGATTACAGGTGTGCAGCACCACACCAGGCTTCCAAAGAGAACACCGAAGGGAAAGTTACATGCTGAACTGCTGCCTCCCTCTCGGCCTCCCGAGTGCTCTATCACTAAGCTACATTCCTTGGCCCCTTTGTATTTTTTATTTTGAGACAAGGTCTTACTAAGTCGTCCAGGCTGGCCCTGAACCTGGCATCATCCTTTTCCGGTTTCTGGCTTCCGAGCTGCCTGTGTTACAGGCGTGCCCCACTGTCTCTGGAAAAATGCCTGGCTTCTGCTCCTTAAGAAAGGTGTGGGTGAAGTGAACTCACTTACGTCTTTCAATTCCAAGGGAAGATAAACTCCAGGTCACTGGATGCTTGAAAACAACTTTATTTTGCACTCATCCTTAAACAGGATAGCAGGATACGGATTCGCTGGTTGGATATTTTTTCCCCAAAGTTTATATATTTTATTCTCAAGCTTTGCTTTCTCAACTCACTAAGGTTTGACCTCAGCCTGGTACTGTATGTGCATGACTGCAGAATCTCTTGTTCATCTTAGAAACTGCACTCTAGGGTGGGTGTATCACAGGAAGACACCAGAATCTGTCAACTCTGCACAGATTGTGTCCCTTGGAGCTGAAAGTCCGTGTCTGCCTATTTTTATTTAATGGGCATGGCGTTATCTTGTATCCCTGGTATTTTTTTTTTTTAATAAAGTTATCTCAGAGGTTGTGTTTTCTTCCACTGTCAACGTTATTTTCTGGGTACTTGGTCTCCTGTTCCTGTCGTTAGCTCCTCACGGGCCTGCAGGTCTTTGGGCTGCTCCCTCAGATCCAAGGCAGAGGGACTCATTAGGCGACATGGATCTCTTGTTCCTGGCTGGTGCGCAGTCCTGCGGAGGTGACAGTGACAGTGTGCTGTGTGTAGGCCACAACAGGCTACCACAGAGCTCTCAGGTTGGGGTCATGTGAGGGAGGCATTGGGCCTAAATGCCAGAAAGATGGCTTTTCCTCTTGTGTTCTGGGAACACTTTAGAAGTCTTAGCCTTTCCCAATTCCTTTAAAGAAAACCTGTCTGGTGTTTTGCCTGGGATTCGTGCCAGCTACCTATAGTCCAAGTTTGGGGATGAAACTAACAGGTATGGTGAGGTGAAGAAAGGGTACAGTTGGGCCTTCTGGTTCCCAAATAAAGGTCCAAAAATCTGTGTCAGCCTTTGGTAGTCCTGTTTATTATTACTGATTCTTTATTCCTATATTTCATTTCAGCGGGACACCAAGAGGGAAAGAACCAAAGATTTGGGTTCAGTCCACTTTGAAAACCATATACAGGTCAAAGATGGTGGTGCATGCCTGTAATCCCAGCACTTGGGAAGCCAAGATAGGAGGATCACTAAGTTTAAAGCCAGCCGGGGCTACAGAGTGAGTTGAAGGCCAACCTGAACTACACAGTGAGATCCTGCTTCAAAAAGCCAAACAAACAAGCAAAAATCTTATATAGAAATACTGATTTGGTATATAAAACACTTAGAGATTTCTTCAGATTTTGGGACATCTGCACAAGTATAAATGAGGTATTCTGGGGATGGGACTTAATCTAACCACAAAATTCGTGTATGCTTCATACATAGTTATACCCAAAGCCTAAAGGTAATTATTTTGTACATGATACTTTTAAAGCTGTGCATGAAGCTATTTCCACTTATGGCATCATGTCGGTATTCAAAAAATTTCAGATTTTGTGGCATTTAGGATTTCCAACTTTTGGATTAGTAATACTTACTCTGTAATGTTTTATCATTTGCATTATTACTATACAAAAAATGTGTTAAATGATAAAAAAATCAAAGTGTTATATAAATATAAGTCACATATTTACCAACTGAGATTTCCTTGTAGAGGGAAGATATTTTAAAATCCTATTTTTAAAAATCCTTTATCAAAAACATGATGTGTCAATATTTGAATAATCAATGAGCTATGCCTAACATTTTGACCAATTAAAATATAAATATAAACTTCATAGTCCCACTCAGAGAACTGTACTACTCAAATGACAGTAATGTTGCTTACAGACACCTTTATGAGGAGCCACAAGATGGGGATGTGAAGAAAAATCAAAACAAACTTTCAAAACCTCAGGCACTTAGCACACACCTGTAATCCCAGCACTGTGGGAGACTGAAGCAACAGACATCAAATTCAAGCCCAGCCTGGGAAACTTAGTGAAACTATGTCTCAAAAAAAAAAAAAAAAAAAAAAAAAAGACAGAAAAAGCTTGAATACATTGCTCAGCATGAAGGCCCTGATTCAGTCCCCAGCACCAACATAACCACCACCCACCCTTTCAATAACCCTTAGCCAGCTATGTATCTGATGTCTTCCTTACAAAGGCAATCAAGGTTTCTAGGAGAAACCCATGCCACTAGAAACAAACATGCAGCTAGAAACAAAAGAGCTGAGTCACTTCCTTCCCTCCATTCAACTGTAAACATTCCACCAGCCCTGCCAGTTACCCATGCTTCTATAACCCTACCACAGGAAGGACAGTGAGCCACCTCCCTTCTCCCCACAAACACAAGACCACCCCAGTGATTACTACTCAGGTATAAACATGGGAGGTCGCACAAATTGCTGATATCAAAAGAGTGTGGGAGGCATCTAAAATCGGAGGATGTCTGACCCTATAAACACTGGGGGTCTGAGTTGCAAGGCCCCTTTTTGCCTGCTTTGCCCTTCTGCCTCTTCTGGTGCTGCCCTTTGATCTTCAATAACCCTAACACTTGGCAATTATTTTCTTGACGTGAACAAGAACCTGGACCAATCCAGCCCACTCAACTTATCAGTGCCAGGTGGAGGGCTGGGATAGCTTTCCATTCTAGACAACCAATTTTTCAAATGCTGATGGAATCATAATCTAGGGATCAACAAAGCTATGGGGGATAGCATAAAACTGGAAAGCACTGAAAACTGTCACATCTCACTGACACTGGAGGTACATTATATTCTTTTATGTATTTTGTTTAAGGATTTCCATAATTTAAAAATACTGTGTCAAGCAAGAAACACAGGAGCTGGTTTGCAAGGTCCCTTACCCTATTGTCAAAATTGTAAGGACTGTGTCTGAAGCTGACTAAAACATACTGAATCAATAAGAACTTGCCAGCCTGCAGTGATACTCAAAAAATAGAGAAAGCCAGACAAAATCGCAGGTAATCTTCTGGGCTTGTAAAAATTGGTAACTCACTTACAGATGTATTTATTTGTCCTGGCTCTGCAGGAAAACTACATTTCAGAACAAACCAACAGCCCCAGTCAATAACTTTACTTTACAGCAGGCTACCTAATAATAAAGAAAGAAGAAAAACTCAGAATTACACAATCCTTCAAGAAACAGTGATTCAGGCAAGTGTTATTCATAACGCGATTCAGCGATTCTTAACATAACAGCAAACATTTTTAGGAAGGCCAGAAACTCTATGCTAAGGGAGCAGCGCATTAATCAATATTCAACTTCAGTCTCAATGGTGATGAAGACTGATACGGTACCTCTGATTCAGCAACTCCAGCGGCTTGCTGCCAGACATGGGGAACATTTCCGCACAAAGACTCACAGCTACACCTGTTCTGGTGAAGGCTGGAGGGCTCCCTTATTTGAGGCAGCATCCACACAGGCTTCCCCACAGGGAGAAAGCAAGCAAACACAGGACAGTTGCTCAGTGGGAGAACTGGCCTGAGACTGCCCTTGCAGGTACTTTGTCTGTTAACTGTAGGAGGTATCTGTTCTAGGTCAAAGTTCAATGTTGTCTAAAACAAGACGCATGCATCTGCTTCCAGATTCAGATGACCCTTCAGCTCCCACGGGCTTCCCTGTTGTGTTTAGTAACTGTTCCTGCTACACTTGTTCTGGTCTTTCCAGAGCATCACCTTTGTATGTTAGATCTCTTTACTCTTTATGACTATTGTATCATCTTTTTCTTCAAATATTTTCTTCTATCTCCCCTTTTCTTCTGAATTTTTGGAAAGCTTCTCAAACTTGTACATCATGTAACTAATTAAATATTCTGCCCTACTGTTTTTGATGCACAGTTTGAGTATTACATATCCATTTTCTGTTCTATTATGTATTTGAACATTGCATGTTTTAGTTCCTATCCTGTTGTTTGTTTCTTTTATTCAAGTCTTTAATTTATGCCTTTCCACTATTTATGCCAGCTCTCCCCACACTCATCCCAGTCTACTGGCTCTTCATTTTCCATAATTTATTCCATGAACCCCACAGTTTTAAAATATGTAAACATACAAAATACTTTCTAAGATTTCCTTGATAGTGAAGCAAACTGTTATATCTGGAATGTTTGCTTTAGCCCCATTGTGAGTGCTATACTCATTTCTGACTGCAGAATCCTCAGACTCTGTCTCCGACTCGGTCCTCCCAGCATCTGCTGTGAGCCAGGAGGCAGATGTAAAGTCTGAGCACAGTGGCGTCTCACTTGTCAGCAGGCACACTTCATGACAGAGGGCAAGCTCTCATCAGTGAGTTCCCATCAGTCTCTTTTTGTGATGTTAGGATGAATCCTATGCTCAGGCGCTGACAGCCTACTCCTGGAGCCTCAGGGTGCTGTCAGCCCTTCTCAGTGTCACAGCTGGATTATCTCAGGGAGAAAACCCTACCCTTACCCACTATTTGGTCACCCTGAGATTATATAATTGTACAGAAAAGAGAATGAATGACTTTTTCATTTACCAATTTTTGAAATAAAGAATTTGTTAATAACCACTAGTTTTTTTTTAAAGTAATGCACAAAGCTTACAAGCTTTTATACATACCTAATGTGTTTCAAGCTCCCAGTTACTGCTTTTTAGGTTTGAGAAAATCTCTTCAAATTGGCTAAGTCCTTTGCTATAACCCCTGTGGGTTCTGATGGCTATCTTGCTAGGTTTATCATATACACTACTGCCAAAGGGTGGAAATAGCCATTCCTCAGAGTTCTAGTTTCTTTTGGTGTGAACACCTGAATTACATTCTAGTGGTGTCTCTTGACCATTATTTTATTTCAGGTAAATGAGTACTTTCTTTCCAATGTCTCTAGTGCTAGTGTGTATTTTCAGCTATATTTATAGTCATTTAAATGGTGACAAGAGGTGGGGTTACAAGGAGTCAGATGCCTCTGCCCACCCACACTGCTCTTTGTATCTATGAGTGTTAGGCTTGTTGCTAGATACAGACACCAAAAATAAACCATTCCCTGTTCCAGCCACTGTTATTTTTTGCTTATATAACAGAAACTCACAAATAGCCTAGATCTTTAGATGTGGCTACATGCGTACTGTGAACAGACTTTTTTTTTTTTTTGGTCTTTTTCCTTTTTATCGTTACCAGGGATCGAACTCACGACTGCCTGCTTGCAAGGCGGGTGCTTATGCCACTGAGCTAAATCCCCAGCCCCCAGACACTTTTTTTAAAACATCATCCTATGACCCAAAAAAGGTACTGAAGCCTCATGAAGCATGTCGGTGTATTAGCCCAGGAGGAAAAGGAAAGGAACACAGGGGAAGAAGCATCTCTCCATGCAATCAATGCCTTGGATGAGGCTTTCCTGGAGCTTCACGCTGCACTTCCAGCCCTTCATTAGTCCAATCTGCTACATTAGTCCAATGTGCTCTCTCAGTTGAAAAAGAGGCTGAGAAACACAGTTCACACCAGTCAGCAATGCACGAAGTGGAGAATCAAGATTTTATTATTAAGAAGGAGAAAGTGGACACTGGGAAGAAACTAGTAGTTTCCTCCCATCATCTCTCTAGAGTCCTTCTCAATGCACAGATTTCTCTCCCTCACTTTCTCTCTCCATGCAGTGCTTTATTTACATTACATAAATTCTTGAAGTCTGCCTCAAAATCGTTAGGAAGAGCTTACATCCTTCTCCAGACTGAATTAATGAAGATGCAGGGGATATTTTATTTATGTTATTACCCACAAAGCAATGTCTGTCATAATCTTACCCAGGGTAGGCATCCCATAAATAGTAAGTTGAAAACCCTAAGGCACAGATCTAGTGTGAGTGTGTAGAACTGTGTACATCTCCAGCTTAGCATTTGGGCTGTGTTACCGAACAGGAAGCCAGTCCTCCCTACATCCACAGCTTGTCCTGGAAATCAGCAGCACTTCGTGGAAACATCAGTGCTGCTACCCTCATTCATTCTCAAACCTCCATGTGACATAATTTAAGTTTAAAAAAATTCATTTGAATGAAAACATGGTCTTCTTCCTAAGGGGTTTTAGGGTGTGGAAGAATAAGAAAACAAAACATCTAATGTGTGATTTTACCAAGTACTATATATACTTTCATACCAAAATGAAATCCTAAGAAGGTCTTCTTGTTACTAGCATATAGTTGAGGAAACTGAGTAATTCTGCTAAGGAAAAATTGCTAGAGAGTAGAAAGCAGAATTTAACCCCACATTTATCTTGCTTCCAAGTGTTTGCATCAAAGACTGCAATATCATGTTACCTGGTCTCAAATAATGATATATTTTCTATCTAAAAGGAGAATGATTTGCTTGTGATTTGTGAGACATACACTACCAGCATTACACATCAGCCTGTGAAACGAAACTGTTCCTAAAAAGAACTTTTACATTAGTCACCTTAGAATAAGCAGAACCCCGCCTTCCCATGAGGCAGGCTGGGCTTGCAGCTCAGCAAGAAACCAAACCCCGCCCACCTGCCAGCCAGCCAGTGAGCGTGAGCGAGCTGGGAAACTAGCGGAGCATCCGGCCCCCTCCAACTGGCTGATTCGGAGGATTCGGTGAGCTGAGGGCAGCTGAGGCGACAGGAACAGCCTGATACTTTTATTGTTGGCCAACTGTGCAGACCTGGAGCTGGTGGTCTGGGCATCTACCTGGAAGATGGTGGTGTGCAGTGGCAACGGTGGGGAATTTTTCTCCTGTTTTGCTTTTGAAAGTCAATGTTTTGTTCCACTTTACTGTTTCGTATTTTTCCTGTCTAGGGGTCTGAGCAACTATTTTGAAGATAGCAATGTGCAGTACCACAATCATTGTTAAGATTCTAATCTTCTTGGTTTGAAAACCTATATAAGGTTGGGGGTTTTGGGGGGTCATTTTGCTTTTGTTGGTTTTTTAGTTTTGTTTGCTTCTTGATTTATCTGTTTTTTTCTTTAAAATAAACTAGAAAAATAATTATTTGCCTTAATTTTCTCCAGCAGCAGTAATATAAAGAACTAAGACAGAAATGTTTTTTAAATAGCAAAGAGCTGCCTTGTATCCAGAAAAACTTAACAAACACTGTGTAGCCAATATGTTCTTTATAAAGTACTGTATAGTACTAAAGGCAGGGGAAAAGGCTCCGCTTGCAAAGGAGTCCTGGACTCTCCCAGCCGGGTAAGAATTCCCCACTCACTACGAAGTTCAGAGAGAGAACCCAATGATGGGTTTATTGATGTGCGGGGGGCACACACTGGTAGTGTGATCTGAGGAAGTGCTGCTAAGCAGCTGACGACAGTGAGTGTCCACAGAACATCTTCTTTAGCAAGTCTGATGCTACAACATGAAATGGGAATGACAAATGGGGACTGTTCACGGTGATCCCAAAGAATCGACACATGGGAGGACAAAGATACAACTGATTTTCCAGTGTAACTCCTGGGATAATTTCTGATAGACATAATGAAGTATGGTTTTGAGCTCCTCCAAAGCATGAAACAAGGAACAATGAGAGCGTGTGAGAACAGAAATCTTCAGAACAACTTGCCAGGCTATTAGGAGTAGCAGTTATTTTCCTACTGTTCGTGACAAAAACATCTAGCATCTAGCACAGCTGCCGTGCTGGGAACCTCTGGGGTCAGATGATGAAATACTTGACAGAAGCTACCTATGAAAACAAAGTTTCCTCAGCTCAGGCAGTTGGAGGTTCCAAATGGGACCAGGCAGCCCCTCCGGGCCGAGCTCTGTCAAGAACGGCCCATCCCAGAGTGGCATGTGTTGTACACAGCATTCGCACCCCGGGACAGGAAGTGGAGCGAGCCCAAGACGAAGAGATCAGGTCCCAAACCCTCTGGAAGGCACACCAAGTACCATTTATAAGATCTTGTCTCCCCAACGACCTACACCTCCCCAGAGTGCCACCTGGGGACCCAGCCTTTATGGGCACTGGGGGATACAGAGTATTAGTCATGACCCTGTATCATCTTTTGCAATTAGAAAAAGAGAAAGATAATCACACACACCTGTAATCCTAGCTCTCTCGGAGGTTGAGGCAAGAGGATCTCAAGTTTGACCCTACCTGGGCAATTTAAGACCTTGTCTCAAAAGAATGGGGTTGGGGATGCAGCTCAGTCTGAAGGCCTGGGTTCAAGTCCCAACATAATACACAGTTACTAATTTGTTCACAGTCACAATGGGTTCAAAGTCAAACAAGAGATGTAACTAAAAACTCAAAACCAGGTATAGGCCTAGTATAGGCCTAGAATCTAATTTTCAAACTCGGTGCAGTGTTTGCCATTGTATTACCTTTGTGCTGTACTTCATTTTCTATCATTTATCTTTCTGCTACTACAACATGTCAATTTTTGAAAAATGTGTCTCAAATATATTACCATCCAAATATACTTATTACCTCCCAAATTTTGAAAGCAGTCAGCAATTCTTCATCCTTCAACTCCAAGAGAGGGCTTTGAGCCTTCAGAGGTATCTCACATTTCAGGCTACTGAAGACTGAAAACCCCAAGAAACTAGACACTTGTGAGAATGCCATGCTGACCCAGAAGCTTCAAAACTAAGCAAGTTCGTGGACAGTGACGCTTTTGTTACACCTAAGTTTCTGAACTGCAAACGACCCAGATGTCCAGCCATTGGCAACCTCATGAATTGCAGTTCATCCGTACACTAGGCCACAACTCAGTAATAAGCTGACCCTGCTGCCCATGACAGTGCGGAGAAACCTCAAGAGCTACTGCTAAGAATAGGACCCAAAAGGCCACTGATTATGGCTCCATTCACATCACATTTGATAAAAGCAGACTTCAGGATAAAGCTTAACTGGAGGAACAGGGAGAGAGTGACCATCAAGGAGCAGGAGGGCTGAGTGGCAAAGGCAATGTCCTGGGATCCGACAGCTGTGGCACCCCACCGCAACCACCCACACTGCGAGCACTCACTACGTGTAATTATACCTCAGTGAGTCCTGACCCTTGGAACAGCTGGCTAGCTTAGTCCAGAAAATGTACTTCTATGCTTTGTTTTTTCAAGTAATAAATGTATGAAATATAAGAGAAAGTAAACAGATCAAAGAAACAAGATAATGTTTTGAGAAAAATCTTAGCTTTGGAGTTTGATAGACTTAAATTTGAATCCTAGTAAGCTGAACCATCTTGGACAAATTAGATACCCTTTCCAACATTCAATTTCCTCATCTGCATGTCTTTCTTTCTAATTTATGAAGTAGTTATAAGGTTAAATGAACAATTAGTGCCTACTACAAAAATGAAACAAAGTAGTGTATACATTCTCCTTTCACTAAGCTTTGTGATTTTCACATCTCATAGAAGTTGGTAAGAAAAGCAGGAAACAAACATGATGTGCCTTTCCACAGAAGGCTGCAGTGGTCAGGAACATAAACTGTATCAGCAATAAATGTGAATTAAAATTTAAGCTAAGACTTCCCAGGTGTACAATGTTCTAAGCAAACAGGAGATCACTAAATTGAATTAACGTAAGCACTCCAGGCTCTGCTATTTACCTTCCACCTAAGACTTGACTACACACTGAAAATTTGAGGTGAATACAAATTGGGACACAGAAATTCCATTTACCTAAAAAGAAAGCAAATTCGGTAGAAATCAAATTTTATTCAAAAGAGTATTTTTTTATTTTAAAATGAAAAAAAATGATACAGAATTTCAAAACAAAACAGATTGACAATGATTAATATACTGTGTACTTATATTCAAAGTAGCTGCTCAGATTACAAGACATAGGCATGAAAGGATGATCAAACAATGAAAGCACAGATTAGAAGATACAAACACAACTACAAAGACACTCAGCACCTTATCTTTGATAAAGAGGCCAAACTATGTTCTCTTTAATAAATGGTACTGGAAAAACTGACCTTCCACATGCCGAAGACTAAAACTAGATCCACGTTTATCATTATGCACTAAACTAAAGTCAAAATGGACCAAAGATCTAAATATTAAAACAGAAACACTAAATCTACTAGGAAAAAAAGTAGGCAGAAATCTTGAAGACACAGGAGTAGGGAGAGAGTTCATGAACCAAAACCCAAAATGCACAGGAAGTACATCTTATTAAAAAGTTTTTGCACATCAAAAGAAATCAACAACAGTGAAAAGACAACCCTCAGGATGGCAAAAGGGTATTAATGTATGGAAATATTTTCTCTGTACGTTTACACATTGTTTAAAGGTTGAAGCTTCACTGACATCTACATGAACAACCTGAAATGTTGGCATTAGCGTATTTACAAAAATGAAGCTTGAACTACAGCTATTTAATAAAAAGAAATTATAGTTTCTGTCTCTTCCTATTCAAACTGAAATTCTTTACTCCTTAAACATGTTTGTGTATGCATCACATGTATTTCACATATACCATATAGAGTACATGCTATTTCATGTTTTAAAATTTGCTCTTTCAGTATAGAACTATCACATAGCTCAGAGGCTGAGCACTTGCCTAGCATACGTGAGGCCCCAGATTCAATTTCTGGCAACACACACACACACACACACACACACACACGTAACTTATTACCCACTTCCTTAAACTTTAGGTTTCAGAATGGGGCTTAATTTCAGAAGAAATTAAGATGACTTACAAATCTTTTCTTCTTTATTAAGCCAACCACAAAGGAGCTTCCAAATAATCCAGTAGGAATCTGTGTTATAAAGTGAGTTACTTACCATGCTTCTTTTTCCTTAGTGTGGAAACTATTGCGTTCTCTCTGCTACCCCAAACTACGAACTTAAGGTTCTTCCAGCTCAGCTCCCAGAGTAGCTGGGGTTACAAGTATGTGCTCCTACACATGGCTCCAAAACTCTGTGTCCAACACGCAGAGTGACTGAAGCAAGAAACTCAGCAGTGTACAGTGACCCTGAAGACCTGGCAGCAATGATTTCCAGCTTCACACTGCTGCCTAGGAGGAACACTGTGATAGTTACTGATATCTATGTCTTGATTTAATGTTTTCTATTAGTTTCTTGGTATAAATTTACAGTCTAAATGCAAAGATAAGTCAGAGGAGTTTATATATAAACTAAAAGCAGACATAAAGTCAGTGCAATTGAAGTTAAATATACCAACCTTAACATACATTGCTTTGAGGAATGCCTTAAAATGATTCATGAATTCTACATGAGTATACATTTTTAGCCTTTGCAGGAAAATAGGAAATACTCAAATATACATATTCGACAATCTTTATTAAACAAAGTAAGTTTCTTACAATGGTAGAAAATTCTCAGTTGCTCCTTCCTGTCAGTGCCTGCTGTTCCTTGCCGAAGATATCTCCCACCCAGAGAAGTGCTCTTGGCTAGTCTGACGTGAGACTAATGGGAAGTCTGTAAGTCTCCAGGGTGGTTGTCTTACAGGCCTACACTGCTGTACTTCTACCAAAACATAAGCCGGGTGTGGTGGTGCGCACCTGTAATTCTGGAAGATCTAAAGTTTAAGCCCATCCTGGGCAATGTAGCAAGACCTTGTCTCCAAATGAAAAATGCAAAGCAAGTTGGGGATGTAGCTCAGGGTGAAGGCCCTGGTTCAATCCCCAGTATAGAAGGTAGGGTGTGGGGCGGACACCTCCTTGAGGACAGAAAACACATGTGTATGGATTTCTGCTCCTCCCAAAGTGCTTTGATAGCCTTGGCTTCCTCTTCTTTCTGTGTAATGGTTTATTCCTGACGTATTCTTGAATAAAGTCTATGAATATTAATTACGCTCAAGTTCTACTTGTTTTTCCCTTAAAAACAAGCAGCAGCGAGTTTAAAAGTGCAAAAGAATCTCAAGCTCTGCAGCAATGAAACACTGTTTAGAAAGAAAAACATCAATTAAAACATTGAACCCTTTAAGATAAATGTCAAAATAAAATAAAAGTACAACTCACTAGCTTCTATTTGCAAGACGAAAAAAACTCAAGAGGAAGGAAAACAGGGACTCCCCTTCCTCACATACGTCAAGTAGTCATACCATACAAGTGGTCATTGTATCCAAGTGACCAATCAAAATCTTTTTCCCCAGGAAAACATTTTATACTATAACATAATACTGTTTCCTCATCTTAGGGAATGCTACCCAGAAGTATCACTGACTACCAAGACACACTACTAGCACTGGGTCAGCCACAGCTGTTAGAAGAGCGTTAATAATTATTCTACCGCGCTCTAACACCAGACAGGTATTACTGCTGACCGAGCTACACATGTGATTATGTGACACTGCCCTCTGCTCAAATAATGAGAATTATTTTCCATTAAGCAAATAAAAGGGAATTTATCATTCAGAGAGTAGCCTGCTTTATGCAAAGGTTTACATAAGGAACAAAAACATACACCCTAAATGAGAAAAATCTCCGACATATATTAAAATAGTGGAAAGGTCTGGTGCTGGAGAACAGTTATCACAAAGCACTGGCCAGGACGCACTTGCTGGGCATGTTGCGAGTGCTCTATGAGTATCGCCTCAGCCCATCTGACGTGTAATTTTTAAGGGATGGCTGGACAAAAAAATAAATGATTCCATAAATGAATAAATATCCCTTGGTTGTTTAGAAAAACTGGTAAAATTTATATAGCTTTGTCTTCAGAAACCTAAAGAAAGCTGGGCATGATAGCATAAGCCTGAATTCCGAGCGCTTGGGAGACTGAAACAGGAGGATCACTGAGTTCAAGGGCAGTCTGGGGCAACACCCTGCTCAAAAAAAAAAAAAAAAACAAAACAAAAATAAACACACAAAAATGTAAAGGATAATAAAATCTGTCTCAATTCCCCTCACCCACACCTAAATGGAGCAGTGGGAGAAAAATTAGTTTTTGTTAGAATTGCCAAGAGAATCTGAATTCTTGATAACTTGTTTTCCTCTTAAAAAAAATTTCTTTCCACTGTCTTGTTTGGATAATCCAAAAAGTGGCTTTAGCCACATGATAAATTCTGTATGGCAAATACCCCATCTGAAATACAGTTCCTTTTACTTTTTCAGAAGGGAGTCAGGAGTCAAGGAATGCGGAGAGCCTCTCGAAGCCAGCATCCCCGTAACACATCCCGCCAAAACCTTTCATGGGAGCCTGGCCCCGACACCTGTAAGCCCGTTTGTGACTTCTGCCTCCCGAGCTGTACACCCTTCTGTTGTCTTCAGCAACTGGTCTGTGGTTGTTTGGTACAGCAGTAACAGCACACTAGCACCTATATATAGTTAGCAATTAGTAGGCACCACTGAACGCTATTTTACTGAGTCCTAGTCACTGATGCTTGCAATTCTGTGTCCTCTAGAACTATTCTGATAATCAGGACTGGCAGGAACACTCCGTGGGCTAATGAGAGAACAACTCCCAATTACGAGGAAAATGCTGCAAGTACAGTACTTGGGACAAATCAGGTCTCCTGTCATTGGACTATGGCTCACCTGAACTGCCCAATTCATAAGGAAGAACACTGAGGTCTCTCCAGCTGCTGCTGTATGTTTGTGTTTCTCCTTTCAGTTCTAATACCCCTTCATCTTCTTATTAGAAGCCTCATGCTTGTTGTATGACTACTTCTCTTACATCACAGCATGCTCCTCCTATTTCTTACTCTGAAATCCACTTTTCTGATATCCATACCAGACTCTTTTTTCTTTAAATTAGTACTAGAATACCTTTTTCCCTATTTACTTCTAACCTATATTCTTCTATTCAATGTTTCCTGTAGACAACATAATCTACTTTTCCTTTTAAAAGCCTAATTGAACTTTTAACTAGAAATTCTTAACCTTTTCCATTTAATGTGTTACTTATATACTTGCATGTAAATCTATCCCTTGTTACTTGTTTACCATTTTCTCATCTGTTTCTTGTTTACTTTTCCTTTTCTTCCTGCCAATTTTTAGGATTCCATTTTATCTCCATGATTAGCTTATCAGCTATACCTTTCCTTAAGTTTCTATGTGTCCCACAGTCCATTATTTTTGTACTTTAAAATCTTTCTCAAAGATTTTCAAATAAAGAAAAGGGCTTTTATTATTTATTTTTTGATGCCAGGGATCGAACTCACAACCTCATGCTTACCACAAACAATTATGCCACTGAGCTAAATTCCTAGCCCTGAGAAAGGCTCTTAGAGGTGTTCAAATATTTACCATTTCCAGGGCTCTCTATTCCTTTATGTAGATACAGATTTCCATCTGATACTATTTTCATCCTGCCAGAACAAATGCTTCTACATCTCTTACGGTGCAAATTCTCTGAGCTACTGTTTATCCCTGGCAGTCTTTGTTTTGCCTCCATTCTGGAAGGATCATCTGTGCAGGCAGAGCTCCATGATGACACAGGGTTCACTGTCATTTGGCACGCATGGTTTCTGATGACAAGTCTGAAATAATTCATACATACTTCATCTGTTATGGAAAGCATCATTTTTGTCTCTGGCTGCTTCTAAGATTTCTTTTTCTTTTGTGACTTGAAATTGTTTCCTTCATGCTTATTCTGTTTAGAATTTTGTGAGTTATAATCTTCAGGCTTGCTGTCTTCATCAAACTTGGTAAATACCTGCCCGCTATTTCTTGATCTATTTTCTCTACTTTCTTCTAAAATCTGTTTTGCTTGCATTAAGCTGCTTGACAATGTCCTGCAGCTCAGTGATGTTATGTTCCACTTCCTTTTTTCTCCCCTTTGAGAGTTTTCTTTTTGTGGTGTTTTGGGGAGATGCTACTGCCATGTCTTCAGGTTTGTTTGTTTGTTTGTTTGTTTGTTTGTTTTTTCGTTTTTACAGGTATCAGGGATCAAACTCACGACTGCCTGCTTGCAAGGCATGCACTTATGCCGCTGAACTAAATCCCCAGCCCATGTCTTTAGGTTTTAATAAACTGTTTTGTCCTGAAGTATTGAATCTGTTGTTAATTTCATTCCTGATACTATATTTTTCATCTCTAAAATTCTATTTGCGTCTCTCTCTTTTTATAAATAATTTCCATTTCTCTCCTTGGCATGTTCATAGTTTTCTTTGCTTTCCTGATTAGGTAGCATACTTATAATTGCTGTTTGAATGCCCCTGCCTGCTAATTCCATCACATGTATTATTTTTCCTTCTTCATAAGAAGGAATAATGGTTGATTTTTGTCTTGGCTAAAGATCATACTTTCTTGCCTTTTAAAGTTTAATTTATTTTTTGTATGTCTGATAATTTTTTATTGGATGCAGGACAGAATTTTGCATTGGTGGATGCTGAATTTTCTTCAGATTTGTTATGAATGTATCTTATGTGCTTAATCTTTACTATATGGATACATTAGATGTTCTGTAAGAAGCAGAAAATGCTACAGCAAATTTGTATGGATAAATGAATCCTTGTAGTTTTTTTAGACACATTTAAAATTTTAAGCATATAGTATTTTTTACCTGTAAGCACAGTGTTGTATACTCTATAATATTTTCATTTGCTGCAGCTAAAACTTTATACCCAATGAACACTAACTCCCAATTTCTCCTTCTTCCCCCAGCTCCTGCTAACCGCCATTCTGTTACGCATTTAAACATTTTAAGTAACTTTGCAGCACTGTGTCCCTACATGGTGGAAGGGAAAAAAGGTCTGAGCAGCCTTCAGTAAGGTTACTAGGCTGTCACGGTGGATACATCCTCTGGGAGGTGATTAACTCATGAGGGTTGAGGCCCCCGAATGGCTAAAGCCTGAGGACCAGACAAAAAAAAGATAATGAAAAATGAACAGAACCCATGGATCGCCAGACATCATTGAGTGGACCAATATACACTGTGGGAGTTTTATAGAAGAAAGATAAATGGTTATTTGAAGAAAGCATAGCCAAAAACTTAGCAAGTTTGATGAAACATATAATAAACATCATGAAAGCAACAAACCCCAAGTAAGATGAACTCGAAGAGACCCATACCAAAACAACACTCCCCTGCAAAAACCAAAAACCCAAACCAAAACATAACAAAAAGTAGAACACAAAAACCCAAGAAAAAAGTCAAGCATGGTGGCACATGCCTGTAATTCAACACTTGGGAAAGAGAGGCAGTAGTAGTGCCGTGAGTTTGAGGCCAGCATAGACTACATTGTCACTTCAAGGTCAGCCTGAACTACACAGGAAAACCTTGTCTCAAGAAACCCAAAACCAAAAAACCCCCAAAAGCCCAAAACAAGGGACACGTGCCCAGACATAATTAAACTGTCAAAAGACAAGGGCAAAGAGATTTTTGAAGAAGCAAGAAAAAAGTGATTCATTAAATACCAGGGATTCTCATTACAATTATCATCAGATTTTTCATCAGAAACTTTGGAGGCTACAGGCAATGAGATAATATATTTAAAGTGCTGCTAGAAGAAGAAAAGCTTGCTAATATTCAACAAAACTATTCTTCAAAGATAAGGGAAAGAAGCTAGGCACCGGTAGCTATAATGGTTGATACACTGTTGTCAACTTGAAAAGTTTAGAAGTTTTACTAAGTGACTCAGCAGGGGGCCAGGGTCCTCACTTTGTAGACATTCTCATCCTGTGCAAGAGAGCAGAGAGAGGTGGTGCTGGGGTGGGGGTGGCCTAGCCTCTTTAAATATAAAGGAGGAAAAGAGATTTGTCTTTTTTGCTCCTGCTGTCTTCTGCCACCTCTAAGTGTTGCCCCTATGCCATGCCACCTTGTCTTGGAGCCAGCTGATTATGGACTGAAACCTCCACAAACTGTGATCTAAATAAACCTTTCCTGTCTTAATTTTGGGTGTCAAATTTTGTCCCAACAAGGAGAGAAAAGTAACCAAGACAGAAACACACGCCTATAATCCTAGCACTCTCAGATACTGGTGTAGGTAACAAAGTTTGAGCTCGACCTGGACCACTTAGCAAAACTTTGTCTCAAAAAAATGTTGGGGACACAGCTTGGTGTGAAGGGTCTGGGTTAATCTCTAGTACTGCTAAACAAAATAGAACATAATGGAACAAGTAAGGGTACACCGAACACCA
This sequence comes from Cavia porcellus, assembly GCF_034190915.1. Taxonomy (NCBI): domain Eukaryota; kingdom Metazoa; phylum Chordata; class Mammalia; order Rodentia; family Caviidae; genus Cavia; species Cavia porcellus. The sequence goes on from NW_026947493.1 coordinate 152,723, forward strand.
TGACAATCATACGTAACAGCTGGGTGAGTCTGTTACTGCTCTACTTCCCTTACAAGAAACAGTCAAAAGGGTCCTGCAGGACGAAGCAAAAGGACACCAGGCACTCGAAGCTACATGAAAAGAAAGATCTTAATAAAGGTCCTGCATGGGCAACTGTAAATGTTATTACTGCAACCGTGGTTTATAACTCCATCTTTGCTTTATAACTTAAAAGACTAATGTGTCTAAAAAAGCTTAATTTTTGGCTAAACAATACCTAAGGATTATGTGTAAGAGTATAATTTGTGAGTCACCAACTGACCAGAGCTGAGACAAACGTGTGAGGACCAGAGCTTTTCTATGTTTGTGCAGTTAGACTAGCATAAACTCAACACTGAATCTTATAATCCGAGACATTAAATGTAATTCCCACAGTAACCATGACATAAATATATGCAAAAGAAAGTAAGAAAGGAATTTAAAACTCCAACTATGAAAGCACCAAAGGAACAATGGATAAATCTGAAGAAGAAATGACGAAAGCCACATACGATGAAGAATAAAATGCAAAGTAGTAACTTAACCGAGAAAGAGAAAGACTTATAAAATGAAAACTACAAGCATTGCTGAATAAACTTTAGACATATGTGAATAGAAACAGCCAAGTGTTTATGACTTGGAAGGCAGCACTGTTGAAGTCTAACATGGCACAGCCTCTGTGGCAAATAGAATAGAGAGCCCCAAAGGCTAAAGACCAAGCTACCCTGTGATCTAACAACTCAGTTTGTTAGATGAAACAGAAAACAGGCTCTTGAACGGCTGTTTATGCACTTGTATTATAGCAGCATTATTCCCAATAGCTTAAAACACACAAGCAGCACACAGTCTGTCAATGGGAAGCTTACAAGCAAATGTGATAAATGCACGCATTCAAACGCGAATCGCTCTCGAAAAGAAAGAGAATCCTGACATGTACGCCAGCGTGGCTGACTCTTCTGGACATTACATTAAGTGAAATGAGCCAGTCACAAAAGACAAACCCGGGGTGACTTATGACTCTAGGTCACACAAAAGACTTCGAATGCTGTAGTCCAATATCTAGGCAAATGGATGCACCTTGAGAGCATACGCTTAAGTGAAATGAATCGGACACACGTGTAAATACCAGTGTTTCTCTGGTGTGAGAAGCAGGAGTGTAAATAAGGATCAAAATGTATAAAGGTGTTGGGAATAGGAAGAAAATGTTCCAATGGGGAGGGGAATAAGAGAGAGAGGAGAGGAAAAGGAAAAAAGGAAAAAGGAAACAAAAAAAAAGGAGAAAAAACTGGAAACACAGCTGTTATAAAATGGGGAGGGGAGGCGGGGTGGAAGGGTAGGTAGGGGAGTGCAGGAAAAAGAACCAAGCTATACCCTGCACAAGTACAAACTCCCTATGATAAATGGGATCATTCTGTATATCTAAACTGCACCAATGCAACCTGATGGAAGAAAGAGCACTGCAGTCAGATTCACAGCAGCAAAGGTAAGAACACAGCGGCAGGCTGGGAGGTCACTGTCAGCAGTACAGCTGCAGTCTTACCAACGCAAAGGGGTACGGAGATGAAGCCTCGGCCTCCAAAATATACTTAACACAACTGAACTTTACACTTTAAAATGGTGACAGTAAGTTTTATACACAACAAAATTACTGTGTTTTTACACAACAAAAATTAGAGCCAAAAAAATCAGCACTAAAGATAAGCTTAAAAATCATACTCTTAACTGCTTTATGGACTAAGATAATTCTAGAGTTTAAAATTTTTTCAAAGTCACAATAGATTTTGACTGGGCCTACACTAGAACTCAACCAGCACTTCTGATTATAAAGGCTGTGCTTTCCACTGCAACTTAACTGTTTTGTTATTCCACATGAAACATTGGAATATATACATATACAAATGTACTAAGTAATGCTGTTATATCACTTCATACAATATTGAAATGTGCTTTTCCTCAGAATTTTAAAAAAGAAACACTGAATTATTACTTTTCCTTCCCAAAGTCAAAGTCAATATGTATCACTAGTTTTTGGGTCTCTTCCCCCCTCCCAATCCTCTGCCTCTCCCTGCCCTTCTGTCCTCTCCCCTCCTCCTCCCTCCTTTTCTCTCCCCTCCCCTCTGCTCCTCTCATTAATAAAGAATGTTTAATCACTGTACAAATAGAGCTTATTCATGCACTATAAAATGAGTTTATTGATAAAACAGTTTAAACCATTATTTGCAGCTATACTAGTTTGTTTTGCAAATATTATAGTAAGTATCATTTCTAAGAGTTTAATTAGACTATCAAAGAGTTATTGAACATGTGTTGATTTTTTTGAAATGAGTATTTTTCCTGTTAATAGCAATGTAGACATATACTACTGCTGATTCAAAGAGTTTTGTTTTCAGGAAAACTGTTATCACTGTCACCAAGGGATGTTTTCTGAGATACTAAGCATGATGGAGCACACTGGTTTGGCACTGATGGTCATGCCGGTGATTCCCTTAGATAACATACAGTAAGTTTTCCCAAAGTGAGGCCTTTTAAAGGTTAAGAAAAACACTAACAAATGATAACCTCAATCTTACTTCAGGTTTTCCTCTCAGAGGTTTAACTCTTAAAGAAGTTTTCTGTTCATTTTCATTATTTTTTTAATCTTAGAAGTAGTAGCTGGGGGTGGAGGCACATGACTATAAATAAGCCCAGCACTTTGGGAGACTGAGACAGGAGTATCACAAGTTCAAACCCAGCCTGGGCAAACTTAACAACCTACCAAGAATGTCTAGTTATACAGTATCAAAACAATCAAAAGGGCTGGGGATGTAGCTCAGGGCAAAGGCTTGAGTCAACCTTCTGTACTGGGCCCCGGGCAGGGGTCAGGGGCAGTAGGTACAGTGGGTAAGAATGCAGATGGAGACAAGATAAATGATCCAATCCTGATCACCACCAGTAGCTACATTATCTTGTGCATGTATTTTTCTTACCTATAACAGATGGATCATACACCAGCTTTGTGAGTTACCTGTGAAGGTTCAATGAAGTAATAGGAAAACCTGACTCAGAGTGGACCTGAGAGAAGAGGACGAGACTCCATCCTTGTTAACTTCCCCTCCACTGCAAAACACATTCCCAGCAAGGCAAGGCAAAGTGTACACTGTCCTGTCACACTGCTGGCAGCAGCCACTTGACTCACTCCAGGCTCTAAAGCACACTCAAGAAATGGAGTCACCTAGTTCTAGTCCACAAATAAGGAAGCAGGGAGCCATCAAGGCCTAAAAAACCCTAAACACACACACACACATACACACACACACACACACACACCCTCACCTTTTTCATCCCTCACTTCCTGATTTTCAATAAAAGAGAAAAAGGAAATAAAATAAGTGTATTTATATACATCTATGGATAGTCTTTCTTTTTCTTTTACCAGGCTAGAGAACACAGTCTTGATTATATCTCACTTATAAATAGGGCTACAACAGAGAAACCTTGAAATAACAGCCAGGCTTTGGAAGCAGATTTATTTATGTTGATGGGTACTGATCTGGATCATTCCTGGGATACCAGGCCTTGATCTCTGGTGGTCCAGGGCTTACATGAGATAAGCAAGCAGGAAGTACAGAGGCAGAATGGCTTGTCAGCTAGGGATTGGTTTACACAATGTGCACACAGTGATCAGCTGTTTCTAGGAGACAGAAACAACCACAACTGCAACAGGAACTATTACCTGTGCATTAAGAAACTGAAGTGTACTGGCTGGGGTAGGGGTGTCAGTGTCTATTACAGGGCCTGAGATATGTTACAGCACAGTCACTATAGAAAACCCTGTGCTCTTTAATTTAGAATTAACTAACTATCTTTCTTTCTTTCTTTGAGACAGGATGTAATAAACTCCAATAACTGATAGTCATATATGAAAGTGTATATTTTATCATAAAATATAGCCAGAGCAAGAGGTGATAGCTAATTCAATCAAAAAGATACTGGAAAGATTCTTCACACCAGATTGATCATAAAAGCAGAAAATAAAGAGAAATAAAAGCACCTTCCCCTTCATAAATACATATGGTTGACTGTCTTAGTTACTTTTCTTACTGCTGAGACAAGATTCTCAATACCCAAAGTTAAAGGGGAAAAGGTTTATTTAGCTCACAGTTTGTAGAAGTTTCAGTCCATAATTGGCTGGCTCCAACACAGGCTGGTACATGGCGGAGGGGCAACCATTCACAGTGGCAGAAGACAGCAAACACGACAAATGCAAAAGGGGGAGCCTTTTGGCTGCCCCCTTTACCTTAGCTAGACTGCTGGCATTAGGACAGTGCCAATCCAATCAGTGGACTGATGCAGCAATCACCCACCCTTAATTCTAGCACCAAACCATGAATCAATGACAAACCCTAGACTGAGCTACTTCTGAAAAAGCTCCATCTAAAGTGCATGAGGCTTTGAAGGGCCATCTAGACACAAACCATTACAATGACACATGAAAAGGTGTTAGTCATTAGTAACTAGGAAAGCACAAATTAAAACCACAAGGTACCACTTGACGTCTACACATGTAATGAGTCACATACGTTAGAATAGCTAAAAAGCCAAACCTGACAATTGCCAGGAAGAATGCAGAATGACCACAATTGTCACAAACTAGTGGTGGGAATCATGCACTAAAAATAATCTGGCAGTTTCTTATCAAGCTAAAAACACATTTCTAATAAGGTCCATAATCCCACTCCTAGCTATTCACCCAAGTGAAACAAAACTATCCCCACATACACATGTTTACCCTTAGTTGTAGTTTGGACTGACCCAAACTACAACAACCCAGATGAGTGTTCCTCAACAGCTAAATGAATTAAGAAACTACGGTATATATACAATACATTACAATTTGACAACAGAAAAGTCTAAACTAATGATTTAGACAGGTGAAGTTTTCTACATGAAAGAAGTCAGATCTAAATAGTATGTTGCACAGTTCTATTTAATGGGACTCTCAAAAAGGCTAACAAATATAACAAAGAAGCTGTAAATATATCAGAGGCTGCCAGGGAGGAGGAGGAGGACAAGGGCAGACTGCACCACAGAAGTACAGGGGACTTCTGGGGTCAGGGCCCTGTGGTTGTAGATGCATGACTATGTTTTTTTCAAAATCTATAGAACTCTACAGCACAGAGTAAATCTTACCATACACAAATTAAAAGCAAAAGAATAACCAGGATGTCCAGGAGGCCCAAAAGTACAAATAACACAGCAGACTGAAGGATATAGGAGGAAAAATACCAGACTTTGAGAAAGAGCATTTAGGGCCGGGGATTTTAGCTCAGTGGCTCAAGCGCTTGCCTGGTAATAGTAAGGTCATGAGTTCGATCCCCAGTGTAAAAAAAAAAAAGCATTTGACTGGATGATATAAAAACAAAGATAAGAAGAAGCATAGCTAGGCACTATACTTGGTAAACGCATTCTCACAAAACTATGTGCCAGCAGGTCTATAGGTAATGTACAACAGATATGTAAGTATGCTACAGAAAATGAAAGCCAGTGTCCTTCCTGTGGCTGGAACAAGTTGAAGATAAACCAAGGTGGAAAGCAGAATAGCCTCTGTGGCACCACAATGGAGCCAAAGGCATTACTATGAACAAATTACTGAATGCAGCAACAGCCAGCAGACAGCAGAAACACAGAAATGCACAATGCAGACTTAGTCATATAAGCACATGTCCTAGTCTACCAGTGACAGGCTGAAAAGCAGCAGCACTTAGGAAGCAACGAGAGCACACTGCTGCTCTTCAAGAGGACAGACCTGGGTGCCCTGGAAAAATGGATCCTGCAAGGGCTTAACCAGGGAAATGTACCTGGATCATCTTGCAGAGCCAGAAACTGCTTTTTAAAACATGTTGAAAGGACACAGAAGCAAATTAAAATGTGTTTCCAGTGGCCAGAAGAAGACAGACAACAATAATATTGGTTCTAAGTCAGAGAATATTTATGAGTTTACTGTGCTATAAATAAGCAATTAAATCCTGGCAGCACATGACCGCTTTTTTCCTAAAATCTTTTTTTGTTTGTTTGTTCGGGGTTTTTGGTTGTTGTTGTGGTGGTGGTGGTACCGGGGATTGAACTCAGGACAGCGCATTTGCTTATGCTGCTGAGCTAAATCCCCAGCTTTTCTAAAATCTTTAACCTTAACCTAATTGTGAGAAAACATTACAGAAACCGTAATTGAATGACATTCTGCAAAGTAACCAAAGTGTGAAAGTAATGAAAGATAAGGAAAGACTACCCAGCTGTCACAAGTTGGAAGAAAGCAAGTGAATAACAAATGTAATTGCAAAACTAAACCTGGACTCAGGAAAAGGACTAAATGTAATGTAGGTAACTAAAATGTAACTAAATGTGTAACACAGGACTCAGAAAAGGACCAGATTAACTAAAATGTATCACAGGACTCAGAAAAGGACCAGATTAACTAAAATGTAACTAAATGAAACATTGGACTAAGGAAAAGGACCAGACTCTACAGGGTAATTAAAATGTAACTAATATAACACAGGACTCAAGAAAAGGATCAAATGTAACACTGGTAACTAAAATGTAACTAAATGTAACACAGGACTATGGAGGGAGGGTGAGAAAACTAAGTCTGTTGTAACTGAGTATCAATTCTTTAGTTTTGATCACTGTGTCATGGTCATACAAGATATTATAAAGGGAAGCAGAGTAAAAAACATACAAAAACTCTGCACTGTGTTATAACTTAGTTGTACATCTAAAATTAACTAAAAACAAAACCTTTTAAGAAAAAAACATTAAATAAAACCACAGCCTCTAACCTTTCTTGATAGTAAATTTGTGTATTCCTTTCTTGATAGCAAATTTTGTGAATAAACTTATTTCTCCAAAAAATTTTTAGGATAGAAAATGATTCCACAAAAGAATATATTATTTGAAAAAATATTATTTAAAGTTTCTTTACAGAAGTGCCATATAGGTCAGGTAAAGTAAGATAACTAACATCTCCTGTGAGGATAACCTTAGGGGCTTATTTTCAAATTGGTCACATATATTCTAAAAGACAAGCTGTACATTCAATTTAGAGAAAAATTCTGCCCATCTTTAATACACACAAATTTAATTTTAATGATAACTTTCAAACTGCCAACAAGGCAGTATCTGATTTTTAAAGTAAAAAAATTTTTGATGAGCTATAAAAATTTAACTAAGGTTATGTGAACAAAAAAAAATCAGTGTGAATGTTTCTGGTTTATTTTTCCTTCTTTTAAGTACTGAAACACAATCAAGGAAGTTTTTTTAAAAATGTCTAAGCTATGACTTTCAGAGTACCTTCTTAATGTCATTATTTAAAAAGAAATTCTATTTACTTATAATAAACTTATTTTACTTGTAACTCAGTCTATAAATCAAATACTCTCCAAACTCAACTTAGTTTAGACGACAACTAAACACAAGATAGGTGGCCTCATTAGCATATCGATTCCCACTCCTACAATTTAACTTTATCATCTTTCATAATTCAAATGTATAAGCATTCAAATTCTAAATCCAGTGATTGAAATATAAAATACAAGACACTATATAAAAATGCAAAGTGTTTCCCCTTTCAGATACATTTCTAGATTTCCTCCTTTAAAAACTAAACATCAAAAAGCTTTAAAAAAAAAAAAAAGATAAAGCTTTAAATTTACTTGAACACAAAGAAAGATACTTTATGTCTATTAAGAAACCAAACATATTTCAGATCAGACATGACAAAAGAGCCTAATTTTCATCTCAATTTTTTCTTTCTCTTTTTTTTTTTTACAAAATGAAGCTCATAGACACTTACTTTGTTTTTCTTGTGCTCTTCCTACCTTAGTTTGGCAAAAAAATTCTATTACTTTGATATAGGTTGGAAGTGCTAATCTGTCCAGCACACTTTAAAATATGCTGTTTCCTTTAGCTCATACACTCTGAAATCTGCAGAAGCTGTCTCCTATATAAATAGGGTAGTGTTTGCTTATAACCAACACACATTCATCCTATGTACTTTAAATCATCTCCAGATTACTTGTGATATGCAATGTCAAGTTATTGTACTGTATTGATTGGCAAGTAATCACAAGAAAATTAAGTTTGTACAATTTTTTTTGCAAATGTTGTTGATCCAAGGTTGGTTTAATCTGTCAATGTAAAATGCAAGGATACAGAGAAAAGGTTAAATTTAAATCTCAGAGAGAAATGTAATTCCAAATTTATCCACTAAATGTAGTTTTTATATTAGGATGTTATCATTTAAAACTTCACAGACTGTAAACTACTTATTTTACTTAGATATGAAGAATAATCAGGAATTTTAAATTTACTAGGAAAAATGAAATATAATTTGAGAGAATATTTTTATTTTTATTTACTTGTTTATTTTTGAGATTAGGGATTATTTATTTAATTTGCAGTACTGCACTGATAATTGAACGCAGAGCCTTCACACTGAGCTACATTCTGAGAATTTTTTTTTTAAAAAAACAGGACTATGACAGCCTTTTATCACATATTTTTGTTTTTAAAAATCTAAGTGGAGACTACTACTTAGAAATGAACACATTGCATGTAACTGCTCACTAAATACTAAGTTTTATTTTTAAAGTTATTTCTGAAACCTAACACCTCTTCTAAGAAACAATACAGATCTTTCATTTGGGATGTCAAGCTTGATGCAGGTACATACACTGGTTTATTTCAATTTCTAATTAGCTTTATATGACAACTAAAATCAGCTATCATTTCACATACTATTAATTATACAGTAGATGAGACTCTTGAGGAAAAAACTCCTAGAAAAGGAGCAAACTTCTAAAGGGCCAGATGCACTGTGGAAGCTAATGACCCTGTACCCCCACGGTGCTATGGAACGTATCACATAATGACTGTGGAACTATAGTTTATTTACCTACCTACATAGCTGGCCATGCAGTGGGGCAGTTCGGGCAAGCAGATTTGATTTTTAACAGGAAATCATGTTTCCTTTGTATCCAGTAGTTTCTACAAAAACATCAGCTATTTAAACAGTAAAGGAAGCAAAAGGAAGCATTAACATATTTTCTTAGGTCAGACTCTCCAGTTAGAAATTAAAAATGTATTAATAAAGCACACATTAAAATATAGTCTGAAAATATAAGGGTATGATGATATTTATTACATGTCTTACCTTAATCAAATGGAAGAATCTAAGACCCAGTACATTTCTGGCTTCAACTCAAAATATACTTGGACCAAAACTTCGGTTTCTTGTTAAATTCCTAGAGGAACAAAATTTTTAAAAGGCTTTTAAAGTCTATACCCAGTGGCAGATAAAATGGAGCAGTCACACTTCAATGTCTCTTTAGTGAATGCAGCTAGGAAGCTTGCAACAGCTACCGCAGAACTCTGAAAAGAAAGTAGCAGGTGGGCTGAAGGAAGCCCAGAACCTGAAACGCCACCCAAATCATGGTGTGTGCCATTTTGTTCCCTTCTACACTCACGAGAGGGTAGAAATCTCCCCTACCTTTCCTCTCCATCTCAGCTCAGCCACCTATAGAAGCCAGCTGTGGCAGTGAGGACCATTTTGGGCCCAAAAATTCTGAGGGAGGGGAACTTTGCTCTTTGGTCAGAGGAGTTATGGTCTCCAAAAGACATAGCAAATCTCTACTGCTTTTCTTTCTCTATCCTTCAGTCATTTGACCCAGGAGATGGGCATAGCAGCATGTGTGCATCTTATAAAGGGACAAATAACCCCAGCCTCCTGATCAGAAACTGAAATAAGGGAGCCCCAGGAAATCAGAGAAGACTGGGAGATCAGAGATACCAGCTTGGAGAGCAACACCTCAGACATCCCAAACTTGTTTTTTAACTCCTGCACTCATCCTCACATGGCACATGAATGGGCACACACATGCTGTGAGAACTGAATTGTGGGACAGACAGCCTCCCAAGTTCCAGACTGGTGATGGATGGTGCACATACAGGACAGAGGCGAACCGCACAGCAAAAGCTCTGAAAACTTAACTGATGATGTAGCCAAAACCCATAGAACTTGCAATATGAATACAGATGGGCTGACTGCCTACTAAAATAAATATGACAATATTCTATGTTCAATTTAAATGACATTCAAAGTCTCATAACATGAGGTCAAACACCCAAGATATAACCCCAATTTTTTCCTAGGTATACAAGGAACCAGGAAAATCTCAACTTGCATGAGAAAAATGCCAACACAAAGAAAAATAGATTCTGGAAAATACCTGAAAACAATATTAAAGTAATACAGAATGCTTCAACAAACAAAAGCAAAAAAAAAAACAAAAAAAAAACAAAAAAAAACCTCTTCAAATGAAAAGCGTCTGCACCACTCGTGGACTGTAGGGGAAGAGAACAAGAAGTCACCAAGAAGCAAGGCCTCCCTGAGAATCAGCACCATGTGCAGGCCACTGGGGGGACAGCCAGATGCCAGTCCCTTCCAGAGCACGGGTCAGGAAACAAGAGCCAACACACACACACACATACACACACACACTTGGGACAAAAAAAGTAAGTTTTGTAAGGTTGCTGAAAACAAAGCCAACATCAATCACATTTCTAAATACTGGCAATTTGGAACCACAAAAATTTTTAAATCATACCACTGAAAATAACTCCATAAAAACGAAATACTTTGTCAGGTGTGGTGGTGTACACTGTAATCCCAGCATTTAGGGGGCTAAGCCAGGAGGATTGGTAAGTTACAGAGGGAGTTCAAGTCCAGCCTGAACTGTATAGTGAGACTGTTTTAAAAAGACAAAACAGAAAAGAAGCCCTAAATATAAATCTAAAACATATACAGGATCTAAAACTACTATAAAATCCTGGTGAATTAAGTCAGAAAAGATGAAGCATGAGGATAGACCTACTGTATTCACACACTGGAAAACTCGACATGGTAAAAGATTTTAATTCTACCCAGACTAATCTACAGATGTAATGCAACTCTAATAAAACTCCAGGATTTCTTTGTAGTTACAAACAAGCTTACTTTAAAGTTAACATGTAAAGACAATAGAAGTAGACTAGCTAAAATTATTTTTTTAAATTTTATTTAAAGACTAAACAAAGAAGAAAATAGGTAGAAATAATACCTACGTTCAGAGAAAAAAATAAACAGTAAGAAATTGCTAGTTGATGTTTACATATTGTCGTTTTACAAATAGTTGTTCAAGGTACAACAGTGGAACATGTAACATGGGAATTTAAATAGCGAGGCTGCAAACAGTTCTGTTCAACTGTCCAACAAAAACTTAGTAACATTGTTGTCAATCCTATACACTTAAAACATACATGCAGTTATCCATATCTTCATTTATGTTTAGATTAAACAAACTAAAGCAGGTTAAAATCATTCTGAACGAAGAATAATAGTATTGCTGGATTTCACATCATGACACTCCATGATCAGCACTGGGTACTGTAGTATCATATTTTTTTTTGCTAAAATTATTTTTAAAAACAAAATTGAAGGAATTATGCTAATTTTAAGGTTTTAAGTTGCTTATCAAGAGTGTGCTCAGCACCTGTAAAAGGACCAACGCACGAATCAATGGAATGGAACAGCATCCAGAGACAGCCCCGTAAGCACGGCTAGCTGCTGGCTGACACAGGGGCAAAGGCAACACAACAAGCAGAAGACAGTCTTATCACAGAAGTGTTGGAACAAATGAGCATCTGTATGCATGCAGAAAAGAAAAACTGAAAAAATCCAAAATGATCTAAATCTCTCACCTTATACAAAAAACTAACTCAAAATGGATCATAAACCTAACTGTAAAGAATAAAGCTACAAAGCTTCTACAAAAACAGGACAAAAGCTCTGTGACTTGAAACTACGCAAAGAATTATTGTGCTAATACAACACAATCCATAAACTAAAAAATAATGAATTAAATTTTATTTGTTAAATACTAAAAGTGGAAAGACAGAAAAAATGTATGGCTATGCTTGCACACCATCATAAAGCCAAAAAACATAATCATCATAAACAGGGGACTATTCATACAGATTACAATACATATGTAAAACTTGTGCGTGTGCATACATGTATTTTAGATATATATGTCCTCCCATAGGACTATACCCCATCCATAATATGAAACTTAAAATTTTTCTAGTCCTTTGAGGATGAACTGAAATTAGCAATTTATTTCCAAATTACACAATCAAACAGCAACTCACTTCTAAAGGATAGTAAAACACAAAACTACTCATGTTGCAGTGGAGAAAGCAGGAAATACTACCTTACCCAAGTGATGATCCCCTCCCTCATGCATTCCCTGGAAAGATGGGAGAGAAGGACACTTCATTTTGGTATTACTCTCTAAAATCTAATACCTCAGTACAGCCACAAGGAAAAATATCACAAATGCAAACTGAGAGGCATTTTACAAAATATCTGATTAGTACTCAAAACTATCATGGTGATGAAAAATAAGGAAAGGCTGTGAAGTGTCACAGACTATGGCACAGTAAGCAGACATGACAAACGCAGTGTGGAATCCTGGACTGGGTTCCTAGAGCACTAGGAAAGTAGTAGGAAATCTGGAGCAATCTCAGTGTGAATCTGCAGTAGCAGCGATGCTGGTTTCTTATTGGTTTTGGTTTTGTAAAATGGTCACATTATGGGAAAGTTATGTCAGGGATAGTGGGACTCTCTGAAGTGCCTTTGTGACCACTCTATAAAATCATTTCAAAATTAAATTATTTTTTAAAAGGAGCCAAAGACTTGAACAGACCCATCAATAAAAAAGGATATACTATAATGTATGACAAAAAAGCATACAAGATGTAAGCTATTTGGAAAATATTAGAAGCACTATCAGATACCACTGAAAATCGATTAGTAGGGCAAAAATTTAAGAGAGTGATCATACTGAATGCTGTCAAGTACACGGAACAACTAGCACACTTCTATTGCTGATCATGGTACAAAATGGTACAGCCATTTCAGAAAATAGTTTGGTGTCTCTTATGAAATTAAATATACGCTTATCCTGTGACCCAGAATCCTATCCCTGTGTATTTGTATCCAAGAGACAAAACCCTACTCATAAATGCTTACATAACAGTAGTCTCTGCAGAATAGCCCCAAACTGGAAACAACTGAATGTTGTTTGATTAATGAACAGATAAACTGTGGCACACCTGTACAACTACATTCCACTCAGCAACAAGGAAGGAAGGAACACGGACACACACGGAACAACGTATACCCCTGAAGGCACCATGCTAGATAAATGCATGTGACCCATGCTTTAAACCCCACTTAATGACTGTTTCTTAAGATCTTAGAGTGAAAGGAGAGTGGCTGCCAGGGGAGGGGACCAGGAAAGGTGCAACTACACACTCATGCAGTAAGCAGTTTTTGAGCCAATGGAATTGTTCAACACAGAGACTGTGATGACAGTTATGTGAACCTACACACAGGCTGAAATCCATCAGCTATGCACAGGAAATACTAGTTTTACTGCATGTTCATTAAAAAATAAAATTTCTGGTATTTAAAAAACCCTTAAGTCACCAAGGCTTTTCTAGGATATATATTGGGTTCCACAGCTTGCAAAAATCCTATTGTCTTTTCTGCCTGCTTTTAAGGTAGAGCTGACAAGTTTCTCAGCTCATGTGAAATCAGTGGGGATCAATAGCCTACATATCCTCCAGACAGTGCATCACCTGCACAGGCACCTGATCTGCTAACGACCATAATCCCACCTAATTGAAGAGCAAATCCTGACACCTGCTTAGTGGGAACACAGAAGAACCACATTTAATTTTTTTAAATGAATACTGATTTTCAGTCAGTAGAGAACACCAGAGAGGAAGGAAAATGTGATTAATGCTAATTCAACTGCATAACGAACATTCTGAAAATAAAAAGTAAAAACAGTCACATATTTCCATTTCTGTTATTAGGTAAAAAAAAAAATAGTTGCTTTACTTGAATAAGCTGGATAAGGAGGAACAAAATGGAAACCAGAGAATACAGTATTGCAGAAGTAATTCTGTTCTCCTGCAAGAGTTTTAAAAATTATCCTATTTCAACTGGTATAGTAGTAACGTAAGTGTCCAGAGAGTTAATTATTATTACATACAAGTAGTCATGAAACTGTGAAGGCTATGCATTACAATAATTAAGTAAAACTAAGCACAGAGATAATACCTCCTTCAATGATTTTAATCAGATTTTCAATATATTTGATTCCTAAATATGTTTTAAAATATATTTAAGTATATTTTAAAATGCTTTAAATATGTATTTTTTTTTTGTCTTTTTCATTTTTATCGGTACCAAGGATCGAACTCACGACAGCCCCTTTAAATACATGTTTAAAAGTCGTGTTCACTCCCCTACTTCTACTAAAGTCAAACTCATTTTTACTATTTGAGTACCACCTTACTAGATGGGTAAAGTTAGAAATAATTACACAACCATGTTTTCTTTTCAAAAAGCCAGAGACTTTATTCTTTTAGAAAGCCAATCTGCAGTTGCACTAATTCCAAATGAAAGACAAAAAGCCTCTGGAAGAACATTTTAACCTGCAGTCCTTTTGTTCTCCTAGTATTACATTTAATTAGAAGTGAAATGACCATTGCTTGCAGAATTTGGGTTTCTTTTCCCCAGAAACACATTCAAGGGGGAAAAATAGCATGTGACAGCACATGCTTTCTAACTGGAATCACCTGTGTACAGTACCAACGCCAGTTCCTGAGGTCCACTGAAATTCCCACGGCGAATCTGTGGGCTCTGGCTCCCTATATTCACCGGTGTTCAATTTACTAACCAAGGCTGCTTCAGTCATCCAAAAGTGACTTCCAAAGACACAGCCGACTTGCAACAGTGTGCAGGGAGCCAGCGGACTTCAGGTGTCTCTCTGTGGGACTGTATTTAAGCAGTTCCTGTATTTCATTACCACAGAGGGGTTTTCTGCTTCTTAATACATCCAGAAAATCAATCAATCTCTCTCTCTCTCTCTCTCTCTCTCTCTCTCTCTCTCTCTCTCTCTCCTCTCCCCTCTTCTTCCCTTCCTTCCAAAGATTCCAAGAAAAAGGCTTTTTGTCTTCAGTGCCTGCAATAATAATGCATGGCACATAATAGGCTTTCAAATATGTGTTTTATCTAATCAACAAATACTTATTGAGTATGATAGACTAATGTTCTATATATCCTGGGATGATAACAACACATAAAATTCTTTGTTGTCATGGAGCTCACTATGAGTAAACAAATATGCATAACCTAAAAGAAGAGAGAACAGGAAGACAAACCAGCAGCTTCCAAAAGTGTGCAGGGTAATTAAATGGAAGGCAGATTCCGAGAGTCTAAACAACTAACAATGAGCTGAGAGAACCAGGTAACTGTCAGCCTATGACTTTTTCACTTTATAGTCAGAACAGAAGAACACACCAGCCATTGTAGTGAATGCTTGTAATTCTAGCACTCAGGAGGCTGAAGCAGGAGGATAGCCATTGAGTTCAAGGCCAGCCTAAACTACATACTAATATTCTGTCTCAAAAAATAAAACAGAATAAAAGAACTGGGACAAGACCAAATGAGAGCAAACAAAAGGAGTGGGTGTTCAGTCACCTGAACACCATTACATTCACTGATATATTAACACGCTTTCCAATTCACTGATACAGCTCCAATTTTTTCTAAAATCTCCATTTAATAAGAATTTTTAACCTATGAACTAAATCTGAGAAGATACTATACTTCCCTAGACACTGAGATCCTGAAAAAAAGATTTTCATAAATGAACCTTACCTCCTAACATTTACGGAGCATTAAACTATTCACTTCTATAAAATAAAAGCTACTTCTATAGGAAAAGCAACTCCCAATCTGCTAGATGCCCAAAACACGAGTTCATGTCCTCTAAAAATAATGAATTCTAGAAACAATGGAGGTTAAGAGTAGGCAGAACTTGTTGAGAAAAAGAAAGGGACAGAAGGGTGCTGGGGATTTAGCTCAGCGGCATAAGCACCCGCCTTGCAAGCAGGCGGTTTTGAGTTCAATCCCAGGTACCGATAAAAAAGAAAAAGACCAAAAAAAAAAAAAAAAAAAAAAAGAGAGAGAGAGGGAAAAAAGGGAGCCTGGAAAGTGGGTGGCCACCAACTCCCTTTCTCAAGGGTGTTTACTGAGCAAAGCCACAAGGTGAAGGGGTTCAAGGTAGGACAAAACTATAGTCAACCAGTAAGATTATATTATAGTATAGTTATTTAGGGAATACTAATTGGACAAAACTACAATAAATCAATAAATTACAAGTATAGTTGCCTAGGCAATATTGATTAAATGGGATCAAATGGAAAAGCAAGTCATATAACAAACAGGAAGGGGAAAGACAAGAATTCCTCTGGAAGAGGTGGGTTAGGGAGGTGTGGTCCTCCACCCCAAGGTGATCCATGCCAATTTGGAGGATCAACACTGCTGCTCCTCCCTAGGGGAAGCAGATAGAGTAGCTCTTCTTTTCCTGAAGTCTGGCCTTCAGTGAATGTGTCTCTAGCCACAGCTGTACTCTGGATGGACCTTTCCAGGACCAAGCCCTGAGGGACTGCCTGTCTGTAATACTACCATCTTCCTTCGCCCAAGTTAATATCATCCTAACAATAACATAATAGCCATTTCTACTTAAGCAAGTCAAAGGAACTCCCTCCATCCATTATTCCTAAAGTTCTTTCAGAACTGAAATTTTGTATAGTCTATTTCAGCTGTAGAGACTTACAGAGTTAGATTGATAAGAACTCATCCATTTGTGAAACTGCCAAAGAATCAAGAAGAGATCTTCAGGTTGTATGTACTGAAATTGAGAAGACACCCTAAAGGTCCTGTGTGACACTTATACTCTGCTGCCCAAACTTCTGTTCTAAGAATACTCAGATGCTGATAAAAAAAAAAAAAAAAAAAAAAAAAAAAAAAAAAAAGGTCTGTGATGCCAAGTTTAAAAGTATTGCTCGGGAAGATTACCTATAAATTTCACAAATCTACACTGATTCCAATCATCATTACTAAGGTTCACCAATGGCGCTTTGGGAAATTATATAATACAAAACAGTAACCTTGACTATTACTGAAAAAATGAAGAGTAACTGTCTTTAGGAGCTTTTGAACAACTGATAATAATCTTGCAGTTTTCTACAAAAAGTAGGTTGACATTCAGCACACAGTGGGAGTACAACAGAATAGTATGTAAGGAAGACTGATATTCTAAGAGTATTAAACAACAAGATAGTAAATCTCTCACTATTTTAAAAGTCTATCTGCAGAAAAGCCATACTGAAAAGTTTATTTTAATCTGCTACTGAGTTGGCAGTTTTTCACTATCAATGAATACCAGTTTAAAGCAACTGCTTTTTAAAAAATGGATAATAATTGCCTGGTCATTGATTCTGTGTTCATCCCTAGGGGAAAAGGAAAAAATTGCTATTTTATAAAGTAACTATATTTGCCAACCTGCCTATAGCACTTAAGAGTCTTTACTAAAAAGCAAAATGTAACATGATGTTTCTTAAACATTCGGAAAAAATTCCTCAATGGATGTCTGATTAAATCTTAAATTGTCATGAGTCTGGATTGTTAACTCAAAATCCGTCACTGTTCTGGGGGTAGAAAACAGCTGAGAAGAGAGTAAGTCAGTAAGTGCATACCGGCTTGCACAGTAATGCTGCATCTGCTTTGTTTGTTCTTCTAATACACTGCCGTATGTACACCGAGGAGCAGGGATGACACGGGTCCTCTTCACAAGACTGCCCTGGGGCCTACTACTATGCCTACCACTTAACCAGCACTCAAAATTATTTATTGGATAAACGAAGACTTTCAACAGCTGTGTCAAAACTAACACTTGGCTTCTTTAATCCAGTGTCTCCCTCCCATCTCTGACAGGCAAAATAATGTCCCTAAATTCCTTATCCTCTGGAGCCTAGGTTGCCTTACAGACAAAAGGGGCTTTCACTGGTAATTAAGGTTAAGGAGGGATCTTGAGATAAAGGAGGTTAGCCAAGTGGATCCAATTTCTTCACTGGGGTCTTTCTAAAAAGAACACGAAACAGAAAAGACAAGGAAGGTGAAATGCAGGAGGAGACTGTGGAGGCTTCACAGGGACCCGCGGGGTTTTGCTGGCTCTGAAGACGCTGGAATAAGACAAAGACTGAGGGTGGACTCCTGGCACTAAGAAGGACCTCACTCCACAGCCAGGAAAGCAACAGGGATCTTCATGCCGCAAACAAAAGGAACTGAATTTTATCAAAAACTCCGATAAGCAAGGGAAACGATTCCATCCTACAGCTGCCAGAGACCTGTGTTGCATGGCTGACCTGTAGAACTGCAAGATTAAAAGTTTGTTAGGCTGTATTGATCGGTGATGGCTACAACTGAAAATGAATGCATGTCATACCACCTCTGCTCCACAAATCTAAAATACCCAGCCGCTGCCACTGCTTCCCCTCCCTTTCCTCTCCCCCTCCTCCTTCTTCGGCAGGTTCTCATTATATAGCCCAGGTTGGCCTTAAATCTATAGCGATCTCTTGCCTCGGCCTCCCAAGTGCTAGGATTACAGGTATGAGCCACCATATCCCGCAGGGTACAGTTTCTTGTCATAGGCTTGACACTGCCTCAATGAAAGACCTAGATTCTGATATTCTTCAATCTGATTGTAGTCTGTTGTTCTTAACACCTCTATTTCATACTCCCACAATCTCTCAGTGGTAAGAAAAATGATGTTGAGAAGAACCTATTAATCATGAATTAGTAATTTCTAGCTATAGTGTTTTGTCGGCACTATCCAAAGAGTGTATCCAAAGAGCACCACAGAACTGTTAGGACAAAACTGCAAATTTCCTATCTCTTGCAGCATGCTGTACCAAGGCCATACACAAAAATGTGTTCTTAAAAAGCCCCATGTGTCAAATTCTTATTAACTTCTTTTCAAAGGAACAGCCTTTTGTTTTTAAATCTGGGAACTATTCCTCTGACTCTTTGTACTTATACACTTGCTCTAAAATATTAAAAACAACCTCATAAACAATCTGTGTAACATTAATTAGAGTTTTATGTAGTTAAAACAACAGCAGAGCAAGCCACAACACAGATGGCAGAAGACTTTCTCCTTGCCTGGTTGTGTCAAAGAACTGTTCTCCCATTTCGTGATAAAGGAGAAATTTGCCACAGGCTATCTAATTTACAAAACACAAACTAGTGAGGGACAGCTTTATTAAGGACCCTTTGTTCAGCAAAAATCTGGTTATTTCTCACTGTAAAGACTTTCCTTACTAAGCTGATAAAACCTAGCAAGTTTGCTCTGGTTCCAGGTCCGTAAATATAATTTCCTCTTGGGTAAGGTTCCCAAACTATTCTACATGTTAGACTCACCCCAGGAGTGTAAAACTCAAAGTTCAAACCCCACACCAGTTATACTGAAATGTCTGGGGATGAGACAGGTGTGTTTTTTCAAAGACTCCTAAGCAGTTCCAGTATGGTTTATTACTACAATCTGATGTAACATAGAACACTGAAAACCAGGAGGCTTGGCAGCTGACACTGGCTCTACTGACAGGAAGCCTGGTTACCTCTTTGAGTGGCTATGCCTCACCTGGAAAAACAGCACTGAACAAGTTATTTCTTATATTTAACATGTTGTCATCTAGGATAAGATTCTTTAATTCTTTTTCAAATACTAAATTGCCTTAGCATTTAAACTATGCCCAAAGTAAAAATGAAAAAAAAAAAAAAACTTGAAATCCATGCTTATTCCTGCATGATAACAACTTATTTTTATAAAGTATGTAATAGGTATAAATTCGGCTCTATTTCAAATGCAGAGATTTTTTTTTTTTTTTCCTTTCTTTCCCATCTTTTCCCCTTCTTCCCTTTTGCAGTACTGGGAATTGAACCCAGCGTGTTGCACTGAGCTGTATCTCGTCACATCCCTCCCTTTATTTTAAGACACAGTCTCTAAACCACTGAACTGAACGGGTGATCCGCCTGCCTCCCAGAATGCTGAGATTACAGGCAAGTCCACCACATCCGATTTGCAACTACTGAGATTTATGCTAATAGACACAATTCTCTAACCATATCCATACCAGGGTTATATTAACCCTGGTTTGTTTGCATTTACCTGAACACACACTAATTAAGAGAAGCAGAGTAGTTCAGAATCATCTTATACAAGTAGAAACCAGACTGATTTTTCAAAGTAATTATCTATAGAAAACCTGAGGTGAAAAGTCTACATGTAACATGTGACAGAATTTACCTGCTAAAGATTTTTAATGCCTAAGAGTAGAAAAGAAGGTTAAGTAGAATTCTCGAGTTTGATTAATAAAAACTAAGGAGACTGCATAAATTCTTTCATAAGTAATCTTTATCCTGTAAGATATCAAGTGTTTCTATCCATTTTCCAGGCATGACATTTTTCATTTTTCTAAACTATAAAAAAAATAATATTTACACATGGAAAAACAGTAAGCCTTTAAGAGATTAACTGGTCTGCCAATCGTCACAAACCTCCACGTAGATCTACCCCAACTACAATAAAAGCTTTTTGCAAACCCAAGTCCACTGTTTTCTATTATGTTATAGTCTGTCATTTTTTAAAATTTTATTTAAAGAAAGAAAATTTAAAAAACAAAATAGAAAAAATGAGAAAAAAGTAGAATGTAGAATTCAAGTTACAAAATTAAAGCATAAAAAGTGGCTAGGCACTCACACATTAACAGTGCAATCTCTTCTGTTCAATGATCTAATAGAAGTTTAGTAATCCGGTCATCTATCTTATACACTATACATACCATTACATCCTTTAGAGCACTTTCCTTCCCTTTCACTTTTACAATTATCTATTATACTTTTTGGATCCCATTATTCTGTCAGTTCTTATGTTTTACACTAACAAGACAATGTTATATTTACTAATGTGAGTCTTGTTCATTTCACTAATGAAGATATTCTCAAGCTGCCTCCATTTAGCTATAAAGGCCTCAAGATCACCTTTTTTATAGCTGAATAGTATTCCATTGTATTAAAAATACATTTTTTTTCATCCACTCTGCAGTAATGGGCATTTTGGTTGTTTCCAAGATTTAGCTATCATAAATTGCGCTGTTATGAACATGGGTACACATATATCACTGTGACATGACCTTCTCAATTTTTCAATATCCAGGAGAGAAACAGCTGGATTGAATGGAACTTCCAATCCTAGTCTTCTGAGAAATCTCCATACTGATTTCCACAGTGGTTGCACCAGTCTGCACTCCCACCAACAGAGGAACAGTGTTCCTTCTTCCCCACATCCTTGTGAACATTTGTTATCAATTGTTTTCTTGATGGCAGCCATACTTTCTGGGGAAAGATGAAATCTCAATGCTATTTTAATTTGCATTTCTCGAATGACCAGTGATGGTGAACATTTCTTCATATATTTATTTTTTTGGGGGGGGGTCTTTTTCGTTTTTATTGGTACCCGGGATTGAACTCACGACTGCCCGCTTGCAAGGCAGGCACTTATGCTGCTGAGCTAAATCCCCAGCCCCCTCTTCATATATTTATTTGGCATTTGTATATCTTCATCTGAGAACTGTGTGTTCATCTCCGATGTCCATTTTTGGAGAAGGTCTTTGAATTTGGGGGGCTTGATGTTTTATATGTTCTGGATATAAGTCCTCTGTCTGAGGGATTGTTGGCTAAAATTTTTTTTCATTCTGTGGGTTTTCTTTTCACTTTGTTTATGATTTCTTTAGAAGTGCAAAAATTTTTAGTAATATGAGATCCCAGTTGTTGATTGTTTGAAGTATTTCCCATGTGGTTTGCGTTTTATTCAAGAATTCTCTCCCTACCCTTATGTCTCCAAGATTTCTACCTACCTTGTCATCCAGTAGATTTAGTGTTTCTGTTTTAATATTTAGATCCTTGACCCATTTTGACTTTAGTTTATGGTGATAGGCATGGGTCTATTTTCAGTCTTTGGCATGTGGAAAGCCAATTTTTCCAACACCATTTATTAAAGAGGCTATCCTTCTTCCAGAGAACATGTTTAGCCCCTTTGTCAAATATAAGGTAGCTGAGTGTCTTTCTAGTGGTGTTTGTGTCTTCTAATCTGTTCCACTGATCTTCAGGTCTATTTCTTTGCCAGTTATGTTATAGCCTTTTATCTCCTCTATAGTTAAAGAAAAGCACACTGCATGTTCACAAAGACCTGACTCTATTAGCAACATTCTTTGGGACTGGGGATATTTACATTCCAATTTATTTTTAAAAAAAAACACTTAGCAGTTGGTGCAAATGTGCTAATAACATTTTTAAAAAGAAAAAAAGGGAAGCCCAAGAAGTCAATAAAATACAGAAACAGTATCCAAAGCAGTAGAAACATGAGATTAATGGTTACTTTCTCATACAAGATGACTAAACAGATATCAAATATCACTGCAAGTATCAGAGCAAGATTTAGCAGACCAATTTAGGTAAGATCACTTTTTATTACTGCTAGAATTTTCATACAGATTCTTATGTGAATGATCTTGGTAATTTTGACTAGAAATAGTATTTTTTCCCTTCTCCTGTAAGATTTAACTTAGGTTTAGAAAAATATATGACTCCCGACACACTTTACCTGGACTTCTGTCTCTTTGAGTATTCTAAGAGGAAAGACTCCTTTATCATGTCAACTATGTGAGTACCCTAAGCAATCCAAAAGTAGGTCAACAGTGAAAAGATATCAACAAATACATTTCTTGTGAGATTAAAAGCCTTGTCCTTCCTAGCATCAGGTCCATTACCCTGTTATAATATTAGAAATCCTCTTGGTAGAAATCTAGATTCATTCCAGTTAATTTAGGGCTCTCAAACTGTAAACATGGCCAACAGCCTACTGGGCAATGGCCTGCCTGGATTAACAGAATCTGGCTTAGGTGGGGAGAGGCATTCATTTCTGAGGCCAGGACAGACAAACTAAAAACAGACAAGGCCTCAGTACACATGGCTTCATCTCTGTGGAACAGTATTTGTTCCTCAGATCCTTTTCTCTCTTTCATTCCACAGCCAACAGTGAGGGACCAACTTGCTACACTAGCTATTTTAGTGTCTTCAAGAAAACACATAGTTTGAGAGAAGTTAGAATAATTTTAACTGTTAGGGTGCAAAAGGCCCAGACTCGCTGTAAAGGAAACATGATCGGTTAATGATGGTTTGGGAACAACGCCACTGCTAATGAAAATGACCTTTGTCTGAAGCATCGACTGCAATGCCCTAAACCACAACACAGCAAGCCCAACACCCAGGGCACAAGATTTAAGCAGCAGTAAGAGAGAAAAGAGAAGGCAAGGGGAAGGGAGGAAAGAAGGGGAAAAAGGCATAGTGTAAGCGTAATACTGGCACCGGACAGCATCTAAATGTTGTGCCCTAGGTGACAGAGTAGAAGCCCAGATCCACTAAGATACACAGGATTAATGATAGGCAAAGCAGGTTTTGTAGTTGTAGAAACCATGTGAGCAGAATTTGAAGTCTTCAATCCTCATCACATCATCATGGCTACCTGAATTGCAGTAAGAAGGAAAAAAAGAAAAATAGGAGAGGCTTGACATTTCACATGCATCATGGCAAAAGTTACTTTAGAAAAGCAAAAGCCTATAGTGTAATTGGAAATGTTTGAAGTGTTTACTGGGAGGTTTCAAAGGACAAAGACGGTCTGGAAATACCCTTCTAGCTGAACAACTAGAAAGTAGGCAAAATGTAGGAAATAGTTATTTTCTGACACTGAAAAGGCAGTACAAGGCTACTGCTCAGCAAAACCTATAACCCCAGACAGATGTCCACCAAGGACAGTGAGACAGGGTTCCAATGTTCTCCCTGGAGGTAATTTTTGACAATGCCATGGGGACAAGTAACCGCAAAAGAACCTAGCAGTGTTGTGATAGAAGAGACATTATCAGAGTTTGGGGAAGACAAAATGGTTGACCTTACAAGGAGGAGGAGGTTGAAATTTAGTATGTGAGTAGCAGGTCTGTACAAAGGAAGGGATTTTTAAAAAGCATAGGAGCTCTACTGGATCTCTGGATGAACACAATTCATATATGCAGACTGTGAAAACCCAAGAGGCAAGGTAAAATCAAAATCAACTTCAGGGAAAGAAAATTACCAACAAGCTATGTGATAAACAACTGATCTCACAAAGGGCCAGGAACTGTTCCTACTACTCAAAGTGGAAAAATCTTGCCAAACAGCAGGGTAGCCAATAGCAACTTCAGAAAGACCACGATTTAGAAGTGGTTAATTAGTCAGAGTAATGATTACTCTAGATTTACCCTGAAACTGCTTAAAAGTAAGTTATGCTGGGACCAAACATATCTGCAATAACGTAGTGCCTTACCAGAAAAGAAACTCTAGCATTCTTTAAAGTAAAACAATAAAATTCAGCAAAAAAACATAAAATTCACAATAATGGACACCAAGTCAAAGTGATTGGCTCTGTGAAGAAGCAATAAAAAGTGACTCAAACATCTAATGTGCCCTGAGTGCCTCCATCCAGAGAAGACTCTTTAAGAACTAGCTTTTGTCATAATCATTTTCTCACTGCTGAGACACCATATTCAACACCCACAAATTAAATGCAGCCAGGTTTATTTTGGCTCCCAGTTTATAGAGGGTTCAGTCCATAGCCCGCTGGCTCCAACATAAGCTGACACTGCAGAGTGACATGGTAGAGGACAAGCTGTTCACCTTACGACATCCAGAAAACAGAGTCAGGGAAAGAGTTGGGAAGGGAGATAAAACTGTGGTCACACCCACAGTGACCCTCTGCTCACCAGGCCCAGCTCCTGTCAGCCACGCAGCTATCACAATTCTGCAATCCAACTGCCTTCCAAAGGTCCAGCCTTGGATCACATTAGGCTTTAGGGGAAAATCCAGATATAACCATAGTGCGTTGCACTTTCACTCATGAATACTTCCCCTTTGCTCGTGTGGCTTTGTATATTTTCACTACAATAAGTCCTAAGCATGAGGTCAGGTATCTGCTGAATCCTTTAAGTCTTTCCTCCCAGCCAACCACTAAACCTGGAGCTGGTACAGGAGACTGCTGACAACACTAAAATTTAGTACTCAGTAAAAATCTCTTTCCAAATGTTGACAAGGTATCTTTTCAGAAAAACAAAAGCTGAGAGAATTTGTCACCAGTAGACTTGCAGAATGAAAAATGTCGAAGAACACATTTGTGCAAGGAAAATAAAAGTGATACCAGACAAAAACATGGAATGAAGAACATGGAAATGAGGAAACGTGTGTATAAATATAAAAAATGCTTTCGTTCTTTTTTTTAAAAGCCTTAAAAGAGGACTGTTCAAAGCAAAACACAGCAGTCTACCATGGGATTTAGAACAAATGTAAAAATAAAATGTGTGGCAACATTTATACAAAGGATAGGATGAGGAAAATGAAAGTATATGATCAATCTCACATTTTATATGAAGTGGTGTATCATCTGTAAGGACAATAAGATAATTGAAAGATAAATATTATGCTCGAGCAGCTACCAAAAAAGAAATAAAACAGGCACAGCTTATACAACAATAGTACAGATACAATATAAAAAGTACTTAATCCAAAAAAATGCAGGAAAAGAGGTGAAAAAAATTATGGGGCCAACAGAGATAGCTAGATGACAGACACAAGGCCAGTCACCTCAGTGATCACATTAAATGCCAAGGGTTAGCTCTTGACTAAGATGGACCGTCAGACTGTATGTGCACAGAGCAGGGCCCAATTATCAACTGTCTACAAAGAACTATTTTAATCAAAAAATGTGGAAGGGTTAAAGGATTACACAGATACTAGGCTATCACTAATAACTACAGTAGCCATGTTAATGCCATATAAATTATAGCAATAATATTACCAAGGACAGTCATTTCATAACAATAAAGGAATCATTTCATCAGAGTAGATATACAACATCCTACACTAATAACAGCTTCAAAATACAGAAGACAAAAACAGAAAAATTTAAGTAGATAACTCTTGTCATTATTATCAAAGGTTGTAAAAAAAATTTGTTTCTCTATAATTGACTGAACAAGTAAATAGAAAATTGGTAAAGACTTAGACTTCAAGCTCAGCGGCGTAAGTTCCTGCCTGGCAAGCAAAAGGTTGTGAGTTCCATCCCCGTTACAAAAAAAAAAAAAAGATTTAGACTTCAGATGTCACATGCACATGAATGAATTCCCCAAGAAGAATGTAACTATTATGTATGGCAAACATATACTGAAAGAAAAAATAACATTGCCCAGCCTGTTGGCACATGCCTGTAATCCCAGCAGTCGGGACATGAAGGCAGAAGGATGACCCAGGTTCAAAGCCAGCTTGGGCTACACTCAGTAAGACTCTGGTTCCAAAACAAACAAATTGATATTTAGCAAACAACTTCATCTAACTGACACTTATAGAACATACTACACAACAAGTATACATTACCCAAAAGACTTCATTCTGAGTCACAAAACTATTCTCAGTAAGTTTCAAGCAGTTAAATTATCTAAGACATAATCTCTGATCACAACGAAATGACATAATTAAAATCTGAAAAATAATACCTGTAAACTAAAGGAAACATAACTAACGCTTAGAAAAGAATGAATACCTCAAAACAGTGACCTAAGCTTTTACCTTAAGAAACTGGAGAAGAACAAGTTAAACCTAATCAGTCAAGTATAACCTGTTCTTCTGTAAGGGGAGTACAGAAAAAGACAAGCTAGAACAGAAATTAAATAAAACCTAGAAAAGACAGAAGTCAGTGCAGTCAAGAGCTGGTTATTTGAGACAGGTAAAATACAAAATGGAAAAGCCACTCAGGAACAGCTGGTAGATCCTCACAATCATGCCAGACCCAACAATCATATTCCTTAGTATTAACTTAAATGAGTTGGAAATTTATGTTCCTACATTTATTGCAACTTTATTTATAATTGCCAAAACTTGGAAATAATCAAGATCCCTAAGCCCATGTAGGGACAGATAAATTGTGGTACATCCAGATAGTGGAAAATGACTCAG
Organism: Cavia porcellus; assembly: GCF_034190915.1. NCBI lineage: Eukaryota > Metazoa > Chordata > Mammalia > Rodentia > Caviidae > Cavia > Cavia porcellus. The sequence goes on from NW_026947493.1 coordinate 179,829, forward strand.
TGCTACATAAAAGTGAACTACAACTGCCATGAAAATACACAGGGGAACCTTAAATATGTGCTGTCATGTAAGAGAAGCGACTCTAGAAAGGCTACATTCTGTATGATCAAACTCTGTGACACTGGGGCAAACTATGAACAGTGAAAAGATCAGAGACTGCAAGCTGAGGGGGGTGTTCAGGAATGTAAAACTATTCTGCATGATACTGTAATAATAGATCCATGTCATTAGACTTAATCCCAACCCTGGACTTTAGGTGAGAACAGCGTGTCAGCGTATGTTCACAAACAGCCCACTCCGGTGCTGAATGCAGACAGTGCAGGGGCTGGGGGCAGGGGCAGGGATACAAGGGAACTCTTGCGTTTTCCCCTCAGTTTTGTTGTGAACCTAAAATTGTTCCAGTAAAGTCTATGTAAATGTTTTTAACTCAATGAAAACAGAAGTTGGTTCTCCTGAGAAGGGCAAAACTGCTATGTAAGTAGCCAAACTAAGCAGGAAAGCAGAGCTAAGAACTGCTATATGGTTTAAATCTAGAATGTCTCCCAAAGACCCTGTGTTCAGAGGCAGAGCTTTGCGAAGGCCACTGGATGGATTGCAGAATGCTTTATATGACATGGGCAGGTAGGCGGATCCCTGAAGATGCAACCTAGAAGAGTGTATCTCACTCCCCAGACAGTCCTTTTTCTCCTTGCTTCCTGGTCACCATGATGTATGCAGCCTCCCTCTACCCTGCCCTTCCGGTCTTAGATCCAGGCAAGCATGTACATACCCAGACCTCTGAAACCCTGAGCTGAAATAAATCTTTCCTCCTTTAGGTTGTGGGTTAGGGTACTGTGTCTCAGAAATCAGAAAGCAAGTAAGACACGCACACTGCCAATATTACAGAACAGAGATAAAACAACAGACATGCTGGTAAATGCCTGTAAGACCAGCACTCTGGGAGGCTGAGGCAGGAGGATTACTAAAGGTTGAGCCCAGTCTGGACAATATATTAGACCCTATCTCAAAATAAAAAAGGGCTGGGGATGTGCTCAATGTGAACGAAGGCTTTGAGATCAATCCCCAGTACACTGGTGGGGGGTGGGGTGGGGGCTCTAAACACTCCTGTAAATAACAACAATCCAAGAAATATACACGCCTCTTGCACCAATAATAATAAGATAACAATATTTAATACCCTATAATTTATTAACATTCAAATCAACATGAACAGAAACCTAACGTATGACTATATGTTTATATTAATTGGGATTTTTTTGGCCTTTAAAAAGTTTTGGGTTTTTTGTTTGTTTGTTTGTTCTGAATACTGAACCCAGGCCCTTGCAGGCACTTTACCACAGAAAAATACTCCATATTTGGACAAGTAAATGTATCTATCATATCCTATAAGCCACAAAAAGCACTATAGCTTATAATCTATGTCATGGGTGATTCCTTCAAAAAACAGCTTTAGGGGCTGGGGATTTAGCTCAGCGGCATAAGCGCCTGCCTTGCAAGCGCACAGTCGTGAGTTCAATTCCTGGTACCAATAAAACAAAAAAACCCAGCTTTAATTATAATCAAAATTCAAAAAAATTTAAAACTTTGAAGTAAAAAAAAATTCTGGGAAATACATGGCTACTAAAATGTACTAACTAGAATTAAGCATTCAAATAGCTCTCCTATGATAAAACTTCTTTCATTCCTTAAGCACCTAACTTTACAAAAAGCAGCTTACATTCTTTTTTACTAATATATCTCAGAATATAAATTAATTCTTTACTTTTCAGAATCAATATATTCAGATTTCCTCCCTTAAACTGCCTAACCTTTGATTAGTGTAATAATTAAGGCAATTTAAAATTGTGTGCTACTCTGTGTTTTGCAAGCTCTTTCACTTCGGCTTATATAACTCAGTAAGAACCCAATGTGATGGCAGGTAGGCAGTTCTCACCACTTAAACAGAGGAAAACAGCAGGCTTAAGAGACTAAGTGCCTTGTCTTTGATCACATGTAACTGGAAGGCGGCAGGGCTAGAGTTAATTAGAACCTTAATCACAATACAGTTCACTTTCTACACATTACCACAGGGCTTCAGGCAACTGTAACACACAGAAAGGAGCTAGAAAATCAAGTAACTATGCCCTCTATACAAATGGAGGGTAAGTCAATTACCTGCAGGTAAAAGAGTTAAGAATTATTGGTTACAAGAAGATACAATTCAAATTTGTTCACTCTCTCTAAACTTCTCACTACTCCAATATTTTCTTTTCCCCGAAGAAATGCTTAATAACTGTTAGCTGTATGGCTTTACGTGACAGAAAGCTCTGAACATGGCAATTAAACAAAGTATACTGTGACTCATTAAAATATAACTAAATAATGGGTTAAAAACTCGAGAGCAAGCCAGTGCGATGGTCCAGACCTGTAATACTAGAGCCTCCCGAGGGTGAGGAAAGCTCTGGCTACCCTGGGAAACACAGTAAAACCCTGACTCAAACAAAAGTAAAACTACCTGTCAGGCTCCACTCAAGACAAGACTTTCCCAGCACCCAAACTGTGTTTTCAGCCGCCACTGTTCCGCCCCAGCACGAGAGCTGTCCTCGGCAAACAATGGGCAGGATGTCATAAAGAAAAGACAAGACTGAACACAGAATCTTCCAACACCAGGACTCCCATACATTTACATCGGAAGCCCTGAGAACTTTCATCACTGAGGCAGTAGACACTCGGAAAACTCTGACCAGGGATGTTTGCTCAGATCTCCTCACTTCAAGTCCCCAAGCCCCTTACCACATACCATGCCTCATCTGCTCACTTAACTCTCTTGTCCGAGCCCTATAAAAGGCATTGCTTTTCTCTGTACCACACAGACGGCCTCTTCACCCTTTGTATGCCTGCACCCAGGAACGATAAATTTCACTTACATAGCCTTTACATAGCCTGATGGTCCCTGCTGGTCTCTGACTCATGCCATTTCTTATACTACCCAGCACCACAGTACAACCACGGCAGACACTGTACATGTCTTCTCCAGCATCCAAATCATAACTCTGAGGGAAGCAACTTGGACAACTGACTTACATCTAGGGTAGGCCTATCCTCACTGCCAGATTTTGATTTCAAAGTAAGAAGGGATCAGCCAGTGGCACATAAGATTTGCTCTGGATTAAGCTAGTTCTTTCTCTTAGGAGGAAGCCAGACTTTTTCACCCTTACAGAACATATGGTTCCTTCTTGGCAACCATTATCCAATTACAAAGAGAATCCTGCCTTGGAATAAAGCCAGCACTATGCAAAACAAAGTGGAATAAAGACAGAATTGGAGCCTTTGGTGTCTTCATTAAGGTACTGAATGAGTAATCTGGAAACCTATTTTTCCTTTCAACTCCAGTAATGTTCAACTAATAAACTTCCTTATTGTGCAAGGCTTTTGACTAGGCTGTTTGATACTTAAAGCTGAAACAAGCCTAACTGAAACAGATGTTGAGTTGCTGAGATATCTAGCTAATGGATACCAAAGGTGTCTATAAACCAAAACACCCTCTTGGATTTTTGAAAAAAATTTAGGAATACTTTCCATTAGTAAGTAATTTATATCTAATAATGCAAAGTAATCACTTACAAATTATTGAACCAACCTTAGAAAAGAAATGGAACAACTCTATGCTTGCCTGCCTATTGACTTATTCATACGCTGTGGCCATCCCTGTGAGACCTGGAGAGAGGTGTGAGGGAGGAGAGGTGTCACCATTCTGTGCTGCAGGCCCATGGCAACAACTGAAGTGAGGAAGTGGATGAAGAGCTCCGTCTAGAAGTATTATTAAGGTCCAGGTCAGCCCTGCTAAGTGAGCCTGGTAGTATTAAGGGCTTACTTAGTGGGCATTAATTTTTAGGAATAATTTCTGGGTGCTCAAAGGCAGAAAACGCTTCCAAATTCTACATGATATTAAAAGGGATAAAGCTGCAAAGACATCAGAGAAGATGAACCTTAAATTTCAAATTGCACTACAGTCTTTGCTTTTCTCTGATTCCACTCATTACATTCTGTGCCTCCTTTACGGCATTTGCTCTAATTACAACTTAATTCTGCCCTTCCCATCGTGTTCCCTGAAGCTTCCTCGTGTGTTACATGTTTTCTCTCCCCCAACTCCACATACTACAGGGACTGGACATGGGGAAGGTTTCCTCCTCACTCCTGGCCCATCCTAGACCATTCTCCCTCACTCTTCCCTAAAAACATCCATGATAGAATCTGCAGTCATCCGGCCATAGCCTCTCACCTCCCCTGGCCAACCATCAAACTCTCCACTCCACCTCTTACAATTTTAACTGTGTGCTCATTAACCACCTTGGCCTTATCCCTGGCATGAAGCCTGGGACCCTCAGCACCCAGAGTCTACCCACTCCTTGCTCACCAGGTCCTCAACACCCTCTTTCTTCCAGGGATCCCTTTCCATCCCTGTTTTGGATGCTCTCTCTTACGGTCAAATCTTACAGCTTCTTGGACTTCCGGGAGAACATGGTGGATAGATAACAGCAGCTATGGAGGCTCTCTGAGATACCCAGCTTAGAATCCAGGAATGGTGCAGTGTGAGGAGTCCTAAGCAAGGAGAAATATACCCTGCCAACCCAGGAATGAACTAAACTGAGAGAAACCAACTGGAAATGCAATCCTGGTGCTATAATCAAAACAGATAAAATCTCAGCACAGAAGCTGGAACTCGTGCCTCTGGAAACAGAGGCTTGAATTTCCTGCCGCCCCTGCTGCGTCCAAATTGGCACAGCAGGGACAGAGAGGCAAGACCTCTGAGAGTGGGAATCGGCATACGGAGTTGAGAGCAGGACTGGCGGGGAGCTCTGCATCGACCTGCGGTGAGTGAAAGGAATGGGGACCCTTCCATAGACTAGGGGGCTCCAACAGAGGACATTTTGGGATGGGGCAAACTAGCTGGAACAGGACACTGCAGTGACTTTAATCGCATATTCCTCTCTCAAGGAGGATTGGTGGGGAGCACCTGGCCTGGGTGACACTGCGGATTAAGACCCAGTAGGCTAGCCCAAACCAAGTACCAGCACCTGGCGGTGCACCCTAGCAGTGAAGTCTTCAGCAGGTTGACTGACGTGGAAGGGCGGGCCCAGCATAGGCTGCCCTGGTCTGTGTTTCCTTAGTACACTGCAGTGGGTGGGAACACCTAGCCAGTACGATTCAAACAAACTGTAACCGACAAATAAAGGAATTGGGCCTCCTATATATGCTTGCATGGAAGGAACAAAAAGTATGGGAAGAGGGAGCAACAAGAAAGAGTCCTCAGCTCCCAATCCTGAAAACACTGATCCAGGAAAGATAAATGCAAAGGAGAATGAGAACAGAAAACATGCAATATCAGACACGGCACCAACAGGCATAAAGCGATATCTCTGGAGCCTCATAGATGAGTTCAATAGTGAAGTATTTAATGGCCTAAAGCAAGATATAAGTAGAATAGTTAAGAGAAATGCTAAGCACCGCCCAAGAAAAAAACAGATGCTGGAATGGAAGAACAGATAAAAAGGGGAGAACTGTTTGATGGAGAAAATAGAGAAAACATAGAATATGTGAAGCAGGTTCAAAGAGATTATCAGGAAACTAAAAACTCTATTGAAAGCTGGCATAACAGCTTGAAAGAAACTAAGGATAGATTATCAGAACTGGAGGACAGATTTGTAATGTGGGAGCCCCCCAAACTTCTTAAAAATAACAAGGAAACAGCAATAATACAAAGGCTAGAAGATGATAAGAGGATCTATAACTTAAGAATTAAGAACGTAAGAAAGAAGTAGGGACACAAACAAATGAACTACAAAGGCTATTCACGGAAATAATCCAGGAGAATTTCCCTAATTTAGCAAAAGGTAAAGATACTCAGATGTATGAGGCATACAGGACTCCAGACACCTACAACCCAAACAGAATTATACCCAGGCATATAATAAACAAAATTCCAGAAATCCAATATAAGAACAGAATATTAAAAGCCGTCAGAAACAAGAAACAGATCACTTACAAGGGAACACCCATCAGAATTACAGCAGACTTCTTGACACAAACCATCAAATCACAAAGAGCGTGGGGGGAAATAATTCAAGCTTTGAAAGATAACCTCCAGCCAAGATTGATATATCCTGCACAACTGTCCCTAGAAATTGATGGAAAAACAAGGTGCTTACAGGATAAAGAGGAACTAGAGGAATTTGCAACCACTAATCAACTCTACAGAGAATACTGCAGGATAGTCTAAAAAAGAAAAATAGCAAGATTCCAGAAACAGTGGCAGAGAGGCCACAATGAATGGAGCAGAAAGCAAAATGAAAAAGACAAACTGACAAAAAATGACAGAAAAAGAGCTCAACAGAAATGAGGCAGAGAAGGTTGGATGGTAGGAATAGCTATTTTGGAGAAAATAAGACATCATAATAGCTAATCCTGATTTAATATCATCTTGTTTTGAAGTCCCATCAAGCTTTTGTTCTTCTGTCTCCATTGGTCTTAATGTGTTATATCTTATTGGATTTTATTATATGCGATAATATAAATAAAAGCTTTTATAGACAAGGAGATTATACAGAAACCATTGTTCATTTTCTGTTAGTTGATTCTAAATACCCTGTAATACTGTCATTCTCTTGAACGGTTTTACGTTGTCTTGATATGTTTGATGCTACAGTATATGAAGTTATACTCAAAGATTTCAAGGAAAGAGACACTATGGTAACTACTTTTATGTCAGGATATCTTGTGGTGAAACACTATTTTGCTTAAATGGTTATGTTTTGACCTGTGCTGTTTTGTTATGTCCTCTTTTATCTCAATCTCCTTTTTTAATTATTTACTTTCTTTTTAATTAAGGGAAAAATAAATAAAAAATAGCAGGATATATTATAGTAACCCACTTTGATTTCCTATTAACTTGATTTGAAACCCTGTATTGTTCTCCCCATCCTGTTTTGACTGATTTTCCTCTATTCTGTTTTGCTTGATAGTACCAAGTTCGAGAGTATAGGCAACAACTGTGAAGACAATAAGATTCATTATGATGCCCATCCTGGTTTGACTATTATCTTCTCTTGAATTCCTGTAATGTCTCCAATGTTTTGGTTTTATTCTTTACTGTTTTGTTCAATTTTATCGTAACTGATGATATAGGCAATTCTTTTTAAGATAGCAAGAGGCATTATGATAACCATTGTTGATCACCTTATTTTTTGTTTTTACATTATCTATTATGTCCATCCTTTTGCTTTGACTGACTCTGTTCTGATATGTCGCATTTGGTTTTACTCTCTTCAGAAAAAGTAATAAGAACTGTGGAAGTAATAAAACCCAAAATGTGTAATTGTCATTGTACAAAAGAAAAGAAAGTGCTCTAACGGTTATAACTGCATATATGTTTAAGTGTATAAGATAGATAACCATATTACTGAGTGTTTTTTGGATCACTGAACAAAACTGTTTGCACTCTCACTGAAAGTCCACTTTATATGCTTCAATTTTGTAACTTGAACAACTATTTCTAAGATGAGAATATGTAATCTATTAACTAGTGATTTCGTAGTGTTTATTTTTTAAATTTTGTATTACTTGTACCCTTTTTGTTTTTTTCCTTAAATAAAAAAAAAATTCAATACAGAGAGGTCCCATATGCTCTTCATCTACTTTTCTTAGGTATTTTACACACCTAAGTACAATACCAAAACTGTGAAATGGCATAGTTAAGATCCTCAGATCTTACTCAGATTATATTACTTTTCATGCACTCACTGTGTATTTATGATTCTTGCAGTTTTACCAGAATACATAAATTTAGTAGTCATGATTAAAATACTACAGAACTGTTAAATGAAGTACATCGGATGCACAAGTTTAAATACAGTGTTGTTTGTCTTATGAAAAACCCACCCATAGGACATATAGACAGAATGGAAGATAGATATTGGGAAATCGGAAAAACATGTTCAAATGGAAAGGGGCCACTGCCACTCGGGGGACAGCCAGCCCCTTCAAGTGTGTGGGCTGGCAAGCAAGAAGCACCTACACCACCCCTAAACCCCCACTACCTCGCTCAAGTGAACCAGCTGATGCAGAGAAACACAGGCTGTGATGATAGTTATGCAGGTGAAATCCAATTGGATGCCTGTGGTGCTTTGGTGCTTCACTAACATTGCAGGTCTAGGGCCAGTGGTCTCATCATGGGTTCAGAGGATTATGGCATCTACGGTGTCTCCTTCTGAGGGTTGCAGCCATTGTTGATTCCCTATGGTCTTCTTTTGAAGTCCTACATTGTTTCCATTGTTTTGTTGGGTTGGGTTTTTATTCTCTTTTGTTTTGTTTGATTATGTCAAATCCAATGGCATGAGCAGCTGTTTCAAAGATAGCGAGATATATTATGGTAGCAATTTTGGATTTGCTATTGCCTTGTTTTGAAGTTCTTCACTGTTTTGTTGTTACTGTTTGTATTCTATTGTGTTCTGTTGGATTTTTACTGTGTCCAAAGGTATCTGCAGCATTTTGAAGACAACAAAAGGCATTCTGGTAACTATTGTTGATTTCATAATGTTTTGAAGTCCTGTTACTTACAATGGTTTGTTTTGATTGGTTTTATTCTGTTTTATCCTCTTTAAAATTAAAAACAAAACAAAACAAAAAATGCAAATGGAAAGGGGAACAAAGGAGAGGAGAGGGAAGGGAAAGAAGGAAAAAGGGATTAAAAAAGAATGAAAAGGAAAAAATGGAAACAAAGCTTTCATAAGTGGGGAGGGGAAGAAGAATTGAAGGAAGAGGATGGGAATGGGAAAAAAAGAACTAAGATATCATGTACAATTACAGATTTCCTGTGATGAATGTGATCATTACATGTAGCAAATATGTACTAATAAAAATAAAAGCCTTTTTTAAAAAGGATACTACAAAGCTGTCACCACAAACATCTCTTAGCCCTTTATATTCAGAGCCATCCCTCCAACCCTCAGCAGCCTTAAAAAACATATAGTCTTAGGGGAGGTAATAGAGGTACATAAGCAGTCCTCTGCAAAGAACATTTTGCTTTGTGCCCATTTTATGTTGCTATAACAATATATGAGATTGAATAGTTCATAATGAGTGGAGATTTCTTTCTTTCGGCTCTGGAGGCCAGGAAGGCAAAGTTGAAGGACCCGTCCTTAGCAAGGCCCTTCCTGCTGCATCATGCCACTGAGGAGAGATAAGCGTGCACAGGGCCAGGGAAGGGTAGACTCATTTTTTTGGCAATCAAGACATTAATCAGTCAGTTAAGCATCACTTGAAGATCCTGCCTCCTGCTACTGTGGTGTTGGTGATTACGTTTTTAATACTTACAGACTTTTGGGGACACACTCAAACTATGTCTTGTGGGAAGTGCCAGTTTGTAACTTGTAAATTTTGGGAGTTCCATCCAAACTATAGCACGAGACAACTACCAGAATGTTAATATGGATGTAATGCTTTGAGAATTTTATGTCATCAAACATTAGAAAGGAAGCATCAGAAAAACCTTTACAGGAAGAACATTAGTGTAGATACTAGCTCTAGTTCTGATCCTGTGATCACTGACTAACTAGATGTGTATAATAAAATTGACAGATTTTTCAGTGGCCCTTTTGGTATAATTTTGAGACTGTGGATGATTTTGTGTCATCTTTGAAGGGGTTTGGTGACTTCATTAATTTATCAAGCATTTGTATGACTGTTTTCTGCCATACATACACGAACATAATAGACAAAAATCTCTGTCCTCATAAAACTTAAATTTTAGGTGGGGACATAAAAAAGGTAAGTAAATGTATAGCATGTTTGATGATAAGTAATAAAAGAGGAAAAATAAAAGAGCAGGTATAGTAAGAGTTACACGTCTTTAGAGGATAGCCAGGCAGAGTTCACTGAGAAAGTGGCCTTTTTTTTTTTTTTAAGAGGAAAAAGAAAAAAACACAAAACAAAACAAAGCAGTGTAAGGTTACACATAATACAGAACTACAAAAAAAAAAAAACATAACAGTAAGAAATCACCTGTTAATAGATTACATATTATCATCTTGGAAATAGTTGCTCAAATCACAGTATCAAAGAATACAAAGTAGACATTCAAACAGAGAGACTGCAAACAGCTGTGTTCAATGATCCAAAAACATTAATATAGTCAGCTATTTAACACCCCTAAACACACTTGCTGTTATATCCGTTAAAGCTCTTTTTTTTTTTCCTCCCTCTCTTTTTTACAACAAAATTTACACATTTTGGATTTTATTACTCCTTAGTTCTTATTACTTTTTTTGGGGGGGGGGGAATAAAGGAAAGTGGCCTTTTAAATACCGTGGAAGGTGTGCGTGGGTGAGGTCTGCAGACAGACACCAGGTCATGTGCTCGAGGAATAGCAAATGCTTGGGCCCCAGGCTGGCAGGGCCTGAAGCCGTTGCCTTTGAACAGCCTTGTGATTGAAGTGGAGCAGAGGACAGACTAGCGAGGATGAAGTCAGGACGATAGACTGACAGTGCTGATGGTGTGGAGGTCGGACGTAGTCAGGCAGACAGACTGTCACAGAGGTGATTTGAAGGACCTTGGCCTTTGGGCTGTTACGTGATACTGCAGGAAGACAACCAGTGAGTGGTGTGATAGAACTTACTTTCCGCCTGGCAGCCATGTGGGGAACAGGCTGAAGGAAAGCAAGAACAGGCGGGCTGTTTCTGTACTCCAGGGAGAAGGAGGAGGCCACTTAAGCCACGTATTTGGAAGGCCCACAGGATTTGTTACAGAGATGAGAAAGAAGAGGGTGGAGAGCCAGGAAAAGAGGAAGCTGAAGGATGCCCCAGAATTTTCCGCCGTTGTATTGAGAAGGGTAGAGTTACCTGTTTGGTGTAATGGGTGGAACTGAAAGAAAAAAGTTTGGAAGAGAAATTTTGACAAAGTGAATGTGAGGTAAATAGTAGGTATCTAGTTGAAAGATTTCTGTTGATTTAGAGTTCAAAGAAAAGGAACAGGCTAGAGATTTAAGTTTGGGGATTATGTTTAGAGACTTCAAAGATTTAAGATCTCTTAGAGGCCAAAGAAGGGGTTTCAGGCGGGAGTGTGAACCTGTCAAGTGCTGCTAATAGCTGAAATAGAAGAGAGCTGGTGGTGATCTCTGTTTTTAAGGAGCTGCAGCTTATTAGTGATTGTGGTAAGAACAGGGTGAAGGGATGCTGAGGGAGAAGTACTGGAGTGGATTCAAGAGAAAAGGAAGTTGGAGGTAAACAAGGAAGAAGATAAGCGGGTTAGTAGCACGCAGGAGATATTCAAAGGAGACCTGGGTTTCTGTTTTTTAGATGAGTAAGTTGGATGGAGAATCATAACTTGAACAACTACTTCTAAGATGAGAATATGTAATCTATTAACGAGTGATTTCTTAGTGTGTATTTTTTAAATTTTGTACCCTTTTTCTGTTTTTTTTTTTTATCCTTTAAAAAAAATGGATGGATTTTCAATAAATGTAGTGATTACATAGGACATCGACACTGTCTTATAGAATGGTATATGGTACTTGGGGGTTTTCTGTAGTATTCTACAATTCTCCTATAAATATGTAACTTTTTTTAAAATCAAGATGATCTCTTCCCATCTGTAACAAATTCTTTTCTAAACCCCTCACCAAGATATCAAGTGCTGTTAGTATAAGTTCTCTCAACAGTCCAACAGCCTTTTACTTAGTCTTGAACAGGAGACAGGAATTTCAGTAAATAGGCCCCTTAGCATATTCCTTTTTATCTAGGTCATACAACCAGCTAGCCTTTGGTAATCAGTGGTCATTTCCAAATCTTACTTTTGGAAGTAATGGTCTTTTAAAAAAAACTGTCCCAAAAGCAAATATGTTTTCTCTAAACCATTAAAAACTCTGTAGAATTCAATGAAAACCTTTGACTTTTACTGCTCAAACCATTTATTCAGCAGTCACATTCAAGCCAAGCTCAAAAAGATCTTTAATGTATGACACAAATTATTATTACCATGAAGATCTTTAAAATATATACCTTTTAAAATATGTTTATATCTAGGCTGATTAGTGTTTAAATTAGGCAAATAACAGTTTAGAGAAATGATGAATTTTATTTGCAATTTTTCAACCCCAAACTTCCACTGTTAAGCAATGAAATCACAAGAATTCTACTAAAATTTTGTCAAAAATGCCTAAGAGTACAGTATCTTTCTTCCAAATACTTCCACAGCTTTTTCAGTACTTTAAAAAATTTCCTTCAGGGATCAACTCTCTAATTTTCAAAAATTTGGCTTTGCATTTTAGAACATTACTACAAAATCAGTACTACAAACAGAAGTGCTACTGTCAAAGAATTGATCCAATAATAAAAAGAGCTAAGGCCACTTGTCTTATAGAAAATTACTGCCAAATGCTGCCAGACCCTGCTTTTCTGTCTCTGGGCCAGTAGCCAGACACTAATCATTTTCAGAATCTTTCTAATTTTTAGTACACAGCATAGTACATGATACCACATCTAAGCCAGGTTGCTGGCTTAGATTTTAATGAATGTTCTCCACAATGCATCTAATGTTTTGGCATATGATGTATACACTCTGTGTGCATACACACACACATTACACATACTCACATTTATACATGCACACATGCACAGCTAAGGTATTCATATCTACTCGTTTCTCATCTCTGTATTTCATCAAGAGAGGATTGAAAATATATAAGGAGGGGCTGGGGATTTAGTTCAGCAGCATAAGCGCCTGCCTTGCAAGCAGGCAGTCGTGAGTTCAATCCCTGGTACCGATAAAAACAAAAAAGACCAAAAAAAAAAAAAATATATATATATATATATATATATATATATATATGGAAAAAAAATTAAGCCTGTACTGAACACGTAGACTTTTTTCTAATCATTATTCCCTAATGTATTCCCTACAATAGAGTACAGAAACTGTTTACTTAGCTTTTAGCTGTATTACATATAAGTAAATCCGAAGCACCTAGGAGGGTGCAAATCAGTTGTATGCAAGTAATACACCATTTCATATTAGGGACTACAGCACTGGTGGAATTTGTTATCTGTGGAGACTTCAGAAGCAATCTATTACATACACGGGCATTTGTATGACCTACAATGTCTTTAGAAGTAAACATAAGAAACTGGTAACAGTGGTTGATCTATAACTATTTAGGTCTTTGAATTTTGAATGTTTTTGCAGTAATCACTCAAAAATGCACATTAAAAGAAAAAACTACAGTAACACATACTACATTAATACTAGTTAAAAATCTTCTACCTTATGAAAGAATGCATAAAATGTTCTTTTAAGAATTTCTTTATAAATATTTTAACATGTTTGCTTATAAAAGAATCCGTAAGATGGGCCCAGTGACACCTATAATCCCAGCAACTCAGGAACCTAAGGCAGGAAGATCACAAACTTAAGGTCAGCCATAAGAACTCAGTAGGACACTGTCTCAAAATCAAATAGGGCCAGGATACTGCTCAAAGTACAGTATATGCCTAGTAGGCCCAAGACCCTGGGTTTAATCCAAAGTACTGCAAATAAATGAAGCATTTCATAATGCTCAACTTCATTTATAATCAAGGAACTGTAAATTAAAGAACCACCTTCTCCTCATCAAATTACACTCAATGCCAACATCTTTCTACAGCACAGTGGGCAGATGGCCTCTTTTCCCTAAACCAGGGGTGAGACATTGAGATGGGAACAACAAAGGCCCAAAAGAAGACACCTCCCTCTACGTGGAAATGTTCTGAATGCCACAGGAGACCCCATTGGTGGCACTCAGGGGACACCTCTCAGACAGAGCAAGAGTCACCCCGAAACCCTGCAGCTCAGGATCTTATGCATGTTTGTATGGGGGAGAAGTGGAGATAAATGCATGTGTGTATGGAACAAATATATGTGAACTCCTGGTTATTATCCAAGAAATGAATTCTTATGCTCACCAAAATACAAGTATGAAACTGTTCAAAGCAGCTTTATTTGTAAAAACTAAAAACTGACAACAGCTCAAATATCTGTCAACAGTAGAACAGATAAATATATACTCATACAATGGAATATACAGCAATAAAAAAGGACTTTAAGCTATTGCAAACTCAAAATATGATGAATATCACAGACATCATGTCAAACAAAGGAAACATAAAACAATGACCTAATTTCATTATATTAAATTCAGGAATAAGCACTAGTCTAGAGTAATGAAGATCAGAAAAGTGGTTATCTTTAAGAAGTATCAACTAGGAGAGACTATGAGAGAGTTTTCTAAAGCTCTAGGAATGTCTACACCTTGATCTGGTTGGTGGTTATACGTTACCAGGTGTGAATATTCATTATAAACAGGTGTGGTGGTACACACCTGTAATCCTTTTACTCTGAGAGGCTGAGGCAGGAGGCAGCAAGTTTGTGCGCACTCGGGGCAACTTAGTGAGACTCTGTCTCAAAAATAATGATTTAAGAGAGCTAGAGATATAGCTTAGTGTTAAGGGCCTATGTTTAATCCCTCTACCCACCCCTAATCCCCCCCCTAAACCCCACACATATTGACAATATTATTTTCCAAGTAAAAAGCAGCCAAGGAAAAATAACTATCAAATTACTGACAGCCAAGCCTAGATATTGCTAAATCAGTTAATGTCTCTCCTAACAATTTTAAAGATAGGGATTAATGGTTGCTTCAAAATTCTACAAGACTTCTGCAGATGTAACTTCTATTGTGAGGGATATCTCCTAAACATGAGGCTAGGGACCACAGTGTTAATATCACTTTGTGGTCACAGGGGCAAGAAAATAATTTAGAAACCTTAGAGTTTTCAGAAAATAGGACAGGACTGAAATTAATTTATCTCCAGCATAACGAAGGCGTTCATCTTGGTATTGAGAGTTCAAACATATAATGAGACAACCATGTGCAATCAAACAAATGGGATTGAAAAAATAGTAAGACAAACATGAGCCTGCCCTTGAATTCAGGGAGAGAGATAATTACAGCACACTAAGGGACATAAGACACCGAGTGAACAAGATGACACATGGAGTGCTTAACCTAGCCAGGTGGGAAGAAAGTCGGCAAGAGGGCACAGGAGACCTAAAAATAAAAAGCACAGTGGTGTATCTTGAAAAATCAGTCAACTTTGCGAGAAGAGAACAGAAGTGGCCAAAATGGTGGCATATGCCTGAAATCCCAGCACTCAGAAGGCTGAGCAGGAGGATGGCTGTGAGTGCACGGCTACCCTAGGCTACAGTGAGTGTAAGCCCAGCCTGAACTACGTAGTGAGACCCCATGTAAAAACAGAGAAAGGGAGAGCTGTTAAGCAGTGTAGAGAACACAGCAAAGGCTGAGTCAGGAAACAGTATAGTTCATTCAGTAATCTGCTCCTAATAAGTAAAACCGGAGCTCAAGATTTACGGCAGGGGAAACACAAATATGCCAGAGGATGAAAGGCCTGGGAAAGGTAAGACATTATGACTAAATACTACAGGTAAAGCAGAAGTATGGGTTTTTGGCAGTGAATAACCCTAGCATTCCGGAAGGCTGAGGCAGTAAGATCGTAAATTTGAACCCAGGGCAACTTAGCAAGACTCTGTCTCTCAAAGAAGAGCTGACAATTAGCTCAGTGTAAAAAGCCTTTAGGAGTTCAATCCCCAACACTGAAAGAAAACAAAACAAAATAATGAACAAATCTGCATCTCAGAAGAATTACCTTGGTAGTTGCATAAGAGACTACAGAATTATCCAAAGTCACATTGTAAGGAGTACAGCAAAGACTGGGATTTACATCATGATTTCCTTTCTAAAAACTGCTTTATTGCATCACATTTGTGAATGTAGAATTTTGCACAGTAATTCAAAAGACATTTTGGAGCTGGGCATGGTGGTGCACACATGCCCTCAGGAGGCTTAGACAGGATTGCAGTGAGTTCAAGGCTAGCCTCAATTACACGTGACACTTGTCTCAAAAATTTTTTTCAAAACATGTTTTCTGTCATTAATTGCCTGTATCAACTTTAACTATAAAATTATTTTCACGGTTTCTATGCCTCACAAGAACAAATACATCTATTAGATGTACATATGTTTAAAGGGGGGGGGAGGGGCCAAGAGTGGTGGTGCACACCTATAATTTCAGTACTCCGGAAGCTGAGGCAGGAGGATTGCCAAGAGTTGGAGGCAAACCCCGGCTACAAATTTGTTTACCCCAAATTATAGATTCAGAGAACTATTATAAACACAGGCTCCAGTGCTTCTCACACCCAAACCTATACTACTACTGTCAGGGGCTGGGGATTTAACTCAGGGGTACAGCGCCTGCCTGTCAAGAGTTAAAGGCCCTGTATTTGATTGCTGATTACTCCCCACCCTTAAAAGCTAGTCTACTTCTGTCAGGCAAGCACACAGGCTTTCTGACTTAGATATTTTCAAAAACCAATACACATACAAATAGGTAATTTTATTTAAATTCCACCTAAGTCCGGGGCATACAAGCAAAACTGTGAAAGATCAAACTGATTGGCAAGATTTTCTAAAATAGCTCTAACACTATATTCCCCGCTCCCCCTGTACTGGAGATTGAACCTAAGGCCTTTGATCTAAACTACATTCCCAGCCCTTCTTAAAATTTTACTTAAACCAGGAGACTGTGCAGGAGGATCGTTGCAAGCTCGAGACCAGCCTGGGCTACAAAGTGACCTAAAGGCCTATCTCAAAAAGGCCAAATAAATAAATAAAATAAAGTTTTATACACACACACACACACACACACACACACACACACACACACACACACACGAGAGAGAGGGGGGGGGGAGCTGGGCGGGAACTTTCCGACTCTCCTTCCCCGCCTCCCAAATTTACTAGTCATTCTTAAAGAGTTTGTAAATGACGCTTTTGCAGAGATTCAGCTCTGGAGCTTTCAATTCCAATACACTTTAAGAAGCAAAACTGGAAGTTATCTTTCTCCACAAAAGGAGAAAGAAACTAGAACACACTTTCCAGCCCTAGCTGATTCTGCCTAACCTTCGGGCAAGAAGACTTTAGGGCAGATGTAGCAACGCCGGATCAGCAAAGCAGACCACCTAGGAGAGGAAGCCGAATCCAGAGACTTCCCCAGCCTCACAGCCACCAGTTGCAGCGGACGCTCGCCTCCTCCAGGACCTCAGCCCACAAGCCCACGTTCCCAGAGCTTCGGCGAGATCGGGGCGCCCCCAAGGGGATCGCAGTGCCGAGGAACGAAAACCGCTGAACAAACCCACTATTTTTACAAGGAGGCAGCAACACGGATCCCCCAACTAAGCATACAGCCAATGGCATATGAGTAGGAACCAGACCCAAAACGATGCTGGACAACTACAGTCCACGGAGCTGGCTCTGCAAGCCACTAAAGCCCCCTCCAGCCATCAGAAGACCCACGCCCGCCGAACCGCGCCCACACTACGAGATCACGGACTGGGGGCGACCCTAACTCGTTCTGCCGCCCCCAAAACGTCTGGGGATCATGCCCAGGTACTGCCGCCCTCTGGGTAAAGCAGAAACCCCAGCAAACACTTTGGACTCCGCCGTGCACCCCTCTTTCGCCTCCAAAGACCCCGCCAGGGAGCCCCTGCGAGACAGACACATCGCCCTAAGACCTCCAGACTCCCCCCAACAGACCCTCCGCTGCTTCATCCCAGGCATGCGGAACAGACGCCCACTCCCGCTCGGAGAAACCCCAAGACTCGGAGGCTCCGTCCCCTGACACTTAGCTCCTCTGCCTCCCGGCAGCCCGGACCCTGGTATGAAGCCCCGGGGCCCCTGAACTTCACCAGCCCACCCCAAGATATCGCGGGACCCTGACACATCCTCCTCGACCCCGAAGCCCTGAGGCCCCCTTTGCAGCCACGCTCTCACTATGCTAAGCCCGCAGAGCTTCGGGACCCCCGCACGCCGCGCCCGCAGCAGACCTCGCAGCGTTCCCCGAACCTCGCACCCGGAGCCCGCGCAGCCCCGGAGCCGCCCCCGCCCCGACCGCCCCTCCGCGGAACCGTGCGCCGGACTTCCACACCTGGGCAGCGGCAGAGAGCGAGCGGACCCAGAGCCCCGAAGACGAGAGCCGGGTGGCAAACGAGCGGCGGCCCAGGCCTGCGGTGCCGCAGCTCCGACCTCCGCGCGAGGAAGCACCGCTGTGAGGAGAGCCCTCCCGCTCCGCTCGCAACCAGGAGACCGAACGCGCCGTGCCCACCTCTTCCCGCGAGATCCCAGCCACGGCGGGGGCGGGGCCGCGGCGCGGTCCTCGAGTGATAGCCCCGACAGCCTGTCGGCGGCAGCGAGGGAGGCGGGACTCGGGGCCCACGATAACCAATTGTAAAGGAAGAACGATGCTTCGTCCCGCCCTTCATCAATAAACTATGAGCAGAGTAGTAGTGACATGAAAGAGTCAGGGGCAATGGACGTTCCTCAAGGTAGCTTGGGTGATGCAGCTTGGCTGGTATTTGGTCCTGCTCGGCCGCCGTAGATACACCAGGTTTGAGGAAGAAATCGGTCTTACACTGGTGTCTACTCTTGCCTTTGGTTACAATACTGCCTGTAGTTTCCTAGGAGATCCCATTCTCCAAGGTGCAGCCCCCTCGGGTTACCCGTGCCTACTCCTTCCTTTGATGCAGATGCCCCCTTCCCCCACTTTCGGTCTCACTTCCCTCTGCACTTCAAACAGGGCGACATTGTTAAGATGCCATGTGTTCCAAGCCCCAAAGCGGGACATCTGGTCCGACAAAGGACTCTTCTGATTCGTCCAAGCTTTCTATAAGAGTAAAAAGTGAATCGCGCTTGAGTCACCAAGTAGCAAATTCCAAAATGCCGTGAAAAGAGGTGTCTTTGTGGAGACAGTGTCCAATGACCCTAAGCATACGCGGAGTTCTGAATGAATGGGAAATGGATGAACCGAGCCTGTAGTGTTTAAATATATTAATGTAGGCTTTCCTAGCTCTTCCTGTATAATGACAGCCAATCCCTGAACACTCCCTTCATTATTATGCCTATCCTGTAGCCTTCATTCAACTTCCTTTCCTCTCCTTATGCACAGTAAGAAGTGCCCTTTCTTCTCACCAAGGTTAACCCCTGCCACTGATGGGATAGCTACCGTGACCAGATTTAGTTCGGTCAGCCTTCCCCATTAGCAGTTTCTTTCCCTCAGCCCTTTCTCCCCCAAACGCACTGTTTCCTTCACACTGTCTCTTCCTGGAACAGAACAAAACCCCCGCTCTGCCTCTTCCACCCACTCAGCCTGCCCTATCTCCTTTCTTCTGAGAGTCACATTGCTTAAGAAACATTAAAGTATATTTTCTGTCCTTACTTTCTCATCCCTGTTCGCTGACAATGTTGCTTTTGCCCACACAATCCGCTGTTCTTTCAGTGGTTACAAAAGACCTCTTTCCTAATGGACAAATAGTGTATTTCAGGATGTTTTCCCCAATGACCTCTCTGCAGCCTATTGACAGTGCTGCCTGTCCCCTCCTTTAGTATCTGCCTAACTCCATTCTCTTGATTTCCCAGCTACTCTTCTGAATTTTTCCTTCACTCTCCTTCCCTGGTTTGAAACTGTTGCATATTGACAGCTCCTTATCTCATAGCCACACCTTGTGCATAATAAGAAAAAAATATCCACGCAGGGTTGCACACTTTGAGTGACAATTATTGGCTCAGACAAAAGCTGTTAGAAAAGTCCAGAGGGAGAAGATGCGGCTGTAAGGTTTGAGCTGGGTGGTAATAGTAGACTGCCCATATAAATGCAAGGCAGAAAGAGAGGCCTTTCAAAGAGAAATAATGTGACTGAGCACAGAGAGAGACACGTGGGCTGAACCTGACTTTGAGTTGGGTAGTCTGGTAGATAGATTCCAGCACAAGAGTAACTGGCAAGTAAGCTCAGAAAGGAACCAAATAGTAAAAGGCCTTAACTACCAAGCCAAGCTGATTCAATGTGATTTTGTTATAAGTGGCAAACCAGGACCAATCCTAACATCATAGGGTCCATGAAGAAGCTACCTATGGAGGTCAACTATCAAATGTTGAAGTATGTAAGTGATAAAACAAACTGTGATTTAAAATTTAAAATTCTATATCCTTTTGCCTTGAAAAATATACTTACTAACTTTTAAGGCCAGTTTTGGGGTTTAGAATTCTGGGATGAAACTTCTTGGAAAGTTCCCTGCTGAGGAAAAGCAGGATGGGGCTGGGGATTTAGCTCAGCGGCATAAGCGCCTGCCTTGCAAGCATGCAGTTGTGAGTTCGATCCCCAGTACCAATTAAAAAAAAAAAAAAAGGTCAGGAAGAAGGGTTTACCTATTACACAACCGGCAACAAAGCAGCTTCTCTCCTATGACCTCCTATAGCCAGTTCAGCCCCACACTGTCAAGTGACCCCAGTCCAGGTACACACACACTCCAACCAGCACATAAGGCTCCATGCCTACTCACCCGCATACCTTTGGACTCAGGGGTACTCATCCTAGAATCTAGGGGAAAGCCCACACAGGAAGTGGTTTCAGAGCACTTTGGGAGCCAGCTCTGAAGTGGCAAAGTCAGCTGAGGTTGGCTCTGTAGCTCAGTGGACTCCTATTTCAGTCTGGAAGGGTGTGGCAGAAGGGCCAGGGCTTTTAAAGGAAGCCCCTCCTGCCTGCCACTAAAGATGGTGCCAGCAGAGCCAGTGAATGTCTTACTAATGACAAGTAGAGTTGATCAGTCTTGAAGTAAAAATCAGATGTGTTTCCTATGCTTCCCAGCAAATGGCTCCTGCACTGCTATCTT
The DNA here is from genome assembly GCF_034190915.1 of Cavia porcellus. Taxonomy (NCBI): domain Eukaryota; kingdom Metazoa; phylum Chordata; class Mammalia; order Rodentia; family Caviidae; genus Cavia; species Cavia porcellus. Next base: position 200,634 of record NW_026947493.1, read on the forward strand.
AATGGCGGGAATATACTGGAAAGAAACTCTATTGTTGACTTTGTATCCTTGTGTGGCATCTCCTCTCCAATGCTCAGTGTTACGGATTAAGAACTGGTGGTCAACTTAACGCCAGCTGGATTACATCAGCATGGCACTGAGCACAGATGCTCCACTTGAGGAAAGTTGCCAGCATAAATAGACAGGTAGAGAAAGAGAATGGAGGTGTTAATGCGTTGCTGCGTTGGGGTACTGTGGGTTCTCCTACGAGTTGCTGTTTGAGCCATTAGATTCTCCTGGAGGAACTCTGGTCCTCACATTGAGCATTGCTTCCTGGCTCTGGAGGGGAAGACGTGTGCTGCTTGGTCTCCAGGATGAACTTGTCACACTGGCTTCCTGGCACATACCTGACTGTGCTTGTCATCAGAGGAGCTCGGGGCCTTCGTGTCACTGAGGATGGCCGTGGGGCCTTTCAGGGTAGCCCTGGTCTTTGTTGTGAGTGTGACTTCTCGGCTCCAGCATAAAACCTTCATCCACCAGCACAGCTCCTTCACCTCGCTGGCATGGACTTTCTGGTTTCCACTGCTGACCTTTGGGCCTTCACGGCACAGATCCGTAAAAGAGACTGGCGTGAGTCCTTCTTGTGGGCTCTAAACCTCCAGTTGGACTCATGGGAGGTGTTGTCATGAGCTCTAGGTTTTTATCTGGACTTGTGTGGGACATTGCTGTGGGATTTAGGCCTTGACTAAATATTCTATGTCTTTAGTGTTGCAGATAGGTTTCAGCATTTTCTTATGTTAACTCCTGGTAACCATTATAAAAATAATACTATAAAATCCATGTCCTGATTCTAATTGTTCTCTACACAACCCCTGTCTATAACACTCAATTTCATAAATTAGATCATTCCATGATTCCCTTATTAATTAATGTATCAGAAACCTGGCTATCTGTAAATGTGAGACAACAAAAAAGCCATGAAATGTTCTCAGCTTAGAATAAAGCTTGAAACACTTACATCTAACTTCTAAATCAAAATGCTTTGTAAGTAGGGGCTGTCAAAGAGGCCCTGTGTAGCAGACCTTTGGGATCTGAAAAGGCAGGCTGCCACCGCACACAGGGCTCCTCTTGCCATCTGTCACTGTGGCATGACACACCATTCTGTGGCCTGACAGTCACACTCTGTTCCTGCAACCTCTCCATCTGCTACAGAGTGCGTCCTTCCTCATACGTTGCACCGAGGAGCCACCTTGGCCTGTGTTTTGGAGATTGAAGCCTAGCATTCCATTCGTGGGCCCTGCGTTTTCTCAGTGGTGCTGCAGGGGATTTTAGCATGCAGTTTTGATGCCTGCTCACTTCTGACACTGAGGGCTACCCAGAGCCTCACTGTCACCATCTGTGACTCGTCTGTGCCAACCAGTGGCACAGCAGAACCTGCCTGCTTCTTACCCAGGTCTTAACATCTGCTGCCTGTATCCTGACGCATTCTAGGTAAACACAGTCACATCCCAAGCCTCTCTAAGATCCCACATGACTGTGTTGTTAAAGGCATTTTACTGGGGATCATTTGTTATGCAGCAATAGATAGCTAATACAAGAATATTGAGAGTAGTTCCACTCCTGGAAAAAAAGATTTAAAAGTTCACCTTCTACTCATCACTAGGCATTAACACTCTCTAAAAAGCACAGGACAACTGATTAGTAGCCATAACTTGCTATATACAAAATGCAAGAGAGGTTGTACCAAAAGAAAGTGGAAGAAATAATTTCTTGGTAGAAAAGATCCCAGTGCCTTCAAATTCAGGTCCTTAGGAGCCTTACAGCTATTGAACATAACAATAATTGTGGAGCCATTTAGAGACAGCTAATAGCAGGTCTCTAGCTGCAGGGGAACCTGAAGCTTAGAGGGCTTCACAAACATACTACTGTCAGCCAATCTCAAGTATATGTTTTCAGGAAATCAGAGGGGGAAAAACATTCTATTACTTAAGCATACCAGTTAAGAATACAAAGTTGAAAACTCCATCTATAGGGACCTCGTCAAAAATAAAATTCACATCCTGATAGCACAAAGTGCCTGTAGGACAGCACAGTGCATTTGACAGCAGGAGGACTGAAATTCTTTCTGAGTATGATACTAAAATTTCCTAACATTCTGAGTTAAGATTCAGTGAGAGAGCAATTACCTTATTATACTAAAACTAAGGAAATACACATAAAAAAAGAAACTAGTGAGCCAAGCTAGGAGCATTGTATGTCTAATTTCCTTGAGCCACATAGATGAGTCATATGAAGAGTCAAATAATTTACAAGTTAATCAGGAGATAAATTACAGCTAAGAAAACTATATTTATGATACATTTGCATCTCTATGGATCAAGTCACCATAACATGGGTTTGTTGCAGATATCCTATTTCATTTAATAGTGAAGGCAAAAATTAAAGTTTTTGAACCACAATATCCAAGAGAACACCTTAGTTCACCACCACCTTTCCCTCAATCCCTCCCTGATAAACACCATCAACAAATAGTTACTGGATGACTGCTAAGTGTCAGACATTGTGAAGAATTCAAGTGTAAACCATAGTTTCTGCCAGAAACAGAAGGAAAATTTAAGCCACTAGAAAGAGAGTTTTCCCAGACAGAGGAAAAATTTCCGCTCCTGAAACCCTTAGTGGGATCAGTGCCCCAGAACTGCACAGAAATGAGACCAGAAAAAGCACTGAAGAACAAAGACCAAAACTAAACTGTGTAAACTGAGGGCCAGGTAGAGATAAGCCTTTTGGGAAATTGGAGCTGGAGAATACAAAGAACTGATAAAGTGGACCAGTGAAGGGAAGCCTAACAAAGCAGCAGCCAGAGGTAAACCTGCGTTTCTGTGCATTCTCTGCCCACAAAGAACTGTGTATAAGCTTTTAGATCCAGGCACTTCTCTGGCATCCTCTGACCTCCATCATCGAAAGGGCTTTTCTCTGTTCTTCCTAACAAACCCAGTCATTCCCCTCTGCTTTGTTTTGTGACATCCTTCTGCACTGCCTCGAATAGGAAACCAGAGGGGAAGAGAGCTGGTTAAAAAGGGACTGAGTTGTGAGATTCTGCAAAGAATAACTAAGCTACAGTTCCCAGGAAAAGTTAGGGACTAGCCATACCTAGATGAACTAGATGAACCATCAAAGCCACATGGACTCAGTGAGAATCAGAAGGGTACAGTACCTTGCATGCGACTGGGGATTTAGCTCAGTGGCGTAAAGACCTGCCTTGTAAGCTGGGAGAATTTAACATGAGTGGCAGGTGACTATTGTCCAGGGAGAGTGAGACACCAGCCATACTCTCAGCAACAGGTCAGAGTTTGTTAAACAGAAGAGCACAGGGTGCTTCCAGATGGAGCCACCAATGTGAAGGAAAGCATGAAGTCCACGACTAAAAACATCTGGTGAATCCAACAACTCGCTGCAGTCAGCGAATACAAAATTATAAGCCAAATTGACTCACAGGAGGGCTTGAAGACCAGGAGGGTCTTAAGAATTTATTGTGTACCCAATTGAAAAGTGACTTGGTCTTTGTTGGGGAAGGTTAACCCAGAGTGACTTCCCAAGTTAAACTGGGGACAGTTCAGGATGGGATAGGGTAAAACTTAAGAATAGAGTGATCTCACTAGCACTATGATGAGTGACCTCAATAGCACAATACCACTTAGTAAAACTGAACTGATCTGTGATTGGTTACCAAAAGTAAAGGAATTCTTGAGGAACTTTTCATTCAAGAATTTAGTACTTAAGCTGGACTTGATGGTGCACACCTGTAAACACAGAGGCAGAGACAGGAGGATCACCACAAGTTCAAGCCCAGTTGGGCTATCCAGTGAGTTTAAGGCCAGCCTGGACTACGTACAGAGTCATCATTTCAAAAAACAAAACAAAACAAAACCATAGAAAAGGAATATAGTACTTAAGGTTGGTTATGTAAATATTCGACAGATCTTTATTATGAGGCCAGCACTGATGGGTGCTTGCTACCAAACAATAGATATGATAGCTATGAAGAATGAAGTCAATCAGGTATACCTCCATGGAACCAGTGGTGAAGCATAACCACGGTAACAATATGGAAATGATTGGGTGCAAAGAAACCATCCCAGCCCTGTTAGGTCCCTGCCAGTCAAGGAAGGCTTCTCTGAAGAAGAAGCAGCCACCTGAGTCCTGAAGCAAGAGGAATAGTTAACATGCTGAAGGGGATTGATGAGTAGTACACTCCCAACTGGAAGCATGCTAAGCTTAGGTGATATTTTGATCCAAGAACTGATGAAATTTCAATGTGGCTTTCCTCCAGTGCAATGAGAGTCTGAAGAGTTGGTAAGAGACAAGGTATGCAGGCTTCTATGTGTCTTTATCTTTTGTGTTGTTGGCGGTGGTTTTTTAAGACAGGGCCTCCTGATACATTCCAGGTTCACTTCAAACTCTCTGGGTAGCCTTGTCTGGCTTTGAACATACAGTCCTCCTTGCTCAGACTCCTGAGTGCTGGGATTACTGGGGTGCACCACCGCACCAGCTTGGACTCTTATCCTGAGAGTGATGTTAGCATGTTATTCTAAGGCTGATCAATTCCTTCCTCTGTTTTGATCACAGAAAGAACCAACATCATGAATAGTCCAAGCGGCTGGCCAACAGATGGTGTGATGGTAAGGTTCTAAAGAAGGTCTTCTGCTTTGAAAATATCCCTTCTGCTTGCAAATTGATGTCTAAAATTTTTTGAGCAGAGAATCATTTTCTACAACAACGAGGCTCAAATGTCAAATGCTAATTCTTCTAGGAAAAGGAACACAGCCACGTACATTTGCATTAATACAGGAGCAATTGGTAGCTAAACTTCACTGAGAACAGGTTTTGGGGTCCTGGAGAGATGAAGATCAGGAAAAAGAAAGTCACAGAGAGAGGTAAGAGGGCCATAAATGAGGACTGCTTGGCGCAGATGATATGGTTCACAGATACTTGTAGGAAGAAAGTAGAAAGCAAGCTGATAAATTTATCAAGGCTTGACTTCTATTTTAGATAAGCAGTGTGGCTCCTTTCTCACTAAACCCACACATATTTTGTGTTGTCGGCCTTCTATATCCTCAAGTTCTGCATCCATGGATTCAACCACCCTTGGATTGAATATTTATAGAAAAAATTATTGTATCTGTCTTAAACATGCATAGACTAATTGGTTTCTTGTTAAATAATATACTCTAAAGACATTGACTACTTTTATATTGTATTACATATTATAAGTAATCTTGAAATTATTTAAAGTATATGGAAGTTTACTGGGGAAGATGACACAAGCTTGTAATCCCAGCACTCAGGAAGCTGAGGCAGGAGGATTGCTGTGAGTTTGAGGCCAGCCTAGGCCACAAAGTGAGTTGAAGACCAGCTTGAATTTCATAGTAAGACCCTGTCTCAAAAAAGATCAAAATAAATGAAGTATATTGAAGCTTATGCTGAGGTCTTTGGTGGCAAACCAATGGCACTTATACTGCCATGGGTTGTTTGTATCATCACTGAAAGCTCTAAAATGCTTTCCATCACTGGCACAGATTATGTGCAAACACTGTGACATTTTATAGGAGGGACCTGAGCATCCATGGATTTTGGTACCCACAGAGGCCCCCAGACAGAATTCCCCGTGGATATCAAGCCATGAATGCTGTCTTAGTAATTTTCTCATTGTTAGGATACAAGAACTGACATTTCACAATTTAAAGAGGGAAAGGTTTGTTTTAGTATATGTGCTGCAGAAACAAGTACAGGCAAGGTATGTTTGGCTCACAGTTTGTAGAGGTTTCAGTCCATGGTTCACTGGCACCAGGGCAGGGCGGCGTGGCAGAGGGGCACAGTAGAGGAAAAGCTACTCATGGCATGGCAACAGGAAGCAGAGAGGGAAGGGAGGAAGCACAGAGGGTGAGGAACTTTTCCAGGTCACACCCCAGTGGCCTACCTCTTCCTCCTAACTCCAAGTCACTCAGAAACCCCCATAATCCCATCGCCTTTCAAAAGCCCTATCTTTGAGCACATAAGGCTTTGAGGAGGGCCAAGGAAAGCAAGGAACAGAGCACAAATATCTTTCCAGAAATCTTCAGGGTGCATGTTTCATAACTTGTGATTCTGGGGCTGTAAGATAAGACTATGATTTCACCTTCCTTTGACGAAGATGCTGATTGACAGGGAACCAGTGGGCAGACACTATGTTTTTATGCTTCCAGGGTAGAGGCCCAGTATCTTCTAACATATCTTTAAAGCCCCTAGAACAAACTCTTCATTAGCAACCCAGAGGGTCTGTTTCAGCAGCCATATGGAATCATTATTATCGACCAAGAGTCACCTGGACCTGTAGACATTTTCGTGTAGGTTAAGGTAGAAAAGTCTTAAGATAAACTGCTTTTGTGTAGTGAAGAATAGTTCCTCTTGTTTCTTTTCATGCCATACAAAAGACAAGCCTCCTGTTTTCCTTGTGCACATTTCAACTGAAAATATATCTCTGCCATATTCTTATAAGCCTCTGCTGTCAGGATAAAAATACTTCTGGATTCACTGAGTAAATCTGCTGTGTTAATTGTAACTTGACCTTTCACTGATTTCAAATTACCAACAGGGAAGCAGTAAGTTGCCTTAATTAAAGCATTATCTTCATTAAAGATTATTAGATGGGAAAGAAAAGGGTTCCCTGAAAATCAGGAGGTGCTCTGTGGTAGTATCAACCCCAGCATTGTGAAGGGTTTGTGATTGAAGGATCTAAAATTGAATTCAGTGATTGGATATCTCTGCAGAATATGAACCATGTTAACAATGATTTCTTCCCCCTAGTGTGTTCAGAAAGATTGTTTCCATGGTGATCCACATTGTTTTGTCTAAATTTTCCCTGGCACTTTTTTTTTCCCTCCCCCATCTACATATTTGCAAAGCACCTATCACTTGGGTATCTCTTTTCTGAACGAGTCCCCAGGAGGGAAAAAGGAATATTTCTTGCAAGAAATGAAAGGCTATCACTTGTCAGAAAAACCCCAATTTGCAAGAGCATGTAGGGTTCAAGGTTCTCCCCAGAATCCTCCCCCTGGGATCCAGGGAGTAGGAAGACACCACCCAAATCCGTAATGCCTGCTGCTTCTAAAATGTCACTGTAGGAGTCCAAATCTTTCTAGACTGGAGAGAACGAAGCTGGAGTGGGAGAGGTGGACTGGGCCTGAAGGAGATGGCCTTTAGAAAATAGATGTCCTTCTGGGATTGGTGGTGCCTACCTGTAATCCCAGAACTCAAGAGGCGGAGGCAGAAGGATTACCACTAGTTTGAAGCTAGCCTGGACAACATAATAAGATCCTGTCTCAAAATAAAACAAAACTCCTCCATCCCACAGTGTTACTTGTACTCCAGAGCATTTCTTTTATTTTTGGCATTTGGAAGGATCATTTTTTCTCTTGGAGGCCAGGTACCATTTCTAGCCAGTGTTGAGGACAAAAGCAATAGCTGGCATTTCATGCACTAACACCTGCTGAGACATCCTTCACTTCTTAGCTATCCATTGCGTCCCCCACCTGTGGGCTGGCTTGGGAAAGGAACCAGTTAAGGCTTCCGAGGTCCTAGAAGATGAAAGAGTCAACGTATGGAATACATCTATAAGTTACCAGATAGTACATAGCTGGACACTGAAACTGATGCAAATTAGACAGAAACCTAGTGCAGCTGACCTACCCTAGCATCAACCAGTGAGGTATGCTAGGTGTAATGGATACACTGTGTCAATTTGACAAGCCTAGAAGCTTAACTAAGTAATGTAGCAGGTCTATATTGAAGAGTATAGAGGACATGCCCCAGGACAGCTGTTTACACTCCAGGATGTCTTAATGGTTGATTCACTTGTGTCAATTTGAGAAGTTTGGAAGTTTACCCAAGTGACTCAACAGTGGGGCTAGGGTCCTAATTTTGTAAACATCCTGAGCTTGTGCAAGAGGAGGGCAAGGAGGTGGTTGTCAGTGCCACACTTGCCCTACATGCAGGGTAGCCTGAATACAATACAAGGGAAAAAAGAAGCTTGCTCTCCCCCCACCCCGAACCCTTTTGCTCTTGTTACTTGTGCTGTTTGCTGCCACCATGAACTTACCCTCATGCCATGCCACCCTGTCTTGAAGCCAGCTGATTATGGACTGAAACCTTCACAGACTGAGCTAAATAAACCTTTCCTTCCTTAATTTTGGGCATTAGATATTTTGTCTTAGCAATCAGAGAAAAGTAATCAAGACACCGGGTTTCTGGGTGGACCCAGCACTAGATGGCAACAGGAAGTCCATGCAAGCAAAGTACAGTGATCAGAGTTGAGATGGACAGGAAAGGGGTCAGAGCCCAGACAGAAAGTCAGGGTCTCTAAAGTGATTGCAACAGCCCTAGTCCGAGGTTAGCTAAGAATGACAACAGGGAGTGTTAAGGTCCAAAACCTGGGGCTCTTACCTGACTTCAGTCACCCTAGGAGCACAGTTTGTATTGCAAGTAAAGGCTGAGCCTCGATTCTAAAGGAAACAAGCAGAACATGTGGAAAAAAACTGGGTAGGGCTGGAGTTCAAACAAAAGGATCGAATATGGGCATGCTGACTTATACCATGGTACAAGCAGAGGCTGTTAGCACAATAAGACAAGGAGCTCTTCCCTGGGCCAGGGACCATAGCAGGGAACAGAAGTAGCAGCCACAGCCCAGTGACTTTGCCTCAGTCCTCTGGGTAAGAGTACTCAAGGAAGGGTTAGTTTATGGCACATAAGGAAAGTTACAAAGTGGCCTTGGTGATCATGCATGGTCAAAGGACAGCAAAGCTGGGAGCAAAGCTCTGGTAGGAAATCAGAGCTCAGGAAGGTGACATGGACCAGCCGGCCTTCTGTGGGTCAGGTGGTGAGGGACCTGGGGTAAGATTTTAGAGGAGTGAGAATCGGCAAGACAAGGAGAGTCAGCATGAATTCTTGGTGATCTGCGAGCTGCCCTCTTTTCCCACTCAGGTGGACCTCAAGGATGGCAGTGAAGGGAGACAAGAACAGCTCTGATGAGTCGTGAGGTCAGGCAACGCCTGGCACCTATCAGCAAGGAAAAGCCGCTCTGTCCTCCCACTTCCCTGGCAGCATTGTGAATGAACCATGTGTCACCAAGGCCTGGCTTTCCCTGAATGTTCCTCTATCCTGTATCTTTCCACTCAGCCAGTGCAAGCTGGAATTGTACTGGACAGTTGCCTGCTCTTTAGGTACCCATAAATGAGTTTTTCCAGATAATGAGCTATGAGGTTGTTAACATTTACATTCTGCCCCCATCCCTGGGAGTCTGGCTTCTGTATGTGAGGACTCAGAATTCTGGAGGTTGATCATTACGGGATGCACTGTATTTTATTGGAAGAAGTAATTAGCAGTTCTTGGGATGATTAAGCTCTCGTCCAGAGATCAGAGTGGCCAGGGATGATACAGGCAGATGGAAATGGACAAAATTGTTAGTTAAGTCCAAGATTTGGGGACATTTTCTCCCTGAAGGCTTTCCCTTTGGGCTGGGATTTCATCAATTATAGGAAGAGACTAACACCATATTCTTTCAAATAAGAGAGCTAAGGGCTTTTGTACCATAAGTTGAAAAAAAAATTTTGATTAAAAGATACCCTCTGAGAAAGAACACATTAGCTTGTAGGTTCTGTAGACAATCTTGTGCTACCAGTGTAAATGCACTTTGCAAAATAGGTCTTAATTGTGAAGAGACGGGAAGTAGAGTCTCCACAGTGAGGATTAGTGGGTCTATGAGGAAGGTAAAGTTCACAGAAAGGAGGTAGCTAAGGATGCTGCAACACTCTTTCACAATCAGACCTCAACTTTGCCGGCCTCTGCTCCTGTTTGTCTGCCTGCTGACCCTTCACACCTGCCCACCCCACAATGACCAGATGGATATCTTTTGCAAGACATGCCACATCCCCGTGTTTCCCTGTGCAAAAGAATTTTTCTTCCACCTCACTCTCTCCCTGTGTAGCTTCTGTCTCTCTTTCCAGGCCCAGGTTCAATGCTTTCTCCTCTGTGAATGCATCCAACTCCAAGGATGCCTGCTGCTGTATCCTCTGTGCCCTGACAGCACCTTCAGCACTGATTGTGTGGCTTATCTTCCTCTAAATGGAAGTCTCCGATGGCAGAGGCCATGGTTCCCTCACCTGTGGATCCTAGGTCGATACATTGTTGCTCTCTTTCCCCAAAACCCACACTGCACCATGGCTCTTCCTATATTTCTGATTGGCAGATTGGAAATCTGCATGCTCAGGCATTGTGGGAATGGATGGAGATAAAGTAAACTCCATGTAGAAACCATCAAGGCATCAAGGCAACCTCAGCAATGACTTCCATGGCTTCAACTTTGGAAAGATTTAAAAAGAGGATGTCGATTCCTAAAACAAAGCCCAAACCCCAAGCAAACACACACCTCCACCCTCCAAAGTACTCATTATGTTCCTGATGCCCAACTGGAGAATGGAGAGAGACTACATGTACAGCCTTGTCTGTTAGTTTTAATGGAAGCTACATACATTTTTTACTCCACTCTTCTGAGCGCAGATGAGATTAAAATGCTCCATCTCCTGGACTATGTCGTTCTCCTGGCTGGTCATGTGCAGCCATGATAAAGATTCATATTTAAATCAGTCTATTGACTAAGTTAATGAGTTAACTCAGAAAGACAAATTGAGGAGCCCAAAGCAGCATGGTAAAGAAGGAGCTCAGTTCTGAAGGAATTGTTTGGAGTCCCAGCTCTGCTCCGCATAGACGTGTAATAATTCTCTTTCATCTGTTTCCTCTTTTGAATCAAGGGAGCTTGACAGATTGTGTTTTCCAAAAATGGCTGCAACACTGTCTCCCACTCCACAGGCTCTTCATGCACTGTGACACTGTTTTTTCCTCCTCGTCATTCTTTCCCTGAATCCTGTGTGGGGCTTTGAGACATCCTGGATCAATGGGGTAGAGCAGAAGCAATGTTACGGAACTTCTGAGTTAGATCATAACAATGCAGGACAGTTCTGCCTTGTCCATTAAACCAACTTAGAATTCAGTTGCCATGGTGTGAGAAAAGTAATCGGCCCATAGAGCAAGGCCTTATGTAGGTCCCACAACAAGCAGCTCATCTGAGGTCCCCAAAGATACCGATGAGGGAACAGCACATTTGGGTGAGTCTAGCTTGGCTACTGCATCGCCCCAGGCTTCGAGTTTGCCCAGGTAAATTCTCAGACACCATGGCATGAAGAAAAATATTTCACGTTGTTCCTGTCAGAATCTTTGTCCTGAAGACTCCAAAAACATAAAGGAATGGTGTCTTACATCAACAAGTTTTGGGTTGCTTTGTAACGCTGCAGTAGTAGATGGAATAGTTGACCACCTCTGACCTTATTACGTCACAAAGTTGTGAGAATCCGATGAAATGTGTGCAGGCGTGTGTGCGTGGGTGTGGGTGTGTTATGAGGGATCAAATGCATGCCCTTGCACACACTAAGCAAGCACTCTGCCACTGAGCCATCCTCAGCCCTTCTCATGCTTTAAGATAAGATCTTGCTCATTTGTCCAGGCTGGCCTCGAACTTGCCATCCTCCTGCTTCAGGTTCACAAATAGCTGGGATCACAGGCAATGCAGCAGCATGCTTAGCCCTGCACACTTTTTAGTAGTCTACAAATATTTTTAGTAGTCTACAAATAAAGTCCAGGAAGCAATGTTGCCATAGAACAGCTGTGTTGCCATTTACCAGTCTCCCAGCGCTGCCTCGCAGGATCTGAAGCTCTGAGGTGGAATTTATGGGGGGAAACCGTTGTTCTCCTCCAGCCCCTTCATTCTGTGAATGGGAACACCCAGGCTGGAGTGTCTTGTCCAGAGTCACATATCTGGCTAGACACTGGCTTTAATTTTCTAGCACCAAGAGCCAGAGAGCTACAAGCAGGAACAAGCAAGTTCATTGTGCAATCTCTGTCTTCAAGTTTCAGACAGAGGCTTGGAGCTGTTGTCCAAGACTATTTCATTTCCTGGGTTCCCTTCTCTGCTCCTGTCCTCGGTCTGAATGGCATAGATCATTTCACTGGGGAAAACAGAAAGATTGTGCCGCTCTCCACCTCGAGCTAGGCAGCTGTCAGCCCTGATGAATGGAGACCTGAGCTAATGCACAGGTCTGCCTGGTTTGGAAAGAGCTCACTAGTCATCAGCATTCACAGAGGGTTCCTCATTTTCCCCTGGTGATAGGGCGTGGCACTGTGGTTAAGCACTTGGAGACCTCTCTTGGTTATTAACCTTTATGTCGCCTCTCAAGCAGTCAAGTCACCGGCAGACTGAGGTCCTGCTCAAGTTCAATTTAATACACTGTCTCCTATTTCACCTCATATTCCAACTATTTCGGTGGAAGGAATAAAAATAAAGCCCTAAACCAAACCCAGCAGGAAAGAGAAAGGTGAAAACCATTGACCCGGTACAGTGATGTCTTCCTACTAGTCATGGTGCATTTCTGTACCTGGGAAGGCCCACTGGAGGTTAACAAAGGGTCCCTGCCATCCTGCAAACCGATCCATACGTTATCGAGTTTGAAAGAGGCTCTGGTGCCTGTCCCCTGAAATAAGGGCATCGTTCATTTGGGATTTATGGCTTTGAAGAAGACAATTTATCTAAATGTCGACAGAGAACATTAATGGGAGACTTTAGTGTTTCTAATCCAGTGGGCGCCATCTAGCCTGAAGCTTTAAATGAACACCCAGAAAAACAGATTTCTATGAACTTTCAAACTCCCTGCAGAGTCAATGATGGCTGGGCTATGTCTGTGTTTGCATACTGGACGAGGAAGTAATGAACTCTTTTAAAGAGGAAGGAATGCATTTATAATAAGGTTTCATTACTGAGCATGGGGATTTTCATTTTAACAAAGGGAAAACCAAGGACTTTTTATTGCTATAAAAATGTGTGCTTGCTGAATAAAATTTGGTAAATCTTGAGAAGTCTAAGAAAAAAAAATGACCAACCAGGTGTGACAGTGCATGCCTTTAATCCCAGCAAGATCAAGCTCTGAAGGGCAGAGGCCTGAGGATAATCAAAAAGTGTGAGGCCAGGGTGGGCTACATACTGTATCCAAAACCAGCCTGAGCCAGTGAGAACCTGTCTCAAAACAAAGCGAAACAAAACTTTTGTTCTTAACCTGTGATACTAGCTACAGTTCAGACGCTGAGTGTCTTTTATTTTGATCTTTTCTTCTGTGTGGGCACACACACGTGATTTTGTGTTATGTATATATTTTTAAGATTAAATCTGTACTAGTTTTGCATCCTGTTTCTCCGTTTGACACTGTGTGCTATGGTTACCCATTCTTCAAAAGTATCTCCTACACATTTCGTCATGTACTTGTACCATAATGAATTCCACAATCTCCCTATTATTAAACATTCTGTCATTTCCAGCTTTCACTCTGTCTCTGAAATTTCCTTGGGGTTGAATCCTAGAAGTGAGATTCCCAGATGAAAGGCTACATAAGTCTTTGTGAGGCACTTGACACAAATGGCTTTTATGGGCTCCAGTCCTTTGCTTTTCTCTTTGGCAGAAGGCCACGTGTGAGGCATGGCACATCCACTGACTTTATTTGGAGAGGGACAGTTGGAGGTGTGGCTCCCCTTCATCATTCCCTGCCTCACAGTCTGTGTTTGCCCTCAGCTTTAACCATACCCATACCTTTATCTGGGGATACACGCACTGGGGTCCCTGTGCTTGCCTGGTCTTGTCACCTACACTCTCTTTTCCTCTCCCTCCTTCCACAAATCCCACCTCGCCTTAGGATCCAGCTTCTCTCTCTTCCCCCACAGATCCTTCCCAGACCACTCCATCCCCGAGCTTTTCTTCTTCCCAACTTCTCTGTAATTTATGTTCTTCACACCACTCCTCTGACAATTAATCACCACTTTCCAGCTGTATGACCTTCAGTAATCCCAGAAGTCTGTCGTGAGAATTTAATGAGATCAAGCCCATAAAATAAATACCTATCACAGTGCGGGGTCCATACTGCAGTGGAGCAATAAATGGGAGCTGTTATTACTAAGATGGCCAGTTTGCCTTGTGATATTCCCTCTGTAGCCTGCTACCCACACCCCTTTCCACTGCTATTTAACTGTGTGTGATCTGGATTCAAAGGTACCGAGGGCACCACAGCACCTAGAGCAATGGTGTCCCGGAGGAACTTGCAATGAACATTCCTGCTTGTGACCAGGTAGTAGGGTCATCGATGTCTCTTTCCTTCACCTTTGTCCCTAGTTTTGCTTCTTAGTTGACTCTGGAACCCAAAGCTCTGACCTGGATCTCTTGCTTGATATCTGAGCTGTGGACACAGGTAAAGCAAGATGCAATGATGGGCCCAGGCTTGGAAATGATTCTAGCTATGTATTTCATTTACTTCAGAGGTGGAAAGACTGTGGATGTGTGCCATAATTTCTGGGTGGAAGGAGGCCTTAAGATCATCTTGTTCCTGGACCCATTTTTGAGATACAGGGTGATGCCTTTGGCACAGTGTCTGGGTTGGCTGCTAGAGGCCTGGGCTCTATTACAAAACTTTGTGTCCTGGACAGATTACCTTTTCTGGTTTCCAGGTTCATCTACAAAATGAGAGAGTTGGACTAGAGACTATCTACGACGCCTTCCGCAGAAAACGAGGGTTAACATAAAAATTAGACACATTCCAGAGCTTTGTCAATCATTCTGGTGTCACTTGCCAACCAGTGGCACTTATCTGGTATCTCCCACACATTAGACACCAAAGAGGATCACACACAGTAAAGTAAGGAGCTATTTCTAGCTGGGAACACAGATACAAGTCATAAAAGACAGAAAGACAGAAAGTCATAAACCAAAGCACAAATGAAACCTGCTAGGTTGTTCCCCAACAACCATTCTTCCCTTCCACCAGTGCAATTAACAGATTTTATTCTGGGAAGAAGAAACTGTTCTCCCAACCTTGGCTGCAGCTCTGTGTAATAAAGGTCTAAACAGTGGATGTGACCCGAATTGTTCTATGTGAGTCCTGGTCACTCCTTTCCCATTCTCCATCTTCCCTTGCTCCCTGGCTGGAAGGTAGGCAGGCAGATGAGCTGCCTTGGGCCGTGTAAACAAAGCCGCTGTTCTGTGGAGATGGACAGAGCCTGGAGCCTTGAAGCGCCATCACCACCACTCAACTGATTATTCCCGCATTGTTAGAGAAGCCAGAAATCTGTTTCTAGGTAAGATTAAACTGTTGCTTTGGGTCTTACAGATTCTAAACTCATATTCCAACAGGATGCTTGCCATGTTTCCCTGTTAGCTGTAGTGGTCAGGATCTCTGGAGAGGAGAGAGTATGAACTCCATCTTAAATGGACGGGAGAAGATAAAAGCCAGACTAAGTGAATTCCATGAAACTGGGTACCATCACAGCCACAGGAGCAGAGACGGCCATTTGGAAAGGAGCTAAAGAAAAAGCTTGCCTGAGATGGTGGGTTCCAAACTGGCTGATCATCACAATAGCATGGAAAGTTTAAAAATACCAATTCCTAAAAAAAAAAAATTGCCAGTACAAGCATCAATGTTAGGAACATCAGAAACAGAGATGGCATCTTAGGGATCATTTCAAAACATATTATTTCAGGTAGTTCTGAGGATGAAACTCGTTATGTGACAAAAACCTAGAACTGAATCAAATCATGGACTGCTATAAACACCATACCAAGCCTCCATTTCTCCCCCCAAGGCTGTGTTTGGAGTCGCCTAAAGTTCCTGGATTGTGTATTTAAAAACAATTATCAGGGAAGAGTAGGAATTCTAAGAGAAAGCCCACATGGTATTCTAGAAATATCAGACCCAGGGCTCTCGTTTCAGTTCCGCCCTTGGCAATTGAGTCTCCCAGTGCATCAGCTTCAATTTCCTTGTCAAGAAAAATAGGCAAAATAGGGCTGCTATGGAATAGAAGTGGGGAGACATATGCATGAGAGTCTCACTCAGTATAAACCGCCAATAATGCCATG
The DNA here is from genome assembly GCF_034190915.1 of Cavia porcellus. Classification (NCBI taxonomy): domain Eukaryota; kingdom Metazoa; phylum Chordata; class Mammalia; order Rodentia; family Caviidae; genus Cavia; species Cavia porcellus. The sequence continues at coordinate 216,646 of NW_026947493.1, forward strand.
GAAATGTCAGTTGCCCTCCAAGCAGGATGCTCTGTCTGGCTGAGCCTGTTATGCACTGGTATGACGATTCTGGAGCCACGGGGGAGGGAACAGGACAGGCAACTTGGAGACAAGGACCACAGCTCCCTGTCCAACTCCCACTCCCCTTAGACCCTGGGATGCTGGCCTTCAGCTAGAAGTGGACCATGCCATCCTGTGTCCTTGGCTCCTGGACAAACGATACTACTACCCTGTTGTTACTTAGCATTCCGAAGTCACCCCTGGAGCCCAGCCAAAGTCAGGCCAGGCCTCCATGACACCAAAGGCACTTGTGGACTCCCCAGCAAGCACAGCCGTCAGTCCTGATTTCCATTAGTTCAGGGTGGAGGAGAAAGGGCACATTCTGGAGACACCCAGGGTTCTGCATTGTGGCTTGGAGAAAATAAAAGAGCTTAATTACTTCAGGCTAAAGTGCATGGGCATTTGACATTTTGAAAAATGGTTTTATGACATTTCTTTGATAGGTCTGGACCAAAGGCAGCTGCTTGTACTTTAGGGAGGTGACGGTAAAGGAGAAGGAAAGGGAACCACTGAGGAACACCAGTCTTTTAATAATTCTCCCTTATATTTGCAGAGCGCTTTATAATTTTCAAAGCAGCTTCATGTTCATTACTGAATTATTTGGTTTTTACAATAACTCAACAAGGAAGGGCAAGGGGCAAAGAAACTCTGCCACTTGCCAGCTGGATAATCCTTGGCAAATTAACTTCTCTGACATCAGGTTTTTTTCCTCTTTGACATAGGGAGTTGCCTGTGAGGCAGGCTGCTGGTGACAAATAAAGACGAATGTAAATGAAGCCACTGGCCTATCTATGAGCCAAGAGTGCATGCTCACTGGTTCTGAGTTTCCATTTCCTTCCATCATATGGATGAGAAAACTGAGCTGAGAAGTAATGTGAATCTAGGTGATGATAGGACCTGGTATCTGGGTACATCTGGTCCAGGGCTACTTCCCACTGTACCAAACAGATTCTCAAGAAAGGCTATTTCATAGAATTGCATTTTTTTGGTCATATTCACTGAATTGCATTTTGATGGTAGCATCTGAAATGGGGGTGGGAGCTCCTAATGAGCCAGGACAGAAGGCAAACAGGAGACAGACTGGTGAGCAGGGGAGGAGGAAGTGCCCAAGTCTAACTGCTGATGGTGCCTTTGCCTACTGCACTTGCTGTGGAATAAGCTGGCATGGGGCACAGAACAAGGACCCCATGAGCTGAAGCCATTCCTTATATAGCCCAGCACAAGATGTCCAGGACTGGGCATGGTGACGCCTGCTGAAGTCAAGACCAGAAATGCTTTGGACAAACTGAGTGCCAAGGCAGGATGAAACCCTGCAGAGCTAAACTCAGGTTCAACACTGGGTTCAAATATCCAACACTCAGCAGGCTGGGGATATAGGTTAGGGGCAGAGCCCTTGCTTAGGAGGCACCAGACCCTGGGTTCTGTTCCCAGCACTGCAGAGCAAAACAAACAGAGAAACACAAACTGGGCACAATGGTGCAAACACGTAATCCCAGCACTCTGGATGGCTGAGGCACGAGAGATGCAGGTTTAAATCCATTCTGGGCAAAAAACAAACCCCATACTATTTGTTCTTTAAGGGGCTGGGAATGTGACCCAGTGCAAAGGTCTTGATTTCCACCCCCAGAGCAACAAAACCAAACGAATGAAACAAAAAAAAGTAGAAGATACATTCCATTTCCTCTTTGAAATATCTACTAATCAAGAGGCAGTGTGATATAGCAGAAAAAGTCAGAATCTGGAGCTAGGGGTCCCCACTCTGCCCCAGTCTGCATAAGCTGTGAGTTTGCCCTTTCTGGACCTCAGTTTCCTGTTCTATAAATTTAGGGACTTGGGCTACTCAGTAATCCTCATTGTTTGCTCTGACTTCACACAGACCACTCTGATTTATCTGTGTCAAGAAGAACTGGTAGTTTTATTGGCTATCTGTTCATAAGAGCTGAGAGTATGTAAATAGTAGTTAGCACAAACTTAGGGAGCACAAATAGGAATACAACGATCACTTACAACCAGTCATTGGCTTGGCTGACCTCAATTGCTGGGCAGCCTTCTTTGGAGGAGTTCATTATGGGGATGGGGCACATTCTGAGATAGCTCTTTGGGATTGTGAGAGGTCATATTTAAATTTACAAAAGTTGAGACCCTGAAAATATTTAGCAAGACGAAAATCCTGAAAAAGAAGACAGTGGCTATAATGCTAATATCTGAAAGGCTGCAGCTTAAAAGATGAACTGGGATTATCCTGAGCTCTCATTTTTGCAGACTGGACTAAGTGGGTTGACTTGAACCCGCCATGTGCATCAGCCTCAGTGGAACCAGGATAGGAGGCCCATAAAACTGAGAGGGTAGGGGGACAGGGATTTAGCTCAGCAGCATAAGCACCCTGCCTGGCAAGCACAAGGTCCTGAGTTCGATCCCAGGTAACCCCTCCCCACCCAAAAAAACCCCCAAGAGTGTCGGTGGGGGGTCACCATGGAAGAGTCAGATTTGGGGAGGCCATGGATGGGGCTCTGGTACTGGGTGTGGGAAAACCAGAAGCCCTCCAGGATCTGTCCTCCATGAGAGAGCTCAGGTCAGAAAGGATCATGGGCCACTGGAGGAAGGAAAGGAGCAGGTCAAGGAGGCAGTGAGGAGAGAGGGTCTGCTGGCTTCTGCATTGACAATGTGGCTGCTGCAGACAGAACAACAAGTCAATGAACAGAGGACAGGAGGCAGAATGACAGGGAAGCTGATGCAAGCTGACCTCTCCAGCCCAAAAGCAGGGCAACTGATCAGGGTGGGAACCAAGGGTCAGCAGGGCACAGTGCTTGCTGCCTTCCGGAAGAGCAGAGATCTTGTTTAGGTCTTCTGCTTCCCGCTCAGAAAGCCCCTGGCATGCCATAGGACATGCCACCAGTGCTCAATAAACATCCTGACAAGTAACCACACGGATGGACCAAGGAACAGCTGAAGCCCAATGAACATTACTGTCTCAATTAATTAATGAATTAATGGAAAATTGACCCAGCCTTGTATTCTGATCTCAGAAGAGGGTTACTATGAGAAAAGAAACTCACAGGGAAGAAAGAAAAAAAAACCCTCAGAAGAGGGGTTACTATGAGAAAAAAAACTCACAGGGAGTGAAGAAAAAAAGAAATGTGTTCAAGGAAAAAAAGAGAGAAAGAGGGGAGGAAAACTAAATGTAAGTGGTGATGAGTGAGAGAAAACCTCCAGTTGGGTGTGGCGTGCACATCTGCGAGGGCAGCTCAAAATGAAATAAAAAGGGTTAGTGATATGGACTCAGTGGTCCTTGGATTCAGTCCCCAGAACTGGAAAAACAAAACCAAAGAGGAAAGGAGAGGAAAGGAAGGGTAGGGGAGAAGAAGAGAGATGAGGGAAGAGGAGGGGAGGGAAGAGGAGAGGAGAGGGGAGAGGAGGGGAAGAGAGGTTATGCTGGATTGCAGGAACGGTGCTCCATCTATCCATTCACCCATCCACCCATCCATCTACCCATCTACCCCCATCCATCCACCTATCCATTATCCACCCATCAATCCACTCACTTGTCTACACATCTTCCTTTCCTTTTCCTTTCTTCCTTCCTTCCATTAATTTATCACTTTACCAGACTTTTTTTTTGTACTGGGATCAAACTCACAATTGCACGCGTGCAAAGCAGGCACTGATGCCACTGAGCTAAATCTCCAGCCCCTCTACTGATCTTTTTAGAAGGACTATCACATCAGCTTGTACCAAAGACCATGGAAAACACAATGAGGCAAAACCTTTTGTGTCTATATCTTCTAGATACAGAAAATCCCACATGTTTTCTTCAGTCCCCTACTTCCCAAAACAAAAAAAGTACTTCAGTGATCTCAGGTGTGTGGAAGTGTTTTCCCACACACTGAGCCATTAACTCTGTAGCAGATAGCTGTTCTTCAATTCAGTTGTGACTCTTATCTGCCTGGAGGTAGCTTCAGATGCTGCAGATTAGGGCTTGGTCCCACATGACTCCCTTTCCCCTTCAGATGCCAGTCATAAGCACAAGTTGTGGGCTGTACTTCTGATGGCTGGCTAGAGATTTGGGCTCCTGTGACCCCTTTTTTGAGTTGCATTAATTTGCTAGAGTGGCTTGCAGAACTCAGAGAAACACTTCACTTACATTTACCCACATATTATAAAGGATCTTATAAAGGATACAGATGAGTGGCCAGATGGAAAAAGATGCAAAGGACACACCAGAGACTGTCATAAATCAGCTAGCAGGAAGCTCACAGAACTCAGAGAAGCTTTTGGGAGAAGCAAGTGTTATGGCTTGTGTCTAGATTTCCCCCCTTCAAAGCCTCAGGCAGACATAGGCAGGGCTTTTTCAGAGGCTGCTAGATCTAGTGTGTGTGAAGCTGGGATGGATTCATGGTCAATGCTAGGATGAAGGGTACAAGGACTAAGGGTGTGAGTGCTATCTGCCCTGAGCAGGCTGAGTAAGACACAAGGGACAGAAAGAGCTGTGCCTGGTCCTTGGTGGTTTGCTACCTTCCGCCTGCCATGAACTGCTTTCATCTCTGCAATGCCTGGCTGCCAAGCCACCCTGCCTTGAAGCTGGCTGATGATGGACTGAAACCTCTACATCTGTGAGCTAAAGAACCCTTTCCTCCTTCAACTTTGGGTGCCAGGTATTGTGTCTCAGCAACAAGAAAAGTAACTAAGTTAGGGGGTTTATGGGAGCGTCATTGTGCAGGGATGATTGAATGATTAAACTGTTGGTCAACTGGGGATCCACTCAACACCCGGCACTTCTCCCCTCCGCAGTGGTGAAGGATACCTGCTCACTGTGCCTGGTCTTTCCCATAGCCACCTTATCCTGAAGCCACTAGGGGCTCCCAGCCACCAGACATCTCATTAGCATACAACAGATTCTGAGGGCTTTGGGAATTGTGTGTCAGGAAACGGAGAAGACCAAATATATATTTCATAGTATCATAATAACAGAGGTGACTTGTAAAATAATGCTTTGCCCAAAATAGTATGAGCTGGATGGCAGCTCAAGGTTATGCACTAACTCAGTCATTTCTAAGGTCACCAGGGACTGGACTTGCCGGGGAGCTCCAGGAATCCTATTTTAAAAGCATTTCTCTGACTGCCCCACATCTGCACCTCAAATTTCCTCCCAGGCAGTTCTGGGATTCCCAGTGGGTGGCTTGTTATTGATGGGGGACTGATGCCACCGCACTCACCTGTGCTGGTCTTCAGTCACCACCAAAGGGACAAGCAGCAACCACAGAAGAGGTCTGCCACAGCCAGGCACACGGAGAGCTGCCAAGGGCACTGCTGCTGCTGCCTACTGGGCTTTAGCTAAAGCTGCCCTACCCACACCTGCCCTACCTGTGCCCAGCATTTGGCAAAGGTACCTAGGCTAGAGGTGCAATCTCCTTTCCCAGAGTGGCAGCAGTTGTTTGGACCAACATCATCTTTGTGAATCTGATTGTTTATAATTTTTTGTAGCCCTTTCTGCAAACAAAAGAGCTCAGGCATCAGTCCCATATCTGGGCAGAGATCACACTGAGTGGCAGAACCTGCACCCCCATCCCTGCACCATCCATGATTTTCCTTGAATCTAATGGTTACGACTCTTATTTAGGATACATTCTTTTCCGAGAGATTTCTTTGTTCCTCATCTCAATAAACTCATGGAGAACCTGTCCCAATAACTTGGGAAACATTCTTAATCCGCCCTGCTACGTACAGTTGAGTTGCACGGCCGTGATCGAGGTCCTCATTGTTTGTGAAGGCTGGAACACTGTGTGGGAGGTTCTGGGGCTCATCAATGCTTAGCAAGACAGAGGAAAGTGATTGATTAGTATGCTTGCCACATATGCTAAAAGAGGGGTAGCGTGTGTGCCACACCTGTGCCTCCTGAGACTAAGTGACCAGATTGTCTTTGGAGACTTACAAGTGGTCAGATAGGGAAGAGATTTCAGAATGATAGATATTTGCAAGTATTTAACAGCAACCGCTTCATCGTATTGTATGGAAAGATGTGTTACTGACAACCCTTTACAGATGAAGTCAGGGGCTCAGAGAAGGTAGGTGATTTGCTTAAGGACAGACAGCTACTATGCAGAGTTAGGGTCCAACTTAGCTTACCCGATGCCTCAGCCATCCTTTGTCCACTGTCCCACACAGCCTTAGTGTATTTTCTGGGAAGGGCTGGATCAGAACACAATTGAGGGCAGCGATGAGTTCACCCAAGCACCACGAAGAAGCAGACCTTTTCGTCCATCCCTAGCAATGACAATGGCTGATAATGATGATAAATCTGGTGGTGACGTGGTCAGGCTCCTGGCCTCATAAGGGATTGGTTGTCAAGAATAAGGGGTTAGTTGCTCCCAAAGGCATCTTTACATGTGATAGATGGTCAGAAGACTTCAGACCCTCTCAGAGCACACATATTCATCAGCATTACCCAAGCCTCACAGGGGCAGTCAGCGGGAGCTTCCCTTAAATGGCTTTCTGAAATGCAGACTCTGGCTTCTTTGTCATTCTTGCTGTTTCAACCATAGAGGGCTGCCGTCTCCCACCCAGTTGTCCTTGACCATTGAGAGTAAGTGTAGACCAACAGTGTTCCTGAAGCCCTTTCCAGCCTGACAAAATATGACATCCAGCTTCAATTCCAGGTACTACACCCCACACTGCGCTGCTCTAAGAGGAAGAGTCAAGGTAAACAGGGCCGTGTTCCCATGTCTTCCCTACTATGTACCACACACACACACACACACACACACACACACACCCTTCTTCCTTTATTCCCTGCTGGAAAAAGTGGAGTCACGTGCCTCCCATTTAGACTCCTCCTCCAATCAACACTGGATCATCACTTACACACATAGTCCTTGGTCCTGGGGGAAAGATGGGAAAAAGTGGCCTTTGCAGGTCCTCAAAGAACCTGTAGGACCACTGAGACATGACAACACTAGGATTTTAAAGTGATAAAAGATAAAATATTGGAATGGTCAGAGCTAACTGTAGACTTTTGCCTTCAGGGAAGGACTCATGGGAGATGGTAGCCGGGAAGAGGGACTGAATCTGGAGACAAATCTGGGTCCTGCTCTTTGCTAACTTTGGCCCTGTACTTTCTCTCAGTCTCATCTTTCTAATCTACAAAGCAGGACACTTAGGTCACAGTGAGAAGCATAGTCTTTTGTGGTCACCAACAGTGACTTTTGTAACCCATTTGGCAAACACATTGGACTTGACTTGAGTGCAGTTAGTGGCGGGAGCTGGCCTGAATCAATGGGAATCTATTTATGGTTTTATCTGTCCGATAAAGCAAACATAGTTACAATTTCACTATAGAAAAATTAACGTTTTGGAGCATGGCCTGTTGTCCCAGGTCCTGCCAGGGGGTGATATATAATATATCACATATGCCAGGGACATAAACTGAACTCTGAACAGTTCTGAACTCTGAAACACACTCTCCCCAAGAAACCTCAGCCAAAAGGCATGACTAAGGGCAGAGCTATGCAGAGCAGGCCTCTGCAGGCTTTTCTGCAAAGGGCCAGACAGTAAATATTTTATCTCTGAGGGCCACATATGGCCTCTGTTGTAATGGTTCAGTTCCGCTTCATACAAGCAATTACAACCAATAGACATGGCTGCGTTCCAATAAAACTTTATTTATAAAAACAAGCAGCTGGTAGGATTTAGCCTGTGGGCTACAATATGTCAAGCCTGAGGTAGAGAAATGGGTTTGAGAGCTAGTAAGAGTCCCAGAAGTCACCTACTCTGTCCCAGCTCTATTTCACATTTAGGTCTCTGACGACAGGAAAAAGCAGAGCAGGAACAGTGTGACCAGTGCCTCTCAGAGTACCTGTTTTGAGGTACATAATCTCCCCCGCCCCAGGGCCGTACCCTGGTGCCTCCTGACCAGATGGAGCAGGGAAGATGGCCAGGAAGCCTCTTTGGCTCCTGAACGCATGCCAAAGAGCACTAGAAGCAGAAGAGGATCTCAGCTTCCTCATCCAAAAAAAGAAAATGGCAACTCGAAAACCAGAAGCGAGGAGAAGCAGAGAAGTGAATCTCGGCATCCTGGTCGCTAAAGGCCACTTGGCTGGCTGCCAGCTGAACAAGGCTGCAGCCAAAGTGAGGGTGGCAGATGACGGCCACCTGGGGGCTGAGGCTGGGGCAGCTCTGTTCACCATCTGCCATGCTCCTTGCTCCCCAGCCAGATGAGGGAGGAACTTGGCTCTCTGGTCAGGCACTGTACGGTGCTGTCTCCTTCTCTCCACTTAAGTTCCTACCAAGAAGCAAGAAGCAATGGCAGGTGCTCATGGAAGGAACTGGGCTTTGGGTGGAAGTTTTGGGTGGACATACATACAGCCTGTGCCTGCTAGGACAGGGGCAGTGGGAACAGGAGCTGAGCCAACCTGGGCCCAAGCAGGCAGTAAAAACACAAAGCCTTGGGGCAGTGACAGAATCCTGGAGTCTAGCAGAAAAGTAGCTTTAGCTCCCATTTTCCAGGCAAGAAGACCGAGGCCATCATACACCTGAAAGCAGCAGAGCAGGAGCTATAAGCCACATGGCCTGATTTTCATCTCAGGCCTCTTTCCACCAACAAATACAGAGCTTGCCCAAAATGCTTTTGCCCACAGGGAACGTGTCCATGTGTAAAAATTCTGTAACCATGGCACCCAGATCACGGGGCTGTCTTGAAGGCTAAATGAATAACTACACAGCCTGAGCTTTCCCAGAAGTGGGACCCATCAGCTAGACCTCCTAGCTCCTCCTCTTTGTTAGTTCAAACTGACTAATTGATTTTTCTTTCTTGTGCATGAAAAGAGCACTCAAGCTGCTCATTGATCAGGGCACCAGAAAGACTTCTCCTTTGTATCAGCCCAGAGAGAAGAAACGATACAGGGCTGTGTGTGTCACACGACTTCTCCCAGAGACCACTGGGCAGTGAGAGCCCCCTTCCCAACACCCTCTCTTTCCGAAGGGCAGAAAACAGACGACAGACAGCACGGAAAGCCTTTTCAAGCACCCACCCTCTGCAGTGACCCTCGCTCATAAGAGTGCCAGGGAGCACTGTCGATTCTTGGAGGATGCTTCGGCTCAAAGCCACAAGTTCCAACTGGAAGCACCCCTCCCCACCCCTCACTGTGCTCATGGAGACAGGCTGGAAGAGTGGTCCATGCTGCAGGGTCTGTGAGCCTAGGTGCTGGGTCACATTTTAGTTGTATGCCTTACTTTCTAGGGGACCTTGGCCAGTTGATGGATCCAGCTTCCTGCCAGGGAATGAGCCTCCTAATAAGGTCACTCATGGCAGACACCAACACCCTGTTCCTCTTTCCTTCCTTTAGCGTTTATGATCATGATCCAGCTGTCAAGGGTGGTTCTTTTTAAATAGTGGGATATATCCTCTCTGCATGCCTGTGGAGTGGTGTTGAACACTTGAAGCACCTCCCCGAGAAACCTTAAGAAGTGCTCAATACAACAGATCTGTCAACTGACTGGCTGATCGACAGTCCTTCCAATGGGCAAGGATCCTGGGCCAGCTCCTAGGGCAATGGCCTGGTGCCAGGGCTGTGGCATCCAGAAGAAGCAAATCCCAACGCTCTGAGCCACTGCCCAGTGTCTTAGCTCTACTTCAATTGCCTCTTTCCATGGGGTACACTTAGGTTCCATCTGGCTCCTGCCAGGAACCTACTGGGACCCGGCTCCAGCAGAGCAGAAATCTCCTGTAAGAGCTGGGGTTGCCTTGATGGATTCTGCCTGGCAGAGGAACCATGCCCAGCTCTCTGATCGATACTCTCAGCAGAGGCCTTTTGAGAACAGAGCCAAAGGAAAATAGAAAGGGTTGTTTGCTTAATAAATGGACCTTTGCTGGACAGGGCTGTATTTTCTTTCTTTTTCTTCCTTTTAGCGACTTGTCAGCCGTCTCAGCTTCTCTTGCCTCTTCTCTCCTGGCTGTAGGACATATTGTTTCCTACAATAGCAAAGTAAGAGCTCTGAGCCTAGCTGCCTCCACTGCAAATAATCCTGGGAAGACAAGGTGCATGGAGGACTGGGTGGGGAGGGGGCCAAGAAACTCAGTTCATGGCGTTGAACTTGTTTCTTCTAGGGACCTTTTCATCTGGGTTCCCAAAGTCATTAGGACATGGACAAATTAAATGTTGGCGAAACCCTTTTCTAACAATGCTGAATTGTTTTGTTCTTTTTTGTTTGTTTGTTTGTTTGCTTTAATTTGAGGTTTCCTCCTTGGTACCTGTGGGCTGGCTCTACCAGGCTCTTCTTGGCCAAATGTCTGGGGTTTCCAGGATCAGTGCTAAGAAACACAATGACATCTGAGTCTGTTCAAAGGTACTGGTAAGGTGATCGGTCCAGGCTTCTGAAATGGGTTAATGACAAAGCCAAAGGTAAGGGAGACAAACAGCCACGTTTCCCAGAGCCCAGAGCAGGACTGTATGGGGTTCAGGGTGATCTTTGGGGAGGTAGAAGCCCCGTACGTAAGCTCCCTTCCTCTCCTAAAGTTTAACATCTAGCTTGCTAATATCTGAAGTTGAAGAGAATGACTCCTTTTTTCAGATACATTTTTTAAAGACACAAAGGAAGAGAAATCAAAGAGCAGAAGGAACAGGAGACTCTTCAGATTCCACTCAGAAGAGAAAGGAGTTGGTTTATAGAAACCCAAAGAAAAAGACACCGACATCACTGGGCCACAGGCATTCATTGTGGTCAGAAACAGCTTGCATCTGGTTGTTAAGGAGATGAGACTGGGACCCTCGCCAGAAAGTATACTCAAAACCTGAGTCAGGGGTCTTCCTGGGGCCCCCAAATCCACCCTATCCAGAAGGAGGTCCTTGTGAGAGGCCTCAGTTCAGCTTCTTGCTTTGTTTTTGTTTTTGAGACATAGGGTCTCACTGTGCAGGTCAGGATACCTTAAACTCACAGCAACCCTCCGGCCTCAGCCTCCTGATTGCTGAGATTATAGGTGTGAGCCACCATGCCCAGCCACAATTCAGTTTCTTTAATAGCCCCTGGATTATCTCTTAGCATAGGATAGGCTATTTGAGAAGACCCAATGAACCCATCTAGTAAAACTGTCCTGCAGTCTGAAAATTTCCTGTTTGAGATCAATTCATTCCCTTGCCTAAAACAGACTTTATTGTAGAAATTGGCTAGATAGTTAAACACAAACACTGTTCAACTCCCACTTGGGACAGGGCCTGGGAATGTGCATTTCTTCTAGGTTCACAGATAACCACTGCCGCAAACCTCCACGAGGAGAACTCTCTGACAAAACTATGGCCTTTCTCACTAGCTCCTCCCTTCTGAAGAAACGGAGGACTGAGATGGGAAGACTGGACGGAAAGTCAGGCGCGGGCTAGGCTTGTCACTTAGTGGGTGTTCCTGGACAAGTCGCTTGACCTTTCAAGTTCTCGGCTCTCTTATCTATGAAATGAGTATCTCATTTGAATATTTTCACTTTGAATTTTCTTTCTTTCTTTTTTTTTTTTTGTCTTTTTGATACAGGGTCTCTCTATGCAGTTCAGAGAGAGAACTGCATAGAGCTCACTTGTAACCCAGGCTGGTCTTGAACTTGCAATGATCCTCCCACCTCAGCCTCCCTAGTGCTGGGATTACAACTGTGAGCCACCTACTGGCTCACTTTGAATTTTGACTTAAACATGTTGCGTGTTTGTTTTGTGTTTTCAAGGTTCCCAACTCTATGGCACTGGGGTCACCCAGGAACTTGTGAGACATGCATGGTCTTTATTCAAGCAGCATTTTGAACAGACAGCAATGGTGTTTCTTCCAAAGATCACTCTTCCCTTTTTGCCTTTAGCACTGGGTTGGCTGAATCCAGCTGGTCTCACAGTATCCAGAACAAAGATTACATTTCCTAGCAGCCTTTGCAGGCAGTCATGACCATCTGAGGAATTTTAGCTACTGGAATATGAGTGGCTATGGTATTTCAACTTCCAGTTTGTACTCTTACAAAGAAAGAGTGTGTTTTACACTGCACCTTTTGCTTTTCCCCCTTCTTGCCAGTGGAAAATTAGTGAATGAATTCACTCAATAAAAAAATGATTATGGAACATCTGCTGTGTGTCCAGCTGTTCTGGACACTTGGGATAAAACCCCTGTCCCAGCAGAGTTTCTATCTAACAGGTAGAGAGACATGACATAAGCAGTAAACATGATAAATACATATGTTACCTAGTCTCTTAGTCACTGGCCTTGTTGTTGAGACAAAACACCTGACACCAGCAAATTCAGAGAAGACAGATAGTTTTGGTTCACATTTCAGTACCTAGTTGACTGATTCCAAAAGCAGGACGGTGGGGCAGAATGCTGCATGGTGTGGCAGACAGGAAGCAGAGAGAGTCAAGGGAGGAGACGGGGAGAGAGATAAACCCTTCTAGGTCACATCCCAGGGACCTGCTTCTTCTGACCAGCTCCAATCTCCCAAAAGCAAGTCAGCTACAGTCCCCCATAAGCCAGTCACCTTCTAAAAGTTCCATCTATGGCTGCATAAGGCTTTGGTAGTGGTGGGGACATCTAGATAGAAACCATAATATATAATACATTAAGAGATGCACTTTGGGGGAAAAGAAAGAGTTGAGAACAGCAAAGGGAACACAGAAAGTGCAGGGATCAGGGAGGCGCAGTTGCAGTGTTAAATCAGCCATCTTTGTGGACAAGAGCATCATTCTGGGTGATCACAGGGCCCCAGGTCCCTGACACTCGGAAGTCACCCTCAGCCCTCACTGCTCAGGTTCAGCCTGTGTCGAGAAACACAAATAAACATCCATTTCCTTGAAGCTGTTGCTGGTCAAGGTCTTTGTTTTAGTGGCTGATCCTGCATCCTGACTCCCTGCACCTGAGCCAGGAGCCCCTTTCACCCCATAGTGGGTTTCTGAGGCTGCCTTAGCAAATTGCTATAATCTTGGTGACTTAAAAGAGCAGAAGTTGAATCTCTCAGTTCCAGAGCCAGAAGTGTGGGCTCAAGTCATTGGCAGAGCAATGTTCCCTCCAAAGGTTCCAAGGGAACAATCTTTTTAGGCCTTTTCCAGTCCCTGGTGGCTGCTGGCATCTTTGTGGCTATGTCATTCCCATTTCTTCGGCCACTGTTGTGTGTGTCTGTTAGAAGGGCAGTGATTCTTGGACTGAGGGACAGAATAATCCAGAATTCTTGAGATTCTAAACTCTGTAACATCTACAAAGGCCCATGTGAGGTCACACTGGCAGGTTCTGAGGGTCAGGATGTGGGCATGTATTCTCCTCCTCTTCTGGGGGCAGGGGGGGGGGCAGGACCCCAGCCACAGGCACTGAGCATTCATTATCATCCAAATGTGTGCTTGGCCATGGTGCTCTAGGTCGGCAGGGTAGGTGTATGGAAGGGGACAGATTCGCTCCACTTCCAGCAGGTAAACAGGGGTGAGGGCCAGTGTAGACCCAGGCCTGAGAACACCTCCTGTGTCTCCCTTGCCTCTGCCAGATTCCCCTCCCTTTTTATCTCATCCTATCTGGAAACAACCTGCAAAGGAAATGGTCATAAAACCACCCAGGGACCAGGCACATTTATAAAAGCACCACACAAACCAAGCAGTAACCTTCACGCCTCAGCTCTCAGTGGGGGCCGTGTGAAGGGAGAAGGAGGTTGAGAGGCAGCTGGATTTTGACTGAGGGATATGAACCTGGGAATTCCAACTGTGCAAAGGGGGAGGGCTTTACAAATTCTTGTTTCCTGGACTCCTGGGGGCTACTGGGCTGCATGGCTCCCGTACAGAATCTTGCACCGTCATCACCCAGGTGGTGCTGCAGTACTGGCAACACTGAGGCCCAGATTCTCCCTGCTGGAACTGAACCCCCTCAGAGCACTAGAGCAGGGCAGATGGGACCCTGAGGCTGCCATCTCTGTGGATATCTGAGCCCCCATGGAGGGGTGGCTGGGGTGGGGTGGGGAGGTGAAACAAATCCAAGGGCTTAGGACACAGCTTTTTACCAATCATGATGGATGGTTCTGACCACTCTGATGCCTGCACTGTCTCCCTAGCAGCACTCGCCAGATAGCAGGGTGGGCAGCCCCACGTGACAGGTGAGGCACTGAGGTTCAATGGGGTGAGAAACTTCCTTGAGCCCATAGCTAAGAAGGGAGACTGGGAGGAAGGAAAGCAAGGCTGAGCCACAGCCTCGAGGAGGAAGGTTTTCAGCCAGGATATCTCCTTGGCAGTTTTTATCCCGGGAGCTTAGAGAAAAGCAGCCACTCATCAGAGAGCTTACCGGGGGATCTCAGAGCATCTTCCTCCTCCCCAGGGCCCCACGTTTGATGGTAAATACCAGCGAAGACTCCTCAGCCTCCCTCCCCTGTAAGGACAGAGCAGACACTGTGGCCAGCTCAGAACAGAATGGAATGGGATGGAATGGAGTGGATTGCAATGGAATGTCCGGACACTGCCAGGCAGGGGACACAGACCAGAGCATTTCAACGTGTCATGGGAACGGCCAGGCAGAAATCAAGCCAACTGACTGATGCTCATCAGTGGCGTAAGGGTCAGCCCAGGTCAGCTGAGGCCCCACCCTGCCCCAGCCACAGCCTCTCATCTGGTTTGTCCATTACAACACTGATTTTAATAGAGAAAAACAGTTCCACTGTTCAAAGAAAATGCTAGCAAATTATTGATTCCATTCACTCCTCATACTTTACTGATGAGGAAACCATGGCAGAGAATAGGAGCGCTGGTTGTTACCCAGAGGGTCTGATCTTTGGATGGTTAGTCCAACACTCTGTCCACTTGCCCTCCTCCCTGCTCTGCTGGACCATGTGGTGGGAGAAGAAAAGAGAAACCAATGTTCATATTATGTATCCATAAGGCATGGCTGGACAACATGGTGAATGTTGAAATCTTTAAAATGCATCACAGTGAAAGACACTTTGCCATTCATTCTCCCCAAAATACTTCCCTTGCTTCCCATACTCTCATTCCACCTCTCTTGCCACTTTCTGAAGCAGTTCTAGAAGTATTTCTCAAGTGGATTCAGTTGCACTGTGCTGGATGTCCTGAACTGATTCAAAATGTTTACCTTTCATGATCCTTTTAACTTTGGGGAAGAGCTGGAGGCTGCATGGTGCTAGCTCCCGTGAGTAAGGTGGATAGGCACAGGCAGGAATGTTTTAGGAACCTATTTTCCATTGGATGGCACTCACCAGCAGTCACTGTACTTTTTATCACAGTTCATAAAGACTCTCACCAAAGAGGACTTCGAGACCTGCTTCAGAATGTAGCAAGAGCAATGTGCTGTGTCTGAAGCAAGGTAAATATTTGGCAGGAGTAAAGTCTGTGTCTTTTATGTAATAAATCTTTAAAATGTAAACACTCACTGTTTATTTTAATCACCCCTCATGCATACCCACCTGGATGTGTGTGCCACCCACTACTGTATCACTTTTATGATTTCCTAACTGGTCTCCCTGCTTCAAACTCTGCCTCTGAACTCATTCTCCACCCTGGGCAACAGTGATCATTTAAAACTACTTCTCAGAGTGGCAGTCACAGAGTACAACCTAAACTCCACAGAGCCTTTCCTGTTCCTGTTTCCTCCTCTTATGTCACTTCCCCTCTGACATCACTTCCCCTGTGCTTCCCCCACCACTGTTC
Organism: Cavia porcellus; assembly: GCF_034190915.1. Taxonomy (NCBI): domain Eukaryota; kingdom Metazoa; phylum Chordata; class Mammalia; order Rodentia; family Caviidae; genus Cavia; species Cavia porcellus. The sequence continues at coordinate 232,347 of NW_026947493.1, forward strand.
ACAATGGCCTTTTTTACTTCTACTCCCTTGTGTCTGGAAGTTGATCTCTAGAAGCTGAGGGACCACGTATCTCTAGATGGGTACATCTCCACCGTGGTACCACCAGGCTCTAACACTTAATTAGATACTCAAAACCCAAAAGCCAGCTGGGGATTTAGCTCGGTGGCCTAAGCACCTGCCTAGCAAGCGCAGGGTTGTGAGTTCAATCCCCAGTACCAAAAATCAAAACAAAACAAAAACTCGAAAGCCCTTCCTGGAATGAATGAATAAGTAATTGTGGCAGCCCGCTGGTGTATGTCCCCTTCCACACTGAGTTGGGCTGAACCGCATCATCAGCAGAATGGAATGCTGTAGAAGTAACAGAGTGGTCTCTGAGGCTAGGTCATGAAAGATGTTGCCATCTTTGTCTTGCTCTCTAGGCTTAGACTTAGGGTTGCTCTGAGAGAAGCCGGCTGCCATATCAGGAGGATGCTCAAGCAGTTGTGTGGAGCTCTCTGTATGGTGAGACTCTGCCACTAACCTCTAGCAAGCAATCTCTATGCATATGCCTGACCCAGAAAGCTTCAGATCCCTCATGAGGGATTGTGAGCCAGAAACCACTCCTGAATTCCTGCATCACAGAAACCATGAGGTGATAAGTGTTTCAGGTGCAAAGTGGTGGGATAATTTGTTATGAGACATGGATAACTAATACATATTTTTCTTTAAAGAATGGGCTCATAATATACATACTGTTCGGAGACCAACATTTTTACTTCATCAGTGTACCATCTTTCATGTCAAAACACCTATGTACATCACTTTAAATAGACATTCAGAACTTCAATGAATAAATGTATCACTATTTAAGCACTCTTGTAAGTCCTGAATTTTCTACTGCTACCAGCAAACTTGTGATGACCACTGTTTGAGGCTGTTGCTTTAGGACATGGGTTATTTTTTGGGGATACATTCTCAGAAGTGGAACTGCTGGGCCCAGGGATGTATCTGGGGTTATGAATTTCTAAATCTTGCCTCCAGAAAGCCTGTAAGACTCTTCCCTTAGGATTTCAGAGCACCTGTTTAGTAGGCGTACTTTAAAAACATTTACTGTTTTGCCCATCTGATAAAAATGGCCTGTGATTATTTGAATGTATGCTTCTTTGATTTTTAAATACACCAGTTGGAGTGGAGGCCCTGAGTGGGGAGGGTTCCTGGGTAGAAAGAGTTCTGCCTGCCCATTCTGCTAGGCAGCCCAGCACCCCACCTCACAGCCATGGGGACTCCCACTCTCTTTGCTTCTAGGCCATATTCCCCCACCGCCCCCCAGCAGGGCGGTGCAGTAGCAGTCAGGGGTTTCCTATCTGAGGCCAGGCTGAATCCTTGGCTTGCTCCTGCTGATAAAGGTGCAGGCATTCTTACATCCCTGGCCTGTTGGCAGGCTGAGGTCCCTCTGTATCTCTCCACAGCTGGCTGGGGATTGCCCATCTGGATGCCTGCTCTCAAGACTGGAGGAAAAACCAGGCCTCTACTTCCTGACCTCCTGTCCATCCTGCTAAGGTGCAGAGGAACAGAAAAGAAAGTGTGTAAGCGATTAATGCCATGGGAAACACTGGGGCAGCTGCATGTTCTGATGAAAACTTTTCAAGCCCTGTTCACAGGCAGATGACACAGTGGTCTCAGGAGGCTTCTTGGCCTTCTGACTCAGTTCCTGATCATTGGCTTCCTCCACTCTGGGGAGAAGGAGAGGGACGGAAGAGAGGAGGGGGATGGAGAGGGGGGTGAAGGAAGAGAATGGAGTGGGGAAGAGGGGAGGCAGGAGAAGGAAAGAACAAAAGTACAGAAACAAAGGGAAACGGTAAAGCAGAAGAGAAAAAGAGCACTGCAACAGGCAGGCTTTTGAAACATACACTGGGTTTGTTTGACAGCAACAATTCCCAACACACAACTCAACACCAGTGCTGCATTGAGGAATTTCGAGTTCACATCGCACTTACAGAAGGCCTGGTGTGGTGGCATGGGACTGTAATCCCACCACTGGGGACGCTGAGGCAAAAGGATCCTCTTAAATTCAACGTTAGCCTGAACTACATAGTGAGAAAGAAAGAAAGAAAAAAAAAAAAAGAAAGAAAAAAGAAAAAGAAACCTCAGTGTGTGGTCCTAAATCACACTTTGTTTCCTCTCCTAACTTGCACAGTCTTTTGTGTTGTGTGTGATCTTGCTATGTAGTCTTGACTGGCCTTGAACTCAATCACCATGTGGTCCAGTCTGGTCTGTAACTCACAGTGACCCCCCTGCCTCACCTCTTTAGTACTAGAATGATTCCATAGCCTGCTTTTGAAAAGTCCCTTCAATTTCCAGGTGGCTTCAGTTCTTCCTTGTTGCTGAGGTCCCACCGAGCCCTTCACACCTGGCGCTGCCCCTTCCCAGTTGCCCACTCCAGAAGGCACCATCTAGAAGCTGGTGCAGTGCTCTGGCTGGGGCAGTGTGGTTCTCTAACCCTTCCAGTTCCCTGAGCCCACATAATCCCTCGTGGCCCTTCTTGCTCAGCAGTAGTTCCCTAATTTCTTTTCTTCAGGGATCAGACTGATGGCCAGTGTTGGGTACCGTGGGAATATTCATGGCTCCCATCTCTTCCTCCTCCTCCTAGGTGGTAGGATTCTGCCCTCTTGCCTGTTTTGCATGCTTACATGTTTCAGTTTACCCAAGTGACTAGGGGGGCACTCAGTCCTCTCTTGCACTTGCAGGGCACTGGACCACAGAGAAAACTGCAGCCTGGGATGAATGATTTGCTCTAGGTCATAGGGCTACCAGGGCCTGCAATGGGACAGCACTTTTGTCTTCAGACTCCATTCAAATCTCTAACCCCTTGCTCAGGACTGAATTATGGTTTTCCCGAGGTTGAGACACCAGCTGCCTTTGTGGGTCTCCTTTCTTGCAGCAAAATGTTAAATATTTAATTTTGTGACTGCATTGCTACTAAGTCAAATAATGCAGGGTGCATTCATTGGTCTATCGTCGCTGCTATTATATTGTTTTTTCCTGCTGATTTGGAAAGATATCAAAGTGCAGACATCTTTCTGGCCCCTAAAAGTCTCATGGGCCCCAGACACAGGGCCCTGCTGCACTGAAAGAAATAGGGCCCTGCCCTGCAGCCCACATCAAACACGTAGGCAGCGCTACCTGTTTGTCTAAGTGTTTCCCAGAACTAGATGAAGAATAGATTATTAGGAAGAAAAAAGATGGAGCTGATGAATAATGTAAAACACCTGCCAGCCTTTTGCCCTCCAGCTGGGAACACACAAAAACTACCCTTGGTCTCGGAAGGCCACAGGAAGTTGGAGTTCAGGTTTCCCTGGGGTGTCTGATGCCTCCAAGTCGCAGCCCCCCTCTGCTTGGTCCCCAAATCCTCTCTCACCCTGATGAAACCAGCCCAGGGAGATTTCCAGTTCACAAACATGTGTCTGGTGTGCTAGCAGAGAGTCCTCTCTTTCCTCGAGAGGACACATGAGACTTCTTGGGAAGATCAAGAAGATGAATCCTGGCTGGGCACAGCTCCTGGGTCCCAAAATGATGCTGGGAGGCTGCTTTCAATGAAGAGGGGACGTAACTCTTGGTGGGGGTCTTTGAAGATCCCAGGTAACAGCTCCTGTAATTCCACTGTAGGTCATCTCTTTACCTGCAGGGAAGGAGCAGCCAGAGCACAGATGGTGAATGTAGTTTCACATGTGACCAGGCAGGGCCCTGTGTCTTGGAGCAGAGAGCATGGCTCTGTCATGCACGCCATCTGCCAAGGAGTCCTTCTGCCTTCATAGGCCCCTTCAGCTATAACAAAATATTAAAGCTTATATTTTACAATTGCACTGGTAGAAAGACAAACTGTCTAAGCAGGCCTTGCAGTCCTTCCTGACCCCAACAGTGTGCTCTTCTTCCTGTGATCCCACCCTAGCTGGGAGCTGAGTACCCGGCTGTTCTGGTAACTTTTGGGCAATGTATTGCTAAGAAACCCAAATAGCACTATGTTTTTAATACTTAAAATCATAATGGCTATACATAAGTGTTTGTGCATATACAACAGTCTCTGTTTTACCAAGGTAGACAGTGAGGCTTGAAGAGTTTAAATATTTAAACCAAACCATAACCGCTAACAAATGGTAGAGCTGAGATTTGAATCTAGATAGACTAACCCAAACCGAGAAAACAGCTCAAAGGAGATGTGAATTCTAGCAGGAATGAAACCCTTAATGATGGCGCATCGACTCTGAAACTGCGGGCAAAGGGGGCTGGGGAAATCAGTGTAGCACACTCCCAGAGCTCTGTTCCATTGGCTCACCTGGGAGGCTGAGACGAACTGCTCTCCCATTAAAGCCTGGGCGATGCCTTGTGAAGACCTGACAGGAAAGGGAAGCATGTGGTTGTGGGTCGCCCACCTTCTGCAGCTGGTTTTCCTCACAGCAGATGCTGGCAGCTGCTGACCTGGGATGGGTGGGAGACCCTGGCAAAGCCTGAGCACAGGTGAGGTCTCCAGAATGACTTCTGTGTCAACCACTGCCTCCTTCCTCAATCATATGGATGGGAGCTGGAAGGAAGCTGTCCCTTCTACATTCCCACTGGGCACCTCCCTGGAGGAAGCCTTTAATTTAAACCCGTAACTCACGTAACCAAGAGAGCTCAGAATGGAGTAAGGGCAGTGGAGGCAAAGAATCAGCCTAGCCTCCGTGTAGGAAGGATAGGGCCGCCCGATGGGGTGAATGAAGTCTGAGCCCACACTTTGTTTCTGCTACTCTTCTCTAGCTCAGCATCTCATCTGCGTCCACCCCTTTCTCTCCTGGTCCACATCTTGAGGATACTCCTACCTCCTTTCCACTACTGTGATCAGCGCCATCTCCTTTCTGTAGACTGGAAGTCGGGGTGGGCTGAGAGTGGCTGCTCACTCACGAGGCACCAATTGCCTGCCCAGGGCACAAAGACTTCCTTCTTCTCCAGTCCTATGAGTTAGTTGCTGTCTGAATAATACAGTGGAATGAAGCAAAGCTGAAGAGATGAAATAATTTGCCCAGGGCCACACAGCGAGGAAGACACAAGACCTCCCTTCCTCTATCCCTGTCCTGCACTTCCCCAGTCCCTCAAGCTGAGGAGAGGTTATAGCTGTGACCCCAGTGAGTACCCCTCCTGGGGAACTGCTCTGCCCTTTCCTGGGGTTACTTAGGAACTATCACCTGACAGACTTGGTAAACAGAGATAGGCCTCCCCCAAGATGGTGGTGCTCAAGAACTTGCCCACGTGTGTGCACGTGGGTGGATGTATGTGTTATGGAGAGAGGGATTCTTGCTTTGAGGATGAACCAGCCAGGCACAAGGACAAAGGGGAAGCTTGGGGACCCCAGCCACCCACAGGTATAGAGACACAAACCTGCAGCAGGAGGAAAACCCAGGTTCCTGGGAGGTGCCAGAGGAGTTGGGTAAGGACTACAGACCCAGGAAGGCAAAGGCCCAGCCCCCTTGCCAGCAGGAGCCAGCACATATTGCTGATCTGGGCTGTGGCTCCTGGTTGGCCCCTAATTAGATTCACACCTCAGCTGCTGGGAGTAAAATGAGTTCTAAACAATAGAGGAATCCAAGCAGCCTAATTGCTAAATTTGGAATTTTATTAGCTGAATTTTGCGACCACCTGTAGACCTGTTTCAGAGTCAAAACAAGTGGCACTGAACTGGAAAGTTACAAAGCTTTTAAAACAGAAAGTCACAAAAAAGACATTCTGTTGGAAACAATTTAGCCAGACTCTTACATTAATTTTTAGTTGACACCTATATCTTGTTTCTTTGTTGAGCAGATTAACTTTTCTCTTGTGGGCGCAGCTCATTCTGCTTGTCTCATGGGGCTTGTACCCTGAGTAATTTTTCACTCTTCTGGGTCAAATTCAGGGCACAAGATGGCGTTATGCTAAGCTACAACACTCCCCACTGGTTTTAGTACATGAATCAAGTCCTTGATTCCTGGTCATCTTTCTTATCTAAAAGTACATACAGTTGAATTACAATTGATTTGAAATGGGGAGTGCTTCAAAGGGAAACGTACAGATTGAATGCAAAGTCCAAAGCTCTGAACGTTTTCCAAAGTGAGGGACTTAGGTCACTGTCTCCACCAGCATGAAGAACCAGAATCAAGGTTTAAGGTGTCCACCATCTGGGTTCGATTATTGGTCCCAATAGTAACCCACATATAAACAGTCTTATGGCTCGCATCTTTGGAGTTTGACTCTCAAAGGGTCAGAAGACTTTCTGTAGTCCACTTAGCTGGAGTTTCCGGTCCTTCGGGCGTGAAGTGCGAGTGATGAATCCAGTGGCTCTTTGTGGTGACCTTGACAGCTGTAGCAGAGGGTCCTTTCTGTTGATGTAGATTTGATCACCAGGTTGGGCTACTAGAGAGTCACCAGGTCTTTCAGGAACAGTCTGGTGGCCCTGGAACAAGCGGTGGATAGAGTGCAAAAGGGGCTAGAGAGCCTGCAAAGATTTAACAAGTTTCCTGTTAGCGACAGCAGCCAGCTTATTACCTTGAATATGGGGGATTAAAGGAGGTGGTCGATCGTACAAGGCCTCAAAAGGAATAATGCTCTGAAGGTAGGGGGTACAGCATGCACGCAGAAGAGCAAAAGGAAAGAGACTTACCCAGTTTTCACCAGTCTCAAGAGCCAGTTTTGAAAGTTTCCTTTATGGTTCTGTTCATTCTATTTGGCCTGAACTTTGAGACCGGGAGGCACAATGTAATTTCCAATTGATTTCTAAAGCTGCAGCTAAATTTTGAGTAATCTGAGCTATAAAAGCTGGGCCAATGTTGGACCAAGGAGGTGGACAAACCAAATCAAGGCATTATCTCATAGAGGAGCTTCTTAGCTACTGAGAGAGCTGATTCAGTCCTAGTGGTGAATCCTTCAGTCCATCCGGTGAACGTGTCTACGAGAACTAAGTGATATTTATGGCTCCCTCCTTCCTGGGCCCATAAAAATCTATTTCTTAATTGTCTCCAGGGGTAAATCCTTGTCTTTTGAACATCAGTGGGGGCCAGCTTAGGGTTCATCTAAAGACATTGTGAGCATTTTTGGGTTGAACTCTTTAGTCAGTTAAGTTAACTTGGCCAATTTGGTTCCCCCTAAGTTGAGTGTGGCCCAATGGGTTTCCTGGATGACCTGAGGGCCCAATGATTCTAAGATGAGAATTTGCCCTTCCGGTAAAGTCTGCCACTCTTCTGGAGAAAGTTGGGCCTTGTTATGGATTAAGAACTGGTGGTCAATTTAATGCCAGCTGGATTACATCAGCATGGCACTGAGCACAGATGCTCCACTTGAGGAAAGTTGCCAGCATAAATAGACAGGTGGAGAAAGAGAATGGAGGTGTTAATGTGTTGCTGCGTTGGGGCACTGTGGGTTCTCCTACGAGTTGCTGTTTGAGCTATTAGATTCTCCTGGAGGAACTCTGGTCCTCACATTGAGCATTGCTTCCTGGCTCTGGAGGGGAAGATGTGTGCTGCTTGGTCTCCAGGATGAACTTGTCACACTGACTTCCCGGCACATACCTGACTGTGCTTGTCATCAGAGGAGCTCGGGGCCTCCGTGTCACTGAGGATGGCTGTGGTGCTTTTCAGGACAGCCCTGGTTTTTTTGTGTGACTTCTTAACTCCAGCGTAGAACCCTCAATCTACCAGTACAGCTCCTTCACCTGCACTGGCATGAACTTTCTGGCTTCCACTTCTGACCTTTGGGCCTTCCTGGCATGGATCCGTAAAAACAGACTGGCATGAATCCTTCTTGTGGGCTTTGGACCTCCAGGTGGACTCATGGGAGGTATTGTCATGAGCTCTGAGTTTTCATCTGGACTCATCTGAGACATTGCTGTGGGATTTAGGCCTTGACTAAATATTCTATGTTTTTGGTGTTGTGGATAGATTTCCTGCAATTTCTTGTGTTAACTCCTGGTGACCATTATAAAAATATTATAAAATTCATATCCTGATTCTAATTGTTCTCTGCACAACCCCTAACTAGGACAGGCCTCTAGGCTCTTGGTTGGTCTCAAGTCTGAATCTGAAAAGGATGGCTTGGGTAGCACAGGCGGTGGGAAAGCTGGAAGGAGCATTTCAGAGCCCACTGGTTTTAGTGCCACCTCTTTGGCTGTCTTATCAGCAAGGGCATTTCCACAACCTATTGGGGTGTCTTTTCATTGGTGCCCCAAACAGTTCATAATGGCAACCTTTCAAGGCAACCAAATGGCAAGCCACAAGGTCTAAGATCTCAGAGGGCATTCTTGACCTTCATCCCTGATGAGGTTAATAGTCTTCTTTCATTATAAATGGCCCCAGGAACATAGACGGTAGCAAAAGTATGCAGATTATCTGTATATATATTTATAATTTATTCTGTCCCCATCTTAGGGCTTGAGTGAGGGCTATCAGTTCTGCCTACTGAGCTGAAGTTCCCAACCGTAAAGTGTGGGCCCATATTACCTCAGTTCTGGTGGTCACCATAGCTTCTGCCACTCAAGTACCTTGGTGGAGGTAACTTCTACCATCTGTAAAAAGGATGGCTTCAGGCTGGACAAGTGGGACATCAGTCAGGTCAGCTCACAGGCTTGAGACTGAGTCAATAATGTCCATACAATTATGTATCAGCATTGAGGGATCATCATCTGGCAGGAGGGTCGCTGAATTGAGGGATGCAGTAGACAGGAACTTGATGTGGTCAGGATCTGGTAGAAGGGCTTGGTATTGGACAATGTGAGCACTAGAAAGCCATCTATTGGGAGGCGATGACAATAGTGTCTTCACAGTATGTGGGGCCGCTATCTTGAGTCTCTGGCCAAAAGTCAACTTAGAGGCTTTCTTGTTTGCAGTGGCTGAAATTGTCCATAGACAATCTGACCACCTTGCAGCCATGGGGTGACAGGCCTCTTCCAGTATCCTAGGCACTGGTTAAGACCCCTTCTGTGATCCCACGGCTCTTAGCTACATGTAATTACAAAGGTGCAGGGAGAGCTTGTTCCTCTAGCTCAGTCCAGGTTAATGTTCCAGACGGATCCCTTCCAGCAGAAGTGTAGAGTGATTGAGCCATGTCAGCAAAACCCAGGATCCACAGCTAGCAGTAGCCCAAAGCCCCTAGAAATTTTTTAACTTGGCACTTAAGTCTTCGGGGAAGGGATTTTTAAGATGTTCAAGTCTCATGGATCTTCTTTGTTGCTGAAGACCTTTTGGGCTACCTCCACTAACTCTGAGAGTGTCCTAATCTTTTTGTAATATCTGGGGCCGACTGGGAAACAGACATGATATTTAAGGCACGTCTGTCTTCCAATCCCTCCAGATCAACAGGCATATAAATACGATATGCCTCTAGGAGGCGCTGCAAGAATGTGGATGGAGCCTTGTCAGGTCCCTAATTTACCTCTAGGAGAGCTTAGACAGACTGGCTGGCTTCTGAGTGGCTGCCTTTTAAAACACTCAAGAGAGTCTGCCCATACTGTACAAAAGCCTCCTTACCTTGGATTTCAAGTAGGGGAAACACAAGGTCCAAATGGGTTGGGTCCCGCGAGTTTTCATCCCAGGGTGTGGATGTTTTCTTGTTCTCAGAGATGAAGAGAGTCCTGGAGAAGCTGTTGGTGGGCTCCTCAGGAGGAGGGAGTCAGGAAAGGAAAGGTCCGAGGGCAGAGCCCAGAAAAGGGGCATCTGCTATTGGTGTATAGGAGCTTCAGGGAGAGAATGGCCCCCATCAATCCCAGACTGGAATCCAGCCTGAGCCAAGGTCACCCTTAGCTTAGCATCTGCAATGGGAGCCAGGAGACATCTGGGCCTCAGCTTTTCATCAGGGATCCAGAGCCAAAGTGCATACTGCTGCCAGCCTCAATCAATTGCTCGATTGCTGCTGGGCCAGGAGTTGCCGGGCACAAAATGGTTAAGGTGCCACTGATTGAGCAAGGAGGAGGAAGCGGGAGCTGAGCAGTTCTCTGCAGTGGGAGCCCAGAGACAAGTGGACCTCAGGTTCAGGGTGCAGGGGTGTGTGGCAAATGTGGGGCCTGCAGGTGGGGGCAAGTACCCTCTCTCACCAAGGGACCCTGCTGGTTGGGGCACCTGTGGTAGTGGTAGCTGCTGCAGCAGCAGTGCTTTTTTTTTTTTTTTTTTTTTAAAGTTGAGATGGACCTGCTGACAGATTAGAGACCTGGAAAATGGTGGTAAACTGGTTTGCTGTAGACAGAGGCTCTCCAGTGAAATACCTGAAAACAGTTAACACATTGCAAGGGCATCAAAACAGCAGAAGCAGACTGACCCAATACACAAATAACAGAGGAATAACAGACTAAACTGGTCACAGACAAGATTAACAAGACAAAAACAGATACTAAGTCAGTTTGTAAACTGACACCAGGAACTAATTCAACCTGAAGGCTGACAGGTCACAGGCCAAGTATTGGTTTGGGAACAAGTCCCAGAGACTTCTACGTTGTATCCAATGTCTCCAAAGACTCCCAAGGGGGCCCCAACAAACTGGTAAAACAGTCTTACCAGTAAGGGTCTAGATGGCTTACTTGGAATTAGCGTCCAGGGTTTCGGTTTCGGTTTCTCTCTGAAACAAAGAGATTCCTTGGACATGAGGAATATCTCTTAGCAGTCCTACTAAGGAATAATTTACATCAAAGAAAGGCTTGGATCCTATAAATCCCTAAATAGAGCTCCATCCTGGATGGAATCCCAAATGAAGTAGGTTTGTTAACAAGCTGCCTAACTGCTAAATTTGGAATTTTATTAGCTGAGCTCAGCGACCACCCATAGAACCCTGTTTTAGAGTCAAAACAAGTGGCCCTGACCTGGAAAGTTACAGAGTTTTTAAAAGAGAAAACCACAAAAAACCATCCTGTTGCAAACAATTTAGCTAGAATCTTACATTAATTTTTGGTTGACACCTGTATCTTGTTTCTTTGTTGAGCAGGTTAATTTTTCGCTTGTGGGTGCAGCTCATTCTGCTTTTTTCATGGGATTGTATCCTAAGTAATTTTTCACTCTTCTGGGTCAAATACAGAGCACAAGATGGTGTCAGTTACACCGAGCTACAACAGAAACAGCTTCACACTCTCCTTCCTAGTCTCCTTTCTTTGCAGTCCTCTTTTTCCTGCAGTCTTTACTGGTGACTTCAGAGTCCTCAAATGTTCTTGTGTTCTATCCCAAACCACTCAGGAAATCTCATGGTGGAAAGGAACTAATTACCAAGTAGGCAAGTAAAGACTTGAAATAGAGTGTACCATGCTATATGTAAACAAAGGCTTTTTACTGAGGAAGGCCTGATGAACTCTGTGGTAAATTCAGAGGCAACTAAGAGAAAGAATCATGGAAAAAACAGTATTTGTAGCTGGACATAGTGGCACATGCCTGTAATCCCAGCACTTAGAAGGCTGAGGCAGGAGGACTGTTGTGAGTTTAAGATCAGCCTGGGCTACAAAGTGAGTTTAAGGCAAGCTCCAACTGTATAGCGAGACCCTGTCTCAAAAAAAAAAAAAAAAAAAAAAAGAGAGAGAGAGAGAGAGAGAGAGAGAGAGAGAGAAAGAGATTATGCAGAATGATACAGAGAAAGAAAAGGGTCCATCTATGTAACTATTAACATATATTAGATGTATGAAGATTCTGTTCCTCTTTAATAAGTGTTGGTGTTGATGACGGGTTCATCATGATTCCTGCCTGGCAGAAGACAAGCCTCATGGACAGCAGAAGAAAGAGAATGTCCAAGGCCTATCCACATGTAGCAGTGTCCATCACAATCACCACCATCACCAATGTTCTGGCCTTCTACACAGGGATCATGAGCTCTTTCAAGGCCATACATACTTTTGTATCTACACAGGAACAACCCTGCTTTTTTGCTATTTTTATAGCATCACCTGGTTTGGAACAGTTATGGCCCTAGATGGTAAGAGAGAAGTAGTCTGCCTACAATGGTTGAGAAAGCCAGACAAAAATGGTTTTCATTTAAAAGGGCCTGCTGCCTGGCCTTTGGTTCTGTCCTAGATGAACAGAAAACTAATGTCCATCCAATCAATGTGTTCTTTAGAGACTATTTTGGTCCTTTTCTCACACGCACCAAGACCAAGTTTTTCATAGTGCTGACATACATTTTGTACATGATATGCAGTATATATGGGTGTTTATAAGTGCAGGAAGGCTTGGACCTTAAAATCTGGCCAGTGATGATTCCTACATCACACCATATTTTGATATAGAGGAAGATTATTTTTCAGATTATGGTCTCAGGGTTATGGTTGTTGTTACTGAAAATGTTAAATACTGGGATGAAGATGTAAGGCAAAAACTGGAAAAATGTACGATGGATTTTGAAGAAAATAAATATGTAGATAAAAATATTACAGAGTTTTGGTTACAAACATATGTGTAATATATGAAAAATAACAGTCCAGATCCTGATGATAGGAATTCTTTTATGGTCAATATTTCTGAGTTTTTAAACACCTTTCCAAATTTTACGTATGATATTAATATTTCATCACCAAATGAAATCATTTCTCCCCGGGCTTTCCTTCAGACTAAGGATGTTGCGTACCCAGTCAGAAAGAAGTTAATGTTACAGCAGTTACAAGATGTAGCCAAACAATGTGAGGTCCCGTGGTTGTGTATAACCATGGCCTCATATATTCTGACCAGTATGGGGCAGTACTGGAAAACACTTTTTGCAATGTCATAGCTGTCATCGGAGCTATGTTCCTGGTCTCCTTGGTGCTAACCCCTCACCCACTTGTGTGCCTTGTGGGTGACACTTGCAGTCGGTTCTGTAATTGTGGGAGTGACAGGTTTCATGGCATTTGGAAGGTCAATTTCAATTCCCTATCCATGATTAACCTTGTAATTTGTATAGGGTTTTCTTTTGATTTTTCCACACACATTTCCTATGCTTTTGTTTCCGGTTCTGAGCCCTCGGCAAATGGAAAGGCAATGGAGGCCTTGCACCTGTTGGGCTTCCTGGTGTTACAGAGTGCAACCTCAACAACAGTAGGGGGTCTACATTTTAGCTACTGTCTAAGCACACAGCTTCAGGATGTTTTTTAAGGTTATGTTTCTTGTCACGGCATTTGGGGCTGCCAATGGCCTCATTTTTATTCCAGTATTCTTAACCCTTATCTAAAGGTCTATTTGAGAAGTCACTAAAAAACGGCCAGTTGTAGAATTCTGACTGATCCAATCCAATCTGATTTTTTAAATGCATGATTAAGAAAAGTTGATAAACTTTAAATGAAGGTAGGCTACTTGACTTGGAAATTCAATTTTAAATCATTATCTAACATATCCTGAGCAAAATTAGTTTTACATGAAAGTGCTGAGTGAGAAAGTATTGTCATCCTAATGACAGTTGCTACAGTCAAGTATAAGGTATATAACTTTCCAGCTATATTTTTCCTTTTATTTCATCAATAAAACTGGAATTATTACTGGAATTGAAGTATTTTATTTCTTATTCACACTATAAATGGAATATTATTTCATTGCTTTCCTATCTGAAAATGTAACATTATGTATACTTAGTTTAGGGGGGTCTTGTGTACATTCTCAATGGTATATTTTAATAAAGAAAAGTTGTTTTTCCTTCACATCTTTTTTATCAGTCCATATTGACTCTACAGGTTAGTGGGTTTCATTTTGGCTGATCCATACACACACATAACATACCTAATTTTCACCCCCTCATAATGCCTCTTCCCCCCCCCCCAGTTTCACTTTGAGTGCATGTTTTGATCATTTCCAGCCCCCATTACCTACTTTATTATATTCCTTCTGCTTTATTCTCTTTCTCTTTTCTAATAGTCTCCCTTCTACTTCTTGTCATCTTGTTTCGATTACACACATATTAGGGAAAACACGTAAGCCCTCCAGTCTGGCTTCTTTTATCTGGGGTCTTCAGATCAGTCAGTTTTCCTGCAAATGACAAAATTTTGTGTTTCTTTATGAACAAATATTACTCCATTTTATATTTATATACAGTGATACCTCAATTGTCAAAGAGCTCCATGCTAGAACTTTCCACTATTCAAACTGCAAATTTCAGGAAAAAAATAATCTGTTTTGTGTTTGTAACTTTGCTCAATAATGGAACCAAAAATCCAGCTTGACAAAAGCCGAAAGTGAGTCATGCAGTGAGACACAGAGGGGTGACACTTCAGTCTAAGTGCTGCTCTCACTCAGATAATATATAGTGCTTGTGTGAATGTGTTAAAAGACTCATCATATTTTATTTGCATAAAATGGTGTAACCATAGCTCCAAAAAAGGTGATGTCAGCAGTAAAGCTAAGAGGAAAACTGAGAACCACAACAGCATTAAAGAAATCATTGTAAAATTTGTTAAAGTACTGGAAAAATGAAATTATAAGTCATTTGGAGGATTTAAAAACAATTATTTGGTTTCCCATTAGTTCCATTAGTTCTCCAACTTTTTGGTGTTTAAACACAACTTTGGAATGAACTGAGTTCAACAGCTAAGAGTAGGTATCTAATATGGTTCCATATCTTCACTATTCTGAATCGTGCTGCAATGAACATGGGCATACAGGTATGCCTACAATACGCTGATTCCTTTGGATATCAAGAATTAGTACAGCTGGATCAGATAGCATCTCTCTTGTTACTTTTTTGAGAAACATCCATACTGATTTCCATCAGTGGTTTTACTAATTTATATTTCCATTGGCAGTGCAGAAAAGATCTTGCCCACATGCTCAGCACTTGTTTTTTTGTGTTCTTGATAATACTCACTCTGACTGAGATGAAAGGAAATCTCTGTGTAACTTTGATTTGTATTTCTCTACTGGCTAAGATGTTGGATGTCTTTCATATACTTAATAGTCACTTGTACTTCTTTTTGAGATGTGCTTATTCAAATCATTTGTCCATTTATTGATTGGGCTGTTTGATTTTTTGATGTTATTTTTGAGTTCTTTAATGAATTTTTAAAGTTTAAATATCCAGACTGTTGTTTTTATATGATTAGTGCTTTCTGTGTCCTAAGAAATCTTTGTTATGTCAAAGGTTTGGGGAAAAACTCATCTATGTATGCTGCTCAAAGCTATATAATTACACACTTAGGGTTAAGACTCACGCACTTGTATATATTAGGTATAAAAAGGTTGCAGTTTCTCCCCATAATACAGGACCATGGTCAGGCTAAGAGTTAGGCACAGGGGCCCAGAAAAGGGGGACCCCTCCAGGTGACACAAACCTAGCCCCATGTAAGCTAGCATAGCAACTAGTGAAGCCCATCTCCATCCCTCACGATGCAGCTCAAGGCCCAGGCCCCACCTGACGGTCTGTCCTGTGTGCCCCACTGTGGTTGCCAATGTCCCATCCCACCCCAGGCCTCAGGAAGTTCAAGGGTACTGTGACCCTGTCCTCCTGTGCCTCCAACTGCATCCCCAGTGGGCACCTTTGTCCTTGGGTGGGAGAGGTGCAGAAACGTGGGTTGAGGAAATCGTGTTCCCGAGAGGGAGACACCTAATTTGCTGTTCTCTTCTGCAGTCAGGTTTCTGTTTTCTAGGGGTAAGATCAGGTCTACTTTCTGGGATGGTCCAGGTGAGAGTAACAAATCCCTCTGAGAAGTTTGCCAGTCTTAGGTGCCATTTTCTGAGAGCACCAGGTTTTACTTTAACATTCATGTGGCACTACTGTATGCTAGGCACCAGGCAAGGTACAAATAATTACACACCTTTCCTTCCAAACAGCCTAGGCCCACAGAAGTCGAGTCACTTGGAGGTCACACAGCACCACTGAGTTGGAAGCACAGTGCATACTGTTTGCATATGGGTGGCAGCAGCCTAGGAAGGTGGGTTTCCTTCCTAGACAGTGAGTTCATCACAGGACAGGCAGCACGGGTTTTGGGTGCTAATAACAGGAGGTATGAGGCTAGGGAGGTCTTGGAGGTATCTAAGAGCAGGTGCTTGCCAGGTCAGGCAGGGACAGACACCCAGGCATCCCAGGCCTGGCCAGCCCTCCAGGAGCGCAACTCTGGTCCCATTGAGCATCTGGTTTCCCCCAGAAGGTAGCCAGCAGGGAGACTAGTAAGAGGCTAAAGTAGGATAGAAAAATATAGAAAGCAGACAAGGCAAAAGTAATGTTAAAATTGTATATTTTAGGAAAAACCATAGCTTCAGGACACAAAAGTTATTCAAACTTTTTTTCCCTTACTGGCAAAAATTTTAAGATCCTTAAAGATGCTAAGCCTGTAAACATGGCTGTGGGCCTAAGCTTTCACCTGTACCACAGCTCCTTCCCTTTGGTCCAAGATAAATATAATTCCTGATCTATTAGAAATGTGCTGATTTGTGAGCCATCCGGAAATGAAGTCACAAGCCACAGAAGAAGTTAGGAGAGGGGGATCCAACATGGCTGAATTAAAGAAGAAGCCACATTGGAGCTACTCAGAGAAAATCAACTAAAAACACAGGTAATTGGAAGAAAAAGAGAGGCACATGTCCTGATGTCATAATCAATCTGAAATAGACTTGGAGATCAAAGAACTTTATAAAAGGATTATCAAGCCCACCAGGTTACCCATGTGTCTGCTACCTGCACAGAACAGGAATCCAAATTCCTGGAAAGTTGCCTCCTTCAAAAAAACGGGTAGACTACAATTCTGTGGCAAACAATTCATACAAGATAGATCTGGATTATATAGATGGCCCTTGCCTATTTTGCTTTCCTTCAAACAGAGGACAGTGAAACCTGGCAACAAATTTTGCCAGCACACACAGGAGCAAGTGACCAGGAAGTTGCTCCCTCTCTGACAGGCTGCCGGTTTCCATTTTGGTTTTGTTTTTGCCATGCACCACAGCAGCTAACCGGAATCCATAGCAATAACAAGGTTAGGGGCCTCAACAATGGCAGAGAGAGTAGTGAGTGTAACAGCACGACCCCTCCTGCCCTATGACCAATGCAGGAGATGGACACAGATTGCAGACATGTATTCAAGTAGCCTTTGGTCCAGAAAACAGCACTTCCCCTGCCCTGTGACCAGAGGGCTTCAACATGGAGGGATACAGAGTGGGAAGTCACCACTGCTACCTGACCTGCAACCAGCTGCATGAGCAGCCTCAAAAGGAAAAGGAAAAGGAGTGGGAAATTGGCACCCCCAGACACACACCATGACCAGCATGTGAGATGAGCCACAGTGTAGTGCAGAGGAGGCCGTGTGAGGTCCAGGAAGGGCCACGGTATGTAGGACTGGGGGCAGCCTGGGGCTATCTCTGTCTGAGCGCATATAGGCAACTGAGAAAGCAGTGCCCAGACAAACAGAAGACATGGGCAAACCTCCAAAAAGCAGCTGGGTGAAGACTGACATCAAGAGGCCAAGATCAGTCCTACATGCAGCACTAACCCTACTGCAGACTTGGAGTTACCCAGCAGTGATCTGGGCTCCGACTTGGACACTCACACAGCTTTGAGCACCAGAAGAATTTTTCTTCTCCTTTATTAGTTTTTTTTTCATTTTCCTTTTTCTATTTTTTGGGGATGAGGGAGTTGTTTAGGTTTTGACTTCTAATTATTCTACTTTGTCCATCTTGTTATTCTCTCTCAACTGTCTCCTAGATTTCTTGATATTTTTTGTACGAATGAACATTTTCTCTAGTCTTTCTGACTTGCTTTGATATTCTTTTGCTTTCTCTTTCATTATCTCTGTCCTACCTTCCTTTTGTTTCCCAACACTTGAGTGATCATCCCTTGTCCTTCAATCTTGCTTCTATTATATTTCTCTTTAGTTATTATTCTGTTTTTCCTCTTATCCATCTTAAAGTTATCCCCACAGGACAGAATTACTCTTCCAAGGGAAGCTCTCTGCATACAAGTTTTTAGAATACGTTGGATTTCATCATATAACTATAAAGGGTTACCATAGTTCATCAGTTTATACTTGATACTACTGTGCCAATACTGTTAATGCTAATGGTACTACTTTAGCCAGGATGTCATACCTGATATAATTACTTGTTCACCATTGTATGACCACACTGTGACTGTCTGGTGTCATAATCATCACCATAGTACAGTACCAAAGGACTGGTACTGAGCCAAATAGACAACAGCTTCTCAGCCCTAATAAACTGGGAAGGTAGGATCTTGGGACAGACACAACCAGCTACACTTGGAAGACATCTCTGATGAATAGACATTTCGTAAGGAAGACTTGAAAACAGTGATAAAGCTACCTAAGAGATTTACAAGCAACAACACAGAAAACAAAATTAAAATTACAAAAATAGAAAATGACAAGATGCAGAAGCAAAATGCAACCCCAGACCTCCAGCCTCACCAGAAAATAAAAATCTGAGACAACAAAATAGAGAAAATCAGAATCCATTCACCTAAATTTTCTGAATTTGAGAGAAGCAAAAGTATAAAAACAGATGAATGAGCCTCTAGAGAAAATCAGATCAGAAATAATCTCTCAGGTAACAAAAAGAGATGACTACCATAATGAAGGAGAAAATCTTAAGTAGATATACATAAAAAGAAAAAAACAGAGGAACATGGGAAAATGATGGAAGCAATGAACACTCAACATAGGAAAAAAATGGAATCCATGAAATATATCCAAACATATATCTAGGAAATTGATCTTCCACTGAACATTTGTAAAACTAAATGAAAAAAAAAAATGAAGACAGAATGTCAGACCAGAAGACGAGAATGTGGTTAGTCATCATGTAAACAAAGATCATTTTAAAATGTCAAGGAACCATGAAAAAACAATCCAATAGCTGCAAGATGATGCAAAGAAGAACAAAATAAGATTGATCAGAGTCAAGGGAAAAAGAGGCAAGCACAAATGACACAAAAACTTGTTCAGAGAAGAAAAAATAACAGAAAACTTCCTAGGCAGGGAAAAAGATAAGTAATGCATATAGAACTCCAATTAGCTATGATCAAAATAAATCTACAACACAGTCTATAATTCCAGAAATTCCACACATTTCAGAAATTCCACACAAGAATAGAATATTAAAAACTGTTAGAGAAGAAAAAAATCAACTATAAAAGAATGCCATCAGAATCACAGCAGATTTCCCAAAACAAACCCAAGGCAAGTTTAGAGTGAAGCATTTCTGGTCCTAAAAGAAAACAATCTCCAACCCAAACTGATGTACCCTGAAAAACTGACTTTCAAAATTGATGCAGAAATAAGATAAGTCTATGTCAAAAAACACCTGAGGAAATTCATAACCACCAAACCAGCATTACAAAATGTTCTGAAGGATATTCTAGAAAGAGATAATGAGGATTATGAACTCCAATAGAATGAATCCACCAGTAAAGGCAAGCCATTAACAGGGGGGAGAAAAGAGAGCCAACAACAAAAAATAACATGAGAATCATAAGTCAATATGTATCAGTTATAATCATCAATGTAAATGGTCTCAATTGCCAACCAAAAGAAACAGACTGGCAAAAATGAATCAAGAAACAAGATCCTACAGTATGTTGCATATAAGGAACATATTTAACTCAAAAAGAAATTCATAGACTGAAGACAAAAACCTAAAAAAAAAAATAGGAGGTAGCTAATCTATTTGCAGACAAAGTGGATTTCAAGCCAAGACTGATAAACAGAGATAAATAAGATCACTACCTACTTGTTAATGGAAAACTCCAAGAGCAAGAGATAACAATCATAAATATATATATGCCGTAAATACGGGTATACCCAACTACAGAAAACAAATATTAATGGACATGAAAAATCAAATAAGCACTAACACAATAATAAGGGAGGATGCCAACACTCCACTATCATAAAGATAGATAAACTAGATATAAAATCAGCAAGGAAAATCAGAAATGAACCAAACCTGTGAATAAATGGACTTAGCTGATGTCTACAGAGTGTTCCACCCTACAAAATCAGAATACACATTCTTCTCAGCCGAATGTGAGATGTTCTCCAAAACAGACCACATGCTAGTTCATAGAACATGCTTAAATAAATACAAAGGAATTGAAATTATTGCATGCAAATTATTAAGCCACAGTGCACTGAAATTGGAAATCAATGGCAAAATAAACTATAAGAGCTTCATAAAATATGGCAATGAAATAACATCCTCCTGAACAAACAATGGGTCACAGACAAAATTAAAGAAGAAATTATACAGTTTCTATAATTAAACAATAATGCCACCACAGCATTCCACAATGTATGACACACAATGAAAGCAGTCCTATGAGGGAAATTTACAGCCATGAATACCCATAGCAGGAAAACAAGAGTTCAAATAAATGACCTAATATTGAACCTCAAACTTCTAGAAAAAGAAGAACAAGCCAACCTCAACCCTCTCATAAGAGAGGAAATTATAAAGATGAGAGAAATGAACACAATTGAGACCAAGAAAACAATACAGAGAATCAGTGAATCAAAGAATTGGTTCTTGGAGAGATTAAATAAAATTTACAAGGACTGGGGAGTTAGTTCAGTGACATAGTGCCTGCCTGCAAAGCACAAGGTCCTCATTTTGATTACTGGTACAAACAAAAAAGAAAAGAAAAAGACATAAATAAAATTGACAACCCCTAGCCAATCTTATCAAAAAAGGAAAGCAAAGACTCAAATCCATTCAATTACAAATGAAAAAGGTAAATAATGACAGCTCCTGCAGAAACCCAGATTATCAATATCTACTGAGAACTTTTATTCTAATAAGATGAAAAACACAAATAAATGGACAGATTCCTAGATACATATTAATTAACAAAGCTGAACCAAGAGGCTATACAAATTCTCAGAATAAATCAGTATCAGTCAAGGAAATTCAAAAGCTAATTGAAAACCTGTCAATAAATAAAAGCCCAGGCCCTAAGAGATTCACACCTGAACTTGACAAGAAATTTACACAATACCTAATGCCACTATTTCTCAAAATACTTAGTGAAACCGAAAGGAAAGAAATACTCCCAAAGTGATTCCCAGAAGCAAATATTAACCTAAAACTAAAATCAGAGAAGGATCCAACCATAAAACAGGACTAAAGGCTAATCTCCCTAGTGAACATAAATGCAAAAATCTTCAGTAAGATACCAGCAAACAGAATGCAGCAAATCTAGATGATATACTACAACCAAGTAGGCTCCATTCCAGGAAAGTAGGGATGGATCTACATGCACAAAAATTAAATGTAATACACCATCATAATAAAGGACAAGCCATGTGATCATCTCACTAGATAGAGAAAAAGCATTTGACAAATCACAGCACTCATTCATGGAATAGATGGTTTTTATCTCAATCCAATAAAAACTATTTTTGACAAACCAACAGCTGTTGGGAGCCTGCCGTATTACCCATGATGGCGTCCGCCTACCGCCTCGCTGCTCCCCCGCCCATCGTGTGCCCAAGATGGCGCACACATCCTGCTTCCTGGTTCTTGCTCGGCTTACTATCCCCGCCATATATGGTAATGATTGATTGCTTCCTTGTTGCCGCCCAATCGCCTGTCCCCATGTGTAATCCCATGATTGGATAACATTAGCTATATAAGCCCAAGTATAGGAAGTGCCCGACGCACAACACGTAGGAAGCCGTCAAGGACGGATGTGTATTGAGGTTGTAGCCCAGTCAATAAAGGAGCCTGCAGAGACAAAGTGTTCGTGTGCCTCATTCTGCGGGACAGACGCGGCGCCGGACAAACAGCCAACAGCATAGTAAATGGATAAAAGAAACTGAAAGTTTTGACTCTAAAATCAGGAACAAGACGAACAGTTCTGGAAACATTAGCCAGCAATTAGACAAGAGAGAGAAATAAAAGCAAAAAGATGAAAGAAAGAAGTTAAATTATCATTATGGACAGATGACACAATACTCAACGTAGAAGATCCCCAAAACCCCACCAAAAGACTCCTAGACTTAATAACAAAATTCAGTAGTTTAGCTGGATACAAAGTCAACACTCAAAACTCAATAGCATTCCTTTACAAAAATGACAAACATTTAAGACAGAAGTTAAGGAAACAATACCTTTCACAATAGCTTCCAACAAATGAAATACCTAAGAATCAATCTAAGAAAGTGAAAGACTTCTACATTAAAAGCTACAGGACTCTGGGGGAAAAAAAAGATCAAAGAGGATAGCAGAAAATGGAAAGATACCCCTTGCACTTGCACTTGCATAGGAAGAACCAGCATAGTGAAATGATCATACTTCCAAAATTGTTATACAGATTTAAAGCAATCCCAATAAAAAATTCCAATAGTATATCTCACAGAATTAGAGCAAACATTCCTAAAATTCATTTGGAACCAGAAAAGACCTAGAATAACAAAAGCAATTCTGTACAACAAAGATAAGGCAGGGGGCATCACAATCACTCACTTGAAACTAAACTACAAAGCTACTGTGGTAAATACAGCATGGTACTAGCAAAAAAAAAAAAAAAAAAAAAAAGCATGACAGACCCAAGGATCAATGGAATAGATTGGAAGAAGCAGAAACAATTCCACTCAGCATCTTATCTTTGACAAAGAGGGCAAACACCTGCACTGGAAGAAAGATAGCCTCTTTAATAAATGGTGTTGTACTGTTTCTAAGATGACAATATGTAATCTATTAACCAGTGATTTCTTACTGTATATATTTTTTTCTTGGAATTCTATATTACTTGTATCCTTTTACTGCTTTGTTTTGTTTTTTTCCCTCTCTGTAAATAAAAAAAAAATGGTGTTGTAAAAACTGGCTTTCCACATGCCAGACATTAAAATTAAATTAAAATTTAAAATTTAAATTAATTTTAATTTTAACTAAAAATTAAAATCAAAATCCATGTATATCACCACACACTACGCTAAAATCAAAATGGATCAAAGATCTAAATATTAAAACACAAATACTAAATCTACTAGGAGAGAATAGGCAGAACTCTTGTAGGCAAAGATTTCATGAACAAAACCCCAATTTCACAGAAAAAATACAAAGAATCAATTACTTGGATCTCATCTTATTAAAAAGCTTTTGCAACAAAAGAAATCACTAGGACTTCCGGGAGAACATGGTGGACAGATAACAGCAACTACCGGAGGCTCTCTGAAAGATTCGACTCAAAAGCCAGGAATGGTGCAGACTAAGGAGCCACGAACCAGTAGAGATATGCTCTGCTGACTCAGGAACGAACTGGGCTGAGAGAAACCAACTTGGAATGCATTCCTGGTGCTAAAACAGGAACAGAAAAGCCTCGGTGTGGAGGCTGGACCCCGCGCCATTGTAAGCCGCGATTTGGGTTTCCCGCCGCGCGGCGGCTGGCTGCCTCTACAGCGGCTCGGCAAGGAGAGAGACGCGCAGAAGCTCTGAGAACGGCAATCTGCGAACGGCAGGGAGGCGTGCACTGACTTGTGGTGAGGTGAGTGAGAGAAACTGACACTCTACCACAGTTTGACTCCAGCGGAGGACTTTCTGGGCCCGAGCAGTCCTGCGGGAGCAGGGCGCGGTGGCGACTCCAGCCACACATCCCCCTCTCGGGCAGGATTGGTGAAAAGTGCCTGGCCTGCGTGACGCTGCCGGCGGACCTGGTAGGCTGTCCCAACCCAGATCCCAGAGCCTGACGGTGGCCGGGAGGGGAGACGCGTAGGCTGCCTGGTCCGTAACTCCCTGGTGCGCAGCGGTGAGCGGGAACACCTAACTGGCGCAATTCGATCAGGCTGTGGCTGACTGGGAGAGAAGCTGGGCCTCTTATATAAGCTTGCATATATAAGGAACAGAGAAGAAGAGGCAGCATGGGAAGAGGCAGCAACAAGAAAGGCTCCTCGGCCCCCAATTCTGAGAAACAGGCAATAGCAGACACCGCACCAATATACATAAGGCACCATATAGAGAGCCTCATAGACCAATTCAGGAATGAAGTTATCAACGACCTGAAGCTAGAAGTATGCAGAATAGTTAGAGAAATGCTAAGTACCACCCAAGAAAAAACAGGCGGTGGAATGGAAGAACAGAAAAAAAGGGGAGAATTGTTTGATGGAGAAAACAGAGAAAGCATAGAATACGTGAAGCAGGTTCAAAGGGACTACCAAGATACTAAGAAGTCTATAGAAGACTGGCATAACAGCTTGAAAGAAACTAAGGACAGACTATCTGAACTGGAGGGCAGACTTGTAATATGGGAGAATGAAATGAAAAACTTCTTAAAAATAACAAAGAAACAAACAGCAATAATACAAAGACAAGAAGATGATAAGAGGATCCATAACTTAAGGATTAAGAACATAAAAGAAGAAGTAGGGACACAAACAAGTGAACTACAAAAGCTACTCACAGAAATAATCCAGGAGAATTTTCCTAATTTAGCAAAAGGTAAAGATACTCAGATGTATGAGGCATACAGGACCCCAGCTACCTACAACCCAAACAGAGCAACACCCAGGCATATAATAATAAAAATTCCAGAAATTCAATACAAGAACAGAATATTAAAAGCTGTAAGAGACAAGAAACAGACCAATTACAAGGGAACACCCATCAGAATTACAGCAGATTTCTCGGCACAAACCATCAAATCACGAAGAGCGTGGGGGGAAATAATTCAAGCTTTGAAAGATAATAATCTTCAGCCAAGATTGAGATATCCTGCACAACTGTCCCTGGAAATTGATGGAAAAACAAGGTGCTTCCAGGATAAAGAGGAACTGGGGGAATTTGCAACCACCAATTCAACTCTACAGAGAGTATTGCAGGATATTCTAAAAAAAGAAAAATACAAAGAATCCAGAAATAATGGCAGAGAGGCCACAACGAATGGAGCAGAGAACAAAATGAAGAAGACAAACTGACAGCTACTGACAGAAAAAGAGCTCAACAGAAATGAGGCAGAGAAGATTGGATGATAGGAACAGCTATTTTGGAGAAAATGACATCTTAATAGGTAATACTGATTTAGTATCATCTTGTTTTGAAGTCTCATCTAGCTTTTGTCCTTCTGTCTCCAATGGTCTAAATAGGTTGTATCTTACTGGATTTTATTATGTACGATAGTATAAGCAAAAACCTTGTAAAGACAAGGAGATTATACAGAAACCATTATTCATTTTCTGTTAGTCGATTCTAAATACTCTGTAATGCTGTCATTCTCTTGAATGGTTTTACATTGTTTTGATATACTTAATGCTACAGTATACGAAGTTGTACTCAAGGATTTCAGACAAAGAGACAATATGGTAACTACTTTTAGGTTAGGATTATCTGGTGGTGAAACACTATTCTGCTTAAATGGTTATGTTTTGATTTGCGCTGTTTCGTTGTTATGCCCTCTTTTATCTCAATCTCCACTCCATTATTTACTTTTTTACCTTTATCCTTTTAATTAAAGGAAAAAAATAGCAGGATATATTATAGTAACCCACTTTGACTTTTCATTACCTTGATTTAAAGCCCTGTATTACTCTCACCATCTGGTTTTTAACTGATGTTCCCCTATTCTGTTTTGCTGGATAGTATCAGGTTCGAAAGTTTAGGCATCAGCTGTGAAGATAATGAGATTCATTATGACGCCCATTCTTGTTGACTTTTATCTACTTTTGAAGACCTACAATGTCTCCAATGTTTTGGTTTTGTCGGTTTTATTCTTTACTGTTTTGTTCAATTGTATTATAACTAACAATATAGGCAATTCTATTAGAGATAGCGGGAGGCATTATAGTAACCATTGTTGATCACCTTGTATTATGTTTTTACATTATCTATTATGTCCACCCTTTTGACTTGACCTATTCTGTTCTGTTATGTCACATTTGGTTTTACTCTCTTCCAAAAAAGTAATAAGAACCGTGGGAGCAACGAAACCCAAAATGTGTAATAGTCATGGTACAAAAGAGAGGAAAAGAAAGTGCTCCAAACTATGTAACTGCATGTATATTTAAGTGTATAAGATAGAAAATGATATCGCAGAGTTTTATTGGATCAATGAACAGAACTGTTTGCAGTATCATTGATGGAATGTCCACTTTACCAGCTTTAATTTTGTGACTTGAACAATTATTACTAAGATGACAATATGTAATCCATTAACTAGTGATTTCCTACTGTTCATTTTTTTTTCTGTAAATCTGTATAACTTGTATCCTTTCCCTGCTTTTTTTTTCTCCTTAAATAAAATTAAAAAAAAAAAAAAAAGAAATCACTAACAGTGAAAAGACAACCTACATAGTGGGAAAAATATTTTAGCCTCTTGTACTTCATACAAAGGACTTATATTTAGAACATACAAAGACTTGGAAAAAAAAAACCCATCCCCAAATTTAAAGACCCATTCCAAAAAATGAATAAACACTTCTCAGATAAAGTACCAATGGCAAATAAAAATATGAAAAAATGTTCAGCATCACTGGTTATTAGAGAGATGCAAATTAAAATAATGCCGAGATTCCATCTTACTCCAGAAAGAATGACTATTACCAAGAAATCAATCAATAACAAATACTGCCAGGGATGTGGGGAAAAAGGAATCTTTCTTGGTGGGAGTGCAGACTGGTGCAACTCCTGTGGAAATTAGTATAGAAATTCCTCAAAAAACTGAGTTTAGAGGTCCCATTTGACTATTCCCCTTCCAGATCTTCCTGTAAGAATTCTAAACATCATACCACAGCAATATATACATGCCTGTGTTTATAGTAGCATAGTCTGTAGTAACCCTATATCTTGAAAACCTAAATTCCCATAACCAAGGAATAGATAACAAAAAGATGTGGGTTTTTTTCACATATAGTGGAATACTATTTTGCTATAAAGAAGGATAAACTTGAGACATTTATAGATAAATGGATACTCCTAAGTGAAATAAATCAGACCAACTTGTGTAAACATCACATTGTCTTTCTGATGTGAAAGACTAAATAAAGACCAAAATGTAAAATAGATGTTATGAAATGGGGAGAAACTGTTCAAAAGGAAAGAGAAACTAGAGTGGGAAGGGGAGAAGGAAGGAAGGGGAAAAGAAACGATTAAAAAAGAATAAAATGGAAACAAAGCTTTGTAAATAAGGAGGGGAAGAGAGAGTAAAGGAAGGAAAGGGGTTGGGAAAAGAGGAATCAAAATATGTCAAGTTAGAGGTATGAATTCCCTATGAATGTGATCACTATGTATATCTAAAATGTAGTAATAAATTTATTTTTTAATTTAATTTTAAAAATAACTCTTAGTTTCTCTCAGTTGCTGTTTAGAAAGAAGATGTCCACAATTATTTTCCTTTTCTCTGGTCTTGTCAGACTAGCAGAAAAGCAATTCTGTTTTATAAATATTCATTACCCTTCAAAGGATCTTTGGAGCAGCACTGTTCTACTTCAGCTGATTGGCTTAGCAAGGTTTCTGGATCAGCCATTTGACTGTTCTCCTGAAGATAGTGCCAAACAGGATAGATTTTTCAGGAAAATACTCTGGATTGTGTGTCACGCACCTATTATACCTGTGAGAGCTGTGACAAAATACCTGAATAAAATAACTTAAAGGAAAAAAGGTTTATTTTTGCTTACAATTGTGAAGGTTTCAGTCTATGGTCAGCTCTCTCCACTGCTTTGGAGCCTGTAGGAAGTCAAAACATCATGATGGGGAGGGCGTGGCAGAGCCACAACTCAGTCAAGAATCAAGAATCAAGAATCAAAGAGGAAGGAGTCCTCTTTGGATACTTCCCCAAAGGCACATCCCCGAAGGACCCGCTCCACTCAACGGGTCCCCCCTTTAGGTTTCTTCTATCATCTCCTAAAAGCTCATAAAATTATGAATCCGCCATTGGATTAAGCCACCAATGAAGTCGGAGCCTGCTCCAAAGCCCCTCCTCTGAATACTGCCACACTCCACAAGCCCTCAGTCCAAGGCCTTGGGAAGATGTGTCAGATCCAAACTGTAACAGCTGTTTATAGAGCTCTGTGGCTCTTGTATGCATGTCCTAGTGGGGGTTGGAGATATCACAAAAAAGGTTTATTGCTGCAGGACAGGGCTTTAGTGAAAGTTGGAAAATGGATATAAGTTACCTTGGAAGTGGTGGCTGACAGGTGTCAGCATTGATTCTGTCCCCAAGATGCCCCATCCCAGGTGCAAGTGCAAAGGTTGGGCACAGGGCATCCAATAGCCTCAGCAGAAGACAGTGACTATCTGAAACAGGCTTCTTATGCATATTATGTCCCACAGCTAAGAGCAGACGCTAGACCTCCAGAAACACACCCAAGAACCAGTTCCCTGCAGCTGAACTCAGCGTTGTATACTGTGTGTGAAAATCACAATGAGGAGGCCCAGAGAGAAGCCATGGACACACCTCCCTGTAGGGCCACTTGGAACCAGGAGGGGGCACTCAGGATCAATAACAATGGCCCAGGCAGCACAGAAGGGTCTCTCCTCTGCAGAGCAGAGTCAGCAAGGGTCCCAATCACTGAGACATTGATCAAAGTGACTCAAAGACTTCAAGCATCAAAAATACTGCCTGAAAACAGATAAATCTGTGACACTGGAAGCATCTCAAATCTATGTATCAAGGAACTGGCAAGTGAATTAGAAGACAACTCACAGACCACATAAATCTAGCAGAATATTTCCTACTGCAACTCGATCGACCTGTTATTAACAACATGCCAATTCTTCCAGCATGTATGACTTGAAGATGATAGTGATTTAAAAGGAGAGATTTAGCTTCACTCCCAATGAAACTCCCAGCTCTGAACCATATAAAACCATGCAGCATTACACTGCCAAATGGATGTGGCTGAAGGTTAGGTTTTGTATTGTGTTCTGATGGCACAGTTGCTGAAAGGGAAATTCTTAAACAGTTTCCTCAGTAATGGGACTCTAAGTCAGTCCATCACCACTTCCTTCTTGAAGGAAATGTTTCAGCCTTGCTGTTATAGAGGTGCCAGCTGACCCAAAATGGGTACTTGCAGATGTAGTATGATCATGACTTTCATAGAAACTAATGCCTTAATCTTTTTTCTTTTATTTAAAGAGAAAGAAACAAAAAAAAAATCGAGGAAAAAGGGTAGAAATAATACAGAATTACAGAAAAATAAACAGTAAGAAATCACCAGCTTGATAAGTTACATATTGTCATCTTAGAAATAGTTGTTCAGGTTACAAAATTAAAGTATATAAAGTGACATTTAAGTAGTAACACTGCCAATGCCTTAATCTCGAGATGAGCTCTTTAGTGATAATATGAAAACTCCTGCAAACAACTGCTAGTACATTTGTAAATATGATGGTTGTCAGACAAGAAGTTATATTAATAAAATTCAACTACAGAATGAACTTTTTGTGTTTCTGCAAGGAAAAAAGAGCCAGTTTTTTCCCAACTCCTTAACAACATAAATTAGATGGTCCAACTTATTTGGTTCATATCTCCAAATAATCTTAACATTTCCATTCAAGAGTGGAAAGCAGGGGCTGGGGATTTAGCTCAGCGGCATGAGTGCCTGCCTTGCGAGGAGGCAGTCGTGAGTTCGATCCCCGGTACTGATAAAAAGGGAAAAAAAAAAAAAGAGTGGAAAGCAGTGTTGTTCACTGAAACAGGTAAGGTCACAGGACACAAACAAATGTTAGAAAACTAGACAAACATAACTTGTGTAGACAGTTACGATATATTCCGTAACTGGAAAAAGTATATTGTAAGTATAAGTATATTGTATTGCACACCTGGAAAAGTTATAACCAGATAACTTATACATTGATAGAACTTGCCTTATTTTCCATCCAAAAAAAGATTCACGTATAGCAAGTCAGTGGGTCTTAAATTCATCCATCCCTTCCTCTGATCTGATGGTGCCCCTCACATTGGCCAAACCCCAACCTGAAACACAAGATTCGAACACTCATGATAAAGCAGGAGTGAAAGGAGGGAAGGAGGAGCCACGTGGATTCTACATATTGTGTTGAAGAAGGGATTCTGTGTTACTTGAAGTGGTAGCGTAAGTGTATACTGATGACAAGGGACCAGGAGAGAAGGTGCTGCAGAAAGATGAGACAAAGTCCCCATTTAGTGGGAAATGTAGTGACAAGAGGGCTGGCCATCAATCAGTGTGAAGACTGATGCCCCCACCCACTCTGTACTGGGGATGCGACACAGGGCCTTTACACTCATCTGCATCCGCCACCATTTTTGTTTTGATACAAGGTCTTGTTAATTTGCTAGTTTTCCCAGCCTGAGCTTGATCTTACACTCTGGCCTTGGGCTCTCAGGATGCTGAAATTACAGTCTTGGGCTACCATTCCTTATTGACAGATCATCTCTTATAACATGAGGAAATATGAAAAAGATGCTCACAGAATAAATGCAGGAAAAAATGAAGGCAGGTGACAAGCTTGATGATGATGGTTTTACATGTTATTTTTCCAATTACTTCCATATCTCAGTGAAGAGCCATAGCAGAGAGAGAGAGGCACAGACAGATACAGAGACAGAGACAGAGAGAGCAAGAATGAGAACCTTTCCACGGTATAAGAAGATACTTCAGAGGAAATCAAGTAGAAGTGCAGTGCCTAAGGACCCACTCGAGGGTGTGATCTTGAAGAGAGGGTGGCGAGGTATTGGCCTCAGGAATTTAAGAGAACAAGCCCGTGGATAAGCAGGTCAGAGGTGGTGCCTGATATTAAAATGTGGAAGGTGGGCAGTATCAGAATTGTCCAGAACTAAACAACAACATTGCAGCAGTGACCAAAGTAGGTAGAAAGGGCCAAGAGTGGAGGTGTTGGGTATTAGATGGGTCATGTGGACAATGGTTCACTAGAAATGCCACCAGAGGAGTGAGAAGAGACAGAGCAGAGGTACACGGGTATTCAGCAGTTCTGTGAGACTGTCAGATATCCATGGTTGCCAGTGCCAGGGAGGGCCATGAAACAATATCAAATAGCATAGATTGCTCCAGGGCTGGGACTAAGGAAGAAAAACAGCAATCTGTAGGCCACAGAGGGAACCCATCAGCAGTTCTCACTGGGGACAACAGAGAAAAGGGACAAACGCTGGGTCAGACTGTCTCTGATACAACCACATCCATATGTTGGGATCTTCTGGAGGTTTTCAGAACCACAGATGTCCACACCTGTGTCCTGGGGACCCTGCACCCTTGGTCCCAGCTAGGACAGATTCCAGAGCCAGTGCTCGGAGACCTCCTTAAGAGCTTCCATAGCACATAGGGGATGGGCCAGCTCTGCTGGACATGTCTGGACATGTCAACCACAGGGCTGTTATAGATGACTTCGTTAAGCACTGTTTCTCCTATAGTTTTGGAATTATGTGTATAAATCGGTTATATCATCTATGGATTTAAAAGGGATTAGAGAAGATTCATTATAAACAAGGGTCTTAAAGGTAAGAACCAATGATATCAGGGACTATGCTCAAAGGGTACAGAGCAGGCTTTGGGGTCTGTGTCTAGCCAGGAGATACTCAGGGCCAGAGTAATGAAGGTTAGCTGACCAGACAAGGACTTGGACATAAGGTTTGCTCTGGTGGTACAATGGTAGAATTTGGGTTGGGCAGCTTTGAATAGATACCCCTGTGAGAGAGCAGGCCAGGTTCCTACAGGGACCACCAGAAACCAAGTGGCAGCAAAGGACAAGAGACAAAGGGCCACATCACTGTGTCATAGACTCTCAGAAACAGCTGTTCCTGGATGCTTTGGCTTAGGGATCAGGTATCTTAGCCTGTTTTGCTGTAATGCTGTGCACTGAGACTGGTCTGGCCAGCCACTGAGGTAGGATATGTTCCCCCTGCCTTTCCTCATTTCCTGCTGTGACAGGCCCCAGGCATAGCCCCTCAGAGCCTGTGAGGCCACCTTCCTTGTCCTGAATACTGCTGCCTGCTTCAACCCTCCTGTGGCACTGAGCCCCATGCCTCTATCCCCTTTCCAACTGCCACTCTATTTCAGTGGTGAGGAGGGGAGATTACCACCCCTAAAGGGCAGACGCAGTATGGCCTCAAGGCCTAGTGTGACTAGAGGTGTTTGGGAGACTACTTTTTGCCTCCTGTCACTAATAAACTTTTGTTTCTGCTATTTCTCTTCCCTCTGGTACTTATCTACAATTACAGTTTTACGTGCTTCTTCTGTAGAGAGGCTTAGCTTTACTATCATCTTTATTCCAAGTTGCGACTGGATAGCTGTTGTCTTCTCCATTTTAACAGGACAAAAACTGTCTCTCATCCTTCCAGGATGATTCCTCTTCTTTTTCATTGATATCCCTGCTATCTCTGTTACCTATGTTTGTATGTTATTGATGACTCATCTTATTTCTTTTATCCAGCCCGTTGCCAGGGCCTTCATTTATCTCATCAGATGCCTTCCTGTCTCTGCTTCATGCTAAGCCCTGGAACACTGCCAGCCAGCGTTAGTTGAGCAGTCTGTGTGTGGTTCCGACTTGCTTTTCTCTGGATTCCAGACTTGTTTTTCTCTGGATTCAAATCTGACCTCTCAGGAGAGCTGTCCTAAATCTTCTCTTCTAGCATATCTTCATATAAGGATAGCATCATGGCTTTGTTTTCTATTTCACTGAGTTTAAACTCTTGTGACTGTTTCTCAAGCCCTCACCTCAGTCTAGTTTTTTTCCCTGTGAACTGCTCCTCATACTATCTCTTCAGTTTCAGTTGGGGCTGTTTCACAAAGATATTCACAGTCATTTAGTCCGTGTATATTTTTATGCATCTACCCTCATGCAGCTTAGTATTTAATTCAGTGAGCATCCATTGGTTACAAGTGACATAAAATGCAGCTCAAATTGGCTTAAACAGACCAAGGAATCGTATTAACTTTTGCTAACCTTGTAAAAGGAGAAGGTGATTTAGCTCAGTTCTGAAGATTCAAGAGGATGGCACTTGCCTCAGCTTGCTTCAGCTGGTGGCTCTGTAGAGCTGCATGACCTGAGGCAGTAGAGGGAGAACATGCAGAAGCGAGCAGTCACATCTCAGGACAGGAAACCAGAGAGGGGCCTGGGTGGGACCAAGCTAGCGATTTTATTACAGTGTTTTCTCTAACCCAGGTCCCATTAGGAGTGCCTTAAAGCACATCAAGGGCACATCCTAAACTGCGCTGTAGAACTCACTCTGTGCCACACCTCTTAAAAGTTCCACAGTACTCCTGACACCATGCTTCCACTGCATGAAACTTTATTCTTAAGCCATATCCAAACTACATCTGGAATGGACTGATTCACATAACCGAAAGGCTCAAGATAGTCATGTTAGACATAGTTTCAGTTTTGAAGAATTCAAATTATGTCACCAAGATTCAGATTTTTCCCCATAGATTTGTGCTCTTGTGTTAGTTTCATTCTAAAGTTGCACAGATGAGTATCCAGCAGCTCTAGATTCATAGCATTCTCTCTGCCAGCAAAGTTCATGTGTGTATTCCTAAAGCAATCACTATTATCAAAAGGAGGTGCTTTGATTGGCCTAAGTGACTGACAAGCCCATTGCAGGCACTGAGTATATCAGAAATACACAACTGTGCAAAGGGTTTGGACTTGAAATAGGAATGTGTTCATCAGAAGGATGCATGTGTCCTTGGTAACAGAAGCAGCAGACAAATCTGTTCTTCTCTGGATGTCTTCTGCATATGTCTCCACAAATACCTATGGCAACGGCTTTTGTGGTACCAAAAATGTACTCACATCTAATTACTATAGATAACTCCAGGTGAAGGATAGCAGTGATTGCCGTGCCTATTATACAGCAAAGTAATTCTTTGTGGCCTAATAGCCTAAGGGTGCATGATAAAGTTAGCTACAAATCACTTAAAATAGCTGGGTGTGATGGCACGTTTGTAATCTCAGGGAAACTGAGGTGGAAAGGTAAAAAATTTGAGCCGATTTTGGGCCATTTAGTAACTTATTGAGATCCTGTGTCAAAAAATAAATGGAGTGGGGCTTGAACTACAGCTCAGTGTGAGGGATCTGGGTTCAAACCCTAGTATCATTGAAAACGAAACAAAAACCGATGACTAGGAAAGAAACAACAACTACATTGAAAACTCATTTGGAAAATGAAAAATGGTAAACACACAATGGTCCCCAATCATGGCATACCTCATATCTTGCTAGACAGAAATGCAAGGGCTTCTTAACATGAGGGGGGAGAAAGTTCTTTGTAGTCAGTTTGGCTGCCTGTTGTTTCTTCATGGCCATATTTGTTGTTTCTTTATGGCCCATATTTATGGGGAAAACAATCCTCAGCATTCTTTCCTGCTAAGGTGAGGACTGGAAAAATCACTGTGGCAAAGCTATCACCAAATAACTGCTAACCTTTTGTATTGTATAGAGCCCTTGCTAGGAAGTAGCTACTTATCCAGGACCACGTTTCCCTGCCTAATCTTGGTAGAACCATGTAGCTACCTCCAGTAGATGTGAGTGTATTACTTCTAGCCAATGTGCTGAACAATGTGACAAGCATTTACCAGTCTTTTTTCCCTCCTCTGTCTGCACTGCAAATCTCTAAAAACCCCTAAGGATAGCAGAGCCATAGATGGAAGGATTCTGGGCTGACTTTGTGTATAGCCACCTTCTTTTTTGAGACGGAGTCTCACTATGCAGTTCAGGCTGGCCTTGAGCTCACTTTCTAGCCCAGGTTGGTCTCGCAACAATCCTCCCACCTCAGCCTCCCAAGTGCTAGGATTATAGGCGTGAGCCACCACGCTCGGCTATAGCCACATTCTGATTAGGAGCTTTGATATTGGTCACACTGAGAAATATATATTATGAGCATCTGTGTCTCCTATTAGAGTAGTTATGCTAAGTTTGCTACCTAGCCTTTGTTTTGTCAGTAACTTTTTAACTCATAGCAATTTCCAGTGTATTTGCATCTAGCCAGTTCCATGGGTAAAGAATTCCAAAGCCAGAGGTGCAGTCTTTGAATCTGTATTTCAGTATGGGTATTTTGTCCTTTATCAACAGTCTCTGGTATTTTCCCAGCTCAGTGGCCTCCAATTTGGTTTGCCTGAAAACAATTTTGACAACATTCTCTTAGGGCTTTCCCAACTCTTTATGGTGTCAGATTATTGAATATGTCATTATTTTTGAAGCCTTTAAGCAAAAATGGTCACATATAACAAACTCTTATCTTCTTTAGAAATAAAGCTCAATCCTAATTTTATTTTTTCTAATATAATCTTATTAAAAGGTAACAAATAGCAGTTGATCTGTTCTAGAATCTAACTGTTAAGTAAGAAGTCCTTTGATATTTTATCCTTGATAGGCACATGTCCTAAGTCCCAGAATACAGGAGGTACTAGTTTAATCTGCTCCTTTGTTATTGAATTCTCATCCCACTATAGCTGGAACCTCATCTGAATCAGCAGATTCAACAGTTTTGGATTTTTTTCCTTTATCAATCCTCACTCCTGATACCAATTTATGAATTGTGGATCTATTTAAATTACATGTGACAAAATGAAAGAAAAGAGCTCAAATTGGCTTGTGCAAAAAGAAAATAGTTACTACATTGGCTAGTGGCTCACGTAACTAAAAATCTAGTGACATATTAAGTTTAAGGCATAGTTTTATCCAAAAGCTTAAGCAATGTAATTTGAATTTTACACTCTTTTCGTCTCTTGGCTCTGTCTTCTAAATTGGTTTCATCCTCGGGCTCCATATGGTAGCTCCTGGTAGCTTCAGTTGACATAATCCTTACTGTCAGGAATCTCAGTGGAAGAGTACATGTCTTTTCCCCATAGCTTCCAGAAATAGAATTCTTACATTTCATTAGTTCTGATTAGGCCATGTAATTAGAAAACTCTGTGTGTTACCAAAGATAGCGTATTTGGGGAAGAAAAGCTAGGTACACAAAGGGATGATTTGCAGGGGCATGGGAAGGGTTAAAGGAACCAACAAGGGAAGGTCAAGCACTTAAAGACTAGCACACTAGGAAACCTATAGCCTATATGCAGGCAAAGTTAGCTTGTGGTAGAACCCAGTAAGAGTTATAGCTTGGAAGGGAAACTTGATAAAGGTTGACTCCAAATGGAAAAATGGAGCCTTTGCCAAATGTGGCCTACCAAAGGTCTAGGAAATAAATAGTTGTACTTTTCCCTTTCATTCTCCATCAGAAGTGTTAGTACTAGAACCAGAGAGCATTTGGTGGTGGAGTCCAGAGTTTCACCTTCAGTATAAAGTAGGATGAATACTGAAAAGAGTCTGGAAGAACAAATGAAAAATTAACACAATCTCTATGATGTTCCTTAAAGCAATACTAAATAAAAACAATTCCTACTCTGGTTTACTATATAGTCTGGATTTGTCTGGAAAATACATTTTTACTGTTTTCAATGTATGTGTTAAGTACATAACTAATGTGGTTTAACTTGGTAGCATTTTTAAACTTTGACATTCACAAGTTATGAAAAGCCTTGTGAACAGTGTCATTGTTGTCATCATATTGATAGGAAATTCCTCAAGAATGTTATACCTGGCAATCCATCAGAAAACTCTAGCTCAGCACTTGTCAAGTAGTGACAAATTTGATAATTGTTTGATGATTTGAAAAATGATTATAAGGACAAATTAAAGCATTCTGATCGAGAATACTTTAAGTGGAAAGCTAGATGGCTTTTCCTTGTTAGCGGTTGGTGCTAACTATACAACATCCACCATTCTGTCTCTTAAAGTCTGTCTGACATTGACTTCTTAGCAGTTGATATAAGTCTTATGTCTTCTAGGAAATGGAACTGCAATACATTTTGTCAATCTTTAGAAAGAAGAAGCTCCATAATTAACTCTCATGCTAATAAATTCACTATAAAATCCACTTCAGTTAAGGGGTTATTATATTTTGGGGGGGTTATTATATTTTTAATTTAAAACTAGATTTCCTCATGGAATTGTCACTCAGCTATAAGAAAAATAAACATACCTGTTTTAATATATAAACTGATATTATAAATTGTCTGTCCAAACTGCTCCTCTACAATACATTATAGTTATGCTAAAAATGCATCCTCTGTTCTCTGGTAATCCTGTGTACATCAGGATTCACACTACTTTATAATCTCCCTGTGCCATTCATAATCCCTGTCCTGTGGTACTTGCATTTCAAACCTTGTTTCTCAAAGTTTAATGGAGATATGACTCACCTGAGGATTTTTCAAAGCTGCAGAATCTAACCACATCTGGAATGAGCCCTAAAATTCTATATCTAACCATCACTGGGTGATCCTGATACTATGAAACTACATTTTGGGTAGCAAGGGTCAAGTGGATTTATCTAATGATCACAGCAACAAACTCATCAGTGGTTTTTGTTTTTGTTTTTCCTGAGCACTTGCTATGTTCAAAACATTGAGTTATGCATTGTAGATATAGGCCATCAAATATGCACTAAATGTGCAGGAAAATGGAACCCAGGTCCCACACATGGAGGTGTGTGCCAGGAATCAGAGCCCCTTGCGTGCTCTCCAACCCGCTTTTGTACTCCTGGCAGCAGAACAGGATCCTCGACCTGAGGAGGGTCAGCTTTCCCATCCATGTGCACACCAGCCACATCATCAGCCTGGTGGGCTTCTTTGGAGGGAATACCTCAGGTAAGACTGTGCAAGGGAGCCAGCTATTGCTAGAGGCTAAAGCCTTGTGGCTGCTATTCCACCTGAATACAGTGCAAGGAAGACAATGGGCAGAGCAGAGCAGGAGGTAGGTGATCCACTTTCTGAACCAGTTTGAGAACCTTAAGAAGAGGCTGGCCTTGAAGAAGCTGCAGGCACCTGGTGGTCCGGGTGACCAGGAGGCTGAGGAGGTGGGAGGTCTGCGGAGATGGGCTGCAGGACTTCCTGACTGCTGGAGTAGTCCTTGACTCCAGGCTGGAGTGCTCTGCTGCATTTGGTGCTTTATCCAACTTCCTCAAATTAACACAGGAAGATGCCACAAATCACATCCTTGGTGGGTGTTCCTGTGGATAAGGTAAATCTTATATCCAACAGCTACGTCTGCTTGGTATGGACACTGATATTCTCATTTCATTTTGGGTTTGGTTTTGTAATCAAATTGCCTTGCAATTCTTACATTTTATTAAAGTCTTTACTGGTTTTTGGGAACCACTTAAAACTTGTGTGGAATCACAGGATCAAATGACAGACAGACCTTTTAGTGAGACTGTGTTAAGAAGATAACTCCGTATTTTTCAAGTTAGTTACACATTAAAGCACCTAGCTTTTGTTGTAAGGTACATATTTGCTGTTCAGTTCTGGGGCCAAAAAACTCCTTAATAGTTAGAAATAAACTTGGTGAAAGTGAGACTCCTACTTGAAAAGATCTTTTGATGATCAGGTCTTCCAAAAATACTTGTGCAAAACATACAAATGTAATAAAATTTACAAAAAGCCACAATTTTCAAAGTAATGAGGACTAGATTTCAGGTTCATACAAAATTCAGTTTTAGGGCTGAGTCCAGAAGGCACCGTAGCTATACATACAGCCCTTACTTTTACTTTTGCAACAGGCTCTCAATTTAGTAGTTTCTCAGGCTGACCTCAAACTTGTGGTCCTTCTGACTCAGCCTTCCAAGTAACTGGCATGCATTTCCACACCTAGCAAACTTTGTTTTGAAGGAAACTTGAAGCAAAATGTAGATTTTGTGGGAAGAAGAGGATCAAAGTGTAACTCATTTATATCTTTCGCTAAATATGCAACTCCCAAAGTTAAAGGTGGAGAGGTTTATTTGGTTCAGTTTAGGTTTCAATCCATAGTTGGCTGGCTAATAACCTGCCCACCACTGGTGTTTGTGTCATAATGCATGTCAAAAAGGCAGGTAAACCCCTTAAGATGTAGATTAGAACCCAAAAGGGCTATCTATATCCAAGAAGCAAAGTATTTCAGCTCGCAGGGTTGAAAGCTCAGTTAAATCATCTCAATTCTGAAGTGGGATGAGCCTGGGGGACGGGAGCCGGCGAGGGGTGAACCTGCCTTCGGGTACAAAGAGCAGAGCGAGACCCTAGCGCCCCAGTCCCAGTTCAGCGGCGCCTCCTTCCCCCCCACCAGTCCACCCTCCCGACGCGAGACCCCCTTCTTCCCAGCCCCGCGAGCCGAGGCGAAGAACTTCCCGCTCATTTCCTCCCGGACCCCGAACAAAAACCCCGCCGCCCGCCCGCCCGCCCGCCTCGCTCACCTGCGGACCGCAGCGGCCCCGGTGTCCGAGGCGCGAGCAGCAGCGGCAGCGGGAAGGCCAGAAGCAGGAGGCGCCGAGGCGCCACTGGACCCCCGCTCCACCGCCACCTCCGCCCCGCGAGGCACGGAACGATGACGGCGGCGGCGGCGACAAGGGCAGCGCTCGCCTCTACCCTCGCGCGTCTCAGCCGCTCCCCAGTGCTGGGCTCAGCCCACGCCCGGGCCGGACCCGCCCTCTTGGCCCCTCAGACCGCAGGGGAGACTCCCGGGCCTCTCCTTCCTGCAGGGGGCGGGGCGGGGAGGGAGGAGAGCAGAGCGGGGGCGTTCGCCAGCCACGCCGGGGCGGCTGGAAGCGGAGTCGAGGAGGAGCTGGCGGTGGCCGCTCTACCGCCCGCCGCGACGGGGGTGGCCGTAGTGGACGGCGGGGCCGGGGCGGGGCCCGGGGTGCTCCCCGGCCCTTTCCCTGCCGCCCACGCGCTGGCGCGCGCTGTTCCTCTCCGGCTGTGTCTGGCGCGGCGCGCGTCCCACGCCGCTCCAGCCCTGATGGCCGCCTCCCGAGCCGGGGCGAGGGCACGCGAAGCCCCCCCCCCCCCCCCCGTCGCAGCTGCTGGCGTCAGGTAATCCCCGAAAAAGCGGCTCTCCCTCCCCCCTCCGCGGCCTCCTCCCTCCGGCCTCGCCTCTTGCTCTTCGCCTTGGGGAGAATCTCCCGTTCCCCCCCCCCCAGCCACCTCGCGAGTCGCCGCTGGGTGCGGAGACCTGGGGCGCTACAGGCGCTGGGAAAATCAGGCTGTTCCTGGAGGCCGCGGCGGGCGCGCACCTGTGCTGGGCCCCGGGCCCGGGCCTTTATATAGGGCCGCTGGGTGCGCTCAGGGGTGGATTCCGCGAAATGTGCCCGCCAAAAACAGCCAGCGCTCCGGGTTCCCGCCGTCTGGGCTCCGCTCGCGGGCGGGCCCGCGCGCCCCGCTGCTCTAGCGCTCTGGGCCGAGCCGGGGGCCAAGGAGCCGGGGCGCGCACAAAGGTGCCTCGAGACCGCTGCTCTGGAGCCATCCCGGCCCGGATCCAGCCCCTTGACCACCACCGCCACCCCTGCGGGCTGATTTGGGGACAGAACTTCAGTCTTTTCCCTATACCCTGGAGGAGTGCTTGGCACTTGTGTCCTATCTTTCAGCGGCAAACCGGGAGCAATCAGGCTATGATTTCTAAGCCACTTTGGTGCTCCTAAGGCGGCACCTCAGCTCCCCAGAGTTAGCTGGAAACATTTGGTAGTTCCACCGCTGATGTGAGTACTGATTCTGTTATGATCAACATCCGTGGAAATTTTGTAAAAGAAAGTTTCTTTGTATGGTTATATACTTGGCGAGTCACGTGAACTCAATGATATGAGTTGTTTCTATTCATGCTTAATAGTCAACTCCTAGGCATTGCTTCCCACAAGAAAATGGCTATTTCTGTTAACACATCCCTCTGGGCTTTCTCTACTTACTTTCTTCAGATAGTTTATCGTGAAATGCCAAAATTGAGAGAGAAGAGCTCAGAAACCTCATAAAAACCTATTAAATCCTCAACGTAGTGAAATTAGGGACCCCAGGCCCAGTTCTTTGCAATAGGTGATTTAAAGAACAAACACGCTTATCTTTTTCCATTAGGGAAACCATTTAAATATCTTTTGGTTTTGGCCGGAGTTGTTAACCAGAAAAAATATTTCTTACCCTCCTGATTGACCTGTTAAATTAGAAATAGATTACCTCCCAATTACTTCACAAGTGTTTGCTTAACTAATCTTTAATAATAACATCATTATTCAGTTTTCCTGAGATAATTAATGAGAAAAGCTCTTTGAAAACTAATTCTCAACTATCATTTCTAAGGTTGAAAATTTTTCATTATATTAAACTATAAAATGTGTCATGTGACTTCTAAAATGACACATTTATTGTCAAGTTTTGAAAACTATGAGTTGTGGCTAGTAACAGACTGATTTTCAAGTATGATTTCTTTAAAATGTCTCATTAACTTACTAGCCCACTGTGTATCTTGAGTGTATATTAAAAAGTATAAAGCACTTTCTGAAAAGTAGGGTGACTCACTCGTATATTTCTGACCTGTGATTCAATTGAAGTTTTCATAAAAGTTACTCTAATAAAACACTAATAGATATAAGTTACAGATTTTAAACCAGTTTAAGAGTAAGATGGTATGGTACCTCAGGCACACACTTCAATTCTGATCCTTTATTCCAATGTCGCTGTCACTGTTGACATCCCCTTTTAAAAATCATCATCTGAAGTCATTAATCTCTGTTTAGTAAGGCATATCTGAGAAGAGCTTTTTCTTCGGCATTTCATTCATCATTCTCATTCCCTGGAATCAGATTTTCAACAAAACCCTAGTCCCACAACTATATTGCTAAGCAGCATATTTTTATGCAAGTCTAAATTACTAACCTATGAACAGATATTAAACCTTGCTAAAAGTAACACTTTTTTATCCAAGTAAAGTTAGAACATGAGCCCCATATTAAAGGAATAACACATAAACTTTAGAGCTAAGAAAACAGTGGCCATTGTATGTTAGTGTAAGTTATCCAAGTGCAGGCCAAAAATATCTAGACCAAATATTCTTGTGAAATTTACTCTAAGTATATTTTGGTATTAAAAATTAAATGGAAATGAAAACCTATTAATATAAAACTTGATAGGAATCTTATTCACTGTAGTAAAAGCATTTTTTTCAGCATTCGTGAGGCAATAAAGTTCAGTGTTTAATTGATTCAGTAATGAGATTCTGCCTGGTTCCCTGGCTCAATGCAAGTATCCAGAAGAAAGCTAGCCAGAGTGACCAGTGGATTCCAGGGTAGAACACTTGTTTGTTATGGCAGATTTCAACTAGAAGTTACTCACGTCTTAAGAATATGACATTCTTCTGCACAAACGTAGGTGTAAAATTTGCCCTTTCCATTTCACTAGGTAAGAATTATTTTTCTCTCCTTTTCACTTGCAAAAGCCACTTGTCTAGAAAGCCATTTCTGATTAAGCCTAATTAAGAAGAATCTGTGCTCCTTAGGACAAAGCCTACACTGTATTAATTTTGCTTGTCATATGTTGCATAATCTGCATCTTTAATAACAGTCTATTAATTTAACAAATACTATTGAGGACATGTTTTTACCAACTAGTGTGCTGGATGCTGGGATAACAAAATCATTGACCCATTCATTTACTATTTAGAGAGCACCCGCATTATCACTGATCTTGCCTGCAGTGTCCTTTGATCTATCCTAGGTCCCTCACATTAAAGGGACACAGCAATGAGGCAAACTGATCAGAGTTCCCAGTCTAGCAGGAAAAGTAAACAGTTTCCCAAAGTGTGACTCCTGCTGTGGCAAGGAAAGATAAGGAGGCTGGGGATTTAGCTCAGTGGCACAAGAGCCTGCCTGGCAAGCATGAGGTTGTGAGTTCGATTCCCACCCCCCAAAAAAAGGAAAGATAAGGACTGAGAAAAAAATGGTAAAAGCATCTAACAACTAAATTAGGAAGGGAGGTATTGGAGATAGGGAATTGGAGACAAGAATTGATCTCTAAACTGTCCCTGTAAGCCATCTGCAATGAGACTTAATCACAGATTTGCATTTAGAAGACTCATGATGCCTCCAAAAAAACCCCAATAACAGTTCAGATTTCATTACAGTCATCCAGGAGGAAATGACGGAAGCTTGGAGTCAAGTGTATTAAAAGAAAGGAAGAGATAAAACGGATTTGGAAGATAGAAACAACAGGTTTACACAGGAAAGAGAAATGTGGGTGATTCAGGTATCAGCTTGGGCGGCAATGTGATGGCGGTGGTGTTCACTGACTGGAGATGAGGAAGAGCAGGTTAAGTGAGAAACTTAGTTAAACTTTGGACAAGTTGAATTTAAAGTACCTATTGGACATCCTGGTAGAAATATCAGCACACTGTTAGTTATATGGGTCTGGTTAGAGGAGTCAATCAGATATACCACATACCAGTGAGTATAAAGTTAATCTTTTTTTCAATTACAGTCTACTTCCCCTGATAAAATGGTGGCCAAATTGAATTGATAAACTGTTAGAAATGCAGATGAAATAGTTAAGGTTCTATGTATAATAGTGTACTTCATTTGCTTTTATACCTTATATGGACAGTATTAAGAAAATATGGTTCTAAAAAGCAATTTTACTCATACTCAGTGCTTCTTTGTGATCCCCAGTATCACATTTTGAGCCTCTGATTTTGACTCTTTATATGATAGTGGCACTCGGGACTCTATTGCAAGTCACAGATACCTAATCACACATACTCAGCCTGTAATCACAGGGCTTTTCTTTTCTTTTTGGTCCTGGGATTGAGTTTATGACCTCACACTTGCAGGTGGTTGCTTATGCCACTGAGCTAAATCCCTGGCCCTCACAGGATTTTTGGTAATGCCTTTAAAAGGCTTCTTGACAAGGACAACTAATACTTAAAAGGATGAAGGTATTTTCCTAGAAGTATTTTTAAATATGTGTTAAATGTATTTCCTTTCTTACCAAGTCTGTCAAGTGGCTTCTATCTGAGTTCTGAATTTGAGCATTAGGCCATTTCACACTGGTGTGTATTCCCCCACGTCAAGCATGTTGTTTAAAATAATTGAGAGCATCCAGTAATATGAAAGATCAAAATATAAGTCACTCTGTTTTTTCTGAAGGATTACTGGGGGCAGAGAGGCTCTATTTAATATTTGATCACGTAAGGTAATGTCAAAGTGGAGCTGAGAGAGCTCAAAAAACATTTAGGAGGAAAGAAGAATCAAGTCTGAAGACTAGGACCCATCTGGTGGAACGCCAATACACTGAAGGTATAAAACAAAGGGAGAAATTTGCAAATAAACAAGCAGACATGTAAAACAAAAAATGAAGAGCATGTTCTATCACAGAGGCCAAAGAAGGAGTGCTTAAGCAATCAGAAGTGGCTCATAGTGTCTGTCACATAGTCCTGAAAGGTCAAGCAAGCTAAGGTCTGAAACCATTCATTGGACTTTGTGATAAGGAAGGTGGTCAAGGGCAACCTTACCAAGTGCAGATGTAGCAGAGAGGAAGGCTGCTGGTCCTCTGGTATGAACAGTTTCTGCCAGAAGCCCACCTGCAATAGGTAGAAAAAGTTGCTAAGTCTACCATGGATTTTGTTAGGAACACACTGAAAGGCTGTAAGAATGATGTAAGAAGGAAATAAAGAAGTGTTGGAGATTCTGGAGAAAAAGAGCATAATTGATAGCTTTAGAAGCAGTGCAGTAGATAATTTGGCAGCTGCAGTTCAACAAGGCCCATGATTCCATCTCTGAAATGAAGATCATCTGTCTCCAAGGGCTGCTGTGACAAGAAATGAGGTAAGGTGCCGGGGCATTGACCCAGCTCCTGGCACACTGGTGGTGGCTCCTAGTAAATTCTAGCCTGCTTGTGGAGGGGATATATGGGCTGGCTTTAGGGAACTTAGGCTGGGGAACCCTAACATGGAGGTCAGTGAGGCTCTGTCCTCCTGTCTTTGGCTTGAGCCATCAGATGGCTCACATCTGGGCCACATCCATGAGACCCTTACCAGAGAAGCCCTAATTCCCAGTAACCACCTAGGATTCATGGTAGCTCTGCTGCCGGGCTACTGATGGATTGAGCTCTCCTCATGGAGAAAAGAGAATTTGCATCCATGCACAGAACTTCGGAGGTGCTACATTCCAGTGTTGTCATCTCCCAGC
The DNA here is from genome assembly GCF_034190915.1 of Cavia porcellus. Classification (NCBI taxonomy): domain Eukaryota; kingdom Metazoa; phylum Chordata; class Mammalia; order Rodentia; family Caviidae; genus Cavia; species Cavia porcellus. The sequence continues at coordinate 277,191 of NW_026947493.1, forward strand.
AGTGGTAGCAGCTCTGGGGGACTGGGGAAGTAGGTTAGACCCCACCTGTCACACCTCTCCAAGGCATGGGCTTCCTGGCTCCCACACATTCCACTCCAAGACCACCCTAAACACAGGAAACAGAGAAATGGCTCAGAGAAGACTCAGAAATGGCTTCACCCATGAAGCAAGGCCATCTGCAAGAAGTGGGGGCGTTGGGGCTGGGGATTTAGCTAAGCGGCATAAGCACCTGCCTTGTAAGTGTGTGGTCGTGAGTTCAATCCCTGGTACCGATAGAAAAAGACAAAAAAACCAAAACACACAGACACAAAGAAGCAGCGGGGGCCACAAGGCCTGTCCTTGCCTTCAAGGAATGTACAAGTGTGAACACGCAGAGCAAAGTCACAAAGCATGTCATTAAGGATCAGGAGGAATGTTCTGGACAATAAGCTCTGGCAGTGTTTGAAGATGACAGATGGCTGGAGCCTGGGATGCGGCAGGGAAGGCTCCAGGCAGAGGTGAGGTTGCGCAGGGTGTTAGGAAAGGAGGATTTTCCTAAGAGAGCAATGGGAAGAGTTTGTTTTTCAAGCGAAGGGCTGGCATAGGCAAGAGTGTACAGGCTGTGAGCATGGGGCATATTTGGGGGCAGGGAGGGGCCAGGCAATTGAAATTGGGCAGAAGTGGGTGAGGCTTCAGAGACCATTAGCTGGGCTGTGGGGATCCATGGCAGGGTCTGGAGTATGGGAGTGGCTTGCAGCAGGTTGGCGGAAATGTGCAGGGTGGATTTCCATGTCAGAGCTGTATCAATAGCGTGGTGAGTGGAATGGGTTCCCAGCAGCACTGGAACAGGAAGGAGAAGGGAGTAGTTGAGGGGAAGGGAATTTGGGGGGGCGGTACTGCCCATGGGGGAGGCAAAGAGGGGTGCAAGGGAAGTCCAGCCCCACAATGGAGCCACTGGATAAGATATCAGAGAGCTGGGCATGGTAGTACACATCTGTAATCCAGTACTCTGGGAGGCTGAGGCAGGAAGATTGCAAGTTTAAGCTTGACCTGAGCAATTTAGGAATTCAGTTAAAACCCTATTTCAAAATAAGAAACAGAAGAGGCTTTGGATGCAGCTGAATGTAAAGGTCCTGGCTTCAATCTTGAGACTGAGAGGGGTGGGGAGAACATCAGAGAATCCTGCAGGGAGTTAATGGCATAGCAGGAGGGGCTGAGGCAGGAAGTGTAGGATGAAAACCACTGTGGTGGCATGCTCTTGAGGAAAGGGTGGCAGGATCGGATGCCCACCAAGGGAATCTCCCATCCCCTCTTTCTGGACCCGCCTTGTCCCCTGCTTTGATAAGGAGGGGACACCCATACCCAACCTGCAAGTGCCCTGCTGACTTGTCCCAGTTACTCCTTAATTGTTTCACTTCCCAATAGCAGGGGCCACAGCCTGATGCTGCTGCTGCCCTCAACAGCAACTGAACAGTAAGAAAGGTGAATTCTCTTTATTTTTGTATTTTAAAAAATCAGTACACCAAGGAAGATGTTCAGCCAGTCAAGCAGACTAATAGAAAGTTAATGTCAATCGAATTTCCAATGAGTTTTACGTCCATTTCTCATTTTGTTAATGTCATTCTCTGCATCTTGTAATTTGTTGGCAGTGATTGATTAAGTGAATAATATCTGAGTTCTGGGGTCATTTGGTGATAGAAAACGTCTTGCATGATCGTTTCGTTAATAAATGTGGTTTACTAACATTCTCACTGCCTGCCTGCATTGGAGGAGACATTGGGTCAGTGGAACTTGCCCCAGATGGAGAGGATCAGAGTGACGGGACCCATGGCTATTGGGGTCCCTCAGAGCAGGGGCTGGAGGGGTTCCTGTGCCTTTAGGACATTAGGCCACTGATACACATGGTTTACAGGTCACCTATCACTGCGCTTCTTTTTCAAGCTAAAAGAAAACAAATACAATATTCCTCTACATTTCTATATATTTGAGGTTTGAAATTTAAGAATCGGTTTGGCCAGAGGTAGTGGCACACACCTGCTATGCTAACACTCAAGAGGCTGAGGCAGGAGGATTGCTGAGTGCAAGGCCAACCTGGAATACACAGTGAGTTCAAAGGCAGTCTGGATTCCCTGGAGATTAAGCTAGTGCTGGGGAAATCATGATTTGTGTATGAGTAGTGAGGAGGGAGGTAAACAGTGTTCCAGGATACAGACAGCAGAGTGCTACCATCTGGGCAGAATTATCAGCCAAAAACCATATAATATAAACATATAAATAAAAGATATATAGGAAATATATAAAACATACAAATATGGCTTAAAGCTCTCAAACTTTATAGTGTTTTAGAACTACCTAGCGACTGTCTTTGTTGTTATTGTTATAGTTTTATTTTTATTTTCTGAGACAGGGTCTCACTATGTAGCCCACCCTGGCCTTGAATTCACTATGGAACCCAGTTTTGCCTGAAACTCACCTTGATCTTCCTGCATCAGCTTCCCAGAATTCTAAGATTATAAGCGTGTACCACCACACCTGACTGTTTTTGAATTAAAAAAAATTTTTTTTGAGACAGGGCCCCAAGTGCTGGGATTATAGGATGGACAAATGTGACTGTCTTTAGGGAAACCTTACACTCTCCAGAAAGCACCTGGGCTACAGTCCTTTCCACACAGCAGCGGGTTCCCATTTCTGGTTTTTCTGTCCAAACAAAAGGCCAGCCAGAAACAGTACCCAGATGCAGATCTCTTGCCAGCTTGGGCCTCCAATTCCCATACCTATTGTCAAGGGATGGGAATACAGACACATTGGCAGGTGTTATAAAATATCTTCCCCCAATTCTAGTACACTGTATGTGATTCAGCTGCACTGTTACTCTTAAAACATTAAAACCAATGCTTCTGTTCAGAGCGAGGCCATTTGTTCGTTTGTTTGTACCAGGGATTGAACTCATGACCTCATGCTTACCAGGCAAGCACTTGAGCCACCGAGCTAAATCCCTGGTTGTAACCATTTGTTCTTATTGAGTTTGCCTTTAGGATGAAGAGAATGGGCGGAGCCCTCCCTTTTGAGAAGAATGGGGTGGTCCTCCGGGGGGTGGGGGCCAGGGACCCAGAATGGGCAGGAACAGTCAAGGAGATTGGCAAGAGCATTGGTTGTGGATCAATGGCCACAGAATATAAGTCCTTGAAACTATGCTCTGTGGGTAACAGGGAGGCAGGAATTGCTTATGGTACTGGAATTTCAATTGGGTACAGCAAACTCATACATCACCAAAGCATGTATATCCTCCAATCTTCCCAGTAATTATGGGAAAAAATTCTATGAATATCCTCACACACGTGTTCAAAGACTATTGCATAGGTAGTTCTAACAGTGCTCTTAGAAATAGCATAAAACTGGACACAAGCTGAAAGTTACCAACAAACATTTTTTAGTATCAGCTATAAAGTGGGATAGTATGTGGACTATGAAAGGCTGATTGTATTTCTTTGCTACAGCTGCCACAGCAACTGACTGATTTAAACATCCTAATTTTATTTTCTCATCGTTCTGGAGATTAGAAGCCCAGCATGGTTGGTTTCTTTGAGGCTTCTCTCCCTGGTTTGGAGCAGGCTGCATTTGTCTGTGTGTACGCATGTTGTTTGTTTGCATTTTGAAAAATAACAGCCTTGCAATAAGTTTTCAGTTTCCATTTTGCAGATTTGATGGGAAAAAAAAGGACAGCAGTTCTCGCTCCCCAGTAAAGTCACGAGGTGCCTAGCGTCTGACTCCCCTTCCCCAATTCTGTAAATTTTAAGAGTCACAACTCCATTTTAGTTCATTGAATCCAAAGCACAGGCTGGGTCTTGCAGAGGAAATCCAGGCGGCCACTAAGTCTTCCCCTTTGTCAGCAGAACAACTTGAGGTCCTCACTAACAAACTGGTTGGTGGCAGAGGTAGGTGACAGTTGTAGGACGACAATTTGGCTAATGTGGGCTAGACTAGGAGATGGTCATGGTGAGTTCTGCAATTGATGTTGCTTCGAGCTCACATTCCTGGGGGTCCAATGCCTGACTGTTACAGACACTTGGGCTCTGTGCAGTGGCTGTTCACAACAAGCTCATTTATAGATGGAAATACTGAGGCACAAAAGTCTCATGAACAGAAAAGGATCCCAGGGAGCGGCTACTGCTGACCTTGTGTGAGCGCTGTCACAGCATGGGGCCTTGCTGTCTGCTACAATAATGGGAGGCAGGAAAAACATCAGTAACAAATTCTTTAGTGATCAAAAAGGCTCAGTAAAAAATGATAGGCCAGCAGAGGGAGACCCATGATGAAGTGAGCTGAGAATGTGTGCTGCAGTGCCTAGGCAGGGACACACACTCCTGGACCAGCAGGAGTGTAGTCTCAGATCACAGACAGTGGGCGGGCAGAGCAGGGGCCACACAGTCCCTTGAGCTGCAGAGTGTGAAGCTAATCTTTGTAGCCCAGGTTGGGCTCGAACTCTTGGCAATCCTCCTGTCTCAGCCTCCCAAGTGCTGAGATTAAAGGCATGTGTCTCTGCTCAGTTTAAATTCCATGTCATTTTAAAGCATAAAATGCTCTCTCTGCTGGCAGCACTTTTGCAGACTAAGCTGCATTCTTAGAGGTGGGCTGTGGGGGCCAAGCAGGATGAGGGATCCACTTCCCTTAGACTTCATCAGGGGGTCGTGGCCAGCCAAGGAACAGCAGGAGCAGCTGTCACTGGCTGCCTGCAGACTCATTTTGTTCGGCCTGCAGAATGTAAAAGTCCAAAAATTGAAAGGAAGAAAGAAAGAGAAAAAAAAAAAAAGAAAAAGAGATCTGTTATGGATCAAAAATTTTCAAATAAAAACCCAGATTCCCTGCGGCTTTTAGAAAGTTCAGAAATCTGCTGGGCACTTTTAAGGCAAAGCCTGGCAGGATCTGAGGTGCATCTGCTGCCCTTAGAGCAAGCATTTGCTTTGCAAGTAGCTCTGTGTTTTCCACCACCTGGGGTCCCTCTTTTATCATGGGATTTGAGAGGAAACCTCTGTGTCCACGTGGCTGTGAAGAGCAGGGAAATGAATCATGTCCCTGACCTGTTCCTTATTTGCACTTCGAGCCTGAGTTACAGAGTGAGTTCAGGGCCAGTTGGAATCTCATTCCATGACCACATCTCAAATAAAAAAGCAAGCAAACAGAAACACTGAGGAAGAGGTGTACACTTAGCTAGGAATTCTGTGCCCACCCCCATTCACTGCGGCCTCAGACAAGTTGCTGAACTTGATGTCATCAGAAGGACATTAAAATCATGCTATCTTTTAGAGACGCGGTGAGGGAAAAGTTAAAATGTGCAAATGAATTATTTCGCATGCCATCTGGCTTCTGGTAAATGCTCAACAAATGTCAACTGTAATGATTTGCAACCAGGTGAAAGGTGGGAGCATAGATCTTTAAAAGTGTTGCCGAGTCTATGTTCTGGGATTTTATGTCTCATTCATTTCTATTTCTTCCCTCCAAGAAGTTACTGAAAAGAGAAAATATGAGTGAATTTCAATCTCATTTCCTTTTTTTGCTTCTCTCCCACTCCCGCCAAAACCTTAGGAACTCAGACAGGGCCACTGGCTAGCTAGGTGAGCCATGGGCTTCTGTCTCCTCTTGTACCAAATTTCTTACGAGTCTGCTGAAGTCGCAGAAGATCCCTGTTTGAAAACCTTGTTCCTCTCCTTCACTGCAAATTTAAAGCTGTTTGCCCTAGGACCTTTTATTGGTGGTCATATCAAGGTCAAGATCAATCAGCTTCTTATGCGATAAACCTGGTGAAAGCATAGACGAATACGAAATGCTGAACCATTACATTGAGACAGCTCTTCTTTCAAACAGTGGATGAATGTGCCCTGGCTGGCTGGGCTGCCGGGCTTGCAGCTTTTGACTAAATTTGATAGAGAAGGAAAAATCATCAGTGGGATGTGAGTTTATCCTTTTTGTAGCAGAAGCTAGTACAGGCAGTCATTGTAAAATATATCTCTCATATATCCTTCCTGTTTCAGAAGCCCTGGTTGGGTCAGAATATCTATGTGCCCAGCTAATAGTACCTCCTGATTTCCCCTTCTCTTTGGCTGCTTCTGACCAAAGCCCCTTGCTTAAGTTATGGTTTATCAGATGTTCTGTTACTTCCGGTCCAATAGAATGCTGTCTGATTCACAGGCCAGCTACTTTCTAGGTGTCTATTTATTCCACAGAGCATGTGCCTAGTACAAACCCTGCTCAAGCCTTCATCTGCTCCTTGTCTGCTGATGAGCAAGCCCATCCTCTTGGGAGGGGACTCCACTTCCAGGAGGAGACTCAGCTAAGGGCCTTCAGCCATGCCATTGTGTTGTGCAGACAGGGCTGTAAAAGCCCCTGTCTTAGTTACTTTTCACTCGTTGCTGAGACAAAATACCTGAAGCCCAAAGTTGGGAAAGGAAAGGTTTATTTCTTACAATTTTTGGAGGTTTCAGTCCATACTTAGTTGGCTCCAAGGCAGGCGGGCATGGCTGGGCCGCAGTTCATGGTGGCTGCAAACAACAAACAGGAACCAGAGAAGAGAAAGACACACCTTCTTCCTGCCATTACATCACACACATCCTGGCTCCCTATGTGGGTGGAGCAGTGACACCATCAGTCCAAGCCCTAGACAATGCAAATGCACAAATGCACAATGCAAACTCATGAGGCCTGGGGGACACAGACATAAACCATGACACCCCCTAGACTGTGGGATCTTTCTCACATCTTCATGATTTCATTTTCCTTCACTATCTTCTTTTCCCTCTCCTTATAATCACACTCCTTCCAAAAGAAAAGGCAAAAAGTTCTGATTTATTCTGAGGTTTTACAAAAGCATCTCCTGGGGTGAACTGGGATGTGGGAATAAGAATATTTTAAACTAGGGCTATAGAGTGGCCACAGAGCATGAGAGTAGTGATGGAAGCTAAGGCGAAGATACACTGGGGCTGGGTTTTTTTGTTTGTCGTTTATTTTGTTTTTTTGAGACAAGATCTCACAGTTCAGGCTGGCCTTGAGCTCTCTTTGTAGCCCAGGCTGGACTCAAACTTGCAATGATTCTCCTGCCTCAGCCTCCCGAGTGCTGGGATTACAGGAGTGTACCACCTGGCTGGGGCTGGAATTTTGTTTGTTTGTTTTGGTACCAGGGATAGAACTTATGACCTTTTGCTTACCAAGCAAGCTCATGAACCACTGATCTAAATCCCCAGCCCAGGACTGGCATTTTTGACCTCTAGTTTTCAAGACTGATTATTTTCTGGCTAGGTCTTATTTTCAGGGAAACAGAGTAACACATTTTAGTTATTTTTATTCCATTTCCTATCACGTCCCTTCTCCCTTTTTCTCTGGATCCTTTGCCATTTGTGAAAGATCTGTCATATTCCCCTGTTCCTGGCTACCTATCTTTTACTTTGTTTTTAAAAATAACTTATGCCTTGCAATTCCCATATAAAAGATGTTCTACAATATTTAGGCATGTGTGTCAGATTTATTTCATGTAAGGTGACAGCCTCGAGGTTACCTGTTTTCCCACAGATGACTCAAGTCCCCTTTCACGGCAGAGTAGTATTCCATTTGTACTACCACTTTGTCCTTATCCATTTTTCTGCTGATGGACATACAAGCTGCTTTGCTTCCTTGAAAGACGTTTTGAACTGAGTTTTAAATACTCCAAATTTTCTTCCTTTCTCCTTTTCCCTCATTTGCCATTCCTTGCTTCCTCATAAAAATGTGCTCTTTGTTATCTCTCCCTTGTCCACAGTTCTGTCTTATCCAGAGCCTTCCCAGGCTCATCACATAATGCCTGTGCTTAATCCACCTCCTTTTAAAAGCTTGACTTGGCCCAAGGCTGGTAAAATAGCAGCTGATTCATCCGAAGTTCCATAGGTTTAGATCCAGCACCCGGCCTCTACTCTCTCCCAATAGCTCAGGTCAGAGCTTGATTCAAAATGCCACGGCTTCTATACTACAAGAAGGGCTGGACATGATGGCCCATGCCTGTAATTCCAGCACTCCGGAGGCTGAGGCAGGAGGATCACTGTGCGTTTGAAGCCAGCCTGGGCTACATAGAAAGCTCAAAGCCAGACTGAACTACATAGTTAGAACCTGTCTCCAAACAAACGAACAAACAAAACAATAAAGACAAAGATGAAGAAGCCGCTCAGGATTGAGGACAGAATCCTCACACGCAGCAGTATTTTAGCCTGTGAGACCTAGACATGCCACTGTGTCCCTCTCAAGGGACACATCAGGGCCACACCCAGCACACATCCAGGCAGTGATTCTAACATGCCCTTAGAGCAGCTGCCCACAGAGTTATTCTCAAGGCAAAGCTGTGGACCCCACCCTGACCTACGAGTCCCTGTCGGAGTTGGGCCCAGCAGTCTGTGCTGACCGCTGTCACAGTCAGGCCAATGACACTTCCCTTCGACAGCTGCAGCACGGAGCCAGCCCACACTGGGTGGCTTGTAGACACCTCCTTGAGGAGTGGCTGTTTCTGTGGTGTCTTTTACATTTTCTCAGGTGTGCAGATTGGTGATTCCAGAGGTAGCATGTCACCAGCTCCATCTGGGAAGCAACCCCACACCCTCACACCCCCATCCCGGTCCCAGTGAGCAGGTCCCAGTGGGAGCCTGGTTGCCAGCAGTTCTAATGAGCTCCCAGCTGATGCCGGTAACCAAGCAGGCCTGGCACCCTTGGTAGATGTATCTGCCAGCAGGCGGGCTTCTCCTGCCTCCCACCGAGCAGAGGCTGGGCACCTGTGTCTCAGACAAAACCCAGCTGCAGGCCTGCTGATTCTGCCACACAAATCAGGTACACAGAGAGGCAAGAAGGTGTCATGGGGGAGGGGACACAAACTGTCTGCAAACTGCCCCTCCCCCACACACAAAAGGCCACACCCTTTCCCCCAGCTTTCTCTGCCCCAATGCCCACTCAACCAAGATCTTCAGTCTGCCTGGCCTTTGTATAATGGCTTTGTATAATGGCACTTGACCCTAATGTGGCGTCCATCTGGCCACAAGGGATTGTTTGTAGACCTTCGGCAGGGTTAATAAATAAATAATGGTCTCCTGTCTGGCCACAGGAAACCAGCTCAAGGTCAATGATATTATAAGCAGGGCTTTCCATAGCTTGCTAAGATTAAAAAATCATCAGCTTCCACTAACCACATCCCTGCTTTTCTGAAACTTTGAAGCTTCACTGCTGCAAAGAGGAACACAATTAGGCCTTGATAAAATTTTAATAGCGGGAATTATGTACTCTGCAACCAGCCTACAATTAGCTGTTGCTATGCTACAGGCAGAACCTAATCATGATAATGAGGCAAACAAAGGGAGGGAATCAATCAGGGCTTTACGGTTAGTGCACAGCCAGTGCCATCTCACCGCACTGATTTCTGAAACACAGCAGTTGGCCCATGGGAAATCTCAGTCCTGTGCAAGGTTAGATTAGCTGTGTGTGTATGGGGTGTGTGTGTGTGAGAGATCTCCTGAGTCACGGAGACTACGTGCAATCCATTCCTACTGACACCATGAGGATGCATCCATTTAAAAAATGATGATGCCTTTACTCGTGTAGGAAACTACACCAGCATCTGCAAGAGAAGAATTGCCACCCAGGACACAAACACACTGTCCTACAAAAACTTCTATTTCAAGTGTGGGCCTGGGACTGAGAGTGTTCCTTGGGAACTTGTTAAAAAATGCAGAATCTATGCCAGCCATGGTGGTGGTGCATTGCTGTGATCACAGGACTTGGGAGGCTGAGGCAGTAGGCACAGTGAGGGCTGGGGTTATAGCTCAGTGGCACAGGGTCTGCCTGGCAAGCACAAGGTCCTAAGTTCGATTCCTAGTACCAACAACAACAAAACAACTTATATTATCGAACCACACAGTGAGACTTTATCTCAAAAATATCCTAAATATATAAACATGCAAATTCTTAGGCCCACCCTAGACCTATTGAATCACACTGGACTTTAACCAGATCAACAGATGATTTGGGTGCACACTGAAATTGAGGTGCCTTGGGGCTGGGGATTTAGCTCAGTGGCATAAGTGCCTGCCTTGCAAGCAGGCAGTTGTGAGTTCGATCCCTGGTACTGATAAAAAGGAAAAAGACCAAAAAAAAAAGAAAAAAAAGAAAAGAAAAGAAAAAAGAAAGAAATTGAGGTGCCTTGATCTGAGGAATAGGAACCTGGGAATAGAAATTGTTGCTGTAGCTAGTATTTCTATCAGTTTCTGAGCAAGTCATTTGTTATGGCTTGTGATTAGTTGGCCCCCTCCAACCTCGTGTGGTCGTAGATGGGGCATTTCCACAGGGGGCTGGATCTAGAGTGTGTGACTCATTTATGGTGCAATGCAGGGATCAAGAGTAGATGATTATTAAATTAGTGGTACCACCCTAACCCAAGTAGCCTGGATACAATGTAAGAGACAGGCAGAGGCTTCTTTTGTCCTGAGCTTGCTTCTCTTGCTGTCTCCTGCCTGCCATGGACTGTTTCTCCGCTGTGATGCCCTCTGCCATGCCACGCTACTTGGAGTAAGCTGACTATGGACTGACACCTCTACAAAATGTGAGCTATATAAACCTTTCTCCCTGTAACTTTGGCTGTCAGGTATTTTGTCTCACCAATGAGAAAAGTAACTAAGACAAGATCCAACATGTGTGTCTCTTCTTTAATCCTTATTGTATTATTCCATGAGGCGCTTCCGTTGTGGACAACAAGTTGAGGTGCAGAGATGTTAACAACCCAGGTCACTAAATGGATAAGATGAAGACCCAGAATCGTAATCCCAGGGCTTCCTGGTTCCAGAGCCCTGGTTTATAACTACTGGGCTGAAATGGGTCCTATTGCACAGTGCTCCAAAGGGAATAAAGACAGCCACAGCTCACAAGTACAGAAAGGGTAGTTTAGGAGATCATAAAGGGACAGTGTTCCCTCTTGGTTGTTTTGATGCAGAAGAGGAAAATATCAGTCAGTGTTTACTATAGACACAAATGTAATACAAGATATACAAATATATAAAAATTCAGATTGGCTTACAACGGCTGCCCACAGAGTTGTATGTGGGACAGTGCAAAAGGGCTGGCTGCGCACTGGGGATTGGAAGGGTCCGGTTGAAGACCTGGAGCTCTGTGTAGCAACTGAAGTGGCCCATGTCAGGAGGCCAAAGGGTCTGCAGCAGAAGACTTCTAAAGGTGGCAGCAGTGCTGGCGGAGCAGAGCTTAATGAGTTGCAGAACGCAGGTAGGAAGTCGTGGGCTCGTGACCAGTACACTGAGTGTGACACAGGTACAAAGCATGGCTGGGTCCCAGGAGGACTTGACTGTCGAGCTGAAGGTGTGAACTTGGACAGAAGGTGGTGAAGACCCGTAGCGGGTCCCCGGGTTGGTGAGGTATGGTGAGGCTGAGATCTGTCCGGACTGATGAGCTTCATAGAGGAGAGACCTGGGGATCCAAGCCACCATTAGCTGGGCCCAGACGAAAAGGGACCATGCCATGCTCCATGGAGAAGGGGTTGTGTCCGATGGCAGATATGGCTTAGAGTTTCCAGCTCTAGCTCCGGCTCCCACCTTGGTGGCTGGGAGAAGGTAGAGTCAGAGGGAAGGATGACTGGGGAGGGAGGGAGGCATGGCCTGAGGTTATTTCATTAGGTAGAATCCACAACCTCCTATCAGCACCCAGGCTTATTCAAAGGTTTATCAAGGACTGGGGGTGTGTTTCAGTGTTTGAGAGCTTGTCTGGCATCCTCAAGGCCCTGGGTTCTATCCTAACACTGCAACCAAACAACAACAGTAACATAAATCCTAATCGGTCTCACTAGTAAAATCAAATTTTCATTGCTAGGGATAGCAAAATGAATCAGGCACAGGAGCCAATAACAGTCATAGATGATTTTGTTTGCTGTGGTGATGCATGTTTGTAATTCCATACTTTGGGTAGCTGAGGCAGGAGGATCTGGGTGGCTGAGGCAAAATTGCCAGCTGAGGCAATTTAGTGACTTAGTGAGACCTGACTCAAAAAAAGGACAGGAGTACAAGGGTATAGCTCAGTGTGAAGCCCCAAGTTCAATCTCTAATAGTCAATCTTCTCCTCCTCCAAAAGCAGACAGGCAGCTGGAAAGCTGATTTTGACTGGAAATTAAGTGCAGGCCCCAAGATGTTGCCCTCTGACCCTTTGACAGCCTCCTGAAGTGACTTGTCACCCCAAACTGCTCATTAAAGTGACTTTTAGGGCGCTTTAGAAACACCTGCTGCCTCCCTCCCTTCCAGAGATGCGTGCAGAGTTGAGCAAGGTCCCGGCTCAAAGCTGTGGGGGTTTCAACTGAATTTCAGTGGAACCTCCAATTTTGCTGGTGTCCCTTAGTCAGGAACAGCCCGAAGGAACAGACCCATCATGAAACCAGCTGGGGTTCGTACTCACTGCAGAAGGCACAGGGTACACCATGGGAAGCCTGGAGAGTGTTCTGTCCAGGAGATGGTGTTAGAAAGAACTGTTTGTTTTGTCTGTGGCACCAGAGACAGAACCCAAGACCTTCACGCTGAGCTACATCCCCAGTTCTTTTGTTATTTTGTGTTTTGGGACAGGGTCTCACCAATCCAGTGCTTTGTCCAAGCTGAACTCAAATTTGTGATCCTCCAGCTTCAGCCCATCTGAAAGAAAGAACCAATCGTGTGATATGGGCTTTGATAGGATCACCTAGGGGAGAAGAAAGTCGGGGTGCTTCAGATTGGATGCCTCTAGAAGCAAGAGCAATTCTACAATGATCTCAGTAAAGCTCAGCTGTAGGAAGGTGAGACCACGGTGAAGGTTTAAGAAGCAGCCAGATCGTCTTGACAAAGAGCAGAGATACCTGGGGTTTCGTGGGAGGCAGAATGACCTTGTTTGTATCTATCTAAAGGGCCTGTGGCCTGTCTCATTTCATCTTGGTGTTAGAGTGAACTGACCTGAGACTGGTGCCAGCCATCTCGTTTGCATCCAGCAGAAGAGTAGCCGGCATAGCTAGGAGTGACTTCAGTTCACTTCCAAAGGTCAAAGGCTCTGTTTTCCTTTCTCACCATCCATACCTGGACAGAACAGCTGGGGAAGAGGAGGCGTAAAAACTTAACACTGAGTAGGCGAGAAGAGGGAGGTGAGGAGGGAGGGTAACCCTATGCACTGAGGACCATTTCAGCCATGCCTGGGCAGCAGGGCAGGAAGGAAACAGGGAAAGCCATCTGTCTGCTTTGTGTCACAGTGACCTTGCCGCTGCCACCCACCCCCTGGAGCAAGAACTCTTCACCATCTGTTTGGTGCTGGATGATTGGTGCTGCTGGGTGATGGAGGGCTGTGTGTGTGTTTGTGTGTGTGTGTGTGTGTGTGTGTGTGTACACGCACCTGCACATTTCTGGCTTACAGAAACTTTGGCCAGTCTGCCGGAGCAGGTTGTCACCCATGTGTATGTTGTGGGCTCCTTGAATCTGGAGTCCCAGCTGCAGGACACCTCTCTGGGGAGCACTGATGTCCCATTTCCAGTAAAATCTCCTGTGGCCTTGCTGTCTGCGCTCCAACTTCTCCATCCCATCTGGCTCAAGGGGCTGCCACCAAAGGCACCTGTGTCATCCTCCACCTTGGGGCAGCAAGGACAGGTGGCATCTGACATACTGGCCTCCTGTGTTCTTCTGGACCTGGCTTAGCTTCTGTGTCCCTGGGCTTCTGTACCTGCTGTGCCCTGCCAGCCTTGAAATGTGATCCAGCTCCACCTTGCCCTGTTCCCGAGGGAGGCCCTTGCTCATCCTTACAGAGTGGCTCCCACTGTAGCTATGGTGACGTAGCTATCCATTCCTCACCTGAGTGCCTCTCCTAAGAGACAGCGACTGGCTTATTTATCACCTGGCCTGCAGTCCCTGGAACTTTGCCAGCTGCATAGAGTGCATTGGCTAAGTGCTTGGAAGCAGTGGACAGGGAAGGGAGAGGAGAGGACTCTGCAGCCACATATGCCTCAGAGCCCAGCAATGGCCTGGGGATTCTGGAAGCTGCAAAAGACATTATTTTCTCTGGGTGGCCAAGTGCACAGCTGGCTGCTGATTTGTGTCTGGGCCAAGCCATAGCTGGTCACTCCTATCTATCTCTTCCTGTCTCACAGAAGCTTTCATGCAGGTAGGTGCAAGCAAGGCAGACCCAGGAGAGTCCTTCCTGCAGGAAGAATGTGGGCCACAAAGGCAGTGGGTATCCTGGGAGTGGCTTAAGAAGCCAATTAGGAAGGTGTGCCTGGCACACGATTTAACCCACTGACTTCTGCTGCTCTCTGAAAGCAGCTCTTTGCTGATGCCGTAGAGAAAAAAAAATCAGAGGCGACACCTAAAGCAAAGTTTGCAGAGAAATGAGCTGGGGAATTGGGGATTCGGATATGCACAACACATCCCTAAGCTCCCCTGGGGCACAATCAGAGCAATTCAGTTTTGCCGTAGAGTGGTTGGGCCCCAGTCATGGTCTGCACCCCAGCAACAGAGACACACACGTGGGTGATGGCCAAGTGCTGCTGGGCCAAGTTCTTCGCCAAGTTTGGCTTGTGGAGCTTTTCCACCATGCACTTTGGCCCCCAAGTTAGGGGTGCTAACTTGGTGGCAGAGAAGAGTGTGTGGCATGGTGAGGTGGACCAGCTGTCACCAGTGAGGCACAGGTGAAGGAATGGAGGAGGAGAATTTCTTTCTCTGTCCCGATAACCACAGGGGGCAGGACTTTGTGTGCTGCTCCCAGGCTATGCCAGGATCCACACAGAAGCCCCCTTTCAGAAGCTCAGAGATTCAGACACACGGAGGGGAAGTTTGGAATGACACTGAAATGTCCCCCAGTCCACCCCCATGGGGCATCAAGGTGTACGGGACAAGATCTTGGCAATCATGATTACAGAGAGGCTTCTCAGCATCATGCAGAAAATCATCAGAAGTCACACAGGACAGAGTTCAAATCCCAGCTCCACCACTTACAAATTCTGTGATCAGACACAACACATTCCAACTCCCCAGGTCACCCACCCCTTCCTCTGCAACAGGCCAGGGATGTCATGTGAGGCTGGCAGGATACAGTGTCAAAGTAAGGAAACGGCATGTAGGGCAGGAGTGGGCATCAGCCTAGCACAGTGGAGGTGCCCAAGAATGGAAATTCCTTCCTCCTCCATGGGACAGGAGCATGCAGCCTCCCTCCCCCCTCCAGGGTGAGGGGCTCCCGCCAGCACACACAGATGTCCCATTTCTTGTCACGACTACTGATCCAGGGACTTCCCTACACTCCCTGCATGAAAAGAAAGCACTCAGCTGCAAGAGATACTCCAGGAATTCCAAATATCTGCTCTCCTTCATGCAAAGCAGGGTCTCTCCTCAGCTGTCCCAAAGATCATCCGTCCAAGTGCTGGAGGAGCCTTGGACCAGCGAAGCTGGGACTTAGTAAGAGTCTCCAGCCCCATCTTGACGCTATCGACTCTCGTAGCCTCTCTGTCTAGACTTCCGCCTCCCAAGGTTTCAGCTCCAAGTGATCCATCTCAGAGGCCACCCCCAGGAGCCCCCTGTCTGCTGTCTAATTCCAGACAAGGGTACTGGAGGCCTTAATAGCATCTGTTAATGGTTTCCTTCTCTACACTGCCAGGCAGACAGAAATGATTAAGGGTCTTTAAAACCCCGGCTCCCAGCAGCCCGCTCCACTAATTGAGCAGTAGAGGAAGTGACAGCGAAGTCGCACGCCTTTTTCCAAATTAACTCCTGGCTCCAGGGCCCTCCTTGAAGCAGTACATTGGCCACATGGCTCAGAGCACTCATTTCCAAACCCAGCCATCACCTGTCACTTAGGCACGGGGCCCAGCCACCTCATCCGTGGGTCTGTTCATCACCAGCAGGCTAGGACTGAGCTTGCAGAGGAGAGGGCCATCCTGTTCCCCTGAAGGTGCTAGCATCTGACCCCAATGAAACTGAGAGGTGGCCTGAAGGGATCTTGCTATCCCTCTGAGCCTTGACCAGCTGTGCTCAGGCTCATTTTCCTCACGATGTAGCTCAGGCTGGCCTCGAATTCATGGTGATCCTCCTGCATCAGCCTTTCCCAGTGCTAGTTTACAGATGTGCACCACCACAGCCCTGTGCTTGATCACTGCCATTGCCTGCTGGGTGGCCCCTGCTCTCTGATTTGGTATGCACCCTACCCAGAAGCTGGATCTATCAGCCTGGAATGCAAATGTAGCTCATCTCCTTTAATAGTTTCCCCATTTATCTCAAGTGCAATTCAAGTTTCATAGCATCACTTACCAGGCACTGGTGACTTGGCATCTAGCACCTGCCCACTCTCGACCTATATTCTAGCCCTTGCTTACCACCCTGGTCTTCTCACTCCAGTTTCCCAAACATCCCAAGCCCTTCCAACCCCAGGGCTTTTGCACCTGCTCTGTCCTCTGCCTGCAAGAACTGGCTTTTATCCTTCTCATGACCCTTCTGACCCTTCAGCTCTCCATTTAAATGTCGCTTGAGAGAGGCCTGCTGTCCTGTGACCTGCCCCATCTTCAGTAGTCTGCCTTTTTGTTTTTGAAACTCTGTGTGCTTCCTTCAAAGTAAGTATCATGGTGTTTTGTCATTTTGATTTTTCTCTTTTGCTTTTCTTTGCTGTTTTTGATCTCCCTACACCACAAGCTCTGTGAGGTGGGGATGCCTCTTCTAGTTTATCACTATATTCCAGGCACTATTGGAGAGATCAGCCCTTCTGCATTCATTCAGCAAGTATTTACTGGGCACCTACTATGTGCCAGCTGCTCTCTCAGGCACTTGGGAGACAGCAATGGGTGTTAGGTGATAATCAGGGCACTTTTTTATCAAGTGGCGCTGACCCTGGGTCTGGGGAGAGGATTGGGATGTGAAAAGTCCAGTTAACAGTGGGAGCGATGCTAAGACCTGGATGTCACTTCGGTTCTGTGAAGATGAAGGGTCACAGTATCCAGTCTTCTCCCCTGCCCATTTGCCAACCATTGCCCCCCTGGAGTGGACCTAGCTCCTCTGGGTGGCAGCCACTCTGAGACTACACCTCTCGTTCTGCGTCGCGCGTGGATTCTCTTCCTTGGTGATTCACTGCATCTGAGTACAGCTGGTGAGCGTGGAGCTCAGCCTCCTGAGATCCATTCCCTTTTCTCCTGGAAAGAGCACCCTAATCAGTCCCCTTCTTTGGGGACCAATCCTTCGCTCAATGGACACAGACATGGAAGGATAGTTATCAGCGGTCTGCCTTCTCCCAGGCACCCAGGCCCAGGCCATCATCCTGAGACCTGAATTCTAAATGGTGGAACCCAAGCATTTAAAGATGGAAGTTCATTCATTCTCTTTCTTTCTTTCTTTCTTTCTTTCTTTCTTTCTTTCTTTCTTTCTTTCTTTCTTTCTTTCTTTCTTTCTTCCTTTTTATCGGTACCAGGGATCGAACTCACAACTGCCTGCTTGCAAGGCAGGCACTTATGCTGCTGAGCTAAATCCCCAGCCCCGAGTTCATTCATTCTGATGAAATGATCTTCTGTTCCTGGCACCTAGACTTTCCAGTCACCCAATTCTTTGATGTTTCATTTCTTTCCAGTCTGTACCACATTTCTAATAAATCCTGTCTCCTTTCCACAGTCACAGCGGGTTTCTGTTTCTTGTCACCAGAGATATTTGGCAGGCACCAACTGACCGTATCAGTGTAGACTGAAGGGAGCAGACCCATTCTCTTGGGTCAGCTGGGTAGACCTGGACTAGCTGGGTCCACTTGATGTGTTTTGGGGCCTTTTTGTCTGTGTTAATAAAATGAAGAAAATCTGGCAAGTTCCCCCCAGTTTCTGTAAGTGGAAAGACTGGAAGTGATTGCATTTGCAGTGGCCCTGCAGTCCCCTCCTTTCTTCTTCCCAGTCTCTCACAGTACCCAGGAAGTGATGTGGGAAGCAGGGCACATTACCACAGAGAGCCCCCACAGAGGTTGCTATGGGAGCCCAGCCACATGTGCAGCATCCTTGGAATGCCGGGAGGGGCTCAGCAGCTGCCAGGTCACTGGCAGCAATGGCTCTGCCTTTTGAAGCAGAAAGCCTCAGCTGTTCCATCTCCCACACCGCACCCCAGGTCCCCACTCCACTTGGTTCACAGAACTCTGAACAGAGCAGCTGTTTAGTCTTGGAAAGCAGAGAAGGCAGGGGGCTCCGGGCTGGCTCTGAGCTGCCAGTCTCCCAGGAGGCTGACGGGGAGGAAGAGCATCACTCAGTGCTGAGTCCTAGGCCAGGAATGAGCCGTGAGAAGCCATTTAGCCAATCAATCCCACAACAAACCTGCAATGAACCAGGGAGGCTGAGCGCAGGCTAGAGAACCAGGCACATTAGTGGAAGGACTGCAGTGAAAATAGAAATAGAAATTAAAAACAGTAAGCATGGCTATCACTTTGGAGCATCCGCCATGAGGTGCATACTCTGCTAAGTTCTTGGCCCATCCATGCCATGAGCCCAGCCAGAGTCGTGACAGTGCCTGTTTTACTGATGAGGGGACTGAGCTCAGGGAAGCTACTGAGCATGGCCATGGGTGACCTAGCGAGAAAGGACCACAGTCAGAGTGACCTCGCCTGCAGACTAATTTGCAGGTGCACTCACAGCTGGAAATGTGTGAGCACCCAGTATGAAGTGGGCTCCGTGCTGGACATGCTTATGGTTGAGTGGGGAGAAGTTGATGGGCACATGGGTGACCATGATCCTGGGGAAAGCAATGGCCAGCGCTTGAATGTCCAGGTAAACAGTAGAGAGTTTGACTTGCTGGGCATTGGGGGTGGAAGGGTGGAAGGGAGTTCCACACAGGAAAGGAAGGGAAGGAGGAAAGAGATTTGCACCGTGAGCCCAGCCCGTGCAAAGTGTCAAGCATGGGCACCCTCCTCCCAGGGCCTCTGCTGTGCAAGGGGCACCATGCCAGGCGCTGAACCCTGCCAGCATCTGGAGCTCGGCTTCCAGGGGAGGTCGGGAGAGCTGAACCTCATCCTGCAGGAAGAGGATCTTGACACAAGGCAGAGACTTGGGCAGATTCACCTGATACCTAGCCTCCCAGCCCTTGCACAAGGGACAAATTCAAGGGTGGGTAAGAAGAGGGTGGATGCACCCAGACGCTGCCAATAATCAGGGGTCCAGGTAAGGGAGGAGTAAGAGAGTGAGGGCTGTGATGGCTGGGTGTGTCTGCAGTGTTTGTGGACACACACATGTGTCTATCTACATACATGTCACATGGAGTCCCAGGGCTGCTATCTGGCTGTACACTGCTGGTCACCTTGGTTGTGTTACAGATGCCCTGTCCTAGCAGAGCAGAGGGGTGTCAGGCACTGAGGGCCCTGCACAGTCAGAGTCTGGCCCCCAACAGGGCACATGACCCGGCTCCTGAAGGGCAGCTAAAGTGGGAGAAGGAGCCGGGACAGGTACAGAGGCAGCCACACACACCACACTAATGGGGCTGTGGTTTCTCCCTGCAGGCTGCAGGAAGCAGTGCTGTTTTTAAACAGGCTGCATTTTAGATATCTTGTGTGCAAAATAGGCCTGACCCAAGAATGGCTCTTATGTCACTGGTCCTGGATTAATAGGAGGGCAGTTAAGTGGCTACAGCAGCAGTAGGACGTGGAGACAGGAATCTCTGGTATACACCTGTGGTCCCAGCCACAGGAAAGCTGAGGCAGGAGGGTCCCTTGAGCCCAGAGGTTCAAAGCGAAACTATGAAGCATAGAGAGACCTGTATCATAATAAAAATATTTTTAAAAAAACTTTAAAGATAGAAGAAGGGAAGTCTATCTTCTGACAGCACCATCTTTTTTCATGGTGAGCAACTTCAGCCTGTAGCAGCTTGTTAATTGCCAGTGAGGGGGAAAAAAAAGCTATAAATGTGACTGCAGGTAGGAGTAAGTCAGGAACATGCAAGTCATTTCTGAAATCCTGACACCTCCCTCCCTCACTGTGTTCTCTCTATTGACCCCAGGAGGTGTCTTTCTAGCTCGTGCATTAACTAGGACTCTTCAAGTCAAAAATAACAAACAAACAAAGGTACAGTTTCTACCCAAACAGCTTCCACCACCAAGGGAAAGGACTGGCTTACATGACTGAAAAGCCTTGAGATAGGGCTGGTTTCAGGTGAAGCTTGATCCAGTGACTCAATCAGTGTCCCCTGGATCTTGTTCCTTTCTGTCTGGCATGTGCAATTCAGGCTCCCTGCGCAGTCTCCAGCAGCCTCGGTTCCTCTTGCAGTTACCCGTGAGTGACTTCACATCTCCACCTTACTCTTTCCAAGATGGCAAGCCAGGGGTGGGGTGGGGGGCTCTTCTGGTGCAGAGAATTCCCTTCGTCCTTTTGTATCCACCCAAGTGTCCCCCCAACAAGAGATGGGACACAGAGGGGTTCGGGGTTCCCCATCCTCACTCATGCTGCAGGCAGGTGAAGGAGGAGGGAGGTTTCCTAAGGAAAGGATGTGGGCATGGTAACCATGACAACCCATCTCCTTCCACTGCCTTAGACCACTCCTTATAGAACTGGGAGCTTCTCTTCTATACCCTCCCTGAGTGTGGTGTCCCCCCAGCACTATCCTGATCTTCTCTCCCTGATGGTCGCACCCTCTCCCACCTTCCCTGACCACTTATTTCTTGGTGACTCCTGAATCCAAGCCTCCTTGACCACTTTTTCTCCTCTTTTCCCCAATTCTAACCACACCCCAGGCCATCAAGCTTATTTGCATCCTCTCTGCTCTATTCCCACTGCCCAGCTCCTGATTGGTGGGCAGGAAGAGCTGACTGATGGATTCTGTTTCTCAGGAGGCCCATCCCCTGGGCTACAGGGCATCCTTGCTGCTGTCCTGGGCACCAGAGGGGCCTCCCTGAAAGCAGAGGACACATCCTGGTCACTGCTGCGCTGACCAAAGCTCCAGACAATACTGGCACTTGGAGACTTCCCCAAAACATGTAGATGAGAGGGACATGTGACTGACAGGGGAAGTCAAGAGGCCTCTTCCCAGGAAGAGGTTAATCTCACTGACATCCAAGAGGGACCAGAGATGGCCCGGACACCCCTGCTGGCCCTGTGGAGGTTGAGCCACCCTCTTTCCAAGCCCATACATAAGAGAGATGGCTGAGAGGGGACGGATTCTTCGAGCCCCTTCCACTCTGCGTGCAGGCATTCAGCTTGTCCTCAGGCCCAGTGGGTACACTGAGCTTGTTTCCAGCTAGAGCGGCCAGAAGTTGAGCTGCTCCATTTCTTGTTTAAATTCATCCAAAAATGAGCACATCACAACAGTGGCCTAGGGAACAAAGCACCATCACGAGTGGGAAGCCTGTGGATTAAGGACACCCACAATTATAGCTGTCATAGTGACATTCAAGTGCATGTCAGGGAGAGAGGGATGTAGCTATCTGAAACAAGCTAGAGGAGCTGGCGAACTCCATCAACCCTCTGCAGTCTGGGAGAGACGCACACGGGCAATAACTCCACAGCCCTGGAGTTCGGATCTGTCCCATGACACTACTTTTCTGGGTAAAGATGCATTCTTACTGCTCTGCCATTGAACAAGAGCCTCCTTCTACCAGTGATAGGCCTTAAATAAAAAGCAGGAAAGAGAAAGTGTGGTTTTGTGTGTTCCTGCTGGGACCCTCACAAGTGTTATCTTACACAAGTCTCCCTGTAACTCTGGAGATGCAGGTTCTCATGTCCCCAGTCTCGCAGATGAAGAGAAAAAGCCAAGAGAAGTCCCCTCTCAAATGGCTGGTGAGTGGCCAAACTGGGGTCTCAGTGCAGATCTGTTCTTTCTAAAGCCTGTGTGCCACCATGCTGATGACACAGTCACCTGTAGGTCCCGGGGCCTTGGTAACTCTCCGGAGAGATTTCAGGAGGGCAGAAGCTTCGGACTGATCCTATTCTCTCAGGTTCAGGCCCTCGAGGAGAAGGCTGAGTAGTAACTCTCTCCAAACAGCCCAACCCTTTTAATTGCAAGAATTTTAATCTGTCTATATCATGATAGATTGTAATCCCAACACTCTGGGAGACTGAGGCAGGGCAATGACAAATTTGAGCACAGCCAGGGAAATATAGTAACTCAGCAAGATCTTGGCTCAAAATAAAATTTAAAATAAAAAAAAATTCATAGCACTTTAAAAATTGAGAATAAAAGGCTTTGCCAGGTTTCTCCCTGTGTGGTCCACCTTGTATTATTTATGCTGATTAGAACTTTAAAAAAATAAAGTACAGAGAGATACTAAGAAGAAAATCAAAAATGAATCATAATATCCCTGGTCAGAAAGCCTTACTGACATTTTAAAAATCTAAAAATACAGTTAGAAAATTCAAACAGCAAGGAAGCTTTAAAAATTAAATACCATTTCTGCCCCGAAGGCTCTTTGTTAGCATTTTCTTGTGATTTCTTTCAATAAAAAGGAACAAGTGTAATCCTATGGCTAGATTTGGGTTTTCACATGAATGGGGTCATGTGACCCCAGGTGTTTGGAAGCCTGCTTTCCTTCATTCACACATATTGGAGAGAATTTTCTCAGCACAGAGCAATACGCCTTTCTTTTCTCAAACACTGTATTACTCATTCACCTATCCTGGGGCAAATGATCCACATGCACAATGTAAAGGAGGAAAGATTGATTTTTGACTCACAGTTTTAGAGGGTTCAGTCCATGGTCGGTAACATCATGGTGGAAGGACATGGTGGAGGAAGGCTGCTCACCTCCCTGTGGCTGAAAAGCAGAGTTGTAAACAAAGTCAGAGAGGAAGGGATCGAGGACCCAGATCCAGTCCCCAAGATCATGCCTTCATGACCCACCCAGACACCCCCAGGAATGCGCTTCATTAATCTCCCACACATCTGTCCAGCTGATCAAATTGACAATCATGATTAACCATCACATTACACCCATTGTACACTTGGTACCAAAACACATCTTAAGCCACATTTAATTTCCGAGTAGAGGCAATAAGTCTGCCTAACAAGGTAACTCTCCTGCATACAACTGAAAATATGCTAATTCCTTTCCCAAAGTCCTCAAAATCCCAGCATTCCTCAAAAGTTCAAGTCCAAAGTCTCCTCCGAGGCTCAAGGCAAACTCTTAGCTGTGAATTCAACTCAAAAAAGCAAGTTACATGGATCTAAGATAAATGGTTCAGGTTAAACACTCCTAGTGTAAAAGGTAAGAAAGGGGGACAAGAAGTTATCAGACCAAAGTGAGACCAAAATCTAGTAGGGCAAACATTATGTCCTATTCCTGTTGTAATTTCAAGTGATTGCTATTATTTTTTAGAGATAGTGTATTAGTCTGTTTTGTGTTGCTATACCAAAATACCTGGGTCTGATGACTTTATAAAGAAAATGGGTTATTTAGCCTACAGTTGTGGGGCTGAAAGACTCAGCATGGGTGGCTAGCCGTTCTGCCTTTGAGGCAGGCCTCCTCACTGTGTCACAACCTGGCAGAGAAGTGGAAAAGCCAATGGTCATGTTCAGAAGAGGTCAAACACATCGAACAACCTCACTTTGTAACACCCTGTTCTTAGGGTCATCATCTAGTCCTAAAGGACTGTGTTGGTCTCTTCCAGAGTGGTCCCACTATGATCTCAATACCTGTCACCAGACCCCACTGCCACACTGAAGACGTGGCTTTCAACATAGGGACCTTAAGATGCACAAACACTATGGAAACCACAGCAGGTCATCTCATTAAGACTCCAGAAGGGGAAAGGGAGTGGATTGGTTTCCTCTTCTTGCTGTATCCAATCGCTGCAAACAATTATTTACAATAACTCAGACTTGTTTGCATGCAGTTCAGGAAGTCTGAAGTACAGAATGAACTGGCAGAGCTGGGCTCCTTCTGGGGTGTCTGGAGGACCCTCTGCCAACTAACAGAGACCACTTTGGCTCATGGTCCTTTTTACAGACTCATATCTCTGGACCTCCTGACTTCCTCCTACCAGGACCCTTGTGATTACAGGGACCCCCTCAGATGGTCTCAAGATCCTTAATTTAATCCGGTCACAGAGACCCTTCTGCTATGT
Source organism: Cavia porcellus (assembly GCF_034190915.1). Classification (NCBI taxonomy): domain Eukaryota; kingdom Metazoa; phylum Chordata; class Mammalia; order Rodentia; family Caviidae; genus Cavia; species Cavia porcellus. Next base: position 301,222 of record NW_026947493.1, read on the forward strand.
AAGGTAACATGTTCACAAATTCTGGAATTAGGACAGGAACAGCTTTGGGGAGCCCCTATTCAGGGGAAATGCAGAGGAGGCAAGGGAGGAATGGTAACACAGCACCTAAAGGCAACGGTTCCCTCACCTTGGCCTTCTGGAGCCTTCTACACTTCATGTGGCAGCCTCACTCTGCCAGGGCTATCCCACTGTGATGTTTGTTTCTTATTCCTCTGTCTTCTTCCATCTTCAGTGAGTCTGGACAGTTTATGACACTTAAGCATGCTGAGAAGTCCCCTCTCGTGGCTGGGTCTCCTCCTCACTAGGCTCCTAGAAGCCTAGCATTAAGGGGCCAAGTGTTAAGCTTGCTGTGACAGTGACAGTGGTGGTGGTTATTGTTTTCCAAGAAACATGCCTGGCAGGGTATCTCATATCTGATCAGAGAGAGGGAAGAAAAGAGGGTGGGACAGAGAGTAGGAGGGAAGGATGGAGAGAGAAAAGAAGGGAAGAGATTGGAATGGATGGGAGGCCAGCTCTTTTCAGGCCCAGCTGTCCTTGCACCTTCCTATAAGATCACTCAATCCTTCTCTTCCCACTCTGAGGTCTCTCCGATTCTAGGCTGAGCTGAACCCCCTATCGCATAAGGAGACATCACCTTCCAAGAAGACACTGTCCACAGGCAGGTGTTGCAGCAAAGACTCTAGGACGATTGTGCCTTGGTTTCCTCTGAGTCTCCAATGCCCTATTTTCTATTTGGCAAAACCCTGGAGCCAGGAGGGCAGCAAGGCTGACTATCTTTGGGAATTCTGCTAGGAGGGGGATAGTGGGGACAAGGGCAGTGCTGACCTGATGGGGAGGGGCTCCAGACATCGAGTGATGCTTGCCCACATCATTTCAGAAGGCAGGAGGACTGCTGGGTGACCCTCGAGGTCCCTTGCCATTACTCTGAGGCCTCCAGCCATATAGCCTCTGGGTCGTGGAATTTTCCCCCTCTTGATTATAAAAACAGGAAAGGCTTATTCCTTTAAAAAAAAAAAAAGTTGACCATTCAAGAAAGCACAAATGAGCAGAAAAATATGATCCCCCAATCCAACCATCTGGGGGCGCCACGGTTAACACGGTAGCCCATTTCCTCCTAGTCTTTTCCACCCACATGTGTTCTTAATTCCAGGGACTGTTTCCTCCTGGCAAGGGACAGTGAAAGATCTCACTACCTCCAGATGGTTTGTCCCCGGGGTAGCTCCCACAAGGGGACTGCTTCAGCTCCCCATCCAGGGAGGAGATTGAAAAGATTTCCTTGGGATCTGAAGGAAGCTTTCTGCTCATTCCTGAACAAGATCAGGGAGCCTCCAGATCTTAAGGAGCCTCCAGAGTCCTATTTGGTGGAGCTGGGAAGGGGAGGTCAGTGTCACCTGATGTACTGCGAAACTTTGCAGGTGTCCTATGGGGCTATGCTCGCATCTTTCTTCTCACTGCCTCTTGCACTGTTCAACTCTTTTCCCCAGAAACCCAGCCCACAGCTATGGAAACAATCTTTCTTCCTAAAACTAGCAGAAAACTCTCCGCTTCCCATTTGCGCCCCCACATTTCCCAGGCTGCAGCCCTGAGTGGCCACCGCAGCCAGTTGCCCAAAACCTTAAGGCCCTTTAAACTATAGCTACTCACCCCAAGGTGCACGAAAAATCAGACCCATCTCTCTACCTGAAAACTAACTTCTTTCAGGAAAATAAAAAGCACAAATAATATCTGGCCCACATAAGAAACTAACTTTCCTCCTGGAACTGTGCTTGTCATTCTGTTTCCTGTGAGCAAACACTCTGATATCAGAGCCCAGAACTTTTGCTGCCTTTCCTATCCCAAAGATTGATGATAAAATACCCTGCACTATCTCAACAGCAAAATGCGTGGCGCACAAATTACCTGGAGCCTTTAGTGAGTTGGAAGGGAAATGGGATTAGAGGGGAAGCGGGGAAGGGGCCTCCAAATCACACTTTTCACGTGTTGGCAATTATACAATGTTGTATTTTTTTGCAATACCATGTGCATTCCCTCCAAGTTTTTAAAAATTCCCTAGACACCAGATTTTCTATGAGCACCACATTAAATCTGATTCCATTGCAGAGAATAGCTATGGTTCCTGGAATTTATTTGGAGCAGAAAGCCCTGCAGACTGAAGGAGCTAATTTTACTCTTACTAAAGTAAATCCTAAAGGGCCCCAAAGCCAGCTCAGTAACTGCTGGGGACTTTCCAGAGACATCACTGGCAGTTCCTTGTTGGAAACAGTCCCCTAAATTGCCAGAGCTGGGTAGAAAAGGCTGAGGCAAGCTTGGCTGTAACTGTGTAAGTGGAATCTAGAAGCACATTCCAGAAAGAGCCTTGGTTAAATTATAAAACCAGATGCAAGAGCACCTGGGTCTCAGCACAACTGTGAGTCTCTCCCAGGCAAAACTGGTGACACTGGCAGAGGAGGAGCTGGGCAGATCTGGGGTGCCTGCATCGGCCCCTCCGTGTGTCTGGAGGACTGTGAATATCTCTGCAAGCAGGGAGGGATCACAGGTTCCTGAGGCGCCACGGCCTGTGGTGAGTGCTCCAGCACACTCTGCCCAAATCTCAGACTGTTCCGGACCCTCCAGGATTCCGGGTGCAGTGAAGTGGAGTAGTGGGTTAGAGGCCTCTACATCCGCCTCCCAATCCCGGCTGCACTGAGTTTCTGACGGGTGGGCGGGCCGACACTATCCCCTGAGCCCAGCCTGTTTCGCTGCCGCGCCTAGCCATCGGTGTGCAGAGGAGGGGCTGGGCGGATCTGGGGTGCCTGCATCAGCCTCTCCGTGTGTCTGGAGGACTGTGGATATCTTGGCCCAGATTGTTTGGGTCCCTCCAGGCTTCCAGGTGCAGTGAAGGGGAGAGGTGCGTTTGAGGCCTCTACATCCGCCTCCCATCCCGGTTGCACTTGGAGAAATGCTGAGCTCCCTATAGGTGGGCGGGCCCACACTATCCCCGGAGCCCAGCCTGTTTCGCTGCGGCGCCTAGCCATCGGTGTGCAGAGGAGGAGCTGGGCAGATCTGGGGTGCCTGCATGGCCTCTCCGTGTGTCTGGAGGACTGTGGATATATCTGCAAACAGGGAGGGATCACAGGTTCCTGAGGCACCACGGCCTGTGGTGAGTACCCTAACCCGGCTGCGATTGAAGAGCTGTGGAGCTTCCAAGGGGCAGGTGGGCGCACAGTGTCCCTGAGGCCCAGCTTGTCTGGAACTGCGAAGTTCTGAGCAGGGAGAGGAGGGCCATTGGTTCTGCAGGCTCAATGGCTGGGGGTAGCGTGGTGCCAGAGTCTCAGTAGCTGCAAACATACAAGGGGATTTTCAACAGATCCTGAGGAAGCTTTCAAATAACACTTGAAACACAGAAATATAGGAAAATGACAAAACGAAAGACCAAATTACAACCTCAAACCTCCAGCCCATCTAAAGAAACCCTAGGAGCAATGTATATAGAAGAAAATATATGCCATTCACCTCAAATATTGGACACAATAGCTACTGAAATTGACAAGCAACTCCAGGAAGCTTTAAAGAAATTCAAACTTGAAATAATCTCCCAGATAAAAAAAGAAATGATAAAAGAAATGAAAGAGATTCTGAATATATCTAAAGAAAACACAGATAAAAAATTGGAGGAACTAAACAAAAAGATAGAATCCCTAGACGAGCAATATAAGAAACAAACAGAATACATAATACAGATGCACAGAGATATACAGGAAATAAAAAACTCCACTGAAAGTTGTAAAAACCACCTTAATGAAAGTGAAGATAGAATTTCAGACCTTGAAGACAGGATTGCAGCTAGTGAACAGGAAAGGAAAGATCTTTTAAAAATAACAAGGAATCAGGAAACAACAATTCAACAACTGCAAGATGATGCAAAGAAGAATAACATAAGAATGATAGGGATTAATGAAAAAGAAGGAGACAACATAAAGGATATCAAGAGGATATTTAGAGAAGTAATAGCTGAAAATTTCCCAAGCATGAGATCAGAAACTGACATCAGGATCAGTGAAGCATATAGAACTCCAAACAGTCATAACCTAAATAAAACTACACCCAGACATATAATAATCACCATCCCAGAAATCCAACACAAGAATAGATTATTAAAAGCTGTCAGAGAGAAAAGACAGATCACTTATAAAGGAAAACCTATCAGAATCACAGCAGACTTCTCAGCACAAAGAATAAAGTCAAGAAGAGCATGGAGTGAAGTATTCCAGATCCTAAAGCAAAATGATTTCCAACCTAGACTGATATATCCTGCAAAACTATCATTCAAAATAGATGGTGAAATACAATACTTCCATGACAAAGAACAGCTGAAGAACTTCATGAACACCAAACCAACCCTGCAAAAAATATTGAAAGACAGTTTAGATACACAAAGGAAAAAACCACTAAGCAAAGCAAATAATTAAACAGAACAGAAAGATACAGATGCAACAGCAGAGAGATAACATTCCAACAATAAACCAGCATTTAACAGTAATAACCATTAATGTAAATGGTCTCAATGCACCAATCAAAAGAAACAGACTAGCAGAATGGATCAAGAAACAAAATCCAACCATATGCTGTTTACAGGAAACCCATCTAACCCAGAAGGATACTCACAGACTGAAAGTCAAAGGATGGAAAACAATACTTCATGCAGCAGGAATCCAAAAAAAGGCAGGAGTAGCCATTCTGTTTGCAGACAACGTGAACTTTAAACCAACAATGACCATAAAGAACAAAGAAGGTCACTACATATTCGTAAGGGGAAAACTCCAAGAGGAAGAGATAACTATCTTAAATATATACGCACCAAACTCCAGAGCACCCAGTTATATAAAACAACTATTAAAAGAAATGAAAACTCAAATTATCAGTAACACAATTGTAACAGGAGACCTTAATACGCCATTGACACCAAGGGACAGATCAACCAGACAGAAAATGAGTAAAGAAATAACAGAACTGAATCACACCTGCGAACAAATGGGTTTGATAGACATATACAGAATGTTCCACCCAACAACATCAGCATACACATTCTTCTCAGCAGTACATGGATCATTCTCTAAAATAGACCATATATTAGCTCACAGAACATATTTAAACAAATGCAAAAGAGTTGAAATCATCCCTTGCATGTTATCGGATCATAGCGCTCTGAAATTAGAAATTAATGATTAAAAAATACTGCAAAAATCCCACAAACACATGGAAACTGAATAACACACTCTTGAGTAATCAGTGGGTCACAGAAGAAATTAAAGAAGAAATTAAACAATACCTAAAAGAAAATGAAAATGCAGATACAACTTACCGGAATCTGTGGGATGCAATGAAAGCCGTCCTGAGAGGAAAATTTATTGCACTGAGTTCCCACATCAGGAAAACAGAACAAATACAAATAAATAGCTTGATGCTACACCTCAAACAGCTAGAAAAAGAAGAGCAAGTCAAGCCCAAAGCCAAGAGAAGAGAGGAAATTATAAAAATCAGAGCAGGAATCAATGCAATAGAGACTAAGAAAACAATCCAAAGAATCAACGAATCAAAGAGTTGGTTCTTTGAAAGAATAAATAAAATCGATAAGCCCCTAGCCAACCTTATTTAAAAAAAGGGAAGAAAAAGCTCAAATTCATGCAATAAGAAATGAAAAAGGTGAAATCACTACAGACCCAATAGAAATACAGAAGATCATCAACACCTATTTCGAAAACCTCTACTCTCAAAAGTTTGATAACACAGAAGAAATAGACAGATTCTTAGAAGCATATGAAGTACCAAAGCTAGACCAAGAGGATGTAAAACTGTTGAATAACCCAATCTCTGTTAATGAAATTGAAAATGTAATTAAGTCCTTACCCACCAAGAAGAGCCCAGGCCCAGATGGATTCACTGCAGAATTCTACAAGAAATACAAAGAAGACCTAATGCCGACACTCCTCAAACTATTCAATGAAATTGAAAGGGAAGCAATCCTTCCTAAGTCATTCCTGGAAGCAAATATTACTCTAGTACCAAAACCTGAGAAAGACCCAACTGAAAAAGAGAACTATAGACCGATCTCCCTAATGAACACAGATGCAAAAATCCTCAATCAAATATTGGCAAATAGGATGCACCAAATCATCAAGAAGATTGTACACCATGATCAAGTGGGATTCATCCCAGGAATGCAAGGATGGTTCAACGTACGCAAATCAATAAATGTAAACCACCATATCAATAAAGCCAAAAATAAGAATCACATGATCATTTCTATAGATGCAGAAAAAGCCTTCGATAAGGTCCAACATTTATTCATGATAAGAACTTTACAGAAAATTGTAATAGATGGTCTTTACCTCAATATAATAAAGGCCATTTATGACAAACCAACAGCCAGCATCATACTAAATGGCCAAAAATTGAAAGCCTTTACTTTAAAATCGGGCACAAGACAAGGATGTCCTTTATCACCACTCCTATTTAATATGGTACTGGAAGTACTAGCCAGAGCAATTAGGCAAGAAAGAGAAATAAAAGGGGTAAAGATAGGAAAAGAAGAAGTTAAATTATCATTGTTTGCAGATGACATGATACTCTACATAGAAGACCCCCTAAACTCCATTGAAAGACTCTTAGATACAATAAATAAATTCAGTAATGTGGTTGGATACAAAATCAATACTCAGAAATCAATAGCATTGTTATACACGAACAACAAAATCACAGAGAGGGAAATAAGAGAAACTGGACTATTCACATTAGCAAGCAAAAAAATGAAATATTTAGGAATTACTCTTACGAAAGAAGTGAAAGACTTATACAGTGAAAATTATAATACACTGAAAAAGGAAATTGAAGATGATCTCAGAAAATGGAAAGATATCCCTTGCTCATGGATAGGAAGAACAAACATTGTGAAGATGGCCATTCTCCCAGAACTGTTATACAGATTCAATGCAATCCCAATAGAAATACCATCAACATACCTTATAGATCTAGAGAAATCACTCCTAAATTTCATCTGGAACCAGAAGAGACCTAGAATCGCAAAGGCCATTCTAAGCAGCAAAGACAAAGCAGGAGGCATCACAATCCCTGATTTGAAGTTATACTACAAAGCAACAGTAGTAAAATCAACATGGTATTGGAATCAAAACAGAGCCAAAGATCAATGGAATAGATTAGAAGATATAACCACAACTACAAACACACTCAACCACCTTATCTTTGATAAAGGAGCCGAGTAGTTTCACTGGAAGAACGACAGTCTCTTTAATAAATGGTGCTGGAAAAACTGGCTCTCCATTTGCCGAAAACTAAAGCTAGATCCATGTCTATCACCATGTACTAAATTAAAATCTAAATGGGTCAAAGGTCTGAATATTAAAACAGAAACACTAAATCTATTGGAAGACAAATTGGGTAGAAACCTTGGAGACATAGGAGTAGGTAGAGAATTCATGAACAGGACTCAAACCCTACAGGAAATACTTCCCAGAATCAATAACTGGGACCACTTCTTATTAAAAAGTTTCTGCATGTCAAAAGAAATCTCCAGCATAGTGAAAAGAAAACCCACAAACTGGGAAAAGATTTTAGTGAACTCTCTCTCAGACAAGGGACTCTTGTCTAAAACATATAAAGAATTAAAAAAAACTCAGACCTCCAAAATTCAAAGATCCAATCCAAAAATGGGCATCTGAGATGAATACGCAATTCTCAGATGAAGAAATGCAAATGGCAAATAAATACATGAAAAAATGCTCATCATCATTGGTCATTAGAGAAATGCAAATTAAAACCACACTGAGATACCATCTCACTCCTGAAAGAATGGCCAGGATCAAGAAAACCAACAACAAATGCTGGAGAGGCTGTGGGGAGAAAGGAACTCTCCTGCACTGTTGGTGGGAGTGTAGACTGGTACAGCCTTTGTGGAGATCTGTCTGGAGATTTCTCAAGAAGTTGGCATTGGAAATCCCATTTATTCCAGCTACTCCACTTCTAGGCATATTCCCAGATGAACTGAAAGCATCATACCACAGTGATATATGTGCACCTATGTTTATAGCAGCACAATTTGTAATCGCCAGACCTTGGAAACAACCCAAGTGTCCATCAACTGAGGAGTGGATAAAAAAGTTGTGGTATTTCTATACAATGGAGTATTATTGAGCTATAAAGAAGGATCACATTGAGATATTTATCAATAAATGGGCGCAGCTTGAGACCATACTCATAAGTGAAATAAATCAATCTTGCATGTGTGAATATGGAATAGTTTCCCTAATGTAAGTAATTATTCAAATATATAAAAATATGTGGTAATCATGATTCCCCATTATGTGGCCTTGAAGCCTTATAAGGTATTCACTTATTAATTAGAAAGGCTTTATTCTGGGCTTCTTGATATGGAAATATTTGAAGCTATAGCATATGTAGTTTTATCCAAATATTTCAAGGAAAAAGACAGACACTATGGTAACTACTATTAAGTCGGGTTATTTGGTGGTGAAGCACTAGGTTGCTGAAACAGTCATGCTTTGACCTGTATTGTTATATTGTTATGTCCTGTTTTATCTCAATCTCTCCCTTATTCATTAAAAAATTATTTAGTTATTTCTTATGTTTGTTTTAATTAAGGGGAAAAATTAAAAAAATTAGCAGGATATATAATAGTAACTTTTTTTTGGTTTCCTGTTAACTTGTTTTGAAGTCCTGTAATACTCTCACGATCTTGTTTTGACTGATTAGACTCTGTTCCATTCTGTATGATAGTATCAAGTTTGAGGGTATAGGCAACTACTTTGAAGGCAATAAGATTCACTAAGATGCCCATTCTGATTTGACTATTTTCTCCTTTGGAAGTCCTGTAATGTTTACAATGCCTAAGTTTTATTGGTCTTGTTCTCTACTGTTTTGTCCAACTTTATAATATCTAATGAGATAGGCAATTCTTTTTAAGGAAACAAGAGACAACGTTGATAACCATTGTTGATAACCTTGTACTCTGTTCTACATCATGTGCTATGTCTATCCTTGGTTTTGACTGACAGCTTTGTTTTGCCATATTTGACTTTATTCTCTCCCCCCCCCAAAAAAGGTAATAAGAACTAAGGAGTAATAAAACCGAAATGTGTAAATTTTGTTGTAAAAAAGAGAGGGGAAAAAAAAAGAGCTCTAAAGGATACAACAGCAAGTATGTTTAGGGGTGTTAAATAGCTGACCATATTAATGTTTTTGGTTGGATCATTTAACACAACTGTTTGTAGTCTCACTGTTTGAATGTCCAGTTTGTATTCTTTGATACTGTGATTTGAGCAACTATTTCTAAGATGATAATATGTAATCTATTAACTGGTGATTTCTTAATTAAAAAAAAATTGGTGACACTGACTTGGTACTCGGAGGGGAGAGAACTGGAACAAATTTCAGACTTTGCATTCTGACCTTTCTTGACATGTAACCCTCGATCACCTCTGGGCACAGTTTAACAAAAGCAAATGCCCAGGACTTATTGCAAATAATTAAAGAAAAAAATCAGATTGTACCTTTTAAGTTTTTAAAAATTTTTATTTACTCTCGATGGTCACAGAGCAATTTCCGCCTTGTGGGAATCCAAGAGGCCATCTGGAGCCAGGTGGGCTCTCTGATTTCTGTGAGGGTCTTACTCCCCTTCTGGAGGTTAGGACACTATGCTCCTTAGTGGGGACATGGCAGTCAGCACTGCAGAGCAGCTTTGGTTTGCTTTGGCTCAGTCTGGTTTTGTCTTGTGAATACTGTCTTCAGATCTCATCAGGAAGACTTGGCTAATTGGGTAGAAATTTTGGAAGGACAAGGGCCTCACCTCTACCTGCCTTGTTTCCAGAGTGTCTGGCAGCTACCTGCAAGGGTGCCTGGCAGAGGGACGGGAAGCCATCAGAAACCTTCTATCCTCCCAGCAGGAACAACCGAACAGTTGAGGCTTGGAAGTTGGCAGGACATTCAGAAGGGCACAGGCAGAGCCCAGTGACCAGCCCTACAATTGTCCACTGATCTGCCCACCCCATCATGCACCTGGCGGCCACCCACCTAGCAGCCATCATTATCACCTCTACCCACACCCATAGCTGCCCTTTCTGTTCCCCAGCACCAACTGCCCAGCACAGGGCTGGACTGAGGACTGTTCCTCCAGCTCTTCTTATTCTGCCCCCTTCTGCTGCCCTTACAGTCTCCAGTGCCATCTTGCTAATCTGAGAACCAATTTGGAGATGGTACAAAATTAGCAATCGCCTCTTCTTTTTCTGGAAAGAACCCAAGATCAAAAAAGAACTGACATAAAAACATAAATTCTAATTTTTACTGAAAGTAGAGGATACCTAAAGCACCAGTGATCAGGGAGGAAGGTGAAAAAAAAATACATCACAGATGGGCGATCTATACAAAGATTTGACAGGGAAAAGGAAGAAAACAAAACAAGAAAAAATGGATAGCGGGTCAAGAAGATTCAGCGTCAGCCAGGTATGGCGGTGCACACCTGTAACCCCAGCAATCCAGGAGGCTGAGGCAAGGAGGTTTGCAAGTTTGAGCACAGCCTGGAAAATTTAGTGACTTATGGTGACCATATCTCAAAATAAAATAATAAAATAAAATAAAATGGACTGGGGTTGTAACTCAGTATGAAGGTCTTGGAGTCAACCTCCAGGGCCTTGAAGGAGAAAAAGACGAGGAAGAAGAAAAAGAATGGAAAGAAAAGGGAGAGGGGGAAGAGGAGATCACTCAGTGACAAATACTGCTTTACACAAGATAAACACTCAGATCAGGAAAACTTAGCATTTCCGTCACAGAGAAAATGCACACAGTGGGGCCAATGAAGAGGAATGAGGTGAAAACAGGAGGAAATCAATCCTAAAGTGGCAGAGCCCAAGGGAAGTGAAAGAAAGATAAGCCACTCCACTTTCACTCTTCAAATGAAGAAAGTTAAATTTCTTCAAATTTTGGAGAGTTAAAGGAAAAATAAATACTGCTGAAGAATGCGCAAGAGGAATAAGGAGAAAGCAAATGAAATGTGTTGGCTAATGCTCGACTTGTGTCACCCAGCTGAACTGAGTCAGTGTGGTGCTGGGTGAAGAAAATGGAGGGGAAGATGGTGCTGTTGGTTCTCCTGGAGAGGCTTGTCGTGCTGGTTTTCCTGACCTGAACTCGGCTGTTCTCATGGTTGGGAGGAACTCTGGTCCTCACCGTCGCTGAGGATGGCTGCAGTTCTTTTGGGGCAAGCTCTGGTCCTTACTGAGCATTGCTTGCTGGCTCCAGGGCAGAGCCCTCAGCCTGTTGCACAGATCCTTCATCCCGCTGGCGCAGACTTTCTAGCTTCCACCACTGGCCTTTGGGCCTTCCCAGTGCAGATCCTTAATACAAACTTGCATGAGACATTGTCATGGACTGTAGCTGGACCCATGCAGGACATTGCCTTGGGATTCAGGCCTTCGGCTGGATTCTTTAGGTCTCTAGTGTGTGGACAGAATTCCCACACTCTTTTGCATTTGACTCCGGGTGAACACTATAAAATCTCTAAATTAATTATGTTTCCTGTATCAAATTTTTTCCCTGAAAACCCTGACTATAACAAAATGAAAATAAAGAACAGGTCCCTGGGAAAATGTGAGACAGATCTGAAAGGCCAGGATTTATTTGCGTATGCATTAAATATCTCCGAAAGGCTACACAGAAGTTGATAACATTGCTCGTTTCTAGGAAGGAAAATTACTTGCAGGGTGGGGCTTGAAGGGTAAGAAGAAGGGTGGAAGGCAAAATTTTCACTTTCATGTTTTTCAGAATTTTAGCATGTGGGGACAGATCAGCTTATCAAAAAATTCAAATAAAGCAATCCCCACCCCCAGTGTCCCAGCACAAGTCTGATTGTTATTCTCTTTGTAGGAGCATAACACTGGGTCCAGGGGACTCATCCATTACTTTTCTACTATAAACTTGTACTTTAACATATCAGATCACTGCATGTCTCAACACTTTTCCCTGAGGAATATAGGAGTCAATCTATGCACTTACTTCCTTGATATGATGAATGGCAAGGTGTGTGCTGGTGTGCAAAAGTGGCAAAATGGGATATTTTTACCCATGTTATCCTCTATCTAACCAGTTCTGTGGGTGTTTACCCGAACATCACAGAGGGTCCAATAGATCCTCACCTTTCTAAGATTTGTTTTTTAAAAATTTTTCTTTCTTTTTTTTTTTTTCTGGTACAAGTAGCCCAGTTCAGCACAAAGGCACATGGAAAACCAGGTTTGCATGCTTTAGAGGAGGTCAAAAGTGAATCATCAGATTACTCATGAGTGAATGATGAACATAATTCATTGCAGTAGAAGACATGATTTCATAACAGAAAGATTGTGTAGAAGGATGGATGGATGATAATGACAATTTTGATGTTGGTCATGTGAGCCAAAGCTCCTGTGACAGTGAAATGGAACAAGAATTGCCTGATACAGGGAATGCAGACCTCCCTGTTTCAGATGATGAAGAAAACAGAAGTGTGAGTACACATTTGACTAGTCAAAATGTTGCAAAATAGCCATGAAACGAAATGGAACAATCTGATGTTAGAACAAGGTCCAAATATGGTGAGGGTCTTGGCAGGGGTGAAACATATTGGACAGAATGCCAATGCTGCCATTCAATATTTGAAATTTTAGCAGATGAAATGCTACAAGACACTGTGAAATATACAAAGATCAAAATGTAAATAAAAAATTCTATGTGCATCAATAGCCATATTTAAAAAACATATTTATTATGACACCTCACTAGCTGAACTGAAAGCTTTTATATGTCTACTGTACTTAGCAGGGATTTCTCATAGTAACTGCAGAAATCTAAAAGACTTATGGAAAAGCAATGGGTCAAAATATGGTGCCGTTGCAGATGCAAAGATTTGTGATGCTTTCAATTTAGACATTTATCCTGGAACTCAGTTATTCTGTTCTTATTCATAGAGTAATAAACCAGATGATGTTGTGAATAGACTTGTTGCTCCCATGTCCCAAATTAACTGGAACATGACATTGGACAATTAGTTTACCAGTTTCCAATTGATGTTACATTTGCTGACAAAGCACAGGTTGACCAGCACAGGAATTGTACACAGGAACAAAACAGAAATTCCAAATGAAATGTTGCAATTTCAAAATAGAGAACTGCATAGTACAAACTTGGAAGTTCAGAAAGATACAACATTGGCTTTATATTTGGCAAAGAAAACCAAACTGTACTACTGATGTCAACATTTCACCATGATGGGGAAATATTGATAGGGAAACTTGGCAAAATGGAAGGCTGAGATGAAAACTTTCTACAACAAACCCAAAGGTGGAGTAGGCTGTGTTAATGGGTTATACAGCAACGATGAAGTCGCTTAAAACACAAAGCATTGGCCAACAGTTGTGTTTTATTCAATCATAAATATGTGTGGGATAGTTTGATAGTTTACAAAGAAAAGAACAAGTGCAAAATATCACAGAGAGTTTTTCTAGAGAACTGATACTGGAGCTCAAAAGAGATCACTTACTGCAGAGAAAAGCAAAATATTTCTGCCCAGGGAACTATACCAAAAAAAAAATTGTGGAGCGCTGGTGAGCTGACAGGTACAGAGAAGGGCATAGAGTAATAAAGACCTACGTGACACTAGGAAAACCAGAAAGATGTCCATGGTGCTCTGTCAGAATGGAGAGAGAAAATGAATGTGGTCCCTGTGAGTGAGGCTGGTGCAGGAACATGCAGCTGTCAAGTGTGAGGACTGCCTTGGGTGTGAATTGGAGACATCACTGTAGCACTAAGTAGGACATGATGCACATAGTAGGCGGCTATGATTATTATGAGCTGGGAAAGGTTGCCCTGCTGACAAGAGTGCTGGTTTGTAGGAAACGGAGTTGTGTTGACATTTACAGAGATCTTTCCAGCTAAACTTCAAAGACTCTGTGCTCTTAACCTACTGGCATGGCCTGTTAGAGATATTTCTGGGACTCTAATGGACTTGCTAGTTCCATCAGACACCTGGGGAAAGGGCAAGATCATTGGTTTCTTTGGGGTTCCAGAAAAGTTAGGCCAACACCATTTGAGCACAGAGGTGCTTGAGACAGGGCAGAAGCTGAATTCTGTGACCAGGCCACAGTGGACTGTGCAATACTTTCCCGTGCTGCAGTAGTCAGGGATTGCAAGGAGAACAGGACAATACAGGACACATTATTTATAGGATTATTTTATGATGATTACCAAAGAAGTTAAATACAAAGAAGGTGCAGCAAATCTGTCCACACACTAAAGACCCAAGGGAATCCAGCCGTGGGCCTGGATCCCATAGCAATGTCCTGTGTGAGTTCAGTGGAAGTCCTAGAGCCTGTAGCAACGCTTCCATGAGTCCAGCTGGAGGCCTAGAGTCCGTGACTGTGCTCATGCAAGTCCACTTCATAGATCTGTGCTAGGAAGGCCCAAAGGTCAGCAGTGGAAGCTAGAAAGTCCATGCCAGCAGGGTGAAGGATCTGTGCCATCAGGCTGAGGTTCTGTACTGGAGCCAAGAAGAAATGCTCAAAATAAGTACCAGGGCTGCCCTGAAGAGTACCATGGTCATCTTCAGGGACAACGAGGTCCCAAGCTCCTCTGATAATAATAGCCGAGTTCATATCAAGGAAGTCAGCATGACAAACTCCTCCACGAGAACCAACAGCTCCAAACAACAACAACAATAACAACACTTAGGAGAATGCACAATGCTACTCTTCCTCTCCAGGTGGCCTTTTTATGCTGGCAACAATCCTCAGGTGGGCCATCCACATTCAGCACCAAGCTGATTCAGTTCAGCTGGTGTTTAAGTGGACCACCAGTTGCCAACCCACTACACATGCTATTTGTTTTGCTGTGGATAATTGACTCATTTCAAATATTGACATCCTTTTGTGTATGGCCCTGTGCTCAGTTCTGGGGACATACCTGTAAGCAGAACTAAGTTTGCTCTGTCCTCTGGGACCCCACATTCAAGAAGGGGGCTCCAGTCAGCTCAAGCAGCATTAGAGATCACAGACTGTCACCTCCTGTGAGTCACAGACTCCATGTCTTTGGAGGGGAAGAATGTAAAAGTTTGTGAATGTGTTTCAAAACCACCTTTTACATACTCTTTGTGTACCTGTGTGAGTCCCCTTAGAATGTATTGTTAGATCTGGAATTTCTGGGTTAAATGACATATTGGAGTTTTTGTTGTTTGTGTGTGTGTATTTGTTTGCTTTGAGACAAGGTCTCTCTATGTAGCCCAGGCTGGTCTCAAACTCTTAGCTATCCTCCTGAGTGCTGGGATTACAGGCAGGTGCCACCACACCCAACGATTTTGATAATTTTTATTTAAGTCAGAAACTTTTTCCAGTGTCCTTTCATTGTCTTCCTCCTTTTCACAATGACTCTTCTGTGTTTTGGCCAAGCACAGATTAAAAACACATCTTGGCTCCAGCCTCCCTGGCTGCTACATGAAGACGTGAAACTAAACCCTGGCTGATAGGAAGTACGGTCAGGCTCAGGGCCCACCATTCTACGGCCAGGGATTCAACCAACAACAGGCAGAGAATGTTCTGGGAGAGGAGGGCTGCATCTGCGCTGAACAGGTACAGATTTTTTTCCTTGCCATTCTGTATAACCTAAACAATACAGTGTCACAACTATTTATGTGGCATTTACATTGTATTAGGTATTCAAAAAAATAAGCTAGAGAGGATTTAAAATACACAGGAGAATGTGCATAAATTATATGCAAATATAACACTTTCTTTCTTTGAGACAGGATCTTGCTATGTATTTCAGGCAGGCTTGAACTCATCACATGGCCCAGGATGGCCTTGAACTCTTGGTGATCCTCCTCCTTCAGCCTCTCAAGTACTGGGATTACGGGCATGTGCTACCATGCACGGCTATGCTATTTTATATGGTATAGGAACCTGAGCAGCCTCAGGTTTTGGTATTTATGAGGGTCCTGGAATGGACCCCCTGTCCATGTTGAGGGACAATTTGAGCACTTGAATCTTTTGGATTGTGCTCTTAAAAGAAGCTGTTGGCTTCACTTCCTGTGTTCCCATGAAGGTGGCTCATTGGAGGCCGGATGTGCTGGGGGCAGCTAATTCTAAGTGATGACCACCAACACCCCCTGGGGGCAGTGTCGAAACCCTGAGAAGAAACTCGGGTCTCGGATAACCCAGTGGCTGGGAGCCATCTCCTCCCCAGACCTCCGCTGGCTTACATGTTTGTATTGAGAACAAATAACCCCTATCCCAGAGTCTCTTGCCCTTGAAAAAAAAGCAAAGCCATCATCCGTGTTCCTAGGCCTAAAGTTGCTTTGGAGAAGAGACTCTGGTCACCGTGACCCCACATAAGCCCCACCCCGGCCATTCTGACCTCAGAGCGAGGGGCTGCACCGGAGGGTGACCTTCCTCATCTGTCCCAAGGGCTGTGCTTCTCAGTGCCCTGACCTGTGGAGGAAGGGACCTCATGAATTTTGTTTCCATGTCAACCCTGCTTTCCTAACACATCCTAGGAGCGCTTGCTCATCCTGGTGCCTTTGGTGTGTACCCTCCTGTCGCTGTGTGTGATTTAGTGAAGCTCTGCTTATGAAACGCAGGCATCACCAAAGCCAAGCACAGGGCTCCCTGCCCACTGGAACAGCTTCCCACGCTGCTGGAATCGCTGTTTCTAGGGACCCTGTCCTGTCCTCTCCTCTCCTGTCCGCTCCTTTCACCTCACCTCTCTTCCTCCCTCTGCTTTCCCTGCTGCCTCTTCCTCCTGGCCTCCTCTCCTCCTGCCTCTGCCCTCTTTTCCTGTTCCCTCTGTCTTTCCCTTCCCAGATGGGCATCCGAGTCCCTGGTGACTCAGCTCGCCTGTGTCTCCCCAGGCAGGTGCATCTGGTTCAGTCACATTAAAAATATATCCATTGGCCACACGCAGTTGACGCTTCAATCTATTCCCTGCCTCTGCTTTCCAGGAACAGGCTACTCAAAACCCAAAGGAGGGCTGGTGAGACCAGAGAAGAAGAGGCACAGACTCTGGGGCCCAGGCCTTCCAAGCCCACACATCACACTTCACCACGCGCTCAGAAAGGAATCATCAGCACGCCCAGGGTGAGGCCAGCTTTGCCATCCTGGCTGCCGCCTTGGACCGTGGAGTGAGCTATGCAAAGAAGCCGGACTGGAGGGAAAGCTGGGCTGTGTTCAGCAAACACTTCCTATGTGCCGGGCCTTGGGCTTTCCTTCTTTTGTTCTGTTCATTTTTGAGACAGGATCTCACTATGTAATTTAGAGTTGAACACACTATGTAACCCAGGCTGGCACTGAATTCATAGTGATCCTCCTGCCTCAGCCTCCTGAGTGCTGGGTTCACAGGTGCACTCCACTGCACCTAGCTAATTGGAATCCTGGCTGAGGGATCCTGGGGAATTTACCTTTCAGGGTCTCAGCATATTTGGACTAAAAACATATACAGTGTTTTCTAGTAATTCTTTCTGGGGTAGGCTTCACCACTGTAGGGCAATTCCTGAACATCTCCGAGGCTCAGTTTCTTCATCTTCAAAATGGGAGTGGAGATCAAGACCACATGCAATAACTCACTTAAGACGCCTTTTAAAACTAGGCCATTAAAAGTGAGGGCATCTAAGCTCTGCTTCATAACACAGGAACACCCCCGCCTTCTTAGGGACCTTGTCATTTTTGTAGGTAGGGATGCAGGACCCTGGCAGTTGTGTCTGTGTGTGTGTGGGTGCACACGTGCATGCACACATGTGGGCTTTCTTCTTGTACTTGAAGAAAACAGTCTGAAAAATACATTTTAGTAAAATCCTGGCACAAAAAAAAAATATCCTGGCACTAGAGGAAACCAGTCTCCAGCACCCATTCAAGTAAGGGGTAGTGAAGGTCCTGAGTCATCCCTGGTGAACCATACCTTTGTTTTTAACCAATAAAATGTGGCGGAAGTGATAGTGGCCAGTTGTGGGATTAAGAGGGTTAAGAGGCCCTAGAAATTTAGACCTTTGTGTTTGGGCCCCTGGGCCATTTGCAGGAAGCTGGGTCTCTGCAGGAGACACCTTGGACCCCAGTGCGGGAGAGATGGGAGAGTGTAGAAGAAAGGGAGGGAGGCCCAGCTGTCCCATGTCCCAGCTGAGCCAGCCTTTCAGCCCCCTCCATGGCTCCACCATGGGAGAGGCTCAGCCTGGACACACCAGCCCAGTCCTGCCTCAGGTGACCATGGTCTAGCCTAGATCAGATGCAGCAAGATCAGCCCAACAGACTCTCATAAATCTGCTCACTCTGAGACAGCTATAGTCTCAGCCGTTGGGGAGCCTGAGGCAGGAGGATCCAATGAACCTGGACTTAGAAACCAGCTATACAACATGTTGTGACCTGGATTCAAAAACAAAAATTTTGTCTTGAGCCATTTTCTTTTGGCATTGTGTGTGTCACACAGCAGCAGACGCTGGAAACAGTCACGTTTGAGTTGTCACATGGATTAAATCTCGGGCTTGCTAGGAAGGGCATAGGAAAAGCCAGCAGGAACTTGGGTGGGCAGAAGATGGTGCCTAGGCAGGGAAGAGCCCTGACGTTTCTAAGCACCTGCACCCTGTGCTCAGAAACGGTGCAAAGGAGCTATTTACTGACAGTCACTGGAGGAGACAGGGACACGCCCAAGTTTGATAGTAGCTGGATACAAAAAATAACGGGGCTTCAAGGGGAGCTCTCAGGTCAGGTTCCGGCCTGAAGCTAGGGGGGCAGCAAGGACCCCTCCCTACGGAGCTCTGAGTGTGATGGAGGGGCTGTGGCAGGGCGTCCTCCTGAGTCTCCCCCAAGAGCAGCAGGGGGAAGGTGGGTGTTGGGGCCCCTCAGGGCCCTGATGCAGAGTGAGAAGCAGGAGCAGGAGGTGGCAGCGAAAATCAAAGCTAATTCCTGATAATTTGCAGGTTAATGGCTCACATCAGGGTTGACGCAAGGCTATAGCCATATGGCTGAGAGTGACTTTCACGTTCCTTCTCTGCGATTCTGTCCTCCTGGTGTTCCGCGCGGGAGGGAGTTGGGGGTTGAAGCCCTTCTACCAGGACCCATCAGGAGGAGGAGGACGATGGCAAAGAACAGGGGCGCGGAAGGACGTGAGTGACCCCGCCGCCCCCTAGAGGAGCAGGGTTGCAAGTGCAAGTCAGAGGCGGCAGGGCTCGGACAACAGCTCTGGACAGAGAGGCTAAGGAGGAGCGCACCAGGGTCTCTTCCTGTGTGAGGGCCGAGCCTCTGTATGTCGCCTTGCACGCCCCGCTCACACCCTTAGCAGACACCGCTACTTTACACCGTGGCTGAGTTAGAGACGTGTTTCACTGAAAGCTAAGGGACTCCTGGTGACAGAGGGCCAAGTGTCACAGACAGGCTGGCTGTCCACACAGGACTGCTGCCTGGTGGTTGGGGCTGTCCTAGGGCAAGAACGCCCATGCAGTTTAGCTTGGTACAGCCATTGTCCCTGTGCTGATCACCCGGGACATCTGTGTCCTGGTCATAGGACAGCTCAGGATGCTCAGGGGTTGCTGTGAGGGCCAGAGAAGGTTGCCCTGCCACACCTGTTCCCCTTCCCGGGTCCCCCTGCAGGCCCTCCATTGCCGGGGGAACTGGACACATGGCCACAGGATCGTGTGTGTGATTAGTTAACCTGGTCTCGGTGCCCTCCTCCCCTAGTCACCCAGCGCAATTCGGGACTGTGTTTGCAAGGGGGCTGGAGGTGACAGGGGGCTGTGGTCAGGCACTATTGGGAATGTCAGACCAACAGGAAAACAATTGAAGACAGACATTAGAACAAAGCGTGGTGGTACACACTGTAATTCCAGCACTTGAGAGGCTGAGGCAGGAGGATCATTGTGCACACAGAGGCCTCCCTTCAATGTCCCAGCCAGGGATCTGGGGCCATTTGGCCCATCCTGACTGGATTCCCGCTCCCTGCCCCCAGGCACCACCCTGCATTGACTCTGGAGTGTGTTTCCCTTTCGCTCTGGTATCCTAGGTCTGAGCCCAGGAAGCACAGCCCCCACGCTGGTAGGGCACATAAAGGAAAGAGGGGTTCTGTAGAGGTGAAGAGGAGTGGGGCTGATGTAGGGGCTTGGAGCAGAGGATGGGAGCACAGCCCGAGGCCAGGTGACCTCATCCCCACCCAAGCTGAAATCCCCCAGAACATTTCATGTTTTCCAAAGAGCAGAGGCCTGCAGCTCAGGTTTATAAACAGGCAGGTTTCAGCAGTAATCCGGGAAGAAAGGAACAGCGCCTGTGGATGGACTCAGCTCGGAGGGGTGGGGGTGCCCACCTTGCTCCAGCTGCCTTCCTGATCCGGGAAGCAGCCTGTGCTGACCCCATCCTATCTGGGAGTCTTCCCAGGGAGGGGGGACCCAGGAGGCCCCCAAATGTTCTTTGCTTACCATGAGGCTGAGGAAGGTGGGGCTTGGCTGCGTTCTAAGGGCTCACACCTGGCAAATTCCCAAGTCCCATTATCCCGGAATTGTCATCTGTCAAGGCTGACAGGCAGGAAGGAGGACTGTGAGCCTTAGTGCTTCTCCCATCCAGGGCCAAGTACCAACGCCTCCATGGAACACACGTGGTCACACTCAGAAAGCAGAACAGCCTCTCTCTCTCTCTCTCTCTGTCTCTCTCTGTCTGTCTGTCTCTCTCCCCCCCCCCCACATACTCAGAACGCAAACTCCCCGCTTCTCACTTCCAGAAGTGGGTAAAAGTGTGACTTCCAGTGTGTGCTCCTCTTCCACCTTCCTTGGGTTCGTTTTCTCAGGAAATCAGGATGACAGTAACCTGGTGATGGCCACAGCTTACTGAAACTAACTATGCGCCGAGCTTCCTTAGAGCACCTCATGCACAGAATGTGTGTCATTCCCTTGCCTCATAGTACGGTTATTGTCACCCTGCCCGTTTGACAGATGAGGAAACTCGGAACAGGGACTTTCATTCTTCTGTCATTCCTTTTGTTTTGAGACAGGGTCTGGCTGTGTAGTTGACGCTAGCTTTGAACTCACTATGTAGCCCAGGCTGGCTGGAACTCACAGCTATCCTCCTGCCTCAGCTTCTTGGGTGCCAGGATTATAGGTGGGCACAACCACATGCTGCTCTTCTGTCCACTGTGGAATATTAGCACCTAAAATTGTAGAAATTCAACAAATTTGGCTAAGTCACAGCATTGCAGTTGCCCTAATGGGGAGCGAGGTCACTCACAGTCTCAGCCTCCAGGGATCATGGAGATGAGCTGTGAGCAGCTTCCCCCCACCCCCTGTCTCCTTCATAAGACAGGAATTCCCAGGGCTGTGGCTGGGACACTTGGGCCCTGCCTGGATCAGGAAGCCCTTGTTGTGTCTCTGCAGGGCAGCAAGGGCTGGGGACTGGTCAGCGGGGCTCCCCTGGCCACCTGTCTCTTGTCTACTTCTGACCTGACCCCGAGCAAGCACCCCAGGGTTTCCAGTCTGCACAGAAAGGGAGGACAGTGAGCATCCCCCAACCCTGGCCTCGGCCTGACTGTCCCCTCTCAGGGTCCCCGTGGCCTCCCTCCTGGCAGAGGCGCTGGGCTCCAGACAGCGCCTGCTCACCCCTGCCTGCCCTCCTGGAGCTCTGCCTGGTGACGGATGGCGCTGCTGCCCCTGCAGGTCCCCAAGAGTGCGTTCGAATAATAAGTTGACAGAATGACTCTTCTCTTTTGCGTTGCCTGTTCCTGATTCATTTGCTCTTTCTAAGTCATCCGTCTCTTTTGAATTACAAGAAGAAAGAAGGAGAAGAATGAGGAAGAGGAGAGGAGGTGGCACAGGGGAACAAGGCACCGTGAGCCCACCTCTTCATTTGTATGAGAGCAGCACTGTCACCAGCATCCCTGTCTGGGATATGGGATGTGTGTGTGTGTATTCTTTTGCCAGTTAGATCTTCAAATTCACCCTGTTCTTCAATTCCAGGATGACAAAAGCCACTTGCAGGGTCTGGAGGGGAAGGCAGGGCCCTTTCTGGGGCCCCCTAGTTGCACCTGCCTGCTCAGCCCCCACCTCATGACACCAATCCTGCCTTCCTGCGCACCACAGGGATGGGGAACTTCCCACCCCTGGAGAGGAGCAGCCGCAGAGGTGGGAACAGGAAGGAGATGGGGGT
This sequence comes from Cavia porcellus, assembly GCF_034190915.1. Taxonomy (NCBI): domain Eukaryota; kingdom Metazoa; phylum Chordata; class Mammalia; order Rodentia; family Caviidae; genus Cavia; species Cavia porcellus. Next base: position 323,412 of record NW_026947493.1, read on the forward strand.
CTGGGGTCACACTGGTGTGACACAGGGAAACAAGACTGCTGCCCTCAGAGAGCTCAGAGCCAGGTAGCTAGGTGGCCACATCACCGGGCCATGCATTCCTCAGTGGACACAGGTACCTGCAGTGTGGCATTCAGGCAGGTGGATGGGGCAGGCTTCCCAGGCAGACTGGCATGGGTGGGTTCGCAAGGGGGCAAAGGCAGGAAGCTGGCAGTGACACTAAGGGAAGGAATGGAAAACTCAAAGGTGGAGATGGAGAGGGGCAGGCGAGGGCCAGGTGGTAACACCAGGCAATATGTTGGTAATGAACTTTTTTTTTGTACCAGAAGTCGCACTCAGGATCCTGCACTTGCCAGGCAGATGCTTGTATCAGCGAGCTAAACCCCCAGCCCCTAGAGCCCCAGCCTAATCAAGTGCTCTGTGGAGGATGGTGCAAGGTGTGAGGTCAGGCTGCTGCCCATTCAAGGACCAAGCCAGGGGCCAGTGGGGAGGGGCTGGGTCACAGAAGCACTTGGAGTGCTATGGGATTGGCTGGGAAGAAAGCGGGGTGCGGGAGGGGATGTGGTGCCAGCAGCCACAAAAGCAGGGGTGCTGGGGGTGGCAACATGCAAGATGCACTGCCCAGCACCTGGCCAGTCCTAGTCCTGCTCCTGCCCCTGGGGACACAGAGGTAACTCACTGATTTCCCCCTGTTATTTTTAGGGATCTTTATTTAAGGACAAGCTCGATCTCTGTGTAAAAACCTATATCCAGATGAATTATTTTTTACTAAACTGGGAACTCTTCGTTTTCTGTAATACTAAAACCCAATGCTGGGTTTCCTCACTTCCTTCTTTTTTCTCCAGCAGGCTTTGCTTACACACCAGGATGGGTGAGGATAGCCCTGTCCCTGCACAGGAGCAGGGAGTCACATTGGGGCCACTCTGGGTGGCAGAGGGCAGAAGTCAGAAGCATCAGTTTGAGTGTGTATGAGTGTTTTTCCCTTGAAATAAATTTCCCCATAAAATGAATGTCCTGCCTGAATTAATCTTATTTTTAAAGCAGAGAGAGTCATCATATTGTAAAGGCAGATCATTAAAAGATGCATCAATCTGTCAGGATGACTGGTATTTGTCGCCTCGGTGGCCTGAGGTATCCAGACCCCAAGCGGGCCCTGCCTCTCTGCCGAGGTCCCCACAGCTGCTCTGGGCTTCTCTCACGGCTCACAGGGTCTATATGAATCCTTAGACCATCTAGGGTAGCAGCTTCACCTGATGAAGAAGGATGCTGTGGTTGGGAGAGTGATTGCAGCCTCAGGCCCATCCCTTAGCAGACACCTCTGCAATCTCATACACCACCGCAGAAATATTTGTCTTTTGTTTTATTCTTCTAGGAAATTACATAAGTGTACATAAGCACATAGATAGGAAAGAAAAGCCTCATGAGTCATATGTGAATGCCTGGCATAAAAATGAGACATGAGGGCTGAGGATTTAGCGCAGTGGCATAAGTGCCTGCTTTCCAAGCAGGCAGTCGTGAGTTCGATCCCTGGTACCGATAAAAATGACGAAAAAGACCAAAAATTTTAAAAAAAGAAAGAAAAATGAGACATGAGAAACGTTTGCAGGTAATGTAATACAGACATAGGTGACATGCTAAGCAGGAACATTAAAAGTCCTCCTTGACTACTTGATGCACCAGAGACACAGATCTATAAGTGCAAGACACACAGATCTATAAGAATGCCCTCTTCTGTGAGTCTTGTTTACTTTTCTCATTGCTAGGACAAAATACCTTGACATCCAAAATTAAAGGAGGAAAGGTTTACTTAGCTCACAGTTTGTAAAGGTTCTTGTGCATAATTGGCTGGCTCCACGGCAGGGTGCATGGCAGAGGGGCATCACAGAGGAGAAAGGATCCAAGGCAGGCAGAAGATAGCAAAGCAAGCAAGGGACCAGACAAGCCTCTTTCTGCCCCTTATATTTCATTTGGTCTACTTAGGCAGGTAGCGCCCACACCCTTAATCCTTGTGCCCTTGACCCTAGCATGACACCATGAATCAATTTCTGTGTCACACACTCTAAATCCAGCCAACTCTGAAAAAAAAGCCCTACCTAAGAGCGTGTGAGGCTTTTGGGGGGAATCTAGACACAAGCCATAACATGTGTGTTTCTATTCACCCCCACATGATACACATTCGTAATTTGTTTTTTGCTATGTGAATAGGGTCTTATCTAATAGATCTTTTTGAAATCATTAGTGGTTTTTCCTTTGTGCACTATTTGATTCGGTTTCCTTTAATAACTATAAGAGAATACACTTTTATCATAAAAGCTTCAAACTTTATAGAGGTAAACAACATAGCACAAAAACCCAAACTAAAGTCCTTGCCTTTCTGTCCCTTCAGTCCCAGTCCCCAGAGCAAACTAGGGAAATAAATGTATGTTTGTGTCTCCTTCTAGAAATACAAGCATTTCATTGCACCCACCCTTAATCTGTTCATTCTGGAGATGAAAAGTGAGATCTCAGGGGGAGGTGCAGAACTCAGCATGTGATGAGAGGGATTTTACCTCTCAGGTGTCTGCACAGAGCCAGTTTCTAGTGGTGCTTCTAATCCCTCTCAACCTTGTCTGGTGGCACTTCTCAACACAGCCCACGTCACTGTCCCCTCCCACCAACACCTCTGGGATGTTGTGTGTCAAAAGACCCCATATCCTCCGCTGGCCAGGAGGGGGTGCCTGCTAAACCTGGGTTTCACCAGTGCCTGTGGTCTCTGGGTTGGCTTGTGTTTGTTCTTTTGGTCCCTAAATAACCAATGACAATAACATGGACACAGCAGCCTTGCCAAAAGCCTGCCACCCAAGTAGTCTTGTTCCTCCTCTCTGCTGCCTGATCCTGAGGCCACTGGTCTTCCAGCGCTTGGGGAGCTCCCAGCTTGACAGAGGAGGGTAGGAGCGCCCTCACCATGTATCCGTCAGTGCTTACTAGAGACACAGATCTTTAAGTGCAAGACACACAGATCTATAAGAATGCACAAGACCGGCTTACAGTTGCTGCTGGCAGAGTGAGGTGTGGGGTGTGCAGGAGGGCTGTCAGTCCGAGGCCTCCAGGCCACTCCAGCCCACTGCAGCTTCCCATTCCAGTCCTCATAGGAAACCCAAAGGTCTGTGCTAGAAGCCGGGAGATGCTTTCCGAGGGCAAGGTGGAGACTGGGGCTCCTCCAAAGAAACAGAGGCAAGCCTCACTTGTGTCCCTTTTACTCTATTCAGGTGACAAGGCGCCCTGGGGTGGCACTTCTGTCTTCAGCCACATTTAGAACTACACTGAGTCAATTCAGTTGGGTGTTTCTTACTAAGTCAGTTAACTACCCTATGAATAAGCCTCCGCTGTCCTGAGCCAGATGCATCTTCAGCGTCGCCAGCATCTGAGTGCTCCCATCTGGCCAGAAGAGAGTATTTGTCCCTTTGTGGCAGCAGGGTGCCCACTTGGATGTCCCAGAGGCATCCACCGGACACACCTAGTGTGCTGACACATATTCCATCCCACCATCTGTTATCAGGTGACTCTAAGGACCCAGCCAGACCTGAGACTGAGCCCAGACCTGTCTGGCGGGCCTGAACTCGATCTTGGAGACTGTTATGGTTTGATAACTAGTGGTCAACTTAACGCCAGCTGGATTACATCAGCATGCATTGAGAGAAGATGCTCCACCTGAGGAGGGTTGCCAGGATAAATAGGTGGAGAAGAAGAGAGGTGTGGAGGGGGATTGAGGCGTGAAGGAGGCATTGTGGGTCTCCCACGAGTTGCTGTCTGAGATGTTGGTTCTCCTGGAGAAGCTTTGGTCCTCACATCAAGCATTGCTTCCTGGCTCCGGAGGGGAAGACATGTGCTGCCTGGTCTCCAGGATGACCTTGTCACGCTGCTTCCTGGCATGTACCCGACTGTGTTTGTCGTCGGAGGAGCTCGGGGCCTCCGTATCGCTGAGGACAGCTGTAGTGACTTTCAGGACAGCCCTGCTCTTTGTTGTGTGACTTCTTGGCTCCAGTGTAAAACCCTCATCCCACTAGCACAGCTCCTTCATCCCCCTGGCATAGACTTTCTGGCTTCCACAGCTGATTCTTGGGTCTTCCCGGCATGGATCCGTAAAAGAGACTGGCATGAGTCCTTCTTGTGGGCTCTGGACCTCCAGTTGGACTCCTGGGAGGCGTTGTCCTGAGCTCTGGGTTTTTATCTGGACCCATGTGGGACATTGCCGTGGGGTTTAGACTCTTGACTAAATAATCTATGTCTTTGGTTTTGCACATAGATTCCCTGCATTTTCCCGTGTTAACTTCCGGTGACTATTATAAAAATATTATAAACTCCATGTCCTGATCTGAATTGTTCTCTGTGTACACACCCTGACTACAACAGAGACGTAGTCTCCTAGCTGTTCACAGTGGCCCCGAGACCCTGCTGGAGGTGCAGCCCAATGCGCCGGGCTATGGTGCGTGGCGCTGTTCTCCCCACCGCCGCCCGCAAGACCGATCCCTGGTCCTGGAGCGCCCTCTCGCGGGCCACTGAGACCAGGACCCTGCGCGGCAGACCGGCACCGCGGTATTGGATTCCAGAAGGCTAGTTCCGGGCCCCACCCAGGGCTCCCGCCAGCCTTCCCAGGTCTAATGAACAGCAACCAGCCAGCCCCCAGCCCCGGCGGATAAAAGGCACGGGGTCCCCAGCGGGTGTGGCTTCGCAGCCCAGAAGCTCCAGGTCTGAGATTCACCCAACTGCTGCATCCTGTCCCCAGCTCTCAGCGCAAGGTCTCCAGCCAGGGTCCCCCACAGCCCCAGCGTTTGGGGCCCTTTTCTGCTCGCCTTCACCCTGGCTGCACCCGTGGTCAGGGATGCAATCCGCCTTTCACAGAGGAAGAAACACAGGGTGGATTGCCTGGGGCGGCTGGGCGGAGCTCCCGGTCCCAGCCTCCTTGGTGCGCAGGCACAGGGTCCCCCAGGACTCACAGAGCCCCACAAGTGGCCCTGTCCATTTCCCTTCTCTAGGGTCAGTGGAGTCCAGAGGCTCGGAGGTGGGCTGGGGCGGGAGGAGGAAGGGGGCAGGAGGCTGGAGGAGGGGGAGGGGGAGGAGGAAAGGAAAAGGAGCTAGGAAGGGGAGGGCAGCCTGGGGGGTGAGGGGGAGGAGAGAGGCGCTGTTAGTCTCCCCTCTGGGATTGGGTTCATGGTAAAGGCGCCCTCAGGTTCATTGCTGGTCTTCACTCGCAGGATTTCTGGAGTGGTGCTGAGAAAGCTTCATATTGTAAAAACAGATTCAAGAGGCAAAGGGAGCCTTTGCCTGTAGTTTATTTTGAATGCATCAAAAAAAAAGAGGATCAATTCATGGCTGGGTAGAGGGAGGAGCCGATGGATCCTGTGAAACTGAGCACACAACGCCAAGGTACTCAGGAGGTGGTCAGCACTGCCCACTGCCCACTGCCTACTCTCCGCTGCCCACTGCCCAGGCCTTTTGCTCCCCAAGTTTGCAAATGGCACCAAAGGCATAGGGAAGAGATCCCAAATGATGTGCAGGCCAGCTAGGCCACTGCTGGGAATGAAGACTCCTCAGAGGGCTTTTGGAGGAGGGTTTTCCCCGGGACCCCTTCTATGGCCTCCCACCTCCACTCTGAGCTGCAGGAAGTCCGTCTGCAGGAAGTCCCGGCCTCTCTCGTGCTCCTTGGCTTTGTCCTGCCTGGGCTCAGTAAAGAGTGAGGAGGCATCCCGGTGGGTGCGCTTGGGTGGATTTGGGGTGAAGGATGCAGAGCAAGCAGTACAAGTTCCCGCTGCTCACAAAGCCCCTGCAGCACGTTGGCCAGAGCAGAGCCACCAGGAAACACCTGCACCTTGCCTGTCTTAACTGGGCCAGCTTCTGGAACTCCTGCAGCCTGCGTGTGGGCAGGGACAGCAGAGGGAGAAGAGTGACACCCAGGACTCCCCTGGAGGAGGCCATGACAACAGGGCCGGCACCAAGGAGCAGCCCCTTCCCCCGCCCCCGAGGAGCCAAGGCTCCAGCCTTCTATCTGGAGCCACTTAGTCACCTTTTATTGCCACACTGACTCCGAGGTTGGTCCTGGCATCGTGTGCAAAGGCAGGGCTGTCACAAGCTGCTCCCAGATTCCCTGGGGGCCCTAAACCCTCACTAGTCCTTAGGGCTGGTCCCACGCTGGAATTCAGATGCCTCTTTCTTGAAGTCAGTCTTTTTCCTCATGATGCACCCACTTGCTCCCCAAATTTTCCTTACAAGTTGCCTTTAGCCCTCTCTGATGCCCAAGCCATGGGTTTCTCCATGCTCCCTTTCAACCCTGGTGACCTGGGCATGGCCTTTACACATCTCTAAAATCGTCACCTTCTGGCCTCCTTCCTGCACACTTGATGACCCGAGTTTTCAGGGAAGAATATATATATATATATATATATATATATATATTGAACCACTCCAAGAAGCAAAAGAGCAAAGCTTACAAGCTACTTTTTTCTCTGTGTCTCAGTTTCCCTATTTGTAACTGGAGAATAAGACTTGATATCTCCCTGGGCCCTGATCACTTGGGTTTCCTAGCTCTGATTCCTAGGAAGTTGAGGCTGGAGGAACTTTTGGAGTCGCACAGACCAACATCCTCCAGAACAGATGGAGAGACTGAGGCTGAAGATGGAACCAAGTGACCTAGCAATGGAGCAGAGTGCAGGTCCCACTGAGACCCCGTCTAGGTGCTGGATGCCAGGTCAGTTCCCTGCAGATGGCACCGCCCAGAGTGGGGGTGCAGGGAGGGACGTGGTAGCACTCTCTTGGCTGGTGCAGGGTGTCCAAGGACAGAGCAAAAGGAGAAGCTGCACACAGCAAGGCCAGGAGGCAAAGGGTCTCCAGGGCCAGCCAGGGTGACGAGCTCACGATGGAAATGGCTATTTGGGGCCATGGAGTCAGGGGACTGTGAAAGAGGCAGGACAAGAGACCAAGGCGGGACATGGGCAACAGCATTTGTGAGCCCCTGGTCACTTTGTCTTTCTCCTGTCCACCCCCTTCCTCCAGGCTGAAGGTTTTATGCTGCCCGACTTGCCCATTGTCACTTGGCTAGAGCATCCACTCCCAGGGCATCACACGGTTGGTTCTACGGGTCACTCATAGTAGTTAGTATTGCGTGGTGCGGGACAGAGGGCAGTGTAGTCTAAGTTTGCCTGCCTGAGAGGACAGTGAGCCTTCTTTCCTGAGCTGCCACCACCCAGGAAAGGCTGCAAGGAGAGGAGGAGACATCACGGTGGGAGAAGGTACTGCACAAGGGCACCCTGGCCTGGCTCTGCCTCTCTGCGACTAAGACCAGCATCTCTTTTCCTAAGGAAACCAGCTCAAGAAATACATTAATTAGATGGGCATGGTGGTGCATGCTTGTAAACCCAGCACTTGGGAGGCTGAGGCAGGAGGATCTCCATGCATTCGAGATCAGCATGGGCACATAGCGAGTTTGATGCCAACCTGAACTACATAGCAAGGCTTAAATTTTTTTTAATTTTAATCATGAACCACATGTTCATGCATTCAAATCTTGCTGTGTAATTAAAGGTATGTCAGAGATCACAAGTTTGGGCTACAGTTAATGAGAAACCTGGAAGGAAAGTTGATGTAATGAAGTTGTTGACTCCATGGCTTTGAGGATACAGAGCTCTGGTTTGGCTGCCACCCTGTGTGTGCACAGATTAAGGAGAAACAAACAGCAAATATTTATACACCAGGAAGTAGGAAATTTAAATTAAATCTAAACTTCTCCTCTAGCATGTCCTCCTGCGGTTGGATTTCTAATGAATACACAGAAAAGCATTCAGAACCAAGTCAATGTAAATATTTGCTGCACTGGTTATTTACAAGAAAGGACAAGGAACTCCCTGGTGTTCGGAGTTTCGCAGTTATCTCCCAAAGACGCGGTGTGAACTTTAAGGCCTGGAGTGTTTGTCATAGTAAACTATACCTGCTGGAAAGCTTCTGGTGGAAAGCTTATATCACAAAAAAATTTGAATTTCCTCTTGATGATCTTACAACAATTAAAAGGTCACATAAGCTTTAGTTCCAAAGACCTCAACCAGCCTGAAACCCCACCTCAACCCTCCTGAAGTCAGAAATACATGTATAGATATTCCTCTTTATGTTGGGTATTTCACAAGCAAAATGAAACAAAGTTATGAGTCTAACAGGTTCGTTGTAGAATGCAAGTCCCTGGAGACAATACTACAACCCAGACAGATACTGTTATACTCAATAATGGGGAGCTATGTCCCCCATCCTATTTGAGTTTTCATTTTGAGCCAGGGTCTTGCTAAGTTGCTAAAATCCCCCTGCCTCAGCCTAGGAATCAGGGCCTGTTTCTCTCACTCCTACATGTGAATGGCCTGTTAGAGACCCTCCCAATGCGTACCACCCCGTGATGTTTTTTAGAAACCTATCCTACATTGCCACTGCATGTTTCCTGACCTCCCCATGATGACCACCCCGTGGTGCTTTTCTCCATCCTACATTGCCGTATGGGATTTTATGTCTGCACCAGACGGTTTACGAACATATTTTAAACCTATGCCTAGCACCTTTCGAGTCTGAGGCAAGAGCATCACAGTTTGAGCCTAGCCCAGGCAGTGTAGAGACAGAGAGACCTTGATTCAAGAGTTAAAAATAAATTAAAGAACTGGAGTTGTATCTTAATGTGGAGACCCTTGTACAGAGAGACGGGAAGAGAGAGAGAGAAAGCTGGGAATGGTGGCACATGCCTGTAATCCCAGCACTTGGAGGTTGAGGCAGGAGGATCGCTGCAAATTTGAAACCAGCTTGGGCTACAAAGTGAGCTTTAAGGCAGCCTGAACTGCATAGCGAGACCCTGTCTTTAAAAAAGAAAAATGGAGGGGCTGGGGATTTAGCTCAGCGGCATAAGCGCCTGCCTTGCAAGCAGGTAGTCATGAGTTTGATCCCTGGTACCGATGAAAAGGGAAAAGACAAAAAAAGAAAAAGAAAAATGGTAGAAAGGGAAAAAGGAGGTGAACTCCTGAGCCACGCCCACTGCCCTCAGGTCCTGTCTCTCCTCCATCCCTGCCTCCCCACCTGCTCCATGTCCAGTTCGGTCAGCAGACTCACAAACCACACTAAAGACTCCTGGGCCGGGCTGATCTCAGTGGAGTCCCCCTGCGGGAGGACGTGGGTTCAGAGGCAGTGTCTCCCAAGTCTGGCTCACATCTCCAGGCCCACATGGTGGTGGCTAAGACACACACTGTCATCCCCATGTTACGGGGGGAAAACTGAGGAACACAGAGAGGAGAAGTCTGCCTGGACCACAGAGCAGCAGGACCAGGCCCTGATTCCTAGGCCAGCACTTTCTCTGCTTACCACTTACATGAGTGCTGTTGCTGGGATAGCAGCTTAGGATGCACACAAAAATGCTTGTTGTTTTAAACGCCCTGTGTTGATTTCCAAAAGGCAAACGTGCTTCCATTCTGGAAGTCATTGTTGGGTTGTGGGGTCATAAGTGTCAGGGCTGTGACTGTGTCCAGACTTCCTGGTTTTCAGGCTGTGCAGCCATAAAATGAGGTGCCATCTTCAGGGCTCTGGGGCCTCTCAGTAAGGCAGCAGGAACAAAGGTTGAGCAAGCAAGCCAAATTCTTTTTTTTTTCCACTTTTTTTTTCTTTTTTCTTTTTATCGGTACCTGGGATCAAACTCATGGCTGCCTACTTGCAAAGAAGGTGCTTATGCTGCTGAGCTAAATCCCCAGCCCCCAAACAAGCCAAATTCTGACAAGCATCTAATTCTTATCCCTGCACCAGGACAAAGCATGAGCTTGCACTTATTTATTTATTTTCTTGTCTTTTTGAGACAGGGTCTCACTATGCAATTCAAGCTGGACATGAGCTCACTTTGTAGCCCAGGCTGGCCTCAAACTTGCAACAATCCTCCTGCCTCAGCCTTCTAAGTGCTGGGATTACAGGTGTGTGCTACCATGCCTGCTAAAACATGAGCTTTTAAAAGGAAAATGATCAACACTGTGAAAATGTATGTTTCAACATGTCTCCCTTCTAACAAAAACCATGAAAGAACAGACTTCCCCTGTACATATTTGGATGATTGGAACAAAGTTATAAATATTAATGTTTGAAAAATGCCCAAGGCATCTCAGTCACTAGAATCCACCCAGTGGATGTACTGCTTCTTCATGTCATCCACAGAAAGAGACCCAGCACAGGATACAGAATGGCTTTATGGCCACTGGGCTCTTTCACACATGCTGGTGCCTGACGGCAAGTGGCCACAAAGGAGAGGCCTGAGTGGCTTGGTGTGGCCTGGGGAGGGGTGAGATGCAGGGCCTGTGCTCCAGCGAAGCCCAGAACTCTGCTCAGTTCTGTCTCTGAAGACAGAAGCAGGTAATGCCCCTGGTACTGCCAGGAACTCACAGTGGCACCAGTAAGTGTTTAGATGCTCAGGAGGGGTCTGGGCGGTAAACCCTGCACCAGGAAGTACTTTCCCGAGGGAGACTGGCCATGAACAGTTGAGAAAGAGATGTTCCCAACTAGCTACTGGGAAGTAGTTAGCTCCAGAGACACAAATGACCCATGTGAACAGGCTGGCTTGGCCCCCGTGGGAGACACCCAGGAGGTCACCCCAAAAATGACTGGAGGAAGCCGGGATACACTCAAAAGAGACAGAGGTCCTGTAATCACCAAAAGGCACTCATCAATGCGAATCCTACTTCCTTTACCCCACAGCAGGGGTCAGAAAAGTAAGAAAGGGGATTTCAGGTTAAGATCCCTTAAGTGTCCTCTTTGAGGCTCCTCAGCTGATATGCACGAAGCTGTAACAGTTACACATTTAAAATGTTTAAGAAACCAGCTGTTCTCACAAGTAGGAATAAGGATCTCTGTCAACCGGAGATAGAGCAGGAACACACACAGGCAAGGAACTCGAAGCTCGGCCGCTGGGCTCTGGCCCCAGGCAAGCAGTGGCCTCAGCAGGAAAGGGATCTGAGCCCCTTGCTGGGCTGGAAAGGGCTTGCACTGACTGTGGCCGGGATGATGGTTTATGTTTTGTACTTTGAAGACAAGGAGAAGTTGCCATTCTCTCAGCCAAGAGCTAGACAGACCAGCGTCAGCCAGGTAATTGAAAGGGTTTTGGCCCAGACAGGACACTGTAGCCAGGAAAGCCACAACCGGAAGCAGGAAGCCCCTATCTCCCCCGCCCCTAGGAAGTTACCTGTGACGCCATCTTCCCGCCCCTGGAAATTTACATATGGCACCAAACCTAGGACCAATGGGCTACCTGTGTATCTCTAATGCCCGCCTTAGGTTCCACCCCAAACTGAGGCTATTTACAGGCCCCCATGCCACGTGTCCGCCGGAGAGATCACCGGATGCCAGCGGTGCGGGTGCCGGTCATCTCTCCGTGTTCTCAGAATAAAGGCCGCTTTTTATTTTATATTTCTCATCTTTTGTTAATATTTTTCATCTTTTGGAAATAACTCTATCATTTGGTGCCGTGACTCGATCGGCAGGCAACTGACTCTTGGGCCAAATACCCAGTTGAGTCTCCTAGCCGATAACCAGATAACATCCTGGATTAATCCTGAGCTTTTTCCTCTCCCAAGACGTTCCTGTTGCCAGCCGCCTGCACTCTGCATCGGCCAGATTGATTTCAGGTGAGCACTCCCCGGGGAACTTTTGGCACTGGGCAGCCTCAGTGGAATGTTCTCCCCGTCTGCGTGGGTCTGTGCATTTTCACATCCTTAGGACAGCCCAGGGCAGGGTTCTTTCTGGGCAAACCTGCGTCCACAAAATCTCTCACGTTCTTTGGGTTCGGATAGCCCAAAGCAGAGATCTTTGGGACCGCCAACACTGAAAGAATGCCTCACTTCCCTTAAAGCCTTGCGCTTTCATGGGCAAAACTGTTACTGACCCCACATAGGCTCCACTCCTAAATCTCACAGTGACGACTGGAATTTACGAGTTTTTGGAACCGTAGCCACCACGTGGTGCCACAAATAAGTGACGACTTGTTCTGGATTTCCGGTTTTTTTTCTTGCCTGAATCAGTCATGGGGAACGTATTTTCTAACTCCCAAAAGACGCCTTTACAATGCCTAATTTCCAATTTACGTACTCTAAAACTTAAAGGTACCATAAAAACTAAACAACTAACTTTTTACTGCCAGGAGGTCTGGCCAACCTACCCGCTTATCGGCAAGCCTTGGCCCAAAAAAGGAACATTTGACCCCTGCATTCTCAGGAACTTGTTCGATTTTTGTCAAGCTGGCAACAAGTTATTAGAACTCCCTTATGTCCAAGCCTTTCTTATTCTGAGAACACGCCCATCTCTCATTAAGTCTTGTGCTCCCGCTGAGATACTTTTAGCTAACTCTACCACGCCGCAAACTTTTCCGTCCTGCCCTCCGTTGTTTTCCCAGCCACCGCCTGCCTACCACCAAACTCCTTCCCTGCCATTACCTCCCACCAGACCGCTCTTCCCTCCCCCTATGCCTGATTCTCTCAGCAGCTGTAATCTCTCTCCATTGCAGATACCTCCCACTGTGCGATTGTCTCCCTCTCTGCCTTCCAGGACCCATAACTCTCCCAGCAGCTCTAATCCCTCTGTGTTGAAGTTATCTCCCGATGTTCCATCCTCTCTCCCTCCGTCTCCAGGGACCCATATCTCTCCCAGCGGCTCTGATCCCTCTGTTAGTGCTTCCTCTCAGTCTCCGACTTCTCCTGAGAATTCTGTATCCTCTACAGCATTCTCACTGCCCACCCACCATACTAGGTCTCGGTCGCTATGTCCTTCCAGCAGGCCACGTGATTGTTCCAGCTTGCGCCGGGAACAGTCGCCATGTTGCAACCCTCTGCCACGTGGCATGGTGCCGCCATGTTCAGGAGGGCCACATGGCGACAGGGCGCCGCCATGTTTTGGGTCACGTGACAGGGCGCCGCCATGTTCCCAGGACCCTCACTGTCAACTGGCACCCCCTTGTGGCTCCTCTTGTGAACTGCAACAGCTGCCCTGTTGCAGTGCACATGATGCTTCATTGTGCTGCCGACAGCAGTCCTCTCGCTGCAAGGCACACAGTGAGACGCCATCTGCCTGTGTTTCCCAGGGTGACCGGCAGCAGCTCTGTAGCCGCTCTACAGATGATTGCTCACATGCGCCTACCGGAAGGATGGCTGCTCAATGGCCCTCTGCTCCAGAATCTCCTCAGGCTCTGCTACCGCTTCAGGAGCCAGCTGGCCCCGAGGGGCTTGTTAACATCCGTGTGCCTTTTTCCATTTCTGATCTATCCCAGACTGCCCATAAATTAGGTAGCTTTTCTGTTGACCCACAGAATTATATCAGGCAATTTGAATTCATTACTAATTGTTATGATTTACATTTTAAGGATGTTTATGGGATTCTAAATACCTCTCTCATCTCACAAGAATGGAATCAGCTGTGGTAAGCAGTTCGAGAAAAAGCTGATCACAGACGTGAGGTAAACACCGCTGGTAATGACTCTGGGCCTACAGCTGTGCCAGAGCAGGTCAAGCATACTAACTATAACAAACTTTTAAAACAGGTCCAGGAAGCTAATCAAAACCCAGCTGTGTTCCTAAATTGGCTTTCTAATCCTCGAGCCCCGCAAGCAGTTCCAGCTTTGCGCACTGTGTCGGGCCACCTCCCAGCCCCTTCCCCATGCGCCGTCCCAGCCCCTCTCTCCCCTGTGTGTCGCCGCCGCTGCCACCTTACACGTTTCCGGGGGCAGTCTGAGCCCGGTCCTGCGTGCTACATCCCAGCGCTTGCCCCACCCACTGGGCGTGCTCTGCCGGAGCACCGCGAAACAGCAGCTCAGCGGCTCTGCTCAGGCATGCTTTTTTTTACAATTTGGCTCCACTCAAAAGATGCTTTTTTATTACAATTCTCAAACCATTTAATCAAGGTTATTGGCCACCTGATAATTTTACCAGCCTTGTTTATCAATCAAAGCCTTCACCAATCTCCTGTTTAACAACTAAGGTTATAAATTCCTTTTTGCTGGGAACCACTAGCTCTATTTCAAGACAAGGGTTTTCTTCTAAGTTTTATTTTATTTGTCTTGGTTCATACTACTGCAAATAACAACTTTAAAAGTAAATGTGTTCAAATTTGACAGTATTAGATCAGTTTTGATAGATTTATTCATAAGATTGCTAAACCTTTACTGCAAAATGTTTCCATTAAAGCCTTGTTTGGCAAACTAAAGCTTTGTTAATTCTACGTGTCACCCTATAAAAAAGCAATGTGCCATCCAAATAAAGCCTGCTCTCTAATCCAAAATGCCAATATTAAATTCCTGCATACTTACATAATTCTACTGTAGTCCAAATCCCAAACAAAAAGGCAAAACTTGACCTTCAAACCTTATAGAGATCTTAATATGTTTTTTCATATTTTTAACACTTGTGACACTTGGAGTTCTGAGACAGGTAAACCTACACAAGGTGGAGCTGCCTGGCCCCTCCATGGACCACACTCAAATGCAGCAGAAGACATTGGGCAAGAAAATGCCCCATCCTGGCGTTCTTTGAGACCTTACTCCAGGGCTACTGGACTGTCCTAGCCACCAGAGAGTGGGTAAGTCATCCTAAGTAATAGCCCTCACAGGAAATGTCGACACTGCCAGATTCGTCACCGACAGAAAATCGCTGCTGAAGACTGAGAAGACTCAAGGCCAGCAGCCCCTTTTGTGGGTGTCCGTCTCGGATTCCAAGTCGCACTAAAGTCTCAGATAAGACATTCTCTATATTTGTGGACATAGAGGCCATATATACAGAGTTCTTCCTGAGTATTCAGGCTGCTATATTAAGTCCTCAATCTCTATGACAGGGTATTGATGGTCAACCTATGCCATTTATAAACAGGGCCTATTTTGTGCAGGTCCCAGTCTTCTCACTTGGTTTATACTTTTTCAGGATACATAAAAGCCTTTCTCATATTTGCTAAAGTTCTGTTACAGCAAATCATTCCAAGGACTACAACCAGGTTACAGCGACCCATGCCTAAATCAAAGTTGCTGGACTGCCATCCTGGTTTCACATCACTCAGGCTAAGAGGTGCCCTCCCAGCCCTAAATCTGATCATTCTGAGTGGTCATCTCATCTTTTGTCGCCTACTCAATCTCCGTTTCACGAAGGCCTCGCAGCCACAGTTAACGGGCTAAGTCATGTTTTGTTATCCACTTTGGTTCCTAATTTCTTACATTCTATTAATGATCATTTTTACAGCAGGACTCTAACAGTATTGCCTACAGACTCCAACGTCATGCATACCAGAGACAAGCCTTACCAAACCACCGTCTTAACTTTTATGCTTTCAGATGGGGGAGTAAGCACCTCTCATAACTCCACTCCTCCTAACCCCACGTTTTTTTTTTTTTGTTTTTTTTTTTTGTCTTTTCCCTTTTTATCGGTACCGGGGATCGAACTCATGACTGCCTGCTTGCAAGGCAGGCGCTTATGCCGCTGAGCTAAATCCCCAGCCCCGACCCCACGTTTAATTTTCAGAATTCTGCCTTACCGTGGAACATGTCTAAATCAAAGGCACCTTTCCTTCTACCTCACCTGGGTCCTTAAATATGACAGTGCCATGTCTCCTCATAACATCTTGTCTCTTTGTTTTTCCAGTCTGACATACGTGCATTCACCAGTGAAGTTGTCCTGGCCAAAACACCTGGCACCAGTGTCTACCTGGGCATCAACCTTCATCCCGTCGACTCCCCTAGGCTCCAGTACAGCGCCCTTTGCCAGCAGGAAGTAGTTAAAGAGAGAGAAATCTTCGCCCCTTTTCATAATAATAATCATAAGATGGGATATGAAAGGGTTTTGGCCCAGACAGGACATTGTAGCCAGGAAAGCCACAACCGGAAGCAATCTCCCCCAACCCTAGGAAGTTACCTGTGATGCCATCTTCCCGCCCCTGGGAATTTACATATGGCGCTAAACCTAGGACCAATGGGCTACCTGTGTATCCCTAATGCCCGCCTTAGGTTCCACCCCAAACCGAGGCTATTTACAGGCCCCCACACCACGTGTCCGCCGGAGAGATCACCGGACGCCAGCGGTGGGGGTGCCGGTCATCTCTCTCCGTGTTCTCAGAATAAAGGCCGCTTTTTATTTTATATTTCTCATCTTTTGTTAATATTTTTCATCTTTTGGAAATAAGTCTATCAGTAATTAAATCCACAGTGTCACAGGATCCCCAGGGACAGGCGCCTCTGGCCACCAGGTAAAGCCACTACTGAACCGAGGGCCCAGGTAGTATTAAAAGTTACAACTACAGAATTTCTAGATGAAGGCTACATACATGTGTGCGCATGTGCACACACACACACACACGCACACATGCACACAGGCACTTATACACACCTACATTTTCTGTTCAAGATGAAACAGCAAGGTGATGTTCCGAAAGACCGAACAGGAAGACCTAAAAGAAAATGCTAAAAGAGACACCCAATCAAACCGATAGTAGGGAGAAGAATTCATACTTAATGACATGAAATTGATGGACTTTAAGCACATATGGAATGCTCGAAGAAAGAAAGGAAAACGTGCAGTTAAGAAAAAGCTTAAAAACACAAACAGGCAGAAATGAAGTGAAATACACCAGTCATGAAAAGACAAATATGGTGTGATTTCACTTATGTGAGGTAGTTATAGCAGTCAGAATCATGGAAAATAGAAAGTAGGTGGAAAATAGGATTTTGGTGGCTGGGAAGTTATTGTTAAAGGGACAGAGATTTTCAGTTTTGCAAGATGAGTTCTGGAAACAGATGGTAATAATGGCTTTGCAACAATGTGATCCTGTTTAATACTGGAGAACTGTGATGTTAATATTATGTCATTCATGCTGGTCGTGGTGGCTCACGCCTGTAATCCCAACACTCGGGAGGCTGAGGTTGGAGGATCCTTGTGAGTTCAAGACCAGCCTGGGCTACAAAGTGAGCTCTAGGCCAGCGTGAACTGCATAGTGAGACCCTGCCTCCAAAAAAAAAAAAAAAAAAAGACAAAAAAAATTATGTCATTTGTATGTTAACACACATGCGTGCACACTTATGCACACACACACACACACACAGACTGGATAAAAGTTGGGGTAGAAATGAAACCAGCACCAATTGGCGTAAAGAAAACCCAATTAGAAATCATCTAGAAAAATACAGTTATTAAAATTTAAAGAGAATTCATTAAGCAGGGTAATTCAACACTAATAAATGAATTCAGTAAATAATACAGTCTTGGATTAGATTCAGTTGAAGGGAGCACGCCTGCTTCCTAAGATACTGCTGAGTAATTTATGTGGAGTAACTTTGTAACTTTTTCCCATCTACCAACGTGTGTTAAAAATGTGTCCATATTATTAAATACATAAGCATCAAAATGCCGTTAACTCACCATCTATTCAATTTTTTTGCACTTATTCCACAGCCATAGACAAGTTTGTGAGGAATCTTGTGATAAAATCCTCATGGTAATAATCTTTAGTGGTTTCTGTAGCATGGATTTTCCAGTGGGGAGTTACTAAGCCTGCTGAAATCTTGCAATATAGCAAACTGGCCTCCCCAAATACTTGAACCAATTTTCATTCTCACCCGTGTTTCAAGAGTATAGATGTTTGCCAAATGCTTGATAACACCAGGGATTACCTTTTAACATATTTGCCCCATTAGGAAAAAAAGTGATTTTTCTGACTTCAGTATTTTATGAGAGAAGTAAAACATTTCCATGGAAGGAGAAATGGTGAAAATTTCTTTTCCTCAGTTCTTAGATGAAATAAGAGGAGGGAAAGAACTTTCTTTTAAATGTAGCCATGCCCATGATTCATTTTGTTTGGTAATAAAGTACTTCCCACCCCACCCTGCAAATGCAGGGTGTGTTTTCACTGTGTCCTACTCCTGTGGCCTGCAGTGTCCCCTGCTTGCTGTGGGGCAGCGAGGCTCTGCTACGGCCCCATAGCAGGGCCATATCTTTGCAGGGACTATTTTTGAGTAGAAAAGCAGGAAGACCCCAGGAGACAGGGTCTGGGTGGGCAGCGCCTAGTGGCAAGCCTCAAAAGAATTCCTCTGGGGCCATCCTGCAGACCTAGGGAGCCCCACTCAGATGGCTCAGAGCTCTTAAATCTTGAAGAAGCTTCAAGTTCATCAGGGGATCAGTGTGGCACAAGGAGGGAAACTGAGGCACATAGCAGACTTGTGGCCTTTCTGGCCTTAGGCTCCTCTCACAGTGCTCTTCCCCAGTACCTCCCTGGAGTAGAATTTCCTGCTAAAGAAGAAGCGTTCTCTGGCTCAGCTGCTGGGAGCAAGCCTGGTACAAAGGATCACATGAATGGAGAAAATACGAAAGGGAAGGGGCGTTCACAAGAGGGGCTTCAAATACTCTACAATGGGAAGAAAAACACTGGTGCGCTGATCCTGGGCATCCATTCTGGGACAGGCATGGGGCAGGGGGTAACGTGACCCTAGATGACTCCCAAAGTCCTCCTGGTGCTCCTGCACTGCTGTCCCTGGGCATCTTCAGGCCCAAGGCCATCACCTTTCTTTGACTTCTCCCTTTTCTTCCCCCTGAAGAGGAACTGCTACAATGCCCCCTGCTGAGGGGCAGGACCTCTCCTCCTCTGCCACCCATCTTCCCAGGCAGCCTTAGAAGAGTCTCACTGCTCCAGCCATGCAGCAAGGCCCAGGCTCCACTGACAGGCAGCTGAGCACCAGGCGCCAGTCTGAGATACAGTGGGGAATCTGTGGGGGCAGTCCCTGCAAGGGCCCAGGTGCAGAATGAAATCCAACTTCCTCCTCCTTCCTGCACTCTCGCCTGGTGACTGGGGGAGTTGAGAGACTGTGACAGTCAGGCTGGGCAGCCTTGGAGGCTTCCAGGAACTTAACACATTCAGTTCTGTGGGGTAAGGGTGTAGTTGATCTCTCAAAATATGTGTTTGCAGATTTTTTTCTACAAAAGAGATAGTAGTAGCTTTCATTTCTAGAAGGGGAAACTGAGGCCCATGGACTGGATGTAGCTTCCTGGAGGTAACACAGGAGCTGGTGGAGCTGGTGGAGTCCTAACACAGGGCTCTTTCCACCACTCCCAGCTGGGGCCTACGGCCCTTGGCAGGGCCACCAGGATGTGTGGAGGGAGAGGCAAGTGGAGGACCTTTGGCTTCTGTGGGGAAAGATTTTGGGCTGATCCAAAACTCTGGAAGTGTATGTCTCCCTCAGCTTCCTAAGAACTGGTTCTCAGAACAAGAGCGGAAGCTACAAACCCAACCATTTTGTTGAAAAAAAAATAACATTATTTTTGCTTTTTGTTTTTAAAGAGGTGCCAAGAACAGTCAGGCCTTGAGAGTCCCAGGTCAGGAAATGGCAGTGCTTGAGGAATGTCTGTCCCTGATTCCCACTGTGAGTGGCAGCCAAAGATGATCACTGGAGTAGATCTGACTTGCTTTTCCTGCCTTTCCCCACCTTGTCTTGCTTTCCTTTCCTCTTCCACCTTCCCTGCCCTTCCTTTCTGCTCATCGACATAGTTTGCTTCCCCAGAGGCCAAGCATTAGGTAACCCAGAGCACATTCACTTCTCACGGGCGCCATCTTGTGTGAACATGTCTGAAACCAGCATAAAGGAAGTCATCACCTCTCTTGCTCTTTGAATCCTAGAGAGGCACAGCAGCTCAGTGGAGTCTGGGGAGGTCTCTGGATAGAATAAGGCCCATGGTTTTAGCACTAAGTTTTTGATAGTTCTTCTTTTATCTTTGCCTGGTGAGCGCCTACTCAATCTACAGGGGCGACCGTAAATGTTCACGTCTCCAGGCCACTCCTCCCCAGGAAAGCTAATTTAGTTGTCTCCTCTAGTTTCCACTGTACTTTAGTTTATTCCGTCAGGACACACCTGAATTGACAAGAGAAAATTCACTGTCAATGAGTCACCAGGAAAGAACAAAGACTATCTGGTCCCCAGCCCTTACTGGGGAGCCCAGTTTTCTTCCTACTGTTGATCAAGGGCTCTCCAGCCTCTGGAGTCACAATAAACAATTCTTCCTGTTTGTGGGCTAGAAAGAATAAGCTGAGTGGGTTGAGAGACTGGCCTGGCCCAAAGACAGCTGCCAAACAGGCCTTGGTGTTGAGAGGCCAGAGTGGACATTTCATCTGGATTATGTTGGAGGGGAGGAGACCAGAGAATGGTACTCCCAGGTAAGAGGCTGAAGACACTGTTAGGTAAAGGACATTTGTGTTTAGTGACTGCATAGGCTACCGCTCAGAGTGCTGGACACAGTGCCTCCTGGAAAGATGACCACAATGAGTCCCCCCACAACAGCGCCACACAATGGACAACTTCTGGTTGCAGGTGTGCAGGTGGTGTGTGTGGTGCTGGGAAAGCTGGGCCTGTATCTTACAGTTCCCGGGAGCTTTTGCAACTAGAAGATGTGAGTCCCTCATTCCAGCAGCTGGAGAAGAAAAGAGCAGGGAGAACACCAAGCTACAGATATTTTTAGAACGTCTACAAATTTTACATATTTTGACAACTGAAACCATCACGAAGACTGTCACTGCAGATAGGAATGGAACCTTCATCTCCAGAAATTTGCTCACTAGCTTTGAAGCTTGAGTCTGTGTCAGAAAGACACAGCACTACAGGGGTGGCAGCCTTAAGAGTCCTGGGATGGGGTTGCTGGGTGTTACCCTCATCACACTGTTCCTGAAGGTAACTGCTGTGTTCCTAGCTACCAGCACCCTTGGAGGGAAGGAGGCTCTGGTCGGGGCTTCCAGGGTACCCAACAGTTCCACAAAGAACAGCCCCACCCCGCCATCTTCTAAGCAGTTGATTTTGTGACCTAAAACTGGTTTCCTGGGCTTGCAACCTAAAACCTGCAGACAGGTGGTGGGAAGGGGAATGGAAATGGGTCACTGGAGAGGGAATTCTCAACAGGGGCCACCTCAGGGACCTCAAATCCACCAAGCTGGGGGCTCCAGCTCCTTCGAAGCTCTCTGCAGGGTCCTGAGGCCCAGGACAAGGACCTGGCCTCCTCCCTGACCCTGCTCTGCCCCACCCTGACCACTGACATGATGCTAATAACAAGGTGATTACTCAATTAGGATTGAGCCAAGCATCACGGAGGCCTGAAGCACAGGTGATGGGGAGGTGCAGTCCCCACCTGAATTCTGAATCCCCTGCAGTCGCTGTTAGTGGTGCATTCTGAGGCCCCTAGGTCTGTGCCTGGCACTTGTTTTGGCCAGGGTGGTGTGATGCACAGACATGGGAATGACTGTTTAAAACAGAAATCAAGTCATACACTCAGTGCCTACAAGGAGAAGTGTGACAAGTGATGAGGGACCTGTAGGGCTGCACTGAGGCTGAGAGGAGGCCCCGGGAATTCAGGGGCCTTGGCTGTGGATCCCAATGAGAAGGAGCAGTAAGGTAAGGTGAGGAGAGGTCGGGCTGGCTGGTCTGAATGATGCCAGCATGCGTGGGTCAGAGGAGCAGCCTCCCATTCACTAGAAGATTGAGCCCTGGCAATGGTGGCAGGGGGTCATGGCCTGGGATCTGGGGTGTAATTGTGGTTGGAACTGTGGGCACTGGGTTGGTGGTTTGTACAGGAAGCCAGTTCCACCGCAAGCAAACTTTGCTCTAAGAATTTTCCAGCCTCCCAGTTACTAGAAGAGAGAAAACAAGATTACAATCAGGACTCTGGGGAATACTTGTCATTCTTCTAGCTATGCACCATATGCCCCAGGGCATACTCTGTGCCTTTCTGACCATAGCCCTGGGAGGTTGTCCTGATTGTCCCCTTTCACAGATGGGGAAGTTGAGGTTCAGAGATAATGGGCAATGTGCTCTGAGTCCTAAATCTAGTGAGTAGCAGAGCCTATCTAACCCCCAAGCCTGCGTTCCTCAGCTCTATGCCATGTCATACGTAGGTCATACGTAGTCCTCTGTCCTGGATGGGCGTGCACAGGACCTTATTTCTGTCATACAGGGCTGACTCTGTCCTGTTTTCGGGAGGCCTTATTATCTGAAAAGGGTTTCTGTACTCTAATCCAAACTTTGCACACTCTGCCTCAGCCCACGCCCCTCAGGGAGAGGCACAGCAGTGTAGTCATCAAGGCTGACATGGGTAAATGGGTGGCAGTAGGGACACTGCCTCAGGGCTTCTCAGTGCATCGGGAAATAGGAAAGTGTTGGGGACTGGGACAGAGAGCGGCAAGGGCGGAGGAGCTGAGAGGGTGTGCAGGAGAAAAGGGGAGGTATGTGCACATGTGCACATGTGCAGGGGGGAGGTCCTGTAGGGTGGATATGTTAAAGGGTCTAGGACTGTAATTTGCAGCCGGCCCCACTATGCTCACTGGAAGAAAAACTTCGTTTTGTGCATTCTACAGGATGGGCATGGGCATCCTTGGTCAACAGCAAACATTTAATAACAGGCTGTGATGGAACCTGTGCCACCTTAGCCAAAACAGAAACAGCAGATTTTCCATTCTTTCCTTGTGCATGTCTTGCTTGCCCGGCTTTCACTTAGGACAAGGAGAGAGCACGTCGGTTCAGGCAGAACCATGAGTCATCTGTTACCCACTGAGTAGTGTGAGGGCCCTACAGGACAGACAAGAAGTAAAGAGGACTCCTATTGTTCCACAGAGATAGATTTATCCTGGACCTAGGGTAACCATCTCATCTTGATTTTCTGGGACTTCATATTCCAACACTGAAAATCCCGAGTCCTGAGAAACTCCTATTCCTAGGCAAATGAGGACAGCAGGTCCCCCTACTGATACCCTGATTCTTCAAGCCCCCTCCAAGGCTCCTGAGGCTGCAGAGCCCCCCAAGGATCCCGAGTGGCCTTCCCGAGGGTTTCCAGTCTCTCATCCCATGGCAGTTGCTTGAGTCATAGCTGGTTTTGGTTTTCTAGCAGTTAGAATTAGGTCCCCCCAGCTGGAGACATTCAGAGAGTCCCCAGGGGACCAAAGAATCATGGTTATGGAATCGGTGAGGTCAGAGAGGAAATGATGAAATTCTTAGGAAGGGCAGGACCCTGGCCCTGAGAAATGAAATGGAACAAGATGCTCCCATGCATGTTTTTAATAAAGGAAGGCAAGAATAGACTGCATCCCCAGATCCTCAGGAGACCTTCCAGCAGCCCAAGTGCTAGGTGATGAACCCTGCCCAGGGTTGCTGGAAAAAAAAAATACTCTAGAGGATGCATAGTTTAGCAATGTGATATCTGCAACTCCAGAAAAACTATGGCTTGTGCAGAAAGGTTAAGAGTTAGAAGCTCAACTGACCATTCTGACACTTTCCCCAGAGCTTCACTCCTCTGGGGTCCCAAGTCCAGCTGAGTTAGCGCTGCTGGCATCTCCTCCAGTGCCATCAACAGACTCCTCAGGACTCCTGTGGTGACCCCAAGGTCAGGGGGACCACGATGAGCTGTGCCTCAGGTGGAAGGAAGATGGTGCTCAGGATAAAGCTCAACACTAACAGTGCCTCTGCTCAAGTCCCCGAGGGCCACCACACCCACCACATAGTAATCCCTGGAGTCCATATCGTCGTGAACCACTGCTGACAGAATCCCAGCCTTGCAAAAGAAGCCTAAAGATGGCATGAAATCTACCTGAGGCAGACTTCAAGACCAGAGCCATGAAAGAATGAAACCTTTCAGAACAGGGGCTGTGCAACACAGCGAGCACATCCTTGCTGATTTAAAAAATCACCAGTTTTTTGCTAATAAAGACACCAAAAGATGGCAGAGTGAAAAGGAGTTCAAGATCCAGGGAAAGAGGGCACTGAAGCAGAACCAGGGCTAAGCAGTGCTGACAGTCCTTCTGAGCCAGCCTGTCCCGGGCACCAGAGATACCCAGGAGAGATAAGTATGCCATGAGAAACTCCCACCCTAAGAGGAGATGGATAAGCAGATGAGCAACACTGGTCTTATTGCGCTGCAGAGAACAGCTAGTTTAGAAAACAAGGTCCTGAAGTGCATTCTTTTGGAGACCAAACACCTAACTGTAGGCATAAATAACGTCGGCGTAATGCTGGAGCTGTCCACCACAAGATGGATGTTGTCAGTCCCACCATGAAGAAAGACTGTGACAGTCACTTTATGGTAGAAATGGCATGGGCAGAGCTGGGCCTAAGAAGGCACATAAAGCACAAACGACCTACATCGACCCAAACTTCCACAAGTCCCACATCGGTAGCATCTACACCTGAGGCCAAACCTTGAAGAGTGTTCCCTTTCAAGGTGATGCTGAGAACCCTGGTGAACAGGATGGTCTGCCCAGTAGCTGTCAGCCAGCTCCTATATTTGGCCACTCCTGTTCTTACAAAATGATCCCATGAATGGAGTAAAGATAATGGCAGGGTGAGCATGTGATAGCTCGGACCCTGGAATAAAATCCAAGGAAGCAAGAAATTAAAATTTGGGGAGCAAAGGTTTTATTTTAGGCCAAGCCAGGTGACACAGTCTCCGGGAGCCAATTTGGAGACTGCATGCCTGACAGCTAAAAGTCAGGGCTTTTATCTTATAAAAACCACAAACAGCTGCTGGTCTCACAATGCAAGGAGTGGGCTGGGGTGCACTACAGGACAGGAACGTGGCGATTACATTGGGAAGAGCAAAGTTCAGATAAGGGTTGGGCTAACAAGCAAGTCTCCCTGCATACAAGCAAGTTTAGATTGGGCAAACATCTTCTTTCCCTTAGCAGAGAATAGAGAAGTCTAGCAGTAATTAATAACCCCTGTTAGCTTATTTTAGCACCACATCTGTTATTTGTAGAGGGCAACAATGGTTAACATATCAATTGGGTAAGATTTTACAATTTTTACAGGGGAGAGCATTTCTTAAAGAACAGCACATTTTATTACAGATAGCTGGATGAGGGGTAGGGGAGAGGGTTACAGGAAACTGATACCTAAGGCTTTTACAGCTTTCTCAGGAACCTTAAAACCTTAAAACCTTGAAACTTAACCTAGAAAGATAGGAAGGGAAGGCTGAGCGGCACATACAAAACAGAAATGAGGTGCAATGGTTAGAACTAGGCTATAACAAGCACAAGTGTTGATATAACAGCATAAACTCTCTTTCTCTACAGCTGACCTAGTTATTGCTCCTGCCACCTGTCCAGGGTTACAGCCACCTGTCCAGTGTTAGAGCGCACAGACTGACGCCAGCCATCAGTAGTGGTGGAGGGGAAAGATTCTCCCAACCTGTTTGGTGTGAGTTCGTGTTCTCTAAAATCAAAGAATGAATTTTAGGGACTACCGAGGTCAAGAGCAGAGTATTTATTAAGAGAAACAAAGCTTCTGTCCCAGGGAGAGACAGAAGGGGTCCCAAGTGGGTTGCCGAGGGCCCCGCCTTCTCCAAGGAGCAAAACCACAAGGTGATAGAGGTCTGTGGTGGGGAAAAGTGGGGACTTGCAAGCAAGTGGGCATGTCATGGGGCAGAACTGTGGTCAACCAATAAGATTATGAGTGTAACTGCTGAGGCAAAATAGATTAAATCAGGATCGAATGGGGAAGTAAGTCACATAGCAAGCATACATGAATACAGAACGCCTTTTCTTGTTAGGGGATTGGGTTAGTGGCTCCTTCTGGCTTCCTCAAGGTGATGGATTCCTATTTAGAATATCAATCCCAGATGTTTATACTTAGGCCGTGGTTGCATTTGTCTTTTGTCGTGATATCTGGCCCACAGCAGGGGTGTCCATCTCCTCCAAGGTTGCAAGATACTGATCTTCTGCACTGGGTCCTTGGAGGGCCCAGCCCTGTCTGACTGCTTATAACATTTCTAATTAACTTAGTTACCTATAACAGCATGATACCATCCCTTGAACAGAGCAGCTAGGTAGTTCTGTCCTGTCTTAATTACTCCTCTCATTGCTGAGACAAAATACCCAACACCTACAGCTAAAGGCAGAAATGTTTATTTTTGGCTCAGTTTGTGAAAGAGTTTTGCTCTACAATAAGTTACACGATATTATGGCGATGGGAGGTGGGATCAAGGAATGTTTACCTTGAGGTCATTTCCTCCTTCCCCTATTACAACTTCCTTTTTTCTTTCCCAGTGGGTGCGGAAAAAAGGTTCCAATCAGTTCCTTGCATGTCCTCAATGCCTGCCCTAAGCGCCACCCCTGGTAGAAAGTTATAGATATATCCCATACCACACGATCTGGTCAGAGGAGTCATAGACTCCTCCCCAAGTCCTTGGAATAAAGGCTATTCTTTACATTTTTCTCTTTTATTGTGCCAAAAACTCTGTTTGTAGAGGTTTCAGTTCACAGTCGGCTGGTTCCAAGGCAGGGTAACATGGCAGAGGGAGCACTGTGAAGTGAAACAGCCAGTGGTGTGGCAGCCCCAGCAGCCTGCCTCAGGTTGCCCGCCCACTGGGTGGTGTCACTCACACCTGGGAGAGCAGGGTTCCCTTTATCCCAGTCCAGAACTGTGCCAATCTATCCAGTGGGCTGATTTAGTAATCACACACCCTTAATCCCAGCATCACACTAGATCCAGCTACCTATGACCCACGAGCTCTGGGGGGACATCTAGACATAAGTCATAACATGTCTTATTGCTCAGAGTAACTAAATTAATTGATCTGGGTGTACTCAACCAAGATTCAGGACTTAACAAAGTGGCATTGCTACCATAATGGGTGAGGACAAAGCATGGTGACCTCTTTGGATTACAGAGGGGACCTACATCAGTCAGGCATGCTGCGAAGTGGTTAGAAGGCAAAAATAATGCCTTCTCAAAACATGATAGTCTGGGCAGAAAAAGCCTAGAAAGCTCTAAAGCCTAAGTGGAAATGTGGTTATATTTACAAGTGTACCCCTAAAATAAAATATTTAGCGATAAATCTAATAAAACATGTTCAGGAGCCATATGAAACTATAAAATTACAAAATATGATAAAAATGATAAAAATCACAAAATGGTTTGGCTTAGATCTGGGTGTGGATAGTGGGAAAATCTATGCTGGGTGTGGGTGGCATCACCCAAAGGGTGGATAAGATCAATAAAAAACCTAAATACTTAGAGAAATATATGTGCTCATGAATAAGATTCACATAGTAAAAATGCCAGTTTACCCCAAATTAATCTATACATTTAACACAACTGACAAGATTCCAGCAAGTTTTGCTTTTTTGTAGACGTAGACAAGTTTATGTTAAAATTTATATGGAATGAAAACAACTCTAGGGGAAAAAAAACCTCAGAAAGAAAAGGAAAAAAAATTAAGAGTTGGGGCTATAGCTCAGCACATACTTAGTATGCACGAGGCTCTGGGTACAATCCTGAGAGCCAAGAAGAAGGGAAAGGAGGAGGAAGAGGAGGGAAAAAGGAGAAGCAGGAGAAGAAAAGGTAGAGTAAGGGGAAAGAGGAGAGGAAGAAGAAGCAGCCGAAGGAGAAAAGGAGGAGGAGGTGAGAGAAATCACTTTTCCTAGTTTTAAGGCTGATTCTGTAGCTCTCATAATGAAGAGTTCTATTTACAGAGATAAATTCATGGATGGAGAACCCAGAAATAGATGTCCACAAACATGCCCAATTAATTTTTGATAAAAAGCACAGTGTTTCAATAGAGCATTGATAGTCTTGGTGATGAATGGTACTTGAGCAATTGAACATGAATAGATTTAAGCTGAAAACTGACCCCAATCTCATACATTCTACCATAATGAGCTCAAGATGGATCACAGACTTAAATGTAAACATAAAATTCCAAAACTTTTAGCAAAAAAAGATAGTAGTTGGAAATCTTTGGAACCTAGGATAAGGCAAAGCGTTCTTAGAATTAATTCTAAAAGCAAAACATTATTAAGGAAAAAAAGCGATAAACTGGATTTCATCAAAGTTAACAAGTTCTGCTGTTCTAAAGCCCTTTTAAAATAATGAAAATGTAGGAACACGGGCACCATAGGTAAGGAAAAGACAGGAGAAAGTCCTCTCTAAGAATTATTAAAAATTAATAGACAGCTCTGACCTCTGCAGCCTGACTCCAGCAAGAAGAAGGGCGCAGGCAGCTGGATGCTAGGAATTAGAAAGACAAGGGCAGAGAGACTGGCGCAGTTAGGAAGACAAAAAGGAAGAATTAAGCACCAAGAAATTTCTGGGTATTGCTATTAACATAAGAACGACCCACTTCTCCTTCACTGAATCTTTTACTCTGAGCAACCCATCCATAGCTGCCCCCTCAACCTTACACTGCACCCAAAGGACAAGGAAAAAGCACCTGGGGTTGGGGTGGGGAAATCCCTGATTAAACTAAAAGATAAGTCAGGGAACCAATCAGATTCCAAGAGCCTTTGTAGGACAAAGATCTCAATAAAAGCTGCTGACAAGAAATCCAGAGTTACTCACTTTTCAACACGCCCTACTCTTCCAGAGAGGCTGACCACCATGTCTGTGCCTCGTTTTCTTCCTGCTTGTCCCATCTTCAAATAAAGGTCTTTTTCAATTTTAAACCTTTAGTTCTTTTCTGTCATGACATGGTAGAGCAGTGGCTTGCTGTCCACCCCGGAGGTGACAGGGTGGTGTTAGAGTTTTCTGGCGCAATAGAGAAGTGAAAAGTAAAAAAAAGAGAAAGAAACAAGTTTGTTGAGGACATGAAAAGGAACACACAACCCATGGCGGCTGGGCCATCTCCTTCAACTGGATACAGGCACGCAGAGGTTATATGATCTCTGATCGCTAGTGACTCATGGGAGCAGGCACTGATGACGTGTGAGGAACTGATTTGAGTTCTCTGTGTTTGCAAAGTGGAAAGTGAAAGGGTTTTGGCCCAGACAGGACACTGTAGCCAGGAATGCCACAACCGGAAGCAGGAAGCCCCATCTCCCCTGCCCCTAGGAAGTTACCTGTGACGCCATCTTCCCGCCCCTGGAAATTTACATATGGCGCCAAACCTAGGACCAATGGGCTACCTGTGCATCCCTAATGCCCGCCTTAGGTTCCACCCCAAACCGAGGCTATTTACATGTCCCCACGCCACGTGTCCGCCGGAGAGATCACCGGATGCCAGCGGTGGGGGTGCCGGTCATCTCTCTCCGTGTTCTCAGAATAAAGGCCGCTTTTTATTTTATATTTCTCATCTTTTATTAATATTTTTCATCTTTTGGAAATAACCCTAGCAGAAAGGAAGTTGCAATTAGGGCTGAAGAAGGAGGAGGAAGTGGTTAAATGTTCCTGCCTTGGTCTTCGGCCATGTTAGACCACCGCCAGAATTGTACAGTAATTTATACTAGGGCAAGAAGCTTTCAGTGGCACACGGTGGCCTGGTGTATAATCCTCCCCAGCATTACACAAAGATGTATATGAGTTTGGTTTTTTTGACTTCTGGCCAGGTTGTTGAGCGGTAAGCCATATAGAAGGTAGGACTGCAGTTAGCAATCATAAAGAAAGATTTCTATAAACGGACGAGACGGTCAGTGGAACAGATCAGAAGATAAAGAAACAACTCCAGACACGCTTAACCACTTTATCATTCACAAAGGAGTCAAACACTCTCAGTGAAAGAAAGATACTCTCTTTAATAAATGATGCTGGGGAAATTGGTTTTCCACATGCCAAAGATTAAAATCAGACCCATATCTTTTTTTTAGATCCATATCTTTCACCATGTGCTAATCTAAAATTGAAATGGATTAAAGATCTAAGTATGAAAACAGAAAAACTAAATCTGCTGGAAGACAGAGTAGGTAGAACTCTTGAAGCCACTGGGTATAGTCAAAGATTTTACAAACAAAGTTCCGATCACACAGGAACTCTTGCAAAAAGTCAACAACTGGGATCTCATCTTATTAATGTGCTTTTGCACTGCAAGAGAAACAAAGTGAAGAGACAACCCACAGAGTGGAAAAAAATTTTGCCAGAGCAAAGCACTACTATTTGGAAAATATAAAGAACTCAAAAAAAATCTTACCCCCCCCCCCAAATTTAAAGACCGGATCCAAAAACAGGTATCTGAAATGAATACATATGTCTCAGGTGAAGAAGTAAAAATGGCAAATAAATAAATGAAAAAAATACTCAACTTCCCTGGTCATTCAAGAGATGCAAAAGAAAACAATATTGAGTTTAATCTCACCCCAGAAAGAATGGCTATTATCAAGAAATCAACCAGTAACAAATGCTGGCAGTGCTGTGGGGAAAAAGGAATCCTTCTCCACTGTTAGTGGGAGTGTAGCCTAATGCAACCACTGTGGAAATCATTGTGGAGATTCCTCAAAAAACTAGGACTAAATATTCCATTCGACTCAGCTATTCTCCTTCTTGGTATCTTCCCAAAAGAATTAAAAGCATCATACCACAGTGATATATACACACCACTGTCTATAGTGGCAGTTTGTAATAGCTTAATCTTGGAAATAGTGATCACATAAGGCAACGGGGGGACATCTAGATATAAGTCATAACAATGAATCCCACTAAGTGATTCTGAGTTGGGGGAGAAAAACTACGTCCAAAGGATGCATACTGCAGAGTTCCATTTATACAGCATCTGTGAAATAATAAATTATAAAAATGGAAGGTAAATATGTAGTTGTCAGAAGTTAAGTGTGGGACAGTTAGAAGATGGTTATTGTTGCCATATAGCATGCTGTCTGGTGATTTTAGGCTCTTTTTATCCTGCCGGAAGAAGTGGCTGGAACAACTGATAAAGAGGTAAACATGAATGTTATTTAAAGTAAGAAAAGAAAATGAAAGAGAGAGAGAGGAGCAAAAAGAGATGCATCCCACAAGCGGGACAGGCTACTGCAGAAATAGGGACACAGCGGGACAGGAAGATTGCAGAGCCAGGGAAGTTAATGGCCACTGCCTCTTGTCCTCTCTCAGATTCACTCTGTAGGAAATCACTCTGCCCACACATGCTGGCCACTCTGGCTCAGGTTGCATCCTGCGTTGAACCGGCCTGCCGTGCTCTAATCTCCTACTCAGTATGGCTGCAAAGGTACATTCCCCTCCCAATTAGGAAATCTTGTAGTGATGGTAGACCTAAGCATGGTGATTGTGGTTCTGTCACAACTATCCATGTGACAGAAGTGCACGGAGTTACACATATATAAATACGCACATAATGAGTGAAATCTGAATGAGGTCTGTAAATTGTACAAATATCGCCTTCTTGTTATTTTGCTACAGTTATGCAAGATGTCAACACGGCAGAGGGTAGATGAAAGAGGCACAGACCTCCTCTGTATATTTTTGTAGTTTCCTATAATTCTCAAGCATTTCATAATTAAAAAATAAAAATAATGCTTCCAATTTTGAAGGGGGCCTGAAACAAACAATTGTTCTATCACAGGACCAGGGTGCAGTACTCACGTGCTTTATGCCCCAGCAGACACAGTAATGTCAGAAGTTGCAGTGGCAGAGACACCATATACAGACTCCAGGCCTGTTCACAAGCACAGAGCTTCTCTTCCCCTTCTCTGCTAGTAGGGGAGAGCATAACCTGGCATGTGCTGGGCCTTTATAGTAAGTAGAAGTCTAACCATGGAGCACCAAGAGAGCCTGGGACCCGAACCATCTATCATGAAATTTTATGATCCAAAAATCATAAAATTAGATGTGTGTAAAAATGTTCTGCAGGAAAATGGAACTAGTTGACCCCACTCAAGCAGGACACCAGCGGGGATTTCCCTAAGATAATGAGAAAGGAAGAAAGAGGTGGGTCTATTTTAAAGCTCTACATGGCCACCATTAGTGTAGAAGTAAGAGCAGCTGTCTTGTTATGTCTTGTGATGGACTAAATTGTGTCCCTCAAAATAGGTGCTGCAGATTCCTGGCCCCTGGACCTCAGAATAAGACTGTATGTGGACACAGGGTCTTTAAAGAGGTAATTAGTTCATTCAAGTGGGCTCTAATCCAATTAGAGTAAAGTCTAAAGGTGGGTGCCCTTAGCCAAATGGGAGTCTTGGACACAGACCCACGTGCAGGATGTCACCATGTGAAGATGACGACGGAGATCAGAGTGCTGCTTCTCCAAGTCAAGGCATGCCAGGCACCGCCAGCAACCTGGGAGCTGGGCAGAGGCAGGGAGCTGCTTCTCCCCTCTCACGGCACCAACACCTGCCAACACCTCCATTCTGGATTTGCAGAAGTAGGGGACAGTAAATTCGTTATTAGTGCTATTTTAGGGCATGCGGTTATGGCAGCCCAGGCGGATTAGTATAAATCCCCTCCCAAAAGGCACTGCAGAGCAGGGTAAGGAAGAAATGCTCTCGGTGGCAGAACTCTACACAGCACCTAGTGTTACCCACTTTGTGTGGAAGGAGAGGTGGCTTGAGGTTTGGCTCTATACCTAATCACAGGCAGTTACTGATGGGGACGTATTTGAATAGTTTAATAGGACACAACCAAAGACAGACCACATTTAGACCACATTTGCTCTAATTACATAATTTGTACTTTGTTATCTGGGTTTTCAGTTCAGTCCATGGCTTTCATATTTTTTGCTGTTTGTTTGTTTGTTTGTTTGTTTGCTGAGACAGGGCCTTGCTATGTAGCCCAGGCTGGCCTTGAACTGGAAGCCAACTTCCTACCTCAGGCTCCCAACTCCCATCACCTCCTTCATTTTTTAAAAATTTTATTTAAAAGGAAAAAGAGAAAAACACAAAACAAAACAAAGCGGTGTAAGGGTACAAGTAATACAGAACTACAAAAAAAAAAAGTAAGAAATCACCAGTTAATAGATTACATATTATCATCTTAGAAATAGTTGCTCAAATCACAGTATCAAAGAATACAAAGTGAACATTCAAACAGTGAGACTGCAAACAGTTGTGTTCAATGATCCAACCAAAAACATTAATATGGTCAGCTATTTAACACCCCTAAACACACTTGCTGTTGTATCCTTTAGAGCTCTTTTTTCCCCCTCTCTTTTTTACAACAAAATTTACACATTTTGGGTTTTATTACTCCTTAGTTCTTATTACCTTTTTTGGGGGGGGAGAGAATAAAGTCAAATATGGCAAAACAAAGCTGTCAGTCAAAACCAAGGATAGACATGATGTAAAACAGAGTACAAGGTTAGCAACAGTGGTTACCATAATGTCTCTTGTTTCCTTAAAAAGAATTGTCTATCTCATTAGATATTATAAACTTGAACAAAACAGTAGAGAACAAGACCAATAAAACTTAGGCATTGTAAACATTACAGGACTTCCAAAGGAGACAATAGTCAAACCAGAATGGGCATCTTAGTGAATCTTATTGCCTTCAAAGTAGTTGCCTATACCCTCAAACTTGATACTATCATACAGAATGGAACAGAGTCTAATCAGTCAAAACAAGATTGTGAGAGTATTACAGGACTTCAAAACAAGTTAATAGGAAAACAAAAAAAGTTACTATTATATATCCTGCTAATTTTAAAAATTTTTCCCCTTAATTAAAACAAACATAAGAAATAACTAAATAATTTTTTTAATGAATAAGGGAGAGATTGAGATAAAACAGGACATAACAATATAACAATACAGGTCAAAGCATGACTGTTTCAGCAACCTAGTGCTTCACCACCAAATAACCCGACTTAATAGTAGTTACCATAGTGTCTGTCTTTTTCCTTGAAATATTTGAATAAAACTTCATATACTATAGCTTCAAGTATTTCCATATCAAGGAGCCCAGAATAAAGCCTTTCCAATTAATAAGTGAAAACTTTATAAGGCTTCAAGGCCACATAATGGGGAATCATGATTACCACATACTTTTATATATTTGAATCATTACTTACATTAGGGAAACTAATCTGTATTCACACATGCGAGATTGATTTATTTCACTTATGAGTATGGTCTCAAGCTGTGCCCATTTATTGATAAATATCTCAATGTGATCCTTCTTTATAGCTGAATAATACTCCATTGTATAGAAATCCCACAACTTTTTTATCCACTCCTCAGTTGATGGACACCTGGGTTGTTTCCAAGATCTGGCGATTACAAATCGTGCTGCTATAAAAACAGGTGCACATATATCACTGTTGTATGATGCTTTCAGTTCTTCTGGGAATATGCCTAGAAGTGGAGTAGCTAGAATAAATAGGACTTCCAATCCCAAGTTTTTGAGAAATCTCCAGACTGACCTCCACAAAGGCTGTACCAGTCTACACTCCCACCAACAGTGTAGGAGAGTTCCTTTCTCCCCACAGCCTCTCCAGCACTTGTTGTTGGTTTTCTTGATCCTGGCCATTCTTTCAGGAGTGAGATGGTATCTCAGTGTGGTTTTAATTTGCATTTCTCTAATGACCAATGATGATGAGCATTTTTTCATGTATTTATTTGCCATTTGCATTTCTTCATCTGAGAAGTGTGTATTCATCTCAGATGCCCATTTTTGGATTGGATCTTTGAATTTTGGAGGTCTGAGTTTTTTTAATTCTTTATATGTGCTAGACAAGAGTCTCTTGTCTGAGAGAGAGTTCACTAAAATTTTTCCCAGTTTTTGGGTTCTCTTTTCACGATGCTGGAGATTTCTTTTGACATGCAGAAACTTTTTAATAAGAAGTGGTCCCAGTTATTGATTCTGGGAAGTATTTCCTGTGCAGTTTGAGTCCTGTTCATGAATTCTCTACCTACTCCTATGTCTTCAAGGTTTCTACCCAATTTGT
The DNA here is from genome assembly GCF_034190915.1 of Cavia porcellus. Taxonomy (NCBI): domain Eukaryota; kingdom Metazoa; phylum Chordata; class Mammalia; order Rodentia; family Caviidae; genus Cavia; species Cavia porcellus. Next base: position 358,019 of record NW_026947493.1, read on the forward strand.
CTTCCAATAGATTTAGTGTTTCTGTTTTAATATTCAGATCTTTGATCCATTTAGATTTTAATTTAGTACATGGTGATAGACATGGGTCTAGCTTTAGTTTTCAGCAAATGGAGAGCCAGTTTTTCCAGCACCATTTATTAAAGAGACTGTCGTTCTTCCAGTGAACCTGCTTGGCTCCTTTATCAAAGATAAGGTGGTTGAGTGTGTTTGTATCTTCTAATCTATTCCATTGATCTTCAGCTCTGTTTTGATTCCAATACCATGTTGATTTTACTACTGTTGCTTTGTAGTATAACTTCAAGTCAGAGATTGTGATGCCTCCTGCCTTGCCTTTGCTGCTTAGAATTGCCTTTGCTATTTTAGGTCTCCTCTGGTTCCAGATGAATTTTAGGAGTGATTTCTCTAGATATATAAGGTATGCTGATGGTATTTTTATTGGGGTTGCATTGAATCTGTATAACAGTTTTGGGAGAATGGCCATTTTCACAATGTTTGTTCTTCCTGTCCATGAACAAGGGATGTCTTTCCATTTTCTGAGATCATCTTCAATTTCCTTTTTCGGTGCATTATAATTTTCACTGTATAAGTCTTTCACTTCTTTCGTAAGAGTAATTCCTAAATATTTCATTTTTTTCTTGCTAATGTGAAGAGTGCAGTTTCTCTTATTTCCCTCTCTGTGATTTTGTTGCTCGTGTATAGGAATGCTATTGATTTCTGAGTATTGATTTTGTATCCAGCCACATTACTGAATTTATTTATTGTATCTAAGAGTCTTTCAATGGAGTTTAGGGGGTCTTCTATGTAGAGTATCATGTCATCTGCAAACAATGATAATTTAACTTCTTTTCCTATCTTTACCTCTTTTATTTCTCTCTCTTGCCTAATTGCTCTGGCTAGTACTTCCAGTACTATATTAAATAGGAGTGGTGATAAAGGACATCCTTGTCTTGTGCCTGATTTTAAAGTAAAGGCTTTCAATTTTTGGCCATTTAGTATGATGCTGGCTGTTGGTTTGTCATAAATGGCCTTTATTATATTGAGGTAAAGACCATTTATTCCAATTTTCTGTAAAGTTCTTATCATGAATAAGTGTTGGACCTTATCAAAGGCTTTTTCTGCATCTATAGAAATGATCATGTGATTCTTATTTTTGGCTTTATTGATATGGTGGATTACATTTATTGATTTGCGTATGATGAACCATCCTTGCATTCCTGGGATGAATCCCACTTGGTCATGGTGTATAATCTTCTTGATGATTTGGTGCATCCTATTTGCCAATATTTTATTGAGGATTTTTGCATCTGTGTTCATTAGGGAGATCGGTCTATAGTTCTCTTTTTTAGTTGGGTCTTTCTCAGGTTTTGGTACTAGAGTAATATTTGCTTCCAGGAATGACTTAGGAAGGATTGCTTCCCTTTCAATTTCATTGAATAGTTTGAGGAGTGTCGGCATTAGGTCTTCTTTGTATTTCTTGTAGAATTCTGCAGTGAATCCATCTGGGCCTGGGCTCTTCTTGGTGGGTAAGGACTTAATTACATTTTCAATTTCATTAACAGAGATTGGGTTACTCAACAGCTTTACATCCTCTTGATCTAGCTTTGGAACTTCATATGTTTCCAAGAATCTGTCTATTTCTTCTGTGTTATCAAACTTTTGAGAGTAGAGGTTTTCGAAATAGGTGTTGATGATCTTCTGTATTTCTATTGGATCTGTAGTGATTTCACCTTTTTCATTTCTTATTGCATGAATTTGAGCTTTTTCTTCCCTTTTTTTAAATAAGGTTGGCTAGGGGCTTATCGATTTTATTTATTCTTTCAAAGAACCAACTCTTTGATTCGTTGATTCTTTGGATTGTTTTCTTAGTCTCTATTGCATTGATTCCTGCTCTGATTTTTATAATTTCCTCTCTTCTCTTGGCTTTGGGCTTGACTTGCTCTTCTTTTTCTAGCTGTTTGAGGTGTAGCATCAAGTTATTTATTTGTATTTGTTCTGTTTTCCTGATGTGGGAACTCAGTGCAATAAATTTTCCTCTCAGGACGGCTTTCATTGCATCCCACAGATTCCGGTAAGTTGTATCTGCATTTTCATTTTCTTTTAGGTATTGTTTAATTTCTTCTTTAATTTCTTCTGTGACCCACTGATTACTCAAGAGTGTGTTATTCAGTTTCCATGTGTTTGTGGGATTTTTGCAGTATTTTTTAATCATTAATTTCTAATTTCAGAGCGCTATGATCCGATAACATGCAAGGGATGATTTCAACTCTTTTGCATTTGTTTAAATATGTTCTGTGAGCTAATATATGGTCTATTTTAGAGAATGATCCATGTACTGCTGAGAAGAATGTGTATGCTGATGTTGTTGGGTGGAACATTCTGTATATGTCTATCAAACCCATTTGTTCGCAGGTGTGATTCAGTTCTGTTATTTCTTTACTCATTTTCTGTCTGGTTGATCTGTCCCTTGGTGTCAATGGCGTATTAAGGTCTCCTGTTACAATTGTGTTACTGATAATTTGAGTTTTCATTTCTGTTAATAGTTGTTTTATATAACTGGGTGCTCTGGAGTTTGGTGCGTATATATTTAAGATAGTTATCTCTTCCTCTTGGAGTTTTCCCCTTACGAATATGTAGTGACCTTCTTTGTTCTTTATGGTCATTGTTGGTTTAAAGTTCACGTTGTCTGCAAACAGAATGGCTACTCCTGCCTTTTTTTGGATTCCTGCTGCATGAAGTATTGTTTTCCATCCTTTGACTTTCAGTCTGTGAGTATCCTTCTGGGTTAGATGGGTTTCCTGTAAACAGCATATGGTTGGATTTTGTTTCTTGATCCATTCTGCTAGTCTGTTTCTTTTGATTGGTGCATTGAGACCATTTACATTAATGGTTATTACTGTTAAATGCTGGTTTATTGTTGGAATGTTATCTCTCTGCTGTTGCATCTGTATCTTTCTGTTCTGTTTAATTATTTGCTTTGCTTAGTGGTTTTTTCCTTTGTGTATCTAAACTGTCTTTCAATATTTTTTGCAGGGTTGGTTTGGTGTTCATGAAGTTCTTCAGCTGTTCTTTGTCATGGAAGTATTGTATTTCACCATCAATTTTGAATGATAGTTTTGCAGGATATATCAGTCTAGGTTGGAAATCATTTTGCTTTAGGATCTGGAATACTTCACTCCATGCTCTTCTTGACTTTATCATTTGTGCTGAGAAGTCTGCTGTGATTCTGATAGGTTTTCCTTTATAAGTGATCTGTCTTTCCTCCCTGACAGCTTTTAATAATCTATTCTTGTGTTGGATTTCTGAGATGGTGATTATTATATGTCTGGGTGTAGTTTTATTTTGGTTATGACTATTTGGAGTTATATATGCTTCACTGATCCTGATGTCGGTTTCTGATCTCATGCTTGGGAAATTTTCAGCTATTACTTCTCTAAATATCCTCTTGACATCCTTTATGTTGTTTCTTTTTTCATTAATCCCTATCATTCTTACATTATTCTTCTTTGCATCGTCTTGCAGTTGTTGAATTGTTGTTTCCTGATTCCTTGTTATTTTTAAAAGATCTTTCCTTTCCTGTTCACTAGCTGCAATCCTGTCTTCAAGGTCTGAAATTCTATCTTCACTTTCATTAAGGCAGTTTTTACAACTTTCAGTGGAGTTTTTTTATTTCCTGTATATCTCTGTGCATCTGCATTATGTATTCTGTTTGTTTCTTATATTGCTCGTCTAGGGACTCTATCTTTTTGTTTAGTTCCTCCAATTTTTTATCTGTGTTTTCTTTAGATATATTCAGAATCTCTTTCATTTCTTTTATCATTTCTTCTTTTATCTGGGAGATTATTTTGAGTTTGAATTTCTTTAAAGCTTCCTGGAGTTGCTTATTAGTTTCAGTAGCTATTGTGTCCAATATTTGAGGTGAATGGCATATGTTTTCTTCTATATACATTGCTCCTAGGGTTTCTTGAGATGGGCTGGAGGTTTGAGGTTGTAATTTGGTCTTTCGTTTTGTCATTTTCTTATATTTCTGTGTTTCAAGTGTTATTTGAAAGCCTCCTCAGGATCTGTTGGAAATCCCCTTGTATGTTTGCAGCTACTGAGACTCTGGCACCACGCTACCCCATGCCACTGGGCCTGCAGAACCAATGGCCCTCCTCTGCCTGCTCAGAACTCCGCAGTTCCAGACAAGCTGGGCCTCAGGGACACTGTGCGCCCACCTGCCCCTTGGAAGCTCCACAGGTCTCCAATCGCGGCTGGGATGTGGAAGCAGATGTAGACGCCTCAAACCCACCTCTCCCCTTCACTGCACCTGGAAGCCTGGAGGGCCCCAAACAGTCTGGGCTCTGGGCAGAGTGTGCTGAGCACTCACCACAGACTGCAGGGCCTCTGGAACCTGCGATACTCCACCGCCCGCCAAGACATCCACAGTCCTCCAGACACACAGGGAGGCGGATGCAGGTGCCCCAGATCCGCCCAGCCCCTCCTCTGCACACCGATGGCTAGGCGCGGCAGTCCAAAACAGGCTGGGCTCCAGGGATAGTGTGGGCCCGCCCACCCGTCGGAAGCTCAGCAGTTCTCCAAGTGCAGCCGGGATGGGGAGGCGGATGTAGAGGCCTCAAACCCACTTCACTTCACTGCACCTGGAAGCCTGGAGGGTCCGGAACAGTCTGAGATTTGGGCAGAGTGTGCTTAGCACTCACCACAGGCCACTGTGCCTCAGGAACCTGTGATCCCTCCCTGCTTGCTGAGATATCCACAGTCCTCCAGACACATGGGGAGGCTGATGCAGGCGCCTCAGATCCGCCCAGCCCCTCCTCTGCACACCGATGGCTAGGCGCGGCAGTCTGAAACAGGCTGGACTCCGGGGATAGTGTAGCACCTCCTTCATTTTTAAAGCAACCCAGAGTAGTGGTTGGAGGGTGATAGATTACATGACACCGAGGAAGGAAACACACACACACACACACACACACACCAGCAAATTCTCTCCAAGAGGAAAGCACCCAAGCACCAATTGGTAGGCAGTCTTTACCTTTACCCCGGCTCCAGATGCTCCAAGTCCTATACAGACACATCATCTGTTGTTCAGAATCATGAATGTACCCTAAGTCAAGCAAGAATCAACCTTTTTGTTCAAAATATTTTTACTAAAATGGTAAAAGCATTCTTTGTACTTAAAAGTAAATTATCTTTAAAATACCAAGATAAAAGAGTCATAAGGTTGTTATTTGGAAAATTAGTTTTGTGCAACAGTCCAAGAAGCCTATCATATGGGACATAGCGTTTTATGGTTTTGTCATGAATTGCTACATAAAATTAAGCTATTTAAATTTTGAGAAATGCTGAACTATGAGAGAATTAACATTTCACAATATTTATACATTGTTTTGAATGCTCTTGTTGTTTTAATTTTGAAATTACAATCTTAACCAAGAATTTTTTAATTGAGAAAAATATGAACATTTTAAAACTCTGTCTTAAGTAAATTTTGCTTTTATACCCACTAATAGGATTATGAAACAAATTATTCTGTGTAAAAGAATTACTTGAATGTAAAGAAATATATCTGTCAAAAATAAAGAAACATATCTGTCTTGCACAAAAATTCTTTTTATGGGGGGCAGAGTCTCACTATGGAGTCCAGGCTACTCACTATGCAGCTCAGATTGGCCTCAAACTCATGTTGATTCTTCTGCCTCAGCTCTCATGTGCTGGGATTACAAGTATGCACCACCAGGCTTGGCAAAATTCTTGCTCTTCATTAAATTAAGAAATAGTTTAGTTTGTAACCTTCTCTAAACAGCTTCTTTAAGTTTCCAATAATACATAATGAAGCCTATTTATTTTAGTTAGCTGTTTCTATCTTACCAAAGTTTGATTTCTTAATAAGAGAGAAAACATGGCACTACATTTTAAAAATGGTCTAGTTATCTCTCTCCTTCTTTCCTTTCTTTCCTCTTTTTTTAATATTACATACAAGGATAGAAGTATAAGTTTACTTTGTTCTATATGTTATGCATGATTGAAAGTTTGGGAGAATGAATTTATGTACAAAGAACAACAATGAAAGTGCAAAAATAAAACCTATGTTGTTTTCCCTATATTTAAATTAAAATTATTTTTATTCTGCTATTATTATTATAAAAGAAAAAATAGCCTAGGTGATCTTAAATATGGATCAGATGGTAGATGCATAGTAGTAGAAAGATTACTGGTATAATCAATCTGAAAAGTAACTTGGCAAACATATTAAGAACTGTGATTTAATTCTTCTCCAGGGATTTAATCCTAATAAATTATTTTTTAAAATTAAGATGTCAAATTGTTTAAATCATTCAATATAGCTTTATTACTTTTAAAATAATGAAAATCTAGATTTCTAATAATTAGGAACTGGCAAGGAATATAATGATAGGAGAACTGAATGGAATATTATACAAATACTAAAAATGGTAGTAACTTAATAATTTAGACTGGATAGAAAAATAAACTCTGCAATACTAAAAGCAGTATAATTTGGTTTTGCAGTAATATAAGGACTCAAAAGAAATTAAATTATATTGCAGTAGAATTATTGTGACTTTTCTTTTATATGTTATATCTATGCTATGAATAAAATTGGGGGTAGAAGAACACATTTTAGAAGAATAAGGGACTCTAAATCTAAGCAGAAACAATGTTAGGTGGCAAATCAGTACCTTATCATCTTATCTCTACCAACACATTGGTTTGTGCCTTGCACAAGTCACTTTTAGTTTTTTGAAATTAAATTTTCCCTAACTGCAAAAGAGAGTTAATTTTCTCAACTCCTTTTGGGTTTCCTTTGAATCTTTGATCTTAATTTGTCTATTTAAAGGGGTTTTGATCATTTACATCTGTAAGCTCCTTTTAAATCTTTGAACACATCATCCCAAACCAGAAGAATAAATACCTTTATCTTCTCAATGTCAGTAAGATACCAGCATAAGCAAAATGGCAGACTGATTACCTCTAAGTTCTCTTCATTGCTCAAAAATGAGCAGAAGTGATCACAACTGACTCTGTCAGGACTCCTAAAAATAGAGTAACAGCAAGTAAGCCAAAGTTGCTGAGTTAAGAGAAAGAGAAGTCTAAAAAGGTGTGCACATTGGGGAATTTAGCAAAACATATTTCCATTAAAGAAAGAACTAAAAAGACTCTACACTTTCATCCCTGGCTAGTATCTAAGCTTAGTACAAGCAGGCAAGGAAAGGCTAAGGCAAAGTTGTAAGCAGCAATTCGTGCATGTTGCAGGAGAACCCCAACACAGAGTTCCTGGGTATTTATCATTCATAGGTTCTGAGAGGTACAGCGAGAACCAAACAAAATATTTTGCCTAGAAAGTGCGGTTACAAGGCAACCTATATGGGCAACTTCTAGCTTTCTTATCAGGTACCAAATGATGAACCAAAGGGCAAATTTTTGCATCAAAATACAAGTAGTTTCAAAGCAGTCAAGTACCAAGGTATGACATTCATTTGTTTGTTCTTTGCTCTGACACTCTCTTGTCAATATAGTAGTTGAATACAAGCTAAAGGAACATTGGTTTCATGACTACAGTCTTCCCAAGTAGAATTTACAAAAGTTATTGAATAGTGGATGATATTAGCTTTCAGCAATAAAAGATGCTAGGATTTGGGAAAAGGGTAATTTCCAGAGTTCTTAAAAGTCAAATATTAAGATTTCAACAAAGATTTTAAGACATTCAAAGAAACATTAAATTCAGCTAGTAAACTTACTAGACAACGATTTTATTTGTCAACTGTCTTAAACATGCTCAAACAGCTAAACAAAGTCACGAGGCAAAAAACAAAAGGAAATTTGTAAAATGACATGAAAATAAAATGAGAATATCAACAAAGAGAAATTATGAAAAGTCACCAAACAGAAAATCTGGAGCTGAAAAGTACAATAACTGGAATGGGATTTTAACTAGGGAGGTTCAATACATTTGAACAGGCAGAAGGTGGTATTGGTGAATTTAAAAACAAGATTATTGGAACTATGCAAGTCCAAAGTGTAGAATGAAAAAGAAAAAGATAAAGAGGGCTTTTCTCCTGTGCATGGCATGGAGTCTAATCCCTGCTGCTGTACCCTGCTGGCTGTGATGACCTCCTTCCCCTACTTTCTTCAAATACTCTTCTGTGGGCATTGATTTAACTACATTTGTCCTAGCACAGAGCCTACTTTTCTGACTATTCTTAACCAGTTGTTCTGGGAGCTCTAACTCAGTTGAAGTGTCTTTAGTTCTAGGCTGTCTTTTCTCTATATGTTCTACAGTAAAAATCTCTCTCCTTCAGTGACTTAAACTTCCATTGAGAGGTACACAGTGCATAAGTCCTTATTTACAGCTATCTCTTAAGCTTTGAACAAATATTTCTAAATGGGACATGTCTCCTGGACACTTTAATATATCAACCAATAACTTTGGCAAAATAATCTTCTCCACAAACATGTTTTTCCTTTTACATGTATGATAATGTACTGATATTTATTGAACAAATAATTTCAGTCCAGAGATCATCGTAGGTACAAGGATTACAGCAATGAACAAAATTCTCATGGACCTGAACTCACATACGGTACTTACCATCCTGTGAGGAACACAAACATTAAACAGGTAATAACACACAAACTGTAAAATGGTAACTGCGATAAAAGGCTGAAAAAGGGCAGGAATCACTCCCTGTGCACCCGTGGAGGCGGCCCTGCTGGCTGCCAGGGAGAAACACATTGCTATACTGCTTTAAAAAACACATAGAGCTTCATATTGTTATATCAGGGATTGAGTGATAAAAGGATCTGGGATTTAATTCAGGGTAGAGAAGAGGGGAAGGAGTGGAGGTACAGAGAACAGGAAACTGGCCATTAGTACAGAACTGCTGAAACTGGATCATGGGTACACGGGCTCATTACAGTATTGTTTACTTTTGAAAGTATTTAAAATTTTTCATAGCAATTTTTGAAAAAATACAGAACCACCACAGACTTTTTATGAAAAAAGCTATATCATTCTGTTTATAGCACTGCTGGCGGGGAATGATTTTTGATCCCTTGTTACTCCCTCAGTTACATGTATGCATTTAATTAATGCCAGGTACAGTGCACGCCTCCTTTTGCCTAATTCTGAAACTGTAGCCTGTGTTGTTTATAAATCACACAAAAAATATAAATTTGACCGGACCAGCACTTCCTCAACCTACCTTGTTTGTTCTCAATTCAGCATTCATGCAAACTGTTTCCTTTGCCTCAAATACCAGCCTCCCCAATACTCACACATCTTTTAGATGCCACTTCAAAGGTATTTTCTCAAGGTGGCTTTCCCATAACACCTAGGCTAGGTGACATCCCATATGTCACCTTCACAACAATTTTTCATAACTAGAAATTTTATAATTATTGAAATTAATTAATTCCTATTTTTCCTGCTATAATGCAGTCTTAAAGAGAAAAGGACACGGATCCAAAGCCTAGCATTTTGTCCTTGTAAAAAGGTCAATAATTCTTTATTAAACTATAAATGAGTGGCTTGGTGAATGAATCGGTAAATGATTTTGATTGCAATCGTGAAACAGAATTACTGGCACAATAATATTATACAATCTTAACAGTGTCAACCAGACTTCTTGTCAAAAAGATTTACAAAGCTTCAATACATATGTACACAAACAAAAAGAGAAAAAATAAATGAGGATGGCTTCATTGTAAATCCAGGTTACAGTCCCTCACTGATATCACCAAAGTACTTAACAATAAAGGAATTGCGATGTATCTTGACATATCATCCACCTTTCAAAGGAGGCACAAGTAGATCCAGATAAAAGTATTTCTGATACATGTCCCAACTATGCCATTCAGATAGAAAACTGAGATTCTTTAGAAGAGTAATAAAGACAATGTACCTAAACATTTTACATTTATATATGCAATTATTTAAAATTGGCTATAGCAGGACAGTATACAGTCTCTTAGCCAGAAAACAGACAAATTTAGTTAACCATTATTTTAAAGATCAGATCTCTACAACTTTCTAAATTTGGAGGGAGCAGTCAGGAATCAAACTTAGGACCTTGCCAGGTGGGCGCTTATGCCACTGAGCTGTATCTCTGGCCCATCACAACTTTCTAAATTAATGAGAAAAACTACTAACTCCAAAACCAAAATTTTATTTCAAATCATTGGATTTTCAGTGCATATAAAAGTTTTCATTATACATAACATATAAGCATGTTAGTACACTGAACTACATTAGAAAATAGATACAGCTTTAGAAATCACCAGAATGCTTGTTTTCCTGTGTATGAATGCATTTTGCCTGGGTATTTTATGTTATTACTATTTCTTTTTAACCTCAGAACCTCACGCTTGCCGGGCAGGCTCTGTGCCACTGAGTTATATCCCCGGCCCTTCACCTTATTTCTTAGTAACCTCCTATTTAGGCTTTGAGTGTCATCTTGACCTACACATAATATGTTTTGCAATGTATTCAATACTATGGTTGCCTTTTCTCTCATGTCTGGTGGAATATAGTCAATATCTAAATACTTTGATAACTTAGATCTAGACTTATACAGCATGTCGATAACAGTTTTGATGCCGTAGAGCCCCTTTCTGGTTGGTCCTTCTGGAAAGACGTGGGATTCGTACATTTTTTCCAGGGTGTGCTCTGCTGCGGCTGCCAGAGCGAGACTTCGCTTCAGGCTCTCCTTGGAGCCCTCAATGATCTCTTGATACTCTGGATCATTGCTGTCACCCAGCGGTGCCTGTTGCAGCTGGAAGTGGATATCTGAGATTTTCCTTAAAATGTCATCATTGTTCATGATCTGGGAATGATGATGAACTGGCTCTTCAAAGTTTTCACCGGAGAGCTGGGGAACGTCTTCCCACTCCGTGGACCACTCCGAGTCTGTGTTTGCATGTGTGGAGGTGTCGGGAGGGCTGGTGGAGGACCTGGTGGTGGACCTCATGGCCTGGGTGTGTTCCACCTCCTGCTCTGGCTCCGGCTCCGGCTTTGGCTCTGGCTCCAGCTCTGGCTCTGGCTCTGGCTCGCTTTCCACATAAGGTTCTTTGGTGCGCAAGACGATGGAGACATTGTTGGGTTTGATGGACCAGAAGGCTGTGGTCTCAGGGGCTGTGGGGCTCTGAGGAGGTACCCTGCTCCCAGGAGGTATCCTGCTGTCTGAGCCCAGTGTGGAGCCTGTGCCAGGGAACACTGAGCTGTACCCGCTGGTGGGGGTGCCATCCTCAATGGCCGCGTTTCCCAGGGTGCTGAGTGCCTTCAGTCTTGACACGGCCGGATCTGGAGAATAGACATGTTTTGGAGACTTTGATGCTTTCTCCTGGGCTGACTGTCTTGTGGGGACGCTCAGTATTAGGTTCTCTAACACTTGCACATAATGATTCAAGTTTTTTTCTTCACTGGGTGACACAGTTAACCCTTGGGGGCGGGAATCAAACACATAATAAGTAGCATTTACTATTCTATGTGACACAACAACAGAATCTACTAACCTAAATCTGTTTCTTATTTACTGAAAAGTGGAAATAAAGAAGCGAGGAGCAAAGCATTTTTGAGGCAGGGCCGACTCTCACTTAAAATGAGCAAAATTATGTTTTCAGGTTCTTAATAAAATGAATGAGTCAGACTGGTGCAAAAGAGGCATCGCTTGACATCTTTTTAACTTGTTTTTTCATGTAAGGTAGGATTCAATGGGAACCCCGGCCCTTGATTGTGTCCACTAACTCAGTTTGCTAGAACAGGCTCCTACTGGCTCAGGAGTGCAACTGTTCCGTTTTTAGGAATGTTGCCAGCCAGATGTTAAGATACCAACATCACTAGAAATTAAGTATCTTAACCTTCCAATTAAAACAAAGGTTAATTGAAAACACAAGCAAATAGAATACTTAAGTGCCTACTAGGGAAGCTGGAAAGTCAAAAGGGAGGGAAAGGGGGTACTTACTACTAGGTGACTCCTGAAAAAAGTCTTGAAGTACCCATTATCCCCTTCTACTGTTACTCAGGCAACGCCAAAACCCTGTTCACAGCTGCCTAGCAACCAAGCACCCTGCCTCCTACCTTGCTTTTCTTCCTTCCTTAATGTATACTGTTCTATTCTTAAATCCATCCTCTCTCCACACATTCCCCACCCCCTGCTTCTGACCTCCCTTTAAGCATCTACATATTTTATAAAAGGATCTTCTCAGCTCTGCACTAATCAGGACTCTTCTCCATAAAAAGCTGCCAGCAAGGTAGTAAAAGGCAGTTAGCCTCAAATATCCTCCCTGATGACTCTGGCCACTGAACAAACCTGTTTTTCTCCATTTTTCATGAGACGCCTGAAAGTTGAACAAAATTCAAGTTCTTACAGAGAATACACTGGCCTGACTAGAAGCTGAGTTATTATACCTTGAATGCTTGTGGTCTATGCCGGTATAATATCTCCTCTACTTTTACCAAGCAAACAGAAATGTCCCAGAATGTGGCTTAGGTAAGAATCTGCTCCAGCCTCTGACATGGATGTGTGACTCCTGTGGTCTCTCAGGCAGGATGCTATCTCTTAAGTTGATCCAAGGCTTCGCTGGAATCTCAGATTTGGGAGCTATGGGCGAGCTGAGCTACCTGCACTTCCTGTTACAGTGGAAGGAGAACTGGCCATGTGATGCAAATAACAGGAAAGGAAAGGAAATGGTACTAACAACTGTAGAAACAAAAATAGCAAGAACTCTGAAGAGGAAGTTGGAAGATAGTGATTGATAGCTCTAACTCACGGAGTGATTAGTAGGTACAGGCACTATATTTAAGGGCCTGGAATGTGAAGAGTGTTTTGGTGAAGAGAAAAAAGAAGATACTTGGTAAGGACAAGTAATTTGTCTTAAATTCAATTTGTAAGCCGGACGGCTGGGGTTTGAACACAGCCTGCCTGCAAAGCAGGTGTGCATAAGGGGTACAAGAATGTCATGAAGAAATGCCACAGGGCTGCTGGCAAAGAGTAAGGGTGTGGTGAGGAGAAACATCCTTGCAGGAACACAATTCTTATTTTAAAATATACGTGAATATTAAGTGTTGGAGGACTCCCTGGATGGCTCTCCTTGAGTAAAGAGGAATTATCTCCATTTTGGCTAAAACTGGCTCTGTCTCCATGTACTGATATGTACAGAGCTGGCTAAGCTATTTCCTTCTCCCTGCAATTGGCTCTAAGCAATGTAAGTAGGGCTGGCTGAGGTGCTGATCCTTAATCTTTGAAATGACAGTCACTGTTTCCCTGCCCCGTGATTCCAAAAAACATGATTGAGTCGGACAGGATGAAGAGCCACAGCTCCAGCTGTCAACTGGGATCTAGCCTTGAGATAAGAGGCTATGACTTCCCAGGGCAGAGAAGTTTACATGTCAGAGCTGAAGAACCTGACCCCAAAATATTAGATGCTACCTCTATTGTGTTATGCAGGCTACTCTTTCTGCATAACCTCCCCCCTGCTATTGTAGAGGTGATTTCAGGCCTCCTATCTAGCCCAGCTCATAGCATCCACATATTTCCCACCATTCTCGCAGTCACTCATCTGCTATCCATTCCCTTCTTCACAAATAAAACCCAGGTTGGGCCCTGGGGTCATGGCCTTTGTTCCAGTGAACCACCATCTTGGCTAGACTTAGGACCCCTTTGGCTCCCCATAACTATAAATATGTCTTACTGTCTTTATTGTTGCTGTGGGTTGCACTGGAACTCGCAGATCAGAATTAACTTATTGGTGTTCCAATAACTTTTCCTTGGGATTACAAACATAAACTCCCCAGACCAAGATAAGGTCAGGGAAAGGATCTCTATAATTAAGTAAAATAAAATAAATAAAACATGCAAAATTCTGCCCAGTGCCAACTGGACTATTATATTTAAAAATACATATATGGGGCTGGGGATTTAGCTCAGCGGCATAAGCGCCTGCTTTGCAAGCAGGCAGTCGTGAGTTCGATCCCAGGTACCGATAAAAACAAAAAACAAAACAAAAACAAAATAAAAATACATATGCACATTAAGATAAAATTTTAAAACAATACAAAATTTTGCTCTACTATAAAAAATTCATACCTTCCATATGTTAAGATATATCTAGGAATACTGATGACAATCTAAATACAGTGTTTTCTTACTTCAAAGCATAAGTGGGAACTGAGTCAGGTAAAAATAAGTTAACTACTCTTAAATTTATCATGAGAAAAACAGGAATCAGGAGAAAAGTCAGTGTCTCCCAAGAATTGGCCACGCTGGGATTGGGAGGACCTACCAAGAAGCCAACAAGTCAGCCTTTCTGGTAAACCACACAAGACATGCAGGTTCGAGGAAGAGAGAAGTCAAGATAGTGCCTCCTGAGAGTAACATTCCCCCATCCAGCAACCAGCTGGTTCCAAGGACAGGCTGAGTTGATAGCAACTAAGGTACATAAAGCAACTAAATGCTTGTATTGTTTGGTTGATTTTGCAAGCCTGGGGCCGGCTTTCTGAGCATCTCTTGGGAGGATGACAGCATGCAATTTAGCGAGTATGGGGGATTTCTTTCTATCTTGTCTTTGAAGCCCAATGTAGTTCTCACTGTTTTGCTTTGTTCTGATTAATCATTTTGCTCTACTCAATATTCTGTTTTGATTGGTTTTAGTCTGTTTTATTTTTGGCTTTATACCTGATGGAATGACAATAGTTATTGTGAAGATAACAAGATATACTATGGTAGCTATTGTTGTTTTCCTAGTATCCTGCCTTGAAATTCTGTACCAATTTTGCTGCTTTGTTTCGACTGGCTTTCTCTCTTTTGTTTCGTTGAATTTTACTGTCTTTAAAATAAACAAAACAAAACAAAACAAACAGGAACCAAAGTTTTTTTGTGGATAAACCCAGTTTCCTATGTATCATAAATTTTTAGTCATTCAAATTTGTTATATATTTAAATATTTGCATACATTATGTTTGCATTATGCTTCTAAACTAGGCTAGAAATATTTTGTTTTTTGGTTTGGCTACACAGGGTGTTAACTATAGTTCTGCTGTATGCTTATGACTTGTGTGAATATTAAAATGTCATGCTGGCAGGCATAACGGCACATCCCTATAATCCCAATAATTGAGAGGCTGAGGTAAGAGGATTGTCAGGAATTTTGGGCCAACTTTGACTACATAGTGAGTTCAAGGCCAGGCTGAACTACTTAGCAAGAGCCTGTCTGGAAAAAACATGTCATGCTTATAACTCTGTTTTGTATTGTATTTACTGGACAGTACCACCTACATTTAAGAAATTATTTTTAAAGAATAGAAGTTTAGGGCTGGGGATTTAGCTCAGTGGCACAAGCGCCTGCCTTGCAAGCAGGCAGTCATGAGTTCAATCCCTAGTACCGATAAAAAAAAAAAAAAGAACAGAAGTTTAATTGGGCAAGAGGTGGCACATGCCTGTCATTCCAGCACGTTGGGAGGCTGAGGCAGAAGATTGCAAGCTGTAACCCAGTCTGGGCAACTCAGTAAGTTAGCAAGATCCTGGCTCATAATTAAAAACTTTTTGAAAGTGCTAGGATTATTTCCAAAAGATGAAAAATATTTTCAAAAGATGAGAAGTATAAAATAAAAAGCGGCCTTTATTCTGAGAACACGGAGAGAGATGACCGGCACCCCCACCGCTGGCGTCCGGCGATCTCTCCGGTGGACACATGGCATGGGGGCATGTAAATAGCTTCAGTTTGGGGTAGAACCTAAGGCGGGCATTAGGGATGCACAGGTAACCCATTGGTTCTAGGTTTGGCGCCATATGTAAATTTCCAGGGGCGGGAAGATGGCGTCACAGGTAACTTCCTAGGGGCAGGGGAAATAGGGGCTTCCTGCTTCCGGTTGTGGCTTTCCTGGCTACAGTGTCCTGTCTGGGCCAAAACCCTTTCATATCCAGTCTTATGATTATTATTATGAAAAGGGGCGAAGATTTCTCTCTTTAACTACTTCCTGCTGGCAGAGGGCACTGTACTGTAGCCTAGGGGAGTTGATGGGATGAAGGTTGATGCCCAGGTAGATGCTGGTGCCAGGTGTTTTGGCCAGGACAACTTCACTGGTGAATGTACGTATGTTAGACTGGAAAAACAAAGAGACAAGATGTTATGAGGAGACATGGCACTGTCATATTTAAGGAACCAGGTGAGGTAGAGGGAAAGGTGCCTTTGATTTAGACATGTTCCACGGTAAGGCAGAATTCTGAAAATTAAATGTGGGGTTAGGAGAAATGATGTTATGAGAGGTGATTATTCCCCCATCTGAAAGCATAAAAGTTAAGAGGGTAGGTGTATAAAACTTATCTCTTGTCCAGGAGTTGAACTGGAAGAAACAGGGGGAGCAGGGAAGGCGATGGCTGTCCCAGTATAGGGAAGGTAAGGTAAGGCTTTCAGGGATGTCACGTTTAACCAGACAGCTGAGAGTAGAAAGAACTGCAACTGTTATCATATAGAACATTATGAAGATTATCTTACACATGATGTGGGAGTCTTTAGGAAAGACTGGCAAGAGTCCTGCTGTAAAAATGATCATTAATAGAATGTAAGAAATTAGGAACCAAAGTGGATAACAAAACATGACTTAGCCTGTTAACTGTGGCTGCGAGGCCTTTGTGAGATGGAGATGGGTAGGTGACAGAAGATGAGATGACCATTCAGATTTAGGGCTGGGAGGGCACCTCTTAGCCTGAGTGATGTGAAACCAGGATGGGAGTCCAGCAACTTTGATTTAGGCATGGGTCGCTGAAACCTGGTTCTATCAGCAGTTTACCTGATTGTGGGAAAGGCTTTTATGTATCCTGAAAAAGTATAAACAAAGTGAAAAGACAAAATGTATCTGTCAGTCTTGACTAGGGTTGTCTGACAAATTGGTGAGTAAGAAAGGAAGGGGGTGGTTTATATCACTGAGGAGAGGTCCACCAGCAACAACAGGTGGAAGCTGTGAAAGCATTTTAAGATTTAGGACTGGGACCTGCACAAAATAGGCTCTGTTTATAAATGGCATAGGTTGACCATCAATACCCTGTCATAGAGATTGAGGACTTAATATAGCAGCCTGAATACTCAGGAAGAACTCTGTATATACGGCCTCTATGTCCACAAATGTAGAGAATGTCTTACCTGAGACTTTAGTGTGACTTGGAATCTGAGACGGACACCTTAAAGGGACTGTTGTTGCCCTGAACCCCCTCAGTCTTCAGCAGCAATTTTTTTCAGCAATGGGATCTGGCAGTGTCGGCATTTTCTGTGAGGGCTAGAAGTTAGGATGGCTTACCCACGCTTTGGTGGCTAGGACAGTTCAGCAGCCCTGGAGTAAGGTCTCAAAGAACACCAGGATGGGGCATTTTGTTGCCCAATGTCTTCTGCTGCATTTGAGTGTGGTCCATGGGGGGCCAGTAGCTCCGCCTTGTGTAGGTTTACCTGCCCAGAACTCCAAGTGTCACAAGTGTTAAAAATATGAAAAAACATATTAAGATCTCTATAAGGTTTGAAGGTCAAGTTTTGCCTTTTTGTTTGGGATTTGGACTACAGTAGAATTAAGTAAGTATGTAGGAATTTAATATTGGCATTTTAGATCAGAGAGCAGGCTTTATCTGGATGTCACACCGCTTTTTTTTTAATAGGGTGTCACGTGGAATTAACAAAAAAGGCTTTAGTCTGCCCAAAAAGGCCTTAATGGAAACATTTTACAGTAAAGGTTTAGCAATCTTATGAATAGATCTATCAAAACTGATCTAATACTGTCAAATTTTGAACACATTTACTTTTAAAGTTGTTATTTGCAGTAGTATGAACCAAGACAAATAAAATAAAACTTAAAAGAAAACCCTTGTCTTGAAATAGAGCTAGTGGTTCCCAGCAAAAAGGAATTTACAACCTTAGTTGTTAAACAGGAGATTGGTGAAGGCTTTGATTGATAAACAAGGCTGGTAAAATTATCAGGTGGCCAGTAACTTTGATTAAATGGTTTGAGAATTGTGATTAAAACAATAGCATCTCTTGAGCAGAGCCGAATTGTAAAAAATGCATGCCTGAGTGAAACTGCTGAGCTGCTGTTTTGTGGCACGCCGGCAGAGCACACCCAGCGTGGGGGTGGGGCAAGTGCTGGGACGTGGCGTGCAGGGGCAGGCTGGGACTGCCCTCAGAAACATGTAAGATGGCAGCGACGATGATGATGATGGCGCATGGGGGAGGGAGGGGCTGGGATGACGCATGGGGGAGGGGCTGGGAGGCAGCCCGATGCAGCATGCGAAGCTGGAACTGCTCACGGGGCTTGAGGATTAGAAAGCCAATTTAGGAACACAGCTGAGTTTTTATCATCCTCCTGGACCTATTTTAAAAGTTTGTTATAGTTAGTTTGCTTGTCCTGCTCTGGCACAGCTATAGGCCCAGGGTCATTATCAGTGGTGTTTACCTCATGTCTGTGATCAGCTTCTTTTTGAGCTGCTTGCCACAGCTGATTCTGTTCTTGTGAGCTGAGAGTGGTATTTGGAATCCCATAAACATCCTTAAAATGTAAATCATAACAATTAGTAATAAATTTAAATTGCCTGATATAATCCTCTGGGTCATCAGAGAGGCTACCTAATTTATGGGCAGTCTGAGATAGATCAGAAAGGGAAAAAGGCACATGGATGTTAACAAGTCCTTTGGGGCCAGCTTGCTCCCGAAGCGGTAGCAGAGCCTGAGGAGAAGATTCCGGAGTAGAGGGCCATTGGGCAGCCATCTGTCTGGTAGCCGCGTGTGAGCAATCATCTGTAGAGTGGCTACAGAACTGCTGCCGGTCACCCTGGGAAACACAGGCAGATGGCGTCTCACTGTGTGCCTTGCAGCGAGAGGACTGCTGTCGGCAGCACAATGAAACATCATGTGCACTGCAACAGGGCAGCTGTTGCAGTTCACAAGAGGAGCCACAAGGGGGCACCAGTTGGCAGTGAGGGTCCTGGGAACATGGCAGCGCCTTGTCACGTGACCCAAAACATGGCGGCGCCCTGTCGCCAATGTGACCCTCCTGAACATGGCAGCGCCATGCCATGTGGCAGAGGGTTGCAACATGGTGACTGTTCCTGGCGCAAGCTGGAACAATCACGCCACCTGCTGGAAGGACATAGCGACCGAGACCTAGTGTGGTGGGCGGGCGGTGAGAATGCTGTAGGGGATAGAGAATTCTCAGGAGAAGAAGAAGTCAGAGACTGTGAGGAAGCGCTAACAGAGGGACCAGAGCCGCTGGGAGAGTTATGGGTCCCAGGAAGAGGGGAAGAGGGGAAGAGGATCACACAGCGGGAGATCCCTATTAGGGATCTAATCCCTATTAGAGCGGCTGAGAGAATCAGGCATAGGGGGAGAGGAGAGCGGTCCGGCGGGAGGTAACGGCAGGGAATGAGTTTGGGGGTAGGCAGGCAGCGGCTGGGAAAACACCAGAGGGCAGGATGAAAAAGTTTACAGCGCAGTAGACTTAGCTAAAAGTATCTGAGCAGGAGCACAAGACTTAATGAGAGATGGGTGTGTTCTCAGAATAAGAAAGGCCTTAATATAAGGGAGTTCTAATAACTTGTTGCCAGCTTGACAAAAATCATACAAGTTCCTGAGAATGCAGGGGTCAAATGTTCCTTCTTTGTGCCAACGCTTGCCGATAAGCGGGTAGGTTGGCCAGACTTTCTGGCAGTAAAAAGTTAATTGTTTAGTTTTTATGGTACTTTTAATTTTTAGAGTACGTAAATTGGAAATTAGGCATTGTAAAGGCATCTTTTGGGAGTTAGAAAATACATTCCCCATGACTGATTCAGGCAAGAAAAAAGCCGGTGGTCCAGAACAAGCCGTCACTCATTTGTGGCACCACGCGGCGGCTACGGTTCCAAAAACTCGTAAATTCCAGTCGTCATTGAGAGATTTACGAGTGGAGCCCACATGGGGTCGGTAACAGTTTTTCCCGTGAAAGCGCGAGGCTTTAAGGGAAGTGAGGCAATTCTTTCAGTGTGGGTGGTCCAAAAATCTCTGCTTTGGGCTACCCGAACACAAAGAACGTGAGAGATTTTGTGGACGCAGGTTTGCCCAGAAAGAACCCTGCCCTGGGCTGTCCTAAGGATGTGAAAATGCACAGACCCACTCGAATGGGGAGAACAGTCGACTGGGTCTGCCCAGTGCCAAAAGTTCCCCCAGGGAGTGCTCACCTGAAATCAATCTGGCCGATGCTGAGTGCAGGAGGCTGGCGACAGGGACGTCTTGGGGAAGGAAAAAGCTCGGGATTAATCCAGGATGTTACCTGGTTATCGGCTAGGGGACTCAACTGGGTGTGTCCCAGGAGTCAATCACCTGCCAATCAAGTCACGGCACCAAATGCTAGGATTATTTCCAAAAGATGAAAAATATTTCCAAAAGATGAGAAGTATAAAATAAAAAGCAGCCTTTATTCTGAGAACATGGAGAGAGATGACCGGCACCCCCACCGCTGGCGTCCGGCGATCTCTCCGGCAGACACGTGGCGTGGGGGCATGTAAATAGCTTCAGTTTGGGGTGGAACCTAAGGTGGGCATTAGGGATGCACAGGTAACCCATTGGTCCTAGGTTTGGCGCCATATATAAATTTCCAGGGGCAGGAAGATGGTGTCACAGGTAACTTCCTAGGGGCAGGGGAGATGGGGCTTCCTGCTTCTGGTTGTGGCTTTCCTGGCTACAGTGTCCTGTTGGGCCAAAATCCTTTCAGACAGGACTGGGGAATTAGCTCAATTCTCAGTAACGCTCCCCAAAAAATTTTTTCTAAAAATTTAATTTTACTAAGGTGTTATTTTCACTGTAGATTTAAAAGCTAATTGAAATTTATAAACCAAGAATTGTATTTCCCACTTTAATTATATCATGATTTTATTATTTTCAGTAAGAAAAGTAATATGAAAATTATCAAATTTAAGACTATAGATCTGAAAATAGAACTCATGAGGTTTTAGGGAGGTTTTGTTTTTGCTTTTTTTATTTTTTTACCATAGAGCTGGGAGTGGCTTGGTTCCTTTGTCTCATTTGAGAAAATTTGATTTCTTTCTTTCTTTTTTTTTTTTTTTTTTTTGAGACAGGGTCTTGTTACCTAGTTCAGGCTGGTTTTGAACTCACTATGTAGCCCAGGCTGGCCTTGAATTTGCAGCAATCCTCCTGCCTTCTGAGTGCTGGCATTGCCTAGGTATGAGTCATCACACCTGGCTGAAACTTTGATTTTTGTGGCCAAAGATACTATTACATTTTAGAAATATTTAATGTAATTTTTTTTTTTTTTTTGGTATCGGGGATCAAACTCATGACTGCGTGCTTGTAAGGCAGGCACTTACGCCGTTGAGTTAAATCCCGAGCCCCTTAATGTAATTTTAAGGCCAAGGCAGTTCCTTTAAATGATCTAGGATGTGTAAATTTACTGTTTTTAAACAGAAACTGTATAATAAACAGTAAGGCTCGCATTGAACTAACTCTCCCAGGATCCAAACTGCTTGCCTGCAGAGGCATTGGTCTCAGCAGGACTCAGCTCAGCACTGAGGCTGTCACTGACAAACACAGGATGTTGTAAAAGAGATAAGGTAGGACAAGGAATCTTACAGGTGCCCAGGTATCTGGGGACATGCAAAAATTTACACCGGATGCCTCATGGACTCTACCTACTGAGATGTAAGACAGCTGGAGAACTTTGACCATTTTTCTTTCTTTCAAGCTCTATGAAAAAATTCCCCTTTCTCTTTGCTCCTGGCAGATGACCTTATCACCCTCTGTATGCCTGCACCCAGGCACAACAAACCCCACGCCATGTCGCCTTCACAAAAGCCTATTAAAAGGGCTCTACCTCGGTGTTGATCCTTACACAAGCCACACCAACAAAACTTACTATTCTGTTATTTATGTAAATATGTATACTGTAAACTAAATTTTTAAAGTGATATCTGGAAGCCTCAAGTTTTTTTTTTTGTTTGTTTGGTTTTTTTTTTTTTTTTTTTTTTTTTTTTTTTTTTTTGTGGTACCAGGGATCAAACTCACGACCTCACACTTGTAGCAGGCACTTTATGCTACTGTGCTAAATCTCTGGCCCCAGCTGAGTGCTATTGTAAGTGAACTGATTTAACAAAATTTTCCCGGGTAAGCTTTATATTAAAAAATGAAAGCAAAAAGCAACCAAATACTTCTTTCTTTCTGAGAAATGACAGTATGCCAAAAATTGCATTAAACTATGATAGTAATGAAAGGTGAACACTGAAAATCTTATACAGTAACATACTACTTCATTAACAACTAAGGTGTGAAGAAAGAAAAAAGCCTATTACCTTAAATCTTGGCCCAAGAAGCAATAGTTTCTAAATTGAATAAAAGGAAAACCAAATCACTCATACTTCTTCTGTAGGAAAAAGAACAGGGGAAAATATAGTATTTTAAAGATGTATAATCCTAAATTTGAGAACTTTTATATGAAATGTTTGCTTTAAAGGGTAATAAAAGATAGCTACAATAGAAGTAGGTAACTTTAGCATTTAAATCATTTTAAAAGACATAAAGAAAACTAATTGAAATTTTAGAACAGAAAAACACAGTAACTGAAAACAATTTTTTTTAGTGCTTAGGAACAACAAAAAAATTCTGGGCACCTGAAGCAGGAGGAACTCATTGGACAATTTAGTGACTTAGTGAAACTATCTTGAAATAAAAATAAAAAAGGATTGAGGGAACTGTAGTGAAGCCAGCAGCCTCAATACCCAGCACCTGCAAAAAAATATTCAATGAATATAGACTGATAGCAATTGCTCAATTTGAACACAGAGAAAAAACCAGGAAGTCACAGAGAGAAAGAAATTAATAGAACCTTAAGGACTTGTAAAATTAACAAAAAGATCTAACATTCATCTTTGAGAAGAGGTTGAGTCGGAAAAAATATTAAAAAAGAAAAAGTGGCTGCAGTTTCCTCCAATTTGGCAAAAGACAGGAACATAATAAAGATTTAAGAGATCAAGTGAACTAAAAAACAGTAAAAGAAACTCCAAGAAACTCATACCAAAACATGTGATGGTCAAACTTGTGAAAACTAAAGATGAAACAAAAAAATGCTGAAAGAAGCAAGAGAGAAACAAATATTCTTTGTACAGGGAAGAAAAGGACCAAGAACCTAGAATTCTGTATCCAAGGGAAACATCATTCAGGAATCAAGGTAATCAAGAATTGCTCAGATAAAGAAAAATTAAGAGAAGTTGCTGCTGGAACTTGCTTTCCTACTAGAAGGGCTACATTATGTTCACCATACACAAAGGAAATGGCAAATGGAATCCTAGAACCTCAGACAGGAAGAAAGAGGAAAACTATGGATAAATACAATAAGTTTTTGCAAATTATGGCTTGAGTTTTCCAAATTAAGTCTTAAAAGGAGAAACAAGAATTACAACATTCTAAGGTTCTTAATGTGTGCAAAAAAAGAAATTTAAGACAGCCATGAATGAGGGACAGTAACAGGATAGAAAGAGAAGTAATGTCTCTACAGTTCACTCAGACTGGTAAATTATGATACTACAAGACTGTGGAAAGTTATACTGTTCAAATATATATGATACCAAGGTGATTCAAAGTAATGTTTAGGCTACACAAAGAGATACATTAAAAAACAATAAGTCAAAATGGAATTCTAAGACCAAAACAAAAACATGTCCCTCAATAGAAAATGAAGTCAGATATGACAGAGTATACTTGTAAACCCAGCACTGGGGAGGCTGAGGCAGGAGGACCACTGTGAGTTCAAAGCCAGCCGGGGCTACACAATGAATTCAAGGCTGGCCTGCACTACATAGTGAGACTCTGTCTCAAAAAATAAAATAAAATAAAATTTTAATAAATAAAATGGATACCATCTTATCATGCACTTAAATAAAATTTATGTTTTAAAAACTAAGGTTTAAAGGCAAACGCTACTGTTAATTTAAATATATGGTTTGATAAAGAATAAATATCTGCTAAGTGATAGGTAGAAGCAGAAAGTACCAGGAGGGAATTGGTAGCTCAGTACAGCAGCAAAGATGAGGCAGCCTAGAACACAGGAGGCCGGGAGTTTCATGCCAGCGTGGTCAAAAACAAACACGAATGTGTTTTAAGAAGAAAAGATGATTTTTTAAAAAGTTGCCCACCAAGACAAGCAAGTTCACTCGATGCTGTCTGGTCTTTGTGCTTTAAGGACTCAGACTCTTTGTCCTTGGCCTGCAACCTTAATGTGATAAAGGTGACTACAACCAAAATTCACCCAAGAATTTTGTATGCTTGTCTTTTAAAGATTCCAATATAAGTAGGATTTTTAGTATGGCGAGCTTTTTCTACCGCTTCTTATGATGGATTCAGTTTTTAATTTTGGGGGACAGATCAACAAGTAGTTATGTTCATACGAATTGAGAGTTCTGGCTAAAGAAATGTAACTTGATGTCCTCACGCTTCCTGGTGTTTCTGTCTGGGCTCCTCCTTCCCACTGAACGTGGCTGCACTTCTGTGACTTCCCAGGTCCATGGGACATTAGCAGTTCTGATAGCTAAGAGCTTGCATTTGGGGGCTTGCAGAGCTCCTCTTGGAAGCCAGCTACTGTGGTATTAAAAAAAACCCTGGCATTGATTCAGGAAGAGGAGGATTTGTGTTGGGAAAGCTCTGGCTCATGAGAAGCCACCTTGACCTTCTGGTCCCAGTAGAGCTTCCAGCTGATGGAAGCTGCATGAGTGAGCTCAGTGACACCCCGTGACGCAGTCTCATGAAAAATGATGGGAGGCAGTCTTTTACGCTACAAACAGTAACAAGACAGACTTTTAAAAAGGAATACAACTTGAATTCAGGGGAAGAGTAATCCTCATAAGCTCCTGACTTCAAAATATGTGTTCTAGTTCTGTTAGTTAAAATGTCCAAAGTACCAGTACCACCCACCACAAGCTTGGTGTGTGCCCCAGGCACCTGGTGTTTCGCGTCAGGTTGTACTATGTCTTCTTGGAGGGATGCGTGATTTTGTCAGAGCAGAGACAATCCAAGTAGGTTGGGGGTAACTAGTTAATGTCAGAAACAACTACTCTTTAAAAAATAAACAGGATTCTACCAAAAAGACACAGAAAGCAGCTCCCGGGGATTCTGACTGGTCAAGGTATGAATATTGGAATCTCCGAAAAAAATTACCATTAGGCAAAATAAATCATGTGGTTTAAAAAGCCACAAACAGGCCAGGTTGCTACTCTAACACCTCCCTTGCCTTTGGGGTTTGTTAGAACAAAGAACAAGGACAGAGCAGAGACACACGGAGGTGGACGGAACCCCCCTTTAATACCAATCTAGAGAAGCAGTGAAGAGGTTTTGTCGCCCTGGACTGCAATCTGTGCCCTTAACTCTATTTCTGCTCATTTGTACAATAAGGTGACCTGGAAAAAAGCACTTTATTCGTGAGATACAAAACTTCCCCCAAACTGACATTTTACAGTCTTGTATTTGCCGCTATGAATATTTAGTGACAAATTATAAAAGGCAAATTCTATACTTTTAGCAATAGTTAATATTTTTGAATACATAAATATGTTGTGACTTCAGAAATTATGCACTGTTTAAAAGCAGAAGGAATTCTCATTAAGTAATAAAGCAAATTTTACACTAAAAATACACGAAAGAGGGATGTTTTTTAAAAATTCAAAAGTAAGTGGCTTAAGGATATAGCTTAGCGGCACAAGCACCTGCCTGGCAAGCACAAGGTCCTAAGCCTGATTCCTGATACCAAAAATAAAATACAATAAAATAAAAAGTGATATAAAAATTCAAAAGTAATAGCTGGGTGTGATGGCACACACCTATAATCCCAGCACTCAGGATGCTGAGGCAGGAGGATCACTATGTTCAAGACTATCCTGGACTACATAGTGATTTCAAGGCCAGTGTAAACAACATACTGAGACTCTGTATTTAAAATTCTGAAAAATCAGATACAGGCAA
Organism: Cavia porcellus; assembly: GCF_034190915.1. Taxonomy (NCBI): domain Eukaryota; kingdom Metazoa; phylum Chordata; class Mammalia; order Rodentia; family Caviidae; genus Cavia; species Cavia porcellus. The sequence goes on from NW_026947493.1 coordinate 384,002, forward strand.
CTAAATGAATGCACAAAAATTAAGTATATAGTATATTTATTTGGCACCACCAGGATGTAAGTGTTGCCTTCTATATATCCAAGCCTCCTTCCTGTCAAGCTGAATTAGATTAAAATGGTACTGAGGATTTCAATAAATGTATTTATTTAATATGCCTGTGCTGCTTGAATAAGAAAATCTCAAAATTGTCCTGGTAGCCCAGAAAAATGTATTGAGATTTGCTTTTCATTAGAAAAACCAATGCACCTTATCTCTGGCATGAAAGAAAATTTTTTTATTTGCAGCTCTTGCCAACAGTAGTTTTAGCAATGTCCATATAAAATATATAACTGATTTAAATCAAATCAACTGAAATAAGCCCAGTTTTGTTTGGTATACTTATATAAGTAAAAAAAAAAAAAATAGGAGACAGTAAAAAAGCCAGATCTAGAGAAATAAGTAACCTTGCTCTTCATATTCCTTTATCTATTTCTATGAAAAATAAATAAATTACATTTTCAAGGTATCGTCTGTGTTTCATAACCTGAATATATTTATGTCTTTATATATTTGTGTACTCCATACAGAATCATTCCTCATTCTCAGGAGTGCCCTTTCATTTCCTAAAAGCTCTAAGAAAGTTTAGGGGGAAAGGTGCAAAGAAAATAGGCCACAGAACTGTGGAATCAGGTGGGAGACTGCTCTGTGTTAAGCATACAGGGACTGCGGTAAAGGTCCTAGCTAGGATTAATGTCACTTCAATGAAAGTCCTTCTGTATGCTACTGGAGACTTGCTGCCCTGCCACTCCCAAAATGCAATATACTGTTCTTAGTACTAACGATAGTCAAGTATGTCATTTTCGTTGTGTTTTCGGTTCTTTATGGGAAGGAAGAAACATTTTACAAAGACTTTGACTTAAAAACAGCTTAAAATAATAAAAACTGAATTTAAAGGTTAATTTTAGTTATCTGGATGCTTTATCCAGAATTTTTCCCACTGCTATTCATGATAATTTAAGGTTGGGGTGTGTTTTCATTTTTTTTTAAACTTTTTTTTTTTTTATCGGTACCGGGGACCGAACTCACGACCACCGGCTTGCAAGGCAGGTGCTTATGCTGCTGAGCTAAATCCCCAGCCCCTGTGTTTTCATTTTTTAAATTTAATGTTTTTTAAAAGCAAGGTCTCACTACCTCATTCAGGTTGGCCTTGAACTCATGGCAATCCTCCTGCCTCAGCCTCCCAAGTACTAGGATTACAGGCATGCACCACCATGCCTGGCTTTTAAATCTAATTTTTTTCCAGTATGCGGATTGAACCCAGGGCCTTGTACCTGTTAGGTAAGCTCTTTACCACTGAGTTACATCCCCAGAACCCTGCCCTTTTTTCTTTTGAAACAGTGCTTCTCCAGATTACCCAGATTGGCCTCGATTTTACAATCTTTTTGCCTCAGCCTTTTGACTACCTAGGCTTATAGGGTGAGACAACATTTTCAGCTCAACTAACAGCTTTTAACAATTCTGAAATATGCGTAATTACTACACTTTTTTCACACCTACTTGCTAAATTTTATGAATTGACTTCGTTAAAACAAACTCCAACAATATTAAATGTCACAGTGAATGAACTGCAGTTAGACCATAAATGCAAACGTCACAGCAGCACCAGATACCATACTTAGTCGTATCTCAAAACATCTACATGACACTGGCAATGTAATGTCTCAGCAATGCTGAATTTAACCTTCAGCTATTGAGGGGAACAAAAATAGTCCCTTGAGAATCATAAGAATTCTGCTTAACCTTGGCTTTGAGCTCCTTTCAGTCAAGTTGCTCTAAAAGACAGCATCCTTGGGTCAATGAGTGACCTGGCCAGCTGCCTATAGTGTGGGGGCACTTTCCAACTTTTATCACAGGGTCAAGGGTCAGACAGTAAATATTTTAAAGTTTGCAAATCTTACGTGTTAAACAACCACTTAACAGCTATATATATTACAGCAGCCAGGGCCAGTGCATAAAGGGATGGCCATAGCTCCTATAAATCTTTAAGAGCAGTGAAATCTGAACTTCATTCTCTTTACATATTATGAAGAGGACACTTCATATTTATGTTTTTTAAAATGTTGCTGGGTGTGATGATGCATGCCTGTAATCCCAGCACTCTAGGAAACTGAGGCAGGAAAACACCGAATTGGAGTCAGTCTAGCAACTTAATGATAGTGTGAGACTCTGTCTCAAAAACTAAAGGGCTAGGAGATGTGACTAAGTGTAAAGGCCCTGGGTTCAGTTTTCAGTAGGAAAAAAAAAGTCAAAATTGGTGTCAGTAGGCTAGCCATACAAAAACATACGAATCTGGCCCGCAGTCCGCGGCTCCTGTTTTGTTCTCTGGGTTGCGAATGCCAAGCAGGAGACAAGGGTGATGGAGGAAAAGTGTCCCCTCAGGGGCAGCGCAGATGGGTGACAGAGGGACACGCAGCACCCTGGAAAGGGGCAGGAGAACTGTGGGACCCCGAGCAGCACGGAACTCTAGGGCTGTGCCCTGGCTAGGGCGGGCCGGTCACTTACTCCGGGACGCCGGAAACGCCGGCAAGCAGGCAGGCCATAGCCACAGGGCGACCAGAAGAATTACAGACTTCATGGGCGTAGGCCGCAGCACTCCGCTATGCCTCTAGAACTTCATGGGGCCACCAGGCCGAGTACTTCAGGGTCGAAAGGGGAGGGTGTCAGCGGCGACCGTCTCACCTCAGGGCCTGGGGCGCCAGGCAACGGTGGACGCCTGCGGGTCACGAACAGGGTGGGGCAGGTGGGCGCGAGAGGCAGCGCATGCGCGCCCCCATTCCTACCCCACCCCCTCGCGCTGAATGCTAAATCTGATTGCCTCGACGGCGAGCTGATGCAGGCACCTGAGCTGGGCGGGTAGGCGGCTATGCGTGTCTCATCTGGGGACATAGACCTAGACAGAATGGAGGAAAGCTTGCGCTTCCTAAACCTGAAAGTAAGTTCAGGCTAGTTGCGCGGTTGGACAGATTTTGGAGGTGAAAGATGGGCGGTGACATTAAAGACACCTTAAAGGAACCTGAGTTGTTCTTTTATTTTTAGTTTTTAAGGAATGAAATCCCTTTCATTGACATTTTTTGAGAAATTAGGGTTGGAAGAGAGTGTACCTACAAAGGAATAACATGAAATTTTGGATGTTGACAGTGGTTAACTGTTAAATATTATAAAATTGTATACTAAAAATCTATTTTACTGTATGAACTTTTATTTTTATTTTTATTATTTTCGTGACAGGGTCTCCCTTTGTAGTTCAGGCTAGCCTTGAACTCATTGTGTAGTTCAGCCTGGCCTCGAACCCATGTCGATCCCCCTGCCTCAGCCTCCCCAGTGCTGGGATTGCAGGCATGTGCCACTATGCCCACCTTGTATGATTACTTTTTGAAATTCATATGTACTCATATCTCTGCCTCAGGAAGCAAAGGAGCTTGGGTTTTTGTCTGAAGCAGTAGGGAGATCCTGCAGGGTTTTAAATTGGGATAGATGCCTGGAGGTTTCCATTTCAAAGGTCACTCTCCCTGTGGCATCAAGAATGAATTGGAGGGAAGCAAAACCAGAGGACAGAGCAAGTTAGAATGTTGTAGTAATCTAGACATAGGTTTGATGGGGGCTTGGACTCAGGATGGCAGAGAACAGGGGATATTGGACAGATTGGGGAAACATTTAGAGCTAAAGTCAACAGGGTTAGGGGATTATTTGAAATGGTGAGTGAGGGAGGAGAAGATGATGCCCAGTTTCCTAGATCGGGCATCTGGATATGTGGTGGAACATTTTATCGAGATGGGGAACATTTATATAGGGATGGAATATGATGAGTTTCATATTCAAAACTGGTACAGTGAGGTGGGCTTGGGGCCTCCTCCCAGAGTGCCCTGTGGAGTGAGCAGATGGATATGGCACGTCATTATGTAGAAGTGGGGATAGCTGATATTGTATGAAGAGAGTGTTTAGCCCAGAAAGCCACCGGGCCTGGGATAGAGCTCTAGGATAGGCTAGAAAATAAGATGGACCTGTACCAGGGACCAAAAATGGGGAGAGGAAAAGATGGAGACCAGAAAAGCTTCATGGAAAAAGGAATCTCAGGTTGTCAGATGCTTCTTAGATGTAGATACAGCAACATGAGCCCTGACAGAAGCAGTTTCAATGGAATGGTTTGGGCAGAAGCCAAACCCCAGGGAGCTGAGGAATGAGTAAGAGGTGATAAAGTGGTGACAGGTAGCACAGTACAGGCAACTTTTTTGAGGCTAGCGCGTGAGTCTTCAGTGTGTTCCACCAATGCTTAATCCAAATATAGTGGCATGCTAGAATCCAACAGTTGCAACTATCTGGAAAGCAACTTGGACTATGTAACAAAATGTTAACATAAACCCTCTGGTATACATTACATCATATAAATTCATGGGAGTAAACTTTATGTTCAAAGATAACCATAATGTGTAATATAAAGACAAAGTACAAATTAAGAGAATGGTGCAGCTAGGGACTGAATGTTTGTGGCCCTCTCTCATTCACATGTTGAAATCCTAACCTCTCAACCTGGTGTGATGAGTATGAGATGGTGCTTTTGAGGGGTGATTAAGTCTTGGGGGCAGAACCCTCAAGAATGAAATTAGTCCCTTTGTAGCAGAGAGCTCCCTCATCTCGGCTCTGTGTGGGGACATATGCAGATGAAGTATAATAAAAATGGGCTCCCACTAGACACCGGATCTGTTTATCTGAAATCTGCACGCTTGTAGCTGGATCAGGTGGACTGCTTACGTCTGCCCAGCCAGAGACATCTGACATCAGGCAGGCCTGTATCTTAGCCCAGAAGGAAGCTGAGTGTGTGGCTATCCACTAGCAGGTAGAAGGCACTCAGTAAATCTTTAGCTGAGTGTAACTGACCTTAACTTTAGTCTTAAGAATACAAGAGATGATGGGACATCACTTTAGAGATCAGGACACAAAAGGGCTATGGCCCCCATCTTAAGCACACCCTGTCACTCGCTGATTCTCGGTGAGGGAAGTCAGCAGCCATGATATGAGCTGACCCCAGGAAGGACATCTCCAGCCAACAACCAATGTGCACCTGTGGCCTGATGCAATTGCATGAATGAACTTGGAGAGATACTGCCAGGCAAGCCTGGAGGTGACCCAGACCTAACTGACATCTGGACTGTAGCCTTCTGAGAAACTCAGAGCCAGGAGCACCTGGCTAAACCATGTCCAGAATCCTGACCCGCATAGCCTATAAGACAATAAAAGGTTGTCATTGGATGGAGAGGGAATAAAGCATTTGCCCAAGCAATCGCTGCAAACAAGGGCCGAGATTTATTTATCCAAAAGGATCACATCTGGAAAAGTGCCCGCAGCTGGCTGCACTGCTTGATTGAGTTTACAAACATCAGTTATCTTTATCAACCAACCAGACTGGAAGGTTAGCTGTATCTTCAAACCTCTGATCATAGCTAGTGTTTAGGAATTCATGTGACTTCTGTAGTGCTCCTTGGATTGAGTAGGGAGGAGCGTGGAATAACAGTGTGTGGGCATGGATTAGGTAAAAATTCCTTTAATCTTTTCCTTTTAATCTTTAAAATAATTAAAATTCCTTTTAATCTTTTCACCCCACTCTACCCAGTGACCTGCTGTGACATTCTGGATCTCTAGGAGTTAGTTGTCAATCATCCTGAGGATTGGGACTTTCCTTTTTAGGGCAGATTTATATATTCATCACCACTAGCCCATTTGCAGAAGATAACAACTTAAAAGTCATAATGCATACTTATGATGTTATTACTGAATTTTCCTTTGAGGATTTCTGGCTTTGCTATGAGGTTCTGGACTTGTTTTTTTTTTTTTTTGTTTGTTTGTTTTGTTTTTGTTTTTTCTGTGACCTTGTACTTGATAGATGCTTTGCCACTGAGCTATGTCCCAACCCCGAGATTCTGGATTTGTAAATATGCTTAGGTCTGGGAACTCGTTAAGGTGTTGCAAGTGAGAGTCAAGGAAAATGTCTGTTCTATTAGGCTTAGACTGGGGTTCTTTTTTGTTTGTTTGCTTGGTTGGTTGTAGAAATCCAGAAAGACCTTAGTTAGCAGCTTTCATCTTGTGAACTATCAATTGTGACACAGCCCAGGTATATTTTAACTGTGGAATTCTATTTACAGAGAATGAGTTTCAAGTCTAAGTATTCAATGAACATTGAAAAATAGTGTTGAGTGGAAAGAAAACCAAAGTGCAGAAAAACATATCTTTTCATTAGTGTAAAATCATAGTACTATTGTGCATTTACATGAATTCATCAGGAACCATTCTGGAAGGAAATACAGCAAGTTGATAACTTGCTATTGATAGCTTGTTTCTAGGAAGAGAAATGGAACTGGAGGAGAACAGTGGCTTTTGAGGGAAGAATCTTTCTTTTCAGTCTATTTTCTTACTCCTTAAATTTTTCCAAAAAAGGTTGTTTTATATATTGCTAATGTAATTCAAAACCAGCAACTTTTACAAAGCTTCCGTATGGTGGGAAGAGAAGAACAGTAGTAGAAATATGCATATCATTCCTCATGCTTTCCCTTACTGATTGCACTGGAATATTTAAGTGGCTAATTCACTACCCAAACACAGTGCGCAGCCTGTCTTTCCTAGTACAAATCTAAGACCCACATCTACTGTCATCCTCTCTCCTACTGAACTAGTGGGTTTGAGTTAGAGAGTGTCCTTATCCAGAGACAGGAAGAAGCCTGTTTGGGAAGTCCTGCCTTCAACATCACATGTCCCCACTGACCAGTCCTCATTCTGCTGGGACCAGTGCGCAGCGCAGCCCCTTGACAGCCTGGCTTACTTAACAATGCATTTTCACGTCTCAGAGCTCAGATGTCACTTCCTGACAAGCCCTTGGCCCAGAGCCTGCAAAAATTGTTGAATGAATGCTTGTGAAATGAATGTGCAAATGAAGAAAGTACCCATCTCGCCCAGTCCTTTCACTCACTCCACCTTTCTAGAAATCACCCTCTCTGCACCCGAGTTCTGTCTGCCTTGTCAGAGAAGGACTCAGCCACATGAGGGCGGCAGAGCCCAGCCAATGGCTGGCCAGTTTCGCTCTTCGGAACTGGTGTCTCCAGCTGCTAGCGCGGAAGCTGCGAATTGATTTTCCTTCACTGGAGCATGTTATGCGATTGTACCTTTGGCTTTGCTCTCATGCTTTGCATTCTAAATGCACCAAATAACAGGGAGTACTATGTAGAGTGATTTCATAATGATAGCTGTTCTCCAGGATTTCTTCAGCGGAGGCTGTGTAGAAGGAGGATGCACATCCAGTCTTCCCCTGACCATGAAAGCCAGTCCCTGTACAGCACCTTTGAGACTGTCCTGGATCTGCTCTAAGATGAGACCTGTGTGCACACAGAAGAGGAAGGCCGGCCTTGGGAGTTTCTAGTTTCATAAGATTCTGCCCTATCTTGGAGGCAAAAGTAAATGTTTAATTCACTGCACAGGACTCCAGATTTTTTTTTTTGTTTATTTTTTTTTTAATTTTATTTAAGGAGAAAAGAAAAAAAAAGCAGAGAAAGGGTACAAGTTATACAGATTTGCAGAAAAAAAATGAACAGTAGGAAATCACTAGTTAATGGATTACATATTGTCATCTTAGAAATAATTGTTCAAGTCACAAAATTAAAGCTTGTAAAGTGGACATTCCATCAATGATACTGCAAACAGTTCTGTTCAATGATCCAATAAAACTCTGTGATATCATATTCTATCTTATACACTTAAATATACATGCAGTTATATAGTTTAGAGCACTTTCTTTTCCTCTCTTTTGTACAATGACTATTACACATTTTGGGTTTCATTGCTCTCACGGTTCTTATTACTTTTTTGGAAGAGAGTAAAACCAAATGTGACATAACAGAACAGAATCGGTCAAGTCAAAAGGGTGGACATAATAGATAATATAAAAACATAATACAAGGTGATCAACAATGGTTACCATAATGCCTCCCGCTATCTCTAATAGAATTGCCTATACCATTAGTTATAATACAATTGAACAAAACAGTAAAGAACAAAACCGACAAAACCAAACCATTGGAGACATTGTAGGTCTTCAAAAGTAGATAAAAGTCAACGAGAATGGGCGTTATAATGAATCTCATTATCTTCACAGCTGATGCCTAAATTTTCGAACCTGATACTATCCAGCAAAACAGAATAGGGGAACATCAATTAAAAACCAGATGGTGAGAGTAATACAGGGCTTTAAATCGAGGTAATGGAAAGTCAAAGTGGGTTACTATAATATATCCCGCTATTTTTTTTTCCTTTAATTAAAAGGATAAAAATTTTAAAAAAGTATTAAAAAAGTAAATAATGGAGTGGAGATTGAGATAAAAGAGGGCATAACAACGAAACAGCACAGATCAAAACATAACCATTTAAGCAGAATAGTGTTTCACCACCAGATAATCCTGACCTAAAAGTAGTTACCATATTGTCTCTTTCCTTGAAATCCTTGAGTACAACTTCGTATACTGTAGCATTAAGTATATCAAAACAATGTAAAACCATTTAAGAGAATGACAGCATTACAGAGTATTTAGAATCGACTAACAGAAAATGAATAATGGTTTCTGTATAATCTCCTTGTCTTTAAAAGGTTTTTGCTTATACTATCGTACATAATAAAATCCAGTAAGATACAACCTATTTAGACCATTGGAGACAGAAGGACAAAAGCTAGATGAGACTTCAAAACAAGATGATACTAAATCAGTATTACCTATTAAGATGTCATTTTCTCCAAAATAGCTGTTCCTATCATCCAATCTTCTCTGCCTCATTTCTGTTGAGCTCTTTTTCTGTCAGTATCTGTCAGTTTGTCTTCTTCACTTTGTTCTCTGCTCCATTAGTTGTGGCCTCCACTATTTCTGGATTCTTTGTATTTTTCTTTTTTTAGAATATCCTGCAATACTCTCTGTAGAGTTGAATTGGTGGTTGCAAATTCCCCCAGTTCCTCTTTATCCTGGAAGCACCTTGTTTTTCCATCAATTTCCAGGGACAGTTGTGCAGGATATCTCAATCTTGGCTGGAGATTATTATCTTTCAAAGCTTGAATTATTTCCCCCCACGCTCTTCGTGATTTGATGGTTTGTGCAGAGAAATCTGCTGTAATTCTGATGGGTGCTCCCTTGTAAGTGGTCTGTTTCTTGTCTCTTACAGCTTTTAATATTCTGTTCTTGTATTGAATTTCTGGAATTTTTATTATTATATGCCTGGGTGTTGCTCTGTTTGGGTTGTAGGTAGCTGGGGTCCTGTATGCCTCATATATCTGAGTATCTTTACCTTTTGCTAAATTAGGAAAATTCTCCTGGATTATTTCTGTGAGTAGCTTTTGTAGTTCATTTGTTTGTGTCCCTACTTCTTCTTTTATGTTCTTAATCCTTAAGTTATGGATCCTCTTATCATCTTCTTGTTTTTGTATTATTGCTGTTTGTTTCTTTGTTATTTTTAAGAAGTTTTTCATTTCATTCTCCCATATTACAATTCTGCCCTCCAGTTCAGATAGTCTGTCCTTAGTTTCTTTCAAGCTGTTATGCCAGTCTTCGATAGACTTCTTAGTTTCTTGGTAGTCCCTTTGAACCTGCTTCATGTACTCTATGCTTTCCCTGTTTTCTCCATCAAACAATTCTCCCCTCTTTTTCTGTTCTTCCATTCCACCATCTGTTTTTTCTTGGGTGGGGCTTAGCATTTCTCTAACTATTTTGCATACTTCTAGCTTCAGGTCGTTGATAACTTCATTCCTGAATTGGTCTATGAGGCTCTCTACATGGTGCTTTATGTGTATTGGTGCGGTGTCCGCTATTGCCTGTTTCTCAGAGTTGGGGGCCGAGGAGCCTTTCTTGTTGCTGCCTCTTCCCATATTCTCTGTTCCTTATATATGCAAGCTTATATGAGAGGCCCAGCTTCTCTCCCTGTCAGCCACAGCCTGATCGAATTGTGCCGGTTAGGTGTTCCCACTGACCGCTGCGTACCAGGCAGCCTACGCGGGGGCCCGCCCCTCCCGGCCTCCTCCGTCGGGCTCTGGGATCTGGGTTGGGCCAGCCTACGGGGTCCGCTGGCAGCGTCACAAGGCCAGGCACTTTTCACCAATCCCGCTCGAGAGGGGGATGTGTGGCTGGAGTTGCCACCACGCCCTGCTCCCGCAGGACTGCTTGGGCCCAGAAAGTCCACTGGAGTCAAACTGTGGTGGAGTGTCAGTTTCTCTCACTCACCTTGCCACAAGTCAGAACATGCCTCCCTGCCCGTCCTGTTTTCGACTCCGTTCGCAGACTCCCGTTCTCAGAGTTTCCGCGCGTCTCTCTCCTTGCCGAGCCGATGTAGACCAGCCAGCCACTGCGCGGCAGGAAACCCAAATCGCGGCTTCCAGTGGCGCAGGGTCCAGCCTCAGCAGCGAGACTTTTCTGTTCCTGTTTTAGCACCAGGACTGCATTCCAAGTTGGTTTCTCTCAGCCGAGTTCGTTCCTGAGTCAACAGAGCATAACTCCACCTGCTTATGTCTCTTTAGTCCGCACCATACCTGGCTTCTGAGCCTAGTTTTTCAGAGAGCCTCCGGTAGTTGCTGTTATCTGTCCGCCATGTTCTCCCGGAAGTCAGGACTCCAGATTGGCTCCATAGTGTAGTTTTAGTTTAATAAAGAAATGCTAGTGTGATAGGGGATGGCTGGGAAGTGGTTGTAAGTAAGTGAGTCTTGGGTTATTTTTAGCTCTTCCCAGGAAAATTCTTTCTTTTGGGCTTACCCATGGGCTTTACCCATGTGAGGCCCCATGAAAGTCTGAGAATATACCTGGTGATCCGCAGAGATATCACAGTGGTGATTTAGTGCTGCGTGGAGCCATACCATAGGAAGCATTGTAAAGGAGTCCTCAACACAAGTTTAATTAGGACTGAATTAACTTCTGAAAATTGAAATGTGTTCACACTAAATTGGAAAATACTAAGAACAAACACTCTTTCATATGTGTGTTTGTATCTCTGGGGCTTTTCACAATGCCCAGCAGAGTGTAGGATCGGGAAATATGCGCTGAATGATGGTAAAACTTTCTGGCAGGTGTCACCAAATCAAATAGAAGGGAACTTTGGGTAAGGAAGACCTTAATCTCCTTGCATCTCATTTTTTGTTTTCCTGAAATAATAACCCTTTACATCTGAGCTGTGCTTTCATCTAGTCTCCATAGACTGTGTTTCCTTTTTGCCTCACAAGTATATGGTGGGCATAGAGGAGTAGATTAAATTGTTTCCTAGATGAGAAAAATAAGGCACAGGCTGGAAAATTGGGCCAGGCTCACCCAGTCACATCCTGATGATCGATGTCCACAAGTGTCTTAGTTTTCTCTTTACTGAGATAAAATACCCGACACCCATAGTTAAAAGAGGAAAAGTTTATATGACTCACAGTTTGTAGAGATTTCAATTCACAGTTGGCTGGCTCCAGGCAGGCAGAGGGGCATTTCAGAGGATAAACAATTCATGGCAGGCAGAAGGCAGCAAGCAACAAGGGACAAGCAAAGACCCTCTTTCTGTCTCTTACATCTTATCCAGGCTCCCCACCCTTAAGGTGTATAGCAACCAAACCCAGAGTGGGGCAGCTTTAATCCTAGCATAGAGCCATGAATCAGCCCCAGCATGGCATCCTTGATCCCAGCATCACACACCCTAGACCCAGCCACTCCCAAAAGCCCCGCCTACATGAGGCTTTGGGGGAACATCTAGATACAAGCCATAACAACAGGACAAGGTCTCGTGAGTCTCAGTACAGCACATGCTCACTCTACCTCTCTGGAGTCTAAGATATAATTGAACTGGTCAGTCTCTTGGAGCTTTTTTTCTAGCAATGGTTCTGAACCCTTATTGAGAATTAGTGATAGACACTTGAAAATACAATATGAAAACTTGTAGTATTTGTGGAAGAATAGACATATAGGTCAATGAAACAGAACCAAAAATCCAGAAATAGATGGAAGACATTTTGACATTTTTAAAAGGTAGAAGCAGTGCAATAGGGAAGTAATAGTGTTTTTAGCAAGTAGTGCTGGGGTGTAGGATATGCATAAGTAAAAACATGGTATCAACCTAAATCTTATACCTTTTATAGGAATGAACTCACAATGAATCACAAGTATAAATTTATAAAATCTTAAAATAGGAGATAGAGAGAACATGGCGGACAGACAACAGCAACTACTGAACGCTCTCTAAAGGCTCGGCTCAGAGGCCAGGAATGATGCGGACTAAGGAGATACGAACCAGTAGAGATATGCTCTGCTGACTCAGGAACGAACTGGGCTGAGAGAATCCAACTTGGAATACAGTCCTGGCACTAAAATAGGAACAGAAAAATCTCGGTGTGGAGGCTCGACTCCGCGCCATTGGAAACCGCGGTTTGGATTTCCCGCCGCCCGGCGGCCGGCGCCTCCACAGCGGCTCGGCAAGGAGAGACACGACCGCTGAGCTCTGGGAACGGGAGTCTGGGAACGGAGTCGGAAACGCGACGGACAGGGAGGAAGGCTGACTGGTGGCGAGGTGAGCGAGGAACTAACTCCCTACCGCAGTTTGACTCCAGCGGAGGTTTTTCTGGGCACGGGCAGTCCTGTAAGAGCAGGGCACGGTGGCAACTGCAGCCGCACGTTTCCCTCTCGGACGGGATTGGTGAAAGGTGCCTGGCCGGAGGGACGCTGCTGGCGGACTCCCTAGGCTGGCCTAACCCAGATCCCAGGGCCTGACGGTGGCCCGGAGGAGCGACCGACTCCCGCGTAGGCTGCCTCCTCCGCAACTCCCTGGGGCGCAGCGGTGAGCGGGAACAACTAACCAGCACAATTTGATCAAGCTGTGGCTGACAGGCAGGGAAGCCGGGCCTCCCGTGTAAGATTACATTTTATAAGGAACAGAAAATATGGGGAAGGGAAGCAACAAAAAAGGCTCCTCGACCCCCAGTCCTGAGAATCAGGCAATAGTGGACACTGAACCAATATATATTAAGCGCCATTTAGAGAGCCTCATAGACCAATTCAGGAATGAAGTTATCAATGACCTGAAGCTAGAAGTATGCAGAATAGTTAGAGAAATGCTAAGCACCACCCAGGAAAAAGCAGATGGTGGAATGGAAGAACAGAAAAAGAGGGGAGAATTGCTTGATGGAGAAAACAGAGAAAGCATTGAGTATGTGAAGCAGGTGCAAAGGGACTATCAAGAAATCAAGAAGTCTACCCAAGACTGGCATAACAGCTTGAAAGAAACTAAGGACAGACTATCTGAATTGGAGGGCAGACTTGAAACATGGGAGAATGAAATGAAAAACTTCTTAAAAATAACAAAGAAACAAACAGCAATAATACAAAGACAAGAAGATGATAAGAGGAGCCATAACTTAAGGATTAAGAACATAAAAGAAGAAGTAGGGACACAAACAAGTGAACTACAAAAGCTACTCACAGAAATAATCCAGGAGAATTTTCCTAATTTAGCAAAAGGTAAAGATACTCAAATGTATGAGGCATACAGGACCCCAGCTACCTACAACCCTAACAGAGAAACACCCAGGCATATAATAATAAAAATTCCAGAAATTCAATACAAGAACAGAATATTAAAAGCTGTAAGAGACAAGAAACAGATCACTTACAAGGGAAGACCCATCAGAATTACAGCAGATTTCTCTTCACAAACCATCAAATCACGAAGAGCATGGGGAGAAATAATTCAAGCTTTGAAAGATAATAATCTCCAGCCAAGATTGAGATATCCTGCACAACTGTCCCTGGAAATTGATGGAAAAACGAGGTGCTTCCAAGATAAAGAGGAACTGGGGGAATTTGCAACCACCAATTCAACCCTACAGAAAGTATTGCAGGATATTCTAAAAAAAGAAAAATACAAAGAACCCAGAAATAGGGGTGGGGAGGCCACAACGAATGGAGCAGAGAACAAAATGAAGAAGACAAACTGACAGCTACTGACAGAAAAAGAGCTCAACAGAAATGAGACAGAGAAGATTGGATGATAGGAACAGCTTTTTTTGGAGAAAATGACATCTTAATAGGTAATGCTGATTTAGTACCATCTTGTTTTGAAGTCTCATCTAGCTTTTGTTCTTCTGTCTCCAATGGTCTAAACAGGTTGTATCTTATTGGATTTTGCTATGTACGATAGTATAAGAAAAAACCTTTTAAAGGCAAGGAGATTATACAGAGACCATTGTTCATTTTCTGTTAGTCGATTCTAAATACTCTATAATGCTGTCATTCTCTTAAATGGATTTACATTGTTTTGATATACTTAATGCTACAGTATATGAAGTTGTACTCAAGGACTTCAGGGAGGGAGTCAATATGGTAACTATTTTTGGGTCAGGATTAGCTGGTGGTGAAACACTATTCTGCTTAAATGGTTATGTTTTGATCTGCCCTGTTTCGCTGTTATGCCCTCTTTTTTCTCAATCTCCACTCCATTATTTACTTTTTTATTTTTATCCATTTAATTAAAGGGAAAAATATAGCAGGATATAATATAGTAACCCACTTTGACTTTCTATTATCTCGATTTGAAGCCCTGTATTACTCTCACCATCTTGTTTTTGACTGAGGTTCCTATATTCTGTTTTGCTGGATAGTATCAGGTTCGAAAGTTTAGGCATCAGCTGAGAAGATAATGAGATTCATTATAACGCCCATTCTCATTGACTTTTATCTACTTTTGAAGACCTACAATATCTCCAATGTTTTGGTTTTGTCGGTTTTATTCTTTACGGTTTTGTTCAATTGTATTACAACTAATGATATAGGCAATTCTATTAGAAATAGCGGGAGGCATTATGGTAACCATTGTTGATCACCTTGTATTATGTTTTTATATTATCTATTATGTCCACCCTTTTGACTTGACCGATTCTGTTCTGTTATGTCACATTTGGTTTTACTCTCTTCCAAAAAAGCAATAAGAACCGTGGGAGCAATGAAACCCAAAATGTGTAATAGTCACTGTACAAAAGAGAGGAAAAGAAAGTGCTCTAAACTATATAACTGCATGTATATTTAAATGTATAAGATAGAAAATGATATCACAGAGTTTTATTGGATCATTGAACAGAACTGTTTGCAGTATCATTGTTGGAATGTCCACTCTACAAGCTTTAATTTTGTGACTTGAACAATTATTTCTAAGATGGCAATATGTAATCCATTAACTAGTGATTTCCTACTGCGCATTTTTTTATTCTGTAAATCTGTATAACTTGTACCCCTTCACTGTTTTTTTTTTCTTTCTTTTCTTTTCTCCTTAAATAAAAATTAAAAAAAAAATCTTAAAATAAAAAAATTGGTTCTCTGGGAGAACCACCGGCGTCTCCTGAGATCCACACCATGTTGGAACTTAGGACAGAAGCAGCCCGCCTCCTTGGTAAGTGGCTGTGGTGTGGCAGGCTGCAGCCACCCCAGAGGGAGAACCACAAGCATCTCCTAAGATCTGCACCATATTGGAACTTAGGGCGCTGGGAAACCAAGCAACCAGCTTGCCTTGCTGTTAAGCAATAGTGAGCCTTCTGGTGCACGGGCTTAGAGTCAAACATCCCACTTCCCCTGGCCTCCTTTAGTAAATGGGAACCAGAGATTTGAGCATCTCTTGGGAGGTTGACCATATGCAATATAGCAAATAAGGGGGATTTCCTTCTACCATCTTTCTGAAGGCAAATATTTTTACTACTGTTTTTGCTTTATTCTGATTAATGGTACTGTTCTATTCAATATTCTGTTTTGATAAGTTCTATAATGTTCTATGTTTCATTTTATTTTGCTATACATGATTGAAAGAACAACTATTGTGAAGATAACGAGATATACTGTGATACCTATTACTGTTATCCTGGTCACGTGCTGTGAAGTTCTATACCAATTTCACTATATTGTCTCAATTGGCTTTGTTCTGTTGTATTTTACTACCTTCAAAATAATAAATAAAAAAAATAAAATAAATTGTCAGGTCCTTGAGTTAGGCAAAAATTAGACTTGACACTGAAAGCATGATCTATAAAAGAAAAAAAAAAGGATAAATTTTACCTCACCAAAATGTAAAACTTTTGCTCTTAGGAAGATCTTATGTTAAGAAGATAAAAGACATATTACTGGCTTAGAGAAAATATCTGCAAATTAAAAATCTGAAAAAAGGCTATCAACAAGAGTTCTCAAAACTCAACAATAAAACAGGCATTTATAAAATGGGCAAAAGATGCTTCATTGAACTGTATACACAGAAGGCCAATAATGAATATGAAAAGATGTACACATCATTGGCCATTAAAGAACTGCAAATTAAAGCTACTGTGAATGACCACTATATATGTGTCAGAATGATGAAAATACAAGTCATGTTGACAATAAATGCTTCTGAGGCTGTGGAGAAACTGGGCCCTTCATAAGTTGCTGGGGAGCTGTAAAATGTTGCAGCCACTCTGTAAGGCAGTGTGACAGCTCCTTATAAAATTATAAAATAGCTACTTGCAGTAGCTATTTGATTCAATAATTGTACTCTTCGGTATTTGACCAAGAGGATTGTTACGGGTGATGTCTAGGTGTCCCTAGAGTCTCATGCATTCATGGGCAGCACTTTTGGAAACATCATACCGTGAGCAGACACTACAGCTGACTCGCCTTCAGAAGATTGCTGGGGAGAGGTCGCTGGAGGTGTGACCTTGAAGGATATATCTCTTTCTGCTGTCCCTTCTCTTTCTGCTTCCTGGATGCCATGACATGAGTAGTTTTCCTTCACCCAGGCCCTTCTAGTTTGCTGTTTCATGCATTGAACCTGCTGAACATGGACAGAAATCCTAAAGATTGTGTATTATATGACAGTATTTACATAACATTTTTGCAGCATCAGAAATCCAGAAATAAAGGTCTAGAAATGAAATCAGTAGTTTGTTCTAGATCCCATCAAATGTACCATGTGTCATTCTAAAGCTATAGCCCCTGGAAAACAGCAATCAGCTTTGTCTATAGATTTATCCACTATGGATATTTCCTACAAATAGGACAACGTGGAAAGTTTTCACAAAGTCCCATCAGCAAGGTGGGTGGATAGTGGGCAGAGAGGGGAGTTGCTAGTCTGGGCCCCTACCTGCCCGTTCTGACAATGACAGTGATGTGACCCTGCGCAAACCACCTCCCAAGGCCTTGATTTCCTCATGTGTGAGCAACAGAGATTCAGTTAGGAGAATCTTTAAGACTGCCCACTCTTTACCATTTCGTATTCCTATGCATTTGCTCACCTTGGCACCTGTGTTTATGGCCACATATGTGGTCATTGTCACTAGCTCAGCTATGAAATTCATGAGACCTGAAAGCATTGAGGCTGGCATTTGTTTGTTTCTTAAAACATAGTTTGATTTCTTTAGCTGTTGAACTTTTTAAAAGGTATACAATACTTACAAAAGGACTGGTCAATATTTCTGTTGCAGTTGTTTTAAACATTGGATTGTTAGTGGAAGAGTAGTTTCCAACTAGACATTTAAACAGAAGGCAAAATATCTTGTCATTGATTAAAAGTGAAAAGCTACTGGTTTACAAAACATGAAATGGTCATGTTACCGGCCAAAATAAAATGTGAACACCTGATTACGTTTCAAGGTTCAGTGACTAAGAAAGGAAAAATCCTGTTTCTCTCTCTCTCTCTCTCTCTCTCTCTCTCTCTCTCTCTCTCCCTCCCTCCTGAAAAAAGGAAACAACAAAAATGAAAACAAAGGTCAAGGTCAGTTTTGCTCTTGGCTGAGATGAAGTAACAGGAATCAGATTTGTCTTCATAGCTGAAGCCAATCCCCCTCCCCTCTAGCAAAATAATTAAAACAGTGGTTTTCAAGGCCCAGGACATGAGGCATACAAGGACCGAGGCCAGAAAGAGGGAGGAGGAGCCCAGTTTTCTCCAGAAGAGCATTTCCTTTCTGGATTGCAGAAAGGAGACTCCAGCGGGGACACGGAAGATTCGCTGAGTTGAGGTGGACCTAGGAGACAAGGCAGCTGGACTGTGTAGGATGTAAACCCAGAGAAGAGCGAGCTGCAGAGACAGCTCCAGGGAGCTACAGAGGACCCTGACAGAGTCCACCAGTGCACATGTGCATGGTGCTCCTGGAAGAACTGGAGCAGCGAGGTGGGGTGGGGGTCTCATCTTTGATCTTGACCTGGGCGGAAGGTACACGGGTGATCACTTTGGAATCCGTCACCGAGCCCTTCATTCCTGTCTTATACACTGCTGTAAATGTTACACCTCAAAATAAAAAGATTTTAAACATACCAGTACACACTTTCAGACTGTCTAAGAGTTTTGTGTGGTGGTCTCCATCCAGATCGCCAACGAGTCCAGTACTCCTCCACATGGTGGCCTGGCCAAGTTGCATGGCTGACGCGGATCACCACCTGCTCGAAGCTGACCTGTTGTCAGTCACTTCACGAGAACCCTTGGATACGTGCCCAGCATCAGGGTCCTTTACATTACTGATAACTGAAATCATGAAGTCATACCAAGCCTACATTTCCAGCCCTTTCCACTCTTTTTAATTGTGAGACCTAAGTGACCCCACACTTACAATCCTCCTTGGCTCAGCCTCCCACATAACTGGGATTCTTTGCTAGTGTAAGACATATTTTGGGCTGGGTATGTGGCTTGGTGATAGAGAGCTCCTGCCTAGCATACACAAGGCCCTGTGTTTGATCCCCAACACCTGCCCCCCCCCAAAAGACATTTCATTCCTTCTTTGCATGAAATAGTAAGATAATGTAAAAAGTTGAAAATATCAGAAAAATGAACAATTCTGGCTACTGCACTTATATGTTTAAACAATTGGGACCAAATTGTTTTCTTAGCTTGAAGAAGAGCTGGCCTAAGAGCTGGCCTATAGTTCAAACATTCTCCATAGAATTTTCAGCTCAACAATTACAATACCTAATCATATAGCAACACCTATTTATGACTAGCTTTATGTGATCCCATAATACAATTTAACACAACCTGTGGAGGGCCCTTCCTGGTCTGCATCCGGGTCTGAGAAGTTTGTATTATAATCCCTGGAAAAGTTATTGGAATTCCAGTGAGTTAATTCCAATCTACCACTTGCAGTGCAGCCCATGGCAAGAATAAAGCCACTAAGGCTTATTGGTAGCTGTGGGGAACAAAGGGGGTAAACTCAGCCAGGACGATGGCTAATCAGAACAAAGGCTTTGACCCAGGGCCCAACCCAGGTTTTATTAATTAATGAAGAAGGGTGAGTGACTGTGAGAATGGTGGGAAGTGTGTGAGGACCATGACCTGGGGTAGGTAGGAGGCCTTAAATCACTCCTGCAATATGCAGAGAGAAGGAAATGCAGATAGCAATCTGCATAACACAATTCGAGGTAGTATCTAATATTTTGGGTTGTTGGTTCAGTAATGTTTTATCTCGTGGGAAGTCATAGCCTCCTATCTCAAGGCTCAATCCCAGCCGATGGCATAGGGTGTGGCTCTGGCCAGCTCACACATGTTTCTTGGGAGGTACAGGCAGGACAACACTGACTTGTCACCTTGCTTCAAGGATTAGACATCAGCACTGCAGCCAGACCCATTTGTGTTGCTTAAAGCCAATCCAGGGGATAAGGAAAAGTTCTAGCCAGCTCTACATGTCAGTATGTGGAAAGAGGGCCGGGCTTATCCAAAAATGGGAATCATTGCTTTTCTTTCAAGGAGAGTTGTCCAGTAATCTTTATGCACAAGTTTTACTGAATCACTAAGATGCTATTGATACAGTTGATTTTGTTGTGACAGTGATTTTCTCAACAAAGGAGCAGCATGTGGACTTCTATTGTGGCCCCACTCTTTTCTTTGGAGTAACCACTCTGGAATGCTTACTTAGCACATCTGTGCATCAAAACGTATTTCCAAATCTAGTCTCCTAACCACATAGACAGTCCAGCCCATCACTTTCTACAGTGGCCAGTTAGTTGCATGCATGGTAGTAAAGATAGAGGGGAGTAAAAGGAAAAAAAAAAGAATTCTACTTCCATATCACTGTCAGTTCAAATCACATAGTCACACTGCTAAAAGAATCACTTTGTTAACTTTATCTGTCTACCAGGTTGCATTTAAAAAGCTGACTGGTTTTATTTGTATCATGCATCGTTCTTCCCTATGCTTAGGGAAGAATACATTGAACTTTAGCATCCTTGGGAAAGTAGCCTTCATGCTAGTCTTTTTCTTTTTTCTTTTGAGACAGGGTCTTGCTGTGTAGTTTAAGCTGGACTTGAACTCACTATGTCTCCCAGACTGCCTCGAACTTAACCCATTCCTCTTGCCTCAGCCTCTGGAGTGCTGGGCTGGGCTTAGAGGTGTGCACCACCATGCCTGGCCTAATTCACAATATCTGCTTTAAACTATTTTCTTTGCTTAAGAATCTCCTGCTATTTTCAAGTAAATAGTTTTGGTGAAACTGTTTGCGACCATCTCTGGAATTTTATTTTTCTTAGTCATGCAAAGTGTTACCCTGAAAGAAGCCTAAAGTACTACTTACAGTTTATATATGGATTATTGAACATCTGCTTCTGTCGGCTTTTAATTCAATATTCTTTTCTTCAAATAACTCTTTCGGTGGTGAACTTATTTCTTTATGAGTTGCATGTAAATGTCACCTCCATTTTGACGGCAGACCTGCTTCATTAGCCAGGAGACTTTTGTAAATAACACACTGCAGTTTTAGTACTTCTGCATTCATCGGAGCTGAACTTGGTCCGTATGTGAGGGATTGTACTTCTGAATTAATCTGGTGGAAACTCTTTGACTGTCATTTCTTCTGAATTGCTTTGATCATCAATACTGAATTTACTGCTAGTGCTGCATTCCAAAAGGGCGTGCTTTCTCTACATATTTTAAGCCCAATGAGTCTCGTTTTAGTCAATTAAGATTATAAATAAATAATACAAGTTTTACTTCCCTAAGTTGACTAATAATGTTAAACTGTAAGTAATAGACTTAATTAAAATTTAAGCTGGTTGTGAAAACAAGTTATAAAAACACCTTCTTAAACTGAGTGTAGTGGTGTATGCGTATCATTCCAGCACTCTGGAGGCTGAGGCAGAAGGATCACAAGTTTAAGCCCAGCCTAGGGAATTTGTCAACTTAAGGAGACCTTGTCTCAAAATATAAAACAAAAGGGGCTGGAGATGTCGCTCAGTGTGAAGGCCCTGGCTTCAATCCCCAATACTGAAAAATAAACCCTTTCAGATTGTTCTACATGTTTGTAGTATAGTTGACCAGCTAACCTTAAACTCTCACACATAGCAAGGTGGTCCTTGTGGGGATGAAATCAGGAAACTGCCCACTCTAAACGGGTCAGAGGAGACCCCACAACCTAGGATGAGGGCAGCGCTGGCTTCTCTGTGGGAGGCGACCTAAGCCTGGTGACTCCGTGCATGTGGGACGTGCATGTGGGACGAGTGGGGCTGCTTTCAGCACAGGACCCCTGCAGAGCAAGGCTTCCTCAGAGCTGGAATAAAATGTGCCACCGAGTTAATAACAACCTTAACGTTAGAAAAACAAGTACTGCCACTTGAAATGAATGCACTGATTAAATAAAAATGAATGTAACACAGGAAAAGCCACGCTTAGAGTAGAGGAGACATCTCGAAGACATTTTCCTAAGTCTGCCTGTTGCAGGAGTGTGTCTGCGCCTGTGTCTCGGGGCGGGGGCACTGGGCTGTGGGTGCTCACGGTGGGCAGTTTGCCAGGTTGTCACCCAGAAAGCGCTCCTTACAAGCATCCGAAGGGGGCGGGGGAGTGACCTGCTGACCTAGGAGGAAGGTGAACGTCGCTGCTGCTCTCAGGAAAGGGAGTCTGCTAGCTCCTTGTGTGTTCTCAGACTGAGGTTTGCCCTCTGTGGGCTCTTGTCCTCTAGTGGATGACAGTAGCTTTCTGGGTCACTGTGAATTAAACTTCCTCAAAGTGGCTGTTCACTGAGCCCCAAGAATCTAGCTATTTCTCTCTTTTCCCTGCACAGCTGACTGATGGTCAGTTCAGTGGAGATGAACGGGGTTAAACTCACAGAACAGAACTTGTGGTGTGGTAGCCGGTTCTTCCTCAATGTAACCACCTTGTGCTTTGCTCAAATACCACTGGGACGCTACCCTGGCTCAGTGTGCAATTAGAGTCCCCACAGTAGAGGAGACTCTATTCACAGCATCTCTAAAGGCTTTAGATGTTGTTTGTAACGTTATTATGCAAATCAAGGAGAGCCCAGAAGGGCTACCTGTTCTTGGTCCATCAAAAAGGTAACTAAGCTATGTCCCAAATAGAATGTTAGCAAAAGAAAAGAACCTGGCCCCTTCCTTTCTCTCCTTGCTCAGTGTGGAGGTTTTGGGAGCCGTGTAGAAGCCTAACAAGGAGGGTAAGGGAGGATGGGATGATGGAGCCCTATCATAAAATAGGGTTTTACTCAACTGTAGGTAGCGTTAGTGTTCTGCGAATGTTGAAATCAGACTACCTTGAGATGTTCAGTAGATTAAGGTATATTAAATGCGTTTTTTACTTACAGTATTTGCAGTTTATGATAGGTTTTTTGGATTATAGTCTCAAGTCAGTGGTCATCTGTATTTATTTGGAAAGAAAAGAAATTCTCTACTTTTGAAGTCTGTACAGTTTTATGTCTTAAAGACAGATCATCTGTTTTAAGAAATTATAACTTTTAAAGCTTATATTTCATATTTTCACAAAGGCTACTCAATATAATATCAAAATAACCAACTGATTTTTTTTATGCAATGCAATAAGCTGACTGAAAAACTCAACTAGAAATTCAAACATACTAGAGTGTTCTGGAAATTTGTTTGCAGAGCCTTAGGAAAGACAGCTTTCAAGAAGGCAAAAGACACCACAGATATCTCAAATTTTAAATTATTAGGCACTTTAGGGCGTCTGATTCACAGAGGCAGACAGCAAAGTGGTGGCTGCCAGGGGTGCAGTGGGGGGTGGGGAGTTGGTGTTTAACAAGTACAGTTTCAGTTTTGCAAGATGTAAAAGTTCTGGAGATGAATAATAGTGATGGTTGAACAACCGTGCAAATGTACTTAATGCCTCTGAGCTGTATGCTTTAAAACACTAAATTGGTAAATTTTATGTTATCTATATTTTATATTCATATATATGAATATATGTTTGTTGAGACAGGGTCTCCCTATATAGCTCAGGATGACCTTGAACTCACTATGTAGTCCAGGCTGGCCTCAAACATGTTGATCCTCCTGCCTCAGCCTCCAGAGTTCTGGGATTACAGTCATGCACTACCACACCAGGCTTTAAAATTACAGTAACGGAAATCAGCCCACGTATGCAGCAGCCTCTGGTCTGCTTCTGACCTTGGAGCTTGCCAAGGACTCCACACACAGTCCCATTTGCCACAGAATTTTCTAACAAAAAGACCCCGAGGCAGCTGCTTCACTGCAAATGGGGAGGCCTTGAGAAGTGTTCTGATTTTCTGGGTTTTGCTCACAGCTGCCAAGCCTTTGCTACTCCAAAGATGCCCTGAAAAATATTGGGATTGTATCAAGATTGTAAGGAATGCAAAATCAAGAGACTTGTCTTTCATTTTGGAGGAAGTGTCCAACAAAACTCAGGTGGCTGGGTCCCAGGAACTCTACTGATACAGTTATTCCCTGCTTTATCTTGGAATGTGCCTCCTGTCCTCAACCAGATTGTGTCCTGCTCAGCCCACCAGGGAACCTGCCCCTGCCTGGTCTTAGCATGAGGGCACCAGTGTAAAGGACCACATGTCCCCTGGGTTGGTGAAATGACAGAGCTTCCTATATCATGCATGTGCTAACTTCCCAAAATAAACCCTATCAGCATGGAATTTTAACATGCACTAATAAAGTTAAAAGGAACTAAAGATTCCTACCTAAAACCCAACCCAGATTCATGATAGTGGGATAAATCCAAGGCCAGATATTGAACATATTCTGTAGCCCTGCCATGTGAAGGCAAATTGTCAATACACTGTTTACTGGGACAGAGGAAAGAGCAATTGTCAGATGATAATGTTGTAATGCAAGCTATGAAAGAGACAGCACCTATAAAAGCAAACACAATTAAAGTGGTTGTCATCCCCTCTCATCTGTGCGCTGGAGATATAGTCAGGTGAATTGCGGCTATGATAGAAATCATCATTCCTGCATCACTTGAGTTTTTGATGGTGGCATTCGAAGCTATTTTTCTCCAGGGCTGTGGTATTACTCTTTGATTTGGTTTCAAAAAGAAGAAGGGTGGCTATCTGGGTCCTGCCAGCCATAGCAAATGATAGCTTGCATGTCATGGATTAGGAAACTGCTGTGAAGATTCTGCCAGTTTCTAAGTCCATCAATTTCAACTCCACTCTCAGGAACTCGGGAGATAACTACCAGAAGGGTTCAAAGTATCTTACCCCAGGGATCCTTTAATCCCTTTGTTTCAGTAAAATAAAAGTGTCTGGCTTCTCTTATTCTGTATCCTTTGACTACATATCCACAGGGGTAATTTTTGGGAATAATTTCTAAAAGTGGGATTGTTGCATTTTCATCCCATATACATCATATTGTCTTACCAGTCCTATTGTGAATAGACATCTTATTTTAATGTTCATTTATTAACTCTTAGTTATACAAAGCTCTCTGTGCAGATCCCCTCTTCCCAGCCCAAACATCTTTGAATGTCCTTCAAGTCCCATCACAGTGAATGTACCAGGAAGGAGATTCAAATCAAAGCCCCGTTTCTTCCATGGACTGCTAGGATCCCAGTGGACTGCCGTGGCTTTTAAGCTCTTGGTATTTCCCTTTTCTCAGCAGGTGGTCACTTGGTCAGTGGCCACCAGTCCTTTGGGGAAAGTTTTAGTAAGATTCTTTTCCTCTCACGGTGCCTTTGCTGGGTTCACCTTCAAGAGCCGCCAGATTCCCCTTCATTCAAAACCTGGAACTGACTCAGATTGTGGAATTGGGAGTGGGACTCGCATTCTCCAGACAGATGGCCCCAGCTAAGTCTCCAGTTACCAAGCCCAGACTGGATTTTATGATTGTTGTCACTGATGTACAAATCGAGTAGAACTTTAATGAGATGCCCATTTTATGGTTGATCAAAGGGGAATAGTTAAGTCACTAAGATGCACCATACCATGCAAAACTAGTTAAAAATAATGAGGTGCATCTAGGCAGGCTGGCATGTAAAGTTTCCTCAATAGACCGGGGTGAGAAAAAGTTGGAGAAAATGTTCAGAATGTTACCATTTCTCCAGAACTCACAGTGACCAACAACTGTGTAGTCACATAGGTGCATGTTTACATGTAAACAGACAGAACCACTCGGGGGATTCCACACCAGACTGGCCACGGCAGCCAAACCTGGGGAGAGCTGTGGAATTGGAAGGGAGTAAGCTGGTGGTGAAGGAAACTTGCATTTTGCCTTTCCCTCTTTATGCTTGAAATTTTACCAGGACACCTCCGGGTATTCTGCACATTAAGAAATCAGTCATACTTGGTGACCCAGACATCCACGGGGGTGCTGCAGGATGGACACACCTCTCATCTCTCCCTTGGCCCTCCACTCTGCTGCGGTATTTGGGGCAGTGGCTTCCTCTCTGGGTCTTGCTCATGATATTGGCTTCTACTTATGCAGCAGAATTTAGTACTGAGCCTCCTCCCCACTACCTTACGCTATGTTTGTCTCCTTTTCATGGTGAAAAGTTTTACATTTCTGTATCTCAAAAAGCATTTAGCAGTGTGCTCCGTGAAGACTGATGTGTAGAAAAAGCTTCGTGCAATCCTGCCCCCTTCAAGCTAGAGGTTTTTGTTCATCACTACCCCAGGCCAAGTCTTTCAAAATCCAGTGGATTCTTCACAGTTTTGTTCAAGTGTCATGTCCTCTCAGATTTCCTCAGTTGCATTTCTTCAATTATAGTGCATCGTGTTTTTCCTTTCCTCTAAAACTTGTTTTTTTTTTTTCTGGAGACAAGAGCTTGCTATGTAGTCCAGGCTGGCCTTGAAATCACTATGTAGCTCAGGCTGGCCTCCTGCCTCAACTTCCTGAGAGCTGGGGCTATGGATCTGTGCTATTATGCCTGGCTCTTTTGTAACTCTTTTTTTGGTTAGGGTTTCACTCTACAGTTCAAGCTGGCCTAGAACTCACTTTGTAGCCCAGGCTGGCCCCAAACACAGCAACCCTCCTGCCTCAGCCTCCCGAGTGCTGGGATTACAAGTGTGTACCACCACACCCGGCCTCTTCTCCTAATATTTCTAAGCATACATGTTTGCACCTCTGTTATGACATTTATTTCATCATCATGACTGTGTCACCTGAAGGCCTGTGCCGGACTATATTCCTGGAGGGCTGGAGGCAGGAGTGTCCCTCACCCCTGGTTATTACAGTTCTTCACTCCTGCCAAAACCTGGCACCAGCAGGAACCCAGTAGGTGTGTTGAATTCAATTGAAATTAAAAGTATGGGAGAGGTTGTTACACAGAACTTTTTGCACACGAGTCTGCTTTATATGCTCCCACATGGAGCAGTCAATAGTAATTCAGTCACCACACCAGCTTCTCTACAATTCGGACTTCCTGTCTCAGAAAGAAACCTCCACTCCCCAAGGGGCCATGCGTCTACTATGTAAACGCAGCCGCACGCCTCCCTCTGCTCCCTGCTCCATCCTGCTCTCCCCGCCCATAGCATCCCAGAGGACTTCTTCCTCAGCCCCAGCCCTGCTCCGCCTCTGCAGGTGGCTGGCTGAGACGTGTTTCCTATTGGCTCTAGCATGGCATTTCACCGCCATTCAGTGCCTCATCTCCTGGCCTCCCTAACCCACGTTCCTCCCACTACCCAGAGCCAAGGCTTTCCTACTTTAGCATTGTCTTATGTTACCCCATGGAACTGATCATCCCTGTGGGTCATCCGGGGATGGGCTGTTCAGTCAGGCAGGACACTGGATGCCACCAAGCCCTGCTTTCTCCAGCTCTCCCATCCCCTATAAACGCTGGCTCACTGGGCCGCTGCTGACCTCCACGTGTGTCCAGGATGCCCTATCCTTGGCCCTGTTGTTTGAAAATGTATCCCCATTTTTCTAATGTCTGTAATCTACACGAGGACAGGGTCTGGTCTTTTTGTTGTTGATCACCTATTGCTTAGCTTCTAGTGGATGCTCAGTAAATATTTGTGTCATTAACTGGTTACAGAAATCCCCCTGGGGCGGTGCTTCCCAGCCCTGGTTGCACATTAGAATCTCCTGCGAATTTTCTTTTTTTAAAAAATAACAGCAACGTCCATCCTTACCCAAAACCCGGGATCTCGGGGTGATTCTTACTCCAGCCTTGGGGAAACTGATCATCTGTTCTTTCATTCCAGAAAAGGTCCCTGGCCACCAGGGGGCGTCCGAACGACACCAGAGGTCCCGGAAGGTGATGGGCGCTCCACCTAAGGACTTAGCTGTAAATTCCTGTCCTCAGGGACAGTATTAGATCCCGGGCTGCATTTCATGTTTTGCTTTTAAGGAACACACGTGCACACACGAACGTCCGAGCTGTGAGGGGCAGATATACCAAAGGTTGTGATGATTATAAGAACAGCAGTGCAAGAATAACAAATGGACCCCGTCCTCCTTGGAAGATTTACCTCAGTCCAGGGGACCCAGAGAGAAGCCTTCCTGCTGCTGCTTGCTACCTGCAGCTGGATGGCGGTGCTTCGTCCTGTGAGGATCCGGAAATGAACCGTGGAGGCAGGGAGCGGAGCCCATGTGGGTCTGTGCCAGGCAGGGAGGTGACAGGAGCTCTTAGTCCTTGCCGGCCCAGGAGAGGCAGTGGGGCGGTGCAGCAGCCTCAGATTTCTCGGGCCAGATCCAGAGACAGGCACACATCCTTCCTCCTGCTCCCCAGGGTGGCGTCCAATTCCAGCCTCTTAAGTTTTTAAAGAAAACCGCACTCTGTCACCTTTAAGTGACAGTTCTGCTCTGGAGGGTCTGCATCCACCTCGCAGGCAGAAGTACAGTGCCAGAGACCCAGTCCTGTGCCGGAGCAGTCTCCAGGACCTTTGCCCAGGAAGCACACGCTGGGGGCTGAGCGAATCCACGGATCCACTCGAGGCTCGCCACACCGGGACAGGGGGAGTAGGGGGCGTCCGTGCCCTCACCGGTGCCAGGGTCACGTCAGCACTCCTGTAACAGAACACAGGCGAGCAGAAGAGCAAAACGCATGCATGCGATCAGTTTTATATGACACAGACCCTTCCGTAACGAAGATGCGAAGAAAAGCTGTTTTCCAGCCAAGCTTGGAAAAAAGTGGACACGGGGAAGAGATGATTAAAGAATCAGGGAAATGGGCAGCTGGGGGGACCAGCAGACTCTATCTGGCAGATTCCTCTCATCCTCTGCACAGACTCCTTCCTCCTGGATGGGGCAGGATGCCTGCGGAGTGCAAGTGGTGTGAGGGGAAGGACAGAGTGCGCAAGCTGGTTTTCTCGCCTGCTGCGGGGAGCAGGGACCCATGATTTGTGACGGCCTCCCTGTCTGACAGACGAGGACCCTGAGCTCTGAGAAGCTGAGTGATTTTCCTAAGAGCACAGGTGGCCGTTGCCAAGGCAGGCAAAGCAGGAACCAACCCGATGATGCCCCTGACAGGCCTCCTAAACTTGTGGGAGCTCTGCGATCCAAGCCCCCGCCGTGCCTCTCCAGCTGGAGGATGGATTGGTAGGGAAATCAGAAAGGCCCCAGCACGGGCTGGGGCAGTGTCTGAGGACAGCGGCTACACAGATAGTGAGTCTCCCGGGCCTCCCTCTGTGTGTCCCTACTCCCCTCTCCTTCCAGCTGCTGGCTCCCTGCCACATGGTCCCCTCCTTTTCTGAGTGGACATGAAGCCTCGCTTGCATGTAGCTGCCCCCAGAAGAAAGATGAGTATTAAGGAGAATCCCCAGGTGGGAAGTGTTCTCGACTCTGAAGCATAGTGTGAAGCCACTTCTGCCAGGCCTTCCCAGGAACTAGATTTGAAAGCCCGTAGGCAAGAGCTGGCCCAGGACAGCACCAGGTCAGGAGGCTTTATGCTGGCCTGTTGGGATATATCCACAAAGACTCTTACATATTTTAACAGTTGAGCTCTAGCTGGCTATGGTAGTACATACCTGTAATCTCAACACCCAGGAGGCAGATACAAGAAGATCTCCAGGAGTTGAGGCTGGCCTGGGCTACATAGGCCAGCCTGGCCACATAGCAAGATACTGTCTCAAGAAACAAACAAAAATGAAAACAGAAGAAAAACAAATAGTTGATTTGTAAAATATTCTACTTTAAGTTAATTGATATGTATCACAGAAATTACATTTGAAAACTTTTATATTGTCCTTTAAGTGTATAAACACTACAGCATCTGGTCCCCATTGATGTCCACCTGAAACATACACATTCTAGCACATTTCCGCAGTTAATACTTTCATGTCAGGGTGAGAGTGTGGCTCCATGGTAAAACATGTGCCTCTCATGCTCAGGGCCCTGGTTTTAACCCCCAGCACCACAAAAATGAAACAAAACAAAATTTTTAAAATTTAGGTATTCATTTTTACTTATTTTGTAATTTCTCATGACCAGGAAGATCTAAAGGTTAAAGGAATACTAGATTATTATTGCAATTATTTTCAGCATACAGTAAACCCAAACATCCTAGTTATAAACTTTGTATTTCTTCAACATAAAGTGTTGAAATACATTAACTACATTGTATTTAAATTATATATGTATTTCTTAATGAAATGGGCTTTTGTTTTTCAGTTAGCTCATATATGTGTGATAAATATTACCAGGTATAAGAATGAGGCAGTATTCAGCATAAATTCTCTTCCTGTGTCTATCTCTACCTATGAAATATCCAGAAGACGTTTATCTGTATCAGTGAGTAAAGAGGAAACAATTCTGTGTAGTATAATTCAGTTTTTTAAATGGTCTGAGTTAGATTTCCAGAAGACCCATAATGATCTAATGTCGTATTTTGTCCTTAACACATGTATATTGAGACAATAAAAACCACAAGGCCAGGCCTTCACTTTATGATATCTCAATTCATATTAATCGTGAGTATTTTGGAGTACCCTCTTTTTAATCTCAAGACAAAGAAGCAAAATAATAAACAAGAACTTTTTCTTGTTTTTTTTTCTTCCTTCCTTTCTTTCTTCTGTTTTCTTTTCTTTATTCTTTCTCACTACTGAGGATTGAACCCGGGACCTTCACACTGAGCTACATTCCCAACCCTTTTTTAGTTTTTATTTAAGACAGGGTCCTGCTAAGTCACTAAGTTGCCCAGGCTGGACTCAAACTTGCGATCCTCCTGCCTCAGCCTCCCATAGTAGTAGGTTATAGGCATGTACCATGGCAATGGGCAAGGGACATTCCTTTTCTAATGAGAGAGAAGCAGAGCTATAAACAAAGAGCTTTGGAAGCAGACATGTCATTGGGCAGACATTGGGGCCTTCTCTTTCCCAGTATCAAACTGGGTAAGTGCATGGTTTTGTCACATCCAAAGCAGGGCCCTCCTCTCTCTCAGGTGCTGTTCCCGTTTCCCATCCTTGGCCCCTATTCCTTTTCCCAATCAGTTTTCCTTCTCTTAAGCAAACAAACAAACACACAAAAAATGATACCTAAAGCGGACAGAATTGCAAAGATATATAATCCACAACTACAATGAGAGATTTTTATATATTTACCTCTCATAGAACAAGCAGGCCAAAAAATCAATAAGGGTACAGATTTGGGCGGCTGGAGTAACACACGTGACATGATGCGTATGTTTATTATAGACCTGCAAAAATCACCTTCAAAATATGTATCTGTCATGTAACATAAGGACTAGTTAGAAACATTTCAAAGGATTGGCTCCACTGCGATCCAGGTAGACATCAATAACAAGGCATGGAGGGGATCCACTCTTCCCAGCACACACAGGCAGGCTAGACATAGCTGGCACCTTCAGAAGTCTCCAAACTATATCATCTTCCTGTTGGGTCATGTTAGGAGGCGCCTGGGTGTCTGTCCTCTCACAGGTCCCCAAGAATTCTTCAGTAATCCCTCATCCAAATCAGCAAAAAAAGGAAAATCTATAGAGACTGAGGACAAAATTCAAAAGGGCAATAGCACATCATGGAACATGTGTGTCATTCTAGCACTCAGGGGGCTGAGACAGGAGGATCACCATGAATTCAAGACCAGTTTACGTACTTCAAGGCCAACCTGCACTACATAGTGAGACTCTATTTCAAAAAACCAAAAAATAAATTGAACACATCACACCACAGTGATATATGTACACCCACGTTTATAGCAGCACAATTTGTAATAGTTAAGTCTTGGAGACAACCCAAATGCCCATCAACCACAGAATGGATAAAAAAGGTGTGGTATTTTTATACAATGGAGTATTATTCAGCCATAAAGAAGGATAAACTTGAGGCTTTTATAGGTAAGTGGAGGCAACTAGAGCCCATACTCACAAGTGAAATAAATCAGACTCGCATGTGTAAACATTGTATTGTCTCCCTAGTATAAATAAAAAAGAGTAAATAAGATCTAAAATGTACAATAGATATTGTGAAAATGAAATTAAAGAAAGTGCTCAAAAGGAAAGATTAACTAGGATGGAGGAAAAAAGAAAAGAAAGCAGGGAAAAGATTATATGTATACATGTATGTATATATAGATACAAGATAGATAACTCTGTTAGTTCCTCAAAAAGAACAGTTTGTGTTTTCATTGTCTGGTTGATCTTCTTTCACCCCTAAATCTTGTAATCTAAACAATTACTTTCAAGATGACAATATGCAATGTATGAACTAGTGTTATTTTTCCTATTTTTTGAAATTCTATATCCTTTTTGTTTTGTTTTTAAAATAAAGAAAACTACATCAAAGGGTGCTCCATATCAGGAAGACACAAAGCAAGACCCTAGGGAGAGGCCACAAAACCCCACTGAGACTTCAAACATAGCACGTGAGCCCCAAGTGGTGCTGATGACACGGGGTAACGTCTTCCATGCTGGCGGAGGGACACTGGAGCAGTCCCTTCTAAACACAGCTTAGCCCTGTGCTGTGGCCTGAATGTCTGTGCCCACCCCCAAAGCTGTATGCTGAAATACTTACCCTCAAGGTGGGACTGTTAAGAGTGCCTTTACGAGGTGATTCAGTTACGGAGGAAAAGTCCTCATGAATGGCACTATGGCCTGAGAGGGTCCCCTTGCTCTTGCACCATGTGAGGACATAGCAAGACAGTGTCATTTATGATCGAGGAATCAGGGCCTCAGCAGACATGGAATCTACCAGCATCTTGGTCTTGGACTTGTCCTCCTCCAGAAATAAACAGCTGCTGTCTCTGAGCCCCTTGATTTAAGGTATTTTGTTTTAGCAGCCTGAATGGCCTAAGACACACTAATGAATTTGTCATAACCAACAGTTCAGCTGTTTCCCTTCCAGAAAAACTCACAATAGCATGCCACAAAACACATGTGCAAGGATGATCCCCACAGCCTGTTCACAGTTGCTCTGTACTGGAAGCCTGTGTTAGGCATCCGTGGTTTCCATCGTTTTCTTAGACTTCTCTCATTTTTTAGCTGTGTCTGCTCTAGAGTCAATAAGCATGGTCTTCGTTGTGACCATCTGTCATGGTTTATGTTGTGTCCCCCAGGCCTCATGAGTTTGCATTGTTCATTTGTGATGGTTCATTGTATAGTGCTTGGATTGATGATGTCAGTGCTCCGCCCACATAGGGGTGGAGCCAGGATGTGATGTCATGGCAGGAAGAAGGTGTGTCTCTCTCTTTGCTAGTTCCTGTTTGCCATTTGCAGCTGCCATGAACTGCAGCTCAGCCATGCCCGCCTGTCTTGGAGCCAACTGAGTGTGGACTGAAACCTCCAAAAGCTGTAAGAAATAAACCTTTCCTTTCCCAACTTGGACATCAGGTATTTTGTCTCAGCGACGAGCATAAAGTAACTAAGACACCATCATTCTGTAGTTATCTAAAAAGGTATTTCTCATT
Source organism: Cavia porcellus (assembly GCF_034190915.1). Taxonomy (NCBI): domain Eukaryota; kingdom Metazoa; phylum Chordata; class Mammalia; order Rodentia; family Caviidae; genus Cavia; species Cavia porcellus. The sequence goes on from NW_026947493.1 coordinate 417,082, forward strand.
CATTTAGTTTGTTGTTACCGCTTCTGAGAAGACAGGTGGTGGCTTTTGAATTGTCCCACCTCATTGCCCCCTGCGTTTGCCTGCGTTTGCCCCCTGAAATGGATGGCTGGGGGTGCGTCTTATTTAAGTATCTTCTTCTTCTTCTTTCTTTTCTTTTTTCTTTAGTTTAATCCCTGGGTTGGTGCTTGTAACTTGCCTATGGTAAGTTTCTCTATTGCTAGTATTTAGAACCCTGAGGAAATGACTACTTCTCAGAGGTGTCTTCCAGGTGTACCTGGTATTTGGGGTTTGAGTCTGTTGCAGGATCCTACTTCTTCAATTTATTGGAGATCAAAAGTTACTGTCTGCTTGGCCCAGCCCCTGATCCTTTGCCACAGTATTTTCTATGATCCTTAGGCAATATCAGTCTTGGAGTACCAGAGAAAACAGCTGATTAGAATTACATCACTTTGGCTAAAGTGGTGTATCAACAATAACAACAGCATCAAACACAGCCTAGAACATAACAAAATGAGGTGACCATTAATTTGCCACCTTTAACTCTATGATCCACACTTGTGGTTATATAACAAAAGCTAAAACAAACCAGAAAATTATATGTAGTAATTAAGTCCTCAATATGTCAATTTTACCCTCTGGGGAGAAAGTTTAAAAGGGATTAGGAAAAAAAATAGAAAAGCAGGAGAGGAAGAGAGAAGCAAGGCTGGAGGACAAAGGGAGATCAGGCAAACTTTGGGAAATTGGTGCAGAAGTCAGGAGGGAAAGAGAGAAGGAGAAATAAGAGGAAAAATAGAATTCAACAACAACCACAAAGAAGCTGGAAACCATGTTCACATTCATATAAAAACAAGATCAAATAAAATAAAAACAACAAAATAAGAGGAGAAAAAACCCAAGAACAAAAAAAAGGGGTGGGGGAGGCCACATTCAGGTCTGTCTCTGCTGTCACTGGCAGAGAACGTGTGGAGGCGGAGTTCAGATCAGTGCTGCAAGCCAGCAGTGGCTTTATGGTGGGGCGGGGATAATCTTAGCGAGCCTGCACCTTTATTTCCCCTGAAGTTCAGCCTGGATTCTGGTCGTGAGGCTGATAGCAGACTCACTCGGTCTGCAGCCATCCGCCACCTTCCGCAGGCCTGAGCTCAGCTGGGAGCCACTTGATGGAGCAAGCAGCAGTTCTAAGTTCTGAGCTCAGATGGACCCTTTCCAAGATGGCTCCCAATCAACTGCTCTCTCCTGTGGGACAACCAAGCCCTCAGCACTCACCCAAGCTAGCAAAGTCCTGCACATCCCCTGTTCCCTTCCGCTCTGCATCTCTCTGTGGAGGCCTCCAGGTTGTCAGCAGTCACCATCATTGTGTGTCCCTCAGGTCTGAACCACTTCTCCTACGTGGCGAGTCATGACTGAGGGAGAAGGCTCCACTGGCTCTTCCTTCTCCACTGAAGTTTCCCTCTTCACTCTCCTCGTGGGCTTCAATTCTCACTTCAGATCCTTCCTGGGTCTGGAGGACCCACTTCCCTCCATCTTGCCCTCCCCATGTTCTGGTGTCTGGATGACGACTCTCTGAGAGGCTCGTTCTCTGCTGATTTCTACTCCACCATCTTCTCAAAAGTCTCCCTGTTCACACAAACAGCTATCATAGTAGAACACGTAAGCACACTGGGGGGTTGCACAAAAACATTATGCTATGTTCAGGCCTCTGAATGTGTCTCCCACTGAACTTAAGACACTGAACTTAAGACAGTCAGAAGAGCACCCAAATTATTGGTATAGCCGTAGACGGAGTTCCACAAGGTCAACACACCCAAGAACCTGCTTTACTTTTGACAAAGCAATATACAACCTTACTAGATGACTAGTGTCTTTAAGGCAGGGACCACTGTATCTTTCATTAATTATGTCCTTTTTTTTGTGGCTCTTTTTTTTTTTTCTTATAGGTACCAGGGTCGAATTCACGACCACATGCTTGCAAGGCAGGCATTTATGCTGCTGAGCTAAATCTCCAGCCCCTTCTTGTATTGTTTTTTGAGACAGGGTCTCACTGTGTAGTTCAAGCTGGCCTTAAACTCATTATGTAGCCCAGACTGCCCTCAAACTCACAGCTATCCTCCTGCCTCAGCCTCCCGAGTGCTGGGATTTCAGGCACATACCACCACACTTGGCTTGTCTGTGTGCTGCACACAGAGCTTGGTCAGAGGGAAAGCTCTCTTGAGTCTCTGTTCAGTGATATTCTGAACTCTTTTGGTTGGTGCCACCAAATTGGAAAGGAGATGACCTTGGGTATACAGGACTTTGTCCCTGTCTGCATTTCATCTTCCTTAGCTATTACTAACAATTCCATTTGTCTCCAGTATCTTTTGATTTTACAATACTTTTCACATCCTCTATCTCATTTTACCTTCCTAATACTCCTAGAATAGACCAAAGGTGTTAATTGTCTCCTAATTAGAGTTGTGGAGTCTCAAAAATCCTGAAAAGGTCTGGGTGCTCAGCTGGACACTGGAAAGACCAGATGAAGATGCTCAGATCTCCTTTATCTGAGCACAGCATCTTTTCTTCTGCATGATGCTGAGCTGGTCAACTGGATTCATCAGCATCCACCATGGAAAACTATATGGCAATTCCACAAAATTAAACAACTGTGATTCTATACAGCAATCCCACCACTGTCTCTCTATGCAAAGGAAATGAAATCAGTATGTCTAAGAGATACTCTGTTTCCCCCAAAATCAGACCTAGCTGGAAAATAATCAGCCTTGAAAGCTAGAGATCCAAAATGCCAGCTGTGATGGCACATAGCCATAATTCTAGTACTCACGAGGCTGAGGCAGGAAGATCACTGCAAATATGAGGCAAGCCTGAACTGCATAGAGACCCTGTCTCCAAACAAACATCAACCTCATTCAGCCTATCTTTACCTTACCAGCCATCACTATTGTCCTGCTCAGTGGCTACTCTTTAACCTGCACTCCTGTGTTTATTATAGCATCATCAAACTGACCTAAGTTTCATGTGGTCTGCATCACAAATGTGTCCCAAAGGTTCACGTGTGGAAGATTTGGTGTTCTGGTGTTATGCCTCACCTTAGGTGCAAAGCAATGGGACTAACCCACCATGGACTGAATCTCTGAAGCCATGCACCAAAATAAACCTTTCCTCCTTATAAGTTATTTGTCTAGTATTTTGTCACAGAGCACAGAGGACTTTTAGGACAGTGAAAAGTCTCTCATTTATCGCTGGTGGTGATGAAAAATGGCACAGTCGCTTTGGAAGATAGTGTTGTAGTTTACAAAATGAAACACACAACATGACAATCACACTACTGATACCCACGATTTGGAAACACGTCTGCAAAAGCCTCCGTGTGGATATTTACAGCAACTATGCCAAAACATGAAAACAACAAAGACATCCTTCAGTAAGTGAGCAATACATAAACTGTGATATATCAGACAATAGCATGTTTTCCAGTGCTCAAAAGAAATTCGCTATCAAACCTAAAACGAAGTAGAAAACCCTTACATGCATTTTACTAGATGAAACAAGACAGTCTGAAAAGACTTCATATTGCATGATTACCCCTATATAATTTCATGGAGAAAGTAAAACTGTAGATATGATAAAAACAAAAGAAAGCACCAGTGATTACCAGGGTTTTACAGGGAGGGGTGAATACTCAGATCCCAGAGGAGGTCAGGGCAGTGAAAGAACTCTGCATGGTTCTGTAATCATGGATACAGGTCATTAAGCATCTGTGTAAGCCCATAGAAAATACACCAAGCGTGAACTCTGATGTTCCTGATAGCATTTGTTTATGAAGGTCATCTCTGTAGATACCATACTAAACCTGAGAAGTTAAAAAGTATTTATTTATTAAAATAACATGATTTAAAATAAGAAGAAGAAGCCAGGCATTGTGATGCACACCTGTAATCCTATTATTCAGGAGGCGGAGGGAGGAAGATTGCCATGAGTTCAAGTCCAGGTTGGGCTGCACTGTGAGTTTAAGGCCAGCATGAACTATATAGCAAGACCCTATCTCAAAAAAACCAATATAAATAAATAAATTATAATAAAAAATTAAATAACAGTAAAACTCTAAGTGCACTGGTGCATGCCTATAATCCCAAGAGGATTGCCTTGAGTTTGAGGTGAGCCTGGGCTACATAATGAGCCCCTGTTTCAAAAAAAACCTGCAAACTGATTGTAGGTTGACACAGAAACATGTTTTATTAGAAAGAACTATTTTCTGAAGCACAAAGCACTTTATATTTTTACAAATCTTGTTAATGTCTCACCTAACAAAAGATTGCTAGATCTTCTGCATTCAGTTTATTGTGATGTGTTGTTTGGCAAAAGTGTACGAAGATAATTCAACCTTACTCACATACAGAACTAGAAAAGGGAGGAATATTTTAACAGCTTTTCCAGATTATGGTGGGCTGCAACATTAGTTACAAGGCAGAATCCAAAATCACATGGGTAAACTTTAATGCACTGTTAGATTAAAGCCCATTGGTTTGCCTTGCAGTTTGAATGCATAATTCCATAGTCATCAGACTGATGCTAGCACTCTCGCCCCCGTATATGACAAGCCGTGTCACCCACAGCTATCCCAGGAAGCAGAGGGACCAGAGGTGGCTCCAGAACTTGGAGCACTGGCAGCAGTGCCCTTGAGATTTCTGGGTCCTGACAATGTGCTGAAGATTCTGGGCACCAAGTTACATGGATTTATAGATTAAATTATCTCCTTTAACTGAAGTATACCTTTCAAGATGGACAAATGTTATGAAACTGAACCTTCAAAGGGACCTTGGATCAAAGGTCACACTCATAAAGCAACCACAAGCCAACGGGGAAATGGCCAACTTGACAAATCTCCTGTCAGCTGACAAGGTTAGAAAGGGCAGTCATCAAATAATCAGGCCTGACAAGAAGTCATCCAAAAAGACTTGAAATTATCAACAAGACGATTGGAGATGTAATATTTGTTTCCACTATCATTAACCACCAATACTACCCTGTGTACACACAGAGCCCTTGGACAGTAACAGTGACAGTGTAAACAAAGTACTTGCCCTGTGTGTGTGTGTGTGTGTGTGTGTGTGTGTGTGTGTGCACGTGCGTATCTGTGTACATTTATGTGAGTGTGTTTAGAAAGGAGAAATCAGAGTGATTTATTTTTTGTAAAGAAAGTCCAAAATAGTCTTCACTGCCAATTGGAAAATATAAATTATTCAGTCTTGATAGTATGTTGCCGGTATATTTAAGATGTTCAGATTGTTCTCCCAAGTTACTGAACATTTCTTGACTTTATTTCCAAGAAGACATCTTAGTTTAAAAATACCAGAAATATTGAATAGAAATGAATGCTGGGGTATTCTCAGTACACTGCATCTGATTCAGCAACAGAGGCTGTAATTTGCTTTCAAAATTTAACCCAATATTACGTGTTTAGTAATCTACTTAGTATGCAAAACTGAAGACATAATTTATACTACCTATGTAGCTGCTTATCACTATTCAGTGACAGGCTGTGAACAGTAGGTGACCATGGTAAGGTCTACATGGTTGCTGTCTTGAAAAGCAACCCGGGTTATCTGAATTAGTATCTTCGTTCTCCTTTTACAAATGAGCAGAAAGTCATTCTTTTCCATTTCTTTAGAAAACAAACCCAGAAAAAAAAGTATCTGATACATAAATTGCTTATATAGGTGTTCCTAAAAATATGAAATCTCAGAGTCAAGAAATATCTTAACACTATTCATATCAAACATGCTGTTGGTTGTTGAACTAACCCACTGGGATGGGTGAGCTAGCACCCACTTCCCTGTCCAGTCTGGCAGGGCAGGGATGATGGCTGCCTCCTGGCTCTCTCCTAGTACCTATTCATAAGTCTGCTCTGGCACAGGCCACATACTGCCACGGCTGTGGCTCATACTGTGACACAAGTGACTAGACCAAATTCTCTGAAGGATCACCCTTTTCTCAGTTTTCCCCTGGCATCTCCCAGAGTGGCTGACATACAGTACACATCAGTAGTTGTCAAATTAGTGTTTTACCAAATTATCAGTACCATTCTGGAGCTCCTTTGGATTTCTGTGGCTATATTTTGGGTGTGGAGCTCCACCCAAGAATAACCTCTGGGAACTGAGTTTTGAGTCTAGAGCAAGAGGAGGTTCTATATTAAGTGCAGGTCACTCTGCCTGGGACTCAGGAGTGTGATCCCACAGAGCTAATGCTACTCAAAAGTTTGTAGTAAAGGAAGAGTCTGAGTAGGAGAGAGAAGTCCCAGTGAGAGAACCACAGCATAGCCCCAGTGGGTTTTGAAGCCAAGCTATACCTCAAGCTGATGGCCATTTTTCTTTTGCAGAGAAGATCCTGGCTTGCCTCAAGGACTTTTTAGAGTCTGAGCACTTGATTATTTTGGTGATTGCTTAAGAAACCAATTCTGAGATGGGGCTTGGGGCACAAGAGATTGTTGGGGACTGCTCTTGGGAACAGCAACCTGTTGGAGAGTAATACAGAGGAAGAGGCTGAACCATGACATAGTTGCAAGAGAAGTCTCAGCTGCTAGCACAGGCAGCTCTGGAACTGGGATATCCCCAGACGATTGTCTTGCTTTGCAAAGGAAAAGGCTTTGGTATTCTGCAAACAGGTATCAGGTGTGGGTCTCCCCTGAGAGAAGACATGGCCTTGAGCAAAGCTGTTTCCAAGGACTTTGGGAAATGTCCAGGAGAGGCTTAGCTGTGATGCTGCTCCTGCTGGCTGGAGTAACAAGAGTGGCAGTCCTGGCCTGGAGGGTCTGAGCAGACTGCCACAGTATCCACTTCCCCATGGGACTCTGTGTAACTATGCAGTTTGAGGTTCCCACCGTGATGTCATGCTTCTCTGATTCACTGAGCCCTGAAGTTTAGTGAATGCAGAAACAGTCTCTTACCAAATGGAAGTAGCTCATCTGAGACTACGCTCAAGCAGGCCTGGAAGGACTGCTACAGCGTGGTCCACTCTCAGTTTAGCCTGTGCCTTGGTGAGGATCTCCCTCTTTCCAGCTGATAGAGAAAAGGTTTCAGTCTAGTCTACAGGTGCAGCATGCTGGCTTTTGCCAGAAGTAGATGCTAAATTACAGCCCCTCCCAGACAGAGCGCTGAAAAGTGCCATGATGAATTCCAACCAGGCTGAACTCATCTGGTGGGCCAGAATGGATGGAAAAAAATAATCCAAGAAATGGATCAATACCAAATGTGACCAGTGGCTGAACTTGGCCATCTGGTTGGGGCCTTGAAAAGAGCAAACTTGTGAAATTGGTAACAAAATAAAACAAAAACAAAAAACTGGGGCACAGGTAGAACTGACACCTTTCATATCAAATATGAAAGGTCTGTCTTAGTTATTTTTCACTTGTTGTTGAGACAAAATACCTGATGCCCAAAGTTAGGAAAGGGAAGATTTATTTCTTATAGGTTGGAGGTTTCAGTCCATACTCAGTTGGCTCCACAGCAAGATGACGTGGCTGAGGGGCAGCAGTTCATGGTGGTGTCAAACAGCAAATTCTAACAGCAAAAGAGAAAAACTCATCTTCTTCCCTCCATTACACTCCTGAGTAATGAATGGCTCCACCCCTGAGTGGGTATAGTAATCATACCACCAATCTGAGTACTAGACAATGAACCAATCACAAACACTAGATTTGACCATGATGCATAAGGCTTGAGGGGGCCACTGACATAAACCATGACAACATCTGATCTTCGCACATCCTGCATCACTCAGAAGACCAATGGTGTTAGTCAGCTTCCTATTACTGTAACAAAATACTTGAGATAATAAGTTTATAAAGATGAAAGATTTGTTTTGATTCAGTTGTGGCAGTTTCATTTAAGACTGAAAAAAAAAAAAAAAACAAAAAAGCATGAAAGACTCTGATCATTCAGATACAAAAGCATTTTTCACCTAATAAATACCCACAACTGGCCAAGGTACTGGCTAAGAGCTAACACAGTTGGCAGAATAACAAAGTGACAGATGTCAATCATAGCCTTGTGACCAGTTGCAAACATAAGAGCTGAAGGATATGTGCATATTTTTATTCATATATTAACCACTGTTATCTTTTTTCCCCTGGTATTTTATATGATGGCTGTTGATGGTGCTTCATTTCACAAGATCACCATGAGAAATAACATCCAGATTAGATGAGAAGGACTGAAATTCACCTAGGGTGTTGGCCTGGGGCAGATATGAGGGCTGAGGGGGTTTTCTCTCTCTACTTTGATGGAGAGGAAAAGGCACAAAGCACCTTCATTTGTAGAAGTGAAGGGCTTCATGTGTGAAGCTGGTAAATATCTGTGGAGGGATGTGGATGAATGTAAAGGGGTGGACTGTGTGCACCGTATTGGGATAGGGCTCCGTAAGGGTTAAGTTGCTGACTACGGTGCTCTGAAGACAACACCACAGCTGAGACAGCTGAGGAGAGCAATAGCTGCCAACCCAACAGCTAAAGACAGGAACCCCAAATGTGTGGACTCCCCACAAACTGTATTTGCATTGTCTTATTTAATCCTTTTCCATAAGCTTGTCTCTAAGATCTGAAGCCTGATCAGCTCCCCATACTGCATGTGCTTCCATGGGACCTGTTCCATTCAGATCCAGCTCCTCAATCCCTTCCTCTGCTCTGCTTCCTACCTCAAGGAAGCTGGTCCCTAAACACTCCATTTCCCTAGGATCCTGCATGAGTCCAATTACGGGAGGTCCTGGAAGGAGGTTACAGGTGAGAGGCAGGGACAGTGCCTTTGATGCCCCTGGAAGCATCCTCTTGCATACATTGTCAAGTAGCTGAACTTCTTGCATGGTTCTCTCTCCATCAGGAAAGGTCTGCCAGGGCTCTGGTTGTCACCAGCAGACCCTAACCCTGGCCCAAGGTTACACCATCCTCCTTCCTTACACCTGATAGTGATGATGCATTCTTGCTGTTGTTAATCTTTGGGCTGTTTCTTTTCACCTATTTTATTTAATAACTTTACCAATACTTTTGTAACCAATCCCCAACTTTAAGTTCCTTCCATTTGGAACAGCATTTGTGTGGTTTCTATTTCTTAATGACATCCTTACACAAACATTAAAATGATTTTTTTTTTTTTTGGTATGGGGATCAAACTCATGACCTCATGCTTGCCAAGCAGGCACTTACACCACTGAGCTAAATCCCTGGCCCCAAAGTGGTCTTTTAAAAATATATAGAAAAGTCCCCATGTTATAAAAGTAAGCTTTAGGAGGAAAATGCAAAACTCAGTTTTTTTAAACCTCATATGTCTGTTTATGTCATCAATGATTCGGCACATGTCAAAACAAGTTTTTTTTAAGGTGGTAGCATGATAGATCATTCTTACTTTCTTCCATACGCACTTACATGGTTTTTGTGAATTTTCCAATTTTGTGTAAATGGATGTATATGGTCCTGTGTCAACGAAGATTAGATGTGAGATCTTCATCAAAGACCCAGACTTCAGCCCTTGGGGTTTACCTGGACTCAGGGGCTGCAGCTTGGTCTTCCCCTTCTCACAGAGCCAGGAGGAAAGGAGTGTGTGCCCATCTTTGAAGGTGACTTCCTGGAAATGCCATGTACTCTGTTCCCATGGCTGACCAGAAGATACGCACAGGGTCACCCAAGGCTGTCACTTTACTAGATGCCAGTGACTGGTTTAGGGCATGCAACTTGCATTCTCTGTATATGTGACCAACATAAAAATTACATTGTCCCACTCTTCACTCTACTGCATAGCATTTAACTAACTGGAGTTTATTTACATTTAGATAGAGATGTTTGGTCTTTTGGCCTTGCAGGGAGTGTGTAAAGAGAGCTGATATTTTAAGATAAACTTCATTTTGTAATAGGTTTAGGCTTACAGAAAAGTATATAGAGCCTTTTTACCCAGTTTCAGTTTCCTCAAATATTATTGTCCTAATTTACCACGATGTAGTTGTCAAAATTAAAAAGCCCTTATTATTCATGACACTGAGAACTGCATTCAGATTTCACTGGGTTTTTGTTTGTTGTGCGTCTGTTCATTTTCTTAATGGCCTTGATGGTTTTGATGCTTCCTTGGTTATGGGATTGGGCAGGATACCACAGGGGTAAAGTTCCCATTGCATCACACCATGTCAGGTACAGGACACTAAGGACAACACCAGCGATGTCAACCTTTACTTGGTTGGGGGAGCATCTGTCTGTGAGGCTTCTGTATTACAAAGTTACTTTCCCTTCCTGCACTCTTTGGAAGTGAGTCGCTTAGTTCAGCCCACACTTGGGATGCAATGGGGACCCGTGTATATTATTAGGCATTCTCCATGCATATTTGTCTCTACTTGGGCAGGGAGGAGAGTATGAAGGCTTAAATGCACTCCTTTGCTTCAAGACAAAGAACAAATGAGACCTCTGATTAGCATTGTAGTCAGGGCTCTGGATGCCCTGATGTGGCCCTGTTTTGGGAGAACATCAGTCTCAGCAGGGACACAAATATGTAATCAAAGAGTCCTGCTCCAAAGTGAAAGTTGTCTTGAAGCTGTGGAGCCATCGTGCTGCTGAGGAGCTCCAGACTCTGGAAAGGGAAGGTGAGGAAAGGCCTCAGAGCCAGGGATACCTGAGCACACGCGTCTGGCACAGTAAATAGCTGGAGGTCACCAAAGAAAAAAAGGGACAAAATCAGGGTTGTGGGCTATGAAGCTCTCATCATTGGACTTGCTGGGTTTGAATTGGGAGTGTGCATGAATATTCTGGCCTGGATCCTAGCAAGAGGAAGCTAGTTGGAGATAGAGATTCAAAACTCTGCTTTCACTGGATATTGGAGGAACTCTCAAGAATGGGTGACTGCTGAGGGCCAGTGTTCCACCTGTCATATCAGCTAATGGGAAAGCTGAGGTAGGAGAATTGCAGGTTTGAGGCCAGCCTGGGCAATTTAGCAAGATCCTTTCTCAAAATAAATTTTCCGAAGCAAAAGGGAAAGGGGCTGGAGACATAGCATCAGGGATGGAGCACGGGGTCCATGCGCAAGGTTCTGGGTTTGTTGCCCAACCCCTCACATACATGCACACACGCACACATGTACACACAAATGCGCACACACACACACACACACACACACACACGCGTGTGCAGACATGCGCACACACCCCCGTGGTTTCAGTCTTTATGCAAGAATGAGAAAGAGGGTAAAGAACAAGGACACACAGAGTTTGTCCTCCTTACGCTTCCTCTCCAGACACACACCTTCCAGGCTCACGTCTTCCTGGTGTGAAACAAATGTGCACCCAGGGACAGAAATAAATAAGCCCGGTCAGTCTGCCCCAGCCTCCAAGCAAACGCGTGCTGTTCGTTATCGAAGGTGCTGTGAGTGTGCTCTCTAGGGAAGGATTCTGATAGCTGTGCTGATGGAGAACACTGAAAACGACTTCTTTCTCTCTCCTGAAATCCTTATGGTAAGGTCTCTACACAGGATTTTTAAAAAGGAAAAATATCTCGTCTATAACTTTAAAATGCTTCACTGTAGGTTCGTTCTGATTATATAACTCTTCAATGAAGCAAATAAAATTAAGAAACAGTGACAATTATTCATAATCTCATTCCACAAAACAATGAGCCACAATTGAAATTTGTATACGTGACTGCACACACATATTGATATCATAACATAATAGACACACATTATAGAAAAATTAGAAATGACAGAAAATGATGGAGAAAGTTAAATCATCTTTATAGCTTCCTAGAGAATATTTTTCCTCTTCTCGCTCTTTCCTAAATCCCCCCCAAACACTAAATAATATGGTAATCCTTTGCACAATGTTCTATAACTCTCTTTAAGCTACTATTATCATTATCATTAAAGTTGTTAATATTGAAATATATACTTTAGGGAGGTAACATTATTCCCATTTTACAGATAAAGAAATTGAGAGTGACAGATGGTAAGTTGATCTGGAGCAATTTTAACCAAGTTTAATACACTCCAAGCCCATGTACTTAATCTACATCAATAAACACTCGTGTAGTGTGTTTGCTTAAAATTAATTGTTCAGTTTACTAAAGTTTCAAATGCAAAACCTTGGTGCAATGTAAAATATTAATCATTTTTTACCCTTCTTAAAATCTCAAGAAATCTGATAATCATTTATAAGGAGCTTGAGTTACTTTGGGTCCCATTTATAAGTTTAATTAAATATCTTAATCATTTCAAAATGAATTTTGAAATTTAATATATTCAATTTCATTTTTTAGTGATTCAATTATTTCATTACCAAAAAGACTCTTCCAGAGTATTTAAGTAATACTTATAAATTTACTAAAATGTAAATATGTCTTAAATGCCTTTAATTATTCCTCTGCTCTATAAAATAAGATGTAGACATGAAATAACATGCTTAAATCAATTTACCTTATACCGTAAGGGAGACCGAAAATCCAGCACACAAAGTTCTATTAAACATGACAAATATCTAAAGTACTACACAGAAGTAAATTCATTAACACAAATGTTAATACTGCTTATTTGATTACTTTGTAATCTTCACACTTACTTCTAGGTATATTGGGGGAGGGCTGAGAAAAGGTCCCACTGTGTAGCCCAGACTGTCCTCAAACAAATTGCAATCCTCCTGCCTCGGCTCCCCAAGGGCTGTGATTACAGATGTGAGCTACCACGCCCCATTACTTCTAGATATCTTTAATCAACACGTATTTATACAGTTCTGGTTCATGTAATGGAGGGGTAATATTTATTAGAGTAACTCTTCTTCTAATAGCAATGATAAACCCTAGATAAAATATTAACACCAACTCTGTGAAGGTACTGGGGAGTCACTGAGAGCAGGGAGCGATGGGCATGGACATTACCCATGAAGAAGGGAAGCCCGCTGCATGGGGCCCATATTTCTTCAGCTTCCTTCCACCACGCACCACTCTTGACAAAAGAGCTCACCCCAAAAATCCAAAATTAAGTCCTCAAGGGGATCAAGATGACCGTCAGTAGTTTAACTGCTGCCACGATGAAATATTCTTTAAAGGAAGCCCAGAGTGTCTACAACATTACTCAGAGCAGCCTGTATACAATAATATAAATTACTAGATAGCCACAGAAACTAAAAAATGAGACTTTTAATCAAGAGGTGAATAGACACAGACCCAAAAGTGACCCAGATGAGAGAATTAGATTTTTTAAAAAGCTCTGAAAGCGTGTACAAATATATTAAATTTTAAAAATTTTTAAAAAACATATTAAATAATTTCTAGAAAAAGATGGGCAAAATAGGCAGTCAGATAGGGAATCTCAATAATGAGATAAAAAAAATTTAAATTTTTATTTAAAGAGAAAAAAATAAACAGAGGGGAAAAAAGGGTAGAAATAATACAGAATTACAGAAAAATAAACAGTAAGAAATCACTAGTTGATAAGTTACATATTGTCATCTTAGAAATAGTTGTTCAGGTTACAAAATTAAAGCATACAAAGTGACGTTCAAATAATGAGACTGCAAACAGTTCTGCTCAATGATCCAACAAAAATTTAGTAATATGGTTATCAGTCCTACACACTTGTTTTTTATCTTAAAGAGGGTAAGATTAAACATACCAAAACAGAACAAAACAGTTCATAAAGAAACAATTTAAAGGAATACGGATTTCAAAGCAAGTCCACTGGAGATCGTCACTGTCTTATTGTCTCTAGTTTTCTTCCAGATAGTTGTCCCCAACTTCACACACATTGAATACATACTGCATTTTATACAACTAATCAAATCATTAAAGGATGATGAAGGCTTTTTAGGTCTTCAAGACCTGACATTGGGGAAGTCAATAATGACTACCAGGGGCTGGGGATCAGCTGCATAAGCGCCCACCTTGCAAGTATGTGGTCATGAGTTCGATCCCCGGTACCGATAAAAAAGAAAAAGACAAAAAAAAAAAAAAATGACTACCACAATGTCTCTCATTCTCTTCGTGGTAGCTGCCCTTATCTTTATGTATGCTGAAATTGAACTTAAGAGACTAGACTAATATCACTCAACAGCGAATGATACTATTGCTAGATTTTATATCATAATGTTACAGAATTAGCATTGGGTTTCTTAGTGTCTCTTCTTCTTCAGAGTATCTGTTCATTACATTGTGCATTATATAATCTGTTCCTGTAAATAGTTTAAAAAATTCTTCCCATGTGTGAATTTCTACATGTATATCTATCTTCTTTGTATTATAGGGAAAAACAGATCATAACAAGACAACAAAACAAATTCCTAGAAAAACAGAGATGAAAAATTCTTTTAAAGAACCAAACAGAAATTCTAGTGAATAGTCTGAATCCAACCATAAGGAATAACAGATTCACCCAAGTTGCCTGGAATCCTACAGAATGTCATACAGTCTTTAAAAGCATCAGCAATATGAATGTCCAGGAAACACAAGAAGCTGTTTTCTAGTGCTCAGTGTACAGATCCTGTACATTTTTATTAAATTAGTGTTCAGCATGATCATTTCATCACCATAACATATATAGAACACCCATCAAAATAATATTTTCAAAAGACTAATCTATAGTAAAGTATTCAAAATGTAATATTATTTTTTCAGTACTGAGGCTCAAAACCAGGATCATCACATTAAACTACATACCCACACTTTTATTTTTTATTTTAAAACAAGCCCTTGCTAATTTGTTTAGTTGTCCAGGTGAATCAAATTTGTGGTCTTTCTGCCTCAGCCTCCTAGAATGCTGGAATTACTAATGTGCACTACCACACCCAACTATAATGCTAATGTTTAGAGAGTAACATTCAAATTCAGTGTTATCCTTCTTTATAGCTGAATAGTACTCCTCTATATAAAAATATCACATCTTTTAAATAAAATTTTTAAAAAATCACATCTTTTTATCCATTTGGCAGTTGATGGACATTTGTGTTGTTTCAAAGATTTAGCTATTACAAATTATGTAAGTGAAATAAATCAGACTCACATGTGTAGACATTGTATTGTTTCCCTAGTATAAAAAACTGAAAGAGTAAATGAAATCCAAAATTACAATAGCTATTTGAAAGTAAAAGGGGAAGAAATTTCTCAAAAGGAAACAACAATTGGGATGGGGGAAAGGAGAAAACAAGGGAAAAAATATATATATATATACTCACATATATATATATACTCATATATATATATACTCATATATATATATATATATATACTCACAAGACAGATAATTATACTACTAATCTCTATTAGTTCATCAAAAAGAAAAGTTTGTGCATTTCATTTTTCATCCCTGTATCTTGTGATCCGAACAATTATTTTGAAAATAACAATACACAATATATTAACCTTATAATCTCCTATTATTTTAAAATTCTATATCATCATTGTTATTCTTTTTTCATTTTAAAATAAAAATATTAAATGTGTATTATCCTAAAAGTTTTATTTTTAGTTATATATATATATTCTATGTCATAAATGATACAAAGAAACCCTCTCTTTATACACAAAGGCACGTTGTTTTCCCATTAATAAATGTCAAAGTAATCACATTTTACTGTAACTAAAAACCATAATAATTCAGATAGATTAATCCACGGATGTTAAGCCTTTAAGGCAAGTCATGTGCTGTGGTTTGGGTGACTGTCCCCTTCAGGTCCATCCACGTACCAACGCTGGGAGTGGTGCAGTTAGAGGTGTTGAGTTGGGGTGCAGTGGGAGGGCCTTAGGGTTGGAGGCATGTTGGTGGAGGGATTATGGGACCCTGTCTTCTTCCCTTGGGTGTCTCTTTTCTTCCTGGCATATGGTGTAAGCAGTTTTTCAGTCATGTACTCTCCCCCCCAGCAGCTGGCACCAGGGACCACACACCGAAGCAAGTGGAGAACCTAATCTTGGACTGAAACCTCCAGAACTGGGAGCTGAACCAACATTTTCTCTTTGTAAATTAATTATTTCGGGTAGTTCCAATAGTCACATGCAGCTGACCAATATAACATAGTTCACTAGTCTCACACGGTAGGTTATTTGATGATTTAAAGGAGGGGGTATCACTTTTATATTAGCAGAATCACTTGCCAATATCTTCACCAAAACATCAACTGTGTTATTCTTCAAGGTGGGACAATAAATTGTCATGGGCCTCCTAGTGTGATGTAATTTATTTACTTACTTAGAGGGAGGGTCTCACTGTGTAGCTCAGTCTGGCCTTGAACTCACTTATGTAGCCCAAATTGGCCCTGAACTCATAGTGATCCTCCTGACTCAGCCTCCAGGGCTGGGATTATAGGTGTGCACACCCCACCAGCTGTGTGATACAACTTAAACAGCACAATGTCACCCATCAATAGTCTTGTCCAAAATGTTTAACCTAATTTTTAATTATTTAAACCTAATTTGCAGTTTAGAATTTATGAGGACTGGAGGAACAGATAAAATGACATCTTGAGAAGTCAACCAGACAAATCCAAAAGGTGGGACATGTTATAGGAGAACTAGTCCAGTTTCTTTTAAAAGATACCACGATGGAAAGATGAAAACTCCTAACCCTTCTAAATTCAAGAAAACTTTAAAACAGGTTACGCTGGTCCTTGATTGGCTCCTGGACGGAATAAATTCAGTTTTCAAAATTTGGAGATGATTGGAAAATTTGAATATAGACTGGATATTAGAAAATAGTAAAGATTTTTGTTAATTTTATCAGCAATAACAATGGATTGTGGTTATACATATGTTCTTTCTTAATTTAAAAATGCCGTGGTTATATAATATTGCCCTCAATTATTTGATCCCTGTTCTCTAAGTAAGGATTCTGTCTCCTTGGTTTCCTTCATCTTTTCCCTGTGATTTACAGCCTTCCTGTAGGAGGAGTGTATTTTCCCAGCCCACTGACCTCGTGCTGGTCTTTGATCAGTGATGTGAGCAGAAATGAGAGCGCCCCGGTTCTGATGGAAGCTGACCTGCATCGCAAGCTCTTGCCTGTGTTCTTTTCCTTCCTGCATGACAGTGGCATAACCCAGACTGAGTTCTGCCTGAGTCTCAGGATAAGCACAGCTGAGCAGCCCCACATTATATCCCCACGATAGAGACTGACCAGCAGCTTGCATATGGTGTGAAGGAAAATAGTTTTTTGTTCTTGAAAGCTGTTGAAGTTTGGGGATTATTTCTTATAGTAGCTAATTTAGTGAAAGCTAGCTGGTACAAATGTATATTGAAGTATTCAGTGATAACATATTTTAAACTGTTCAGCAAAAACTCGAAGAAATATGAAATATGGTCAAGTGTGGTGGAGCACACCTGTAATCTCAGCATTTGAGAGGCTGAGGGCGGAGGGTCGCCATGAGTTCAAGATCAGTCTGGGGTACATAGTGTGTTTCAGGCCAGCCTAACCTACACAACGAGAACCTTCCCAAAGAAAGAAAAAAGGAAAGTGCAGCAACCAAAAAAATATTTTAATTCACTGATCTCAATAGAAAAATTAAGATGAGAAAAGAATTAGTGAATCTAAAACTAGAAAGAAAGAAATGATCCAACCTGAGCAACAGAAGAAAAATAGATTGATAAATAACAGAAACTAGGGGCCTGTGGTAGACACAGGAAATATTTAATGTAACATTAAAAAACTCAAAAGAAGGGAAAAAGAAAAACTGGAAAAGTATCAAAGGAGATAAAGTTGTTCAAAATGTAATGGCTGAAGAGTCCCCAAATTTTGTAAGAGATATAAACATATGGATTCAAAAAACTCAGCAAAATCCAAAAAGGATAAACCAATCCATAGATATCTACACCATGACACATTATAGTCAAACTTGTGAAAACTAAAGACAAAGGCAAAAAAATCAGCAATGGGAGAAACAAGACACTAATTATTGATGAACAACAATTTGAATGACTGTGGACTTTTCACTAGAAACCATGAAAGCTAGAGGAAAGTGGCAAAACAACTTTTAAGGAGTGAAAGATAAGAATTATCCATTTTTATACCTGTCAACAATATCCCTTAGTGAAGAAGAGGTAGTCAAGACGTTCTTAGGTGGAGGAAAGCAAACATAGTTTGATGCCAGCAGTACTATGCTAAATAAATGGCTGAAGGAAACTTTTCAAATAAAAAAAAAAGTTGCAAAGGAAACTTGAAAATAAAGAATAAAGAAAAAGTGACAAAAAGTCAAATATGCAAGTAGGCATCATAAACTATACTTTTGAGTTTTCTAAATTCTGTTAAGCAAAAATTATAACACTCATGATATGGTTTTTAATGTATGTGAGTATGTAAGACAATTATATTGCCAACAGGTATATCAGATTTTCCCAGGAAAGGGAGGGGCATTACAAACCGATAAAATGGGTCAGTGCACCAAGCAGGCACCGCAATTCTAAATGTTTGTGTGCAAAATAATGGACCTTTAAATACACAATGCAAAAAATTGATCACACTGAAAGAACAAGAAGACAAATTCTTAATTATAGCTGAAAACATCAACTTCCCTCCCTTAACAACTGAGAGAACTACCGGACAAAAGCATCAATAGGAACATAAAAACAACACCATCAGCCAGTACTGACAACTGTCAGCCCACAATGCTCTAGCTGATATTCATACAACTTTCCAATCATAGCAACAGAGTGTGATCCTTTCAGTAAGTTCATGGAACATTCACAGTAGTAGACTCTACTGCGGGTCATAAAACAAATATAAATAAATCATCAACATTAAAATCATACAGAATATACTGAAAGCAATGGAATCAAACTAGAAATTGAAAATACAATGATAGGGAAAAGCAGAAGATAGGTAACATACTTAGAGAAGAATTTCAGAATACGTAGAGATTAAACAACATACTTTAAAATAATCCATAGAATAAAGAGAAAGCCTAAGGAGAAACTTTAAAGTTGTATTAAACATGAAAATAGAAATAAGGACCTGCCTGGCAAGCATTGAAGTCGTGAGTTCAATCCTTGGTACCAAAAAATAAAATAAAATAAAATAAATTGTCTAAAATGTGTAGAAAGCAATTTAAACAGAGGTGATAGAAAAGATGGATAGCACTAAATTGTTAGAGAAATAGCCTCAAATCAATAATCCAAGATCCTACAATAAACTAGAAAGGGAAGAGAAAAACAAAGCCAACATGAGCAGAAAGAAAGAGGTAATAAGAAACAGAAAAACAAGCCAGGCCTGGTGCCGCACATACACCACCACAGCCCTAGGGTAATGCCCTGCTTTGGTGCATGAAGAAATCAGGTACATTCTGTTCCACCCTCAGCAGATTGAACACAAAACCAGCCATCCTCACGGGTTCTCTGCACCTCAGGTGACCCAGATGTCAAGAGAAACTGTTTTTCTTAGTACACAGACTATTTCTTCCCTTCACAAGGTTTTGTCATCAAATATAAAATGTCAAGCCAGAGTTACAAAAATTGGAATATATTTGAATGTTCATATGCAATGAAGATGACCTTTAAAAAACAAATACAGAACAAGCTGGGTGCGGTAGTACATACCTGTCACTCCAGCATTCTGGGAGGCTGAGACAGGAGGATAACAGGAGCCCAGCCTGGGCATTTAGTGACTTAGCAAGACCCTGACTCAAAATTTAAACAAAAAGAAGGTTGGATATTTAGCTCAGTTGCAGAGGCCCTGAGTTCAATTTCCAGTACCAGAAAACAAAAATAGACAGAACCATTACATTTTCTTATGTATTTGAGAGTTATGAGAATATTAATTCACAATTCACTATCCACACTGTTGCCCAACAAAGTACCACCAGTTTAAAGTTGTAAGAATAGTTTTTCCTCCGCTCATTGGTGCAGAGAAACGGCCTCATTTGCACACACCGCTCAGATGTAACTGTGCTCCTGTGACATTTGTTCCCCTGACTGCCAGGATCCCACTGGGAGGACCGTCCCAAGACACACGGGTCAGGAGAGAGCCCCGGTTGTGGACTTGGCCCAACACATAAACTCAGAAGAAAGAGACCATCTCTGGAACTTGGGGTCACTCGGCCTGGAACTGTCTGTCACCTATTCTCAGAGCCTCCAGCCAAGCAGCAGCCCAGATTCAAGGCTGCCCGTAGGAGGAGCCGTGAAGTCACACTGCACCCGGCATAGACACAGGACCCAAAGGACGCAGGGTAATTTTACAGTCGGTCTGCCTATCTGCCCCGAGCTCAGCAGAGGAGAGAACACAGGGCATGGGTCTGCAGGAATCAGCCACCAGGCCCTACACACAGAGGAACAAGCAGGGTGGCAGTGAAAGGCAAGTGGCCCAGTGAGGGCCGGCAGAGGCAAGAGCAGCCTGCCAACAGGACAGCAAAGGGCCCTGAAAGAAATGTGTGTAGACCTAACCGGGAAGGTCCAGGGAGGGGACGCTGTCCTAGCCGAGGGAATGGGACCGGGGTGACGCTGGGTTGCTGCAGAAACATACACAGATGGCCCTCAGAGTAGAAAGACGGCCTGTGTCAGGAAGCAGGGCTTCCCATCCTGGAGGGCTGGGCTGTAATGAGGTGGCCGGCGCTGTGCCTGAAGGTACACACGTGTGCGCCAGGGAGGCAGTGGTGGGACAATTTCAGGAGTGGCAACCAGAGATTAGGGTCTGAGCAACGGGGACCTGAAAGGGAAAATGCTCCTGAGTGTGGTGGCACAGGCCTGCAATCTCAGCACTCTGCAAGGCTGAAACAGGATGATCTCAAGTTTGAGCCCAGCCTGAGTAGCTTAATGACAATAATACCAATCATTTGGCAGGTAACAGAAAATTTCAGCTTATTATTTTTCATCCCTGAAAAAATTCCAGAACAAATGGAAATCAAAAGTCCATTCTGGGAGAGCTCACTTTTGGTGTCCCACTTGGTGCGTATCCTCTGCAGGACCTTGGTCCAGTTTTCTGTAGGTCGGGGGCATCTTTAGAGCTGGGTCTTCCATGCCATAAGCCATGAGGGAGCCTCTGAGCCATGCCCATCCAAACTGAGATCTTCCACCAGTGTAGGTGTAAAGCACAGTGTAGAACAGGTAACAGATCTTTCTTAGTACAGTGAAAGAATGCACTGTAATCAATTTTATATTGATAATTTAAATGATAATTTTTGAATATGTTGAGATAAAATAACATTAAAATTAATTTTGTATTATGTTTTAAACATGACTACTGGGCTGGTGAATGTAAGGTTATATGTGGGTTCATATTGGTAGCTTATACCTTACTGTTGGACAGTGCTACTGCATGCCCGATGAAATGAAAGCTTTTTTTTTTTTTTTTTTTTTTATCGGTACCGGGGATCGAACTCACAACTGCCTGCTTGCAAGGCAGGCACTTATGCAGCTGAGCTAAATCCCCAGCCCCCAAAATGAAAGCTTTTTCCATACATTTCTGTTTTCTTCCCAGGCTGAAGCTGTGACCTAGAAAGAGATAAATCATACAGATAGCCTGAAGCACAAGCTATGTTGTTGGTTTTCAAGGACAGCATGTATGTGACCATCATTTCTTTACCCACAAGGGAAGGAATACAAAAGAGAACTGCTAGAAAAAGTTCCATGTATTAAAAAGTTTTCATAACAAATATTTTTGATGATCACTAAAGCGTGACAAATTAACATGCCTGTGTTGGGTCAGCATTCCTTTAGGAAACCTCCGTGCAGCCTGCAGGAGCCCATCCTGGGCAGGTGTGTTTTGCTGTTTCCATTGTTAATTGGGGCTCCCAAGTGTCTCTTTGTCTATGGCAGTAGCCTTGCTGTTTCTCCTCAGCTTCCATGACACTGATTTTTCGAAGATTCTGTGTCAGTTGCCTAAACATCTTACACAGTGTCTTTGAATGTGTTCCATTATTCTCTGAAGTCCTGGAAAAAGGAGCTCAGGCCCGGGGAAGCTAGCTTACTCTCTGGCCACATACTGTACTAAGACTACTTCACAGAGGACTTTGGGTCCTTAGCATTGCACCATACTGGGGGACATGCCATACCAAGCTTTCCTTCAATTCGCAATTCTGAGTTTAATGGCTTGTTTAAAGCGATGATCCCCAGATTGCTTCTTTGTAAAAGTGTATGCTTCCATTTGCAATTAATAAATAACCTACAGGTTGCTCCATGTGAATATTTGGTTTCATAGTAATTGTTCACCTAGAAGCTGTAACATCTATTGCTAGTCCTTGCTTGAACCAAACATTTCATTAGGAGCTGCAAAATGATGATTTTTAAATCCTGTAATTCCTTTTGCCTCTATTAGCTATAAGATTTGCCTTTTTGGAGCTGGGGATTTAGCTCAATGGCATAGGCGCCTGCCTTGCAAACAGGCAGTCGTGAGTTTGATCCCCGGTACCGATAAAAAGGAAAAAGACCAAAAAAAAGATTGGCCTTTTCCTTTTTCTCTTTTTTATTCCATGAATTTATGGGTTGCAATTTATGCAATATTTTACAAATAATTGTAGTAATTATTCATTTTTATGTTCAAATCATTGCAAATGTGGTCTGTGTCCTTTTCATCCTGCCTCACTATTGTTTGAACATTTCCTTGCTTTCTGACACACTGAAATCTCTCATGCTCCCTTCATACTTTTGGTGTCCTATATCGACCCCCTTTAATCAAGAAAGATATTGAGAGCCAAGATCTGGGTAATAGGTGGGCTTCATGCTACCAGAGTTTCTCAATGAATAGTATTTTAAAATTTGAGGTACGTTTCACATATAAAATTTGTCCTTTAAAAATGTATAGTGAAGGGCCAGGGAATTGGCTCAGCAGTATAAGCACCTGCCTAACAAGTGTGAGGTCATGAGTTTGATCCCTAGTACAAAAAAAAAAAAGTTGTATACTTAAGTACCAAAGATTTAGCTCAGTGGCACAGTGCCTGCCCGGCAAGCATGAGGCCCTGAGTTCGATTCCTGGTACCAAAAAAATGTACAGTTGAAAACGCAAATCTTTATCTTCATGAGATACCATTTCACTAGGATGATTGTTCTAAAGAGGGCAGCAGGAAATAACAAGTGTTGATGCAGATATAGAGAAATTGGACCCCTGACCCTGGTTGGAGGGGAGGGGTAAACTGATATAGTCTATTTCTCACAAATGAAATCCCAGCATACGCCAATGTTTGCATGTGTTCTCCATTTCTTTCCACAGCCAAATAAAATTCCATTATTCTACACAGTTTGTTCCCTAGCTGGTGGATATCTGTGTTATATTTCAACCACTATGAATAATGATGCTACAAACACGAGGTTTTCCGTGAACACGTTGACCTTTTTCCTGAGTAAATCGTCACGAGTAGAACTTCAGGGTGGAACTTCAGAGCTGAACTGCCGGGCAATGAAGTGTCTGAACTGCGTGAGGCACTGTTTTCCACGGCGCTGGCAGCAGCGTCCCTTCCCGTCGGTTACGAGAGTTTCAAATGAACACTCATTTTCTAAACTAAAACAGTCAGATAACTGATTTTAAATTATGTCTCTAGGTTGTGTCTTGCTTTGTCAATGTGTAATAAAGTAAACTGGGGATGCCACCAATGTAAAAAAATGAATGATTTTAATAAGATATGTAGCACAGTTTATATTATCTAAAAGCTGTTCTCTACCCAACCTGGGGCCTCCTGCGCGCGTGCCCGGCTGACAGGTAGGGAAAGGGTGGCTCCCAGACACACCTGTCAGCACACTGCACAGACTACAGTCCCCACCTCTCTCCAGCAGAGGTCAGCGGCCTGAACTACATTTCCCACAATGCCTCTTTCCGGGCGGATTTTGCCGGGAGAGGAACCTGGGGAAACTCGGCCGGCAGAAGGGAAGGGGAATCTATTATTCTCCGGAGGCGGAGACAGCCAGCTGCGGAGCAGATGTGAGGATCATCAGCCTCCCTGGAGAGCTTCCCGGAGCCACCTGCTGCAGGCTGATACCTTTTAGGGTCCTCCGCGTCTTCCTTTGCTGCAGTAGCCCGAAGCTGCTCCCCGCCACCCCCTAACAATGCTGAGAGCCCCCTGCAGGCCTGCAACGGGGAGAGCCGTTCGCGTTTTCCTGAACAGACTGAATAACGCGCGTGAGCCTGTGCCGCGGGCGGGCCGGGGGGGGGGGGGGGAATTTAAAATCAGTGAAAGAGGGGGAAAATGCAGTGTGCCTAGCGACAGAGTTTTTTACCACCAGAAAATTTCCGTTTAAGAGCCGACCTGTCAATCTGCATTGCTATCCTTAATTTATCACGAGCACTTAAAAACACAAAAGAGATTTCTTAAAAATGACATTAAAGATGCATTGTAAACACCATTTAATGATGGAATAATAGTCTATCAAGCAAGTATCCCATGATTTAAAGAATTAGTTCCACCGTGTTGGCGTTTGTTGTTGTTATTATTATTGGTACTGGGGATCGAACTCATGACTTTGAGCATGCCAAGCAGGCATTTGCGCAGCTGAGCTAAACCCCCGGCCCGATTATTATTGTTTTACTTATTATAAATAATCTTGAAAAGAGTGACATTTATTATTTCTCCCTTTAGGTGAATTTCAAGAGTAATATTTCTGGCTAAAAATATAAACGTATTAGATTGTCAATACACATGACTAGAACCATTTCAATAAATGTAGTGGCTTACACTGCTACAAAAATTAGCGAGCAAAAATTAATCCTGGACACAGACACTGTCATTCAACAATAACGTTTGCTAAATTGATAGGCATCATTTGTGTCTAAAAATCCAAGCTTACTTTTATTCACCTGTTGATTAGTTGTCCGTGCCTCACCCACCCTTCCTAACTCCTTGCCCTTCCTTTCTTTTCCTCTTGTTTGCTTGCCTTCCTTCTTTTCTCCTCTTTCTCCCTTCTTTCCTCTCTTCTTTCTTTTTCTCATGGCTCCTGTCTTTTTATCTGTTACACGGTATTTTTGTAAATTC
This sequence comes from Cavia porcellus, assembly GCF_034190915.1. Classification (NCBI taxonomy): domain Eukaryota; kingdom Metazoa; phylum Chordata; class Mammalia; order Rodentia; family Caviidae; genus Cavia; species Cavia porcellus. The sequence goes on from NW_026947493.1 coordinate 441,958, forward strand.
ACCTAACGTCCTGTTGCATTTAATTTTGTGTACCTGTATTATATATTTTGTCATTCTCATGTAGTAAAAAGCTATTCTATTATACTTCCCAACAATCTTTGGAAATGTTAAGAAATTTTATAAAACTTGGATTTACTTGAATATTTGAGGGATCTATTAGAAGGGTATCTAACTTAATCCCCTGCTCTTTGGATAAATCTTAATGTAATTATATTTTAGATCTTTGGTGTGGCTCTTTTTAATAACTAAAACATGCTTATTACAAAGAGTTCAAAGACTCAGACTTGGTGTGGTGGCACATGCCTGTAATCACAGCACTTGGAAGGCTGAGACAGGAGGACTGTCTTGAGTTTCAGACCGTCCCGGGGTACATAGTCAGTTCTAGGCTAACCTGAACACAAAGCAAGGCTCTGCCTGAAAATAACTTTAAAAAAATAAAAGAAAGAAAAGAAGTTTACAGACTTAGAAGTAGGCAATGTAGAAAGTGAGCAAATCTCACCCCATAGACACAAACACTGATGATTTGGTGAATTTTTAAGTTTTTGGATCAGGTATATTTTAGAAAGATAATATGCATAGATTTTAAGTGTACAAATATCACCATACCTTCAAAATATAAAGCATATCTGCTCCCAGAAAGTTCCTTCTAGCCCTTTCTAACTACCCCATAGTCCCAACAGCAAGAATGCTTTAATGTTAGTTATTATAGTTGAGTTTTGACTGCCTTTGAACTTCTGATAAATGGAATCATAAGCTCATCGTGTCTGCCTTCTTTCAGTCAACATAATGCTTTTAAGATTTTTGTTTTGTTTTGCTTTTTGTGACAGGGTCTCTGTCACAAAGCCCAAAATGACCTTGAACTCTCAGTGATCCTCCTGCCTAAGGCTCCAGAGTGCTGGGATTACAGGTGTGTGCCACCAGTCCTGAAAGTGTTTTAAAATATATCCATATTGTTCTGTGTATCTGAAGTTTATTTCTATTTATTGCTGAATAGTGTTCCACTGTGTAGATAAACCACAATTTATTTATGAATGGATATTTAGATTTCTTCCAGTTTGGGTCTATATTGTGTGAATCTCCTAAGAACATGCAAGTCTTTTCTTTCAGTTTTGTTTTTTTATTAGTAGGTGATTTTAGTACGTAATCATCACATTCCTTATGGGGAAGAATGTGCATGTATATCCTTTCTATACATGACATATCTTAATTTTTTTTTTGATCTGTGAATCAAACTCAGGACCTTGTGCTTGCTGGGCAGGCACTTGTGCCTCTGAGCTATATCCCTGGCCTTTAATTTTTTTTTTTCAAACTCTTTCCTCTCTGCTACCCTTCATCTCTTAATCATCTTCCCGTATGAGAAAGATCTCTCTTCTTACTTTTTATTATTTATTAGCCTTTATCTGCTTTTTATTTTAGGGGGTTCCTTATGTAAGAGAAATCATGCAATATTTAAGTTTGTGTCTCTGATCTATTTCACTGAACATTATGGTCTCAGGGTGCATCTGTATTCCTACAAGTGACCAGTTTGTCCTTCATTATAGCACAGTAATACTCTATTGTGTTTAAATGTCATTCTTTATCCATTTACCTGTTTATGGGTATCTAAGTCACTTCCAAAACTTAGCTGTTATGAGTTGAGCTGCTGTAGACATGTGCATGGATGCGTGCATCACTGTAATAAGAAGACTTTAGCTCTTTCAGGAGATACCTATAAAAGGACTAGCTGGGTCAAATGGAATTTCTACTTGTAGTTTTTTTTTGTCTTTTTCATTTTTATCAGTACCAGGGATCGAACTCACGACCGCACACTTGCAAGGCAGGAGCTTATGCCACTGAGCTAAATCCCCAGCCCCCTACTTGTAGTTTTTTGAGGATACTCCATACTGGTTGTACCAGTTTACATCCCCACCAACAATGTAGAAGGGTTCCTCTTTCTCTATAACCTTGCCAACATTTGTTATTGTTTGATTTTTCTGATGAGGACCATTCTTTCTGGAGTAAAGTGAATCTCAGTCTGGTTTTAATTTGTGTTTCGCTAATGCCAGGGATGGTGGAAATTTTTCATGAATGTATTGGCCATTAGTACTTCTGAGAAAAGCATCTATTCATTTGACTTGCCCGTTTTTTGCCTGGGTATTTTGTTTGGGATAATCTAATCTTTTAAATTTCTTTATTGATTCTAGATATTAGTTCTCCCTCTGAGGAATAGCTAGCAATTTTTTTTCCCACTTTGTAGGTTGTCTCTTCACTTTGTTCATTGTTTCCTTTGCTTTTGGAGAAGCTTTTTAGTTAGATACAACTTTATTTGTTGTTCTTGTTCCTATTTCTTGTTAATCTGTTTTGATTATGATAGCTTTGTAGTACCTTTTGAAGTCAGGTAATGTGATACCGCTAGTTTTGTCCTTTTTGCTTAAGATGACTTTGGCTATTTGGGATCTTGTGCTTCCATATGAATTTTTTTAATTATTTTTTTCTTATTTTGTGAAGATCCTCATTGGCACTTTGGTGGACTTTGCATCGAATCTCTAGATTGCTTTGGTAGTATTTTTTTAAAATTAATTCTCCCAAACCATAAATATGAATTTAAAATATTTTTATGTCATTTAAGTTATTTCGTCAAGATTTTGTAATTTTCATTTTAGAGGTCCTTTGCTTACTTGGTTAAATTTATCCCTCAATATTTTATTTTATGTCTATTATGAATGGGATTCCTTCATGATTCTTTCTCATCCATCTCTCATTAGTGTTTAAACATTTTACTGACTTTTGCATGCTGCCTTTAGTCACTTTCCTTGTTACTGAGACCCAATACCCAACACCTGAAACTTACCCAAAGCGAGATTTATTTGGGCTCCTGTTTCAGTCCATGGTTAGCAGCAGAAACAGAACGGCTGAGGGGCTGGTGTAGGCAAAGCTGCAGACAGGAAGCAGAGAGAGAAAAGGAAGGAGCTGGGGAGAGAAACAAAGCCTTCCAGGCCAGCCCGGGTGACCGGCCTCTTCCAATCAGACCCTGCCTCCTAATCGAAAGTGGGCTTTTGAAAGCCCTCATAACGAATCACCCTCCAAAAATCCCACCTTGGAACACGTGAGGCTCTTGGAGGACATCTAGGTAGAAAATATGACAGACTCTGATTCCCGATGCTGGGCTGCCTTTCACAATATCCCTTACCTCATTTGGGCTTGGACACCTGTCCCAGGCCTGACCAGTGTAGGGCTGGGGAATGCTTTCCCTAACCCAACCTAGCTTGTGATTCATTGTTCTAACCCATGTAGGTTAATCCCACTCCAGCATCGCCTTCGTGTGGCATGTTCTCATTGGCCACGCCTGTACCTTTGTCAAATGTCTACTGGATGCTTTTGCCAGTTTATAAAAATCATTCTTCTAGCGAGGTATGGTGTTGGGAGCCGCAGCCCCGAGCCCGGTCGCCTTACTTGGCGGACGTGAGGCCTGTAGGAAAGAGCAAAGCCTGAGCTAGATTACCCCTCCCATCGAGTGTGCTAAGATGGCGCTTATCTCCTGCTTCCTGCTTGGTAAACAACCCGCCCTGTAAGACCTCCTGCTTCCTGCTTGGTAAACAACCCGCCCTGTAAGATCTCCTGCTTCCTGCTTGGTAAACAACCCGCCCTGTAAGATCTCCTGCTTCACAACCCGCCCTGTAAGATAGTCTGCCTAGCAACAACTGATGTTAGCCAATCAGCCCGCATCGCGCGCTTTGAACTGATTGGCCACTGTAACCCTATAAAAGTGAGTGCCTCTCCCGCCACGAAAGAAGAAGCAAAAGAAGCAGAAGAAGCACACAAGGAGCCGCGGAGAGCGGACCGGTAGAGGCTTCGGGACAGACTGTAGGGAGAAGCACGCAAGGAGCCGCGGAGAGCGGACCGGTAGAGGCTTCGGGACAGACTGTAGGGAGAAGCACGCAAGGAGCCGCGGGGAGCGGACCAACAGAGGCTTCGGCCGGGAGGATTCCCGGGGCAGGCTGTACGGAGAAGGAAAATAAAAGAAAAGGTTGTCCACTGCCAGACTTTGTTGTGTGTCCTTCCTGCCGGCCGGGAGTGACACCGACATCTGGTGGCCCGTACGGGGAGCTGATCACCCCCGAGACGTGGCAGTGGACAACGCTCCAACGCAGAGCTGCAAGACAGGTGAGTAGAGGATAAACCTGGGCCCTGGGTGGCGCGCACCTACAGGGTTTGTAGACTCCTCTCAGGCTCACGCGTAAGTGGCGGATTCCTTGGGCCTCACGCGGTGAGTAACATATTAAAAAATGGGAAACATGCTAGGTAGCGGCACTAAGAGTGAGGGTGGTTGCGGGGAAAGCTCTCAAGAGCTTACAGAAATACGCAGGGTATTTGAGCAGGCCCAGTCAGGGAGCTCCCGAGAGGGGTCCGTCAAGGGGAACAAAGATGCTAAGGAGGAGGACGGGGCTCAAGCCTCGGAGTCGTCTGACTCCGAGGACGAGGGAAGGTTGAATGGTGAGGAGGCCAAAGAGACCAGCTGTCAGGGGCCTAAGTCGCTTGATGGGGAGACGCAAGGCTCTTTCGCTGCGTTGCGCCGCGAATTGCGCTCCGCTCAGCTAGGCTTACGAAAAAGCAGAGAGCTTCTGAGCGCCCCCTGGCAGGGGAGGGAGACAGAACCTTCTGCTCCGCCCTGGAACTCGTTCCCGGAAGCGGTCCCTCGCCGCGATGCCGCCGCATGGGAACTCCCCCCTCTTCCGTCAGTACAGGAAATAACGCACAGGCCGCCATTTTCTGTTCAGCCACGGCCGCCATCTTACGATGCTCCGCCACCGGCGGGACGTTATTTCCACAGACAGCTGTGGCGTGGGGGTCGTGTGTCTAATGAAGACCACCCGTTCCCAGGGATAGATAGCGGCCCCTATGGGATATATCCTGTACAGATGGCCATGGGTCAGGGACGTAATGTGTGGGAACCCTTTGAAATAAAGCAGATTAGAGAACTTAAAAATGCAGTTACAACCTTTGGGCCGACTGCGCCTTACACCATTGCCATGCTGGAGAACCTGTCTTCTGGGCCCCTCACCCCCGCGGACTGGACTCAGCTGGCAAAGGCGTGTCTGCCCTCGGGTAGTTACCTGGATTGGCGAGCCTGGTACGCCGAGTTCGCTGCCGAACAGGCGGAAAGAAACGCTAACCGAGGGAACCGGGGATGGAATAGAGACATGCTTATGGGGGAAGGCCAACACGCTGATGATCAGACTCAGTTCCCTGGTGCAGTTTATGAGCAGATCAATACCATTGGGCTTCGCGCCTGGAAGCAGGTGAGTGGTGCCGGAACGGCATCCTTGTGCCTTTCTAAAATAGTCCAGGGCACAACAGAGCCATTCGTTGATTTTGTGGCTCGGATGCAAGATGCCGCCGATAAGATCTTTTCCGATAGGGAAGTGGCTCAACCGCTGGTTAGGCAGTTGAAAAGCTATTGGGAGACATTAATTGGATTAGGCCATATTTACACATACCAAATTCAGATCTCAAACCCCTGTTCGACCTTCTGAAGGGAGACCCAGATATAGCCTCCCACAGGAGGCTCACTCCTGAGGCAAGAGCTGCCTTACAGAGAGTGGAGGAAGCCTTAGGTGGGGCTACCTTACACAGAATTGAACCAGGGCGACCCTTTGACGTCTGTTTGCTACAGACTAGTCTACAGCCCACAGCGGTGATTTGGCAGAAAAGACCACTCCTGTGGGTACACCCTAAGGTCTCACCTGCAAAAGTCATAGAGCATTACCCGGAGGCAGTCGCTTCATTGGCCCTTGAAGCACATGATAGAGCTGTCCAACATTTTGGCTCAGGACCACAAGCCATCCGAGTACCCTATACCGCCAGCCAGATCAAGACCCTGGCTGCCTGCATAGATGCTTGGGCCATTTTGAGATGTGTTTTCCATGGGGATATAGACAATCAATACCCTAAAGACCCTATCTTGTCATTTGTTACTCAGCACCCTGTAATTTTTCCAAAGGTTACTGCCTCTGAGCCATTAGTTCCAGCAACTACAATATATACAGATGGCTCCAAGACGGGGATAGGCGCCTATGTGATCCTAGGCAAGCCCCCGGTTACCATACAATTTGAACCAGATCAGCCTCAGGTGGTGGAACTGCAGATCGTTAAAATGATTCTTGAAAGGTTCTCAGGACCCATTAACATTGTCTCCGATTCTAGGTATGTGGTCAATGCTATGCAAGTGCTTGAGACTGCCGGTTTAATTAGATCCACTTCCACAGTGGCTGGGCTGTTCCTGTCTATCCAGACATTGCTCCAGAACAGACACCATAAGGTCTTCACCACCCACATAAGAGCACATACATCCCTGCCAGGGCCTATGGCACAGGGGAATGCGGCTGCTGACACTGCCACTCGCCCGTTATGGATTTTTACCTTACTAACACCAATCGAGCGAGCCCGTGCCTTCCATGATAAGTTTCATGTCAATGCCAGGACACTAGCAAACCATTTCCATGTTCCCAGAGCAGATGCACGAGATATCGTGCGACTATGTGACTCCTGTGCCACATACAAACCTGCCATACCGATGGGAGTAAACCCTCGAGGTTTGATCCCTGGTGATGTTTGGCAGATGGACATCACACATATACAGGAATTTGGGACTCTTAAATATGTTCATGTTTCCACAGACACCTGTTCTCATGTCATATTTGCAACAGCAGAAACAGGTGAAAAAGTGTCTAATGTGATCAATCATTGCCTGGCGGCTTGGGCCGCATGGGGCAAACCAAAAATATTAAAAACTGATAATGGACCAGCCTATATAGGCAAAGCCTTCAATGAGTTCTGCAAAATGATGGAGGTTCAATTAAAACATGGTATCCCATACAATCCCCAAGGTCAAGGAATCATTGAGAGGGCTCATAGAAGCCTCAAAGAAATTTTACAAAAACAAAAAGGGGGAGTAGGCCAAGGCCTGGCCCCAAAGGCACGATTATCCATGGCACTATTCACACACAATTTTTTAAATTTAAATAATGATAATTGCTCCCCAGCTATGGAGCACTGCAACCCTTCCCCCAACCATAAAGGGTGGGTTAAATGGAAAGATGTCCTAACAGGACAATGGATGGGCCCGGATCCGGTAATCAGCTGGAGCCGAGGCGCGGTTTGTGTTTTCCCACAGGAACCGGGACGAGAACCACTGTGGGTACCGGAGAGACTGACACGGGCAACAAAGCCCTCGACTGAAGATCAGACCTGCCCTACCGGAGATCCATCACAGACCAACCAACAAGATGAATAGAAATAGCGGTAGCCCAAAATGGACAAAAAGATCCTCAGGCATATGCATGGCTCGCTCGCCTAGCCTACGACCGAATCTAGGGGCGGTGAGCTTCCCACACTCCTCCTCTAAAAAATTATGATATAGCTGGGTAGGAGAGTCAATGACGGGTAAGAGCGTACTCCCCCGGTGCGACTCAACCTAAGCCAGGCCCTACCCCATCCTGCACGTAAGCCGCTGGACTGTTAGATGCTGCCCAGGTCTAAATTTCTCTCCGAGGGGATTTCTTTACGGAGAGGAAATGAGTGCAAGCTTGTGTGCATCCAGGTTCCGTCCAGTTTGTGCCTGGCCCTAGAAAAAGGACGAGGGCCTCAGGGCCTTGGCAGACCATGGGACGGCCGACCAGGGTCCAAGCCAAGGGCCTACGGTGGGCCTCAACACAGGGCATAAGCCTCTGCACTCGATCCAGGGCGGGCTGCGATGCATACATTCATTCAAAGTAAATAAATTAGGGGGAGATGTTGGGAGCCGCAGCCCCGAGCCCGGTCGCCTTACTTGGCGGACGTGAGGCCTGTAGGAAAGAGCAAAGCCTGAGCTAGATTACCCCTCCCATCAAGTGTGCTAAGATGACGCTTATCTCCTGCTTCCTGCTTGGTAAACAACACGCCCTGTAAGATCTCCTGCTTCCTGCTTGGTAAACAACCCGCCCTGTAAGATCTCCTGCTTCCTGCTTGGTAAACAACCCGCCCTGTAAGATCTCCTGCTTCACAATCCGCCCTGTAAGATAGTCTGCCTAGCAACAACTGATGTTAGCCAATCAGCCCGCATCGCGCGCTTTGAACTGATTGGCCACTGTAACCCTATAAAAGTGAGTGCCTCTCCCGCCACGAAAGAAGAAGCAAAAGAAGCAGAAGAAGCACGCAAGGAGCCGCGGAGAGCGGACCGGTAGAGGCTTCGGGACAGACTGTAGGGAGAAGCACGCAAGGAGCCGCGGGGAGCGGACCAACAGAGGCTTCGGCCGGGAGGATTCCCGGGGCAGGCTGTACGGAGAAGGAAAATAAAAGAAAAGGTTGTCCACTGCCAGACTTTGTTGTGTGTCCTTCCTGCCGGCCGGGAGTGACACCGACAGTATGGTGGCGCATGCCTGTAATTCTAGCACTCAGAAGGCTGAAGCAGGAGGATCTCTGCATGTTGAAGGCCAGCCTAGGTTACATAGTGAGTTTAAGGCCCATCTGAGCTCACAGTGAAACCCTGTCTCAGAAAGACCAAAAAAAAAAAAAGTTCTTCCTGTATTCTAGAGCCACATCTTTTTAAAATACATGTATTGAGGCTGGGTATGGTAGTGTGTGTCCATAATTCCACTACTTAGGAAGCTAAGTTAAGGGGATCAGACGTTCAAGGCCAACTGGGACAATTTAGTAAGACTCTGTTTCAATATAAAACATAAAAAAGGCTGGGAGTATCATCAGTACGAGGCCCTGGGTTCAGTCCCTAGTACTGCAAAAGAAAAACAAAGAAAATGTTTTCAACCTCATGGGATCATACCTTTTATTATCTTAATGGTATGGATGAACAGATACTTCTGCTTATGAAATCAAATATGTGAATTTTAAATTTTATGCGAGTGTTGTGCCCCATCTGAAATTTCGGCCTATCCCAATACAGGAAGATAGTTTTTTTTGTAATGGGAATCGAGCTCAGGACCTCACACTTGCCAGGCAGGCACTGTGCCACTGAGCTATATCCCCAATCTTCTCCCATGATTTTTAAAAAGCTTTAAAGTTTCAAATTTTATGTTTAGGTATATTATCCATCCTCTATTAATTTTGTATGTTGATGAGTAGAACGTATGTTATCTTCCCCAGACATATTCCATAGTTTGCCAAAACTGTTAAAACACATACTCATTTCCTACTCGATGGCTTTGGATCTTTTGTCAAAAATCAAATACCATCTAATGGCGCTCTTTCTGGGCTGCATACTGTTCCATTGATCTGCAGTTTGTCAATACACCAGTACCCCACTGATTACTGTAGCTTTATACTCCAGTGGTATAAGTTCTCCAACTTTGTTCTTTTTTTAAAAGATTTTTTTGCTATTCCCTTTGAATTTAAATATAAATTTTAGAATTAGCTTGTTGACTCACTGCAGAAAGTGCTCTTGGTATTTTGAATGGGATTATGTTGAATCTATAGTCCAAATTAGGGGGAAAGGCTGCCTTAAAATATCAGTGTTTATCATTGTTGTTTTGTTTTTTGAGACAGGATCTCACTGTGTAGAACAGGCTGGCCTTGAGCCCAAGATGATCCCCCTGCCTCAGCCCCCTGCTTTAGCCTCCAGGGACTGGGATTACAGGTATGCACCACTGTGCCTAGAAACATTAAGTTTTCTATTTTGTCAATATTGTTGATATCCATTCATTTAAATCTCTTTTAAATTATTTTACAATAATTTATAGTTTCAGTATGTGTCACACAGATGTTTCATCAAATGTATTCTGAAGCCAGGTGTGGTGGTTCACGCCTTAATCCCAGCACTAGGGAGGCTGAGGCAGGAGGATCGTTGGGAGTTCAATACCAGCCTGGGCTACAAAGTGAGCTCAAGGCCAGCCTGAAATGCATAGAGAGACCCTGTCTCAAAAAGACGAAAAAAATGTATTCTCAAATACTTTGTATGGTTGAACTCAACCTGGTGGTGCACACTTATAAATGGCAGCACTTTGAGAGGCTGAGGTAGGAAGAGTCCAGTGGGAACAGACTAATGACTTAGGAAGACATAGTCTCAAAATAAAAACTAAAACTGAACTGGACTATAGCTCCGTGCAGAGGCCCCTGGGTCCAATCCCTAGTGCTCTTAAAAGGGAACGTGTTCTGGAATACTATTGTAACAGTATTTTTTAAAATTCACTCTTTAAGGCACAATGGTAACCACTTTTGATCACCTGGCACTCTATTTTTGCATCATGTACTATGCCCATCGTTCGCTTCTGTTCTGACTCTGTTTTGCTTAGTCGCTTTTGGTTTTATTCTCTTCAAAAAAAAGTAATAAGAACTGTGGGAGTAATAAAACCCAAAAAGTGAAATTGTTATTGTAAAAAAGAGAGGAAAAGAAGGTGGACTAAGGGATATAACCGCAGGTATGTTTGAGTGTGTAGGATGGAAAACCATATCACTAAGCTCTTACTGCATCATTGAACGGAACTGTCTCTAATATCACTGTATGAATGTCCACTTTATATGCTTTAATTTTATAATTCGGACAACTGTTTCTAAGAAGACAATATGTAACCTATTAACTAGTGATTTCTTTTTTTTTTGTCTTTTTCCTTTTTATCGGTACTGGGGATTGAACTCATGACTGTCTGCTTGCAAGGCAGGCGCTTATGCTGCTGAGCTAAATCCCCAGCTCCCAACTAGTGATTTCTTACTGTATATTTTTTTGATATTCTGTATTACTTGTACCCTTTTACTGCTTTGTTTTTTTATGTCCTTTCTTTTTTCTCTTTAAATAAAAAAAACTCACTCTTTAGTGTTTGTTGGTGGAATATACAAATAGAGTTGACTTTGTATTTTGGCCTTTGATATGTGGCTTTTGGTTTTAGTTTTGCTGTTGTTCTTGTTTTAGTTTTGAGACTGTCTAGTGAGACTACACAGTCCAGGCTGCCCTTGAATTCACTATGTAGTCCAGACTGGCCTCAAACTCATGGCGATCCTCCTACCTGCTTTGCTGAGATTATAGGCATGTGCCACCATTGCCTGCCTTGATCATGCTGTGTTCTTAAAGTCATTCTCAGTTATAGTTTTTTTCATAGATTTAAAAGATCATCAGTGTAGGCAGTCCTGTTGCCTACAGTGACAACTTGTCTCATCCCTTCTCAGTCTGTACACTGATTTCTTTTCTTGCTTTATCACACTGGCTAGGAATTCAAACACAGTACCACAAGGAAGTGGTAACAATGAACACCCTTCTCCAGATTTTAGGGAAATATTATTCAATATTTTCAATAATAACTATTCAATAATATTTTATTATTACATATTATTCATTAATAATTGTTGTTCAGTATTTTATCACTAAATCAATGTTAAGTGTATGGTGTTTTAAGACACCATCTGTTAGATTTGGGATGTTCCTTTCTTCCCCAGTTTGAGACATTTTATTTATGAACTGGAATTTTTTTTTTTTTTTTTTTTTTTTTGGTACCGGGGGTTAACTCATGACCTCACACTTGCCAGACATGCGCTTACACCACTGAGCTAAATCCCCAGCCTGGAATTTTCTTTTAACAAGTGTTTTCCTAAATATAAAGAGAGGATGATACAAGTTTTTCTTTTTCTTTTTTTCATTATTATGGCAAATTTCAACAGTTGATTTTTTAATAATAAACAGCTCTTGCCAATGAGGAACAAATTCCATTTGCTAAATTTTGTTTAGGATTGTGAACTGTATAATGTTTAAGACTTTGAAATTTGTTGAGATGTGCTATATGGATCAAAATATATTTTATTTGGTGTGATATATTTATATATATAGTATTCTATACCATGTGTATAGTACTCTGTACTTTTGGGTATAAAATTACATAGTTACGAATTAGGTAAAATTAATGAAAGCATTGTTTAAATACTCTGTATTTTAACTTAGTTGGTTTTTTCTGCTATCAAGAAAGCTATGTGAATTCTTCAAATTTTTTTTTGACTTTTTCGTTTTTTTATCGGTACCAGGGATCAAACTCACAACTGCCTGCTTGCAAAGCAGACGCTTATGCCACTGAGCTAAATCTCCAGTCCTTGAATTCTTCAAATATTATCATGAATTTGTCTACCCTTTTATTCTGTCAACTTCTACTTTGTATATTTTGGATCTACTTTCTTTATTGCATATAAACTTAATAATTACTACTTTCTGGTGAATTTATCTTTATCAATATGGAATTTCTCTCTTTGAGTAATATTTCTTGGTTAAAGCCTATTTTCTCTAATGTTGTATTTTTCTGATAATAACTTTTATATTTTCATATCCTGCTGCTTTGCTGAAATTATTTATCTTGCTTATCATTTTTTGGAGAATTGTCTTTGGGAGAGTTCTTGGGATTCTTTTCGGGGGGTTCTAAATATATATAATCATATTATTTATAATCAGAGATAATTTGATTTCTTCTTTTCCTATTTGTATACATTTTTGGGGGGTCTTTTTCGTTTTTATTGGTACCAGGGATAGAACTCACGACCACACACTTGCAAGGCAGGTGCTTATGCCGCTGGGCTAAATCTCCAGCCCCACTATTTGTATACATTTTATTTCTTTCTCTTGCCTACTTGTTCTGGCTAAAATTTCTAGTAGTTCAGTAAATAGACTAAGCAGTGAAAGTGAAAACCTTTTTCATTTCCTCATGTTAGATTAAACGCTTTCAGTTTTTCCTAATTCAACATGGTTTGGGCGATATGCAACTTGTCTTATAAAGCTTTTATTATGTTGAGGTATGATCCTTCTATAACTAATTTATTCAGAAATTTTACCATAAAGGGATGTTGAATTTTATCAAAGGCTTCTTCTGCTTCTGTTGACATGATCATATGACTCGATTTTTACATATGTGCTGTATTATATTTGATTTGCCTATGTTGAACTATTCTTGCATCCCTGTAGTGAAAACAAGTTGATCATGGTGTGTGATTTTCATGTACTGTTGAATGAGATTTACAAGTATTTTGTTAAGAGTTTTTGCATATGTTCCTGGTCTATCCTTTGTATGTGTGTATGTGTGTGTCTCTGTCAGTTCTATGACAATACGGTAATAATGGCCTCATAAAACTGAGTTTGCAAGGATTTTTCCCCAACCCATTTTATGGAATACAGTAGTTTGAAGAGCATGGGTGTTAGTTCTTTAAAGTCTCTTAAAATGTAGCTGTAATCTATCTAGGATTTTCTTTGTTGAGAGACTTTTTCTCATTTTTTCAATTTCATTGCTTGTTACTGATCTATTTATTTGTTTACGTCCTTTTTGTTCGATTTTGGCAAGTCACCTATACCCAAAAGCTTATCTACTTCTTCTAGATTTTACATTTTATTGGCATGTAACTTTTCAAGATATTCTGTAATGGTCATTTTAATTTCAGTGGTATATATTGAAATGTTTCCTTTTTACCTCTAATTTTATTTATTTGAATCTTCTCTTTCTTTTGATTAATTTAGTTAAAGGTTTATCTATAAAAGAACCAATTCTTTGATTGTTCCTTTGTATCATTCTTTCAGTATCTATTTCATTTGTTTCTGCTCTGATCTTTGTATTTCTTTCTACTGATTTGGGGTTCAGTTTGCTCTTGTTTTTCTAAGACATGAGATGCATCATGTGATATATTTGATTTTTTTTTTCTTGTAGGCATTCATTACTGTAAACTTTCTTCTTAGTACTGCTTTTGCTGTGTCCCACAGGTTTTTCTTTGTCATGATTTCATATTCATTTAATTCAAGGGGTTTTAAAATTTCCCCTATAACTTCTTCAGTGATCCATTCTTCATTCAATAGTGTGTTATTCAACCTCTATGTGTTTGTATAACTTATGTAGTTTCACTTTCTGTTCGTTTTCTAGTTTCATTCCATTATCATCAGGTAAAATGAAAGGAATTAGTTCAATTTTTTGAATTTATTAAGATTTACTTTGTGGCCTAATGTATGTTCTCTTCTGGAAACGGTTCCACCTGCTATAAAAAGAATATGTATTCTGAAACTATTGAATGGAATATTCTAAGATGTCTGTTAAGTCAATTTGAACTATAGTGTAATGTAATCCTGGTGTTTCTTTGGTGATTGGTTGTTTGGATAATCTATTATCCACTGGTGAGAGTAGGGTTTTGCAGTCACACTAATATTGTTATTGAGCCTTTTCATTCCCTTTAAATCTAGTAGTGTTTGTTTTATAAAATTGGGTATTTTGATGTTTGCTGCATAACATCTGTAGTTATTATATCTTCTTGATGAAATGTTCTCTTTACCACTATGTACTGACTTGGTCTCTTCTAATTTTTGTCTAAAGTCTTTTTGTTGAATATAACTACACCTGCTTCTTTTCAGTTTTCACTTACTTAGAATATTATTTGATACCATTTTTCTTTGCGTATATGTATGTCATAGCAAATGAGATGAGTTTCTTGGAAGCAGCATATTGTTGGATTCTGTTTTTAAACCACTCAGCTTTTGTGTATCTTTTAATTAAAGAAATAAGACCACTTACACTGAGTTATTATGAAAAGGAATGGACTTCTGATGATTTCTTCTGATTGTTTTGAATAATCTGTATCTGTCATCTTCCTCTCTTGTTCATCTTAGAAATGTGGTGGTTTATTGTATTGATAACATTTGGTTCTTTCGTATCTCTCATTTGCATGTCCACTCCTGTAGTGGTATTTATTCTTTTATGTATTCCTATGATTATTTTGTTTTTCTGTACTGGGTATAGGATTTTTTAAAGTATCTTCTGTAATGCTGGTCTAGTGGTCATGAATTCCCTTGTTATTCCTGTCTTGGAAGGTTTTCATTTCTCTTTGATTCTAATTTTGATTTTGATTCTTTGATTCTGCTTGATATAGTAATCTTGGTTGGTAGTTATTTTCTTTCAGGACTTGAACTGTGTTGCTCCATGCCCTCCTGGCTTTTAAAGTTTCTGCTGAGGAATCTGATTCTAGTCTAATGAATTTGGCTTTAAATGTGACAATGCTTTGTCTTGTAAATTTAACTATAATATGCCATGAAGAGGGTCCTTTCTGGTCATATCTGTTTGATATGTTAAATGGCTTCTGTATCTGGGTATGTATTCCTTTCTCAATATTTGGAAATTTTCTTGCTATTATTTTAGTAAATCGTTTTTCTGTGCCTTCAGCCTGTAGCTCTTCTCCTTCAGATATGCTGATGAGCCAGATCCTTGATTTTTTAAAACATGATGTCCTAGAGATCTTATATGTTCTCTTCATTCTTTCTTTTGTAAAAAAGAGTTCTTTCTGAATGTAATATTCCAATAGACTTTTCTTCAGACTCTGTTATTTTTTTCTCCTGCTGATTTGTTGAGACTCTCAGCTGAATTTTTATCTGACTTATTGAGCTTTTGATCTTCAAGATTTCTGTTGATTCTTTGTGCAGATCTCTATCTCTTTACTGGATTTCTCATTGATATCTTGCATTGTCTTCCTGAACTCATTCAACTGTTCATTTGTATTTTGGGTGGTTTCATTAAACTTTTAAAAATAATTCTTTGGAATTATTTATATACTTCAATATATTTGGAATCTGTTACCAGACTTATGACCTTTAGAAGGTATCATTTGCCTTGGTTTTTCATATTTCTTTTGTTTTTGTGTTAAGACAGGTTAGCATGAATATCTCTTCCACTTTTATGTGTATCTTCTTGATAAGTGGCTTTGTCTTGATTGTGTATCTTGGGGTATTGGATTGTTGCAAAATGTTGAGTTTATTTCCATCTAGATTTCATGATGTAATCTCTTTGTAACTGCTTTTACTGTAGTAACTTGGTTTTGACAACATGTATGTTATATCGGGGCCTGAGGGGCCCACTTTTTCCATAGGTCTGGAAATAGCAGTGTCACTCTAATAATTCAGAGAGGTCTGGTATAGACAGCAGAGTACGTGGGTTGCACTCTCTCTGTGACTATTTCTACAATGGGAGTGGTAGCCACTACCAGGGGATGGGAAGGGTACTCCATGGGCATTGTTGGTATTGACTCTGTTACTCGGAATTGATTCTAATACTAGTTACTCCAATCTTGATGAAAGGCCTGATGCTCTTTTCATTTTGTTTTTGTTTGTTTTGGAGACAAGGTTTTGCTCTGTAGTCCTGGCCTTGAGCTCACAGCGTACCCCAGGCTAACCTTGAACTCATGGCAGTCCTCCTATTTCATCCTCCCAAGTGCTAGGATTATGGGCTGAAGCTCTTATACTCTGTTTAGGTATTAGTACAGCTCCAGTTGTTTCACAGGGAAAAGTAAAGGCAGTTATTTTCTTTCAGGATTTGAAATACATCATTTCATACCCTCCTGGCCTTTACAGTTTCTAGAGATCTGCTGTTAATCTGATAGGTTTGGCTAACAGCTGCCCCTCTATGGCACTTACATCCAGTCTCGTCAGCAGTGTGCATTCTGTCAGGGCACGGTGTGACCAGTGCTGATCCTCCTGCGGTCTCCACAACAGCTGTGGTTTTTCTCTGTACTATTTCTGTGCAAGTGACTGTCCAGGAGCAGGATATCAGAACCTTCTCCAGCTCTGCTTGTTGGGATCAGGACTACAGCTGAGGGGCATTTATTTCCCCATCCCAGCCCTGTCCTTAAAGTCAGAGTATCTACCAAAGCTTATGTAGGACCACAATATTGCTGGAGCTAGGTGTAACTCCTCTCCACTGGGCTGGGAATGTGTCTCAGTGGGGTGGGGTGGGGAACACCCACCCCACATGCACAAAGCCCAGGGCCCGATGCCTAGCACTGCAGCCACAATATAAATAAATAAATCCCGAGACAAGAGCAAAAATAGAAGGGAAAAATACAGATGACAATGAAAAGACTTTTTTTTTTAAATTTAAGAAAGACAAAAACAAAACAAACAGGATGGAAATTAAAATGAAAAGGGAGAGGGCTTCTAGGGAGATGGTGAAGTGGTAAGCAGTGGAGAAAACAGCCTCTCTGAGAGTCACTGTCCAGACACTGGAATATAACACTGCGAGGAAGACAAGAAGCAAGGAAGTGGGTCCCCTGGACTCAGGAAGAATCCAAAGTGCAAATTGAAGCCCACAGAGAGAAGGACAAGAAAGACTTTAAGGAAGAAGAAGGCAGTAGCTGGTGGTGCCCTCTCTCTGAGATGGACTCATTGTGTGAGATGTTTGAATCTGGAGATGTATGGTCTGGGTGATGGTGACAGCTGGCAACCCCGGGGGCCTTTGCAGAGAGATGCAGCAGTGCGGGGAGAGGCAGATGTGGAGGGCTGCACTGGCTGCTGGTGAGTGCAGAGAACTCAGTCCTCGCCCAGGTAAAGAGTAATTAGCAGGAAGCCATTTTGGAGACAGGCCAGATAAGCCCAGACCTCAGAACTGCTGCCGGCTTCCTCTAGCAGCCTCTAGCTGGGCACAGAACTATGGAGACTGCTTGGACTGTGGTGAGCCCGATGAGTCTGGTCTCAGGGCAGGCCTGCAAAGATTATCCACTACTCTGCCATAAAGCAGCTGCAGGCTTGCTGGGATAGAGTGGCTTGATTCGGGGCTGTGTCTTCACAGGCTGTCCACTTATGAAAGCAGACAGAATGCTGGAGTGGACTATTTGTTGTTTGGTTGTTTTTTTCTTTTTTTTTTCCTTTTCTCTTCCTCCATTGTTTTTTTATGCGTGTGAAAGTGGTTCCTAACCTCTTTATGGGTTTTTCCTTTTGTCTCTTCCATCTCTTTTCCTTCAGTCTTCAGCACCAGTTTCCCCACGTTGGTGTGATCCCCCTTTGTCCTGTAACATTACTTGTAATTACTTTGTCTTCTTCCACTTCTCTATTTTCTCCTTAATCCATTTGAAATTTTAACACTGAGGGCAAAATTGACAGACACATTACAGACTTATATACTTCATATAATTATCTGGTTTATTTTATATTTTGTTATATAATCACAAATCTAGTTCATACAGTTTAAAATTGCAAAGTAAGAGTTAGCTCCGTTCGTTGTTTCCTAGGCTGTGTTTGATGCTATTGGTACTACTATAGCCAAAAGTGACCTAATTGTTCTAAACATCTGTTGGTCCTGATAATTCATGACTGAGATTAACTAAGGGTCACAGAAAATGTGATTGCACAGTACCAAACAACCAGGAACTAGGCCAAATGAGCAACAACTTCTCATCTCCAACAAACTGAAGAGGTAAGATCTTCCAACAGACTCAAAACCCCAAAACTAACTACAACTAGAAGATACCTCGGACAGCTATTTATCATCTAAGGATCCTAAATACCAATAAAGCAACCCACCATAGGTGACTTACAAACATCACCAGAAATTAAACTAAAAAAAAAGAAAACAAAATGAGAAGACACTTAAGCAAAATGCAACTCCAGATATCCAGATCACCAAAGGCAAATCCAGCGGGCAATGAGGTGGGACAATCTGAAAGCTCCCCTCTCTACAGTGGGAACAACAAAATAATTGAATGAGGTTCTGGGAAAATAAAATCGAAAGTAATCTCTTAGATAACTACAGAGATTAGCAAAATATACATCATGCTTAGCAATGTTAGAGCAGACACAGACAAAAAAACATAGATGAGTTTAAGAAATTATGGAAGCACAGCATAGGAAACAAATGAAATCCATAAAGCAAACTCAAGCAGATATCCAGGAGAATAAAAAAAAAAAACTCCACTGAAAATATTCAAAGCAGATTAGGCCAATATGAGGTCAGGATCTCAGATATTGAAGATAGGCTTGCAGTTAGTGACCAGAAAGATTTCTCAAAATCTTAAAAGGGAGCATGAGAATTCAATCTAGCAGCTGCTAAATAAGACAAAGAATACTTTAAGATTAATTGGAGTCAATTAACAAACAGGAGATACCACAAATGACATTTTTTAAATGTTCACAGAAAATTTTCCTGGTAGAGAAAAAGAATTTGACATACAAATAAGTGAGGTTTGTAGAACTCCAATTAGCAGTGATTAAAAAAGATCTACAGCCAAGCATATCACAGTCAAGATTTCAGAAATTCAACACAAGAATAGAATCTTAAAGGCTGTTAGAGAAAAGAAACAAATCACCTATTAAGGAAAGCCCATCGGAATCACAGCTGACTTCTCAACACAAACTCTCAAGTCATGGAGGGCTTGAAGTGAAGTATTCCAAGTTCTAAAGGAAGAGATTGATGTATCCCACAAAGCTCTCTTTCAAAATTGATGGAGAAACAAGATACTTCCATGACAGAGAACATCTGAGGAAATTTATGATCACCAAACCAGCACTCCAAAGTGTTCTGAAGAATATTGTGGAAAGAGATAATAAGGACTATAGCTCCATGAACCTCAACAGAAGGAATCCACCAGGAAGGCAAACAATTAGAGGGAGGGGAAACAAAGGGGGGAGCCAACAACAGGAAAGTAACATGGTAAGAATTAGTCAATACGTATCAGTTATAACCATCAATGTTAATCATCTCAGTTCACCAGTCAAGAGATACAGACTGGTAGAATGGATCAAGAAGCAAGATCCAACAATATGCATACAAGAAACACATTTAAACTGAGTGTGGTGGCACATGCCTGTAATGCCAGCACTCGGGAGGCCGAGACAGAAGGATTATTCAAAGTTCAAGACCGGCCTGAGCTGCAAAGTGAGCTCAAGGCCAGCCTGAACTGCATAGGGAGACTGTCTGAAAGAAAGAAAGAAAGAAAGAAAGAAAGAAAGAAAGAAAGAAAGAAGAAAAAAAGAAATACATTTAGTTCAAAAAAGCAATTCACAGACTGAAGGTCAAAGGATGGAAACAATACTCCATGCAATAGGAACCCAGAAAAAGCAAGGGTAGCTATTCTGCTTGCAGACAAAGTGAATTTCAAGCCAAGACTGATTAAGAGAAATAAAGAAGGCCACTATTTCTACATAAAGGACACGATCCAAGAGGAAGAGATACAATCATAAATATATATGCAACAAATACCAGTGCACCCAGCAATATAAAACAATTATTAGTGGATATGAAAAAAATCAAGTAATCCCTAGTATTTCTATTTGGAGACATCATTACCCACTATCACAAAAAGACAGATCAACTAGACAAAAAATTAGCAATGAAATATTAGAACTAAATCAAACCTTTGAACAAATAGACTTAGTAGAAGTTTATAGAATATTCCACCCCACAACACCAGAATACACATTATTCTCAGCTGCACATAGTGCATTCTCCAAAATAGACCATATAGCTCATAGAACATGCTTAAGTAAATGCAAAGGAATTGAAATTATCCCGTGCATACCATCAGACCACAGTGCAATGAAACTGGAAATCCATGCCAAAGAAAACCACAAGAACCTAATAAACACATAGAAATTAAATAGCATCTTACTGAACAACCAGTGGGTCACAGATGAAATTAAAGAAGTTAGACAGCTATTACAGTTGAAGAATAATGATAATACAACATACTGGAACTGGTGGGACACAATAAAAACAGTCTTAAGGGGAAAGTTTATAGCAATGAATATCCATATTAGGAAAACAGAGCAAGTACATATTAACAATTTAATGTTGAATCTCAAACTTCTAGAAAAACAAGAGCAAGCTAAACCAAAAACTTGTACAAGGGAAGAAATTATAAAGATCAGAGCAGAAATTAACACATTGGAGACTTAAAAAAAAATACAACAAAAGAATGATGAGTTGGTTCTTTGACAGATTAAATAAAATTGACAAACCTTTAGCTACCTTATCAAAAAAGGAAAGAAAAGACTCAAATCTACACAATTAGGAATGAAAAAAGGCAAAAATCACAACAGATCCTGCAGAAATCCAGAAAACAATCTATACCTTCTTTGAAAACTTGTATTCTAATAAGAAGAAAAATACAGGAAAAAATGGACAGATTCCTAGATACATATAAATTACCAAAGCTGAATCAAGAAAATATAGAAATCCTAAATATCAATAAATGAAATTGAAGGTATAATTAAAAACCTATAAACAAAGAAAAGCCCAGGCCTGACAGATTCACTGCTGAATTCTACAAAAAATTTAAAGAAGACTTAACACCACTACTTCTCAAAATCTTTAATGAAATTGGATGGGAAACAATACTTCCAAATTCATTCCTGGAAGCAAGCATTACTCTGATACCAAAACCAGAGAAGAACCTAAGAAAGAAAATGATAGGCCAGTCTCCCTAATGAACATTGATGCAAAAGTCCTCAGTAAGATACTGGCAAACAGACTGCAGCAAATCATCAAGAAGACTGTACATCATGACCAAGTGGGATTCATTCCAGGGATGCAGGGATGGTTCAACATTGTAAATTCATAAATATAATACACCATATTAACAGAGTCAAGGACAAAAATCATATGATCATCTCCATCTCAATAGATGCAGAAAAGCTTTTGACAAAGCCTAGCATCCATTCATGACAAAAACCCTACAAAAATTGGATAAAATTTGATAAAATCTGATAAAAGCCATCTACAACAACCAACAGCCAACATCATGCTAAATGGACAAAAACTGAAAGCTTTCACTCTAAAATCAGGAACAAGACAAGGAAGTCCACCGTCTCCACTCTTATATTCCTTGCAACTTTAGCTGGAGCATTAGACAAGAGAAAGAAGAAAAAGGAATAAAGATAGGAAAGAAAGAATTAAAGTATCGCTACTTGCAGATCACATGATACTCTACTCAGAAGACCCCAAAAACTTCGCCAAAAGACTTCTCGATTTAATAAATAAATTCGGTAATGTAGCTAGTTACAAAGTCAACACTCAAAAATCAGTAGCCTTCCTGTACACAATAGCTTTCTTGTACACAAATAACAAACTCACTGAGAGAGAAGTCAGGGAAACAATACCTTTTAAATAGCATCCCCCAAAAAAAGAAATACCAAGGAATCAATCTAACAAAGGAGGTAAAAGTCTTCTACATTGAAAACTACAATACTCTGAAAAAGGAGGTTGAAGAGAATATTAGAAAATGGAGAGATACACCATGCTTTTGGATAGGAAGAACCAATATAGTGAAAATGGTTATACTTCCAAAAATGTTATATAGATTCAGTGCAATCCCAGTCAAAATTATAATAGCATATCTCACAGAATTAGAGAAAACAATCCTAAAATTCATTAGGAATCAGAAGCGACCTAGAATAGCACAGGCAATCCTGGGCAACAAAGACAAGACAGGGTATCACAATCCCTTATTTAAAATTATACTATAAAGCTACTGTGATAAAAGTAGTGTGGTACTGGAAAAAAAAAAGACCTAAAGATCAATGGAATAGATTAGAAGATGTAGAAGCAACTCCAGACACACTAAGCCACCTTATTTTTGACAAAGGTACAAACACATTCCCTGGAAGAAAGATAGCCTCTTTAATAATGGTGCTAGAAAAACTAGCTGAACACGTGCTGAAGATTAAAACTGGACTCATCTCTTTCACCATGTACTAAGCTAAAATCAGAATGGATCAAAGATCTTAATATTAAAACAGAAACATTAAATCTACTGGAAGATAAAGTAGATAAAACTCTTGAAGACACTGGTGTAGGCAAGACTTTATGAACAAAACCCCAATTGCACAGAAACTATCAGAAGAACCAACAACTGGGATCTCGCCATACTGAAAAGCTCGTTTCACAGCAAGAAAAACACCACCAGAGTGAAGAGACAAGCCACAATGTGGGTGAAAAGTTTTCCAGCTGTTCCTCAGACTAAGGGTTACTATCAGGAACATATAAAGAACTCCAGATTTAAAGATTTAATCCAAAAGTGGGCATCTGAGATGAACACACTTCTCAGATGAAGAAATATGAGCAGCAAATAAATATCTGAAAAAGTGTTCAGCATCACTGGTCACTCGAGAGAAGCAAATTAAAACATCACTGAGATTCCACCTCACCCCATAAAGAATGGGTACTATCAAGAAATAAAGCAAAATCAAATTGCTAGAGGGGCTGTTGGTGGGAATGCACACTGGTGCAACCACTGTGGAAATCAGTGTGGAGATTCCTCAAAAACCTAGGATTGGAGGTTCAATTCAGGCCAGCTCTTCCCCTTCTGGGTATTTTCTCAAAACATAAATAAATAAAATGAAAAGGGAAATGAAAAAGCAGAGAAAAAAATTAAAACCAACCAACAATAAAATAAAACAAGTAAGAACATAAACACTGCTTTCCCACCAAGGTACTTGAATGCAGGGGCAAGGGTGAGTGATTGTAACCCTTGCCAGCTGAGAGGATGGTGGTGCACCCTGTGAGTCCCAGCACCTGGGAGGCTGAGGCAGGGGGATTCACAAGTTTGAGTCCAGTCTGAGCTACAAACAAAACCCCATCTCAAAAATCCAAAACCAAACCGAAGTGAACCGAGCGAAGGCTAAGGTTGTTCATCCCGTGCCTCCTGACTAACAGAAGTGGTTGGTGGCTGACATGAGTTGGGCTTCCTCTCAGTGGCTTTGCACCCTGGGACAAGGTAGGGCAGAAGGTGACGCTTACCACTCAGATTCCCTCTGGGGTTGTTTAGGCTGCAGAACTGTGGCTGTCCCCAGAGGCCTCTGAAGGGAGGGAGAGGCACCTGGCAGCCCAAATCTGTGGGCAGCAGCGGGACCCTCAGGTTCTAGGCTCACCCTCTTCAAACGGCAGGTTTCCCCAGCAGCAGATTTTAAAGAAAGGCGCTCTATGCTCCCTCCCCTGGCAGCCCACAGTTCCACCACGCAGAATTCTCTCTGGGTTCGGTCTGTTTCTTCTCCAAGCACAGCGCTTAGTGAGGGGGCCCCTCTCTAAGCCATCTGTGAAATGGTTTGGGGTCCAGCAGACTGGGAAACGCAGAAGTTTTCAGAATAGCAAGCTCAGACGGTAGGATCCTCCTCAAGAAAGCTCCCAGTCCCAGCCTTGTGTGAACGCCCTGGGAATGCGGGCAAGTCCTTCTGCAAACCAGTCACCGCAGAGCTCAGGTCTCCTCTCTTCAGAGCTCTGCCATGCTCTGGATCCTTAGACCCAGTGGAGCTCGCTGGGCCTCCTCTTCGGCACCCCTGTAATCACTGCCGCCACGTTCCCCTCTCATGCCAGCTGGGACCTGTTTCCCTTACCGTTCTGCTATCCAAGGGCTGTGAGTCACACCGGATGCCTGAGTCTGTCCTGTGGGTCGCCACTTCTCCCAGCACCACCCCCTCAACTGGCAGCTGCACACCTGCTGTTTGGTTCTGTCTCGGTGAGCAGCAGGCCTGCCATGGGCGTCTCTGATCTGCCATCTTCCATCTCCTGAGTCATAAACTTTATTACTCCTTAGATTAACAAAGCTCGAAGCCATCATTCCCCAAACATTGCTTCTGTCCTGACACTCTCCCCTCCTGGAACACTGGTTATATGTACGTTACACTTTTGGCCTTATCTCTCTCTTACTCTTTTGCAGTACATAATACTTACATCCATCCCTTGTGGGGGGCTGACACATACACATTCACATCTTCATTCCTTCTTCCATCCCTTTCCCTCCCCTCCCTTTCCCCTCCTTTCATCTCTTGACCCTCTTCCCCTTTGAGAAATATCTATATCCCTACTTACTATATGTCTTTTAATTTTGCTCTCTATCTATACTTCGGGTTTCTCAGATAACAGAAACCATGTGATATTTAAGCTTGTGTGTCTGACTTATTTCAGTTAATATTATGGCCTCACGCTGCATCCATTTTCCTACAGATGATCCAAGTTTACTCTTCTTTTTGGCACAGTAATAGTCCGTTGTGTGTAAGTAGCATGTTCTCTTTATCCACTCATCTACTGTTGCACATACAGGCCACTTCCAAGATTTAGCTGTAATGAACAGTACTGCTACAAACACAGGTGTGCATGGATCGTTATAATATGATGATGTCTTTGGGCCAGGGATATAGTTCAGTAGCAGTGACTGCTTGGAAGGTGCACGGTCCTGAATTTGAGTCCCAATACCAAAACATGTATATATATCTTTAGCTTTTTTGGGAAGACACTTAGAAGAAGAACAGCTGAGTCAAATGGAATTTCTTGTTTAGTTTTTTTTTTTTTAAGAGAAATCTCTGATTTCCATAGTAGTTGTACTAGTTTACATTCTCACCAACCAGTGTAGAATTCCCCATGGCCTCCCGAGCACTTCTTATTACTTGATTTCTTGATGATGGCCATTTTTTTCTGGGGTAAAATGGAATCTCATTGCTCTTCTAATTTGCATTTCTCCCGTGGCCAGTGATGATGAGCATTTCTTTATGTGTTTATTGGCTATTTGTTCTTCTGTAAAGTGTCTATTCATTTCACTCACCTGTTTCTGATTGGGTCTTTTATTTAGGAGAGTTTAACATTTTTAATTCTTCATATATTCTAGATATTAGTCGTTTGAGGAATAGCTGGCCAATTTTCTCCAATCTAAATACTTTCTGGGACTGTCTTTGATTCTAAACTGATACTGTACATTTCAATACTTAATTTCTGATATTTCAACCTGGATAGTCCATTTGATTCCTATTCATAGATCAAATCCTCTGCTTGAAGTACTCTATTTTTCCATCTTTTTATATATTTCTTTTCTTTTTCTTTCCAAGTCGATTTTATTTCAAGGAGAAAAAGGAAAACTAAAAAACTAAAACAAAAATTCAAAACACATCAGTCCGGGGGGACAATGGTGCATACGTTGCATAGTCACCCCCAAATCATTCACCCAGTCTTATAATTTAAACAATGTACTAATTATAGTCAGCTCACTCAGATCATCTCTAGGTCTGCTTCATTTGCTTTGTTTATTTGTTCATTCATTTTTGTTTTGCTTTTTGTTTGGTTGGGTTTTTGTTTGTTTTGTTTTTTGTGTCAGGAATCCAACTCAGAACCTCGTGCTCGCAGACTTGCACTGTGTGGCTGAGCTATGTCCCCGGCCCTCATTTGCTGCTTTGTCCCATGGTGATGGGGTTCTTGTTTGTTTGCTTGATTTTTTCTTTTTTTTTCATGGACAGTGATTGTTTTTCCCTTTTTGTCTTCCAGACATAGTGAGTAATACAGTGGAGGGGCTCTAACCTGTGTTCCTCTGAGTGTTGAATTGGGTTTTGGTGGTGTCTAATTTTGTAACATGAGTAGCTCATGGCCCTTCATCCTGGACAGCCTTCCTGCAATGCTTTTTAAGTTTCAAGGCATTGACGAGGTCCTATACATTCCAAAAGGTATAAGTTTAAAACAAATATCGTGAATGTTGAAATACAACTTTAAAATTTTTATTACCAAAAAAGACACGTTATTATTAGTCCCCTCAAAATTCTCCCCTTGCATCGAACACACTTACTCCATCATCCATTCTGAACTAGTCCTAGAAGTACTTTTTGTGTCTTTCTATGGCTGCCTTGATGTTCTAAATCAGTTGAAAATATTTATGACGATTTCTGTTCAACAAAGACATTGTGGTGTACCCTCATGCACCTTATTCACTGGATGGTAAGACCTCTGGCTCTTTTATGAGGTAAAAACAACCATGAAAGGCAAACATGCTGAGTCAGCGGAAGACAATGAAGTGGACACAGCACAGCTACAGACACTCACAAGAGAGGACTTCCGGAACTGCTTCAGAAAGTGGCGAGGACGATGGGACACGTGTGCTCACAGTGAGGGGAAGTACTTTGGGGAGGATCAGTGGCGATGTGTTTTTTGTTATGATTTGAAGAATCTCAAAAGCATTCACAGTATTTTTGGATCACTCCTCATATACTAGGCCAGGCCCAACCTCTTATATAGCCTGATTATTGTGCAGCTCTGGCTTTCTGCCTGGCCCTCGGCCTTCTAGAACTCTCTGCTGGGCTTTCTGTTGTCTTTCCATCATGTACGGCCACAGTAAGCCAAACGTGAGGGATATTTTTATGCAACTTTTGAGAGTCCTGTCTTGAACCTCTTCTCTTGAAGTGAGCTTGCCTTCAACCCCAGCTTGAGAAGACTCCAGCACGGCTACTTCCTCTGCCCGGAGCCCCTGCTGCTCTCTGTGAGGCTTTGTCCTTCTGTGCCTTGGTGTTTTACCTTCCCAGAAGGACAAGAATCCTGCTCTGCTTGCTGTCCAGGGCCTGCAAATTATTGCTTCTATGTTGCCTTTTATTGTTGTTTATACCAGAAAAGTGAGTTCCATGCCAGCTACATGTAATCGTGACTACAACTGCAAGTCAATACATTTATTTTTCTAAAAATAATGAATTTAAGAAACCTTTGTTTTTCTCATCTCTAGCTATAGTGCAAGGATAAACTTAAAGATGTCCCCCTACCGTGTGCTTCTACCAAAATTCAGACTCCAAATTGAAAGTTCTATATTTTTGTAAGTTGCCTTTTATTTTCATGCTTTCTGTAAAATAGTTAATAGCTTACTAAAATATACTCAGCCTAATCTTTAGTAAATTTCTTAGTATAACAGGAATAAAACTTAAAAATTTACCTATTGGTATTCCTATTAGTAGGCCATTTCTGAAGAAAAAAAAAAAAAAAAAAAAAAAAAAAGCTTTACTAGGTCAAAGAACATGGAAGTATAACCAACCAGATATTTTTCAAATGTTAGGAGTAAACTCAGTTAGTTTTGCCATAGCATTCCTTCTTGCTTTTTGCTGTTTGTTGTTGCTATTGTTGTTGTTGCTGTCTGAGACAGGGTTTTGCTGAGTGGCTCAGGCTGGCCTTGAAATCACAGCGATCCTCCTGCCTCAGCCCCTCTAGTGCTGGCATTACATGTGCACCACCATGCCTGGCTTCTTTTTTTGCTTTTTTAACAATATAAAAAATGAAGAAAAGCTATGCACCTTCACTAAAAGTGGCATACCCACAAAATTAGTTTAGAGTTAAGGAGCTCTACAATTCCCACTTTTCCTATAAATTGCCTTAAGACAATTCAGATCCTGAGTAGGAGCTGCAAATGAAAGACAAGACAATTCCTAGGTAGGAGCCTAAAATAAAACATTTATAGTAAAAAAGTTTCTGTGTTATGGTCTTAGAAACCAGCATTTATTTTTGTTTCCCTCATGTTAGGAAGAAAAAGAAGCTACTTAGCAATCCCTGTTTCCCAATACCCTGTTGCTACTTAATTAACATTGAAGATTAAAATTATTAAAAGTTTTCAAGGTGGTGTGCGTGTGTGTACACGCAATGCTGGATATCTACAAGGTACTTTTAAAAGTAGGATTCCCACTATATTCAAAGCAATTATTAAGTCATTAACTATGCATTGAACATTTATTGTTCAAATGAAAAGGTAATAAAAATAAGTTGCACATTGTTCTTACATTCAAGGATTTATTTTAATTTTGTGGGGGAAGTAAATAAATATAGCATGTGGAAGGAAGTGGCCACTTACTACATTTTATTAGTGTTACGAAAGTTCAAAGAGAGGAAAGATCTTATTGTCTGTGTGGTAGCACAGATCACAAAGACTTCAAGAACACAGTTGCATCAAATATGGCATGAAATTTTAGGTAGGATTTTGATAGGCAGAGTGTACAACATAGAAGAATCACATAGTCAGAGAAAAAAGGAACTAGAATAACAGGTGTTTAATGTGCCCAGATGTTATAGTTTGTGTCTGGATGTTCCCCAAAACTTCATGTGGTCATGGGGGGCGGGCAGGCATTTGGGAGGCAGTTGAATCTAGAGTTTGTGATTGATTCATGGGATTATGGGTGTGTTACAGCTGTGCTAGGGCAGGTATATTGTACATAATATTAGGGACAGAGAGAGTCTTATCTCTCTCTCCCCTCTCACTCTTGCTTGTTACTTTAGCCATTTTTCCATTGCCATGAATAGTTAACCCTCTGTCATATGCCACCCTGCCTTGGAGCCAGTCAATTATGAACTGAAACCTCTACAAACCATGAGCTAAATAAACCTTTTCTCTTTTAACTTTGGATGTCGGGCATTTTGTCTCCGTAACAAGAAAAATAACTAAGATGCCAGCAATTAGAAATCACAGTGGGAAGGTAGTGCCTTAGTCTGTTTCCTATGCCTATACTAACTCACCTGAGACCAGGTAATTTATGAGAAAGTTTGCTGAGTTCATGTTCTGGATACTGGGAAGTCCACCGCATAGTGCTAGCAACTGTTCAGCTGTGTGAGGGCCTTTTTGCTGCATCAGGACATAGCAGGGCGCACTGGATGGCTAGACAGAGCTCATGCGGGAGTGGGGCTTTTCTTCTGCTCTGATAAAGCCATGAGTCCTATGTTGGCCTTCACCCTGTTTGAAATGCTACTGGGAGAAAAGACCAGAAACTGAGAACAGGCGGTTATGCTCCCAGATTCCACTCTCATGCAGAACACTGGAGCCAGAGGGGACATTCTTGGAGAGGGCAGTAAAAGTAGGCTGACAGGAGGAAGGGTTATTGGTAAATTAGGAGATGAGGCAACCTTTTGGCTATGGGAGTTGATGGAGGGCAATTCCAATGGTGCCAGTTAAAAATTAGGGGTGCCAGGAGGACAACAGAGTAGGCAGAGGCCACACAGAAGACTATGTTCGGGCACTGTCATGTGGCTGTCCCTGTAGATAGCTCTTTGGCGATGCCATTGAGCCACTGAGCTGTTACCCTCGGGCTAGGGAGGAGGACTCATTTATTGATGAGACAGCAGACATTTGCGTTATACCTACCATGAGCCAAGCACAAATTTTAGGAGAAAGAGATATATTTGTATACCATTTCTGGAGATTCCTTTATAAGTCTATTTCTTCACTAAGTATGTGTTAATTTATATAATCTTTTTTATTGGACTAGTTTATAGTTTTTGACACTTTATACCTGAAATTAAAAAATATATTGCAAGTACCACAATACTCAGATTTACAACTGACCTACAAAATTACAAATGGATAGGCGACAGCAGCAAACAGACTCAAACATGTAAGGCAGCAGCACTGTCAAACTTGTCTTGGATTGTTTATCTTTTGAGGGGCAGGTAGATGGGTTGGTAGAATGCTCTTCTAAGGGAGAGACACACAAGTTGAAGGAGTCTATCTCATGAACACACATCTATTTTTCCTCTTCCTTTCTTTCATTTCATTGTTTTTTGTTTTGTTTTTGTTTTTTTCAGGTAGGATCTCAGTATGTAGTTGAGGCTGGCCTTGAGCTCACTATGTAGCCCATGCTGGCCTTATACTCATAGTGATCCTCCTGCCTCAGCCTCCTGAATGCTGGAGTTACAGGCCTGAATGAACACAACTGTCATATGCACTGGTGATTTCAGGCCTTGTAGTGGCAATATCCCTTCCCCTCACCCTGTAATAGCTAGTGCTTGGTCACGTGGCCCCATGTAGCTACGAAGGCAACTGCAAAGCACAGACAAACTGTGTTCAGCAAAAACAGAAACTGATTTTGTTGAACACTTAGCAGTTTTATGTAAATTGAAGTCATCTGTGAACATCAAATGTTTTATTTACATTTAAATAAAACATGCTTGGGGCTGGGGATTTAGCTTAGCGGCATAAGCGCCTGCCTTGCAAGCAGGCAGTCGTGAGTTCAATCCCTGGTACCGATAAAAATGAAAAAGACAAAAAATAAATAAATAAATAAAACATGCTTGTGAACAACATTTTATATTATCAGGAACAGAATTGGTTTTTGTTTTTTTGTTTGTTTGTTTCCTGATACCTGGGATTGAACTCACACCACAGCTTGCAAGGCATGCGCTTATGCCTGCTGAGCTAAATCTCCAGCCCCTGTTTGTTCTTTGAGACAGGGTCTCAGATGTAGTTCAGACTGGCTTTGAACTCACTACAAAGCCTAGGCTAGCCCCAAACTCACCATCCTCCTATGTCAGCCTCCCAAGTGCTGGGATTACAGTGCAGTTGGTGAACAGAATTGTTAACTCTGCTCTTCTGGGGAGAAGCAACTGACACCAAGAAGCAACTTCTATTCATGGAACAGTTACACTACACTTTCATGAGAATCACTGAGTCCTTCTAAGAATGTTCGGAGGCCTTGCGAGGGTATCATTTGCTTTTTGTTTCTGAAAAGTAATCTAAGAGAACTGACCTGCAGTGAGGGGCAAGAGGAAACTACTCCAGTATTAATCTGTTTGCTGCAAGCATGGCCTTGATGACTTCCTCTCTGTCCCAAAGAATGTGTCTTTGATGTGTCTGTGGTTTCTACATTCCTTTCACTGTCAGCACTTTTTTGTCTTCAAAATTGTCCTTAAAATGACCGCATCCTGCTCTGTACCTGACTTAGCCATTTGCCAGCCCATTTCCAGCAGACTCTGACTACGGGTCTCCTGGCCTTCAGCTGAGCCCTGCACGTGAGCCTATCGAATGTGAGCTGAGCAGCAGACAGAATCCCACGACTGGGAACCTATCACTACTCAGGATAGCACTCAACAGCCAGGAAACTTTGCATTAACTCATGAAATGTAGCAAGGAGGGGAGTCTTATTTTTAGACTATCCTTAGGGCTAAATTCTTGATAATTTAAAAGTCAGACATCTCTACGGAGGCTGTGTCCTCTCAAGTCTTATGGTTATCAGGGCTCTGCTTTTTGGAGCACTTCACCACCTTGAACAATAGCTTGCTTGTCTGCCATAGGATTTGGAAAGGGAAGGCTGGAAGGACATCAGGATTTCAGGTATTAGTGCTGTTTTTAGGAAGATCCTGGATAGGGGATGAGATCGTTTTTCAGGGAACAGTAGCACGTGGAGAAGGAGCAAAAAGGAGGCATGATGACTGTTAGAAAATCGCCCACAGTAGCATGGAATTAGATTACGTTCATGGACTTTGGCCTAGCATTGTCTGGGTAGGTCCTAGAATAGGCAGGAGGTGGGAGCTTGCAGGCCACTGTGGAAAATAGAGGAGGCTGATAATCTTCTCCCCTGACAGCTGGGCAGGCTTTGAACCTTGAGGGAGTGACACAGAAATGCAGGATGCTGGGAGATGACTGCAGCTGCCACGTGTGGGTGGCCGACTGCAGAGGTGACTTCCCAGGTACAAGATCCTCCACAGAGTGAGCCCGGTTTGTGCCACCGGGGCTGTGCTCTAGGATGCCCCATTTCCCCTGATTCACTGCTGTTATCTTTATCCTAGAATGCTAACCAGCACAAATACCGAATACAGTTACATTTTTCCATTAAAAACAAACGTTTCTTAGTGCAAAAAAAAAAAAACTTAAAAAAAATTTTTTTTAGAAGGTCTAATTTTCTAAGTTACCCAGGTCGGCCTCAAACTTTCCAACTTTCTATCCTTCTGCCTCAGCCTCCATAGTGCTGGGATTACAAGAGTACATCACTACTGACCAGCTGCAAGAAGTACTTACCAGTTGAAAAACAAGCTTTTAAATATCAAAACAATCCCCAAATTTAAAAACCCAATGACTTCATCTCCCCTACAGAACTACTACAAAAAGTTTTAAATGGGGGTGAGACAAGATACCCTGCCTGGCTTTTTCCTGGACATAAGAATGTGTCCTTTCTTTCTTAAGCTATTATCAGCAGTGCCACAGTACTACGGTCACGTTTGTTACACTTCACACAACCATGTCCTGAATCAGCTTCTTCTTCCACCTTAGCTCTAGAATCCCACCTCCAAAGGAGCCGAGACAGACTGAGCTGGTCCAGCCTCACCAAGTGTATCTGCCACACTAATTAAAAAGCATCTTTGAATAAACATATGTGCAAGTGACAGAATTTTCCAACCCAAGAAGGCATTCAAATGAGCATGGTGACTGGGTCAGAAAGCCCACTGTGGAGGGGAAAAAAAAAGAAATAAAAAGGTGCACCTCTCTGCAATGCAAGCCCTCAGCACCTAGCCCTGGCCTTTTCCTTTGGGTGTATGCAAATAATTTCAAAATTTTATATCAAAGTTGCTAGGATTCAAAACTTCTGGGGAAAGCTGAAGGTAATGAATACTCTCTGGAAAGGATGCATTGCAACCAGAAATATACTGAAGCATTTGGGGGTAACTTAGCTACTCAGTGAAACCCTGCATCAGCATGAGAAAAAAAGGGGTTTGGAGAAGCAGCTCAGTGCAAAGGCCCTGGATTCAACCCCTAGTGTTGAACACAGCAAAAGTTACTAGTTTCTCAGAATGTATTAAATTGATCTCTAATCAAAAAGAGCTATAGAATATACATTTAAAAATATACAGTTGCTTTTTTTTTTTTTTTTTTTTTTTAAAGACTAGGTCTCACTGTTTAGTTCAGGCTGGCCTCAAAGTTGTCTGATCCTCCCACCTCAACCTCCCAAGTGCTAGGATTCCAGGTGTGTGCACCACGCCCAGCTGGGTTGTTTTTTTTTTTTTCTCCTCTTTTTTTTTTTTTTTGTCTTTTTCATTTTTATGGGTACCAAGGATCGAACTCACAACCGCCTGCTTGCAAGGCAGGTGCTTATGCCGCTGAGCTAAATCCCCAGCCCCTTTTTTTTTCCTCTTTATAGCCGTATTTTAATACTAAAAATGAGAATCTATAATTTTCTTGGTGAGTAATCACTAACCCCAAATTATTTTAAATAAATACATTTAATAAACTAACAAAAAAACCTTCTGGTGATTTTCAAACACGTGTGTAGGTAACAGTGCTTTTTAATCTTTAAAACTGCAGTTAAGAATTTTGTTATTAAAAGTCACATGTGACTTTTCACCTCACAATGCCCTTTTCCCTACAAATCCTTTGATAAGGTAGTCAATCTTTTTTTTTTTTTTTAAGCTAAAAAAATAGGGCCAGGGATTTAGCTCAGCAGCATAAGAGCCTGCCTGGTGAGTGCAAGGTCATGAGTTCCATCCCTGGGACAAAAAAAAAAAAAAAAAAAAAAAAGCAAAAAACCCTGACAACAACCACAACAACAACAAAAAACACCATAAAATGCTTTATAAACAAAAGAAAATTAAGAATAATTTTTCAGATTCTGGGTCTCAACACTTTTTGATACTCAGTGCAGTAGTCTTCACATTTGTTACCATGGATTTCAAAAGAATTATCTACATTTCTAAAAGCTATCTATATAGAAAGGCAAAAGAGAACATATCAAAGCTGGAGTCTTTCCATAGCACCATCTTTGGGGTTCAAGCAGCAGGAGCCATGATGGGAGTGGAGCGGTTCCAGGCCGGGTTCCAGGGTCTGGAGTTCACACTGAAGGACAAAACTTTGAATTGAGGCTGCAGCGCACCTCAGTGCTGGAGTCCTCACCTAGCACGCTGGAGGCTCTGGGTTACCCGGGGTTCCATCCCCAGTGTCCCAAAGCACGTGGCTCACAAGAAGGTTGCAAATCAGAGCCTTTCCAGCTTTAGAGGCCAGGGGCCCTATGGTACTTCCAAAGCATTTCCAAAGATGCTGAGAAATCTCATATAGCTTGAACCTCTTTAAGAACAAAATGGGTTGTTTGCATGGCTTTTAATAGAAAATATTTTGGAAAGAAGCAAGTTATCTTTCCTTACTTGAAGCCCAGTTTCCTTTCCAGGGGCTCCAAACTTCTCAGTTGTACCTCGTTTATTCTTCTCAGCAGGAATCAGAGCCAGTTTTGCAAGACTACGTCTTTCATAATTGAACTCCCAAAGCAGAGTTGCTCAGTGGCGAGCGGCCTACCTGTTCCCACTCCGTATCAAAATTCAGCCAAGATTCCTTGATATGAGGCCTACAATATTTCCTGAAATGCAGAGCCATTCCGGGTATTTATGGATTACTATTATATGCACTACAATATAACTTAATTACCTTGTAAAATAAGGAACATAAAGGCACTTTTTTCCTTTGTGATGTTTGGCTAAGCCTTGAAGGGAAAATGGCTGTTTTAGCTAAGCTATATTCCTATTTCTGATAATTAAAAAAAATGAAAATCATTGGCTAGGTGTGACGGTGCATGCTTGTAATCCCAGCACCCAAGACTGATGCCGGAGGATTATCAAGTGAGACTAGCCTGGGCTACATTGTGAGCTCACGGCCAGCATGAACTAAACCCTATCTTAACAAAACAAACAAAAAAGCATACAGATGTAAACAAGCAATAGTAAATTTCTTCTTTCAAAGCACACTGGAAAGTAAGCAGTACTGAAAAAAAATTGGTAATGATTGACATTCAGTGAACACTTCTATTGATACAGAAGCTGTTATCAAAATGCATAAAGAGACTGGGTATGTTGGCACATCCCTGTCATCCCAGCTACTTGGAAGGCTGAGGTGGGATCCCCAAATCCTAGTTCCCAGTGCCTGGGCAATTTAAAGAGAGCTGTCTCAAGAAAAAAAAAAAAAAACAACAAAGAGTCTAGTTCAATGCTCCCTGGGTTCAATCCCTAGTGCTACAAAAAGAAAAAAACTCTAAAGCTGCATCTAAAAACAAGCTGCATTTATTATTTTGTGATCAGGTCATGATTGTTTCGCACTCTTAGCAAGGATTTGGGTTTCCAACTCATCATCGATGGACCTTATACACAGGTGTGAGCTCTGTCCTGGGTAGCAGAGATGGATGGGCACACATCTCTGCACTTGACTAGATGTTCTGTTTAACGGATTATGCCTCTGGCAGGCACTGCACCCTCTCCCCATCACACTGCCAGCAGTATGGTCTCAACTGTAGTTAAAATTCCTTTTTTTCTTTTGGTACCAGGGATCAAACTCATGACCTTGTGCTTGCCAAACAGGCACTTACACCACCTAGCTAAATCCCAGGCTCAATTTTAAATTGAAAATGAGCATTTCCTACCAAAGAAAACATAAACTCTTTTATGTTATAAGGTTCTACACACCATATTGATTTAATACATTTGGGGTGAACAGTTCTGTTGTAAAACACCTTGAAATACCATCCCCAGAAGTAACAACTAGGCTCAATGGCAAAATAGGTGTTTTGGAGTCCCCCATGTTTGTTTCTTTATTGTATTTTTAAAAGCCAATAAAATTAAAATCTTCTACACACCCAAGTGGCCTAATGCGAGATGAACAAAATCTGAGAATGTCAGCTAAATCGACAAGTTAAATAAATTTTACTGCTTATACAAAAGATGAAATAACTTTTTAACTTTTAAGTTTCCATTTCCCAGCTACTTAAAGAGTAAACATTTGTCAGTTTTCAGAATTCCACTTAATTTATCTGGAAGAACTGACTCTTAGTTGTAACTGATGCTCAGTTGCTAAGACCTTAGTTTTTGCAAGCCATCAGGTTGCAATAATAGGTACTACAGTTTCTTCCCTAGTGTAAGCCTGTATGTGCCTTTTAGTTACATTCTGTAGCTTCTTATTTCCTCCTAAACGTTTTCTGTTGAAATGTGAAACTGTTATCAGTGTTATGTAACAATATTTTACATTTGCAACAGACATATCAGCTTATCTTTGCTTGAAAAACAATGTATCAAAAAGAAAACTACCTTGGGTTGTGTGGAGAAAGTGTAGACGTGGACAAAGACATTAAAATACATTCATGGGGCAGAAGAAAGTAAAGATGTCCTATTTGACAACCATCCCAGTGATTTATTAACAGCCACAGGCAGCCCACTGATGACATGACAAGGTCCTAGATTAGCCAGCCATAAGTTGGTAACCAGAGGAAACAGGGCTTTAAGGTTTTTTTTTAAAGAATATATTGTGATTAAAAAAAAAAAAAAGCAAACCAAAAAACCTGAACATACTAGAGCCACTAGTCTCCCTGGCAGCTCCGATCGAACCTAATGACTCAGGTGGATAATTAGAATAAACTCTGACGTTCCTTCACTAGGTCTACATGGTGGGGAAAACGGGCGTTATTGGTATAGCATTTTTCTTTTCCATTTTCAGATTCTACATTCAGCAACAGTTCTTAGTCCAGTTCTTCCTGTATCGCCTAAATGCGATCCTGGGTGCCCGTGGGCAATCGCTCCTCGCAAAGTGGCCAAAAAAAAAAAAAAAAAGACAGCAAAATGAAATGCCCTCTCCGTGGGGCAAGGCCGCGCTAAGTTACCCAAAGGTGGAAGCACCTCGTTTTTATTTACTTATTCTGGAGGCGGCGACGGTGGAGGCCGGGCTCGGATGCCCCTGGGGGGTGGCGGGGGTCGTCGCGGAGGCGGGAGACAGCGGCGTTCTCCTGGCGCGATCCCCCCCACCCCCCGACCTAGTCTCCTCCGCTGCCTCCCCTTTCTAGGCCCCGCCCCCACTGCCAGGGCCCCTTATCACCCGCCGCGGCCCCCGCCGCCGCCTTCCGCAGCCCGGCCCGCGGCCCACGAGCCTCGCCCGGCGGGGACCTACCCGACCCCTCCGGCCGCGCCCCTCCCCAGCGGGAACGCACCTGCGGGCCCGCCCCCAGCCAAACGCCGAGGCCGGGCAGCTCGGCCCTCTAGACCGTCACCTTCCCTTCTCCTGCCATTCCGCCCACCCCCCGCGCTCAGCCGACGGAGCCGCTGCCGCCGCCACCGCCGCGCTTCTCGGCCGCCTCAAAAATCTAAAGGGCTCAGTCTCCGGCACCACAACCAAATGGCTGAGCCTCCCAGGCCGGCTGCGCAGCCCGCCCATTGGACCCTTCCTCCCCACCCGCCGCCACCACCACTGGCTGTTGTGCGGACACTCTCGGCGACGATTGGTTGAAGCTGCTGCCGTTCTTCCGCCAGGCCGCAGATCCCGCCTCCACGGTGATCAGGTTAGTGTGCGCCGCGGGTGCTGGGGGCTCGAGAACCGAGCGGAGCTGGTTGAACCTTCAAAGTCCTAAAACGCGCGGCCGTGGGTTCGGGGTTTATTGATTGAATTCCGCCGGCGCGGGAGCCTCTGCAGAGAGAGAGCGCGAGAGATGGAAATGGACAAACGGATTCATTTAGAGCTGCGGAACAGGACGCCCTCTGATGTGAGCATTTGCCAAAAATATCTCTGTCGGTCCATTCTCCTACTTTGTGTGTGTATGCGTTGGGGGAGGGACTTTTTTTAGGGAGCGCCCGGGAGGTGTGGGCTTGGGGGTCGGACTGCAAATGAATTGCAAGGTTGTTGGGGGGGGGGATTGCAATGCCATCCGTGCGTGTTCCGGCAGCCGCCGCCGCCGCTGCCCTTGGTGTGTGACTACCTGTACGTGTGCTCCCGCGTGTGCGAGTGTGCACCCATCGGGGGCCGGCGGGCGCACGCGCCGGGGTCGGAGAAAGGGGCGCGATCGCCCTCGGCTCCCTGACTCCGCCTGGGGGGGAGGTGATGGGGGGATGGGGAGGAGAGGGGTTGCTTCCTAGATTCTACAACAAAAAGGGAGTGTATTTTATAAATGCGCCCCCTTCCGCGCCGCCCCCTCCCTCTCCCCTCTCCCGTTCGCACGCACACAATAAGTTTTGGGCTCCGCGAGTCCGGTTTAGTTTTGGTAAATGTGGGCTGAGGCCCCCTGGGGGTGTGTGGGGAGGGGGCCGCGCGGAGTTGGGGAGGCCGAGTTCCGAGTGCGCCTTCGTCTCTTTGCAGTGATGAGGCGAGAGACGGGGGAGCCATATTTGTAACTTTGTAGTGTTCGTGAACGCGCCCTTTCTCTCCCTCCCTCCCTCCCCTCTGCCTTCCTTCCTCTGCTCCTCTCTCTCCCTCACTCTTTCCACCCCACCTTGGAGCTCGATGCCAAGCTTTCTTGCTTTCCTTCCTCACGGAGGACCCAGGAGGAGGAGGTGGGAAGGGATTGGGGAGCGAGCAGAGGCTCTGAGGATCATCTCCCCCCGATCACCTCCCCCCTAGGCGGAGTCGGGGAACCCGCGATCGCGGTGCAAGTTGCCCAACGGCGACGTTACGGGGCCCTCTCCCCTAGCTCCCTCCCTGCTCATATGTCGACCCTGACCCCCCAACCACCTCACCCCAGCCCGGGCTGCTTTCCCTGGGGTGGGCTCCCCGGCAGCCATGCGGCGCCAGGCTAATAAATGGGCACGGAAACTTTGTCAGGACTCGAGCCGCCAGGAGCCCGCACCCGCGGTGGGCACCGACCGGGCCGAAGCTAAGGGGCGGACGCGCAGCCCGGGATGGGGTCTGTCTGTCTCCCGTCACCGTCACGCACTGAGTAGCGGCCAGAGGAAACTTACGCGGGTGGGGACGTGAGAGCCCACCGCCGCGGAGGGGCCGCAGACGGTGGTGACTTGAACGCTGCTTTTTATTTCTGGCTCCCTCTCGTTTCCCAACGCGCGTGTTTTCTGCGAGTTGGCGGCCCCTGGGTCTTTGGAGATGCCGGCCGAGTT
Organism: Cavia porcellus; assembly: GCF_034190915.1. NCBI lineage: Eukaryota > Metazoa > Chordata > Mammalia > Rodentia > Caviidae > Cavia > Cavia porcellus. The sequence continues at coordinate 481,017 of NW_026947493.1, forward strand.
CCCGTGGGTCCCTCGCGGGAACCAGGGACGGGCGGTCGGGAAGCACCCCTCAGCCTCGATGGCTGGAGTGGCCTGGAGTTTGGGGAGCAGCGCGCGCCGATCGTCGCCCTTCCAGCCTGGAAGCCCCGATTCTCCGGCCGAAGCAGGCCGGCTTCTTCCTCTTTCCCCTAGTTCCTCCTCCAGACCTGATCGAGACTTTCGAAAACAAGATCCTTTTTGTCGCCGTTCCCAACCCCCTTCCTAAGGCAGCTGTGCACTGTAGACGTGCGAGCGCCTCGTGGCTCTCGGGGCGCGGAGGGGGCGCCGTGGCGCCCGCTGGAGTTTCCGTGGACCCCGATAGCTGCGCCCCATTACGAGCAAGCGTTGGGGGCTGGGTGTGGTGCCGGGGGAGGGGCGCCCGCGATGTTCCCGCGTACTTTCCGGAAGCCCCCCGCGCCAAGGGGGAGGGGAAGCGCGCCCGGGAGGGGCCGGGGTCGCGCCCGACGAGTGTGCGGGCGCGTTTGCCCTGCGAACCCGAGCGACACTGCTGGCCAACCGGGAGCGAGATCGAAAGCGGGTCGAACCGGCTCTTTAAACTTCCCGAGTGTGCGCAAGGGGCGGGGCGCGCGCCGGGAGCGGGTTCTCACGCTGCGCCCCTAGCCCCGGGTCCTCGGCCCAGGCGCTGCCCCCGGCCTAGAGGCGGGGTGGGGCGCGAGGGCGGGGGCACTTTGGGTACTTTAGAGAGGAGCGTGGAGAAAGCTCGCGAAAGAGGGACAAAAGGGGTGGGGGAGGAGATTTTTTTTTTAAATAAACGTTCTTAAGGCTAATGACTTCTAGCGTGCGCCCCTCCCGCCGCGATCCCCTTCCGAGCCCCCACACACCCACCTTCGGAACCTTTCCCAAACTCGGATCCGGGGGCTGGTGGCCACGCCGCGACGCCGAACTAGGACGAGCAGCCATGTTTCCTGGGCTCCCGCGACCAAGCGCCCCTCCCCCATGGCGGGCGCGGGGCTCGGAGTGCGGGGCGCGGGCGGGCGGCCGGGCGGGCTGCTGAGGGCTTGGGGTGCGCGCGCGCCGCCGGCCTAGCTCCTGGAGCAGGGCGCGAGCTCCAGGTGTTTTATTTAAGGTTGGGGTTTTAATAACCAAACCCGCTGGGGGCCGAGCCCCAGGGCGCCAAGGCGTTATTGGGGGGCGGGGGCAGCTGTCTGGGCCCTGCGCGCCTGTGGCACGACTGCCGGGCGCTGGGCTGCCATCTTGTCACCGTGGCTGTTGTCGCTGGGGGGGGGGGGAGCGGAGTCTTGCGCTATCGCCCCGACGGCCTCTGGCGCGCAGGCTGCAGGAGAGCTGGCTCCAGGACACCCCCCCCCCCCCGCCAAAGCCCCTGATGCTCTGCGCCCTTTGGGGTTTCCACGCGCGACCTGCGGCCTTGTTGGAGTCGCGGCTCTGGGAGGGCCAAGATCCCTTCTGCCAGTCCCCCACCCCCACCGGGCTCCCTGTCTCCCCCGCTCCTCTGCGCTTGGATATTGCGCCGTTTCTCCTGCAGGCGGTCTAGACGTAGTTAAATGTGGCCTTGAGGACGAACCGATCGCCCTGGCGTTTACCTCTTTGGCGGAAGTGATAGAACGATGTGCTGAAATATAAAACAGGAGGTTTCTTTTGGCGGACGAGGGTTTGTTTGCGCGCGCGATCCTAGTGGCCCTGGCTGAAGCCAAGGACAGCAGCTGCTGCTTCCTTGGGAGAGATGAGTTTTCGGTGATGCGGGGAAACGCCCTCGCGGCTGGGCACTCCGGTACGACTTGGGTGGGTGCTGCGGCACCCTGCAGGCTGGGGGAGCCCCTCGATTTCTCCCTTCTTTTCTTTTCTCTCTCTCTCTCTCTCTCTCTCTCTCTCTCTCTCTCTCTCTCTCTCTCTCTCTTTTTTTTTTCTTTTGCTGAGGGGAAGGGAGACAGCTTCCTATAATAGTAAACGTGACTGAGCCCAAAGGGAATAAGGTTTGTTTTTGGAAACAAAGTAAACGGCATTCCTCAGGCATTTCTCTGGCTATTGACTTAACACCCGGAAGTGCATTCGCTGGTCTCTGGGACTTTGACAAAGCGATGGGAGGTTCTGGTTAAAGTATTCACCAGTTGAACCTTGCTGGCTGTATAGACTTAACTTTCATGGCAGTGTCCGGTAAAGGCTGTCCTAGAACTCAGCTTTGACCTTTGGAATACGTCGCATGATGTTTTCCAGACTGACTTACTGCCTCATTGGGTTCAAATAGGCCTGATGTGAACTCTAGTTTGTGCAAGCCAAACAGATCACAGACAGAAAATCGAGTGAGTTCTCCAAAATCATGATCAGCTGAGTTTTGTTAACTGGTTGCTGCTGATGATCGTACTTTTGATTCTGGAGACTACGTAGAGAAGCAGTGTTCTGGAACTACACAGACATGGGCTTGAGTCCCCACACCCCACACTCCCCAAGAGGTAGGATTCTGCTCCCACCTGACACCGGTGCAGGTTACTTCAACCTCCCTCTTTTAACACCCGGTTTCCACTAAAATGGGAACCATAATTCTGTTTAATCAGTAAGTGACAAAACTGGTTTCATTTGGCCCTCATTCGATGTTCCGTTTAACGTGGTGGTATTCCCAGGAAAATGTTGGGGTTCTGTCAGGCATGACTTTGGGCTTCATGGTTTAAGACAACAACAATAATAGCAAGTGCTTAGGTAGCCCCACGCTGTGTCTGGCACAATGCTAAGTGGATTACATGAATCAGTTAATTTATCCGACAGCACTATAAAGTAGGTGCTATTGTTATCCTTGTATTAGGCTTAAGGGAATCGAGGCAGAGAAGGGTCATCAGAGGGCGAAGAACCAGGATTCAAACTCAACAGCTAGCAAAGCACCCGTGCATATAGGGCACTGTGGGAAGAGCTTTTTCTTCACCGATTCTGGACTGGTGCCACTATCTGAAGAGACTGGGTTTCCTGCTATTGAAGGCACTGAATGAAGACTGGGTGGCCTCCTGCTTGAAGGTACTAGGTGTGTGGGAGGGGTCTGGACCACAGGCTCTGGACGGATGTCACAAAGGAAAACCAGGCATGAATCTGGTGTAGCATAGCCCATTTGTTTAGGCCGAAATGAATCTGACCTGGTAGGTGCTGGGGGGCACTTTCTGTATAATGAGAAGTCGGGCAGGGGCCACTTGCAGGCATATATGTGGTTAGGCAGCAATGCATTTTGTTTTTATCAGTCTTCACCTGCAGCCAAAAGACTGAACACAGTTGGCAGGTCCTCAGTATCTGGGACATAGCATACTAATAGCACCTTATGGATCATCTCGCTTAATCCTCCTAGCCACTCATTAAGGGTAAGCCCAACAGGGCAGTGGCATTCTGGATCAGCTAGGGTTTGGGGGAGGCCAAACTGGTAGGCAGTAGAGTTGTGTTCTCTCCCTGGAAAGCCGAGGCCCCTGGAGTGGACAAAAGGGACTTTGAAGAGCTTAGAATCCACAGGAACCCAAACAGCCTGGTGTTACCAGAATCCCCCCAGGAAGCATGTAAAAATAAAATACAACCTCTTGGGCTGTGCCCTGGCCCTGTCATCACAGAATCACCAAACTGCACTTGCCTGTTTTGGTATGGCCCACGAGCTAAGAATAATTTATACTGATAGATCTGTTTTATGGGGAAGATTTAAAACTTTGAATTCAGTTAAGCAAAGTATCATCCTCCCTCTCCCCACAAAATATACTTGTCTCATTAGCAGACCTGTATTAATAAAAAGAAAGAAAAATTGCCCTTAATGTAGTTTGAATTTTGTTAATAAAGGAACTGCAGAAATGTGTGTTTTATAACAAAATCGTCTGTGTGTAGCATCTCAATTTTGTCTCCTGGTAAAGTTTACTGCAGTCTGCTTCCTTGCAAAACAAGCTTGCTAAGCTTTGGATTAGTATGTTGGCCCAGAGAGTATAGAGTGCTGATGTTTTGGTTTTTAAGCATGTGGCTGGCCATACCTTTGGGTGGCGCATGGGAGAGCTGTCCAAGTGCTTTCTAACCAGCTGGAGCTCAATACAAAAATCTCCATAGGAAAAGCCATCCTTGTTACTGCCTTAATATGGAGGACTCTGCTATCTTAGAACTGCCAAGGTTTTGAGCTTTGAGCTGCTGTGTATCCACTAACTGGCATCAGGCTTAGGCACCGATCACTGGAAACCATTGCTCATCCTGGAATCTGCACCTTGGGCCTGCCGCTCTTCCATCATGCCTCTGTCCTGGGGAATGAGCCAGTGGTGAAATGGCTTTGGGTTCAAAGCCCTTGTTTTCATCTCCAACCTCTTAGGCATAAGCTCTTAAGAGCAGAAGGAATGGATAGATGATTGGCCAGGCTGAGGTGGAAGAGGAAGATACAAATGGAAAGGAACAAACCCCAATCTTGGTAACTGCAGCCTGTACTTCAAGGGCCACAAACCACAGATCTGGTTCTGTCTCTTGGCCACTCCTGCTCCACCAATCTCTCAAAAGGTACCTAACCAGCCATCCTTATTTCCAGTGCCAAGAGAGAGGCGCTTGATTGGGTTGTGGAGCTAGCATAGCAGCATAGCACCTGCCTGGCAAATGCAAGGTTGAGAGTTCAACTCCCAGTACAAAAAAAAAAAAGCAAAAACAAACAAAACACCTGACGGAGCTTTCAGGGCTTGACATCCCAGAGCAGCAGTGTCAGATCTTCAGTGCACTGAAGTAAACTCGGGGCTCCTGATGACCTGGTAGTAGAGATCACATAGAGTCCTCATGAGGTGTGCCACAGTGCCCTCTGCCTTGGGGTGTCACTTCATGAAAGAGAAGGCTGGCACTTGTTGCTGAGTGTCGGGACTCTCTGGCCTAATTGTAACCAAGTCAAAGAGGAAGTGTCTTGGCCTGTGTCTCCTTGCCTCTCCCAATCCTTGTCTCCCCACTCCTGCACCAGAGAAGTCTCTAGTGTGCTAGGACCTGCCACCCACAGCACCTTGCACCTCTGCCTGACTCAGACAGGTAGAGAAATGTAGCCTTGATGCTCAGCCTGCCATTACATGGCGGTATAATTATACAGCGAGTGGTAAATCCCCAGCAATGATGTTTTCATTAAAGACATGGAGTCTGGCAGCGGTGGAAATTGATAAATGCACCTGTTACTCAGAACTTAGAAAACTGGTTGAAACTGAGTTAGCAAAACACTTCTGGCCCTGAACCGCCTCCCAGTTAGGGAAGCAGCTTCTTTCCTGCTGGTTTTTGAATGCTAAGTCCTGATCAGGTATCTATTCTACATCTCAAGTCCAGCCCTGTGCCATACTCTGTGACCTCTTGGATTCCCTCAAATTAGTTTTGTTTTAGCTTCCAGGCTGCTCCTGTCCATGTTCCTCTGTTACTTCCTTTACCAAAATTTCTCTAGGCACCAGATCTGAAAGATCAGCTTACTCTACTATTTGCTCTGATGTAGATTAAAGTTCGAGCCTTTCCCAGAGGTGTTTAACATTTGCAGATTCTGGTTTGGTGAGGAAATTAGCAGCAAACTATAAAAGGGTAGATGATCTTCTCAGAGCTTTGCTCTTAACGAAGTTGGCAAGTTGCTTGGCCTCTGCTTTCTCCGCCCCTACACGGGGAGTCTTGAATTAGATCTGTGGCCCTCGAACTTGCTGATTGGAATTGCCTTAGATATGTTTCAGAGTCGCTCAGCATGAACATATATGTAGGTTTGGAATGACGATATGCTCCCTTAATATATAGAAAGACTGATTCATTTAAAAAGAAAATGTGCTGGCTCAGAGCCATGAATTGATTGCGATTCTTGTTAATGTTCAAAAGATGTTAAAAGGTGGATATTAAGGTTCCTTCGTCATCAGAGATTTTGTGGCTTTGCTTGTGGACTGGGTCTCTGTCTCAGCCTTGTGAGATGTCCACGCAGAGATTGGTGCCGGTTTCCCCTTTTCTAAGCCAGCTTCCTTCTGGGCCCCCTTTCTCCAGCTGTTCTCTTACCACCTAACCCATTCTTAGCCCCATGGAGCCTCATATCACAAGGAATCATTATCCTCAATTCCTGCCCCAGACAAAATTCCTGGTTGTAGCCAGGTGTGGTGATTCATGCTTGTAGTCCCAGCTATTGAGGAAGCTAAAGCAGGATTTCTTGAGCCCATGAGTTGGGCAACTTCGTGAAACACCACCTCAAAGAAAAAAAACCTAAATAGGGCTAGCATGCATGTGAGAGGCCCTGACTTTGATCCCCAGCACTGAAAAATAAAAATAAAAATATAGACTATTTAGTGTTGGAGTTCTATTGAGTTTTCCGCATTGTATGTAAAAGTTGGTGTGTGCACGTAGGTGCATTTTTAAAAATTCCTGGCTCTGCCAGCAGCCCTCAGGCATCCATGGACCACACACTGTGGCGCCCACACTCCCCAGCCCCGAGTACGGTGGAGAGGAGACTGGGCCTGCCTCCCATCTCCTGCACTCCCAGCTGGAACACGGAGCAAGTCTCTTCACCTCAAGGTGGCATCGCCTGTAAAATGAGGCTGCCACAGTACCTCCTAACAGTCTGATGCACAGAAAGTACCCTACAAATGTTAGCTGATACTCACTTTGAAACAATCAACAGGTACATTTTACAACAAAGCAACACACATCCTGAAGCTTTCAGAGAGCTGACTTTCCCCAGGAGCAGTTCATCAGCCAGCCGCGTTCTTCCTAGATCTGCAGCTTCTATCATGAGCATCACTGATGCAGCCCTAGACTGCGTCCCCAGGAGAGGTTGGTTTCTAAGGAGGGTAGTGTCAGCTAGCGTCACACCGGGCTCAGCTCCTGTTCTCCTTGTTGGATTCCAGCTTCTGTTATTGCCATTCTGTGTTCCCTCACCCCTCTATCTGCTTTGCTTCCTCAGTAGCTGAGACTCCCAGCAGCCTTCATTTCCTCTGGTGCTGGGCACTGTTGGCCTTCATGGAATAGATTTCTCCCCTGAAATGCATTCTCCTGTTTGCTGGCATCTCTCCTACGGCTCTGCCACTCCCCAGGTTCTGATGTCTTCTGTCTGCTTCTGTGTAGCCATGAATTGTTGGGCTCGGCCAGTCTTGGGACCTGGGCCTCACAAGTCTCCTCCCTGACAGCTGCAGGTGCTAAGTACTGCCTGGGCTGTGCTGTTTACCTTTCGGCTAAGCCCATCTGTGGGTCCCAACAGCACCCTGCACTCAGGTCCAAAGGCAGCCCGTGCCTCTGAACCCCACCTCCCCATATACCCCACCTTATCTCTGGAGTCCTGTCTTACAGTACTGCCCACCACTACCAGCCAGCTGACCTCTCAGCAGTGGTCTTGTTGCCAGAAACCACACTTGCAACTTCAGTGCAGATGCAGTGGTGCCATGCGGTGTGTGAAATGTCACTGCTGTTCTCAAGGTGAAGTCTGAAATCCTTAATGAAACCAGCATGGTCCTGTGCCGTCCGGCCACTTCTGCCCTTCTTGTGTTCATCTGTTCCTTCCGTCCTGCTCCCTGCCCCAGCCTCCCTGAGCACTCCAGTTATAATTACACATTCCCCAATGTGTATTTAACACGTTCTAGCTGGCTCGAACCACCGCTGGTACATGCAGGACTGTCCTGTCTGGCGCCTTGAACCCCTGGTGGTTCAGAGCCACTTGGCAGCGGTGCACAAATTATGGCCCAGTTGTAAACATGTTAATTATTCACGTCTCTGTTCCCCTCAAAGCCAGGGTGCTGGGTGGTACAAGGCTCTGTTCACCCCGTGTACCGTTGGGGCTCAGTGCCGAGTTCAGGTGACCTAAGTAAGCACCCTAGGAGCACTGACAGTGGAAGAAATGGCTCGTACATATTCTTGTCACTTTTGTCTCCCACTGTCAGGTGTTTACAGTGGGAGCTACTCAGACAGACCGCAACCCGGAGTTGGCGGGTTTCTGATTAAGCAGCCTCTGCCTCGGTGGGCAATGTACACTCTTTTGGCTTGGCTGGCTTGGTTTCTCAGATTTTTGCATCTTTTATTGGTTAAATAAATGTTTGACCCTCAGTCTCAGTATGCCTGCCTTTTATTTATTTTTTGATTTAGTTTGTTGTTGTTTTTCTTGTTTAGAGACAGGAGCTCCCTCCTGAACCACTGGGAGTACACTGCGTGCCACCACACCCAGCTTTTAGCTGCAGTTTAATTACGGATTGTTCATGTATGTCACATATAAATATGCACATTCTAGAATATACCACAAGAAAAAGTGAATTGAGATAAAAGGGATAAATTTTTTAAAAAGTATTCCCCAGGTGTAGTAGCACACACCTATAATCCCAGTGTTTGGGAGGCTGAGGCAAGAGGATTATTGTGTTTCAGACCACTCTGGGCTGCATAGTGAGTTCACGGCCAGCCCAAACTACAAAGTAACCCTGTCTCAAAAAATGACATCCAACAAATAGAGTTTTCTTCCTGTACCTAGTGAAGTGTCTCAAACACACACTTGGGAGACCAGGAGTCTAATTCATTGTTCTATTTTTTAAATTGGTGATGAGAATTTATGCCATAAAAGAAATACCCATACCATGCCCAGCATTGTCACCTTGTTCAGAGCTTCCCAGCTCTGTGTACATGAAGTTGGAGGAAGAAGAGACAGTCACAGCCCTTTGGATGAGTCGGCTCCATTGCTGGTGTCAGCGTGCCCCTGCCTGGCTAGGACATGTGTTTGAATCCACAAGCCCCCTGCAGATGTCCCAAGAGGCCCGGAGGTGGCTAGGGTGAGGGGACTCCACTAGCCATTGGCTTGGAGCTGATGTGGATGGTTTCCTCCTGCTTGCTGCAGGTGCAGAGGGGAAGGGCAGGAACAGGGTGGAGGTGGTGGTGAAGAGGTTCCTGCAGGTGCTTCTGAGTGACCTCAGCAGAGTTGTACAAAACCTCGGCAGCCACCAGGACAAAAACAACTGGATGTATAGATTCTGCTGCCTCCTGCAGAAGTCCTGAGAACTCTGTGTGTGTGTCTGCCTGATTCCCCATACCACACATCCACACAGAATTCATACCTATTCCCATCGGCTTATAACTGTCTACCTTTTATGTACCTGTAGCCCCAGAAGCTGCTGCTTGGGGCATGGCCAAGACCCCTCAGCCCATCCTCAGTGGCTGGCACACTTGAGAGGCCAGATATGGTGGGCAGTGGCTGTGATGGGAGTAGATTAAGGACATCAGCCTGTCAGTCACCTCAGAGCCTCAGTTGGACCTCTATAAAAAATGTTTTTGAGTGTGGCGCTGGGTGTAGATCCAGGCTAGGCATGCTGTCTACCTCTTATCCACATCCCTATCCCTATACAATTACGATAACAAGCTAGGTGTGGCTGTGATCCCAGTGACCTAGCAGGCTGAGGCAGGAGTATCACAGGCTTTAGGCCAGGCTGGGGCAACCTAGCAAGAGTCTGTTTTAAAAAATAAAAACGGTTGTGGATGCAGCTCAGTGGTAAAGCCCTTGCCTAGCACATGCAAGGCATGCTGTGCGAGTCCCTAGTACCACACAGAGGCAGGTAACAGTAATACTTTTTTTTTCTCCCTGGGTTGTTGTCAGGACTGAAAGAAATACAAACCCGGGTGGCCAGCTCCTGGCGGAGGGACACTGACTGGGCTGTGCGGAAGGCTGTGCTGGCGTCCTGGATGTGTGTGACCAGAGTGCCCAGGAGGTGGCCTCAGTGGGCCAAAGCAGGTGTGTGTGTGTGTGGGGGGGGGGTGATGACTGCAAAGTGCAGGCCCACAGCGTTCTGTCGAGGTGGGGCCCTGCTGCTCCCCTCCTCCGTGCCAGTGGCTCTCGGCTGCTGCCTTGGCTGCAAACCTGGGGCCACATCTCTGAGGGGTCCCCCTCTCCAGGAAGTCCTTTGGGAGCCAGCTGTGTTCACCGGGTGCCATCCAGGTGACGCAGCAGGATCACCCTTTAGCTGACCCTTTGGCTCCTCTGCTGGTCCCTTTGTGCCCTGCCATAGAGCACAGGGAGCCTAGCGTGGCTGCCCTCGAAGGGCACCAGAAAGTGGTAATGTAGACGTGTTTCTCAGGCCTCTGCCTGTACTCAGGTGGGTCTATCCTGGTGCAGGGCCCTGTTCCATATGGAGCCCTGGGAAATGGCCATCTCAGCCTCCCAGGCCTGCTTTCTCCTTCTCTGTTGTCTTGTGCCATGGAGATTGGAGGAACCCCAGTGTGGCCTAGGTAGAGCAGGTGGGCGTGGACCGTGGCACACTAGGCTTTCCCTGCTAGGCAGTGAACCCTGTCTGCAGAGCTTGGCCTGCAGCCACGGGGAGCAGCTCTGCGCCTCAGAACCCATCTCTGCTGGCTCTGGCAGACTCGCTGCATGGTGTGGTGTCTCGGTTGATCACTGGTGTGGCTCGATGCGTGGGCCTGGGCTGAGTCACCGGGGGCTTCTGCTAGAGGAAGAAGAGGCCTACAGGGTGGGTGGGCATGGTAGGGGTGAAAGGGAACATGGGTGCCCTCATACCATCCGCAGGCACGATTTGTTCCCAGTAGGTGTGTGGCCTCTGGGCACTCCAAGACCTTCTGTCAGTCAGCTCCAGGGGCCATCTTGGTCACTGTAGGGCATGGCTGCAGGACACATGCACATGAGGGAGGGAGAACGTGCCTTGGAGTTTCACCAGACACCACAGACTCGAGCAGGGTGTGGATTTGGTATGGGAAGTGTCTGTTCCACCAACTGGACCTACATCAAGTGTGCACCTTGCCAGCCCGGCGAGGACATCATGGTCACAGATGCCCTGTGGTACAGCTCCTGGTGACATCAGTCAGGGTTATGAGGTGGTATTTGCACCTCGGAATTACAGCAGAGGGCCTGTGAGGCTTCCTCAGTTACCCAGGGAGTAAGTAGAAGTGACATTTGAAATCCCAGGCTTCTAGCCGCCCCTTTAACCTTTAACTTTTTTTTTTTGGTGGTACCAGAGATTGAACTTTACTTGCCAGGCAGGTGCTTATGCTGCTGAACTAAATCCCCTGCCCACCTTTAACTCTTTTACTCACTCTTAAGATATTGATTGCACCTGCTATATTGATTTATATTTATTATTTGTTTTGAACTTGAGGTGGGGGGTCTCACTTGGCAGCTCAGATTGGCCTTGAACTCACTGCATAGCCCACATTGGCTTCTGACACATGCACCACCACAACCAGCTCTTCCTTCTGTGTTCCGGGTGTGACAGTGAACTAGACAAGCAGGCCACCTGCCTTGCCTGGGGCCTCCATTCTGCTGGGAGGTGGTTAGGAAGCATCAAACAGAGGCATGGCAGTTGGTGACAGGTGCCACACAGGTAGATTAAGCTGTGTGAAAAGAGCTAGTGCTCCAGGAAGGCTTATCCAGGGAGGTGACATTTGAACAGACACTCATGTGACCTTCGCTGGACTTCAGGTCTCCATGAGCCAGAACCTGACCTAGAAGTGCCTCACGGACCACCAGTGTGGTGGAAGTGCTCACTGACCACCAGAGTGGGATTCCCACTGGCCTTCCTGAAATAGCAGTGGCCCCGGGAGGACCGCAGTCCTGGCTTTCAGATTCCACCTATACCTTTTATGCCTTCTTTCTCTGCCTTGGTGAGTGGGGCTGGGATCCAGGGGCTTCTGGGTGGCCCTGAGAGAACCTTCTTGATGCCTCTGGTTATAGATGATGAGGCAGGAGGCAGCAGGCCCCTAGGGCTTATTTTAGGGAGGACAGAAGCACAGGGTTGTTAGAAGTCACAGATTACAGCTCCTGACCCACCTCTCCCAAAGACCAGGATGAGCTGTAATTGCTGGTGAGTTTTCATCTAGAAGCAGGCTTCCTGAGGAGAATGGAAAGGTGCTTCTGGTTACAGTAAGACTTCGTTAATTAGCTGGGGAGAACACAGCTTCCTGGTGTCACGGGCTGGATAATGTGATGCCTACCGATCTCCTTTGAGCTCTACAAGGAAGGTGCAGGATTTCCATCTTCTTACTAAGTAGCAAGGAAAAAAGTAGATTTTTTTTAATGGGTTTTGCTGTTTTTAACAACCTAAAACCTTTTTATGGGTTTTGTTTATGTGCCAGATACCATATTTATTCTTATTTGATCTGCCTCACAATGCCACAGGATGAAGGGAGTTGTTCCCACTCCAGCAGAGGAGGGAGCTGAGGCTCAGGGAGGCTGAGTAACTGCTTAGCCCAAGGCTACGGCACTGGGGGAACCCAGGCTGGGATGCAAAACTGGCTTATCAGCTCCAGAGCTCTGAGCTTAACCTGGAATCTGAGCTTTGACCTCCTGTCCCTCCCAGTCACTTTGGTGGTGATATGGAAATGCTCTGGCCTCTCACTTTCCATTTCTTTCTGGTCCACAACGTAAGTCATGTTTGTTTTCCCAGGAAAGTGGAATGGTTTATGCCTGTATCTTGATATAAAAACAGTGTTCTATTGTGAAATAGAACACACAAAAGTAAACAAAATAAAGGTGAGCTTTGATTCTGTTCTGTCTCTCGCTGTCTTTCTCTCCCTTCCCAATTTAAACGATTGTTTTATACTTTCGAAGATAGCCCAGGAAAGTCACTACCCAGGTATTTCTGCACCAGGGTCTTTTAACTGACTGGGTTCTTCCTGTGCTAGGGCTGCAGATAGGAAACACCCAGCGGGCCTCAGAGATACCACATAGGGTCTGGAAAGTGGGAGGAGGGTAAATCGTTGTTTTGATCCCCTAGAACACTCCTGAAGTGTAAGTGTAGCCACCTATTTTGAGATAGGTGGAGAGGTCTCAAAGGTTAAGTGGCCTCAAGACAAACTGACCAGCCCTGGGTATTGTGACAGGGTCTCCGCCTGCCCCTCTCCCAGGCAGAACATTCCAGGGGCAAAGGGTAAGGACACCGTTATCAGTTTTGCCAGCACCTTGCTTAGTGCCTGGTGTTTAGCAGGTGCCAAGCGGCATTTATTGAGTGCACGGAGGCCAAGTCATTTGTCTGCAGAAGTGGGCAGTGAGGAGCCCATTTGATTTGTGGGACTCCCAGGGCTGCCACCTTATAATTCGAAGCAGATCTGATTTCAGCTGTTGTCACTGTGCCAGGTAAATGCAAAATGACACAGATTAGCTTATCTATGTTGCAAAATAATTTATGATAGCAAAAGCCTAGAAGCAACGCACATGCCCATCCGTAAGGGGCTGGTTAAGCTAAACAGTGCCACACCCAACAGTGGCACCCGGAAGTTGCAAATGACAAACAAGGGAGGGTTTTCTGTGCCCTGTCACACAAACTCCATACAAGATTGATATAATATGCAAGGTGGGGATGAAAGGGATAAAACTATGATTCTGAATTGGTTGTATGGCTATAAACAGATACCAGAGAGATGCTTGATAGGCCCAGTGGTTAACTGGTCCTTGGATGGGACAGGAGGAAAATTAACTGTTTGTCTTATGCATTCTGACTTTGAAAACATGAGCATGAATGTGTTGCTTATTGAAAAAATTGGCGAACAACAACCAAAACCAAAAGTGACTTGGAACCAATTGTTGGACTTAACTTACCTGCGCTTTGGACTAAAAGAGGGTGGTTTTCCTTACTTTTCTTGTGGCTGGAACGAAATACCCAACACCCAGAATTCAAGGAAAGGTTTATTTAGCTCAGGTTTGAGAGGCTTCAGCCCATAATCAGCTGGCTGTAAGGCAGAGTGGCATGACAGAGGGGGTAACCTTTCAAGGCAGCTGAAAACAGCAAACACAGACTACCCGCTCCAGAGCAGGGGTAGCACTCACACCCCAATCCCAGCACTAAACCACGAACCAGTCACAAACTGGGGTCAGCTGCCTCCCAAAAGCCTGCCCTGCCATAACTACATGAGGCTTAGGGGAACATCCAGACACAAACCATAACAGGCTCCTTCATCTGGAACTGGACACTGCTAAGGTGGCCAGAGAGCCAGGAGCCTTCCTCAGAGCTTATCAGACCTTGTTTCCCCTCCCCATTCCTGTCTGTCCCACGCTATGCCAAGACAAAGCTGATTCTTGTTCCAAAGCGAAGAATGCTGAGAAGAAGCTGTTCGACAGTATTTTTGTTGCTCCTTCATAGGATGGGGCATGGGCCAGAACTTTTTCCCAGGTTACTTTTCATGCTTTTCAGTTCAGCAAACATTTATTGAGAGCTAAGTACACGACAGCATGGGGATATTAGAATTATGCAACACCTGGTCTCTGCTCCCTGGAGTGTGAAGGCTTAGATAAGCACACGCGCTCATAAACTGTATTACAGTGACTTCTAGATAGCCCAGCTTACTGAGTGTATCTGCGCCCATTGTCCTGTTTGGCCCCACAGAGCCCGGTGGGGTTGGTACGGGATGGCCACTCCGAAGGTGCTTCCTAAGAGGCACAGGGCAAGGGAAGTCAGAGGTTCATGGCCAGATCTTGGCCTCCCTCCTATCTGTGTCCAGGTTGTCTTCCTCTGCCTGTTAAACCCACCATCCTTCCTGCTGTGTGTGAATTTCCTGCAGGTGTGAAAGGTGTGTGACAGCAACCACTTTCACCACACGCACAGCCTCACACTACAACGTTCTTCCCTCCCCTCCCCTCCCTTACCCTCTGTCCCCCAATTTTGTTCCTGCTCCCTGGCTCCTCCTCAGTAGGGCGAGGCATATGTCCTGCCCAAGGTCTTTGCACTGAATGTTCATCCTGGCTCAGAGGCCCTTCCCAGATACTCCTGTGAGCTCAGATCCCTGCAGAAAGCTCGAGTGGATAGGCTTTCCCAGCTACTCTTTCGCTGTTTGTCTTTTGTTACTGTTTATCCCATGTATGTATTTGTTTTAGTCAAGGTCTCACTATGTGTTCCAGGCTGGCTTTGAACTCACTGTGTAATCCAGTCTGGCCTGAAATTCCGTGTGATCCCCTGCCTTAGCCTCCCGTGGGATTACAGGTATGAGCCACCATGTCCCATGCCTGGCTGTTTATTGGACTATTATCTGGTTCCTTCATCACTGTGCCTGATGCCAGCTACTCTGTAAAGACGGTCAAGTGAGTAAACTGGATGTGTGGCCTAAACACATGCTTCTCTGTTAAGAAGAAAGAATCAAGTTGTAGCATTTTAGGAGGTGAAAAGACCCAGGACTCCTCTCTTTGCAGAGCTTCCTCCAGCGCTGTCATTAATTCACTTAGCAGTTCAGCACTGTTTATAAGAAATGCTCCTTGTAGGTGGTCACTTAGCAGGACACCCGTTTCCACGGTGGCCGGTTCTGTGGGCCCCCTTGATCCAAAGGCCTCTATCATTCCCACTGAGCAGCCGATTAGTTGGAGCGCCACAGAGGAAATGTCCTTGTTTTGGCTCGTGACCCTCCTGCAGATAGTTGGGGGCAGATAACTATCGAGGGTCCCACCCTCCAGCCTAAACACCATCAGTTCCTTCAATTGTCGATGTTCCAGGGCCAGGCACCTTCCTGCCTGCTGCCTGCCTCATGACACTTCCCTGAGTTTGGGAATTTAAGGCTTGGGCGGCCCAGGGCAGAGTGTTTGGGGCCCCAACCAGAACCGTCCTGCTGCTTTCAGTCCACACAGTCCTGCTGGGGTAGCCTGAGGTGTGTGATAGCATAGCTGAGTTTCCTTCAAGGAGACAGATCTTTTAGCAAATGGAAGGGGACCAACAGATGAGAGAGGTAAAAAGAACTAAGATGAGTTACACACATGTACCACCTCCTATGAGTGTAAATCATGTACTGCAGCATGGATTAGTAAATACGTCAATGTAAACAAAAAGATAGCTGTACTACTAATTCTATTAGTTCTTGGAACAAAACAGTTAACATTCATAGGATTAGACCAATTTTGCATGTTTATATCTGGTAATCTGAGTAACTCTTTTGAAGGTAACTATGCAAAATAACAATCAGTCTGTTCCTACCTCCTTGTTTTGAAAGCCTCTATCCTTATTGTTTTGGGCTCTTTGTTATTGGTATTTATTTGTCTTTTGTTTCTTGTTTTTCTCATCATTTGTTTTGCTTTGATTTTACCTCTAATACAGAAAGAATAGATGTACATGTATAGGCTTGTAAATGCCTAGAACTTTTTTTTTATCAGTATCAGGGATCAAACTCACGACTGAGTGCTTGCAAGGCAGGCACTTATACCGCTGAGCTAAATCCCCAGCCCCCTAGAACTTCTAAAGAGTTTACAAGAACTGATTTTATTATATGTGAGGTTATGAACAGTTACTTTGAAGAAAATGAGACATTATGGTAGCCATTGCTGATTTCCTGTCATCTTGTTGTGAAGTCCAAGAATGCTTTTATTGTTTGGATTGGTTTTAGTCCATTTTATATCATTTGATTTCAATATATGTGAAGGTATGGACAGCTGTTTTGAAGAAAACAAGAGACATCATGGTTTCCTGTTGTCTTGTTTTGAAATCCTGTGTTGATTGCATTGTTTTGTTCTGATCTGCTTTGCTCTGTTTTGTTTTATTCTCTTTAAAATAAAAAAAAAAAGGAGCTGTTGCTGTGGACAGATGGCTAGGTTCTTTGTACCTCATCTCCCATTATTGCCTAGTGTCTCCCAGGCTTGTAAAAGTTGTAAGGTTTGCTTTTAGCATTTTGAGATTTAAAACTGCTACAGACTGTGATTAACCTAGATTCAATTTGAAAAAAAAAAATAATAAATCTAGGTAAAATTTCTTCACCAAAACCCAAGGGTGGAAGCTGGAATCCTGCAAGTTCCTACAAGGGTTTTTTGGAGAGCTGGCGTCTTGCTGAGGAGTTCAGGTTGGCCTGTGCAGCCTGCCCCAGCTCGGTGCTGGGATTACAGGGTTACAGGGTTGGCTCCTCCCTTTCTCTTTCTGACTGCTGACTCGGCCCCTGCTGCTCTTCCTGCCCCAATGGTGGCTTCCTCACCCTCCCTTAATCTGCTGCTTTCGCTTCCCCTTTTTCTGTTAGCAGAGATAATGGAAGCCGTTTCTACTCAAGCAGTTTCTCACACTTCGCCCTAGGATGCAGGCAGGTTGGGAGTGAGGTTCATGTCCCACCTGGGGGTGGTGGTGCTGAGATTAAGTCACTTCTTAGGAACAGCCCAGGGCTCTTCTGTGTGAAGGCCGCCTGTTCCTCCTGAATCCTCGGTTTCCGCTGGTGCTAGGACACCCAGGCAGCATTTGCTCTGCCCGTTGTGAGGCTATGATCAGTTTGGGTGGAGGTGACTGGAAGGTGGCCAGGGTCAGAGTTTCAGCTCTGAGGCTGTTAGACCTTCCCTGCCCCTTAGGCCCTTCCAGCCTTGCGGGCTGGCCTGGAGCCTGGGCTGTTTCCCAGAGGTCCCCTTTTCTTTGCCTTCTGTGTGTCCTGATCGACCTGATCGACGGAGCTCAGTATAGAGAGACCTGGGACCTTGGGGTGAGGGCCAAGGCTGGAGTCTTGAGTACAGCCCACAGTGGGGTGAGTCTGACCTGGGGTAGCCACTGGAATTTCTGACTGGCTTTTGGGGGGGGGGGCGACATGGGGTGTCACTATGCAGTTCAGGCTGATCTTGAACTTGCAATGGTCCTCCAGCCTCAGCCTTCCAAGTGTTGGCAGTTATAGATGCGTGCCTACACGCCCAGCTCTACCCAGCTTTACCAGAAGTAAACTAGAACTGGGGCAGAGTCAAGGCCTCTGTGCCATCTCAGGTGGGTTGCTAAGTGGGCGGCAGCAGGCAGAAGTTAGAATCACCAGCCCAGGAATCTTTAAGGACTAAAACTAAGAAAATGAGTTCACTTGGTTTTTTTTTTTTTTTTGTTTGGTTGGCTTTTTTTGGGGGGGGGGTACTGGGAATCAAACTCCTACTTGCCAGGCAGGTGCTATGCGGCTGAGTGGTATCCCTGGCCTTGGTTGGGTTTTGTAGTCATGGTCCACACCAAGCAGAGGCTCCAGGCTGGGTCTCCTCTGCAGACATCTGTCCCCTGTGGTCCACAAGGGACCCTGTTTGAACTGCACAGCAGCAGGTTCAGCTCTGCCCCGCGGAATTCCAGTGGACACCTTGCCTCAGAAAGGACGAAGGGGCAGCCTTCTAGGGCCACTGTTCACTGCCCCTTCTCTTCTCTAGCTGGCCCTGTCCTGTTCCCCTGTGGGCACTCAGCAAGCATCTGCCGAGACAGGCAGAGAACGAGAGGATACCAAGACCCCAGACCCTGGCAAGGCTGTATTTGGGGGACAGAAGAAAGACTGACCATGCAGTGGCGCTCAGTGGGTCCCAGGCAGGGTTGAAGAGGTGGGATTCCCATTGTCTGGGAAGGGGAGCATGTCAACTAAAATGGCAGTAGGAGGGGAGGGTGGCAGACTGTGAGGTGGGGACAGGCAGCCTGGGTGAGGGGAGGCTCGGGGATTTGTTCGGGAACACTGATGGGGGTGTCTTTGCCCTTGATCCCCATGACCATTAAAGGCTTTGGGCAGTGAGCAGTGAGATGCGGTGATGTGATAGGTGCTTGACTGGGATTTACCGGCTCTGCCCTCCAGGCTGCCCCGTTGGCCTCTTCTGGGCCTTTCTATGGTACTGGGACAGTGCAGTGGCTCTTTAATAAGATCACCAAGACTAGCTGCGGTGCCTGGTGGGGGGGGCAGGCCTCCTGAGGTGCCAGGTCTCTTCCCCACCCTCAGGTCTTTGGAGGCCTCCTGGTGACCCTGTGAGATGACAGACAACAGATAGGACTGTGATAGGCCCCGCCTTTGAAGCCCGCTAGATATGCACTTCTGTATCCCCAGATTATTGCAGTACCTTCCTGGTCCTCTCTTTCCACTGCCCCAGTGTCGCAAGTCAGACCCCAAATTGCTCTTCTTTTTCAGGTCTCAAAACAGCCAGGTGGGTCTTACTTCCTGCTCTGGGAACTTTTCCTGTAGTCAGGCAGGGGCTGGACAATCAGAGAAGGCTTCATGCAGGAGGCTGACCCAATAGGACTGCCTGGGACGCTGGAATGAGGTTTAACGGGAGGAAAGCAGAGGTACATCAAGGGAGGGGTCCAACGCTGCAGGAGTTCAACAGGGAGGCAGTCCACCCAGCTCCTGCCTGGGTGCTGTCTGGAGTCCTCCCTGGATGGAGGAATACACAGCTGGGGCCTGCCTAGAAGTAGGTCCTCCTCACGCTCTGGGGAGGAGGGCGTGGTTCCCTGGGGCACCAAATTAGTCACAGGGTTTATGCCAATGAGGGCACGCCCCCACCACCCCCAGCCTATGAGCCGGCCCGGTGATAGCTTTATGCTAACATGCGCCCCGCCCCCCGCCTATGAGCGCCCGTGCAGTTTAATTACCACAGAGTCCTAGAGAAAATAAGTGTGGCGTCACTGCTTCCTGTGCCATGTGCTCGGTGCCTTCCCAGCGCTATTGTAGGAACAACAGAGGACCAGAGATAGAGATGCTTATTTCTTAGAGAGATGTTTGCTTGTTTTTAAAGTAATGTGAGACCTTGCCCAGAACTAGCTAAGATTTTGGAAGTATCTTGGAGAGCTGTGAGGTGGCCGGAGCCTCAGGTACCATAGAGGCTGCAGGAAGTCATATTCAGGGATGATCTATTAATCCCACGGCCTTCCACTGGGGATGATGACTCTTGATTCAGGGTGGCCGTGTGTGCTGTGGCAAAAAGCAAGTTATTTAAAAAAAAAAAAAATCGTAAGGGTAAGTTTTGTGTATGCCTATACACATACAAACAAGACATGTACTCAATCTAAAATGTCTTTCCTGGGGGCTGGGGATTTAGCTCAGCGGCATTAAGTACCTGCCTTGCAAGCAGGCAGTCGTGAGTTCGATGCCCGGTACCGATAAAAAGGAAAAAGACAATCAATCAATCAATAAATAAAATGTCTTTCCTGCTATGGCTTGTGGTTAGACGGTCACCAGCCCAGGTGATCCCTGGTAACTTTGAAAACGTTTAACTTTCTCCCAGAGCTTTGGCCATCCTGCCAGCATGGGACCTGACTGATTTCCACAGGTTTTGCCACACTGGTTATTGAGCAAAATCATAGCTTTTATGGTTAAAAACAAAATCACCAAAATATATCTGTTGTCTCTGCTTAAGGCCTTGATGTCTTAAGCAATTTGGCCTTCTCACTAGAAATGGGATCTGTGACTGGTTGGCCCATTTAAAAGCTGACCTATTTAAAACCCACAAGCACCAAAAACACCAGGTCAATTTGATTTGAGGCTCCTCTTCTGTGCAGACTGGAACCTGAAAACTAAATTGGTCAGGGACTGACAAGGTTGAAACCAAAGCTGCACATATTTACTGCAGTCATGCTCATGAAGAAAGAGAAAATTCAGGCTCGAGGTTATTGTAAAAAACCTGACAAAACAAGATGTGGGTGTAAAATCGAAAATCGCCACCTAGGTTCATCAGAAGGTGGGGAGGGCCCTGAACTTTCCACAAGGAATCCGTGCAGGCAGCTTGGCTGGTTTGGATGGTGTAGAGCTTGCCCCTGTTGCCATTCTTGGACTCTTGTGCACGCAGCAGTAAAGATGGCTGTAGATGAGGGAGGAGGCACACAGCTTGCTCCAAGCTGAGCTGCATTAGGTACAGTGTTTCATTGTACCTAATTCCTGGGCGCCTTAGTCAGAGGCGGAAACTGGAAGCCTGGGAGGTGAAATGGGCCAGTAAATAGAAAATCTGGGCTTTGGCCAGCTCCGTCTGACTCTAGTGCCTGCCTTCTGTTCACCTCTCTCCGATGCCTGAGAAAGTCCTGGAAAATGGCTCGCTCGCTCAGAGCTTCCAACTCCAGTTCGGGCTTTTAGACGGCTCTGTTTTAGGCCAAGCTGTCCGTTTTAATCAGGGCTGCCTTCACAGCCATGTGACTGGTGCAGCACAAACTGCTGTCATCGTCCTAGAATTCACCTAGTGCCCGGCAGATTTTTTGAGCAAAGACCCCTGGTTCCATTTTGCACTGGGCCTTTGAGCGCTGTAGCTCAAGAGCATCCGCCGTAGGCAGCATCCTGTCTCTGGAGCTCTAGGGGCCTGGCGTGTCTAGTGGAGGCATGTGAAGAATGCACTTCGCCCTGGCCTAGGTCCTGCTACCTGGCACACTGGACTGGAGTTGTTTACTGGCTGGTGTCTCCTCCCAGCCAGCCACTAGGCCTCTTGCTGGCAAAGATCTTGACCTTGGCTCACGATCACCTCCGCCTCTGTGGCCCCTCTGTGTTGCCGGAGCACCCTGTGCAAGAAGGTGGGGGATTGTATGCAGAGCACCAGGTCAGGTCAGGAATGTGCCAGTGACCTGTCACCAGGGCCCCTCTGCTCATCTGGGCCTCTTTGAGCCGCCCAGGGCACGAAGCAGCTATTGTTTAGTGAAGGCTGCCCCCATTCACTATTTATTCCTCCAGCTGAACCGAGCGTTCCTTGGCAGTTTGCCTCCCTGGGTATTCCTGGTACCTAGCATTGTGCCTGACACCATAACCAGGGCATTTGTTAAGCAGTTGCTTCTGTGTCCGTTCCCTGCTAGGCTGATTACAGGGAAGGACAGTCTCTGACCTCTAGGAGGATCAGATGCTTAATACACGATTAAATGATTCATGCAGCAGCTGCACTCCAGGGCTGGGATGCTCAGAGCTGGGTACAGGGAAGGGTTCCTGGGGTGGGGGACTGGGATTGGATTTGCAGCTCGAGGCCGGGAGGAAGGGACACTTTTACCAGGTCATGCTTAGGAGGTGGAATGTTTTATGAAGGGGTTGCAAGGCCAGACGTTTTGTGGGCTCAGGTTTGAGCTTTATAGGTTAAATGCTTGTCAAGTACCCTCCTGGGACCCAGAGGGGTCATTTGACCAGAGGGCTCCTTGGCCTCCGGGTCAAGCCCTGTCATTAGTAGTTCAGGCTGCTTCCTAACCACAGTTGTCCCCGGGGTCACAGGGACCTCATTTGGACGCAGAAGTAGGCTTGAAGAAACTCAAGGTGACAGTGACCATGGTTGCAATGTCGGAAATGGACAGGAAAGGTCAAATTGGAGCAATTTGTACAGATAATACTTCAGCAGTTACTGCAGCATTTATGTTTATCCTGGAAGTTGGGAAGAGGCTACACTGTGGGGATCCATTTTTTGAGAAGTGCCTGGGCCAGGCCAGTCTGACTTCTTAGGGGACAGGACGTGAATGTGGCCTTCTCCTGGGTCAGATCCCTGGCTGAAAAGCTCTTGATTCAAGCAGAGTGATCCCAGTTGTTGGGTTACTGAGAGTAACCGCACTTGGGTATTTTTAAATGGCCACTGGAATTGGGAGAGACTCTAAACCCAAAGTACAAATTTGCAGTTTAATTTTAACTTTGCACTTTGCTCACACCCAGGACTTGGCAGGGGAAATGGACTTTTTTTCCCCTTCCTTTTTAAGCAGAACACACTCTGGATGCAAAGGGGATGTGATTGTCACGTGGAAGGGTTAGCGCCCAGCCCATTGCCAAGTAAGGAGGAAATGGGCTGGGATCTAGATGAGCCAGCGGGTCCCAGGCCTGGAATCCCAGCAGCGTGGCCCTGGGCGGCCAGCAGACAGGCAGGGTAGCCAGGCTGGTTGTGAGGCTCATGGTCTTGTTTTATCCTGTTTGTCCACTGTAGAGACTTCCCGGGCAGCTCACTTACTTTCTGATAGTGACGCAGCATGTTTTGGGCTTTTTTTGTGTGGGGGCACCAGGAATGGAACTCAGAACCTTGTGCTTGCCAGGCAGGTCTTGCGCCTCTGAGCTATATCCCTGGCCCCTGGTTTTGGCTTTTTGGTGACACCAGCAAGCTTAAGGATCTCAGCTGTACCCTCTCCTGTACCCCCACAGTTAACTGTGTCCTCTCCTCTTGTCAGGAATCCCTAAACTACAGGAATCCAAGAGACCTCCCCTGTCCCTTCAGAGACTCAAGTTTCCTTAGCCTCCCTTACCCAGCTACAGCCTGCACCATCTACAATCCTACCACCACCTGGAGTCCCAGCACTCTGGGGGACTCAGGCAGGAAGTTCTAGCTAGCCTAAGCTGAGCAGTTTGGCAATTTAGTGATACCTTGCCTCAAACTTAAAAAAAAAAAAAAAAAAAAAAAAGAAAAGAAAATAACAGGATTGGGGATTTTGTTCAGTGCAAAAACCATGGGTTCAATTCTCAGTAATGCAAGGGAAAGGTGGGGGGGGCAAGTTTCCCAGGGGAATGGAAGCAGCCTTCTCCTCATCTGCTCTTTGAGCACTCCTCTGGGTCTGTCCTCTCTCCTGCAGCCATGAGGCAGGGCCAAGTCAGGTCCAGTGCTTTGATTTCTGAGGAAGTGTAATCAGGACGAGGGCCTCTGGGAATGGTTCCCACCCTGTCAGTGGAGCTGTTAGAAGAGGGTCCGAAAGGAAGCAGTGACAGCCAGGAGAGCCTGTGGCATCAAGGTGGAGTGTAGGGGAGCGTGTGCACTGCTTTTTAGGAATGTCAGAGCCTTCAGAACCTCCCTTTGTATTTTGGGCCTCCTGATCGCTTTGGGGTGGGTTCTGATGAGGCTGGGGGGTATCCCCTGGGTATCCTGTGGAGTGGCTTTGGGGATTAAAACCCTGTGATATGCCTGCTGAGGGCCCAAGAGAGCCAAGGACAAGAAGAAACCCAGTAATTGTAGTGACTTCAATATAGTCCCTGAGAGGAGTGGCCACCTGGCTTGGGAGTTGGGGACCAGCCTGGTGGGTCTGGTGCCCCAAAGCCTGCCCCAGCAGCACAGTGGCAGGGGGTCGCCTTGACCTCTCAGGACTGTGTGTCCATCACCTGCTATCCTTGGGTAAAGGTACTAAAAGCCTTGACCAGTCTGGAGAAGCCACAGGAAGGCTGAAGGGTTTGCAGAGTCCTGGAATCTTCCTGTTTGCCTTTCCCTAGTCAGCTTCAGGAAACCAATGGCACCGCAGGCTATGGCCCTGTGCCCTCGGTGCCCATCGCACCAAGAGAGATACCCAGAGTCACTGACCCTCCATTCATCTGTCCCCTAAGGCCTGGAGTCCTGGCTCTGTGCTACTTTCCTGCCCTGGGCAGAGGCCACACAGGAATTTCTCCCAGGCACTCTGGCCTGTGACCTTGAGAAGGTGGCCTGACCTGCTGTCCATCTGGCCTCTCTTGGGGACTAAACACCCCTTCCACCCCATGTGTACATCACCCCTCCTTGCAGCCAGTGCCCAGGCTGAGTGCTTAGTAGCTTGGAAGGAGAACTGAGGCTCCCCAACCTTCCCCCACCCCGCCCCTCGGGCTCTGCCAGAGGGAACTGTCCTGCTGGGGCAGTGTTCTCCAGTCCATCTGGGGGATAGAGGCAATACAGCCGCAGGGCCCTGCCGGGCACTAGGTTTAGTCAGTTCTGCCCATTGGGGCTGGGGATTTAGCTCAGCAGCATAAGTACCTGCCTTGCAAGCAGGCGGTCGTGAGTTCGATCCCCAGTACTGATAAAAAAATTTTTTAAAAAAGTTCTGCCCATGGTCCCCCTGCTCTGCTCCTGACCCAGAAACGCCCTGGGTAGGGACTGGTGAGAAGGCATGGGGACAGCAGTGACCCTTGGGACAGACAAGGCAGGGTTGCAATGGAGGACAAGCCCATGCCGTGAAATTCATGGACAGAAACCAGGGCCTGTGGGTAGGTCCCTGGGAAGGAGGTGGCAGATTCAGTGGACAGCGCTGTTTCTGGGAGGGGCACTATGCTGTGTCCTGGGCTGAGGGACCAGTGAGGAAGAGCTACTCCGGGGTTCCTGCCAGCCCCCAGAGCCGGCTTCCCCAGCAGCGGGTTTGCCCCCAGGGCCAGGTAGGGAATGGCTGACCTAGGGCCAACTGCTGGCAGCTGGTCTCCCTGCTGACTCTAGGTCACCTCCCGCCTGCTCTTCCTCCTGCCATGCCCGAGCCTGGTTTTCCCTTCAGCTCAGTCTGCCCCCAAGAGAGGGTGGCTTTCGTCAGTTCCTTCCACATTAGAAATAAAGCATTAGGCTCCCATTTGAGTGCAGACTGGGTGAGGAGCTGACAGGTCCCAAAGTCACCCTAGAGGTCTTGCCTAGAGACCTAGAGGTCTCTACCTCATATACAAGGCTCAGGAGCCACCACGGCCAGTGGTTTCTCCTTTGGACAGCACAGAACTTTTCCATCCTAGTAGGAACAGTGCTGATATGAGCACAGAGTTAAAGGAGTCCCTGCCTGCTGCTCCTATGGTGGGGCAAACCAAGTGGATACCAAGCCACAGTGACGAGTGCCTGGGCCAGGAGGGCAGGCTGTGACTGATGCAGGGAGCAGCGGGGAGTGGGTGAGAAGCCAGGTACCTGCATCTGGAGAGCAGGTTGCTGCATCTGGGGAGCCTGGTCTGGCTGGCCCACGGTAGGGGGCGCAGGGCATGGGGCATGCTACGTGCTGTGGCTGGAGCTGGGAGGGTAGGAAACATTAGAACGAGACCCAGTTGAGGTGTGTGGCTTGTGACAGGGTGGTTTTCCCTGTCCCCTTGAAGCCCCCTCCTTGCTTTCTCTGAGAGGACAGATAGATCAGGCAGGGTGAGTCCATCCTGCTTATTCGGGGGCACAGGGGCCAGAAAAACAGGAAGAAGCAAGGACACAGCGACTTGCCCCTAGTTGGATGTCCTGTCCTGACCATGCCCTGCCTCGCCCCCACCTGCTTCCGTTCACGCAGCCTTGCCCTTTCCAGGTGAAAGAACTGGTCCTGGACAACTGTCGGTCGAATGATGGCAAAATCGAAGGCCTCACAGACGAATTTGAAGAACTGGAATTCTTAAGTACAATCAACGTTGGCCTCACCTCAGTTGCGAACTTACCAAAGTTAAACAAACTCAAGAAGGTAAATAGTGCCTTGTGCCTGTGTGCTGGGCGGTGGGCAGAAAGGGGTTGGCACCAGCTCCTTGGGGGCATCACTGCCCGAGTGCATGCCCCAATCTCCGGGTCTGCTGTTCTGGCCTTATCATCAGAGAACCTCCATTTTCAAAGCCCTTTCTGCTTGTTCCTCTCTGCCTCATTTAGCTTGAACTAAGCGATAACAGAATCTCAGGGGGCCTGGAGGTATTGGCAGAAAAGTGTCCGAACCTTACGCATCTAAATTTAAGCGGCAACAAAATTAAAGACCTCAGCACAATAGAGCCCCTGGTAAGTCATTTGGGTTCTACCTTTTGTGTGTTGGGGGGGAGATTGGTATGGGGAGCCCTACTTTTTATTTATGTGTCTCCCTTTTATTAATTTCTCTTAATTTCTTTGGCTCTTGTGTGCTAGGAGATAGAACAGAAGCTTCTATTTCTGCATAGTCCAAGGAGAAACTAAAGCCCAGAGATATTAAGTGGGTGAACCAAAGTCACACAGCTAAAAAGGGCAGTCGGTGTGGCTGATCTGAACTTGGCTTTAGTTTCTGCTCCCAAGCTTTCTCATAGTTTCTGCTGAACTTTGGAAGCCTGAGCCGTTTATTCCCGGGCTCAGGAATCAAGCCCGGGTGTGTGGACTCCTGTTTCTTCTCTCAGGTGTTTGCCAGTGCTGGCCAGTGACTCTGAGCAGTGGAACATAGGTTAGAGGTGACCCAGAGCCCCGGAAGGGCAGAGGCATGCAGGGTGAGAGCCTCATGCAGGCCTCTGTCTCTGCTTGGGAGCATCCCTGGCCTCCCTTGTGGTGCCTGGGGCCTAGAGACCTGGCTGGCTTTCTGGCTCCTCTGCTTGTCTCTGCTGACCCGGGCACACCCTGGGCTTAGCTAATCTGTTAACTGGAAAGGGGAAGGGCGGGGCATGGTTAGACTGGTAGCTTCTCCATTACCAAGATCTGAATTACTATAGTCCCTACACTTTAAGGAATGACACTGTTAAGATGTGTCACACCCCCTGCCATCACAATGGCCTATTGTAAACACAAACACACACAGGAGCCACGTGGTAAATCAGGTGTCTGTGGTTGGGGAAGGCCTGGGGACGCGGCCATGGCTGTGTAGTGT
Organism: Cavia porcellus; assembly: GCF_034190915.1. NCBI lineage: Eukaryota > Metazoa > Chordata > Mammalia > Rodentia > Caviidae > Cavia > Cavia porcellus. The sequence goes on from NW_026947493.1 coordinate 507,821, forward strand.
CTATCAGGTGAAGGCTGTGCCGGGTTGGTGGGTTCTTGACCTCAAAGTGCTCCTGGCTCTTGTGGATACCCTTGGGGCCTCTTGATGGGCCAGGGTCTCAGGATGAGAAGCCAGCATAGCTTCCCCAAGCTGAGATGTCACCTGTCCGCTTGTGTCCCTCAAATAGAATACACTTCCCACAGAACAGCTCCGGGCAAGGTCTTCTGATCTCCTAGAAGGCAGAACTGATCTGATCTGTGTGGAGGTTTTGCTTTCGTAATTTCACTACGAAAAGAAAAACCTTCCCAGTGCTGGCCTTGTGTATATCGGGAATGCGGTGGAGGACCAAGCAGGGTGGGGACTGAGCGAACAGAAGCTTTCCACAGCACTGAATTTGAGTTTGGGTGCCCTAGGAGATCATACACACTCACTCACACGTGTCACAGCATTTCCCCACCCTCATCCGTGTGATGTATCCTCAACCCCTGTGAGCAGAAAACTGCTTTTGTGGGGAAGAGGTGCTGGGCCCGCCTCCTCAAAGACCACGCCCAGACACATACACACACCCCGAATTTGCCTCCTGGGCCTCCACCTCCACATCGCAGTGCTGGAGAGCTGATGTGATCCCACGGGGCAGGTATTGGGTTGGGACAGGAGCTCTTGGACCTGGCACATTGCAGATGGCTGAGTTGGGAAGTTGGGGTGCAGCCCCCTCACTCCCTAGAGGGAGACCTCTTCTTTCCTGGGTGTCAGTTTCCTCGACCATCCAGCAGGGTTGGCTCCCAGGGGTGGCTCCGGCTGGGCCAGCTATGGTCCACAGCTGTCACAGACTTCCCATGAGGTGGCAGAACAGAACCTGGGCTCCCCTTTGTCCTTTCTCCATCCTCTGTGATGAGTATGTTTCATGCAGTTAGATCACAGGTCTGTCCTTTTCCTCATCTGGCAAATGAACTGGTAATTACTTTGCTGCCTCCCAGGGGCTGAGGGAAAGCTGACTTGGTGTACACAGTACTGTGTTAATTGCCAGAGTGGGTGGGTGCGTTGGACCTTTTCAATCCCAGGCTCTTCCATCAAGGCAGAGCTTCTGGCTCAGGCCTTAGGAAGGCCCCAGGCTTGTCTCCTACTCCATTGCCACCCCACCTGTTCCACTGTTTGCTTCCGGTTTCCCCCTGCAGAAGAAGTTAGAGAACCTCAAGAGCTTAGACCTGTTCAACTGCGAGGTGACCAACCTGAACGACTACCGAGAAAACGTGTTCAAGCTCCTCCCGCAGCTGACGTACCTCGACGGCTATGACCGGGACGATAAGGAGGCCCCTGACTCTGATGCAGAGGGCTATGTGGAGGGCCTGGATGACGATGAGGAGGACGAGGATGGTGAGTGGCGGGGCTTCCTCTTGACTTTGCAGAGGGGTAGGCTGCAAATGGGGGACCCCATTTGCTGTGGCTTCCCTGCTCCCCAAAGTGACTTTTGGGTGTCACCCCTAGTAGGACAATGCAAGAGCCCCAAAGAAATGTCAGCAGGTACTCAAGTTGCTCAGTAACCTGCTGGAAACCACCTGTATCATGGCTTTGATGTCTGTCCCTTTTCTAGTGCTCCACAGGGAGTGACATTCTGCAGTGTCGCTCACACTTAGACACGTTCCCAGCAAGTGGATAGCGAAAGGTGAGGTGTGGTCTGGGGATTCTCTTTGCCCGTCCAGGTGTCCACTAATGGACACCAGGTCATCAGCTGGAGGGCTGTGGGGCCCCCTGGTGGCTGCAGCCCACAGTCTCAGTACTCAAGGGCAGGCATTGTCCAGCATTTAGGGCTCCAGCAGGAGAGGGGTGCATGCTCTGACAGCCCCCCATGTCCTGTGCTCCCTACACACATGTCCTCTCTGCAAAGGGATGCTGAGAGTTGGAGCACTGCCCATTTCAAGCAGACACCAGATTTTACTTTTGCTTGTTCGACTAGAATATTGTTCAAGACATCCAGCTACCCCATTGGCTTTGGTGAAGGTTTTTGTAATGGCAGATGATAACTCTCCACCACTCTGGGAGCCAGTGTGATGCTTTAGCACATGCTGGAGGTCTTGGGGTGCAGGAGAAAGGCCTGGGGTCCCAAAGCAAGTTTGCAGATCCTGTCTGGCTGCTCCTACCAACTCTTTATGTCACCTGAACAGTCCATTTCCTCTCTGGCTCAGGTGTCTGGCCTGTGAGTGGGGACTGTGGCCAAGGTGCTCTTTCTGGGTGAGGTAACCATTGCCCAGTGTGTGGCCCCAATGTGGAGGGACAGGGCTCTGGGGACAGTGCTTGCTGGGCAGGTCACTCGGGGCTGTGTGAGGGGCTCAGTGCCACTTTTGTGACTCACAGCACTTAGACCTCAGGCACGGGTAGTGTGGGGGACACCGGTCCTCTTTGCAGGCCCCACCACCTGGGCTTGTGCTAGTGGGGAACCCACTCACCCCACTTCCATTTTTGTCCCCGCTGTGACCCCACAGAGGAGGAATATGACGAGGATGCTCAGGTAGTGGAAGATGAGGAGGATGAAGATGAAGAGGAGGAAGGGGAAGAGGAGGACGTGAGTGGAGAGGAAGAGGTAAGGAGGCAGCTGGCTGTGAGGCCCAGGGGGCTCCCTAAGTTCCCTCGAGGCCCTTACATGGGCAGCCCTGGCAGCCTGGGCTCTTTCTGTGGGACAGGATTACAGAGTCCTTGGAGATGTTGGCTTAGGAGTGGAGAAGCGGATTCCCAAGGCTTCTGTGGGAAAACCTGCTCTTTCAGATGCACCAAATCCCAGCCCTGCTCTCTGCTGACTTGCATTTATATGGAATAAAGACACTGAGCACTTAAACCCCATGCCAGGCAGAATCACAGACAGCTCAGAAGGGAGCAGTAGTAGGTCAGGGCCTGCTGGAGCCCAAACTATAGAAGGACCAGGTTGCACATACGAAGTACGCATCAGGCCTGGCCCAGTACCTAAGGACAGACCACTTCCCAGCAGGTATGGAGTGGCTGAGTCCCAGCTCTGCCAGCTGCTAGCTATGTGTCTCTGGACAAGCTACTTGACCTTTCTGAGCCTTCTGTATTGTATAAGATCTCTTTCTCTGGTTGTGCAGAAAATAAAGTAAGTGACATGCTGGGGACAGTGTCTGACTCCTCGGTATGGGTGCTCACGCCCCCTTTCCATGTCCTGGAACCACGTACCAGGGCTGGAGCTCAGTCCCAGTCTCTCCACTGCAGAGCCGTCTTCTGTGACTTGTTTAGGAGACCATACCAGCTCTTCCTTTTTGTTTTTGAGACAGGGTCTCAGTATGTAATTCAGTCTGACCTTGAACTCACTGTGTATCCCAGGCTGGCCCCTAATTCACAGCGATTCTCCTGCCTCAGCCTCTCGAGGGCTGGGATTACAGGCGTGTCTCATCACACCTGGCTCTCTTAGTCAACTCTTAGTGCTAGCACACAGTAGATCTGCTAGGGGAGGTTTTGTATTGAAACAGGATCTCGCTATGTAGTTCAGGCTGGCCTGGAACTATGTAGCCCAGGATGGTCTCAAACTCACTGCGATCTTCCTGTCTCAGCCTCCAGAGTGCTGGGATTATAGGTGTGCGCCACCCACTTTTCTAAAGTTTCCAGGGAGGGGAAAGCAAGGATGGAGAGTGAGGCTTGAAGTCTGTGTGTTGGCAGGGATTCTCCCCACCCTCCCTTCTGGAAGATTCAGGCTTTCGGGACAAGGAAAGGGCAGAAAATTACAGTGGAACTGGCTTTTCCAATACTCGGGCCTTGTTCCCTGGAAACCAGAGCTAGGCTGAAGCAGATGAGAAAAGCCTGGTCTAGTTTTCAGAGCAGTGAGTCTGATTGGGACCAGAGTGTGCAAACTGCAGGCTACCGAACCCTGGCAACATGGCACGGGTAATCCTAACGTCTGGGGGAGCCCACAACCCTACACGACCATTTCCATGCATACTGCATGATTTAGGTGGTTTCTGGGGAAGGAGGTGAGTGCTTTCCACAGATTCCCAAAAGGCTCCTTGATCCAAACACATGAAGGCTGTGGTCAGGCTCCAAGGGGCTGGAGCGACAGCCCTAGACCAGCAACATTTCTTATCTTGTGGTATCCCCTTTTTCTCCTAGGAGGATGAAGAAGGTTATAACGATGGGGAAGTTGATGATGAGGAAGATGAAGAAGATGCTGGTGGTATGGCAGCCTTTTTGTTCTCTGTGGGTAGTGGCCTGGTCCCTTCACTTTGGCATCAGCCAGATTGGGCTCCAAGACCCCTGGCAGATGCCCATGAGTCTCTGGGTGACTATGCTTCTGGATTTCCGAGACGGCAGGGCTTCCTTTACCCATGATCTCTGGCTTCGGGGTGGGGGTGGAGGGTGAGTGACAGGTGAGGTGGATGGGGTGTGTGGTCTGAATGCCTTTCTTTCCCTTCCGCCTCCAGAGGAAGAACAGGGTCAGAAGCGAAAACGAGAACCCGAAGATGAGGGAGAAGACGATGATTAAGTGGAATCACCTATTTTGAAAAAACTTCCTATTGTGATTTGACTGTTTTTTACCCGTATCCCCTCCCCCCCTCCAAATCCTGCCCCCCGAAACTTATTTTTTTCTGATTGTAACGTTGCTGTGGGAACGAGAGGGGAAAAGTGTACTGGGGGTTGCGGGGGGAGGGAGGGTGGGAGGGGTGGAATAAAATACTATTTTTACTGCCACTCTTTTATTTTTTATTCCCCTCTTTTTGTGTCTGATTTTTGTCCCTGTAAATGCAAAATAGCTGAGTACACGCCAAGTGAGCATCGTCCCTTACTCTCACAGAACATGGCTTGCAGGTCTCTTGTGTTTCCTGGTATGTCCCCTGCCCCCGGAAGTGGCCGGAAGGCCAGGGCTGGCCTCAGTCCAGTTATGCACAGCCCAGGAGGGGCTGAGTGCCTGCCTGCTTAACTCTTGCTTGGGTTCACGTGATTTCTGCATTTCTCGGCCTGCTGGAGGCATCCAGCACCCTGGTTTGTAAATAGCAACCTACACAGGTGTGTTTTGGCACTGGTTGGGGACAGTCCCCGTCTCTCGTCCCTTTCCCCTTCACAGATGGTGGTGGGCTTCGCCCTACAAAGAGGATTCCGATGTGATGTCTTGGAAGCTGAAAACGGCAGGCTTATGAGTTACAAAGGGTTTGCTAATGATCATGAAAAGAAACCCTCAAACCTCACTCAACCTCTTAAAAAAAATTAACTGTCCTCTCTTGTTCTGTAAAATATTAGACGCTTTGTTTTACAAAAATGACAGGAGACTTCTTCCATGTGTACTCCTGGGCTTGGAACATTTTTACAAACCCAAGCCCGGGGGGAATGTTGCTGCATGTCGGCTGGGTTTTTTTTTCATACACCCGAGCACGGAAAAAACTAACGCAGAATTGTATTTTCTTACCTAGTGGAGATCCGAAATGACTGCAGAGTCCTAGTGAATGTACAGGTTTGCATTTGTGTCCCTCTCCCGGGTCGCTTTAGAAGTGATGTGTTATTTCCCACCCTGTGTTTCATCTGTATAAAAGACCATCCGCAGCGGTTTTTCTCCTGCCTCTCAGAAAAGCCAAACTTTGAGTTTTATGTCTGTTTGTCATTGATAAATTTCAATAAATCTTTTTATACAATTTTTTGGGGATGGCTTCTTTGAGTGTCACAGGCCCTTGATCGCTCTGAGATGTGTTCCTGGTGAGCTGCTAGCTGAAGAAGGAACTTCATTTTTGCCTGATGAAATCACTTTAGGAAATAACGTAACCTGATGGTCAAGCAGTACACTTTCGGTCACAAAGAAGACTTGGCCGGGTTAGCTTCACTCAAAGCTACGTTTAAAAAAACTAAATGTTAAAATAAAGCATTGAAATGATCAGGAGAACATTAGACTTGCCTTGGAACCTTGTTCTGAGTGTCTTTCGTTGCTTGCTTGTTTCCTTAGCATAGAAAGTTTGCTTAAACTCAGGAATATAAAGCAAATTGTTGCACAAGGTGAGAATTCCATGTGGTCCGTCACCCTTTCAACACGATCACTTCTCTGCTTTCTAAATAGTTGGCCAATATATAAATCCTAAGGAGCTACACAGAGGCCCCTCGACTGTATTCTGATTTGTTCAGTAACTGACGTTCTGATAGATGAGGACTCACACTTTTCATGGTGCTCTCAGAACAAACTAGGATAGAGTAGAGCACCACTTCTCTGACAGGGCTCAAGTACAAGGTTCCAGGTTCCACTGTGTTTGCCACAGCGTTTATATTAATTTACTGAAGTTGGTTATGTGGGGACCCCACAGGCAGCCCCTAGTTCTTCACACTGTCTCAAGGTCACTGTGTGACACCAGCAGTCAAGAGCTCCTGGGGTCCACCTTGCCTCTGGGTGGTGCCTTGGCACCTCGGGCACCCTGCCTATGGTCCCAGGCCTAGGACAAGAGCTGGCCTCCTGGGCCAGGTGCTATGCCTGGCACAGGGACTCAGGCACCAGGCAAACTGCTCTCTGCCTCTGAGCTGGGTGGGATAGAGACACCGATTGGCCCCAACTTATTCCATGAGTGTTCAGGAACACAGGAAAATAAGTGTTACCAAATGTAAGACGAAGTGGGTGATGGTCAGAGATGACAGGAGGGAAACCCCTGTGGGTGTCATGCTGCTCATTCACATCAACCTCAAAAAGATTGCCGGAAGCCCACCGAACAGACAGAAAGACTGAGGCTGGGAGGAAGACGAGACCTAGGTTGCCAGGCCACATCCATCTAACCTAGTCAAAAATGGCAACAGCAGCCTAGGGCTGGGCACAGCATCTCGAAAACTGAGTCAGCACCTTGTAGGCCCTGTTGCCTTGCTATCCAGATGGCCCGCAGTGACTCACCAAGGTCGCATGGCCATGAGGAAGTGCAGCACCTTGAGGAGCAGGCCAGGTGTGCCTGGTTCAGGTGCCTGCAGTCTTTTCCTCACCCTGCTCACCCCTGCCACCTGCTGCCTGCCCCCCTGCCTTGTGGCCACCTGTGCAAGGAGGCAGCTGGGCTGTGGGCCTCAGTGGTGGCCTCCACAGCTCTGGAGAGGAGGCTTTGGCCACTCTGCCAACAGAGCCCCTAGAAACCGCCCAGCGCATCCTCTTTCTGTAAGGGACTGGCAGTGATCTGGGAAAACCCCAGGATCATGCAAACCAAGCTGCAGACCCATATTCATGCTGAGGACGCATTGAGTGCCCAAGGCCATTGAGGACGTGCATGTTGGAAGGGTGTCACTTTATTATCCCCCCTCTTTGGCAATACTGGGGTTAAACCCAGGGCCTGCACTGAGCTGCATGCCCAGCCCTTTTAGTTTTAATTTTGAGACAAGGTATCATCAAAGATTCTTGAGACAGGTTCTCACTAATGTAGCTCAGCTGGACTTGAACTTGCAATCCTCCTGCCTCAGCCTTCCATGGTGTTCAGATCACAGCATGTGCTAGCACCTGAAAAATGTCACTTTAAGGAAACAATGTGTTGACGGGCGTGGTGGCGCACTCCTGTAATCCCAGCACTTGGGAGGCTAAGGCAGGTGAATCACTGCAGGTTCAAGACCAGCCTGGGCTACAAAGTGAGCCCAAGGCCAGCCTGAACAGCACAGGGAGACCCTGTCTCAAAAAGACAAAAGGGAGGGGAAAAAAAAAAAGGAACAATGTTGTTTACATTGTGGGGTGTGCCTGTAATCCCAGGATTTGGGAAATCGAGGGGGTGTGGTGAGTTCAAGGTCAGCCAGGCAACTTGGTGAGATCTTGTCTCAAGGAAAAAAACAAAACAAAAAAAACCCAGTGTCAGGTGCTTTCCTGGACTAACAACAGGGCAGCTGGCCGGTGTGCCCAGGCCCGATAGCGTGGCTACTCATGGGATTGGTGGCCCACAAAAGAGCGCTGAATTTATGCTGCACCTACTTAAGAAACGCAGAGTTTTGTGCCTTGTGGCACAGCCCTGTCATCCCAGGACTCCAGAGGCTGAGTTTGAGGCCAGCCTGGACTACATTAGTGAGAATTTGTCTCAAAAAACAAACAGCAAAAAACAAAGACTGTAGAGAGTAACAGGGAACTTCAGGGTTTAGACATAGATTCTCTGGTCAGATTAACCCCAAGGGCACTCCCCCTGGCGCAGCCTGCCAGCCTTGACAGAAAAGGGACAAAAGTTCCTAAGCCAGGAAGGGGGTGCACAGGAGACAGAACTAGAAGAAACAAAACCTTTAAATATGAGTAAAATAGACACAAGTGAAAGTTTCGCAAAATAAGCAAGCAATCACCCGACCCAACGCTCTTATTTGAAACCCCAGAGACGGTGGGTCACACAGAAGAGGGGCACAGCCATACCTGGAACCCAGAATGCCCATGCAACACGTCTCCCACGCTGGTCGTGAGCCGCTGCTCGGGCGTGGGCTGCAGATCCACTGCTGTGTCCCACCCTTGATAAGGTGTCACAGCTCTGCCAGCTGGTGAGCGACAGGAGAAGCCCCAGTCCCTGCTGGGCGTGGTGGTGCATGCCCAAAATCCCAGCGCTTGGGAGGCTGAAGCAGGATGACCACAAGTTCAAGGCCAGCCTGGGCTCCATGGTGAAACTCTGTCTCTAAATAAAAAAAATAAGAAAAAAACTTGGTCCTTGGCTTAAGTGCCCAGCCAAAGAGGGCGGGGCTGAGCTGCTCCAAAGCCCATTGCTGGTGCTGGAAGGGTGCTCGTGCAGGCCCCTAGGGATCTGCACTGACCACAGCTGCCGCATGTCCCTGCATGGCCCTCCATGGCCCCTGGGTGCAGAGAGAGAACTGGAGCGGGCTGGGGACACAGAGACAGTGCTGATGCCAACAGAGCCCCAAGGAGCCACCAAAGTGCCAGCTGAGGCCCGACAGGAGAGAGACCCAAGTCAATGGGACATCGGTCTATGGCTCACTCACTATGCCTGAGGCCTGCCAAGCATCCACCAGTTCCTCCTGGTGTGGCGACATCACTGTGGACCTCTGGAAGGACCCACACAGGTGTGGACCACTCTCCGCGCCCACAAATGCATAATAAGCTTGCTAGGAAGTTCTTCCAGGTTCTTCTTTTGAATAAAAAACTCAACAAAATGAGCAAACAGTAGTGGCCAAGTTTATTGGAGAAAGTAAAAGTACTGAGTGGGGGGAAAACTGGCTCTGCAGCGGGCAGAGTAAAAAATTAGAAGTACACACTGCGTGTGGGAAACAGCGTGGGCTACAGCAGCAACACAGGTAACAAGCGCCCACGTCACACGTGTGTCCTTTACACTGTTCAAATCTCAGGGAAACCCAGGAGTATCTACATCCAGGTCCTGAGAGGCGGAGCTGTGATTCCGGGTCTCTGTGACGTCGGCTCCAGGCCATCCCACGGAAAAGCTGCTGGAGGCCACGGGAGCAGTCCACGTGCAGGGCTTTGGCAACTTCCGCGCAGGTGTCCAGGATCTTGCGGTTCGCAGTCACACCCGCTGCCCTGGCCAGCTTGTGATGCCCTAATTGGCTGTCTCACTTGGCCCCCAGGCAGTTCCTAGGGGCTGGTGACTCTAGTGACCACTGCTCCACACACTGCCATTGTGCAGGGATCAGTGGGAGTCCACGCGAGTTCTTGGGATTTGGGTGCCTGAGAACCCTGCCTGGAGGAAGCCTGGCCACCACACCAGTGGGAGCCAGGGAGGTGGATCCAGAGGGGCTCTGATGCTTGCGTCTCGACCTGGAAGTTACTTTGGCAAGGAGATGCTGACCCTGGACGTGTATAAGAACTGGCTGTTAAGCCAAGCACTGGGGAGGCTGAGGCAGGAGGATCACTGCAAATTCAAGGCCAGTTAGGGCTACCTAGTGAGTTCAAGACCAGCCTGAATTACATAGCGAGACCCTTTCTCAACAACAACAACACGGACTGACCATTGCTAGACATTGTTCTGTGTAGCACCCATTATAACCATTCCAAAGGTGACCATCTATAAGTGCTCACTATACACCAGCTGCCCACAAGCTGTGTAGACATCCGCCTCCTAGTCCCCAAATTCCCCTGACAAGAAGCCTGGGCTTGTTGCATCTCCAGACCAGGCCCTGGGGTTTTTATCAACATCCGGAAGATTCTCCCTCTAGAGGTATGGGAAATGGCACCTTGGCCGCAATTCCCACAACAACCCGAAGAAATAGATTTACATGGCCACACTCATTTAAAGCCGAGGACAGCGAGGCTCAGAGATGTTACATTTTCTCTCCAAGGTGCACACAGCTGGCAAGTGGCACAGCTGGATTCAAATCTAGGTCAAGACGAACATAATGCTTTTTTGTCTTTCAGTGCTGTGGATTGAACTCAGGACTTCATGCATGCGAGGCAAGTTCTGTAGCCCAGCCCACTTCCACACCCCTTATAGACAAGGAAGGATAACAGCTCTGTGGTCTCACAGATGGTGATGCTGGAAGGCGGCAGTGGAGAGTGGAAAGAGAAATGGCTATTTTTCAGAACATGATGGTAATTTTATGGTAAAGAAACCCGAACAACCCAAATATTTTAGGGGACAAATTGAAAGCAAAGTTGTAAATGTTGCTAGGGAATTAAATCATTTAAACTACATGTGATATGGAACATCTATAATCCCAGCTAGTTGGGAGACTGAGGCAGAAGGATTGAGAGTTCAAACCCAGCCAGGCCAAGATACTAAGACTCCATCTCTGATAAAATTAGCAGCTGGGCATGGTGGTGTACACCTGTAATCTCAAGGAAGATTGTTTTGAGTTCAAGGCCAGCCTGACCTACACAGCAAGAGCAAGACCCTGTCTCAAAAAAAAAAAAAAAAAAAAAGGCAGGAGACGAAGGAGAAGAAAAACATAAATACAGGTGGTTATGGGTTTATCATTCCACGGTGGTAAAGTTCTTGCTTGAGGCTCTGTTTTCCAACCCAGTACTACAAAAGAAAGGAAGAAAGCGGGGGAAAATCTATAGGAAAAGACACCCTCCCTTTTTAAAGTTTATGTACTGTAAAAGCTGCTGTTTGTTTTCAACAGCACAGTGCAGTTATAGAACCTCTTCTGGGTCATAGCAAAGCGTGGCTTTGCCCTTTGGGACAATCTCAGCCTTGCTGGTGGCCTTGGAAGGCATCTCACAGCGTGGCGAGTGCTCAGGAGTCGGGAGGCCTGCGTTCCCATCTTTGCTGCTGAACAAATTCAGTCCCCTTTCTGTGCTTTAGAAAAGGTGAGGCTGACCAGAAGGCTCCTGACAGCCCCAGGGGAAAGTTTGTTGAACTCCTTCTATCACTGCCCGCAGGCCTCCAGTTTTATCTGTTTTGCACAAAAATTTAACCTCCCGGCCAAGGCCCTGTGATGGCAGTGACAAGAGTCAGTGCAGGAGAAAGGGCTTTATGCTGAGGCAGGAGCAGTTCAGTCAGGAGTTAGTGAAATGGCTTATGGTGGCCTGGATGTGTGGTGTGATGGGTCTCCACCCACCCGCCATTGCCGGGAATCCAGAGGGCTGAAGGAAGCAGAGGGGAAACAGATCTACACTGAGTGTCCCTTGTGTGTCTGGAGCTTGACATGTGATCTCATTTCACTGCACAGCAGAATCCCCTGTGAGTGTTATTACCCCACTTTCCAGGCAAGGAAACTGAGCCCAGAGATACATGCTGCCCGAGGTCATGCAGCCCGGCAGATGCGAGCTGGGCTTAGAACTGTGGCTTTCTGGGCTGAAGTCTGGAGGTGCTGCCTCAGTTTTTAGGACCAGAGCAGTCCACAGCTCACTGAAGCAAGATTCGTCCCTCCCAATCTTGGCTTGGCTAATTTCACACCTTGTCTCAAGATTCTCGCTCTCTCTGGGCCCAGCACAGTCCTCCCACTCAGCTCTGCCGTTCTCCTGCCTGTCGTGAGCCTGTGACAGAACCAGTCTTTCAGTTGTCCCCAGGAACAGATGTCTTGCAAGAAAAATGCTTTGAACCTCAGGAGTGAGGAGAACGGATCTCAGCTTCTGGAGAGATGGACGACGGATCAAGGACCACCAGATCTGACGTGATGGGCAGATGGAAGCGCTGTGCTGCCATGCTGGGCTGGAGCTGGGAGGCCCGAGTACACTCGGACAAGCCGTCTCTGGCTAGTCTGCCTCCCCAGTGCCAGGAGACACGGCTATGGATGCCAAGGCCCGATCTGCAGAAGGGGAGTGATGGATGAGCAGGGAGACAGGAAGAAGCCTGCAAGATATGGAGGGCTGGGACCAAGTACCTAAATGGTCTTGGGTAGGGACAGGACACTCCCTGTTTGCAGCAAGAGAAAGGAAGAGAAAGGCCGGAGACGTGGCTGTGTGGGTGGATTTGCTGATGGGAAGAAGGGAGAGAGGCCCTGTCAGCTTTTGAAGGAAATGGGAGGCAAGGTCAGGAGTGAGAGGCGTGGGCAGAGCGGGGCGGCGTGGGAGTCGAGGGTGGAGGGGAGACGGCAGGCAGGTGTTCAGGGGGCTGGGGAAGCTACCACCGGGGAGTGTGGGAGGGCTGGATGCCGTTCAGCTGAGATGCTGAGCATGGCTTCGGGGAAGGGGGGAGAAGGGTTGCCATGGCTCGGCTGCCAGAGAGTGTGCACCAGGAAGGCTCGCAGGTGGGCAGAAGACGGGATGCATGAATGGAGGGCAGGGTGAGGAGGGCAAGGCATTCAGAAGGTTGCAGGATGGACAGGAAGTCCAAGCTGGGTGCAGAGGCCGGGAGGCCCGGACTGAGGATGTGAGCCTGGGAGAGGGCCGTAGCCTGGAGAACTCCTGGATCTGCAGGCGTGGGTGGAGAGATGGAGGTGAGGAGCCGGGAGCCGAGGGCAGCAGTGAGGAGACAGAAATGCCCAAGGGGGGAAACTCAAGGGTATGGCTGCAGGATGGCTGGGTGCCTCATGGGGGGAGGAGCAGGTCTTTCCTGGGGAGGAGGAGCTTGAAGTTCATCCTTGAGACTTTAAAGTCATCACTAATGAGCTGACAGATGACAGGCAGCAGTGACAAGGACACAGTCACGCCTCTTCAGAGGAGGCGGGGGGAAGTCAGGAGGAGGCATGGTTCTCCAGTTCCAGGGTCTGGGGCACAAAACAGGGGACAGACCTCCCTGAGTCCTCTAATGCGAAGCCTGTGGGGAAGTGGGGTCACCAGGCAGGGCCAGGGCCATCAGGAAGAGTGTGACGGGGTCATCAGACAGGGTGTGGGGTAACTGAGGGGGCAGGAGAAGCAACCCTTTGCTAAGAAAGGAGATCTCTGAGTTCAAGGCCAGCTTAAACTACACAGGAGATTTCTGTCTGTCTCAAAAATAGAAAAAAAGACGTAAGAAATCAGGAGAGAGCAGATATACGGGGCTTCGCAGTGGAGGATCTTGAATAAGGGAACGGGCTTGGTTCTGCGGACACATGAAATTGATTTCTTCCCTGTAGAGCGGCTTTTACGGCAGTGGATCACACCACAGAAGGCAGTGTGGTACCTGCCGGCCACTGTAATGGGTGTTGGGGAGGGCTGCAAGTTTAGGGGACTCATTTTCTGCTGTGTTTCAAGATGGAAGAGGAAGTACAACTTGGACTTGAGATGTCTCCTTGAGATTTTACAGTTAATTCTGCTGAATTTGACCAGGAGTGATCAAAATTTGATCATTATTAAAAGTCTCAGAGTGGAAACAGGCTTGTGACATTTTTAACCAAGTGGGACCGGGTTTCCAGATTTATTGGAGGAAAAATAAATACAATGTGTAGGTGTTATAATATTTATTAAAATGAGCAGAAAATCTATTAGCATATAAATAACAGTGTATGGAGTTTTTTATTGTTATATGAAAAGACAATGCTCTACAATTGAATAAGAACAAAAACACAGCTTAATAATGAGCAAAATATTTAACCAGACCATTTCACAAAATAAGATACAAATGGTCAATAGGTAAAGTGCCTGCCATGAGCAGTTACCAGGGAATGCAGACTAAACTTACTCTGGAGGATGACTGAAGGGTGTGTAAAACCCTATAATCTCTTAGGGAAAGGCTCTGTCAATGTCTCTTAATTTTATAATTCTATATCTACCCTCTGGCCAACCAATTCCATGTTTAGATATTACCTAACAAAAGAGCAATATGCTCACAAAAGACTTGTGTAACATTTACAACAATATTTATAGTGGCTCTAAATAGGAAACAACTCAAATGTTCAAAACCAGGTGGTTTTGAAAAAAAAAAAACTGTGGTATGTCCATATAATGGAATACTACACAACAAAAATAAATGAATTGAGGCTGAGGCAAAAAGATTGTGCAAGTTCGAGACTAGCCTGGGCTACAAAGTGAGCTCGAGACCAGCCTGAACTGCATGGCAAGATCCTGTCTTGAAAAAAAAAATCACTGATAAGCGCAAGCACCCAGGAAGATCCCAGAAAAACATGCTGAGCTGGGAACAGAGGTGCATACCTGTAACCCCAGATGCTCAGGACACTAAGGTAGGAAAAGCACAAGTTTGAGGTCAATCTGGGCAACTTGGCGAGACTCTCTCAAATTAAAAATTTTTAAATGAGAATGTACTCACTGGTAAAGCACTTGCTTAACATTCAAAAGAGGCCCTACAATTCAGTCCCCAGTACCACAACAAACAAACAAAAAAGCAAAATATGTGTTGAGAAAAATCATGCCGGCCACAATAGAGTGCGTACCATTTGACTCCATTCAAATGAAAAAAAAAAAATTGGTGGTTGGGGATGGAAACCAGGGCCCTGCAATGCTGGGGCGTGTGCTCTACCACTGAGCTGCAGCTCCAGTCTTCCATGTGACAGTCAATGACAGGCACCACCACCCATAGACAGTGATAGAAGCCAAACGCTGCCCTGCCTCTGGGACCTGGGAGTGGGGCAGATTGGAAAAGGGCACGGGAGTTCTACCTGGGGCAATGGAATTATTCTATATCTCAGTGGGGTTATGGATCACATGTGGTGTATACGTTGATCAAAATTTACCAAGCCCTTTACTTTTGTGCATTGTACTATGCGTAAACTAAAAAAAAAAAAAAAAAAAATACTGAAACACAAATAAATGTTGAACTACAGCTAACGATATGTATGCTAAAGCACTTAGAGATGAAGTATGCTGATTTCTGGAATTCATTTAGGAACACATTAAAAAGTAAGATGGATTAATGTATGTGTGATAAAGTAAATATAGCAAAACGCTAATTATAGAATCTAGGTGATAAGTGTATTTTCAGGTTTTCTGTACGTATGAAAAATTTCACGTTGAAATAACGGTGTGAAGATAGCATATCACACAAGGATACTACAGAATTAAGATTGTAGCCAATTTTTTCATCTTAAATGTCTTTTTTTTTTAATTAAGTTTTTGGTACCGGGGATCAAACTCACAACCGCAGGCTTGCAGGGCAGGCGCTTATGCTGCTGAGCTAAATCCCCAGTAAACCTTAAATGTCTTAAAAATTAGCTTTGTGTTTTTATACTCAATCGGAACAGAATTTTTGTATTACCAAAATGACATAAAACTCATCATAAAGATGTTGGAATTGCAGAGACAGAAATTTTTTTTAGTCTTCTAATGACTCAAAAAACCACTTACTAACACATTAGTATATTTCCTTTTAAAAATTAAAGTATCAGGGGCTGGGGATTTAGCTCAGCACCTGCCTTGTAAGCACACAGTTGTGTTTGATCCCCAGTACCAAAAGATAAAAATAAAAATAGAAAAAAAAATAAAGTATCTTGACTATTTCCCTGTTATTAAGTATTCCTCAAAGTCACAATTTTTAATAGTAGTGCATTCCATTTAAGTAAGCTTTCTATGTAAACTGTTTACTCACTCACATTGTTACAGTCTGGCTTGTCTCCTAGTTTTTCCATCACAAACAAATCTGGGGTAAACGTGACTGTGTACACTGTGGCCCACGTGGGTTGTTTTCCTTGGGAAAATTTTCTCCATTTTGGCTTACTCAGAAGTTAGGCACTTTTTAAACATTTAATACCAGCAAACTATTTTCCAAGAAGATTCTACGAATTTGCATATCCTGTGTAATGGAGAAGAGTGTTTCCCGCAGCTTGGTCATTTTGGGGTGTTTTAAAATTTAGTTTTTCTTTTCTTTTTTCTTTTTGGTGTTTTGCCAATTCCCACAGGGGGAAGATTGTATCGTATTACAGTTTTTATTCATACTGCTTTAGATACAGTTAAAATGAAGCATCTCTTTTTCTAAACTCTGATACAGGATCTGAGGTACCTCTTCCACTCCTAGGCTGTCCTGAGTTCCTGTGCAGGGGACCCTGAACTCAATGCATGCTTGACGTCTGATTGTAACTCAAGTTGGTTGTAAGTCCAAGACTATTTTTCCCAGAAGAAATCACGGAAATACCCATGTATCCCAAAACTCCCAAAGCGTCCCTTAACTAACTTTTTCAGAAATACAAAAGGGTTGCATAATGTGTGTAATTTACCAGAAGCTCCAGTAATTTTCCTAGAGGATTCATCAAAAAGTTATAAAATGTGCCCAGATTACCAGAAACAATGATTTCACGCTGCACTCTCCGTTCAAGGTGACACCTTCAGCTTGCAGGAGGGAGGAGGAGCCGGAAGGGGGTGCCTGCTTAGAGGGACAATCCCCTTCCTTCCGCCAGAACATCAGGGATCTGGGCTCAGACTGATGCTTACTTGTGCGTAGTTACACTTTTCTGGCTTTGTGTGTCTCCGTTAACCACGGTGTAGACCCTAAAATTCCTGTCATGACCCAAATTGTTCATATCTGAGGTCTGTCACAACTCAAGGGTCCACTGTGTTTCTTCTTTGACTTCTTAGTTGTTTATATCCATTTTCCTGCCATTCCGGGGCAAGGAGACTTTGACTATTTTTGTATCAGATTATTGAAGTGTTTTATTAAAATAAGGAAATATATTAATTTCATGCTTTTTGTCTCTGTTATAGCTAGTTTTTCTCAATTTATTGTTTTATCTTTTGAAAATTCTGTACTGAAGATTGAACCACTAAGCAAGCACTCTACCCCTGAGTTCCTGTACACCCTTGGCCCCACTGATTCATTTATTTGTTCATTTATTGAGAGACAGGTCTTACTAAACTTCCCAGTCTCTCCTTGAACTTGTGATCCTCTCCCTCCTGCCTCAGCCTCTTCAGTCACTGAGATTACTAGCATGTGCTACCAGGCTGGCTTGTTTTTCATTCTGAGTTAATCATAGATTTATGGCATTGTAGAGAAGGATGCAGAGAGACTCGCATGCACACCGTTTACCCTCTTTCTCTAGAGGTAAGATCCTGCAAGATTATAGTACAACATTACAACCATGGTATCAACACGGGCATAGTCAAGACACAGAACATTTCTGTCACCACGAGGATCCCCCATGTCCCTAGTCCATCCTTAATTCCTTGGCATCTATGTATTTTTCCTCCATTCCTAGAACTGTGCCATTTCAGGAATGTTGTATAAATGGAATCACACAATGTGTAGTCTTCTAAGATTGTCTATTCTCAGTATAATTTTCTGAAGAAGCAGCCATGTTGTTGTATATACCATTAATTTGGGAGTTTTTCTTTTTGAGTAGTATTGCATGATTTTCATGTACCATAGTTTACCCATTCATGCCTTCTAAGTTTTTACTATTATGAATAAATCTTCTATGCCATTCATATACCTCTCTTTGTTGTTGTTGTCAACACAGGGTCTTGCTATGTTGTGTTGGCTGGCCTTGAACTCACTTTGTAGCCCAGGTTGGCCTCAAACTCATAGTGATCCTCCTGCCTCAGCCTCCTGAGTGCTGGCTGGGATTACACACACCCAGCCTTACTTATTTCTGTGTGGACAGAAACCTTCATTTCTCTGGAATAAACACACAAGAATGGCATTTGTACGTTAGTGGCATGTTTTGTATGGAAGAAGACTGCCAAACTGTTTTCTGGACTGACTTTATACCATTTTGCATTCCCTCCTGGAATATGAGTGATCCAACTTTTCCACATCTTTGCCAGCAATTGGTGTGACTGCTGCTTATTTTAGGAATCCCAGAGGTGTGTCACAATAGTTTGCACTAACTTTAACTTGCATCTCCCGGTGACTAATGAGGGTGGATATTATCTCTGTGCTTATTTACCACCAACACATCATCTGCAGTGAAATGTTTTACGTCTTTTGTCTATTTTCTAGTTAGGTTGAGCCTTTATAGTTCTTTATGTACAATAGATATTATTCCTTAGTTCAACGTGTGACTTGCAAATATTTTCTTCCAGTTTGTATCTCTCTTTTTATCCTTTTAACAGCCTTCTGTGGAGCAAATTATTTTAATTTTGATGAAGTCCAATTTATCATTTTTTCTTTTTGATGTCAAGTCTAAGAACTCATTTAGCACTAAACCCAGATTGTTTTTCTTACTTTTTTTCCTAAAAGATCTATAGTTCTAATTTCTGTCTGAAGTATGAGGTTTTGACTCAAGCCTCCCCTCTCCTCCTGCCCTCCCCTCCCCTCCCCTCCTCTCCCCTCCCCTCTCCTCTCTTCCCCTCCCCTCCCCTCCCCTCCCCTCCCCTCCCCTCCTCTCCTCTCCTCTCCTCTCCTCTCCTCTCCTCTCCTCTCCTCTCCTCTCCTCTCCCCTCCCCATTAAACTCATGGAGGTCTAATTTTTCCAGCAGTGTAATTTGAAGGTTTTTTTCCTTCACTGTTTTTGTACCTTTGTCAAAAATCAACTGGGCATGTGAATGTGAGTCTACATCTGGGTTATCTATTGATCTGTGTGCCTAACCTTGCACCAAATAGAAGTCTTGATTATTATAGATATGGGATAAGTCATGAAATAGGTTTATTGTTCCTACTTTATTTTTCTTTTCGAAATAACTTCAGCTATTCTAGCTTTCTGTCCTTTCATATAAATTTTAGAAAAATCTTACCTACTTCTACAAAAAACCAGATTTCTAAGATTTTTTTTTTTTTAATCTGTACCGGGGATTGAACTCACAACCGCCTACTTGCAAGGCAGGTGCTTATGCTGCTGAGCTAAATCCCCAGCCCCAGATTTCTAAGATTTTGATAGAAATTTCATTAAATTTACATACCAATTTAGAGATAAGTAGCATTCTTACTGTGTCCAGTCACTGAATCCATTAAGACAATGTGTCTCAGCTACTTAGATCCTTACCAGTGTTTTGTAGTTTTTAGAACACAAGTCCTGCACATATTTTGTTAGATTTGTACTTAGATTTTGTTTCTGGTTGATTATAAATAGTATTTTATTTTAAAATTCTGAATCTTCGTGTTCATTGCTAATATACAGAATTACAGCTGAGTTTCTATCTTGATCTTGTGTGACTTTCTTTTCTTTTCTTTTTGCAGGTTCTTTCGAGATTCCTAGGGAGACAATCAAAGTTGAGCACAATGGTAGATGCACATCGGTAGCCCCAGCTACTCAGGAGGCACAGGCAGGAGGAGAGCGTCAGCTCAGAGTTCTGGGCCAGCCTAGGCAGCATAAAAAGACCCCATCTCTTAAAAATAAGTAAAACAGTGGATACCAGGGATCCTATTATCTACAAATGGGGCAGTTTATTTCTTCCTTCCAGTTCTCGTTTTAATTTTCTTTTCTTGCCTTAATGCTCTGGCTGGAATTTCCTGCACCACATCAGAGAACGAATTGTCTTGTCTTGCATCTAAAATTTAGCCAAAGCATTTAGCTTTGCTCCACTAATGCTAGCTGCAAGTTTTTAATCAGGTTGAGAAAGTTCACTTGTATTGCTTCTTTCTTAACTTGTTAATATGGATTACAATCATCAATTTCCCACCGTGGAACCCGTCTTACTTTGGAGGTAAAATTCTTTTTCAATAGTGCTGAATTCTATTTGCTAATATTGTATTAAGGATTTCTGCATCTGTATTCACACTGGTAGTCTTTTCTGTACTATTTGTATGTGGCTTGGGTATCAGGGGATACTAGCCTCATCAAATAAATGGAGAACTATTCCCACTCCCTCATATCATGGGAGAGATTGTTGAGAATTCTTTAAACATCTTGTGGAATTCGCCAGTAAAACCATCCAGGCATGCAGATGTTTTTTGGGAGTTTTCAACTTATAAATTCAATTTTGTTAATATTTTGGGGGATACTCAAGTTATCTCTTCCATATTATAAGAGTTGTAGCAATTTGTGTTGTTCAAGAAATGGGTCTTTTTCATGAAAGCGCTCTAACTTCTGTGTCTAGAGCTGCCCATGGTATTTGTCTATTTTCCTTCTGATTTCTGCAGGACTGTGGTGAAATCTCCAACCTCTTTCCTGATATTGGTAATCTTGTCTTTTCTCATTTCTCTTGGCCCATCTTGCTAGAGATTTGCCAGTCTTACTGATCTTTGCAGAGAACCCATTTCTGTTTGACTGACTTCTCTCGGTTTTCTGCTTTTCATTTCATTAATCTCTCTTGTCTGTGTTACTTCTTTCCTTCCTGTTTTGAGATTATTTTGAGATTATCTTTTTTCTAGGCTCTTGAGGTGACAGCTTAGATTGCTGATGTAGGGCTTTCTATATTGTCTAACATATCAATTAGGGTTAAAATTTCCCTCTCAACACTGCTTATTACTTTAAATGTGAACCACAAATTTTGATGTTTTCCTTCCTCTCTCTCTCTCTCTCTCTCTCTCTCTCTCTCTCTCTCTCTCTCTGTGTGTGTGTGTGTGTGTGTGTGTGTGTGTGTACACGTGTATGCTGCTGGGGGTCAAACCCAGGCCTTCACACATGCTAAGCAAGTACTCTGATACTGAGCTATACCCTCAGGCCTAATTTAATTCTTTAACTCTTGTTTTAGGGCCTACCAAGATATGGTCTATCTTTGTACTTGTTCACCGAGTGCTTTAAAAAGGTATTTTTCTGTTGTTGGGGGATGTGTTCTAAAAATATCAGTGAGGCAGTTTTGACTTTTCCTTGTCTTTGTTAAATTTGTGTTTAGTATGTCGGTTGGTAAGAGTACAGGCGCTTTCAACTGTTACTGTGGCTTTTTCTATTTCTCCTTCTGGTTTTATTACTTTTTGCTTTACATATTTTTGTGGCTTTGTTATTGGGTGCATACATATTTATGTGCTTTCTTGTCAGATAGGCCATTGTCTGGTAAGAATCTTTACCCTGAAGTCTACTTTACTTGATGTTACTATTGCCACTCCTGCTAGAGTTTCTTTAAAGTTAGACGATGAGAAGTCTAGCTTAAAAACCATTTAAAATATAGTGAACTCTCAGTTACCCATAATGAAAATAACCTAAAAGTGTAAAGACCAAATAGCATTGCTAAATTCACCTATTTTATTATTTATGTTGCTTTCATGTAGGGAAAAAAACTAATAAATATATAGAAATAGATCCAGCACCTGGGTACAGTGGCACTAGCCTATGACCCCAGCATTCTGGGAGGCTGAGGCAAGAAGATCACAAGTTTGAACTCTGCCTAAGCAACTTAACAAGAACCTGTCTCAAAATAAAAAATAAAAAAGGCTAGGGATACAGATTAGTGAGAAAGCCGAGTTCAATCCTCAAGCCTACAAAGAGGAGAGAGAGAGAGAGAGAGAGAGAGAGAGAGAGAGAGAGAGAGAGAGAGACAGAGAGAGAGAGACAGAGAGAGAGACAGAGAGAGAGACAGACAGAGAGAGAGAGACAGAGAGAGAGAGAGACAGAGACAGCGACAGAGAGACAGAGAGATGGATCCTAGCAACTAATATGCCTCATCCAAACTGGTTTATCCCGGTCTTTGCAGAACTTTGCCAAGAAGCAGAGCCATGATTCCTGACTCTTGTCTCTGTGGCCTCTAGACTTGGTGAGGTTCCCCAGACCTCACACTGCCAGTAAAATCTCACAGAATTTCAATCCTATTTCCAAATGAGATTATGTACCCACCCACCCACAGAGATACACCACACAACTGAAGAAGCTGTTTATCAGGCCCTTTTAGATAAGTAATGTGGACATTACTTAGGTGCTCTGAATTAATAGTTTGATGAATTTTGGAATTACTTCCTGTTAGCACAAATAGGAAGATTTTATTTCCACTATATGAAAGGCTAAATTAAAATGTAGATTATTTTAGAAGGGTGCGGTGGTGCAACCCTGTAATCCAGCACTTGGTCAGCCGAGGCAGGAAGATCACCACTTTGAGGCCAGCCAGGGCTCCACAGTGAGTTCACGACCAGCCTGAACTCCACAGAGAATGACTTAGTCCCTGCGTCCACCCTGGCTGTGTGGCCTGAGGACCCCAGCAGTGCAGTGGCAAGGGGCCTTCTGTCCTTGGTGGTCACACAAGACCACACTCCTCATGGACGTGGCCTAGCGGAGCACCATTGAGGCCCCATGATGGGCCAGAGCCTCCAAATCAGGCACTGTATCCTGTGTATCAGTATTAACATAAATTCTTGTCCCTTGCTCCTTGCTATTTAAAAACAATAAACATATTTCTGAGGCTTAAAAGATAAATATTAAAATATCATAGAATGGGCCCAGAGACCTTATTAACTGACTACTTCGGGCCACTTCTCTCCCCTTATTGGTATATCCGTTTGAAGAAAATTAAATTTCTTGTTTTTTTCTAAATAGGAACTACAGTTACATAGGTCAAAAAGCAAAGAACATGAAAAGATGCACAATAATGTTTCCCTCCCACCCCCAGTCCATCCTGTAGTATACTTATTCCTTCAGAGCCTCCATTTTACAAATATGAATAGATCACTCTAATTTCCCCACTTCTAAAAAAATTTTTTTTCACAAAAGTTGACAAAAAGGCCATTTGCAGCAGGGACTTTGAAGCCAGACTGGCAATGTTCCAACCCTTCCTGCCACTTGCAGCTGTGTATCTTTATACCAGTTCCCTAGCCTCTCGGTGCCTCGGTTTCCTTCTGTACGGTGAGGTTACAACAGCATCTGCCTGTCCTCGTTATCTGAGGGTTACATGATATGTGCAAAGCAGGTGAGCAGCGCCTGGCGCACGCTGAGCGCTCCAGAGGCAGCACAGGTGTTCCCGGAAGGCGTGGCCTTCTGAGACAGTGGACTCTGGAGTCAGAGAGCCAAGCTCGAACCTCCTCTCCTGCCTTGTAAAATGGCAACAGTGACCTACCTACTCTAGGAGGTCGTGGACAGACTGAAGGGAGAGCGCACATCTATACAGCACCTACTTGTCACCGAAGACCATGCCTCACCCTGGCTAAGCTGCTGTATTTCATCAAACCCAGGGAGCCATGCATTGTAAAAGTGCATCATTATTTTACAGACCAAAAAAGAAAAACTGTTCCAATTAAATTATAACATGCCTTAGACTGTAATGCATCCTCATTTCAAATATGCTACAAAGTGAAGAAATGCACGTCTTGGGCTTGATGAAATGTGGGTTGTTAATCTTTGATATTCCCCCTTATTCTCAGTTAAGAATACAGCGTTGATATTGTTTTGTGCTGGTGCAAAGCATGCTTTCTCCCTGTATTTTAAATGGCTATATAGTGATCCACCGTGTGCAGGAAGCATGAATTATTTAACCAACCGTCTATTAGTTTCCAGCTTGTCACTGTCACCAGCGACACCGCAATGAATAACCCTGTAGGTCTGTCACTGTGCAAGTCTGCCAGGAAGCATGGAGGAGCCACAGCGCCCAGCTGGAGTGCATGGATGTGAAACCTTTACAGGCATCTTAAGTTCACGTTTTAAATGGTAGGAGGGTTCAGACTAAGGGAGCAGAGGCAGGGCCAGCCTGGTGGGTGAGGAGGGATGTGTCACAGGACCCACTACCAAGGTACGGGGGACAGAACATTTTCATACACTGCTGGGGGCCATAGAAGTCAGTCAGACTTTCTGAGTGGTGTTTTGGCTCCATCTTTCTACATTTAGTTTTGGTCTTTTTGGGTTTTTGAGACAGAGTTTTGCTATTAGTTCAGGTTGGTCTTGAACTCACTATGTAGCCCAAGCTGGCTTCAAACTCACAGTGATCCTCCTGCCTCAGCCCCCACTCCCAATCCTGGGATTACAGGTGTGTGCCACCACACCCAGCTTCTAATTCTACTTCTAAAGAACTGTAAGCCTGCCTCATCCTCATGCACTATTGTACAAGGCGGGACCTTTGCCAATTTCACAGCTATGAAAACTTGAAATACACAGAGAGAGAAACTAGAAAGCACAAGGGCAGAATGGGCCCCAGCGGCCTGGCACAAGTCTGTGCTTGTAAGTGTACAAATCTATTATTTTGAAAGAGTACTTAAAAAAATTAGAGAAGCCTAAATGCCCCAGCGCTCGGGAGGCTGCAGCAGGAGGATCACTGTGAGTTCAAGGCCAGCCCGGACTACACAGTGAGACCCTGTCTCAAAAAACCCAAAACTACACAGAAAACCACAAGTTTTCTGAGTTAGTTGGTATTATAAACTCATGCTGCAGAAAACAATACAACCAAGATAAAGGAGGAAATGAACTGCATTGCCAAGATGAATTTTAAAGGGGGGCTGGGGGTGTAGCTCAGTGGCACAGCACTTGTCTGACACATGTAAGGCCCCAGCAGTGGAAACTACAGTAACGCTCCCCACCAACGTTCGAACTGTACACTCTCATAGAGGCACACGGACCTCGAGTCAGCGTGCACAATGGAGGAATCACTCAGCTGTCTGCCGGACATGGTCACGGTCGTGCTGCTGTGTGCTTACTGTGCACTGTGATAGGAAACAGCGGCACATGCGCAAGCAGAGCCCGGGATGTCTGGAACTGAGGCAAAGTGGTGGCGATGTGGTGGTTTGAGTTTATTTTGAGTTATTTTGTAGGTAGCGCAGAGACAGATAACAGGTAGGAAACAATGAAAGATTCACTATACTCGCCTGCGGCTATCAGAGGATAAGAAAGGACTCCATTCTGTACGCTTTCAAATTATTTGAATATTTATGTAGATAATACAATAGCAACAAGCTTGTTACTATTACTATAAGAGGCACAAATCAATGAGAGTTTAATTTCTGACTTCTAAACTTTTACCTCACCCCTGTACCAATGCCATCAGAAATATCAACAACCAATTGGGCAAGCCAGGCATGCTGGTACACACCTGTAATCCCAGCACCCCAGGAGGGTGAGGCAGAAGGACCCAGAGTTCATAGCCCAGCTAGGAAACTTACTGGCTTAGAGACTCTGATCCTGTCTCAAAATTTAAAAGAAAAAATATGTATTTAAAGGGCTAGAGACATAGCTCAATGCAAAGGCCCTGCATACAAATTTCAGTCCTACAAACAAAACTAAACAAAAAAGATAAGATTGGACCTGGTGAGTTGAAAATGGAAGGAAAAAAACCAGCCTAGATTAAAAGATAAACATCCCTGACCCATACTACTGTATTACTTGGAAAACTATTCAGCATGGTCACTGTTGTAGTCAGGGGTCGTGCAGAGAACAATTAGAATCAGAACATAGAGTTTATAATATTATTTTTATAATGGTCACTGGGAGTTAACAAGAAAATGCAGGAAATCGACCTGTAACACCAAAGACATAGAATATTTACTCAAGGGTCTAAATCCCACAGCAATGTCCCACATGAGTCCAGATAAAAACCCAGAGCTCATGACAATGCCTCCCACGAGTTCAACTGGAGGTCCAGAGCCCATAGGAAGGACTCACACCAGTCTTTTTTACAGATCTGTGCTGGGAAGGCCCAAAGGTCAGTGGTAGAAGCCAGAAAGTCCATGCCAGCGGGGTGAAGGAGCTGTGCTGGTGGGATGAGGGTTCTGCGCTGGAGCTGAGAAGTCATACAACAAAGATCAGAGCTGTCGTGAAAGGCACCACAGCCATCCTCAGTGACACAGAGGCCCTGAGCTCCTCAGATGACAAGCACAGTCGGGTACATGCCAGGAAGCAGCATCACAAGTTCATCCTGGAGACCAAGCAGCACACATCTTCCCCTCCAGAGCCAGGAAGCAATGCTCGATGTGAGGACCAGAGCTTCTCCAGGAGAACCAACGGCTCAAACAGCAACTTGTAAGAGAACCCACAGTGCCTCAAAGCATCTCAACACAATAATGCATTAACACCTTTCTTCTCCTTCTCCACCTCTCTATTTATGCTGGCAACTTTCCTCAGGTGGAGCATCTATGCTTAGGGCAATGCTGATGTAATCCAGCTGGCATTAAGTTGACCACCAGTTCTTGATCCATAACAACTGACCTACAAAATTATCAAGAAGGAACCTCCTTTAAATTGCTGAGGGATAGTTTTCTTTAGCATGTTCAGGTGTTCTTTTCTTTTCTTTTCTTTTTTTTTGTCTTTTTCCTTTTTTTATCGGTATCAGGGATCGAACTCACAACTGCCTGCTTCCAAGGCAGGCGCTTATGCTGCTGAGCTAAGTCCCCAGCCCCCTCAGGTATTATTTTCTCCTGTCTTGATTCTTGACCTTCAGTTCTTGTCTTATTTCTGACTTTAGTGTCCCTCTAAATACTTAGTCCACTTATGCTACTGAACAAAAGATCATAGGCTGGGTCACCTACAGATAGCATAAACCCCAGGCTTATGGCACCTGGTTGCTCTGTCCTTACGTGGCAGAAGATGGGAGGGCAAAAGCATACTCCTTTCCACCTCTAGTGCCCTATTTTATTTATTTATGTATTTAGAGGCAGACACTTGCTGTCGTTCAGACTGACTCTGAATTCATTATGGAACCCAGGCTGGCCTTGAACTCGCAGCAATCCTCCTGCCTCAGCCTCTCCAGTGCTAGGATTACAGGCATGTGCTGTCATGTCCAGATCTACCTCTTTTAAAAGGGGTGCTATTCCATCTATTCCTTATGACTCAGTCATCTCCCCAAGCTCACACTTCTCACACTGGAAATTCACTCTCAACGTGAGCTCCTCCTGGCCCTCTGTGACTCAAACAACAGTATCTACCCATAAACAAAGATATTTTCCACAAGGTTCTGTCTCTGAGTGACCCTACAGGGAATTTCTTTCCAAAGGTCTGGGCTGGTCTGAGGGGGAGCAGCAGGCTTGGGCACAATGGTGGGAGGAGTCAGTGATGGTGTCAGGAACACAAAACATAGCTCCCAAAAGGCCACCTTGGACCTAGGTGAACCCCAACCACCCACTGGGCATCACTGTAAGATTGTGGCTGTTCTCAAGAAGGGAGGAGAATCAGTGAAAAGTGAAGGTTGGATCTGTGGAGTTATTTGAAATCCTACAGAAGGAAGTATGTTAAGGAATCGGTTCTCTACCAGGTCTGAAAGGTCAGGGTCCAGTAAAGAGTGTCTGCATCACCACGCGGTCGGCAGGAAACATCTTTCAATGTGCCTGCTCTAATTAAGATGAAGCTGGAGCTCTGTGTCGGGTTCTAAACAAACTTCCCGTATGAACGCCTTAATTTTCCAAGCCACATTTTATGATCCTTTTCACCCTTTGAGCTGTAATCTCACCTTCCTCCGCCTTGCCATTTCTTCCTTTATTCTTCTACTGAGAGTTTTCTAAAGTATTAAGGGAGAGAGCCTTGGTTCTGCCTCCTTCTTTCCTGTTTGTGGTCGTGTGTGTGTGTGTGTGTGTGTGTGTGTGAGAGAGAGAGAGAGAGAGAGAGAGAGAGAGAGAGAGAGAGAGAGAGAGAGAAATGCAGACCTTGTTTCACTGTCCTGTTACCTTCCATTCATCATTTTTTTCTGAGGTTCTTGTGGATCACTGAGGGGGCTTTCTGGATCCCACATGGTTCCTGAACTGGCAAATCCCCTTCTCGTCCAGAAGCCACAGGAATCTGCAGTCTGGCCACGGTTGGGGGTCCCTGAGTGATGTGACACGGGGGCTTTACAGCAAAAAAGTGGCAGCACTTTTGTCGCCTTCGGGGTCTTTCCAGGAAGGGCTCATCCTCACTGTGGAATCAGATATAGGCTATTGATCCATTGGTGTTTATACCTCCTGATCTTTTGTCTTTTATCTTCCTTAACCAAAACACTATTTTCTTCCATTTCACAGAACTCTTCAAAGTGCATATACTTTCCAGTTGTTCTTCCTCCTTCTCCTCCTCCTCCCCTTCTTCCTCTCTTTCTCCTCCTTTCTTCTTTTTTTGAGACATGGTTTCACTCTGTGGAGCAGGCTGGCCTTGAATTCATAGTGGTCCTCCTGCTTCAGCCTCCCAAGTGCTGAGATTATGACATGCACCATCACACCCAGCACAGCTGTTCTTTCATGATGGGAAACAAATATGGTCTGTTTTTGCAGTACTGGAGATTGAATCCAGGGCCTTCACACTTAGCCACATCTTTGGTGCTTTATCTTTATTTTTTGTTTTGAGACAGGGACTCCCAAAATCAAATCTGTTGCCCAGACTGGGCTCAGATTTGCCACTGTCCTACCTGTCTCCCAGAGTACTCAGTAAGAATCTTGGAAGAATCTTGCTTTATAGTCCTGTGTCATCTCAAGACATTTGCGGGTGGAGTGTCCCTTCAAGTCCTCCTCAGTGGCTCAGGGCACACCACACCCTCTTTACTCCTTCCTCCACGGCCCCTGCAGCTCTGCAGAATTCTGCATCTCCCTTGGAGATACTCCCCGGTTTCCACAAGGAGCTTTACATCTGATTCTTTTAATTAAATAGGAATGAAAACATCACTTCCTGGATTGTGTCTTGATGATACACATAATTTCCGATATACATCACTTTCCGGAGTCCAGCATCTCATTGGTTCTTGGGACTCTACAATTTCTCTATTGGGGTGTATCCTTGTCACCTAGGATTATTTGGAAGTCCTCTCAGAACTGTGGTTCTTGATTATTGCTCTGTGATCTCATCTCAGTGGCTCTTGCTGGGGCCAAGAGAACTCCTCAAGAACACCGCAGACCAGCTTCTACCCCAGCCCAGTGGTTATTTTCAACTTGGTCTTCCTGAAGGGCAGGCAGCTCCCTGTCCTGTTCCTCAGTCACAGAGTAATACTTATAGTATTTCTTGTTTTTCTCTCCTATATTAAGGAAAAGTATAAAAGCTAGAATAGAAACTGGACACAGTGGTGCCTGCTTGTAATCCTGGCTACTCAGGAAGATATAGCAAGAAAGTTCAAATTCTAGACCAGCCTGGACAACTTAGCAAGACCCTGTCTCAAAACTTAAAAATAAATAAAAAGGAAGCGGGGCATAGGTCAGTGGCAGAAGGCTTCCGGAAGGCCTGGGTTCAATGCCAAGTGTCAGGAAAATTTTTCAAAAATTAAATAAAAATGATTGCATAGAGGCTGGGGATTTAGCTCACTGGTTCAGATCCTGCCTGGCAAGCATGAGGTCCTGAGTTCAGTTCCTGGTATCCTCCCCCTAAAAAATGTGATCGTGTTATTACATGAATATGTAATTCCAGTATGACATCACTTCCTGAAGGCTAGCATCTCATGGGTAGGAGATATATAACATGGGGAAAAGAAAGGCATTGTATCACTGTTATTGTCTCTGTTCAAAGAAAGACTTTAGGCAAAGTTGATTTAATAAGATTCAATAGAGCAAAGAATGGTATGTGAAACTAGGTGGTCTTCAGACTCTGGACAAATTTAGAAAGATGATGTTATGCACCTACCAGCAAAACATCTATCTATCTACATAAAAAGGAAGTGACATTCAAAAAAACGGAAGTGATATAAAGAGACAGATCCATTGGCTACAGTTTGGCATTCACCTTATTTGAACCTGGTATGCATAATTGGTCTCCTTGATTGACTGAAGCTTGGCTTCTGTGACTGGCTGAGACTCAACTGTGTTAAGACAAATTCTTAAATTAGGTTTCCAGTTTATGGTTGGATTAGGTTGCAGTGTATTACACAAGGCCTAGGGTATACAAGTACGGAGGCTTACTCAGGCCAAATTTAGTTTAATGCCACTAGTTGCTCTGTTGTTTTTGATATTATCCTAGGGCATAAATGGCTGTGCTACCTGGGCAATTAAATCTGGGCCCTTTGCAGTGGCAAGGTGTTACCAGGCTTCAGGTTTATTTCTATCCTATGAGGTTTCTGCTTAGCTATCCCTTGCCCTTATTTCCTCTGTTAAATTTCTAGGTGCCAGGAATGTAGCTCAGGGTCACAGTGCCTGCCTGGCAAGTGCAAGGACCTGAGTTCAATTCCTGGTACCAAAAAAACCCATGGTAGCTGGTCTACAGTTTAGGCTCCTCTTAAATTCTTACTACCAAAATTCGCATTGATTTCCATAATCCTTGGACATGAATTTCTTCAAGTTCCACTCCAAATATCAGTTCTAGGAAGGGAGCAATATGAAGTCCTGTTGTTATGTCTTCCTTTCCCTCCAGGAAGAACTTTGAAGCCACTGCCTGGAGCCGGGGGTGGGCACAGCAGCCCATTCCTGCCATATGGATGTTCATTTGTTCCAGCACCATGTGTTGAAGAGTGTCCACTGTGCCATTAAATTAATTACCTTGGCACTTTTGTCAAAACTGAGTTGCTTCTATATGTTATCCTCTTTCCAGCTTCTTAAGTTCCCTTGACCTCAATATCTATCATTCTATCAACACCAACTGTTGTGTTTACTGTAAATTTACAGCAAATTTTGAAGTGAGGTAGTGTAAATCCCAGCACTCTGTTCTTTTTCAATATTGTTTTGGTTATTAAATACCCTTTGAAAAACAAGCCTTATTAATTTCTTCGAGAGGCAGCTGGATCCAGATTTAACTGAACTTATAAATCAAAATGGGGAAAATTGGCTTTTAAAAATGTAAAATCTTAGCTAGGTGTGGTGGTGCATGCCTGTGATCCCAGCACTCAGGAGGCTGAGGCAGGAGGACTGCCATGAGTTTGAGGCCAATCTGGGCTACACGGTGAGTTCAAGTCCAACCTGGACTATATTAGCAAGACCTTTTATTAAAGCAAACAAACAAAGCCCATGAAAATTTCCCTCAAATATGAAATCTACTCCGAGAACATGCTATTTAGTTTCGCTTCAGTTTATCACAGCAATGTTTTCAGTACATAACTCTTGCACAGTTATTAAAATTTATCTCTAGTATTTCGTATTTTTAATGTCATTTGTATTAGCCTCCTGCTCCCGGGGCAAAATTCTTGACACAGTTTAAAGAAGGAGTGATTTATTTTGTCTTACAGTTTCCGAAGTTTCAATCCATTGTTTGCCAGCTCCAAATCAGAAACACAGTGGAGGGGCCTGGAGGAGGAGAGCTGATCAATCCACAGTATCTCAAAGCAGAGAGCAGGGAAGGAGCCCCAAGGAAGGATGCAGGGACTGGATAGGGTCCCTAAGGCCCCATTCCCACGCCCCACCCCCTCCAGATAGTGCCAGGATGCGCAGTGGTGCCAGAGAAGCAGAGAGCCCATGACCTCTCTTTCTGGTTGGCTCCTAAATTGTGACTGAAGTTAACTGATGACAGCCAATAATATGGACTCCAGCCAGACAGCAGCTGGAGGAAAAGTCTGCCTTGCTGGTAGACAAAATTGTGGGCCGTCACCTTCCAGTGCTGTGATGAGCATGAGCCCCACCATCCCCATGCCTTTCTCAGGGATTCTGGGAACTTCCTGTACAGGATCCTCAGGGCTGTCTCTGGGTCTAAATTCCTCCTTGGCTGTCCTAGTGACTGCACCTTTGTTTGTACCCCTAAAATCACCCTATGAGTAGGCCACAGCCCATTCTCCCTCAGTACCCTTTATCTACTCTCAGAGGCCTGTCTGATACACATTGATGGGAGATTTGGAATGGATTGCATGGGAGAGAAGAGTGAGGTTGCAGAATCACCATCTGGATAATTTAAAAATAAACCTTGCATCTCTGTTATTAAGGAGCTCCCTAGCCGGGTATGGGGGTGCATACCTATAATCCCAGTATTCTGGGAGCCTAAGGCAGGAGGATCACTAGCTGGAGCCCATTGTGGCTATTTTTAGTTTTATTTATTTGTTTATTTTTGAGCAGGGTCTCACTATGTAATCCAGGCTGGCTTCGAACTCACTTCGATCCTCCTGCCTTGGCCTCCCAAGTGCTGGGACTACAGGTGTGCGCCACCATGCCCAGCATGCCTGTGCAATTTAGTGACATAATAAGATCCTGTCTCAAAATTACTAAATGGGGCTGGGAATGTAGCTCCATATGAAGTTCCTGGGTTTGACTCATAGTACAAAAACCAAGGAAAAAGAGCCTCCCAGATACTCACCTAGAGAGGCTTTAGCTTCTGACCATTGTGGTAATTTCTTCTTTCCCTTCTCCTCCTTGTTCTTCTTCAGCCCCGAATTCCAGCTCATTTCTCAGGCAGAACTATTTGCAATGTTTGTTTTTTCCTCCCAGCCCGTGTCCTCAGCTCCTCACCTCCCATCCTCAGAGGGCCTCTAAGGTATTTTCCAAAACAAAGACACTTCCTTCCCTACAAGGAACTCTGCTGCCAGCTGATAAAATAATAACTTTCCTTATCTACCACAACACCCAGGCTGCCAGATAGTGCTTGTTCCTGGGAGATCTGACCTCAGTTGGGTCAAGGGCTAATGGGAGGAGCAGCCAGTCAGGTGTCAGGTGTGGTGGTGCGTGTCTGTGATCCCTGTACTGGGGAGGCTGAGGCAGGCGGTTCTCCAAAAACTTGGGCTATGTAGTGAGTTATAGGCCATCCCAGAGTACACAACAAGACCCTGTCTCAAAACAACAACAATGGGGCTGGGGATTTAGCTGAGTGGCATAAGCGCCTGCCTTGCAAGCACACAGACGTGAGTTCAATCCCTGGTACCGATAAAAAACAACAACAACAATAGCAAAACCCAGGAAAAAGAATGAGCAGTCCACACTCCTGGCAATTTAGGTTTACAGCCACTACGTAAACCACTGTGTAGTCTCATCAACCCATTTACCATGAGCAAAAGTAGAATCAAGAAATGTGTGACTAAAAAAAATGAAAAACAGAGAGCTCTGTGACTGGCTGAGTGAACTAGAACTTGAACCCAGATCTCCGTTCATTCAGACACCTGTTTGGGAGGGTTACAAAAATGGAGTGTGTTCCTTGTTTGCCAAGCCAATTACTCTGAGGACAAGCTTGGTGTTCTGAATGGAGGTTCCAAAGAGACCTGTGTCACAGGCAGATGGGTTTCACGGCAGTGTGGGAGGACAGATTAACCGAGCACCTGTTTTCTGCATCAAGGCTGGGACTCCCGACTCCTTGGACGGGCACCCAAGACCGGCACCCAAGTGGGCTGCTGGGAAGCCACGGAAGGTCTTCTCTCTCTGCTCCTCCCTCCTCTCCACCCCATTTTCTCATCCCCCTGCGCCCTCTTAAGCCCCAAGCCCACTCCTGCCCACCCTGGGAAGCCATCCCCCGAGCGCACACCACTGACTCTCCTGGGAACCTCAGTCCGTTATTCTCTGCTGTACACTGGCTGGGCTGCTTTTCAGCTTTGTTGATTGCAATCTAGAGTCAGAAACCTATATTTAACTTTGCCCCCGACCCCCATCTCTCTCTTTTCTCTGGGGAAGCTGGGGGATGGGGCGAGACAGAGTCTCCCTATGTAGTTCAGGCTGGCCTTGAATTCACTATGCAGCCCAGACTGGCCTCCAACTCAAGGAACTCCTCCTGCCTCAGCCTCCCCAGAGCTGCAATTACCAATATGCGCCATCTCTCACTTGCATTCTCTTACACACACAAATGCATACTATGCAAACTCAATGAGACTCCATTCCACCCCACACGGCAGTCAAGCCCCCTGAGGGTGGCCGTGTGGGACTGGTTCCCAGCTGGCCACTTGAGTAAATGGCTCTTGGCCCACTTGCCCCACCCTTGTTGTCCCTCTTGGTGACATCGGACGTGTTCTTCCCTCAAGGTTTTCCACTTTCTTAGGGGGAAGATAAGAACTCGGGCCTGCACTGTACATTTCAGACGCTCAGAAACCCTCAGCATTAACTTCCGGCCCCCAACTTCCGGCCAGCTCACACGTGTACCTCCATCTGGTCGTATCAGTGGTACAGACCTCCCATCACTGTCCAGCAGATGTTAATTGAAAATTAACAGAAGAACACCATTCTCCGATTTCCGCAGGGGCCTAAACGCTCAGCCGTTTTAATTATCCAGTGGTGGGGGAGGGGGAAGGGGATTCTGCAGTGTCCAGTCCAGTGGAGGGGTTCCCTGGCCAGGGGGCTCGGGGTTACTGATAGCTAGAATGCATAAATATTAAAAAAAAATTCAGACTTCTGCTTTTACGTTTCTAAAGTTTTTAAAAGTCTGCAGCTGCAGCAGGTACAACAGCATGTGCTTGTAGTGCCGGCTACTCAGGAGGCTGAGGCAGAAGGACTGCAGGCTTGGGTCAGCTTGGGCAGTCAGCCAGCCTGTGTCTTCAGATGTTAAATGGGTTGGGGCCGTGGCCCAAGGGCAGAGTATTTGCCTAGCACGTTGGAGACGTTGGCTGGACAGAATCCTCAGCACTGCAAAAAGCTGAATAAATAAAATTAAAGCTCATGGCTGAGGAACTGTCGTAACAGCCGAGGGTCTTGGTTTGAAAAAGAAGAATGGGCTCGATGCCAGAGAAAGTAGGTTATAAGGTTTATGTCACAAACGGCAGGTTGTGAAGAAGTAGGTGAAACCCTTACCCCCGTGTGCCCCTTACACCCCACACCCCAAAAGCCGATGAGGGATGGGCCACCTGCAGTGGAGGAGGAAGAGGTCAGTGGGCAGGAGCAGACCTGGGAGTCAGGTGAGGCGTGGGCACCAAGAAGCCGGAGGCGCTGAGCATGTACGCATCAGTCCCAGCACTCCAGGAGGCTGAGGCGGAGGCATGCAAAGCTCAAGCTCAGCCTTGCAATGTAGCAAGATCCTGTCTCAAAAAATAGAAAAGAAATGGACAGTGCCAGGGATGTAGCTCCACGGAAAGATGTTCTTTCCTCAGTGCCATTGGAGGCAGGGGGCAAAGAGGAGGAGGGGCAGGGGCAGGCAGTGCCCACTGGTCACCGGTTGCCAGCCTGGTCTGTGTCAGAATCCACAAGAGCTGTGCATCTGGCAGGGGAGGGGAGCCGCAGAAGCCATGGGGCTGCTCATGCATCCTCCCACCCGCCGGGGCACCCCCCTTCTGTCAGGGGAGCTATAAGGAACTGAAGCCTTTACAGTTACAGAATACTGCTTATTGCCAGCAAAAAAATAATGTCTGTTACAAAAAATAATGTGGATATTTGAAAAGAATAGAGCCAGTGTGGTGGCACACACCTGTCATCCTAGCATTCAGGAGGCTGAGCGGAAGGATTGTCACCAGTTCAAGCCAAGCCTAGGTTACATAGCGAGATCCTGTCTCGAAAATAGAGTATAAAGTAAAATAGAATAGGGTTCCATCATCCACTTACCCAGGGAAAATCGCTGTTGTGGGCTCAGTCCTTCTAGATGCTTCTGTCTGCTCGGAATATAAATTTTAGTTACGATCTAGATTGCAGTCTCTCCGAGATCAAGTACTGTATCTTGTTTTCTTTAGTTCCAGTACCAAAGGCAATAATGGATGCATAAACGATGTTTAAACAGTATTTGTTTAATCATTTTTTAAATTTTGGTTTTTTGAGCTGGGGTCTTCAGTCAGCATTCCAGACTAGCTTTTAACTCAACTGTGTGGCCCCGGAGTAGGCATCATCCTGGCTCAGCCTCATGAGTGTCAAGATTACAGATGTGTGCCACCATGCCTAGCTTAATTAGTTAATTAATTTTTTTGTACCAGGGATTGAACTCACGACCTCGAGCTTGCCTGGCTGGTGCTTATGCTGCTGAGCTAAATCCCTAGCCCCTCAATTAGTTAAATTTTATATGTCCTTTTTGAGATTGAAATCAGGGACTTTCTATCAGCAAGCTACACTCTCAGACCCTTATATTTTTTATTTTGAGACAGGATCTTGCTAAATTTCCAGGCTGGCCTGGAATTCACCATCTCCTGTTTAGTCTCTGGAGTAGCTAAGATTATAGGCATGTACCATCATGCCCAGTTTGATTAATTAATTTTTGAATGAAAACTGTCTCAAAATGCCAGTAGACCAAAGAATCTATTTTCAATTATTATTGCAAATGACTTTTTGGACACTGTGTGAATCTCAGGCCTCCTAAGTGTTAGGGCAGGAAATTTCTTGGGGTTGAGAGGGAGAGTTTTGAATCCTACAGCTAAGAGCCCCCAGCCAGAGCTGGACATGGTTGTGTGTGCCTATAATGCTAGCACTTGGGAGGCTGAGGCAGGAGGATTGCCATGAATTCAAGGCCAGCTTGGGCTACTTAGTGAGTTTAAGGTTAGCCAAGCCCCAGACAGGTCTTTAGGTGACAAGTGACCCAACACATTTTCCAAGACTTTGTCCCTTCCTCCTTCGGGCAGCTCAATGCACCTTTGTTAAGCATGGTGCAGCCAGCATGTGTCCAGGTCCAGGTCCAGCAGGAGTAGTTAACAGGAGGAATATAAACTGCCTTCTTCCTTTTCTCTGTAGGCTCCCTTCAGTCTCCCTGACCACTGTGCTGGCCACCAGCTCCCACCTGGGATGCTCCTGGTTCCCTTATCAGCCACTTCCTAGGGCAAGGGAGCCAGGACTGGACAGAGGCCTTGCCTGGACCCCTGCCTCTGCCCATCCTTTCCGCCTTCGCCCTCATTTTCTGGCTCCTTCTCCTGCCACCTCCTCAGCCCCAAGCCTCGTGGAGCTGCACTGTCCAGGCAGCAAGGGCTCCTCCCTGTCATCATGATCCATGTGGGAAACTGCTCAAGGTCACAGAGCAGGTCCGGCCCGGCCCGGGAAGCCAGACTGAGCCTCCTTCCAGTTCTTCGAGCACAGAGCCCAAGCTCTGCAGCCTCCAGGGAAGGAGAGGGGAGCCCCCACTGCGGACGCTGGGAACAGCTGACGCCACGGGGGCCTCTTCTTCCTCCTCTTGCTCTTCCTCCTCCTCCTTCTGGGTCTCAGTCCAGTGTCTGCTTTGCCACGAGGCCCTGGTGCCCTGGCTGGGTGGTGAATTCTGGGGTGGGGAGGGGAGTAGCAGCAGAAGGGGCCGGCTCAGAACAAATAGGGCTCTGTAAGAAGGCTGGAATCTGCCACCTGCTGGCTGGATTCAAGTTTCTAGCAGATTCTTCTGGTCTTTCAATGTTGCTGTGATCACTGTGACCTTGAAATCCAAGCTCTCTGTCCTCAGGGACCCCACCTCCCTCCTCCCACTGAAGTCCCAGCTGTTAACCCCATTCCCACCAGCAGCCCAGCCAAGGGCGGGGGTTGTGTATGTAGTGGGCTCTGGCTGCACCAAGGGACATTCCAGGCAGTATGACAGGACTAGAGCTTCCTAGGACCTGCAGACCTAACCCTACAGACGGTCATCTCTCTCTGAGTCGGGCTGAACCTTTTGTGCTTGTTACTGAGTTCCCAGAGAAGACAGGCTGCAGGTCATTGCCAAATAGCAAACACATGGAGGGCCAGGAGCTTCTGCCAGCCTCCCAGTGGGAGACTGTGCCCTCCCTGCACTGCAAGCCTGAAGGCCCCAGGGGGATTGAGTAATGCTTCCTCCCGCCAAGGTAAGGGTCTTTGTCTGTGCCATCACCGCAGCCCTTCCATGGAGGAGCAGGGGGCAGGGCTGGGAGGGGTTTGCAGCAGGAAGTCATTTCCTACAGTGAAGGAGTGGCCACATCCTGCAGGGCCCGTAGGCACTTAGCATGCCTGCCCAGAGCCAGGAAGATCTAAAAACACCTGAGCCGCACTGGGTGTGGCGATCCTCCTGGCTCAGCCTCCAGCCTGCTGCACCGTGCCTGGCCTCTCCCAAATCTCTAGATTTCAAGCTGTATGTAGGCTACACCCTAACTGGCAAAGGACCAGCATAACACACCAAGCACAGACTCTTCCCTGGCATATGAAGAACTGTGAGGACACAGACAGGAATGGGGAGTTGGTGAGTCACTGGATGAGTGCTGTGGGGGGAAGTGGGCCACTGGGATTGGAGGGGGAGCAAGGTGAACCCTAACCTGACTGAATGTACTATAATAAGTAATAATCGACGAGCTATCCAGTGAGCCCGGAATTGAGGATGGGGGAACAGAGATCAGTGTCAGGGGTCTGGCTCCATCCTCCCCAGCACCTGAGGAGAATCAGCTTATGAGCACTGGGCTGCCAAGGAACTCAGTTTCCTTCAAATCTAGGCTTTGCGAATTTGTGGGTCCTATGGGAAGCTGATCTCCACTTCCCTCTTCCTGGTGAACCTGTTTGACCACTCAGGCTACACAATGGCTTGGTGTTGGGGACCTTTCAACAGCTGCCACAATGCAAACCTAAGATGTCCACCAGGAAGGGACCCTAGGAATTGGCCCCACCCCTCATTGTATAGAGGGGGAAATCTGTGCAGAGAGGAAAGGTGGCTTATTCAGTGTCATACAGGCCTCTCCTGTGGCCTCTCACTTCCTCTTCACCCTGTCCTCCTCTGCTCCCAGGAAGCCTGGGCTTGCGGTGGGGCACAGGTGCACACCCTCCCTGAGACACCATGGGTCCCGCTGGCCTCCTGGGACAGGACGGGCTCTGCCCTGATCCGGGCCTTCTGTGGCCCTAGACCCAGAAGAGCCATATCCCCAGGGCTGACTTTCCTGGACACCAGTGCAGCAGAGCCATGCAGAGCAGCCTCACAGACCCGCTGGGTCAGGGCTTTGGAATTACAGTCACGGGTACGTGGACCACCATCCGGATGTGAGAGGCTGGTCTCCCCAGACCCCTGACAGCTGCTGAATAACTGGGAGCAGATCTCAACTGGGGGTGATTTTGATATCCTAAGGGACACTAGGTAATACATGGGACTTTTTTGGTTGTCATGACCAAGTAGGGTTGGCACAGCATCTGACTGGCAGAGGCCAGGGATCCTGTAAACTTTGCATGGTGCCCAGGATAGCACTGTCCTCCCCAGCAAAGAATCATCTGGCCCAGAAACACCAACAACAGTGGCCAAACGAGTGAGGAGTGACCATGTCTCCTCAGATCCGGAGCCCAGCTATCATTCCAGAGGCAGAGGGGCTGTGGGGGTGTGTGTGTTAATCTTCAAGGCACCAAAAGCAGGAGCCACCCAGGGTTCCAAGGAGATGGCCATGCCCAGGTGCAATAACTTGAAAACATTTTATTTCAATTCTATCCTTAGGAGGCAGCATAAATAATCACAGAAGACCACAAAGGTCAGTGGGAAAGAAAAAATAAAGCTCTGGGAGTGGGGGGAGGCAATGAGAGCTGGCACCACCTATTGCAGGAGGGCAAGGAGACCCTGTGCTCTGGCCAGGATGGCGGCGGGGGGGGGCTCCTTCCCGCTCCCCAGGGGTCTCTGTGAACAGGACTCCTGCAGGAGTCCATGGGAAGGGCAGGCATGGAGTGTCCCCTGTCCAGCAGTTTCCAGCCAGTGAGAGACAGGGCAACACCCATTTCTAAGTCCCCAGATTCCCCCACACTGAGACTTTTCTGAGAACAGTGCTTTAGGTTTCAGCATGGATGTCGAGAAATGCAAAGAGAAAAAGAGGAGCAAAGAAATGAAAAGGTGCAGATGACCAGATGAAACTCGGCACCCTCCTGCGCCGTGCACCCTGGGGCCTCTTCTGTGTCCTCGGCTGCACGATGGGGTAGAGGTGAGGCTTGGTGACATCCAAGGGGTCAAAGAACTGAGTAAAGTTTAAAATGCTGTCCGATGAGGGTGGCTGTGGTCATTCCATGTGCGTAAGGCTGAAAGTGGCTGAGAGTATGGCGGGGAGACACATGTGGGTCCCCAGAAGCCATCAGACCCTGTTCTGCAAGCCGAGGGCCATGCTCTACCCTTCTCAGCCTTGGTTTCCAGAGGAAGAGGCCACATCTCAGATGGAGTCCCCTGGGGGTGGAGCCAGGGGTGCAGGCCAGGAGGGTCCAGGGCCACCAGGTGCCCTCAACGGGGCAGTGTGGCACATTGGCACTACTGGTATCGACTGATGGTAGAGTCTGCTTCAGCTCTCATCCTGGGGAAGCCTGTGGGGACTGGCATCTGGATGCAGGGGAGGTGGTCTGGCCTTGGGGTCTGGACACCCCGGGCCCACAGTTGACCTGCTGGGTGACTTAGTACATTGCTCCCCATTGCAACCCTCAGTTGTGTGGTTTGACAAATGGGGACGTGAATCCCTACCCTTCCCAGCTCGCGGGTCCAGTGGGAAAAGGTGTGCAAGAGCTTTAACGAGAGTCATGGGAAGGCAAGGGTGGTTATGGCCTTAAGAGAGCGTCCTCTTTGTTCCCTGAAGACAAAGGCTGCCACAGGGAGAGACGGAAAGGTGAGCCAGACTTCCAAGACTGTTGGGGCACAGTCTTGGGGTGGGGGTGGGGGGACCCTGACCCGTGATCCAGCCCCACACCACAGGTCCAGCAGGGACCTGAAGCTGGGAGCTGCCCACATGTCCGGCAGCCCCTTGGCAGGGAAAAGTTCAAGTCCTAAATTGAGCTGGGATCCCGCATCCCGCTCTGTCCCTGGTCTGTGGTGGGTACCCCTTGTGGAGTACGTGGTCCTGGGAAAGGGGTGTGGGTGGGGTCCTCCGTGAGAGGGTGGGGACTAGGATTAGCGGCAGCTCAAGGAGGTCAGGAGGTCAAGGGTCAGCTTCCAGTTCTTGAGGTGGAAGGTGGGGTCCTCGGGCTGGCGACCAGCTCCAAAAGTCCTGGCTCTGTCTCCAGGGCTGCTGGATAAGGGGATGTTGAGGGACGGAGTAGAAACCACGGAGGGATCCACTTGGAGAGCAGCTCGGAGGCTAACAGTTCTTGGGGCTGTTGCACAAGTTTTTCAGTTCCAGCTGGAGCTGCCGAATGCGGATGTCCTTCTGTGCCAGTTCCTCCTTCAACCGCCGGATCTCGTCCTGCTGCCGGAAGAACATCCGGAGGAGCTGGGTGCCGGGGAGAGAGAGGTGACAAGGTTCAGGAGGGGTCTCAGACACCCCACCACGCTTACCTTTCCCAGCTTCCCATCCTCCTGGCCGGGCTCCCACTGTGGGTCGTGCTTCCCTTCTTGAGGTAGGAGGAAAGAAACTCTAGCCTCCCAGACTCCCTGCTCCATCCCTGAAAGGGGTCCAGACCTGAAGATCTCCTTACCATCCTTTTAGCATCCTACATGAAAAACTTTCTTAGGGTTTTGTATTCTCTCTGGGATAGCATCCATTTCCTTTGCATTGGGTATGTCCCCAGGCCTTTTGAGACAGTTTTTCTAAGCTGTTAGATTGCCCGGATTGGGCTGAAAGTGGCAATCCTCCTGCATCAGCCTCCCAGCATGCTGGGATTACATGCATGCATCACACCCGGCTTGCATCCTCCTCTTACTAAAGAGATTCAGAGGACAAAATGGAACCTAGTTGTTCTGTTTTGATTTGGTTTGCTTTGTTTTATAATGCTGGAGGCCAACAGAGGACCTCACATATGCTAGGCACACACTGTACCACATCCCTAGCTCTAAAAGTTAGCTTTTAAAACACAAGACTATACCAGAAACACTAGAGATGTCACTGGCAGTGACCCATTTATTGCAAGGGCCTGGACAAAGCATGGTGTCCTGGAAAATCCTTGCTCAGGCCTTCCTTGATGGACCAATTTCTCCATTTCTTCTGTCAGACACATCCTTAGGTGGTCACAAGCACTGTGCCTCAAGGCTGCAGGCTATGCATAGATCTCCGCACACAAGGATTGAGTGTCCCCCAAAGCCACCTGTGTAACTGTGGGAATTACATGTGCTACTATAATTGCATAAATTTTTTTTGAGCTATGTAGCCCAGGCTGGCCTGGAATGTAAGCAAATCCTCCTGCCTCAGCCTCCTGGGTGCTGAGATTACAGCATGCACCACCAAGCCCAGAATTTTTGTCCTTATAGTAAATAATTATCTGCACTGCCACAATCTCAAAACTTCTTTGCATAGACTGTTAGGTGCATTTTTATCATAAAGCAGCCTCACTAAGGTATAATTTGTATACCATAAAATTCACCATTTTTACTACAAACATGTACTAATAAAAACAAGCACTTTAAAAATTCAGCATCTAAGCCTACAGCTCAATGATTTTTAGTCAGTTACTGAGCCACGGAATGGAAATCACACTCTCAGCCCCAAGCTCTCATTGGTTACCCTCAGTGGGCTGTGATGCTTAAAACTACAGGTAGCACCAGGGGCCACAGCTGAAGCAAACGCTTTCCCAAGAGGAAGGTGCCTGGCATTGGTGCAGAGAGACCCTGCTGTCTACCTGGTCTGTACAGAGAGCCCTGGACGTCTCCCCCAGGTTCTCAGCTCTGATTCACACACCCACGAGGACAGCAGTGTCCCTTGACATTCTAGCCTGCCTCCTCGGGATCCATGCCACAGTATAGCTGAGTTCAGGCCTCACCGCTGCCCAGCTGTGCTGCTGCAGCTCACATACAGCAGCTCAATCCACAGAAGCTGGGGGAAAGCGAACATCTGTGGCTTTACATCATTCAGTTCTGGGGTAATTTGTTACGCAGCAGCAGATAGCTGATACAGCTGGCCTTTTTCCTGGAACATTTTATATAGATTATCTTTCTAATACACACTGAACTTTCTAGCTCCATTTTTCCATGAGGAAATGGACGTAGAAGAGTCAGGAACCTTGCTCAGTCACAGGGAGGAGGTGGAGGAACCAGGATTCGCATGCAGATGGCTGCGCGTGGCACACGGCTGAGCTGAGCTGCCCAGGCCTGGGGGAAGTGCACTGGAAGATCAGACAATGCCCAGCTCTAGGTGCCCCTCAGTGCGCTTGGTTGCCCCCCATGTGGTACACAGGGCCTTTCCTAAATAGCCAACCTCTTCCACGAGACCAGCAATTGTCACACACAGTTCATGCCTGCCACAGTGCCAGCGAGAGAGGCACAGCCAGGATGGACAATGCCCACAACAGCAACATCCTGCCATGGCTTCTCAAGGCAACGCCAACTGTGAGTTTGTCCATCTGAGAGCAGGTTGCATGGCCATACCTATGTGACACCCCAGCCTCTATTTATTGAGGTCAGAGGCAGTGCAAGCTGACCACGGCAGGCTACTTATGGTATTTGTCACCAAAAGACAAATGCCTCTGAGCGTGGCTGGCTTCCTTCCTTCCGGCCTGAAGCCTGTAATTGAAATGTAAAGGTCTTGTTCCTCCAGGGCCCATAGAGATGATAACTTATGTCCTTTACCTCGTTCTCTGTCCTGGGTGGGACGTTTTCTAATAAATCTATGCCGTTGACCACGACACTCTTCTTTTCTCTGATGGGAGCTTTGAACACTACTTTGGAGGACCTCTTGTAGCCTTCCTTCAGGGACATCAGCACGGGGTCTAGGAAGCAGGAAAGGCGTCACACTGACCACTGCTGGAGGGGGGCGGGTGTCAAGGGCCGTGGGAGGGGGCATGCAGGAGGGGAGAGTGAGGCCTGGACAGGGGGCGGCTCTGGCCTCTTCTCTGAGGTACCTCGGTTGATGCCACCCAGCCACTCATCCGGGGTCAGGGCTGGCTCCGTGCCTGGCGTCATGGGGTATATGTCTTCCTGGTAGGAATCCGACTGCAGGGGCAGCAGCGGGGAGTGAGGCGGCCCTGCCCCGGCCAGATTCCCACCCTCAACGCTTGCTTTCCTGCCTCCCAGCCTTGCTCTCCAGGTCCTCCCCTCAGCCACTCCTCACCCAGTCCCCGAGGTCCCCACAGCAGTGACTCCTGCCTCCCACTCCAGGTTGGGCCTGAATCCAGGCATCTCTCTTGGACACTGGTGAGTGGACCCTGGAGCCCTACTCACCCTCCGAGGCACAATCATAGAGATAGGCTCGATCAGGCCCTTGAGAGTCACTAGCTTGTAGAAGCGGAACACCTCGCAGGCTGACACATCCAGTCCGTGTTTGGGCATGACTCCTGTGGGGAGACACACGGCTCCCTGGGGGCCTGGCCAGTGCCCCTGGATCCCCCTGGCCCCTGCCTTGTGTCCTCTGCCAAGCACAGGTTGAGGTCTGCGGGGTCACCCATGCGAAGGGCAGAGATGGCAGGAACTCAGCTCTGGGGAGAGATGAGTGGGGTTTGAATCTGGATGCTGCCCTTCCTAGCTGAGAGGCCTTGGCCACATCACTGGCTTTCTGAGCCCCCTGGGGTAGTGCCACATGAGGCTCTGGGGATGCTCACTGCCTGCCTGGCCTGTTGGTGAGCACAGCCAGTGCCCTGTCTTTCCCTGGATTGAGAGTACTAGACAGGGTTCAGGGCTCCCTTGGGATAGAAGCTGCTCCTCTAGACGGTAAATTCCAGGAGCTGCAGAGCTGGGCTGTGAGCCAGAGGTCTGGATCTGGACTCTCATTTCCTCCTGCAGTGCTGGGGACAAAATGCAGGGCCCAGGCATACCAGGGGAGCGTCCTGCCGTCGACCTCCATCCCCACGCCCTTCCTGTGTGCTGTTTGTTTGGTTTTGGGACAGAGTCACTCTAAATTTTTCAGGCTGGCCTTGAGCGTGTGTTCCCCCTACCTCAGCCTCCCAAGTAGCTGGGATACTTGTGTTCAAACCCATGCACCTGGCTTAGGTTCAAATTCTGTTTCTGCCACACTGCAGCTCTGCGGGGTGAGTTACTTTATTTCTCTGAACCTTTGAAAAGAGCCTGGCTCTCGGTCAGTATGACTAGGCTTCTCCTCTGCTCCTGGATCCAGCCCTCCTCCCA
Source organism: Cavia porcellus (assembly GCF_034190915.1). Classification (NCBI taxonomy): domain Eukaryota; kingdom Metazoa; phylum Chordata; class Mammalia; order Rodentia; family Caviidae; genus Cavia; species Cavia porcellus. Next base: position 552,293 of record NW_026947493.1, read on the forward strand.
CTTGCACCTTGTACCTTCTTCCTAAAAGGACACGGGGTTGACAGAGTTCGGAATGAGGAATGGTCATTAGGACCTCAAATGGCTCCAGGCCCTTTCCTGTTGGCCACCAAGGAAAGAAGGGGATTCTCTGTGTCCCTGACGCTGGCCCTCACCCTGCCCATGACACCAGACGCACAAAGGGTACAAGATGGACTTCACTCTAAGGAGGAGCATCACCTGCACAGGCAGAAATGGGCCACTGGAAGATTTGACCCACAGGATGACTGGGACTCCTGCGTGTTCCTTCAGGGTCACAGGTACTGCCAGTGTAGGTGGATAGGAATAAAAATGTCTCTTCAAGACTGAAGACTGTCTGTCCAGCTCTCCAGTCCGCAACCCCAGCCCCAGTCCGCACTTAGCCTGAGAACCCGGGCTGTCCGGGGCTGTCAGCTGTGATGGTGACCGGAACCACTTCCTACTCAGCAGTAAGGACAGAGCTGCAGCTGAGGACGAAACGTCAGTCCATTCTACACTTGGTCTCCCCTGTGTGACACTAGACACAAAGGCTGCCAAAGGACAACACCCACCGAAGGCCAGGGACCTCTTCAAGGGGCAGAGCTGTGGGTCAGCAGCCAAGGTCCAGGCTCCAGTGCGACAACCCCTGGCCCTTACCTAGGCCTTTCTGTGGGGCTGGGGAGCGGAACTCCATGAGGTAACTCAGGTAGGGCTTTTCCGTGCTGATCTCATAGTACCGGATGTTCCCGTCACCCTAGGAAGGTTGAGAGGGGGTAAGGGGTTGCCCGCTTGCTCGTTTGTTTAGACACAGGGTCACCATGCAGCCCAGGCTGGCCCTGAACGTGCAGCCTCCTGGGAGCTGGGATTACAGGCTCCTCATGCTACTCTGCATGCATGCAGACCGCTTTTTGACAAACAAGGCTGAATTCATCCAAGATCTCTGGAAGAATGTTCCCAATCCCATCCCTGTCACCTCCACTGGGCTTCAGGCTCTAATCTTTATCCCACCAGCAAACCCCACTCCAACTCACCTTGAAGGAACACTCAGTCATTCACCCTTCAGTAAGAGCCAGTGTCAGACTCAATGGGAGGGGAGCCCAAGGCCCCAGGGACCCAGAGACATTTGGCTGGCTCTTGCCCACTGGGACATAGGGTTTCCCCTGGGGTCCCTCCCCTCCCTCTGCCCTTCACTACCTTTCCAGCCAGGTAGAGCATGTGAGTGTCAGCATCATAGAAAGGGAACAGGAGGCCGGACAGCCCGTCAATCTCCTCCTCAATCAGTGGCATGGACAGATCCTCCTATGGGAGGGAGGAAGGTGGGTTAGCCCGGTTCCAGGCAGGAAGGTGTGGTACTGTCCTAGACCCCAGCCAGTGCCCCACAACTACAGCCTCTTTATGTTTTATTGATTTTTCTTTTTTCTTTTGTTTTGAGACAGGATCTCACTATGTAGCCCAGGCTGGCCTCAAACTCTCAGCGGTCCTCCCGTCTCAGCCTCCAGGTGCAGGGGTTACAGACCACACCTGCCTCCCCTCTGATGTTAAAAAGCCTATCCCATAGCAGGTGATGGCTGTGTTCTTCATCACAGAGAATGATTTAGAGGCCTGACCTCAGTGTCCCCTCCCCTCCCCGTACTCACTAATGGCTATATATCCCCAAGCGAGGCTCAGATCTCTCTGGAGCTCAGCCCAGATTCTGAGAAAATCCCGTTGGGAGGGTACCAAAGCCCTCCTGGGCCCATGCGTCTCCTCCCATCCCACCATGCAGCCGAGGGGCAGCCCTCTCCCCACAGCTCCTCTTCCCATGCTTGATGTGGCAAGAGGTAGTGGGTGGAGGGTGGGAGGAGGCCAGAACCAGGCGGCCCCACTGGGACCTGGAGCCCAAGCCTTAAGCCGTTCTCACACCCTGTGGGAAGCAGAGACCCTTCTGTCCCTCCACTGCTGCCACTGACCTGGTCCCAGAGAGCGATCTGTCTCGTGTTCCACCTGGAGACCCCAGTGGTGAGGAGCCGCTTCATGTTGCCCAGGAACACCACCCGGTTCACCCTGTGGTTTTTGCAGTTCGCCTCCTGGTGGGGACAGAGAGTGAGTGAGCAGGGACCCCCCCAAGACTTGGGTACTGTCATGCTGATGGTGGTTCCCCCTGAAGACGCCCTTGTCCAATCCAAGACAGAATGTTTCTTTACGTGGCAAAAAGATCCTTGCGGATGTGACTAACATCGCTGGCATGAGATTTCCCTGGGTCAGGCCGGGGCCTTGAAGGCCATCCTGAGGGTCCTTGTAAGAGAGAGACACACAGAGGAGGAGAAGCATGTAGTGTCACAGCCAAAAGCCAAGGAAGCCGGAAGAGCAGGGAACAGGTTCTGCCCTGGAACCTCCGCAGGGGCAGCCCTGCAACACCTCCCACCACAGCTGTGAAAGAGCAAGAGTCCCTGTGGCTTTCAGCCACCCAGTTTTGGTTGGTCTTTACGGCAGCTTCATGAAACAAACAACTGCTGAGGAGCAGCGGAGCCCGGCCCCAGAGGCCAACCCTCTGGTGTTTCCCACAGCAGTGGGAGCACAGGAAGGACGGACCGACCTCCACCTGATCCCATCGGGACCCACCACATCGGTGGTGCTCTCTCTCCCCGGGGGGCACCTACTCCTCACAGTGACACACCTGGAAAGCATTTCATCTGTTTCTCACCCGACTTAGCCCTACCGGATGGTTAATTTTGACTGACAAGAAGAGAGATTCCCAGGGAGTTAACACATTTCTGGGTGTGTCACGGAGCTGTGCCCTTGGGAACTCTGTAGGGTCTCTGGTCCCTTCCTCTCTGGCCCTTTTCTCATTATCTGTTTCCTTCTTCACCAGGCCCTTCTGCCTCGAAGCTGCCCAACCATGGACTGAGCCTCTGAACCCGTGATCCAAAATGAACCTCTTCTCCTTTAAATTGTGCATGTTTGATACAAACAGCCACAAAAACCTAACACACTCTATGACTGACACACAGTAGGTGCTTGGGATATGGTCGTTGCTCTCTTCCAAACGACAGCAAATCTTTTAAGGCAGAAGATCCAAAGCTCAAGAACAGAGCAAGGTAGATTTTGCCCTGAGCCATTTTCCCCAGGCTCAGCCAGGCAGAAGTCTGGGCAGTGAGCCCCAAATCGCTTGTCCTGCACCTGTGATGGGACTTGGTTAACACCTGGTGATCTGTCCCACCCAGGGAAGGGGGCTGCAATGGGGACAGAAAAAGGATCTGGGATGCATCCCAGGCAGGAGGGCTCCCTGGACAGGTGGGCTGGGAAGAGGAGCCTGGCCTAGGCATTCCCTCCGGGCGAGGCCAGCAGCCTGGCCCCTATTCCCAAACCTTCCCTTCTCCACCTCAGAACAATGCTGGCTCCACCTGCAGAACACGGCCAGAGCGGGGCTCAATCACACGAAGTTTTTTGTCCTTGCACGTGGTGGTGAGCAGGCTGCCATCCGTGTTGAAGGACATGCAGAGGATGACATCTGTGTGGCAGTCAATCATCTTCACGGGCTCGCCCACATCCAGGTTCCAGATGAGGACCTGCAAAGGCCAATGAGCCAACATTGGTCCTCTCCCAGGGGCCCTGGGCGCAGCAGAGGTCACAAAGTGTGGGTGGGGTATGGGTGTGGGGTGGGGATTCTCATCAGGCCCCGCAGGCCCCGTGGGCTGCAGGGACAGCGGGAGGTGTGCAGTGTCACGTGGGTTGGGGACCAGGTAAAGGGTCCCCGCAGGCCCTGGAAAACCCCTCCGCCCACCCTGTCTCCCCCGCCCGCTGCCTCTTGGCCTGGCCACACACCTTATAGTCATAGCCGGCACTGAAGAGGATGTTGTTGGTTGTGGGGTGCCACTCGACCAGCCCCACCCGCCGGCTGTGGCCGTGCAGCTGCAGCAGCGCCTCTGTCATGTTCCGCTTCAGCCCCCCTTCGGGGATCTCCCAGATCCGTACCTGCAGAGGGGGGCGGCAGGCATTGGCCAGGTGTGCAGGAGCCTGAGGTGCCAACGGTGGCCCCTTCCTGGTTCAGAGCACTGGGCGGGGCACCACTGAGGCCTGGAGGGAGGTCCCAGGGGTGAAGAGAGGGGACAGAGGCCAGCCCTCTAGCCTCAGGGTGCAGTTGTCTCTGTGGGTATCTGCCGGCCTGGCCTGCTACTCTTGCGTATCTCAGGTCCAGGTTGTGAACACCCAGCCTGTAGCAAGTGTCAGAGTAAAACATGGGCTGTTCTTCCCACCTACACGCTCCCGAGACCCTGTCTTCCTTGCACACTCCACATCCCCCCCAGGTCCCATGTGCCACTCCATGGCCTTGTCCCCTGCTCCATCCCCAACCAGGATGGCTGAGGGCAGAGTGCCAGGAGGCCTGAGACCCGGGTCTGTGCTGAGCTGATGGCTCAGGGGCTAGGGGTCAGGACAAGCAGAGCTCGGGCAGCATTGCTATTTTTGGTCATGTGGATGCTGACATAGAGGCAAAGAAAGGTGACCTTGGAGGGAAGGATGGGACCCGCAGGGAGCGGCAGGGAGCAGGATCACATGGCCCATGTGGGAAACGGAGCCCTCTCTCCGCAGTCCCCAAGCAGCTCCTCATAAGCCAACGACATTGCCTCTGTGGGCTCCTGTCACTGAAACCAAGTTCACGTGGAAGTTTCCATTGTGTCAGCTGTAAAGGTGGGGGGCTGGCGTGTGCCCCGCTTTGCCAGCTGGTAGCATCAATGAGATAATGGTGGCAACTACTTACAAACTGTAAAGTGCTCCGGGGAGCGCTTTAGTGTCTGTGGGACCCTCATTCTTGTTATTTTCATCACTGAAAATAATTAGAGCACACAGCAGAGAGAGCTTATGTGACCCCGATTGAGAACCGCTTTAAAACAACCTTTCTGAGACCTGTGTGGCAGTGCAAGTCTGTAATCTCACACTCAAGGGGCTGAGGCAGGAGGGTTGATGTGTGCTCAGGGTCTTCTGGACTACTTAGCAAGACCCTGTCTCAAAAACCTAAAAACAACAGCAAAAATCCCTTTGAAAATCTAAATGACAGATTATGCTAGAACTCATAGATCATTGTCGGTCACATCATAAGATTCTTGGACACGATTTGCCAGTCTTTAGTGGGAACCATGGAAGCATTATGCTCTTTTATGCAATTTCACTTTTAAAAATTCAACATACGGGGGCTGGGGATTTAGCTCAGCGGCATAAACGCCTGCCTTGCAAGCAGGCAGTCGTGGGTTCGATCCCTGGTACCAATAAAAAGGAAAAAGACAAAAAAAAAAAATTCAACATACATATGCACTATGTATACCACACACACACACATACACACACACCACCATATACTATTCATGCATATGCCATGCACATGGCACATACAGCACACCACACATATTGCACACATGTATTACAAATGACACAGGCATGAAGATATTCACTGCCACACTGCCAATAAAGAACATGCCGAGCACACTGAGTGACCAGTGCGAGGGGAACAACATAACATGCTCTGCGAATCCATGGCCGTTACCCTCCTTCTAACCCTCATGGACAAATTCAGGGAAGCTGAAGGTAGAGCTAGGCTTGGGGACCAGGCTGGGGACCACAGAGCTCCTCAGGAAGTCCTATGCCAGTGCCCACCACGAAGGGGCCTCCCCATCCCAGGTACACGTGAGTGTGTCCCTCCCTGGTGTCGGCTAAGATCCAACTCACATGCCTGTTGGCTGGGAGGCTTGGGGGTAGAAGACGGGGTTTCATCCAGAATCTTGGGGTCCCTCAAGGGACTCCCCTTGGTGCCTGCAAATCAGTTTCAAAAGTCCACTCAAAAGTTGTTTGTAATTAGGGAACAGTGGAAAATGCTCTCCTGGCTCCAGAGCCCCATCATGAATGCCCCGTGGGTGCTCCTGCCCACCAAGAAAGACCCCACCATGCTGTCTGATGGAGGAGGGGACACCGAGTGACAGGAGGGCCTGGCGTGCCCTGTGAGGTCTTCAACAGGCCCCATGTGGGGCATTCGGGGTGAGCCTGGGCCTGGCAGAGGTGGGGGACTGGGGCAGGCACCAGAGAGGCACGTGGGCCTTTTGTTCCCAAAATGCATGACTGGAGAGTGACCCTGGAGATGGGCAGATGTTGGACTGGACATTGTGATCACACAGGCACACTCATACCATGCACCGTTCACACCTACCACATGACAAAAACCACACACATTACATATATACACATCCTACACCACACATCACCCACATCGTATACCACATATACCATGAACATACCACTCCACACATGTCCCACACACAATACATCACACGTGCAATGCACACACAGGGCACCGCATACATCATATACCATATACCCCACACACATGACCCACTTGTTCACGTAACACATAAATATACCACCCGCCACACAAAAGCCATGCCACACATCACACACATGTACCATTTACCACACACACATACAGATGCCACATACCACACGTCTGCCAAATGCCCACCACACACACATATACCACACCCACATACAAACACATCACACAGAGAGCATACACCACATATACACACACCCCTCACATATCAACACCACATACATGCTTTTTTTTTTTTTTTACTCAAAAAGGATACCATTATACCTGCTTCTCAGCATGCTTTTTTCATGGAATTCCAGGTAGCAGGCATCTTTCCACACCATTGTGTATAGATCCAGAGATGTCTGCCATGTGAGTGTCTCAAGATGAACACGGTGAACCTCTCTTGGCCAGGTGCAGTGGCATGGGACTTTAATCCCAGCACTCTGGGAGACTGAGGCAGGAGGGTAGACAGTTCTAGCTCCCTGGGCAATTTAGTGACTTAGCAAGACCCTGCCTCAAAATAAAAAATAAAACCTAGGGCTAGGGCTAGAGGTCAGTGTGAGAGCCCTGGGTTCAGTTCTCAGCACTGCAACAAAAACACAAAACACGCACTGCATTCCTGAGTGAGCGTTCCAACAGTTGCCCTGGTTTTGTTCTGTGCCTCTCAGACAGCACCTTTTATGAAGCAATTTTCGGGGTAGCTCAGTGGCAGAGCGCCCGATTGGTCCCAAAGGCCACTCACCATAGTCCAGATTTGCATTTCTGGGCATCACCTGGTGCTTATGGCCACCTTGGTCTGCCCTTGAGGGGGTCTTGTGGCTTTATTGAGCACCCTTCTTGGCTGCCTCCCCCACAGAAACCAGCTCCCCAAGATCTGGCAGGGACCACCCGCTGTGTAAGGCAGGGAGGGCCGGAGAGGGGTGCGTTAGAAGAAGGGGTGCTGCATAAGTCTGAGAAGCTGGGCTGAGCTTGTGGGTAGGTGAGAAGACGGAAGGGGGACATGTGTGTGTGTGTGTGCGCACCCCCAAGCTGCAGGGGCTCAGGCTGCCTGGGAGGTGGCAGAGGAAGCCAGAGGTCACGTGTCACACTTCGTCACAGAGGCCTCAAGAAGCCCCGCTTGGACTGAGTCTCCCAGAATAACCTCCTTCCTGAGCAGCACAGCTCACAGAGGGGCCCCTGTCCCCCTGTGAGGCAAGGACACGGAGTGGGGGAGCCACTTCAACCCGAGGGACCATGAGCCATGGAACCTCACTGGGGCTCTTGGTCTAGAAAGTCAGTAATGGAGAGTTATGATGTTTGGAGACCCATGGGTCACACAAAACTGGGCACAAGGGCCAGGGATTTAGCTTAGCAGCACAAGCACCTGCCTAGTAAGTACAAGGTTGTGAGTTCAATCCCTGGTACCCACCCTCCCCCCAAAAAACTGGGCATGAGTCACACAAAATGATTTCCTGAGGTGACAGCTCTGTAGACAGTGGGTCAGTCAGGTGCCACCCAGGCTCCAGCCTCTGGCCTGGACCTAAAGGAGCAAAGAGCCAGAGGCAGGAGCTTGAAAAGCTGCTTTTGCTGCCAGTAGCAGAAAGAGGGTCTCAGGCAGGGCTTAGATGGTCAGACATCCCAAAGATGGCAAGACAGGCTGCCGTGTTCCCACCTGACACCTTCCCGTCCCATGGTCTGGTCTTCTCTGCCACACACCAATACAAACGCCCTCCCACGAACCTCTCACATTTCTCTAGGGTACCATGAGCTGCAAGGAGACAGCTCTGCTGCCTCTCAGCTGCAGCAAACAGTCAACCCCAGACGTGGCCAGAGTCCAAGGGAGGAGCTGGAGCTCACAGCAAGCCTAGGTCACCAGGAAAGGGAGGGACTCCAGTGGCTTGGGGATTTACTACAAAGAGTGGCTAGGAGGTGGGAGGAGCGCATGGATCTGGCCCAAGTGACTTGAATCCAACAGGAAACTCCAGAGGGTTTCTGGAAGGAAGAGGCAGGGGGATGGAGTGGCCCCAGACCATGCCTTTCCTGAGCGCCATGCTCAGAGCCTTGCTTAACGCAGTCACCCTTGATCCAGCAGAATATGGGGTGCCCCTCCCATGCCACGCAGCCTTAGCCCTGAGGGACCATTTGCAGTCCAGTTGGGAGGCAGCTGAGAAGGCCGGCTGATAAAAGCCATAAGACACATCACACACACGTGCACACATTTACCCACACACGTGCACACACACATGCATGTGGGGGAGATGCAACCTCATCCTCTGTACTCACATCTAGGCTCTGACCTTGGGGCTGTGGGACTTTGGCCAAGTTATTGGGCTTCTCTGAGTGTCAATCTCCTTATCTGAAATACAGGGACACTCACACAACACAGTTGCCATGGAGACCAAAGATAAACCTTATATATCACCAAGGCTTACTAACACCTAAGGATGCTCATTTAATGCTAAGGGTTATACACGATGTTTGCATAGGTCAGATTGTAGATATGATTTTTATTTTTGTTGCCCTCTCTGAAGTGAATATATGGTATGAAGTTTGTCTCTCTTTTATAAAATGGGACATACATTTAAATTTCAACTGGGTTGGGGGTGGCTAGCATACATAGGCCATGCCTTTGATCCTCAACATACACATACACAGCCCTTTCACTATTACAGAGGTATCTGGTTGGATCTCTGTTTTCTGACATTGCGAGGGTCTTGGTTACTCAGTGACTTAGAATCAGAGCCTATTTAGTCCCTCTGGTACTGCTGCTCCCTAAGAGAAAGACTGTTCCATTTCAGGGACTTGTTTGTTACACAGCTGCAGCACATAGATACTACTTTGTATATGTAGGCTAGGAGTTCAGAGGAAACACTGGAGTTTCCAGTGGGCACAAACTCTGGGATGCGATCTGAATCTGAATCCCTTCTTATTAACTAAAAAATGGACTGGCATAGTGTTAGGAGGACAGAGAGGAAATGAATTGTGGTCATCGGGAAGTATCTGGTATCACTGCACACAGTACACTGGCCCTGGGCCTTCTTCATCTGACCTCTGGAGATCTGAGGCCAGCGTCAAGAGCTCAGATGCTTCTGCTTTTGCAGAGAGAAGGAGGAGCTGGGAGGAATCTGCTGGGAGCCCGCACTGCTCTCGTCTCCCCAGTTCTTGCCTATCATCTGCTACCGGAAACTGGGACAGGAGAGGGGACGGGGAGGCTGCTGCAGCCTCCTTTTTTTTGTTTTTTTGTTTTTATTATTATTACTTTATTTATTAATATTAAGAAAAGGTAACACAAATTTTCACAACAAAATAATGAAAAAGTAACAATTGTTAATAAATTACACAACATTATCTTTAGTCACTCAAGTACAAAATATGGGCATAAAAATTACTTCAATCAATATTAGCACAACCTTTCCTGTTCAGTGAACTAAGTGACACTGATGGTATAACTAACTTGCACTTTTTTTCTTTTCCCTTCTATCCTTTCTCTTTTTTCCTATCTCAGTTTCTTCTTGCTGCAGCCTCCTTGTCCCAGCTCAACTCCAACAGCTCAGGGTGGCCTCTGGGCCCGACATTCTGCTCCAGGATCAGAGCAGCTGTGGGCTCCGGTCGGGTCGGGTGTCCGGTCATCACTGGATGCGCCCTGAGAACTGCGCTGTGAGCAGTGTCTGTATGGAATGTCGCAGCTGGTGCACGCACACCAACACGTGACTCCTGACTGCACCCTGGGCCTCCCTGGTGCACCATATGGCCTGTTTCCCGGCTCAATCCTGCAGGCCACAGCAGCACAGCGGGCAGTATTTGTGCAACTACTCCTGGCTAAACCTAAAAAGGCACAGTGAAAACACAGTATTGAAAGAGAAGAAGTGACAGGACACAGGGCACAGGCCATGGTGGAGCCAGGGGCTGGAAGTCACGGAGGGTGTGCGTGGGGCATGAATGCCAAGACCATGGACACCGGGTGACCGAGGACTTCATGACAGACACTGTGCACTTGAGCTGCACTGTACTGACTAAAGCATGCTTTTTCACTTCAGGAATAGGTGAGCCCCAGAGCTCATCACATTTTAGCTCTATAAACCTTTGGTTTTAAAACAATGTGTTGCCTCTCTTATGATAGCACTTAGCTGAAAACATAAACACATCACACAAAAGTACAAAACCCTTCCTTTCCTTTTGCAGGGATAAACAGAAGTGACCCTTGTTTGGGCATGGGCTTTTTCCTATATTTTTTAACATTAAAAAACTGTTATATATTGACCTCCAATTCCAGGCAATCCTCCTGCCTCAGCCTCCTGAGTGCTGAGATTACAGGTATGCACCACCGCACCTGCCTAAAGATCATCAATATTTCTGGCCTCCATCTCTAGATCTTGCCCCCTGGAAGAGCTCTTGAGGGGTGGTGACATAGTGGGAGCTGTTACCTGGGACAGTGACGCCTTCTTTGGAATCTCTTCTGAGGACCTGCCTGAGCCTGGTTTGTAGTGAACTTTACAACTCTGTAAATAGGAGTGCGCTCTTAAATAATGATCAAAAGCATCATTGAGGGGATACATAAACCAGGAACAGTGATTCATCCCCTGCTACAGTTATGCCACAGGCAGTGAGGTGCAGTGATCTGTTTACATCAGCAGCACACACAAGTGAGGACATATCGTGCTATGACATTAGGAGGGTCACAGCGTCACTAGGTGTAGGAGTTTCCAGCTCCATTATCATCTAAGGGAACAACACTGTATGCATGCGGTCAGTGGGTAATAGGAATGCCCTGCGCAGCAGCCGCTGACTGTGTGTAACATCAGCCTCCTTGGCGAGGCTCAGCATGCAGCTCCGTCTTTTTCTCAGAGAGCAGCAAAGGAAGCTCTTCCAGTAAATAGGAGATCTAGCAGGGTGTGGTGGGGCACACCCATGATCCTGACATTCTGGAGGCTGAGGCAGGAAGGTCTCAGCCAGGGAAACAGAGCAATCTTGAGACGCTAAAAACCAAAACGACAAAAGAAAATAAAAAAAGATACAATGGAAAGAGCATCAGGAAGTGGCAGAGCCAGGATTTGAACCCATGCACTCCTGAGCCTGGGTGCTTGACCACTGAGCCACACTGCTGGTCGTCCATGGTTGTTGCCCTCCTCCCCCAGCTGTCCTCAGCAGTCAGAGGCTCTGGTTCTTCAGCTGGGGCTGGGGTGGCAGGAGGCAGGGTATGTGTGGCTTCCAGCAGGGCTGCCATGCTGGCCAAGCCCACCCCCAGCTCCTGAGGGGATCGGATCTCTGTGGGATGGAGGAGCTTGGATAGGAGTCTAGAGAAAGATGCTGAGTGTGGCCACCAGGGACAGGGCCTCCTCCTTTCCCTCTGGACCTCCTGGGATCCTGCTTCCCTTCTCCTTGAGCTGTCAGATGCTCCCCCTCTGCACTGCAGCCCCCCAGGGCAGCACTGGCAGCACAAGGCTGGGAAGGGGTGGTGCCCTCCCCCGCTGCCTGCCTGCCAGCGTCTCCCTAGCTGCGGCAGAAGCTATAAAAAGCTCACTCTTCAACAAGAGGTGACATCACCCAGTGGCGGGAAGAGCTGGATTCTGCCAGATGCCAGGGAGAATTATGGCCCTCGATCTCCCTCAGGGTGGAGGCCCCTGGGCAGGGGCTTGGGGGAGGTACCACTGGACCCCAAGGGACAGAGCGCATATTCTGCAGAACCCCCAGGACAGGTTGGAGGCGGGTTTCCCGAGGTGTCTCAGGGTGGAGTCTAGGAAGAACCTTAGGGAGCAGGCTTGCTGAGTCCCTCCAGTGTCCTCTAAATGTGCTCAGACCAGCAAGGGCAGTGGGGACTGGAAGGAACAGCAGGGACTCTGGCAGGGGAGGCACCAGGCCTCTGCAGGGGCTGTTCTCCTGGGAGCCTGGTCCAGAACACAGGGCGTGGCATGGGTCACCTGCCCACTGTCTTCCTAAGCCTGCTTTGGGACAGCAAGCTGCATGCACACGGATGTGACCCACACCCTGCACGGATGTGACCGTGCAGGGTCTGAGGGTAGGTGGAGGGCTCCAGGGCAGACAGGGCGGGGTGGCTCAGCTGAAGAGACGGGAGGCCCAGCACGGTGCAGAGAGGACTTGGTGACATTACTCCGAGTGCGATGTCCCTGAGCCTGTTTCCTCCCCTAGAAACGCAGGGCTGCTGGTGAGGTAGTTGGACCGCCAGGGACACACACTCTGGGTCTGCAGCCTCAGGCCCTGATGGCTGGTGCTGAGGCTCAGGCAGACCCTGCGGTGAGTGGGGCTGGGAGCCTGTTCCCTGCAGCTGGCCTGGCAGCTGGCGTGAAGCTTAGTTCTCTCTGATCAAGACCTAATCTCCTGTCTCCGGGCCAGCAGATCCCATGTTCCTCCCTCCAGTGTCCCATGGCCTGTCCTTTCCCTGAGCTCCCCCAGCCACCCCACCCCAGGAATCCCAGTCTGCACACAGCTATGGTGGCTGAGGCAGGAAGGTCTCATGGCTCCACCCCCAAATCTTGGCTTATACTCGGACTGCTCAGGAGAGCACAGGTGTCATTTCCAAGTCCAGCGGCTCGGTCTGTCCGGTCCCCTCTCGGGTCTCAGCCCTGTCTGGTCTCGGGCTTCTCCCACACCACATTCCTTCCCTCAGGCCTTGGCTTCTGGGTCTCTTCCTGGGAGGCTTACCCTTTCTCTGCCTGCCAAGTCGTGCTTCTCCAAAACTTCTTTCTCTTCCCTGAACCCTGGTCAAGAATCACCCCTCTTCCTGCCATGGCTACAGCCCTCTACCTGCCCTTCAGTTCCCACCTCCGACACTACATTTCCTTCTGATGGTGGTCCAGAGGTGCCAGGCACTGGGCTGGGCACAGACATCCCTGCATCCTCACTGCACACAATCTAGATCTCCACACATGTGCGGCTCACAGCAGGGTCCGAGCTCCTAGGCGTATCTAATGCCCCGCTGATCTAGCAGGAGGTGGAGTCATGAGGTGACACAGGGATGCAGCTGCGGGCTGCTGGAAACACAGGCTCTCTCCCTGCCCCTGCTCACCGTCTGCTGCATGGTCCATTTGTTGGATGTTGGGGACCCCTGCTTAATCAGATTCCAAGGCCAAGCCTTCTTTGGCCCCCCAGAGACTGGATGTGGTGGGGGAATGCCACGCAGTGTGGTCTCTCCAGTGTGTGTGGAATCTCTGGGCTCCGGGGGCCAGGGCCTGAGCTTATGCTTCTCTGAGCTCACAGCAAGGGCAATGGCCTGTTCATAACTGGGGTCCTGGAGTGTGACACACCCACTGGATGAAAGAAACCAGCAGGCTAGAACCCGGCAGGTCCCTCTCACCTGACTCAGGTGGCACAAGTTTCAGCCTGAGAAGGGTAGGGGATCCCAGAAGCCTGACCTGGTCTCATCCTGCCCCACTCCCAGGTGCACACTGTTCTGCTACCCAGTTGGGTCCTTTAGTGTTACCACTGATTGAATGATGGATCGATTGCAGTATTTGGAATTGAACCTGGGTGGGGGGGCTCATGCATGCTAAAGTGCTCTGCCTCTAAACTACATCCCCAGCCTTTTTTTTACTTTTTATTTTATTTATTTATTTATTTTGTCTTTTTCATTTTTATCGGTACCGGGGATCGAACTCACGACCACCTGCTTGCAAGGCAGGTGCTTATGCCGCTGAGCTAAATCCTCAGCCCCTTACTTCTTATTTTGAGTCTTGCTAAGTTGCCAGGGCTGGCTTGGAACTTTAGATACTTCTGCCTCAGCCTACTAAGTAGCTGGAGTTACAGTATGAGCTGCCATGCCCAGTACCTCTGTTGGTCCTCATAGAGCTTGGTGGGGCAGCAGCCCAGGTAACACAGGCTTGTCTACTTCCCTGCTGCATTGAACCCGCACTTGGACACTCAGTTTGGGGACAGTGTCTCAAAGAGATCCAGAAGCTTCACATAAATCTATCGAGTTCTCAGCCCAGAGTGGATGGAGAAGCCGTAAGTCTCAGGGGCAACTGTTTCCTGCTGGGTGGTGACAGTTGCTCAACACCTCAGCAAGCTGGGGCAGAGCCAGCTGGGTTTGCCACACTTGGTCCCATGCTCTCCCCTTGGGAACTCTGTCCTTTCTTGCAACGATCACTGAGCTCCCCAGCCCCAACAAGCTCTATTTGCCTCCTTCCAGTTCCAGGAGGCAGCCTCTGCTCCTCAGGCTCTGTCACCTTTCTGGCTGATGCCTCATGCCCACCCTTCTGCAGCTCGGGTCTTCCCATGACCTGGTCCCTGACTGCTGTCCCCAGATCATGTTGGCGCTGCTAAAGAAAGCGAGGAAATCTAGGGGACCATCTTCACCGTGGATTCTTGCTCTCTCCTTTCACAGATGCCTCACCCCTGCTGCTGCTGCCCCCTGGAATCCTCTCCAGCTGACTTAGGAGCTGGCCAGCCCCACGCCACCCTCCTGGCCCCTGTCCACCGCTCTGTATTGTAACCCAAATAATGAATACTGTAATCCAAGGATTGTAATCTCTTTCCTAATCTTCCTCACAATTCAGAAAATTATATTTGTAATCCCACTGAGATGTTATTGGAATCCTGCAAAGTTAATTCCAATCTACCAACTCCAGTGCAACCCACAGTGACATTAAAGACACCAAGACATATTCAAAGTTAAGGGCCACAAGAGGTCCTAAGCCAGATCCAAATAAGAATATGCGGCTGTTCAGGGTATTTAGCTCAGCGGCATAAGTGCCTGCCTGGCAAGTGTGAGATCGTGAGTTCAATCCCCGGTACCAGATACAAAAATAAAAAAAGAAGAATTTACAAATACAAAACCAACAATAGATTATTTACACGAGTTCGATCCCTAGTACCGATTAAAAAAAAACGTATTCGAGAATATGTGGACAAAGGGCCTGATCCAAGACTTCTCCCAGAATTTATTACCTCATGAAGAAGGACGTGGGGTTCAAGGATGCGTGACAGTGAGGATGGTGAGTAACTTGAGCTGCCTGGCCAGGTGGAGAAAAAAGCATCTTTGCAAAATGCAGGAAGAATGACATGCAGAGAGCTCAATCTGCATAATTCAGTTAAGGTGGCATTTGAATTGTTTTGGGAGGCTGTTGTTACTTCAGTTTCTGATAAATAAACTTCTATGCCCTGGGGACTCACTGCCTCTTTATTTAGAAGTTAGGACTCAGCTGACATTCCTGGAGCTGACTGGCTCTGCAGTCCCACTGTGATCAGATCTTTTACAGACAGAGCTATGTAAGAAACAAGAGACTGCCAGATTGGCCCCAAAGAGTATTTCAGGCCTTATTTGCATTGTTCAGAGCCAAATGAAAAGAGAAGGAAATAGCATAGCCTGCGCTGTACGTATCAGAATATGGAAATAAGACTCAGGTTGCAGCAATTGTTCGGCATTCAAGGAGAGTCGCTCAAATAGTCTCCTATAACTCTCTATGTGCCTTCTGCACCAGCTCACCTCACTCTCAATACCACAAAGGCAAGAAGGTTCTACTGGGATTGCTTTCTTTGGATAATTGATTAATTGGGATATATTCACCCACTCATTCACTTATTTATCATTCTATCCATTCTCTTCCAGTCATCCTTCCTCCCATTCACTTGTTATTCATCCATTCAGTGTCCCCCTGCCTTTGGGGACAGTGTTTTGCTTTGTATTGAGTGCTTTGAGCTCACTATATAGCCCATGTAGCCCAGGGTGGCCTGAAACATGATGATATTCCTGCCTCAGTCTCCTGAGTGGAGGGATTACAGGTGTTTATCACCATGTCCAGTCAGCCATCTCTTTATCAATGTGGCCATGCACCCACTCATCCATCTACCCACTGATACATAATCTGCATCCATCCAGCCATTCATCTGGTCATGCATCCATCCATGCATTACCCACCCATCTGTCCTTCCATCCATTCATGCACCTATTCATCCATCAGACAACATCTATTCATCCATCCATCCGTGAATCATCTACCCACCCACCCACCTACCCACCCACACACAGTGAGCAAGTGTTGGGTCCTGGGCCCTATGCTGGACGCCTGGGGTTCAGAGCCAACCAAGTTGTGGTCTCTGCCCCCGAAGATCACAGTCTGGTCTGTGGAGACAGGAGACATAGCTCTTCCAGTGCCAGCATCCTGGGGACATAGCCTGTCCTCAGCCGATGCCAATGAGCTTTCCCTATAGCCTGACTGGGGCTCACCGATGTGTCCTCTGAGCATGAGGCGATGATGTTGTCGATGAAAGGGTTCCACTTGATGTCCAACACATTGCCCTGGTGGCCGCACACCTTGGGGTAGTTGGGTTCGATCCTGCCTGTCTGCAGGGGAGAAGAACAGAGGAGTCAGCGTAGCAGCCCCAGGAAACACACTCCTTTTGCTGGGCTTCTCAGCCAGGGTGGGTTCCCCCAGCCCCACCCTACACTCTCAAAAGGCAGAGTTCCTTGATGCCCTGACTTGAGGCTGCAGGATTTTCCCAGCAGCCAGGGTGGGCATTCATGGTCCCAGGCACAGGAAGCACTAGAGGCGCTCGGTCCTCAGCCCCATGCCCTGGCCTCTCACCCTGACACACTCAGGGAGCTCTGTCCTCCTGCTGTCCAGTAGGAGTCATCCTCACCCATCCTAGAAAATGCTGTGGCCCTGTCCCATGGCGCTGATTGCTTCTGTCTCTGGGATTCCAAGTGGTCCCACTTCAGGACAGTCTGGGACACTTCCTGTGGGACAGGTGCTGCTGCTTTTGGGGTGTGTCCAGCCAAGGAAACAACAGGACTCGAAGGTCCTCGTGTTTGTCGCTGGTCCCCACCTGATCAAATAAGACAGGAGCAAACTGGTCTCCCTCAAATGGAAACTGGGAAAGTTAGGATGTTCCTGCCCATGGGAACATGCAGAGCTCAGTGGGTGGCATCCCTGGCAGCGCACACCCACACCCATATTTTCACCCACCCATAGCGGACCCTGACGCTCCCAGTTTCTCCCCTGGGAGCTGGATCCAGGGTCAGCAGAGAGGCATGAACCTCTGAGTGCATCTCGTTTATCTGGTGATTCTACATAGAGTGTGAATGGGCATCCAGGTACAGTGTGCATCTGGAACACCTGTACACAGTGCCTTGTGGTTGAAAGCAGTCTTTGGAGTCCAAGGATTTGTTTAAACACAGCTCCACCATGTTTTATCTAACTGGCTTTGGGAGATCCAATGAACTCCTAGGAGCCTTGGTTTCCTCATTTCTAAAATGAGGTTAGCCACACCTATTTCTCAGCATTGCAATGCAGATTAAATGAGCTACTGGCTAAGCGGGGTGCTTGGGGATTCTCATCACATCTGAAGGACGAGATGGGGTCCCTGACAGACTCCCACCGTCCATGTCTGCTGCCTGCCTAGTGGCTTCAGTGCATACATCCGGTGGAACCCTCTCTACCCGGTTCTCCATCAGCCCCTTTCCAGATCAGTTATCTTGGAGAAACAGGGCCTGGAGAAAATGGCAGGGTCAGGAAGGGACACAGCCAGGGACCAAATGTGGGCTGACGAGGGCGGAGAGTGTCGGCCCCATCAGTAGGGTGAGAACCTTTCTTGCTTCCATCCAGGATGCAGGCTGGGTTACAAAGTCTTCTCGTTATTCTGGAGCTGCTAGACTACGATTTCTTTAATGAGACTTGAAGCAGAAACCAAGCCACATGACACCTTGGGATTTATTTGGGGTTGCATGTTATCTTAAACTCTCACCACAAAGCTGTGCATTGGGTGTATGTGTGTGTTTTGAGACAGGGTCTTGCTAAGTAGCCCTGACTGGCCTTGAACTCATGTTAACCCAGGCTGGCCTTGAACTTAAAGTAGTTCTCCCATCTGCACTGCATAGTGCAAACTTGTCTCAAAACAAAAAAACCAGCACCAGGTGTGGTGGCATAGGCCCATAACCCCAACACTTTGGAGGCTGAGGCAGGAGGACTGCTATGAGTTTGAGGAGATCGGGCTCCTAGTAAGTTCAAGGTCAGCCTAAACTCCATAGTGACACCTTGCTTCAAAAAGCCAAAAAACAAAACAAAACAAAACAACCAGAGAGTGACCCTGGGGTGGCATGCAGACTCCTAGATAAATATCTCTTTTCGGCTCAGATGCAGATTCCCTTATGTATCTGAGTTCCATTGTTATTCATGGCGTCGGTGATCCTAAGGTTTTTGCAGGTCACGATCTGCTTGGCTGTGAGTGGCAGCCCTGGAGGGAAGGCTCTCCTTTCAGCCTGGTGGCTCTGATTTCCCTGTTTTGGACAGTAGGCTTCCACATAAAACTTTATTCGAAAGATGAGTTCTATTGCTAAAAAGAAGTTTGAAAACCACTTTTTATAGATAAATCAAGGCTATTAAAAATACAGCTATTTCCAAGTGTGGTGGCATATTCCTGTAATCCCAGCACTCAGAAGGCTGAGGCAGGAGGATCACTGCATGTCTGAGGCTAGCCTGAGCTACGTATTGGGACTATGTCTCAATTAAAAAAAAAAAAAAAAAAAAAGCAATTTTTTTTTTTTTTGGTCTTTTTCGTTTTTATCGGTACCAGGGATCGAACTCACGACTGGCTGCTTGCAAGGCAGGCGCTTATGCCGCTGAGCTAAATCCCCAGCCCCCAAAAAAGCAATTATTAACTCGAGGAAAAAGTATTGTATAAGAAAGTTAATGTAATCACAGTACATAATGATTCATGTATTTTCATAGTCACAATAATGTAAATCTTGAATATTTATTTAAACAAAGATTGTATTATAATAGACTGGGAAGGCGGAGGCAGGGAAAGGGTGAGTGAGTAGAGCTTAGAGGAAGGCGGAGCTGGAGGAGGCTAGAACTCATTTTCTATCACAGGAAGTCAATGCAAAGTGTGCAAGACTTTACACATCCAGACAGTAGTACGCAGGTGTAGACACATGCTTGTAACTCAGCCCTCAGGAGGCTGAGGCAGAAGATCACAGTGAGTTTGTGGCCAGCCTGGGCTACACAGTGAGCTCAAGACCAGCCTGAACTACGTGGTGGAACCCTATCTCAGATAACAAATGAACAAATAAATAAATAACCTCAAGACTCGCTGGCAAAAGCATGTCATTCAAAATATGTGAGAAGTATGAAAAGAATAGCAAAGGCATAAGAGCTGCTACCTTTGGGGAGCAGAACACGGGGTGAGGGGACATAGCCGTGTGGAACAAGGGTTGAGGTCACAGACGGTGACAAGCTGAGGGGTGCTTCACTGGGCATCCAGAAGGGAAAGACCGAGCTCTGCAACACCCGTGGTACAAATAAAATCTCCCAGCCGCTCTGCTTTCCGGTTAAAGAACTGGTGTCCCCTGACACAGAGTGGGGACAGAATCTGATAGTGAGCAGTGTCCCCCTCCCACCAGGCACAAGCGGTAATGCCAGTACTTCCCCGGGCACAGGGAGTAGGTAAACAATTATGGACTGAAGCATTTTTAGTATCGGTGAGGTGGTTTTATTACAATTTATTTAATTGCAAGTTAATGTGCAAAATATTAATAGTGTCAACCTCAGGCTAGTTGGATATCACTAATGGCTCTGACTTCTTTTCCATGACATGGAACATTTTTCCCTGCCAGGCTGGGGTGGAACCCAGGGCTTCTTGCATGCTAGGCAAGAGCTCTGTCACTGAGCTATACCCCAGTCCCAATATTTGACATTTTTATTAGATGTTTGTTTTAAAAAATTAACTTCGTGGGGCCAGGAATGTTGCTCCATGGCTCAGTGGCACAGCACCCACCTGGCAAGCACGAGGTCCGGAGTTCGATTTCTGGTACCAAAAAAAATCACACAGCTTTGATTGGTTTTAGGCAAACAGATCTTAAAAGGAATGGGGTGCAGACTTCCGGGGCTCACAGGATTTTGCAGCACAGTGTATGCGTTCATACCCGTGATTGATTTGCGGGGAGACAATGCTGCAATTCATTGAGACTGGGTCTCTGAGTGCGTGGGGAGCGCATAAGACCCCCACAAGGTGCTCCCTGGGAGAGGCTGCCCCGAGGTGCCCTGCAGGCTGCCCAGGGGGTTTGGGGCGCCTCCACCGGAACCCAGCGGCATGAGACCATTTCAAAACAACCCGCAGTGCAGCTGCCGCTTCCCATGATCCTCTGGCACCGCAGTGTGGAAATTTGTACATGGAAGCAAAATGTTCTTACCTGGAGAATCAGCTTAGCGAGGCAGAAAAGCGCACGGCGCAGGAGCTAAGGTTTCCATGCTGGCTTCCGGTGACCTTGAACACAGACCCCCATCTCTCCCTGGGCTCCTCAGAATCCCAGGCTCCTTCTGGTGGCTGCTACCCGGAGCCAGGCATGTGTGCAAGGCAGAGCGCCTCACTTCCGGCAGGCCGGGGTAAGAATTCTTACCAGGTTGGCTGCCGCAAAGATAGGGATGGCAAGACCACTGTCGGCCATGGGAAAGAGGGTGGCGATCAGAGTATCTGACGCGGGTTTACAGAGCGTCAGGTCCTGTGCTATGCTATGCCATTCACAGAACTTGTTTATTCCCTGTGACAGCCCTGTGAAGTTTCATCACATCCTTATGACCTCCCACAAGGACCCATTTTATAGATGAGTTAAACTGAGCCCTGGGACTGAGCACAGATGGTATAGCTAGCAATCGAGGGCCCACAGAGGCACCCAGCCTTGTGTCCTCTCTGCTGCACTAGGTCCTGGAGCCGGGTGGGGGTGAGACAGGAGGTAAATCTGGGAAAAGTAAGAAACCAGGAATAGAACTTCAACATCTCTAGTGTAGTTCCCCTGGGGGCTGGGGACTCCTCGAAGCTGCCTAAATTCTTCACTCCGTCCCCTCCTGGTCTCTCACCTCTACCAGCGCTTTCAAACCTTGCTACAGTTTACGATCACCAGGGATATAAAAACCCAGCAGCTGCCGAGGAGGAGACTGAGCTCTTACCAATTTAGCCACCCGTGTGGCATTTGGTTTGGTTTGGTTTGGTACTGGGGTTAGAGCCCAGGGCCTTGTGTTCCACATCCCCAGGCCTTCTTAGTTCATTTCTGGAAAGGGTCTCACTAAGTTGCCCAGGCTGGCTTTGAACTTGTGGTCTTCCTGCCTCAGCCTCTGGAGTAGCTGAGATCGTAGATATGTGCCACTGCACCAGGCTCATTTTTTAGATTCCCCCACAGCCTGGCATGGTGGCACATGCCTGCAATCCCAGCACTCAGAGGCTGAGGCGGGAGGATCACTGCAAGTTCGAGGCCAGCTTGGGCTCCATAGTGAGACTGTCTCAAGGAAAAAAAAAGATTCCCCAAGTGATTTCAGTGGGCAGCAAGGTTTGGAAACCACGCTCCTAGAGGTGCACACGCTGCCAGGGCCCAGGTGTCTTGCTTTGGGAGGCCCCTGAGTCACTCTGACACAATCGGTCTGACCCCATGCAAGGAGGGCGAGCAGCTCCAAAGCCCTGTCACTCATAGCATCCAACACAGTGACACCGTGGGAGCCACAGACAGTGCAAGCAGGAAGGTAAAAGTCCTGGCATCTGAAGTGGAACCCAGAACAGTGGACAGTGCTGGGAGACCATAGTGGGCAGTATTCATGGGTGGGCTACCCTGTCCTCACACTCCCTTTTTGGGGCCACCCCTGTACCCCAGCCACATGATCAGCTGCCTGTAGTCTCCTCAGTTCTCTCTCAGGTGTGGTTGCTATAAGGGGGTGCTATACCTGACTCCCCAAAACCCTATTGCTCAGGCCTCGGGCCTAAAGCAGGCTTCACTCCCAATTTCCATTTATATCACATTCGACACTGTTCCCATCCCCAGGGAGGAGATGTGACCAAGAGGACACAGCTCGCCCCGGTCACGCAGCCCGGCAGAGACAGGTCTATGGCTCTGGGAGCCAGTGTGGGTGGAGGATGTCTGCATCTGTAACCATGGTGTCCCCACCCCAGGTTCCTGGAGACAAAACCTTCATGCTAGGTTCTCAGCAGTGGCTGTTTGTAGACCCCAGAAGGGACAGAGGTTCTGTGAGCTGGGGCTGGAAGGTGCTGAGGGACAGGGAGGAGTGTGGGTCATGAAGCAGCTGCCCAGGGTTCCTGGAGTGCAGGGACTCATGCCACCCTACAGCACCCAGGACTCACACTTGTCCCTGGCTATGAATCAAGGCCCTTTTTTATAAAGCCCGTGCTAAAACATAAGAAGAGAAATTCCTATCACCTATGCCTGGCATGCCCCAGAGAAGAGAAGAGGACAGCAGAGTTTGATGGGTGTCCCAGGAAGGACAAAGGTTTCCTCTCTTGGTAGCTCACAGCCAATCGGGTGATAGAAACAGACGCCAGAGGTGGAGAGGGGCTGTGTTCTGATGGGGAGAGGCTGGGGGCTGCTGGGGGACAGAGGGGCAGGTACTGGAGACACTCCATGGAACATGCAGTCAGGGAAGGGGGACCCCGGGCAGATGCCCAAGGTGCAGAAGGCCCAGCCCAGCTGGGATATTGAGGGAAAGGCGCAGGTCTCAAGTCCCAGGGCCACAATGTGAAGCCACCACACCAGACTCTGCTCTTCCCCCAGCCCAGTGGAGCAGCGAGATGACACTTACTTCCTCTGTGGATCTGTCCATGACCCAGCTCCCCACACAGGGGCCTCTGCCACCTGTGGGCTGGCAGGATGGGGGACAGCTGAGGCTCACGCCCCCTCCCTGTAGGACATGACAGATGCAGGGCTCAGAGCCAGCACCTGCCTTGTCAAGGTCATGCAACAACGCGGAGGAGGTGGCCCTGCCTAGGACCTTGTCTGGGGCTCCCTGGGAGACCAGGCTGCACGGGGGCTCTCAGTGTCCTAGATGGTGAAGCCACTGTTCCCAGCATTCAAGGCCTCAGTGTGAGGGGGAGAGGCCTGCAGGGGAAGCCAAATGTCCCAATACCCCAGTCCTGCGCTGTGGCCGGTGCCCCCCATGGGGCAGGAGGGGCTCCACGGAACTCTGCAACTGTTAAGTGGCCCCAAATACCTGATGACACTAACGCAGGCAGCCTTGTGTGCTGCCTGAACCCCTCCTTCCATCACTCATGGGGGGGGGGAAGAGGGGTCCCTTGCTTCAGGCTTTTCCTGGACACCCCAACTCCACCATCTCCCACAGCATACCAGCAACCTTGTGGGAGGGTGACCCTTGCCCAGAACCCTTGTCCCACTGCAAAGAGCAGGTACCTGGAAGGCAGGAGACCTGACGTCTGCCTCAGCCCTGCTGCTCCTAGCTGTGCATCCCTGGATGAGCCTCCATCTCTCTGTGCCGCTCCAGGGCCTTTGGCTTCACTAGTAGGCACTGCTAATTGCTCACTGAGTCTTGTCTGCAACCGGAAGTCCAGGGAGTCCCAGCCTGGGTCACAGAGGGCAAACCCAAGATGAGGTCTGACCACCTGTTGGCATCACGTGGTCCCCAGGGCCTTGACAGCTGCTAACAACATCAAAGGCCCTGGCTATGCCTCTGAGACTCCTGCACCTCTTTGTATGCAGAGAGGACTCCCAGGGCCTTTGCTGAGAGAATCCCCACAAATGCCCTCACACCCACTCCTTCCTCAGCAGGGCTGTCACGTGATGGCCCCAGAGGCTCCAGCATCTTCTAACAGGGTAAGGTTGGGCTTCCATAAAGATGACTTTGACTGAGGCTGGGGATTTAGCTCAGTGGCATAAGTGCCTGCCTTGCAAGCAGGCAGTCGTGAGTTCGATCCCCAATACCAATGGAAAAAAAAAAAAAAGATAGATCCTCCCCTCCTTTGACATCTTCTGGGATGTGGTGACTACTTTCTGGTTTTGTCAGCACTGGGGCCCACAAGCCCCTCCAGATTTGGAGGACTCTGGTAGAACATGAGCAGGGGAAGTACAGTTCCTCCTTCCCAGCATCCTCTACTGCCCAAGGATGATGCTTTGGCCAATCAGATTGTCCCACCCCAATCCCAATATTTTGATGAGGTACTTTTTGCTGACTGCTTCCTACATCTGGAAGAAACACAGAATTCTTTGCCCCCGTTCAGGGGGACATGGCCCCTATGTCAGGGTGGTCTTCATGGCCCACACAGCCTCAACTTCTCTCTCCCTTCCCTGTGATGCCATCCTCAGACAGTGGGGCCCCTGGGCCTCCTGTGAGCCTCTGACACCCTCCAGGGCCACCTAGTTCCTGCTCCTGGGTGTCATCTCTGACTCCTCCCCATCTTGTGACCTCCCAACTCTGATAAACCTTTCTCCCTAAAATCTCTTTGTGACAACCTAGCTGTCCAGTACTGAGAGCCATTCATGTGTTAGACCTGGAACCAGTGCTATTTGGCTGGTCACTGCCATCAGTTCATGAGGTACCTATTGTTACATCCATTATACAGATGAGGAGACTGACTCCATGTGAGATTAATGAACCCAGAAGCGGGGCCAAATCTCAAGTTTTAATTTTCACTGGAGTCTGGTACCATGCTCAACCTATGGGAAGCGGCCCAGTAGGTTTCTGTCATGATACCATACACTGTGGGCCTCATCAGAGCCCTGGCACAGTTGCATGGACTGTACACTGCACACCTTGAGAGGGGACCACTCAGTGTGTGCAGCTGTCTGCGAGTCTGCAGGCCTCGCCCTGCTGCTTCTCTGTCTCTGCTCTTTCTTGGGTGTTGATTGCTTTTCCCTAGAGGTTACCAGCACTTTCCTTACCACACATCTCCAGCACTGTCCGGGAGGCCCAGGAGACAGCATGGGCAGTGCCTCTGACCTGTGTGTCCTAGAGGCACTGGCCTTCATCTTCTCCCTTTTATTGCCCAGTGGCCAGAGGCTGCCTTGAGAGGGTCACAGGGAGAGAGGGCAGAAAGGGCTCCCACAGGCACAGACGCCAGGGTCCCTCCTCCTCCAACACTGTACTCCATGCTTTGGAGCCCTGGCTACCAGATGGATGGATTCTGACCTGCCCAGGGCTAGGGGTGGGGGGTTCTGGATAGCCTGGAGAGGGGACCTAACCATGAAGCCACAGGGAAGGAGAGGGTGAGGGACACACAAACCAGGTCTGTTGTCACTGCCTGCATCATGGAGAGAGCTGGAAGGGTGACAGACTCGCTCAAGGGCACACAGCACTGAGAAGGAGCCAATCCAGCATGGAGGACCTCAGCTGCCCCTTCCCAGCCCCAAGGCCTTCCCACACGCCAGCTCTCTCTGCACCATGCTGCCCAGGCTTTCGGGGCGGGGTGGGGGGCAGGTCCAAAGGCCGAGCAGGGGACATGGCCCGAGTTTGCACCTTGGTTCAAGTCACTGAAATCCTCACAGCACCTCACGTCCCACGGCGGAGCAGGAAGCCACTGGTGAA
The DNA here is from genome assembly GCF_034190915.1 of Cavia porcellus. Classification (NCBI taxonomy): domain Eukaryota; kingdom Metazoa; phylum Chordata; class Mammalia; order Rodentia; family Caviidae; genus Cavia; species Cavia porcellus. Next base: position 577,868 of record NW_026947493.1, read on the forward strand.
GGGGACCCAGAGCACACAGAAAGGGGACACAAACACAGCAATTCACGCAGGACCTGAAGTATTTCCAGCCTCATGGCTGTCCTCCTCAGATTACCTTCTGCTCTATTTCCCAATTAAAGTGTGGCTCATGGAGCCGGGAACAATGCTGCCCTTCTAGCCTGTGCTCTGACAGCACGCATGGCAGAGCAGGATTTCCCCTCCCTTCCTGAGGATCTGCTGGGTCTCCAGGTGACTGACACCTGAAATGCCGCCATTAGGGACTTGTTTCTTTGACACTCCATTTTGCCGCTGTTTTGCTTGGCTTGGCGAGGCATCGCTTTGCTTTGTTCTTCGACAGTCTCCCTGTATAATCCAGGGTGACCTTGAACTCAGTGATCGTCCTGTTTCAGCCTCCCCATCACTCAGATCAGTACCAGTTCTGACCTGCTCACAGCAGGAGTGGGGTCCTCTAAGATAGGCATCCTGGACCACTGTCCTGCTAGACGCTCCTGGGTCTCCCCATGACCTCGCCTGTCTTCCTGTGAGTCCGTGCAGGGAACACGTGCCCTCCTCCTAAGTCCCGCCGGCGGACGTTGTGAGACCGCAGGGCAGCCTTTTCCAGAGCCTGCAAATCGCACTGCGGCCCAGGGAATTGTGCTACTGTCCCTCCACCAGCAGAGGGCGGTGCGACACTGCTCGCAGCCACCGGCAGGCTCCAGGCCTTTAGGTGAAGGCGCCACCGTGGGATCCCAGGCTGGTCACCTTCCCACACCTTCCTGGGGTGTGGGCCCCCAGCTGTGCCTTCTGTCCACGGAACCTGATCCCGCTCCACCCGAGGCACCGCCTCCATTGCAGTCTGATCCAAACGGCCACGCAGGGGGTACCCCAGGATGACAAGCTCACACCCCCATCCCGATACTGTTCCTGGCCACTTGGGACAAGTGTCGCGGTAGCAGGCCCCTGGTTTGTTGCTCTCTGACCTCTCTCCCGGACCTCTGAGCCAGAACCTTGGTTTTAACTTCAAAAATCACACATGCTGGAAGAAGACTTGAAAAACCCCAGATCACACGTAGGAGTGTGCACACACGCGCGCACTCATGTGCATTACCACCCCCAGGGCCAGGATGCCCCGCAAGGAAGGGGAGCGCGCAGGACCCCAGCCCCAGCCTCCGCTGAGATTGTGACCTCACCAGCAGCCCCAGGCCAGGACCACCCAGCTGCCTCGGGGTTATTTGTCTTGCCGTAGGAGACAGGAACGCAGTTATTCTTTCTACTGTGCAGGAGGCAGAAGAGTCATCTTGGACTCCTATGTGGAAACTGAGGCCCAGAGCCTCGGTGGGAGGGGTTTAATTTCTCTAGATCCCAAACTGGGAGCACAATTCCTGAAATCACAGAGAACCCTCCTTTTTCCTAGGGTGCTCAGAAGATGTGAGTGAGCACTATTCTCAGAACAACCCTAGGAGGTAGGTATTTTGTTAGTTTTCCAGTTGTTTGATTCTTGTGGTGCTGGAGATTGAAACCAGTGCCTCTCATGTCCCAGGCAAACGGTCTACCATGAGCTACACCTCGGCCCTGTTTTGAGAGTCTTACTAAGTTGCCCAGGTTGGCTTCCAACTTGCAATCCTTCTGCCTCAGCCTCCCAAGTAGGTAGGAGTACAGACTTCCACGATGCCTGGCCCTGAGTCTTACACCCCAAGCTCTGCTGTCAGGTGCATCCAGGCTTGCTTCCCCATCCAACAAGACTGCTGGCAGTTGGGCATGGTGGCACAAGCCTGCAAACCCAGCATTCAGGAGGGTAAGATAGGAGGATCACTGTTTGAGTTTGAGGGCAGCCTGGGCTATACAGCCAAGACCAGCCTGAACTAATAGCAAGAGTTTATCTCAAAAAACTAAAAGCAAAACAAAACAAAAAGACCCCTGCTCAGCCTCGAGCTCAGGGTGGGTGCAGAGGCAGCAAAGTCTGGAGAAGAGGCCAGGTTTGGGGTGGGGGACTCCCTAGGAAAGGAGGGATGCTGGGGGCTTCTAGGGCCAAGAGGACTCCATGAGAGTAAGGGAGGCCCTTTTGCCACAGGAGTTGAGAACATGATACCTATGGACCATGACCCAAAACTGGGCCATGGTTTCTAGCAGTGCAACATGTGAACCCAAGTTTGCCTGACTATAATCTGTGTTCTTCTTTCTCTTTCCGCCCATCTTCCAGGGACTGAACCCAGGGAATGCTGAGCTATATTCCCAGACCCCACCCCCATCTTTTTGAACTTTTTAATTTTGAGATATATTTACCCAGGTTGGCCTCAAACTTGCAATCCTCCTCCTTCAGCCTCCCTTATATCTGCGTACAGATGCTCATACCCAGGCCTGGCTCTTTTTGTTTACTTAGTGTGGCGACTGCAATAGCAGAGATAAAAATGACATTGCAGAGGCCCCTGTCTCCTGGGTTGAGAGGGACACAGAGGACCCTGGCTCCCTTCCTTATCTGCCCTCCTGCAGCCATGCCCAAACCCCACGCCTGGACCCTGCTATCCAGGAAGAGCTGATTCCGGGAGGTGGAAGCGCCTTCTTAGGCTACCTCCCTATCTTTGGGGCTCTGCCAGGAGTCAGCTGGACAGAAGCAGGAGAGGGAGAAGGGGAGAGAGAAAGGAAATTCCCAGCAGCTGTCAGGAAAGAACTGGTCTCCTGATGCTCCAGGATCCCTGGGGGCCTGTAGGAGTTTGAGCTTCAGGATGGGAAGCTGCTGTTCTTGGGCTCCTCTGCTCTGAAAATCACCTTGCCTCCCTGCACCTGGGATTACCTCTATTTCTTCCTCTCCCTCCCCTTCCCCCACTACTCCCCTAACTCCTCCCCCTCTTCCTTTTGAGACAAGGTCTTGCCATGTGGTTCAGACTGGCCTTGAGCTCACTGCATACCCCCGGCTGGCCTTAAACTTGCAGTGATCCTCCTGTCTCAGCCTCCCAAATGCTGGGATTACAGGTGTGTGCCACTAGACCGGGCTTCCCTCAACTCCTGAGGGCACTGAGCTTCCCCTGTGCCCTCAACATCTGCACAACTAATGACTTCCCATGGGAAAGCTTTGCAGAATGTCACCAAGGAATCTTCTGTCTGAGGCCCCTTCCTCACCTCCAGTAAGTGGGGCACCCAGTGTCGGCAACACAGGAATCTGTTAATGGTAGAATCTGGGTGGTAACCGCTGCAAAAACACTTCAGCTCTGAGCAGGTTTGAAAAGTTTAACAGTAACATGTTGGGGTGTCTACTTTTCTTAACCCAGTGGGTGAATTAATACTTAATGCATGATTATCAGAGTTGGTAAGAAGATGTCATTACGGTTTAACACTTTCCTAGAGAGACCATCAATGCAGTGAGAAAAGGAAAAGACACTAGAGGTACACAAATTATAAAGGAAGAAATAAATTATTGCTATTTGCATGTTGTAATATACTCAGAAACCCCAAAAGAAACTCCAGAGAGACTACCATAAACCATGTGGAAATTTAGCGACATGGCACGTAGTCTGTGTTTCTCTGCTTTGCTTTCTTTCTCTTTCTTTTGAGAGTGCTGGGGGTTGAACCCAGGGCCTTGTACATGCTGTGGGTCCTGAACCACATCCTCAGCCTGTGAAATTTAAAAGAAGAAATCTATAGTGCATAAAAGCACCCTGACCCTAACCCTAATGCTAACCCTACCCTAACATCATATATCAGGAATTCATATTCTAAACAAATGAGCTGATTTTCCTAATATATAAAAGGTTTCTTCAATGAGAGAATCAAGGCCTCTAGAGAAATGGGCAAAAGACACAGCCCATTTAGATCAAAGGAAATGCAAACATTTACGCATAGAAAGATATTTTCAAACAAAATTTACTTTGAGAAAACCTTTTCACCCATCAGGTAACCCTACAGGAACATTCCATTTTCAAGGGGGTAACACCACAGAGGTGCTTATACTTTGCTAAGGAGAATGTAAATTGTCACACTCTCTATGGGAGCCAATTTCATCAGGCTCTGTCAAAATTTCAGGAGTACATAATTCCCTTTCACCAGGAATCTCAAAGTTTTAAGAGTTATATTTATAGCCAGTAAAACACAGAGATCTTAGTGGTTAGGTTTATTGCATCTTTAAATGTGTGTGCACCACTGCAATCAGTACAGAGGACATTTCTGTCACCCTGCTGCCCACATTCCTGCTATTTCACCTTTCGTCACATGCGTCTACTTTAGGGCTGTTCTTAAACTTTAGTGGATTCTGTGTCTGATTTCTTTTGTTGCTCAAAATGCTGTAAGGGATTCACACACTACTCTGTGTATCAGTAACTACAGATTCTTTTATATGTTGCATCTATTCCATTTTATGAATTGACCACAGCCTATATGTTCTGGTCTAGATGTCTGGAATGCTTCTAGTTTGGGGCTACTATGAATAAAGCTTCTAGGAATATTCTTATGCGAGTCTCTGATGTTGGTGTATGTACTGCTCGTTTTTGCAGGACATAAAATCTGTTAGTGGAATTGCTAGGCTGCAGGCTGCATTTGTGTAGCTGGAGCAGATGCTGCTGAGCAGTTTTCTAACCCTGTAGGTTCCCACCAGAAGCCGAGGATGAGTCTAGTTGTCTTTATCCTCATCAACTTAATATTCGCATTCTTTTATGATCTGCCCATTCCGGTGGGTGTGTAGTTGTAACATAATATTAATTTGCACTTTTTCCTGATGAATAACAACAGGCAAAGCACATAAAGAATTCACACCCCAAAGAAATACGAACAGATCCTAGACATGTAAAGAGTTTCAATCTCAGTCTTATTACAAATGCTGTTGAAAGTGGCACCTTTTCAGGCTTATGGGCCTCGAGAATGTCCACTTTTAAATAAGGCCACTTCAAGTTCTGCAACTCCCACACATTTGTGGTTATTTTCTACCCATTTAAAAACCTGGTCGTGTATTATGGATCTCAGTAGTAGGCTATAAAATGGGACATATAGAGACATCTCTCTCAAGGGACTGAGATATCTCCTTTAATAACTAGATACTCATTGACTTGTGGAGCTTTGTATCAATTAAGTTCTGAAATAAATAAAAACCTAATAAATTAACCGGAAAATATCATAAGTTGGCCCCTGGACATCAAAGCCCAGCAGAGCAGCTCACTGCAGAGCGCACCCACGAGAAGTATCGTGAGGAACTGCTGGCTCAAGGAAAAGACAGAATATCAAACTTCAAAATGAAAAATTTAAGGTGCAGTTTCTACTAATCAGGTATTGTCACTTGCATGTCACGCTAAAGCTGGAAAGTTGTAAGTTGAAGAACCTTAAGTTGGGGACCAGCTGCAGGCGCGTGCGTGCGTGTGTGTGTGTGTGTGTGTGTGTGTGTGTGTGTGTGTACGTGCGCGCGCGCATGTGCACGCAGTGACTTTTTGGGAAAGGCGCTGGCGACCCCCGCTGCCTCCTCATGGCGTGATGGAGTAGCTGGAAGCAACAGGACTTGGAAGGCTGCCAGCTCACCATCCCCTCCCACTGGCAACTGTCAGAACCTAAATACTCATAAATAGGTGAGTGGTGGGCGTGCGCGGTCTCTGGGTGGCATGGCTGTCCAGAGGAGGGAAGTGGGCTGCGGAGTCCCCTGTGCTGGGGACTGACAGCAAGTCACAAGCCTGCGGTCTCAGCAGCCTCACTAGTGCCCCCAAGAGCAGGGTCTTCACAGGCCCAGGCAAGCGCAGGGATAGCCCCAGGGGTGCCCAGGGGAGCTCAGGCATATGGGGAAGGCCTACTGCTGCCAGCAAGCAGGGGACTTTTCTGATGTGTCATTTAAACCCTGTGCAATCCCAGGGAAGGTCTGTAGCAGTCATGTCTGCTGGACAGAGAAGAGCAAAGGTAGAGAGGTTAAGGAACTTGCCTCAGTCCATGCAGCCTCCAAGCAGCCTTTCTGGGCCAAGGGCTGTGTGTCCAGCCTCTCTGAGACCAGGCTGAGCAATGGGAGGTTAAGAGTTAAGCACCCCAAGTAGCCAGCAGGCCCCTTCTTGCCCCCCCCATGCAGGTCGCTGCCTGGCTTCCACTCATGGTAGCCCCCATGGGCCGCCAGTCTCCCTCAGCCCCCAGCAGGCCTGAGCAGGAAGGAGGCACAGATGGCAGGCGGGACTAGGCCCTTAGCCAGGCTCCCCCAGCTGTCGAGTTGGAGAGCACCCTGAGACTCCAGCTCATCCTCACCCTCATCCTCCTCCAGCTCCCGAACACTTGGGAGCCGGCCAGCCTGGCCCCACCTGTTCCTATGCCTGGTTCAGGGCGCCTGCAGCCCAGGGCTTTTTGTCCCCAGGGAGGAGAAACCCAGACTTCAGCGTGCCAGAGCTGCAAGACCTCAGAGACAACAGCCCAACTGTTCACTTTATAGATGGGAAAAGTAAGGCCTGCAAGAGCATGGGGACTTGCCCATGGTGGCAAAGAACCAGAGAAGCCAGGCTTCCTGAATGCCTGTGGGTTTTAGGATTTGGGGAACTCGAGGGTGGGTGTGAACTTGGCTGGGAGAAAAATCATACCTGGGGTTTCACCAGCTTCTCACTGAAACATTACTGGTTTCTAGAGGTGAGCAACAAATCCCCACAGGATTAGCTGGACCTGTAATGTTTTTATGAGTGGACATCAACAGATATTTTCAGGCCACACCTGCCACGATGACCTCAAAAACCTGTTTCATTGACCCCAGCTTTGAAATTAGTCATTAGGTCTCCTCTGGATTTTATTCCTTAATGCATTCGTGAGACAGTATGTGTACATTTTTTGGTACTAGGAATCAAACTCAGTACCTTTGCACATGCCAGGCAGGCTCTTATGCCACTGCGCTGTATCCTCAGCCTGTCTGGTTCATTTTGTTTATATCCTTCTACACTTCACCTGATCAAAGGGTCCATCAGGTTCTTTAGGCTGCCAAAGAGATCTATGCCAGGCGCCCCCAAAAGGGAAAACTTGTTTTATTTTATTATTATTTTTTGAGACAGGACCTCATTACATAGTTTAGGTTGATCTTACTATGTAACCCAGGGTATCCTCAAACTCGAGGTGATCCTCCTGCCTCAGCCTCTAGTTCTGGGATGACAGGCGAGTACCACTATCCCCAGCCAAACTTGATATATTTGAACTAAAGTTTCCGGTGCTAACAATCCAAGTTTGAAGCCTTTTGTACTACATTTAAGACCTTATAAAATTGAGGGAGAACTCCCCCCGCAAGGTGAAGGGATAAGGTGAGGGGCTGGCCCTTGTGGGCAGGGTGCCTCAAGCTCCCCACAAGAGCATGAGCAGTCTTGACTCCTCAGAGCAGAGTGGAGTTCATATCAACATCTTTCCTATTTACAGCCAAGAAAACCCGAGTCACAGACCAGTTAGTCTACCTGCTCAAAGCACACAGCAAATTGATGGTGAGGCAGGAATAGAATGCAGGCCCTTGGATGACAGACTCTGTCCCCCTGATTAGCGGGCCCTATACCCCACTGTTTGAGGGAGACGGGTGTCTTTCTCAGAAAACTCCCGAGGTGCTGCACAGCCCAGCTGCTTCTCTCAAGAAGACTGGGACCTCGAGGGAGCAGGATCCTGGAGGGTTTGCTGTCCTGATCATCTCTCCAGCACATGGGGTCCTGACCAGCTGTGCAACCCCAATCGAGTCTCTTGCCCTCTCTGAGCATCCATTTGCCGCTGAGTCCTAGGCACTCCCACACCATCTCTCCTCTCTTGCTCACCTGAAAACCTAGGCCCAGGTTGCTTAGCAACAAAAATCAAGGTCTCTGGCAGAGTGGGCTGGAAAGCAGGGAGGAGCTGCTCTTGTTTTAAGAGGCTGCCACCAAACCTCCTTCCTCCCACCCCTGCCCCAAGTCAGGGTGACCTTTAAGAGTCCCGAGCTGGGGTTAGGGGCAGGGACATGGGAAATGGAAATAGCCCCGGGGCTGAGGACAGAATCAGGGCACACAGGCAGGCCTTGTTCTGGAAGCTGTCATGAGGACAGAGGGCTGGGTGGGGGCCTTGGCTGGTCCCGAGCCCTGTGGAGCCCCAAGGAGAGGTTCTGCCCCACCCGGGGCCACCTTGGTCCCTTACTCCTCAGGTTCCCTATGTCCCTCCAACTGGAGTCAGGGACACATGAACGAGGCTCAGAGCTGGCAGGGTGGCCCGGCCCCTTGAGGGGTTTGGGGACAGCTACCGTGTGTGGTAGATCTCGCTGCCCACTGACACACACCCGGATGGGTCTCTTAGTGCCAACCCCTCACTCCTGGGACAGAAGAGTCCCCTCATCAACACCCTGTAAGCAGGAAATAGGGGCCTGAGAAGTGGCTGAGGATGCCTGGGGAAAGGGGCCTGAGGATGCCCAGCGTGTCCTGCAGGGACTCTTCTGCTCTTGGGGTCCAGGATCCATTTGGGGCACAAATGTGATCGCTGGGGTCCCCTCTGAGTCTGGTGTGTCATTGTCAGGCTGAAGCTGGAGCACCATCCTGCTCCCCTGAGGCCTGCACCACTGTTCCTAGTCTATCACAGGCAGAAGTGGCGTCCCTGTGCATGCCATACCCTCTGAACATGGCAAAGGCTTGTCACAGGGTGCCTGGGGGCTCACAGACAGTAGCCACAAGGCTCTCCTTGCTGGGCTTCATTAGGGCTGCGTGGAGGGGGAAGGAGCCTGGGCAGAAGGCCTGGTGTCACCATGGCTCCCAGGGGCTGAGCACCCACCCTCGGTGTTACAAGTAGCATTGGTATTTTACACACAGGGAAGCCGAGGCATAGAGCAGTCCTACGCCTGGGGCTGCATCACAAAGGGATAGGTTACTCCAAGCTTTGGAAGGAAAGTAGGAAAGTAAACCTGGCATATGGCTCTGGACAATACAGGCCGCAGAGTCCCAAACCGATGACTCTGCCTCTGTGGAAATGAGCTGAGGACATCAACCTCCGCTGAGGCCCCGGCCCGAGGTGGATCCTCCAACCTCCCTCAACACCTGCCAGCCAGGCTGCAGGCCCCAGTCCGGAGAATGTCCCATCTCATAACCTTGAAATAAAGTAAGACAGCAGCACTTCCATCGCTGCTGAAGGGCTTGGCGTCACTTTTCTTGGAAATAAGCAGCCGTTCTTCCAAAAAAGGGAAAAACACAAAGCAAAGCTGTCAATCTCAGGCCCCTGACAAATGGAAGAAAGTTGAGACTCCCTCTCTCTGAGCACAGCACCCCTAGTCACATACTGCACATGGGCTGTCACAGGCTTTGAGATGCAAATCACACCAAGCGGAAGGCAGCTTGGAGAACAAAGAGCAATTGAGGAAAGATCTGAAAAGTGGATTTGGAAAAGGCTCACTCCGTTCCTCCCAAGAGGGGAAGAGGATTTTTCATTTGTTTTTGTTTTTGGTACTGAGGATTGAACTCACAACCTCCAGCTTCCCAGGCAGATGCTGTGCCGCTGAGCTACGTCCGCAGCCCTGTGGGGCTTGTATTTTTTTTTTTTTTTTTTTTTTAATGGAAGAGGCTTCTCGAGCTCAGTGCTGACTGTAGAGGAAGATGAGAAAGGTGAAGAGATTTGGACCAGCCAGAAGTCTGATTTTACGACAGTTCTGAGCACCAGGCTGCCCCCTCCCTTCAATATTAAGCTCCAGGCATAGCATGATCCACAAGTTCTCAGATTCAGCTGCTCAAGGAGACCAGCCTGGAGCTGGGGATGTAGCTCAGTGGAAGAGACCTTGTCTAGCATGTTCAAGGTTTGGGGTTCAATCCCTAATACTACAACACTGGCCACGGGGCTCCAGAGGAGGACACAGCTCCCGCTGGCTGGGCCAGTCCTGCAGGGTGCCACTTTATCCCTGGACTTGGAGGGAAGGTAGCCAGGACTGGTAAAGAGGTCCCCCCAACAAGGGGGACCTGGCCTCAGGTCAGCCCAATGCTCCCTTGTTGAGCATCACTCAGCCCACCCTTTGCCAGCTCCTGTCCCACACCAGGGGCTTTCAACCCATGAGAGGACCTGGTCCTGTTTACTGTAGCATCTCTGATCTAGGACCTCAAGCTCAAGAAACATTTGTTGGGTGGATGGATGGACAGATGGGTAGGAGGGTGGATGGATGATGGGTGGTACATGGCATGTGGGTAGATGTGTGAATGGCTGGCTGGATGGACAGAAAGAAGGATGGATGGATAGGTGGATGGGTAGGTTAGTAGATGGATAGATGAATGGATGGACAGACAGATGAATGGATAAGTGGCTGGAGGGTGGGATGGGGGATGGATACATGGACAGACAGATGGGTGGATAGACAGATGGATAAGTTGTTGCATGGGTGGGATGGTGGCTGGCTGGCTAGATAAGTGGGCAGGTGGATGACTAGATAGATTTATAGATAGGACTAACCTCCTAAACAATACAGACGTCTTTAGCAAATGCTCTAACAGTGATGGATGAAAACTGTCTTAGGGCAGGGATTAGGATGGGAAGGGCTTCATGGAACTGGTGATGTTTGAGATGGGCTGTAGGCAGGAAAAGGGGCCATTTTTCTATTTATGCAGTGCCTACCATGCACTGGTGAGGACTCACTAGAATAAAATGGTGTTAGAGGTGGACAGACCATGAGAGCTAAAAGGAGCCCTCGAGATCACATGTTCCAACCTCACCATTTTTGGGAAGGGAAATCTGGGGCCCAGCAAGGGTACGTGACTCACCCAAAGTCACACAGCACCAAGTGGCAAGGCAGAGCCAAGCAAGGCCTGCCTGCCTGGGAGGCCTGAGTGTCTCCAGCCCCAGGCTCTCGTGGGGATGCCTGTGGAGTCTGGCTGCTTTTCTTGCCTGGGCCCCTCTCCATTGCCCACCTCTGCAGGGCTAAGGGGGCTAGGCGACCACTCTGCCCTAGTCAGGCTTCCCACGCCCATAGACAGAGCCAGGAGAGGAAACAATGGAGGCCCCGATGGGGAGGGGAGGAGAGTGTATCTCCCTATCTGCAGAAACCAAGGCGGACATGATCTATCCCCTTGCTGAGACGGGGCAGGATGGGTGGGAAGCCAGGGAGTTGCAGGGACGATGCCCTCCTGGACACCTAGGCCAGCATCCACATTGCAGAACTGGGCAGCTGCTTTAGAGCAAGTTGTTGATTACCTTCATCATATGCATCACTGTATCAGCAAGAGGCCCCAGTTTCTAGAGAATGCACCAGCGGCTACCAGGTGACATGCTAATTGGCCTACACTGCAGGCCCACCTGGCCACTGGGAGGCCAGGCCTCATGGCACTCAGGTCTGCAGCGCCTGGCACGATGCTGGGGGCAACTTCTTGTCCTTGATCAAGGAATGTTATCTCCTGGGGTCTCCAGCTCCAGGCCCCTGCCCTGCTGCTGTTTACCCATTTAAAGTCTGGCTGTGAGCTCCCTCCCTCCCTCCCTCCCTTTCCTCTCTCTCTCTTCCTTCCTTCCTTCTGGCAGGAAGTTGCTCCACACCTGCGACATCTGCATATGGTTTAGGAAGCGGCTGCTGTCTTGGCTTCCTGGAGAGATGGGGGTACACAGCGGCTCAGCAGAGGAGCTCAGCAGAGTCCTGTCCAAGGGAGCCCTTAGAGACCCTTAGACAACAGTGATAATAAAATCCCAGGCCCAACTGCCTGGCCCTCTGTGCATGGCAGATGCAGCTGGAGAAGCCCGGACTGACATTCGTGCTCTGCCACATGTGTGCTGCGCTGTGCTGTCTCAGAGAAGTCTCTTGACTTCTCTAGCCTCTATTTCTTCATCTCTAAAATGGGGAGAATGGCTGTCTTTTCATCATGGGCCTTGAGGTGAGAAATGAAAAGAGCAGCTCTGTTAGAGCTCGAGGACCCACTGCACGGCCTGGATGGGTGACAGGGAGAAGCCAGGGTTCTGATTTTCCAGCCAGGACTTCTCCCTCCTACCTGGTGCCACTGGGGGTCCCACGTAGCTGCGCTTCCTGCCCACCCTGGAGACTCAGCCAGCCCAGGGCTGCAGAGGAAAGGGGGTGTTAATGAGCTGTGGGGGCCCTGGAATATTCATGGGGCCCTTCCAGCTGTGCCAGGCAGTCGGGGTGCTGATTGCTCCCCCATCTGCAGCTTACCATTCCACTCAAGAGTGGAGCAGGGCACAGCCTGTGAGGCCCCAGGGAAGGCAAATCCACGCCTTCCACATCTGTCAGCAGCCACACAGACAGGGGCCAGAGCCTGACTGACAGGTGAGGAGCTGGCTCGGGCCCGTCCAGCTCCTGCTCTGCGCAGTGAGCTGACCTAGGGCCAGCTCCTATCGGTCTCTGCAGCCTTGGTTTCCCCAAGTGGGGGGGAGATGGCTCTGGCTCCCTTCGGAGAAGATCAACTAAGAGAGTTTATTGCTGTGCAGAGGCAAAATGCATTGTTAGAACTGCTTGTGGTTGTCATGGGCCTCCCAAACTAGAGATGAAAGGATTTTGGCCCAGACGGGACACTGTAGCCAGTAAAGCTTTGGAGGCAGAACCAAGGGGCTCCATCTTCCCCGCCCCTAAGAATTTACTTGTAGCTCAAAATGAATACCAGTGGGCTACCTGTGCATCACTAATGCCCCTTAGGCTCCACCCCAAACCTAAGCTACATGTGTGCCCCCACTCCACGTGTGGGACGGAGAGAATGCCAGCCCCCGGAGACCCCAGAGGGCCAAGGGTCTCTCCCCACATTTTTAAAATAAAAGTAATTTATATTTCATACTTCTTATCTTTTCAGCTGCGCCAGAATTCTATCATATGGTTCCCTGGCCAGGAATCCAATTCTATCAAGAGAAAAATATGTTTTGTTCTGTTTTGTTTTGGGTTTGGGTTTGGCTAGGATTTGTGGTGCTGGGGATTGAACCTAAAACCTTTGCACTGAGCTACAGCCTCAACCTCATTTTTATTTTATTTTTTTTATACTGGGACAGTCTGGCTAACTCACTAAGTGGCCCAGACTGAGCTTGAACTTGGGATCTTCCTGCCTCAGCCTCCCACAGTGCTGGGATTACAGGTGTGCACTACCATGCCTGGCTGGAGAAAGGTTTTTCAATCACAATGAAATTTTTCAGCAAGCTGACTTTGAGGGAATGTGAGTGGAGTCTGAGACTCTGTGGTAAGCTGCTGGGGTTTGGGGGTGGTCTTGGCAAGTTCTAGTCTCTTTTGGCCCAAACCTCTAAGGAAGCATAAAGAAAGGAGAAACAGCACCTGATGACAGAAGGGACATTGGAAAGAACAGCAATGCAGACAATTTTCTCAGCACGGTGATCTGGAGACAGCAGCATGGGGGACAAGACAGCAGCACTGAGTTCACGGCTCATCACCCTCACAGCCATCGTCCGAAGACCCCAAGAATTGGCCACAAGATTTCTGGCATTTGTACTAAGATACAGAACTGTGTGGGGGAGAGTGCTACCCAACTGAGGAGGGAAAAAAGAAAAACGTGAAGCTGGAAATAAAATACAACCTTCTCTTGGCTGGGAAATTGGCTGACATTGCCGGACATGGTGGCACACACCTGCAGTCTCCACACTCAGGAGACCAAGGCAGGATTGCCATAGTGAGTTCTCCAGACTGGCCTTGGACTACAGTGAGACATCATCTCCAAAAACAAAAACAAAAACAAAAAAAATTGGCTGATGGGAACCAGCTCTTCACTCCTGCTCCCAATAAATGAGTGGCCTGGATTTGGCACTGGCGGTAAGGGTCTCATTCTTCTCTCTCTCTCCCGCCCCAGCACCAGCAGCCCCGCTGAGTCCCAGGCTTGCAGGCCCCTGGACCAGAGCACAGCGGGGAGCAGGAGAGCTGCCTTGATTGCTAAGCAGCCCCTTTGCTGGGGGGCGGGACCCTGAGCCCCTCCCTTGCAGAGGCCAAGTCTGGTGAGATTAAATGAGGCTCCCAGGCCAGGTGAGTAGGAGTCCACAGTTTTGCTTGCATTTCCCACAGCAGGCCAAGAGGCGTGTGCATTCTGGGAGCTGCAGCTTTCGGAGGGGCTGAGTGCTGATCTTGGAGGCAGATAAGCCCCCCCCCTCCCCTCCCCTGTCAGAGTGGGAGGCAGGGAGGGCTGGAACAGCATGGAGCCCTCGCTGGGCCGGGCCGGGCCCTCACGCACCTGGGGCTCTCTCCTCCCATCAACACACTGCTTCTACTGGGGTTCTTTCCCTGCTTACACTACAGAACGTTAAAAGTTCATTGTAAAAAAAAAAAAAAATCAGAAAACACAGCTAAGGAAAAAGAAGAAAACAAAACACACACTGATTCCCAGGGTGGAGACAACCACCTCAAACACCTGACGTCTCCTCTTTCCGTTTTCTCCAGAGGGACAGATGGACAGGTAGGTCTTCTTATGTGATTCGCCATAGACCACCCTTTTTATCCACTCAGTATATCATAAGAAGTACTTGTCTTTCATTACCATTCCTCTACACTGCTGGGTCTCCGAGTATCTCACCGGTGAACTGAGGAGGCTCTCAGAGGCTGTGAGATGTGTGATATCCCCACAGGCTGAAGGCAGAGCAGACAAGAGTCAGCTGACTCCTGCCAAGCTAGGCTAATATGAAGAGATTTTCAAAAGCACAAAGCATAAAGCAGCCAGGAATGGCAGTGCATGTTTATAATCCCAGCGGCTGGGAGGCTGAGGCAGGAGGGCTATGAGTTCAAACCCAGCCTGGGCACAGGAGAGATTTCACAAGATCCTGTCTCAACATAAAAAAGAAAAAGACAGTGGATACAGCTCAGTGCAAAGGCCCTTGTTCAATCCCCAATACAGAAACAAACAACAAAGCATAAAAGAATGCCATTCTCTTTTTTTTTTTTGGAAACCATAGTCACTTTTCAAAAATATACATTTGCTGGGAGAACTTAAAATGGATTTATTTGAAATAGTGAATTAGTCAATACATATTTTTCAGATTCTTTGATATTTATTTTGAACACACTAAATGTGGACAGCTCTGGCCCCTATAAACAAAAGCTCTTAGATCTTTCATAGACGCAGGAGAGGAAAGGGAGGCTGTGACTGGTGGCTTGGGGGCACCTGCTCCACAGGACTGGTGTTAATGACCGGATGACTGCAATTGCACCACCATACCCAGGAACTGCAGCTTTGCCTAGATTTCAGAACAGCTCTGTGGAAGACTTCTGAAGTGGAATTGCCGGGCCACTGCACATACATTTTATTTTGCTCTTCCTTGCGTGCTGGGGATTGAACCACTGAGCTGCAGCCCTGGTCCCTGCACACTATCTGTTGGTTGTTGACTGATGTCACCGAGTCACCCATTTATACGTTACCAAGAGTGTATTCAAGCTCTGTGATCTCTCTCCCTCTCTCAGCAATACTGAAGATTATTACCCAAATTGTTCTGATTAGTTCAGTTAAGCCATGTAATTAGTTTCCTGTGAATTGCTTATGTATATCTTTTGTCCACTGTGGGGTTCTTTATGCATTCCAGACCCAAATCTTTCGTGTGTAACATACAGCAAATACTGTGTCAAGTATGTTGTTTGCCCTTTAATTTCATTAAGGTGTTGTCTCATTCTAGAACAGGACCTTAATAACTGGAAAACTTTATTCTAATCCATTAATCATTTCCTTGATGGCAGATTCTTGTCCTGTTTCAAAGCCTTTCCACATTGTGTGATTTCTTAAACATTCTCCATTTTCCTCTAATATACCAGCGGGTTTTCTTTTTCTTAGATTTTGAATCCACCTTGGATTAATTTTTGTTCTGAGGTGAGCCCTTGGCTGACAACGTGGCAGATGAGACACCTGCCCATTTGTGTGGCCGTTTAGTGGCCCTCATCCCTTCCCTCTTGAGGCCACCAAGGCACCTTTATGATCCGGTTTTACCATTACAGGAAAATACGACCAGAGAGGTTGAATGTGAAGCCCAGGGCGCCATGGGTGCTAAGGGCAGCTCTCTCCACTCAGGCTCTGTCCTCTGGGTCACAATGCTGTCCCTTTGGTGGGAAGAGGCATCTGGCCTAAGTATTTCCCATCTCTGTGTCCCCACTGTGTGTGTGTGTGGGGGGGCAGGCTGGAAAATGCCCCTGCTCACGCCTGGAGAGTGCAACCTCAGAGGCCCTGGTAGCCTTCTGATTATACCCTTCCTCCCAGAGTGGCTGGGCAGAGGGCAGGCAGAGAGGAAATAGCCATAAACAAGCGGGACCACAGCGAGCATTCTGCAGGGACATGTGACCTCCCATGGGGACCCTGCCTGAATGGCAGCTTAAAATTTTCATGACCAAGGCTGTGCAGATTTAATCTGCTAGGTTCACATTAGCAGCAACCAAGGGCAGAAAACCTTCAGCAAGATGGTGGGGGTGAGGGGGAAGACCATGACTACCGGCCTATTTTCAATTCTGCCACTTTGGCAGGTGCCCAGTGTACCATGGCTGGGTCTTCATCCTTCCAGCTCCAAACCAAAATGACCTCCAGGAGGCAGAATTGTAACGCTGGACTGGATCTTGGGGACGGCTACTTCCCAGCTCCTCAGGAAAGGGCAGACCCTGGAGACTGACCGAAACTTGTCCAAGTGCCCCCCTGCGGGGATGCTTGGGAAGGAGACTCTCTGCCAGGTTTGGCGCACACTTGCTCTGCTGACGTCCACTCACGAAGCCCCAGGTGCCACCTACCTGCTCCAGGGGGATGACAAGGAAGGAGCCTCCTCCGGCACTCTCTGTGACGATGGCCAGGAAGCGGGCGTTGACGGCGCAGAAGTGGTTGTCATGCACGTTCTTGGTGATGGGGACCCCGTCAAAGCAGTGCTCCCGGTTGGCCACCTTGCCATAGACATTCCGGAACTTGGAGCTGCGGTACTGCGGTCGCCAGGACATCTGAGGGACCAGAGAGATGGGGTCAGGCGGGTCACTGCTCCCTGAAGAGCCCGGGCACTGGGGAAAGGGCTACTCCTCCAGTGCACCGGAGCTAAGGAAGCCAGGGAGTGGGCAGAGGGGACAGGAAATGGCCTGTCTCTGGTCCACCGTATGCCCAGCCCATACTGCAGGACAGTGACTGGCATGGGGCAATGGACACATTCCTGCGCTGGTGGCCACACCCAGCCCCGCTTCCAGAAAGCTCTCAGGGTCCTTTAATACCATGGGACAGAAAAGCCCACCACACAGAGGGACAGTGTGTGCTCAGTGTGAGAGGTGCAGGTAGAGGGCTGAGGGGAGGGCAGTTCACAAAGATGGAGAACAATGGCAGTATCAGGGACAGGGACCCGGTGTCCCTCTGTGAGCAAGGAAGCAGTGACCACCCCTTATCGTCTCTGCCTCTGATTTCTTCTCCAGCTTCCCCCTCCGCCCAGAATCTATCTGTCCTACCTCACCATCTTTGATACCTCCCTATCGCCATCATCTGCACAGAGATTAAGCAACCTTCCCAAGGCTTCCTCCACTGGCTTCTGCCCACGACATCTGGATAAAGTCATGAGGAGGCCTGGATGGGGCCTGGGGCACCACTGTGGAGCCTGTGACCTTGGGCCACCCCGCCTACTCAGGCATCCGGCTCCTCAGCAGGATGGACCACCGGCCCACGGCGGAGTTCAGGTGGTCACTGAGGGTCCCTTTATGTGGTACAGATGATATTTTTAATCTTGGTAGTCATGTGTTGATCTGAATTTGCATCAGAAAAATATGACGCGCGTGCCAAATCTATGATTTCACAGAAACTAGTGTTAATGAGATCAATTTTTAAAAAAGTGAATCAATTCAAAGAAAAATAAGCCAAGTGTGGGAGCATACATCTATAATCCCAGCACTCCGGGAGCACATGTAGGGGATGGATTGAGTTCCAGGCCAGCCTGGGCCACCATGCGAGACCCTGTCTCAAACTGGAAAGAAAGAATGAATGAATAAATGAAAGAAAGAAACAAAGAAACACCTGGCAAGTGTTCAATCTGAAGGGGAGTACTGGGACCTCCTGTCTGGTGGAATATTCTAGAATCCACAGTTGCCATAGGAAAGAGGTTGCTCCTTCCAACCTCTTGCTCCCTGACAGTATCCGCCAGCCTGGAGTGGCTTCCTCTCCCCTCTCTGACCAGCTGGCCTTGGCCTTCAGAGCCCTGCCAGCCTCTATAGAACTCCACACTGCCAGCGACTCACCAGGATTCTACCCCAGACCTCACCCCAGTTCTCCCTTCCTGAGCGGGACTCTGTGGCCACAGGAAGTGATGGCAGGGCCTTCGAGCAGCTCTGAGCTCTGTGCTCTTCTTGGACCCTGTCTGATGGCACCCAGCAGCCCTACTCGAGGGAGCCCCACAGTGGAAGACAGACCCCAAATAGCTATGTCTGGAGGTTGAGGACAGTAAGTTCTCCTCCCAGGACCTACAGTCTACACAGGCCTCAGAGCTCTGGTCACGCACACTGACGGTCACATCCCACCCTGCAGCGGATGACCCTGGCCAGCCACTTCACATCTCTGTGCCTCCTCCACCAGCACCTAAGTAAAGGAGTGGACACCCAGCTGCCCGCTAGGTCCAGCAGGGTAAGCTGGCCTGATGGGGCTCCTGAGCCCCTGCATGACACATTTGCCCCAGATGCCCAGCCTGTACCCATCCCCCCACCTCTGCCCTTTTCTCCTCCACCCACTGCCCCCTCCCCTCCTTCTCTTCCCCTCCCCCACCACCTCCAACTCTCAGTCCCCAGGGTGCAGCCGCATTACAGGTGCCTACGGCATGCCTCACCCATCCCACACTGTCACCACGGCCAGCAGGGACACCTGAGCTGTATGCTGCTCTCACAGACATGCTGTGCCCCCAGGGAGGGGCCCAGGCAGGTGTAGAAGGAGCGGGCTGGCTTCCAGGAGGTCCTCCCAAGAGCACACTCCCAGAAGCTGGGGCCGACCGCCACGGTACTTCCTCTGCTGGGCCTTGGAGGGGGTCAGGCAAGGAGGCCAGTGACCCTGAGCCCTTTGCCTGTCTGGCATTCATCTGCTGCTTCTCCCCTTGGGGTCCCCCCTTGCCTTCTCCCCGGGCCCCTCTATGTTCCTTCCTTTGTGGAATTATTGCCAAGGAAATTGCAAAAACCATGGCTCCTGCCTGCTTACCACACCACACACCTCTCCTGCTGAGGAGCGCAGTCTCCCATGTCAGTGTGCTACTTCGATCACACCTGAAAAAGGTGCCAATTCCTCCAGACCATCTGTCACCCAGCCCACGATCCAACGTCCCTGAAGTGTCTTTTGCAGCTATTTCAGAGTCTGAACCAGGATTCAACTAGGATTCAACATGAGGCTCATGAGTTTATTGGGGTTCACAGCCTCTCTTGCCTCTTTTAATTCAGACCACACATATCGTCTGGCTTTTAACTTGTGGTCTTTTTTTGTTTTCTGAGACAGGGTTTTGCTATGTTGTTCAGGCTGGCCTCAAACTCATGGCGATCCTCCTGCCTCAGCCTCCCCAGTGTTGGGATTATAGGCGTGCACTATCACACCCAGCTGACCTCATTTTTGATAAGGGTGGGAAAGTCAAGGGGAGGGAAGTGTAAACAGGCCCCTGATTGGGCTGGCAACAGTGAGAGGACACTGGCCAGCCTCCACCTCCTGGACAGTGGAGGACACAGGGTGGAGGCAGAGGGGGCAGGTCAGGCCCCGTGCACATGGGCTTTCTGCCGCCTGTGCTGAGCCTGAGCTCATCTGAGGTCATGGGTGGGGAGCAAAGATTCCTCCCTGTGCTGGCAGCGGAGACCACTTCCAGGCTGCAACTGGGGGCGCTGCCCACAGCTCCAGGAACATCAGGGTGGGGGTGGGGCCCTCTGCTCTTTTCCCTGAAAGCCTGACGGGAGCTGGTTGGACTCCCTGTAGCTGACTGCAGTGCCAACAGCCTCATTCCCACTCTTGTCTGCCTGTCTGTCCGTCTCTGAACCTTTCAGGACCAATAAGCACAAGCTTCTGCCTGCTGACCTTCCCCAAGGGACAGCCTTCCGTAATGCTTAGCGCTGCCTGAGATAGAAAAGGGAGGGAGGGGGCTCTCTGGAGGACTTACGGGTTTCAGTGCAGGGCGTCTGGATCAGGGCCATGTGGACCAAGGAGGGGACTCAGTGGCACTCCGCTTTCCCAACAGAGAGAGCCCTAGGGCTGGAGAGTATGTCCTGGTCCTTCCTGCCCAGATGGACACCTTCCTCCCCCACGAACCCAACCCTCTACATGGGTGGTGACCCAGAATGGCACAGCTCTCACATAGTGACTGCCACCTTCTGGGGCATCCAGAGCTGAGTGATGCTTGACGAACTCAAGTTTTAGCTCTGTCTGTTTTCTCTCTCCTGTTATAGACCGCAAGTGTCCAGGGCATCGACTTCTGGTCCCTGCAGAGCACCTGCCACCCCAGCCTGGCCCAGGGCTCCCGGAGAGCTGGAGTCCCAGAGTGACACTGGCTCCGTGATCTCTCAGCCCTGCATGGAGGTGCTTCCTTCGGGAACCTCGGCCCAGGACTGTGACTCCACTGGCAGAGGCTTTGAGTTTCATGTGCAGTGGGGTCGACGTCCACCCACCCACAGTCTCCCCCAGACACCTCCTGGCAGAGCTGCGCAGACGCAGACACTATGATCCTGCTGACGATGCATGGCACATGAGTGCCTAATCGGAAGCTTGCAGGGGTCAAAAGATTTGCCGAGGGTCACAGCTGTCCGAGTGGCAGAGCAGATACTTCAGTCAACTTTCAACTCTTGGTCTGCCATTGTTTCCAGCCTCTCCTTCAGCCTCTCTACCAGAAGTCTTAGCTCTCTCTGTTCCGTCTCTAAATCAGGGCATAACACATAAGTATAAAGAAATCATAATAAGCAGGGTTCGGGGAGTCAAAAAAGAAATCTGAAAGTTTTTAACTTGACCCTGCCAATTAGCTGTGTAACTTTACACAAGTTACTCAACCTCTCTGAGCTTTCATTTCCTTATCTGTATAGTGAGAATGACCCCTAGCTTCCCAGATGCAGCAGGCAGCCAACTGAGGGTGCTCATAAGATATCTGGCATAGAATGGGTGTCTGCAAAAGCCCTGGTCCTTGCCTGTCCCCTTCCTGTATGGGGCAAGGCTGTGACCGCACAGAGGCAGGTGTGGCCCTGAGGAGGAGCAGGCTAGGCTGGGCGGCACAGAGGGTCAGAAAGAGACAGGGAGCGGCTCTGGCCCCCAGATGTGCGCAGCTGCAGGGCTGGCTTGCTGACAGCCTCCCCCTGGGCCCCAGCCAGCCTGTTTCCCTCTGAGAAGAGCCTGGAAGGAAGCAGCACTCATTTCACAGCCTAGTGGTCCTCAGAGCCTCTTGAGAAACAGACGCTGGCTCTTCCTCCTCCTTCTCAGCTAATCACTGTGTGCGCTCCTCACGGGAGCAAACCGAGTCCTGTCCTCGGCTCTCCAAGATGATTTATTGTGGCTAGCAGGAGCATCATCTTCTAGGTGATGATAAGGAAAATTTAGCTCTTTAACTGGAACACAATACACACACAGTTGGCTTTTTTTCTTTCTTCCTTCTGCTTTGGGCTGCTTGTGGCTATGTCTGTCCCAACACAGGCTTGGGGGGTATCCAGGGACCTCTTGGATCTGTCCTGATGGCTGTGGCCAGTGGTCTCCCGGAAGATCTACCCTGTCCTTGTCCAATGGAGAAGCCTGGCAGGCTCTGCTGCCTGACCACTAGCTGTGCGCCCTGGGACAAGCCACCTCCCTTCACCAGGGTCAGTGTCGCCTTCCCTGAAATGAGGGAGTTCACGCTTGGGTCCCGGGTGCTTCACAAAAGGTGTGACATGGAATGGGTGGCTGCCACAGTTGTAGACGACTCCATGTCACCCACACGTGGCATCCTGGATCCATAAACAAGAGCGTGTCCTCCACCATCGCTGAGACAGGGAAGTGGGCCATGCAGGAGGGACCCAGGGACATGGGGGAGGAGCAGAAACATACCTGCCTAGCATCCTCTAGCCACCTGCCGGCTGGCGCTGTCATTCCTGGGGACACGAAGCTTTTATTTCTACCTTTGTGGAGCAGAGGGGAATGACCTTACTCCGTGTTGAGAAAATTGCTTTCTCTGATATCACTCGGACCTGTAGCAAGCTGTCAACCAGGCAGAATCAGAGCTGTTTCCAATCCAGTTTAGAAAGAAGCCAAGCGCACCCTCCGGACACAGGTTGAGAGCCTCTGGCATGAAAAATCACAGATGCCCAGGAAGCTCCCCAGGCAGACATGCTGGAGCCCCGTTTCCTCTTTGCCAGCACACGCTCTGGGATGAATCCACTGGGTTTGGGCCTGGAGGGAGGGGAGAGGCCGAGTTTGCATAGCTGCAGTGCTTAGCGAGTATGGGAAGGTGACTCAGAGGCCTTGTCCCACTCCAGGCCTGCATGTGGCAGTGGCCACAAGGTCACCTGCACACACATCCTGAGAGCACCTCACCTGGTCCACCTGGGCCAAGTCCCCCGATCCCTGGGCCACAATACCCTAGTGAGACCCTCTCCAACCACATGTCCCAAGCAGCCAGATCGTGCTTTCCCGATCCGGTCTCCTCACCCTGGAGTACCAGCCCCAGCAGGATGGGGACTGGATTCCTGGCCCCAGCCAGGAACCACCATGTCACTGGCCAGAAATGGTGTCTGGCCCCTAGTGAATGCCAAAGAATGTACCCACCTAGGTCTGGGGCAGTGGGGCACGGGCAGGTGTTTCCTCACCAATCCCCTGTGTCCGGGCAGTTTCAAGGCACTGTGTGACATCACTGCATTTGTAGTTGAGTCAAATAGCAATGGCAAGAAGGTGACAAAAAAGAAGGTAGAGGTTGCAGAGGGGAGGCAGACAGACAGGCTGCGCCTGGGCGGTCTCTGGCATCTCCCTCAGTGCAGCGCTCCCTGGAGTCCCAGCCTGGCCATTCCCAAAGCTGTTGAGGGCCCAGAACCATGTGGGGTGTAGAGTTCAGTCTGCACCAAAGGCAGGAGAAAGCTTTCCTGGGTCCCTCCTAGATGGGTGATAGCGTCTCCGGACCATTTAGACAGCACCGGCAGGACATCACTGAGCCCACAAAGCCACCCCCTGGGGAAGAAGGATCAACCGGAACTTCTGGGCGGGATGTGAAGGAAGTGTGGAAGGCCACACAGCAGGGTGACCCCCATTCAGTTCCTCTCCATCGCCTGCCGCCTGCTGAAGCACAGGCCCTTTCCCTGCCGTGGAGCACGTCACCTCCTCTGCACAGCTCCACCCTGCCTCCCCCAGAGGTCGGTGAGCCTATGAAAGCAGAGCAGGGACAGCAAGTCGAGATGGTCCCTTGGAGGGACAGACCCAGTCACCAAGCATGCTGCCCTGGCCCATCCCCAACGCAACCCCAGCCAGACCCAAAATCCCACCCCGGACTTAACTTCCACCCTGCTGCCTCTTCAGTCCCCCTGCCCTGCTGGGCTACACTGGGCTCCTCTGGGGGAGGCTGCAGGGCTCTGCCTCAGTTCCAGGGGTACAGCTGCCCGGGAAGCCTCTCCTGAGGCCCCCAATCCTGCACTGGGCTCCCCCTCAATCACAAGCCTTGTTCACCCCTTATCTGCAGGACAGGATTCCCCCACCTCAACTTCCTTCTATGAGCAGCATGGAATTGTGGACTTGCAGATCAGAGGGCTGCACGGCCATCAAAATACAGCTCTCAGCTACAGCCCAGAGCCCTGGAATGAACAGCGACTTGTCCAGGGTCACACTGCAGGACACCCTGCAGGCTGACCCCCACCAAGGGGCCCTTGGAGGGGTTCTGAGGCCTGCTCTCCTCTGGCCAGGGCCGGAGGGAGGAGTGTGTGGGCCCAGGCTGGGTTTCTGTTTGCAGCTCGAGCCCGGTATATGCCAGTCTCCTGACCTATTTTGAGGAGTGGAGGCCCCGCTGGCTCACATAATGGTTGCCCCCTCACACCCCGAAACCTGCAGGCTGGCGAGAGAGCTCACCTGCAAAAGGAAGTAGGCAGCTGGTCCACGCTCAGGTTTGGGAGGAGGGACCCTCAGGAGGGACCCCCGGCATTGGCCAAAGGATCATGAAAATGCCTGGCCCCCTCCCAGGCCTCCAGAAGCTTGCTCTTTGGAAAAGGCCAGGGACTCTGCATTCTAACCAAGTCCCTCTGGTGTGTGGCCTGTGCTGCACAAGCTGCTGTCTGTAGACCAACAGGATCAACCAGCACTATCTGGGAACTGTTAGAAATGCAGATTCCCAGGCCCACACTAACCTGAATTAAAACCCATTGTATAACAAGATCCAACAAGATCTGCATCTGTGCTAAACTTAAGAAGCTGTCACATTCGATGTTTCTGCAAGCAGCAGCATACCCCAGTAGACTTAGTAAAACCCAAGAAGCCCAGCTACAGGAATGGGAGGGGGGCGGTGCTGGGAATCTGCATTCTGAGCCAGCTGCCCAGGGCTGCAGAAGGGACAGATTCCAGAACTGATTTTGGTCAAAGAGTCACTATATCCCCTAGGCTTTAGCTCGATGACCCTTCACACACCCCTTTACTTCTCTAAGCCTCCATTTGCCCATCAGTGAAATGGACATAATTCATACCTCCTTTCAGGATGGTCTGACGCACCAGTGAAATGCTGGTGTGTGTGTGAAAGTGACCCCTGACCAAGTCCTGCCGACAGCAGCTGTGGAAAGGGCTGGGCTAAACGGCCCTCACACTGCGCTCCCTGCCTGCCACATGCAAGACCATGTCTGCCGTAGGTGCTCAGTAAAGGCCGTGGTTCAACCCTGACTTCTGCACCAGCCCATTTCTCCTGCTTCTCTCATCCTCCTCCATGACCCCTGACCTTCCGGTCCCCGAGGCCGAGCGACATTTAACAAAGCGTCTTTCATGGCTGAGGCTAAAGGCTGAGCTGGGAAGAGGCCAGATCCAGCAGCCACTGTTAAGGAATCTGGCTGTGAAATGTCCCCTCGACCCCCAGAGGGCTCCCAGCGCTGGTCCTTCCCCTCTGGGGCTTCATCTCCAAGTGTCCGCAATGCAGACCCTTGTAGGCCCACAGTTATGGTGGAAAGGTTGAGACCCTCTTCATCTCAGGGCAACTTCTGGGGTCTAAAGGAGGACAGGGCTTGCCACCAGGAGCCAATGCAGGTCACAGCAAAGAGCGTATCTGGAGACGAACTCTGCACTGTCCCCTCCTTTTGTCCTCCAGGTGTGCGTGTACCTGCATGAGTGTGTGTGCATGTGCATGAGCGTGTGTGTGCATGAGTGTGTGTGCATGTGTCTGTGTGTGTAAGAGTAACAATTTCCTCCTGGTCTTTGGAAATAATTCAAGGGGCCTGGCCTGCTGAGGGCCTAGGAACTTTTCAATGAAATTCATATTACTGGGCAAATAAAAGTGTTCCTGTTTGCAGCCTCCCTGATAACAGTCTCATGAAAGGATCTGGGACCCCGCCAGGGAAGGTTCCTTTTTTTTTTTTTTTTCCATTTTCTTTTTTTTTTTTTTTTAATTTTATTTAAGGAGAAAAAGAAAAAGAAGCAGAGAAAGGGTACAAGTTATACAGATTTACAGAAAAAAATAAACAGTAGGAAATCACTAGTTAATGGATTACATTTTGTCATCTTAGAAATAATTGTTCAAGTTACAAAATTAAAGCTTATAAAGTGGACATTTCAACAGTGAGACTATAAACAGTTCTGTTCAATGATCCAACAAAACTCAGTGATATCATTATCTATCTTATACACTTAAATATACATGCAGTTATATAGTTTAGAGCACTTTCTTTTCCTCTCTTTTGTACAATGACAATTACACATTTTGGGTTTTGTTGCTCCCACAGTTCTTATTACTTTTTTGGAAGAGAGTAGAACCAAATGTGACATAACAGAACAGAGTCAGTCAAATCAAAAGGGTGGACATAATAGATTAATGCAAAAGCATAATACAAGGTGATCAACAATGGTTACCATAATGCCTCTCGCTATCTCTAATAGAATTGCCTATATCATCAGTTATAATAAAATTGAACAAAACAGTAAAGAACAAAACCAACAAAACCAAAACACTGGAGACATTATAGGTCTTCAAAAGTAGATAATAGTCACCAGAATGGGCGTCATAATGAATCCCACTATCTTCACAGCTGTTGCCCTGTTGGGAGCCGCAGCCCCGAGCCCGGTCGCCTCACTTGGCGGACGTGAGGCCTGTAGTAAAGAGTAAAGCCTGAGGTAGATTACCCCTCCCATCGAGCACGTTAGTTTCCTGCTTACCGCGTAAGCAACCCGCTCAACAATATAGTCTGCCTGGCAACTGATGATGTTAGCCAATCAGCTTGCCTTGCTCACTTTAACATGATTGGACACTGTATCCATATATATACTGGTGCCACCCCTGGGGGGGAAGAAGAAGCCCGGAAGTAGAAGCCCAGAAGGAGCCGCGGGGAGCGGACCAAAGGAGGCTTCGGCTGGGAGCGATCCCAGGGCAGGCTGTACGGAGAAGAAAAATAAAAGAAAAGGTTGTCCACTGCCAGACTTTGTCGTGTGTCCTTCCTGCCGGCCAGGAGCGACATCGACATTTGGTGGCCCGTACGGGGACTGATCACCCCCGAGACGTGACAGCGGACAACGCTCCAGTACAGAGCTGCGAGACAGGTGAGTTGGGGATAAGCCTGGGCTCTGGGTGGCGCGCACCTACAGGGCTTTTAGACTCCCCTCAGGCTCACGCGTAAGTGGCGGATTCCTTGGGCCTCACGCGGTGAGTAACATATTAAAAAATGGGAAACATGCTAGGTAGTAACATTAAGAGCGAGGGTGGTTGTGGAGAAAGCTCTCAAGAGCTTACAAAAGTACGCAGGGTATTTGAGCAGGCCCAGTCAGGGAGCTCCCGAGAGGGGCCCGTCAAGGGGGAACAAAGATGCTAAGGAGAAGGACGGGGCTCTAGCCTCGGAGTCGTCTGACTCCGAGGACGAGGGAAAGTTAAATGGCAAGGAGGCCAAAGAGACCAGCTGTCAGGAGCCTAAGTCGCTCGATAAGGAGTCGCAGGGTTCTTTCCCAGCGTTGCGCCGTGAATTGCGCTCCGCTCAACTTGGTCTGCGGAGGAGTAGGGAGCTCCTGAGCGCTCCCCGGCGCGAGAGGGAGGCGAAGCCTTCCGCCCCACCTTGGGGGCTGTTCCCGGAAGCGATCCCTCGCCACGAGGCGGCCGCCCGGGAGCTCCCTTCCCCTTCACAAGAACAGGAAGTGATGCACGGGCCCCCATTTTCCGCCCAATCACGGCCGCCGTCTTATGCTCCGCCGCCGGCGGGTCGGTATTTTTACAGGCGGCTTTGGCAGGGGGGACGTTTGTCTCATGAGGTACATCCACCACCTGGGATAGATAGTGGCCCCTACGGGATATTTCCTGTACAAGTAGCTATGGGCCAGGGACGTAATGCATGGGAGCCTTTTGAGATAAAGCAGATTAGAGAACTTAAAAATGCAGTTACAACCTTTGGGCCGACTGCGCCTTACACCATTGCCATGCTGGAGAACCTGTCTTCTGGGCCCCTCACCCCCGCGGACTGGATTCAGCTGGCAAAGGCGTGTCTGCCCTCGGGTAGTTACCTGGATTGGCGAGCCTGGTACGCAGAGTTCTCTGCAGAGCAGGCTGACAGAAACGCCAGTCGGGGAAACCGGGGGTGGAACAAGGAAATGCTTATGGGAGAAGGTCGGCACGCTGATGATCAGACTCAGTTCCCCGGCGCTGTCTATGAACAAATCAACGCCATAGGGCTCCGCGCCTGGAAGCAGGTAAGTGGTGCCGGAACAGCCTCCTTGTGTCTTTCAAAAATAATTCAGGGTACCACAGAGCCATTTGTTGACTTTGTGGCCCGAATGCAAGATGCTGCCGATAAGATATTTTCTGATCCGGGAGTGGCTCGACCGCTGGTAAGGCAGCTGATTTTTGAGCAATGTACAAAGGAGTGCAAGGCAGCGATAGCTCCTCATAAGAACAAGGACCTCAACGCCTGGATTAGGATATGCAGAGAGATAGGGGGGCCGCTCTCCAACTCGGGAGTGGCTGCTCTCCTGGCCGCGGCTGTACAGCAGAGGGGACCTCGCGGGTTAGAAGGGGAATGTAAGGCTAAAGGGTGTTTTGCCTGCGGGGAGCCAGGACACATTAAACGTCATTGCCCAAACAATACAGATGCTAGGCCTCGCCCTAGGAATGAAGAACCATATGTTTGTGGGCGATGCAAGAGGGGATCACACAAAGCTGAGGAGTGTAGGTCGGTCTTTGATGCTCAGGGCAACCGTATTTGTGGACGAGATGCTAGAGGGCCAAAAAACGGCCAGAGGGGGCCCCCTTCACAGGCGGGCCCCCGCCCCAGAGACAGGACAGCTCAGGATGGCAGCCTTCAACAAGGGCCACCCCTGGGTCAGCAGGTGTGGACCTCAGTGTCGCCTCAGGACTTATATTAGTGCCTGATATGGGTGTTCAAGTGGTTGAAACCACCTTTAAGGGACCGTTACCCGAAAATTCCGTGGGTCTGGTGATCGGGAGATCCTCCACGGCCCTTCGGGGTCTCATAGTAGTCCCGGGGGTCATAGACTCAGACTACACAGGACATATTAAAATTATGGTTCAATCTCTTGTGGGTACTATGGTAATCAATAAAGGAGACAAGATAGCGCAGCTCTTGCTGCTCCCCAGTCTCCACAAGAGATTCCCCTCAAAGCAGAAAATTAGAGAAAGTCAAGGTTTCGGTTCCTCAGGGGAAGTCTTCGAGGGACTCCATATAATACTTGATAAAAGGCCCATGCTCTCACTTAAGGTCAATGGCAAGAATATAACAGGGCTCCTAGACACAGGAGCTGACCGTTCCATTATCTCCAAAAAGGATTGGCCTTCCAACTGGCCCACCAACACTGCAGATAACACGCTGCAGGGCCTGGGGATGGTGTCAGCTCCTCAGGTTAGTGCTTCAACCCTGCTCTGGTGCGATGAGGAGGGTCATCAGGGCCATTTCCAACCATTTGTGTTGCAGTTGCCAGTGTCTCTATGGGGAAGGGACATCCTCACTCAGATGGAT
Organism: Cavia porcellus; assembly: GCF_034190915.1. Classification (NCBI taxonomy): domain Eukaryota; kingdom Metazoa; phylum Chordata; class Mammalia; order Rodentia; family Caviidae; genus Cavia; species Cavia porcellus. Next base: position 606,750 of record NW_026947493.1, read on the forward strand.
GTCACGCTTACGTCAAACTGCTCCCCCCAGGCTAAGGATATACTCAGGAACCAGGGATATACCCCCGGCAAAGGCTTGGGCAATGCCCTACAGGGTCGGACATCCCCAATACCAGTAGAGAACAAAAAAGGTAGGCAAGGGCTGGGTTTTTCTTAGGGGCCGCTGAAGAAGCTCTCCTACCCACTTCGATCAAAATCACCTGGAGGTCAAATGATCCGGTTTGGGTACCTCAGTGGCCCCTGCCTAAGGAGAAGCTATTAGCCTTGTCAGAAATAGTCAGTACACAACTTAGATTAGGACACATTAAGCCGTCAACCTCCCCATGGAACACCCCCATTTTTATAATTAAGAAAAAGTCTGGCAAGTGGAGGCTGCTCCATGATCTAAGGGCGGTCAACGCGCAGATGCAGTCCCTGGGGGCGGTCCAGAGGGGGCTGCCAGCTCTCTCAGCCATCCCTCAGTCCTGGCCAGTTTATGTTATAGATCTTAGAGACTGTTTCTTCTCAATCCCCCTGCATCCAGAGGACACTCATAGGTTCGCCTTTACTTTACCCACCATTAACCAAGAAAGCCCTGATCTCAGATACGAGTGGATAACGCTGCCCCAAGGTATGGCCAACAGTCCCACTATGTGTCAGATTTAACTTGATTCCCTACTGGCCCCCCTACGGAAATCTTTTCCCAAGATAAGATGTGTGCATTACATGGACGACCTTTTGCTCAGCGGCAGGGACCCAGACATGCTAAATAATATGCTCGGCCAGTTGGTCGAAGCCCTGAGACAAGCTAATCTGCATGTTGCCCCCGACAAGATTCAGGGAGGAGAAATGGTGACCTACTTAGGCGCAAAAATCTCCCCTATGCTAGTCTCTCCACAGAAGGTCACCATTAGGACGGATGGCGTTAGGACCCTAAATGACATGCAAAAACTATTGGGAGACATTAATTGGATTAGGCCATATTTACATATACCAAATTCAGATCTCAAACCCCTGTTCGACCTTCTGAAGGGAGACCCAGATATAGCCTCCCACAGGAGGCTCACTCCTGAGGCAAGAGCTGCCTTACAGAGAGTGGAAAAAGCCTTAGGTGGGGCTACCTTACACAGAATTGAACCAGGGCGACCCTTTGATGTCTGTTTGCTACAGACTAGTCTACAGCCCACAGCGGTGATTTGGCAGAAAGGACCATTACTGTGGATACACCCTAAGGTCTCACCTGCAAAAGTCATAGAGCATTACCCGGAGGCAGTCGCTTCATTGGCCCTTGAAGCGCATGATAGAGCTGTCCAACATTTTGGCTCAGGACCACAAGCCATCCGAGTACCCTATACCGCCAGCCAGATCAAGACCCTGGCTGCCTGCATAGATACATGGGCCATTCTGAGATGTGTTTTCCATGGGGATATAAACAATCAATACCCTAGAGACCCTATCTTGTCATTTGTCACTCAGCACCCTATAATTTTTCCAAAGGTTACTGCCTCTGAGCCATTAGTCCCAGCAACTACAATATATACAGATGGCTCCAAGATGGGGATAGGCGCCTATGTGATCCTAGGCAAGCCCCTGGTTACCATACAATTTGAACCTGATCAGCCTCAGGTGGTGGAACTGCAGATCGTTAAAATGATTCTTGAACGGTTCTCAGAAGCCATTAATATTGTCTCCGATTCTAGGTATGTGGTCAATGCTATGCAAGTGCTTGAGACTGCCGGTTTAATTAGATCCACTTCCACAGTGGCTGGGCTGTTCCTGTCTATCCAGACATTGCTTCAGAACAGACACCATAAGGTCTTCACCACCCACATAAGAGCACATACATCCCTGCCAGGGCCTATGGCACAGGGGAATGCGGCTGCTGACACTGCCACTCGCCCGTTATGGATTTTTACCTTACTAACACCAATCGAGCGAGCCCGTGCCTTCCATGATAAGTTTCATGTCAATGCCAGGACACTAGCAAACCATTTCCATGTTTCCAGAGCAGATGCACGAGATATCGTGCGACTATGTGACTCCTGTGCCACATACAAACCTGCCATACCGATGGGAGTAAACCCTCGAGGTTTGATCCCTGGTGATGTTTGGCAGATGGACATCACACATATACAGGAGTTTGGGACTCTTAAATATGTTCATGTTTCCACAGACACCTGTTCTCACGTCATATTTGCAACAGCAGAAACAGGTGAAAAAGTGTCTAATGTGATCAATCATTGCCTGGCGGCTTGGGCCGCATGGGGCAAACCAAAAATATTAAAAACTGATAATGGACCAGCCTATATAGGCAAAGCCTTCAATGAGTTCTGCAAAATGATGGAGGTTCAATTAAAACATGGTATCCCATACAATCCCCAAGGTCAAGGAATCATTGAGAGGGCTCATAGAGGCCTCAAAGAAATTTTACAAAAACAAAAAGGGGGAGTAGGCCAAGGCCTGGCCCCAAAGGCACGATTATCCATGGCACTATTCACACACAATTTTTTAAATTTAAATAATGATAATTGCTCCCCAGCCGTGGAGCACTGCAACCCTTCCCCCAACCATAAAGGGTGGGTGAAGTGGAAAGATGTCCTGACAGGACAATGGATGGGCCCGGATCCAGTGGTCAGCTGGAACCGAGGCGCGGTTTGTGTTTTCCCACAGGAATCGGGACGAGAACCACTGTGGGTACCGGAGAGACTGACACGGGCGACAAAGCCCTCGACTGAAGATCAGACCTGCCCTACCGGAGATCCATCACAGACCGACCAACAAGATAAATAAAAATAGCGGTAGCCCGAAATGGACAAGAAGATCCTCAGGCATATGCATGACTCGCTCGCCTAGCCTACGACCGAGTCTAGGGGTGGTGAGCTTCCCACACTCCTCCTCTAAAAAATTATGACATAGCTGGGTAGGAGAGTCAATGACGGGTAAGAGCGTACTCCCCCGGTGCGACTCAACCTAAGCCAGGCCCTACCCCATCCTGCACGTAAGCCGCTGGACTGTTAGATGCTGCCCAGGTCTAAATTTCTCTCCGAGGGGATTTCTTTACGGAGAGGAAATGAGTGCAAGCTTGTGTGCATCCAGGTTCCGTCCAGTTTGTGCCTGGCCCTAGAAAAAGGACGAGGGCCTCAGGGCCTTGGCAGACCATGGGACGGCCGACCAGGGTCTAAGCCAAGGACCTACGGTGGGCCTACGCATAGGGCATAAGCCTCTGCACCCAGTCCAGAAAGGGCTACGATGCGCACATTCATAAAAAATAAAAAAGGGGGAGATGTTGGGAGCCGCAGCCCCGAGCCCGGTCGCCTCACTTGGCGGACGTGAGGCCTGTAGTAAAGAGTAAAGCCTGAGGTAGATTACCCCTCCCATCGAGCACGTTAGTTTCCTGCTTACCGCGTAGGCAACCCGCTCAACAATATAGTCTGCCTGGCAACTGATGATGTTAGCCAATCAGCTTGCCTTGCTCACTTTAACATGATTGGACACTGTATCCATATATATACTGGTGCCACCCCTGGGGGGGAAGAAGAAGCCCGGAAGTAGAAGCCCAGAAGGAGCCGCGGGGAGCGGACCAAAGGAGGCTTCGGCTGGGAGCGATCCCAGGGCAGGCTGTACGGAGAAGAAAAATAAAAGAAAAGGTTGTCCACTGCCAGACTTTGTCGTGTGTCCTTCCTGCCGGCCAGGAGCGACATCGACATTGCCTAAACTTTCGAACCTGGTATTATCAAGCAAAACAGAATAGAGGAACATCAGTCAAAACAAGATGGTGAGAGCAATACAGGGCTTTAAATCAAGATAATGGAAAGTCAAAGTGGGTTACTATAATATATCCTGCTATTTTTAAATTTATTTTTCCCTTAATTAAAAGGATAAAAAAAGTAAATAATAAAATGGAGATTGAGATAAAAGAGGGCATAACAGCAAATCAGCGCAGATCAAAACATAACCATTTAAGCAAAATAGTGTTTCACCACAAGATTATCCCGACATAAAAGTAGTTACCATATTGTCTTTTTCCTTGAAATCTTTGAGTATAACTTCGTATACTGTAGCATCAAATATATCAAAACAATGTAAAACCATTTAAGAAAATGACAGTATTACAGGGTATTTAGAATCAACTAACAGAAAATAAACAATGGTTTCTGTATAATCTCCTTGTCTATAAAAGGTTTTGCTTATACTATCATATATAATAAAATCCAATAAGATACCACCTGTTAAGACCAATGGAGACAGAAGAACAGAAGCTTGATGAGACTTCAAAACAAGATGATACTAAATCAGTATTACCTCTTAAGACGTCATTTTCTCCAAAATAGCTGTTCCTATCATCCAATCTTCTCTGCCTCATTTCTGTTGAGCTCTTTTTCTGTCATTAGTTGTCAGTTTGTCTTCTTCATTTTGTTTTCTGCTCCATTCATTGTGGCCTCTCTGCCACTATTTCTGGATTCTTCATATTTTTCTTTTTTAGAATATCTTGCAGTATTCTCTGTAGAGTTGAATTGGTGGTTGCATATTCCCCTAGTTCCTCTTTATCCTGGAAGCACCTTGTTTTTCCATCAATTTCCAGGGATAGTTGTGCAGGATATATCAATCTTGGCTGGAGATTATTATCTTTCAAAGCTTGAATTATTTCCCCCCACGCTCTTCGTGATTTGATGGTTTGTGCCAAGAAGTCTGCTGTAATTCTGATGGGTGTTCCCTTGTAAGTGATCTATTTCTTGTCTCTGACAGCTTTTAGTATTCTGTTCTTGTATTGGATTTCTGGAATTTTAATTATTATATGCCTGGGTGTAGTTCTGTTTGGGTTGTAGGTGGCTGGGGTCCTGTATGCGTCATACAACTGAGTATCTTTACCTTTTGCTAAATTAGGAAAATTCTCCTGGATTATTTCTGTGAGTAGCTTTTGTAGTTCATTTGTTTGTGTCCCTACTTCTTCTTTTATGTTCTTAATTCTTAAGTTATAGACCCTCTTATCATCTTCTAGTCCTTGTATTATTGCTGTTTGTTTCTTTGTTATTTTTAAGAAGTTTTTCATTTCATGCTCCCATATTACAAATCTGCCCTCCAGTTCAGATAATCTGTCCTTAGTTTCTTTCAAGCTGTTATGCCAGTTTTCAATAGACTTTTTAGTTTCCTGGTAATCTCTTTGAACCTGCTTCACGTATTCTATGCTTTCTCTATTTCTCCATTAAACAATTCTCCCCTTTTTTTCTGTTCTTCCATTCCACCATCTGTTTTTTCTTGGGTGGTGCTTAGCATTTCTCTAACTATTCTGCTTATGTCTAGCTTCAGGTCATTAATAACTTCATTCCTGAACTTGTCTATGAGGCTCTCGAGAGAGCGCTTTATGTCTATTGGTGCTCTGTCTGCTATTGCCTCTTTCTCAGGATTGGGGGCTGAGGACCCTTTCTTGTTGCTGCCTCTTCCCATATTCTTTGTTCCTTATATACAAGCATATATAGGAGGCCCAGCTTCCTTTCCTGTCAGCCACAGTCTGATTGAATTGTGCCGGCTAGGTGTTCCCACCCACCGCAGCATACCAGGAAGTTGCAGACCAGGCAGCCTATGCGGGCCCGCTCCTCCACGTCAATCTACCTTCAGGCGCTGGGACCTGGGCTGTGCTAGCCTACTGGGTCTCAGCCAGCAGCGTCACGTGGGCTAGGCACTGCTCACCAATCCCACTTGAGAGGGGGATTGGTGACTGCAGCACCCTGTTCCCGCAAATCTGCCCAGTCCCAGAATGTCCTCTGTTGGAGTCTCCTAGACCGTGGAAGAGTCCCAGTTTCCCTCACTCACCGCAGGTCGATGCACGGCTCCCCGCCCGTCCGTCCCACTCTCAGCTCCGTTCACTGATTCCCATTCTCAGAGCTTCCGTGCGTCTCTCTCCCTGCCGAGCCGATGCAGACACAGCAGCGGCAGCGGGAAACCCAAATCGCGGCTTCCAATAGTGCGGGCTCCAGTTTCCACGCTGAGGCTTTATCTGTTCCTGTTATAGCACCAGGATTGCATTCCCAGTTGGTTTCTCTTAGCCCAGTTCGTTCTTGGGTCAGCAGGGTGTATCTCCTCTTGCTTAGGATTCCTCACTCCGCACCATTCCTGAATTCTAAGCTGGGTCTCTCAGAGAGCCTCCGTAGCTGCTGCTATCTGTCCGCCATGTTCTCCCAGAAGTCAAGGCCGTTCTTCCTATGTCTTTGGCCAATGCAGCCCCTCTGACAGCCTCAGTTCCCTACTCCCAAGGGTCACTGGCCCATCCTGGTGGCTGGGATGGGTCTCACATGGTCCTCCCATCTGAGCCCCGCTGGTGGAGCAACCGGGACTCCACAGAGGCTTAAATATAGATTCACCGAGTCAGGGTGCAGTGACAGAGGCAAAACCCAGCAGCAGAGGTCACAGAAAGGGGAAGGGATCAGAGAGAAAGGTAATTTAAAAACACACCAGTGTGCTTGGCTATTCTGCATTTACTGTGACTTTCCCTTTCTTCTCCTAAGTAGCAGCTCATTTTATCCAGAGAGGGTTAGGACGGTGAAAGCGGAATTCAGACAAACCCAGTTTGCTGGCCCCAAGAGGAATCTGCAGCCACGCACAAGAGGTAAGAGCCAGGCCTGTTGAGGAAAGGCTGTTCTCAGCCCCGTTGTCTCCATCAGCAAAGGGGCCTGGCAGCTGCTCCTAACCACGGGACCCTAACATCAACCCGTGTGGGTTTAAACCCCAGCACCTCTGCCCCCAGGGTACACATGGTGTAGCCCTCTGACGAGCTCCTCAGCTCTGGATTTGCTTTCTCATCTGCGGATGTGGGAGGAACAGTGTCCTTTCCTCCTCCGGAGTGACACACACATACACACACGGCCAACGGCTAGCTTTTGGAGGCAGCCCAACTGCAGACTCTGCCTGGGAGCCAGCAGACAAACACCTGTAGGGGGAGCCAAGTGCAGCTGCTGCTGCTCACTGACCACTGCCTGCCCACTCCAATCACTGTCTCAGCTGCCCTCACACTTAGGAGAGGTTCTATGACCCTGGCTACCAGTGAGATAGGAGCAGCCTGCTGGGGTGAGGGGAGCTTCTGGAAAAGATTGTTTTCTTGTTAACAAGAGAAGAAAAAGACACAAAGAAAGTTCTTTCTTGGCCAAGTGTCTAATGTGCTGCTTCCTGTCTTTGTTTGCATTTGAGGATGTAAGGCCTGGAGCTGTGGCAGCCATCTTGAGGCAGGGAGGGGACAAGTTCCAATTCTTAAAGCCAACATGAGAAGGGAGATCAAAAGGAGAAAAAAGGCCTTGCTTGTCGCTTCAGTCCTTATTTGGCTTTTAGCATCCTGGCAGCCACAAGCACTTCAAGGGATAAAAATGAAGACAAGAGAAAGGGCAGCAGATCTCTGCTATTTGGACACAGCCCTGTCCTGTCCCCATGCAGGCTCTCTACTCTTGCAATCAAGAACCTAGGGACAACAAGGGGCCCTCACACCACGGCCCCCCACTTCATCTCTAGGTTTTCTCTGGCTGCTCAGCAGGGGCCCCTGGGTGAGCTGAGGTGGCTGCCCTTGCAGCTGGGAAGCAAACATGCTGTGCTCCACGGCACCTCCCGGCGCTGAGCCGCAGACTCTCCTTCCTCTGACAGGAAAGAGGGTGAGAGGGGAGAGCACATCACAGCTGCAAAATGCCCAGCACAGTGCATGCTCGGTACCCGGCAGGCAGCAGTGCCCTCCTTCCGTGCCAGGCCCACAGCAATGCCAGGTGCCAGAGCAGGCTCTCAGGCAACGCACGGAGGGCAGCAGGGCCCTGGATGTCTATTTAGATGTCATGCATGCATATGCATGCACACAAGCATGCACACACACTGTTACTGCCAGAGCTGAGGCCAAGGCCGCAGGGTTCAGGTCCCAATTACCTCCTTCCTCAGCCTCCTCCAAGCCACTGGATCTGAACTCCATGAGGCTGCTCCTGTGGCTGACCCACCTACAGGTCCCCAGCCCAGTCACAGATGCTTGATGAAGCCTCTCCATGCACATCATCCTCTCCCTGTCCTGGTCCCAAGGCCTCCTGTTCACCTTGAAAATCAAAGCTGTGGCTTCCCAAGTGCAAACCATTGGTGCTGACTGGTCTCTGTTTACCCCTCCCCAGGCCACAGAAGACTGTGAAGACAGAAAAAGGTGCCTCCTCATCTGGCAGCTGCAGCTGGAGGTCAGAGCCTATGGTCAGATGAGCGGACCTCTGTGCACTGTGCAACTCGTGCAACTGTACCCAGTGGAAATACACATAGCTGTCCAATGACCTAAATGTTTTTCTTGGGCACTGACTACTGCAGAGATACCCCATCCATAACATGAAGATATGAAGGGGCTTGGTCTCCCAGGATGACCAGGGACCAAGTGGCAATGCAGGGAGCATGGCTTACACACAGGACCTCCAGCTTTTGCTCACGCCAAGGCTGTGATCGGCTGCTTTTCTCCCTCTGCCATTCACTGAAATCTTACCTCACAGCTGGACCTGGCTCCAGGGTCTCTTCACCAGGGGAATTCTCTGATCTTCCGGAGCCTCCCTCCCTCTCCTTCCCAGCAACACAGAAGAACAGTATGTGTAGTATACCCCGCTCTCCACCAGGCCACATGCCCTGGCTGACTGGGTCCTGCCAGGAGGTTACGAGGGCGAAGAGGTGGGCTGCGAGTTATAAAATGAAATGGGAGCCAAGCACAGTGGCCCGCACCTGTCATCCCAGACACGTGGGAAGCTGAGACAGGTGTGAACTTCTGGTTCCAGACCAGCCCGGGCAATTTAGTGACATCTGGTCTCAAGATGAGAACTGACAAATGAAAAACAGAAAACTAAAACAGGACTGGAGGTGTAGCTCAGTGGTGGGGCACTTGCCTGGTGTGCAATCCCCAGTGCTACACACACAGACACACACACACAGAGTACAGTGGGACAGAAAGCCTAGAAAATACTAGAGTACATGGATGAGCTTTGAGTTTGGTTTCATGTGCATAACACGTACTATGCATGTGTCTGTGTCTGCGTGTATGTACACCTGCACATGCATGTGAGAACAGGACCACAATTAATGGTTATGGTCAAAAAAGTCAGAAAAGTACAGTAGCCCTGGGAGTCCTTGGAGGGCAGAGATCTGGCTGCCAGCTCCCTGCCCAGCCACAGCCACTGAGGGTAGGGCCCACCCTGAGATGTGCCAGGCTCCCATTGGGGACTTCAGCAGAGGCAGCTGGTATGAGCAGAAGAGGAAGCTTAGACCCTGCTTCCCCAGGACCTGCTCTTAAGACCCCACTTTCACCCTTAAAACAGGAGTGACCACAGCGGCACCGGCCACCCCACCAGGGGGGAGCAGAGTGAGGTGGGACCTGGCGTCCATCGGGCCCTACTCTGTGAGCTGAGTTGCTGAGAACAAATGTATGCACTTATACACTTCTACATGCAAGCACACACATGCACACGCATACATGCACACACCTCATGGGCCAGGGGGTCTACCCCCAAGGCAGGCTGGTGGCAGAGCTGGGACTGGAACCAAGAGCGGAAGAAGACAAAGAGCACACTGAATAGAGGTGTGTGAGAAAGACACATCAGGATCCCCTCTATGGTGGGAAGGGATCTGGGTCCAGCTCCGCGGTGTGCAGACAGCTGGGGCCATGGCAACTGGCACCGCTTCCTCTCCCCTGGTGCCTCTGGTGGCTGCCTGTCCCTCGCCTCGCTCCTCAGGGTGCCTAGGCCAGGGCAGCACCTCAGCCTGCTCCCCAGAGCCAGAAAGCACCAACGTCACAGGCTTAGAGGCAGAGGGGGTAAGAGCTGCAGCTCAGTCCCAACCAGAGCCCTGTGCCCCACCTGTCACCAGGGTCACAGCTCCAGGAAGGTGACAGGAGCCAGGCAAGCTTGACACCTTACAAGTGTCTGTGAATGCGCATCCTTCCCTCCCTTCCTCTTTTCCCTGGAAATCCTTTATTTTTCCTCCTCAGCGATTTCTTCCGAATGAACCAGAACACTCTGACTGCCACACTGTCTTCCACTCTGACACCTGCAGTGTCCCTGCAGTAGAAGAATAAAAGACCAAACTCCCAACGTCTTTCACTGGTTGGATCGACTTTCTTTACCCTTTTAACTCTTCAGCCCAGAGAGGCAATACACCTGTCCCCTGGGATCACAGCAGGTGGAGGGCACACGTGGCACCCTCCTCTTGGCCTTGGCTCCCCCATGTCTCTTCTAACCTCAGTTCTGAAAGGCTGCTCAGATGCACACAGTGGGAATTAGTCTGGCCATGTGAATGGGGTTCCAGAACCAAACCCAGTGAGCATCCCACGCAGCTGTGCCAGAGTGCCTGCTGGTCCAGACTCAGCTCTGGGAACCCAGCGAACGCCAGGCCTGCACTGAAAGGTGTCACAGATGACTGTGGCCTGGGGTTCCCTGCAAGGGGCCATGGCTACAGCACACTCCCACCCGTTAGAGTCACACAATCATGGCCTGCGAGATGCACCAACTGCTCAGGGCACAGGTGTGTGGGGGGAGGGGGAGCTTGACCTGGATGGGGCTGCTTTCGGGGAGTTCACGAAGTAGAAGGGCCACAGCTAAAGATGCTGGCAGTCATCTACCTTCAGAAACACCTTGCCTTTCTCTGCTGGAGTCACAGTCAGACTCTGAGGTCTGAAACTAAAAACCAGCTGAACACCTGTCTGAGAAGGAAGGAGGCTGACAAGACAGCCCTTCCGAGCTGCACACACCCTGGCCGGGTTCTTGCCCTCCCGCCCAGCAAGCGTGTGTGCGTCTGGGGTGGGGAGGAGAGACAGGCACATTCTCTTGCACAGGAGATGGAGAGAATTCTGATCAACTGAGTGCGCCCCACAGCAACCAACTGTGCCTTCGTCATTATTACACAGCCACAAAGCACAGGCTGCAGGACCCGTCGGGGGCAGCGACATTGGAGCAGGGCCATGCCAGTGCAGAATGGCAGCATCTGGGTGGCAGCCCCCTCTGGCCTGCTTATGCTGGGCCCTCACAGCTTCGCTCAAACAGCAAGCATCAAGAGGAGGCTGCAGTTTCCCTTCCCATCTGGCAAAGCACATAAGCAGCGTGGTTCAGGAACAGCTGGGATCACAGTCCTGGCAGAGGGAAACACAAGATCGAGATCCCCCCAGATCCAGTGCCCAGGGAGGGTCCCTTCTCTGGGGCACAGATGGAAATTTCCAGCGGCTTCCTCACATGATAGAAAGATCAAGGGTCTCTTAGGGGCCTCTTATGGGGGCATCAGTGCTGTTTACAAGACTCCACCTTTGCCAGGAAATCATCCTAAAGGTCTCACCTTCCAGTGGGAATGTCAACATAAGGGCCTGGGGAGGACAGGAACATCCAGGCCATAGCACATCAGCTTTTCTTCTTCCGGGCCACGGTCACCAGCTCAGCTCTGGGCAGACAGCAAGGGTTTGAAGCCCCTTCATAGTCTGCACGGAGGCGCTGCCCTAATCCTGCATTTGGGGCCCCCGCAAGGGGCTTCTGCCCAAGGAAAAGGATGACTCTCCTCTGTCCCCTCTGGTCAGCAAGGTTGGTGTGAATCTTATTGCCTGGGTACCTGAAGTCCCCAGGGCATGACTGACTGGAGCCAGGCACGGCCAGCCCATCCCTGTTAGTGACCAAACAGAGCATCCTGAGTAGGCCTGGGAGCCCTGAGAGGTCTGAGACCATTGTCCTGCTGCTCTGAACTTCAGTGGTGCTGTCACCCCCTTACCAGCCAGAAAAACCTGCGCCAGTGTCCATGATGCCCTCTGCCCACTCTCTTCTCAGACACCCCACTGAAAAGCCTGTCTCCAGGACACAGCACCCCCACGCCACCCTCTCACCTCCCAGTGGCTGGTAAACAGGACTCCGTGGGGAGGCATCCTCCACCCCCACCCCGGGCTCTGGCACACAACAGCTTTGTCTGGCCGCTGCTGCATAATACATGGGGGCAGGCCTGGACCAGCCTCAGGCCCATCTTGGACAACAAGCCCGTCACTATGAGGCCGAGAGGGACACAGACAAGACACAATGCTCCAGTCACAGCAGAGAGGATAGGACAAAGGGCCCCTCTCCCAGGGCACAGAGCAGGGATGGAAAGGAGGTGGTCTCCAGTGACCTGGGGAGTCCTGAATACCCCCAGTTCTTCCCAGGGCAGCCTCCGGCACCACCTTGACCTTGAAGGCTCAGAGGCTTGTCTAAGCTTCCACAATCTTTCTTTTAGTTTCTCCAGGAGATGCCACTACCATGGCAGGGCCTGGTGTCCTAGGCAGTGGTTTCTGATCCTGCCTGGTCCACAGGTTCCTCACCTACCCGTACCCCACAGCCATGCACAAACCATGAGAGGATAAAGAAGAATATGGGAGTGATGCTAGGAATCCCCTGCTCTGTGCATTCCCAAAGAAGCACACCTTCCATAAGCATGCAGTTGCCGAACTCCTGCAAAATATCAACACAGAACCAAGCCCCATGCAATCCGTCCCTGCATAAGCGGAAATGGGAGTTACATGGACAGCTGCATTAGCAATGAGTGTCTGGGAGATTTGTGTTTGAACCACTTTGCAAACACATTAAGGATACATGCAGATTTGCACTGGCACAGACACTGGCTCTGGCGCTCACTCCCAGGGAGTCCGATCCAGAAGACTGGGATAAGAGTCTAGGAATCTGCATTCCATTGTTGCTCAAGGAGCCCACAGATGACTACCTTCAGGACAAGCAGTTAATAAGATGGTGGCAATTAGACAATGGAGCCACCCCAAGATGATATGAAGGGCAAAGGATCCTGACTGAGCACTTCAGGGGTCCCAGCCAGCTATACCAATGCACATAGTAGGGGCTTTACTGAGGGCTGCAAATGCTGCCCATTGCTGCAAATCTTAGCAATGTACCGATTTCAAAGCCCCAGTAATGTTAAGAGATCTACTAATTTTTTTTTCTTCTTTTTCTTTTTTTCCGGTACCCAAGATCGAACTCACAACCACCTGCTTGCAAGGCAGGTGCTTATGCCGCTGAGCTAAATCCCCAGCCCCAAGATCTGCTAATTTTGACTGATGAATGTCAAGCACAGGTGAGCCCTGTTTAATTCAGGAGGCTATCTGGAACCAGCTTTAGCTGTATAATAAAACACAAGCTTAAGGACTTGTGCGTCATTGGCTTTTATGAAGCCAAGGACAGGTTTGCAATTCCAAGACTTCTCTGCAGTTTTCAGAGACAGCCATGCCACCTACCAGTGGGCTGAGGCATGGTCCTTCAAGATTTGCTGCATAGAAAGAAAAGGAGAGGGCAGCAATGGGGAAGGGCCAGGTTGCACCTACCTGATAAACCTCATTGTGGTGAGGCATTTTAATAAGCTGCCACTATCATCACATGGCTATTTGGATCCCTGAAGTGCTGAGTTTAAAGATGTGCTTTTTGCTGAGATTGCTGCTTTCCTTCTAATTCTGTTCTGTTCTCTCTCAAAGTAACAGTCTTAGTTTTCAGTCAAGAAAACAGACTACATTTCCCAAGTGCCTTTGCAACACAGTGTGTGGTCATGTGACAAAGTCCTGGCCAATCAGATACAAGCAGTAATATATGGGGCAGCTCTGGGTCATCTGTAAAGGAAGGGAGACCTTTGCCTCTTTTCTTCTTTCCTCAAAAAGCATTCCTCAAAGCATTCCTCAAAAAGCATTCCACAAAGCATTCCTCAAAAAGTTAAAACTAGACATTCCACTTGACCCAACTATTCCTCTTCTGGTTATCTTCCCCAATGAGCCAAACACGTTTTACTGTGATCCATGCATACCTATGTTTACAGGAGCATATTCACAGTAGCTAAATCTTGGAATCAGCCTATTTGTCCATCGACAGATGAATGGATAAAGGAAATGTGTTATTTGTACATAATGGAGTACTACTCTGCCTTAAAGAAGGATAAAACTAAGCCATTTGTAGCAAAAAAATGGATGCTTCTTGAGACTGTGTTAAGTGAAATAAATCAGACACACAAGCTTAAATCTCTCATGTTTCTCTTACATGAGAAACCCAGAGTAAAAATAAACAGCTAAGTAAAACATAGATAATAGGAAATAGAAAACAGGCTTTTCTCAAAGGGGAAAGATACACTTATGTATACTTACAGGAAGATTGAGGGATGGGGGAGGGAGGGGAAGGAGAGAAACAGGATGAAGAAAGGAATGAAGGCATGTTATGTACATAGACCTGCTCCCCACAAGGAATGGAAACATTATCTACTCCAAACGTGGACTAACAAAAAAAGAAATTATGCAGGAAGTGATAAAATGTTATTGAAAGTTTAAAAAATCTAAATAATTGATACACCATGAAAAATTAACTTTTGGTGACTTTAAAATAAATAAATGAAACTATTCACTACTGTACGGTCCTTATGACCATTTCCAAGTCTACACATGAAGAACGTCCTAGTAAATAAGGAGCTGGTGAGCACAACCATGCCCATCTTCACCCCTCCCCAGACCACAGTCACTTCCAGTCCTTGTCAGCATGTTTCTGTGTCCTGTCCAGGCTCTGTGAGACTCATTCATCACTCCCTACAGGGCCCCAGGAAACTCCCCTGATCAGCAGCAAACAGTGTGGACCTGTCCCACATGTAGGGAGGCTTCTGCACAGCAGAAGGCCAGACTCACTCCCTGCCCAGTAATGAGCTGATAAAAGGTTCATGTTCCCATGACCAAGTGTTAGGGCAGCCTACAAATGGCGCATATTCCTCTAACATAATCCATCCATAATCCATCTGATCTGACTATTATTTCATTCTCCTCTGGGGAAGACAATTCACATAGCAATGTATGACATGATGAAGATAGCTCCCAATTTCAGGGATCACAAATGGTAAAATATTACAATTAATGAGATGCATTACAAATAACATGCAGGGAAATGATCCCAATGCATTGTTGTAATATTTCATGCAAACAGTAAGATACACTTATGTACACTTACAGGAAGAAAAGCAAGTCCAAGACGAGCTTAAAGGGTGATTATTTTCGAAAAAAATTATTTCTACACTTTTCTGATCTTCTGAATTTTCTAGAGTGACCATAAACTGAACCCTACCCGGAGCCAGTTCCCACAAGTCACAGTCAGGGCAGGACACGTTCCTGCCTGCTGATGAACTGAGGCTGGCTTAATGTCATCGTCCAACACATGGAACATTTCCCAATTTCTTGCTAATACAAACAAAGCTTTAGGGGGCTCCCCCACCCCCACCCCGGCCTCACCCTGGTTCTTTCTTTGGCTGCTTGCAGGGTGTGAATGCCAGGTGCCACCTGACATCTCTGGGTGCCACTTGATGTCTGTGTGAGATAGAGTCAGGGAGAGTGTGTTGTCACAGGCTATTTCCACTCAGCTCCTCTTTTCTACTTGCGAGCACTCCCCGGCTCCTGATGCCTACGGACTTCCCAAGCCTGCCTTGCAGAAGCTGGAATTCCTCCACTGTGCCCCAGAGTATTTTACACTGCAAAGCAACGTGAGACAAATGCCTCAATTCCTCAGGAGAGGGACCCTTGGGAGAAACGGCCACTCGGGCACCCAAGATACACATGCAGGACAAATTACCCAAGGCTAGGCACTTTATAAAGAAAAGATGTTTGTTTAACTCAGAGCCCTGGAGGCATAAGGTAGAAGGCATCTGCGCCTCAGAGCCGGATTGCACACAGCATCCTGTGGGTGAAAGTGTGCTGTGTGCTCTGGTCTCTTCTTACAATCACCAGGATTCAATTTGGGGGGCTCCACCCTCATGACCTTATTTAATCCTGATTACTTCCTAAAGGCCCCACCCTGAAACACCAGTAAGATTACTCTTAAGGACCAAATTTCAACACAAGGACCTTAGGGGACACACTCGGACCACACCCAACTACAGTGATCCACTCTGAGACCTGGCTTCCAGGCACAGGGTGCTGAGGGGAGCAAAGAGTCACCTGTCCCTGGAATAAAGGGTCTGGAGATCAGCTAGGAACATCAGCCTGGGAAGACAGGCAGGCATGGGCAGCAGGGATCCTGGATGGAATTAAGGGGCAGTGAAGGGCAGCACCCAGGATTTAAGCCCCCATCTCCTCTTCTCCTGGGTCTTGAGGAAAACGCTGAGCTTCTGGGTCCAGAGAGGCATGCTGCAAACCAACCACAAGACCCAGCCCTGCTCCAAGAACCCTAGCTCCTCCTCCAGGCCTGTCCCACCAAGCCCCATCTCCTCTCTGGGCTGCGTCTGCTGACCTCTGGTGAGGGCCCGGGCCCTGAGCATGGGACCCATTCCTGCAGATCTCTGCAGCCCTCAGTGCCTGCAGTCTAAATTCTGAACATCGCCCAGTGTCCTCCCATGTCTATTTGCTCTCTGCTGCCTGTGTCTCTTGACCAGGTTTTGCCAAGAAAACTGGGGGTGGAGGTTGCACAATTCCAGGGCCCCTGGAGACAGGCTGGGGCCAATCTAGATGATTCACGTAGATTCCAGGTCAAGCCAGTGTCCGGAACGGAAATGATCTGAACTCCCAGTCCCATCCCACCCTATCTGCCACCACAGTGCTGCAGGGGACAGCAGCCCTCCAATCCACGTCACTGACCACCCTGTCTGCCCTGGGCAGCTGGAGCAGCAGCCTCCCGCTGTAGCTTCGGGGCTTGGATGAGGTCACTGGATGCATGGAGCCAGCATGGTCATGGGGGAGGGTGGCAAAGTGAAGATGGAAACTGTCTCTCCCCATTGCACACCACACACCCCACTCCCAGGGAGCCGCGCACGTGGGAGGCCAGGCTCCTGCCCCTCGGCTCAGCTCGGCGATTCTCTCCTTTCCCTCTCCATCCACCCAAGTCCAATTCAGACCCAGGTGACCTTACACTAACTGATCCCCTCTTCAGAAGCTTGTGCCTCGCTGCCTGCCCAGGAGAAGGATCCTAACCACCCTCCTTTCCTCTGCCAGAAAAGGCCCAGAGACAGACCACTGAGCAAGAAGGGAATTCTGTCGTCCTTTCAAATGCACCTTCTCTGGGCAGCTGCAGCCTCTGATCCTCACAAGACCTGAGTTCCTTTTGCTTCTGCCTGTGGTCCTTTTCTATCTCCTGGTGGCACCTGCCAGGGCCAAATCCCAGCTGTATCTGAAGCCCAGTTCCATCAGTGTTCCCGGGAACTCTCCTAGGGTCACCAGGGTGAGGGGCCATTTTGGGATTGGGGCACTGCAGGCACCAGCAGGATTTCATATGCACTGCAAGGGCTGTTACCTGTGAGGTGGTTTCTTCCCTGCTGCCTCTTGAAGACAAGGTCTGAGTTTAAGCCCTGTCTCCACCCCCAAACTGGAAGGGAGTTCAGTAGCCACCTACTGAATAGATGGATGGGAGGCTGGAATGGTGCAGGAGGATAATGAGGGGGAATTTCAAGACCACCACACCCCGCTCTCAACTCCTTAAGTCAGCTGTGGAAAGCCCAACTAATCATTAAGGTCAGAGTGTGAGAGCAAAGCCAAGTATATGCAAGACTGCTTAAAATTTAGCTAAAATTGGAACTACAACAAAGGTCAGGTGTGGTGTCACATGCCTGTACCCTCAGCACTTAGGAGGCTGAGGCAGGAGAATCACTGTGAATTGGAGGTCACTCTGAAGTACATAAAAACACCCCATCTCAAAAAAAAATTGCAACAAGTATCAAAGAGCCATCATGTAGAAATTTTGGCACCAAACACCTTGTTAGTGATGTGACTATGATTATTGACAAACACTAGATATTTCTGTTTTGCAGCCAGGATTAGGCCACCACGTGGGAGCACAAACAGTACCCCAATCACCCTTTCTGTTTCCCTCCTCTGCACCTGCCCTCTCCCTTACCATAGCCACAAGGCCACTCGCCGCTCAAAATGCAGAGTCCAACACTGCAAATTCCAGATTTCCGGTGTGTGGGGAGCTCCCTTCCTAAGAAAGGAGCAGCTGGGAAGGGGAGAAGACAATGTTCCCTGACCCGCAGGTCTCACTCCTTCCTCCTTCACTGCACAAAGCCCAGTGCTTGAGAAACAGACCAGACCCCCTCACACACCTACTCACACACACACAAAGCTGTGCCAGGAAGTGGCTGGGGGCTCCCTGTAGGGACGGCTGGGCTCCCAGCCAGACAGGGGTCAGCCTGTGCTGAATGGCCAGCCCAGAGAGCAGCTGCCTGGTCGTCCAGCGGGCCACAGTGTGGGGGAAGGACAATGGGCCTTGCTGGGCCTTCTTCCTGGAGGCCTGGAAACTGACCAGTGCCCTCAGGTCTGTCCTGTGCAGCCAGCCTTAGGGGCCACACTCAGGGCACTGCTTCATCCCAGGCACTGCCTAACGCATCACACAGCGAGGCCCTGGGCCTGGCGGGTGCTGCCAGCCCCAGTTTGGGCTGCTGAGGCCCAAGGGAAGCAACTTTGCCCAGAAGTGGGTAGCAGGAAAGGCACGATCAGTCCTTTCAGTCCTCTCTCAGGCTATGGTCTAGCAGCTTCCTCTACTTCAAGAGATACCATGCCTCAGAGTGATTTTGCCTGAAAGATAATCAAGGCCTTGGGGTCTCTGGAAAGCCAGGGACATGCCTGCTAGATGGCAACCCTTCCTGATCCGCCCTGGGGAAGAGCTGGAAGTCACAGGGAAGGAAACCATTATGGAAGAGGACCCAGGCAGGTTCCCTATCTGCCCTCTTGAATCTGGATATAGAAACAACAGCTCTGGGACTCCTGAGTCCGGCATACTAGCTCTGGAACTGTCATCCCTTGGGATTTCAGACTGCCCCAAGGTGGCCATACACTTGGGGATGTCCAGTGTGGCCGCACTGGTCAGTGGTTCTGGCTGCAATGAGCTGGGAATCAGTGAATCCAGCCCCCATTCACATAGGTGAAGAAGCTCTCAGTCCCTGGGATACTGAAGTCGTCCCTGGCCATCAGTGGCTTTCTGGTCACGACTCCTGGCACCACAGAACATAAACAAGCTCTCCTTAAGGTGCCTGGTCCAGGGAATCCAAAAGGCTAACCCCAATCCCAGCCTTAACCTTAATTCCCTAACCCCATCTGGCCCCTAACTCCCTGACCCCACTTGACCTCTTCCACCCAGAAGCAGCACAACAATTTTTTTATACCATGAGCCAGAACCTGGGCAGGGAAAATGCTCACTCGTAGGACAGCGACCCAGCAACAAAGATCCTGTTCTGTACAACAGAACAGACGCCAGCAGCCTGCTGCTCTCACTCGAGGCCTGTGCTGGCCCCACGGGCCCACACAGACTCAGGGACCCCACTGCTGAAAGGGCCCGACCTGTCTGTACTGCAAACCCCAGAGCTCTGGCCTCCTCACGCTGGCCCTGGAGATGAACAGACAACTGTTCCTTTGCCCAGATGTTCCCTCGGCCTCACCTCCCGCTGACTCCATGCAGCTGTGTGCCGCTGTGACTCCCAGAGCGTGGCATGTTGGTCCCCGGGCCACCTCTAGTCCCTCAACAGCACCTTCCAGAGAACTTCAGTTGCCATCTGATGCACGTAAAACTTTGTGTCTGCCTCTGCCCCTCAGTGTGACCATCTTCCCGCACTGCCATACCACAGTGATGTTATAATTTCTCACTTCTAGTCAATAAATGCTGCCTAATTTACTTAGCCTGTCTCGTATCGTTAAGCGCTTATTTTGCTTCCAATTATTAGTTGTCTAAATAATGCTGGGTGAGCATCTTGGCGCCCAGAGCTGCCCCTGCCTTCGGATTACTTCCTTTGGACAGATTCCCAGACTCAGGATTACTAGGTCACAGGATATGGACGTTTTTATGGCTTGTGATACACGCGGCCAAATGGCTCTCCAAAAAGAGCGACACTACTGTACTTCCTGCACCTCTGACAGTGGCTCACGTAATTCTGGGCCTCGGGGCTGCTAGACCCAGGATGCCGACGGGCAGCTGGGAGCTTTGAGAGTTTCTCTCTTCCTAAAAAAGTGTGCTGAACTTTCTCCCAACGAGCAAGGTAGTAAATGTACAACATAGAATCACAAATGGAGACGTAGAATCAGATAAAGCTAAAGACACAATCCCACCTTTCTTTCCATTAGGTTTTCAGGAGGCAGGACCCCCCGACATTCGAATCTGGGTTAAATTCACACAGAAGTGAGCAGGGTTTTGGTTTTTTTTGTGTGTGAGGAGGTTTTTGCTGTTGTTATTGTTGTTGTTTGTTTGCTGCAGAACTACAGATAAAACCGAGGGCCTCTGCACTGAGCTACATCCCCAGCATTTCCTTTTAAATTTTTGAGACAATCTTAAGTCCCTAAATTCCCCAGGTTGGGCTCCAGTTTGCGACTCTCCTGCTTCAGGCTCTGAGGGTGGGGACTACAGCTGTGTGCCCCCTGCCTGGCTGAGGGGTTTGTTTTTAATCACGGTTATACAAAGAGAGGGCCCACACTTTCTGGAGCAGTCCTCAGAGAAGATAGGGCCTATTCTAGCTACGATCTTAGAATCAGAACGTTTGAAAGCACAGCTCTGAAACCCCAATTGGGCTTGCAAGGCCATCGTCGAACTCCCTGGGTACACATCTTTGCCCTCTCCTGGGCCACACGCAAACTTGTCCAGCCACCGCTTGACCTGCTCATGGCAAAGAGGGTGCTTTAGGGGTGCCGTGGTCACAGAGCCAAATGCATTTCCTGACCTTCGAGGCTAGCACTGATGGAGGTCCCAGGACATCTGAGTGGTGCTGCAGCCCCGAGATATGTGCTGAGAGGAGGGGTCCCTCAAGGTGACAGAGCCAACAGGTGACCTGGCAAGGGTGAAAAGGGACCACTGGGGACCATGGATGCCACCCATGACAGCTCTGTACTGAGTGCTTGGTGTATATAGAACATCTCTGTGGGTGCTGTGGCATCTCTTCACTCACAGATGAGGAAACCGCATGTTCCCAACAATCCAGGACCCCTGAGCTAGAAGGCAGAGAGGCCAGGATTAGGCTCAGTGGGCACAACACAGCCTGGGCTCCTGCGCTGCCTATCTTGGAGTGAAGCTCTGGGATGAGCTTCGCTGCCCTTCTGCATCCAGCCACGCAGCACCCAGCTGCCTGGCTCTGTTCACTAGGACCTCCCGCTCGGATCAGTGCCATGGGTACCTCTCTGCTTGAGTGGCTGTCACAGATACCACAGGCCAGCCCTGAAACCATGGTTCCTACTTTCTTCCCATTCTAAAGCCTGGAAGCCCAAGGTCAAGGTCCTGCTGAGTTGGGTTCTGGTAAGGGTCTCTGCATGGTCTGCAGAAGCTGCCTTCCCACTGTGTCCACAGCTTTTCTTCTCCCCCACCCTCCAGGACTGAAAATTGAACCAGGACTCTTTGCATCATGCTACATTTTGGGCCTTTCTTTTTTTAATTATGAGGCTGTGTCTCATCAAGTAGCAAAGTTGTCCAGGCTAGACTCAAACATGTGATCCTCTAGCCTCAGCCTCTTAAGAGTACTGGGTTTACAAGTGTGCACTGCACAAGTCTCTAGTCTCTTTCTTTGCTGATAAGGACTTTGGTTCTGTGGGTTACGGTGCTGCTTGACTATTTCATATAGTCCCGACTGCCTCATTAAACAATTATCACGAAACCCACTGGGTTTAGAGCTCCAACGTATGAATCTGGGGAACACAGTTCAGCCCCCCTGACCTCTCCAGTGACTTTGCTCTAGGCCTGACAGAGGCCTCTGTGAAGGCCTCTCTGCCACTAGGCCTCACAGTTGAGCTGGTCACTGACAAACATGTTTTTCCTTTTAACTAGATGATGATTGTTTGCAGGTCAAAAATGCCTTCTCTCACTGCTCATGCTATCCCATTCACCCGTCCATGCGACTCCTCTGCTCCTCAGTCACACTCCATGAGCCCACATTGGGCTGGCCCTGGGACTTTGGTGGTGCTGGTTCCCGCACACAATGTGGCAACCTCCTTCCAGCCAAGTCGGCTGCTCCTCTCTCTGCCTCCTGCCCCGCCATCCCCAGGCTGCCCACATCTCTCACCTCTGGTTCTAAAAGACGCCCAACTAATGTCTTCCTGCTCCAGGGAACCGGATGGTGCTGCTCCATGCTGGCAGCTGCTTCGAGACACAGGAACTGTAAATGTCCCAGAAAATAAATGCAGGTGCCAAGAAAGAAAAGCAGTGTGCGCCTGCAGGAGTCATACAAACAGTGCCTCTGCGCCCAGGAGACGGGCAGCCTTCCCTGGATCGCTGGGCAGGCAGCAGGAAGGGACTGCCTCTCAGTGGCTCGGGGGTGGGGGTGGTGATGCTACCATCTCCATGGGGGGTACTGCAAAGGGCAGCACAGACTAGGCAAAGCCCAGGCCCCAGGACTCCCACAGGCCAGGTGGATCAGAGACCTGGGGATAGATTACAGTGGAATTTTGTTTTTTGCTTACAGCCAGAGCAAGAGCCCTTCCTTCAAAGGGCCTGAAATTTCCACCTCGAGGTACAGCATCAAGGAAACATGCTCTGAGTACATGCTCTGAGGCCACCCCTAATTCACACAGATCCAAATAGCCTCATCCCACATTTGCCATACACACACACCTGTAATCTCAGCACTGGGGAGGCTGAGGCAGGAGAACTGCCATGAATTGGGGGCCAGCCTCGACTACACAGTGAGAACCTGTCTCAAAACACCAAACCAATTAAAATAAAATTTTAGATCAAAGTGCTTTTTTAAAAAAAAATATAAATCTGGCATCCCTTCCCTGCACAAAGCCAGGAAGCAGCTCCCAGTATTCCCACCTGGGGGTGCAGTCCGAGGTCAGCATAGACTGCAGAGGGCTGGACTGTGATGCCACCCGTGGCCTCCGCCCTGTTGAGGCACAAGCTCCCACTGCACCCGGCCTCTCCCCATGGCTCCCAGCTCCCGGGCTGTCTCCCCAGGGCCCCTGAACGCAGGCCCTCTGCCACTCCACACCTGCCTGCCACCCCAGGCTCCCATCTGCACAGCACAGGAGGGCCGCTGTCCAAAAGGCCTCGGGAGGTGTCCTGCCCCTTTTAATTACAAGGCAGACAGATGGCCTCCTCCACACTCATCCCCCTCCACTTCCAGGAACCCAGAAATCAGCAGGAAGCCCAGGGGGAGGAGTGGTGGCCTCCCCTCCACAAGAGCTGCTGAGTCTGCAGCTCCCTACCCCTTCCTCCTCCACAGCCTCCTCCTCCTCCCTCAGCCATCACCACCATCACAGGAGGCAGCCCAGGAGTGGCCCGAAGTCAGAGCAGGGCTGCTGGCAAAGCCCCTAGGTCTGGGGCTCCAGAGGCGACACAGGGACACAGGGAGGAACTCGCCACCTCCTGGGCAGGGAAGACAGTATGAAGAACTCAGCAAAGTCCATGCCTGAGCAGCCTGGGCTGGAAAGAGTGGGACAACTGACCAAGCCTCATCCCAGAGCAGGCCGGGGAGGCAGACGCCCTAGGAAGGCTTCCTGCTGGGGGTGACAGTGCTGTCTGGTCTCTAAGGAGGCCCTGATTTCCACATTCCAGAGAGATCTTCCAAATCAATATGCTTACACTTGTGGAATTTGGTGTGCTGTGTGCCATGTGTGTGTGTGTGTGTATGCATGCACACGCGTGTGTGCGTGTGTGTGTACAGTTTTTTAAATGCTGTTTATTGAGGAAATCCCCAGTCAGTGACAAGATTGTGGCATCATCTGAGTGTCTCCCCTCCACGAAGTCCTGGGATAGATGGGGGCTCCACACTCTCTCCCAGCCCCAGCTCCCCTCCAGGTAGGGGGCCTTACCCAACAGCAGGGTCAGCAAGAACAGCAGGATGAAGAGGCAGGGGATTACCCCCCAGTCAGTCTCCAAGGATGCAGTTCATTAGGAGGCATCCTCCGTTGCCATGGAGATCCCAGGCCCACAGAGCTTGGCTAATAGACTGAATTCACTCAGGCCTCGAGCACAATTAGGTAAGATGAATTTTTGAGTGGGAGGATAATGAGATTCGGATGTCCGGGAAGCATATGGTCACCTCCCAAGGGAGGGCAGAGCCTGGAGGGCACACTGCTGTCACCAGGTCACCAGAGCATGCCTCTCCAGGGCGGGAGGTCAGGGAGGCCCCGGGGGAGAATTTCTCCTCCTTTAGAATTCTGCCTGGGCACCTCTCTCTAAGCAGCTCTGCAGGGCAGAAGAATGAGGAATAAACTCACTCAATCTGATTGGTCCCAGGCCCTCACGTACAGGCTCGGGAGCTCCTACAAATAGGCCAGGCACA
Source organism: Cavia porcellus (assembly GCF_034190915.1). Taxonomy (NCBI): domain Eukaryota; kingdom Metazoa; phylum Chordata; class Mammalia; order Rodentia; family Caviidae; genus Cavia; species Cavia porcellus. The sequence continues at coordinate 630,914 of NW_026947493.1, forward strand.
GGGGAGCATCCCAGGGCTCCCTAGGCTCACCCCCTGTCTTGGTCATTTTTGTCCTCAATGGGACATAATTCCTGACACCTATAACTGAGAGAGAGAGAGAGAGAGGTTTATTTTCATTCATGTGTTTAGTCCACAGTTGGCCAGCTCCAAGGCAGGAGGGCATGGTGGAAGGGTCTGGTGGGGAGGAGAGAAGCTCACCTCATGGCGGCCAGGAAAGAAGAAGGAGCCAGCAGCTCAGAGAGTTCATCCAGGCCCCTCCCTCGCTCACCCACCGCTTTCAACCAGATCCCACCTTCGAACAGCAGGCCAGTTTTGATACCCTCATAATCCAGTCACCTTCAAAAAGCCCCATCTACATACACACAAGGCTTTGGGAGACACCTCAGTATATACGATAAGATGCTCTTCCCATGCAGGACGAGAGCACATCCTTGGGAAGGGCAGACGAGTCTGTTACTACCTAAGTCTCCTCTCATTACAGCGGAGAGAAGGGTGGGCCAGGGTAGACTCCAGATTGCTATGGAATTAAAATGACACATAAAAAGTGGAGAGACAGAAGCTCACTGCAGAGGGGCCACTGGGCATAGGGGTTCCAGGATAAGAAAGGGGACTGGAAGATGGGCAGCTGACATTCACCAGGACACTCAATTCCCCCCCCCCCCCCGCCCCACTGTGCTCTCTGAAGTCGGCCTGTCTAGAATGCAGGTCTGCTCTGCAGAGAACACTGGGGTTGCTACCCTCAGATCGATTTTTCTCTAGGATGCTGCTATTAGCAAAAACCACAGCCACACACAGCACAGGACCAGAGGCAGCCAAGGCTCCAGACTTGCACGGTCAGCCCACAGCCCAACCTCCTCACCCGCCTGCCCACCCCCCACTTCCCCGGGTCAGCCCAGGCCTTGAGCCTCCACCAGGGCCCCCAACTGGCCAGCTGCCCCAGGCCAAGGAATAGTGGGCTTAACTGTGCCACCCCAGGATAAGGACAAGGACAGAGAGCCACAACCTGGACTTTGGCCCATGCCTCTTCTGAGCCCCAGTCTGTAGCAGTAACTCTGGTGATGCGTCTGTGTTCCATAGCAACGGAGGGTTTTGTTTGTGAGGTCTTTTTTTTCTTCTTTTTCTTTTGATTTTGATGGGAGGAAGCAGAAATTAGGAGGAGCGACTGGCTAAAAGCAATGTTTTGAAAGGCAAAATGTCAGGCAATTAAGGATCCAGTTTCTGTAGTGCACTAGGGATGTGGCAGACCCAAGGGCCATGTGACTTTGGGAGTGTGACCCATCCCCTTAAGCCTCAGTTTCCCCAGCCATGAGTGGATGCAGCGGAGCCCACCTCCCAGCCTCCTGGGTTACTGCACAGACATGAAACACGGCCTTGGGTCACAGGATGCTCTGGGGCCACCTCCGCACTTCCAGCTTTTGTTAGCAGTGGCTTCTATCCCACAGCATCTCCACTCCCTGCCCCCCAAAACCAGGGCACCCCGGCAAAGCCCTGCTCAGCGGGCAGGTGGGCAGCAGGCTGCTGCCCCGTCACGTCTCCTTGACCGAGAAGACTGTGCCTCCTAACTGCTCTTCGGTTTTACCCAGTTCAAAGCGAGCAGGGCACTGATTCCCTACAGGATGAGGAAGAAATGAGCTTCTGCTCAAAATACTAATGAGCTGAGGCCGGCTGGGACGGCAGCCCAGAGGACTCCGGAGAGCCAGACTCGGCCCAATTTGAGCAGGCGGCGTGGGAGGCTCTGGATTTGTGCATAGCCCAGGGCAGGGCCACTCACAAGGCCACAGAGCCCAAGCAGGGGCCCACCATGGCCATCCCCAGCCTGCTACCTCCATAGACTTGGGAGCTGGTCCTTCTCCCCAGAGCTCAGATGCCCTGGTAGCTGTGGGGTGTCCCTCTCCTTCTCCCAGCCACCAAGGCCTGCCTTATCCTTCCCAGGCTGCTGCTTCTGCCTTGGCTCAGATTCTTATGGCTCAATGGGGCTGCAGGGCTCCTGCCTTAATCCCTTCTTCCCTGTCCTCCCCACAGCTCCTGGAGCAGTCATTCTCAAATAATCAGTCAACAAACATTAGTGAGCACCTAGCCCATGCTAGCCTGTGGTGGGCAGGACCGACTTCCCCCTCAGCCTCCCTTCTGACCCTCAGATGCGGGCCTGCTTGTCTTAGGCAGCAGGCAGGCTCCTCCTCCCTTTCAGCTGCGGCCCTCAGCCAGGAAGACGTCCCCAGGTTCCGTGCAGCTCCATGCTCCTTTCCAGCCCCTGGTGTCCCGTGCCCCCAGCAGGGCTGCCTCCTCCTGTGCCCCTGCCTGTTTCTTCATGGCCTTTTCTGTGCTGCCCCTGCCCTCCAGGCACCAGGGACCTGTCTGTTCTGCTTGCCATGACTCTATCTCATCACCTAGGACAGTCACCAGCTGGGGCAGGCTGCAGAGATGGGAGTGGCCAGAGATTCCCGCAGTTCATGGCACCCCTGTGCTGCTCCAGGCTCCTTCTGGATGTGGGCGGCACAGGCACAAGGCCCGGGAGCAGCACCTCACACACTGCCAGCCTGGTCTCCACCCACTGCCCATCTGGGCCCCACATCCCACCGGGCAGCCCCAGGGCCCAGGACTCCCCACGAACCACGCTGTGGACCTGCATCAACTCCTTCTGCGTCACCTCCACCGTGCCAGCCCAGCCTGCTGTCCAAAGCCAAAGCTAAGGCCACCACCAGCCCCTGGCCACGCCCAGGCCAGCCCCTGCTGCGTTCTCCTTCCGTGTGCCTGCGTCCCGTGCAGCCCTCGGCCAGCCAGTCACTTCCTCCTGTCTGTCTGTCTGTCTGTCTGTCTGTCAGGCAGACTCCAAGGCCCTCCCAGCTGGGGAGAAGGGTCCTCTCTCTTCGTCCTGAGCCTGCACGGTGCCCCGCACAGGGCAAGGATAGAAGGGGTGCTGGTGTGCATGGCGATTCCGATGGCTCTAACGGAACACCTGCCGTTCACTCTGCTCCGAGAAACCGCTAGGCCTGGGCCCCAGGGCTGAGCTGAGAGCAGCTCCCAGAGCCCTGAGGGAGGGAACAGCAGGCGATCCAGGCCTCCACACAGCTCAGGGCTCCGGCCAGGGCCGTGGGCTCCCACATCTAAAGAAGAAGCTGTCTCTTGCAGGAGGAAGTGCTACCCTGCTCCTGGTCCCTTGGCTCCCTGGAGATGTAAACCGGAAGCCTGCTCCCTTCCTGGGAGGAAATCCCGCCTGCATTCCCAGGGACATGGGACACTGAGTCCTACTCAGAGAGGAAGGAGGCAGGGCCCCTCTGTCCCACCCTGAGGCAGGGCATCTCAGCAGGTCTTCGGGCTTGAATACCTCACCACCAGGTCCCTGGAATGGTTTGAGGCTTCCTCCAAGCACCTTGCATCTCAGAAGTCTTACTTCCCAGCTCAAGCACTACAAGCCCCACCAAGGGACAGACCCACTCAGATGATACAGCTGTCTCCCAGGGGGACTCAAAAGCCCAGAGAGGGTAAGCAACTTGCCATGGTCACATAGCATGTTAGAGGCAGAGTCCATGGCAGACACAGGCTTTGTGAGGTAACCAGAAAAGCAGACGCTGAAAGGCTCCTGGGAACTCCAGGCAGGAAGGTGACAGGACCATCTGACTGGCCCAGAAATTCTATCCCTTCCTTTGCAAACACATGGCTTGGTTCAGCTTCAAACCCAAAGCAAGCCCATCTCTGCTCCAGGCTGGGAGACAGGAGAAGTGGCCCCTCCCTGGGGCTTTTTCCCTGGAGGCCAAGTCCCATAAACACAGCCACTTTCTCATCTGCCTGCAGAAGCATTTCAGGAGGGACAGACGCCCAGATGTGCCTTTGATCTGCTGCTGGTAATTCCCATGGTGGGGCTGCTGCACCCCCACGCCCAGCACTGCGGTGTCTGGGGCAGGGGCAGAGCCCTTTCTACCAGCAGCATCCGGGTCCACCCACCCGCACCACTGCAGGGCCTCAGGGCCACCCTCACTGGGGACCTAGACCAGACAGGCACTGCCCACAGGGTGTGCCCACATTGGGCCTTCAGGAACGGGCAGGCAGAAACCTCAGTGGCTAGTGAAGAAAGCCACCCTTCCCCAAAGAAAATTCCCCCAAACACCCCTCCTTGTTGATCATCCACGTTATTCTTGGATCCTGAACCTTCACTGGCTCCCCAGTGCCAAGAGGATTCAGCATCTCAGACGGTCATTTCCTGCACTTTCAAATGTAGCCGCACCCAGCCTCCAGGCCACAGCTCTTTGGACCCTTCCTCCCCAGATGAGTCCTTCCTTTTCCGGTCTCTCTCTCCTTCCCTTCCTGTCTCTCTCTTCTCAGGCTGGCTGCAGGTGCCACCTCTCCCAGGAAGCCTCCCCAGACCACCATACCCCACAATGCTCCCCCTTCTCCTTGAGCTCCCTCACGGCTGTCTGCCACCATCACCCGAGACCCAGTCTTGGGACATTGTCCCATACGAGGTCTTCTTGTCCCAACACCTAGACATCCACGCTCTAGCACCTTCCCTGCAGTTGTTGAGGGTCAGGACAGCCTCAAGCCACACACAAGGAATTTCAAGACTGGGACGGTAAAACACAGAAGCAAGCAGCACACGGTTTGTGAGCCCAGGAGCTGGCTTGAGACAGCGTTTAAACCTCACCAGGTGACAGCACCGGGGTCAGAGCCACAACACGGACAGTGGGAGCCAGTGAAGGTTGCGTACTGAGCTCCCTTGACAGCACCCAGACCAGCAGGACCTTCACCACTGCACAGCTGTGCTATCTGGAGCACAGACACAGGTACAGAGTGAACAGCTGACAGCCGGAAAGACGCCTTTTCCATTTGTGCTTTCTAATTAAGCATCAAACATACACACTGTGTCCACCAGGCAGCTTGCTACACTGACACATATGTGCTAATGTATCCCCCATGGCTCCAGGTTCTCTCCCAAGATTCTGCTAGACAGTTGGGGAAACTGTGTCCCAGATGGGAGTGGGGATAAGCACCAACCTAAGTTCCTGCAGACAAGCAATGCCAGGGCTGGGATATCCAGGAAGCTTTTGGATACATCCCAGGGTTCTTGTCACTAGGGCTTTGACCAGGTCTTCCTGGCCCCTCATCCCACCTAGCTTTTCATACCTGGATCGAGCCATTCCTGCAGTCCAGGTGGATGGGAAAAGCTGGGGTGGTGGTGGTGGGCTGGGCTATCTCCTTGGGGGCACACACAGAGCCTGAACCCAGACAAAGGGGAAAGCCAGGCTGGGCCCTGAAACCTTTCCCCACCCTCCCTCGCTGCCTCTTGGGCAACATGGCTGGGGCAGAAGGCTCAGCTGCAAACACGACAGCAGTGTCTTTGCTTAAGAGCTCTTTAGGGCTCCCCAGAACATCCACAGGATGCAGCCCTGCCCTCAGGCACAGCATCCAGCACTCCCACAGCTCCCACCTGCCCCTGCAGCCCTCTCACACCCTGCCCAGCAGCCTCCCTTCCCAGCATCACTGCAGCTGTGCCGAGCGCCCCTCTGGCTGGCCTGTGCCCCTGTGGACTGGCGCAACCCTGAGGAAAGACACTGCTCTGCCGTCACTCCCTGGGCATCTAGGGCCCAGCACCCAGCCCTCTGCAAATGGGTTCAGCACGCATCTCAGGCCTCACAGGGGTGGTGCAGGGAAGGCGGGCAACCAGAGTGGGGTTCTCTCCATCTGTACCCCCATCAGAGTCAAGTCCCATTTCCCCCTCTGCTGCCGTAAAGGCATCTTCTCTGTGACTCAGTTTCCCTACCTGCAAAGTGGGCACAACAGCAGAATTGCAAGATAACAAGTGGGCAGTGCACAACCTGGGGGACAGGCCCAGGACAGCCTCATCGGGTAGTTCCCATTGCTTTTCCAGGCTGAGGCCCACATAGCCTGCAGTCTGGCTGCTGCAGCACCCTGTTCTTCCTGGCCTCAGAGGGGCGGCTGTTTGTGGGTCCTGAGTGTCCCCTCACTTCCGCCTATCCCCTCTCCCTTTCTCCCTCCTCCAAGCCAGAGTTCCAGGGAAAGCTTGGCGGGGAAATTCCTGTAGCCTGTGATAAAGTGTGGCCAAAGAAAAACTCTTAGCGGTGCTGGCTCCCAGTCTAGCGGTGCTTCTCATGGTTTCAGAGATAAAAGAACAGGGAGAGATTGCCGTGACGCACGCTGCCAGGAGGCAGGGCCAGGTTTGGCCCTCCCTGACCGGCCACTGAGCACGTGGCAGCCCAGCACGTAATCACAGCCTGGTGACTGGTCATCAAGAGCCCGGAGTTGCTCCTCCTGTCCCTCCTGCCTGGCCGCTGGGTTCCACACTTGCCACTCAGAGAGCCCTGGCACCTGAGCTAAGGACTCACGGACCTTTCCTCCGCCCTGCACTTCTAAATCAGGCCATGGCTACCAAAAGCCTAGAAAAACCTGGTCAATCCAATGAACTTGGGAGAGGGGAGTCAGCGACCCTCCTCTTCCCATGCTCTTGTGGGTAGGACTTCCGGCCTTCGGCTTCCCCTCTGCAAAATAGGGGTGTCCACTGCAGGCCTCCACAGCCGCGCTGGCTCCCAGCAGTTCATGGCTTGGTGAGCATGAGGGTTTAGCTAGAGCAGCAACTCCCAGGGATATTTCAGACTTGCCCTGAATGCCACCAAATCTTGTGTGTCCACACCAGGTACCCCAAAGTCTGGGACCCCACCCACCCTTTGATGAGTGCTGAGAAAGGCATTGAAAGAGGAGACACAGTTGGCCTCGGGAACCACGGCTCACATTCATCAAACACGGGCCAGAACAGAACCACACAAGGCCCCTGCCTGCTGGCCTGGGACTAGAACCCAAGATCCCCGGGGTCCAGAGCTGGGAACCCCGATCCCCAAAGAGCCCCTTTAATGGGACAGCTCAGGCAGGCCCTGAAGTCACCTCTGTCCATAACAGCTTGACTTAATTCTTAGATATCAGGATGCCTGAGGCAGGAAGATGACAGATGACACTCAGATGACAGAGTTGTCACAACAAAAAGTTACCAGCTGGTCCCAGGTATGCAGAAATCCCCTTGCCCAGAATCCCAAGTTTCTTGGCATCCCAGACTTCCCGGTGCATTCCTGTAAGCTGAGCCCAGCCCAGGGCGGGAGGTCAGGGGTACAGCACAAGCAGCTTTCTTCACAGCTAAGCAAAAAATGCAGGAATTCAATCCCTTTGTCTGTCTCCCAGGAACCCCTGGATTGCCATCACTTGCTCCACCTCCTGGAAATTCCAGGAGATTCCAGAATTGTGAGTACCTTTAGCTAGTGGAACATATCTCTTCCCATCAATCCTAAAAAAGGGAGGGGGCAGAACTGAAGCCCCAGCCCCAGCTGACCTATAGCTGCAGCGAAGGTCAAGGTTATTGGGCCGGAGACCTGCAGGGACCAGGTAGGACCGTGCTGTGGGACCCCTACTCCCCACCTTCCAGAGGGAGCCAGGATGGAACACATCAAAATCCCAATGCATTATTTGGCTGACTTCTCAAATAAAAGCAGGACACCGAATCTGTCCCAAGCATATTAAAGCAGCCAAAATAGACGGAACAGGAACTTTTCAGCTGTACCGAACTAGCTCAACAGAGCAGGAACAGAGAGAGGCTGTTTGGAAGCCAGGAGCTCTCTGCCACCCACGTGCTGTGAATCACTTCTGAAGTCGAGCTGCAGCAGGAGGCGGCCGGCTAACTTGGTGGCTCTGAAGGCCAGGGAACCCAGCAAAGGAGGAAGGGGGACTGGCTCACACAGACAGGACCGTAAGCCATCCTGCTCCATGACAGCAAGCAAGCAGCTTTCTTCCCACAGCACCTACAGCTTCCAGCACCCTCGGCAGACAGGGGCTCAGAGAGCTTCAGGAGCCAGCCCAGCTCACACAGGTCACACAGCCCTGGAGGCTGGGTCTCTGTCTCCAGGGCTGTTGCTCGGTAAAACTGCAGAGCAACTCCTACCAGCTGAACAGAGCTTCTGGGTCCCTGTGTGACCTCATTCAGTCACCTCCCTTTCTCTGATTGAGCCTCTGCTCCTGCACCTCTAGAAAGGGGACTAATAACAGCTCAAATCTCATAGTTGTCAAGAAGATTAACCATGTTAATAATATGAATTACGATCTTTTTATTTGCAGCGGTGGGGAGCAAGTCCAAGCCCCAGCGCTTGTGAGGCAAGTACTCTACCACCGAGCTATGTCCCAGCCTGTCCCGTACGAGGGTCTTCATCTGTGGGGCCTACACCAGGTACTGTGGTGGAAGGGTCAGTCGCTTCTGGAGCCACTACCATGCCTCGGAAGATGAGACCTGCACCTAGGAAAGAGGCACCCTCTGCACCCCGACCCTGGGCACCTGGAGCCTTGGGTGACCTCAAGTGTCACGGGCAGGGACAATGATTAAGCCTGTGACCTGAGTACCATGCAAGGCACCTGCTTTCCCTGAGCCCCAGCGGGGCAGAAGCCAAATGAAAGGCAAGAAGCCTCTCTCCACCTCTCTCCGCCTCCCTCTATCTATCGAGCTATCGTCTATTTTCCCCAGTTTTACTTTAAAGACCAAAGCCCAGTGTAGAAAATAAGAAAGATCTACAGGAAAAGCTGGTTCAGAAGGGAGCCCACTGACCACACAAGGCCGCTATTTTCCTACCGAAGTCTCCTCTTGGGGAAATCAATGCACTGGCCTTCTCCTTGGAGCCAGGAGGCCCCCTGTCTCCTTACACAGCCAAGGAGGCTCAAGGAGGCTGAGGCCACTTTCTGGCTCCCCTTCCCTGGGTCAGCTCAAGAAAGAGCCCAGATCCAAGCTGCTGTCACCATTTCCAGCAGCAGGGAGGGAAGGAAAGTGTGCCGCGGGCAGGGCCACATCTGGACTGGCCTTCATTCTCCTTTGCTGGGTGACTTTTTGCAAGCTACTTGACTGCTCTGGGCCTGGTTTTCATCTGTAAAGCGATGGTAACAGCTTCCCCCACCATGACGCTGCTCTGCAGATTTGGTAAGCTGACACACATACCGTGGCTCATCCCTCCTGGCACACAGGATGTCCCCACAGTGAGCCATTTTGACCCAGATGAGCTGGACGAATGCCATCTAGGAATGGTCCCCTCAGTACTGCTCGTGGGGAACCCCAGACAGTGCCAGGCACCCAAGAAGTACTACCCTTGGACCTCTTAGTGATAATGCTAATAGGGGCTAAGTGCCCCTATTAACAATCTCAACACACAGATGGGGAAACCGATGAGCAGAGAGGTCAGGCAACTGGCTTGAGGACACACAGAGAAAGCCTGACTTCAAAGCCTGCATCTTAGCTCTGGCCCCCTAAGATAACCGGGGCCTCTGAGAGAGGCAGCTGCAGACGAGGCCCAGACTCCTGGATTCTCTGAATGAAGCCAGCTCCGAGTGGAGGTGGAGGTGTGGGCCTTGCCCTGGTCACGCCTTGTTCTGCTCCAGGCTTAACCCCACCCAAGCCCAGGGCAGACATCGTCTACAGGGAGGGTGCCCATCCTTTCCAACAAGGGCACAGGCTCAGGTAAGGCACCTTGGCACAGGCGTCACCCAGGTCACCAGATGTGTCACCATATCCAGATGTCCCTAAGCGGAGCCAGTGCATGGGGTGGATGCGCACCTGGAGGAAAGGCCCAGCGGAAGCAGCTCCCGCTCCCTGCCATGGTCCAACCTTCGATTCTGCCTGCCAAGCCTCAGTTTCCTCCTCTGGCAAATGGGGCAGATGCCAAGCTCCAGTCACCCCCTGGTTTCCAAGCCCAATGCCCACCTAATAATCTATTAGCCTAGGATTCTGGGGCAGCTTTCTGGGCTGGGGAGGGTGACACCCAGATTGCTGTGCCTCTGAGCACCTGAGCGCTGTGGGTGTGCCCCTCTCCCCACCCAGACCATTCATTCCTCCTGTGACTGAGGGCCCCCTCCCCGAGGCTACAGGATGTGCTGCAGGATGCAGTGCAATAAGGCGCCCACGCCCACAAACCCAGAGCCTCCTGGTGCTTTCTTAATTAATTGGAAGGAGAGTGCCAGCCTGAAACCAATTACAAAGTCCCCCCAGCAGCCTCCGCGGGACTGGAGCGGGGGAGGGGCGAGGAGGGAGCAGGGCAGGGAAGGGGCCAGCCTCCCTCTGCACCCCTCCTTCCTGAGCAGCTGGTCCCACACTCCAGGCTCACAAAGGACAGGCTCATTCTGAACAACTTCTTTTCATGTGGAAGCCACTGGATTTGCAGCTGTCCCTCCCTGGCAGGCCTGTCCTGTACCAGCTGCTAAGGCAAGGAGAGGGCGACTCCAGGGAGCTAACGGAGACGAGGACACACATCTCCTAACACCAGACAAGTCCTGTGGCCAGCCACAGCCAGATCAGACTCTGGGCTGCCCAGTGCCAAGAGCCCGGGCTCCTCCACCCGCACTGGCCGGCAGAGAAGTGGAAAAACTCACTCCATGCCAGTGGTGCTGCCAGGCCCGGTACTGCCAGGCTGTGGATCCTGCCTGTATCCAGCCCCTACCCTGCCAGGCTCCAGTCTACACCGACTCCCATCCTTCCCAGATGCCTCTAGGAGCAGCCATAGGTGCCAAGGTGGCTGTGGCCCAGGGCAAGGGAACACAGGGCCTGCAGACATCAGAAACAAAGAGGCTGACAGGTTTTCTGGAGAGGAGTCTCCCTGCCTAGTGGGAGCCATAGCAGGGAAGGAAAGGGCCGGCAATGACTGAGCCTCACAGAATGCAAGCAAGACAGCCGCTCCCACCTGGCACCCTCGGGACCCTGAGGCTCCAAACTCAGGGCTCAGGCACACCTGTCCACATCTGTCTCCTCTAAGATCCCGCACAGCAAGGGCCACAGCCTATGTGTTCTGTGACCCTAAAGCCCAATCACATGGTTCCCAAAGTGCCAGAGGAATGAAGAGCGGCTGCCCAGCTTTGGCACCAGGATTTGACATCTTGAGAGAATGGAGACAGGAGCAGCAAAGGCCGCCCTTCCCCAGGGTTTCCAGCTGTGTCTGTGCTGAGGTCTCTGGGACATTTGACCACGGCTTGGGGACATGCTGTCACCAACTCAAGACAGGAAAGAACTGCTGGGGAATATAGGGTCTGGGGGTCAGGCACCCCATAGGGTGGCTGGACTGTGGGCCAGCCAGGACCTGTAATGCTCCCCACCATCATAACTCTGGGTATAGCCAGGGTTTCCTGGTCACCTGGACCCCCTCAAGCTATTCCTCCAAGGGAAGAGGCCACCAATAGAGGGGAACCAGGGTTTCAGTGGGAAGCAAGGGTGACGCCAAGGGGAACCTGCAGGGGCCAAAACCTCAGCTGGATTCAGGCTGCCCCACGTTCCCTCACAGGGCAGCCAGCTGGGAAGAGCACGCACCAGGAGTACGAGGGACTCAGGCTCCAGCCTCACTGGATGACCACAGGCAAGTGACAGCCTCTGACCTGAACCTCAGGTCCCTTGCTCTGCCCTGTGACTTCTCCAACATTCTCTGCCCCTGCAGGCCTACAGGTGCCCCAGAGACAGCTGGGCTTTGCCACATAGCTGTTTCTACCTGGATGGGGCCACACCATCTTCAGCAGCAGCCAGGGGCAGGAGACAGGGGCAGGGACAGTGACCAGACTCACTGGTCACTGGAGAACTCACTGGTTTCCAGAGGAGGAAGATGCTGGAAGCCAGGACTCTCTGCCCCCACCCTTCCTCCCCAGTCCTGCCTCTCCAGGGACTCCCTTCCAGGAACTGACCCTCCCAGCTGGAGCAAAAACCAGCAAGGCACTCCGTTCACTAGCCCTTCACTCAATACAGCACTCCTGACAACAGGGGAGCCCTGGGGTCACTGTGAGCCACTTCCTCGCTTCCCTAGAGCCCCCACCTCTGGCCACAGCACAGTCATTGAGCCAGGAAATCAATGCAAAGGAGCCTGAGCAGCAAAAGGGGTCGTGAAATCCTGCATCACAATTTCCAGGCTGCAATCCTAACACGTTTCCTTCTTTGCTTAAATTGCCTTGCTAAAGCAATTTAGAAACATGTTTAAAAGTGCTGGCCAGCAGGGGCACAAGTCTGTAATCTCAACACTCAGGAGGCTGAGGCAGGAAGATGAGTGCTTGTTCCTGCCTTGCTATGGAAGCAAGCTAGACAGACTCTGAGTGGAGGAGTGGCCCCGACCTCCCATGGATGGACATTCGTGGCCTGCATCTGGTTCTCCCCAGTGAGTACTTTTTTTTTTTTTTTTTTGGTATCATTCCTTTTCTTGTTACATAAAGGAATAAAAGGTAGCTAAGTCAAATGCATAAGAGAACACAGAATTTAAAACACTGTAACCAGGATAGATGCCACCAGGTGAGAAGGTCATGATGCAGGTCCACGTGGGTGTGTCCCTACTGCTGGTTGGGGTTCTTTGAAAGAAGAGTGCTGGACAGAAAACTGAGGCTCACGTCCTCTCAGGAAGTGATCTGAGGGCCCAGCGACTTGCTGCCTGCTTCCTCTTCTCCATTTCCTAGGCCCATGGAGTTGTCCGGTCCTGCCATCCTCCAAGCCCCTTGCTCTGGTTTTCTCAGACAGGGTCTCATTGTGTAGTTCAGGCTGGCCTCAAACTCATGGCAATCATCCTGCTTCAGCCTTCCCAGTGCTGGGGTTACAGGAATGCACCACCATGCCTAGTCCTCTTTAAGGTTATAATAACAAGTATTTTTTAAAAGGGGGTTTTGCTACTTATCTGTATTGACTATAGTACATATTTAATATGTAGCTCAAAGCAACTCCTATCATTCAACGCAGCCCAGGAAAAATGTCATGAGGCTGGACAGCCTGCATCTGTCCTCTTCCCTCTGTTGCCATTTGCAACAGTGACCCCATCTCCCACTCTCCCTTTAGGGTTCCCCTCCTGTCTGTGGGATCACCAGACCATCACGGACACCAAGGAGCCCCTGAGCTGGCTCCCCCTGCACTCCACAGATGGAACTTCGGAGGCCCAGCGATGTCAGGGACTGCTCCGAGGTCCACGGCCTGGTACTGGCAGAGTGAGGATGAGACACCAAGCTGTCCAGCATGCAGGTCGGTGGCCTCTCCTGGGCCCGTGGAGGAGAAAACCCGCAGGAGCAGAACGCTCACCAGGTCCTCACCTATGTCCCGCCTCATTTCTCCTGTTCCCTGTGGGCCCTACAAGAACACTGCTGGTGTGTGAAGGCAGCCAGGGAGGAGGAAAGGGTTAAGGCGGGGATTTGACTTAATCCCCTGATGGGGCTTAAGCTGAGCCACCCTGGTTAAGCCACATGGAGGGGCCTGCTGGAGGCTGGGTACGGAGAGGGGGGATCTTAGTGGACACCAAGAGGCCAGTTCTGCCAGGCTGTCTCCAAGTGCCCACCCTCATGCTGTCTGTGTCTCATTCCTGCTAGAGGCCAGGCCTCCAAGCAGTGCCCCTCCACTATGAGAGGTGCCAGGCCCAATAGCCAGTAACAGGAGGGTCACTGGCCATACACCGACACAGCCCAGAGGGTAAATCCAAGCCCCTCACCTCCTTGCTGTGTGACCTTTAGCAAGTCACTGCCCCTCTCTGAGCCTCAGCTTCTTCCTTCACTAAAGGGGACTGAGCACTTTCCTTGCAGGCCTCCCAGAAGAAAGGCTGCATGGACTCAAGTACATAAAGAGCAGCACAGTTATCCATCTTGCGTCCTTCTTGTCCCCATCCCAGGCCATCTTGTGCTCTTCGGTCCCACCTGCCTACACTCTGGCATTAATAACTGTTGTAGTCCGGGGTTGTACACAGAAAACAATTAGGATTAGGACATGGAATTTATAATATTTTTATAATGGTCACCGGGAATTAACACAGGAAAATGCAGGAAATCTATCCACACAACACCAAAGACATAGATTATTTAGTCAAGAGCCTAAACCCCACGGCAATGTCCCACATGAGTCCAGATAAAAACCCAGCGCTCAGGACAACACCTCCCACGAGTCCAGCTGGAGGTTCAGAGCCCACAAGAAGGACTCACGCCAGTCTCTTTTAGGGATCCGTGCCAGGAAGACCCAAGGGTCAGCTGTGGAAGCTAGAAAGTCTATGCCAGCAGGATGAAGGAGCTGTGGGATGAGGGTTCTATGCTGGAGCTGAGAAGTCACACTCACAACAAAGACCAGGGCTATCCTGAAAGGCACCACAGCTGTCCTCAGCGACACGGAGGCCCGGAGCTCCTCCGACAACAAGCACAGTCGGGTACGTGCCAGGAAGCAGCGTGACGAGTTCATCCTGGAGACCAGGCAGCACATGTCTTCCCCTCCGGAGCCAGGAAGCAATGCTCGATGAGAGGACCAAAGCTTCTCCAGAAGAACCAACCCGTAGGAGAACCCACAATGCCTCCTTAACACCTCAACCCTCTTCTTCTCCACCTATTTATCCTGGCAACTTTCCTCAGGTGGAGCATCTTCCCTCAGTGCCATGCTGATGTAATCCAGTTGGCGTTGACCACCAGTTCTTAATCCATAACAATATACAATAATGTCAATCCTTCTCAGCAGAATGGCATCTGTATCATTTCAAAACACCAAGCAACCCACTCCCGCTGGATGACAACAGTCACCCCAAAAGCAGCCAGCATTGGGGGTGCCCCTCATCTTCAAGTTCCTCTTCCCACCATGTGCTAGGATCACTGGCAAAGCGTGGAGTTGAGCCAGAGGACCCCAACGAAGCCAGCAGCCTGTGACAGATCGCACAAGGGCATGGGCAGCCCTGAGCCCCCCAGCCCCCTGCGACCCCTGCAACCCTGCCCTCCATCTGTCCCCCCCTGCTCCAGCCCCAGCAGGCTGCCTGGCCCACTCTGGCCTCCACTCAGAGCCCAAGAGCCAGCTGAGCAGCCGGGAAAAATGCAGGCTGGCCTGGGTGCAAGAGCTGCCTAGGCCAAGGCCAACGCCAAGCCCAGTGCTACAGCCAGGCCAGGCTGGGAGTGGTGAGCCGCGCTCCCAGGGCCTCTGCACAGGGCAGGGTCACGCCCTTGATCTCATTGGTCCTTCAACTGCAGTCACCACCCACAGGAGTCATGGTATCATTTTCACTGGAACAAGAGGAAACTGAGGCCCAAAGTAGAAGCCCCACTACCTCAAGGGTTACCTAAGGGATTTGGGGTAGACATGACCTCAGGACTACCTGGTCCCCAAAACCGGGGTACTTCCCACTGTCCCACCCACCCCTCTCTTAACTATGCTCTCTGCAACTGGGGAGCCCCCAGAGTTCTCAAGTGAGCGCGGGGCCCTGTGGCAAGTCTTAAGAGCCCTCTAAGAAGGGGCTGGAAAGATGCCCACCGATCCGTCTCTGTCACAACTCCTCCCCGCGAGGTCTCTGAGCTGGCCCACTGGCCTCGCCATCCATCGCGGATAGTCGATCAAAGACAGGGCAGTTGTTTCTTCTCAGGGTGGTTTTGAACTATGGGCTGGTGCCCCAGGCCAGCAGGTGAGGTGGGGCTCGACCTCCTCAGAGGGCCTGCTCCATGCCCACGCCACAGTCCAGCCCAGCCCCTGCTGCGGCGGACCCTGCAGTCGGTGCACACCACGCATGGACCCACGGAGCGTGCACCGGACACAACTCGGGCGGGGCGAGTGGGGGCGGAATATGCAGCATCTCACTCAAGGGTTAAAAATGCAGTCCCGCTGGCCAGGGCCAGGGCTGGTGTCCAAGCCGCAGGGCTGCCAGAGCCAGAGCCCAGAGCCCAGAGCCGCATCCCGCCCTGCCTCGAGGGCGAGCGGCCCGGGCGCGGAGGGAACGAGCGCCGCGCGCACCACCCTTCCCGGCCCGCGCCCGCGCCCGCGCCTACGCCCCGCGCCCCCGCCGCCCGCGGGTCCCGGCCCGCCGCTTACCTTGGTGACCGTCATGCAGGAAGTCGGCCGGGCTGGCGCGTGCGGGGGCGGCGGCCGGGGTCCCGCGCTCGGGCTGGGCCGCTCCGGGCCGGCGGGCTGCGCGCGAGAACGCTCGCTCGTGGGCGCCCGCCGCGCTGGCGCTGATGTCAGCTGCGGCCGCGCATTTATAATGGATGAGGCTCCGCGCCGCAGGAAGGCGAGGCAGGAAGAAAGGAGCGGGAGCGGGCCGCTGGGGGCGGGGAGGAAGGGGCCGGGAACTCGCCACAAAGGCGGGGCGGGAGAGGCGGACGGGAGCGCGGCCGCCCGCCCGCTCGTGGCCGGCGCTGCGATGCCCGGGCCGGCGCCCCGGCCGCACCCTAACCCGCGGGGCCCGGACGCGCGCGGCTCGGCGAGGCCGTCCTGGCACCTGCCGGGCCGAGGTGGGGGCGACAGGGCTCCGGCGCCCCGCTGGCGCGGGCGGGGACGCTGCCAAGTCGGGCGGGAGCGCGGGCGGGCTCGCCCCCTGCAGGCTCGCCGGGTCGGGCGTGGCGGGGAGAACCCGGGCGCGCCGCGGCCGAAGGGCCTGGGGGAGCGCCCTTTGGTTTCAAGCAGAAGGAAACAGGGCCGGGTCGGATGGTGACGCGGACGGGGCGGGGGCGGAGGAGAGGGGGGCGCACGACCCTCTCCGGCCACTCCGCGCCGCAAGCTCTCTCGAGGAGCCCTTGCCATAAAAGCTGGACGGGCCCCATCTGAGGTGTGTCCACAGCAGCCCTGAGCATGCATTGCGCCTGGGACGCAGGTGTGTCAGGGTGGTAAGCAAATCCTGACCCACGCACCGACTGAGGCCCCCTCTGTAGGGTCCTGAAAAAGCTGTGACCCCTCCCAAGCCTGGGCAGTGCGGGTTAGAGGGCTACAAGTTCGCACATCTGGAGGCCCCGGCGCGCTGGTGGCAGTCAAGTGGTTTCCTGCTTCAGTGTGAGGAAGGAACCATCGCCCCACTTTGCTGCCCGATAAACAGATTCAGAGAGAGGGGGCACTTGCCTGAAATGATACAAAGCGAGGAAGGGAACCAAGTTTTACTCAGCCCTCAGCGTGTGGAGCTGTGAGCTCCAGAGCGAGCACACGCCTGCTGCCTTGTTAGCGCCTCACCACGCTGGAGGCGACTGTTCATCCTCAGAAACTGGCTCAGTGACTTCTAAATCTCTTGAGTGGCTGGTACTGCCCAGGCCCCAGGTAGCTTCTCTGCTGGGCAATTCCTAGGCAAATGTCTCTGGCTGGCCTCATTGCCCTCTTGCCCTGCTCTCCATTTTCTGTGTCACCCCAGTGCACCCTCTTCCTCTGGGAACTCGGTCTCTTCACCTGCCACCTGTATCCTCCAGTTCTGTGCTGTGAGCTTTAGTGCCCAGCATCTGCTGGCAAGTTCACGCACTTTATGTGGGTGCAGATAGTGACCTGTTCCCCTCTGGGCACAAGCACGTGCCTCCTCTTGCTGTGTACCACTGTACCTACGGTGGGCTCACTGGAAACAAATCAGGCAAAGCAAACCTTCAGCCCTAGAAGAAATGCAAACTGGACCTTCAAAAGCATTTCTCGTCACCTGGGGATCCGGCGCTGGAAGTGATTCTCAGCGTGCATTGGGATTGCCTTGGGTAGCTCAGCCTCCAGACAGGGGACTTCGGGCCTAGGGACCCCTTGGAAGCCATCGAAGGGCAACCCAGGAGCACCAGTCACCTGCTGTCACAGCTTCAATTTGTCCACAGTCATCTCCCAGCTTGTCATCCTCGGCTACCCAGCATACCTCTTGGCACCTTACCCTCTCTCCACTGTTACTGTGGCATCCGGGGATGAGACAAATACCTCATATCAGCTTGAGCCAAATGTAATTAGGAATATCAATCTGCTGCCCCCAACCCATGTGACAGGTTCCAAAGGCAGAGAGAAAATGCTTCTGATGGCTCATGTGCTTCTGGCTCGTCCTTTCTGTCACAGGGCCCCAGGCAGAAGGGACAGGCAAAGGTGAATCCCCCCCGCTTTACCCCACTGAGGGCTCAGCCTAAAGAACAGATTCAGAAATGTGTGCACCTCCCTCCCTGGGTGTGGCTGCTGGCTGGCACAATACCTCCCCTTCCCGGGCCCCAGCCACAGAACCCTTTTCTTGGCTCCTCACAAAGTAGAGTCTGAGATAGGTTTGGGTGCAGAGGGTTTAACTGGAAGGTGATCACCCAAGTGGATAATGAGATTGGGAAGGAAGAAACACCTACAGACATAAAGGCATGTTCTCAAGGTTATGTTCCCACTTCAAGGCTTTCTGGCCACTTTCCTTGGCCTCCAGTGCTTCTACCCTTTGTTCTCAGCAACGACAAACTCCCGCTCATCCTTCAAAGCCCAGTTCTATCGTCATTTCCTCTGTGCAGCTGCCTCCATGGTGACTGATTCATCCCGCATTATACCTACTCTGGTGAAGTGTGTTCGTTCCGTCTCTTGTAAGGACTGAGACCATGTGGCCTGCCTTTAGTTACAGGACTAACCTTAGTGGATTCTAAAGCACTCCCAGCCAATCCAGTAAGGCTGCCTCTGGCTTCACGAGCTCAATGCAGTCCCACCTCTGTGTGGCCAGGTGACCTGAGATTATGCCTGCCTTCTGTGCCTGTGGCATTTGTCCAGACCGAGTATTGGGTGCCACCATGCGGGGGGTGGGGGGGGGGAGTTTACTGGCCTCCTGGGAAAGAGCCACAGTGGTGGGCACCATCCCACCCTGGGAGGGTGAGGAAGATGCTGAAAGCCTCAGAGCCCCATGGGAAGGAGGTGCCCATCTGCTCCCCAATGGCCACCTCTGCCACAGCTCACGACGCTGCTCCTGTTCCAGCTTCTCCCCGTTACTCAATCTCAGACTCTGCAGATCTCCCTCCACTCCCACCTAGCTCGGCGCTCTCTTTTGTGTGGGCCACCGGACTCCATGATCTACCCAGCATCTTCTTTCTGCCTGTGGCTCAAAGCCCACAGACCTGCCTGCTCGGACCCACCAGAGCTCTGCGCTGTCCTCAGGATGAGACCTGTCCCCTCCCTTTGTGTCTCTGACATCTCCGTCTCCTGCCCTTTCCTGTTCCTTGTGCATAGCTAACTCTTCCCCCTTCCATCCCCACACCCCATTTCCTGTCTCACAGTCTCCCAGCCGCTGCCCAACCTCCTGTCTTGGCCCCAGTTCAACCCTTCTACTCTCCAAGCCTGTGACACCCAGCCCCTCCTGGCCTGTCCCCTCTGCTCTCCTGTGGGGTGTGGGCTCCTCCTGTGGACCTGTGCCCTTTGTGACTTCTCTCTTCCTTATGCCTCCTCACCTCTGCCCCCATGGTGGTTTCTCTGTCCTTCTGTCCTTCTGATCTCCATGTCTCCATCTCCTGTCCCTGTGTCTCCCTGCCTCCTCCTCCTCCTCCTCCTCCTCCTCCTTTTCCTCTTACACTTGGTCTTTCACTCTTGGTCCCTTTCCCCGCTCTCTCTGGCTGCTGCGACCAGCCCTACTGACCATGGCCTGGCCAAGTGCTGGGGCGACTGCCACCCCAGGTTCTGAGACCATGAACAATGAATGGAAAGTGGCTGTGTCATCGCCATGGGGTCCTTGGGGTCTGTGTCCTCAGCTGGAGGACGCTTTCCCTGGGATGCTCTTTGTCCTTGACTGCTCTGTGAGCTACTGTCTGTGCATGTGCACATACGTGTGTGCAGTGTTGGGCGGGGACCAGGGAGGGAGCCCCAGCCAGTCCCTCTCAAGGTCTGTTCTCCAAGCTGTCCCCCAGGCCCTGATGGCAAACAGGCGCCTTCAGCACAGGCAGAGTAGATGGCCACTAGGAGCTCCTCCACAGTCCCAGTGGGCTTCAGGAGCTTCCTCTCAGCCCCATGGTGTGGTGGCTGGGGGTCCTGCTTCGGAGCCACATACCTGGGTTCAAATCCCACCTCTTCCACTCACCGCCAGTCTAAGAGGTCCATTGTTTGACATCCTTGTACCCGTGTCACTTCCCTGATGTGACCCAAAGTGGCCCAGCCCCAGGATTCATTCAGCCTTTGCTGCACTGCCTGCAGCTCCAGCAGTTTCATGGGAGCCCTTGCCTCTGAGAGCCACCATCTTCCAGGGGACGGAGCATCACCCCACACCTCACCTGAGCTCCATGACCTGCAAGCCCCAAATTCCCCCCTGTGCTATGGGTGAGGGCTCCTCAAGAGTATGAGGCAGGGAATCAGGAGCCCTCTGTTCTCAGCTCTCTGAGCGTGAAGCTCACAAAGCCCAGAGCCCAGCTGCCTGGGTCTTGTCTGTGGAATGGTTTCACAGAAGTCTACCCTCCTGAGAGCATCTCCCTCACCTTCTGCATGTCTGATACCTAAGCCTCAGACATATACTGATGATAGGCAAATTGACAGAAGATGCTGAGACAAAAATTTATCATCACACTGGAGAATCAGAGGAAGGAAAGTAAATGCTCAGAACTCATCGTAACCTGAAGGCTTGCATATATCTTCTTGGAAGGACCAGGGAAGAGGTGCTTGTGATTAATGCTGACAAGATCTCCCAGCAACAAACCTCTGCAGCCATCTCTGTATGGGCAAGTGTCAGACCCCTGACCTCTTCCTGGGAGGTCTCTCTTTGCAGAACAGGGGTGTTTAGAGAAGCTTCTGCCTATGACTCTTGTACCATGGAGAAGTGTAGCTTTTCTTTGCAAGAGGACCATGACTCACAGCGATTTCTTTGTTTGCAGAAGGCTGCAGAGTCCCTGATAACCAACTAGAATTACGCCAATGATGTATATTCTGGGTGGGATATTTCAGTCTCTCACAGTATCAATGGGCAAACATTCAAAGATGGTAACAGTACCCCATCAAAGACAAAAGCCTGCCATATTGTCCCCTGGGCAAGAGACCTCAATGCTTCAGACCCTCTTCCATCTACATATTAACACTTAGACAGCAGTCCCTAACTGTTTTGGGCACACCAGAGACAGGTTTTGTGGAAGATAATTTTTCCACGTAAAGGAGGGGAAGGACAGTTTCAGGGTGCTCCAAGTGCATTATATTTCATCATGTGATCAGGCCTCTTCGTTGTTGTGAGTCTGTGTTTGCAGCTACTCCCCAGCACTAGCATCATCTCCTCAGCTGCACCTTAGATCATCAGACATTAGATTCCTATAAGGAACCTTTGATGTTTATGCATGCAGACTGAGTGACCCTGGTGCCACCTTGCATTGGCCCCACTTGTCCCTCTGAGACTGAACCTAAAGATGCCCCAGTGGTACAAATGGTAACCACCCACCCCAAGGCCTCATGGGAGAGACCTTCGTCTACGGGACAGCAAGGGTGTGGCTTGGAGAGTGGGAAGAGCTTGGAAATCCTCTTGTAGCCAAGCAGCCCCTTCCCAGATGTATCATCCACCAGACCAGGCTCTGGCAGAGCCCCTTAGGTCCTGTTGGCTCTTCTTTCTCTGTTCTACCACCCCTGTCACTGCCATCCTCCCTCTCCACTGAGCTCCCAGCACTTAGCACCTCCCCAGGCCTCAGCACTCTGTCATTGCTGCCTTTCCACTGCCTACTTGTAAAGAGCACACTTAGGATCAGATAGAATATTTCCTGCTTCAAGATGCCCTGGTTTCCAACAAGCAAGGACAGGGCTTCTCTCCTCCCTCCGTCACACCTGCCCTCAGCACAGGCAGGACTTGAGCGTGGGATTCGCATCGACATAAACAGTTGGATTTTAAAATACCTTACAAAATCCTTGGTCTGTATGAGGCACGGTATGTACTGATGAAGGTTTATAACAATGGGTAGAGGAGAGACACTAACATATTTGTTTACTGTCTGATCAGTGCACATAAAGATGCCTTAAAGTGTCCAAAATACATCTTCCCTGTTGGGTCTGGATGCATCTCTGTGGTTTTTGTTGTTGTTGTTGTCAAGCATGCCATCCCTGGTCCACTTCTCCCCACCCACTATGAGAAAAAGGTGACAGTGCTGTCATTAGACACACTGGGTCTTAGGGACCTGTTGTGTTGAAACTATGCATTTTCTGACCCCTGCAATTCCTTGGTTGCAGCTTCAGACATCCACCACCCCAAAACATGACTATAGGAGACTAGAATATGCCACCCCAAAATATACTTCCTTGATGTATTTTGAGCTGGCTATTCTGAGAAACTGCAGACACAGGAGCAGCTCTGAAAAGATGCCCTTTTGTAAAAGAAATTTACATCCATAAGAAAAATCTGCATTCATAAAGCATAATTGGAAGAGGATTGCCCCGGACAGCTTCTTCTCCTGAGAGACTTTATCTGCATGATCACCTTTACTCACAAACATTCTCTCCCCTCTCCCTCCCATAACTTGTCTCCACCACTCCCCAGAAGTCCCCAAGCTCTGATTCCTTTCTGTAGCTCAAGATGTTATATAACTGGCAATTATCTGCTACATCCTCGGATCTCACATGGGCCTCCCCTGAATGCAAGCATAATTAAACATGGTTTTGCTCCTGTTCATCTGTCTCATATCAGTTTAATGTAGAGCCCATCAAGGAACCCAGAAGAGTAGAGAGAAGCCCATTGTTTTGCTCTCCCAGGCTGACCATTATTACTGGACCCAAATCTACCTGCTTGCTAATCAGAAATCCTTACTGAGACAAAAGTTGGCAAGAAGTAAATGAGGTTTACCTAAGGGCCAGCACCCAGACTAGTGGGGGATGCTATCCTCCTCTCCAAAAGTCCACCTTAGCAACTCAGTTATTTGAGAGGACTTTGCAGAGGAGGAAGAGAGGCGAGGTGGATAGACAGGAACGCTACTTGCTGTGGTGAATGGAGTCTTCCTCACTTCCTCCTCAGCCAAAATAGCCATTGACCTTGACCTCCAGGAACTGACTCCTGTGGATTCTTTAGACAAACACATTAGTTTTCTGCAAGTGAAGCCTCATAGCAATTTACATCCTTGGTGTTAGTCAATGCACAAAAGACTATAAGGAGGAATGTTATATACTGTTAGGTTTTCTGAAGGTCACCAGATCGATGTTCTGGGTTCTGTAAGTGTAAAGGAAGATTATTAAGCAGTTAATATCTTAATGAATTTAAGTCAGCTTTTCATCAGGATTTTAGGATGCTGGGCAAAGGGGGTGGCATGCAAGAGTAATTCTGTCAAGGACAATTCCTGAAGGGGCAACCACTGTCCCCATCACACTACTGTGTGCTTAATCCCAGCCAGGTCCCCACTCATGCGTGGACACTTTGTGGCTGGGCTGAGTGGGAAGAAGCTGCCTGTGGAGGTCGTGGGGAACGTACCAAGAACGTACAAAGAACCTGGCATCAATGTTCTTAAGATGCTCTTTACAGAGATATTGGGGCTCAGAAAATGACGCCCCAGAGTATGCCACTACACAGGCTGGGTGATTTGCACTGCAGAAGCATTCTCAAGCGGCACTGCCCTTCTGTTTCCCCATCCTCCTCTCTGTCCCAAAAGGTAAGAAGAGGTTTTCTCAGAGGCCCCCTTACCTAACTAAAGACTGGATCCACCAAAGCAGGATAGACCTGCTCTCCATTGTCTTACTGAAAGGTCATCAACCAGCGAAGGATAAACTCCTATCACAGAGGGAGAGACTTGTTAGGGATTAAAAACTAGAGGTCAGCTTAACACCAGCTGAATTAAATCAGCACGGTGCCGAGCACAGATGGCCCACCTGAGGGAAATTACCGGCATAAGGGAGACGTGGAGAGGAAGAGCGTGAGGCGGTGGGTTCTCCTACGTGTTGCTGTTTGCAGTCATTGGTTCCCTGAAGGAGCTTATCATACTGGTTTCCCAGTATGAATTCCGCCATTCTCATTGGAGGAACTCTGGATCTAGTTGCTGAGAATGGCTGAGTTTATTTTGGGGAGCTCTGCTCCTTCCTTTGAGCATCACTTCCTGGATCCAGAGGGGAAGATGCTTGCTATTTAATCTCCAGGAGAAGTTGTCATGCTGGCTTCCTGACAAGTATTCCACTGTCCTCATCATCAGAGGAGCTCGGGGCCTCGTTGTTGCTGAGAACGGCTGCGGTACCTTTCAGGGAAGCCCTGGTCCGTCCTTTGAGCTTTGCTGCCTGGCTCCAGTGCAGAACTCTCAACCTGCTGGCACAAATCCTTCACCCACTGGCATAGACTTTCTAGCTTCCACTGCTGAGCTTTGGGCCTTCCCAGCGCAGATCCATAAAGTGACTTGCATGGGTCATTGTTGTGGGCTCTAAGCCTTTAGTTGGACTTGTGGGAGAAACTGTCATAGGCTCTTGGTCTTCAGCTGGACTCATGCAGGACATTGCTGTTGAATCCAGGCCCTCAGCTGGATTCTCTAGGTCTTTAGTGTTGTGGACAGATTTCCTGCACTTTCTCATATTTAACTCTGGATGACCATCATAAAATAGTATTATAAATTCTGTTTCCAGTATGTAACTATTGTCCTTGCAACCCCTGACTACAACAAGACTGAAAGTCAGACACCACATGTAGGGCTAGGGGAGCTTTGTGCCAGGCCAAAGTGAATTCACTCACTTTCCCTAAAATCAATCACCCTGCTCAAAGTGCCTGCAGCCTTCCATATACCTTGTTTTCTGAAGAGGGCACTAAAGCCTCAGCAACCTGCCCTTCCTCAAGTGTCTTATGTGGCTCACATGTACGTGTGCTTGTAAATAAGTGTGTTTGCTTTTTCTCTTGTTAATCTGCCTAGTGTCAGTTTATTCTATCAGACTCAATGAATCTTGAGACAGAAAGCTTTGTCTTGCCTGAATTCCCAAAGGTCAAAATCCTTACCGTTTTCTGCTATCATTAAAACTGGGGAACCCGAAATCAAGACTAAAAAGGGGACCAGCTTAGAGTACTCCATGTGCTGGGAGCTTCAGGGATGTTTTAATTCTCTTCACTGCTGCCCTGAAACAGGTTTTCTATCCATTATTCAGCTGAGGAACTCTAGGCTCAGAGATCTGCAGCCCAAGGTCATCCCACGAAGCAGTGATGGGGTGACATTGAACTCTAGACAGGCCTGGTTCCACCGAGGCTCCTTCTGTTGGACCGTGGGGATCTTCTGACTGCTCAGACACAGACGGACCCAGCTTCCAAAGACGGCAGCGAACCCATAGGGAACAAAGGGACAGCCTGAGAATGGAATACTCCAGCTTTCCAGTTTGGGGCTCTCCAGGGAGGTCCTCCCAGCAGTTCACCCTGTGGGCTGCTGCTTGTTCTCAATAGCTCAGCCCCTTATCTCCTCTCACTAGCTCACAAACCACCCCCAGATTTCCCTCCACATCTTGTAACTTCATGCCCAAAACCTTGGAGCACAGCCTTTATCTACTCCCCCCGCCCCCACTTTGGTCTTTTTGAGACAGGGTCTCACTATGTAGTTCAGGCTGGGCTTGAGCTCACTTGTATGTAGCCCAGGCTGGTCTCAAACCTGCAACGACCCTTCTGCCTCAGCTTCCTGAGTGCTGGAGTTACACGTGTGCACCACCATGCCCAGCTGACTTCATCTACTTCTATAGATTTCTATAACAAAATCCTCAAGACTGGATCATTTAGGGGTTTGTTTAGCTCACGATCCTGGCAGCTGGGAAGTTTAAGAGCTTGGCGCCAGCAGATGCTTGCTCTCTGAGGAGGCCTCCTGCGGCTTCAGCTCATATTAGAAAGCACAAGAGATCGTGTGGCCAGAGAGGATGCTAGACAACATCAAGGAAGCAGAAATCACTATTTTTCTTTAAATGCTGGGAACCGAATACAGGAGGACTCCCCTACTGAGCACATCCCCAGTCCTCTTCAGTTTTATTTTTCATTTTGAGACAGCATCTGATTGGGTTGCCCAGGCCAGCCTTGAACCCGTGATATTCCTGCCTCAAGGCCTCCACTGTGTCCACCGTGCCTGGCCTGAAACTTCTTCTATAACAACTACTTTAATGGAAACAAACCCAGTCCTATGAGAGTGAGCACGGCGTGGAGCTTTTCACAGGGCCTCCACATTATGACCCAAACAGCTACCCCCAGGCCCCACCTCCCAGCACTATGGCATCGAGGGGGGAATGAAAGTTCTAACATGAACTTTTTGAGATTCACTCAAACCACAGCAAGCCCCTAACTCATTCCAAGAGTCAGCATTGCCCTGATGACCAACGCAATCAGAGACAACCACAGATTAGTGCACCTTACAAATGCAGGTGGTCTGAGTTTTAAATAATTGCTGATTAGCTACAGGCACATTCCACCCAGGGTTCCCGCAGATCCTCCAACACACAAAGTTGTGCTCAAGTGGGCTGGGGGAGGCTAAGGGACAGCTGTGCAGCTCACAGTTTTAAGTGCAGAGTGAGCATTCGGACTCGCATCTAACCCAAGTGCAGCTCTTCCTACCACAGCACCTGGCCCCACCTTTGCGTTCACACCCATGACCCAGTCTCACTTCCTTCTGGAAGGCCCCTTGCGGGGTGCCATGCCAGGGTAGCTCCTCCTGCAGGTGATCCCTTTCCAAAGCCTATTGAATGGGTCACAGACCCACCCTGGGCAGGACAGCTCAGCCAAAGAGCACATAGCATACAATGAGGACTAGGGCAGGGAGGCAGGGGAAAGGGACAGCCATGTGTCACTGCTTGGCCTTTGTGTCTCTTTGCCTTTACCTCAGTCTCCTCATCTGCAAAATGGGACAAAACTCTGACACCACATCAACTGGTGGTGAGGACAAGGAGCAACAGGAACTCTCCTTCATGGCTGGTGGGAGTGCAAACTGGTGTAGCCACTTTGGTAGATGGGGTGGAGGTGTCTCACAAAAACACCCTCTTATCATGCAATCAGCAACTGTATCCCTTGATGTTGACTCAAATGTGATGAAATCTCCTGACCACACGAAAATCTGCCTGAAGTTGTTTATAGCAGCTTCGATAAGAATTAAAAGTAAGGTGCCCTCCAGGTAAGAGGGTAAATAAACTGGGCATCCAGACAGTGGGCCATCAGAGCTAAAAGAAACAGGCTGTCACACATGAGATGACATGGAGAACACTTGACTGCACAGTACTGTAGGAGAGGCCACTCTGAGAAGGCTGCAATCTGAATGCTTTCAGCTGCACGATGGCCTCAAAATGCCCAAACTACGGCCACATAAAGCAAACCATGGTTGCCAGGGACTGAGGTAAGGGGTTGAATAGACAGAGCACAGAGAATCTGAGGGCAGTGAAACCTTTCTTTATATAGCAATGGTGGTATTGCATCATTAAGCACTTAGCAAGCCAGGAGAATTGATGGGGCCAAGAGGGAAGCTTCCAGTAAACTGTGTACTTCGGGTGAGAAGGGTGTGTGAGCATAGCCTCGCTGTCCAAGCAGGACACAAAGCAGAAAGTATATGTGTGTGCGCAGCAGGGGCACATGGGAAAATGGCTGTCGTCTCCACCCAGGGTTTCTATGGACCTCAGACAACTCTTTAAAATGGAGTTGTTTGTTTTTAATGGGAGCAAAATCACCCAGCTGCCAGGATGCACTGGAAGTACACTGACCCGAGGCCCATAGAAGCCTGGACAAGGAGTTCACCACTGCCCCACAGCTTGGGGCTAGGATGTTTTGAGTCTCAGCTTCAGGAGGAGCTCAGGTTGATTGCTTTGACTTTTTGGGTCAATGTCCTTAGCCGTAAACCAAGATACCAATACTTGTTCCCACTGCCACAGTGTCTTGGTTACTTTTCTCTCCTTGCTGTGACAAAATACCCAGCACCCCAAATGGAGGAAGGAAACGTTGATTTAGCTTACAGATTTTGGTGGTTTTGGTCCACAGTCAGATGGCTGTAAGGCAGGGTGGCACGGCACTGGGGCAACACCTCAAGGCAGCAGCCAGAGCAAAAGGGGCACAAACACGCCTCTTCTCCTCCCTTATATTGCACCCCCCCCCCCGCCAGGGTGGGCATAGCACTCACAAAATCTCTCTGCCCTCCTCTTGCACAGGGTGAGGATATTTACAAAGGGAGAACCCTGGCTCCCTTCTGAATGTCTCAGTTAAACTTCTAAGCTTCTCAAGCTGACACAATGTATCAACCATAACACACTGCAGCCTCTCTGGGAGTCTGCATCTGGTCAGGTTATTCTCACTGGCCAGGTCTACAGAGTCCCAAACAGCACTGGACAGGTCAGCAGAGGAAGGACTATACTGCCCAGCCCAGCTCTTCCCTTCTCTTCTTAAAGCCACAGTCCCATTGGATTAATGTTCCACTCTTAGGACTTCATTTAACCTTAATATCTCCCAAAGGTCCTCCTCAATTACTAAAGTCCAATTAAAATTTTATCTACCTAGTAACTCATAATAGGGAGAAAATTTCACCATGATTTTTGGTGGAGAGGGACATTTAAACCTTAGCTGGTCTGTGTGACTTATAGTATTGCTCAAGTCTGCTATTTCCTTGTTGTTGTTCTATGCATTATTGAAAGTGGGATACTGAAATTTCAAACTATTATTGTAGACCTGTCTTTCCCTTCAGTTTTGTTGATATTTGCTTTATATCTTGGGGGGTTGTGTTGTTAGGTGCATATATGTTGATAATTGTTGTATCTCTTAAATAGGTTCTTTCGTGAAAGCATAATGTTCTCTGTCTCAGAACAATTTTTGAATTAAAGTCTATATTTATTCTGACTTTGGTATGATATTGCAGCTGTATTTTGATTACCATTTGTGTGAAATACCTTTATCCAGCCTTTCACTTTCATCCTACTTGTATCTTTGAGGGACTTCCCATGTAGAGCTTCCAGATTCAGTGAATAAAAAAGCTTTGTCACATTTGAATTTCCAGGAACGATGAGTGATTTTTTAGTATCAATATTTCCTATTCAATACTTTGGGTTTCATTTCTACTAAATATTTTAACCTGAAATTCAAATTTAACTGGGCCACTTGTATTTTATGGGAAACATACTCCACTAAAAAATGTAGACCCTGGCCGTATACTCTTGGAATTCTGATTTGAGTTGTAAATTAGGACCACATAGAGATGCCCCTGGGGTTCCTGGAAGCTCCAGGGTCACAATGGGGACCAGGAGAGACAGCTCCATTTTACCAGGAAGCTAAGGGATTAGTTAGGTCTGTGGACCAGAACACCTGCTCCTTCCTGAGTCTCCAGGTTTCCTCCACCACACACCAGAGTCCACCCAGTGCCCAGCACCCCAAGTCCACTTTTGAGCAGCCCTGGGTATCAGCCAGATGACTTTTTCCTGTGTCTTGATAGAGAGACCAGGGCATGGGAAGGGGCAGCTGCAAAGAAAATGATTCAGGTCTTTTTCCTGGGTCCCTGGAGGACCCAGCCTTTAGGGTAGTGAACCGACAAGCTCTGTGGAGGAAATGGGCACCCACAAGCCTCCCCATCTACATGTACTATATGTGCACACAGCCACGTTCAGATTCATAAACACGCCTTTACTGAGTGCACTCTCACATTACACACCTGCTTACTCAGCACAGTAGCAGGATAAACACGGCCTCACAGACACAAAGCCCCACACACATCTGCATCCCCATCTACACTGTCACAATCACAACAGCCTTGAGCTCTCGTGGGTGTGGAGGCTGTTTGTGGGCGGGTGTGTAGGCATGTGTGTGTCCAGGTATGTGTATCCTCTACATGCTCTGCTGTAGGGACATTGTCCGTCCTCCAACCATTCACCTCCCCTTGCAGGGAGGTAGACAGGACTGGTCTCCATGACAACTAAGGACTTGTCTCATTGGGTGCTAGTTCATTGCAAAAGCCAGGTGCTGGGGCCCTACTGACTTTTGCCCAGGCCTTTGTTCTCAATGGGGCTGGGAGCCAGGGCAGAGGGGCCATCTGAACCCTGTTGAAAGAAGCTGTGGGCACTGTCCAGGTGCTCCAAGATGGCAGATGGGTGTCATAAGGCCCAAGAGGAGTTGGGAGGAGAGGACAGCCCCCCGAGGAACATGCAGGAGCTCTTCCTCCTCAGCACAGGCCTCTCTTATCTTCCAGGACCCCTGGGTCAGACTGATTTGAAAAAACAGCCTCCAGGCTCCCATGTGGGGACCCAGTTGGTACCTAGAGGTGGCATTGTGCTGGGGCTGGAGACACGAATTCCTTAACAACCAGCGCTGCTGAACCCTTGGTTTGCAGTCCCGTTGGGGAAATGTGGCCATCTTGGGCAGTGGCCCTGGAAAGAAGCTTGGAAAGAAGCCCCTGCTCCTAACTCCACCTCTACATCTGTAGCCAAGAGCCGGCCCAAACTTGGGGAAGGGCGAGCGCAAGCGAACTGAGTGGGACAGGATGCCGGGCTAGAAAAAGGATGTGAGCTGCGCGCCCCCGGGTGGACGGTCCTGGAACTGCAGCCCCTGGAGCTGGCTAGTGGGGAACACCAACGGGGTCACCAGGCTATTGCTGGTGAGAACCTCAGAAATCCCGATAAAAGATGGAAAACTGAGGCTCAGAGAGGAAAAAAGACTACACAGAGAAAGACTCAGCGGCATCTTACCACCATCAAAGTCATATCCTCTGCTCCCCATCCTTCCCTTTTGACTCCTGGGCACTAGCTGGACCTAACCAATGTTGCCTCTCTGCCCCTTTTAGCCATAAATAAAGTTCTGAAAGTCTTCTTGCATTAGTGTCTTTAAGGGATGTGATCAAAAACATGGTGAGTGCTACTGCTGAGTGTCATAGAAGGAAGGGTTTTTTGTTTTTGTTTTGTTTTTGTCCTTTTAAGACAGGATCTTGCTATGCAGTTCAGGCTGGCCTTGGGCTCACTTTATAGCCCAGACTGTTCTTGAACTTGCAA
This sequence comes from Cavia porcellus, assembly GCF_034190915.1. Taxonomy (NCBI): domain Eukaryota; kingdom Metazoa; phylum Chordata; class Mammalia; order Rodentia; family Caviidae; genus Cavia; species Cavia porcellus. The sequence continues at coordinate 661,455 of NW_026947493.1, forward strand.
CAATCCACCTGCCTCAGCCTCCCAAATGCTGAGATTACAGGAGTGCACCACACACCCGGCTCAGGGACTTTTGGGGTGGGGGTGACACTGGGGATTGAACTTACATGCTTGCCAGGCAGATGTTTAGGCCACTGAGCTAAATTCCCAGCCCCATCCAAAGGGAAAGTAAGCTCATAAAAACATGATGGTGTGTTCTCACCCACCTTATTTACCAGATCTGACACCATGTGATTTCCGGCTCTTTCCCCCAGTCAAAATGACCATGAAAAGTAAAATTTTTGAATCAACTCAGGACATAAGGCACGAGGGCAGTGCAACTAAACACACTGGCAGACTTCCAAAAGTGCTTCAGAGAATGGCAAGAACGATGGGATAAGTGTGGCCAAACCCTGCGGGAGGGCCATTTTGAGGGGAATTCATGGCAGGGTCTTTTGTTGTAATAAAATTAAAATAAACATCCACTTTATTTTTTAATCACACCTCATACTGCTTTGCAATTTTCTTGTAGAATTATGTCCATACCCATTGGGGAAGGCTGGACCTGGAGTGTGTGATCTGGGATCCCGGATGTGATGCTGGGATTGAAGCCGTGCCATCCTGAGTGTGAGTGCTACCCCCTAAGGGTGGCAGCCTGGGGAGGACACAAGGGACGTAAGAGAAGGTCCCTGATTGTGGCTTGCTGCTTCCTGCCCGCTAGGGCATGTACTGTTTCTGCTCTGCGGTGCCCCTCTGCCACACTGCCCTGCCTGGGAGCCAGCCAGCTACAGACTGAAGCCTCTACAAACTGTAAGCTAAATAAACCTCTCCTCTTTTACCTTGGGTGTCGGAGAGTGTGACTCAACAGTGAGAAAAATAACGAAGACAAAACCAAAAAAGACAATTTTTTAAGTACTTCATGAGCATTTTATAGCATAACTAATTTTTTACAAATGGCCTTAAGACCTCATGATGCAAATTAAAACAACACTGAGATTCCATCCTGTCCTAGAAAGAATGGCTATGATCAAGAAATCAAGCAATAACAAATGCTAGTGGGGCTGTGGGGAAAAAGAACCCTTCTTCACTGTTGGTGGGAGTGTAGGCTGGCGCAGTCACTCTGGAAATCAGTGTGGAGAGTCCTCAAAAAACTAGGACTAGAGTTCCCATTCAGCCCAGCTATTTCCCTTCTGAGTATCTCCCCAAAAGAATTATAAAAACATAATACCACCATAATACCATTGTTGGAGCCTTGGAAGCTGAATACACGGGCAGGGCTGTGGCGTGGCCCGGGCATTGCTGAACTGAGAACGAGGAGACACGTCAAGGTAAAATAGGCCACAGCTGAGGCCAGCTTGAGACTTTCTGGATAGTTTTCCTTAATTAACATCGTCTTTTACTCTAAGGGGTCCTTGAGCCCCGCCCAAGGTCCTGCTCAGGTTTCCTGAGTTTTCCACTCAACTCCTCGCTTGTTCTGACTAAATACAGGCTGCCCAGGGTCAGTCAGTAGCTGGCCAGCTAGCAGAGTCACGAGCTCTGCAGAGGATTTTAGTCCTCCTGGAGCCCTAAAGACCATGCTGTTTGTCTCATTTCTTTGGGCCTTCGCTGTGCACCCATTTGGGGGATTGGGGATCTAGGCACAGACCCCAGCAGGATATATGTTCACTCATGTTTATAGCAGCACAATTTGTAATAGCTAGATCTTGGAAAGAACTGAATGCCCATGGACTGAGGAATGGATAAAAAAAGATGTGGTATTTTTATCAACAGAGTACTACTTACCCACAAAGAAGGATAAGCTAGAGACTTTTATAGGTAAATGGTTGCAACCTGAGACCATACTCATAAGTGAAATAAATCAGACACACATGTGAAACAGTGTATCGTCTCCTGTGAGAAGCTGAAAGAAACAACAGATGTGTATGTTTTTATATATATATATATATATATGTATGTATCTAAAAATAGTTTAGTTATACTACTGATTTCTCTGAGTTCCTTCAAGAGAAAGATTTGTGCTGGTATTGTTTGGACAGCTGAATGCAAATGTCTTGTGCTGTGAGTGAATGATTCGGGGTGACATTGTGCAAGGTATGTACCATTGTTGCCCCCAATGCGTTTTGAAATTTTATTTATTTTTCTGTTTTCTCTTTGACATAAAATGGATTGGAGGGGGGAGACTTCATGCTTTTTTTCCTTTAAAGTACTCTAAATTCTGTAACTACTGCTCTGTTTTGGAAGAGTCGCATTGTCTCTATTTAATAGAATCACAGGCCCTGACAGAATTCACTTCTTTGTGCGTAAATCTGCCACGCCAGGCCTTTGCCGGTTTCCTTAGAATATTGTATGTCTCTAGACGGAAAACTGCTAAGTGAGAGGAATGAACACCTCTGGGCCGTGGATTCCCGAGCTGCTCTCTGGGCACATTTTGCAATTCACACCCGCGCTCCTGCAGCGCGGCCGGCCGGATGCAGGGCGCCTCATAGCCTCTGCTCTGGCTTCCTGTGAGCCCAAGCGCCTTCCCCATCTGTTCCCGGCTGCTGGCTAGAGCAGCCTCCACGCACCTAACCCGAGCCCAGTCCACGTGGTAAACTGGATGATGGAGGGGTCAGTGTATCTACAGCTCCCCAAGTCCAGAGCCAGGGCGCCCCCTCCGGTCCCTGCTTTCCCCAGCCCCGAACCCCAGTTCCTCAGATATGCCCGATGGCGCCCCCTGCGGGCACAGCCATAGCCTGTTACTTGAATTTCTAGCTGTGTCTCCCTGGGATTCAGGGACACTAGCCCCCACCTTATCCCAGGATGGGCCACCTGCTGAGCTCCGTCTGCCACCGCCTGGGCCATTCTCTGCCTCCAGCCTGGCCTCCCATCCATGCTGCCCCGCGATTCTGTCTCTGGGAGCAAATTGCCTAAACTTCCAGTATGGCCTGGCTACTTCTTGCTTGAGAATCTGAACGACCCCCGACTGCTGCCCCGGCTCACCGTGGCTGGTTAGGCCCTGCGTGGTGCGGTGGGCTTGCCCTCATCTGTGGGGGCTTGGCCCTCTGCCCTGGCCAATCCTATGGACCCCTGCCAGCACAAACGGGCCAGGGCCAGTTCGGCATCCAGCCTTTGCCCAGGCTGATTCTTCTTTTATTGATGCATCCCTGATGTTTTCCCCCACTGGAGATGGAACCCAAGGCCTCACACATGCTAAGCTCCTAATTCTTTAAGACTCTGCCAGATGCCACCTCCTCTCAAAAGCTGTCAACCTGTGGTTGATGTTAACAAGTCCCCACAAGCTGAGTGATTTAAGACACTGATTCCTTCTTGTGCACTGTGGGGGGGCTGAAATCAAGAGAGTTCCAGGGGAGCACTGGCCCTGCCTTCTGGGCGGGAGGCTCCAAGGCTGCCCAGATCCCTCACCTCACCTCACTCACTCCAGGCCCCTCTCTCTGATCCTGCTGCCTCCCTTATTAGGCCTTGTGACTCAGAAAATCCCTCTCCATCTCAAGACCCCCAAATTAACTGAGCGAGGTGGAGCACACATCTATATTCCCAGCACTGTGGGAGGCTGAGGCAGGAGGATCAGGAGTTCCAGCCTGGTTGGACAACGTTGCAATGTAAAGAGACCTTTGTTCATAATAAAAAATGAAAAAGGGCTGGGGATGTAGCTCAGTGTGAAGGCTCCAAGTTCAATCCTCAGTGCCAAGCAAATCAAAGAAGAACCACACCCCCTCAAACAACAAAAACCCTTCACTTAGTCACAGCTGTAAAGAGCCCCCTGCTTCAGAAGGCACTACTCGTGATTCTGGGAGCAAGACTGGCATGGGGCGTGCTCAGCCTCTCCCTACCTGCAGGCACCAGCAGCTGATTTATCTGATCCCCTCTATCCCGGCTGGCACCACTGCCAGTGGCCAAGCTGCTCTATGTTCCCTGTATTCCTTGGGCCTGGCTGAGGGCTTAATGTGGAAGCAGCACTGGTGGAATGTTTGTTGACTGAATGAACGATTGTCTCTCTGTCTTCTTCAATCACCCCAAGGCCGACAGCAGGAAGCCCAGCTTTCAGCCGCCTAGCTTCCCCTTCTTTTCTCTCTCCCCTCGGAGGCAGTGACCCAGAGGTGCCCTTGGGAGAGGGGGCTGCTTGAGCTGAGCTGGAAGATGCTGGAGGGTGATCAGAGGTTATGTTGGGGGAGTGACCGGGGAAGGCAGGGTCCTGATCATGCTCTGGGGACCTTGTATATGTGCAGGAGCAGCCTGCATGGGGGAGGGGGTGGCTCCCACCAGCTGGTGCTAAAACGCCCAGAGACTCATAGGCACATACCCAGCCTCCCTCGGATGGGGCCGTCACCTAGGCAACAAAAGAAACTGGTTGCCTAGCAACAGGGCTCTGCCCCCTCATCCCTCCCATGGCCATTTCTGCCCTTTGGGAGCTTTGCGCCCTTTCTCGATTGTGCTAGTGTTTAGATGAAACCAGATGTCCTGTGTGCCCAAATGCCAAGGGCGATAGATGACAGGGGTGTTGTGCGATGGCTATGGTCAGAGGTCACGGATCAAGCACGAGAAAGAAGAAGGCAGAGGTGGCTTAGGTGAAGGAGGGAGATGCTCTGACCTAAGTCTTTCCGGTGTTTTCCCTTTTCTGTTTGTACTAAAGTGGGCTGGAGGAGCAGCAAGCGGGGAGTCAGAAGCTGGAAGGGCTGAGCTGGCCTGTCACTTGCTGAGCACCTTGGTCAGCTGATTCCCCTCCTTGGTCCTCTGTTCCCAGCTGGGACAGGAGAGCTGAGCAGCACAGGACAGGCCCTGACTGCTTCCCACTAAGTTGCTGTATGTCCTGCTCTGTGCCTACATTCACAAAGGCCACTTATCTGGACATGGGCTGCCATTACCAAAGGGGGGAGAAGGGTCATTGTCAGCTGTCAGAGGTAAACGTTTTAATGGCTCATCACTGACATTTTAAATAAGCTGAAGTCTTTGTAATGTCATTTGCTTTTTATTTTTCATTTTAAAAATACCTTTTTCAACCAGGTGTGATGGTGCATGCCTGCAATCCCAGAACTCTGGGAGACTACCTTTTAGTCCTGGACCCTGAGAGCGGCGGACCGGATGAGTGCGGGTGGGGACACCCACAGAGTGGGTCTCCAGAGCATCCCCCAGTGAGCAGGCGATGGGGGACAGTGCTGTGACCCCTCTGGGAGGCAGGGCAGAGGGCTGGGCTTGGGCTTTAGCTCTGTCACAGCTGCAGGAAAGCAGCAAGTCCCAGGGACCCTTCTGGAAAATGTGAGGGGCTCTCCAGAACCTCTTCCATCCCTGGCCCTTCCATCCCCGGATTCCTACACAAAATCTCTCCGCAGAGCCCCAGGAGGAGATCGGTTCTGCGACAGCGCCACCTGCTGCCCTTTCTGCGCAGCACACCTACCCCTTCTAGGGCCTCAGAGTCCCAGAACTGTCCTGGCTGACAGCAATAATGATTATCAACACGGACCCACGCGTCTAACTTTACCACCTGAATCATTTCACTCCACTTATACAACAAATGACCTGACTGCTGTGGTCTTCTTGTTTTATGGACTCTGAAACCAATCTTCGGAGGGGTTAAGTAACTTGCTTACATTGGTCAGGGATGGGGCTGAAATTCAAGGCTTTCATTTGAACTCCACAGCCCTCCAAGCCTCTATCTAACCAGCCCTGGCTTTCCAAGGGCCCAGAGCAAGTGATTTGGCACTGCTGTCTGGCAAGCCAGTGACAAACCCAGAAAGACGCTAAATCAACCAGCAAGGTCATGGCATACCTCAGCCCTCTCCCTCCCGCTGGCTCCAGGGGTTTAAAGCCCTAGTTCTGCACTGGCGAAGAGACAGCTTCAGCCCTGGCCCAGGCAAGCAATGTCTCCACGGGGAACCTCCAGCCTCACGCCTGGTGTCTCCCCCACCCATGTCAGGGAAACCAGAGAGTGTGGGTTATACCCACAGGACGCAGGAGGCAAGGAACTGAGAGACGCCGAGGGGCTTAACCATCGCTATGCCGCTTGACATAGCTCAGCCAGGGTCTACAGAAACCTGTCCCACAATCACCCCCAATCAGCACAAGACATCCAACGGGTGAGGAAGCAGAAGAGGATGGCAGAATCTTATACCAGCTATCAGGGAGTCTTGGGAGGCAAATCTCTCCACGCCTCTGAGATGTGGTTCTTCATGTGCGCAGTGGACGCTCCAGTTCCTCACATGGCCAGCTTCCCAGGAGTCAGCATGATGGGGACAGGGTGGTTAACTGAGTGGCTTTGTGTGCAGAAAGGGCTCCACTGCGTTCCTACCCATAGAATGAGGGCGGCAAGTACAGTCTGCTGTGGCACCCTGGACGATGAGTGACAAAATTTAGCAAAAGGGGCAGAGCAGAGTGGGTGGTCTCTGGGGGCTTAGGGGACCCTGGGCTGGTGAATGAGGCCCTTTGGAGGAAATGTTGAGTGGCATTAGCCTCAGTCTTTGCAGCCCTGGTGTGACTCTCTACCACTTCTGTGCAAACACATCCTCGGGGATAGGGGCTAGGGACACATGGCCTGAGCCCAGCAATCAAAGGCCAGCTTTGCCTGGGTGCCCACAGCCTCCCAGGCATCCTCTCTTCCCTGCTTTGCTCCTACTGAGTCAGATGATTCCATGTTTATTTACAAGATGAGAATATCTGTGCCAGGAGCCAAGGAGAGAGGGGCTCTTCGGCTCCTCCAATGGGTCCCTGCTCTCTTGGTTACACCCCTGGGTGCTGAGGACTGGGCCCAGCTGACTTCCAGCACAGAGCATGTGACTGCATAGGGCTCCTGTTGAGAAAGTTCATGACCAAAGCCACCAATTGGGAAATATGCTCTTCTCCATCTGTTAGAAAAGGGTCAGACATGATTCAGATTCAGATGGGAAAGGCAAAACTACCCACTAGGATCCCGCCCCAGGACAGTGAACCCGCCACTCTGCCACAGTGAAGACAACTGTCCCACTCTGTCATCCTTCCCAATCTCACCCTGACCCCTTCCATTGGGATGTCAAGCTGATTGGACAGGAATAGCAAGAGATGGTCAGTCCTGGAGGCCTTGATGGGACACAGCACGGCTGAGGTAGGGAGACAGACCCCATGAGGTTCAGGAGCTGCCGCTTCCAGGAAGCCGGAGGCATGGTGGGCAGGGTGTGTGCTGAGATAGCAACTCTGAAATAAAAGCCGAGTGGCTGCATCTGGCATCTTCTGCTTCAAAGAAGGAAGCCTGGTCCCGACAGGCCTTGTGTTCTGGTGCCGATGCATTTCGTACCAGGAGTGTCTGTGTCCGGGGTAGCTGGAGTGCTACCATCAGAGCCCCACTTTGGGCCATAGGAGCTGGCAGGTCCTGGGTGCTGGATAACCCAGTGTGTGGAAAGCTGTGGCCTGGTACTTAACGGTGAGGCCCCAAGAGAGGACTCAGGTTGGGAGACAGCCCTTGGCAAACCTGCTCCTGGCCCTGCAGGAGCTGGAACTCTTGATTGGTGAACATCACGTGACTGCCAGGTCCTGCCTGCTGTGATCTGGGTTCTGCTGAACCCCCAGGTCCAAAAGTCAGACTTGGCATGATCCACAGTCACATGGAAGGTGAGCTGTGGGAGCCAATAATCCAAAAGAGCCACACTGATCACCTCTCAGGCACCCTGGAGAGAGCAATTAGGACACAGAGAAGCTTTTCCGTGGATGCAGCGGTGGCTTTGTCCTCTGAGCTTTAGGAGATGCAGCCTGGGAGGAGAACATGAGAACACTGGACGGTGGCCTTTTGGTCAGGAGTTCAGCCAAGCAAAATCAAGGAGGTGTGGAGTTGTAGCGTAGGGGTGGCTACACGGGGGTGACATGTGGCTAGAAAGGATTTTCTTCTTTCTCTTTTTTTGCCAGTATGGGGAATGAATCCAGGGTCTTGTGCCTCCTAAGTGAATGCTTTATCAATGGGTCTCACTAAATCGGCTAGGTTGCTAGCCCTGAACTTGTGATCACCCTGTCTCGGCCTCCCAAAATACTGGGATTTTTTTCTATATGAAACGTTAGCCCCACCAGAAGAAGTCCTCCATGGAACAGGAACTGAGCCCCCAAATGGATAAAATGCATAGCCAGTCAGCATTAACCACCCCTTAGGACAAGCATGGCAGCTCCATGAGTGGAGCAGCCTTGCTGGTAGGGACCAGCTCTGGTCCCTACCTTACTGTCCGGGAGATCTGCCTTTGAATGTCCACTTGTGAGCATTGGAGACTGATACAAACCCTGAGCCAGCCCCCTTTCCCTTGAAGAGGCCAACTGGCCACCTGGCAATGAGTTGATGGCTTCTGGTTCCACTCAGCCTGAAAGGTTGCTGGAGCGTCCCCATGCAGAAGGGGGCATCTCTGGGAGTGGGTTTGCTGTTGCTGCCTGAAGAGCCCCGATGGAAGCACCACCTGCAGCACTTGAATATGGGTCCCTGACACTGGGAAGGAGCTGGAGGAGTGGTCCACGTGTCCCCTGTTCACACCATGCATTCCTGTGCACATGGAGGATGTTGACTTGTGGGATGCTGGGGTAGCCTCCTAAAGTGCAGAGGAAATAGCAGCTTAGAGATACTCTCTGTTCACATATATATGATTTATTAGGTGGGCTTACAGGATCAGAGGCAAAAGAGTCATAATGACCGTATGTAGGATCCGAGGCAGGAGAATCCACAATGGTGATCTGCATGCCAGAGAGCTGGAGGATGCAGTAACGAAGGCTGATGACTGGGAAGCTCACTGTAGTCACCTATGAGTCTGCACTGAAAGGCTTAAGAGACTGATGACCAGTGTCCACAGTCAATGGTGAAGACCGTGTCTCTTCTAAAAAAACAAATGAAAAAACTCCAGAAACACTTCTTCCTTTCCCTTTTTATTCTGTCCATGGTACAAGCCAATTGGTTAGTTCTACCTACATCCAGGGAGGGTCTTCTTCCCTCAGTTTGCTAGCCTACATGTCAATCATCTGTGGACACGCCCAGATTTTACTAATATGTTAGGTGGTTTTTATGCAAGTCAGGTTGACTGTTATGGTTGATACATTGTGTCAATTTGAGAAGTTCAGAAGTTTAATGAGAGACTCAGCAGGGAGCTAGGGTTTTTACTTTGTAAATATCCTCATCCTGTACAAGAGGAGCACACAGAATTTTGTGAGTGCTACACTGGCCCCTGGAGGGGACAGTGGCCTGCATACAATATAACGGAGGAAAAGAAGCTTGTTCCCCCGTTTTGTTCTGGCTGCCGCCTTGAAGTGTTGCCCCAGTGCCATGCCACCTTGTCTTGGAGCCAGCTGATTATGGATTGAAACCTCCACAAACTGTGAGCCAAATAAACCTTTCCTGCCAGGTGTGGTGGCTCACACCTGTAATCCCAGCACTTGAGAGGCTGAGGTGGGAGGATTGTTGTGAGTTCAAGACCAGCCCGGGCTACACAGTGAACTCAAGGCCAGCCTGAACTGCATAGCAAGACCCTGTCTCAAACAGACAAAAATTTTTTTTAAAAAACCCTTTCCTTCTTTAATTTTGAGTGTTGGGTATTTTGTCCCAGCAATGAGAAAAAAGTAAGCAAGACACTGACATCACAATGAACGCACACTGTGTGGAAGAGTAGGGAACCATTCTTCAGGAACTTGCACATTTATTTATTTAGTCCTTTTGTCTTTTGAGACAGGGTCTCACTGTGCAATGCAGATTGGCACTAAAGGGAACACAGAGATGTCTGAGATGCTGTCCTCACATCCACAGACATCCAAGGACATTCATGCTGTCCTTGATCCAGACTTTAGGATCTAGCCAGGCTGGGATCCTCTCCCTGCTGTCTACCTGGGAATTAAGCAAGGTGACCCAGCTCTGCTGTTCCCACCACAAGCAGGAAGATCATTCTTTTTCTTTGTTCCCATTGCATGGACAGAGTTCTCTAAGGCCCCTCAAGGGCACAGATTGTGTTCTAGCATCTGTGTCCCAGCAACGAGCTCAGAACCCAGCAGCAATGAAATGCCATGCGCCTGTCAGCTCAAAGGGTAGATGCACAGAGATACACAGTGACTGCTGCCTCACATGCTTGGTCCCCTGGTCACCTCTCGCCTCTTACTCCACGGGTAACCTTCTGAGGAAGGAGGTATCATCAGTGTGCTCCTTTTACAGATGAGGTAACTGAGTCGCAGGGTAAATCACAGCCCCTTGCCCTGAATAAGGCGATGGACACCTTTGCTCTTCTACTACATGACATGGTTATCTAGCCACAGAGCTTAGGGAAGGCAGAGGTGGGGTCGGCTGGCGTAGTCACCAGGGTGAGGCCCGAGATGCCCCTTGGACAGACAGAGAAATGGAACAGGAAGGTGCATTCTTACTCTTTGTTAACAGGAAAGCACTTCTTGGTTCAGCAAACTGTGTGGTCTGAATAGAGAGCCTGGGAGAGGCAGGCAACAAGCACCTAGAGTTGTGTGCAACCAGGGCAGCTGCTGGGTTGGAGACTGGGAAACCCAGTTTGGATCCCTAGCAGGGTGGGTATGGGGTGGCGGGAGAGCCTGGGGCTGTCTAGAGGCAAGAGTGGAAGTCCTGAGCCCCCAGGCAAGCTCAGCAGCAGGAAAGAGGCAATTAATTAAAGACCACTACAAGGGAAGGCCCCTAGGAAGAAGCAGGAGAGTTTCTAGGCACCTGGATCTGCCCCTGGGAACTTAGCCTTCTGGCCTTAAAGCTACATTTTTAGCCATTTCCACAGCCTCTAGGGTGATGGGAGGAAGAATAAGAAAGGGTAGAAATAGGGGGTGGGGGATGTACCAGCCCCCTGTCTTTCTCCATAATGTCAGGAACGGGCTCGGACACCAAGATAAACAACTAGTTGACCTGGCCTGGCTGCAAATGGTGCTGATAGTGGCTGTGAATCAGCCCCGGGCTCTGGTCCAGGCCAGAGCATTTCCCAGCTGGGGGAAGGGATCAAGTCAACCACTGCTTTGGAAAATTCCACTCACATTATCCATCCTTTAAAGCTGAGAGCCAGAAGGGAGACAGAACTTGTACAAAGTTCCGTAGTCAGGTTTGGGGTATGCATGGCCTGACCAGAAGTAGGGTTAGGGGGCGCTGTGGTTTGAGGGGCCTCTTTGCTGCATGAGGGCTCCTCCTGCTGGATGCCTTCCTGAGCTCTTATCAGCCAGGCCAACCTGAGCTTTTTGGATTTATGTACACTGCTTTGGCAGCTCAAGGTTTCCTTTGTTCCACACTAAGCTCTGACACTTTATAGGAAGAGTCTGGAACAAAACATTTCTTGTCAAGCATGTCAGGTAGCTGAGCATTATTCAACAAGTCACATTTTGATTGCAGGTATCACAAGGGAGCAGAGCTAACAGAGGGAGAATACGTCACATTTGGGTAGCAGTAAGGCTGCTCAGAAATATTCCTGTTTCCCTCCTGGTTGGCACATGGGAACCCTGCACGCTCTGCTCTCTTTGGAAGACGAGTGAAGCCATATGATCTGCCCTGTCTAAGGAAATGTGAGCAGAAGTGACAGCAGCAACCTTTAGAGCCAGGCACAATAATGATGTCCTGTCCTGCTTGCAACAATGACAGTAGGTGGTGAAGCTTAGGGGAGCCTGGGTGCAAGCGAGCCGTTTCTTGTGGGTCCACAGTGGAACAGATACGTTGGACCAGAAAGAAACAGCCGTTGGCTTGGGGCCTGTTGTTACCAAACCTCAGTGTAGCTTAGCCCAACTGTCACAGAAATTTGTATTTGGAAGTGGGGTCCTGTTAGGACAAGCAAACAAAAGAGCTAAAAGACACATCGTGTGATCATGAGCAAAGTGGAGAAACATTTGGGAAAGCTGTCGGGAGGGACTCTGGAGAGAAGTGAGTGCTTTGCTGTTGGCTGTGCTTGGCCGGGTCCTGCAGATTAGAGATGGGCTGGGAAATCAAGTGCTGAAGGCTTGCTCAGTGTGATAGGCAGCGTGACAACAAATACAGTGAATGCTTAAATTTTAAAAAGTATGTAATAAAAGAAACACTGCCGTGAATTCCCTTGAAAACATTCGTCTTTATTTGGAACGTACTTGTGCAATCAATCTTGCCACTTTCTGAGGTGGTTCTGAACGTCCTCTATCCTGAGTGTCTTTCGTTGTATGGCACCGGATCTGGGAGGAGGGTGAGTGAGGGTACACAGCGATGGCACTACCAGCCTGCCTTTCTTCTGTTGGCAGTGGACAGCAACATTCACCATGACACATGTAGAGATACGCATGAAAGAGGACTTCTTAAACTGCTTCAGAAAGCAGCAGGAATAACAGGATAAGTCTGTGCAAAGGGACACAGAGTATTTTTAGGGGGATCCGTAGCAACGTGTTTTTACCTTAATGTTTAATGTAGTCATTCACTGTATCTTTTGATCACCTTCTGTACTTTGGTGCATATGAGGAGATGTAAGCCCTTCGGGGTTTTCTGCTTCCAGCCAAGAAGCAGGAAGGCACTGTTTCACTGACTCACTTGAAACAACCAACAGTATGAAACCGTGATTTTTAAGATATCAGACTTCAGGCTGAAAATGACAGTGATCTAAGACACAGCAAACAGTTGAGCTGAGCCCCATAACTGCTCCAGCATGATGCCTTGAGAAAGATTCCTGGCTGTAGTGTGGAGGAAGGGCTCCAGACGTGACCCAGCAGACTCCTCAAGTTGAGAAGATGGGACTCCTTCTGGGGAGAGCCAGGCATTGAAGGTTCACAGGACAGAGTCCTGGAGAAGAGAAAGAACTCCAAAGATCCATAGAGGGGCTCCTTCAGGATTCAGGAGAGTCTTGATTTACACAGACATGAGAGGAGGCCATGCAAGCCAGGGAAGGAATGCCTGATAGGGTTTATTGGGAGCAGTACCAGAAGGTCAGGAAGAGCCAGCTGGGCTGAAAAACCCAATTCATAGGGCGTAAGGCAAAGTCCTCGGAAATATCTTGCTTAGTAGTGGAAGATAATTAGCTGTAGATGATGTCATTTTGCTGAAACTGACTTACCACTGGCACTATGATTATAGTACCGACTACAGAGACACAGATTGCTTTGGGGTCAGTATATTAGTATCTTCTGTTGCATGATAAACAAATATTCCTATTACTTTTCATTTGTCCAAATCGCTATAAAATCCTTTGTTCATATAAACACTTTGATGTCGATTGTTATGAACTCATTATTTCTGTACAATGTCACCTTCTGCACCAGTGTCACTGCCCCCTTAAAATCAAATACTATGCTTGGTGACTACAGGATTCCTTATTCAAGTGAAGAGTTCCCAAAAAATCACATGATGGTACTTAGTTATAAAATATTTAAGTAGAATAATGATTTTCAAGTTGTGATCCATAAAATTCTGGAGGTTCCTGAGACCTTTTAGGGAGTCTAAAAAGCCACAGGTACTTTCACAATAATCCTAAGACATTATTTTCCATTTTACTGTGTTGAGATTTGCACTGATACCACAGAAGGAAAGATGGGGAAGCTACTGATGTTTTAGCATGAGTTGGGGTAGTGGTACCAGATGTGCTAGCAGTCATTCACTCTGTTTTCCATCACCAGGCACTTCAGTTAGCCATTTTTACTTAAGAATGTTCTAGATGAAATAGTAAAACACATTATTCATTTAAAAATACTGACCCTTGAATAAGGAATATTGTTCTTAGCCATTATGACAAAATGGAAGAAATGTGTGTAACAGTCCAACTATATATAAGGCCATGAAGGTTGTCTCAAGAAAAAAGCCAATCTCATCCTAATTGTTTGGTGTGTGAGCTAAACTGGGCACTTTTTCCATGGAAAACCATTTTTACTTGAAAGGCAAAGTAGTTATTCAGAGTTGACTATTTGGCAGACATTATCTTGAAAATAAACAAAGTGAAATTGCCACTCCAAGAAAAATAACTGACAATAATTGTTGCCAAGTATAAAATTTAAGACTTCAAGTGAAAATTGGAATTTGGGAACACTTGTATGTGCCACTGTGAGACTGACAGCTTCCCAATACGTTGTGATGGGTTATGATGTTAATGTCATTTTAAAATATTGTGTAATGAAATATGTCAACATTTGGAAGGTCCATATAACTCAGCGAACCAATAGTTTCCAAATGATTAATGTTTGTTTCCAAATCATGAACAGGCAAAGATCCACTTAAAGTGTGAGGCTGACAAACAGATTTTAATGTAATAGGTTTGAAAAGTTCATAGATATGGCTTCAGATTCCATGTTGCAACTAACATCCCTTGTTGAATTTGGGTACAGTCATAGAACATCCTACTCGTCTTCAAAGGCTATTAAAATAGTCCTCCCAGGCATGGCAGTATAGCTCAATAGTAGAGCAGGTGCAAGGTCCTGGGTTCAATCCTCAGCACAAATCAAACCAAACCAAACCAAACCAAACCAAACCAAACCAAACCAAACCACAATTCTTTCCTTATCTGATTAATTATCTGAGTGAAGCCAGATTTTCTTAATACATTTCAACCAAAACAACCCACCACAATCCACAATACATTGACTTCAAAAGCAGAAAAGAAGACTGATCCAGCATTTTTTTTTGAGGCAGGGTTTCATTATGCAGTCCAGGCTGGCCTTGAACTCACAGTGATCCTCCTACCTCAGGCTCCTGAGTGCTGAGATTACAGGCATGTGTCACTATTCCTGGTCAGCTCTCTTTTATTAAGCCAAACATTACACATATTTCCAAAAAATGTGAAATAATATCACCCTTTTCATTAAGTGTTTTAGAAACCATAGCTAATTTTATAAAAGTCTTCCAACTTATGATGGTTTGACTGATGGTCTTTTTTATTTGACAGTGGTGCAAAAATAATACATATGTGCTAGAAACTGTACTTAAAATTTTTTGAAATATGACCTTTTCCCAGGCTGGCAACATGCAGCAAGATACTCTGTCACTGCCTGGAAGTCCAGCTCCCAGTCACCCAAGAGGCAGTGAGACAGGACAACTGATGGTTTTCCAGGGCATTGTGTAGCCAGTGTCATAAGCTACTCGACACTTTGAAATAAAGCAGGCTTTGTGTTAAATGATTTTGCCCAGCTGTAGGCTGACTAAAGTGCTCTGAGCCCATTTAAAGTAGGCCAGGCCAAGCTCTGATGCATTTTCAACCTATGATATTTTCAGTTTACAATGGGTTTATTGGGACATAACCTCATTGTCAGTTAAGTGACACCTGTGTGTTAGTGGCCAGTGGCTATATTCTTATTATTTTAGAATGAATAAGTAACTATTTCAAAGTTTTTTCTACTATAGTGATTATGGATGGACATATCCCAAGTGTTCAAGTTAGGAATTTATGGACTTAGCATCCCAAATTCATCCTTCATTGCCATTTTGGAAAATAGAGCTGGGCCTTTGAAAGATAATTCCTCTGCCAACTGGCACAATATCAAGCTGTGAGTAGAAGGTTCTGGAGAGACACGCCATGGAGGAAGCATCCTTCTAGTCCCCTGTGTGCTCCTGGCAGGCATCTGTCACCTAAGACATCTCTCACACCCAGCTCTGTTATGTTAATCCAAAAGACAGGAGAGACCACTGGAAAATAGAAAGATTTTATTAGGCACACCTGATGCAGCCAGATGTCTGTCCAAAGGACTGAGCCATGAACGAAAGCAGGGTTCCAGGTTTATACATGTGACCAGGGATCAGCCTGCTTAGTGGTACAAAACCAGTTGAATTATAAACAAAGGCAGTTATTTACATAGTGACAGTTTAATAACTTAGCCATGGAAAAGAAACAGAACCTTTTGAATGTTGGGAGGACAAGATGTCATAAATCTGGACGTTGCAGATGCCATGAGGTGTTACATGACTCTTTCCTCAAGACTATAATTGTCATTCTTATCAGGAATAGAATAGAGGTCGGCCTTGAAGGAAAACAGATCTCAGTAGGAACAGGATCCCACAGAATAGTTGTTAACCTTATCTGTAACCTTGCAGAGATGTGTACTTTCATGGAGGGGAGTTTGGGAGATAATTAAGCTTGGTTTTCTTCTGAGTTCTGCTTTAGTTGTGACTAGACTTTAGCTATGGTCTCCAGGTCATCTCCTGTGCTTGTAGATCCCTCTGGGTGTTAATAATTCAAATATAGTGCAAATGTTGGAAATTAGAAACAAACAAACAAACAAACAAACAAAAAAGAGTTGGCTGACCATTCTGTGATATAATCATTTAAAATAGCTGATTGAAAACATCTACTCCTTAGGACTTTGGCCAGGTGACCTCACAGAAACAAGGATTTGCCTGGCTGTCTCTGCTTTCTTGATCAGATCAAGTCAGAACCATGGGAAGTTGCAGATTCTTGGAATCATACCCGCTCCCCTCTGTCTAGGACTCAGCACCCGTGTGAGAAATCTCTCAGCCCATAGGCCCTTATCTTCTCTCCCACAGGGTCTAGTGTGGTCAGAAGACGATGACAAAACTGACACTCTTGCTAAATTCACAAATTCATGGGTTTCCATTCCCCAGGTAAAGGTCATACATTTCGAGTGAACTTGAAGGATGCATTTGACTCAGAATAACATGGAGACAACCACAGTGGGACCAAATCAATTGGGACAATGTGAGTTTCAAACTTACGAAGAAAATGGAGGACAACTCATGAGTTACAGCCACCAGACTCCAACAGGGGGCTCTGGGGTAACAGCCAGGACCTTCTCATGGTCACAGCCCTGGAAGTACCTCTCACAGCCCTCTACACTGAGGCCACCAACTCCAGAGGACACCACGTCAAGCTGGGGGACTCGCCCTGTATGCTGCATCTTGTATTATGTTTTGCCTGATGAAACTAAGCATAACTTCAAAAAGATAAGTTATCGTATGCAACCAAAAGTTCTTGAGGAGGGCAAGGTGCTATTCCCCTTTCTTCCTGTACCTGACATGGCTGAGGAGGTAACAAAAAGGAAGGCTGGGATTTTAGCTCAGCAGCATAAGTGCCTGCCTGGCAAGCGTGAGGTCATGAGTTCCATCCCTGGTACCTACACCCAAGAAAAGGAAAGTTACTGGGCTATAATACCTTAGGATTTCTTGCCTCTGACCTTCAAGTGGATAGGGATTTGAAGGTGATCAGATTAATTACTAAAGAATAAAAATAAAACCATGTATTTTTCTGACTGTTTGGAGGTAACATAAGTAAATCTGTGACCCTGCTACCTGGATATATGTTACTGTTCCACTTACATGGTTCTTACTCTAAGAGCACAGCTCTCCTCTCCCCATACCAGGCAGCTGCTCCACAACAGGTACTTACTAGACAGAAGATACTAAATCCCACCATGTGCTCCATAGCAGAAGTTGGCAAACTTTTTATGAACAGGGCCAGAATGTAAATATTTTAGGCTTTGCAGCCTACATATAGTCTCTGTAGCAAGTACTCAATTCTGCTGTTGGAGCATAAGAGCAGCCATAGACTATATATATATATATATGTATATATATATAAACATAGCTTTGTTCCAATAAAACTTTATTTGCAAAAACAAGCAGAGGGCCAGTTGTGCCTATGGACTATAGTTTTGCTAAACTCTGTACTACAGTATTGAAGTCACAGTCTGCCCGGTGTACTACCTGCACTATTGTCTCCGGAGACTAATGGCCTCTCTTCTTCCTTCTTCCAAATTTCACATGAATTTGTTTCACAGGCAAACTCCAACTCAGAACTGTACTGAGGGAATTCTGGGAAATGTAGTTCTTAGCCTCTCCTTTCCAAAAGGATGGAAATGGTGCTTAATTGGCAATCCAGACTAGATACTAATTCTTTCTTTCTTTCTTATTTATTTTTTGTCTTTTTGAGACAGGGTCTCACTGTGCAGTTCAGGCTGGTCTTGAGCTCACTTTGTAGCTCAGTCTGGTCTCAAATTCCCAAGGAATTTCCTCCTGCCTCAGCCTCCTGAGTACTGGGATTATAGGCGTACACCACCATGCCTGGCTCTATACTAAATCTTTAGAATCTGTTGATTCAATTTAAAAATTAGATCCAGTTTGCCTTTAAATGTTACAGTGTGCTGAGGGAATGACCACACGAAGGTTCTTGTTCTCTGATTACTTTCTCTGGGATCTGGGATTCGGGGCACCATATTTTCACTGATTATTTCATACTGCTGGCTCTAATCCATTAACAGCTGTCATGTTGAAAGTAACCTTGGAAAATGGGGAAAAGGCACTATTTTTGAGGCAGTGCATGGAGAAACATGGCCCCTCATCTCCCTCATCAAAGTGCCTGCCCAGGATCAGCCCAGCCCTGGTTCGGTTCTCGTTCCTTTTCCCTTTGCTTCCCTCTCCCCTCCTCCTTCCTCTCTACCTGGCTGTCCCCGCTCGGTCCGAAAGGCCGGGATCTTCGAGCTGAGCTACATCGCCAGTCCTTTAAGATTTTATTTGGAGACAGTGTTGCTAAATCACTAAATTCTCCCCAGGCTGGCCCCAAAATTGTGGTGCTCCTGCCTGAGGGTCCCACTGTGCTGCGATTTTGGACAAACGTCCTCTCGCCTGGCTTGACTTTTTTCTTCCTACCACGAGGGGGCAGCAGTTACCATTAGAGCTAATTCCCAAGGTTCTAGCTGCTGCCTCTAAGGCCAGTCTCGCGTCTATTGAGGAGTCTACAGGGTCCCTCTTGGTCAGGTTTACTGTTTATTTGTTCATGTTTTAACCGATATCTTCGCACACCTCTTCTATATCTGCTTGGTCTGCAAATATGTTAATCTACCTCCACTCTCTCCAACCTGGTGGAGAATTCGTGAGCTAAAATACAGCGCACAGGATTTCCATTTCCGGCTGTAGTAAAGTTACAGAGTTTGCGTTTACCTTCCACAACAACGAACTAGTAAAGTGATCAAAGAACATTAAACCACTGTTTCAGACACTGATTCACAGGTAGGATGGGAGTACGAACCCTGAGAAAAGCAGAGGGAAAAGATAAGCGGGGTGACCTCTGTGACCGTCTATCAAGCAGCACATTCTGCACTGTGATGGAAGGGAGAAATCTGAAGCAAGCTGCAGTGACCTGGCTGATGGAGGAGCAGTGGAAGATGTGGCTGCAGTTCCGGAGAAAGGAGGGAGTTTTGCAGAAAAAACTTTGTATGAGGGTCCCCTTTTAGCACTGTGGAATTATAAGTCATGCACATGCAGGCTGACGCTCCATGATTCAACGCAAGGAACAATGGGGAACCTTTAGATTGAATGATTCTGGAGTTCACCGAGACGATGAGATGTGCAGGCTGCAATGAGGCAAAGTGGGCAGATCCTACTGAGCACCCAGGGCGTTGGATGTCACACTGGTTCCAACAGGTGTTGGGAGAAGGAAGCCAGCCTTTGGCAGTTTGCCCTCCTAGTATGAAGTTCCCAATACCTTTCACAGGAAGACAGTAAAATGCTCAGAGCCGTGATATTCAGAAGTCAGTTAAGTTAAAGATTACTTGAAATGCCAAAAGTAAGGATAACGTAGTTCAAAATAGAAATGGCAGAGATGAAATAAAAAGGCCTTTCAAATTGCCATTGTAGATATGGTTAACAGAGTCACAAACTTAAAGAAAACTCTGAATACAAGAAAGTAGAAGATACAAAAAGCCCCTGAAGACCACATGAAATTTTTTGTTTATTTGAGACAAAGTACATGTGTAGTTCAGCCTGGTTTCAAACTCACAGGGATTATCCTGCCTCAGCCTTGAGAATGTTGTTCCTGGACTCTGGGGTGCCCAGTGTGTTTCCACGCTCTGGCTATCCTGTTCAAATACCTGGACGGGCCAGCCAAAAAAATGTGAAAGTTTGAAATTGATTAAGGTAAAAGAAAAAATAAGTAAAAAAGAGATGAAAGAATGCTCTGAAAGAAAGAAGAGAGAAGAGAAACTATTTCCTGCACACAGTGGGCCACTGCAAGAGCACCAAGACAGTGACCAGAAGGTCATGGCTGCCGTTTTTAGGTCCTTCTCTGACATCAGATCCAAGCCGTCCCATGCAGGGTTCTGGAGCTATTCTGTGTTGCATCCCGGCTGTGATGGGCAGGTCACTGTAATTAACAGGTCATGCCCAGTTACCTTGCCGGTTTCCCATTCCCTAATTTCCTGCCTCTCCACCAAACCCAGACATATGGAATTTCCAGAGATCAAGTGCAATATGTAAAATGAAAAATTAACCAGACAGGGTTAAGAGCAGATAAAAAACCCCAGCAAATAACACTCTTATAAACAACTCCTGATTCAAAGGGGAATTTGCAAGAGAAGTTTAAAAATATTTTGGCTAAGTGGAAATAAGACATCAACATGAGAATGTTTGTGGGCTCATGGTACAGCAGTACTTCATGAAGAATGTCTGTTTATTGTAGAAAAGAAGGAAGATTTTTTTATAAATATTGTATTCTTCCATTTTAAGAAACTAGAAAAAGATAGGCAAATCTACCCAAAGGAAGTAGAAAAAAATAAGCAAAAACCAATGAAACAGAAAAATAATTGAGAACTAGCAGGACAGAGAACTGACTTCCATAAAGGTCAGTAAATTGAAAAACTTGTAAACTGTATAGAATATTATCATAATGAACAAAAAGAAAATAACCCAGAACAAATAGTAAGAGAATACAGTGAATAACTTTATACCAATAAAAGCCACCACTTAGATGGAATGGTCAAAAGCTTAGTGACATAACTATCCAAAGAACCCATAGAAAACCTAAGTAAGCCTTCTATACATTATGAATGTGTTTCCTGAATTTTGTCAATGATGTCTCATCATTACAGTTATTTACATTTCCTGAAGTGTCCTGCTTTGACTGACACAACTTGCAAACCAGTGTAAGTAAATAAAATATTTTGGCTGCTTACTCTTTGAAAGGGTTATTGGCCCAGACTGGACACTGTAGCCAGAAAAGACTTCAGCCAGAATCAGAGAGCTCCTGTCTCCTCTGCTCCTAGAGATTTACCTGTAATTCTACATCCCCCACCCTTCGGAATCTGCCCCTGGCGCCAAACGTGTGCCAGTGAAATACCTGTGCATCTCTAATGGCCTTAGGGCACTGCCCTAAGCTTAGGCTACTTATATTCCCCCCACGCCACTTGTCCGTGAGAGAGATCGCCAGACTTCAGCGGCCCGCGTGCCAGTCCTCTCTCCGTGTTCTCAGAATAAAGGCCTCTTTTGTTTTATACTTCTCATCTTTTGGAAATATTTTTCATCTTCTGGAAATAATCCTATCATTTGGTGCTGTGACTCGATCAGCAGGCGATTGACTCTTGGGACACACACGCCCAGTTGGGTCCCCAGCCGCTTCACGAACCGGTAACATCCTGGCTTGATTCTGCGCTTTTCCTTCTGCCAAGACGCATCTCACCTCTCGCCGGCCGCCTCCACGCATCACCTACCAGATTGATTTAAGGTGAGCACACTCCGGGAAACTCGTGGCACTGGGCCGGGCCCCAGTGGACTGGTCTCCCCCGTTTGCATGGGTCTCTAGCATTTTCACGTCCCTAGGACAGCCCTGAGCAGGGTTTTTTCTGGGCTAGCCTGTGTCCACACTAAAATCTCTCATGTTCTTTGGGTTCTGATAGCCCAAAGCAGAGATTTTTGGACCGCCCACACTGAAGAATCCCTCACTTCCCTTTAAAGCCTCGCGCTTTCACTGGCAAAGCTGCGACTGACCTCACGCAAACTCCACTCGTACATTTCTCAGTGACGACTAGAATATACATGTTTTGGAACCTTAGCCCCGCCGTGTGGCACCACAGAATCAGTGATGGCTTATTCTTTGGGCCACAGGTTTTTTCTTGCCTAAATTAACAATGGGAAATTTACTTCCTCACTCCCAAAAAATTCCATTACAATGCTTAATTTCCAATTTACATACTTCAAAAATTAAAAGTACCATAAAAACTAAATTATTAACTTTTTACTGCCAGGAAGTTTGGCTTACGTACCCACTCCTCGGCAAACATTGGCCCAGGGAAGGTACATTCGATGCTTGCATTCTGCAAACACTGCATGATTTCTGTCGAGCCAGTGACAGGGTGATAGAGCTACCGTACATAGAAGCGTTTTTGGTTCTGACAACACGTCCGTCTCTCATTAAGTCCTGTAATCCCACTCATATACTAGCTAGCTCTCCTGTGACCCAACCTGTTTCATCCTGTCCCCAAGATATGCTTGAGGTTGTTCCTCCGATTTACTCTCGGCCTCCATCATATCCTCAAATTAATCTTCATCTTTATCTCGCTCTCCACCGCCGTCCCCTCCCCCTGCCCCTGGTCCCTCTACACCAAAATTACCTCTCACTGCTCGATCCTCTCTCCCTCCACCTTCTGCGATACAGGCCTCTCCCAGCAGCTCTGCTCCGCCCTCTGATATCTTGTGGCTGCCTGCCCACCACACTAGGTCACGTTCATTATGCCCTTCCAGCAAGCAGCATGGTTTTTCCAGCTTGCACTGGGAACAGTCGCCATGTGATAGCCCTTCACCACACGACAGCCCCACCATGTTTGGGTAGCTGCGGCAGCGACGGGCGCTGCCATCCCATGCTCAGAGGGGTCATGTGGTGACAGGGCACCCCCATGTTCGGTCAGTTACCATGGCAACAGGGTGCTGCCATGTTCGTTCTGGTCTCGCTGTCAATGGGCGCCCCCCGTGGCTCCTCTTGTGAACAGCAACAGCCGCCTTGCGGTCCACATGGCAATGGCCCACAACAATCCTCTCCTTGCAAGGCACACAGTGTAATGCCATCTGCCTGTGTTTCCTCATCCCAAGGTGAGCGGCAGCTGCTCTATAGCCACTCTTCAGATAATTACTCACACGTGTCTACCGGGCAGATAGCTGCCCAATGGCACACTCCTCCACATTCTTCTCAGGCTCTGCTGCCACTTCGGGAGCAAGCTGGCCCCGAGGGACTTGTTAATATACATGTGCCATTTTCTCTTTCTGATCTGTCTCAGATTACCCATAAATTAGGCAGTTTCTCTGTTGACCCACAAAATTATATCAAACAATTTAAATTCATTACTAATTGTTACTATTTACATTTTAAAGATGTTTATGTGATTTTAAATACCACCATTAGCTCACAAGAGCAAAATCAGCTGTGGCAGGTAGCTCCAGAAGAAGCTGACCGCAGGCATAGAGCAAATACCACTGACAATGACCCTGGGCCTATAGCTGTGCTAGACCAAGACCCTAACTGGAACTATCAAAATGGACAAGGTTCAACAAAATTACATAAGATGATTGAGTGTCTGATTGTGGGCCTTAATAAGATCGCTCACAAACACAGTAATTATAACAAGCTTTTAGAATAGGTCCAGGAGGCTAATGAAAACCCGGCTGTGTTTCTAAATCAGCTTTGGGAAACCTTAATTAAATATACAATGTAAACCCAGACTCTCATGAAGGGATGATTGTTGTTAACTCTTATTTTATTTCACAGTCTGCTCCTGATATTTGTGCAAAATTACAAAAGGTTGAACATGGCCCTCAAACTCCACAAGGGGATCTACTTAAATTAGCCTTCCATATCTTCAACAATAGAGATAAGCTTCAAAAAGCAAGCTCAAAAATTAAAGTTTGTTAAATATCAGTCTGACCTCTTAGCAGTGGCACTCGGAGCTCCCAAGACAAAAAATCCACAACATGGTGTGGCTGCCTGAGTCCCACCCGGACCATGCTTCAAATGCAGCAAACAAGGACATTGGGCAAGAGACTGCCCTAACCCTGGCATTCCTCCTGGGCCCTGCCCATACTTCAACGTTAAAGGGCATTGGAAGAACGATTATCCTAAATGCCAGTGAGCGACTAGGCCATCCTCTAATCCCTTGCCCTCACAGGAGACTTTGTCAATGCCAGATTCGTCGCTCACTGACCTGCTCGGACTTGCTGTGGAAGATTGATGGGGCTCAGGGCTCACAGCCCCCACTCCGGTAAGCTTATTGGAGCCCTGAGTCTCACTGAAGGTCTCAGGCAAAATAATATCTCTGCTTGTGGATACGGGGGTGACTTATAGTGTACTGCCTGAATTTCAGGACCCTGTAGTAAGTCTCTGATTTCTGTTGTGGGCGTTGACAGCCAGCAGAATCAACCTTTGCAGACTAGGCCTATCCCATGTAGATTCCAGACTCTTTTCTTTACCCATAGCTTCCTAGTAATCCCAACATGTCCCACAGCCCTTTTAGGTAGAGACCTTCTTCAAAAGCTTAATTTTTCCTTCACTTTCTCTCTCCCCACAGCCCTAATCCTCCAAACAGCCTCACAATGCATCGCAAAGCCATTCCCCCCTCTTCCTCCTTCTCCGGTTGACCCCATGGTTTGGGATACATCCAGTCCCACTCTGGCTACACATGCCATGCCTGTTTTAATCCGTCTCAAGGATCCCTCAATTTTTCCCTGCGTTCCCCAATACCCCATAGCTCCCCAACATTTAAGGGGACTTAAACCCATAATTAAGTGGTTTTTAGACAATGGTTTTCTTAAACCTACCCATTCACCCCACAATACTCCCATTCTCTTGGTACTCAAGCCTGATGGGTCCTATCACCTGGTATAGGATCTTAGGATAATTAACAGTGCTGTTACCCCGACTCACCCAGTGGTGCCAAATCCTTATACCATGCTCTCTCATATCCCTCCTTCCACTACTCACTTTACAGTTATAGATCTTAAAGATGCCTTCTTCACTATCCCCCTACACCCTGATTGCCAGAACCTCTTTGCATTTACATGGACTGACCCAGACACTCTCAGGTCTCAACAACTTACTTGGACAGTGCTCCCCCAAGGGTTCAGGGATAGTCCCCACTTCTTTAGTCAGGCTCTCGCTACTGACCTCACAGAACTTGATCTCAAACCTAGTGTTCTTCTTCAATACATAGACGACCTCCTATTATGTTCTCCATCCCATATGTTAGCCATACACCACTCAGCCAGTCTTCTTAACTTCCTTGTTAGTTGTGGATACAAGATGTCTCCTGCCAAAGCCCAGATAGCCTCCCCAAAAGTCAAATACCTAGGTCTTGCTCTCACCCCCACCACTCGCTCCATCACCTCAGATTGTAAGGCAATTCTTCGTGATCTCCAGGTGCCCACAACTAAACATCAGGTTACATCGTTCCTAGGTTTAGCTAATTTCTTTCATCTCTGGATTCCTAACTTTGCAGCCCTAGCTCAACTCCTCTACAAGGCCGCTAAGGGTCCCTTATCAGAACCCCTGGACCCTACTAGGCCTATACATGCCTCCTTTCAAAAATTAAAAGAGGCTATCCTAAAAGCTCTAGCTCTTACCCTTCCTGACCCCACCCAACCTTTCATCCTATACACTACTTGTCAGGGCCACAATGCTATAGGTGTACTAGGACACAAAAAGGGACCTTCTTTTCAAGCAGTAGCTTACTTGTCAAAACAGTTAGGTCACATAGTAAAAGGATGGGCTCCTTGTTTCCGAGCTCTTGCAGCTGCAGCCCTCCTGACACAGGAAGCTAAAAAGTTTACATTAGGACAATCTATTACAGTACACTCACCTCATCACCTACGTGAGCTTATCTCACATAAGGTGCTCCCTGCCCTAATGACCCCTTCTCGCCTTCAACAGGTACACTTAGCTCTCTCTCAAGACCCTTGCATCTCTATTGCAACTAGTAGTCTTCTTAGTAAAGCCACCTTACCTCCCACCTCAGAGGGCCATCCTCACCATGACTGTATAGAGTTTTTACAGATGACTCCCACCCCTTCCCCTCACATCAGTAGCACACCTCTCTCCTTGGCCTTTGACACATGATTCATAGATGGCAGTTCAGCAAACACAGACAACCAAAAGAAGGCAGGATACGCAATAGTTAACCAGTCAAAAGTTATAGAGGCAAATCCACTGCCACCTGGGACCTCTTCCCAGAGGGCAGAACTTAACTGCCCTTACAAGGGCTCTTACACTAGCAAAAGACAAGATTATAAATATATACACTGACTCAAAGTATACATTTAGCATTTTACACTCTCATGCCTCTATCTGGCAAGAACAGAATTTTATTTCCACTCAGGGAACCCCTATCATTAAAGCTCCCCTTATCCTTAAACTTCTAGAGGCAGCCCAACTTCCAAAGCAGGCAGCAGTTATTCATTGCAGAGGACACCAAAACGCCACAGATCCTATTGCTCAAGGCAATGCCTTTGCAGATTCACAAGCCAAGTTAGCTGCACAAGGGCCCTGCCCTTCTCATCTTCTCCCCTTAGTCCCAAACAGTCTACCTCAGCCCAATTATTCATCAGAGCAGTTACAGCTACTTCATAAACCAGGTTACACACAAAACACTCAGGGATGGATTTTTCAGGGATCAAAACTTGTTCTCCCACATCAACAGGCCTCAGACATCATCACTAACTTACACAACTGTTTTCATATAGGATCACAGGCCCTATACAAACTCATAGCCCAAATAGTCACACACCCTTCTCTAAAAGCTATCATTCTTAAGATTACTCACACCTGTGATCTCTGTGCCAGGACCTCTCCTCAGGGATGCATGGCACCCCCTTCCTTTCCTACCCATCAATTTCGGGGACACACCCCTGGTCAGGACTGGCAGGTAGATTTTACACACATGCCCTGCCACAAGACTCTCAAATATCTTCTCATCTTTGTTTGTACCTTTTCAGGATGGATAGAAGCCTTTCCCACAACCAGGGAAACTGCTGATGTAGTTACCAAAATCATATTATAAGAAATCATTCCAAGGTTTGGTCTACCTCAGAGTATTCAGTCAGATAATGGTCCCGCCTTTATTTCTCAGATCACTCAACAGGTATCCTCAAGCTTACACATCACCTGGCACCTACACATTCCATACCATCCACAATCCTCAGGAAAAGTAGAAAAGGCAAATGGCCTCATAAAGACACACCTTGCAAAACTCACTTTAGAATTACACCAACCTTGGCCTCAACTTTTGCCCTTAGCTTTAGCCAAGCTCAGGGCACTTCCCCAGGCTCCTACTTTCTTAAGTCCTTTTGAACTTATGTATGGCAGGCCATTCTTACTCCACAATCTTCCTACTCCCCAAAATCTCCCTCCCCTGGCTGACTATGTCCCAGTCCTCTGCTTCCTCCTACACCTGTTGCGACAACATGCTGATCTCTGCCTTCCACAACCCTCTGGAGAGGCCAAACCAGATCCTCTCATATCCCCAGGAGATCTAATTTATCTCAAATGTTCTAAATCCACAGGACTATAACCAAGGTGGAGTGGCCCCTATCTGGTCTACTTGGCTACCCCTACAACGGTCAAAGTTGCTGGACTCCCATCCTGGTTTCACATCACTCAGGCTAAGAGGTACCCTCCCAGCCCTAAATCTGATCATTCCGAGTGGTCATCTCATCTTCTGTCACCCACCTGTCTCCGTTTCATGAAGGCCTCACAGCCACAGTTAACAGGCTAAGTCATGTTTTGTTATCCAATTTGGTTCCTAATCTCTTACGTTCTATTAATGATCATTTTTACAGCAGGACTCTTCACAGTCTTTCCTAGACTCCCACATCATGCATAAGATCATCTTTATAATGTTCTATGTGACTGTTGTGGTTCTTTCTACCCTCAGCTGTCTGGTTAAACGTGACATCCCTGAAAGCCTAAGCCCTTACCTTCCCTATACTGGTACAGCCACCACCTCCCCTACTCCCCCTATTTTTTCCAGCTTGACTCCTGGACCGGAGACAAGTTTTACACACCTACCCTCCTAACTTTTATGCTTTCAGATGGGGGAGTAATCACCTCTCATAATTTCACTCGTTCTAACCTCACACTTATTTTTCAGAATTCTACCTCACCATGATAATGATCCTACCACACCATCATCCTGATAAAATAACATGTCTAAATCAAAGGCACCTTTCCCTCTACCTCATCTGGGTCCTTAAATATGACAGTGCCATGTCTCCTTATAACATCATATCTCTTTGTTTTTCCAGTCTGACATACGTGCATTCACCAGTGAAGTTGTCTTGGCTAAAACACCTGGCGTCAGTGTCTACTTGGGCATCAACCGTCATCCCGTCGACTCCCCTAGGCTCCAGTACAGCACCCCCTGCCAGCAGGAAGTAGTTAAAGAGAAAAACCTTCGCCCCTTTTCATAATAATCATAAGATGGGATATAAAAGGGTTGTTGGCCCAGACCAGACACTCTAGCCAGAAAAGACTTCAGCCAGAATCAGAGAGCTCCTGTCTCCCCCACCCCTAGAGATTTACCTGTAATTCTACATCCCCCACCCTTCGGAATCTGCCCCTGGTGCCAAACGTATGCCAATGAAATGCCTGTGCATCTCTAATGGCCTTAGGGCACTGCCCTAAGCTTAGGCTACTTATATTCCCCCACGCCACATGTCTGTGAGAGAGATCGCCAGACTTCAGCAGCCAGCGTGCCAGTCATCTCTCTCCGTGTTCTCAGAATAAAGGCCTCTTTTGTTTTATACTTCTCATCTTTTGGAAATATTTTTCATCTTTTGGAAATAATCCTATCACTCTTCAATCGACAAATACAGATAGAATAAAAAGTGGTAAATAGAGCTATGCTTTCTAAGGCATCAAACTTCACAGCATATCGATGAAGAACACTTCATCCCCTGAGCAGTCACAGAGTCAGGGAATAAGACCCCAGCTGACCATAGCTCAATGGAACCATTCATTCCCATTGAATGACCATGGCCTTCCTTGGTGCCTGTGACTCCCCAAGAAGCACTGGAATTTCAGGAGGCAGAGGGAGGCATCTGGTAGAAGATGAGAGAGAGAAAAAGATGGGTAGGTTCAGGAGTTCAGGTTGTCTGCCTCATCTCTGCCTTTTAAATTCCCTTTAGCCACTTAGGTTTTAAAGGCAATATCGCATGACTTCTATAAATTCTTACTTGTGTCATTTTTGTGGCTTCTTAGTCCTGTTTCTGTGTGTAGTTTTTGCTAAAATATGAGGAAAACAGAAAATGAAACCGAAGTTGGAAATGCAAGCGTATGTTCATTAAAGAATTTGAATTCACAATTTCAAAGTCCCCTCCAAAAACCAAAGTACTCCAACCCAGATGTCTTCATTAGTCAATTCCACAAATATTTAAGAAAGAAATATGTCAATTCTAAAAGTAAACAAAATAAAAATCTTTCAGAAAAAGGAGGAACATGCCCCAACTCTTTATAAGACCATAACAATTTAATATTAAAACTACATTACCAAAAAACTATAGACCAATACCACGTGTGAACATACACTCAGAAGTTCTTAGAAAATATAAACAAGTAGGGCACATGCACATTACACCTCAGTGAAGTTAATAAAATGGATTTAAAAAGTTCTTAAAAGTCAACAGGCCAAGTATTACTCCCCACCTGGTGTCCCATGCTAGAACACCACAGATGGTTTAACCATCTTTAAAGCGTTCGGTTTTAAACAGGAAGCAGAGCTTGAGACGAATCCTGGCAATCTGTACTGAACACACAAATAACAAAAATTGCACTCCTACATGTTAACAAACAAACAGCACCATACCCCTAAAGCCTTTCTATCAAGAGCCCGGTGGATCTCAGGTGGTAATTATAAAGCTGTCCTCTCATGACTCAGAGGAGGAAAGTTTACCTCCCCCAACCAATTTTCAACAAGCTCCCAGCAATTTCCTTCAAAACATCTGTAGTGCTTCTCAGTGTCTCAGCAATGTTACAAAGATAGCTCTTTTTTTTCCTTTTCAAAATGCTGCAGACTTTTCCTTGAACACGTAGGATAGATTGTCCTCACCCCTGGAATTTGGAGTGACTTATCCCAGAAATGGCTTCAATTTACATGCCTGTCATTTTAGAACATAATAGGCCTCATTAACTGCTGTATGATGTCAGTTTGCCTCAAGTTTGTTTTGGGGGGTTGAAGAGGGGGAGCAGAGGGGTGGTTAAGCTGCCTGTCTTACAGGGGCAGATTGATCTGATTTAGTTATACCCAGATATGCCTAAATATAAGAAAGAGGAGAATAAATATTAGTAAGAGTTTTAGCAGATTTATGCTGTATTCCTCATCAATTCCTATGGGTTCCATTTGGCACCATAATTGGATTTATTATTCTCAGTTCCCTTTTAAATAAAATTTGAGGCAACAGAGAAAAGCCAGTCCCAGGCTGCGATCAGCAAGTCCAACACAACGTAAAACCACTCAGCAAGCATTCATAGAGCACCTACTGTATGCTTAGTTCCCTGGTTAGCTTTGTGGAGTGCAGGAGGTTGTGGCTTTGGAGTCTACAATCAAAAACAAGCATGAGTGGCAGCTAGACATTGACTGAAAAGAACTAAATTAGAGTGAGGATTCTTTTCCTTAATTAGCAGCACCAGAAGAATTCATTTAAACCTCTTTGCTCTGTCTTAATGAGCTTCCAAGTCTTTGTTTGAAAAAAAAAATGGGTGAAAATGATCCCTGTTTATTCTGTAGAACTGAAGTGAGATTTAAAGAAGTTCTGTTCCACAGTGTATTAAGAAATACAAATACAATACCTCCGAGAAGTTTATTAGTTGGCATAGGGTGGGAGCTGAGCCCAAAGTGTCTGTCTCCACTCAAGTGCCTGAAGGGCTTAGGATTTATTTGTTTATTACCTCATAGCAAAAGGGATTAGGGAAAACAACAGGTTCTGTTGACTTGAAAAATCATGAAAATAAGATTTTAAAAGATGAAAAGTTATACTTGCACTTTTAACTATGATAAAGCAGCTTGGGTCAGGCCAAAGAGATCCATTTAAAAAGCTGGATTTTTTTTTAATGGTACTTGGGATAAAACTGAGGAATTTCATGCATACCAGGCAAGCCTTCTACTACTAAGTTACACTGTCCAGTCCCTTTTAAAAAACTCTTTAAAAAAATATGAGACGGGTTCCTCTAAGTTGTCCAAGCTAACCTTGAACCTGGGATCCTCCTGCTTTGGCCTCCTCTGTGCAACCACACTTCGCTTAATTTAAAAAAATAGTGTAAGAGTTGTAGGACTTCGTTAGCAGCCACTATTTAAGGAGTCAAGACTTCGAGGGGAAAAGAAAAGAAACTTTGAGAAAGATCTCAACACTTGGTCATTAGCTTTTCCCCTTGGAAATTTTGTGGAGGGCGAGGGTCGAGGGGGATAGCAGAGATTACCAACAAGTAGAAGTCAGCAGACTTTTAAGTTATTTACAGAGCAGTGATAAAAAGATAAATGAAAGCTGCCAGGGCTGGAGGAGCCAAGACCTGGGAGACAATGGGGGTGCAGAGGTGATCTGACGGCTGGGGTGTTTGCTGGGGTATTTTTCTTTGAGGTATTTGCTAACTGATAGTTATTCAGGATAAGAGGCTGACCCATCAAGAAAAAGGAGACTCAATCTTATTTTAACAAAACGCTTCCAAGGTCCCAGGGAGATGAAATTTAAATTTGACATTTTCTAAAAAGAGGGACCCAAGAAATATTCCTGCCTCTTGGGCCCCTTGTCACTGCAAAGGGCTACACTCCGAGATAAGACTGAGAAGAGCCGAGCAAAGCACATCTTGATACTGAAGCCAACATCTTGGAAGTTTAGCCCTGTGCTGAGTTGAGGTGCACAGACAGGGCTCCCCCAGGTGCTTGCCAGGGCTTAGCCCTCTACTGAGGGTGATGACATTATCCAGAACCCCTGCAGGCCTTAACACAAACTATTCGATGAAAAGTACGAGGTATATCAAGTGATAGTACCAAGAGGGGGAAGAAAAACACAGACAAGAAAAACAAACATGTGGGTGACTTTAAAATAATTGTGATCATTGTGCTCATAAACATATAAAACAAGAGGGTAATCTTACTTGAGGACTGCCATCTATTAAAATTCAAACAGGAGTGTCATTCATGAAGTTAGGACTCTAACAGGTGGCGGAACTGACTGGCACAGTTGAAGAGGCTCAGCTAAGTTATACTTCAGAAAGTGTATAAGAAACAGGCATGGCAGAGAGTCCAAATATGCCTCTCACTGGGGTCCCAGAAGAAGCAAAGAGTGGAGAAATAGTATTAAAGAAATAATGACCCAAATTTTTCTAACAATGACATCAAGCTACAGAGTCCAAGTGGGAGACACAGAGAGAAAATCACACCTAGGAACATGATGATCAATCTCGGAATAAAGAGATTATTTGGTACCAAGGACTCTTCTGTTCTTTTCTTTTTTGACAGTACTGAGGCTGAATCCAGGGCCGTCCCACTGAGCTCTCTCCTCAGCCTTTTTTTCTTTATTAATCATTTTGAGACAGGTCTTGCTAGGTCACTCAGACTGCAAGTCCTCCAGTGTCCACCTTCCAGAGTGCTAGAATTACAGGCATATGCCCAGCTCAGACGGTTTTTAAAAGGAATTGAGGGTAAAAAGATCCAAACCTTCAAACACAGAATTGTAAGAAAGTGAGAGCTAGAACACAGCAGGATGACATCTTGATGTTTCTAAAATAAAAATAACTGACGAAGTAGAATTTTATACCCAGTAAAACTATCTTCCCAAAGTATAGACAAAATAATATAATTTCCAAACAAGAATCAAGAGAATTCAGCAACAGTAGACCTGCATAACATAAACACTGAAGTGAGTTCTTTTGGCGGAAGGAAAATGATCCATGATGGATAAAAAGGAAATGTAGAAAAGAATGATAAACATCAGAAAGGGTAAACATGGAGAAGTCCAAAGAATACTGGCTTTCAGGACCTTAGTGTAATGTGGAGTCTAAATACCTCTAATATTAAAACGCATGACAGTAAAATAGCACAAAGTGAAGGACAGTAAGTGAAGTTAAAATGCTGAATACTTCTAGCACTGTCTAAGAATTTATGATAAGGAATCCAGGGTAATCTCTAAAATAGTAGTAAAAGAATGTGAAACTGAGAAGCTAGTGGGAGAGATGGAATAATGAAAAAGATTTTATTACTCCAAAGCTATGCAAAAAAGCAGTAGGGAAATTAGAAAATAAAACAGTAAAACTAGTCAATATAAAACCAAACATGTAATTGAAAGAAACAGTAACTTCAATGAAATGAACCAAATACTTCATTTAAGAGACAAAGATTTTCAGACTAGATTTTTTAAATACATGCTACTTATAAGAGAGACTCACTTAAAATACTAATTTGAACAGTATTCAATCATTTTGACATCAAAAATAGATTCATATGGTTCCACCTAAAATGAAGGCATTGTGATACTGAAAGAAAGGGCTAGGAAAAACACTCCATCACACAATGGCCACGAGCACCAGGCCAGAGCACTTCTAGAGTTCAATAGAGAACTTGCATGATGACAAAATTGTGCATCTATCAGAAAGTGACAGTTCCTCTACCTTTCTATGTACCCAGTACCCCGGCTTCAAACTGCGTAAACCAAAACTGAAGCTAAAATCTCAGTTAGAAAGAGAGGCTCTACTTTACCTCTTTCGGTAATTGATGGATCAAGAAACACCAAAAAAAAAAAAAAAAAAAAAAAAAACCAAACAAACTTGTAAAGATACAGACCTGAGAAATGTAAATAAAAAAATATACCTACACACATCTCACCCTGCACCTCATATTTAATAAGAGCTAAGTTCCTATTAAGTGCAAGTGATTACCTGTCTATAGTGCCCATCTTAACAAATCTCACATGGCAGAAATGATTCCAAGAATGTTATTTGAACACGGTGTAATTAATTAAACATAGGATCAATGAAGAAAAGATAACTAGAAAATTCCCAAATGTTTGAATCTTAGCTATTATACTTCATATAGAACATGGAATGAAAAAGTCACAATAAAATGTAGAAAACCGATAGACATAACATAACACATCTGTATTGCTGAATCTCTGTGCTTAACTGAGAACCTGATAACCTTAAGCACTTACAATAAAAAAAAGAAGCAAGGCTGAAATTTTCCTGTCTAGTACTCAAGATACAGCTCAAGCTACACTTAAAGACATGTACAGCACATACCTGTAATCCCAGCACTCGGGAGGCTGAGGCAGGAGTACGGTTGCAAGTTGGAGACCAGCCTGGGCTACAAAGCGAGCTCAAGGCCAGCCTGAACTGCATAGTGAGACCCCGTCTCAAAAAGATAAAAAAAAAAAAATCATGCATTAGGAAGTAAAGGAGAGAAAGAATGGCCAGGATCAAGAAAACCAACAACAACAAATGCTGGAGAGGCTGTGGGGAAAAAGGAACTCTCCTGCACTGTTGGTGGGAGTATAGACTGGTACAGCCTTTGTGGAGGTCTGTCTGGAGGTTTCTCAAAAAGTTGGGACTGGAAGTCCCATTTATTCCAGCTATTCCACTTCTAGGCATATTCCCAGAAGAACTGAAAGCATCATACCACAGGGATATATGTGCACCTATGTTTATAGCAGCACAATTTGTAATCGCCAGATCTTGGAAACAACCCAAGTGTCCATCAACTGAGGAATGGATAAAAAAGTTGTGGTATTTCTATACAATGGAGTATTATTCAGCTATAAAGAAGGACCGCATTGAGATATTTATCAATAAATGGGCGCAGCTTGAGACCATACTCATAAGTGAAATAAATCAATCTCGCATGTATGAATACCGAATAGTTTCCCTAATGTAAGTAAGGATTCAAATATATAAAAATATGTGATAATCATGATTCCCCATTATGTGGCCTTGAAGCCTTATAAAATTTTCACTTATTAATTAGAAAGGCTTTATTCTGGGCTTCTTGATATGGAAATATTTGAAGCTATAGTATATGAAGTTTTATCCAAATATTTTAAGGAAAAAGACAGACACTATGGTAACTACTATTCTTTAAAAAAATTATTTAGCTATTTCTTATGTTTATTTTAATTAAGGGAAAAATTTAAAAAATTAGGATATATAGTAGTAACTCTTTTCGATCTCCTATTAACTTGTTTTGAAGTCCTGTAATACTCCCACGATCTTGTTTTGACTGATTAGACTCTGTTCCATTCTGTGCGATAGTAGCAAGTCTGAGGGTATAGGCAACTACTTTGAAGGCAATAAGATTCACTAAGATGCCCATTCTGGTTTGACTATTGTCTCCTTTGGAAGTCCTGTAATGTTCACAATGCCTAAGTTTTATTGGTCTTGTTCTCTACTGTTTTGTCCAACTTTATAATATCTAATGAGATAGACAATTCCTTTTAAGGAAACAAGAGACAACGTTGATAACCATTGTTAATAACCTTGTACTCTGTTCTACATCATGTGCTATGTCTATCCTTGGTTTTGACTTACAGCTTTGTTTTGCCATATTTGACTTTATTCTCTCCCCCCCCAAAAAAGTAATAAGAACTAAGGAGTAATAAAATCCAAAATGTGTAAATTTTGTTGTAAAAAAGAGAGGGAGGAAAAAAAAAGAGCTCTAACGGATATAACAGCAAGTGTGTTTAGGGGTGTTAAATAGCTGACTATATTAATGTTTTTGGGTCATTGAACACAGCTGTTTGCAGTCTCTCTGTTTGAATGTCTACTTTGTATTCTTTGATACTGTGATTTGAGCAACTATTTCCAAGATGATAATATGTAATCTATTAACAGGTGATTTCTTACTGTTATGTTTTTTTTTTTGTAGTTCTGTATTATGTGTAACCTTACACTGCTTTGTTTTGTTTTGTGTTTTTCTCTTTTTCCTCTTAAATAAAAAAAAAAAAAGGAAGTAAAGGAGGGAGATCCAAAATAAATATTTATTCCAAGAAATTAGAAAAAATAACAAATTATAATCCTCAAAAATAGTAGGAAGAAAATTGTAGAAAAAAGAACAGATATCAATGAAATAACATAAAGAAAAATCAAAAGTCGGTTGTTTGAAAGACTAATGAATCCAGGAAACCTCTAGAAAGATGCTAGCAGTGAAAAGATATTTATTCATATTGATTCTTCACAGGCCAAACAGCAGACTGCAAGAGCACAGTCTCTATCGTTGACTGCCTGGGTCTCTAGGGTTTCATAGAATTAATAATTCAGAATTACTAATGTAGAATTAGTCTGCCCAAGAATTCTGGTCAATTCTTGGCTCTTACCTTTTTGGATATGGCTTTTGTTCCATTTCCTCTTTTTACCTCTCCTGGGACTCGAAACACACACACTCAGGAAAGTGCTGGTGTGCACTTGCACACTTCCTGAGGACGCCAGCCTCCTTAGCCTTGCCTGTCCTGCCATGTCCTCTGCAGCACACCCGACAGGGCTGCCCCGAGGTACCCCGCAGCATGCTTCTGTCCTAGGTGTGGCACATTCGGTCAGGGGCCCCCAAGAGTGAAGAGCTGCTCAGGGTCCTGTGTAAGTGAGCTTGGGCTCACAGGTGGGCAGCTGGGCGCTGCCATCTGAGAGCAGAGACCCAGTCAAGCTCCTCCAAGACTCAAGGTCACTCCAGGGAGCTCAGCCTGGGGTCTGGAGACCCAGGGATGCGGGACAAACACAGCCGACTCACTCGGTGCCTTGTTTGGTATTTATGACTACAAAGAGAAAACCCCTGTGCCTGCCACCGACACCCTTTCCACTAGGAGGGCACAAGACAGGGCATTGCAGGTGACCAGGGAACTGTGGGGTGGGATTCACTCACAGCCTGTTTCTTTGGCTACGGTGACAGCAGGCAGACAGCCCCTCAGTGCTACTGTTGGCCTTGCTTTTGGGGGACACAGCTCATAATCCTGGGCAGGAAGGGAAAGCGGGAAGTGAGGAGGAGAGGAGAAACAAGGAAGAAGAAAGAAGGCTGCGAGAGAATGGGGAGGTTGGGCAAGACAGACGGGAGGAGACGAGGACTGGGGAGGGAGCAGAGGGCAGAGGGGACGTGGAGGCAGGCAGAAAAGAGAGCGGCGGGCTCCCATCACTGTCGCCCACACCTTTGCTTGATGGCTGGAAAGTGTCCGCCTCTCACCAGCGAAGGTGCCCGTGGCCTAAGAGTGGGATGCGGGCTTAGGCTCTCACACGCTGGAGACCCAGGGCCTGTCTTACAGGCTTCCAGCCTCCCAGTCTTGGGTACGATTCCTTCCAGGAAGCTGGAGCCTGTACCCTGGAGGCTGTGAGCTGGAAAGCTGGAGAACCTTGTCAGAAAACATCCGCTCTTTGAAAAGATCTCTTCCACGGGGAACTTGAGAGCCAGGAGTCCGCCAGGACACGGCAGCTTCCCCCAGCTCTCGGTTCTAGGTTCCAAATGCTTCTCTCTCACCCTGGGTTTCTTGGACTCAGACTCGTTGTGGCTTTCTGAGGACACAGGCAGTTTGAGGAATATCATTTCAGAGCTGAGGCAGCCAGATCGATAATAAATCAGCAGCCAACGTGTATGGTTTGGCTCGGTGACCATCCTGGGAAGCGAGATCAGGGCAAAGGAATCTGCCCTAATGGTTTTTCCAAAAGCCCCAGGCCTGTTTTCGCAGTTTCTCTTTCCCTGTCACCTCTGCCAGGCCTGTAACCAGGACCATCCTCTATCTTCTCTATGTGACTGCACGTTAGTGGGTTGTGGCCTGAGAAGCCGGCCCTGGGCTGTCGGCTGTGGGCTGTCGGTCAGCAGGAGGGATGGAGGAGGAGCGGTCAACGCTGCCCAGCTGCGGATTCGGGGGACAATGCCAGGCCACCCAGAGGGTGGGCAGCAAGGAGCAGGCTGTGCTCCAAGTAGAAAGCAGGAAGAAATATGTTGGAATCTGCCTCCTTCACAGTCATGGAATTTTTTTTTTCAATGTCCTTTTCAAACACATAGCTTTAAAAATTATTTAAAGGCAGGGGAAATTAATTAGGGCCCTTTGTGCTGGAATTGCTAGCTACAGAGTTCCTCCAGCAAGAGAAATAAAAATAGAACCTGCTCCGCAAACAAAGATCATAGTTAAGAGCCAAGAGAGGCCTGACACTCGGGAAGAACGGAGCTAATCATTCCATCGCGGCCAGGGCGACCGGGGGCGGGCTGCTGGGGTCCCTGACTACCCTGGAAACAGCGAGACCCCCCCCCCCCGGGGGCTGGAGAGAGGCCTTTCCAAGTGACAGACCCTGCTTGCGCCCTTCGAATAATTGTCACTTTTGTCCTAATTCTGTTTCAGGGGGAGCAAGGAAACTGGGAAGAGGAGTAAGAAAAGCAGAGTTTTGAGGACATTAAAATCCCTGCCATTTGTGCAACAATCTGACCTTTTCATGGATCCTTTCATTCATTAGATCCTCCTCCACCACCACCACCACCCCAGGGTAGTAGGCTTGGTGGTCATTTTGTTTTCTGCAAATGACAGTGACAGCTAAGTGAAAGTTACAGCATGGGATGGCAGACCGGCTGGTTCGGTGCTGCTGTAGTCAGGGTTTACAAGAGAAAAAAATCTAATATGAGACATACAGTTTATAAGATGATTTTATAATAGTCTCCCAAAGAGTCAAATGCAAAAGAGTGTGGGAGATCTGTCCACACACTAGAGACCCAAGGAATCCAACC
Source organism: Cavia porcellus (assembly GCF_034190915.1). NCBI lineage: Eukaryota > Metazoa > Chordata > Mammalia > Rodentia > Caviidae > Cavia > Cavia porcellus. The sequence continues at coordinate 699,777 of NW_026947493.1, forward strand.
GAGGGCCTGGATCCCACGGCAATGGCTTGCACGAGTCCGGTTGAAGACCAGAGCCCATAGCAATGTCTTTCATGAGTCCAGCTGGAGGCCTACAACCCACAACAATGACTCAAGCAAATCTATATCAAGGGTCTGCACTGGGAAGGCGCAAAGGCCAGTAGTGGGATAAAGCAAGCTATACTGAAGCCAGGAAGAGTGACGCTCAGGGTAAGGACCAGGGCTCCTTTGAAAAGAACTGCAGCCTTTCTCAGCGACAGTGTGGACCCGAGTTCTTCTGACCATGAGAACAGCTGAGTTCATACCAGGAAAACCAGTGTGACAAGCCTCTCCAGGAGAATCAACAGCACCATCCTCCCCTCCAGTTCTGCTGTTATGATGTTGGCAGTGATCCTCAGGGGGCTTCTCCACACCCAGCACCATGCTGACTCAGTTCAGCTGGGTGTTCCAGGTTGACCATGAGTTAATCCATCACCAGTGTGTATGTGGTGTGAACTGCTGGGCCTGAGTCTTGGGTCAGCTACTTCTGACAAGTCACTCTGGGTCCCAGGCTCAGTTTCCCTGTCTGAAATGCTCTCCTGGCATGGGGCGAACTACAGAGAGGCAGCTTTGAAAATGGCCAGGAGGGTATATCTGGACTCAGCCCGGCAGTGACAGCAAGCACTCAGTCTTTCGGAGAGTCTCATCCGTAAGACAGGATGGTGAGGTCTGAGGCCTCATGAGGCCCTGCGTCACCATGTGATTTCTCATTCCTGGGTTCACAGTGGAACCGCCTTTCCCAGCTCCACTCTGAGATAACGGCCCTGTAACTGTCACCCATCGTCATTATCATCATCAGCCTCATCATCACAGCCACCACTGCCATCTGCTTTGTAAATGCCCTTCACAGTTTCCAGGATACACGCCGACATTTATTTCACTTTACCCTCACAGAACTGATTTCCATACCATTCATAAGCAAACATGTTTGAGCAGAATGCGGTGGCACAATCCTTGTTGGTCAGTGAGCAGGAGGATCACATGTTCAAGGCTAGCCCAGGCAACTTAGTGAGTGCCTGAGTCAAATCGAATACGAGAGTGGCTGGGGTGTAGCTCAGTGGTAGAGTGATTGCTAGCAGGTGCAATGTCCCCATTTTCAACTGTAGCAGAGAGGAAGAAAGAGCTGACACTGAAGTGAGGAGCCAGCAAACCACTGATTGACCGGAGACTTTGCACCACAGTGGAAGAGCAGGACTTGAACCTGGGCCCTTGACTCCACATAGCGCATGAGGGCATCACTGGGCCACACTTTTCTTCCAAGGCCAGCTTCCTGCACTCTGGGGAGCTGGACAGCACTGCCCCCCAGCAGGGCCACTGTGCTGTTAAACAGAGTGGCAGGCTGTCACCGGAGCTCTGTGTGAGCCCTCTGAAGGCCAGTGCCAAGGTTTGCTATGGCCCAGGGTTCCAAGGAGGGTCTGGCCTGGGCACCCTGCTGCAGATGCCCAGAGCTGACGCCATGTGGTCCAGGGGTCAGGCTGAACTCCTTGCATTACAGCAAGGGAGAGCTGCTCTGGGCCAAGGCCAGCTGCTCTCTGACCTACACTGACCCCTCTTCACAGATGGACTCTAATTCTGGCCACACACAGACCCAGAGAGCCTCTCACAAACCTCAGTCACAGCTGACAGTGAGCCCAGAATCACCACACCTGAGGACTAAGTCTGAGCATGAAATATACTAGAATATTGACTCAGCCCTCCATGGTCACCCATGACTGCCATGAACTAAGCCCTCAGCATCCACAGACCAGACTCTACCCTTGCCCTGTCACGAGCCAGACTGGTACCCAGCCAGCCAGCATGAGTCCCCTTCACCCAAATCCACCATGTGCCATCCCTCAAACAGGCAAATGCAGCCAGCATCCACCAGTGCAGAGACTCGGAGCCCTCTCAGGTCAGGGAGGCGTGCCAGGCCACCCCAATCTGTAACTGAGACTGCACACTTCAGCCTTCATTTCTGGTAGGTGACAACTGGCATCTTTCTGTCAGTACCATCTGTCCTCGGTCCTAAACCCTAATCCCTGAGAACATTAACATCTCCAAAATCAGGGTGCGCCTGTCATCAGCAGAGCCTTAGTAGTTGCCACCAGCCTGCTGGCTGCCATTGTGTGCTTCTCCATGCAGGATCCTGGGCATGGCCACCATGCCACGGTCACTTTGTGCATTGCTTTACTTCATGGGTACCAAGTGCATTCAGCTTAATTAGTAAAATGGATTTTAAGAATAGGAATGTGTTGGCATTGAAACAAGACACCAAGTACACAGCAAGGCACGGTCAGGGGCAACAGAGAGTAGTCTGCTATCAGCGGAAGAAGGGGAGGAATGATTACAATTGTCTTCTTCTCTTTCATAGTAACAATCAAGAGCTCTGTAGGACCCAAGGAAAGACAGCCACATATGCACAGCTGGTGCGTGTTTTCCTATCGAGCCGTGTAGTAAATCACTGTCTATCTCATGCTAGGAAGGCAGAAGGAAGTGCTACATCCCCCAGAACAGAGGAAAATGCCTGTGCCATGTGTGTGACAGGACTGTCACTGGGCACCATGCCTGCCCCGAGGTCCTTTGGGTTCTTAAAAAGCATCATTTGTTTGCAATAAAATGCTATTATTAGTAGGATTATTCATATTAGTCACTCACTGGTTGCATCCAGGGAAACCTGGATTTTATCATAACTTCATAAAGATTTTTCCCCCCTCTGAATCTTTGCACATTTTGCTCTCTTTCCCCAAGTGACTGATCTCCTTGCTGATGACAAATCATAGACAGAAAGGGCCTCAAATCATCACCAACTCATTTCATAGATTTTAGAGACATCAGCCCAGGAGACACGAGATGCTTCACTCAAGGTCACAGAGCTTGGGAGTGTTGGAACCTGACTCTGAGTCCCCGATCCGTGCCAGGTGCCCCTTTGCCCAGCTCTTGCCCATGCAAGTCACATTGGTGTCTGTTTGATGATTCATTTTCCCTCCGTCCAGCTCTCCATCAGCAGCCCTGACTTCGGCCTCCACAATCCCTTTCTGATCACTCTCACAAACTGAAGACCGGCCCATGAAAACCCACATCCCTGAGAGAAGCCTTGCTATTTTTTGAGGAAAACACATGGCAAGATGGTCTTAGTCCCTTCTTCCAAGCCAGAAGAGCACAGGTCCTCCCTAATAGAAAGCAGCCTATTTTTATGGGGCCACTACAACCTCACTTTCCAAACTTTATAAGGAAGATATAAAAAAAGATCAGCAATTTCACTTTTCTCTGCTTGTTATTCTGCAAAAAGTAACAGCAAATTCCTTTTTAAAATAGCACACCAGGAATCTCAGGATGGTCCAGTATCATCTATAAATCTATTTGTATTTTCCACCACGTCGGTAGACTATAGGAAAAAAAATCACATAATGTTTCAGATGTAAACAAGTATTTGGAAAAGTTCAGCATCTCTTTATGATAAAAATGATCACAAACTGTATAGAGAGGCCACACTGACTCCATTTTGTCCTGGGCACATCCGGTCAGCAATGTTATGGGAAAAGTGCAGGCCTTGAAACATCGCCTCCACCTCAAGGTAAAAATATGATGTCCTGTAAGATCAAGAAGCAAACCAGTTATATAATCTAAGCATCCACAATTTGAGTTTCTTTGTTCTTTATCTCAATAAAAGCGACTTGCTTAGGGTGGCTGGCTGGCGGCCATTTTGCTGACCCTTAGGGTATGCGACCCTTTATTTTCCTTTTGCTTGCGAACTCCGACATCTGGCACCTGAATAGGAGACTCGACAGCGGAGACATCTGCTGTGGAGAGTGACTTGCCTTCACTGTGTTCCTGCGGTGGGACACGGCCCCGATGCATCAACTTCGTTTTCTTCAGAAAATTCCCGGGTAGGTCATGGGAATTCCGTCTGAAGTGCAGCAGAAACGTAAGGCAGAACTGCTTTTTCTCCTTCAGAAGGTGGGCCATGGGCTCCCTAGTGCAACTTTTGCGAAAAATTCATGATTACTGTTCTCGGTACCCTGAGGGAGGAATGCTCATTATGGAGGATTGGGAAAAGACAGGCAAGCTGCGGCCTGCGGAGCCTCGAGCCCTCATCCTGTCCCGCACACCTGGCATCTCTGCCGGGCTGCTGCGGCCTGCGGAGCCTCGAGCCCTCTTCCTGTCCCGCACACCGGGCATCTCTGCCGGGCTGCTGCGGCCTGCGGAGCCTCGAGCCCTCTTCCTGTCCCGCACACCTGGCATCTCTGCCGGGCTGCTGCGGCCTGCGGAGCCTCGAGCCCTCTTCCTGTCCCGCACACCTGGCATCTCTGCCGGGCTGCTGCTGCCTGCGGAGCCTCGAGCCCTCTTCCTGTCCCGCACACCTGGCATCTCTGCCGGGCTGCTGCGGCCTGCGGAGCCTCGAGCCCTCTTCCTGTCCCGCACACCTGGCATCTCTGCCGGGCTGCTGCTGCCTGCGGAGCCTCGAGCCCTCTTCCTGTCCCGCACACCTGGCATCTCTGCCGGGCTGCTGCGGCCTGCGGAGCCTCGAGCCCTCTTCCTGTCCCGCACACCTGGCATCTCTGCCAGGCTGCTGCTGCCTGCGGAGCCTCGAGCCCTCTTCCTGTCCCGCACACCTGGCATCTCTGCCGGGCTGCTGCTGCCTGCGGAGCCTCGAGCCCTCTTCCTGTCCCGCACACCTGGCATCTCTGCCGGGCTGCTGCGGCCTGCGGAGCCTCGAGCCCTCTTCCTGTCCCGCACACCGGGCATCTCTGCCAGGCTGCTGCGGCCTGCGGAGCCTCGAGCCCTCTTCCTGTCCCGCACACCTGGCATCTCTGCCGGGCTGCTGCTGCCTGCGGAGCCTCGAGCCCTCTTCCTGTCCCGCACACCTGGCATCTCTGCCGGGCTGCTGCTGCCTGCGGAGCCTCGAGCCCTCTTCCTGTCCCGCACACCTGGCATCTCTGCCGGGCTGCTGCGGCCTGCGGAGCCTCGAGCCCTCTTCCTGTCCCGCACACCTGGCATCTCTGCCAGGCTGCTGCTGCCTGCGGAGCCTCGAGCCCTCTTCCTGTCCCGCACACCTGGCATCTCTGCCGGGCTGCTGCTGCCTGCGGAGCCTCGAGCCCTCTTCCTGTCCCGCACACCTGGCATCTCTGCCGGGCTGCTGCGGCCTGCGGAGCCTCGAGTCCTCTTCCTGTCCCGCACACCGGGCATCTCTGCCGGGCTGCTGCGGCCTGCGGAGCCTCGAGCCCTCTTCCTGTCCCGCACACCTGGCATCTCTGCCGGGCTGCTGCTGCCTGCGGAGCCTCGAGCCCTCTTCCTGTCCCGCACACCTGGCATCTCTGCCGGGCTGCTGCTGCCTGCGGAGCCTCGAGCCCTCTTCCTGTCCCGCACACCGGGCATCTCTGCCGGGCTGCTGCGGCCTGCGGAGCCTCGAGCCCTCTTCCTGTCCCGCACACCGGGCATCTCTGCCGGGCTGCTGCGGCCTGCGGAGCCTCGAGCCCTCTTCCTGTCCCGCACACCTGGCATCTCTGCCGGGCTGCTGCTGCCTGCGGAGCCTCGAGCCCTCTTCCTGTCCCGCACACCGGGCATCTCTGCCGGGCTGCTGCGGCCTGCGGAGCCTCGAGCCCTCTTCCTGTCCCGCACACCGGGCATCTCTGCCGGGCTGCTGCGGCCTGCGGAGCCTCGAGCCCTCTTCCTGTCCCGCACACCGGGCATCTCTGCCGGGCTGCTGCGGCCTGCGGAGCCTCGAGCCCTCTTCCTGTCCCGCACACCGGGCATCTCTGCCGGGCTGCTGCGGCCTGCGGAGCCTCGAGCCCTCTTCCTGTCCCGCACACCGGGCATCTCTGCCGGGCTGCTGCGGCCTGCGGAGCCTCGAGCCCTCTTCCTGTCCCGCACACCTGGCATCTCTGCCGGGCTGCTGCGGCCTGCGGAGCCTCGAGCCCTCTTCCTGTCCCGCACACCTGGCATCTCTGCCGGGCTGCTGCTGCCTGCGGAGCCTCGAGCCCTCTTCCTGTCCCGCACACCGGGCATCTCTGCCGGGCTGCTGCGGCCTGCGGAGCCTCGAGCCCTCTTCCTGTCCCGCACACCGGGCATCTCTGCCGGGCTGCTGCTGCCTGCGGAGCCTCGAGCCCTCTTCCTGTCCCGCACACCGGGCATCTCTGCCGGGCTGCTGCGGCCTGCGGAGCCTCGAGCCCTCTTCCTGTCCCGCACACCTGGCATCTCTGCCGGGCTGCTGCGGCCTGCGGAGCCTCGAGCCCTCTTCCTGTCCCGCACACCGGGCATCTCTGCCGGGCTGCTGCGGCCTGCGGAGCCTCGAGCCCTCTTCCTGTCCCGCACACCGGGCATCTCTGCCGGGCTGCTGCGGCCTGCGGAGCCTCGAGCCCTCTTCCTGTCCCGCACACCGGGCATCTCTGCCGTGCTGCTGCGGCCTGCGGAGCCTCGAGCCCTCTTCCTGTCCCACACACCGGGCATCTCTGCCAGGCTGCTGCGGCCTGCGGAGCCTCGAGCCCTCTTCCTGTCCCGCACACCTGGCATCTCTGCCGGGCTGCTGCGGCCTGCGGAGCCTCGAGCCCTCTTCCTGTCCCGCACACCGGGCATCTCTGCCGGGCTGCTGCGGCCTGCGGAGCCTCGAGCCCTCTTCCTGTCCCGCACACCTGGCATCTCTGCCGGGCTGCTGCGGCCTGCGGAGCCTCGAGCCCTCTTCCTGTCCCGCACACCTGGCATCTCTGCCGGGCTGCTGCTGCCTGCGGAGCCTCGAGCCCTCTTCCTGTCCCGCACACCGGGCTCTCTGCCGGGCTGCTGCTGCCTGCGGAGCCTCGAGCCCTCTTCCTGTCCCGCACACCGGGCATCTCTGCCGGGCTGCTGCTGCCTGCGGAGCCTCGAGCCCTCTTCCTGTTCCGAACACCGGGCATCTCTGCCGGGCTGCTGCGGCCTGCGGAGCCTCGAGCCCTCTTCCTGTCCCGCACACCGGGCATCTCTGCGGGGCTGCTGCTGCCTGCGGAGCCTCGAGCCCTCTTCCTGTCCCGCACACCTGGCATCTCTGCCGGGCTGCTGCGGCCTGCGGAGCCTCGAGCCCTCTTCCTGTCCCGCACACCGGGCATCTCTGCCGGGCTGCTGCGGCCTGCGGAGCCTCGAGCCCTCTTCCTGTCCCGCACACCTGGCATCTCTGCCGGGCTGCTGCGGCCTGCGGAGCCTCGAGCCCTCTTCCTGTCCCGCACACCGGGCATCTCTGCCGGGCTGCTGCGGCCTGCGGAGCCTCGAGCCCTCTTCCTGTCCCGCACACCTGGCATCTCTGCCAGGCTGCTGCTGCCTGCGGAGCCTCGAGCCCTCTTCCTGTCCCGCACACCTGGCATCTCTGCCAGGCTGCTGCTGCCTGCGGAGCCTCGAGCCCTCTTCCTGTCCCGCACACTGGGCATCTCTGCAGGGCTGCTGCGGCCTGCGGAGCCTCGAGCCCTCTTCCTGTCCCGCACACCGGGCATCTCTGCCGGGCTGCTGCGGCCTGCGGAGCCTCGAGCCCTCTTCCTGTCCCGCACACCTGGCATCTCTGCCAGGCTGCTGCTGCCTGCGGAGCCTCGAGCCCTCTTCCTGTCCCGCACACCGGGCATCTCTGCAGGGCTGCTGCGGCCTGCGGAGCCTCGAGCCCTCTTCCTGTCCCGCACACCGGGCATCTCTGCAGGGCTGCTGCGGCCTGCGGAGCCTCGAGCCCTCTTCCTGTCCCGCACACCTGGCATCTCTGCCGGGCTGCTGCGGCCTGCGGAGCCTCGAGCCCTCTTCCTGTCCCGCACACCGGGCATCTCTGCCGGGCTGCTGCGGCCTGCGGAGCCTCGAGCCCTCTTCCTGTCCCGCACACCTGGCATCTCTGCCGGGCTGCTGCGGCCTGCGGAGCCTCGAGCCCTCTTCCTGTCCCGCACACCGGGCATCTCTGCCGGGCTGCTGCTGCCTGCGGAGCCTCGAGCCCTCTTCCTGTCCCGCACACCTGGCATCTCTGCCGGGCTGCTGCTGCCTGCGGAGCCTCGAGCCCTCTTCCTGTCCCGCACACCTGGCATCTCTGCCGGGCTGCTGCTGCCTGCGGAGCCTCGAGCCCTCTTCCTGTCCCGCACACCTGGCATCTCTGCCGGGCTGCTGCGGCCTGCGGAGCCTCGAGCCCTCTTCCTGTCCCGCACACCTGGCATCTCTGCCGGGCTGCTGCTGCCTGCGGAGCCTCGAGCCCTCTTCCTGTCCCGCACACCTGGCATCTCTGCCGGGCTGCTGCTGCCTGCGGAGCCTCGAGCCCTCTTCCTGTCCCGCACACCTGGCATCTCTGCCGGGCTGCTGCGGCCTGCGGAGCCTCGAGCCCTCTTCCTGTCCCGCACACCTGGCATCTCTGCCGGGCTGCTGCGGCCTGCGGAGCCTCGAGCCCTCTTCCTGTCCCGCACACCTGGCATCTCTGCCGGGCTGCTGCGGCCTGCGGAGCCTCGAGCCCTCTTCCTGTCCCGCACACCTGGCATCTCTGCCGGGCTGCTGCGGCCTGCGGAGCCTCGAGCCCTCTTCCTGTCCCGCACACCGGGCATCTCTGCCGGGCTGCTGCGGCCTGCGGAGCCTCGAGCCCTCTTCCTGTCCCGCACACCGGGCATCTCTGCCGGGCTGCTGCGGCCTGCGGAGCCTCGAGCCCTCTTCCTGTCCCGCACACCGGGCATCTCTGCCGGGCTGCTGCGGCCTGCGGAGCCTCGAGCCCTCTTCCTGTCCCGCACACCGGGCATCTCTGCCGGGCTGCTGCGGCCTGCGGAGCCTCGAGCCCTCTTCCTGTCCCGCACACCTGGCATCTCTGCCGGGCTGCTGCGGCCTGCGGAGCCTCGAGCCCTCTTCCTGTCCCGCACACCTGGCATCTCTGCCGGGCTGCTGCGGCCTGCGGAGCCTCGAGCCCTCTTCCTGTCCCGCACACCGGGCATCTCTGCCGTGCTGCTGCGGCCTGCGGAGCCTCGAGCCCTCTTCCTGTCCCGCACACCGGGCATCTCTGCCAGGCTGCTGCGGCCTGCGGAGCCTCGAGCCCTCTTCCTGTCCCGCACACCTGGCATCTCTGCCGGGCTGCTGCGGCCTGCGGAGCCTCGAGCCCTCTTCCTGTCCCGCACACCGGGCATCTCTGCCGGGCTGCTGCGGCCTGCGGAGCCTCGAGCCCTCTTCCTGTCCCGCACACCGGGCATCTCTGCCGGGCTGCTGCGGCCTGCGGAGCCTCGAGCCCTCTTCCTGTCCCGCACACCTGGCATCTCTGCCAGGCTGCTGCTGCCTGCGGAGCCTCGAGCCCTCTTCCTGTCCCGCACACCGGGCATCTCTGCCGGGCTGCTGCTGCCTGCGGAGCCTCGAGCCCTCTTCCTGTCCCGCACACCGGGCATCTCTGCCGGGCTGCTGCGGCCTGCGGAGCCTCGAGCCCTCTTCCTGTCCCGCACACCGGGCATCTCTGCCGGGCTGCTGCTGCCTGCGGAGCCTCGAGCCCTCTTCCTGTCCCGCACACCTGGCATCTCTGCCGGGCTGCTGCGGCCTGCGGAGCCTCGAGCCCTCTTCCTGTCCCGCACACCTGGCATCTCTGCCGGGCTGCTGCTGCCTGCGGAGCCTCGAGCCCTCTTCCTGTCCCGCACACCGGGCATCTCTGCCGGGCTGCTGCTGCCTGCGGAGCCTCGAGCCCTCTTCCTGTCCCGCACACCGGGCATCTCTGCCGGGCTGCTGCTGCCTGCGGAGCCTCGAGCCCTCTTCCTGTCCCGCACACCGGGCATCTCTGCCAGGCTGCTGCGGCCTGCGGAGCCTCGAGCCCTCTTCCTGTCCCGCACACCTGGCATCTCTGCCGGGCTGCTGCGGCCTGCGGAGCCTCGAGCCCTCTTCCTGTCCCGCACACCTGGCATCTCTGCCGGGCTCCTGTGGCCTGCGGAGCCTCGAGCCCTCTTCCTGTCCCGCACACCTGGCATCTCTGCCGGGCTGCTGCTGCCTGCGGAGCCTCGAGCCCTCTTCCTGTCCCGCACACCTGGCATCTCTGCCGGGCTGCTGCTGCCTGCGGAGCCTCAAGCCCTCTTCCTGTCCCGCACACCGGGCTCTCTGCCGGGTTGCTGCTGCAACCTTTGGCCAGTGAACAGATGGAGCACCACATGGCTCACTTCCAGGTGCTCCCGGCTGTGTGGCTTCTGCGGCCTCTACCTTCACTGGTAAGTCCATATTTTCCTTGACCACTCAACAGCTAGCACCTTTATTCAGCGCTTTATGGGGTCACAGAGACCCGCGAAGTGATCTTGGACTCTCCTTCCTTACAGCAGGCCCTTCAGAGCATTGCTCACACACTGACCACAGTTACGGTGGACCGAGTCCTGAAAGACTGCCCTCTCTCCTTTCTCATTTTTCATTCAGCCCCTTTGCCCGCCGGGGCTCTTGTTGCCATCCAGGACAGGAAGGTATTTATTGTTGGATGGTTACATTTACCCTACTCGCCTGGTAGTACTTTATTTCCCATTATCCATGCTATTTCTTCTCTTATCTCTCGAAGATGTACTCGCACACTTATACTCCTTGGAATTGATCTCACTGATATTGTTTTACCACTTACCAAGGCTGACTTTTCCTCTACTGTTTCTCTTCAAGTTGCTCTGGCTGATTATGCTGGATCCATTCACTCAAAATGTCCCCAGACCCAGGCTGGGAGGGCTGGCTCCCCTGCTGACCTGGGAGGAGAGGATGCTTCTGTGTTATCCCCAGCAGACACTATGTGGATTCCTGCTTGTTGAGTTCACTCTGCACAGATTGAGTCAGCACCACAGGCTGCACAACCCAATTCCACAGTTTTGCCTCTCCCTGAATCAAGCCTGGCTGCCTCGGAAGGGACCAGGATGACAACTGCTCAGCCAGTGACCTGGGGTGATATAAAGGCGCTGATCCACTCTGCGCAAGACTTGCTCCCTGCATCTGAAGAGGAGCCCACTGATGAAAGCTGCTTGTGGCAGTATTTACCAAATTGGCAATGAACTCTTTAATGCTTGTTTGTATTCTATTGCTATGTGTTTTGCAACCCACCATGGGGACTTTAGAGTCCCACAACCTCGAGGAAAGATGGAATACAATATTTGGGTTCAATTGGCAAAAATAACTAATATCTCTCATTTCTGCCTTGCTCAAAAGACAGAAATAAAATACATTCTCGGGTCCTGTCTGATTCCGGTATGCAAGGACCTGCCTTTCTAAGTAATTACACCGTTTTCTCCACTATTCCAAACAAAATTGTAACATATGTTGATTATCCAAACTGGGGCACTCCTACCCTTAAAAAACCTGATAATGCTGTTAAAATGTTCACTCCATATGTAGCAACTTCAAATGCCTTGTGCTCATACTGAAAATTGTACTACTCAATGTCTTTACGTTCCTCATAGTACTTGGAATTGTCCTAGTTATGAGCCCATATTGTATGGACATGGACATGTTCCTCTCCCTGCTGGATGGTTTTTCTCTTGTGAAGAGCAGACCTTCAGTTATAACCCTGCAAACTTATTACACAAAATGCTGCCTTAGTCACCTTACTATATTGTTGCCTTCTCCTGAATTTATACTGTCTCACACCAAACGGTCTACAAACAATCTCACTGACCTATGTGGGGGGTTTTCTATTGGCCTGTTAACCAAAGCAGAAATTTATGCTTTAGGTATTTCTCTGGTTGGTGTGCCTGCTCTGGCAACCAAGGCCAATCACAATGTTAATGCACTAGTTTGTCTCATGGCAAAACAAATTAATTATATTTCCACAGCTTTGGCATTACTAAACAAAGAACGAAGTGAGCACTGACAAACGATTTTAGATAATCGTGCTTCAACTGATTATCCACTTCTATTGCATCATCATGGATGAAATGAAATTGCTAAAATGTGCTGTTTTAATTTGTCTGATAAGAGTAATCCATCAATGGGAAACTTCATGATTTACAAGAACTTACCAAACAGATACATGTGTCTCACAGGCTCAATACTGGGTTATGGAATTTCCTTACAGGATGGTTACCAGACATCAATTGGCTAAAACAAATGTTTCTATATGGTGTTACTGTCCTTACCTCCTTAATTGGTAGGAGATTCTTTGTTCAATGCATCTCATCCCTATGCAAAATGTTCATACCTAAAATGCGGGCTTCTAACATGGTAAGAAAGGGGAGATGTAGAGAGGCCACACTGACTCCATTTTGTCCTGGACACATCCAGCCGATAACATTATGGGAAAAGTTCAGGCCTTGAAACATGGCTTACCCCAAGGTAGAAACATGAGGTCCTGTAAGGCCAAGAAGCAAACAAGTTATATAATCTGAGCATGTGCAATTTGAGTTTCTTTGTTCTTTATCTCAATAAAAGCTACTTTCTTAGAATGGCCAGGCAGCAGCCATTTTGCTGGCCCTTAGTGTGTGCGACCCTTTATTTTCCCTTTGCTTGCAGAACCCCAACAAGATACTAAAAGAAAAGCTGACTCAAGAATGGCTCTTTATTATAATCCTACAATAAATGTATTTACCAGAAACATGCTTAAACTTTTAGACACATTCCTCTTCTGTGGAAGAGACAAGACAGGAATGACCACTGCTATGGTCTGGACTCAGCTGGGGGCAGGCAGGCCAGGCTCATGCATTTTGAGTCTGGGCCACAGGGGTTCAGTGTTGAGAGATAGTGGGGCCTTTAAGAGCTAGAGCCTAGGGGCTGGGGATTTAGCTCAGCGGCATAAGCTCCTGCCTTGCAAGCAGGCAGTCGTGAGTTTGATCCCTGGTACTGATAAAAAGGAAAAAGACAAAAAAAAAAAAAAAAAAAAAAAAAAAAAAAAAAGAGGTGGAGCCTAATGAGAAATGGTTATTGGGCATGCTGTCCTGCAAAGAGACTAAGGCACTTTTCCTAGTATCTTAAATTATGGCTCGGAGTGAGGTGTTACAAGAGAGTGAACCTGACCCTGTCTTTCCCCATGTGTTCTCTCTCTGCCTTTGGTCTTCCTTTCACAGTATCATTCAGCATCCTGTGACACAACCAGGATGTAAGAGGCCCTCACAGAACCTGGGTCATGTCATTTGAACTATTATCTTCCAAAACTGTGAGCTAAGTAAATTTCTTCCTTTACAAGTACCTGCCCATAGGTATTTTATAATAGCAATGGAGAAATAACTAATACACCCATTGTTAGTATACGTAGTACTGGAGGTCCTCACCAAAGCAAAATAAGAAAAAGAGAGAAGGACTTTAATTACTGTAATAGATGAAGCTATCAAATGTGAAAAATTGTCTGCAAATGAAAGCGATCAGTATACAAATAAAATTGAAATAAATAGTTCTTCAATATAGCTGGATATAAGATCAAACAACAAAATTCATCAACACCCCTCTAAAATAACAATAAATAAATACAGTAAGAAAGGAACTTTTATTTACAATGACAACAAATTTACAAGTCATGTAAGAAAGTGTAAAATGAACCAAGTCAAATTGTAAAACTTTAGAACAAAAGTAGATACAAGCAGGATGCAAAAGACAGCTATAAAGAACTTATAGACCACAGGCTAAGAAAAGTAATACAGTCTCAGGGTATCTGTGACGGGGCTGTAGTTCTGTAAACAAGGTTCCAAATGCACAAAGCTTAAAAGGCAAAAAAGAAACCAATAATTTGCCTATGTCATAATTAAGTTTTTGATTAATAAATATCACAATGTACAAAGTTAAATGCTACCCTGGGAGTATACAGTTTGATGACTAAAACAGATGAGATATAAAGGTGTCAAGAATTCCTAAGAATCAGCAAGTCAAGACACACAGGTATCCGTGCATTGTAAAATGAAATAAAAATGCAATTTGCAGAAGACAGCCAAATGACTAAGAGGCATATAAAAGAATACATTAACTCATGCCCTTCAGGTGCCATGATTATGCAAATGAGATATGTCTCCTTACACTAAGGATACTGTAAGAAGTTAGCAGGTAGGATATTAAGCTTTCTGGGGAAGAGGCAGAGGACAGCCCAGTACACTGCTGGGAGGACTGAAGTAGGGTGCACTTGTTTCCAAATCTGACCTGCAGAACTTAGTGAATGTATTTTGTGGGTGTCCAAAATGGAGAATATCTCCCAACTCCATGACGATGTCCAGGGATGTTCACCCCAAAATAATGGTGTAGCAGAATTGGATAGAAATTGTGGTGTTCTAATGGCTATGTAATAGTCAGGCGCAGGTGAGGTAGACTTTTTTTAACTTTAAGAGAAAACTTCTAACTTTTTTTTAACTTTAAGAGAAAAATATAAAGACGCATGAGAGCTGAGCCACAAGAACATTTCCATAAATCAAATACATGCATGCAGAAAACAGCACTGCATACGTATTTCCCCACAATACACACATACCTAGTGATGTTTGTAAATCCATGAGTGGAGCCAGCATGGTGGAAAGGACAGGCACAAGAAAACTACTCAACTCATGGTGACCAGGAGAGGGTGGAGACAGAGCACCTACTTCCCAATAGGCCCCACCTTCCATCGCCCAGGAAGCCGGGACTGTGTCATGGAGGGAGCCATGATGAGGTCGGAGCCCTCCAGGCCAGTCCTCTCCCAAAGGCCCCACCTCTTCTCTTCTTACTTGGCTGGGAGACAGCCTTGGAGCCACTGGCCATTTCCACCTTGTCACACACCCTTCACTTGGCTTCCGTGTGCGTGCCTGTGGTTTCCCTCTCTCCAGCCATGACCTCCTGGTTTCCCCTGCTGGCTTCTCCACACCTCCCTATTGCTGGCCTTTGATGCTGCCCAGAGTCTTGCTCAGGGCCACCTCCTCATTTCCCTCCATGCTCAAGCCACCTCCTTACTCCTTCTGGACTGGTGACCTCCAGCTTAGCAGCTCCAGCACAGCCTCTCCGGAGCACCAGGCCACACCTGCAGTTGTTCTCCAGCATCTCCATCCTGACCCTCTCTCACAGCTCACCTCAGCCTGTCCTGTGGGCAATCATCACTCCCTCCACCAGCCTCTCCCTCTGTCCCTAAACTCCAGAGTCCTTGCCCTTGCTCCCCCGTCCCCAGCCAGACACCACCCCTCCTGTGTTCTTCTACCTGTGTGGTTCAGGCATCCCCACATCTCTCCATTTTCATTGCTGCACAGCACTTCTGTGTCTGGCTCTGATTTCTTTAGGGACATTAGTCATATACCGAGGCCTCCCTGATGACCTCATCTTACTTGTGAATTTACAAAGACTCCATTTGCAAATGAGATCACATTCATTCCACAGTCATGGGCTTGCGCATATTTTGAGGGGCACAGCACAGCCCATATCAGTGCCCTGGCTGCACGCTCCCCAGAACAGCGCACTGGTCACAGCGATGCCTGCCCAGTTTCACAGGTGCGGCTCACAGGAGGAAGGGCGAAGTGACGGCAATAGAGCCCCCTCAATCTGGTTCTCATTTAGAAGCCATAAGTTACTGTCATTGATGTCACCATCCATATAGGGGTGAACGGAGCATTTAAAACGAGGGAGCCTGACCTCACAGCTTTTCACTCAAGGGAGTTTGGAGCCGTCCGTGACCCTGCAGATGACATGTGGACTGTAGTCAGCAGTAGGTTGGTCTCTTCATCTAGAGCATTGCTCCTTTTAAACCTTTTAGTGAGAGTGCTGTACGGGGTGACCCCAACTAAATTTCCCACAAAGGCTGGTGCTCTGGGGAATCTGCAGCAGTGGGTACAGCGATGCCCAGCACTCAGCATGGCATCATTTCACTGGCTTGTTCTCCTGGCAATCTTGTGATGGACCAGGTGCTCGGGGCCCCAGGAACAAGGACAGGTGCTGAGTGGCCAGAGGTGACCTGAACTTGGGTCTCAGGCTCTGATTTTCTTACCTCAAGGGGCACTGGGTTAGTCAGGGGTCATCACAAAACAGGACTATTGGGAGATGTTTATTCAAGGAACTGGCACATGTGATTATGGAGCTGAGATCGTGGGTCTGTGTGCCAGCTGGAGACCCAGGAAAGCTGAGGAGACTGAGGGCCAGGAGCACCAGTGTGTAAGACCCAGTCCAAGGCTAGAGATGGGCATCTCAGCTCAAGCGTTGGGGTGGGGAGAGAGCACCTTCTTCCCTTTGGACTGGACAGAGCCCACCATGGGGAGGGCCATCTGTTTCTTTGGTGCACTGATTCCAGTGTTTCCACTTTGGGGAGCTCTCTGGAAGCGAACTCACCAGAAACACCATCCAGTCAACAGACGAGCATCCCATGGCCCAGCCATGCCCTGAGGCACCTGGCAGGATGGGGAGGCTGTGGTCACCATCATAGCTGCTGGCCAGCCCCGGGGATCAGGCCTGGGGCTGGAACCCTGAAGCCTCCTGGGTGGGATGCCTGGTCTGTACAAGTTGGATTTGTCCCATCCTGTCAGAAGGAAGAGAAACCCTCAGGGGCTTGGCTTGGGGATTCTGGAACTCAGAGGTGACAGCTCAGGAGACAGATCTCCCGTGCCCAGGAGCTGGAAAACTGGCCTTGGGGCCTGCAAATGTCGTTACCCAAAGAGGCACATCTGGCTATCCAAATTTTTTGATGAAAACCAACCTGTTCACGCATCAGGAATTTGCTGGCTGGCTCTGTGGCAGCCCACTTGCCCCCCTTCCCAGGAGATGAAGTTTCCAGCAGAACCAAGCCAGATGTGGGGCAGCTGCAGACGCGGAGGAGGGGGGGGGGCACAGAGCACAAGGAGAAGGGCGCTGGCAGAAACTTCGGAGGTCTGGCCGGGTTCCAGGGCTCAGAGCAGACAGTCACCTGGAAGCTCAGCTAAACTCGGGGAAGTGGCAGAATGCAAAGTCTGGTGGCCAGCACGAGAAGGGACTCAGGCCTGGGTAGCAGCGAGGACTGGGCACAATGGCGTCCTGAAAGCCACTGGCTATTTTTCTTCCTCCAGGCCTTTGCTTCCATGGTTTCTTCTACACCAGTGACCATGGGCTCACTGTCCCTTCCTTCCGTCCCTGCTCGAGAGCTGGTCCTCTGCCCCAGATGCCCTCGGGTACACCTGAGCAGGTCACCACGTGAGTCCCACTAGGTTCTCTGATATGGGTCTCTACATTCTCAGATCTATAGAGTCAGAATGGATCCCACTCTCCATCCTGTTTTATAGAGTTCTGGGGCTCGGATTACTAACTGCTTCTTTACCAGAAGTGTCTGGTAAATACTTGGTCAGACTGAACCAGGACTGTCCCCACTCACTCTTCTGATTCCTCCGAACTCTACTTGCCTGTCTAATCTCCAAGAAAGCCCAGTGACCATCCAGCATGGTGGTCATGCCCCATGTGGCTGCCTCCTGCCCAGTACCAGGGTTACTCTGTGTGAACAATAGAATATGGCAGGAGAGAGGGTCTATCACTTCCAAGATCCACTTATATAAGAAATTACAGCTTTCATCTTGGTGACTGAGCACTCTCTCCGAAGTCAGCTGCCATATACATTTTTGGGAAATTTGTTACACAGCAGCAGCTAGCCAGTACAGGTTCTTAGGTTGTTGGGACCTTAGCTCAGCTGCCACCAGCAGCCACCCAGGCTAGTGAGGAAGGAGAATTTTACTTGTGAGACTGGCAGCGTCACCAGAAGAAAGCACCCCAGGTCTGGACTCCTTTCTATCCAATGGAGCTGCTGCTGCCATGGATGGAGGTTCCTGGACCAGTAAGGGGATGCAATTTTCCTGGCCAAATCCCAGCTTCATGGCACCCTTCTGTGGTCTATCAGCCTGTTTTGTGCTTGATAAATAGCAGCTGCTCCTCTGAACATTGGTTTTGGTCTTGGCTCTGCTGGGGATTTCCCTGTGAGGATGGTGTCAGGTTTTATAGGCTCTAAGGGCCAGCTATTAGAAGGCAGAGCAAGTCTGGCCTGAGTCCTTTGCTGGAGGGAGGCTGCCACGAGCTGGAAGAGGCGAGTATTAGTGGCAGAGGACACTGCAGGGCTGGCCAGGAGGGTGAGTCATTGGCCTGTCTTCTTCCAAGTGAGACCCACAGGTCAGGGGAGGAGACTGTGGCCTTATCAATGGGCACAGTGTGTCCAGCCTCACCAGGCCCTAAAGCCAGCAGGGCAGCCAGTTCCAATCCCTGCCTGGTAGGGATGAGGGTCCTAGAGCTCAGGTGAGAGGCTTGAGGGCCTCTGGCCGGGGAAAAATGGAACAGAGAGCCAGGTCCTGGGGACTGTTCTCTACTGGCAGGGCCAGCTGTCCAGTCTTCTGCCATGAGGCCCTGAAAGATATTCCCAACCTCCTCCCTGTGTTCTAGGGAAGACTCCTTCAGTTGCAAGAGAAAGAAACCTAGGGCAATATTGATTCCTGAAATTGGTAACAACTGGTACATGCCGACTTGTATTTGCTTTGTACCTATCAGCCCACTGTGTCCTCACAATGGCGCTGACCAAGGCATTCTCATCCCTCTTTTATAGACAGAGACAGAAAATTCACCCATCCAAGGTCCCTCTGTTTGCAGTGGGTGGAGCCAAGATTGGACAAGGCAGGTTTAACTCACACCAGTAGGAAAATCCAGAAACAGATCTGCCTTCGGGTAAGGTTGCATCCAGAGGCTCAAACAATCCCCTCCCCCACCAGCTTAGCACGCGCTCCCATCTCCTGCTTGTCACCTCTAGGCCTTGTCCTCTCAGATCGTGCAATTTTAGGCAGCTGCAGGTGACTGCAGGATTTGCTGAGTGACACGGTGAACCTGGGGAGGTGTGGCTGATTCCTTTCATAAATGACAGCAAGGCATCTTGTCACCGCAGGCCTCTGACTACAGTCCCAAGGTTTGGGGGTTGGTTTCTCTTCCGATGCTGGAGCCTGCCACTGTGGCCTGTGACAGTGAGAAAGGTATTAGGGGCTGGCCAAGCTCCCAATCTCATGGACAAGCATATGGAAAGGGGTTAAAGAAAGACAAAATGGAAATGCAGTTTGTGGGGAGTCCAGGAAAGTCAGGACGCTTTTGGAGTTATGACAAAGATTTCTCTGAAATGTCTGCGTTTATTGGGTCCTTAAACAATCGAGGGGAGTGGAGGAAGCGGAGGACGTATCTGAGGCAAAAGTCCTCAGGAATGAGCAGAGCCTTGAGAAGTTACAACAAAGATGTCCTAGGCAGTAAATTGTGGCAATTAAGAGAACTGCCTTATCCCTAAGGTTGGTGGTTTATTGCTCTTGAATTGGTGTGAAAGTGTTCTCAGCTATAACCTTATATTGACCTCAGAGGCTATAAATAGGAGACTTTCCCATCCACCAAGAGGACCCTGAAGTGAGCAGCTTAACCTGTACATGGTCCAGTCCCTAACAAGATATGTTGTTTCTGTGGTTCTGGGATGAGTAAGACAGGGAGGTGACGGGGGGCAGTGCCAGCCCCGGAGGAAGATGTTATCAATGGCTATCATGGTAGGATCTAGAATGTTCCTCAAAAGGCTCCTGTGTCCAGGGGTGGCCTTTGGGAGGTTACCAGATTGCAATGACACTCACCTTATAGATGGGCTGATCCACAAGAGGTCACAGTTCAGTGCACTGTTAAAAGTGGAGCTTGCTGGACAAAGTTTCCCTGGAGAGTGTGGCCTAGAAGGGTGTATCCTGTTCCTGCTCCTTTCCTCACTGGCTCTTCCCTTCTCTCTGCTTCCTGGTTGCCATGAGGTAAGGAAAATTCCTCCATCAGACCCTTCTGCCATGATGGTTCTGCCTTGGAGCCAGCAGACCACGGACTGAATCCTCTGAACCCACAAGCTAAAAGAATCTTCGCCTTTAAACTGTGCGTGTGAAGTAACAGAAAGGTGACAAACACAGGATATGAGACGGAGCAGAAGGGAAAGGAACAAAAGGGATTCAGGGAGGAAAAGGGAGGGGAGGGGGCCTGTAAGGTATCTCCCGGCCCCACCCTCCGGCCCCATTCCCTGTGGTGGGGTGGTGCATCCCAGAGGAGCAGTCTCTGTGGGGGCTTCTTCCCGAGGTCCTGAGCCAGTGGTCCCCGCACCCCACCACTATTGACCTGGGACCTGCTGGGCAGTTTGGGGCTGTTTTGTTTTGTGGGTGCTGGGGGTTGAAGCCAGCAGTAGACACTGATCGCCTAAGCCATACTCTGTTCCTTGCTTCTCCAACAAGCAGGGGGAAGATGTTACATATTTTCCTTAGGTTTTAGTCATGCATTGTCACTTGCAGCTGAGAGCATCTAAAAAGTTTAAGGTTTCTTTGTGGTCGTCGTCATCGCTGTACTAGTATTGGACATGCCAAGTATGCACTCTACCACTGACTGAGCTACACTCTGACTCCTTTTTAAATTTTTTACTTCAAGACAAGGTTTCACTGAGTTGCCCAGGCTGGCTTCAAACTTATGATTCTCCTGCCTCAGCCTCCTGAATTTCTGGGATTCCAGGTCATGCTAAATTTACGTTTTTAATGTCAGGAAGTATTTACTACTCTGAAGGTAAGAAGCAAGAACTGATGCAGGCCCATGGCGAGCACATCAGTTGGAGGCCGATACCACTTTGGACAAAAGGAAAGCCACTTAATTTGAATGAAGCATTAAGATCTAGGCCTGCACTTCCGTTCACTTACCATGTGGCCTGGGACAAGTCAAACTCCATCTTTGACGCTTGTATTCCCACCTGTGATCACTGTGCAAGGCCACCAGCATTGAGGTTGGGGTCACCATCAGATATCCAGTCTGGACATTGGCCTGGGGAAGCTTGGGTTCAAGCCCCCATTTTGCTCTTTCTAGCTGTGTGATCATGGGCGATTCCCTTAACCTCTCTGAGCCTCAGTTTCCCCACCTGTAAATGGAAACAGTAGCCCTTGCCATCCTGCATTGGGGCTCCACGGGTCAGATGGTGAGGTGCTTTGTGAACTGGAGGTCATCATGGAAAGCGGTGCAATTACTTTAGGGGGAAAAGAACATCAACAGAGATGTTGATAGGCAAAGCACGAGCCCCTTGCAGGGTGGGGTTTGGGTCCTGCTCTGGGGTCACTAAGGACCTTTCCTAGCTCCAGGACAAACACCCATTTTGCCTGCAAAGCGTTGACAGAAGGCCAGAGCACACTGAAGGGCAGCTTATTAAAAACCAACCTGGAGAGGCTGGGGTCGTGTTAACGAGGTGCGATCCCCCAAGTGTGGAGACCTGGGTGGGTTCTGCAAAGAGCCTGCTGGCTTTGATCCCTCCTCTCCTATAAAATGTTGTTTTTGCTCTCAGCCCCTCAAATTCCTAGACAGACGAATCAGTCTGGGTTGCCCATGGAATTTGCAGAGAGTCAGTTTTTGAAAAACCACGCTTGGGAACAATGGTTACCAGAAGCGTCTGAGACGCAGAGGGAAAATAAACACCCCGGCCTTGGCTTGTAAGGGCTTCCCAAACACCCCTCCACCTGACCTTTCCTCCTGCCACTCAGTTAATGGTGAGGGCCTAGGTTAGGTTAGTTACCATGGGCTTGGGCCGGCAAACAAACTGCCAGCAGACCCAGCAGCTACGCAGGGGGAGGAGAGCCTTCCTAAGGTCCTGGAGAAAATAAACAGCCTCCGAGCAGGGAGGGTTTGCTGTCGCCTGACCCTCCTCGGCCACCGACCGCATCTGTGTCAGAATCTGGCATTTGCGGGGAGAGCAGCCCACTTGGTTTTTCCTACTGTTTAGTGCTTTTATTGTAATTCTAATCACAGCAGTGTACGCGCTGAGTCCCAAAAAATGAAGTAATGTCATAAAGTTTATAATAAGACAGTAGTTTTCGGTTCTGCCCTCCTACATTCCCAGGAAGCAACTATTTTAAAGGCATATTTACCCACGTACTTCTGTATAACAGGCTGATAATTTTGAGTGTTGATTTTTCTTTTTATTTTCTAACTGACAAAAATCACACACATGTATGGTACACCATGTGAAGTCCTGGTACGTGTACATCGTGGGCTGACTAAATCAAGCATACATACACATACACACAAATGCATGCACACACACACACAAATGCACACACACACATGCATGCACACTTCCCAAACTCACCCTTTCAACAGGATCGCATCACTATTTCTACTCTAACTCTATCAGCATGATCGTGTGAATATGGTTCAGAATGGGCCACCTAGGGTACTAGGCCTATATTTTCTTTCTTGTGAATGGTTTGTGATTGCTTTATGAGTTAATGATCCCTTTCCCTTTTTCATTGATTTCCTTTCTATGAAGCTATGATTTAGTCCCTACCTTTTGACCAGAATATTAGCGTCTCTTTATTGAGATACACATGCCACGGAAGCCGAAGTCAGTCTGTCCCGGGGATGACCCCTGGAAGCTTTCTGTCCTCCTGCTGCTGTCTGAGTGACTAAGCTAGTGACTGACTAAGCCTGTGTAGACCTGCACAGCAGCAATGGTAAGTAGGCTCCACACGGCTGCCTAGAGACCCTTAACTCGCTGCTCTAATAAGCATGCCCCACACTGATGAGAAAGATTGGCCTGCTGGTGGGATGCTCTGCAGAACAAACAGGAGGTACTGGCCAGGAGCAAGGCAGCCCCTGTACATTATAGGGGCATCACCCCTCAGGCAGGCTGGGGTGGAACAGGCGAGCACCCTTTCTGACCACGGGAACCAGAGAAAGCCACCCAAGATTGCTCTACGCAGAGAAGTGAAAATCCCAAAAATCACTGAGGGAGAAGAGCTGGGCTGCGGGGCTGGAAGGGTAGGTGCCAAGGCTGATAATAGAGGGTAAGAGGCCATGGGCACCCATGGGTGTCACTGGTGGCTACAAGCAGTCATGGCACAAAGTTTTCCTTTCTGGTGGCTCTGTGAGCTCTCCTGTGCCGAAATGGAGCTGTGGCCCTTTAAGGGTCTGAGCACCAAATAGTCCCCCTGCCAGGACCAGGGCAGGTGAGCAGAGGCTGGAAGGGGAGGATCCTCAGATGGATGATTGCAGTCAGAAGCTGGAGGACAGAGGGCCTTGCTCTGTGAACTGGTGTTAGAAATGCACCGTCCCATCCTGAAAAGCCATCCCAGGTGTCACTGGGTCCCCAGAGCCTGTGGGTGCATACCACCAGTGGGGCTCTGGTCCACTGATGAGTGAGTGACTGGGTCCTCAAGGAGGCCAGGGTCCCCCAGCAGATAGCACAGTGGTGCTGTGGAAGTAAACCCCAGGGAAGGTCCCCATGACCACTAGCCCACAGACTTCCAGCCCCCTTCCTGAGGGTCGAGTAATCTCCGTCTCTGTGGCCGCGGTGCTTCCCCCTTTCTCCAGCACCATCTCTTCCAAGAACCTGGAAAGGACATGGTTTCCAACCCATCCCTTGCAATCCTCCTGCCTCGGCCTCCCAGAGTGCTAGAATTATAGGCTTCAGCCACCTTGCCCAGCTCGTCATTGATTTTGTAACTGTGTAAGTGCTGCCTGGGTCCACTTAAAGCAGCCTACCTTGGGCAGGATTCACTAGGTGACTCCTTCTTCTCTCCTCTTCCCTTCCCAGTCTGCCAATGGCATAGACTTGGGACAGATGCCAAGGTCAGAATCAGGGCTCCTTACACTCTACTGAGGTCTCCTGTGGCCCCAAGTTCTCTGTCACTCCAGCCACAAGTCAAGGGGAGGCGACTTGGCTCTGCCTCTCAAACCAACACGACCCATGACTCAGCCTCCAGGAAGGAGGGCAGAGGAGGAGCATCTTTAACAGCCAAAAGGAACAAAAAGACAGGGCCGCCCGATCCCCCGACGTGAATGGGTACACTGCTCTAGACAGACTGACCACAGAGTCAACCCTGCAACATTCCAGCGTCATATGACCTCGGATAGCCTCTAAGCCTCCTTTCACTGCTTTCTCGTCTGTTAATTGAGATCTTTGGTCCCTAACTCTTGGGAAGCTTGAGGGTTCACAGGATCAGGGCCGTCTTGGAGCTCTGCTATTCCTGGTGAGAGGAAAACAGACCCAGAGAGTAAAGATACAGAAATGTGGAGAGCCTTTGGAAAAATCACTGCAACCCAAGCCCCTGCTCAGTGGCTGTGTCTCATCGAGCAGGAGGCAAACCAAAATGTTAATGTCATGGGCCTGGAGATCTAGCCTCTAGAAACAAGGCAGTAAACAGCTAGCCCCTGGCCAGGTGGATCATTTGGCTGGCACTGGTGTGAGGAATCTACTACTCGGTAAGCAGCAGTGAGAAAAGAATGCAGGAGCGCTCAGAGGTACTGGGCTTTGAGCAGCCCTCTTCTCCCCCAGTTCTCCATGCCTGGCACCAGGCTGGGACAGGACTGTCACCCTTAACTTGTGCCCCTCCCTGCAGCAAGGCACCAAGTTCTGCCCCACCTTCTCCCAACGTGCCCCTCGTTTCTGCTCTGCCAGGCTCTCCCCATCACCACTAGGACAGTGGCAACTCCTCTGCATTCTTTCTGGATTTGGACCCAGGGTCCTGTGCTAATGTGTGTGCCCTGATGGCCTTGGCACATAAGTCAGCCAACGTTGGGACGCTGCTAATCGCTCAGCCCCATACCTATCTGAAGGCCGCAAATTTCTTCATAACGCCCTTTTTATGTTCCAGGATCCCATCTGGATTCACATGTCTCCGGAGCCTCCTCTAGTCTGAGTCTTTAGGCAAAGGGAATATTTTAAAATAGACTTCATGGATCTTCTCTCTGCAAAAGCCTTCGATGGCTCCCCATTGCCAAACTCCTCGCCTGCCGTGAGCAGGCCTGCACCTCCCACAGACTCCACCCAGCCAATGCCTTTGGCTCAGCACCTGGAACTTTCCTAGGCTTTCTCGCCCTCTTTCCTTCTCAGGATAAGAAAATCTTTCCTCTGCTTCCAGAACAGACTGGAAACAAATGTTCTAAGGCTTCTCGATTGTCCCACACCGCTCTGCTTATGTCACTGCTTAGTATTTATTCCGCACAGCTGCTCTGCCTTTCTCTCCAGCAATGCCAACCGCACAAGCCAGGCAGCTGGGACAGAGTGGACCTGCAGGCAGCGGACACCAGCAATATCACATTGAATGAGCTTCGTGGTGACTCAATTTCCTCCTCCAAAATACACCTCAATTGCCTTTGGGTCTGCCCCAGGCCCTCTGTGCGGAGGCTGGCACTCCTGCCACCAGGAATTTTAGTTCCATCATTCTGCCCAGGTTTGCAGTGTGAAGGAAGAGGACCCACCAAGGAAAAGGCATGGGGGACCTCGTGGAATCAGTCACCTTGGTGGAATCCCGGTGGTAACAGGAGAGGCAGGGGAGGAGACTGTGCCCTAGACTCATATCTGTCTGCCTCTGAGGATGAGCCCTGGCAACACAGTTGTTAGAGCAACCACCTTGGCCCTAGAGAATTCCCGACGGCTTCACAGCAAGGTGGCGGCAGCCATGTGCTAACAGGGTAAGCTGCTGTCATTGGAGCAAAATCACCAAGGGAAACCAGACCTCAGCTTCAGGGTCTGCACACTGCTCTCGGGGAATGGCTTCCAGCCACCCAGGGACACTGTGATCACACTAATCACAGCTGTCAGGGGACAGGCTCTTGGACATCATCTCAGTGGACAGATGAAACTGAGGTGCAGAGAAGAGAAAAAGCAAGCCTGCCATCCATCTCCATCCATCCATATATCTATCCACAAACTCATTCACTTCACAAACATCTGGGTCCCAAGCTTTGGAGGTGACATGAAGAAGGTAATTCCACACCTTCATCTTTAAAAAAAAAACATCTAGCAAGGCATGGTGGTGCATACCTATAATCCAGCTACTCAGGAGGCTGAGGCGGAAGGAGGGTAGCTTAGAGCCCAGCCTGGGTGACTTGATGACTTAGCAAGACCCTGTCTCAAGATGTAAAAAGGGACAAATGGGGCTATCACTCAGTGAAAAGGCCATGGGTCCCATCCTCAGCGCTGCCGAACGGGAAAAGAAATGTATCCCACCTTCCAGGGGGTGACATCTCCAGAATTCCTTTACTCCCCACCTTGGAGGTAGGAAACTGTTTGCTCTCAAAGACTCTGAGGGGCTCTATCTGATCTGTAGTAATCCATCTGTGATGGACCTTGGGTCTCCACTGGCCACCAGTACTTCCTGTGAAAGTTTTATCTCCTCCTCAGTCACTGCCTGGTGATTCTTTCATTGCTACCCCGATCTGCCTAATGTGTTCTCCCTGTGAGCTGAGTCCATTTTACCTACCACGAACCCTAGTGCTAGAACAGAGCCCTGCGTGCGGGAGGCACTCAGGACATAGTTTCCAAATGCACAGAACAGCTACGTAATAAACTGAAAGACTATGGACTAGTATAAAGGACTAGTAGCAATGTGAGTGGAGGGGTGGCAGGTGGTGGTTCCATCCCTGGAGCCGCTGGTGTAAGGAAAAGGAGTCTGTATGCAGAGAAAGGACAGAGTTATTAAGGTTTTCTGGTTAATCCTAACTAGAAAGAGTTAAAACTACCAGAGAGAGAGAGCAGTTAAGAAGATTAGAGGAAACCAGGAATGGTGGCGCATGCCTATAACCCAGCACTGGGGAGGCTGAGGCAGGAGGATTACTGCAAGTTTGAGGCCAATCTGGGCTAAAAAGTGAGCTCAAGGCTATTCTGAACTTCATAGCAAGACCCTATCTCAACAAGGCAAAATAAATAAATAAAGACCAGAGGGAGAACTGATACATGGAGCAGGGAGGAAGTCAGGGGCTCCAGCCAAAATAGTCACCCCCCATCTCCAGTAAAATGCTAAGGAGAAGAAAAGGGAGGGGGGCTACATAAAGAAAGGAAAATATATAAAGAAAATATATACTAATGCCTATGCATTCACACATACTCTGTCACGTTAGGTTCACTCTATTTTGCACTGGGTACACAGGCTTCCCTTTGCTCACTTAATCAGTAACTCCACGAGGACTTGTCCATTAAGCTCCTCCCAGTAAAGTTATAAATCCCAGGAATAAGGCCCTGATAAGAGCAAGAGGGGAAGAAGAAATCATACAAAGCCCACCAAAAGGAGTGTGCATGTAGCAGGGAGCCTGATGCAGTGTCTTGTGGCTTGGGACTCAGGAAGCAAATCAGGTTGTGGCAAGTTCCAGAAAGGCAGAGTCCTTGTCACCTGATAAAGCAAGCTGGGGACAAAGGTCCCTGGGTATCGGTTTGGTGCCCTCTGACTCTCTCTTTGATTTTTCCAACTTACAAAGTGTCTACCCTTCTGGGTGTTTTTTGGGTTTTTGTGAATATAGTAAAATACTACAAAACAAGACAGAACAAAGCCAATCAAGACATTACAGTGAAATTGGTATAGAACTTCACAGCAGAATACCAGGATAACAATAATAGGTACCCTAGTATATCTCATTATCTTCACAATAGTTGTCCATTTAATCAGGTATACCACAATCAATCCAAAACCAGAACATTATAAAACCTATCAAAACAGAATATTAAATAAAGCAAAACAATTAATCAGAACAAAGCAAAACAATGAAGACAATACTGGCCTTCAAAGATAAGAGAGAAGGAAATCCCCCATACTTGCTATATTGTGTCATCCTCCCAAGAGATGCTCAGAACTTTGGTCCCAGGTCAGCATAATCAACTCAACAACACAAGCATTACTTGCTTTATGCACCTCAGTTGCTATCAACTCCAGCTGACGGCAAAGCCATCCAGTTGCGAAGGGGGAGGTGGACATTTGATTCTGGGCCTGGTTGGCTCACGGGAGATGCTGACTTGTTCTGTCCCTGGTGCTCCTGGTGCTTTGCTTGTGCCACCACCACTTATCAGGAAGGAGAGCATGTTGCTTTCTTGCTCAGCACCCCCAGTTTCAAAACGGCTGGATCTCGGGAGACACTGACTTGTTCTCTCTACCCTTCTTTTAAACTCCACCCTTCTGCCACGCTTTTGCTTTGGCACAGCCATCCATGGACTAACACTTCCGAAACTGTGAGTTTAAATAAACCTTTCCTCCCCTATATTGTATGGGTCAGATATTTGTGTACAGATATATAAAACTAATGCATTATTTTATCTTTCACAGATGGGAAGCTAAATGTTAGAGAAGAAAAACAAGAACAGGAAATTGTTGTACCCCAAAAACGAGGCCCCAAGATGTTGTTCAAAAATGGGGCAAGATGTCTTTAAAAAGAAGCGCTTTATTTTAGCTGGTACCCAACAACACAACCTGTGTTGGAATCTGCAGAGCTGTGTAACCAGGTTAGGTTACCGGGGTTTTTTAAAGGTAAAGACAGTAAAACAGAGGAGAAGGGGAGGGAGCTTATACAAAAAGGGAGTTAATCTCTGCAAAAATTTTTACAACCAGGGCCAGTTGGTCCTGGGACCGAGTGTTTTACAATCAGTGGTCAGCAATTGTTTTACAATCCAGGGTCAGTGGGTTCAGGGACCAAATTGCTATTCTGAAAGGAGATAATTCACAAGAAATGAGAGTTGAAACACAGGTCAGAGTAACAACACTTACAGAACAGGATAGCAGCGTGTTAGCCAGGTTACAACAGAAATGCACTCTGTTATGTTTCATGTTTGAACATTCCCCCAAAGGCTCACACAGTCATGGAGGTGGCCGAATCCAGTATTTGTGATTGGTTCATTGTCTAGCAGTGGGATTGGTGGTGTGAGTGATGTACCCTCCCAGCAGTGGGAGTATAAGGGAGGGAAGGTTGCGTGCTTTTTCCCTTTTGCTCTTGTCCCTTGTGGCACTATGAACAATTGCCCCTTAACCATGCTGCCCTGCTTTGGAACCAGCTGAGTAGGGACTGAAACCTTCACAAACTGTAAGCTAAATAAACATTTCCTTCCCTAATATTGAGGGTCAGGTATTTTGTCCCAGCAATGAGAGAAAAGTAACCAAGACACACTCCAACCAGTGGCTGTCTGAGAATTCACTGCTGGGACCAGTCACTGAGAGTGTAGGATTGTTTATTATCAAAGCATTAACCTGATCCATCCTGACAGCTGCAGGTGCCCCCTGGGAATCTGATGGAAGTTTGGACCACAAGAAAAGTACACATTCCCACAAAACAAAGAACCTCTTTACTGTTCTGAGATTTCATTTGTATTTCTAAGATCTTTGATACCCAGTGGCCTCTCCCTTGCAGCTTTGGCATCTGAGAGCACCTGGGTAGAGGAGCACTGTGCTGGGGTCACCAGGGCTCACCAGGCTGTGACATGGCAGAGAGGGCAGACCCTGACACCACAGGGCACGAGTCATCACTGGAAGAAGAGTTTGAGCCTTTTAAAAGATGTTTTGGTTTATTTTTAATTTTAAAAATGTTTTGCTGAGTTCAACTTTGTTTTTCAGATGCTTTCCTGAGCTGCAGCTTGTTTTGTGGGTGCTGTTGCTGCCAGCTACTTGGTGGCCCCTCCCAGCTGCAGGGGAAGAGGGGTGCTTGTTGCTATTGTGAACAAACACTGCAAAAACAATCAGCTCACATGCCTGCCCTGAGCAGATGACCAATGGCCCAGAGGGGCTCAGGCTTTGAGGTGGAGAGAGGTCATTTAGAAGTCAACTGAAGCTGCTTCCATCGGAGGCATCTTTGTAGATGGGAGCAGAGCTTTGCAGCCCGAGACAGTCTCAGCCAGGGCCACTCAGCTCTTCCCTGGCTCATACACTCCCCTCCAGTTGCTTCTGAGCCAACCGATGAGCTCAGACAGTCACCCAGGGATGTCTCCAACCACACATGGGTGCAGACTTCAGAGTTCAGAATGAGGATCTGGGAAGGACTCCAAGCCTGGAGGTCAGAATGCTTGAGTCCGACCTCAGAGCTACTCAGCCTGCTGAGTAACCTGGACTGGCTCCCCCTTTTGGGCACCTACCTGTCTGGGCCTTGAAAGTGCTCTGCCCACCATGGAGGGGCCTCCCCAAGAAGCCTCCTGTGGGCTCAGGGTCAAGGCTTACTTCTCTGGCCCCATGTCCCAAGTTCAAACCCTCTCCCACAGTGCCAGCTGTCACCTCTTCCCATCACGTGCTCCCCAGCCCCATTCTGGCCCCTCCAATGCCAAAGGTTTAGGTGGCCTCCTCTGCAGGAGCTCCTGAGGCTGCCCCACCTTCGCGTGGTCCTTGTACCTGCGTGGCCAGCAAAACAGCCCCATCTGCAAAGTCAGGCATCTGCTTCCTGTGGGACCCTACACCACATCATTCACCTTGTAAGAAGCGGGTCAGGAGTCAGATGTCGGCGGCCGTGCCCGAGGCAACAAGCCACATGCCTCTTATCAGTGTGAGATTCTGCACATCATTCTATAGCATGGGATCCTGCAGGGCTTCTGCCCTGTGGCTTAGTAAAGAGGCCCCCTCAGGTGATGTTCACTGGCCTGAGTCTGACTGAGGAACCGGAAGATGCCTGCTGCCCCGTGAATGAATCACCAATCCCTGCACCGCTTAAGCCCCCATCCCCATCAATCCTCCCAGCACCCACTGGGAGGTGGGTACTATCAACCCTTCTAGGTTCTGAAGCTGAGGCCTTATAGACAAGGGGCAGGTGGACAGAGGATGTACACTGGGGGTTGTTGTGGTCAGGGTTTGGGGAAACAATTTAATACCGGACACATAATTTAGAGAATTATTTTACATTAATCACCCAAAGAGTCAAATTCAGACATTCTCAGCGACAATAAAGTCCTGTGCTCCTCTGACAATGAGAACAGCCAGGTTCACATCAGGAAAGAAGCTTGACAGACTCCTCCAGGAGAACCCATGGCAACGGAACAACAGCACCCCTTCTTCCGCTCCGGGTCTCCTTTTTATGTTGGCAGTGATCCTCAGGTGGACTGTCCACACCCAGCACTGTGCTCATTTGGTTCAGCTAGGTGTTCTGAATTGACCCCCAATTGTCAGTCCACTGCAGGGGTGCAGGCCCAGACCTGGAGAAAGTTGCTAACTGAGCTTGGCCTGGAGTGGTGGATAGGGTAAGTGGCTCTGTATTGGTTACCTGGTCCATCCTCTGCCTCTGGACACCCTCTCCTGAACCAGTGCAAGCAGATGGTCATCTGTCCTTGTGTCCAAGCTTGGGGCCACCTCCTTAAGAGGCCGCAGGCAGCCCAGCCCACAGAAAGCGTCCTCTCCTTCCACCCTATTCACAGTGTAGATGGATTTCTCTTAAGTCAGAACTTCCCAGCCAGCCCCACCTGTGTTCTCAATGGAAGTCTCTGCCCAGGTTTAGGGTTCTCTCTCCAGGATGGTGACCAAGAAACACATTCCCAGAATGTGCAAGTGCTCTATGCACAGAGGAGGTGGCCAGAGCAACCTCTGATGTTTTTCCTGACATCAAAGTTTGACAGGCACAGAAAGGACCTTGAGACTATTGGGAGCTGAACCCCAGAAGGGAGGAGCATGGCATAGGCCAGTTTCCAGATCCTGTGCCAGCGGGGGCACTGTGCACCCCGGTGACAATTTCCACAGGGAGGAGCCAAGTGTGCAGCTGGCCGCAGCCAGTCTCCAAGGCTCCTCGGGCAGAAGCTTCATTTGGACCTAACCCTGGTCACTGGGAGAGGCAGCTGTGACTCACGTAGTAAACACTGTTCATGTATTTCCTCTTTCCTAGCAGTCTCGACTATGGAATCTTTCCATTTCAGGACTCGATTTGATGTTTGTGGTTTTCTTTCTCCTTTCTTGGGTTGCTGTTTTCCTATTTCCTCAGGAGTTATAGATACTTATATATCAGCATAATAGTACTTATAGTAGAATACTGAATACTTCCTCCCTGAAATCGAGAGGGACCAGAATGTTTACATGATCCATTTTATTTATCAAGTGATGACAAATCTTAATCATTGACATAAAAAAGTAAAAAAAAAAAAAAGTAGGCAGAGGGCCTGGAGTTGGTAGCTCTGTGGTAAAGTGTGTTTTTCACATGCACAAGGCCCTGGGTCCTTCCCGCCAGCACCACCCTGAAAAAGTATGTAGGGACCAGAACATATTTTCAAAAGTTCTGACTGATTTTTAAAAACATCTTTAAACGTTTTTGTCATGTTTTTAAAATTGTATAAACTCCCTCAGATTCTGAAGGGGAGCGAGATAGAGGTGGACACAGATTCTTCGCTATGTCTCTGTCTAATCCCTCCCTACTTGAGTCTGGGCTGGTCGCAGCGACTTGTTTGACCAGAGCATGTTGGAGGGATGAGTGGAAGCTTCTAAGGCTAAATTACAAGAAGTTTGAAGGATTTTGCCTGGGCATCTTGGAACCTCAACTTCCTTTCCATAGCCACACCGATTTTCCATGCTCTTAGCTCTTTCTTCCAGCATGGGCGGGTCTTTAAAAAGCAATGACGTATGTTTATGTGCTGCTTCTTGAGTTGGCCTGTGTGTGTGTGTGTGTGTGTGTGTGTGTGTGTGTTAATGGGGAATGAATCCAGCACTTCCACACTGAGCCACATGCCCCGTCCTTTTCTATTCTTTGTTTTGGGATAGTCTCACAGAGTCAAGTTGCCTGGCTGAGCTCAAATTTGCGGTCCTCCTGCCTCAGCCTCCCAGCATGCTGGAATAACAAGCATGTGCCCTCATGTCCAGCTGAGCTGTTTGTTTTTGACAGACCACCCTGGGTTGCTGGTGATTTGGGACTTAGCACTTACCTGTCACTTCTCACTTCTTTAATCCTCACAATTCCAAAGGCACAATTCTTAGTTAGGTCAATTGTGCCTATGGAGAAATTGCTCTTGGTGGTCAGGTCCTGACTGTGTTTAATGCTCAGGGCTCAGAGCTCTTTCCCCCTCACCGCTTAGACAGGGACCCCTGGGATTTCCATCTGGGCCCCATCCAGGTCCTCTGACTGCTTCTCTCCAGACAGGTGAAGGAAAGCTCAGGGCCGAAGGGATGTCCCTCCCTGGGCCCGCAGTCCTTTCTCCCCGGCTAAATGGCCCTCAGCCGCATCCCTGGGCATCCTCTCTGGAGCCACAGCTCCCTCCTCAGCAGGGCACACACCACAGGTGCTAGGAGCCCAAGGGCTGGGTGATTTTGCGGGGGCTATGGACAGAACTCGGACACAAAGGCTGCTGTGGGTACAAAGGCCTCTGAGAGAGGCTGGCACTCGTCCCTTTGCCAGAGTCAGGACCAGACTCACCAGTGCTTCTTTCTGTGCCCCACCTGCTCAGTCTTCTCCAGTCCCATAGCCAGCGGGGAGGGGGTCATACAGGTCCACACATCCAAAACGCAGAGAAAGTCCGGCAGATGGGCACCCAGGGCGTGGTGTCTCCCTTGCATAAACTGGTACATTTTCTATTGTGAATTTTTCAAATAGACTCAATTGGAAAAACATAAAACCAGTAGAAAAGAGAGAATCAAGCTATTCAAGGATCCCTGGGTAGCTCAGAGCACGATTTGAAAACCACTTCTCTAGGATATCATACCAAGGGTGCCCATAGCTGCGTTGCCTTTTGTGGCAACAAGTGGAACAAGTTTGTCACTCCTTGCTCTGTAGGTGGATAGGAGTCAAGCCAAGGGCCTCCTATATCCCTCCGTGAATGCACAGGCAGGCAGGAGGGCTCAATAGCACCTGAGGCCTTTTCTTTGTCCACCTCATCTGCCAACTCTAAGGCAAGCGCCTAAGGGCTGGCCACACTGAGGGCTTGCTTGCCCCCTGCATTCATCCAGCAGCCGTTTCCTGAGCACCTACTATGTGCCATGCTCCATGTTGACACTGGCAGGAAGGGACATAAAAAGAATGAAGGTGCCATGCGCCTGCAGCTGCTCCTCACGATGAAAGTGATTGTTACGCACTGCAAATTGTGCCAATAAAAAATGGTTTACACAGCTGTGTTCTTGATTCCGCCCCACAGTGCCATGTGATAGCTAAATGGCATAGTCTGAGAAATGTGCCCACCACATTCTTCCCTTGCCCTTGCCTGTGCCGAGCCTGATTTTGGTCTGTGTGATGCCCAGCACGGGCAGCTTGCAAAGGTCCATCTCACAGTCTCCGGATTTGCGATTCAAACTCCAGTCCTGCAGAGCGGTGGCAGGACTCACACGCTGCTCCTCACAGTAGATCTGCTCCGCATGAAGTCACCTCGCCTGCTTGGCAGCCGTCAGGTTTCCCCTTGAAGTGCCGAGAGGATTGGGTCCTGCCAGCTCTGCAAAACCACCCTGGCTGTTTCCCAAGCCGGCGTCAATGGCTTTACCCTCCGCAGGCGGCTCACCCTGCCAGGGCTCTTGTGCAACCCTGTCTGCAGAGGTAGCCAGTCCAAAAACCCAGCTAAAAATACCCCATTTTCATGTGCATAGTGGGCCGGAGGGAGGCTGGAAGGAAGGGGCTGACATTCTGGAGAGCTCTGGAGTTTTGCCTGGGCTTTGCTAGGAATATAAGGGATAAGCACGTGAGAATGGGGGCTCCAGCCACTGTCACCCACCGCGTGCTGCTTCCACTCAGGATGATGAGGTGCCATCCTTCACTTCCTCCACAAGGCGCAGCCCCACGCTGCCACTCAGGCCTCAATCCAGGCCTCCCAACCCCCACCCAGCCCTCTCAGCTCACATCCTCAACTTCCTGGAGCTCTGCTGCCAGTGGCCAGCATCTATTACCATCGGACACTGGCCCTGGACTCCAGAGCAGCCACAGGGCAGCTGGAGGTGCTCATGAAGGAACCCAGCCCACCAGGCCTGCCTCAGGGCTGCGCTTGTCACCTGCACCTCTGAGCTCCCTGGCACACTATGCAGGGACCCCGCCAGCCATCACCCCATTGCTGGCCTCCCTCCCCTCTGTACCTGCTGCTCCCACTTCCTTATCAGCACCCAAGGGAGCCACGCTTACCCCTTGCAGCTGACCTTAGTTTGATCTCGGAGCTCCTCCAGGGAGAACATCAGCAAGCAAGCGTCCTCCAGAAGCCCAAGGGGACACAATCGAGCTGTCCTTCCTGTGCGTCCTGGGGAACAGGCTGCCCAGTCTGGCTGCTCTCTTTGCACATTCTCGCCCTCCCCTCTAGTTACCGGTGTGCCCATTCCTAGAGGGCAGTGTCAGGGACGAGTGGAGCTGTGTTCCGATCAATCTACTCTTCCAGTTCTTATACACTTGCTGTGGGGAACTGGGTCTCTCTGTGTTTCCAGGCTGGCCTTGAACTCCTGGCCGCAAGCAATCATCCTGCCACAGCCTGCTTAGTAGCTGGATCACAGGAACAAACTTCTGCAGCCAGTTCCCTTGTGCACAGTATAGTTTAAAAAGGATCATAAATTGGAAGCCAGATAGGCAACTTAGCAAGACCCTAGGAAGAAAGGAAGGAAGATACAGAGGAGAGGAAAGGGAAGGAAGCGGCTAGGAGTGTAGCAAAGTGTGAAGGTCCTGGGTTGCATCCCCCATATCAAAGCAAGAAAAGAAAAAAGAAAGAGAGAGAGAAAACGAAAAAAGAGAAGACTCTGTACCTGGACAATGGCTGGGCTGCTCCTCACCCCTTCTGCCAGACCACAAGCTGCTTATACTAACTAGGCCCTTACCTTCTGTCAGAGAGCTTTGAAATGTGACAGCCATCTGATCTTGCAGGCACATGATGTATTTGTTAAATTATTATGATACTCACCACAGATAATGACTCAGAAAGCGGAGGGGCGGTTTAGATGAACTTTAAGTTCCTCTCCTTTCATTCTTCTGTTCCAGTCTCCTCTAGGACTCTATTCACCTTAATCATCTGTTTAGGGGATGGGAAAGGAATGGAGAGTTCTGTGCATACTCTAAAGTATAACAATCTGCTGAGATTGGTAGTAGCCTTTACATCTATTTTAGAGGTAATAACATAGACTCAGGGTGGTTAAAAGAAATAGCAATCACTACTTTTTCAAGTGTCCAAGACAGAAACTTCCTTTAAATCAGCATAAGTAAAAAAGAAGGTTGATTGCAGTATCTGGCTTCAGGCCCGGCTGGATCTAGGAGTTCTAACAGGGTCAGGTTGCCGCTGCCACCATGAGGCTAGGGAGAAGATCCCAGATCATTCCCAAATTATTCTGGGGCTCTGTGGTCCCAGAGGAAACCTGCACCATTTCTAATCACCTGCTCCTTGGGAAGATGAAGGAATAGCAGGAAATGGTTACTTAGGGAAGCCTCTCATTAATCCCGCCTGGGTAACAGCCTGAGAGAGATGCAATCATTCTGGACAGTTGGCGAGTCCCTGGACAGCCACGCCTTGGTCTTGTGAGCACACCTGGGATTGCAATGGTAGGTCAGCCCCATCTGGGCCACAGGGAGTGGAGGAGGGAAGAAAAGAGAACAAGGAACTGAGCCGCAGGTGACCTGTTGAAGCCAGGGGCTCAGCGAGTGGAGAAGCCAAGATTTGAACCAAGGCCATCTTGGTTCCATAGGAACAGGACCCGGCTGGGCCCCACAGCACGGTGCTGGGACCTGAGGTGGAGCAAGACCAACATTTGCAGCCATAAGTTATTACTGAAGCACTGGCCATCTCTGGTCTTTTAAATTAGCCAGCAAAAGTGTCCCCAGAGATTCATTGCAGATTCTTAAGTGATTGTGAGAAGCAACACCAAGACACCCATGTGTCCCTTACCCGAGGGCTCCTGCAGACTATCATAATCATGGAACTGCCACTGGCATCGCCCAGACCTGGATGTGTCCAGCACAAAGGTCTCACAGGATGCACAGCTAGGGCTGCTCCCACTTCTTTTCCGTCTCCACCTCCTCCTGGACCCCTGGTAACCGTGACACAGTCCCATGGTATGGTCTCCATTGCTATGATTTTATTACTTCAAGTGTGTTACATAAATGGACTATGTCACTTTTGGGAACTGGATTTTTTTCCACATAGCATGCTTTTCTGGAGATCCAGATACTGTGGTTATCAGTATCTTGCTCCTGTCGTGTTGCTGAGTAGTCTCCTGTCACGTCTCAGTCAGCCTTCCAGTGGTGGGACAGAACACCTGATACCCACACGTCCATAGAGGGGAGATTTGTTTTGGTTCCGAGGTTTCAGTTCGTGGTCTACTGCTTGCAGGGCAGAAACCTTGAGGTGAAAGGAAAGAGCAGAGGAAGCCCGCTCAACTCACGGCGGCCAGGAAGCCAAGGGCCCAGGAAATAGCAGAGATAATGGAAGGGACCAGGGGCAAATGTCTCCCTTCCAGCTCATGCCACCAACAACTCACCCCTTTCCATCAGGTCCTGAGTCCATATAGCCCATTCACCTGTGAACTCTTTCATAGATTACTTCCAACACCTTCCAACACCTCCGCCTCTGAACACGGTCTAGATGTTCCGCAGTTTAACTGTTCGCCTGCTGAAGAATGTCTGAGCCATTTCCAGTTTGGAGTTATTACAAACAAAACTGCTGTAAACATTCACGTATTGCTCTCCAATGAACAGAAGTGTTCATTTCTCTGGGATAAACACCCAGGGGTAGGAGTAAATGCTAGGTCACACGGTAGATGCATGGTTTTGTTTTTCTTGTTGTTTGTTTTTGTGGTACTGGGGGTTGAACCCGGGGCCTTTGCACTGAACTGCATCCCTAACATTTTTAAAATTTTTCTTTTGAGACAGTGTCTCACTAACTGGCTAAATTACCTCAATGGGCTCAAATTTTCAATACTCCTGACTCAGCCTCCCAGAGTGATGATGTTACAAGCATGGACCACCACACCAAACTTGATAAACACCTCTCTATGCAGTAATTTGCCGTCTCTATTGCCTCTGGGTAAAATATCTGCATACATCTTTGCTCTTTCCCTAACTGAACTGTTGGATATTTTTAAACTCCAGATAGTCCAGATTCCAGTCTGTTGTCAGTTATGTGGTATGGGAATATATTTTCCCCACTCTCTAGTTTGTTTTGCATCCACTTAACACTGTATGTTTCAGAGAAAAAGATTTTAATTTTGATGAGGTCAAACTTACACATTTTTCCTCCCAAGGGTCACACTTTTAGTGCCAAATTTAAGAACATCTTGTCTAGTCCTAGCACACAAATATTTTCTTCTGTGTTTTTCCTGGAAATCTTATGTTTTATATTTAAGCCTGCAATTTTTGTTTTAGGTGTGAAATTTATCTATTTAGGAGTTTGATTTTTTTTGTTTTTTTGAGATTTTTGCTTTGCATTCCGTGCTGGCCTTGAACTCACTATGTAGCACAGGCTGGCATCAAATTCGCAGTGATCCTCCTGCCTCGGCCTCCCAAATGCTGGTATTACAGGTATGTGCTACCCCCTCTCCGCTCTAGTTGTGAGATTTATATGAAAATTCTTTTTCTTGTTGTTCATTTTTGCCCGTGGGTATTCTATCACTGGCACAATTTGTGGAAAAGGCTATCCTTTTTCTGTTGAGTTGCTTTTACACCTTTGTCAAAAAATCAGATGGGTATGTTTGTGCGCTTCTGCTTCTGAGTTCTGTCCTGTTGACTGATGTGTCTGTGCCTCTGCCCTATCACGCACTGGTGATTACTGTCTCTATCTAGTAAATCTTGGATATGGGTAGGTTGATTTCTCCTACCTTGTTTTTATTTTCAAAAATTTTTTAGGTATTCTAGTTCCTTTGCCTTTATGTAAATTTTTTAATAATCTTACCCATGTCTCCAAAATATTTTCCTGGAATTTTGGCAAGTTTTATGATCAAAATGTACAGCGACCCTACTACACGCATTACAGTAAAAGACACATCACCCCCGAGACCCCCTCAGAGAACGCCCCCTTTTCCTATGAACACACCCATCCCTCCACTCTTGTCTCTCTCCAAGCAGCTCTGGAAGTCCTCTTGTGTCTTCACAAGGCGTGATAAAAAATTCAGTGACTGCCGCCACCGAGCGCCATCCAACAGAAAGGTGGCCCATAAAACCCCGAGGTGTGAGTACTTCCGCC
Source organism: Cavia porcellus (assembly GCF_034190915.1). Taxonomy (NCBI): domain Eukaryota; kingdom Metazoa; phylum Chordata; class Mammalia; order Rodentia; family Caviidae; genus Cavia; species Cavia porcellus. Next base: position 738,424 of record NW_026947493.1, read on the forward strand.
TTGTTCACGTGCAATCCTGCTTCTCCCCCAAAGTCCGGATGACCATGACAGATAAACTTGGTCCCATTAGTACAGACATGTGACACATTCACCTCAGAGAATCGGCGTGTACACATGCCACAGCTTGATAGCTTGACCATGAGCACAATATACCTCGATTCTTTCCACAAATGTTTTATAGCTTTCAGCAAATATGAGTAAGTTCTGTCTACGTTTTGCTAGGTTTATATCTATGTCAGTTTTTTGAGTGATTGGACATTTTATTACTTTTAATTGCATTACCCATGTGCCCATTGCTAATATATGGAAATGCAGTTGATTTTTATATGTTTATCTGGCAGTGTGCTTGCATATAATTTCTATTTGTGTGTGTGTGTGTGCATGTGTACATGTGTGTGATCACCACTTGTCAAATGGGCCAGTTTTATTTCTTCCTTTCCAACCCATATGTCTTTTATTTACTTTCCCCACTTATTACACCACTGTTGGCAGCTGACCTCCTGCCTTTTTGGACCTTAGAGAAGAGTTGTCTTTCATCATTAATGTGCTTTATTGAGTTCAAGAAGTTTCTCTCGATTCCAAGACCATCTTCTTTCATTTTATTATAAACGAGTGTTACATCTTGAGAGAGGCTTTTTCTTCATCAGATGAAGTGATTATGTAGTATTTCTTCTTTATTATTTTTATGGGATCATACTGATAGATTTTCAAATATTAAACAAGGCTCACATCTTTGGGAATTAAATCCTACTAGGAGGTGTATATAATTCTTGTTGTTTATTCTCAATTTATTTGGTCATCTGTAGATGTTTTGTCTATGTTTGTGAGGGATGTGGGTCTATAGTTGCTTTTGTTTCGCTTATTCTTTCATTTTGGTATCAGGAAAAGCTACTTTCATAAAATACATTGAGAAGGACTGGTGTTCACGCTTTACATTTTTGACAGAATTCCCCAGTAAAGGCGTCTGACCCTGAAGACTTCTTCTTAGCGAGTTTTAAACTTATGAATTTAATCTTCGTGTAATGCATGATTTACAGTCATTTACAAGTCATTCAGAAGAATTGGCAGCATGAAGATGAAAGAGAAGGGGCTCCAACGTGCAAAGGGAGGAAACAGCCAAAAAATATAATAAATCCAGAGAAATTACAGGGAAGGAGATGAGGACAAGAATAGAGACTCATGAAATAGAAAACAAATCGATGCTCCAGACCCCAACACAGCCTAAAAGTCAGTGTTTTAAAAGAACCAGTAAAACAGAAACCTCTGTAGTCAGAAAGAGAGAGGACAGAGAGAGAGAGAGAGGAAGAGGAGGAGGAAGAGGAAAAGAGTGGGTGGCCACTGTCCAGTGTGTCCTCATGAACAGATTCAGCTCATGCATCTGTGCCTGAAATACTATGTAAGTCACGATGGGTTCTGCCAGGGCATCTCATCTGGGACCCAGCGACAGCAACTATCCCTTACTGGTGATGCTAATTCTGAACAACTGTTCAAGGTGCTGTGAAGTCCCTCCATTGAAAGTGACTAATTCCTCACAACTAGCAGCCACGTTGTAGCAAGACTCTGTCCTCTCTGGGAGAACATGGCGGACAGACAACAGCAACTACTGAAGGCTCTCTGAAAGGCTCGGCTCAGAGGCCAGGAATGATGCGGACTAAGGAGACACGAATCAGTAGAGATATGCTCTGCTGACTCAGGAACAAACTGGGCTGAGAGAAACCAATTTAGGATACAGTCCTGGCGCTAAAATAGGAACAGAAAAGACTCGGGGTAGAGGCTTGACCCCGTGCCATTGGAAGCCGAGGTTTGGATTTCCCGCCGCTCGGCGGCTGGCTGCCTCCACAAGCGGCTCGGCAAGGAGAGACGCGCCGAGCTCTGGGAACGGGAGTCTGCGAACGGAGTCGAAAACAGGACGCACAAAGAGGCGTACACGAAAACTGACTGGTGGCGAGGTGAGTGAGAAACTGACCCCCTACCACAGTTTGACTCCAGCGGCGGACTTTCTGGGCTCAGGCAGTCCTGTAAGAGCAGGGCGCGGTGGTGACTCCAGCCACACATTCCCCTCTCGGACGGGATTGGTGAAAAGTGCCTGGCCTGCGTGACGCTGCTGGCGGACTCCCTAGGCTGGCCTAACCCAGATCCCAGAGCCTGACGGTGGCCCGGAGGAGCGACTGACTCCCGCGTAGGCTGCCTCCTCCGCAACTCCCTGGGGCGCAGCGGTGGGCGGGAACAACTAGCCAGCGCAATTTGATCAGGCTGTGGCTGACAGGCAGGGAAGCCGGGCCTCCTATGTAAGATTGCATTTTATAAGGAACAGAAAATATGGGGAAGGGAAGCAACAAAAAAGGCTCCTCGGCCCCCAATCCTGAGAAACAGGCAATAGTGGACGCCGCACCAATATACATTAAGCGCCATATAGAGAGCCTCATAGACCAATTCAGGAATGAAGTTATCAATGACCTGAAGCTAGAAGTATGCAGAATAGTTAGAGAAATGCTAAGCACCACCCAGGAAAAAACAGATGGTGGAATGGAAGAACAGAAAAAGAGGGGAGAATTGCTTGATGGAGAAAACAGAGAAAGCATTGAGTATGTGAAGCAGGTTCAAAGGGACTATCAAGAAATTAAGAAGTCTATCCAAGACTGGCATAACAGCTTGAAAGAAACTAAGGACAGACTATCTGAACTGGAGGGCAGACTTGAAATATGGGAGAAAGAAATGAAAAATTTCTTAAAAATAACAAAGAAACAAACAGCAATAATACAAAGACAAGAAGATGATAAGAGGATCCATAACTTAAGGATTAAGAACATAAAGGAAGAAGTAGGGACACAAACAAGTGAACTACAAAAGCTACTCACAGAAATAATCCAGGAGAATTTTCCTAATTTAGCAAAAGGTAAAGATACTCAGATGTATGAGGCATACAGGACCCCAGCTACCTACAACCCTAACAGAGAAACACCCAGGCATATAATAATAAAAATTCCAGAAATTCAATACAAGAACAGAATATTAAAAGCTGTTAGAGACAAGAAACAGATCACTTACAAGGGAACACCCATCAGAATCACAGCAGATTTCTCTTCACAAACCATCAAATCATGAAGAGCATGGGGGGAAATAATTCAAGCTTTGAAAGATAATAATCTCCAGCCAAGATTGAGATATCCTGCACAACTGTCCCTGGAAATTGATGGAAAAACGAGGTGCTTCCAGGATAAAGAGGAACTGGGGGAATTTGCAACCACCAATTCAACCCTACAGAAAGTATTGCAGGATATTCTAAAAAAAGAAAAATACAAAGAACCCAGAAATAGTGGTGGGGAGGCCACAACGAATGGAGCAGAGAACAAAATGAAGAAGACAAACTGACAGCTACTGACAGAAAAAGAGCTCAACAGAAATGAGACAGAGAAGATTGGATGATAGGAACAGCTATTTTGGAGAAAATGACATATTAATAGGTAATGCTGATTTAGTACCATCTTGTTTTGAAGTCTCATCTAGCTTTTGTTCTTCTGTCTCCAATGGTCTAAACAGGTTGTATCTTATTGGATTTTGTTATGTACGATAGTATAAGCAAAAACCTCTTAAAGACAAGGAGATTATACAGAGACCATTGTTCATTTTCTGTTAGTCGATTCTAAATACTCTATAATGCTGTCATTCTCTTAAATGGTTTTACATTGTTTTGATATACTTAATGCTACAGTATATGAAGTTGTACTCAAGGACTTCAGGGAGGGAGTCAATATGGTAACTATTTTTGGGTCGGAAATATCTGGTGGTGAAACACTATTCTGCTTAAATGGTTATGTTTTGATCTGCCCTGTTTCGCTGTTATGCCCTCTTTTTTCTCAATCTCCACTCCATTATTTACTTTTTTATTTTTATCCATCTAATTAAAGGGAAAAATATAGCAGGATATAATATAGTAACCCACTTTGACTTTCTATTATCTCGATTTGAAGCCCTGTATTACTCTCACCATCTTGTTTTTGACTGAGGTTCCTCTATTCTGTTTTGCTGGATAGTATCAGGTTCGAAAGTTTAGGCATCAGCTGAGAAGATAATGAGATTCATTATAACGCCCATTCTCATTGACTTTTATCTACTTTTCAAGACCTACAATATCTCCAATGTTTTGGTTTTGTCGGTTTTATTCTTTACGGTTTTGTTCAATTGTATTACAACTAATGATATAGGCAATTCTATTAGAAATAGCGGGAGGCATTATGGTAACCATTGTTGATCACCTTGTATTATGTTTTTACATTATCTACTATGTCCACCCTTTTGACTTGACCGATTCTGTTCTGTTATGTCACATTTGGTTTTACTCTCTTCCAAAAAAGCAATAAGAACCGTGGGAGCAATGAAATCCAAAATGTGTAATAGTCACTGTACAAAAGAGAGGAAAAGAAAGTGCTCTAAACTATATAACTGCATGTATATTTAAATGTATAAGATAGAAAATGATATCGCAGAGTTTTATTGGATCATTGAACGGAACTGTTTGCAGTATCATTGTTGGAATGTTCACTCTACAGGCTTTAATTTTGTGACTTGAACAATTATTTCTAAGATGGCAATATGTAATCCATTAACTAGTGATTTCCTACTGCGCATTTTTTTCTTCTGTAGGTCTGTATAACTTGTACCCCTTCACTGTTTTTTTTCTTTCTTTTCTTTTCTCCTTAAATAAAAAAAAAAAAAGACTCTGTCCTCTCAGGTGAACGTCCCCTGGGTTCCCCGCCTGCTCCCCAAGCTTCCCCTAGGCTCCACTGCCGGTGTCCCTTCCCTCCAGGCTCCCCGTGTCCCACAGCTGGGAACTGCCCAGCCTTCCCCAGCATGGCTGCTTCCGCGTATCCACTCATCTCTCTCACACTTCCTCCCTCTGGAGTGGTGTCTGAGGCTGCCCTTGCACCTACCTGCCCAGCTCGGGAATCCTTTTCAGGGGCAACGAGAATAGAAATCGGGACCTGAGCGCTGGGGTGCTCCCTGCTATCAGGGTGTCTTTGCTTCTGGGCTGTTTCAGCAGACAGAACTAGGAAATGTGTATGTGTAATCGTGCACACGCACACATACACACTCAAACACGCACTGCCTGTATGCACATGAATACGTGCACACATGTGTATATATATTTTAGAGATCATGAGTTTGCACTGACACTTCTCATTCCAACATATTCCCATTGCATCTTGCCTTCCCTCTTCCCTGTTTATCTCCCTCTTTTCCCACAGTGAGAGAAAAACCCTGGCTCCCAATAAACACCGACATTCTGTCACTTGAGCCACCCTATCTGGCGCCTAAACTAGCATCAGATTCACTGCCCCAAGCACCACACACAGAACCCCTCACTCTTTCCCCCTGCTGCTGCCCCTCGGTCTGAAGTTTCACCGTCAAAACTCATCAGTTACTGGGATTTGGTTCTTTGATCCCTCATGTGTGGTTATGCCATTCACTTGAAATTCACTAGGCCATATTTCCTTCAGTGTTTCAAGAAGAACGGGAAGAGAGAATTTAACTGTGTGAATGTGCAGACCGTTTCCAAGTATCCAGAGTCAGGCCTAAGAGGAAAGTTCTCCTCGCAGAGCTGCAGCACCCCGTCCCCCTCTCCGTCCCCTCCCTGAACAGCCAGCTTCGTGGATCTCTGGCGTCTCTGTCCTCTGCCTCTTTGTACCAAGGTGAGCAGACCTGGCTGGTTCCTCATTTCCCCTCCTTTCTTCCACAAAAAGCTGCCTCTCAGCTCATTCTTTTTACTTTGCTTTTTGATATTTGAAACGATCTCCCTGCTAGGTAAGAGGAGCTCTTCCCTGTCTTTTTACAGGAGAGGAAACAGGAGTGTCCGCCCTAGGCACGCTCTTTTGTAAGTGTCTTGTCAGGTTCTTATAAATTTCTTGTAAGTCACTCAGTCGGCCCCTCAGTATCTCCTAAGACCAAAATATGCACAAAAGGACCCTCCACAGCAAAGATTAAAACAGCCCAGACTTGAAACTTCCCATGAGATGGTGGAGGGTGATCAGTAACTCACGGTACGATGTTTTGTAGTGGTCAAAGAGACAATGATATGCGTGAAGTTAACCAGTAATCTGTTCACAGAAAGCATGAGTTTCAGGATGCCGACTTAAACTTGACTCCTGAGAAGCACAGTAGTAAATCACTTCACGTGTACACAAATGTGTGCTTGTTTGCTGGGTTGTATGGATGTGTATGGTGACTGTTTCATGCTTGAAAGGGGTGATGGGCATAGGACTCAGGACTGGGGTGTTTCTGCAGCGGGCACCGGAAGATGGGATGGAAGGGTCGGTTAACGTGTTGTTTCTTGGGGCTGGAGGTAGTAGGGGGGCATGAGAACATAAATAAAGAGGCCGAAGATCAGGTGCCATGGACCAGGCAGCCATGTCCTCTTTCTCAAGAGGGGAAAGAGAGGCACCGCAGCCTTCCCTCTGGAGGGCTGTAAAATATGTCTGTGATGGTGGTTAGTGAAAGGGGACTTCACACACACGGCTCTGACTCACACACACATGGGCTGTCACAGGACTGCACGCAGCATTTCCCCGCTGCTGGCCCAGGATCATCCCCACCGTCCCTCACCTGGAGATGGTACCCGGGAAGCAGGTGACAGGCGGGTAGGTGTCGCCTGCACACTCTGCTGTGAGCCCAAGTGCAGGGCCTGCTTGCGTGACAGAATCCCAGCATGGGTGACACCAACAGTTCACAGACTTGCTGTGCATCTGCGCTGCAGCTTCCAGTTACACACGGGCAGCGGGGACGCATTGGCCCTGCAGTGCCACGGTGCAGGGGACGATCTGCAGCTCCAACGTCGCCTGCTTCACGCCTCTGGGTCACCTGCATCACGCATCCTCAGGAGTTGCTCTGTCTGCCTAGAGTAATCTCAGGGGAAGAGACTACAGCTTGGTCTTCTCACCAAGGGCACGAGAGAGGGGCAGGCTTAAGGACGTCAGCCTTAATTAACCTTTAATCAATCATTCACTCAACACATCTGCCCTCCTTCAGCCTCCCAGATGTCCCAAGAAGTCCTCTCTGGCCTCTGCCACCTGCCCCATTCCCAGTCCCCACGCGTCAAAGGAAGGAGGTGACTGCATGTAAACGTGTGCGTGTAGGGTGTGAAGAAGGATGCACATGCATCTGTATGTGTGTATGAGATAGCAGACAGACACAGAGAGACAGAGATGTCCTCCCCTGCCCCCCACCAAGCTGTTCCAGCCCACGCTCTCTGGCCGTCACTGCTACTGGGCTACAGGCTATCAGGCTACTGCACAGCCTTGCCCCTCTGGTATGGCTAAGTCCAGTCTCTCCTTGTCACAGCCCCTAATTGCCATTAGTGCCCTGCACACCACTCGTCCCCATCTCCCCCTGGAATTCCCCTTCATGGCCCTCTCACAGATCACCTCTGCCTGTCATGCCTCAGCCCCATACCTCCTTGTGTTTTATTTCTCCAAAATAGAGCTGTCATGATCTCTTTGCTGCTGTCTCTTTCCTCTTCTTTGTCCCAGTGGGTTTGTTCCTTTTCTACTAGAAAGTAAGCTCCCCGAGGGCAAGATGTTCCTCTGCTTTGCTCAGTGCCACATCACAGTGCTGGGCTCGGAGAGCGGCCTTCAGTGAACCCCACTGAACACAAATAGATGCCCAGTGTTACTGAGCAACCAACAGGCTGGTGGGTTTGGAATCAGCTCAGCTGAAAACCCCAGTAGCTCCAAAAACGATGTGACTAAAGCCGTAGGAAAGGAACATTCTATTACTTGGTAAATAACTTCCTCTCATTAAAGAAAGGAAAAAATCCCGTTCCTCCCCACTGCTAACCCCATAAGAATTTTATCCTTCTTTGGCCAAATTTTTCTGGGGCGTTAGAGCAACAGAATGTGCAAGGAGTCCTGGTTTTACCAGGCGCATCTCTTGTCTGAGATTTTTTGTGCTGCACCATAATTCCTGGGGGCTTTTTATTCCCAGGCCCTGTTCCTGATGGCTTGGTTTTAGCAGATCTGGGATGAAGCCCAGATTCTGCATGTATAACAGTCTCTCTGGTGAATAAGAAGCCAGTGGCTGTCACATACATCTTCTTAGAGACCGCGGTTTCTCACGGCAAATGACAACCCAGTAGGGCGTGGCCTTCTGTGAACTGGAGGGAAGAGGGGGCATCAGCCCCCAGGTGGCACTGGGCACACTCATGAGCCATGCTGAAAGAAGGCAGTTTGCAGGTTAGTCCTGCAGAACGGACAGACAGACAGCCAACAAGCAATGCAAAAGCATCACATGGACCCCCAGTGGAAAGTGGGAGCCCAGCATAAACCAGGGAAGCTTCTTAAAGAAAGGATGCATTCAAGGCCTCCCAGTGTGGATGGCAATGTGAACTTCCCAGGTGTTTGGAAGACAGGATTTTCATGAAATTTGGGAGTCAACTGCACCTACCATCTTTTCCTCCCTGAGACGGCGCTCTGTGGAGCTGCAGAGAAAACAGCAGCCAGCAGCTAGAATTAGGCAGGCAACGCGGCTCCAAAACGAAAAGTTTCCGTTACCAGAAGGGTCACCTGGGACCACTGCTTGGGAAGGCAGGAGGGGAACAGGAACTCTATTCCTTGGTGGATGCAGATTTGGGCCGGCGCTGAACTGCTGAACAAAGCAGTTAAGAACAGTAGGAGGAAAAGACGTGGAAAGTACCACTGAGGCATGGCGAGAAGACGTCTGGAGCGTTTATTGTGCTGGTGGGGGAGGTAACAGCCAGCCAGCTTCTTGAGGCTTTGTGATGTCCATTAATACCTCCAGGAGCCAGTCTGCTTGTGAGGAACACAAAGAACAAGGTATCAGCTCCTCTTCAAGTTGGACATGAGACAAAAACCCAATTCCGCTTGCAGAAGAGCCCAGTAGGGTTTTAGCCGTGCTCAGAGCTCCTAGGAGGTGAACTTTTGGGTGCCACACACAGTGCTTAATAGATTCAATGCAGTATTAGAATTTCACCATAATCCCAGCAGGTGGAACTCATCCTTTTTCTTTTTCCAGGAGGAAAAACTGAGCCTTCAAAGAATGAAACGGCTGATGAAGCTGGGATTCTGGCCAGGTCCACCAGACCTCAGGGCCTGTGCTTTGACATCCTGCACCCCCAGGTGGCTGTGGTCCCTGTCCCCAGAATGTCCACACAGAAGCTGTTGACTCCATGCCAGGCGAGCAGTCAGGACTAAGCCACTGATAGGAGTCTGGGCGTGGGTGACAGCTATGTGTAAATATAGTAGGTGTGGACCCGTGTGCTCTCTGAGGAAGCACACACATGTTCTGCACACATGTAAAGGGAAAGCCATCCCCACCCTCAGGTCTGCTGTGTCTTTCTCCCTGTACTCTGTGTGGCCTCAAGAGTCTGGCAGTAAAAAGACTCTGCACCAGCCTCCCCTGGTCTACAAATGCTTTCCCCATGCCCTGCACCTTGTGAGGTGTGGGGGATGCAGCAGGTGGGAAAAAGGAAAAGCTCACTGCCCTTGTGGAGGAGCCAGGCATGAATCAAATGATCGCCCAGACAGATGCACAGTTGCATGGCAACACTGCTAGGAGGGAGACCCTGGAGGGCCAAGACTGAGTCAGACTCAATGACACATGAGCCAGGTGTGAGGTGAGCAGGTGTGGTCAATGGGAACAAGCACTCAGGCAGAGAGGACCCCAGGGGTACGAGTGTGGCCCAGGAAGGCAGGGCAGTGGCATGAGGCCTGAGAACAGCTGGGCTCAGTGGGCAGAGTGGATGCAGCCTGGGGGCACGGCAGTGACAGTCCCTGGGGAGAAACACAAAGCCGTGGATGGATTGTAACAGGGCCACGGAGAGGTCACAACAGGTTTCTTTGCAGAAAGTCACCTCTGGCTTTGGTGTGGGGAAGCTATGACAGGGCGGAAAGAGAGCCGCATGGTCCAGTGCCATCACTATCCAGGCAACCATGGCAAAGACTGAGGTCTCTCAGGAGCGGGCCCCAGCTTCCCTCCTCTGCCCCCAGCTATCAGCTCCTCCTCCATGCACCGGGGTGGAGGAGAGGGTGCTCAGCTCACTCACTCACCCAAGAGCAAACAGCGGGGAGGAAGGCATCCCTGCCTCGCTCCCTAAGCACCACCTCCTGTCTGGTTTTGCTTGTGCTTGCCTTTTGGGTGATGGTGAGAGAAGAGGGGAGAGGGAGGAAGGAGGCAAGTTCTCTAATTTCTGGGCCATTTTCCCACTTTTTGTGGGAAAGTGCCCTGCAGTTATCTGCACGGATTGGGAGACTGCCTGGCAGAAACCCCAGCCAGGGCCCTTTGGGGAAAAGAAATGCAATGATTCAGCCAGTGGGAGAGAGCCAGTGAGGCTCCCGATTAGTGAGGAGGGGAGAGGAGGCGGGGCTGGGGGGCCAAAAGGCAGGGAGCAAGGGGCATAGATCCCACCAGCCGGCAGAGCCCTAAGGGGCCAGGCAGAGACAGAGAGGGGCACCAGGTGTGCCAAGCAGCAGGCCAGCTCCTGAGAGCACCTTTCTGGATGCCAAGCTGCCTGGCCTTCGAGTCAAAAAAATTATAAGATAGGCCCGAGTGGGTGACTGATTCAGCAGTGGAGTTGCTCTTGGTCCGGGCCCAGCCTGGAAATTACAGGCCTGAGTCGTAGCTTCCGGGACAGCTACTGGAATCGGGGGCCTGCTGATGACTGTGGTCAACAGCCACATGGCACTGCCTCGCCTTCCCGGGCCATGGTCATCTCTGCCTGGAGGAGGGGCTGTCGCTCATGGCCCAGGATGGAGGTGGTGCCTGGGGGCCTGGCCAAGGTCAGGAGAAGGCTTCATCCACTGCGCTGTCCACAGGCCCAGAGCAGAGTTCACATTTCCTTCTCTCATGGCATTGTGAAAACACAGGTTTGTGTGAATGCTCTTCTGATGCACAGGGATCGAGAGGCGGCTTCTAATCTTAGCTGGCCACTGCCATTTGACTTCAAAAAACTTGTTTTCCATTCTTTAAATGGAGACCATAGCATCTTCCCGGGGCTCACAAGACTTGTGAGAGCCCAACTTTGATAAGGAATGGAAACCAAATGTAACACCTGACACCCGTGCTCCTGTCTCCAGGATCTAACCTCTGAGGCGCAGCTCTGACCCCATCCGCCAACCCCGAGGCCACCACCCCGAAGTGGGTGTCCCGTGTCAGGCTGTCCCTAGCCCTGAGGTGGCCATTGCTTGTCACAGTGAGGTGAAGAGGAGGCGATCATAGCTGATGTCTGCCCAAGGCCGCGTAGCTAGTGAGCCGTGAGGCTGGGATGAAGCCCAAGCTTCTAATACCAAAGCTCCTGGCCAGAGCTTGGAGCTAAAATGCTCACAGTAAGCATTCTTTGGTCCATGCGCTGCCAGTCTGCGGGCATCACAGGCAGTGTCCTCCTAACAGCACCTCCTGGGGTCTAGCACGGCTCCTGGAGCATCAGAGAGGAGTCTGGCTGGGTGAATACACAGGTGAGCGCACTGCACGTTTCTGAACCTCAGCTTCCTCATCCAGAAAAACAGGAGAGTACTCTCCATTAACCTGGCTCGCGACAATCTATCAAAGAGGTTAAAGCCATTAACTGCTCGAGTTGACTGCAGCTTAATTCCAGGCTCCCCCAACCGCATAACCTTGGAGAAACCCCTTAACGCTTTGTAACTCAATTTTGTCATTATAAAATGTGGATGATGGTAGGGCCCACTTCACTGGGCTCGCATAAGGTCTAAATGGGTTAACACTTATAACCTGAGGAGGCCAGGATTATTACTGGCTTATAGGGTTATTGTGAAGAATGTATTTAAATGTCAATGCCAAGGATTAGAGTGTCCCCCTAGAGGGACACTCTGGGAGGCTGAAGCAAGACTGTGGCAAATCCAAGCCCAGACTGAGCAACTTGGTGTCTTAGTGAGACCCTGTTTCAAAATAAAAAGTACATTAAGGGCTGAGAATAGAGCTCAGTGCAAGGGCCCTGGGTTCAACCCCTAGTAGCACAAAAATAAATAGGGAAAAGTCTCCAGGGAAACTGTGGAATGGGTGCTTGGAGCTCAGGGATGCCTCAGCATCAGCTCCTTGAGATGGGAGCCGCTGGCTGCCTACCCAACAACTTCCTCTCTTCCTCCCAATAGAAAATCCCAGTCACGCCAGTGGCTGGAATGGGAGCGGGACCCAACTGTGCCTGGTGAAAAGCGAAGTCTGAACGTGGTCCGTTTTCCCCTCCAGCTGTGGCCGTGGCTGGATGCGACAATGGAACGTTAGCCGCCATCCTGTCCCAAGCTGAGGACCGACCGCGCCACAAGTAGAACAGAGGAGCCAGAGGCGTGCTGAGCTCTGCACGAGGCTCCTTCACCTCTGGACCTTTCCTTCGGTGAAGGTAATGCGCTCACTCATTATTTAAGAGCATTTGGGTCCAGTCCTCCAGTGCTTGGAGACAGAGCGTCACGAGGAATGCAGCACCTGGCACCCACAGCAGCTTCCTGTTGCAGTCGATTGTTCTTGATCAATTTTCCTCTCGATTTCTCATCACATTTGAGTGTAGCCTTTAAAAAAACTGTGTCCCTCTGTCTTTCTAGACTTGAAACTTGCTGAGAGAAGGGAGCATCCCAGTGTCTGGATGCTGCATCTGTTTAATATTTGTGGAATGAAAATGAGCAAGGTGTGACAGATAAGTGTGTGCCAGCTCACACACTGCTCACAAGATGAGTGTAGTTACTGTATATCACAAATGTATACTAAAAAATAAAAATAAAAAGTATCTGTTGAATAAATGAATGAACCAATATCCTGGTCCTTCAGCTATAGATTTTGAATTAAAAATTCTGGAAGATTCTCACTGGGCTTTATGAGCTGTTACTAAGGACAATCATGAGGAAATGGCATTGTCATATTTTGGATTACATTCCAACTTTGGCAGCTTGAGCAATCTACACAAATTCTTCCTCAAAGGAGAACTGGAAAAATAGGGCCAAATATTTTCCAAAAATCAGCTGAAAATATGAGAAAGTTATTAAGGCAGTAAAAAAAAGTACTGGGCTGAACTCTGAAAGAAGAAGAAAGTGCCAAAGAGGTGTGCCTGGTATCTGGGGGTGATTTTGCTCTGGGTGCATTTGAAAAATCCAGAAGTACTAGACGCTGTAAGATTATTAACTATATCAAGGGGGTCTTAACAGCCTCTGAAATCTATCCTAAGCAAATGATCCTCTCCAGAAGGTGAATTTCAAGTTCTTAATTTATTTTTATGAACAATCCCCAATTACTATTATGTGTGCACAAAGAGGACTAGCTGTCTAAGGAGACAGCATGCATAAACCTCAAAAGAAGCATCACAGAATAGAAACAGAGCAACGTAGGCATCCTAGCTGATCAGTTTGGACTTTAAAACAGTTAGGTTTGCTATGTTGGAGGACATTTTTAACTCTGTCTTTTATTTTTTTTGTTTTTCGGTACCAGGGATCCAACTCACAACCTCGTGCTTGCCAGACAGGTGCTTGTGTCGCCAAGGGTTACAATTCAATTTGTGAAGTAAAAAATTAAATAGACAAACTCTAGAACTTGTAGAATGATTTGGATTCAGATGAGGAAGTGAGGGGAGGGCATCTAAAATGAACCACAGTAAAGAAAATTTGAAAAATGCAAAGAAGGGCTAAGAGACTTGAAGGAGATAGTTAGGATTCTAACAAATGTTTAATTAGAGTCTTAGTGATAGAGGAAAAAAACAGAAATAAGACTTGGTGTCGTGGTTTATGTCTGTGGCCCCCAGGCTTCATGCCTTTGCATTGTGCATTTGTGATTGGTTCATTGTCTAGCGCTTGGATTGATGGTGTCGGTGCTCCACCCATGTAGGGGTGGAGCCAGCATACACTGTAAGGGCTGGAAGGAGGTGTGTGTCTCTTGTTCTTTTGCTGGTTTCTGCCTTGCTGTTTGCAGCCGCCATGAACTGTGGCCCTGCCATGCCGCCCTGCCTTGGAGCCAACTCAGTATGGACTGAAACCTCCAAAAACTGTAAGAAATAAGCCTTTCCTTTTGCACCTTTGGACATTAGGTATTTTGTCTCAGTGATGAGTAAAAAGTAACTAAGACACTTGGAGAATCACGAGGACAATTTCTAAAACTGACAAAAGCCTTTAACTATAAGGTAAATGGAATGAAATTAACCTCATAAGATCAAATAAAAATCAATCCACAACACGGTAAAATACCGCAAAAACAAAATAAAAATAAATATCTTAGGCAGGGTGTGGTGGCATGCATACCCCTGTAATACCAGCACTCAGGAGGCTGAGGCAGGAGGATTGTTGTGAGTTTGAGGCCAGCCTAGCCTACAAAGTGAATTCAAAGCCAGCTGGAATTGCTTAGTGAAATCCTATCCCCTCCCCTCCAAAAAAGATGAATAAATAAAAATAAAAATCTTAAAATCAGGTTCGGAGAAGCATTTTACTCTCGAGGTAAAATGGTGAAATCATTGCTTTCAAAGTAAAGCAGTGGTGAAACTAACAACTGACTTCCTTGTGGAAACAACAGAATCAGACGATGATAAAATGATGGTTTCAGAGTCCTTAGCAGGGGGAGAAACAAGGCTCAGTGAGAGCTCTGTGCCCAGAGAAAACATCCTTTAGGAATTAAAATAAAATAGTGACTTTTCATATAAACAAAAAATGAGAAAATTTCACACTGTAAAATCCAGCCCCAAAGGAATCATAAACAGCATTCTCCCTGACAGCAGGAAAACGGTACCACATGTAAAGTCAAACAATCCGGGAAAGCAATAAAATGTTTAAATGTGTGGATGCATACAAATATTGATTGGCTACAAAAATTGTGTCACGTGATGGTGAAAATGGTAAGAGAATAAACAAAAACAATCATATATGAACCAGGAGGGAAGCAGCCTCCACACGGATGGTTGGTTGTCCCTGTGTTGGCTGAGGGAAAGCAAAAGCACTTAGTATTAGAGTTTCACAGATCAATCCACAGAAAATCATTAAAGTAGACCCACCTCACCTCGTGTTTTTTCTCTATAAAAATCCCTAGAAAAGGCAGGGTCCTTGGCAACCCACTCAATCCCTTCTGTCTCTCTCAGACAGAAGATTTCTTTCTCTCAACAAATATATTCTGCTCTTTTAAAAAATCATTAAAGGATAGCAGGTGGGTTTATTACTTCTAACTCAACAGAGGGAAAATAAGATAAATGCAAATAACTTGCCCCAAAGAAACACACAAACAAAAAAGGAACATACTTGTAAATCTGGCAGGACAAATGGACAGTAGTAAGACAGTAGATTTAGATCAGGCATAGAGGTAATTAAATTAGATACACTAAATTCTCCAATTAGCAAGCAAACTTGAACATACTGAATTTAAAAACAACCAAGTGCTACTTACATGCATATATCTAAAACGCAGAGATACACAAAAGGTGGAAAGAAAGAATAGCAAACAGGAGTCCATGCGTACCTAACCAAAAGAAACCAGTGACACTGTTTCAGTAGCACACAAAGTAGACTCTAAGGCAAAAGGCATTACTAAAGAAGTAAAGAAACGATTCAAGTCACTAAGAAGGTATGACGATCCTAAACTTGTATGCACCTAACAACTTAGCCTCAAAAATCTACAAAGTAAAAATTTCAGAGCCACAAGAACAAGCTATAATATACAATCTTTGTGGAAGACAATTTTTGTTTTTGCTTCGTATAAGCAACAGCACTGAGTTAGCACAGGCCTAGAGCTTTTCCACGTGTGTTTGCTCACTTGTCCCTCACAACCCTCTGCTGAGGTAGGCACGCTCCCGCACTAGGTGAGAATGTTGAAACCCCAAGACGTCAGCAACTTAGCCAAAGTCACTCTGGTACGAGGGCTGAAATTTGAAGCCAAACATTCCTCCCAGAAATGCAGCTTTCCCAGCTGTCTGGGTGTCCCTCTCTGCAGCCAAGTTGACACCTAAAAATTAACCATCACAGATATACAGGACAGAGTCCAGGGAAGTCCAGACGTGGAGGAGGAAGGAAGGAAGGAAAAAAGGGATAAAGGCAGGAAGGGCTAAAGGAGGAAGGCAAGGCAAGGCCGAAAGAGAGAAAAGAAAAGAGAAACCACTTGTTCTGTATTCAAAGTCTTTTACTGGATCCTAATAGGACACAGTAACAGACTCTTGGTACCTGACGACAACACCGGCAAACCTCAGTAAGAGCACGCGCACGCAGCCAGGTTACCGTCTGCCACAGACACTCTCCCCACCTTGAGTTTCACAGCACAACGAGTCCCGTGATGAACTGTCGTGAGGTTGAAATGAGATCATACTTACTCATAAACTGGAAGCCAATGCTCAAACATTAGGTTCTATTGTTTAACACTTGGTCTGCTATTTTTATTTTTAAGTGATTTTTTAGGTGATTTTATGAGTGTGTAGTCTGCTTTTACCGTAATCCTTTTTGGATTTCCGTTACGAAAAGGTAGAGTATAAAAAATCAATAAATCGTATTCCAGTTGTGAGAGTCAAGCATGAAATGCTCGTGTAAATAGAATCTGAGTTAAACATGGTAACAGGTCACACACTGATGGCCCTTCCGCATTTTCTCCGCCCACACAGTGCGACTCGGGCTCCCACATGTGGATAGACTCGCTGGGGACAGAATGACCTGAGGACTGGTGGGGGACCCTGTGCAGTCACCAGTCTCCTCACGCCCCTTCTGCACTGCCCGTCTGCCCTCAGGGGCTGCAGGGAGGTTAATGGAGCCCTAACTGGGAAAGCACTTTGAACGCTACACGGAGCAAGCAAACGTCAGGCATGGTTAAGGATCTCAGTGTAGTAGCTTGACTAATCTGTTTTGTGCTGCTTCATGTGTTAGTAATAAAAGCTAACATTTATTGAGAACATGCCATGGGGCAGGCATGGTTCCAAGTCCTTTATAAACTGCATGTCATCTACTGTTCACAGCAACTTCAGGGCCAGGATAGTCAAGGGCACTGCAGCAGAGGTCACCCTACCCCACCACACACTAGCATCGAGTCCTCCAGCAAGTAATGCTGCGTGTGCCTTAGTTTTCTTGTCTGTAAAATGGCAACAACAGCACCAACTTCTTCAACTCAGTGATTATTCACTGAGTTGGTGTAACACATGCCAAGAGCTTAGTTAGTACTGTATTTGGCACTGACTTAGACTTATAGGCACTTACAGACTTCAGTGTTCCAGGAGAGCCTGGCTTTTTATTTTCAGTTTAGAGGTGCCTGTAAACAGCAAATCCTCCAGCTGTGGAGGGGTGAAGGTGGGGTTCCAACCAGGACCCCGGTGCCCACTTTTCACCACTACACTTCTACTGCTACGGCCTCGTGAACAACCTCAGGGGCCTCAGCCATTTGCAATGATCAAGGACCAAGTTATCTTCATGTCTCTTGTAATCATCCTCTTCAAGATGCTTGAGTTTCCGTCTCCCCGGAGGGGACGTTCTCAGGAGGACTCAGGTCCAATAATTGTACCCATTTTTTTTCTCACTAACACTCAGCAGAGGAAAAATGCTCACAGAAGCATCTAATCCAAACATCTTGGCAAGCATTCTCTCTCCCTACACACCCCTGCACCGCCCACCGAGCCTCTGCCCAGCTGCAGATTGCCTGGGACTGTTTATTTCCAGAGGTGCTTGAGGCTGAGCAGCGCCAGCTGGGGCAGGCTGAGCTGACCTCCCAGGACAGCCTCTGCGGAGACAGTGTGGACAACAGAGTGGTCCCCAAGCAGGCTCCCAGCCTAGCAGACACTTGATGAAAGGGACCAGACCAACGTCTCCATCCTGCGGCAGAAGGGAAGGTTGAAGGAGGTGCGCTGCTTTTCCTATCCCGGCCACTGGTTTAGGGAGGTGAACCCACAAGTCTGGCTGGAGACAGAGATGAGATAGTGGGTTCATTCCTGGCCATGCTGTCACGAGCATTTTTTTAGAGTTTGTCTTGGGCTGTGCTCTCGTCACTTCTCCTCCTCTGCTTCCAAGATCAGTTACACAACTCGGATGTTCAGAAATCCCTGCACGGTCTTGCAGCTGTGGCTCTCACTCAGAAAGTTAGGACCTCACAGCCCTCGGCCCAGGGCTGCTGCGGTGACATCCTCGGCTCTTGTAGCTCTCAGAGAAGACTCCAGAGGCAGAGACCAGCTCCTGGCTTGTCGTTGGAAGTTGGAAGACCCGTCTTCCCCCCCAACCCCTGGAGGTTTCTCATTACCTGCGCTATGAAGATCACGTTCCTCACCATGGCATTAAAAGTCCCCTGTCCTTTGGCCCGGAATGATTTTGCCACTTATCTCTTCATCGCTCTTTCCTCCTGAAAAATCCCAAGATTCGCCTCCTCGGCATTCAATCCCCCCGCAGAGTACCAAAAAAGAACAAAACGGGACAGTTTCAGCTGCAAGACTGGTGCAGACCGAGTGTCCTTCTGGGGCTGTGCCCCTAGTGCTCTGGACATGGCCTGGCGTCTCGGAACATCGTCTGCAGTGGTAGAAAGAGGCAAAGCGACTCTGAGAAATAATGGAAGGTGGCACTGCCAAGCGGCACAGGGCACCCGGACACTAGCAGCTTCGGTAGGGAGAAGCGCATTTCTCTTGTGTGACGTGGATTTGGATTTGATGGATCTGAAGAGTGTTACCGGTGGTTGGTGCACGTGCGCACACCCACGTGTCTGTGTGCGAGTCTCTCCCGCAGACAAATCTGTACTTTCTTTGTCACAGGGCATCGTGAGGCTCACCAAACTCAGACCAAAGAAGGGACTCTTGGGAGGGACATTAGGCGGCCGGAGCTGCAGGCAGACGCTGTGTCCCAGCAAGCACTGGAGGACGCTGTGCCTGGAGGGGACGGGGCTCCAGGGCTTGGGTTCAGTCTGTCCCCACACATCTGCCAGCTCCACTGCTCCCAACTCCCTGTGCAGTTTGAAAAGTCACCCCAGTGCCACCTGCTTCTCTGACACAGCCCTTGTCGTGGTCCCACTCACCATCCAACACCAAAAAGCACTGGATGAAGGCCTGGTTCGAATCCCGGGTCCCCCTGTGATGAGTTGCAAGTCCTTACCTGCCTGAGCTTCAAGCTCTCCATCTGGAAAAGGCAGGAAGTCATTGGACCACTGTCGGATTGCAAAGAGGGTGACAGTAAAGGATAGAAGGAATGGGTCCTGCCCCACACGGCTCAGTCAGTGGGGGCTGCTGTTTTGATGAATCCTGTGTTTTGGGGCACCGCTGAGTCAAGGGTCACATGTAAGTGCTCACATATAGGCAGGGATGTTTTCATCTTTCTTTTAAAAAAATAATTATTATGTTTGTGGTACATAATAAATGCATTTCATCTCAGGGTGCATACACCTGTCACATCCTAATCCTCTGTCTTCCCTTTCCCCTCCCCTCCCTCCTGTCTACCCTAATCCCCAGTACCCCTTCCCATATTTATTTATCATCTATCCTTTATTTTGCTCTTTAGATTCTTCACCTATAACAGGAAACCATGCAATATTTCACTTTCCGCATCTGATTTATTCCATTTAGCATCACAGTCTCTGGGTGCACCCATTTTCCAGCGAGTGACTCAGATCTATCCTTCTCTGTGCTGAATAGCACTCCATTCATGATGTTTGTTTGCTACGTGACTTTCTAATGTCACCCAGTGTTAGGGCTTTAGCCCATCTAAGGCTCTCTTTGGTCCCTCAGTGAGAGTGTTGACTGACACCTGTAGGCATGTTAGGTAGTTTGCACACCTTCCTATACCCTTTGACACACTTTTTCTCCCAAGAGCTGTTTTCCTCTCCTTCCTGTGTGCCTGTCTCGGGGGAGGCCACCCTCCTTCTTTTTGGTATCTTTACTGCAAATGCTGGACCTTCTTGGCCCAGAACTGTGTGCGTGTCATTCAAACTGCAGATAACACATGCAATCTGGTGGCTTTCATGTCTACTGTTTTCTCCCCCCTTGGAATTTATTGTATCATTTCTTGGCATGAGATGTAGCTTCCCAGTAACTATAAGTTTGTTTGAGTTTATGTTCAAAAAAATGGAAAAGTTTGTGTTTCCTGAACACAGCTGAAGGGGTGGTGGAGAGGGGTCAGCGCTGCGGTGGGGATAGGGAGGCTGTGGTCATAAAAAGAAGCCTGAGAGCCAGGCGGGGCCTCCAGCTGGGGCCCTCACGCTTGTGTGGGCAGCAGCTGCCTTTGGAGGATCCGGGAACACAGGAGAGAGAGCAGAGAGGAAGATCCAGGGTGCAGGAAAAGGTGGGGGGACCTGCGAGGAAAAGAGAGGGGAGTTAGAGAAAGTGAGGCACAGGGTTCCAGACAGACTTAGGGTGACCGAAAGATACCATTTCCCCCACTGGAAGCCAGCTTGCTTGGGACGTGTCACACGCACTCGGGCTCCTCACCCTCGATGAAGTCCTGCCAGAGAGGTGCCCGGGCATCTTGAGTGAATCCATGGCTGCTCTGAGCTTAGACCCTCGGCGTGCACTTAGCAATTATGGCTTTGTCTGTCCTGAGTACCTCACTCCCCCTTTCCCAGTTCCTTTGGGGTGCTCCTTTCCCATAATAGGTGGCCTTAGTGGACCTGTCTGTCCGGCTGCCCTTCTCCTCCCAGCTCCTCAGGGCCGGGTGTGCCCCAGACCAGGCCAATTATAAAACCACGTCTTCCAGACACTATGATTTGTATAGAGGAGGCATGAACCAAAGCTCTGGACTTCTCGGCTGGATCTAAGAAGGAAGCCTCTTCTCTCCTTTTGGAGTCTGGGAAGTATAAGCTTGTGGCTGCTGCCTGCCATCTCTCTAGACAGGCAGGGAAACCTGCCTACCGTAGGAAAGGGGAGAGAATGAAGCAGAACTAAAAGAAGGCAGAAAGAAAGCAGTAACATTCACTGGAGACCCTTGACCCAGCAGTACCTGCAGCCGGAACACTTTGGCGCTTCCCAGTTACCTGACATTCCACATCCCTTCTTCTGTTCAGTTTTGTCACTTACAACTGAAAGAATCCTCACCTATACAATGTCTCATCTATAAATAATGGACATAATTCCTTGTAGGGTATTGGCATTAAAGGAGGTCACGGGTATGAAAAGGATTTCAAAACACAGTGAGACACTCCAAAGAGAGTCACGTATTGCTAGTGAGAATATGAAGTGGTACAGCTGGGGAAATTACAGGCGCTCCTTAAGCCATCAAACATAAAATTATTATGTGAGTCAGCAATGCCACTCCTACAGAGTCACATGTCACTTAGAGATGGAGACAGTTCTTCAAAGTGTGTGCTGGATGAGTTTATTGTACAAATATCACAGTGCCACTTATGCAAGCCTGCCTGATATAGGGTACATGGGATCCCCCTCCTAGACATGAGTGGTCAGCACACCAAACATGGCCGTATGTACCCAAGAGAACCGAAGCAGATGTTCACACAAAAGCTCCTAAACAAACGCTCACAGCAGGCTTCCGCATGAGCGCCCACAGTGGAAATCTCCAAGTAGACGCCACCTGAGGAACCGGGAAATAGAATGGGGCGCCTCCACACAGTGCAGTGTTACTTGGTGATAAAGAAGACTGAAACGCTGATGTCAGAACATTGTGGGGAGCAGCAGACACAAAAGGTCTCATGAGGGTGACTCCCCTGCCATGAAATGACTGGTAGTTGCCAGAGGCCAGGCTCAAGGAACAGGGAGTTCGTGGGTCTCAGGTTTCTTTGGGGATCGGTGGAATGCAGTGTGGTCATTGGTGATGGTTATCTGATCTTGTGAGCTGACTAAAAGCCATTGAGCTGAATGGCATTAAATCTCAATTAAAATTGAAAATAAATACACTGCGTATGCAGAAAGGGTTATTAGCACACGTATCACCTCCAGCCCCAGCTTCCACAGAGCCTTCATCCAACACTCTAAACTCGCCCAGGTTTAGAATCTGTATTCATCACCCATGCCCCGAAACCCTGTGTGGTTCTGATAATGTTTTACTGCGGACTGATTAAAGTAAGTTGATGAATAATAAATTCTGATGAAGTCAATAAACATGAGTCTCATCTCACCTGCTAGGCTCTGGCCCTAGCTCCTGCTCGCATGCTTCCTGCAGAGCATGGGGTGCCGTAAGTCCCCAAGTACATGTGGGAAGGACAAGCAGTACAGGGACCCCTCTCCCCCTACTCCATGTTATCCAAAGTACACTCACAGCACTCGGGATCCCCAGGTCCGAGGGGACAACTAACAAAGGGTGGACCGTGACCAGCAAGCCTGTGGACACACAGACCACCCACCCATGGGAGCAGCCCAGGGTGCCCACCTCAGGGGTTTGCACTCTTCATAGCTGCCCTGGGTTACTCCTGATGCCCCTGGGGCCTGGGCATCACGAGGACCAACAAGGCAGGGAAGTAGGTGGCAGCCCATCAGATGGTGGTTATTTATCAGGGCCCCAGCATCCTGACGCAAGGTGGTTTAAACTGACCCCCACTGGAAAGTGCTCAGGCTAGCTTCAGTGGGCCAGGACTCCACAGGTCCCCGAGGCTTGGTTTCTTCACTTTTCATCCAGTGTCTGCCTGAAATAAAGGCCAGATCCCCTGGTCCACTCCATTCTGAGATGACCTCCACACCTGGGAGAGAAGGAGGAGGTAGAAAGGCAGAGACAGAGTGAGTTCCCTTTTTTTCAGGGGTTCCTCTAGAGGAGCAAGAAAATTATTTTCTTTGTTACATTTGTCTGCTGAGACTCTGGCCCAAGGATGGCAACACGCTGATTCACTTCAGCCCAAACCCCAACCACATCCACACGCTCCACTCACTGGCTCACACACACACCCGGGGCAGAATCAGCTTCCCTCAGTATGCAGAGAAGTGGGAGAAGTGAGTATAAAGTAAACACCAGGCCGTGACCAAGGAGAGAGCGAGTGTTGGGGAGGGACCATGTTTGCCTCCCCAAACTCAGCTCAACCTCAGGGGACCTGTCTGAATTCACCTCCTCGGATGCCCCCTTCCACTCTCTCCAGACAGAAAAGGGCACCACTCTGGGCGCCGGGCCCAGCTGTACCCATCTGACCCTCATCTCCTCCCCTGCTCCTGGGGGGTGGGGGCTGGGAGCTGAGTACTCATTTGTGAAACAGATTTCAAGGTCAGCAAAGTTAAACCAACACATCCGTTGACGTCCAGGTTCTGTCTGACACACAGTGAGCCCTTGTCTAAGAGCCTGAGCAGAGGGGCTGGCTCTCCTTTCCTGAGAAGGGCCAAGGGCAGGCAGGCCATAGCCAGGGGCAGATTCAGAGATCCTGCCATAGTGTTTGTGATCTGTGACCGTGAAGGCTGGGAGGAAGGTGCTGGGTTCCAGGACAAGCGGGTCCCCTTCTTCCTGGCTGCTTCCCCATGCCCTAGTTGGGAGGGTAGGAAGTGGGTGGAGGGGACCTACATAGACGCCAGGGTCCCAAGAAGCACTGTGTCCTGGACATTTCAAGCCCCCAGGTGCAGGGAGACAGAGAGGTGTCTTCTATGGCTGAGAGCCCCTCCCTCGGCTTTGCATTCTCTGGGAGACAGAACCATAACCCGCTTTGCCTGGTCAAATTTGGTGATGGAGATGGCAATAGGCATGCAGGGGCCAGGTGAGTGAGGGGCCCGCTGGGGGTCTTCCAAGCCGAGGTGATGTACAGGGAGAAGGGGCCGAATGGGGAGGACGTAGAGGCCGCAGCCCGCCCGTGGGCCAGGTGGCAGAGGGGCCAGAGACTGGGCGGGAGCCAGGCAGCCGCGGTGTGCGCGCCCCTCCCCGCGCTCAGCCCTCCCACTTCCTCCGCGCCGCGCACAGGGAGCCGGGCGCCCGCGAGCACAGAGACTCGAGGCTCCGCTCGCCGCCCGGACTGGACCCGACCCGACCCAGCCGCGCGCCTATGGACCTGTCCCGGGGCCTCGTGGTGGCCTGGGCGCTCAGCCTGTGGCCAGGTACGTTGTCCCCTTGTCTCCCCTTGACACTGTGAGTCCCTCCCCGCCCGCCGGAGCCTCGGGTCCCGGTGCCAGGAGCAGAAGGCGCCGCGCCTCCTGCGGTAGGACCTAGGTGCTCACGGGGGACCTGGATCCCCCGGAACTGGCTGCAGTGCAGCAGCCCCGCCAACTCCCTCCAAGGAGGGTGGTGCGCGCCCGCAACTCGGCCCTCGGACGCCCGTGGGTCTAGGGAGAGGCGGAAAGCGCCGCCGAGGGCCGGTGGCACCACCGGGGGATCCCAGGGGACCGCGCCGGGTGCTCGGGCATCCTGGAGCGCTGAAGCGCGCAGCCTGCGCCCGGAGAAGCCCAGGCTGCGCCCCTGCCTGTGCGGGGAGGGCGGAGCACCCCGAAGTTGGAGAGCCCGGCGCGCCGCCCCCAAGCTGCGGAGACTGGAGGCGCAGGGCAGCTGCTCGGAGTTCCTCTGCATGGGGGCCCAACCAAGGTCTGGGGCGTTGGGCCCATGGGCGGTGTCGCGCCTCTGTGGCCGGGATCCTGCAGTCCCCAGTCGGGGAAAAGTAATTTGAAGGACAAAGCAGCGTCTGATGAGGGGGCTGGGGCACGGACGTCCTGGGCTCTGGGGACTGGGGGACCCGGGGCTGCACGGGGAGAGGCCTAGGTAGGGGTTGGCAATGGGTGTCAGGGGCGGAGGCCGCCGCAGAGGTGCTTTCGGAGCGCAGGTGGAGACCCCCCAGTCCGCCCTCGCCCTCCGCAGCGGCCACCTCGAGAAACAAGTGCGCGGGAAAGCCCGTCATTGAAAGGGGCTCAGGCTGGTGAGAGTCGGATCTCAGAGTCACAGCTAAAAGCAATCACTGCTGCGTGAAGGGGAAAAAGTGCCAACAGGCCAGGCCATCCAGGAACCAGCTCCAGGGGACCAAGCCCACTCTGGTGCTTTTAGCAGAAGAGACAGGTTCAGGGCTGTCCCCGGGTCACCAGGCAGCCAGCCACGCGGAGAGGGATGCCTTTCCGTGAGACTGCAGGATCCGAACTCAGGAGGCTGCCTCAGAGGCTGGGGACAGCACAGGCTTTGGACTCAGACCTGGCTCCGCCACCCAGGGATGGGGAGCCCTGCGAGGTTGCTGATTTGACTTCTCCAGCAGGTTTCCCTGGGGGACAAAGGAGGCGGATTCTGAGACCACCGACCTGCCAGTGTGCTCGAGGCAGGGTAAGCAAAGCTGAGCGGCTCAGCCAGCAGCTGGTGGTGATTTGTTGTTAGGAAAGAAAGGGAATACAGGACGGTGGCAGTCAAGGACCTCCGAAGGCAGGGTTTGTGACTCAGAGCTCCCTGCGCTGGAGAAAACCACTCCTGCGCTATGTCTGGTCAGTCTGGGTTCTGGCCATGTGGGATTCATTAAGCACATCAATCAATGTGGGAACAACATCTGCTCACAAGGAGCTGGGGGCGGGGCCAGGCACACGTGCAGCCCAGGACAAAGCAAGACCAAGGGCAGCAAAACAGAAGCTCCGGGACGGGCGGAGGGCCGCTGGGGACAGTGCACGGATGCAGAAGCTCAGCGTCAGCTGGATACACTGGGGAGGCTTCCTGGAGGAGACAGAATTTAAACAGCAGAGCATATTGCGGGTGGGACTTGAAATGTGCGGAATCGCATTTTAGGGCACTACCTCCTGGGACTAGTTGTTTGGTTTTCGTTTTGTTTGCTTATTTGTTGTTTTGTCAATGCCAGGAATTAAACCCAGGGCTTTCACACCGAGCTGTTTTGCCAGGCATTATTTTATTTTATTTTGAGACAGGGTCTGATGTAGCTCAACTTTGTGACCCTCCTGCCTCAACCTCCCAGAGAGCTGGAATTACAGGCATGCCCAGTCCTCCTGGGACTAAAGAATAAAAAGAGGATTATTTTAAAACCACAAAGGTGGCCCTGGTCAGTCTGGACTCCTTAGACTGCAGTGCTATCAGAGTCGGTTAGGTCGTTCCCCTGGCACCAGGGCTGGATGTGGGGTGAGCCATGGGCAAGCCTGGTGGTCCAGGTGGGCTGGACCAGAGACTCTGAAGAGGCCAGTCAGGAGCAAGTCCTCAAAAAAGCCATTTGGAGTTCAGAGGCTCTACCCTCCTGGAATTCCTGTTGCAGACTGGACATGGGGAAGAGGCAGACAACCGTCAAGAAAGTCCCCCGTAAGAAGTGAGCAAACCCAGAGACACTGAGAGTTGGCCTTTGGGAAGAAGGTCCTGGGGTTCCACTCCCTGGGATTGCCCCAGGGTCTGCCAGTTAGGGTTCTGTGCTCCAACAAGTTGTGCCTCAGTTTCCTCTCCTGCAAAGTGGAAAAAATAATAAAATTTATAGTTACCACAGAGATGAAACAAGCAGATGCACACCCAGTGCTCAGTGAGTGCCAGGCAGATATTAAGTGCTCAGGGAGGCTGCCTGTCTTCTGTAGCAGGACACGGTCAAGGGTGCACAGTCCTGTGCCTTCGAAAGTCAAGTCCATAAGAGAAGTCTACAAAAAGTATGCTGAGATGCACCAAGGCCCCTATAAACCCACCTGGCTCTGCCCTGCTGAAGTGTGGGTCACAGAACTGCGAGATGGTTTTCGCCGTTAAGTTGTCCTGAGTGAGGGATCAGACCCCTCCTTCAGCTTGACTCTAGGGTGCCTTGTGGGTGGGTGGCCTATTGAACGGGAAAACCTCATAGGGAAAGTCACAGAGCCAGGCACCATGGATTTGTAAAGGTCCAAGTTCCGCATCCCAGCTCGGGGAGCAGGGGAGGAGGTGCTCTTTGTCCCTGTCGTGGTGACTCCGTCTGTTCTCCTTACAGAGAGGCGGTTGGCTTCTCTGCTACCAGGAGCTGAGGGGCCTTTGGAGATGGGGTGTGATCTCTCCTCCATTTACCTAGCACCTTTCATCTCTCCCTTTCCTTGGACCCCAAATCTCCTCGCCCTTCTCATCGTTTCAGCTGAGGAGCTCGGTCCCACCTTGCCCTCTGCTGGCCTCCTTCCTCTCCCATCCTCACCCCTATGCCCAAGGCAGTGCCCTCTTGCTTAGGATAAAATTATATTCCGAGCTTCCCAGGCTTGGCTCTTGCTATGTAGAAAAGCCTTCATGGGAGAGATTTAAGGAGCTTTTTTACTCCTCATGATACCCACTGTGGGGTACTAGCCTCTCACTGTGGGAGTCATAGCTTTTCGGAGTCATAGCTAATTGTTGCAGTGTAACCACAGAGAAGGGGCTGTCATGATCCCCCTAGACACTGATAGCCCTGGCTGACCCCGGGAGGGCCAGCTACAAATCACGCTTTAAAAATGCTCACATGCATTTCACTCTTATTCTTCACCAACTGACCCTTTCTCAGCCTTACACCCCTCAAATCTCAAGACTGTCCCCAAGAATCCACAGCTACTTGACTGTTAAGATACCCACCATCCATATGAAGAGTTTGCTAGAGGAGGCCAGGGTCCCGGTGGGAGCCGTCCCCAGCCCCACCATGTCAATCTCGACTGCATGTTCTCAATCGGATGCCCAAGAGTTTGTTACCAGCAAGGGGAGGAGGACAGGAGGGAGACTGGAGCTGGCCACCCGGTAAACCAGGCCTAACTGAGCCATGGGCAGTTTTCTTCCTGTGGCTTCCACACCTGAGGCCCAGATGTGTGCAGGGTCGCAGCTGGAGGGACTGTCACTCATTGCTTCACCAGACTCTGACCACACAGTAGGTCATCAGCAGGGACAAGGGCCCAGCAGCCCTGCCTGTGTTCAGACACCTGTTTGGGTGGTCTAGGAGTTCAAGTTGCTCAGCTGTAAAATGGGTCAAAGGGTGACTTCACAGTCCAAGCTAAGGTTCGTGGCTCAGAGTGTCACATGCTTGGGAAACCGCCTGGCCCCCAGGAAGCCCTCTGTTCTCAGGAACGGTCACTGCTCTCCCTGTCATTTGATCCATGCCAGGCACCGGGTCAGCACTTTCCTGTGTCTCAGGCCTTACTGTAAGACAGTGTGATGCTTTTGCAAAGGACTATCTTTCCCCTGGTAAAATGAGACAAGACACAAACAGCGCCCACTCTGTCTGTTGGCCCATGTTGTCCCCCTCCAATTTGCTGGGATGCTGATGGCTCCTCTATGCAAGATGCTGGGTGGTTGGTGAGAGGGTCCTCCCATGGTGCCTGGTGGCATGAGAGCCTCTCTCTCTCTGTCCCTTGCCCATGCTCAGGGCCAACAGGGGTGCTGCCACCTGCCCCAGAGACCCTGATGCCCGTAGCTCACCCTCATGGGCCAGGCTGGGCAGTCTCTGCTCCCCACCCACTGGCTCCCGTTCCCCTAGTCAAAACCCGCTCCAGGTCTCTGTGCGCTAATTCCTGCTGATCAGGGCTAATGAGTGCAGACAGCCGATGTGTCCTGCCCACAGGATTTGCATTTTAACTGGGCTTGTCCTCCGCTCAGAGAATAAAGGGCAGATGTTGGAATGCCTGGCACCTGGGCTGCTGCTGGCAGCGGAAACCGGTGAAGCAGGGGACCCACTAGGGTGGTCCAGCCCATCAGGCCCCTGTCTCTTCAGTGCCACGTGCCCTCCCCAGCCTGTCACTGCCAGGCAGCCTCGCCCTGTTAAGGTGGAAAGGTCCGGCCTGTGGCTTGGCGTTGCTGCTCTAAAGCGGGCAGAGGTTTTTCCACGTGGCATGTGGAGCGAGTTACACAAGCTGCTGTAGCAGGATGCTCCAGGATGCCAAATAGGGTGACACAGAGAAGGGGCTCCTGCCTCTTCCCCCACCCCTGTAGCATCACTCAGCTGATGCAGATTTCCAGGGCCGGTTTCTCCTCTAAGATCAAGGGGCTGGGCACCTGGAGGGCCTGGAAAAATCATGAAGTGGGCTAGCGGCACCCATAGGTCCCATCTGTCAGGAGAGGCTGAAGCAGGGCTGATGTGTCCATTAGATGGATGGGGAAACTGAGGCTCTTAAAGGCTTAATGATTTCCTATGATTTTTCCCAAGATCTCATGAGCACTCAAAGCCAGGTCTTCTGGCCAGGGTGAGTTCTGGTACCTAATTTGCTGTACCCAAAAAGAGAACAGAAGGAGTAAGTAATGCTTCAACCAAAGGAGTGGGCATGGGGATACTGCTGTCCTCCAAGTCCACTGGCACCACCCAGCCCACATATAGGACCCAGGGCAACACGAAGATGTGAGCCTCTGTGTCTAATAGGTATTGATAGTTTCAAGAGGGTCCCAGTATAGCCTTAAAACCAAATATGAGGCCTTTCTGATCAAGGGTCTCTGGGCCCCTGCAGGGTGACAACCACAGAGTCAGGCCTAGCGGCTTGTCTGTTTCACGAACACGTCGTGAGCCCAGGGACCTCCAGGCTCTTGGGCTTCGAGTTAGATAAGGCGCAGCCTCTGATGAGCCCTGCACCCCAGCTCCTCCTGCGCAGGCCCAGATGTAGTAGGTACTCGGTGGCAGTGTGGTGAAGGACTGACAGGACCGGGAACAGGACGGTGCTGAGGACAGCAGGGGTGTCCCGGCGTTTCCCACCTGCACCCCCAGAAGGTCCTAGCACAGCTGCAGGGGTGCGTGTGAGCAAAGGATGAGGAGAGAGGCTTTATGGTTTTGTAGGAGAGAGTGGAATTTTTGGATAAATAACTCTACCACAAGAAAAGAAGTCGTAAGAGGCTGGAGAGCTACAGATAGAAGACTCGGGTCACAGAGGTGGGAGACAGATTTTTCAAGGACTGGTCCAGCAGCAGGGAGGAGGGTAGAGAGCATGTCTGGGCGAACCCCCAGTGTTCGGTTGCAGGATGCTCGGAAGGATGTGTTTTGGGCGAGACTGCCAAGAACAAAGTAGGCTCAGGGCACTGAGAAGGAACCCAAACGCCAACCATGGCATTTGGATGTAGCAGAAGGGAGCCATTGATGGTTTTTGAGGGAGAGTGGGGACCTGTTCCGATCTGTGTTTGGAGAAGCCTTCCAAGAGGGGAAAGAGAGAGGGGGGAGAGATGTGACACAGGACAGTGGTAAGCAGGCGGGATAACAGGTCCCCTACTGCAGCAACCTCTAGGCAGCAGGGTGCCAGAGCCCACACTGAAGGCAAGGAGATGAAGAAGAGTGAATCTATGGAGCATAAAGTCTAAGAGTGCTGGGTAACCGCAGGAGGATGGGGACCCACGGGGGCCCAGGAGGCGTGAGGGCCGGGCAGCTCCAGGAGGGGAGGCTGCGTCGGGGGGGGGGGGCATGCTGACTTGGCAGAGCAGGCTGGAGCTGATGGAAGTGGCCCTGGGCAGCCTGCATGCCGGCCAGGAGCTTGGAGGCCAGTGGCATTTGGAACATTTTGACCGGAATTGTCCGAGGGACAGGGTGAATGCGAGTACCCCACGACACAGAGCCTGTGTCCCCACATCCCGTCCCGGGCCGGTGGTGACTCATGGTCCCCAAGTTAAAGAGCCTCAGGCTTGGGGTTTGAAAGCCTCTCAGAGCAGAAGCAAGCCTGGAGAGACCCGGGCCAGACCACAAGCCAAGCGTCAGCTGTGGAATGTGCTTACTGCAGCCGCACAGCCGGCCGCAGCCAGAAAGCAGCAGAACTGTCACTGAGATGGTCCTCTGGTCCTGCCACCGTCTTCCGTGTGGATCCGCCCACCCCTGCACCCTAGGCAACTCCCACAGCATCCTTGTCCCAAAGGCGGTGGTCCCAGCCCATCTCTGCTCAGGACACCAGGCCAGCAAGAGGACTTTGGTCCTTTGCAGTTGATCCTCCTTCCTCTGTCAGTCACTTCCTTCTGGTTGTCCTCCAGCGTCCCCTCCCGCAGAGGCCTCAGGTGCCACCTCCTTGCATGCTGCCACATGGGTATCTTCCCTCGGCCCTCCTGCCTCTGCCTCTCCAGGACATCTAACATCACCCAGCATTGTGGCCTACCTTATTCATGCATGCCGCCTGTGTCTGGTCCCCCGAATGCCATCCTCAGAGAGCAAGAGCTTTTGTGTTGCACTTCCGAGTAGCCTCACACCAGTGCCTGGCCGGAGGAGGCCAGCGATGAATAGTTGTAAGGGAATCAGTACAAATCTCCCCATAAGCCAGTACCGGTTCCCAGAAACCCCATTAACCAATGAGTCACCCCCAAGGTAACCCAGGACATTCGCCCTGATCCGCAGCCCCAACCCTTTTGTTATTTTTATTTTGGGGTTCTCTGAGTAAGTCACTAAATTGCTTAAATTGGGCCCAGAGGGCGGCGATACAGGCCCAAATGAGGACATTCTCATGAACAAAGAAGAGCTTTGGAAGGGGCTGAGTGGCTGGACAGCTGGCGGCCAGGCAGGCTCTCTGGGCCTCTGCAGCCTGATGCTCCACACTGTGACTCAGACTCAGGAAAGGTATTGCCCTTGCCCAATAGAAAAGGATCTACCATAGTACTCAACAGGCAAGAGGGCTGGAGCTGAACCTTAAAATGCCTTGTTTCCCACAAAAAGGTGGTGATTCAGACACCAACCACACATTAGAGAAAGCAGCCATGTCATTAGTACCCAGGATGGCGCAGGAGTGCTCAGAGAGGATGGTGGGGCTGAGCACAGACCAATCCCCAGGAGCCCACAGTTTGCATCTTCCTTGATATCCCAGGAGTTGACATAAGACCCATTTTACAGGTGGAAAGACTGAGTCTCTGTCCAACACAGTCTGTTAGGCATGTACTGACACAGGGTTCCAGCCTCTGCCCTGATACATGTTTTGAATGTGACCTTGGGCAGGTCATTTCCTCTTTTTAGAATGTGTAATGGAAACTGTACCTTGTGGGGTCAGTGTGAAAATTATAAATACAAACAAAATGCCTGTCAACAGCTTCAGAAATGTCACTAGCAGTGGTGATGCCTGCTGACCTAGAAGTTAAGCTATGTGGTCAAAATCACCAGGATAACAGAGTCCTAGCCTGGGTTCTCCAGACTCCAGAGACTGATTTTGCCAATTGAGAAAGCCAGAGAAAGGATACGTAGCTCACTGACAGATTCACGAGTCAGGTTTTGTCCTCAGTGCCACAAAAAATATTTTGTGCTCAAACTTAGCCAAAAGGCCAAGAAGCGATTACACAAAAAATATTTTGAAAGCCAGCACCAGAACCCAAACCCGGGTTTGCTAAAAGTCACAATCTTGCTTGCTTGTTCATGGAACACAAGCTTTGGGTTTGGCTCGACCTTGATTACTTTCACTTAAGGGTTTTTTAAAAATTGACTTAAAGCACAGTCCGGTGGCCTACACCTGTAATCCCAGCATTTAGGGAGGCCAAGGCAGAAGGATTACAAATTCAAGGCCAGTTTGGGGAACTTAGATCTTGTCTCAAAATTCTTTTTTTAAGAAGGTCTTTTTAGCCTACCATGAAAGCCACTTGTTTTTGAGGATTTAATGCGATGAACATTTTTTTTTTACCTAAATGTTTGGTTCTTTGGAAGAGAGAACAAAGGAATATTACTAACAAGACTTCCTGCTAGTTCAACTGAGGACATACAGGATGATTTAAAATACACTTTTCTGAGTATTGAATGAAAGTAATGCGTGGTTAAAACAAAAGCACTTAGAAAATATTGGTTGATTCTTCAACATAAGTTTTCAAAGGACTGGGGACATTGTAGAGCACCCCAAGTTTCCTCCTCAGGACCATACAAAAAAACTGACTTTAAATAAACTCTACCTTTTTCTTTAACCACATACTAGGTAATAATTGCTGGGAGGGAAAGATCTAGGTTTCTGATTTGCTTATAGATTTTTAAGTACCCATTATATACACAAATAATCAAGCTCTAATGTTCACTGTGGCCCCACCAGGACTCCTCACCCTCTGTGTCCTTGGGGACACTGAATCCCTGTGTGTGGCTCTCAGGAATAACAAATCCCTCCAGCCCCTGCTCACCCAGAACTGAAGTGCCATGGGGTCAGGTTGGATAGGGGACCATTTTATGGGATGGACCTGGCCCCCCAGCAATGCTCTCTGTCCTTGCAAGCTTAGCAATCAAAGTCCCCTCGAAGCCAGCCGCCCTCTTGGGACGCACTGGTGAGAGTCAGGACACAATGGCAGATGTCCAGCCATCCAGAGTGGCCATTTTCTCTTGGACTTAGCCCACTCCAGAGTATAGCCCAGGAGCAATTTCCCAGCACCAAGAAGCAGGTCCCTTGTTCCCTGTGCTCTCTGGGTTGACAGACCTGGTCTCCATTGCTGGGGTGGGGGGAGCTTCCAAGACCCCTATGCGTGAAGAAGATTTTTATGTCGAATAAGAGGAGTCCACATCAGCCTGTGAGGAAAGAGGAAATCCCCAGGCCCTCCTTAACAACCGTGTGCAGCAAGTGGGTGCGGGAGCAGGGAGGGGTGGACCTGCTGCGTTATCAGCCTGCTGGCAACCCCAGAAAGGCCGCCTCTTCTGGGAAGCAAAAAGAGCCATCCAGTTTCCTTGGGCTTCTCTGTCTCATCGGCAGCACCCCCACTCCATGAGGTCCCCGGGTTAACCCGGGCTCTGCGCAGTTTCTTCTGTCTCTCCCCTGGTGCAACACAGCTCCATCTTGTGCCACCTCCTCTACTCACCTGGCTCTGCTCCGCCTCCCTGGCAGGAAGACAACTGCAAATGAATTCACACAGTGGAGCTCTTGGCTGGCAGAACAATGGACTTACTCCCTACCTCATTCCTAGTGATTATTCTTTATCAATCGCTTGAGAGAGGCCATAACTTAATACAACTCGACCCATCTAGGCCAACCATGAATATCTCAAAGCTTCCATTCAGCCACCTCTAAAATAAACATTTGGCCTTTGTGTTCTAAAAGCCCCAGAGAGCTACACTTTGTACTTCCATGAATATTTCTCAAGCCAGAATTTTGAAGATAAGCCGATGTCCGTGAGAGAGAAGTTGACAGCACGGACTCTATTTCTAAACAAG
This sequence comes from Cavia porcellus, assembly GCF_034190915.1. Lineage (NCBI taxonomy): Eukaryota > Metazoa > Chordata > Mammalia > Rodentia > Caviidae > Cavia > Cavia porcellus. Next base: position 772,183 of record NW_026947493.1, read on the forward strand.
TTGCTCTGGTGCAGGCATGGACACAGGGCCTGCTTGGCCTTCGCTCATCCATGGGGGGTCTGAGAGGCCCAGTACTGAGTGACTACCTCAGAGGGCCCTTCACGGGTCTGAACACCCCAGATGTCCTTCGAGCAACAGGGAGCTTACCACCTCAAAAGCTGCTCGTTTGTTTTCTTAACAATGACAAGAGCTTCTCGAGCCTAAAGGACCTAACAGTGGCAGTGGATGACTGAGATTGCTTTGCAACTGTGAAACACTGACCTTAACCGAAAACCAAAGGGCCGCTGGGTGACTTCAGGAAAGCAGCACCTATCACATCCCAGTGCCTCCCCCCCCCCACAAGCCTAGCAGATGATGGGTCCCTGCCGGTGCCCCGCAGCCAGAGGACCTTTCAGATGGGCAAGGCAAGCCCTGCAGGCGTGGAAGGGAAGGGTTCCCACAGTGCCTTTTTTAGTTTAGGTTCAAAGAGCATGAGCAGACTGACCCTGCAGTTCTCTGGGGCCTCATTACCCTGCTTCCTCTCCTCCCAGGGAAAGCCCTGCCACAAATTGCATATCTTTGTTCTTGTCTCGCTCTGAATTTGCTCAAACACTCCCTGGGTTAGGGCTAATCCTGGATGCACAGGGCTCTTGATCTGTACACCCAAGACAAGCAGGATACAAGCTTAGGAGCCTAGAAAACCAAAACCAAACTGAGGGCTTCAAGCTAGTTAGTATGTTAACGGTTCCAGTCCAACTCCTCTTGAAATGGCGTGTGGCCAAGATGAGCATGGGCAGGACTGCCACGTACAGCCGTGCACTGCGAAACTTAGCAGTTTCTTTTTCACAAATACTATTGGTCATTTATTGTGTGCATTTATTAGGTGGAAACTTTGGAAGTTCACACCCAAAGAAATATAGCGTGGACCCTCAAGGGGGAGGCGCGTAGTGGGCTTTGGAGCTGGTATTTTCATGGGGTCTTGGACGTCGCCGTGATGGGTGATGGAGGAGGTGCACTGTCGCCTTCTGTCACTCATCTTGCTGCTGGGTCAGGAAGGAAGCCCTTTGCACACGTCTGAAGTTAAGTTCCACTAACCTACTAATGTTGCTGCTTCCTTGCTGGCGAAGAAGCACAGTCTATGGGTGAAAAGAGAGGTCTATTTACAGGCAAAAAGGGCCAAATTGCAGGTCAGAGGGAATTGTCCTGGCTTACTGTGCTTGGGAGAAGAGAAATACAAAATTGAAACTGGGCTTGAGTAACTTTTGTGTCCTGAGGCCGTTTTTCTTAAAAGAACAATTTCTAAATTCCAGATTCCTTTGTCTCCTTTTTACCTAGCTCTCTTGTTTTCTATCCTACCACCAAGGCAGAGAAGAAGGCAGGCCCTGGTGGGCCCTGGGGAAGTCTGGGATCTACTCTGCAGGCAGTGGGGCCTGAAGGGAGTTTCAAGCAGAAAGTTCAAAGATCCGACTGGTGATTTTTTTAAAGGTTATTTTGGCTGCCTTGAGCATACTTGGATCTGAGCAAAATTAGAACCAAAGGACCAGCTAGGAGATTTGCAAAGTCCAGGCACCAGACAATGGCGAATGCATGATCTGAGCAATAGGAAGGAGGTGGCTGAGCAGACACACTTGAGAGAAGCTGGGGGAGGACCTGCAGGTGCATAAGGGGAGGTAAAAAAGCCAGGAGGGACTTCTGGCTTTAGGCTCGGGCCATCAGGGAGGAGGGAAGGCCGCTTCCGGGCTGGGGAGCCCTGGAGAGAAACTGGAAGAGAAAACCAAGGGTTCCTTGCTGGTTGTGCGAAGTACAGAATGCTACAGGACACGCAAATGACAACGACATCAGGCAGCTGGACGTTGATAGTGGGGCTCAGGGGGCTGGGCCGGGTGTGATGCGGGGCTTTCGCAGGAGTCTGGCGCGCATGCGCACACGGCTGGAGGGTGTGTGAGTTGGTTAAGACTTTAGTATCCTTTAAGTGAACTCCCAGCACAGAGACCCGTGACATCAGCTCTGGTGTTCTCATGTGTTCCACAGCAGCCCTGGGAAGCGGCAGGAACTCCACTTTGCTCAATTTCCCCACTTAAAGAAAAGGGTCCGTGATATAAGCCAGAAGTTCCTGGGAATCGGCGACTAGCTTCCTGGGAGACTTGGTCCCTGAGCCCTGCAGGACACTAGGTGCCCCTCCAGGGCTGGGGGGAAACTGTGTTAATTACAGCCAATTTCAGTGTGCGGCTTGCTGCTTCCAATCTCGGGGCCAGTTTTCCATGAACCCCACATCTGCTAAGCAGCACGTTGGCAGACGCCTGCCCTGCGAGGACACCTTGGCTCTGGCTGGTGCTCAGCCCCTCCCTCTGCCTCTTCTCTGGCTGCTTCCATGAGTGACTCTGGTTCAGCCTGCCTGTCACCTGCCCTACTGGAAGGTATGAGTCACCTGCTGAGTCCCAGTGACAATGCCCTCTCTGCCCCTGCGTGTCTCTTTGTGAATTAGAGAATTCTCCTAATGCTCCAGAGTTCTCCAGGGTTACAGAGATAATACCAGCCAACAGCAGCTTATCTTGCACTGAATGTGCCACCGGGGAATGGGACAGGGACAAGTGGGTTTTGTTGAACCTACAACACACATCTCAGGCACTATGGCCTCCTCCTATCCCAGGACCCCCTCAAAGCCGTCAGAGTCCCCCAACTCTGGGCCAAGCTAGGAATCTGTGGTGTCTTACAGAAAGGAGCTTTCTGATTGCTGGCATGTCGCATCATCTGCATGTTTATCTTCCCAGAGGCCATGCTAGTGCAGACAGATCGGTGACCATTCCTCCTGGGAAAGGCAGATATTGGTGGCTGCAGCCTCCAGTGAAACCATCCTCACTTCCATCCAACTGCTGGCTCAACCCGAGCTGCACACTGCCAGGGAGCAGGGTGGGTTCATATGGGGACCTGATGTTTCCCCAATGAGGTCATTTCCTAGAGGCTTCTCTGGGGAATCGAGGGCTGTACTCATACCGTGGGGAAAGATAAGCCCTTTCAGCCCTGTGCTGGTATTCAACTCCTTCTCATCCCTGATGGCCGGCCACAAAGGTGCCCTCTGTCCCTTACATCTGTGCCCTTCCTCTCTGCACAGCTTCCCACCTTGCACTCACAAACATGCATGCATGCACACACATGGAAACACATACACGTGAGTGCACCCATACAAACATATGCACATACATATACAAACACACACATGTACATGCAAACACACATGCATGTACATACATACAAACACATATATGTAGAGCCACATCCATGCACGCACATACAAATGCCCATACACACACATGCCAGGCTCCCTAAGTGAGTATTGCTCTGACCTGTGCCAGGGCTAGAGATTCCCAGTACAAGCCTGCCCAGCAACAAGAGGCTGAGCAAGGACAGTGGCTGGCTGGTGGTAACAGAGGCTGGAGACCTGGAAAGTAAAGTGTGCTCCAAAATCTTTCCTTCAGAAAGGCAGTGGGCCTGCCCAGGGGCTCATCCCTCTCCTGTGAAGACCCAAGAGCAGGCAGGTTGCCTCTGAAGTCCAGGAGGGCGTCCAGGCCGTGTGGCAAGGAATGACTTGATATCAACCACCCCTACTTCTGTCAGAGCCTCAGATGCAAACAGCAGGATCAACAGGGCTGCATCATTGCAACTGCAGGGTGCAGGTTAATTCCAGAAGGGCCTGAAAAATGAGGGACACTTATGTTGATCCCACGTGCTGTAGGCTGGAAACCAGGCTCTGAGGGTGACCTGCAGGAGGAAGCCAGCTGCCTGTGCTGGGTGAGGCGTGCCCCCCCCCCAGGATTGTCTACTTGCTCCTCCCTTCAGAGGGAGATAGATTTGGAAGCACATCCAGAGGAGGAGCAGCACATAGGCTGTGACCTTTTTAGACCATCTGGGACACTGAGGCCCAGAGAGAGGGGTACTTTGTTCAAGGTCACACAACCAGGAAGGGGCACAACCCAGCGGAGAAACCATGTTTCCTGATAAGCAGCTTAATTCTTTCCAGAGCAGGCCCGTCTCCCAGGAGGTGGGCATTACGTTTACAGCCCCTTCTGTGAGTCCACCTGTGGTGAAGTCCCAGGTCCACCATTGGCCTTCATCATCCATCCCTCTTGCCCCACCTCTCCTAGGCCTGCCACTCCTAGCAGATTCCGGGGGAGAGAATCCTCATTCCAAGGCTGCACATTCATCTTCTCCAAGAGTCGGTGCACACAGCCTGGTATCTGTGAGTTTTGAATTTCTGCAGCAGTCCCTCTCTGGGACTAGGCTGGGCTTTCTATGGAAAAGTGACCACATTGCCTGGACACCCTCCCTGGTCCCCACTGTTCTGACATCTGCTGTGTCCAGCAACCCCTGCCAGGGGAGGAGGGCCCTGCGGCTAAGTCTCCATTGCAAAAACAAAGAGGACAGGGAACTGGGACTGGATAATGCTGAGCGTTAGGAATGATTTCCTTTAATCCTTTCCTCTGGCTTGGGAATGCAAAATATTATCCTTTTTGCCTGGAGATTTCCCTTCCCAAACATATTTGGCTCTGGCTAACATGAAGATGAGTCTGCATTCCTCCACACCACCTGGTCTCCAACTCTAAACTATTTGCAAAACACGAGACAGTGGCTCGCATGCCGTGGCTGGAGGTCAGCCGTGCGTCTGCCCAAGAGAACCTGCTGACAGGTGCCAGGCTGTATCTTACATGTCAGAGGCCGAACCCTGCACTTCACAGGGAAGCAGGTTCAGAAAGGCAGAGCAACTTTCCATGGGCCCATGGCAAGTTCGTGACCAAACTGACCTTAAAACTCAGGTCCCTGCATTCCTCTCCAAACTTCTGTTGGCTTCACTTCAGACTCTGCTGACTTCCAAACACATCTGCTGACCCGCTCAGCACGGCCTCAGACCCTGATAACCACCAGTTATGCCATACAAAATGACCGTCCCCACTACACAGCGTGGGGCCTGGACTATCATGGACCCCAGACAGACATTGATGGAAATGAGACCCATAGAGGGGGTCACACAGGAGTCATGGGGAATAAAGAGGATGGGAAGAAAAGCTGGAGACCTAACTCCCTCTTCTCCCTGGGCTTTATTTGCTCCTGTAACAAGGGTGTTTAACCCAACAGGATGGTTCTCAAACCCCATCAGCCTCTTAGGAGTATGTCTACTTTATGTAAAGGCTCTGAGCCTGTGAGATAAACAAGATTTGGAGACCAATAGACTATTTGATTCCTACCTCCCCTTAAATATGAAACCCTGGCCAAGTGTGGCAGCACATGCCCATGATTCAAGCACTCTGGGTGGCTGAGGCAGGAGGATGGCAAGTTTGAGCCTAGTTTGGGTAATTTAACAAGATCCTGTCTCAAGATTTGAAAGAGAAATTTTAAAAAGACTAGAAATGTAGCTCAGTGCAAAGACCCTGGGTGTAATCCCACAAAAATGCAATTCATTCATTTTGCTAAAACCCTCATAAGTCATTCGTCCTTGATAACCTATTGCTGGTGACTTGTGTGATGGGGAACTCCTGGCCCATGGGGATCAGACAGAAAGAAAATGAGGTGAGGTGACTGTCACACTCGGCGGCTGCAGTGCTGCCCCACGGCCGGGAATTGGCTGGGGGAAGCTGTCCCTCTGGGACTGGATCTGCGCCAGTCACTTGCGTGAAGCAGAGCCACCAGCTCTCAGGGCTGCTCCCTGGCTGAGGCTGGGCATGGCTTGGAGCTGCTTACTAAGCCCCTTTGCTCCCTGAGAGGCCAAGTGCAGGCCCAGCCTGCCGGCCATCAGGAAGACCTCGAGCAGGGAATAATCAAGTGACTATGTCAGAAAATAGGAATCTCCACCAGGACTACAGCGTGTTTGTTTATACCCTTGGCTGGTTGATGTCACGTGACACCACTCTGCCTACCAGCTTGTTCACGCAGCTCACCTCAGGTGCCTCATGTTCCCAGGGACTAGCTCCAGCCCACACACACATAATCACACTCCAAGTTCAGCCACTTCCTCACACGTTCTGTTCCCTGATAGTCCATCATTTAAGAACTAGGCTGCATCAGTTAGCAATTGCTATAATAATGGTGTGTAACAAGTAGTCCCTCAAAATCTCAATGATGCATAGCAGTCATTAAGTTCACATAGATAGGAGTCAGCTCCAAGCTAAGTTCAACTGGATGACCCTGAGTCCTCACTGAGATTGCTCATTAATAGGGAGACATGACCTTATGTCAGCTAGGCCAGCTGCTAAAGTGTCTGGTCCTCATCCCAGGTTCGAGAGATTAGCTAACCAAACACTTCTCCAACATAGATGAGCACACCACCACAGACAAGGCATCCTGGAACACAAGCTGGGAGTTGGCCCAGCCCAAAATCAAGTGGACAGGAAGATGTGCTCTGGAGGACAGAGGGTGTGGACACAGGAAAGTAAAAAAGAGGGACTGCTGTGCACCCCGGCTGTGCCATTTGCTGACCATTTGACTCATGGGGAGCATCGGACTCTCTGTGCCCTGGCTGTCTCCCTTGAATAGGAAGGAACTCGGTCCCACCTGCCTCTTAGGAGAAGGCGAATTAAGCTCACTTTTATCTCATTTGGAACACGAGGTTTTCCCCAGCAGCAGGCCGTCCACTTTGCTCAGGGAGCACGGGGTCTTTTCTCTCCCTGGCTGCAGTGGGCTTTTCTTGGGCCCTCCTAGGACAGAGGGAGGCAATACTAGAGAAGGGTGAGATCCGGAAAGCTGGGCCTTGACCCACTGGACGTGGGCAGGCCTGGGAGGGGCTACCGCAACGAGGATTCGGGAGCCAGCGAGGCGGCAGCACGCGTGAGCTGGTGCTGGTGGTGAAGGCTGGGAGGCTGGGAGGCCACCCCAGCACCGCCCGGCGTGTGGGGCCTGGCCGTGTGCTGGCCTCCACATCCTCATCATGCAGGGTCAGAGGCACTACTCAGTGTACAGCATAGGCCTTGCCGCAGGCAGCCCTGGGCCTGGTCCCCAGCATTACAGTTTATCCCTACCTAAACCTATGCCTGTACCTCTGCAGCTGTACATGAGGTGTGATTGAAAACGACAGTAAATGTTTACATTTTTTAAAAAGATTTGTAACCCGTCACCACGAGTCTCCCTCAAAATGTTCCCCTTGCTTCAAACACACTTAGCCCGTTGTCCTCGCTACTCTCTGAAGCGGTTCCGGAAGTCTTTTAAAAGCCTCTTTAGTTACACCACTGTGGCCACCTCCATGTCCTGAATCAGTTCCAAATCTTCAACTTTCATGGTTATTTGAGTTTGGGGAGGAACCAGAAGTGACCGGGAGGCAGAACTGGTGAGACAGCAGGTGAGGACGCAGCGCTGCTCCCCCAGGCCGCCTTCCTGGCAGGCCGTGCTTGCCGCAGCAGTGGCTGGATTGTAAATCGCACCTTGAGAAGACCCTCGGGAAAGAGGACGACCATAAGTGCTTCGGAAAGTGGTGGTAGCAGTGGGATAAAGGTGTTGGAAGTAAGTGCTGTGTAAATGTGCACATTGTTTTTGCTCTTGTGATCTTAAGTGGTAGAGGACTGTCAGCACCTAACTCTAGTGCCAGAGGTAAACTAAGGCGGAACAAACCAGCACATGCTGAGTCTGTCTGCATCTGCTGGACACACAGGAGATAAAAAGATAAGCATTTCATGGATGTCACACTGAAGAAGCTCAATAGAAGGAGGCAGGTGGGAAGCAACTGTACAGCAATGGAAGGTCCAGGTGGCCCATACTGAGGTGGTCCCAGAGGGAGGATTGCCTTGAAGCTGGCCTTGAAGCAGAAGGAGGAGGGACGGGAGGTCTGTGGGCTCCGTGAGCAGCACAGCAAAGGCCCTGAGCCAGCAGAGAACCAGAGCCAGGCATAGTCACAGAACCGCACACATCAGCCTCAGCAGGAGGACACGGAGCCAGACCTCTCGGTAGGGAATCCCCAAGTGCACACGGCAGGGACAAGATTGTTAAGATCGGGAGTGGGGAAAGCTTCGGGGAGGACTGTGTGACGTCGTGCCCAGGTGTGAGGGTGATGGGAAGTTTGTGAGAGACTCAGACAGGAGCGGCAAATGCCCAGGCCCCGGGGTAGAGGGGGCCTGGTGACTGGGCCGCGAGAAGCCCGAGGAAAATGCATATAAGATGCATCTGGGGAGGCTGAGGGTCTTGGGACCTCATGGAAAGTTTTAGGCTTTTTTCCCAAGGCCCCTGGAAAGTGTCTGGGAGAGGACAGCAGGCACATGGTACTTAGTTGACAGTAGCCATGGTCACATGTTGGCCATGTCCCTCAGCACTTGGGACTGTGGGTACCCACCTGCTGGGACATGGTGACCCCACCTTCCCCTGCTCTGAGTGAGTTTGAGAAGGATGCACCATATACACGGGTCACGTGATGTGTCCAGCTCTGGTCCCTCCTTAGGACTAACTGATGCCTGTTTTGTTTTGTTTTGCTTTTGTTTTTTGGTCTCTTTAAGACAGGATTTTGCTATGTAGTTCAGGCTGGCCTTGAACTGATTTTATAATCCAGGCCAACCTTGAACTAGCAGCAATCCTCCTGCCTTAGCCTCTCAAGTGCTGGAGTGATGGCTATGCGCCACCACACCTGACCTAACTGAAGGTTTTTAAAAAGTCAGCTCAGATTCTGAGCAGGGAGCTGTGATTCTGCCTCCTGTCCACAGAAGCACAGCCCAGGGACAGTGGGTAATTCCCCTTCTGTCACTGATCTCAAGAGCGAGAGACCTGCAAGCTGCCCAAGCAGGGTCCCCTATCTCTGCATTTGGCCTGGTGATGCCCATCGAAAACCGCTTTGTTGCGTTTTGTTGGTATTTGGGGGTCGTAAGTCTCTGAACAGAGTAGATTCCTGAGCATGAAAACCATGAGCCAACAAGAGAGCAGAGATCTGCTTGGGAGTCAAGCCTTTGGGAAAGATGGACTTGATGTCATTTTTAGGAAATCTGTTCCCTGGCTATGTTGGTTGGGTTGGTTTGGTTTGATCAGAAGCACATGACAGTTGGACTCTGGGGAAGAAATGAGCACTTTGGAACTCTAAGTCCCTTCCTGTGGCCAGGTTTCGCTCCTCCTGGCCCCAGGCAGGTGGGGTGAGGAAGGTGAGAGAGGCAAGGCCAGTCCTAGGACACAGCGCCACATAGGGGCACCCTGTGACAGAAGGGAGCGTAGGTAGCCTGCTGGGTCCTGGGCAGGGAGGAGGGACCTTTTCCTCTGAAATTCTGAGAGGGTGACCCGCCACCCCCAAACCACTCACTTATGTTCCTAGCTAATCTGTCCCCTGCTGAGCATTTCAGACAAATTATTTAACCGCCCGAGGCATGCTGGTCCATACCTCACAGGGTCAGTGTAAGATGAGCAGGTTGGCACCCAGAACGATGCCTGAACCATACCACATTTGTGAGCCAGTAAATGTGCAACATGCCTGTGACAAGTGCTCTGAGGGCCAGTGAGGCAGAGTAAGGGGACAAGAGTGTGGGCAGCCTGGGGACAGATATGATGGCGTAGAAATGGAGACTTGGAGCGGGACCAGGCAGGAGAGAGGAGGAAGAACACCCCAGGTAGAGAGGATTGCAGTGCTGAGGGAGACGGGGCAGGACAGGGCGCTCAAGGGACAGCAAGCAGGCTGGCCATGTGGCCGGTCGGAGGGAGGGGGGCCGGAAGTGAGGGGCAATGAGTGGGGATCACCTACTCCTGGTGATGGGAGTCTGGTTTCGGGGGCTGAGTGGGGTGGGAAGTGACCAGTGAGGGTGCAAGCTGAGGGGTGATGGATCCAGCAGGTCTCAGAAGGCTCCCCTGACCATGGCTGCACAGGAAACACTGGTAGATGACCCAGGCAGAGAAGACCCCAGAGACACAGTGACTTCCCTGGCCCTCTGTCCCCCGCAGGCTTCTACAGGGCAGGAGGTCTGGTTTTCCTGACAACCAGAACACACCTTCCTCCTTCAGCAAGGCATCTCCAGGGGCCTTCAGGGGACCAGAGAGGGTCCCTACCCCACAGTCAGGCTTGTGCACGTGTGTGTGTGTGTGTGTGTGTGCTGGTGCATGAATGTATTTTTGTGTGCACAGGCATGTATTCGTGTGTCCGCATGTGCATGCATATGTAGATATATGTGTGTATCTGTGAATGTGGGTGTGTATCTCTGTGTATGCATGGGTGTGCATGAATGTATACACACACGTGCATGTGGCAATTTGCATCGCCAGGGCTGATGCAAATGCCTGGTGTGGGCCAGCTTACCCTGCCTCACACCAGGGCCACAACCCCAAATCTGTGCGTCAGCCCAAGAATCATGAAGACAGTCAGCCGCTCCGTGGTCACTGGCTGCCACTGTCCCCGCTGTGCTGCCACGGGTACCACTCATGGCCCACACTGCTCTTGCCCCCAAAAGATCTTGACCTCAGGCTCTTTCTAAACCAGGTGGCACTGCCAGTCACCCCTGGCAAGCGAGGTGATGGGTACCTGCTTCCCTGGGCCACAGTCTTCCGGCTTCCCCCACCCCAGGTACTTTGATTCTGTGACTCCAGCTGGCCTCCACTTACCGGGCCAAAAAAAGAGAGGGTAAGAGAAGGTGGATGTCATCAAAGCACAATATATGCATTTTGGCAATGTCACAATGAAAGCGGTTAACTCTACGATTGACGTGCGTTAGTGGCCATCATTTTTGAAAAGAAAGAGCGGAGGAAAGTGCTTGCCTGAGTCCAATAGGCTGTGCTCAGGCGGGGCCCCTGGTGTCACCCGAACACAAGACCAGGTGGTCCCTGCCCAGGGAAGGAGGAGGAGGCCCCGGGCAGGTGGGCCAAGCTCTCTGACCCTCGGGTAGCCCTTTGCTGCCCATACCCTGAGGATGTTGTGAAAACTAAGTTACAACATGCGTGCACGTGTTCTTCCGAGTGTGTGAAGTGCCCTGCGTGGACAAGGGGAGGTGATGATGACAGTTTTGTTCTGCTGACTGCTTTTCACTTACCTGAAAGTTCTGGCGTGGCAGGATTCCGTCCTGAGGTTCCACAGCCTCAAATTCAGTGGTCCTGTCAGTGCTGACCACCAGGCAGGGGTGGAGCCTGAGAACAGACAGGGTCCTGAAAGTGCCTTGCGGAGCAAAGAATCACATGGTGGGTGACCGTGGTCCAGTTCTAAGACGCCCGGCCCTACTGCACCCCAGGCCAAAGCTCAGCCTCTCCCATGCTGTCCCCGGGGCATCTGCCAAGCATGGATTTGTGCTGCAGTGCCAAGCAGGTGGACACAGAAGAGGCCCAGTGTCAGGGTAACCCAGCTCTGAGGTAACTGATCCAGTGCCGCAGGCCCCACCTCACCCTTGAGAGCCCTGGCCCAGCCTCTTAAGAAAGACATTAACTCGTTGATGAGGGTGGAGCCCCAGGGTCCAAGCATCTCCTGGAAGCCAGCAGCGTCACACGGGACTCACAGTTCAGCACATTAAACCACAGCAACATTGTGCACGTGTGTGTTGATGTTTATTGTGATTTTTCCCAAAGAGGCGAAGCATTTGGCAGTCGACGACTGTGATGCAGCCACACAGGGAGACTCCGGAGGCCAAGACACAGGGTTAGGGGACTTCATCCTGCAAAGGCAGACAGAGCCTCGCACGCAGGCTCAGAGGAAGAGCTCAGGCGGTGGTGCCAGGGCCTGGGCCCAGAGGAGGTGGGAGGTCAGGTCCCTGACTCTGTCACAGTCAGAGAGGAGAGGAGGGAGGAGAAGAGAGGCAGAGGAGGCAGAGGAAGATGGGACCTACGGAAGTGGGGAGAGGCACGGTCAGAGGAAGGCACGGTGGGACAGGAAGTGGGCACTGTCTCCCCGGAAGACCAGCTCTCTGAGGGGGACCTGGGTGTGCATTCAGACTCCCCAAGGGCAGGGCTTCTGGACTCCCCAGGGCAGGGAGGTCTCCTCCAGCCAGACCTTCCGTGGTGGGAGAACCCACCACACCCCGGGCCAGGCCTCCAGCCTGCCTGACTCTGCTTTCCTCTTCTCCCCCCAGGATTCACAGACACCTTCAACATGGACACCAGGAGGCCGCGGGTCATCCTGGGCCCCAAGGCCGCCTTCTTTGGCTACACGGTACAGCAGCATGACATCGGTGGCAAGAAGTGGTGAGTAAGAGCGGGCACCCACACCCGCTCCCAGCCTGAGCCCGGTGCCTGGTGCAGCCTCAGGGTGCTGGGGACTGAGCCCGCATCCCAGTGCTCTGCTGAGTCCTCACCTGGCCAGTTTCCCGAGCCCTGCACCTCCTTGTCTGGGAACAGCACCTCTTCTGGATCATGTGACAAGGACAGCAGGCGGCTCTTGTACCCCCTGGGATTCTGCGCCTCATCAGGGGGTGGCACTTCTGCTCATGCCCTGTTGGAGACCAAGTTGGGGGTGGGAAGATCGCCATGGCTACTGACCCCCAAATGCTTTGCCTCTTGGGGAAAATCACAATATCCACACACAGGTGTGTGGCACTGCCCTAGCTTCCGTGGGCTTCGGCCCCAGCAAAGCTCATGCTGAAATGTGACTCCCAGTATGACGGTGTTGAGGGGTGGAGAGGCCATTAGGAGATGGGTAGGCCCTGGGGCTCCACCTCATGAATGGATTAATGTCTGTCTTAAGAGACCAGGTTAGGGCTCTCAAGAGTGAGGTGGGTTTTATGGAACTAGAGCAGGAGAATCAGAAAGAGGAGGGGTCTCCCTCCAGTGTCTAAAAACAACTTTGTTGAAACATATATCATCATATAATTCATTCATGTCAAGTGGGCAAGTCAGTGATTTTTAATTTACCAAGTTATGCAACCATCACCACAAATCAGTCTTAGACCACATGCACAACCCCAGGCTGACTCCTTGTGCCCCTCGACCAAAAATCCCTGTTCTCCTGTCTGACTGGTTTTTTAGCAGCAGGAAACAAGGTCCTGTTTCTTTCCTGGGATAGAAAGAACCAGGCTTGTGCTTTGGCCTGTTGGAAGCCTGTATGAGTCCATTTTTCTGTGGATATAACAAAAAAACTGAGGCTGGGGCTTTTAGAAAGAAAAGAGGTTTATTTAGTTCATGGTTTTGGAAGCTGACAGTCCCAGATTGGGTGGACTCAAGGCAACAGGTGCTAGAGATGTCACACAGTAACACAGAAAGCCACACAGCATCAGCAGCAGGCTTACTGCCATTGCTCAGTCTCATAAGAACTGATTCCACACCCCCAGGAACCTCTCCTGAAGGCAACAACTGGTGACCAATTACCCTGCCCTGTGTCCCACTTCTTTCTTTTGTCCTGGAATTGAACTCAGGACCTTGTGCTTGCCAGGCAGGCACTGTGCCACTGAGCTATTTCCCTGGCCTGTCTGACTTCTTAAAAGTCCCTACCTCGTCACCTTGTCATTGAGCTACATCCCTCGCTTTTTTCTATTTTTTCTTTGAGACAGGGTCTTACTAACTTGCTCAGGCTGGGCTGGAACTCGTAGCTTACAGATGTGAGGCACCTGGCTGTCTGGCATCTTCTCTCCAACACTGTGTCTGCGAAAGCACCGTGCTCCACACCCTCCATGATCCCGTGATCACGAGATCCCGCGATCCTTTGTATTGCTACACCACGGTTTTCTGTTTGCAATTGAACACCAAGGTCACTTGGGATGTCAGGAGCTACCGCTAAAGGAGATGCTGCCGACGCTCTTGGGAACAGACACACGTCTTCATTCTTGTTTGTACTCGAGGGTAGAAGTGCTTGGATGAATCATAGGTATATGATTAACTTTAGTAACATTTGCCAAGCATTCTTTCCCCTCAGCACTTCACCAGCTGAAACTCGCTCTAGTAAAATAAGAGAGTTCCAGTTGTCCGACGTCCTCACTAACCCACAGTACTGTCAGTCACTTTAATTGCAGCTGTTCCTGGGTGTACAGTGGATTCTCATTGTGGACTTTGCTTGCATTTCTCTACTGATGATGTGGAACAACTTTGGTGAATTAATTGGCCATTTTGATACTCATGTTTTGTGGTTTTATTTGTTTTTCCATAGTGTGTCATCAGGTCTTCTGTTCACTTTTTAAATAATGTTGTGTGTCTTCTTGTAGATTTGTAGGACAATAAAAATCTGTAGTCAGGCCTGGTAGCACATGCCTGTAACCCAGCGCTTGGAAGGCTGAGGCAGGATCTCTGGGAGTTCAGAGCTAACCTGCACTACATAGTGAGACCCTGTCTCAAAAAGAAAAAAGAAAAGTCTGTTCTGTATACAGGTCCTTTGTTAGAAATATCGCAATCTCTCTCCCACGGTCTACCTTGCTTTTTTGTGCTGTTAGTGGTAACTCTGATGAACAAAGGTGCTTAATTTTATCAAGGTCTAACTCAGTCATCTTTTATGGTTACTGACTTTTGTGTGTCCAATTTAAGAAGTCTTTGTGTCTCCCAAAATCATAAAAATATGGTCCTATGTTTTCTTCAAGAAGTTTGGTGCTTTTTCTTTCTCATTAAAATCAGTGACTCAGTTGCCTCTCTGTCTCTCCCTCCCTCTGCCTCAGTGGTAGGGCAGTGGGGATTGAATCCAAGGCCTTCTCACTGAGGTACGTCTCAGCCCTGAAAAAAGATTTTTTAAATTAAAATCAAGGTCTCCCTCATCACTAAACTGCCCAGGATGGACTCACGTTTGCAGTTCCTGTGCCCCCGTCTCTCGGAGTGCTGGAATTACAGGCATGTACCACACGCGCCCAGGCACCTGACCACCTCCTTCAGTTTTGGGGTAAGAAGTAAAATAAAGAGCACAGGTTTTAAGAACGTGGATACTCACTTGACTTGGCACTGATTTGTTATTGTTGTTGTCTACGTTTTAACTTTATACTGCTACATGTTTGTAGGACACATGATTACATTCATTATGGGAGCTTATAACATCCTTCAATTTTTAGTCCCTCTTCCCTTCTTGTCCCCTCCCCTCCCGCCTCTCTCCCTCATCTCTTTATCCCTTTCTCATGTACAAAAATTCTATTTTTGTTTTTATTTTTTATTTTGAGATATGATCTCACAAAATTGCCAGGTTGCCCAGAGTGTGTTCAGATTTATGATCCTCCTGCCTCAGCCTCCCAGAGTTCTGGGATTATAGGCTTGACACTGTTTCTCCCCACACACAAAACTCTAGTATTGTGTTTGTTAAAAATGGGGTGACCATATACATGTGGGTCTGTTTCTTATCTCTGTTCTGCTTGTCTATTGATTTAAATTTACACCAAAAAACAAATCCTTGTCACTGTAGCTTCAAACAGGTCTTGAAACAAACAAACAAAAAAAAGACAAAAACAAACAGGTCTTGAAGTCAAGCAGTATGAGTAGTAGGTTTGTTTTTCCTTGAAAATATTTTGTTACCTACCCGAGGTCTTTAGTTCCATATGAATCTTAAAACCAGCTTATCAATTTTCCCCCAATAAAAACGTGCTAAGATTTTGATTTGAGTTATACTGAATTTTATAGACTAGTGAAACCTTAATATTATTTGAGTCTTCCAATCCATGAACGTGTATATCCCCCTCATTCAGCTGTTAAGATTTCTGTCAACAGTGTTTTAAAGTTTTCATTGTAAATGTCTTGGATATTTTTTCTTGCATTAATTTCTATATATTTGTATTTTATTCTGTTAAAATGAAATGTTATTTCCTTTACCAATCTTTTTGATTCTACATAAAGATACAGTTGATTTTGTATATTTATTGTTTATTTCACAACTTTTCTAAAGTCGTTTCTTTCTAATAACTTGCTGGTGGATTTTTTGGATTTCCTGTGTATGCAATCAGATCGGGTGAAATAATTACAGTTTTTCTATCTTCTAACCTTCAAATCTTTATATTTCTGCCTAACTGTGATGGCTGAAACTTTCAGTGCAAAGGTAAATAGAAGTGGTGAAACCTTTCTTCTATTTCCATTATTAGAAGAAATTTTTCTGGTGTTCCATGATTAAATAATTAGATTCATCTGTTTGTTGTTAAGTATCTTCCGATGAAAGAAGTGTTTTTCTATTCCTAATTTTCTGGGGCTGGTTTTACAAAAGTTGTGAAGAGCTATTGAGCCTGATCAGATGTTCTTTTCTGGTTAGTTTGCAATAATTGAGATGACTCTGTGGTTCTTCATTCTGTTAATGGTATTAATTATATTTAGTGATTAGTTGAGATGAGGCTGTTACTGTGTGTTTGCTTTGTTTTTAGTATGTAACCAACTTGCCTCCTGTAAGTGTGATGGGCAATCTTCACTGTCCATTTGATTAGGTAGGAATTAATAAAGCACACGGCTGGATGTTTCTGTGGATGTTTCCAGCAGTGATCAGATCCTGAGTGCTGTCCTGCTGTCTCTGCTTCTGGCTGCCATGAGCCGAGCAATTTCTCTCCCCGATTCCTTTTCCACCCTGCTGTCTCTGCCTTGGAGCAGATTGCCATGGACTGAACCCTTTGCTGCCATGAGCCAAAATACACCTTCCCTCTGCTAAGTTGGGGATGTCAAGTATTCTGTGTCACTGATGGAAATGTGACCAACACATTGGCATAAATGTCACTTGTTGGCCATGTGGTCTCTCATGCATACTTAAGAATTCTGTTTTTATGAGACACTTTGTTCCTATTTTGTTCTGGGGAGGTGTGTTTTCATTTTGTAATACATTTGTCAGGTTTTGGCATTAGTTATTCAGACTATAAAATGTGTTGAAAAGTGTTCTCACTTTTACTGTTTCCTGGTAGAACATATGGTTTGTATTATTGCTTCTTTAAATGTTTAGGGAAACCACTAGTACAGCATCTGGAGTTTTCTTTGTGGAAAGATTTTTAATTACAGATTCAATTTCTTAAAGATAATGGACTCTTCAGGTTTCCTATTGTTTCTTAAGTTTGGTAACTTGTGTTTGTAATTTGTGTATAAATTTGTAATTTGTGTTTATAAGTAATATGTCTATTTCATTCAAACTTTATTGACCAAATATTACTTATTGGCCTCCTGTTTTTCCCTAATGTTTGCAAGAGCAATAGCAATGTCTTCATTTTTAATTTTCTTTATTGGTAATTTGTGGTGGTTTTTCTTTGTAGTGATCAGTCCTGTGAGTAAATCAATTTCATTAATATTTTCTAAGAATCAATTTTGGGTTTATTGATTTTTCTCTATTGAATCTGTTTTCTCTTTCATTGATTCTGTTCTTTTTAAAAATTATTTCTTTCCATATTCTGAATTTGTTTTGTCTTTTTTCTAGCTTCTCATTAAGTTGATTTTATTACTCTTTTTCTGATACATGTATATAAGCCCATAATTTCTTCTAAACATTTCTGTAGCTACATCCCACAACTTTCAATGTCCTCATTCTTAATCAGATTACAATAATCTTTAATTTCCATTGTGATTTCTTCTTTGACTCGTGAGTTAGAAATGTGTTGTTAAATTTCCAAATGTATGAAGATTCTTTAGTTATTTTACTGTTACAGTTCTAATTTAATTTCAGGTGATCAGAAGAGACAGTGTATAATTTAAATCCTTTAATATTTGTTAATACTTCCCATGTGACAGGAAATATGATCTATTTTAGTAAATTCTCAGCACACTTGAAAACTGTGGTTCTATATATTTTAAAGTACTTTTGTATTCTGTCAGGTCAATATGGTTGTGTGCCTCAAGTCACCTTCCTTCTTACTGATTTTTGTTAGCTGATTCTATCAATATCTGAGAAGTTTATTAAAATTCTCAGTTATATTTGGGGAGCTAATTATTACCCTTTTGCTTTCTATGACTTGAAGCTATTTAGGCAGGTACAAATTTAGGATTTTTGTTATATTTTCCTGTTGATTTAACCTATCTCTTTAATATTTTTCCTTGTTTACTCTGATACTAATATAGATGTTGTCTTTTGGCCAATTTTATGTGTGCTATCTTTTGACAACCTGTTTTTTCAACTTTTATGCATCTGTATTTAAAGCATTTCTTTTTCAAATAGCACATGGATTTTAAAATCCCTTCTGGGTGGACCAGGAGGATAAACAGGAAGCCAAAATCTACTCTTCCCATGAGCCAGTGGTAACTGTAGGCCAGGAGGAGAAACAGGAAGCCAATTTGACCTTCCCGTGAGCCAGTGGCAGCCATACGCTAAGAAGAGAAACAAGTGCCCTTCCTGTGAGCTAGTTCACTGGCTGGGAGGCGAGAAGAGCTGAACCCTCTTCCCATCCCACCCACAAGCAACCAGCTGATTCAGAGGAACGCAGACTGAGATGATAGCAACTCTGGTACAAAAACAACCTAATGCTTGCATTGTTTGATTGACTTTGTAGACCTAAACAAAGCACCTATTTAGAGGATAACAATATGCAATACAGCAAATATGGGGAATTTCCTTCTATCTTGTTTTTGAAATCCAATATTGTTCTCACTTTGCTTTGCTCTGCTTTATTGTTTCGTTTTATTCAGTGGTTGATTTTATTGCTTTGATGGTAGGGGCAGCAGTTTTGAAGATAACAAGAGGCATTGTTGTACCAATTGATGATTTCCTACTATTCCATTTTGCAGTCCTGTATCACTTTCACTGTTTTATTTTGATTGGCTTTATTGTGTTTTATTTTGTCTGGTTTTATTTTCTTTAAAATTAAGATAAAATAAGATCCATTCTGATAAACCTCAGTTACATTTAATATGATGGCTGATACATTGCACTGAAGTCTCTATTTGTCTCATTTGTTTATGGTCGCCATATTGGTCTTCTCTAATCTTTTATTTTTAATCGTTTAATTACTTTGGATGCTTTTGCTTCTCTGCCATTAGTTTTTTAGCTGGACCTTTTTTTATAAACCCTTGAGTGTTCACTATAGAAATTACAAGGTGCATTCTTGAATGATTTCAATCTATTTTATATTAGCATTTTTACCACTTTCCTAAATCACAGAAGAACTTTACAACAGTTTGACTCCAGTTACTCGTCTTATTATTGTGTTATTTTTGGTCATAGATTTTACCTCTGCATATATTATAAATGACGTGAGACCTTGTTGTTGTTGTTTAAACTTCCAGCATTGATGTCTGCTTAGCCACATAATTACCCTGTCTTCATTTTCTTCAACCAGTTTTTGTGCTATTGTGTCACATTTATTTTGGCAAAAAAAAAACCCTCATAACTTATTTAACATTTTTATAGCACAGACTGGTGAAAATGACCCTCCTAGCTTTGAAAATTGAATTTTTTTATTTATCTGAAAATACCAGTACTTCACTTCAATTTGCATCTTGTTGAGGTATAGAATACTAAGTTGGCAGTTTTTCTCTGAATGTTTTAAATTGCTGTTTATTGTTTTCTACCTTTATTTCGGTTGAGTTGTCTGTCAATCTCCCTTTTCATCATTCTTCTTTTGAATATATCATTTCCTCTTATTGCTTTATTCACTTTCAGTTTTAAAAATTTTTATTTTATTTATCTATCTCAATATTTATCTTTTTGAAACAGGGTCTCACTACACAGTTCAGGCTGGTCTTGAGCTCACTTTGTAGCCCAGGCTGGTCTCAAATTTACAGTGATCCTCCTGCCTCAGCCTCCCGAGTGCCGGGATTACAGGCACACACCACCACGCCCAGCTTCAATTTCAGCAGTTTGAACCTAAGTTTAGTTTTCTTCACATTTGTCCTCCTGAGTGTTTTCTAAACTTCTTGAACCCATGTTTGATATATTTCACTAGATTTAGAAAATTCTCCACCTTCATTTCAAGGATAGTTTTTCTTTTTTCCTTCCTAGGGTCCAATTGCTGTATGTGAGGATATCTTACCATGTTTCTTTTATCTCAGTTCTGTTTGTTAGTTTTCTCTACTTCAATTTTGATATTGTCTGTTGCCTTCAGCTATATCCACAATGCAGCTAAACTTTCCCATTGTCCTCATTGTTACACTTATTTTATTTTACAGGTCATGGATTTCCATTTAATCCTTTTTCAATTCTAATTTTGTCAAATAATCTCTTTATCCCACTTTTCCATCTTTTATTCTACAGTCATTTACTTTGAAATCCTTGTTGTTAACTCTAATATCTAGAGTAACCACTGTCTGCTTCTAATGACTTTTTTCTCATGACTGCCTGTCACTTTTCCTGATTCTTTGCTTATTCAGTAATTTTCTCTTCCATGCTGAACATTGTGGGTGACGCTCTAGAGAGGTTAGAGGTCTGTGCACTTCCTTTAGGGATGCTCTGTCTTGCTCTGCTGGTCGGAGCATATCCTGGGAACATCATCTCGGTCTCCCTAACGTGCGTGAGCCTCCGTGGAGCGGGTCTCACGTAGTTCTGTCCTTACTCTTGAGAGAGGGTCTTATCCTCAGAGCATAGATTTCCTGACATCCCAAATGAAAAGCCAGTGATGTTGGACATTTGTTCATATGTTTGTTTGCTGCTTGTATTTCTTCATCTGAGAAGTACATGTTTATCTCAGATGTCCAGTTTTGGGTTGGATCTTTGAATTTGGGGGGTCTGATATTTTTCAATTCTTTGTATGCTTTATATATAAGTCCTTTGTCTGAGGGACTGGTGGCTAAAATTTTTCTCATTCTGTGGGTTTTATTTTCACTCTGTTGGTGATTTCTTTTGATGTGCAAAAACTCTTTAATAAGATGAGATCCCAGTTGTTGATTCTTTGAAGTACTTTCTTGCAGTTTGCATTTTATTCCTGAACTTTTTACCTATCCCTATGTCTTTAAGATTTCTATCTTGTCTTTCAGTATATTTAGTATTTCAGTTTTAATATTTAGATCTTTGATCCATTTTGACTTTAGTGCATGGTGATAGACATGTGTCTAGTTTTAGTCTTCGGGAAACAGAAAATCAGTTTTTCAAGCACCATTTACTAAAGAGGCTATCTTTCTTCCAATGAAAATGTTTGGCCCCTTTGTCGATAAAGTGGCTGAGTATCATTGTAGTTGTGTCTGTGTCTTCTAATATGAGCCATTGACCCTCAGGTCTGGTTTTTTTGTTTGTTTGTTTGTTTGTTTGTTTTGTGTTTTTTTGCCAATACCATGCTGATTTTATCACAGTAGCTTTGTAGTATAATTTCAAGCCTGGGATTGTGATGCCTCCTGCTTTGCCTTTGTTACCCAGGATTGCCTTTGCTATTCTAGGTCTTTTATGGTTCTGTATGAATTTTAAGAATGTTTTCTCCAAATCTGTGAGATATACAAATGGCATTTTGATCAAATTCCATTAAATCTGTATAACAATTTTGGGCGTATGACCATTTCCACAGTGTTGGTTCTTCCTATCCAAAAGCAAAGGAATACACTAAGCCAGCTTTTCCAAGATAGAGTTTATTTTGACCACTCTTTGTTTATTAAGCATCTGTTCATACATTTTTCTAGACTCTGCAAAATCTTGGTGTGAGTAGACATGGTTCCACTCTTGAGTAATTCAAAAGCCAGTGAGGGAGGCAATACCATACCCTTGAAATAATTTAAAAGCAATACCAAGCCCTGCAGGACCTGGTACTCATTATATTCATCTGTGTGAGGTCACTTTCTCCATCCAGCTTTCTGGGTCCTTCTCCTCTCCTAGGATGACCTTCCCGTCCCTCCCAGGCTTCTCTCTGGTGGGCCATGTACTTTCCACATTGTGTTGGTTCCACAGAGGCTCGTGTCCCTCATTGGATCCCAGGCTCCTGCTGCCCCAGCCTGAGAAGGCAGAAATCCCCACTGGGGTCTCTAGAGGAGTTCTCGGGAGCAGGCTGTGAGTGGGGCTCTGATGTTAGGTTTGGAGGGGCAAGAAGTGATGGAAACTTGGTTGTTTCTGCCCAGCTGCCTGTGGCAGACGCAGGGTGGAGAAGAGCCGGGGCCACACAGGCAGCACTACAGCCACCGCAGCCCCGGGGCCCGAGTGTGTGCTTAGAGCATAGCTGAGCTGAGAGACAGAGAGAAGCCCTGGGGACCCGGGAACTGTGCTGCGTGCAGAAGGGATCTCAGTACCCACTGTGTGAGTTCACTGCTTGATCGCACCCCTCCCTACTTCCTCTGCCGGCCCCCACCTTCCCTGTCCTGCAGGCAGCTTTCCAAGGGCTGGATCCGGACAGAGGACCCTGTGTGTGTGAATCACGGAGAAAGAGAGGCCCGTGGTAGTGGCATCTGGGGGCACTGGCTGACTATGCAGGGCTACCAGGATGTGCATTCATTTGACTCCATGCAAAGGAACCTTAAGGAAGGTTAGGGTTAGGATTTTGGGGCAAGCCCTCATTCTCCCTATGCCTCTGCTTGCTCGAATGCCAAACACAAGGGACCCATGGGTCTCGGGATGCTGGGCAAGGCCAAGGATACCCAAAGTGTAATTAGCAAAGCAGGAAATGGTGATCGAGTTGCTTCCAGCAACGCCTTAAACCAAGCATTTGACCACATGGTTGAGGGACTCCCTGGGACCCAGACTCTTGCTGCCCCCTGGTGCAAGCCTGGCCATCACCCCAGGGCAGAGCCCGCACACCAGGCTGCACTGCATATACAGGCAGAGGAAACTGTTGCTGACAACTCCCAGCAGGTCCAACTGGAGACTGACCTCTGCCTCCCCCAAGAGCATCAGAGAGGAGACATCACTTCCCAGTCCCGAGTGCAGACCTAGGGTAATTCCCGAAGGAGCCCACAAGCTGTCACCCACCCAGGTGGCAATGCATCACCAGGCTGTGAGCCTCCTGGAAGGTCCAGGAACCCCAGGTAAGCAGCTGTAGGGCAAGCAGCCAGGGTGGTCACTCAGTGTTCCTGAGCATCCCCTTCTGCCCACCACACCCCCAACTTTGAGCTCAAACAAGGCCAACTTGGCTGTGCACCAGTGGCGCTGACATCTTTAACATTTCCCACACACTGGGAATTCAGTGGCAATAACAACATACGAGGACACACAGAAAGAAAAGAAAACAAATTCCTCTGGGGCTGAGTCTCTGCCCTGCTTTGGTAGCCTTGCGTACTTTCAGGAAAATGTAATCCACATGAATCTGATGCATTCACAATGCAGTGGCTAAGTCTGGTCAACTGTGAGCCATTAGATGCCCCTGTGGCTCCCAGTGGCATTGGCAGAACCCTGACCAGGCCTGTGTCCTCTGTGGATGGTGGTTGTGGTGCTGAGGAGTAACAGAGCTGGGCCCCACCAAGGTCAGCTGTGTCCACGATGTTGGGGGGCAGGAACCATGAGGTCCAAGGTGGACACCATTAGGACACCATGGGCTTTAAGAACATGAAGCTGTGGTGAGATGCCTGGGTACAGGTTAGGGACATGAGCAACCTTCTGAAAAGGAAGTGGGCTTGTCTCATTTTATACACATGGCAAACTGAGAACCAGGAGGGACATGCCTCTGAGCTGGACCCATTGGTGTAGTTAGGCCTGAAGGGACCCAGTGCAGAAGCAGCCCTGCCCCAAGGCTGGCCAGGAACCCACAGCCTCCGAATCAGCTTTGCTGATGCTGCAAGAGAGTCCAGGCAGGGGCATTCCTAGGGCTTAGCCCCTAGCACATCCACAAAGCCAGGTGGACAGGGTGGGCTGGGTCCAGTGGGAAAAGAGACAAATGCTCTGGAACCCTGATTCCAGCTGACAGATGTCCAGAAGACACATGGGGGACCCAGTGTTCACATGAGGGAGAGTCAGATTCATCATGGTGGGAAGTGGCCATGGGTGCACAAGGCAGCTTCAGTACCAGAGTAAAGAGGCGGTATTCGGGAGGCCATGGGGGCCCATTGGAGGTTTCGGAGCAGGTAGGCAGATAAGCAGAGTTGTAGTGGGCGGGGTGGGGTGGGGTGTATTTGGCACTCTGCAGAGGATGGAATTGAGGGAAGAGATTGGAGTAGGAGAGGCTGCTGGGGAGGCTGTAAAAGGCCAGGGAGCAGAGGGGATGCCTGAACTAAGAGCAGAGGCTTCACTTTAGAGGGTCCATTTAGCCTTTCAGTCAGCCCCACGGGAGCTCCCGTGCAGGATCCTGGGAATCCAGTGTGCTAAGCATTGCCAAGCGCCCCTGACGGAGCTGATCTCATGTCACTCAGTGCTGTGTGCGATGGAGGAGCGTGAGGCAGGCTTGGGGCCCAGGGGTGGTGGCTGAGGGTGAATGAGGCTGCTTCCGACAGACAGAGGTCAACCCATCACAGAGGAAAGGAAGAGCCTGAGATAACTGAGGATTTCTGAGCAGTTTCCAGGTTGAGAGAACTCAGAAGCCCGGGATGGGCAGGTGCTCGGAACCCTCCAGAAACAGTGTGGCAGGAGCAGAGTCAGCCTGGGCTAGAACAGAAGACGAGGCTGGAGACCCAAGAGAAGGGAGGAGCCTGGGGACTAGGCTTGCCCACAGGAAGACGGAGGCATCTTTGTCTTTGACATAAAAGTAAAACCCAGCAGCAGGGTGCAGGCTTTGAGGCAATGGGTGAGCAGAGCTGTAGACCCATTTGTGTAATGCATCCCAGGGACATCTGAGTGCAATGGATAGGGCAGGGAGAGGGACTGCAGCTTGGAGAGAGGCCGGGCCTCTCCGAATCCTGGGTGTCCTCCAGGGCAAGAGCCTCCCCTGGGGATAAGGAGTGTCTTAGGATAGCCCTCATAGCCCTGGCTTCATCCCCCCACCAGTCCCAGGGCCCTGGCAACCCCCCTGTCCCTCTGGGTTTGGTGGCTTCAGAGATGGACACGAGACAGAGAGGGTGACCTGGTCACCTGCCAGGGTCTGAAGCAAGACTTCCTCCAAGGCTAAGTGCAGGTCCTGGCCATGGCCATTGCTACCTCTGAAGTCACAGCTTCACATGGTGGACGGCACTAGTTGGACCTTCACTGAGGTGGACAGGGCAGGGAGGTCACTGCCCTACACATGCTCTCTGCTTCTGGGAGGCCAGACCAAGGACCTGGGGCCTGGGGTCAGGACCACCATGGCCTTGGCCTTTAACTGACCCCAATTATCTGAGGCAGAGGTGGCTTGGGGTGTAGGCACAGGAGGCGCAGGTGGACCCCACAGTCCCTTGGGTGACCCTTCAGGCTGCTCCATCCTCTGAGAGGAGAAGATCCTTAGAATTTGTCTGTCTGAACCCCTTTATTTTACCAGTGAGGACACTGAAGCCCTGCAATGGCGGAGTCTAGACCAAGGTCACACAGCAAAGGCAGTGGGAGGCCCAGGACAAAGCAGACCTCGCCTCCAGTCCCGTGTGGCTCCTACCTCCTGGGATGGTTCCACCTGGCCTAATCAGCACTCAGGTGACAAGTGCCACAGGGTTAGTCCACCACCATCCTGAGTCCCAGGTCTCAAAATTTACTAGAAGTTTTCCACCTATACTGATTTCTAATTTGGCCAAGGCCTTAATTTTTTTTTTAATTTTTTGAAACAAGGTCTCATTAAGCAGTTCACACTGGCCTTGAGCTCACTAAGTAGCCCCACCTGGCCTCAAACTCTCAGAAATCCTCCTGCCTGTGCCTCCTAAGGGCTGGGATCACAGGTGTGCACCACCACACCCGGCTTAGCCAAGATATTAGTTCTTTTATAGTGGCTTTGCGCATCAGCCTCCCAAGAAAGCAAGTGTTCACTAGTGTCCTCCCTAAGTCCAGAGGCCACTAACAGGAAGACTCCAGGCCGCCCCTGAGGACTAAATCCAGCCTCAGCCCCAGCCCCAGCCATAGGAAACTGATGCACCCTGTCCGCTCTCGGGCCGCTGTTTCTTCTTCTAGGAGGGGGGCTCTGCAGTATGAACTCAAAGGCTCTCACAAGGCAGGAGTGGAAGAGGACAGCAGTGCCCCTGGGGACAGAAGCTGGCTGTGTTGTCCCCTGCCTCAGAAGCGACCTGCTATCCAGGGAGAGGTTTCAAGGGCAGAGTGACAGGGCAGGAACAGTCACAGGCAGCCGGAGCCTGGGCCTCTGTGGAAATCTCCCCTGAGGAGCTCACTCACTCTTTTCCCGATGCGAGCTGGAGTGGGTGCCCAGCACCACTGCACATAAATGTCCCCTGCCGTGTTCCCTCAGAGCAAGTAAAGGCCCCACCGTGACTCCCTCTGGTTAAAGCATAAATCCCACAGCAGCACAGCCAGGGGTAGGATGAAACCATCCGAGACACAACGGCCAGAGAGAGAGAAGGGAGGGAGGGAGCTAGAGAGAAACTAGATTTGCAGAGAAACACTGGCCAGGGTCTGGACCCAGGCGCCCAGCAGACCCTGGCAGGCACCCGAGAAACAGAGGCAGCAGCCATGGAGCCCGGTAGAAGAAAATCCAGAGAGCTGCCCTCACTAGCCAGAGCTGGTACCCGCAGAGCTGGGAGGAGCCAGGAGTACCCAGGAGCCAGAGCCAGTGTGACTGTGTTTCTCTCCTCCTCATCTTCCTCCTCTTTCTCCTCCTTTTCCTTCTCCTCTTCCTCCTTCTCCTTCTCCTCTGTTTTTTAAAAAGTGTCAAACCAACACGAAGGCCCCAGGCTTCACAGAGTGTGTTAGTAAGAAGCCAGGTCACCCCTGCTGCACACAGCCCGATTACACAGAGCTGATATAAAGTCAGCCCTGTGGCCACAGGGGATCCTCCGTGCTGAACCCCAAAAGGCAGAGGGCCAACCATAGCATGCCTTCTGGGTAAGCAGATGCACAATCCTGGCAGTGGAAACACTGAAAAGCAAGCCTCCTGGTTTCTAACCTCCAAGAAAGAAAATAAATTGAGTTTGGGAAGCTCGAGGATGCCAGAGGGATTTGCCAAGTCAGCACCTTCTCCGTCGGCCTCTTCTCACTCCCCCCCTCAGGCGCCCCCACCTCCTCTCCTCCTCCAAAGCCTACCCTGTTCACTCTGGGACCCCTCCATCTGCCTAGGTTCTGTGCCTCACACGACAGGGAGGGTAAACAAGTGTGGGAATGTGCTCCTTCTCGAGTGGATTTCTGTAATTTTGTAGGTCTGCATTTTGGAGGCAAGTACCCTCTGTGTGAGCTGTGTGTGTCCATGAATCCAACCGGCCATGATAGAAAATAGTTCAGGGGTGGAGGAGGAAAGCGCTGAATCAAACAAATACATTTTCTTATCATTATTCCCCAATAGAAACATCTTAACAACTGTAAAGAATACACTTCAGCAGTACATTATTCCCCAAGCAATACATCCTAACAACCCTAGCCAAACACATAGTAATACATTGTTCCCTAGGTGGCACATTGTGACAACCCTAAATGATACACTGTAACAATGTTCTTCTTTGTGTGATACACTGTAATAACCCTAACTGGTACATTATCACCGTACATTATTTGCTAAACAATACATTATAACAGCATTTACCTTGAATTCGAAATTATAAACAATCTATGAATTAAAGTGTGCTGGAAAATTATTCAGTTGCATAGACTATATGCAAATACAGCACTTTTATGTAGGGATTTGAGCATTTGCAAATTTCAGGATTCATCCAGGTGTTAGAACCAAAGGATGACTACGCTTAGTTTTTAAGGACTCTTTAGCATTGTCATAAATTGTCATAAATGATGGTAGAGGGTACCAGTAGCCAGGTGATGGCTCTAGTATCTAACCTGTCCAATCAGGCAGGTTTCCCACAGATGTCACACTCACTGCAGCATGTGCCTCTGGCTAGGCTGTACCATGTAGAACACACAGCTCCTCACTGAAGCCTTCAGGTGCACGTGCATGGGTTAAGGTCACACACAACTGGAAAAACAAACCAATGTGCTATAAATGCCTTAGTTATAAATCTTAGCTGAGATAAATCATTGCTTAACCTAACCCTGGTTTTCCCCAGGCTTAAATAGAATACTTCTTTCTAACCTTCCCTGGATCCTGAAGAATCAAGGCATTCTATGAATTTTTGAACTGTTTCAAATTCTGTTTCTTCTATAATTTCTCTTCCCCACAACTGTGACACAAACACCTCGTGGTCCTGACAAGATGCTTGTTACTGGCCTGAGACCGTCTTGACAAGGTCTCTGTGGTTTTCTGCTGGGCTGCTATATCCTCCTCACTTTTCTTCTTAAATATCTTCTTCCTAGTTTAGCTAGAATGAATCAGCCTGAGCCAGTAACTCAGAGAGACACGGAGAGAGGAAGTGGCATGGAGGAAAAGCCAACAAGAGGAAAGGGGAAATGAGAGGGGGGAGGGAAGAGGGAAGGAGAAGAGCGGCCGGAAAATAAAGGTCTGAAAATGGGATGCAGAGGACAGGACAGGCCTGCCCACACCCCCACTTGCATTGGGGTGCATGGCCCCAGCCCACAGAAGGAGGAGGAAAGGGAGAGGAGGGGTCAAGGAGTCCGGGTGTGATCCATACTACCTCTCAGGGCCTCCCGCGACGTGGGGGCTGCAGGCCCTAGTGGGGCAGGCTGAGACTTCAGTCCTTCCCTTTGCAGAGCTGGGAAGGGCCGAGCCAGAGCAGAGCCAAGCGGGGAGGCCTGGCCACCCCACACACCCCAATAGCTGGCTTGGCAGTGGCTGCGCCTCTCTGTCCTGGCTTCCAGCCGCTGAGCCAGAGCCTCTGTAACCAGGAGGGGGACGGGTCCAGAGCACGATGACAGATGGGGCTCGCCATAGTTCAACCGAGTCCAAGGCTTTTTGTTTCTTTGTGGCATCTCAAAATAAGAGCTGTTCGGTAAGAACAGCCATTAGTCATAATGCAGGGGAGAGGAGGAGGAGGAGGAGGAGGAGGAGGAGGAGGAGGAGGAGGAGGAGGAGGAGGAGGAGAGTCGCAGTCCTGAACCAGATGGAAAGTACTTCGAAGAAGGAATCCACATGAGCAGTGCATCCCCGATGCCCCAAGGGCCGGCTTCCGTGCACAGAGCTCCTGCACCCCATCTGCTGCCCTGGGTGTGAACCAGGCCAGAGAGGGGCCCTCGAGCTGCCCCTTGGCCAGCAGGGACAACTGTCCTCCCTCTCACGGTTGTTGCTAGATAAGTGAGTTAATGTCCAGGGAAGCCTCTATTGCAATCCTTAGTACAGAAAAAATGCTCTTAAAATATATACACACCAATGCATTTGCTTATTCACATACAGGGCTTTGAAAACAGACAAGCAGATGGCCCACTGTTTGTTCAATTCTGTAAGGTGAATGCTGGGAATCGAACCCAGGACCTCACACACACAGGGAAGGCCTGGCAGGAGCAAACCCCTAGCCCTGTTCATGAGTTCTTAATAGGCCATTTTGCTTCCTGTGCCCAGGTGACCTCTTTTCTCTTAGTTCAAAGTCCAGTGATCTCTTAACTGTACAGCCCAGGACCTGGGTGTGGTGACACACATTCGTAATCCCTGCACTTGGGAGGCTGAGACAGGAGGACCACAGCAAGTTCAAGGTCAGCCTGGACTACACCGTGAGACCCTGTCTCAAAAACATCCAGAACATAATCACCTGGGAAAATCGACAAAGATTTCTCAGCCAGGGTCCAAAATCCAGCAGTACTTTCTAGGTGTGGTGCCTTGGGGTTGGCCTTTCCGGGTGCACACCCCGCTCTGGAGCCACTGGCATCACCCTTTGGGTCACCTCCTCCAGGCTCAAGAGTGACCCTCAATTCCTGGATTCCTGGGAGCCGCATAGAGGGACCCGGGAGCTGTGGGGCCGCACCTCGCACCTCTGCAGGCTCCTGGCCTGCAGGGAGCCCACGGACAGTTGCACAGAGCCGAGCTGGTCCAAGTCCCTCCTGACAGAGAAGGAAACTGAGGCTGGGAGGGCGGGCGCCTCGCCAGCGCACTCTGTCCAGCCGAGATGTCTCAGAGTTGACCATAAACGTGTCCCCGGGCCTCTTTCTGTGCTATCCAGGCACCATGAGCGTCTCGTGGTTGGGGAGAAATTCCGACATTCGGGGACTCGTTCTTCCCCCATCCCATGGGAGTCCGTCTCCCTGCGTGGCCACCCAGCAGGAATGGAGGCCGCGCCCCTGTACCATGCACAGCCCAGGCACTTTCCACGCCTGCCTGTGGGGACATCTGTGTAAACGCTGCCGTGGTTCTGTTTCATTTTCAGCGATGTCATTACACAACTGGAGGCAAAAAACCTTCAGAAAACAAACCAGGGCTTATCGGGCACTTTGAAAAGAGGAGAGAATTTCACACCGAGAGATTTTCAGGCTCATTTTCTAATAAGGGATGAACAACCACTTCTCTTGGGGAGGGGGATCAGGACACACCAAGGGTGGGGTCTATTGGCAGGGGGTGGCCCAGAAGAGCTCAGCCAAGTTCAGCTGGCAGCCACACCCCAAGAGGCAAAGCGCAGGCTCTGTTTGGCACAGTTGCTGCAAAACAAAAAAAGCCAGCCGTCTCCATCTTCCATTCACTTAGTCACTCAACAAACATCCTGGCTGTGTTCAAAGCACCGTGGCCACTGGACGAGGGAGGTCACTCACCCACATGCTCAAGACGTCTCTCTCTGCTGGGAGAGAAAAGACCCAAGAGGCACCAACAAATGGAGCGTCTTGAGTACCGAGAGTGCTTTGGGCTGAGGTGGAGGCAGGCTTCCTGGGGAAAGAGGAGGATGCAGGGCTTTGGCCAGAGAGTTTGGGATCCACGATGACAGAGACGGGCAGGGAGGACAGAGAGTGAGCGGCCAGGAAAAGCTGCCAGGTGTGGGAGGAGGGTTGGTGTGAGGCCAGTGTAGTAGGAAGATTTTCCTTATCGCAGGGAAAGTGCTGAGGCCACTCGAGGTCCCAGGAGTCAGATACTGGTCGGCATCTCCCACTGCCCACCCGTAAGCAATGAGGGGGCTGCCCTTCCTGTCCACACCAGGCCACCTGTGTCTGAGAGGCCTGCAGCCAGGCTCTGGCCCGGCTGCCATCCTTTCTTCCCACCCTTGGGCCCCTTGGCACAGTGCAGGTGAGGGCACGCAGCGGCCCCACAGCTGCACCTCTGAGCTCTGTGCACATCCCAAGTGTCCGCCAGACCGTGGCGAGGGTGGCACTGGTGCGGGCCTGCACTGAATGGACTGGGGAAGAGACTGGAAGCAGTTCCGGGCTGCCCAGGCAGAGGGACAGGGGCTCTGTGTGTCCTGTTCCCAACCCCAGGACTGCTCACCCCTCAGAAGGGCGCATGGACCCCAGCAAGGGCGCTTACCCCAGGGCCTAAAGGTGGCACCGGCCTGAATGCCGTGGGAAGGCCGTGTGTACAGTGAGCCAGCAGGCAGGCGCCATCCTGAGCCCTGTATGTGGAGCAGTTCCAGTTTCCAGATCCTCTCCTGGTCTGCATAGACGGCAGTCTACACCGTGTGCCAAGCTCGGGGTGCTGCAGGGCCAGGCTGAGACAGATTCCAGGATCTCCAGGCCCGCTCCCCGCAGCACGAGCGACGTATGGCGAACACCACTAACCTTTATCGTCAAAAAATAGCTGACTTACACTTCCAAAATAAGTTGGCACCTTCATGGACCTGTGAAAGTCAGGACTATTTGTACGTGTTTTCTTAGAGCCAAAAGAAACAAAAGCTTCTTTTATAACTTTTATTTTTATGAGCCTCGCGTGCAGCATGTAAAGATCGCAGCCATCGTGAACACAGCACCTCCCGGGCCTCCTTAAGCCGCTGCCCTCCTCCCTCCCGGCTCCATCTCATCCCCTTCCCATTTGCAAAAGATAAATATTATTTTTTAAGAAGTAGACAACCACGGCCAGGTGGGGTGGCGCACACCTGTGCTCTCAGCCCTGGGGAAGCTGAGACAGAAATAGCGCTGCAAATTCAAGTCCAGCCTGAACTACAGAAAACAAAGCAGAACCGCCCTGGCCCGGGGCTGCCCATCTCCTTCTGGGGCCTCCTAGCTTTGCCCTCACAGTTCCTTCCGTGGAGCCTCCAGCCCTGCGCACAGTGGCCCCTTCCTGACACAAGGCCGAGGGACCAGGACTGGTTACTCCCGGAAGCCGTGAGCAGCAAGGTGCCCAGCTCAGCTGGCTGCCGAGATGACCAGGCCCTACTTCCGGCCAGGTGGGTCCTTGCTCATTCTGCTCTCCTGGCCGGCCCGAGGGGCTGGAAGACAGCAGCGGCCTTGGGCTCTGGTGCTAAGCTGCAGGCTGTTGGTGACAGTCGCCTCACTTGGCCAGGTTCCCCAGATGTACGAGCCCTGTTCTTTGGTTCCTGCTGTGGACAAAAGCTATTCTGATGAAAAGACATACCCCAAACCCAACAGCCCCTGGTGCAAAGTGCCACAAGGAAAATGGGCAGGCTGGTGGCACCAGGAGGGACAGTAGCAGGGGTGGTGGGCAGGAGTGAGCGGATGGCAGGCACTCGGGAGCCACAGGAGGCACAGGGAGAAGGGGACTATGGGGGAGTGGAGTTGCCTCTGCCTCCCCAGGTGAGCGCCCCAAGCTACCCAAACTGGGTCCAGAGCAGCACCCGAGGGCTGTGGAGACAGCAGCTGCCTCAGGCCAGTGCCCCAGCCTGAGCTCATCAGCACCGGGGCCCGGGAGCCGCTGCTGTACTGGAGCTGCCCATGGCCCCTGCAGCCTCCCAGAGGCCAGGAAGGCATCGCAGCCACCCCGCACCAGGACATGGTGCAAGAGGGAGGTCAGGAAATGCTCTGGAGCAGGGAGCAAACAGGGGTGGATGGCAGCCTCCCCAGCTTGGTAAAACCACAAGTGCTCCCCAGGCACGGAAACAGACCCAAGGGTGGGTGTCCATCCACAGCAAGAGTCCTGAAAGAAGGAGTTGGCTGTGCCATAACAGAAGCTGGTGAGTGCCAGGACCTGCAGGCGAGGCTGAAAACCTGGGACCAGGAGCGCCGTCAGTGGCATTCTAGTCTGGAAGCTGGCAGGCCTGAGATCCCACAAGAGCTGCAGTTGGTGTCCAAGTCAAAGCAGGAGAACTCTGAGGTCCCGATGCAAAGGCGATCAGGCCAGAAGCAGGTTCTACCTTTCTAGTCCACCAGGCCTTCAACTGCTTGGGCGTGGCCCACTCACTTTCTAGAGGACCATCTGCTCTATCTACTCTAGAGACTGAAGTGTGAATCTGGTACAGGGGTATACCGGAGTGCAGAAACCCTTTCCTGGAAGCATCCAAGTAATGTTTGGCCGGCTATCTTGTTACTCTGTGGCCCGTCCTGCTGATACATAAAATTGACCATCACAGACTGTTTAAAACGTGAACTGAGGGTTCCCATCCTTGATGACGGTTTTACAGAGGCAAGGAAAACTCTAGCAAGCAGGGAGTCCTGTTCCTGGCTGTCAGGAGCCCAGGCCTCGCCAGGAATCTAAACCAAGGTGAAACACAAGCTCCTGTGCCAGCCAGGAGACTTGCAGGTGCCAGCATCTGCTCCCAGGCCAGGCAGGATGGGTACTCCCTGCAAACATGCACACATGTACACACGTGCACACTCACCATGTACACACATGCATGCATACACATATGCACACACACGTGTGCCCATGCACGCACGCACACAGCCACAGCAGCCGCTGCTGCTGTCCTCAGCACTTCGAGGCCCCATCTTGAACACATTAACCACTGCTCACCCCGGCTGGAGGAGATTACATTTTCCACAGAGAGAGAGGGAAAGAAAAGGCCCCACTAAAGAAATAGTCTGTCCTTTGTTCCCTGAGCGCTGAGCCACTCAGGCACCCCCTCCGGAAGCCCCATCCCATTTCAGAGAAAGGGACATGAGCCAGGAGAGAAGTGGGCTGAAGGGCCTGGAGTGTATGGGAAGGAGCGGGGTGGGGACAGGACAGGGGACAGAGCAGCCAGGGGTCTGCAGGAACAGCCTGGCTGGCCTTGGCTGGCTGCCCTCTCCCCATGCCAGGCCAGCCCATCCCCTCTGTGCAGCTCATGACATCCACGTTCCAAGCTCAGTTGCACGCGCTGCCTGGCTGCCCTGCTGACCCGACCCCAGTGCTCTTCAGACCTCCAAGCCCCACTCCCCAGAGTTCAAGGATGATCAGTGATCGCGCAGATCAGATCGAGGCACAGGCTTTGCAGATTTGGCCACACACTGGCAGGGAGGGAACCGAGCCTGCTCCTCCTCACGCTTCCTTGCTGGCCCGGCCAGCCTCTGGCTCAAGCCTCCTCCAGAAGCAGGCCCTGCCCTGGGGGAGGCCCTTCCTCCCTCCTCAGCACCCCACCGACACTAGTTCATGGTCTCCCACTTCCACCTGCTGCCGGCAGCCCAACGGCTCACCCTTTCCTTACCAGGCACGGCCAGTAGAAGCCTGACTGAGTCCTGAGTCCTGGCCCCGGCTTCAGGGCTGCCCTCCCTCCCAGGCTTGGGTGAGCCCTGGCAGGGGAGGCAGCACACCGTGCAGCAGTGCCTCTGCATGCTGGGCCCTGCCCTTCCCTGCCCTGCCCTGCACCCTGGACCCCTGCATCTCCCTGCCCTGAACCTTGGGCCCCTGCCCCTCCCTGCCCCTCCCTGCCCCTCCCTGCCCCTGGCTCATGACGCCCCTTCCAAGGCTGCCAGAGGAAGTTGCCCTCCAAGGCTTCTGGTCTCCAGGCCAGATACCAGGTGACCAGAAACATTTGGAGTGCAGGAGCCCCTCTCTGAGGGGCTGCTGCAAGTAGGGTACACAGGGGACAAAAAGGTGTCTGTTCCTCAAGGCCAGGCTAGGGGCAGCTTTCTGCCTTCAGTTAAGCAAGGAGGAGACATCACGGTACCAGCAGCTCTGCCAAGCTAGGGGACACAGGTCCTCTGTGCCTACAGCGTTTAGTCGCCATGTGTTTCTTATTGTGATTTATGAGCTTTCTAAAGGCAATTATGTGCCTTTTTTGTCTTGTGTACCCTAAACACTAGGGTGTTTCCAGTTACAAATACCTGCAAACTTGAGTCAACCAGATCTTTACATAAAAAGGTAGTTATTGTCCATGTATCTTTAAAGGTCAGCAATAGTATGGGCTTCAGGTATAGTTTGACCAGGGC
The DNA here is from genome assembly GCF_034190915.1 of Cavia porcellus. NCBI lineage: Eukaryota > Metazoa > Chordata > Mammalia > Rodentia > Caviidae > Cavia > Cavia porcellus. The sequence goes on from NW_026947493.1 coordinate 806,891, forward strand.
CTCAGACTGTCACCAGAACTTGATTTCCTTCTGATGCTTCTCTCATCCTTCCCTGCTCTGTGTGTCGGCTTCCATGACCCAGCCTCAAAATGTGGCTGCCAATAGTCCCGGCATTTATATTCACCCAAAGAGGTCGGCATGGTTCCGGCAGCCCTGAGAGTCACTGTGAGTGGGGTGACTTGGTGACCTGTTGTAACTGGAAGGTAAAACTGACCCAACCTATGAGCTCCATCCCTGGAACCAGGACTAGAAACAGACTTCCCAGGTCTCTAACTAAACCCAGACTGGAAATCAACAGGAGCACCACATCAGAAGTAGGACCGTCCAGGAGCACGGCTTAGGTTTGACCTGAGCAGGAGGATTGCTAATATTTAAAATGCAGGTCCACCCTGGTACTCTGGTATAATTTGCATATAAATGTACACAAAGAGTCAGGATACTGGGCATTTTCTTTCTAAAAGCAGATTTCAAAGGTTTGGGGACTGAACTGTCTTGAACAATGAAACCGAGGGTCAGCAGAATTCAGGGTGAGCCTGGCAGGGCTCTGAAAAGAGAGGACATGGGATAGCGTCAGGGCCCCCTAGCCCTGTCCTGTGGGGGCCCAGAGCCCAGCATCAGCGAGGCCAGGTCCGGACTTCCTGTGCCACGTCCTCCATCAGCCTCGCATCATCGGTGCCTCCCTCCCCTCCCTCCTCATCCCCTCCCCCTCCTTCTCCTCCTCCCCTCCCCCTTCCTCCTCTCCTCCTCCTGCTCAGCAAGGCCCTGCTTAGATGGTGGCTGCCAGGGAAGGGGCCCAGGGCTGTGGCCAGTGTGCCCTCCTCACTGTGCCCCATGGGAAGCCGTGGGGAACCCACAGCCAGTGACTCACAGCACACAGTGGCTGACAGCTGCCAGGACCCCTGGGGCCGGCCGTGCTGCCTGTGCCTGCAGCAGAGGGTCAGAGGCCATCAGGCCTAAGCCCGAGGATGGCTGCTTAACGCCAAGGCCACTGTGGGTGGCAGGGGCTGCCAGACCCCAGGAGCAGCCTGGCTCCTGCTGTGGTGGCCTGAACATTTTCCTTGCATGGTGGCAGATACTCCCGAATCACTCACCCCAAACCTCAAGCCCAGCAGGTGCACGTGATGCCTGGCCCTGAGCTGACCGGCCTGAGCTGATTAGGCTCCCCACCTGACAAGCAGATGCAGGCTGCAGATGTGAGAGGCTTCCTGTGGTAGCCCTTGGGCCTGGGCAGGGAAAGAGTCTGAATCCCATTTCACAACCAAGTAAAGCAATATCTGCAGAGTTGACTGCTGGAGGGCGTTTGCTAGGATCCACTCGGAAACCCAGCCTGGTGCTGTGTCTGTAATCCCAGCACTTGGGAGGCTGAGGCAGGATGATCACTGTGAGTTCAAGGCCAGCCTGAACAAAGCTCTGTCTGGAAAGCACCCCATCCAGCTGAGTGCCCAGGAGGGGACATCCCTCAGGAGGACATGGTCGTGTGCCAGATGGACCGTGAAAACCAGAGCTGTTAGAGCTGCAAACTTGAAGACTGAGCTTTTGCGCAGATCTTTCCATTTCTCTCTCCCTCCCTCCTTTCTGGAAAGAACCAAGCAGCCCTGGCCCCACAGTCACACCCAGAAATTAAGTAGCCGAAAAGCACGTTGTCTAGACAAACAGATTTTATGGGTCCAATTAATTCCTGCCAGTCAAAAATAGCCATGCTTAATAAGAGGCTGTATTTAGAATCTGTCATTAGCTGCTCCCTGTGGGACAAACCTCAACTCAGATTCCACAGACTCCTCCTCTCACTCGGAGGCCTGTGGACCGCTATGTGGCACCGGGCTTTTTTGAGTACCATGGCCACAAGAAGCCAGCAAAGTCCTGGGTGGCTTGAGCCGCAGGCTTAAGTCAGAGAGCAAGTAGACACCTTTCCTCTGGGTCATGTGGCCAGGCATGGGCGGCTTAACCGGCTCCCAAATGCCTTACCGGTCCCTGTGTCCCCAGCTCCGCTGTCTTTCCTGCACCCCTGATCCAGAGGTCTCTAGGTCTGTTATGGAGTGTGGGCCCCCATTACAGTACCGCTGTCCCCGAAAAGAGACACTAGATTGGTTGGTCGGTTGATTGGTTTGTTGGAGACAAAATTTCACTATGTAGCCCAGGCTAGCCTTGACTTGATGGCAACCCTCCTGCCTCAGCCTCCCGTGCACTGGAGTGGCGGAAGTGCACCACCACACCTGGCAAGAGCATCGATTTTGAGTCACCATTATTAGCCCAGAGGGCAGACAAGGCAAGTCCCTGGGGACTCAGGACATAGCCAAGTGCCATGTGTCTGTAATCCCAGCACTTGGATGCTGCCGATGGATGGCCAGGCTCCCGAAGCCGCTTCGAGCCACCTCTGAGGGTGCTGTCCCCAGTGTGGGTACGGGGTGTGCAGGCGGTGCTCTCGGGGCTCTCCAGGCGGCGGCCAAACTCTCCCTGGTTTCAAGGGAGCTGAGCCAAGCCACAGCCCAAGGGTCACCGACTTTTCCTCCCTGGAGACCAGCAGGACTCAGCCTTCCAGAGGAAAAGAGCCAAGCTAGAAATACAAGACATCGTGACTGTCTACCTGCCCTCTGTCACTATGGCAAAGGACAGCGTTACCCCAGTCGCATCACAGCCCCCTTCTCTTTTTTTTTTTTTAATTTTATTTTATTTAAGAGGAAAAAGAGAAAAACACAAAACAAAACAAAGCAGTGTAAGGTTACACATAATACAGAACTACAAAAAAAAAAAAAAACATAACAGTAAGAAATCACCTGTTAATAGATTACATATTATCATCTTGGAAATAGTTGCTCAAATCACAGTATCAAAGAATACAAAGTAGACATTCAAACAGAGAGACTGCAAACAGCTGTGTTCAATGATCCAAAAACATTAATATAGTCAGCTATTTAACACCCCTAAACACACTTGCTGTTATATCCGTTAGAGCTCTTTTTTTTTTTCCTCCCTCTCTTTTTTACAACAAAATTTACACATTTTGGATTTTATTACTCCTTAGTTCTTATTACTTTTTTTGGGGGGGGGAGAGAATAAAGTCAAATATGGCAAAACAAAGCTGTCAGTCAAAACCAAGGATAGACATAGCACATGATGTAGAACAGAGTACAAGGTTATTAACAATGGTTATCAACGTTGTCTCTTGTTTCCTTAAAAAGAATTGTCTATCTCATTAGATATTATAAAGTTGGGCAAAACAGTAGAGAACAAGACCAATAAAACTTAGGCATTGTGAACATTACAGGACTTCCAAAGGAGACAATAGTCAAACCAGAACGGGCATCTTAGTGAATCTTATTGCCTTCAAAGTAGTTGCCTATACCCTCAGACTTGATACTATCGCACAGAATGGAACAGAGTCTAATCAGTCAAAACAAGATCGTGGGAGTATTACAGGACTTCAAAACAAGTTAATAGGAAATCAAAAAGAGTTACTATTATATATCCTAATTTTTTTAATTTTTCCCTTAATTAAAAAAAACATAAGAAATAACTAAATAATTTTTTTAAAGAATAGTAGTTACCATAGTGTCTGTCTTTTTCCTTGAAATATTTGAATAAAACTTCATATACTATAGCTTCAAATATTTCCATATCAAGAAGCCCAGAATAAAGCCTTTCTAATTAATAAGTGAAAATTTTATAAGGCTTCAAGGCCACATAATGGGGAATCATGATTACCACATATTTTTATATATTTGAATCATTATTTACATTAGGGAAACTATTTGGTATTCATACATGTGAGATTGATTTATTTCACTTATGAGTATGGTCTCAAGCTGCGCCCATTTATTGATAAATATCTCAATGTGATCCTTCTTTATAGCTGAATAATACTCCATTGTATAGAAATACCACACCTTTTTTATCCATTCCTCAGTTGATGGACACTTGGGTTGTTTCTAAGATCTGGCGATTACAAATTGTGCTGCTGTAAACATAGGTGCACATATATCACTGTGGTATGATGCTTTCAGTTCTTCTGGGAATATGCGTAGAAGTGGAATAGCTGGAATAAATGGGATTTCCAATCCCAACTTTTTGAGAAATCTCCAGACAGACCTCCACAAAGGCTGTACCAGTCTACACTCCCACCAACAGTGCAGGAGAGTTCTTTGTCCCCACAGCCTCTCCAGCATTTGTTGTTGTTGGTTTTCTTGATCCTGGCCATTCTTTCAGGAGTGAGATGGTATCTCAGTGTGGTTTTAATTTGCATTTCTCTAGTGACCAATGATGATGAACATTTTTTCATGTATTTATTTGCCATTTGCATTTCTTCATCTGAGAAGTGTGTATTCATCTCAGATGCCCATTTTTGAATTGGATCTTTGAATTTTGGGGGTCTGAGTTTTTTTAATTCTTTATATGTGTTAGACAAGAGTTCCTTGTCTGAGAGAGAGTTCACTAAAATCTTTTCCCAGTTTGTGGGTTTTCTTTTCACGATGCTGGAGATTTCTTTTGACATGCAGAAACTTTTTAATAAGAAGTGGTCCCAGTTATTGATTCTGGGAAGTATTTCCCGTGCGGTTTGGGTCCTGTTCATGAATTCTCTACCTACTCCTATGTCTCCAAGGTTTCTACCCAATTTGTCTTCCAATAGATTTAGTGTTTCTATTTTAATATTCAGATCTTTGACCCATTTAGATTTTAATTTAGTACATGGTGATAGACATGGGTCTAGCTTTAGTTTTCGGCAAATGGAGAGCCAGTTTTTCCAGCACCATTTATTAAAGAGACTGTCGTCCTTCCAGTGAACCTGCTTGGCTCCTTTATCAAAGATAAGGTGGTTGAATGTGTTTGTAGTTGTGGTTGTATCTTCTAATCTATTCCATTGATCTTCAGCTCTGTTTTGATTCCAATACCATGTTGATTTTACTACTGTTGCTTTGTAATATAATTTCAAGTCAGGGATTGTGATGCCTCCTGCTTTGTCTTTGCTGCTTAGAATTGCCTTTGCGATTCTAGGTCTCTTCTGGTTCCAGATGAAATTTAGGAGTGATTTCTCTAGATCTATAAGGTATGTTGATGGTATTTCTATTGGGATTGCATTGAATCTATATAAGAGTTTTGGGAGAATAGCCATCTTCACAATGTTTGGTCTTCCTATCCATGAGCAAGGGATGTCTTTCCATTTTCTGAGATCATCTTCAATTTCCTTTTTCAGTGTATTATAGTTTTCACTGTATAAGTCTTTCACTTCTTTCGTAAGAGTAATTCCTAAATATTTCATTTTTTTGCTTGCTAATGTGAATAGTCCAGTTTCTCTTATTTCCCTCTCTGTGATTTTGTTGTTTGTGTATAGGAATGCTATTGATTTCTGAGTATTGATTTTGTATCCAGCCACATTACTGAATTTATTTATTGTATCTAAGAGTCTTTCAATGGAGTTTAGGGGATCTTCTATGTAGAGTATCATGTCATCTGCAAACAATGATAACTTAACTTCTTCTTTTCCTATCTTTACCCCTTTTATTTCTCTTTCTTGCCTAATTGCTCTGGCTAGTACTTCCAGTACTATGTTAAATAGGAGTGGTGATAAAGGACATCCTTGTCTTGTGCCTGATTTTAAAGTAAAGGCTTTCAATTTTTGGCCATTTAGTATGATGCTGGCTGTTGGTTTGTCATAAATGGCCTTTATTATATTGAGGTAAAGACCATCTATTCCAATTTTCTGTAAAGTTTTTATCATGAATAAATGTTGGACCTTATCGAAGGCTTTTTCTGCATCTATAGAAATGATCATGTGATTCTTATTTTTGGCTTTATTGATATGGTGGATTACATTTATTGATTTGCGTATGTTGAAACATCCTTGCATTCCTGGGATGAATCCCACTTGGTCATGGTGTATAATCTTCTTGATGATTTGCTGCATCCTATTTGCCAATATTTTATTGAGGATTTTTGCATCTGTGTTCATTAGGGAGATCGGTCTATAGTTGTCTTTTTTAGTTGGGTCTTTCTCAGGTTTTGGTACTAGAGTAATATTTGCTTCCAGGAATGACTTAGGAAGGATTGCTTCCCTTTCAATTTCATTGAATAGTTTGAGGAGTGTCGGCATTAGGTCTTCTTTGTATTTCTTGTAGAATTCTGCAGTGAATCCATCTGGGCCTGGGCTCTTCTTGGTGGGTAAGGACTTAATTACATTTTCAATTTCAGTAACAGAGATTGGGTTATTCAACAGTTTTACATCCTCTTGATCTAGCTTTGGCACTTCATATGCTTCTAAGAATCTGTCTATTTCTTCTGTGTTATCAAACTTTTGAGAGTAGAGGTTTTCGAAATAGGTGTTGATGATCGTCTGTATTTCTATTGGGTCTGTAGTGATTTCTCCTTTTTCATTTCTTATTGCATGAATTTGAGCTTTTTCTTCCCTTTTTAAAATAAGGTTGGCTAGGGGCTTATCGATTTTATTTATTCTTTCAAAGAACCAACTCTTTGATTCGTTGATTCTTTGGATTGTTTTCTTAGTCTCTATTGCATTGATTTCTGCTCTGATTTTTATAATTTCCTCTCTTCTTTTGGCTTTGGGCTTGACTTGCTCTTCTTTTTCTAGCTGTTTGAGGTGTAGCATCAAGTTATTTATTTGTATTCGTTCTGTTTTCCTGATGTGGGAACTCAGTGCAATAAATTTTCCTCTCAGGACGGCTTTCATTGCATTCCACAGATTCCAGTAAGTTGTACCTGCATTTTCATTTTCTTTTAGGTATTGTTTGATTTCTTCTTTAATTTCTTCTGTGACCCACTGATTACTCAAGAGTGTATTATTCAGTTTCCATGTGTTTGTGGGACTTTTGCAGTATCTTTTATCATTAATTTCTAATTTCAGAGCGCTATGATCCAATAATATGCAAGGGATGATTTCAGCTCTTTTGCACTTGTTTAAATATGTTCTGTGAGCTAATATATGGTCTATTTTAGAAAATGATCCATGTACTGCTGAGAAGAATGTGTATTCTGATGTTGTTGGGTGGAACATTCTGTATATATCTATCAAACCCATTTGTTCACAGGTATGATTCAGTTCTGTTATTTCTTTGCTCATTTTCTGTCTGGTTGATCTGTCCCTTGGTGTCAATGGCGTATTAAGGTCTCCTGTTACAATTGTGTTACTGATAATTTGAGTTTTCATTTCTGTTAATAATTGTTTTATATAACTGGGTGCTCTGGAGTTTGGTGCGTATATATTTAAGATAGTTATCTCTTCCTCTTGGAGTTTTCCCCTTACGAGTATGTAGTGACCTTCTTTATCCTTTATGGTCATTGTTGGTTTAAAGTTCACATTGTCTGCAAACAGAATGGCTACTCCTTCCTTTTTTTGGATTCCTGCTGCATGAAGAATTGTTTTCCATCCTTTGACTTTCAGTCTGTGAGTATCCTTCTGTGTTAGATGGGTTTCCTGTAAACAGCATATGGTTGGATTTTGTTTCTTGATCCATTCTGCTAGTCTGTTTCTTTTGATTGGTGCATTGAGACCATTTACATTAATGGTTATTATTGTTAAATGTTGGTTAATTGTAGGAATGTTATCTCTCTGCTGTTGCATCTTTATCTTTCTGTTCTGTTTAATTATTTGCTTTGCTTAGTGGTTTTTTCCTTTGTGTATCTAAACTGTCTTTCAATATTTTTGCAGGGTTGGTTTGGTGTTCATGAAGTTCTTCAGCTGTTCTTTGTCATGGAAGTATCGTATTTCACCATCTATTTTGAATGATAGTTTTGCAGGATATATCAGTCTAGGTTGGAAATCATTTTGCTTTAGGATCTGGAATACTTCACTCCATGCTCTTCTTGACTTTATCGTTTGTGCTGAGAAGTCTGCTGTGATTCTGATAGGTTTTCCTTTATAAGTGATCTGTCTTTTCTCTCTGACAGCTTTTAATAATCTATTCTTGTGTTGGATTTCTGGGATGGTGATTATTATATGTCTGAGTGTAGTTTTATTTTGGTTATGACTATTTGGAGTTCTATATGCTTCACTGATCCTGATGTCAGTTTCTGATCTCATGCTTGGGAAATTTTCAGCTATTACTTCTCTAAATATCCTCTTGATATCCTTTATGTTGTCTCCTTCTTTTTCATTAATCCCTATCATTCTTATGTTATTCTTCTTTGCATCGTCTTGCAGTTGTTGAATTGTTGTTTCCTGATTCCTTGTTATTTTTAAAAGATCTTTCCTTTCCTGTTCACTAGCTGCAATCCTGTCTTCAAGGTCTGAAATTCTATCTTCACTTTCATTAAGGTGGTTTTTACAACTTTCAGTGGAGTTTTTTATTTCCTGTATATCTCTGTGCATCTGCATTATGTATTCTGTTTGTTTCTTATATTGCTCATCTAGGGATTCTATCTTTTTGTTTAGTTCCTCCAATTTTTTATCTGTGTTTTCTTTAGATATATTTAGAATCTCTTTCATTTCTTTTATCATTTCTTCTTTTATCTGGGAAATTATTTCGAGTTTGAATTTCTTTAAAGCTTCCTGGAGTTGCTTGTCAACTTCAGTAGCTATTGTGTCTGATATATGAGGTGGATGGGATATATTTTCTTCTAAATACACTCCTCCTAGGGTTTCCTGAGATGAGCTGGCGGTTTGAGGTTGTAATTTGGTCTTTCGTTTTGTCATTTTCCTATATTTCTGTGTTTCAAGTGTTATTTGAAAGCTTCCTCAGGATCTGTTGAAAATCCCCTTCTATGTTTGCAGCTACTGAGACTCTGGCACCACGCTACCCCAAGCCATTGGGCCTGCAGAACCAGTGGCCCTCCTCTGCTTGTTCAGAACTCCGCAGTTCCAGACAAGCTGGGCCTCAGGGACACTGTGTGCCCCTTGGAAGCTCCACAGCTCTTCAATCGCAGCCGGGTTAGGGTACTCACCACAGGCCGCAGTGCCTCAGGAGCCTGTGATCCCTCCCTGCTTGCAGAGATATCCACAGTCCTCCAGACAAAGGAAGGGGCTTCTGCAGGCACTCCAGATCCGCCCAGCTCCTCCTCTGCACACCAATGGCTAGGTGCGGCTGGGCTCGGGGGATAGTGTAGGCCCGCCCACCCGTCGGGAGCTCAGCAGACCTCCAAGTGTAGCCAGGATGGGGAGGCGGATGTAGTGGCCTCTAACCCACTGCTCCACTTCACTGCACCCGGAAGCCTGGGGGGTCCGGAACAGTCTGAGATTTGGGCAGAGTGTGCTGGGCACTCACCACAGGCCGAGGTGCCTCAGGAACCTGCGATCCCTCCCTGCTTGCAGAGATATTCAGTCCTCCAGACAAAGGAAGGGGCTTCTGCAGGCACTCCAGATCCGCCCAGCTCCTCCTCTGCACCGGATAGACAGTCTTACCGAGAGATAGGGATAGGTGAGCGAGTTTTTGGAGGTTTCAGTCCACACTCAGTTGGCTCCAAGGCAGGCAGGCATGGCTGGGTCGCAGTTCATGGCGGCTGCAAAAAACTCAGCCCCCTTCTCATTTTGAAGATACTTGTGCCATCATTATTGCTGCTTTCCAAAGCAGCTCTGGGCGTTCTCTTTCACCAGTGTCTTTAGCTGCTGCTGTGGCTCTCGGATTCAAAACGCCTGACCTTTCTCCACTGATTTGCTTGGGGGAAGAGCGGGAAGTGGCCTGGTGCCAGATCCGTGGAGGTGGTGAGGACACGCTTCAATGTTTCACCAGCCTCGCCTCGCCTTTGCAGGGCTCTCGGAAGCAGCTTCGAAGTATTTCTGATGGTGCTTTCTAAAGACATGCATGAAAGAGCACGTCCAGAGCTGCTGCAGAAAGCAGCAGAAACCATGGGATGCGTTTGTTTGCATCGAGGGGAAGATTTCATGGGGAATGGGTGGTGATGTGTCTCTTACTGTAGGAAGTTTTTAATTTAAACGCTATAGATTTTGATGCACACACAGGTACACAAACACACCCAGGGCTACCTCTCCGTCACCCCTCAGCTCTGCACCTGGCCCTACCCTCAGCCAGGAAGGAGCACATCCCCCACCACCTGTGCTGTCCTCTCTTCCTCCACAGGCTGGTTGTGGGTGCCCCACTGGAAACCAATGGTCACCAGAAGACAGGAGACATTTACAAGTGTCCTGTGATCCAGGGCAACTGCACCAAACTCAACCTTGGTAAGTGGCCATCAGCCTTGTGCCTGTCTGGTGCAGAGGGATCCTGCCCATATCCATATCCAGGTATCCACAGGGTGGCACAGCTGATGTCCCCCCCCCATTTTACAGATGAGAAAATCGAGGCCACAGAGAGGCAGCAACTTGCCCGTAGCTGTATAATTTTCCAGGCAGCAGCCAGGGTTCCCAGCCAAGTCTCCAGGGTGCCCAGTTTGACTCTACCTCCAATTAATGTGGAGAGAAAAATCCTCTCCCGGTTTCCACCTGATTGGGAACCAGAACAGCAGCAGCTGACCTGGTTGTTTTGTAGACAGTGTCCACCCCAAGCCCGGTGCCAGTTAAGGGCTCCCAACCACTGGATCACACGATACCTACTCGTATGCCAGGCATGGAGGTGCTAACCTGCAAGCCCCGTTCTCAGGACATTGAGGGAGGAGGGTCTCGGCAAGCTCGAGGCCAGCCTGGGCCTCCCTGGGCCCAGCATGTGGCCGCCAGCTGTGGGTCTCGTGGGTGGGGAGGTCGAGCCAGCGCTGTGGGGCCCAGGCTTCACTGAGCAGAGCGTGCAGAGCAGGATCCTGGCCAGGGCTCCTCGCCCTGCTGCCTGGTCTCTTTGCTGTGTGTGTCCAGGCCCCACTCGCCACCCCCTCTAGCTGGGCCTTGCACATGTGTGGAGTGATGGGACCCTTTGGTCCCAGAGTGCTGTGGGAATGCTCAGAGAGCAGGAGCCACGGCTGTGCTAGGAGGGGACAGTAGTGAGGAGACAAATTACAAAACGGGTTCATGGCAGGTGGGGATAAATGCTGAGACAGAAGCCAGGCAGCTGGGGGTACAGAGGGAAGGAGTCCTCCCCTGGCCCAGTGGCCAGGAAAGACTAACTGGGCAGGTAGCAAATACCTGCAAATGCCTGCTGTGGAGGAGGCTGGTGGTGCAGAGCATCTGCAAAGACCCTGACGTAGGACCAAGTTTGCTCTATTGGGGAACATGGATAAGGGCACTGTGGTTGATATAGGAGTGCGAGTGGCAGGCGCTGCGCCCAGGGTTCAGGCCAGTCCTGGAGGGGCATGGACACAGAAACAAACATTCAGTTTCCCCTGTTGCCCAGCTTTCAGCACAGAACCCATTTCCACAGAGGGGGACAAGACCTGAAACTCCAGGCAGCATTTCTAAGCTGGGACAGAGGCCCAGGCCACAGCATACAGTAGAAAACCAAGTGGGAAGCCCAGGGCTGGGCGTGCCGAGGGCCTTCCCAGGGCTGAGCAGCACTGCCCAGGACTCCTCCTCTCTCCAGAGAAAGCTAAGACGGTGTCCATCATTCATACCCTAGGCTGAAGGAGTCCACCACTGTGGCCTTCTCCCCACCCTGGATGGAGTCAGAGATCTGAGCCCCGGGGAGGGGCTGGGGGAGGCAGTCAGCGCCTCAGGGACGCAGGCCGCAGCTCTCAGCCTCCCCTGGCCTGTCACGCATCCCAGCCACAGGGGGCTGTGCTGGGCTCCAAGAGGAGCCTTACTAAAAACTGAGGGGATCCAGAGAGAGCAACACCAGGCAGCACCCCACTCAGGACCATCCTGTGCCAGTGCCTGCCAAATGCCTGTCCCCAGGGCCCCTGCTGCATGGGCCTGCTCACCTGCACAGTAGATGCGAATCATTTGGGACTGAGACCCCTGGAAGTCACAGTGCATGCACACGCACACTCTCCTGGCAAACTGTACCTTGACAGTGAGACCCCAGAAACTTCAGCTGAGGTCATTCCTCTGTGGCCCCAGTCAGCCCCCTCCCCACTCCAGCCAGCTGCTGACCCTACTTTGCAAATTTCCCTCTTGGTAGCCGAGACACTTCTGGACGGGGCCTTGTCCCTACAGAAGACACTTGTCAAGTTCCCTGCTCTTTGCCTGTGACAGAGAACCCCTCACGTACACGTGCCTATTTGTCTGAGGCCAGAAAGAAAAGGACCAGGAAGAGCAGGAGCCGGGTGTGGTGGCACACGCCTGTAACCCCAGCACTTTGAGGCAGGAGGAAGCCTAGGCAAGTTATCAAGAGAAACAGAAGAGTGCCGGGAATGTAGCCCAGTGCAAAGGCTCGGTCCCCAGTGCCTCCACCATCACAACACTGCAGAAGCCCTGGGTGGGGCCTGTGAGGGGCTGATGGGGAAGGTGGCTTGAGGGAAGCATAGGAAAGTCCTCAGTGAGTGCCATGTTGAGGGGACACCGAGGAAGTGTTGGGGCTCAGTCCAGGGACTGCTGAGGGAAAAGCTGGGGACCAGGTGATGACAAGTTGGCTGCTCACCTTCTCTGAGCCCAGGCTGTCGACTCCCACATGAGGAAGCGACCACGCCCGGGGACACCGTGGGGCTTGGGCTAGGGCGGGCAGGAGGGGCGCACCTGACTCCTCCCTGCACCCCAGGAAGGGTCACCCTGTCCAACGTGTCAGAGCGCAAGGACAACATGCGTCTGGGCCTCAGCCTCGCCACCAACCCCAAGGACAACAGCTTCCTGGTAAGAGCCCGAGGCCTGTGCTTTCGTCTCCACGGCCTTCCCTGTCAGAAGCATGCAGGTCGCAGCAGGGGAGGAGGAGGAGGAGGAGGAGGAGGAGGAGGAGGAGGAGGAAGAGGAGGAGGAGGAGGAGGAGGAGGCGGTGGTGTTGGGGCTGAGGTGGTAGCGACATTCATTCATTCATTCAGCAATCGGCTCCAAGCACCCAAGGCAGCCCTGGGACTCCACTGCCTGTGGAGCTCCAGCCCAGCTGAGACTCTGGTTGGTGGGGAGAGGGGAAGACATGGGTGCGATGTGGGGACAGAGAGACACCAGTGCCCGAGGTGTCTGTGCCTCACACAGTCTGGACGCAGACTCTGCACACAGGAAGGGAACATGGCAGGTATGACAGTCCTGTGCCCGGCCACCTCACTGGAGTGACCCCTACTCCTGCCAATAGGTGCCATTTGGGTTTCAGAACTGGGGACTCGTGGTCCCTAGAGCCAGGTGTGAGGAAGGGTCAGAGAAAACTTGCTCCAGAAAACTTAGTGAGAAATGCCCTCCGCACCAGGCATGGTGGCATATGTCTATAATCGCAGCCCTCTGGGAGGCTGAGGCAGGAGGACTGTTATGTTTGAGCCCAGCCTGGACAATGTAACAACTTCCTGAGACTCTGTCTCAAAAAAAAATGGGGGATTCAGTGTAAAGGACCTGGGTTCCAGTCCCAGTACAGCAAAGAGCAAGAACAGCACCCCTCGCTTCTAGGCTCTTGTCCATCAGTTGGGTTCTGCTGGCGGATGTGACATCTGCGGGGTGGGGCGCCAAAGGCCAGGACCGTGAGATGGCTGACGTCTTGGAGCTTGAGAGAATGGCAGCCCCACCAGGGAAAGTTATGAGTCGCCTCCACACGGACGCAGGCCCCTCCCCTTCGTCATCCCAAGGACAAAGCAGGACCCTGGCCCTGTCCACGCATATGCCCATCAGGGCTGGGTCCCCATGCCCTCTCCCTCTGAGGCTCCTGGGCACTGTCCTGATAACTTGGTTTCACCTAGTTCACAGGTGGCATGGGGGTTGCGGGGGGCCCTCCGCATGGGTCTCTGCTTATGAATAGCAACGTTTGGCCAGCTCCTTCACTCACCCTCTCTTTAGTTCCATTCCCTCACCAATCACCCCTCCCTGTGTCCGTCCATGCACCTCCCCGCTACCATCAGTCAGACCACCCTCAAGTCTCCCACTCCGCAACTGCCTCCACTCCTGCCTGTCTATTCACCCACCCCATTCTGCCGTTTTCCATTCATTCCTTTCCTTCCATCCATTCATCACCCATCTCCCATCAGTCTCCTCCTTCCCCTCCATTCATCGTCTGTCCATTCATCTACCCAGCCGCCAAGCCGTCACTCCTCTCCCATCCAGGAACCCGTCTGTGCCCCAATCTATCTCCCATTCACTTCCCATCCAGCCACCTTCCACGCCTGCCTTCCCACCCTTCCTCTGTTCACCTGCCTACCAGCAAACCACCCACCTCCCATGCGGCCTTCTCCCCTTCCACGCCTGCCTTCCCTTCCATCCACCTACCGTCTGTCCACACATCAGACCACTCACTGCTCTTCCATCCGGTCATCTCCCCCGCAGTCATCTCTCCACCTACTCATGCCTTCCATTCATCCATCCATCGTCATTCACCCATTCACCTGTCCGTCTACCCACTCATCGTCCACAATGCCTCCATCTGTCCACCTACACATCAGCGCCTAGCGCTCCACTCACTCAAGTTCGAGGCCAGCCTGGGCTACATAGTGAGTCCACACCAGCCTGAATTAGCCCAGGGGTTCTGACGGCAGGACAGACAGATAGGTGTGGACCTGGGCTTTTGCTTCTAATCCCCTGCCTTGGAGACAAACCCGTCACCCAGTCCTTCAAGGGGGGCCGGACAACAGCCAGCTTGGTAGCTGATGTCACAGACAGGGGACATTCTCTTTCTCTCTCTGTCTCTGTCTCTGTCTCTGTCTCTGTCTCTGTCTAGTAAGAGCCCATGCACATTGTTGGGCCCCATTCGGGAAGTCTGCCCAGGTGACCTCTGCAGACCGCAGAGCTTGTCAGCCACCCGACAGGGATGACCCAGACCCCATGGGACGAGTGAGCAGAGGAAGTCACAGCCTAAAGCACAAGACAGGGGGATTCCAAGACACTGTTGTCCCCATCCTACCTGGGACCAAGAGACCAATGCACACTGCAGGACATGGCACGGACCCTGTCCCCATGCCCCCAGCACTCCATGGAGTCTACCGTAGCCATGCAGGTGGGGGCTGGGCCCCGGCCACTAGCCCTGGCCCTCTGTGCTTCCCAGGCCTGCAGCCCACTCTGGTCTCACGAGTGCGGAAGCTCCTACTACACCACGGGGATGTGCTCACGAGTCAACGCCAACTTCCGGTTCTCCAAGACCGTGGCCCCAGCCCTCCAGAGTAAGTAGCTTCGGCCCTGCAGACCCAGCATGCGCGGGGACAGTCCGGAGGCTCGGGCTCTGACCACGGCTGTTCTGTGATCTCCAGGCAGCCCTGCTGCAGCCCTCTGGATAATGGGGGGCGGGGGGTCACTGCACCTGCCTGCGCCTCTCCCAAATGACCAAGGGGAACAGCAATGGCCTTAGTAATCCTTATCCCAGTTCAGTGCTCCAGGGCCTTAGGGAGGTCAGCCCAGCAAGGTGGGAACACATCTTCCCACCCCCCACCGCCGCCACCCCAAAAAAACCTGGGGAGCTGGTGTTAGGCTTTGCCTCAGGAAAGCCCAGACTTTTGGCCCTGAGCCTTACTTTTTCCTCTGGGCTGAGGACCCTCACCCCAGCAGCTGCGGCTGCTTTATAGCAGGCCTCTGGCCGCCTGCAGCCTTGCTACAAACAGTGGCTCAGTCACCAGGCCTACAAGGGCTGGAAGATGGGGGAGGGCCAGGCTGGCGCCCAGGCGAGGTCAGGCTACCTGGGTGTCCACTAGGGGGCGTCACATCCCACGAGCTGCTGCCCACGGGGGCCGAGGTGTCAGCACGCCAGCCTCCCTGCACCTCTACAGTGGAGGCCTGCAGACCTGGCTGACCAGCAGCCCTGCCCCCGCACTTAGCATCTGCAGGCTCTAGGGCGCCCCCTGTGGGTCCTAATCCAGCAGGCGTGGGATAGATAGCAGAGTATGTGCGTGTGCGTGTGCGCATGCAAAACCATGTTCCCCAGGGGAGGATTCAACATGGTTTTCTTTTTAATTTTTATTTTTCTGAGTCCGCATTTACAGTGCCTGATTGAGTTCTTCCTGGGGAATTGGCATGTGTGCGTAACACATCGAAATTTTTTTGTCCCATCTCCTCCCCTTCCTCCCACTTCCCTCCATCTCTTTATCTCTCGCCCTTTTGCAAAGGTTCTATTTTTCTGTTTTCAATCTTTCTTTTTTTTTTTTTTTTTTTTGTCTTTTTCGTTTTTACCGGTACCAGGGATCGAACTCACGACTGCCTGCTTGCAAGGCAGGCGCTTATGCCGCTGAGCTAAATCCCCAGCCCCTGTTTTCAATCTTTCATTTTGTGCTTTGTTTATTTTTTGGGTTTCTCGTATAAGAGAAGCCCTGTGATATTTAAGCTCGTGGGTCTGATTTATTTCACTGAGCGTGATGGTCTCATGGTGCATACCATTTTCCTACAAATGACTCGGTTTTCTGTCTTTGTGGCACAGTAGTACTGTAGCGGGTGTAAACACATTTTCTTTGCTCATCTGTCATTAGATGGAAATTTAGCTATTACAAGCTGTGCTGCTGTAGACCTGGGCATGTAATGGGACATCTTTTATATATATATATATTTTTTTTTCTGAACACTATTCATACTCAGCTCTCTTTAGCAAACTCCATACTCAAAAGCAGAATCTTCCCAAGATGTCTTTTTTTAAAACTAAAACTTCAAAACTAAATAATTAAAATTATAAGAAAGAAATCAGTGGTAATGCATTCATTGTAAGAATAAAAATATGGTAAAGATTTAAAAAGAATCCCGGCCACCACCCACAAGAGCTGGGCTTGGTCTGCTCTGCAGCCATTTGTACCCAATAGGACCATGAAAGTGGCAAAGGCCACTTTCTACGAGCTCAGCCCGGCCCGAGGGCCCGGTGCCCACACACTGCACCCAGACTGCAGGTAACAAGGAGTGAGCCTCCAGGAAACGCAAATGCACCATGCCCCAGAGAACACAGAGCCCGTTGGGCCCCAGGGCTCTGGGCCATCCAACCCACTGGGCCCAGCTGCACAGAGCCAGGCAGTGTGGCCTTCATAGCACAAGGGCAGCAAGAGTAGCCAGGCACAGAGCACCGATGTAAGGGAGACCTTTACAACAGTGTGAAAATTCACCAGTAAAAGTAAGCACATGCCCAGCTATAAAATGTACATAGCCCAGCTGTTGACAAAGATGGCTTAGATTTTTAAGAGGTTTTTCTTTTTTACATTTGTTACATGGCCCATGTTCACTTATTTTCCTTGTTGATTTTTATGACTCCTTCCAATCTGGTATTAATATTGTAAGAATATAAAAGAAGTTCTTAATTCAGAGGCAGAGATAAAGGCCCAGAGTGTGATCACATGATGTCACAGCTGTGTTAACTCAGTGCTTTCTTATAAAAGATGGAACATTAGCATCAGCTAAGAGGTTCTGGGCCCTTGCTTTGTGCTCAGCTGTGGAATTATGTTCTTCCTAACTCTTCCTGCTTGCCAAGATGCCTCTCTGACAGCAGAAAAAACTGGGGCTGAGATATTGAGTGACTCCCCCAGGTCACAAAGCCAGGGAGCAGCAAGGCCAGGTCTAATGTCAAATCCATGTCTGGGCCCAGACACCATGCCTCTGTGCTAAAAACTGAAATCTACCCATTCAGGCTGCAAAGGAAAGCAGAGAGGACCTGGACCTGGCTCGGGCAGGGACCCTCGGCAGGGTCAGTCTCTGATCCAGAGCGGAGGTGTTAGAGCTTCAGAAAACTTTGTTAAAATAGTTCACAGAGCAGCAGGACCCAGCCAGGCTCTCCCAGCTCCTCACTCACTGTGACCTAAATGTCCAGCCTGAGGATGGCTCCCGGCATGGGGAATCACACGCGCACACACCATTAGGTCATTCTTCCACCATCCTGTGAAAATGACGGAAACTCGTAGGCTGACAGACCGTGGCTCCTTGGATGGCCATGATCACGTCCCTCCCTCCCAGGGTGCCAGACCTACATGGACATCGTCATTGTCCTGGATGGCTCCAACAGCATCTACCCCTGGGTGGAGGTCCAGCACTTCCTCATCAACATCCTGAAGAAGTTCTACATCGGCCCAGGGCAGATCCAGGTGAGCGGTCGGCACGGCCTCAGCGCAGAACCCCTGATCCATGTCCTTGGCTGTGTTGGGGTGTCGGGAGGCGTCTTTCATGCTTAGGGGAGTACAGGTGAAAGGCTGAGGCCCCAGAGTACCTGTCCCTGGCAGGTACCTCAGGGCATGGTTTGGGGAGGTCCCATTTCCCAGGTGAGTCACTTTACAATGTCACTCTAAGACATGCCTAACAAGCCAGGCTATTAAATGGCAGTGGAGCTTGTGATGAAGTGATGGGTTCTTTTAGGGTCCTGGGGAGATCCCCAGTATTTGAACAATACTTGCCCCAAGGGAACTCCATAGGCCCACTCAACAGTAACATTTTATTGTTGGATTGCTACCACAGGTCATTAATGGTTTTTTGTTGACTAGAAAGATGTAATATTGTCAGCCTTGGGGACAGGAGAACCTCTTCACCAAGACCCTTCACCCACACCGCTCCTGATATTTTGAACTTCCATGCTCTACTCAATAAGCCACATAATCTATAGGGCCTTCCCCTAAATTCCAGTCTCCTTTCTCTGTATGTAACCCCCTCGCCCATATCCCACAGAGCTATTCATTTATTCCAGAACTTTCCAGAACCTTCTTCCTTGGGCTCTACTTACTTCTTGGAAAAGACGAATCCTCACTCCTGAACTGCCCCAGGCAGAGGTCTAAGTTTCAGGAAGGAGGACGTTCTTTCACCTTCTCCTCTGCCTTTCAGGTTGGAGTTGTGCAGTATGGAGAAGATGTGGTCCACGAGTTTCACCTCAATGACTACAGGTCTGTCAAGGATGTGGTAGAAGCTGCCAGTCACATAGAGCAGAGAGGAGGAACTGAGACCCGGACAGCATTTGGCATTGAATTTGCTCGGTAAAAAAAGAGATCTCGGATACTGTTTTAGATCTTGTTGCTGTGTGACAAATTACACAAAATGTAGTGTCATAAAACGGTATTTTATTCCTCAGAGTTCTAGGGGGTGACTGGACCCGGCCATCAGGCCTCTCTTGGGTTCTCTCCTGTGGCATCAGTCTGGGTCGCCTAGGGGTGGTGTCACTTGAAGGCTCCAAGATGGCACACTCACATGACATGGCCATGTGGCTTGTCTTGCTCATTATGACACCTGAAGGGCATTGTCCCAAGAGCAAGCTTCCCTAGAGACTGAGGCAGGACTTGGGAGGCTGCCTGTGCCCTAGCCTAGGAGTCCCAGCCTGTGTCTTCCGTCAATCCTATTGGTGGAGCAAGTTCCCAAGGCCAAGGCAGGTTTGGCGTGGAGAGAATTTGTGCCTTTTGATGGCAGAACCACAAGGTCACCTTGCAAAAGGGAATCCGGAAGATATTGCAGCCCACTTCGGAAAACACATTCTGCTGCAGATTGCACTGTAAAAGCACAGGGCAGACCTCTCTGGGGAAAAAACAGGGAGACTGAAGTCCGAAACTGCAGAGTCACACAAATTCCTGAGATTCACACCAAACCCATGCGGCTGAGCGTGACCTCCAGGTACTGTCCACCCTGAAGGCCTCGTGCTTATTCCTGTAATGCTGTCGCTGCCTACAACACCCCAGAGACCCACCCCAGAGAAATGAATCAAACTCCAAGGAAATTCCCCAAGATCTCTCCAGCCAAGGCCCAGACTCTTAAGTCAGCTATGCCAAAGGCATTCACATCTTAAACATCTAAACTTCACATGCATGCGTGCAAGCTCTTCTGGTGACAGCAGAGCCCTTACCTTATCGACCCCCTCGTGGAGGGTTAGTTGATCTGTTCAACAAAATTCCACCATCTAAGAACAGCTTAGCTGTATCGTGATGTCATGTGGTCAAGAGATTAAGATGGTTCCAACCCCACAACTTTTATGATTCAGTTGCTGCTTGGCTAGTGCATTGCTGTTTGCTGGTAAAACTCCCTCGAACTCTTCCTAAGCAAGCACCCCCTGTGCAAGGACGGCTCTGTCACATGTCTGCCAAGGAACAGGTCATTATACTATGGGGCCATCACTAGACTCAGACCGAGACCCCAGCTGGCCCTTGTGAAGTGGCTGAGTGACAAAAGAATCTGGGCGCCACCATTATCTCTTTGCCATAGGGAAGCTAGCTGACTCAGCTAGCTGAAGCCCTCTATTTTGGTCTCATTTTGCAGCCACCAGCCTCAGGTGGAGTCCACTTGTGTGACTCGCCTGCTAGTTTAAACCACCCTGGCTTGTGAGCAGTGCTGGAGGTGCAGGTGAAGTTTGACATCCTGACCTCCCAAGTTCACATCCCACAGCTGCCCAGGCTGGCCTTGGACTTTAGTCCTCTGCCTCAGCCTCCCAGAGTGCCAGAATCATAGGCTGGTGCCACGACTCCCAGCTCTGCTGGTGTGTTTTAAGGTGAAAGGTTTTCTCTCCTCTCTTGTTAATCAAGATGAGTTTTATCCATTTTTCCTCCTCCCTGTGGGCCTACTAAGAGGCAAAGATCCAGGCCACAGGTCTGGCTGGTTACAAAGATGGTGACCTGTGGCCTTGGCCGTGGCAGCCCTACCAGAGGAGCGCTCAGAGCAGTTAGCCCTGATCCTAACTCAGTGAGGATTCTCAAGCAGGTGCCCGGAGAGCTCAGCCTCCCCTGCAACAAGTGGAGCCAGGCAGGTGCCAAGCAGAGCAAGAGTGACAAGGTGATGCACGCTAAAACTCCAGGGCTGTCATTTCCAGCTTGGTGAACACAAAGCTCTCGCTCTCCTCAAGGGCTTGATCACCTCATGTATGAAGGAGCAAAGTGGAGTCCCTTTGCCCAACACCAAATCCCAACTGAAAACCTGCTAACCCCACCTGCTGTTACACTGTGCAGACGAGTAAGACACTCACAGGGTCCTGCTCTTGGGAAATTTTCCTTCACTCCATGACATCTGTCTTTCCCCTGCCATATCTCTTCCTGTGTGGTGGTTTGTTGCTGGGCCTGACCCTTCAGAGAGGTCACGAAAGTGACCAGAAACTGGGTCGTGCTGAAGCCTGGAATCTCTCCTCACAAGTGAGCTCTTCAGCCCTTGGGCCACAGCTCAGACTAAAATTAGAGTGGATTTTCAAGTGCACACATCCGGGATATCAGGAGAGTGGCTGAGTCAATGGCAGATGGCTTTTCCTCTCAGCTGGTGGCATGAGGAACTTATCCCAGGTCTCACAAATCCCTCGACATCCAAGTCAGACCCCAGAACAAGAGGTACCTCTGCCCCTAGGCCTCTGATCCTACAGAACTCAAGTCCTCCCACCTCCATGTGGGTCAGACCCACGAGCAGTCACCCTGCAATCCAGCTGCCAGGCCCGGCTGGTGGGCAAGAGCACACCAGTCATCCCCTGAGCCCAAGTCCCAGGAGCCCTGACCACCTCAAGAAAAGAGCCAGCACCAGCCCTCAGGGCTCCTTTGCCAGATCAGGTATGACTGGGCCCACCCTGCGTGCCCTGGGCTTGGTGGCTCAAGAGACAGACCATACGCAGGTTCTGGGCAGTGAAAACACAGTAAAAAGTAAGGGAAGTATTTTCTACCAAGCTGACATGGAGAACTCCCCCAGACGGAATCCGAGCAGTCCCAGCAAGAGAGGCCAGTGCTGTCACCCTTCCTGACACACAGCTGTTGGCCTGTCACCTGCCTGCTCCTGAGCAAATGGTGTGCAGCTTCTGAAAGGAGGCCGACACCCCTGGAGTCTGAGCTCAATTTTTTTTTTTAAAAGAGTAGAGCCCAAGAGGCCCTAATGTACAGCTAGAGTCCGGAGGTGCCAACTTAGCTGCCCAAAAGGCCATTACCTGCCTTCGAACCTCCTTCCCATGTCCTCCTTGCCCCCTCTCCAAAACGGCAACATCAGGGCTCCACAGGGGCTCTGTAAAGTCACTGTAAAATTTGCAGAAACCGGGCATGGTGGCACAAGACTCTTATCCCGGCCCTCAGGAGGCTGGAGCAGGAGGATCACCATAATGTCAATGCCAGCCTGAACTACATAGGAAGACGTAGCCTCAAAAACCCAAAATAAAACATGCAGATCCAAGCCCCACCCGAGCAGCTGGGAAAGCACAACCTGGCTGTCACCACTACTTCAGCTTGAACCTGAGCTCCCAAGGTGTTCGCCCATCCTGGCTTCTGGGGCTCTCCTGTCCTCACCCCCCACCCGTGACCCACTTCTGCTTTGGGTTCTAGCTCCGAGGCCTTTCAGAAAGGCGGCAGGAAAGGTGCCAAGAAGGTGATGATTGTCATCACGGATGGGGAGTCCCATGACAGCCCCGACCTGGAGAGGGTGATCCAGCAGAGCGAGAGGGACAACGTGACGAGATATGCGGTGGCTGTAAGTCCTGCCCGGCCCCCACCCCGCACCCACAGCTGCTGGCTGCTCTTGGGGGCTTGGCTAGCGCAGCTCTGGGATGAGGTTAGCGTGGGTCAGACCCGGCTGTGAAAGTCGTGGGCTTGTCTTTTCCTTCCTTGGCCAGGACGTTTCTGAAAAAGCTGGAAAACACCCCCAGGCCTCACAGTTCCCCAAAGCCCAGGGGCCCTGTGCTGCCCCTGCAGGAGGATCTGCTGCAGGCTGCAAAGGGGCACCTGGGGGGACAGGGGTCTCGGGGTACATGTGTAGGGCAGGAAGGCTGTGTCATGTCCTGCTGTGCCGTCCCTGCCCCTGTTTCCTGGCAGGTCCTGGGCTACTACAACCGTAGGGGCATCAACCCAGAAACTTTTCTAAATGAAATCAAATACATCGCCAGCGACCCGGATGACAAGCACTTCTTCAATGTCACCGATGAGGCAGCCCTGAAGGACATCGTGGATGCCCTGGGGGAAAGGATCTTCAGCCTAGAAGGTGAGCCTTGTGGGCCAAAAGGGGCTTCACGTTCCCAGCTTATCACAGACAGCTGCCACGGGAAGACCCAAGCCTGAAAACCGGAAAGGTCCCCACTTCATCAAAATGCCAGAAGCTGAGTGTCACTGCTTCTGTAGAGGCAAGGCTGTAGGCTTCATGAACAGCCCCAGAAGGTGGTGGCACTGGTTGGCTCTACACTCTACGGTGCAGGGGGCTGGGCCACCATGCCCGGAAAATGGTAGGGTTTGAAACAGAGCCACCAGATTCGGCAAATGTAAAATACAGTGCTTGTTACCAGGGTATGGTGGCGCACATCTGTGAGCCCAGCACCCAGGAGGCTGAGGCAAGAGGACTGCCACAAGTTCAAGGTCAGCTTGGGCTACACAGTGAATTCAAGGCCAGCCTAACTGCAGAGCAAAATCCTGTCTAAAACAGAAAAAAAAAAAAAAAAACTGCTTGTGACAGATTTATACTAAAATATTAGGCATTGTGCATCTGAAGTTCAGATTTCACCAGGCACCCTAGTTTGAGCCTATTTTCTCTAGCAACTGTGGTGTAAGCCCCCCAGCCCTGGTTCATATCCAAGATCACTCAGTTCCCGCGTGTCCTGCTGCTTGCCTCACCCGGCCAGCCTCTGTGGGGTGCCCTCCCATGGCCCTGCTCCCCGGGATTGAAGCCACATTGTGATGTGCCCAGATCTCACGTGCACCAAGCGCTGCAGCCTCAGCTGCCTCTGACCTGGGTGTCAGCATGTGGAGGGTTATAGAGATGCAGGACAGCATCCTGGAGCGCGAGAAGGCTGCCTGCCCAGGAAGTGACACCCAGACAGGGACCAGAGTGGCTCTCGGGTGCCATGATAGCTGAAGACGCAGATCAGCTTTGACACCCACAGGAGAGCTAAAATATCAGACTTACACCTTTCTCCCAAACGGTTACCTTGGGCACCTGCGGAGCTCCCTGGGGGGAACTGTGGGGTGACAGGTCTCCTTCTTGGGGGGTGGGTTGGTATTCAGAGCTCTCTGCAGGCAGCTGGAAGCAGAGCTGCTACGTAAGGAGATGGGCACAGCACAAGTCCCATCTCTCTCCAAAAATGCCCAGTATGCTGTGCGGTTTCTTCATCCCCCCCCCCCTTCAGGAGTGACCCACGGAACCCATTCCCTGTAGCCAGCTCCTCTGGGCCCCTTTCAGAAGTGAGCAGCTACTCACTGTGCTACCTGGAAAGTGCCGGTGACAAGGGCAGGGGATGCTGAGAGCCTGCAGGCCCTAGGCTCAGGGCCCCCTCAAAGGAACCCCCAGGAAGTGGAAGTGGCCCCTAAGATACCCCCAGAAAGCGGAAATTTACACTGAGAGCTACTTGGTGCCGGGCTAACGCACGCTGTCCCTGCATCCCTGTTGTAGGCACCAACAAGAATGAAACCTCCTTTGGGCTAGAGATGTCCCAGACGGGCTTCTCCTCGCATGTGGTGGAGGTAAGGAGCCCGCGCTGCCCTCCCTCTGCCTCTCAAGGGCTTCCCTACCCACCCCAGCACCCGAGGCTGGCATGGTCATCCTGGCAGGACTGTGTCACCTCCTCCTTTGCTCTTTCCTGTGGGCAGAAAGAGGGAAGCACGATCCTCAGCTTATTTATATCATCTCCAGCAGTGACAGAGAGTCATGCTCCCACCCAGGGGGCACCGTGCAGGGTGCTGAGGGGGACATTTCTTTCCAGGACTAGGATGTAGGGCTCTAGGGCTCAGCCCCTCCCCTCCAGTCACTCATCCATCATCTCCCCTGAGAAGTCCTTATTCTGCAAGCACATAGGGTAGGAGTCCTTGTTCCCAGTGTACAGGTAAGTCAAGTCACAGGGAGGTTAAATGAGCTCGTGGAAGAAGATTAGTGAGAAAAGCAAGAGCCCCCACCCTCCTTCTATACCAAGCAGCTGCCCCCTGAGACAACAGGGAGCTTGGGGGTCTGATGCAGAATCCACACTGGAGGGAGGCACACACACTCAGGTTCCCATGCTGTGTCTGGACCTACACACGGGCCAAGGCCTGAGCCCAGCAGGGTGTGCACGCAGCTGCCCCCGTGCAGGAACAGCCCAATGCCTGTGCACAGCCCGTATACTTTTCCAGGCCATCCCTGCACTGTTTCCTGCTCCCAGTCACCCTGGGAGGTCTGTGGGTGGTGACAGTTCCCCAGTTTGAGGTGACTGGACCTGCTAGACTTTCCCACACCTTCTCTGTACTGGGAGCTGTGCTGGGGACAAGAGGAGCAGAGTTGGTGCCCCAGCCCCCAGGAGCACACAGTCCCAGGATGGGGAGCCGGGCACAGGACGGCCAGAGCATCCACGGGCACAAGGTGGGGTGGCAAGTCCTGTGCTCTGGCATGACAAGCCCTGCACCTGCAAGGAGGAAATGCTGTGTGCAACTAAAGCATCAAAAGGAGCTGTGATTCTTGCCACCCAGAGTCCAGATCAGCAGTCCTCGGCTCCAAGAGAAGGCTTGAAGAAAACCTTCCGAAAGCAAAGCTGTGGCGCTGTGGTGGTGAGCTGCCTGGCACTGTGGCCAGCCATCGGGCTTCTGTTTTAGAGCACAGAGGTAGAGGCTATCATGATGGCCATCTCAACCCCAGGTTGAGCCTGGTGCCCCGCTCTCAGAGGCCCTGAGCCAGGGGAAGTCCATGTCCCAGGTGACGCTAAGTTTCCCTCCTTCAGACATAGGCACCAATGGCCTCTGGCAGCTGCTACCTGCAAATGCACTGGAGCCACGAGCTTCCAGAAGAAAATGGTCCCACCCTAAGGGAGGCGCTTCTGTCGAACATTCCTGCAAGCAGAGCAAAGGCCTGGCTTCTCATTGTCTCCTTTCCAGCGAGAACCAGCCTGTGAGCCAGCAAGGAGAAAAGCAGAAAAGAGTACCAGAACCAGTGTGGAGAGGGAAGCCCGGACATCACCTGGCCACTACAGAGCCCAAAGCTGCAGGCCACAGGATGATGACAGAACCACAAGCAGTCACACACTCTAGTCTTGAGGCAGACAAAAGAGCATATTTTCCAAAAATTACCATCAGAAAGGCTAACTGGAGTCCTGGTCAAGCTTTGGGACAGACTTTTAAGCCAACAATTTCGTTAACATTTGGAAACGAATGCAAAAGTCACTAAGAGCAGAAGCAGCTCTAACATGCTGGCTTCCTACAGAGCTGATGAGCTTCCTGTCCAGCTCAGTAATCAAAGGGAGGCTGTATGACTCTGCCAGAAAGCTTGCAGAAAGGAGCCTCCCCTCCAAAATGGAAGTGGATGGAGGGATCTGTAACTCCAGGGTGAAGGAAGGAAGAGCCCTACAAGAAAACAGTGCCCCGGCCATGGATGGGCCATGCAGGAGGCATTACATCAACCCTCCTACCCTGAGGTCCATAAGTCTGCCCCACACCAAGAGTTTACAGAAGGAAGCAGTCATTTTATAAGGGTGGATCTTGCCTACAATAAAACCCTGGCCACCCAGGAAACTGGAGAAATCATTTTTCTCTGTAATGTAAGGGCATGATCTCTCTTGCTGCATGTGATACTCAGGAGGACCATCCTGTGCAGGCTTGGAGAGGGTTAGGGTCAAGGACCTCCCGTGTTCCCCAGCCCAGACCTTCCTGCAGGCCCCGCTCATGGTGTGAACCATCCATCCATTATCAAAGATCCTCGGGTGGCTGAAGCCTTAGCAGTGGGATTTTTCCGTATGAGTTCTGCATCTATTCAATGAAAGAAAGATACTTAGCTGGGCTCAGTGATGCACAGCTGTAATCACAGCTACTCTGGAGGCTGAGGCAGGACGATTCCAAGTTCGAGCCCACCTACCTCCACCTGGCTCCACAGTCTGGTAGAAGCCAAAACAGGTGGGAGGCAGGGCTGCTGGTGTCTTACCTGCCTCTATTGCTGCCCCACTTAACCTCTCTGAACATCAGACTTTGTGATTATGTCCGAGATATAGCTGTGGAAAGAAGGGATATTTTTGTGAGGTTTGTAACTGAAGGTTCATTTCAGGACTTTCCAATAAATCAAGTAGGGTTTTGTCGAAATCCTTTCCTAACTCTGCTATGCATCCACCCCTCCCTCATCCCGGCTGGGAGTGAGCTTGCGCCATAGCGAACCCCAGAGGAGACTTGCCCAGTTGCAGACCTGGGATCTGAAGCATCCCCTCCTGGCCACCAGGACGGAGTCCTGCTGGGTGCTGTGGGTGCCTATGACTGGACCGGGGCTGTGCTGAAGGAAACGAGCGGCGGCAAGGTGATCCCTCTGCGCGAGTCTTACCTGAAGGAGTTCCCCGAGGAGCTCAAGAACCACGGCGCATACTTGGGTGAGGCCTGCAGGGTGTAGGACAGGGTGAGGGGCTGCGGACAGCACGGGGTGCAGGGCTGACTGTGCCCTGCTGCCTGGACACAGGCGGCCCAAGCCATCTCTGCAGCCAGCACCACGCCTGGCACATAAAAGGCTCCTCGTGAACGAGCAGAGCAAGTGACACGTGGTTCCCATTCCATGTGTTTCCATGGGTGTCCTCAGAGCTCCCAGCCCCAGCAGGGTCGCAGCACATAGTCTGGGTCCCTAGGACAGGTGCAAGGCCAGCAGAGAGCTGTACCCCTCCCCATCAATGCCCATGCATGGAGAGACAGCTTGCTCCCCTCCTCGGGCCCTTGCAGGGCCAGCTGAGGACATGGTGCAGGGACCAGCCTGTTTCCTCCTGTGGCAGGGTACACGGTGACGTCGGTCGTGTCCTCCAGGCAGGGGCGGGTGTACGTGGCTGGAGCCCCCCGGTTCAACCACACAGGCAAAATCATCCTGTTCACCATGCACAACAACCGGAGCCTCACCATCCACCAGGCTCTGCGGGGAGAGCAGGTACGGGTGCACGGGTCTCCCCTCGCTGGGAGGACAGTCCCCAGGCCCCAGGTACCATCCCTGAGGGCAGCATCCACTGTGCATAGTGCAGCTGGAGGTGTCTTGGTACAGCATTCGTTACTGCCCTGAAATATCCCCAAGCCTGGAGAACTGGGGGGCAGTTCTCACCCCAGGTCCTGGTCCTCATGCCTTTGGTGCACTGGCTGGACCTCTGCCACTGCTGCCAGCTCCCACTGGCCTTTGCCAGAACGCAAGCTGCAGGCAGCATCTGATTACAATTGCTTCCCCTGGGCTATTGGGAGCCATCACACCTCGGGGCCATCACACTATGCCAGTCACCTTCCTGCTGCCAGAGTTGTATCCACCCACACCAAAGCCCCCAGGGGTCCCCTTTCCCTGTCCCTGGAATGGTGTCAGGGTGGAGAGGGCACACTCGCTCCCTATGCCTCTGCCCACTCTTGCACTGAACACTTTTGAAAAAGCTTTGCTAAAGAAAGGATCAAAGGCCAGGCATGGTGGTGCACATCTATAATCCTTGTGCTCCAGGAGGCTAAGGTAGAAGCACTGGAAGTTTGTGTGCAGCCTGGACAACTTAGTAACTTAGCAAGGCTCTGTCTCAAAAGAAACACAATTTAAAGGGCTGGGGATGCAGCTCAGTGCAAAGGTCCTGGTCTGGTCCCCAGTGCCAACAAAGGAAAGGTTAAAAATCCCTGTAGTGGCCAGGAAATGTTTGGTCCTTAGATGCTGCATGGCCTTTCCAAGGAAGGATCATGGCTGGAGCAAGCGAAGGGTCTGGGCCTGCGCGGGGCTCCCTGGCCCTGTCCCACACCTCGCTCCTCCTGACTGGCCGAGTCTCCAGCACCTCGGGCCCAAGGTGGGCCCTAGCTGCGCCCTGACAGGATCCTATCCACCTGCTGCTCCCAGCTCTCTTGCCCTGCCACCATCACCCACCACCATTAGGACTAGCCCCTCTCAGCAGGACAGATTCCTGCCAGCTGTCCTGCCACTGTCCCCAGGCTCCTCTTCTACCCCTGGGGTTCAGGGCATACCTCCAACCTGCCCACCTGGCTGGCCCTGGCTGGCTCCCTGGAGATAAGAGTCAGAAGACCTTGAGAGCCAGAGGGAATCTGCTGATGAATTTGACATTTTCCCTGTCCAATCCCACCCCCCAACATCTGAACCAGAAACCACAGTGCTAAAGACAGCTCAAGAAAGTAGATTCCAAATCCCTGCGGCCCACTGAGCCCACACATAGATTTAGGCCAGCGTCTCCTCCTCCTCTCATTCCTCTGCCTCTTCATTACTTGATGTGGACCTTCTCTCTTCCTCCACACACCTGGTCTGTATTTTGAGCTTTTAACACTTAAGTGTCGCTTTCACTTGAGTTCTCAGGCCTTAGCCTCCTCCTCTGTAAAATGAGACAGCCAGACTCCGGGGCCAGCTCTGGGCCAGTGTAGACCTAGGGTGCAAGGCCCTGGATTTGGGCTCCAGCATAGAGGAAAAAAAAGAAAACGGGACAATTGCTGTTCCTGTCAGAGGGGCTCCCACGAGTTGAGCCAGGGCCTGTTCACAGGCAGAGGCCTCCCCCTTCCCTGTGCGACCTGAAGACATTGACGGCATCCCTCCCGTGGGCCAGGTGTGGTGCCCAGGTCCCGAGAGGTTCCCAGGCAGGGGCAGATGCTGGAGGGAGGAGCATGGGGAAGCCAGGAACAGCAGAAGGGAAGACCTGAGGGTGGCGGGTGTTGCCTGCAGAGGAAGCTGGGCAGGGGCACTCAGCCCTAGCCAGGACCTGGGCCTTGCAAGGAAGAGGATGATGGGTAGGCAGAGCTGGGCCACAGCACTGGGCGCCAGGGTGGGGCAGAAGCCAGGGAGGGGACCTGCAGGGTCACACTGAGGAATTTAGACTTAGCCCATGTGCAAGCGCATAGTAGGGACGCAGCCTGGCGCCACAGGGTGGACTGGAGACCAAGCAGGGTGCCACATCTAGGAATAGATGGGGCGGTGATGGGGCAGTGGCTGGCGCCCAGCAGGACTTGCTGTAGGCAGGACAGGTGGTAGGAGCTGGAGCCAAGGACCCTCGGTTTGCAATGAGGTGGGGGCAATGCCCACAGCTGGATGGGGAGCCCCACACCCCATGCAGACACATGGTGCTGTTAGCAGCTAGGGCAGAATTGACACTCACCATCCAAGTCACAGACTGGAGAGATCGGTGACAGTAAAGCTTAAAAACCAGCTAAGTGCCCAGGGACGGGAACATGAATGGGTACAGCAGGGCTCGAGCCTAACTTGGAGCCCAAGGAATCCCCCGAGACACCGCTGTAGGGAAAAACAGAGCAGGGAGAAAAGGCTTAGGATGCAGGGCTGTGTTTAACACTCCGCAGCCGCGCTGTGAGCGGAGCACAGTCCCGGCCTAGAACGCTAAAGACAGAGGCTCGCAGATGGGCGGCAGCACAGCGAGCTTGCAGGGCAACGCTCCGACCGGTCAACCGGTCACGGTAGTGATGGCTGAATGCTGGTGCGAGGGGCGACCCCCACTTTCTTCTTAATACTTTGTGGGTATTCTTTTTAGCCCTTACAGTGTATCCATTCCTGCTAGGATGAGTGGCCCAAAACAAAATCCAGTGATGGGAATAAAGGAGAGTAGGGGCAGGGAGAGAAGAGCCAGTGACCACAAGGAGAGGAAGGGACAAGGGCGCACGCAGCAGGAGAGACTGAAGCGAGGACTCACCGGGAGCGCCTGGAAAGGAGGACCCCTGAGTACCCCCACTCCTGAGTCCAGACTGGGATTGGTTTCCCTCCACTGTCTGAGCTGAGGCCCGTCCCACCCCGCCCTGCCCCCTCCCTGTGCCACAGATCGGCTCCTACTTCGGGAGCGAGATCACCTCCGTGGATGTGGATGACGACGGGGTGACCGACGTGCTGCTGGTGGGGGCGCCCATGTACTTCAGCGAGGGCCGCGAGCGGGGCAGGGTGTACGTGTACCAGCTGAGACAGGTACCGGGTGCAGGCCGGGCCGGTTGGCCACCAGGGGGCCTGGTCCCCAACTAGGCGGGGTGGGGCGCACGGAGCCCGGAGCCACCGCCAGGCCGTCCGAGCCCTTCCTTTCCGGCCGTGCGCGCTCTTGCAGAGCCGGTTCGTTTACAACGGGACGCTGCGGGACTCCCACGGGTACCAGAACGCGCGGTTCGGGGCCTGCATCGCCGCAGTCCGGGACCTCAATCAGGACTCCTACAACGACGTAGTGGTGGGCGCCCCGCTGGAGGACGGCCACCAGGGAGCCATCTACGTGTTCCGCGGCGCCCCGGGCGGCATCCTGAAGACGCCGTCGCAGGTGCGGCTCGGGCAGCGGGGCCGGGGACTGGGAGCCGCCGGTGCCCCGTGCTCGTCCCCTCCCCCACCGAGTGCAAAGGGTGAGGCTGCCAGGGGCATCGTCCAGTGCTCCCCTGGCGCCCTCTCGCGGCCGCCTTCGTCTTCCCTATGTCCACCACAAGGGCGAAGCCAGGCCCTAACTCCCTCACCGCTCCCAGCCCTACCCTGGCATCTGTGCCTTTCCTCCATAATATGCACCTTGCGACCTCAAAACCACGCCGTCTCGGGCCTGTCCCCCTCAGGATCGTCGTTTTGCCACATATTTTATGATACACGTACTAAGCTTTGAGATGCTGGTGGGGAAACCTGTTGGTAACATGCTATAGAAACACTTCATGGAGGTTCGGTTTTTTTTGGTTTTTGGTTTTTTTTTGCTTTTTCAGTGTATTTTTTCATTTTTTTAAAAGCGAATCAAGTTACAGTAAAACAGCCCAAAACAAACTGTAAGAATGATATTAGATTTCAAAAACAAGACAGAGAAGATCCCTGTAGTTGCTGTATTGAATATTCTTCTCCTCTAAATAGATGCTCAGACTACCGGCTTTAGCCCTGCAAAGTCAGGCGGACAGTTCAAGCATTAACTTTTTTCTTGCTTCAGCTTCTGACATCTCAGCCTGTGTTCCTCCCAATCAGCCAGCTGCTTACCAGGAAGTAGGGTGGAAGAGCCCACTCTTCTTGTTTCCCAGCCTGTGGGTTGGCTTCTTGATTCTCCTCCCAGCCTGCAGTGGGGGAAGACTCCTGGTGGCTTCAAGCTGGCTGTCCTGGCCTGTCCTGCCATGTCTGTCCTCCAGGCCCGGGCAGCCCCCTGTCCACCCTGACTCACAGACACTGCCTCTGTCCTCTCCCTGCAGAAAATTATAGCTTCCATGCTGGCTCCTGGCCTCCAGTACTTTGGCTGCAGTATCCATGGGCAGCTGGACCTCAATGAGGATGGGCTGGTGGACCTGGCTGTGGGTGCCCTGGGCAGCACTGTGATTCTGTGGTGAGTCCTGTGGGTCTGGACTTGGGTGTCCCCAGGGTCATCACGGGGAGAAGGAACAAAGGATTTGCTTCAGGACTTCCATCCCTTGTCTGACTGCAGGACATCCCCAAGTTATCAGGAAGTCCAGGTCCCTCTTCCAAATGACTTTAGACTGACTCAGTGTGCAGAAGCCCAAGGACTTTGTCTAAAAGCTCTGGCTTCAGGGGCATTCTCTTTTGTGCATGTGTGCTTTTTGAGATAGGGTCTGCTGGGGAGTTCAGGCTGGCCTCACTGAACTCATAGCGATCCTGCTGCCTCAGCCTCCCGAGTTCTGGGATTATAGATGTGCATTTCTTCCACTTGGCTTTTCAAGGACTTCAGGGGGGACACTGGACATCTTTTTCCCAGTTGGGAAGGCCTTTCCCCATCCCCAGGGTGGGATACTGTGTGTGTGATCCAGGGAGCTCTGTTCTCCAAACCTCCTTGAGGCTCCATTACAATGTTTTCTACAAGGCTGTGTATTATGCTTTGGCTACTTTTTGGGGAGAGAGAAGAAAAGTTAATTTAAGCCTTTTCCATATGTGGATGATATACATTTCATTGCAAATATAGTACCTTAGAGAAAATTCGTCATATAACAATAAAGCCACTCCATCTCATCTCCTCCCAACTTTTCTGCCTGCATTTAATTTTCTATAAGTTATAGTAACTTTCTTTTTTTTTATTTAAAGAAAAGGAAACAAAAAAAATACATGGGGATAAAAAAGGGTAGAAATAATACAAAATTACAGAAAAACAAATGGTAAGAAATCGCTGGTTGATAAGTTACATATTGTCATCTTAGAAATAGCTGTTCAGGTTACAAAATTAAAGTATTTAGAATGACCTTCAAAAAGTGACACTACATACAGTTCTGCTCAACGATCGAACAAAAGCTCAGTAATATGGTTATCAGTCCTACACATTTGTTTTACATCTCAAAGAGGGTAAGATTAAACATATCAAAACAGAACAAAACAGTTAAAAAAACAATTTAAAGAAATACAGATTTCAAAGCAAGTCCACTGGAGATCTTCACTGTCTATCTGTCTCTAGTTTCTTACAAATAGTTGTCCCCATCTTCACCCACTTTATATACTTGTTGCATATTATAGAACTAATCAAATCATTATAGGATGATGAAGGCTTTTTAGGTCTTCAAGATCCAACATTAGGGAAGACAATAATAACTACCATCGCATCTCTCATTCTCTTCATGGTAGGCGTCCCCATCTCGACATATGCTGAAATTGAACTCAAGAGACCAGACCGATGTCATTCTAATCAGCGAACAATAGTATTGCTAGAATTTATATTATAATGCTACAAAATTAGCATTGGGTTTCTTAGCGTCTCTTCTTCAGAGTATCTGTTCATTACATCTTACATTATATAATCTGTTCCCGTAAATAATTTTTTTAAAAAAAACTCATGTGTGAGTTTCTACATATATATCTATCCTCTCTGTATTATAGGGAAAACCAAGTCATAATAAGACAGCAAAACAAATTCCTAGAAAAACATGCAATGGATAAGACATATAAGACCACAATATAGGTGATCTTCCGTAGTTACTATGTTTTCTCTTGTTATTTTCAATAGATTTGTCCACAACACCGGCTTAATATAGTTAAACATAGTATTACCTATTTTTATAAAAACACAACTTTGAAAGCATTGTAGGATTTGAGAGCTGTTAATAGTTAATACCAGTATGGATATCCTTTACATCTTGTCATCTTCAGAGTAGTTGCCTCTAATCAGCCAAGGCCAACCCATGGTCTTATGATTCAGATTCAATTAAGATCAGTCATAGTAAGACAATGTAAGTAATACAGGACTTCAGTTTAAGTTAATAGGAAAGTAAGGATAGTTACCATGGTATAACCTGCTATTTTTGGATCAGATGTCTGTGCCCTCAAATCTGACATGAGTGGGCAGACCAGAACAAATTAAATTCAAACTAAATATGGCGATAAGACTACTGTGTCTTTTAAATCCTGATACACTATTAACAATGACCTCTGCCTTTTTTATAGTGTTTCAGAGCTGTCTATACTAAAGACTATAGCTTACCGCCTCTGCCTCATGTCTGCTACTCCACTTTTCTGCTATAATTTGTCCACCTTATTCCCTCATTCCACTGTCTGCCCTGTTCACTGAGGCCTCTCTGCCACTGTTGCTGGAATCCTGGTATCCCTTCCTATCTTTCTCTGGAATATGCTTCAGCACTCTCTGTAGGGTTGGATCGGTGGCCACGAACTCCCACAGTTCTTCCTTGTCTTGGAAGCATCTTCTTTCTCCATTAATTTTGAGAGAGAGTTTTGACAGGTATATGAGCCTTGGTTGCATATTATTTTCTTTCAGGACTTGGAATATTTCTCCCCATTCCCTTCTTGACTTAAGAGTTTGTGTTGATAAGTCTGTTGTTATTTTGATAATTTTCCCGTTGTAGGTAATCTGCTTCTTTTCTCTGGCTGCTTTTAATATTCTGTTCTTTTGGTGGATTTCTGGAATCTTGATTATTATATGTCTAGGCGTAGATCTGTTTTGGTTGTAGGTAGCTGGTGTTCTGTATGCCTCTTTTATCTGGATATCATTTCTTTTTGCTATACATGGGAAATTTTGCTTTAATATATCTGTGAATATTCTTTGTATTTCATTTTTGGTTGCTCCTGCTTCCTCACTCACATTCTTTATTCTTAAGTTATGTATCTTTTTGTCATCTTCTAGCCTTTGAATTGTTTCTTTCTGGATCCTTGTTATTTTTAAGAGGCTTTTTCTTTCACGATCATATGCCATAAATCTCTCTTCAAGTTTCAGAAGGCTGTCTTTAGTTTCTGTCAGGATGTTTTGCCAGTGTTCAATGGAGTTTTTAGTTTCCTGGTAATCTCTTTGGATCTGTTTCATGTATTCTAAGTTATGTTTAAATTCTTCTTCAGAAGTTTCTCTTTCTTTTCTGATTTCCTCAGTTCTTCCATCTGTGTTCTCTTGGGCGGGGCTTGTCATTTCTTTAATTAATCTCTTTATATCTTGCCTCACTTGGATCAGGAGTACCACTTTAAATTCACCTATGAGGTCATGGAGGTATTTTTTAATTTCGGCTGATGCTGTGTCCAGTATTGGATGGTTTCTGTGCTTGTTCTCTTCTGTGTTGACTTCTCCTGGGCTTATTTTCTCATGTTGGGCAGCTGGAGATTTTTTTTTTTTTTGTCTCTTGTCATGTTTCTGGTTTCTTTCAGACTGTCCTGGGGTTCTCTGGCCCTCTCCGTATTGCTTAGGGCCTTTCAGAAGCATGCTGACTTGAGTTGTTGCTGTCCTCCCCAATTTGCTGTTATCTGGGGTAGGCTGGGATGCAGGGACAGTACTGGCTAGCCTCCAGACTCTGTGCCAGTCACTCTGTAAATTAGGCTGTACTTTCTGGATGTCACAGAGTTGTGACTATTTTGTATCTGCTTATTGGGCCCCAAGCAGAGGCTTGGTTCAGCCCCAGCAGATCCTGCCAGTTCTCTCTGTGCCAGAAGCAGCTGACTAATGTCACCGAGGCAGAGGGTTCTGCCCAAATCCCAGCTGTTCTCTTCCAGACCTCTCTGTGCCAGGAGCAACTATGTAGTGTCACCACAGCTGCAGGTCTGCCCAATTCCAAGATGTCTTCCACTAGTTCTCTGTATGACGCTGAAGCCAACACGGCATCAGGCTCTGCCCAATTTCAAGATGTCCTCCACCAGACCTCTTTACAGGGGTGACTCGGTGATGTCACCGAGGCGCAGGTTCTGCCCGACTCTAAGATGTCTTCCACCAGACTCTCTGTGTTATTGATGTCCCCGTGGTGGTGGGCTCTGCCCAGTTCCAAGATGTTCTCTGGCCAACCCCAGCAGCCGCGGGGTCCCCAGTACTCACCAGGATTCAGTGTAGGTCTTCCTCTTGAGCCTTCTGCACACCACACCACTTGCCCTCACTGCACTCCTGGCACAGCGTGGAATGGTCAGAAAACTGCACAGTGTTTGGCTTCGGAGCTCCAGAGCCTTTCACACTCTCCTCTGGTGCAGCGGAGCAGTCCTGGCTGCTTCTCGGGGTCCCGGGTCTCAATTTCCAGCAGTCACCAAAAGCCAACACAGATTTTCCTGTTGGGTCCCCAGGTCAGTTTGGTGCATTAAAGGCGCGGGATTTGCAGCCTCCCGTTATCAGCCTTCACAGTATCAGCACGACTTTAAATCCTCCAGCCACGCTGTCTTGGTTAATAAGAATCGTTATCCATTTGTCTGGCCCTCTCCATGTTGTCATATTCTAGCATCTAATATGATTTCTCCGGAGAGACTCTCCGCCCGATCCCCTAGCAAGCCGCCATTTTAGGATGTGTAACTGTAACTTTCATACAATTTTTAACAGCTATCATACAGCTTCACAGGGTAAATCAAGAAAAGGTGCATAAGCCAGGCATGGGGGTGCATACCTGTAGGCCCAGTGCTCTGGGAGGCTGAGGCAGGAGGATGTCGAGTTCAATCCCAGCCTGGCAACTTAGGGCTGCAGGTGTAACTCAGTGTGAAGGCCCGAGTTCAACCCCCAGTACTGCAAAATTACATTAAATTAAGTTTTTAAAGGGGGAGGAGGTGGATTGCTGCTGTCCTCCAATATCTTCTGGTGCAGTCAGGAAATGTGACTGTGCAGGTGCCCAGGAAACAGCCCAAAGCACGTGACAGGTACCCACAACCAGGGTGGGGGGCAGACGGGCACATAAACTCTTCACAGGAAATGAGGCCCGCACATGCCCAGAGCCTGTGGCCTCCGTGTCACAGGAAGGACTCAGTCACGCTCCAGCCGTAGAGCCCTAAGCCATCGTGTTACCCACCAGGTGGCGCAGTGGAGAGCCAGGGCCTGTGGGAAGCGGATGGGCAGCCCCTGGCCTCCTCGGATTAGGCCTGGGCGGGAAACAG
Organism: Cavia porcellus; assembly: GCF_034190915.1. Lineage (NCBI taxonomy): Eukaryota > Metazoa > Chordata > Mammalia > Rodentia > Caviidae > Cavia > Cavia porcellus. The sequence continues at coordinate 843,798 of NW_026947493.1, forward strand.
TTCAGCGGTGGGTTTTGCAAGTTCCCCAGTGAATGTGATCAACATCCAGGGCTGGGGGAGAGAAGCGGAGGGACAGCAGTGCCCTGGACAGCAGCTGCCCAGGGACAGAGATGGCGCTGCTCCCTGCACCTGCGCTCCACTCCCCCGCTGAGCTGCTGCCCCCTGCGCCCCACCAGGGCCCGGCCTGTGGTCCAGATCAATGCCAGCCTCCGCTTCGAGCCACCCAGGATCAACATCTTCCACAAGGACTGCAAGCGCAGCGGCAGGGATGCCACCTGCCTGGCCGCCTTCCTCTGCTTCACACCCGTCTTCCTGGCCCCCTATTTCCAGACGGCAGATGTGGGTGAGCCAGGCCCCCCAGGCTGGCTCCTGAGAGTCCCCAGAATGGGTTCCCAGGCCCAGCTGCCACCTGGAGCCCCTCTGCCACACTCTCACACTGGGGGACAAAAGGGATGGGTGCCAGGGTGTCAGTGAGCAGAGGTCAGAGGAGAAGGAAGTAGTCAGAGTGCGGGTACAACAGAGGGCTCAGGGCATGGGGGTGCAGAGGCTGGAAGCCAGCCTGGACCAGTGGAGGGTCAGACCTGGCCGGCAGCTGCATGAAGGGCAGTGTTTCTCTGCACCTGTCCCTACTCAAGGCTGGAGTTCGCACCAGCTCGAGGCCATCCTGAAGGGACAGCTGCAGGTCCACACCCAGCTGCCCTGCAGGAGACTCAGGTTTGTGGATGGCATCTCCGCCAAGGAAGATGGAAGAAAAGGTGTGGGGATCAGGAGAGCAAAGGCATCCAGATGGAACTTAGAAGGGCAAGACAGGGCCATCTGTGAAAGGCGAAAGACAGGGCTGGGGTACCCCAAGACCTGGCTGAGAGATGGGACAAGGGACCAAGGCTTTCCCAGAACCAGCATGAGAATTTCCCAAAAGGAGAGGAGACTGTGGCTGGACCCCCAGAACCGAGCCACCATCCCCATCCCCAGAACTTTACCCTGGACATGGGCTTCCTGCCCGGCAGCTGCCCTCCAGGGCCTACCTGGGGAAGGGATGCAGCTGTCTCCTGGCCAGCCCGGGAGGGGCCAACGGAGGGGCACCTCCCAGGGAAGAGCGGCAGGGCCTGGGAGGGACACAGGTAAGGCCAGGAAGCCCTGACCTTGACCCTCCCCTGCTGCAGGCATCAGGTACAATGCCACCATGGACGAGAGGCGCTACATGCCTCGGGCGCACCTGGACGAGGGCAGCGACCAGTTCACTAACAGGGCAGCGCTGCTGTCCGCCGGCCAGGAGCACTGCCAGCGGCTCAGCTTCCACGTCCTGGTGAGCCTGGCCACCCCTAAGCAAGGGAGACAGCGCTGGAAGACACGAGTGACAGAGACAGGTGGCTTGAATGCCAAGGAAGAAGCAGCAGCGATGGGGCTGCGGGCTGGGTTCATCCTGCTAGGCTTCCTGGAAGCCGGCCTTTCAGAGTGAGAGGGAGCTTGGTGAAACCGCCAGGCAGCAGCTGAGCCGGGGGCTTGCAGTGTGCACACTTGGTCGCCTGCGGAGTTGGGGACCTCTGTCCCCTGTGTACCCTCCCTCCTTCCCAGTGTAGGAGGTGGTGGTCCCCACCCTGGTAATGATGCCCTCTCGTCTCTCCCACTTTCCCGTCCCCACCCCAGGACACTGCTGACTACGTGAAGCCAGTGGCCTTCTCAGTTGAGTATTCCCTGGAGGACCCTGAGAATGGCCCCGTGCTGGATGATGGCTGGCCCACCACTCTCAGAGTTTCGGTATGGCCTCAGTGGCACACGCCACCTCACACAACTTCATTTCCAAGACCCAGAGTGCCAAAGGCCTTTCCACCTCTTGTCCCAGGGTCCTTGGTTACTTTCCCGTCACTGGGATAAAATACCTGACACCACAATTTGGAGGCAGAGAGGTTTGTCTGGCTTATAGTTCCTGTGGGTTCAGTCCATGGCAGCCGGCTCCAAGGCAGAAATGGCATGGTGGAAGGGGCTGGTGGAAGACAGCTGCACCCCACAGGGCAGCCGGGATGCAGAGAGAAGGGAGGAGTGGGACAACAGTTCACCCTTCTAGAACATTCCTGAAAGGCCACCTCCAGCCAGGGCCCACATCCTACAGCGCATTCAGCTGAGAACCCTTCAGATGAACCACTGATGAGAACAGCTCCCCTTGATCCAGTCACCTCCCAACACTTGAGCTTTGGGGCTTCTCCTCCCTCCTGGACTTCCCACTCCCTGACCCACCTGGGCTCCCTGCGGAACTGACCCACTGTCCTTCCTCAGAGCTTTCTCTGGTACTGACAGTCTGCGTCTCTTCCTCCTCTCTGCCTCTTCTGTCCCTCGTATGTCCCAGCTTTTGGTTTTGCGCACATTTCACATGGCTTTGTTCGCACGGAACCTTGCCCACGCACGCAGGGCAGCAGCCGCGTCCCCCTCACCCCCTGCCCTGGGCGCAGACACCTTGCCCCACGCAGCAAGCGGCACTACCAGACCGGGAGACGGAGGGCTGAGCCTTGAGGAGGATGCAGGAGAAAGGGCGGCGTGGGCTGTGCGTGGCGGTGGGTCCTCTCCCGCCCTCACTGGCTCTCCCTGGCCCAGGTGCCCTTCTGGAATGGCTGCAATGAGGACGAGCACTGCATCCCTGACCTGCTGCTGGATGCCCGCAGCGACCTGCCCACTGCCCTGTGAGTGTCCCCTTCCCTGCCGGTGGCTTGGGGCTCTTCTGCACATGCCTTTCTCATAAGTGAGCAGCATGGGTCAGACGCTGAGCAGGAGCCAGGATCGGGCTGAGCCCAGCTTCAGCTCCTGTGTGGCTTCAGCTTCCTGCTGTGTTACAAAGAGTTTGAGGCTACATAGTGAGTTCAAAGCCAGCCTGGACTACCTAGCAAGAGCCTTTCTCAAAAACAAAAGAACAGAAATAGCACATCCAAACCTTATGGAAAGACAAAAAAAAAATTCTAATCAAGTAGACTAATAATCAAGATTGTCTCACATTTAGTTCTGAGCTTCCCAGCAGCCAAGGCCAAAAGGGAAACACAATTAGTAGAACCATGGTATGAGACTAGTGAGGTCCAGTGAGAGCTGAGCTCAGAGGAGGCCAGGGCCTTCAGAGCGGGGGGGGGGGTGGCCTTAAACAGTGAGCACCTGGCAGCCCTGCCAGCTGTTCTCTCCCAGGGGCTGTGTCCATGGGCAGAGCCAGCCAGGCGCCCCACCCGTGCCCTGTCTGCCTGCCTGATGCCCGCTGGTCTTGCCCACAGGGAGTACTGCCAGAGGGTACTGAGGAAGCCCACGCAGCACTGCTCGGCCTACACGCTGTCCTTTGACACCACGGTTTTCATCATAGAGAGCACGCGTCGGCGGGTGGCCGTAGAGGCCACACTGGGGAACAGGGGCGAGAACGCCTACAGCGCTGTGCTGAACATCTCCCAGTCCCCTAACCTGCAGTTTGCCAGCCTGGTCCAGAGGGTGAGCACCTCACACATGCCCCGCCAAGCCGAGGTCTGCCCCCCCTTCCACTCATGCTGACTGATCTTTAAGTCACCCCGGATGTCACCAGCTCAGCCTGCTGGTCACACTGCACCCTCCTCTGGGCTTCCTCCCACTCTGGCAGGCCAGCATCTGCTGTGTGGAAGCCTCCTGCGTCCTGTGCCCCCTAATGACCAGGCCCTGTGTTAACAGTGCATGAGGTACTTGGTGGCAGGGTGTCTCCGTTTTACAAGGGGGGAAACTGAGGCACAGGGAATGCCTCTGTGGCTTGCACAGGAACACACAGCTAATAAGCAGCATGGGGTTTCCACCCAGCAACTGGCCCCAGAGCTGCACTTTGTGACAGTACTGTCCCCTTGTCACCTCTCTTGGTGTCTTTCCTGAAGCCTACAGGGTCACAGAGAGCTCTGCTCCCCTCTGCATAGCTAGGCGAGGCCCTGCTGAGACCCCAAGTCCTCCCCGAGGGCATGCACGCCTCCGCAGCCTGACCTGTCTGCTCAATGGACCTGGTGCCAGGCATGTGTGCTGTGATCCGGTCCCCTTAGGCGCCATCCCCATCCTCACCAGCCTCAGTGTCCTGCAGAGCCGAGTGTAGGGGGCAAAGGGCATCAGGCTTGCTGTCCTGAGCCACCCTCCTGTGTCCCCACACTGGCCCATCTCAGACCCCTGCCCCCCCATCCTCAGCTTCGCTCTCGGTGTCCCTCAGCAAGAGCCTGGCTGTGACTGTCACCATCTCCCAGAGCCAGTCCTGCAGGGATCACTTGATTGGGGGCACGCAGAGGCATCAAGTCCCTGTCTCAGCCTGATTGTTATCTGGGGAGGGGACCCTTGAGTCGTGCTTCTGGGCACAGCAAGTTTTAGGGGAGAGGAGGTGGAAGACAGGAGGAGGTGCTGGGTGGTGCTGCATCAGGCTGCAGGAGCCTGAGAGGTCACGTCCAGCACAGGGGACTCAGGAGGATGCGCCCCACTCACACCCACACACACGCATGGCCTACACAGGCCACAAGTTCCCTAACACGCCATGGGCCAGGCAGGGCCACAGCACTGAGCAAGAGCCAGTGTTGACAGAGCAGGCCTTGAGCTCAGTGCTGCTGCAGCGTGCACTGTGTCCCCACACCCTTAGCGCAGCTGGGGGTGGGCGGCACTAGTGCCCCCTCAGCCAGGCCAGGGAGTCACAGCAAACAGGCACAGCAAGCCAGGGTGCCATGGGGCATCTTCGTCCTCCCTCCCTGAGGCTAGAGCAGCTGAGCTGGCACTGGGCACCTGCCGCTCTTCACCCTCCCTGCCCATGTCAGCCACCTGGCCTCCGAGGCCTCTGCTGTCCCCATGGGGCACATTCCAGGCTCCACATGGGCAGTGGGGGGTCAGTGAGCAGTAAGGTGGCACTGAGGGTGGCCTGGTGTCCTCACCCACCCCCAGGATGACTTGGACAACAGCATCGAGTGCGTGAATGAGGAGCGTGGGCTGCACAAGAGAGTCTGCAACGTCAGCTACCCCTTCTTCAGGGCCCAGGCCCAGGTTTGGGGGGGGTGAGGGGGGGCGCAGGGAGGAGGAGGCCGAGGGGCGGGCGCATGGGGAGTAGGGAGGGGAGAGGCCTAGCGGCAGGGCACCGGGCAGCCACAGAAGGTCCTGGAGCAGAAGTCCCGAGGCAGAGCTGCTCACAGGCGGGAGTCAGAGGGAGGGGGGCTCAGCTGGCACAGGGCAGGGCAGCGGTGGTCCCCAGAGCGGGGCTGCGCGGCTGAGGGAGTGGAGAGCTGTGCATGGCTGCCGCGGGAACCCTTGTTAGAGGTGCGGGGGAGACCTAAGTCCAGGGTGGGCCAGACTCCAGAGAGAGATGCGCTGCAGCTCCATGCTGCCCTCACACCCTGGGAGAGGGTCACCCAGTCACCTGGAGGGGCACAGCGTTCCCTGGTGACACCCCCAGAGAAGGCACCGCGGTCAGATGTGGCCCGGTTGGTCAGGGCCCCTCTCCCCAGGGACCAGGCCAGCAGTGTGGCCCGGGGCTACAGGGAAGGGCAGTGAGGGGCCCCTGCCCTTGAGCCATTAGCACCCCTACTCACTAAAAGTGCTGGCTGCCTTCTAGCTGAGCCAGCCTCGGGAGTGCACATCTGTAATCCCAGCTCTTTGGAGGCTGAGGCAGGAGAATTGCTGTGAGTTCAAGACCCTGTCTCAAAAACCAAACAAATGAAAATAGAGATAGGTGGCGGGGGCAGGACTCTCTGTGGCTGCAAGTAAGGGTCACAGACAAACTGAGCCGTGTGATGGGTGGTTCCAGCCCCTCTCCCTGCCCTTCCTGCAGGTGGCTTTCCGGCTAGAGTTCGAGTTCAGCAAGTCTGTCTTCCTGAACTACCTGGAGATCCAGCTCAGCTCCGGCAGGTCAGGCTTACCCCACTCCCTGCCTCTCCCACCTGCCACCAAATTCTGTCCCCGCCCCAGCCTGGGGGCCCAGGCCAGGCACAAGCAGAATGTTAGCCTCGAGGCTATGCCTTCCCTGTCAGGGAATGTCAGGGCGCAGTTAGAGCCCTGCAGTCTGGAGGGGAGGGGGGGCCTGTGCATATGCCCACGTGGCCTCCTGGCAGGCTCTAGCCATCAGCAAAGCCAGGTGTGTGGTGGTGCACACCAATAATCTTAGCCCTTGGGAAGCTGAGACAGGAGGACTGACAGGAGTTTGAGGCTGGCCTGGGCTCAGTCAGTTTAAAGCCAGCTTGCACAGCATAATGAGACCCTGTTGCAGGAAAAAAAAAAAAAGACAAAATCCAAAAGTGAGCAAAACCAGGGCTGTTCCCCACAGCACCCAACACAACAACCAGGAAGAAGGAAAGCCTTTCTCGAGTGAGTCTCCCAGTGCAACACAGCATGTAAAGGGTGCTGCAGGGAGGCAAGCAGTAGCCTCCCGCTCCCCTGGAAGGGCCATTCCCGCTGCACGTGGGTCTGTCTGGCCCAGGCCTCCTGGTGGTGGCTGCTGTGTGCCACACCCTGACTTTCCATGCAGTAGTAAACATGCCTCCTTCGTGCACGGTCCCCTCTCTGTGGGGCACGGGGTCCTGTCTACTCTGGAGCTTCCTAAACAACTGAGATCCTTAGCAGAGACAAACACTGCAGGTAAACCAAGCACCACACTGCCCCCCACACACAGCTGGGGTCATGGGCGCAGGGACCCCCCCATCTCACTGTGGCAGGTATACACTCCTGGGGCTCCCGGTCCCCGACTCCGAGAGCACATTGGCTCACCCACACAGGCAGGCCCAAGCAGGGCACACAGGTGTGTATGTTTCAGGGACCCCGAAAACCTCTCAGCAGTGACAGCATCAAAGCCTGCAAACCAGGCAGCCAGGAGAGAGACTGTTTCCATGTCTGCACGCTCCTGCCCGGGGGAAGTCACAGTGACTACAGGGCAGGGCACCAGGAGTCACACTGGCCAGTCAGCGACAGATGCGTGCCCTGCTGTCCCCCCAGAGCAGGGTGGCACCAAGGACGCCCCTCCAGCCTGTGAGGCAGGAGGAGCCCTGAGCTCTTACTGGCCCCAGGGCTGTCACCTGGCCCTTACCCTCCCAGTGGACTTCTGGTGCCCCCCAAGCTCCCTCCTTGGTGACCCAACTGTCCCCACAGTGACAGCGATGAGCAGGACAGCACCAAGGAAGACAACACAGCCCTCCTGCGCTTCCACCTCAAGTACGAGGCAGACGTGCTCTTCACCAGGTGCCAGAAGGGGAGACTCGGGGCGGGTCCCCTGCTGGGTCTCCCGTGCAGTGCTGGCACTGAGGGATGCTGGGTGTGACCCTGATGGGCCAAACAGTACAGCCCCCATCTGCTGGGGAAGGAGGCCCAGGCCAGGCTCCTGGTGTGAGCAGGGGGCAGTGGGAGGTTCCCACCCCAGCACAGGCAGAAGAGGGTTCATTGTAGAGAATTTTAAAACAGAATTTAAAAGAGCTACAAACTGGGAGTGGTGGCACACACCTGTAATACCAGTGCTCAGGAGGCTGAGGCAGGAGGATCACTGCAAGTTCAAAGCCAGCCTGGACGACATAGTAAGGCCATCTCTCAAAACAGAGCAAACAAAAAATCCCCTGCAAAGCGTCCGTGTGCTCCGTCACCACAGGGCACTCGCAGTTCTAACTGCATCGCTGGGAAATGACCCACCCTTCCTCGGCCCATGACCACTTGCCTCACCCTCCAGCCACCAGCTGATGGGCCGCCCAGGAAGCCCCAGAGCTTAGAAGGGGACCAGATGGACCGCTGATGGCTGGCGTACCTGCTGCCCTCAGAATCCACCCTCCCACTGTCAGGGCACAAGGACAGTCCCGGCCCGTCTGCCCGTCTTCGGAGGCAGGTCCCGCCCCTTCCACTCCCCACCCGACCAGCGGAGCCCGTGCTCAGGCAGCCCCTTTCCTGTCCACAGGAGCAGCAGCTTGAGCCACTACGAGGTCAAGGCCAACAGCTCCCTGGAGAGCTACGGCGGCCTTGGGCCTCCCTTCCACTGTGTCTTTAAGGTACTGCTCAGGGCGGCCAGGCCAAGAGGCCCACGGGGAGGGAGGGCAGCCCTCGGAAGTCAGCCCCAGGGCTGGAGTCCATCCTGCGCCTTGCCACGTGTTCAGAGTGACTTCGCACACGTTTCTTCCCCTCTCTCTGGTTCTTAGTTGTCAAATACAACTAACTGTTGTGGGGGGCAGTAATATCAGAGACTAGGAGTGCCTGTTTAAAAATTGTTAATAGTCTTTACACTCACCCATAAAAGAAGTGCAGACTTGGCAGTTTCAAAAAGTTGTTGAGGAGGGAGGTCTTTAGTTCCGCTACCCTCGGCCTCAACTTCACCTCACAGTCCAAGATGGCTGCAGCTCCAGCCATCACATTCTGATTCCAGGTGGCCACCCTCTCCCTACTGGGGAACTTCCCTGGCAATCCTTTACACTTTCCATTACCCCGCCTTGTCCAAAGCCTACGTTTTGCTGTAAGGGAGGCTGGGAAGTGGGTTCTGTCTTGGTTTCTGTCCCTCGGGCAGAAGGGAACGTGAGATTGGTGAGCAGCTTGGTCTCTGCTGCAGACACAGAGCCCTGTGCGCCCTGTCTGAGAGAGGTCTGGTAACCCGCCTGTACCACACAGCTCCCCAGAGCAGCAGCCGCGGTCCTGCCTCAAGCCCTGCTTGGCTGTGATGGCTGCTGCTTTGCCACCAAATGTGTCCCGGTCAGAGCAGGAGCTACCAACACGGGTTGTCCGCTCCCTTCAAAGAGAACCTTCTGGGGCTGGGATATAGCTGAGCGGCATACGCACCTGCCTTGCAAGGGCACAGTTGTGAGTTTGATCCCCAGTACCGATTTAAAAAAAAAAAGAGAACCTTCTGCTGACCTTGGTGGTGGTCGCTGTCTCCATGCCGGCCCTCAGATTAAACAAGGGGCTCTTCTGGCCCAGAGGCGGGAGAAACAAGACTGGGCCACATCCAGCAAGCACTTCGCCTCCTGCGCAGCCAGAACGTTGGTGGGCGGCAGGGGGAGGGCGAGAGCGGCACAGGCTGACCCAGGGCAGGGACGGGAGGCAGGGAGCAATTGTCCAGGAAGGACGAGCAGCAGAGCAGCAGGCGAGGGGAGCTAAAGTCTCACAATCCCACTGGCCAGGCCGGGTTCCAAAAGGTACTTTCCTTCTCACCCAGCTGAGAGCTACCGGCCAGTCTCTTAACTCCGCCCACAGATTCAGCACGCAGCACATCACTAGAGGTCACAGACAGTGACCCAGGAGGCCTCGGGCCAGGAAAGTGAGGACAGCTTAGCACAGGCGCATTGCCAGGTGTGCCCTGCACGTGTTCCAAAGGGTCCCAGCTCAGCACACCCACGACTTATCACCCCTGCACTCCGCTTCGCTGAGGCTCCCACCGTCTCTCTGGCTGCAGGTCCAGAACCTGGGCTTCTTCCCCATCCATGGTGTGACCATGAAGATCACCATTCCTGTGGCCACCAGGGGCGGCAATCGCCTGCTGGTGCTGAGGGACTTCTTCACTGACCAGGTACCAGGCCCAGAAGCCACCACAGGGGAGGGCTCGGCCACAGACAGACATGGCCTCTGGTGTGTCCCTGGACTCCAGCTCCCAAGTGGAGAGACCAGCCCAGTGCTGGGTCTCACAGGCTGGCTGTGTCCCATGTAGGTGAACACATCCTGTAACATCTGGGGGAACACCACCGAGTACCGGGCCACCCCGATGGACGAAGACTTGAGTCAGACCCTGCGGCTGGTGAGTGTCCCCAAACCCAGAGCCAAGGGACAGATAGAGGGGTACTGCCTGCTCCAGGGGCCATGTCTCACCCAGCCAAGTGTTTGTCAAAAAGAGTTTGTTGAGCTGGGTTCAGCGACATATACCTATAGGCCCAGTGACTCAGGAGGCTGAGGCAGGAGGATTGCTGCAGGCTGCTGATTTCCAGGCCAATCTGGGCAACATAGAGACTCCCTAGTTTAAACCAAGAGAAAGTGTGTTAGAGAGCAAGAGCACTTCTCAGTACCCCAATGTGCCCAGCCCTGGACAGAGGAAGAGGAAAGGGGTTCACTTCTCACAGGAGAAGGGAAACAGACACACAGCGAGGCCTCAGATCTGGTGATGGGGTCGGCAGAACCAGAAAGCACAGAGAAGGATCAGAGAGACAGAGGCCAGAACACACAGCCTAAGCTGGAGCCCTGCAGCCCCAGGGTAGAAGCAGCACCCTGACTCCAACAGGAGCCCCTGCCGAGTCGTCTGCAGGCTCCGAATCTCCCTGCCTGCGTTACTGGAACCCTCGGGGCCCACGTCTTGGCCTGCGCTCACGATGCCACACCAGCAGAGATCTTAGCTGCTGTGGTCTTATCTCCCCAGACCAGCACCTCGCACAGAGCACTGTTGAAGTGCACGGCTCTGCGGGGCAGGGCAGCAAGCCAGCCCCCCTGACAGCTGTCCCCAAGGAAGTCCTGATTGCTGAATGATTTGTTTGGATTTCCCATCAGTTTTCCATTCAGTCCTTATAAACTGCTTCTCTGCCATAGCACTCTGGCCAGGACCTCCTCGCCTCAGAAGCAGAAGTCATAGCAGGATGCTTAGATTGCCATGGTCCTGATTTTAGGGGAACACGAGACAGCGGCCACACCCCCTTTAATCAGATGTGGAAGTCCCCTGGCTCACTCGCAGGCACAGAAGCTGGATTTCCTAAACTACTTTTTCTCCATATCATTTTTCCTTTTTGAAAAAAAAAAAGAAATGAGTTTTTTGAGGCAGGGTCTCATCATGCAGTTAGGCTGGTCTTGAACTCACTGTGTAGCACAGGCTAAGAGCTTGCAGCGACCCTCTTGCCTCACCTCCTAGGTGTTGGAATTACAGGTGTGCCCGTCACACCAGCTCGTTTTTCCTTTTGATTGATGTATATGGTGATAACACAGATAGATTTCTTAATATAAACCAGACTTCTGTTCCTGGAGTTCACCCACCCCGGTGACTGTGAACAAGTCAGGCTCCCAGCCACCCTGTCACCCCGTCACCCTGCCACCCTTTTCTCCTGCCACCCTGCCCACTCCTTCCCCCACAGCAAATGCCCAGGGCACAAGGCCTCTGGCCATGTCCCCACTGCTCACCCTGGCCCTTCCTCTCAGAACCACAGCAACGCAGACGTGGTCTCCATCAACTGCCATGTGCGGCTGGCCCCCAACCAGGAGCTCAGCTTCCACCTGCTGGGGAACCTGTGGCTGAGGTCCCTGAAGGCAGTAAGTGGAGCCCTTCGGGGCAGGGACAGAGGCAGGCAGGGGAAGGGGTGGGGGCAGCCATCTAGGGGGCAGCTTCCCACCAGGCCCTGCTCCTGCAGCTCAAGTTCAGGTCCCTGAAGATCACGATGAACTCGGCCCTGCAGAGGCAGTTCCACAGCCCTTTCATTTTCCGGGAGGAGGACCCCAGCCGCCAGGTGAGACCCTGTCCTCCAGTTCCCATGGGGTAAGAGGAACAGAAAAGCAGGGACGGGCAGGCCCCGCTTTCCATCCCACGGTGACCCCTAACTGTTCAGCCTCAACAACTCCCCCAGGTCAAGGGGTGCCGACCACAGTGCCCCAGCCCCCGCGCCTGACAAGCCCTGGCTGGCATTTGGATTTGGCCAAGCTCTACATGCAGCCTGGTCTAGGAGGCCACAGGAGGGACTCGGCCGCCCTCCCGCGGCCACATCGCACAAACAGAAAACCAGTGCAGGACCCACCAGGGAATGTGGACTCAGGCAGGGCAGGGTTTGCCAGCCCAGGGGCACCAGGATGCCCCCCCCCCGCCCCAGCAGACCATCCTCTCCACATCAGGGGGTTCTATTAGGAGACATCTCCTTCTACCCCTGTCCCCCCACCCCCACGTGCTCTCTGGGTACCTCATTTCTCTTGTGAAGAACAACCCCCAGATGAAGCCCTGTTGTACTGTCTGGGTATGAGGTCCACAGGGGCAGGGCAGGCACAGCACGGTCCCAGCCTGTGGGAACACAGGAGGACACCGTCCATGCTGAGCAGTGGCCCAGCCAGTTTTGCCTTTGGAACTCCTTTCTCTGTTTGGAAAAAAAAAAAAAAACTAAAAATTTTGCATCTGTGTCAGTATAAACAGGAAGGAATATTAGCCAGGCTGGATTATTTTCATTATTTCTAATTTTAAAAACAACTAAAAGTTTCCCAGGCCCCTGAAAGTGCTGTAGGCCCTGGGTGCTGTGCCTGCCATCCCCATAAGTAAGGCCAGAGTCCCCAAAGGAGGCGACTCGGGACAGAATGTGACAAACCATCACTGAGATGTCTGGAAGCTGGGGAAGAGCAAAGAAGGCAGAGAAGGGCCAGGCATGGAGTGGGAGCCACTCAGAGGCAGACTCGGGGCCTGCCCTGAGGAAGCCTTGGCTCCAGGTCGCCTGGCACAGCCACCACTTGGTCCAGCAGCTCGCTGTGGAAGTGGAGCTCCCAGCAGGGTGCACTGTGCCCGGCCAGGACAGCAAACCACGCCACTGACCAGACCACTCCCCTGCAGGTCACCTTTGACATCTCCAAGCAGGAGGACTCACAGGTCTCCATCTGGATCATCCTGGGCAGCACACTAGGGGGCCTCCTCCTGTTTGCCCTGCTGGTTCTGGCTCTGTGGAAGGTGAGGCCCTCAGGGACAGCACCATATTCTCTCCTTTGCCAGCCAGCACCCTCCAGGCCCTCACTGAAGAGGCAGAGGGGTGCGGGCCCCCAACCTGGGACCCAGCCTTGGAGAACAGGAGAAAGTAGGACCTGCACTTCCCTCCCCTCCATCCTTCACTTACCTTCCCCTGCCTCTCCTTCCATTCCCATCTGCCCCAAATTCCAACAAAAGGTCAAGCAGTGAACCCCCACAAAGCCCCTGCCCATCTCTCCTGCGAGATGCAGGAAGGAATCACCGGGGTGCTCAGGAAGGCCTGAAGGGGCCCAGCCTGTCCACCCGCACACCCCTGAGACGCCCCTCTGCCTCCCACAGCTGGGCTTCTTTAAAAGTGCCAAGCGCAAGAGAGAGCCTGGCGCAGACCCCAGGCCCAAAGTGCTAGAGTGAGGCACCGGCAGAGGTGTGGAGTTGACAGGGCCACCACGGTCCAGACGGGATGCAGGCCCAGGCCCACGGCCCCACCGAGCTGGAGCAGAGAGGACGCCGCTGGCTTTGCACTTGACCTCGACTCCCAAGCGCGGTGCCTCCGCCCTCTGGGATGGAACTTAAGCAGGGCACTGCCCACCTTAGGAGGGTACTGCACCCCAGATACCAAGGTACCGGCACTCTGCAGGCAGCCCGTCTCTGGAGCAGCCAGGAGCAGGACTGTAAATACAAACCGCCCTGCACCTCCACCTGAGAGCCACACTGGCCCAGGTCACACCAGCCTCTCCCTGTAGACAGGCCCTTTAGATGCTCCTGCCTGAGGCTGGGTTGGTCCAGCTGCAGGCCAAGATGGAGACTCTGGGAAGTGATGCCACAGGAGCAGGTGAGACCTGCTGCTCTGACCCTGTGGTGCCTGCCCTGGCTGCCGGCCATCCCTCCCAGCTGCTTCCGTTCCTTGGTACCTCACTGTGGGCAACACAGTTCTCCTGGGCCTACGCAGACCCACCTGTCTCCTGCAGCCTGCCCGACCTTGCCAGCTGCTGGCACGGACTTCCTGGCCTGGCTGCACCCTAGTAGAGGTGAGGGCTGGGAGTCCCTCCTAGCATCACCTCTGTGTGTACACACACACACACATACACACACACACACATGCATGCACATACTCCCCACCAGGGCAGGGAACTGCTCGGCACCACAGCAGAGGGGCCCTCTCTGCAATGCACTGAATCGGGCAGGACTGTACCCGTGCAGCCTGGTGGTAACCATCACACCTGCCTGCAGAGGCCATGAGACCTGGGCCACACTGGCACCCTGAGGCCCACAGGGATGCAGGTGCCCTGTGGAGTACTGGTGCTTAACCCTTCTTTGAAGTAGAAATGAAAGAGGGGCTTGTCAAAGGCATCTGTCCCCCTGTACATACGACCTTTACTGTCGTAAATATTTCTGAGAAATTAAAAGTGTTTACAACCCACCAAGGCATTGCCACTCTGCAGCCACTTTCCAAAGGCCAGGGAGCTTGGGGAGGAGGGTGCCTGCCATCCCTTCTTACCGGCACAACGAGAACAGAATTGGCTACCCTGTGCCCCTGCGACGCTCCCTACGAGGGGTACTATCTCCCCTGTATCTCTGGCCGGCACAGGCACAGACGGTGAGAACTCAGTTTGCTGGGTCTGTCCCTACTCCTGCCATGCAAACCTCCCACCCCACCGAATTCCTGCCGCACACACAGGCAGCGCCTTCCCCTGTTGCCCCCACACAATTCCTGTGCCATTCACCTCTAGGAGCCCCAGCCCACAGAACCTTGGAAATCTGATCTTATTTCCCCTGAGCAGGGGACACTCAGAATCAAAGAAATGAAAAGATGGCTTTGGAGGGGTTCCACAGTAAAATCAAAAGAGCCCCGGGGTGCTCACCTCAGCCACACTGTCCCTCTAGCCCAGTGAGAAGCAAAGCCTGATAATGGGGAACCTGCAACATGACTATCTAACCCTGTGAGGTCAAAACCTGAGTTACAGTCCTAAGGAAAAGTCGAGTCATATTCCAGATCGGTCATCACTCTGAAGAAACAGGTAACCGCTTACCTGAGTTTGATTCTCAGTACCAAAAAACAACAATGGGGTAACCTAGCAAAAAAGAAAAGAAAAAAAGACTGAACCCATGCTCCGAGTACCACCTACCCAAGTACCCCTGCAGACTTCAGAGAACAGCCCGCAGGGAAGCCCACATCCTTAGAAGTCCGTGTTCACATTTTTAACCAACCACCCCTGACAGGGCAGGCCGAGCGGAGCCCACCTGGAGGGCGCAGTGCTGCCAGCGGCCTCAGGTCCCAGGCAGCCTCACAGTCTTGTTCTCCCACCCTCCCAGGGTGACACTGGGCCAAGCAGATGGTCCCAGAGGGTGGAGGGTTTGGGAAGCCTGTGCCTTCCAAGTCTTTGCCTTTGTCTCGTGTGTCTGCTTTCTCTCTGTTGTCTCGTATCAAGTCTTCCTGCCCAAACCTTTCACTCTGAAGTAGAAATGTCCAGGACTCGCCTTCAGGGGCCTGGCAGGGCAGACACAGAAGAGGCACTGCAGAAGGAGCAGTGCCGCTTTCATCACCCTGGCTGGACGTGAGCGTCATTCGGAGGCTTTAACAGAGAACGAGGGGCCAGGTTGGATTGCTGGGAGTGGGGCCAGAGCACCGCTTTCATTCCCTTCCAACTTACCTGCGTAACATATGCTGAGGTGAACAGAAGATGAAGTCTGAGGTTTGGCATGCGAGGGCTCTGGGATGAAGACTGTCACTGCATTTGCCTGGAGTCCATCTGGCTCTCAGCTAGTCTGGAAGACCCTCAGGTACAGCAGAGCTCCGAGGCAAGGTGTGCTGCAGATTCCACTGCTTCTGGGCCCTCAGAGCCGGGGCAGTTGGTACCAGTCTCGCTGCAGGTGGGAGGACAGGGAAACAGCTGCCCTGCAGGACAATTTTGCTATTTTGAGGAAAGTACCCCAAAGCTCAACCTTGAATCCACATTAAAACCCACATTGTGACTCACAGGTATTACCAAGTGCGTGCATCTGCTACTTAAGAATTATTTAGATGGAGCTCAGGGCTAACCCCTAGGTTGACAGGAAACATAACCAACTCAAAACTGGTGCAGTCTTTGAAGAACACTGTGGGCCTGACCTGGACACCACTGTAAGCAAGCTGCTCTGGTTCCTGTGGGCACAGGACAGGCAAGACATCCCCAGCAAACTGCAATGCACAGAGGAACACACTCCCCAGCAAGGTGGGACTTATAACCAACTTACCCACAGAGGAGGATGAGACTCTGGCCCACCACTGTCAGGATTTCTAATTCCTGGGCTCGCTGTGTAGTAGAGGAGACAGGCATCCAAGCAGGAGCTGTGGAAGGAGACAGGCAAGATGTCCAGGGTGGTTCTGAGACTGGCTGGGACTCCAAGGGGACCTCCATGAATGGGCGCTCCTTGGAAAAGCAGCAAGATTTCAAGACTTGGTGCAACAGTGCCATGCAGGAAGCGGGGGTAGGTACAGTGTCCTTCAGCTCAGGCCAGCTAGGAGATGCAGAGGACAAATCCTGCCAGGTTTGTTCTTTGTGGCCTTAGACCCTGTGGGCTCCCCCACTCCAGCAAACTGTGCCTCAGAGAGGGTGATCCAGAGCAGAGTTCTGCAGGTGCAGCCTCAAGCAGAACTACGGGCCCAAGTTCTGGCACAGACACCCCAGACCCAGGTTTCTAAGAAGTCCCAAGCAGTAGCCTTCTGGTCCTCTTGGCCTTCATGGCCATTCCTCACACTGTCTGTCTCAACTGCCTTTCCACGGTGCACACCCAGCTAAAGCTCCCAGCTGCATCTTCCAGGGTGGGCAGTGGCGTGGCGTTAGCAACTTTCCTATTGTCAAGGAAGGTGGTGCTGAGCAAGCCAGGTACCCATGTGGAGCTGCTGGAGCACTGCTGGGAGATGGTGTGGACAATGCCCCTGGAGCTGCCAGCCCCCTCTCTCCCACCGGGAGACCTGTGACTTGAGTCTTCCCCTGGCCTCACGCCCCAGGATGCCAGGCAGCCAGTAATAGGAAGAGCTAGCTAAACTGCATTCCTGTCCTGGCATGGACAATGATGGCCTGGCCCTGCCCGCCCAGCACGGAGCGGCCAGGTGTGTCTACACCTCAGGTGCAGCCAGCAGCAGGAATTCACTCAACATCCGTCCTGTGCACTCTCCTTCAGTCCACTCTTCTACATGGCTTCTGATCATTAAAAACAATCCCCAAGTCACTTTTCCCTTAGTATAAACATCTGCCAGACTTTTCTCAAAGGGCAGTGAACCTCAGCCATCCACAGCGAGCTTCTGTGGCACGCGTGGCTCGGTACTGAAGCAGAACCACAAACCAGCTGAGGAGCATCACACCTGAGCACTGACTTCCGCGGGACCGGCACTGGGCTGGGCTCCGGGGGGTGGGGACAGGGGATCCTCTCTGACAGCAGCGGGGCGCCACACCCTCACACCAGCATCCCTCCTACCCGGCTCGCGTGTCCTTTGTTTCCATCCCTGACGCTGCAAGTGAAACAGGAGATGTGCGATGGGTCAATGCTGTTTCCCATGATTTCCTGAAGGCAGCCTGAACCACAACTTGTTCAGCAATACATTCTGAGTCAAACGGAAAACAGTGTTTTAGAAAAGGTCGTCCACGAGGGGGCGACGGGCCTGTCAAGGGCAGAGACCATCCCTAGCACAGGACCTGGCACACAGAGCTGCTGCGCAGGTAGCACTGATTTCCGAGCTGTTCCCACCAGGTGAGGCAAGTTCCTCTCCGAAGGAATGAGCACAACAAATTCTAAAAGCACAGGTGAATTTGAAAATGGAATTTGGTCTAAACTTGCCCACCAGTAAGATCTTATAAACCACTGAAATCCATCTCTCTCACACCAAAGTTATCTAGGTCAAGTGTTGACTATGACTGTCAATAGTCTGGCTCACGTTAATTTCATACAACAGACATTGTTTGAAATAAAAGAAGTCCATGCACTAAAGCCTGTCAGGGTGTTTCTGCAGGGCAGTGTCCCATCAGGGACCGGAGGACAGCAGCAGCCACTGCCTCCTGGGTCCGGGGCCCACCTCCAGCCCTGACACTCAGTCTCTATGGCTTTGGAGGCACACAGTGCTTCTGTCTGCATCCCCAGCGCAAAGAGGGCAGGGGTACACCAGATGGCTCTGTAGGTCTCCGTTAAATACACTGGTATGGTCACCCCGTATCTGAACTCGGAGGATGTGCTCCCACACCACGCAGCATCTTCACACACTCCTGGCAACTTTAATTTCTATATTAGATAAAAGAAGTAGAGCGTCTAATACTGGAAATTAGAAGTCAGTTATTATTACCTGCAACTAATGATTAGTGTTATCGGGGATATCCAAAAGAAACAACTAAAAAATAAAGTTCTTAAAGGGAAATGCATTAAGGTACCTTTATAAAAACATTAAAAATTAAAAGCATAAAACAAACCTAATTATGATAAATGCAAAATAGATAACTATATAATGGGAGACAATGAGAACTACCTCAGCCAGCTGTGGTGGCACACAGCTCTAATCCCAGCACTCTGGAAAGCTGAGGTAGGAAGATGCCAAATTCATACCCAGCCTGGGCAATGCAGTGACCTAGACAGACCCTGTTTCAAAATAAATCATTTTTAGAAGAGCTAGGGATGTAGTTCAGTGCAAAGGCCTAGGTTCAATACCCAATATTCCCCACCACCACTGCTGGAAAAAAAACAAGTTTGCCAAATTTAATTAAAATTGTAAAAGCTTAAAAAAAATCTCTGAACAGAGAAATAAAAGACAAACAGAGGTGTCTTTCTTTTGGATAAAAAGGTTCAGAATTGTAGATGCCAGATCTTCCTAAATTAATCTAGTGATTCAATGCTAAACAAAATGTCTTTTTTTCCTTCGGTACTGAGGATCAAACTTACAACCTTGCACTTGCCAGGTAGGTGCTTATGCCACTGAGCTAAATCTCCCAGCCAACAAAATAACCTCTTAACATGACACCAAAGGTCATCTAGAAAAAGCTTACATACAACAGTGAAAATACCCTTCCCATCCCCAAAAATGAAGAAATATAAGCCTGACAGCACTGAACATTTACCAGGCACTTCAATGCATGTTGGGCATTTTAAGTATCTCATTTGCTTACCGCAGTCCAAATAATACCAGAGTAGTGTCTGAATTTACAGAAATTAGAGAAGTAACCTGCCCAAAGTACAGAGCTGCAAAGTGGCAGAACCAGAACTCGATACCAAATACTATTCCCCAGAGTTCCACATTTCAGATCAACCAACCAGAGAATCCAGAAAAAGATCCAACCATTTTGAAGATTTCACTTATTTTAAAAAATTCAAATTAACAGGAAATAATTAAGAAGTCCCTGACTAGCTGGATATTTTCATCAAAATAAATTACTGGTTGGTCAAAAATTTAAAGAAGAGGAAGAAAAGGGTAAGAAAAACCATGAAAGCATCCTAATTTCAAAGAAAATACTGGTAAAGATGTTATGGTCCTGGAATAAAGGCAGGCTGACAATCAGGATACAAAACTCAAAATCTATGTAAAAATTATGACAAAATTGATTACATAAAAACATTAACTTTCTCCTGTAATACCAGCTACTCAGATGGCTAAGGCAGGACCACCATAAATTCAAGGCCAGCACAGACAGCTCTGAAAGGACCGGTCTCAAAGTAAAAAGCAAAAAGACAGGTTCGGGATGTAGAGCAGGTAAAGGCCCTGGTTCAATTCCCAGATAGATAGATAGACAAATCGAAGTGACAAAAAACAATTACCGTATTTAAAGTAAAAACAAAACCAAAAAAGTTTCCTTACACTTCTACAGGATTTCAAATAGTAAAAAAAAGACCACAAGTCAAAGGAAATATAAATGGTTGATAAATACTTGAAAGCATTCAACCTCATTCAAAATAAAGGGACACAATCAAAATGACAAACTACTAGTTTTCCATTAATCACCACGGCAAAAACTAAATGATGAGGTAATTATGAGATGTCATGGCAGGCCCAGGGGGATGAGAAGGAATTTGAAAATCACTGTCAAGACTTTGAATACAGAAGGATGAATTTGTTCAATGACTATTATACAGGAAGATGTGCATTACAGTTCCCTGCAACATCAAAAATAAAAAGGCAGCCAGATGTGCTGATTATCTTGTAATCCCAGAACCCTGGGGAGCTGAGGCAGCAGATCAAGCCTGGGCAACTCACTGAGATCCACAATTACAAATGATGCAGCTCAATGTGAAGACCTGGGGTTCAATCCCCAGCACCAGAAAAAAAACTGAAAACCCAAAGGTCCACCAATAAGATCTAGGTAAAAAATTTTAAGTTCATCATAGAACTCAATGCTATGGCTATTTCTTTACAAATCTATACAGGGCCAGCAATAAAGATCAGTGGTTGAGAATTTGCCTGGCATGCATAGGTAGTGGACTGAGTCTTGCCCCCCAAAAAAACCTTAAAAGTAAACAATCTATATACTATATACAATAATTAAAAATACTTGGCATATTAAAAGGATAAAATGTTGATCCTAGTACCAAAAAAAAAAAAAAGATAAAATACTAAAAGAGAAACACACACACACACACACACACACACACACACACACACACACACAGAAAAGTTCTGGGAAACTACTCAAAAACCTATTAGTAGTGACTGCCTCTCCAGATCCAAGTGAAAGTGGAGAAATGGGAAAAGAACATTACTTCTTACTGCTTGGATATATCTGAATTTTTTCCAAACACATGTATAATTTCAAGCACTTTTTAAAAAAATGAAACTCAAGGGCCAGCAATACAGCTCAGTGGCACAGCACCTGCCTGGCAAGTGCAAGGTTGACAGTTTGATCCCTGGGACTAAAAAATGAAAAATTAAAAATGAACTCAACAAAAGATTATCTCGCATTGAATAATAAAGACACAAAGTTCCAGGTAGGTTTTTTTTTTTTTTCAAACATTTACTGAACACAAACACCATTTTTCCTTTTACACAGTAAGATCATTAAGTTTCAGACTAGCTGAACTATTAGGACTGTCAATTGCCATGAAATTAAAAATGATTCCACATATCACACTCAAATAGAAAATACCATGCAATGCATAAATCACTGAGACCTCTGGTGTAGTCAGCAAGTTTACTGTTTATTAAAGTCACATAAATGGTTTGACAAAAGTGCACGATAGAATGACATCACCGGCATGTTATAAATCACAGTGAATTACTAGAACACAACGAAGTAGTCCCTCTCCATGGAGGTCTGCAGAATGGGGTGAATATTATAAATGGTCTTTGCAGTGGGTTAGGCCAGTCAAGTTTTATTCCCCACCATGTACCTCTGAAAGACTGATTAGGAAAGCTGAGGCTTTTCCCCTCATCCCTTCTCCTCTACCAATTAATCACTAAGCAACCACGAAAAGGCCATGCACAAATTTTACAACACTTGATTAAGAATAGATATAAAAAAAAAAACCTGTTTATTGCACTGCCTGGCAAGCTCACACCTTCGCTCCGTGTTCTGATCAGGCCATTCATCACATGACCCCTGAAAGAGAGGCTGTAAGTAATTTAGCAGTATTCACCCCTGCACACACATCAAGAAACACCCTGGTGACCATCGAGTCACTGTCCTTCCCCTACACAGCAACACGAAGGTACACTCCACAAATCTAGGACCAAAAATTAACATGTCACCAATATCAGAGCGGTATCTGTTTCAGGTCCTGCAGCTGGGGGAGGAGGGGGCATGGTACAGCCCAGCCCATCAGGTTGGGGTGAGTCTAACAGAGGCGTCTCAGAAAGCCCTGCAAGGTGGAGACATACTTAAGGAGGCGCCTACTACTCTCAAGAGATGACCTCTAGAACAAAGCCATGCATTTTCAGGGTAGGAATGAACACAGCTTAAAACCCTGTGGACTAAAATTTTTAATAGAGCAAAAAGGCAGAGTTTTGTGTTCTTTAACCTCTTTTAATGTTATAGTCAATAAGAAGCAATAATATTCATCGGTGCACTGACATATCTGGCTGGCCTGAAAAGGAGTATATCAGAGTTTTACAGAAAATCTAAGAGCTAGGCCTTAGACTTCCATCTCTCTACTCACTACACAGCTGGCTGCTTCTAAACCTGCACGCTATAATCCAGGGTCCAGCAACTCACTCCTCATGCTGCCCCACTCCAAAAAAAAAAAAAAAAAAAAAAAAAAAGATTATTCTGCTTGATAATCTAAAGTAGTCTTGTTCACAAAGTAGCTGCCTTAACTACGATGAAAACTTAACAGGATATTGTTCCCCTGACATTTTAATTTGCAGAAACATTTATCAAATAGCATTGGCATTTAGGGAGCTGCTGCTCCCAAGTCCTATTTGACTTCCAACAATGCCATCATACCTAAATCCTCACAATCACCGACCACGGGCTGACTGGCAGGAAAGTGAGATGAAACCCATCTCAGAAACCAGCGAGACCAATGCCTGCCGGTGCCTCCTCTGGTTTGTCTGTCTCAAGTTCCCACAGCAAAGTCCCACAGGCTGCTGGGCTCTGGCCTTCCAGGGTAGACCAGACGAAACAGTGCTGCCAGCTCGGGTCTTATGTGAAAAGGTTACCCCTTCTTATCAACCCACAGGATGGATTTGCTGCCCACTCCTTGACTTCTATAAATGCAAATTCAATTTCACCAACTCCACTGAAAGCAGAAAACCCACCTACATTTCACAGGATTTGTAAATGAAAGCTTCCACCCATGCCTTAGTTACTCCAGATTTATGACAATTCCCAAGCAGGGCACAGAAGTCTTGAGCAAATCTGTAACACTATCAAGGAACAGTCACAATTCAAAGCATAATTCTATTAGTAATAAACATCAAAAGTAAAAGTGGCTACAAAATGAAGAGAGTTTAGTGTTCTCAGTGTGCTGAGACACAGAACTTCACCTTTCTTACCTATTCATTTTCCTTTAAAAAATTATGTTTATGAAAGATTTGGCTAAACACATTTTAAAATAATTCTACAAAAAGCAAATGGAGCCGGGGATTTAGCTCAGTGGCACAAGCGCCTGCCTGGCAAGCGTGAAGTCATGAGTTCAATCCCCAGTACGAGGAAAAAAAAAGCAAATGTAGATCAACTGTTTCAAGAATGGCTTTATCTTTCATAATCAGTATTTGGATTGATACTACAAGACAGAATTAAATCCTTAGCAAGAGAGTGCACAATGTACGACTACACGATAGTTTTTTAAAAATCCAGTTACCATTACCACACTTCATGGTTTGTTCTGCTACTTCACACTTCTCCAACTTGGTCAGTATTTCAGTCAGCAGGACTTACTTTCTTTGACACACTCAGTCTTCCCTTCTCCTAAACTGTCATTAAACTGATGTCTGCATATGTACACATAATTATCCTCATTTTATAAATGAGTAATGTCTAACTCAGTGCTGGCCCTGGGCAGCCAAGGGGATGAAATGTGTTATTAAAACATGCAACATCACCTGATACTTTAAGTTTGGGCATTTAAAAATCATATACATTAAAAATGAAACCAACTGAATACCAACTATCAAGCCCTTCCTCACACTGTTAAATATGCGGACCTTGTAGCCTGAAAGAGTCTGCCCTGAGCCATGAGAAGTGCATTTTTTCTTTCAGGCCACTGAGAGTTGCCAAGAGAAAGGTACAATATTTCCTTGATTCACACCAGGAAGATCATCAGTAATATCCAGATTAGGATGGAGTTTTGGGGGGGGGTTGTTTTGTTTTTTAAGGAAGGGTCTCACTATATAGGTCAGGCTGGCCTCAAACACACAGCAGTCCTCCTGCCTCAGTCTCTTGAGTGCCAGGATTACAGGCTTACACCACTGAACCCAGCCAGAACTCATTTTAACACCTCCCTTTTAGGCCATTCTGAAACCCCTCCTCTTAAAAATCTCAGATTGGGCAAACAGAAATCTATTATCACGATAGAATTTATATCAAAATATTCCTAGTTGAAGCAAGAAGACATACAGTAGAAAGACGGCACCTGTATCATACATCTTGGGGGAAGAAGTTTTTAAAGATTCCCCTTCCACCCAGCAAGGATTTCATTGCATGGGGTTATCTCTATTTAAGGCCCTAGGTGCTGATTTTGGCTTCGTCACTGTTTTAACACTGAGCCAACTGCAACCTTTCTCTTGTATTTTACAAAGCAATATCCTTATGTGAAATGGCAAATTGAAATCTTGTGTTTTAAAGTTTACATCCTTATAATGCGTTTCATTAAAGAAAAAAAGCTGCAGGTCTTCACTTACAGTACCATGCACTATGAGTAGCTAAGGCATTCATTTGGCACTAGACAGAAAATTAGAGATAGCTAGCTTTACTTTCATTATCATTTTTCACATCAATAGAAACAGGTGTGTACCTTTTGTTTGAATTCCTACTATTCTTTAATCACAGAATGCTCTTTTAGATTACAATTTAAAATGTTACTGTTAAAACAAAAAAATGCAAAGACCTCTGTATGGCCTGTTAGAATAACTGACACCTTGGTAGAAAATTTTGCAGCTGCATCAGAATACCTTTCAAGTAGTACTGAGAATTGTATCATCATCAAAATCACTCAATTTTCATATATATATACCAGACTAGTGATTTTCTACCTCTTATAATGGACTACAAAGTGAAAAAAATGTTTTAATATCCTGGCTTCTTTTCATCAGTCATAAACACCTTACTAGGGAAGCACATACAATGCTCTCAGGGAGAAGTGTTTCCAAATTTTAAGATATAACATGAAAAGAAACAGAGAAGGGGACAAAAAGCAAGTGTAGGACTACACTGTGATGACTTGTTTCATAAGAAAACATGGCATTCATCAGGTCTACCCATCTGCGAGGTGAATCAGACGCAGCTGGCTGCAACTTGGATGTATTAGGTTAGAACAGAAACTTTGAAACATTCAAGCCTAAAGGCAGAGCCTCTTGAAATTCTCTGAGAAGGCTGGTTTAAGATTACTACCACTTTGAACACACTATGCGGTACAATGCGGTGACTTTAACTTTCTGAATTTGCAGCTATTATTACACTAGCACTTTGTTCAGGCTACTGGATAACTATATCTTTTTAAGTTCTCTTGCTGGTACAATCTATGGTCTCCTTCCACACACATGGTGGAAGAGTGAAGACTATCACAGTATGCCATGTGCACAACACTTGGACCTCCCACTGCTTTCAGCCTTCCCTGTTGGTTCCTTTTCTTCATGAAATCCTCAAACTGCTGCATGGAAAACAACAGACATAGGTTTAACAGGAATACTACTGTAGGCAGCTGTTTAAAACACTTTGAACTTCAAATCATAAACATTCCTTATTATATAAACAAAGCATGTATATCTGTTTCTTCAAAAAAAGAAAGACCAATAAGAAACTGACAGTCAAACCCCTTAGATTACAGTTACACCTAAACAATGTGGCTTGGTTTAAAGTGGATCTGAAATCAATTATCCAATGAGGTGAGGAGGCCAAAGACAGAACGAGTGGAGGATGGGTTGAGAGGAAGGAGGGTGGAAAGAAAAGCACAATTTATGAACACATAATTCTATTGTCTGTGATTAAAGTACTTTACTTTTTAGCACCACATTAAACGATGTTACATATCTAGTCACTTAATGAAATCCAACAAACTCTTCAAGAGTTCTGGGGATCTGGTCTTGGTAGTTAATGTCATTGGCCCGAACTGCTCGGGCAGCCAGGCACTTGAGACTCATCTTCATTTGAGTTTTAAGCAGTATTTCTGACACCCCGGTTGTACTTTTGTCCAGCGGAGTCTTGTTCTGCTTATTTGTCATGTCGGTGTGAGCGCCTGCCTCCACCAGGCTGATGATGATAGAGTGCAAGGTCAGAAAGTCACTGATGGGCCTGTTGTACTGGACAATGATGTGAAGGGCGCTGTTGCCCTCGTTGTCCACGGCATTCACCTCCGCACCGCAGTCCAGCAAGAGCTTGGTGACTAGTGCATTGGGGAAGCTGCAGACGTCGTTAGTGTGGAAATCGTCAACAGGGGTGTTAGAGTTGACGGCCAGATGCAGCAAGGTGAAACCTTCCCGAGTTCTGGGGTCGAGGTGAATCAGGTTGTAGATCTGCTTGTTAATTTTGCACTGATCTTCCTCACTGCACTGCGTTTTGGTGGAAATGCACACTAGATACAGAAAGGTGTAGAGATTACATTCATAGTTGTCCATGGCACTGTGGACATCCGCATCGGGGATATTTTTTACCCTGTTCATACTCTGTTCTATTTCCAAGACGCTGCATCGCAAGACACACTCTATGTCTGGGGCCTTCACAGTTTCATTCAAATGGATCATCTGTGAGAAAACTTGAGCAAACCGCAGAAGATCCTTATGCGTGTTCCTGTTGCCTTTCTGCCTGAGGTGCAGGGCATGAAGCCACAGCTTGATACACTGCTCGAACTCCATGTTATCTGCATACACAGCGCCCCTGTAAATGATGGGGTGGGAAACATCAATGTTGTCAGCACCTAAAATCCGTTCCCGAACTATAAGGCCTTCCATGTGAAGAGCGTCTCTGTCCTGTCGAATGGACTCCAGTTCCTGAGGGTTTCTACATTCAGTTCTGTTCCCATAGGCATGGATTGGTGGGAGAACCTCTTTTTCAAGAACGTTATCGCCATCTTGAAACCTCTCCAACATGGCTAAGTACAGATAGTGGTACGTCTTCATGATGTCATAGTTCTCACGGTCATTTGCAAAGGAGGCACCCAGGAGTTCCAAAGCTTCAATCCGACTCCTCCGGTCACAGTCGGCATGCGAGAGCAGCAGTTCCACAACGTCAGCTTTACAGCTCTCGGCAGCTACCTTCAAAGGTGTCATCCCGTGGCCGTTCACCACGATCGCAGCTCGCCACTTGATCAGCTCTTTCACAATGTCGATGTGCCCGGCCTCCGCTGCAAAGTGCAGCGCGGTGGCCCCGCAGTGTGCTTTCGCGTTGGGGTCAGCACGCTGTTCCAGAAGGTACCTGACCACGTCCGTATGCCCCTTGTATGCCGCAATCATTAGGCAGGTGTTGTCATACTTGTTGGCGATGCTGATGTTGGCATTGTTCTCCACCAAGTATTTCACAATGTCCAGCCTGCCATCGAAACACGCCGCACGCAGTGGCGTGGAGTTCGTCACTGTGGTGTGGTTCACATTGGCTCCGTGGCTGACTAGAAGTTTAACAACTTCAAAGTGTCCTGCTCCCGCAGCACACCAAAGAGCAGTGGCACCGTCAATGACATACCTAAAGGGGAAAAGAACACACGGTTAGATGATGGAGGCCGCACACTCTACGTGAGTGTAAGGTCACATTTATCGGCATGACCGAGCACTCGTTCTTCAGAACACTAACAAAACATCAGCTTTGGTGAAAGCAAAAACAGGCGACTTCAGCAAAGCACTCTGCGTAGCACTTGTACTTGGTATGAGCACAATAAATGTATTTTTATCATTTTATTTCTTTTTGTTTGTTTGTTTGTTTGTTTTGTCTTTTTCCTTCTTATTGGTACCGGGGATCGAACTCACCACGATTGCCTGCTTGCAAGGCAGGCGCTTATGCCGCTGAGCTAAATCCCCAGCCCCTTAAATTTTTTTTTTTTTTTAAAACCGGTAGCAGGGATCGAACTCACGACTGCCGGCTTGCAAGGCAGGCACTTATGCTGCTGAGCTAAATCCCCAGCCCTATCATTTTATTTCTAATGATACATTAGAAATGTATCACTAAAAAATGTGTACTTTTATTCCTAAAGTACACATTTTTTTAAAAAAAACTAAAAAATCATTTTCTGTAGCAATGGTAATATCTCAGAAAACAGGGAGGAAGCATAAGAAGGCTGTGACACCCTTGCTACTACACTGACACATTGCTCTTAAAACCACAGCTCACTCTGCCCTCAGTCTCCTCAGCAGTCTCCAGGTAACACTTTTGCTCTGGGGAAAGTGACCCCAGATCCTGCATTAACACTGTGTTAGAGTCTGCTCTAAGAAAAAACCATGAAGCAGATAATCTTGCTCCAAAAGTATCTAATTAGCAAATCAAAATTATACTTACTCTACTGTAACAAAGAGTGAAACAGTTACTCTTTCATACAATACAGAGCAACCACATAACCAATGCTGAGCAAATGCTGACAGGGGGATCTAGCCCACATAACACCGCATTTACATAGCTGTCAGCAGGGTTAAAATGAAGGTACCAGTTACTTCTGGGGAGGGTGTGGTCTTAGATGTCAAGATATATTATCTTTGGGGGACATACTGAATCAGCGACTTTATCAAACTCAGACGATCACTTTGTAAAATTTTACGCACTTGCAATGAATGCATTTTCCTGAGTATGTCATACCCATGTTAAAAGGTTTAAATATATATGCATATATGTGTATTTGTATATCCTGTGCATCTATGTGTATCCCTAAAGCAAACCATTATGGGAGGGAATATTAACTGCAAGAAAAAACTAGTAATTTGGAAAAAGTACACAGATTCCCTTACCTGATATGACTGGGCTTTGTGCTTACTGAACATCTTATGCGCGCTGCATCTGCTACTTAACACAAATTCATCTCCTGCTAGTAGGCCAATCTTTTCAAACTTTTCACTTCTAATTTTCCCCTCATCTCAGTTTCCCAGTTTAATCCTACTTACTGACCATAAGACCGAAAAAATAGATGTTTGCTGAATATTCAGGTCTACAAGGCCAGAATCAGTAAGAATATGTGAAAAGTTTAAGAGGAAAAGTCAAAAAGCATCACTCATTGGAGCAACTGAGCAAGAAAATCAAAACTCTCACTAGTGAGCTGTTCACCCTACAAACTTATCTCATAACCCAGGTCAAATCTTATCCCCCATGAAGCAAAAAAAGAAAAAAGGTGCCACTTCACTGTTTCTACGGTGTGAGTGTGGCAGTGCCTCCCATACCCGGATGTTCCCAATGTGCTGGTGTCACGGGGAAGGGACTTTGAGGAGTGTCCCAGCCACGAGGCGCCCCCTCACCAGAGGCAGCAACAACTCCCCCTCCTTCTGGAGGAAACAGCCCTACCAGAAAGGGAACCTTCTGGCACCTTGATTCCTAGACCTTCCAGTCTCCAGAACAGTAAGAAATAAATGTCCACTCTTTATGAAATTATAAGCCTTGGTTATTTTGTTACAGTAGCACAAAAAGGACTAAGACATACAAATACTATAGTTCAATCCCCATTAACCCCATCACAAAAAAGCTACCCTTATTACTTTTGCTAAAGTTAAAATATTTTATAACAAATCAAGCAATTACTTTTTAAATTTCAATTGCTGACACAATGTTTCTAAGCAAAAGTCTCCCCACGAACCACAGTTCGGGGGGGGGGGGGGCGGGGCTGGGGATTTAGCTCAGCGGCATAAGCACCTGCCTTGCAAGCAGGCGGTCGTGAGTTCGATCCCTGGTACCGGAAAAAAGAAAAGAAGAAAAAAAAAAAAAGAACCACAGTTGCCTATGGGGAGGACAGTAACACTGCCTATAAAGAGGCCTGAAGCCAGGCAAGGTGGCACATGCCTGTACTGCCAGCACTCTGGGAGGCTGAAATAGGAGGATGCAAAGTTAAGGCTGTCTCAAGATAAAAACGAAAAAGGGCTGGAAATGTAGTTCAGAAAAGGACCTCACTTTAGTCCCAGTGTGAGGAAAAAAAGGGTGGGGGCTCAAAGATACCAGAAATTTCTTTATGTGGGTGCCAGCCACATGGATACAGATTAGGGGAAAATGTTTATCAAACTGAATACTTAGGGTCTGTGCACTTTACTGTACACAAAATAAACCTTCAAAAAGTTAGAAGCTTTTGGAAGTTTCTTTTAAAATTTTTTTGATGCCATTTGATCTAAGGATAATGCCATTTGGTTTGCTAAGTGGCACAGTGCTTGCTTGCCATGCACAAAACCCTGGATTCAACCCCCAACACCACCAAAAAAAGTGCCACTTTATTGTTCATAGTTTTCTGGCTTTGCTTTTTAATGAAGAACCACTAGGGCTGGAGCTCAGTGGTAGAGTGCTTACCTAGTACATAGACCCTGGGTTCAATCCCCCACACCAGTAAAGTAACATATTACAGCAGTAATGTTTTAATAGTTCTAACTAGCCAGACATGGTGGTGCACGCCTGTGATCCCAGCACTCAGGAGGCTGAGGCAAAAGGATTGCTGCAAGCTCAAGGCTAGGCTGGGCAACACGGAGTTCAAACCTGGTCCGAATTATATAGTGAGACTGTCTCTAAAACAAAAGAAACAAAAAACAAAAATTCTTACTAGACTTTTGCAGTTTGGTTTAATTAAAATTTATTTATTACATCTTTGCCATGATTATATATGAAGCTCAATAAAAATTATTTCACTGTTCAAAACTATCACTTGCAACAATATCAGAAAAATATCAGTATCTAGTAATAAACCAATGAAAAATATGTAAGACTTACACACTAGAAACTACAAAAGAGTCTTGAAAAAAATAGCAGAAAACCTAAAAAACAGAAAAATAATTCATGTTCATGGTTTAGGAGATTCAACAGTGTTCAGATATAAATTTTCCACAAAAATCACCTGTATATTCCATATACTTCAAATCAAAATCCCAGCAGGTTGCGTGTGCGTGTGTGTGGTCACATGTAAGTGCATATATAAAGTGACAAACCAATTCTAAAAAGTACATGGAAATGCAACCAAAGATAATCTTGAAGAAAGAACAAACTTAGAGAACAAGATAATTCAGACAAGTGTCACTAGGACAAGGACAGAACAATATATCAACAGAATAACAACAAAAATTCTCTAGAAATAGACACATGCATAGTCGTTTGATTTACAGCAAAGATAGAAAATACAGTCTTTTGAACAAATACTGCTGAAGCAACTACATAATCTGCATGGGAAATTAGCTCTGACTCCTACCTCACATTATATACAAAAGTTACAGTAATAACTGGGGCATGCTGGTATACACCTGGGAGACAGAGGCAGGACAATCACAAGTTCAAGCCCAGTCCAGGCAACTTAGCAAAACACTGCCTCAAAATTCAAAACATGAAAGAAAAAAAAAAAAAAGGAATTAAAAAGGCAGGGAGTATAACTCAGTGCAAGTGCAAGGTACTGGGTTCAACCCTCAGTAGCATGGGGGGATAAACAGTAATAGTGATTCAGACCTTCAATGTAAAAAGCGAAGACTGGGCTGGGGATTTAGCTCAGCGGCATAAGCACCTGCCTTGCAAGCAGGCGGTCGTGAGTTCGATTCCTGGTACCGATAAAAATGAAAAAGACAAAAAAAAAAAAGCGAAGACTGAGTTTCTTTGGAAAGTCACCCTGGGGGCTGGGGGTTTAGCTCAGCAGCATAAGCACCTGCCTTGAAAGCAGGCAGTCGTAAGTTCGATCCCGGGTACCGATAAAAAGGAAAAAGACAAAAAAAAAAAAAAAAAAAAAGAAAAGTCACCCTACCTTAACAACTTTGGGACTGAACATGATTACTTGAACAGAATCTTAAAATATATGTATATTCACCATAAAAGAAAAAACGCTTATTATACTTTATTAAAATTAAGAATTCTAATTACCGAAAGACATCACTGTATTCTTTTTTGGTCTTTTTGAGACAGGGTCTCTCTATGCAGTTCAGGCTGCCTTTGAGCTCACTTTGTAGCCCAGGCTGGTTTCGAACTTGCAACGATCCTCCTGCTTCAGCCTCCCAAGTGCTGGGATTACAGGCGTGAGCCACCATACCCGGCTTTGACATCACTGTATTCTAAAACTGAGTAAGCAATCCTTTCACCAAGAGAAGTCCCTGCAATAGATACCCATGACAAATTAAAAAAAAAATCAGGCAATGTCTTTTTAAGAAAGAGGTTAAATACTAACAAGTGTACTTCACAAAGTACCCAAATAACCCAATACACAAAAATGTTCAAAATAATTTATCACCAGAGAAATGCAAACTAAAACTAATAGTGACCAGTAACACCCTAGAAGTGACTGCAATGCTGTGTGTGGCCTAGGATGTGAGCGACAGATGCTCTTGTTGCTGGAGGGAACGGCGGCCATGAGGTGAAGTGCTTGGCTATCCATTAGTTACACACATGTCTGCTTCAGGACCTGGGAACTGTACTCCTTGAGATGCCAAAGGGAAATTACTGCAAATGTTCACCAAAAGAAATACACAGGAACGTTCATAACAGTTTTTCATAACAGGTAAACACTGAAAACAACCAAAGTATCCATTAAGAAAAAAATGCAGACTACATAACATTGAAAACAATTATTGATGTAACAACATGCTGCATCTCATGGATACTGGGTTTGGCAAAACAGAGGGCAAAGACACAGAATAAAGGTCTGATTTCATTTAGAGGAAATTCAAGTACAGGTAGAACTAATCTGTGGCAACAGAAGTCCAAATAATCATTACTGGCGCTGGAAGAAGTGACAGAAAGGGACACAGGGAATTAGGGTGATCCCAATAATTTACACACTGACCTAGAAAGCAAGCAAAAAGATGTACACTTTAGATTCATGCACTTTACTAGATATATTATTATTATTAGATTATTAGACACATCCAAAATATGTAATTAAAAGCAAATGAGGCACAAATGACTTTAAAGAAAATAGTTTAAATTAATACAAATATTTTTTTTTTGTCAGTACTGGGGATCGAACTCACGACCATACGCTTGCAAGGCAGGCACTTATGCCACTGAGCTAAATCCCCAGGCCTGAATACAAATAATTTATATCAAATACATTCAATGTGTCAAGCACTACAATTACTGCTTAATATGCAATATATCTCATTTAATCCTCAAAACCACCTCACACAAGTAGATACTAATACTACAGAATAGGGCCTGTAGGTTTATAGGAGATCAAATAAACGAAAGTATGTGAGGGGCCAAGGGTGTTGCTCAGCGAGGATATTGCCTGGCAAGCACAAGGTTGAGTTCAATCTCTGGTACAAAAAAAAAAAAAAAGTACTTCGAGTACTATTAAGTGCACCAAATGGAAGGAAGGACAGTATCATGGTTCAAAGATTTGTTTCCATTTACAGGGTATTAGGCCAGGGATATAGCTTAGTGGTAAAAGTGCCTGCCTGATAAGTGCAAGATCCTGAGTTCAATTCCTGATACAAAAAAAAAAAAAAAAAAAAAAACACCATTTTGAATATTTTTTCAAACTGATTATTAATGTCACCTATCAAATAAATACATACATAACATATGGTTATATTGTTAGGGTTAACAACGTTTCCTTGTACTGGTTTTCAAGACTATGAAAGTCTTAACATTATATGAGTCTAGACAATCTAAAACTCAAGAAATGTTATCCTAAAATAGCACTCGTGTACATTAGTAATTAAGATTTACCCTTTTAAAGATGAAAAATGAGACAAAAGTTACAATATATTTCTGACTTCAAACTTTAAAAATCTGATATAAAAGTAAAAAGTAAATTACAAATTTGTACTTCACTTGGTTTTTGGTATCAAGACTCAATGACGACCTCCTGCATGCTAGGCAAGAACTCTCCACCCACCCCACACTGAGCTATACCCTTAGTCCCTGCTTTTAGTTTTTATTACAGACTATTTGGTTAGGTTAATATTTTTCTTGGTATAGTCTAATAACTTCCATTATTTTCCTTTGATGACAGAAGCCTCACAAAAGTGACAATTACCTGCTAGCCATGAGGGTGACACCTATAATTCTAGCTACTCAAGAAGCTGAAACGGGACAATCACAAGTTTGAGGCCAGCCTGGGTAATTTATAAACCTATCTATAATATTCTGCTGTCTATAAAATCTAGTCAATTGATAAGACTATGTTGTTTTGAAGCAAGATACTAAATGCATTTAACCTATTATAAAGATGTAGTGAGTCTACTGAGATATTTACTAAGTCCCATGAAAGAAACACCATATAAAACAGTGACCTTTCTAGTCTCAGTCAAATGCAGCGCAAATTCTCTATTATATGTCTCATAGGGCCGAGGATTTAGCTCAGCGGCATAAGCGGCTGTGTGGTGAGCCTGCAGTCATGAGTTCGATCCCCAAAGAAACAAAAAAGGATAAAATCAGTGTATGTTTCGTAATTTAAAAACACATAATCTGGGGCTGGGGATTTAGCTCAGCGGCATAAGCGCCTGCCTTGCAAGCAGGCAGTCGTGAGTTCAATCCCCGGTACCAATAAAAAGGAAAAAGACAAAAAAAAAAAAAAACAAACAAACACGTAATTTGATATTCACCTGGTCAAACAAAAAGTGCAACAGACCACAGAAAGTTTTCACAATAAGACATAACATTTCTCATGTTTGTTATCCAGTTACTTAGGAGGCTAAGGCAGGAGGATGCAAGTTCAAGGACACAACCTGGGCAACTTAAGAGACGCTGTCTCAAAATAAAACATAAAAAGGGCAGGGGATGTTGCTCAGTGATACATGTTGCCAAGCACATATGAAGACTGTGTTCAATCCTTAATATCACAGAGGGTTAGGGCAGCTGCAGGCCAGGTGTGATGGTGCACACCTGAGATCCCAGTACTTGGAAGCCTGAAGCAGGGGAATCTAGAGTTCAAGGGCAGCCTAGAACACACAGGGAGACCACCAAAAGAGAGACAGACAGACAGACAGACAGAGACAGAGAGAGACAGAGAAAGAATGAAAACACATCACAAAGCTGAATTCATTTCTTGGTTCAATCTGAAATGGAAACACCTGATTCAAGCATTTGAACTGGAAATAAAAACTCATTTAGTCTATAAAATCAGCCCTTTAACCAAACGTCTTAAAATCACTTACTGGCTCAAATGTATCTCCTTAAAATATGTATGTCCGATGACTTTCCGGTAACAAAGTATATATAGAAATGACCTCAAAGAGCAACTTCCTCAAAGGCTTCCCAAATGAAGTTGGGTGTGGGGCTCCCACACACCTTCCCAGGCCTGCGCACCAGCACTGTGGGGAGGAGGGACTCTGCACAACAAGCCCAGCCCGGCACCACAGCCGCCAACCTCATATAGAACCACCTCCGTACACTGCAGCCTGGCCCGCCGCAGCATTCCGGGGTGGTAGGCCATCTCCCCTTCGTTCTCGGCCACACATCTGGAGCAGCTGCCCCTCTCCAGCTGAAGGTGCTTTCACTCCCCTGATGTGATTTTCCTGCCCACTTACCTAGGTGAGTTCTGGTATGCAGGTGTGAGCCAGAAGGAAAATAATCTCAAATAATGCTTCTAAAAACTGTAAAGACAGACTCCGCTCAACGTGAGACTTCATGGAATGAAGGCCTCTTTCCTGAGACCCTATTTTAAACTGAGTTTCTAAGGTACTCAGTTTTTAGTTTCCTAAGGTACACAGACTTTTCTTTGAAAGTGGTTTTAAGGGCTGGGGTGTAGTTCAGTGGTAGAGTTCTTGCCCAGCATATGTGAGGCCCTGGGTTTGATCCCCAGAACCCTCCACCCCACAACTACATGAAAACAGTAGCTATTCTGATGTCTCTCTCATACACACACATACACATATACAACACATCAAATAATTACACAGACATAGATGCATGAGAGGAAGTTAAGAAGACATACTAAAAATAAATACAAAGCAAGTAAGAGACATTTTAAATAAAAATATTAACAATAATATGGTGAATAATTTGGCCCAAGCTTGTAATGCTGATATGCAAATAACTTAAAATTAGAAACACTAATCTACCTCAGCACACAGAGACAACCTGTCAGGACCTGCCTGGCCATTGGGCTCAAATGCCAATGAATCTAAGGTAGAGGGACCAGCTAGTGTTCAAGGCCACTGCAAGGCAGGGAGGTGGGATAGGGTAGGAGCACCTGCCTCACACACTGGAGGCCCTGGGTTCCACTCCCAGCACCACAAAACCAAAAAGCCCTAAGGGGTGAGTGTGCTTCACACTGTAAACAATGCTCAGGCTGCCACTGTCCACATCTACAAGGAGGGCAAAGTGCAACCGTCACATTTGCAAGTAATGATATTTCCCTAGTTCTAAAATGCCAAACTCATTGAGATAAATATTAGCACAGTTTCACATTCTGGTATGGGTAGGCAGCCAGGTGCCCATAAATTTCAATCCTCTTTTATTAATTGGTAAGCTCCCCACAAGCAGAAAGCTCACATTTCTTCGTATACTTAACAGAAATGTGACATAGGGTTAGGACCCCTCTAGGCATTTAATAAATAAAATGAAAACTGAACTACTCTAACATAACTGCTAATAGTCATAATTGTAATAATCCATACACTTAGATTCTAAGGCACCAAGCTGAAAATTGCAAAACTGCAGTTTATCAGTTTCTTGCTTGGTATTTTATACAAGGGCCATCACAATCTGATCTCCCCTCCTCTGTTCAGTCTCCCACAGCCTCTTTCCTAACTGTCCCAGTTTGAATCTCTTCTTTCGATAGCACTGAAACGCCTGTCATGGCAAGTACACCAGGCCACTGTCCCTCTTCCTTTTGTTGCCTTTTAAACCCACCTCAGATGTCACCTCTGTGACGCCTTCCCCTACTGTCTCACGCACAGCTTATTATTCCCCCTCCTTCTGTCCTCCCTCACTAGTCCAGAAGATTTCCACCCGTTTAAATGTCACAGCACCCACCATTACTCATTCATGTGTCTCCTCTCCCCCCACCATTGCCCTCCACTGTGGGAACACTATGTCACTCATCACTGCACACCAACTCCTATCACTGAACCTAGCACACAGTAGGTGTTCAACAAATGTTTGCTCACTGAATCTCATAATTTCTTTTCTTTTCAAACTCACGACCTAGTGATGCCAGACAGGTGCTTATGCCGCTAAGCCAAATCCCCGGCTGAATCCCATAATTTCACTGGCCAGTACGAAATATTGGACCAGGTAAAACACTAAACAGGCTCAATTCTAGTTATTCTGGGTTCTTTAACCACCTGATAGTAGCTTTTTCTGACGATCTAAGAAGACAGCAAGAAGCAAGGCCTTTCGAGGTTCTTTAGAGATCTTTGTCCTCTCCCAAGGATTCTCCCTTATCCACACAGACCTCAGCAAATTTCTTAATTCCCCACAGCTGCTGTTGCAGATTCATATCTTAGTGGATACGGGTACCGGCACAGCTGAAAAGGTACTGAGGTTCAGAGGTCACTCTGGCTTCACTCCTCCTCTAGGTGCAGGTAAGGCTGTCAGAATACAGGAAGTTAGGATACTGAAGCCAGCCAGTTAGGGAAGCAAACAAGAACTGGGTTGCCATGCACCCAAGGCTGATACCTAATTAAAATATAACACTCAAAAACATTTCCCACTCATCTAAACCAAACTAAAAAGCTTTTATTATTATATCAGCTAAAATTTAACATTGTCCTTGACATCTTTTAAAAAAAAAAAATGCTTTTTCAATCAGGTTTTAGCCAGGAAGGTTTTAAGCACGAAAACTAAAGGTACTTTTGTCTGGAGGCCACCTACCTCAAAAGAAAATGCTAAAATAGTTATGTATTGGCAGGAATCAAGAAAAACAAATACAATCAAGGAAGCAAACCCTTTATCAGCTGTAATCTGTATGACATTTCATAATCCTTCAGCACAGAAAAAAGGATAAGGTCAAAACTGACAATTCCGTGTCCAACTCAAAGGACAGATTTTAAATTATAGCAACATGGTTTTTTGAAATCCCCACCTTGAATAACAAACGATCAAGCCTCCAAACAACATAGCAGTATAACATGTAATTACAATGGCATCATCTTCTACATCAGATCTGGAGCCACTTCCACAAATATCTACCCCTCAAGGTGGAAAGCCTCAGAATTATGTCTGAAGATGTTTGACTGACCTCTTGAGAATCCCCCAAAAGGCTACAGCTGCTAGTCGTTCTGGGGGCCTATTTTTACCTAACAGCCTCTGCAAGCTTCTAAACATTTACCAGCCAACTCTCCAGTACGGGAGAGAGCTAGTGTCCAAATAACTCGGCAGAGATCTTCAATTTTAATTGCTGACCTCGTTAATTTCTGGTCTCGGTAACGACACCCAATACTGATGATACAAGCTAAAACCTGTGAAAGCAACCGCCCTTCCACTCTGCTGGTTCACGATCCAGTAAACCCACCTAGAGGGAAATAAGGGGCAGGCCGATGTGGATGGGCAGCAAAAAGTGGAAGAGAGCGTTCGCTTTGGCAAATGAAGTGGGCATAGGTGGGACTGCACGGGGTACGAAAGGAGGCGTGCGTATCCACATGGAGGGACCGAAGGAGGGAGGGACCCGTGGAAGCTGGAGTCCGAAGGTACCTACCCGTCGAAGCGGACAGTGCCAGTCTGCTGGGTCTGCACTCGGTAATGCTCTAACAGCAAGCGCACCACCTTGGCATGCCCGTTGCGTGCTGCGATGATGAGGGGCGTGGAGCGCTGCCCTCCCTGCTGGCTTACATAGCCAAGCAGGTAGCGGATGTCGCTTTCAGACCGGTTGAGCAGAAGGGCGGCCAGAGTCAGCACCTTGCCCTCACTGGCCGCCTTGTACACATAGCCAGCCAGGCCCTCCATGGCCGCCGCCAACTCCAACACCCGTTTGGTCGCCACCGCTGCCGCCGCCTTGCGCCCCCGGAGGCCGCGTCCGCCAGCGCTTCAGAGTCGGGCCCTCCTGGCCCATTCAACAGGGAGCCGCCGCCGCCGCCGCCGCCGCGCCCAGGCAGCAGCGCGGCCCGAGGAGGGCGGAGACGCGGGGGTGGCCGAGGGCCGCACGGGGCAAGTCCGCAACCAGCCCGGGCAGGGAGGAGCGCGGTCAGGGCCGCCCCCAAGGCCCCAAGCTCGGGCCCTGGGCCGAGGGCACCTCCATATGGCCGCCGCCCCGGGCCTTGCGCCGGACCCCTCCTTCCTGCAGGCTGCGACAGGCGCGTGCCCGAGCTACGGGTCGCCAGCGGGGTCCGAGAAGGGCCGCGCGCGCCTCGCCCGACCCGGTCTGAGGCCTGAAACTGCCTCCGCCTCGCCTCCGCCTCCGCCGTCCCTGGCTGGAGGAAATCCGCCGGCGCTCGCCCACCGCAGCGCTGAAGTTCTAGGTGCTTTCCTGCGCAGGATTTTGGGGGAGCCTTCGCTTGGCTGGCCCGGGGAATTGCGGAAGGCTCTGGCCAGAGCAGCGCCGGAACTTGGGGCGGGAAGAGGCGCAAGAGAGTCGCCAGCCTGGGCCAGGAGGGGCGGAGAGAGCCGGAGGAGCGGGTAAGTGTGCTGTGTCTCCTCCTAAGTTGTCCTGCTGACGTGCGAGGCCCGGGCGAACAAAGGTTCCGCTGCGTGGAGGTGGCAGCCCCAGGAGCCTCCTCGGCGCCCCCACAGGACCCTGGGGTTGCCTAGGCAGGGACGCGTGTCGAGCGACGGCGCTGAACCCGTAGGCTAGAGAGCCCACCCAACTTTATTCCGGACAGTGCACACCTTGATGCGAACTCAGCGTGGGGTGGGGTGCACCCTCCGGTTCCGCTTTAGGAAAAAGGGGGCATCCTCGAGCCCCCCAAATGTGACAAGGCATCAGAGTCTCTGCACCAGGTTCTGAAGAGGGCGCAGGAGTTCGGCCTGGCCTCCCTGGGGAGGGAATCAGTGTGTGGGGAAGATAGGGAGCCCGGAGAGCCAGGCATCCTGGGAAGGAAAGAGGGAGTACCATGGTCACACAGCAGGTCTCTAATGCTCAGCACCTCCTCTCTCTTAGTCCTCACAAGATTGTTACTAGGGTGTGAAAGGGTCGTTTAACCGGCTAATACTACAAACCTAGTGTGCGTCAGGCTCTGCTTAGTACTAGGGATTGGGTTAAGTGAGCTGCTCTCTTCTGGCCAGGAACTTTTGTTGGGAACTTGCCCAGGGGAAAGCAAACAAGAAAACAAATGACAGCCGAGCCCAATTTACCTAGTGCCTTTGCAATCGCTATGCAGGTAACGAAACAGAGTAATGGAAGTGTGGGCAGCGGGACTAATTTAGTTTGGGTGGTCAGACAAAACCTTCCTGATAGGTGACAAGAACAGAGGTGACTGTGGCAAGAGCTGACACCCAGCCCCTGACAGAGACAACAGCCTGTGGCCCAGAAAGGTTGGTATGGCAGCAGCACAGCCCCCCACAGGGAGACAGCTGAGAACGAGAGTCAGCAGCAGGCAAGTCATGTTAGGGCCCAGGGACCCATAGCAAAGGGGTTTAAATTGTACTCTGCCACGGGCCCACTTGAAGAGTTTTGAGCAGGAAAGTGACAAGGTACTATTTGTTCTGAAAAAGATCACCATGAGGCAGGTGTAGTGGCACATGTGTGTGATCCCCGCATTCAGGAGGCAGCAGGAGGATTGCTGTGAGTTTGAGGCCAGCCAGGGCTACAGAGTGAGACTGTATCAAAAAGCTAAAGAGAAAACAGAACAAAAACATTCATGATGGTCACTGTGCACAAGATACTGTGCAAAATAAAAAATGGGCCAGGCAGGAGGAGAGGCTTAGATCAGGATGGCAGGATGGAATAGAGGAGGTGGAGCTCCTGGGGATGTCACAGCATGGAAGTTACTTCCTCGTCACCGCCCCGCCCTCAAAGGACAACATCTCCCTAATGGACAAAATATATGTACTTGACTTCAAGGAACAAGTCTGTGCTCCACAGTATCATAAATTACTAGACCCCACCCTTAGCATCCTGAGAGATGAGGATGTCACCCCCTATCCCAGAACTCCTGGAGGGGTTGTGGGCCACTTCTCCTATCACTCCCATTCCACGGCAGATCCCTACACAAATGGTGGGTCTTCGCCCCTTACCATAACAAACAAAAAACAACCTTGGAAGCAATGGCTGACAATGAGATTCACTGTCTGTATCTCTGAAACACTGGTAGGCAAAGGGGACTCTGGCTGGTTTTCATCTGAAGCTTCAAAGGTGTAAGAAGATCCAGTTTCTGATGTGTTACCCCAGGCTCCTTGGCTTCTGGAGGCTTAGAAGGAACACACTCACATAGTGATCTGGGGATTTCAGATTCTGGCTCCCTTCTCTAGACTTCTGGCTCTCTCCATCTCCCTGCCCTACACCCCTTCCTGTGCCAGTTACCTGGGCACAGAGAAGCACCTTCAGGCCTCCGGCCTCCCTAGCAGACCTCACAGCCATCTGCCCACTAATCTCTGTATCATTCTCTTCCCATCCAACTTTTGAAGATGATTTGAAAGTCCAGATACAGACCTCTTGGTCCAGTTTTGTTTTCTGAGGAGACCATGGGAGGGATGTAAAAGGAATGGACATGTGTTATGTACATGTATCAACTCCCCACAATAAATGTAATTTAATCATCACATAATGCAAACATATACAAATTAGAATTTTGAAAAATTTAAATAAAAGACCTGATTTGTTCAGACATTCACTGCTCACAAACAGACTGACTTCTTCCTCCAATTGTCCTCCTCACCTCTTGATTGGTGTCACTGGATAGATGCTTGGAGGGGTAACTAGACCAAGAGCCATACTCCTGAGGGGTTCAGAACTCGGAAGCATGGGCTCTACCCCCAGAAGAGAATAAGCGCCTGCCCCAGCCACCAGCGTCAGGGCCCTGGGCTGCTGTTTCTTCTGTATTTATCAGTTGCTGAGTACAGGGTTCTGGGCTCCCTTGGTTGCTCAACAGCCATTGGCCAATCGCAGACCATTTAGTTGCCTCTATTTACCTGGCCTTGGAAGATGATATTTCTGTGGTCAGGTTGGGCAAATCTGGAGAGCAGAAATGTAAACAGGGCAAGGCTGCTTTTCCAAAGGCCAAAGCCCAGAAATAGTTCCTTGTGCCTCCAATGTATTGTCCACTCCCTGTATAGAAAATCACTGAGCGAATGGAAAATGTCACGACATAACTATAAGCTAGAACCTGAGAGAAACAGATTTGCTGGTGGTGATGAACTGTACACGGCACCTGGACAAAGGTAGGATGCTGGTCTCCCCCAGCCCTGTGCTTCTGAGGGTTCGTGGTGGCCAATGAGCAGAACTGGCTGGACCTTTACCTTTCACAGTGCGCACCTTCTTCCAAGCTAGGATGACCGAGCCTTACAGCTCTGCGACAGTGAGTTTCTCAGATCTGATAGAGAGGACACGCAAATGTCACATTTCAAGCACCAGTAAAGACACAAATTTGCATCGTATTACCTTCCCACACTGTAAAGGAAGAGGAGGAGCCCAGTATTGAATAGATCCAACTTGGATGCCCATACCTACAATCTAGGTATGTGGCTGTGGGGAAGTTTCTTCAGCAGTATAGTAGGGTTCAGGGCTGCGTGATGGGGCTTTGCAAGCTCCTTGGCCTCCCTTGGTCCTAGGAAGGTCAGACTAGTTTCCTTCCTCACTCCCACCCTGGCAGTCTCCTTTCGATCGTGCCATGAATCTGCTCTTTGAGGACTCTACACCCCATTTGCATTCTCTCTGCAGAAGGTGAATCAATCCCCAGTATACAGGAGCTAGGCAGGCTAATCAACAAATGTTCAAAAATTCCAAGAAGGCCAGGTTTGGTGGCGCACACCTGTAAAAGAAGCTGAGCAGGAGGATCATTGTGAATTCGAGGCCAACCTGAGCCACAAAGTGAGTTCAGGACCAGCCTGAACTAACTACATAGCGAAACCTTGTCTCTAAAGACAAAAAAAAAAAAAAAAAAAATCAACAAAACTACCAAAGAAAGATGTCACTGATCAGGGTGACAAAAGAATCAAGGTGTTAGGGCCCAGCTTCCTGGTAATGATAACATAGTCAGGGATCATTGCTACAGGGACAGGGAAAGCAGTGGAATCCTGGGCCTTTACCAGCTGTTCCTTAAAAGCATGATGTGTGCCTTCTCCCAGGACAGCCAGGGGCTTAGACGTCAGTTTTGCTAGGGCTGGGGATGCAGTTCAGCAGCAGCCTGGCAAGTACAGTGTCCTGAGTTCAATTCTTGATACCATTCCCCCAAAAGAAAGTCAGTTTTGCTCCAAACCATGACCTTAACTTGGGCCTTCAGATGCCCAATAGATAACTAAAAGCAGAAGAAAGTTTGACTTTCATCCTTCGTTGCTATAAATCTTGGGTCAAATCTCCCCTTAACGGCACATAGATGCCAGTTATTTAGGGAGTATCCGTCTAAAAGTTGGCAAATCAAAGTTGAGTAGCCCTGAGTCTTCCTCCA
The DNA here is from genome assembly GCF_034190915.1 of Cavia porcellus. Taxonomy (NCBI): domain Eukaryota; kingdom Metazoa; phylum Chordata; class Mammalia; order Rodentia; family Caviidae; genus Cavia; species Cavia porcellus. The sequence continues at coordinate 886,559 of NW_026947493.1, forward strand.
AGACTGAGGACACTGAGGCGGTTTATGGGGACATCCAGCCACACTTAGCCACTGTCTTGAACCTGTCACCACCTGGATTCCAAGGAAGGCAGAGCCCAAATGACCGAGACCCCCTGAGAAAGACGGTCCTTTCCTAGAAGGGAAACTGTCCCTCGGCCATAAAGATTCTAGAACCATGACACCAGGCTGAGATAATCATGACCAACTAGACCCTAGGCCACCTTGAAAAGCTGGCCTCCCTCCCACCTTTGGGGGTGAGCCAGTCTGAACCCCTAAACCAAGCAAGCCTCCGGCTGCCCAGGCTGGAGTCCTTTCCTATCTTCCCTCTAACTTTCCAATTCCAGCTTCTTTTTCCTGTAGATTTATGATTTTGTTTTAATTTCCATTATTCCTAAAAGTGAGGGCCCAAGCTAGGAGGCAACAGGCCTGCCAGAAAACAGTTTGAAGCAGCACGTCTGCCGGGTTCTGACCTTGGGTTCCCTAGACCACAGCACCAGGCAGGCGTCCTGGGACACTGCCTGAGGTCACACGGACCAGCTCCCGCTGGCTGCTTACCTGTGCCTGGCAACATGGCAACCACTCTACGTGGATCAGCATCGGAAATCTACAGAAGTCTCGGAAGCCTGCGCCAAGGCCACTCCTGGGTGCTGACCACAGGGAGTGTTAAAAAATTTGCCCAGCTGGGGCTGGGGATTTAGCTCAGTGGCATAAGCACCTGCCTTGCAAGCAGGCGGTCATGAGTTCGATCCCCAATACCGATAAAAAGAAAAAAAATTTTGCAAAAAAAAAATTTACCCAGCTGTCTGACCTCTGCCCAGGTGGCTGCCACCCTCCGGTCCCTCCCTTTAGCCCCTGTCTGCTGTCCCCGCCCATCCTGCCCTTCACAGTTCGGATGCCCCCTGTCCATGCCCAGCATCCTGGTCGCTTCACGTGGGCCCTGGTGCCAGTTGCCAGTCATCTATCCTGTGCTGTGGGGGGTGCTGTCCAGGGACACTGTCCAGGGGCACAGTTCCGAAGCCAAGCCACAGCAACCTCCTCCACTTTATGCTTGGCTTGGAAGCCACTATTTTTTCTAATAACAACTGGTGTCTCCAGCACCTTGTAATCTTCACGGCACCCACCAGGCCTCCTCACGCCAGGCTTCCTCCCAGGCCTCTCACTGCACTAGGTCTGTGGTGACACAGGTATGGCAACTCTGCCAGCATTCCACCCCTGCTGCTTGCTAGGTGCTAGGTGTTGCTTGCTGGAACTTCTCAAAGCCTCTGTTTCCATATCCGTGAAATGGGGTTAATAACCACCCCTGCTGCTTTCTAGGTGCTAGGTGCTGCTTGCTGGAACTTCTCAAAGCCTCAGTTTCCGTATCTGTGAACTGGGGTTAATAATTGTGCCTGGCTGGAGGACACACACACACACACACACACACACATACAGCTCCTGAACACTATAAGTGCTGCCTGTGGTCAGTACCACTCGTTGACCCTGCCCCCCAATCCTGTGGGAAGACACATAGCAAGTCCGTTCTCACCCCAGTCAGGATGAGTTTAAATCACATGAACCTGGCGGCCTCTCGAGGCTTCTTGAACCTTTGATTTTACATAAATCACAATCATCTGTGGGCTTTGTAGTGCTTTGCACTGGAGCAGTCTCTGAAGGCCCCATCCTTCACACCTGGCTTTGACCACAGTTGGCCGTCACCCCGGATGGTACCAGCTCCTAACAGGAACCCCTGCCTCCCCTGGCCATGGGAGAGGAGCAGACGAGAGTTTCTCTGGAGCAGCGATCAAGCTCCTGACCATTTCCAGTTCTTACTGCCCTCTCACCTAGAACAGCAGGACTCCCCCCACCTGTGGCATTAGAAGTCTGGGCCCTGGAGCCACACTGCCTGCATTGGTCCTGGAGTAGCTCCTGTGTGTGTGACTCCTGCGGCAAATGAATGAACCTTGGTTTCTGCATCTGTAAGATGGGTGTGATGGCCGTGGACATGGCCCGCTAAGAGCTGTGTCCACTGTTTGCGCAGAGGGTGCAGCCACTTCTTGTCATCTTTAGCCAAGGAGCCTTGTCCCCAGGCCGCCATGGCCCTGGATCCAGGCTGAGGCAGAACTGGTTCTGGAGCTTCATTTTAGGACTTCTTGCTGCCCCACAGCACCTGTGCGGTTAACAGGCCCCATCTTTCCATTCTCTTCCCTGGCAAAGAAGCCCCACGCAGGCGATTTCAGGGAGGGCAGTGAGCCAGCACAGAGCCCTCTGAGGCCAGGGAGGCCTGGGACGCTCTCAGGTCACCGGCAGCAGGAGGACATCCGGCCAGGTTGCACACAGGGCGGCTTTAGCACTCACTGATCACTGACCGGGCCTGGGCCAGAAGCCTGGGTTGCAACCCTGAACCAGGCTCATTAATGTCACCCCAGAAGCGGCCCCGCCTCCTCCACAGAGGCCCTGGCCTTGCGGTGGTTTCCATTTCTGAGCCCTGATTCACTCAGACCAGACCAGACCAGACCAGACCTGAAAGTGGGGAGAAAACATACCAGGGTGGAGCTGGGCGGGACCCAGGCAGGAGCTGGCAGGAGACCAGGAGACGGAGAGGGCAAGAGAGAGGCTGCCGCCTGCTTGAGGAGCTCCAGGACACAGCCACCCCAGCCAGTTTCTCTTCCCCAAAGCCAGCTTGACGAAGTCAAACATGGATCCAAAAAATGTTGATGTCTGTATTTTTCCTTCCCAATGCTGAGGATTGAACCAAGTCACATTCCCAGCCTTTTAATTTTTTTTTAACCTTTTAGACAGGGTCTTACTAAGTCACTAAATTGAGCAGGTTGGGCTCACACTTGTAATCCTCCTGTCTCAGCCTCCCAGAGTGCTGGGATTACAGGTGTTCACCACTATGACCAGCATAAAGATGCTAAGGACTTTGCAACTGTGGATAACTCACTTTGATGTTCAGAGACATCTTGCACAAATACCTTAATTTGGCTTTGGGTTTTTTGTTTGTTTGTTTTATGTTTTGAGACAGGATCTCACTGTGTAGTTCAGGCTGACCCCAAACTTGTTGCAGTCTTCCTTCCTCAGCCTCCTGAGTGCTAAGCACAAAGACCATGAATTTTGAGTCTTTTAAAAATAATTTACTTCTTAAAAAATAATTTAAAAAATCGATAACTTACTTCTCATTACAAAGCAACACATGCCTATTAAGAAATACCAAGAAAATTATAAAGTTTTAAGTATACATCTAGAATTATACCATGAAAAATAAGATTTTATTTAAATGACCAGTCTTTCTTCTAAGCCCATATATGTATAAATTATGGTACATTTAAAAATGGAAGCCAAACCACATTATAATTTTGCACTTTTTCCCACTTCACACAAAGTCAGGGGCATTTTCTAACGTTACTAAACATTCAGCTGCAACAATTCATAATGACTGACTTATCAGAATAGATTCATCACAACTTCTGTAGCCATGCCCTGATTGTTGAACATTCAAGACACTTACAAAATTTTCACTGCAAAAAAAAATTTTATTATAAAAATAATTCTGCCATGAATACCTTTTGTTTTTTTAATTTTTTTAAATTTTATCGGTACCAGGGATCGAACTCACGACTGCCTGCTTGCAAGGCAGGTGCTTATGCCGCTGAGCTAAATCCCCAGCCCCCATGAATACTTGTTTACCTGCATTTTTGCCTGTATCTCGTTATATTCTAATAGTGAATTTCTGTTAATGGAACTACTAACTCAAAGAATTAGAATTTTTTAAAGAGTCAGGATCTGTGTTGCCCATGTTGGCCTCTTAACTCCTAGAGTCCAGAGATCCTCCTGCCTCAGCCTCCTGAATAACTGAGACTATAGGTGTGCACCACTAAACCTACGTTGAGTATTTTTGAATTATATAAATAGTTTCCCCTTATCCATGGTTTTCCTTTTCACCGTTTCAGTTATCCATGGTCAACTATAGCCTAAAAATACTAATATTTGTTTTTGATTCTTTTAAGAGAGAGAAAGCTTTCACAGAGCTATTGTTATATTGTTGTACATTGTTATTAGTTGGTGTTAATCTCTCATTGTACCTAATTGATACCTTATACCCTATCATAGGTGTGTACCTATAGGAAAAGTAGAATCCACAGTACTATGCACAGTCTCGGGCACCTGCTGGGGACCCGAAACACACCCTTCCCGGGTGAGGGCACCCACAGCTGAAGGTCCACACAATCTGCTCCTCTTCTGCTCCTCCCACTGGTACGTGGGCAGGCGCTGCTCCCTGCGTTTGAGCCTACGAGCCTGAGAATTACTCAGTTTAGATGAGAAGAGCTTCATGGAAGGTGAGGCTCCCGTGAGTGAGGCCCCAGCTCTGCCCTGCTGGGGGTGAGGCAGAATCTTTCCACTCTGGTTTCTAGACAGAACTCTGCGCTTGCCTGCCATGTATGAGCCCTGGGTTCCAACCCCGCTACACAGACACACACACACACACACACACACACACACACACAAATTTTTTTGAGACAGAGTCTAACTACATAACCCTGGCTGGCCTCAAACTTGTGACGATCCTCCTGCCTCAGCCTCCTGAGTGCTGGGATTACACCATGCTCAGTACATTAACAAAACATAAATACAAAATGATGATACAGCAGTACATGCAGTACATGCGCTCCTTTATACACACTGGAGTAACAAGCACCCTCCTGCTGAGTACACCCCCACAGCAGGGCTCCTCCACTGCCTTCCGATCCCAACCAGGCTCTTTGCTGGCTGCTGCTCAGCTGTCTCTCTCTCATGAACCAGATCTCTGTGCTCCCAGGAACCAGGCTTGGAGAAGCAGTGCGTGTGCACACACACACACTCGGGCCACCACCACCCTTGATGCACGTCTTTGGTCATCCTTGTCTGGAGTTCATGTCCTCCTCTCATTACCTATGACGCTGGCAAGGACAAAAGCTCAGTGCCTTTGCAGTGCTGCGCCTGTCCCGGCTCATGAGTGGTATTCTGAGACTGTGTCACCCCACGGGGGGGGGGGGGGACGCTCTGAGAAATGTGTCATCAAGCATTTTGTCATTGTGCAGATTCACACAGGGTGTGTGAGGCTTTTGTCTATACCACACTGCTCCATGGTGTGCTTCTGCAAGTCAGAACATACTGACACAAGGATGCAGCATGGGGACAGGTACACCAATAGCCCTGTTGCTGATTATCAAGTGTGTGCTGTGTTGTACACAACTCTTGGAGCAGGGGGATTTGTTTTTTACAGTAGTGGCACAACAAATGCACAAGTGGTGCATTGTGCGATGATATAGCCAGAGCTGTGTCACCAGACCATGGGAGTTTTCCAGCCCTGTCCTAACCTTGGGGACCACTGTCATATATATGGTCTGTCCTTGACTATATTTGCAACAACCCTAATGAAAATTCAAAATATCTGTAATTTTTACTACTGATAAAGTCTCTGTGGTTTGTTGCTTACACTTATAATGAAAAGAAATAATAAATTTCATTTAAAGCTTTATGAAAATAAATAGCAGGGCTATTTTGAGCCCCAGTACAAAAAAAAAGAAAGAAAGAAGAACCAGCCAGGCACCATGGTGCGTGCCTGTTGTCCCAGCACTCTGACAGGCTGAGGTCAGAGGACTACAAGCTTGAGTCCAGCCTTGGCAATCTGGTGACTCAGGGAGACCCTGTCTCACAATAAAAATAAAATTAAAGACTGGGATGTACTCCATGTGAAGGCCCTGGCTTCTTTAAGAAGAAAAGAAGGGTGAAAAGGGAAAGAAAAGGAAAAGAGAGGAGAAGAGAGAGGAGGGGAGAAGGTGGGGAGTGTATTGTTTTCATTCAAGTTCACAGAATGCCTAGCTTCTGCATTGCCAGTTCTCCAGAGCACCAGAAAAACCTGTTGATCAAGCAAAGTCCAAGTATTCACTTTAGTGCTTACTTTTAAAGTTAGTGGATGAGGCGTGTCCTGGGCTTGCTGCTGGAGAGCAAGAACAACTCAGGGGACAGGTACAGGGGTGTGTTTTTCAACACACTTGCAACAAAAAATAGAGGAGGTGAAATCAGACAATGTCAGAGGCAAAACCAACAACAACAAAAACCCAGGGTCGGTAGCATAAAGATCAAGGCTTCTCGTCAGCAAATTATTGTATCCGGATTTTTGGGTAAAGTTTAGAAGACCTAAGTAAATGGAAGGATACGCCACATTTATGGTTTGGTTACCATGCATGGTGTGTGTGTGTGTGTGTGTGTGTGTGTGTGTGTGTGTGTGTGTGTGTTTAGTGCTGGGGACAGAACCCAGAACCTCACACATGCCGGGCCAGTGCTCTACCACCATGCTACATCCCAGCCAACATCTGGAGTTGGAAGACTCAGCCTGAAGATATCAGTTCTCCCCTACTACTGTTTGATTTCAATGCAATCTGACTACGTATCCCAATTTTTTTTCGTTTTTGTAGAAACGGCAGCTGGGGATACGGGTCAGCTGCACAGCACCTGCCTGGCAAGCACAAGGTCCTGAGTTTGATTTCTAGTTCCAAAAAACAAAACAAAAAAAGAAAGAAAGAAACAGCGCCAGGCATGGTGGCACATGCCTGTAATCCCAGCACTTGGAAGGCTGAGACAGAAGGATTTCTGTGAGTTTGAGGCCAGCGTGGGATACATAGGGGGTTCAAAGGCCAACCTGGACTACATAGCGATACCCTCCCACCCAAAAAAAAGCTCTCTTTATATTCAGACATCAGCGGGATCTAATGCACTATTGTTATGTTCTTTCCATGCAATGACATAGATGAATGTCTGGGTAGTAGAAACAGGCAAATACAAATAAGTAACCACTGTATAATTTCATTTCTACAAGGGTTAGCAGAAACCAAAACAGCATGCTGATGAAGGCAGAGGAGAGGTGGCCGCTTGCAGGGAGCAGCAGGCTAGAGGAAGTTTCTATGCCTGGAAATGTCCAGTCCTAACTCAGGTGGCCGGTCACATGAGGATAACCATTTATGACTACACACACAGGTGGAGTTTTTAAAAGAAGACATTGCCAGATGTGGTACTGCACACATGTAATGCCAACACTCAGGAGGCAGAGGCAGGAGGACGGCTGCAAGTTTGAGGCCAGCCTGTGCTACACAGTGAGTTCAAGGCCAGCCTGAACTGCATAAAGAAATCCTGTCTCAAAAAGAAAAACAAATTTTTAAAAAATAGCTGGGCATGGGGCTGGGGATTTAGCTCAGCGGCATAAGCGCCTGCCTTACAAGCACGCAGTCGTGAGTTCGATCCCTGGTACCGATAAAAAGGAAAAAGACAAAAAAAAAAAAAATAGCTGGGCATATAGCTCAGGTAAAACGCCATCAAATCTTTAAAAACAAACTCTAATTTCTCCAAGCAGTATTCAAATTTCCAACTTCTCACAAAGACCTCACATGTGTTTTTGCTTGACTCATGGTCTAAGTATGGCATTTGTCACTAGGTACCCTAAACTGGTTTTAAGTCAGAGATTCCCTCTCCCCCCTCCCTCTGCCTTTCTTGTCTTTTCTTTACTTGCTGAAGTAGGTAGGTTGCTGCCTGGAATGAGCTGACCACATCCACCCCGGTATGTGGCTTTCTGTAAGCTGACACCTGGTGGGGGGAGTTAGTGACCTGGTCAGGTTCGGGTTTGAGGCCAGGGAGTCCGCAGGTGGAGCCGCGCCATACGGGAAGGCAGTGGACAGCTGTTTGTCTTCCCACTGCTTCCTCTGTGACCAGTGATGACCGCCAGCCATGTCTGTGATTTCCTGAAGGGTCGTACTGTTACTTACCTGATAACCAATATTTTTCTGGAGAAACTTGCTCAGGTCAGGAGTCTGGCTCTGCTGAGACACAGCGCCTCTCCCACGGTTCGAGTGGAAAAGGCAGCTGGCTCACCCTGGATTCTTTACTTTTGCTTTGTTGAGTATTCTCAAAACAGCAAATCATGTCCTTGCCTCTGGCCATGGTCTCAGGACAGGAGCCGGGAGCGAGGGGAAGCCAGGACAGGGACGCCTGAGGGAGGGGACAGCTCCAGGGACAAGGGCTCCAGCCCTGTAATTCACTTACGAAACTCAAATTCAAAGATAAAAATAAGGCTTTCAAGGCAAGGACAGCAGCACACTAAACCAAGGGCGAAGGTCTTGTGACCACAAGCTGTATGACTTCCTGGCAACACTCGAAGGCCCACAGAAATGCAGAGTGCACTGTGGGTGTGAGCCACGTTTGCCATTTTTAATCATTCAGTATCCACACTTTTAAAAAGTTAAGAGAATCAAATGAGATTAATTTTCATACAAGTGTATGTGGCCCAAAGTAGCTGAAATAGCACGTCAATAAGTCATCAATATTAACAACCATGGAGACATTTGCCTGTTCATTTCCTACACCCAGGTCTTCAAGTCCAGTGTGTATTTTATAGCACTGCACATCTTGGAGCTGGGGATGCAGCTCAGTAGTACAGCACTTACCCAGCAAGTGTGAGGTCCTGGGTTCGATTCCCAGCACTGCAAAAGGGAGAATTGGTTGTGATTTGAGCAACGAGTGGTGCCAAATGGTTAGTTCATGTGATGTGACTGTGATTATTAACAAATAGCTTTTGTAAATGGGGAAATAAAGCTTTTGAAGGGAAGGCAGGGAATGGGAAAAAAAGTTATATCAAGTAAGGTACAAATTATATATATATATATATATATATATATATATATATATTTCTAAGTTTGCAAAATACAGAAAGATAGATAGGTACACAGTTACAGAACCAAGTAAAAGAAAAAGCCCAGCCATATAGTAAGCTGCAAGATCCACATTGCAGTCATGTATTCTTGAGATCAAACTGGCCTTGAGCTCACTATGTAGTCCAGGCTGGCCTCAAACTCAGAGCAATCCTCCTGCCTCAGCCTCCCAAGTGCTGGGATTACAGGCATGCACCACCATCCCCAGCTCCTCAGCTTGCATCTTAATACTCTAAGAACATGCAGCTCTGTTTCACATGCCTGTGGGGAACTTGCATACTACTAGAATACAGTATTAAGCACATTTTCCCTTCCCAGCTGGTCCCAGCAAGGGCTTATTTCACAGAATGTACCAGCCTGCCACACAGTAGTAAAAGAAAAAAAATTACAGTCCCCTTCAAAATGTTTACTATGTAGCATGTGAAACACCAAAAGAATAAATAAAACATAATGCAACATAAAATGAACACTTGGAAATTTGCTATGCAACTTAGGGAACAGTGTATTCACCTCTCCTCCCACACACACACACACACACACACACACACACACACACACTTTTTTTTGAGTTAGGCTCTGGCTCCGTGGTCCAGGCTGGCCTTTACTCCTGGTGTTCCTCTTGTCTCAGCCTCTCAAGAGCTGGGATTGCAGGTGTGCACCACATGCCAGACTGCCCCTTTCCTATGTTACTCTGTCACCAAAGGCCCCTTGACTGGCCTCCTGCTGAAAAGATTCAAATCATGCTCACAGTTAATCTGCCCACTATTGTAGAACAGGTATTGAAAAGTGAATTTGGAGCTAAGAAGCAGGAAGTTGCTCACTGGCACCTCCTGTCTCAGCTGCCTGTGTGCTGGGATTACAGATGTGCACCACCACTCCTGGCAATAAAATCTTTTACAAAGAGACCAAAGCCATCAGAAATTTCTGCCTGGTATCTCTCTAAACACGTATAAAAGCATTTCTAGCTAAATGTCCACCTGTCACCACGATTAGCGTATTAGGTTAATGTGTTAGTGTATTAGTGTAAATCATACTAAACACATAGTCAAGTTTGTTGGGTTGCAGAAAGAAGTTGCTGCCTGGCCAGGCTGAACTACTTAGCAAGACCCTGTCTGAAAAAGACAAAACTAGGGCCGGGATGTAGCATAGCGGCACAGCACCTGTCTGGCAAGTGCAAGGCCCTGAGTTTGCTTCCTGGTACCTGTAAGTCTCGGATCTGAACTTCCTCTCCCAGCCCCCAGAAACACTGCCCTCTGCAGGGAACTCAGCTCAGCACTGAGGCTGTCATCAGCAAACATGGGATAGGAGATAAGATAGAACAAGCACTTTTTGCAGGTCCTGGAGACATCTGGAGACATCCAAAAATTTACAATGGACACTTCAAAGGACTCAGCCCACTGAGGTGCAAGATTGCCGAAGATGTTAACCACAGATGTTCGCTGGGATTTCCCTGCCTAATGTCCCCTGCCTTCTCTCCATCCCTACAAAAGGGACACATTTCTCTTTGTTCAGGGCAGGAGGTTTTAACGCGCTCTCTAGGCACAATAAGTTCCATGCCATGTTGCCTTTACATGAAGCTGGTGATCTCTGGTGCTTATGTTACAGTACCCAAAATAAAACAAAACAACCATTGTAATAGAATAGGCCCCTTTAAGTAATATATGTCTGCATAACTTTATTAACAAACTATCATAAAAGTTTCTACTTATAATAACTTTGCTTATATGAGATCTTTATCCTTTATGTCAAGAGCTTACTCAGGACCAAACTTCACCAGTGTTCTTAAGAGAGAAGAACAGAACAGCAATGTTCAGTGTTTGTCGACTGCTTTGCTTCCTGTGTGTTAGTTCTCAGGGGAAAGAAGCACTCTGCAGAAAGGCATGGGAGCCTTTCTATCCACTGCTAGTCCACTCAGACAGGCCAGGCCACAGCTCCCAGTTTCCATACTCGGCTGCCAGGCAGTGACAGCAGTAAATATCCTCCAAGCTGCAGCGCTAAGGGTCTGCTGACTGCAGACTCATTATCAGCCTGGGAAAGGGACCCGGCTTGGATGCTGAGTCCTTAGGAATTATGACTGTCCCATTGTTCACTGAGGAGCCTGTAGCCACAGGAATGAGCAGTTAATTTGAAGCCACACAGTAAGGTGGAAATCGATTCCCAGACTAGGCATACATTATGTATTGTCAGCTTTGACCTTCTGCTGCTTTTGACACAAAAGCCCAGGCCCAGCACAAAATCAGGGAAGGGAAAGAGGGCAAGAGAAAGGGTGAACAGAAGAGGGGTCCAGCTTGGAGCTTCCCGGGAAACTGCAGGCAGAAGGCTCTTGCAGGGCCCAGGAGCTACACTCTCACCTTGATTCCCGTGAAGACAGCACTGCTCTGGCCATGGGGCCATCAGCCCAGAAGTTCTCTCTTGACTCCTATAAAACAGAGCATCTGAAAATTTAAGATTACAGATCATAAACTGGGTGTGGTGGCACACACACCTATAATCCCAGCACTCAGCAGGTTAGGGGAGAAAGAAGGATTGCCTCAAATTTGAGGCCAGTTTGACCTACACAGTGAGTTCAAGGTCAGCCTGAACTAGAGACCCTGTCTCAAAACACCAAACAAACAGACAAAAAGATTACAGATCACCTGAAACGGGACTGCTATTTTTTTTTTTTTTTTTTTTTGTCTTTTTCTTTTTTATCAGTACCAGGGATCAAACTCACGACTGCCTGCTTCCAAGACAGGCGCTTATGCCGCTGAGCTAAACCTCCAGCCTGGGACTGCTATTTTGCAAAACCAGTTTGCAGTTTGTTATAGAGTCAAACATACACTGACCAGGTGACCCAGCAATCCCATTTTGAGGCATTTACACAAGAGAAATGAAACATCTGTCTGCATACAGGCTTGTGCTCACTCTCTTCCTAGCAGCCTTTCCATAACAGCTCCAAACTGGAAACAACCCAGATACATTGGAACATGCTGTTAACCAACTGTATCTCAGTCTACAGCCGAATTCTGTTCAGTGAGGAAAAGCCAAGCTCTGAATGCATGAAGAACAATATGAATGAATCACAGAAGCATGCCGTTAAGTGAAAAAACTAACAGAAAAGGTGGCCCAACTCCACATGTCTGAAATTTAAGAGAAGACAAAACTAGCTGGATACAGTGGGTACAAGCCTGTAATCTCAGCTACCAGGGAGGCTGAGGCAGGAGGATCTCAGGTTCAAGGCCAGTTTAAGCAATTTGGTGAGGTCCTGCCTCAGAATTAAAAAATAAATAAATCAATAAAAAGGGCTGGAGCTGTAGCTGGGTTCCTTCCCAGTCCTGAAAAGACAGAGAAAGAGAAAGACAGAGAGAGCAGAAAAACTATAACAGAAAGTGGTGGTCATGAACTGGCAGAAGTAATAAAGGAGTTTCTGAGGTGATGGAATTACTCTATCATGAGTGCAACAGTGGTTTTGTGAGAATGCATATTTATTAAAACTCATTAAGGTGTACTTAAATTTAGGAATTTTATTGTCAATTATAGCTCACTAAAGCTGATTTTTAAAAAATGATGTAACTTGAAGCTATGATGTTTCTCTCTTAGTAAGATCTGAGGCTATCATAGATGAGTTCAAAAGAGAAGTATTTAATGAAATAAAGCAAGATATAAGTAGAATAGTTAGAGAAATGCTAAGCACCACCCAAGAAAAAAACAGATGGTGGAATGGAAGAACAGAAAAAGAGGGGAGAATTGTTTGATGGAGAAAATAGAGAAAACATAGAATACGTGAAGCAGGTTCAAAGAGATTACCAGGAAACTAAAAACTCTATCAAAAGCTGGCATAAAGCTTGAAAGAAACTAAGGACAGATTATCTGAACTGGAGGGCAGATTTGTAATGTGGGAGCATGAAACGAAAAACTTCTTAAAAATAACAAGAAAACAAACAGCAATAATACAAAGGCTAGAAGATGATAAGAGGATCTATAACTTAAGAATTAAGAACATAAAAGAAGAGGTAGGGACACAAACAAATGGATTACAAAAGCTATTCACAGAAATAATCCAAGAGAATTTCCCTAATTTAGCAAAAGGTAAAGATACTCAGATCTGTGAGGCATACAGGACCCCAGCCACCTACAACCCAAACAGAGCTACACCCAGGCATATAATAATCAAAATTCCAGAAATCCAATATAAGAACAGAATATTAAAAGCCATCAGAGACAAGAAACAGATCACTTACAAGGGAACACCCATCAGAATTACAGCACACTTCTTGGCACAAACCATCAAATCACAAAGAGTATGGGGGGAAATAATTCAAGCTTTGAAAGATAATAACCTCCAGCCAAGATTGATATATCCTGCACAACTGTCCCTAGAAATTGATGGAAAAACCAGATGCTTCCAGGATAAAGAGGAACTAGGGGAATTTGCAGCAACCAATTCAATTCTACAGAGAATACTGCAGAATATTCTAAAAAAGAAAAATATCAAGATTCCAGAAACAGTGGCAGAGAGGCCACAATGAATGGAGCAGAAAATGAAATGAAGAAGACAAACTGACAACTAATGACAGAAAAAGAGCTCAACAGAAATGAGGCAGAGAAGATTGGATGATAGGAATAGCTATTTTGGAGAAAACAAGACATTATAATAGCTAGTGCTGATTTAGTATCATCTTGTTTTGAAGTCCCATCAGGCTTTTATTCTTCTGTCTCCATCAGTCTTAATAGGTTGTATCTTATTGGATTTTATTATATATGATAATATAAGCAAAAACTTTTATAGGCAAGGAGATTATACAGAAACCATTGTTCATTTTCTGATAGTTGGTTCTAAATACCCTGCAATACTGTCATCCTCTTGAACGGTTTTACATTGTCTTGATATGTTTGATGCTACAGTATATGAAGTCATACTCAAAGATTTCAAGGAAAGAGACACTATGGTAACTACTTTTATGTCAGGATATCTTGTGGTGAAACACTATTTTGCTTACATGGTTATGCTTTGACCTGCGATGTTTTGTTGTTATGCCCTCTTTTATCTCAATCTCCTTTTTTTAATTATTTACTTTTTTATTTTTATCTTTTTAATTAAGGGAAAAATAAATAAAAATAGCAGGATACATTATAGTAACCCAATTTGATTTCCTATTAACTTGATTTGAAACCCTGTATTGCCCTCACCATCTTGTTTTGACTGATTTTCCTCATTCTGCTTTGCTTGATAGTACCAAGTTCGAAAGTATAGGCAACAACTGTGAAGACAATAAGACAATCATTATGACACTCATTCTGGTTGACTATTATCTTCTTTTAAAGTCCTGTAATGTCTCCAATGTTTTGGTTTTATTCTTTACTGTTTGGCTCAATTTTATTATAACTGATGATATAGGCAATTCTTTTTAAGATAGCAAGAGGCAGTATGGTAACCATTGTTGATCACCTTGTATTTTGTTTTTACATTATCTATTATGTCCATCCTTTTGATTTGACTGACTCTGTTCTGATATGTCACATTTGGTTCTACTCTCTTCAAAAAAAAGTAATAAGAACGGTGGGAGTAATAAAACACAAAATGTGTAATTATTGTACAAAAGAAAGGAAAAGAAAGTGCTCTAAAGGATATAACTGCATATATATTTAAGTGTATAAGATATATAACCATATTACTGAGTTTGTTGGATCATTGGACAAAACTTTGCAGTCTCACTGTTTGAAAGTCCACTTTATATGCTTTAATTTTGTAACTTAAACAACTATTTCTAAGATAACAATATGTAATCTATTAACTAGTGATTTCCTACTGTTTATTCTTTCTGAAATTCTGTGTAACTTGTACCCTTTTTCTGTTTTTTTTTTTTTTTCTTCTTAAATAAAATTAAAAAAAAAAAAAAAAAAGAATCTGAGGCTAGAAGCCAGCCACAGTGGTACACAGCTGTAAGCCCAGCTCCTCCAGAGGCTGAGGCAGAGGGAGGTTAAGTTTGAGATCAGCTTAAGCAATTTAGCAAGACCTTTCTCAGATAAAAAAGGGCTGGGAATGTAGCTAAGGACAAGGCCCCAAGTTCAAGCCCCAGTATCGGAAGAAGAAGAAAAATCTGAGACTAGCAAAATTGACTTAGATTTGCTTTAATATTCATTTCTAGGCTGATTCATTTTTGCTTCAGGAGGAGACTCAAGGCTGGAGAGAAATTCAAGGCCACCCCTGTGATGCAGACAGGAGCTCCAGAGCTTGTTCCTGTGTTGGGGTTGGAGGGACCCGGGCTCCAGGCTCCTCCGGGCGCCATCTCAGGGCTGAGTATGAAGTAGGGCCTCCTCAGAGTGTCCTATGTTTCCTGTCCCCAGCACAATAAGCAGGACTTGTCAGGTCCTTACCACCTTCCCTCTGTCTCCCAATCCACAGGGGAGGCTTCTGTGGTATCGCCATTTTATAGGCAAGAAACCACAATTCAGAGAGCTCTGAAGCTTCTCAGGGTTCGTGAGGCCCTGAATTAGTCTGAGGCTCCTCCCATCCAAGCCAGGCTGGGCCAGGTGCTAATGGGGAGCCAGGCAGCACAGCTGACCTCCTGGGCCTCTGTCTATGCAGAGGCCTCTGGGAAAAGCAAGATTTTCTAAGGACACACAGTTGGGGTCTCCTCTCACATGTAAACAGATTGCTACCTGTCAACCTCTGATCACAGGGCAGGCAATTTTTTTTCCTCAGGAATGAAACTGAATCCAGGTCCTTTGCATTGAGCTACCTTGTCAGTCCTTTTTCATTTTTAATTTTGAGACAGGGTCTCACTAAGCCCCTAAGTTGCCCAGGCTGGGCTCAGATTTGCCATCCTCCTGTCTCAACCTGACAATTGTTAAACAGCTTTCAAAGCTGCTGTTACTTATTGTTCACCGCACTATGGAAAACTCTCTGCAGCCTCCATGGCTTGGCATGGTTTCTGGGGACTGCAGAACCCATACTGGGGCACCCCCAGCCACTGGGTGAATAATGACATCAGGACAGAACGTGCAGAATCCTTCCATGACAGTTAATGGAGAGGCCAAGGGAACTGGAGCCCTGAAGTTTGAGGCTGTTTGCTGGTGGGAGATGGAATGGAGCCTCTAACAGCAGGCATGGGAGTGGGGCCCCCCTGAGCTCTCACAGGAGTGGGTTGCTGTAAGAGCATGCCTGAACCTGGAGTCACTCTGGCTTCCAGTTTGGTGGCCTCCTGCTCTGCTCTGCACCCCTCTGAGATGCCTCAGGTCCTGAGCCAAAGGGCCTCCACAACTGTGAGCTAATAAACCTCTTTACTTTATAAAGTAGCCTGCCTCCAGTATTTTACTATAATAGCAAAACAAACAGGGATGGAAAAGAGAAACTTGGAAGCTGCCAGCTGAGGTTATTTGTGGCTACTATTTCTGAAAAGCAAGGAAGCTGGTCCACAAGGAGAGAGCAACAGTGGTGGGGAGGTGACTTTAGGGCTCCCTAAGTCTACACCCTGGGTCTTGTATGCTTCCCAGGCCTAACTGCACCCTTCTGCTCAGAATTCTTAAGACACCTCTGTGTTCTTATCCTCTAGCATCCTCTTTTGTCACCAACCTATCCCCAGTTGTTTGTAGCTGTCACAATTAGTATAATTTAGGGGGTTTTTTTGTAGTATTTTATTGAGGACTGAACCAAATACTCTACCACTGTGCTATATCCCCAACCCTTTCTAAAATTAATATTATTTTTATGTTGAGGCAGGGTTTGCTAGATTGCTCAGGCTGGGTTTGAATTTGTGATCCTCCTGCCTCAGCCTCCCCAGTACCACAGGTTATAGGAATGCACCACTAGGCTGGGCACAAGAATCTTACTTAAAGTAACATGAGGGGACATGTATATGTTACCACCCTGGGAGAGTGAAGTCTAACAGGACCCTCCATACCTTCCAGGGCAGCCCACATGGAAAAATATTTGGGGGAGAAAGAAAATTTTTTGAAAGCTCTTAAATTGCCAGGTGAGGTAGTACATACCTGTAGTCCCAGCACTGAGACAGGCTGAGGCAGAAGTATGTTAATTTGAGCCCCACCTGGAGAACTTCATGAGACCCTGTATCAAAATCTAAATAAACAAATAAAATAAATGCTGGGAAGTAGCTCAGCGCAAAGGTTGTTTTCATTTCTGGTGCTGCAAAAAACTGAACATTTAATTTGACCAGCTAAAAAGAGCTCACTAAATTAGGAGCGCAGACAGTCTCAGCCTGTGCTAGAGGCTTTCCAGAGAGTCCTATGAGGGGGCTGGGCCATCACCTTGGAAGCCAAAGAGCTGGCATCCGGTGCCTGTGTTTGGTCTCCCCACTGAGCAGCTTGTCTGAGCCCAGGGAGCCAGGAAGCAGCATGTGTGGAGGCCAGGAGCAAGGTGGGCAGCTGGGCGGCCAGGCAGGAGAGAGGAGAAGGACAACAAAGACGGACCACAGCTCACTCCACAGAACACAGCTGCCCAGCCTTGCTGTGCTCACCGCTGTGAGGACTTTGTGGGGTCAGCTTTAATGGAGCTATGAGCAAGTCTCGGAAGCACAGCTTGGCCAAAACCTCACCCACAGAGGGTCCAACACCCCTGCACTTTTGAGCCCAAAGCCAGAGCCCAGGGCCAGGGAAGGGTGACCTGTGCCTCAAAAAGACAGATGTCCCAGCATCTGGAATCCCACACTGGCAAGACCTGGATGGCAGGTGCGGCTACGCGGGTCTTTAGGTCATGCACTGAAAAAGGGTAGAATTGAAAAGGAGGGAGGATCCCATTAAGGTAAAAGTGGAAACCACTGGCCCGCATAATCCCTGAACAAAGGTTCCTGCATGTGGTCCCTGAAACTGCAGTTCAGCTCAGACCATGTGTCCTGGCTGTGCACAGAGCCCACGTTCCCAGAGAGTCACCAGAAAGACTCCGAAAATATAAACCCCTCAGTACCCCCAAGAGTTGGCACCAACTTTACCCTCTACGCCCAAGTTTCCGCGACCCTTGGGAGGAAATGGAGAGTGTTTTTGAAGGGTCCTGATCCGTGGCAAGAGGCCGTGCACATGCGCAGCAGGAGCAGTGGTCTGGTTCATTCAGCAAGGCCTGGCCCCTGCCAGCCGGCACTGCCCACCGATCGGGGCAGATTTGTGCTGACGGCATTGCAGGATTAAGTGGGTCTGAGGGGCTCCCTCCATGCAGCTTCCACCTCTGGACTTATTAAATCCACAACCACCCCATCAAGGCTCTTTGTGCCCCTCCCTCTGGAGCACGCAGAGGAGAGATTGGGGTCAGAGCCCAAAGCCTCAGTCCTTTTTCTCCGGTTTATACTGAGATCAATCCGCAGATCAGATTTGCCCGAATTAAGCTGGGGACCCTGTCTGAGCATTGACATTGGCTGACCTTGAGTGTAAGACTTCTGCTTAGGACTTGGCATTTCTCTGCTGCAAAACTAGGACATCTCTGGCTTTGCTCAAAGAGCAGGTGAGAAGAGCTGGGGAGCAAAGCTGATGCCAGTGGGGTGGCATGGGGGCTGGGGTGTGGCCTGTGGGCTACTGGAGCATACGGCGACAGAAAGTGACCCGAGGCAGACAGCTGTGGATTCCCAGAGCCACGCAGGACATGCAGGTTCAGAGCAAACTGGGAGAGGAAGCCAATAGAAAATCTCCCGAGTAGAAGGGCAGGGAAAAAAAGTAGGACGGAAACAGGCAGAGCACAAACCCTCACAGCACAGAGGAACCGTAGGGTCCAAGAGAATGCTGGGCAAAACAGACCCCAGTGCCAGGCCGCCCACCAGGTACCCATGTTACTCATCACTCTATCACAGATGGTAAACTGAGGCAGGAAAGGGATGGGACTGCTGACAATGGCACGGGGACTGGAGTCCAGGCGTCTGCCCTGCAGATGCTTCTCAGATGAGGGTCTGTGTTCTCCAGGGGTTCTGGATGTCCTCTTTATTCCTGGCACAGTTGGGAGGTACAGGCCCATGGGTCTGAGATGGGGCAACAGGGCGAGCCCCACCACCACCACCCCTGAAACCATCAATCAGAGGATGATCTTTGAATCAACCAATCAAAAGACACTGCTCCTGATCCTTCATTTACATGAGGGAGGAATCCAAGAGAACTTTCCATAGGACAATTTACATAGTAAGCATCAAATAGGGTGAGTGTTCAATGCCTTTCTGCTGAGAGGGAGATAACCCAGGAAGGCTGGATACCAAAGACCCTTTTTCCTCATTCTCCAGGCCACTGGGAGACTTCTTCCAGCATGGTCCTCCTCTCTCTCCCTCTTTCTCCCTCTCTCTCCCTTTCTGCAGAGCCTACATCCTTTTCACCTTCAGTAAATATACACATTCACTGCCTTTTCTGTGCATCTTGTCTAATTCTTTGAGACACCAAGAACCTGGAGAAAAGCCCTACGGGGGACCCTTTCTCTGGTAACAAGTCGCAGACTCCTGACCCACAACCCCAAGGTTAGTTATGCAAGGATGCATCCTCATCATCCCCGCATCTGCTTCAACCCACTTCAACCACTGAGCTCTACCACCTGCCCAGACGCGGAACCTGCTGCACCTAAGACACCACTTGATACAGGCTGCTTCCTGTACTGCGGTTTGCACCCTGGGGGCTGCACCTAAAACACAGATCCCTGCCACTTCCCTTGCCCAGCACAGTGAGGCGCCTCAGGTGAAAGGATCTCCCCAAGTCACTGGCTGCTCTCGCTGAACCTGCCATTCCTGTGGCACCAGCCTCTCTATCCTCACAACACGCAGTACTTTCTTCATCACTTGGCTCACCAACAACTCTAGACACAAGCCCTCCTAGAGCAGGGTGTGGTACCTCTCCCTCTCCACACTGGGCTCAGGGCAAGGGAGGCATTTGAATGGAGGGATTTCCAGAATTTTAGGTTGAAAGCCTCTGCCCTGGGGCCAACAGACCAGATGTGACCACCTGTCCAACGATGCAGGAGAGGAGGTTTAACTGGTCTGGCCATGCAGATGAAGAGGTTCAGGGTCTTGCCTTCCAAGGGCCCACAGACAGTGCTCTGGGGTTTTAGAGAAAAGTGGGACAAAGGCAAGGGTTTGGGCTTTTTATAGCTGGGGGCTTTGCACAGCTGGCAAAGCAGATGAAGTGTGGTCTGGAAGATCTCTCTCAGGACTATCAGTCAGGACCAGGGATGTAGCTCAGTGGCATAAACACCTGCCTGACAAATGCAAAGTCCTGAATTCAATTCCCAGTGCGGGGGGAGGGGAGGAAGAAAAGAAAAAAGAAAAAGAAAGGATTATCAGTCTTTTAGGACTGGTTCCTCAAGGTCTTAGGATAGCATAGTTGCTTTAGGGAACAGTTTGCTTCCCATGGCCAGAGAGGACTCCTGCTTTGGGGTAGCCAATTGCTAGGACTTGGAAGGGTAACCCCTCATAGAGGGGTCTGTAATGATCCCCTTGCACTGGATATATACATTCCTTTAAGTGATTACCAGGATAGGTGCAGAACTGAGCAGGGACCTAACCTGGAATTCCAACGCAATTGAAGCTTGCTCTCAGCCTCCAGCTTCCCATTACAAGAGGGGAAGTGACCTTTCCAAAGCCACAAGGCCCACAGAGTGACAAAGCCAGCCTGGAGTCTGCACATCCCACTTGGAGAGAATCCTGCTCCTCTAGGGGCTACCTCCTAAACCAGCCATTATTTATTTCTTATCATCACAGCCCTTGCTGTTGACATTTTAATCAGGGACATCATTCCCCCAGAAAGAAAGATGCACAGCACAGCACCATGGGTGTAAGCACAGGAACCTACCAGGCCTTCCGGTCCCCAAGGGCAAGGGAAATCCCAACTGGCCTCCTCGCCAGAGGAGAGACAGTCAGTTGGTCTTTTCCCCAGATTCAAAACCAGTCCCAGACCAGTACATGGCCTCAGCCAGCCTAGGCAAGTTTGCTGAGGCTAAACACAGAGGACGTGAGCAGTCACCAGCTCCACATGGCCACATGAACTGTGGGTGCGCGCCCCCGCTGAAGTACAAGGCTGCCACTTTGGGGCTCCCCTTTTTCCCCCGGGAGATCGGGCCTCCTTGTCCCTTTCTCTCCCTCCTCCCTCTCCCTCCCCATCTTTCTTCCCTCTCAACTCCCGCCCCGAGGCCCCGCCCCGCCCCCCGCCCCGCCCCGAGGCCCCGCCCCTCCCCAAAGCCCCGCCCCCACGCCGTTGCCTCCGGGTGGGTCTGCTCGGTGCCCGGGCGCAGCCTTGGAGATCCGGCCGTGAGATCCTGATCCGACCCTGGGGCTCCACCGTAGGGATCTGGTCTCCCCTTCCTCCGGGCGGGCCATGGAGGCTGCGACGCGGAGGCGGCAGCAGCCGGGCGCGGCGGGCGCGCAACTACTGGGTGCCTCCTTCCAGCAGGCCCGGTGGGTACGCACGGCCCCAAGGGGCACCAGGGTTGGGGGGTTGGGGGGCACCAGGGTTAGGGGCTTCACCTTCGCCCGCCGCGACCTCCGCGCTCTCGGGGGCGCCCTCGTCGGAGCTGGGTTCCCGCGCTTCTCGGAGCGTTCTCTGCGACTTCTCCAGGCCCCGGGACTCCGCCGAGCGCTGGTGGTGCCGGCCCCGCCTCCGAGCTCTCGCTGCGGACTAGTAGGACTCGGTTCCGCCGTGCAGCGGGAGGCTCCCTGCTCTCCCTGAGAGGCCTCGGAACGTGAGACCGTCGCGGAAGGAGCGCGGGATTCCTCTGATCCCAGGGGCGCCTTGTGTCTGCGAGCTGAGCGGGAGGCGCGGGGCACGGGGATCCCCGAAGCCTTCCCTCTGCGCCGCAGCTGTTCACTACCCGGAGGTAGCTCGCACAGCGCCCCTGGACACGAGGCGCCTCTGGTGTTAGGCGCTGGGCCGACACGAGGAGTCGCAGTTACCCTCTGCATTTTGGGGCTGTCAGTTATTTTCTACATTTCATCTCCAGGTTGATCTTAGACATTGACAGTGTTTACGTTATTCAAACCATGCAGAGCCCATTGTGGCCAGCAGCTACGTTTGCTACCTTGTACTACTGCCCTTGTTTTCCAGGAAGGTCTAAGTGCTTTTCTTTTTCTCCGTCTCATTGGCCTGCACTTTTCTTTCCCCCTCACTAGAACTTACTATGACTGGCCTAACTCCCTATCTTATTTTTTTCATACTGGGGATTGAACTCAAGGGCTTCACACTGAGCTACGTCTCCAGCACTTTTTTTTTATTTTTCGACAGGGTCCTGCTAAGTCACTAAGCTGCCTAGTTGGCCTGAAACAAGAAACCCTCCTGCCTCAGCCTCCCTGAGTGCTGGGATGCAGGCCAGCACCACCATTCTTCCTTCGAACCCAAATCAGTCCCATTCACAGGTCCCTCCCAACTTCTCCACGGCCAGGCTCCCCTCCTTTCCCACCACTGTCTTGCTGATACTGCTGACTGCCTGAGTGTGATGCGCTGTGCAGCTGTCATGGTGTCAGTGTCCCCAGATGCTACAAGGCCGGTCTCGTGTCAGGTTCCCTGCTATTGTGCTCAGGGCCTGAAGTCTTTGGGGTCAGGAACCTGGAGCAAACATCCACCTTGAGGATCTAAGAAAAACACTGAGGCGTCTGCCTTCCCTCTGGGCTGGTCACTGTCCCCAAGCGGTTCTCCTGGTTCCTCTGCCTCGCTGCCCAGCCAGCCCTTCCTGGCATCTCACTGCCACTGTGTGGCCTTTCTTTCTGCTCCTGCTGCCAGGTGAAATGCGCCTGCCCTACCCCGGGCTTCCTGCCTTCTTGCAGGGGTGTGCTACTCCAGTGTACTCGCTGACCGCTTTCATCTGTCGTATCACAATAACCAAACTCAGAAGAGACTCACTGTAGAAAGCACAGGCCTTGAATTCCTGGACAGCCAGGTGTGAATTCTGTGCAGCGCAGGACTCTAGCCTTACAAGGGACAGAAAGCCAAGGTGACCTATAGCAACGCAGCAAAGGGCATGTGTTGCCCTGGGGGTGCCCGGCACTGGACACACAAATATTCGCTTTCCGTCAATCCCCTCTGCGGGCTGCCTGGTTCTCAGCAAACTGTGTCATGGGCAGCGGGGGGCCTGCGTCTTTTGAGCCCCAGCAGTAGGAAGAAAGTTTGCTCCCTGGCTTCAGTTAGAAAACTTCCACTGGCCACCCTAGTCAGCAGCCTTCCCTGGGACCAAGGATACATCCTACCAGAAGAAACAGGGCAAGACACAGGCTGGCAGCAGGAGCTGCCCAGTGCTTCTGACCATGTGGGTGGCCAAGGCTAAACCATGACCCCTCTGAGCAAGCAGGCATTCATATCTGGGAGCTGCAGGGTAGCCACTCATGTTGCCCGGGTTGCTGGGAGGACCAGGCAGCACGGGTAGAGCTCCTGGAGGAGCACACAGTTGGTGTTCAGCAAGAGGCAGGGGTGGGGCATGCAGGGGGACAGGAAGACTCGGTTAATTTAGAGAAGATCTGCAGGCCCCAGAGAACAGTGAGATCAGATAGTTGTCTAATCTCTGAGGGCTTTTATGAGGATGAGAACTAACTGAAAGGCTGGGGATGCAGCCCAGAGGTAAAGGCAGTGCTTGGCACATCCAGTTCTGTCCCTAGCACCACAAAAAACGAACGAGATTCTCCGTGCCACAGTTAATGAGGGCACCTTGAATACAGCCCGCGCCTGGTAAGGTTACCTGCTGTCATCCATGTTTCACGGCCTGCAGCTGCGTCAGGACCCTTTGTCTCGTTTCCCCTTCATTTTGTAGGGGAGGAAGGAAGCTCCACCGTTATCATTCCCTGTTTGGCAGTTTCCCTTCCAAATCCAGGAAAGCCAAGCCCGGGACAACTGAAAGTGACTTCCTCCTTAACTACAGAACCAAACTCCTGTGTTCCAGCAGAACTCTTTCCCAAGACCTCAGCCATGTGTGTCTCCCTGCTTTCAAGACAACAGGCCTCGAGCAGCTCAGCTGGAGGAGGGTTCTGATGGGCAGAGGAGAGGGCTTGATCCTCATCTGTCCTTCCCAGGCACAGCCCCATCAAGGCGGAGGAGGTCAACCACACAGCTCCCTTCCACCTTGACCTGTGGTTCTACTTCACCCTGCAGAACTGGGTCCTGGACTTTGGCCGCCCCATTGCTATGGTGAGTGTGAGTCCTGACCAGTGCTGAGGAGCCAGTGAGGCTTAAGTTTACAGAGTGACCGTAGGCAAGTCATGTACCCTGCCAGTAAACCAAAAGGAGTGTAGGTCCCAATGCTTTTGCATCCTTTAGCACTGTGACTATGGCCAGTCTGGCAGCTGCAGCAAGTGAGGGGGTTGGGGGGATCTCAATAGTCATTATATGTAATGAGTGTTCCCCTATAGGACTACATCCCCTGAAGGAGGTGAGAGGGACAGGGAAGGGATGCTGCATACATGTCCTGCCTTCCCTGGGGACCTGGGATAGTGTCATTTTCCTGGAGATGAAACATATCTTCCAAGTTTGCATATTATGAATTATGAACCTTGAGTAACTGTTTTACTGTGGTCTTAGGAACTTTTCTTGTCGCTGAGACATTATACCTAACACCTACAACTTAAAGGAGGAGAGGTTCATTTGGCTCACAGTTCAGTCCATAGTCACCTGGCTCCAAGCCAGGACAGCACAGCACAGGGTCAAGGGAGAGGAGAGCTGCTTGAGGCATAGCAGAGAGGAAGCAGAAAGTCAAGGGAGATGCCTGGAAGGGAGATCCATACCTTCCAGCCCATGGCCCCAGAGACCACACCTCCTAACAGCAAATCAGCCACCAGCCCCCATATTCCAGTCACCTTCCAAAAGCCCTGCCTATAAGCACTTGAGGCCCTTGGGGAGCATCTAGATGTAAACTATAATATTCAGCCTCTGGCCCCCAAAAGACTTATGCCCATCCCTTTATGCAAAATGCACTGAATCCACCTCTAAGAGTTGCCTAAGTCCTAACCGTTTCAGCATTGCTGCAAAGTCCAAAGTCATCTTAGAGACTCAAAGCAAACTGTTAGTTGTGAGCACCTATTCAAATTAAAAAGAAAGTTAAACATGTACAACATACTGCTGGATGAACACTCTGATTCCAAAATGGAGCAAGAGGGGGCTAGAAACCAATGAAACCAAAGTGAAACCAAAACCCAGCAGGGCAACATTAACTTCTGTAGCTTCATGTCTAGCACCCAAGCAAGTGGTAAGGAGAGATGTGAACTCCACGTGGCTTGGGCAGCCCCGCCCTTGTTGCACTGCCAGTGGTTGCAGCACTTATGACTTCTCTCTTGAGCTGGCTTTGTTCCCTCCTCAGATGTTTCATGTTCCTGGCTTCTCTAACTTCTGGGGCCTCCACTGCACTGGTAGCTTCACACTCATAGCTTCACATACTGCTTTCTCAGGGGCACACTGCTTGGCCTCCCATTTTCTTCTCAAATCTAAGTAGAAGCCACTCTGACCCCATAACTCTTGCATTCTGCGTGTACCTAAAACCAGCACCAAGTGAATGATGCTGAGGTCTGCTCTCAGCTAGAGCAATAGCCAAGCCCTCTTATGCCACGGCTCGAGAGGTCCCTGAACGTCTGAACGTCTGCACTGCTGAGCACTGTGAACTGAATCCCAGGGAATCAGTGCTCTAGGCTGTCATTTTGGAGTATGCTGACCTGAGTCTGTCTTCTCAAGGCAAAGACTTTTCACTTTTTTTTTTTTGGTGTTATTTTGTTGTTTTGTATTTTGTATTATTCATTTACTTTTAGTTTGTGTTTTATTTTTGAGACAGGGTCTCACTATGTAGTTCAGGCTGGCCTTGAATTCACCGTGTAGCCCTTATGGCATCAAACTCGTAGCAATCTTCCTACTTCAGCCTTCTGAGTACTATAATATTCAGCCTATGGCCCCCAAAAGACTTATGCCCATCCCTTTGTGCAAAATACACTGAATCCACCTCCAAGAGTTGCCTAAGTCTGGGCACTGGGATGCAGTTGTGTGACACCACACCTGGTAGTCTTTCACTTCTTCAATTTTGTGCCTTTGAACAGTGGGAGTCTTCCTGATTCCTGCCATGCCCTTATGCCATTTTTCCTAATGTCCTAACCCGAAATCCTTGGCTTCCTTTTTATGGTCATCTTTATAGCAACCAAGCCCCCCTCACCCCCCTCTACCCTCCACTTTTTTTTTTTTTTTTTTTTTTTGGTACCAGGAATTGAACTTAGGACCTTGGGTTTGCCAGGGTGCTATGCCACCGAGCTATATTCCCAGCCCTCTACTCCATTTTTGTAGATGCTTTTTTAGTTGTTTGCTAGCAAAACTGAAAGCTTTAGAAACTGGCTTTTAGCTCTCACTTTTCAGTATAAACCTAGCTAAAAGCCTCCAACAGTATCCATGCCTCAGCCCCAATGTTGGGCTATCTTGAAATTTCCTCCACCAGAAAAATTAGTTCATTGCCCTTAATTTCAGTCACCTGCAAAGTCTTAGGACATGAATAAAAAAACTATAGATAGATTTTCTGTCAGAACGTAACATACATGGTCTGAAGTTCAGCTGTCAATGGAGTTTTTGTTCCCAGTGGAGTTTTTGTGCCTGGCTTTTACTGTTTGCATTTCTATCAGCATTCTGGTCTTCTGAATTCTGGCCAGAATCTCCCATCAACCTTGACCTACAGCATTCCAGGGCTTTTCCAGCCAGCATCTCCAAACCAGCCTTCAAAGGCTTCTGAATCACATGATCAGGTATAGTTATAGCAACAACCCCAATTCTCTGGCATCAAAATCTGTTCTGGGCACTTTTCTTATCACTAAGATATAATGCCCAAAACCCACAGTTTAAAAGAGGAGGTTTCTTCTGGTTCACATTTCAGTCCATAGTCTGCTGGCACAAAGCCATGGCAGAGGAGAGCTACTTCTGACACGGTGGACAGGAAGTAGAGAACCAATGGAAGAGCCCGAGAGAGACAGAAACCCCTTTTTTTTTTGTCTTTTTCCTTTTTATCAGTACCGGGTATTGAACTCACGAAACCCTGTTAGTGGCAATGACCCGCCTCTTTGGACCAGACCTCACCTCCTAAATGGAGTCAGTTATAAGTCCCTGAGACCAGTAATCTTCCAAAAGCCCACCTAGGACCTGTAGTGGCAGAACCTTGAAGGTCCAAGTAGACCACCAGAACATCTCTCCCGTGTTACAGATTGAGACCCAGAGCAGGGAGGGAGTTGCTAGGGTCGCTCAGCAAATTGATGGAGCTCAGCAAATTCAAAGGAGCCTCCTGGAATCCAGACACATTTATTTGTGTCCACTGAGAAAGACACCAGGGCTAGAAGTCATCTCTACTGTTTGAGTGGGCACAAGGCCTTTTGCGAGTTCAGTTTCCCTATCTAGAAGCCCTTTCTCTCGTGGGTGCCAGGAGGGTCCCTGCAAACACGGACTGCCAGATGTGTGAAGGGGTCTTGTGGACGACCTGCTGAGTGCTCCTCTCATCCCCAGCTGGTGTTCCCACTCCAGTGGTTTCCTCTCAACAAGCCCAGCGTTGGCGATTACTTCCACATGGCCTACAATGTCATCACGCCCTTCCTCCTGCTCAAGGTACAGTCCTGGCCCCGTCCCTGCTGTAGCCTGGTGGATGGGGGCTGGCGGGACGGGGAGAGGGGTGCCCCGCACATGGGCACAGAGACAACTCCAGGAGGAGCCCTGTGGCTGAAGGTGAATGGGGAGAGGCGGTCCTCAGGAGGAACTGCAGACAAGTTCCGCTTGGGGAACCACACAGCACTGGGGAGGCTGAGACAGGTACTGCGGTGTGCAGGGAGAGGTCGGGCCAGTTGGGAAGCTTTGAGGGACAGGCAGTGGGAAGGGAGCAATGGAGGCTGAACCTCCACCCTGGCTAGAAAAACCCCAAGATAAAGTCATCTCTCAGTACTGTGCCTGTCATTTTGTTTTTGAGAAAGATATTTCATTGCTGAGTGTGGTGATGCACGCTTGTAGTCTCAGCTCTGGGAAGGCTGAGGCAGGAGGAATTTGAGTTTAAGCCCAGCCTGGACTACATAGTGAAACCCTATCTGGAAAAAAAAGTGAAGAGGGAAGGAAGAATTTCTTAGGTGTGGCTCACCTAGCATGGAGTGGACCCTGGCATGAAAGACTTTTCAAATCTCCCAAGGTGGCTGTAATCTCAGAATTCTCTATTTGCTGAAGCACCCACTTACACCCCAACTCAGTATTCTCCTCCTGTTTGCCAGTCACTGAGCCAATCCCGCAGAAGTCAGGTCCCTGGGCAGCCCACTAGCCCTCCAGGCACTGCTGGGGCACCAGAGGGCAAAGCCCAGAGCCTAAGTGTCACCTCTCACATGTAGCTCAGGTGTGACTCTGAGCATGGGTTGGTTCCTGAGTCTGATGCTCCCAGAGAAGGGGGTACAGCTCCGCAGCCCTGCTGGGTTCCTGGAGTTCTGCGATGATCTGGAGTGGGCTGGCTGGTAAGGGAGAGGGGGGCCCTAGGTGTCAGTGCTGTGACCGGGTGGGGACATGCTGTGCTGTGCACTTCATCCCGGTCCTCAGCTTATCGAGCGGTCCTCCCGCACGCTGCCACGCTCCATGATCTATGTGAGCATCATCACTTTCATCATGGGTGCCAGCATCCACCTGGTGGGCGACTCTGTCAACCACCGGCTGCTCTTCAGTGGCTACCAGCACCACCTGTCTGTCCGCGAGAACCCCATCATCAAGAACCTTAAGCCGGAAACACTGGTGAGGCCCAGGTGCCCGTAAGCAGTCCATCCTGGGAGGGCACCACAGGCCCTGGGCCTCTGTAGGGGAGGCCAGACCCTGCGTCAGGATGGGGTAATGGAGGGAGGCCTGGGGTGGCCAGCATTCCCCTGTCTAACTCTGCCATGTCTCTGCCGCCCCCAGATTGACTCCTTTGAGCTGCTGTACTACTATGACGAGTACCTGGGCCACTCCATGTGGTGAGTGACAAAAGGGAAGAAGGCAGAGCAGTTGCCAATCCGGGGCCTCAGCCCAGGCCTCCAGGTGTTGGACAGAGTATGAGACCCAGCTGCTGTCCCCTGGCCCTGCGCCCCTGGCCATCCCACCACCAGCACGACACTCACTCCTCCAGCCCACAGTGCCTGAGGCAGTCACCAGAGGGCAGCAAGCAACTGTGGTCCCCACCCTGGCCAAACCTGGATGGAACCTAGGATCAGAGGCCCTGCAGTCCTGCTAGACAGGCTGCGCCACAAGATGTGATTTGGGGACAGGATGGAGGCAGAGCCTCCACCAATGCTCTTCTCAGCTCAGGCAGCCCAGCTGGGGCAACAGAGCAGGTTAGAGGAACAGTCTGTTGTGCCCCATTTAAGAACTCCCAGGGCTCCTTCTCGACTACCGGCGCCACTGCAGTCAGGAAGAAACCTGACAAATGAGGACTCAGCCTCTGGAGATCAGAGCTCAAGCTGGGGTGTCACATGCTTTCCCTTGTCCTATGGTGGGCATGGCAGGTTGGGAGCACTGGACAGGCAGAGGTGGTGAGCCAGTTGGACCTGCCTCAGCTCCCCATCTGTTCCCACCCCCTCTGCCTGCAGCATGGGATAGCTGGGTAGAGAGGGACACTCCTCACCCAAGTATCCCACAACAGGGTCAGGGGAAGGAGACCCGGGTGGAGGCGGTGACCTGGACTGGGTGGGCCTCTGAGCACGGCTTCCTGTGGCAGGTACATCCCCTTCTTCCTCATCCTCGTCATGTACTTCAGCGGCTGTTTCACCGCCTGCAAGGCCCAGAGCACCATGCCCAGGGCTGCCCTGCTGCTGGTGGTGCCCAGTGGCCTGTACTACTGGTGAGTGATGGTGACACCTGGGTGGTCAGGGCATTGAGGGAGCCATCGAGGAAGCATCCACACACGACCACAGCACTGTGACGTAGCCTTGAGTGAGCCCAGCCTCTCCAGGTCCCTGCCTCCCCCTGGGTCCAGGGGGATTATTATGGTGCCTTGTTGAGGCTTCCAGGTCTATGAGTAGCAAGAGGGGGGGTGGGGTAAGGGGTAAGGTGAGGTGTGGTGTACTGTAAAACCAGTAGAGCCCCCTCCCACCCCAAGCCCTGGAGAGCCCTCTTGGCCTCAGTTTCCCCCTGTGTGAGATGGTTTTGATGCCTGCCTGTCCCACTCTCAGGAGATGGTGAGGACCTGGGGGAGAAAAAGGCTTTGTAAACTGTAAAGCAGCGTGGGGAGAACAGGAACAGACAGGAGACTTTGTTCCTTGTGCCCCCACCTCACATTAGCTCCTTCCAGCCCCATCCAGGATCTGCCACCAGTGGTGCCCTGAGAGGTCCCTGAGGATGGGATGACAGGGATGGTGGCACTGACAGCAGAGGGGAAGGAGGTTAGGCTTAGACGAGTGCTTCCTGCTCATTCTCGCCCACAGTGCCTTGGTGCGGTAATAGCTACAGCAGCAGCAGCTGTTTATGAGACAAGATTCTGATCCCAGTAAGGGATGTCCCCAGCGCCTGTCATAACTTTGAGAAATAGGGCCATATATGCATCCTCATAAACAGAAATCAGAGGCTCCAAGATGTCACATAAATTCCCCAACATCACACGCCACCGAGTTGCAGGGCTGAAGTTCCCAAGTGAATGGGTCAGTGCTGTGGTGCTGCAAGGTCCCTGAGAGAGCTGAGACCATGTCCCAGACTACAAGGAGACAGTGCTGACAACTGCCATAAATTCCAGCTGCATTCCCAGGCTCCAATGCTTACAGAAACCAAACAGGTGAGATGTCAGGCACACAGCAAGTGCACACCACGCTGTGTCCTATGGGCAGCTGATCTCTAGTCATGCTTTGTCATGTGGAAACAGAATCCCGATGCGACCAGAGAAGCCAGAAATCCACATTGTCAGGGATTCTGTCACTGACACATTGGCAACAAGCTCGGGAATTGTAAACACCCTACAGGCTGAGAGTGGCCTGGCCCCTGAGCCCTCTCTAGTTGGGTCTTCTGAGTGGCTGGTAGAGCAGCTCAGCATGGGGTCTAGGGGAGGATACTGGATAGGATATGGTTGCCATGGCCACGTACTTCCCCTCAGCACATCACCCCCTCTCCAGGTACCTGGTCACTGAGGGTCAGATCTTCATCCTCTTCATCTTCACGTTCTTCACCATGCTGGCGCTCGTCCTGCACCAGAAGCGCAGGCGCCTCTTCCTGGACAGCAATGGCCTCTTCCTTTTCTACTCCTTTGCCCTCACCCTCTCGCTGGTGGCACTGTGGGTCGCCTGGCTATGGAACGACCCCATACTCAGGAAGAAGTACCCAGGTGTCATCTATGTCCCTGAGCCCTGGGCCTTCTACACTCTCCATGTCAGCAGTGAGCACTAAGTCCCTGGCACCACCCCTGGTGGTCTGAGTGATGAGACAGTCCTGGCGGCCAAGGTGGGCGCCACAGCTCGAGGTGTGCCCCAGGGACCGAAGACGTGGCAGCTGTGCCGTGCCTGAGAGAACTAGTTTGTGTGTGCAGAAGACTTGACAACCTTTGCCCAGTTTCTCTTTGGTTTGGCTCTTTGGGAGATGGAATTTTGTACTGGGAAGTGCACTGAGGCCAAGATCTGGACCCTTCCTGGCCCCTGCTCCTGACTACGCTTGGGTCCCTGACCCCACTCCCATTGCCTGGGCTGCCTGTCCCATCTAGATGTCTTCCAGAGGCCACACAGAGATGCTTTGGGGGGACAGAAAACTGTCTCTGTTTCCGTCTGTCTTGACCCTGGACAAGCAGTTACCAGGCCACGCTGCCTTTCTCTGGGTGGTTAAACAGAACATTTCTCTCTCTGGGCCTCATCGGTCTTAGACAGGTTGGAGTGGCCCTGTGCGTAGTTCTGTCACTGCTTTCTCCAGCCTGGGAGGGGTATGTGCACCTTAGGGCCTTGCCCAACCTCACCCCCAGGGAGCCAGAGGCCAGCTTCCTGCCAGCAGCAGCAGCCTGAGCACCAAGCCTCTCCCTGCTGTCCTGGCTCCCTCCTCCCTGGAGGGATTGTGGCACCCACTTCCTGTTTGTTTGCAGCAAGGTTCTGAGTAGCCCTTGAAGGCAGAATGCCTTACTGTGTTCCTTGAGGCCCATTATAGGAGCTACCCTGCCCCCACAGACCTTAGCCATTCAGCTGCATCTCCACCTGCATATGCTCCCTTCTGCTGATGGCACCACCCCAGAAACAGGCCTCATTCCCAGCACAGGGTCCCTGCCTTGGCCTCCCCGATCACCAGCTGCCTCCTCTGGGCCCCTATCCAGCACAAGCCACCATGCATGGCCTCACTGGGCCATGAGACTTTGGGGCCTTCCCTGCCTTACCCCACCCCTGCCCCTCTTCTGTCCTCTCAGGGAACCCCATCCCAGATTCTCTTCTCCTTTTGGGGTCCTTCTAAAGCCCCTTAGGGGCCCTTTTGGCCCTGATCAGTCCCCATCTTGTGTCACCTTGGGTGGTGAGACATGTGAATAAAAGCAGGTACGATGCCCAGCCTGACTGGCATGTTTCTGGCTCTGGGTATGAAGTGGGGGGGGGGGAGTCTGGGGTTGGGGATCCCAATGCCCACTCAGCAGTCTGGCCACACAGGCTCTTGGGCTATAGGGGCATGAAGGCTATCTCCTGTTAACCCTGGAGTCTCGGGGCTATAGGTTGGGTGGGGGTAGGGAGGGGCACCTCCATTACCTTTAGGGGAAGGGGAAGGCCTGTGTTTTGATGGTGGCACTTGACCTTGGGCAGGTCCTTTAGTTGTTCTCTTGGGGCCTTACCACCTGCTGCCAGAGACTACACAAAAGACAACAGACAGTAGACAGCCGATCTCTGCATCCCCTCCCTGCCAAAACCATCCTTTGCTTCCTTCACTGCTGCCCAGGATGTTCTCTAAAGATTTTTATTTCTTGTTTTGTAGCACCAGGCCTCAAATTCACGTTTCATACATGCCAGGCAAACTAAGCTGTATCCCAGCCTCTGACCTGCTTAGCACATAAACTACATGTGGGGAGAACCTGCTTGGGTGGGGCTGGAGCCTTTGATAAGACTGAAAAAAAAATGAGTAAGAACTTAGGCAGAAAGTGGGTATTCAGAACACAAAAGAAATAGCAAAGTGTCAGAGCCCTGGAGACCCTGGATGCCTCTTTGCCAGCAAAGCCCTCTTGGCAGTTGGCTGTGAATGTCTCCTAGGAAGGGGTCTTCATTGTAGCCTGGCTTTATTGGCCTAGAAAACCACATGTCAGTGGCTGTCAGAGAGATGTTACCAGGATGGCAGAGGAAAATGCTTCTGTTCTGGGACACACCGGACAGGAGAAGCAGAGGCCAGCAGGCTGAGGCCACCTTTTTGCCCTTCACCCAGCAGTGTACCCGAAGGTGCTGAGGCTACCTTGGGGGACGTTGAGGGGTCTGCTGTTTCCTGATTGTGTGAGGAGCCAAAGCGTGTGGGTAGAGCTGAGCTCAGGAACAGCACAAAATGGGCAGGAGGGGGAGGTCGCGCATGGGGCACGAGGCTAAGAGCAGGAGCCCAGAGCCCTTCCAGCAAAGCCTTGGGAACCTCTTTCAGTGGTCTGGGCTGAAGACAGTAAGGGAGGCGCACTCTCCTGGGAACTCTTCCCATGGGGGTAGGGCTTACAGGTCCAAGGGAATCCAGGCTGTGCCCAGGGAAGAGCCCGAAACCCCGGCAGTGGAACCACGTGCCTGCAGCGTGCTTCTGCATGGAGGTGCAGCACTTGGCCCTGGTGGACTCTTGGGTGACGTGGTCACCACCCCACACAGGTGTTTTCTATTGGTGATGGTGGGCATAGAGTCACCTAAACTTGAGGTGTCTTCCCTTCCCTGAGCCCTTCCCAGAGGCAAGGCAATTTGGATAAACACTCTGGGCTCCCATACCATGGCTCTGTGCTGGCCCTTCAAGGCCCTGCTGGTATCCCTAGTGTGCCCCTCCCCATCTTGCTGTGCCATGGAGGGTCCTCCTGCCTCAGCCTTAGGGGGAATCAAAACCTGCAAAAGAAGGAGGATCCTAGTCTAGAACCAGGTGTGAAGAAGGAGGCAATTTGGGGGATATGGAGGAAGTCAGATCGGAAGGGAGAGAAGACCAGGACAGGTCCCTTGCAGCCCCTCCCAGCATGGTGTCTGTTCCCTTGTCTGGGTGCAACCTGAGCAACTGAACATGACAGCCACCAGCCATGGGTGAGGGACAGGACAGGACAAGGCTGGGAAACCTGTGGTATGTGTACCCAGCATGTGCCTCCTAGCCCCTGGCCTTTGTAGGGGAGGAGAGAGCACTTGTGGCTGAGGAAGCTGGGAGTCAGCAGTGTGGGCAGAAGGGGAAGGAAGAATGGGGGAGCCTGCAGGACCTGGGGATAGCACAGAGCCTCTGGCTGTGGGGCTGGACAAACAGCCCTGGGATCCACAGAACAACACACAGGCCAAGAACCGGCTGCGTGTGGATTTAATAGTCTCCTGACAGCCCTGTAAGGTGGCCTGCTGAGGAAACTAGGCACTAGGAGGTGCAGTGGCTTCAATCAGGAAGGGCAGGGTTTGAGCCCAGCCTGAGAGCCCCGCGTCCTGTGTCCCGCTGTGGGACATGTCCCCCATGCTGTTAGCAAGGCCTCTTGGAGCCAGGCCACCTAGGCAGTGTCCCTTCCTCAAGATGGGCTGATGGGGCCATGCAATGTCTGACTGCACCAAGAAGATCGTCGAGAAAAGCTCCCGAGGCAGGCCCATACTGAATCTAGATCTGGGCTCCTTTTATATACCCCACTGCCCTTTGGTCAGAGTCTGGGGCTCCCAGGAAGGGACACAGGCATTAGTCCAGTCACTATGGAGGATCAGCCCCACAGGAAGGGACCCTGAGATCTGAAGAGGCCTCCTGCGGCCCTGTTTCCTCCTAATCAAGCTGGCCAAGCCAGCAGGGCCTCAGCTGTGCATGGGAGCTGGAATTTGACCCCTGTGGTTGTGGCCTGGTCTCCATGGCAGCCCGGGGTTTATTACCCAGTCTCCACCCAGCTCAGCAGACGGACTTTCGACTTGAAGCCAGAGGAGAGGAAACTGAGAATGTAGTTCTGAGAAGAGCTGCCGGAGCCCCAAGATGGTAAGGAGGGATCTGTGTCACCAGTGGGGGCCTCTGATGGTCTCTGTCCCTGACTTGTTTCCTCTCTCTGTTGCAGGCCAAGTATCTTTCCCAGGACCAAATTAATGGTAAGTTGCCTGCTCTTTAATTAGCAACTTGGAGCAAAATATGGGTCTCATTAGGCAATTTGGTGCACTCCTTTTCTGCTGAAAGCAAGGCATGGTGGGAAGAGCTGGGCCACCCAGGGGCACTGGGCCAGCTGTGGCAAGGATGCTGGCACTCGTGGGTGGGGTGAGCTCTGAGGTGGGGCTTCTGGCTTTGTAGCCATGAGTTTCAGTATGAGCCAGGTCCTAGGAAAGCACTCACTAGGGTGTCCTCAGACGAGGCAGGAGGAGGAAAGAGTTGAGGAGAGACCTTAAAATTATGGCTGAAATCAGCAGGGAAAAGAGTTTTATAATGGGCAGGGACCAAGAGTCTAGGTCTGTGCCCTTGGGCAGGATTCTCCTCTTTGGGCATCAGCGCCCCTGTCTTTAAGTAGGCCCCTCGGCCTGGCTTGGTTGTGAGCTCTATATTCGGTTTTGAGCAGTGCACAGCTTGTTTCCATGAAGCCAAGAGGAGCTAATCGGGTTACACAAAAGGGGGGCCCAGAGCAGGGTGTGCTGGGGTGCAATGGAAGGCCCTAAGCCCTGGCAGAAAAGGCTGCAGCTTCCAAGGCCCAGCAGTGGTCCCCTGTGATTCTTCCCCCATAGTGACTGTGCAAGTCAGGATGGTCCAGCCTGAGGCATTCCAGGCTCCAGCTCTCCACTGCCTCAGGGCCTTGCCAGGGGATCGTCTCTGTCCACTGGAGGTGAAACTCTAGGCACCTAGGACCACAGAGCTACTGTGATCCAAGGGTCTTGTAGGCCCTGGAAGTGGGCAGAAACTGCAGGTGGCAGTAGGGGCTCCAGGTGGGCACCCCTCATGAACCTCTTGACTCTTTATCCCAAGCCCCCCACCTCACCCCCTTGCTCAGCTCTAAAGGCAAGGCTGAATGGCAGACTCAGCTGGAATCTAGATCTGGGCTCAGTGCCTCCCAGCACACTGGAGTAAGGCTCACTGGCCGGGGTCCCTCTGAAGCTCCTGGGAAGGAAGGAGTTTCTCTTTGTGTTCAATCTGACACTAACACAGAGGCCACTGATGTTTCAAGAATGAAAGAATGGGCAGAGATGGAGCAAAGAATGGGGAGTTGGAGGCTCCCAGGATGCTGGGAATCAGGGACAGAGGAGAAAATGCCATTCCATGTTGGACACTAGAGAGGACAGCTATGTTTTGAGGCCCATTTTGCAACCTGGTGGTTGAAACTAGCCATGATTAAACAATTTAGGTCTGAACAATCTGTACCTAAATCTAAGACAGCCCTGATGGGATCCACAGTGCTAACGATCTGAAAGAAGTTTCAATGGAACTAATCTAATTTGTACCAGAGTAAGAAACAGTTTACTGGTGGATCACTCCTCAGATCTAATGACAAGACAATTCCAACTCATTGGAGAGAGAAAGGAATGCTTTTGTCATGATGTATGCAGGCTTTGCTTGTCAAATTCTGACTGAACAGGAAGCGTAATGAACCAAGTGCTGGGCTTCCACCTGGCTGCCTCTGTGCTGCTGGGCTGCACGGCTGGGTTGTGAGCAGCCTCAGCTCCACAGCCAATCTGTTTGCAAGGGGCCCTGGGACCACTGGGAGTCCAGCCCTGCTCAGACCTTGGGTGACCTCTCTGGAGTCTGTAAACACAGGGCCAAGGCCAGTGTGGGGAGAGGATGGGAGGATGGTGACCAAACGACACTGACTCTCCCCCTGGGCTGTTCGCAGAGTACAAGGAATGCTTCTCTTTATATGACAAGCAGCAGAGGGGCAAGATAAAAACCACTGACCTCCTGGTGGCTATGAGGTGCCTGGGGGCCAGCCCAACACTAGGGGAAGTGGAGCAGCACCTGCAGACCCACAGGATAGGTGAGTGGGCTGGTGGGCTTGGTGACTCCCATGCTCCAGGGACCTGGCTCTGGCATCCCATAAGTCTATCACAAACCTAGAGAAAGTGTTAACATGGTGACCTAATGTTTTTAATAGAAAAATGTCTCTTTGGTGAGTATATGCTCAAACCAGCCATAGGAGGGGGACCCCACTTTATAGGCAAAGATCAAGGCTCATAGCCATGCAGTAACTTGCCTGAGTTCTGAGCCAATAGTGGAACCAGGATTGGAACCCAGGTCTGATTTCAAAGGCTAACTTAGAACCGACACAACACTGCTAGGGAACTGGAAGAAAACCTTTCAGCACACTAGTGAGTGTTATCTCTGGATTAATGGCAATTTCTGTTCCTTTTCCCTGCACCTTTACCAGAAGGAACATATAGGACTTTTAGAATGGGAAATAAGCTTTGTGATGTTTTGTTTGCTTTTTAATGGCAGTGAAGTGTCAGAGGCCAGCAGCTGTTTATGCTGTGGCTGGACACTCAGGAAGCAGGGACTAGAGAGGGCTGGAGTCCTGAGGCTACTTCTTGGTCAGCTGAGGCTTCAGCATCTCTCAGATGGGCCTCACCATCTGCTAGGGTTACTGGAGGTCATGTCACAGCACTGGCAGTTCTTCCCAGGCAGGAACCTGTGGGCAAGTGGCCAGGGACTGGGTCCTCAGTGGCCTGATATCTAAAATCCCCTATTTTCAGATCAGAAGAGGTTCCTGTCTCCTCTGAACAGGAAGATGTGGCCTGGGAAGTTCCAGCTTCCTGCAGCAGCAGCTGGGCCAGTACTTGGTCTGAGGCTCCAGAGGAAGGCTAGGGTGGAGGCTGCAGGGAGGACAGATTGGTGAGCAGTGCACCAAGGACTGGGCTTAAGGCCCAGGTGAGGTCACTGTCAACTTATAAATAGATCACTGTCACAAATGTGGTCTGGTGGCCGCCAAAGGGAACATGGCCATGTGCACCCATTTCTCTCCAGCTCATGGAGGGAGGGGAGCACAAGAATGGGCAGAGAAGGCAGCCTATCCTGCTCTGTGCTGTGACTCAAGCCTTGGACTTTCATCCCCTTAGTATGCAGAAGTGGGGGTGCAATGACCGTGGCCACTGAGGAGTCAATGAGGTGTACCCAGCCCAATGGGTGATCCTGATGGGACCTTGGTAGGAGATGCTACCAAGGAGACGCTACCCTTCGTCTAACTATGGCCACCACCACAGTGCTCGTAGTTAGATGGCCCTGGAACTGGCTGCAACAGCTGGACAAGAGGCCACTTGACTTCCCCAATAAGCCCCTTTCCTCCCTCTTCACTCTGTTGTCTCTACAGATAGAAATGGAGAATTAGATTTCTCCACCTTCCTGACCATTATGCACACACAAATAAAACAAGAGGACCCAAAGA
This sequence comes from Cavia porcellus, assembly GCF_034190915.1. Lineage (NCBI taxonomy): Eukaryota > Metazoa > Chordata > Mammalia > Rodentia > Caviidae > Cavia > Cavia porcellus. The sequence continues at coordinate 924,620 of NW_026947493.1, forward strand.
AAGAAATTCTGCTGGCCATGTTGATGGCAGATAAAGAGAAGAAAGGTTACATCATGGCATCTGAGTTGCAGTCAAAACTCATGAATCTGGGGGAGAAGCTCACCCAGAAGGAAGGTAAACAGCGTGGCCATTTCCCAATGTGGAGAGGGTTGGGGGGGGGCACACCAAAGCCTCAGCAATGCCACCAGGGTGAGCAGACATTGCAGCTGATCTGGTCCCAAAGTCACTAAGCAAGAGATCAGGCTTGGTAGGTGGGGCCCCGGGCAAGAGGACAGTGGTGGAGCTCAGTAGGTGGGAGGGTCCACCAAGCCTCACCCTGAGTTCAAGCCCTCACGGCAGGTCTTCACTCAGTACCTAGGACACCCTGGGTGCAGGAGCGTCTCCTCCCACTGAGAAGGCAACAGGCAGTGTGAGTGGCTCTGAGGGTGCAGAACTGAAGCTGAACACAGGTCTGGGAGACGCCCCCAACCTCAGCAGGCTCTGACCTGCTGTCAATGACCTTCCCAAACTGAGATGCTCCTCTAGGAGGGCTCCAGGAGGGGCTGTCCTGCTGTATAGCAGCCCATGAGGGACCCTGGTTGCCCTTCTGCCTCAGAGCCCCTCTGTCCACTAACCCCTGAGTTTCTAGTTAGGTCGCCCCACTCAGGCTGGGGTAGCCAGGCTTGGCCAGAAGTGCATGCAGGGCAAAGTCTTCAGGAAGAAGGACCTTTATCTTTCAGCAAAATCACAACCATCCAAGCCACCTCCGGGTTGCTATTTGAATGAGAGTTCATCGTGGTTCCCCTTTTGGGGACCTCAGGCAAGTTTCTTACCCTTGGAAACAAGGTTGTACCCTGGATGTGCAGGTGCAGAGCTAACATTCCATCCTAACTGCTCAAAAAGCCACAGGCACAGCGTTTAAAAATAGCCAGCGCTCTGCAGCAGGCAGACTCCTCTCGCTGGCAGCTATGGTTCATCTTTCATGTGATCAGGAAAACACAGGCTATTCTCGCCTTTCAGGCTCGGAGGACACTGCTCTCTCTGCACCAGCAGGGGAAGCATCGACAGCAGGGTAAGGTACAGGATGGCCTTCCCTCTTGCAACTGGTGATCTCTGTCCAAAGGGATCTCTCCTGTTTATGTAACATGCCAAGAACATTTGTGTGGGAGGGCCAACTTCCATCAAGCTGGCTGTGGAGGCAAGAAGGGTGATAGAAAAACAGGAATCTCCCATCCTGGAGTGACTGAAAGGAAATGTTTTATTAAGGAGCAGCCTTAGAGCAGGGGAGGTGGCCACAGGGGAGGTCTCCCATGTGAGGCCTGGAACAGGGTGACTTTGGAACACTGACTGCTCCTGGGATCTGTGAAATGAGACCGCTGGGGCGGGGGCCATTTGGCCCTGGCATCTTCAGCCCCACTGTCTGGGCTATAAAGTGCTGCTCCTTGTAGACCAACTGGCCACAGAATAAATCATTCTCAACCTTCTAAGAATACTCAGAGCCACCATGGGCTTCAGCACAGAGCACAGGAATTACACTTAAGAGGAAGGCGAAGCAGAGAAGCAAAGCTGGCTTCCCACCATTAGGCGTGGAGGTGTCCAGGGCTAGCAAATGGGACGCTGTGGGGAGCGGAAGGTGTGACAGAGTTTTTGCAGGAGGGTGAGGATGGCCCAAAGAGCCAATTTAGGTTGGCCCAAGTGGTCACTGTGGAAACCAGCAAGCTGAGATGGCTCTTCCTACTAGTGCTTAGGACACGCTAATATTTTGTTTCACAATCTACAATCAGAAGAAACATACAAATAGTGATTTTTTTTCCTGAGCAATAAAGACAATGGCAGTTTTGGAAGCTTTGTACTTTAGACACAGTTGGGTTTATTTTTCTCTTACTCTCATCACATTTTTTCTTTACTGGTGCTGAGGTTTGAAGCCAAGTCTTCACGCATACCACGCATGTGCACTACCTCTGAAATGTACCACCAGCCCCTGCCGTTTCCCTAAGGAGGCAGTGACAGCAGACAGCACTTATTGCCAAGTCCTCTCTTGGTGTGAAGGCAGGAGTGGCCAGTGGCGCTGATGTGTGTGTGGGAGGGTCAGGGAGGCAAGAATAAACGAAAGCCTGGGCTCGGTGGGCCCCCAGGAGCTGCAGAGGGAAGCACACAGTACCGGGGGACAGGAGGAACACTGTGGCACGCCAAACATCCAGCTGAAAGTTTCGATAAACACAGTCACAGAGTTTAGAGAATTTCTTTAAAAGCAGCACAGGCGGCTTCAGTAATAGAATCCTCAGCAGTACACTGCCACTGCCAGGCCTAGTGGTACACACCTATAATCCCAGCACTTAGGAGGCTGAGACAGGAGGATCACTTCGAGTCCAAGGTCAGCCTAGGCTACATAGTGAGATCCTACCTCAAAAAACAGAAACAAAAATAAAACTTAAAAAAAATACCTTTATTACCTCAGCAGTACATTGCCCTATGTCACTGTCTTTAAAGAATGTCCAAAAATTGAGCTGGTGGTGTGCAGGGGGCAGGCTGTCCTGCTCTCTGGTTTACTTCCTCATTTTGTCTGCTGAATGCACAGGGAAGACCCCTGGGAAGCCCCAGCCCCCAAAGAGCTCCATGTCATAACCCCAGATCCAAACTGAAAACTCAGTATGATTTATTGCAGTGGAGGAGCTTTTCAAAGCAGGAGGTATTGAGCCACGTGGCCAAGTGAAGTACGACGAGTTCATCCAGAAGATCACCCTGCCTGTGCAAGACTACTGAACATGCAGTGTGCAAAGGCATCTCCCTGGGCCTGAAAGCCTAGACTCATTATTAATGTTTTAAAAGGGCAGTATTCTTTTTCACTCTAGGGAGATGACAAACTACAACGAGATATTAGGCTCCCATAGCCAGGGATAACTCACAATCAATGATTTCTGTCATGGTATTAGCATGTTTTTAATAAAAGATTTGCACGGATCTTCATAGCTGCCATTAGTCTGGACTTCACTGTGTAGAAAGAGCCTGCAGCTTGGAGCCAGGCCATATTCCATGGGATCCCAGCAGTACCCCTCCCCAGCTGTGTGACTTGGGCAGATCATTTCACCCTCAAAGCCTTAGGGTCCTCACAGAGGTTAGGTTCTTGCACTTATACTCTAGGAGCCCACTGAGGAAGGGTGGAGATGGTCACATGAAAATGCCCTGGCACCCCGCAGAGCATGTGGAATTCAAATTCCAGTGCTGGTGCTCATTCTAGAAAAGGGCAGTGCCACCCTCTAAGAAAGCACACGAGATTTGGGTGCCAGAACCACCTTTTTATATCTCCTAGATAAAGTCAGTGCTAGCTGAGAACTAGCAACCAAATCTTGAAAACAGTACTGCAGTTATTTCCTGGAGCTCCACAGGCCCACGTAGAAGTTCTCATTTCCATCTCAAGTGACGAGGACACAATTCAGGATACACAGTCCTAACCCGATGAGTGAAGACACTTGTGTCTGCACGCACTTCACAGCAGTTGGGCAGGGAGAAGACTGACACAGGCCTTGCATCCATGCTGAGGCTAGGGCCTTTGGCAAGCCTTGTGGAGCTCGGGCCTTTCTGATACTCTTCCTAGAATCCTGAACCACACACTGGGCTGTTGGTAGGAAGATCCAGGTACTGGGATGGTCTTCTCAGCTGAAGGGTACGGGTGTGTGTGTGGGGGTGTGTGTGTGTGTGTGTGACCATAAGCCACTTCCAACAGAGAAAAAAAAGGGTGGGTAACAGGCCATGGCCAGCATGTTAAGAGGTTTCCAGCATGTTTCCAGAAACAGTAGTGGCCACAAAGCTACCCTAGCAGTCTCCTCAGCCCAAGTGGCTAGAGTGACACACCAGGAGGAAGCACCTGTGCTGTCTGGGGCTCAGAGGTGCCAGATGCTCATCAGATTGTGGACTCACTGTGGGCAGAACCAGCATAGGCCTACAAGAGGATGGAGTGGCACACCAGAATGGGTGGGTGCAAGCTCCCAGTCCTAGGGTTTTCATCCTCTTATGGGTCAACATCAGGCTGCAGCTCTCTTAACAGTGCCTTTGTTGCTAAAGACAAGCCAATCAGAAAGACAGGTTGTCCTCTGGGAAGTGTTAAACACAAATCTAAAGCAAGGTACTGGGAGCACTGTGGGGACCGGAAGTCTAGTGCAACTCTGCCACATGGCTTCATATTGAAGTGAGGTCCTGAGAAAGAAAACTAGAACTTTTGGCAACAGTGATATTGCCCACAAGAGTAAGCAGGAATTCACAAGTTGCAGAGGAGGGCTTTTGGGGTCAGTGATGAACATTAACTATGTGAAGTTAGTGATCATCTAGTTGGGGACCTGCATCTACAAGGTGCAGGGGAAGATCCAAGTTTTACAGGGTCTGAGATTTATACAACTTGGTAGTCTTACGAAAAGAAAATCGAGCTGTGCATGGTGGCACATGCCTGTGAGCCCAGCACTCAGGAAGCTGAGATAGGAGGATCACTGTCAGTTCAAGGCCAGCCTGGGTTACATAGTAAGTTCAAGTCCAGCTTGAACTATATAGTGAAGCTGGACGTAGTAGTGCACACCTGTAATCCCAGCACTCGGGAGGCTGAAGCAGGAGGACTGTTGTGAGTTCGAGACCCACCTGGGCTACAAAGGGAACTCACGGTCAGCCTGAACTGCACAGTGAGACCCTGTTTTAAAAAGATAAAAATAAATAAAATTCATTAAAAGAAAATACTGAATCTTACTTTTTTTAAAAAAAAACCCTAAAACTACATAGTGAGACCCTGTCTCAAAAAATAAACCAAACCAACAAATAAAAATAAAAAAGAGAAGAAATACAAAAATAGACACAAGAGCCCATGGATTTAGCTCAGCGGCCTAAGTCCCTGTCTGGCAAATGTGAGGTTGTGAGTTCAATCTCCGGTACAAAAAAACAGAAACACAGACTGTCTGGGACTGTTCTCAGTACCCTGAAGAGGCCAGAGCAAGAGAGGGTAGTGATGCTTCATCTTTATTTATCTTCACAGAAATCCAGCTGCTGGGACACAAAACCTGAGCCTTTTGAGGGCTGCTGGATTTCACTGATAGGCGAGGGTCCTAGGCCTACAACTCTTTTTGACTCCACACATGGGCACTGAGAAGTTAATCTTACAGCCAACCTGGAATATCAAAAATCACACAGGTGACAGATTTTGATGATGTAGACGAGACAGGAAAAGGAAGTTCTGGGCTACAATAATAAGTGACAGTACTTTCCCTCAACACTTTGGTATGGCTATATTTATTACTGACTGGCCAAAGTATGGTTCTAAAACGTTTTACAACTGTCACAGGCCTGATGGGAACCTGAAGTTGAGCTTGGTAAGTGCATACAGTGTGGGATGGTCATTAGGACCTGGGCTCCTCTTCACTGACGTACTATGGCTGTGAGCCAAGGACCCACAATCCCGGGAGACGCATTTAGGTCTTGTCCTAGTTTCATGCTCATTCCTGTAATTCCAATTGGTTTACCTTGCACCCTGTGCCGTTTGCAAAAATAAGCCACAGTGCTCTAAGCACGCAAACTGCAGATATTGAAGGATTCAAAGCAAAACAGAAGCTGTGGTTTATTACAGAGCTATCAAATTTCAATAAGAGAGAGAACAATGGCTCTATAGTAACTACTTAGCTCAAAGCATGTGCAAGAGTACTAGGTACCTGTCACACTCTGAAATCTTTGGAAGCAGAAAGCGTTACCTCCTTTCTCATAGGGACTGTTCCCTTGCATCCCCAGCAGTATTGTTTTACAGAAGACAAATTAACTGAAGGCTTTTTTTTTATTACATCTAAAGAGCTCTACATAAACAGGTAACATTCAATAAGTAAACAATTTTTTTCCAATGCATGTAATAAATATTTTCACTTGGTAACTTTTATACAAACTGACATTGGTCTACTATACATTTTTTAAAAGCCATTTTACTGGTTTGGCATGCGGTATGGAAATTCTAAGAGAAAAAGTTTTAAGGCAATGAATCACAGATTTAAGTTCATGGAATTTATGGTAAGTTTTATATCTATTTATATACATTTTCCCCCTTGTTAATTAAACAACAGCAGCACACTCTGGGACCACCAGCTATTCTCCCTCCCTCTTTCTGAAATCTAAGCTTTGTGTTTCATTAAAAAAAAAATTCAGTATGTATTGATAAACTAAATTATTCTAAAATAAATTCAAATGTGCTTTCAAAAGTCTTGAAGACCCTTAAGTTTTATGTATTTAAAATTGAAATTGTTTCAAAACAATGTTCATTCCACATTTATTAATTTACATCTGGGATATATTTTCAACTTCACAAATTTGTCTCAAAGGAGACTCTACTAAAAAACACTTTTCAGAAACTTAAGTGAATCTTCCTTGAGCCAGTAACGATGTGGAATTGTGACAAGTCTAAATTAGAACAGAATTTTAATGCTCAAAATAATCAAACAAGTGTGTCATGGTTTAGTTGCATACTACATTTTAAAAAGATATGTCCAATAATGCCCACACAGGAATCAAGCCACTTCAACCCTGCTAGTGAGCTGATTTCCGTGTGCATGTAGATGCACATGTGTGCAAACACACACAGTAGTACTGTCCAGAAACATGGATATATGCATACTGTTATGAAACACTGAGGCCACGGGGCTGTTGGCAGCTCGCCTAGAGTCTAAGAATCGCTCTTTGTCCACAGACAGCACAGCAACGTTGGCCTGGGCTGGGGAGAGTGGGTGGGCTAAGGAAAAAAAGACAAAAAGTGACGATACACATTTTTAAGATTTAGGAGACAGAGATATAGTGCATGACTCTACTGATAATTATGACAGACCATGAAAGTCTGAGCAACTTACAGACCATGATACTGACAGAGGGGCAGCTATTAATTTATACAACTCTTCAGAAATTCACAACTGAAGGGACAAACTCCTTACAGACTGGAATGAACTAAAATCAAAGGATGAGTGAGTGGTGAGATTTCTATGGGTCAGGACCACAGCCACCGGACACTGATTTCTCCCTATTTCCAAATCTTCCCTTAGGTGGTATGAAACAGGACAGAGTCAGGGTAACCTGCCCCACCCTGGAACTGAGCTGCAGAAAGTAAAGGTACAGGTTTTTGACTGGATCATTCAAACAGTTAAGTCATCAGTATTACACACGAAATTACTGATCAGAATTTTCAGACCATTATCAATGACAGAAAAAAAAAGTTAAAAAACACTTTACCTTAGGTAGTTGAGAAATTTCGTATCACTATGTAAAATCAGAAAGAAATGCCCTCCCACAATTTTAGTAATTTCTATTCCAGTCCAAATTTAGACACAAATTATGGTACTATTTGAAATTGGCCTATATTAGTATGCCAATAAGAGTTTTTAAAGTATTTACTCACCATACCAGTTGCACTTAAAAATTACTTTCTGTTTTAACTAACAATGAACCTGTATTTTTTTATTGCAAATTGTTTTGTGACTATAACTCAGCCATTTATGTGTAGAATACACATGCATAGGGGAAGACTATGAAACTCACTTGTTACCCACACACACACTTGTTTATAAATACATATATACACACACACATATACATATTGACACCAACTTTTTTTTCTTCAAAATTCAAGTCAACAATTTAGTAACAGAGAGATTGCTGTAAAAAGATATTATTTTTAGATGCCACACAGTCATATATGAACCATTAATTTTATCATACAACCAAAGATACAGCCATTTTAAATTCTATCCAGATTAAAGTAGGTAATTTTGTTAACAAGGCAGTTTAAAATGACAAGTTTATACACAAAGGTGGTCCTTCACTGATTCTGAGACTATTAAGAGCTTTGATACAAAAAACCCAATCTGGAAAACTGGCTATCGCTATGCCCCTTCTTTATTTTCTCTTAAACCTGTACTCTCAAATAACTGAAATACAGTTTCCACAACTGAGAATGCAATTTATCTACTTCTGGGATTCAAACAGAACCACTTTCCCCTCCTTCAGGCCCTTTATTTCCTGAAAAAGTTTTCAATGTATTTACATGTTCCACTAGTAAGAGAAGATTAGACCAATCCATGAATTCTTAAAAATTGACTTTCCTATGTCATGTCTGTCATTAAAAAGTAAAGAAAAAATAGGGCCAGGGGTTTAGCTCAGTGGCACAAGCACCTGCCTCACAAGCACAAGGTCATGAGTTTGATCCCTGGTACCAACAAAACAACAAAACCTGATAAGCAATTGAATTTAAGAACTAAAATAGAAGAAACAGCTAAATAAAAGGTAAAGAAAAAATAATCGAAGTAGATAGGCTAAGAAATTAAGAACACTCAGAACTACAGAATAAAAATGGCTGAGGTTTAAACTCATCTTAAATTTCAACTGAATATCAAATAGTGGCTTTCGATAGATCCACCTGTGTGGTGCATTGTATTTCCAAACAGAATTGACTTCTAGGATAACTGATTGGTCTAGGATAACTGGGAGTGACATAAGCCTTCCTCTGTCAGCTGCACAAGATACCCAACAGGTATCTCAGCTATTTTTGCTTCTTACTTTGGTATGAAGATCTTGCACAAAAACCTGTTACCCTGTGGCCAAAAAAAGTAGGTACTCACACACTTAGTTTAAAATATACAATACTGGCAATCCAGACTTAGAATCAAGAACTAGGCTAACATGTATTACTCACAGGTCTGCTAGGCCTACTCCTTACCCAGACAGCTTTATTCCAACATCCTGAAAGTATATTCTCAGGGGGTATATAGCAAGTCAGAGAGAATACGTAATGGAGACATGCAACCGGGGTAGCTGTTAAGATACTCACATGTAAGGTCAAGACCTTCAAAGCACTTTAAAAGAAGCAGGCAACTAACTGATATATGAACTGAATGCAAACTCAGAGGTACAGCAAGGACAAAAAAATACAGGTAGGCACACACACTGAACACACACACCCATGAGCTACATCCTGAAAAATACACAGGGAATGCCATGGGACAGATGAGATTTATAACTTAAGGCTGGATAAAATATGCACACACACAAACAAACAAACAAAATGCTAGTCTGTCATTTTTAAAAAATGGAAATCAAACTATCTCCCTCCCCCCTCCCCACAACAAAGCCCACAATTTAAAACTTCATACATGCAATTCCTTTTCTGTTATTGCAAATAAAATAATGCCATTGAAGGAAAATAAAACCAAAACCATAGGACAAATGATGAAAAAAATCTTCAGAATCCAGAAAAAATGAACTGACGGTGGTTTATGGGTGCTTTTTTCTTTTCTTTCTTTTTTTTTTTTTTTAACAAGTGTTTTATCAGACAGGCAGTCTTAGATTTATATACAAAAGTAAAACTGAAAATATAGTTTTGTTCTCTGTACATTTCTTTTAATTTTTTCCCTAAAAAAAGGAAAAAAAACAAACACACTTGTGAACTTTTCTAAACAAAATAGGGTAAAACAGCATAAAGTTCTCTTCTTCCAGCCCAGATGACTCCCTCAGGATGGGGCGGGATCAGCCGGCACAGGCTCAGTCCAGGGAGATAATGTCCGGTATGATGCCAAAAACAGACGCTGCATCTGTGCTGCTCCTGCTGGCCACCGTGTGGCTGTGGTTCTCCCTCAGACTGTTGGAAGACACGAGGCTGCTGTTGCTGCCACTGCTGCTTCCATTGGTGGCAGGCAGGGACGTGCTGCCTCCTGCACTCAGCTGGTCGAGGAACATCTGGGAGGAGGTATATGGGAAAAAGCGAGACGAGTGCAGCAGGTCCTGGTCATCTGAGACTGCAGCGGCAGCGGCTGCAAGCAGGGAAGTGTTGTAATGCTGGGGAGGGAACAAGGACAAGGCAGCTTGTTACGGCACGAAGAAACGCGCTTTCTTCTCAGCAGATCGAAGTCCTAAGCTTAATATGCAGCCGGTATATCCTGTTTCTGAAATCTTTAATGAGACATTTTACAAAAATCAAACAGTCCAGCGTAATGACTGGATTGCTGATCTTGACAGGCAGTTCCATATCTGAAACTGGAATTTTAAAATTGTTTTTTGCTTCAATTTGTACCACAAGCAATTCTCAAGACTGTATTTCTACTATGCTTAGAAGCCTCAGGACAGAGCACGGCCCACCTGCTTGTGCTGGAGGCAGTCCTGCGTTGCCTAACAAGAGATAGGGTCTGAGCACTGTTCAACGACCCTGCTGTTGTGTGAACATCACAGAGTTGCTTATGAACCTAGACACACAGCCTTTGGACTTGCACAGCACACTGCTGTACTGAATACAGATGGCACCGGAAGCACATGGGTGGGCATCTGTGGATGTGTGCATGCCTAACAGAGAAGGTGCACAGAAGCTAAGCCAGTGCCCGCGCAGGACACCTAATGTACACAGTGCACAGGGCTGGAAGGCGCTGGAGTGAGCAGGGTGAGCAGGGTGAGCAGGGAGAGACAGAGAGACAAAGAGAGACAGAGTCAGAGAGTGAAGGGAAAGGCTGAGAACTTTACAAACATGGTGCTTAGGCTACACTAAATTAATTTTTCAAAAATGCTTTTCTTCAACAATAAACTAACCTTAGATTAATGTAACTTTTTAAAAAGTTTGGTGTTTTTGTAACAATAGCTTAAAACATACTCATTGTGTAGCTACACAAAATTATTTCCTTATATTTTTGTTCTATAAACTGTAACTTTCAAAAATATAAATTTTTTGTTATAAAAAACTAGGTTCACACAGGATCACCAGGACCACTGTCTTCTGTCTCCATATCTTATCCCCTGGAAGATTCTGGGGCACATCCTGTATGTGCTGGTATCATCCCAGATTACCAGGTCCTCCCAGGCTCTCTCCTGTCCACGGCACTGCTCTTCAGAATCCTGCCCGTGATGCTTTCACTCGGTGTGTTTCCTTTTTTCATCACAGGTTTGCTTACAAGTAGATAATGCACCTCAACTATTCCTCTGTACCAATGAACTTTCAGAAGTTTGGGACTCAAGTTCCAAAATGTAAGGACCTCATCGAGGTCTGCAAGGAGCTTCATTATGATTTTTTTTTGCAGTTTTTTTCCTCTTTCCTTGTAGTTTCCATTTCTCTTGGCTCTCTTCAGCTGTGCATTTCTGTTTCAGTTCCAGACTCTTGATCAGTTACTCCCTAAGGCTTCTTGTCTATGAGCTTCCCAAAGTCAGCCCCACCTACACTCAGGCTAATCATTTGTCACCAGTCAACCACAGCATTGTTTGTTTTTGCAATCTTTGCATCTGTGCCAAATCTCTAAAGTCAGGACGAACTCAGAGTGCACTCTTCCAGAAGCCATTTGTATAATCCCTGAGGCCTCGGTCCAAGCCTAAAGGGTTTCTTTTCTCAGGTGGTGCTGAGAGCTGAACTTGGGTCCATACCCATTATGTAAGCATGCTACTGGAGTTGGGCCCTAAGTGAGGTTCTGGTCACAGTCATAAATGTAATCCTTCCAGAACTGCACCAGTATCTTCTCAGTGTCTTCCTCAGTTGCAGCACTAGCCTGGGGGGGGGGGGGCTCCCCAAGTGGTAAGTCTTAAAAGCTGCTATTAATATTTGATCTACTAGTTGGATCAAAGAAGTGGTATTATACTGGGAGGAAGATCACCAATCCAAGAAAGATGTGCAGAAGCATTATCAACCTCAAGCAAAATCTCAGAAGATGTGTTATTCTTTAAACAGTGCTTCATCTGATGGCCCAGGAATTCAGAAGAGCATCTTAGAAGGGGAGCTGGGTCACACCTCATTCTCATGGCACTGCTGTGCACTGGCTGTGAGTGTTCCTAGATATGAAGATCTGGGGTCCTTGCTTTGCCATACCACACAGGGTTTCTATCTGCTGCCTGCAGCATGGCCTCTGAGCAAGACTGTTATCCAGTCCATGTTGGGGCTATAATCTGTATATCTCACTGCGGGGTTGCTTGAACCACTGGTGGTATACACTTGACTGTCCCATGCGTAATTGTACCACCAATGGTACAAGTTACCCAATAAAACAGTCATGCAGGTACTGCCAGTGGCTCAAGCTAGTGGAAATGCAGTGAATCACCTAGAGCAAGCTAGCAAGCATGCACAACATTATAGTGCAGTGCAGCCTTTTCTTCCAACCTTGAAAACAAACAGTTTTGGTAGTGATCTTCATGTGCTGAGAGGGATGTGCTTCTGTGTTTGGACTTCAATCCAGGTGTTCAAAAGTTGTTCTATGTCTGATGCACATGATACAGACCTTTCTTGAATTTCTGTTAGTCTCACTGTCTTCAATGAAGCAGATCATTTCTGTCATTAATCTAGTTCTTCAAGTTAGCAGCTAAGGTGGAATATGACATGCCCGAGCCACGAATAACTAACCATCTCCTTCTATCTTTCTCAGGTGCTGGAGATCAAACTCAGGGCTAGGCTCCACATGCTAGGCAGGTGCTCTACCACCAAGCAATATCCTCTAGCCCCTTAATCACTTGATTTCCAGGTCAAGCACTTGATGTGACCTCTTTGGGGCAATATTAACAGTACATGCTGTATGCTTAAGGCCATAATGAACACAACATGAAATGAAATCAAACACAAAGGGAAACAATGCAACCAAGAGATGCAGTAAACACAGTATGTATGACGGCTACTGTGTAATGTGGCAGACTGTTTCATAGTAAAATTTATCACACTCATCTATTATCAAGTATTGTATACTATACACAACCATATGAGCTTTTACCCCACTGGATGCACAACAGGGTCATTTATACCAGCACCACCAGAAACACGTGAGCAATGTGTTGTGCTATAATACTGCAACAGCCACAAGGTCAGAAGGTGACAGAAATTTTTCAGCTGCATTGTAATCTTAGGAGGCCCCTTTATATATGTGACCTGTTCTCGATTTAAATGTCATTATGTGGTACATGATTGTATTAGGCCAAGAAACCTGCTAAAACTAGAGATTTTTATTTAAGTTCTTTAAGTCCGAGAAATAACGAATATGCTCACTCTGCACTTTCCATGGAAACTTACTCTTTTTTCTGGATACATATTACTGTTTAAACATTCTAAATATACAATTTAAACAATAAACTTTACTCATAACATACCTGATTGTCTCCTGACAAGAAAGGAAAGAAATCTAATCCTGTGGGAGAAAAAATTATTTTAGTTTGAGAAAAATTAAGGAAGAAAACCTCCCAAATGCCCAATACTTCAAAAGCAAATACAAGAGTTAAATCCTACATTATGTGGAATTTCATAGTTAAGGCTGAAGTCCCAATGTCAGCAGGATCTGCCCCCTCCATGACTCCAGTCAAGGGACAGGGGCCACTGCCACCTGCTGTATCTCACACTGACCTGCTCTTGTAGGCTCTAAGCAACCTTTCAAACACTCCATTTCAACTCAATTTACTTCTCATGAGCACCTTATAAATTTCTGTGCATGATTTTTTTTTTTTTTTGTTATAGGGATCAAACTCATAACCTTGTGCTTGCCAAGCAGGCAGTTTAGGCTACTGAGCTAAATTCCTGACCCTTTTTGGCCTGATTTTACAGATAAGAAACTTTTAAATAAAAAGAGATTGTAGCAAAGATTTCTTTTCTCAAATACGCTTACTTACCAGCCTTACTTATCAGACTAGTGTCTCTGTATTGGCATGAGCAAAGAAGACCTGAGAGCCAAGGAGGCAGCTACTCACAAGGACCAGCCCAATACTTGGCTCTGGGAGTCACTGCAAGGCAGACCCTTCTCATCTCCTTCCCCTCTCTACCTCATGTGTAATGTAACAAAGAGTGAGTGGACTACCATGAATGGTATGCTCATCATATCTTAACCATTTGAGAAACACAACAAATAGATGCAGATAAAAATACAATACTGTATTATACTCTGGGGACCCACCCACTGTCTATGCTGGAATAGATTACAGCACCAAGACCTATAAACCATATAGTACTATGTTTCTTGATAGTGATGTTTCACACACATGTAAAAAAGGCTTGGAAGCCTACTTATTGACTGTTAAGAGGAGCTGTAACTTTTGTATAGTGGGCTCTGGAGAGGGCAGAAAGAAACACTTTTATGAACTCAAAATATGCAAGTGAGTACACTGACATTTCAAATTACTTTTAAGAAGGATCACATTCAGTAGAACCAAAATTAAAACCTTCAAATGTCTCAGTTCAGCATTATCTAAAAAGACAGTACACTACAATTCCCCACAATACTTGCAGCATTTATCACTAGAACTGAGAAACAAAAAAAATATTCATAAATACCAGCATTCAAAGCCAAATTCTAGAAACCATCCAGCCACCACACACAGAATATTTCAAGGCTCACAAAATTTGTAAGATTACTGCACTAGTTTTACCATTGGCAGAATCAAAGCACTGGGTCAGTTTTCATGACCGAAATATATTATTTCTCTCAATTCTTCAGGTCCAAAAGGCTGTTCTTCTAAGGAGATTGCAGAGATCATAAACACCACCCATGATACTACGTGACAATTCAGAGAACAACTCACCTTGTAAGTCATAAGGCATGGGTGTCATATGGAAAGGATGCCTGTAGTCTTGGATGAGAGAGGTGTTGATGTAGCTTGTGTCAACAGCAGGAAGGCTTGGGGTACGGGATACTGGAGATGCTTGGTGTGGAAGACTTAAAATGCTGTAAGATTAATTTTCAGAAGTCAGTTTAACTTTTAAATTTAACCAAGGGACTTCCAGGCATGGCAGCACATGCCTGAAATCTCAGCACTCAAGAGGCTGACACAGGAGAATCGTTCCACGTTTGAGGCCAGCCTGGGCTACCATGTGAGTTCACGGCCAGCCTAAACTGCATGATGAGACCTTGTCTCAAAGACACACACACACACAATTTAACAAAGGAGTTGCCTCTTGCAATAAACTCTGGTTTTTATGGTGAAAATAAAAACAAAACAAAACAAAGTAACGTTTAGACTCTTCACAATTATTAAGAAATAATTTGTATGACATGGTGGCCCACACCTGTAATCCCAGCACTTGACAGGTTGAGGCAGGAGGATTACTGAGAGTTTGAGACTAGACTGGGCTATACAGTGAATTCAAGGCCAGCATGAACTACACAGTGGGACTGTGTCTTGAAAAAATAAAAAAAAATAAAAATAAAAAGGAGGAAGAGGAAAAGTGAAGGCAGCAAGACAACAGGAGGAAATGCTCCCAAATGTACAAGAGGTTTTAAACGAAGAGTAGTTTAACTGGAAAAAGAAAGGAGAAAAAAAATGATGGGCTTTAGGAAAACAAAGTGACATATTTAAAAGCTGGTAAATGAAATCTCTCTTTCTTGAGCAAAAATTAAGGCACACAAGGGTTAAACTGGTGTGGTGGCACATGGCTGTCACCTCAGCACTTGGATCCCTGCAAATTCCAGGCTATCCTGGGCTACACAGTAAGTCCAAGGCTGGTGTGAACTACATAGCGAGATCCTGTCTCAGAAAGACAGACAAGACAGACAGACAGAAAGACAGAGAAAGGGAGAAAGGGAAAAAGAAAGATGGGGAGGGGAGGGGAGGGAGGGGAGGGGAGGAGAGGGAATGAGAGGGAGAGAAGGAAGAAAAGAGACAGAGGAGGAAGGGGAGGAGGAAGGGGAGGAGGAAGGGGAGGAGGAAGGGGAGGAGGAAGGGGAGGAGGAAGAAGAGGAGGAAGAAGAGGAGGAAGAGGAAGAAGAAGGAGAAGGAGAAGGAGAAGAAGAAGAAGAAGAAGAAGAAGAAGAAGAAGAAGAAGAAGAAGAAGAAGAAGAAGAAGAAGAAGAAGAGGAGGAAGAGGAGGAGGAGGAGAGAGGGCTGGCCAGGAGTATATGCTAGACAAACCATGTAAGAGACTAACGTTACAGAAGCTATAAAAAACAAAGAGAAATGAAGATATAAAGCAACTATCTTTTAACACTTTACGTAAAATACTTGGGCTGTGGGGATGTAATTTCAATGATACAGAATATATTAAACTTAGAGGACAAGGCAGGATTCCTAGGAACAGAGTTCTAGTTATGACAATCTATCTTATCTTTATGAATGGAATATGAACTATCAACACTCTCATCTGCCTCAAAAAGGAGTTTCATCATGGAAACTTAAACCTCTTTTACATCTATAAAAAGCATGATCAGCTCTGTCCTCTGCCAGTGCCTGGGGGAGTACACAGGAGAGGAAAGCTGCTGAAATGCCAGTCTTTGAAAACATTTTGGCACGCCAAACAGTATAGGAAATTTCTGTAAAAACTCAGCTACTAGAGACAGTAAAATGTTTTACATTTTAGTGATGTTTGCCTCCTCCTCATGGCTACTCTTCTTTCAGGTTTGTCACTGACAAAATGCATTTCAGCTTCTTCACTGCATGGTAACAAACACTATGCTGTGCTTAGGTTTCTAGTTATTGGCTAATCATTACTGTATAGTGGTCATTAGTGTTGACTATGGTGCTAATTGCCTCTTGTTTGTTTGTACCTGAAAATAGAAAAAAGTCTGACACTGGCAAGGTTAGGTCTGGACTCAATTAGTCTAGGAAATGCAGGAAGTAGTTAATGTATCTAATATAATTTTCCAAATATAAACACAGCTATTTTTGGAGAATCAGGAAAGAAAACACTCAAAAGAAATATTAGATTTCCCAATACTTCAGAAACTCTAAGGAAAAAATATAGCCAGACAGTAAAACTATTTCATACCTTACATGTATAAGAATGACTATTAATTCTCCAAAGAGTACAACATAATGATGCATGTAAACCAAACTATTTATATACCAAATTTTATAAAAAAAAAATTATTTCTGGTACCAAGGATCAACCTCATGACCGCACGCTTGCCAGGCAAGCACTTATAACGCTGAACTAAAATTCCTGGCTCTTTATGAAATATTTTAAGGTTGCAATTATGCCATTAATGAGAATTTGCAGAACTGTTTTCAGAACTGCCCGCACAAACCAAAATCCAAAAATGATCAAGTTCCTTAAATAAAATGTATTTGCAAATAAGCTAAACGCATCTCATACACATGAAATCATGGCTAGACTCTTTATAATATCTAGTACTTCATACATGTAAATACATGTATCTAGTATATCTAGTATTTCATACATGTAAATAGTTGTACTGTTTAGGGAATAACAACAGGAAAAAAAAGTCCATACATATATGCCTGACATCTTTTTTTCCTGAAAATGTTCACTCTGAAGTTAGTTGAAACCATGGATACAGAACACACAGATATAGTCAACCACATATCGGTCATACTATGGATTATTGACTATAAATGTCTTTGAGCTGGGGATACTGCTCAGTGGCAGAATGCTTGCCTAGCATGCATGAGGCCCTGGTTCAATCTTTATCACTGAAAAAAAAAATCCTGGAACTGAAATTCTATAGATACTTGACCTAGCTATGCCAGTTTCAGGTAACCTGACTTTCCTTTTCATCCAACTCAGGGCATAAAAATAAGATCAGTCTTGCTGAGTAATAGCTATCAAGGATGGTTTTCCTGAGAAATGTCCACAGAGTAGGACTACTGTGTGATATTCACTGTATTTAGAATAAAGTCATTGCTCTTAATGTTTCCTATCTGGTTGTCTGTATGCTGAGATGCTACTATGAAATGAAGCTATCAAACTATTTTAATATGTTCAATCAACATCTTCCTATCTCATCATGCAATGCCAACCCTGAAAGTGACTGGACACCAAGTACAGAAGTACTCCCTCTTGGTCTGGTGTCAACTTTCCTTCTTGAACCTTGAAAACTTTAACAATGCCATCTATAGACTTTTTCTCTCTCTTATTTTTTTCTCAGGCTGGCTGGTGTTTTGAATAACTCCTGTTCAGCTACAAAAGGCTACATGATTCTCTTGATTTACTTATGTACATACACACTTACTTATTTTTGGTTTTCTGAGGCAGGGTCTGGCTTTGTAGCCCAGGCTGGCCTTGAATCTCAATCCTCCTGCTTCAGCCTCCCTAGAGCTAAGACTAACAGGCATGTACCACGACGCTCAGCAGAAGCAGCAGAATTATTTCTAGATTCACTATTAGTGTGCTACAGTTATGCATCTGCAAAACATGTTTTGCCAGGTATTTGGCTCAGTGGTATAAGTGCCTGTCTGACCAAGCGTGAGGTTGTGAGTTCAATCCCTGGTACAAAAAAAACAATCTTTTGCTGAGTAATGTTGGCATGTTAACAGTATTTTTAGAAGTACAGCTAGAGTTCTGCTACTTGCTTTACCACCCCCTATGCTCTTTAAAGCTAAGATTATATTCATTTTACTGCATCCACTCCCAGTCAAAGTTAGTCTTGTCTTTTCTTGACACAAGGTCTTGCTATATTACCCAGGCTGGCCTCAAACCTGGGATTCTCCCACCTTATCCAAAACAACAAGGTATTCCACACAAAGTATATAACAGCATTTTATGAACTGAAGTGCTACATTATTAGTTATATGAGACTAATGGAAAATATGGCAAGTAAGTCTGAAAAATAGAAAACTTATGTACCCAAGGTATCTACGACTTCCTTCCTTGTGAACCTTATACATACCTTGGGAGCAGGTTTGAATTATTTGGTCTTCCTCAGATTTCCACTAGAAACACTGAAGTTGGGGTTAATATTTTTCAGTTTTCAGCTAATGTTCTAAATCCTACACACAGCACAAGAGTCACCTGGGAACTTACTAGAAATCCAAATTTCCTATGTCTCCACTCCTGGTTTGGGACACACGAGAAACATGTACTTTGGTAAGCTCTCAGTAGTTCTGATCCATACCACATTTTGAAAATCACTGTGTGTACTAGTATTACCTTTTGATATGGCCAATATTATAACTAAATGGCCCTTTTAATGTTAATGCATTACCTTGAGTTTTCAAGAGCATCATGCACTTGGGAATAAAATTCAACCTAACTTTCACAATTAAACATCATTTTAGGTGGCACATCTTTAATCCCTGCTTACGAAATTAACATTCAGGACTTTTATGGGGGAGTGTCAGCACTTACCCTTTATTGTTTAGTGGTGAGGTGGGAGAAAGGGAAGGACAGGTTCTCTTGGCAGATGGCTCTTCCTCCTCTTCATCAGACGAACTGTCTATGGTTAGGTCAATCACCTCGACTTTCTTGTTTTTACTGGAGGACTGGTTGTGAGAAGCCACCTGATGCTCCAAAGTGGAACTCAAGCATCCTGGAAATGATTAAAACACAAGGTGAAAAAGGTACACTATCCTCCATGTTCCCTCAGCCTACCAGTTCAGATTCATAATACTGCCAAGTTCAGAGAACAGAAAACTTCCAGTGCCTCTGTTCTACTACATGGAAAACTACTATGTATTATTGGTTGTTAAAAGATTATTTTGGGAAACAATTTTG
The DNA here is from genome assembly GCF_034190915.1 of Cavia porcellus. Lineage (NCBI taxonomy): Eukaryota > Metazoa > Chordata > Mammalia > Rodentia > Caviidae > Cavia > Cavia porcellus. Next base: position 943,980 of record NW_026947493.1, read on the forward strand.
AATCAAGACAATTAAAATACATATTTTGTCTACTTCAGAATAAAGGCAATTTTTTTTTCTTTTTCTTTTTTTTTCTGGTACCAGGGATTGAACTCTCAACCTTGTGCTTACCAGAGAAGCACTTAAGCCACTGAGCTAAATCCCCAGCCCTATAAAGGCAATTTATACTAACACTTAAAAACATCCACCCTTCTTCTAGCCAAAACATTAAAAGTCAAATTCACACTCTCTCTCAAAGTCTCTCTCTCAAAGAGTCTGTCTGTCTGTCTCTCTCAGCAGCAGCATTTGCTGCTCTGTACCAAATCTGTTAAAATTTAAGGAACTATTTCACTAGCATGACTGTACAAATGACTTAATCCTCACCATCGACTCCATTGTAAGAGGCAGAAACTTCCTGTACTTCCTTTTTCGACCGCATTGGCGCCCAAGAGCCATCCTCCTTAAATTGTATTTCATCACAGTCTGTACAATATTTTAGGATTTCCATAAACAAGCTATAAAAAAAGTCAAAGTAGATATACTTTTCAAATATTCAGATGCTGTATATTTTTTACAATAAATGATATTTTTACAATAAATCTATAAATGAAGAAAACAAAGAATAGATAAATCACATCTATTCTCAAAACTGAGTGGTACATAAGAAAACAGTGGTACATTTATTATTAAGGAAATACATAACCATGAAAAAATGGCATTGTCAAAGACTTCTAATAACATGGGAAAATGTTCACAAAAATGTTAAGACCACATAAAGAAAAAACTAAACTTTGAACATGAAATTCTATGTGACCAGTATATAAATGGCAGTTATCTTCTGGTTAGTGACTTTACAAGTACTTTTCTTCTGTGATTTTTTGCACATTGTAAATTGCCTAAAATACATGTCTTGTTTGATAAACTGAAACAATACATATCAAAACATGTAAAAGAATGTAGTATCCTTGATAAAGTTCTCATCTAGACATTAAAAAATGAAATATACAAAGAATGTATGCAATTAATTAGGATGAAATTCCTGGTATGTGTGTGTGTGTGTCTTGAGACAGGGTCTCATTATGCAGTTCAGGTTGGCCTTGAACTCACTTTGTAGCCTAGGCGGGCTTTGAATTCCCAACCATCTTCCTGCCTCAGCCTCCCAAGGGCTGGGATTACAGGCATGTGCCACTACATCAGGCCTATGGGCAAATCTCAATGATAATGTTAAATGAAACTAATGAATCAAAATTAACTATTGAGCAATTAACTGTAACAACACTATTAACAACTATGTGAAAAGAAAATCAGAAAATTATACAGCACAAAAGCTTTTTATTTACTGTATTTTTATTTTTTGTGGTACCAGGGATTGAACTAACAACCTCGCACTTGCCAGGCAGGCCTTTACACCACTGAGCCAAATCCCTGGCCTGTTTTTAAATTTTTAAAAGAGTATGTGTGTGTACATGTGGTTATTACAGAAAAAGGGAGAACCCTAAACCTATGTAATATATAGTTGGTAAAATATTACCCTCTTCCCCAAACTAGGGTATAGCCCAGGGCCTTTGTACTGACCTTTTTTTTTTTGGTACCAAACTTATGACTTTATGGTTGCCAGGAAGGCACTTGGCCACTGAGCTAAACCCTGGCCTTTGTACTGCCCTTTATCTCCACTTTTATCTCCATTATCAATTACTCTATTGCCATTATTTTTAATTTTTAAATTTAATTTTTAATTGATTTTAATTTTATGACAAGGTCTTGCTAAATTACGCAGGTGGGACTCAGGAGTTAAAGAAAGGTGGCTTATTCATTTTTGTTTTTTGCAACACCACAAACTGTAACAGGGGCACTCTACTACTGAGCTGCATCTCCAGCCTCCTTTATCGTTTGAGACAGGGTCTGTCTAAGTTGCCCAGCTGGCAAGGAATTTGTCATCCTCCTACATTGGTGTTCTGAGCAGCAGGCATAACAGGCATTTGCCATCACCCCCAGTGTAATGATTATTGTGATGTAGTAGGTGGACAAAAAAAAAAAGAGACAAATACAAATAGAAAACCAAAGGAAGCTATTAGTGTGTTGATCAATTTCAGAAGCCCTCTGGTGGGATACTAGGTGTGATGGTCCACAACTGAAGTTCAAGCTAATCTCCAGAAACAGGCTCAATTTTTGATAAGCACAAGTTAATCAGAATTCCACAACCCTTACACATGTGCTCCAACACAGTCTGCGTGTCCAAAGACGAACTCATGTTAGGAAAAGGTGGATTCACACACCACTTAAAGACACTGCCCTTTAACATGCATTTTCAAAACATGGGAACTCAAGGAAAAAATAAAAACATGTATAGCATGAGTTACTCACTTTGGAAATACTGATTTCTAAAAAAGAATTCAGATGTGCCATGTACATGCACCATCTTCCCTTGATGAATGTAATTAATTTTTTTTTTTTTTTTTTTGGTCTTATGCGGTTCAGGCTGGCCTTGGGCTCACTTTGTAGCCCAGGTTGGTCTCAAACTTGCAACAATCTGCCTGCCTCAGCCTTCCAAGTGCTGAATTACAGGATTGTGCCACCACACCTGGCTAAATGAATGTAATAATAATGTACTGCAAATGTATACTGATATCTAAATAAAAGCTAGATAAGCTAAAGATTAAAATTTTAAATAATATTGAAAAATAAAAATAGTTGAATAAAAATACTGATTTCTACAATCAAGTCTCCAAATTCATATTTAACTTAGAAAATATTACCAGTATAATTTTGTCCCAAATATAATTTTAAAAAAAGATGCACATACAGTCCCTTGAAGGTACAAAGAAAAAGTTAAAAGTGACATACCCATCAATAATGAGGTGCTCATATGGAGCCTTCTTATCACAGACAGGACAGACCCAGGTTGGCTTTTTCTCATTCATCTGAATATAAAGAGTTGCATCAAAACACTGCAGATGAGAGCATGTAAGGGCCCGGCATGGAATTGTCAGCCGCATTTTACCAAGCTTTAAATGAGAGGAAAAAAATAAGTATTAGACAACTGTTAAAAAAAGTTAAAAGCTTTGATAAAAATTTCCAGAGACACAAAGTGCCTGTTTTGATTTAAAGCTATCATATTTGTTTTTCAACAAAAGGAAGAAAATTAAACACAGCTTTGTGAAACCTACCTACAGGTTAACACATTACAGTATCTCTTTGGACTACTAAGCAAAGTCTACAACAAGGGACACCACTCCAAATTCACAGCCTACAGATGTGCTTTTCACAGTTCCAAACTCCTTCAAACTATACACAGTTTTTCAAGTGGGTGCATTTTTCTGGAGAGTGTTCTTAAATTTTTAATGCAGCCCTTGATCTGAAAGAAGAACCATCTAACTAAGGATTAGGAGAAGGAAAAAAGAATTGCTTATTATGCCTGGTAAGCATAAGGTCCTGAGTTTGATCCCTGGTACCAAAAAAAAAAAAAACCCAAAAAACAAAAAACACTACTGCAACATAAGAGACAGGATATTTACTGTAAGTATTAGTGCTAAATAAAATTATTCACAAGACAAAACTGCATCCTATCACCCCTTCTCTGACGGGTGTGTGCTTACATTTCTCCCCTACCGGACATCGCCATGGACTGTTAATTCGGCATCTCCAGAAAGTCAGGTTTCTTTTCCTGCCCTGCAGCTGCTGCTTGAATTGACACAGGCTGAGTCTACCCTATATAAAAAGAAAGCTGCTGGCTTGGGTGTGAGGCACATACATGGTTCAGAAACCTGCACAAGGACCTTCCACATGTCCATGTTTTCTCTAAAGGACACCTTGCACCATGGTGGAGTCCTCAGTGCTCACAATGGCCACAGAGCAGAAGTTACCTATGTTTAATAGGCATACAATTTGGCAAGTGTCCCGTAAAGACCTTCCACGTATTTGTGACCTTGAAAAATATAAAAGCTTAAGGGTATGAGCTAAGTGGGGAAAAGGTCCTTCTTGACTTAGAAGAATTTCAGGGAACAATTTCCTTGTCTATCAAGAAAATCAACTGTTGAGAAACCATGCTGGTCTGGGAGGACCACAACAAGAAGCCAGTTCACATTCTCAGTAAGCCATGTAAACCTGGGGGGCCCAGGAAGAGAGAAGCCAGATATCCCTCCCTGTGAGCTGACCAGTGCACAGGCTGAGAATCAAGTACCCTCCACCCCACCCTAAGTGACTGACTGGTCTGAGGGACAGGCTGAGTTTATAGCAACTGAGGTACAAAAGCAATTAAAGGCTTGTACTGTCTGACTGACTTTGCAGGCCTACGGCTGGTAGTGTGAGCATCTACTAGAACAACAGTATACAACACAACAGATACGGGGATTTCTTTCTGTCTTGTTTTTTAAATCCAATATTGATCTGTTTTGTTCTGTTCCAATTTATTGTTTAGTTTTATTTGATGTTCTGTTTTGGTCTTGTCTGTTCTGTTTTGTTTGATTTTACTATGTCTGGTGGAATGGACAACTATTGTGAAGATAGTAAGATATATTAGGGTAGTCGTTGTTGATTTCCTATTATCTTACTTTGAGGTTCACTTTTACGGCCTTATTTTGGTTGTCTTTACTCTATTTTGTTGGGTTTTATTCTTTTTAAAAGAAAAAGGAAAAGAAAAGAAAATCAATTGTCATTTGGGGTTCTAAATATTGTTCTGGTATCAATCATTTACTGTGCCTCTAGGAAAGGCACTTAACCTTTCTGGTCTTCCTTTTTTTTGGTACTGGGGATCGAACTCATGACCTCGCACTTGCCAGGCAGGCACTTACACCACTGAGCTAAATAAATCCCCAGCCCCTGGTGCTCCTTTTTCATCTTGAAATTAACAGTTTTTCTCTCTACTTCAATCTGTTGTAGTGCTAAAGAACAATAATAAAAAAAACAAAGACCCTGTGTTCTTGGCCCCAGTACTTACAACTGTACCTGCTCTATGGCATAAAGACAGTCCTGTGGGCTGCTAAGACTCGGGTCACACACGCTGTGCAGCTCTAGGAGAAACCATTTATGCAAAGTGTGTAAGGTGTACACAGTCTTTTATGAGACAATCTTCAGCATAACAGCAATAGCCGCCTTCAAATAATAGGATGGTGGGTAAAGCCAAATTAAATTTTTCTGCAGATATATACATATATATCCTCCAGTACTAGGGATTCAACCCAGGGCTTTCGCACTGAGATACATCCTCAGCCCTTTTTTATGTTTAGATGGCTTCTCCCTGTCACTCACACTAGTCTATAACTTGGAATCTTCCTGCTTCAGCCTCCCAGAATGCTTGGATTACAGACATGTGCCACTATACCACCCTAAATTTTTTAAAGTCAAAATCTGACTGTAAAGTGCAAATTTCTACTAAGTAGGTATTTTAATAATTCCTTAATACTAAGTAGATTCAGGCTAAAACTCCTAAACAAATATGGTAATAACATACAAAGTATTAGGCTTTTATGGTTTATAAAGATGGTTTATAAAGACTAAAATGTGTACTCTGAAAAACAGTTATTCTCCAAAAGTCTTCTTCTCACACATCTTTATATGCCTAATCTGCAGCTGTCAGTTCACGTCTTTTAGGGGAGAGAACAACTCCATGTGGGAGTCACCATGGAACACCAATGCAGGAAGGGTACTTATTTTTTGACTACAGTAAAACAGAAATTCACTTCCAAACACATTGCTTATTAGCTGTCACAATAATGCCTTGTTTCAAAGATTTAAAAAAAAAAAAAAAAAGAAGAAGAAGACAAAGTATTACATGGTGGAATCAGGTATTTAGCTCAGTGAAGCAGTGGCTGCCTGGCAAGTAGAGGTCCTGAGTTCCAGTCAGCACCCCTGCTCAAAGTGATGTTCCTTATATTTCTCATTTTGTTTTTTAAAATCACCAAGTTTTTAAAAATTTATCTGACACTGGGCATAGTGGCACATGCTGCTAGTCCCAGCACTTAGTAGGTAAAGGCAGGAGGATCCCTGCTGAGGCCAGCCTGAGATGCATGATCACGGTGAGTTCAAGCACAGCCTGAACTCCATAGTGAAACCCTGTCTCAAAAACAAGAATACAAACACAAAACACGCAAAAAATCTGACACACATCCTCATTTTCTTTAACTTACTATAAGGGAAAAGACTAAGCTTGCTCTATCTATCTACCTATCTATCTAGCTATCTATCTTTTTGAGACAGAGTTTCACTGCAGTTCAGGGTGCCTTGAACTCCCAGCAATCCCCCTGCCCTGACCTTCCAAGAAGGATTACAGGAAGGTGTGCACCACCATGCCTGGCCTAAGACTAAAACTTTAAGTATCTTCATTTGGTGATTATAAATTCCCTTTTCCTTTCCTAACATATGATGGATATACATACATCATTTGAAAACAACACTTCTTTGAAAACAACTACTAAATGTGTTTCTAGTGTTACTAACCTTACCCTACGAGTGTTATAACTGACGGTGCAGGATGATAAAACACTCTAGACAGGGGCTGGGGATTTAGCTCAGTGGCATAAGCACCTGCCTTGCAAGCAGGCGGTCGTGAGTTTGATCCCTGGTACCGATAAAAAGTTAAAAAACAAAAACAAAAACAAAAAAAAAACTCTAGACAGAGTGTAATACACCTTGTATCAAAAGGACTCTGACAATCACAATAAAATATGTACCTTTTTCTTTTCTTTCTTTCTTTTTTTTTAGTACTGGGGATGGAACTCACGACCTCACACCTGCCAGGCAGGCACTCACACCACAAGCTAAAAACCTGGACCAATATGTACCTTTTTCTTGCAGAAACTAGGGAAGAACTGTGACATTAAGAACAATTTTACCACTATTCTTGTAACAAGTATTTCATAAAGAAATGTCTAAAGTACCCTCCCCAACTTCAAGTCATTTGTATTTGGGTTTATGGAGGGTAAGATCCCACAAGGCAGCTTCTCAAAGATCCTTCCAGTGCTATATGGAACCAAGAAATTCTTGAAGCACTAAAACAGTTTTAATTATTTTCCTTGCCTATGGCTAAATGGCACACAAACAACAGAAACTCATTTATTTTGGGCTCACAACAAGGGCAATTCAAATGCACAGTGAGACAGCATATTTACATATTTTAAAGGTAACTAATCTCTTTTATTATTCTATAAACATGATATGTAGACAAATTATCATTGCTATATTTTATTTTTCAGTCAAAACACACCTAAACTATATGGTCTCACTGTTTCTGAATAACTGTAAAGGGATTATTCGTTTAGCCAAAAAGAAGTTCATGAAAGTTTTCATAATTATAGATTTTATATATACATATATTATACAGCTTTTATTTTATAATATGAATTTTGGAAGCATATGCCAAATGAAAATGAATACTAATACTGTTGGAACTAAACATAGAGAAATGGGGGGAGTATGGAAAGAAAAATTTAAAAGTCTAGCACTTGGGAGGCTGAGGCAGGAGGATCATTGTGAGTTCGAGACCAACCTGGGCTGCAAAGTGAGCTCAAGGTCTGCCTGAACTGCATAGAGAGACCCTGTCTCAAAAAGACCAAAAAAAAAAAAAAAAAAAGGAAAGAAAGAAAAATTAAAAGTGATCCACCTAAATTAACAGGTGCCAGGGACAATGAAATCAACATTTTCTAATAGTATGGGGATGAATACCTCAATTAGAAAATTGAAAACTAGCTTCACAAACAAAATGTGGAAGATTTATACTGCAGTGCTTCAAATAAATGCTTCACATTCATGTTAAGTGCTATAAATATCACATACATTAGCATAACTGTAAAGAAAGAACACTGACAAGTATGATTTGAATGGAAAATGAAGCTTATATACTTCTAAAATTTATCATATTCTCTGAGTTGGGATAAGGCAAGGATCAATGGATGCAGAAGTAGATAAATCAGGATTTGGGAGAAAGATGAGAGGATGCATTTATACACACACATATGGAAGTGCACATACACACACATATGTGTGTGACTTTTTCTTCTTTCTATTTCCCTGGTCTTTGAACCAATTTTGTATACATTAAAAAAATACTAGTTGCTTTTATAATATAGGCTGTTACATTTATGTGGTTAAAGAATTTTTAAGACTAACAAATCTGGAGTCAAAATAGCTTCCTTACAAACAGAATGGCTAAATAAAGAGTAAGAAGTTATAAGAATAGGAAAATATAGGAAGATGATAGGGCTTGATGATTTTTATTCACTTCATCACTTTTTTTCCCTGTAACTTGTTGAACTGTTAAAATGAGCAGGAATTCACTAAGCAATTGTCCCTCCTTCTGAAAAAGGTATTTTTTGATTTTTGTTTTGTTTTTGAGACAGGGTCTTCTTGTTAGTTCACACTGGCCTTGAACTCACTATGTAAGCCAAGCTGACTCAAACTCCTGGGGATCTTCCTGCCTCGGCCTCTTGAGTGCTGAGATTACAGATAAGGTTTTATAAAAGACTACAACATAAGACAAATAAGATCTCATTCCTGTTTAAACTGTTTCTTCAAGAATGCAGTAACTATAATTTATATTGTGTGAATTCTGGTTTTGTTCTCTAATCATAAATTTTCTTAAAAATAAAAGTTTTGGGGCTGGGGATTTAGCCCAGCAGCATAAGTGCCTGCCTTGGCAAGTGCAAGGTTGTGAGTTCAATCCCCTGCTACCTTTAAAATAAATTTTGTGAGTCTTGATTTATTTATTTAAAAAAGTACAGTAACTTCATCTAAGCACAATAGCACATGTCTATAATCCCAGAAATTCCAGAAGCTGAGGTAGAAGGATCACAAGTTCAAGTCCTGCTTAGGCAACTGTGATGGACTGACAACTGGCAGGCAAACTGGAACACCCAGCTGAACTGAATCAGCGTTGTGCTGGGTATCGAAGGCCCACCTGAGGATTGTTGCCAACAACAGAAAAAGGAGAACCAGAGAAGAGGTAGCACTGTTGATTCTCCTGGAGAAGTGTGTTGTGCTGGTTTTTCTGATATGAATTCAGCTGTTCTCATCATCAGAGGAGTTCGGGACTTGTCGCTGAGGATGGCTGCAGTTCTCTTCAGGGGAGCTCTTGGCTCCAGTGCAGATCTCTCAGCCTGCAGGCACAGATCCTTCGTCCTGCTGGCGCAGACTTTCTGGTTTCCATCACTGACCTTTGGGCCTTCCCAGTACAGATACTTGGTACAGACTTGCATGAGACACCATCATTGGCTGTAGGTCTTCAGCCTGACTCATGCAGAATATTACCATGGGATCGAGGCCCTTGAGATATTTTGGGTACCTAGCGTGTGGACAGATTTCCTGCACTCTTTTTTGCATTTGACTCTTTTAATGACTATTATAAAATTAATTCTGTAATTTATATGTCCTGTATTAATTCCTTTCCCTTACATACCTGGACTATAACAGCAACTTAGTGAGACCTTGCCTCAAAAAATGAAAAGGATTTGGATGTAGCTCAGTGGTAGGGCAGCTTTGAGTTTGATCCTTAGCACCAAAAGCAAAACAAAACCAGCAGAAATCCAGTAACTTCATCATCATTTTCAAGTTAGTTGAATTTTAATATCCAAACTTTTCAAATCAGGCTTGACTGAACAATCCAGGTGAATCAGGAAGCAGTTAATGTCTTTCATTTTTTTTGTGCTTTCTCTGTAGTTTAAATACAATTAATTTAATTATAGAAGAAAAGACAATTAAGATATCAAAGCAATCTATTAATTTTTCCCATATTTTCATAGGAAAGGTATATTCACACAGTATCCTTATTATTGGTATATGTAGTCAATTAGTTTAAAAACAAACCGTAAAAGTATTTTGTCTTAGCTTTGCTTTTTGTGACACTGAGGATTGAACTCATGGCCATGGTGCTGAGCTATATCCTTAGCCCTCTGTAATTTTGTTTTATGGGATAAGGTCTCCATAAGTCACTAAGCTGCCCAGGCTGGGCTCAAACTTGTGATCCTTCTGCCTCAGCCTCCCAGACTGTTGTGAATCACAGGAACATGCCTCTATCATATACTTAACACATACTTGTGACATTTATCCCTTACAGGTTTAACAATTTGGTTGTCATGGGACTACGTGTTAATTTCAAACAAATGGCCCCTTCTGACTTCATTTTCTGGTTAAAAAAAAATCTTCCAATATATAATGATTTCAATTATTCCAATATATAATGAATACAATTATTCTAGAATTTTTCTTTTTATCTTTTTCCTGTCTTTTTTAATTTTTTGAAGCATCAAGTTATACTTGGTATAGCAAATAGGTAGTCAGGCTGGTCTTGAATTTATTAATAGCATAGGCTGGCCTCAAACTTGTGCTGATCCTCCAGCTTCAGCCTGAGCGCTGAGATTACAGGGATGTGTAACCACATTGAGCTTAGAGTAGTTTTAAATGATGGATTTTTATAACCGTTGTTGGCAAAATGGCTAAGTAACTATGGCTAGATTTTTATTTCGAAGATTACATTTTTTAAAGTGAAAGTTTTGTAAGTATCTTGAGGCAATAAACATTCCTTGTTATGTGATTTTTACATCTGAGTTTGAAAGACAGTGATTAACTGGAGGTCCTATTTAGATAAATCTCACTAAATGTACAGAATTTTTTAGATTCCAAATCCTATCCAGTGATGCTTTTCTCTTTTTCATAAACTAACAAAAGTAACATTACACTGTATTTCTCAGATACTAGAAAAGAGGAAATAAACATTAAGCCTTTTTGAAAGCAAGTATCAGGAAACACTTACTGGACATAGCAGGGAAACCCTTAGGCTGGTTGTAGCTATTTCACTGTCTGGATCCGCAGTCAATTTCTCTTTAACTGAAATTCATTGAAGAAAAACAAAAACAGAACAAGTTTACTAAAGGTACATTATTGGTGCAATATAAAGGAGGAGCTGAAAATAGGAAAGGTATTTGCTGAATGTAAAGATAGAACAAACTATGTGGTTTGTACTTTGAATAATAAGCAAAGAAAATAAAAGAGCTGTATATCTATACACTATATTTTCTATAGTGCTGTTTCTCAGTACTTTTTAGCCATATGTATAATTATATGAACTTTGTATTTTACTTACTGTGAAACTTAAACCAACACTAGATATTCTAATCTCTCGTTAGATCAAACTCAGCTTTGACACTTAAGAAAGGAAGCATAAGCAATTTCACTGTCGTGGCTCTTCTTTTATTCCCTTCAGTTTAAAGGACCTGTATAGTTCTTAACTAGAAACCTTCAGCATCTGCTACCTCTGAAAACCTCAGTCAACAACAGCAAAATAGGAAATGCCTGAATGTGATACTCCAATAATTTGAGAAGTGTCCCACAGTGACTTCAAAGTCTAGACTGCCCAGAGGGTGGAGGACAAGGTGAAGTGGGTATTCACTCAGTGGATCACAGAGTTCCAGAACTCGACAAAGTTTGACCCAAGAGATAACAACAGTAAAAAATACGGTGAGAAGGAAAAGTTCTCAGATAAGCAAGAGAAATTTCCGAACAGATGTCTACTATGCTGATAAACATTTGTTTGAAGTAAAAATCCTGCCTTTACTAAACATAATATTCAAGTTTCGGCTTTTATGAAATGGTTCAATTCTTAGTCTTATCTACTTCCATAAGTTAGTGGATCTCAACTAAGATGCATATTAAAACTACCTTTGGAGCACTCTACTGCCTACTGAATTACAATACTGGAAGACAGACATAAAGCAGTAATTTTTACAAAGTTCTAGATGTGATTCTGGTGCCAGACTAAAGTCACTTCAAGACCTGAAAATCCCAAATTTAAAAGATTTTATGTATTTTAAAGCTTGACTTTGACATCCAGAAGGTATAAAATCCCTGAATTTTAGTTTGGAAAATATAGTCACCATAACGCTATGCTAGTTATTATATAAATTATGAAAAGTATGCATTTTCCATTATTCACTCAATTTTCATTAGGTCTTTCTGATACGATGTAAACTGTAAAGATTAATTTTGACTGGAGTAAGAGTTATCAGGGAGCTAGTAACACGTTTCTGGGTGTGCCATGAGGTGTTTCTGGAAAAGAATGACATAGGACCCCATGGACCAAGTGGAGGAAGATCTGTCATCAGGATGGGTGGGCACCATCCTCCAAGTGGAGGATGATCTGCCATCAGCTGGGGACAGGGTATGGAGAACAGGCCAGAACGGAATGAACAGACAGCAGAAAGCCATGTCTCAGCACCTACTTGGCTTCTAAGTCCTAGGAGCCATTCTCCCCTCTTAGACATCCAAGCTCCAGTTCACCAGTCTCTGGAAGGCAGGGCTTGCACTAGTAGTGCCCAGGGTTCTCAGGCCTTCAGCAACAGGCTTATACCACTAACTTCCAAAGGCCCACAGTCTCCAGATTTGGATTTGGCCATGCTGCCTGCTTCCCTGGTTCCCTCGTTTGCAGACACTAACTGTGGGCCTTCTTAACCTCCACTGTTGTGTAAGCAAACCCCCCTGTTAAATCCCCTCTCGATTTACTTTTCTATATGTATCCTGTGGCTTTTCTCTAGAGAATTTTAACATACTAAGCACTCTGCAAGCCTTCACTCACCACCCCACCAGCACTCTTTTTATATACAGCAGAGGGAACTGTGGTTGACACCGAACTCTGGGTATCTAAACTTTCACTTAAAGGGAAGTAAAAAGAACCAGGATGTGTGATGTGTTGTGCACACACAGCAAGTCCTCAACATGAATGTAATCTTTATCTATTGCAAAGATGGACCAATAAAAATTTTAAAAATTAAAAAAAACTTCTGCTTAAGTGAAGCAGTATCATAGACCTTAATATCACCTTTACACAAACTATAGCTCAGTGGTAATTAGGGAAGAAATTGAAACAGGAAAAGCAATCTGAGGTAATGGTTAAAAAATAGGACACAGAGTCAGCTTGCATTAGAATGTAGCTTTAGTTAAGTCAGTTATCTTTGTATCTTAAATTCTGTAATCTGGTAAATAATAGTTAATCACACATTTTAAGGATTGATTTAATACATGTAAAATGTTTTAAAATACATATTATACTTAATAATTATTACATTCTGTTACCCAAGATAAAATGTAGTTTGTAGTTTCACTTTCTCTCAGAAGTGAAAGAATTTTCTGAAATTATCTTAGAATGTTTGCCAATTTCTATTAAATAGAGCAAAACAATTTTTCTTTCCCATTATAGGCCCAAGCCTGGTCAATCTTTCTTCTAAAAGACATTTTAAAGTTTCTACCAAGGTCTTGACAGGTTTGGATTAAACCTACAAATGAATTTAGAGAACAGGTATTAATGACAATCATCTGATCTATTAACACGGTAATATCTCTCCATTTACTCAGGTATTGATTTGGCTTAGCAATGTTTCAATTTTCAGCATATAAATCTTGCACATACTTTATATGATGTATGCCTAAGTATTTTGTATTTTTTGATATCACTGTAAATTCTCTTGTGAATTTCAGTTTCCAATTATTTATTACTATTTTTGTTTTTATTATTGTCCATGCATTCTTCAAACACACAAATCTTAGTTCTAATGGCTGTTTTGGAAATGCTTTGGGATTTTTCTCCTCACATACTCCATAACGTCATCTACAAATAAAAACTGTCTTTTTACTTTGAATCTGTATTCTGTTTTCCTCATCTTACGCATTTATTAATCTGCAAGACCATGCTGAGAGCAGATCTCCTTCTCTGTTCCCAATCTTAGAAGTAGTCAAGTTTTTGACTATTAATTCTATAACCTTTCTGTAAATATTCTTTTATTATGCTACAACAGTTTCCTTCTCTGTTCTGCTGAGAGTCTCATGAATGGATAAGAAATTTGATCAACTGCTTTTTCTTTCCTTTTTTTTTTTTTTTTTTTTTGGTACCAGGGATCAAACTTACAACCTCACATTCGCCAGGCAGGTGCTTACGCCACTGAGCTAAATTCTCAGCCCTTCAACTGCTTTTTCTGCATCTACAGAGATGGCTATATGAATTTTCTTTTTTTAGGTAGTAAAAAGGTAAATGACACTGATTAACTTTTAAATGGTGAATCAACTTAGTAATCCTGAAATAAACTGTCTGGATATGGTTAACTATTATTTTACACATTAAATTACCATATGAAAAAGAAAAGGTTGGAGGACTCAATCTGATTTCAAGGCTTACTATCATGCTATAGTAATAAAGATACTTTATTGCCATAAAGATTGACAGATATACAGGTCAATGGAAAAGAAGAAAAATAGTAAGTATATTCATACATCCATGGTCAATCAGTTTTTGACAAAAGTGCCAACATAATTAAATGGGGAACACAGTTTTTTCAACAAATAGAGTTGGAACAACTGGGTATCTGTAAGAGGGAAAAATCACCTTACACAATATACAAATAATTAACCCAAGTGAATAGTGAGAAGATAATAAATATGGTAAGTCCTCTGGGAATTAAAAGTTTCTGTGTTACCATATCCACAACGGTAACAGTATTTTATTATACAGCCTCTAATAAAGACGTAAGCATGATAAAAAGCAACCTTGTTGTTGTTTGTTTTTTTGTTCTGTACTGGGGGATTGAGCTCAAGACCTTGCACTTGCCAAGCAGGTACATACACCACTGAACTAAATCACCAGTCCAGTAACCTTTTTATTAAAAAAATCTTTCTTGTTATAAGCTACCAGAGTTAGTCACATGAGGCTATATTTAAATTTAAATTAAATAATTTTAAAGAAAATTTAAAATTCAGTTCTTAAGTTGCACTAGCCACATTTTAAGGACTTAATGGCCATATGTTCCTGTGACTACCATATGGAACAGCATAGATATAGAACATTTCCATCATTACAGACAGCTTATTAGTTAGTGCTATTCTAGGATTGTTACTGTTCTAAAATAATTCCTATCTTTCCCTAAATAAAGATTATTTTAGTTCTGCCGTTTAGAATTTTAAGGCTGGAAACAACCAAACATATCAAGCTCAACATTCATTTTTCTAGGCAAGGAAACAGAGGTGCCCAGACATGACTTTTATTCTAGACCTCTTTTTATCAGTTAAATTCAAGAAAAACCTGAGGATCTACTATGTGTACAGCATCATGCTGAGCAACAGAAATTGTAAAAGGAAAAAAATCAAATACCTAGTCAAAAAGAGCTCACAGTCACAGTAAGCATATCTCTAACATGCTCTGCTGGAAGTTGTTTACAAAAAAGAATAGAAAATCAACTATTCAGAGGGTTCCAGATGCCGCCTGGACGAAGTAAAACACAAAGAATAATTAATGTTAGGCAAAGGAGATAACTGCGAGGTTTGGGTACAGGAACAATTCTAAAGCACTAAGGAAAAGAAAAGAATTACGCATTTTTGGAATGTAAAAAACATTGAGAAGAACGAAAACAAATTGTGCTGGGAAGCAATAAGCAGGTGGCACATCAGGAAAAGCAAAATGTCATGCTAAAAAAGTTGAAGCTCTTTCATTCCAGTGGTGGTAGAGCCAAGAAACAGAAGGGAATGACAAGATCGGAAAAGTACATGGTAAGTCATACTGCTTCCAGGGAGGGATATGGAGAATCAAGAAAGGACAGATAGAGATAGATAGAGACAGAGACAGAGATAGAGATAGAGACAGAGATAGAGAAATTAGAGGAGGGGGGTGGGAGAGGGAGACATGTGACACATATTAAGAATATATTTTTAAAAGAAAGCCAGAACACAGGGTTTAAGTGGGGGCAATGATGGAAATTGATTTAAAGTGTCAGTTTGATAGGACTTGTGAGTTTCATTTCAAATATTTGAATTTGAGGAACCAGTGAAATGGTTAAGTGAAGGTAGTCAGTCATATAAATCTGAAGTTCAGGGTAAAGACCTGAGAAAAATATAGGTTTATCTGAAAGCTATTCCTAGTTGAAACAGCAAGAACAGATGTGACTGTCTACAGAGAAAGTACAGCAAAGTGGGCCAAGGATGGAACTCCAGGGAATACCAACATTTAGCATGCTTCTCTTAAGACAGCCCATTAAAGACTAAGTGTCTACAAAGAATGGTCAGAGAAGAACAGAGAATTTCAAGGAGAAAGTGGTTGGTATCAAAGACAGCAGAAACATTCATAATAAAAACTAAAAGGATAAAACTTTATATTTGGCAATCAGACTGTCACTTGTGACAACTGCAAGAGCAATTTCAGTGAAACTATGTGGGTCAGAAAAGACCATACATAAAGAGCTGCAGGAAGGCGATACAAAGCACACGTGCTCTACTCCTAGAAGAAAGTGGATGAGAACAGAAGGAGCAGGGAGCTCTGTCTACAGAGGGGCTTCTTTTCCTATTATTACTGGATGAGAGAGACTTGACAGGAAGGGGTGTCACGAAGAGCCAGTAGAAAGGAAGAGACTGGAAACACAGGGCAAGGGACAGTAAGTAAAGACATCGGGTCTCTTCATACCATTTCTGAGCACTGGCGCCTGAAGTCTAGTCACATCTCAAAGTACTGCCAAGTGTAACTCTTTACACTACGATCTCCCCTCTGCAACCTAATCTTTCTACAAGTTTTCCATGTCAGTAAATGGCACTAATATGTCGCCTGGTGCTGATGAAGTCAAGAACTCATCCCCCTGTCCCCTCCTTTTCCTTCACTCACCATACATCATCCATATAATGTCTACCTTTCAACGTTTCTCATAACTTTCAACTTCTATGAGACCAGCCTGTGCTACAAGTGAGCTCAAGGACAGCCTGAACCGCATAGCAAGACCCTGTCTCAAAAGACCAAAAACAGGGGGCTGGGGATTTAGCTCAGCAGCATAAGTGCCTGCCTTGCAAGCAGGCAGTCGTGAGTTCGATCCCTGGTACCGATAAAAAGGAAAAAGACAAAAAAAAAAAAAGACCAAAAACAAAACAAAGCAAAATAAACAAAAATCTTTCAACTTCTGTTTTATTCTTATGTTTAGAAATCCTTTAATGGTGTCTAGGAATTGGCTAAGTTAAAAAGCAGTTACCTGGAGTGTCTCCTGAGATCCAGGCCATGTTGGAACTTAGGACTCTGGGAAGCCAAGCAAGCACCTCCCCTCCCGGTAAGCGGCAGCAGTGTGGCCCACTGCAGCCCTTCCAGGGGGAGAACTAGCAGTGTCTCTTGAGATCTAGGCCATGTTGGAGCTTAGGACTCTGGGAAGCCAAGCAAGCACCTCCCCTCCCTGGTAAGCGGTGGTAGTGTGGTCCACGGCAGCCCTTCCAGGGGGAGAACTAGCAGTGTCTCCTGAGATCCATGCCATGTTGGAACTGAGGACGTTGGGAAAACAAATGACCATCCTGCCTCCCTGCTTAGCAATAGTGAACCTACTGCTACATGGCCTAGAGTCAAATATCCCACTTCCCATATCCTCCTTCTCCTCCCCCCCGCCCATTAGCAAATGGGAACCAGAAATTTGAGCATCTCCTGGGAGGCTGACCATAGCAAATAAGGGGGGACTTCCTTCTACCATTTCTTTGAAGACAAATATTTTTATTACTGTTTTGCTCTTTTCTGATTAATGGTACTGCTCTATTCAATATTCTGTTTTGATAAGTTCTATGGTGTTCTATATTTCATCTCATTTTGATATATGGGATTGAAAGAACAACTATTATAAAGATAACAAAATATACTGTGATACTTATTACTGTTATCCCGATAACCTGCTGTGAAGTTCTGTACCAATTTCACTGTACAATCTTAGTTGGCTTTATTCTGACTTGTTCTGTTGTATACTTTCAAAATAAAAAAAAAAAAAAAAAAAAAAAGCAGTTACCTGGCATGCATGAGGCCCTGAGTTGTTTGATCCCCAGCACTGCACCCCGTTTATCCCTGAAGAAAATCTTTTTATGGCTTTACATCTATATGAATCTACACTTGTCTATTTCTCTGGTCATTTCCCTCCTCTGTGCTCTCTGTTCCAGCTTTACCAGCCTTAATCTTGGAATGAGCCCTTATCATGGAGCTAACTCCTCCCCATCCTTACATCCTTAGACACATCCTTACAATCCTGCTTGATCATCATGGTACCAGAGAGGACTACATTACCATTGTACAAAGCTCTCTATCTCTCTTCTTAAAGGCATATGTCACAACTGTAATGCATTAGCAACTCATATGAGTATTTAATGCCTGTCTTTCCCATGACACTCGCACTTCTGAGAGCTCCATGGAGACTGTGCATCTTTTGTTTAATGCCATAGTCTTCTGTTCCTGGAATATTGGAAAACTCTTGATTTCTTCAATGAGAATGAATGAGTTGAACTCTGAGCAGGAAAAGACACATTTACTCCTGATACTATAGGGAATAAGGTGAAAATGGGTACAAATGTAGTTAAGTTGAAAAGTAATCATGGTGGTTCCAGAATAAGGAAGAAACAGGCAGTCTCAGAAATCCACTTTTCCCCCCTTTTTTGATTTGTTTTTGTTTTTTGAGACAGGGTTTTGCTAGGTACACCAGGCAGTTCTCAAACTCACGGTGATCCTCTTGCCGCAGCCTCTGCCCTGTTTTCTTGTACTAACAGTGTGCTTTGTGAGGGAGGATAGTGCCTGAAAAGTTGGGTGGAAGCCTGAAGTAACTACGAAAGGGAGAAGTGAGAGAAAAGAGTAACCTAAGAGTTAAAGGATGCTACATAAAAGTGGAGTCACAGGATTAAAAAAAAAAAAAAAAAGGAAAGAAAGAAAAGAAAAATCCACTAAGTCAAGTGAATCACAGAATGGGTATCTCTATAAGTTTAAATACATCAACTTTATTCTTTCAAGTACGTAACAGTGACTGACTGAACAGACAGAAACACTGCCAATAGAATTTATTTATAAGTAATTTAATTCATCAAAAATATCTAAGATAACTGATAACATTTTCTTTCATCAAGTTATTTTAAATATTTTAATTACACCATCGTTGGAAATTTTGTTTTTTTAAACATAAATGAAGCTGAATGACACACAGCTGATTACAATAAATTCCTTACTGGTGGAATCCAAATTAATGTTTCATTGGTATTCCCTGGCCACTGGATAAGATATAAACTGCCATAAAAATCTCACCCTATGGGCAATAGTGTCTACATCTAGCCGTAGATCATTGTGGAAAATAAACAGCTTGTGAATTCAGCGGGTTTCGATGCTTAGCAGCAGCCAACAATGATTCGTTCTTAGAGAAAATGAAATTCCAGGTTCACCTTCCCACTCTCCCTCCAGGTGGTGCTACAGCTACGCGTGGCAAACAGTCGAGCTCATGCAGACAGCTTGCTTCTTGTTAAATACAACCACTGTATCTACCTGATTTCTTGCTCTTCCCTTTTCTACACAAGCTACTATAATCCCACAATACTTCTGACTAGCAAAGATTCTACTTCCTTCATCCAGCGAGGCAGGTGTCACTGGAATGCCGAGGAACAGCTTCAGCAAGATCATGAAAAAGAAAGTTCCTCTTTTACCCTCTCCTTCAAGGCCAGCTGTCTTGCCTACTCTGCTTTCTGGGTCCCTGCTATCTCTTGGTCTGGCCAAAGGGTGCTTGTTCCTAACTCTGGCCCACAAACACTCGCATCACTCTAGCTCTCTACCTGCTAATGCTCCGCTTTGACTCAAGGTTTTTGTTTTAAGACAGGTTTCACTATGCTGCACTGGCTGCTCCTGAACTCCTGAGCACAAGTAATCCATTCACCTCAGTCTCCGACCACAGGTAACTGGAGCCATAGGTATGTACTACCTTGCCTGGCTCTTTTCAATTTTAAGAGGACCCTATTAATATAGACCAATCTTTCAATGAACAGTTAAAGATGTCTTGTTATTCAGAGCAGTGGAATCTTTTACTCTGGCAGTTAGAGGTTGGAAGTTATAAGTTAGAGAAAAGGATTAAAGCTATGATATAAGAAATGAAAAGAAAGCTGGCCTCACTAGCTAGTTCTTTACACCAGAATGTTTCTAACTACAAACCTAGTAGTGGGCTTTACTCAACACACATCAAGATACTCGAAGGACAGTTATCTAACCCTGCCTGTAAAAATGTTGCTTCTCCTTGAACACTGAGTCTTCATCCCTAAATCTATCTATGAAGAACTTATGTCACAAAGAAGAGAATAATGAAACAACTTCACTTACCCCATGGGAAAGGCCACTGACCCCCAAATTTGAGGCCAGTAAATAAGTTCATTTGCAAACCTTGCATTTCAAATTGAACACATCAAAACAAACCATCCAGTAACTCACACCTGTGTGAACCGAGACTTCCACAATGCTGTAGAAGCTGCATGTGACAACAAACCTCTATGTATGGGTGGGGCAAGACATTTAGGAAAGAGACTTTTCCAAGGTCTCATAATTATTTAACAGCCAAACCACTTTCTTATCATTTCTACTGCCTCACGGACTCTTTTTAAAACTCTGGCAATCCACAGATGTGGTCTTCATATAGCCTGTACATTTTTATGGATCTAATATAATCTGCAAATATAAAATAATTTTCTTGAGATTTCCAGGTCATCCCCTAAAATTCCTTACACAATTATTTTATGGAGTTATATTTTTCTATGTTGAACAAGTGACTTTATAGAAGTTAATTTTAAGATCAGTATAGATTATGAAATAATAGTTCATGATAAAGGCATTAAAACTAGTTTTAGTTTTAAATCCTCTACATCAGGCTCTAGTAAAAAAAATTTTTTTAATGCAAAAATTTCTGGTATTGAGAAAACACTATTCTACCCTTTAACAAAATAATTTAGCTGCATAAATGAAATAAGTTTATCATACGTACTTAAAGCTTTAGAATGATCCGGATTCCTTATTCCCTTTGCTCGTAATCTCTGAAGAAGAACTGTTGAGGACAATTGTTTTACAAGATATACTGCCATGGAATAGGTCTGGAAAAAAAATGTAGAAAATAAACAACATATGCAAGTAAATAGAGTATCTATTTCAAACCCACAGCAACAGGAAAGAAACCATTTCTTAAAACATTTACTGTGTGTCATACACTGTCATGGGTGTTTTCATGAATAACAATTCATTTAATTCTGATCAGAGAACTACTAAGGTGATCACAAATCTATTTTTATAGGTGAGAGAAAACTGAAATGTGAAGGAGTAGCAGAATCTGCCTTAATTTTATAGCTTCTGAGTGAAAAGTTTAGAATGGATATCCAGGTCTGCTACACATCTATAATTCCTGACTACCAGGAAATAATTCAAGTTAATGAATTTAAGGTACTAACAAGAAAGAATACTGTTAATGACTAAACACAAACCACTGTCATGAAGATGTCCAAAATATCACAAATCACAAACTGTGTAGTAAGGTAACAGATAAATTCTAAGTGAGATTGGCTTTCTAAACTACACTTTTTAACCTTTATGGCTTCTACTAGTTCTTGAAGAGACCACTTGGTCATGATCACAACTTAGAAGATTTGCAAAGAGAAGTTGCTAGTTTGGTCAAGAAAAGATTAATAACTATCCATTACCATCAGAAGGAATACTCAGAAACAGTAGCCAGAGAAAGGAACAATGAAAACAGATACCAAGCCAGGGAAGTGAAGAATAGCCAGGGAGTAAAGAATAGAGGGCGGAGACTTAAGAAAGCTGGGACAGGGGACAGCAACCTAAGAAAGGATCACTTTCCATTGGGATCAAGAGGAACACCAAGAAATTTGAAAAGAAGCAAAAGAAAAATAATCACTACTATTTTGTATTTCATAGCTACATACAGCTTTCAATACATTCTTTATATTTACAGTACTGTCAACGACTCCATTCAAGCTGGCAGAGGCCTAGGAGATATGAGAGAAAATGATAGGTACTACTGTAGGTAACGGGTTGATTAAAATTGCTCAGGAATGGCTGGGGGTTTAACTCAGCAGCACAAGCACCTGCTTGGCAACCGTGAGATCCTGAGTTCGATCCCCTATACCAGAGAGAGAGAGAGACAGACAGACAGACAGACAGACAGACAGAAAAAGAGAAATCTTGCTCAGGCACCAAAGATTACATAATCTGTTTATGATCCTGCAACTGCTTGAACACAGCAGGCACCCAAAACCAAGAGAAAAGTGCAGGGATGCAGGACAAGGGACTTAATGATCAAGGCCAGTGAAGCTCTTGATAATTCCTTTTTTCACATGTTTTTGCTTTTTTTACTTGTTTGATTCTCCTGGCCTGGTCTGACAGCCATTCTTTCATTTTCTTTCACACTTCTGACAGTGTATTCACCTGCTGGCAACAACGTAAAATATCCTATTGGTCATATTTTCATTTAAAGTTCAGAAATCTATCCATGTTCACATGCTACATGTTTTCTGGGAGTAAAAAATAAGGTACCAACAAAATAAATTTTGCCTCACTGCTAAATTTCTCAGTATATTAAGGAGAAATAAATAACCTTAAAATATTCCTAAATTTTAGAGCCCAAAACGTATTAATCTAATAGAGAGCTCATAAGCTTCTCTTGGGGAAAAGAATGCCTCATTCACCATTATTACTGACTTGCTTAATGCTTCAAATATAATAGAAACTGAAGAAATTAACACAGAGAAATTCTGTACTGACAGCTTGAATTTTTAGAACTTGGAATTACCCTAAGGCTTTACATAAATATTTAAGAAGAGATCAAGTAAAAACCACAACAAGAAGTTCAGTGAAAAAGGTATGTTCACTCTAGTTGAAACACGTAACCAAAGAAGAAAAAAAAAAAAAAAAAAAAGAAAGAAAGAAAGAAAGAAAGAAAAGAAAAAAAGCAGCAAAAAGAATGCTAGGTATTAATATGTGCCACTTGCACTGACAGTATGGAATTTTCTATCTCTGGAAAGAGGTTTAACAAAAAATTCCCAAAACTTAATAGTGGCATAGTATGTCTTCTAGGTAGGTATTATAATTTCTTGCTAATTCTTTAAAGTCCTACCTAACTCTGATATATATTGTACTACATTGTTATTTTTTTGCCAATTGCTTTTTCAATAGCCTTCAAAATTATTTACCAAGTAAGATACTTTCACCACATTTAAAATGTAATCTCACCCTGTACAGCAGTATCTAAATAATTTCTCTACAAATACTGACCATTTAATAAATGCTAAATGCAGTGATTACTATGAAGTAGACATTATAGCTCATTTATTTCTCTCAGATGATATGCTAGTTCTCCTACTTATTATCTTTGAAAAGATAAATTTACAGTATTTCTTAACGGTAACCAATCAAAATGATACGCACAACATTCTACATGAACTATTCAGTATATCTTTACAAGTTGAATTAAAATAGTAATCTAAAAATAATCAGTTATCTTCTGGGCTTTGCAAAAGGATAATCTTTTTTTTTTTTTTTTTTTTTTTTTGGTCTTTTTCCTTTTTATAGGTACCAGGGATTGAACTCACGACTGCCTGCTTCCAAGGCAGGCACTTATGCGGCTGAGCTAAACCTCCAGCCCCTAGCAAAAGGATAATCTTTTAAAAGAGTAATTTTCTTAGTGCAAGTTTACAAGTTCAATCCCCAGGGGGAAAAAAAAAATAATAATTTTCTTCCAAAAGCTCAATGTTTCTTTTCAAACGGTGACCAACTTGTAGATGTCAGGTCTCAGCAGTTTGGAAGCCTTTCCTGGAACACCTTCTCCCTTCCACTCTCACACTGTCAATCAGTAACAGCAGCGCCCCCCCCTCCAGGTTTAGGCCTTCTTGAGTCTCACTGGGAACACCCCCTTCCTTCCATGTGGGGCTACAGTCTTCATACACAAAAACCAAACGTTTTCAACTCTCTCTTCAAAAGAGGGCAGGGAAAGAATTCCAAGGCATACTATTAAAACATTCATAAGGATTTTTATAATCTGAAGGTGACAATGAATTAAAGGAAAAGCATAAATAATCCTAACAGATGTCAAAAGGATGTTTATGAAATTCAAAATCAATTTTGAACAATGAAATTCAGTAGAAGAGAAATACAGAAAGAACATCATTGACATGGTAAGTTCTATAAAAAACTAACAGTCACTATAATACTTAATGCTGTAATGGTGGCAGGATTCTTCCCACAGAAGGAATGAGTCAAATATGTTCACTAGTACCTGGTTATTTAACAATGTTTAGAAAGTGCTAAACAGCATAACAAGAAATAACAGAGTAAGCATTAGGTTATTGGTATTTGCTAATGATACATTCAAACTTCAAATGACCTACATAGAATCTCAAGAAATCAAATACAAATCTCCTCAAACTAATACAGGGAATAAATACTTTATAAAACAATTTTAAAAGCACTATTGACAATAGCAGTAACAATAATAACCAACAAGGGATTTTTTTAAAAACAACAAAAATCTATCAAATTATTAGTGACTATAGAACAGGATCTAAGTAAACACAAAGTATTATTCCTGGAATGGGTATATTTCACTGTAAATAAACAAACTCTCCCTAACTTGATCTATAACTTTAGAGAAATCTAACCCAAATTCTCAGAAAAGATGTAGCATTGGGGAGGAGAAAAGAGGAAAGGAAATGTGGTAAAGAAACTCTGCAGCTCATATGGAAGAACAAAATGTGAGGTGAATCTGGGGAGCATGCTCACCCTAACAAATTATTTCCCATTCTCCCCATCTCTTGCTTCACTCTCAGCCAACTTACTCACACTTGCTATCTTGTAGATATAAGTCATTAAACCAGAACTGATTCTGCCAAATCTATATACTCATCTAATATATTTTAAGAATATCCAATCCATTCTAAGAAGCTGTGAGACCTGGCTTTACGAGTTCCGTCAGCTCTGCTATTCAATTATCCCTTGTACAGCCAACCTCTTACTTAAGAAGATCCCTGCCACCCTCTTATAAACGCTTTACCAGAACAACTCTCATAATCTCACACTCCCTTCCTGGCCACCTTTAAGTCTTCCCAAAGCCATTTTTTTTTGTCATCTATTATCTCTACTGCCTCAAATTCCAGTTTATCCCAACTGGCTTTGCCCACAATCTAGCAAAATAGCTCACACTAAACCACCTTTGCGTTCCTAACTCCTGTTCCTACTTTAAAGTCTTTGACATACTTGACCTCTCAACACCTGCTCAACAATACTAACCATTTCCTTCCGTTCTGAAACTGTTAGTTTTACTTCTCAGACCCACCCTCCCCGCACTCTTCTCACTGCTCACAAACGCAGCAGGCTCATTTTCGGCTCCTCAGCATTGGCTGCTATGGTTTCTCAAGGATAGGTCTCGGGCACTCTTTTTTTTCCTTTCCCCTTTGACACACTCCATCTGAGCAACGTGGGCCCTGTCTGTGCAGTGCCAATAACCACTAACATGCAGATGATCCACAGTTTTTCTCTAGCCCAAACTTATCCTCTCAGTCTATGTACCCAATTGCCTATTCCGGATGTTTCAAAGGCAGTTCAAACTCAAAAACTTTGAAACTGGACTCGCCATTTCCTCCATTCAGCTCTCTTCAATGCTCCTTCCTCCAAAGCAAAACAGAATAAAATACACAGAACTCAGTGTTTCCTCTCAGTGGAATATCACTCATCCAGCTGCCCAACCCAGAAGTCACGGAGTCATCCATGTCACCTCCCCCTTCACATGTCCCCCCCATTTCCAACCATCACCTAATCCTGCAGATACTCCTACTTAACATCACCTCAATGCCACCACTCTAGGCTGAGACACCAATTCACTCACTGATACTTCTGTACAGCTGGCTCCCAGGAGGCCACGACTGCATGACTCTGCCTCCATGCAAACTACTTCCTACTCTAAGGAGGGCTTTTACCTAAACAGAAACAGAAGGCCTTGTAAACCTTCTCCATTAGAAAGAAGACACTTTATGTTAATAGTACCCACTAGTACACACGAGTTAGCCTTACCTTACCTCTCCAGGCCCACTTTACCTACTGTTCTTTCTCTTTCTCCTTTTCTCCCCCTTCTCCCCGTCTCTTCTCCTTTTAAGACAGAGTCTCACTATGTGGTCCAGCCTGGCCTTGAACTCACTTTGTAGCTCAGGCTGTCCTCAAACTCTCAGCGATCTACCCACCTCAGCCTCCCAAGCACTGAGATTCCAGGCACACACTACCACACTCGGCTCTTTCATACTTTCTGTGTTCCAGTTGTAATGGCTCTTTCAACTTCTTGAAGATAACCAGACTAGTTCCCACTGCTTGGCTACTGTTCAGGCTGTTTCTTCTATGCTGTTTAGCTAACCAAGTCCTACCTTTCTCTCCACTGCTGGTCCAGTCAGTACTTCCACATGGATGCCTTTCCTTACGTCTCTCTTTAATATAGACTCTTTAAAATACACTCTAGAATCAGTGTGTGATGGCACATGTCTGTGATCCCAGCACTTGGGAAACTGAGTTGGGAGGACTGCCATGAGTTCAAGGTCAGGCTGGGCTACAAGTGAATTCAAGGCTAGGTTGAACTTTATATAATGAGACCCTGTCTCAAAAAAGACAAGTGAGGGGAAAAAAATACCACTCTAGAGTCATGATGCACTCTGTATAGTGCTTCGTAAGTTGTATGTAACTACTAAGTGCCTAGATCACAGGCCTCATGAGAACAAGGACTTGTCTCCCTATGCTACATCCAAGTTTATAGAGTATAGTACATGGCACATAGTAAACCATTCAATAAAGAATAGATCTGAGTTAATATTACCAGACTATAACTATTTGAAAACTACAACTTAAAAAAAATTGGCTTGGAAAGAATTCAGGAACATATCCAAGATATATAAAAATTAAATAGAGAATAATGGTAGCTTCAGAATCAGTATTTATTTAAGTTAATTAAATAATTAAATAATAAATTAATAAAAATTAATTTTTAATGTCATACAACCTATAAATCCAAGAAGAAATATTTAAAGGTAAAACATGAACTCTTGAAAGTCTGTAAGTCTAGCTGGGGAAAGGCAGAAAGACTACATGAGATGGGGAGAAAGGGAAAGATCACAAAGGGAAAAACTGGTTAAGATCTGGGTCTGTGATAATTTAATCTTTTACATATTAAGTAATCATACGAATAAAAACAAGTCTAACAAAGTAGAAACAAATATTTGCAACATGTATTAAGAGATTAACTCTTCCCTCCACCTTCTTTTTTCTGCCTTCTTTTTTTTTTGGTGGGGGAGGGACAAGGTCCTGCCATGCTACCCAGATGACCTCATCCTTCCAAGTGGCTGAGATTGCAGGTGTATGCTACTACACTGTTAAGGTTTGTGTCTAGGTGCTCCCCCAATATCTCATGGGGTCATAGGGCTTTTCTCAGAATTAGTTAAATCGGGGCTGGGGATTTAGCTCAGTGGCATAAGCACCTGCCTTGCAAGCAGGAGGTTGTGAGTTTGATCCTTGGTACCAATAAAAATGAAAAGGACAAAAAAAAAAAATAGAACTAGTTAAATCTAGACTTCTCTGTAGTGCATGCACTGGGATTAAAGATGGTTAACTACTAGATCAGTCCACTGGACTGATACTGCCCTAATTTGCTAGACTGGATATAATGTAAGGGACAGAAAGAGGCTTGTCTATGCAGGGGGGCGGGAGGGTGGTGCAAGCCTGTAATCCTAGCACTTGAGAGGCTGAGGCAGTTTTATTGTGAGTTTGAGGTCAGCCAGGGCTATATAAAGTGAGTTCAAGTCTAGCCTGAACTACACAGGAGGACCACAGTAAGACACAGTAAATAAAAAACAAAAAAGAAAGATGCTTATCTCTCTTCCTAGTTGTTTTTGCTGTCTTCTGCCACTATGAACTGTTTCACTTTTGGTATGCCCTTCTGCCAAGCCTCTCTGCCTTGGACCTAGCCAATTATGGACTGAAACCTCTACAAACTGAGTTAAATAAACCTTTCCTCCTTTAACTTTGAGTGTCAGAATTTTGTCTCAGCAATAAGAAAAAAGTAACTGAGACATATATCCAACAGGTTAATTCTTAATGCGTACATGAAGAACTCACAGGAAGAAAAACAGCAGCAAAGAAAGATGGACACAATTTTAAAATGCAGATAGTACAGGTATAAAATATGTTTGGTCTCAATAACAATGAAAGGATTATTTATTGGAGTGATACCACTGTTTACCTAGTAAAATTGCTAAAAACTTTTTGAAAGAGAACAGTGTTGATAGGCATGCAAATAAACACTGGAAGAGAATAAATTTTCACCTCTTTTGAGAAAGCAATCTGTCAAATATATACAATATTTCTTAAAACTCTGCATGCTTTTTACTCAGCAATTCTACTTTGGAGAATTTCTAGTAAGGGTATTACTGTGTATGTATGCAAAGCTATAGCTACTAGAGTGGTCTTCAAAATGTTCTTTGCAGTTGCAATGAATAAATCAATCAGCAGATCAAATAAGTGCTCAGCAATAGCTAAGTAATGGCATATTCATATTGGAATATGATGTCGCTATATAAAATAATGCAGAACTGGTGATAACATAGACATTTATGATAAACTGCTGAGTTAAAGGATCACGTTATAAAACACTGGGTACCACATGACCCCATTTTTTAAATGGGAACATATTGAAAATTCACTACAAGATAAAAATCCCTTTGTAACTTATTTTACAGTATCATTTACATATATACTCAAGGTAGCCATGGTGATCAACCCTCCTTTACAATACAAAAATCTGGTAGAAACAGAAATGTACTCACTCTTCCAATTTCCGCAGTCCAAGAAACAACAATGGTATTTGGTACAGTTGTAGACAATCGGACAAGTGAAGTGATATTAATTGGTCTGCTGGGTCGCTTTGGTTCCACACCATTTTTAGTAGGTGGAAGGTAGCCCTAAAAAGAAATAATATCATTCAACTTCAATTTCAATCACTTTGATTTCCATTTTTTAAAAAATTCCTACCATTTACAAAGTAGAAAATATGAATGTTTTCATTCAAAGCACAGCGAATACTTCTAAGTTTCCTGTGTTATTATTTCTCTAAACAACCTTATAATTTCATTATAAAAAGCCTAAAGAAAATATCAATAATAGAAATTCAAAATTTCTCAATTAAACAAATGAGATGAGTATATAAGGAATATTTTCAAGGTGACAAAGACAGTTTCCTCTTAGTTCAAATCTACATGCTACTACAATCTTAAAGTGTCACATGCACACAGCTGAGATTTCACTGAAACTTTTTCACCATAAAATCCTGCACGGCATCAAATCTACCACAACCAACTCAAAATCCTAACTAATATCACAGCTGCTAACTGTACTCAATTGATGCCAATGCTACAGCCAGACATGAATGCATATCAAAAGAAAACTGTTTTCTTAATGAAAAACTTAAGATTAACAACAGCTGCAATGACTTGTTAGACAGTTATGTTGGTAACATACTTAAAAACCAGCTTTTAGGACTTACTGGAAGGCTGCAAGGTTTTGTATTCACTTTCACGCAAAGATTGGGTGGGAAGTGATCTTCTTGTGGACAACTGGTTTCAGATAAACAAAACCTAACAGATAAAGGTCAAGTTTAATTTCCTTTATTAAAGAATAATTTCATTAAAACTTCATTAATATTTTTGTCAATAGTTTACTAAAAGATGATCAACTTTAAAACAAACCCAAAAGGGAAAAATTACTAAAAAAAAAAAAAAAAAAAAAAGACATTTTCTATAATGATTAAGCATGCGCAAACAGGTTTAAAATACAGAAGTAGGTCCTTGAGCAACACAGATCTGAAGTGCACACAGGTCTATATATACTGATACATTTTCTTTCTCTCACTGGAGATCTGTAAGAATTTGCAGACAAACCAATTAGACAGGTGAGGCCCAAAGTGCCTTAAAAGAACAGATTCTTAATGCATAAAATATACGTAGGAAGTAGTCTATTTTATCACTGACCATCATGTAATACACACAAATTATGGAAAGTAAAAATTTATCAAAACTTATGCACACACATGTTGTACATGGCATCATATTCAGCCCACAGAATGTAAACAAACACAAGTGGTAATCACATAAAACTAACTGTTGTACAGTAACAATTTTGTAGCCACTTCCTCTTGCCATTTCATGGAGCTACAAGTTCCTGTTTAAAATGCACTGTGAGCGAGGCATGGCACACAGGCTTACAATCCCAGCTCCTCAGGAAGCTGAGTGAGGGGGATTCTAAATTCAAAGTCGGATTGGGCAATTTATCAGGAGACAGTCTCAAAATGAAAACTAAAAAGGGCTGAGGATATTACTCAGCATAAAGGTCCTAGGTTTACTCCCCAATATTATAAGCAAAAACCAAAGGGGGGAAAAAAAAGATAATGCCACTTGTAAGTACATACAAAATGTAAAACAAATGGTTGAAAAAAGTTCAAAAGATCATGTAATGTTTGATTGAGTATAGTGACATATTTTGGTCCTATAATTAATTCACTCAATCATTATCACAAAGTGCCCTTCATAGAGGATGGTGAACTGTACCATCTATACAAAGCTTTCCAAAACCAAGACTTACATTACCACTGGTCCCCTGGGGAAGGTATCATATAGCTAGTAAGTGTATTTATACTCTTCTTAGAATCTTCAACTCAGCCTCTCCTTTCTTTTCTCATTGCTTTTACCTCATTATTTTTAAGCCTAAATCAGAGGTGTTCATACTGTTCTATGAAGAATGAGGCTGGTACTTTCTTTTGTAATCTAATACTGTATTTATAATTTGTACATACAACTGAGTAGACCTGACTCTGAAGACTAATTTGACTTCTCCACACTACAGGAAAAATATCTTACTCAGGAAAACAATTGTCTTTTTATTTCCGCTTCTACTGTCTAATCCAACAAAAACAATGTAGAATACTTAAGTTTGTACATAGACAGTCATGCAATAATTGGAGCAGAATAAAATCAGTTTATATAGAAAAGACAGAGATATATTAACATAAAGACAGTAGATATCCAAAGAAATGAAGTGTAGCTATGAACCTATGTTGAAAATTTTTCTCTTTACCACTGAAAACATTCAAAAGATGGTCTTATACAGATTGAAAATTAGATGAGTCTAATGGGTTGCAATTTAAAACAAAGGATAAGCCACTCTCTTGCACAGCAGCCCACCCTCATACTATATATGTGTACTTCTTTTTTTTTTTTTTTTTTAATTTTTTTTTTTTTTGTCTTTTTCGTTTTTTTTTATCGGTACCAGGGATCGAACTCACGACTGCCTGCTTGCAAGGCAGGCACTTATGCCGCTGAGCTAAATCCCCAGCCCGTATGTGTACTTCTTTCCCACTTCTACTTTGCCAAAACTAGTTCTGTACAGTGTACTTCTTAAAAAATAAAATAAAATAAAAAACTTTGCTAGTGTGAATGAAAAAGGGGAAGGGAGGGGAAGAGAAGGGAGGGGAAAGGAAAGAGGGAAGGAAGGAAAAACCACTAGGCTATTTGGTGTTTATTAGTCCCTACGATGCTGCAGACTTTAGTACCAGTTCTTCATCTATGGCAGTTTGCCTTGTATATGTGTAAGGCTCCTCCTCACACAAAAGTTGCTCTAAGAGCTGACTACTATAATAAAAAAGTAGGTAAATATGTAACACATGACTTGTCATAAACTGGATAAAAATTATAATATCCCATAACAGGACAATGTTTTCCTTTTCCAATGATCTAAACCCAATACTTAAAATACATTTACTGAAAATTGGGCAGATTTTAAGTTAATCTTTATAGGGAATTATTTTTTAAACTTTGGCTAGATAACATAATCAACATCATACCTTAACTGGACCTGCACTGTGAAGTCACATTTGGTCCCAGAAATATCCCTAAAACAAACAGAATAAGAAATACAATTATTTTTAAAATATGCACATGAAAGCTGATTCAAAGATACTGATAATCTAGAAAAGTTTTTTTTTTTAATTATCAGAGATGTAATGGTTCTTAAAGAACATACAGCTGTGCCTTGGTTCACAAACTTAATTCTTTTCACAACTCTGATTGTAAACCAAACTGGACAAGACTCATATCAAATTTCCCCATGAAGTAACACTGAATCCAAGCCCTGGCTTTGATTTGGTTCTCAGCCAATTTGCTATGTGACTAGAATGGTGGAAAGAATTAAATTTGTGAACCAAAGCACCACTGTACTACAATAGCATTTTGTGACCCAGGCTGGCTTTGAATTTATGGGGATCCTTCTGCCTCAACCTCCCTCCCAAGTGCTGGGATTACACGTGTGTGTCACCATGTCTGGCAATACTTCAGTACTAGTATTTGTAGGACACTAATATGAACCCACCCAAAATGTTTTTGTTTTTTTTTTTTTTTACATCACTCATAACGGCACAGACTCACAAGCCAGGCTACAGTTACACTTGAGACAACTTACATGGAGCTACTGATCTGCTGCACTTGTTGCGGCGTCAAGGCAAACGCAAAACAGGTTTCTCGAAACCGCTGACTGTTGTCTGATGCTAAAGAAGATAAGAATTATTCTTTCAATTGCCTCTAAATTCATCAATACAGAAGACAATAGCAAAATAAAGAGATCTACAATTAACTAGGACATACGCTAGGTAACAAAGCAATTAAAGTGCTGAAAAGTAAGAATAGGTTAGTTGTAATATACAAACAGGGATGTACAAAAATGGCTAATTGCAGAACTAATACAATTACAATTCTAATTCAGAAGACACACAAGCAAAGAAAGACTAATAAAAATTAATCCTATGAATGTTTGCAACCAAAAGCACATCTGTATAAAAATATACAATTTTACTTAACACAGAATTGGAGCATAATATAGACCATTTAAGATACATGCTTTCTGAGCGAGGTAACCTGACAAAGGTGAGATGGTATCTGCTTTTTAAAACAAGTGAGTTCATTCATCTCCTGCCTAAATATACCACACAAGTTTTTGTGACCTGACTTGATACCTAGGAATTATTACCAAGGAAATCCTGGCCTGAGGACCAGTCAGGACATATGTTACAAACACACTGCAGGGTGACGCTTCTAGTCCTGTGAATCATAGTGAGAGGCATGCGTCAACAGAGCAATGGCCAATCCCTAAGGACCAGAATGGGGGTGGGGGCGCCTCGCACACAGACGACACACATATTTCCCAGTAATGTTAATGGCTCCTTTGCTTTTTAGGGACTATTTCTCTTTCTCCATAAAAACTTTCATAGATCAGTAGGTTTAGCCTAATTGAAAACTTTGATTCTACTCTAGAAAAGTGCTAAAGAGTAATTTCCCAAAGTATAAAAATTCATATTACCCTCAAGGCAAAACTTCAGATTTGTTGGAGAACCTAAGACTACATTAAGTTTGGACACATGGAAATTTCAAAAAGAAGATTATAGCTAAAATAATGAGGCTGTTTCTTACATTGCACATAGAAATCAGGATTATTACTTTAATAATAACCTCTATTTACATATCCTTTTATATAGAGACTGTAATGTTTGTGGGTTTGCTATCACTTTTTAAATTTTTTTATTTTAAAGAGATTAAGACAAGAGAACATAACAAAGCAGATCAGATCAGAACAATGCAAGTAACACAGCATTTTACCACAAGACAACCCATAATTAACAGTAACTACCAGTGTCTCTTTCTTTGAAATAGTTGAGCATAACAAAACAGTATAAAACCATTCAAGAGAATGAAAGTATTATAGGGCTTTCAGAACTAAATAGCAAAGAACGAACAATGGCTACTATATTATCTCATTGCTGTCATATCATGTGATTTCAGGGTTTGTTGCTGCTACAAAAAAATGCCAGTGGACACTTAGTAGTTTGGGCTACAGACAGTCTACCTCAAAGTCTGCTCAGGGACTGGGGTGGAGTTCAGTGGTAGTGGTAGTGCAGCATTCTTGAGGCCTTAGGTTTGATCCCTCGTATCACAAAAGCAAGTAAATTCTTCTTGAAGACAAATGAAGCTAAAATACTCAGAACAATCATAGAATCTTAACACTGAAATGAGTCTTAAAAACCACTCAAAACAATAAACCTAATAGGTCTCATTAGCACAGGAGGGCATGCAGATCTCAAAACAATAAACATACAATAATGCTAGTGGTGTATGTCCAGTAAGTATACAAGAGACAATTCATAAAAAAGCATTTACCTAACTATAAAACAATAAAATTAGGCTTTTGCATAAAATCTAATTTTAGGATATTTTATGTATAATCTTTTATCTTTTTAAATTTCTACTTGCTGTACTTTATAAGGTACATGATAGTTGTACAAAAGTAATTTCTCTTAACCTCAATTTCATCATCTGAAAGGGGGGCTGAATCCTTTATATGGCATATGCTCAAGTATTTTGCTGAGAGGTGGATGATGAGATATGCAGATCACTGATTTAGTTAGGACCTTGGAGCCCAGCTTTCCTTCAACCTTTCCATCTGTTCACTTCAAACTCTATTCTGTTCACTTTAAACCCTATAAGTGATGGAGGAGGAGCTGCCACTACTTTGTCATACAGAAGACGATCAGTGATGAACAATTCAACTGTAAGGAGGCTTACAGCCCAACTGAGAATCGCAAAACTCAGACACCACGCAGACTTGGTTTCCAAACTGGTCTGCTACCTATTCGCGATGTGACCTTAGGTACTTACCACTTTAAAGTCAATTTTCTCTGACATTTATACATAATCCACACAAACACACAGACACACAACCCTTGAGGTTATTTAAAAGAATAAAAGCAAACTAGCATAATTAAAACCACCACAAATTCCTTTTTCTGTTCCCTTTCTTACTTAAGCCCTTAAACTGAATCAGTTTCTACCCATTGGTGCCATTCAGCAGAGTCCAGTGACAGGCATTCTTCAAGTATCTGGAGACAGCATTTCACACGCCTCTCCCTTTCCATCAACTCTCTTCCCACTCTATTTCAGGTTGAAATCTCCAGCCTGGTCTCCTCTAGATTCCTCCAGATTATCACTTACTTACTAAGGCAATAGCAAAAATTATATATACTTTGTCACAGATTAAATTATTCGTTCAAACTACATGCATGTAGCTTGCACTGCCTGTTTGCACTGCCCCACTCACAAAGAGTATGCCTCCGGTGCAAATGACACTATCCTTCTACTCAATGAAATATGACAGAAGCCCAGTGCTTCTAGAAGAATTTTAAGAACCATTTTGTGGCTTTGCCATCTCTCTCTCTCCTTTCATCTCAAAGCAAAGAGAATATAGAAGCACAGCCACTTGCAGCTTAGTAGCGATACAAGTGAGAAATAAATCTGTTAGTTGAGATTGTTTGCTTATAAATTGACTGATTGTTCTAGATGTAACATGAAGCAAACACTGTTTATTAGTAACTACTATCTAGTTATTATTAATTACCTAACAGTCATGAGGAAAAGGTATTAGCTTCCTTTTCAATAATGAAATTGAGATTTAGATTAAGTACCAGAGTCAAGATTACATACGTGTAAGAAAAACAACCAGAATTGGTTGCCTCTCATTTCTAAAGGCCATGATTTTCTCAAAATATAGATCTACTAGTCACCCTGATCTTGGTCTACACCACTGCAACCTAGCATAAAAATGGATCACTACAAAAACAATCATCACCTGTCCCTTTATCTGTTTATCACTTTTATCTACCTCCTTCCAGTCATCAAATTTGTATAATAATTTCAAATCTCATTTTAAAAAATTATCCACATCACATTGTTCACCTGCAATCCCTATTACCATATTTTTAATTAGTATTATATTTTTAATTATTATTATGTAGTATTCCAGGAGGGGAACCATGAATATCTGAATTATTTCCCTATAGTAATCATCTATGTTGTTACATTTTTCACTGTTTGAAAGAACTTTGTGAACATCTTTAGGTTTATGGGCTCAGAAAAAAAGAAGAAGACTAATTTGGGTCAATTCCCAGTTTTGAGATTTCAGGGTCAAAAAGTATGATGATTTTTATGAATCCTGACATATCACAAGAGTAGTTTGCAAATGGTCATTTTGTATGTAAGATCATTAGCAATCTATGTATCTCCATAGCACACTTTCTGTGGCCAGTATGAGAGTTGTTGCTAATTTAATAGGAGAGTCCTGGTAATTCCTTAGTAGCTTAATTTGTATTGACTTTTTTATGTTTGTTATTATTGAGCTTTCCATTTAATTATTCAGTCTTGAGCTCTCTTCGGCAGCATACATAATTATTAGTCTTGCTCTATGTCTGCATACATTTTTGCACACAAGTTTCATATTAAGAAGACTATTTCAACACTTAGAAATTTGCTACAAGTATTTTCACCCTCTGTTACATGTTTTTCATTTTGGCTACATTTCTGTATGACATAAAATTTTTATGTAGTCTACTCTCAATCAACTCCTTTACAAATTATTTTACTACTCCTAAATGTATAGTTAGATTTCTTTGTTTTATAGTGCTAGGGATCAAACCTAGGGGCTTTATGATGAAGGCAAGCACCTACTACTGAGCCACACCCCAATTCCAGTTAATCTTTTTAAATTAAAACAGTATCCAGTTAAATTCTTCAGTATTTTATTTTTTAATGTCATTAACCCCTCTGAAATTATTTTACTATGTATTTTAAAAATTGAAATTCATGTTACTCCAAAGTACTTACAAGTCTATTAGCACAGTTTGTTAAACAACCCTTCTTTCATTACAGATATGTATATTTCTTTGATTATATATAGTTAGATCTTTATACCAACATTGTTTCATTTCTGGATTATTTTCCTTTTCACACTGGTGCCAGTATTTTGTTTTTAAAAAAAATTTATAGTATCACTATACAGCATTTTAGTATCACATCACTATGGTATTCTTCATCCATTCTTTTATTCAGAACTATAACACAGATTCAAACATGTATTCATCAAAATAAATTTTCAAATCTATTATAATCCATAAAGCACAATTAAAATAACCCTACGAATTATTTTCAGAATGGCTATCTTCAAATCTTTTATCTTCCTCAGTACCGTACTGGTATCCACTTACTTCGTATCATCAAAGCTTCGCTTCTCTCCACTAGTTCCCAGTAATATCACTCTTACGTAAAACATCTACTAGTAGGAGGATGCCTGAATAAGCATTCATAAATTGGAATACTCTTCAATCAAAAAGAACAAGGAGCTGGGCGTGGTGGCGTACACATATAATCCCAGCTCAGGACAGTAAGGCAGGAGGGTCATTCTGAGCAAGCCAGCCAGAGTTACATAGTGAGACACTAACTTACAACAAACACACCAAAAAGAGGATTTCTCTGTATGGGAGTAATCCCTCCAAAATACAGCACTGAAGTGACTGATAAAGACAAACACGTTATGCTATACTCTATGTAAGAACAGACATAACATAAAATTACAGTTTTATTTGTTTTTAAGAAAAGTGAAAACAAGGATACACTTGAAATGAATTAAAATGGTTACCTGTGGGAGGCAGAGAACGGGACTGGGAGTAGGGAGAAAGGTGCAACTTCTGAGTACATCTTTTATAGTCAATTTTTGCTCTTAATTCAAATTCAGAAGATAAAATTAAGTAAAACAATCTGCCTAGCTTTTAAAAAATTATGGTTTTGATATTTTGGTTGCTATTCAAAGGGCATATTATATAAACAATGACTTTTGTTTCATTAAGCTCTATTCCTGCCCTCACCCTGAACTTAAAAGATACATGTTTTATGTTTAATTCTTAAGGATTTATAACTCCAAGTAAAGGAATTTCCACTTTCTAAAGTTTATGCCTCTAGTTCTAATTCATGTGTTAACTGCAAAGGCCAAAACTCTGAAAAGAATGGTTGCAGACATAATGTTACGGGTATAGTTTTGTGCCCAAAAAGTTGACCTACTCTTAAATATTGTAGTTTTAAACCATCATCCAAAAAGCTGCTTTAAAATATACACACATGAGCTTATTCTCAATAAAAATGATTCTGATGTATACCTACACACAATATACCACATAAACAGAATCAAGAATAAGTCACATTACTGCCACAGATGCAGAAAGCATTGTCAAAACCCAACATTCTTTCATGATAAAAACACTGATGAAAGTAAGTATAGAAGGAGCATACCTCTATCTGATAAAAAAGCCACATACTTAATACCTACAGCCAACATTCTGAACAGGGCAAAAGAATGTATTTCCTCAAAATAGGAACAAGACCAGGCTGTCTACTCTTAGCACTCCTGTTCAATACAATGCCTGAAAACTTAGAACAATCAGAAAGAGAAAGAACTAAAAAGGATATTAACTGGAAAGGAAGAAGTCAACTCATTCCTGTTTGCAGATGATATGATTCTTTACACAGAAGACCCAAAAAATTCCATCTGAACACTCATAAATCTGATAAGAAAATTTAGCAAAATGGCAGGATCCAGAATCAACAAACAAAAATCAGTAGCATTCCAATGCGACAATAATGAACCCACCAAAAAAAGAAATCAGAAAAATTCTTTTCTCAACAGCTTCAAAAAAATTAAATACCTAAGTATTGACTTAAGCATGAAGTTTGTAAAGGCCCTCTATTATGAAAATAACACAACCCTAAAGACAGAAATTGAAGAGCACATTAGAAAATGGAGAGCTAGGTATGTAGCTAAGTAGCACAGTGCCTGCCTGGCAAGCACAAGGCTGCGACTTTGATCCTTGGTACCAAAAAAATAATCAACAGAATGAAAAGACAAACTATAGAGAAGTTATATATAGACTATATAAATAACTAAAAAAAGAGAGAACTAGTTCCAAAACATGTCTCAATAAAAAATAGATGAAAGAACCAAATATGTAGTCACTTCTCAAAAGTAGTACAAATGGCTAATCAGTACATGAAGAAATGTTCAATATTGGAAATGTAGATTAAAACACCTCAGAACACCTATCACATCACAGGCTGTCATCATGAATACAAAAACAATAATGAGAAAAATCGGTAGTAGGATTCCTAGAAAAACTAAAATTTGTATTTCACACAGCTACATGTCTCTCAGGTATATTCTTGAAAGAGTTAAAAGAATCAGAATATAGTAATACACACATACCCATGTTTATAGTAGCACAATTCAAAATAGATAAGCTCTGAAAACAGCCTAGAAACCAGACAACTGATGAATGACTAAAGAAAATATGGCATATACACACAATGGAGTATTATTCAGCAATAAAAATACAATGACGTATGTGCAAGAAAATAGATGGAACCTAAGAGCGTGATGACAAGCAAAATAAGTTAGACATGAATAGTTAAATTACATGGTTTATTGCACATGAAAAACCTAAGATATAAATAAATAAGAAAGAAGAGATGGTAGAAACAAAAAGGCAGTTTTTGGCGATGGGTAAGGATACTGGGGTAAGGAGACACAAAAGAGACAGAAGGTAAAGAGATAAAAATGATCCATACCTTATATGCAAGGATCAATTCCCCAAAACAAACACTGTTCTGTATCACAAATAGGCACTAATAAAAGTCCATAGTGTGTGAGTGTGTGTGTGTGTGTGTGAGAGAGAGAGAGAGAGAGAGAGACAGAAAGAGGCAGATACAGACAAGAAGGAAGGAAGGAAGGAAGGAAGGAAGGAAGGAAGGAAGGAAGGAAGGAAGGAAGGAAGGAAGGGAGGGAGGGAGGGAGGGAGGGAGGGAGGGAGGGAGGGAGGGAGGAAGGAAGGAAGGAAGGAAGGAAGGAAGGAAGGAAGGAAGAGAGCAAGGGAGAGAAACAGTAAAATACAGGACACAAACAGGCCACCCATGGTGATGCATCCCTGTCTCAAAAACAAACGAACCTCAACCAACCAACAAAAATCAAAGGCTCAAACTTAGGGGCAGCATTTGGAGCGCAGTGGTGCAGCCCATGCTTCACGTGTGAAAGAGCCTGTGTACAGAAAGATACTCTATACTACAAAACCCAACAAAACAAAGAGTCACATGTAGGTATGTATTAATCAATAAATACTACAAATACTTGTTATAATGGTAAAGAACGCTTTTTCTATTTCTTTTCTTTGGTTTTTCAACTGGAAATTGGCCCTGTAACTTTATGAAACTTTAAAGTTTCAATATGAACTTAAGGAAGCTAATGCACTCTTAAAGGGAGACTTCAGGCTTCCCTCACCAGGGCTCCAGTTACTGCTACAGTGACCACTGAGTTGGGCGTGCCTCCTTCCTCATCTGAAATACTGCTCCAGAACCACCTTGGAATTATTCTATGGTTATTAATTAAATTAAATGTAAAAACAGGTGAAACAGTGTATACTCAATAAACAGTAAATGTTAGAAAGATTAATATATTTTCCAACACTGAACTGCCGAGAAATTCTGAAAAGTTATTCTTTCAACATTCTAATAAATTCCATTGGTTAATATTTTTAAAAGAATGCAATTATATTCAAAAGTGCAACTGAATAACAGCTGCTTTTATCTTTTATATTACACTTATTTAGTTAGTAATCTGGTTTTCTTCTTTGGTTGGCTTGCTTTCTTAATAAAAGCAAATTTTAGTACAGTAATTACCTGCTCCTGAACATTTATTTATCTGTTTACTTATTGCAGTATTGGGGCAAGAATCCAGGGAATTCACAGTTGGTTTTATTTTTTTTTGCTTACTTACTTATTTTTAAATTTTGAAAAAGGGCCTTGCTAAGTCAATAAACTGCCCAACCTGGGCTTCAACTTGTGATCCCCCTGCCTCAGTCTCCCTGAGTGCTAGAATGACACACATGCACCACTATACCAAGTTTATAGTGAACCAAAATTGGCCCCTCTTCAGTTCCCAGTTACTGGTCCCTGCCTGGCTTAATCATTGTCCTGAGTATAGAATGGTAATCTGGAAACTTGTTCAATAAAATGGGCAAAGTGGGAGTAGCTGGGTACAGACAGGAATTAGCAGATTTTTTTGAAAGTCCAAAAATTGAAAAACCTATCATTGATACTCACATTTATAAAAGGAAACTGTTACTATAAAAACAATTAACCAGGTACTGCTAAAAAAGAAACATGCAGTACAGAGGAAGACACAAAAAAAGCTGCTGGAACATAAAAGTATGATACCAGAAAGAAAAGTTCAGCAGGCCGAAAAATAAAGGAAAGCAAAAATACATGGAGAAAGAAACAGATAATGGTAGAGGGTTGTTTTAAGAATAAAATTCCAAGGGAAAGAGCAAAGCAAGTGAAGAAAACAATTAAATAATTCAAGGAAATTTCCCGAGATAGAGAACAACAAGTTTTCAGATTACCATTAAATTCCCAATACTAGGACTGGGGTTTAGCTCTGCAGCACAAGCGCCTGCCTGGCAAGTATGAGGTCATGAGTTTGAGCCCCGAAACCAAAAAAAAAAAAAAAAAAAAAAAAAATCCCACTACTATGGTTAAAATCCAAATGACAGTAAGTTTTCAGAACACTATTCTAGTCTACGGCCATCCCACCCTGTACGCACTCAATCTCGTCAGAACACTATTCTATAAAAAGATAGTAATAGAAAAACCAAATATATTTCACTGTTAATTTTACATCAAGTCACATTATCAAGTAAAATATGAAAACAGAATTAAACATTTTCAGGCAGGGAAAGATTCAAAAAAAATTTTACTTTCCATACAGCCTTTCCCAATGAACTAGTAGGGAATATGTTACACTAGAAAGAGGGAAAAAGCAAAAAATAACAGAATAAAGGCACAAAAAATAAGAACACAGGAAAGTGGCAAAACTATGTCAAGATGGCAATGAAAAAAACTTCATGATAATGGAAATAGGAAATAGGTTTAGCAGGAGTTCAAAAGGTTAAGCGAGTCATATTCATACCCTCTCCTTACCCCCAGCATGGAGGGAGTAGGGCTAATGGTTTCACTAGACAGTAGGCTGAGCTTAAACATGTGATTGCTATCCTTCTGCCTCAGACTCTCTGACTGCTGGGATTACAGGCATGCACCACCATGCATGGTAAGGGACTTCTTTTAATAGAATTACCTTGTGTACATGAATTTAGACACTGTCCTATGAGGACATTTACTCCAAGGCAAAATTTAAGATAATAAGATATGAATATGCAAAAGCAAAGAAAAAACAGAATGACCATTATAAAAAATAGAGAAAAATAACAGGTAATAAAAAAACAGTTTACTACAGCTACAGATAGCCTTTACATAGTCATAAAAAAGGAATAACAATACTCTGAGGGTTATTTGGGGAATAAAATTCCAAAGGGAAAGCACAGATCGAATTCTTTCACCTTTTACCCCCCCCCCCAAAGACTAGATGACCAAAAATACAACAAAATCACCAGGTATGATGGCCCATGCCTGTAATCCCAGGACTCAGGAGACAGAGGCAGGAGGATCACTGAGTTCACGGCCAGTCTGGGCTACACAGTGAGTTCAAGGTTACCCTGCACTACATGGGGAGGCCCAGCCTCAAAAAACAAACAAACTAACAAACAAAACCAGAAACATAATCGAGAGGAGACAGAAATGTATCATATGATAATGGGTAAAATGTAAGTGAAATCCTTATTTTCATGTGGAAACTTTAAAATAAAAATGTAAGAATTTGCAGCACAAACATACAGCCAAACATATAGATTAAA
Organism: Cavia porcellus; assembly: GCF_034190915.1. Lineage (NCBI taxonomy): Eukaryota > Metazoa > Chordata > Mammalia > Rodentia > Caviidae > Cavia > Cavia porcellus. The sequence goes on from NW_026947493.1 coordinate 986,471, forward strand.
TAAAAGCTGAAAAGAAGTCAGAATGTTTCTTCCTAAAAAAAGATGAGAGAGGCCTGCTTGGGCTCCAAACTGAGTTCAAGGCCAGCCTAAACTGCATAGTGAGACCTTATCTCATAGAGACAGAGACAGAGAGAATAGTAAAATATGGGCTACTTGCCTTAAACAAATCTAGTCGATCTCTTTAACTACGTTCATTTATAAATTCAAATTAAAAAAAAACTAAGATGGGCTTGGTGGTACATGCCTGTAACCCTTGCACTCTGGAGGCCAAGGCAGTATGATTGCGGGTGAGTTCTGAGGCCAGGCTGGGCTACATATGCATGTTCAAGGCCAGCCTACACTACGTAAGACTCTTGTCTCAAAATAAGTAAGTAAATAAATAAATAAAAATAAAATTTAAAATTTTCTGGACCTTTCATTCTTCATAAGATTCTTCAAGAATGAAAATAAGATTCTATTTCCTTGGGACTCCATTGGCTTACTCAGTTAGGTGAGAAATTAAAAAGGATCAGTGTCGACAGCATCTTGCTTATGTTGGGTATAAGCAATGGTACTAGCAATAGCACACTTTTGATTCTCATTCAAATGAAGTTAGTCACATATCATTTTTTCCCTACAGAGCCAACCAAAATAATACAATGAGAAACAGATTTATAAAGTGTTTGGAACCACTATGAAAGGCTTTTTTTCATTGTTGTTTCTAAGTAGCATCTCACTAGCTTCTAGGATTTCATTTCACTTCAGAACTCAGGTAAATTACACATAATCCATTTTGCACAGTTCTACAATATGTAACAACTGGCATCTAAGACTGCCTTGTCCGCATTCCTCCCTTCCTTTAGGAGTTGGTATCTTCTGCCAATCCACCACAGTACTCAAGGCAATTGTGCTTGTGTCTGGCAGATGTAACATTTACCAACTTGGCCACTGTCCCCTTTGATCCTGTTGAGAATCCTCTGTTTGAGTAACTCTGCTCATGTACTTAGCTTATCCTTTGCTGCTGTCATTCTTTCACAGCTATTCTCAGATTTCTTTACTCCAAATGAGTTTATTACTCCTTATAAATAAGGAGCAACAGCCATAAGAAAATACACATCTAGAGCTTATGCAGAAGTCTGTTTTATCATGTCCAAAGTAGATAAAATTACAGGAATGGATGAAAATACCTGAAATCTTCATGAGTCAAAAAAGAGAGAACTTCTAGGCACACCAACATTTAAATAAATGACCAGAAATATAGAACAAAAAGCAGAAGACAGAAGATGAAAGAAATAAAAGAGTGTTCAGCCAACACAACTCAGCTCCACATAACCCATGCACAAGAAACCCGAAGACATCAACAACAAAGTGTATCACACAGCAACACACAGTTAATAAGAGAATCTTAAAAGTTCATGGAAGGAAAACAATAGAGAAAACAAACAGGGAGACATTAGGATAACAGTACATTTCTTGTGGAAAATAATGCAAGCTAGAAAATACAGTAAAAAGTAAGATTTTTAAAGGACCCAAAGAAAAAACCACATGGACAAACATAATGAACTGTAATCCCACACGCCCCGAGACTGACGAGCAAACCCAGAGCCCCACACATACAAGGCACCCTACCACTAAACTACATCTCCAGTCCTTTTTCATTTTGAGATGAGGTGTCCCTAAGTTGCCCAGGCTATCCTTGAGCTTGTGATCCTCCTGCTTCAGGCTCCTGAATAAGACAAAATGATAATTTAAGGTAAAAATAATACCACACTGAAATTTAAAGCCCTGTCTCAAAAAACTGTAAAGACTTCAGGGTGGATGTAACTCAGCACTCCTTGGGTTCAATCCCCAGTGCCAGAAAAAAAGAAACAAAAAAAGCAAGCAAGCTATATAGAAACACAAAGTATTACAAAAATAGCACAAAGAGCAAGAGGGTAGGAATAGGACACACTGCTGTAAGTATAAATGTAAAGTTGTAAAGAATGTATGCTCTGTCTCCAAAACAACAACCACCACCTAAATGAAATCTCTGTTGTGTCATAGACTGGCCACAGATAATGGAACAGAAGTACCCTAAGTCACAAAAACAGGACATACAAACATCACAAAAATATCATGGAAAAGTCACTATACAAGCGACAGCTTCTGCCTTGGACAATTACCAAAAGCAATTCCTGAGGAGGAATAATCTCATTTCTTGACTTAGCATATTACAATACTCAACACATTCAGTTTTTAACAAAAATCTATAAGGACAGACATATAAATTAATGGAATAGAATTGAGAGCTCAAAAGCAAATCTTATCTACCATTAACTGACTTTTGAAAAGCATACTAAAACTATTTAATGGGAAAAATATTTCTTTCCAACAAATGGTACTGGGAACACAGAATATTCAGAAGCAAAAGAATAAAATTAGAACATTTTTGTTACTTACAAGTACTAACTCATAAGTCAAAGATTAAATTTTAAGAGTTAAAACAGAGGAATAGGCAACATAACCCAAAGAACTGGCATCAATATTTCAGGCTCATGTCAAGCAAGAAATAGATACATGAAAGGTAAAGCATGGAGAAATGGTGTCCTTGACCTAGGGGAAGACAGACAACATTAAATCCAGCAGAGGTCGGTTAAGAATTGGGTTTCATAACTAACAAGTCTTAAGTGGTGGAGCTGTGTCAGTGGCTGGTAGGTGCAGAAGCCAGAATGTAACAAGTTTAGGTATGAATGATGTGCCATGTCCCAACTTTAACACACAAATGAGGTGTTTAGTTGTTCTAGCTAAAATAGGAGATTGTAATGGTCTCAGATTTGTAAGTTAATTCCATTGTTTTGAATAACTTAACAATTCTTGAGGTCTCAAGAGTTCTAATGTACAGTAATTTGTAATTCTGTTGAGAGGATTGAGTTTTCTTTGGGGGGAGGGGAGACAAGGGGATACCAGGAATGGAACCCAGGACTTTAGGTTTGCCACACAGACACTGTGCTGCTGAGCTATGTACCTGATCCTGCCAAGAAGATTTTGAATACACTAAGTCCCTGATTTACAAATAAGTTTTATTTTGAAAGAACAAAAGTCAGATTCATTCGAAATCTCACAAAGTAAGTCTTACACAGTACACCTGTGAATTTTACACAACACCCTGTGAGAAGTTCACAATCCGAACACTTACAAGTCAGGGACTTACTGTACTGTACTGGCTGTTTGGGGGCTACGGGACGAGAAGCCCACAGCTACTACCTGTGTTCTGAACTGTAGTGCACCTGTCTTTAGTAGCTCTCATTTAGGGTAAAGAAGTCACTCAAAATTTTCAGTTTATCCTATGTGACACCAAGGGAAACATGAAATTCCTAGTGGTATACAAAATTAAGGTACTTGCAATGACCATAAGGTTGTTGTATGTGAATATTAAGGGTGTGATATATTTAGGGGAGATATGTTCAATACTTCCTCTTAATCATAAATTAGCAGCATTTCATCTTTAAGAAAAGCACTGCCCACAATGAAAAGATGAAATTCAAATTACACAAAATATGCAGAGAAAATATTTTTCAGAAATATTCTGTTTTTTACATATTGTTCCTCAGAGAGATAAACTAGATAAAAAAGAAAACAAAAGAATCATGTTGCAATTTACATAAACTCAAAACACTGGAAGGTAAAACCTAGATACATAAAACAAACAAGGTTATTAAGATTCTGATGATAGAAAGTGAGCTAATCTAAGTGGCTGCACTTTCAACTGCTCTAAAAGTATTCACTATGCCACCTCACCAGCAGAAAGAAAAGCTAAAAATAGTCATCTTTCGCTTATAAAATATTTCCCACTGTCTTAGCGAATATGGAGCTGAATATGGACAAATGTCAGCCTTAAAATCTTTTATAAACTCTCTGCCTTACTCAGACAAAAACCTGACAACTATGTAATTGTAAAAACTATAGCAGGAGTAGTTTCATCCTTAGACTTCCAACTACTTTTAATACCAAAAAAAAGTTTCCTACAATTAAAGTCATATATTGAATTATTAATAAATTCACACTACTTTAAACAATTACTTTATTTCAAAAATGGAAATTTCCTAAAGAAAATTTAGTGATATGAAAATACTATCATAAAATATTAAGTGAAAAAAGGCAAGATAAAAAGTTGAAGTATAAAACATAGGCAAATTTACATGTTACACACTGCAAGATCAGAGTAGGCATTAAAAATTAATTTCTTAGTAGGCATGATGGCACACGCCTGCAATCAAAGCCACTTGGGAGGCTGAGGTAGGAGGGTCACTAGTTTGAGGTCAGCGTGGGCAACTTCCTTTGACCCTGCCTCAAAATGAAAATAAAAAGGGTTGGGGATGTAGCTCAGTTCATTTCAGCACTCCCTGGGTTCAATCCCCATATCCTACATCACCGCCACACAAAAGACTTATTTGTAATTTCTCTTTTTAAAATTCTTCACTCAAGAATGTACTGTCTTTTTGTTTTTATGTATCTTGTACAAAAATCAATGTAATATTATTTATGCATATACAGCAAATCATTAATCACCTAGTAGCCTGCTGCTAAATTTTTGAAATTTCACAATGGCAAATATTTCATAATAAAATCTGGCTAATCCTTACAGGTACAAGAGAAGTTACATATGAATTTTTCCACATATAGAACGCAAATTATTAAGAAACCACAGATGCAACATGCCATACTGGATGTCAGCTGTACAAAAACCTTCAGTTTCATTTTATCACATCCTAACTGCAGGTTTCCAATAAACCCTCTTTAGGAGGCTTGCCTATGCTTTTCATTCTCTTTTCCCCTTGAGCTTAACTCTTTGTCCTATTTATTTTTACATTATTCTGCCAATGTACTTAGTAACCGCTGCCTGGTAGACTTAATTGAATAGGTAGCTATATAACTAAAAGTATGGCAAAAATTCTATCAGACTCATCTGTTCTCTCACAACTGGCAGGATATCAGGCATATTTTAAGTCCACTGGTGTTAAAAAACGGGACTGGGAGGGCCTGGGATATAGCTCAGCAGCATAAAGTGACTGCCTGGCAAGTATAAGGTCCCAAGTTCAAGTCCCATTACCAAAAACAACACACAACAACAAAATAAAGAAAAACAGGACTGGTTAGACCAAACCAGCTGCCTATGAGCTAAAAAAATGAAATGCACAGTAACTGGGATGCTAATTTCCTCTTTTTCAAAAATTTTCTTTTCTTTTTTGTTAATACAACCAATCCAAAATTTTTTATTCTAAAATTCTGCTACTTGGTGACAGCTGAAAAACCCTAATCTGCCAGGTATTTTCCTACATACATACACATGCCTACTACATATATGTGCAGACATTTATAATCATGTGGGTGTATCATACACTGGGAGGAAAGTAGGAAAAAAGTACTGTAGGTTTGTGTCTTTTTGTAAGTAGGGAAATTAAAGTAAGGTTGTAGGTTAAAGCAAATATGCTAGTAAAGAGGCACAACACTGATGATATAAAAAGAATGGAAAGATGACTTAGTAACATCCTTGAGTAAGGTGGCAAGCGAAGTCTAGTTCCTAAGCCAAGGGCCTGGAATCAGTCCACAAACCAGACCCATCTCCAGTCAAGAGTAACACACAGCATCACTGGCTGAGGTGGAATAAGGCAGATATGTGATTAAAATCTTTAAAGGTCAGCTTCTGGGGGGTTCCATTTCTCAGGAAGAAAAAAAGCAAAGTCATCACCAAAGAGTTTAAGGGAAAAAAAAAAAAAAAAAAAAAAAAACCCAATAATGAGAAGTGTATAATGAGACACTACAATACAGAATAGTCATCTAGGAAACTTGAGCGTGTAGGACAAGAGTAATACTGTACAATGGCTCAGTGGGATTAAATAGCTCTATCAACACTATTTCATACGTTAAAGTAATATGGTTATATGTTGCAAAAATAACCTTAGTTTATTCTACCATTTAGTGAAATGTTTTTTGATTAATGATCTTACCCGTAATGCTGTTTCTTCCTCCCCTTATTTATATTTATTTAAATGTATCTTATATTTTCCCGATATAGCTTCATTTTTAACCACTTAAATCTTGATATAATTTTAATATTACTGTGAAAAGTAGAAACTTTACTTTTTAATGGTAAAACTTTTATTTTTTATTACCTGCTTGTACAGGTATCAGTTGTACAGTTTCATCCAATTTCAGTACCTGTACATGTGTACCACATGTGCAGTGGTATTTTGTACTAGTTGTAGTATGGCCCACATCTCTTTTTCTGAATTCCTCTGGCTTTTCTTGTATTTTTCTTTATTAAACTATGCATTTTAGGCATGCATGGGACCTAACACACTCAGCTTCCCTTTTCAGTTCAACATTCTTGATCCTCTTCCCTAACAAAAGAGTAGCACAGGATAATTTCTCTGCGCTCTCACTGAGAGGACTGTATTTTCCAAGGAGTGGCCCAAATTCCGGGCAAGTATTCTAAAAAATAACAAAGCCTGAAATAATCTATTCATCAGCAATAAATTAACCAAAATCAATCCACACAAGCTTCCTCCAGAACTTTGGTTATAGAACAAGTAGGGTACCTGAAAACTGGTAACCAGAAACAAACAAAATAAATGCCTAAAAAAGGCAAGAGAGGCACTGGGGATTTTAGCTAAGTGGCATAAGTCCCTGCCTGGCAAGCGCAGAAAGAAAGACAGGAAGCAGCCAGGTCTCATGGTGCGTGCCTGGCTGAGGCAGGAGGATCACTGCTAGTTCAAGACCAGCCTGGGCTACACATTGAGTTCTAGGCCAGTTTGACCTACATAGTAATTCCTTGTATCAAAAAAAGAAAAGACAGGGGTTGGGGATTTAGCTCAACGGCATAAGCCCCTGCCTTGCAAGCAGGCAGTCGTGAGTTCGATCTCCAGTACCGATGAAAGAAAGAAAGGAAAGAAAGAAAGAAACAAAGAAAGAAAGAAAAGATGGGGGGCAGATTAAGTAGGCAGAGATACTATATGATAACGTTATTTCTGGTTCTAATTTCAACCTCCACACATCCTTACAATAAACTTAAGTAACATGGTATTCTTTCTTGTAACAAAATGTCTACAACATAAATTCAGAATCACTTGATAAGGATTTGCTCTCTTCCCTTTATCTCCCAAATTAATTTTTAATTACACTAAATAACTGAAAATAAAGTTAGATATGTTAACACACACCTATAACTACAGTACTCTAGAAAGCTGAGGCGTGAGGATCACAAGTTCAAGCCCAGCCAGGGCAAGTTAGTAAGACCTCAAAATTAAAGTAAATATATAAATACAAACAAAAAAGACTAGGAGTATAACTTAGAGCAAACGCCCTGGTGTCAACCTCTAATACCATTTTTTTTTAAAAAGTATTTCTAAAGATTATAAGCATGCAGGCTTATAAAAATTCTTTTCTTCAAACAGGTGTACATTTGAAAAATACTCTTCTGTTTCACTTATTAATTTTGCAAGAGATTTGTCTTCAATTTTCTTAGAAGACATACAGTACCTATATTTCTCATAGAGTGATCCATGAGAATACATCTTGAAATGTTTTAGATGGAAATGAGTTCCATGTTTAAGAAATTTGGATTTAGCTCAGCAGCACTCGTGCCTGCCTGGCAAGCATGAGGTCGTGAGTTTAATCTCTAGTACCACAAAACAAAACGAAATTTGGAGAAGCTATTGCATAAAATACTTACAGATTCATGTGGTACATCATCATATCAAAAACCAAGGGGCTGGGAGTGTAGTTTGATGGTCCAATAAATGCTTAGCATGTACCAGGCCCTGTGTCCAATTCTCAGCAACCCCCTCTTCAAAACTGAGAAATGATTAAACTTGGTGAAGTTTCCACACAACGGGTACACAATCAGAGTGGTATATATGCTAGAAGCCATTTCTTGTATACTTACTCAGCAGCTACTATTCCCCTAACAGACATTATTGTTTGTGATTTTATCTCCAGATTTAGAGTCAGAACATAGGGTCAAAGTCTAGGTCAAAAAGTACAGTGTAATTCTCCTGGCCAAGGTTGACTGGTCAAGGACAGAACTTGGCATTTAATGTGGTTCAGTCATAGTGAACTCCAGAATTTTTCCCAGGAATGTTGGACAAAGATTTTTCCTCTTTTAAAAACGTTAAGATATAAATCTGGAAGGATTCCAGGAACTGTTAGGAACCATAAATACCTAAAATTGGGATCAACATTAAAGAACCACTACAAAAGAAATAAAACATACTGCCCTTAACTATGCTCATTCTGTAAAGGCCTCCTTCCCTTGTTTCCTGGAGTGTTTCTATGTTGTAATAAACAATTCCTTTGTTTCAAGATACCTGCCTGTCAATATATGACTCAATGTATGTAACCACTTGTTTCATCACTTGCTTTGTACTTCCCACTTCTAAATTCTATTAACAACTAAACTCTTCCTAAATTCAGCACTGTTGCCTTTGAGGAATTATCCCACAACAGTCCACTGGTATAAAGATTAAATGCTGCCTTCTGATCTGCTTGGTAGGGAGAGGGAGGGAGGGAGGGAGGGAGGAAGGGAGGGGGAGAGAGAGAGAGAGAGAGAGAGAGAGAGAGAAACACAGACAAACATACTTGTCTCACAAAAGTGAAAGAAGAAAAAAACATTCCTATCACAAAAGTTTGTTCAATAAACATTAGGTAATATGTGTAAGATTATTTTATTCTAGATGCTTGAGATATATCAACCAAGAAATCAAAATCACTGCCCTTATGTCACTTACAGTGTAACAAATGTTAGAAAATGACAAAGAAGAGCCAGTGACTGATACTAGAAGGAATTGAGGTGAGTTTTACAGAACATGGAGAGGTGTCTAATCACAAACATTAAAACTAGGACAGGCAGTGCTAAGGGAGATGGCTGTGTGATTAGCTATGTGAAAATCCAGGTAAGGAAAACAAACAGCCGCACCATGGCCCTCACACAGACACACACGTGGTGTTTGAGAAATAGCAAAATGGAGTTGTTAAGAACAATAAGAGTTATAGACGATGACAACCAACAGGTAGTAACAGGGCAGTTCACACTCTGGATTTTGCTGAGTCAGATGGGAAACCACTGGCAAGTGATAAACTAAAGTAATTGACTAGTTTATATTTAAAAGAATCACTCTGGCTGGAAAGTAGAAAAACAGTAAATGGGATAAAAGTAGATGATATCACTAAAGTAATTGACTAGTTTATATTTAAAAGAATCACTCTGGCTGGAAAGTAGAAAAACAGTAAATGGGATAAAAGTAGATGATATCACTGTTGTAAGGATAAGAAATGGTGGCTCAAATTAGGATAACAGCAATAAGGATCATGAGAAGCAGTCATATAGTAAACAACTTTAAAGACAGAGCCAAGATGATTTCCTAGCTAACTAAATTTAGGATATAACCAGAGACAAGCCTGAAATTTTGAAAAGAATAAAGACGGGGACTGGGGAAAAGCTCAGTACAGAACTTACCTAGCATGAGCTCCGCTCCAAAAAGGGAAAAAGATGTAAATGCCCTTAAGCAAAAGAGTAAAGAATGGGGATAGGCTCATTTTGGAAGAAACAAAAGTTCAATTTTAGATAGGTCAAACTTGAGACATATCTAAATGATGATATAAAGTAAGCAGTGACATGAAACTCTGGAACTCCTAAAGGTCTTGGTCGGAGATATGAATTTAAGGTGATTGTTTAAAGCTTTAGACTGAAATCAAAGATACGTAGGCAGAGAACAAGCAAAGAGTCTGGGAAGAAATGACCAGTGAGATAAGAGAAACATCAAGAGACTGTGATGTCCTGAAAGTCAAGTGAGGAAATGTGACATACAGCAGAACCTGATGAATTGCGTCAAGTACCAACAAAGCAAGAAAGCTGCAAGCGAGCCATGGAGTTTGGTATCACAAATCTTCTCACAGTTAAGTTTCACTGGAAAAACTCAAGCAAAAGCCTGAATTAAACTGGACTTAAAAAAGAACAGAAGGTGAAGAATTGGCGACAGCATATACAGAAGATTCACTCAAGGATAGGGGGACTGGACCCACTGAGCTACGTAGCTGCATATCTAGCCCCTTTTTAACTTGCAATTTTCCAGCCTCAGCCTCCAGAGTAGCTGGGATTACAGATTTGAGCCACCTATGGAATTTCATCACAACAAGGAACAATGGGACAGAAGCTGGCAAGGGAAGTGGAGGGGGAGTCAAAAAAAGGATTCTAGGGCTAGGGATATAGCTTAGTGGTACAGCATTTGCCTAACATGTATAAGGCCCTAGGTTCAATCCCTAGGACCACCAAAAGATTCTGGTGGGTGTTCATTAGCTCTGCTCAAACTCTATGGATTAATGTTTATGTTTATGCTGGTTTCAGGCAGACTTTAACTGGCTCTAATAGTTCTTCAGAGTTGGTTTTTCTAGTAGTCTTGTGCAACAGTTCTTGAACAGGAGTACAAACTTGGTAGTTTCTGGCCATACTACAATTCTAGAAAGAAAAATTATTTAAAATATTTCCCTACAGTTTAAAATAAATTGATTACATACTTAAGGTGTTTCCCGCCTAAGGATAAGTATTTACCAACATCTTTTTTTCCCATTAATAAATGCTAGCCAGCTTATCTTTTGCCATGCATTTCACTAGCTGTACAAATACATTTAGGTGCAGTTTAGCAGCCACTTTCAAATCCATTTTATTTCATTCTTTCCTCAATGAAATATAAAAATAAAGTATTAAAAATATTAATTAAATTCATATGCCCAGAAACAGCTCCAAAGACATAATTGATTTTATATTCACAGCAGATGAATGAGAAAGTCCAGGCATTTGGGTAAATATTGATTTACACTTTTGAAATATAGAGTTTATGTAGAACTCAATATTACGAACTATTATAATTGATGTCCTCTAGGAAGAAATGGAGTTCCTTTCTGATAAGGATTAAGAGGATTCGCTTCTTCCTGTTGAGTGGCACCTCTCAGTGTATTGCTGAGAGTCCCCAGCTGACTAGAGCACCTTCTTCTGCAACTTCTACTGGCTTCAGGCTGCATTTGAAGGATCCTGGGAGACCGTGAAGCCATGCAACGTTAAAAAAGAAATTCTACTGAGAAGTTTTGGGAGAATTTTTGTATCACTAATGTTCACAACTCCCGATATGTGAATCATTGCCAAAGTACTTTTTCATCTGATCTATTGGTTATGTGGTTCAGTAGTGTTCAAAAAAGAATCACATCTGGGGCTGCAATCTGGGACTGAGCAGTTGCAGCCACTCCAAGTCCCGGTAACATGCATTTCACAGTGCCTTCTGGAGACAACTCCTTAACCCAAAGAAATGACTTGAACAGTGAGAACTTCAGGTCTCTACTGGTTCCAGATGAATTTTAGGAGTGATTCTCTAGATCTATAAGAATTTCGCAGTGAATCCATCTGGGCCTGGGCTCTTCTTTGTAGAAGAGCAATGAAGAGACTGCTAGTGGACTTCCGGGACAACATGGCGGACAGATAGCAGCAGCTACCGAGGCTCTCTGAGAGACCCAGCTTAGAAACCAGGAATGGTGCGGAGTAAGGAATCCTAAGCAAGAGGAGATATACCCTGCTGACCCAAGAATGAACTGGGCTGAGAGAAACCACTGGGAATGCAATCCTGGTGCTATAACAGGAACAGATAAAGCCTCAGCGTGGAAGCTGGAGCCCGTGCCATTGGAAGACGCGATTTGGGTTTCCTGCTGCCGCTGCTGTGTCTGAATCGGCTCAGCAGGGAGAGAGACGCATGAAAGCTCTGAGAACGGGAATCGGTGAACGGAGTTGAGAGCGGGACAGGCAGGGAGCCGTGCATCGACCTGTGGTGAGTGAAGGAAACTGGGACTCTTCCACAGTCTAGGAGGCTCCAAAGAGGACATTCTGGGTCCAGGCAGACTTGCTGGAACAGGGCGCTATAGTGACTTCAGTCACATATCCCCCTCTCAAGCGGGATTCGTGAGCAGTGCCTAGCCCACGTGACACTGCTGGCTGAGACCCAGAAGGCTAGCACAACCCAGGTCCCAGTGCCTGGAGGTGCACCCTAGCGGTGAAGCCTTCAGTAGGTTGACCTGGAGGGGCGGGCCCGCTGCCTGGTCCGTAACTCCCTGGTGTGCTGTGGTGGGCAGGAACACCTAGCTGGCGCAAGTGAAACAAACTGTGGCGACAGGGAAGGAAGCTGGGCCTCCTATATATGCTTGTATTTAAGGAACAAAGAATATGGGAAGAGGGAGCAACAAGAAAGGCTCCTCGGCCCCCAATCCTGAGAAACAGGCAATAGCAGACACAGCACCAATAGACATAAAGCGCTATCTCCAGAGCCTCATAGACGAGTTCAGGAATGAAGTTATTAATGACCTGAAGCAACACATAAGCAGAATAGTTAGAGAAATGCTAAGCACTACCCAAGAAAAAACAGATGGTAGAATGGATGAACAGAAAAAAAGGGCAGAATTGTTTGATGGAGAAAATAGAGAAAACATAGAAAACGTGAAGCAGGTTCAAAGAGATTACCAGGAAACTAAAAACTCTATCGAAAACTGGCATAACAGCTTGAAAGAAACTAAGGACAGAATATCTGAACTGGAAGGCAGATTTGTAATATGGGAGCATGAAATGAAAAACTTCTTAAAAATAACAAAGAAACAAACAGCAATAATACAAAGACTAGAAGATGATAAGAGGATCTGTAACTTAAGAATAAAGAACATAAAAGAAGAGGTAGGGACACAAACAAATGAACTACAAAAGCTACTCGCAGAAATCATCCAGGAGAATTTTCCTAATTTAGCAAAAGATAAAGATACTCAGATGTATGAAGCATACAGGACCCGAGCCACCTACAACCCAAACAGAGCTACACCCAGGCATATAATCATCAAAATACCAGAAATCCAATATAAGAACAGAATATTAAAAGCCGTCAGAGACAAGAAACAGATCACTTACAAGGGAACACCCATCAGAATTACAGCAGACTTCTTGGCACAAACCATCAAATCACAAAGAGCGTGGGGGGAAATAATTCAAGCTTTAAAAGATAATAACCTCCATCCAAGATTGATATATCCTGCACAACTATCCCTGGAAATTGATGGAAAAACAAGGTGCTTCCAGGATAAAGAGGAAGTAGGGGAATATGCAACCACCAATTCATCCCTACAGAGAATACTGCAAGATATTCTAAAAAAGAAAAATACGAAGAATCCAGAAATAGTGGCAGAGAGGCCACAATGAATGAAGCAGAAAACAAAATAAAGAAGACAAACTGACAACCAATGACAGAAAAAGAGCTCAACAGAAATGAGGCAGAGAAGATTGGATGATAGGAACAGCTATTTTGGAGAAAACAACGTCATAATAGGTAATGCTGATTTAATATCATCTTGTTTTGAAGTCCCATCAAGCTTTTGTTCTTCTGTCTCCATAGGTCTTAACATGTTGTATCTTATTGGATTTTATTATATATCATAGTATAAACAAAAACTTCTATAGACAAGGAGATTACACAGAAACGATTGTTCATTTTCTGTTAGTTGATTCTAAATACCCTGTAATACTGTCATTCTCTTGAATGGTTTTACATTGTTTTGATATATTTGATGCTACAGTATATGAAGTTATACTCAAAGATTTCAAGGAAAGAGACAATATGGTAACTACTTTTATGTCGGGATAATCTTGTGGTGAAACACTGTTTTGCTTAAATGGTTATGTTTTGATCTGCACTGTTTTGTTGTTATGCCCTCTTTTATCTCAATCTCCATTTTATTATTTACTTTTTTATTTTTATCCTTTTAAGGGAAAAATAAATTAAAAATAGCAGGATATATTATAGTAACCCACTTTGATTTCCTATTAACTTGATTTGAAGCCCTGTATTGCTCTCATCATCTTGTTTTGACTGATGTTCCTTTATTCTGTTTTGCTTGATAGTACCAGGTTCGAAAGTTTAGGCAACAGCTGTGAAGATAGTGGGATTCATTATGATGCCCATTCTGGTTGAGTATTATCTACTTTTGAAGACCTGTAACATCTCCAATGTTTTGGTTCTGCTGGTTTCGTTCTTTACTGTTTTGTTCAAGTTTATTATAACTGATGATGTAGGCAATTCTATTGGAGATAGCGGGAGGCATTATGGTAACCATTGTTGATCACCTTGTATTATGTTTTTACATTATCTATTATGTCCACTCTTTTGATTTGACCGACTCTCTTCTGTTGTGTCACATTTGGTTTTGCTTTCTTCCAAAGGAGTGATGCGAACTGTGGGAGTAATAAACCCAAAAAGTGTGATTGTCATTGTGCAAAGGAGAGGGAAAGAGAGTGCTCTAAACGATATGGCTGCATGTATATTTAAGTGTATAAGACAGACAATGATATTGCTGAGTTTTGTTGGATCATTGAACAGAACTGTTTGCTGTCTCACTGTTTGAATGTCCACTTTATATGCTTTAGTTTTGTAACTTGAACAAATATTTCTAAGATGACAATGTGTAGTCCAGTAACTGGTAATTTCCTACTGTTTTTTTTTTTCTGAAGTTCTGTATAACTTGTACCCTTTTTATGCTTTTTTTTTTCTTTTTCTCCTTAAATAAAATTTTTTTAAAAAGAGACTGCTAGTGGAATGTTAAGAAGTGGCTGGAGTTGATACGCTGTCCCTGTCTGCAACTCACTAGCACACAGAAGTGGGAAGGGTCATCTAGCCAACACGCTTCAGAAGAATTGTAACCAACAAAGAAAGAAACTGGAGCCTCCTAGAAGAAGCAAAAAAGATGGGAAGAGGAAGAAACAACAAAATGTCCCCAGATCCCAACCCTGAGAACATTGACCCAGGACAGGTAAATACCAAGGAGAACAAGTGGACATAAAGAGATATATTCAGGACCTTACAGACGAATTCAATAGTGAAATATTTAGCCAAGTAAAGCAAGATTAATAAAAGAGATACTAAGCACCCCTCAAGCAGACACAGACGGAAGAAGAGAGGAACTCAAACAAAGGAGAGAACCATTTGATGAAGAATATAAAAAAATATAGAATACATGAAGCAGATTCAAAGAGATCACCAGGAAATTAAAAACTCTATGGAAAGATGGCAAATCAGCTTGAAAGAAACTAAGGATAGATTATCTAAACTGGAGGACAATTTTGCAATGTGGGAGTATGAAAGGGAAAACTTTTTAAAAATAACAAGGAAACAAGCAGTTAACAATACAAAGGCTAGTACACAGGAGGATCTATAACTTGAGAATAAAGCATGTAAATGAAGAAGCTGGGATACAAACAAAGGTACTACAAAAGTTATTCACAGAAGTAATTAAGGAAAACTTCCCAAACATTGGAAAAGGAAATGATATTCTGATATATGAGACATACAGAACTCCAGCCACATACAACCAAAACAGATCTACACCCAGGCATATAATAATCAAGATCCCAGAAATTCAATATAAGAACAGAATATTAAAAGCTGTTAGAGACAAGAAACAGATCACCTATAAAGGCCCATCAGAATAACGACAGACTTCGACACAAACCATCAAGTCAAGAAGAGCCTGGAGCAAAATATTCCAAGCCCTGAAAAAAAATAACCTCCATCCCAGATTGATATACCCTGCTAAACTGTCTCTAGAAATTAATGGGAGAAACAAGATGCTTCCAAGCAAAGAGGAACTTGGGAAATTCGCAACCACCAATCCAACTCTACAGAGAATATTGAAAGAGAATATAGAAAGAGGGAAAAGTACTAGGATTCTAAGAACAATGGCAGAGAGCCCTCAATGAATGGAGCATAAAACAGAATGAAGAAGATAAGCAGACAATTGATGGCAAAAAAAGAGCATAACAGAAATAAGACAGAGAAGATTTTATTCAAAACTGATATGATTGATAGTATCAAGTCTGAGAATATAAGCAACTACACGGAAGATGACAAGATTCTACAATACACATTCTGGTTTGATAACTGCCGGTTTTTGAAGTTCTATACTATATATAAAGTTGTGTTTTTATTAATACTGTTATGTACTGATATATTCAATTATACTATGTCTGATGATATAGCCAATTCTGTTGGAGATAACAAAAGACAACACAGGAACTATGGTAGAACTCTTTGTACAACAGTCTTACATGTTTTTTTCATTTCATGTGTTTACAGGAATATGTTTTGTTTCGTCTTGCTTTGTTTCGTTTCTTCCTCTAATACAGAAAGGACAGAAATACATATTAAGACTCATGCATGTGTAGAATCTATAAACAGTTTATGAGAACTGATCTTATGACACATGATGAAATTAACAGATACTTTGAAGAAAAAGACACTGAAATACCTAGTGCTGATCCTGAAGTGTCATAATGTGAAACCCAACAATAGGATTATTCTTTGTTCAGAGTGATATTAGCCTGCTTAGGTTTATTCAATCTCAACGTAATTGAAGATATGGATAACTGCATGTATGTTTAAGTGTATAGGATTGATAACCATATTTCTTACTTTTTGTTGGATAGATGAATAGAACTGGTTGCAATCTGACTGTTTGAATATGCTTTATATGCTTACTTCAGTATCTTGCTCACATCTTAGTATATGCTCACATCTTAGTATCTTATATGCTCACTTTATATGCTCCACTTTAGTATCTTGAATAACTATTTTTAAGACAATCTGTAACCATCAACTAGTGAGTTCTTTCTGTTTATTTTTTTCTTTGAAATTATGCATTATTTCTATCCATTTTCTGTTTTTAGTCTTTCTTTAAATTTAAAAAAGACACTACAGTACCCAGTGCTGATCACAGAGTGTCACAATGTGAAATCCAACAATACTATTTTTCTTTGTTCAGAACGATTTTAACCTGCTTTAGTTTGTTTAATCTAAACATAAATGAAGATATGGATAACTGCATGTATGTTTAAGTATATAGGAGTGACAACCATGTTACTAAGTTTTTGTTGGACAGTTGAACAGAACTGTTTGCAGTCTCGCTGCTCGAATTCCCACTTTACATGTTCCATTTTTGTATCTTGAACAACTATTTGTAAAACGATAATATGTAAACATCAGTTAGTGATTTCTTACTGTTTATTTTTTTCTCTGAATGTATGTATTATTTCTACCTATTTTCTGTTTTGTTTAGTCTTTAAATAAAAATTTTTAAAAAGGATTAGGAGGACTCATGAGGTAGGAGTAGTTATAATAAACCCTACATGCAAGTTAATGAACAATGATCAGAAGAAAAACACTGTTAGTAATAAACACCCAGATGACAAAAAAGCAAATATATGTAAATACTACTATAATAGGAATATGAAGCCAACCCAGAAAAACCCTAATGCAAAGGTAGCTCTCTCAGATTCAATTACTTGTCCCAAAACCATCTTTCCCTATAGTGCCAAATAACCAAAAAATGTTAGCCTGCCTGACCAAAGAATATGCAGAATGGAAAAAAGAAAAAGTATGGTTCTCTTGTCATTCTTTGCCTATTGATACGAGCATCTCATCATGCTGAATATGAGTATGAGGGTTGTCTCTTGAACACCCAGTAATGCTTTTTCACACAATATGGTGGCACCTAAATGTAAGCTATCTTCATCTGTGTACAACCAATCTGACCAAAAGCTGAAGCAAAACTCACTGTGTTGTATCTGTTTAAATGTGATAAAGGGTAGAGGATTTAGCTCAGTGGCATTAAGCCCCTACCTGGCAGGCACGAGACCCTGAGTTCAATCCCCAGTACCAAAAACAGACACATAAACAAATAAATATGGTGTACTATTTATAGACGTAACTAGTGGCCAATTTCAGGAATGTTGGTGAATACCAGTTGGGTATACACTAACTTCGGAACCTAAGCCCATGCAATCCATAGAGCAGACTGTTTGCTTTGACATTTTTTTACAGATAGTATTAGAAGGAAACTGGAGGCAGCTTTGTGGGATTTAATGGGAAAATGCCACAATGAAGAGATAAAGACACAAGCAAAAAGCAGGAAGGGTAGCAGAAACAAAACTGTTTTTAAAAAGTTTTTTTCAGGAAATCTAGAAAAAGGTTCAAAAGCAAAGGTACTTTCTTCATGGATACAGAGGTAGGGGTTTTACCACAAATATTTAGCTTTAAGGGGGAGTCACAGGTGGGTAAAGAGTTTAATATCTATCAACAAACACACACACAGACACTTGTTTTCTGAATGCACTTGTCTTACACATACACACATAGTCTCATGTGTGCAAAGCATGCATATACAAATTACGAGTTTAAAAAGTCAATTGGAAAATCAAATTACCACCCTTAACTGAACCAGTATCTACAACTGTAGGCTACCACACAACAAAAGTATATTTTGCACTGACTCTAGATTGAAGAATTGAATTAAATTAGTAATTATATTTTAAATGGCAAAATATTTATGTATGGTATATATCAAGCATCAACAAAGAGTATATTTCTAATTTCACAGAGGAAACCTAATTTCTATAGGACACTAAGACACAGCAATCCACTATTATTAAGCATAATTTCTTTTTATTCAGATTAAAGTTAAATACATTTTAGAGGTTACCCTAAAAGCATAATTGGAATGAAATTCTAGATTAAGAAACAAAATTAAAACAAGGGGCACTGACATTAACATAGATAATTAAAGAAATGGTAAAAGCATGAGCATTTTTACCCTAGAAACAGTATGTTAAATGTCTTTCTCCAAACATGCTTCTGGTTTAGCAAACTTATAGATGATGAAATTTTCTGAAAAGCCTGTTACATACACACAAAAGTGTATTTGTGATAGCCAAAAACTATAAACAGCCAAAATGTTTTTAAATGGGTGAACAGAAAAGCTGTCACACATTATACATCCACATCACAAAATATTACTGAACAATAAAAATGTACATTAATAAATGACAAAAATGCATCACTAATCATTGTCAAAACAACTGTAATTTTAAAAACTGCAACTTATATCATAAAGTGGTAAATTTCTTAACTCTACAAATTATAGGAAGAGATCAAATGACCAAACTCAGCTTGTTTTTCTTTTCATTTTAAAAAAAAAAAATTTTTTTTTTGAGACAAGAGTCTTGCTTTTAGTTCAGCTTAGCCTTAACTCACAAGGTAGTCCAGGCTGGCCTCAAACTCATGGCAATTCTCTTGCCTCAGCCTCCGAAGAGCTGCATGTCAGGTGTGTGCCACCATACCTGGCTAACAACCCCATTTGAAATTGGGTAAATTCAATGAATAGTTCAAAAGGAAAAAACACATACATACACATAATCATCATAGACAAGGTAGGGGTGGGACTCTCACCTTTAAGAGATATTTAAGATTGAGCCTGGACTGTAGCTATATCTGTTGGTTATTCTTCTCTGGTTGCTAAGACAAAATACCTGATGCCGAAAATTAAGGAAGAAAAAGTTTTTTTAGCTTACAGTTTGTAGAGATTTCAGTCCATAATTAGCTACCTCCAAGGCAGGGTGGTATCAGTTCCTGTTAGTGAAAGACAGCAAAGGCAACAAGAGCAAAAAATGTGGAAACAGCAAGCCTTTTTTCTTTCCTTACAATGTAAGCAAGCTATAGGCTCTCAGGTGGGTATAGCACTGGCACTAGTCCTTTTCCTCATTTTGCAAAGGCTCAGAATGTTTATAAAGAGAGGACCCTAGCCCTCTAGTGAGTCACTTAACTTCTAAACTTCTCAAATTGAAACAATCAATCAACCATTACAACATCCTAGAGGGTAAATAGCCTCCCTAGTGTGTGTACACTATGCTCTGTGATGTAGAACTGCTGAGTTGCTTAAACTTCTGAACTCAATGGATTGACACAATGTATCAATCATTACTGCAGCTCAAGGGTACACTACTGGCCTAGTGCAAAAAGATCTAGACTGGTGGCTGGAGATTTAGCTCGGCGGCACAAGCACCTGACTTGCAAACAGGCAGTCGTGAGTTCGATCCCTGGAACTGATAAAAAGGAAAAAGACAAAAAAAATAAAAAATTAAAAAAAAGATCTAGACTGGATTCCTAGCAGCAAAAGAAAACAACAGGAATGAATAGAAAAAGTACAACGAGTTATAAACTTTTACTCATTAATTTTGATTCAAATATTTTATAACAGATTGTTGAAGGCATGGAGTAAAAACAGTGGGGCTACAATAGCACAAACCTTTCTCTGGAATGAAACTCAGTAGCTTCTACCAAAATTTTAAACATACATTCCAAGTTACAAATTGTGTTATAAAAATACTGGCATTTTCCAAGCATGGGTGGTAACACACACCTCATTCTCAACATTTACAAGGCTGAGGCAAGAGGATTACGTTAAATTCAAGGTCAGGCTGGATCACATAACTTTAGGCCAGCTTAAACTACATAGCAAGACCTTATTTAAAAGAAAAAAAAAACTCAAAAACAAAAAAATGGCATTCTTTTTTTTTTTTTTTTTTTTTTTTTTTGTCTTTTTCCTTTTTACCGGTACCAGGGATCGAACTCACGACTGCCTGCTTCCAAGGCAGGCGCTTATGCCGCTGAGCTAAATCCCCAGCCCCTGAACACCATTTTTAATAGCAAAAATTTATCTAAATGTCAGCCTACAAGAGAATATTTAGTAATATATATGCCAGTCACCCATTAAATAGCTGTTACAAGAATAAGATAAGTTTGTTTGTATAGGCAGGAACTATCTCTGGAAAGATATAAAAGAAATTGAAAGCAACACTAGAGATTGAGATAAGAGGAACTTACTTTTCATTACACAGCTTTCTGTAAATTGATTTTGTCCCAACTTAATATATTGTCTATTACACATTCTGAAATAAAATGCAGTATGTACGTACACCAATTCCTCACAATAACTCCAACTATTTTGTACTGTAAACATACCAACTAAAAACTAACAAAATTAAATACTTCCATGTTAATGGAAAGGTACACAAATGGTAGAAGAAGTCATCTGAAATCAGAATCCAAAAGTCATTGGCTTAATATATGAAAACCAATAAAACACAGTATTAATATATGAAAACCAATAAAAAACAGTATTAATAATAGAATCCACACAATCCTTTCAATGGATACATTTCATAAATCCCAACATACTTTCATGATATAAAAACTCACAGAAACAGCCATGAGGAAGTCCACAGCTGTATTTAACGGTGAAACACAAGATGCTTTCCATAACAAGACAAAAATGTCCACCTCAGGCTCAACAGTATATGAAAAGAACTGTATACCTTTATCAAGTAAGAATTGTTCCCCTAAGATACCCCTAAGGATAGTTCAAGATACAAAATTCAATCAATGTAATACACAATAAAAAAGCGTACCACTTGGTGCAGAAAAAATTCATTTAACAAAACTCAGCACCACTTCATGATTTGAAAAACACTTGAACCAGGAATATAATGAAGCTATCTCACTAAAATAAAGTCCACATATGATAAACCAACCCCACACATCAATGATGAAAGACTAAAAGCTTTTCTTCCTGGGATCAGAAACACAGCAGCTCTTGCCACTTTTACTGAACACAGTAGTGCTGGTCCTAGATAGAGCAACTGGGTAAGAAACAAACAAAAGACATCCAGATTTTAAAGATGCAAAATTATTTTGTTTGCAGGTGATAAGACTTACATTTAGAAAACCCTGAAGGGCTCATGTATTCTAAAAAAACTATTAGGATGTGAAAAAACGCAGTAGAGTTTCTATATGTTAACAAGTTTAAAATTGATTCAAGAACATTCCATGTTCAATAGCATTAAAAAGAATGAAATACTTAGGAATAAACTTAAGCAAAACACTGCATACTGAGAACTATAATGTACTGCTGAAAAAATTAAAGAAAACAAAAAATAGGTAACATTCATGGACTAAGGAGGCTTAATAGTGGTTAATTTTCATACCACTCAAACCAATCTATGGATTCAGAACAAACCCTTTCAAGATCCCAAAATTCGGGGGCTAGGGATTTAGCTCAGCGGCATAAGCACCTGCCTTGCAAGAAGGAGGTCGTGGGTTCGATCCCCGGTACTGATAAAAAGGAAGGAAAAAAAAAATCCCAAAATTCATCTGAAATCTCCTGGAGATCCTGATTAGCCAAAACAATCTTGAAAAAGAACAACATTGAAAGTTACAAAATTAGGAGATCTTAATTTGAGGAAACATTATAAAACTACAGTCATCGAAACAGTGTGGTACTGACATAAGGCAGACACAAAAGCTAACGGACCAGAACAGTATTAGACATTACCAATGCACATATGGCAGATTGATCTTTAGCAGGGGTGTCAAGATCATACAAAAGGGAAAGGGCAGGGTCTTCAACAAATGGTGCCAAGACAATGAGATATCCAAAGGCAAAAGAATGAAAATCTCATGTTCATACCCAAAAATTAACTAAAAAAATGATCAAAGACCTAAACGTAATATAAAATTCCTAAAAGAAAACCTGGAGGTAAAGTGCTTGTTAGTTTTAGATTTGGCAGTGATTTCTTGAATTGACACGAAAAACAAAGGCAACACAAACCAAAAGTAGCCTTGTAATGTAGTCAGTTCAGGGACAGAACGAGGTCTTACCAAGTAAAAGGCCCTGAGCTTGATACCCAGCAACGCAGGCACGCACGCACGCACGCACGCACGCACGCACGGAGGGAGGGAGGGAAGGAAGGAGGAAGGAAAGGCAGGAGAGACTACATCAAAATCTAAAGCTTCTGCAAAAAATAAACAATCAACAATGAAAATACCATTTGGAAGAAAATACCTACGAATCTATTTCTAATAAGGGGCTAATATCCTGAATAAAGAATTCCTACAGCTCAACAAAAAACAAGTAACTCAACTTATAAATAGGCAGAAGACTTGAACAGTTTTCCAAAGATATTGAAGCAGCCAAAAAGCATATGAAAAGATGTTCAACAGCATTTATCACTAGAAAAATGCACACCAAAACTTATTATAAGATAACCTCACATGCATTAAATGACAGTATCAAATGTAAAATACAGCTGCTATAAAAAACAGGATGCCAGTTCCTTAAAGTAATTGAAAATAAAACTGCATATGACCCAGAAATCCCACTGTAGCTAAATACCTCCCCACAAAAAAAAAAAAAGGTAAGATCTTGAAATACTTACTCTTAGTGTTCACAGCACCATTATCTATAAAAATCAACAGGTGAAATCAACCCAAATGAACATAATGAGTATGTATGTATCACATAGTATTAACCTATCTTAAAATGGAAAAATTTCAGGTAGGGATGGTAGTACTTAATCTGAAATCCACCCCATTTAGGAGGATCCTAAATTCAAGGCCAGCCTGGATAATTTAGCAAAACCTATCTCAAAATTTAGGGGGAAAAGGCTCAGGATACAGTTCATGCTTGCATGTGTGAGGGTTTGAGTTCAATCCTTAGCAGGGGGGAAATAAAGGAGGGAGGGGAAGAAATCCTGTCACAAGCTACAATATGGATGAATCTTGAGTATTACATGCTAAGTGAAATAAACTAATCACACACAAAACAAAGAATTCAGAATACTGTATGATTCCAATTACCAAAAATATTTAAGAGTACATAATTTCATAGAAACTGAAAGTAGAATGGTGGTCACCAGCGGATGAGGCTGGGGAAAAAGGGAGTTGTTCATAAGTACAGTTTTGCAAGATAAAAAAGTTCCAAAGGAGCCACGCAAGTGCAGGCCTGTATGTGTTCTCAGCACTCAGTAGGCTGAGGTCAGTCAGGGCTACAAAGTAAATTCAAGGCCAGCTTAAATTACGTAGACACAGAGACCCAGTCTCTAGGAGAAAGGAAAAAAAAAAAGATTTTATAGGTCTGTTGCAAAACAATATGAATACATTTAACACTACTGAACTATAAAATGGTTACAATAAATTTTATGCTTTTTAAAACACAATTAAAATTATATAACAAGCTCAGTGTGGCAGCACACCCATGTAATCTCAGCTACTAAGGAGGCTGAATTAGCACCATAAATTCAAGTCCAGCCTGGGCAAAATAGCAAGACCATATAAAAATAAGTGCAGGGTGTGTGTGTGTGTGTGTGTGTGAGTGTGTGTGTGTGTGTGTGTGTGAGAGAGAGAGAGAGAGAGACAGAGACAGAGACAGAGACAGAGACAGAGAGAGAGACAGAGAGAGAGTTGTGTAAAACAAAAACCAAAGGCATAAAATGGCATAATACAACATAGATGAACCTTGAAAACATACTAAGTGAAAGTAGTTACAAGTGGTCATTATATTTATGATATGAAATGTCCAGGACAGACAAACCCACAGAGATAGAAAGAAGCAGTTTCCAGGCATTAGAAGGAGGAATAATGGGAGCGCGACTTTGATTAATACAAAGGTTTCTTTTAGGAAAAAAATTCTGGAACTCCATAGTGGTGACTGATGTGTATTCTGTGAATATACTGAAAACCACTGAATTGTATTTAATGAAATGAACACACCACCATGAATTTGCTATTTTTTTTCTTTTTTTGTCTTTTTCGTTTTTATTGGTACCAGGGATCGAACTCACAACTGCATACTTGCAAGGTAGTCGCTTATGCCGTTGAGCTAAACCCCCAGCCCCCGAATCTGCTATTTTTTTTTTTTTTTGGTCTTTTTTCTTTTTATCAGGATCGAACTCACAACTGCCTGCTTGCAAGGCAGGCGCTTATGCCGCTGAGCTAAATCCCCAGCCCCAAATCTGCTATTTTTTAAAAAAAACAAACAGCATAAAATTAGTAACAGATTTAACAATTTGTTTTCAACTACTATGTAACAAAAAACAAAAAATTCTGTGACAAACCATGATAAAATATATATAGAACATATATTCAGAAAGCAAACTAATGTATATTATATACAAAGTATGAACCAACAAGAAAAAAGCACAATAGGAAAATAATCAAGCTATGTATGGACACACAAATCACTCACAGATTGTCAATAATCACAAGTGGTCTACTTCAGCAGAAGACAGGCTGCAAATTAAAATGCAATGTTTTTGCTTCACCAGTTGACAAAATTTTAAACTACTGATAAAACTGGGTAATAGGAGCTCTTGTGTGTTCATAAAAGTGCAAACAGTTTGCTATAAAAAGGGAAAAGGGAATGATTTTAATATGCCATAAGAAAGTAAACAGAATTAAAAGTATGGAAATTTTTTAAAGATATGTTCATCGGAATACAAATATATATATACACACATATTATGTATATATACATACATACAGAGAGGCATTTACTAATATAACTGCAAAAATGAGAAGAAAATAAAAATGAAAACGTGTGTTCATGGAAAAGAGACAACCTACGACTATACTATGAAATATTCTATAGGCGTTTAAAGACAGTAATCTATATTGGAAGAATTTAGGATGTGTGAACTATTTCTAATGCACAGTCCAGGTTATTCTGGCTGAAGTACTCCATAAAACCACCACAAAGTCGATCCCTGGTACTGATAAAAAGGAAAAAGACAACAACAACAACAACAAAAACACCACAAAGAAAACCTCTCCACAAGACAAAAAAATTTAAATTTTTGTACCCTATTAATGATATTCCTTTAATTTTTATCACTACACACTGCCTTTAGTTTTTTGCCCTGTCTAAAAACAAATGGTTTGATTCCTCTACTATATCATAAATTCCTTAAATAATCAGGTTTTATCCTTTTCCAACAAATAAAACATTGCTTGGTACACAAAAATAATCAATAAATATTGGCTAAATGAATTTTTAAATAGAAAATAAGTATTTTTATATTTATTTAGTTTAAAAAGTCAAAATCTGTTGAAAGGATAAAATTTTCCTTTCCTGACCATGAGTATTTGCAAGAAAAGAAAAGAGAAATATATTAGGTTAGTATATAATGTTCAAAGTAATTCACAAGATAACAGTATAGAAACAATACAGTATTTAAAATATTTGTTCCTTAATGTTTTAGAAAGACTTGATTCATATGATAAAAATCAAAAATAAATTAACTCATTGTATCACTATTTTATGTTTTCTCTTACTCAAATAAACTTTTCCTTACTCAGGAAAAGTTTTTTAATTTACTTAAAATTTTTGAAAAGCCTCATAATCTTTATTATATTAACATCTTTCTATTGCAGAAAAATAATTTAAATTATTTTCTCTAAGGCAAAGATTTTTCCCCCCACAAAATCGTCAAGAAACCATGAATTCTCAGAATACACATCACAGCAACAAAATAAAGTTTGGGAAAACACTTGAAATCTAAACTGGACTGAAGAAACAATCTATGGGCTTTGTTTTAAATATTTAGGTATTTAGTTATGCAGAGTTCTGTAATTTTAATACAATACACTCTTTTTCTACCTACAAACTAATTGCTGAAAGGTAACATTAGAATTCTTCATACTTACACTGTCAATTTCATAGGGTCCAAACTCATTTGTTTACCAAAATCATTTCATTTACAGTGCATACTGATAAAGACTATCAATTAAAATTAAAACCACAAATCTCCTTTTAAAATACAAACATACTTCAGTAGTTAAAACATACTGACCCAATTTTTCATCAACTGACTTCTACTGAAAAAATTCAGGGTGACTCCTCTAAGAGCAAGATGATATAAAATTACTCCAATGCCTGTGTCTTATATTATGATACATACTGGTTGTACAATCAGACAAACTTGTGTTTCACTCTGACCCCTTCACCATTGATGGCTGTGAGGCCTACACAAGAGAAGCCATGCGGAGCCCTCCACTTACTCCCCAGCACAGTAGGCCTGGGAGTTTGTAGTTGTCTTAGCACTTTCTTCCTCCTCACTGAGATACAATGCCCAGCCCTCACAACTTAAAGGAGAAGTTAATTTTGCTTCCTGTTTGTAGTTCCTGGTCCACAGGCTCTAGGCCACCAGGGCACAGGCTCCAGGGCACAAACAGGACAGCAGTGGAGGAAAAGGTGCTCAACCCATGGCAGCCAAGAAGGAGAGAGCCGAAAGAGGAGCCAGAGAGCAGGCTCTGTACAGCCCTGCAGGTAACTCGCTCAGCACCACCTTTTCTGCTAGACCTAATCTCCTAACAAACACAGCTCTGCCCATTAATGGATCCTTAAGAACTCACCCGCAAATTCTGAAAGCTCCATTTCTTCTTTCTTTTTTTTTGGTACCAGGGATCAAATTCACAACCATGTGCTTGCAAGGCAGGCACTTATGCTGCTGAGCTAAATCCCTGGCTGAAAGCTCCATTTCTAACACTGTATGGGAAATATCTGATCTTCATAATGTATCCCAGTAAGATCTTACATAGAGGATCCCTTTGGATCTGCTTTTTTTTCCTGGTACTGAGGACTGAACCCAGGGCCTTGTACATGTAACTCAGGTACTCTACCAATGAGCTACCAAAAACCCCCAAAAATCTGTCCTTTAAAATAATTTTATTCTGAGACAGGGTCTCACCGAACTATGCAAACTGGCCTAAAAGATGGAATCCTCCTACCTTAGGTTTCTGATTAGCTGGGATTATAGGCTGGCCTAGTTGGCGTTGTTAATCTATTTATTTACTTTGGACCCCAAGTATATTGTTTTATTACTCTTTATAATTAAAAAAAAAATTGTTTTAAGTTTGGCAGTGCTGGAGACTGAACCCAGGCCTAAATATGCAACATAAGTGCTACAGAGCTAAGCTACATTCCCAACCCTGTTTTAAATTTTTTATTAGGATGTTTTGCTTTGTTTTGTTGACATAGTCTCACTATGTAATTCTAACTGGCTTTCATCTATCTCACTATGCAGCTGAGGAATTTTCCTGCCTGACCCTGGTGAGTCCCAGGATCACAGGCATGCACTACCACACCTACTTTAAATTTTTATTTTGAAACAAGGTCTCACTAAATTGTCTAACCTGACCTCAAACTTGGGATCCTTCTCTCTCAGCCTCCCAAGAAAATGGGATTTTAAACTGAGATTTGTCATAATGCCTTGCTTCAAATAAACTTTTCTTTTCCTTTTTTAAGAAAACATCTTGTTAAATTGCCTAGGCTGGGCTTAAATGTATGATCCTCCTGCCTCAACCTCCCAGAATGCTGACATTGCAGGCACGTGCCACCATGCCTCACTGGCAAATTAAAATTTCTTAGTTCATATTTACAATGATATAAAAGGGTTTGGTTCTCTTACTGATTCTATCAAGATTCCTTTCCAACCAAAAAACAAATCTATCATTATCAGTTCCCAAAAAATCAAATCCATCATTATCACTCAAGTATGCAGACACCCTTCGGGCTTCTGGAGAATTATGTAAACACTAATAAAAACATTAAATTATTAGATAAAAACATTATCTACAAAGGACTATAAGACTTAGAGCATATATCTAAGATTTTGTTTTGAAGATCAGACACCACTGCTGCCAAATTAGGAAGGAAAGTTTTTAGATAAGAAACTCACCTGTAGAAAAATTAGTACTTTTGATTCTCCTAAATTCAAATACAGGAAGCACAGCTTGTGCAAACTGTTTGAAGGCAACTTTTCTAAAAATGGAGTAGGGTGAATCATGATAACTTCAAATGTCCTTTCAACCTGATCTATAGACATTGGCTGTTAGGCATGTGGAAGAAGAAAAACTCAATTATAAAACATGAGTGGAGAGGGGCTGGGGGTTTAGCTCAGCGGCATAAGCACCTGCCTTGCAAGCAGGCCGTCGTGAGTTCAATCCCCGGTACCAATAAAAATGAATTATATAATTATATAAATTCCACATTTCATCAACACCAATAGTAGTATACTTTGCAAATAAGACATTTCAAAGAAAAAAATCAAACATATGGTGCTCAACAAAGCATGAATATTATAATTTTTTGTGTTCCATTATTTTGATGGATTAATAATATATGTAGTCAGGATCCTGTTAGTTTGAGTCAGCTAGTATTATCAGATGTTCGCTTCTTCAAAACAAAAGCAGAAATACAGACATATATACATACAAGTAACCTACTAGAACACACTGAATTATTTATAAAGCTTCTCTATGGAAATTGTGACCACTGTTTATGATGGAAGAAATAATACGCTTTGACTGTGTTTGCGGTAAAATGGTCAAAACTCACTAAATTAAAGTGAAATAAAACATTTCTCAGCTCTCCTATTTAACAGCAGCGCAATGCACAATAGCTGAATGCTGGAAACAGCCTATATATATCCATCAATAGATGACAGGATAAAGAAAACTGAGTACATGCATTGGAGGACTACTCTGCCATAAAGAAAGATAAATGTGAGTCATTTGTAGGAAAATGGATGCACCTTGAGACCATGTTAAGTGAAATCAAACACACAAACATAATATGGCTCCCCTTGTATAAGAAACTAAAAAATATAAAGAACAAAATAAAAAACAAAAGGAAATAGCAAGACAGACTTTTAGCATGTGGGAAATAAGAAAGGAACCAAGAGATATGGCAAAATCAGAGGAGAAGGAAATGAGATTAAGGGCAGGGGCTGTGACGTGTTATGTTCATGTACCAGGTCCCAGCTAGGAGTGTGATCATCAAGTATTACAAACATGTACAAAAAAAAAATATTCAAAGAGTCCAAGAGATGGAGGAAGCAGTAGAGAGGGAAGTATGTCATGTACCAACTCCCTATGATGAATGTAACCATTATGTACTAAAAATGTTCTAATAAAAGAATAAAGACATGAAAGGGGGAAAAAATCAGTTGGAGAGCTAATGTTTACTGAACTGCCATATAACAGACTGCTATCTAACTACTGCAAGGATACATAGATAAATACTACAGAGCCTTTATTATTTTCAGGAACACACAACTCTTCTAAACTGTCATATGGAAAATGAAACAAAACTGATACTGGGCAAGGAAGGAATAAACAAATGTAAGGAAGGAAATCTAAGATTAATAAAACAGTTTTTTTTTTTCAAAAAATAACATTTGAAATGGGCCCCACAAGAGGAGGATTTTGTTGAGAAATAAGAGGAAAGTGTTAAATGGGGAGGGGAACAAGATAGAGGGAAGGAGGAAAGGAAAGAAGAGGAAAGTAAAAAAAGAAAAGATGGAGAACATGGAAACAGTTTTGTAAATAGAGGGGGAAGGACGGGTTGAAAGGAGGAAAGGGGAACGGGGGAAAAACAAGTTATGTCATCTACAGATACAAATGCTCTATGATCATGATGTATATCAAAGATAAAATCCAGGGGCTTGGGGATTTAGCTCAGCGGCATAAGCGCCTCCCTTGCAAGGGCACCGTGGCGAGTTCGATCCCTAGTACTGATAAAAAAAAAAAGAAAGATAAAATCTAATTTAAAAATAAGTAAATAATATATATATATTTTTTTTTTTAAAGGAGGGTTTTGCTAGGCACAGTGGTCCATGCCTGTGATTCCAGCACCCTGGGAGGGTTAGGGATAGGGTTAGGGGTTAGCATGGCAGGGCTGTGAACAAGTCCAGGGCTAGCCTGGTCTGCACAGAAAGACCCTGTTTCAAAAATCTATGACAAGGGGCTGGGGATTTAGCTTAGCAGCATAAGTGCCTACCTTGCAAGCAGGCAGTCGTGAGTTCGATCCCTGGTACCCATAAAAACAAAAAAGACAAAAAAGAAAATGAAAAAAAAAAATCTAAGACAAAATGAACACATACATACACGCACAAAAATTACAACAAAAAAGGATCTGCATACTAATTAATAGGCAAAAGTAAACAATAAAGCAAACGTTTTACTTTTCAAACAACTTTGCTTTACCTCTTAACTCTTCTAGTTCACTCTGAACAGCAGAAAGAACAACACATGGTTCCAAACTATGTACAATGGCTGACACCAATAAGCCTCGCACTCTAGGAGGCTAAGGTAGTTGGACTCCAAACTGAAGCCCAGGCAATTCAGTAAGTTAGCAAGACAGCCTCAAAATAAAAAAAAGAAAAAAAGGGACTAAAGATGGGGCTCAGTGCAAAAGCCCGTGTTCAATCCTCAGTACTGCCAAAAAGAAATGTTCACATACACACAGATGACTGCACACATGCATGGCTCCAAAATGAACTCAAATTATTCACTTTTAAAGAAACAATAACTAGGTTGAGGGCGTAGCTCGGTGGCAGAGTGCATGCACAACACATGTCAAGCCCTGGGTTTAATACCTAATACAAGGATGGACAGCGGGACAATGTGAGCCTAGAAGAGTAACAAAGTGATGAAGAATGTGTAAGAACTAGCTCATCAAACAGGGGCCATCAAAACTGGCTTCAATTTCAGTCAGAAACAGGAGCTAGACATAATAACATTGAGCTTTTATGTGAACATCTTAGAATGTGTTTAAATCTAGTGCTTAAGGTCACAATGAAAGGGGAGAAAACTTAACCTATCGCATTCTGGTTGGCTAGTGGTGATGAGAACTGACCAGTTATAGACCAAAATAGAGCTCAGTAACAGCTTGAGTTTAAATGTATATATGTTTAGAAATAAAAAGAATACTGCAAGTTGTTTATTCAAAAACCATGGGTTTGAAGCTAAGCAGGGTCGGGCCTGGTTAGTACTTGGATGGGAGACCGCCTGGGAATACTGGGTGCTGTAGGCTAAAAAAAAAAAAAAAAAAAAACCATGGGTTTCTCTAGGTTCTAAACAAATGAGCCACATAAGAAAGAACCCACCACACGAGAAATTAAATCTAAGGTATATCCAGGAGTGGTGGTGCACACCTATAATGCCACCACATGGGAGGCTGAAGCAGGAGGATCATTACTATAAATCTGAAGCCAGCCTGGGCCACATAGTGAGTTTAAGGCGAGTTTGAACTATATAGCAGGACCTTGTCTCAGAAAACCAAAAATGCAAGCAAACAAAAAACTGTGGCAAATGTGGCCACTTCATTTATTGAAGTACAGAAATAATATTTTAAAATATCCAAAAACATAATCTATTATATTCATTTCAGCTCTCTACATTACCCCCAATCATTTTTACTGAATATTTTTCAGATTCACTAAGCATTCCGCTGCAACAAATATATACTGAGTCAATAAACTGCCACAAATTACCTTCTGGTGAGACCTTTTCATGAATAATCAAAATGTTTCCTTTATTTTAATTTTATAACAACAAAAAATTGGAAAAATATTTACATACCAAATAATTCTATACTATGTGTTCATTTTGTAATTCTGTGTGAAATATATACCATGAACAATGTCACATTCATGAAAAGTAGTATTCAAATCAAACTACACTTTACATGTAGTCAATTATTATTTTAATGTCTTTGTAGCACATAACTGCTGCAAATAAAGCACTGAAATGGTGAATACTGAATCACTGCTATTAAAACACAGGGTGAGGGTCCTGTAAGCCTCTGGTCCTAATATTTTCATCAACCAATCAGTAGACACCCTTGTTTTCTGTGTTTCGGTTTAAAGACACTTTATTTACTACACATTACTAGTTCACTAACACTGACCTCCCAGCCACCAGCATATTAACACATCGCACATCCTCCTGCACTTAGCACCCTCCACAACATTTAGCACAATGTTTGAGGACCCCATAAAATAGCACAAGTGTCAAAACCAGAAAAAGCACAAAAAACAAAACAAAACCGCACTAGACACCTCAATAAGAGGGCACACTTTTATGGGATGCAAGCTCAAAACAAGGCAAGCTGCCACCTAACTGGAGCACAGCGTGGAACGTACTCGCAAGGCGACTCTAAGTTCTCTCCACTCACACGTGCTGTGGGAGCACTGACTGAGGACTCTCAGATTTCAGCAGGCAAAATCACAAATGGTAAACCTACAAATAATGAGAACTAACACTATAGGGAAAGCCCAACTTAGTAAGTTTTATAAACTAGGTCTGGTCATGCTTCACTATAATCCCAGCCTCCACTGTAAGTTCAAGGTCACCCTGGACCTTGCAGGGTTACAAGATCCTATCTCAAACAACTAAGTGAAACATTTTAGTAATTCAGTAAATTTTATAAGTATGAGGGTTTACATATTGATAATTAACAAGAATGCAAAATTTTATGACACTGTCTTCAAATTGTCACACACAAACACAAAAAAAATCACTACCGTGTTCTGGTAAAGTTTACAGATGAAGAATAAAAATGAAAAATTTAAAATTCATTGCTACCCTTTAAAAACAGTCAACAGGGTGGGAGGATACTATAGAAAGATATCAGAAACAGCAACTTCTATTTTATTTTATTTTAGTTTGGTACCAAGGAATCAAATTCAGGACGTCATGTTTGGCAGGCAGAGGCTATGCCACTGAGCTATATCCCCAGCCCTATTTTACTCTTTTACTATTTTGATGCTGAGCATTGAACCCAGGGTCTTGTGCATGCTCAGGTTAGGCACCCCTCTAAGTTACATCCTCAGCCCTAAAAATATAAGTGTTTATAAGCTCTCTGCCTCTAGTATCTCTTTAGGGAGAAAAAAAATCAAGACATGCTTACCATCACTATTACACATTTTAAAAGTTCATAAGAATAAATGTACTTTAAATATTAAAACAAAAAGTATTTTGTTATTTTGTTTTTTTGCGACAGAGTCTTGCTATTTGGAATGCGCTGGACTTGAACTCACCAGGTAGTCCAGGCAATCCTCCTGCTTCAGCCTTTCAAGTGCTAGAACTAGCACTTGAAAAATAGAATTTCAGTAATTTTGAAGCCTCATACTTGGCTTCAAAAAGATTTAAGATACAAGCCCAGAACTCTGGAAGATGAAGGCAAGAGGATGAAAGGTTTGAGCCTAGCCAGGCAACTTGGCAAGGCTCTGATTCAAATTAACAATTTAAAAATGGGCTAGGAGCCAGGCATGGCAGAGTTCAAGGCCAGCCTGGCAACCCAGTGAATTCAAGGCCAGCCTATCCTATACTGCAAGACCTTGTCTCAAAAAAGCAAAAAACAAACAATTTAAAAAATAAATAAATAAGGCGAGGGTGGGGGGCACCAAGGAAAACAACTCATGTGAAGAACTTTGATTCAATCCCTTCTACTGGGGCTGGAGGCACACAACAATGCCCACACAGACATGAACAGTGAAAAGACAATTGGTATGGACAACTAGAAATGAAAATCTTGAGTTATATGTTCAAACAAACTATCTTAATAAAATAAGTTTGATTTTTTCTAAACATTATCTGTACAGCCATAATGTGTGCCCAGTTTGCATCTCCGATCTCCATAATACAACTGATATACATACTAATTACCATCTAATCATACTAACTCTTGA
The DNA here is from genome assembly GCF_034190915.1 of Cavia porcellus. Lineage (NCBI taxonomy): Eukaryota > Metazoa > Chordata > Mammalia > Rodentia > Caviidae > Cavia > Cavia porcellus. The sequence goes on from NW_026947493.1 coordinate 1,020,699, forward strand.
AATTTATGTTAGTGAAAATTAAAACAAAAACACAACAGGTTAATTAAGACCACAAGAAACTTTGAAGGCTATGATCAAAAATGTAAAAACCACCATTTTTTCCTGTCAAATTTTAAATGATACTCATTGCAACATGTTTTTGATAGTAAAAAAAAAAACAAGAAAAATTCACCTTTTAATAAAAGGGTCATTTAAAATCAAGGAACAGTACATAATCCTTAATAAGAAACGAGCTAGACTATATCATATGCACACATAAAGATCTTACATAGGTACATTTAAAGTTGTAAAATGAGAGATACACAAACAAAGGATACTTATATGATGGAGTAAAAAAAGCCCCACAGACTATTAAGTACATGATTCATTCTATGAAAAATAAGCACAATTTCTCACACACACACACACACACACACACACACACACACACACTGCTAACAAAGCAGTAGCTTCGGCAATTTAACATTTCAAAATGAGCTTTATAAGCAGGTAGGTATCTTGTTATGGCCATTTTCAATTTGAAATAATATAAAATTCATGTTATCTGACAACTTCTGTATCTTCATTTATTCGGGAAAGTTCTGCTAAACATAATTAAAAACAAACGCTCCCCAGCTCCAAGATAGAATTTCAATAATTTTTCTCCAAAAATTCTTCAAAAGAAAAAAAAAGTTATCAGCATTCACCAATCCGAAACCTGAAATGTTTAGTGATACAAATTTACTTTTATAAGGACCCAAAGTAAATATTTTAGGCTCTATAGACACACATGGTCTCTATTACAGTCTTTGCTTGTCTCTTTTCTTCCTTGTAACTCTTCTAAGATTATTTTTGAGGGCCGAGGATTTAGCTCAGTGGCATAAGCACCTGCCTAGCAAGTGCAAGCCTGAGAGTTTCATCCCCAGTACCAAAAAAAAAAAAAAAAACCAGAATGTTTGTGAAAATTTTTATTACTCAGGCCCACACAAAAACAGGCCATAAGCCAGATTTAGCTTGCTGCCCATGGTTTTGAGACCATTGATTTATAACAAGAAATCAGTATTTAGAAGCTTGATATTTTAAATGTATTACAACAAAGGCATCAAAGGTCACACAGGTTTAGTTTTATCCCCACATTATGTAAAGTGGTATTATAGAAAGTAAATATAAGTTGATACTCTGAACTCTGTGTGTGTGTGTGTGTGTTTGTGGTATATGTGTCTGTGTGTATTGAGATTAAACCTGGGGCCTTCATACTGAGCTACATCCCCATAATATTTTATATTCTGAGACATAGTTTGAGTAAGTTCCTCAGGCTGGGCTAGAACTTGCAATCCTCCCACCTCAGCTCTCAAATTGCCTAGCTTACAGGTGTGCACCACTAAACCGAGCTAATACACTGAATTCTATATGCTAGATAAACTGATCAAAGGACTAGAAACACAGTAAATGCAACCTCAGGCATTCATATTATTTAACCATGATCTTGTATGTGCCTGTAAAGCATACATATCCACTGAAAAAAATCAACTAAAATTTAATTACAGATCAAAGTTCAAATCTTTTTATGATTATTAAAACCATTCACACATTCAAATAATCAAAATGAGTTCTTTGTTTCAGATATCATCAACCCCTAAAAATTAAGTACTAAATTCAGAACCTGGTAGTGATTTATTTAGCTTTAGTTTTATCATGATTATTACAAAATATTAACAATCTAAACTATTCTTTGAAAGTGTATATTCTTGAAACCTCTTAATATTTACCATGTCAATAACCAATTACTTTTTTTGTTTTCTGAGACAAGTTCTCACTATGCAGTTTAGCCTGCCCTCAAACTCACAGCGATACTCCTACCTCAGCCTCCTGAATGCTAGGCTTACAGGCATGCGCCATCACGCCTGGCCACCAAGTAACCAATTACTGTACCACTTTTTTCTTTCTCATTAAAAGACAGCTTTTATTTATTTGCTTTTATTTAAAATTGAAAGATCTTCATTATCATCATCAAATGTAAACATCATTATGAATAATAAACCTGGTCAAATTAAAACCTAAAATGAGAAATTCATCCTGCAGAAGTAACCAAATATTCATAAAAATCTTACCTAGACTGGTGGGTTTTATCAGTTCATCCAGTAAGTCATAAAATGGTAGTTTTTGAAGTTTTATATCCGGATGCACTGGGTGAAGAGCTGATGTAAGATGTGGGAGTTCCAGTTCATGTTTAGGTCCCAGAAGAGAAACAGGGAGTAACGGTGATGATGCAGGGTGACCGTCATAAGTGAGCTGTGGAATGGTAGATGGAGACAAAGTTGCTGGCATAGGACTTGAATGTACATTGGGGATGGACAAGTCCGCAGGTGTCATGATTTTCTGGGGGAACCGCCGCCTATACAGTTCTTTAATTTTCATTTGCACAGCAGGACTACAGCCAGCCTTGAGTAAATGCAGAGCCTTTGTGAGAAGTTCGTGTTTGCGTCCGTGTTTGTTTCTCCCGGCGTAGCCCAACAATACTTGGAGTTCAGAAACTCTAAGGCTCATAACCATTTGCTTGGAGAAAAAATAAAATGTAAAACATTAGTATCCAATACAATACTGAACAATATTAACCAATACTTTATTTTAAACCCTCTACTTACAGACTGCTTAAACAAGGCCAGCTCATTTACAATTCTAGTGACTTCAAACTTAAAATGCAATCACTGAGCTGGGTGTGGGGCATGTGCCTGACACTCCAGCACAGTGGGATGCTAAGACAGCAATACCATCAATCTGAGTTTTGCCTGGGCAACTTAGCACAATTACATTTCATAATGAAACAGAAAAGGGCAGAGCAATACAGCTCAGTTCACAATCTCTGGATTTGTGAAGCGTGGTGGTGCACACTTGTACTCTCAGCCCTTAAAAGGTTGAGGCAGGAAGATCGATGAGCATTCAAGGCCAGCCTGGCTATGTAGTGAGTTCAAGACCAGACTAAACTAGACTGCGAGACCCTATCTCACAAAACCAAAAACCAAAACAAAACAAAACAAAAAACACCTGGATCCAATCCTCAGCACCAAAGAAGGAAAATTTTAATCACTTAAGTAACCAAAGAGATTTAAAATTAATGTTCCTAACTTCCCTGGTTTCCACCTAGTGTACACCAACAGGACTATATCTCACTTCCTCCCAATGTGCAGCTGAGACTGGCAGGTACTCAGGTATCACGTAAGTCTCCAGAAGAACATGCTACGCATGTGGCAAGGCGGATAATATGCCCTCACCAAAGTTTCCTTTTGTTTTCTTTCTTCTTTTTTTTTTTTAAACCATGCCTGGCTAACATTTTTTTTTCCCTTAAAGGAAAAAGAATAAATATATATGAAACAAACAGCCTACCTTGAGATGTATCCTGCCAGATGTAGGCAGGATATTAATACCAAATATTAGATTCTTTACTAACTTCGGAATTTGTAGGATTTCAATTGTACCTTTTTTGACCAATCACATATCATGATATTTTCACATGGGTTGTCACTTAAATTTTGTAACATATAAGATGTTAATCTTTCTGCTTTACATGTAAGTAGACTAGTTCACAACGATTAAAAAACTTATTTAAGGCCACACAGCTAAACAGTAATTGGATTCTAAAAGCTCCTGCTCTTTACACTAGCCCATTAAGAAAAGGACAAAGGTAGATCTATATTAACTCTTATTCCATTCAGAAGAATAGACTAAACGTTCAGGACTTCAAACTACAAACCATACCATGTAAAGCTACAGTAAAGATACCTAACTTTATTTAATCCTATGTTCACAAACTTTAGTCACTTTCTCCCCCAAGCCTCCCACACTAAGAAGCTGACAACAAGAAAGACCTATCTAATCCATTTCTCCTGTTTTAAAGCATCAGAAAACGGCATTCAAAGACAATAAATACCTACCCTAGGGTCACACAGCTATTAAAGAAGAATCCTAAAAGTCTTCACTATCAGTGACAGAAGTGTTAGGATGAAGCCACACACATGAGCCTATCCTTCTTCAAGTGTTTGATTCCTCTCCTCTCACCAAGCACCCAAACACAAAAGTTGTGCTACCTTCCCTAACTCCTCACTACTTAGTATACTGACCCTTCTCCTAGTCAGTCCTCCTGGGTCTTTGCAGGTGGCAAAACTAGTACAAAAAAAAAAAAGTACACAGAGTTTTATTAGTAGCACAGTTGATTAATCAAAGATACAAGGGCATTTTTGCTAGTTCTTTGGCCTGGAAAGCACTTGTTTCCTCATGGAAAGGCCTTGTCAACTCTGCTTGACAGGACTACTTCTACTGGTCACTTTCATGTTTTTATTTTAGTATTATTCCACTACTTCTGTTTGTATATGTCATTCAATGACCGCCAGACTGAGGTTCTCTAGGTTCTCTCTGCCTCCTGACAACGGCAGAAACTTACAAATGTCTGCAAAATGAAGAAAGGCACAGCAAACTTGTGTAGGAATGGAGATGGAATGCACTGACAAATTATCCAAATGAATGCCCAAACACAAGCTCTACAGAGGAATGCAAAGATATAACACTGACTACAAATTCTGCCCACCCTAAAAATATTTCTCTTTACAGATGTTATCAGAGATTGTAAATAATTATAAATTATAATGTCAGCAGTTTCCACTTACTGAAATACCATATAGCATACAAGAAGAATTTTAAAGATGTTCTGTCATTCCTTTCAAAAGGAAGAGGAATTTGAAACAGAAACACAGCATTATTAAGTGTTTGCTTTCAAAGAAATAATTCAAGTGGAGCATAGTGCCCATGCCTCTAACCCCAGCTATTTGCGGGGCACGATTCAAGTTTGAGGACAGTCTGGGCAATTTGGCAAGAGCTTGTCTCAGAATCAAAAGGGATGGGGATATAGCTCAGTGCTCTCTGGGTTCAACTACCACTGAAGAAGGGGGGGAGGGGAAAGGAAAAGGATTGTAACTTCAAAGATTAAATATTCAGTTGGCATTGGTCAAATGTACTTTGTTTTACAAGGAAAAAGAATACACAGTATATAAACTTTAGAGAAAAACAGTTAGTAATGTGCCCCCACACAATGGTAAACTTCAAACATTATGATGTGATTTTTAGCACTGTTTCATGACCTGGTGGCACAGACTCTGAGCAAGGACTGCACAGAAGACATGGAAGCTACAGAGGGGCCGGGTGGTGCTAACTCACCTCTGGCACCACCACATGGTCAGTTGGATGGAAACCCACACAGATAATCAGTATTGATTACTGATAGTATTTTAACCTATCTATTTACACGTATATGTACCTATAAAGATAGATGTATATGTTTTTTTGATGGAAGCGTCCCTGGACCTGTATTTTATAAAATAACTTGTTAAAATACTTTGTAGCTACACTGGTGTGTAAAAAGTACAAAAATACCTCAAATAGAATAGTCCTGTAATGCCAGCTCTCAGGCTGAAGCAGATTCCCCATTAATTAGAATCTAGGTTCGATTACACTGCGAGACCCTCTCAAAAAAAAAAAACCAAAAAACAAATGAAAAAGCTTGTTATAATTATGCGTTCAATGTTGCCAATATTAGAAAATAAGTAATTTTGGTAAATTTTTATTCCAATATAGCTCAACCTACCATTTTTGCTAAAAGTAGTAACAAATACAGTATTACCAAAGAAAAGAAATGGTTTCGTTGATGCCATTAAGAGATACAACTAAATCTTCTGCTTTACATGAAGTAGTAGAAATTAATTAAAATGATTAACCTTTGTCAATGTATCTGTTTGGTACAGCTACCGACAGCACCCCAGCCAAGGTTGGTAAAGAAGAGGGACTTACAAAACTAATGGAAGGTGATGCAAATGCCACTGGCAATTCACATCTGAAGAAATAATCACTGCATCACACACCAAGACAATTTATTTGCAAAAGCTTTAAAAATGATCATGTTGTGGGGGCAAGGACTTAGTTCAATGGCATAAGAGCGTACCTGGCAAGTGTGAGGTCATGAGTTTACTCTGGTACCAAAAAAAGAAAAAAAAGGATCATGTTGTGCCTGTGGGTAATCAAAACTGTGAACGTCACAATATTCAAGGGATTGAATCAATGTGAACTGCAGAGTTCCCTGAAAGAATGAATACTGATTTACAGGCACATCATTTAATTTGCTGAAGGTGGCTAAATCAAAATAAAATGTCAAGATTTCATGATTTGCTAAATGAAATCAAGTCATTCATGAAATCAAAAGGCAAATCTGTGCCAAAACTTGGAAGAGGAAATATGGCTCACAGATTTAGCATTTTTGGTATACATAAAAAGTTAAACACAGATTTTCAATATGTAAAAAATTAACATATCCATGTTACGTTTTAAACCACAATGTTCAAAATAAAACATACAAGCTCAAGTTATAGCAAGTAATTGTATGCATTTTAACACACTAATTAATCACAGTTCTGTGAACCGTGAAAAATACAGCATAGCTTTCTTTTTGCTTTTTGTTTTTTAAGACAGGTTCTCACCACATAGATTAAGCTGGCTTGAACTCACTATTGTAGCCCAAGCAATCCCTGAACTTATGGCAATGTTCCTATCTCATCCTCCTGAGTGCTGAAATTACAAACCTGTGCCACTATGCCTGGTCAGCCTTGCTTTCTGTGAGGTTTTCTGTTTGCTGTGTTGGTTGGTTGGCTGGTTGATTCTGAGACAAGGTCTTACTATGTACTGGCCGGCCCTGAACTCACTACGTAGCCCAGGCTGGCCTCAAACTTACTGCAATCCTCTTGTCTCCGCCTGTGAGGGCTGGAATTACAGACATGCAACACCATGTGCAGCTCTGCTTTCAGTTTTGATACAGAAATCTGTAAACAAAGCCAGGTGTGGTGGCTTACACCTGTAATCTCAGCACTGGGGAGGCTGAAGCAGGAAGATTACTGTAAGTTCAAGGTCATCCTGCACTAAATAGTAAGACTCTTTCAAAAAAACAAAAACAAAAAAAAGGAAACTTGAGAACAAGTTTCAAGATTTCAGAAAAACAATTATCAATTTTTTAGTATATCTGTAACTCCATTTCAGACAGCAAACATATTCCCTATAAATTTTCAAATCAAACAGTTACAAACATATAAATCAAAGAAAAATTTAATCAGTCTCTTTATTAGACTTTTGAAGGACCTATCTTTCCTGAGAAAAACACCCTCACTTCCCAATCATACCTTGTTTATATCATTACTTTTTGGCAGTACTTATCCATGTGAACACCTATTTTTTAATCCATTTTACTTCAAGGAGAAAAAAATCTGAAAATTTCAAAACACATCAGTCAAGGGGCAACAACAGTATATACACTGCACATTGTCATTCCCAGATAATTCACACAGAGCACAAGAATCTGCATTCAATTATACAAACAATACCAGCACAAATCTTTCTCTTCAGTGAACTGAGAGAAATCAATAGTATAACTAGTTCTTTAATATACATACATAGATATATATACATACATACAAGTATACATACATTGTTTCAGCTTCTCACACTAGTAAGACAATACAATGTTTACACATGTGTGTCATTTATTTTACTTATGAGTATGGTCTCAGGTTGCATCCATTTACCTATAAAAGTCTCTAGTTTATCCTTCTTTATGGCTGAGTAGCACTCCACTGCATAAAAATACCACATCTTTTTTATCCATTCCTCCGTCCATTGGTTGTGAATACCTATTTTTAAGGAGAAAGCATGTGGTAATTTCTGAAGATAACCTTAAGAACTCACTAACGACTGCATCTGCTTCCAGTGAACCAGGCACTGATGCATTAATTTCACAAAAACATCAAATATCCCATTAGTTTTGTTGCTCACTTAATGATATAATTGAGATATAAAAAGCAAGTTTTATTGATTAAAAAATATTAACTGTATTATATAAAATATTTACATGAGGCCCAAGACAATTCTTCACTCAATGCAATCCAGGTAGCCAAAAGGTTAGATACCACCGAGACACAACTATCTTTCTACTGCAACTCAAATCCATTCCTCAAAAACAAATGATACAAGAAGATGAAAGAAGAAAAAATGAAAAAGAAGATATATTGTATACAAGTACCAACATCTTACAAGAAATGTAATCAAGTACTAAGAGCATATACAAAAATTTCAAAATGCTATTCAGGAAAACCATTAACTTGGATCAGGGATATATAGCTCAGTGGCACAGTGCTTGCCTGGCAAACATGAGGTCCTGAGTTGTTTCCAGTACCAAAAAAAAAAAAAAAAGAAAGAAAGAAAGAAAGACAGACAGACAGACAGACAGACAAACTCATAAATTCCTCACTGACAGCATAGGAGCGCAAGCCTGTAATCCCAGCACTCAGGAGGCTGAAGAACTGCTCAAATTCAAGACTAGACTGGGTTACAAAGTGAGCTCAAGGCCAGCCTGAACTGCACAGTGAAACTCTGTCTCAAAAAGACCAAACAAAAAATAAAAAGCCTCTTCATTGATGACAACTCTAGTCCTTACTCTAGAGGTACAACCAGTGAAAGGTCATAAGATGTATGACTGCATTATTTTTCTGGAAAAAAAAAATTTGGCAACTTATGTAAAACTGCTTCCTTGCTTTATGGTCCTAGGAAAAAGTTAATGAGGCTGCATTGAACATGACAGTACTCAATTATATACACCTTTTGACTGCCTCTGAAAGGCAAAGTAAGCAACAACTAAAACAATACAGTGCCTGGCACATGGCACATAGTCCAAAGACAGCTGTTACTAGCAAGTCAAGATTTCTAATTTTTGTTTGCTTTTTTAAACACAAGATTCCTCATTAATTATTATAATTATGAGGCAGATATTGTCCTCACTGTTCTTACATGGAAAATAGATTTAGTAATATTAAGGAACTTAATGTCACACAACTAATTCCACTACAAATGTACTTTCACATGTCAACATATGTACTGACACTTTGAGAAAACAAACCATGCCTTTTAATAAGGAAACAAGAAAAAACAACAGGGTGTGGGGATGCGTGCCTGTTATCCCAGCACTTGGGATACTGAGGCAGAAAGATTGCTACCTGTGCTACACAGAGAACAGATCAAGGCCAGCCTGAACTACAAAAACAAGACCCTCTCTAAAAAGTGAAACAAAATAAAACGATCGATCTAATTAACATTGAGCCGGGCATGGTGGTGCATGCCTGTAATCCTGAATCTCTGGAGGCTGAAGTAGAGGGATCGGTGTGAGTTTGAGGCCAGCCTGGGCTACGTAAGTGAGTTCAAGGCCAGCCTGATCTGCACAATGAGAACTTATCTCAAAAAATAAATAAATAAATAAAAAATAACATTCAACCTCCATTGCAAGTTTTAATGTTTTGGCTTTTTAAAAGTTGTTCATTTAGGGGCCAGGGATTCAGCTCAGTGGCACAAGCACCTGCCTGGTAAGCACGAGGTCATGAGTTTGATCCCTCGTACAAAAGAAAAAAAAAATTAAAGTAGGTCATTAAGGTAAAACTGAGGCCAGGCAGGGTAGCACATCCCTGGAATCCCAGAACCCTGGGAGGCTGAGGCAGAAAGATCCCAAATTTGAGCTCACCCTGGACAACTCAGCAAGAACCTGTTTCAGAACAAATTATTAAAGGGCTGGGGGGGGGGGCGGGGAGTTGAGGTGTAAAACAGTACAAAAGTATTGAGTTCAGTCCTTAGTATTGAAAAAGAAAAAAGAAAAAAAAATATTTGGGTTCAAATTAAGCACTGCATGTAATCACATTACATGAAAGATCTGAAAGTATCTATTGCTATTACTGGAGCAGCTGTTGCATACTCAAGAACTGTAACAAGCATGCAGTATTGCCTTTTGGGGTTTTTTTTTTTTTTTTGGTTTTGTTTTTACACACAGTTATTTCTTTAAAACTAAAGAAGGGACAGGAATACTGAAACATCTGTAGCATCACTCAGCCAAAAAAGTTCTAGAGAAGCATGAAGCAGTGAACTCACAATATAAAGCGTTGACAACTAACCACTTAAATGAGAGGCTGAAAGGAAATATATTCAAATCTGCTATGTATTTAAAAATCTTCACTTGTTAGCCCTACAACAAAACGAGTATTTATGATTAAAGATAACATCAACTACTACTTCTAATAGAAATCATTACCTCCACAGCAATTTCAGAAGCATTCTGCTGACTCTACATCCTCAAATGATAGTTCTCAGAAGCCTAGAGGATTAAAAAATGCCTAAGACAGAAAAGCACTCTATGAAGAGCATCTTAAAGTCACTGTTAAATCATAGAAATACACACAATTTTTTAAAAACCCAAGTAGTTCTAAGAAATAAGACAATTCCCTCACCCCACCTCAATTTTCAAGTCCCTGAGGCAACTACTTCACGTCTTTTTAGCTGTTTCTTTTGGAACTTTTAACTATGATCTATACAGCTGTTTCTTTTCTTTCTCTGATTGCCCACAATAAGAAATAATGGTCTTTAACTCAGTTATATCGCCTCACCTCCCACTTTGCATAATTTGGGTTAAACTGTCAGAGCTGACATTATTACCATGACTGTAAATAATATTCATACCTCAAAAATACACTGTGACTATCCTTTGTGTGTAAGTGCTTTCCTTATAGTTAATCATACCATTTTTCCAACTGGTTCATTTTCTATGTACCTACTGCCAATTCATCTGTAAACTGTCCTAAAAGTCTGATTTTTAATGGACAAACATACAATATAAAGATACATCAGATAAATCTGGGGTTTTAGTTTTGTTCTGGAGACTAGGTCTCATGCAGTTCAGGCTGGCCTTGAACTCATTTTGTAGCCCAGGCTGGTCTCAAACTCACAATGATCCTCCTGCTTCAGCCTCCCAAGTGCTGGAATTACAGGCATGCACCACCACGCCCGGCTTTATTTTCTTTTTTGAAGACATACTTCCTGTAGCCTTCCACTCTTGCTCTTTTGGATTATGAGTCTAGGCCAGGCTTGGCCTGGATGGGAGTGCATACCTATAGTCCAAGCACTCAGGAAACTGAGCAGGAGGATACAAGCCTGGACAACATAGCAAGTTCAGGGCCAGCCTGAACACACAGCAAAATCCCATGAACAAAACAAAACTTCTAGGCCTGGTGTACAGTTATGGTCATGGAATTTCCCTTTAATTATCTTGGGAATTCCCTGTTTCTCTTCTATATTAGATCCCTTTTTCCTTATCTTGTTTCCTATTTTTTCTTATTTTTCTCTTTTAACAGGGTGTTTTCTCCAGTAGCTTTCTGAGAAAGAGGATAGGGAAGTACTATTTATTTTCTTCATTCACTGTACTATCTTTAAAAATCTTCATTTACTAATACTTTAACCACTGAGTTTGGCTGAATACGGAATTTTAGGAAGGAAACCGTACTGTCACAATTTGAAGGCCTTTACTCGCTGTCTTCGGGTCTTCAGTGTTGGTATCAAGAATCCTGGCTCTGGGCTGGTAGTATCGCCCAGCAGCACAGCACTTCTCTGGCAAGCACAAGCCTAGGCTACATGCTGTCTCCAAAAAAAAAAAAAAAACACATAATGCTTATGTAATATACTTTATTCATACTTTTGCTTTCTGTCCACAACAGCAAGGAATAATCTAAAATTCTACACATCAAAGCCTGTATAGTCCAACAAAACTATTGCGTTCATTACTTTCAAAGTCAGATGCATCATTCAATGGAACTAAGTCTGGATCATTTCTAATCCTTCCCATTAGAAATAATAAGGGGCTAGTTCATTAGCAGTTTGTCAACAACACCCAGTTCAACCAGAAAGCCTAGTTATACAGTTTCTACTCCATATAGTGTCTCAGGTTGGTTACATATTTCTTCATGATTGTCTTCCATCCACCTTCTCATCTTCTCTTTCTCAAAATAAGGCAAATGCAAGTGATTTGTAGCATCTATGCCTCTAGATGATCATGTTCCTCCTCTCCTGGACTCTACTGCATCATACTGATTATACTGAGTTCACACAAAATAACAAAATCATACATAAAAAGGAGATTTCATTCTTCAAGCAAAGTATAAACTTAATATTGATGAAATTCTGTACCATGATTTCAACCTTTGATTATTTAAGCATCATCCCCATTTATATACCATCACATTTCATGAAACAGATGTGTGTCAAAAAGCTCCCTCTTGTCATTAATGGTGATGCACACCTGTAATCCCAGCACTTGGGAGGATGAGGCAGAAATATCATTGGGAGTCTGAGGCCTGCCTGGGCCACATAGTGAGTTCAGGGCCAGCCTGAACTACATAGTAAGCCCTGTCTCAAAAAACAAACTCCCGGGGGCTGGGGATTTAGCTCAGCGGTATAAGTGCCTGCCTTGCAAGCAGGCAGTTGTGAGTTTAATCCCTGGTACCGATAAAAAGGAAAAAGACCAAAGAAAAAACAAAAAAACAAAAAAACTTCCCTCTTGATAACATAAATACTAAAAATAAAAATCTAATCCAGAACAAGTGTAGCTAGGAGGATGAGGCAGAAAGTTTACAAGATCAAGGCGAGTCTAGGTAACTTAGCAAAAACCTATCTCAAAATTTAAAAAGGGCTGAGGACAGAGCTTACTGTAAAGATCCCAGGTTCAATCCTTAGTATCCCCACCCCAAATATTAGGACCTAAATGAGCATGCAGATCAAGAGAGTATAAGATGAACAAATACACAGGTAAGTTAGTCTATAGAAACATACATAATAATGTATTAGTTCTATTCTTAAAAGGTATTCAATGCCTACTATGTGTCAAGTACATGTACAATGTGATACACTAATAATATACACTGGATTTGCATTCTGGTACTGACTTTGTCAGTAATTTACCAAACCATAATCTTATAGGGTGCTTTCTTACTTCTAAAAGTGAAGAATGATCAGTTCCTTAAAATTTCAAAATTCTATTATAACTATCAAATAAAATCTCAAACTTCTACTCTTCTATAGTAATTCAACTCAGTCAATGAAATCTTTCTACATGTACACGCTCACTTTGCATGGTCTAAATTCCACAATGGTCAGTCCCCATTCTCTTTGCCTTTCGCAATGCAACCCTTCCTGTGCCCAGGCTGAGCTTTGGGCTGAGACACCAGTGTTTGTTAGTCATCATGGTCACTGGAGATAGGTTCAGCTGAGCCCTTGCTTCATCATGACTGTCTGATCGCAGACCCAGCCTGAGTTTTTATACACATGATGGCAATAATAGTCTAAGTATAATTATGGGTACTAGATCATGTGTGTAAGAGACACACTATAAAATTTAACATACATTAGGTTTTAATACTTGTACTCCTTACTTATTTTACTATTTTGAGGCAAGCTCTTATAAAATAGTCCAGGTTAGCTTTAAACCTCCTGCTTCAGACTCCTCCTATAAGCAGGAATTTTAGGGACTACACTAATCCCTGCCCTCAAGCTCTGTTATTATTTTCATTCTTAACAATTCATGTAAATGACATTTAACTATGATTAAAAACACTGTACAATCTTCTTGCTTCAGCCTTCCCGAGTACCACTATGCCTAACTGCTACTGCTATAACTTTTAACTAGAAATCTTGTATTTTTAGTCTTTTCCTATTTTATCCACTGGTTGGTGGTTACTTCAACAACTTAAGCACTGTTCTTTTTTTTTAATCACGTTTCTTGTTCCCTAAAATAGGCAATGGGTGTAATCCTAGCACTCTGAGAGACTGAGGCAAGAGGATTGGAAAATTCAAATCTAGCCAGAAGCAACTTAGCAAGATCTTGTCTCATGGAAAAACATTTTTAAAAGGGCTGAGGACAAAGTGACAGATGTAAATGCTACATCTGGGAGGATGAAGTTCAAGCTCAGCCCAGACAACTTAGCAAGACTCTCAAAAGGTCTAGCACTCAGGAGGCTGAGGCAGTAGGAAAGAGGTGAACTGGAGGCTAGCATTGACAATATAGTGAGGCCCTGTGGTAAAAATCAAAAGGAGGATGAGGGAGATATCTCAGGGGATATAGCTCAGTGGCAAGTACCTGCCTAGCAAGTGTGAGGTCTTAAGTTCAATTCCTAGTACCAAAAAAAAAAAAAAACTCAGCACGGTGGTGTATTCCTCTCAGGAGGCTGAGGCAAGAGGATCTTTACAAGTTAGAGATCAACCTGGGCTAAGAAGTGAGCTCAACACTAGCCTGAACTACCTAGCAAGGCACTGTCTCAAAAAGACCAAAAAAAAAAAAAAAAAAAAAGGCCAGCCTGAACTACACAGTAGAGGCCTTGTTTCAAAAAACTAAATAAATAAACAAACAAGCAAATGGGTTATCCCTTAGTGCAAAGGCCCAGAGTTCATCCCCAGTACCCTAAGGCACAGGAGAGGGTTTTCTACCCCACACCTCTTATTGTGTACTTTTAGTATAAGTCCTCCTCTACATATTGAATTTTTTTAAGTAGAAAACTCAAAGAGCTTAGAGATAAGATAAACACTTACCTCCACATCCAACTATGCTAACAACAGTTCGTGACACCTAGTGCCTCAGAGATGATGAGAAACTGACTCCTCTTGATTCTGTCATCTAATAGCTCTTTCCCAGTTTTGTGTCATTAATAAAATTTTTAATATTCATCCATATCATCCTCTAAAACTTGACAGTTGATAGAACCAAAACCATAGAGTTCTGTGGCACATCACAAGACTCCCCACTAACAAAAAAATTTAAGGTTCAAGTAAAACTATTCAACTACTTATGAGTTAGGTAACTACTGTATCTCTTCCCCGCTCCCCCAGGATTCTCCAATCTTTTTATATTTTTTATTTTTTGGAGACAGGGTCTTGGTATGTAGCTCACGCTGGCCTCAAACTCAAGGCTATCCCTTAAACTTCAACCTTGAGTGCTGGGATTACGGGTGTGTGTGCCACCATGCCACTAAGTAATTTTTCAATAAACACTGCCCAGAAAGCTCAAGAAAAATCATTAAGCTTTTATTTTAGTCCTGATTACAAATTTTAGAGAAAAATTAATTTCAAAGTAAGATACATGCAAATATTCTAAAAGCTCTGGGAATAATTTCCTCATGTACTACAGAGAAATGTTTTTTTAAAAATAAGTAAGGTAAACATCTTACAATGACAGCTTTCGTAGCATTATTTTAAAATCCCATCAGAAACCTTCTAATGAAGGTTAATACTCCTTCCTATTTGACACAGAATGAAAGACTTTCATTTGATTACCCTATTGTAGAAAAGAAACTATTTCACAACAAAAGCATCCTTTGTTCCACATAGAGTAGAACTGCTAACCTACTGCAAAACTTAGATCATCATGATTTATATGAACATAAAAAGTTAACACAGTAGTAAAAGCAAGTTTAAGGAAATACTCATCCTCTCTTTTCCAAAATTCCATCATTGTGAAAAAAACAAAAAAATTATGTTAACATAGTTTTTGAGGTTTTTTGTTTTTAATTTCAAGGTGAGGCCTATAAAAACACTAGTCTTCCTGAAATTTATGAAACAGAAGATTAGCTCAGAGGCCAAAAACCTTAGTGGACTATACCTTTTAGCACCCACTTTAACATATCTAGTATATTAATCAAAATTAAAAGCCAGGCCTAGTGGGAAATGGCTGTAACCCCAGCATTCTGGGAGGCTGAGGCAGGAAGATCACCAATTCAAGCCCAGCCTGGGGAATTAAGTGACTTAGTAAGGCCCTGTCTCAGAAAAAACAAAAAAAGAAAGTTTGCTAAGGCTGTAGTTCAGCTAGAAAGTCCTGAGTTCAACCTCCAATACTGCAGGCAGGCAGGTAGATCAATAGAACAAAATTAAAAAGGAAAACAAAGAAAGCAAAGTACAAAAACTGAATGATATAGTTAAATGTCAGTTCTAAAGGACAATTCATAAATTAGCCAATAAGTGAAACAAATGCCCCATGATAAGCCAGCCGTGGTGGCACACACCTGTAATCCTAGCACTCAGGAGGCTGAAGCAGAAGAATAGCTGCAAGTTTCAGGCCAGCCTGGGCTACATAATCAGTTCAAGGGCCAATGTGGACTACATATCAAAACTCTGTCAAAAGAAAAAAAAAAGACCTACTTGATTAGGAAAAGAAAGAAAAGGAAAGGAAGGGAAAGGCAAGGCAAGACAAAGCAAAAGTGGAAAACAGCATGCCTATTCTGAAGTAGAATTTGGTCCTTGCTGGGCATTGGCTCCCTGGATCATGGTGCACCACCATGGAAATCAGCAGAACTGACAGCAACCAGGCAGCAGAGTATGTGGGGGTAGAGGGTGGAGTAACTCAGGGGAAGCCATGCTTAAGAGACACCTCTCCCTAGCAGAAAACCATCCTACCATCTATGCCTTTAAGCTGCAAGCCCTGACCTCAGAGCAGTGGGTCTGGCTTGGTTTTTGGTTCCTTAGGTCTTTTTAGGGACCGAACCAAGCAAGGCTTTGTACTCCACCACTCAGCATCTCCAAGACTATATTCTTAAATTCAAAGTTTACTTAATACAGTTAGTTGCCTAGATGTCACCAATAGAAATCTCAAAACTTACAAAATGGGGATGTAACTAAGTGATACAGCACTTGTATAATGTGTCGGGCCCTTGGGTTCAATTGGGGGGGATGTCATAGCTAAGATGTAATCCAGGCTTCAAATTAAACTGCTCCAGTTGAAAGTAAATGTTAGGCTACTCTAAGTCAACATTTTCCAAATTAGGTTTGCAGTGATAATAGGTATTCAGAGAAACAGGGCAAAGCCACGTTTAGAAAATCCAACATTCAATGACCCTTCACCATGCCATCCTTTCTCAAGTATCTACATTAAACCACATATTCCAAGAAATCTAGCAGAAAACAAATGTTATTTTACCACTGTACAAATTCACTCGATTGCAAAATCCTTCTTTACCATTATCACTGGTAATTCATCAGCTCATTTCTTAACATTTCAGAAGAGTTGGCAGAATTATGAAGCAATCAAGTTTTCCAGGAGTTTCATTCTATCCCTGTTCCTAGCAATACTATTTAAAGCATCTCTTCCACTCTTAAAAAGTAACCCTGATAAATTATACTGATCACCCTAGAATTAATACAAGGGTGGCAAAACACACAGTAAGAAAGCATGTGAAGCCAGGTATGATGGTGCAGAACTGTAATCCCAGCACTCAGGAGGTTGAGTTAGAAGCACTGCAAGTTCAAGGCCAGCCTGGGCTACAAAGTAAGAGCAGGCCAGCCTGAACTCCACTGTGAAATCTTGTTGAAGACCTACAATGTCTCCAATGGTTTGGTTTTGTCGGTTTCGTTCTTTACTGTTTTGTTCAATTGTATTATAACTAATCGTATAGGCAATTCTATTAGAGATAGCGGGAGGCATTATGGTAACCATTGTTGATCACCTTGTATTATGTTTTCACATTATCTATTATGTCCACCCTTTTGACTTGACCGATTCTGTTCTGTTATGTCACATTTGGTTTTACTCTCTTCCAAAAAAGTAATAAGAACCGTGAGAACAATGAAACCCAAAATGTGGAATAGTCATTGTACAAAAGAGAGGAAAAGAAAGTGCTCTAAACTATATAACTGCATGTATGTTTAAGTGTATAAGATAGAATATGATATCACAGAGTTTTATTGGATCATTGAACAGAACTGTTTGCAGTATCATTGATGGAATGTCCACTTTACAAGCTTTAATTTTGTGACTTGAACAATTATTTCTAAGATGACAATATGTAATCCATTAACTAGTAATTTCCTACTGTTCATTTTTTTTCTGCAAATCTGTATAACTTGTACCCTTTCTCTGCTTTTTTTTTCTTTTCTCCTTAAATAAAATTTAAAAAAAAAAAAAAAAAAAAAAAAAGAAAGAAAAGAAAAAGCACACGAAACCAGGCAAAGTGGTGCAGACCTATATCCTAGCTGATAGGGGAGTTGAGGCAGAAAGATCACACAGGTTCCTGCCCACCCTGAGCAACTTAGTGTAATCCTGTCTCAAAACAAAAATAAATTTTAAAATCAAGGGTAGATGTCACTGTGTTTGATACCCTGGGACAGGGGAGAATGTACCACTATTACCAAATATCAAATTAGTATGGAGAAGTTACTGCACTCAGGATTTTACATAGACACAGTTTGGTAAGATGAGGCCAGAGGACCACAAGTTCGAGCCCAGCCTGGGTCACTATCAAAACCTTGCTTCAAAATAAAAACTGGCTTCGGATATAGCTCAATGCAAAGGTACGGGGTTCAATACCCAGTACTAGAAAAGCAAAGTTATACAAATGCTGATAAACCTCAACTCAGTTTTGTTTTGTTTTGAGACAGGGTCTTCACTGCATAGCTCAGGCTGGCCTTGAACTTGTGGCTACCCTCCTGCCTCAGCCTCCCAGGTGTTAGGATAACAAGTACGTGCCACCATGTCTGACCTTTTTCTCATATTTTTCAAAGAACTGTCCACTAGCAATCCTACACATATTTTCAAAATACTCTGGATTGGAGTGGGGACATAATTCAGCAGCACACTGCCTGGCATGGGCAAGGCAGTGTTCAATTCCCAGTACCCAAAAAGAAAAACTCTGGATTTTTGCTCTCATGAACCAAAGAGATTTAGGTAAGGAAGGCTATCCATAACTGTGTAGTTAAAAAGAGTTCATTATATCTAATTGTAAGGAAAGAAAAACTATCGAAAACACTTAAGGCAGCTCACGAATTTGCTCAGAATTCTTGATTCCACTTTCACTCTGTCTAGAGTGACCTCATCCATCTCTAAATTGACTTGAAAATCCCATCTCTAAATCATTCATAAATCTACTTCCAGCCTAGCTTTTGTCTTTTGAACTCCAAATCCACATACATCTGCTAAACATCTCTCTTTTACCCCAAAAGTATTTAACTCAACATGTCTAAATCTAAAATTACATACATCAACTCTCTTTCAAACTCTCCATTTGCTGGACTGCTTGCTCAAGCCAGAAAACTTCCTACACTACTTACACCTTCATTGCCAATCTATTTATTTACAAAGTCCTATCTATCCCACTTTCTTAAAATATCTACATTTCTGCTGCTACTTTAATCCCTACTCTCGTCACTATTATATCTGCAAGAAATTCTTAAGGGTTTTATCTGACTTCAATAATATCCTCTCCAAGTCATATTCGTGCCAAAATTTTTCTGTGGTTGCCTAACTACTCTTGAAAGGCATAAGATGCTTCACAATACTCTCTGGGTCACCACCACTGATCTCTTAACCAGCTCTCTACCCCACAGGAGATATATACATGCTTTTCTTTCAAGGAGAAATTCTTTCCCCTCCCCCCCCCAATGCTTTTCTAGATAACCCGAACTCACTCCATTTTCAACTTAAATATCACACCACCTTTGGGGACATTTTCCTTAGGCTACTCCAGCAATAATAAACATACCCTCTTATGTGCTCCCTGCTTAACCAACTATAGATCTTGTGCATATGGAAAGATGTTCTGTCCACTGCCCATTCACTACCAAACTACATGCTCTGCCTAAATAGACTGGGTCTTGCTCATCACCAATGAATATGAGCAACAGGAGTCTAACTACACTGGCAGTACAAACCTAGTAGAATATATACCCACAAATAAAGTAAGCATATAAATCAACAATTTTCCCTGTGTGTCTGTGTGTTCTGTTTTACTGTGTTTTGTTTTTTGAGAAAAGGTCTTGCTTTGTAGTCCAGGCTGGCCTCCAACTCATAGCAATCCTCCCGCCTCAGCTTTTCCAGTGCTGAGATTACAGGCGTGACCCATGCCCAACTCAAACAGCAGTTTTCCTAGTTTGGAATGGTAAATTTAAAAAGTCTGTAATTAATCATTTTATTAGCACGTTTCTAGTACACCGTATTTACATCCCTTGTGGGGAGCTGGTACATGTACATAGCAGATCTTCATTCTTTTTGTCATTCCCTTTCTCTCCTTCCCCTCCCATTTCTTGATACTTTTCCTTTGGGTTGTTTTGTTCTGTTTGGTACATGTTTGCAGTACATAATGTTCACCATACTTTTCGAAAGACAGTACATATTCAGAACACATCGTAATTCTTTTTTCATCTCATTTCCTTCTGCTCCCTCTCCTCTCCCTCTTTTGATTGCTTTCACCTTTGAGAATGATCTGTCTTCTGCTTTTCTACTCTCTTTTATTTTGGTCTTTACTTTACTTTGGATTTTTCATATAAAAAACATGCAATACTACATTGAAGCTTTTGTCTGGCTTATTTTACTTCACATTATGGTTTCAAGGTGCATTCATTTTTCTACAAATGATTCAAGTTTATTTTTCTTTATGGCACAGTAGTACTTCATTTTGTATAAATACACATCCATTCATCTCTTGATGGACATACAGGCCACTTCCAAGATTCAGCTATTATGAACTGTAATGCTACAAACATGGGTATCCACAGATCGATGTAATACAGCACTTGTAACTCCTTCAGAAAGACAGTGAATAGAGGACTCGCTGGGTCAAACAATTTCTAGTTTCACTTTTTTGAGGACTCGCCATGCTAATTTCCATAATGATTGTACTATTTCACATTCCCACCAACAATAGAGGATTCCTTTTTCCCCACAGCATTGCCAGTATTTACTGACTAGATAATGGCCATTCTTTTTAGATTAATATGGAATTCCAGTGTTGTTTTAATCTACGTTTCTCTAACGGCCAGCAATGCTGAATGCTTCATGTATTTATTGGCCATTTGTACTTCATTTATGGAGTGTCTAATCGTTTTGCTTGCTCATTTTTTGACAGGTCTTTTAATGTGGAGGTAATATGATTTTTTTTTTGATTCTTCATATACTCTAGGTATCAGTTCTCTGAGAACTGGCTCAAACAACTTTTTCCCATTCTGCAGGTTGTCTTTTCATTTTACTGATTGCATCTTTTGCTGTGCAGAAGCTTTCTGATTTGATGTGGCCATATTTTGTGATTCTCAGTGCTATTTCCTGTGCAACCAAGGTTGTGTTCAGAAAGTTCTTGCCTACACTGCACATGGTGGTGCACATCTATAAACCCAGCACTCAGAAGGCTGAGATAAAAGGACTACCATGAGTCCGAGGCCAGCCTCAGCTACACAGTGAGTTCAAGACCAGCCTGAGGAGCCAGGGGTTTAGCTCAGTGGCATAAGCGCCTGCCCTGCAAACACAAGATCACGAGTTAAATCCCCGGTACCAAAAAAAAAAAAAAAAAAAAAAATTAATCAAGACCAGCCAGCCTGAACTACATGAGACTGTGTCTCTTTAAAAAAAATTCTCTTGCCTATACCTATGATTCAACAGTTTTACTTAGTCTTTCAGCAGACTAAATGTTTCTGGCAAACATATAGTTGTTTGATCCACTTTGACTTTTAGCATGTGTGGTGATACAGATAGATCTAGATTCAATCTGGTGCACATGAATAGCCAGCTTTCCCAGCACTATTTATTAAAGAAGCTATCTTTCCTCCAATATACATTTTTGGGCCCACTGTCAAAGGTTAAGTAGTTGAAGGTATGTGGAGTTGTTTCTGTATCCTCTGTTCTGTTCCACTGATCCTCATGTCTGTTTTTGTGCCACTACCATGCTGTTTTTAATCACTGTAGCTTTGTAGTATAATTAATTCTGGGATGATGATACCCCCCAATTTCCTCTTTTTACCCAGAATGCTTCTGCCATTCTGGGTCTCTTCAGGTTCTATGTGAATTTAGGATTTTTTCCACTCTTGTGAAGAATGCTGCTAGAATTTTGATTGGAATTTCATTAAATGGGCCTAACAATTTTGGAAGCATGGCCATTTTAATTATATTGGTTCTATGTAAGCCACAGGAGAAATTATTCTATTTTCTGATGTCCTCTTTTTGAATTCCTCTTTCAGGGTGCTACAGGTTTTGTCATAGAGGTCTTTCACTTCCTTAGTTAGGTTAGTTACTAAGTACTTAATTTTTCTTGGTGCCACTATGAGTATATTTTTTTCCTAATTTCTCAGTGAATTGGTTATTTATGTACAGGAACACTATTAATTTTTGTGTGGTGATTTTGCATCTTGACACATTACTAAATTTGGTTACTAATTCTTAGTCTTTTGGTAGATTTTTATGGTCTTCTATGCAAAGAATCATGTTATCTGCAAAAAATGATAATCTGACTTCTTTTCCTATACATATGCCTTTTATTTCTTTTTCTTGCCTAACTGCTCTTGCTAATGTTTTGGGTACTATGCTAAACAGGAGTAATGATAGTGGATCCCCTAGTCTTATTCCTGATTTTAGAAGAAAGCTTTCCATTTTTTTCCATTTAGTATGATACTGTAATAAGATAGCTGAAAGTGTGAACTGTATAGGTAATTTTAAATTTTCCACTTGCTATATTTCAAAACACAAAAATAAGGCCTAGTAATATAGCTCAGTGGTACGGCACTTGCCTTATATGCACAAGTTGCTGGATTTAACCCCTATGTCACAAAAAGATAGAGACAGGAGGATGCACAGAGACAGGTAATTTTTGTACTGGGGTACTGAGGATTGAACCCAAAGCCTCACACATGCTAAACTATTTCCCCAGGTGTTTTTGCTTTGTTTGTTTTATTTTTTGATACAGGGTCTCGCTAAGTTACTTGGGCTGACCTGGAATTTGTACTCTTCTTACTTCAGCGTCCCAAGTAGCTGGGATTACAGGCATGCGCCTCCTCACCCTAGGAAATTAATTTTAATACTGTATCTTACTTAACTCAGTAAACTCAGAGCATTATTTCAACATGTAATTAACAGGAAACAATTATTAGTGAGATACTTAACCATTCTTTTTTCATACTGTGTCCTCAAAATTCAGTGTCTATTTATATTGACAGCCCAGGACTACAGCAATTGGTGTTAGCCACATTGCAAGTGCTCAATTTCCACATGATTAATGACTGCAACAGTGGACAATGCAGCTCTAGAACACCTTTGTCATTCATTAAACATTTTAACACCTGCCAAGTCATCCAGGACCTAACTTAACTTCTCACTATTACTCTCCACCCTCGGCCACTGCTCACATGACTATTTCCTGGACCAGAACCTGCATCCCCTTCTAAAGTCAGTAATTCAAATACTGTCTTTTACAACTATAGCCTGCTATTCTTACCTGCCTTACTGCAATCATTCAATTTCATAAAAATCCATGCACTGATTCTGTCATTCTCTCTGCAGGACCACTGAGTCCAAATAAGTTTTCTATTGTTTTTGTTTTGAAATTGGAGCTTATTCTGTAGTCCAGAAAGGCCTGGGACTTGCTACGTAGACCAGCATAGGCTCACTCTCGATCCTCCTGCCTCAGCCTCCCAAGTACTGCGATTACAGGTATGCACACCATGCCTGGCCTGGTCCAAGTTTCCAAGATTCCAAGGTTCATGACTAAATATGTCCATGCAAAATTTCCTTGCCCCTCTATGTCTAGCATATTTAAATGGCCCCTACTTTGCAGGGGAAAATAATGAATGAACTCAGACAAGTAGATGTTAGTATATACTCATAATCACCAAACTCAATGAGTACAGATAGCCTACATTAAGTATTCCAGTAAGCTAGCAATGAAACTTCCCTGAAATATGTCATATCCTTTCCTTAGTCTTCCCATCTCCTTCCTCCACAACTACCTTTGAGAAACATAATAACAAAATAAAGAAAAAATCACTAAATGTCTTTAATAATACAATTAACCCTTAGTACTGAGAATTGAACTCTGAGGCATTCTATTACCTCACTACAGCCCATCCTTTTTTAAATTTTTTTTTACATTTTGGATAGAATCTCACTAAATTGACCAGGCTGGCTGGCCTCAAATTTACAATCTTCCTGCTTCAGTCTGCCAAGCAGCAGGGATTACAGGAGTGACAAACCTACATTTAATATTTTTTTAAATCTAGCTTTGATATTCAAAAAAGAATTTTTTTTAAAATACCACAGCTTTGCTATAAGTGTCTGCCTGCAAGCATGAAGTTATGAGTTCAATCCTCAATACCAAAATAAATACCATAGGTTTTGGAAGTTACATGTCTTTAATTCCAGTACTCAGGAGGCTGAGGCAGGAAGATCACCATGCATTCAAGGCCATGTTGGGCTACATAATGAATTCAAAGCTAGCCTGAACTACACAGCGAGACTCTGTCTCAAAATAAAAAACAAACAAATAAATAATTTAAAAATTTAAGAATTTAAATATGGTAAGGTATAAGATATCCAAACTAGCCAGGTAGGATAGCATGTACCTATAGTCTCTTATTTTTATTTTTATTTTTTTATTTTTTTAAATTTTTATTGGTACCAGGGATCAAACTCACAACCACATACTTGCAAGGCAGGCGCTTATGCCACTGAGCTAAATCCCTGGCCCCTGGAATCTCAATGGCTCCAGATAGAAGCCGTAAGACCAGCTGAACCCTGTCTGAACAACTCAGCAAGACCCTGAATAGGGGAGTCTGTACATAAAATTGTCTGAACGATGTTTGAAAACAACTTTTTCAGTACAGTAACTTTGAATACGATTATTAAATTTCATTGTTAATTTACTCATACTTCTTTTAGATTATAGTTACTTTAATTTAGCTTGGCAAAATAACTTAAAAAGACATTGTCCTTCCTTCCTCCATTTATCTATTTATTTAGGTGGTGATGGTGGTACTGTGAATTAAACCTGGACCTTGACACTAAACTACATCCCCAGCTCTTTTTTATTTTTTGAGACTGGATCTCATTAAATTGCTGAGGCTGGGCTAGAACCTGTGATCCTCCTTCAGCCCCCAGTGTCCCTGGGACTGTCACCATACCCTACCTAACAGGTACTTTAAAAAAAAAAAACTATCAGGAGACAGGTGTGGTGGTGCTCACCTATAATCCCACCACCACCTGAAGCAGCAGGACTGCCCTGAGTTCCAAGCCAGCCTGGGCTACATAGTGAGTTCTAGGCCAACCTAACTATACAGTGAGACCTTGTTTCTAAATAAATACATACAAACATACATACACACACACATACATACCACAGGGAGAGGAAGAAGGGGCTAGAAGGAAGAGAGACAGGAATCTCAGAATCGAAGACTTTTAATATAAATGCAATAGCACTGATAGAATATTCAATACCAATACATACAATACAAAAACACATTTCATCACTTTGGATTGATTATACAGGATATCAGATGTTTGAACAAAACACGGATCACTTTATTACTAAAGTTACAAATCAAAGAAATCTTTTCCTAAAACAAAATGTTCAGTATCACCACTATACTCAACACAATTTATGTTAAGATTGCAGAAAAACACTAATAAACCAGATTATGACATATTTAACTAAGAAAAAATGTGTTAAACAATTATTAGTAAGTTGCAAAGTCTAACCTACTCAAAAAAACAAACTATTCAATTATTTTAGCACATACAATTGCTCTTATGCAAGTGTTGTAAAGTAAAAATGAGTCTTATCTAATACTCTTGATTACACAGTAAGGTCACTACATAGTAAGGTCATGACCTAACATTTTATTATAATTGCACGTATATCGAGTATCTTTCAGCCAGGAGTGGTGGCGAACACCTGTAATCTGGGCACACAGGAGACTGAAGCATGAGGATCACTGTGAGTTTGAGCTCAGTGTGAGCTACAAAGTGAGTTCAAGGTAACTTGAAATGCACAGTGAAACCCTGTCTCAAAAAGATAAAAAATAAAAAATAAGTAACTTTCTAAAATCAGTCTAGAGGGTATTAATTTTTACTGTTTATCTCTCCCATTAGCTAGAAGTATTCTTGGAACTATGCAAATTCAGAAGAAAAGACTAATGGTGATCCGAAAATTCAGGGTCTTTTCACAATTACAATTAGATACATAATACTGTATGTCTCTAAAATATCTTTCACCTTTGAGACAATATAGTATTTTGAAATCACACATCAGAATACTTGCAGGGTGGGGGCTGGGGATTTAGCTCAGCGGCACAAGCGCCTGCCTTATAAGCAGGCAGTCATGAGTTCAATCCCTGGTACCAATAAAAAGCAAAAAGACAAAAAAAAAAGAATACTTGTAGGGTAAAACATTTTTTCTATTCTTCAACCCTAGGGAACAGTGCTTGAAGAATGAAGAGAATGGAATTTTTTTACACGCCTTTCTAAAGAAATATACACAGAAACTGAAAAGCACTCAGTCTTGCAATCTCCAGGTCCTGCTTGTCTCTCTTCACTACCCACCCCCATATTGGAAGGGTTAAAGGGACCTTCACACAAAGCTGCAAGCATAGAGCTTTTATTTTTTACTTTTTGGCTAGTTTTGAAACAGGGTCTCTCACTAAGTCACTAAATTGTCTAGGCTGTGGTCAAATTTGTGATCCTCCTGCCTCAACTTTCCAGAGTGCAGGGATTACAGGCATTCAGCACCACACCTAGCTCTTGTTTCATTCTTATCCCAAAAAGGGGAAAGTAAATACCTAAAATGCATAAAATGCAAGCTAACCCTACTACAGAAGAAAGTACTGGCTATAATTAGGGGACATCTGCATTGATTTTTCTTTTATCCATCCCACTGTTATTCGTGACTACTAAAAACGCCATCAAGTATTGAGGTATAATCCCAAAGAAGTTAAAGTTCTCTATTTCCCATACCATTATCAATTTGAAGTACTTTAAGCACATTCATTCAGTGCAGTGCAAACTGCTAACTGCTCAGAATTTATTACAGAGACAATGGATTGGATTTAGCAGCTGCTGCTTAGTAAGCCTGCTTTGTTTATAAATTATGATATCTATAAGCAACTATGTACATAGCCTATAAAATTATAAAAAAATACCACCAGTGACAGAGTCCATTTTAAATGAAAAACTGCTATACTACAAATTACATATATATACTTTTTTCCAAATCTTATATTTTTTAAATTTTTTCAGGCTTCAAAGTTTCTGCTCTCAGAATATATAGTGTTGTTTAGGGTTTTTTTTCTTTTTCAGACACAGTCTGGCTATGCAGCCCAGGCTGGCCTCAAACTCACTGTGACTCTCCTGCCTCAAATCTCCCAAGAACTGGGATTGTAAGTGTGCTACACCACACTTCACTTTGAAAAATGAAGACCACCCAAAAACTTTATGTTGAGTAAACCGATACTGATATAATAAATCAATAATGACTATACTGTCAATATTGAGAGTAACCCTAACCCTAACCCAATATTGACAGTATAGTCATTATTGAGAGCATAATTCAGTGCTACAAAATTGGCCTATCATGCAAGAGGCCCAGATTTAATCCCCAGTACAGGGGGCACAGGGCAGACAGGCTGTATTAGAAAAAAATTTTAATTTTCGAAGATTTGTTCCTTAACTAAATGTGGTCGCCCACACTTGTAATCTTAGCACTCAGGAGGCTGAAGGGGACTGTCAGTTCTAGTGTAAATCCAAAACCAGTCTGGGCTAACAGTGAGTTCAAGACCAGCCTGGATCACAAAGCAAGAACAAGTTTCCAAAAACAACTATATACATATAACATATTTATATATGTATATGTCTTTGTGTACACACCTGTGCAAACACACACATATACTGGTTATGTAAAAATAACAATGAATTAGCCAGACCTGGTGGCAAAGCACCAGCACTCTGGAAAGCTGAAGCAGGAGGACTGCAAATGCAAGCTCAGCCTAAACAACTTGGAGACCCTGTCTCAAAAAATTTTCAAAAAGGGTGAAGATAAGGCTCGGTGTAATGGACCTAGGCTCAAGCCCTAGTACTGCTAGCTTAATTAACAAATTAATGTACAAGTCCCTGGGTTTCATCCCCAGCACCACACTTAACATAATTCACATCTAATTAAAAAGAAAAATTAGTGAGCCACGCCTGGTGGTAATCCCAGCATTCAGGAGGCTAAGGCAAAAGAATTGGCACAATTTTCAGACCAGCCTGGGGTACACAATGAGTTCAAGACCAGCCTGAACTACATAGCGAGATTCTGTCAAAAAGGGAGAGAGAAAGATCAAGCACCATACTACACTGGGAAACGTGAAACTAACACACTGACAAACACAAGTTTTCCAAAATTCTGTTGTAACTTGAAAGCGTAAATTTTACCATTAGTATCAAATACTGTCAATTATTTTACTTGCAATGAAAGGCTCCCTTTTTAATTGATTAATTGACTGAAATATTACAGATTAAACTCAGTTTCATGCATGGTAGACAAGAACTCTATCACTGAGGTATATCCCTCAAAAGACACTTTCTTCCCCAAGAAACAGTACGCCAAATCCCAAATCTATACAACCATACTGTGGCAGGGCATGGTGACACACGTGTAATTCCAACACTCAGGAGATTGAGGCTGGAGGAGTACATGGCTAGATAGTGTGGTTCAAGGCCAGCCTGAACTGCAAAGCAAGACCCTGTCTCAAAAAGACAAATAAAAAAAAGGAAGAAAAGGCTAAATACGTACTCTGAAAGCTTTCTGATCTTTAAAATAACCCCCTCCATGATTTATTTTGATGAAAAACCTTTAAAATTTGCCATAAAGCACAAGATAGCAAGTTAAACTCTATTTTAAGCACTGTGCCATCGATCTAAGAACAGGCTTGCTCGCATTCAGAAACCCAAATACAAAAGTGCTTTGGCTGTGCACTGCCAAAGTCCTATGAAGAGCCTACATTCCATTTCTTCTCAAGCCAAGCAACCCTTATTTGCCCTTCATATCTATTTTAAGTGAAATCTCCAATGTTAATACTGCAGAGGTCACACTCACTGTGGCAGAGCTAGGGTTTATACCTCAGGAGCACAGCGCACACTTCAGCACACAGAAGACACTGGGTGCAACTCTCAGCACAAAACTAAAAAAAGACAACAGCAGCTATCGTAAAACCACCAAATCAAGTACTGTACGTAAGGATGTAAGGATCGGTGTGTGCCGTGGTATTGGGTCTCTAGCCCAGAGTACTAGGCAATCACTCTGTCACTGAGCTACACATCCAGCCATTAAGAACTTTTAAACAAGTGAGGTAGTACATGGCTTCCAAGTTCAGGCCCAGGCTAAGCAATTTAGAGGCTTAGTGATACCATAAAAATAAAAAAGATAAAAGGGCTAAGGATGTAGCTCACAGCAAAAGCCCCCCACCCCCCACGCCACACACACAAAGACCAGCCAGGCATCCACATTGTGGTTTCCCTCTAGCAGGGAAGGAAGATAATGAAGTCTTTCAAACTTTACACTATTTATTGCTGTATCACCACAATAATAAACTTACTTATCTAATTTAAATGAATGTAAAAGGTAAATCAAAAATATCCTTCAAATACCCTCCACAGACTATCCTCGACTTAATATTATTCAACTTTATCTAAGAAATAGCACAAATGAGCCAGGGATTTAGCTTAGTGGCACAAGTGCCTGCCTGGCAAGCGTGAGGTTGTGAGTTCAATCCCTAGTACGCCCCCCAAAAAAGAAATAGCATAAAACATATTATTCAAGTTAATCTAAGAAATAACGTTTTTTAAAAAGCTGAGTTCCACAAGTCTGCAATCTTAGTACTCTGGGAAGCTGAGGCAGCAGGACTGACAAATTTGAGTCCAATGTGGGTAATTTAGAGAAACCCTAGCAATGTAGCTCAGTGCAAAGGACCTGGGTTCAATCCCTAGTACCACCAAAAAGAAAAAACATGAAAAGTATGATCCCAAGAACATCTGCTGAACTGAGATACATTAGCATCTACTTAGTCCAAAAGACAGAGATGGAAGAAGAGAACAGACTGAATAAAAAGAGATCAGCCAACAAAACTAAGCAAACTACGGCTGGGGATTTAGCTCAGCAGCATAAACACCTACCTGCCTTGCAAGCACACAGTCGTAAGTTTGATCTCCGGTACCAAAAAATATGAGCAAACGATCAACTCTAGCCTTAAGTTCAGGGCTTTTCCTGCAAACTTGAGAAGATGAAACACGTGGACCAAGGATAAATTAGAAAATCTTGAACACTAGACCGAGAGCTAAGACTTTACCCTATTTCTGACAAAAAGCCACTGAAAGTTTTTATAGACTGGAGTAATGGGATGAAAGAAGTATTTTGGTGAAATTAATGAGGCAATCAAACAGAAGAAATTACAAGGAAAGTAAGGAAGTGATGAAGTTTTCAAAAATAGCAACATTTGCAACAGCCCTGTGAATTATTGATATTTTAGTTGCTAGTTCATGTTCAAAAATTTACATTTGAGGGCCAGGCGTGATAGCCCACACCTATAATCCTAGCACCCAGGAAGTTGAGGCAGGAGGATAACCACAGGTGGAGGCCAGCTTGGGCTACACAGTAAGTTCAAGGCCAGCCTGCACTACATAGCAAGGTCATGTCTCAAAAAACAATTTTTTTAATTTGGTTGCTTGATGTAAGGAAAAGTAGAAAAGAAAAAAATTTTTTTCATTTTGATGAATTTTAGAAGTTTAAGGCAAAGACAATTCTGAAAGGAAGATTCTGACCAATTATCTTTTCATGTGACATGAGTGAAACCAAAAGTAAAGGGAATAATATAAAGGGAATCAAGCAGTAAGAGTTTCCTAATTTCTGAATATGGAAGTATGGTCATAAACATCTACTAGTAATAGCAAAAGGCACAATGACAGCAAATACCATAAATACTCTACTTACGATGAAGCCACATCCTGATGAACTCTTCATAAGGTGAAAATGCATTATGTGAAAAATGACCTAATACACCTGAACAACGCCATAGCAACACAGGATCAGCTGTCACCCCGCTGTCCATGACTGTGGCTGACCAGCAGTTGCAGCTGCTGCCTCTGCCCAGCATCACAAGAGTATGCACAGTGGCACAGGCTACAGGCCTAGAGAAAGACCCAAACTCCAACGACGAAGTGTGGTTTCTACTGCCTGTGTGTATCACTTTCTCGCCATCTCAAAGGAGAATAATTGTAAGTCATGGGTCATGTGTACTTCTGAAATTGACGATGAAGGACAACAAAGGACTAAAAAACTTGCCACCCATGGTAGCACATATCCATAACCCCAGTTACTGGGAAACTGAGGCAAGAGAACTGCAAATTCAAAGCCATCCTATTAACTTTCCCGGACCTCATCTCAAAATAAAATACAAAGTCAGGCACAGAGGTACAGGCCTGTGATTCCAGATTCTGGGAGGAGGAAGACAGCACTGCAAGTTCAAGCCAACCTTGGGCAACCTGGTGACTCAGTGAAACTTATTTCAAAATAAAAACATAAAAGCTCAGGGATATACCTCAGTGTGAAGGCCCTACATTCCATTCCCAGAACCAAAAAAGGAAGAAAGGAGGGAAGGGAGAGGGGAAGGGAGAAGGGAAAGAGGGAAGGGAAGGGAAGGGAAGGGGACAGGGGAAGGAGAAAGAGCAAACAGAGAAGGAAAGAGAAGGTGAGGTGGAAACAAGGCAGCAGTATGCAAGGCAGAGACGTAACTCAGCACTCCTCCAAATTCAATCCTCAGTACCACAAAAACAATATAGAAATGTGGGGTATAGTGGCACACACCTGCAATCCTGCCACTTGTCCAGAGTTCAAGGCCAGCCTAAACTACACGGAGAGACCCTGTCTCAAAAAAATTCTAAACCATACAGAAAATAAACTGGGCTTGGTAGTGCACACCTGCAACCCCAGCACCCAGGAGTCTGAGGCAGGAGGACTGCTGCAAGTTCAAAGCCAGTCTGGGGTACAAAGTGAGTTCAAGGCCAGCCCGAACTGCACTAGCAAGGGGAAAGACTCAAAAAGACAACAAATAAATATATAAACCCATTTCTACTGGTTTTTGTTTGTTTGCTTTTAAAGGCTAAGCCCAGCCAGCCATGGTGGGCCGTATCTGTAATTCAGCTACTCTGGAAGGTTAGCCAAGTGGACCTCAAATTCAAGACTAGCCTAGGCGACTTGTGAGATCCTGTCTCAAAATTGTAAAATTTCTTATAGAGGAATAAGAAAGATCCTAGGTTCAATTCCAGATACAAAAAATAAAGTCAGTAATGTATGTTAGTGGTAGAGAACCCATGAGTTCAATCCCCAGTACCCCCACATACACACTCTTGACAAAATC
Organism: Cavia porcellus; assembly: GCF_034190915.1. NCBI lineage: Eukaryota > Metazoa > Chordata > Mammalia > Rodentia > Caviidae > Cavia > Cavia porcellus. The sequence goes on from NW_026947493.1 coordinate 1,052,748, forward strand.
TGTTAAATAAATGCAGATAATTTTCAAAGTCAAATTTTAATATGTTCCATTTTATGTACTGAATTTTATCAACTTTTTCCACGATATGTGACTTTTTAAATACTGTACAAACAGTATTCTTAATTCACATATGCGTTTATTAATTGGCTTAACCCACTAAGGGTCCTCCTTAAAATTGAAAAATGTTGGCAAAGATTTAGCTCAGTGTCATAAGCACCCACCTGGCAAGTGTGAGGTCATGAGTTCAAGCCACACAACACACACACACACACAAAAAGAAAAATGTTCCCAATGCCTACGTAACCTTTCCATAACCAGCTCCTCAAACAATGCTACTGACCAATTTAATTCCATGGCAACATTTCTTTGAGATTAAAAAATGTGAGGACAACAAACTTCTATTTCTACTTTTCTCTATATTAATGTTCAGGAGTGTGTTTTGTTTTAGTGTTGTTTGCTTTATTGTGGCAGGGTCTCACTATGTACAGGTCAAGCTGACTTTGAACTCACTATGTAGCCAAGCTTGGCCTCAAACTCATGGCAATACTCCTGCCTCAGCCTCTCAAGTACTGGAATGGACTAAAGGTGAGATTATAGGTATACACTACCATGTCCAGTTGTTCAGTTTAGTTTTAATAGGCCAGGTAAAACTAGGCATGGTAGCACATGTCTATAATCTCAGCACTCGAGAAGGTGGAAGCAGAAAGATTTCAAATTCAAGTCCAGCCTGAGAAGTTTGGCCCTTCCTCAAAATAAAATAAGTTGGGGATACAGTTCAATACAAAGGACCTGGGTTCAACCCCCCTACTGGAGAGGTGTAGGTGAGCTCAGTTAAAAACTGAAACATCTATATGAGGTGAAATCCTAGCACTTAAGAAGCTGAGGCAAAAAAATTCACTAACCGGAGTCCTGCCTGGGCAATTTATGGAGAATCTGTCTCAAAGAGACTCAATGTGATAGCCCTGGGTTCAACTGCCAGTTACCACCAAAAAGTAAAATAAAAACAAGGCACAAAAACTAGCAATATATGATTATCGAGATATAATTTCCAAAATGTAACATACTAGAAACAAATACATACTATCTTATAATCTATTTCATACTTGGTCAAATGTTTGCTTACGTTTTATAAAATCTATCTCTGAAATCATTTAGTACCGTTATCTGATTATAAAAATAGAAATAATAGGTTGGACATGGTGGCACATATCTGTAATCGCAGCACTCGGGAGATGGAGGCAAGAGGATTCTTATAAGATGAGCCCAGCCTGGGTTAAAACTGAGTTCAAGGCCAGCCTGAACTGGGTAGCGAGAACCTGTCTTAAAAAGACACACATATACACACACATACCAAAAAAAAAAAGACAAAAAGGCCATGCATGGTGGCACATGCCTGTAATCCCAGCACTTTAAGAGGCTGAGGAAGGAGGATTGCTTCAAATTTGAGGCCAGTCTGGGCTACAAAGTGAGTCTGAGACCAATCTGAACTGCATGGCGAGACCCTGTCTCCAAAACATACGAAAAAAAAGTAAAATGCTGGGTAAATCACAAAATACTAATTTACTTCATTTACAATGCCTGAGTCAAAAAAAACCCATTGATATCACTGTTAGAGCATGAAAAATCTGGCACATAATGTATTTAGTTAAAACATTCACAACATTTTATAACAGGCTGTTTGTCAAGGCATGGTTCAAAATATCAGAAAAGGGTCTGGGAGTATAGTTCAGTGATGCACCATAACTTTAGCTTTTTTGAGGCCCTAGGTTCAATCTTTAGTAATATCCTCCTCAAAAAAACAGCAAAAACTCAACATGAAGCAACTTGTCTAGACTAAATCACTGTAATACAAGGTCACCTTTCAAGTGATCATACAGCTCTCTATATATTAACCTGGAAGCAGAGGAAAAAACAAACTATTATAAATTTTTTAAAATGCTGTGATCCTTGGGCCAGGATTTAGCTCAGTAAGTTCAACCCCCAGTACCACAAAAATAAAAATTTTTTAAATGCTGCAATCCTTGTTTGTAATGAATACACAAAACCTTACAGCTACATAAAATCTAAATGGACAGACATCCAGATATATGTTAAGCACAGTATTTCTCAGTACTGCAATTAAAGATGCTGTTTATTTTCCTGCTACTTCTTTAGTATTCCCTTGAATTTTCTCAAGCAAAATAGTATTTGCAAAAATTAACATGATGATTTCCAATTAACTAACTCCAAACTTTTTGCAAGGCAGCCTGCAAAAAGCCTACGGAATATCCAAAATAGCTCTGGCATTGAATTAAAGGGAAAGTGTTAACAACAACATAACTAGAATTCCTTGTGAGCTAGGTATGCTGGAGGACTCCAGGACTGTCACTGTGCCACATGGTACCTTTAGGGAGGCCTGCAGTGAAGAGTTTTGAAATCACAAGACCTATATTCAAATCTTTGCCACTTTTACTTGTATGACCTTGGGTTAGTCACTTACCCTTTTTAGGTTTACTTTACCTATAAAGGGGACTTACTGTGCTGTATTACTTCTCTAGTTGAAAGAACTGTGGGAAAGGGGCTGGGGATTTAGCTCAGTGGCATAAGTACGTGCCTTGCAATCAGGCGGTCGTGAGTTCGATCCCCGGTACCGATAAAAAGGAAAAAGACAAAAAAAAAAAAAAAAAGAACTGTGGGAAAGATCACATGAGATAACATGATATACGATATTATTATCTACTTAAAAAGAGGCTTACCTCCAGAGCCAAATACTTTACAAAACACTACAATCACTATGAATAAGCCAGGGTTTTTGTTTCATTTTTAAAGGCTACATTTCATCATGTACATTTTTCTCTAAAATTTAGATATTTCTTCCCTGTTCCCACTATAGCCACAAGTCATTTCACTTTCTTATTCCTAGTTACCAGCAAGAAAGGGCACATATTACACTGAATTCAAAAGCCTCAGCAAGAACCCTGGAGCAACATGTTGATGGCATATACCAGGCGAAACCCAAGGTTAATCAGCTCTGGACAGGACACTAAGCACTACTGCAATTAACAGGGATTACAAGACACTCTTTGAAGAGACAAACAATGCAGTTGCCCAGGAGAAAACCACAGAGGAAGAGGCAGCAGTATTTCAAAACAATTCCATGAAATACTTAAAAACTCAAGTGCTTTATAAATTGTTTTTAAATACTGTTCACAAAATTAGTGACATAAAACAAAAGCCATCTAAATATGGCACTTAACAAAAGCAAGTTATGGAGATTAAAATCAAATCATGAATAAACTGTCACACTTGCCTCTATCTGAAATAAAAACAGGCAAATTATACCACAAAAATAAAAACTAAGTGGTTAATTCTTGAAAATAAAGAAACAGGATGATGATAGAATTTACTGATGAGCTTATATAGTACTTTCAAAACTATGGCTTCTCTTCCACTTGAATTCCATTACTAACTCCCATTAAAATGATGAACTACTCTCCTACAGTTCTCTTGAGTTAAAACTGTAATTTAACTTGGTTTGAGTTGTTTGTTTTTATGGTACGAGGATTGAACCTCAGCAATGACATTTTTGAGAGAATGGAGGATGGCTATTTTGTTATCTTTAGTTATATCACTGAGTTATGTCCCCAGCCCTTCATTTTTTTGGAGACAAGGAGTCACTAAATCCCTAAATTGCCCAGGTTGGACTCCAATTTGTGGTCCTTCTGCCTCAATCTCCCTGAAAACTGGAATTACAGGTGTGTACCCCTCTACCCCTGCCTTGCTTGGTTTGAATTTTAATACATAAAAACTCTAAAGAAAAAAAAGGCACTACATGCCAGGTGCGATGGCGCATGCCTGGGAGGCTAAGGCAGGAGGACTGCTGCAAGTTCAAGACCAGCCTGGGCTATAAAGTGAGTTCAGGGGCAGCCTGAACTACACAGTAAGACCCTGTATCAAAAAAACAAAAAGAAAAAAATTAAAAATAAGTAAAATAAAGTGAAAAGCACTAGGCTAGGCATGGTGGGCTCACACCTGTACTCCCAGCACTCAAGAGGCTGAGGCAGGATTGCTGCAAGTTCAATATTGACCTGGACTACAAAGTGAGTCGTAGGCCAGTCTGAGCTGCACAATGAAAATCTGTCTCAAAAAGACCAATAAATAAATAAATAGCACTATATGACACCTTCATGGATTAACTACCAAGATCATTTGATTATCAAACTCTGTCTTTAACTTTCTAAAGATAACAAAATAGCCACCCTCCACTCTCTCAAAAATGTCATTTATGGGTATTCCTTTAACGAAAAATTAAAATTTTCATAAACAAATATGCACAGAGGAATTATTTTAATATGTATGACTCACAATCTAATTTTCACTGGCAATATCTTCAAGTGTTGCAGCTTGTACTATTCCTACACCAGGGACAGATCTGGTTTTTCATCCAATTTTTGCAGAGCAGTTACAGATTTGAGTGTTCACTAAAAGGGTCACTAGAAAAATACGAATATAATGCGACAGCAAAATGAACTATGGGTTGTGAATTAGGACAAAGAAAAAGTCACTGTATTTAGTCAAATCTTTCTAGGTGAAAGTATTACATTTTCACTTAAAACTTAAAAAAAAAAAAAAACCCTAGGTTTTCTTTTCTTACAATTTTTTCCTACCTTATAAGGATGTATGCTATTTAACTCCAAAATTACAAACAGAACACCCTGAGAAAATATTTCTACTTCCAAACTTTACAAAAGATATATCAGCCACATTTAAATAACTATAGGTATTCCTGAAATCACCTTCCCTATGCCCCCAAAAAGAATAAATCTAACCAAATGAAGTATTAACAAATTTTTAACTATCACCAGCTAAGTAATTTATCGCAGCTCCTCAAAGTCTCAGGCACACACAATGATATAACTTGTCAAAACAGTTATTATGATTTTAATAATTCACAAGAGAAATATAAAAGTGGAAAACTACTCTGGAAAAATTCAACTAGATTTTGGAGACTGCAAAAAGGGAGACCAATTATAGAAAAATACCATACATCCCCCCTCCAAGTATTTGGTATTTTTCCAATAGTGGTTCATTTCTGTACAGAGAAACTTTACCTAACAAGATTCACACCAGGGATCTCATCTATCCCCAAAGGCATTTTCTTAAAATGAGAATGAACAAAGAAGAAAATCTCCCAGCAGGAGCTTTCCATACTAGTTTCTTTGGACAGCATCAAGAGTGACAATATAGCCCCCACAAGCCTTTCAGCTTTGCTCTATGGTCCATGTACAATAGAACTGATTAGCCATCATTCAAAAGAACTGCCAGCAAAATAAATATTATAAGACAAAGATCGCAGTAACATGGTGACTTCATTTTAAAAGTGAAACTATAGTAGACATGTATTCTAAAGTTGTGTACTTTTTATTTTAAAAGTTAATTATCTCCAAATATTCAAATTCCTGAGGTTTTCTCATTTCAGTCAATAGTTTGAAACTGGAGTGGGAAAAGACCATTGTCTTAAATCCACCTGAAATAAAGTTGTAATTAAAAGTAAATTTGAAGGGATTACACTCAAAGCCAATGCCTTAATACACAAATTCTGGAACATTACATAGTTAACCAGGGAAAACAACCTTTCAAGGAGGCTTTTACATATAAAAACTCTCCAGAAATAAGCCTGGTGTTTAGTCGATCTAGAAGTTGCTTCATCGTGACAAAAATAAATAAATAAATCGTTAATTACAAAAATCTATACATCTCCCCCAAAGATTTACAACTGTCTGTCCCAATCTCCACAGTGACAGGAATGTCAGTTCTCTGGATTGGGATATTGCCAGCTGCTTGGTTCACACACAGAAAGCCACCGAAAAGAGAGTAACGCATTCAAAGCCTTGAAATAATATGCGTTAGTTAAGAACTGCTTGCTACTAAACCAAATTTATTCAAGCGGAGCCCTATTTGTCACAATCCAATCATAAGGGTTCCACCCCCCTCCCCCAACAGCTTGTGTAGCGGTATATCTGCTTCGGTAAAGAAGCCATCATCAGGTAAAAGACCGGGATGGGGGGAAAAAAAAAAAAGCGGGGGAAAGGGGGCACCCTTCCATCTAATTTCGCAAAGCGTAACTGGTGCAGTTGAGAGAACGGAGGAGCGTTCTATTTATTGGGGTTGGAGTAGGACGAGGGGGTCTGAATTTCGTCCAAATCAACATGGCCAGCAAGATGTCCCTACAAACAAAAGGCAACAGGGGGATATAAACACGAACCATTCACCTCCATCAGCTATAGCATCGCCATCATGGTGTGTGCAGAGACACCCCCCCCCTCACCAAAGGATCGTCTCACCCTCCAAGCCAGCCAGCGCGAGAGGGCAGAGAGATTCTAGCTGCATCTCACCGCCCACCACTGCTTGCAAATACATACTCTTCGAGGGGGTTGCTTCCCCAGCGGTCGGGATCAGAAAGAGTAACGTCCCGCCCAGGCAGACCCCCCCCCCCCGCGCGCGCGTCTCCTCGGCCAAATCCCGAGGCTAGCTAAACTTTACCGGAGCTACTCCCCCGTCTCCCCCTCCCCCGCGCCCCAGGATCGCGCTTCCCACGAACCGGGCACCCCGGGCGCCTCCTGTGACAGGCCGGCAGCCGGGAGAGCCCGGTCCGGGGCGGGGGCGCCAAGGATCCGCGGAGGGGCGGGGCGGCCGGAGCCAAGTTCCCGGGGGTCCGAGGCGAGCGCCTGACAGGAGCCCGGGACCGCGAAGGAGGAAGAGGAAGCGGCGGCAGGGAGCTTTCCCAATCCCCCCTCAGAGAACACCCTGCCCCCTAACCCTTGCGCCCCGTGCGGTGGGGGGGGGGCGGGAAGGCGGGCAGCAAGGTGAGAAAGCCGGGCCTCGGGGACAGCGGAGCCCCGACCGCCGACTGGCTCTCTCCTCCTCCGCCACCCCCGCCAGCGGCGCCCACAACAATAACACGCCGGGGACGACCCGTCAGCGCCCCCGAGACACCCGGGGCCCGCGGCCCGCCGCAGCCAGGCCCCCTCAGCTGGGGCCGAGATCGGCTCTCCTCCTTGCAACTCCAGGCTCCGGTAGAGCCAGGCCCGAGCGGCCCCCCAGGGTCCGACCCATCCCCCCCGGCACCAGTGGCGCCGTCTCCGCGGCCGAATATTAGAAGTGAATTCGAGCTGCGCTTTACCTTTAGTTCCGCACTGTCCGCCATCTTGCGTCTGTCAGCGCAAGCGCACTGAGCCTCGCCGGGGGCCGCCGCTAAACCCGCCCCTCCGGCCGGCCTGGGCCCGCCCCGGCCGGCTCCGGGCGCCCCGAGCCCCGCCCCGGGCACGCACAGCTGCGGGACGGGCACGTACCATTTAAATAATGGCGCCAAGCTGCGAGGTTTGACAGATACTCCCCCGTCGGCTTCCCCGCCCCCATCCCCGGCAGCCAGCGCCTCCCGGGAAGGGCCAGGGCCCGAGGGACGCTGGCCAGCGCCCCGCCCCTTCGCGACCAGCAGGCCCTTTCAGCAAAGCTTCGTGCGGCGGTCCTGGACACAATACCGCCCCCTCCCCCAACCAGCAGGGGGTTTGCGGCACCTGCCACCTGCGAGGCCCCAGGTGGTCGAAAGCAACGACCCGTGACCTGGAAGGAGCAAGTGAAGCAGTTCTACGGTTGTTGGCTCCGATCGTCAGGATAACGTGGTGAGATCTGCAAGGGAGATGTCATTCTCCTGGGGTAATCTCCCAGAAAAAGTGGCGAAAAAGCCGCCCTGTAACTGCTTAAACGAAGAAATCCTGAAGAGTCCTGTCCATGAACTTCTTTGTTGTTGCAACAAGTACTTACATAGTGCCTACCTGGTGGTCCTGTGCACTGGGAAATGGAACGATCCCATCCTCCCATCCCTCTCTAATGGAGAGGCACATAATCTGATAAAGATACTATCATAAACCCTGGGGAATAGCAGGAGGGTGCGCAAAAGGTCCAGTAGCAGCGGGGGAGGGGGGAGTTAGGAGGGTGGAGATTCGGAAGATGTGCTTGATCCTGGAAGGCCTTTCTCCAGTTCACTGATAAATAAATAGACTTAGACATGAAAAACATTTCATACCTTTTGCTCTCTATTAAAATCCTTTACCTCTGACTCAGCCCTCTGCCTTACAGTTCGTGGAGAAAAATGGAAGGTGTCAGACATGAACTCACTTACTTATCAGAACTCCTCTTGCCAAGGCCAGGTGACCCATGTAAGTTATGTCAGCACTAACGAGGCTGAGGCAAGACAATCATGCAAATTGGAGGCCAGCCAGCATTGTATAGTGAGTTCTAAGCCAGCCTGTACTACAAAGTGAGACCCTGTCTCAAAACAGTAACTTTTGGGTTACAGTGCAGTGGTGTCTCTGCTCCCCAGGGTGACCTGGATTCCTTTCACACCCATATTCCTAAGGAGGTGATTCTTAGAATTACCTTGCCCTCCACACAATTAGTTTTTCCCTCTCCTTTGGATCATTCTCATCAGCATACAAATATACTGAAATCCCTCCAAGATCGCCTCCAACAACTGCCCTATTTCTCTGCAGTCTGCGTAAATTCTCAAAAAGGGGTCAGGGATATAGCTCAGCAGCAAAAGCACCTGCCTGGCAAACACAAAGTCCCGAGTTCAGTTCCCAGTACCAAAAAAATAATTTCTCAGAAATGCTTTTCACCCTCCACAGGGCTTGCCACTTCCTCACTTCCTACTTAACCTCTCAACCTACCCAGATACAGCTTTGGGCTTCCATCTATCTGTGGTGGTCACTTATTGAGATTACTCATCATCTCTGAGTTCCCAAAAGCCAGTTATCAATTCTCTAGTCTTATCAGCATTGACCTCAGGGAACTAACTGTTGACCCACTTCTTACCTCTTGCAACGTTTTTTCCCCTGAACTTTATTCTCACTGTCCTAATAATACTGTCCCCTCCAGGGTCTCATTTTAAATATCCTCTGCAGCTAAATCTTTAAATGCTGGAGCATTCTGGGGCCCAGTTCTTGTTCTCTACCATGCAATTCCCAGGTGATAATCAACTTGTTTGTTTGATTTTTTTTTCTTTTTGTTTGTTTAGTTTGGTTTGTTGAGACAAGGTCTCACTATGCAGTTTAGGCTGGCCTGAACTTACTATGTAGCCTGGGCTGGCCTTAGACACACAGCAGTTCTCCTGCTTCAGCCTCCAGAGTGCTAGGACTACATATGTGCCACACAGCAGCCACTTCATTCAACTCCTTCTCTTTATGCACATTCATAGATTTACACCTGAGCAATCAGGGTGAAGCCTCTAGATAGTTAGAGGGGGTTGATTGCTCCACCATAGTGATTAGCCTATAGGAACCTTCACCTGCCACTTCTAGGGGGAAGAGGAAGCTGGCAATGGAGTTACTAAAACATCTTCCCTAAGAGGTTCAAAGAGGACCTAGAAGGGTGAGCTCATGAAAGTACTGGGGAAGAGGGTAGATGGTGGAAGGTCACAGGAATGCAGATACCCCCTCTCCTTCCTTACTCTCTGCACCACTCAGCAGCTGCTCCTCAGTTGCTTCCTTCATAAAAAACTGGTAAATATAAGTCAAGTGCTGCCTGAGTTCTGGTTGTGCTTCTGAATCCTCTAATTGAGGAAGTGTAATGGTTGATGCAGCTTGAGAAGTTAGAACTTTAACAAAGCAACTCAACAGAGGGCCAGGGTCCTCACTCAGTAAACATCTTCCTCCTATGTAAAAGGAGGGCACAGATGATGTGAATGTTATACCTGCCCTGGTTGGGGAGGGTAGCCTGCTTCTCCCCACTTTTTGCTCTTGTTTTTTTTTGTTTGTTTGTTTGTTTGTTTTGTTTTTTTGCTGTCTTCTGTCACCTTGAACTGTTACCCCATGCCATACCACCCTCCCTTGAAGCCAGCTGATTATAGACTGAAACCTCCACAAACTATGAGCTAAATAAACCTTTCTTCCTTTAATTTTAGGTGTCAGGTGAGCAATGAGAAAGAAGTAACCAAGACAATTTGGTACCAGGAGTGGGGTTGTTGCTATGACTATACCCAACCATGTGGTTCAAGAGCCTTTGGGAATGCCTGTGGGAAACAGTATGGAAAGATTCAGAGATGTGAATTGAAACAGGAGAACTGGAATGCCTTGGGCTATTCTGTGTAGATTTTGGTCAGAGCTCAGAAGACAAGAAGGCTAATAGAAATCTTGCTGGTAAAGACCAGATTCATGAGGTTTGTCCTGGAAAGAAGGGCTGCATTGGTTGTTGGACTCCAGAAAATGTGTGTTTGTCTGCATTTTCCTCATGTCCAGAGAATTTACCTGAGATTGAAAGTAAGGGTGGTGGACTAATTAATCTGGCAGAATAAATTTCAAGGCAGTCTAATGTTGAGGCAGTAGCATGGCTACTGATAGGGGCTTTGAGACAGATCTATGTTAAGAATCAAGAGCAAAGAACTCAGCAGAATTACTTTAAATGTTGTGAGTTTGGCCAGAAAGGAAGTGCCAGTAAAGCTGTAGACTACCAAGATAGAACTGAGGAAATATCAATTGCTAAGAAGGAACAAGAGAATGTAAAAGATGGCCTGAGGGCATCACAAGAAGCAGCAAGTTTCCACTTTTTGCAGCCTCAAAACTGCAAAAGTGAAAGACATGCTTTGAGGAAAAAGGTGCAGAACACCATGTTTCAGAATGTCAGCAGGAGCCAGGAACTTAGCTCAACAGTTCAAGTGTTTGCTTGGTAAGCTCCAGATTGTGAGTTTGATCCCCAGTACAAAAAAAAAAAAAAAAAAGCATGTCAGCAGCACAAAAAATTTGTTTTTCAGAATTGGAATCAGAGTGACCAGGGATCAAAGCACTTGACCCCTACAACCAAAAGAGAGGACAGCCTGGCTACTCTCCAGCTGGCAGCAGAGCTTGGCATCATCCACATGGCTCTGGTTTTAGGCACATACAGAATGTAAGAATTGTGGGATTAAAAAGGTTTTTACTTCAGGGGCTGGGGATTTAGCTCAGCAGCATAAAGCACCTGCCTGACAAGTGTGAGGTTGTGAGTTCAATCCCCAGTACCGCAAAAAAAAAAGTTTTCAGGCATTATGCCCCTGAGAGGGCAATGTGTAAAACTATGAGTGTGAAGCCAAAGTTGCAGTGGAGACCCCGGAAATTTGGAAAAGCCAGGAATGTGGATTTTCTGAGGAAACCTGCAAGGAGGGAGCAGAGCAGTCCCAAGAGAGAAGCCATGGGAGTTATAATCACCGTAAGTGCCATAGGGGTGCAGCCATCCAAGACCTTTGGAGCTCACAATGTGCCACAGATTGCCTGAGATACTGCACATGGAACTGCAGGACTTAAATGTTTGCCATGCTAAATTTTGGACTTGCTTTGGTCTCAATCATTTGTAGTCCCCTGTTTGCAACTTTTGGAATGAAAATGTTTATCTCATGCCATGGAATGTTGGAAGTGTTTAACTTTTCATTTCTACGGGGGCTTGCAGATAAAAGTTTGCCTTATATCTCAGAGGAGACTTGGGACTTGGACTTTTCAGCAATGCAGAAACTGTTAGGATTTTGGCAACTCTTGCAGGTTGACTAAAATGCCTTTTGCATAAAGGGATATGTATGAGGTTGGCGGGGCTGGGGTAAAATATTATGGTTCTAATGTAGTATAATGTTGACAGACTTAATACAGGTTCTTAAGGATTGTTAAATCTGTGTTACAATGCTCAAGTTGAAAAATGTTAAGTAGTCTTTGTATCTGAAAACCTGTTTACAGAAGTGTGTCTGGTTGGCAAGTTGACAAGGGGTAAAAGGTAAGAGTTGACACATTGTGTCAACTTGAGAAGCTTAGAATTTTAACAAAGTGAGTTTGTAAACATCTTCATCCTGTGCAGGAAGAAGGCACAGAGATAGTGTGATTGCTACACCTGCCCTGGGGCAGGTAGCCTACTTACAATATAAGGGAGAAAAAGAACTCACTTCTCCCCACCTTTTGCTTTTGTTGATTTTGCTGTAACCTCATGCCATGCCACCCTGCCTTGAAGCCAGCTGATTGTGGACTGAAACTTTCGTAAGCCATTAGCTAAATAAACCTTTTCTCCCTTAACTTTGGGTGTCCGGTATTTTGTCCCAGCAGTGAGAAAAAAGTAATCAAGACAGGAGAGAATGGTAGAGACCCTTATATTTGGAGGGATCTTTTTGATTTCTTTTCTTGTTCTGCTGTACTGGACAGTACAGCATCTTGCTGTATAGTGCAGACTGGCCTTGAACTCACTACATAGTCCAGGGTGGCCTCAAATTCTCAATGATCCTCCTGCCTCAGCATCCCAAATCCTGGGATTACAGATGTGTTCCACCACACATGTCAATACCTGCATTTTAAAAAGAAGTCAGGAGAGACAGTGTATACCTGATGTGCAAGGTCACGTGCAAGGTCCAAGCCAAGGAGGCTTGGGAGTGGCAGGAGGACCTGGGCTTAATCTCCAATGCTGAGCAAATGAAGCCTAAGAGTTAGTAGATTTCAACATTTCACAGAAGTAAAATACCACATGCAACCCCGAAAGGAATAATGTAATTAGAACTGAATGTCGGACCTATTATAAACTGAGAATAATTAAAGCATTGGACATAAGCACCAAGATAAACAGACCAATGGGCAGAGGAGACATTCCAGAGACTCTGGGGGGAAAGGATGATCTTTTCAGTAAGACATGTAGGACAAAGGGATATCAGTTAACAAAAATAAATCCTGAACTCCACTCACTTAAAATTGTATAGCTATTCCAGATGGAGTATAAATATGAACATAAAATATAACACAAATAAATCTGCATAAGTTAACACAGATTATCTTCATGACTTTGAAGTAGGCAGAGACTTCTTAAATAGGGCATAAATAGTGTCAAGAAAAGCAAGCTAGTTGTAATCTCCCCTAATCCCAAAGCTAAGACAGGTGGGCTACAAATTCAAGGCCATTCTGGGGACCTAATTAAGACCCTGACTCAAGACATTTAAGGACAGGTTTGGTGGTACACACCTGTAATCCCAGCACTCAGGAAGCTGAGGTAGGAAGATCCCCTCAAATTTGAGGCCAGTCTGGACTACACAGAAAGTTCCAGGCCAGCCTCAACTATATGGCAAGTCCTCATCTCAAAAAAAAAATTGTTAAAGGATTGGGACTGTGGCTCACCATTTCCTGGGTTCAATTTCCAACACTTAAACACCATCAACAACAAAAAGTTGGAGTACATTGGAATTATCAATTTATGGGCTAGGCAAGGTAGCTATGCCTATAGTCCCAAATACACAGGAAGCTGAGACAGGAGGACATTTTGAACCAAGGAGTAACATAGTACAACTATCTCACCAACAATAAAAAGAAATTAAAAGTTACTTCAAAACATAACAATATTAAGTGAAAGAAAAGTAGAATGCTTGCCCACCATACCTGAGCCCCTGAATCAATCCCCAGTTCCACAAAAATAGAGAGAGAAAGAGGGCCAGGAATTTAGCTCAGCAGTGTAAGCACCTATCAGGCAAGCGCAAGGTGGTGAGTTTGATGCCTGGTACCAAAAAAAAAATAGAGACGGAAACAGAATCAGAGACAAAGAGACAGAGACAGAGAGACAGAAACAGAGTCAGAGACAGGGATAAAGTCAGTACTGGTAGAAGATACTGGCAATAAAAATATCCAGAATATTGTACTAGAAATCTATAAAACTCCTTAAAATCAATTTAACAAAATAAAAAGTTGATGACAATAGGAAAAAAAACTAACAGAAAAAGTGAACTGGCCTGTCAGTGAAAAGCATATTCTACATGGCCGTGAGACACGAAAAGACACTCAACACTGGAAGTCACCAGGGAAACACTAACACTACAGCATATCTGGTAGTGGTGTACACATCTAGAATTGGAATGCTCTGGGAGGCTAAGGCAGGAGAATCATAAATCTGAACCCAATCTGGGCAATTTAACAACTTAATGAAACCCAGTCTCAAAAATAAAAGGGCCAGGGATTTAGCTCAGTGACATAAGCACCTGCCTGGCAAGTGTGCGGTCATGAGTTCAATCCCCAGTACCAATAAAAATAAAATTAAAAATAAAAAAGGGCTGGAAATGTAGATAAGTGTGAAGGCCCTGATCATAGGATCACAGTACGTACAAAAATAGGTAAGTAATCCAAATGGCCCATGGACAGTATGAAAGTACGTTCAACCTGATAAGCCATCAGTGAAACACCAAAACCAGTGTGACAATTTGGGAGGAAGAATGGAACAGGAGCCAGGTGTGATGGAACACACCTGTAATCCCAGTACTCAGAGGCTGAGGCAGGAGGACAGCTTTGTGTTGAAGCCACCCTGGGGTACATAATGAGTTCAAGGCCAGCCTGAACTACACAGTGAGATCCTGTCTCAAAAAACTCTCCCCCCAGAATGGAACAGGATTTGAAAAGTTAGTTACTACTTTCTCACTGGGCTGGGGATTTAGTTCAGAGATTCAAGTGCTTGCCTGGTAAACACAAGGTTGTGAGTTTGATCCTCGGTACCAAGAAAAAAAAATTAACTTCTCTTTCTTGAGACAGAGTCTCACTAAATTACTCAAACTGAGCTTGAACTTGTAATTCTCCTGCCTCAGCTTCCTGGAATGCTAGGATTACATGTGCACCACCAGGCCCAGCTCTAAGTAGGTTTTCTTGCTTGTAGTCAAGAATCCTGATGAGGGGCTGGGGATTTAGCTCAGCAGCATAAGCGCCTGCCTTGCAAGCAGGCAATCGTGAGTTCGATCCCCGGTACCGATAAAAAGGAAAAAGACAAAAAAAAAAAAAAAAAAAAAAGAATCCTGATGAATGCAGCATTTGGGTTTTTTTTTTTTAAATCGCATTTATCACAGTTTATAATTCTTCCCTCCATTCTTGTGTTTACTTCATGCCAATACATACCTGAGAACAAGTGCTGCATGATCAGAGTTCAAAGCCAGGTTGTTACCATGTCCCCAGCACTTAGAACATACATGACATCTGACAGGAGCTCAGCAGATGCCACTTCAACCAACTGCCTCCTTTGCTATTTTTTGGCTCCTATTTTTTCACAGACATGTAGGAAGATTTCATCTGTTTTTTTCCATTTTGTTTTTAATTTTTATTGGTCTTGCTATTTAATCCAGGCTGGTCTTGAATTTATTATGTAGAAAGGATTCAAACTTCCAGGGATCTTTTTCATTTTTATCGGTACCAGGGATGGAACTTACGACCGCCTGCTTGCAAGGCAGGGCTTATGCCTCTGAGCTAAATCCCCAGCCCCACTTCCAGGGATCCTCCTGCCTCAGCTTCCCAAATGCTCCAATTATAATCATGTGCCACTATACCACTACGTTCAGTGGCCAACTTCACTCTAAAATTTAATTAGCCAGAAAAAATTAATTTAATTTAATTAGCCAGATGTGTTAGAGAGCACTTGTAATCACAGAACATGGGAGGCGGAGATAAGAGGTTCATTTCTAGTTGTGAACTAGAAACCTGAACTGCACAGTGAGACCCTATGAAAAGCCCAAGAAAGAAAGAAAAGCCCAAAATCCTCCCCAAAAAGTTTAATTAGACATATTTCCTTGGTAGAGCTCTGTGTGTACGTGTGTGTGTGTGTGTGTGTGTGTATGTATGTGTGTGTGTCTGTCTGTCTGTCTGTCTGTGCAGTTCAGACTGACCTGGAACTCACTATGTAATCCAGGCTGGCCTCAAACTGACAGCAGTCCTTCTGCCTCAACCTCCTGAGTGCTGGGATTACAGGCGTGCGCCACCACACCTGGAAATTATTAGAATATTTTAAAACCAATGATTAAGAAGCCAAAACCAAATTATAAAATTCAATGGTGCACTCCTATAATCCCAACACTTGGGAGGCTGAGGCAGGAGGATTGCTTCAACTTCAAGGCTAGCCTGGGCTACATAGTGAGACCCTGATTCAGAACACCAAAAAAAAAAAAAAAAAAAAAAAAAGAAAAGAAAAGAAGAAGAAGCCAAATCCATGAAGAGGAGGACGAGAAGCCATCAGCATTCAGTGAGTCTCATTTCACAACAGAAACTAGCCCGGTATGGTGGCACACCTCTGTAATTCCAGCACTCAGGAGACAGAGATGAGCGATTGCCACAATTTTAAGACCAAATTGGGCTACACTGAGTTCAGGGCCAGCCTGAACCACATACCAAGACAATGTCTTGAAAATAAATAAATAGGGGCTGGGGATTTAGCTCAGCGGCATAAGCACCTGCCTTGCAAGCAGGCAGTCGTGAGTTCGATCCCCGGTACCGATAAAAAAGGAAAAAGACCACAAATAAATAAATAAATAAGATTCCACATCAAATTGAGTATTACATATACACATTCATTTTAGCACTATTAATTCATTATTTAGTCTCAGAACTAAGAAAAAAAATAAATAAAAGCTCAGTTTTAGAGGATCTCATCCAAGGTATTGCCACCACACTCACAACAAAATCTCAGAATGGGTTAAGGTATCATCTCAGAATGAAGGCCTGACCAGAACAGGGTCATCTCATGAAGGGGTGAGTATGGTATTGATATAATTGATTCCTGGTCAGGGAACCATACGATAGAATTTTGGCACAGCTGAAAAGATAAGAAGTATGAAATAAAAGAGAACTTTATTTTAAGAATGTGGGGAGAGACCCCCTGACTCTCTGGGGTCTGGCATTGTCTCTAGGGACTGGCATTCTCTCCATCTGACACATGGAGTGGGGGCACGCAGGTAGCTTAGGTTTGGGGTGGTGCCTAAGGGGCATTAGTGATACACAGGTAGCCCATTGGTATTCATTTTGTGCCATCGGTGAATTCCTAGGGGCAGGGAAGACAGAGAGCTCCCTGGTTCCACCTCCCAGCTTTTCACCAGCTACAATGTCCTGAATGGGGCAAAATCCTTTCAGTATTCCTTGTGGGAAAGACATTTGATGACGAGAAGTACGGATCGAGTAGTCCTTGTGGCTGTTCACAAAGATTCTGATGCTCCTCTCCAAGGCCCATGATTACCCTACTTCCTCATTCCATTTGAAATCATCCTGATCACATGGCTGAATCTGATCCAAGATACATGAAAGGAACTTATGCGTGTCACGTCAGGGCAGAAGTTTCTGGAACCAGTGCCCACTGCCCACTCAACATTCCCTCTTTTTGTTCAGTTGTTACTGGGTTTTTGGGGTTTTGCACACTTTCCAGGTCTTTGGAGACCAGAGCAAAGAATTGGGCAAGACACGTGCAAAAGGCAGCCAGGGTCCATGTCTGTTTAAGAGAAGCAGAGAAGGGTACTCTGCAGAATGAGAGCAGGCTCCCCAGCGAATACACAGTAAGGGTACAGGTCTTTTGTATCCCTCATTCTTTTTTTTTTTTTTTTTTTTTGTCTTTTTCCTTTTTATCAGTACCAGGGATCGAACTCACGACTACCTGCTTGCAAGGCAGGCGCTTATGCTGCTGAGCTAAATCCCCAGCCCCTGTATCCCTCATTCCTCAGGCTGAGGTCCCATCCAGGCTGTCCTGTAGAAGAATTAAAGATAATGCTTTCTGATGGATCCCTGGGGGGGGGGGGGGGGTTGGAAACCATGCTCTGCATCTCTGTGATTGACAGATCAAGCCCACTTGCTCAGCCAGGCAGCCATCCCCTATTCTCCTGTCTCCCAGTGATAGAAGAACATGGTTGGAGACAGCCTTTAACAGTCAGGAGCCAGGCGTGGTGGTACACATCCATAGTCACAGCACTCAGGAAGCTGAGGCAGGAGGATCATTGTGCGTTCGAGGCCAGCCTGGACTATGTAGCGAGACTCTGTGTCAAAAAAAGAAAATCTTAAAACACTCAGGATCCACCAGGTCCTTGGGCCAGTGCTGGCCCTCTGTCATGTAGTATGCGTAAGAAATCAACACGTGTGTCTATGTCGTGCTGAGGACTGAACCCAGAATCTCAGGCATGCTAAGCAGGCAGACGCTCTACTACTGAGCCAGCCCCACTCAATCAATAGAACTGCTAATGAGACATGCCACTGAGATTTTATGGTTTTTGTTACTGTTATTGTTGCTATTGTTCTTTTACCACAGTCTCCATATTAGTCAGCTTCTGGTCACTGTGACAAAATACCTGCTATGTGCAATCTAAAGGGGAAAATGGTTTATTCTGGGTATACAGCTTCAGAGGGTTCCCTCCATGGCTGCTGTTTCCAAAGCAGAAACGTCCTGGCAGAAGGGTGTGGTGTGAAACATCTCCTGGAAGCCAAGAAGCAGAGGAAGAAAAGAACCAGATCTAGTCCCCAAGGTCAGGACCCGAGACCCACCCAGTCACACCCATAACTGGGCTTTACACGTCTCAGCCCATCTGGAAAGGCCACTCAGATGCAACTTGATGCTTGGCTCTGAGATAAAATTGTAATAAAGTCCCCAAGGTTTGGAAAAAATCTGGCTGTGTAACCACCAGGGCTGGGCTTCGTTTAAATAAGAATGTTTGAGGAATGTGCTCAGACTATTTAAACTCAGAACATCTACATCCTAAAGAATTAAACAACTAAGGGTAAACACTTAAGTGATTTCAAAGATTATCAAAATAGGTGATTATTCACAGCTGAATAGACAGGGGATTATACACTGCTGCCTCTTCCCCTCCCCACAGTTGCAAGGATTCAGTCATTCCATTGGTGCCAGGAACCAAAAGAAGTGTGGGTAGAGTCTCTGTCAGTGCCCACTGAGCTCATCTACACGGGGTTTTCTGGGGACACTTTTGATAGCAATGATTCTGGTCCTGTAGACTGCGCAGCTTGGAGTTTTGTCTTTAAAAAGTATGATCATTTTTGTTTGGTTTTCTTTGGTATTGGGAATTGAACCTAGGGCTTCTTTTTTTTGTTTGTTTGTTTTTTTTGTTTTTTTTTTTTTGAGACAGAGCCTTGCTATGCAGACTGGCTTTGAACTTGCCATGTACATCAGTCTGGCCTCGCAGTGATCTTTCTGTCTGAGCTTCCCATGTCCTGGGATTCCAGGCAGGCACAATCATTCCCCGTTTGAACCCAGGGAGCTTTTGCACAGAGCCTTATTCCTGGCCCTTTTTCATTTTTTATTTTGGGGTAAAGTGTCACTAAGTAGCTAATTTGCTCAGATTGGGTCTCAACTGTGATCTCTCTGCTTTGACCTCCTAGAATACTAGGGTGACAGGGATATGCCACTATGGCTAGCTTGTAGTTTTGGGTTATTTGTGGCACTGGGGATTGAATCCAGGGTCTTAATCCATTTTAACCTGCTGAGATCACCCACTTCAACCCTCTTACTTCACAAAGAACACAACACAATTCCTGGCCACAGGTGCTCACTAAATATTTGCTGATAAATTACACTCAGGCCAACAACTTGCTTATAAACAGTAAACTGCAGAGTTAGAACTCAAATTCAAGTGGGGAGGGCCTGCAGCTGAAGTGGAAGGACTGCAAATTTGAGCCCAACACGGGCAACTTAGTTACTTAACAAGAACTTGTCTCAAGTTGGGCATGATGGGTCAGGCCTCTAATCACACACCTGGGAGATCGAGGCAGGAGGATTGCCATGAGGAGTTCAAGACAACCTGAACTATATAGTGAGACACTGTCAAGAACAGATCCTAAAATAGGAGGCTGAGGCAGGAGGATTGCTCTGAGTTTGAGGCCTACATAGCAAGAATTTGTCTCAAAGGCGAAGAAGGAAGAGGAGGAGGAGGAACAGGTAAATAAATAAAAATTTAAAAAGAAATTATCTGAAATTAAAAAGACCTGGGGATGTAGTTCAGTGCAAAGAAAGGCCCTGAGTTCAATCCCCACTACCACAAATCAAAACAACAACAAAAGAACTCACATTTAAGTCTTGTGGCCTCATGTCCAGTGTTCTCTGTATTCTTCTTCCTGGTGGGCTCTGCCTCCCCTAGACTCTGTGTCAGGAACTATATTGCTTTGTCAGTATCTGTCTTTTCCTGTGGATCTCGTAGCCAGAGATCATGACCATGTCTGCAGCCCAGAGCATGCAGGCACCGTGGTGTCACAGAAGTCATGCAGTCATCTGTTTCTATGGCAGGGAGGAAAGCACAAGAGGGTTAGCCGTGCAGGTCAGTGGCAGAGCACCCCCCACCCAACCTCACCTGCATGTGTGAGGCCCTGGGTTCACCCTTAGCACCACCAGAAAAAAAGAAAGAAGGGAAAGGAAAAGAAACAAGTCAAAACATTTTCTCAGTGTGCAGCTGGCTCTCCACATCAATAGCTTCCATATCCTTGGATTCAGCCAACTATAGGTTGAAAATACTCAGAAAAAAAAAATTGTATCTGAGTTGGGTGTGATGTTAAATGCCTATAATCCCAGAATTTTGAGAGGCTGAAGCAGGAGGATCACAAATTCAAGCCCAGCCTGGGTAATTTAGTGACTTATTGAAACCTTATCTCAAAATTAAAAATAGAAAAGAGCTGGTGATGTTGCTCAGGCCCGGGGTTCAAAATCCAATAATGCAAAAACAAAAAACAACTCAAGCAAACAAAAAACAATTGTATCTGAATTGATCACACATGGGATTTTGCTCTTGTCATTATTCTGTAAACAATACGCTATAACAAACACACATGGTAGCCTGGCATTGAGGCACATACCTGTAATCTCAGCATTCTGGGAGACTGAGGCAGGAGGATCACAAATTCAATGCCAGCCGGGGCCATTTAATGAAACCCTGTCTCAGAACAAAATACAAAGGGCTGGGGCTGGAGTTTAAAGCCTGGGGCTAGGTAAAGCATTTGCCTAGCATATGCAAGACTCCAGGTTCAACGGCCAGGACTTAAAAATCATGATGTAGTGTCTCAGGTATCATAAGTGACCTAGAGACGGATGCGTATATAAGAGGCTGCAGGGAGGACCCATGCATGGCCATGCCGCTTTCCATCAGGGACCTCAGCAGCTTGCCAGGCTGGCACCCACAGGATCCCAGAACCAGTGCCCATGAAAGTGGAGAGAAGACTCTACTCCGAACACTTGCAGTGACTGGAGGTCCTATCTCATCAGTCCGTTTGGAGAAGAGCCTGCAGACCCTGCTGAGCCAGGTGTCAGGGCTGCACATCTGTTCAAGACTTGCCACTTCCTGCCTTGGCCTCGGACCACATGACTGGGACACTCTGCTCACACCTGCGGGCCTCTCCCTTGGAGGAAGTGGCAGTGTTCTCTAAAGCCCAGCTTCTGGCCACAGTCTTTCGCTGAATGAGCTCATGACCCAAAACAAAAGTGCTTCCGCCTGTCTGGACTGTCTGGCTCTGGGCACTGAGTGTCCTTCAGCCACCATGTCTTGGTCTGCTGCCCACACCCTGGGGGTAGTTGGCTTGCAGTCATTCTGTTTAGCTCCATCCCCTTGGGCTCTGTGTTCTCTTGTCTTCTCATTAACTCCTGATGGTAAGGGGACAGCCAGGCACACTCCTGTTACACTAGTCTTCTTTTCCTTTTTTGTTTTCTTTCTTTCTTTCTTTCTTTCTTTCTTTCTTTCTTTCTTTCTTTCTTTCTTTCTTTCTCACTCTCTTTGTTTTCAATATTGAGAATTGAGCCCAGGACCTTCGTAATGATCTATATCCACAATTTTTTTTGAGACAGGGTCTCACTATACAGTTCAGGCTGGCCTTGAGCTCTCTCTGTAGCCCAAGCTGGCCTCAAACTCACAACAATCCTCCTGCCTCAGCCTCCTCAGTGCTGGGATTACAGGCATGTGCCACCTCGCCCAGCAATATCCACAATTCTTTTGTTATTTTGTATTTTGAGACAGTCACTAAACTACTAAGATACCCAGGTGGGGCTCAAACTTTCTTTCTATTTTTTTTTTCTTTTTTGGTACTGAGAATTGAACTCATGACCATGTGCTTACAAGGCAGCTGCTTATGCCACTGAGCTAAATCCCCAGCCCTTAGGGGCTCAAACTTTCCATCTTTCTGCCTCAGCCTCCCAGAGTGCTGGGAATTGCAAGTATGTGCCATCACACCTGGATTTTTATCCCTTTAGTTTTAGGTTCAGTTTTAAGAAAATAAGGATATAGCTGCTTACAATTATAGTTTTTCTCCTCATTTATTTCTCCCTCAGTCTCCATTTCTTTTGCTCTTCAGCAATCTCTCTTAGGTGAGGTGCCCAGCGATGGAGTGCTTGCCTAAGAGACTCTGTGCTCCATCTGCCACATCATCAAAAAGCAAAACAAAACCGAAACTAAGAGACAGTAGAATAATGTCCTCATATCAAGTCTTAAATGACAGTTCAAGTATTTCTTCTCATAATGAAAAAGTCAATGACCTGGGTGTGGTAGTACATGGCTGTAATCCCAGCACTTTAGGAGGCTGAGGCAGGAAGATCACAAGTTTGAGCCCAGCCTGCAAAATTTAGTCATTCAGCAAGATTCTTTGTCAAAAATAAAAAAGTAAAAAGGGCTGGGGATGTACCTCAGTGTGAAGACACTGGGTTCAATCCTCAGTAGGGCAAGAAAAAATTTTAAAAGGTGGATGGATCATAAAGTGTAGCTTTTTGCCAGGTGTCATGGTGCACACCTGTACCCCCAGCACTCAGGAGGCTAAGACAGGAGGTTCACCACCAGTTCAAGACCAGCCTGGGCTACATAGGGAGTTCAAGGCCAGCCTGAACTACATAGTGAGATTCTGTCTCAAAAATAAATAGATAAAATGAACTAAAATGTAACTTTTAAATGATTTGAGTTTTAAATGTATTATACGTCAGCCAGGCAAACACTCCATCATTGAGCACTTCATTCTGATCTAATGATGTCCCCAAACCTAAGAGATTGCTGAAGAACAAACAAAAGTGGGCCAGGTGTGATGGAGCACACTTGTAATCCCAGTTTGGGATGCAGAGGCAAGGAGGATCACTCTGAGTTCAAGACCAGCCTGAAGAAGTGAGTTAAAAGCCGGTCTAAACTGCATAGTGAGACCTTGTCTCAAAAAGACAAAAATAAAAAAATACAAAATAAAAACAAAATCATTCAAACCCCTTGTAGCCATCATCCAGCCTAGTCAATCTAAAATGTGTTTCTTCCTAGCCAAGCATGGTGGCACACCTCTGCAACCCTAGCACTTGGAAGGGCAGGACTGCCTTGAGTTCGAGGCCAGCCTGGGCTACATAGTGAATTCAAGGTTATCTAAACTCTGTCTCAAAACAAAAAAATTTACAAATTTTTTAAAAGAAATAAAATGAAATGTGTCTCTATGTGTTCTGCTGATGATGATACAATTTACCTGCTGGTAATGGAAGGTCAGCTTTATAATGACTACAGATCATTAGGTTCCATTGTCGTGGGTCACAGAGCTACTTCAGGTGCACCCCTCAATTTCCGTGCCCCTCGATTCTGTGTTCGTGGCACTCTCCTCTATACCTCCCTTGGACCTATCCCTTCTACCCCTGCCACCACTTTTGCAATTTGGGGACCTCACCAGTCATTTGCCTGTGTAACTAGAGTTTATGTTTTGAGAGATTTTAATAGGTTGCCCTCCCGACCCTCTGAAATCCTTTGTTCAAGAAGATTCTTATCTCTGGACTATGAAAACAGGAAAATGGCACTAGGAGTGGTGGTGCATGTCTGCAATCCCAGCACTTGGGAAGCTGAGGCAGGAGGATCTGAGTGGCGAGTTTGAGGCCAACTCGGGCTACATAGTGAGTTGAAGGCCAGCCTGAACTGTGTAATGAGACCCTGTCTCAAAAAAAGAAAAAGAAAAGGAGAAAATAATTTGAGGC
Organism: Cavia porcellus; assembly: GCF_034190915.1. Classification (NCBI taxonomy): domain Eukaryota; kingdom Metazoa; phylum Chordata; class Mammalia; order Rodentia; family Caviidae; genus Cavia; species Cavia porcellus. The sequence continues at coordinate 1,076,466 of NW_026947493.1, forward strand.
AGAACAGAAGGCAGAAGTAGGCAAAGCTTTCTGGTTTTGGATTTTGATTGAGTTGAAACTTTGTACTCAATCTAGAGCAGCACAGAATATTAAAGGAGAGGAGGCAACTAGATAAGGAAGAGTTTAATGAGGGCGCGGAGTGAGTCACCACAGAGAAGGCTGTGGCGGCTCTCTGCAGACAAAGAGCAGGTTCTGCCTGATACAGGCTCTGATAGGGGACGGGCTCTGGGGACTGATGTGAGCAGATTTATTTTGTGAGAGTGCAGGGGACTGGGTAAATCTTTACACGCCTGAGCTTTGGCAAAGACTTTGGGAGGAAGAAGCCATAGGGGCTTCTGGGAAGAAGGAGTTATGCATTATCATGGCACGGTTTTGAACAGAGGTCATGATGATTGTGCTGTCTCTCAGACGGGGGAGTGGGGGATCTATCAGTTTTCCAAAATGCCAAGGAGCCAGAGGCAAAATTAGAAGGTTTGCAAAGTGAAGAGGGTTATTTGCAGGCATAAACAGTGTTTAGGTGCAAAAGTAGAGCACCTTGGTTGGGAAGAAGAAGCCACAGGCCCAAGGGTCGCGGATCAACAGGGAGCCTGCTGGTGCTTCCTGGGAGGTGGCCAGTCCCTGGAGCAATGGCCGCCAGTGTCCAGGCTGGTGACTGTAGCAAACTCCCAAAAGCAGCCGTGGATCCTGAGAGTAAAACAAAGATGCTGGTGCCGCTGGGCCCACATGGCTGTGCAGACAGGGCAGTGGCGATGTCAGCACTGTGCACAACCCCTGCCTTCTCAGTGAGCTGAGCACTGTGTCCCTGCCGGGGGAGCGGGGAAGACCTCCACTCCAGACAGCTGAACAAGGCATAGGGAGTCTCACAGACAGACAAGCCACTGGCCCCAGGCCCTATGGCTGCTAACAAGCGGGCCTGGGCTCTCTTGATTACTGGGCAGGACTGTAGAAATTCTGTGCCTTGCTATCTCCACTGGCTCCCCAAGGAGCAAATGACATGCTATGCAGCCCCCACTGTCTTTAAGAAATGACACTTTTTTTTCAGTTCCAGGAATTAAACCCAGTGCCTTTACTCGGAGTTACATTCCCATTCTCTTTTACCTTTTATTTTTCTTTTTGCTATTTTTTAAAATGACACCCTCAGCTGGAAGTACCAAGACAAATCTGGTGCCCTGTCGGGGACCCCCTCATCTGAGGCAGGCGTGGGTAGCACAGAAGCCCTGCAGGCCAGCACTGCCCCGGTCCCCTAAGACTCCCTAGACTCACAGAGCCACACGTCTCAGTCACTCTCCCGTTGCTGAGACGTAACACCAGACACCCACAGCTTCAGTGAGACGTGTATTTTGGCTCACAGTTTTGGAGGTTTCAGTTCATGGTAGATGGCCTCAGAGCAGAGATAGCATGGCAAAGGACCCTGAAAAAGGAAAGCAGGTCGCATCACAGTGACCAGGAAGCAGGGAGGTAAGGAAAGGGATGGAGGAGATGAACCCTTTCAGGCCCTGCACTTAGTGAGCCGCCTCCAGCCGGGCTCTGCCTCTTCACAGCAACCAGCTATACACCCCTGTGGTTCTGTCACCTCTGGAAGTCACACTGCTGAAGATGTGAGGCTTTTGGGGACACTTGGATCTAAACCATGACCCAAGTGACGTGGCAGGCCTTCAGCTCCTCCTCTATGAAATGGACATGCAATGCCCACTGACCTCACAGGGCTCCTGGGAAGCCTGAGATGATGGGCTCCAGGTATACTGCACACATGGCCTGCGGTGGGAATAACATCAGCAAAAAGTACATGAGGGAGCATTGTACAAAGAACAAAGGTGAGCGCTGCAACCACCGCCCCAGGCCTTGCTGACCTCTTAAGGTGGCTACTTCCTGGCGGCACACTCCCTGGTGTCTCTACCTCAGCACAGTTTGCTCCTTTTCCCTGGAATAATTGACCCACTCTCTCCTCCCATCCCCTGCGCTGTCCCTTTGCAAACCTAGTCATACAGTCTCCGAGAAAGAGGCTCCCTGGCCCAGCCTCACCTGACCATGTGGGAGCACCTCCCTTCTCTGGGTCATCCAAACATGCATGGCTCCTTCAAGCTACAGTTCTGTGTTTGGTGCTGCTAGGGATGGAATAGAACCCAGGATCCTACACAACAGGCAAGCACTCTGCCTCCAAGCCACAGTATGGCCCCTTGATTCCAGACATCGCCACCCTCTCTTCTCCCAGTCCCCATCTCAGCTCTGGCTCGCGCCCAAGTCCACTATGCACTCCTTTCTTTTCTTGCTGATTGATAGAGATATTTCCAAAAGATGAAAAATATTAACAAAAGATGAGAAATATAAAATAAAAAGCGGCCTTTATTCTGAGAACACGGAGAGAGATGACCGGCAACCCCACCGCTGGCATCCGGCAATCTCTCCGGCGGACACGCGGCGTGGGGGCCTGTAAATAGCCTCGGTTTGGGGTGGAACCTAAGGCGGGCATTAGGGAAACACAGGTAGCCCATTGGTCCTAGGTTTGGCGCCATATGTAAATTCCCAGGGGCGGGAAGATGGCGTCACAGGTAACTTCCTAGGGGCAGGGCAAGATGGGGCTTCCTGCTTCTGGCTGTGGCTTTCCTGGCTACAGTGTCCTGTCTGGGCCAAACCTTTCACTGATAACGAGAAGTTAATGAACTATGAAGCCAACCAGACCCTACGCCAGTGCCCGACACATCCTGAGATCTTCCAGCTGTAGACACTTTGCGGTCTTCTTCACAGTAAATACCGTAGCGCTACATTAACACATAGCCCACTGCCCCTGGTGCCAAGCAGCTGGGCCATTAAAATTACAGACCGCCACTGAGGCCCATTCGGTTTGTCTTTGGGCTTGACACCCTCGGGAGTGTTCATCGCCCTGCCAGAGATGACACTGATAAGCAGAGCCTCGATTTCGTCTTCAGCAGCAAGGGCACCTATAAAGTTCTGGATGGCCGAGCTCAGGAGACAGCTGTCGTTTTTCACAACAGTGAGCGGGTTCTGGGCACCGAGAGTGCATTTTCCCCTTAAGAAACAAAGTGAGTTGGCTCTTTTTGGTCTGGCTTCCAAACCTCCCTATTCCTTATTTAATAGAAGAAAGTTTGACTAAGCTTCGAGCTGGAGATTGGAGTGAGCTGAGCCAATAGGTTTTTTCCTCGGGAGTATGGAATCAACACTAAGAAATTTCAGTCTCGCTCTGACTGGTTTCTATTCAGAATTTAGGAACTTAGGATCTGGGAATGCTCACTACCGCCACATGGTCTGGGGAGAAAAAAAGAGTCAGAATTAGCCAGCATGGTGATGCAACTATGTTACGCAATTGTAACACTCTGGGAGGCTGAGTCAAGAGGCTCACATGTTAGAGTCCAACCCAGGCACCTTAACAACTTGAACAAGATCTTGTCTCAAAATTTAAAAGTGAGTGAGGGAGGTGGGTTTAGAAAGTAGCTCAGTAAGAAGGCCCTGAGTTCAATATCCAGTACTACAGAAGGAAGGGAGGAAGGAAAGAAAGAAGGAAGAAAGGAGGCCAGTCAGCCACAACACAGTTAGAAGAAGAGAAGCAGGGGCTACAGGTATAGCTCAGTAATAGAGATCATTTTTGGCGCACATAGGGGCAGGACCAATGCCCACAAAAGGGGCAGTGATGACAAAGGAGCCCATTACATTCGTTCACTTTTTCACTGATTTGGTCTTCTGAGACAGAGTCATGCCACATATTCCAAGCTGATTGAACCGGCTATGTAGTCAGTAACCTTGAACATTAGATCCTCCTGCCTCAGCTTCCTGAATTACAGGCATGTGCCACTATGGTCAGCACTACCTTTTCTTTAGATTTCATGCATTTAAAGTTAGATTTATAACGGCTGTTGTTAAAATTGACTGGCACAATTCTGGGCGATTTCACCATCCACTTTCAGAAACTGGTACACAATGGCCCCAACTGAAACAGATGTTTGCTGGGAAATTCATGTGTGAGAGTAACAGCAGCATTCACACAGAGGAACAGCCATCTTACCTAACCTTTCCCCGCCAGTTCTTGACGCAGAACTTCTTTTGTTTTTGCTCTTAATTTGGAAACACGTCACTCCCCCCAGCAGCTGTGCCCAGCTTTCGGCTGTCGGTCTTTTCTGCACAGGAAGTGAGGGGCGCCTCCTCCTGGCCTCTATCCTTGCCCTCCTGGCTCCTCCCCTTTGCCATCTCCCCCAGAACAGCGAACCCCTAATTGCAGTCAGCTGAACTGCTCTCCACTGCCTGAACTTGCTCTTCCTCCCCCTTCTCCACCTAGTTTACACGCTCGCCACAAAGAACCATTTGTTCCCTCTCTCACTTACCCATCCCACCCCTGTTTACCACAGTGACTCTGAGAGCAGCAGCAACTCTCAACCTTGGCGCCATCTGAACGTCGCCGTGCCCGGCACCAAGGCAGGCGGCAGTGCAGACTTCAGCCATGTCAAGGGGGGCCTGGGCCTTGGGTGAAAGGCAGTCAAAAAAGTTCCCAGGTGACTCTAACGTACAGCCAAGGCCCAAACCACCGTTCTAGCATCACCCTTTTGTTTTGCTTTGCTTTTATTTTGAGACTGGGTCCTTCTATGCAGTTCAGGCTGGCCTTGAGTTCCCTTATGCAATGCAGGCTGGCCTTGAACTCAAAGTGATCCTCCTGCATCAACCCCACCGAGTGCTGGGATTACAGGAGTGTACCACCACACCCAGCCAGCACTCATTTTATCTGGCTGCCCAGACCAGTCCATTCAGCCTCCAGAACACATAGAGAGCCCTCTCCCAGCCCTATCCCTCATTCCTTGATGGCTATCGTGGGTTCTTGCTTGGTCTCCCTACAGTCTCTCCTCTGTACCACGTCTGCTTCCAGCCACCGAAGGAAGCAATCTTTCCAAAATGCAGGACTGGCCGTGCCCCGCACCCACTGGAATCTGTGGCAGGGGCAGGCATGTACTCTGCAGTCTGTGGATCCAAGAAAGCACCATTGTAAACCAGGGTAAATTGACTTCCAACATCCATTCTCCAGGAGAGGAGCTTGTGGTGGTATTTTTCTTCCTAGAACTATTCAGGCAGCTAAGGACCAGAAAAGTGCAGGGATGTCACTCTGGGTCCCCCTGACTGAAGCAGGGCACAGGGACCTTTCACATCTCCCTGCCACCGTGCACAAGGTCAGATCCTCTGGGGCTGGCTCCCAGCTGCCCATAATCTGGGCTTTGTGTGCCAGCGGATGCTCCCTACTGCAGAGCCACTTCCCCTGTCCCTACTTTGCCACCCTGGGAATCCATGGCCTCTTCTACCCTGGAGGCTTCCACACCAGCTCCTGCTCGCTGCTTGAATGATGCCCCTGGTCAAGCTGACAACTTGGCCTGGTCAGGTCTGGCCATGTCATATCACTGGGCTGGCCTTTCCCGCCTGCACACAGCCAAGGTGGCTCTGACTGTGGCCCTTTTCCGTCTCGGACGTTACCCATTGTTATCAACACATTCGTGCTTCTTGGGACTCCATCCAGTTACAAAATAATAGAAGGCAGGTGTGGCACAGTCAATGATTAAACAGCCTTGGGTGTTCATTGGTCACAGGCTGAAAAGCTCCAGCCTCTACCCCAAGGCAGGCAGGAGCTTCTCCAGTCTACCAGGTTGTTAGTGGGCATCACTCTTCCTAGGTGTGCGGTGATGTACTGAGCATTTATGAATATTAACACAGGTCGCCAGACCTCCCTGGCCTCCACAGCTTTGCTCCTGATGATTTACCCCTAATTCCTTTCCCGCATCTCCTGTACCCAGGTAACTCCTATTTCCCATTTTCTATCCACTTAAAAATCACTGGGTGTGGTACAAGCATGTCTGTGAATGCAGTACTGTGGGAGGCTGAGGCAGGAGGATCCCACATTTGAGTCTAGCCTTAACAACTTAGTTAAATGACTTTTCAGCCTTGGTTGAGATGATCAACTGTTTTGTCTTTTTGTGTTTGTTACTGGGTATCAAACTTACAACTTGGCACTTATCAGGCAAGCACTTGGGCCTCTGAGCTAAATCCCCAGCCCAACTTAAAAACTTAGTGAGACCCTGTCTCAAAAAAAATTAAAAAGGACTGTGGATGTATCTCAGCACTAGGGCCCTGAGTTCAGACTGCAAAAAAAGCCCCCCAAATAGGTGAAGCTATAGTTTAGTGCAAATGCCCTGAGTGAAATTTCCAGTTCCATAAAACAAAGATACTTCCAAACACTTGATTCATTTCTCCATTTTAACATTAGGTTTTTGTTTGTTTGTTTGTTTGTTTTGAGAGAGGGTCTCGTTATCTAGCTCAGGCTGACCTGGGACTCACTGTGAACCTGTCTCCCCAGAACTGGGATTATAGGTATGCACTAGCATACTCAGTTTACCATGAATTTTATAGATGTCGTTCGTCTCTTCTCCCCCTCACACACAACATGCCTAGTGAAGACTTGTGAATTTATCATAGGTAGGAATTGTGGGTTTTTGTTTTCATGCTAAAATTTTGAGACAGAGTTTTGCTATGTATTCCAGACTGGTCTTTTTGTTTGCTTCTTTATTTGTATTTGCTTTTTGAGACAGGGTCTTGCTATGCAGTTCAGGCTGGCTTTGAACTCACTACGTAGCCCTGGGTGGTCTCAAACTCATAGTCCTCCTTCCTCAGATACTCTGGTTTCTCTTCAGATCTGGGCCCAAAGGTGTGGTTTTAAAATCCTTCATTTTCATAATAATCCTTCATTATAAATCAGACATACATGAGATGCATTTCTGGAATTTCAGTCTGTGAGGGACCCTGGCTTACCAACTGTAAGTTCTGCAGTGACCGTGTGTGTCCTCCCCACCTCTGGCCACTGGGCACTGGGATGGAACTCAGAGTCCTTGAATTGAGCTACATCTCATTCATTCATTCATTCAGTGACAGGGTCTCCCTGAAGTGCCCAGGCTGGGCTCAAACTTGCAATGCTCCTGCATCAGCCTCCCAGGGGGCTAGGATGACAGATGTGCATGCGATGCCACGCCAGCTTGCAATCCCTGTCGCCAAACAGCCTCTTCCACGGCAACCTGACAGTTAAACTGGTGAGAGCAAAGACGCTGGTGACAGCAGGGCAGGGTAGTCTCAAGAGGATCCAAGTCAAACCCAGCGCGCCAGCATGTACCTTCCTTGTACAGCTCGGGGACAATTCCACTCCACATGGTGTGAGAGCTACCATGCTCTCCCCTTCAGTCTCATCCTCTCAAGTGCAGAATGTGAGCCAAGAGCCCACGTTCAGTGCCTTTGGAAGGTAGTTTCCTTTGCTCACATATTGTACAAATTCATCAAGCAACATGCTTACAGGCAAGTCACAACTGTGCCAGGGCTGCGGAAACACGTCGGGCAAATTATCCGGGTTATTTTTTTTTTCCTGCTTTAAAAATTTTTCCCCTATAATATTATGTGCTTGTGACATTAAACTGCTTGAGTCAGTGCCATACAGCTGTGCCTTAGTGAGCAGTTCCAACCTGCGAGAAGACTTGATTTTTTCATTTACGTGTTTGGTGCTGGGCTTGGAACCTGGAGCCTCAATATGCTAAGCACATTTTTTGCCACTGTACTACATCTTGCAATTTTGTTTTCTTTCACCAGGGTTAGGGATTGAATTCTGGGGCCCTCTACCGCCATGCTACAAAACCAGCCATTTTTATTTTTTATCTTGACACAGGGCCTCACTAAATTGCCCATGCTGGCGTTGATCTCATGATTCTCCTGCCTCAGTTTCCTAAATACCTGGGAGTAGAGGTGTGGTTGTCACGCTGCCCACTGGTTGTTACTGTTTTTAAAGGATGTCAGGAAAGTGTTCAGAGTACTTTGCTTCCTTTAAAAGTGATAATACAAGGGGCTGGGGATTTAGCTCAGCGGCATAAGCACCTGCCTTGCAAGCAGGCAGTCGTGAGTTGGATCCCCCGTACCGGTAAAAAAAAAAAAAAGTGACAATACAGCCAGGTGTGGTATCACTGACCAGTAATTCCAGTGCTCAGGAAGCTGAGGCAGGAGGGTCATTGCAAATTCAAGGTTAGCCTGGGCTACAAAGTGAGTTCAAGTCAGCAAGACCCTGTCTCAAAATAAAAAAAGAAAAAATTTTAAAATTGTTAGCCACTCTGATTGATATGTTTTGTAATTTTAAGGGTTTTTTGTTTTGTTTCTTTGAAATAAAATGGATTTGAAGAAGAAAAAAAATTTGTCAGCCAGGCATGGTAGGTAGCACGTTGCTTGTAATCCCAGCGCTCAGGAGGCTGAGGCAAGAGGGTCGCTGCAAATTTGAGGCCAGTGTGGGCTACAAAGTGTGTGAGGCCAGCCTGAACTGCATAGTGGATCCCTGTCTCAAAAATAAAAAGACAATGACAACAAAAACTGTTAGAAGAGCTGGGGATGTAGCTCAGTGGGAAGGCCCTGGGTTCAATCTTAAATATCAAAAAACAAAGTGCCAAAAAAAAAAAGTGTCAGAATGTTGAGAAGCATTTTGCTTTAAAGAAAAGGCATTGTTCCTATACATCTGGGTTGCTTTGTTTTGGTTTGGTTTAGTTGTTTTGTATTAGAAATCAAACAGGGGCTAGGGATTTAACTCAGCGGCATAATCACCTGCCTTGCAAGCAGGCAGTCGTGAGTTCAATCCCCGGTACCGATTAAAAAAAATTTTAAAAAGAAATGAAATTCAGGGCACGAGCTTCCCAGGCAGGTACTGTGCTGCTGAGCTACATCCCTGGCACTCAGGTCTTAAGAAGCAAATGACCAGGAAGCAAAGCCAAGAGAATTCCAGGGTCAGAGCCCAGCAGTAAGGAGTAAACAGCCACCATAGGCCGAATCCAGGCTGCCGCTCCTCTGGGGCCTCAACACCGGGGCTCAGGCCCCACTCACTGTCCCTCACAGAGGTTCTTGCTGTTGCCGCTAAAAATTTTCTCTGCCTTCTGGCTTTTCCTCCCTTCCCCTCACCCTTCCCTCTTTTTTTTTTTTTTTTTTTTTCTTTTCCTTCCTTCCTTCCTCAGATTGGAGTTTGGACCTATGTCCTTCACACTGAGCTACATCCCCAGAACTTTATTTCTCATTTTAAGATAGGGTCTCACTTAGTCCCCGAGTTGCCCAGGCTGAGCTCAAACTTTTGACCCCCCTGCCGCAGCCTCTTGAGTGCTGAGATTATAGGTGTGCATCACTTTGTGCACTTCACTTTTTCAGAATTAAACTGAAGATTATGGCTTTTGGACTTTCCTGTTTGTGTGTTATACTTAAAGATTTACTCAAGAAAACGAGTAGTGTATCTGTGATGGTGTTACACCTGGCTACTCAAAAGCCAAGTGTACTGTCCCACTGCCTACGGGGCCAAATCCACACTCCATGGCCCAGCAGAAAAAGCCATTCTCACATGGCACCCTGGCCGGCCTCCTCCTGCTTCTCTCCATCCATAGCAAGCTGACTACTTCATTCTTTTCTCCAGCTGGCGGAAGATTTAAAGCCTTTTTACAGTTGTTTCCTTATGCTTTCTCCCAGCTCCTCACTCAGGAGGCTGAGACAGGAGGATCCAAGTTAGAACTCAGTCTAGGCAACTTAGCAAGACCCTGTTTCGAAATAAAAAAAAAATAAAATAAAAGAACTAGGGATGTAACTCATTGCAAGGCCCTGGTTACCCAAAACCAAAGAAAAACACCAAAATCATAAAGCAGGTTGCCTGGGTCATTATTGAGAAGTAACATGGATGTTTGGACATTGACTTCCACCCACCAAGCCCAGTACTGCATCACAGATGCCACTATTCCCCCAAAAAGCTCCAACCAGCAAGGCGTGGTAGCACACGTCAGCCTGGGCTACACAGTGAGACCGTGTCATAAACCAAAAACAAAAAAGAAGCTCGGACAAGGAGGCAGGCTGTGTCCTGCCCCTGAGGCCGGTGCAGAGGTTTAGGTGGGGACCGCTGGGCTGCAGGAGTAGGAGAGGAGATGTAATTAGTCCTCAAAGTCCTGGCCCTGCATCCAGAGGCTGTGAAGCAGGCCGTGGCACCAGAAAATGCTGGAGATCTTGGGACCAGGCAGTCTCTCAGCCCATAGCTGGGATGATTTTAAAACCCCGAGTGAGGCAGGCTGTGTCCTTCTGCTCTGCTGCAGAGTTTTCAGAAAAATGAGGTGGGAGGGGGCTGCAAGTCTGAGGGGAACTGAATCTCCTCGGCTCAATTCCAAATTGCCGTGCATACAAGAGACCCTGCCTGGCCGGGCAGGGCAGGTTGGGCTCCACCCTAAGCCAGCATCATTGCCACACAAGGGTGAGGGCAGTTCCCATACGGAGGAGCTGGACAAACAACCCAGCGGGGGAGGAACCCCCAACTGTGCCTCAGTCCACCCTCCCAGCCACCACAGCGCACTTCCTGCCCTGTCGGTGGAGCTGGGGCCTCTGCCTTGCTGTCACCTCACACACCTTCTGCTGCCCCCAGTACACTGTGGGAGAGGGGCACAGGACTTGTCCATGGCCCCTGAACCTGGGACAACTCTACCTGGAGCTCCTTCCTGCCACTTTCTCCTGTCCCTGGCTGCCACAATCGTAATTCCACTTCCTCCCCTGCCAGCCCCTCCTGCCTCCTCTCCCTTTCTTGCACAGTTACTCTTTCTTTAATTTTTTTTTTTTTTTTTTTTTTGAAACAGAGTCTCACTTTTTAGTTCAGGCTGATCTTGAACTCACAGCCAGGACCACTTGCAGCTCAATTTCTGCACAAAGCAAACATTGTGGCACTCGCCTGTGATGCAGGCACTCAGGAAGCTGAGCCAGCAAGATTGCTGTGAATTCAAGGCCAGCCTGGGTACGTAGTAAATTCAAAACCAGCCTAAATTACCTGGCGATGTTATGGACAGCTAAATTATTCAGAAATACTACAGGCAGTCAGACAGGGCTGACTCAGGAGTCAGTACAGAAGATAAGAACACAATACAGTGGTGGCAGGAGGCATATTTGGTGAAGGTCAGGCTTCCAGACGAACAGAAATGACTACATCCAAATACCTCCCCTGGTGATAAAGAGCAGTGGTTCATAAGGTAAATAGGTGTCGATCCCCTTAGGTAGAGGTCCAAACCAACCTAGCCCATTCCTTTCTCTCAGTAAATACTTTCCACTGTTCAGCTCCAGTGTTCCTGGAATTCATTCTTCGGTTTTACAGGACAAGAACTCAGCGTATCGGACATCTAGAACTTTGGCAGTCCTATTTCCCTTATCTTGCTTGGATTACTTGAAGGTCCTATAGCATTCCTGTATCACACACTCTTTATCAGCAGACAGTGGCAAACAGCAGCAGAAGTCCGGTCAAACTTAAGCAAATCACTTCACACATCTAATACTCAGGTTTTCACTTGTAAGGTGGGAATAATACTGGTTTCACAGAGTCCTTGAGGTATTAAATAACTTCTACAGAGTACAGTGCTGGAGTCAGGTACGTTTGGATAAAAATTAACTCATCTATTATTAAAAATTAACTCATTTGTTATTAAAGGGTGTTTGGAAGTGTTTACAAAATGACAAGTCAATACAGAAAGGAAGAGGAAGAAAGTAATTTGGAGAAAATGTGCTTAGATATTAATCATGTTTCATCCTAGCTATAAACAAGAAGGAACTGAGGTCCAAAGCAAGCAACTGGTGCTTAGTAAATGAAACTCTTCAAGGGAACAAAGTGGGAAAGGAGATGTAAGTAAGATCTAGCCAGGTATGGTGATACAGACCTGTAATCCCAGCCCTCGGGAGGCTGAGCAGGAGGACTGCAGAGAGTTTGGGGCCAGCCGTGGCTACACAGTAAAATCAAGACCACAGAGGACTACAGAGTGAGGCTCTGTCTCAGAAAAACAAAACCAAAAACAGTCTCAATCTCATCACAGAGGATAGTATTTTTTTAAAACGCATGTCTATTCAAGGGTCAAAATTTCATAAAATTAACAGTACTTTTTACTGCTTCATCAGGGACATTCATGAGTATTTTTTTCTTTTTGGAGGCAGAAGTCTCCCAATGTAGCTAGTCCAAGCTGGACTTGAACTTGTGATCCTCTTGCCTTGGCCTCTCAGAGTGCTGGGTTTACAAGCATGCACAACCACACCAGGCTCATACTCCTGTCTAACTCTCCCTATATTTTGTGTCTGCTACCTCTAGTTACTCGTGTCTCTGTCTCTCCTGGGGCTGTCCATGCCTAGAGTACCTTGTCCTGTCTTCTCTACCCATGCAAGGCCCCCTCCTGGAGCATTTGCTTGGTATTGATATTCAGACACCTTTATGACAGTCACTGTCTCTCTTGCTTTTGGTCTTGTATTTTTGAGACAGGGTTTGGCTATGCAAGTTCAGGTTGGCCTTGATCTCACTTTGTAGCCCAGGCTGGTCTTGAACCCACGATGATCCTCCTGCCTCAGCCTCCCAAGTGCTGGGATTACAAATGTGTGCCACCATACTCAACCCCTTGCTCTTTGAAACTTCTTGAGAGCAGGAAACCAGATGACATATTATCAAGCTGTGCCACGGAAGACCCTGAGTGTTCCTTCCCCATCTGGCTGGTGGCCTCAGAGCACGGCAGATATGGCAAGGACCAGACCAGGCACTTTGCAGCTGTCCCACCCAGCCTCAGTGCCATGTTCTCATTCCTCAGATGGAGTCGTGATACATAACTCTCAACGTGATGGGAAGGTGGAGGGGCTAAGATCTGTGCATTTCCCAAGCAGAGCCTTCCCTTTCCCTCTTGTGATCACTATAGCAACCGGCACATCGACTTGCTCAGAAATATTTCATGAATGAAGGAAAGAAGGGAAGATCTGCTCTTCTTGGGCCTCTTAGGGCTGGGGTTGCCCTGGCTCATCACTCTGGGTTCTTCCAGAATTCTCACTAGATCTGTGGTCAATGATGTCCTTTACTCCAGCTGGCCCCCCTGTGGAAAGACCCAGCCAACAGGAGCATGTGCAACCACCCAAGGAAGGTCACTCGAACCAAGTGTCCAAAGTTGGACTCGCCTGCTTTCAAGAGAACCCAAAATTCATTAGCAGTGGAATACATAGGACAAAGCAGAAGTGAGTTAGGCTAGCTTTGGCCACCAGGCAGCACTTCTGCTCGATGCCAGGCATCATGGGGCTGCTTTCCTGTGGCCCTGGAGGGAGCAATCAGAGCTTCACACAAGACTGCAGGGGCCCCTGCACCTGGAGCACCCCCAGGCGAAAGACTCAGAGAAGGGGAGAGCAGCTGCTCCCATGCCTGCCCCATATCCGTTGTCTCCACCATGCCTACAGCAGCCCTGTGAGCCAGGCGTTACCGTCATCCCCACGTGACAGAGGAGGACACAGTGCAGAGAGACTCATCACTTGCCTAATTTCTGTGTGGCCTCTAAATTACAGGTCTTGCTGGGCGTGGTGGCGCATACCTGCAACCCCAGCACTCAGGAGGCTGAGGCAGGACGATCACTGCAAGTTTGAGGCCAGCCTGGGCTATATAGTGAACTCAAGCATAGCCTGAATTGCATAGTGAGACCCTGTCTCAAAAAGAAAAAAAAAATAAGTTATGAGCCAAAGATTCGAACTCAGAACAGGACTACCAGTTGATAAATACTGAGTAGGCTATATCTGAGAAAACTATAAACTATAGAGAAGGGAGAAATAGTGCTTTACTTCCCCTTCTGTGTCCTTCAAGCACAGGCCTGGACATAGGCACAATCAGTGCTCAGGAAGTGCAGCTGATCAGCTGGCCGCCTGCGTGAAGACACGGCATGGTCCCTACCTATCAACACAAGAGCAAGAAGTTAAAACTTGAGTTGGACATGGTGGCACACATCTGTGATCCTAATACTCAGGAGGCTGAGGCATAATAGTCACTGAGTGCGAGGCCAGTCTGGACCTCAGGTGAATTCAAAGGCAGCCTGGGGCCAGGGATATAGCTCAGTGGCACAGCATCTGCCTGGTAAGTGTGAGGTCCTGAGTTCGATTCCTGGTACCAAAAAAATTTTCAAAGGCACCCTGGATTACATTGAGAGACCTTGTCTCAAAACAATAAACAAATAACCAAAAAAGAATTTAAAATTCAACTTGTCTCTTGACAGACATGCTGTTCTACCCATTGAGAAAAATCCACAAATAATTCTATTGCATGAGTTGAGTCATTGAAGTGGTATCAAAGAAATAGAGTAAATATTTAAATGATGGGACTGTGATTACTTATCCACTTTTCATAAACTGTTCCCATTGTCCCTGCCCATCATTCCTCCAAAAGCACACTTTCCACTGTTAAATAAAAGTCTCTGATTACCCTTTCCTGAGCATATCTTGAATGGGACTTCATATGCTGTAAGCCCCTAGGGCGCGAGGGGCTGGGGAAGCTGACAATATCGCAACTCTATGTGCTGATTAATGTCCTGATTTCAGGATTTCACAATGTGAAGCTCAAGTTACAGATTTAATCCCATGAAAAACGTGAGTGGTATTCATAGTGAAAATGCTTCTTGAAAGACTCCTCACTTTAGAAACATGCAGGCTAGCTCCAGGGGACTGTATCATCTTTGTCCTAAAATTTTGGCAAGCAACTCTTGTGACTCCTGATAAGACTGGCAACATTGGAGAACAGTTCCTCCTCTTGGTGACAGCCAGCCAGCTTCTGGCACCCCTGTGCCGGCCTCCTAGATCTGCAAATAGCTTGGGGTAGTTTTTGTCTTTCTTATCCTAACTCACAACCTACAGAGGTTATCAAAGAGGAAAAACCAAAGGTGAAGCATAACGTCACAGCAATGAGTCGGGACCAATTTAAGATGAAGCCCAGAATGCATCACCCAGCAACAGACTTCATTCAGATTCAGGCTGTAGTTATGAAGGGGTCAGGCTCCAAACAAATCAGGACCATTAGAAAAATACAAGGACAGAAGCTAATGCTGGTGGCCCTAGATGGGGCTGGGCAGGCAGAGGTTCCTTTTCTTTCCTCTTAGGAGACTTTAGATGAAGTTATGGATGATAAACAACCGTGTGTGGAATTTTCAGGGCTAAATATCATCTGTAGCATTAGAAGCAATTATAATGCTATAATCAGAGGCGGGTCATAATTTATTCATGGATTCATTTATGAAGTATGTTTTGACACCCACCCACTTTCTGCCCTGAAATTGCTCACCATCCAAGGAGGGGCCCCAGGATGAAAACAAATAGTTATAAGACAAAAGGATGAATTACAGAACAGAAAGGCGGCCAGCTCAGAGGAAGGAGTGGAGCTGAGAAGGTGAAGAGGGCCGAGGACGGGCTGGACAGGGAGCTGGGCCACCAAAACCGGAAGTGGGGTCTACGCAGAAAGTCCTCAGCACTTGGGCTACACAGTGAGTTCAGGACCATTGTGAAATATGTAGCAAGACCCTGACTCAAAAAAATCAGAAGCCAAGTTCTGGGAGGGTTAAAGCAAAGAGCCCGGAGCCCCAGATGTGGGGATGGAGGGAGGCCAGGCTGGTCTAAAAGACAGTTGGCCTGAATCACTGGAGTAGCCCTATTCCTCCAGCTCTCTCTCCCCTGGACTTGACGATCCACTGGCCACTGCTGGTTCAAGAGGGCTGCCAGAAGCACCCATGCTGGGCCTGCATCTGTGTGGGCTGCCTTTGTGCCCTCAGGGATGTGTGTGGGCGTGTGGGCGTGCATGCACGCATGTGTGTGTGGATGAGCCACACTGCTGGAGTAAGGACACAGTGAGGAGGACTTAAACAAACAGCTGGAGGAAAGAGGGGAGCAGAGCTAAGGACTCAAAGGCAGGAAGTGTGCTGGGGGAGAAGGGGGTTGGGCAGTGGCTAGGGCCTGGCCAGTGAGCTGCAGCCATCTAGGGGCACTCAGGTGTGCAGGGTTGGGTTTTACCCTGTGTACACAGAGGAGCCCTGATATCTTTAGCTATCACTGCCTGTCCAGCTGTACCTGAAAGCAGGTGGCCACAGAGCTCATCAGGGTGCTAGGGAAGAAGCCACTCAGAAAGAGAAAGAAATTGTTTGCTTGTTTCTTGGCCTCTGTGCTGAGTAGGGGCTGCTGATGTCAGCAGTCCAGGGACTGGGAAGTGCCTCCAGAGGGTAAGCAGTCCCTCTGTGCCAAACCCAGCGCTCTGGCTTTGACCTATAACCTCCTAGGTTCTCAAAAGGACCAGAGTCTGAGACTGACTGGGGCCGTTTTCATAGCCTCACGTGGCAAATAACATGTCCTTATAGAAAAGGAAGCCTCTGCAGGCCAGGAGCGCAGCTCATGGGTGGGACAACTGTCTAGCACGTATGAGGCCCTGGATTCCATTGCCAGAACTATAGAAATAAAGGAAAAGAACACTATCTAAATAGAGATGCAGCTCATCTGCTCCTGCCTGTCCCCTGGGCAAAACAGCTGGATTATTTAACACGCACCTTGCATCCTAGGTACAGGACAGCAGCCCTCCTTGTCCATGTTCTGCTCTGCATGCTCTTACTTACCCACAGTCAACAGTGGTCAGAAAATACTAAGTGGAAGAGTCGAGAAATGCTCAATCATGCCAGCTCTGGTGGTACACACCTGTAATTCCAACCCTCGGGAGGCTGAGGCAGGAAAATTGCTGCAAGTTCAAGGCCATCCAGGGCTACATAGTGAGTTCAAAAACCCCCAATAATACTCAATTTGTAAGTTTTAAAAAGCTGTTATTATGGTATATTTTTCTAATTCTTCTAAATTGTTATTAATGTTGCAAATATTTTACTGTGCCTAGTTCATAAATTTAACTGCATGCTAGATGTGTATGTGTAGGAAGAATACTTTATGCTATGTGGCCTTCAGGCATCCACTGCAGGCCTTGAAATGCATCCCCTGTGAAGAAGCGGGGACCCCTGGGCAAATTCATCTATAACACTGCTTTATGTTGCTCAAAGCATTAAGGGTTTCACAGGATTCTTCCACCCATCCTTGCAAATTCTGGGAGAGAGGAGAAGAAACCGAGGCTCAGGGAAACCAAGAGCCAAACCCAGACCTGCCAAAGCCCCCACTTGTGTCTGTACAGGCTCTGCTCCCAGGAGCCAGAGCAGCAAAACAGATATAAGACTTCGTTTTCCGGGGTCTGTAGGTCCAGCTGAAGGCCTGCAGGTTGGCTGGGCAACATTAATCATCTAACATTTTAGTAATTCCGACAGAACCTTAAAGACAACACCTCAGACAGGTGACAAGCCAGTCTCCTAGGCGAAACAGCTGGATTATTTAATATGCACCTTGCATCCTGGGTACAGGACAGCAGAAGAGTAAGAGGACCGATTCCTCAAGCACTTTCCACTTTCCATGAAACTAAGGTGTGCAGCCCTCCCAAGGGGCGAAGCAAACTGGCCCAAGTCGCAGCCCTTCCCAGTCCCAGATTCCCATCCTGCAGCGTGGAGGAGAAAGGTGGGGATCTGCACAGCACCATGAACTCCTCCCTGACAGCTCACCTGAACCCTGCATCCTTGCTCTACATCCGGTGAATCCCATGAGAAGCTACTTCCAAAAGAAAGGAAAGGAATGGGTCCCTCACCCATCTTTCCTGTACTGTTGCTTTTTTTTTTTTTTTAATGCTTTTTTGTTTCTTTTATTTATTTATTTATTTATTTATTTATTTTTAAATTTTTGAGACAGGGTCTTAAAAAGTTCAGGCTGGCCTTGAACTCACTAGGTATAGCTCAGGCTGTCCTCAATCTCATGTTGGTCTTCCTGCCTCAGCCTCCCAAGTGCTGAGATTATACCAGGCATGCATCACCACACTTAGCTTCTTCTCTTTATTTTTTTTAAGTTTTGAGACACTGTCTTATTAAATTGCAATTTCCCAGGCTGGCTCAAATGTTACATCCTCCTGCCTCAGCTTCCTAGAGTGCAGAGATTTAGGGCCTGTTCCCCCACTGCAGTTTGTCCTGGATTTTTAATCCTCACAGCAGCGACCTATGAGGCTGCAACAATGAAAAAATCTTAAATTTGCATATTAAATATGACCCCACCTCATAGTCGGAGGGTGCACACCAAGACCCCACACCCTCCTCAGGGCTGCTACCTTGCATGCTTCAGTCCTGCCTGAGAGCAGTGTCTTCTTTGCGCTTACCAGGAGGGAACATTTCTTTTGTTTGTTTGTTTGCTTTCAACACAGGGTTTTGCTACATAGTTCAGGCTGGCCTTGAATTTGCATCCATTTTCCAGCCTCCGCCTCCAGAGTGCTGAGATTACAGGTGTGTGCCACCACACTAGCTAGGAGAACAATCCTGGAAGTGTGAGTTAGTCACGACAGACAGACAGCAGGACAGACACAGTAGGTGATGGCATCGTGCTCCACATCCCCTGAGAATACTGGGTATACTTCTTTATTTTCCTGTATAGCTGGTGGATGATTTTTTTTTTCATAACTGCATGCTGAATCCCTCTCTGATGCCAGTCCAGTCTTGGTGGGAAACATTTTGATAGATATATACACATCGCTAACAAGCTGAAGTGTTAGTCCAAAGCCTCAAAGCTACAGCAAGGCTGCGAGTATCTTCTATGTCTGGGAATTTGAGCTCCTGTAGGTAGGGCGAGCATTCTCCATTAGCTGCACTCCCCATTCCTCCCACTGCCCGGTGCCTTGGTGGCGTCACCTGTCCAGAGCACCTGTGTCGCTCCTGCGGGCATCCGCGGCTGTAGACTCTTCCAAATTCACAAAGGAAGAGAGAGAAGGCTTCCCTGATGCTCTGTTTGCAAATCTGCTTCTCTCTCAATGGAGTTAGTACGGCACGTTATTAGCAGCTCTGTGCTTGATCCTTCTCTTTTACGCCTCCTTTTCCTTTAAACAGCCTTTTAGCCAGAAATGATGGCACGTGCCTGTGACCCCAGCACTGGTGAGGCGGAGGCCGGAGGATCACTGAGTTTGAGGCCAGCCTCTGCTACACAGTCAGTTCAAGGTCAGCCTCAAGTACATAGTGACACTCTGTCTTAAAACAAAAGGTCTTCTGCCAAATATGTTGGCATACACCTGTAATGTCAACATTTGGAAGGCTGAGGCAGAAGGGTCACAAGTTCAAGTCCTACCTTGGCAAAATGTTTTAAGAATATAAACAAGGGCAAGAACTGAGGTTCCTGGGTGGAGCACACTTGATTTTGGTCCCCAGTACCACCAAAGCAAGTAGAGGGGGTGCTTATCTTCCTTGGCCCTGTTGGAATTTTAAAATGTCTTTACTGAACTGTTTGTTCCCTAAATGTTGCTCTTCTAGTTGTACAAATACACAGAACTTGGAAACTGATTGGATAGCAGGAAAGGGTAGGAAACATTTTATCTGTCACCAAGCCCTGCAGGAAGAAGGTGCTGACCTAAACCTGGGTCTGACCTTCAGACTGTGCTCTTCAGAGAGAGCTAAAGGGAGGTGCAAAATGGTAGGGTGAGGGGGTAGACAGCACCGTCTCCTGCAGGGGAGAATTTGGGTCACGTTAACTGGAGGGCCCACTTCTCATACCCACCATGCTGGGCCACCCCCATACAAGCGGAAAGCCCCCTAGCATACTGTTCTGTGCAGCTGTCACCACGCAATCAAGGCAGAGTCTCTCTGATGTAATGGAAGCATGGTGGAGGGTTAACCAAAAGCCTTGGATTCTGACTAGCGGCAGTGGCACACACCTGATATCCCAGTTACTTGGGAGGCTGAGGCAGGAGAATTGCAAATTCCAGGTCAGCCTGAGCAATTTATCAAGGCTTTGTCTCAAAATAAAAAAAATAAAAAAAAAAAAAAGGCTGAGGATGTGGCACAGCGGTGAGGTGCCTCTGGGTTTGATCTCTAATACCTGGAAAAAACTGGATGCTGGTTTCCAACCGTGCACTTGACTCACGGTACTATCTGGGCCATGGGCCGGGCTCTTTAGCTCTGTTTCTTAAGCGAGGTCCTTGGGCAGGCCATTCGTTTGTCTCCAATCTCACGTCAAGGCTCTGTGAGAGAAGCTGGAGATTTGGGTGAGGAGAGAAAGAATGAATCCTGTGGGTCGCTGCCCCTGAGGAGGTTGTCAGGTTAGAATTCATGGCAGAGCTGACGGATGCTTTCAGATAAGCCGGAGGATGGCCTAAGCAGGTCGCGTCAGTAAAGCTGTGGAGTGAAGAATACACCTGACAGGAAGAGGGTCTCTAAATAAATCCAGACACTTAGACCCCTAATCTAGATGCAGCGACATTTCCTGTGTCCTACCATGCACAGGCACTTCGCTAGCATTGAGACCTCCTGGGAGTGAGACACACGCAGAGCTACCAGGACTGGGAGCGGGATCTTTGCCTCTGCCGGGACAGATTGGTGTGTCCTGCAGCCAAGTCACATCACTGGTTCTCTGCATTTGAGAGGATAAAGGAGGTACTTTACAGAAAAGACACCTTATAAACCGTAAAACCCCCTGCAGATATTACCTATCAGTGTTTCTTGTTAGTGTATGTTTGTGATATATCAAAGTTCTGCCCATTAGGGGAACAGTGGAATTGGAATATTGTAACAGTGTAACAACAATAACATGGTGGAATTCCTAGCAAGGGACCTCAAACAGCAGAAGATGCTCAAAGCCTCTGGAAACCAACTCATCAGACTGATAGCAGCTCTGGCCCTTGCTCCCTGACCTCCCACCTTCAATATTTTGACCCAAGTTAGGCTTCCCTTTTAAAAGCTCCTAGAAATATTTCTTCATGATAATTACAGGCAAGGCTCAGGATTTCTCTGTCGTAAGAAGAGCTGGTAGAAAAGGGACAATTAACCAAGGCACATAATTGAAGGGTATATAAATATATCTGGTGGCAGATGAGTCCCCTTCCGATTGGATACTATTCCCGGTATCCAAGGGCCCTGAGTGGAGTGCTTCGTTTAGACCAGAAGGTGCTGGGCTTTATTACTGGAGAAGCAAGGAGCCTGCCAGTGTGGTCGAGGGAGACTTCCGGTGCCGGCCTGCCTGTGGACTGAGGCAAACCTCCCCCGCACTCCTGCTGCGGCAGTGGCCCCGTTTGGAAAGTCAGCTCATTGAGACTGCAGGGAACATTCGGCGTGGAGACGGTGTGACTCCTGTCCCTGAACAGAATGATGAAGAGTTCAAAAATAGTAGTTTCTGCTAATGGGAAACCAATAAACATACAATTTCTAGGGAATGACTATCATATAATTAGCTCTCTGCTTGTACATGCAGAAACTGGTGGAACCTGGGCTGGGGAGCCACTGGCACACGGGTGATGCTCGAGGCTCGTTCCACAGCAAAGTGAAGGCTGAGCCCAGGCTCTGCTCACACTAGCTGATGGGTGAGGTGAAACGGCTCTGGGCCACAAGTGTCCGGATCTGGTCTGCACTGCAGATCCAGAGACCACCTCTCTACCTCGCTGTAACTTCCTACCTATAGAAAGATGGTGTTAGATTAAAGCCTTGGCTCTCATCACAGCCATGTGGGGCTGCAAATGAGTTCTTGGGAAGTGAAATCACTTAGATCTTACAATGACTTGCGGCTATCCAAGCTGCAATCCTACCAGGTAAAAATCTTACCCCTTAGCGCACTGGTCAGCTTGATACCCCCAGTTCTGGAAGCTGACAGTCCAAATGGCATAGCACAGGCTCTGACCCCCATGGTGGATGGCAGCTGGCAGATGGTGGGGCACCAGCAGAGGTCTGAGGGCATCTTGACCCAGGAAGCAGAGAGAAGGAGGGCCTGGCTTGCTCCTTCCATGACAGCCTGCTACTGAGAGATAACCTCCTGGAGAACCCTGCAGTGAGCCCCAATCTCCTGCCAGGTATTATGGATCATGGCACAAAAAGAAAGAAAGAAAAGAGCAAGAGACAAAATGGTGGATGAGTGGGGATCCAGGATGACCAGTTGTTCACAAGGAACAAAAGGCCATGAGGCAGCCAGAGCCTCACATTTATTGATGGAGGAGGGGAGTATCAGATGACACAGAGATTGCTGATGATCTTAAGCTAATGGGGATCTTGCACCTGAGTATCTTTAGTTTTGGAAGCCTTAGTCTTAGTCTCAGTCTTAGTAGGCCAGAGAAGATGGCCCACCCCTAATAAGATAATGGGAAATCTGAAAAGGGTGATACTGAAATTCCAAGCCTCCATTCATCCCTCAGGGAAGTATGGAAAACTAGCCATTGTGAATTTGTGGTCCCCAACAGTAATCTAGGGTCCCAAAGGAACCGCTCACGTCAGTGACCCAAAGACCTCTCACTAGCCACTGACTTTTACAGATCCTCTCAACTCCCAGTGCTGCACTCCAAGTCCTGCAAGGATCCTGCAAGAGCAGCCAAACCCAAGCTCTTCGTATTTATGTTATTCCTCTTTTTGGGTCTTCTTGGCTATTGAATGCATGGTTCTGACTTTAAGTTCATGAAAGAGACTCAAAATGCAGGTGAGATCGGTGCTACAAAACTATAGTAAATTCAGGTATGGTAGTGCATGCCCGTCATCCTAGCATTCAGGAGACAGAGGCAGGAGGATTTCTGTGAGTTGGAGGCCAGCCTGGGATACAAAGTAAGCTCAAGGCCAGCATGGACTATAGAACAAGACCCTGTCTCAACAGCAACAACAACAACAACAACAACAAACAATACTAAGAAAATGGTTGTGATAGGAGGAAGATTTACTTTCCTTCATTTGTCTCACCAAAAGTCCTGTCATTACCCTTGGCCTGTGTGTTCTGACTGGCTGCCATTAGCTGACTTACTCTGTAGGTATTATGCATGTTTGGTCCTCAGTGCTCAGGGACAGCCCTGGGTGTCCTGTGCCACCACCCAGTGTATACAAATAAAAAGTGTAAACAATATATAAAAGAATGTCCAGCTAAGCGCACCTGCACACACAGATATAGAGAGCATAAATGAGATACACACTGTATATCTGTGGTATTAAAATTTCATTGGGGTGACTAAGAAAAAAGAGTCCAAAAAGACTCTTTGGGAAGGTGCTAACAGGTTGAGAAGCACTGCACCACATGATCCCCTCCCAGGCCCACAGATGCTGCAGACCCATGACTGAGTGTGGTCCTGTGGACTGGGCCAGCTCAGAAATGTCACTTTCTGTCTTTTCTTTTTTTCTTGCTGTGAAGTCCAGGTTGACATTAAACTTTATGTAGCTCAGGCCGGCCTCAAACTCATGGCAATCCTCCTGCTTCAGCCTCCCAAGTGCTGGGATTACAAGCGTGCACTGCCATGCTTAGCCTGTCACCTTGCAGATTAAGGATACTTCCTTTATCCTGAGCCTCCAAGTTCCCCTTTGGGAAGCAGGAATGCACACAGGTCTAAACAATCATCTGCATCTTTTCAGGGGAAGAGCAGATCACCAGTTTGCCCACTGTCCTACTTTGGGTCCTCTTGAAAGCAGAGCCAGAACGAGGACCTGCATGCTTCTGGGGGACAAGCCCAGGGAAGAGTGAAGAGACAGGGAGGGGCAGGTGGGAAGGAGGAAGGGTCAGTGAAGGCATGTGAGTTGGTGACTGCTGTGGGGAGGTGGGCGCCATCCTGCTGCAGAACCGCTAAGAAATCATGTGCAGGGCAGCTTGGGGTGGTTCCTTTGCAGGCTGGGGCATTGAGAGGCTGATTTTCAGCCTCCTGGGGGGCTTCTTTCTGGGGATGGCAACTCTCTGCATTGCACCAGGTCTGAGTGTGTATTGAAGAGTCTCAGAGCACACTCCACACATCCACACAACACCCGTGGGCCCCGGCCTCTCTCTGTGCGTCCATCTCTTTCCCAGAGCCTAGCACCATCCACGCTCCTTCCTGTCAGGACAAAGGATTGGAGGTACACCACCATGCACAAAGGCCGTGGACAAGCTATTTCCTTTTCTGGGGTTGCCTTCTTCCCTGAGGAGAAAACAAATAGAGGGGAAGTAAAGTAGCCTTGGTTTGTAACATCTACCAGGAAGAAGGATCAGAAAGGCACATGGCATGTGGACTGTGAGCAGCCCACTGGACCTGGACAGGTAAAGGTGTGTTCTGGTGAGCCTGGCTGCTGAGGGCATTCACAAAGGCCAGGCCCACTCCAGAATCTGCTCCTCTTCCCCAGAGCTGCAGACACAGGACTGCTCCTCTTGGGGAGACAGGACCCTAGAGAAGGTGAAGGTGGCTGAGGGGATTTAGAGAGGCCCTGATTCAGAATTCCCACATTAGTCGGACACGCCAGAGGCCAATTAATTGATTTTCAATGAGCCAACTTTGTCAGAAGAATCAGAACCCATCATGGGCTAATCAGCACATTCCTCACTGCAGACAAACTGTGCTGAAGGTCAGTTGCTAGAGGAAAGGCTGTTGGGTCTGCAGGCCCAGCTCTGAGAAATAGCAGCAGTCAAGGCAGGCACGGGCGAGCTGTGACAGTGCAACATGTCCAGCCCCTTTGGGGAGCAGCCTTGAAGGTGACTCAGGGGGGTCCTACCTCATTCTGGGACGCCACTGGAGATGCCTGGCTGAATTCTTGCTCTCTGAGTCCTCTCGCCCAAGGTATCCACACTCCCTTGCAGAGTTCTTACAACACCAAGCCCGAGTCCAGTGCCACTGGTTTTCAGTCAGCTTCCTTAGCTGACATCACATCCGGGTTCTGCCTGCCGGGAATGATATCGAGGTCATGGTTGCCAGAGCCCCCGGTGTCTCGAGCCTTTTGGTTCCTGATTAGGGTTGCTTCAGAGTAGCGGATGGCATGGGCCCCGAGTAGATTTCCTAGTTCGGGTGTCAGAAGCCCTGCTGGCCAGTCACCCCCACTCCCTGGCAACATGCACATCCCCGCCCAGGTCTGCTCCCTGCCCTGCTGCGTTACCTTCACATCACCTCAGAAGGGGAGACTTGTTCAGTCTCAGAGGTTTCCATCCACAGTCACTTGGTTGTTACTTCTGGGCCTGAAGCCAGCCAGCCGTCACAGCAGGAGCAGGCGGTGGCACAAGGCTGCTCTCTTCATGGCAGCCAGGAGGCAGGGCCACGTCCCCATGTCCCCTGCAGGGCTTGTCCCCAGTGACCTGCTCTTTTCCACTCGCCCCACCTCCTAACAGTTCACCCCTCCCCAGCAGCACCAAAGGGTGGGGACCACATCTTCAATGCACTGTCCTTTGGGGACACTGCCCTGCTCCATGCCCCTGTCTGACCTGTGTGGATGACCTCTCAGCCTTCCCAGCCAGCTCAGTTTCCCTTGGGTTTGGCCAAAGGAGACATCGGCAGAAGACAGGATAGGAGGAACAAGTGACCAGTCCTTTCTCTTCCCCACTGTCTCTGTGCTGTCATGGCCCGTCTTGAGCACAGACTGCCTCTTCCCCAGCTGTAGCTCGTGTTGGGCAGTCCTTTCTTCCTGGGTTCCAGTGACACTGTTTCTCCTCAGCCCTGCAGACCTGGCTTCCCCACCCCCTGGGCTGCTAGGCTCTAAGTGCCCTTGGGACACTCTGGACACTCTGCTCAGCTCTAAAAATATCTTAAGTGACTTCACTTGAGCCTTCTGGGGGTGAGCTCTGCTTCTCGACATGACCATCTCCAGGTAACCCTAGTCTCCACATCTTGGTAGCTTTGGTATCAAGCTCCCTTCTCTTCACAAGAAGGGCTTTATTTATGTTGTTACAGGACATGTGTTAGGGCAGGAATGAAAGCAACTGACATGGGCAAGTTTAGAAACCCTGGATGAGCATAAATGGTCCAAGAATTGTCTCTGCCGGTGACATGACATAGGGTCCCAGTGACCCTGAGCTTCTCAACCACAATCCAGAAAAAGTGTGTCTATCTTGCAAGCAACCCTATCATATTTTATTCAGTGAGAAAATAGATGTATCTGCTTAGAAATTAAGCAGTTTGTCAACTTAAACATTAATTAGTAAACTTTAAATCATGCATTTGGGTACTTGAAACCTGTTAGAACACAATGAACCACTAAATTTCACAAGCAAACAGAAGGTGATTTCCTGGGCTTTCTTCCTCTTTTGTTTGGCACCATTTTTTTTACGACAGGTTCTTGCGCTGTAGCTTAGGTAGCCTTGGACTTGAGCTCTTCCTGCCTCAGCCTCCTAAGTGCTGGGATTATGATTGTATGCGACATGTCTTTAATTAATGCTGTCTTGTAATAGCACTGTGGAGCCCACTTAGAGAAGAGCATTTCATCCTCTGCCAAGTCCACTTCATGTCCCTAAAGCCACTTCCAGCACCCCGGTCACAAAGATCTCATCTTTCTCTTTCTCCTCAGCACTCAGGTCTTCAGTCACAGAGCTTGGTGTCGGACTGCATATATTAACTCTCCAGTTGCTTCATGATACTGCTTCTTTCTTCTTTTCTTCTTTTTCCGCATTTTTTTCTCTATGCTGGGATGAACCCTGGGCCTCATCCTTGGTGGCCAAGTGTGCTGCCACTGGGCTACCCCTGCAGTCCTGTTGTTCTTTACTTTTCAGTGAAATTGTAAGTTATTCTGGGATAGGCACACTGTCAGATGTCACCGTGTGACCTCTGCTGCCTAGAGGAAGGGTTTGTTCATAGATAACCCTTAGAGTGTGTGTCAGGCATCATAGAAGACTCCAGGCATATAAAGATGAGTCAGCTTTGGAACTTGGAACCTGGAGAGGCCAGCAGACTCAAATATAAAACTGGGCTGTGCTGGTTACTTCATCACATGAGGCCCAGGTCATGGCCCGCCCAGGAGAAGGGATGAAGTTTGATCTTGAAGATGCTGCAGACTGAGAAGCCTTTCCACTGCCAGAGTGGGGCTCAGCAGTGGGGTGTGTGGCTGAAGGCTCCGAGGAGTGGAGAGGGCAGGAGGTGGAGCGAGGTGCTGCAGAGGCCCTTCCTGGGTTCCTTGAGCCAGAGTCCTAAAATCTGGACCCGAATTCTAGTTTCACTTTCCACTTTTATGCCCTCAGGTGCATCAAGCATTGTAAGCAACCTTTTCCTTATCTCTGTAATAGGAAGATAATGCCGTGTGTCGGGGTGATTGTTGGGACTCAATCCAGAGCCACCAGTACACTCACAGGAGTGAAGTACCCCTAGCCATACCCCAGGCCACTAGCACTTGTTTTTTACTGTAAGGATTAAACCGGAATTGTGTAATTCCAGCACCCAGGATGGCTGAGGCAGGAGGATCATCATGCTAAAGACCAGCCTGAGCTACAAAGGGAGCTCAAGGCCAGCCTGAACTGCATAGCAAGACCCTATCTCAAAAAGACCAAAAAATAAAAAAATAAAAAAACATAATTCAGTGGCAAGTTTCGCCCCTCTGGGTAACTGGTATGCATACTTCTTTCTAATGAAGACTGTTATGGAAGGAAATGAATTTTCCTTTGACCCTCCTGGCTGCCAGCCATCTCCAAAGGATGCATTCTGTTTGACTGCTCTTACCTGAAGTTTGTCCTGTGTTATGCAGTTTTGATGCCCCATTCTTTTTTAAGCTGTTTCTTTTCCTTGAGAGCATTTAATCTTAGCAGATAGTGTTACCAGGTTCTAGGGTGCTGGAGCTCCTTTGGGAGGTAGTTGCTAGATTCTTTCTGTCCTGAACAAAGAATTGGTCAAGACAAGAGCAAATGTAGTGAGGGTTTACATTTATGAAAGGTATGAAAAGAGAAAAACAACAACAACAACAACAGAAAAGCTCTGCTGAGCAGCTCAAGCCAAACAAAAGTAGGAAAAGAAGTAGACTGTACAGGGTGAGAGTGACAGAGAGTATGGTGACCGTGAGGGAAACGGGCCATCCTAGGGTGACCGGTGTCAGGTGCAGGGGTTCGGAACTGTTCTGCCCACGGGTCCTGGAACCGTGCACCTGAAAGGTCAGCCAGTTTGTCACCTCCTGATCTGCTTCATGAAGTCTTTTTTTAAAAAATCAGTTAGGCTTATTGGTGCATTTTAGGTATATGTGATTTCATTTCAGGGACTGTGTACCTATACCCAATATAACTTGATTCTTTTTTCCCCACCCCCTACCATTTGTTCAATCACTTTTTCCTTCTTTATTTACAAAAGCTTTGTTTCCATTTTTCTTTTCTTTTCTCCTTTTCCCTCCCCCTGCCCAATTCTCCTTCCCATTTTCTCCCTATTTTACAGTATCTATTATACATTTTGGTCCTTACTTACACTTTTGGTTTTTTGCACCAGAGAAACAATGTAGTATTTACACACCTGTGTCTGATATATTTCACTCAAGAGTCCAAGCGTATGTCCATTTACCTAGAATGTCTCAAGTTTTTCCTTTATAGCAGAATAGTATCCACTATCTACAAAACCCACATGTTCTTTATCCATTCATCAGTCGATGGGCATTTAGGTTGTTTTGAAGATTTAGCTATTTTAAACTGTACTGCTATGAACATGATGTGCATGTATCACTCTGCTATAACGCATTTGGAAGATACCAAGGAGAGGAATAGCTGGGTCAAATGGCACCTCTAGTCCTAGTGTATTCAGGAATCTCCATACTGATTTCCACAGTGGTTGCACCAGTCTGCATTCCAACAGTGGAGAAGGGTTCTTTTCCCCCACAGCCCTGCCAGCATTTGTTATTGGTTGATTTCTTGATAATAGCCATTCTTTCTGGAGTGAGACGGAATCTCAGGGTTGTTTTTTAATTCATGACCAATGATGTTGAAAAACTATGATGTTTGCAAACTATTCCCATGCATTAAAGCAACTTTGATTTCTCATTTTCTATCCTCACCTTTAGGTGGTGGAGGAAAGTAGGAAGAGAGAGAGAAATCTGGGAAAATAAAGATATATACACATATCATTTTCAAGGTCCTAAAATTATGGTGGTACAGTGGGAAATACCATCTAGACGTTTTGTTGTTTTCATGGCAGGGTCTTGCTGTGCAGCTCAGGTTGGCCTTGAAGTTGCAATCCTCCTGCCTCATCCTCTGAGTGTTGGGATTACAGAAATGCAGTACCGCACCTAGACTGGACCTTTATTATTGTTGGTTATCATTCATTTTAAATATACAAATAATGCATTTTCCTTGAAAAATATTGAACTTTGCTGATGAGGTTAAACTCCTTTGGAGCTGCTGGGCTCAATACTCTTTCCACTTCTCCCAGGAAACCATTACTACAGTGTGGTATGTAAACTTCTCTGCCCTTTCCTCTGCATTTACACATCTATATTCCCATAGAAAATGGACTCATCTTTATCTTTTGACAGTTAATCTTTGGGGCCATGTGGAGGAGTGCCCTTTATATCCATGATTACCTTGTGTGACAGGCACAGTAGTAAGTGTCAGGAAGTATCACATGAGAAATGTCTCTACGAGAACTCCACAGCTCCAAGCCTTCAACAAGACAGACAGCACATATTAGCTTTCACGCCTCATGGCAACTCTCTTGTTTTTCACTTAGTCTAAGTACTGGCGGCTTTCACGAGCTGCATGACACTTATTCTCTGTCAGAAGGGTGGCTGTGTAAAAGGGAAAGACTCTGGGGTCGAAGACCACCTCCGAGTCCCACTCTACAGAAGAGCAGATGGAGGCCACAGAGGAGCATGTGAACTTCCACAGTCGCACAGCTGGGCAGAGGCAGAGTGTTATGGATTAAAAACTGATGGTCAACTTAACGCCAGCTGAATTAAATCAGCACGGTGTTGAATGCACATGGTCCACCTGAGGAAAGTTGCCAGCATAAATAGAGATGTGGAGAAGGAAGGCATTGAGGCGTTGTGGGTCTCACTAAATGTTGCTGTTTGAGCCATTGGTTCTCCTGGAGGAGCTCTGGTTCTCACATTGAGCATCGTTTCATGGCTCTGGAGGGGAAGATGTGTGATGTTTAATCTCCAGGATGAACTTGTCATACTGGCTTCCTGGCATGCACTTAACTGTGCTTATCATCAGAGAAGCTCACGACCTCTGTGTAGCTGAGGATTGTGTGGAGCTTTTCAGGACAGTTCTGGTCTTTGTTGTGCGTGTGACTTCTCAGCTCCAGCACAGAACCCTCAACCTACTAGCACAGCTCCTTCATCCTGCTGGGATGGACTTTCTGGCTTCCACCACTGACCTTTGGGCCTTCCCAGCACGGATCCATAAAACAGACTTTTCGTGGGCTCCAGATCTCCAGCTGGACTCATGGGAGGCACCGTCATGGGCTCTGGGGTTTTGTCTGGACTCATATAGGACATTGCTGTGGGATTCAGGCCTTTGCTGAATATTCTGTGTCTTGTGTTGTGGACAGACTTCCTGCACTTTCTCGTGTTAACTCTGGGTGACCATCATAAAATAATAATATAAATTCCGTGTCCTGATTCTAATTGTTCTCCTCACAACCCCTGACTGCAACACGGGGCTTGAGCAGAGGCTCAGCCTTCCCAGTTCCCAGTCCAGGGTTCTCTCCTCGGGCTCATGCTGACTTCCTGCTTGGCCTTTGGGAATGCACCTGTGTGCCACCATATGGAGTGAGAACTGACCAGTCTTGTAGGCACACGGCACGTGTGGCAGATGATGTGGGAAAACTGTGGAACTTAAAAATAGCCTACAGATGTGTTTAATCATTCACTTACCCAGATGTGTGTGGGCTGTCTTTATCCTGGGAGCTGTGTTCAAGTGACACAAGGGACACAGAGATGTCACATCAAGTCCTGCCCTCTAGGAGCTAGCTAATTGAGGACACAAAACAGGTACCATAAAACAGCAATGCCAAGCTGAAAGTGCAGGTGCTAGGGGTAGAGGGACAGCAGACGGGAGTTCAGCAGCTGTGCACGCGTGGACCCCTGGGATCAGAGAAGGTTGCTTGGCGAGGTGGCATTTGAGCAGGCCTGGAAGGACTCGGGCAGATGAGAGGTAGGGAAAGGGACGTTCCAAGCATGGCAAGGTGCTGAGAAAGAGAAACAAGGTGGGTTTCGGGAGAAAAGTTGGCAGGCAACTCGAGCATGCTTGCAAAGGCTGCTGGGGCCGGGCTGAGTGAGCGCCTGAGCGGAGGCCTTTCCTACAGTGCGCGCTCCCTGAAGACGGCAGCGGGCTGCTCCTCTGCACATCCTCCCCGTTCCCGGAAGTCATGCATACGTCAATTACCATGAACAGTTTTATGTTACATTAGAGTATGAAATCATGCCTTTCTGGAGTGCAGACGTGTCTACACACCGCTGAGTATATTACAGTGCACACATAATATTTATAAAGGAGAAGAGAGGGGGATGGAAGACAGGGGTTTGTGAACCAGAGGCAAAGAAATTACCTCCTCCTCCACTCACACTTTACTCTTCCCTAGAGACTCTTTTCTCATTCGAAAAATCTAAATAAACTGTCAGTTCAATCTTGTGCCATAATGCGGCTGTGTCACAAGCGATCTGACTGCGTGTGCTAGTAGCAATCACTGCACATTATTGCTTAGGAGTTACAAACAGCTTTGCGACTGTCATCCCTAAGAGGAATGTGTGACTGTCACAAATCTCCTCCAGAACTAGAAACAGTCTATGTTTAGGGAAAAAAAAAATTCATTCTCTCTAATGATTAAGCCAACTAAAACAACATAAAATGTAATTACTTTTTTCCTCTTTGAATTATTAAGAATTTTAAGTGAGTAAGAACATGGATGACCATGATTGGGGTTATTCCAATTCATGTAAAACAAGTGTATTAAAAGATTAAACTGGGCATGATGGAACTTCAATAATCCCAGTACTCTGGGAGGCTGAGGCAGGAGAATGGCAATGTAGTGACTTACTAAGACCCTGTTTCAGGGTTGGGGATTTAGCTCAGTGGCATAAGCGGCTACCTGGCAAGTGCAAGGTTGTGAGTTTGATCCCGTTACTCGCCCCCCCAAAAGATTTTGTTTCAAAAACAAAATGCCGAAGACCATAGGTTCTAGTACCACAAGGAAAAAGAATCTTAAGATGTTCATATCACTGGACAGTAATTGACATTTTTATGGATTTATCCAAAGGAAAAATATGAAATTTAGACAGAACATTAAATGGGTATGAGCATTTACTTTAGTGTATTTATCACAAAGAAAGTTAGAAATAGTATTGTCAAACTTGAAGATCATGATTAGGTAATTTACAATGTATCCAGCCAGTGAAGTATTATGCAAGCCTTACAATAGATGTTTATGAAACAGTGTGTGTTTTTTTGGATTATGTTCCTTTTTTCTTTCTTTCTACCAGGAATCAAATTCAGGACCTTGTGCTTACCAGGCAGGCACTTATGCCACTGAGCTATATCCCCAGTGTTTTGTTTTGTTTTGTTTTGAAACAAAGTCTTGCTATATAGTCCAAGTTGGCCTTGAACTCACTATGTATCCAGGCTGGCCTCAGGTTTACCCGCTTGGTAACTCAGGCTGCCAAACGCTGGGATTACAGATGTGCACCATCTGGTCCAGCAATGTAAAAAGTTTTTGTTCTTGCTTTTGAGACAGGATCCCACTATGTAGTCCAGGCTGACCTCAAAATTTCTATGTAGCCCAGGCTGCCATGAGTCTGTAATCATCCTGCCTCAGCTTCCCAAGTGCTGGGATCACAGGTGTGTATCACCATACCTGGCTAACGAGTTTTTAACACCATAAATACACATACTGGGGAATGTGTGTGTGTGTGTGTGTGTGTGTGCACATGTGTGTACAATTTGGTTTGTTTAGCCCTAAATAATTGTATGTTTTTCTAACAACAGAAATTTCTTTTCTCTCTTTCTTTTCTTTGGTACCAGGAATCAGACTAAAAATTTCTTATATAATAATGAAAATCAGGAAGTTAAAGATGATACTGTATCATTATTTAACCTACAAACTAAATCTTTTGCCATTGTCTCTAAAATATCCTCTGAGCAGAGTGAAATAATGAATTTCTTCTACCTCACAATACAATCAAGTATGCTTCCTTGTATTTTTAGTGTCTTCTAATCTGGGACAGTTTCCCACTCTTCTCTTGTCTTTCATGATTTGGGGATTGTTGGGGGAGCAGCGCTGGGGTGGGACCCAGGGCATCACGCGTGCTAAGATGCATGTCTTCTGCCTCTGAGCTCCACCCCAGCCCAGTTCTTTGCGTAATGTCCTTCAATGTGGGCTTGCCTTTCATGCTTCCTTACGATTAGACTCTGCGTAGGACTTTGTCAGAGTGTGACTGAAGGGCCTTGTCCATTCAAGGAGGGCCCCTGTCTACTCACCACATTACTGCTGCTGAGGCTGATTGATTGGTTAAGGTGGTGATTGGCAGGATTTCCCCCCTGAAAATGTCCATCTTTCTCTCTTATAAGGATCTTATGGAAAGACACTTTGAGATGATGTGGTTTTATTAATTTGTGTTTGTGTGTGTGCTTCTGGGTATGTATGATGTCGGGGATGGGACCAGGGCCTTAGGCTTGCTATGCACCTTAGCCCCCAGGTTATATTTTTACCCTCTACTTTTAGAATCCATTCCTCTTTAAAACAGTTATTACAATGATGGTTACTAAGAGGTGAATTTCTGATTTCATCAATTCTTCAGTTATCATTGATACCTAATTCTAGGAAAGAACTTTATCTTCTCCTCAATTATTATTTTTTTATTTGTTTGTTTGTTTGTTTTGAGACAGGGTCTCACTATGCAGTTCAAGCTGGCTTTGGGCTTACTTTGTAGCCCAGGCTGGCCTTGAATCTGCAATGATCCTCCTGTCTCAGCCTCCCAAGTGCTGGGATTACAGGAGTGCACCACCATGCTTAGCTACCCAATTATTTATTTATACATCATTTTGGATACTGATTTATCTTTGTTTTTATGAGGTAATTCTTTGTTTTCCTTTTCTTCCTTTCTGCAGTACTAAGGATCGAACCTAGACCTTTTGCACTGAGCTATATCCCTAGCTGTCTTTATTATTATTATTGTTATTATTATTTTCAATTTTAAAACAGGATCTCACAAAGTTACTAAATTGTCCCAGGCTGGACTCAAACTTGCAATCCTTCTGCTCAACCTCCCAGAGCATGCGCATTAACAATGTACAATCATACCCAGCTACTTATTTACTTATGTTTTTATTGACTTTTTTTTTTTTTTTTTGTACCAGGGATCGAACTCACGACCTTACACGTGCCAGGCAAGTGCTTGTGCCGCTGGGCTAAATCTCTGGCTTCATTATTTATTTGAGGCTCAAACTGTCTCAGGGTTGGCCAGGGGGATCCCCTTAAAGCTGGCTTCTGGGTCATTTTATGAAATGTCATTATTTGGGGGGATGGTTTTGCACATGACAAGGTGTATCAGGATTATTTTACACTGTCTGAGCCTCTTTCCTAAAATCAGTCATTTCTCTGAGAAGTTTTTGTTACGTTTAGTGAATAGTAGTGTTCACAAACCCAGATTCGGGCAATAGCTATGCTCTTGCTATACAAGTGCCAGGGACTATAGCATCAGAAAGGACACACAGAGACATATTTACAGCCACAGATCTGAAAGAAAAAAATCAAATTTCACAGAGCCAGTAATGAACTCAGGACCCTTGTGCATAAGCCCACCCCAGCCCAAACTAGACTTTCATGTGATACCAAGGGAAAAATACTGAAATGTATGGCAAGCTAAGCTCACTCCCACCCTTGGAAAAGATGGGGGTACAGGTGTGCATACATTCACAAACAAGTAGGGGCTTTCTCTACGATCCAGTCCCCGAGTGTGAGGGGTCTTTGTCAGGCTGCAGGCAGTCAGGAGTGATTAGAAGGAAATAGCACTGCAGAGGCTGAGGGGACCACCGACAGCAAGGCTCCAGGCCAAGATGTTCCCCACCCGAGGAGCCAGCGAGGCGAGAGAGGGCCCGGAATCGGGCGATAACGGGGGCGGGTGCAGCTCGAGCTGCTGCGGAGCGAGCAGAGTGAAGAGACCAGACCCGCCCCGAGGCGCTGTCAGAATCGGGAGGAATGAGGAGCATCCGGCCTCCGCGCTCAGCTGCTGGGGGCCGCGCAGCAGCAGGCCCTGCCCGTCAAGCCTGCAGGAGCCGAACTCCAGCTCAGTAGCCGCGCTGCCTCCCTCTCCGCAGCACAGGCAGCTGCCAGCCCGAGAAGACAGAGACAGACGCGGCGCTGCAGACATGCTCAGGCCACCCAGAAAGGGGGTGACACGCAGTGACAGACAGACTGCAGATCCCGCAGGCCCACAGACGCACAGCTGAGGGGAGCTAACCAGCGCGGACCAGTAGACCTCCAAACAAATATGAGTCCTAGGGATAGGGAAGAGCGTTCCGTTCATGAAACAGAAATAGCTGGGTTTTATTTACTTACTAATTTCTTAAACAAACAACTGGAAAGGCTTTTTATTTATTTATTTATTTTTTGAGACAAGCTCACTCTAGCCCAGGCTGGCCTCAGACTCACAAGGATCTTCCTGCCTCAGCCTCCTGAGCGCTGGGGTTACAGGTGTGTGCCACCATGCCTGTCTTAATAAATAAAATTTAATGACTCCAGAAAAATTCACGAAAGTAGTGAAAAACAAAAAACAAAAGAAATAATAAAGAACATGAAAATGGAAAATACTAAGGAATAATTGCAATATACAGAATTTTTAAAAAATGAATAAACACATGCATTAAAATATGAATTTTTCATTTTGAATTATTTATATAGAATATCTACTTTAAAACTGTATAAGTGAAAAATGTTTAAACTGCAAGTATTAGCAAAAATATTTTTCATGTGATCAAAGAATTTTAGAAACAGTTGCAACAGCTGTGACATTGAATGCATTTAACAATGTAGCTTTTTTTTTTTTTTTTTTAAGATAGAGTCTTGCTATGTAGTTCAGGTGGCCTCCAACGGATAGTGATCCTCCTGCCTCAGCCTCTTGAGTACTGGGATTATAGTCGTGTGCTACCATACTCAGGCTATCTAGAAGTTTTAAAAAACAGGTCTAGTTGGGCATGGTGGTACATGCTTGTAATCCCATCATTTGGGAGGCTGAAGCAGGAGGATCACTGTGAATTTGAGCCCAGTCTGGGCAATGAAGTGAGTTCAGGGTAAGCCTCAACTACAGGGTGAGATCCTGTCTCAGATAAACAAAATAACCAAAAAATAGGCAGGCATGGTGGCTCACACCTGTAATGCCTACATTTGGGGAGGCTGAGGCAGGAGAATCCAGTCTCTACGGTTTAGCAAGATCCTGTCTCAAAATAAAAAATGTGTAGAAAAGGACCAGCAATAGCAGCTCATTGTGAAAAGTATTTAATCTGTATTTAATCTCTTGCACCATGTACACACAAAATAATAATAAAAAAGTTGTAAACAATTAATAGGTTGAAGAAAAATGGCAAATTCATTTTTTTGGTCCACTGAGGCATTTTATTTGTATATTTTACATTCCTAAAAAAAGAATCCCAGGATTTCCCCTTCTGTGTGTTTTTGTTGTGCTTCTTCGTGATCCATGATGCCAGCTGAGGTAGTCAATACAATGAAGCCAAACTGACTGGATGGGAGCAGATTATTCTGCCGTTTTTTCAGGTCTTCCATTTGCACATCAAACCTGGGAGTAATCGCACCACGCTTGTTTAACCGGCCTGTGAGGTTCACGATTTTTTTTCCAGCCCTGAGATCAATGATTTCAAATTCGCAATATAACCATGCTTCATCACAGTTAGAAACCTGATACCTTCTTTGGAGCACAGCCTCTTAAGGATCTGGCATTTGCCTCTCTTTTCAGCATTGTTGATACTCTTGAGAGCATCAGCCAGGACATCCATGCCCACCATTATGGGGGCACGGAAAGATGGCGGAAAGAGAGCAAATATGGCAAATTCAAATCCAGTGGGGTGAGGTGGCGCACTGCTGTGGTCCCAGCTACTCTGGAGGCTAAGCTGGCAGGATTTCTTGAATCCAGGAGTTGGAGATCAGCCTGGACAATGTCGAGAGACCCTGTTTAAAAAAAAAAAAAAAGAAGAATTCAATGATGTTTTGCTTTATATGTAGTCAGAGTGGTTTTCTGGAAAACAACATGACTTCTGTGTGCTCAGTATAAAACAAGGAAGAGCCACGATGAATAAATCAGCTTTGAGTTTGCAGGGTTGCCAATTACCATAAAGTGTGTGGTTTAACACAACAGAAATTTATTGTCTTATAGTTTTGGAACTTAGACTGAAATCAAGCCGGGCATGGAGGCGCACACATGTAACCCTATCATTTGGAAGGCCGAGGCCAGCCTGGGCTACACAGTGAGTTCAAGGCCAGCCTGGGCTACGTAATCAGACCCTGTCTCAAAAAACAAAATTACTAAGTGGAGGGGAGAAGAAAGGGGTGAGGCAGGGGAAGAGGGGGGAGGAGAAATGTAGGGGAGGAGGCAGCTGAAATCAGTCTGGCAGCAAGGTCACGCTGTCTTGGAGGCTGCCGCAGAGGGTCCTTCTCTGCCTCTTGATGGTGTCGCCAGCAGTCCTGGGTGTTCCTCGGTTGCAGACAACACTCTAATCTCTGCCTCTGTCACAGCTTGTGAGTCTGTCTCTGGGTCCAATTTCTTTTTCTCATAAGGGTACTAATCTGGTGTGACGTCATTTTAAATTGATTACATCTATAAAGATCCTCTTTTAAATAAGATCGCATTTACATGTTCTGAGTTGATCATGAACTTTGGAATTTTTTTTTTTTTTTTTTTTTTTTTTGAGCCAGAATCTGGCTATGTAGCCCAAGCTGCCCTCAAATTCCTGGTGATATTTCTGCCTCAGCCTCTCGCATGCTGGGATTACAGGTATGTGCCACCAAGTCAGCTTTGGAAATATCAATTTAACCCTGTATAGCTTTGAATGAAAAACTGGAGCTGGATGTGGTAGTGCATACTTGTAATTCCAGCACGCTAGGAGGCTGAAGCAGGAGGATGGCAAGTTTGAGCCCAGCCAGGGCAACTTAGCAACTTAGTAAAACCTTGTCTTGATTTGCTAAAAAAGGGGGCTGGGAACGTAGCTCGGGGTGAAGGCTGTGGATTAAATCCCCAATACAAAACAAACAAATACACGCTTCGGGAAAAGTGCAAAACAGTCATAAAAAAGGTCGAATGAAGGGACAGACAAATGGTGAACTAGAAAGCAATGAAATGCACCAGAGCGAGGGGGGTGAAGGGCAGCAGAGGTGATTAAAGGACACGAACCTGCCAGAGAGAAACGCATTAACTTGTATAAACAATATGCACGCATAAAAAAGGATAGGAAAAAGAAAAAAGTGATAATTTGAAAAAGAGAAAGAAACACAAATTTTGCCAGATTTGACCAGATAAAACAAGGGCTCCAGCAAATTAACATATAGATTAGCAAGACAGTCAAATTATACTACTGAGGCAGAAAGATTTTAAAGTCATGAAAGACTGCTAAACAGCACCATGGGGAGGTTCTAGGAGGTGGCAGCCTGCCAAGAAGTATACATTCTGGCCTTTCATGCCCACGAAGGCCCACTAGCCAGCTCCCAAGCCACGATGGTTGACAAGCTGTCGCCGTGGTCCCTCCCTCCCTGCTCTGCCTGCTGTGCAGTAACCTGGAGGTTGTGGACCCGCAAGTGCTACCATCCCTGAGAGGGAATGAGTGTGGCTTTCTGGCTTCAAGGACACCTGCTTGAAGTGCAGCATTCAGATTGTACTTTGTGCAAGTGTGTACTTTGGGGCCACCGTAGGCTCCGCTGAGTCACCGAGGTTTCAGAGCTGTTTACGGCCATCACGTTTCCTTTGACTAACGTGGTGTATCACTGGGTGCATTCTCAGTAATGTCAAGAGCAATACTCATTATTCCGTGTCTTCACCATATCAACCCCAGACGAATATTAGAAGGAAAGAGAAAGCATTTGTAGGCGGGGACAGGGTCTCACTATGTAGTTCAGGTTGGTCCTGAACTCACGATGTGGCCCACGCGGACCTTGAACTTACAGCACTCTTCCTGCCTCAGCCTGTGCAGTGCTAAGATTAAATAGGCTTGTGCCACTAAACACAGCTGAGAAAGTGTTCATTATATACAGATAATATTTGATTATCTCACCTAGAAGACTCAAAAGATCTACTGCACAATGATAAAAAAAAACTTGTTAGAATTAGTAGGACCAACATATAAAAATGAATAATCAGAAAATATAATAGCGAAAATATAGTAACAAAAGCTATAAAATCTCTAGGAAAAAACATAGTAAAACATAAATAAGATCTTTATGCAGGTGATTTTTTTAAAATTTTGCTTTATTTTTGTTTTTGAGACAGGGCTTTTTGTGTATTTTAGGCTTGTC
Organism: Cavia porcellus; assembly: GCF_034190915.1. Classification (NCBI taxonomy): domain Eukaryota; kingdom Metazoa; phylum Chordata; class Mammalia; order Rodentia; family Caviidae; genus Cavia; species Cavia porcellus. Next base: position 1,115,503 of record NW_026947493.1, read on the forward strand.
TTGAACTCACTATGTAACCCAAACTGGCCTTGAATTTACTGTAACCCTCCTGCTTCCAACTCCCAAGTGCTGGGATTACAGGTCCTACCACCAGGCCTAGCTTCATGGAGCTGATTTTATTTCTTTATTTTTAATATTTTTGGTTTTTTGAGACAGGGTTTTGCTATGTAGTTCAGGTTGGATTTGAGCTCACTTTGTAGCCCAGGCTGGCCTCAAACTCCTGGTGATCCTCCTGCCTCAGCCTCCCAAATGCTGGGATTACAGATGTACATACTCAATCTTAGAGGTGAGTTTAAAATTTTATTTGAGCTGGGTGTGGCGGCACACATCCGTAATCCCAGCACTTGCAAGGCTAAACAGGGGGATCCACATGAGTTCAAGGCCAGCCTGGACTACATAATGAGTTTGAGGTCAGCTTGTACTTAGTAGTGAGACCCTGTGTATGCAGTGCACTAGCAGTGATTCTCTCGCCTCAGCCTCCTGAGTTTTGGAATTGTAGGTGTGCACTGCCACACCTAGTTGCATCTTCTGTACTTTTCACACTTTCTAAAATAAGCCTCTGTTACTTTATAACTAGCCATGAAAAATGAGAAAGAAAAATAAGGACACTTTAAAAACCCACTGTTAAGCTTAGTCTTTACTCCCCTCCCCCCAAGGAGGCCCTGCCATTTAGAAATAATAAAAAACACTCCCAAGTACCATTTAATCCTATTACTCTTCTGGACCTCTGACAAACTACAGGATGATCCCTTTGGCTCTTAAAAGTAAATCTGCCAAGGTCAGGGGCCGGTGGCCTGCAGAGTGGGGTGAGGCTCCCAGGCCAGGGCTGCACCCTCAGCCATCTGGCATCTCTGATCTCATCAAGGATTTACTGCTTGAGCAAGCCAAAAAGCCTAATGCACAGATTCATCTTCTGCAGGAGAGGCCATTGCTCCCTCGGGGAGCACCCCGGATCTGCCCCCCCCCCCTTTCTCTGTAAAAGGATTCACCCAGGGAATCCGGACACTTCAGGTTTCTAAGATGGGCGGAGCCCCGACACACTCCCCAACCTCAAGGGCCCTGCTTCTCTCTGCTTGTCCTGTCCTGGTGCCAGGGAGGTGCTTTCCCGGCCTGGTTCTGCAGGAACCCTCTGCTGAGGGTCCTTGAGCTGTCAGTGGCAAGCTGGGGGCCTCGGTTTTCCCACATTAACAAGCAGGGTTAATGGGGTGAGCCTGGAGTTTTGCCACATGCTGGAAAGGTAGTGGGGTGAGCATATATTGAGGTTCTGGGTAAGTAAGTACTCCTTCCAGACAAGTATCTGTTCTTACAAACCCGCTTGAAAACTACCAGACTTCAAGGAGGTTTCTCAAGCTCTTTTCCAGGGCTGACATTCCGTTTCTCCATGCACAGTGCTCTGAGTAGGCGTGTAAAACGGGAAACTCCGCTTCGGCCGCAAAAGCTGCGGCCACCCAAGACTGGAATCTGGATGCTGAGTAAACTCCACCAGGCTTCTGCCGCCTCCCTGCCTCTCCATCACCCAGGCAACCGGGTGGGGCCTTGGCCCCTCCTTCCCGAGCCTCCCCACCCACTCGTCGCCAGCCTGCTCCCCACTGGCAGTCTCTGCCCTCCACTTCTCTGGGTAGGAGCTTCTCCGAGTTCCACCCTTGGGGCTATCTTTGTGAGCAGGAAAGTACATTCCAGGCGGGGCCCCCACTTGCTAAAATAATCCTAGTTTGCATGCCGAATTTGCCTGTCTTCCTGCCAGACATGTTGTAGGCAAAGGGCCTGACCTCACTAGGGCAGCAGGAGCAGCTCTGCGAGGCCTGAGACAGGGTCTTTTTGGAACTGAGGAAAGAAAGGACGCTGTGAGGCCCCGAGTGATCCAGAAGGAAGCAATGGGAGGGCTGCGGATGGGAGCTGGGTGAACTGCATGCAGCGTGCGGACTGAGCCAGCTACACTCTGGGTGGGAAGGCAGGAAGTTATCTCTACCCTGAAGACCGGGGCAGGTACCCCCACTTAGTCAGGATGGTGGTAGGGGCTCGCCTCAATAATGCTTTAATGAGAGTGTGAATTAGGGAGTTAGGAGGAGCGGGCAGGGGTCTTTGCAGAGGGATCTTGCTGAAATTTGTGCCTGCAAATTGCATTGAAAGTTGATGGTAAAGGGCTAAGCCCATCCTAAACTCAGCCGTAAGGAGCCTCAGGGCTTTGAGCAAATCCTAGCTACCTAGTATCTTGAAGAATTAAATACTGCTGGGAGGAGGTTGGTGGACTGCAAGGGTTAAATATTAATAACAATGAGAGCTAAAAAAACACTCAGCAGTGTTACATAGTACAGGCCTGAACTGACAGAAATCAGTTCCATGTCTTTTTTTTTTTTTGAGACAGGGTCTCACTTCATGGATGCAAGCTGGCCTTGAACTCACCATGTTGCCCAGGCTGACCTTCAACTCCCTCTCCTGCCTCAGGCTCCTGAGTGCGGGTACCACCACACCTGGCCACCCTGTCTTTTGTAAAGAAAATAACAAGTCTTGCTGCAAGGATAGAACCTGGACCCCTTCACATGGCTGGTGGCAGTGTGCAGTGGTGGGGACACTGTTAGTGATTTCGAAGTAACTTAAACACACAGTCACTGTCTGGCGACCTAGTCCAGTGGTACAGCGCTTGCCACTGCACATGAAGCTCTGGGCTCAGATGGCCACCACAGTGGGGGCGGGGAAGGTGTTAAAAAATAAAGCCAAGGGCTGGGTGTGGTGGTGCCTGCCTGTAATCTCAGCACTAGGGGAGGTAAGGCAGGAGGACTGAGTTCAAGGCCAGTGTGGCCTACATAGTTAAGACCCTATCTCAAAAAACAAAACAATAGTAAACCCAGAGTTTCTATACAATGTAGTTATTCCTCTCCTAGGTAAATACCCAAAAGAATGAAAACAGATTTGTATACAAATATTCATAGCATTATTCTCTGTAGCAAATGGGTGGGGAAAACTCAAATGTCCATCACCTAATAAATGGACAAATGAACAGTATTCAACCCAAAAAAGCTACAAACAATGAGATACTGGAATGCACTACAACATGGAGTAACCTCGGACTCATTATGCTGAGTGAAAGAAGCCAGACACAAAAGGTCACATATTGTATGCTTCCATGTGCTATTAGCAAGACCACAGACATGGAAAGTAGGACAGTGGTTGTCAGAGGCTGGGGGAGAGGAAATGGGGGGTCACAGCTTAATGGGTATCATATTTCCTGTAGGGTGATAAAAATTCCTGGGCCTAGATAATGTTAAATGTTATACAACAGTGTGAATGTACCTAAATGTTAGGAATGATAAATTTTACATTATGTGTGATTTATTATTCATTGATTGATTGATTGGCTTTTTGATAGAGTTTCACTACGCAGTTCAGGCTGGCCTCAGATTCACTTGGTAGCCCAAACTGGCCTTGAACTCACAATGATCCTCCTACCTCACTTCTCAATGCTAGGATTACAGGTGTGCACCGCAAGCCCAGCTCTTGAAGTATATTTTACAGGAATAAAAATGTTTAGCGAATTATTTTCCAAAAGAATGCTAACTTCTTACTTTTTTCTCTTACCTCCCCCAAAATGATTTTGCTTGTTTAGTGGGAAAACTGTTCAAGCATAAACTTACACAAAAGCCTATCTCCCAAACTGACAGAAGTGGAGGTACCAGAGCAGGGGCACCTGTGTCCCTTTCCTTCCATGTGCCAATCCATCCATAATGGGGATGGTTTCTGAGGTGTCTTCCAGCCCTGACCTCTGGCTCTGAGGTGTTCAGTCAGTGGGTGTGTGCTGGACGCTCTGCTGCACCTGATGTAAGACACCTGTCGGTGTCTATGCCAGAATTTAAGTTCTTGTCTAAATCCTTCGTGGAATTCTGACCAGAGCCCGAGCTCAGCACTGGACACCATCCTGAAAAGATGGCAAAGTGACTCAGGAGTAACAAGTCCAAGAATGTCTGGAACAAGGAGAGAAGGATTGTAGTGGTATTTTCTTTTCTTTAAATTGGGGGCTCTGAAGTCACTCTGCCTGGCTTTAATGGCCAGATCCATACTTAATAGCTACTGATATGACTTGTATTTAGATGTTCCCCCACCGCAAGCCTCTTGCAGTCATAGGCAGACTTTTTCAAAGGTGGCTGAATCTAGAGTGACCGAGTGACGGTGCCGTGCTAGGATTGATTATGGGTGGGTGATTACTGAATCAGCCCACTGATAGGTTTGCACCACTCTAAGTTTGGTAGCCTGGATACAACATAAAGGACAGAAAGAGGCTTGTTTTGCCCTTTTGCTTGCTTTTTTATCTTCTGCCCACCATGAACTGTTCTCCTCTGTCGTGTGCCACCCTGACTTGGAGCCAGTTGATTATGGATTGAAACCTCTACTGTGAGCTAAATAAACCTTTCCCTCTTTAACTTTGGGTGTTGGGTATTTTGTCTTAGCAATGAGAAAAAAGTAACTAAGACAGCTACTTCCTGGAAGTTAAATTATTATACAGCGGGGATTAACACTACTATACATTGCACTGTGGTTTTGTGAAGATTAAGTGTGTTAATTGGTATAAAATGCTTACGACAATGCCTAGCACATGGACAGTCCTTACTAATTCATCTTATTTTTGCCCTAAAGCTCAGTGGTCTCATGTCTCATATGACATAATCCAGTCCACCTTCTGTGAGTGAACGAGCATCTCTTGTCAGGGAGGGTCTGAGAGGGGCCCGTGGCTGGCCCTCCAGCTGCTTCCCCTGCCGGGCACACTTTGTGGCTGAGGGGGTGTTCTCTGCAGCAGACCCGCATGGCTCAGTATCCTGAACTGTGTGTTGCAAACTTATTCTTAACCACTGATCTTGGAATCAATTGTTTTATGAGCAGTTGCAACATTTTAAAAAATGAAATCAAAAAGAATGGAATGCAAACTGATCAGAGTACATCATAGATAATTAGCTCAGTGCTGAGTATCACTTGTTGAAACTCACGTTTCACGTGTATGGATGTGTGTGTGTGTGTGTGTATGGGTGTGTGTGAGTGTACCCGTGTATGTGCATATATGCTTTTTTTTTTGAGACAAAGTCTCACTATGTAGGTCAGGCTGGCCTGGACTCACTACATGGTCCAAGGTGGTCCTGGCTCCTGCCTCAGCCCCCCAAATGCTGGGATTACAGGCATGTGCCACCATACCTGGCTTATCTGCACATTTCTGACTGAGGACTGCAGTAAGCAAAGTTTGAAGGCCCGGATCTGAAACACTCAAGGACTTTCCCCGGCTCCCTGTGCACTGTGCGGAGGAAGGCTGCCTGTGTTAGGAAGCAGAACTGGTCTAGCAGAGGGATGGAGGGACCTCTGTCAGGCTGTGTCCCCATACCAGGCGGGAGATCTGAAGGAGAGGCCAGGTGACCTGATGGTTGAAGGAGGTCAACAGGACTTGGAAGACACTACAACACACATGCATACCACTGACACACTCTGTTTTATAGGCTATATTATTTTTTAGGATTGTTTTGTGGCACTGGGGAAGTCCTGTCTTCCTCTGTATTGACGCAGGCCATCCCTTCAGGAGCTACTGGCTTTCTGGTCCTCTTCCTTTCCCACTTTCTTCTCTGATGGCACCTGCTTCCCTAGTTCCAGCTCCTCCTGGCAGCTCTGGCCCTACGCAGACTCATCTCCCTTTTCTGAGACCCCAGCCCTCAGTACAGAAGACAGATGCCTTAAGCCCAAGCTTGGAGAAGTTCAGACTGCGAATATCTGTGGTCATTGTCAGGGTCCTGGGCAGGATGCCAGCTTCATGGGAGGGGTGTTCTGGGACTTGCCAGCTAGGACGTGTCCCGAGAGAGACAAGAATTGAAAGTAGCCCATACAGCGGCATAGACTAGTAATCCCAGCTCCTCAGGAGGCTGAGGCAAGAGGATCACAAACTGAAGGCAAACCTGGGCAACCTAGTAAGACCCTGTGGAAGGAAGGAAGGAAGGAAGGAAAGAGGGAGAGGGGGAAGGCGGAAAGAAGGAAAAAGAAGAGAAAGGAGGAACGAGAGAGAAGAAAGAAAGAAATAAAGAAAGAGAAAGAAAAAAGAAAGAAAGAGTGAATGAACAGGAAAAGAAAAGACAAGGCAAGACCGAAGGAATTGAAAGTATTGAGAAGGTCGGCAGTTGACACGGGGGCTGCCATGCAGTTTTGTTTACCTGGAATTAAGTGGGTGGGAGCCAAGTTCCTTTGTGCTTGGGACTTCAACTCCCCTCCCCACTAAACAAGCAGCTCCCCTCCCCAGGTCCTGGTGGGAGGAGGGTGACCCTATGAGGACATCTGAAGCCAAAAACAGGGAACTTGGCCGCAGCCAAGGAAGGCTACACTGAGAGCCAGGCTTCCTTGCATCATGTACTGTGCCCACCTTCTGTTCTAACCGACTCTGTTTTGTTTAGTCACATTAGGTTTTATTCTCTTCAAAAAAAAGTAATAACTGTGGGAGTAAAAACACCCAAAAAGTGTAATTGTTATTGTAAAAAAGAGAGGAAAGGAAGGTGGTCTAAGGGATATAACTACATGTATGTTTGAGTGTGTAGGATGGAAAACCATATTACTGAGCTTTTGTTGGATCATTGAATGGAACTATCTGTAATCTCACTGTATGAATGTCCACTTTATATGCTTTAATTTTATAATTTGGACAACTGTTTCTAAGATGACAATATGTAACCTATTAACTAGTGATTTCTTACTGTATTTTTTCCTTGAAATTATGTATTATTTGTATCCTTTTACTGCTTTTTTTTTATTTCCCTTCTTTTTTCTCTTTAAATAAAAAAAAAAAGAAAGCCAAGCTTCCCTTCCCTTCCCTTCCCTTCCCTTCCCTTCCCTTCTCTTCCCTTCCTTTCCCTTCCCTTCTCTTCCCTTCCCTTTCTCTTCCTTTTTCTCTCCCTCCTCTTCCTTCCTTTTTCCCTTCTTTCCATCTGTCTTTCTCTTTTTGTTGTGGTGTTGGTGATGTAACCCAGGACTTGGCATATGCTGGGCAAGTCCTCTACAACTGAGCTACACCTCACTGTTTGTTTTTGCAGTGCTAGGGATTGACTCTTGGGTGTCATTCATGATACACAACTGCTCTGCCACTGAGCTAAATTTTATTTTGAAACAGGCGTCTTTGGTTGTGCATGGTGGCACACACCTGTAGTCCCAGCGCTTGGGGCAGGAGGATTGCCAGGAGTTCTGTGGGTTTGAGGCCAACCTGAAGTATACAGTGAGAACTTGTCTCAAAAATAGGAACAACAAATCCAAAAAAATGGAAGTCTTATAAATTTTCCAGTCTGGCCTTGAATTTATCCTCCTACCTCTGACTCCTGAGTAGCAGGATTACAGGTTTGTGCCACCAATCTCAGTGGACACAGTTTTTCAGGGCTACTGATGTGTTTAATAAGAGTGGATACCTGAGACTGGGTGCCTTACACCTCATCCTGATAACACTCTGTGTGTCACCTAGGTTGACGACACTCTGGCTTCAGTCCACTTGTGCCTAAGTTAGTTCAGCTCAGTCAGTTCATGGTCCTCACCTGCAAAGTGATTCCGACAGCAGCATTCCATGTGGGACACCGAGAGCAAACACCAAAGTAACCAGGCGGTGAAACACCCCAGGTGACAGCTCCAGCAAAATAGCCACCAACAGACTGATTGATTACAGGGTTACCATGTTGGATAACTCACCTGAAAATTACTGCAAATACATAAATTTAAACCTTCCAACTTCAATCATGCTTGGAAAAAACTAAACAGACTTGCAATCCCCCTCTTATCACTTCCCAGATTGAACTGCTCTCATCAGTTCACTCTGGGTCCATCCTTACCCTTTTCTTTTGAGTTTATATGGATGCTATGCCACTTCTTCATGCTTGAAAAGCAAATGCAGAAACTCAGTCACTCCCTTTGATAACAAACCCACTGTCCTGACTGCAAACCCATTTCTGCAATGACAGTCTTAACCTATGAGGGAAGAGCTTTGTGCCCATCTCTGAGGATTTGCTTCTCGACTTTGCATTGAAGATCGTATTTCTAACACATGAACGCTAAGAGATACATTTAACCCTGGCATGGCCCAGTTCTCCACTTGTGCTCGCTTTCTCACTTCCTTTGTAGGTTAGTATTGGGGCCTCCTCGTTCCCTGTGTCTGCTGCGTGAGCAGGGGCACCGCATGGGCTTGTTTACACGCCCTCCTGATGAGTGTTTATGCTGCCGCCACTTTTGCTGTTATGCAACAGAGCTACAATCAAATCTCCTCTGTGTCTCTTCGCATGCACAGGAGGTGTCTGTTAGCTGGATTCCTAGAAGTGGATCCGCCAGTCTGAGAGCATGACACATGCTAATTGTGATAGACACACCCAACCATATTCCTCACTGCAGGATGCCCATTTCTTTGCTGGGTATCATCTGTCATTCCAGTGTTTTCTAATCTGATGGGGGAGAAAAAGTATCACAGTGCTTTATGCTAACTTCTTTGACTCAAGTAAGGCCAGTCATCATCATGTCTCCTGGAGGTTTGCCTTCTGTCCTCTGCGAATTGCCATTTAAATTCGACCCATTGTCCTGTTGGATTGGAGCTCTACATTTTTCTTAATAAACTATTGTGCACTCTTCATACAGGAGGGATGTTTCCCTTTCACCTATTGCTGCACATATCTTTGTCCACTCTGCAACCTACCTTCAGTTTTTTATATTACAAAATTAGAAATTTATTTTTTACCAGGCACATGCCTATAATCCCAGAACTTGGGAGGCTGAGGCAGGAGGATCACCGTGGCAAGTTCACGGGCCAGCATGAACTACATAGTAAAACCTTCTTACAAAAAAAAAACAAGAAAAGAAACAGGTTTATCACTCAAATCAAAGCACATGACACCTTGTAAACCTGGGCTGTTTACTGAAGGGTCAGGGGCCCTACAGCTTTGCCAGCGATTCCTTTAATAGCTTGGGATATGTGTATTTCATATTTTCATTCATTAGCTCAAAGAGTCATCAGTTTCTCGTACATCTGTGCAGTAGGTAAACTGACGATGATTGCAATCTGCCTTCGCAGTTTGTGGGACCGTTTTGCCATTCTGAGTTTTAGATACTGCACGTAGTGTGCTCATTTCTCCCTCACGCCTGCTGACTTGCACTCTGCTTCAGAAAGCCCTTCTTTTCTGACTTTTCGGAGCCCACTCGTATGTTCTCCATCCACCCCAGAGATGACTGGTCGTGGGTGCCAGCGCTGAGCCCCACTCAGCATCCCCCTTATCTCTGCCGAGTGTCACCCTGCATCAGGCGAACACAGAGAATGGAAGCCCTGAGGAGGCAGGCAGGTTGGAGGGCAGCAGGGGAAGTGGGTGGGAGTCTGTGGAGCCGAACGGTGGACAAAACAGAGATGCAGGAGAGAATCGCGTGACCTTGAACTGAGCACCTCAAAACCATGCCAGCTGATAGTCTGGGTAGGATTTTTAAAGCGAATAGCATCTTGGAAATAAATTCTATTTAATTTTTTTCCAAGCCCATTTCATTCTTTGTGATTATAACACAATGCCTAGTCCTCACACCTGAGAAGCACTATAAAAACCTCTTGCCAGACTCAAAATAATAAAAATTGGAAAGTCAGACCTCAGCTCAAAACTATGTCTCCTCTTTAGTGAGTTTTAATATGCATTCTAGGCTCTATAGTTCAAATGCTTAAACAAGTAATTCAAGAAAAGGTAGACACTCTAGTTAGAGTGGGTCTGAGGGGTTTTTTTTGTTTGTTTGTTTGTTTTTTGAGGCAGGATTTCATTATATGGTTCAAACTGACCTTGAACTCACTATGTGGCCCAGGCTGGCTTTGAACTCAATGACCCTTTTGCCTCAGCCTTCCAAGTGCTGGGATTACAGGCATGCACCACCACACCAGGCTTGAGTCTGAGCTCTCTATATCTCTTTAGTTCATTGTTTAAAGAAAAGAAGCCCACACAGCCATATATGGGGTTGGGGAGAAGGGTGCACCTTACCAGCACCAACTCTGTGTCCTTATAACAGCTCAAAGGTCAGCCGGACATCAGTTAGGTGGCAGTGGTGGCCGACCGATGGCAGGCATGCTGAAGTGAGCTGGGTGCTCATTGAGAGCTCTAGAAGGCTCACTGTCACTGGCCTAGGGGGTCGTTGTGTCACTGCGGGCCACGCGACTGCAGCAATGCCCAGCACCTGTCCTTGCTCCTGACTCAGGTGTTCTACCACCGGTCAGCAAAGCTGTCTCTGCTTCTACAGCTGCACATGCTGCATCTGCCTCCCCGCACAGCTGAGGGCCTCACCTCTGCCCAGTCTCCTTGACCAGGTGCACCCTGCAAAGGTCCGTGACCTTTGGGGATGCCTTCCTGACTGTCAGCCTACGGCTGACCGTTTTGGGTAGGTGCACTGCTCCTGCTCCATGCTGGGAGAGTCAAACGGTCAGCTTTCCTCAGCAGGAGCTCCCTGCAGGCGTGAAGGTGGAGGGGGTGAAATAAGCAGCTTTGCAACGCTAACTCCTCCTACAAGAGTTGAAGGCTGTCTTTCTGGGTTATAGTAGACTCAAGGAGTTCATGACAGAGAGGGGAAGTGGAAACAAAGTATTTACAATTATTAGCCAGATGTTATCAATTAATCAACATTATTAGTCACTTTTTAAACAATAAAAATTATTGCAGGGCTATAACAACTCAAAAGCTGTTGATCAGGGCCACTGAAGGTCAGGGTGAGCCCTGCCCCTTGGGTAAACCCAAGCAACCCCTGTGTCAGAGCAATGACTAACACTTGAAGCTCAGGATGCGTCTGGGCCCTGGAAATGCTGCGTCCTAAAGACTGCTCAGGGGTGAAGCTCAACTTAAGTTTCTCATTACTGATCTGTCATCACCTCTTTGTTCCATTGACAAGTCATCCATAGGCCAAACAGTGCAATCTCCGCATAGATATCAGGCTTTTAATGGTTTCTCTGTCTGTCCCAGACACTCTTGGGACTCAGTTTAGGCACAGCTCTTGGCTTGAACATTGAAACACATGTTCACGTTCCTGCCCAACACTTTCATGGGTAATCACACTTGAGACTACTATTGAAAATACTAGGTTCGTCCCAGGCACTTTACAGAGCAAATCCTTTCCCCCATACTATTGTGTCTACCTTGAAGAAGAGACTTTGGCAAGGTGTCTATGAAGACCGCTGGCCTGCAGAGAGGGCTGGATGCAAAAGCTGTGAGAAGGAGGTGGCTGGGCTGGGAGCCCGACGGAGGCTTCCTAACCCACGCTGCTCTGGAAGCTCTGTGTGGCTCTGCTCAGGCTCTTTCTTCCCAGTCTCCTTCTTTTATAAAGTTGTTTTGGTTGCTGCTGTTGTCTGTACAGCTACCTCTGAGAATCTGCTTTCAAATCTTTTAGATATGCATCCAGAAGGGAGTGCTGGTTTACCTGACAGCTCCATGGTTAAATTTTTGAGCCCGCCCCACCCCTCCACTGTTTTCCATAGTGGTTGTACCAACAAGCCCCAACCCCAACAGTGCCTAAGTCTTCCAATTCATATTGTTTAGATTGTAAACCACACATATGTATTATCTACTCAATAAAATATAATAAACCAAAATAAAATAAAAATTTTAAGGGAAAAAACTCATGTGAGAAAATACTGAGCATATGAATGTTAAGAACGGATCTTTTTTTGGGTCTCACTGATGTTCTGCTTTTAGCTAAGTCACGGTATGTAAATCACCATGTTTCTTTGTTGCCTTGGTTGCCTGGAAGCACTGAACTAAATGCAGACCTCAGCTACCAAAGCTTCCATTTATCTAGATTTCTGGTAAACTTTCCCTACTATCCCACTCCTTTCTTGGCATTTGTTAATTTATCTTTGTTTCTGACTTTCATCAGAAACCCATGCTAATGCTTTTCAGGCAAAAACCACCAAAAAAGAATGATCATAAATACTTGATTTAAAACAGAAAGGAGGAGCCTGGTGCCCACCTGTAATTCCAACACTTGGGAGGCTGAGGCAGGAGGATAGCTGTGAATTCAAGGCCAGTTTGGACTACAAAGTGAATTCAAGGTCAACCCAAACCACACAGTGAGACTCTATCCAAAAAAAAAAAGACTATAATTTGGAAGTGCTACTATAAAGGTTTCAGGTATAACAGTCTTTCATCCAACAGTCCTTCTTCTAGAAATGTCTCCTACAGAAATACTTGCAAAAGTGTATAGGAGGGCCACCCAGTCAGGATCCCCTTCTGTCCCTTTCAGACAGAAGCTTTTTTTCTCTCAATAATTACTTCCTACTCTTCACCTCTGTTGTTCCTAGAATTCAGTCTTTGATTGCAGAGAACACGGACTTGGTGCATCCGACATCCAGCACGTCAGGAGTTGTATTTCCCTATGTTACTTGGATTATTTGGAGGTCTCTAACATACCCTAGCTCACTTCCACGTTAGTTTCTTACTCAACCCCTGTGGGAGCCCCTCTCCCCCCTTTCCATGGCCACTGCACTTTGCCTGGCAGACTCCTGCCCTGTCCTTACTGGGAGACGGAGCCTTCCCCCGGGGACACCTGCCCTCGCACCTGTCCCCATGTGTGGCCTTCCCGCTCCCCCACAGCGCTCCTGTTCCTTCGATGGCTGCAATCACATAGTTACGGATAACTCTTAAATCACGGTTTTTGCCCTCGCCCATGGGAATGTGTTTACTGCTATTTTCAGAACCTGGCACAGCGCGATACCTTATCTCTTATGTGCACATGGTATTTAGAAAAATAAATAAATGTAATCACATTTAATCTAAGATCAGAAGGATGACTAGGGCTTTACTAGGCCAGGGTGTGTGTAAGAGAGGGCGGTCCAGTTTTCTTCAGAAAGTCTTTGGGAAATTTTCAGGGCAGGAAAGGTACTAATGTTACAAGGATTGGTTTAGAAATTTACTTTGCTCTGCTTTGGGAAGCACAGGAAAATTCACCCTTTTTTGTTTATTTTTTGGTACAAAATTAGATTTTTCTGATTCATTGTTGTATTTAGTTATCGAACTGGGATTATCAGAGGTATAGAAAAATAAGCTAGACAAAACCTCAGTGAAATGAGTTTTGGGGGGACCCTGCCATACGCGTGTGTTGGATAAAGTGACTCCAGCCTTCAGGCTCTGCCTCACAAAAACATAAGAGAAGGCAGACGTGGAAATCAGAACATGTGGGCTGCTGGTAGGATCTGTGGCTTCTATGGTATAAAGAAAAACAAATCTCTTTAAAGTGTATCGTGTTTTGATTCCCAAATTTTTTCTATGGCCTTTTGATAGTAAGGTTGTTAGGCAAATTAAGGATAATATCCAATGAAAAGATCATCAAATAATCACAGTTTTAAAGGTTAGTATTTTGGCATAAAGATACCCAAAAACCCCCCAAAACCCTCTCAACTCAGTTGTGATCAGAAGGCAGATTTTACTCCAAATTTTTACTTCTTACTACTTACAGATCTGAAAGGTGAAGGGGGCATAAAAGAAGGCAGATTTGAAGGTAAATTATGCCTGAATTTAAATTCCATCACTTCTTGTGGAGTCATCGGTTTTATTTGTATTTAATTTTTTGTGGTGCTAGCAATAGAACTCAGGGCCTTATGCTTCCTAAGCAGGTTCTTACTTACTGAGCCCTGTCTCCAGTCCTGCTGTGTTTGTAGTAGACTGGCTGAAGTATAACTTATAAAGCCCGTCTAAATGTACAATTCAGTATTTCTGTAAGTGTACAGAGTCGTGAAATCGTGACCACATTCCAGTGTTACAGTATTTCTACCACACCCACAGCTGCTTCCTGCCACGCTGCAGCCATCTCCCTTCCCAATCTCAGACTCAGACAAGCATTATTCTCTCTCACTCTCTCTCCAGGCAGGCACTGTGCCACTGAACTATATCCCCAGTCCTTTTCTGTTGCTATAGATTGCCTTTTCTGGTTTTTTAAGGGATCATTAATGTCAAATTATTTTATTTATTTATTTTTATACCAGGAATTGAATTCAGGACCTTGCACTTGCCAGACAGGCACTTGTGCCACTGAGCTATATCCTCAGCCCTTTTCTGGATATTTAATAAAATAGAATCATTAAAAAAAAAAAACTTCGTCTTTTAAAATAATAAATAAGGAACTACTCACTATAAAAAAAAAAAAAAAGCTGGGTGTGGTGGTGCATGCCTATAACCCTAACACTTGGGAGGCTTAGGCAGAAGGGTGTCTGTGAATTTGAGACCAGCCTGGGCTACAAAGTGAGCTCAAGGCCAGACTGAACTTCACAGAGAGATCCTGTCTCAAAAAGACAAAAGGTGTAAGACATAACTACAAAAGAAGTGCTTTGTATTTTATAAACAATAATGAAAATTGATAACCAACCCAAACGTCTCTTAGCAGGGAGTGCAGTACCTAAGGAGAGTGAGCCAGAACTATGTCCGACTGCACTCCTTGTGGAGGTGACTAAACACCCTAGGCTGGGTAATTTATAAAGAACAGCGCTAGGGAGGGTATAACCCAGTACTCTGAATGGCAACTTAATGATTTAGCAAGGTCCTGTCTTGAAGGAAGGGAAGAAGGAAGGAAGGAAGGAAGGAAAGAAAGAAGAAAGAAAGAAAGCCAGCCAGCCAGTTTAGCTCAGTGGCACCTGCCTGGAAAGCACGAGGTCATGAGTTTGATCCCCAGTCAAAAAAAAAAAGAAGAAAGGAGAGAAAGAGAACTGGGGATTCAGCTCAGTGGTGTGAAGTGCCAACCTGGCAAGTGTGAGGTCATGAGTTCCATCCCAGGTACCCCCCTCCCACAGAAAGAGAGACAGACAGAAAGAAAGAAGGCTCAGTGGAGAGGTGTGGGTTCAATCCTGTTTAAAAATAATAACAAATAATGAATAGAGGCGTACTCGTCTGCAGGTTCGTCTCTGGGAACTATGAAGTCCAGCAGCATCCTCCTGAGATCTGGTAAGGTCCCTCTTGCTTTATCATAACAGGATAGCAAGACAGAGCAGACATGCTAGCTCAAGTCTCCTTATTTGCTTTAGCGCCAGGAATTGAATCCAGGACCTTCATGTTAAGTTCCATCCCCGGCCCTCTTCTATTTTTTATTTTTTGACAAATTCTCACGAGGCTCCTACATTGCCAAGGCTGGGTTCGAACTTGCCATTCTTCTGCCTGAGCCTCCCAGAGTCCTGGGAATACTAGCATGCATCTTTTCCTTTTGATGAAGTCATTGATGCTCTGTGCCTCCCAGTGACATCATCTCATCCCCACGACCACTCTGCCACGTCTTTCAAACACCATGAACACAGGGGTCTAGGGATTTAGTTTCCAACCCATGAGTTTCAGGAGGATACCATCAAACTGGCAAACCTGGTTTACTGAGAAGTAATAATGGTCAGGTATGAAAAATACACAGAACCTTAGTTTCAAGCACTATGCTCTGAGGACCTTTTTATATTCAGAAATTACTGAGGGTACCAAGGACCTTTATTACTGAGGTTTTGCCAGTATTTACCACGTGTGAAATTAAAACTAAAACATTACTAAGACATAGTTATTAATGTGCCAAAATACACTACTAAACTCTTTAAACATGAACATAAATCACATCCTTTTAATGAAACGTACCATAATTTAGTGAGAAGACTGGCATTGTCTTTCTTTTGTATTAAAACACAAATGTGTTTTAATATCTCGTTGGAGAGAGGACAGCGGGATTCTCCTGTCTCTGTATCCGATCTGTTGTGATAGGTTGTTTGGGGAAAGTGGATGAAGAAAGTCTGGCCTCACACAGATATGTGTTTGGCAAAGGGAGGATTAGTTTAATAATCTTTTCAGATTATTGTGGCTATACTTCTTTGATAGTTTACCAGAATTTGACAAGCGCTAGTTTCTTGAGGGTAAACTGCAATTGCTGGCTCTCAACATATCAGTAAATTCATACTCTGCTAAAACCCACTGGCTTATCTTCCACTTGAAGTGAAACTTTTATGCATGCATGATTTTATAATATTATGCATTGGTCTTTAATAAATGCTGTGTATTTTCCTTGTGGGGACAGGCTTAATTTATTTATTTTTGAGACATTTTCTTAAAACAAAATCCCCAAATTCAAACAATTATAGTTTGTCTGTCACTGGTTATTTCAAGTAAAAACAGTGTCCCATGGGGAAAGATAAAAGCGAACTCAGCTTGTAATTCAAACAATTGCACAAGTTCCCCTTCAGAGAGTTGGTGTACTTTGGAAGGCCCCAGAAATGCTTTGTGCGCACTTCCCATCCCACTGCAGATTCTCACAAAAAGGCACTCCAGAGCTGAAATTTAATATGCCCAATCATCTGTGCCACTTCACTGAGGCCTTCTGAAGCTGGCACATTTCTGCTACTGGAGAGGGTAATAGTGAGGCGGCAGATTAGGGCGTGGTGAAGAGGCAGGACAATAGGGCACGGCTGTCAATCACGGACAACTGGCAAATCACGGCAGAGCTTCTGACTTCGAGCCTCTGACTTTGGAAGAACACTATAAAAACTGCAGCCAGTGGCTCATTCTTGTAGTGATCTACTCCACATGCAGGGTGTATTTGCTTTCTTTTTTTCACTTCTACATTTTCTTTTTTACTTCTTCTTTCCTCTTTCTGCTCCCCCTTCCTCTCCCCTCCCCTTCCTCCCTCCTCCTCTTCCTCTTCTTTTTTATGTAGTGCAGGCTGACTTTGAACTCACTATGTAGCCCAGGTTGGTTTCAAATTCATTCCTGCCTCAGCCTCCTGAGCACTGGGTTACAGGCCTGTGCCACCGTGCCAGGCTAAGTTTTTTTTAACCTTAAATAAATGCTTAACTTTTATATGTAGCATTTCTGCTGCTCAGCTCTTCAAACAGTATAGCAAGAGCCTCGAAAGGTCTCACTGTCCGGTAACAGTAATCCGTGACACAGGGCCTACTAGGACAGTTTGGTGCCACCACCTGAATCAAAGGCACAAGCACCATCACGTACTTTTGCTTTCTGCAACATCGGTACAAATTTCAACCCTATGGGCAAAAAGCAAATAATGTCTTAGTATAATTAACTAAATATCTTTGAGCCAGGCTGTAGTGGTGCACACCTATAATCCCAGCACTTGGGAGGCTCACTTTGAGGCTACAAAGTGAGCTCAAGGCCAGCTGGAACTGCATAGCAACACCATGTCTCAAAGGACAAAAATCATCATCATCATCATCTTTGGTGTTGTGGATCCCTGCCCTGGACCTCACGGACCTCTGCAAAATGCTAACAGCATCTTCTCGTAACTGTGGAAAGTGATGCAGTGATGTTTACTTTTTACTTCATGCACTTTTCTACTTTTTAAATCCTTTACAATGAGTATGTATTCTTAAGTAATTAAAAACACTAAAGAACAAGATTAAATTTAAATTATAAGCAACAATTAAACTCAGTATAAAATGCTCCATAGAACTAGTTTCATATTGAGAATATGAAGAGATTAGATACATAAAGCAGGGAGCTTAAATTATTAAACAAAACAAACAAAAACTTCCCCCAAAGAAATGCTTCATTTCCCTCAAGGCCGAGGAAGGAAGCCGTGCTGGGCTCTGAGGTGGAGTTGTCCACTGGACCGGGTAGCAGCAAGGATCAACCCTGCAGAGCCCTTAGGAAGAGTGTGAAAATAAACCTAACCATTTTCTCCAGAAGGCACAGGGTCAGGTGTGAAGAGTGACCTGACACTTGAGAAACCCCACAGCGTCCTACACAGAGGAAAAGAGAAACTCAGGTGTTAAGTTTCTCTGTGGTGTCTGAAGCTCCCCTTCCTCCAGGCTGAGCCCCAGTCACCTCTTGCCCATGCAGGATCCCACTTCTGATTTCCTCTCCTTTTCCCCCTCCCTTGACCCCAAATCTCTTTCCCCAAAGATCCTTGGGGTTGGGAGAAGATCCGATATCAGCCACCTACACTTTGGCATAAATGAGTCTCCACTACCACACTTCCTGTCTGGTACATTTGCTTGTTAGCTTATCGCTCATGTGCAGATAGAAGACTAGGTCATGGGGTGATAGCACACACTTGTAACCCCAGCATTCCTGAAGGCTGAGGCAGAAGGACCACATGTTTGAGTGCACCTAAAGAGCTTACTTACGTGGTGAAACCCTTACTCAAAACAGAAAAACAGGGCTGCGAACGTAGCTTGGTGCAAAGGTGTGGGGCTCAGTCCCTAATAACACACACATACACACACACACACACACACACACACACACACACACACATACACACACACACGCATGCACGCACAAAGGAAGCAACAAGGTGCTAAGCAAGGTAGCTTAGGAGTCATCAAGCAGGGGGTGGGAAGCCTCTGAGATCACTCTCTATTACTAGCTACCTAAAGCAGAGCCATCCTCGGCTGTGTGACATTAAACAAGTCACTGTCCCTTCCTGGACTCTGGAACTAAGGAGATTGGACTATGACCTTTAAAATGGCCTGGGCTCTGGAATTCTGTGACCCAGCTCCTTGCTGCCAGGGCCTCTGTGAGGAGGAGGCCTTGGGAACAGCCAGGGTTTTTGGTTTCTGAACTAGAGATAACTCGACTCCCCCACACTCCCTGCAGCTCGCCTCAGCCCCTTCCCTTCCTCCTGACCTGTGTCTCCAGGGGGAAGATCAAACAAAGGAGTTGCAGAGGGTGGTGGAATGCTCTGTTTGGTTAAAGTCCCAGGCTGGCTGAGATTACAGAGGTCCTGTTTAGGCTCATGGAAGCATGGGAATGCGGGGAGGGGTCCTGGTCCCGTGCTCAGGCACAGCCCCTCCTCTATACTGGCATGCAAGACACTTGCCATGAAGATGCTTTGCCTCTGTGGCGACTGCTGAGGCCTGTCCTCGACCCCCGCCCCAGCCATGTGCCCCACCTCCCTAAGAGGGCTCCCTCCTTCCTTCTCTTTTTTTTGAGACAGGATCTTACTAGGTCACCATCTTGTTATCTTCTTGCTTCAGTCTCTCAAGTGCCGAAGATTACAGCCCACCATGTCCAGCTGAAAACAAAACCCAAAAAAGTCTTTTAAAGGTTATGGCTAATTCTCCATTCGGTGTCACCGTAACACTCAGGAAGCCATCTGTCTGTATTTTCCTCATGGTAACTGGCAAAAGACTGGGCCTGGCATGTTTCCTACAGAACAGGAGAATAAAGAGCCTGTGCAGGTACTTTTATGTCATTTAGCAACCTTGATAAAGCTACTAGACCTCAAAACTAGGACTAAAAATACCTGTTTAGAGTAGCTGATAAGGAAGGTCTGGAACTCTGGGCATGCAAACATGATTTGTAGACGTCAAAGTGTTTTGCCACTTGCAAGCCATCAGGAACACTGTTATGTTATTGATACTACATGAGCAATCAAAGGCCCAGAGAGGCCGGGTGATGTGCTCAGGTGACCAGGGAGCCAATGACATTGACACCAGGCCAGCTGATGCTGCTGCGCAGGCTGCCGGACTTCCCTGCCCCTTCATACTCTTAGCACAGAAGAGCAGGGGTGCTTTGTTTCCCACCCGACCCCCTCAGAGCAGGCTAGCTGGATCCCGGTGAGTGCCCTGTGCTATGGGGTGGAGGTGACCACCAACTCAGGCTGGATCCATCTAAGAACTGCGCTGCCTTCTGGGCGTGATGTACCTGCACTCAGCCTGTTCGGCAGTGGCCACAGGAGGCCAGTTGACAGAGTGGGAACAGCAGTGTAGACCACCCTGTAGCAGACACTTTCCCCACCTCTATCACTGTGAAGGTCCCTACGGCCATGATAGACAGTCCACCTCTAATGCCCACCTTCTCCTGATAGAGTATTCTGGTGCAATAAAGAAGTAAAAGTACAAAACAAACAGGTTTATTGAGGTGAGGACGTGGAAAGGAGCACAGGACCCTTGGCAGCTGGGCTCTCTCCTTCGACCGGAATATGGGGAATGGGACATATGCAACCTCTGACCGGGGTGGTGCTTAGGACAGGCGTTGATGACATGGGAGGAGCTGATTGGAATTTTCTTCCCATGCACTGGGAAAGGAAAAGGAAGTTTAACAGGGGAAGGAGGAAGTGACCTCAGGGTAAACATCCCTAATTTGGCCTTCCACCGCCATAATGTCCTGTAGTTTATTCTAGGGCAAAACTCTTTCAGAAATGAACAGCCGAGATGCACACTGCAGCCAGTGAGGAGCCGGTCCATCTGTTATTATGTTCTCTTTGTAGTCCCTCAGAAGGTCCCAAGGAATAAGAGCCTGCTCATCAACACCTCATTTTTACTGGTTTTGCTCACTTCCCTGCTCCTTCATCCCAGACTTCCTGGGCTGTTTCTCAAATAAAACAATGGGCCCTAAGTCTTCCTCTCAGCTCTGGGAGCCCTGAGGGCAGACGTCTGTCTCAGGTTCTCCAAGTGGGGAGAAGGTGAGTCCTGCCCACACACCACCTCACTGGCCCATTCCACAGCTTTCCAGCAGGTTCCCTGCAAAGGCACCCAGATTGGGCCCTGGGAGCCAAGATGTAGCCCCAGCTGGTGAGGTCACAGGCACAGCACAAATTTAGCTGCACCCCCACTCCTGTCTGGTTTAGTCATCAAATCAGCCAGTCAGAAGCAGCAAGGCCACCTGTGTGAGGCAGCAGAGAGGCCTCAGGCCCATTCTCTTGGTCCATCCACATTTATAACTTCGTGTCTGAGGGCTAACGTGACCTGCCTCAGTGAGAAAATGGAGAGGAAGCCCCTTCACTGTCAGGGGCTGAACCAGTCATCGCTTAGGGCATTCCAGGTCTGAGCAGCCAGTGTAAGAAAGGGCCCCTGCCTCCTACCACAAAAACCAGCAGCTCCCCCAAGACCCAAGCCACCCGTCCCTGGTGGGACTCTGATGGGGTAGGAGTGAAAGTGTCACAGCACACAGTGGAATTTCTCCCCTTAAAAGAAACATAGGATGGAAAGGAAATTGAAAAAACAAAACAAAACACAAAACTTGGCTATAAAGTAGCTGACCCGGCTCCTCCCTGTGGAGAGTAATTGGATCCCTGGCTCTGCGCCCAGAGGCCCCTTCCCCACCAGGTCCAGTCAGGGTCCCAGGTTCTAGATCACAGCCCCCAGAGCATAGCACCAAGAGGGCATCTGCCTGCTGGCCTGGCACAGCCTTATCGGCACCCGATGCACAGAATGTCCTGGGAAGGCTGGAGGTGGGCGATGACACTTTCTCTTGGCACTGATGGGATGGCAGCAGTGAAGGTTCACTCCCATAGACTCCAAGCCGGGGGCTGAGGAAGAGTTCTGCAAGCCATGTCCCAGGGAAGAGGCAGGTGCACCTACAGGGTGGACACTGGGTCAGCACGAGTCATGACACCAAGAGGCTGGGCAGCGGGCCTGGCCAGGTCCAGGGTGCCGGGCCCATGCAGAGCCTCTGCCTGCAGTCAGCTTCTCTGTGATCTGCCATATTGCATAGGACACTGGGCAGCTGTTGGAGGAAGTGGAGCAGCTGCATCTCCTCCTGCAAAGATACTAAAAGCACGGTTGGTTGTGGACCTAGTGTGGCCTCCTGGACTCCCTGGCTTGCTGGGGTAGCTTCCTTCCTGCTGTGTTCTGCCTGTCTCTCTTATCTGCACCATGAATAACAGGAAAGTGGAGTTTCCCATTTACCGTCCTCAAAGTCCAGTAGTTTCCCCCCTCTAGCACAGCACTTTGGGGAAAATCACCACCAGACTTGTACCCTCTTTGTGCTTGTTTCTCTCCAGTACATCCAGAGCAGACAATAGGCATCCATCCAATGTGCTCCCCATTCAGGTCAGAAGTGCACTCTCAGCAAAGAATATTCAAGATAAATAGCCTAAAGAACTGAGAGAACTTGGACTGCATACTCCACACCATGTGGCCCTTGTACCTCTGCCTTAGTCTGGGCTGCTGGAGCTAAGCACGCAGACTGAGAGGCTTATTGGCTACAGAAGTTTCTTGCAGGTCTTCGGACTAACCCTTTGAGCTAAGAGTGCCAGCATGGGTGGGTTCTGAGGAGCAGACTGCCAACTTCTTGCATCCTATTCTGGCAGAAAGACGTGTAGGGGCAAGGTGCGGTGGTGCCTGCCTGTAATCCCAGCACTTGGGAGGCTGAGGCAAGGGAACTAACAGGAGTTAGGGGCCAGCCTGGGTTACACAGTGAGTTCAGCGTCTGAACTACATAGCAGGACCCTATCTCCAAAACAAAAACAAACAAAGAGGTGTGGGGTCCTTCTACAGGGACACAAATCCCACTCATGAGGTGGAGTCTCACACGCAGGGCCTCTACCTCACTGAATGGCACTCCACCTCAGGGCCTAACATCTCCCAGAGGCCCCGCCTCCCAACAGCACTGCACTGGGAGTTCAGGATTTACACATGCAGTGTTTTCTCTCCCTTCCCACCCAGTCCTCAGCACTAGGAATTGCGTCCAGGGCCTTCTCACTGCTATAATCCTACTGCGGCTTTTCATTTTTTTATTTTGATATACGGCCTTGGTAAGTCTCTAAATTGCCCAGGCTGGGCTCAGACTTGCAGTCTTCCTACCTCAGCCTCTGAGAGTGCTGGGACTAAGACCTGCATTATTCGCCTGTCTCAATATTGAGTTTTGCAGAGGTATAAAAAATTTGTAATAAGGGCTGGGGATTTAGCTCAGCAGCATAAGCACCTGCCTTGCAAGTAGGCAGTCGTGAGTACAATCCCCAGTACCGATAAAAAAGAAAAAGACAAAACAAAAAAAACCAAAAAGTCTGTAACAAACATTATGGGATCATAATACTATCTGTACCTTGCAAAGGCCCACCCTGTAATAGAATCCATGTTTTCAGAATCCGAGGGATTCCGAAAGAGAGATTTCCTGACTTCCTTCTCCTCTGGTGTGGGAGCCGCAGCACTGATTAGAAGCTTCAGCACTGACCCACACAGAGAGGGGCTGTCGTCCTTGGTGAATTATCTTTAACAGAGTTAACTATGACACAGAAGTATTTAGGGTGTGTAAAAGATGTTAGGGCCAACAGGACCAAGAGCCCCACTTCTAGCCTAACCCTAAAGGAATTTCAAGGCAGACAGAGGTAGGGAACTGGATTAGAACAGTCTGAATTTTAATCAAAGTTCCAAACACCAGGGTCCATGTTTCTCTAAATTTCCACCAAAGAACTCTTTATAGTTGCAAAGAGAAGTGTGTAGTGCCAAGAGGTCTAGATATGTATATGCATTTGGCTTTCTGCTAGTTGAAAATTTCTTAGAACAAGCTTGTGTTCTCATAAAAATTCCTGCTGGTTCTTACATTCTGTGCCAAAACATATATATGTTTAATTTTAAATACTGAAGAAAAAAAGGCCTTGTCTCTCCACCTGCAATAAAATCTTTAAGTTGGCTCTTCTAGAAGATGCAGCGTTGAGCCTGTGGCTTCACACTCTGCCCGTCCTCTTGCCCACACTCTCCTTCAGGGTAGTGCCGCCCCAGTTGGAAAGCCTGGGACGTGATCCTGAGTGACCCTGCTGCCTCTCTCAGCCCATGACGCCCACCCTGCTTTGTTAATCTGCTGTCCATTCCACATCCACGGCACATATAAAATGCCACCAGAGTGAGCAAGACCCCGACGCCCACCCCCACCCCACTCATGCTCACCTGAAAGCCTGGGTCACTGTTCAGCGAGACAAAGGGGTTTTCAAGGCCAAAGTGACTTGGATACCATGTTACCCAGGAATCTCAGGTGGTAAATGACAGAAATGACTCTGAGTAACCTATCTGGGAACTACACTATTGGATCATGTGAGACAAAAGAACGCTGAAGGAAAAGCTAAAGTTCCTAGTTCTAATGTAAAAAGAATCTGGAAAAGAAGAATTCTCTGGTAGTTATCTCAAGATAGAGCCAGAAATAGGATGAATTGGCTCTAAACATCTTTTGTTTTGTATGATCTGCTTGAGATTCAAGTACTTCTTTAAAAAAAAAAAAAAAGCCTGAAGTTCTTATGAAAGATCACATTGACTAATTTGTATCTTATGCCATTTCCTGACCAGGGGTCCTGGAGGGTCCCTCGGTGGGCAGTGTGATGGCTGAGGTGGATCATTAACCTGATTAGCTTTGGAGTGCCCCAGGGTCTAATAAAGCACACTTCTAGATGTGTCTGGGTGGGTCATGGAGGTAGAATCTTACAGCCTGTATTTGGTCCTTTTGTCTGGTTCCTTTGTCTCTAGTACTCTTCCTCTGCTTCCTGGCTGCTATGAACTAAGCTGCGTTGCTTTGCCACACACTTTTGCCATGATGTTCCTGCCTTGGAACCAGCCGATCATGGACTGCATTGCCTGAAACCATGAGCAAAAATAAGCCCTTTCTTCCTTTAAATTGCATATGTTGAGTATTTAGATCAAGTGATGAAAACTAGACTAATACAGAAAACCTGGCACCAGGAGTGGGGCCACTGATACAACTCTACTTAGTCATATGGATTAGAGGCCTTTGGAACTGGTCTGCAGAAAGAGTTTGGAAAGGTTTAAAGAAGTCAGCTGGAGAGGACCTTCAATTCTTTTAGTAGAGCCTAATGAACAATTCTGATCAGTGCTCAGATGACTAAAATGCTGACAGGAACATGGAGAACAGAGGTCAGGCTCAGGAGGTTTCAGTTAGGAATAGAAATCCTGTTGGATAGTGGCCTAGAGGCCATATATTTAGCTGTCTGGCAAAAAAAGAAAAAAAAAAGCCTATTATTTTTCCATGTTCTGACACTTTGCAGAAGACTGAATTCAAGGATAGTGAACTCACTGTCCTAGTGGAGGAAATTTCAAGGCAGCTCAATGTTTAAACTGTAGCATGATTACTGGTGGATACTTTTAGCCAGATTTATAGTGAAAAGCATAGATGAAAAGTAAAGCAGAAAACTGAAAAATTTAAATTTTGGCCAAAAAAGAATTGTGTTAAGTTTTGGGGAAAAGAAGTGTGGTTGCTAAAGAGATTAGCACCATTACAAAGAAACCAAGTACAGTGGACCCTTGAATTACAACTAGCATGACATATGAACAACTTGGGTTATGACCAGAACTGTAGTGTTAACTTAAAACCAAAGTCCTGACGTATGACCCAAATACTGGATGCTTGTGCTTTGAGTTGGTCTCAGATATAGATTTAACCCATAAAGAATTCTGGAAGGAACATTACATCATTTCATGTGTGGGGTTAAGTGAGAAGTCCTGGGCCAGTGTCTCTCTAAGGACACTGAGATCTGCCTGTATATAGGAGAGAGACTTTAAAGGCTGTGTAGAGGAGCCTGAACCTTCAACTGACACTTGAGTTACAACCAGCTTTCCAAAATGAATTGAGTTCATAAGTCAAGTGTCCACTGTAGCCTGAAAAGAAAGGTGGCTTAGCCAGGCATGGTGGTGCATATCTGTACTACCAGAACTCTAGAATGCTGAACCAGAAGGATGATAAATTCAAGCTCAACTTGGATAGTTTGGCAGGACCCTTTATCAAAAGAAAAAAATGAGGCCTGGCATGTTGGCACATGCCTGTAATCCCGGCACTCAGGAGGCTGAGGTAGGAGGATCACTGTGAGTTCAAAGACAGCCCGGGCTACAAAGTGAGTTCAAGGGCAGCCTAAACTGCATAGTGACACCCTGTCTCAAAAAGACAAAAAAAAAATCACTTTCAAGGCCAGATGGAACTACATGGCAAGACCCTGCATCAAAAAAGAAAGAAAGAAAGAAAGAAAAAAGAGAGAAAAATGGGTAAGGCATTGGGGATGTAACTCAGTGTGAAGGCCCTGGGTTTAAAGCTCCTGAAAAGTAAGCAGACAGAGATAGAGATAGAGATAGAGATAGAGATAGAGATAGAGATGATAGAGATAGAGAGAGAGAGATAGAGATCCTTGAGGTCTTCTCAGAAATCAGAAAATACCCACAAATCCCTGGATCTAGGTCAGTTTTTTATTTGGTAGACTCTCTGAGATCCCTGCTTGAGAAGGGCTTTGTAGGGTATTGGGTTACCTGGAATTCATTTCACTGTGCTCAGCCATTTAGATATTTAGTCATAACTCCAAGGGGCCTGACTACTCTTCCTACTATCAGTAGATGCAGGCATTATTCATTTGATGGTTGCTTTATCTGTGCACAGGATGCAAGAGTGTGGGGTCAGTAAGGCTTCCATCCAGATTTCAAAGGAAGGCCTGGGAAGCTAGACAAGGAGCCTCCGTGGAAGCAGGATGTGAAACTGTGGGAATGAAGTTGCAGTGAAGATCTCAGGAAGCTGGAAATGCTGTGATGAGGAAAGTTGCAGAGAGTGGGCAGGGTCAGCCTAAGAGAGAAGCTGTGTAGGCTGTAACCAGAAAGACCCAGGTAGGGTCACCAAAATGCATGTATCTCACATCTCACCACCATGTACCTCAGACACTGAACATGATGTTACAGGACTTAATGTTTGCCCTGCTGGGTTTTGGCCTTGGTTTGGTCCCATTCTTTTCTACCTATCCCCACAGTTTCTCCCTTTTGGAATGGAAATGTTTGTGCTGTGCCATTATACTTCCGTGTTATACAACTTTAAAAAAAAAAAAAAACAGGATTCACAGTTAAGTTTGCCTTGAATGTCAAAGACTTGGACCTTTTTTTTTTTTTAAAGCAACGCTGGTACTGTTGATCCCTAAAGGGAAGGGAATATTGTGCTTTAGTTACATGCAGGATAGCTGTGTTGTGCCAGGTGGAATTATAACCTTGTGTTTACTTGGCAATTAAGTATGATTTTAGGAACTGTGTTTGGGTATAAGTTGACAAGGGATGAGACGTCATGATTAAGGTGGATTATCAGCTAGATTGGATTAGGAGTAGCCCAGCATCTTTCCACTTTGTTACATCCCCAGGCTCTTATTTATTCTTTTATTTTGAGACAGGGTCATGCTAAATTGTCCGGTCTGGTTTCGAACGTGCGACCCCCCTACCTCAGCCTCCCAGAGTCCTGGGTTCCTGGCATCTCCACTCTTTGCCTTTCCATGCTTCCACCATGGGATGATGCAATAAGAAGGCCCTCAAGAGATGTGAGCCCTTCAGCCTTGGACTGCTCAGCCTCCACAACTGAAAGGAAGGAACCTCTGTTCTTTATAAATTACCCTAGTCTCTGGTATACTGTGAGGGTTGCACAAGATTAGCTAATTCTGACCACTTCTGTGTGGAACATAAAGGCTCAGCCCGGCCTCTTGTCAGCAGGGTGTCTCTGCAGAGCTACCCTGGCTCCCGGCCTCCCTGTGGGATCTTCTGAGGCTTCTGTAGCAAGGCCATCACAGCCTAGCCCCACTGCCTGCATCCCAATCTATCTCAGAGTCTGTTCCCAGGCAACCTGCAAATGAAAGGCCATTTAATCGCTTTTTCCTAGGCTCCTTATCTATATAAGGTAGGTACTGAAGAACCTCGACGTAGAGTCAGGTCTGGATTAATCTTAGATCTACCACTTGCCAGCTCTGTGTTTGGGGGTAATTTAGTCAGTCTCTCTGAGACTCAGCTGTCCATCTGGTAAAATAGGAATAGGGCCAAGGATATAGCTCGGCAGTGTAAGCACCTGCCTGGCAAGCAGAAGGTCCTGAGTTTGATTCCTGGTACCAACAATAAACAAACAAACACAACAACCTGGAATAACAGATGCCCAGCCCACTTGCAGCATCAGCCCAGCTAGGAAGCTGTTTCGTGTGAGCTCAGACTCATTTGATGCTGGCAGTGGCTCAAAATCTCTTCTTCATACTCTTACTTTGAGGAGGATGTGCCCAGACCACTAGACCTCTGTACACGTCAGCAATGGGCCAGGGCCCTAAATCTGGATGGGATTTATTTCCCACCTTCTGGAGTGACCTTGGAGTCACTGTGTACTTGGCACTTGTTGCTTATTTGGTGTCATTAGCACGATGTAACTGATCTGGTGGGCTAATGTGACATTCTGTGGAGTATCCAGATGGTCCAGGTCCCTTTGGACTGGATTATGATAGAAGGCAGGAGATTTAACGTTGCCCAGATGAAGATGCAGTATATCCATGGTCTGCTCCAAGTGACTATGCGCTATTTTTGACTCTCCTTTCTAACAGGGCAGAAAAGAAAAGTAAGAAATTCATATCATGTACCATCTTCTCCAGGAATGATGCTGTCTAGCACAATAGCAACTACTGAGGCTACTGCTTGGTGCAGTCTATGGTAGTTTATACCTTTTAAATGGTTTATTTATTTTTGGAGACAGGACCTCGCTATGTAGTATAGGCTGGCCTTGAACTCACTATGTAGCCAAAAATGGCCTCAAACTCACCGTGATCCTCCTGATTCAGCCTCCTGTGTGCCACCATACCTGGCTGTGCTACCACGCCTGGAGGTAGTTCACTCTTGTCCTTTATCACAGGGCTCTGCCGTCTGTAGTCAGCAGCTCAGGCCCAGGAACAAGGGGAGGAACCATGGTATTTCACCGGGGGGGGGGGGGCTGCTTTCTTCTGATTTTCTAAATTAAGTGATATATTGCTGTTGTAGTTGTTGCTGTTGTTGGTTATTGTTGTTGTTGTTTTGGTCTTTTTTGAGGCAGAGTTTCACTGTATGATTGAGCCTGGCCTTGAACTCACTTTGAAGCCCAGGCTGGCCTCGAACTCATGGTGCCCTTCTTGCCTTAGTGTCCCGAGTGCTGGGATTACAGGTGTGCGCCACCGCACTCAGCTTGAGATATACTGTGGGCCACTCATCTGTCTTTCTGCTAGGAACAATGGGTTCTAACCCTCTGACAGAATCTAACATCTTGGCAAGAAACCTGTGTGTGTGTGGCGGGGTGTGCTGACACACTCTGAAGGTGTTTTTAAAAGCTTAGAAAAGCAGAGCTCCCCCTGTGGGCCAGGTCCTCCCGCCCCTCTAATTTCACTGCTCATTGCAAATGCACCCGCTGGGCTCTAAATCTGAAGGACTTTCCTAAAGTGGCCTAGAAGGTCAGTATTTCGGCCTTTGCCTCACAGACTATTCACTCTGATTCTGTCATTACCAAATTAATGGGCTGGCAATAGTCATCCATTTCTCCACAGCTCCACAGCCACAACTTTCCTCAACTGCCAGAGCTATTGCATCAGCCAGTAGGGCTCCTTCTAACTCTTCCCATCCGCTGGAGATAAAAGATGTAACTTTTTCCCCATTGCTAGGTTCATGGCTGAGACCACTAAAAAAAAGGAGAGAGAGAGATTAGCAAGAGGAAACATACAAATTTACATAATATGAGTTTTATGTGACTCAGGAGACTCTGGGAATGAAGATCAAGGAAACAGAAGTTTATGTGTTTTTATGCTGGGTCTGGGGACGGTGGACAGTCAGGCAGAAGTGTGACTGGACAAATCGGGTATGGCCTAATGGTAATAAACTGAAGGAATTTAGCCAGGCCTGTTTGTTCAGATTCTTCTTGGCAGTCCTATGTGACATCCTCTCCCTCGGGTATAAGGCTGGACACCTGTCACATGAGGGGCTTCAGGGCAGAAGGGTGGGGAAAGGTCAGAATTACCTACATAATTTTCATGGCCTGCTTCAGGGCAGAAAGGAGAGGGGAAGATGGGCGTGATCTTCTTGCTCGGCTGTTTCTCAGTTTCCAAGGTGTCGTACTTAGGGATGACATTTCCCATACCCTATCACACCTGTCTGCCTGCAGTGCAAGTTTTAACAATTGATGGGACAGCAAGCCTGGTGCCATTCTAACTTCTCTTACATAGCTCCCTGAGAGTTGGCTGGCGAGTGATCCTTCTCCCAGCAGCCACTGTCTTAAGTTTGGGTTCCCTGGAAGCAGACTCCAACATGGAGAATTGTCTGCAGGCTTATTCTGTGGTGCTCTTGGGAGACACACCTATAATTAAGTAAGAAGAGAGATTGGGAAGAGAGAAGATGACCCTCAGTGTGCAACCAGGCCTCAGCCAATCCTACAGGGAGCTCTGAGCCAGATAGTCCTTCAGAGGGTCCCATATTGCGGACAAGAGCCAAGTCTTTATACCCATATTGGCCAACCACTGACTGGCCAAGGGCAATCTTTAGCAAGAGAAGAGGTTGCAAGCCATCTGTAGCCAATATTTCTGTTGGGAGCCGCGTCTGTGATAGCTCGCCTTGCGCGGCGGACGTGCGGCCTGTGGTAAAGAGCAAAGCCTGAGGTAGATTACCCCTCCCATCGAATATGTTAGTTTCCTGCTTACCGCGTAAACAACCCGCTCAACAATATAGTCTGCCTGGCAACTGATGATGTTAGCCAATCAGCTTGCCTTGCTTACTTTAACATGATTGGACACTGTACCCGTATATATACCGGTGCCACCCCTGGGCGGAAGAAAAAGCCAGGTAGAAGCCCGGAAGTAGAAGCCCAGAAGGAGCCGCGGAGAGCGGACCGGTAGAGGCTTCGGAGCGAAGCCCGGAAGGAGCCGCGGGGAGCGGACCAGAGGAGGCTTCGGCTGGGAGCGATCCCAGGGCAGGCTGTACGGAGAAGGAAAATAAAAAGAAAAGGTTGTCCACTACCAGACTTTGTCGTGTGTCCTTCCTGCCGGCCGGGAGCGGACATCGACATTTGGAGGCCCGCCCGGGGACTGATCACCCCCGAGACATGGAAGTGGACAACGCTCCAGTACAGAGCTGCGAGACAGGTGAGTTGGGGATAAGCCTGGGCTCTGGGTGGCGTGCACCTACAGGGCTTTTAGACTCCCCTCAGGCTCACGCGTAAGTGGCGGATTCCTTGGGCCTCACGCGGTGAGTAACATATTAAAAAATGGGAAACATGCTAGGTAGCAACACTAAGAGCGAGGGTGGTTGTGGAGAAAGCTCTCAAGAGCTTACAAAAGTACGCAGGGTATCTGAGCAGGCCCAGTCGGGGAGCTCCCGAGAGGGGCCCGTCAAGGGGAACAAAGATGCTAAGGAGAAGGACGGGGCTCTAGCCTCGGAGTCGTCTGACTCCGAGGACGAGGGAAAGTTGAATGGCAAGGAGGCCAAAGAGACCAGCTGTCAGGAGCCCAAGTCGCTCGATAAGGAGTCACAGGGTTCTTTTCCAGCGTTGCGCCGCGAATTGCGCTCTGCTCAACCTGGTCTGCGGAGGAGTAGAGAGCTCCTGAGCGCTCCCCGGCGCGAGAGGGAGGCGATCCCTCGCCACGAGGCGGCCGCCTGGGAGCTCCCTCCCCTTTCGCCAGAACAGGAAGTGATGCACGGGCCCCCATTTTCCGCCCAATCACGGCCGCCGTCTTATGCTCCGCCGCCGGCGGGTCGGTATTTTTACAGGCGGCTTTGGCAGGGGGGACGCTTGTCTCATGAGGTACATCCACCTGGGATAGATAGTGGCCCCTACGGGATATTTCCTGTACAAGTAGCTATGGGCCAGGGACGCAATGTATGGGAGCCTTTTGAGATAAAGCAGATTAGAGAACTTAAAAATGCAGTTACAACCTTTGGGCCGACTGCGCCTTACACCATTGCCATGCTGGAGAATCTGTCTTCTGGGCCCCTCACCCCCGAGGACTGGATTCAGCTGGCAAAGGCGTGTCTGCCCTCGGGCAGTTACCTAGATTGGCGAGCCTGGTACGCAGAGTTCTCTGCAGAGCAGGCTGAGAGAAACGCCAATCGGGGAAACCGGGGGTGGAACAAGGAAATGCTTATGGGAGAAGGTCGGCACGCTGATGACCAGACTCAGTTCCCCGGCGCTGTCTATGAACAAATCAATGCCATAGGGCTCCGCGCCTGGAAACAGGTAAGTGGTGCCGGAACTGCCTCCTTGTGTCTTTCAAAAATAATTCAGGGTACCACAGAGCCATTTGTTGACTTTGTGGCCCGAATGCAAGATGCTGCCGATAAGATATTTCCTGATCCGGGAGTGGCTCAACCGCTGGTAAGGCAGCTGATTTTTGAGCAATGTACAAAGGAGTGCAAGGCAGCGATAGCTCCTCATAAGAACAAGGACCTCAACGCCTGGATTAGGATATGCAGAGAGATAGGGGGGCCGCTCTCCAACTCGGGAGTGGCTGCTCTCCTGGCCGCGGCTGTACAGCAGAGGGGACCTCGCGGGTTAGAAGGGGAATGTAAGGCTAAAGGGTGTTTTGCCTGCGGGGAGCCAGGACACATTAAACGTCATTGCCCAAACAATGCAGATGCTAGGCCTCGTCCTAGGAATGAAGAACCATATGTTTGTGGGCGATGCAAGAAGGGATCACACAAAGCTGAGGAGTGTAGGTCGGTCTTTGATGCTCAGGGCAACCGTATTTGTGGACGAGATGCTAGAGGGCCAAAAAACGGCCAGAGGGGGCCCCCTTCACAGGCGGGCCCCCGCCCCAGAGACAGGACAGCTCAGGATGGCAGCCTTCAACAAGGGCCACCCCTGGGTCAGCAGGTGTGGACCTCAGTGTCGCCTCCAGACTTATACAGAAGGTCACCATTAGGACAGATGGCGTTAGGACCCTAAATGACATGCAAAAACTATTGGGAGACATTAATTGGATTAGGCCATATTTACATATACCAAATTCAGATCTCAAACCCCTGTTCGACCTTCTGAAGGGAGACCCAGATATAGCCTCCCACAGGAGGCTCACTCCTGAGGCAAGAGCTGCCTTACAGAGAGTGGAAAAAGCCTTAGGTGGGGTTACCTTACACAGAATTGAACCAGGGCGACCCTTTGATGTCTGTTTGCTACAGACTAGTCTACAGCCTACAGCGGTGATTTGGCAGAAAGGACCACTACTGTGGATACACCCTAAGGTCTCACCTGCAAAAGTCATAGAGCATTACCCGGAGGCAGTCGCTTCATTGGCCCTTGAAGTGCATGATAGAGCTGTCCAACATTTTGGCTCAGGACCACAAGCCATCCGAGTACCCTATACCGCCAGCCAGATCAAGACCCTGGCTGCCTGCATAGATACCTGGGCCATTCTGAGATGTGTTTTCCATGGGGATATAAACAATCAATACCCTAAAGACCCTATCTTGTCATTTGTCACTCAGCACCCTATAATTTTTCCAAAGGTTACTGCCTCTGAGCCATTAGTCCTAGCAACTACAATATACACAGATGGCTCCAAGACGGGGATAGGCGCCTATGTGATCCTAGGCAAGCCCCCGGTTACCATACAATTTGAACCAGATCAGCCTCAGGTGGTAGAACTGCAGATCGTTAAAATGATTCTTGAACGGTTCTCAGAAGCCATTAATATTGTCTCCGATTCTAGGTATGTGGTCAATGCTATGCAAGTGCTTGAGACTGCCGGTTTAATTAGATCCACTTCCACAGTGGCTGGACTGTTCCTGTCTATCCAGACATTGCTTCAGAACAAACACCATAAGGTCTTCACCACCCACATAAGAGCACATACATCCCTGCCGGGGCCCATGGCACAGGGGAATGCGGCTGCTGACACTGCCACTCGCCCGTTATGGATTTTTACCTTACTAACACCAATCGAGCGAGCCCGTGCCTTCCATGATAAATTTCATGTTAATGCCAGGACACTAGCAAACCATTTCCATGTTTCTAGAGCAGATGCACGAGATATCGTGCGACTATGTGACTCCTGTGCCACATACAAACCTGCCATACCGATGGGAGTAAACCCTCGAGGTTTGATCCCTGGTGATGTTTGGCAGATGGACATCACACATATACAGGAGTTTGGGACTCTTAAATATGTTCATGTTTCCACAGACACCTGTTCTCACGTCATATTTGCAACAGCAGAAACAGGTGAAAAAGTGTCTAATGTGATCAATCATTGCCTGGCGGCTTGGGCCGCATGGGGCAAACCAAAAATATTAAAAACTGATAATGGACCAGCCTATATAGGCAAAGCCTTCAATGAGTTCTGCAAAATGATGGAGGTTCAATTAAAACATGGTATCCCATACAATCCCCAAGGTTAAGGAATCATTGAGAGGGCTCATAGAAGCCTCAAAGAAATTTTACAAAAACAAAAAGGGGGAGTAGGCCAAGGCCTGGCCCCAAAGGCACGATTATCCATGGCACTATTCACACACAATTTTTTAAATTTAAATAATGATAATCGCTCCCCAGCTGTGGAGCACTGCAACCCTTCCCCCAACCATAAAGGGTGGGTGAAGTGGAAAGATGTCCTGACAGGACAATGGATGGGCCCGGATCCAGTGGTCAGCTGGAACCGAGGCGCGGTTTGTGTTTTCCCACAGGAACCGGGACGAGAACCACTGTGGATACCGGAGAGACTGACACGGGCAACAAAGCCCTCGACTGAAGATCAGACCTGCCCTACTGGAGATCCATCACAGACCAACCAATAAGATGAATAGAAATAGCGGTAGCCCGAAATGGACAAGAAGATCCTCAGGCATATGCATGGCTTGCTCAATTGGCCCACGACCAAGTCTAGATATGGCGGGCATCCCTCATTCTCCTCCATAAGGTGACAATACACAGCAGGGTAGGTGAGTCAATGACGGGTAAGAGCGTGCCTCCCCAGCACGACTCGACCTAAGCCAGGCCCTACCCCATCCTGCACGTAAGCCGCTGGACTGTTAGATGCTGCCCAGGTCTAAATTTCTCTCCGAGGGGATTTCTTTACGGAGAGGAAATGAGTGCAAGCTTGTGTGCATCCAGGTTCCGTCCAGTTTGTGCCTGGCCCTAGAAAAAGGACGAGGGCCTCAGGGCCTTGGCAGACCATGGCATGGCCAACCAGGGTCTAAGCCAAGGACCTACGGTGGACCTACACATAGGGCATAAGCCTCTGCACCCAGTCCAGGAAGGGCTACGATGCGCACATTCATAAAAAATAAAATAGGGGGAGATGTTGGGAGCCGCGTCTGTGATAGCTCGCCTTGCGCGGCGGACGTGCGGCCTGTGGTAAAGAGCAAAGCCTGAGGTAGATTACCCCTCCCATCGAATATGTTAGTTTCCTGCTTACCGCGTAAACAACCCGCTCAACAATATAGTCTGCCTGGCAACTGATGATGTTAGCCAATCAGCTTGCCTTGCTTACTTTAACATGATTGGACACTGTACCCGTATATATACCGGTGCCACCCCTGGGCGGAAGAAAAAGCCAGGTAGAAGCCCGGAAGTAGAAGCCCAGAAGGAGCCGCGGAGAGCGGACCGGTAGAGGCTTCGGAGCGAAGCCCGGAAGGAGCCGCGGGGAGCGGACCAGAGGAGGCTTCGGCTGGGAGCGATCCCAGGGCAGGCTGTACGGAGAAGGAAAATAAAAAAAGGTTGTCCACTACCAGACTTTGTCGTGTGTCCTTCCTGCCGGCCGGGAGCGGACATCGACATATTTCCATCATGTGAAAGCAGACTATGGTCCCCAAAGAAGTAGCCAAAAGGAGCATTGCTACATATCCACTATAACACCCATCTCATCCAGGACTAGTACAAAATGAATGAAATCTGTTACAGCTTAGGAAAAATGGAGAAAAAGAGAGCACAGTAATATTCTAGGCACATAACATTGCTATAATCCAACACTGTGTAGTAATATTTCAATCCAATATAGACCACGTAGCTGATGGTGACTTCATAGGTCTACAACTGAGGTAGGTGGAAAATTCCTACCATGTCGCACTTTTTTTTTTTTACTGTATTTTTCTATGCTTAGATTCACAGTGTGTTCCGGGTGCCTATGGAATTCAGTACAGCAACACAGTGTGTACTATGTCACCGAGATGTGCAGTAGGCTATAACAGGTAGGTGTACACAAGTGCACTGTGACATTCACACAGCTAAACTGCCCTATGATGCATTGCTCAGAACATATCCCTGCCCTGAAGCATCTGTGTTTATAGTAGTAACAATAACTAGGATCTGTGGAATAATCCTAAACCAGACCAAATCCTAGGCAAAATTATTGACCTCTAATTGCATGAACTATAAATATGGCAATTTCATGTGGCTTAATCTGATAATTAACAAGAACACTGAACAACTGAGTGTCTGTTCTATGGATCTTACAGGATTATTCTAATTATAGATAAATTTATGGAAAAATTTGTAAAGTGAAAAATTGACATAAGAGATTACTGGCATTATTTCTACAACAACATTATCTACTAGTTATGTTCAGGCCTCCTCAGCCAAGAGTAATAACTGTTTTTGAATCTCCATTTTTTTTTATTTTATTTACCTATTTATTTAGGTATTGGGGACTGAACTCACAACTCTGTGCTTGCAATACAGGTACTTATGTTGCTGAGCTAAACCCCTGGCCCCTGAATCTCCATTTAATACTCATATCAAATTTGCATTAAATGTTACTGGCCTACATGGAACTTAGCCCCTATGGAATGTCCTTACCATTTCCAGACCTTTTTGGGATCCTAGGTAAAACTGCTTCATGGATTCAATCAACAGCAGATAGAAAGTGTTTCTTTAAAAAGTTACTACCAAGCCGGGTGTGGTGCACGTGTACACCTGTAATCCCAGCACTCAGGAGGCTGAGGCAGGAGGATCACTGTGAGTTCCAGGGCAGCCTGGACTACAGAGCAAGATTCTTTCTCATAGAAAAAAAATAGAAAGAAAGAAAGGAAGGAAGGAAGGAAAAGAAAGTGAAAAAAGAAAAAAAGTTAATACCAAATGAACATGTATACATTTTTGTCATATTCCCTAAACAATATAGCATACTATTTACATAGCATTTACATTATGTTAGCTATTATAAGTAACACAGGGAGAACTTAATGTGTTCAGGAGAAAATATGTAGGTTATATGCAAATGCTATGCCATTTTGTATTTGACCATCTGCATGTCTGGTATCTATAAGGGTCGTAGAACCAGTCCCCTACAGATGCCAGGTATAATATATGCATTCCACACACATATTTGTTTTCAGACATATAAAAAAAAATCTCTGGGGGCTGGGGATTTAGCTCAGCGGCATAAACGCCTGCCTTGCAAGCAAGCAGTCGTGAGTTCGATCCCCGGGACCGATAAAAAGGAAAAACAAAACAAACAAAAAAAAAAAAAGTAAAAAATCTCTGAAGTCATATACATTCAGAATTTTGCTTCTGGAGGGATCTAGTAGTTTGAAAAAAAAAGAAATTTCACTATATACTATTTATATATTTTGTTTTCATATTTTTAAATTTTCTATATTTATTATATACTATTTTGCATATCACATGAAAGTGCTGGTTATCCAAAAAATAAACATAAATAAAAATAAGAATAAAAGAGAGCCAGTCATGGTGATATAAGACTGTAATCTTAGCACTTGGGGAGACTGAGGGATGAGGATCCTGAGCTCCAGGCCAGCCTGGTCCATGCAGCAAGCTCCAGGCAAGCCTAGACTAGACTGAGACCTTGTCTCAAAAAATTTTTTTAAAAAAATCAGTCAATGAAGGGCCAGGGATTTAGCTTAGCAGCATAAGCGCCTGCCTGGCAAGCACAAGGTTGTGAGTTCGATTCCCAGTACCAAAAAAAAAAAAAATCAGTCAAGGGTCAGGGGATGTAGCTCAATGGCAAGAGTACGGGTTTATCGTGCACAAGGTTCTTTGTTCAATAGCTAATACACACACGCGCGCGCGCACACACACACACACACACACACACACACACCAGTCAAAAAATTATTCAAGAAAAAAATGAAGACAATTGTTAAAGTGATCAATACAGCTCCAGATGGAAGAGCTATTATTGATTTGCACTTCTCTCATTCCCCACGACCAAGGCTGTCAACCCTACTTTCCGACTACTTCAGACCTGTCCACCTCTCTCGCTGTCTCCGTCCTTACTACCCTGGATCAAGCCTCAGGCATCTTCTGCCTGGATGCTGCAGTCCTCTGACCATCCCTCCTGACCATTCCACACCTACCCTCTTTCCTGTTCGTGTTCCACAAAATAGCTAGATGGATCTAAAATAAAAGAATGGACCATGCCATTCTCCTTCAAAGTGGGCTTTACACACCAAGTTTTCACTTTTAATTTTACCATATTCGGTACTGGAAAGAGCTTCTGATTTTATTAATAGGCACTGAGTCCTTATGGAAGCAACCTTTACAGATACAATGCTGTTTACTCTTTGTAACAGTCCCATGACATGGGTGTGATTATTGTCTTCATTTTACAGATGACAAGACTCAAGGGGGCTGCTGTCCACGAGATGGGAACCACTTCACACCCAAGTCACCTGCTCGGCTATGACAGGCGCTGCCCTCGCTGTACTCCTGGGCACAGCTGATTCCTGGGCACAGCTGACTGGTCAGTGGCAGGTGCCTGACTCAATCTGCGAGGCAGGACAGAGATGCTGCCAAGTGATCTTGAGTCCCGATTTTGGATCAGGTAACCTCCTGCCACTCTCCTATCCCGAAGTCAGTGTGGAGCCCTGACCTCGTCCCTTCTCTCTGCACAGTGGCATCTGTGCTTATAAAGTAACAGGGAGGGAGGGGCCATGGATGGCTCTGATCAGAAGGGATGATCCCAAAGCAGCCTGACTCACTGTGGACCTTGGAACTCCCTCACCACAGGTCCTTCTCGTTTCCTCAACTGTAAAACGATGGGGTGGGCAGGAGGGGAATGAATGAGATGACTCTCAGAGGAACCTCCCATTCAAAAAACTCACGGGACCATCGTGTCAGAGCAGAGACTGTCCCCTTCTCACCAGGAGAGACAAGCTTCTTCCCTAAGCTTTTGGCCAAGCACCTCCTAGCCCCTTGAATGAGAGTAGAGCAGATTTCCCAACCTGGGACTCCGGATTTGGACGGAGCTGATCTTGCCTGAGCAAATGAACCGCAGAGACGAAAACCATCTGTGGTGTGGTGGTGACGCCTTGCCACAGGCCCCTTAGCAGCCTCCCTTGTGCCAAGATCCAAGTCCACACCCCCAGGCCTCCACCAAGTGCCTCTCCCCCAGATCTGATTACAGATCACATTCCCATCGTGCACTTGGGCCTACTGCTTGGAGGTTGCTAGCCGCTCTTAAGAGTTCTTTATACAGTTCCACTTGGGCTCCCAGCCACTGAATTCTTCCTGCTCATGCATTACTTAGATTAGCTAAGGATGTTGGCATCTAGAGCAACTCCAGCATTTATCTCAGAAGGCGGCCTCATGACTGCCTTGGCTGCTATTTTAAAGCAACGCTCCTCTGCGGGGATTGTTCTTTGCAAAGTGGGATATTACATAGGCTCTCGCTGTATCTATAATTCTGCATATTTTTACAATTAGTTGGCTGGGAGTCCATTTCACCGTGGGCCTCTTGCATGTCAATCTTCCAGGAGCGAGGCGGCAAACTCTGCTTTTGTTCTCTGGCTTCTCTTCAACTAGAATTTTTATATTATTATTGTTTAGGGTACTGGGGATGGAACTCGGAGCCTTGAGCACATGCTGTACCACTGAGTTGCACCTCAGGCCTCTGGCTTCTCTTCAAATGATCTACTCTGCCTCTCAGTTGGGATAGTGCATATCTAGTGCCCTCCAGTACCCAGGACAACATCCAACAATTTATGAAATTCACACTCCTCATAATTCTGTGGTTATATTTTACAAAGCAACTAGGTCTCACAAAGGAAGCCTATAAATGCAAAACACAAAAGGCCAATTATTTTCACTTGAGCAGTCACATTTCTTACCTTAGAGTATCAAGCTTCTCTCATGGTACCACGGCTGCCTATTGTTTATTAAAATGAATTCAGTCAAGCATGATGGCGCGTGCCTATAATCCTAGCACTCAGGAGGCTGAGGCAGGAGGATCATCAAGTTTGAGGCCAGCCTACACTACATAGTAAGATCTTGTCTCAAAAAATAAATAAAATGAACTCAACTCTAAGAAATGAATGGCTTATCCAAGACAGCTCATACCAGATGTATCAGCAAGACTAAGTTTCAGCTGCTGTAGTGAGGAGACCCCATGAAACCCTGGCTTACGAGAACGCGAGAGTTTTTCTCTCAGATGCATCACTAAAAGCAGGTGGCTCCACTGCATAGTACATCAAAAACGAGGTTCTGTCATACATGTTACACAGCAGTGTGGCCCGGGGCCGTGACATTTCAAGAGCATTGTATATTTCAGAACTATAACCCAGTTGCCCCCTGGAAATCCTCCAGGGCTGGGGCTCAGGCTCCAAATGTCCTGCACATGGGCTGAAGACCACAGTGAAAGCAGCCATTATGTATTGCAAACATCTACAGTAAATAAAAAGAAAAAAGAGGACGGAGAAGCTGGGATGTAGCTCAGTTACATCTTGGGTTATATCTCCAGTACTACAAAAACAAAAACAAAAATTAAAATTAAGGAAATAAACCAATAGAACACGGGGACACAGGGAAACCAGGGGTCAAAATAAAACTTACAAATAACAAGGTGCCATCCAAGCCTGGCATGGTGGCACACACCTGTAATCCAAGCACTCTGGAAGACCAAGGTAAAAGAGTCACAAGGTCAAGCCCAGCCTGGATGACTCAGCCACCCAGCCAGACCCCGCCTCAAAATAAATAAAATAAAGTAAAATGTCTCACCCGTTAACATAGAAACATGTACGACATTAGGAACACTATATAAAAACTTCATTAAGAGCTTCTAGAGGCTGGGTGAGGTATTGCATGCCTATAATCCCAGCATCCAGGATTGCTGAAGCAAGAGGATTGCTGCAAATTCAAGGCCACTTTGGGCTACGTAGTGAGTTTAAGGCCAGCCTGAACTGCAGAATAAAACCCTGTCTCAAAAAGACAAAAACAAAACTTCTACAAAGGTTCAGATTGCAAAGAGTTAAGAATCAAACAGTCACTAAATATAACAACCTATATGCTTTCAAAATGCTGAAAAAATTTCCAGTCTACAATTCTGCTCTTTGCAAAATTATCATTCCAGAGTAACAGATTAAACACATTTATAGATGCATTAAATATCATTTGTTCCTCCCCTGGCTGGCTGTGGTGGTGCACCCCTGTAATTCCAGCATTTGGGAGGCTGAAGCAGGAAGATCCCTGTGAATTCCAGGGTAGCCTATGCCACAGTGAGTTCAAAGACAGCCTGGACTACATAGCAAGATCCTGTCTCAAAAAATAAATAAATAAATAAATAAAAATCCTCCCATGTGCCCTCTCTGGATGTGCTCCGGCAAAATAAGGGAGCAAATCACAGAAGGCATGGGATCGCAGAAGATAGATTCAATACAGAAAAGAGATGAAGTAGCGATCCAGAATAATGGAAAAGGGGAGTCTTAAAATATATGAGGCCAGGCCTGGGGAGCACACTGGAACAAAAGATTGAGGGTCTCTAGAAGAAGTGCCAATAGCATTTTAAAAAAAATAAAGAGAATAAGAGGAAGCACTTTTAATCATGTAGAAAGTTCTCTGCGATGCTACTGAAAACTATGCAAATGAAAAGAAGAGGCTGGGGATTTAGCTCAGCGGCATAAGCGCCTACCTTTCAAGTTGTGCCATCGTGAGTTCGATCCCTGGTACTGATAAAAATGAAAAAGACAAAAAAAAAAAAAAAAAAAAAAGAAAGAAATAAAGAAAGAGAGGTAACTAGAATTAGATGATATC
This sequence comes from Cavia porcellus, assembly GCF_034190915.1. NCBI lineage: Eukaryota > Metazoa > Chordata > Mammalia > Rodentia > Caviidae > Cavia > Cavia porcellus. The sequence continues at coordinate 1,156,887 of NW_026947493.1, forward strand.
ATCAGGCTGTAGTTTTACAAGAGGAAGAGCCTGAGCCGATGCGCACTTGCTGGTTTGCCACGTGATGCCTTCTGCTATGTAGGATGTAACACCAACACCCTCACCTGACACTGGGAAAACGCTGCTGGACTTCCCAGCCGCCAGGACTGCGAGCTAAATAAAGCTCCATTGTCTATGAATCACCCCGCCTTTGACATTTTGCTATAGTACACAAAATAGACTCAGACAGACGTTATCTTTTTTAAATTAAATATTCATTTGAGTGTCAAGTTTAAAAGTTCAAACTGCAAAGTTGGCAGTGTAGATTTTTAACAAATCACAAAATGCATGCACAAAAAAAACGCATGCACAAAAAAGTAGGATGCAAAATAACACTAGGCTAACGAACTGCTGATTTTAAGAGAACAAAAGACCTGAAATCACTATAAAAACATAAAATGTTGCACTATGGAACATCTAATTACACTGTAAAAAGTATCCTTTTTTGCTATTCAAAGAGAAACCAACAACATTATTATAAATACCAGAAAAGCTACCAAAAAAGTAGTAAATTTGTTTTTTGTAAAGCAGGTAATTATCAATTATATAAAAAAAAGGAACTGTAACATGGCATAGTACTTGACTCAGCAGAGAACAGTATTTATTCAGTCATAATAATGTAAATAGTGAATATTAATTTAAGTGATGACTGATGATTACAATGTAATTCCAGTAGGATCAGTTGGGCAGATAGAGGGACTCAGTGTTTAAGAAAAGTAAAATCTGTGGTCATAGAAAATTAGTTAAAATTCACAAATTAAAAAATAGAAATTTAAGAAATTATTTACAACAGATATCAACAAACTGCATTCCACAGGCCAGACCCACTTCTGAAATAAGTCTACTTCTGCCTCAATTGATGTGTTTTGAAATTTTATTTTATCTTGTTTTCTTTTTCCTTTCTCTTTGAAATAAAACGGGTTTGAAGAAAAAGGAAGAAAATGAAAAGAAAGAATTCTACCTTATAAGTAAAGTTTTCCTGAGACATGATCATGTCCATTCTTTGACATGTGGCTACCTTCTAGTTACAAGGCAGAACTGAGAAGTTTACATGAAGGTTACATTTCCCAAGAAGGGAAAATATTTATTATTTGATCCTTTACAGAAAAGGCTTACCAATCCCTGATTTAGAAAAATGAAGGTAGTATTTATTTATTTTTATTTTAAAGAGAACAAAACCCAATAAAACAAAACAAAACGGAACAATCAAAACAAAACAGTGAAAGTGGTACAGAACCTCAAAACAGGACAATAGGGACTCGACAATGGCTACCATAATGCCTCTTGTTATCTTCACAATAGTTGTCCATACCATCGGACATAGTAAAATTGAATAGAACAATCAAAACAGAACATTAAATAAAACAAAACAATAAATCGGACCAAAACAAAATAGTGAGAACAATATTGGATTTCAAAAAGACAGAAGGAAATCCCCACGGTTGCTGTGTTGCATACTATTATTGTCCTAATAGATGCTCATACGACTGGTCTGAGGCCTGCAAAGTCAATCAGACAATATAAACATTTAGTTGTTTTTGTACCTCAGTTGCTATCAACTCAACCTGTCCTCCAAACCAGCTGGTTTCAAGGTGTGGGGTGGGAGTGAGGAGCCTGGATTCTCAGCCCCGTGCAGCGGGCTCACGGGAGAGGTGAACAGGCTTCCCTCTTCTTCTTCCTGGGCTCTGAATGGCTCCAACGGTAGTATTCAATTTAGTATCTATAGCTATACTTGTGCAAAATGAAGAGTAGCCAAAAGGCTTAAAACAGACACTTTTCTGGGCTACTGCCTTTTGTTATAAGCCTCTAAGTACCAGCTGACTTCTTAAGTTCCATACATTATTACTTTTGATGAAAATAAGAAATTCTTGTTTTTAAGGAGTTGTCTTGATGCCCCCTGGGGACAGCAAGGCAGGCGCTGGTCTGCCATCAGGCTCCCGGCTGAGCCTGGCCCTACGGGCCCCTGCTCTTTGCCAGCTGCAGCATCCCATCTAAATGAGGTTTTATGAGTCAGAGCTGCCTGAAACTGGACACAGGACCACAGACACCAGAGCTGCAGGAGCCACTCTGAACTAGCCTCCAGCCACTGTTCAGTATCGTCCCTGGCATTTGTGTCACCCTCAAGTGACAGTATGATAGCATGGCTGTTTCAGTGGCTTCAAAGCCTAGCTTCATAAAAATCCTGGCTCTCCCTCCAGCTCTGACCTGGGTTATTTAATTTCCTTGGGTCTTAGTTTTGTCATTGATTATTAAAAGGGGTTACCGATGCCTCCCGATAGGGATACAATGAGCTTTTTTCAAGCAGTACACAGGAAAATAACACAGGAGTGGGGACATATAAGCCCGGTGAATGTTAGTTGCTCTTATCTCATTTTGGCAGATGACACAAATGAGGTCCAGAGAGGGAGAGTGACATGCGCAATATCACACAGCAGGGTGGAGACAGAGACCCTCCTCACACGTCCCCACATAGCTTAGAACAGGTACACAATCAAAGGAACATGAGGTAGGTGAAGACTGGGAGGTGGAAACAGAAAAGGGGGATTTTATTTTGCTTGTGCTTCAGAATTTCCGTGACTGTATTAGGAACACGAAATAAGGCGCCAAAGCAATGAATACATGGAATTGATAATTCTTTCTTTGTGGTGAAGAAGGAAGGAGAAACAGAAGTGAACATATCCTATACTAAGTGATACTGAGATGGGCAGGTTTATGACTAATCACAGTGCTTTTTAGTAAAGGCAAACTTCACTCTGGGTTTGCAGAATAAGCTGGAGGAAGGGGCATCCACTCCAGGCTGCCCTTGGTCAAGATCTTTGCAATGAAATAGGTCTCCTTGGCCACAGGTGCCACTACCTTGGAGTGCAATGGAAATTTCCACCTTGGCACCTGGCAAGTGAATGATCCCCCTTCTCCCCCTAAACTGGCTGCTCCAAGCTGGACACTTTGCATCCCGGTCCCCAGTTGACCAGCTGTTCTGGGAGACACAATTAGGGCTGCAGAAACTGGGTGGTTTTGTGGATTTCTTTCTTTCTTTTTCCCCTGCATGGAGGATGACAGTGAAGGCTAGTTTGTTTTTCAAGGGAGGGAACCAAGTCCCAGAAATAGCTGAGCCCGAGATGGCAGGCAGGCGCTGGCAGAGAGCAGGAGGCCCCAGGGCAACGCTCCCAGGCCGTGTTGACTTTGGACTGGCTGCCTGAGCATTGTAAACAATTGCAGAAATGATTTCCTACCCTGGCGAAGGTCTTGTTTGGACAAGGGTCCCCCCTCCACCACTTCTTTAAAAGGCAGTTTTATCATTTGTTTGCAAAAATGCTCAATCCCTCCACCCCCTTTTTGTTCCCTAGGTGGCTCTGGTCTCCCCCGAGCCAGATGAAAAGTCTTTGTGTTGCTTTAATGTTAACCAAACCTCACTCCTCTTTTTTTAGAAACTGTTTCAGGTTTGTTGGACAAATCCTCCCCAACAACAGCAGTTACAAGGGTCTGTGCAGGATTTTGGTAGGCTCAAGTCTTCAGCCAGTGACCTGAAATTGTTTTCCTCCTTGTCTATTACATTTTTAACCCCTAACACGGATGGGGGGAGCAATGAAAATGCAGCTCCTACTGTGCTGGCCTGCTCCAGCTAAGGCTCCGCTGTAGACTCCGAGGTGGCCGATGCGCTCGCACCCGCCCTCCCGGGACGTCAGACGGGCGCGGAACCGGTGCTCCGAGGCACAGCCCAGCGCAGCGCAGCGCGGCGGCCGCCAGCCCGGGACGGGGAGCCGTCCAGAGCGGAGGACTTTCTGTTCCTGACCACCCAGGGACAAGGGCGGCCACCCAGCAGATGGGGAGTGTGATACAGCCCGGCCCTGAGCTCCAGGACAGAGCCGGAGGAAGGAAGGGCCCACAGAGGGCCAGCAGGGGCTCCGACGGCCGGGAAGCGGGAGCCCTGGGCTGCGGGAGAGTGGGCGGGGGTTTATTCCAGGCACCACGCGCGCGAGGGAGCAAGGGGGGACACCAGCGAGGGGCCCACTTGCAGCGCGCACCGCCTCGCGCCGCGGGAACCCGGAGCGCCGCGCGCGAACCGCCAGGGGGCGGAGCTGCACCCCGCCACGGCTGGGGCCGAGGCGTCCCCGCGGCCGGAGAGCTGCTTAAAAACGAAGGTGGTCAGAAGAAAACCTGAAAGACTGAAATACTGCAGTTATACCTTCCAGACTACTGGAGAAATCAGAGCTAGGAAAATATAGGCAGTGAAAATGGAACGAGATACAGAAACTATGAATCATCTGTCTGCTTTGTAGCACTGGGTATGGCCCCCAGGGCCTTTGCGCTGAACTCCATCCTCGACCCTAATTTACTTATTTTTCATTCAGATTTTATTGGTACGCTTTAGATATACATAATGATCATACCTGGGCATGATATAACAATTCTTTTTTCCCCTTCCCCTAGCTTCCCTTCAACCTCTCCTCCCCTCCCCATTTACAAAAGCCTTTTCCCTTCTTGTTGCACCTTTTAAAAAAACTTTTCTCTTCTTGCCATTCCCTCTCCCTCTGCCTTGTTTCCCTCCCCATTTGAATGCTTTCTTCCTGTTTCACAAATATTTATTTATTTTTGAAACAGGGTCACGCTAAGTCACTGGGTTGCCCGGGCGAGGCTGGAAGTTGTGGCCCTCCAGCCTCAGCCTTCTCAAGTGTAGGAATTACAGGCATGTACCCTCACACCTAGCCAAATCTCCTCCCTTTTTGGGCTGAATGATACTTCACTGTACATACGGCATTTTATTGATCCATTCATCTGTCGATGAACACTTGAGTTGCTTCCATCTTCTGGCTGCAATAAAACCGCGATGATCCCCGTTTTCATTTTATTTCAGGGAGCTGCTGGGTCACATAGATAATGCTATGTTTATCCTGAGGAATCATCAAATTAGTTTTGGTAGTGGCTACAAAGAAGACTGCTTAAATAATTAATTTCCTATTTTTATGTGGGAGGAAATGATATGATTTATTTTCTGAAGATGATAAATTGAGTAATATAGGTTAAATAATTATTTCAAATTACAAAGGTAACCATCAGTAGAACTTAAAGAGTTTGAATACCTTTCAACTTGCAAGAAAGCAGAAAATCAAAAACAGACCACAAAGAAACAAAAGAACAGAGGATACAGAATGTGACAGAAATAAACTAAATATACATATATATATGTGTGTGTGTATGTGTATATATATATATATATATATATATATATGTATAATTTTTTTTTTTGAGATGGGTCTTGCTGGGCTTGAACTCACAATGTAGCCAAGGCTAGCCTTGAACTCAGGGCAATCCTCCTGCCTCAGCTGGCTCAAAAGTGAATTACAGCCATGTGCCACCATGGCTGGCTTAATCTGTCTGTTATAAGTACAACTGATATAAATTCACTTTTGAAAGAAAATGAAAGCAAGTTATATGTCACCACTAAGAGATACATAGTACCTGAAACCAAAAAAATTCAGAAATATTGAAATTAAATATATTACAGGCAAAGTCAAACAAAAGTAGGCAGAAATGATAACAGATTGATGGGGTGACTATAGATAACAATTACTAGAACAGAAAGTGCAAAGGTGCCAAACACAAGTAATGGTAAGAAGGTAAAAAGAGTAATTATTCTGATTTGATCAACAAACATTGTATACATGAACTGAGATCTCACACTGTATCCCATGAACATTAATGTTAATGAAAAACTTTTTAAATGTTTAAGGAAACAGAAATGCTAACTGCCAGGCATGATGGCGCACACCTATAATCCCAGCACTCAGGAGGCTGAGGCAGGAGGATCACTATGAGTTTGAGGCCAGCCTGGGCTACAAAGTGAGCCCAAGGCCAGCCTAAACTGTATAGCGAGACCCTGTCTCAAAAAGACAGAAACAAAACAAAAAAACATCATGCTAAGCAAAATAACCCAGACACAAAAAGCAACCTATTGCATGAGTCCATTTACAGAAAACATCAAGAGTAGGCAAGTCCATGGAGATGTGGGAGATTAGTGGTTGCCAAGAGTTGGGAGAGGGGAAAGTAGGGAAAACCAATTAATGGGTACGAGGCAGTTTTGGGGGTGATGAACAGGTTCTGGAACTGGCTAATGGTGACTGCAGCACAGCACAATGCTGAGAATGCACTAAATGCCACAGAATTGTAGACTTTAAGATGGATTAAATGAGCCAACCTTGCAGGCGCATGCCTTTCATCTCAGCACCCCAGGAGGCTGAGGCAGAAGGATCTCAAAGGACTTAGAAAGATGGTCTCAAAATAAAAAAATAAAAAAAAGGGTCGGAGATGCAGCTCAGTACAGATGCCCTGGGTTCAACTCCCCTCCCACAAAAGGACAAATTTTATTATATATATATATATATATATATATATATATATATATATCCTTATAAGTAGATAATATATGTTATAGGTAAATATATAATACATAAAGTTATTTTACATTTAGCATAAAAACATAATACACATATATAGCATTAAAATACATATATAAAACATAAAAATTATAGATAGCATAAAAACATTATTTATGTATAACCTACATACATTATTCATTTATATATAACATATATATTTAACACAATGAAAAAAACTATAAAAAAAGGACTTACGCTTTTGTTAATGGAAGTCTAGATAATTTGAAACAACTAAGGACAATTAGAAAATCTGGACACACAATGAAAAACACCCGATGGGAGAACAGAAGCACTCACAAGGCAACGAGAAACCCCGGGAGTAAAATTCAGAAGGAAGCCAGTGAGTTCAGCATTGAGTGCCACCTGCCCTGGCGGGTAAGATGAACTGGGAAGATGCATCTGAAAGGTTGAGAGCAGAGTCCTTAGCTGGGGCTAAGGACGAGTCTAGCCAGGTGTGGTGGCGCACACCTGTGACCCAGCACTCTGGAGGGCGAGTCTGAGGCCAGCCTGGGCTACATAGTGAGTTCAAAGCCAGCCTGGGTGAGTTTTTTCTGATATACTGAGACGTGATTCTGATGCCAACAATCCAGTGTTAGCATTCGACCCCACAGGTCCAAGGACATGGTCAGTCCCCAACAACAATCCTAGCCACATTTCTTTGGATCAACTGGCTGCAGATGTGGGGCTCCTAGGAGCCCTCCATGTTTGGTAACTCACTGGCAGAACTCGGAGGGCTCAGGAAAGCACAGTACTTACTTTTGACTGCATTTTATCATGAAGAATATCAATCAGGATGAGTCAAATGAAGGCATGCACAGTAAGCTGCCCTTTCTTCTCGCTTTTATCCAGGATAGGGATGTGCAGGTGCGAAGCAGGTATGCTGTCCCCACTACCACACAGTGCAGCCACGTACACGTCCACTGAGCAAATGAAGGAACCTGTCTAGTGGGGACACAGCCCAGGCGCCCCTCCTGTTACGTGTGAGCACACATCACGAAACACAAGCCAGCCCTCCTCGCTGTTTTTGTCAACTGATTGTTGACTGCTGTTCCACCAAGGAGCTCTCTTTCCTGGACACTGTGTGCTCGAGCTATACGCCTGGGTCTGGATAAATATGACTCGGCGTCCAGCAGAACCTTCTGTTTTAAAGTTTTAAAGTTTGTACGGTACTGCAAGCACACGCACAGCCCCATCAAGAGTGGACATCTGTTCCTTTTGGGGTCTGTGTATGGACCTGGGGCTGCCAGCTCCCTGCAGGGCCTTCTCCAGCCCATAGCCATCTGAGTCTATCTCTCTTAATACTTAAAGAGCATTTTGTGCTCAGAAGATGCAAAATGAATGTGTTTAAATTCAGTCTCCTTCTCTTTCTGTCTCTCTCATTAATTATTTTTTTAAATTTACTTGTTTTTGAGGCAAGGTCTTGGTATGAAGTTCAGGCTGCCCTTGAACTGACTATATAACCCAGGCTGCCCTTAAACTCACGGGGATCCCCTGCCTCAGCCTCCACAGTGCTAGGCTTACAGGCATGCATCCCTACTCCCAGCACTAAATTCTGCCCATCTCTAAATTCAGCTGCAGCTGCCCAATATCCACTGCTGTCATGGCCCCAGATGGCCCTTCAAGTGAGTCCAACAGAGTTTCTGCTCACTGACTCCAGTGACCTTCCTGTCCTGAAAAACTTTCTGATGTAACAACTGGATTTTCCGAGATCTGCATTGGTATGTTTGGCATCTATCAAGTATAGGGCCAAGCCAATGGCCAAGTTGTCTATCTTCCCTGCCACCCAGCATTCGTATTCTGACTACCTTCATCTGTTTCTTGTAAACCAAACCAGTATTTCTCTGGCCCCAAACCAATCCAAGGCCAAGTACCAGACAATTAGAGGCAATGCCTATGCTCTAAGGCCCACTGGAATATGCTCGCTGCCCAGTCCTAAGCTGTTGGCCTTGCCTGTCTCCCAGGGCAAGTCAAGGCTGTGACCTATGCCTTTCTTCAGGCCTCCTGACCAACACTGGTGCTTTCCCACACGACCACAATAACGTAGCTTATCCCTTCACCTTGGGAAACATAGGCATACAAATCTGCTTTCAGTGCGTTAGCTTCTAGGTGTTGTCAGTCACCTTTTAAACTACAAGCTGGCTACAAACTAAATGGACATCAACATGGCTGTATAAGGCACCTTCTGAAGGGTTAGAAAGGGATGCCCTCAGGTTCTATGCTCTTCCACCTGGCCATCCTGTCCACTGCCCATGAGTCAGTATGAGATAGGAGCAAATGGCACACAAATCCAGCCCACCGCCGATTTGCTTCTACCCTTTAGAATCAGAGTGGCAGCCTTCCCGACAGGACGCTTCCGCTCACCTTGTAGCTGCCATCTACAAACCAGGAGGCTGCTTGTCAGGCAAAGAGGGCTGTCTTCATGCCACCACCTATGTCACTGTCTATTCTTCCAGCCCCTTCCAAAGCCAGTCCACTTGCTCATCAATATGCTAACTCTTTACATTCCTTTAGAACTTTGGGAAGTAACAAGAAATCATCAAAATGATCAATTGCAAACTCTAGATAGTAAAAATACTGTAATTCACAAATAAAGAACCTAATGTATGGAAGTAATATACTAAAAGGAGACACATAACATGCTAAAATTTTCAACTACAGACAATGTCCAGAATAAAGCATGGCAAGTTTATACTAAGGCAAGTAATACATTAAGAGGACCTAACATATGTGTGGTTATAGCCCCACAAAGAGAAGACAAAGAAATGGTACAAAAACAATATCTGAAGAGATAATGTCTAAGAATTTTCCAAAATTAACTGAAGATATCAAACCACAAATCTAAAATTCCTACAAGTGCCCAACAGGATGAAATAAATAGCCATACCTAGAAAAGTCATAAACTCAAACACAAAGAAAACCTTGAAACAAATGACAGATTTCCTCCAAAGCAACAATAATTGGAACAACTTAAAAAGTCTCAACAAAGCAATAATGTCCAAAACCCAATGGAATAACATCATCAGAATGCTGAAATACACACCTAACAGGCATATTCTTCAAGCCTGAAGAAGAAATACAAGACATTTCAGACAAATGAAAATTAAGAGACTTCATCAGCAGATGATTTGATTAAGGGAAATAGTAAAGGGTGAGCTTCAGACAAGTGGATAAAGATGTCAAATGGAAGCACAGAGACACAGAAAGAAGAGTACAAATCAGCAAACATATAGATAAATCCAATGAATTATGGACTGCCAAAAACAACTATCACCATAACAACTACAACAAATTAATATATTATGAGGTTTAAAGCACAGAGATCTATCCACATTTTTAAAGGACACATTCATTGTGGAAGGAGAAAAATGGAGTTAAGGTATTCCATATTTTTTATATTATGTGAGGAGAAGGTAAAGCAAACAAGTAATATTAAACCTTGATAAGTCAGAGATTCATTTGTAATTATTGGAGTAAGTACATGCCGTAGTTAGGGGCTGCAAAGAGAACAAGACATTACAAGACATATAATTTATAGTACTGTTTTATGATAGTCACTCAAAGAGTCAAACATAAAGAAATTGCAGGAAATCTGTCCACACATTAAAGACCTAGAGAATCCAGCCAAAGGCCTAGATCCCCTGGAATATCCTGCATCAGTGCAGCTGAAGACCTAGAGCCCATGATCATGCCTCATGCAAGTCTGTTTCACAGATCTGCACTGGGAAGGCCCAAAGGTCAGCGGTGGTAGCTAGAAACTGTGAAAGCAGGATTAAGGACCTGTGCCAGCAGGCTGAAGGTCCTACACTGGAACCAGGAAGCGACACTCAAAGTAAGGACCAGAGCTTCCCTGAAAAGAACCACAGCCATCCTCAGCAACAGTGAGATCCGGAGCTCTTCCGACAATGAGAACAGGAAGCCAGTGTGACAAGCTTCTCCAGGAGACTGACAGCACACATCTTTCCTTCCAGAGCCAGGAAGTGGCACTCAAAGTAAGGAGCAGAGCTCCCCCAAAGTGAACTGCAGCCATTCCCAGTGATAAGATCCTGAGTTTCTTTGACGACGCAAACAGCCAAGTTCATTTCATATTAGGAAAGAAGTCACCAAACTCCTTCAGGAGAACCCAGTGCAATAGGAGAACCAACAACAACAAACAACACACTACCTCATCCTTTCCAGTTCTCCTTCTATCTTGGCAACAGTCCTCATGTGGATTGGTGCTCCTCACAGCACCATGCAATTCAGTTCAGCTGGTGTTACAAGTTGACCACCAGTTATCAATCCACAACAGTACAATATAATAATAAAAGTGTATAAATTTCAGGCAATACAGGGTAGAAACAGAATGATTAAAAATATCAATGCTAGTGGCTGGGGATTTAGCTCAGTGGCATAAGTGCCTGCCTTGCAAGCACGCAGTCGTGAGTTTGATCCCTGGTACCAATAAAAAAGAAAAAGACACACACACAAAAAAATATCAATGCTAGGATTTTGAGATTTGGCTCAGTGGCACAAGCACCTGCCTGGCAAGCACAAAGTTGTGAGTTGATCCTGGTACCAAAAAAGGAAAAAAAAAAAAAAATCAGTGCTAGGGGACTAGGGATATAGCTCAGCTACTCAGGTACTTACCTAAGTGTGAGGTGAGTTTGATCTCTGGTGAAAAAAAAATACGAAAGCTGGGGAGACACAGTGCATGGGGTGAGAGGATTGCAGAACGGACAGCCGCGGGACAGTATCGGGGGTGCGTGTGCCAAGCACCACGCATCTGGAGCAAGGCATGCTCCCTGCCTCCCTGCGTGGTGGACTGTGGCACTGCAGTCTTGCTGTCTTGGCCTTGAACTCTTGGTGAGCCTTTTGCCTCAGCTTCTTGACACCATACTTGCCAGGGAGAAGCATTTGAGGAAATAGACAAGTGCATTAGATAATATAAAATTTAAATAGACTAGAATGAAGACTACATTGAGAAAAAATACATTTGAATATATCAAACTCACCTATAAGAAAACAAGCTACAGTTTCCTGTATAACAGGAACATTTAAGAAATTGATGATATGTGAAGAGGTCCTGAGAAGATGGCTGATCGATAAGTAGCAAGGTAAAGAGCGTCTCTGAGAAAAACAGCTCAGACACTAGAATTTCACCACCATGGAGAAGACTGGACAAAAGGAGAGGGATTCTCACAACCCAGAAAGAAACTAAGGAAAAAGAAAAAGAAAAGAAAAGCGTGGATAGAAGGCTGGAGCCAGACACGCTCTCGCTGGAGCTGGTCTCATGCTGTGCTAGGTGCCTTGGAGTCAGATGACTTGCAGTCATGCTGAAGTTGCGGTTGCACTGAAGACAGGGGTTGGCGAGCCCAAGGCCCTCAGCAGTAGGACAAGTTGCAACAGAGAATGGAGCTGGCATGGAGATCTGGGCTAACCCGCATTGAGTGCTCAGAATTTGGTCTGCAGGAGGGGGTGACCGGATGGATGACATATTGGAATTGGGCAGGATAGGCCTGAACGTGGACCCCAGTGGCTTCAGTTGGCTGCTTCTGGCCCAGAGCAGATTAGTGAGATTTGCTTGGGCTGGGTCATGCTCCTGGTTGGGACCAATAGCCAGGGATAAAATTGTCCCCAAAATTGGCCTGAACTGGTTCTGGCCATGTGGCACACACTAACATAGTGAAGACCCCTGGTGACTGACTGGCACGTACGGGAGGGCCAGCCAACACTGCCCTGCTAGCACCTCAACAGCAAACTGGAGAGGGCAGCAATCCCTAGCCAGCACACTTCAGAAGAACTGTAACCAATATAGAAAGGGACTGGGACCTCCACTATACACCTGTCTGGAAGAAACCAGAAACATGACAAGAGAAAGAAACAAGAGAAAGCCTCCAGCTGCCAACCCAGGCAATATGGGTCCAGGAAAAGTAAATACAGAAGAGATCAAGGGCAGCAAACATGCAATATCATACAGCATCAGCTGATATAAAGAAATATCTTTGTGACATTATCAAAGAACTCAAAACTGAAATATTAATACAAGTAAAGCAAGATATAAGATGATTAATAAAAAAAATGCTAAGCACCTCTCAAGAAGACACAGATGGAAGAATGGAAGAGCACAGAAAAAGGAGGGAAATCTTCAAAGAAGAATACAAAAAAATTTAGAATTCATGAAAAAGATTCAAAGACATTACCAGGAAATTAAAAACTCCATTGAAAGCTGGCAAAACTGCTTGAAAGAAACTAGAGATAAATTATCAAAACTTGAAGATAGGTTTTCAATGTGTGATTGTGAAATGATCTCTTAAAAATAACAAGGAAAGGGGCTAGGGATTTAGCTCAGTGGCATAAGCGCCTGCCTTGCAAGCAGGCAGTCGCGAGTTCAATCCCTGATATTGATAAAAAGGAAAAAGACAAAAAATAAATAAATAAATAATACAAAGGCTAGATGACAGGAGGATCTATCATTTAAAATAAAAAATGTGAGTGAAGAAGCAGGGGTAAACACAAATGAAATACAAAGACTACTCACAGAAATAATTAAGGAAAACTTCCCAAACATAGGAAAAGGAAATGATATTCAGATGTATGAGGCATACAGAACTCCAGCCAGCTACAACCAGACATATAATAATCAAGATCCCAGAAATTCATCACAAGAACAGAATATTAAAAGCTGTCAGAGAAAAGAAACAGATCACCTATAAAGGAAAACCTATTAAAATCATAACAGATTTCTTGACACGGACCATCAAATCAAGAAGAGCTTGAAGTGAAGTGTTCCAAGCCCTGAAAGAAAATAACCTCCAACCCAGACTGATGTACTCTGAAAACTGTCTCTCAAAATTAATGGAGAAACAAGATGTTTCCATGACAAAGAGGAACTGGGGGAGTTCATGACTACCAATGCAACCCTACAAAAAATTCCAGGAACGGTGGCAGAGAGACCTCAATGAACAGGGCAGACAGTGGAAGGAAGGAGAAAAGTAGACAACCAACAGCAGAAAAGTAGCATAGCAGAGATGGGGCAGAGAAGGTGGATATAATCTCTAGGATAAATGGCCTTGATGCACTAACAAAAAGAAACACAGGCAGAGTAGATCAGGAGATAGGGTCCATCAAGATGCTCTGTATAGGAAATATAATTAATCTGAAAGAGGATTTATGGACCAAAAATCAAATATGAGAAAACAATGTTCTATGTGACAGTAAACCAGAGAGAAGTAGGGGCCGCTCGTCCAGCAGCTGCAGATAGGTTGGAAAGACATGACACTTTTGTGCATTGGAGAACTACTCGGTTATAAGGAAGGAAAACATTTGTAGGTAAAAGAACACAACTTAAGATCAAGCTCAGGGATAAAAAGGTTCAGAACCACTTAGGTAAATAGCAGGCTGCCCCCCTAATGTAAAAACTAAAGGAGTTAGTGGGATACAAAATATACAATGCACTCTGTGAAAGTGAAAGGGGAAGAATTGTCTAAAAAAAGGAAGGCAGAGGATAGTGTTAATAATGTATCAGATTTAAAATCCACGTTATTCTCATCGCTCTGTTTAGTTTGATTATATTCTGTTCCAGGCTGTTTACTTGGACTAGATTTGAGGGCACAGACAGCTATCTCAGAAATAGCAGGATATAGTATGGTAACCATCCTTAATTTTCTGTTAACTTAATCTGAAGCCCTGTATAACTTATAACTGTCTTATTATGATTGATATTATTTGAATCTGGTTTGTTAGGTTGCTGTTTTGTCTTGCCTGATTTTATTCAAATCTGTTATGTTTGATAGTATGAAGTCTAAGAGTAGAGGCAACTCCTCTGTAGACGACAAGATTCACTAGGATAACCATTCTGGTTTGACTATTATCTGCTTTTGAAGTCTTATAATATCTCCAATGTTTTGTTTTTATTAATATTGTTGTATACTGTATAGTTTAATTATACTATTATACTGATGATATACACAATTCTATTGAAGATAACAAGAAACATCATAGTAATCATCGTAGATCACCTTGTATTGTGGTTTTATATGTCTTTCTCATTCTATGTTTTTCTAGGAATTTGTTTTATCTTGTTTTGTTTTGTTTTTTCCCTCTAATACAGAAAGGATAGATATATATGTAGAGACTCATGCATGCGAAAATTTCTAAAAGTTTATGAGAATTGATTATATAATGCACAATGAAATGAACAGCTACTTTAAAGAAAAAGAGACACTAAAATACCCAGTGCTGATTCTGTAGCATCATGATGTGAAATCCAGCAATACTATTATTCTTTGTTCACAGTGATTTTACTATTTTTGTTTTAATTTCAACATCATGAAGATATGGACAGCTATTTTGAAGAGAATGAGAGACACTATGGCAGCCATTGTTGACTTCCTATTGTCTGGTTTTGAAGACCTAAACTGCCTTCATCATCCTGTTCTGATCAGTTTTACACTATTTTGTTTTGTCTGAATTCTCTGTATGCAAATATATAGACAAGTATTTGGAAGAAAACAAGAAAAAATATAATAGACAATGAAGATCTCCAGTTGTCTTGCTTTGATATCTGTGTCTCTTACATTGTTTTCTTATTAGGAAAAATTGGTTTCCTATGATCTGTTTTGTTCTGTTTAATTTTACCCTCTTTAAAATAAAATTTAAAAAATACCAATGCTAGGGCTGGGGATTTAGCTCAGCAGCATAAGGGCCTGCCTGGCAAGTGCAAGGTCGTGAGTTTGATCCCCCGTACCAAAAAAAAAAAAAAAAAAAATCAGTGCTGGCCAAGCATAGTGCTGCATATCTGTAACCCTAGCACTTGAGGCAGGAGGATCACTGTGAGTTTGAGGCCAGCCTGAACTACATAGCAAGACCCTGTGCCAAAAACAAAACAAACCCTCCCCAAATCAAAAAAATATCAATCCTAACATACACCAATAAGCCAGTCAGGGAGAATCAGACCAACAACTAGTTGCTGTGAACATAGTATCCACTGGAGGGTGGGGGGGAAGCATTCTCTTTTGAACTCTCACAACAGGGAACTCTTCTATGACCAGGTATCATATGTAAGTTCTCATTCTCTCTCCGTCTCTCATACACACATACACACACCCTGCAAATCACCAGGAGACATCTGCTGAGTGTCCTGAAACTCAGTGCGATCTCAGCACTACCTGTCTGCTTGGTGATCCCTGTCGGAGCTCACGGTTAGGAGCTCCATCTTCAAGCAGACCACCCAGCTCCAATGCCAACCGCGTCCCTTGGACTATGACCTGTGCTGCTGACCGACTTGCTCTCAACTTCCAAGCAAGAGTACAGATGTTAAAAACCAGTACGTTTCCATATTAGGTGTTGGCATCCCCCCCCCCCCCCGGGATTGGTCACAACCGTCTGCTTGCAAGGCAGGTGCTTATGCCGCTGAGCTAAATCCCCAGCCCAGCTCTCAATTTCCTGAGTCTTAAATTTAAATGATAGCTCAGAGAACCCAGGAAAGTACTCTACTTATGCCTGCCAGTTTATGTAAAGCATACAGCAGAGAGCTAGAGGAGGAAGGACACAGGGAATGGCACAGGGTCCTGTGCTCACGCGTCTCAGTCCCCCGCCACCCTCTTTGCATGCAGAGGCTTCATCATGCTGGCAGTTCATCACATCTCACTGCTCAAGAGTTTTGTTTGGTGGTTTTGTTGGTACTGGGGCTTGAACCCATGGTCTTTGTAGAGATATCTCCCAGTGCTTTTTCATCTTTCTTATTTGGACACAGGGTATTGATAAGTCACTAAATCATCCAGGTTGGGCTGTCTCAAAAAACAAACAAACAAAAGTTGCTTCCCCAGAATGTAAGACGCTCTGGGTTTAATCCTCAGCACTGGAAAAAATAAAAAGCTGATAATGTTATCAGGATGTCACTGATAAGAGCCCCCTCCCAAGTCACCTCATCAGATAAACAGCTGAGATGGAAAGTGCTTGTTGTAACAAAGTATAGCCTTTTAATTTATCTGTAACAAAGTAAACCATGAAAATTATATAAACATGTATAGGGTCATGTGCTGCTTCCATACATATATGCATAGCATAATGTTTAAGGCGGGTTAAATGTCTATCTCCTTCAACATTTATATTTTATCATGAAAACACTCCGGTTCTCTTCTTCCAGCTTTCCGAAGTACAGACCACCTCACAGACGGACGATATCTTCAGCTTTGCTGCTATTACAACAGCACACCAGGACTCCTTGCTCCTACCTGAGCAGACTTGGTAACCGCTGAGCCACCTCCCCTCGGGCTCTTTGTCCTTCTCCCCTCGTCCCCTGGTGGGAAAGCCACGTTTTCAGGGTTCACCCAGCAGTGAGGTCCTACAGCACTTTCTTTTCCACACTTGGCTGGTTTCACTTAATCACCTCCAGTTCCATCCACCCTGTCACACGTGGCAGGGCTTCATTTTGGGGGGCTGAACAGTATTTCGAGGGGTGTCAGTACCACATTTTCTTCCTTCTCTCATCAGGTAGGGCATGTGTGGTTCCTGCCCTTGGCTGGCTGTGGTGTACAGTGCTATAGTATGTACAGCAGGGGGCTAGCTGGAGCATATTCTATGTTTAAGTTTTTGAGGAACCTCCATACTGTTTTCCGAAATGGCTGCACTAATTTACATTTCTTGCAAAAGTCTGCGAAGGTTCCCTTCCTTCACATCTGCTTGTCACCTGTCATCTTTCTGACAGCAGCCACTCTACCGTTCTTACTGGAGATGGCATCTCGCTGTGCTTATGGTTTGCATTTTCCTGATGATCAGCGAGGCTGAGCCTTTTTGCATATAGCCTCTGGTTATTTGTATGTATTCTCTTGAGAAATGCCTGTTGCATTTTTATTTTTTGATCAGGATCTCACTATGTGGCCCAGGTTGATCTCAAAGCCGGAATCCTCCTGCCTCAGCCTCCCAAGTGCTGGGATTACAGGAATGCATTTTTTCTGTTGAGTTTTTTTCCCCCTGATGCTGGGGCCTTGCATATGTCACACAAGTTCTCTACCACAGAATTACAACCCCAGCCCCATTATGGATGTTCTCAATATTAACCCCTTTAAATATTTTTTCTCATTCTGTAGCTTGTCTGGGCAGAAGCTTTTTTAGTCTGAGGCAGTTCATTTGTCTACTTTTGCTTTTGTTTCTAGTGATGATGGGGTCTTATCTAAAAAAAATTGTTACCCATTCCAATGTCATGAAGCACTTCCCTCATGTTTTCTTCTAGTAGTTCCATGCCTCACATTTTAAGTATTTAATCCATTTTGAGTTGATTTTTGTCACAAAAGACATTCTTATCACTCAGGAAATTCCAAGAGTTTTAGTCTCTGTGCCAGGAACCTGGAACAAGGACCAACTAGATTATGCCACATGGAGATATCCCTGGACAATTAGATTCAGAACAGAAAAAAGAATTTTGGTTCTTACTGGATATCATACATGAAAAATATTTCTAACAGGCTGTATATTTAAATATGAATGGGAAAACAAAGTTTTTAGAAGGAAGCAGAACATCTTCATCACCTTGTACCATGCAAAGAACTCTTAAATGGGGCAAAAAAATCGGAGAAAACTATATGAGGAAAAATAATAAACGGGCTATCTTAAGAGTGTTGAAAAAAGAGTGTCTGCTAGTTTGAAGAGAATAAAATGGAAAACTTCAGAATATAAGATACTTCTTGAAACAGCTGGGTGTAGTGACACACACCTATAATCCCAGTACACTAGGAGGCCGAGGCAGGAGGTTCTTGAGTTCAAGCCCAGCCTTGGCAACCTAGCAAGACTGTCTCAAAATTAAAAATTAAAGAAAGGGTTAGTGTTCTGGCTTGTATCTAGATGTCAACCTCTGAAAGCCTTATGCAGTCACAGGTGGGGCTCTTCGGAGGTGGCTGGATCTAAAGTGTGTGATGCTGGGATCAAGGATGTGATGCTAGGAGGAAGATGACCTCTCCCACAGTGTGAAAGCTACCGCCCACAGGGTAGGTAGCCTGGACAGGATATAAGGGACAGAAAGAGGGTCGTTGCTTGTCACTTGCTGGCCTTCTTTGCTATAGACTATTTCTCTACCACGATGCCCCTCTGCCATGCCACCCTGCTTTAGAGCCAGCTGACTATGGACTGAAACCTCTGCAAACTGTGAACCAAAATAAACCTTTCCTCCTGTAACTTCAGGTGTTAGATATTTTATCTCTGCAACAAGGAAAAGGTAACTAAGACAGCTAGAGATATGACTCAGTGCAACGGCCTTGGGGCTCAATCCCCAATACCAAACACAAACATTTTTTTTGCAGTAGTAACACATGTATTCATGTGGCCAAAATATATTTAAAACTCCTACAAATAAATAACAAAATGACAGAAAACAATGCAAAACTAAGCAAAAGATTTGAACAAACACTTCATAACAAATTGTATCTAACAGCCAATAAATACAGAAAGGATACTCAACTTTATTAATTATAAATGAAATAAAAATTAAAACCATGATGAGCTATTTCATACAACCTCCAGAACTGTCTAAAAATAAAGTCAGATACAACCCATTATTAACAAAGCAAACAGAATTCTTAGTAACTGGTGGTGGGAGTGTAAACTGATTTATGGAAAAACTGCCTGTATCTAGTAAAGCTAAAAATAAGGATAGTCTATGGATCCAGCAAGTTGTAGGTACATACTGAACAAAAAATGTTTCATATTCACCCAAAAGACATAGGAATGTTCATGAACACAGTATTCATAATAACCTCACACTGGAAACTAGCCAAGTAGCCATCAACAGTGTTATAGAGAATGAAAACATGGAATATTTATATGAACAACGTCAATCAGCAATGAAAATTAACATATTCAACAAAACTGTCAGGGAGTGAATTCTGTCACACACACACACACACACACACACACACACACACACACACACACCACCTCCACCTTCCATTCAGATGTTGAGGCTCGGACCTTCCATGCAACTGTGTTTAGAGACTGGGCCTCCAAGGTGATTAAGGTTACAAAGGTCATAAGGGTGGAGCCTGAATCAATGGGACTGCTATTGTAGAAGAGAAAGAGACACCACAGATCTTTCCTCCTGCATGCAGAAGCAATGCCACACGCAGGCACAGCAAGCCAGGAGGAGAGACCTCCCTAGAAACCAGTCCTGCGGGCCTGTGATAAAGTTCTCTTGTTTAAGCAACCCCGCTTGTGCCATGTTGTTACGGCAACCCTTGAAGACTAATACAAATATGAATTCCACAAAAATCCTGAGTAAAATGAGCAAGACAAAAGCAGTTCTTAATTATTTTATTACCTTCAGTAGCTGTTTAAAAATAGACAAAACTAACCTCTGTGTTAGAGATCCTGAGCTAAGACCCAAGGGCAGGGTTGCCTGAAGGGTGTGTGAAATGACTTCTGCAGTGCTGGCAGCGTGTGTTCAGCGTTCAGGGCCCGTGTATTTCCTCTATAAAGGCCAGCAAGGCGTACATCCACAGGGCCTTGTCTGTACATATGCTGCATTTCACATCAGAGAATATGACCAGCACCCAGGCCTCACACTTAACACATGAGTTTCCCTCTGAACTACATCCCACATCCAGAGAATACAGTATTTAACTGGCTCAGAATGGTAAAAGAACCAAAAATGGGGTTATAAACATAACTCAGTGGTAGGGTATGTGTCCAGGGCCCTCAGTTTGATTCCCAGCACTTCAAAAGCTAGAAAAATACTAAAACAATATTTTGAGATAGGCCTTTAAAAGTTGGGGCCCTCGTCAAATAGAACAGGTATCCTTCAAGAAAAGGGGAAGGCATATACATGCAGACAAAGGACCAAAGAAGGGTACGAATGGAAGGCAGAGCCACCTGGGCGCCTGGGAGAGGCATCAGGAGAAATCAATCCTATTACACCTTGATCTTGAACTTCTAGCCGCAAGAGCTGTGACAGAATTTCTGTTGTATAAGGCATCTGCTCTGTGCTATTCTGTTATGGCAGCTCCAACAGGCTAATAGCATGTAGCAATGCCACATTGTTTTCTGCTTAGTTGGTGACATTTGGATTGCTTCCACTTTTGGCTATCACAAATAATGTGGCCATGAACATTTACATGCATGTGTCTCTGTGCACATCTGGTTTTTGTTTGGTTTGGTTCAGTGCTAAATACTAAACCCAAGGGTGACCTAGGGAGAGAACCAGCCAGCCGGCATTTCTCGAGGTCCCCACCATGGTGGGCAGTGGGCAACAAAGGAACCCGCTTGCCTCCCTGGTGAGCAGCTATGAGCCTACAGGCACACGGTCTGAGAATTAAACATCCCATCTCCCACCACCACCATTGGCAACTGGGAGCCAGAGGTCTGAGCATCTCTTGGGAGGATGACCATGTGCAGTATAGCAAATATGGGGGATTTCCTTCTATCATCCTCTTTGAAGGCAAATATTGTTAGCACTGTTCTGTTTTGTTCTGATTAATTGTATTGGCTCTAGTCAATACTCTGTTTGGATAGGTTTTATGATATTCTGTATTTGGTTTGATTTTGCTATACCTGATTGAAAGGACAACTATTGTGAAGATAATGAGATATACTATGGTACCTGTTATTGTTATCCTGGTAAACTGCTGTGAATTTCACTGCATTGTCTTGATTGGCTTTGTTCTGTCTTGTTCTATTGTATTTTACTACCGGCAAAATAATAATAATAATAAAGGCTGAACCTAGTGCCTCTACACTGAGCTACATCCCCAGCCCTTGGGAATTTTTTATTTTGCTAAGTGGTTAGGTTGCCTAGGTGAGGCTCAAACTTGTTCCTCCTGCTTCAGACTCCCACACTGCTGGATTTAGAGGATGCACCACCACACCGAGATGTTTATTTTCTCTTGGATATATCTAGAAATGCAAGGCTGGATCATGTGGTAACTTTACGTTTGAGCAAGTAGGTAGGAGGCGGTACTGAAGATTAAACCCAGGGCTTCACATGCACTTAGCAAATGTTCTATCACTGAACTATTTCTCCTGTCCTTTTTCTAATTTTATTTTGAGACAGAGGTTTGCTAAGTTGCCCAGGCTGGCCTTGAATTTGTGATTATTCTGCCTTAACTTCCTGAGTTCCTGGGATGACAGACAACAACAGGGTACAGCAACAAAGGGTAAAGGAATGTATAAAGAGCAGGAAAAAAATGCCACAAAATAAACCTGTAACACAGGGATGATCAAAATCAAACACTATTTTTTTGAAAACACTAATAAAATTCGGAGGTTCCTAGAAAAAGTTATAGAAAGAGAAGGCATGAATTACTAATGTTATAGACAGCTAAATTAGGTAGAAATACTACAGGCAGTCAGACAAGGCTGGGCTCTCGAAGGAGTCAGTACAGATACATTACCTAGTACAGACTCAGGTGCATTCCCTAAAGGGCAGATCTCAAGATGAAAGATGAAATGACTATACCTACATACTTCCTCTAGGGATGAGCAGCAGTGATCGATCGTATCAATCACCTGGGTGGAGGATTAAACCTCCCTTCCTGGAAAAATCCTGTACGTACACTTGCTAAGTGACTTGCCTCCTTGCTTGATCCCCATTTAATATTACCTAAGTAATATCACTTGTAATCTTATTGGTCAATCATAGTTTTGCCCCACCTCATACCTACCTTATGACACCCCATTGGATCAAGTACACTCTGCTACACAGCTAAGCAACTATACTTGTAACCTTATTAGTTGATTATAGTTTTGTCCCACTTTAGACCCACCTCACCTCATGGGTTTGCTCTAGAAAATTCCCTTGAGCCAGGCATGGTGGTGTAGGCTTTAATGCCGGCACTCCAGAAGCTGAGACAAGAGGATCATCACGAGTACAAGCCTGAACTACTGTCTCAAAAAAACAAAAAACGTCTTCTGTGTCTCTTAGAAGCTTTCTTTCTCCCGGTAAACATTTTCTATTCTTAACCTTTGCTGTTTCTAAAATTCATCAATTTTAAAGAACACAAACTTGCCATAATGGACATTTAGTGGGTTAGCAGGTTGGGAGTTACAATATTTCCTTTGTATTATTTGGATTATTTAGAGGTCCTAAATCACTAATACTGAATGAAAAAACAGTATTGCTACATTTAAAAGATATTAAGATTCTAAATAGCTTTATGCCTTCAAATACATTTGAAATTTTAAGTGAGTCTGAAAAGTTCCTAGAAAACTACATTTACAAAATTGAACAAAATATAAAACCTGAATAGTACAATAACTATTAGAGATTAAGCTCAAATTTAAATCTTCCATAAAGGGCTGAGGATTTAGCTCACTGGCAAGCTCGAGGTCGTGAGTTCAATCACCAGTACAAAAAAAATAAAAAACAAAAACAAATAAATCTTCCATTAAATAAAAAACCTCTTCTAAAAAGAAAACTCCGGTTCCATAAAGCTTCACTAGCACATTCAAATAAATACCAAAGAAAAACATCATGATTATGCAAACTGTCCCAGAAAACAGCAAAAGGAGAAACATATTCCAACTCAATTTATGAGGCCAGCACCATGGGGTTACTGAAACCTAACAAAGACATTACAAAGACAAAAAATTTGACGATCTGATTAACAGATGAAAAAACCTCAACAAAACACTAAATTTAATAAATACAAAAGATAACACATTAGCTTTTCATCACTGAAACAAATCCCTGCAATAATCAGCAAATTAAAAGTCTCAGAAAGGCCAGGCATGGTGGCATATGCCTATAATCCTACCACTCGGGAGACTGAGGCAGGAGGATCCCTGTGAATAGAAGCCAGCCTGAGCTACAAAGCAAGTTTAAGTCTGCATTGCAAAACCCTGTCTCAAAAACAATTTTTAAAAAAACCTCAAAAAAAAAAAAAAAGCTAAAAATTAACAAAAATTTGGGGCTGGGGATTTAGCTCAGCGGCATAAGCACCTGCCTTGCAAGCAGGCAGTCGTGAGTTCGATCCCTGGTACCAATAAAAAGGAAAAAGACCAAAAAAAAAAGTTTCATTTTGCCTCACAGTTCATGGTCATTTTGCTCTTTGCTTTAGCTTTTGGCCTGTGCGAGGCAGCACATGGCAGCAGCTGTGGCAAAGAGGAATTCACCTGAAGAGACAGATACAAAACAGAGAAAGAGGAAGAGCTTTCAGGGCATGATCCAGTGGATCTAGCTGTGGTGGTCACACATGGGAGAAGCCCATGGTGGAGCAAAGCCACTGGACTCCGGGTCAGGACTGAAAGAGAGAAAGAGGAAGCTGAAGAGACTGAGGCCCCACAATCCCTCCTGGGCACGCACAGTGACCTGAAGAACTCCTGCTAGACTCCATCTCTTAAAGTGCTCATACCCCTAGCCTACCCAGCAGGTTGTAATCCCAGCATTTAGGGAGGCTAAAATAAAAGGAATACCAAGTTTGGGTTTTGCACGGGCATCATAGAAAGATCCTGTTTTGAAACTAAGAAGTACAAGTAAAAGGTGCCAGAGAGACAGCTCAGTGGTATAGCACTTCCGGTTTCAATCCCCAGTACTGGCTGGTCCTCTGATGCGAGAGATAAAAAGAGAAAACAGAGAAAGAAACAGGTTTTTATTGCGCTGCTGGAGGGCTTCCCAAGAAACCAAGACTCCTCTGGAGGAACAAACTAAAAAAAAACCAGGGGCTTTATTTGGAATTGACAGGGGTGGTGTTAAAGGGGGCGGGCAGAATGACGTATCGGCAGCTGATTGGCACGCACGAAAGAGTGGGCGGTCTAACTTTTGGGCTCTGGGAGAAGACCATGGAAGGCAGTGCGGAAGGGAGTGGGGTTCGGCGTTCGGTGCCAGGTTATCTCAAGCATGGGAAAAACCTGTCAGGTACCAAGAAGAAAAAAAATTTCCACTCCCCCACATTTATCCCCAACCGAACACCTGGCTAGCTGCCAAGCTGATGGCTATGCCTCCAACACAGACATTTGGGGAACGTTTAATATCCAAATTACAGTACTGGTAGATTATAATAGTGGCTGAAGGTATGTATTATTCCAGGAGGCAAAAAAACAACCTATAATGTGATAATAATACAGATAGCACAACTGGGGCTGTGGAACCATTACTCTCCACTTACCTGAACCGGGCTCGACATCCCAGAGCCAACCCTTTCTTTGAGCTTTGTCCTCAGGCCTACTGCCCAGAGTCAGAGAGAAGAAAAACAAAGACCCCTGGAAAATTCTGCAAACGCAAACCGGGACGCATGTGTGCCAGTTTCTCCAGCGGGACCTGGAGTAACCTTTCCTCGATTTGGAGCTCACGGAAGGCTGACACATGCGGACTGCGTCTCACACCTAATGACAACAGAGTGAATCATGGGAGAGGGCGTGCACAGTGAGCCTGCTGATCTGACTCAAAACTGTCAATCACAAGGTCAGTCACACTCTGGGTGAGACCAAAAGGAAAGGTGCGCTAGGCCCACTGCTACATTTGAAATTGTTAAATCCACCACCTTTAGCGCTTCTGCTGTTTTTTTTCCTCGCTGGCACAAGACCACTCACTGAGCAAACCACCACCTAACTAAACTTCATACAACTTTGCTGCTTTTTCTGTATCTTCATGGACAACATCCAATTCTTTGTTCATCACACACAAGAAGCTGGAAACCTGTCAGGGAGCCATCATCCATGGCAACAATAAGCCAAAATGGGGAGACTTTTGGTGAGGAACAAAAAAGCGACAATTAGGAAAGGTGTTATGAAAAAGACCTCTAGGGTGATAGTCATGTTCTATTTCTTTACCTGAGGAGAGGTTACCTTGAATATTTATGAAAATTCACTGAGCTGTATTTTTGTTTTCTATGTTTTTCTACATGTGTTTTACTTGACAATGAAAAAAATTGAGGAAAAAAATCCTATAGGCTATGTGTAGTG
Source organism: Cavia porcellus (assembly GCF_034190915.1). Lineage (NCBI taxonomy): Eukaryota > Metazoa > Chordata > Mammalia > Rodentia > Caviidae > Cavia > Cavia porcellus. Next base: position 1,182,227 of record NW_026947493.1, read on the forward strand.
GCACACACCTGAAATTCCAATCTCTGGAAGGCTGAGGCAGGAGGATTCTCATGAGTTCAAGACTAGCCTGAGCTACATTATAAGTTCAAGACCAGCCTAAACTACATAGTGAGACCCTGTCTCAGAAAACAAAATGAAACAATGTTCAAGAGTAAGTTCATACATATGATCTAGCCTTAGATAATTTCCACAATGCCTGCCTTGTGACACACAGTAGGGACTCTGCAGATAAGAAACATTAGGAACTGAGTTTTATTGTGGGCTAATGTACCAGGTTCTACTTACTTATTTTCTTTTAAACAAGGTCTCTCTGTATAGTTTAAGCTGGCCTTGAACTCATCACAGAGCCCGGCCTGGCCTCAAGCTCACAGCAACCCTCCTGCCTCATCCTCCCAAATGCTGGGATGACAGGAATGTGCCACCAAGCCTGGCTATACTAGATTCTGAACACCTATCTTGTGTCAGCTCACATAATTCTCACAATAAATATAATTATTATCTCCACTGTGAGGAATGTGTAAATCGTAGGAATTGTGTATTTCACCCTGGGTGCCTAGGTAGCTAGTGGGCTGGTTGGAGTTTGAACACAAGATTCAGGCAACTAAGTCTTAACAAGTATAAGATGCTATCAGATGTAGACCAACTAATTGGTGCAGGCTTATGAGGTCAGAATGAAAGAGACAACAATCTGTATGTTAAACAGTAGGGGCTGGTCATATAAACTGTGATAGTAATCTCGCTTAGCTGTTAAGATGATGATATGAGTCTACATTTATATTTCAAGCCATTCATAACGCCATTGAAAAACAAGCTATAAACCTGCACACAAATATTTCAATAGTTTTATTCATAACTGTCAAAATCTGGAGATGATATAGAAGGTGAATGGAGTCAGTTGTGGTGAAAACTTGTATCCCAGAACTGGGGGCTGAGGCAGGAGGATCGCCAAGAGTTCAAGGCCATGCTACATAGTAAGATCCTGTCTCAAAAATACATAAATAACAATCAGATGTGGGGGCTCACACCTGTAATCCCAGTACTCTGGAGGCTGAGGTGGGAGGATCATTGCGAGTTCTAGACCAGCCTGGTCTACAAAGTGAGCTCAAGGCCAGCCTGAACTGCATAGTGAGACCCTGTGTCAAAAGACAAAAAAAAAAAAAAAAAAAAAACCACAACAAACAAACAAAAATAAAACAAAAAGGAGGAAGAGGAGCTCAGGACATCAGGAACTTGGCCAAGGAAACCCAGGCACTTAGGTGGAGAGCCATCACCCCTGCAAACACTGTGTCTGTACTGCTACTTCTAGGAAGCCCTTAAAATATACCCAGGCTGGCTTCAAACTCCTTCTCGTGCTCAGCCTCCCGAGTGCTGGAATTACAGCTTGGCTTCTTGAACTATATTAGACATCACAATCCATGCAACAACTCTGAGGGTACGACTAGTAATTATTAATACCAAAGTGATGGCGGCTGTCACCAACAGAGGACTGTCCTCCTCACACACTACCTTTGAGATAAGTGTTGCTGTTATTCCCATTTAGGGATGTGGGCCTAGAGGCAGTGGAAAGTCAGTCAGTTCGAGGAGGTGGAATCACTCCTAGGAAAACCGAACCCAACAAGAGTCAGGTTAGCTTTAACCTCCTTTCTCCAGAGCCACCTTCGCCCCGTAACTAAGGCGCTGTCGAACTGTACAAGAGCAATGTGGCTCGAGCGCCACCGGTCCAAGCTCTGAGCTGCTCCCCCTGCAGGACAGATCTGCGACTCCCTGGAGCCCAGCGCCTACGTCTGCGGAGCCTCCTCCGAGCGGAGGGGACGCGCAGCGCCCTCAACTGTAGCCAGAGGAGCCCCGGTTCCCATCGTCTCAGCTTCGCGTCCCCCTAGGATGACCCTTGAGCCGCGGCTGGAAAGAGATTCGTGCAGCCCGGCCTCTTCCTTGGGCGGAGGCGCTGCCGTCTTCACCCTTCCTGCGCTCCCAACTCCATGTGAGGGAAAACCCTCTTGCTGCGTAGTGAGCGCCGTCGGGAAGTAGTCTGGGATTCGGCTGCCGCCCCACAGGCGTGCAGAGAACTGCTTTGCAGCAGCGCGGCCCCTCTCTGCGTGCTCCTCCTCTGGGTCCCTCCCGGGGTCTGTCCCTCAGCTCCTCCTGGTTTTATTCCAGCCACCTTCTCTATGAGCCCCCCACCCCCACCCCGGGCCCCGAGTTTCAGTGGTGCCCTCCCGATGGTCATGTCTCTTTGACACCATGTTCTTTCCATCGCCTGCAACCCCGTCATAGTGGTACAGGAGAAAGAAACTCCCTGCCTGCTAGATGTCTAGAAAGAGTTTGTGTTCTCTAAAAACCAAAAATGAAGTCTAGGAACAGAGGTTAACAGCAGAATATATTTACTGGAAAGATAAAGCTTCTGTCTGAGAGAGAGAGACAGAGACAGCCAGCCAGCCAGACAGACAGACAGAAGGCATCCTGAGTGGGTTGCTGAGGACCCTGCCTTTTCAAGGAATTTTTACAGAGCATAACCACGATGTGAGGTGGGACCAAAGTGGGGAAAAATGGAAATCACAAGGTGGGCACGAGGAGGGATAGAACTATGGTCAACCAAGATTATGAACATAATTGCTCAGGTGACAGTGATTGAATGGGGATCAATGGAGAAGCAAGTGGGCAGGACACAGAACAGGGGACCCGTCAGTGTCTCTTCCTGGGCTTCCCAAAGTGATCATACCTATTCAGAACATCAATCACTGTTGTTTAACCTTAGGGGAAGTATGTGTGTGCACTGGTTCATCTCTTGTCTCGAGGTCTCACCCTCAGTGCAGGGGTCTGTCTCCCCACGGTAGCCATGTATCTCACCCCCTCTCCTGCACTGACTCCTTCGAGGGCCAGCCCTGCATGACCGCCTGTAACATTTCTACCTAACTCACCTCTCTATAACAGTAGGCTCTGTACATTTTTTAAGTAGTCAGTGCCTGACAGGTCGAGTCCCCTTGTTGTGACACCTCTTGCAGTGGCCCCATTCTGCTGCCATGGGGCCTCAGTATATATCACATCTACTTCAGTAGACAGGTTTCCTGCCTAGGGTGGTGGGGGAAGAGTAAAGGACTGATGTTGGGGGTACTCCAGTGCCAAGAGCAGGGCTGGATTTTTTTTAAAAAATCTTTTTTTTTTTAAGTTTTTTTAACAAATTGTTTTGTTTTGTTTTTTGTTTTTTGGTACCAGGGATCAAACTCATGACCTCATGCTTGCCAGGCAGGCGCTTATGCCGGTGAGCTAAATCCCTGGTCCATGGCTGAATTTCTTCAATAATAGGGCTCTGGATTTCAAAAAGAAAAAACTATCCCCCTTTCTCTCTTTCTTCTCCCTGGTGCACTCACTTCTCCTCCCTCTTCATCTCCATGAATAAGAAATTCACCTTCTAAAGTCTTGATTTGTTTGATGTTTTAAACCAAATCAACTCGCAGAATTTTGATAAAAGCATGTACTATATATTAATAGGTTCTCTGTGAGGCATTTAATTTCATATATATATATATATATATATATACACGTTTTTTCATTTATTTGTTGTTTAGTGTCGTCTTTGGAGACAGGGTCCTGCCATGTAACGCAGACTGGCCTATGCATGAACTCATGGCAATTCTCCTGCCTCAGCTTCCTGAGTGCTGGGATCACAGGCATGCGCCACCCTGCCTAGCATATTTCTTAATACAACAGCAATGTTTTCTCCTTAAATGAAATAGGGAAGTCTACACCTTAATGGTGTTCTTGCCATACTCTGTGGCTTTCTCTTTATCCTTAAGTTTTTCGGGAAAAATCTAAGTGGTCTAAGTGATAAAGGGAGAGCTGTACCATTTTCGGAGGTGACAGGAACCTGCTGGGCTGTGTGGTGGTCACTCGAGTTCACCCAGCCCACAAAAATAAGGGAGGGACGGCCTTTAGTGCGAATATCACAGTGATTACAACAGGTACCGAATGTGTGTGTCGCCCCCCCCCCCTACTTTGCTCCAGGCTGTGATCCCATGGGTTAGCCAGATTCACCTTGGGAGAGGCAGGAGGGCCTCTTTCCAAAAAACTAACGACGGCCATTTTAGTATGTAAGGAAATCTGACACTGCACAAATAAACACTTTCTTTGGTACTTTGGCCATGAGATGTCGTCATTATTTTGTGTGTGTGCAGCAGTCTTGGTGGCTGGCATCTGGTAACACTGAAGGTGCTATTTTTACCTGCTGGGTTGTGAAAAAGATGCTTCAGAGGTCTTGCACAGCTCTCTAAAAAGCACCCGCAGGACCCTCCCCGAGACCTGTGGGAGAGCAAGAATGAATGGGAGAGCGAGGGGAGGGAGGAGATGACTCCACCAGGATAGTGAGGAAGTGAATTGGCGGACAGGGAGGAAAAGGAATGGGCAGGGCGCAGGGCGCGGGAGGTGAAGGCTCTGCCCAAGGTGGGCTCACCGCGGCGCTGGGGGAGCTGAGGGAGCAGAGGGACGACTTCAGAACAACCTGTTTCCCCGCTGGTCTGTCCCACAAAAGTCGGAGCCCCTGGAAGACAGGAACTTGGTTTGACTGTTTCTGTACTCTGGGGCCCTAGAACAGAGTCTGGCACATTCACAGAGTAGCTTCGAGATTTGGCTGCCCTTACAGGCAACATCTCAACTGCACGATGAAGCCTTGCCAAGCACACGGCGCAGCCAGCAGGGAGGGACTGAGGGAAAGAGAAAGCACAGACGTGCTCTTCAAAGACATGCGCCATCTGTGCGCTCCTCCCATAGGTCAGAACCTAAATTCCATGGCCACGCCTCACAGAAAGCATGCTGGGAAATGTAGTTTTACTCTGGCTGGACTTGTGTCTTGCTAAAAATTCTGCTCTTAAAATATCACCAACAGCCAGGCATAGTGGCGCATGCCTGTAATTCTAGCACTCGGGAGGCTGAGGCAGGAGGATCCCCACACACTGGAGATCAGCCTGGGTTACACAATGAGTTCAAGGCCAGCGTAAACTACATATACATAATGAGATCCTGTAAGACAAAACAGAGAAACAAACAAAAAGCTAACTTCAGCATTCATATGTTTATAAAATGTTTTTGTAAATATGCCCCCAAAAGCCCAAGAGCCCGGGCTGTTAACTTTACTTCTCCACATTCCTCAAATACTGCTCCTACCTGTGAGAATGTGCCTTGTATATGAATGTCATTTACCACACAAGTTCCTGGGGAAGAAAAGGCAGAGAAACAAAAGCAAAATTACCTTATCATCAATAAATTCCAGTAAAGCTAATAGGAAGATCAGCTGCAATACAAAATGCACACAAACAGAGACCAAGGCTGGACTTCTGAGTGAGAACATGTGACAAATTATGCATTTATTATGCACCAAGTCCAAGATCTTTAGAAGGGTACTCCTAAGCAAAGCAACCAAACTCTGTTACCTCACTTAGAGGAGACCTGCTAAGGAACAGGTCAAAAAAATACATATCTCAGAAGAATGTCCAGATATAAGTTATACACAGCCCGGACAGGCTTCATAATCAAGATGTCTAGGTTCTGGGTCCAGTGTGGGGGTGCATGCCTGTAATTCCAGCACTCAGAAGGCTGAGCAGGAGGATCACTATGAGTTTGGTTCTAGTCCTGACTTCATAGTGCATTCACTGCTGGCCTGAGCTACATATCCAGACCCTGTCTTAAAAACAATTACAATCAAAAACATACCAAATCAAAACAAAAGTTTAGGTCTTAGGGAAGTAAAAAATACATTTTTAAAATCAAATTAATCTAGGAAACATTTTTAAAAGGATATCCATGTCCCAAATCAGAAACAAAGCAAAAGGGCTTTACATGCAGTTTGCATAACAAAGGAAAAATAGAAAATAGCAAATAAATAGAATCATAAATGTCATGAATTATAAGCAAGATTATCAAAACAATATAAATATTGAGAGAATATTTGAAGCATGGTGTGGTAGTGCACACATGTAAACCTAGCTACTTGAGAAGCTGAGACAGGAGGTTTGCAAGCTCAAGACCAGTCTGGGCAACTAAGTGAGGTTCCATCTCAAAATAAAATTTAAATGAGGGTGGGGGCAAGCGGTGCTGAGAAAAGCAGCTATCCACATGCAGAAGACTGAATCTAAACCCCTAACTGTTGCTATGTACTAATTCCTGATACTAAAACAGAAACCTTTACTCTGCTAGAAAATTAAATCAATTGAAACTCTTAAACTCATCAGCAAAAGTAGACTATTGGAACACAAACCAAACTGCACAAGAAATAACATCAAAAGTCAATAAATGGCATTATATCAAATTAAAAATCTTTTGCACAGCGTGAGAAACAATCAGTAGAGTATAGAGACAAATGATAGAATAGGAAAAAGAATTTCTGCCACCTATTCTTCAGACTGAGGATTAATATCTAGAATATATAAAGAACTCAAAAAATATTAGACCAACCCCAAATAAAAGACCCAATCAAAAAGCAAGCCCTTGAAATGAAGAGACACTTAGAAGAGGGAGGAGGAGGAGGAGGAGGAACCTAACTATTCTCCTTCTAGGAATCTTCCCAAAGAGCTAAAGATGCCGTATTACAGTAATCCTACATATATATAACCCATGGTTATAGCAGCACAGTTCATAGTAGCTAAATCTTGAAAGCAGCCTATATGCCCATCAAGAGATGAATGGGTGTCGAAAATGTATTTACACACAATAAGTAAGAATACCTGCTGAAAATTTAAGTCCTTCTACAATTAAAAAAAAATCAAATACTAACATGCTGCTGAAGCTAAAGGGGAAAAAGGAACCCTTCCACGTTGTTGGTAAGAACGTAAATTAGTACAACTGCTATGGAAATCAGGAGGGAGATCCCTCAAAAAACTAAAGGCAGGATTTCTATCTGAGCCAGCTGTTCTCCTTCCGGGCATCTTCTCAAAAGAGTTGAAGACATCACATTACAGCCATCCACGGACACCCATGTTCACTGCAGCACAACTCACAATAGCTAAATCTTGAAAGTGGCCTTTGTGTCTGTCAACAGAGGAACGGTTCAAGAAAACGTATTTATACACAATAGAATACTACTCTCCTATAAAGAAGGATAAATTTGAGTCAATTGTAGGGAAATGGATGCACCTTAAGACCACAATGTTAAGTGAAATAAATCAGACACGTAAGCTTAAATATCACATGATTTCAAAGTCACCAAGAAGCAAGTCCTTCCTATGAATTGGCACCATGTGTGGGCTGCTGGAGGGAAAGCCAGATGCCAACCTTTTCCAGTGAGTCAGCGCCATTCATGAACTGTAGGGGACGAGAACAAGAAGTCACCAAGAAGCAAGGCCTCCCTGAGAATTGGCACCATGTGCAGGCCACTGGGGGGACAGCCAGATGCCAGCGCCTTCCCTGGCACAGGCTGGGAAACAAGAAGAGCCAGTCACCCCCGTCCCGCTGTGAGCGACCAGCTGATCTAGAGAAACACAGGCTTTGGTGATGGCTAGTTAGTGGAATACTGTCTAGTGCTTGTAGTGTTCAGTGTTTCACTGACTTTGCAGGTCTAAAGCCAGTGGTCTGATCATCTATTCAGAGGGTGACGGTACACAGCGTAGCATCTGTGGGGATCTCCTTCTGACAGTCGTGGTCATTGTTGATTCTCTATTGTCTTGTTTGGAACTGGGCATCATTTTCATGGTTTTATTGGTTTGGGTTTTTTCTGTTTCATTTGATTTTATTGTATCCAATGGCATGGGCAGCTATTTCAAAGATAGCAGGATATGGATTTACTCTTATCTTGTTTTGAAGTCCTTGACTGCATTCATTGTTTTGTTTTTATTGGTTCTATTCTTTTCTGTTTTGTTGTCTGAAGGTATCTGCAGCAGTTTTGAAGACAGCAGGAGGTATTATGGTAACCATTGTTGATTTCCTATTGTTTTGAAGTCCTGTATCCCTTACACTGGTTTTGATTGGCTTTGTTCTGTTTTGTTTTGCATCATTTTATTCTCTTTAAAATAAAACAACAACACTATTACTACTAATAATAATAATTTTACCTCCTTTTTTGGTACCAGGGATCGAACTCAGAACTTTACACTTACCAGGTAGGTGCTTGTGCTGCTGAGGTAAATCCCTGGCCTACCTCTTTTCTTCTAATCCTGTATCTTTTTCCCTCCCTAATTGCTTTGTCTAGAACTTTCATGGTTATATTTTTCCTGTTGGTTTTTTGAGACAGAATCTCACTATGTAGTTCAGGTTGGCCTTGAACTCACTATGTAACACACGCTGGCCTCAAACTCTCAGTGACCCTCCTGACTCAGCCTCCCGAGTGCTGGGATTACAGGCAAGTGCCACCACGCCTGGCCCATTGTTGTGTATTAATTGTAGCAGTAGAGTTGGAGTCCTTAATTTTCTTCCTGATCTTAACAAGCATGCACCTGCCTGGGGAGATAGCTCAGTGGTGTAAGCACCTGCCTGGCAAGTGCAACGTCTTGAGTTGATCTCCAGTACAAAAAAAGTGTGTTTGCTTTAAGCTTTTCCTGTGTAACGTCTACCACATCAGGGGTGTCTCTTCTACTGCAATTTTCAAATTTTTATTCAATAAATAGATGAATTTTATAAATTGCATCCCATCATTTGAGATAATCATAAGATTTCCAATGTTGAGCTAAAATGGAAATCCTAGGACAAATCCTAGCTGATGATAATTTATTTTGCTTTGTTTTGTTATATTTATGGTCTCGCTAAGTCTGTAAATTATGCAGGCTAGGCTCAAACTTTCTATTCTTCCATCTTCCAGGGCTGCTGGGATTATACGTATGAACCATGGTACCCAGCTGATAATGTATTTTTATATATATTTATTTTTGTGTTTTTGAGACAGGGTCTTACTATGCAGTTCAGGCTGGCCTTGAGCTCACTTTGTAGCCCAGGTTGCCCTCACAACGATCCTCCTGCATCAGCCTCCCGAGTGCTGGGATTACAGGCATGTGCCACAATACCTGTTTTTGATAATGTATTTTTAAAACATGCAACTGGATTAGTTAGCTGATTTTTAAAATTTTTATTCTATTATTAGTAGTAGTATTTAGAAATAGGGTCTCACTATGCAGTCCAGGTAGGCCTTGAACTCACTCTGTACCCTAGGTTGGCCTGGAAGTTGCAGTGATCCTCCTGCCTCAGCCTTCCAAATACTAGGATTATAGGCATGTATCACCATGCCTGCACTGATATTTAATTTAGGATTTTTATCTTTACTTCCATAGGTGCAATGAGCTTCATTTTTTTTTTCATTTATTGTTTTGTCCTTACTGACTTTGGAATTAAAATCATACTGGTTTCACAAAATGATTTAGGCAGCTCTTGCTCTAATTTTCTGGAAAATTTTACATAAAACAGGAATGCGGGCTGGGGATACAGCTCAGCAGCACAGAGCCTGCCTGGCAAGCTCAATTCCTGATACCAAAACAAAACAAAAAAACAAAACCAGGGAATTAACTGTTCTCTGCAAGAAAGGCTCAAAGTCAGTTCATCTGTGCAACTGGGCTGCCCACTCTCCCCTCTCAGGATGCCCTTTATCTCTATGTAGTTTTGCTTCACAGAGGAATCTCACCTACCTACTTACAGTGACTCCATCAACAGTCTCAGAAAATGGGGTGCTCTGGGTGCAGCAGTGCATACTTGTAACTCTGCACTCCAGGAGGCTGAGGCAGGAGGATCCCTGCCAGTTTGAGGCCAGCCTGGGCTACACAGTGAGACCATGTGTCAAAAAAAAAAAAAAAAAGAAAGAAAGAAAAGAAAAGAAAATGAGGTGTCACATCTTAAGTCCAAGGCACTCTCTGTGAACCTTCTCCAGACCCCCTTTCTCCCGTGGACTCCACTTCTTTATGCAAACCCTTTCCCTCTCTCCTGAAATTTAAACTCCCCACAAGCTCCTTCTCAGCAGCAACCAGCTCACAGTTTAGCCCTCCCCAAAACCCCCTCCGTGGGCGTGGTCTCACTGGGAAGGCTGGGGAACCTGAATCACAAGCCTAAACACTATCGGTATGTTTTGTCCCAGTAATCTTCCTTCTACAAAAACCCCAAGGAAGCCCTATAATCCGAACGACCAACAGGGATAGATGTTTGTGATGGATGTTACTCTCACTGTGATTTTCACAACAAAAACTGGAAACAATCTCAAGATGCAACGGGAGGGTAGATAATTTAAATAAATTGCACTTAAATGTAGTGAAATGTTGTGCAATCACTAAAAATAACATTCTGGAAGAACGGTTGACATGGAAAACTGTTATGAGTGGGAACAGTATCACGTAAGTGATGTACACAGCGCAGTGCTGATTTCCATGAAAACGGCTACACTTCTGGAGCATTGGCTACTACATACATTCACACCCCCGCATGCCTGAACAGTTAATACCATTATTCTCATTTTTAGAGAAAGAAAAGCAGCAATACCTACAGGGCTGGAAAACATTACAGATGAATTGTATTTCCTTCATTCTTTTTTTGTATTTTTCAATTCCTTACTGAGGTGAGTTTTGGTTTGGTTTTGCCTTTTGCTTTTTGTTTTCTTTTCTCCACCAGACCTTTTTTTTTTTTTTTTTTTTTTTTGTATCGGATGTTGAATTCAGGATCCTGTGCTTGCCAGGCCGGTACTGTGCCACTGAGCTAAATCCCCGGCCATACATTTGCTTTTAAAACATGTACCTAGACACACGCACTTTAAAGTCAAATGCAGGAGGCATGGTGGAGCATACCTGTAATCCCAACATTCTAAGAGGCTGATGCAGGAGGATCTCAAACTGCCAGCCTAGCCTTGGCAGTTTACTGAGATTCTGTCTCAAAAATAGTTTTAGAAGGAGGGTTGAAGATGTACCGCAGTGCCAAGGGCCTGGGTTGAATCCCCAGTAGAGAAAGAGAGGGAGGGAGGGAGGGCGGGGAGCGATGTCTTTCATCTCGGTTCCTACAGCTGTATCCTGTGAGTCCTCCCAGTGGTTGCACCCCAGCGGTCAGAGGGCGCTGTCGTGTGGGGAGAGGCAGCGCAGGGTCCCTTCCTGCCGCAGTGGGCGGAGAGCGGGGTCCCAGCTCTGATCCTGTCATTCACCAACCCCCAAATCGAAGGGGGCGAGGCGAGCGGGGTGGACGCTGGAGGTCCAGAGGCTCCAGGTGGCTTCGCAAGGCCCCGCCCCGTCCACGCTCCGCCCGGGTGACCGTCCCGGGAGGCGGAGCCCTCGTGTTTCCAAGGCTGCGGGTCCGCGGGGCGGGAGCCTCCCACGCCGGGGCCGCCCCCTGCTGGCGGCGTGCGAGGCTGCAGCTTGCCCTCCGCTGCAGGCCTGCTCTAATCCCAGGGCTTTAGGGGGCTCTGAGAGCTCCCTGCCCCCGCTCACATGCATAACAGCCCCTGCAACTGTGAGAGCAAAAACCCTGACAGTTAAGGGTTTAGTCAGACTGTTGGAAGCAGAAGAACACTCGTCAATGGGGAAAGGAGGTCTAAGCATGAGGTAAACAGAAGCCCTGGAAGTTACGTCGTGTAACAGTAGGAAAAGATGGGAGCAGGTGGCAGGGTACGGGGCTGCAACCCCGCAAGGTAGGAGGCTGAGGCAGGAGGCTTGCAAGTTCCAGGACAGCCCAGGCACCTTACCAAGACCCTGACTCAAAACAAAATAAAGGATTAGGGATGTCAGTTTTTGGATGGATATTTTAAAACAACTATGTTCTCTCACTGTGTCACAGGTAAAATCTTCAGTCGGGCATGGTGGTGCACATCTATAATCCCAGGACTCAGGAAGCTGAGGCAGGAGAGTCACTGCAAATTCGAGGCCAACTGAGCTACACAATGAGTTCAACTCCAGCCTGAACTACATTGTGAGACTCTGTCTCAAAAACAAAAAATAGGGCTGGGGATTTCGCTCAGCGGCTTACGCACCTGCCTCGCAAGCATGAAGTCCTAAGTTTGATCTCCAGTACCTAAATAAATAAACAAAATAAAAATTTTAAAATCATAAGAAAGAATATCCAACATGCCAGAACAAATGTACTGTAAATAATCTCCTACGAACAGCCAGAAATTCTGCAGAGCTAATACACATTGTCATGGCTTCTTCCAGGTATCACCCCACCCCGGTCCTGCTTCCCTCTGTCTCCCACGCAGTGTTCCAGGCAGCTCAGGGGTAGGGCAGGGATGGAGTCTAAGGGAAGGGATCAAGGGGATAGAAGCCCTCCTGGGTGGCAGAAGATGCTGCAGCCATCAGGCTGGTGTGACCAGCACAGTGCATGAGGCCCGGCCCACTCCCTACCCACGTCTGCCTGGGGTTCTGGTCACCTTAGGGAGCAAGGCACATACAAGCCGCCCATCGGGTGACTTTGTCAGCCCCTCTGATGGCATAAGAGAAAATCCCATCTCAGACTCTTGTCAGCCTCTTGACCATTAACTTGTCCAAGTGGTGCTGAATGTCTTTTTCTGTCTCCATTAGCTTTTAAATTGCTAAGTGGGAAGATGGTATCTCAAGGAAGATTGGCCTGAAGTAATGTCACTTTTATTCTTTTTTGAGACAAGGTCTCAGTTGCTTGCTTGCAGTTACTTGCTTGCATAGTGATGCATGTCTGTTAATCCTAGCATTTGGGAGGCTGAGGCAGGAGGATTGCCATGAGTTCAATACCAGACTGGGCTACACAGTGAGTTTAAGGTAGCAAGTGTCAGTTTCTAAAGTGCCAGCTTGGCACCAACTAACTCTCCTCCTGCCTCAGCCTCCCAACGTGCTGGCATCCCAGGTGCACTGCACACCTGTCTGAAGCTTTATTTTAAAAGATATCACTTCAACAGCAGATGCTGCACTCCTTGCTGGGAGGACACCATGAAGAGTCTGGCGCTCGGCTCTCGGAGGAGCTCATGGTCTGGGGCGTAGCGAGGGGGAGATGAGGCCTAATACCTGGCACAACACCGTGCTGAAGCCCCTCTAGGGCAGGCAGGTCAGAGGAGGGAGCAGGGCTGGAACAGGGTACTGATTGCTGGCGGGCTCGCAGGGCTTCGCTGTGTGCCCAGAGGGTGATCTCTAGCTGGAGGAAATGCCTCTCAGGCCTCCAGCGCTGTCAGTGTCAGAGCCAGGGTCACCCAGGAGCAGGAAACCTCCACCTGGGATAAGGCAGGATGTTGGGGTGGGAGGACCAGTCTTGCAGCCCGAAGCCAGCTGGGCCCAGCTGTTGCTGAGGCTGAGCAGGTGAAACGGGGTGGGGGTGGGGGTCAGGGACAAGTTGGGGAAAATGCTGCAGGAACCGCTGGAGGCCCGCCCTAATGTTTACCAAAAGCTTACAGGGGCCAGGCACCCAGAAGCATCTGCTGTCCAATCTCGGACAGGCCACACAGGCTCAGGGCCCTGCCTGAGCCCCCAGGGATACAGTGGTAATCAAAACAAAAATCCTGCTCCTTTTGCACAAATAGACATATCTGACATATTTCCAATATTTATTGCTACGAAGCTCTTTGAGAAAAGGAGAAATAATGAATATTTTCTCTTTTTTTCCCATTTTTTTCTTCAATGACCATTTCATTGGGTGTAATTCGCAAATCAGAAAATTCACTCTCCTGAAGTGTGACACAGTGGCTTTCAGCATATTCAAAGCCATGCAACTATTAGCTGCCACGCAGTCTCTGTGACTTCACTTAGCATTGTTTCCAAAATTCAGCCAGGTGTGGTGTTGCACACCTGCTATCCCAGCACTTGGGAGGCTGAAGCAGGAGGATCGCTGTGAATTCAAGGCCACCCTAGGCAACATAAGTGATCCCAAGCCCAGTGTAAACATAAGGACCTCCTGAGCTGCTGTCTCAAAAGCAAAACAGAACATTAACTCAAAAAAAAAAAAAAAAAAAAAAAAAAAAGACCCGCAAAACAAAGTTCATTCGTGTTGTATCACGTGTCAGCACTTCAGGTCTTTTTTTGTTAGATAGGTATGTTTGTGATGCATAGTGAATACATCCAGTATGGGCAGCTTGGGAGCTGCTGTTTTCTGGAGGTGGTCACAGAAGGCTTCCTGGAGGAAGCAGAGACCTGAACTCGAACAAGAACCCTGTGATGCTTACTGAGGGGCATTTGTACCCCAGTCCTGAGATGAAGAAACAAAGCTCAGAGAAGCTCAGCGACTTCCCTGAGATCACAGGGCTCTGGAGACCTCTACGGGGGGAAGGGCACTCCTGGGGCCGCCTCGGGGATGTGCTCGGCCCTCCGCCCTGGTCCTCGGTCACCCACCCATTCCTGCTCTTTTCTCCCCTCTCCTGGCTCTCTGTTCCCCTCCTCTTGCTTCTCTGCACACCCTGATGACCTCACTTGACTGGAGTTGGGACCTGAAGGTCTCTTTAGGGCTGCGGATGGGGTGGAGGACACAGTGCAGCTGGACCCTGATGCCCCTGGACCCTGCCTCCCAAATCTCTCTCCATGACTTGGTGCTGGGGCATGGTTTTCTCTGGAGTCGCTTCCTTGACAGGAAGCAACTGGGGTGTAGGGAAGCTTCTCTCCAAGCTTTCCAACGGTTGCCTGTTGTCCCTCCAGGCATGTGCCCCTCTCCTCAGTATTCAGACATCCGCTGTTCACTTCCAGGTTGTTGGTTTTCTGACATCTGATATTACGGAGGTTAAGCACCTCTTCCCATCGGCCAGCCCGGACTCCCTCGTGACAGTGTGTGCAGGTAGTGGCCTTTTTAAAGGTTTTACTGCCCTTCACTTCCTAGACTCAGCACCATTGGGAAGGTATAATGAACAGTTCTGGCACCTTGGTCAGGGCCATCGGATCCACGCGGAAATGTTTAATAGTGCGAATCTCTGAGAGTGAGGCAAGCAGGGCTCCTCCTCACGCCTGGGCAGCCCTGGCTTCTCCTGCAAGCACCCCAAGCTCCCTTCCAGCTTCCTGCTGCTCCCGCAGAGGAGCTGCATCTGTACTGACACCACAGCCACTGTCCTCATCCCTGGCACCCAGAACCCAACAGCCTCAAGTTAAAGGAAGGTTTATTCGGGCTCATAGTGTGCAGAGCTTCCAGTCCACAGTCAGCCGGCTCCAAGGCAGGGCGGCCTGGCACAGGGGCACTACAAAGTGAAACAGTGCAGGGTGCAGGCCTCCAGGAGGTACGCGCTTGTAGGGAGGAGCTGGGAAGGTGATGGGCCCACCCAGACCACACCCCAGTGAACCCTTCTTCCACCCAGATCCACCTAGCAACTGTCAGCTATAAACTCCCATCACCTGCCATCAAAGCCCCGCCTATGAGGGCTTGAGGCTTGGGATTGGGTTAGAGCAGATGTAGCTCTAAACTACGACACCCGACCACCTGTAAGACGTCCAGCGTGGGCCCTGCGACTCTGTACACAGCAACTAGGTATTACTTCCCTTTCCTCTCCTTGATGCTCTGCAGAAGGGAGCAAGAGCAATGGCCAAGAGGAACATTTATTTACTTATCTTGCACTAGGGATTGAATGCAAGACATTCCTACTGAGCTACATGCAGGCTTTGGGGGTGAGGGGTTGTGACAAGCTCTTACTAAATTACCCAGATTAGCTTCAGACCTGAGATCCTCCTGCCTCAGTTTCCCAAGTGCTGGGATTAAGGTATGCACCACACTTGTCTCAGAGGGACTGCATGCCAGGAGGAATGTGGTCCCATACCGTTCCTGATGTCTGGAATGTGGGGCTCTGCAGCCATCTGGGCTCATAAGTAGCTGTCCTAGAGGATAAAAGAGCAGGCCCAAGACCTTAAACGGTGACTAGTTTCATGAAGAGAAAAAAGAAACCGCTATCACCTTAGAGCCACTGCCTTTCGTTCCTGTGATATGCAAACAAGACCTCATCCTGATACTTAGGGGAAGACATGTTTTCAGATCATTATAAACATGTTTGAGGCAAACTTTTTCTGTCTCTATGAAGATCACTTCTGGTGAGCAACTTTACGGTATGTTTAAATCTCCACCCTCTGACTTCCATTACCTTCCGGATCAGGATTCATACCAGCATGAATAACTGAGACATTAGTACTGAGACATCAGTATTCCTTAGGACTGGAAACAGGGATGGCTGACCCGTTCACTGAAGTGACACAGGCATGGGTCCGAACACTCAGGTGGGAGTGAATGCCATCTTTTGAATTAACGGGAGGTACTCACAGAGCACTTCCTGTGTTGTCCAGACAGCGCGTCCTGCTCAAGGTAAAACCGACTGAAACATGATAAAGATACATGTTTTGTCACTGTGAGGAGACAGGTTGGTATACCTGGTCACTAATCATTAGTGGACACGATAAGGAGTCTGAGGAGCTCGGAGGCAGCAGTGATGTGGGCAGGGATGTGGAATCTATGGATTCCAACTTGAGGCCCTGGAGGATTCAATGGACCTTTCCGAGTGACGGCTGTTTCCTTACCTGAAATTCCTAGTTTATAACAGAATCCCACTGTGAGGACTCCACGACAAAATGCATATAAAACAGCTCACACAAAGGACACACATACAAAAGGCTACCTGAGAGAGTGGTTATTTTTAGCTTGTCAGTAAGCTGATCTGAGGCAAGGACAGCCACTCTGTCACGTTCGCAGATTTACTCCAGGGGACTGGAGTCCTCTAGCCAGCCCTTAGGGGCAGAGCCAGGTAAGCCCAAACCTGACCATAGCCTCTGAGAGGGATCCCCAGGGCCACCACTGACCCAGTGTAACCGCACTCCATGGTCCCAAAGCCTCTAAGAACTACCAGCTGTAAGTACAGATTAAGTTCCAGTTTTTATTTAAAGATCCTAATTTCTAGGGCTGAGGATTTAGCTCAGTGGCATAAGCACCTGCCTTGCAAGCAGGCAGTCGTGAGTTTGATCCCTGGTACCAATAAAAATTAAAAAATTTAAAAAAAATTAGTAAAGATCCTAATTTCTGGACATTTATTCTGGGGACTACAGGGGTGGTTTAAGCTACTATAAGACATTACAAGCTGAAGTCTTTCCTTCACTTGGCTGCTAAAGTTTAATTCAGTCTAATTATTTCATATGGCATCGTCTATAATAGTTTCATAATTTCTAGGATATTAAGCACTTAATATGTTGTGTCACTTGAAATCACATATTAAATTCAGCAAAGTATATTTTAATGAGAGTTAAGTGGTGTGAAAATATTAATACAACGCGGTGTTGGTTCATCTTGGTGATCTGATTTGGCAGCCTGCTCCTGACACAAATGCCCTGCATGCCAGGTGAGGGCACCCAGGCTGAGGCCCCAGCAGGAACCTGGCTACAGCTCTCTTGTGGTCTTTTCTTGTATAGCAGTGAGGTTTTTCACTGGGCTTCGCAGTTCGGTAAAGCAAGTAGGGAAACCGTCCCTTCTGTTATAGACATGGGGAAACTGAGGCTCAGTAACTGGCAGAGAATTGTTTCTGATGAGCAGGGGAGTCAACAGAGTTGCCAGGACAGAAGGCTGAGAGCTGCTGCAATAACACACTAAAGATTACATCCTTCAAGGGCCGTGGCTATAGCTCAGTAGCACAGTCACCTGCTGGGCAAGCTTGAGGTCATGAGTTCGATGCCGGGTACCCAAAAAAAGACTACCTCCTTCTAAGTATTCTCCCCAGAAAAGCCCTTCGGTTCCCTTGCACAAAAGAGGCTAAAGATCACGTCCAGGGCTGTTTCCTCACCTGACTGAGGCTCAAATGTGCTCAGGGGTGCCAGTTCCTCTCACCTGCCAGCCCCATCCTAGACACCCACCTCCGGCCCAGGCTGGCCAGAGGCAAGGGTTTTGCTAACAATGGATCCTGAATACAGCAACAGCTCCAGGCAAACTCACACTAAGGGTAGGGTTTAGGGCCACAGCAAGAGGCCCTCTGGGCCTCCCAGGAGCCCTAGCATTATTCTCTTACCCCACCTGGGTGGAAGCGAGTCTTCAAAGTCCAGGCATGGAGCAGGGTCCAGCACCCTTGTGACCAGCTGTGTCCTCAGGACAGTAGAAGTGTGGCTTGGGCTGTGCTCCACCCTCCAATTCTATGCCAGCGGAGGGGCATGATTTGAAGTGGACACTGGGGTACATTAGAACTGATTTGCCCACAGCAGGTGTCACCCCAGAAGAGCAAGAACTCTGGGTACACCTGACCTCCAAGCTTGCGAGGAGGAATCCTCAGAGGGGACAGCTGGCCATGGCCTCCTCAGCCTCTTCCTTCAGGCTACCTTCTGAGCTCATGCCAGACCTCTTTGCCTGCCCCACCTTCTCCCTTGGAAAAATTCATCCACAAGGTGATGAATTAGGTGGGAGGGTGCATTTCAAGAGAAGGTGCAAGAACAAGGCTTTGCTCAAAGGGATTTCAGGGGTGCAGGGTCCTCTTCAACTCAGGCCCCTTCTAGTTACCACAGTCTGCCCGGAGCCTTCAGAGCTTCTCCCTGGGGCCTGAGAATTCTGAGCATCAATCCCGGCAACGTCTCCAGATGCCATCGATCCCCAGGTCCCCAGAGAAGGCCCTGGGTGCTTTCCTTTGCATCCCTGCTGCCTCCTCTCCTGGTGGAGCCCTTGGCAATCTTGGGGCTTCCCCTCCAAAAGAAATGCAGTATGAAACCATGTAGGGGAGACACTATGATTTTAGAGAATCCTGAGACCTCACTGCCATTTTTCCTTATGAAACAGCCCACTGCTTCATTGTTCAAGATGAAATGACAGCTGGCTCTGTTCTCTCTCAGGATGGTGGGGAGTCCCACCTCCACCAGGACTGCACACCACACCTCATCTACTGGGGTTCAGAAGTCCAGGACACTAAGAGAAGGCTGCCCAGACACCTCAAGTCTGGAGCCAGGCTGCCACTGCAGCTCCATGACTGCCAACCAGTGCCACTCTCTCTGGAACCCACCTTTAGGGCCTGTGGGGCCCAGGAGTTCCCAGGAAGGCCCGAGATCCCCTTGCTTCTCCTGTCAGTGGGACCTCTCATGCTAGCTGATCTCCCCCAGCTTCATGCCACACCTACTCTCTCAGTCTGTTTTCTGTTGCTCTAACTTAATACCTAAGGGGGAGCTTTATAAAGAAAACAGGTTTATTTAGCTTGCGGTTTTGGAGGCAAAAAGGCTAAGATTGAATAGTTTCATCTGTTTGGCCTCTGGTGGGACATTTAGTGTACACAACATGGACTATGGTTTCTCACAGTGGGTGTGCATGAGAAGAATGGAGAAGAGGTTGGGGGACAGAGACAGAGACAGACAGACAGATATAGTGAAAGAGGAAGCAAGACAGCAAGTCAGTCAAATTCGTTTTTTAACAACTCACTCTCAACCAATTCGATCCCTCAAGAGCAAGAACTCAGTCCTGGGATAAAAACATAAATCCCCCAGAGAAGGGAACTGGCAGGAGCTATTCATCTGTCACCAGATTCTTCCCTTAGGAGCCCCCCCCACCCCCAACACTGCTGCACTGGAGACTAAGCTTCTAGGACATTCAACCCCCAACTTTGGGACCACAGTAGAAGGCGAGCCTGCCTTTCTGCAGGCCCTGGGGCCCGAGGGCCACAGCAGCGCCTGTGGCCTGTTCCTGGGGCTCCTGTGCCTCAAGGATGACCAGTGCATTTCAACCTTATAAAACAGAAAACAAAGACAGTATTGGATTTTTACGTACTTCTAATTACACTGTCCAGAAAAACCCTCCCTTCCCTGGATGGAGCATCAAGGGTGAAAGGTGTTGCAGATTACCTGTAGGGCTGTTTCCTCACCCCACTGAGGCTCAACAGGCCCAGGGCAGGAAGTCAGGGGACTTGGCCAAAGTTACAAAGTCGCACCTGAAGGAATGGGAACTGGAACTCAGATCTCTGCCTCATAACGGGGAAAATCAGATTTAAAAGATAAAAACAAAAAACCCACTCCGGCTCAAAATAAGGTAGCCAGAAATGGTGAACAATACCCAGATTGTCTCCTGCTGGGTTCCACAATAAGGCAGATAGAAACCCAAGAGCCAAGCCTGTCACCGTGATACGCGTGCGCACTTACTGTGACGAAAAAAAAAAAAAAAAAAAAAAAACAAAAACGCTCTCCTTCCAAAGCAGCGAATAAAAGTGTGGATGTTAATTGAAGACGCGCGGCAGCGCCTATCAACGTTGATGCGCTTTTTGGTTATTTGCAATTGTCTTTCTTCGTAAATCGGAGGGAAACATCATTGCCCACATTAGCTGTTTTCGCTCAATAAAGGCCATATTAGCATTCTGAGGTTTGCTTTTGCTTACTGCTGTTTAGAGGGGTCTGATGAGAAGGTGAGCAGCTGACATCTTCGCACAGGTAAGGGGGAGGAGAGGGAAGAGGACTCAAGTCCCCAAAGGCCAACCCAGCCCTGCCCTGGGGGCTGGGCGGGTTCCCCATCCGAGAACCACACCAAAACACTGTGCCGAGGATTAAGTACCTCCACCGGAAGGCATCCTCTCCCCACACAGCTCACTCCAGCATGGGGGACCTCTCCCAGGCCGCCTGGACCCCGACCCCTCAGTCCCCTCGGGCCCCAACGCGCACACCGCAGGCGCGCAGGATTCGTGGGAGGAATGAAGAAAGGCAGGAAGGAAGTGAGCTGGGCCTTCAAGGCAGGACGGATGAATCCTCGGGCCCCCCCCTCCCCGCGCCCGGGTTTGCTAACTGCAAACAGACGAGGACCACGCCGACCAGGTAAACACAAGGCCAAAGTGTGGCGACTCGTCCCGACTTCTCAGCCCCTCACACGCTTGGAAGTCCAGGGTGCGAAGTGGACGCCCACGCCTCCCTCTGGGCTGAAACTGCAAGATGCAAACTCCTGGACCCGGGGCCAGGGCCGCCAAAACGAAATGAAACTACCGCTGCGCTCGCCGAGCGACGCAGACGCGCCCCCTCAGCGCGCGGAGCCAGCTCGGAGCCAGCGCGCCGCGCGCACCACGTGACCGGGCGTGAACGGCGGCGCCGCCCCGAGGAGCGCGCAGAGGTCGGGCAGGAAAAAGGGCCGATTATTTCCCATGTTCCCTTCATTTGCATATGTAGCGCAACGAAGTTAGGCTGAAAATTAGGTTTAATTTAGCCTGAAGCACAAAGACGCAAGAAACAATACAAGTAGGTGACACAGAAAGTAAACATAATTTCTAGAATACTTTGGCATTAGAAGGCTTCTGTCTATTCACCATACCTGTAAAAGACTTTATATTCTTGGCTTTATATATGTTTTGAGAAAGCAGTGCCGCGTTTTGCCAGCACAAGTGCTAAAGTCAGGATGAAAAGCAGAAGCAAGTTTGTCAAGCGTCTTGTACTTTTCCCACATTACCATATAAATAAACACTGTCGATTATTTCTGAGTTTTGCTTGATACAAAACACATTTAATCCTGTGAGAGGGAATGAAAAGAGATGGGACCTGAGCAGCGCTCGCAGCTCGGCATCTTGCACGTCTCGCCTGAGCCTCCCTCCGCTCCGTCCTGCACAGCGAGGCACCTGACGAGGAAGTAGTTTGTTTGTTTGTTTGTTTTGAAAAAGTGATTTTTGCTACGTTGGTCCATTTCAGGTCCGAAACATACGTCACAGGACGTAGTGAAATAATACACTCGGATTGCCTCCTGCGTCCTTAAATAAAAAACAACGCCCCCCACGTCCTGGATTGTCACTTTCCCGCTGCCCCGAGGGAATCACTGTCACTGCCCTGAAGGGGACACTGGGGCCGCAGGATTGTGAAACTAGCAAGTACCTGGAAGAGAGGTACCTCAAGGCCGAAGGGGAATCTCAGTACAGTTCAGACGTCCCGTGGCGACTTTGCCAGTGTTTTAAAATATCACCATCTTGCCGGAAAGACAAGGGACACTCCTCCCTGCGTGTGCCCGAGCTGGGCTCCTCTCAGCAGGGCAGGGGTGAGACCGTCCCCACTCCCACCCCGGGAGCCACCCCAGCCTCACCAGTTCCGGACAAGTGATCCCTTACCTGTGAGTCAGGACTAGAGCCCCCTCCTCCAGGCTCACAGAGGACAGTCTCTGGGGCTGGTTTTCTCCTCTTCCCCAAAGATGTCAGGTTCATTGTAAGCCACTTGGGCCATGAATTAGGTAAGTACTGTCTATTGTTGGTATGACTCGCCCTCCTTCAGCAAAGGCAGGGCAGGAGACAGGAAGAGGGTTCTTATGGAGTAAAGTAGAGAAGAGTAGGCCAGGCTTGGTGGCACACATCTGTAATACTAACACTCAGGAGGCTGAGGCAGGAGGCTTGGGAGTTTGAGGCCAGCTTCGGCTACAAAGTGAGTTCAATGCCCAACCTGAACTGCATAATGAAACTGTTTAAAAACATAACTAATTAAATAATATCTGTTAAATGATTCCTTTTTAAAAATACAGAAGCATGAGCAACTTGGTCTAAAGACTGTTCCAGTTATTATGAAGACATGTGTCCCTCTTTCTTTTTGAGACAGGATTTTGATATGTAGTTCAGGCTGACCTGGAACCCACTTTGTAATCCAGGTTGTCCTCTAACTGACAGCAATCCTCCTATCTCAGCCTCCAAGTGCTGAGATTACAGGCATGCACCACCACACCTGGTTTGTATCTCTCTTCTTGGCATGACAATTCTCTTGGACAGGGAATTAGGAAACAAACAGGCAGTATCTAGTCCTGGAAAATCCAAAGACTTGGCTGAATTTCCTGGCTCTGCTCTGGCTTGCTGAGTGGTTGTGGGCCAGTTCTTTGCTCCTGCCGATAGACACAGTCACCAAGAATGCTGGCACTGCAGGACTTCTTTCCAATATGGGTACCATGGATCCTTACTACTGTATCTCCACCATCTTCAAGGGGCCAACCTGGACAAACTATGTCTGCCTCCTCTTTCCTGGCCCCCAGAGAAGTAGAGGGCCACAGAATGGGGCCCATTTGGGGACTCCTGAATCTCAGGGCTGAAAAATGAACTTATAGGGAACTACGATCTCCCCAGACTCAGTTGTATCACTGTTTCTGGCTTTGAAGGGCTGCTCTCAGCACCATCTGCTGGGGCAGCTATTTCCCTCCTGTTAGAGATGAGGAAGCTGAAGTGCTGAGTGACTCCACAACTTGTCCAGTGTCACAAGACCAGCCCATGGCCACTGAGACCTCTGTCAATCTGGCCACAGAGTTTGTGGCCTTAACTAATCATCTGCAGTCGTTGGGGTGGGAAAGGGTCATAGACTGGCTAGAATTAACACAAAGAGCACACAGATCTGGTTCTGCATGTGTGTGCATGTGTGTGTGTGTGTGTGTGTGTGTGTGTGTGTTCTGAATTCAAGGCAAGCATTGTGTTTCTGCAAAGAATCAAGGCCACACTCTCCAGCAGGCTCAATGGGACTGGGTAGACAGGTACATGGCCAGTGATCTTGCAAAATATGAAGGTGGCCCCCCACCCCCTACTTTGGGACAAGGCCAGAAGAGGCAGAAAGTTTTCCTGTTTTAGGTTGGCAATGACTTACTTACTTGACACCTGCCCCCCAAACTAATCCTATTGATGAGGGATCTCCTTTCTGAGCAGTAAGCTTGTGCTTAATTAACCTTAGGCAAATGAGCTTAATTGCTTCTCTGTGGCAGTTGTCCAGCAGCAGCTAGGGATTTCTTCCTGTAGACGTTCTCAGCACCTCAACGAACTACTCAAGTTGGAGCCCTTTCACACGCGCAGCTGTGCACCTGTGGAGCAGGGTGCTGTCAAGAGATCACAAGAAAGGGCAGCACAGTTAGCAAGACACAGTCTCTCCAGAAGCAGACCCACACACCCCTGAGCAGGTGTTAGGGGGTCCTCTAGGTGCTTTGGGGGACAGGTTACCCATGCTGCCAGAGGAAAAAGAGATTGGAAGCCACACACTGGTTTCTCACAGGGGAGCAAAAAAATCCCAGAGCAACATAAAATGGTCCCCAAGTGCACCCCTACTCGCTCTCGGCCTCTCATCTTAGATTCGCTAGACAGGTGGAGGGATAGGGACGTAGCTGTCACGTCGCCATCCCAAGAGTTTCAGAGGGAATGCGGTGGAGGGTGGAAGGGAGTCACTTAACCGGTCCCTTACCTCACGCTTTGGACTCCAGAGCCAGACCCCACGGAGACACTCCGGGGTCCGGGGGCGCCGAACCGAGAAGCGCGAAGGACATCCCGAGGACCTCGTGAGCCCCCGCAGTTCCTCTCAACCCGCCAGCCTGTTTCTCCCCGAGAGCCAAGATGCTCAAGTCTGGGCCTTCTGGCGTCAACTGTAACGCTCCAAATCCATCGCAAGGTGGCAACATTGTGGCGAGAAACATTTAAAATCCTGAGTGTTTTTCTAAAGCATATTTTCCCTATTAATGTTTCATTTAACTTAATTAGAATCTGGTAAACTAATTAAAGTAGCTACGAGACCCGCAATCAGCAATAATTCGTATAATTATTGATAATTACATCCATACCGATTGTTTGGTTATTAACATTGGGGGGCAAACACATCGAAAGGGAGGCAGGGCCCAGGAGCTTCCCCTCTCCACTCTATCTTGTGGGTCGGATCCGCCTACACCCGGAATCCGTAGAGATTCTGGCTCAGATGGGGGCGCCTCCTTTGGCGGACCCCAGCTGTCTGGTGCTTTCTCCACTTGGGGAATTTGTGGAGAATGGGTAGAAAGGAGAATTTGGTTAAGCTCCTCCCTTGGGCCTCAAAGGAACTTGCCTGGGTGGTCCCTGCTGTGCCCATTTTGCAGAGACTGAAAGTCTTGTTTCCAGGGGTGCATTTATGCAGCGGGGAAAGAAACGAGGTGCACCCTCCCACCCCCTCCCACCCCCGCGACGCGCCACACTAGCCACATCTCAGCTCCAGTCGCCCCAGGGGCGCCCTGGAGACGCAAGTCACTTCCTCTCTGAATGTCACTTGGGTACAACGGGGAACTAATCTGGAGGGTCCACTGACAGGAAAGGTTCTGACACCCCGGAGAGTCCTGGCTGGGAGAACTAGAGCGTTAGGGTTAGTCTGTCCAGTTCGCCTCACAGCCAGTACCTCCACATGTCTTCGCTGCACCCAGCCCTCTAAATACTTTGGGCACTGAAATCCCACAGCCCGAGAGCGAGCAGGGAGCGAGCGGACTGGCTTCCACGGCTGCGGGGCTGCGACCCTTCCGAGCAGTCAGGAATGCGCTCCCAGCCTCTCTCTGCCGGCCTCCGGGTTCCCTGTCCCAGAGATGCGCCGCGTCTGGGGTGTCCCAGAGCAGAGCTATGGAGCGCAGGTCCTGCAGCGGCCCAGGCTGTTTACCTCGCAGAGCATTTGCACGACCCTCCATGAACAAAGGCTCAAGAGTCATTTTATGGAGGCCAAAACTGAGGTACAAGCGTGCGTGCATACACACTCGCCAAAGGGCGCCGCAGGACATCTAATTAGCAGAGGAAGAGGTACATTTCGGGCCCCCTACCCAGTACTTTCCGCTTTCCTACATTCATCCTTTACACCTCACCAGGAAAAAAAAATAAGTATTCTGCAATTCCATTATCTGTGTCCCAATGGGCAGGTGAGTAGGAAACTGAGGCAGGAGAGGCTCAGCCATGCTGCAGCCCCAGATACTCACCTTCCCCCCGAGTTCCTCAAGTCATGGCATCCTGGGCACCCAGCTTTCCTTAGCAGCAGGCAGGGCCTGGGCAAGCTTCAAGCCCCTCCTTCCTTCCTTCCCAGGCCTGTGGGCCCAGCCCCCTGCTCCCAGTCTCAGCACCCCTGGGTCAGGACAGCAGTGCCTGTGCCCGTCAGCGGGGGTGGAACCCGGGGTTCCAAGCAAGCCCTGTCTCCCAGTACCCAGGCATGGGCATCAGCATGAATGGACTCTGGGCCCCTGCAAAAGCTTGAGGGAAGGTTGGCTGCATGGGGGACCACGAAATCACCCTCTTTTCCCTAACCAGGGCCCAAGGGACGGTTCTCATGTGGAGGGGGCAGCCCGTGGGCAAAACTGGGTGTGCCTAGGTGGGTCAGGAGAGGTCAGGAGCTGTGGATCAGAGCAAGGGCAGCCGTAACCCAGGCACCGGAGGTGGCCCCACCCCGCCTGTAGCAGGACCTTCTGCCCACGCCTCCCTCCCCTTCCCTCCCCCACCACACTTCCACCTCCGGCAGCCCCAGAAAGTGACAGGTTTTTCTTTTATTAAAAACAAAAGTCACGGATACAGGGTGGTCTCCCCCAAACAGGCTCAAGGTGGTCGCCTTCTCGTGAGTCAGGTGTCGCCCTTTTAAAGTGCTGTGACATCAAGAGGTTACAACAACAGAAACAAGACAAAGCAAAAAAAGGGTGGGGAGGATGCAAAATGTGAGGGGAAGCGGGACCAGGAGAAAAAAGGAACGTAACTGAGACTCACAAAGAAATGAACGAGAACCTAACACGGAACCGAGACTCGGGACATTTACATCCATTGCACATAGCCACTTTGTCCTTGGGAACAGTTTCAGAAGTGGACAGGGAGGGGCAGCCGGCGCCAGCGAAGTCGCTAAGGCGTATTCACAACGGGGTCCCCGGCTGCACACCCGGCCACGCTGGGGGGTTGGGAGCTGTCCTCTTTGTCCCCCTTTTCCCGTCCAGTTAACCCCTTGAGCTCCGAGGCCCTGGAGCTTAACCGAGGGCAAAGCGGTGTTTACACTTGGGAAGGAGCCCGGCCCGGGAGGGGCGGCGCGGTCGGGGAGCCCCGAAGCGAAGCGCGCGGGCAGGCGGGCGGTATTTACGTCGGTCGGTCCAATGGCTTGTTCCTGCTGCTGCCGCGGGCGTCTCGGCGGGTATTTACAGGAAGGAGCAGCACGGCTCGAGGGCGCGGGCGAGGCCGGGCAGGCCCTAGGGCAACAGCGGGGGCTTGAAAGAGCAGCTGCCGGTGCAGTGGCGGGGCGTCAGCATCTTGCAGGAGAAGTGGTGCAGGGCGTCGTGGGCTTCTGGGGAGACAGTCGCACGGGCACGTTGGTGCCTCGCCTGCCTCGCCGCGCAGCCCGTCGGTCCCCCTCCTCGGTCTCAGCGACCCCTTGGGCTCAGGGGTTCCCAGCCCCGCGGGCCACAAAGGAGGCAGGAGAGAGACCTGGTGAGGAGAACCACCCCTCTGGTTCCTGCCTTGTCTTACAGGACAGGAAACTGAGGCTCAGGGAAAGAGGAATTGACCTGCCCAAGGCCAAAGGGCTCCAAAGGCAGATTTTTTTTTGGATGCCTAGAGCTCAAAACTTTGTTCCTGCCTACCTCACTGTTCTAGAATAAGCCCCCCACTTACCACCAAGCCTCACTTCTCTCAGCTCAGCTTTTGATCCAAGTGGCCCTGGCCTTCACTCTCACGTGCCCCCCGCATTCATCCACCCAGCCCCTCATCCATTCACTCATTTAGGGGCCCAGGCAACCCCTGGCAGTCCTCTCTCTGTCTCCCAGTTCTGCACCTTTTAATTTCTGCTGGATGGCATAGCGTGCCTTTCGCTCCTGGTCAAGTTCGTTACACAAGGTATCTGGAAGACAAGGACAGGTGGGCAGGTGAGGGAAGCCTGAGGACCTTGGGGCTGGCCAGCAGGGTCACAGCCCAGGCCACATCCTACCCCTCTCCAGCCGCCAGAGAAGAAACTCCTGGGAGGGTGAGGGGAGGGAGCGCCCGCGTTCCAAACTGCAGGCTGGTGCAGGGAGGAAATGGCCTACGATGGCGCTTAGAGGCAGACGGATCTAACCAAAATTAAAGCAAACTTAGGCATTACTTCCCAGGTAATTTTACGCCTCGATTTTTAATTTAGAAACCATGGAAATTGCCGCGATAAGAAGTTCAATCACTCCATGTAATGATGCCTGCAAGCCGTTTGCTGGGCTCGCTTGCCATTCGGAGGCTAATCAGAGTATACAAAGGATATTAAATAAAAAAATAATTGTTAAATTACCTTCAATTTAAATCCAAATGACTGAGCCAACATTGTGGGCTCCTGCCAGACGACAGGCAGTTACAGCCCGGGCCTGCGCTCACCTGACTCCCGTCTTACCTCTGACAATTTGCAGCTGTTGCACCATTTCTTCTCGATAAGCCAATTCCCTCTTCATTTGATCCTGAAAATTATCTGTGCAAATTGATTAAGTGAGAGCTGTTACGCACTGCCTCCTCCCGGGCTTCCCTTGCGCCTCCCTCCCATCCTCACCTCTACCCCCCCCCCAAGTCACCTGCCCCGCTGGAAACCCAAGAAATGGGAGTTCTGATCTGATGGGGGTTCTGGAGGTGGCAGCTGCCCGCACCCAGCTCCCAGACAGTGGGTGACACTGTTGAGTGGGTGGGCAGGGATGGAAGTACCTTTGAGACTCTGGAATTCTCGTTCCAGCTTCTTGCGGAGCTCCATTTGCTCCAGGAGTAGCTTTTGTAGTTCCTCTGTGAAGGGAGAGAATGGGATTCAGGAGAAGGTGTGTGTGCTGGGAGTAATTCTAGGAACCCACGGGGGACTGAGGTCCTGGGACCCAAGTTGTGGCACTCTGGCTTTCCATTTGCATTCAAAGGATCTGAGAAAAGACACAGGGCTAGGGGTAGCATACCCAAGAAAATCAAATCCAGAAAGATGGAGCCTATTTTGGATTTCTGGGCCCTGATTCTGGGGGGTGAGTGGGAATAACCAGCTCAGCATTTGCTAAACTGTTCCTAACTCCCTAACTTTAGAGGATGAATGACCCATGCAAATGTGACTTTCCTTTTCAAGTGTCAGTACAGAATCTGGTCAAAGCTTTGAACAACCTTCCCAGAAAAATATACAAACTTAACACTTTGCCTACAATTTCAGGAGATTTGCACACTCCCCCCTCCCAACCCATGTTAAGACCCCTCACATGAGGCCTTAGGTTCAGTTCCCACTACCATAAAACAAACAAAAAGCAGTGATTTTGAAAGTAGTGGCATATTCTGTAAAATCTGTAACTAAGACACATGGAGGACCACAGGAGACCACTAACACTTATCTCCTTACTCCCACAGATTCCAAGACTGCCCAGAGGCTGGGTGTTGACCACTCTGTTCAGTGGCCTCAGAAACCAGTTCCAGAGCGGTCCAGTCCCAGAGGCTGCCTCAGCCATGTGGCTGTTAGTATTTGGAACCTCCCTGTGGAAGACTTTCCTAAAACACAGGAATGGACAATGGAGGGGAGAAAGTGGGGCTCCAAGACACCTCCCTTTCTCTGTGCTTCAAGCCACCATCCCTTCCAGATCCTGAGCAGCGACCCTCGGTATCCTGCAAACAAGCTCCATCCTCACTGTGGTTTTGAGTCAATTCCAGGGGGAACACACTGCAACCTCTCCCATGGTCCTAACATAAGTGCTTCCTTGATATCTTGCGCTTCCAAAATAATTCTGTTTTCCAGGGAGTTTGGGGAACCCTAGATTGTCCTGCCTGCTTGGCCACAGCATCCAGTTCTGAAAATCATTACTCCCTCTCTACCAACCTATCCAAGACAGACTCAGGCCCAGAAGTCCATTCCTGCAATAAACTTCCAGGGACTTGGTCACTCTACCCATCCACCAACTGTAATACCTTTGTACCAGGATGATCTGGGAAATAAAAACTGACCCTCCCGCCCCCCATGGCCATGGCCTGTCCTACCCCAGGAACTGTGTCCTCTGCACAGGCTGGATCCACCTCCCTCCAGCACAGTGTACCCCCATTTCACAGATGTAACCTCACCTCTAGCCAGGTTTTCAATATCTTTCTCCACCAGCTGAGTTCCTGTGACATCCAAGGTGAGTCCGTCTTCCCCTGGGATGCAGGGGCAGGTGAGAAGGGTTCTGCACCCCAGAGGGCTTGAGAAGGGAGGGGTGAGCTTCCTGGGGCTTTCGGAGGGATTGGTTCAAGTATTCGGACCCCCCACCGCTCCCCAAGCTCTGTTGGAGAGCACAAGAGATGGCCCAGGGAAGATGGGTTGTCCTCAAGAAGGAAGGGCCCTTTGACCTATTTTAGGTGGGTGCAGCGGTCCCTCCATTTCCTTTCCTCACGCTCTCTACCCTTGCCCAGAAGAGCCCCAAGCTACCAACGACTCAGCACTCCAGCCTGAAAGTCCCTCTCCTCATATTTAATAGTTATCTTCTCTCAGAGGAAGGAAAGAACTGGCAGCCACTGGATCATAATGGAAAGTCTAGCTCGCAAACCCCTTGAAACCTGGGCCACCCGGGTACCAGCTTCCAGCTGCAGGCGGCTCACCTCGGTCTGTGTTTGCGGGACTTGGCTGGGAGATGCTCCTTTGGTCTGAGTAGGATTTCCTCGTTTCCAAATCATCGGTGGTCGAGTGATTGTCTTCCTTCTCTGGCTCTTTAAAGGCAATAAACAGAGTTTCAAGGAGAGGCAAAGAAACCGTGACCCTGATAACGCCAGCGTTGCCGCGGTTGGGGCGCCCAAGCCCTAATTAAAAACGTTGTGGCCGCCTCGGGTTCCGGGCTGTGCGCCCAGGCTCGCGCCCCGAGGCTTTGGGCCGGGCACCCCTCCCCCTGGCATGGCAGGGTCTGCTCTTTCTCCGGGCTTTGAGCCCTCTCCCCAGCCCCTAGGAAGAGAGTGAGACAGGCCGCGGAGTCCACCAGGGACAAGCGACCTACGTCCGCGCGGACACTGGGGCACCGCGAGCGCGCGTGGCTGCGGGTCTGTCCCGCATACCCTCGCGGCCACCTGCCGGCTGGTGTTGGTGTTGGGGGGACGCAGGGTCCAGCCAGGGCTTGGCTGCCTCCGCCAGCCGATTCCCGAGGCATGGAGCCCTCCTCTGCTAGCAACGCGGTCCCACGAGCAAGTGCACCCCGCCCCGCCCCCCGCGTTGCCCCTGTGTACCCAACTGCGCAGCCAGGCGCCCTCCTCGTCTAGTCAGATCCTCGAGGGCCACGGGGACCCCAAGCCCAGCACGTTTGCTGAATAATTGAGGGGCTGGAAGCAGCGGCCCAGACTGTTTCGCTTTTTGGTACCAGGGATCGAACTCACGACCAGGCAGACGCCTACACCGCTGAGCTAAATCCCGGCCTCGCAGGGTGGTTTTTAAAGGCTCCAGGAGGCGCCTGTGTGCCGTAGAGGAGGCGGCGGGGCTCCGGGTTCAGGCCACGGCTCGCGGCCGGATCTGTGCTCCGCGGCCCTTCCCTTCCAGCTCTCCCTTCCCTCTCCCCTCCTCGCGCTCCCGCTTCCTGCGCCCGCTCGGCCTCCCTCGCTCGCCGTGCCTGGGCCCGGCCCTGGGCCTGCCGTGGCCTCGGGGACGCTGGGACAGTGGCCGGCGCCGGCCCCGGCGGCGTTACCGTGGGCCTCGTGGGCGCAGAGGTAGGAGGCCGCCGCCGCCGCCGCCGCGCTCTTCACGTGCTCGTCCGTCTCCGGCGCGTACACCTGCGCGGCCAGAAACCAACACAGGCGGTTAGCGGGGCGCTGGGTGCCGCCCCCACCGCGGCCCCGGGAAGCGCCGAGCGGCGCGGAGACCGGGACGCACGCGGCGGCGCCTCGGAGGCCGGTGCCCGCGGTCCTGCAGGACAACCGCGCCCGCGAGCACATTGCTCCACGCGCCCAGCGGCTGCCGGGCCGCACAGCAGCCTCCTTTCTGCGCTCGCCCCCTTTTCGACGTTTCCCTTCTCGCCCGCGCCAGTGCCAGGTTCCCGGCATAAATGGCGCCTTTCGCATCCGGTTAATGATTCGCGTTTTAATGAACCGAATGGAAAAGCACAAGTGTGCGCTGCTGCTTTCAGCGTGGCCAACGGTCGCGGCCGGCCCTGACCCGCTCCTTCCACCCGCCCCGCACACGGCTTCCCAGCACCCAAGCCTGCGGTCCCCAAGGCTGGAGTTTGAAACTACTCTTGTTGGGGTGGGGGACGGAGGTTTGGGGGACCCCCGCACTACCCAGCAACTTGCGGGGAGGCTGTCTTCACCTCTCCCTTCCTGCTTGTCTTCCTTGGGGTTCTGATCCCCATCTGGACAGGCGCGCTCGGGGCGCAGCCTCCCCTCTTTCTTTCTGCAGACCCCTTTCGTATCTCTGGATGTCTGGCTGTTTCTGCCAGTCTCCTCCTCACTCCCGTCAACAAAAAC
Organism: Cavia porcellus; assembly: GCF_034190915.1. NCBI lineage: Eukaryota > Metazoa > Chordata > Mammalia > Rodentia > Caviidae > Cavia > Cavia porcellus. The sequence goes on from NW_026947493.1 coordinate 1,214,133, forward strand.
AAAACACACTGGTTCTGAAGGCCTGCGCCCCCACCCCCCACCACGCCTCGATCCTCCGAACCCCACAGTCCCGGGGCTCCAGCGAACCCAGCTCCAGGGCGCCCGCAGGCGTCTGCTCCACTGCCTGCGCGGAACAAAATCCGCGTCTCCTGCACGTGAGCCGGACCCGCCCAGCGCGCAGGCTGTGCGGAGGGGTCAGCAGGGAGGCGCCCTGAAAGGCAGGGCGCGGGGCTCACCTTGGCCGTCGTGGGGCCTCCTGGGGGTCCGCAAGGCTCTCGCAGCTCGTAGCCACTGGTCGGCGGACTTCTCTCCGGTCTCCGTAGCAGGTCGTCGGCCACCAAGTCCCCGTAAGCCGACCGACCTGGGGTTGGCCCGAGACGTCGCCGGGGGTGGGGGCTACCGTCAGGAGAGTCTGTGGGACCATCCGCGCCTGAGGAGGTGGCAGAGGGGGGCCCAGCGGACGGATCACCGTCTGGGCCACCTCCCGCGCTGGCTGCCCTGGGCGCACTGGGCTCCGAATCTTCCTGGGCGCCCTCCTCGTCTGGGAAGCGGTTGGACTCCACGTCCACCTCGGGCTCGTCCGCGGTGTCCACGTCGGGCGAGGCAGAATGGTAGCTAGAGCTACCCTCGCTTAGAAGGTCCGGGCTCACGTAGCCGCCTCCGGGACCGGTGCCAGGCCCGGGCGCACGAGCAGGAGGCGCCGGCCCCGCGCCGTAGGCCTCGCGGGCGCTGCCGTAGAGCTTGGCGATGCTCTCGGCGTCCTTGACCACCGGTCTGAAGGCCGAAACGTAGGAGCCTTTGCGCGCAGGTGGAGGCGGCGGGGGCTGCAGGGGGGCCAAAGAGGAGGGGAGCGCCTCGTCCGCGCCCTCGTCGTCCAGCGGCCCGCGGGACAGCGCGCTCGGGCAGCGTTCCTCCGCGCCGAGGCTGCCCTCCTTGGCTGGTTCCGCAACATCCAGGGACTCTGGTCCGCCCCCGCCAGCAGCTGCGGCCGCGGCCGCTGCTGCCGCTGCTACTGCGGCAGCCACGGCCTTGGCCTGGCTCTGTGCGGCCGGGTAGGGTGGCACCGGGAGGCTGCCCGCTGCTGGCCAGAACATGGGGAACGTCGGGTACACGGTAGCGGCCGCTGCCGCTGCAGCCACCGCCGCTGCGTCCTTGGCTGCCCCGGAGGGTTGGTGTCCCCAGAACATGGCCCCGCCGCCCGGCCCCGCCCCTGCTCCCGGGGGCAAGTGGCCAGCTCCCGGGCCACCCGCTCCAGTACCCGCAGCGCCGCCGCCGCTCCCAGCGCCAGGACCGCTCTTGGGTTCACCCGCGCCCAGCACTGGGTCGTCCTTTTTGGGGCATAGACCGAAGGCCGTGGGGAAACCGTAGGGGTGCGGGAAGAGCGGCGGGGGGAGCTTCTGCAGGAGACCAAACCCTTTGCTGGGCACCGGGATCACCGGGTAGCTACGCACGCCCGCACTACCTCCAGGCCCTCCTGGGCCCGCCGGGCCGCTGGCGCCTGTCGCCAGCCCCAGCCCGCGCGTTGCGTGGGGAGGAGGTGGGCCCGGTGGCCCGGTTGCCTCGTCTTCGCCGCAGCGCAGGCTTTTGTGGGGCGGTGGGCCTGGGGCCATCTCCGCGCCGCACCCTGGGCCGCCGCCGCCCCCGGAGTTCCCCTTCCCCTGTCCGCCTGACCCGCCGTTCGCGCCGCCTCCGCTGCCTGCTTGCAGCGAGAAGGTCCGCTTGCGCGTGCCACCGTTAAACATGGCCTTGACGTCCTCCCAAGCGTGGCTCAGTTCGTCTGTGGCCGACTTGTCACTGAGTTTGAGGTGACGGCGCCACGAGTTGAAGTTGGCGGCGTCGGGCTGGGTGTACTTGGCGTCGGGGGTGCGGTGCGAGTGGAAGATGAACTTGTTGGGCGAGAAGTACATGCTGCAGTACCCGCACTTGATGCACTTGGCCCGGGAGCTGTTGTACCGCGCAGGGATGAAGCTGCCGCGCGAGCCCCACGCGCACTCGTGCACCACGTCGAAGGCGAAGTTCTCAGGCAGCTTGGGTGGCTTGTGTTCGCCCAGGAAGGATTTGCACAAGCGTTCGGCCTCGCGCTTGGTGATCATGCCGCAGCGGCGCGAAGAGATGGGCATGGCCCCGGCCCGGCGCAGGATCTCCAGCTGCACCGGCGTGCACTGCACGCACGTGATGCCCAGGGCCACGCGGCGGTTGTGGATCTCATTGTAGCTATAGTTCTTGAGGAGGGTGTTGGAGATCTGCGCCAGGCACAGGCGCTCCTGACCGTCGATGACCAGCGACACGATAGGGACCCCGTACAGCGACGTCTCGCCCACCTGGTTGGGTTTGAGGGCGCTGGAGCCCGAATAGGGCTGCAGTTCTTGTTTGGAGTTGGGTGAGGAGCTGCCCTCGCGACCCGGCCCCAGCTGAGTGGTGAGAGCCTCCATGCCGCCGCTCCTGCGAAACAGAGAAAGCAGAGAGCAGATGAGCCATTTCCAGCGCCCCCGCCTCGGCTGGGGTACGCCCAGCGAGGCGCACAGACTAGGCGCGCCGGGGATACTTGGTATTAGGGAGTCCAATCTCTTTGGTTCCCGAAGCGAGAGTCTTTTGTTATTCAGACCCGTGTAGGCACCGGAACAAATGCTCCGGGGGTTTGAATTGGGAGAAGGGGTAATGGAGACCTTAGGGGTGCCCCAGCTGCGAGGAGTCCAATCTCGTTTTTGGACTGGGAAGCAAGTGGGACCCAGAGACGGAGAGCGACTTGCCCAAGGCCACACAGCAATGCCATTGGATCCAGGCTTTCTGACGCTCAGATCCACGCGCCTTGAGCCACCCTCGCAGCCCGCCCTGCCGGCCTGGGTCCTGAAGCCCGCACTTCGGGGACCTGCGGCCCTTTTGCTCAGCAGCGCATGTACGCGGGCGGGCGGGCGGGGGCAGCGTGGGGAGCGAGGGAGGGGCGGTCACTGCCCACCTTCAGCCTGCGGGGGCCGAGGAGGGGGCAGGGACAAGGAGGAGGGACCCGGGCTGCCAGGGAGGGGGAGAGGCGGAGGCGACCGCTGTTCGCGGTGCTGAACCCTACTACCCTCTGCACAGCGCGCCTCTGTGCTCCCGGCCCCAGGGCGGCCCCCACCTTGCCCAGCTCCGCGCTGTCCGGCTTCCGGGGACCCCAGCACAAGTTTCCACCAACCCGAGCTTCTCTTCTCACGCTGGCGCTCCGTGTTCCTTGGGCAGAAAGATTCTGACTAGATACAGGAGCCGTTTCCTTCCCAGCCATCAGTAGGACAAGGACTGAGTAGTATCGAGCCACATTTTCAGCATTTTTAGCTGCGTTCCAAACCCAAAGCTGGCTTCCATTTGGGTCTGTGCGTGGGACAGAGAGGTTCTCCAAGTTTCTCAGGAACTGTGTCGCCTTCACTTTTGACGGCCCACTCTCTGAGCTGCCTCCTCCACAATGTTCCTTTCCTGTCAGGCCAGACGCGGTCCTTGATGGCTCGGAGAGCCTGCTTCGGGGGAGTTTCTTCCCGGGGGGTCCTTCGTGCCTCTCTGTCCCCACTCATGTGAGCCACAGGGAGTCGGTCCTGCGGGTCTCCAGCACCCCAGCAAGGCTCCAAGCACGGAAGTTGCTGTGGTCCTGCGCTGCGTTCTCTGGCCCAGACAGCGAGACAGCCGTGCCGGAAGACCTCTGCAGCCGCGTGGAGCGGGACCTGGGGACTGATGTTTAGGGTCTTTTAGGTCGCTAGGCCTGGCCACGTGTCCTCACACACACAAGGCTCCACACTCAACCTGGCCTAGGGCTGCAGCCGCTCCAAAACCCCGGGCACCCCGACCCAGCGAGCCCCTCCTTTAAACTCGGCCAGAAAGGCAAATCCATTTTCAGAAGGGCAACTTCAACCACGCAGGAAGTCCGAGTTGTACAGCCTTAGGTGATGAGACTGAAATCTTCAGCCTGCCCCTCTCCCGTTTCCCATTTAGGCGCTCTGTATCTGCCGATCTTATCTGTCCCCCAGCTGTCTGTCTCTACCAGCTCGCGCCTGTTTCTCCCATCTGTCTTGTACCTTCCTCAAGTACCAAGCTATTTATTATCTGTTTCATCTTTATCTCTTAGAATCAAACTGAAACAAGTTGACCCTCCCTTGGCCTTGAAGTCCGTGGTAACATTTTGGCAAGCAAAAAAGAAAAACAACAGCAACAAAAACCCACGGTCCTAACTCCCTGGTGGAGGGTCAACAAGGCAAGCCGCGCGCCCCGGGGAGGGCGCTCAGGCAGGCTGCGTGGGCGGTCCGGGGCGCGTGGCTCTGGGAAATGACTGTGGCCTCTCGGTTTTCCGAAACCGGTGACTGTGCCAGGCCCGTGTTCAGTGAAGATAGCACCCCCAACTGAGCGCCGCCGAGGTCCCGTCCCCACTCCGGAGGTTTTCCCGAGTAAAATAACGGGGCTCCGGGTCCTGGAGCCAGAAGAAAGGGGCCCTTGGAAAGGAAAAGCATTTCGGAGGGGCCAAAGCGGAAAGCACCGGGTAGGGTCGTGCTCAGGGACCAGGAGCCATGGCCTGGGCGGCTCGGGGAAGCCTCGCCGGCTCCCGGGACTTCGGGGAGGTTGAGCTTGCGGAGGGAAATGGTGCGCGAGGCAGGTAGCGGTTGGAGCCTGGCGGCGGAGTCGTTCGGTTTGATAAAAACAGCAGCCACGAGGGTCCACATCAGAACTCAACGAAAAAAACGCGGGCGCGGTGGGGCGCGGGGACTCACCGTGCGGCGGCGGCGGCCGGAGCCGTGCGAGCGAGGTGCGCGGCGGGCGGAGCGGCGGGCGGGAGTCCGGGATCCGCCGGGCTCTCGGTGACGGCGCGGCCCCTCCCCGCGCGCGCGCACAGCGCGCTCCCGGCTCCCCGCGCTCCCCCCGCGGCCCCTTCCGCTCTCAGCAGGATCCGGGCGCCAGGGCCCCGGGCGCAGAGACTTGTGTCCGGAGCCGCTGCCCCTGAGGCCGGGGACCGGCCCGGAGAAGAGGCCGGAGCCCAGAGCGCATGGCGCAGCAGCGGGCGCAGGCCGGGAGGCGAGGCCGGTGCGGGGCGGGCGCGCCCGACAGCTGTCAGCCGGGGCGCCACACCCACCACCCGCGCGGCCCCTCGCGCCCTCCCGGGTCCGCCTGCCCTCGGGCCACGCGCGCGGCGCCCCGCCGCCTCGCCGCAGTCCCAGGGCCTGCGCGCCCCAGGTAAGCGGCCGCACACCTGCGCCCTGCACCTGCGTCCCGCGCTAGCCCGAGAGGCCAGACGGGAGAAAGGGCCTGGGGCCTCAAAGTTTGCCCCCAGGGATAGGATGGGGAGGGCCCGGAGCCCTCCCAGGGGACTGGATTGCGCGCAGCTAGGGCCCAGTGACTGAGTTGAGGAGAGCCCAGAAAAAAGGGAAGCTGGGAGGGGCTCTTCACTTTCTGCCTCTGGGCAGCGGATCCGCGCGTGGTCCTAGGGAGCCAATAGGGTCACCAGCGCCGGGAACGGGGTCTGGGGCGCAGGGAACTGGAGAAAGCAGCCGGGAAAGGGCAGATTCGCCTTCCCCACAGCTCCCTGGAGAGCTCTAGGCTGAGGGCCACTCTGAGCTCCTGGACAGAGGACGGGGAACCGGGTTGCTACCCCTACTCTTCCCGGCCTAGAATGTCCTTCCTCGTCCTGGCCATCAGGCAGGAGCCTGTGTACTCTGGACAAGACCTGAGGTCAACTGCTTAGTTAACGTTGTGATTCAGTTATCCGGCGGTGTGGGTGGGGTGCGGCGTCCAGGGGCGGTGGCACCTTCTGTCTTCCCAAAGCTCCCCTCCTCCGCACCCCGCCCTACTCTCTGCCCTTCTCTCTGTCCCTCCTTGGGTCCTCGGCTTCTTTTTCTCTGTAAATCTCAGTCTCCACTTCATTCGAGTTGGAAGTCGCGCCCCCAACCCCGCCCCCCGCACTTGGGCGCCCCCTCGCCGCTTCCACCCCCCTGCCTGCCCCCTTGGCATTAAATGTCCTTAATGGACACGTTAATTAAACTGTAATTAATCATACTGTCCAGCCCAAGTTTGAACAATTACCCTAATCAAACAGAAGTTAATAATGGCAGGGATGGCCCCGGGGCGCGGCGGGCCGCCCGGGCAGAGAGCTCAGCGGCCACAGCGAGCGACTGCGGGAGCAGCGAGGCGAGCACAGCCCGTCCTTGGAACCCGGGCGCGCAGCGCCATAAATCTTCCGCGGGTGGCGGCTGGGGTCGCTCCTCCCAGCCCCCTCGTTTCCTTCTTTCACCGGGAGCTGGGCCCCCTCTCCCCACTGCGGCCCAGCTCCCCTGGGTTCTCTCCCTTCTCCCACCTCCTCTGCCCTTCTCTCCTGGCTCGCGGTGACCCCAGGGAAGGTCCTAGGAGCGAATGATTGCTCAGCCCTAGCATGGGAGGGTGCACCTCCACCCCCGCGTGTCTCCTGACACCCCGAGGACCTCTCCAAAGTTGTAGTGCTCCGTGGTCTCCTCTAGCTCGGTTCTTCCTTCTTCCTTCCCTCCCCGAGTGCCTCCCGCGCGCCCTACCTTCCACTCCGCACCCCGGAGCCCGCCCAGCCCCTCTCCTATCTCCGCCCTGGCCCTCCGTGCGGGGCCTCTTTTCCAGCCGTGGCCTTTGCTCCGGGCCAGCTCTGCAGCTGTTAGTTCCCACCCCTCCAGGGGAGGGTAACGGGAACCTTTTTGCTTCCCAGCCAAAGTATCACCTCCAGTTCCTGCCCCCGCCTTGGCCCGGGTTCCCTCGCCCCATAATTACAATCCTACTTGGTAATTATCCTTAGCCTCCTAATGATCTTCTGAAAAGGAATCTCAGAATTCGACCTGGTGGTGACAACGATCGTGATCTCCCCTCGGGTGGCGAGGTGGGAGCAGAGAGCACGCGCGCAGTGTCCCGTGCGGGGCCCTGCCTGTTGGGCCTCCATTGTCCTGCAAGGTCTGATTGAGCTCCCGGGGCTGGCCTGGGGCGGCCCTGGCAGCCTGGACGCGCACTCCCCCGGCCTCCCTTATGAAGGGTGACTGCCACCCTGGACAACCGCCCCTGGGGCGCACGGGCCGCCTCTGTTTCCGGTTCAGCACCGAGCTGCGGACAGCTCCCCACCAGCGGGCCCTGCGGACCACAGCGCGCGGGTGCCCAGGGCCTCCCTGGACTTGGACAAAGACAAGAAGAGGCGGGGACAGAGGCTTGGGTCCCCCACTGCTTGGTGCTGGTGTCGAGGGTGGGGCTGTCATCGGGAGTGGAACTGGGGCTCAATTCTTACTAGAAACGTCATTTGGCTCCGAGCAGAACCAGTTTTCACATGGGCCAACGGACTGGTGATAATGACCTGGGGACACTTATTCCCTCTTACAGGTAGGAAGCTAAGGGTCAAGCAGTGCAGCCACCCCCCGAGTCCTTCAGTCGGTAAGACACGGGGGTGGACCCCAACCCTAGGTGTGCCTGCTCGCTGCAGAAAGGGCCCAGCGTGGCGAGCTGGGCAGCGCAGGTGGGCAGCGCGTGGTTCCTGCCCCGCGCTCCTGACTCCGGTGCAGGAAGGGGCCTTGGCCAGCCAGGCCGCTGGCTCAGGTTCAAGATGTCGGGGGTGGCAGAGCTGGGACTTGAACCGGGGTGCGCATGAGTTTCTCGGTGCGGCCCGGCCCAGACAGCCCGTCCAGGGCGCGGGAACCCGCGAGAGTCGCCCTCTTGCCCTCGCTGACTCCGCCTTAGTGGCGATTTTGTAGCTTTTATCTGCTGTCCAGTGGCGCCCAGGGGCGGAGATCTGGACTGGAGACCCCGGGCGCTTCTGGGGCGCTCCTGCAGCCCCCCACCGGGTCTTCCTGCTTCGGAGTGGCGGGAGCCGCGCCCACACTGTCCGGCCTCGGCGCCCATCGGGCTACGGCTTGGGTTGGAGCCGATGGCCGCGCCTCCACCGCAAGCACATATCTTTTACCAGTTGAATTAACGGCAGTTTTCGTCAGTTAATTAGCTTTAATTTACATAATTAGTACAGTATAAAGAGGATTGGGGATAATCATGGGGTACGTAGCGCTTACTGTGTAAACACGTATTCTGAATTAAAAATCAGATGTAATTAAGGCGCGCAGGCCCTGTTTAGGCAGGGTTTTAATTGTAATGAAATTCTAATTAACACTCAATGATTGCCAAATGCAAAGGGCTGTAAAATTTTCTTGTAGTTTTGCTAATTTATTGTTTACTTAATATCTGGATAATAATCCGACGGCCAGATAGACCGCGACCCAAGGAAGCAGAGGCGGCGGGGTGGGGTCTGCTCAGTGAAGCCGAGGGGGAGGGGCCTGTGAGGGGCGCAGAGGCCCCGAGCCGCGCCAGCCTAGCTCCCGCTCGTGGGGTGGATGGAGGCTGGAGGGAGCCTGGCTGCATATCGAGGGGTCCGAGTCCCGGCCCCAGAGGAAGCACCAGAGGGATCAGAGGTGAGACCACGCCTGAAGGAAGAGGCAGGCTCAGCCTCTGTGGGCTGAGCGCCCTCAGACCGTGACTTGTTCTCAGGGTCTGCATCTGTAGGATGGGCACAGGGGGCAGCGCCTAGGGAGTGAAGGATCCACAGAGGGTCCCCAGACCTGGCCTGTGAGCGTCTGGCTTCTAGGGCGCGGTGGAGGGGTGAGGCTTGGGGGCTTTGCCCGGGATTGGGGTGCAGGGCTTGGGCAGCAGGCCTAGGTCTGGAGGTCTGGTTCCTGCTGTCGGTACTGAGGGGCTCTGAGCAGGTGGCGACACCAGTTAGACTGGGAGCACCGAGGAGGGAAGGGAGGACCAGCCTTGCCCGCCCTGCCCCGGGGGAGATGCCCCAGGGTCACGCAGAGGCCCTGGAGAATGGTCAGTGGTCGGCAGCCCCCTCTGCCAGTCTCCAGCCGGACTGCCCGGCGCTCTTTGCTGTAGCCGCTTCTAGGGCAGCGGGCAGACTGTGGGTACTTGGAAGTTTCTCACCAGCCTCAGGAGCAAAGCAAAAAAGAGTCAGTGTCACCAGAGGCTTCTGCCCACATTGCAGGCCCCCCCCCCAGCCGTTCCCAGTGCTGTGATCCTGAGTCCTCCTGTCCTGGATCCAGCGCAGGCCCCCTCTATCCGGCACCCGGCTGCCCATCCCTCTCGACTTGGTGGTGGTTTTCGTTTCAGCATTGCATTGTTTGTGGGTTGTTTCCCGTCACCCATGTGTTTTCTGTCTCTCATGCTGGAATTTGTCATTTGCTGTTAACACCTTAAAACAGAGCCTAGCACATAGCAGGGACTCGACATGTTTGTTGAATGCATGAGTGAGCAGCATTTGAGTGTCAGGGCAGTGAGGCCCAGCCAGGTCACCACTGTCCTGGGGCCTAGTGGCCAATCTGAATCTCAGCTTCTAGGCTCCCAGGTGATGTCTGGGTCTCGGGACTTGCACCATCCACTCAGCCTCAGGCAAGGCACTCCAGTCAAGGGAGCTGCTGCAGGCTCGCAGAGCTTTCACTGGTCACCAAAGGCTCTCTTCCCTGGGCTCCTCCAGCAAGACAGGGGTGCGGCTGGGAAGAAGGCAGTCAGGAGTCAGCCAGACCCGCTGTTTGTCTCCAAACCCTCCAAACCCGCTCTGGAGTGTGGTCCTCTGGCCTGGAGGGGACGCTGCATGGGTTCAGTGAGGGGCAGGGTGTGCGGCTTCACTGCTGGAGCTGGGACTCAAGACAAGTGGGGTGCAACATGTAAGGGGGTGCAGGCTCTCAGGAACCTGAAAGTCCTCTCCTAGTCCCAGGCCTGCATGGGGTGCACCGCAAGGAGCAGGTGCTTGGCACCTTGGGTCACTTTGAATGCTGGCGGCATTTGGCCTGGCAGCCGGGACAGGCCTGGTAGTGCTGTGCTCAGGTTTTGGGGTGTTGGGCAGACCACGGGACACCACATCACTGGAAGAAGGGCTGGGGTTCAGGCCATCAACTCTCCACAGGTGCCTGAGTCCAGCGCTACTGCTGGTGACCGTAACGGAGATGTGTCTTCCGTGGTACACACCTCTTCCACCAGGATGCTTACGTGAGCCAGTGATTTCTTGTGCACAGAGTGTATCAATATTGGGGTGTTTTCATCATCCCAAAGGGAAACCCTGTCATTATGAGCTATCACTCCTCATTTTCCTACAACTGTCTGGTCCTGGGCAACCACTCATCTACTTCCTACCGATTTCCTCATCCTGGGCATTTCTTTCTTTCTTTTTTTTTTTGTCTTTTTCTTTTTTATCGGTACCACAGATTGAACTCACGACCACATACTTGCAAGGCAGGCGCTTATGCTGCTAAGCCCAATCCCCAGCCCCTGCTGGGCATTTCTTAAGACTAAAATCATACAGTTCTTGCCCTCTGATGACTGGCCTTTCTCCCTTACGGTGATGCTCTCATGGTTACTGCTGTCAGAGCACACATGAGAATCTCATTCAGTTTTATTGCCGAATAGCGTTCCACTGTGGGGACAGACCACGCTTTGCTGTGCTGATGGGTGTCTGAGTTGTTCTCATCTTATTGGCTACGACCCGAGATGCTGCTGTGCACGTTGGTGTGCATGCTTTCGGGTGTCTGTGTGGTTTTATTTTTCTTGGGTACGCACCTAGGTGTGGAACCACTAGCCATACTGTCACCCTCTGGCGTGCCTTTTAAAGGAGCCGTCAAAGTGTCCACAGAGTGTGGGGTCATTCTATATTCTCACCAGCAGTGTAAAAAGGTTGATTTCTCCACATCCTCACCAACACTTATTATTGTCTGTCTTTTTTCTGTAGCTATACCAGTGGGTGTGAGAGAGGATCTTGTGGTTCTGGCTTGCATTTCCCTGATAAAATGACATTGAACACCTTCCCATGTACTTATCAGCCATTTGCAAATCTTATATAAAAATATCTACTCACACAATTTGCCTGTTTTTCATTGGGGCATTTGTATTTCTGTGTTGTAGGAGTTCTTTAAATATTCTGGCTCTAAGTCCTTTATTGGATACAAGGTTATAAATATCTCTCCCACTTTATGAGTTTTTTCTTTCTTTCTTTTTTTTTTTTTTTTGTACCAGGGATCGAACTTACAACCTCATGCTTGCCAGGCAGGTGCTTATGCTGCTGAGCTAAATCCCCAGCATGAGTTGTCTTTTCACTAAATTTTTTTCAACGGTATCCCTTGAAGGTCATGTTTTTTAATTTTGATGATGTCAGATTTATTTTATAATTCCGGGTTGTCTAAAAAGGCTTTGATATGAGACTTACTCTTATGCCTCAGGACCATTTGTTGATTCTTCTGGCCATCACGTTGCTTGGTAGCGCTGGCTGCTGGTCTGCAGAAATGACTGCCTTCGCTTTTCCCAGAGAGCCGACAGTTCCTGTCCTGCTGGGGTGTCCGCTGAGCAGGCAGGTGCCCAGTGGTGCCCGGGGCTGGTGTAGCTGCCACTGCTGGCTCATCATGTGCCAGGAGCTGGGTACACAGGCGGGATGGAAGCAAGCAAGGCCTTGCCCTCCCAGTGTCACAGCAGCAGGGAGGCAGACAGGAAAGGTCTCACTGATATCAGGGGTGACCAGCTGCTCTGAAGAAATAAGGCAGGCTCGGGGGGCCAGAGAGGGACGAAACTGAAGGTGGGAGTGGGTCAACTTTCTGCTTCATTGATGCCAGTGCCAGGCACTGTGAGACGTGAATCATCCCAACAGCAGCTTCCAAAGCTGGCATTGCCTCCACTGGGGAAACTGAGGCATCCTGCCCAGAGTCACACAGAGAGCCACTTGAGCAAGCCTCAGAGTCACATTGGTTTGACTCCAAGTCCACATTCTTTGTGGGTCTCTTCTGTTGTCTCCCCACAGGACTGGCGAAAAGGGACCCAGGAGGCTGTGGACAGAAGATTTGGGGTCAGAAATTCCCCTGAATCCTGCCTCTCACACTGCCTTGCTGAGTGAGTGTGACTCAGAGAGAGATTTATTTATTTTAGGTGTTTCTGAGGCAGAGTCTTACTATGTACAGCCCAGGCTGGCCTCAAACTTGTGACCCTCTGGCCTCAGCCTTCCAAGTGCTGAGATTACAGCCATATGCCATCATGGCTGGCTTAAATTTTTTAAAAAACATTTTATTACAAAAGGATACATGGTCATTGTGTTACATTTGAAACAAAGCAGACTAGCAGAGAGAAATGAAAGAACTGTCAGTGTCCACACTCCAGCGTTTGGTCAGGGTTGGTAGAGCATGCTTGTACTCCCGGCAGCCAGGAGGCTGAGGCAGGGGACTGCCGTGAGTTTGAGGGCAGCCTGGACCGCACAGTGAGACCCTGTCTCAAAACAAACAAACTGAAGCGTCTCTTCCCAGACGGCTGGAGGTGTGAGGTACAGTGACTGATGTGGCCAAAACTCTGGCGCTTCTGCCCTCCCCGCTGCAGCTATCCGGAGCCCCTGCCCTCAGCTCCTGCTTTGGATGGATGGGCAAGGAGAGCAGAAGGGCTGCAGCAAGGTGCAACAGTGCTGGGGAGCACCTAGGCTGGGCTCCTGTACCCAAGGGAGGCCAGGTCAGGCGGGCTCCCCAGAGGAACTGCATCCCCCTTGAGGCCTGGAGGACTGGCAGGATTCGGGCAGGAGGCAGAGGATGGCGGGAGAGGAGTTGCAGGCTCACCGGCTTCAGAGGCAGAGAGGGAGCAGAGTGTCGGGTTTGTGGCGGGCACATGGAGGGTGGGTGGGGGGCTGCTCTGTCCTGGCCTGTAGAGCGGGTGCTGGAAGGACCACATGAGAGCACGCTGAGCATGCTTGTACTCCCAGCAGCCAGGAGGCTGAGGTCGGAGAATTGCCTGCAGTGCGGCCACTGGTGTTTGCTTACAACTTCTGGCCTGCTACCTGCATCATTTGAGAGAGAGACAGAGAGAGAGAGAGACAGACAGACAGACAGACAGACAGACAGACACAGAGGATTCCCAGGCAGGCCCAGGGCCACAGTCTGACTGGCTATTTTTAACTAAGTCTGTGGGCAAGGAGAGAGTTTTTATCCCTTGCAAGTGAATACAAACCGTTAGGGAGCTAAGTAAGTGACGGAGCTGCCAATGGACTGTTGGGCTCAGAGGAGGGACATTTGTCTCACTTTAGAAGGAGGACCTGGAGGGCTCGGCCCCATCGACTGGGTCATTGTGCTGTTATCTGCCAGAGAGGTGGCCGTGCTGCAGCAATTAAGACAAACTTTGGTCTCTGAGCTGGCGCCTGCAATCTCTGCGCCTTCAAAATAAGACAAATGACACCGCCAAGGGAGGAGGCCAAGTCTCTTTACCGACTCCGTCCAAAGTCACGGTGAATATTTGTGGTTGTTCAGCAGAAAATTTGTCATTACGAGGCCCGGGCTCTGCTGGCTTCCCCTGTCCCGTGATAGCATCCTCTCAGTGGCTCAGCCCGTCCCTGTTGTCCTGGCTCTGTCCCTCCCTGTGCTGGGATATGGGGCCTTTACTCTCCTCCCGCACCCCTTTCACCCACCTTTCCTACTGCTGTCACTGTGACTGGGGACACAGGCTCCTATACTCAAGGGGCTGGGCTTAGCTATAGGCTGAGCCCTGAGGTGGGAATCTGGGCAGTAGCCAGTGACATCTTTTTTTTTTTTTTCCTTTTTATCAGTACCAGGGATCGAACTCACGACTGCCTGCTTGCAAGGCAGGCGCTTATGCTGCTGAGCTAAATCCCCAGCCCCACCAGTGACATCTTTGAGATGGCATCAGGGCTCTCCCTGGGTCCCCCATTACCCTGTGGTGTGATGCAGGGTCTGGGGACACCAGCCTGCATACCTAGCACTATCCTGAGCTCGTACTCTGTCAGCTCGCTTGTGCTGAGACCCAGACGCTTATGTCTCCCCACAAAGGTCCAGGTCTGAATGGCCTGCACAAGACTCCAGGCCCCTGGTCAGTGGCAGGGCACCCCATCCAAGCTGTGCCCTGGGACAGCACCTGCAGTGAGGGTCCTAGTTTTCCCCTCTTTCTGTCTAGCCTTCTTGGAGGATCCTGAACCATGGGGTATATATTTTCCAGACAATGAAAACAAAGACAGAAGGAAAAAGGGCCAGTGGCCTATTTTTTTTTTTTTTTTTTTTTTTTTTGGTGGTACTAGGCATTAACCTTAGGGCATTTGCACTAGTCCTTTTTTAAAAAATATTTTGAGACAGGGTCTTGCTAAACCATTCAATCACCCAGGCTATGCTTAATCTTGGGATCCTCCTGCCTCAGCCTTCCAGAGTGCTGGGATTGCAGGTCTGTACCACTAGGCCGAATTGGCCTGAGTATTAAGGGAGCTCCCCTGCTCTTCTCACTCTGGCCTGTGCATGTGAGTGGCGGGAGCCACACCTGGGAGAGTGTCACTGATGCCATAGGCAGTGACATGGGGTCCGGAGGCTGTTCTGCTCTGAAGGCCACATTCCCTGTCCCCTGCCCCTTCAGAACTCTGGTGCCCTGACCTGGGCCAGGTCCTGGGTGGGGACAGACATAAGCCTCAGCCATTGTCCTCACCATGGAGCCTACGTGATGGGGTGTAGCAGCATTCTAGCCCAGGCATGGGAGAACCTGTTCCTGCCCACTGGCTCTGGGCCTGTGCCCTGTGACTTCCTAGTGCCTGAGCAGCTTGGCCTTGGGGTCCAGTTGCACAGTAGGCTGAAGGGGCCCTGCCACCAGCTAGAGTGCTCTGTGCAGGAGCTGCCTGGGGCGCCTGGCCCTCTTTCTGCTTCAGGCCAGTGGAGAGCTTGCAGGCTGATGGGGTTGGCCGTGTGGGGTGAGAAGGGGGTGGGCACCAGAGGCCCCAGGAGCCCCGCAGGTTGTGACCAGAACTGTGTGGCATTCGAAGGTGTGGACCTCCCAGGCAGGGGGCTGGACACAGGTCCAAGACTGCAGAATGCTATGGCTACCTGGCTACGGCACTTGGGCATAGATCAAGAGGTCATTCTGCCTCTGTGTCCCTTTCCTGCTCTGTAAACTAGGCAGAATAACAATGCCACCTACCTGCTGGGACTGGGGCCAGAATGAAGGAGACTTAAGTCCTGAGCAGGAGCCTGATCTAGGGGACCTGCACCTTCTCCGTTTCCAGGACGTGAAACTGTCTCGTTCTCCAAGCAGAGACACACACTGCGCCTGCTGGCTCACGCTGTGGAGGGCTGGGCCTCTTCCTTCAACACCACATGTGCTGAGTGTGGCCTGTGGGCCTGGGCCTCCGCTGACTCCGCTTCTGGTCCAGAGAAATGGCAGGTGCTTGGGAGCCTGGTGCTGTGTGAAGCGTGTGGCAATGCCAAGCAAAGCCTCACGGAAGGGCGGTCCTTCCCACGGCACTGGGCTGGGCACAGGGGGAAGGACAGCTCCACCGCAGGGGCCACTGGGCCATCACACATAGATGGTGCCCCCCATGCCTGGTGTCTGCTCTCGTGCAGCTTCTCTCCTAATGCATTACAGATACAATGGGGGGTAAACAAGTGGCTTGTCACACAGCAGGAAGACGGTGCGCAGGGGGCCCCAAGTCCCAGCGCAGGGGTGGGTGGCTGCGCTTTTCCAGTGTGGCTGGGTGAGTCCTGTGGGTACTCCTGGGGTTGGACTTGCAGTCCTCCTGCCTCAGCCTCCAGGTGCTGGGGTGACGGAGATACACCACTGTGCCTGGCTTGGATCTGCCTTTCACCTGAACAGACTCCTCCTAGCTACTGTAGGGGGAGGCTGCAGCCTGGTGAGGGGTCATGGCCATCGTGGAGCAGGGTGGACCCATTCTCCACTGAAAAGGAAGGTAGCAGCTGAGCTGGTGGGCTTGGTGTGGTTGAGAAGGGGGTGGAGGTGCCACACAGCGGCCTAGCAGGCATGAGGGCCTGGTTCCCTCCAAGGCACTGAGGGGTGGGCCCTGGTAGCAGGGAGACGCTGCTCATGGGACAAGGCTGTGGGGCTGAGACCACTTAGAGGTGTGCCGTGGGGGCCACACTCACCTGGGGATGCTGGGGGGTGAATGGACACAGCTGAGGCCGCTGGGAGAGGTCTGGCAGGCGTGGGGCAGTGGTGGAGGGGAGCTGGAGGCCGGCTGTGCAGTGGAATGGACCAGGGCCTCTCTTCGAGGCTCAGGTCAGTGGGCTGGTGTCACTGCTGGTCTGTGGTCCCCGACTGACCACACAAGACAAACCCTCAAGGGGCCTATGTGGGTCTGCGATTTGAGTTCTGCTGCTCCGCGTCACAGACCCCACTTCTTGTCTGCCACCAGGCTGGGCTATGGGCCTTGTCACCTGTGGGGAGCTCAGCGGTGCCTGGGCGGCAGATCTGTTATGGATGTCCCCATCTCGTGGAGACCCGCCTGCCCACTGGATGCATTGAACACTCTGGCCACACAGGGAGCCTTTCAAGGCAGTAACTTTATTCCATAAGTGCTGCCCACAGGGCCTGACCTTTACAGAGCAGTGTTAGGAGGACAGAGGGGAGTGGGGCCAGGGCACCTCCACCTGCAGCCCCGCCCCACTCCGCCCTGCTCCAACCTGCTGGAGTGGTGCTCAGGACGAGTGAGGACTGCCAGGCAGGAGCTACACCCTGGAGGGTGCCCAGGCAGGGCTGGTCTGCCGCAGCAGGGGGAAGGCGAGTGTGGGGCTGGGCCAGCGAAGTGCTTCTGGTGCAGGCAGTGGGCAGGCGCAGCGGGGGTCCCCAGGTAAGTAGCTCTGGACTTCCCTGGGAGACCTCATGGGGGGCCCTGCTGGCTCCGCCTCTCCTCCAGGGCTCTGCACACCCACATGGATACCACAGTGGCATTTCCGTCATTGAACTGCATGATGAACGGGTGACCCTGTGGCAAGAGAAGCGGGTGTGATGTCAGTCTCCAGGCCTGCCCGCCAGTGCCCTTTCCAGGGCTTCTGCTCAGCCTGGAACTGGCTTCTCCTTCTCAGTAACCCCAGAAGGCGGGGAAGGCAGCTTCCGGCAGCCCTTCCCATCCCAAGTCACGGAGCCCAAGGCTGGACGCTGACCTGCTCACAGTACTGTGCCAACTGACTCCGCTTCCATGTCCCATAGGCTCCTTACATGACTCAGCACCACACTGCCTGGCCCTCCATCAGCTCAGACCAGGCTCGGCCCCTGTGTGACCACCTGCTGTCCAGTGGCTGCCCAGAGACCACAGAATCATTTGGACAGGGGCGTCGCTGATGCCTTTTAGCTCCCTGCGGTGTCTGCGGTGCCTCTCTAAACCAGTCAGCCTGGGCAGGCAGGAGAGGCGGCGGCACGGGGCGCTGGCCATGTGTCTGCGTGGCCTTCTCTGTGCTAACCTACTTAGCCCACAGGCAGCCTGGTTATATTTAGCTGGTCCCCTCCCCTGCTGTGTGATCTACAGGACTCGAAAGGCCTCCCAGAGCCCAGAAGAAAGCAGACCAGCCACAGGGCTGCCTGCTACAAGGCCCAGGCCAAGGGCCACTGAAAAGCCTTCTCTTCACTCTTCTTGGCTTCCCATTTACACCTGCTGGCTCCCCATAAAACCTCTGTGGCCTGCATGGAGCCCTGGGGAGTCGGAGCAGTGAGCAGAGGGATGGGGGATGGGCTTCCTGCTGCCCCACCTCCACTGCCTGCCTGGCCTGCAGCCCCAGCTCTGGGAGCTTGCTCAAGGCAGCACAGAGGCAAGGAATGCTTCAAGATCTTCCCCAGGGTGCCAGGAGACTGTGGGGCCCCATGCCTACCTGGACCTGAGCTCAGCCCCGAGACGCGCTGGGGGTAGGAAGGAAGGCTGTCCAGCCTTCTGGCTCGTGCCCATGCTGTGTCCTCCTGCACTCCGTCCCGGCTCAGGTGGGAGGACTGACCCTGGGGGTATGGGTGCAGGGCGGCATCTGCTATGACCAGAGTGGCTGGTGAAGCTCAGCTGGGCAGATTCTGGGGCTTCTGGTGGCACCCTGGGGACACAGCTGCAGGGCCCTCAAGAAGCCAGGGGCCAGGGTGGGGGCTGCTGTGGCAGTGCTTCCCCCGTACTCCAGGTGCATGGTCACCCTGTGCCCACTTTCTCTAATGGCTGCCTGGCCACAGGAAGTCCTCGCTGGGGCCCAGGTGCCTGCACTTTCTTTCCGGAGGCTCTGGAGGGACGACCTTCTGCCCTTCTGAAGAACAAAGGGAGAAGCTGTGCTCAGGAGCCACAGCCCCTCCCCCCGAGCCTGGGGTAACAGAGTCACTTTCCCAGAATGCCCAGTGACTTTGGGGCCATATGCTCCATCTCTGTTGTCATCTGTTGGGGAGCAAGCAGAGCGGAACCACAGGAGGGGAGTGGTGGCATTCCTCCGTTCTGCTGCAGGAAGGGCCAGGGTGTACATGTCCAGTGCCCCTGCAGTAAGTAGCCAGGGGTGGAGGGGGCCACAGGCAGGTTTGTCCCTAATGGGCCACCCTGCAAGGAAGTGACCTGGACATCTGGGCTTTGATCCCAGACACTGTTGACTGGTTCAAGGAGGGTGCCGGAGAAGAGATGGACAGACAGAGCATGCCAGCAGCCCTGTCTGCAGAGCCTGGCAGGGTATGTGTGGGGTGGGGGGTGCTCTCTCTCCTGCAGCCTCGCAGGGCCACCTGCCACAGTTACGGCAGCGAGAGCTACGGTGTTTGGGCGCACAGGCTTCACCCCCGAAGATGGAGACTGACTGATCAAGTCAAAGGAGGTGCCACGAGAGGTAGGACAGTCCAGAAGGTGGGCATGGCAGGGGGACTGCAATGAGGTGATAGCCAGAAAGCACTGTCATCTGCTGCAGACCCCACCAAGGGGACTGAAGGACATGAGGAGGACGCTGGCGGAGGCCAAGTCCATCATGAAGGGCAGCTGTTGCCCTGGACGTGCCTGCTTTCCCCTGGGCACGGTGCCCACCTGCTTCTGGGGCTCAGTACTGCCTTCTCCCTTGTGGTGAAAGGCTGCCCTGAGGGGAGCTGGGGACAGTGGCAGCCCTGAGCCCTCTGTCTGAAAGGCAGATGTGGCCATCATCAGGTAGCACTGGGGCCCTAGGTGGGCTACAGTGATGGGTACCATCTGGGGCTTCGCAGGTCACACGCAAGGTCCAGTGCCCACTCGGTGACGCCCCATTGTTTGCCTGTACTTGGGCTCTGAGTGTCTTCTAAGTAGGCATTTAGGGGTTTGGGTCCCTGTATGCCCTTGTTTCTGTGGGACTTTCCTAAAGAGCGCCATCATTTGGGTTACTCAGTAACTCGCTGGTGTGGCTGTGGGCCCTGAGCACAGCCTGGCATGCGGCTGGCCTCACACTGTGCCCTGCACACATGCAGGTGACGTTTGCACTCTGTCCGCAGTTACACCCCAGACAAAAGCACAGGCCATGGTGAGGTGCCTTGAGTCTACAGCAGCTAAGCTGAACCTCGCAGCACCCCCAGCCTATCGACAAAGAAAACCAAGGCTTCAGGGTCCCCGAGGTGGTAGAACAGGTCCAGAGAGAGACAGTCAGAGGGCAGGGTGTAAGCCTGGGCGATACCACACCACCTGCCCAACTACTGATGCTCCCTGAGGTCAAGCAGAGTGCACTGAACATTTCTACCTTTTAAAAAAGAGCAGCTTTCTGGGACTTGTATATTTTAGGTGCTCAACAACTCGTCTTTAACTGAGGAACTGACATTATTAAGGAAAAAGCCTTGGTCCTTCCTGTTCAGACCTGCATGCGTCAGGCTCTATCAAGCAGGAATGATGATATTCCCACTTCACAGATAAGGAAACCATAGCGCAGAAGGATCAAAGAGCTTGTCTGAGGCCTGAGCTGGGCCTTGGCACTGTGTGTGCAGTGCCCGGGACCCTAGCTGCAATGTGGCCCTTGTCAGGGGTGTGCAGCCAGGGAGCCGGTGCCAGGCAGGTGCAGGGCTGGGCCATGGCACTGATCTGACTTCCCTGACTCTGTTCTGTCTGTGTGACAGGATCCCAGAGAAGCTGGGAAAACAAGGCCAGGGCCTGAAGAAACTTTTTGGGCTCTAGAGACCAGAATCTGCAGGTGGGGGCAGCAGGAACCTTGAGAAGCAGGGTACCCAGGAGCAGACTGTGCCCTGAACCCACACTTTGCAGAACCTTTCTGCACATCCCTGCCTAACAAACAAATGCCCCTGACCCCTTCCTAGAACTGCCAGTGCCTCCCTGTGGGCCTTCCTGGGACCCACACATGTCCTGCTGTGTGTCAGCGTCCTCCAAGACCACTGTGCACTAGCTCCAGCTTGGTGGCCACCGGAGGACAGACTGTTGTGAGTCTCATGGGCTGGCTGGTCAGGGGGCCACTTTAGGAGCCTGATTCTCAGCACCGTGGGTGGGTGGGATGGGGAGAGGCAGCTCCCCATGACAGGTGGCCCTTGATGTCACTTCCTGCAGCTCTGAGTGCCTCAGCTTTGGCCTGCACGTTCATCACACGGGATCTGTATGCACAGATGGCTCCGTCATGACCACGCTGGCTAGCAAAGCTTTCTGCCCCTCCTTCTGCGGCACTGACACTGTCCAAAGTATGCTGGAGCTGCAGAGTGGCCAGTTGAGGCATAACAGCCCCGGCTCTGGGGTCCCCAGACAACACACAGAGATACCTCAGGTGCCGACAGAGACGTGGGACTGCAGCTGTGCTCTTGGACCCTGCCTCCCTGCATTTGAACCCTGTGACAGAAGCCGCCTGGATGATTTCCTAAAGAAAAGTCTTCAAGGAAGAGTAACACATTCATGCTAAAACGCATTGCTCCTTCCCTGAGTTAGTTTCACACAGTAAAATATGTGCCGCTGCTAAAGTTCTAAAACTATCAGCTAGCTGGTGTCACAGGGCACACCTGTAATGCCACCATCTGGGAGGCTGAGGCAGGAGGGTCACAAGTTTAGGACCCTTAGCAACTTAATGACTCAGCAAGACCCTGTCTCAGAATTAAAAAGTAGGGGGGAGATGTAGTTCAGTGTTAAGGCTCTGAGTTCAATTCCTAATATCAGAAAAACAAAGAAAAAAAACACTTTCTCCATGAAACACACACACACACACACACACACACACACACACACACACACACGTGCGCATACATAATCTCTCAATCATACTTACACACCCCAAATCCCCAACCCGACCCCTATTTACCCAGAAGAAAAGTTCAGATTGAAGAAGTCAAATCATTTACGGGGAGGGCAGTGGCCGATGGCCTCTGAATGGCTGCCAGGCAGGGCAGCTCTTCTGCTGGGGTTTGGTGGGATGATGAATCAGAACCGTCACATAAAGGCTCGTCAACAGGTCCCGAGGAGGGGAGGCTGGAGGGACCATGGAGGGACCTCCAGCTCCTTCCTTCCCGTGGGAGGCTTTTGCGGGGGGTGGGGGGTGGGAGGAGGCTGTGGCATGGGGATCCTGCACCACCCCGGGGCGGTCAGAGCTGTTCACCTCTGCCTGGTGCTCGGCACACAAGCTCCTGGAGCCACCCATGGCAGCTCAGCCTCCAGTCTACAGAGTCTTAGGGCAGTAAAGCTGCCACTTCCTGTCACCTCTGAGTCTTATTTCTTGGCTGGTTTTGAATGCAGAGTAGCTGTATGCTGGCCTCTGGGTCTAAGTGGAAACAACCAGCTCTTCTTTCTCCCACAGTGGGCTGAACAGACCAAAAGAGACCATCTGATCGACAGACGCCCCAGACACCTTGCACAGTGCAGGGACCGTGGCTCTGACACCAGTGGGCCCCAGGGTCCTGCAGGTGGGGTACAGTAGTCAGGAGAGGCGTGGAGGCTGCCCATGTCCTGCTCAGCCTACTTGGGTGCCCAGTGTTTGTCCTGAGCACGTGTTTTCCCAGCCTCCATTTGCCCTAGCTCAGAGGAGGCAGCAGAGGGGCGTGGGGTGGTGGTGGGGGATGTGTTCACTCTCAGCTCTTCATTTTCTTTCAAGACCTCCGAAATGGTCTGACACCCATGACATGAATTACAATCAACTTTTGAGTTTATACCTCGCAGCCCTTACAGAAATAGATTTCTCTCCCAAATACTCAATAATTAGCAGCAAATTGCTTATCTCTAGGTCTTTTAGATGGTACAAAGGCACTGAGGGGTCAAGGAGCTCCCCACCTTTCGTCGGAGTAGCTCCACCTGCTCCTGAGGGAGTAACTGTTAGAAAGTGGCCTGGTGGGCGACAGCAGGCTCTGAGGTGGTGGAGAAGAGTTTTCAGGGCCTGTGCTCCCTGGCAGCCTGCGGGCCAGCACTGTGGTGACTCTGGCAGGCGCGGCCAGGAGTGCCTAGGGGTGCTGTAACCGTGAGCCTGTCTTGGAGAGGGCTGATCCTCATCCTGTGAGTGCCGATGACAGGGGTGGTGGTGCCCTGGGTGGGTTACGGCAGCTCCCCATGGCTCCTCAGGCTGGGCAGTTGCACACAAGACTCGATACAAGGGCGCTGGAGGGTGGGAGTGTCCTGCTCTGGGCCACGCCAAGGCCCCCGCCGCCCCCCCCCCCCCGGACCCATGTAGCAGTTTGAGCTGTGACTGGGAGCAGACAGAGGGTATGGAGATTCAGGGTCTGTGTTGGTGACACAGTGCAGGGTGAGGTTTAGAGATGCACAGTGCCCTGCAGGTGTGACGCGTGGGCTCTGAGGCCTGGCCCTTCGTGTGGGCGCTCACCCACGTGTGTCAGGCTCTTCCCGGCCCTATGACAAAAGCCTGGGGAGCCATGAATGAAGCGGGAAGGTTTCTCTGGCTTCATGTTTTCAGAGGTGCTGGTCCCTCACTGATTGGCCCTGTTGTTTGGGGCCCTGAGGAACGCACTGTGGTGGACGGACATGTGGGGCTACAACACCATGCACCCCATGGCCAGAATATGAAAGGGGGACAGCAGGGGCCGCCAGCCCCTTAGAGCACACAAGTCCAGTGACCCGGGCCTCAGCCAGCTTTCCCCGCTCCCAATGTGCCAGGCTGGGGACCATGCCTTGGACACACGGACCCTGAGGAGGCGCCTCCAGATCATACTATAAGGGGTGATGGAAAGCTACAGTGAACGTTTACCTTTAGAACACAATTACAGGAGAAGACACATTGCCAGGGAGAATGGGGTAAGGGTGTTCAAAGCGAGGGGAGTATTTTTGGGGAAATTAGTAATAATATGTCTTTTGCTATAATACATTTTACACTTGAACAGTCACCATATGTTTGATTACAGTTCGTATAACAGCATGTGAGTACAGAGAAGGTGGAAGAGCAGCCAACCACAAGAATGAACACAAGACCAGGCACTGTGGCGCAGGTCTGTGATCCCAGCACTCAGGAGGCTGAGGCAGGAGGACTGCTGCAAGATTGAGGCCAGCCTGCGCCAAAAGTGAATTCAAGGCCAGCCTATAACTACATAGCAAGACCCTGTCTCAAAAGACCAAACCAAACTGCCCCAAAACAAACAAAACATAATTAACACAAAGTCTGGCACCAGGTGGCTGCTCAGGAAGTTTGCTGAATAAAGGCAAACGGAATGTTTCTCACAGTGAATGAAAAGACAAGCTGAGAGGACAGATGGCCTAAAAGCTCCCCTACAAATGTCTGATTGGGTAAAACAACATCAAAAAAAAAAAAAAAAAAAAAAAAAGCATAGGTGAATTTGTAAGAAAGAACAAAAAGCTTCAACTGCCAAAAAAGCAAAGGAAACTGCAAACCAGATGTTTGGGGGTTTGGGTGAAGTCCTGAGGCCCTGAGGTGGCTGCTGGGTCAGGACAAAGATCTGTGAGTGCTGAGGCCTAGGTGGGTGACCTGCCTGCGACCCTGCAGAGCCCTGAAGGAAGCAGTGAGCAAGCAGGGATGGGCCTGGAAAGTCTGCTCAGTGGCAGGGGAGAGGGCACAGGGATTCTGAGGGACAGTGGACCAGTAAGTAGAAAACCAAGCAGAGCTTTACACAGGCTGGGGGTTCAGTGTCTGAGCTCTGTGGTCTGACAATCCCAGGCTGCTAAATTAATATAACTTTATTTAGTGGTGCTCTAGAGTGCTTATCAGAAGCCTAGGAAGACCGTGCTGAAATCCATTAACTTCCATGGCAATACGCCCCCTGATGCTGGGCTTCCAATAAAATTTCCAACAATTTTGTGTCAACTAGCAATTCCCAGCAACTCAGGAGTCAGCAGATACACCACACAGGAAGAGCACATTCTCAGAACTGAGACTGAAAAACACCCAGGAAGAAAATCGAAAAAGAATAAAGACATAAAAGAAGAAACGGAAACACTAAGAGATAATGAAAAAAAAAAAAAAAAAAAAGAACCTGAAAAAACAATCAGGTATAACTTAGAGGAATAAAACATAATCACTACGGGAAAAAAAAGCCTTCATGAATGAGTTAGACAGCAGATGAATCCATGAGCACTTAGTAAGCTGGAAGAACAATCTGAGAGCTGAATTACCCAGAGGCAGTAAAGGGAGATTTTTTTTTTTTTTTTTAAAATATGTGGGAGAAAGAATAACATGGCAGCGGGGTGGAAGTACCCAAAGAGATAACAACTGAAAACTTTGAGGACTGATGAAAGACATGGATTCCCAGATTCAAAAATCCCAATAATTTCCAAATAGACTAACACAATAAAATCTCTGTCTACGCTGTGGCTGTAGCACAGTGCCAAAGTGCTTTCCTAGCACACATGAAGCCCTGGAATCAGTCTCCAGTTCCACAAACAAACAAACACCACATATGGAAAAATCAGTAAAACCTCGAATATCTAGGACCAGAGAGAAAGACACGCTGTCTACCAATTGTAACAGCAGGTCTGCCAACAAGGGTAGCAGCCAGAAGACCCCAGGGAGCACCAAGATTCTGGGGAAAACCAACAACTAATGCTTCAAACCCTAGTTAAACCTGCACTCGAGCTGCGGTGCAGTGAAGACGATACTAAGGGAAAAAACCAAGCGGGCTTTGCCACTCGCAGGTCATACAGCAGAGCCCTTAATATGCTCTGGAAGACAGAGAGACCTCAGAAGGGACCCAGAACACAATGGCTAAACAAAACCAAGCGCTGATTACACAAAACGACAGCAGCATCTAATTCTAAGCATCTGGAAGCCAGGTGACAATGACAGCTGGGTAGGATGTCATGTAGGAAGAAGGGTACCTGGAGTCTTCTGTCTAGCACTAGAGGAGGTGGCAAACACTGCTAGCGCGTCAGAAACCAGTCCCTTTCCTGGATTGTGGCGAGAACCTCAAGTTCAGCAGGGAGCATTCTTGTTGGTAAAGCCATGGTGACCCCAGTCTCCCTTGTGGCTCATATCCTGGAGCAGATGAGTGGTGTGCCAGTTCCCACGAATTCTGTCCATAGCAAAAGAAGAGGTGCTTCTACTCTCCTTCCTCATTCCTGCTGGCTGGGCCTTGGTGGACAGCACAGAGGGAGCGGTCAGTCGGTCTGGGGACCCACTTCCTGCCTTCTAATACACCGGTGGGAAATGGCCTCTTGTCTTGGGTAAGCTGCTGTTCGTCTTTTATGATACACGGCTGCAGCCAGCTCTACCTAAAGTACAGAGTAGACACTGACCCTAACACTGACTGATGTTGGGAGGATGGCATACTAGGTAATTCCGTAGGTTTCCCTAAGTTAAGTTAGAGACTTAGGCACCAACTGGAGGCTAGAAAGAGAATGTCATTTCTGAACCAAGGGAAAGAACACAAGAGAAGGAAAAAACCTTACTTCAATCAAACGGAGAAAGGAGAAAAAAGGCAAACGAGTAATGCAGAAAGTATAATGTAAGACGATTTGGGTGTAGTGGTGCATTCCTGTAATCCCAGCACTTGGGACGCTGAGGCAGGAAGATCCTTGCAAGTTCAAAACCAGCCTGGGCTACAAAGTGAGCCCAAGGCCAGCCTGAACTGCATAGTGAGACCCTGTCTCAAAAAAAGGAAAAAAAAAAAAAAGATGGTATGAAAAATTTCAAAGTTATCAATAAACTAAATATAAATGGTTAAACTAATCAGATAAAAGTCTTAAATGAAATTAAAAACAAAACGCAAAGACGTACTTAAAAGAACAATAAAGAAAGGTATACTCAAAATACATAGCAGACAAATACCAACCAAGTTATATTTTTATAGAATAAACACTAATGCGTCTATTAGACAAAAATAAAACTTCAGCGAAGTATATTATAGTCACTAGCAAAGACAAAAGAAACTTTTCAAAATAAAGACAATGATCGAGGCACTTAATATCACTGCTTAAGAACATAAAGCAAAAACTAACAGACTGCAGGAAGTTTAGCATACCTCTTGGAAAGCTGATAGATAAATCAGACAGGAAATTAGCATAGCTACAAAATATCTGTGTATGAAACTAGTAAGCTTGAGGCCAGGGGTTTAGCTCAGCAGCATAAGTAACTGCCTGGCAAGCGGGAGGTTGTGAGTTTGATTCCCGGCACCAAAAAAAAAAACTAGTAAGTATGATCAAAAAGACCTACAGAAGACAGTTAATAGCTATACAATACGCCTTCTTTTTATTTATTTTTTTCTTTTAGAAACAGGTTCTTACTACGTAGTTCAGGTTGGCCTCGGACTCAGAGTGATCTTCCTGCTTCAGCCTCCCAAGTGCTGGGATTATTGGTGTGCACCACCACACCTGGCTAGCATATGCATTTTGTTTTTTTTTGATACCAGGGTTTGAACTCAAAACCTTGCACTTGCCAGGCAGACGCTTGTGTTGCTGAGCTATATCCCTAGCCCTAGAATATGCATTCTTAAGCAAAACATGAAGGACAAAACAAAACAAAATCTGACCATGTACGAAGAAGACTCTCAAAAACAGTAAGTATCTGATGTTGTACAGAACATGTTCTTTGAGCATGATATATGGAAACAACAGTCCCAATAAGATAAAACATCTCTCAATATTTGGAAATAAAAATGCTCCTAATTCGTGGGTCAAAAAATATTGACACTACAGGCTGAGTATCCCTTTTCAGAAAGGCTTAGGACTAAAAGTGTCTCAGATTTTGGACTTTTTGTGATTTTGGAATATTTACAGAACAATGAGATATCTTGGGGATAGGACCCAGGTATAAAAATCATTTCTGTATTATACACAGAGCCTAAAGGTATCTCTATATAGCATTTTTGGTGTGCCAGTGCTTTGTGACTCTTTCTAAGAGTTCAGGTGTGAGATTTCCTACTTGTGTCAGGTGGGTGCTCAACAAATTTTGGATTTTGGAGCATTTCTGATTTCTACAGCTTGCACTTTAAACTGAATGACTATGAGGGCCTGCAATGTAGTTCAGTGGTGCACGCTTGCCCAGCATGCATGAGGCCCTGGGTTTCAACCCCAGCACTGCAAAGAAACCAAAACCTGGATGGATGATAATAAAAACTCTGCACATAAACATTCATGGGATGAACCTATACCACACTCAGAAGGTAATTTATAGCTTTATATGCATATACGAGGTGAAAAGATAAACTATGACCTAAGTGTCCAACACATTATAAAAACATAAAAGTCTGAAATAAAACATCTAAAGGAAAATATGACAACAAATAATAAAGACAAAACAGAAAGGAATGAAATGGAAAGATACAGTGATGATCATTGCAGTACAATACCAGTTCTTTTAAAAAAATTAGTAAAGTAGAAAAATTTGATAAAACTGGTAAACAGAAGAGACAAGTAAGTATCAGGAATGAAAAAAGGAGGTATAACCACAGATCCAGCCCAAATTTGAGAATAATAAGGGCATACTGTGAATGAATGATAGGAAGTCAACATACTTAAAAATGCAGAGAGCAATGATTCCTAGCACAGAGGGAAGGAGGGATGGAGGGAGGGAAAGAGAGAATGACTCTGTGTGTGTGTGTGTGTGTGTGTGTGTGTGTGTGCGAGAGAGAGAGAGAGAGAGAGAGAGAGAGAGAGAGAGAGAGAGAGATGCAGAGGGATGTGTGTGTGTGTGAGAGGCAGAGGGGTAACTCCAGCAACCAACGAAGTGACAGAACATCCCAGACAGACGGGTTGCAGGCTTTGAGCACCGCTGTTAAATTTAACTCTTTAAAGTGCTTTATATCCAGTCTCATTTCAAGAAGCATCCAATTAAGGAAAGCCCACTACCTGCTTAAAACCGGCCTCACCAATACTTTTCTGTTTTCCTTACTGGAGAAACAAGCCACAAGCAAACGAGGAAGACTGAAACCAAAGCAGAAAGCTGCTGATGCCATCGACAGACACAGGGGAAAACCTGCTGAAGGTGGGAGACGCTGCCTTCCAGCCCAACGTTTTGGGTCAACAACAGAGGTGGTGAAACATCACCCTTTCACTGTTTTCAGCTGTGACCGCTCTGTTTTGGGGCCCTTGCTCAACTCTGTGGACCGGGAGGCTGTGGCGTGGTATGAGAGGGTCCAGGGGACTGGCATGGGCAGCCACTTTGGGAAATCTATACAATTCCTCCTGAATTTCTGCTGTTAGCAACAAATATTTTCCACTCAGACTGCCCCCTCCCCTTTTAAAAGGAAAAGTGCAGACAAAAAAGCAAACCATGTGACAATTCTGATCCTTTTGCAGGCCGGCAGGGCACACAAATCATCACTAGAGCCTCCTCTTAGCCTTGAGCAGTATTTTGTAAAACAAAACGCTGAAGGCATGGAAGCCTGACATACGTGCTGTGGTGGTGGGTGGGGGATCTGTGCCTTTGGTAGTGTCACTGCTCACGTGGGTTGGATGACAGGATGCAACTTGGGCT
Source organism: Cavia porcellus (assembly GCF_034190915.1). Lineage (NCBI taxonomy): Eukaryota > Metazoa > Chordata > Mammalia > Rodentia > Caviidae > Cavia > Cavia porcellus. The sequence goes on from NW_026947493.1 coordinate 1,242,677, forward strand.
ACAAACAAGGCCCTGCCTTCTATCTCTATCACGCTTCTGACACCCTGGTCCTGGCACCTGCAGCAAGGCCAGGTTATTGATCCTAAGTGGCTCCTGTGGGTGTCAGTGGCCTAGTTTTCCAGGAGATGAGGATTTTGTGCAGCTCTCAATGGATGTGCTGAGAGAGCACAGATCTAAACTGGGTTTCAGAGCCCTAGACCTTTGCTTGGCATAGTCACAGTTATTTGGACTCCCCAAAAAGTAACAAAACCTTGACAATTTGACATTACCAATGCTGGAGCAAAATATCTATATTGCTTCCAATCTGGACTTTTATATAAAGCATTCTCAAGTAGTATGCTTGCTATTTAGTGACAGGGCTGGTTTCCAAATCTTGAGGCAATTGAAGATCCACGAGGCCACTGTCATTGCACCCCCTTGTCTCAGACAATGGATCTGGAAGTTAAACTAAAACCTGAACATCTTACTTTTACCTGGTCCCTCAGCCTTTATTCAAATCCAGTGTAAGGACCTTGCCTCCTGGCCTAATGTACAAAAGAAATGGCCAAGTGGCAGCAGTGGAAGAGAGGGCTGGTCAGGGGGAGGAAGAAGGACAGTCAGAAGCAAGCAGTGGGATCTACAAGGTAAACTTCCTAACAAAGCTGAGCAGCTTTTCTCAGGGCGGTCAGACTAGGGCCGAGCAGCCTTACACGGATGAAGGCTGGGGGACACTGGGGCAGCAGAAGGCAGCAATTCAGTGTCCGGGATGATGCCATAAAGAAAAGTGTCTTTATTTGTTTTATTCTTTTAGAGACAGGGTCTTGCTATATAGCCCAGGCTGGCCTCAATCTGACAGTGATCTGCCCGCTTCAGCCTCCCGAGTGCCGGGATGACAGGCATGTGCCACTAAGCTCAGTGAGGAAAAATTTTAGAAAGCTAAATGTAAGAAGACCTTTTTGTTTTTAAAGTTTGGATTTTATAGAGGATACGCTTTAGTTATCTGAGTACCTTCCTTGTCTTCACTCATGGTGCCGAACTGAAAGTGTGTGGTCACGCACGTGCATCTGAGAACCCGGCTTTCAATAGTGACGGCCTCCCTCTGCCCCTGTGACAAGTTCTCTGTGGTGTCCCAGGGCCACCAGGCCAGCGGCACCTCTGAACTCGGGAACGGCCTAGGGGGCCGCTGCTGCCCAGTTGGTTTACTCCTAAGATTTACGGTCAGAGTGGAGGGGGAGGAAGAACTGTCCGGCTGAGTAGATTTATAGCCTCATCCTGTCTGATAATAACATGAGGGTGACACCCCAGGACGCACGCTTGGGGTGGTGGCAGTGCAGCTCAGAAACTCGGCGGGAAGTTTCCTATGGTGCTTGTGTGGCAAGGTCAGGAGGAGAGGGCCAGGGAAATGAGCCAGAGAGACGGGCAGAGAGTGAGTGTCAGCTGGCTTAATTTTCTGTGTCAACTCTGAAAATTAGATAAACAATGACAAACCAGGCTTTTTAAATGAACTTGTCACTTCTGGTTTTCTTGATACAGGGTAACATTTTTCAAGTCCTGGGAGCCCCAAAGACAGATTTAACCCCTGCGAGGTTTGCCCATGGTTGGCAAGTCCCTACATCTAAAAATGAGGGGTTAGTCCAACCCTGTAACCTTTAAAAGAAAAACTAATTCTCCTTAATAGTTACACTTCATTTCCTTAATATTCAATACTCTTCAGAACAAGAGCCAGAAGAAGGTCCAGCCCTTTACAGAAGGGGCTTAGCAACTTTGTAGTTTTTTCTCACTTGTCATTGCTTGCTTGATCCACTCAACACATTTCATTAAGTGTTTTTTCTGAGATGGGGTCTTATCCTGTACCTCAGAGTTTAGGCTGGTCTTGGACTCAAGGAGATCCTCCTGTCTCAGCATCATGAGTGCTGTGATTACAGACGTAGACCACCAGGAGCCTGGCTAATTCCTCTGATCTTAACCTCTTTTTGCAAATGTGTCCTTCAATCCCTGTTCTAAGCAACCCAACAGTGCCCACACGGAGCAGCTCCTGGCTCTGCTCTTACCAGCAGTTCGAGGAGCACAGCCCCTCCCTGTCCCTGCTCTGCCCAGCTGCTCTGTCCTGAAAAGGTGGGAGGTTGGAACCGTGCCGATGACACACACCCTGCTACTGTGAGTCCTCAATGCAGTGCCCTGGCAGGGAGGCATGGAGCAGTGATTTCAACAGTTTCCTTACAGGCTCCACTCTGAGGAGATTTATTCAGTGGTCCTGGCCTGAGTGCATCAGAGAAAGAGGTGCTCATGTTTACGAGGGAGCCCCGAGCAGGGCATTTCTCTGAGTGCCCCAGCTGGCAGGTTTCTTCCAGGGTGCAGAGCAGCAGCTGGGCAGCCCCACTCCTGTCAGCTCCCACATGCAGATCTGGAAACAAGGCTGCGATGTGAGGAGATCTGGCCAGTGTGGGGCTGGGACTGAGGTGGGCAGGGCCAGCCTGTGCTCTTTGTTCTAACACGGCAGTCACCGCAACCTAACCTGCCGGGGTGGGCACTGACCCAGACCAGGGCCTCCTGTGACCCCAAAGCATCATCCAAAGTCAGCACCAACCTGTTTCCATCCAGCTACGCTGACTGAGGTGGTGACAGTGTTGCTCCAGGCTCAAGGTCGCACTATGTAGCCCAGGATAGCCTTGGAACTCATGGAGATCCTCCTGCCTCAGCCTCTTAAGAGTGCTGGTGTGTACACCACCACACCTGGCTCACTGTGCCTCTTGAGGCCATCCTCTACAACCTACTCTGCATGGCAAAGCCATAGAGCCTCCATCTGCCTTGATGCAAAGCCTGCCATCCGCCCCCTGTGAGCCTGGGCCCTTCTCCAGGTCAGCGTGGAAAAGCCCCTTCCACAGCTCCCAGATATTCGAAATCCCCCGAAGCCAGCTAGCTGTTGCCAGGACAATGCCCGGAAGGCAGGGACAATGGAGAGGGTACAGTTGTGCTGCCCGCTGGGATGGGGCCTGGCCAAGTCATGGGGGGGCTGCGGGGGTCATCAGGTAGTGACCCTGCCTGAGGTTCCAGGAGCCCTGTGGGTGCCATGCTCCATGGCACAGCAGCCTCTGCCCTCTGAACTCAGGCTGAGAACCAGGGACTGGCGAGAGGCTATGGAGAGTCAGGGTGCAGCACAGCTTCGCACCCGCACTGTGACCTGAGCGTTTCCATGTGACTGGGCTGTCTCACAGTCCTCCACTAGGGAGAGGCGGCACTGGGAGGAGGCTGCTCTCCATTCCTCACCCCCTGGGGGTGACCCCTTCCCTAGGCCCTGGACCCAAAGAGCCAACTCGCTCCCTGTGTAAAACAAGACTGAGCAGACCTCCCTTGGGCTCAGAGTGCCGTGTAACAGAGACACGAAATAGAAAAAGGAATCCCAACTGTTGCACCCATGCACAGCCTATAGATAAGGCAGTAGTGCCCTCAGACGGCATTTCAAATACAGTTTATTAGTGTGTGATATGAAAAGGGTATTTTTATTACATGCTATAATGCAATGGGACCTTGGGCGCTTTGTGGAAAGACCTCACACTCAGAAGTGTAATGAACCCGTAGTCCCCAAAACATTATACTGTACATTAACCTATCATTAATGGCACATTAGGGCTGGGGGCATTGCACGCTCACTGGTCAGGGTGCCATCAGGACAGTGTGGAGAAAACCACGCTGTCTTCCTAGGCTTACAACAAATAGAGAAAATAAATATTCCTGATGTCTACAGGCAGCTTTAAAGGAAGTTCAATCCCAGCTCTGCCTTGCAATTTCCCAGCCTGCTTTAAAAAAAAAGGGAGAGAGAGAGAGAGAGAGAGAGAGAGAGAGAGAGATCCACACCAAACAAAGGGCAAGGGTGGCAACCGGCTGGCGGTTCACCTCAGCCCCGGGCTCCACAGCCCCGAGAGGCTGACTGCTTGTGTGACAGCTGCCGGGACCGCAGCCGCAGAGGCGGGAAGGGGCACTGGGAGCCGTGTGACTGCCCTCTCATTTTCTTTATAAAAGTATTTTTAAAAATTACTACACATTTGTGATAGATTGTCATTTCTTTCCTCTTGGGGAACTGGTATACATGTGCTGAATCTTAAAGCTTTTGCTTCTCCTCCCTGTCCACCTACCTGTCTCCCTCACCTCCAGGCCCCCTTCTCACCTCCTTTTCTTTACTTTGTTTTTTTGAGAGAGCATCTTGCTGTGTAGTACAGGCTGGCCTTGAACTCACAGCAATCTTCCTGCCTCAAACTCCAAAGTACTGAGATTACAAGTGTGACCACCATGCCTGGATCTCTTCATTTTCTAGTTGGAGAATCAAGGCTCAGAAAGATGAAAGAGACAAATTCACACCTGACAGAAAAACAGGCAAAGGATGTGAGAGAACACAGATGGCTGATAAATATGAAAACAGTCATACTTAATAAAAGAAATGCAGCCAGGTATGGTGGCATCTACCTATAATTCAAGGGCTCTGGGAAGCTGAGGCAGGAGGATTGTAGCTCAGTGTGAAGGCCCTGGGTTGAATTCCTAGTATCACAAACAAAACTAAATAAGCAAGTTAAATGACAAATATGTACCATTTTACCACTGATCAGACAGGCAAAGGTGAGGCTTATGAGAGAGTACCAGGAGAGGAGAGGGAGAACTGGCTTTCTTTCTTTCTTTTTTTTGTCTTTTTCCTTTTTATTGGTACCGGGGATCGAACTCACGAGGGCCTGCTTGCAAGGCAGGCGCTTATGCTGCTAAGCTAAACCTCCAGTCCTGAAAACTGGCTTTCTTATGTCTACTATATGACCAGGGTTCTGGGCAAATAAACATGGTGCATGCCTATAAGCCAAACACTGGGGAGGCTGAGGCAGGTGGAGGATGGCTGTGAGTTCAAGGTCAGCCTGGAATACATAGTAAAACCTTGTCTCAATCCCCACTCCAAATTGCTATTATGGAATACTATGCAGCCATTAAAAAGACGGTGACAGCAATTTCTATAATGTGGAATGATCTCAAAGATATGTTTAATAGCTGTAAGAACTAATGAGAATAAAAAGATGATTCTAGGATACATAAGTTACTATTAACAGTGCTCATCTCAGGAGGGAAAGGTTGGGGGCCACAAAGGAGCTGGAGGGTTAACTTCTTTTGGTACACCCTTCTGAGCTGTTTGAATTATTAACCACAATTTACAAACTAATTTTGAAAAAAATACCCTGGTGAGGGCAGACAGAAACACTCCTGGGAACTGGTCATCTTCCACCTTCTACACTAAATGCTTTAAATTCTTCTCTTGTTTTTGCTTCACCAAAGCAGAAATAGTGAGTGGATCACTACTGTCCCTTCCTGGGACAAGAGAACCCCAGTTTCACAGGTGAAACAATCTGCCCTGAGTGATCCTCTTTACCCACCTTCCTCTAACAATGGAAAGGAACCTTTGTAAAATCGAGGAATTCTTTCTAAACTTGAAGCTATGGCCCCTTTCAGGGTCCAGTTAGGGAGTGACTAAGGCAGGGGGAGACAAAAGGCTTTGACTTTGGCTAAGGTCAAGTCAAATGTTTTTCTGGAAAGATCTTCATGTTGTAAGTAGGTACAGGGCTTCGGCACCCCAAGGCTCTGCACCGTTTAAGTAAACAATGCCCTGGACTCAGATATACAAAGGGCAGCTTTCTCCATTTAAAATAAGCAGGAATTGGGGTTGGGGATTTAGCTCAGCGGCATAAGCACCTGCCTTGTAAGCAGGCAGTCGTGGGTTCGATCCCCAGTACTGATAAAAAGGAAAAAGACAATAAATAAATAAATAAAATAAAATAAGCAGGAATCAATGTCACAGGAGACATAGTGGCTGAAAAGCCTTGGGAGCATCTCCAGCCACGTAGCCCTCCCTCTTCCTAGCTGCGGAGTCTTGGTATTTTGGGGCAACTGGCTTTGTGGCAATATTTTAAAATGTTGGATTTTATTTGTCCTAAGGTCTGCTAGCATACACACACAGACACGTCGGTAATTAAAATGTTGATTAGTAAACAGTTTAAATATATGACAGACAATGCAGTTAAAGCCTACAGTTAGGTCAATATGTGATTTAGATTTGCCATTTAAAAAAAATCTCATTTAAATTTTGCATACATTAATCACTACCATACTTCAAGGTTCTGATATCCACCTGACTACAATATTAAAATAAAACTTGCTGCCCCAGGGAAATCCTACTTATTCTTAATTGTTTCAAGGCTTTGATGGGCTTTTAATCTAAGATTAATTTATGCAATTTTAAATAACTCTTTTTATGATTAATAAGCTTGAAAATTAAAAGGAGTCTAAAGCAATTATAATGAGCATTTGGTCATAACCTCATTAGAAGGAGGAGTGAAGGATACAGCTCTGGAATTCTTACAAGACTACATTTTAAGGTTACTTTTAGAGAAGTCAAACATAGTTCCTGAAATTGCAAAGGCAGGTTAGCAAAGGTCAGTGTTAAAATGACGGCTGCTAGATTAGCATACTAATGACTCTCCCACAGTGACAGAAGGACAGGCAGGGAAGACACGGAGAGAGATGGATGACAGGCGCCACGAAGCCAGGCTTGGAGCTTGCATCCCAGGCCTGCTGGCCAGAGACCTGCGTGGGTTAGGCTGGCCCTGCTGCAGGCTCAGATTCCACAGCATTGGAATCTGGAGCGGTCAGATCTTGTGTCCCTTTCCTGGCCGCCTTCTCCTGGTGGTGGGCAGCCTTGTGCCCACTGCTTCACTGAACAACCAGCGAGGCCTATCAGGCTGGATCTGCCCCAGCCACCAGCAGCCCGGTGGTCCACTCTGCTGTTGGTCCTCTGCTCTCCACTGTACTGTTTTCCTTCCGAGAATGCCTTCTTTTGCCTTTTTTTTTTCGAGACAGGAGTTCAGCCTGGCCTCAAATTCATGGTGATTGTCCTGCCTCAGCTTCCCAAATAGTGGGATCATAGATGTGCCACAATGCCTGTCTGGCTGCCGCCTGCTTCTTAGCAGTGATGCTGATGCGGTAAGAAGTTAGCATTTATTGAATACTTACTATATGCCAGACACTGTGAAAAGCATGTAGCAACATACTTGCATCTCATTTAAAGGTTGTAAGACCCTATTTTCCCCTGTGAGGAAACAGAGGCTGAGAGAAGATGCATACATAAGGCACCAGAGGACAGGTAGGCAGAGAACAGAACAAGCCACCAGTGACCCCACTTTGCAGGTCCCACGTAGCCTAATTCTAATTGTCTCAGAACCCCTGATCCCATTCCCGCAGTCCCTGGAGCAGCCTTCCCTGGCCTCTGATCCTGTGAAATCCACAGCGGGCAGCTATTCCCACTCTTTCTAAATGGTCCCAGCTGGCAGGTCTGGCCTGCCCTGGGGATAAGGACGTTCCTTCCAAGCTTCCTGAGTCCACACACCCCTCACAGCCCTGGATGCCTCACACTTGTTAATTAATCGGCTGTTCACAATAATTCTGTCCTGCAACCTATTGGTGACATTGTACTGCTGACCCACGGCACATACAAGAGACAAGGCTTCCTCGGAGCAGGGAGGAAAAACCTACCACCAAGGCCATGGGCACCAACATGCATAGACCTGCATGAGTCACACCAAACTCCACTGGCACATCTGTCTCTGTGCTCCTGCTAGCTGGAAACCTCCAGGAACCCAAGATGACAAAATCCTGACCCAAAGAGGCTTAGTGGGCCAGTCCTATGTATGTTTAGCACTTAAAAAAAATTTTTTTTTTTGGTTTTCTGAGACAGCATCTTGCTATACAGCCCAGGCTGGCCTTGAACTCATGGCAATTCTCCTGCCCCAGCCTCCAGAGTGCTGTGTTTACACACGTATGCCACCAGGCTCCATTCTCTAGCACTTTACAGCTTAAATACTTTAGTCCATCTTATGTAAGTTAGGAACAGTATCACCCTCCCCTGTGAGCTTGGCATCAGCACCCCCATCCTGGGAGCAGAGCCTGTCTCTGGAATTCCCCATCCAAAATTGGATTCCTCTTTTTCGTACTCACCATGTTGCTTTGCACCCCCTTCACAGGATAGAGTAACTTTCAAGCTCATCTTTGGCCTTCTCAGACTTCACACCAAGGCCAGTGTATCACCTGTTAGCTGGACTTGCCCTGTGTCTCTCTCCTGGTCTCCCCAGTGCCTCCTGAGGGTCTTCCGTTCCATGTGACCTTACTGTGGCTTCTATGACACTTATTGGACAAAGACACCTGAACGGCTAGTGGTGCCCTGTGCTGCGCAGCTGTCAGGAGATGTCATGTGTAACAGCCGCCTTCCTCATGAGCCTGGCAGCTCCGGAAGGACAGGGCTCTGTGGCTGGTGGCCCTTTGTGGTCCCCAGCTGGCAATGCAAGCAGCTGGTCTGGGAACTCAGGCTCCCAGTGCACAGCGAGATAAACAGCCGAGGCCACGAAGAAGCCACATGCAGCTTCCTGAGCTGAGTCCCACTGCAAGACGCCAGCTAGACAGGGTGACGCGGCAGTGCGAGTGTGTAGAGTGGCACTAAGTAGCACCTCGCACACCACGTGTAGGCAGCCAAGTCTCTGGCGGGTCCCAAACTCAAGGCACAACAGGCAACCCTGTCCTGCGTTGTGTTTGTGCTACTGGCTGCCAAAACTAAGACGCAGGACATTTCTCAGTCTCCCCTCAGGTAACTAGCAAGTTCAGGGAGGTGTCCTGGGGCTCTGGCTTCCTCAGTCTGCTCTGCTGAGATCCTACACATTTCTCTGTGGGGTAGTTGTATTTTTTCTATTTTTGAAATGGTTTGATGTCATTGAAGTTCACAAGCTGCAGTAAAGGCAATCCTGACAGTGCTTGTATGAGGGTAAAATGAGATAATTTATACAAAAGAACTCATGTGTTTAAAGATGCTACTCATTTACAATAATTTCTGCATACTCTTTTTTTCTTTTTAAAGAGGTCTTGCTTTATAGCCAATCTCAAGGGATCTCCTGCCTCAGTCTTCTAAGTAGCTGAGTGTGTAAATGCATTTTTTAAAAAAATCTTTTTGAGACAGGGTCTTGCTATATAGTTCAGACTGGTCTTGAATTCACTTTGTAGCCCAGGCTGCCCTCAATCTTGCAGTGATCCTCCTTCCTCAGCTTCCTGTGTGCTGGGATTATAGGCATTTGCCGCTATGGCTGCTAATAAATCCATGTTTTTAAGATTACAGAACAGAATCTTTTCTGACTACATTGCAGCCACAAACTATGTGCAATGATTACTACAATGGCTGCAGTTGGTACTGAGAAAGTAGAACATATTCTGAGTTTTGCCCTTTGTGGACATTAGAGGGTCTGGTGCTTTTCCTTGTGACCTGAGCAAGCTATGTTTACTACTTGTGTGCTGAAAGTCGCCAGTCACCAGGCATCCCGCAAGGCCCAGGTCCCCTGTCACCTTGTTCTCAAAGCCTTCCCAGATGTCCCAGCTGGAAGAATCTTTCCTTCCCCACAACTCATGTGACCCATTACATTCAAATCCCTCCCATTCAATAGCCGTTCGCTAAGCTTTGTATGGGGCTATCATGGGCTAGATTCCCAGGAAGCCAAATACACGAGGTATGGTCTGTCCTCAGAAATGTGGGTCTGGCCTGTGAAATTTGGATATTACCAGTTACATAAGCAAGTCACTGCCACACGGGGTGGGAAATATGTGAACAAAGGTCCCCAGTGGGAGTAAGCATGACAGGTGCAGGATGGCACAGGTCCAGTGAAGGCCTACAGAGGCCGCAGAGGTGGGGCCAGGTCCATCTTGGAATAGGGGTTCACCAGGATACATGAGAGAGAGGGGTGCTGTGGGCAGAGGGGATGAAGCCTCAAGACTCTGGGAATTGCAGGGTGGGTGTGAGACATTGGCTGAGAGGGAGTGGGGACTGGGCGAGGCACTGACCTCTGGTGACACCCTGCTCTGCACACGGGTCTTCTTCCTGAGAGACGGAGGCAGGCTGGGGTCAGGAGCCAGAGCCAGCGGCACAGGCCTGCACTGGCTGTGACTCTGCCAGTCAGGAAGCCATGCTCACATTTTCCACGGTGCTAAACTCACTTTCTGGGTGGGCACCAGAGCTGGGAAGGGCAGGTCCCAAGCAGGCAGGACGTGCCCAGTCTCGGCTCTGCTAGCCTCCTACCGCGGGTGCAGAGCGCGCTCTGGAGAAAGAACTCTGCAGCCTGGGGCCGGTGCCATGGGCTCTGCGTGAACCGGCATTGCAGCCTGCCTTCCCCAGAGTCGGAGTGAGCACATTCCAGAGGCAAGGCTGTGGCTTAAAAAAAATCATGTTTAATTTAAAAATTAGAAACTGGAGCAGGCTGTGAGCACAGGGGTTGATTGAAACAAAATTTAAATTCCTGTCAAGCCCATTTAAACATGGGAGCCCTTCATAGACAATTAGCTGCTCCCTGTGAATGCTGAATAAACTCAGGCCTGGTCACTGCGAGAAGAGAGGTGCCTACTGCGAGGCGCTGGAAAAAAAAATTAACTAAAATCAGGCTGTATGAAATATTTAGCCTTCCAGTATATCACAGGGGTTTGAAAGTGTAAACAAGACAAAAATCGATTCCTTGGTGCCCTCAAATCAATCCCCCAAAATGGTTAGGGCATCTGTTTCTGCTAAATTTTGTTTACATCGGCAGATTTGCCTTAATTGCAGTTGTTTATCTCTGTTGTCCCTGGGGCCCTAATCTCCCGATTACTAATACTTAACACTCATTTCCAATCTAAAGCTACTCCTAATCCTCAACAGGTTTGGGGGGCTCTTAAAATTATTGAAACCACAGAGGCAGGAGCCACTGCCCCTTTGTGAAAGGAACATTTTCTTATCTGCTACCAGCTGGGCTCAATCATCACCAGGGACGGCCACAACAAAGGTGCTAAAAGGCTCTTCCACAATGACTGCTGCTCCACTGGGGATTCAGAGGAGGGAAAAAGAGCTTTGATGGAAAAATCTGAACAAGAGGCTAAAGCAGTCCAGCCAAATAAAGTTACTGTCATAATCAAATGCTGTCAATCACCATGAAATCCAATTAAAAATGTTTCAGCACGGCCCTCTTAACTGGAAAAATGTACCCTATTTATACAAATTTTTGTCGACTCCACACTGATCCACAATTAGAACGTCTTGCTATTAATTGAATCCCCCCCGCCCCCCGCAACTTTAAAAAGAGGTACCAGCCAGGCAGAAGCCTTCTGAGGGAGCCGAGACGCTCACAGGCTATTGGTATACAATTAAGAGTTAATCAGGTTACATTTGAAAATTCCATTTTTATTTGTGTCAGGGGAACCTTTGTGGGAATAAACGAAGGGTACCTTGTCTCCTACTTCAGAATCAGTGACCATTTATATTAAGAGAACAGAGGAACAGTAAACCAGGATACTGAAAGGAAACTAGTCCACGCTCCGGCAAATGTCTCTCGGTAGACTTAGGCCTAATGTTTAATTCTAATCTTGAAAATTAAATAGAGGACGGAAGGCCCAAATGTCTCCACTGCCTTTCTGCAGTCTCTGAACAGCCATGTGAACCTCAAAGTGTCTGCGGGCAGATTTGGGCCCCGAAATAACTGTGTATGTGGAGCCGCAAAACTCACGATACCCAAAGGGTTCTCTCTGAAAACTGCTACAAATTAAAAAGCAAACAACCCATTAAACAAATCCAGCTGGTTACAACTGTAAATAGGAGGCTGCTAATATTTTTTCACAGTCCTTGAAATTCCTGGTTAGACTCACTAATAATTGATAAGCATTGCATCTATTTATTGGTATGTACTCACAGGAAAACAACTTTGCTACCTTCAACAGCAATTCCCAATTCCCAGAGACCAGCTTTAAGATCTTTTACACTTCCCCCTTAGATGGCTGAAATGTCTCTGTTCTTTTTCAACTGAATCCACTATTCCAGAGTGTTTCAGGGAATGGGTGGGGTATGTGTGGTCAGTTGAGGGGGGGTCTCCTGCCATCAAAGCCAGCCAGGGGGTCTCCTGTAGGTCTTGGCTCTCTGACCACGTCTCAATTTAGACTTGAGGGTTGTAGGGACAGAATGCCTGCCAAAGATCAGAGCTGCAGATCAGCACTGCCTGGCTGTTCCACACCCCCAGGGTGAGATGAGACCCTGGTGCCTATGCTGATTTGGGTAAGTCCATGCTGAACTGATTATTAAATATTTTCAATATTATCCTGTGACCATTATAGCATCCTATAAATCTGATTTTTTTTTTGTCCTGGTGATCAAACTAATGACCATGCACTTGCCAGACAAGTGCTTATACTGCTGAGCTAAATCCCCAGCTCTAGAAATCTGATCAGGAAAGATCAGGAAAGCAGGAAATCAAACATATACCTTAGTATGGTCACCCTAATTTATACTGATAATTCAAGTATGCTTGTTCTTGAATTTCTTCAGCTTTACTCCAAGAGTTGCTAGAGAACAAGGGACATGTGTTGTTATCAACTGTTCATTGTCTGATACAGTTTGTTTTTATTATTGATTTGGATCGGAGAGAACAGTACATGCAGAGTAATCAGTAGGGTTTTGCCTGAATGACAGCAAAATAGACCAAGCTGAGCACTGAATTAGGAGTCCACGATCCTCAAGGAACTCACACTCTAGTTGGAAAAAAAAGTGAGTTTAAGTAAACCACTGAGTTTCACCTCTGGCTGCTTGTTATAATCACCAAGAAAGCTTAAAAAAAAAGTGCCTGTTCCTGAGATCCTTAGTCTAGGCTGGGATTCTAGCATTTCTTGCTTTCCTTTCTAACACCCCTAAATGACTCTGATGCCAGGGTTAAGAACTGCTGAACCACAGGGCCCACCTCTGGACAGGAACTGAGTCTGCTGTAGGTGCTGTGCCAAGTTAGACTGAAGCCATCCTATTGAGGAAGGCTCCAAGAAGCCAGCGAGCCCTTTGATGGGGGAAGCTGCAGGACCTTCGAGGGGAGGGGAGGGCAGCAGCTGCAGAGAGCTGAGCAGTGTCTGTCAGGGAACTAAAGCGAACAAACTGAAGGGAGACCTGGCGTCACAATGAAAAGCAGCCTGGTGATGCACTTTACTGCATCCAAGGAAACCACACTCTTCTTGTGGCCAGGGAAGGCTGTACCTTGAAATGGGATGTTGGGAAGCCATCAGCCCGATCAAACAGGAAAGAAGCACTGCCGTCAGAGGAAGTTCAAACAACCACAAACTGGGAATGGGCAAATCACTGCCATACTGAGATTTGACTTGACTGGAGGAAGGTTATCCTTCATGGAGAATTAAAGCTGTCAGATCACGATGATCAAGGAAAACTATCTGTGTCTCTCTTACCATATATATGTACACACACACACACACACACACACACACACACACACACACACACATATTTATCTGCTAATGTCTCATGAAAAGATTAAGCACTCACATCTAAAGGAAAACAAAAGTGAAGCCTGTTTTCAGGAGTTATAATCCCTCTGTTCTTGCTGAAGTGCTAACGTGTCATCAAAATTCAAATTAAAGCTGTCTGATTTAGTGAGATCTCAAGCATCCAGTAATTTTGCCACCATAATTAAGTGCAATTAAAGAGCTCAAATCAACTTCTTTATTACTAGTGGATCCCTACATGTAAGTAGACATAAACAGATGATTTTAACAATTCTTAGAACTTGAGGGGGGAAAAGCATCATTGCATGACTGTCAACTGGACCCTCTGCAGAGCCTGTGATGACTTTTGTGTTTGAAGCAGCCCTAGCCAGGAATTCTAGAAATTTGAGGTACTCTGGCGGATGAGCTGTTTTGCCTGTACTTTCAAGTAAAAATGATGTCTGCAAGATTGGGTGGTCAGACACACAGGAGTGTGGCCTCAGAGGCTCACTTACAGACATGCTGCATGCGACACAGGAGATAGCTAAGCAGCATTTTTTAAGCATTTAAATGGCAGCATTTTTTAAGCATCACTGTATCTTCAAAAGCTTAAAGCTTTGGAAGCACTGTAGTCCCTGAGCCTTTCCCAAGAGTTGCAGGCCTGTAGCATTCCTCAGTTCTACGTGCATACACATGCACACAAACACACGCACGTGCTCACACAGAGGTCCTGGAAGTCTGCCTTTGACCCAGCTGGCAGAATGTGTGGTGGTGCTCGCTTTCTCTGAGCTCAGTACTCCCGGAAAGAGCGAACCCCTTTCCCCATCTCTCCTTCCCCCATAACTTCCCCAAGACTTGCTGTTGGCTCTTGCTTACCTGTCTCCATACAATCTTGGCCTCCTCCCCTTCCCTTTGACCTGGTCCTCTTTAATCGACATTCTCTTTACCACAACAGGCAGAAGCAAGGGCATTTGCTTCATTGTCTAGTGTACTCTGTGTCTCCTAACAAGCTGAAGGTTTAGGTCTACTAACGGCAAACAAGGCCATTTGGTGTAAGCTCCAAGGTCACGGCAGACTTTGCTGGACTGACGGAAATCTAATGGTGGATTTAAAAGGGACCATGTAGGTACCTAATTTATCATATACCTTGATCAAAGGAGAGAACAACCAACCAAAGTCTCTGAAAGTGTAATTACAATCAAGTTTGGGAAAGCAGAAAAGCTACCAGTGACAATTTAATTTAGAGGAGTTAAACAAGTTAACATACCTTTGCAGGTAATTAAATGTTTGAACAGATTTTTCTAGAGCAGTTTGGTGTTTACTAGCCCCCAAATATTGCCTCCTCTTGTAAATAAAGCCTTCACTGAGAAATGAGGTACCTTCAAGCTTATAGATGCTAGCATTAGATGAAAGGAAAAAAACCCAAAAGCACTATTTGGATTATAACTGACACCCTTTTCCCTAAGAGCCATGCCTGCTTCTTGTATTTCCAGTCCCACTATTTACCTGCTTTCTAAGCAAAACGTTAAATTTCAGTTGCAAACTGCACCCCGTGTTTCTTCTTGAGTATCTGACTTAGAAAACCAAATCTGAGGAAATGCTAAGCCAGGATGCCCTGCTCTGGAATGTACAAGGAAATGCACAAAATAACGATATTATTAGAACCGAAAGAGAAAACCCATGTTTTTAAACAATTACCAAAGCAGCATAGTAATAGTATAAAGACAATTTCTGCGCCAGCTTGTTTCTCTGAAATTCTCTTTGCCACTGAACAGCTAGAACAGATAATAACTATTAGTAAATCAAACTCCTCTGCAATATCCAGCTGTGCCTCACGCATTTACATACAGATAGAATGGGTATATGTTTTTAATATGTATGGGATACGTACTTTTCCCACAGCCAAAGTGCATGCTACAAAGGAGGAGGAGAAAGGGAATCAGATCAGCATGAGATAATAAAGTGGCCTAGATAAAGTATTAGCCAGCGATTGATCTCAAACCGGGATGTGGCTTCTTCTGACCTGATTACTTACTATGCATAGATTCCATTAAATAGAGCTTAGATGTGGGAAGCTCCTGGAAATATTCTAAATGTATAGCAATATCTATGGCACTCTGAGCCAAAATTGTGAGTGTGTGTGGGTCCTCAGCCTTCCCTGCTGGACAGGCGGGGAGGTTAAAGGGCTGCCTGACAGCTGGTGGCAGCCCCAGAGTCCCCCGGAAGGGGCCTCCCCTCCCTTCCCCCACTCCAGCAGGCGACCTCTAAGGGAATGGATTCCCTGCTTCCTTCCCAAGCTGCCTGTCTGATCCTGGCCTCTGGATGGGAAGGTGACAGAGAGAGCTTAACAGTCACTTAGAGTCATGTATTTCCAGGTGAAATACATTGAAAAACAGGTGACAACCATGAATTTCTCTTTCCAACAACAAAAAAATACAAATCCCCATCGAACACATGATTTTACATGCGATTCCAGGGGCTCTAGAAGAATTCCTGAAGTCACAGACCTTTGGTCTAGGCCTGCAGATCCAACGCTCCTTTCAGTTCTGCAGAGGAAGACGCTGACTGGAAGGGAATGCGTTGTTGCAGTGACACAGGAAGGACTGGCAGAGCCTGTTCCTGCTAAGTCACAACCTCTGCCCCCTTCAAGCCACTAAAGAGCCCAAAGGAAGAGCAGCTTCCCAGAGGGAATTCCTGTGGTTTAAAGAAGCACACGGTCAATGCAGTAATGTTTCTCATCTCACCTCTTTGCGAGTGTTTAAACATAATCTGAAGAGCAATATCGGACTAGGACCCCCCATATTTGAGGGCTCATGTCCTAGGTTGTTTCTTTGTTTCTGAATCGAAGGGTCTGACTTTGATTTTCTTGGTCCCCTCAATCTGCTTATTGACCTTATGGGAAAATTGACCACCTTGCATTATTTTCCCCTTGCTACAGTCCCACCAATCCTTCTTTGCTGGCAGGAGCTCCCCGCTCCTCCAAGATGTCCTTGAGGCCGTCTGGAGCCTGCTAAGTGTTCTGTCTGCTGTCCCCTCAGAGTCTCTATTGCCTGGAAACTCCTTTCTGTGTTTAGCAATACCAGGTCATAGAGCTGGGGCGATTCTATCATAGGTCTTTCCTGTGACTGACACTGGTGAGGTTTTAAAGTAGGGTTTTCAAGATTACAGTCATATTACACAGGAGTGGAAAGAGGTGCATGGGACCGGCTCCTACCTCTCTGGTCATCAGCATGCTGAATGGGCAAGGCTGCCTGTGTGGCTGGTTCTACTCTTGGAGTTTAATGCTGACTCCCAATTTTCACAACAGACTCTGAAAAAGCTGACGAAAGGTCAAGCCTCCCTCAGGACCAGGAGTTTCAAGAGAATTCGCTCAAGGAAAAAGGCCCACATGGGTGTGCGGCAGTGTTGCTACATAAAGTCAAAAATTTCAGACACAGACACTAGAGTTCCTTCTAGCAGAGTGGAATCCTTCCACCACTGACCAGCTGGTGGTAGATACGTTGCCTATCTGAACTCCACTTTGGGGGCTTGGAAATTCCACTAAGTTAACATCAAATGGGTTTCTGTTCATTAGAGGCTTCCCATTACTCTGAAAAGGTTTGGGGCCTACACATACCCAGGCTTTGCCTGTCCTGTTTCCTTTGTCAGGAAAGGTCCCTCAAAAATGCTCTGAAAATTCAGAGGCCCTTTTCAAACGCTACCTTCTCCACACAGCCTTCCCCAGTTCCCTAAGTGGGCCCTCACAAACCCCTGCAGTCCCCTGGTAACTGCTGTTTCGTCTAGTTACTGATGAGTCTGCCACATGCCCTGCAAGACTATATACTCAGGGCTTCTTCTCTGTCTTTTGTTGGGTCAAGCACAGGGCTTTCACCATACAGGACTACAAATATCTGTCAAATTCAATCATTTACCTGGTCCTGAGATCTTTTAAGCAAGTGTGGATGACAATGAAACTTTTGAGTGAACGCCTCATTTAGCTTCATGGCCACCCATCAGAAAACTGCATCACCTCAAACCCAGCAGTGGGGAACCTGTGGCATGTGTGCTGCAGTGGGCTGCTTTTTATCACTAAAAGCTCTAAAAGGTTTGCCATCACTGATACAGACTTTGGGCTTCCCAGAATATGAGTGTTAAGGCAATGTTTCAGTCATGAAACTTCTACTTAAGACATAACAATGCCCCTTACAATCACCACACTAAGTGGAGAGAATCAAATAGACAAACAACAAATGAATTGTAACACTGGGATTTTCATGGTCTCCAGAGTCTAACCAGTGTTTCACATTTCATCTTTAAGACATATGGATCATGATTTTTAGATTTGATATTAAGTGTCCTGGTGCAAACAGAAAGCCAAAGACAGCCTGAGAGCCAGGTGTGTGTCTGGCTTGGGAGGCAGGATGATCAGTCCCACCCTCCTGCATTCTAATTTCTTTAGGCTGGGATGTGTGGTGTTCAGTCAAGGCCACACCTGGCACTCACTTACGAGCTTCTCAGTATTTCCACCTAGCTCCATCTCTGAATTTCTTCCTCTCATTTGGAAAATGCAACCCCACAGGGAAACATTGACAATCCTGCAGGCCTCACAGTTGATGTGGCCCAAGCTGTGCAGCCCACGATGGTACCCTGCTGGTTGGAGTTTCTATGCTTGGGAGATAAACTGCTCTTTTTGCAAAAGGCAGAGGCCCCCACTCACAGTGACAAATGGGCTCTACAGTTCATGCATTCCAGAGGAGGTTCCCTGCTTCCAGATGGGAGCACCATCAAATAGGTTGTAGGCGGAGAGGGAAAGGGCAAAATTAAAGCCATTAATATGCTGAGAGAAATAAAGGAAGTGGTTCCTGAAGCCTGGGTCCCTATACTGTGACTCTGCTCCAAGGTGAGGGACACCTCACTTTATTTCTCATCTGTTATGTGAACCAATCTTTTGGCTTTCAGCCTCCAACCCCATTGTTCTCTGTTCTCGCCTTCTCCCTGAGTGGTTTTGAATGGGGGGGGGGGATATGGCCCACTCACGCTGTACCTCTGGGATTAAAGTCATTTAAAACCAAACTGAGAGTAGTACTAAAAATAATGTTGGCTTAAGTACAGGATGGTGCTTTGTGTGACTATAGTTTCATTGTATTTTATTGATTTATTGGTATTAATTAAAAATGTGATAGCACACACCAGAGTACAAAGATACGTATTTAAGGACAAGTCCTTTCTTTCTTTCTCCCCTCTTACACACACACACACACACACACACACACACACACACCCCACATTCACTTGCTTCCAAGGCACTGAAAGTGCTCACCCTTCAGCCTAATCCTTATGACCTGGAGAGGTGTTTCTTGGCCACACATACAGCTGCACACTGGGTATGTGCACAATCTGCAGATGTTTTTATTTGTAAGTAGCCAATTCATCACAGCACTGAGACATGCATTTACCAACAGATACCTGTTTTATGAAAATGTCTTCCTTTGTTTTAATAGCTCAGCTACCCAGCCATAGCATAATAATGCACAAAGTAAATGGGTCTCCCATCTCTAGAACCTGTTCGAAGTTTTCTCAAATGTGACTAACTGCAAGAATTTCCCAACCATCAAAAAGATAAAAAAATAAATAAACCCACACCAGTTTATTTCAGACACGACAGTTAAAGTTATAAATTGCAGAGATTGCAGTGGTAAACTTTAACTTGAAACTACTATGAAATCTGAGATCTTGCTCCAGGGTTAATACAAAGGAGAAATGTACTTACCGTGAGAGTCCTGTACATGGTAAAAGTACTGTTTATATGGGGATGAAATCTGCATTATACAGAAGTTTGGGCATTTCAGAGTATGTATTAGGTGAATACAAAGAATGAAACCCTCTGAACTGCTATCTGTAAAATGCAGGTTGTTTACAGAGTGAAGGACAATCAGGAGAGAGTCGTGGCTGCAGTCATGCAAGGGCAGGGGGTGATACACGGACATCACAAAGAGCAGACTACAATTACTATTTACTAATGCTCCATCCTAACATCATCCTATCAGCTTGTGCCCTGTCAAATCAACAATCTGCATTAAATAAATGACCATTTGGGAACTGTTAGGGAGCCTCTCTGTTCCTCTGGCTGCCTGAGTACAAACTGTTATCTGCAGTCAAAGCAAGCTGCCTCGGAACTGAGAATACCGCGCTCGCAGCCGAGTCACATCTCTCTCAGGAAAGACCAGGCATTCATATGAAGGTGATCTTTTGTAGCCAGCCTCGTTTCAACCCAAGAAGACTTCACACCACATCCAGCATTTCCTAGTGAACTGCATTACCAGCGTTCACATAGCACTGTCTTCTCTGCTTCTGGGCCTCTGCCCGCTGGATGGTACAGTGGGCACGGGGACACAGAATGGCCCATGCTAAGTTTGTGCCTTTCAATGAGGCAAAAGGAGGGAAGTTCTGGTCCAAAACACAGGTGAGTTTTTCTTTCTTTTTTTTTGGTCTTTTTCCTTTTTATTGGTACCCGGGATCAAACTCACGACTGCCTGCTTGCAAGGCAGGCGCTTATGCCGCTGAGCTAAATCCCCAGCCCCAACAGGTGAGTTTTTCAAAAGCCAAATCAGTAATTGGAGGGTAGAAGCTTCAAAAGACCTACCCAAACAAAGTCAATGCTGTTCTCTCACTAGGGCCGGTGGATTATTAAAATTTCAAGTTGATCTCTTTAAATCTTTATTTTTTTTTTTAAGTGGTACAGGGGATCAAACTCATGACCTTGTGCTTACCAGGCAGGTGCTTATGCCACTGAGCTAGCCAGCAGAAGGTAACTAAGAAAATTCACTTACCATCAGTTCCTCAGGTGCTGGCCTTTCTTTTGGCTGTTTCCGCATGCTGCAGTGGGGGGAAAACAACCCTCTTATTCATATAATCTGTAAACTTTTCAGTTAATATCCACCATTATTTCTCTTTGTATTTGGATTTTTTCAGAATTCATAATGGTCAATTCTTGGACAAAGTATTGACCTATATTTCTCCTTTCCTTTTATTTTGGCCTTCAGTCAGATTTCTGGGGACCTTCTCAATCAAAAATATTTTTTTAAAGTTACTTTATAATAAAGATAAAGAATGAATTTAAATTTATTCTAATCCTGCATTTGAAATTAATGTGGAAAAAGTGCAGCAACAATCTCTTCCTGACTGAGTTATCTATTTATCAATCTTAAATTTAGGAACAATATACTTCTTTTCTGGTGATTGGGATAAGACAGTAAGAAAACAAACAGGACTGTCAAGTCAAATGAGAAAACACCTAATTCATTCACGATGACTCCCAAGGTCAAAGTAATAGAGGTCAAGAATCCAGAAAATAATGCTGCAAAATAACAAGTGGGTTTTTACACATTATCTCTACCTCCATTTTTTTGGGCTACAAGTTCATAATTCATTCAACAGCTGTGGGACAGCTAAATTTGTTTATGCTGCTTAATGAATCAAATTCCTTATGCAAAATATTTCTTGCCTTCCATCCAACTGGAATAATTAGTAGCTGTGGCATGTATTTAGCTTTAATATGAAGCACTGACCAAAGGGACAGAGGTGACCATGGGTAGGTGCCTACTCCAGGGCCATGTTTGTTCTAAACTCAGTGTCTAGGATAAAGTCATGAGAAGAGGTTGCTGTTCTGATCTTTGCAAAACAACACAGATGCTTTTTCTTTATAGAAGACCCCCTCTAATAAGCAGAAAGTAAACCCTCCATATAGTCTCTGTTTGCTGACAGTACTTTTTTTTTTTTAAATAGAAAGATTTAATGATCATTTGGTAAACAAGAACCGTAGTTATGAACCATTAATGACACTGAGGACATTTGCGTTCCCTACAAATAATCGTATGCACTTCTTGAACACTGCATCCATTAGCAAGTAATTTAAGCTGTCTCACAGTGGAGTTGGGAGCAGTCCAAAGTAGCTGCATCTCATGGGGAAACAAGGCTATTACCCACTATCATTTTCTGTTTCAGCTTGACATCTGTGGAAATTTCAACACAGGTTATCCCTCCCTCTGCCTCATAAAACTTTTACGTAACAGCTGATTATTTTTTGGGGGGAGGGGATAAGAGGACAGTAAAGTCTTATCCACTTTTCTTCCTCACTGGCCAGCCCAGCCACACTACCAGGTTGGTCTCAGACCACACAGGGAGATAGGCTGGCTGTCACAAACCCAGGGTCTCTAGAGCCTGGAGAGGGCGGAGCCCAAGCCAGGGCAGCAAAGCAATTGCAAGGTTTTTCAATTTGTGTGTTGCAAGTAGGGCATTCCCATGATGTGCTGCTAAGTGTTTTTAGGTGCTGCATTTAAAGGAAATTAAGAGATGGATATATGTTTCTAAATACCAGCGATAACAACATTAATGAGCTTCAAAACAGTTCAAGATTCCAGTGTATAATCAGTATGTTCCCTGCACCACTTCTAGTATGGCGTATTTTGGAAACAAAAGGTTTGCAGAATAAAAACAGTTTCTAAAAGCTACAAAATATTAGAACAGTGTTAAATTTTTTTTAAGTAGGGGAAGTGTTCTTCCTCACATTTTCTCTGTTATAGAAACCGTATGTGACATTTTTATTAAGAGGTAACATATTACACTTAGTCAAAAGGTGGTAACGCTTGACATTTATATTAAGGAATATTTCTTGGCTTCACGTTGGCGTAATCATCAGATGGATCACGCGAGAGAAGGCGGTGTACAGCCAGACCCTGACTGCATCACCTTGGCTGCCCCAGGGCAAGGGCTCCCCTTGGCAGGGTCTGCACGCGCTGTGGCACTGGAGGGGTGGGGAGTGTCTGATGAAGAGAGCAGCGGCTAAGGTGATTATGAAGAGTCCAGAAGGCCCCTGGCTGTCTCTGGCGTTGGGGACAGTCATTCCCCTGCTCCCAATCTCCTCTGCTCTCCTGAGTAATTTCCCATGCTGGGGTGAGGGAGAGGGCAGTGTGAACAGGCCCTGGGAGGCCACAGGTGCCCCAGAAGAGGGAAGGGGTGGCAGAGACAAGGCCAGGACGAGGAAGGCAGCCTTCTGCTGGAAGGATATGGGCACAGGGCTGGAAAAGAACCCAGGGCCGGAAACTGTGTTTCCTCAGGTATAAAATGACAAGGGGCTTCCCAGGGCCCCTTTGGGCTAAATCCCCCATTTTCCTCAGTTCCTGAGGGATGAAGTAGGCTCCACGGAACTGTGCGCTCGGCCTCCTTTGAACATCAGAATCTGGGAAAATGAAACCCCAGTAATGCAGTTAAAGTATAACCACAGACAAAAATTATTCACTGAAAATCCGAAGAACAAACTGGGCTGCATCTGCCAAGTGACAGACAGTTTTATGGGTAACTTGAGGTTACATTAATAAAAATAAGCTTCACATGTGTGTTCAACAGGGGCTATAAAACTATAATTTTTTAGGGAAAAAACCCCACCCCAACAGGATGGCAACAATGCCTGTGCTCAAAGGAAGAGCTTGACTCTCAGCTGTTTATTAAAATGGGGAGAGCCTCGGAAGTACATTTATGACCCGTTGTGTAAATAACGTTTACATAATTTAAACAATTTCTTCAGCTTTACTACCCCATCTGCCCAAGGCCCCAAAGTCCCTCCCGTCTCCAAAAGAAAGCAGGGAGAGCCATAGGTCTCCCGGAGTGGCCAAGTTAATGGCATGTAGCGTTTACATTGAGGGCATGGCATGTTTGCAAACGGGCTCACCACTGAGTGATGAAATGTACAAATGGCTCGGAGAACTCTCCAACCGGAAGGACGGGCGAATCCTGGGATGGAGGAAAAACAAGTCACTAGAAGTCAGGGCAATTCCTTTTCTGTTTTACCCTCCACCCCACACAGCCCATTCAGGGGAGCAGAATAAAGAGAAACACAATGACATGAGGTTCAATGAAAAGGACTGGCTATACCCGCCTTGCACACATTTAGGCAAAAAGATGCCAAATTTCCAGTCACACACATTCTGCAATGGTGAGAAACATGAGAGCAAATAGGGAGAGGAGGTGAAGAGAGGACAATGATAGCCATGGGCTAGAAAGGAAGGTAGGGAAAGTGTAAATGAGAAATTAATGATTATTTAAGTAACACAAATGGTCTTGTAATTAACAAAGAGCTGTGAAATTATTCTTGTGCTGACCTTTGTTTCTTTTACTGGATTTGCTATTTATTTACACTTTCGTGTTTATTTACATTTATTTGTATCTCTGACTGCTTTTAACTGCTTGCCCCTAGATGGTACATGTGTGCCTAAAATTTTTTTCTCACTTTAATAGAAAGGCATATTCAGGGGAAGCTGTTTCCTGAAAAGGAATTTCAGCCTATTCATCAGTCTAGGCCAGCTCAGTCAGAGGAGGAAGCCAGTGAATTAAGGACACAATGAGCAATTCCCACCTCCAAGACTAAACAAAACTGGAGTGGTAGAAGGAGTCACCCCCAAAAGCAGAAAACTCCACAGCGACAAATGGCGCCCGCAATCATATAACGTGGAGAGCAAAGCCCGTTATCATTTGCAAAGGAAGGCTTTAAGAGTTTAGGAGTTTTTCCAAGAATGACAGAGAGCGCCACTGTGTTTATAGTGTAGCAGCTCAGGATGTAATGAAATTACACTGCAGAGTACTTTAACAGTCATCTCATTAGACCTACAGTTGGAACAAGAGAGCCACATAAAGTAGGCAGCTGCAAATGACTCTATTCTCATTTGCTATTAAAAATACCTTTCGGCGCCTTTTTTCCTCCCTGACATCCCTACACAAAGTGCCCTGCAAAGTATGATACATGCACCTATTTAAATTAACAAAGGAATGACTTATTTTAATCTCACTGTGCTTTGGAGTGCTTTGGCCATTTGGATGAGCAATATATCATTACATACAACCTTCCAGCGCTGCAGGCAAGAAACTCAGAGCATGCAGCATTTGGTGGGAGCCAAACAATTTCTCTAGCACACAACTGTGTCAAATGCACGCATGTATTCATTATTGAGAACGAGAGGAAATAGCTTTGATGTAGTGGAAAAAAGAAGATGATAAAAGCACCTCTGCAATATGCGTGTCATTATCAATGGTGGCAGATAGATACAATTGCACAGCCTCCTATGTGATTAGTAAATATACATATAATTGCTGTGGCCAATTATCAGAAAAATGAGATCGGTAATTACAAGACAGAAAATTAACTAGAACTCTTATTAAGGCTTTGTTTTCAATTCAAACAATTGGAAACTGCTGGAAAATACAATTAAATCAAAAGGAACTGAGAGGATCAGACCAGCCAAAAAAGGGAGAAAAACATCTCCAAGAGGTTGATAGAAGAATAAGAACAAAATGGGTCTTAGTTTTGTTGCATACCCATCCTTTTTGAATTATGCTATTCATCCAGAGGATAGGAAGGTTTATATTCTAAACTTAAAATTCTCATCAGTAGAGAAAGGCTTCCATGGAGAAAGAAAAATGGGAGTGAAATAAAATCTTACCAAGTTCAAAGGATTACGTGCTGGCACTACACAGAGAGGACATGAAAAACAGGCCAGTGAAATGGTTTCTTCAAAAGAAGTAAGGCACACAATGACATGACCAGCCCTCAATAAAGGCACTGTAAAATGCTCACAGAAGTCCCATTGGTTTGAAGTGCAAAAATAAAGCATGATATCAATTTCAGTTGTGGCCTGCTTTAGGAACATCATATATATCACCTGGCCTGTCAGATGTTACCAGGCCCAGTTCAAGAAATGACACTTAATTGTCTCAACACTATGAGTAAAAAGACAGTTCAAAGTTTGAGGTGCAGAAATTACGGATTCTAACCAGTTAGGAAGCTTCTCTAAGCCATTTCATTATAGATTTCTGTTTTTTTGGAGTCTATAACAATGGAAGCATCTGACGGCTAGAAGCCTTAAAATGCAATATTTAGGAAAATAAAAGCTTGCTTGCTTGCTGTCTTAGTGTGGCTGAATATTTACTGAGATGGTTAAAATTCTGGACTGTTTTTTTTTTCTTCCAATATCTGGTATAAAACATAATGCTAATGTGGGTCTCATTTCAAAGTATGACACAAAGAGTAAATTAATGAATTACAGACCAAGCAACTCGATGAAGATGTCATCTTACCACAGATGACAAACGAAACGAGGAAAAGTGACATCCTGCATGGATAGTTAATTTTATTTAAGACTTGATATTGCAGCCTGCTAAATTCCTCATATTATAAAACTAAGGAACACTGGGTGGTACCCATGAATAATTTATTTCACTTCTGAAAACGCCAGCCCAAGTCGACTTTACAGAGCCACAGTGAGTGGATTCTCAATCTCATTGGCAAAGAATCACTCATCAAAGATGTGGGGTGAGGGGGATTCTCATTGCACATGGATAATACCAGGTATTTCTTTTTACTTCAAAATCCAGGGCTTTGCATGTCTCGAGGAAGAATTTTCTGAGCCGCAGAAGACTGGTTGGTAGAGGGCAGTGGAAATGACCCTGGAAAACAGTGGCCTCCGAGAGCTTTGCAAGCCCACAAAAGTATGCAGGCCAAAGCAGGATATCTGAGAATGGCCACTGTGCTGAATGAGGGGTTTTGGAGCACGCTTTTCTCTTTTAAAGAAAATAAAATACAAGTTGTGTAGCTCAGGATATGAAAGAAGTTATTTGTTGTTTAGGTTGAACCTATGGGAAAGTAGGAAGGCAGCATACACTAATTGGGGCCTCCAGTTTCCCACAACTCACAGGAAGGAAACGACCCCATCTTGCAGGGCTCCAGGGGGCCAAGAACCACTGCAGGGAACTCACAGATTCCAGTACAGTGGTTGCTTTATTTATCAAAAATGTTCTCTGTAAAATAAGGGCTTGGAAAAGATGGAGAAATACATTTGAAAAACATAAACGCGAACTGAAGAGGCAGTTGCATCCGTAACTCTCAGTACTGGCTGAAACTGACTCTCAGTTGTTAATAAAAGTCACTCTTTTAAGACCCTGGGTGCCATACTTCACCTTAAGGGCTTTTTGGGATGCTTTTCTGTTGAACTTCTAAGCATAGAGGCATAGAATGGCAGAGTGGACACAACCTTAACCAAAAGCCTTAGCCTGAGTGTCTAGTCCCAAATCAACTTTATAGCCCTGCAAGGGACGCAGGCTGGATCTTGTTATGGAGGAGACAACCATTATATAAAAACAGCTGCCATAAAGCTTTTCAGTAAGCAATTCTGGTCATCAAGAAGGACAGTCTGCAAGTCTCAGAGGTTTCGGTAACTACCTGGTCAGTTCCTTTCACTAAGCAACTGGAATGTGAGCTCGATATATGCCAGGAAGAGCAAGGGACAGTGGGAAAGAAGTGAGTGATGCCTTTGCCTTGTGAATAATGAACAGTTCAGAAAGGTTAACCCATTACAACTGAAACTGTTTAATTATTAATTATGCACAATCTATGAGCAAAAGGACAAGTTCAAAATGTTTAATGTATGCTAACTTCAACTGGACTCTCTCTGGGTATTTTGTTATTAGCACTTGTTAGCAAGGTACTCAGGCATAAAAAAGGCAAGCAGCAGAAAATCTCTGTGTGTGTGTGTGTGTGTATGTGTGTGTGTGTGTGTGTGTGTGTGTGTGTGCGCGCGCGCGCGTGCGTGCGCATACATGTATCTGCTCACTCCAAGAGCAGGAGGAGGAGCAGGGGAAGGAGGAGGAGGCTCCATCCCAATCTTAGCTGCCATGAGTTTGCAGGCAGAGTAAGTTTTCCAGGAAGTGCATTTTGTGGCCTTGGAAGCAGGCAGGTGTAAGTTATACACTTTAAATACAAAAAAATATGAATGAGATAAATACTTTTGAAATGACTTCCCTAATGGGGAGATCGTTATTTTAAAGGGATTTTATATTTCAATGGTGCTGGGAGTCTACCCCATGGGCTCATGCTATGTGAGGGACTACCACGGAGCTGTACGATCGTTTTGTTTTTTAAACAATGATGTTTCTTGGCTTTAAAAGGACCTACGCCATACATGTTTATTACCAACACCCCTCTCCAACACACACAAACAGTGCAGGGAACAGCAATAAAATCTGAATAAGGTCAGTGGTTTGTACCTTGTGTCTAAGTCAGTTTCCTGTTGTATACTGTACTGTCCCCACTGGGGAGGCTAGATGTGTCTATGTACACAGGATTCCTGCAGAGCCTTTCTTACCACTACTGTCTGTGACTCTAAAACTGTATCAAACTAGAAAGTTTAAAAGGATAAAGAGGCTATTTGTTTTACAAGAAAGTCAGAGTCTTAGCAGAACTCTGCTTAAGGCCAGCCTAAGTACACAACTGGGGGAAAAAAACACTTTTGCTTAAAAAAAATATTCTTGGGGCCAGTGATTTAGCTCAACAGCATAAGCACCTGCCTGGCAAGCATGAGGTAAGTTGAATCCCTGGAACCAGAAAAAAAAAAAAAAAAAAAAAAAAAAAAAAAAAAAGGCTTCCTGAGAACTTCATTTTGGCCTTTTAAAAGATGGTCCTAATTAAAGATGACCCGAAACTCGACAATGTTGTTGTTGATTTGGACCCTGATGGATAAGCATTCGTTATTGTAGAAAGCGATATATTCATTATTGATGTGCTCATTCATTTAACAATTTTGAGCACCCATCACGTCGAAGACAATGAGCCCAGCATTGTGGGTTGGTTGATACCCAACCCATGAATGAACAGAATCTGTGTTTTATTTAGGAGGATGAGATTTGGATCCCTAAAAAACGGCCCTGTGAGACAGAAGGAAGCACAAGCGGCGGTGCCAGGGCTGGGCACTCCTGGGGTACTGGGAGGCCACGCGGGTCTGACTCAGGCTGGCTGTGCACCAAGTTCCCAAAGGAGAGTGGTAGGAAGTGGACTGTGGACTTGGGAGAATGTGAATTTCAGCGTCTTGCGTTAGAGATGCTCCATGGCAAACTATGCAAATATCCCGATCAGAAACACTTTTGGTCTGTGAGTTTTGGATGAGGCATGACTCGACCTGTACAATAGTCCAAAGGCTGTGAGGGGCTTTCTCTGCTCTCCTTCTTTCTTCACCCCCTGCCCCCGAATGTGGTGGTCTGTGCGTAGTTCCTTCTCCTTGTGCAGAACAGATATTCCTTCAAACCAAGATTTTATCTGTACTGGCAATAAAACAAGGGAGATAGAAGACAACTTCTGGAAAATCTCAGGGTGCGGCTGCACTGATGAATATTAAGGCCAGTTGTATGGTGGTTAGATTGAAACAGCATCAAAAGTTAAAATAAAACATGGCAAGTGAGCTAATTTTTTAAAAAGAGTCCATTTCTAGACTCAACTTGATTCTGTCAAGGAATCAAGCCAACAGGTGATTAACACCCGAGAATCACATGGAGTCCAATTTGCCAGGCATGTTCCACATTTTATTTACTTATTTGAGCCAGGAGCTCACTATGCAGTTCAGGCTGGGCTTGAACTTGCTTATTTAGCCCAGGCTGGCCTCAAACTCTTAGTGACTCTCCTGCCTCAGCATCACAACTGCTGGGATTACCGGAGTATGAGCCACTATGCCTGCTCCGTATTTGAAAAGTAAATCTTCTGCCAGTTGCAGTGGTACATACTTCTAATCCTGGCACTCGGGGAGGCTGAGGCAGGAGGATCACAAGTTGAACTTTAGCACGAGCAACTGAGCCATTCTATCCCAAAATTTAAAAAATATCTTTTAGTTCAAATCTGACATTCCTATGGCCTGGTCCAATAATTTCATAGTAATGGTTTGTCATTCTACTTCTACCTGCAGTGTGGAGATAAAAGTCTTTTTTTTTTCTTATTTTCTTTACAGAGAGGGTCTCTTTATGTAGTTCAGACTAGTCTTGAACTCGCTATGGAACCCAGGCTGCGCTTGAACTTGTGGCAGTTCTCTTGCCTCAGCCTCCCAAGTGCTGGGATCACAGGCACGTGGCTCCACACCTGGCATATAAAAGGTCATTAGTAATTCTGATGGCTTCATGTTAGGCACAGTAGCAGTTGGCCTGTTAGAGCTCAAACTGGCTTTTTGTTTTTCATTTTTTTTCAAACTGGCTTTTGATCCTCCATGGTGCCTTGCCTCCATGGTGCTTTATCTTTGTAAGACAGCAGGCAGAGGTCACAGAACAAATCTGTGTTCTCTTGGAGATAAAACCTAGTTTGTTTTTTTAAAAAAAGTCCAAGCAACAAAAGTAAGGACCTTGGCTTTAAATATCTTCACAGAATCGAATCCATAGACCCCAAACTACCAGTCCACAGTGTAACCCAGTAGTACAGTCCGGGAGTCAGCAGTGTTCATGTTTTAATGGTCTTCTCCCTCTCTGTATGCTCCTGCTGTGTTAGATGGTGAGTGAGACCCACGGCAGTCACCCCTTAGAAGAGGGAGGAGGGCGGCGAGGGTGGACAGGCGCGCCTGGCTGTTTGGAGAATGAGCCAGTCCTGTTTAAGATATGAGGAAGCTAAAGGCACACAGCAGATTGGCACACATTCGAGGGATGCCTGCTAATGCAGAGGTTATGTAAAAATGTGGCCACAGTTGGGGGGGACAATTGCTATTTTGGGCTTTAATATATTTGCAATTTCATGATGCGGATGAAATGGACCAGCTTCCCTGCGTTGTGAGGGACAGCATGGGGGTGGGCGGAGGCTCAGAGGTGGTGGTGGGGCTTGTGCAGTGATGTCATCAGAGGAGGAAGCTGCTGACCCCCCAGCTGGAGACTGCAGAGCCCTGGTTTCACTCATGCCGCTCCACATCAAGCCCTGAGCAGGAAAAGTGAAAGATGATTCAATTTCCACGCTGGGTCACCCCTCCCTGCTCTGGGTTGCTAGATGTGACAAATTACATGTGTGGGCATTTGGTGTGAAGTTCTGTCCACTGGGTCTGGGATGACAGTAGCAGCTCATTTAACTTGTCTCAGATGGGCCAGGAACCAGGGCTAAAGGCCTGAATTCTGCAGCTGAAACACTCACCATACCCACAAACCCTTACAACAAGGAGAAGCAGCTGTTAGCCAAGTAAGCATCACTACCAGATGGCTCCTACAAAACACGAAATATAAACAAACAGGTCGAAAGAAATCTGTCTCTATGTAGTTGAAATCAGAGGTCATAGATGTTTCCCCCCTATTTTCCTTTTTCCTAAATGTGTTCTGGAAGTTGTTGGTATTGGGGTAAAACAGAAGAGGATCAATCTTTTGTCATTAATGTCACAATGAAATCTTAATTTACTCTACTTTTTTGTCATTTATATTACTTAAGAGATTATTCTAAACATGTGACAAACATCTTGGTATTCTATAAAATTCCTCAAAAATAGGTGAGTAGAGAATAGGAAAATGGATTAATCTTTTAAACTGTAATTGCAATTGCGTCGCTTGGAAAGCTAATGAACATCCTTTTCTCTCTTTTTTAGGTCTCTTGTTGGTTATAAGCTACAGTGCACAGCATTAGTTAGAGGTGCTTATGTGAACAGTACATCCGCATTCACAATTACACCTGCAGACTAACATACCCACACACCTCCCTTTATGGTGGGTTAGGCAGCATAAAACACTGTTTCGTACCGAAGGGATTTCATTTACAAAAGCAAAATCTGTTATTGTCCTCTTTTTCTGTGGCTTCCCAATGCATTTCTATTGCTTTTTCATAAAGCGTGGCTGCAAATAATCAAGCATGACCACTGACATCCACAAAATTGAGTTTTAGGAACCATTAAATGAGCTCACCCTCATGGGAAGTCCCTTGCTCAGGCTGGTCTAAAGGTAATTATTCCGCTGTTCCTACCTGTGGTATTACCTTGTCCCTGTATAGTGTTTGAATTTCATACACCGGTAAGGTCAGTTTTTTTTTCCTCTGGAAAAGTCCAGCTACACATGTTTGATCCAGGACCTAATTATAATGTTATATACATGCTGGCATTTTTATCAGGTTCTAAGTGCACAGCTCTTAAAAGTAGATCATAAAATATATGAAACAAAAACAAAAGAGAAGAGCTAGGAGAGAAAACCCTTAACAGGTCCCTAAATGAGAGGAGTAATTCCTCTCTGCATAGGTAAGGGCATCTGAACTACATTCACACAGGGTTCAAGTGTAAGAACCTGGCAGGTCTGCGTCCTGAAAAATCAACAAGCCATAACACTATCAAGTCAGACAGAACTCGCTGTGAACCCAAAGTCCACATCGCCACACTGGATGTCCTCTGAATGTTCACTCAACTGTTGGTTAAAATAATTACTGCCATTTGCCACCTGCACTGTGAGCCATGGATAAAGAGAAAAACGGAACTTCAGGGACCATGGTGTCTGAGGGCTGGTGGTATTTTTTGCTTACGTGTTTCTTAAACAAATTCAAAAGCTCCATCAACTACAATTCAAAGGCTGAGAATTATGTGAATCTGTGCCTTGGCTCTGTCAAATAAATAATAGCAGAATCTAAAACTGCCTAAAGGAGATACCACGTTAGTTTAAAATTAGTAAAAGAGGAACAAAGGAAAGAGGAAGGGAGAGGAAATGAAAAAAAATAGAACTACACACTGTGAAATGAACAAGTTCAGTTAGAATGTTCATCAGGATTTGGAAAATCATAATGCCATCTGCTACTTTGGACCTCAGAACATCAGGGATCTCGTGGGCCCAGACGCTTCCATTTCCAGGAGGAAGGAAGGACTTACACTCCCTGGAAAGCTGCTTCCATTCTGGAATGGAGGCAACAGCCCAGCTGATCAGTTTGGAATCGCTTTTGAGAACATCTCGCTGCTTGCATATGCGTTTCCCCTGGTTTAGGGAAAATTAACGGCAGGCAAAACGATTACAGCAACTCGGCAGAGAGGTGGCACGGGGCCCCAGCCTGAGCTGCTGGGTAACTGACCCTGGCATGCAACTTGGGCTTGGGGTGTGGAGATCCCACCATGGTGGATTAAATGGGCATTGTCCTACGGCTGGGTATGACTTCACAATAGAGCAACACATGTTAAATGACAGCAGCCAAAACAGGCCCCACCAGGCAACTGCCCATTCACAGACCGCTATTCAAAGGCCTCCACTACCAAGAAATTAATTCATTAATAATACATCAGGCTTCCTGGACAATTCAAAGGGAACAACACAAAGCTACTTGTTCAGTGACTGCCTGAAGACACAGAATTTTTCCTGCTGAAAAGCGCCTCACAAATCTAATTGACTCACTGGAACCAAAGTCATGGGCTGTTTATGTTAACAGTTTGGTTAGTAAAAAAAAGAAATGCAGAAAGTCTACCCGCTGAATTCACTCAGTGCCACTAGGAAATAATGAAAATAGAGATTTGCAGCTGCAGCTAATAAAATCTGATTTTACGTAACTGCATGTTTAAATATTATATTTTTCCTACTTCAAGAGACTTTGTACATCTTCCAAACCATCAGGAAAAATCTTTCCTCTAAATTATTTCTCTTGTAACATTTTTTAAAAAAGCTCACTTCTTTCTTACTCCTCCCTCCCAACAACTCATAAATATGAATTAAATATAATTATAAATGAACAGAACATTAACTTTCGGATTACTGCTGTGTTTTGGTAGAATGTTAATGTTATTTCTAAAGAAACAGTTATTACCAATAGAAAAAAGTAATTACAAAGGAATCTCGGTCTTAATGCTAACCTGTTTTCAGTTTTCAAACCAGCCAAACTGCATTAATTTAAACACATTGAACTTTTCAGAGACAGTATTAGATTTCTAAAGATTGCCTTACATAAAAGAGGAGTATCAGTTTTCAGGCTCCTGAATATATATTCCCAACACTGTGAGACACAGTTCTAGTTAACAATATTGCGGGAAGCAGAACTATTGTGTGTACCCAATTGCATTAACTTACCCGAGTTTCTAATGCTTCAGTTATTCACTCATTCAAATTGCAAAGACCATGAAATCCCACTTCATAACCGCCTGTGCAGTGGTTAGTGTGTCAAGAAGCTCTGAGTCTGCACGGGCTGTTGCAGGGCTCAAGCCAGTGGGCTCCCCCTCTTTGGAGCTTCCTGCAGAAGGAACAGGCATCCTCCGGATGCTGGAAGCAGCAGGAGAGTGGGAGATGGTCCTTGTACTCTGCACAAACTTCAGAAGCCAGGATCATGGCAACATCCCTCCAGCAAAAGACACTGAATTGGTAGAAGGCATTTTCTGTACTTTCTGAATTCCAGGGAGGCACTGCCAGGCAGTCATTCTTACCTACCACCGTGGGTACATGCTATTTTCGTAGCCCAAAAACCTCTCAGTTATCCTATCCAAAATGAATGATTCTGTAGAAAAGGTTTTTTTCTTTTTAAAGATACTAGAGGTCTATGAGCCAAGTATTTTGCGTTTTAGTAGAAATATTTCTAAAAGGATCCATGCTCTTCCCTGACAACTTAAACAGGGTACACAGAGTAGAATTCTATCATAGTAACACTTAAGAACTTGGAGTCATTTGCATGGATAGCAAAACTGAACTAAGTTGTCTTCTTTTATATAGCCTTAAAACAAAAGCAAAAACTGTTCCTTTGATGTAGAAATGTTCAGCTGTCATTTTTTGTTTCCCTTAAGTCAACTGCAGTACAGGGGAAGAAGCCTTATTCTGATCTATGACTCAGTTTTCTTCTCTGTAAAATGGATTGATGCAGGAAAGCAAAAGGTTGTGGGCAACAGTGTGGGTACTTGATTGCCCATGCCCCTGCTTCATCCCAGATTTCTCCTCTGAATCCAGTTGCTCACCAGATGGAGTTTATTTCAGCTCTTAAGTATGTTCCAAACATGCTAGGCCTGTCCTAACTAAAGCCTCAGGAGTTTCCAAGAGAACCACAGTTTCCTTACTCTTCTTCCCTTCCACATCCCACTCAGAGTGGTTTTTCTAATGGTTTTCTAATACATAAATCTCGGTACGTGGATCCTAAGCTTAATTGTCTTTGAACTCTCCCATCCTCCTTTTCCCATAGGCATGGTGCACAGAAATCCTTTGCGATTTGACTCTTGCAGCATCTCCACGGCACTTCTACAGACACCCCAGCCACAACTCCCTCCTGGTGCTCCAGGCCTCTGGCAAGCAGACTCCTACTGGCTCATCTGTCCTCCCTCCTGTGCAAAGTCTCTCTGGCAGCTCTGTTTCCTTCACTGAGCTCTCAGCCTTCTATTTCCTCAGCACCTTGTCCCTGCTTTTACTGTAGAATTTATATGGCTGCAAACACCATTAAATGCCACATATGAGTGGTTAAAATATGACAGCCAATGTGGTTTTTGGAGAGCTCGGGCCTTCCAGCTTCACACTGTTTACACTGACCACACTAGGGAACCTGTTCGTTGATCACCCCACCTGTCTGCCTTCCTCAGTAGAGCAGCAGCTCTTTAACGGTGGCAGCTGCGTCTCATTCATTCTCTGTCTTCGATGTCTAACCCTGAGAATGGTATCACAGGCTAGTGGCAACAAATCTATCACATGTGTGCTGTAGCAGGCATGTGGAGCCCTCTCTGTTGGCTTGCAAGCCAAGTTCTCCCAGACAGCCAGCCACTCAACAATGCCCTGGCAGCCGAACATTCAGGTTAACTGCAGTGTTGGTGTTTGGCAATAAGTAAGTGGGTCTTGGGTTGCAGTGTGGGCACTTGGTCTCTAGAAGGTTCTCTATCACTGCCATAAGCTACTGTCATAGCTTGCAAATTAATCTATGGACTCTGGGGCCTTTAGTAGGTTCTGTGGGGGAAGGGGTGGAGATCTAAGTCTCCTGATGTCTCACCAAACCAGAATAGCTTCACGTTCATCTATTTTCTATGGAAGGTTCTTGAACAACATACAAGTGTCAAGGTCCTAAGAAATATGTAAAGGTCAATTATTGTGTAAATGAGAAGATACAATCGGATTTGCAAATGTATTAAAATATGACTTTTAGGTAAATCAAAATCACACCTGTTAGGATGCCTAGTTTCAAATAATTAAAAGTAAATAACAACTGCTAAGGACATGGAGAAAGGCAAACTCTCATACACCAGGGGAGTGTTTATAGTATTGTGGTCCCTTCAAAAATTAGAACTACTATATGATCCTGCAATACCACTTCTGAGTATACAGCTAAAGGGGCTAAAATCATCATCCTGAAGACATTTGCATTCTCATATTCACTGCAATACTATTCATAATAGCCAAGATAATGGAAACAAGTTAAATGTCACTTGATGGATGAATGGTCAGGAAAACTTGCTGCATGTATGTATGCAATGGAATATTACTTATTCCTAAAAAAGAAAATGTAATCACTGCAACAACATGGCTTGATCTAGAGGACACTCCCCTGGGGGACAGGAGTCAGACAAGAAACAGAAATACTGTGTGGTCTCATTTACATGTGAAAGTTTAAAATGTCCAACTCCTAGTAACAGAGATTATAAGAGTGGCTACCACAGGGGGGCAGGGGAACAGGGGAGATCTTGGTCAAATTCATAGTTATAAGACAAATAAGTTCTGGAGTGGAACATGGTGGCTCACATATGAGGTTCCAGCTCTTTGGGAGGCTGCGGCAGCAAGATTACAAGTTTGACCCCAACTTGGGCAACTTGGTGAGGCCGTGTCTCAAAAATTTAAAAAAAGTTAGGTGTACTTTAAATATATATAATTTCTATCTGTAAATCATGTTAAAAAGCTGGAAAAATTGTAACTTCATTGCCCCAGGCACATTTGTATGCCTTCTGTGCACCTGTAACTTGTTTTAATGAGTCTCTTATCCATTGTTTTTCCTTGATCAAATGAATCAGCATCAGGAAAAAAAGGTAAGGAGAGAGCATGTGGACTCTTGCCACCCATGGAGTGGGACCCTTCATTCAGGAATCACTGAATAATGCCAAGGTGCCAACCAGCAGCAGGAAGACCACAGTTCCAAGAAGGAGATGTTTGGTCCCAGGGCAGGGCAGTCCCAGCTTTCTGCAAACGTCTGTAGCTAAGACAAGGGCATCAACAGGAATGTCACAGTGCGGACCGGGAGAGAAGGCGGCCAGCTGAGTGCTAGGCCAGAAGACGGGACAGGGGTTCTTTGCCCTGGGATCTGCCTTGGGTCCTTGAAGATGAAGAGGAGGCAAGAAGGCTTGCTTAGGGTGGGAACAGACTTTCTTGGCAAACAAAATAGATCTCAAACTAAAAGCCCAATATCACAAATCCCACTTACAAAAGCCTGTATTTTCCGCAAGTTCTTATGCCTCTAATCAAAAACTTAATGAAGACGTAAGAAAACCTCTGCTATTTACTTGTCTGCCTAGCTAGCATAAGTGCATCGTTACAGTGGTACTAAAGAGTCACTCATTACAAACTGGGACACTTACGCACCCTCTGAAAACCTGAGCTCCTGAGAGGCTCACAGAGACTACCACTTAGATGTGGTGGCCAGAGTTTCCTAAATGCCTGTAAAGGTGTCCGGGACTGGAAGGAGGCAGCTTGGTGAGAAAGGGGACAGAGGCTTCTGCCACATGAGCTTGGTAGACCAAGAGGTAGCTGATGCACCTGTTTTACAGGAGGGTGACAGACGGACAGAAGCGGATCACAGAAAAGGGCACAGAGAGGGAGAAAGAAACAGAAAAAAGTACCCTTTGTAATAACAAATCTAAAAAGCTTCTACACATTTCCTCTCTACCCTGTTTTTCTAACCACTCTGTCTCTGCAGAATCATCTTTGAAAAATACAGATCTAAGTGCGTCGAACCTCCCAGGGATCAGCACTGCCCACACCTTGGCTTCTTGACATCTCCCCAGGCTCTTATCCATGGTGTCTTCCAGTCTTACCTTGGGCCACCCAGTGGACTCCAAAGGCGCCCCTGCTCTGGCCCTATGCTGATATCTCCCAATTCTCCCATCAGCAGTGCCTGACTATGACTGCCCAACACCCAGCTCAAACATCATCTCCTCTTCAAAGCCTTCTTTGTTACCCTCCCACTCTTCCAAGCTTTAGCAAAGCGCTGTTTCCACAGCTTTGCTACAGCTGTTGCTGCGGTGAACCTAACCAATCTGACTCAGGATTCTGTCTCCCCCTAGATCATGAAGTCATCCAGTGTAGGGATTTATCCTATCAGGTGATAGCGATCATAGCCTGGGCAAGAGCTCAGTGTTTGCTGACTACCTTCTGGCAGACCTGGTCCTACACAAAATGGAATGTGGTTGAGGTTTGTCTTTGCTTTTCCTCTGCTGAGGCCCATCCTACCCAGCTGGAAAGACCTCTGCCCTGCAACACAGCATGTAAGAATAGAGGATATCGCAGAGCAGCTTGCTTCTCCTGCTTTTACTTGACCTTTTAAAAAATTTATTTATTCAATGTTTGCAGTGCATTACATTTACAGTGATCTGAGAGTTCAGGACCACCGGGATGGCTCCCCCTGAAAGGTGACCATTTGTCTCCATGGTAGCTCACCTTTGTCCTATTTCTGGTATGTACAGAACTGGCTAGGAAAATACTCTGCCTACTCCATTGACTTTAAACAACACAAATGGGTCTAGCTGAGGTGCTGATGTGTAGCTTTTGAAGCAAAGTGATAGGTCCCTGCCTATAGCTGCCTACAACTAAGGTGAGCTAGGCTGAGAGACACCCGTTGTTGGCTGGGACTAAGTCTTGAAAGAGGCTGTCACTCCGTAGGGCAGAAAGGCCAGGCATCAAAGGTGAAGCAATGGACCAAACACACAGGATACTTCCTCTAACTGTGTTATGCAGATTCCCCGAACTTACAGGCTACTTACTACAGGCTACCTATTACCAGAATCTGATACTCTTCTTGCTCATACCTCTCTCTGCACACTGCAGGGCTGCCACTGTGCGTCCTACTAGCCCAGCTCACAGTACTCACGCGCTTCCCACCTTTCGCACAGTCACTTTCCCTGAGCCACTCAAAGCCCGGGTTTGGTCCCGGGTCATGGCCTTTGTTCCGGTTAGCCACTGTTCCCACTAGACTTAGGACCCTCTTGGCTCCTCACAACTGTAGATATGTCTGTGTCTCTTTAGGATAAGGTGGTAGATAGGAATTCACTTACTAGAATTCCAATAATCTTTCCCTGGGATTACAAATATAAACACCTCCAGATTGCAATGAGGCCCTGATGACTCCTGATACTTAGAGAGTTGGTGCCTCTACTTAACATGAACTTTATAAAAAATAAACATATTTCACATAAAATTCATCCTTTAAAGGTATATTATTCAGTTCCAAAACATTTTCATCATTCCAGAAAGAAGCTGGTAGCTGGTAACTGTAAGTCATTCCAAATTTCCCTCTCCCTCTTATCTGTTGTCTGCTAAGCTACTTTCCGTCCCCAAGGATTCTCTGTTGTGGAACTTTCATACAATACATTTCATACAATATGTGGCTTTTTGTGTTTGATTTCCTTCATTTTGCATATTTTCAAGGTATATTTATGCTGCAGCACATAGCAGCACTTTACTCCTGTGTTTTGAGTGCTGGGGATTGAAGTCAGGGCCTCCTACATGCTAGGCAAGTGCTCTACCACTGAGGTAAAGCCCCAGCCTTTAAAAATAGTTTTACTGCTTCCTTTTCGATCAGCATGCTCTTTCTTTTTCAGGATTAACTGCCTTGCACAGAACCTTCAGCCCAATGCTGAACAGAAGTGGCAAGAGTGGCCATCCTTGTCTTTTCCCAATTGTAGGGGGAAAATGCTCTATCTTCTACCATTAAGTCTGATACTGGCTGTGGGTTGGGTTGGATGCTTCTTCTCAGCTTATGGAAGTCATCTGCTAGTCCACATTTGCTAAGTGTCTTCATGATGAAAGGATGTGTTGGATTCTGTCAAATGATTTTTCTGTGTCTGTTGAGATGATCACGTGATTTTTACCCCTTTCTGTTAATATTATATATGACAGTAATTAATTTTCATCTTTAGGATCAACTTTGCATTCCTGGGATAAATCCCACTTGGTTAAGACGTCGAGTTTTTCTTTTTATATTCTGCTGGATTTGGTTTGTTAAAGGTTCTGCATCTCTACTGCTATGGGATTCTGGTCTACAGTTTTCCTTTCCCATGGAATCTTAACTCAACATTTTTTTACTCAAAGCCAGTTAGGTAAGACTGCTTCATAGAAGAAATTAGGTAATGTTTTCTTATCTTCTGGATTTTGGGAGAGCTTGAGAAGAAATGTATTAATTCTTCTTTAAAGACTTGGTAGGATTCACCAGTAATGTGATAAGGTCATAGGCCTTCCTTTGAAGGAAGAGGGAGAGAGAGACAGAGAGAGAGAGAAAGACAGACAGAGAGAGAGAGAGAGCGAGACAGAGAGACAGAGAGACAGAGAAAGAGAGACAGACTGTGTGTGTGTGTGGATGCGATGGGTTGGAATCTAGGGCTTTACGCATGCCAGGTAAGTGTTCTACCTATGAGCTACATCTCCAGCCCTGCTTTAAAAAAAAATCTTAATATAGGTTCAGAATCTTTTCGGTTTTTTTTTTGTCTTTTTGAGACAGGGTTTTGCTATTCAGTTCAGGCTGGCCTTGAACTTACTTTGTAGCCCAAGTGGCCTCCAACTTGCAG
Source organism: Cavia porcellus (assembly GCF_034190915.1). Lineage (NCBI taxonomy): Eukaryota > Metazoa > Chordata > Mammalia > Rodentia > Caviidae > Cavia > Cavia porcellus. The sequence goes on from NW_026947493.1 coordinate 1,282,480, forward strand.
CAGTCTTCCTGCTTCAGTTTCCCGAATGCTGAGATCACAGGTGTGTGCCACTACACGTGGGGATCTTTCTCCTTTTTTTCATAGGTACTTAGAGCTATCGATTTTCCCTTGAGCACAACTTTGGCTGTATCTTCGATCTGTGCCTTTATTTTTGGTCATCTCAAGGCATTTTCAAACTTCTGGCTACTTAGGGATGTGTTATTTCCATGTATTTGTAATTTTCCAAATTTCCTTCTATTATTATTTCTGTTTTCCATCCTGGCCCTGCACCCTTGGGCTCCCTGGTCAGCTGTCCATCTGGGTGCCCGTACTGTACTTGCCTCAGTCCTCTATCAAAGCCTTGCTTCTGTGCTCACCATGCTTAAAAGGCCCTTCAGGAAGCACCGGACATGAGCTCTTCTACAGGTGGCTGGGGGAGCACTGCACCTGGATGCACCCAAGACCAACTCCCCTTCCTTCACACCACAGCAGGGGGTGCCAACAAATCTCTGAGTTCTTCACTGGCATCTTATGGCCACAGTTTATCTGCACACCTGGCCCAACTGAAGGCTGTTAACTCCTGGAAGTCTGCTATTCCCTGAGCACTTCCATACTTTACAAATCTTATAACTCTAAGAAACTGACACTTGCATACGAAAGCTACTTCTCATCAGGTATAATACATCACTTAAATAAATTCATTTTATGGGTAAACTGAACAAATAAACAGAATATAAATCAGAAATTTGCTGATCATTTTGTTGAGCACCTACAGATGCTAGATAGGAATTTATTTTTTAGCTACAGCTAAAACATACATACTCAGGGGTAATAACCAATTTTTTTGATTGTCATATTTTAGACAAGAAGAACATTCTAAAACGCATCTGTGAACTCAAAAAATGATTCAGAAGATAGTTTCAAGTGCTTCTGCACTTGATATTTATGTTTTTCCCTTCTGAACCCAAGAAAGGAAAAAAGTAAATGTCCGCCCTAGGTTCCACAGCACTTGTCCCATACTGATGGACAGTGACTCCCTGCTCTGTTCTCTCCCTTCCACAGCTGTGGGCCACCTCAGGGCACACTCGGGACGCAGTCGCTACTCCATCATCGCAGTCCTCAGCTGCTGACGCCTGAGACCTGGTGGCCGACTCATTGCTGCAACACTAGTGAGGCTAGCCCTCTGCTGCCAGCACTGGGAGCCGAGGCACTGCAGTGTGAGGTGGCTGGGGTCCTGAGTCTCAGTATCAGGGTTGTCCTAGGATGGGGGACAGTTATTCCACTTCCTACTCTGACCCACAGACTGGCCTGCATGCCATGCCTGGAAGCCCAGTTCTCTCTGGGTTCGGAGGCTGTCCTACCCCTGGCCCACTCCACTCAGGTGAGTTCAGAGTGGGTGACTGACAGCCTGCTGGCTAGGTGATGCACGAATGAATGCAAAACCATCATCTCCCTTCATTATGAAGAGGTGTGAGCCTCTGTATCTCTCTTTTCAGACAAGCCGGCCTGACCTCCCACTTGCCACTTGGACACCTGATTTCACTGGGTGCTTTTTAGCTCTGCTCAGTCACCCCCAGGAACATGATGCTGAAGATGGTTGGCTGGATGTTGGGGCATAAGAACGAGGAGGGCTTCAAGAGGTCAGAGTCCTCCTACGAAAGGATCCAGGACAATCACCAAGTAGAGCTGCCAGCCAGGGAGGGGTGTCATGCCCGGGGCAAATGGCTCTATGTACTTCAAGAAGTCCGAGAACTTTCCTGAGTGTTAAGGCCAAACACAGAGGCAAAGTACTCGGTAAAAGTGCAAAGAATGCAGTAAGCAATTTTACAGCCCTAGAGGGCATCCATACATCAAAGTTAGTTCAGTACCATGTTCACAACAAGTACCTGTGTCAGGGAGAACAGGTTAAATATTATTTACCACATTCTGTCAACAGGCTGCCAAGAACAAACACGTTTTAGAAGCATTTCTCTAAACAATGCAAATTTTCACACAGATGTCAGAGCTTAAAGAAATACATTTCAGTTGTCCAAACAACAGGGGCCATCTTATCCCTGAAGATAGCAGAGAGTTAAGTCATCTGACAAGGCGAACAAATTTGCTTAGAGTGAATGGGATTGGGGACTTTGGGAGTGCCTGGGTACATAAAGGTCTTTTTGTTTTGTTTTGCTTTGCTTTTGGTGATACAGGGGATTGAATACAGGGCCCTGCACATGCTAGGTAAGTGCCCTACCACTGAGCTGTATCTCCAGCTTTACGTAAGGGTCTTAAAGTAAGTTCTGGTGACTGAAGCAGCACTCAGGCACTAATATTACCTTGATGACATCACTCACCCTGAGCTACCTGGCTCCAATCCACATGAACTCCACTTCCAAAATTAAAGTGGGCTGGCTAGATTTCTGATTGGAACAGAACTCTCCTATTACTTTGAGTGACTGTTGAGATTTAAAATCCCCTCCAAAAGCTTCATGTGGAAGGCAACTGGATCATAGAGCTCTATGCTCATCAGTAGATTTGGCCACTGATGAGTTCATGGCGAGGGTGCCATTACCAGGTAGGGCCTGGTTGGGGTGGCTCCCTGGGGGTGTGACCTGGAAGGGTATATTTTTGTCACCTATTCTTCCCATCTCTCTGCTTCCTGTCAGTCATAGGTCGAGCACCTTCCCTTCACCAGGCCCCTCTGCCACTTTGTTCCTGCCTTTGAATCAGCTGATCACAGACTGAAACCATAAGCCAAAATCAGTTACAGGTGTCAGGTACTTTGTTCAAGTGACTAGGAGGCCATCCAGTGCCTGATCTGTGGTCTAATTTTCATGGCCCCAGTCTTACTCCTTTATTTAGTTTTTGGTGTCTTCTGTTTGAACATCTGGTGGCCAGCTCTGGCTCTGTCCCACAATTCTATCCCCTGACTCCCAGATCAACTCTAATATTTGCCTATGGCCATTTGGGAACTGAATCTTTCCTCTATACATCTGGTCTCCCGATTTCACCCTTTGCCAGGCCAAGACAGAAAGTTAAGCTGAATGCTTACAATAATAAAATATGTTACACTGGGCTTTGCTAGAGCTATTTTATACATAACTCTAAATGTATCTGTCTTGTTTGAATTAGGCTCCTTGGTATAGTGAACTTTCTGACTTTTCTCTGTCAGGAAATAATATATATTAGCATCAGATGTTCACACCCAATGAGTAACATGGTACAGTTCCTGGCTGGCTATATTCATTCATGAACAGAAGCCCTATAAGTCAGATGCAAATAAAGACAGATAGTTAATTTCCCTGTGGGACCTGACTAGGCAGTGTGGAAGTTCTCAGATGTTAATAAGCAAAGTTACCTAGGAAGCACGAAGATTATGGCTACCAACCCTAGAATGTCTAATTCAGTGACCTAGACTCAGGATTCTGCGCTTTTAACAAAAATCTTAGGCAAATTTTGATGTGTTAGTCCTCTGACCACTCTTTTGCGAACACAATCTTCCAGCCCTGGGAAGTCTGCCCCACACAGAAGACAAACACAGGAAATACAGGGCCCCAGCTCTTTCAAGGTCATGACTGACCTTGCCTAGGGTAGATTATCTGGTGGGTCCTTTCCTAACACTCTTACTATTGAACATCAGCTTAATTCCAAGATGAATTTAAAAAAGACAATGTCAATCTTCCAAGCTTCCAAAGGAAAACATTTTAATATTGCTTGGGAATAAAATAGGAATCCTAAGTTATATTTTTCTCTCAACTAAGGAAGAAATGCTATGATTAAAGCACAGTATGTAAGTGACATTCTACTGTCCTTCATGGAATGTCTATGAAGGTCTTGATGATTTTGCCCAAATTAAGCAAGTAAAACATTTAAACTGATCGCAGCACTGCTACTTTAATCCAGAGAACCTTCACATGAGTTCTCCAGCAATACGCATGTCATCAGTGAGGAATATCTGTACCTAAATGTTTGGGACCCACAGGAGCCCCCAAACCACAGCAGGGTCCAGAAACACAGAGAACTGTATTTCACTGGGTAGGCCAAGTTTCCCTGGGAACTCCCCCAACCAAAACTGAAGTGGGACCTCAGGAAAACTGGTTTAATTAGGAGAATTCTGATGGGGACAGGATGCTTTTGGAATCTAAGACGACAGAAGATACTGATGAGCTGTTAGATCCAGGAGGCCTGTCTGATATTTGAGCTAATGGAGTCTCCATTTGTTTCAGGACGATGCCTTCATGTCTGCACCAATGTGGTTTATGGCTTGCAGGGGATATATGGACTGACGGATGCAACTATTAAGGATGCTAGGGCCCCATTCTTACTGTTATTGCGACATGTGCGTGTGTTTGTTTTTTCCTAGGAGGACCTTTATTTTTTCTCCCAAATCTCATAACTGGTTATGCAGATGTTTAATTGAGAGGAATAACTATGAATTACGGTTTGTTGTTTTTTCTTTCAAACTTTCCTATCGGAATCATTTATTGCCTTCCCTCTCTCTTTACAAGTGTTCAAAATAATATAAAATGAAAGCTCTAAAAATAAACATTTCTAGTAGGCAAGCCCAAGCCCAGAGAAGCAAAGTTTTTTTAAAAATGTGAATGTGTCTTAATTGAGAGCCTTGTCTACTATAAGACCGCTAATGTACAAAAGAAAGGAATTTAAATTCAGAGTGAGAAATAGAAAAAGTTAGTTGAGAAAGAAATGCAGGCAGACTAATTCCTGGAAGGCAAAGGTCAGTGGAACTTGATGGGTAAGAGCGATCAAGGTAAGACAATTAAACTGTGCAAATACTAGTTGTTAGCATACTAGAACATACACGAGGTTAACGAGACATACTCAAGGAAATGCCTAATTAGAAAATGAACACTAAACTGTTGATATAGGGCTTTTGAATTTTTTTTCATTCTGATATTTAAGTAAGTACAGCAAAAAGGGCAAATTTTACCCAGCTTATGTTTTGGGGTTCAACTCTAACCCTTGCCCCTGAATAACTGTAAGTATCTGCTATGGTAAAAATGATACTGCTTTAATTTCCAGCTCCATTCCCATCTGGCAGGGGAGAGCAACAATTAATACTCCCGAGTTTTGTATTTAGCCCCTGTGACACCCCTGGGGACCAGCCTGTGGGACAGTTTGTCTTTGCAAGGGTTCTTGGCTAGAATCAGGCAAGCAGGATTCAGGACAAGGCCAGTTCACATAGCATAGCTCAAAGCATACAACACAACTTGCTCCGAGGATGTTGGGCATTGTACTTCATTAGGAAACAAAATATAAGCTTTCCACACCATTAGGAATGACTTTAGGAGTGAAAGAACATAAGACGATGCCTCACCTCATCAACAATGCACTGCAGAAGCTGGAGAGGCTGCAATGGAAAAGAAGAGAGGGAAAAGTATTAGCCTACATGCAATGTCTTTACAGTGGAGTGGAAAGAAAAAATCATTAATGCAATAAAATATAGCAAGATTAATCAACAACAGCAAACTCTTATAAAAACATTGATGCTCAGGATGTTCTATTATTTCTAATGGTACCTAATCTAATACAGGCAGTTAAAGGTTTGCATTTTCTTCAAAATGCAATTTGCTAAGTTTAAAACAAGGCATTCAAGCATGCAAAAGAAGCAGCCATCAGGAAAAAGAAAAGTGAATTTTTTTCTGAACTCATAAAGCTTACCATTAAAGATCCCTGGTTTTTCTGAATCTGAAAAAAGGCAATATGTAATTAGCATGTCATAATCAAAATGACTCACTTGGACACATTATGATCACTGAGAGAAAATTATTGCATTGCTGGTGGCAATCTGTGGGCATGTGTTAACACAATTTACATAATGAAAATACACAAATGTTAATAGCTCGCTTCTCATTTATAGGCGAAAGTCAGCAGAATGTTAATTTCACACAACACTTTTTAGTACCCTCCAGGTTGTATTAGAATAGGGAGGAAAACCATAATCCATTTCAAAAGGCTGTTTACGATTCAGATATAAATAATGTTTTATATTGCTAGATTGTGAACACTGGGCTTAATGTTGCAATCATTGCTAATGTTATGAAGCTCACTCTTTTTAAATTAAAAACCGATTTATTTAAAATTGAAATTAAATCATAGTCAGAAATTAGAATTTTGGATTCCTGCCAATGTGTGCTCACATTCCCCTATTTTGTGAGGAAAACTTTAATTATGTGGTTGAAGTATTTGTCGCTAACTTAGGAGAGGGACAAAACTCTACGTTTTCCAAAGTACCTTTAACTTGTTTCCAGGGTTCCAAGGCTCTCTGGGAAAATCAAATTCATGCAAGTTTTATACTGTTTTTTTGTGAGTGGGAGCAGAGACCAGAGTGTGTGTTTCTAATTGACATGCTGAGGGCAGGCTGCTCACCACCACCGATAGCTCATATCTTAGAAAACTACCAAAATGTGACAAAATTAATAAGCCATCAATTTAGTACTTAAAATATTGAACACTGTAATCCTTCCCCCAAATGTCTACAGTTATTACCCATTCAGTGAAGATGCAGTCTCCATTACTTGATGTTCTAAGTAGGAAATCTTTAGGAACTAAATATTACTATTGATGAGCCAATTATTTCCTGGGACACATGAGCTCTAACCAGCTGATAAAACACAGGGACACCTGCACTAGTCTCTTTTATATTTTTAATGGCTTTTTTATAAGTTCTTTCCCACACATACTGTCATCTGATATGCATAACCGTCCAGAGGTACTTGGGGATGCCTCTGTATTTTGTGATGGGAAAACCAAGCATCTCAGAGGATGGGGTAGGTGAGGGCAAGGCTAGTCTTGGTGGTTCTGGGCTCCTCTGGCATCTATACCTCCTTGCTCATGATCAGCACAACACTTAAAACAACAGGATTCACCCACATTGATGCCTGGCATGGTATGGTTGCTAAATGATCAATCTTGGTGAGTTGGTCTGGAACATGTGAGCATTTCTTTTACAACCATCTGGCTAAGAAGCAAACCCTTCCACATAGTGCTTGGATGTTCTTAAAGTCCCAGCTGCACACACTGCTCACTCATGGTCTCCTCTATGGCTGACTCTTGGTCAACACTGATAAAATTCCTACTTTATGTTGCCCTGAATAGCTTGACTCCTACAGTCAATGAAACTCTCAGACAAGGCTCTGCAGGTGATGATTCATAACATGCGGGGAGGCAGAGCTGCTTACCACCTTAAGTGGTAAAGGGATATAGTAATAAGCCATACCACCTTTACAAAGGCCTTGACAGGTAACTTCTATGAGATGAGACACCTACCTATGGTGTTTGCTCTCATTCATTCATTTACTCCTTCACTTTCTACACACATGTGGGCACTATCCCCTCCAGTATTTGTCAGATACATCTTTTTTTTGAGACAGGGTCTCGTTAGGGAGTGCAGGCCAGCCTTGAACTCACTTATGTAGCCCAGACCGGCCTTGAACTCACGGTGATGCTCTTGCCTCAGCCTCCTGAGTGCTGGGATTACAGGGGTGCACCAGCATGCCTGGTGATATAACTTCTTTAATGGGAGAGTTATTTGTAATGAGCAAAGAATTAGAAATCTATTTTTGACATCAAGGAACATATTTGTCACGAATTTCCAAGAGCTGGGAGATTTATAAAATCTCTGGGGGAAACATGTGGCAAAAGTTCTAAGAGATGTTTGGAAATGAATTTAGGAATGGATTGTTCCCCAGTACCATTAGTAGTGTGAACCGACTGAATGAGTCACACTTCCTTATGAAATGAGGTCTCACAGAGGGTCTCCACCTTGCTCTGTTCTGCAGGTTAAAAGCAGAATAACTTCGAGACAACTTAAAATTGTACTATTTTAACATTTGCTCTTTACTACAAGAAAGATACAGCAATATCAGTCCTTTTTGTGACCTTATAACTACACTGTTTTGTCTGAGTTGTTAAAGAGAGATGTTGTTACTAAGCTTTATTACATAGTTTTGATAGCAACATATTACATGTAACCATCTTCATAAATTTTGTATTAAGGTAGCAGTGCCAGTACCTGAAATTGATTCAAAACCCTTAAAATACTCAATTACTTTTTAACACTGTTACCCAACGCTGTGACTTATACCTTCTATTTCACAAGAATCTGATGATGTTAACATCATTGTAATTGATTCATTTTCTCAATTAAATAAAGCTACTGTGCTTTTCTTTATATGGTTGCCACACAGACCATAGAATTAGATGTATTAGCTCTTTTCCCTGTCTCAGATATATTGCCTTAAAGGCTATACTCTGTTCCTCTGTTAATTCCACTGGAAAATTTAATGCCACAGTCATATTTTTTAAATTCTGAACTGCCATGTGGTCGACTGTATTTATATTAGGCATATTTTTCACAGCTAAACTCTTTGTTGTTTACCTTTTTCAAGATCACATTACTGTACAGATATAGCAACCATAAAACAGATCCAAACAAAGTCAACCTCCAGTCACTGCTTCTGTGTTTGCACGTAGTTCATGAAAAAGGGGAGCCTCCAGTTTAACTGCACATTAAAAGTGGTGCTAAGGGTATGCAATATAACATGTTAGCTTCCTGAATGCCTATCTTTATTCTGGGCCTGCCTTCCCAAAGCTGGCTGTGAGAGCAGAGTTCAGAGGAACACTGTACTGTGGTTAGGGCTGAGATATTGCCTGCACCTTACAACATACGAAACGCTGTATATAGCTAACTTCTCCAAGTTCACATGCTTGCTTGTACATTTTCCTTGCATTGAGTGGTTTCCATGTCTAACTAGTACTTTGGGGCAATGAACAGAAAATAATGCTCCAGATGTACATTTTGCTAATCAGTTTCTAGAACAAGTAGTGTTTGATACCCAAATTAGATGAACCTCTCCCCTCTTCTATGGACAGTTTTTTTTTTCCTTTCATCAGCTGTTATAGATAAGATTTAAAGACACTCTAATAGGATAGTTATGCTGTGTTCAAATAGGGAAGAAGGGTTTCATGAAAGCAGCTATAAACACCAGTTTGATCTGTTGTTGTATTAACATCTATCATCTATTTCTTTGCAAAGACTGTGCAGGGGGCCATTTAGAAGCTTCTATAATATGACAAATCTTGAAAATGATTCCAGAGGGGAAATTGCCAATGCCAAGTTTGCTTGTGGGGTCTCAACTATTTGTTCAGTGGTGTTGGAGATAAAAAGCAATCGTGGAGCTTTTATTTTATGCTTCCCTGTCTTAGAAGTCCTTTTTACACACAGTGGTAAGAGAGACCTTGCTACTGGTCCCGTTATATTACATTCAGAGCCATAATCAGAAAACTAAAATAGATCCACCTATGGAACTTAGAGAAGACACCAATGGTAGCTTTCATTTTCTCTTTTACTCTCTGAAATTATGGCTTGCCCTGCAGCTCTTGTCGGAGAGATTTATGTGTGACCTAGGTCAGATCTTCCAATAGCAGTTGACAAATATTCTCTTTACATATTTACTGCTTTTCAAGCTTGTGTTATTTTCTCTTAAACAGAAAAAGGCAATAGAAAATTACATCATTTGGTTGGAATTTTAAAAGAGTATCATTTTCATTTGTTGCACTACTGGCATTATATTCTAGCTTTCAATATAGAACGCTCTGTTCCCCTATCCCCTACCTTTTAATTTCCAAATTTTGGAGCTGTAGCTAGGTGCAAAGATTTTCTTTTTAAATTTGATGTATTAAGCTATACCTCTAGGTAAATATAAATGAGGATTATGGTAAACTGGGACTTTTGTGTTTTAAATGAAGAATTATGACCTGAAGAACTCTGCAAATGGAAAGGACCTTGGAGATGCTCTGTTTCCACCTTAGTGACTTTGCCATTAAGGCAATCGAGGCTCAAAGTGGTCCAGTGCCCAAGCACAGAGAAAGCCTGGCTTGACACTGGCCCTGGAAGCTGTGTGCTGGGGAAGATGCATGTCCTGAGGAATTGGCCAGACCTGGTGGCCTGGGATGTCTCCTCCCTTTACTGGGGCTCAGGGTTGTGGTCAGGGTTGTGGTCTGTGATGTGAAGGGATGAGCAGCCAGGGGAGCCTGATGTCTGGAGGCTCCCACGCAGAAGTCTTGCTTCTTCTACTAAAGGAGACAAGGTTATGATATTAGGTGCTAAAATACAGGGATGCTCTACCTTCAATCCTATATAACTTGCCAAAAGAGAGGGTTTCAAGTGAAAAAGCCTCTGATGAGAGGGGAGGAAAATCACTTCCACAAACTTTAAACCCAATGCCTTGGGCCATGAACCTCAGAGTTTCCAAATGATTGTTTTATTAAAAAAGGAACAGGTTTAAATTTATCCTGCCTAACAACAGATGGGAATGTTGATAAGTAGTGTTTTCTTTTTTTTTTTTTTTTTGGTACCGGGGATTGAACTCATGACCTTGCGCTTGCCAGGCAGGCACTTAAGCCACTGAGCTAAATCCCCAGCCCAGGTGGTGTTTTCACTGAATGCTGCATGACACATTATATTTCTAGTAATATGCACAAGTAGAACTCGCATGCCTTATCCTGGCCCCGTCAATTGACCTCTGCCCTTATTCAACTTCTTGCTTGCCACGGAGTCTGTCTTATACAGAATAAAAAACAGAGGCAGGTAGTAAGAGGACAGCTGGCAGCTACTGAACAGACTGTAAAAAACTCTCAGATTCCCACTCATGGGCGGCCCCTCTCTGGTCACACCTCAGACTCCAGCTGGCACGCTGTATGCAGGAGTGACCAGTTTTGAAAAGCAAGAAATAAAAATCCTGAATTTAGAAAACAGCTGGGTAGAATGGAAAGGCTCTAAGATGCCCAGAGGAGGGCGTAGCTCAGATAGGACCTGACAGAAAATCATCACAGCCATAAATTAGATCACTTGGCTTCCACTGCTTCCCGAGTATCAAGGACGATGCATTTTCACACAAAATACAACAGCTGGAGCATCAAGGTGTGGTGCAACATTACTCATTTGCTGGGTCTGCCAGTCGTGAGTGGGGGAAAAAGGACCAGCTTGCCAGTCTGTGCTCCTTTACCTTTCCTGTTTTTAAAATTGATAAAGTTCATATTCTGCCCCACATGCGTGTACTAGTGCCACTGTAAATCCTCCTCTGGGGAAATATACGCTTTCATTTTGTGAGAAAAGTAGGGACTCAGAATTGCAATTCAAAGTAATCAATGTGAATTACAAAATTAATCTTTTTACCAATGGTATAAGGCTGGACACTTTTCTTTTCAAGATTTTAGATATTTGCTGTGTCAAATATTTCTTTTTTTCTTTTGTTCCCAAGAAGGGTGATCTTATGTTAGAATCCAATGTAAGAAAATCGATTGTGTGTGTGGAGGTGGAGAAGGGGTGGTGATGAAGGAGGCTTGTGGACTACTCTGTCCTTTATGGTCCAATCAATCTGCTACAACAAAAATTTAAAGCAACCCTGTGTCCAGAAGGGCTTCGAGATCATTTAGTTTGCATCCCAGCTTCAGTGCTCCCCATGCCACAGAAGCCTGAGTGATGCTGGAATCCCCAGTCCACCTTGCCCAAGGGAGAAGTTTGCTTTATAATATTCTTGACAGGCACCATGTCTTTGTTGGAAGACTTCCAACAATGGAATTCCAGTGATTCCATTTTGGAAAGTTTATATTGCTTGCAAGTCCTTTATTACTTTAAATCTAAATGTACTTCCCATAAGATGTGCCTGGGACTTTGGAGCTGTGATGAATATATCCAATGTCAGCTCTTTATTATTTGAAGATAGCTGTCATAACTTTTCATTGTCTTCTTCCCTGAACAAGCACCCCTGCTTTCCTCCTTATGATCAGGTGTTATTTTAGATGCCCTCTGTTCTTCGCTCTAGTACAGACACTCCAACGACATTCCCCACATACAATCAGCCGCATGCTTCCTGGGCAGGTGATTTCCCACACAGGTATAGGGTGTGGCATGGTTTCACATTCTCCAGCACTGTAGTCACCTTCCTCGGGACATGCGACCATGCACGTATAGTAGTCACCTCCCCTTAGCCATGGGGCTAGGTTCCAAGCCCCTAGTGGATGCCTGAAACTTTGATAGTGCTGACTGATTTTACAAGCATTTATCCTGCATTTATATATCCATGATCAACTTTCACCTTTTTCACTCAAAGAAAGCATTTTATGGCTTCTTCTTAACATATCTGAATCACTGGCATCACTAACTGTGTACTTTGGGGCTATGATTAAGTAAAATACGAGTTACCTGAACACAGTATGTGATACCAAGACAAGTGATTTGATAACCTAGTTACTCTGTGACTAATGGGCAGGGAATATATACAACACATACATATACACTGGACAAAGGGATTGGCATGAGGTTTTCTCAAGCTACTCATACTGGTGGACAATTTAAAACTTATTTTTTTTTTGGAATTTTCCAGTTAATATTTTTGGACCCTACTTGAACTAGGCAGGTTACCAAAACTGCAAAAACAAAAATGTGGGTTAGTGGGGAGCACTGTATGATCCTCACCTACCCCACTTTTGGGGGGGGGTCACACTTTTGCGCTGATTGGCTGCAGCCACCTTGATCACTAAAGGCAGAAACTCAGAGGTTAAATGTGCATTGCACAGCTGGGCTCAACTATGAGAAAACAGAGAAAAAGAAAACACTGACAAATTAATTTTGCTTTTACGTGCTCTTCTATTTCTTTATGTGTCTCCTGCTGACACAACGTTCAAGAGTCAAAACCTGTGGCTGAATAAAGTGGCTGTGGAACGCAGCTATCTGTTCTCTCCTCTGCATACAGGCAGAGACTGCATCAGCCTTTTGTTTGGTAGGCCGAGGAGAGGCCTGTCCCACAGTGGAGGAGGATCAGAGGCTCTGGCGTCTGAAAGGATCTCTAGGGTTTTGCATGCAACCCAGTTTCTTGCTTCCCAGATCCTGCTATGCTTTCTCCATTGCACCCATGTGATGGTCTGAGTTCACCAGATGAAAGGAAGCCTCCATCCTTGTTCCAGCCTATCCTGCTGACACTCCAGAGCCGCCAGACTTCCTGTGAAGAGCTTATCATTTAAGTGGTAATGCTGGCTGGGCAGAGTTGGGAGCACAGGTCATAGAAGAAAAGGGATGAAACTATAAACTGAAAGCCCTTGGATTTCTCCTCATTGCAAAATTTGCTTTGCCAATATGTAAAAAAGTCAATGCGAGTCAAAAACAGGGTTCACAAATTCCATGTATGTTTATCAGGTGCTTATGCTGTGGCTGTACTTGATTCTAGAACCCATAAAGATAGATAAAATTGCTGGTCTATGAAAAATGAATACCTTTTTTTTTTTTTTTTTTTTTGGTCTTTTTTTGAGACAAGGTTTCACTATGCAGTTCAGGCTGATCTTGAGCTTACTTTGTAACACAAACTGGTCTCAAACTTGCAATGATCCTCCTGCCTCAGTCTTCTGAGTGCTGGGATTACAGGTGTGCGCCACCACACCCAGCTACGAATGCCTTCTTTAAAATCTGCAATTCAGTAGCAGAGCTGTGACCAAAGCACAGGGCTTGCATTCTTCCTTATGCCTCAGAGGATTTGGACAAAATACAGCCTCTGGATGGGTGCTTCCTTCCCTTGGGCTCCACAGATTTCTGAAACATTTTCCTCCGGCCCTATCCCTCAAGCAACATTTCTAGGCACTGCAAGAAAACTTGTTTCCTGGGCCCAAGCTCTAAGTATTCTTTTTTTTTTTTTTGTGCGTGTATGTGTGTGTTTCCTTTAAACCACCACTCTGTATTTGACAACACTGTTTGGCATGCTGAGAGCCTGAGACAAGCTGCAACTGCAGCCAGTCCACAGTTCACATAGGACGAGGAAGGGATGATCTTTTTTTTTTTTTTTTTTTTTTTTTGCCTTTTTCCTTTTTATTGGTACCCGGGATTGAACTCACGACTGCCTGCTTGCAAGGCAGGCACTTATGCTGCTGAGCTAAATTCCCAGCCCCTGGAAGGGATGATCTTAAATACAGTCACACAGAACCTTGTTAATTCACATGTGCTTTACTGGCTGGACTGTAAATGAACTAAACATAGGCTTAAAGAAAGGAAGTCACGGATCCAGAATGAACTAGATAAAATCTGACTCTTGTTTCAGAGTTTTGGTTTAGTCTTTTCAGATTCTGATAGAAGTAAATCAGGTTTTAATAAACTCCAAGGGAGAATTCAGGTAAATGGCTCAGCATGCTTCAGATCCTACTCACTGAATAAACCACAGTTTCAATGAGCAGTCATATAGGTCCATTAAAAAATGCCCAGATGAAAGCAGAGGTGTTCTGTGTGTATATCCATGAATGCACACATGCTTAGCTGTGGGCAGGGTGGATTCCCATCTCCCAGAGTTCTGCAGGTCATGGATCTAGGACACTTTTGTCACCTGCTGGATACACAGGCTCAGGCTATAAGAAAAGTCAGGACAATAACCTGGGTTAGCACTCTGGGCGCTGTACAGATAGAAACCATACAGGTCAATGACTTACAGTGTCACCTGTTAGGTGCGCCATTTGCCCTTCTGGTTCTTTTGGCCTGAGTCACTAAATGCTTCTGGCTGCCTGGCTACCAAGGAGGCAGAGAGCTGCCCAAAGGGCAGCCTAGGCTGGAGGGAGGCTACCAAGGAGGCAGAGAGCTGCCCAAAGGGCAGCCTAGGCTGGAGGGAGGCCTCCGGCCAGGAACTCTGTGTTATTTACAGAATTTTATCAAACTACAACTAGAGCCAGGTCAAGATTTCTTCATGCTTGCTGCAACCTCTTTCTGAAAACAAAATGAAACAAGACAAGCTGCATGGACCACTCTGGTCTGTCTTCCTCAGGGCCTGCAGCTTTACTCACCCCCTGACAAGGTGATTCATCTAAAGCTTTTCTTTCCTTTGCACCACCGTGATCACCATCCATTGACCTGTTCAGACGTACAGGGTCCACACTTGGCTCTAATTGGCTGCCCTGGTTTCCCATAATCCCTTGGAGATAACACCTTGCCTCTGTAAACAAGCTGCCCCCTTCCTGGCTCCTAGAGGAGCCTGGGACCTTTTTTCTGCTTGGTGTGTTCTGGCAATCTCCAGTGCTAAACTGTATCAAGCACTTTGCTCCTGTTAGGCAACTCATTGATTTTTCAATGAACTTAGCTTGTTTATTGGCAGTGAAGAAGGTTGGGTTTTTAGCAACACTAACATTTTAGTTGAGGAAGAATTCCCAAGCCCTCCAGGCATTAATCCAGAATTGTTAAAACATCTAAAAGGTAATATTTGCTCAAACAAAGCTCTATCAGGTCTGCCCCTTTAAGTCAGATGTCAATGATTCACCAGTCCCAAATCTACACACAAGTTTCCTATGCTGGATGGTAAAAGATAAAGCACTGGAGTACAGTAAAAGTTGATGTGTTTCAACCCAGGTCCCAGTGCCTGAAGGTGCACCCTAGCGATGAAGCCCTTGGTAGGTTGACCTGGAGGGGCGGACCCGCATAGACTGCCTGGTCTGCAACTTCCTGGTGCACTTCCTCCTGCGGTGGGCGGAAATACCTAGCCGACACAATTCAATTAGACTGTGGCTGACAGGGAAGGAAGCTGGGCCTCCTATATACACTTGCATATATAAGGAACAAAGAATATGGGAAGAGGGAGCAACAAGATAGGCTCCTCGGCCCCAAATCCCGAGAAATAGGCAATAGCAAACACAGCACTAATAGATATAAAGCGCTGTCTCCAGAGCCTCATAGATGAGCTCAGGAATGAAGTTATTAATGACCTGAAGCTAGACATAAGCAGAATAGTTAGAGAAATGCTAAGCACCACCCAAGAAAAAACACATGGTGGAATGGAAGAACAGAAAAAGAGGGGAGAATTGTTTGATGGAGAAAATAGAGAAAGCACAGAATACGTGAAGCAGGTTCAAAGAGATTACCAGGAAACTAAAAACTCTATCGAAAACTGGCATAACAGCTTGAAAGAAACTAAGGACAGATTATCTGAACTGGAGGGCAGATTTGTAATATGGGAGCATGAAATGAAAAACTTCTTAAAAATAACAAAGAAACAAACAGCAATAATACAAAGACTAGAAGATGACAAGAGGATCTGTAACTTAAGAATTAAGAACAAAAAAAGAAGTAGGGACACAAACAAATGAACTACAAAAGCTACTCACGGAAATAATCCAGGAGAATTTTCCTAATTTAGAAAAAGGTAAAGATATATGAAGCATACAGGACCCCAGCCACCTACAACCCAAACAGAGCTACACCCAAGCATATAATAATCAAAATACCAGAAATCCAATATAAGAATAGAATATTAAAAGCCGTCAGAGACAAGAAACAGATCATTTACAAGGGAACACCCATCAGAATTACAGCAGACTTCTTGGCACAAACCATCAAATCACGAAGAGTGTGGGGGGAAATAATTCCAGCTTTGAAAGATAATAACCTCCAGCCAAGATTGATATATCCTGCATAACTATCCCTGGAAATTGATGGAAAAACAAGGTACTTCCAAGATAAAGAGGAACTAGGGGAATATGCAACCACTAATTCAACTCTACAGAGAATACGCAGGATATTCTACAAAAGAAAAATATGAAGAATCCAGAAATAGTGGCAGAGAGGCCACAATGAATGGAGCAGAAAACAAAATGAAGAAGACAAACTGACAACTAATGACAGAAAAAGAGCTCAACAGAAATGAGGCAGAGAAGATTGGATGATAAGAACAGCCATTTTGGAGAAAATGACATCATAATAGGTAATGCTGATTTAGTATCATCTTGTTTTGAAGTCTCATCAAGCTTTTGTTCTTCTGTCTCCATTGGTCTTAACATGTTGTATCTTACTGGATTTTATTATATGTGATAGTATAAACAAAAACTTTTATAGACAAGGAGATTTACAGAAACCATTGTTCATTTTCTGTTAGTTGATTCTAAATACCCTGTAATACTGTCATTCTCTTAAATGGTTTTACATTGTTTTGATATATTTGATGCTACAGTATATGAAGTTATACTCAAAGATTTCAAGGAAAGAGACAATATGGTAACTACTTTTATGTCGGGATTATCTTGTGGTGAAACACTATTTTGCTTAAATGGTTATGTTTTGATCTGTGCTGTTTTGTTGTTATGCCCTCTTTTATCTCAATCTCCATTTTATTATTTACTTTTTTATATTTATCCTTTTAATTATGGGAAAAATAAATAAAAAATAGCAGGATATATTATAGTAACCCACTTTGACTGTCTATTAACTTGATTTGAAGCCCTGTATTGCTCTCACCATCTTGTTTTGACTGATGTTCCTCTATTCTATTTTGCTTGATAGTACCAGGTTCGAAAGTTTAGGCAACAGCTGTGAAGATAGTGGCCCATTCTGGTTGACTATTACCTACTTTTGAAGACCTGTAATGTCTCCAATGTTTTGGTTTTGTTCTTTACTGTTTTGTTCAATTTTAGTATAACTGATGATATAGGCAATTCTATTAGCGATAGCGGGAGGCATTATGGTAACCATTGTTGATCACCTTGTATTATGCTTTTACATTATGTACTATGTCCACCCTTTTGATTTGACTGACTCTGTTCTGTTATGTCACATTTGGTTTTATTCTCTTCCAAAAAAGTAATAAGAACTGTGGGAACAATAAAACCCAAAATGTGTAATAGTCATTGTACAAAAGAGAGGAAAAGAAAGTGCTCTAAACGATATAACTGCATGTATATTTAAGTGTATAAGATAGACAATGACATTACAGAGTTTTGTGGGATCACTGAACAGAACTGTTTGCAGTCTCACTGTTTGAATGTCCACTTTATAAGCTTTAATTTTGTAACTTGAACAAATATTTCTAAGATGACAATATGTAATCCATTAACTAGTGATTTCCTGTTTTTTTTTCTGAAATTCTGTATAACTTGTACCCTTTTTTTTGCTTTTTTTTCTTTTTCTCCTCAAATAAAATTAAAAAAATAAAGTTGATGTGTTTGTTGCTATTGCTACTCTTGCTTTTGAGGATCACTGTCTTCCTTAGGATCCACAGCCAGCTGGCTATTACCTAGCAGGGACAGTGCAGCCTGGAGCAGTAATTGCTATGTTTGTAGACACCAGTTGGAGGCAGTACCTGAGCAGATGGTATATAAAATAGGGACTGTCACTGGGGCTCAGAGCTTCTGGGTGCCTCATGTCATCTTCTCCTCACATCATCCACTAGGGAGAGAAGACCACTGAACAGGGAATGGGAGTTGGTCTGACCTTGCCACTGAATAATTGTGCGACTCAATGGCTGTGGACTCCCACTTCTTTCTCTGTAAAGAAAGAGCTGTATCAGATCATTGTAAAACCCTTCTTTACATCCTGGGATTCCAGGACTTCAGGAGGAAACTGACTGAACCAATAAAACTATGTCCTAGGGGAGCAGGAGAGCTCTGGATCACAGATCCAGGAGGGACAGAAGATGGCAGAGTTGACCCCAGGAAGCCAGACTGTATGCCAAGTTCATTAAATCTCTGAACTTCAATCCTACTTCTGTGCTATGCTGATTATTTAAAATCTATAAAATTATAAGTTTAGTCCCCAGTTCCTGTACTAAAAATGACTAGATTCTGTATATAATTCTGTATGGTATGATTGTGAATGATAAATTATAACGACGACGACGAAAGGACTGTAAAGGAAGGCTCTTGTGGGATCAGACAAGTAATTCATTTTAGTCCTACCTGTCATGAGACACAGTCATATATTTTCAGGCTTACATAGGTAAATCCCTGAAGTGCTTTCTGGAAATATAAATAATACTACTATTACCTTGCTCTTGTTTACTACCTTGTATTTTTCAAAGTGCCTTCTTAGGTGTTGGCTCATTTGATCATGACAATGCCTCTCCAGCAGTCTAGAAAATGTCCGAGGCTGTGCCAGGCTGAATTCATAGGGTGGCAGGGCAGCCTGAGAGGCCTGGGCCAAGTTCCCTTGGGGCAGGGACCTTGAACCCCAAGGACTTATCATCCTCGGCTGGTATCCAGCCATTCCAAAGGGCATCATGAAACCCTCTAACATGTTTTTTTTATCTGGTCTCTGCTACATGTGCCTCCTCCATGCTAACATACTTCTTTCCTTCTCTCTCATTTTGCTCTCCCTTTTCTTATTCCCGATGGTGCTGCCTGAAAAGTCGCCTAGGGAAACTGCTAGACTGTTGGGGAAGGTGAAAGTACTAACAGGATGCCAAACACAATCTCGTGTTTCAGACCTTCACCTCTTTCCAGTTTTACCAATTTTTGATGTGAGAACCTAGACCAGTGGCTGTCGGGCACTTGAGCCAAATCACCCTGGCATCACCTCAGTAGCCAAGGATCAGGTTTAACTGCAGTGTTGGTACCTTTTGACAATTAAGTGGCTTACGGGTTGCAGTTGGGTACTTATCTCTAAAAGGGCTGCTGTTGCTGGTCTAGACCCTTCTTCTGCATGCTGCTAGCCAGTGACACCTTGGCATCCCAATGTGAGCTGACCACTCTCCCCCTCAGCAGAGGCCAGTGTTCTAGCTCCTGGAGGTGCCTTCTCATCAACTGCCATTTGTTGGTTTTGTGTTTTTCTTCCTGCTAGATTGAACTCTCAGGAAGGACTTGCCTGTTCCATCCTGTGCTCTAGGGTTCTGCACAGTACCGGGCTCAGAGCAGGGGCCAACAACAAAGAAATACTGAATTAAGTTGAGATGTATGGCATACAGTAGTTTACTTTAGATAGGCTATACTACCAAAGCAACTTGGAGTTGATACTTCAAGACAGGTTTTACTACTCTGGCTGGCTGTGTACATATATGGTGCTCTGAAACACAGGTGAGTTACTTATCTTTAATGGAAGTTAGACTTTTGTGCTACTTATGCTTTGGGTATAGCTAATTTCTCTTCCATTCCTGCTGTGTTTTAAGGAGAAACTAGGCACTCACTTCATGTTTTTGGCAGAGGTTGAGCAAATAAAATGATGAGACCTTCAGATAAGTTGACGTGGATATTGGGAGTAGAATTTGGTACTAGCAATTAAAAAATTCCTGGGTGGGGGCTGGGGATTTAGCTCAGCGGCATAAGCACCTGCCTTGCAAGCAGGCGGTCATGAGTTCGATCCCCAGTACCGATAAAAAAAAAAAAAAATTCCTGGTTATACGAATGAACATCTTCATATTACTTAAATTTAACCCTGCCTTTATGGAACATAAATCTGATTTTCTGGCTTGGAATATCAGTAGCAGGGCTTGGAACTTAAGCTCAGTAGTACAGTATTTATACACATGAAGTCATGGTTCAATCCCTGGTACCAAAACACCGCAATAAAAAACAAAGTAAATTAAGAAGAAATATTGGTACATTTTAAGTATTCATATCTTACATAGAGCGGATAAATATAAGTAATGAATGAGACATTTAGGCTAGAAATCTGGGTAAAAAATTGCAAGTATATGTTGTTGGCCAATTAAAGCCAAATGCCAAGGACTTGGGGCAATTATTCACTGCTTCTTTTCCTTTGTTACAGACCTCACACAAAACACTGGATATGTAAAATTTACATAAATCCTTGATGTTGTGAACTTCAGAAAGTTCATGCAACAAAGGACAATTTCTAAATATCTTTTTTCAATGGGCAAATTTATTAGGTATTTTGCAATTCTAGGCATGATTAGTATATTACTACAGTCTGAATTCAATATCAAAGTTAAAACAGTACTGAAGTTAGAATTATAACAATACACTTGTAAAGTTTTTTAAAACATGAATAAAATTTAAGTGTAAAAATGCCAGCATTTTTACATTAGAATCTGAAAAATGATTTTAAATAGTTTTAAGAATATCAGATTTACATTCTGGTTAGAGTAAAACAAATATTCTGGCCAGCGAATAACTTATTAGTACAAAATAAATGAATGTTTAAAGGACAGTCTGTCAATTAGAAAAATCAAAAAACAAAACCCACACATTCAAATTGCAGGCTTCCAAGCCAAGTTAAACAAAATATTTTCCCCTTGACAAGCTGCTTACATTTAAATGAAAACAGGGCAAATCTGGTCAATAATATGGATTGCATATGATAAAAAAAGACCTTAGATCATGTTAATGCAAGGATCAGAAAGCAGTAACTTCAATTAAAACCACCCAATTATTTAGCAAGCTTTCAGATACAGCAAATAAATTAACCTGTTTTAAATGGAAGTGCTCAGATAAGTACCTTTCTGACCTATGACTAAGTCTCATGAGCAGCACAGATTCTGCTGAAGCAAACAAAAGCGCCCAAATCAAATGAATGGTATTAGTGATCAAAAAACATCGGCAAAACTTATTTCCTTGGTTAGTAGCAGGATTCTGAAGCAAGTGCCATCTAGAACTCCTCGTGTCCTCTATGTATGGCATACAGGGGTGAATGTACACTTCTCTTACTCAGAAACAGCCAGGTGGCTTGTGCTTAATGGTAGAATGTTTCCAGCTCTGTATTACTTCATGAAAAAGACCAGTCACTATACCATCAGGAATGCTACGCTCACACTTCTGTTCTCTACTTATATTTAACTTGTGTAGGGTTTAAGAATGCCTTTTTGGGGGGACAAGTAATATGTCATCATTTTGCTCAGTTAACAACCCCGACAGCCCCATATCCTTGAATTAAGAATGGTAGATATCTAGTTCTCATACACAGGTGGCAAAAGCTAGCAGAATAAATGAGACTCCACCATTTGGTAGTCAGGGTTTCTAGTTCCTAAGATTCCATACTTTCCTTTTACTTAGGCCTTAATTGTTCTACTTGGCAAGATGATGGCATATTTTTTTCAATGAAAGTGATCTTCTCTAGAGTGCAGTACTTATTTGACTGCCATTCTTATATATTTTTAACAAATAACATCACTATTCACTATTTCTCTTATCTTTTTGATCTTTTTTACTACTTATTATCTTCTTTATTTGAAACAGATTTTTAACAGATAATCTTGATCATTACAACAATATCTTCCTTGCATTTTATTCAAATAATTCTTAAAAACAGCTTAAAAAGCCGTTTGGAATAACATCAAGCTTGCCATCAATCAAATGAAAAAATTCCGCTGGCGGTTGTATAAACATCAGATCAAGTCTGATGTCTTCAAGGATTTCAGAGTGAACCATAAAAAACTCCATTAACTTCTGACAAAGAATGCAAATTAATCACAACATGGGGTGAAATGAAATTAAAGGCTCTTTTCTAATCAATGACAAGGCAGGATGAAATATTTGTTACTCTCTCTGCACTTGGGCTGCCTAGGACGTCCGCACTCCCTTTGCAGAGCCCCAAATGGAAGGTGTGAGTAAGGATTCTCCCACAGTCACCGTGTGGCCCTCCTGCCCTCCCCCCAGCGCTATCTGCTTACAAGTCGTGGAGATTCACAAAACACACTAATCATCTGAATCTCAGGTGCATCCAATTTGTTATTCACACTCTTCTATGCCAATGAAAAGCCTGGCACAGACAGATGCACCAGGAACCCTAAATGATAGTTTTGGCCTCCGGAAGTACGATCACTATAGCAAAATCTAGTACAGCCTCCAGGTGAAATGTCTGGAGCTCCATATGGAGCAGGGAAAATTAACAACAAGATGAAAATCACTGCAGCAGCAGGGAGTCGGAATTTTTGAAAAAAAAATGAAATTTAAAGATGAAGAAAGAGAAGTAATAAATTAATGGGGTGTGAAAACATTCAAAGCTTTACA
Organism: Cavia porcellus; assembly: GCF_034190915.1. Lineage (NCBI taxonomy): Eukaryota > Metazoa > Chordata > Mammalia > Rodentia > Caviidae > Cavia > Cavia porcellus. Next base: position 1,305,154 of record NW_026947493.1, read on the forward strand.
ATACCAGGGGCACTATTTGCTCAGATTTTTTTCCCCTTCTTTTTTTTAAACTTCAGGTCATTTTGATGTAATTTATTAACCAAGATCAGGAATTGTAGCCAAAAGAAGATATTTTTATACATGCAAAAGTACTTTAAATACATTTGTGTCTGTGTTAGCCTTGCTTTCCTGTGGCACCTTGCTTACCAAATTTCCCAGTGTCACACTGGACATGTCCCCTGAGAAGTTGCCTCAATGGATTTGCTATTGGCCTAATGCAAGGCACCACTGTAAAGTTTGAATGATGATTTTTAGCAGGCAATCCTTCTCGTGTCTCCTAAATTATGGTGTCATTAAACAAACCATTGCCCACTATCTTGTCTTTTAAGCCAACTAAATTTGGATCTACATGATTAACTATACACAACCTCTACCCTCATCCAGACCTGCCCATCTTTCTAGGTTGTTATTAAAGCTAAATTGTTCAAGAAATTGAGACTTTTTCTATGTAAGGTGTTTAAAAGCAATTTCTCATTATCCTATTGCAGAATACTCTGTGGGCACCCGGAATTTAATGACACTGGGATTGGTGAAGGATCTAAGGCCCTCTGGATACCCCTATCCTTTTCTTACATACAGAGTAAGAAAAGCAAAGGGCTCTAAGGAATGGCCTTGCCATTGTCTACAATGGCACAATCCTTTGATATTTGGCATCTACACACCAGGCCATCCAAGCGCAGAGGAGGCAAAGGTCTGGTGGGGCTGAGGAGGAAGACAGCAAAGATATGAACAGCAGACCCTGTTACAGCCCACAAAGCAGCCCTTGCACCCATCCCAAAGGCAAGGGGCTTCACCTTTGCCCCTGAAGGCTTACTCAAGACACAGTAAGTCCTTGTAGGTGGGATGAACAGCTTGGGAAAGACACAGGAATGCTCAGGAGCTCCATGGCGATGCATCAATTTGAGACGTCATTGTTCCTGTACGCCACAGTAATAAGACTGTGCATTCAGAGTAGACCCTAACCCTTTTTCCTACAGAGTCCCAAACTGCACACCAATGAGGCTCTGCCACCCTAAGGCCTGGACCAGTGGTGATGAAACTATGGCATGTATGCCACGGTGGGGTATTTGTATGATGGAAAGCTCTAAAAGGTTTGCCAATCCTGGCCTAGAGAAAACTCAGTGCTTTCAAGCAACAAACAGTGAAACTCATATAACCATGCTCTCAAGAAAGCCCAGCCCCTTGGTCTTCACGTTGGTTCCAGGCCACTGACTCTCCCTGATATCGTCCCAATACCCCTCCCTCATCTGTAGCTTCACGGATACACATGGTGTCATCAAGGGGAGAGGGGCTGCTAAAGATCTGTCAGGGGCACCGATGCTGGGCTGGGGGATGCCTCCAGGACAGTCCTTCCTCTCAGCTCCCCTCCTTGCACCTTATGCCTTCAGCACCTGGGGTGGAGGGGCAGTAGGTGGCTATGAACATCCTTTCACAATCTTCCAGGGATGGCTGACTTTCTGTTCTGTGCCTCAGCTCCACATCAGGGGAGGTGGGGTGGCCCTTTGTGATTTTCTGGGTGGTTTCATATCTATTATTTGATCAGCACATTGCCTCTAATGAGATAGGAGAGTGAGAGCTAAGTACGCTGTTTTAGAAACAAGGCAACCAATGCCTCAAAGAGTTACAAAGCAAGACTGAGGATTTGTGCTAGAGCTGGATTCTAATTCTCTTGTCTCTCTTCCGGTTCTGAACTCTTCCCTATGGGCCACTTTTCTCAACTTACCACTAGTGAAGAGATCCAGGTCTGACTCTCTGCTTTGACCTTGGGTGGCAGCACCAATTCACAACCCTATCCCCAGCCCAGGTACAGAGGATCTAACACCATGATCTTTATGATACATGAAGGGCTTTTCTGTGTTCTAGGACTAGTGGATGATAATTAGGAAGTAGTCCTCAACCTGGTAAATAGAACACTACTTTGATCTTGCCATTGCTTTATTAATGAGTTTCTTCTTACTAGAGGTATTCAAACAGCATGGAGGTCTGCTTTTGGGAAATGCTGCACAGAAGTTATTGGATGATGTCTGAGATCTCTTCCGACCCTCCAGAGTCTCTGGTTCACTCCCATCTACTCTGAGATTCACTGCAATGAAACCAGTCACAGTTCAGCTCAGGAGTTCAAATGAGAAAATGTGAACAAAGGAGAAGGTACTATTTTGTAATACCAATCTCTGATACTATGGTAACATACATTTTTCTTCATGTGCTTATCTGAGGGCAAAAGGGAGAGTAGGTAAGGAAGCCATATGAAGTACCTTTCTTCAACATTCTGTCAGTAGTACAAAGCTTTCAAAATAAATGCCAATTCCACACAAAGTCATATTGACTTTAGCAAGAGAGCACCCAAACTCCTGTGGAAAACACTGGAAAATGGGTTTACTGACGTCAAAGCTACTTGTTTTTTTTTTTTTTTTTTTTGTGGTACTGGGAATTGAACTCATGACCTCAGTCTTGCCAGGTAGGTGCTTAAGGCCACTGAGCTAAATCCCCAGCCCCCTTGTGTTTTTTTTTTTTTTTTTTTTGTAAATACAAGTCCCAATTTGATGATGACATTCCATTATAATTGAAGAAATACTTCTTCCTCCACTTGGCATAAAATTGCTAAGTAAGGGAGTTCAGCATATTAGAATTTCCCTGTTGAGCCTTCCGTTGACTCATCTGGTAAATGTGTAACATTCAGACTCAGAGGAAAACAGTGAAGACACCCACCTCTTCCCAACTAACCACAGCCCTCAGCAGCACCATTTGTCATGGTGGTCCATGCCCCAGACTCCTCACCTGACAACTCCTCCTGAGTGATTACTCCAGACGCTAGGAATCTAGAGAATATAGCTACATTTCCAATCTTTGGAATTTTTATTAGATAGCTTTCAAGTTTTAAGACTTGTTGGAGAGATGATACTGTAAAGAGCTTCTTCTGTTCACTTGAACAATTTTACAGAATTATGTAAACTGGTCAAACAATGAATTATTTAAAAATTACTTACAGAATGACAGGCTTTACCAAGATAAATATTCTAATGAGCTATAAATCTTGAAAATGTGATTTTAATTTGATGGGCTACCTAGAGCAAAGCAGCAAGGCTGTAGATACACTAAAATTCCACTAAATGTTTGTGCACATTATTGAAAGGGTTGTTGGCCCAGACTGGACACTCAGCCGGAATTAGGGAGCTCCTGTCTCCCCGCCCCTAGAGATTTACCTGTAACCCTATACCCCCCCTACCCTTCGGAATCTGCCCCTGGTGCCAAACGTGTGCCAGTGAAACACCTGTGCATCTCTAATGGCCTTAGGGCACTGCCCTAAACTTAGGCTACTTATATTCCCCCATGCCACGTGTCCGCGTGAGAGAGATGGCCAGATTCCAGCGGCCAGCACACCAGTCCTCTCTCTCCGTGTTCCCAGAATAAAGGCCTCTTTTGTTTATATTCCTCATCTTTTGGAAATATTTTTCATTTTCTGGAAATAATCCTATTATTTGGTGCCGTGACTCGGATAAAACACCTGACACCAGCTTCTACCTAGACATCAACCGTCATCCCGTCAACTCCCCTAGACCCCAGTACAGCGCCCTCAGCCAGCAGGAAGTAGTTAAAGAAAAATCTTCGCCCCTTTTCATAATAATCATAAGACGGGATATGAAAGGGTTTTGGCCCAGGCCGGATACTGTAGCTGATAAAGCCAAGGAGCTCCTATCTCCCCCCACCCTTAGGAATTACCTGTGGCGCCAAACTAAGACCAATGGGCTACCTGTGCATCCCTAATGCCCCCCTTAGGTTCCACCCCAGGCCGAGGCTACTTATGTGCCTCACTCCACGTGTTCCACGGAGAGATCGCCGGCCCCGGGGTGGAGATGCCACGTCCCAGGGGGTTGGGGGTATCTCTCCCCGCATTCCCAAAATAAAGGTTATTTATATTTCATACTTCTTATCTTTTCAGCCGCTGCCGGTCCTCCTCTTCCTCCTCCTCCTCCTCCCCCCACAGTTCTATCAATTATGTTTCACGTTTTTCTCTTTAAGGACAAGATTATGTTTTAACAAAGAAGCTTACACATTTGAAAAGCGGGACTAACAACTTGAACTGTTCCTCTTCCACTTATCTAAGACTTTAACTGGAAAGGAAAAAGGATATAAGAGTCATTTTAGTGAGTGAAAGCTCTTTAAATGTCTACAAAGGTAGCAGGAAAATTTCCTTCAAACTGCTTCTAAAGATGGTGGAGAGAATGAGCCCCCTCCTATTATTCAATAACCATGTTTGGGATGCATCTGCATAATCTAACCATGCATAAATTAGTATGTGTAATACAACACTTATTTGCATAATAATAGCAAGTTAATAGATGCTTAAAGAGCAGAGACCAATACCACCTTTAAATCAGACATGCCTTAAGGCACTTTGGCCTATACAGACCAAGATGCCAGAAAAACACGGAGCATCAACCAGAGGAAAACAATCAAGCCATTCATTTTCCATCCTTTCAGATATTTCACTTATTTCTGCACACACTCTGGGAATCATTTTTAAACTACAAACCAGCTTTATATTTTAAGTGCTAGTACCCTCCAATGATAAACATTTTAAAGAAATTATAAAAAGTGCAGTCAGCAGTGCTAATACAGTGGACTATTTGTTTTCATAGAAATGTGAATAGGGAAGGATAAAATTAAAAACAATGCGCTCAAAATTACATGTAACAACAGGGGCCTAGTTACCTGGCAAAAATAATGATCTAGATTATTTTTGCTCTTCATCGGAATCTTTTTAAAAGCAATTTAAGTTAAACCCAAAGTTAAAACAAAAAAAGGTACCAGGAAAAGGCTAAGCCCCTCCTTCGGCTTCAATAGGAACACCTTGTACTGGGTCAGGAGAAGGGAAAAACATCTCAAATGTCACACAAAGGAAGAGCACAGATCGCTGTCAACCTTTAACAAACAGGAAGAAAGTCTGGAGTTTAAAAAAAAAATCAAAAATCAATAGAGATTTCTAAATGACTCCTTTAAGATACCACTTTTCAATTTAACAGGACAGATTTATTTGTATGTGGCTCCAATGTTCAAGATTGCTCCCTGCACCTTCATACATAGGAATGAATGTCACATTGGCAAACAGCAGTAATGAACAATCTTACCTGAGGATATGGGAACCTCCCAAGAGCAAGCTGGGGAAGGAAATAATATTTGTCTAGTTATAGATTTGCATGCAGGGCAGATCTCCTTAAGATAGACAAGTACTAAATTTCAGAACTGTATCCAGCAAATATAAAAAACCTCACAACTTTGAATGCACGAACTAAATTATTGCTGTAATTACATTATAAGCTGTATTTAGAATGGACATTTTCAACAGACAATGCTGCATTCCTACTAAAATATTCTAATTTTTGTAACTAAACATTACCCTTATGTGGTTTCTCTTAGGAATACTCTCAGCTCTGTGGGCAGTATTCACATTTACACGTGTGCCAGTTTCTTCTAGGCAGAGGTGTAAAATGGTTGGCTTTTTGTCTCGTACAATGGGAACTCTAATTGTTCTTGGCTTTGTAGAGTTTTCAGTACAAGTATAAATGAAGGATGGGAGGAAGTGAAGAATAGGCTAATATGAAACTGAAAACTGTGCCATTATTTTCATCTACCTGTTAATTTTTTTCACCTACTTTCTATTCACAGAATAAAAGGGCTACTGCTAGTGGAAAAATGGCCATTTGAAGACCTTGAAATTGAAATTATAGGCCTAAGTCTGCAATTGGGAAAGTGAATTCCAGAACTTCTAGTTTACTTTAACTCATTAACAACTGTTTCTGGACTTGTTTGTTTAATAATTTTGGCCTTTGGATCCTTGCCTGTGAAAGGAAAAAAAAAAAAATTCAATGAAGAATAGGCTTGACAATAAGACCAAAGGTAACAACTACACCATAACCTTTCAAATAAAGGCAAAAGTCTGCAGGTTCCTGATTTGGCCCTTTCTCAGTCCGGAACCCCTTCATGTATACCTGTAACCACTTTCAGAGTAGAATCACAATGTTAGGGAATTTCAAAGCCAGGATGAATCTGAGAGAGCACTGACTGGCTTCAAGGTCAGAATCCTACAGTTCTATTCAGGGGTCCCACAGAGGTCATCAGTAGGAACTTGGAGACAGTCCCCAAGATACTGACTGTGCACAAACATTCCTGAGCTCCTCTGCAGCAGTGTTTAGAACCATTTCATGGAACAGAAGAATACCTGCTTCATTTTACTGGAAGTACATCTTGGATTTAAAATTATACTCTTGATTATACTCTTCAGTTGGTTGACCACGAAAACTATTTGCCGATTAATGTGTAATGACTTAAGGATATGAACAAATTCCAAAGCTACCTACAAAGAATAAGTACTTTGTTGCTTACTAAGGATAGACATGAAGGTGTTGCGGTTTTCATAGTTTGAAGACCAGTTTGAGCAACAGCAGTGTAAATCCTTATAACCTTATAAGGTGACTACTTTGAAGGGGACAGCACTCATTTAGGGGTGTGTCTGCTTGTGTGTTTAGAAACACCTAGTATCAGTACCTTGTAATCCTCTTACATTCAAGTTGTCTATTGGTATGTATATGGATTTTCAAGATATAAAGACATACAAAGTTTCAAGATATAGTTAAAGCTATCATTATTTCATGTGATGGATATCATCAATGCTTTCAAGTAAAAATAACAAAAGTAAACAGGCATGATAGGGCACACCTGTAGCTACTTGGGGGCTTGGGAGGCTGAGGCTGAAGATTGCAAGTTTGAGGCCATTCTGGGCAACTTAGCGAGGTCTCCAAAAAAATAAAAAATAAAAAATGAAAAATGAAAAAAGAGGCAAGGAATAGAGTTCAGTGCTTTGAATTAATCTTTTCTTAATGGAATAAAAAAAGCAAAAATTAACAATATCACAAGAAGGGGTAAAGGAAGGAAAGTGCGGCTGTTCACCTAAACCAGTTTCTAAGCTTAGTATGTTTGTTGTCTTTGTGTTCAGCGTTCCCACTGTGCCCGCTCTGTCCTCACCCACTGCAGGTCTACCCGACAGTCCTAACATGATGGTGTATTTCTGGCCAGTGGGACATGGGCACTGGGACCTGGAAGAACTCCCTGAGCCAGGTGCAGTGGGGGGCCAGGCATCTGCAACTTTCTGCACTTGCGAGATAGGCACTCGCCCTGTGTGGGGCACGAATTCTGCATTTACTCCCACTGGGACTAGAAGAACAGTAAGAGGAAGGTCTCTCAACCAAAAACTCGACAGTTTAGCAACTACCAGAAAACACTATGAACTTTCTGTCTCGTGCCCTCTGCAGCCATGGCACCACTCTCAGGCACATGTTGAACATATGTTAGGGACCACGGAAGAATTCTGTCCCCATGGTTTGCAGGTGGAGGACACCTGTCTGCCACATGTGCCATCAAGATCTAGATCAGTTGGCAGCTGCCAGTGTTGGTCCCTGGTTCTTGCGGTTTAAAGAATTAAGAAATGTGAAGCAGACACTTTAAGAAAACGAGTAGGATGAGGTGAAGATTCAAATTCTCCCCATTTTGACACCTGGTTCTTAACCTCACCGCTGATTATACAGAGCCAGGCTTCAGGAAACTGGGACTCATCCCTTGGCCCCTCTGTCACAACTGCTACAGAGTAAACAGGACTGCTGACAACGCTCTGTAAGACACTATCTTGCAAGAGAGCAGAGAGTTCAGTGGCAGCCAGTCAGAGGGGGCAGCGTTTGAACCGGTTCACATTTCATTCTTGGGTCTTGCTTTGTTTTGCTTGCATTTTCCTGATATCTGCTAGAGCCCTAGTTCTACCTGTCCACTATGCTCCTGTCCACTACATTCCAGGACGGAGTCTATGACATCCTGCAGGTTGGAGTTTCAGAGTAGACAGTGGTTCTTCAATCTTGACCAGTAGGTACCATGGTAACAGCAGTGGGACAATCACTTCCTTTCCCATCAAATGTCATCATTGGGCTGTTATAGTAATTCCAATGCTATATTAGTGAACATGGCCCCAGCTCTATCAGGCTGGCATTGAAAGCATCCATGTTAAGGTGCCAGCACAGAACCTGCCATCCCCTATGTCCTAGTCCTTTCAGGCCTAACAGAGCCGCTATGCTTACAACCCACACTATCTGCCTCATGGCAAAGTAGAAGGAAATATATAGACAGCCCTTAAATCCCTTTTATCAAGCTCTATTAGGAGAAAAGAAGGAAAGGGGCTCTTAGCAGATACAAACTTAAAAAAGTCAAAATTAACATGGAATCCTTGTGGGGAAAGAGCATGCATGTGCTCTGAGTGTTCCAGAGACAGACAGACCTGGGGCCATTCTGTATCCTTTACCCCTACTGGTCTATTAATCTACTTGCATTTCCCCAGTTTTTATTGTCAAGGTATTATAAATTAAGAAACTTACAAAAGAGAGTATGTAATCTTCTCTGAAATGGCCTGCAGATATGTCACTGTACTAAATGTGTTTCAGATTTAATGAAGCTTTAATGTCCTTTTTAATTTTGCCTGTTTCTGTATCACCAGGGGTCAGGCAAGGCAATCAGCACTCAAGAGGGTGGTTTGGTTTAAAACTAGAAAAAAACTCATTTGCTTATGAGTTGCACTGTATTTTCTTAATTAAATTTACTGAGTAAAATGGTTTAAGTTCAGCCAACCAATGACCTTTGTATGTAGATTTAGATTTATAAATAGGTTAACAGTTAAAGTAAAATGGGGAAGGAAAAAGAATTGCAACAAAGCAAACAGATTAGAGCTAAGCCAATAGAAATCTTTGCTCTCTTTATCATCTTTGCAAAAGACACATTTAAATACAGGCAGCTTAAATCCAGTTTAAAAAAATATTGAAAAATGTGGACACACATAAGCACCAGCGATTCATCAAATGACTCTCACATCCTTTTCAGTCCCAAGAGGAGAGCTGCTCATATTGTAAAAGATTTGGAAAAGCTTTAGTTATTTTTTGAGAGTAGAAGTAGACAGGAGGGAGGGAGAAGATTTTATTTTATGTTAAATAAAAAAGTACATTTTAATTCCAAATACTGAAGACTTAGTAAATTGGTGGGACTTTTATTATGTAATAGGCAGAAAAAAAATGTCTTCAAAGTGGCTGCCGGTTAGGCATACATTTAAGTAACAGTAAACCAGGATTGTTTCATTGTAGGAATATTTCTGTGTCATCTTATTGATCTTTGTCTAATCATAATTCATGAACTGCTCTTGCCTTTGCAGTATTTGAGTATGCTGTATTTCACAATTTAAATAATAAACATATTTGGGTATATTTCTGTGTATAGGTATACAATCATTACAGCTGTCAATACACAACTGCATGATAAAAATCCTGTATTTTAACAAAAAGGACAGATGGTATTTTTACCTACAATATAACAAATATGACTTTTGTTGATGATAAAATAACTGTGGTGAAATTATAACCAATAAGAAGAAAAGTATACATTGTAGCCAGAAACAGAGCAGGACACAAACTCAGGAAGTGATTTTGGTGATCAAGTCCCTGACTTAGAATAACAATAGCAAGTAGCTTTAAGATTACAGTTCTATGAAAGATTATTGCTTTTTTAAATTCTTAATTTAGACATATTCTATGTTTCTTGGCATAACTGCAAATTGAAAATAAGCATTTTCAATAAAGCCAGTGATGTAGCTGAAGGAGGACTTTATAGTCTGAAATGTTCTAAAATTTGTTCTTAATTACCTTGTGCACATTTTACACAATTAAATTTCCATCTAAGGATTTTTTGCATTTAGATTGTGCATTGCAGTTAAATGTTCATTTCATAGAAATGTAGCAGTCACTTTGCAACATTCAGACATGGGCAAACTTTTTAAAAAATCAGACTTAACTACTGGATTACACAAAATTCCCTAGGCGAGATTTCATCCCAAGACCAATTTATACAGTCCTAGAGAAAAAAAACTTAAATCATCTGAAACTATGCTAGTGAGGAACCACAATAAATATTAAATACCTCAAAAAATCTACCCTAAGATTTTACTTTTCTCTTCATGTATCAATTTCAATGTCCTCTTACTGAATGGTTTAAAAAACAATCCAGAGGATAGAACAGCAATTTTCCAGTGTTAAAGTGCTCTGGAGGTTAAATTGACAACAAAAAACACAGAAACACAAAGGGTCTTGAAGTAGGTTTTCAATTAAATGTGGAGGATTTAGTAATGCAGGACCAAAAAAAAAAAAAAAAAAAAGAGAGAGAGTTACAAATTAATTTAATCTTCTGCCTATAGTTTGCAGCTGCACTCCAAAGTGTCTGGGGCTTAAGAACAAAGCCTTGAAAGGCCTCAGAGTGCGGAGAGCTTTGGTTTTTAATGTATAACGCCATTAGCTGTTAACTTGTAGAGTCTGCAACCCCTGTGGAGGGGCATAAGTGCGAGTAACAGAGACTGATGAAGTGACATATTTGTTCACATCCAGAACTGTGAGGAAAAGGATTATTACGAACACCATCAGGCCCAACAGAAATATGCCCTAATAACCTCTGGGACCCTCTGCATTATCAGTTCTCACTATATTAAGTATACTGAAATAAAAACCTAATTCACTTTAATTAAAGACAATTAGTTTGCTTTTCTATTATTGTTTAACTTGCATGACAATACATTGCAAATTAAAGACTGAATAATAAACGTAATGGAAGCATCAAACTGTGTATATCTCTCCATCTATGGTGGGTGAAATGAGCTTATCACTTGTTCTCTTTTTAAGGAAATTCAAGGACACCGCTGTAAAAAGTGGTATTCTACAAAAATGACAGTGGGTCCATGCACATTTCCTTATTCAATTGATACTTATTTTTATGTAACACTTTCTTACACACTAGAAAGATTTCTTTAACATAAACAGAATTAAGGACCAGCAGAGGTACCAGGTAATAAATCAATTTGCCCAAGGTTATACTATAAATTGGAGCAAAACTTGTTAAATAATGACTCTACAGACATTTTGGCAATGGGAAAGGACCCTATTGGCAAAGGTCTGGGAGACTTCTGGTGCACGGGGTGAATTGGCAAAGAACTGCCAAAGAACTCATCAGCCTGATTGTAAAGTGTCAAGCACTCCTGAGAGCTTGTAAATAACATTTTCTGCTTTGTGTAGAAAAATCCTAAATGTGAGCCCATCAGGGTGTCCTTAACATGTGTCAACATTCCAAGGACAACTACTTGTCTTCACCAGAGTCCAGTGGTATGAAGGAAATTTATTTCAACTTAAGAAGCCCAAGCACGGTGGCACAAAGAAATAAATCAAGCACTTCTCTATCATTCAGAAAGTCCTGTATTCTAGCCCAGATTACTACTAGTAATGGAGGAAAGACAGCTTTACAAATAAATGTTTCTAATACAGTGGGTTTTTTTTTTAATTAGAAATGGGCTTATTACAGTGGACACATAAATGGGGAGAGGGCAGCAGTAATTCACAAGTACAATATCCTAATGCTGTTCCTTTAATTGCTTTATCTGTTTCTCTGTTAAAAATGATTGCTTGCTGTAACCTAACCATGAATGCAGAAAAGCATGATACATGGAGGTCTCAACCTGGGCAAACTGTACCTAAACTTACACTTTATTGCAGCTTAGTTCACAATCTTCACCTAATATAGGGTGATATCCCAGTGCAGCAGGAGGATAAATCATCCCAGAATATTACTCCGGCAAAGTTTAGCTGTGACTGGAGCATATGTGCTTTCGAGCCACTGAAGCAGAGGCCCATAAAATACACTAATTACTAGAAGTTATGGTCACTGAGTGATTGATAGCGCTCTGCAAGGCAACTTCCTCATTTTCAGCTCTTGTGACGGGCTCATCCGCCACATAGCAATTATTAATTCATGACCTACCCCTCAGGCACTGGTACCTTTACTTCTAATTCTCCTGCTACTGAACTCTTGCTACAGCTGGACACTGTCTTTCTTCATTCTGATGGCTGCGTAAGGATGATAAAAAGTAAATTTCATGTTAAATGCTAATGTTTTGAATCTTTAAGCATTGCTTGGTTGGCCTAACCCTGCTGTTCCCAAATATGTAATTGTCCTTCCTCTCTCATAATGCTGTTTTGTTGATACCATTTTTTCTTTAAAAAAGAGTATGTAAATGCACATGTACATAAATATGTGAGTGTGTTTATACTTGAACATGTGTATGTGGGTGTATCTATCTGCTCATTAGACCAAAAATTCTGGCTGACCAACTTTTTGGTTGAATATTGTGTTTAAAGGCAATATATAATTTCAACTAGACCACTGAAAATACGAGGCAGCTAATGGTTAAATAAAAAAAAAAAAAAAAAAAAAGGAAAGGAAAAAACCCTTTTTAAAAAGACCACTTTTGTGACTTTGTACACATTCTAACTGTTCCATGTTGGTTTTCAGCAGAAGCTTTTTACTCAGAGCAATGCTAATTAAAATATCCAGACTTATAACTAAATCTCTAGAAATCACTTAAAAACAAAACAGAGGTCTCTTTTAATGTTTTTTTTTGTTTTTGTTTTATGCAATAGAGGAAATTTAGAGAAAGATTCAGAATTAAAGAAAGATAAAGTTCAGTCATGATGGATGAAAGCAAGCATTTTACTTTTCTAACAGAAAGTCAATGTTCTTTCAAGGTCTGCACAGCTCCCAAATGCCACACTGAGGGTAGTTTTCCAATCTGGAACCTGAGCCAGGGCAACAGCTGTATAGATGGAGCTCTAACCTCCCTATCCTTTTAGGATTTGGCTCGCACCGTTCCTCCTGTTCTCCCTCTTCTGTCAGAAGTCTGTCCTGAAAAACTCTAGCCACAGTTTTGTGGACAAATTCATACCATTCCCTGGGAAATGTATTACATGCTACTGGTCATAGGTCCTTGTAGTATACATCTTGCTGTGTCTCTAATGCTTGGTAAATTTTAACTCGTCTAAGCGTAAACTTTAAACCATGAGCTTTTATGTTCTCTCTGACACCAGAAATAATATTTTGGTTAGGATGATGATAAGCAGTAGCTGATTTTGTAACTCCTCGGATAATGCTGTCTCCTCAAGCCTGCTCAGCCTGGGGGCACATGGCTCCAGTGTGTTTACCTGCCTGCTACGATGCCTTAGTGAATGTGGCATGCAAAGTGTTCAGTGTCAGGCCCGACGGTCTAACCCTCTTGCTTACACATCACTGCTTAGAATGATCAGTCACTACCACTTTCATGTATTTAAGCACTATGATTAATTCAGATGGCTTATTTCTTATTAAAGACTAAAGGGCTGCAAGAAGGAAAAAGATTAGACTTAACTGTCCCCAAACCTGTCATCCCCTGTGCTTAATTAACCATGTGAATCCTTATCAGAATTAAGAAATGACACCCTTTAAGGATGTGTGTGTAACGCTCACCTATGTCCTCAGACAGAGGCAGCTGGTATCCTGTCAACAGTCTCTTAGAGACCTTGCTCTGCAAGCTTCCATCTCCATAATGCTCTCTGGAGTCAGGCAGCTGTGGATACTGGAGAGAACATCAGTGCTGGGGTTTAGCCTATCGAGTTCAATCTAATCTACTCTGTTTTAGTTCAGAGTCACAATCAGTGATGCCTTCCTGGTCTTCGGATGTGCAACCAGGCCAGCTGGAGCAGTGTCTTCCAATTCAGCTTAGATACCATCAGGGCCAGAAGGGCTACTGTGGTATGCGGTGCTTCCAGAGATGGTGTAAACAGAAACAACCCGCAACCCTCTTCCATGTGTGACCTTGTTCCTTCCCCAACAACAGCTTATGCTGTGATCAACAGAACATGGAAGCAGAGATGTGTATAATTTCTGAGGTTGGGCCTTGAGCCATCATGGCTTAGAACATTAGGCACCAGGAAGCCTGAACTGGTCACAATGTCACAGAGGAGGACAGAGAATGTGTAAGCAAGAGATGCAGGGTAAGGGAAGAGAAGGGCATGTGGCAGCTTCTTCTGGCCAAAGGTGGAGCCATCGTGGACCTGCCATTCTTTTTTTTTTTTTTTTTTCTTTTTTTTTTTTTTCTTTTTCCTTTTTATCGGTACCGGGGATCGAACTCATGACCGCCTGCTTGCAAGGCAGGTGCTTATGCCGCTGAGCTAAATCCTCAGCCCCGGACCTGCCATTCTTAACTGACCACTCTGATGGCACCATTACAAGGCTCTTCAGGGTATGTCAAATGGCTGAGTCCTGCCAGGATGCTGGACCCACAGAATCCTGGGTGAGTGGCTGTTATTTTAAGCCACTAATTTTGAGTAGTATATCAAGCAGTAATGGATAACTGAAATGATTTTGCTGGTATTGATGCTGGCCTTCACTCTTGCCAGCTTAGTTCTGTGTGTGTCCCCTGCTCTGTAACTTCTCCTCCTCCCTGGGTCCAGGAACTGCAAAGGGTAAAGCTTCTGCTTCTATTGCCTGCACAAAGTGACTCTGGATAAGGTTACTGATAAGTTAGAATTCTCACCTGTCCACTTTCTAGTGCAGTCTACACGTTGGAAATTAGGTTCACTTTTGTGTTTCTTTTAAAAAATAAATGAGGCCTTGGTTTCTGAAAAACAGTAAGCACATTCAAAATAGAGTAAAACTGAACCCAGATAGTGTAACCTGCAATTCTATGGAAAGAGGTCTTGACTGATACACAGGGCCACAGTAAACCCATCTTTCCTTCATCTGATTTCCTGCTCAGTCACAGTTACCATTCAACCATTCTCTTTTCTTTTTTTGTATCGTACTGGAAGTGGACTTTAGTCTGAGAGTCTGGACACCTGACTGCTTGCTGCTGCCTGGTCCATCACCTTACTTTTTAGGAAAAGTCCTTTAATTTTTTCTGGATCTGTTTCTTTACTTGCAACATAGGACCTCTGATGCTTTTAATGCTCTTAATCTCTGATGTCTCTGATGACTATGTGTCCAGTCACTTCCCACCACAGTGGGAAGAAGTTTAAATGAGATGAGAAACAAATGATTTTGTCAGGTCTTACACACATGGGAAACACTATGGGGTCGCCCTTGCTGTCACAATGGCAACTGAGCAAGAGCGTGTGAACAGCTCAACAGACAAGAAAGACTGCTAGGTCTCCCAGCGGAAGGCCTCCATCTCAGGCTTCCTGGGTCGTGTGAGTAGGGAAGGTACCATCCTCCTCTGGGGCCCAGTTTCCTCACTGGGAAGGGAAGTGAATTACTAAGCTCTAAAATACTGTGCAGTGTATAAAAGAACATACTGAATAAATGCTGTAGCTATGTTGAAGTTATGTAACAAAGTCTGTTGAATGTTCAAAAAACTTTTAAAGTCACTGGGTCACTGGGTCTGAGTACTGATAGAATTCTAGGAGCAAGGGGTATCTACCACTGGGCACCTCAAAGTAGTTCCCAGAATTACCAACTCATGGAATTTGAGATGCCACCAGAAAACTGGTTTCTTCTCATCTTTTAAATCTTAATTCAAAAGCAGCCCCACGCCACTCAGTGAACCCTAGCATCTTGCCCTGCTGACTTCTGTCCAGTGAGCTACAGCTGTCAAGCGCCCTTCTTTGCATATTTGACTCTGCAGAGGCAGGGATTTTGTCAGTTATGGTTACAGCAGGGTCCCCAGTGACCACCAAGGGGCTTACCATGTATAGTAGCAGGTACTCAGGGAGGATTTGCGGAGTGACTAATGCATAAACAACTGCATCTCCACTAACAGTATGCAGGTGTCTCCCACAAAGAATCTCAAACAAGAAAATCTGGGATGTGCGGTCATTCAGGCCCTACATTTAAGTGAGGGAATATTTTTACTTCTAATCACAGATGATCCACTGCTGAGTAGAAACAGAATAAGGACCTAGCTATTAGAAAGTTCCTTACAGAGAACAGAATGCCATGGGATTTTTGTTTTGTTTGTTTGTTTTTTGCTTCAGAAAGTCACCCTAAAGGTCACAAGGCAGCAGCTTGCTTCTCTTCCACTAACAATTCTTCAAACATCTGAAAACAGGCTGTCAAGTGCCAGTGCTCTCTTTGCTTTCTTTATTCTTCATATCAGGACTTTGTTGCCTCCCTGTTTTTGACTCAAGATCCAGAGTGGTTGTGTAGATGCCTGAGGAGGGCATGTGCTGTTGGGAAAACTTTAAAATGCGGCAATCTTTCAAAATACTAAACTATTTAGCTGGGACCACACACCCCTGCTCCACCTTGCTTTGTCAGTCTCGTGGTCCTGGGCACAAAGCAAGCCCCACAATGCGGCCCTGGGGGGAGGCCCTGCACTTTGCCTGCCAGTTTCACATCCACTGCAGGCACTGACAACCTTGGCGAATGCACATTTAGGCGTGGTAATCTGAGCCAGCTGGATCCCTTCACAAAACTTGCAAAGGGCCGAACTAGTCAATCCATCATCTGCTAGAAGTCATTTTCACAGCTGCTTTCTGCAGTAACTTGCACAAAATGTTACACCAAAAAAAAAAAAAAAAAAAAAAAAGAGCAAAATCAGGTTAGAGCAGAATTGAGACAGGGGAGTAAGAGTAGGGGAATGAGTGACAGAGACTGTTACAGGTTCTTTCCTTCCACGTTCTTCAGCGGAAGGGACAGAGTCCGGGACAGGACTCCAGGTCCACCGCCTCCCTTTCCTACACAGTCTTCTCTGACGTCTGCTTTGTGTCTGGACCCTGCAGATCCTGGTGCCCTCTCCCAGTTTTCAGCAGAAACTTCTGATCAAAGGTGAGAAGTTTCAGTAGTGGGAGCAGCAGACTGTACACACGTGTTACAGTAAGATTCAACTTTCACTCATGTTTTTGAAAAGTTTTTAAATGAAGAGGAGAAAATCTTGAGATTGGAGTGCATCACATGAAATGCTAAGGTTTTATGGTCTAGAAAAACTGGCACCAGCTGTGTACAGGCCACCCAGGGCCATTTGTTATTCCTCAGCCCAGGTTCACAGTCGCCAAGGGGCCAGAGTGGGAAGCAAGGCTGCAGCTGCAGACCCACAAGGGCAGCTGGGACTGAGTGGTGTTTTGGTAGAATAATGCCTGAGTTGTTCTGTAGGTTTGAGAGACAGGAACCAAGTATAGGTAGTGGTCCATAAATCCTGTAGTTGGAAAGCACTCGATACACAAAGGATGTAATTTCAAAGAGAAACTTCTTAATTCTTAAAGTAACTCTAATGTTAAATCAAAGTGCTTATAAAAGAACCCAGCTGGGCATGGTGGCAAATGCCTGTATCTCAGCACTCTCGAGGCTGGGGTAGGAGGACTGCCAAGATTTCAAGGCCAGCCTGGGCTACATAATGAGTTCAAGGCCAGCCTGAACTACATAGCAAGACCTTGTCTCAAAAAACAAAAACAACCAACCAACCAAACAAACAAACAAACAAAAAATTAAGAAAATAAGGATACTGAAAATACTCCAATCTTGGTTTCAAAAAATATAAATATTTCCTGGCATTGCCTATCTTCAGCCTCTTTCATTATACTCTAAGTGCCACAAAGAAAGGAAACATGCCTATTTTATTTACCACTGTGTTCCTGGCACTTCGTAAAGTGTTTGACACTTAAAAGGTATGTAGTGGATATTACAGAATGAATGAATATTGTGTTATTGTTATGGTTTGTGTCTAGGTAGCCTCCTAAGCCTCATGCAGTTATGGAGATGGCTGAGTCTACCATTTGTGATTGGTTACTTGTCTAGTGCTGGGGTTGGCGTGTGTGAGTACTGCACCCGCCCAGGGGCAGGCAGCTGGCATACAATTTAAGGAAGGGAAGGAGGTGTGCTTTCCCTTTTATTTATTTATTTATTTTTGCCCTGTTTGCTCTTGTCACTTGCAGCTGCCATGAATAGTTTCCCCTGTGCCATGCCACCCTGCCTTGGAGCCAGCTGAGTATGCACTGAAATCTCCAAAGACTAAATAAACTAGGCTAAATAAATCTTTCCTTCCTTCATTTTGGCCTCAGGTATTTTGTCTTTGCAAGAAGAGAAAAGTAACCAGGAGAGTTTTCACTGTATGATAAAAAAATCTAAAACTCACGTTGAAATGTAATTTCTATCATTGCAGTATCAAGAGGCAAAACCTTTGAGAGACGATTAGGTCACTGGGCAGAGCCCCTGAAGACTAGTGTCATTCTTATGACAATGGGTTACTCAGTACTGAAGGGGACTTGATACAGATGTGGGCTAGGCTTGACTACTCTTCTGTCTCTTGCTCACTTGGCCTTCCACCATGTTTTATGTCTCAGTTCTAAGACCCTCACCGGACGGTGCCACCTTGATTTTCCAGCCTCCAGTATTAAGAACTAAACAAACTTCTGTTGTCTATAATTTATGCACTCTGTGGCAGTCTGTGTAAAAGTACAGAATGGTCTTACACACATGGGTCTTTCCCTCAGAGCAAGAGCTGGCCAAGATCACCCTGATTCTAAATTGTGGTGCCAATACGTGAACCCCACACTGGTTGAATCAAAGTGTGAACTCTTTGGTAGTTAAACAATTAAGATAACAGGCAGCCCTGCATTCTTAAAAATGATTTTGGAAAGAAAAATCTCAAGTTCTCCATCACACTTCTCCAGACATTTCTGTCAGAGGTACTGGGCTGGATTCAAGCCACTTTTTTGATACTTTTATTTTCATTTACATAATTCAACATGCTATATGTGTTTGTTTGTCAATGTGGAAGATCATACTTCATGCTCTTTGTATTTAATGGTCTCATCTGGTAACAAGTAATAAGTATAAAGGCAAAAACAAAAAGTAAGTCATTAATAGCTTTTACATTCCCATAAGATAAGGTAGTTATATCTACTCGTACTTTTGAGGCAAGGTCTCACTATGTAGTCCAGGTTGGCCTGGAACTCACAGCACTCCTCCTGCCTCAGCCTTGCCAGTGCTGGGAATATAGGCATGTGCCACCATGCCTGGCTGTATATTTTTTTTCAAGGGAGGGCTTCACTATATAGCTCAGGGTGGCCTTGAACTCATGATTCTCCCAAGTACTGGAGGTATAAGTGTGTGCCACAATACCTAATTATTTGGATCCTCCTGCCTCCTCTGCCTGGTTTCCAGGCCCTTCAGACTGCAGGTAGTTTACCCTCCTTTATCACACTAGGGGCCTCCCTCACATAGCTCATGAAGAGGAAGGAATTGAACACCTCCTCATGGGTAGTTCTTGCAGATGGAGGGCTTCCTGGGAGGATGGATCTTGGAAGACTATCAAGCTGGTAATTCCCATCCTCGTGTCTTTAAGACTTCCTCCTTACCTGAGAGTGGTAATGCACACTTGTAATCCCACCACTCAGGAGGCTGAAGCAGGAGGACTGTCACAAATGTGAAGCCAACCTGGGCTGGTCAGTTCAAGGCCAGTCTGAATTACAAAGGGAGACCTGGTCACTCCACCACCACCACTAAAAAAAGGCGGGGGGGAAGCCAAGCATGGTGTCACACACCTGTAGTCCTAATGCTGTGGGAGGCTGAGGTAAGAGGATCACAGGTTGAAGTGCAGCCTGGACAATTTAGAGAAATAGTGTGACCTTGTCTCAAAAAATAAAGATGGGAATTAGCTCTGTGTGAAAGCTCTGTTTAATTCCTCATAAGGTCAACAAACAGATACACACATACATACAAGGACAGACTTCCTGGTCACAGTCCCTAGAAAAGCCTCTGCCCACCTCTTCCCAAGAGGTGCTCCTGACCATCAGGGTCCTAGAAACAGCGAGCAAGGCTGTAATGTTCAGAATTTAAACTTTCTCTTATTGTCTGTGTTCTCCACAATGGGGCCCAGACCTCAACAGGGCCAGATGTCACTTATTTTATTCTTTCAAAAAATGCTCCCCTCAGTCTTGTGCAGGACTTGGGGAAGGTCACCTGCCCACCCGCACCGAGTGAGGAAGAGGACCTGGGATCAGATAGCTCCCTACTTCTCCAGGGCTTCTTCCCCCTCAGCTTCTCCAGCATGCCTGCTGCGGTGCAGCCCTGGGCCCCCGGGTCCGCTGCTCTTTGCTCGCCCTCCTGCCAGTGAGGACCTGGTACCCTTGGTTCTGCCACATTCTTCACTGCCATTCTTCTGTTTTTTACATGCACAATCTGGCGGGGGCTGTCTCCTTTCTTATTTTGTCTTTGTGGTATAAGGCCTTCAAAAAAATCCTTCGTGGTTATTTTTAGTGGAGTCTGAGGAGAGACTGGAAACTACAGCTTTCATTCTACTCATCATCTTTAAACAAATCAGTAGTCAATAGGAGCCAAATATAAACATTTTAGCTAATTATTTTTAACCCTTCAATGTCTAGGGTTGCTTTTTTGGGATGCCCATTATAATGGAACATAATGATATTTTTTTCTCTCATATGAAATTCATCAATCTTCAGTATAAATGGGTTAAAGAGATGGGACAACAGTTTAATTTTCTCATCGTAATCTGTGTCCAAAAGCTCTCAAGTACAGCTCCCATCTGAGAATGGGGAATCTAAGGTCCAAGAGACCAAATGATGCACCCAAGGTTCTAGAGCTCAGAATGCTTGGGATGGTTTTTGAATTGGGTCTGCTATGATGTGTCTGATTCCTAAGTAAAACAGCTGTCATCTATTCATCAAACACTGATGGGCACTTCTGTTAAGGGCTCCAGCAAACTTTAAACTCTGATCCTTACTCTGAGAAACAGCTACAAAATCATGAGGAAAAAAAGGAAACACTAAGCCAAGGTGATTTCACGAGTACCCACTAGGGTACTGGGATTGTGCTACATCATGTAGGAGATGATGGGAGAATCAGAGCTGAATTCTGTATCAATTACTAGCCTACAAAGTAGGAAATGTTCCTGCCACGAGGCAGATGTAGATGGAGGTCAAAGAGGAAGACAGTACTTTCGGCTGGAGAGATCAGAGCCGGCATCGGGAAGGATGGATATTTAAATTGTGTCTCAGGGAGATGAAGAAAAATGACATCCACACAGAGAGAACAGCACAGCATTGCACAGGTCTATTTTTAACCTGGAAAAGGTAATTCTAAGGCTCAAGGAAAATTCCTTTTGTTGAAACTACGGATCCCATACACCTTTGAGGAAGGTGGTGTTGCTCTGATGACAGCAACCTTGTGTGTTCTCTGAACATGTTCCTCACCTATTTTGAGATATTTTCCTAAGCCATGGTCCTTGCTTTTATCATTTAACACATCACTCAAGCCACTTCAATGAAGCAGTGACTGTTCGGGAGAGGCCCTGCCCCTGGATTAGATGACACACCAATTAACCAAGTACACAGAGCCAGCCTGCCTGCTGCCTTGGACTCGGGGGACCCAGGAGACCAGTGCACAGAGGTGGCAACAAGGGCGGGAGATGAGATCCAGCTGAAAAGAGCAAATGCCTGTGCTAAAGAGGGCCTTTACAGCCTGATGCCTGCAGAAACAATGCCTGGAAGGGACGTCTCCCCACCCCGTCTCACCAGGGGTCCCAAAACTGCAAGCTAACACATGTACCCATAGAGCTTCCCGGTGAGGACAGGGACATCACAGGCCTGACCTGCTTGCTGCCTTTTAAGTGCACGCACTCTTCTGGGTACTGAAATGTGCAGGAACTGTGTGTCAGCTATTTTTTGACCTGATAAGAGCATCTTAAGACCCAGATTCTGCATATAGTACCACATTTTACATCTCGCCTATTTTACTTCTACTTCTGTTGCGATTCAAGTGACTCATGCATATGAATGGAGCAACTAACTAGTAAAAATCAAGAATAATAGCTGGGTGTGGTGAGATACACTTGTCACTCCAGTCTCTGGGAGGCTGAAGCAGGACCATCTCAAGTTTGAGCCTGGTCTGGGCAACTTAGCCAGCTAGCAAAACACTATCTCAAAATAAAGAATGAACAACAACAACAAAGAATAGGACTTTTCCCTCAAGCCATTCTCTGGGAGAAAAGATGAAAACTAAACTGCCTGTGAAATCAGAAAACTGCACTCTAAAATGTTTTGGACATCTCTTCCTCTAAGGATTAAATAAAGCCCTCACATTTGGAAAAGGAAGTGCTTCTTATGCACCAAATCGTTTTCATTTTAGAGTTCAGCCCTCAAGTCTTGAAGAGCAACTACAGCACCAGCGAGAACAATCCTAAGACTCATGCTATCAAATGAATCAGGGAGCGCTTTCTAAGACAGGCAATCAAGTATTCTGGATAGGTTTAACCCCAGTCTGTCCTGGTTCAGGAATTTTGGAGCCTTGTCTATGAGCTTCATGTCTTTTTCCTTCTTTTCCTTCTGCATTTCCTCAATGATTCTAGTGACACTTTGAGGACAAACTGCAATTCCATAGGGTTCTCTGTTCCATCAGGAGCGAGCCCCACAATGCTCACATAAGGCCGCCACCTTCTTAGGACTCTAAAACCAATCTACAGGAGGGGACCATGGTATGGTTAGAAATAAACAAGTAGCAGAGGAAAGGGCCAAATCCCTCCCAGCTAGGAAACCCACATGCTTTACCAGTAATGAATAATCTCACTTGTTCTTTTCTTGAATAATCTCCACTCTTGTGTCACTTTTGCCAATTCCAAATACTTTGCACAACCAACAAAGTTCTGGACATCAGTTGTCCCTGAACATGGGCTACTGAGCTGAGCAGAGACAAGAGCAGTTCAACCCCTGGATAAGAGTGTCTGATACTGAAGATTCTTTGCTTTAGGCACAAATGTGCTTGTCTGTGATTTTAAAATTGCAGTGAGCCTGCTTTCCTCAGTGACCCAGACTATTTAATAGTTTACCTCCAGGATAAATGGGCATGATCAATGGCCCCCTCCAGTACATGAGCAGTAACCTTTCTTCCCTAAGAGACAGAAGAGTCCTCTTTTATTATTCTTTGCACCCTCAATGCCCTAGTGAAATCCTGGGAGACGTAGATCTCTATGTAACACAGTGAATACTGGTATGATAGGTACCTCTACTTTCCTACCTACCCAGCTGACCTCCTGTTTCCCATCTGCCTCTCTGTGGCCACACCCCACAAAGCACTCAGTGACACCGTGAAGAGCTGAGTCAGATTGTTTGCTCTGAGATAACATCTCAAGCCTTCATTTTGGCTGTATGATGTCCCCTGGAGACGGCTCTGCATTTGTGTTTGCCCTTCTTTCCCTTGCTAACGCCATGCCAGTCACACTGGTCTGTGCTTCCTTTGTTTGTGCCAAGTGCATCCCATCTCAGAGCCTTTGCTCTGGCTGCTACCAAGTGGCTCCCTCCTTTCACAGCATTCAAGTCGCTGCACACATGGAACTAAATCCTAGGGGACAGCCTGCTCCCCACTTTTCCATGGGACGCATCACCACCTGAATTGCACACTTGGTCAGCTCAGGTCTTCTGGCCTTGCCCTTGAGCCCCAGCCCTCACTTCTAGATGTCCTCCAGGAGAGCCAGGAGCTGAGGCCTTGCATTAGTCTCTGCCCACCACCCACACAGCAAGGCAGAGAGGACGCATGAGAACAGACACACACACTTCACAGCTGAAGCCCACTACCTCTGCTCCACAGGACTGCCCAGCCTCTGTGCTCCGTGCCACTCAAGGATCTGTCCCTGTCCCAGCCACACACCCCACAGCTGTTGCATGAAAGCTAAGGAATGGGCAGCAGCAGAGTAGTAGAGTCAGTCTGGAAAGTGGCTCAGAGATTTTGTTTTACAGGTGAGACCTGAGGCCCAGGGAGGGGCAGGGGTGGAAACCAGTGGCAAAGCTGGAACTGCAGGCTAGGTTCTTCCACTCCAATCTGGGATTCTTAGCTCCATACTATGTAACCTCTCAATTATTCTCTATGTGGTTACTTGTAAAATATAGAGAACGATAATTACTTAAAATAAAAGTGAAAGGATATGATGGCAAGGCCCAGGTCCCACAGATCAAAAGCACTGGTTTCCCCAGAAACAAGCTAACAGAATAAATAAGCCCTTCAGGAGTCCATGGGAGACTAAATTCAGAGTTACCCCATTCCAGCAACTTCTCAGCAACACACATGTACTGTATTTTTTCTTAGACTCCCTTTTGTGAAGAAGCAGGAAAGTATGGTTTAATAAACATTGAATACTTCATTTTTATTTCCTTTCTGCCATGCAAGTGAATTAAGTCTGAAGCTATTTCCTTGCAAAGATGATGCACTCATGCATTACAAAAAGCACAGGAGAAGTATTTGACTAAAGAAAGGGTGATAAAATCATAACTGCACCTCTATCCATGATTTTATTTAGAGTCCTCTCTACTTTTTTTTAAAGAGTCTTTTCTACTTTTTCAGATTTACCTGAATCAATGGAATTGAGAAACGATTTGTAAAGCCCTGGTGAGAACCAGGCTTCTATACTACTGAATTCCAATTGGGCCAGATATCCTTGGGATAGAAGTCAGACAGTCCTTTTATAGAAATCTCAAGTCAGAGTTCTAATAGGGCTGCACCTAGCAACTAGGATGAAGTCCATTCTAAATACAGCACTGAAGAATAGCAATATAAGTTATGCTATGCACCTCCCCCATTCCACACCACTCCCCACCCCCATAAACATGGAATGAGGTAGCTTTAAACAAACATATAGCACTCACACATCCACATCAGTTGGTTGTAATCAGAGGACTATAATCACCTTTGGGTACTAGATGTGCATTTCACCAAGGCCACTGTCACACAGCATTTTTCTGGAGCCCTTCTTTTAGAACATAGGTTCTCTAGATCCAGTGTGCCTAAGTGTCACCCAGAGAATGTGAGGTGTGCAGACCCTCAGAGATTTAAACTGACCTTGGATGGGGTCTGGGAAATCTGTTGTAACAAGCACTTCAGAACCTGTCATATCTGCAAACAGTAGTGCTTTAGAATAACCCCGACTCAGTCCACAACCATACAAGGACAGCAGGGTAAGGACTGTAGAATCCAACTCTGTACACACACATGTAACGCAGTGACAATTTCATCCTTTCAAAATCTCCACTCTTCCTGATGGAACACGAGTACAAACATGCATAGAAATGTCCATTTGTAATCAACGACATTGTACCTCCATGAAAGAGATTCCTAAGCTCCAGACATCAGAATGAATTCCATACTGTTCTCCTGAAATTCTTTCAGGCTGTAAGAAAGCAGAAAGGACTTTGTGAGTTGATGAGTTATTCTAGAAAACACATACACTGAACAGAAGATCAGTTAATGCAGGGCTCATTGACATTGGCGTAGCATTGTATGCATAGTAAATCAATTTCACATGCATTTGTACATGTGGCTTACACAGAAAATACATGGAAATGGTATATAATTAAATATGCCTGTGGATGTGTGTAAAATCACATCAAATCTTCTAGTTGGCCCTGGTGAAGAAGATTTTAATCATTCCAATTTCACAGGTGAAGATGATGAAGTCTCTAAGAAGTGAATTAATTTGGGAAAGCATCGAAGCTAGCAAACGAGCTGAGACTTGAGCCCAGGTCTTCTTTCCCTACATAAAGCAATCTTAATTGTGCAGTGACAAATTATGCAACAATATATAATATTATCACTTATTTGCAATTTGATAGCTGGATCTCAAAGACTAAGGACTTAAATTTATTTATTATTATTATTTTTGGAGACAGGGTATTACTATGCAGTTCAGGCTAGCCTTGAACTCACTATGCAGCCCAGGCTGTTCTTGAACTCACAGTGATCCATTTGCCTCAGCCTCTTAAGTGCTGGGGTAACAGACATGCACCACTATGCCCAGCAGGACTTACATTTTAAAACATTTTTTACCTAGCAACAATTTCAAGTTTGTAGAGAAGTGAAAAGGGTAAGATTAGTGTGAAGAACATTCATATTTCCTTTACTAGGCTCACTTGTGTCCCATGCTTTATTCCACCTATCAGGGCTTCTCTGCTATGTGTCAAGGCCCTCTTGGGATGGTTGGTCCTCCCCTGGAGACTCATACTGGGAGGCCACACCCTCTGCTTCAACAGGAGAAACTTTACA
Source organism: Cavia porcellus (assembly GCF_034190915.1). Lineage (NCBI taxonomy): Eukaryota > Metazoa > Chordata > Mammalia > Rodentia > Caviidae > Cavia > Cavia porcellus. The sequence continues at coordinate 1,331,107 of NW_026947493.1, forward strand.
CTGAGAGCTGTATTCTAATCACCCCTTCCAGGATTTGGCATTCAGTAGGCACTCACAGGAGTGGTTGGAATGAACACATGGACAAATGACTAAGAGAAACTGAGGTCTCGCAGAGGTGGCATAATTGCTCAAGATTGTGGACAGATATGGTGGCAGAGCTGGGATAAGGATCTACACTCTGTTACCCAACTCTCTGGTTCAACAGCTACTCGGATTACTCATACAGAACTGCAGTCTGTGACAATAACAGGACTGCTGCCATCCCCATCACTGTGCGCATTTAATAGAGAACTGCCACGTGCCAGGCACTGTTTAAGTGCTTTTCATACATGTCTCATTTCAGCCTCACAAATATACGTGCGAGTTTTATTTTATTATCATCCCCATTTAACAGATGAGGAAAATGAGGCATGGAGAGATTTAGTTTAATTACTGACCATATGTAATGCTGCACACACAACAGGCATATAAGGAAGACAGCAGTAACTGTCACTCAGTGACCACTGATAGTGCCAGACGATGGGCCAGGAACTCAGAGTCCTCTTTCCTTTCCAGTAACCTTGCAAAGGTAAAGGTTGCAGACTTCACTCTACTGATGGAAAGCCTGAGACTTGTCCAAGCATGGAGCTCTGGATTAGCATTAAGTGAACTGGCCAGGAGCGGAGCCAGAATTCAAACCCAGTTGTATCTGACCGCAAAATCCTTTCCAGCGTGTCAAACTGTCCCTGGCACTGAAAGTCAGAAGAGCCAAGCACCAGTCTTAACCTAGTATTTCTGCAGTGCTGCCTCGCGACAGCCATCAGAGAACTGCCTGAGGGGCTTACCAAGATGAACTTCCTGCATCAGAATCCTGGGGCTGGGGGTGGGCACTCTGGGAACTGTCATTTTAAAAAATAAGTTCTCTGGGTGATTCTTTGCTACACTCAGTGCCAGTCACTGAAGATTTCCCTATTCTTCCTTCCACTGGCTGAAAGTCCTCAATACACAGCACTACATCCAGAGTACAGAAAAAACATGAAACACAAACTGAAGTGGAAACCACAGACAGAATACTTTGGCAATGAGACTGAATACATTCATTACATTTGCCCACTGACCTACCAAGGCAAATGTGGACTGCAAACTAAAAATAAAGCACAGGATAAGGTGCAGTGGCAGAGCTGAGGCTGGGAGTTCCATTCTCACAAGACAGCTGTCAACAAGGTGGACTAGATAAGATGAACAGACTTTCGACTGCAGCATAACCATACTGAGGTTTAACTGAAGAGCAAACCAAACCAAACCAAAGCCTGCATCTTTTGCAGGACTAGCAGGTGTGTAGTGATGTAAAATGCAATTCACAGTGGGCCCACAAAGGCTGTGGCTTCAAGCTGCTTGCACCCATTCCCTCCAGCTGTGACTGGGAAGCTACTCAGGGCCCATATGTAGCTAACTGCAGAACTGTCTGTTTACGACACGACACTCCAGGGTCTACTTGTCAAGAGCAGAAACAATATCAAGGTGTATACCTTGTCTCTCCACCCCCCTAAAAGTTTCAGCTGAGTTAAGCTTCAAAAAATTAATAAGTCAGTGCAAATTTTTTAGACTAGCATGTAACCAAAATATGCACAAGTGATAGAAAAAAATTTTTTTGCACTAGGGATTTAACCCAGGGACCCTCTACCTATCTATGTTTCCAGCTCTCTGTTTTTTATGTTGAGACAGGGTCTTGCTAAGTTGCTCAGACTGACCCCAACTTGTGAACCCTCTGCCTGTTTCCTGAACAGCTAGGGTTACAGCTATGCACCCCTGTTCCCAGCAGGTTTGTTTTTTGTTATCTATGTATCTGTCTACCTACCTATCTATCTATCTATCTATCCACTTTTAGGTTGACAAAACCCTTAAAAAGATAGCCCAGCATACTGGTTAAGTGGGGGTTCCAGAGTCAGACTGCTGTAATTCAGATCCCCCTTATCTTTACTCTTGCTTCTGTTGTGTTCAACAGACTATCAAAGGCAGTGAGTTCTACATTTTTAATCTGGAAGTTTTCTTTTGGATGTTCTTAAATCTGCTGTGTTGCTTTTGAAATGTGGGACTGAACCAAGTCTGTGTGCATTTGTTTCTGCTGTTTGTTGTGTCTGCTGGACATTTGCGCTGCCTTGTTTTTGTGTCTGATTTGCTTTGACTGCAAGTTTTTCCTCTGGAATAGTATTTTTTTAGAGAGGTTCTCTGAGGCCTACAGTGGACATGCTGCCTTCAACCAGTTCCCAGCATAAAGCTTCTTTCCTAACTCAGCTCATGTGGGCATATTTACAGGCTGCAAATGAGCGGCAGACATCATCTGTGGTCACAACCCCTTGCCATGTGCTCCTTCTCCTGCTTCTCTGCTGAGATGGGAGAAGCCTCTGCAGCTCTCTGTTAACAGGAAGAGGAGCAGCTTTAGAGCTCTTTTGCCTCTGCACTAAAGCTGCACCCTTTGGGCTACCAGTATGCAACAGGGAACATTTCTACTGAGAGCTTCTGCTCTGGGTGGGCCCTGGAGTTTGCTGTATCTTTGGCCTGAGTGTGGTATCCAAAAATGCACTCGGGAAGAGCAGCTTTGGTGCTTTGACATTCTGCTTTTCTCTCTGTCACAGGATTTCACTCAAAAATTGTCCTAGGCCAGGTGTGGTGGCAGCTGCCTGTAATCTTAGCTACTTAGGAGACTGAGGCAGGCAAATTTAAATGTGAGGTCCACCTAGGCAACTTAGTGAGACCCTGTCTCAAAATAAAAAAAGGCTACGGATGGAGCTCAATCCCTAGTATTCATAAATAAATAACTTAATATGAGAACATTTTCTGGAAACGCGCCATTGTCTTGGTAACTCCCCAGTGCATTTGAGGGGGTTAAAAATTTAAAAATTGCATTGTTGCAACAGAAGAGTTGATTCAAATTATCTAAAACTTAAAATCCAAAAAACTAGGAGCTGATGTCCTAATTAAAATCTTGCCTTTTATGTGCCAACTACAAGAACTTGGGCTAATGTTATTTCACCTTTGGCTTCCTGATCTGTAAAATGAAGATAATGATAATACATGCTCTGTAATTTTGTCCGCTGTGTTCCCCATGGGAGTATAAACCCTAGCCTCCTCTAATCATCACTTCTGCTGCTACTACATGGCATGAGTATGACCAGCTGGGCTGCAGCATAAGACCCATACTGGTTTCACTGAATTAATTTTTTTATACAGAGTCTTGTTATGTAGTTCATTTTGGTTTTGAATTCACTATGTGGCCCAGTTTGGCCTTGAACTCTTGGTGATCCTCCTGCTCAGCCTCCCGAGTGGTGGGATTACCGCCATGCACCACCATTCCTGGCCTACACAGATTTTATTCCAGGTAAAGACATTTTCAGGGATTGGAATAGCCTGAGCAAAAACCCAAAAACAACAACAAAAATCCAGAACAGCTGTTTAGATTAAATTTCTGATCCCAAAGGATGAACATTTGAGCAACATCTTTTTTGAACTTCAAAACTTCAATGAGTCATAAAAATACAAATTTTCATATTTGATTCTAAAACTTATAATGCAAAAACAATGACTGAATAGTTCATTAAAGTTTTAGGGACTTTTACATTAAGAATAGAGTAAAAAAAATTTTTTAAACTTCCAATTATTCAATTAGTATATATGTTCGCAGTTCATGCTGTTTGCAGTCATCCTGGGAGTGGTTACATGCCAACCACAGCTGTGTCTTTCTGTTTTTAAATCCCCTTCTTCTCCCTCTCCCCTAGTTTTCATTCTTGTTATTATAAATCTTAGCTCATGTTAAGGCATATAATATTTACACTATATGAGGTTTTTAGGCTTCTGTACGTGGCACATTTTTATTCTACTGATCCTCTCCCCTCCTCCTCACCCCTCACACTTTTTCCTTCAGACCACTTCCCTGCTGTGAGAGATCCATCTCCTTGCTCCTTTCTTAATTTCTTTATATAGTTTTTAAAATGCGCCTGTGTTTTGTTAATTTTATTGGTACATTTTAGATATACATAGTGGTCACGTTCACCACAAGGAATTTGGACCTGTGTACCATACATCTTGATTGTTCTCCCCCCACACTCCCCCTTTCAATCCCTCTTCCTCTAAATCAACATTACAACGCTATGCTACAAAAACTTTGTTTCCATTTTTTCCTTCTTTTCTTTTCTCTTCCTTCTTTCCCCTCTCCTCCCAATAGATAAAATTTTTAATAATTAAAATTTCTGAGAAATAGCTTTCTTCACTCTTTACAATCCTTTGGACAAAATTCTCATAAAAAGCATTTGCAAGTCTTTTATGCTCTCTCTGGATGAAGGTGTCTATGAGATCTAGTTATTTGTCCCTAGAAAGCACAGGTCCTTTCCGGGTCTCTGGCTCTGACTGGTCAATTACGGGGTTGGATCATGGCTTCCCCAGTCTCCTACAAGCTGCACCACTTAATGAGCCTGTAAAGAGTTTTTTCCCCTAAGACGATTTAAGGTGCTACAAAAGTCTCCCTGCCTTTTTTTCTGTCATTTTCCCTGCACCTTACATTTGAGGTTACAGGAAAATAAAGTAACATTGTTTACATACACAGGGTTCTTTGTGGTTTCTTTTCAATACTTAAGCAGGTTACCAGCTATATTTCATAATATGGGGTCTTGCACAACTTAATACATAATTAAGAGTTAATAAAAAAGGCTAAACACTTTGCTTATAGTTAATGAATAGGACACTTCTGGAAGACAGCTGTCATGAACTATTCATTCACGGAGCCCTGGTGGAGGGACAGGGCTGAGAGCGAGCAGAATAAACCACGGCCCTTGGAGGTTCCTAACCAGAACGGGAGCACCCCATAAATGACCTGGAGATAGGGAAAAGCTCAGTCCTTGGGGCAGATCATGTAGGTTTGAGTTCTCACCCTGCCACTTATTCACTGTGTCAACTTGGATAAGTCACATAACTTCTCACCTCATTTTCTTCACGAGAATAACACTACCCACTGCAAAGCATTGTTGTGGTGACTTAGAGCTAATACATGGAAGAGCTCAGAAGAATGATTGACATACGGTGCTAATTAAGTGCGAGCCATTATTATTACTGATGTTATTATCCCTGCACAAAAGTACGGATAAATACAAAGTGAGTGAAATGGATGCAAAACAAGGCTATTATTTCATTATATCACGTGGTCTCTCATCATACTTCCCTCAGCCTCCGCCCGCCTCCACCCATGCTGGCTGCTTCTGTTTTGAGTGCTCGTCCTCCCTCAGTGAGCACTCTTCTTCTTTTTCACTAAGCGTCCTCTTTATATCCTGTTTGTGATAATTCAAACATCCTGTTTGCCATAATAATAATAAATCAAAAGTGCACATTGCACGCCTTCTTATTTTCTCAGTGTATTTATTTCTTGTTTTCTTGCTTAAAGACACCGTGCACAGTGCTGCTGTTGCAGAAGTCACAGTTCCCATTTGGGCCTGGGCCTCCATGGCACCCGACAAACTGCATGCAAGGTGCCCAATGGTGCTGGCTGATGAGTGCAAAGTACTGTTTCAGACACAGCTTTCACTGGCATAGGCCAGCGGCTGGCAAAGTGTTTGCTGCAAAGGGCCAGAGAGTAAGTATTTTTCACTTTGTGGGCCGTATGTTCTCTGTTGCAGCTGTCACAACCACTCAACTCTGCCACGATGGCCATACCCAATACCTAAACAAACGGCTATGGCCATGTTCTGATAAAACTTTACTTACAAAAGACAGGCCTGAGAGATGCGGCTTGCTAACACTTGCTATATGGCCTCATGGAGAGTCAAAATTATAAACCAGACTAGCTAAAATGAAATTCTACTATGGCTTAAAAATAATGCACAGACTCCCCCCACCCCCAACCCCAGCCCTTCTCCCTCAAGAGGCTGCATGTAGGCAGAAGATAGAAATTAATACCCATACTATAGAGACACAGACTTATTTCCATGGTCCCCAGCCCCCAACTCTGAGCTCACAAACCCCGGTGAACATGCAGCTACTAAATTAAGTGAAGCTCTTGCTTTCACTCTCAGGCCATCATTATTTTCTTGCTGGATGTTGTAGGCTTTTTACAGCTTGAACTACAAAGCTGATGAGTAGGATTCACTCACCCAAGAAGCAAAGCAATTTTAGGTTTGCCAATCTGAGTTAACGTTTCATAATTCTAATCCTTACACTTTCAATTAACAGATGGACGCATTACAATCATCCATAAACAAAAAGAAAAAAGTAATTTCTTTAATGTACACCTGGGAAAGACAACTTTAATCTGGGTTTGTACATTAAATATAATGCAATTTAATTATTAGAGCAATTTAAAGCTACTATGAACACGATGGGCACTTGAGAAGCTGGTTTTTTTTTTTTTTAAATCCCAGTGTTTCTTATTCTTTCAGAGACATATTGTGGCACTCAGGAGGGCTTTGTAAATGATAAAGATGGCTCGCTAATCTCACCCAACCTGGTAGAGCAGAAGGGAGACTAAGGTTTACAAATGCAGACTATGATGATTTCAATGGATAATCTACCTTTCCTATTATTTAGAAAAATAAAAAAGTATGAATTTTCTTTTAAAAAATGCAAAACAAAATTAACTATTTTGATATTTGAATGAAAATAAAATGTTTTGAGAATAAGATTCAGGGGTCCATCCATATCAAATTCTTTTAATCAAGATACTATATGAGGTGGGCATGGTGGCACATGGCTGTAATCCAGCACACTAGAGGCTGAAGCAGGAGGACTTCCATGAGTGTGAGGCCAACCTGAGCTACACAGGGACTTCAAAGTTAGCCTGAACTATGTAAGACCCTGTCTCCAAAAAAACAAAAACAAAAATGGTTCTAAACTAACAAAGAATATCAAGGACAAGATCCATGATTCCACCCATACTAAAATCATTTAATTCTGTGCCATACTTACAAGGAGTAGCAGAAATGAATGGGAGTAACCTACATAAATTTGAAGCCACCACTACAAAAATTAATCCTAAAATGTTAAAATGAAAATTTTGTTCCAAAAATGAGAGTACATAAGCTTCCTGCTTGGCTTTTCCTTTCCTACTCTTGAAGTGATTACGGAAACCAATAAATTAAAGCATCTTCCTGGATACAGGTAACTTCCTTTATTCAAAACATAAGAAAAAGAGATCCAGGTCAGGTTGACAATGGTCTGAATTAGCTCTGTGCACTTACTTTTTTTTTTTTTTTTAAATCAGTACCGGGGATCAAACTCACAACCGCCTGCTTGCAAGTCAGGTGCTTATGCCGCTGAGCTAAATCCCCAGCCCTGTGCACTTACTTTTTATTTTTGACAAAGTTATTTTGGTGAAACAAAATATATGAATCCAACAATTACACAAAATATAAATGTGCAATTTCTAAAAACAACTGCCTGTTAAATGCTTATATCCAGAGATCCATAAATAAAATTTAGCCACGTCCATAATTTAATTCTGGCCTGATGACATAGCATGTTTGTATTCCTGGAAAAAAATAACCAATCTTATTATCTGACATGTTGGTATACTTTAGGGTTAATCAAATAAGCAATGTGGAAAAGCAGCCAGTATGCTAGATGGTACAATTTTTCAGTTAAACTTCGAAATGCAGTGATTTTACACTTGAACTGACCAGTTAAGTCAACAAAGTCAGATAAGTTTATCATGCCTGCAAAAACCCTGTCTTCTAGAAAGATTTAAAAATTGGAGCATGACTGGATTGACTTTGTAATTTACGATCTGCTAGGCTAAAGCTGTGGAATTAATTCAAGAATTCTACATTACCAAGTACATAAAAATGCTGGTTTTAAATGTTATTTTTGCATAAGTTTACTTACCGCCATATAAGCATTTGTTCCAACATACGTCTTGGCTATAGAATTCACCAGCTATGAGACAAAACAGTCTGTTAGAACAATATAAAGATAATGTGGAAATAAAATGGGCAATTATTCCTCATTTAACCTACAATCATCAATCGTATAAATCAACTAAAAATTATGGAAAAGGGAACAAATTTATCTACAAAGGCATTAAAAATGATTAAATCTCTCTTTTCTTTTGAATGTGATTTCCAATTTAAACAAGCGCAGCATTATAGTTTATAGCAGATAACCTTAAACAATTCACTTAAGCAGGATGCTTATTGCTTTAGTACCCCAAACCCGCCTGATATAAAACATCAATTTGAAGTAAAATTTGAACACACTCATTTTTAGTCAGATAGCTCAAGATGTGAACAGAGCCCCATGCATTGCTAGAATGAAATGAACACTAAATACACTGGAGGGATAACAGACTTTGACAACTCATAATACAATGGTGACCTTCGCTTTGGTCTTCGTGTTTGGCTGGGAGTAAAGGTGGCTACAATTCAAATCAACATCACAGCACGCTCATGGGTCACTATCACCGGGGTCCTCAGGGGAGGCCCAAAATGGAAATTAATTAAAATTTGTGCTGCACAATGTAATGGCCCTCCACCATTGTTGCTCCCAATATTAATTTTTATTGTGGGCCAGTTGGGCTCCCCAGGCACAGCTCCCACTCTGCCCTCCCTTTTGTCTGGCCAGAACGCTTTCATATCAAAGCTGCATATCAATGAAGTTTGCTATTCGTAAGTAGTAATTACAATATCAGCAGTTTTTACTGTCATTAAACAATGAACAATCATATTCTGATGAAGGAAACTCGCTCAGAGATTAAAAATGAGTAATGCACTCCCAGCTGAGGGTGAGATGTAGTTTCTGTTTGTCTGGCAGCAAGATGATTTTTCAGTCCAGAGAGGAGACTGGAAATAGAAGTGGTTGTTGCAGGGGACAGCACACTGGGAGGAAAAAAGACCTACTTGAGTGCTTACGCCAAAATCACATAGCTTGACTTGTCCTCTTGTGTTTACAAGCATATTGGAAGGCTTCACATCTAAAAAGGAACCAGAGAAGCCCATGAAACTCATCCCATATTGACAATGCTTGTTTTGAAAAGCACACATGCACACTGTACTGTATTGGAATCATAAATTTCTAGAGAAGCAAGGGTTTATTTCAAGTGAAAGACAAATCAAAGCTGAGCTTCCAATGACAGTAAATATACCCATCATCCTCACCACGGCATTTCAGGAAAAGTAGAAAGGCAAGAAAACGTAATCTTGCAAAGAATTTGTACAAAAATGATTAGCTCTACTTTAAATGTATAATCAACAAGCTACCTACCCTATCTCTGAGGTGGTAAGGCCGAAAAGAAGACAAGGAAAGAATCACTCACATGATGCGGGTAACAGGTCAGATCTGAGTAAAACAATGAGAAAATGAACACACTATTGCCATTTTCCATGTTTTACATGACAAACGCTACTTCAGGTAACGCTTAGAAATTGACCTAAAAGATGTTTATGTGCGTGTGTGCCTGCACAGATCAGTCTTTGTTTCACTGATCCTTCTCCTCCCTTACATCATTTTTGACTGTGGTTATAGTTAACAAAAGAATTCACACAGCTTTTGCTAAAGCAGTCAGTTGGTAAATAATGACACAAAGGGCTTCTGTCAAACATCTTCAGTGACAACAATCAGCCTTTTCTGGAATTCAGGGAGGCCACAAAAACCATCCAAGCAAGACTTGTTTAGCCGGTAGACAGCAGCACCTGCTTTGACGCTTCATCTTTATTGGCAAAAGTGGTCTAGGACAGACAACTGGCTATATTTAGAACATATAAACTTAACTATCCCAAATATGAACAAGAGACTCAGAATTACTTATGGGCTATTTTTTAAAAATCTGTAAATGAGTTAGTCTCTAAGTCTTCTGCCATGCAAACAGGTACCCTAACAAACCTTTGCCAGGGTAGGCATTTCATTTTAATTTCAAGTCGAAACTCAGTAACAGACAAATCCGGAGCCCTACTTGCCATATGACAGGCAATGGGCCAAGCACTTTCTCAAACATCAGCTCATTTAGCGTTGGTTCAGTGACATTAGGATGCTAAGTCCAAGAAGGCAGCGACTTTGCCTCTTTCACTGTTTGCTGCTATCCCCACTGCCTAGAAGAGCTGCAGGCATACAGTAAGTGCTCAACAAATCCTTGCTGAGTAAATGAGTGACTAAGTGGGTGGAAGTGTTTTATGTTGGTGACTACACTTCATGGATGAGGGCTTAATGGTACAGTGGGTCATGTCTCTGTAAGCAGGCCCTTCAGATAACACACACAATAACCTTGACCATGGCTCTCTCCTTAAATACAGGTCAGATGCACAGGGAAACACAGAATTTCTTACCAACTGCTTTCTGAACCTCCAGTTTTTCCTAATTTCAACATAACTCTTACAGCATCATTACATTAAACCTTAAAATGCAACACTTTCACTACATCACTTCTCTCCTTGAGGACATTTAATGTTTCCCAGGCACACTCCCTACTTGCTTCTTAAGAATATGGCTGTGCTTTCAAATGTACTCCAGCAATAAGCACAACACACCACAGACTGCCAGACCAGACACTTAATAAATGTTCATCAGCTGGACATGATGGCACGTGTCTGTTGCCCCAGCACTCTGGGAGGCTGAGGCAGGAGGATCATATATTTGAGCTCAGCCTGGGTGACTTAGGAAGACCCTATCTGAAAATTAAAGCAAAAACAAGTCTTACATTTTACATAGGGTGGCCTTATTTTCCAGATCTAATTGTCATTATAGGCCTTCAACTTTGAGTATTTTTCTTTTGGACAATTTGTTCTCTTAGACATTGACAGCTTAAACCACTCTTAAGCTACCTCATCAAATGGACACATACTCTGAGCTCCTAGAAGAGCTTCCTGCAAACCATGAGGTAAACTAATGTAGCAAAATGTACCTTCAATTAGACACACATTAGACTGAAGGGAGATTGAGAGAAAAGAATACAAAACAAAACTGCTAGACCCATTCTAAAACACAAGGTGCATTTAAGAACTTGACTTGAGTATTTTCCAGCTCTCCACAATATCTTTGTAAAGGAAGCCTACTGAATGCCTTTTGCATGTTAGCCTAGTTCATAAGAGTACTGTACTGTATGTCTAAAATTACTAGGCACCCAATGATCATCAAATCAGTCTCTGCATTCCAAATGCCCTGTTTTCATCACTGGCAGAAGTAAAATCCCTGATGTTCCTGCTGTCCTTGCCTCTCCCTCCCACCTACAGATTTTGAAACCCCTCTCTAATTTCTGGTAACCTGAAACCCGCTCATGCTTCTACTCAAACACCTGCCTCCCTGTTGCCCCAACTTCTCAGGCCACCAAGGCCAAGGCTTCCCTTGAACTGCCATCTGTGCCATTTATTAGCATGTGACACTTCCCTAGATATTTGCTGGCACAGATCTCCTCACTCTGGGAAACCATTTCACAGGTAGGAATGTGCACCATCCATCTTGGTAAGAATCCCTTCTGAGCACAGTATTTTGCTCACTTTGTTTCTTTTAAATAGTATTTAATTTGCCTATTTCAATATCCTCCTTCACACTAATATGCTGACGCATAATTTAAACATAACAAGTATCTATAAACTAAGCCAATGGATTCACCCTTTTGATCCTGCCCCAAACTTGATGTGGACTTTGGACTTGACATGTGAGGATTTAGTTTCTACCTCTGCAGAGGGATAATAGCTACTGTGTTTGTCTTAAGGAGCAGTGAGGATCAGATGAGACAGTCAATGTAAAACTGCTTTGCAAACTGTCAAACACTCAAAATGTAAGGTATTATTATGAATTGGTAATCAGCCATGCTGCAAAAAGTTCCACTGCTACTGCAGCAATTTAAATTGAATTTAAATAAAATATCAGCTGACAGAAAGTAGTTTCCTAAGCCCACTAAACAGAACTGTAAAACTAATTTAATTATGCATGAGGAAACCTTTATGCCAGACCACATGACTTACTCCTCCTCTACCAGGCTACTGACCGGCTCTCCTGAATGTCACATTGGCTCTGCGACAGTCTGTGTCTGACCCAGCAGTTAAGGTGAACCTTTAAAACTAAGTCCAATTCTGTCTCTGCTCTCCAAACACCCCCGAGAGCTTCCCAAGAAAATGCAGACTGGGATCCTGCCCTCTGCAGTGGTCTTCAAGGTCATGAGCCAGCTATCCCTGCCTCTGCACTCTGCCTTCTGTCCCTACCCTATCCACCCCTATGCCTCGTGGGCCTCCTTGTTGGCCCATCCCTGGGCCTCGCTCCTCCCACACCATGGCTTGCCCCCACTTCCTTGAGACTTCCACTCACACGCACCCTTTCTGAGAGAGCCCTGCCAGCCAGCCAGAGTGAACCAACAACGTCACCCTAGCCAGACATCCCTTCCCTTTCTCCCTGGCTCGCTGCTCTTCCAACATTTAGCACCACTGACACTGATGTCTCTACATGCAGATCTATTAACTTTGGTCCTCCTTTCGTAAAGGTATGTTCCATTAACACACTTCATCTGTTGTACTTGCTACTATCTAGAATGGTGTCTGGCATGCGCAGGAAATGGTATCTATAATGGTACTGAAATATCAAATGGTACTGAATACCAAAAGATGGGCTAACATGCTTACCCAGAATAAGCATGAGTTTGGCTTAAGGAAAAACTATGTCTTCCCAATGAATGGAATACACTTCAAGATGAACACATTTCTAAACACTGTCCTTCACTCTAAGAATACATACACACTCAACAAATATTTAGTAATGCTTTACTATACATGAGATGTGGTAGTAGGTGCTATGGGAGAAGCACAGGGAAGACCCTGCCTCTAGGAGTATCCAATCAAGGCATTGATGTTGAACTGGGAGTAGTGGGGCACAACTGTAACCCTAGTGCTCTCGGAGGCTGACGCAGGATATGGCAAGTGTGAGCCCAGGCTGTGTACTTAGACTTTGTCTCAAAATAACAAAAGGGGCTTGGGATATAACTGAGTCTGAAGGCCTGGGGTTCAATCTCTAGTAACACATATCACAGGTGAAAAAAGGTGCACTCTTTGAACAAAAGTACTGCTCATAAGATTTCAGGATAAGCATGTGCGTAAATATTCTCTCAATATTATTTTCCTTCTGAAAAATTGGCGTGCTTCTTACAATAAGGACAATGATAGTTACACAACATTTGGTTAGCTCCCAAGGCTGATGTGCAGTTTAAACATAAAGTTTTCTAGCCTAATCCAAGTACTCTGAGAGACTAAGGCAGGAGGACTGCAAGTTCACAGCCTTGCTTGCGTAGGTTTAGTGACCTGGTGAAACTCTGTCGCAAAATAAGTAAAAGGCTAAGTGTGTGACTCTGTGTCAAGATCCTGGGTTCACGGCCCAGCACAACAAAACCAAACCAAAGCACACCACAGCACAGCACAAGAGTGGATATGACCCTAACGCTACTGAATCAGAAACCAATCGAATATAGTCTGCTCTTCAGGACAGCACTTAGACAAGACCTGCATTATTCATTATGTTTTCCTCTCATTTAACTTCTAAAAAGTTCAGGGTATCTCAAGAAAAACTTTTCACTTTACCTTTTGAAATCAATTTTATTTATTAAAGTAAGTTTATTGCGGCCATCTTGTGTGTACAGTTTGGCAAGTCTAACAAATACACATAACATGTAGAAACAGTTATGAAACATTTCCATCACCCCAAAAAGTCTGCTGTGTCTCTTGCCGGTTGACAACACTTTGACTGCCAACCTTTGGCAACTACTGAATGGTTTCTGATGTTACTAATTAGTTTTGCCTTTTCTAATATATTATCAATCTCACAATATAGTATATTATTTTTGCTTTAAATGTTCTGTTGATTAGTGTTTGGAATGGTACACATCAGGCACAATATTTAAAATAGAGCCTTGCAAACAGTATACTGTTATTTGGGTCTTTTACAGTCTATCATCTGCATTTTTAAACTGGAATATTTGGACAATTTATATTTTATGTAATTATTGATAGGATTGGGTTCAAATCTTCCATCTTACTATTTATCCCTTCTTTGGACTGCTGAACTGTTTCCTCTCTTCCTCCTCTCTTTCTCTCTATCTCCATCTCTGCCTCTTTCTCTCAGACAATAGGATGAAATTTGCCAGCCCATTTAAAGCTTTCATTCATTCACTGACTGAATGCAGTATGCTTCTTTAGCTTCTCAAAATCTACCTTTAAATAATAAGAGGGCACTTCATTTATAATGCAGGAATTTCACAGTAGTGTACTACATTAGTCCTTTATCTGTACTACTCTTGTGTATCTTTCCTGTATGTCTTAGCCCCACAACGTCTTTATTTTTGTGTTAATTCTTTTTAAAGAATTGTAGAATGAGAAAAAGTCCCATTTAACCACATATTTACCATGTTGCTGTTATTTCATTCATTTGTGCAGCTTAACTATCCATCTGGTATCATGTCTTTCTACTTAAATATCTCCCTTTTACGTTTTTCATAGTTCTGGTCTTACTGGCAATGTATTCTCTCAGCTTTGTTTGTCAGGAAAAGTCTTCATTTCGCTGTATTTTTGGAAAGTATATTCAGTGAATACAGAATTCTGGATCAACAGTTTTCCTTTCTGCATTTAAAAGATGTCTTCCCACTAACTTCTCACTTGCATAGTTTGTGACACGAAGTCTGCTGTTACTCTTCATCTTAGATCTAAGTGTTCTTTTTTACTTTTTCTTTTTTAAACACATAGTCTCACTAGGCAGTTCAGGTTGACCTTGAACTCACTATGTAGCCCAGGATGGCTTTAAACTTGTGGCAATCCTCCTGCCTCAACCTCCCAAGTACTGGGATTACAGGCATGTATCATAAATAACTTTCTTTTTCATCATTCACTTTAAAATTTTTGATTATGAGGTGCTTTATTGTGGTTTTGTGTTATCCTAGTAAGGGTTTGTTGAGCCACTCAGATGTGTAGGTTTATGAGTTTCACCAAACTTATAATAATTTAGGCCATTATTTCTTCTTGTTTTCATTCCCTTTTCTCTTCCCCACCTCTGAAACTCCAGTTACATATATATCCTGGACTTTTAGATACTGTCTAAAGACTGTGGGTTTTTTTTTTTTTTCCTTTTTTCTTTTTTGTTTTTGAGACAGGGTCTCACTATGCAGTTCAAACTGGCCTTGAACTCACTTTGTAGCCCAGGCTGGTCTTGAACTTGTAGTGATTCTCCTGCTTCAGCCTCCCGAGTGCTGGGATTATAGGCGTGCACCACCATATCTGGCTTGTGCTTGCTTTTCGAAATTTCATTCTCTGAAAAAGGAGCAGAGTTCTTCTGTAGTAATTTTGGATGAGTCCTTTATTTTTAACTTGAAGATTACTAACCATTTATTCCATAATATTTAATATACTATTAATTCTATGAAGTGAAATTTTTATTCCAGCTATTTTCTTTTTCATCTCTAGATGTTTTTGTCATTATGTCTCTTTGTTAAGCTCATGTTTTCTTTGAAATCTGTGGGCATATTTAAAATTTTATAACTATTTCAGTCTTTGTCTGCTAAGTCTATTATCTCTGGTATTTGTGTGCATGGGGAGATTGCCTGCTTGTACTGATTGAATTCTCTTTGGTTATGGTTTTTCATCCATACTCAGAAGAAACAGTCTTAGCTTGCCTACTTATTTTTATATTTACAGACAATGGGTACTGTGAATTGTACACTACTCCTTTAGCTGTAGTCCTTTGAAAAGAGTTTTACAGATTTTGTTGTAATTCTTTAAAAAGTGTTAGATTTGATACTGGTAACGTGCAGATAGCTGACACATTTTATTATTTTAGAATATTTACTCATGGAGAATACAGAATAACCCCTATGCTAGGGCTAGTTTAGCCCCACTACTAAAGTATAATTCTTCTCAAGTCTTTCTTGAATGTTCCAATGTAATGAGGTCTCTCCACATTGCTGATTGGAATTAAAAACATTACCAAACTTACATAAGCTTTGGAAATTGTTTGTCTTACAGTTCCCTAGAAATTTTCTTTCCTAGGTCTGTTGTCTAATATTATAAGATTTCAACTTTATTAATACAGAATTTTTGACACAGATGCTTCCTCTCTAGGATGCTATCCTGAGGATTTCAACCATTTTTTTTTTTTTTTTTTTTTTGTCTTTTTCTTCTTTATTGGTACCGGGGATTGAACTCATAACCACACACTTGCAAGGCAGGCGCTTAGGCCGCTGAGCTAAATCCCCAGCTCCCTTTCAGCAAGTTTTTAACTCCAGTCTCTTTCTCTTCCACTCTGTTAGTCCTCTAGGCTCTGTCTGGGTTTACAGAAAGGTTGGGTGATTATAGGACGTACCTCACTTGGTCCCCTCTCTCTGGGATCACTGACCAACACTGCTTGTTGTGTAACATCTAACAACAGCTGTTTTGTACAGTATGTTGTTCAGTCCTAACTGTTTTTCATGCATAGCAAGTCTCATAGCATCAATTCCCTCATGGGCAGAAGTGAAAGTATCTTTTCATTTTAAGTTTTATTTTTGTCTCTTGTTCATTGTTTTGACCTTATAAGCCATCTCAAACCCTTTTTTGAAATACATAGGAAATAAATTATATTAGGACTTTAAACTAAATCTGAATTCATGAACAGAAGTTGAAGCAAAAAAAAAAAAAAAGCAAAGAGAATCTCTTTATAAACACAGGGCTCTTAATTAGCTCTCTCAATTTAAGTTTGGTTTCATCTTGAGTATACTATTTCACCTTATATAAAAGGTAGCAATAATGCTAACATATAGTCAATGTACTCACTACTTTGATTTTTCATTTAAAACAAATTCTGAACACTCAAAAATAGGTCCAGGAATGCTACCACAAAAGATTTTGTTGATTGGGTTTGTTTGATTTTGTTTGTTGGTTGGTTGGTTTTTCCAAAGGCATAGACAACAGCACATCTGATTAGGCAGAAAGATTACTTTTAGGGAGGTAGTTCTATCTGTGCTTATTTTAATGCAATATTAAGTTATGGAAAACAAACAGCAATTGAAGGCCTATAGCTTTTCATTCTGTATACTTAAAAACATCAGCATTTTTTCTGTAAGCAAAGCGCAGAAAAGATGGGTCATTAAAGTGACTGATTATAAATGTGAATCATCAGGGAAGATGTAAGTCATTTTGGTTTAATCAGGCCATTAATTATTAGGGTTTATCAATTAGTTTTATTGAAGGCAAGGGAGCTTAAATGAATAGCAGGGCATTGATTTTAACTGAGACATTTTCTCAAAGAAAATACAAATGAGATCTATAAAAGCCTGGAATCCTAGATCCTCTTCATATCTCTAAAGCGAAATTTGTTGCTCCCATTGCCACATGTAAGTCCTTGGTGGAAAACTAAATCACCTTTCATCTCTTTTAGCAGTAAATATGAAATATCAAGTTCTGTTGTTTCCAAATTTGAAATTTGGTTTAAATTCATGTTAGCCATGAGACCACCATCATTTTGGAGACAGTGAGAGGAAAGTATAATTCAAAGTGACCCACTTTGCATATCAGATATTCCTTGTCATTTATTTTAGAGAAATTAGTCATTTTCTGAGATCAGGCCCTTAGAGGGGTCGGGGTAGAGCGCTCAGATCCTCTCAGTGGGAGCCAAGTGAAACCATGGACATGCAAAATCCTAGAATCAGCCCTGAACATGGACTGTGAGGCTGAACAGCACATGAAAGTGAGCACACAACATGCTTGCATGTTCAGCACCACACACACAACTTCACTTTGTATTCTCATTGGCAACCCTGGCAATGCAGGAAGATCCATTACCACCCTGGTCCTGGAATGGTACCTTGACACACGATTATATCTCGATTATCTCCTCATATCTGATCTTCCTACATTGACAAAGTCTTATTCAAAGGATTGAGACTCTATGGCTAGCGCTGTCTGGTGCAGAGCTAGTAGTGGGTGAGTTGCTAAATGAATCAAAAAAATGGGAGAACAGTGTAAGTTTGAATGTACTATTATCAGTGTACGCTACTGTTCTGAGGAACTGGTAATGGTGTGGACTTCTACTCTATAAAATCAAGATGTGGATCCCCTAATCTACTGGACCACAGCCAAACACCTGGTAAGGTTAAACCTTCATGACTCCAGCTCCACCTGTAGGTAGGGTTCTTTCGGAACGGTAAGTGCTGTGCAGCGGGATCACGGAAGAGCTCATTATACAACCCGTCACACGTCCCTTGTCACAATATTTTTCCACTTCTTCAGTGGGATTTCACAGTAAGATGGGGCTCTGAATGATGATGTAATGAATCCAAGTTGCACCTGTATCAGCCCAACTGGATAATAGGTGGTTTTGATGCAGTTCTAGTCTATAATTGAAGAGCTGAGAAGATTGCTAAAAAGTATCACAGAGCAGGAAAAATGTAACATTTATATCTAAGGTCCTGTGCCATGCTGATACTGTAATGCATAATCGTAGGTGGTTTTCCACAGGCATCTATTACTAAATAAAAAAATTTTTTAACTTCTATATTATTTCTATGCTTTTTTGTTTTGCTTTTTGATGTGAGTACTTTTTTTTTTTTTTTTTTTTTTTTTTGGGTACCGGGGATTGAACTCATGACTGCATGCTTGCAAGCCAGGCATTTATGCCACTGAGCTAAATCCCCAGCCTCTTGTTTTGCTTTTTTAAACAAAAAAAATCTGAAAGAAAGTTAATCTCAAAGTATCTTTAAAAATTAAATACAAGGGCCAGTGATTTAGCTCAGCAGCATAAGCATCTGCCTTGCAAGCATGCAGTTGTGAATTCGATCCCTGGTACAACAAACATACAAACAAACAAAAAACCCCATTAAACATAAGCTGTGGGCCGGGGATTTAGCTCAGCGGCAAGAGCGCCTGCCTGGCAAGCGTGAGGTCATGAGTTCAATCCCCCGTACTGCAGAGAGCCAGGCGTGGTGGCTCACGCCTGTAATCCCAGCACTTGGGAGGCTGAGGTGGAAGGATCCTTGGGAGTTCGAGACCAGCGTGGGCTACAAAGTGAGCTCAAGGCCAGCCTGAACTGCATACCGTCCCAAAAAAGACAAAAAACAAAACAAAAAAAACATAAGCCATACATTTAGTTTATGTGCTGCCAAAGCAAGTGTAAGCCATACATTTAATAAGCCAAGTACATACGTATAGTCCCAGCTACTTGGGAGACTGAGGCAGGAGGATCACTTGAGCTCAGGAGGTAAGCGAGGGCAAGATAATGAGACTTTACCACAAAAATAAAACAACAAACACCAAGAAACACGAACTTAGCATGTAAGATTTATGGTCACACTCCTTTGTCTTTAAGGAAGTATAAAATACTAGTTAATTACACTGATTATATATTACGTATCAATGATAGTAAAATGGTTACTTTTCAAAACTAGTAAGTACTAGATTATCTGATGAACCATGATTGCAAACCTTTTACAAAAGGTATTACATCATTCCACTCCTAGGTATCTACTCAAAAGAAATGAAGAAAAGCCATGTAAAGACCTGTATACAAACAGCATTATTCATCCCATCCCAGTGGTATAATTCCAAATATCCCACTAGTAAATGGATAGATACAATGTGATAGGTCCATCTTACAGAATACTAGTCAGCAACAAAAAGGAGTAGTCTGTGGATGTGCTCTGTAACGCAGATCGACCTCAGAAATATAAGTTAATTGAAAGGAGCCAGTCATTAGATTTCATATTGTATGATTCTAGTTCTATAAAATGCTCAGAAATGACAAATCTATAAAATGTGAAAATAGATTTCTGTTCTCTGGGGCTGTGGATGGGAGCAGGGATTGATTGTAAATGGGTATAAGGACTCTTTTTTTAGGGTGATAGAAATACTCCAAAACTAGATCATGATGATGGCTGTGCAATTCTATAAATTTACTTGAAATCACTGAACCATACGCGAACACAAACTATGTATCAATAAAACTGTTTAAAAAACAGCCTCAAAACACAATGTGACTTATCATTAACATTACTAATTACTAACACTCTAATTGATAATCCATAGTTTGCAGATGCTTTGTAGTCACCGTGGTACCTTTCTTATGATAAAATATGAAGCAGCAGTTAACCGTTTTACGCATATTATAAACATACGATTATTTTCCCTTAAAAATAATACACACACTAGAAGGTCTGAATAGCTGATTAGAAGTCTTTAAAAAAAAGACATTGATTTTAAAATTGCTTTTGTGTAGTTAAGACTGCTTCCCAAAATGACCAGGAAATGCCTGAAAAATACAAAACCAACTGATTCAGACATGAAAAATTCAGCCAACCAACCGTAGCTGCCTCAATAACCCCCAGTAACTGTTCTGACTGATTTTCAGGCTGGACTGACTGCCTTGCTGTTTTTCCTCCGCTGAATTGACCAAATTGACTGTGGAAATTGGCATCATGTTGAGACAATTCATGTTGCCACCCAGAACTGCCTCATGCAGGAAACTGTATCTTTACACGAAAGGCAGCAATTAGCCATTTAATCCACATAAATAGCACCAAGTGGAAGAGGAAGAGCTTTCTGCAACCTCCACAAAGGGCTCTCCAGCTCATGCCCAGCCTCCTCCCCCAGCACAGTCAGGGGTCAGGGTGGGAGTTGCCCTTAGTCAGCATTTGGCTGGGCGCTGAGGTGGCCATTTGAAACATAAATAAACGCTCTTTCACAAAACCAGCTGGAGTTACTGTATGAGCTTGGTATAAGGCCCTGCAGAGAAATTCCTCATTAGATTAGCTCCAAAGGAAACTGTGACTTGTACATACTATGTAATTTTTTCTTTTTTTGCCAAAGAAGGAAAAACCTCACCAACTAAGCATTCTCTTTTTGCCAATCTATTCACATCAGGTACTGGTTATGTCTTATACTGCTCACATTTGGCCTCTGTTTTATTTTTAAAATATTTAAGTTGCTCTCTGGTTTCAGGAAGAATCCTCACTTTATGCCCTTAGAAATAAGCACAGTAGTTTCTAAGAAAACCTGAGCTCAGCTTTAAGATGTGACACATGGCCCTGTTGTGAGATGACAACGGAAGCAGAAATACACCTCTTCAACTTTCCCCTCAATGAAGCAATCACACTGTTTGTTTGAATGCCAGGAAGTGACCCTCAGTTCACCAGAAGCCAGAGCATCCATCAGCAAGTCCCCCCCACTCTAGTCACTTCTAGCACTGAGCCAGATAGCTTCAGCAATACCCTTCCGTTATATTAACTGTCTTATGAAAAGATAACAACCAATATATCTATCTAGTTATTTCTTGGGGACTGCATCCTAATGAATGAGAACAGCAGGTACCATTAAGTATAGACTATGCCAATGTTCTGCATTACAGATTCATCTGTGCACAACAGGAACACACTTATGAGAAAACCACAATATGATATAAAAGTTATTCTAATCATTCTATCACACAATAAAGGGTAGGCCATCCAAATATTCTTGCAAAAGTCTTAAATAAAATTAAACAGCATAATTAGCCATCCTAAATGGCAGCTATTGTCTAGAGTCTCATGATTCAGTTCAGATTAGAAGCAACACATGTGGCTTTCCTTTTTCATGTGATAAAAAGGAGGAATCTTGGGGCACTTATCAGGCAGGAACAAGGGCAAGAAAGCCTGGTCACCCATTTCTCCTTTCCCTCCATTATTCCTCAGTATGTAAAAGGGATTCCTACCTGCAGTGTGTACATATTCAGGCTGGTGCACAGGGAAATACAAGGTGCACAGGGAAGAGTTTCTGGGAGTTAGAAGAAACCTACATTCTGCTCTTGCCCTGAAACACTCTACCTTCCCAAGGTGAAGAGATCACTGACTGCAAGGCTCCTACTGACTAAAAACGCTCTTCATCTAACAAAGGAATACATTAATGCAAGACTGAACTGGACTTGGAGCCGCAAGTCCAAAAGACAGACCCTGGTAAACTGTTTTAAAGAAATAATAAGAACTAATATACGTAATACTTATTTGACATTTGCTATATGCAAGGACTGGGGTATCTGTAATATTATCATGTATTATGTCATTTAATTCTTAATCTTTGATACCACTATTATTAACTACATTTTACAAATGAGGAAACTGAAGCTCAAATTACTGATATTCACCTAAACCTCTGACACTAAGTCATAAGCTTTAGTAAACCACATTATAGTATCTTTGACATTGACTAGCTGGATGACCTTGTAAAATTCACTAAGAAACTGGTCTAGAGAGATGTTTACTTATTCCTGACACTCCTGTCAGCTAGTTTCTGAAGAAAAGGACATAGAAAAGTTTGAGAAAGGTTCTAATTATTCTCTCAACTTCCTGCTTCTTTTCTTTTTTTTTTTTTTTTTTTGTCTTTTTTTGTGCTTATCGGTACCGGGGATCGAACTCACGACTGCCTGCTTGCAAGGCAGGTGCTTATGCCGCTGAGCTAAATCCCCAGCCCCTCTGCTTCTTTTCTTGAGAAATAATTGTTTGAACTATTAATAGTTACTACGTCCTGGATACAATACTCTGACTTTAAAGAAGTTAAGAAACTGAGGCAAGGTCAGATAGTTGAGATGAAGAAATGGGCAGAACTAGCGCTTAAACTTGGGTCTCTTCTAAAATGAGAACCCTTCTTATGCTACCAACCAATTATTGCCTTTCCACTGACTGAGCAGGTTAGCCTCCTTGAATTTTAATTTCTTCATCTAAAAAAATGCAAGCACAATAATATCTTCCTTAGAAGATTATCACTCAGTGGTTCAGGGTTCAAGCACAAGAGCGTGAGTTTGATTCCTGGTACCCAAAAAACAAAACAAAAACAAACAAAAAATCCCCCAAGCAAACGAGATTATCAAGAACACTACATGAAATTACATGGACAAAAGACCTAATACATATTCAGAAGATACTCAATAAAAGTACTAATAATAACTATTATTAGGATTATCACACCCAGAAGGAATTCAATCCTATTAGAATTATTATGGTCCAAAAAAATTCAATCCCTCAGCAGCTTAAGACTGTATTTGATTTGCACAGTACTGGTCACCTTCAAACTCACCTTTGCAGACAGGACAGATGTGAAGTAGTCCCACTGCTAATACTATCCACTGTTTGTCCATTCTACATGACAGACTATGCTACCTGAGGATAAATCTATTGTGTCAATACTAGAATGGGGATCAGAAGATGACTTCTAATCAAGCTACATTATAAACAGCTTCAAAACATCCTTAGAAAATGATGACTCAATTTATTCATCCAACAAATACGCACTGGCATATATATATACATATATACATACATATATATATATATATATATATGTATATATATATATATATATATATAAAATCAGTGACATAAATTTATCATGGTTTCCTAAACAACAAGGACCCTACCGTCCATTGTAAAGGTGTCCTTCTGCCTCCAGTGAGCCCTGGACTTCAGGTTTGCTTCACATGCAAAGCTATAATGACAGTCAACTGTGGGGTCGGATGAAATAGACATTCATCCATACCCCGAGCCATCCTGCCGGGTTGTTGGACAGGTGTTCATGACAGTGGATGGTGAACCAGAAGTCAAAACACCATTATCACATAGTCTATTTTCAATCCCGATCTCCACTGAGGCAGAGGGATTTCAGGGGAATGGGTTCGGGGATTAACTACCCTCTCCCTTTTGCATTTCTTCCCCTGTACGGTACATGATCTCTCACTTCTCTTTCGTGTAGGGCTTCCTCTGATACTCAGTTTCAAACAAGGAAGAGGAGGTAGCCAGCATGGTAATTTCCCTTTGATTCCTAGCTCTGTCAGAGATGTCCTAAAGGGGACAACTGCTTATGATCAAATACTATCACAGATGCATGGAAGAGAGAAAAATGAAACCCAGAACAATGCTCTCTGAATAATCAAACCACCTGAACACAATGATTTACATTTATCTACAGTATCTAGTTCATACAAATATACATTATATATTAGGTAGACAGCTATGTATTTCTTTGTTCATTAAGCTTTCGGAGATAACTACAGATTTGCAGTTTTAAGGAATAATAGACATATAGTATCTGTGTTAATATAGTAATAATATAGTGACTGTAATAATACAGTGACATAGAGACCATCCCAGTTTCCCTGATGGTGGCATCTTATAACAACAATATCACAGTCAGGGTACTGAGAGTGACAGTAAAATAGGAAACATTTCCATCCTGCAAGCTTCCTCAACAGCGCCATTTACAGCCATACTCTCTCGTAGCCCACGTTCCCTCATGGCCACTAGTGAACACCGATCTGCTTTCCATTTCTGTAATTTTATCATCTCAAGAATGTTACATGAACGGGATCATTCAAGATATAATCTCTGTGACTGGCTACTTCCACTCTGCATAATTCTCTGGAGATTTATCCAGGGTGGGTGTGTTACTAGCTTGTTCCTTTCCGTTACTGAGCAATATTCCACAGTATGAAGGCACTGTGGCCTGTTTGATCATTCACCTGCTGGAGGACATCTGAATTGCTTCCGGTTTGGGACTAATATGAATGAAGTTGCCATGAACATTTGTGTGGAGGTCTCGTGTGAACACAAGTCTTCATTTCTCTGGGATAAATGCCCAGAAGTGCAACTACTAGGTCACATGAATAGATGCATATTAATGTTTTAGGAGTCATCAAGGGTGGGGCCGTATCATTCTTCATTCTTACCAGCAATGTATTAGTGATCTAATTTCTCTGCATCCTTGCTAGGCTTTGGTGTTGTTATATATATATATTTTTAAAATTTTAGTCATTCTGATAAATGTGTGATAATAACTCATGGTGGTTTCAATTTGCATTTCCCTAAAGGATAATGACATTTTTCATGTGCTTATTTGCCATCTGAAAATCCTCTCCAGTAAAATCTGTTTACATCTTTTGCCCACTTTCTAACTGGACTGTTGTGGGTATTTTTCTTCCCTGTTGGGCTTTGAGGGTTCTTCATATATTTTGGATACATATTCTCTCAAAAGACTGCTCTTAAGTGACAATATACAGGGTTACTTGTCTTCTGAGAATCCTTACTACACATACAGGAATCTCAAACATGAGGAATGAAGCTCATTTTCTAGAGATGCTCATTTGTGAAGATAGAGCTGGAGAAAAACGAACAGCTCAGACTCATAAAGCTAGTTTGTTTACCTCAGTTAATGGGCAACTAATTTTTCCCCCAAAAAAGTAAATGTTCATGAGTTAAGATCAACTATAACGCTGATCTGATCACTATACACATTGGAAGGACGCTATTCTAAAGGAATTCTAAACCGGACTCAAGGTGTCATTGTGGCTCTCACCACGACACCGGCTTAGCATAAACATTCCCTTCCACATGCATCTGCCTAAGCAACCCCAGTGCCCAGGGAAGGAAGCTCTCACACTGGGCTCTCTCGTCATTACCCCTCAAAGCATAAAACCAACTGGGGGTGACTCCGTTAAATTGACTTGGATTGCTCAGACACCAACCAGTCGTTTAAAAACCACGGGTCTCCTAGGAGTCAAAATTATGGCTTAGATTGTGTCAGAACTATATGTTACAGTTAAGTGCCAACTACATAACCTTTGCAAAGGAAGCTGTTATCCACACACTTTATGCAAACACATCTATAATAAAGCAGTTAAACGTCACCAGGTTATTTTCTGTTGGTAGTAATGCTACCCAGTAACCTTTTTAAAGAATCATTTTATCTAGCAAATGATTATTCTCTAGTTTTGCCACAAGCCCCACCTTTTACACAAATTCTTAACACTACTATCTTGATGTAAAAATTTCTTTCCTGATGAATATAAGGTTTTACTTCTATTCTCTTTTTGCTCACTTGATAAATTTAACCATTTTGGAAAATAACATGAATATTCTCAGGTTTTATCTGTGTTTTCTTCCATGGTGGGTGGGGAATGAATAGAGTGCCTCACATATGACAGGCAAGCACTATGCCACTGAGCTATATCCCCAGCTATCACAGTGTTCTTTAAACCTTAAAATTTGCGCTGATTTCATTTATAAGAAATGTGTAGCAAGTATGTGTAGCATTTACCTGCCTACACTTTGAATTGTCAGTTTCCATTTTTCTTCCAAATTCTTTATACAGGACCTACTTGTACGTTTTCTGACAACTTCCTACCAACTACAATGATTTAAAAAAAATTAAAGGATGCTTGCTTTCCATCCAAGTTGTGAATCTATATGTCCTTTTCATAGTTCTTTATGAATGACAGTACTTGATTATCAGCCTCTTTTATACTTTAAAAACCGTCTCCCTCAAAGCTGTCTTTTGATTTGATTTAATTTGTCTGGAGTAGAAAACAGTCACTGTCATAGCTGAGCCACAACGCTTTAAATGTCAATTACTTGTTCACATCTCTCTCTTCAGTTCAGTAATATTTCTCATTTTCTAGAATCCCTTGCTTTTCAGGAACATCTCAAGGTAGCGCATACACAGTAAGCACCAAGTGCCTAGTACCGAGGGCCTAAATTAATAAACACTCCTCTTGCCACTGTCATCATCACTTTCATAGCAAAATCTACTGTCTAGATGTCTCATTTTTTTCTTCCTTTTCCTGAATGTCTCTCTCATTTGCTTTGTGCCCCTTCCCACCTTGTCAGCATGTCACCTCTCCTTTAGCCCTGCTATCTCACAATCCAGCCTGCTGGTTTGTGAAGGAACACAAGTGACTGCCCAGTGCCCTTTGTCATACAGCTAAGGAAACCTGGGCGCAGAGGGGAGGAATGGCCTATTTTTCAGGTCACCAGCAGGCAGTCATCCAGCAGGACTGAACTGGCATTGACAGAGCTTTCTAAAATCAAGTTCTGTGGTTCTTAGTAATGTTGTGTGTGTGTGCGCGCGTGCGTGTTGCCTTACTCTTAACTAAAGAAAGAAAACTGTCCAATTTCCACATGTTCCCAATTGTGCTCACAATGGAAGTTCTAAGTTTTTCTACTTCTTACCCTCTACTTGCCATACACCAGAGCATCCTTAGCATTTTTTTTTTTTAGGTACCAGGAATCAAACTCATGATCTCACTCTTGCCAGGTAGGCATTTGTGTCACTGAGTTATATCCCTGGCCCCCCTCCTCTAATTTTTTATTTTTTCCTCTTTCTGGTGTTGTGGATGTTCTTTATTTTATTTTTTGAGATAGGGGCTCACTGTGTAGTTCAAGATGGCCTCGAACTCTCTTTGCAGCCCAAATATGCCTCTAACTTGTGGCAATTCTCCTGCCTCAGCTTCCCAAATGCACGGGTGGTATACACCACCATGCCCATGTGGGTGTTCTTTACATCATAAGGGTCATTTTGATTTGTTTTTAAATTACTGAGTTGCTAGACCAAAGCTAGGTGTGATTTGTCAGGAGCCATGGAATCAAAGGATAGCACGGGAAACTTCTTTCTAAAGCAGAGCCGCTATACAATGTTAACATCTGAGAGAAAGCCTTCTCTCTTTGCCACCTGTCTTTAAAGGCATAATACATGTGCAATAAAGGCTAACCTTTTTAGGTATGTTGAGTATGTGTTCCAGGAATAGTCATGTAATATAGTCATGTAGCCACCACCCATATCAAAATGCAGACCATTTCTAACACTCCCAAAGGCTTCCTCATGCTACTACAGCCAATCCTTCCTCTGCCTTCATCAGCCACTGATAAGCCTCTGCTCTTACAACTCTGCCATTTCTGGAAGGTCAGAGGAGTCTCACTGTAGTAGGCACATCTTTAGTCTGCTCTCTTTAACATGGCATGCATATCCAATAGTCACCCACACTCCTGAATCTGCATCAGTGCTTAGCACTGTTCCACTGAATGGATCCTTTTGCTTATCCACTTACCAGCTGAAAGATATGCGCTGCTTGCCATTTGGAGTTATTATGAATGAAGCCACTATAAACAGTTGTCTGAGAGCTTCTGCAAGGGCACATGCTTCATTTCTCTTAGGTAAGTATCTAGGAGTGGAACTGCTCTGTCAAGTTTCAGGCATCCACCAAACTATCTTCCAAAGTGGTTATGCTATTTTTACTCTAATCGGCACCAGCAAAGTGTGACAGTTCATTTGCTCTGCTGCCTTTGTTTTTTTTAAACACTAGGGATTGAACTCCCCGCCTTCACACTAAGGTCTATTTCTAGCCCTTTTCTAGTTTTTTGAGACTGAGTCTCATTCAGTTGTCGAAGGCATGCACCACCTTGCCCAGCAGTTTATCCTTGATATCACATACCTGATATTACCCCCTCCAAATAGTTTTAGTGCAATTCTTTTAACAGAAAAAAAAAAAAAAAAGCAGGAAGCATTTTTAGCATATTGAACTGTTGAAATATGATGCAACTTCAATTCTTTTCTCTTAAAACCCACAACAATTCATCAGGAAATTCTGCTGCTTTTACATTTAAAATGTTACCCACAATCTTGCCACTTCTCTCCACAGTTGTTATCGTGCTCTGGGCCTCTGTAAACCAAAACACCTTCCTTGCAGCTGACACCACCCTGGTCCCCTCCACCCAGCTGCACACACACAGGTCTCTGCTCCACGCCCTCCAGAGTCAGCCCGGCCTTCCCAGGGGTATCAACCTAACGTTCCTTTCTGCCCTTCAGCCTTTGCCCCAAAGCTACCTTTTCTATGAAGTCTACCTCGATTAATACTTGAGCCTACCCTTCTGCTTGATCTGGGATTTCTCTTCTGTGTTACTAATCACCTTCTAAATACATTTATTGTGCTCTTTCCCATCTTAGCCCATCCATACTAGAACGCAACTTCCATAAATGCACAAATTTTGTGCTTTATATACTGGTACTTTCCAGGTACCCAGAACAGTAGCTGGAACAGTGGCGGTATTAAATAAATACCAGCGAGATGAACAACACAGACTTTGGCATCTAAGGCAGTACTGGGAGGGAGTTCTGTGTGCAGGCCCAGTGAGAGTAAAATCAGAGGTAGAAAAAAAAAATTGTAACATGATTGCTACAATTACAAGACTTAGTTTCTCTGAATAGAGATCTCTTTGGGCAGCATTTGACTCTACAATTTCTGCAAAAATACCTTAAAAATTTTTTTATGGAGAAAGTGAATGAAACTAACCAGTCTTATATATACACAAAGAAATTATTCTGGGTCCAACTATCTAGGATTCCCCTTTCTATAAAACTTCTGCATCTGTGCGAGATAGCCCCAGAGTGACTGCTGATTTTATTCTCTTAATCTAAGTTCTAGTCTCATTACCCTTAGGTTTCTATTTTTCATCCTCAGGGAAAGAGAGAGCAGTTACGGCCAGAGCATTCTCACATCTTTCAAAGAAATGGCATAGGTGTTAATCTTGTATTTATGTTTGATGCAGCTAATGACGGTGAAGGCTGGTGCTGCAGGTTTATTAATATGCAGGACTCTCACCTCATTAGTGGCGATGTATGTTTTGAAGTTAAGCTGCAGTGTTTGCCATAACATCGGATCTGGCCCAACATACTTTCTCACGTTCATTTCCTTTGTTTCTACCTGCAGTCAGTGTGTTCTGCTTCTAGGGCTCTCAGCCATGCCTCTCAATAAACACCTCTTTTCTACCATGCTTAACGCTGGTGGAAATTTCAAACATTTTTAGTAATTATGTGTTCATGATGTGATCATATCTTTGTCTTATCTTAATGATTTACATAGTTTTTGACCTACAAGCATAAAGTATAATAAACTTTTTGGCTAGATTTGGGTGTGTTCTTATTAACAGCATTAAGTGATTAATTCATACACTGAAAATATACTGTTATTAGCATTTGAGAGTTTGTATTCTCAAAAATATCATTCCTCAACCAAACACTGAAAAGGGCAAAACAAATAATAGTAACAGCTGACTAAATATAATATTTGATGATGTAATATGAATGGCAATTTCCAACTATTTCCAGCTGACATAAGGCTTACATAGGAACCAACCGAGCAGACTGACCAGCCCTGAGGAATGGGAGGTCTGTCCCTGCTCACTGTCCCACACCCTGACAGTCCTCAGTGGATATGCTGCGGAAATGAGTTCAGATTCGCAATAATTTGTTTGGGTATCACTAACCATGTTTTATAAATTCCACAATATACTATCTATATATATATTTGCTACAGCTAAACATACTGGGCCTCTGTATTCTTAAGAGGCCATTTAAACATGAGAAATAGTTTGTTCCCTTTTCATATTGGGTAACTGAATTTATCTCCAGTTCTTTTTTTTTATGTTAAATTTGTGGTAAGTATAAAGCTATGTCTTTTCCCTCCTACCTTTTTTTTTTTTAAGAAAAATGGGTAGAAAACGATGAACAGAAGAAAACAGATATTTAGACCAAGACAAAAGAGGAAGAAGCTCAGATCACTCAGGGTTTTCTTTTGCAATTGTTTGACTGCCTTCTCACACAGCCTGTGCCAGGTTCCTCCACCTCTCAAAAAAGGGACTCCTGTTGTTGATTTGACACTATGACACATATTCAGCTAGAATTTCTGTCGTCAATCAGAAGCAAAAATGAGTATATGTACTTTTAAGAAAGGAGAGCAGTAAGCTTATATAGAAAAAGTGTATAAACAAGTGTATTATCTATTTAATTGCCTCAGCTGAACTTAAAAGCTCTGATCTTTAATTGCTTGATTGAACTCATCTAAAAAGCTACAATTTTT
The DNA here is from genome assembly GCF_034190915.1 of Cavia porcellus. NCBI lineage: Eukaryota > Metazoa > Chordata > Mammalia > Rodentia > Caviidae > Cavia > Cavia porcellus. The sequence goes on from NW_026947493.1 coordinate 1,361,704, forward strand.
TAATCAAGGAGGAAATTAAATAGCTTTTTGGTAAATAAAGAAGCATCTTTAATCTTATTTTTATGGAATCCAAGTTATTAAATATGGACAAAAGCCCTTCTAAAATATTAAGTTAACAACTACTCGATCTAGGGTAAATTTTTCACTACAAAAGTCTTCAGGGACACTTGCCTTCTTCTGCTCTTCGATAAAAACATATGCTTTTAAAGCCAGAAAGTAAAAGTGTCCATGAATAGCTAAGGAAATGCAAAGCTAAACATGTGAATGTTTAAAGTTGAAAAGTCAAGATTTCAGGATAACGAAGACAAATTTTCCTATCCATTAGAGTTCTTAGTGCTACTAAGCTTCCTCATGTATTTAATGAGGTGTTCTAGCACAGTGTGCTAGAACATAGTAGAGGACCTGTGATATTAGGGATGGCTCTGTCTGCTCTAAGATTCATTAGGCTCTGATTTGGACAGGGGCAGACCCACATTCACTCCCTGATGCTTACTCGAGACTCAACTCTCCACACCTGCCTCATGCAGGCCCTCACAGACCCTTCCCACACATAGGGGTGCATTATGCTGGGGGCGCTCTGGGAACTGGGTGGGCCAGCAAAGACTGAAACAGGAGAGGCCCAGAGTTCCCTTTGAAACCTTCATGGCCTCGATCAGCCATGCTGCTACAGCCCTCAAGTGTCACAGATCAGAGAGGCCTTTCCTGGCCCAGCTGCAACCAGCACAGGGAAAAACCCACAGACCTCTGGGAGGTTCTGATCAACCATGTTTGCACACAGAGAGCAAAGAACAGTGGCCCTGGGAATGGGACGCTAGACTTCATTTTCAGCTAGACAAACCTATTTGAAACGTGTATCAAGGTCCCATTTCAAATGAAAAATTCAGTTATTTCTCCCTAACACCAAGTGAAAATAAAACCAAAAAATATACATATTGGGCTACTAGAGCACTGTTCCCTATCTACTAGTTCCCTATGCATTAGAATTCTCAGTGCTACTAAGTCTTGTAACAGACAGTTATGGGTAGAGTCAACTCATTCAAAGTCAGAATTACCCTGTGCACCTAGAACACAGAACCATCTTAGGACTCGCTCTTGTGACACTGCACCCACTCCCAGGGCACGGTCCTCTGAGTGAAGGCTTTGAGCCTGAGCACTGATACCATCCTTTAGTTCTTTAGTCAGATGAACTGTGTAGCAGATACCCATAAAAATCAATGAAACGATGAAAACTGAACACTGACTTGGTAATAAAATGGCTATGACCACTTTATGGATTCGTGGGTGTAGAGAAGCAGAAATAAAGGGAATGAAGAGCAGCCATGTAAGTTACAGCATGCTACACAGCATCCTTTTTCAGTCTTTGGCCCACCAGACCTGTTTACCTATGTATTTATAGCCAGGGAAAGCAATGGTGGCACAGTTCAGCTGACTCTCCTCATGCTTTCATTTTGCACCAACCTAACTTTGTAGTAGAGAGAATTTTAAAGGAAAATTGGCTTATGAGTCCATTTAATCAATATAAACACTTTCAAGAACTAAATGATGACAATACCTGATTTTACTGTCAAAACCTAGATACCCTCTTTAAAATAGGAAGGAAGATTTCAAAAGAAAATTGGAATCCCTAAGGGTATTAAAACTTCCCACAAAAGAAAACAATCCTTGGTGACAGATATACTACTACAGTTGCAGACTTCCTCCCTCTTTTAATTTAGACCTTTTTTTTTAAAAACAGCAACAAAACTTTCTTTAATCACATTTAGTTGTATGTGACTACATTTCCCAAAGTAGAGAAAGCTGGGTGCGCAGAGGTGTTAAATTAGACAGCACTGTGGTAGCATGAGGCTCTGACGCTGCTCTTCAGTCTCTTCCTCACTTAATAATTCGCTTCTAAATGAACTCAAACACCTTGCGAACATTTAAAAAAAAAAAAAAAGAGGTTACTTTTGCAGCATTCAACAGTTATCCAATTATTCTCTTACATGCTGAACTGTTTCTCAGTCTTTTGCCAATGCCTTAAAGTTCCACTTTCTACGTCTGAGCCCCACTCTCTGAAGAGACAATGTGTGATGACGTCTGAGCCATTAATAAAAGGAAGGAAGGAAAGAACTGCGTGGGGAGAGCGAAGGCTGTGCACCGCAACTGACAATGCAGTAAGACAAATGGACCCTGACATTTTTAAATATTATGAAATATCTTCTTATGTGTTTGGTAAGTGAAATTCACACAAAAAAATAGCAAATTTGTAATCTAAAAGCAGGAAACATGAAAGAAAAAACAAGCAAATTCACATTTATATAAGCAACCACCCTTTTGATTATCAAATATGTTAGCTAACATATTAAATGTCCCATCATTCATTTATTTTAAAATTCAAAGCACCTGGAGAGACTCAGCCCAACCCCAAATCAAGTCAGGGCCTATACCCCAGCACATACCTCTGTGTAAAATCTTTAGACTCCACAAATAGGTAAGGCCATTAACAACCTAAATGTATGAAAGAAAAAAAAAAAAGTACAGTTACAGTTTTTATAGAGAAATTTCTACAGTTAAACATAACCATAAAATTTGCTTTAAAACTCTCAACTAATACGCATTTACTGAACATTTTTCATTTTCGTGCTTTTTTGTGGTGACACTGAATGTAAAAGCTACATGTTCTTTCCTTGGGAGCTTATAACGTCCCAAAGATAATGCATGCCAAACAGAAGAAATAAGTATATGTGTATACATGACGATCATGAAGAAAAAAAACACTAAACTCTTATGGCATGATGGGCAGGAAAGAAGGGGCAGAAAAAAGAACAGACATCTTATTGTTTTATACTTCTGCATGACTTTTCTTGAAATCATGACATTTATGACCAAGGAGAAGCTTTTTTTCTTTTTGTAGTTTTAGGTTTATAAACTCAGGTCTTGAACACTGTACGCATATCTCAGGGAGCTACTTCACTTCCTCAGCCCAAGAAAGTTTTGAATTAACTCATGAACAAAGTAGTAACCCATCTGCAGTCAAAACAGTTCAATAAGGTGGCAGCTCTGAGTGACACGTTCAGTTGATGTGAAGAAAAGGAAAGAAAGCATTACATTTTAGGCATGTGTTTAGTGATGCCTCTGTGGAATTTCCTGTATTATTGTTATGTCTTTTTTGTAAGTGTAAAATAATTTCAAAATAAAGAACCCCTCCCCTATTTTTAAAGTTTATTGGGGCTGGAAAGATGAAACACACCAAAATGATCCTCACACACTATGAATGTGAGAGTTACACAGATACTATCACAAGTGCAAGTCAAGAAAATAGTAATGCAAATTACATCTGGATTTTTCTCTTTAATGATCCGAAGAATAACCCAACTAGAAACTTAAAATTTCAAAATCTTTATACAAAAATTGTTATGAAAGGAGACACATACATTTCATTTACAACCATCAATCCCATATATGATCCTGTAATTTCAAGACTGATTGATGATTAGACACCAAAAAACAGAGAATGCACCATTAAAACAATTTACTCCAAGAATTTAAAAATTATTATCATCACAAAAATTTTAGGTTGAGAACCACATGAATAAAAAACCCCAGTCATAACAAAAAGTAACTGAGTAGTTCAAAAATCTTAAAAATGATGAAAAAAAGGTGACCAAAAGGCTTTAGTTGATCAAAAAAGACTATGAACAATGCAAGAAATGCAAAGAGAAAAATTTACAAATATTAAAGATCTAGAAGATGGAAATCTATATCCTTTAATGCTGAGCACTTAACATATTTTAATAGTTCTCATGGAGAGAATGCATTCCTGAAAGATTTGCCAACAGAGTATAATCAATTTTATTGCATGTTTATCTATTTTAAGAAAATTATTTCTTCCAGAGTTTAGAATTGACATTACAATAAAGCACATGCTCCAGATAGCAAAACACAAAAAAAAGAATATTAATAAGTATGTAATATTAATATAATTATACTATATAATATAAAATATTTTAAAAATAAAAAATATTAATGGTAATTTTAACATTAAAGGAAACAACAGAAACATTTCTAAAAGTGTTTAAGAAAAAAATAACATCAATAATGAAAAGAATTTCTCTCTGAGTAATAGGAGGAGGTCATCTTTAGCATGGAAGCAATGATCTTTTCAATACTAGGAAGCTAGGTTAAACTTCTCAACTTAGAAGCTTAATTGCATTATATAAAACCTGCCTGTTCCAGACAGCATACTATTAAAATTCCCAAAAAATGAAAATCTGAGATAATCGAATACATTCAGGTTGTCAGGTTAAAAGGAGTCAAATGAATACAAATAAATTTTCTTAGATTCAAAAAATATTCTTTCTACTGAGAACACAGACTAGATTTCCTTTAAAGCACATGTGTATCAGTGCACAGGGGAGCTAGAAATCTGTGCATGGAAATCTAGAGTATTATTATGGGTATTCAGCGGGCCAGGCTTCATGATAATGACTTGACAAAGCCTTGACACGAAAGTCCTCAGATCTGCTGTCAATCACTCGCTCCTTGACATGTCAAGTGCACATCCTTTCAGGGACAGCTTCAATCAACGTTCGCTCTCAACATATAGTATGCAGTGTCACTGCTTCAGAAGTGAGAGGAAAAATAAAGTGCGTTCAGTGGCAAGAGAGGCAGAAAGGTGTTCCTCTAAGGATTTTAGTGGACAGTAGATAAAAATCACAGAGCAAGCTGGAACGCTGAAGTCAGGAAGTTTATATGGGTTTTGTGGAATAAAAACTGTTCCCTCCCATACTGGCTCCAGAAGAAAGTGAACCACACACCTCACAAACTTTAGGTCCACCTTGGAATGAACCGCGGCTCTGTGGACCTGCTCTGCAGGCTGGATTATTAGAAGGTGGAAAATAAGATTCATCTGGGGAAGGGAGGGTAGAGATGTCTAATTGTTGTTGTAAGCCAGAAAAAGAAACTGAAGGCCAAGTCAGGGTACTGCACGCCTTTAGCCTCAACTACTCAGGGGCTGAGGCAGGAGGATCACTGAGTCCACACCGGACCAGCCTGAGCAACACATTGTGACCCCTTCCTGAAAATGAATCTGGGGCTGGAGATTTAGCTCAGTGGCACAAGCGCCTGGTTGGCAAGCACAAGATTATGAGATCAACCCAGCACCAAGGTGGGTGAAAAATGAAGCAGGCTGGGATTGTAACTCAGTAGTACAGTACTTGCGGACTATGTGTGAGCCCCTGGGTTTGATTCCTAATACCAAAAATAAATCAGTAAATAAATAACTACAAAAATTTAAAAACAACAGCAATAATGAAGAATCTAAAGCAACTGTGTTAGTGTATTATCTCTCATTCATATTTATTTTTTAAATGTATTTTTCAATTTTTAGGGTGGTATTAGGGATTGAAACCAGGGCCCTCCCACTGTATATTCCTAGTTCTTATTTTTTGGGACAGAGTCTTTCTAAATTGCTAAATTACCCAGTCTAGGCTTCAATTTGTGATTCTCCAGAATCAGCCTTCCAGAGTGCTGGGATTACAAACATGTGTCATTGTATCCAGCCTCTTTTTTTCATTTTTAAACAGTTCTCCTTTTCATCCTTCCTGCAATTTTGTTTTTCTCTCTCAAGACTCTTGGGAGAGCAGAGTAAAAGAACGATGTGTCTGGAGTCAGATAGCTCTGCGTTCAAATTAGGATGTATTAACGAGACAGTATCTCTGGCAGGTTATTTTTTTCTAAGCCTCATTGTGTATAGACTATCATGTTCAATAATCTAGTTTGCAGGATTGCTGTAAAGACTAAATGACATAATATGTATACATAAGTATGCCACAGTGATTGGCACAGGAAATATTAAGCATTTATTTCCTACGTTCCGATTTTTTGCATGGAAGTAAGCAATAGCTAAAGCTATACTCATGCTTTCTGGCCTCACTGAGGAAACTCGGGTAAGTCTCTGGATCACAGTAGGACCCTGGAAACCTGGTCAGTCTGTAAGAACATATTATATCAACCATGACCTTTAGCCCATCAATTTGCCAGTCTCACTTTGATTGGTATAATCCTCTCAGTGTCAGGAGTAATTAACTCTGTGCCAATATGATGTTTGTCAGCTATAACGAAGAATGATTCTAGCTTGCAGCCTACTCAGATTATACGCAAACAAAATTCCGCTGTGGAGGCATTACACATACTTAAGGCCCCAGCAGAGTTTACGGAAAGTCACAGAGGAGCAAAATTATTAAAAGCATTTCTTCTACTCCAGCCATAAGAAGCTTTCATTATTATGATGGGATGAGCCATTTATGCTAGCGAATCTGGATAGAGTTATAAAAAACAACAACAAAAAGACCAACCCCTCATTTTAAAAACTAAAAGGGCAACTGTGAACAAAGATATGGACTAGCACTTATTTTAATGTCTTTCACTGAAATAATTTTTATCATCTTTTGAATTGCCTAACAGGCAAGCCCTAGTGAAAGCAGGATTATTTTTCTGCTGAGTGCACTGACTTCACAGTTTTCCCCACTCTGGTGGAATTGGAAAAACCAGTGGCCTTGACTGGGTGACCTATCAAGAGGGAGGCAAGATTTATGAAGGAGGGAGAGCACGCTTCTCTACTGAGGAAGACAGATTTCTATTTTTTTGCCCTGTTCAATAGATAATTGAGTATATAGAACTTGTATACGGGTTTTTTTCTTTTTCAATTCATATCCTTTGTCTTTTTCTTTTTGCCCTTTATCATACATGTTATTAAAATCCACAGCCTGGAACTGCTAAAAGCCACTAAGCATTCATCCTTCCCTGAGATTAGAGGAGGAAATGAAACATTTTTATTTTCATCTAAAATAGTGATCTAAGTGCTCAAATTTCAGATTCATCTACCTGCACATGTAGATTACAAGCTATTTAGCAGGAACAGCATCAGAAAAGGAAGTTCTCATCACCCTGGGAAGTTCACACTAATAATTAGAAAGAAAAAAGGAAAGCTGTGAATTACAGTGAACTAAGAAGACTAAATAAGTGTCCATGTTGGATTAAAGAATTTGAGTTATCAGTTTGATGTATAATGAATGTGAAAATAAGCCATTTAATTAAATGGTACATGATAGAACCACTTTGTTCTGTATTAAACCATTTACACCATCAGAGTGCCTTTAGTTTAGCAATTGTTTACTATTATACCACCCATGATTTCTCTGAGATGCTGTGTAGCCCATATCTGAAATCTGGAACTTACACAGTACTGTTAGTTTAGCTGATATAGTTCACTAGTTTATTAATGAATGTCAAAAAGAGGAAAACTGCTTGTAATCACAAGGGGGAAACTTACTAGAGGTAGTTGATTAAATGGAGTTCTAGGACATAAGAAGACTACAGAGATCTCTAAAAGCAGAGTAGTATTTTTCATAAACTATGTTTAACAGTTTAGGCTCTGCAAGTATTTTCTAGTCATGTGTTTATATCTATAAAATGCCCAAAAGACCAGTTTTATTTTTGAAGAAGTTGGAAATTCTACCGGCCAATTTGAGCACCGAGGTCCCTGAAAATGTGATACTACAATTGGTCAGAGTAGTGTATGTTAGGGGTTAGTCCATGCTGAGAAGAAACAATAAAATGATAAGAAAGGACCTGACAGCCAATCAGGACGAGGGGGCAAGGGAGAGAGAAACATCCTGGGGATATAAGAATAGGTGTGACTAGACAGATTAAATCAGACAAATTGCATAATACTGAAATCATATACTTACTGCTACTGCAATTCTTCCAAGGACGTGTTCTGGAATTTTCTTATATACATCCAAAGATCCCCCTGTAGAGACAAAGATGTGGTGTTATCTTATGGTTGATACATTGTGTCAACCTGAGACCATATAGGGGTTTAACTAACAGACTCAGCAGGAAGCCAGGGTTCTTAATTTGTAAATATCCTACTCCTGTGCAAGAAGAAGGAAGGAGTTTTGTGAGTGCTACACTCTGCCCTGATAAGGGAGGTAGAGAGGCTTGCTTTTGTCCTGGCTGCTTTTGCTGGCTGCTGCCTTGAAGTGTTGACCTGGAGCCATGCCATCCTGCCTTAGAGCCAGATGACTATGAACTGAAACCTCCAAAAACTGTAAGCTAACTAACCTTTGCTTCTTTCATTTTGTGTGTTAGGTATTTTGCCCCAGCAATGAGAAAAAAGTAACCAGGATATGTTACTACAAAGAAAAGCAGATTGGGCCATTGTCCTGTGCATTTATTGTCAAAATACATTTTCCTCATTTTTATTGGATGTGAGGCAAAACTGGGTTTTACACGCTTTTAATAATGATAGAGTCAGACATTCAGATGAAGTATAAATAGATACTTCCCTGTATTCCCAAGTATATATTCAGTCACATAATGCAAAAAAGTAAAGGAATTCTACCCTATTAAGAATCTACATTTTATGGAAAGTTGTACATACACAAAACTATAAAGATCAACACGACAGTTACATCTATCATGTCCTGTGTACCTCTTTTTACAAATGTAAATTAGGGCCTTGTCTTTAAATGTTCACATTAACCAAGAAAAGTTGGTTGGATATAAGGCTCAAAACACACCTAAGGACCTATAAAGCAAAAAGAGCAATGCTAACATTTATCTAAATGAATGCACCTCTTCAAATCAGGTATCAAGACAAGAAATCAGGGCTGGAGTTTCAGCTTAGCAGCACAGTGTTTACCAGAGTAAGTTCAAGTCCTGAGTTTGATTTCCGGTACCAAAACACATAAATAAATAAATAAATAATCTATTCTCAAGATACTGTCTTGGTTTCCTGTTGAAAATTCTCTTTGATAACACTTTGAAAACCACTTCATGAAGTAAAAAAGAAACCCCAATTTCTATATCGTAACACCCTCTCTATCTTTATCTAATTTAGCTTTAAATTATTTTTGGCATTTTCCAGAAAATTAAAAACCGTTAGATTGTGAACATAATTAAGGCAGGAGCCAGTTTGGTCATTTCTCATTTTCATCAATTTGGAAATTAGCATGACTCATGGACAGTACAGAAGGTTGTTTAATAAATTATCTGTCAGATGAATAAATGCATGAGTCAAAACTATCACAAATTTCACTAGTTAGTCATGGTTACTGTGATGCAATTTCAAAGAAGGAAACATAAACCATTTGTGGTGAGAGTAGCATCACTGAAACAACTGAAACTTCCTAGGTACGCTTTTCTTTCTTTCTTTCTTTCTTTCTTTCTTTCTTTCTTTCTTTCTTTCTTTCTTTCATTTTTCCTAGGTACTATTTTCAAGGAATCAAATATTCATTTGGAAGTATACACGTGGGTAGGCTTGTTAAATTTTCAATTTTACATAAGTGGTATATGAATTTCAGGAATAGAGTTTATGTAAAGAACTGTTACTTATTAATAATCTGGTAAGAATCACTTTAACAATATGTAATAACCTTCCTATTAAGAGTGAAACGTAGGGCTGGGGGTTTAACTCAGGGGTATAAGCGCCTGCTTGGCAATTCGAGGTCGCCAGCACCAAAATAAAAAGGTGAAACGTGCAAAGCTCTACAAAAAATTGTCTAGGACTTGTGAGAAACATTTTTTTTCCTATCAAAGGCTAAAAATGTACATTTACCACTTTACTAAGGGATGACTTATCTGAATGCTTAGTAAGGTGAAGCATGACATTCCTTAGAAATACAGTCAAGTCTGTTTTGCAGATGTATTTTTATATCATATTGTTATAAAGGTGGATATCAGAGAACAAAAATTTTTAATTAAAAATTTCAATGTAAAATAGTAGCTATGTGTACATGAAGCTACTAGTACTGTTTAAAGCACACAGAGGAAAACAAGATTACTGGTTTAGATAAATTTCGCTTATAGTTTCCAGATTCTGACAAGAAGTTGGGACACCAGTGTGTAACTAAAACTTATGCTTTGGCTCTGGTGCTACTGGGAAGACGACGAGAAGAAGATACCTGCAAAGACACGAACTGTCCCTTATTTACTAGAACAGCATTTTTACTACAGATGCAGTAAAAGTGAAAATGTGGCAGGAAAGTAAAAGCCTGTGTCCTCCCTGATCATTCAGATGGCCAGGCAGTTGCAGGGATGAACAAGTTCGAGAAGATAAAGCTTTACATGGTACTTAGGAGAGTACTGAGAGCGGCTTACTGGACCAACCCAGTGAGCAGTGAGGTGCTCCAAACTTCCAGGTGCAGCCCATCCACAGGCACACTGGCAAGAAGTCCTAAGAGGAGATTCATTTTTACATAGGATATAAATCGGGTGGACTTAGTTAAACAGACAACAGTTTCAACAACTAAACCAAAAAGCCAAAGATCATCCTTCTACCATTACCAGCAGAATAAGCCAAAAAAAAGCCCTTTTTGAGGTAGTTTAATGGTTCTTGGACACATTCCTTTATTTCAGTTAGGTCCCCCTTCTCTAGGCATCCATATGGATAAATCTTCATGTGTCTGGTTCTATGTTGTTACCCATCCTTTTTGTGCTCATTAGAGATAAATGTCAAGGATGAAAAATGGTATGGTAGTCATACTCAGAAGGAAGAGTTTCTGTTAAACTCATAGTGCAGTTCAGTAACTCTTATCAGGCTAAAAAGGGTAGAGGGTTTCTGTTTGTTTTGCTCATCTTACTGCCATTTGCATCCTACAGGTTTATCCAAATAAGGTAACGCTTAGGATTACCAAATCACCAAATATTAGTGCAAAAAGGGACATCAGTATGAATCCACTCACTTCATGTTTTGGTTTAAAGTTAAATGTTCCCCCAAACTCTCAAGTGTGTAGAAGGTGAGTGGATTAAGGGGGTATTGTACTCATTACTAGATTAGCCCACCTGTGAACCCGCAGCTTGAATGTGCTGTTAGGACTGGGGCTTAGTAGGAAGGGCACGACCTTGAAGGGTGTATCGCACATGACCTTCAAGGGTGTATCGCACCCCTGGCTTCTTCCTTTGCTCTGTGCTTCCTGGACCCTATGACATGAGCAGCTTCTTTCACCAAACCCGTCCATCAAGCCCTTCCTGCTTTCCACCATGCCATTCCAAATTGCCACTGACTATAGACTGAATCTTCTCAAAACCATAAGCCAAAACATACCTACCTGCCTTTAAGTTGTGAGTGTTGGGCACTGTGTCTTAGCGATAGGAAAGTGATTAAGATACCTTATATGACAGATGGGAGAAACTGAGTCCCAGAGTTATGAGTACGAGAGCTAAAGTCAAGCCTCAGTCACTGGTAAAGCTCGCAGAAAATCTAATACTTTCAACTTTCCAAAACGCCAAGAATTAAAAGCTCTACCAATAATATTACACAGCGTTAGAATTACATGTAAACTTTTCAATAGCTTCAAAACTCACTGCAATGTGATACCACTACTGTATGACATATGACAGTGTATGAGATGTTGGTAGTCAAAGCTTCCAGGAACTCATTCATATGTGGTTCCACGGCTTTGAACTTTATGCTCATGACTCAACAGTTACTGGTTTATTCTCTATGCCAGGCACTTCTCTCTTTGCTGGCCACAGGCCATCCATGACTAGTCTTTCACTGCATGCCACTGTCCACTAGGGAGACCAAGAAAAGGCTGTTGGTGGATTAGCAAAAACCCATGCTCGCTGCAGGACAATTAAGATACATCTGACGATAAATTAGGGCAACCTTCTTCATAGAAGTAGACCAAAATTTCTGTCCTTACTCTAACACAGAGGCTAAAATAGAAAGTAGTGCCTTGCACACAGGGTAAATACATAGTAATAAATAAACCAGAAGCAACATTTCTGACATGTTAGTCCCAGTATCTGCCTTAAAATAAGCATGATTACTACTAATATCAAAATACTGAAATCAGGAGCCACAAATAAAAATTTCAATGGATAAGCCATCACAGTTTTTTTCAGCTGAAAATATTAAAAAACCCTTTCTTTGCAATGAGTGTTTTTAAACAATTTATCCCCAAAGACAACCTAAATGCATGCATATATAATTGAAATCCACGCTTTGGGTGTTTATGAATGGATTAGTTTTCATAACTGAGAAGGTGTAACATACCACACTTCTCTACCTAAAACTTGGCGGTGGTTTCCTAATAAATTCAGATGCAACACAAAACATTTGAAGACACAATGATGAAAAAACATTAATCCATACATTTTACAAGCTCCTCAACTTATAATAAACTAGGATAAAAGTTAAAGAAATTCACACCTGGACCCACCACTATGAAACTCTTCCTAGCCTAGGACAAAAAGGGAATCTTGAACAAGCAAGTGAATCAAGGTGTGAGTTACAACCCTACTTCAATTTGGTTCACAAATAGAAGCATTTGGCAAAATTTTGTTTTTGTTTACAATTCTGCACTGATGACTATGAACATCTTTTTCCACATAAACACAAACACGGCCATCTTTTCCAAAACTGTAGAACAAACTAAGTTCGTGAACCAAGGTACCACTGTAGCTGAAAGAAAAAAACGGCCAAGAATTCTACCTTCTGCAAAATTATCCTACAACGCATGAACGAGGAATTTGCAAATAAAGAAAAGCTAAAAAAAGTAAATCACTGGCTGACCCATCATAAAAGAGATAAAATGAACTTAGACTGAAGGAATGTCAGACTGCAACTGCACAAAAGCAGAGAGCTGCAGTTTCTAGTCAACACAAGCTGTTAAGCTATCTTTTTTTTTTTTTTTTTTTTTTGTACCAGGGATCGAACCCTCAACCTTGCACTTGCCAGGCAGGCACTTATATGTAAAAAGCTGTTTTGTTCAGCAGATTAGGTTCACAAAAAGCATTTTATGGTATTTTTTATTTACTATGGGCTTACTGGGAAATAAGCTTATTATAAGTTGAGGAGTATCTATACAATTAAATGAAGGTGATATTAATCTTAACTAAATTGTTATAGGGTAAGATGTTAGTTATAATCCCTAGGGCAATCACTAAGAGTATAACTTAAAAACTATAGTAAACCAAGCCACCTAGGAACTTTTATTTTATGAATGTATGTATGTATATAAATGTTTTGAGACAGAGTTTTGCTCTTAGTACAGCCTGCCCTTAAACTCATGATGATCCTCTGGCTTCAACCAGCCTCCTGGGATTGTGGGACCTTCTGGGATTACAGGTATCACATGGAAATCTAAATGGGGCATTAGAAAATATTTAACAGAAAAGAAGGTAGAAATAGAGACAGGAACATAAAAGACATAAGATATAGTAAAATAGCAGATATAAATTTTACCTTGTCTGTAATTATATCAAGGGAAAATGATTTACACCTTCTGACTAAGTAAGATATTGGCAGAATAGACTCAGATGCAAAGGACTAAATAAACTGGATATAAATGACAGAAGATATAGCACACACACAATAATTAACAGGGAGTTAGAGCGACTATATTATTGTCAGAAAAAATAGTTCTTGCTCAGATACTATCACTAGGGCAAAAGAAAGACTTTAAATGATAAAAAGGTCAATTCATCATGAAACTATAACAATCATAAATTTAATGTATTACTAATTAATACAGTCAAATATGTTAAGTATAAATATATAAAGTAGAAAGAGACAACTCAAAAATGTTATCTGCAGACTTCACTATTCAACTTTCAAAAATGAATACAACTACACAAAGACTAATGAGAATAAAATACTTGAATAGCATTTTAAACCAATCAGATCCAGTAGGTATCTAAAAGACTCTCCACCTGCTCACAGCAGAACACATTCTTCTCAAGAACACACACAGCGTTCTTCATGACAGACCATGTGTTAGGGAATAAAACAAGTCTCAATAAATTTTAAAATAACTGCAGTCATGGCAAAGTATGTTTTTCAACCATAATGGAATATTAGAAATTAACAATAAATGAGCACTTGAAAAGTTTACAAATATGTGAAAATTACATGTCATGCTCCTAAAATAAAAAAACAGTGAAAAGGAAATCACTAGGAATGTCCTTTATGAGAAATCAGAGACACAATATAGTAAAACTTCTAGAATGCTCTTAAAGCTGCATTTCATGAACTATGCTGACCAAGAAGGAAAAAAGTTTCTTCACCTTACTAAAATCTGGAATGAAAATGAGAACATTGCTACCAGTTTTACAAAAAGTATTACAAGGGAAGAGTAGCAACAACTGTACATCAACAAATTAGATAATTTAGATGCAGCATTATCCTGACACAGAAAACAAGGACATACAAAAACACAAACCAATACGAATATGAACGCAAGTATTCTCAACAGCTGCAGAACAGATGCTTGGAACACACAAGGTCCTTGGTGGAAGCCCATGCAATGCACATACACACAGAGACACACAAATACCAGTAAACTGAACCCAGGAATATATACTAGCAGTGACTAGCACAAAAATAAAATGAAGAAAATAGTTCAATTTGCAGTATCACTTAGAAAATACTTAGGTGCAAGCTGGGCATGGTGGCACATGCTTATACTTCTTAAAGGATGTTATACAACAGTTAGTAGAAACAGGAAAAGACAGTCAACATTGTTAGTTCTTGGGAAATCTAAAAATAAAAATGTGATGCTCTTTTTTACAATAAGAAAAGGTACATAACAACAAGGGTTGACAAAGACAGAAAACAGAATCCTAAGTTGCTGGCATGAATACAGAATGGTATGGAATGGAACAGAACAGTTTGGTAATTTCTCCAAGAGTTAAACAGAGAGTGATCATATGACCTAGCAGTTCTACCTGAAGGTATAAACTCAAGAGAACTGATACAACATATGTTTGTACAACTTTTACATAAATGTATGTAGTAGTATTATTCATAATTGGAAATAAAGTCAAAATATTCCAAATGATCATCAAAACCTGAAAATAAACAAAACTGTTGTAGTCAAGATTGTAAGGAAAATCATTTAACACAGGACACATAATTTATGGAGTTATTTTATAATAGACACCCAAAGAGTTGAACATGAAAAGTACAAGAAATCTGTCTACACACTAAAGACCCCAAAATATTGTGCTGAGGCCCTGGACCCCATGGCAACAGAATACACTAAGTGCAACATCCTGCATGAGGCCAGCTGAAGACCTAGAGCTCAGGGCAACGTCTCATGCAAGTCTGTTTCACAGATCTGCACTGGGAAGGCCTAAAGGTCAGCAGTGGAAACCAGAATGTCTGTGCCAGAGAGATGAAGGACCTGTGCCAGCAGCTGAGGGTTCTGGCGTGGAGCCAGGAAGTGACACTCAAAATAAGGACTAGGGATCTTCCCAAAAGTACCACAACCATCCTCAGTGACAACAAGGTCCCGAGTTCCACTGACAATAAGAACAGCCGAGTTTGTATCAGGAAGCCAGAGTGACAAGCTTCTTCAGGAGACTGAATAGCACACATCTTCCCCTCCAGAGCCAGGAAACAATGCTCAAAGTAAGGACCAGAGCTTCCCTTGAAATGAATAGCAGCCATTCTAAGCGACAAGGTCCCGAGCTCTTTTGATGATGAGAACAGCCAAGCTCCTATCAGGAAAGAAGCTCGACAAGCTCCTCCAGGAGAACCCATGGCAACAGGAGAACACTACCACCAAGAGAACCAACAACACTATTTCTTCCTCCCTAGCTCTCCCTTTTATGTTGGCAATGATCCTCAGGTGGACCCTCCACACCAGCACCTCACTGATTCAGTTCAGCTGGCTGTCACAAGCTGACCACCAGTTGTCATCACAAAAACATGAGACCGCTATGCAATGGATATTAGTGATAAAGTGGGATGAAGTATAACATGATGATCTTTGAAAAGAATACACTAAGTACAAGAAGCCACACACAAGGGCCACATATTTATTGTACGATTAGGTTCATGTGACATGTCAGAATAGGTAAATACATAGAGGAAGAAAGGACATCAATAGTTTCCAGGGACTCAAGGGAAGGGTACTAATGAGGGATTCACAAGGTTTTCTTTCAGGAAATAGCAACAAATGTTTCAAAATTAGATACTGATAATGGTTGAACAACCTTAGGAATATACTAAAAACCACTAATTTGTATACATTAAAAGGGTGAATTTTATAGTATTTGAATTATATCTTAATAAAAAAATTTTAATGTAACTGAAGACTTCAAAGTAACAAAAAAGTTTAAAAGAGGTAACCTGTTTGCCTCTATGAATCTACTTTATCTAGGCAGTCTCCACATTTGTCATACTACCTATATTAAGATTTTAAATTCTTGACATCTACTAAAACTAATTTAGAATACATTACACACTTACTATAGTATCAAGGTACCCATACTGATTCATTAAAAGTCTGATAGGGCATGAACTGACTGTATTAGTAAGATACTGAGAAAACCCATGAAGAACTGTGTGCATGCGTGTACATGTGTGTACGTACAGATGTTTTCAGTAGATTAGATACAAAAACTGACTGAACACATAAAATTTAAAGACTGCTTAGATTTAAAGTGTGCAAATGATGATGATATCATTTCTCTGGCAGGATATCAAGAAATCTTATTCTGATGCAAGAATTCAAGAAAAAAGTACCAAAACAGAAATAAATAAAAAAGACTGGAGTCCAAAGAAAACAAAACACATCTTGGTTTTGGGTAAACAGCTGTGCTGAAAAACAATTTCTTATCTAGCAATTAAGAACTGATTTCTTTCCAAAAGACACAGGACATTGGGTTAATAGATTTCTTTAAAAGAAAATCTGTTTTGGCTATTGAAACACTAAAGAACAGAACATCTGTTTTGCAAGTAAAGACAGATTGCATAGACGACTCAAGTATCAAACCACTGATTAGACTAGCGTTTAATCTGTTCTACTTAAATTTTCAATAAAAGTAAATGAAGTTATATTCCTGAAATTAAAGTCTTGCTACAAATATTTAATGCCAGGAACCCCCAACATTAAGAGGATTTTAAGAGTATAAAGGAGGCAATTATTAGTATATTTTAATCATTTTATTCTATTTGATGTCAAATCCAGGTTTAAAAGCAAAATCCTTTTAAAAATACTGTCAAAAGGAACACTCACCATCCATGAATTCTGTACAAATGGAAATTCTGTTTTCTACAAAAAATGCCCCATAAAATCCTATGATATATGATGAATCACACTGTAACAAAAATAAGAAAAAAAGTAGTTAAAAACCTGCAAGGCAACATCACAGGCACGTTTTACAAGCACAAAAAGACCAGGAAAACAATTACCTTGTAAAGAATCTCCAATTCAGACATAATTTGCTTCTGAAGTTCCAGTGTAATATCTAATAGTATAACCTAAATATAGAAAGACATTAATGTTAAAACATTTATCCATCTTCAAATAAAACACAGTTCTAATCACTATGAAATGTAAAACCAAAACACGGTGTTTTGGTGATTCGCCCGGGCCCTCATCCCTCCCTGTCATACTGAGTAATACACCCAGCACCCACATCTGCCTGGACCTCTGTAGGGGGCAGACAATATGCAGTGATTGATGGGATCCAGGCAAAAGCCAGGTCGCAGAGGTCAGCATTAATGGCTTTAAAAGCCAGTTAAGTTATAACACTCTTAATTTACACCTGTATTCAGCTATATTGGTTACTTCAGAAGGGGAAGATACGAATGACCCTGGAACCATTAAAGAAGAATGGTCATGTGATTCAGACACTAGGTAATAAGCAGCCAGGATGGTAAGAACATTAAAATGGGGTTTTTGTTATGCAAGTGTAAGAGTTTTTAAAATATGCCCTCTTTTTATTTTTTCCCAAGTGGATAGTATTTCTTTGCTAATATTGCTACAGACTTTTGTAGCCCAAAGGGACCTCATTTCAACCTAACTTCCTCATTTTGGGGAGGAAGTCACTAAGGTTTCTTTTCAGGGAACCGCTGCGAGGCAGGGCTGGGTCCCTCTCTGACTCAGGTCCCTGCTCTTCCCAGCACTGGTTTTCCTTAGAGTATCAGCTACTGAGCTGGGCGGGTAAGGATACAGTTTAGCTTATTTCAAACACTTATTTGTTTTTTAAAAAAGTGGATCAACTGTTCAAAATTTACTAAATTCTTCAGTAAAACCAACTCAAGAGAAATTGTTTTTTACTTAAAAAACACACAGGAAATAAAACAGGTGGAAGACAAATTTTAAGAGTTGTGGCAGAATTTCTGACTCTAGACATTTCTAGGTAAAACTTAATATTCAAGATTACAAGTGCAGCATAATTGTACACCATACAACACCAATTTTCATTTTTTATTACAAATAAAGAATACTGGAAAAAACATAAATCAGGAATTGTACACTGCTGATAGAGCAAGGAAAGAAAAGGACAATTTGAAAACATACTTTTAGTACTGACATCCATTTGAGGAAAGGGAAGGGTAAAAAAAAGAGGCAGCACCAATTTCTATCAGGAGTTTTGCTTCAGGGTTATTTATAAAAGCTCTCAGTAAACCAGATTGTAAGTGTAATACAAAACTTCCAAGAAACATTTAAACACCTCTCTCGATCAATAGTCATTTGCCAACTATATTCACTTACATCTTTGTTTCTGTATAAAACTTAGCAACAAAATAAATCCATCCAGTTCTATGCCATAAAATACCACTATGTCAAATAGAGAGCGTCTGCTACCCTAAAAAACTCTGTTCAAAGAAACGAAGTTATTATTGACCTGAAGTAGTGCTTCTCAACTCTGACCTTACAATTAGTTACCTACAGCACTCTTAAAAAATGCAAGTGCAAAAGCCTTGTCCCAGAACAATGGGCTGGGCCACATTTTAGTATACATAAAGGCTCCCCTAAGGACTTTCTAACCAATAATAAGGTTAAGAACCATTTATTTAAGGTTTCATAAATGCCATTTATGCCGTGTTAAGAAATGAGACTATCAAGACCTACTAGATCTCTGGGCATGCAACCTAGAAATGACGAGATTCCACATGGTTAGCCAACACCTTGGAAAACCCAAAAAAACACGATCATAGCATTCTCTTAATTGGGTTGCTGTGGCCTAGAATAAAGCTAAAACTCTAGCATGCCCTTTAAGACATTCTCCCACATTCCGGCTCAACTCCTTACTCTAACTTCTTCTCTCACCTCGAATCCACACATGCACTGTGGGCTTTCCGCACTTCCACTCCACAGGCTCTGCATATAAAACCTGTTTGACCAGGCTGGGGATTTAGCTCAGTGGCATAAGCACTGGTGCATGGTGTTAGTTGGATCCCGGTACCGGTACTGATAAAAAACAAACAAACAAACCTGTCTGACCAGTTAGACCCAGCTTGAAGGCCTCACCATCTTGATGAAGCCAAGCCAAAGCCTTCCATCTTCCAGCTCAGTGCTGACCCGGTATATTTCTCCTAAAGATTCTCCTTACTGCCTACTACAGTAAGTAACTACAGCCTGGAGGATTCAGGGTAAGCCCCTGAAGGACAAGGACTGAGTCTTGCATATACTGGACTTCTGTGTCCCCAGCACCAATCACAAAGTTTTACTCACAGTAATGCCCACTAAGTGATGTGGAACTTAATTAAAGTACTGCATACAACCATAAACTCTTGCTAGACACAAAGGACATGAATTGTTTAATTTCCGCAACTACATTTGAAACAAAAGGCATTAATACTGTAACAAAAGTCTCGCACTGATCTAAAGTGGAACAAAGAATACTGTGTTTGTGGAGCTAATACATTGTACTCTAATTTATCCTCATCATTTTTGGTATTTGCTATACTCCAGAAAAGTGGAGATTTCATAATGACAGAAAAGTGAATAAAGTAATTTCTGGGACCTGAGAGGGAAAGTAAAATCTACTCAAAATAACTCCACTCAAATGCTATTTTCTGGGAGACTTGGCACTCTGGGTGGAAGGTTAATTCTCCTTCCCCTGGGCATTCTTGGGAGTGAGCTTTGCAGCTGCTAAAAATAAACAGGACCATTCTTTCTTGGAAGGCAACAGAGAAAAGCATAGCAAATGCTCATTTTCTTGTCCAAGTACAGGAGAGTACGAACTGCCTGAGTCTTTGTGGTTTATTTATTTCCTCCTCAGGAAGCACTAAATGCTTTAAACTGGCAAAAATCTGAATAGAAAGCATTTCCTGGAGAAACGGTTAAGTGAGAATCTGAAATACCTGAGTGCATTTCCCTTGCTCTCCACTACACCTCCAGGACAAATAAGGATGAGTTGTCAAGTTAAATACAAGCAGTCAAGTGACTGAATTATAATTTACTCTGTGCTCCATTTAAATTAGTGTGAGGCTATTAAAATATACAGTATAAATACGGCAATTCATCACAAGCTGTCATGGATGACTTCATTTATTTACTGGAGTGGCACACGCGCCACTAAAGGGAAGGAGAGCAAAATCACAGGTCAAATTAAGCCGCTATTCTGTTTTAATTCACTTATTTAATCTGTGGTGACATAATTGTCTTTTACAGTATGTACAACTCAGAAAGGAAATTTGGGAGGATTACAGTCAGTATACAAATGATTAATCAAATGGTCCATTTAAATGCTAGTTTAAAAGGAGCAGAAACCCCAAAGCAGTCCAAGAATGATAATCAGTCCATGCTACAAGAAATTTCTTTTTAGATAGATTTTTCCCAGTTAGAAAACAAACAATACTGGGAAATCTATTAAATCCTCCAAGCATTACTATTTGAAAGATTTTATAGAATACATTAATGGTAGAAAAAGGTTCTGCCTACATGATAGCTAAGAGTTTTTAAAATTTGTTTTCTGCTCTACTTATTTGCAATTGTCTTGCCCATCCACACCAAACAAACAAGCAAACAAACAGCTACTTAGAAACACGTTTCTAGAGTTACATGGGTCACTATCAGTCATCTTTAAAATGTGATTAGGCGTCATTTTCAAAATATTCTCTTTGAGGCAGAAAATTTTCTAAATTCTATGGTATAAAATAAACATTCAAAAACTTCATTTTTCCCAAAGATCAACTCCTTTTTAAAATACCTGAAATGATACTTCACTACTGAAGTCTAAAAAAATAAACAGTATAATAATACATTTTTATGTTTAAAAACCAAGAACACTTAAAAATTCATAAAAATTAGAGATCTGTTTAGTAGGAATAGAAAAGTAACAGATTTTCAAGGACTCTTATCTAATTGCTTCAAAGCCATTCACAATGTGGGTTCCACTGAGCACTTGGCCTGGGAAAATAGATTCCCCTCCTCATCCGATGCAGGCATCAGCACCTGCAGGTGATTCTGTGTGGACAAGGACTGTGATTTGTGGCTCTTTACAATCCTTCTGTGACACTAGGTAGTGAGTCTCACAGCTGGGGTCACTGAGAGGTTCAAGTGACATGCTTAAAGTCACACGGAAGTCAGGGGAGGGTCAGGAAATGATTAAATGTGCATCTAACTCGTAACCTTCCATTTCATCTTTTAATATGTATTTTAAAAAGCTAAGAAATATTCTGAATGACAGCAATGGCCCACACCAAAAACACTATAGGATATTTTGTTTGTGAGCTGAATCTGCTTTTGAGATGTTACTTCGGAAGATAAATGAATGAAATAAGGAACAAACAAAAGAAAAAATGCATTCATTCAGCCAGTCAATCAACAAATTATGTGCTAAACACTTACTTATTAAGTGTGGTGCTATGTAAGAGGCCCTGTATGTAAGGCTCTAAAGGAAGAAAATAAGATCTCTTCCTTGCTTACAAAGAGATTTCAATCTAATAGACTGTGTATATGAATCATCAAATGCAAATCAGGATGCGGTAACACCTTTTTAAGAGTCACATACAGAGAGCTCCAGAAAGGATAGATACAGGACGGCAGTTATCCAGAATTGTCCAAGGAAGAGCAGGCCCCAGAAGGGTGGCAAGGATTCAGGCAGCTGGAGACAAGGCTGCAGGTGTCTTAATGAGCTGGACTACACGAGTCAAAGCAGCACTTCAGCAGCTGAAGTGAGACAGCTCCAAGGTGCAGATAGGGCAACAAGTTCAAATTAAAGATCTGCACATAGGAGACAACGCCGTAGGAGCAGACTGACAGACCATGCAGGATCCCGAGTTCCACTGCCTAGAGAGTAACTTGATGATGGGAGTGGAGGTGGTGGTGTAACATGGAGCATTTGCAGAGGGGAAGAAATATGACCAGAATTGTGCTTTGGGGAGACAAATCCGAGGGCGGTGAGCAATGAAGGCATGCAGCTAAGAGCGCTTAGATCAAGATCACTTTGGTCTAAATCCGGGTCCCACTACTTCTTAGCTGTGGGACATTGGGCAAATTATTTAACTTTCCTATGACTCTGGTTTAACAGGCATCACTAATAGTAATCTCTTACTAGGGTTCTGTTAAACAGGGATCAATCCTGGTAACAAAAGCTTGTTGTATTAAATGAGGAAAACGTAAAGTACTTGATATAGTATAATTAGCAGTAAGTGGAATTCTATATACTGAAAGAAGAGTTCAGAAACTGGTTGACGAAAATGAGCACTTACAGATAAGAGCAAAGGCCTTCTAATGACGAGACAGAAAAAGGAAAAGGTGAAAAACAAACAAACCCACAAAACACAGAAAAGTCACCAGGCTCTCAGACATGACATGAGCCAGAGCAGCTTGAGAGACAAAAGACAGATGAGAGGAGCCCCATGGCCACCCAGCTTACTGACAGGCAGGAGGGAGCTTCCAGGTGAGGGCAGGGAGGGGAACCCAGGTGAATGCAGTCTCTCCTTCTGTTGAAAGGGCTGGACTGGATGTCTGGGCAGCCACAGCAGCTACTGGGGTCAGCACAGGGGATGATGGAGCCTGAGCAGCACATGGATGTTAATGTCAGGAACTACCTGAGGTCAGAGGACCAGGAATCACTCTCCAGTCCCACAATGGGCACGAAGAGTTTGTATTCCCATCAGGCAGTGGGGAAATGTGGTAATTCCCAAGACACTGAGAAAACTCTGCAGAAGAGAACTGCCGCAGTTCAATGGGAATGTCAGTTCCAGGGGAACCCCTGGAGCTGGTCTCCTCCAACAAGGCTTAAAAGCAAGTCTTAAGAGGATCAAATTACTTCAAAGTCACTAAATAGTATCTTAGAATAAAGTTCCAGCATATTTAAAGGGATGCAAAAATACCTAATATCTATGCTACATGACTGGCACAATAAAAATTTGTAAGGTATTAGAAAAGAAAATACAACTCAAAATGAGAAAACAGACTAGTCAAAATGGACCCAGACATAACAAACATGACATAAATTAATAAAAAAAGGCCATTGGTTTAGTTACTATATTACATTCATTCAAAATGGTAGGCAAAAGATTAAGCATGCAAGTAGACACAAAAGGTTTTTTTTTTTTAAAAAGGCATATTCAAAGTTGTATAGATAAAAAGGACAAAATCTAAATGAAAAATACAATGGACAATATTAAAAGATCACTGACCTTGAAGACACAGGAGAAGAAACTATCCAAAATGAACTATAGGGAAAAAAAGACTAAAACAGACAACATTACATCATTTACTGTGGGATAACTTCAAAAAGCCTAATAAAAACACAATTAAAGTTCCAAAGGTACAGAATTGATACTCAAAGAAATAATGGTGAAATTTTCCAAAATCTCATGAAAGCTGAAAACCTACAGATTTAAGAATATCAACAGATCTCAAATATAAGAATCACCAAAAATTCTAACAAAGCTCCTTGTGATCAAATTGCCAGTGATAAAGGAAAAAAATCTCAATTAAAAGTAGCCAAAGAAGCCAGTGCTAATATACAGAGGAACAAAAATTAGAAATAACAGTGAGCTTCTAGCTGGAAAGAATGAACAGAGTGAAGCCTTTAAAATCTAAAAGAAAAGGTTTCAATCTAGAATTCTGTATCTAGCGAAAATAAAAATACCTTCCAAAAGAAGAATCAGAAATACAATTTTCCTAACATACAAAGGCTGAAAGAACTCAATACCAAGAGATCTGAAGCACCAGAAACATAAAAGAAAGTCTCTCAGAAGGAAAGGAATAGCAGGTTAGAAATCGAAGTCACAGAAAAGACTGAAAAGTGTTAGAATTGGTAAATGCATGGATAAATTATATATTTTTCTTACTTTTAAATGTCTTTAAAAGGTAAATACCTAAAATACTGACAGTGACAGTGCATTTTGGGATTTATGACACAGAGGTAAAACATATATTAAAAACATGAAGACCAGGATGAGGGAAACAAGAAAAGGTAAGGTTCTTAGATTACAGATAGAAGTGGTGTAGTATATTTAAATAGTATATTTAAATAGGAAAAGTATGGTAACTTAAAAAGGGTTGCACTTTATTTAGAATATTAGTTTATCAAAAAGCAATGACTTACCTACCTCACAGGGTTGTTGTAAGGATTAAGATGTTTGTTAAAATCTTGACTACCTTGAATGTGCTAATAAACATATTTTTTCTACCTCTTTTTAAAAAAAAGTAGGCTATGAAGTCTAGAACACCCACTAAAAACAGGCACAGGGTAGCACTTACACAGACAGAAAAACTGAAAACATAAAGCAAAATGACAGATCTGAATCTAACTATATCAATAATTACATGAAATGTAAATGGCCCAAATTCCTCCATTCAACAGTGGAAATCATCAGACTAGATTACTAAGTAAGACTGAAGTATATGCTGGCTATGACAAATTCCCTTCAAAGAGAAAGACACTAAGTTGACAGTAAAAGACAACACTAGAATCTGGAATGGGAATAGTGATGTCAAACAATGTAGATTTCTTTTTTTTTTTTTTAATTTTATTTAAGGAGAAAAAGAAAAAAAGCAGAGAAAGGGTACAAGTTATACAGATTTACAGAAAAAAATAAACAGTAGGAAATCACTAGTTAATGGATTACATATTGTCATCTTAGAAATATTTGTTCAAGTTACAAAATTAAAGCTTATAAAGTGGACATTCCAACAGTGAGACTGTAAACAGTTCTGTTTAATGATCCAACAAAACTCAGTAATACCATTATGTATCTTACACACTTAAATATACATGCAGTTATATCATTTAGAGCACTTTCTTTTCCTCTCTTTTGTACAATGACAATTACTCATTTTGGGTTTTGTTGCTCCCACAGTTCTTATTACTTTTTTGGAAGAGAGTAGAACCAAATGTGACATAACAGAACAGAGTCAGTCAAATCAAAAGGGTGGACATAATAGATAATGTAAAAGCATAATACAAGGTGATCAACAATGGTTACCAGAATGCCTCTCGCTATCTCTAATAGAATTGCCTATATCATCAGTTATAATAAAATTGAACAAAACAGTAAAGAACAAAACCAGCAAAACCAAAACATTGGAGACATTATAGGTCTTCAAAAGTAGATAATAGTCAACCAAAATGGGCATCATAATGAATCCCACTATCTTCACAGCTGTTGCCTAAACTTTTGAACCTGGTACTATCAAGCACAACAGAATAGAGGGACATCAGTCAAAAAAGATGGTGATTTAAATCAAGATAATGGAGAGTCAAAGTGGGTTACTATAATATATCCTGCTATTTTAAAATTTATTTTTCCCTTAATTAAAAGGATAAATATAAAAAAATAAATGAAATGGAGATTGAGATAAAAGAGGGCATAACAGCATAACAGCGCAGATCGAAACATAACCATTTAAGCAAAATAGTGTTTCACCACAAGATAATCCCGACATAAAAGTAGTTACCATAGTGTCTCTTTCCTTGAAATCTTTGAGTATAACTTCGTATACTGTAGCATCAAATATATCAAAACAATGTAAAACCATTTAAGAGAATGACAGGATTACAGGGTATTTAGAATCAACTAACAGAAAATGAACAATGGTTTCTGTATAATCTCCTTGTCTATAAAAGTTTTTGCTTATACTATCATACATAAGAAAATCCAATAAGATACAACCTGTTTAGAACAATGGAGACAGAAGAACAAAAGCTTGATGAGACTTCAAAACAAGATGATACTAAATCAGTATTACCTATTAAGACATCATTTTCTCCAAAATAGCTGTTCCTACCATCCAATCTTCTCTGCCTCATTTCTGTTGAGCTCTTTTTCTGTCATTAGTTGTCAGTTTGTCTTCTTCATTTTGTTTTCTGCTTCATTCATTATGGCCTCTCTGCCACTATTTCTGGATCTTCGTATTTTTCTTTTTTAGAATATCCTGCAGTATTCTCTGTAGAGTTGAACTGGTGGTTGCATATTCCCCTAGTTCCTCTTTATCCTGGAAGCACACTGTTTTTCCATCAATTTCCAGGGATAGTTGTGCAGGATATATCAATCTTGGCTGGAGGTTATTATCTTTCAAAGCTTGCATTATTTCCCCCCCACGCTCTTCGTGATTTGATGGTTTGTGCCGAGAAATCTGTTGTAATTCTGATGGGTGTTTCCTTGTAAGTGATCTGCTTCTTGTCTCTGATGGCTTTTAATATTGTGTTCTTGTATTGGATTTCTGGAATTTTAATTATTATATGCCTGGGTGTAGCTCTGTTTGGGTTGTAGGTGGCTGAGGTCCTATATGCCTCATACTTCTGAGTATCTTTACCTTTTGCTAAATTAGGAAAATTCTCCTGGATTATTTCTGTGAGTAGCTTTTGTACTTCATTTGTTTGTGTCCCTACTTTTTCTTTCATGTTCTTAATTCTTATGTTATAGATCCTCTTATCATCTTCTAGTCTTTGTATCATTGTTGTTTGTTTCTTTGTTATTTTTAAGAAGTTTTTCATTTCATGCTCCCATATTACAAATCTGCCCTCCAGTTCAGATAATCTGTCCTTAGTTTCTTTCAAGCTGTTATGCCAGTTTTCGATAGAGTTTTTAGTTTCCTGGTAATCTCTTTGAACCTGCTTCACGTATTCTATATTTTCTCTATTTTCTCCATCAAACAATTCTCCCCTTTTTTTCTGTTCTTCCATTCCACCATGTGTTTTTTCTTGGGTGGTGCTTAGCATTTCTCTAACTATTCTGCTTATTTCTAGCTTCACATCATTAATAACTTCATTCCTGAACTCGTCTATGAGACTCTGGAGATAGCGCTTTATGTCTATTGGTGCAGTGTCCACTATTGCCTGTTTCTCAGGATTGGGGGCTGAGGGGCCTTTCTTGTTGCTCCCTCTTCCCATATTTTTTGTTCCTTATATATGCAAGCGTATATAGGAGGCCCAGCTTCCTTCCCTGTTGGCCACAGTCTGACTGAATTGCTTGTTAGGTGTTCCCGCCCACGCCAGTGCACCAGAGAGTTACGGACTAGGCAGCCTATGCGGGGCTTGCCCCTTCAGGTCACCTTCAGGCGCTGGGACCTGGGCTGTGCTAGCCTACTGCGTCTCAGCCAGCAGCGTCACGTAGGCTAGGCACTGCTCACCAGTCTCACTTGAGAGGGGGATATGTGACTAAAGTCACTATAGCGCCCTGTTCCGGCCAGTCTGCCCGATCCTAGAATGTCCTCTGTTGGAGCCTCCTAGATCGTGGAAGAGTCCCAGTTTCTCTCACTCACCGCAGGTCGATGCACGGCTCCCCACCCGTCCTGCTCTCAACTCCGTTCACCGATTCCCGTTCTCAGAGCTTTCGCGTGTCTGTCTCCCTGCCGAGCTGATTCAGACGCAGCCACGGCAGCAGGAAACCCAAATTGTGGTTTCCAATGGCGCGGGCTCCAGCTTCCACGCTGAGGCTTTATCTGTTCCTGTTATAGCACCAGGATTGCATTCCCAGTTGGTTTCTCTCAGCCCAATTCGTTCTTGGGTCAGCAGGGCATATCTCCTCTCTTGCTTAGGATTCCTCACTCCGCACCATTCCTGGACTCTAAGCTGGGTCTTTCAGAGAGCCTCCGTAGCTGCTGCTATCTGTCCGCCATGTTCTCCCGGAAACAACAATGTGGATTTCAAGGCAAAAAATATGACCATGGACAAAGAGGGTCACTTCATAATGACATATTTCATAATGACAAAAAGGCCAAGTGATCAAGAGGATATAAAACCCTGTGTCAGTGATGGTGCACCTTTTAGAGTTTTCAATGATAATGAACAGCCTGCTGTGGCACACGTGCCATAGGTTCCCCACCACTGCCCTCCACGCATCTACTCGTACATCTGCAACACATGAGAAGTAAAAACAGAACTGGAAGGAAAAAATAGACAAAGATATTGTTGAAGATTTCAGTGTGTCTCTTTTAATAAATGATAGAACACATACACTGAATACTTGATCACTACTATCAACTACCTTGATCTAACTGATGTTAATTAATCTAACATCCTCTTTGTTCTTTTTTTTTTTTTTTTTTTTTCCTGTCTTTTTGAGACAGGGTCTCGCTATGCAGTTCAGGCTGGCCTTAAGCTCACTTTGTAGCCCAGGCTGGCATCGAACTTGCAATGATACTCCTGCCTCTGCCTTCCAAGTGCTGGGATTATAAGCATGTGCCACCATGCCTGCCTCCTCTTCATTCTTTGGACCACACATTCTTTTCATGGATACAGAGAACATTTACCAAGATGGATCATATTTTGAGCCACAAAATAAGCCTCAATACATTTTAAATTCCAGATATACAAAGTATGTTCTTTAGCTACAATTAAATTACATTAGAAATTGGTAACAAAGATGTCTTCAAAGCCTCTAAAATAACAAACTTCTAAGAATTAATGAATAATGCTACCTGTTTTAAAGAAACAGTACATGGCTTTTTCTTAGATTATGACTATTATGCACACCCCATAGTTTTTGCCTTGGCCACCAGGAAACTCGGGGCTAAACAAAATGTTTAATCACAATCATCATACCTAGTCTTAACTCATTAGTTGATTCAGTTTGAGTATCAGGTAGATGGTACAGAATCTAGGGGTACAATACACCCTTGTTCCAAAGTGCAGCTTATTGGCCGGGTGCTCATGAAGACTATATCTGTAAAGCTCAAGTATTTTCATTTACTGAAAGTCTCTAATGATTATTTTGTAAAGCATGTTCTGTTTTAAAAATTGACTTTAATTGTTAACAGAAATAGCTGGTGATTCTTTGCCAGGTCTAATAGTGCACCGAATTTTAATAGCAGCCTATGTGAAGCATAATTAAAAACATATTAAAGTACAAAAATTTAGTAAGGCTAAATACTGACACTGTTTTGTTTTTGGATGATGATTTATAGCAGAGCTCCTCTCCTCAGAATATATAACCTAGATTTCACTATCTTTAAATATATCACCAGTAACAACCTAAGATTTTGGCCTCAAAGGAGCAAATAAATGAAAGGAAAATAATGCTCTAGTTAGTGGTGTTCTCTCAATGATCTCAGGAGCACAGGAAGGACAACCCAGGGCCACAGTGCCCAAGAAGGATGCACTTGGTGAACTCAGGGAAGCCTGGGACGGAGCTAGGCCCTCGAGCACCTCTGTTGAGAAGTCTCTGGTTTCTTCTGTAAAATGGAGGGTTACAATGGATGACCCTAACAGACGGCTCCAAGGTCTCTTGTGATTCTGCAGTTCTGTGAGCCTAGTTTGGATAGAGTGTCAAAGACAGTATCACAAGAGGGAGCTCTGCTGCACCTGCCTGCCACAAGCTGTGTGAGTTACTAAAGCTAAAATTCAATGATGCTGCATACACATTCTAGGTGCTGTACTCAGTGAGATATGGAAAAAGAACTCTGGGATGCTCTAACAGCCAGAGGAGCTGAGCCTTAGTTTTCATTTAACCTTAATACAAGGCCCAACCAATCATAATTTAATTGCTCTCATTCTTTTTTTTCTTTTTGTTGTCTTTTTGAGACAGGGTTTCACCATGCCATTAAGGCTGGCCTCAAACTCATAGTGATCCTCCTGTCTGTGCCTCCTGAATGCTTGAATTACAGCGGGGAGCCACCATACCTGGTCTTGCTCCCAATCTTAATAAGTTTAAGATAAACTGTACAAGTGCTGGCGGAAAGAGACCAATTTTTCACTATGGACAGCTATGAAGGCGTCTTGGAGATGGGTCTTGAAAGGGATAGGTGGAAAACTAAGGAATGAACAATGGTAAGAAGCTGTACAAGGGCAGTACAGTCTGATAGAAAACATGAGCTTTGGAGTTGGCAAAATTCATTTTGTCCCTGTAAAATTACCTCTTCATTTTACCAATTCTGTAACTGTAGGCAGTTCAGCTTTCTGAGTCTCAGTTTCCTCAAGTCTAAAATAGGTATAATTACTTTGTAGTTTTAAGGATTGAAATTATGAGGTGCAATACCTGGCATACAACAGTTACTCCAAAAATTAAAGCTTGCATTACTAAAGGCCTAGAGCCCAGAGATAAAGGAATGATAGGATGTAACAGACCAGTAAGGCAGACCTAGGGTTCTGTGGAGTTAGGGCATAAGGTTGCAAAGCGTTCGGTCTGAGGTGCAATTCAAAGCAGTCTGTGAGGGAAACCTGAGATTTAAAATGACAGGAAGATGCAGTGCCAACAGTGAGGGGCAGGGAGTAAATCCAAAGAGCCCTGTAGCACCGGGAACTTGGAAGTGTGCGGAGATGTGCATGGATTATGGACAGGATGGGAACCAGAGAGAGGATTCACAGGGAACTGCCTGGACCACCCCTGAATTATGTGCTGCTTGACTCCACCATGTAGAAGCAAGGCAGACATCTTGAGCTACATTGTGGGCACAGCGTCTAAGAGGACACAGCAATTTACAGGCTGGGGCAGATAAAGGAATTCACAGACTACTAAGGGGATGAGCTGCATGCGCAGAACCACAGTGATACCCAGGCTTCTTGGTTAGTGTAATTCTTCTTGATGAGAAGAGCTACCGACAGAATAACTACAATGAACAGAGCTTGTGATACTTAAAACACTCCTAGATGCCTGAATATTACAGCAGGGTTACAGCTTCCTCTCCCTACCAGCTGAACCCTATACCATTTCACCTGTTCTTTGACAACACCTGTGACTCAAGCTAATGGGAAAGGAAAGCATCAAAACTTTCACAAAGCGAGTCCACTACTTACCTTTACTGCTAGTATTTTCCCACTTGGGACATGATATGCCCTACAGGAAGAAAAAAACAGCAAAGTTACTTGAGATCACTGAACACTTTATGAAATGTTGAGGACATAAATGTCAATGTAAACATTTTTACAGCAATTGGAAACCTAGGTGGTATGATCAAAGAATATTAATCACATTGGTTTGTAATTTATACTTCTATAGAGCTTAGTGGCTTACAATGAGATTCCTTATACATTATTTTACAATAAAGCTCCCACGTAATACTGGTTATTAATTTTATCCTTTTACAGATGAGAACTCGGAGGCACAGAGAAGTTAAGCTGTTTGCCCAACCCATAAAGTGAATTGTGTCAGAACTGGGTATGGAATCGGACTTTCTGGCTTCGGATCCTCTGGGACTGTCATTGTGTATGTGATGGGAAAGTGGGGTCTCTACAGTTCTATTCTAAGCACCCTACAGAAGCATGTATAAAATGGGAGGTTTTATTTGTATTTCTCTCAATTACATACACAGATAAACTGTATTATTATATTTGATAAAAATAATCACAGAAGACATATAAGTAGCTATGGCTTGCAACATAATCTTGCATTATAACTAAGAAATCATATTTATCAGGTTCAAACATGGAATTCATCTTTCTTCAAATAGAAAGATAGGCCCAAAGTCACAGATTCAGCAAATAACTATAACTTAAACCAAGAAATATGAATAAGAGGTGAGGATGCAGTTCAGGGGTAGATTCTTGCCTGGCAAGTATGAGGTACTGGGTTCAAGCCCCAGCACTATAAAAAAAAATAAAAAAGAGAAAAGAATCAACTATGAATACACTCATCTATGAAAAGCAGTAAGAAAGTAAGGTTTGTTGAAATGAAAATCTTAAGTTTTTCATCACGAGCTACTGTGTTTAAATGAAATGCAGCCTTTTATCTGTACGCTGCAGAGACTACATATTCTGACTCTTATCGAGGAACAAACAGACTTGTATAAAAACTTCAAAATAAACCACATAACACTGCCATTGCAAGCACATACAAGTATAAAGAAGCAAATGAGTTTGGAAGAACTAAAATTTGCTCTGTTGAGGATTTCCTGTATTAGCCCAGATCAGGATGGTCTTCCTTTCACCTGGCAGTGTGAAGTGGGGCACAGCCAGGGAGGGATGGAAAACTCAGCACCTCACGAGTTCCTCCTCCTCATCTGCCTGCTGGCAAAACACATTTACCAGAACCCCAGAGAGCCCATTTCTTAAAACACAACTACTTACACATTCCACTATTACCACTATTATCAAAGCATCATTTTGTGGTTCTGGCAAAACTATCTGGTTTGTTTTGTCAAATGTTTTGATAGCTCTCCAAGTTTAATTCATATGATAAATGTTCACTTGTTTTAAGAAAATGAGTCAATAATTTTTAGCAAATGTACAGAGCTGAGCAAATGCCAACAAATGTTTTGAGAGTGACTGACTTACGGAAATAGGAAGAGCCTACAGGCAAGACTAGGAAACACATGTATTTTTTTTTTTTTTTTTTTTTTTTGTCTTTTGATCGGTACCAGGGATTGAACTCAGGACTGCCTGCTTGTAAGGCAGGCGCTTATGCCGCTGAGCTAAATCCCCAGCCCCAACACACGTGTTTTTGCTTGTATTTATCCACATACGCTATAAGAATTTACTCATTCTGCTTTTCCTACTTAATTGGACAAAGTTTAAGCAAATTATGGAAAATAAACTTAGCTTTTATTATATCAGTCAATTATAAAGAAGTGCAGATACAGGTGACTTAAAGGGAAAAGCAAGAATATAAAAACCACTACTAAAGAATTCTTTTTTCTGTGAAAGTATCTAAACAGTTTCTTTAAATAACAATCTCTTTTATATATCTTTTACAAACTTTAGTCAATTAAATATATACTTTGAATACACTAATATACTTATTTCAGAGCAAATTACTTTACTATCTATGCTAACACAATGCAAATCTACATTTTACAATGCAAAACATTTTAGCTCATGATATATCTAAACATATGTAATAAGTGGATATATAAAAATTTATGTCATATTTTTCTCAATGGCTGACAGAGGACTTGCTGGACTATACAATTTGAAACGTGATTTGAAGAACTTAGTAACTTTATTCCATGTTAATACAGGTAATACGTAAGATTTAATAACAATGTATTATTTTTCCTTGCATATCACAGATTATTCCAATTTCAACTTTTTAAAAAAATACTGTGCATTAGAATCAATAACCAAGGATTGAAATAAGAAGACAAATAGTTTAATGCCTACAAAAGGGTTTGGAAATTATAAAAAGAGCAATGCTATAACATCTGGACTACTGAGACCCAGCTGCAGAGATAAGGAGATGATTAGCAGTCTAATATATATGCTATACTGGACAGTTTGGCAACTTAATTAGCTTGTTAAGAAAACTGATCTCTTTTCCAAAAGAAAGGTCTCCTATTTCCAACTGAATGAAAAGGGGAGGCTTGATGATTTAATTATGACGCACGCTAATTCATCCGTGGAAGTTTGGGTTCGATTTCGAGCAATAAAGATGCCATGTGGCTTGGTTTACAGTGCAATGACAGTACCAATTTAACATTTAATCATCAAGGAGAAGTAGATGACAAAGGCAATGCCAGACACGAGTTGAGTGTGTCCCTTCGCTTTGCAAACAGCATTCTACCTGGAGAAAGGAATTTTTTACTTTCAGCAGAGACTGGAACAGTGAGTCTCAACTGGATACTGCATCTCAATGGTCTCGACCTTCCTCAACAAATTAACTGGAGAGTGATTAATGAAGTTTGAATGCAGGCTCTGGTTACACCGAAAGAGAACTATACACCTCCGCAATGTTTTAATTAACAGCTAACACTTCAAATTAGTTTGTTGTTGCTACAGTAATTACCTGTGCCAAAGAATGCATAGAGGAGGCATTCTTATGAGATATTTTAGTGCTTCATCCTGAGTGTTCTATTTTGTTTGTGGCCAGCACAGGCCTTCTGGGAACTGCCCCAGCCTTTAAAATTGAACACACAAGGATGTACAGTTTAGGATGGCAAAAGCTAGTAGCCTGGTATGAGTTTTTGAATATATATAAAATAACAACAAGACCAGCACCAGGGAACAACCACTATCCACACTTTTTGCGGGAAGACGCTTCCGGAAGGAGGACGGCCGGGTCAAAGGACCTCAGTGGAAACGTGCACAGAGTGAAAGAAGCACGAGGCTGAGCAGAGGGGTGAGTCAGAGGTGGTGGGCAGGCAGACTTGCACAGGACCACGCAGGCCAGAGAGAGGACTCTGGCTTTTACTCCAAATGACCTAAGTGGAAGAAGAAAGCTAATGCTTTTGGAAGATGACTTTGACTGCTGGGTGGAGAAACCGTGTTGCAGGAAAACAAGGACAAAAACTGGGAGACTAGTTGGGAAACTGTTGTAATAATCCCAGTGAGAGGAGACAGTGGCTTGGAACAGGCTGGCAGAAAAAAAGACAGATAAGAAGTTATCTTTAAATATCTAAATTTAGGGATCAGAAGATGAGAAGCAGAGTAAAGGAGATGAGGAGGCAGAGACAGCAGGCTGGCAACAGACCCCAAAAGTCATGAGTACAGACGTTCTATTTCCCCTACCACCAAGTGGAGTAACTTACACACTGTGAGAATTCCAAAAATCATTTGACTGATTTCAAAAGCTGTGCCTGGGGACTATTGCTAGTGATTCTAATACTTGCTGTCTGAAATCTTAAGGACAAGTATAGGCCAATACATCTAAGGTTAAAGATGTGCTTTCCTTCAACTCAATCCTAACGAGAATTTATTAAAAAGATACATCACTAAAGGAATAAATAACTTCTATGAGAATCTTTACAACTAAGGAAAAGAAAAAACGTTTTTATGAGACAAGGTCTCACTGTGTAATTCAGGCTAGCCTTGAACTCACTCTGCAGCTCAGACTGGTCTCAAACTCAGGTGATCTTCCTGCCTCAGCCTCGGAGTGCTGGGATTATAGGCATGCACCACTATGCATGACTAGGAAAAGAAAAATTTAAAAACAAAATACTTAAAAGTCCTACATCCACACAGGACATAAGGGAGAAACAACCTATGCTCATATTCCAACATTTGGACTCCTACTCAATTTATGTCATGCATAAGATCAACCGCATCTGTATTTTACAGTGTTTACTGAAATTATTTATGCTTAGAATTTCAAATTCTAGGAGAATCAAAAAACTATGAACCATCCCAGCTAACTACTCTTCACAAAATAAATAACCCAGAGCTGATCATATATTTTCTGATAAAGCTTGTACAATCTTACAAAGTTAAATAGGCTCTAATTTCTATAGCTCTATTCTGAATATTAATCTCTGAATATACTCCAATCAAATTATTTTAAATAACAAGCAGAAAAAATGTATGGTAGGGAGCATCTGTGCTTGTCTAGTGATTGGGAGGCAGGATATAATTTAAGAATGGGAAGGCAACCTATGATCTGACTGTAAATATTTCAGATTTCAGTGTGACAACATGGTATGTTTTAAATGTCAATTTATTAGCAAAATGGTCATCAAAATAAGGAGGAAACCCCCCCCCCCAGTTCTCTCCTTTTGGAGAAAAGACTTCAAGAGCAATTGGATATAAAGACTCTGAATCACAATGGCAAAATAGAAACGCTGAACCAACGGTCTCTTTAATAAGACACAAGTGAACCAAAGGCCCTGATGCCAAGTCCTGCTTCTTATGTAACATACTTCAAAGAAGGTTCGTGAGAAGAGGGTCAACAATTACTCTGTGAATTATTTATACAATGCTATAAATTAATTATAATAAAAGAATCACTGTATATAAAACACTTGTTGTGAAGTTCTCCAATAGAATGGGGAGCCTAAGAAAATCATCCAGTCACTGCAACAGTGAAAGCAGTAGTTAGGATCTGGCTGAAGAAATGGTCAGCATCACCATGGGATGGTCTTATTCTAACACGCAGAAAAGAAGGTGGCACTGACTGCACCCTTTGTGTCCTTCAGGGTAGACAGGAGACCAGAAAGCTAATTCTATTTAAAAACAAGCAAAAGGTACAAACACATTTGTTATTCATAGCTTGCTGCACAGATATTATTGGTTCTCCTGAATAATCAGATCAGTTCTTTGTTTTTCAGGCAATGACTTCACAGCCTGTGGACTGTCTTGGATTCCCTATTTGGTCTCTAGGATCTCCACCATAGGGAGGACAGAGGCCAACTGTAGATAAGGTAAAAGAAAAAGCTCTTTGAGCTCTGATTCAACGTGGCAAAATATTTAACTAGGAAGACACAAAAACAAGTGTCAACAATAAGATTTCTGATTAGCTATCCACTTTAATTACCTATGCAACTCTTATTATTCTCATTTGTGGTGGTCATGCTTAAAGTTCAATTATTAAATGTATTTGCTTATAAAAATAAGCCAGTCACAAACCTCATATGAGGATCATCAGCTCCCACACTTACAGAGGCTATTTCATTCTTTATATGATTTTATTTACCAAAACTTTTAAGTTGTGCTTCACATAAATTTAGAAAAAAAGGAAATTTTCTTTAACTTACAAATTTTTCTATTTCAAAGTCTTTATAGCATTGCCACAAAAGAAAATGAAAACAAAAACAAAGGAGAGGGTTACATATATCAAGTGAGGAGATACCTATGTGAGACTTCAAGTTGCCTACTTAAAATGCAAACTAAGACTTGACTGCATTTCATTATTCCAAAAGATTATAAGCTGGATGACTCTGAAGCCAGTGCAAAACAAGTACTCCTTTGACAAATAAAGTATATAAATGCATGTGAGTATACATATATACAAAACAAAAATCTTTTGCTACCTTAATTTTGAAATTCTCTGAATATGTCTTCTTTTTAATGCAATGTTTTCAGTAGACAAATGTAAACCAGTTAAGGAATAACTGTTTTTATTTTACATTCCTTTTATAGATTTCTTCCTTTGGTAGGTTTGTTTGGAAGCAGGTTTTACTAACATGTTTAAGATGAATAGCCTCTGGAATTTTAAGGAATGCTGCCACATACTAAAATAGCCATCGCCATCCACAGGGGGAAAAAAAATTAGAATAGTTTCAGGGAAATCAACACTGACAGTTGTTGCCACCCATAATAGATAAACACATTAGCCAGGCTCTGGCTGTTAAAATAGAAAATCCAAAGTAAACAGCAGTTGTAAAAAGAAGCTTTTATGTAAACAGTACTAGTTCAAACAGTGGTCTATGCCAACCTTCCTTCTGCCTAAAAACCCATTACAGATGCTTGACTTCTGATTGCAAAATAATCTGTGGTTAAGCAGCAGAGCCCTCCAGATTGTTTATATATCAAATCAAACACATTATTAGGTTGCAGATACTAATTTCAAGATACTGCTTGTACTCAGGGCTCATAAATCAATTAAGCATATAATCTGGAAAATTTGCCAGGGTTGGAAAAATTTTCAATTAGAATAAAGTGAGCACAGCTCCACATTTTACCAGGTCTTCTTCCTATTTCCTCAGATTATAGGCCCATTTTTACTCTCACACTTGCCTCAGAGTTAAGGTGGTCATCCCCATCTCTGTAATTCTTCCCTAAATTGATGCATGTTGGTTCAAGACTTTAACTCACATTAGCTAGAGCTATGTTTTTTAATATACAGCTTGAATATTTTTGAGATCAAGGATGCCACAGTGATAGTGATCTCTTGATTGAAAGCTCTACAAGAAGTGTAATGGGCAAAGCAAGCAAGAGACATAAGGCCTAGAGATGAAAAAGAAAGAAAGAAATGGAAGTTAGGCAGTACGTTTTAGCTAGGAAACTCTCCTGAAACAGCTTGATTACAATGTAATTTCTGTTCAGTTTCTTGGAAAGTTAACAGTAATATTCCAAAATCAGACTCCAATAATGGCTACCAGGGAGAACCTTCTTCTATTAGTACTTAATATTCCATTGTACTCAGTTTGTGAAATATTTTCACACAGAGAAGCTATGTGCCTTACACAAAAACTTCCCAAGTAGATGTTATCCCTGCTTGATAGACAAGGAATCTGATGGTTGGTGAGGCTAACGACTGCTCACAATTGCCAACTTGGAAGCAATAGAGAGGACACAGATTCAGGTCTGCTGAAGCCAGATCCAGGGTACATCCCGACAAGCTGCCTCTAGATCCTCTATTACAAGGCTCTCCGGATGTGGCCAGTGTTGAGGTTTAAAAAGCAATAGGGAAAATCGATTGAATGACTCACTTTTCAGAGTTGCATTAAGTTTTTCAGGCCACTGGGGTACAATTTACTAAATTACCTCTTCTAGAACACTAAATAGTACCCTAGTGAGTCAAAGAGTAAATGCACCTCTGAAAAGTGAGCCATTTATTCCATTCTTCCCTGTAGTATCAGATGTAATATGTCCCCTATGACAGAAATATTAACCCATTTCCATTAAAAACTCAAGCAACTGTCCAACAGTAGATAAAATGACTATGGTGAAGCTTTGAGGGATGGGGACAGATGACAAAAGTCTCTCTTCTATAATCCTGCCCACAATGCCATCGAAAAGCCAACATGAACTTATGTGAAAATACTTGTTTTTCATCCACTGGAGATTAATTTTAATCTTAAGACTTCAAAATAGAATAAAAATATTCAAAGCTGACAGTGTTCAGGAAGGAAGTGGACAGGCTATCACAGTAACCGCTTTCACCCTGCACTATGTACAGAAAACTAAGCTCAAAACGTTCACTTTACTTACCTAACAAGCTGCTATCACAAGCAGCTGGTCTTCCACAAACATTATGCTCTAGTCTACTCCTTCCTGAAGACAAAAATTTCTTGGCTGAAAAGTCCTTACTTACTCCTTATTACTCCTTTCTTATCTCCAGATGCCTCAGAATACATTTTTGAGTTGCTTTAGGAACAGCTCCTGAGGATTTAACATGTGTGTGATACGTTAATGAGCCAAACTTTTAAGTCTTCAGCGCTGTTAGTCCCTTACTCTTCTGGAAGATGGCTATGCAATGAAAATAAGACAACTTTAATTTAAGAATCATCCAGCTTCTAATTAAACTGCCATAGGCAGCTGGTTGGATAAGTTTTAATCAGTTTCAATCACCTATTGATTGGTATAGTGAAGCCTAAAAAATTAAAAGTAAAAGATGATTGGGGAATTGTCCCATCTCAGAACAACAGTAGAGGCCTCTGTAAATAACTCCTCTTTTAACCATCAGCTAAATGAACACTTCAATACTGCAGTACAAAGTCTTCTGCAAAATTACTTTAACTAACAAGCAGAAATTTATCAGCTTCAGCCAAAATCAATGCTGAAATCAATTTGAACACTAGTTGTGTCTAAAGGGGCTCATTGGCAATTTAGGGAAATTACACCATGTAAATGCCTGTGCTTTAATTGAACAGTTTCATCAACTAGGCTGTGATTGCTGTCCATTCATTTATTTACTTTCGCTGCAGCTACCATTCTGCAAAGGAATGCCTTTTGTCAGGCTGGAGAGAGGCACTTTATCTTCATTTTGTGGACTTGTGTGCATAACAGAGCTCATGGAATGGGAATATCATGACTAGGGTCACGATAAACCAAGAGATACCTTTTCCTTTAACATAAAAATTGAACAACACAAGCTACCCTCACACCTGTACCACCTGGGGACCGTCATCTTTAAAACAGTAACAAGGAGGAATGGAAATGACTTCCCTGCACATGGCATGGTACCCCCATTTAAAAGAGCAAAATTGGAAAGTGTTCTTTTTGTGACTATCATGTGTATTTTGAGGTTTCTTTGGTGACTCCCAGTAATATATAAACTGTTAGGATGTTCTTCAAATGAGGCGACATTTTGCTTTACAGACTCCTCTGACATCAGTTAAGAAGATGCTTGTCCAATCCATCTACGACAGTAAAGTACATAAATGGCAAATATGTTTTTAAAGTAAGATAAACGGGAGGAAAAAGTGCGGAAGGGTCTATATGAGAGGAGAAGACTCTCTCTATAAAGAATGGCTTTATAAAGATCAGTGAGCCCAAAAGATTAACAAGATCCAGAG
This sequence comes from Cavia porcellus, assembly GCF_034190915.1. Classification (NCBI taxonomy): domain Eukaryota; kingdom Metazoa; phylum Chordata; class Mammalia; order Rodentia; family Caviidae; genus Cavia; species Cavia porcellus. Next base: position 1,401,720 of record NW_026947493.1, read on the forward strand.
ATGGTTTAGACACACACATTTTACACTCACAAAATCAGGGTGATGAAAAACACCAAAGACAGATTTCCAGAGAATCATATGCTGAAGTGACAGAAGTTCAGAGTTCCACATTAACATTTCTGACCCTGAATTTATCCATTTCTGCAAAGAGTACACACTCCAGGCAGAGAGACCGGAAGGCAGACAGCTGTTTGTTCATATGGGTGCTCTGAAAGGTATGTGAGCCTGATGCAAAAAATAAAAACCCAAAATACAGCTGTAGTCTCTTTGCCAGAAAATGCTGACAGAAATTCTTAGGCTCGTACATACTATGCTGACTTCAAGCTCCGCATTGAATTAAAAATCAGTTACTCACTAGGAAAAGCATTGGGAAGGCACTAGGAAATAATACAGCCTGGATTTCCCTGGTTGTCCTAACCCTGATTCGCCCTTGAATCCTCAGTAAAACCCACTTATGAGGATGGTGATCCCTGCTGCACTCAGCTGATGCCTGTGCCGCTGGGGGACAATACAGGACCCGTGATGAGATGGTGACCCATGGTGGAAATGAAAATGTGGGCACTGTGACTCCAGCATTCCTTAGTCATGGATGGATTAGGGCATGTGCTGGGGGGGCTGCTCATTCACCCTTTCTGTCAGATACCCTAGCTACCGTGTTCTGCAAACATTCACTAAGAATTACCTTCAAAAAAGCTGAAAGCTGGAAGAAATAGTGCACACAAATTTAATCCAGAGTATGTGTTTGTGGTAAAAATGCATTCTGTAATTTTATTCCATAGTGTTTTTTTAAACATTATAAAATTTCATTGGCTATACTTTTCGTCACTGAGATAATAAAAAGTATATTTTATTCATTGTTTTTAGATAACTCTTCTGAAAACTTAATTATGGCTTAATCAGACCTTTATGTTTATTGATTAAGTCTACTGTTACATTTTGCTGCTACAGTTAGTAGTTGTAATAGAATCAGTATGTTTGAGAACCTTACATAATACACATTTTCCAAATACACTAAGCTTGTTAAAATGCTATATTGATTGGGCCTGAAAGCAAGTTCTAATTTTGTCTGAACATTTTCTCAATTCATTATTTGAATTCACAGAATAAAAACCATGAACTACACTTTTAGCAACAATATTACACACTTCTTCTTTCTTTTTGTATTTTTACAATGAAAACTACAAGAATTTTACGGTTAAGTGGGCAACATAATTCAAAGTCACATTTAAAAAGCAAATTAATGTTTAAAAAAATGAGGGGAGATGGGAAAGAGGAGTAGAAAAATGCTGTAATATGTATATGTACCAATTCCTCCAAATGAATGTAATCGTTATATAATCAAATATATACTAATTTAAAAAAGAAACCAAAAAAGTTTTTAAAGAAACTATGCCTAATATCTAAAACCTAAACTCCTATTACTACTTCTCTAATTCAGTAACCTCCTCCTCCAATTCAGTGTTAGTGTACAAATCAGAACCTAAACATATTTCATTCCAGTAAGGGAGCAATTTAACAGAAACATGGTCTCTTACATGAAAATAACCAATGACACAGCAAAGAAAAAAAATTGTAGCAGAAAGTTATACACCGTAAATGCCTTTTGGACTTTCCACTGAATTATTTTCCAAAAAAAGCAATTTAAGTAAATGCCCTAGATGCTACGGTATACAAATATTTGCTTGTGAGATATGCCAACCAAGAGACTACAATTTCAAACACATCAAATACTGCAAAATAGCTTTAAAATTTTAGCATGCCTTAAAATTTAGGAAATGTACCACCTCTGTTAGCACAATCACACAATTAATCACACAATTAATTCAACTGTTGGTCCTAAATTTGTGGTAAGAACACCCAAAGGATAGACCAGACAGGGAGCTAAACTGCAATAATTTTGATGGCCAAGGAATGGCTGTGTTAAAATCTACTAACAAGTTTCTAAAATTAAATTCTGGATGGGGCTCATCACTGACTTGTTCAGAATTACACCAGAATTTATATCTTACATCTGAAAATAATTTGGGTAAATATTAAAAAACTCAGAAGAGAAGGAAAGGAAAGGAAAATGAAGGAAAACCCCAGCTTGTGTGTGAGGAGACCTGAGTCCTATTCCTGACTTGACCTTGGGCGTGCTGTTTAATGCTTTTTTCTTTCTTACTGGTAAAGTGCAGGTAACAGTATCTTTTTAGCGAAGACTAAAAAAAAGACTCAGTATTCCCAGGCCCTACCCATCACTCCACTCTCCCCCAAATACTCTCCTCCAGCTACGCTGGCCTGGACACAGCACCCTTGTACCCTAGTGGGGCTCCTTCCTGAGTAGGTCCTTCAGCCTGGAAGGCTGAATTATTTCCCAGATTACCCCAGAGCTGACTCTTTCCTGTCCTTTGGGTCTCAGCTCAGACACTACCTCAATAAGCCTTCTCCAAGCACCTCTTCTGCATCCTTTACAGCACTGGCGAGGTCTGCTAACGTCTTACGCCCATAATGAAGTCTTTACTGTCATCTGCGTGCTGAGCTCCAAGAACATGGGAACCATGACTGTCTTCCTCACCACTGTTCCCACATGCGAACAACAAATGAATCAATGGATATACAATAAGATAAAATTGAAATAAACAGAACCAAACAATACTTGACACAAGATTTTAATGGCTGCTGAGTGATAAATTTAATGTGGGACTTTCAACTGGGGAGAAGGTTGTGAGGTAACTCATGCCTAGTGAGGAAGTCTTTTCTCGGCAGTTCAGAACAGCCAGGTCACTCTGCTCACAGTAGGGGACCTGATTAGAGCTGCCAGAGCCACTCTGTGACAGACAGCACTTTGTGTCATCCTTGGACTGTGAAGGCTGCCTCTGCAGGGTAGTCCCTAAAACACTAAGTGCCTCATTTAGGTAAGGCCTCACCACCAAAAGGACCCAGACTGACTCTTCTAGGGAGGACTCTCCAGTGGGACGCAGTAGGAAGAGGACAATACTCACACTAATCACAGGCAGACTTGTAGAGATGTTCGAGACAGCCAGTGCAGTCTAGCCTTCAGGATGACACAAAGCCACAAGGATACCCTTGGCATTTTAAGTCAGCTGTCATGGAACTCTGACTTTCCTTCCATCAGGGATAAGCCGATTCCTTCAACTTCACTGCTCAAGCTCAATTTCCACTTTCATCATGAGGCCTTTCTAACTCTTTCTGAGGAAGGAGCTAAGTTATCACTCCGTCCTCTACCCCAAGGCTGGTCCCCTACACTCACAGATGTACAGCCCCGGCTATAAGGTCCTGTACCTACCGTGGCCAGAACTTAGCCACCTTGTTGGACGCACAGCCCTTGACACTCTGCATACTTGGAAGCTGGCGGTTCATTAAGTGATGAAGTGGCACAATTCCCAGGCACTATGGCCTGTCTACACTCCTCTGCGTGATCTCTGAACTGTCCACATCTCTCTGCTAACTCAACACCCAAAAGAGACCCATGAGCCCAAAATGGCACAACACAGGATGGAAGCAAACCCTGGCATTACACACTCCTCGTGAAGCTGGAGAAGAGATTTGCAAGTGCACACTAGATCTCTCCTACCCTATAATAACAGATGTGTGCCAAAGCAATGTTTATCTGTTCATAACCACTTCTGCTGGGGGTACGAAATTTCTTAGTAAAGAAAACATTTTATTAAAATATTAGAAAGAAGTCTTGCCATTTTGAAATTATTTTCCCTGAAAGGAGATGGTGCTGAAACACTTAGATTCAGCAAATTCTTACTTGAAATATTACCATAATGTATTGATTTTTACCACACTCAATTGACTGAAAAGTTGTTTGTATAGCAATATTGGCCAAACCAATACACTAGAACAATTTTGTTACTCATAGTAATCAAGTGCATTTCTAAAGTATAATTATACTGTCATAAAAATAAAGCCAAGACACGCTTTTCCAAGCAATAAAACTACTGGGGCTATAAAGTATGGAGCAGAAAAGGCTAAATAAATCAGATTTTTTAAAATGAAATTTAGTGTCTTTCAAAAACACCACCATTTCCTTTTCCTTCCCTTAAGCTATGGATAGCAAAAAATGATCAATACTTTAATCTCAATAAACTATTTCAATAATAGTTAATTTGTGTGGAAACAAAGTCTAAAAATCTCTGCTTAGCGACCTGTGACATCCTGTCACCTTGGTTAGATGCCAATAACCCATCATTGCCATAATGGATACGAGCATATGTGAACTTACAGGAATGAGAAGGTTTGACGGGAGCAAAGGCAGGAAAGGTGTAGAGGGAAAATAATAGCACAGGTCTTTTCTTTAGATTCTAATCAATACAACACACATTACAGTATGAAACAAACCTGTAACAGCAAATACTGAGAGATGGAGAGAAGGGAACATAAATAATTGATTTCATTTGACAAATACCCATTGATTTTCTGAAAACATTAATATCCTTGCTTGTCACATGATATTATAATGCAATCCAGCCATACATAAGTATTTAATTTTGCATTAGGGTGATGTCTTGTTTGCTTGTTTAAAATATGATCTTGGCAGCAAGGAAAAAGCTCTTCATCTGATTGGAAATTTAAAGTCAAAATAAATCAAACAATCACCTAGTGCTTGAGTCAATATCAAAACCATTTGAAAACCATTCTTAATGTATATGATGCATGTCAAGGAAGAAACACAAAGGAGTGGGGCCACTGACCCAGTCATTAGAGAAACTGGGCCCAGGCCACTGTTAACTATTTTGCTCTGATACCTTGAGGCTTGATGATGAAAGAGGAAGCCTGTTTCCCGGGTGCTCTGTGGTTCTCAGTGCAGTCATGTTTTGCTCAACAACAGGACACATCCTGAGAAAGGTGCATTAGTCTATCTTGTCTTTGTGCAAACATAGCAGCATGTACGCACATGACTAGGCAATGTAACTGATGGAATCACTCTGTTTTACATATGGTCCATCCTGACCAAAATGGTGTCATTTGACAGAGGACTATATTTCCACCATCAATAATGGTTCTCATGGCTGGGCATGGTGCTGCATGCCTATAATGCCAGCACTGGAGAAGCTGAGGCAGAAGGATCGCCATGAATTGGTTGCAGCCTGCACTACACAGACAGACTCTCCCTGTCTCTAAAAAAAAGAGAATAGTTCTTAGTATGTTTTTCAGGAATCCCATGTCTTGAAATATTTTACTAAGATTTAATAAGATAACTCATATAATTTCTCATTTTACATAAATGACCATCAGGGCTTTTATTTAACCTTAAATTCTCATTAAATAAATCATATTCCTGTGATAAATGAACGTATTTCCAACCTCCAAACATAAATTTTTTTAGTTGATCTCTACAGTCATAGCACAAGAGCAGAAGACAATTTTGACATTTGATATGATTTTAGTTACTATGTCCAAGGACCATCCCCAGAGCACTGCCCAATAAATGTCACTTAAAATAGGTAAGAAAAGCCAGACATAGTGCACAAGCCTATAATCCCAGCACTGAAGAAAGCTGAAGCAAGAAGATCCCAAGTTCAAGCTCCTGCAGAGCAACTTAACAGAATCTCATGTCAAAATAAAGAAGAAAAAAGACTTGGGTGCCAGGTCTACAGTAGAGCACTCCTAGATTTGATCCCCAGTGCCAGAAAAAAGACAACAGAAAGCAAGAAACTAACACCTCTGAAACTTACTAGCTCTTCTAACTGTCCCTAGATAGTAATTCTTAAGTAAAGCATATATCCCATTTTTAAAATGCCATTTGGGCAACACAGGCCACCCATTATATCATACAACATTCTCCTGAAAGTCTAGACTGGATTTTTCACTGTACACAGGAAAGAGTGAGAAGCGGAAAATTCACTGCTGTTCCCATGTCTGGAAACTGAAATACATGGTCAGAACACTGATAATTTGAATCCTGGCTTGAATAATCTGCACTGAGGAAAAAATAATATAAACGATGATTCTTTGGTGACTGTTGGTCAACGTGGCAGAGTTTAATCCTAAGATTACATATTACCTCACTCAAAATTCAAAACTGGAATGACTGCCCCAAGAAGCGTGCCCAGGAAGCAGAGGGACCGATTGTGGAATCACAGAATGCTTTCCAAATAACTGGGTGTGTTAAGTCATTTCCACTTCAGTGTGACATACTACCCAAGAAAATGAGGACAGTGACAAGCATGGAAGACAACTGGATGCTACAATCTCAAGGTTTTAACATTTTCAAGAGAATTCATCTTCCAAATGTAGCTCATGGAAATCCCTATTCTTCTAGGAATAGCCTCTAAAACTAGCTGAAGACAGTGAGAATTCACCTCAAGAGCCTTCCTAAAATTGGACTCAGAAAACCTCCATTTGCCTTATGCTCATTTCAGCCAGCATGCACCAGGCACCTAAGACCCTACTGGGTACACCACAAAATGCGACGAAACACGGTACACTCTGCATGAGAAACCATAACACCAAGGGCAGTGGTGGCAAACCTACGGCACAGTAGCATAGCCAGCTGTTTGCTGTCACTAAAAGCTTCAAAAAGTTTGCCAGCACCGGCCTTGGGAAAGGACAGAGCACAAAGAAAAGTGATGCTGTATAGAGCTCTGGCTTTGCCCCAGAATGGCAACACGACCCTGCACCCTCGCACCTGCCTGGGAGCAAACGGGCTTTACCTTGTACCAGCTGTCCTACTGCAATCTGAAAATAAATTCTGATAAAAGAGAAAATACTACAAAGCTTTTAGAAAATCACACATGTACGATAATATACAAGATAAAATACTAATCTCTACACAAATAGAGAATAGAAAAACAATTATAATAATAAAAATACAGAATTTCACAGTTAATTCACAACTTTAATTCTATGAGAGGTTTATAAATGTTCCCCAGAAAGACTCCCATGGTCAACCAAGGATAAATAATACAAGGTTTAAATAATTTTCCTATTATCATTCTAACATTACCAGTAATTAACACTTAGTATCTATCACAGTGTGAAACCTTTTGTGGACAATCTCATCTAACTTCACAGCAAACTCATAAGACAGACACTATCATCATCCCTATTTACAGATAGGAAAACTGAGGTAGGAGACATTCTATAACTTGTCCAAGGTCACACAACTAGTTGGTGGCAGATGCAGGATTCAAAATCAGAGCCCTTCATTTAATCACAACATACTGTGTTTCTACTTTCTTGAAGTTTTAAAAATTCACTGTGAACCCTTTAGGGAGAAACAGAACATGTGTCTTTCCTGACTTTTTTTTAATGAACTTGCAGCACTTTGGAAAACGGCTAATAATGAAAATGCACCTATTTGTTTTTCCTAAACTTTCCTTCTTCCTATACTTCAGCTACACATTAGTGTACGACATTTCTTTTATGATCTACATAGCAACAAATTAATAATCCAAGACGTACCAATTTAAAATCACCTGCTTAGGCCTCTCGTGAAGCACAGCAGCTTAGGGGGGGGGCCAGCACAGAATCCACATTACCATCTGGTTTGAATGTCTGAGGCCAAAACTTTATACTACATAACTGCAAAAAACATCTAGACTAGTGTAATAAGAATTTACCAACTACTAAATAAAATATATTGCAATTACACATCACAGCATATGCCTTGCAATGGTCCCATCAAGTAAAGACTGAAATATTAAAGTTTTGCTTTGCACTTATTAGCTTTATTACACTTTATAAGAAAAAAATTAAATAAGCCCATTAGGCAGTTTTGTTACCAATGAGTGGATTTTCCAATATTTTCCTCATCTATTTTATGTAGCATAGCCTCTAATGTAATCATTTTTGTTTGAAAACCCACAGTTTTTATAGTCAACACCATTAAGGTAAACTTAGTGTAGAAGAAATCCAATCATAATACATCAAACAATGTTTTATGAAGACTTTATTAAAGAGGATTTCCATTTTTTGATGATTTTACCATTTCTCTGTACTGAACTAAAAGCCAGAGATAAAACAATACCACAAACTGAAGCCCAGACGAAATGAAGCCCAGTGACTGCTGCCCAGGGGTTATGCATTTAGGTGTGTTCACATTCTTTCTCCTTAGTAATTAGGTGCAAGGGCAGTGCTGCAGCCAAGCTCTAAACAGAAGAGGAACACTGGCATCCAGGAGTTTAAAGTCAATGCAGGCAACATAAGGAGAGCCCATTTCAAAACAAAAACAAAAGCAGAATTATATAGCTCATCAAATAAATGGAATATTTTTTATCAGAACTCTACTATACAAAGTACTAAAATTACCATGATGTTACTACCTACCTTTTGAAAGCAACCACTGCTCAAAACATGTTAATTTTACACTCTCATATTCAGTACCAGTAATCATAGCTAAACGAACCCTTAGTATAAATTGCTGATGCCATTACACATTCTTGTAACTTAAAGACCATGTTCTAAGTACATGTGGAAGAATGATTCCTTTTGACACTGTGGTCCTAATGAAAGAAGCTTTAGCCATGCTTCTCAGCTAAAAACAAAATAAAAAGGGACAAATGGGGGAGTTACTGTTCAATGAGTACAGAATTATACAAAATAAAGAGAATTCAGGAGCTAAATGATGTTGATAGTTGTGTAATGTCAATGTACTTAATGCCACCAAAGTGTACACTTAAAAATGGGTAAGATGGTAAATTCAATGTAACATGTATCTCACCACAATTAAAAGTAATTTTAAGGCAGGGCATGATGAAAAATGCCTGTAACTGCAGTACTTAGGAGGCTGAAGCAGGATGATCACCATGAGTTTGAGGGCAACCTAGACTATCTACTGAGTTCAAAATCAGCTTGGATACACAGTGAGGCCCTCATTCAGAAGCAAAAAAAAAAAAAAAAAAATTAAAACAAAATATAATTCCACATTGTATTTCTTCCTTGGGAAATAAGCATGCTATTTCTACTTCTCTTTAAACTATCCCTTTTATATACACTCATGTTTTAACTTGACAGAGAATTAAAATTTTAAAATCTAAGCTTGGGGGTACAGCACAGTGCTAGAGCACATGTTTAGCATGAACAGGGGCCAGGATTTGAGCCTTAGCATCAAAAAGAAAAAAAAACTTTTAGTATATAAAATATTATGTCTAATAAAAATAATCTGCTGAGGTTTATGTTCCTTCAGGAATGTGTCAGGACAGTAAATTCACAACAGGCCTTCAATTAAGAAATACAAACTAAACATTTGATGAAACAGAAGTTAGAATTCTGCAAAAATGTTTTTGAAGGTAACAAAAGAAATCTAAAGAAATGCTAGAAATCCTTTCTGTTTTATCATATTTGGTTGCCAGCAAAGAAGCTTTCAAAAGAAAAGTTGAAGCCTTGAAAACTTTCAGGGAACTCAAGAGAAGCAAACTGGAGTGCACAGGTTCCTTCGTATTTTCTTTCTATAGAACTTCAGAACAGGGTAAGAAATTCAAGTCAGAGAAGGGGAAAGAGGAGGAAACTTGGAAAAAGGGCTTCCTGGAAGGGATCACTAGCATGATCCAGGAACAGGGCACAGCAGCCTCAGAACTTGGACACGTTAGGCCTCCACCACTCATAGGGAAGACCAAGGATGGAATTAAATGTTTCTCTGAATTCTCAAAGTGGAAGGACTTAACTTCCAAGCCAACTATTCATGATAGTCAAATACGGGAGAAAAAAATTCCAAATATGTGGACATGAGTTGTTAAAGGACTATTTTTAGGAACAAGGACTCACACCCTAGTTAAGCAACCCAAAACCCTTGATGGGTGGCCCTACCAGTTGGCTTTGAAGGAGCTTTGAGCCTCAAAACACTGAATTCTATGCCAAGGCTACATGAACAGATGAAGCGTGTGGAATTTTAGGATAGAACTCTTCATGGCTATACAACAACAGGGCAACTGCTATCTGTATTCATGTGGCTAATCAGGACTTAGAATTCTAAGAACATGAGTAATCAATTAGAGAATAAATTAATTATTTTATAACCCTGAGACTATAGATTAATATCGATGTTAAAATATGTAAGGTAAGAAACACAATCAGAGCGTGATGCAGGGTTAGCGTACACATGGAAAACAGCTCTCTAAAGGAAAGCTTTATTGTTCCCTCAAGGCTTTCTTACAGAGTATGGATTTTTTAATTCCTAGTGGAATATTTTTTATACCATTGCAGACTATTAAGTATCAGATATTACATTATGTATTTTAAACTTTGCACTACTGATGAGAAAGACTTCCCTGTTGAGAGAACTATTTTTTATGGTTAGCATTTTTTAATATGAAAATGAACTCTCCTTTAGGGTAAGATCACTGCAACTAGAATTTGGGAGTTTTATAACTTAACATATTTATCAATGTGTATGGAAATTCTCTAAGGGTAGTGGGGGAAGGAGAAAAAGAAATACAACAAGAAGGAGATTTTTTAATAACTTATAGTGTCAACACAGGGCAGAGCAATGGTATTTATAAGGTTTGGCTTCCACTAGGCATAACTGTCGAAGGGCAAGGGACCAGCATAGGGTGCTAGCAAGTTAAAAAAAAAAAAAAAATAATGGTGTGAAAGAGCAAAGGAAAACATGCATTAAACTTCAGGCTAGTTAAAGGTACACTTGTTAATGATGGACTATTAACTGCTCGCTCATGAGAGATGCAGACTTGGAAATATTAAAAAGGCAATATAAATGCACTTTTCAGGCAATTCTTGAGAAAATAGAAGACACCTTGCAGAATTCTGGATTGAAACCTGGAAATAAAATCTGACGCTGGTGGGCATGTAAAAAGCTTTGCCGTGGAGTCCGTGGATCCCCAGCGCTTGATAAAGGTGGATAGAAAGTTTAAACAAAATTGACTACTTACTTGTAGACAGTGCCTCCGTTGCCATGACCAAGGGTGTCTTGATATCGTATGTCTTGTTCATTCATCTCCACAAGAAAGAAAGAAAAACAGAAAGTGTCATGCCGTGGATGGAAATGTCAAGGAAAAGCAACTCAGGGCCATAAACAACAAGCAGTCTGGGTCATTTCAAGTTCAGCTGCAAGAACGAGAAGATCAATACAACATTTGCTGTCCAATTTATAAAAGACGATACCAAGGGACAAAGTGATGGAAAGTTTAATGACAATTTGTTTGCCTGGGTCATTTCATTAAAGTTTGATAAAAGGTGTCAAAATGGAATGATATAAAATAGCTCAAAAGGGTCAGGTCAGACAGACTGTAAGAAAACAGTCTCTAGCACTGCATATAACCAAGATCAAACAGCACTGCACATACGTAAAGTCGCATCTGAAAAGACAACACACACGCACAGACAACAGCCAGGAATCTAACCCACGATCTGTAAATACATCAGCCACTGGAAACTCCTCAGGTGACCCTAACAGCCAATTATCTGAACAATGTTTATCATTTCCCTGCAAGAGAAAGAATTTTGCTTTGCAAATGGTAAATTAGTGCACAGCTGTAACTGTGCAGAAATCATACTACTGTGATGCAAAAGTGTCAGATAAATATACTTCAAAATGCATGTGTAGTCAAGCATTATCATGCACAAAGGGAAAACTATATACAGAAGTAGTTTTTGTGAACTGGTCACTTTTATAGTACATACATAAAACAGCATGCATTTTCTAAGACTACAAAATCTATTATACTGAAAATACTATATTCATTTTTATCACATCTAGATGGTGAATTATATTAGCACCTACAAAATAATGTCTCAGAGATTTTTGGGGAACTCCTTAAATAATCATTTATCAAATGACTTTAAGACCAGTCAGATTCTATTTGATGCATTGTGAATTTCTATGTACTGGTTCAACTGCTTAAAAATTAACTGTCAACTTTATTCACTAAATAGATTTAATAAAGTATTATTTTCCATATAGTGAAAGCTTGGGAAATGCCATAGTAAACCCTGAAAAAAAAAATCAATTTCCAGGGAATTGCACTGCCTTGCATGGGCAGAAAAGGATGGAGTTTTTAATTCAATATCACTTGGAAAAAAATAGTTTGCTTTCAGACCATTATAGTAAAGCTTTAAATATTTGCTCTACTCCAAACTTCCACCAATTGAATAAAGCCAGGCTTCATTTGTCAAGGGAAATATTTTTCTTCTATAGATTTCTGAAGTTGAAGCTTCAGAGATCTGTGATAATTAGGGGTACATTGCAGGTAACAGAAACAGCTTCCTTTCCAAGCCATTTTGCCAATCCCTAAAAGAGTATCGACAGATTAATGTGGAAAGGCCAATTCAGCACCCAATTTAATTGTAGTACAGCCCAACTGATGCAATTTACAACTGGCTAATTACTATATTTTAAGGTCAGTGAAAAAATGACCTGGCAACTACTTTCTTATTTGAGGGAGATTCTGTTCTTCACTACTTTTATACCACTAACACAGGAAGAAAGAAAAAAAAACCCACCACTTTTAACCTGTATAAAAGAGATGGCATGAAGAAAGCCAGCACTTCAAGTGTCTGGAGTAGAGCTGTTATTTACTTTGCTTTGATCAGTAAAGGATATGTGAACAGCTCTATCCGTTGGCGGGTACAAAGAGGCAACTAGGCCAATTCCCCAAGAAGATGTCTCTAAATAAGGTAAGCATGCCTTCAACGACCTGATTCGTACTATTAACTTGCCTAACATGCTGCACCCTCATTGTGGCTTAAAGCGGATTTCTAGTAGAGAAATTTCACTTCCGGGCTCAAGTGAGTCTCCTGCTTCAACCTTCCGAGTACTAGGTCTACAGGCATGCACTATCGCACCTAAAAATATATTTTTTAAGGGAAAATTAAGAGCCCAGGGACTGATTACTAAAGAAACATTTGAAACATTCATATCTGATCAGAGTGGGCTAATTTTATTGATCTTAGCTATGAAAAATATCACTAAAGGAATTAACGAACAGCTAGTAACACTTTCGCCTTTTTTAGTTGATTAGCATGAAGGCACAGGAATTGTGCTTATTATGAAATGGGGGAGGTGCTACATAAGCCTGCAAAGTACTGAACTTAAGTATTTCAGGTGGGATCAAGAATCAAAGAATTGGGGGCTGGAGATTTAGCTCAGCGGCTTGAGCGCCTGCCTTGCAAGCAGGCAGTCGTGAGTTTGATCCCCAGTACCGGTAAAAAGGAAAAAGACAAAAAAAAAAAAAAAAAAAAAAGAATCAAAGAATTGTCAGTTTTCAGCATTTCATGGCCATTGGTCTAACCTAGTTAGGTTATATAACTCAACATAACAACTAGTCATTACTAATACTCAGCCAGGTGTGCTGAGGCATGCCTGTAATCCCAGTACTCACAAGGCTGAGGCAGGAGAATTGCCACAAGTTTAAGGTTAGCTTGGGCTACACAGTGAGTTCAAGATCAGCCTGAACTATATTGCAAGACCCTGCCTCAAAACAAAACAAAATGACTAGAACTTGATCCTTCAATACACCCATTTCAAAGTGCTCTCTATCCAGAGCCACAGCCCCAGGAAGACAGCCCAACTCCTGGAAGGCACTCACAAGTAAAAGTCCTCTTCATTGCTATGATGTTTGCTTTGAAGAAGAGACACGTTTTTAAAACTACACAGCTTTTTATATTGAAAAGAGGTGAAATAAAGTTTTTTTAATTCATTAAAGATGCAGAAGAGTTTTTAAATGTAGCTCAGGCTTCTTGTTCTAACTAAAAAAAATATAAAAAGCAAACAAGAAGCAAGAAAGGACATGCGAGAGAGGAGGAAAAAAGTCATAATGGTTACAACTGCTACCTGTACCAGCCAAGATAGTGAATGACCTGGAGGAATGACTTATGGATCTCTGCTTACTAAATGAGGCACAGAGACCAAGACAGAAACGGAGACAGCAGCCACCTACAGGCAGTGAGGCCGCATTCGTGTGGGCAGAAGCAGGCACTGAGCAGTTCTGAGCTACCTACACAGTCTCATTTGTGTTTCACTCATCTTACGGGACCTAGAGAGAACTATTAAAATCTAAGAATATTACACACTGGTGATGATTTGGTTTTTAAATCTAATTTTATAATAGAGATCTACTATGGTACCTCAGTTCACAAACTTGATTCTTTTCCTGATTCTCGTTGCAAAGTGAGTTGGACAGGAATTGAACCAAAGGTACTGGTTAAGTTCAATGTTGACCTTATGGAGAAATTTGATGTGGTTCTTGTCTGGTTTGGTTTGCAAGCAGAATGGTGGAGAAATCTGAGTTTGTGCACTGAGGTACCACTGTACTTCCTATTCCTCACCCCTTCTGATCTAAACTCACAGAGTTTTTCTAAATAACAACAAAAGATGCAGCAGGACCAGAATTAGTTCTAGATCTGTGACTTCACAATATATTTACACTTGATTTATCAGGAATAGGAAAATATTGCCATCCTCTGCTACAAAATACAAAAAATGAAAAAAAGAAAAATATCTTTAAAGATACAAAGGTCAAAATTACACATCTTTGGAATAACTGTGTATTTTTTCAGTCCTTTAACTCAACCATTTGGGCTATTTCTAACCAGTTTCAAACCCAGGGCCAATGTTAAACAGACAATGCCACACTGAACCTGAGTGGGGAAAACACACCCAGAGAACAGAGTAGTGAGACTGATTTACAGCTCTCAATAAAACATGCCAAAAATATCTTCTGATTTATTTTTTTTAAGCTGGAGAAATGGAATTTTCCATCACAAGGTGATACCAGGGAAACAAAGTCTCCATTCCAAACGCTACATGTTAAATTTTAAAAACAGTGCTTGATTGAATGTATTAATGAGATTAATGGGAAAAATGAAATGGAATTCAATTATGGATCAGCAAAGAAAACCTTCCTTATTATTTGCCTGTGTTAAGAAGAATCAGTATCTGTCGCTTATAAATCATTAAAATAAAATAAAAAAATATAAAAATGCTCAATTAGCCCTTATTTTATATGGAAGGGTCTGATAGAAACTAGTGCTATCACTAGACCTTTGCTTCACAAATCGAAGTAATAATGGTTTCAGAAAGCAGTCACACTCTATGAGCAGACAATTGGAGAGATTTAGTAAATCCCACTTTATAGAGCAGAGACTAATCGGAAAATACAAGCCAGTCAAATGTTTCTTATGAACTGTTGACACTATATCAATGCTGAATCAATTGGTGGCATTTACTCTGAGTGACAGAAAAGAAATAAATATTTATATCACATAACCTATATCAATGAACCCAGGCAGAAAGCTATTTCTAACCTGTCAATATTTGATTATCTTGAAGAATCATGTCCCTTTCTTTTAATGATTAATATTAATTCCTTATTAAATCTAAGTGGAGGCCAGTGGAAAGGCAATTCATTATTAATGCTTGAGAGCATAAACCACTAAAATAAAAAACCACACTCAAGTGTTAAAGTATAGTTAAATGTGACTTACATCTTCCACACCAAATAGTGTCAGTGTGCAGCCCGGGAATACTGACACCCACACCGCACAATCACCTAGGGGCAGCGAGCTCTCACTGCTGCTTAGTTACCATACAGTGTCAACTGAGGAATTTGTAGAAAGAGGTATTTTGAAAGCTCCCAAAGATGGAGGAGGGGGGTTTGTTGTGTTTTTTAAGCAAAAGTTAATAAATAATAATAATAATAGCAGTTTATCTTTAAAAGAGGGAAAATGGCGTACTGTTCAATGTTGGGTTATTCCACTCCCAAGGGAAAGCAATAAACAATCTTTAAGTGTCAAAAATCATTGCCATGACAAACTCCTACCACAGAGAACCTCATAATTGAGACCACTGAGATATTTATGGTACTGGGTTTGTTGTAAAAACCTTTCAGAATGCTTTTGTTTTTTTTTTTTTTTTTTTGGCAGTGGAAAGAAAATGTATTTCATTTTTGAAAGAGAAGCCTATGACAGATTATTTTCCATTGCCTGCGTTGAACTAATGTAGTTAAAGCTTAATTTATGTCAATTTTGAAATATATTTTCCAGCCGAAGAACACAAGTGACTTGTACATAAATTACAATTAGTAACTAGAATGCAAGTGTGTTGAAGATACATAAATATCCTCAGCTCGATATTTCTGCTTTTAGTCAGGTTTTACTTCATACTGGTTGTGTTCACGTTGTAGGCACTGGGGGATATGGATGTGGACCTCAATCTCAATAGGCATCTGGCTGCTTAAAGATAAAAGTATTATCAAATACTATCAAGAATTTGGGGGCTGTGGGTGTGCCTCAGGGGTACACAGCACATGCCTAGAAAGCGTGAGGCCTGGGTTCAATCCCCAGCACAACCAAAAAACAAACAAACAAACTGACTTAAATTTTGAGACTAGCAAGATTATACACCTAACACCAGAATCTCTCAGGTGTGTGCAGAATAGTTAAGGACTAAAATGCACACACACTGGATGATGATGAATTGTCAGAATCAGATCCACTTAATTTTTTCTAACTGGATTCAAAGAACTGTGTGCTAACTAAGCAGGCTTCCAGAAGCGTGACCACAATCATCGTTTCGAGGCATGCACATCTATTAGGCCACAATGTTACAGGTGATATTAAAGGACAAGTGTGAGGACCCAGCTTTGTCTTCCTGACATGCTCCACTACAAGTACTTGATTCATGAAATGCCAATGAGGCTAGGAGAGGTCAGCGTGTGAAGGCACTGAATAAGCATCTGAGATAATTAAGATTTCAGCCTTCGAAACATGGACGGGAAGTGAACAGCAGTTAAGAAAATCAATAAGAGTCTTTTATTTGCAGTGACACAGATGTCTCAGTCAATAGAGCCTAATAGGCAGGCTTGATCGCAATGGACAGGCGCCTGCCTCCAAGGCTATCAAAGGGCTTCCACTATAACAAACATTAAAACACATTTATGTTGCTAGTGAAGAATTGAGGACCTGTAGGGAGCTTAATTTACCTGCGTATGTTTAAAAGCGCTATGCTATTTCAGATGTGGCCATTTATTTGAATCAAAATTAGTAAGAAATAACTGGCCTGCAGGCCTGTTTGTCCCTTACTAGCCGAGGTAGGTCATTTGGCTTCAGACAGCCTGTCGACCAGGCAAACCAAGGTCTCTGGGACCCTAGAGAGTTTATGTACCAAAGGTCTGCTGTTCCCCTGGTCCCCTACAAAGCCAGTGTTAGTTTCAGGACAAAAGATGGAGCTAAGGTAAGAAGATAACAGATTTTCCCTTTTCTCCCCAAAGATAATGAAAGAAACAGTTGCCTCAGAATGCAGGGCCATTTCAACAACCCCTGGGTTGACACACTTGTTCAGAACTGATTAACTTTTTAGACAGAGATGGTGGTGGAATATGTGCATGGTCCTTCAATCTGTTGGGAGAGAAAGCCACTAGCACAGTTTGAAAAACAGGCTGCAAATTGTTCTGCCAATCAAATTAAGCCATGTGCCTCATTTATGACAAGAAGAAATTCAGACTATTGTTTCATAAGTGTATGGATATAAACTGGATATAATAAGATGCTATCATTTGAAAATCTTAATAGGTAATAATACCTACCTGGCCATTGGCTAATATTTTTTTTAGTTCGGCAGAAGACTTCTTTAAGCTGAAAAGGAAAGACATAATTTTTAGTAGTGAGATCAAAAACACTTCCGAATATGACACTAAAATATATCTTTGCTTTTAGGTGGAGGCATGCTACAATCCTCTCTGAAGGAGATGTTTTTCCAAAGTAACTGACTGAAAACCAAAGGTATCAATGAAGTGACTGAAAACCCATTAGTATTCTACAATAATGAAGAAGCCTGCAGTCAAGAAGAAGCTACAGTATTTTATGGACTGCTGCAGTGACATTTTGGCAATTAGTTCTACAGCCTTTGGGTAGCCTTTCAGTGGCAATTCTATGTGGACACTGTCATCTGTTAAACACAAAGTATTTAACAATGCACCTGCAGATTAGACAACCTCAAAAAGTAAAACACATGCCTTAGGTCCTGTTCTTTTACTACAATTAAAGTACAAGTAAATAAACGCTGGTTCTCAACAGCTGTGTGATCTGGGGCAAGTTACTTATCCTCTCAGAACTTCAATCTCATCTTTTTATAAAATGGTGAAAATATTAACTTTGGAGGGCAACTAGGAAAATTAAATATTACAAAACAGCACTGAGGCTTACAGGTATGAGACTCAGTGCTCAGTGTTAATAAGGCACATGAGAATGTTCTCTGAGCATATGGCTCTTGAGTGTCCCCTTAAAGCTCAAGTATGAAAGGTTTGGTGATATAGATTGGCATTGGCAGAAAGTGTTAGAGATTTTTGGTCACTGTGGGCATGCTTTCAGTGGGGACTGCAGGACATTGGTGTCTCTTTCTACTTCTGTGACACCATGAAGTGAACATCTTCCTCCACTATATGGCCCCACCACAACAGGCTACCTGGTCAAATGAGCCGAGCACAATGGAGTCAACTAACTATGGACTGAAACCACCACAACTATAAGCCAATGTAAACCTTCTCAGGTATTTACTTCCGTAATTGAAAGCTAACATACTACAGCAGCACAGGGTATATTACTGATATTCTTGGTGACATGTAAAGCTTGTTAACTTTTTCCTTAACCTATCTATTCCTCTACCTACCACTTTAACCCTCTCTCTTGTGTTAGTTACTAATATAAATGTTTTTCTCTTCACCACATCTTCTCCCAAGACTGGGAACTCCCTGAGAAGACAGACCATGTCTCATTGTATATATTCCTTTCTTTTTCTTTCTATATTTTTCTCTTTCATCCCCTCTCACCCTTGAACCTTACCAATGACTTAACATGTGCTGAGTGTCCAATATAAGTGACAAAAATACAGTGAATGTTTAAATTTGAATTTATTATAGTAAAAGACCCACTGCTATTAATCTTCCTCAAAATACTCCTCCTCTCTTGCAAAACACTTGGCCCATCATGCTTGCCACTTTCTGAAGCAATTTACATTTGTGGCAATTTCTGTCAAATAAAATATTACAATGTGGATATGCAGTTGTTCCATGTATTTATCGAAGGCACAATCCTTTCTCCACTTAATTGCTTTTGTACCTTTGCCAGAAATCAAATGTCTGTTATTTGCATATCTGTTTTGGGACTTTATAATGGTACTTTGGTGGTTTGTCTATCTTGATATCCATGCTGTTTTGTCATGATTGGTGTAAGTTTGTGATAAGTTGTGAGATTGGGGAGAGCTGGAGCTCTAATTTGTGCCTTTTTCAAAGTTGCTTAGACTATTCTAAGTCTTTTGTATTTTTACAGAAATATAAGAATAAAAATGTTAATGTATACGAAAAATGATGTTGACATTTTGATAAGGGATTGTGTTTTCTGATCTTTATTATTTTCTTCTATTCGTTTTTGGTTTCATTCTTTTAATAAAAAAAATAGTCAAACTCATGGAGGAAAAAAACCTCAAAATATTACAGTGTGCCTTCACCCATTGTATTCACTGGATCTGGTACCATGTAACTTCTGACTCTTCCACAAAGTCAAAATGACTACAAAAGGTAAACACTCTGAGTTCATTCAGGACATCAAGACGGCCATGATAACACAACTAAAGAAACTCATGAAAGCTTCCGGGAGAACATGGCGGACAGATAACAGCAACTACCGGCGGCTCTCTGAAAGACTCGGCTCAGAAGCCAGGAATGGTGCGGACTAAGGAGACATAAGCAGGTGGAGATATGCTCTGCTGACTCAGGAACGAACTGGGCTGAGAGAAGCCAACTTGGAATGCAGTCCTGGTGCTAAAACAGGAACAGAAAAGACTCGGTGTGGAGGCTGGAACCGCGCCATTGTAAGCCGCGATTTGGGTTTCCCGCCACGCAGCGGCTGGCTGCCTCTACAGCGGCTCGGCAAGGGGAGAGACGTGCAGAAGCTCTGAGAATGGCAATCTGCGAACGGCAGGGAGGCGTGCACTGACTTATGGTGAGGTGAGTGAGAGAAACTGACACTCTACCACAGTTTGACTCCAGCAGAGGACTTTCTGGGCCCGAGCAGTCCTGCGGGAGCAGGGCGCGGTGGCGACTCCAGCCACACATCCCCCTCTCGGGCGGGATTGGTGAAAAGTGCCTGGCCTGCGTGACGCTGCCGGCGGACCTGGTAGACTGTCCCAACCCAGATCCCAGAGCCTGACGGTGGCCGGGAGGGGAGACGCGTAGGCTGCCTGGTCCGTAACTCCCTGGTGCGCAGCGGTGAGCGGGAACACCTAACTGGCGCAATTTGATCAGGCTGTGGCTGACTGGGAGAGAAGCTGGGCCTCTTATATAAGCTTGCATATATAAGGAACAGAGAAGAAGAGGCAGCATGGGAAGAGGCAGCAACAAGAAAGTCTCCTCGGCCCCCAATTCTGAGAAACAGGCAATAGCAGACACCGCACCAATACACATAAGGCACCATATAGAGAGCCTCATAGACCAATTCAGGAATGAAGTTATCAACGACCTGAAGCTAGAAGTATGCAGAATAGTTAGAGAAATGCTAAGCACCACCCAAGAAAAAACAGGTGATGGAATGGAAGAACAGAAAAAAAGGGGAGAATTGTTTGATGGAGAAAACAGAGAAAGCATAGAATACGTGAAGCAGGTTCAAAGGGACTACCAAGATACTAAGAAGTCTATCGAAGACTGGCATAACAGCTTGAAAGAAACTAAGGACAGACTATCTGAACTGGAGGGCAGACTTGTAATATGGGAGAATGAAATGAAAAACTTCTTAAAAATAACAAAGAAACAAACAGCAATAATACAAAGACAAGAAGATGATAAGAGGATCCATAACTTAAGGATTAAGAACATAAAAGAAGAAGTAGGGATGCAAACAAGTGAACTACAAAAGCTACTCACAGAAATAATCCAGGAGAATTTTCCTAATTTAGCAAAAGGTAAAGATACTCAGATGTATGAGGCATACAGGACCCCAGCTACCTACAACCCAAACAGAGCAACACCCAGGCATATAATAATAAAAATTCCAGAAATTCAATACAAGAACAGAATATTAAAAGCTGTAAGAGACAAGAAACAGACCACTTACAAGGGAACACCCATCAGAATTACAGCAGATTTCTCTGCACAAACCATCAAATCACGAAGAGCGTGGGGGGAAATAATTCAAGCATTGAAAGATAATAATCTCCAGCCAAGATTGAGATATCCTGCACAACTGTCCCTGGAAATTGATGGAAAAACAAGGTGCTTCCAGGATAAAGAGGAACTGGGGGAATTTGCAACAACCAATTCAACTCTACAGAAAGTATTGCAGGATATTCTAAAAAAAGAAAAATACAAAGAACCCAGAAATAGTGGCGGGGAGGCCACAACAAATGGAGCAGAGAACAAAATGAAGAAGACAAACTGACAGCTACTGACAGAAAAAGAGCTTAACAGAAATGAGGCAGAGAAGATTGGATGATAGGAACAGCTATTTTGGAGAAAATGACATCTTAATAGGTAATACTGATTTAGTATCATCTTGTTTTGAAGTCTCATCTAGCTTTTGTCCTTCTGTCTCCAATGGTCTAAATAGGCTGTATCTTATTGGATTTTATTATGTACGATAGTATAAGCAAAAACCTTTTAAAGACAAGGAGATTATACAGAAACCATTGTTCATTTTCTGTTAGTCGATTCTAAATACTCTGTAATGCTGTCATTCTCTTGAATGGTTTTACATTGTTTTGATATACTTAATGCTACAGTATACGAAGTTGTACTCAAGGATTTCAAAGAAAGAAACAATATGGTAACTACTTTTAGGTTAGGATTATCTGGTGGTGAAACACTATTCTGCTTAAATGGTTATGTTTTGATCTGCGCTGTTTCGTTGTTATGCCCTCTTTTATCTCAATCTCCACTCCATTATTTACTTTTTTATCTTTATCCTTTTAATTAAAGGAAAAAAATAGCAGGATATATTATAGTAACCCATTTTGACTTTTCATTACCTTGATTTAAAGCCCTGTATTACTCTCACCATCTGGTTTTTAACTGATGTTCCCCTATTCTGTTTTGCTGGATAGTATCAGGTTCGAAAGTTTAGGCATCAGCTGTGAAGATAATGAGATTCATTATGACGCCCATTCTTGTTGACTTTTAGCTACTTTTGAAGACCTACAATGTCTCCAATGTTTTGGTTTTGTCGGTTTTATTCTTTACTGTTTTGTTCAATTGTATTATAACTAATGATATAGGCAATTCTATTAGAGATAGCGGGAGACATTATGGTAACCATTGTTGATCACCTGTATTATGTTTTTACATTATCTATTATGTCCACCCTTTTGACTTGACCGATTCTGTTCTGTTATGTCACATTTGGTTTTACTCTCTTCCAAAAAAGTAATAAGAACCGTGGGAGCAATGAAACCCAAAATGTGTAATAGTCATGGTACAAAAGAGAGGAAAAGAAAGTACTCTAAACTATATAACTGCATGTATATTTAAGTGTATAAGATAGAAAATGATATCACAGAGTTTTATTGGATCAATGAACAGAACTGTTTGCAGTATCATTGATGGAACGTCCACTTTACAAGCTTTAATTTTGTGACTTGAACAATTATTTCTAAGATGACA
The DNA here is from genome assembly GCF_034190915.1 of Cavia porcellus. Taxonomy (NCBI): domain Eukaryota; kingdom Metazoa; phylum Chordata; class Mammalia; order Rodentia; family Caviidae; genus Cavia; species Cavia porcellus. The sequence continues at coordinate 1,424,267 of NW_026947493.1, forward strand.
ATATGTAATCCATTAACTAGTGATTTCCTACTGTTCATTTTTTTCTGTAAATCTGTATAACTTGTACCCTTTCCCTGCTTTTTTTTTTCTTTTCTCCTTAAATAAAATTAAAAAAAAAAAAAAAAAAAAAAAAAAAAAAACTCATGAAAGAAGATTTCCAGAACTGCTTCAGAAACTGGCAAGAATGATGGGATTAGTGTGTTTGGTGACAAGGGGAGTATTCTGAAGGGGATTAATGGCAATGTATCTTCTATTGTAATAAATTTTGTAAGTTAAATATTCACTTTACTTTTTTATCATACCATTAAATGATCATTGGTTTATTATTATAGTGTAGCAGTCATCATAGCAACGCAATAAGACATAAAGATCATGAAAACATGAGAAAGAAAAGGTCTCAGGACCTCATATAAAGTATATATGCATTCCACACAGCACTTCTTTGTGTTTTTTTTGGTCTTTTTGCTTTTTACCGGTACCGGGGATTGAACTCACGACTGCCTGCTTGCAAGGCAGGTGCTTATGCCGCTGAGCTAAATCCCCAGCCCCTCCACACAGCACTTCTAACATACTACATTTGAGAAAAACTCAGACTTCTCAAACTGAGACTATACATTCATTTCAGGTTGTAACTGTGCTTCTTTCTAAATACTTCTTAAATTTCTACATGATCTAGTCCGGACTATTGAGGCTCAGCTTTTAATTTCCTAGCTTTTATAAGACATGACCTCACCTAAGGGTGCTAGACTTTATTAAATTCTGTCTTCTGAAGTCTAAGACTCCATGTACTAGCCTGGCAGTTAAGAGAGCTATAGAATGGGACCAAAATAGAAACATACACCAAAAAACAAACAATGCCTAAAATCAGTACTGTTAACAAATGATAACAACTATTATTTATTGAGCAATGACAAGTACTAATCATTGTGCTAAATGCTGTTACTTATTATCCCAATTTAATTTTATAGTAACTCCTTATAGTTATTACATCTAATTTATAAAGAAACAACTGATGTACAGACCTTGCTCAAAGTCTATTTCTTATATAAACATTTTTTCTGGAAAATATTTAAATCTTAGTATTTCTATAAATGAATCTCAATTTGATAGTTTCAATTACTGTAAAGACACAACCAAACAAAGCCTGGGCATTGTTTCTCCACACATATTTCATTATATCACAAACCTGAAATAACAACATTTTGACTCACTGCATTTACAAATGCCTTTCATCCAAGAAACAAAATGTGATTCCTTAACACAGTGTCGTCAATCTTACTAACACCAGAGGTAGACAGATGGAAAGTTTAATCATCCCAGTTTTACAGAAGAAAGCGAAGCTGTGTAGGAAAGTACTTGCCTTTGCAGTGGGATGTGAATTCAGTAATTATGGCCTAGGAACACCATGTAGATTAGTAAGCTTAGTTTAATAAATAGTCATTCACCTATGGCAAAGAGAAGAATTCATGCTCTGAAAATAACAGAAGAAAACTGATTTTATTCATTATGCCAATCTCTGGCTACTTTAATCTGATTTAAAAAAAAAAAAAAACATTCTGTGGAGTTGGTAGTGTAGCTTAGTGGTGACTGCATGATTAGTCCGCATGTATGAAAACCAAAACAAACAAAGACAAGAAAAAGCAGAATTCCCATCAGTTTGTATCTAAAAATTTCTTTGAATTCACTTCATTAAATATTTTATTTATCTGTAAGGTTATAGTTATCATAAAAGTCACTTTTGAAAACATTTTAAAATTTAAATGTCATACCACTGTAACCTGGGTATGACACATGAAGAGAAGCATCGAGACATATGAAGAATGAAAAGGTAAAAGGGCCTAGAAATAATATCAGGAAAGCTGAATAAATTGGATGAGTCAATCCCAGAGATGAGGGGATGGAGGTATAGTACACGTTCATTTGTTCACTCATTCATTCATTCATCTCCTTTGTGCCAAGCACCATGGCAAGAACTGAGTCTTTGACAACAAATACGCTGCCATCATTGCCCTCAAAGAGCACAGAAGCTACTGTGGAAGCTTCTAGAGGTAACTATCTTACAATGTGCTCACTGCTGCTCTAAATGCAAATAAGAGGCACAATTACAGGAATCAAGGACAGGTTTCCCAGCACAGATGACAAGTGGCTGGTATTCAGATCAGCTTTCAAAAGAAGTTAATGTAGTCTACAAAGACGATCAAGATTAGGCAGATTGAAGGTGAAAGTGTAGATGAGAGAAGGATACAGACAGGAAAGAGTGGCAATAGAAGTGCAGGCCCAGTAGCGAGAGGACCCGGTTCACTCAGGGCCCTGAGTTCACGAGCCAGGCTGCAGTGGACAGAGCACCCGACGTGAGAGGCCACAGCTGAGTGCCCGTGGGGCCTTCCCTCTCTGCAGCACGGAGAGCAGTGATGAGCTTTGGCAGGATGATGTCTCCCTCAAGGGTGTTACTGCTGAGGCTGGGTCCTGACTCATCCCCCATGGGTCTGCACAAGGAGGAGGACCTTGAAAAGGTGGGGCCCAGTGGGAGGCCCTTGGGTCCCCTGAGGCTGTACCCTATAAAAGGACTGATTGCTTGCTCCGGCTCATGCTCCACCACTGCAATCTGCCAGGAAGGCGACAGAGCCCAAGGGGCTGCCAGAGCCTGTGTGGCACTGTCTGGGCTTTTGGCCTCCAAAACTGTGAGCTAAAAAGTCCTCATAACTTAATAAAGCCAGCTACCTGTGGATTTAATTATACTAAGGAAAAGCTAATGAATACAAATGGCAGGATCACTTCAGTGGTGGTATGGAAGAGGGGCTAGAGTGGGGCAAGGATGGATGGAGGATGACCAGGAGGTGGTGGCAGAGACAGGGACAGCCTGGGACAGCTGTGCAGCAACGGGGTATCTGTGTGTGCGAGTGGTGGCTGGTGTCGAGTAAGGGTGGCTTGGGCAATTTGCTTGATGGGAAGATGATGGGAAGAGCCATGATCTTTAGAAGGGAACCAGCACCTCCTAAACTAAATCTTTACAAGTGTGCACTGAAGACAGACAAATCTCAGCTCACAAAGAGGACCGAAATGAAAACAAAGGCTTTCTTGGCCAATGAAGTGCCTCCTGCCCCAGGGATGTACAGAAAGGTCTTGCCCCTCTGGCAAGAAATGGGGCAGCAAGCATCGAAGGTGCCAGATTAAGGGGTGTCCTCTTACTCCTCTGTATCCAGGTAGAGGGTCTGATAAAACACAGGCTAGCCTTGTCATGCTGCTGCCAAACCCTCTACTAGGGTCCCTATCCTATCTTCTGTCCCAACATGCCAGCTCTCCCCTGGTCCTGCCCAACTGGCTTCTTACGTGATGCTGGACTCCTTCTCCACTGCAGGGCCCTCTTTTGTGCTTGTCCCTCAAGTCTGGACAGAACCAAGCTCTCCTCCCAGGGACCCTTCCCTGAGCACCAAGTCTGTTACCTTCACAAGACTAACTAAAGTATAATTGCCATGTACTCTTGTTTTACTGTATGTATACCCATTAGATAGTGACCTTCAGGAGTAATTGCCATTCTTAGGGCACAGGACCACACCTGGTAACTAAGAAGTACTTACTACCTGGAGCACAGAACATGGTCAACCTAAGGTGGCATATTAAAATCAGCTGTTGTTCTTTTTCAACTAACACTCCTCCCATAACAGGAAATACTACTAGAGCAACTTGATCGTTACTGTTTGGGAGGCTGTCACATCCCTAAATGAAAACACTACAAACATCTAAGAACATTAGATTATCAGGTAATCTCTGAACTTATATCTAATGTGATGATCTTATAACAACCTGAATGTATATGATAATTTTTAAATATCCACACTAATCCTTACATGTTGTTACAATGAAATTGGGAGATCTAAAAAGTTATCCAGCATCACCAACTTACCATCTTTTCAATTCGATTTTGCTGTTTATATCATGATAACATTTGCTCTAAAACACCAGGCAAAGCCCTTGTTTTTCTTTGGGCTTGCAGTCTGTATGGACGATGGCCCTTCTGACATGTCCTGCCTTCCTAGAGCTGGGTGTATCGGGTGGGCCTCTGCCCCTGTTGCCACCACCATTGGTGAGGCCCTGGCTCATGTGCCAGCCAGCAGAGAAACAAGCAGCAAAGCTCTGCTGCAGAAAACTAAAGCCCTGTTGGTCCCACCCCAGACCAGGAATCTACGGTGAGTAACCAGGCTGACCTCTTGAGAAGGGATGAACTGTGGGGGCCATGTTTCAGATCAGGAAAGTTGGTGGGTAGATACCCTGCCGCCACATCAAAGCAATCAGGGAAGTGACTCTGGTGGCAGGGACAGGAAAGTAAAGGGACTCAGAGGAGAGACTTTAAATTACTGCATGAAGCCCCTGAGACTAAGAGCCAAGAGTATGGGTGATGAGGAGGAAGAAACAGCAAAGGGGAAGTAGAACCCTGAATTGCATCTCAGCCAGGAAGAGGCAGCTCTGAAGCCCTGAACCCAGGCGAACCTCAATATGGATGGAAAGGGGTTCTGGCTCAGTGTGGGCTTTTCAGTTACTAGTGTGAATTCACAGGCCTCCTTTTAGCTACACACGCATTGGCTGGTCATCCCACGGGCCGCTTCCCCATCCAGCTCCGGCTCTGCAGATGACCAAGTCAGGCCACAGCCCCTTGCTGGCTCTCACCTATTGCTTGGAAGTGAATCCAAGACTGCTGGGCTACTGTGTTGTGAGGGTCCGGCCCGGGTATTCACCTATAAGTAAAGAAAGAATCCTGATCAGTCCTGTGCTCTGAGGACACGGTTCTAATTAACCTATAATTTGCCACACATTTCTCATTTCGCTACGAAAGTTAATTAGCTTGTTGCTAGACAGACCTGCAGTTGGAGTCTATTCAGTATATAGGTTACAGAACTATACAATCCGTACATTATATAATCCTCTATCTCTGTCATTATTCTAATACTTAAGCAGTGCTGAAAAGGTGAGATAAACAGAGGGAAAATGGAACTCATTATCTAGAGCACAGATGCAGAAAATATGCTCAAAAAACTACACTGAGAACATCTATGGTTTAGCAGTGAACTTCAAGGTATCATATCCTCCCAGCTCGGCAATGAAACACAACAGTATAGACCGTTTCTTTCTCCCCAAGAAAGGAGGACTGAGTAATTCACTGTAAAATACTTGAGCCTAATAAAAAAGCCAGCTTTTCTTTAGACATGAAGCTGTAAGCAGAAATCCAGACTTCAAAATACACAGAACAATGAAAAGACATTAACCAGATATATCTCGTCAGCATAAATATGTCAAAAGAAGAGGGGGGTTTTCTGTGTGCAATATGCTTACATGATTAATTAATCACTGAAATGAAGACTATAATCTCACTCAAATAAATCTTTCAGGAGACCAGTTATCTAAGATCATCCCAAAGAAACTGACCAACCAAACAATTCCAAATAATTAAAACTACAACACCAAAATCCAGTGTCCAAATTTATACACATATTTGGCAAATTCTACAGACAAATCCCCCTCCACTTCCCATTAAAAAAAATAAAAATAAAAAAAGATCGCTTGTCAGAGCTTGAGAAAGTGCAGTTTTATTTGACATTTCAATAAGTGGAACACAGCATTACAAATCCATCTAACTTTACTGAAACAATTATTGAAATTCGTACCTTCAGGCCATGTATGTTCCGTTCCCCAGGAGGCTTGCAGGCTGAAACAGTAATTGACTAAATTGTAGAACACATCAGGGCCATTTACAAATTTGCTCAAAATGAATCATTTAAAAAGAAATGAGGGTGACACCAAAATTAGCAGAGAGAAATGATTGAAAAGTAGCTCCCCAGACCCAAAGTGGGAATTATGAACCACGGTTTTAACTTGCAGGAGTGAGCATTTATAAATGCAAAGAGCTTTCTGACACCACTTCATATAAATTCCAATTTCTGATTAAAACATATAAAAATCAAGTTAACTGAGCTAAAATGATTAGATTCCTTTCATAATTCAAATTCCTGCAATTTTTTTCTCAGTCTATTACATTGTATCTGCTACCAGTTAAACTACTCTGAGCTAAGATTTTTGGGTTTTTGTTTTGGAAGAGGAGAGGGGGAAAAGGCCTTGTAAGGCCCAAAAGATTGCCACAGACTCTAAAATTGAATCCTCAAGTTTGAATACTAGATTGTATAGGCATAAACAATTGAATTTATTGAAATAAAAATATTTAACTAATTTCATTACACTTATTACAAATCTTGACATTTGCTCACATTTAGGTCTAAAGAAAAGGCAATGCCACAAAAAATAATATAAATTACAAGTTACTACTTTTCCAATTCAGGCGATGCTACTTCATCAAATGTTAAATATATAAAAGCTTCCAGCCCATGTCATAGACCACTTCCACTTGAAAACTACAGTGCCCTACAAATTGTATGTTAAGGGGCTGTCAGTTTTGATTGATTGTTTAGGGGAGGATGAATTTGATTTTTTTATCCCTTGGAAGTACATGTATTTTTCCTCTGTTTCTACAAAAAATAGAGCTGCTTGATAAAAAGATGTAATAATTACATAGCAGGAATTGCTTTTATGTTGTGTATTTCAAGTAAATTAAAATTTGTTCTTACTTTCCTAGAAAATAAATCTAAATCTTAATAAAAAGTTTTTACTTCTCTTTCTAAAATACATTAAAATTAAGGCTTCAAATCTTATTTCCTTAATAAGGAAATTAACTTTTTCTTCCTTGCTTGGTTCTGGTGACTGAACCTAGGATCTTACTCAAGGCTAGCGCTCTACCAGTTACGGCCCAAACCTTTTTCACTTATTGAACTGTGGTTCTCCTGCCTCAGCCTGCTAAGTGAGATTATATGTGTGTACCACAATATCCAGTGAAAATTAATTTTTTAAGTAAAACAGTCATATATATTTAGCACATGATCCTTTGGGACCCAGTAATTCTAAGACAACATCTTAAAATATTTCCACCAAAGTATCCAGGGCACTCAAAGAATGCAGAAATAGGCATAAACTCTTATCTTTAATTTTAACAACTGCTTTGCTCTTCAATCTTTAAGCTAGAATTTGAAACAGCATTCCAGAAAACCAGGAACCTCATATATCCCAAAGTTATAAGCCAGAAGTTACTATAAGGTTAGTGAATTTTCATTTCTCAATATTTAACACATCTTTTAACTACAGGAAGAGCTGGCCATGAGCTGAGAGCTACTGTATCAGGCAACTGTGCTACTTGGAGGGAGGAAAACATGCTACTAGAACAGAATCATTTTCTCCTTTGCATCTGACTTGTTCGGTTTAACAATTCTTTTTAACATGAGGCCTGACACAGAATCTACGTTCTGTGGGCCCTAAGCACTAGGCAGACCCAGTAATTACACCCAATTTGCCTGCATTCAAATTGTGTACCTTTCATGATCTCATTGATCTACCTATGATAGATACAGACAGGTAGCAAAGGAGGAGATGTAAAAAACTGGAAGAGTTGAATTATAGCACACAAAACCCCACTGAGATAGCGAGACAGGATTTCAAGTTAGTATCACGCATACAGCAGTGGTATTTTAATTTACATGCCTTTCTACTTTAAGCAAATTATAATTTAGATAAAATTCTTACTCAAAGGGTGTATCAATCACTTATATGCTACGTGACCCTGAAGTGATTTAACCTCTGTCAACCTCAACCGTCTCATTCACACAGCAGAGGAAATAATACCTCATGCAGCCCAAGGCACCACTGTTACGAGAAACAGAGTAACGACACAGAGAGCAGTATTAGGACTCCTGCAGGGTCACGTCTAAAACTGGCTGCTATCACCATCAGAAGAGGCACTGTGCTATGTGGTGGCACTGACAGGACTAAACACAAAGTGAGAAAAAACCAAACCAAACCAGAGAAGGTAAATATTTCACAAGAAAAGAAAAATGAAGCCCCATAGGATTTTCCAGGATGCTGTACTTGGGTTTGCTTCTTAGGGCTGTAAAACAATTAATGGAAACTTTCAGTTTATAGGAAACTATTCCTTGTGGAGAAACAATTTTTGAAATGTGCCCAAATTCCCCATTTACCGAGAATGTTAAGAAAACACCGCATCCTTATTAGTGTCCAAATACACAGAAATGGTGACATGTCTCCCTCTCGTGCTCACTCTTTTTCCATTTTGATGTTTAGTCTTCAAGTACAACAGAATAGGACTAATTATAATCCTTGGTTCAGATGATAACTGGCCTTAGGTGACCCAGTTTTATTCACTTCCCTAGCATTTTAATAGATTATTAATAACGACATAAGTGCTCCTCACTCTGCCACCTATACAGAACAGCAGGATTGCTCTTGAACCCAGAGTTGCTCAATGGGCTGGCCAAGCGAGCTGTCTTTGGAGATTTTGTCACTGCAGATAGGAGCCTACTGGTTAATTGAGCCATTCAAACTTCAGAGAGTTACAGGTAATGAAAGTGTAGAATGTTTAATTGGAAAACTCATACCATGATTATTTGTACAGTATTAGTTAACGAAGGTAAGTTTAACTTTTAATTATTTCAATTAAGTTATTTCTAGAAGAGTTACTTAGAGAATTTCCTTATCTGTTCCAGTAGTTAGAAAACACAGATTCCAAGTGGGACATTATATAATGGGCGGAAGACTTAATCTTAATGGTTTATATAATTAAATAGTTCTTTTTCACCGTTATTCAAATTTTGAAGGAACATTTACATACACTTGAGCAATCTTATCTGATACAAAGCTACTACTGCCAAACCTAAAGGGGAAGAAGAAAATTACCTGACAGGTGTTTCACTGAGACTCACCCTCATCAGCTCATATTTTTAGAGATTTCACAATCAAATTTATTTTTTAGGAAGATTTTGCCATTGTTCAGGAAATATGTCCCTGCCAAAACCAAGTATCCAACATTCTACCCAAGTTTCTTTCCTAAAACTCCTCTCTACATTGTCACTTATTTATACTTGCCAAAAGCTTTTTCCTCCACAGCATCTCTGGCCACAATTTATAAATATCCAGAATTAAAGTCATTCATTTGCCTTGGTTTAGAAACCATGGAGACCCCCAAAGAGTTCTATAAGCGAATGTAAGTATGTACTTTAAAAACAAAAGACAATCTAGTTAGTTTAATTTACTCTAGTAAATTAGATATTTTATCTGCTATAACTATAATGTAGCCTACAATCCCCACGATAATGAATGCTTTTGTTTTTTCAAATTAAGAGCTAAACATCATGTTATATGCATTTAAACCTTTGGAAAACATAACTGTTGATGAAACACTTTACTGAAATAATCATTGTTGATTAGAATTTGTTCAACATTACCTCTTGGAAATATCTGCAAAGGCTCTATTAACTGTCCATTTACTTGCTGTTCCATTACCGTGGAATAATACTGCAAAAAGATTACAGAAAAAGATTACTCAGTAATGTATGAATACTGAAACAGACGCTTATGGGTTGTTTAACTCATAGCACTTTTGTAAACTGCTGGTATGCACATATCAGCCTTTCCCCTAGTGGCACACAAAAATGGCTACCGTGAATTCACAGGATCAGAAGTCCAGTACAGCATTAGCCTTCACACCAGTCACTCAGCTTTAAGAATAAAAATACTAATTAACACTATATGTTAATGTTCAAGAAATATTTTAAATGGCATACGTTCAAAATGCCACAAAAAGTATTTTAGTGAGAACTGCTCAAATTGTCTTTTGTTCTCTTGCTCTGGGGCATACAAACCAAATGAGAAGATTCATATTTGGTGTAGACTTACATGCTAACTCATGAAACATTACACACATTTGTGCATAAAACACCGGGAGCAGAAATCCAAGTCACAGAGACTGAAAGCAGCAACCAAGACATGCCTTATTCAAAACTGACATGATTTTTAGGCCTAAAAGGCAGCTTCAAACATTCTTCTACTTTCACTTTACAAACCCTTCAGAATGGATCAAATTTCACTGCAAAATTCTGAGCGCAGCAAATAAAGTTCTCAGTAAAAAAGTTTTCATTTTTCCTCATAAACACAAATTATGAAGTAAGCATACTATGGTCTCAGAGCCATTCTCCTTAACATCTCAACTGGCGAGCACAGGCCCACTTATTCTGCAGATGTTCTGGACTGGCTTCTTTCAATTCTAAGCAAACAACAAGATGATGATCTTGGTAGAAAAATATGAACCACAAAAGCTGCTGATTTTGTATTTTGAGGGATTGTTAAAGTGTAGGTATTGTCAAAGTAACTTGTAGTCAGGGATTGTGGCTCACACCTATAATGCCAGCACTTTGGGAAGCTGAAGCAGAAGGATCACAAGTTCAAGTCCAACCGAAGCAACTTTGTGATCTAGTGAAATGCTGTTTCAAAATTTAAGAAATATTTAAATAGGTCTGGGAATACAGCTTGGTGCAAAGGCCCCTGGTTCAATCCCCAGTACCACCAATTATTACAAGATCAAGATTGGTCTTCCTTAGGAGTGAAAGGTAGCTATAAAATGCCACACTATCTTAGGAATCACAAGTTAGCAAATATAAATAAAGCTTTGTGCCCTAATACAATAAAGGCGAAGGTGAATTTTGGTAGGGATAGACAGATGTAAGTAAGCCTGCTCTTCAAAAGGTTTTGAACAATGCAGGAAAGTGATCTTCTCCTTCTGTGGATCTAATGACTCATATACATATGGGAGAGAACACACCAAGGCCATGTTTTTCAGGAGCCTCGGCACCTCAGAACCACAGGAATACAGCACTCACCATCACTCAAACAGCGATGACAAGTAAATGAAATATCAATCATGTAGGCTGCCAACCTTTTGGGACAGCAATAACTGTTAACAAGTAGTCTGGAAAAATTGTCCGAAAATGACTTGTCCTCAGCACAAAAGTATTTGAGGTTTCCGTGGAAAATTAAGATGCCAGTGGCTATTTGAAACATTGCTCAGGTATTCTTTTTAATGGGAAATTTGCCGGTTATTGATCCACAGCATGTACCCCCTTGCTTCTGGAAGGCTGCAAGCAACTTTCCAATCAGTGGCTGTCAAAAAAATTACTGCCTCTTTATACTGATATGACACAACAGAGGTGGTGGTGTTCCCTTATGGTTAACACTTTTCTTTAATTAATTGCCATGTACAATAGGTTAGTAATTTCAGTTACTACTTTGCCATCATCCTAGAAATCAAAACAAAATATCCTTATGCTGTATCTAAGAAATTAATTATAGAGTTGTCTGAAACTAGTGCTTGAGGTCAAGTTTGAAAACCAATAACCTCAAACATAAAGGGTCAGTAGAGGTGTAATGTATTTTTTTGCTACTATAAAACCTTACATGCATGAAATTGACCTGTTTTCAAGCTTTATTTATTTACCTTACAAAATAAATAAATAAAAATGGTTTTCTTTTCATTTTGGGTCTGGGCCAGCCAACTGGCAAATTATATATACTTCTATAATCACTGTGAGAATTTCTAAGCAATCTATACCGATCTTTTTGTACTATGATCAACATAGTCATGGTAATATTTGATATGGAACTTAACTAGCTTCTCTAAAGTAATCAGTCACGTTTTGCCTTTTCTTTTCTTAGAACTCTTCTAAATTCAAGTATATTTTCTCCTGCTGACACACTGTTTGATCTGTGTTTATATTAAGAGAAAACCTTTGCTAGCTATTCCTCAAATAAAGGATTATTATCAGGAATGCATAAGAACTAAAAAAAAAAAAAAATCAGTCCTCCTAGATTTAAAGACAGAATCCAAAAATGAGTATCTGAGATGAAGACTTCTTTTCAGATGAAGAAATACAAACAGCAAATAAGTGCGTGAAAAAATGGTCAACAGCCCTGGCCATGCAAGAGATGCAAATTAGCACAACACTGAGATTTCACGTCATCCCAGAAAAAATGACTAGTTTAAGAAATCAGCCAGTAACAAATGCTGGAGGAGCTGTGGGGAAAAAGGAACTCTTCTCCAATGTTGGTGGGAATGCAGGTACAACCACTGTAGAAATCACTGTGGAGATTCCTCAAAAAACTAGGTTTGGAGATCCCATTCGATCCAGCTATTCCTCTTCTGGGTATCTTCCCAAAAGAATTAAAAACATCCTACTACAGCAACATATGTGCACCCATGTTTATAGTGGCACAATTTAAAATAGCCAGATCTTGGAAACAACCTAAATGCCCATCGACTTGGGAATGGATAAAAAAGATGTGGTATTTCTACATAATGGAATACTATTTAGCCATAAAAAATGACAAACTGGACTTTTTATAGCTAAATGGATGAGCCTTGCAAACATACTTATTAGTGAAATATGTCACTCATGCATAATTATCACATTATCTCATTATTATGATAAGGAAAGAACCTTATCATAGTAGTTCACTACCAAAGCCACATCAGAAATGTAGTAACCGAAACCACAGTGTTGGATAACTGCACCCTGGATCTCTGAGAATCTTTGGGACCAGTGACTGCTGAGGACCAGGTGGCCACCAAGCTCTGGCCACTGTGTCTGGAACAAAGATAGAAACTTGGGGCACGTGTGGTACCTCCTGGCACAAAGCAATCCTGCAGACCACCAGGCCTGTGCCGTCTGGTAAACAAGCAAGGAATGGGAGTGTCATCACTAGCACGTGATCCTGAGAGGTGGTGCTACTGCACCTCGTTTTGCCCAGCTGTAAAATTTTCCTCTAAAGAGATTCTCTCCAATTTGATGCTAAATACAGTGGTGCCTCAGTGGGCATCAGTAGTTGGTTCTGGGAGGCAAGTACCAGAAACAATGGGTATCAAACAACTTATTTTGGCTGAAAAGGGTAATGAGTTATGAGGCAACAGACACTGATAAGTTCTAGCATGCATGTCAGACACCATGCAAATGAGGAGTCTTGGGATAAATTTTCACATCAAAATGGAATTTTCGTATTTCATGTTTCAAAAACAGTGGAGTGCCAAGGTATAACTATAATGATAAAACAATCAGTAATGATAAAGACAAGAATTCTAGCCAAAAGTAAATAAACTATCATCAACAACAAAAACCCTAAACTTTATGTACTAAAATATTTAACATAGTTTGGATAGAAAAGTAATCCACTGCTCTTCGCAGTAATGGGGCCATAACTCATTACCCAAACACTTTATCTTAAGCTTTATAATCCTGCCTCAGTTTTTATTCCCCGTAATACAAAACTTTACACATAGTAGATGTATGATAAATATTTATTGATTGAAATGTGGCTGGATCTTGCTTCTGCTACTCATTAACTCATAGAGCCTTCAGGAAGTCATTTAACATTAGTTTCCTCCACATAAGAGTGAGATTATTTACCCTATTACACTGGGACATTGTGAGGCTCAAGAACTAAACTGCAGCAATAGAACTAATAATGAAAGCACTTTGTAAACTATCATTCAGTATTAGTTGAGAAGTTTTTTTTAAATCTCTAGTAGTGAAACAATATTAAGCACAATACCTTCTCTCTTAGTGCTCAAGCATTCAAAAACAGATTATGTATAGAAAGCACAAAACACTGTGCTCAAACTGAAAACAGGAGCAGCAGTTACAGATTTTTCTGCTACCATCCATTGCATAATCTGTTACATGCAGTAATTGCAGCAATAATCAATAAGCTAACTGGGTAAAAGATTAATCAGTTCTACAACTGCTAATGGAATCTCCAGCACCAGACTTAGATTAGTTTCAGAGTCCCTCTGAGATATTCTTCAAAAATCCTTAAACAATTTTAATAAGGATGTGGCAAAGTTTAGCAGTTATCCAAAAATCTAATTAATCTGAAATAGAAAGCCACATTGGACAAGGGGATAACAAGTACAATTTTTGGCTTTGTTTCGTTTGCAAGTTTAACTGAACAATGTTCCTATTTGTTACGAATCTAATTCTAAGAGCACAATTCAATCAATAATTACATTTTTCTCTTTATGGAAATCTGCACTATAAAAAACTGGAGTTCCAAAACAACAACTTTAATTCCACGAGGCACAAGTTTTCTAATAAGAAAGAGGGCTAAGGATGTAGCTCAGTGGTACAGTACTTGTCTAGTAAATGCGGGGGCCGGGTCGATCCCTTATACTGTAGAGAGAGAGAGAAGTCTCACTCTCTGAGTACCTGTGTGTTAGGCTCAGTGTTACATATCTATGTTGATGTAATTTTTCACACCCCTGTTCTGGGAGAATCGTCACCTCTATTTAACAGAGGAGGCATATGATTTGTTAGTGAGCAAAGAAAAACACTTCCTATTCTAGCTTCTTCAACTAGTCCATAAAATCTATGTTTACCATTCAAGAGTTAACAGGCAAGTGGCCTCATAGATGCTATTCCTCAAACATTTAACTACACAGACAGGTTGCTGGGGAGGCTGCTGGGCTGGTGGAGAGCTCTGACTGGGCCACTCATTTCCCAGGTGAGTTCAGTCATGTCCTTTGACTGGGGAAGCAGCAGGAAGCCTAAGTGCTACAGTGACCTCTCACTGTCCTTGTGCCCCCTGGGTTTTCCCCCACCTCTCCAACAACTGCACTCAGCTTCCTGCTAGTGGCCCTTTGCCCATTCTCTTTAAGTGCTGGAGTTCCCTGTGGTTCCTCACCAACCTTCACTTCTCATTATATACTCTCCTTGAGTTACTTCTGCCACTTCAAAGATTTCAATTACCAGAGGAGTCATTGAGACTAATTAGGAGCTGATGAATCACAAATCTTTACTTCTAGCCCAGATTTCTCTCCCAAGACTCACAACACATCCAAGTGGTTGTCCAAAGCCTCCTCCAATGCAACAGGTCTAAAACTTAATTTCCCAGCTTTCCCACCCCTGCCTTGGACCCTAAACTATCCTCTTGGTTTGTTACATCAATACAGACCATCTCCATCATCCAGTCTCCAGAGCGAGACAGCTGGAAGTAACCCAGATCATCTCGCTGCACTCAGTCCAACTGGACAACCTCGCCACTTCCCAACTCAGTTAACTTCTCTCCAGTCCTGCAGGCACCACTGTCTGTAACTGTGAAACTGCCCCAGGTGGCTTCTGAGCCTCAGAACTAGTCTCCTCCAGCCACCCTGCAGGGAAATAAATGGACGCAGCTACAACATAAGGCCTCCAAGAAGTGACCTCCCCAAGTCCACAGATTGAACCACTCCTGCATACACCAGGTACTCTCACCCCGCAGAGCCTTTAAACACATTGTTAAAACACTTTTCTCAGTCCCCTGAGCTTTGTTTAATCCACGGGGACACCACCTTCTTCACAAAGCCTTTCAGGGTCCCCACTGAAGCTCCTGAAACTATACATGTCATGCTGCTTTATGTGAATTTTCTGTGGAAAAGAATAAACAACTTTCCTCAGGTTTTCAAATAGGACCATGCTTCCAAAACCTTTGGGAACCACTGCCGTACAGTGCCTGGTATGTATCTGGTGCTCCACAAATGTGCATGGCGGGGAGGCAAGAGGGATGACCACGCACACTCTCAGCACTCATGGGTCCTCACCTACTCATAGACAAAGGTCACAGTGGCATCTTTAGTATTCTTCTATCCACTCTCATCGGACAGTTTACAAAATCTTTCCTTAGCATGCTTTCTAATAGAGAACAATATCAGCACAGTAATTTGCTTATAAGAAATAGACACATTAGCTTTTTCCTACCAATAATAAAATTTTCAAATTCCTATTTTGCCAATACTGCAAGCACATCCATTTATTGGCAGCTCAGTCAGTAATTACAGTGATAATCAATAAACTAAACAACTACTTTCAGTCCATAGTTTATTAATTTTCCTGTGCAAGAACTTACAACCTTAACTTTGTCAAAGGGCTACCAACTGTATAATAACACTCCTCAGATGTGTCATCATTGTACCATCTTTCAATTACTCTACACTTTACTTGAAGGGGCTTTTCTTCTGTGATGCAGACCTTTCACGAAACACGAAATCATCCTAGTCCAAAAAAAAAAAAAAAGCACAGCTGGAGACACAGAGCACTTGCTTAGCATTCATGAGCCTCCATGTTCACTCCCTAATACCACAAAAGCAAAAAAGGGATGGAGGGAGACAGGGAAGTAGGGAACAAAGCCAATCTGTGTTGCATAATGAATTAGTTGCAACATTTACTTACCAGGCCTCAGGTCCCCTAGCTTCCTCACAACTCACTGGCCCTACCTCAAGAAAGCTATGATGCACCTTCAAAGCTCTTCCATATCTGATTCCAGACCAAGGGCCTGCACATGTGATTAGATAACAAGAAAAAAAATAAAAGTCTTCCAGTGACAAGGTCAACAGGGAACAACTCTGAGACCTGTTTACAGGCCAGGATTACCCGATAACTGTATTAAGTAATGATCTGGAAGTGAAAATGGCAGCAAGTCAGCCACGTTTAATGATGACACTATTTGTTTTGGGTAATAAAATCATAAAGGACTTTTGAGAGCTCCAGATGGTCTGATTCGAAGTCTGGGCAGCCAATAGTGGATGACATGCAACTTGGCCAAGTATAAGGTAATGAGTATTGGCACTACAAATTTAAATATGTACATGGCAATGGGTCCAAACCTTAGGGCATCTTCTCAGGTGAAGCATCCAGAGCTATCAGCACAATTAGCTCTGGGCAATGTCTACACTGATCTTTCACGTGACTTGTAGCAGTAGCAATTCTTCTATCTTTCTAGAGTAGAAGCTGAAATAGTAGCTCCAGAGAACTTTTCAATGAAATAAAAACCATCTGGGGCTTGGAGACACAGACCACATGGGCAAGTGCTGAGACCTTCGCAGAGAAGCAGCTGAGCTAGGAGCAGAGCCCCATCAATGACAGAGCCCCCATCAATGACAAAATAATGGTGGCACAAAGCTCTTGTTCCAGAAGTCCCCAGAGTGCTCTGATGCCACTGAGGCTGGGACTTGTTTGCTCACTTTTATCTTCCAAAAGCTACATAATAAACCCTTTGTTGGGGCAAACTGCAATGTTTCTGCTCCTTGCTACCAAACACACCCCAAGACATTTCACAATGGAGGAGAAATAAGGAACTGCCCCATTTGTATCACTACTTTAACGCTAATCTAGATATCCCAGAAAACCCCAAGAAGACAGCTAAAATAATCTAGCTCTCTGAAAATAACTTCTATTCTTTCACTAGAAGGAGCGAGTAAGATACAAACTTTCTTTATGGCATGGCACATCATTATTTGAGTAAATAAACTAAGAAATTTCTAAAACAAGTGATTTCCTCAGTTCCCCATTCTTGCTCTTTGCCTCCCCGCCTGCAGAACAGATGGTATGACCCACCGTTTAGAGGAACTACATTGAAGCAGGGGCTAAACACCTACTGAAGGCTGAGCTGATTTTGTCAAACTAAGTCCACACATAAGCTATCTAACCTGGGGCGTATTTAAAAGTACCATATGGAAAATGAAAATTTCGGATAGCAAAAGCTCTGTTAAACATTCAGCTCCTAAGTGGGCAACAACTTTTATTGTAAAACTTGACCTCACAGATAAGGATGAGATTTTTTCAAACTTCATAAGCCCACAAGGTTTTTTTTAGTTAGTTTGTTTGTTTTTCCATACTGGGGATCGAACTCACAACTCTGCACTTGCCAGGCAGGCACTTGTGCCCCTAAGCTAAAACCCAGCCCACCACAAGGTATTTTTTACACTTTTATTTAAACTCAGGTACACCGGCTTTCTAGAAAAAAAATACTGTTCCTTGTAATCAGGAAAAACACAGCATTTGAAAAGCTTTGTTAGCAAAATCTTGACAAATACAAAACATTCCCAGGGGTAAAAGTCGCTGGAACTCTTTCCAGGCCTGTAATCAACCACACGATTCCTCACTCATCTCTGAGCTTACTCTCCTCACATGGGCTCAGTACTGTAAAATGAAAGTGGTGGACTAACCCTCTAAGGTTCCTTTCCAACTCTGAGAGTACCTGCATGAGTTCAGAGGCAATATCCAAGTTTTGCATGCTATGATAAAGCTTATCACAGCCCAATTTACCAGATGCTACAGAGGTCAAAAAGTACTTTTCTCTCCCGGTACCCAGTGTCTAACAAAGTACATGATGGCTGAATATGCCAAAGGGAATACTTACACTCTACTAAAACACAAGGTCTCTACCATAATGGGAGGCATTACAGTAACACTCATCCCATCCTCTTCTGGCAATGGGGGAAATGACATAAAAAAAAATGGCAAAATGAAGAAAATTATTCTTGTTAATACTATGCTTTACTCATAAAGCTGCTCTTATAATCAAGAAAATCAAGTTTTAAAAAAAGCCTATACAAGACATAAAATTTTGCAGAAACAAATATGACTCCATTTATAAAAGCAAGATATAGGGGGCGGAGGTTTAGCTCAGTGGCACAAGCACCTGCCTGGCAAGGGCAAGGTCATGGGTTTGATCCTTGGTACAAAAATTAAAAAAAGAAAGAAAGAAAATTCAGGTTTTAAAAGCAAGATATACTGTGGAGCTCCTCTATGAAAGGTCACCCGAAAAAAAAAGTAATAGCAAAATTACCCTCTCTAGAACTGGGCCCCAGACAACAAATATAGAGATATGGAAGGAGAAAAGCAACATACTATTTCCATCTTTCTGGAAAATAGAAAACAAAAGCAACAGAAAAAAAATTTAAACTACATTAAGGGAACATTTAACAGGGCCCTTTAAATAATTAGCAAAGATGAGGTAGTTAGTTTTTAGAATATGTAAGGTTATATGTATTTTTCCTAATAAAGCATTTCAAATTATAATTAAAAAATACTTTATAGAGGAATTAAAAAGATGTAGTGATGTCAGAGGAAAAGCCATGATCCCAGAAGTGGAATATTCTAACAACATAACTTATAAGAAACTATGCTATGAAAACAGATTGTTGATTAACACAAACTCATAACAAAACACAGAGAGCTATCACAATGCTGCTGTAATAATACTTGGCTGCTGAATTCTTTCAACACATTAAATATCTCCTCGGAGACTAAATTACTTTACATTTTCTTAAAAGACAATTTATTACAGCTTTGTTTTCTTCTCATTATCTCTTAAAAATATATTGAATGAAGAAAAGAATACAGCTTCTAAATAAATTACATAAAATGGTACCAATGTGTGACAACAGACTTCAGTTCGGTATGCTGGTTATTATTTAACAGCATACAACCTTTTGTCAGGACAAATCCTTACCACAATGTGATAGTTCATGTGTCAAATGTATCAAAAACCACTGAATGCCATTACTATGGTGCTCATAAAATTAACAGCCCTAGGCTGCAAGCAATTTAAATAATTGATAAGTTTTCAATTAAAAAGGAAACATTTTCAAGACTAACACAAAAATCTATTTAAATTCTGATAAAAACTTATACTTGGGTTGGCCTGAAGCCAAAAACTGCTTGCATTCAATGAAAGAAAAGGTAATTCTACAAGTTTCAACTCAGATGTTGCAATTTTTTATTCTTATGCAGAGACCTAGGCTACTTATTCCTTCAACCTTTATAATCAATAGAAAAGAATGATTGGAAGACCAGTGGCAACAAAGTCTCTGCTTCTGCGTTCCTCGACATGGCTGTTAAATACTGAGGTGGCCACAATTTTACTAAATTCTATATGAAACAGTAAGCTGTTTTGTTTTTACAATAAAATCATGGTCCTCTGTCGGTACTTTCCCAATGTCATTACACCAAATCCTGGAATCAAACTAATCAGGACCACATTGTACCTAAAAAATAAAGACCTATGCAAAGTTTCAGTAATAAGCTGGTAGTCATGACGACTACCTACCAAAATCTACTGTGTGATTAGGTCCAAATGGTTCTCTGTGACAAAACTGGATCCCAAAGGAATTTCCAAGCCTAAAGACCAGGACAGATAGAAGTGACAGTCAATTGATCTTGTTTGTGCTTTTTGTGAACTACTCTTTGCCTTTTTAAATATTGAGAGCTTGACATAATCAAAGGGCAACAGCAGGATATAGGAGAAAAAGGAAAGCCATTCAAGGTTCAAATGACTAAAGGCATTGTCTCTCAGAAATATTTTCATTTTCATTTCAAAATCATTTGCTGAAACATTCAGCATCAGAAAAGCAGAGCTCTACTTTAAGTAGATTAAAACTGATATGGGTGGAGGGCCATGGAGGTACCCACACTTCATTTATAAATTTTTGTTAGATGAATTTAGAGAAAACCTAGGCCAAACTAGCCAGACCACAATCCACGGCCTAGTATCAAGTCATACAAAAAGTTGTCATCTATCCGTTGCCATAGTGATGGGGTCCAGGGCAGGTTTCTAGATTCTTGTGCGTGAGGAACAAAGAACTGGATGTGGAATGTGATAGTAAGGAAAAAGCAGCAAAGCTGAACAAAGTTAGTTAGGTGATGGTTTGCTCAGCAAGTGGGCTCATGCTAATGGAAAGGAAAATGGCACAAGCGCTGAAGGCAGTGGGCATCACATTTAAGATGTTGCGCTGAGTCTAGGGCACCTCTCATTGGGTCCCCCAGAACGTGAGTGACTATGTTGACAGGGTGCTGAGTCAGGTCAGCTGGGTCTACCGTGCATGTCCTTTCCCGTAATTCACTGTGTTACAGTCAGTTGTAGGAGATGTACCCCGTATGCATGAATCTTCAGTGAGTTCCAAGTACAGGAAGATCACACAGGAAGCTTTGCATGGGTCTTAGTTTGGGACTTTAAAAATTTTCAAGGTGGGCCCAGGGACGGTTGTCTTTCTTGTCCCTGCCTCTGTGCAGCAGGCTTTAGGACAAAGGCCAGGGGTGGTGGTGTTCAGGTTCAGGTGAGCAGAGGGGAGGAGACCTGCAGCCCCAGTGGAATATGCATCTCACATCCACAGCAAATTAAGGAAAACCAAGAATAATATCTTGGGTTTTACATAAAGCATAATACCTGATTTAAAGAAATGGTGGTCTTAACTTCTGAGATTACCACACACAACTTTATTCTTTAAGGTACTACTGCTATCTTTCTTCAAAAGATGCCAGTTGATAATCTGTATTAGTTTACCTATTTTATGAATGTTTCTAATATGGCAAAATTAAAAATACTTCTCAAGAAATCCTGAGGATTTTTAGTTTAATGATGTGTAATGTAAGGTGATGTAATCATGACTAGTATTTTATATAATAATTAAACACTTCATTTGAAAAAATGTTACAATGAATATATGGCACAAATATAACAAGGTATTATCTAAGAACAAATCATTCAGAATTTAATAATGGCGATGACATAAAAATTTCCCAGTTCCAAGGCAAGGCAGAGGGTGGAAGAGAAACTGAACAAAACCATGAAGAAACATAAGACTGTGGAATAAGGAAAGGGTGAATATAAAATTCATGTTTTGTTTTATTTGGCTTGTTTTTGTTTCCACACAGAGTCTCATCAGGTATTTTAGAATGGTCTTGAATCCACTATGTATCCCAGGCTGGTCTCCAACATGGGAATCCACCTGACCCAGCCTACTAAGTGCTAGAACTACAAAAGTATGTACCACCAGATCTGGCTCCATATTTTCAAATAGCTCTGAGGTAGGTGGTTAGAATTGAGGAAAATCAGACAACCAACACAGCAGAACATGTCAAAAATCATAAGAACTCATGGTTAATAGGCTGGGCAAGATACTTTCCAAAAGAGGGGACTTCTGGGAGAACATGGCGGATAGATAACAGCAGCTACGTAGGCTCTCTGAGATACCCAGCTTAAAATCCAGGAATGGTCCAATGTGAGGAGTCCTAAGCAAGGGGAGATATACCCTGCTGACACAGGCATGAACTAAGCTGAGAGAAACCAACTGAAAATGCAATTCTGGTGCAACAGAAGCTGGAACCCGTGTGGTGATTTGAATTTCCTGCTGCCGCAGCTGCATCTGAATCAGCACAGCAGGGACAGAGTGGCACAATCTCTGAGAGCAGGAATCGGCAAACAAGAGTTGAAAGCAGAACTGGCGGGGAGCCCTGCATCGACCTGCAGTGAGTAAGAGGAATGGGGACCCTTCCTTAGACAAGGAGGCTCTAACAGAGGACATTCTGGGATAGGGCAGACTACCCGGAACAGGACAATGAAGGGAATTTAGTCACATATTTCCCTCTCAAGCGGGATTGGAAGGGAGCCCTGACGTGGGTGACGCTGCGGACTAAGACCCAGGAGGCTAGCACAAACCAGGTCCAGTGCCTGGCGGTGCACCCTAGCAGTGAAGCCTTCAGTAAGTTGACTGACCTAGAGGGGCAGGCCCAGCATAGGCTGTCCAGGTCTGTGTCTCCCTAGTACACTGCAGTTGACGGGAACACCTAGCCGGCAGATTCAAACAAACTGTTACCAACAAAGAAAGAAACTGGGCCTCCTATATATGCTTGTATGGAAGGAATAAAAAGTATAGGAAGAGGGAGCAACAAGAAAGGGTCCTCAGTCCCCCATCCTGAGAACACTGATCCAGGAAAGGTAAATGCAAAGGAGAATGAGGACAGAAAACATGCAGTATCAGACACGGCACCAATAGACATAAAGCGACATCTCCGGAGCCTCATAGACGAGTTCAAAAGTGAAGTATTTAATGAAATAAAGCAAGATATAAGTAGAATAGTTAGAGAAATGCTAAGCACCGCCCAAGAAAATACAGATGGTGGAATGGAACAACAGAAAAAAAGGGGAGAATTGTTTGATGGAGAAGACAGAAAAAACATAGAATATGTGAAGCAGGTTCAAAGAGATTACCAGGAAACTAAAAACTCTATTGAAAGCTGGCATAACAGCTTGGAAGAAACTAAGGATAGATTATCTGAACTGGAGGACAGATTTGTAAGGTGGGAGCATGAAATGAAAAACTTCTTAAAAATAACAAGAAAACAAACAGCAATAATACAAAGGCTTGAAGATGATAACAGGATCTATAACTTAAGAATTAAGAACGTAAAAGAAGAAGTAGGGACCCAAACAAATGAACTACAAAGGCTATTCACAGAAATAATCCAAGAGAATTTCCCTAATTTAGCAAAAAATAAAGATACTCAGATGATTTGAGGCATACAGGACCCCAGCCACCTACAATCCAAACAGAACAACACCCAGGCATATAATAATCAAAATTCCAGAAATCCAATATAAGAACAGAATATTAAAAGCCATCAGACAAAAAACAGATCATTTAAAAGGGAACACCCATCAGAATTACAGCAGATTTCTCGGCACAAACTATGAAATCACGAATAGCATGGGGGGAAATAATTCAAGCTTTGAAAGATAATAACCTCCAGCCAAGATTGATATATCCTGCACAACTGTCCCTAGAAATTGATGGAAAAACAAGGTGCTTCCAAGATAAAGAGGAACTAGGGGAATTTGCAGCCACCAGTTCAACTCTACAGAGAATACTGCAGGACATTCTAAAAAAAAGAAAATACCAAGATTCCAGAAACAGTGGAAAAGAGGCTACAATGAATGGAGCAGAAATCAAAATGAAGAAGACAAACTGACAACTAATGACAGAAACAGAGCTCAACAGAAATGAGGCAGAGAAGGTTGGATGGTAGGAACAGCTATTTTGGAGAAAACAAGACATCATAATAGCTAGTGCTGATTTAGTATCATCTTGTTTTGAAGTCCCATCAAGCTTTTGTTCTTCTGTCTCCATCAGTCATAACATGTTGTATCTTACTGGATTTTATTATATGTGATAATATAAACAAAAAATTTATGGACAAGGAGATTATACAGAAACCATTGTTCATTTTCTGTTAGTTGGTTCTAAATACCCTGTAATACTGTCATTCTCTTGAATGGTTTTATATTGTCTTTTTTTTTTTTTTTTTTAATTTAAGGAGAAAAAGGAAAAAAACAGAAAAAGGGTACGAATAATACAAAATTTAAAAAACAAACAGTAAGAAATCACTAGTTAATAGATTACATATTCTCATCTTAGAAATAGTTGTTCAAGTTACAAAATTGAAGCATATAAAGTGGACTTTCAAACAGTGAGACCGCAAATAGTTTTGTCCAATAATCCAACAAAACTCAGTAATATGGTTATCCATCTTATACACTTATACATATATGCAGTTATAACCTTTAGAGCACTCTTTTCCTTTCTTTTGTACAATGACAATTACACATTTTGAGTTTTATTACTCCCACATTTCTTATTACTTTTTTTGAAAAGAGTAAAACCAAATGCGACATCAGAACAGAGTCAGTCAAATCAAAAGGTATTTAGAATCAACTAACAGAAATTGAACAATGGTTTCTGTATAATCTCCTTGTCTATAAAAGTTTTTGCTTATATTATCACATATAATAAAATCCAATAAGATACAACCTTTTAAGACCAATGGAGACAGAAGAATACACGTTTGATGGGACTTCAAAACAAGATGATACTAAATCAGCACTAGCTATTATGATGTCTTGTTTTCTCCAAAATTGCTGCTCCTACCTTCCGATCTTCTCTGCCTCATTTCTGTTGAGCTCTTTTTCTGTCATTTGTTGTCGGTTTGTCATCTTCATTTCGTTTTCTGCTCCATTTATTGTGGCCTCTCTGCCACTATTTCTGGAATCTTGGTATTTTCCTTTTTTAAACTATCCTGCAGTATTCTCTGTAGAGTTGAATTAGTGGTTGCAAATTCCCCTAGTTCTTCTTTATCCTAGAAGCACCTTGCTTTTCCATCAATTTCTAGGGACAGCTGTGCAGGATATATCAATCTTGGCTGGAGGTTATTATCTTTCAAAGCTTAAATTATTTCCCCAGATGCTCGTGATTTGATGGTTTGTGCCGAAAAGTCTGCTGTAATTCTGATGGGTGTTCCCTTGTAAGTGATCTGTTTCTTGTCTCTGACGGCTTTTAATATTCTATTCTTAATATTCTGTTCTTATATTGGATTTCTGGAATTTTGATTATTATATGCCTGGGTGTAGCTCTGTTTGGATTGTAGGTGGCTGGAGTCCTGTATGCCTCATATATCTGAGTATCTTTACCATTTGCCAAATTAAGGGAATTCTCTTGGATTATTTCTGTGAATAGCTTTTGTAGTCCATTTGTTTGTATCCCCACTTCTTCTCTTATGTTCTTAATTCTTAAGTTATAGATCCTCTTATCATCTTCTACTTTTTGTATTGTTACTGTTTGTTTCTTTGTTATTTTTAAGAAGTTTTTCATTTCATGCTGCCATATTACAAATCTGCCCTCCAGTTCAGATAATCTGTCCTTAGTTTCTTTCATGCTGTTATGCCAGTTTTCGATAGTTTTTAGTTTCCTGGTAATCTCTTTGAATCTGCTTCATATATTCTATGTTTTCTCTATCTTCTCCATCAAACAATTCTCCCCTTTTTTTCTGTTCTTCCATTCCACCATCTGTTTTTTCTTGGGTGGTGCTTAGCATTTCTCTAACTATTTTGCTTATGTCTTGCTTCAGGTCATTAATAACTTCATTCCTGAACTCGTCTATGAGGCTCTGGAGACAGCGCTTTGTGTCTATTGGTGCCGTGTCTGCTATTATGTGTTTCTCAGGATTGGGGGCCAAGGACACTTTCCTGTTGCTCCCTCTTCCCATATTCTTTGTTCCTTATATTTAAGCATGTATAGGAGGCCCAGCTTCCTTCCCTGTCGGCCACAGTCTGTTTGAATTGCACTGGCTAGGTGTTCCCGCCCACTACAGTGTACTAAGGAGACACAGACCTGGGCAGCCTATGCTGGGCCCGCCCCTCCAGGTCAACCTACCAAAGGCTTCACCGTTAGGGTGTACCTCCAGGCGCTGGGACCTGAGTTGGGCTAGCCTATTGGATCTCAGCCAGCAGCGTCTCACAGGCCAGGCACTCCCCACCAATCCCACTTGAGAGGGGGATAT
Source organism: Cavia porcellus (assembly GCF_034190915.1). NCBI lineage: Eukaryota > Metazoa > Chordata > Mammalia > Rodentia > Caviidae > Cavia > Cavia porcellus. Next base: position 1,450,129 of record NW_026947493.1, read on the forward strand.
GTGACTGAAGTCACTGCAGCTTCAAGTTCTGGGAAGTCTGCCCAATCCGAGTATGTCCTCTGCTGAAGCCTCCTTCCCTATGGAAGGGTACCAATTTGCTCACTCACCACAGGTCGATGCAGGGCACCTGGCCAGTCCCACTCCCAACTCCTTTCAACGTTTCCCATTCGCCAACCTTTCACGCCTCTCTCCCCGCTGTGCCAACTGAGATGCAACAGCGGCTGCAGGTAATTCAAATCGCAGTTTCCAGTGGCGCGGGTCTGGCTTCCATGCTGAGACCTTATCTGTGCCTGCTGTATCACCAGGATTGCGTTTCCCGATGGTTTCTCTTAATTTAATTCGTTCCTGGGTCAGCAAAGAATATCCGCCCTTGCCTGGGACTTCCTGTCCAGCACCATTCGTAGATTTCAAGTGCGGTTCCTCAGAGAGCCTCTGAGGCTGCTGCTATCTATCTGCCATGTTCTTCCCGACTCCGGTTTTACATTGTCTTAATATGTTTGATGCTACAGTATATGAAGTTATACTCAAAGATGTCAAGGAAAGAGACACTATCGTAACTACTTTTACTTTTACGTTGGGATATCTGGTAGTGGAACACTATTTTGCTTAAATTGTTATATTTTCTCCTGTGCTGTTTTGCTGTTATGTCCTCTTTTATCTCAATCTCCTTTTTTTTATTATTTACTTTTTTATTTTTATCTTTTTAATTAAGGGAAAAATTTTTAAAAAGCAGGATATATTATAGTAAACTACTTTGATTTCCTAGTAACTTGATTTGAAACCCTGTATTGCTCTCACCATCTTGTTTTGACTGATTTCCCTCTGTTCCATTTTGCTTGATACTACCAAGTTTGAGAGTATAGGCAACAACTGTGAAGACATAAGATTCATTATGACACCCATTCTGGTTTGATTATTATCTTCTTTTGAAGTCCTGTAATATCTCCAATGTTTTGGTTTTATTAGGTTTGTTCTTTACTGTTTTGTTCAATTTTATAATAACTGATGATATAGGCAATTCTTTTTAAGATAACAAGAGGCATTATGGTAACCACTGTTGATCACCTTGTTTTTTGTTTTTACAGTATGTATTATGTCCATCTTTTTGATTTGACTGACTCTGTTTTGTTATGTCATATTTGGTTTTATTTTCTTCAAAAAAAGTAATAAGAACTGTGGGAGTAATAAAACCCAAAATGTGTAATTGTCATTGTACAAAAGAAAGGAAAAGAAAGTGCTCTAAAGATATAACTGCATGTATATTTAAGTGTGTAAGACAGATAGACATATTACTGAGTTTTGTTGGATCATTGAACAGAACTGTGTGCAGTCTCACTGTTTGAATGTCCACTTTATATGCTTTAATTTTGTAACTTGAACAACTATTTCTAAGATGACAATATGTAATCTATTAACTAGTGATTTCCTACTGTTTATTTTTTCTGAAATTCTTTCTAACTTGTACCCTTTTTGTTTTTTTTCTTTTTCTCCTTAAATAAAATTAAAAAAAAAAAAAAGATACTTTCCAAAGAAAGAAGACATGCACAAAATATCAGACCCAAAATGACTCTAGGTGTAAGGCTCCTGAGTACTGTACAGCGAACCAATCAGAAAACAATATTCTCAGTCCTTCATTTGAATCTGGCACTCTGTGCAGGATCAATCAGTAGGTGCTATTCTCAATCCTTCGTTTACATATGGTGAGGCCAGTCAAAAGACACTGTTTCCGCTTCTTCATTTACATCTGGCAAGAGGTCAAGCAAGTTTTTCCAAAGGACAATATTTACATCCGGTGTGAGACCTCGTGATTTTTGACAAGACTGTAGATCCAGTGCCATACATGTATGAAATGGAGGCCAATCCAGATATTTTGGATACTAAAGACCTCTTTCTCTTTATCTTTAGGACAGTGAGCCTTTCCATCACCAACTCTAACCCTGCAGAATGTACTTTTCTCTGCCTTCAATAAATACATACTCTCATTGCCTTTTCTATGTGTTTTCCTACTGGATCTGTAAAGAAATTACCCAAGAGCCCCGTCCAGTAACAGCATTAAGACTGTGTGCATGTATCTCTGTCTCTATATGTCTCTCTCTCTCTCTCTGTGTCAGCAAAGTACAGTTCACTAAGTTGCCCTGCTGATCTCAAACCTGAAATCCTCCTCCTGCAACCTCTTAAGTAGCTGGGACGACAGGCCATGGACATATCTTTATCCAGAGCTTCCTCATTTAAAAACAGGGATCATAATACTTATTTCACAATGATTATCAAAACTTTAAAAAGATAGAAATACCTTAAGCAATAAGTATATAGCACGTACTCAGAAATGGAAACAATTATTATTATCACTATGTCCATATTCAGTACTGCTTCTGGAAAAGCACAATTTGTAAGATCTTCTGATAGGTATGAACCTCTTACATACATAATGAAAGTATACTTACATCAGTTCTGTGTAGTAGACATATGTGAAAAAAACTAGAATCCCTATGTGTGCCTGTTTTCTAAAAATAAGCATGTCACGTTCCCAGGAGGATTGGCTAATCCATCAATACTTGTGATAGGCCTTTCTGAAGACAATCCTGCTCTGCCTTTCAAGTACTGATGAGCTCAGCTCTAAATTCTCAGTACACAAAGACTCCCACATAAGTTAATGCGAAGTCAATGGGAAATTGACTTTTCCTATTTCGTGCTGGTTGGAATGTAATGCTCTGTTAATCATGCCATCCTTCTTGTCCTCTTTCCTCCTATCCTAAATTAAAACTATTGGCGGAAACCCCATACAGATAGTTTACAGTTTTCATTACAATGAAACAATACTGTGGTGGAAGCAGAAGCCTATCAAAAACCTAAAACCTCACTGCTGGCTGTGATTAGAGTCTCCACAAAAGCAAGGGTCCTGATTCTACCAAAATATCACTTTGCATTTGTATAGAACTTTTAACTTTTCAAAGGGCTTTCACACATATCATCCTTTTCACACCTATCATCATTTGATGTCTCAATGACCCTGTGCAGAAGAAAAGGACAAGTATTATTATCCACAATTGACAGATGAGGCATCAGTAGCATACGAAAGATTAAGTGATCTGCCTACAGCGAGGAAATCAGAGAAGAGCTATGATCTCCTACTTCTACTCCAGTCCTCTAGAAGATCACTGAAAAAGGCTTTATAAACAGATTATAAACTCTAATAAAATAAAATAAAATTGATACAAAAGCTCAAATCATGGGTCAGGGAAGCTATATTTCTTCATCATTGCTGAATTTTTCAAGCTTAATATTAAAGCTTAGAAACATACCCTTTTCTCTTCTTTATTTCAATCCCAGACAAGTATTAATGCAAATTTTCACTAGAATTTGAAAGAGAAAAGAAAATTCTTTCCCAGCTATATTCAAATCACTTTGAATCCATAAGGAACCATCTAGTTCACTCCGAGGTATGGGTAGGAAGATGGGTAGAAGTGAAATAACCGACAGCACATCTTTAAATCCAGTATACGTGTTAAGCCTGCAGCTACAATGTAACTATAGTCTGAAAGGGTGAAAGAGATCTCCAGTTGAAAATAGATTTTGAAAAATTTTTAGAGCCCAGGGGTTCATTTTTAATGAGCCGTTACTTTAAGTACTGCATAAAAAAATACAGGAAATTGATAGTCCATTTAGTCTGCACCATACCTAATGCAAAAGTCATTAAGATGCATTATTCTTAATGTTCATGATATGATCAGTAAGTGTCTTTTGAAAAGAAATGCCCTTAACTTTCACATAAGGAACTCTTTGAAAACCTTATCTATTATACAGACAACGTTATGGCAATTGTGATTACTTGCATGTCTTCACCATGCCCAAAAAGCAGCATCCTCAATTACATTACCATTTTTAAGGCTAGTCCTCATTTGTAAGATGCTTACATATGACAGCATTGCCTTCATTTCTTCATCACTTCTCACAGTAATTCTATCACCATCTTCATCTTCATCTGTTTAAAGAGAAACATAAACCAAGGGATAAGCTTTGCATTTTTTTAAGAGAACAAAAATCATGCTGCTTGGGAACATAATACAACTGGGCTTTTTACAGCTTGATATCTAAACCCTCAACCCCATGCTTACTGTGGGGTATTGGAATTATTAGTATGCTGTCTTATGTTTGCTTAGAATATAATCAGAATCTTCAGAAAGATCTAAAATTTTGTTTTAGGAGTGAGTGTAAATCAAAATACTGCTCATGTCACTCATCACACACATCCAGTTAAAGCAAATGTAAATGGAGTACAACAAAGTATGCTTGGGAATTTTAAAAACCAAAGAAAAGCCAGTCCTGCTCCACTAACAATATACTTCTGTTTAGTAAAAAGCACCCTTCTTCCTCTATTCCTCCACTCTTCCTTTCTCTACAGCAGCCTATCACACCACAGAAGCACAGCACGAATGGCTAATGTTTACTGAGCACCACTTATATTCAAGGTACTGTGACAGGTGCTTCATAGGCGATACCACCATTAAAACTACAACCCTATGATGTGGACATCATCATTACTTCTCTCTCTTTCTCTCTCTCTCTCCTTCCCTCCTCCCCCCCCTCCCCCCTTTGCAGAAAAAGAGCCTGAGGCCTAGCACAAGGTTAACTAGAAAAACAACTCCTGATCAGGTCTTTCTATCTTCCATCTGGTCCAGCAGTAGATTTCTTTTCAAACAGTTTCATTTTGTATGGGCGACTCCCTGATTTTAGCAAGCCTCCAGAAGTGATTCAGGTTATTCTGAAATAAAGTAACAGTCTTAACACAAAGAACAGTATGTCTTTAGGAAATACATCACCAGAATGCATACACTTACAGAAGTCTCCTCAGAGGGGTCATATCCAGAAACAATGCAGACTTCAATAATTCTCTTCATCAAAATAGTTTTGAAATATTTCTTCAAAAACTTTTAAGAATCTAAAGATAGATCATGTAAGATCTCAGACCTGATCTTACTTTCAATGCAAAATGGAACTGCTGACCACATCACCTATCTTTGCCATCAGATGACTTCTGGCTCTTTCTAAATATTTCACTAGACATGTCATCCCTTCTCAAAATAAAGATTCATAAATAATAAGCATATCTGATGAACTAAGTACACTGTTGAAAGAAAAATGCCCAGAACATCTGAGCAATATGTGTCGCATGGTGACAACGTGAAAGGAACTCTTGGCCTTATAATTGCTGACCAATCAGATGCAGAGAATGTGCCAACCCCAGGGTGCCAGGCCAGACACCTGTTGTGAAGAGAATTAGCTTGTGGGACAAGCCGTGGGGTTTTATGACAGAACCAGGGGATTCGGTTCCTACATACGGCTCTTCCCCCACTGCACATGTGCAGCCCAGTCTTTCCTGTCCAGCTGCAGTTCTGAAGAGGTCCGCCTGCTTGGTGATCTGGCCAGGGGACACTAGCAGGGGCCCAATTAGCCTACTGCCCAGAAAAATGCTACTACCTCCTTCTTGTCAGTAGCCACCTAACAGCATGATGGAAATGCGCCCACCAGACAGCTGAAAAGCAAAACATAGCACACGGTACTCAGTGACCGTCCACTCGGTAACCACACCAATAGCTCACACGAAGTCTTCTTTTCAAAGCATTTGTTTCTGGCCCCGGCACGCTGGGTCTGTGCGGAGATCCCAGACTTGATGTGATTAGTATCCTCAAGTCACTCTGTTCACAAGGGAGGGGCTGTCGAGAGACACTACAGGTACCCTGCTACCTGGGGCTGTCTGTTCTCAGTGTAAAAGGCGCACACTGAGACTATCAGCAAGAATGGACACCCACAAGGGCTGTGAGGAATCTAGAACATTCTCTTTCTTTTTCAGTATAGACTAAGGCCAATCTGAGAGAGAAATGCCATTTATTTGTTTGTTTGTTTATTTTGTCTTTTTGAGACACAGTTTCACAATACAATTCAGGCTGGCCTTGAACTCACTTTGTAACCTAGGCTGGCTTTAAACTTGCAGCAATCCTCCTGCCTCAGCCTCACAAGTACTGGCATTACAGCTGTGTCCCACTACACTCAGTTAAGAAATGCCATTTTGGTTATAGAAACAGAAGAAAGGACTTTCTGTATACTTCCTAGAAAATATCAGTTTTCAAGGATATTACAAGTTTTCTTTAAAAAGCATTGGACAGTGAGGAAAAAACAGAGTATAAAAGAATACACTGCTACATATTACCACACGTGAAAGCACTTTATATTGCTTTAAAACCAGGTCAGATTCTGTTCTAGCCTGAAGGGAGGAGTTCTTTGTAACTCTTTTTTTTCTACACCAGAGCAGGCTTCTATGGAATCTCTTAAGGGACTGTTTCAGAAGGGGAAAAATAATCTCATAGAATTCAACTAGTAGCAAGCATAATTCTGTGCAGACCAGCTCTGTAAAAAGCAGTTATAAAGCGCTATCACTGAAGCACTTGTTTAAGCAGATGGAAAACTCAGGCTTTGATGCCAAACTTGTTGTAAAGTGTTGTAAAGACCCCATCAGGGGTCTGACTCAAAGAGAAAGATTTCAGGTAAGCTGAAAGGAGCATTCCAATAAAGCCTGGAGATAAAACCAGGCTTATGTGAACAGCATGATTGATAACTCTTGAGACTAGATTTTATCTCAATCCTGGCTTTCTTTGGGGACCTGTCTGCTTCACTGTAGTATCTCCACCTAGTTGCTTCAATGAAGACTATTGCCTGTTCAAAGAGACTAAAATTGGAAAAATAACCTTATCCATGAGAACAATGGTAATTCTGGCCAAAAGGCAAAATCTAAGTTGTCTCTAATCCTTTCACGGCAGCCCAAGTGAAAAGCATTTGCCGTAACATTTAAAATGAGTGCATGTTTCTCTCTGAAGACAGGTCATGGACAGCAATAAGGAGTGAGTGAAGGTAAACAATCAGAAGTACATGCCAAATAATCTAATGTGACAGTATCCTAGAATAATAAAAGGCTGGACAAATACGACCCATCTCACAAACACTCTCAAATGGGCTTAGCTATTACAAGTTACACTAGGAAGAATTATAAATCATGAACTTACTAACATGGCACAAAAACTTTGAAAGGTATATGTTGGTGAAGAACACTGGAAAGTAGTGGTACTAAAGTGGAAAGAGGTAGAAAAATAACTCAAGCTCTTTCCATCTTACACATGGAGGGCCTTTGCCATCTGACCAGGAAAGCATTACTGTATATAACCAAGGGAAAGAGGGGGGCAGATCTGACGCACTGGTTCACAATGAGAACTTCAGGCTTCTCTAGTTGCCTGGAGCACAGTAATATGATTTTCCAGAACATTAGGGAAGCAAAAGTAGAACTAGAAAGTCTATGTACTGGTTGGATTTTGTTAATGTCACTTAAAATGGAGGCAAAAATCCTAGCAAGACACCAAATAGAGTGCAGCAGATGGTAAACAAATATTATGAAGCAATCTTCACAAAATCTGCAGTGTTTTCACAAATATACAAAATGGAAGAGTTTGGGAAAAGAGAATCATAACAGGCCATATGTTGTTAACCATTTTATTGGAAGCAACATGCAATCCAAAAGAGAAACCTAGAATGGGAGCATAAGGGCCTCCTAGAAAAGCAGCAGTGCAGGTCGGTCTGGTCACGAGATTGCCCACGGGAAGAACAGGAACAGGGTGGCCCAGGCAGACGGTGCTCAAGAGGGCTCCTGGGAGAGGAGACAGAGAGGCTCTGAACAAAGAGCAACAGAAAGCTAAGGCAGTATATTCTGTGTCATTTGTCACACTCCTGTGTCAGGTGGGAGATAATCAGGACTACAGTAATGGTACTTTTCCCAGCCAAGAGGAAAGAAATGAAAACACATCTGGAGAGGTTATAAAGACATCAACAGGAAATTACCAGAAAGGACGTCAAGTTTAGAGCCCTTCTCAGCAGTGGAGTCCAACAATCCTGGCAGGACAAGAGACCACGGTTCTTATGGCCACACCTTCGTATCTCCACGCTGCCCTCTTGATACTTCTCAGATTGTTTCCTTCCTCTTTGGAGCAAATGAAAGCGCCCAGTACATGGCAAGCATTTAACTGGGCACTACGAGGGTAACAGTACAGAAAGCAAGCTACACCAACGTCCCAAATTGCAGTGCTTCCACTGAAGGAGGGAGATAGGACAATGGGCCACGGGCATGTGGACAAGTGCATTCCAGCAGAGGAAACAGTGAAGGCAGGGCCCTGAGTTAGGGGAGGGAGTGGGGTGGCCAGAAGAGAATGAGAAGTGGAGAGAGAAACAGACAAGTCCAGAGAAAGCGTGGTGGGCCAGGGTTGGGAGGATAGGAAATCTCAGGGCGTTGGCAGGCATTTGGATTTGGCTTATATTCTAGAGGGTATTTTTTAAATGTCACAGATGATCTTTCAAATTTTTAAATTATAGTTATTAATACATAGTAACTGTACATAGTAACTGTACATTAACTGGCTTCATCGGGACATTTCCATAACTGCAGATGCTGTGGTTTGACACATGACCCCACCCTTCCCCTTGTTTCTCTGCTACTCTTAGATCCTCTTGTTTAAATTCCAATTTCCACACACAAGAGAAAACGTGACACCTGACTTTCTGTGTGTGGCTTATTTTGCTTAACATGATAACCTATTTACTTTCCAGCAAATGGCATGATTTCATTCTTATTCATGGTTGAGTAAGACCCTATTGTGCATATATACCGTATTCGCCTTGCTAATAATTTACCTTTTTATTAGTAGATGTTTGTGAGGTATTAATAATGGTATTCATCTTGGAGAACTAGTATGTATACAAACACAACACACACACACACACACACACACACACATTGCATTTTGATCATTTTTATTCTCCCTTCACACCCAGCCCTCCCCTCTCCCCACTTAATAGATCCCCTTCCCATTCCACAAAGTCTAATTCCCTGTTTTGCATCACCTCTCTTTTATTTTGCTTTTTAGACTAACTGTATTTTGGGTTTCTTATATTAGTGAAACTATGCAATATTTAACTGTGTCTGACTGCTAATATGACCTCAAGATCCATCCATTTTTCTACAAATGACTCAAATTTACCCTTCTTTATGGCCAAGGAGTGAACACATGTGCGCACGCACATTACATTTTCTTTACCCATTTATTTGTTGCTGGGCATCTGGAGGTTTATGTGTCATAACTTCAACTAACACCTAAGAGAATCACTCTGCTTAGTGGAGATGAGACTGCAGGGAGACAAAGGGGGACCCAAGGAAATAGGAGGCCCCTGCCTACTCTAAGTGACAAATGATAGTGGCCTATAAACCAGGTGATGGCATTTTTGTCCTTTTATCTTCCCTCCCTTTTTTCCTTCCTTCTAACCCTCCCTTCGAACAGGATCTTGCTATGTTACCCAGGGTGGCCTTGAATTCCTAGACTCAAGCAATCTTCCTGTCCAGGCCTCCTGAGTAGCTAAGACAAAATGCCACCATGCCTGGCCAAGCTGAAGTTTCGAGAAGTCTTCACATGTTGGATCTATTTTGAAGACTGAGTCCATAGGGTTTGCTGGTGAATGGGATATGGCTATAGAAGGCCTGCCCTTATTACCTCTCCTTGGCTATCCATGCATTCCAGAATCACACTGAGTTACCACATGCCAGGAACTCCAGCAGGATTTCTAGAGATTCAAAATGAGCAGCATTGTCCACTGACTTCCAGAAGCAACTAGTCCAGTCCTTTTGTAAATAATTTACACTTCAACATAGTGGTCACACTTGTAACCCCCAAATTCTGGGAGGCCGAAGCAGGAAGATTGAAAATTTGAGCCTGGCCTAAGCAACTTAACAAGATCCTGTCTCAATTTTTTTTTTTAAATTGGTACTGGGAATCGAACTCATGACCACCTGCTTGCAAGGCAGGTGCTTATGCCGCTGAGCTAAATCCCCAGCTCCTCTGTCTCAAAATTTTTAAAAATTCAAAAAGAAGTAGGGATGTAGTTCATTGTCAAGGCTCTGAATTCAATTCCCAGTATCACCCAAACAAAACAAAACACTTCTCAATTTTACAAATTAGCAAGATAACTATTAAGAAACAACAGCTCTCATAAGACTGAAAAAGATCTGGAATTTTTACATTAATGATTGTTTGAAGTCAAAAGTTCAAAAAATTAAAGCTCTCTTCAAATCATCTCAAATTCTAGAATGCATGACCTCTTACATGTTATTTTAGACACAATGTAGCTTTATTATGAATTAAAGTTTCACTTAATTTGTTTATAAGTAACAGTTTATCTTTTACACATACAACAGTTCAAGAAAGTAAAATTTTGTTTCTTCTAAATGATATGACCTGAACTTTTCTCAAAAGCAAAAAGGGTCTCTTACCCAACTATTCCTCATGTGACAGGCTTTGCTATTTAGACAGGCCTCCAGGTATCAGCTATATTTGTTTTCTACAATCTAAAAACCTACAACTTTTACATAATTGCAATTTTCTTTTAAAAGGTCATACTATCCCTAACTTAAGATATAATATCGTTTTAAAGGTTTCTACCTAAAATACAAAAATAATCTTAAAAAAAAGAAACTGAAGGGAATCTATTCAATGAGAAGTAAATATAAAATAGTGATGCCTGAAGAAAGGCACAAAATAAGTATCTCATAACTGTATATTTGGAACCAAACTCAGATGTACAGTTGACCAGTATGAAGATACCTTGAGGTCTGGAGACCTGAACAAGGCAGGGTTAGCGTCACAGGAAAATAAAAACCTAGTACTTATGAGTGAGTCAACGTTTGTCAGTGGAGACTTGAAACGTATCTTTCAAGTCACGAGTGACATCTGACTGACAGCAGTCAGACAGTCATTTTATGGAAGAGACCTTTTCTTTTTCTTTTTCTTTTCAGCACTGGAGAATGAGTCCAGGGCCTTCACACTGTGCTACATTCACAGCCCCTTATATTTTAAGATAGGGCCTTACACAGTCCGTAAGTTGCCTAGGCTGGGCTCAAACTTGTGATCATCCTGTCTCAGCCTCCCAGAGTGCTGGGATTCCAACTATGCCATTCCTTGTGCAGAGAAAAGCCAGGGAGAGGAACCCAAATCACAGACACTCACAGCAAATGCACCAGTGACCATGGTTGACTTTTAGCACCTCGTGCTGGTGTGCTGGTTTATGTTAATGAAATTGCAAAAACCAGCAGGGATGGCTGGGCCTATGCAAGCATCTGGATCCTATGCCCTACATTTGGGGCATATATATATATATATATATATATATATATATATATATATGTTGTTTATGGTTATAGAATTTAACCTCATCTGAGAAATGTCCTCACATCTGGGAAAAGGCAAATTATTCAATAACTAGCATGGAGTTAACTATCTGTCTGAAAAATAAAGTTGGATCCCAATTTGACTTCTTTTGCCAAACTAAAATGAAGATGTTACAAGAATTTTTTTCTGACCTTTGTAATAAAAAAATGCATGCCTGGCTGAGTGTCGTGGCACCTACCTGCAATTCAAGCACTCATGAGGTAGAGGCAGGACTGCTGTGAGTACAAGGCCCGCCTAGGCTACATAGTGAGTTTAAAGCCAGCCTGAACTCAATAGTGAGACCTGTCTCAAAAAAACGAAAACAAAAAAAACCAGCATGCTTCTTCTTGTTATTATTATTACTATTATTTGGTACTGGGGATCGAACTCACAACCTCACACTTGCCAGGCAGGTGCTTAAGCCACTGAGCTAAATTCCTGGCCCATGCTTATTGTTTTTAAAATATCCACAATATGTACATATTTATATATACATGTATTTATATATGTAACTAACACATGTGTGATAACCTCATTAAAGTGCAAAGGAAAAAAGACTACAGATGTTTTTCCAATATCCTGGAATGTGGAAGCTCTTTCTAAGCCTTAACTAACCCAGAAGTCACAAAGGAACCTATGATAAATTTGACTGTGAAAAATTTAAATTCTATGGGGAAAAAAAAGTAAAAATACCAAAACAGTGCTCAGCTCAGCAGTGCATATATTAAAATTAGAACAACACGATGAAGACTAGCATGGGCCCTGCACAAGGATGACATGCAAATTCGTGAAGTGTTCCATGTTTTTTAAAATATCATTCTGGGAACCAAAATGGTTAAAAGAACAAATTCAGGTAAAAGTTTCTTTATGTCATTTAATGTCTTATAATTAGATAACTGAATGAAAAGCAGTTTTAGACTAAGATGGACATTTAAAGATGTTTCAGAGATAATACCAAGATTGTTATGCTGAAATACTATACATGGCTCTTGATCTCACGTTTTCTCTGTAAAACTTTAAATTGTCTATTAACATTTTACAGGGATTTGACTTCTAAAACAACCATGATTGGTAAGAAATAATAGTCCTCTGGCTATTCTTTATATTTCAAAGTGCTGGCTATCCAGATAGGATTATAATAGTTACACTCACTGCTCCCACTGCAATACGGATGCACTGATCTTCTATTCTGGGTGTTCAACAATTAAAGTTTGGAGACAGAACTGGAGAGGTAACTGAGGTAAGAGGACAGCTGTTATAGTCAGGGATTGCAAGGAACACAATTATATATAGCACATATAATTTGTAATATTACTATATAATGGTCACCCAGAGTCCAACACAAAAGAAAGAGTGCAGGAAATCTGTCCTTATGCTAAGACCCAAAGAATCCAGCTGAGGGCCTGGATCCCATGGTAAATCCTGCATGAGTCCAGCTGAAGACCTAGAGCCTATGACAATGTCTCATGCAAGTCTGCTTCGGGTCTGCACAGGAAAGGCCCAAAAGTCAGCGGCAGAAGCCAGAAAGTCTGTGCTAGCACGATGAAGGATCTGTGCCAGCTGGTTGAGGGATCTGCATTGCATCCAGGAAGCAATGCTCAAAGTAAGGACCGGGCTGCCCATAAAAGTATCACCGCCATCTTTAGAGACAACAAGGTCCTGGGCTCCTCCAATGATGAGAACAGCCAAGTCCATATCAGGAAGCCAGTGTGACAAGCTTCTCCTGAAGACTGAACAGTATACATCTTCCCCACTGGAGCCAAGAAGCGATGCTCAAAGGATCAAAGTTCTCCCAAAGTAAATCACAGTCATTCTCAGCAACAAGGTTCTGAGCTCCTCTGACAATGAGAACAGCCAAGTTCACATCAGGAAAGAAGCTTGACAAGCTTTTCCAGGAGAACCCATGGCAACAGGAGAATCAACAACACCATGGAGAACCAACAATACTACTCTTCCTCTCTGTTCATCTTGGCAACAATCCTTAGGTGGATTGCACCCGGCCAATTCAGTTCAGCTGGTCTTACAAGTTGACCACCAGTTACCAACACACAACAGCCAATATTTTGTCCCTTGGTCTCCAAGGTCAATGAGAGCCCATGACATGAGAACCTTTTGAACTGGATCCTATAACTTTGGTGGGCCACCCAACCTCCTGAGCAGGGAAATTGCTGGACCCCAAAGGACAAAAATCAACGAATGTAAAGTGTGTCAAAAAAAGAAGTTCACCAAAGAGGGAAAAGTCTCCTGTGCTTTCACAGAAAGCATCATGGTCAAGCAAGACCATGACCCATCCTGGTAACTGACACTGACAGAGGAGCTGAAAGGCTCTGTATATGGTTCTAAAAGTAAAGCCTGAGGAGACTTAACTGACTTTGATAGACAGCAGCCAGAGGTTAACTTTCATTAACATAAGTCTTGCTTTAACTCAGTCTTAAACACTCAGCAGAAAAGTATAACCAAAAGATGTATGAAAACAATACCACAGTAATAAAAGCTAAATATAAAAAGGGGCTCCAAGTGCTGACCTTCTGAGAGTTTCCACCTACAACAAGAGCTTACCACTGTTATGGTTCAGCAAGGCTAAAAAACTACGTGGAAAGTATAAAAGCTCAATAAGCATCTTTAAATTCCTTAGCTAAAACTGTCTTTCAAAACCACCAAATTCTCCCCATCTTCTTACTGCTAAAACTAGAAGGACTTATATCAAGAAACATCAGGGGCTGGAGGTTTAGCTCAGTGGCATAAGCACCTGCCTTGGAAACAGGCAGTCGTGAGTTCGATCCCCGGTACCGATAAAAAGGAAAAAGACCAAAAAAAAAAAAAAAAAAGAAACATCAGACTTAGAGATAACCTCTCATAGAAGGGGTCTAAAAGCCAGCTAATACAATCACTATGCCAGTCCCTTAAGAGCAGTTTTTGAACCTGGCTCTTTCCCCAACCTGCTTCTCCATTCTAATGTTCATGCTTTGATATGCTTTAATTTCTTGGAAAATTTATTTATTCTTGGCCAGAGGCTGTCAAACTCCAAGTGATCATGCAGATGGAACCAACAACAAAGTGCCAGGCTCTTTTTACTGAGATCTATTAGATCAGCCTCACGAAGGGAGCTCACAACTGCTAAACCCCAACATGACTTCTATCCAAGGCCCATTAGGGGGGCTCCCTTTGAAGAAGGCCCCTGACTTCGATCTCCTCTACACCAACCCTTCTCAGCTCAAAGCAGCTAGATGGAAACTATGCTCCTTCTCCCCTAATTGTAGTTAGGGATACCTCTTCAAGGCACGAATATTACAGACAGCTAAATTAGGTAGAGATATTATGGGCAGTCAGACATGGCTGGGCCCGTTCAGGAGTCAGTGCAGAAGATGAAAACACACAAAACTGTAGCTGGCAGCACCTCGGAAGAAGATTAAAGTCATAGTGGGCAGATTCACACATTGAGATTTCCACATAAACAAACCATTATCTCATTAGAGGTGGGCCATATTCTCCCACCCACTGAACTAAGACTAGAACTAGTAAGACTAAAGACAAGACTAAGACTATAGATTATGGGTTAATGATGCCATCCATATGGCCTTGCTGCTGTGGGGTCAATATTAGCCAAGCAGCTATACTTGTAATTTTACTGGTTGACTATAGTTTTGACCCATGTTGTACCACACTTCATGATTTTGCTCTATAAAATTTACTCAGAGGAATGTACTTTTAGGCAAACTACTTGGGACCCCTCTTGTATCTCAAGTGCTATTCCTATCCCCCCCCCCGCAAATTTTCCTACTCTTAAAAAAAAGCTAAAAAGAGCAACAAATGAACAATAATTCTTGTAACATAAGACAACGGGACAATTTTCTTAATATCGGAAAGCTCTCCTGCCTATTCAAAAAAGACAACCTACTAGAAAAACAGGCAAAAGTGACTAAAAGTAATTCATAGGTGTTAAATACAATGGAAAGATGCTACAGCTTATTTATAATTAAGGAAATATAAAATAATTATTTTTTCACCTATCAAACCGACATTGACTAAAACATTGTTAATGGTGTTAGTGAGAGTGGAGAGAAATGGGAAGTGCAGACTGGCTCTACCTTTGGAAGGCAAACATAACAACTATGGAAATGCAAAATACAGGCACCCTTTGTCTCAGTAGTTTCATTCTCAAGAATAAGTGCATTTCCACAATGTGGAAAGATACAACAATGCTAACGAACTCAGCATTTTTTCTAATACTGAAAAACTGGTAACTTACATGCCCATCAGGAGGTTAAATACACAAAGTTATGGCCATACAATTAAGTCCAGTATAGTCATCAAAAAGAATGAAGCAGATCTGTGTGCGTTGATGTTGGAAAGAGATTTAACATATGCTATTAAGAGCAAGCCGTGGAAAGTAGTTGCAGCTTGTTCTATATTATGTATGGATAAAATCCCCATAAAGAGACAGAAGAAACTGTTAACAGTGAAACCAGAGGATGTGAGGAAAATGGAGGTTTTACCTTTTGTTTTATTCTAAACTGCTTGATTTTTTAAAAGATTGTATCTTTTTAATTTAAAAAATAATTAAACACTAGCTATTAAAAAGAACTTTATTTGTGCTCTAGTTGTGAGGGAGAAAGGATCTAAAAGAAGTATAGTACCATCAATCCAAAAGGTGAGTCAAGCAGAGACAGGCCTTCTGCCTCCCATCCAGCCTTCTCTCCATCTGGAAACACCATCACCAGCACAAATAACCCCCAAAATGAAATTACTCATTTGGCTTTTGAGTGCATGCATTTTATCATTTTCGGTTGAATATGAACACATAGAGCATTCCATTTTGTTCAAAGTGTGTTCCTCTAAAGTGCTACAACTCAGTAACAGGACAAGAGCAGAAGTGAGTTAAAGCACAGGGCTTATCCAAAAGCGAAGGGGAGCGAAACCCCTACACAATCAGCCAGAAGGTTCCACACTATAGTGAAGGGCACAGAGATGACTCCATCTGGAATTATCAATGGTTTCACTGCAGAGATGGCACTGCTCAGCACTGAACAATCTGCACACCTCCAGATCTTTCTCCTTTCTATTTCTCCACTTTTTCCATATTTAAGTAAAATGGAGATCTGATGGCTATCTCTTACTATTTAATTTAGAACACTAAACATAATTCTCTGTCTCTCCCTCTCTCTTTTTACAATACTGAGAATTAAACCCAGAGCCTTTATACTGAGTTACATCCCAAGCCCTGTCTTATTTTGAGACAGTTTTGCTACATTGCACAGGCTATCAGCAAGTGCTACCATGCCTGGCAACAGCATCTCCTCTGTGTAAGAAATCAGTTAGCGTTAGGTATACTTTTCAATATAAAATGTACTACTGTACACATTTCTTTGGATAGTTTTATTTATTTGAGAATTTTCCACTACACTCATAAACCACAGAAATTTCCCC
The DNA here is from genome assembly GCF_034190915.1 of Cavia porcellus. Taxonomy (NCBI): domain Eukaryota; kingdom Metazoa; phylum Chordata; class Mammalia; order Rodentia; family Caviidae; genus Cavia; species Cavia porcellus. Next base: position 1,466,850 of record NW_026947493.1, read on the forward strand.
CAAATTCCAGTAAATTAGCTTATAAATTATGCCTTAATTATCTCAAGTAGATTAGATAAGATAGATAATACACAGATAGATTTGATTGAATGATTCCATTTACTGGTTCAGATTTCAGGTTCAAAACACCTAAAATCCCTAAACCCACCCTAAAACAACCATGAAAAAACCAGTCTAGGACTGCAAATCAATAATGCAAAGTAAATTATAAACCAAAAACACCAGAAAACTGAGGTTTGCTATTATATTTTCTGGGTGTTTTCTTTCTGGTTTATTTATTTATTTATTTATTTATTTATTCTCTAAAACTAGTCCAGATGCAGTTGAATACACATCTGCTGCCCTCATTACGGAAAGAAGGAGTTAAGTAATTTAAACTTCAAAGTTTAAACTTTTTTTCCTTACATTTACACTCACAGATTTTCTTTATTGTGTTATTTACATACTTTGTTATAAAAGTGCAAATTTGATAGCCAAAATGGCTTGTGCGTGGATCTGTACCCTGACACTTTCTAGGGGTCACCTTTGGCAATCACTAGGGGGCTCCAAGTTTCACCCTCCTGACAGGCACAATCTTCTGACCTGGCAGAGTCGGTGTAAAGATTACTGAAGCCATAGCAGCTGCCTGCGTAAGGCATGTGTGCACTGGCTGGTACAGAACAGGCCTTCAATAAGTGACAGCTAAAAGAAACAGTGTCACTTTTACGAACTTTAACTCAGGGAGCTTATGAGGCAGGCACAGGTCACGGGAGCCAGAAAGCAAGAGTACGAAGTAAGCTGCTTTTTGGCATGCTTAAGGAGAACCAGAATACACATTTCAGTTACAACTGTCAGGACAAGTCAGCACAGTGGTTGAAAATGTATGCAGTGGCATCTGCTCCAGAAATGCCAGTGGACCACTCACTTGAGCAAGATGCCCACAGATGTCCTTTCCTTCAGGTAGATGCCCTTAAAGGTGACATCCTTAAAGGCAATCTCCATCCTTGGCTAAAATGGAGCGACTGGCAGTCTTCACTGTGCTCCATAGGGATCTCTTGGGTGTGACTGAATGCGCTAACCCGTGGAATGCTTTTAGCACAGCATCTGGCAGGAAGTCCACAAATGCTAACTCACAGACTGGCAGTGACACCCAGAGCCCCCATGGAGCCAATAAGAGGAATCTGCATAGACCTTGCAGCACGGTGTGTATTTCCGATCCATGTACTGTTCCTCAAATATGGTCTAGTGTGGCCAACGAAATACTGACTATATTAACACTCCTACTCATAGTAGCTTTCAAAAAACAAATGATGATTGTTGAAAATACTTAAACAATAGAGAAATATTTAAAGTTAAAAATGAGTTCATTTTTCCACCACCACCTCTCCAAGGTCCCACATCTACTTTGCAGGGGAGACTTCAGGAAAGCACTACAATGTGCACTGCTCAGGTCCTGCCCGGAAGTGTTATATAGCTATTTCTATAAAATGAGGCCTACCATATATCATTTGCTCACCCAACAGTAAGACATAGGTATCTTTCGTGTCAATGCACAAAACCCTGATTTATTATTTGCAGCTACTTCTTAACACTTCAGGATATGGATAGATATAATTTATTAAGCCACTAAGTAAACATTTTGCTTACCTCCAATTCTTGGCTATTAAAAATAAGCCCACAGTGAACACCCTGGTTGAAGGGCACTCAGCACATGTATGGCTATTTCTGCTGGATAGCTTCCAAAAAAGAGGATGTGCTAAGTCAACGGTTTTGCACATTTTATAACATCAATGAGTTTTATCAAACTGACCTCCAAGAGGATGTCCCCATTGTACTCTCTGTCACTAGCCATCTTCTTTAAAAAATAGGGACAAAAAATATATTAGTATAGAGGGGTATGGTGTAATAGGGTATAATCCCAGCACTATGGGAGGCCAAGGCAGAAGGACTGCCAAATTTGAGCACAGCCTGGACAAGTCGGTGACTTTACCAGATCCTGTCTCCGAATTTTTAAGACAAAAGAGATTGGAGATTGTTATGGTTTATGTTTAGATGATCCCTAAAAGCTTTCTGCGCTTATAGGGCTTTTTCAGAGGTGGCTGAATCCAGAGTGTATAATGCTGGGATTAAGGGTTTGTGATTAGCAAATGAGCCCACTGATTGGTCTGGTTTACATTGTTCTGGCTAGGATTAAGGGTGTGAGTGCTACACCCACCCTAGGATAGGTGGCCTGAATATAATATAAGGGACAAAAGTCTTGTCTCCCTCCCCCTTGTTGCTTTTGCCATCCATCTTCCGCTGCCATGAACCGCTGCCTCTCTGCCATGTGCCACCTTGCTTAGGAGTCAGTCAATTATGGACTGGAACTTTTACAAACTGTGAGCTAAATAAACCTTTTCTCCCTTAACCTGTGGGAGTTGAGTAGTTTGTCTCAGGAATAAGAGAAAAGTAACTAAGATAGAGATGGAGATATAGCTTAATGTGAAGGCCTTGGGCTCAATCTCCAGTAAAGTATTCTATCATGTGGAGAAAACAAATACCTCTGCACTAAGTGGCCTTTGTCTTTAAAATAGGTTGAGAATCACAACTCCAAACCCTTAGTTTGCCCTTCTTGGCACTTAAGCCCCTACGCTACTGGCTAAGCTCACAGCATAACCCCCCTGCAGTGACCTGGCTTACACTGACACTACTTCTCTAGGAAACCCAGCACTGTCCAGGAGCCAGTTCATGGCAGAGGGGAAAGAAGCAAGACCCAAAGGACTTCCATCATCACTCAGAGGGCTGCCTGGCCCACTCTGACAGAATTGTTCCGCGTGGTGCTCACATAAAAGCTCAATTCCACTGCCGTGTTTTAAAGCCATAAAGGATTAAAATCTCTTAATCAATAATCATTGGCCTACAGGTGGTTTACACGTTTCATTTTGTTCCCCAATATTATTATGGTGAGGAGCAAGAGCAGATAAAGGTCATGTTGGTAATTAAAGCTATATTGTAGAAATATGTACACCCAAGATATGATTAAATAAGAAAATATTACTTGGTTCAGTATCATCATTAAACTTGCATTAACTTATAAATATTTAAATGTACCATATGATGATCATAAATAATGTGTTTTTGTCAGTTTCTAAAGTAATATAACCCATAAACCCTCTGAAATATTATTGCAGAAATAAACAGTCAAAAAAGTATGCAAGCGACTTACATTCAAATGCTGTAGTTGTGGCTTCAGGCAAAACCTGGCCTATCACATCCTAGAAAGAATAAAGAAACACAATTAGCCATCTTTATTGCTAATATGTTGTAAATCCTAGAGGAAATATGAGGACCGGGAAAAGATTTTTGAAATGTTGGCATAAACTATAGAAACATTTGCTCATAATTACAGTTAGCTAGTAAAGTAAGCCCAAAGTTTAAATATCTATTCCAGGAGAAAAATTTTTAGAAAAATCTTTAGATAATATTAACAAGCTTTTATTCTCAATTCCACAGTGTATACAACTACACTATTGTGTGTTTACACACACACACACACACACACACACACAAACAGTATCTTCTAAGGAGGATGTGGAAAGTACTTGGGGGAGGTTAAGAAAGGGGTTTGAGTCAGATCATCCCAAGACTGGATCTCGGCTCTTTATTAGATGTATGACTTAGGGCAAAAATAAATTACTTATTCAGATTATCTTCCAAAATGAATCTAGTAATAGTTACAGAAGCTAAGTAAAAATTAAATAACATAATAAACATAACTTGGGACCTGGCACATTATAGACAATCAACGGTTCTAATACTTAAGGAGTCACACAGTGCCTTAGGCTCAGTGGTGGGAGTTCAATCCCCAAAGTCTCACAATGATGATGCATAAAGCAACATTTCCTATAAACAATTCTTGTCAACCTTTACTCTTAAGCAATGGGAAAAATATTTAAATGACACCAAAATAGAAGTTAATCTAGCTTACCAAAAATTTCATAAAGTGTATATGATCTAGTATCAGTGTATAACAGATCTACCAAGTTGAAAACAATCAAAAATCAGTTAAGAGGCACAGAATGGCTAAGTTTTGCGAAACAGGACCCTCGTTATGTCCAGGGCCACTGGAATGGCCTGCAGACCACATTTCTCTCTGGGAGCTCTGCCACAACATCCCTCCCAGGTTGTGCCACAACTGGCACCAAGCAACTAGCTGACAAAGCCGCTCACAGTATCTCTCAGCAGGGAGCCTGAAGCCCTTCCAAGCAGGGCATTTAGTAGAGTGGCACTGCAACTCCCTTCAGAAGGCAATTCTTTACAAGCTTCAGCTGCAATTGCATTTGCATAATAGTCCTACCTCTACCATGCAATTTTTTTCCCCCAGAAATAAATCTGTGCGTATAAAATTAATCAAAGAGACCTAGCCTGAGCAGTCCTTACTCATCAGAGTCAAAAGAGATTATTATGCTTTCTCTGACTCTGGTCTTAGAAGATGGAACATTGACTTTTTGAGTATATGTCTGTAAAAGATTTGGGGTGAGAAAATGCTTTCTACCCACTGACAGAGAGAAAAGACCTATTAACAAGAACTGTGGAGTGAGTAAGAATAAAGTAGATGGGCAAAAGCAACACACATGAGGGCACAGACTCTGCCAGCCCACCAACTGGGCTGGACACTGACTCTGTCTCTCACTAGTAGAATCATTAGGTGCCTCAGTTTCCTTCTGCATACTATGAGATCATAATTGTACCTGCTTTGTAGTACTAATGAGTTGATATTTGTAAAGGGCTTAGCAGAATGTCCACCAGATGGCAAGTGCTGTATTAGTGTGTGTTAAACACATGAACCACTGATTCTTACAAAGCTCAGAGTTAAACCTTTAAATGAGGCTCTCAACCATTAGTGGAGGATGATGGTCATTGCTCACTTGCACCTTTCTGCAGCATTGACTGAAGACCCTTTCTAGCCAGTACAGGAAGAAATGGGGAGGGATGGGAATGGGGAAAGGGACACTCTGTCCCACTCCTCTTCATTCAGATCCTCACTGGTTATTTCCAGGGAGCACTGATCACTGCCAACCGATCTTAACATGTGAACTGCACTCTGCAGAATTACCAAACTAACTTAGGATCTTTCCTGCTAGTGAAAAGCCGAGCCTTTCAAACAATGGCATGGCTTGCCCACCAACATCAATCAAGGCTTTAGATCCAACATGGGAAAAAGAGAAGGCGGCAAAAAAACAGCAAACAATTGAGAGAATCAAGTAAACACAACTGATTTTTTTATCTTTATTTTTTTTCTTCAAAAAAATAAAATGAGACTATCCTAACAACAAAAGGGTCTGAAAATTAACCTGTATCTACTGGCCATCTTTAAGCAGGGTATATGTAATGACTTTTTGGTACATTTTCTACTTTAAGGACTCACTCCTTATTTCCAAGTGATCTTCTTCTTACCCCTGGCAGGGTAACATTTTACCTCACCTAATGAAACTGCAAAACTTAAATTCACTTATCTTGGTAGTGATCGTTTCTTTTTTTCTTATCCCTTGTAATGAATCAGATAAATACCTGGTAGACCAAAAGCATAACTGACCATCTACAACATGCCAGAAGCCTTTCAAGTAAGCCCGACAAAACTTTTAAGAAGATTATAACATGGTCCTAAAGATAAAAGACTTAACGATATAAAATACTTCTAGGATGATAAAAGCCAAGTAGAGACATAAATAACAAATGGCAGTAACTAACTGACTAGGAAGAGAAAAAAAATCACAGGTTAACTTTTACACAAAAATTTAATAGATGAGTGGAAACCACAGAGGGAACTTTAAGACACAGGATACAAAAAGCAGAGTGGATGGGGTTGGATATTCCCTCCCTTCATACCTAGCTCAAACCAACCTGCAAAAGTTTTCCAGCTCTCCAGGAAAGAGGAGGAACAGAGAGCTGGAAAATGGACCCAACAACTCCCAATGTCTCTGTCCTTGAAGATCAGGGAGGCTTCTTTTACACGACAGCCAGTCCCCAAAGATTCAGGTAAAAGACAAGGCCCTAGAGTCCCCGTGACCTGCCCAATGTCTCCTACTTGGCAAGGCAATGCCTAGAGCCCTCAGCTGAGGGTCAGAGACATTCAATGACTGTGACTCAGTGATGCAAGCTCTAGGTGGCTTTAGCAAGGCATTTTTTCCTCCGGGATTTCACTCTCCCTCAAGAAAGCTGGGTCACGGTGATCTGAGACTGAGGAAGGAAGATTCCAAGTTCAAGCCTACCCTGGACAATTTAGCCACTTAGCCAGTCCCTGTCTTAATATACAAAATAAAAAGGACAGGGTTTGTAGCTCAGTGCAAAGGCCCGGGGAGCTAGAGAGGGGTTGATTGGAAGAAGGGGATGCTGCCGGGTTTCTTATGGCTTTAAAGTTTAAGATTCCAAGCCAGAGATACTGACATTCTGTCAGTTTCCACCTTTTCTTGATGAAGCAATGAGGTGAAGCAGGAGCAAAGATCTAGGGGCTCTAGGCTTGCTCACTGCCAAGCTGCTATGAGGAACAGAAGACAACATGGCATTAGGGTCTCCCTGGGCTCACCCAGGTGGACACGTGTGGGCACCCTGCACTCCAGCTCTGTTTGTTGGCCATCACTACAGGCCCTCCTTTGGACCAGCCAGCCTTGAGTCAGAAACAACTTGGAAGTGCTCAAGAAGCAGAAGGCAAGGCCCTACTCCTTGCATCTAGAGAGAACGCTTCCTGAGCACTCACTATGGGCTTGACTGCCCTGAGCATTTTATAGGAATCACCTCTGTAGTCCTCACATCTCTAAGCACTATTTTTATCCCGGGCCATCTTTTTCTAAAACAGATGAAGAAACAAGACACCTGTCCAAGGGGTAAGACCCCTGAGCTACAGCTGCAGTCTTTATTTTTTTATTGAGACAGGGCCTTGCTAAGTTGTTAAATGGCCCAGTGAGGCTTGAACTTGCCATCCTCCTGCCTCAACTTCCCAGAGTGCTGGGATTAGAGGTACGCACCACCATGCCTGATTCTTGGAGCTTTTTATTTTGAGATAGTCTCACAAAACTGCTCAGCCAGCCACAAACTTACAATTGTCCTGTTTCAGTTTCACAGACAGCTGGGTTCACAGGTGCACATCACTGGGCTTAGCTAGTCCATGATCTTAAACACTGTACTGATCTACTTAAAATAATGCTTTCCACTGTTTCATATGAGAGAAAGCTCCTCTTCCTCATCATTAACACAATCTCAAGTCTCCATAAATCTTTAAGGCAAGTTATCAACATCCATATTTCCATATTTTATGAATAAGGAAACTGAGGCTCAGAAAGGTCTACCTTTCTGAGTGACTCATATAATTAGGTCTACCTTTTTGAGTGACTCATAATTAGCAGGGCAACTGGCACGGAACTCAAATTTTTTGATTTGTAACTCAGTATATTCTGTGCACAGAAATATAATGCAAGCATAATTTTTTTTTTTTTTGAGACAGGGTTTCTCTATGTAATTCAGGCTGGCCTTGAAGTCACTTTATAGTCCATACTGACCTCGAACAATACTCCCTGCCTCAGCCTCCTGAGTGTTAGGAATATAGGTGTATACCACCTGTAATGCCCATCAAGAATCTTATTTCAAGTTCCCTCATTAAACAACTATTTTGGGGTCTGAAGGCATCAGAAACAGAAGGAAAACAGCAATCTCCTTCTCCTCTGAAAGTTTACCTTCCAAGGGTACAGAAGGGTACAAAAGTGTGTTGCCTGGGGTACACACACGAGGTTGGAGAACACAGAGGTGCCACATAACCCACACCAACACAGAGAACAACTTAAGTTTGGCTTGGTTGGAGAAGCCAGTTGAATAAATGGGCAGAGCAGAACTGACTAATTCTACCTACCTGGGGCACAGGGTCCTCACAGGAGTGTGGTAAGAGAGGAAGCTGGGTGCCAGGCAGGTCAGAGCCAATCAAGATGGACCCAGAGGACCTTGCTAAGGAGTCTAGGCCCATCAAGGAGATCTCTGTGCATCAGTGTGGAGAACTCCGGATGCAAAGAAGATAACACTCACTGCATGAGATTGGAAGCTGCTGGCTCAGTACGGCCTCTGAAAATCTGCATGCTTGCATGCTCAGTAACATGCAGAACTCAAAACAAACTTACAGGAATCAAATTTTTATTCAAGACAATTTAAAAAAAATCACAAGTCTTCTTCTGAAGAACCTGCCACTCAGGTCCCTCTTATCCCACAGGTAAGTTTTGCTGTATGTCTGCCTCTTCCAATGTGCCTCTTGGGTTCGGTATATAAAATGGGCACAATGCAATCAAAGGAAGACTAGAAAGATATGAAAGAGCTGCAGCATGAGACAAAAAATACTAAGAGGAAGGAAATCTGAATTTTGGTACTGACTCTCCCAGGAAGTACACAGCTCTGAAGAAGTCCTGTTTCCTCACCTCAGTAATCCCCTGGGGGAGAAGGGGTGCATGGGCTAAACAGGGTCTACAGGGTTATACTCAGCTCTAGCATTCCATAATTTCATTTGAAATATATTCTGAGTGTCCTAAAGGTAACACAACATCAATTCTAAGATCAATTTTAATTCTAATATTTCCCCTCTACTTTATTAATATCTCTACAATCAGGTTGTTTTTGTCACAGTTTAACAGACAGCGTTTTTTTCTTTCTTAGTAAGATTTTTGTTTTTCAACCAAGGGCATCTTGGTACGGTCAAGTATTGTAAGTTACAGTAGTGCTGGTTTCCCTGGCTGTCCCAGCAGGCCACCAAGTTCAGAGCACTCAGAAGAAAAACACAGCTGGAATCTAGCCAGGGACATTCCTGGATCATTTGGGACAGCACTCTCTTCTAAACTTGGCTTTGAATATCCCGATTGATAATGTCTGTGGGTCCCTGCCCGCGCTGTGAGCTTGCTGAAGGCAGGGGTTCAATCTGATTCATTTAATTTCCAAGGACCCTGAACATCTACCAGGTTCCAGTGAATGCAACTGATAAATGCTGGGTTTGACGAGAGAAACAAAAAAATAAATCTGTCTCCAAGGAGGGCAGCAAGGGCCACCACCAGTAGCAGCTTAAACCACCAGTGGTGAAGGACTAACTACCCAGAATCCTGAGTCCCCCTCCCTGGGATTGTGACACTGAAACCACCACTCACCAGCACATCTCTGAAGAGTAACTGAGGCCCGGAGTGCACTGTCCAGTCCACCGCGCCACTATTTGGAATCTTGATGCGAATCACCAGCACCTGGTTGTCCATGGCAAGATAGGGGCCAAGGGCCAGCCACGGCATTACAGGTTAAAGGGGCTCACATCCTGTCCCCTGAGTAGGAGGGGATTCAAGAGGTGACAAGAGGGCAAAAGGTGAAACCAGGGGCCACGAGGGCGAGGGGCGCCCGGGACAGGGCCCGCAGACACGGGCAGGGCCAGGCTCCGCGGGGTTGGAGGGAGTCCCCCAGGGAGGGTACTCAGGGAGCGGCAGGGGCCAGGAGGAACCGGAGGTCGGAGGCTGCGGGGTTGGAAGAGAGGGCAAGCGGGGTAGGACGCTCTGCGCGGTCAGTGTGGACACGAGGAAACTGCAGAGCAAGGACCCTACTGGGGAACACACCGCGGCAGGTGTCCGCCCCTCCGTAGTGCCCGGGGGGGGGGGGGTCCCACACCTGATGGGACTCAGTCTGGGGCTGCTAGGAAGGAACCCCGGGCGGCCGGACCCCGAGAAGGCTGAGGGGGGCCCTTCAAGGAGAGTCAGGGAGCCAGTCCTCTGGCGGCTGGGAACCAGAGGGCGCGGTGCCTGTGGGCTCAGCCTCCCGCTTGTCGAAGCCCGCGACCCGGCTGCGACTGTGGCGGCGAGAAGAAGAGGAAGGTGGCGGCGGGCGCACTGTTGCTCCGGAACCAAAACGCGCCGGCACCGGAACCCCGGGAGCCGACGTGCGGGACCCGCCTCCCGCGGCGCCATGTTGGAAGAGGGCAGCTCCCGGGCGGGGCGCCCAGCGAGCGCCCGGCGCGCGCGAGCCCGGCGGAAGGCTGCCTGTCGGGTGCGATCACCAGACCTTCGTCGCCCAGGGAGGTGACGGCCCTTTCTCCACGCTTATTAAAGGTTAAGAGGTAAAAACATCTAACAGATGAAGGACGATCCTGATTTAAGGCTTAAAATTGCTTACTGCTTGCTTACCTTTACAGAAGCCTCCAGAACAGGACGGCGTCTCCCGCTTATCCCCACTTTGTCAAGCTGTGCTTATTTGTGCCCCAAATTGAAAAGAGCAAGGCAAGAACTAAAAGAATTGGGAGTTACACCCTGATTCAAAGTCACGGATCTGGAGTCTATCATCTGGCTTTCACATTAGCACACATGCATTTTTTAGTGAGGTCCCTTAGGAGTGCCTTAAAAATATGAAACAGCCCCTGATTCAAAAGCAAGAAACTCAGTAAGGAGTTTAACTTCTTGAGGGCAGCTGCAGGAATGGCATCATACTCTGTTATTAAATTGTTGAAAAGTCAGGTGGAGACCATATATTTTCAACTAAACTGCTGTTGCTTATACAATTGATGATGGCAGTTGCTATAAACCTTGGTTATTTTTAAATACCTTGTTACTTTAGATCTTAAAATGCATAACCCTGTGGATCTATGGTGCCCATATAGAATTTGTTTACAAATGGTAGCTTCGGCCTTTTTGCTTTGTAATGAGAAGTGCTCACATCGGTTTTCCTTTTGAGGTTTGAATTTTGCATAAAGTCAGTGGGGAATAGCCTGTTTTCTCTTGAACAGATATAATTGATTAATATGAGAAGACAAAAAGCTAAATGTTGATCATTTTTAGTATATTTTTTCTGCATAATTTTTACTACGTAGATTTCATCTATATTTAATTTGAAAGGCCATTGTAGGAGAAAAATTATCACCTTTTACTTATTGTAACTTAATAGCTTTGGTAGAAATTCATTTAGTTAGATCCTGCAGGTATTCTAGGAATTTGCCTTCCAAACTACATTTCACTTCTCTGAAAGATAAACCCATTCACCCAAAGTCCCCATATACTTTGTGTTGAAAGTTCATTTCCCATTATTTGAGAAAATAGACCACAAAAGTGGAGATTTTCTAGGAGCCTATGATTTGTTTAAATGTCTTTTTTATTCAAGGTACCATAGGGAAACAAATTGTATTTACCAGATTTGCATAAATATTCTGAAGCTTTTCTTACACAAATGGAAAACTCATAGTTCTTTCCCAATATTTGCAGTCAATATAATCACATTTCAGTTTTTATAGCCTTGATAGAGTAGAAAACCAAAATCTTAGCTTTGACAATTTGAACAAGAGTATTCCAGAAATCTCTTAACTCTTATTGTAAGAAACATCATAGTCACAGAGATAGTACTAGACAATTCCATAATGATCTTAAGTGATAAAATATCATTTTATCTCTTTACCACTAGAAGAAGCTCTATTATCCAAATTTAAAGTATATTTAACATTCATGAAATTGTATGCAATCTTGAAACTTTTCCTGATGGAACGTTTTTTTTCTTTTTCAGGAGTGGATATAAGTGAGGTAGTCTCTCAGGCACTGGCTGAGGTACTTGCTAGCATAAAGCAGACTGTAGTAAGAGAATCTTCACTTGTATTTTTCCTAGTGGAGAGCTGTTATAGTTTGGACCTGAAATGTCTCCCAAAGGCCATCCGTCCCCAACCTGTGGCATTATTGGGTGGTGGTAAAAGCTTTAAGAGATGGGAAGAAGTGGGAAAAAGCTCATTGGAGGTGCGACTTTGAAGGGGAGATGGGGGCCCTGGCCCTTCCTCTCTCTCTCCTTGATTCCCATTTGCCATCAGGTAAGCAGGTTTCCTCCATCGTGCACTCCCTACCACGACGTTCTGCTCCACCACAGGCCCAGAAACAATGCCACCATCAACTGAAACCATGAGCCAAAGTGAGCTTTTCCTCCTTGTAAGTTGTTTATTTTGTTTCAGTGGTGGAAAGCCAACATCAGGAACTCAGTGATATAATGGAAAATTCCTCTTTTGATAAAATTATATTCTGATGGGAAAAACAGACAAATGAATAAAATATGTGTTCTATAGTAGTAAGTGCCAGGAGAAAACTGACCCCAAAAGAGAACATGAAAACAAAGCAGTTTACCAGTGCTACACTAAGGAATGTAAAAATTCCCCCATATTGATTCCTCCTGCTGGTAAATTTAATGAAAATACACACTTCTGTAAAGTGCCTAGTTCTGAATTTTTAAAAATTGTGATAATATACACATAACAGTAAATGTAACCATTGCAAAGTATACAGTTCTATAGTGTTCAGGATGTTCACGTTCTTGTAAAACCAATCTCCAGAACTTTTCACCTTGAAAAATTGAAACAACTTCACTCCAGTCCCTCATGTTTTTCCTCTTTGTAGGAGTTTAATCTAAATACTTCATACAAGTAAAATCATGCAATATTTATCTTCTTTGTCTGGCTTATTTTACCTATAATATTATCCTCAGTGTTCAGCTATTCTGTAGTTTAAGTTAGAACTTCCTTCCTTTTTAAGAATAAAATAAGACCACCAAATGTATATATGGAATTGTATTTCTTCATTCATCCATTGGTAGACATGGGGATTGCTTCCACTTTTGGCTATTTTAACTAATACTACTATAAACATATGTATAAAGGTATCTATTCCAGGCTTAAGGGTGTAGGGTAGTGGTGAAGGGTGTGCCTAACATTTTCAAAGAGCTTGGTTTGATCTCTAGTACTAAAACAAAACAAACAGACCAGATTTTATTTTGCTTTAAATTCTTCTGGATATTGCATTAGTCTGTTTTTCATGATTATGATGAAATACCTGAACCAGGCTAACTTTATAAAGAAGAGGTTTCTTTAACTTACAGTAGTTTTGTGAGGTTCAAGGACATTTAGCTGGCATGAGTTTGGCTCTGGTAAAGGATCTCATGGCTGACAGTATCAGTGTGAGAGGAAGAGATTACTACTAATACAAGCAGCCATAGTGACTGGGACCACACACCCATTTCCAGAGACAGCGCCCCAGTAACCTATAGACCTGCTTCTATGTCCTGGCCTCCTTACTGGCCACCATCTGCCAATACTGCTTCCCTGGTCTACAAGGGAGCTCAGTCTTCAACACATGAACTTTTGGGAGGAATGCATTTATATCCAAACCATAGAGGAATGACCAGATGTATTCTTAGAAGTAGAATCGCGTATCATAATTTCTGTTTAATGTTTTGAGGAACTATCATAACATTTGTGACAGTAGTTGTACCACTTCGTATTCCTGCCAAAGTGCCTCAGTGTTCTAGTTTCACCCCGTCTTTACCAGCACTTGCTATTTTCTGTTTTCTCTTTCCACAGTGGCCAAATTATTGGGTGTGAAGTGACATTCACGGTGGTTTTGGTTTTTGTACTAGCAAAATTCAGCATCTTTTCATATGCTTATTGTTCATTTGTGTATGTTTTTTTGGAGAAATACCTTTTCAATCCTTTCGCTGATTTGTGAATTATTTTTAGTGGTGTTGTTTTAAAATGATTTTATTTAGTGAATAAAATTATACTTTGCTGCTGTAAATTCTGAGAGGTCTTCTTTTATCTCTTGTTACCTTACTCTCAATCCTACTGTTAGCCCGGAGTCTGAGTCCTGCCTCACCATTGCCTCTACCTTAGCCCAAACTGTTCTTTCCTCATCTTCTGTTTTCACCCTTGCCTCTCCTGTAAATATTCTGTTGTCAATCTCATTACCAGAATGAGATCAGGTCACTTGTTTGGTTAAAACTCTCCATATGGTTTCCTATTTTATGCAGAATGAAAGCCAGAGTCTTCTCCTTGGCCTACAAAACTCTGCACATTCTGCCCTTCTAAACTTCGTGTTGTTCTGGGGCTGGGCATTGACCCAGAGCCTCCCACATACATGCCCCTACCACTGAGCTACACCCCCAACCTCTCTTCTGAACCCTCGAACTTCGGTCCCCACTATTCTCCATCACTCACACCAGCCTCCTTCTCAGTGCTCTTCGAACATGTCAGGAATTCCACCTTATGGCCTGGACATTTGTTACTTTTCTCTGCTTGGACCACTTTTACCCCCACATATCTGCATGGCTCCTTCCTTCTTAGGCCTTGGCTCCAGCGTCGCCTCTTATCTGAGGCCTTCTCCAACCGCAGACCTACTCATACACCCTATGCACAAGCATGAAGATGAGAATGACTCCCAATCCCTTTCTCTATTTCAGATACTGTCTCTGGGAAGCTGGAATCTGGTGCATGCAGCAAGGAACTGGACCCTCACTTCTTTGGACCTTGGTTCTTTGTATCCTTGATGAAATAATTCAGTCAAGACACCTGGGCCATGTAGAAATGTAAGTAGAATTTATTGTAAAGTAGATTAAGAGAGGCCTTCATGTGAGAAGGTAGGCAGTGCCATGAAGGCGTATGCCCTGAGTACAAGTTCAGATACCTTTTTATGTACCCAGAAGTTACTTCTTGTGTTTAAGGAACCGGGATAATCATGATGCTCACTGACATTTTTACTTAGAAGTTACTTTGGGATTGCAAAATATCTTCCTATACTTTTTTAGATGCTCAGTGTTTTCTCAGGGACTTTCCTCATGTAGGAAGGAAATTAAAGAAACATAAGTTCTTAATTGAAACTAGGTCCAGCCCAAGGCAGGAGAGTCTTCAAAGTGCATTTCTTTCCCTTATATCCCTGAGCTGTAGGCTGTGGCAGCCAGGACTGCTGTGTTCCTGGTTCTGGAGTTGAATGACCAGGTAGCCAGGTATCTGAAGGACTGTGTACAATTGGAACCTTGAAATGTCATTGCATCCTGTGGGATCACTTTGGATCTGAGACCAACACATGGATCATAAATGCACTATTCATTGAAGTCTTTGCCTGAAGGCAGACAATACATGCTCTTTTGGGCCCGCCTTTGTTCTTTAGGCCCGCTAATGTCTAACTACCTGCCTAATAATACCGCTTTTACTCATTTCTTTGTCTTTTTGCCAGACTATAACTTCACAAAGCAGGAGAATTGTGTGTCTCTTCACTTCCATAACCCTGCTGCCTAAGAGAAGAACTGGTATATAGTGGACATTTTAATATTTGTTGAATGAATGAATGACTGCTGAAGTACAGTGGGTTAAATGATAGGAACTCAACTTGCATGTGCTTTTTCTACCTGCCTTGAGCATCACTTGATCCTTTTCCTATCAACACCACTGCTGCCACCACACCAAGACTGACAGCACATTGATAGCTGTGTCTCCTACCGTATGATCAAGCAATCTGCTTGTCTCTTTTAGCGCGGGCCCTTACCTGTAACATGCCAATGTGTATCTATTAATTTAGAAGACCATGGAGAGAATGGAAGATGGAAAGAGAAAAGGAGTGGCTTTGCTGTGGAAAGGCCTAACAGATCCCATCCTAGTTGAGTAATCCAGTTTGACATCATCAGGGGGAAGTCATGCTGACATCCAGGATGCACTGAAGTGATATGAAAGGATCTTCTTCCCCAAACCTGTTTCCCCAACCTAATCATGAGAAAAGCAGCAGACAAACCCAATCAGAAGAGCACTCTACAAAATACCTGAAAAGTACAATGGACCCTTGACTTACGAACTCAGTTGGTTCTTGAGGATGGGTTGTAACTCAGGTTGACAGTTGAAGGCTCAGGCTCCTCAGGCCTTCAAAGTCTCTTTCTTGGGTACAGGCAGATCTCAGGGTCCATAGAGAGACACTGGCCCAGGATTTCTCAGTAAATCTTACAGAAGACCATAGGGAAGGCTCTCCCTGAACATAGAGCAATGACCTCCACTTCAGCTATACCTGGCCCTATCTCCGTGTACTGATATGAATGAGCTGGCTCAGCTAGTTCCTTTTCCCTTCAGTTGGCTCTAAGCAGTGTACATATAGTTAGCTGAGGTGTTGATGTGTAATCTCACCTATGGCTCTCTCTAAATAGTTGAGCCCAGTGGGATGCAGAGCCAACAGCTTCAAGATCATCAAGAGGATTCAAACCTTGACATAAGAGGCTGTGACTGACTCCCCAGGGCAGAAAAGGTTTGCACCTCAGAACTGAAGCACCAGCCCCCTAAATGTTAAATACTGCCTCAATTGCGTTATGCAGATTGGTCTTTCTGTATATCCTTCTCTCTGCATATTGCAGAGATGCTTTCTGGCTACTCAGCTAGCCCAGCTCACATTATTCACTTAATTCCTGCTGTCACTCATCCTTGAGCCACTCCCTTCTTCACAAATTAACAAATTCTGGGTGAGGCCTGGGTCAAGTCCTTTGCTCCATGAACCCTCCTGTGGACCAGGCTCACCACCCCTTGGCTGCCTATAAGTGTAAATATGTCTTTATTTTCCCCATGGGTCACACTGAAGGTGGTAGATTGGAATTAGCTCCCCAGGATTCCAATAACATTTCCATAGGATTACAAATAAAAAAAAAAGAACCTCAGTAGAACCCCGACAGGAAAAGATGTTGTAATGTTCCTTCTAGAACTCTAAGGATTAAATCTGTATCTGAGACCATCTGGAAGCACAAATGGCTGGCACTCAGGTCATAACTCAAGACTTTGGTTATAAGTTAAAACTAAAATTCTGATCATAACCCAAGTTGTTCGTATGTTAGGACGGTCATATCTTGAGTGTTTACTGTATTCCTCAAAACTGTCAAGGTCACAAGAAGGCAAGGAAGGTCTGAGAAACTGTCATAGACCAGAGGATTCTTAAAAAGGAGACATGATTTTGAAATGGAATGTAGGATCCTAGATAGGATCATGGAAAAGAAAAAGGAGATCAATGAAAACCTGGTGAAGTCTGAACAACATCTGGAGTTAATACTAATGCACCAGTGTTGATTTTTGTTTTTAGTTTGGACATATCTACAGTGGTTAAAAAGGTGCTAGCAGGGGAGGAATTTAGATGAGGGTACACTAGAATGCTCTGTACTATCTTTGAACCTTTTTGAAACTCTAAAGTATTTTCAAAATAAAAAATGTTAAAAAATGGAATTTCTGCACACCAGAAATAGTTTAAATTTTAAAAAAACTAAAACTAATTTTAAAAATATTTTAACTTAAAATTATTTATAATATTTTTATAATATATTTATATTTTTATAATAAAATAATAAGCATTTTCTTCATGTCCCTTGCTATTTATTTTTTTATGGAAAACTATGAACTGACATGGACAAAACTGACAAGCTTCCAGGAGTCTGACAGGTGAATCTGTTTCTTCCGTTTTGACAGAAATGAAAACAAAAACAAAAAACAGAGGAAATAATTCCACCACTAGCGCAGGGACAGAAGTGACAATTCAACAGATATTCATGCAACATGTGCCAGGCTCTGTGGGTTTTAGACACTCTGAAATGACTTCGTTCATTGATTCAATATAGCACTAGATTTAATTTCTACAGAGTATGTTTTCCTTTAGGCAGACTAGGCTGATATACTCTACGTCTTCTCCCTGTATGCCATGTCTATAGTATCTACTAAGAGTAACAACACATAAATCACAAATGACTGTCTTTTTACAGCCTGAGAGCACTTCAACAGCCATCGTGTGACAGAGTTGTCCTGTGTATTGCAGAACAAGTGTAAAGTAGTGGCCAAGCGAATAGACTATAGACAGATTGCAGGCATTGGCTATCACCTTGTATGACCTTGGGCAAGATGTTTTGGTTTCCACAGCTGAAAATGAGCCTAAAAATGTTGCCCGAATCATAGGATTGTTAGAAAAAGGTTGAGTGAATATGTATAAAATTCCTTAGAGATCTTGGCTTAAGCAAATGCTTTGCGTTTGATAAACTTTAATGTACGTGTCAATACGTGAACCTTTAGAAATACGAACTTTTTCTCTTTCAACCAGCAATGGTGGAGCAAGAACTTACACTACATTTTTCTGTTCAAAAGAGTTCTTGGTGTTATACACATAGTGGGAAAACTAAATAGCATGTCTGGGAATTAGATGTAGGTAGACATGCAACAATAAAATTTAGACTTAAAAGGAAATTTTAAAAATTACTGATTTAATCTGTTGCCTTAACTCAAGAATTCTCCCTGGTATTCCTAAGGAATTGTTACGGAAGCTATAAGCACAGAGGACTCTACCTCATGTGGTGACCGACCCTTCAATGTTCTGACAACACAATCTTGCCTCTTTGTTACTAACACATTGTTTGTAGTTCTGTTTAAAAAGAATTAAGTCTCATGACCTTAGTAATTCCTGTGTAAGGTTGCACTTCATCTACTTGTGCATATCACTTAAATTTGACTTAAAATAGTAATTCTGACCAGGCATAGTGGAGCATGTCATGTCTGTAATACCAGCTGTTTGGGAGGCTGAGGCAGGAGGGTTGTAAATTCACTGTCAGCCTGGGCAATTTAGCAAGACTGTATCTCAAAAAAAATTTTTTTAAAGTTTGGGGCTGTAATTCAGTGCTGCTTGGGTCCAAGCCCTAGTATCACACAAAGCATTCCATATGGTCTGAGACATTTGATGGCATTTTTTTTTCTTTCTTTGTACTGTGGGGGTCAAACCCACGGATACTCTATCACTGAGCTGTATGCTAATTCTTTTTATACTTTATTTTGAGACAGAGTCTTGCTAAGTTACCCAGACTGGCCTTGAATTTCTGATTCTCCACCCTCAACCTCCCAAATGCTGGGATTATGGGCAAAGATAGCACCTTTTAAAATGCCTCGAAATGCTACTGCAATGAGACTCCAATCTTGTATTTTTCAGAATACACAGTTAATTGACTACATCTGGGATAATATGTCAACCCTTACTGTTGTTCTTATAAAAGATTCATATGATTTTCAATTAAAATGTCCTTTTCTTAAAGCTATTAAAGACAAAGGCAAATTTTCTTTTTAACTTTGAATCACATATTCATTTGAAATAGAGCATTTGTTATATGACAAGTGTTGGAAACAAAAACTAGTAACACATGGTTCTCATCTGGCTGTGAACAGCAGTTTTTCAATCTGGCTTAAATTGTCTTTATATGTAGAATCAGAAGTGCTAGATTTTGTTGGCAGGTAAAGACATTAAAATTTGCCTCCAGTGTTGTCAGTGTAAAGGTATTTGTTGGATGATTGCACAAGTAACCTTGGATTTTTAGAGGTGATCTAAAAGTAAGTGACACAATTTAATTTTTTTTTTCTTTTTTATGCTGGAAGTTGAATCCAGAGCCCAGCACTCTACCACCTAGCTACACACCCAGCCTGAATTTTACTCAAAATTCTTCGTTCCTTTATTTTATAAATTTGAAGATTTGAAAGCATAAAAAAGTAAAATTGTAATCTTCACTTTACAATAAAGGCCATAACAAAAGTTTCAAGATAATCTCTTACGCTTATGAATTTTTTTTTAAAAAATGATTAAGGTAAAAGAGGACATACTCTTACGCTTATGAATTTTTTTTTAAAAAAAGATTAAGGTAAAAGAGGACATAACACAGGATAGAACAGAACAATTTAAGCAACATAGTGTTTCACCAAAGACAACCCAACATAACAGTAACTACCGTAGTGTCTCTTTCCTTGAAATATTTGAGTATACCTTCATACACTATAGTGTCAAACATAACAAGACAGTATAAAACCATTCAAGAGAATGAAAGTATTACAGGGTATTCAGAACCAACTAATAGAAAATGAACAATGGTTACTCTATTATTTCCTTGTCCATAAAAAAATTTTGTTTATACTATCACATGCTTATGAATTATTTTCATCCAGTTCTTAAATATCTACATTTTGAAGGAAAAATACTCACTTTCATTAAATGGAGTTTAATGTTAATGTCTATTTGCTGAAGTATTACTTTTTCTTTTGTATATTTTTATTCTTTTAGGATTTGAGTAGACATCTTTTTAGGTCAGATTTTAAATTATGTACTAGTGTAAAAATAGAGTAAGATGAATTGCTTTTTGGCTAATAAATTCAACATTCTGTTTACAGACAGATGGTTATAAAATTACTGATATATTCTAGCAGACGCAGTAAAGGTTATGTCAAGTAACTACTAAAAAAATCATACTACGTGGTGTTAATGATGTTACCTTAACATATCAGCTTCAGGGGCTGCATAATTGTTTCTGCCAACCCATAAATTTTTGAGTAACAACAAAATTATTGTGATTTTTCTTACTAAATAATTCATATATTACAAAGCATGTATATAACAAGGTCCATGAATCACTAAAGCATATAATGATCATATATCTAATGACATATCTCTTTTCATAAGATGAATTCAAACAGATTTATGTATTTAGGTTAACTAAAAAATACTGAGTTTATAAGGTTCATAATTCTATCAACAGTAACAACAAAAAACTGCAAACGTTTAAGAAGTACAATTTCTATGATTCACTTTTAAAAATGGAAAGCTTTTGCTTATCAAAATCCTAATGTTTAAGCTACTTTTCATGAAGTTTTACAGCTTTTAAATTGATACTATAAATATCATTAAAGATAAATTAATTATATAATGAAATAGTACAATGTTCATAAACTGTATTTAAAATGATATAAGTGCAACTAAAATAGCTATACCAATACTATATAAAACCTCCTACTAGTAGTAACTGATATTCTTTATCCAACATGTAGAATCCAAGAAAGGATTTTTCATTTACTAGCACTTTATATCTTTTACTTTGGTATAATTTTAAATCATCTCAAACCAAATACATCATTTTCTTAATGCTACTAGAAATGACACCAAACGAGAGTTTATCTACTTAATTAAAATTAGGTTTTATAACTAAAATTTTCAAATTTCCAAGACTGCAACATACAAAATAATGTTAATGTTTTGACTATCTTAATGTGTACTGGTTTCTAAACTTGGTTTATTTTTAAACTTTTTGGTACTGGGGACAAAACCCAGGACCTCATGAATGCTAAGCAAGTGCTTTACCACTAAGCTATATGCCCAGTCCCTAAACTCTAATTGTTTATAATGGGAATCATCAGATTAGATCTATTTTATCATACTTGACTCCTTTACTAATTTTTAAAAATTATTATGGTGGTAGTGAGAATTGAACCCAGGATCTCATGTGTTAGGAAAACACTTAACCATTACACTAGATTCCTAGTTCTTCATTTTATTTTGAGTCAGAATTTTGCTAAATTGCGGAGGCTGCCTCGAACTTATGATTGTCCTGCCTCAGCCTCTTGAATAGCTGAGATTATGGGCACGTGCCACTGTGCCCAGCTTAATATTTAATCGTGGTGAAATACACCCATTTGTCATCTTAACTACTTTCAAGTGTAGAGTTCAGTAGTAAGTACATTCACATTATTATGCAACCCTCAACACCATCCATCTACAGAATGTTTTTCATCTTTAAAACTAAAATTGTACCAATTAAACACTAACTGTGCATTCCCTTTTCCCCCATATATTTAAAAAAAACTTTATGGGCTTGTAGTTCATTTGCTATATGGTTCTTTCATTTAAAGTGTACAATTCAATGATTTGAGAATAGTCATGGAATTTTTGCTATCACAATCAATTTTAAAAGTTTCATCATCCCAAAAAGAAATGTGTTACTCCTCAGCTGTCAGTCTCTTCTTTCTCCCCGCTTCCAAGCTCTTGGCAATCACTCACCCACTTCTGTCTCTATAATTTGTCTATTCTTGATATTTCATATACTATGAATGTAATTATACAATATGTGGTCTTTTTTGATTGGCTTCAATGTTTTTAAATTTTGTATCAACGTTCTACCATGTGTCAATATATCATTCCTTTTATTTTGAATGACTAATATTCCATGGTGTGACTGCAACATCTTATCTGTTCCTAAATATTTGCATCATTTCCACTTTTTTGCTAGTATAATACTTGTATCAATATTCATATTCAAGCTTTTGTATGTCCATAGTTTCAATTCTCTAGGGTACCTAGGTAGCAGTAGACATGGTAGTTGTTAACTCCTTAATATCGTGAGGAAATGCTAAACTTTCCCAAAGGAACTGCATGCATTTTACCTTTCCACTAGCAATGTATGAAGGTTCTAATTTCTCTACATCCTTATGCACACTTACCTTTTTGGTTGTAGTCATCCTAGTGAATATGAAGGGTATCTTACTGTAAGTTTCACTTTTCCTTTTCATAATGATGAATGGTATCTTTTCCACTGTTAACTATTTGTATGTCTTCTTGGAGAAATATCTTTTCAAAGTCAGTTTCAATTGGGTTGTTGAGTTTTTACACTTTATATATACTAGATGTACTTTCCTTGCCAGATACATGATTTGTGAACCTTTTCTCCATCCTTCATAACTTTGATCCCAGTCTTCAAAACATAGAAACTTTTTATTGTTCAACTTACCTATATATTCTCTTCTCATTTGGACTTTACTTTTACCATTTTCCAAAATATGAGACTATTGTAGGCTTTATGTAGAATCACTTATTTACTAAAAGGCTAATGAAATATTTGGAAATGAACAGCGAAAACATCTTAGGTTTACTTTATTCCACTTGTATTAGTACTCTCGTTAGCATGACAGAACTCTGGGTAGTTGGATGGCCAAATATGTTTTAGGGGAAACAATATTTTACCTATGTCTTTATTAAAAGAAAAAATCAACATAAGTTCAAATTTGTGTAAGGAAAATCATCTATAGACTGTGGTCACTACTGATAGCATTTCTTATTGTCAGATCACTTGTTAAACATTTTTAGATCACATATAATAGTATGTAAGTGAAGTACAGTAATTAAGATTTGTGTTCTATTGATTGTGTAGCTTAAGTAATTTTTCATAATTAGTATAAGATTTAATAAATGTAAGTAGTTAAAGATTCTGACTTGGCACTAGTCATTAGCATGTAATTGAACTAGTAAAAAAGATCAGTTAAAGTTGTGTTGATTACCACCTTATCTTTGAGAGGCAATTAAAGACCTCAATCATTGCAACAAGATTTGATTGTGCAGCCTTTATTGGACATTGATCTTTCAGCAAAGTGCAGTAACATTTTCCATTAATTTACAGTAACAGTTTAATGCTGATACCCTAGACTGTTGACTCAGGTGAGATGTAATGCTAAGTACTTGTTTAGGTTAGATGCTCCCAAACATCATTAGTCTCTCAATGCTAAGTGCTGAAACAAAGGGGACACCTGATCTCTTAGCTTTAGGGTAAGGTTTCTGTTATCTGCATTCGCTTTTAAGTGAAGTGAAATCAAGATCCCTACTTTGTATGCCATCCCACTCATTCAGACATCTTTCATTCCTTAGTAGATGGAAAAAATATTTCATGAAAAACTAAAGATGTTCTGTGCTTACAGTTTTGGGTGAACATAAATGGAAATAACATGAAATAAAATGTACTTAAAATAGATATGGCTTTTAATAATTAAAAATGCTTTTTTAAAACTGAAGTAAACAACAAAACATTAATGGTCAAATATGTGCAATAAAAGAAATTTTAAGTATCTGTACAATTTGGTATGTTAAGATACCAACACCGAAAACCCGGGGCTTTCCATAGGGTAGCCACTTTCATACACCCAATTGTGTTACTGTGTCTTCAGAGTGGTTTACAACCTACAGAGACTAGGAATTTTCTACCAATATTTGATAACTGATTTGAATAGGAATAACAAGAAATGTAATGTTTTGTACTAAAAACACATCTTCATCAAAAAAAGTTTTGTCTGGATTATTTCAAAGTCAAAAAGCCCATTACAGTATAGGCAGCAAATATGAATTAGTGTTTTCATTAACCAAGAAACTCCTGTTGTCCAGAAGAAAGGTCCACTCAGGTCCCTCCTTGCCACCTTAGGTCACTAAGTGATGGCACAGATGCATACAAAAACTGCCTTCAGTTTGTCTCGCTCATGCCTCATTTCTGACATTCTTTTATTGAAGTCCTTTATAAATACAAATACAAGGAACACAGACTGTGGATATCAAACACAGAGTTTTTACTAAAACACGTGTGCTTACAATCATAATCGATATATTTTAAGGTAGAAAGGTGTCATTTTGTTCTCAGATTATAAGTGGAAAAACCAAGACACAAAAGGAGTAATTAATCATAGGTCAAAAAGATAGCACTGACACTTAAAATAGACTCAACCTCCTGAGTCTCAGCATTCATAATTTACTTCTTTAGTACTCAATGCTTCTATATACATGTGACTTTAAAGAAGCAATTTAAACCTTTACTGTTCAATGGGAGGCAATTTTCATACTAAAAGGTTTACTACAACTTAATAAATCCAATAAATGATATTTTAATTTTTGAACTGTGCCCTCAACCATCATTCAGTCCATCCTTCACCATGATCAACTCTGTAAGAGCCAAGAGGTGTATTGATTTTCATGTAATACAAGAAAGTATTACATTTGCTTAATTGTTACACAGTGAGCAAGTCAGACAAGAAATCAAGGCTCTATTTAATGCTGCAAGCAGCAAAGAATTATAGGGATCAATTTGGTAGTTTGTCAAAGATGTTCTCCAAGGAGACTTACCTATCACCATATGGACAAGAAGTCACAGTGATTTTAGCTATTGAAAAACAGGTAAGCAGAGTCAGCAGTACAAATTATCAGAAATCAAACAGGCCAGTGTGAAAAGAGGTACAACTTTACTGAAAAGCTGCATTTATAGTCTGGTAATTAAAAACCATTTTATCAGCCTTTTATTGAGCCAAACCTTTACAACAAGTATTGACAAGATCAGCAGCAATGAATGAGCAGTATTTGACTTAAAACTTATGAGCTATAGTTATTTAACTTTGTCCATTATAGAGGAAATCAGTTCTAGCTTTCCTTGCAAAATGCTAATAGTTTTATTATTAATGAAGCATAATGTAACACTATCTCCTTCGTATAAGCCATCCATTTAACTGGTGTCAAGTATATTCTTCTGGACTAAATATATCGGCATAAATACTTCTTTGATTAAAGTGATATTTAGAATTACATTTAGACAAGTGAATACTACATATATTTGAATAGCAGTTCACACTCAGTGCATTTTAAATAATTACTTTTGTGAAAGCCAGTTTGTATTAGTTCATTATTTTGAGCTTTCACCTCATTGAGCTTTCACCTCAGTGGCTTCTGCTTTCACTACTGACTTGCCAGGAGTAAGTATCCAGTGTTGTTATATTCAATTTTATAAAATGTTTTCCTACAAAAATGTGTAAAGGCAGCAGAGAATCAGGAACACATTAACATAAAATGATATATAATGTATGTTTGTAATTATAGGAGAGATCATAAATCTTAAACACCCATTGGTTTAGAAATTAAATAGTTCTACTTAGTTCTCCCTAAATTACTCTAAATTTCTGAAATTTACCATTCGCCTGGGTATTTTGTGACTATCCCCAAGGATAAATTTTTAAAATGACTTTGCTTTCAAAAATGCAATTAACTTAATAAAATTCTAATGCAAAAGTGCCATCAAGTCTTTAAAATTTCAGCCCACTCCCCATTGCCAACAAGGCTATGGATATGTACAATTTCAGTTAATTGCTTTTATAAACAGTTGCCAAATTTATTTTTCTCGGTCTTTCTAGAACTTAATTGTTCCTATAGCTTTATTGGCATGCATTTTAATTTTTAGTAAGTCTTAATTTCACTCAGCTTGTTGCACTTATATTAACTAGAGTTATTATTACATTTAAAAATACTATGGCATTAGCTTCTTCAAGCAACAAAAAGTTTCAGCACTTTATTCCAACCTTCTCCTACAGATAAATGGCATAAGAGATTTAAAACATTTCCATGCAAAATCCTGGCAGCTGAATGATTTAAATTTCACACTGCAATTAGTCTTATCAAGTTTTGGATTTGCCAATGATATTTTTTCCTTTCCCCCCAGACATTATATAAAAAGATATGCCCCTCTTCTTTTTCTGTGGGCCTCTGTATTTTTTCCTTTTAGTCAATTTAAATTGCTAACCCCTAACTATAGAATCTATATACATAATAATCATTTTTATCTGTTGTTTAACCTCATTGTTGGGAAACACTGGTGTGAAGCTTCATGTGTTTCTAGTTCCCATTAGTAAAACAGAAAAGCACTATATAATAATGTCTTGACAAGCTTTGCCTCTTGAGGGCAATGATTCATCTTAAAGAATTAGACACCAGAGAAAGAAAAGAATTTGTAAAAGTTTTATTATAAAGGATCAAAAATAAATATTGCACATACACATGAGAGAAAACCCACTGATACTGTATTTGTATTCTCTAATGGATACTTTCAATACATGGCACCTTCATCTTCTTTATTTAGAAAATAAATTGTTATTGGTCCATAACTGGTATGCACAGTCTCTGTAACTCTGGCAAATAACCAGGAGCCAAGTCCATATAATAAAGTGGGAATACCTAGAAAACAAATGGATATGTTATTTGTGAACATCAATACTTATTAATCATGTGCCCATGTATTTGTCATGCTCCTAATCATGTAACAATCTTCCAGTGTTAACAAGTTATAGCAATATAAAAATACAATACTGACAATGATTATTTAAGAACAATTACTCATATGTGGGTCTGGAAATTTTTAAAAACTATATAGGTAAGGCTGACAAAAATATTAATTCAAAGCACTTTCCCAATTCATTTTCTTGAAGTAATTATGAAGTAATTCTTTTCACAGATAAGCAAATGGAAAAGAATATTCATTAATTTAGTTGTGAACACTCCTGATTACTAGGTTTAAGCTAGATTACTAGGTCAACTTTATTGTTAGTTAGTTAGAAGTTAGTAACACAGATGGATAAAGTAATTTCTGTACAATCCGAAAAGTAACTGGGTCAAATAGCTGTCTTCAAAACCTAAGAAAAAACCTTATTCTAAGGAAGATTTTAGTGTAACAAGTATAAAGAAGCAATATATTTTCTTTCTGATACTAATGTATTTGTGTTTTTACAACTGAACTGAAAACTACCTTGTTTCAACTTATGTAGAATAAATATTAGTAGATTCTAACACATGGTTGGGTAAAATTTTGCTTCCTTATTTGATATTTATTGCCACTTGTCATACATAAAACCAAACACAATACCATCAAGAGACATGGATTAAGCACTCATATGCATACGATTATATGTTGGACACAAGACAAACTTTCCTAATTCCTATCTTTTTGAGGCACTTATTTAAAATCAGTGAAGATTAACATATGAAAAACATGCATAAAACCACAGGTGCATGAGTTAATAACAAATATTGTACACTCTACCTAAGTATCAATTTTATTGCTCCCGTGTGGGAAAGGCCAGAGACAATTTTAAAGGATAGCTGCACATCTGGAAAATCACTTTATAGTTCAGGGAACTCAACGCATGTTCAAGACTGACCGTGTGGCTAAGTTTTTCTTTAAGGAAGTATTCACTTTTTGAGTGTGTTCAGTTGTGTTGGACTACTTTGTGCTTACTACCCCTGAAGCCGTCTTCTAGCCATTGCGATGCCACAGATTAACCAGAAGAAGCATCAGCAGCTGGCGACAAGGAGGAGGAGGGAAAAGACATTCATTCAGGCTGGCACTTTGCTATTTTTAAGAATATACTGGGTCACAGTTTATTATCTGAGGCTTCCCTAGAACTCCTGTGAACCCTTTATAGATTTTTTCTTCTGTGCTTTAAAATGCTCAGAAGAATCTCTAAATACTTCAGGAAATGCCACATGCAAAAAAAAAAAAGCACAAAAGCTGAGATAAAAAAAGCTACTTATAAATCATTTATTCAAAAAATTAAAAGGCACAGGGGTGAGGTAGGAAGTGAACAAGAAAAGAACATAAACAAGATAGGCAAAAGTGAGGAAGAACTATAGGGAGCAGTTGAAATAAAAAATAAATTTAAAATGCAATGTCACAGATCCAAAAACTGAAAATCAATGGGATGAAGAAGAGAAAAATAGGCTCTAGAAGCAGTTATTAATTTTCTAAAAATACTGAGTGTAAAATACATAAAACATCCCTTTGAAACCAAAAGCAAGTATACAAATTTAAGGAATGGCTGGTGACAATGAGAATTTTGTATGTTTTATAATATCACAGCATCCAATTAAAACATTGCTACTTTAAGAAATTTATACTTGTGAAAAATCACAAAAATAGCTAATATTTTTCAGCTAAAATGGTAGACTAGTATTTTTAGTTTAATAATAACTATAAAATCTTTTATTAAGAAACAAGTAGAAATCATTTTCAGTAATGCTCCATGACAGGCAATAGAGTTCTGATATGGGAGTCAGAAATTTATGCAATGTGGTCAGACTAATAACACCAAGTGGGAAGATTTGCCAACTCTACAATTTATATATATATATATATATATATATATATTCTTTATATGTAGGACATATCTTTTAAAGACTTTGAGATTCTATGAAAATTAAAAATTTCTCAGACTATCTGAAACATAATAGCAAAATGAACTTGAAAATAAGTTCTTTGCACAATAATTCATTTTGAGCCAGCTGAACAGTAGGTAAACCACTGTCAAATTAAGCACTTAAAAAAAATTAGAACTTTGTAGTAAGTCTCTGATTACCCATTCATTCCAGTGGTAAGTTGCTTTTCTTAAATCTCAATCTATTTCCCAGCAGGATACTCAGACTGATAAACCATCAGTAAAATGTGAGTTCCCCTTGAAGGGAAAGCAAAGGAGAAAAGGAACAAATGGGTAAACAGAAATCTTTATTATTTACAAAATGAAAAAATGAATTACTCTGATAATTACTAATTTGAAAGGGAAGAGAAATAAAATTCTTACTCTAATTAATAGAACATGTACTTGATGATCTAGAGGAGCAATCTACATCACAGAATAGAAAAGGATGCTATTATCAAATTCACATTCCCTTCCACAAGGAAAAAATACAAAATAAACCTTACCAAATTAGTGATACACTAGCCTTGAAAAAGTCCAGGAAAAAAATTCCTTTTATCAGTGTAAGACAATTTGTATTAAAGCATGCACAAGCAAAAAGTTTTCCATTTGCTTAACTTAAAATTCTTTTTTCCATTTAAGGAAGATTTTTAGAATTTCCAAAAAGATCATACAGGTCATTACTCAATGCTGCCACATAAAAAAATGACAGGGGATGGAATTCTTTCTTTTCTCAAAAGGTCTTCTCTATGTGGGAAATGTTTTTGGTATACTACTTTTTTGGAGTGTTTTAACATCTATACTGAAGAGAAATCTCTAACCATTAAACTGATTTTAAAACACCAAGTTCTAAATTGTGACTTTTTTTGGAAAAGGTCTCTCAGCGCATATAGTTTACTTAAAACCCCTCACTACACTACTTTTCCTCCTAATCTATTACTGCATTTGAGAAAGACCGATTTCTTCTGATTCTGAAAATGTTAACATAAATTTATTCTTCTGCAATTCAGTCATCACTTCAGTCTTTCCAAATAATTTTGAGTTTTTGAAATCACCTCTCAACTCCACAGAAACGTCAAAGTTGGTGGCCTTATTTTGTGTATCAGTCAAACAATAAGGCCTATTTTGAAAGGATTAAATTGCTAAATGATCTTCCTTTTATTGGATTGAGTGCAGGACAGTCTCAGTAGGAACCAGGGCTCAAAAACCCCTAAGTGACATATGTGCGTTATTATAAGCAAAATACATGTGCCACATTTAATAGGCTATCAGATCATACAATACTAGTATAGCTGCACATGACTTAGCTTTAATTCTGGCTTCAAAACACTGGTTGGATTAAATGGTTCAGTTCCCATCTCTAGATTGTGAATTACTGAAATCTAGACTTTTCTATAAGCTATTAATAGGTTCAAAACATCTTGAGGCCTTTTTCTCTGACCTATGAAAAATGTCATGTCCTTTGCTCCTGTCTCTTCAATCACGACACCAAAAGAAAATAAACATCCAGAGAGTACTCTTGAGAATTAGAATATTTCCAGGAAAAATACACGTGTTAAAAGAGGGAGATTCTTTTGAAACACTTCACAAGCCTAGCACTCAAGGAAGATAATATGTCTGGTGGAAAACCTGTAATACTTTTACTAAGACAAATTTGTTGGGATTTCACATAAAAAAACCAAACAAATTTTTTTTCGTGTGTGTCTTTTTCCTTTTTATCGGTACCAGGATCGAACTCAGGACTGCCTGCTTGCAAAGGCAGGCGCTTATGCCGCTGAGCTAAATCCTAGACAAAAAAAACCAAACAAATTTAAAAAGTAGTTTCCGGTTTGTTTTTTTGGTCAGGTCAAACACTACGATGTTCCTGGGGGTGAATCCTGCTCTATACCCTAAGCCACTTCTTGATTTTGGAGCCACTTTCCCTTGCATGGGGACGTTTCCTGACACCTTCCCGACTGCTGGGGGTGGGGTACGGTGGGGTGGTGAGGGGGTTGTCTTGCCTTGAAACACAGCAGGAGGAAGAGTGGCCTGTCCTTTCCCCTGGGGTGATGAATGAGGGATGTCCTGGGGCAAGTCCACTTTGGGGTGGAAGTAGGGGGTGATGGACAACTACTCCTTGGGAGACACAATGGACCCGAGCCGCCCGCCAGCCAGTCCAGGGTGGGCCCGGGCAGCGTCGCGGATCCCACGGGGTACTCTAGGGTCCCTGTGCCCCGGCTCTGGTCTGGGTGAGCCCCGGGCCTGAGCGCGATCCTTCGTCAGTGCTTGTGGACAGTGGGGCGCCCTCGGCGGGACGCGAGGGTCGACCCGCGCGTCGCCGGGTCGGGCCAGCGGCCGCCCCACTCACCGAAGTTGACGACCTTGAGCGCTGTGAAGAAGCGGTTCTGCGCGGCCAGGTCCTGCCAGGACGCCCTAGAGCAGTGGTACTTGATGAAGGGGAAGCAACCGGTGCGCAAGACGTGGTAGTTGGCGCCCTGCACCTGCCAGTTGAAGTGCGAGAGGCCAAACTGGTCGTTGCGGACTGCGCTGTAGGGCACGCAGAAGGAGGTCCAGTGCGGCAGGCGCCGCTGCTCTAGGTGCCGCGTCAGCACCTCCGAGGCGCGGGGCTTTGCGCGGGAGGCGGTGCCGGAGGCCCAGGGACCCCACAGCAGCAGGCGCAGCACGGCCTCGTGGGCCCTCCGCAAGGGCTCCATGGCCTGGCGCGCTGAAAAGAGCAGGGCAGCGCCCGCGGCTGCCGCAAGGATGCGCGCGGCGAGGAGGCGGGACCTCCGCAGCGCGCGTGCGCGTGCCCCAGCCATACCCCGCGGCGGGCGTCCGGGACCGCCCAGCGGGCGGCGCGCGAGTGCACGGAGACCCGGGTCACGGCGGCGCGTGCGCACTGAAGATCGCGTGGCCTTGTGCGGGGTTAGAAGGGAAAGGAGCGACGCGCGCAAGGCTTGAGGACACCTCCGCTGATAGGTTGTTACCCGGAACTTCAGGTAATTTTTAGTAACTTGGGCTGGGGAAGGGATTCATGGAGGGTTGTTTTGTTTTGTTTTAAAATCACTTTGGGTATAAGAAAACTAGGGAGTAAAACAAATAGCTTAAGTTTTCCTCCCATCCTGGGCTTCGCTGAAACTCTTAGTTGAAGTTGGTGCAAGACCTCAGATTTATATTGGCTGGTAGGCATCAGAGAGTACTTCGGTTTGTTGTTGTTGGTTATTTGTTTGTTTGTTTTTGTACCGGGAGCTTGAACCCAGGATATTTTGACTGAGCTGTATTCCCAGCTCTTTTTGACAAAACAAAAACAAAACAAAAATTTAGCTAGGATCTAGCCAAGTCTCCGAGTTGCCCAGGCTGGGTTTGAACTTGCTGTTTTCCTTCCTCAGCCTCCTAGAGTGCTGGGGGTTTTGTGTTTACGTCTTTGTTGTCCTGTTCACTGTCTAGAAATAAGACCTAGGTATTTCAAGATGAAGTTTGTTTTTAAAAAGTGACCCACTGTATCGCACAATGCAGTGCAGATGTGTGGAGACATCTACCTGCTAAGCACCAGAACAGAATCTTGGTAGTTACCAACCTTTATAGTTCTTAGTTACTTACAGTCTGTTGCTTTAGGAAAGCCTTTTTTTCAGACTTTACACGTGTTGAGGTATTAACTTCTATAACACCTGCTTTCAGAAGAAACATTTATTTTTTTTTAACTTTGTTGGAAAGGTCATGTGTACATAAGGTGTATGGATAAGCTAGGCATGGTAGCCGCACCGGAAATCACAACACTCTAGAGGATTGCTGTGAGCATGAGTTAAAGGCCAACTTGAACTATTAAAGAGATCCTGTTTCAAAAAACAGACAAATGTCTGGAAAGGATGTTGTTGTAGTCTGGGGTTCTGCAGAGAACAATTAAAAACAGGACATGGAGATTATATTACTTTTATGATGGTCACCCGCAGTTAACACAAGAAAATGCAGGAAATCTATCCACAACACTAAAGACAGACTATTTAGTCAAGGGCCTGAATCCCACAGCAATGTCCCACGTGAGTCCAGATGAAGATCCAGCACTCGAGACAGTGCCTTCCACGAGTCCAACTGGAGGGCTAAAGCCCACAAGGACTCACACCAGTCTCTTTTCCGGATCTGTGCTGGGAAGGCTCAAAGGTCAGCAGTGGAAGCCAAGAAGTCTATGCCAGCAGGGTGAAGGAGCTGTGCTTGTAGGTTGAGGGTTCTATGCTGGAGCCTAGAAGTCACACTCACAACAAAGACCAGGGCTGTCCTGAAAAGCTCCATAGCCATCCTCAGTGACACAGAAGCCCCCCAACTCCTCCTCCAACAAGCACAGTTGAGTACATGCCAGGAAGCCAGCATGATGAGTTCATCCTGGAGACCAAGTGGCACACGTCTTCCTCTCTGGAGTCAGGAAGCAATGCTCAATGGGAGGACCAGAGCTTCTCCAGGAGAACCAACAGCTGAAACAGCAACTCACCAGGAGAACCCACAATGCCTCAATGCAATAGCTTCTCCTTCTCCATGTCTCTGTTTATTCTGGCAACTTTCCTCAGGTGAAACATCTATGCTTAGCCCCATGCTGATGTAATCCAGCTGGCGTTAAGTTGACCACCAGTCTTAATCTATAACAGATATTAAGGAAATGAGGTAGTTGTATATGAACACCATATAGCGGTTAACTATTATTGCTGAAAATTGAAGAATGTAGGATAATGTGGCTAGTTTTTATACTTTTGGGTTTTATTGATTAATTCAACAGTGATGGAGTGCCTACTAACATAAGCCAGATCTTGAGGGGATTTTTATTCATGCAAATAATTTGAACTGTACCTTATAGAATTCGCTATTAGATAAAAGTTTTAAAAATTCTAAGTGGAAGCATAATGTGTTTATCACAGGCTTAGGTGAAAGGGAACAGGAAAGCGCTGCAGTGCTGTGCTTTTTCAGATGAAAAATTTTACAGAGCATTGAATTGGGTGTGGTAGCACAATGCCTGCAGTGCCAGCACTTGGGAGACTGAGGCAGGAGGATTGCCATGAGTTTGAGGCCAGCTTGACTTACATAGCAAGACCCTGTCTCAAAAAAAAAGAATCCTTTTTCGAAATCTGTCACAGAACCCTATTATAAAGATTAAAACTTGGACTTTATTTCTAAACATTTTAAGTTCAAATTTAAAATTTTAATTTCATATACAAATAAAAAAGAATATAGCCAGGCATGACAGTGCACACCTAAAATCTTGTCAGTTTGGGAGACCAATGCAGGATTGCGTGTTTGAGCCCAGACTGAAAAATTGAGCAAGACCTTCTCTCAAAATTAAAAAAAAAATTATATTAAAAGGGGCTAGGGATGCAGCTTGGTGAAGGCCTTAGTTTCAATCCCCAGTACTGCCAAAGGGGGAGAAAAGTGATGCTGGTTTATTCTTTTCTTAGGTTTTGTTTTGAGCAGAAAGGGGGCTTATTGTAAGGATAATGAGTGGTAAAATAACAAATATGGAGTCTACAGAACCAAGTCAGAAAATGGGCAGAAACCAGGGAGTCTGCATAGTAAAGACATAGATAAGACCACCAGAAACTAGTCTCCTAACGATGTCAGGGGTAGCAAGACTCCCAACTCTGTTTGTTTTGAGCTTGCAACTCAATGTTGAACTTAGTTGTAGACAACAGTTGCAGTTATAGCTTCAGCATCCAGCTTATTTCTGCTGGCATCTTTTGTTTTGGTTGTGTATTACTAAGAAAGTCCTTATCCCTCTGGAGAAGTAGAGACAAGAATACATAGTTTTAAGTGATACAACTTGATATCTGGGCATGTGTTTTAATCACAAATATGGAAATAAGAGATTATGAGGGCCATACTAAGCTGACTTAACCTCAAATTAACGTGAGGGCATTTTGCAATATGTTAAATGTTGGCATTATATCCCTTTCGATGATACAAAATCTGTTTTTTTAAGTGAAATTTGAATTAAACATAGAATACCCCTGGAATACAGTGTGTCTGAGAAGCTGTAGGCATATAAAATACAAATCACTTTCATAGGGTCTAAGAGTATAGTTCAGTAGTACCAGGAAAAAAAGAAAACATTGACATAGAGAACCAGGTATTAGGTAGACTCACTGCATTTTTTCATCATGCAACCTTGGGAAAAGGGCTAGAGAACAGAAAATGTCTGTTGCAAGACGCTGTCTTGGGTAAACCTCATCACAAGTGAGAGTTTTCCCCAATCCAGAGTTACTCCCTGTCTTTTCTAAGGTAAGAGGTTCCTCCAAAGAGAGCTGTAGATGGTAGATCATTCTTTACTCATGAGTATTCCCTAGGTTATAAGAAATTTGAAATACATATCCCTGATGAGCATTTGGTATCTCACTTGCATAGTCGCCACAAATTCTTAAGGAAAAGACAGGCCAACAATAAAAAAGACGTTTGAGTGGACATCACAAAGGAAAATACCTGGCCGTCTGGGTGTCCGATGAACATGTGAAAAATGCTGCATTTGTAATAGCATTATTCATCTACCAGAATGGCTAAAGTAGAAAAGACAGAAAATACTAAGTGTCACTTTTATTCAAAGTAGAGGAAATGGAATGGAATTGACAATCACTTTAGGAAACATTTTGGGGTTATATATTTTGACTCGTGTTTTATCTAGAGATAGAGTTTCACTGTGGTTTCTAGTCTGGCCTTGAGTTTGTAATTTTCCTCCCTCAGCCTCCCAAGCAGCTGGGATTACAGGACTCACTCTGGTGCCTGACTTGGACAGTCTAATTTACAGCTTCTATTCATAAGGCATGAAGATACTGATACAAAATAAAATAGCATGCACTGAATGGGTTAAAAAACAGAAAGTTATTTACTACAGTTGCTAGTGGCTAAAGAATCTTAAAATCAAGGTACATACTAGCCAGTTGAGTTTCTGAGGAGGGTTTTGTTTGTGGCTTACTGTCATCTACCTTATTACTGTACCCACATGCTAAATACTTGTCTTCTTATTCCTATTGGATTAGCGCTCCACATTAGGACCTCATTTAACCTTTATCATCTCACAAAACCTGTTTCCAAATGCATTTGCTCTGAGGGTTTGGCCTTTGACATACAAATATCGGCGTGTGGGTGGAGAGAAACACATTAGGTCCCTAACAATACCCAACAGTAATTATGTGTGCCTGTTCTCCAAAATACTGAAATATTCAAAGCTCTGCTATTTGTATTTGTAATATTCGACCTGGAAATTACGTGCTTGTCAGTAGTGAAATGGATAGAGAAAGTGTAGAGAATTCATACAATAGAATACTGTACAGCAGTGAGAAAGAATGATTATAATCACATGTAACACGAATCTCACAAACAAGTTAAAGCAAATAAAATGACATAAAAATGAAAGATACTGTCTGATTTATAGGAGCTATAAAAACAAGTAAAATCTCATCTCTGCTGTTAGAAGGCAGGACCATTGCCAGCCATAGTGGGGCAGGACTGTAATCCCAGCCTTAGGAGGCTGAGGAAGAAGCAGTGCTGCGAGTTCACTGGCAGTCTGTGAGTTCTAGATCCAGTTTGAATTACATAGCAAGACCCTGTCTCAACCTAAAAACAAGGACTGTGTTTGTTACCCTTGGGGGGGGGGTAACCAGTGACAAAAAGCGCACCAGGGGACTTCTGCACTAGGATTATTCCCTTTACGTCCAGTGTTCAGTTTGTGAACATTCCTTTAGCTGAACACATGATATACACACGTTGTATATAATAAAAGGTATTAGAAGCTTTTAAAGACAAAAATGAGTTCTACAGAGTATTATATATTATCATACCCCATTATTAGTGTTTATTAAGGATATACAAAGAATGTCTCTCTGTGGAGCTGATCTTCTACTTATATATTTTTTTGACACTGGAAATTGAACTCAGGACTTCGTGCTTGCTAGGCAGACACTTGGGCTGCTGAGCTAAATTCCTGGCCCTATTAATAATATTTCTGTATTTGTTTTTAATTGAAGGAGGGCTTCCCTATGTTGTCAAGCTTATGAGTTCAACTGATCCTCCTGCCTCAGCCTCTCAAGTAGCTGGAATTACAGGTGTGTGCTCAAGTCTCACGTTATTTTTTACATTATCACAAGATCCTGATTCACTCATATACCATTGTTTGTCACTATTTTAGGTTTCATTTTTTACCCTTCGTTACCCTGGGATAACAAGAAGGGTGAGTATATTAAAGTAAGATACGTTAGAGACAGACTACCTTCACAAAACTTATAATACAATATAGCATTCCTTTTTTAGTTATTGCTTTTGATCTCTTGCTATACCTAATTTGTAAATTAAACTTTGTGATAAGTATGTCAAGGGAAAAAACAGTATACATAGGGTTCAACACTGTCTGAGGTTTGAGGAATCCACTGGAGTGTTGGAATGCATCCTCTGTGGGTAAGATGGCACTTGTATTTCTAATGCTGTGATTTAAAAGAGAGAAGGGTAGGGATACATATTCAGCTCATTGGTATTTTCAGAGAAAGAATTACAGGTAAGACACCGAGTGCGTGTGTCAGCGTGTCGGTATGAGATGACAGGAATTGTGGAAAAAAAAGATACGAATGTTTATGCTTAACATTGCCCTTAAAATTTCCAGTCTGGGGCTTAAGGGCTTTTGGGTTGAAGAGGGAGGACCACAGAGATAATGATGTCCAGGTCTTACTCCATCATCCTTTGGAGCCTAAAGACAGGTTCCCAGATCCAGGTTTCCTAGGAGCTCAGATGTGCTCAAAGGCTCAGTGCCCTCTAAGCCGGGTTCAGCACTGCAAGGTGCTTGGGATGCCCTCATAGTTGGATGAATGTTCCTGAGCTCTCCCCACTCTTTTTGGGGGCCATGCTACTTCATCCTGGCCTCCTCAAGCTGTCTTGTCAACAGCAATATATATTAGTTTGTACAAGGTCACCCTCATGGAAGTACCGAGTTAGGGCATTAGACCTTAGGAAAGGAACTGTTGTGTTGTCTAGATCTTGTTGAGTTCTTCTGCAGAATTGCTGGGTGTGCTAAAAGTCCCAAGGAGTCAGCTGGCAGCAAGGGAGCAAGGGCTGTGGTTACAAAAGGTGTGAAGAAGAATTACCCTGGCGGGGCACTTACTGTGAATACCATGTATCTCTGGGTCTCTCTTTCCTGCAGTGTGAACTTCCTAAGGCTGCATAATTACATGTATTTTATGAGTCTCTGTGACCCCACACCTAGGACAGTGCTTTGTACCTGTTGAATAAATGGTTGAGGGAAAGTGGGTGAAGGTGAATACAATTCATATATCTGAGAGTTATTAGGAAAAGGAATTTATAACATGTAAGTTTAGTGATTTTCATCTAACTTAATTACCATTTTAATTTGATTGTTAGAAAAAAGAAACAACAGAATAATGAAGATTTTATAAAAGGTCATATATCAGAATCAAGGGCTTCTAGTGGGCGCTTCATTAAGAAGCAGTTCTCTTCCCGTTTCTTGTTGTGGATGCTAACTATGGAATCTATGACAAGGAGACTAATTTGTGACTTTTTAAACCTCATAACCATTTCTGCTGATAGAGTTCATTTTGTGGGCATGTGCCCTGTGTTACATATCTCCATAATATGTGGTCAGTGTTGGGAAAGGGTTGGAAAACCCAGACAATTAAATTCACCTTGCACGTGAGTCACAGTTGTAGTTTCAGCTTCATAAAGTGAGGCTTACTTTACCAACAGATACATTTGTGAAAAAGCCTGTGACATTTTTGCAGCATGAATCATATTTCAAACCAAATCCCAGAGATATTTTGGCTTCATTGCTGGTTGTCAACCGCAATGACTCTTAGCCCTTTAGCTTTAAGTGTCTCTGCCCCCTCCCAGTCTCCCTGTCAAGTAGTTAATGATCTATAAACAAATACTGAGATGCCTTAAGGGGGCTCTCCATTTAAAGGGGCCTTGAATCATTTTATAATGGAAATACAGTAGTCCACCCACTGATTTATGGTTTGTCAGTTAAGGTTTTTGAAGAGAGAGTCTACTGTTACTTTCAGATCGGACAGCTTTTTAATTTATTGTACAATAACACTAAATTTCCTCCAGTTTTTCCCTTCATGAGAAAACTTTCAAAAATGTTAATCTGTATTTGCAATTTCTATTATATGAAGTAACATTTTATTTATATGTATATAAGTGTACATATTTCAATGTCTTAAGCTCAAAGTGATCAAAGAGGGTAATACTATCAAATAATGATACCTACTGATTACTGTTGTTTATGTTGTAGGCAGTTTATATTTCCTATACTCCAAAGTTTTTTTGGTTTTTTTGTTTGTTTTCATTTTCAAGCTGAGGAAATACTATCAGACTTTACAGAGCGTTATGCTGTCTGTGGTCACAGAGCAGACGGGTCATGGAGCTGGGATTCAAACCCACGTTGGCAGGACTAACAACAACAACAACAAAAAACATGCTTTGACCACAGTTTGAAAAAATCAGGTGACACCAGACTCAGATATAAATTAGTTCATGCAGTTAAGTATCCATTATGTGTTGTCCGGTCAGTAAAGACATAGGAAATAGCAGTCTGTATCCAAAACATAGTTTATCTAGCCCATAAGTTTATCCAACTCAAAGGAAGTTTAGGGGGATAATGATGACTATGAAACCAAAAGAATGATTTTTTTTCAAAAACGAGATTACTTGTAAAACATGATATAAAGCAACTGTGTATTAAAATGTCTTTATGATGGGAGTCATGTGCTAAGGAGTACAGATGCAGTTACTGTGGGTGATGGGGTTCTGGACAGGTTGCTAGGTTCTTGCAACAAAGAATCTATGTTAAATCAAGAATAAAGATCCCAAATTTAAAACAAGTTATCAAGCCTCAAATTTGGATTTTATTTGGGGACCCTGAGTAAAGAGAGTATGGTGATTTGTTGGGCTGTTTGCATAGCTACTTTCATAAACCTGGATTTAGTCAGACAAAAGTTCAGTTTTTAAAAGTTGAGTTTTAGGGGCTGGGGATTTAGCTCAGCGGCATAAGCGCCTGCCTTGCAAGCAGGCAGTTGTGAGTTCAATCCCCAGTACCGATAAAAAGGAAAAAGACAAAAAAAAAAAAAAAGTTGAGTTTTAATGGAGAGAGCAGCTGGCTGTCCTTTGGATAGCTGTGACTAATACTGCTGCTGTGGAGAATATGCACTTCAGTCCAAGCCAGCATTTCACTGAACCACGACTTGTGGTTCAGCTCTTTCTTTTTATTCCTTGTAGCTGTTTCTCATAAAGCAAGATGTTAAAGCTAACTACATGCTCTATTAATTATATGAAGGTGAACTTGAGTCATATTTGTTACTGAAGATGATTAATAATTACCAGTTCTGCACACATTTCTGGTGCATTTCAGTAAATAAACAGGGTACATTGTTGGGTAGTAATTGATTAATTAGTATATTCATCCTGCACAGCTCAATGGTCTAAGGATGCTGAGTTTGAGATATTGCTCATAATTATTACAAGAAACAAATCTGTTCCATTTCTTAGTTTATTCTTCTGTACACAAAGGGCTTTTTTACTAAATTGAATGCTTAATGGTTCAAAACCTTCAGGTTTTATTCAGATAAATCAACTCATAAAAAATTGCTAGTCATAATCCCAGAATCTCGTTTTTGTGTGAAGTAGGGTGAAAACTTTTACAAGGCTAATTTTAACATTCGCTCTCACTGTTAAACTGGATCAGATCCTGTAAATATAGGGCACTTCCCCGCCATGCAGGAGATGCTCGCTGAGCACCTATGCGCAACAGGGATGCTGAAATCTCATTTGCTTCCCAACCATATCAAATAAGCTCAGGATTGCAAGTGTCAGCTTGACACTTTGCCGCACCAGGCAGATACTCTGTGTGATATTCAGAGAGGTACGTGGGATGTACTGGTCACCATTTTAAATTGGCAGTAAATTTAGGATTTTATCTTTTTTTGCAGTGTATCGAGTCTGCATATAGCTAAGAGGTGGTGTAGTTGAGAGAGCTTTGGGTAGGCAGTCAAAATTCTTTTTTTACAGAATGTGTGTGGAGAGTTGTGGGCACATCACTGCCCACTTTTCTAAGCATGAGTCACTCATTTATAAAATGAGGGCTTCAACTGGGGGCAGTGAGGTACAACCAAGAGCTCAAGCTTCAGAGACATATGGACGTAGCTTTGAGTCTAGACTGCCTATGTCTAGTTTTGTATTTTAGGGAAATTATTCAGCCTCTCTGAGTTTCTATTTTGTTTCCTACAATTTATTGCAAGGGCCAAGTGAAATGTGAAAATACTCTGAAACTATAAAGCACCATATAAATATAAGGTGGCAGTAGTATTAGTAACTCTAAACCGGTTGACATTAACATGGTACATATTTGATGAATGTGTCAAAATGCCTGTGTTCTACTAGTTTAACAATAGGAGATTTTTAAACATCTGTTTTGCTATTATTAAACTTGTATTAGGTAAAAATTTCTGATATAATGTCATAATTTATTAGGAAGTGAAAAACAGTTTGCAAAATAATGTCTGATATGACTTTAAAAGTTATATAATGATAAAAATATAACAGGAACTCAATATACATTTGATAAAAGAATAAACTAACAAAATACTGATTAACTCATTGGTCAGTAATGTTCTAGGAGATAGATATGTATACATGTGTATATATACACATTTGTATATATACCTTTATATTTAAATTTATAATCTGTTCCATGAGACAGACTATAATTAAGTCAGTTGTGTAATGTGGCATAATGTCAAGTGCTTTGAAGAAAAATAAAGCAAGAGAAGGGAAAAGAGATTGGGTGTGAAAACAAGCCTATAGTGGTCCGGTGGCAGCTAAGCAGGGGCCCAAATGCCCCAAGGAAGGGAGCCAAGTAGAAGACGGAGGAAGGAGTCCAGGAGGAAGAATGGCAGACGGAGAGCCTGTGCAGGCAGAGTAGCAGGCATACTCCAGAACCTTGACAGTGGCTAACACAGGGGTAGAATAATACTTTTAAAATTTCCCTATGCTTTCCTGTTTCTCATTTGAGTTTTTGAAGAAAAATGTATGACTGTTTTTTTTTAAATATATATATGTTTATGTAATAAGAAAAGTTTAAAACCCTACAGGCAAAGTAGTTTTATGAAAAATGTTCAAAAGATGTGGGTGTGAAAACAGCCAGCACAGGAGGCTGAGCCAGGATGATTGTGAATTCAAGTTCAGCCCAGGCTTCAGAGACAGACCGTATACCAAATAACCAAAAAGAAAAAAAGTGTTTATGAATAGTTTTAAGAACTTAAATCGTCTCTCTGCTTTTGTTTTTCTGGTTTTAGTGCCAGGAACCACTAAGTTGGTAGGAAGAACAAAGGGAGCAGGGAGATTTCTGCCTTGGCAGTAAAGTTCAAAGAAGGATTTTGGACAGAACTTGTGGTCCTAACAATCAGTGTGGTCCACGTAGTGGAATATCGTCATCCTCTTCTTTCCAGCTCCTTGCTCAAGCCTTTTTCTGTACAATTCCTGGAAAGGCCATGTCTCTGTTTACTGTAGATGTGGCCCAGGAACACATTGGCATGTTAGAATGTTGTTAGAAGATGGGATGAAAGGTGGGTGGCTGGCTCCTTTCACCATCAGAATTATTACACAGTTCACCATGGGCTTCATCTACTCCTTAGCCAAGTACAGTGTTACAAAATATAATTTCCATCCCTTTTTAGATGCAGCTATAAAGAAAAGCTCAGAGACAATGCTCCAGCTAATCATCATGGCCCTGCCAAGTAAATAGGCATTGTATCAGTTCAGATAAAAATGCTTCTGAAATAAGATGTTTCCATTACTTTCACCAGCTAACAATAACTAAGCTCAGTGAAGCAGAATGAATACCCAAAAAGTGAAAAACGTGCTCCCAGTATAAAGGACATATTTGGCTTCAGACAAAAAGATTCCAAGGCAGCAATGTTTTGTAACAGTGAACTATTTTTAGTGGATATATTATTTTTTTAAACAATTTAAAGCCATATTCCTTTGGGGAGTAGAAAGGGAAATTTAAGAGGCTATACAAAGTGGCAAGATAATTTCAAAATGTTTTTTCATTTGTTGTTTCTTGTGAGTCAGAAGAGAATGATAGAAGAAGAAACCACCTCCCTCTGTGATATGTAAAATGTTTGGTTTTTGAAGCTTTGATGTTGGTGACATAGAATCATAGATCATCAGAAGTAGTCAGAAGCATAAATAGCATTTCTACTTTCTTAATTAATATGGCAGAAAACTGGTAACAGTAGAACTAAAACTCATTAAGATATTTAAAACAGATGTCATATATATTTCATACCTATTTAGAATATCTATAAATACTACATAATCATTATCCTTTCTAAATATTTGCAGATAAGTGTGGTTATTTACCCATTTATGCATTTTGTGACCCACAGTTCATGATTTTGGATAGAAGAATTTATAAGAAATTCATGTATTTTCTACAGCTCTTCTCTTCCTAATAGGTTTTTATTTAACTTTCTCCATTAATTAAAAAGTTTCATTATGAAATAGAAAACACAAAAGAAAACAATTCCACTGTTAACAAGTAACCATTATTACTTTCCTCACAGACGAAAGAAAGCAAATCAAAAATTTATATGCAACCAGAAGAATAGCAAAAGCAATTCTGGGCAACAAGGGCAAGGCAGGGGACGTCACAATCCTGGACTTTTAAGTCACATTACAAATCTAAAATAATAAAACCCCGTGGTACTGGCAAAAAAACCAAAACAGAACAAACAAAAACTAGATTTGTAGATCAGTAGAACAGAATAAAGGATGCAGAAACAATTTCAGACACACTAAGCTTCCTTATCTTTGACAAAGATATCCAAATACTTTTGCTGGAGGAAAGATAGGCTCTTAACAAATGGTGTTGGGAAAACTGGCTATCCACATGCAGAAAATTGAATCTAAACTTCTACCTCACTATAAACTAAAATCAAAATGGATCAAAGATCTAGATGTTAAAACGTTTAATCTGCTAGAAGACAAAACCTGTAAAACTCTTGAAGACATAAATATAGGCAAAGACTTTCTGAACAGAACCCTGGTTGTACAAGAAATAGTCAACAATTAGGATCATGTTAAATTAAAAAGCTCCTAACAGCAAAGGAAACCATCAAAGTGATGAGACAACCTATGGAATAGGAAGCATCTTTTGCCAGCTACTCCCCCAGACAAAGAGCTAATATCTAGAATACATAAAGAACTCAAAACAAATTATATCCTCTTAAATTTGAAAACTGTTACAGCTTGTGTCTGGACGTTCCCCCAAAGCCTCATGCAGTTCGAGTTGGGGCTTTTACAGAAGTGGCTGGAATTCTGTGTGTGACACTGGAATTGATGCATGGTACATCAAGGGTGTGAGTGCTGCCTTCCCTAAGCAGCCTGGATAAGATACAAGGAAAAGAGCGAGCTGTGGTTGTCCCTCATTGCTTTTGGTACCTTCTGCTTGTCATTAACTGTTTCTCCTCTGCAGTGCCTTTATGCCTTGCCACCTTGCCTTGGAGCCAGCCAATTATGGACTGAACCCTCTAAAAACTGGGCTAAACAAACTCCCCCACCACCCCCCCCATTTAATTTTGAGTGTCAGGTATTTTGTCTCAGCAATAAGAGAAAAGTAACAAAAGACAAGGACCCAATGTAACAAAATGGGCACCTGAAATGGCTAGATACTTCGGAAATGAAAAAAGCACAAATGACTAATAAACACATTTTTTAAAAAAACTTTTCAACAGGTTCTAGGAGAACATGGCAGACAAGTAACAGCAGCCACGGAGGCTCTCTGAGATTACCAGTTTAGAATCCAGGAGCAGTGCCGTGTGAGGAGTCCTACGCGAGGGGAGATGTACCCTGCTGACCCAGGAATGAACTAACCTGAGAGAAACCAACTGGAAGTGCAATCCTGATGCTATAACAGGAACACATAAAATCTCAGTGCGGAAGCTAGATCCCGTGCCATTAGAAGCCGCAATTTGAATTTCCTGCTGCCGATACTCCATCCCAATCCACACAGCAGGGAGAGAGATGCGCGAAAGCTCTGAGAGCTGGAATCGGCAAACCAACTGGCGTTCAGAGCAGGACTGGAAAGGAGCTCTGCATCGACCTGCGGTGAGTGAGAGAAATGGGGACCCTTTCATAGAGTAGGAGGCTCCAACAGAGAACATTCTGGGAACGAGCGGACTAGCCGGAACAGGGCCCTGCAGTGACTTTAGTCGCATATTCCCCTCTCAAGCGCGAATGGTGGGGAGCGCTTGGCCTGG
Organism: Cavia porcellus; assembly: GCF_034190915.1. NCBI lineage: Eukaryota > Metazoa > Chordata > Mammalia > Rodentia > Caviidae > Cavia > Cavia porcellus. The sequence continues at coordinate 1,511,502 of NW_026947493.1, forward strand.
TGACGCCGCGGACTAAGATCCAGTGGCTAGTCCAAATCAGGTCCCTGCGCCTGGCAGTGCACCCTAGCAGTGAAGCATTCACTAGATTGACCTGGAGGGGCGGGCCCAGCAGAGGCTGCCCAGGTCTGTGTCTCCCTAGTACACTGCAGTGGGCGGGAACACCTAGCTGGTGGATCCAAACAAACTGTAACAGACAAAGAGAAAAAAAAAAACCAACTGGGCCTCTTACATACGCTTGTATGGAAGGAACAAAAAGTGTGGGAAAAGGGAGCAACAAGAAAGGGTCCTCAGTCCGCAATCCTGAGAACACTGATCCAGGAAAGGTAAATGCAAAAGAGAATGAAGACAGAAAACATGCAATATCAGACACGACACCAATAGACTTAAATCAGTATCTCTGGAGCCTCATAGACTAGTTCAAAAGTGAAGTATTTAATGAAATAAAGCAAGAAATAAGTAGAATAGTTAGAGAAATGCTAAGCACTGCCCAAGAAAAAACAGATGGTGGAATGGAAGAACAGAAAAAAAGGGGAGAATTGTTTGATGGAGAAAATAGAGAAAACATAGAATACGTGAAGCAGGTTCAAAGAGATTACCAGGAAACTAAAAACTCTTATCAAAAGCTGGCATAACAGCTTGAAAGAAACTAAGGATAGATTATCTGAACTGGAGGACAGATTTGTAATATGGGAGCATGAAATGAAAAATTTCTTAAAAATAACAAGAAAACAAACAGCATTAATACAAAGACTAGAGGATGATAAGAGGATCTATAACTTAAGAATTAAGAACATAAAAGAAGAAGTAGGGACTCAAACAAATGAACTACAAAAGCTATTCACAGAAATAATCCAGGAGAATTTCCCTAATTTAGCAAAAGGTAAAGATACTCAGATGTATGAGGCATACAGGTCCCCAGCTACCTATAACCCAAACAGAGCTACACACAGGCATTAAATAATCAAAATTCCAGAAATCCAATATAAGAACAGAATATTAAAAGCCATCAAAGACAAACAGATCACTTACAAGGGAACACCCATCAGAATTACAGCAGACTTCTCGGCACAAACCATCAAATAATGAAGAGCGTGGGGGGAAATAATTCAAGCTTTGAAAGATAACCTCCAGCCAAGATTGATATATCCTGCAAAACTGTCCCTAGAAATTGATGGAAAAACAAGGTGCTTCCAGGATAAAGAGGAACTAGGGGAATTTGCAAACACCAATTCAACTCTACAGAGATTACTGCAGGATATTCTAAAAATGAAAAATACCAAGATTCCAGAAACAGTGGCAGAGAGGCCACAATGAATGGAACAGAAAGTGAAATGAAGAGGACAAACTGACAACTAATGACAGAAAAAGAGCTCAACAGAAATGAGGCAGAGAAGGTTGGATGGTAGGAATAGCTATTTTGGAGAAAACAAGACATAATAAGTAGTGCTGATTTAATATCCTCTTGTTTTGAAATCCCATTAAGCTTTTGTTCTTCTGTCTCCATCGGTTTTAACATGTTGTATCTTATTGGATTTTATTATACGTGATAATATAAACAAAAACTTTATAGACAAGGAGATTATACAGAAACCATTGTTCATTTTCTGTTAGTTGATTGTAAATACCCTGTAATACTGTCATTCTCTTGAACAGTTTTACATTGTCTTAATATGTTTGATACTACAGTATACCAAGTTATACCCAAAGATTTTAAGGGAAGAGACACTATGGTAACTACTATTACGTCAAGATTATCTTGTGGTGAAACACTATTTTGCTTAAATGGCTATCTTTTGACCTGCGCTGTTTTGTTGTTATGCCCTCTTTTTTATTTCAATCTCCTTTTTATTATCTACTTTTTCATTTGTATCCTTTTAATTAAGGGAAAAATAAATAAAAAATGGCAGGATGTATTATAGTAACCCACTTTGATTTCCTATTAACTTGATTTGAAACTCTGTATTGCTCTCACCGTCTTGTTTTGACTGATTTTCCTCTATTCTGTTATGCTTGATAGTACCAAGTTTGAAAGTATAGGCAACAACTATGAAGACAATAAGATTCATTGTGACTCCCATTCTGGTTGACTATTATCTTCCTTTGAAGTCCTCTAATGTCCCCAATGTTTTGGTTTTATTGGTCTTATTCTTTACTGTTTTGTTCAATTTTGTTATAACTGATGATATAGGCAATTCTTTTTAAGATAACAAGAGGCATTATGGTAACCATTGTTGATCACCTTGTATTTTGTTTTTACATTATGTATTATGTCCATCCTTTTGATTTGACTGACTCTGTCCTGGTATGTCACATTTGGTTTTACTTTCTTCAAAAAAAAAAAAAAAAACAGTAATAAGAACTGTGGGAGTAATAAAACCCAAAATGTGTAATTGTCATTGTACAAAAGAAAGGAAAAGAAAGTTCTCTAAAAGATACCACTCATATATATTTAAGTGTATAAGATAGATAACCATAATACTGAGTTTTGTTGGATCATTGAACAGAACTGTTTACAGTCTCACTGTTTGAAAGTCCCCTCTATATGCTTTAATTTTGTAACTTCAACAACTATTTCTAAGATGACAATATGTAATTAACTAGTGATTTCCTGTTTATTTTTTCTGAAATTCTGTATAACTTGTACCCTTTTTCTGTTTTGTTTTCTTTTTTCTCCTTAAATAAAATTTTTAAAAAAAACTTCAACACCACTGACTGTTCAGGAGATGCAAATAAAACAACACTGAGATTCCATTTCATTTCATGCAGAATGGCTTGATTTAGTTTACTTAATGTTATGATCTCAAGATGCATCCATTTTCCTACAAATGAGTAGGGGACAGATAGTTTGCTTCCAAGCTTTAGCTACTATGAATTGTGCTGCTATAAACATGGGTATGCATATTACTATGATATGATGCTTTTAACTTTTGGGGGAAGATACATAGAAGGAATAGCTGAGTCAAGTGGTATTTCTATTTTTAGTCTTCTGAGAAATCTCCATACGGATTTCCATTAATAGTTGAACCAGTTTATACTTCCAATAATAAAGAAGGACCTGCTCACAGATTCCCCAGCATTAGTTATTGGTTGCTCTTATGTGAGACACTCAATATATAAATAAAGAGCAAAATAAAAGACAAGACAATAGGAAAAAAAGAGGGAGAAGATGTATAATAATCTAGCATGGACAGTGTATCTAAAAGTGTACTTTGATTTAGTATAATTGTCTTATGAATTTCTTATTTTTTTGGCCCATTAATCTGGCTGTTAATCTGTATGTATGATAATTTTTTATAATTAACTTTATAAGAAACTATAGATAAATCTTCTGGCCATTGTGCATGCCTGTAATCCCAGCACTTGAGAGGCTGAGGCAGCAAAATCTCTGTGAGTTTGAGACCCGGCTGGGCTATATAGTTGAGTTCCAGACCAGTCTGAACTACATAGTGAAACTCTGTCTTAAAAAGACGAAAATCAATCAGTCAATCTAATGCTACCCCCCAAAAGGTATGAATGGGAAGAGGAAAAAATTGTGATGTGCCATGTACATGTGCCAACTCCCCACTGTGAATGTCATCATTATGTACTGCAAACGTGTACTAATACAAATTTTAAAAATTTTATAAAAAGTAACTTTTTATGTAACTATTGTTAACATTTTCATGATTATCTTCCTGTGTGTGTATACACACATTGCACTCACATATACACACATTTTTAAAATTCTTAACTGGAGTCACAGTTTTAATTTTGTTTTAAAAGATTTATTTAAAAAAATTTTTTTTGAGACAGGGTTTCATTGTTTTTTCAGGCTGGCCTTGAGCTCACTATGTAGCCCAGACTGTTCTCAAACTCATGATGATCCTCAAGCCTCAGCCTCCTGAGTGCTGGGATTTACGGGCATACACCACCATATCCAGCTTAAAAGATGTTTGTTTAATAATAACCAAATACTTCGTTTTCTTCTCACATGTATTCTCTAATACATTTTTTAAAAGCAACTTTTTGAGGCATTACTGACCTTCCAAAACTAAATATTGACAGAGACTCTCCTTAACTAAACTCTAGTTAGGCTTCTGTAAGCCCTCTGCTCAAGTAGGCCTTAACCTTGATCTGGGAAGAGCTGAACGAACCTTAGTATGGTTTATAGAACTCAGGACTGTAGTGACACGCTGTGGTTCTAGATTTTCCCAGGGGGAAGGACAGTGAGAGGATGAGAAAATAAAAAGACAAAGTCTGGAGTCAGGTGGAGCCCTTACTCTCCTGATGGGAGAAAAGGAACTGCTCAACCATTATAGTACCTTTGTTTATACACTCCCAAGAAGGTCAGTTTCAACCCCGCTGCCTAGCAACTTTTTTGCCTAGCAACTTGGTTGCCTGGCTGGCCTGGGCCCTCTGCCTTCTTGGTGTTGGAATAGCTTGTTTACATGGCTTATTTTGGGCTCTCTGTTTTCAGGGCTGGCCTTGCTTTTAGCCCCACCCAGTGATCAAGCTCCAGCTTCAAGGGCTCCCTACAAGGACCACCCAAGAGCCCCTAGCCCAGTGATGGTGAGCATTTTAGAGCTCTCAGTGATACAAACAGCCTGCTGAGGCATGCGTGTCATAGGTTTGCCACCACCGTCCTTGCCCGTTTTAGTGCCAGCTTGGTAAAACTCTAGGCCACTGAAAGAATAGGGCCTCCATCCTCTGTCTCTGTGGGAAGGCAGAGCCCAACTTTCCTAAGTGCCAGTCAGTAAACCCATGACCAGCCCTTCATGCTTCCAGTTGTTTTTTATGTCCCTGACCCACTCCCTCCCTCTGCTATTCCCTCAGCCTCCATCCTTAAAGCATCTAGTTACCTGGGTAGAAATAGAAGTTGACTTCAGTTCACACTGGACACGTATCTGAATAGATAATACACAATAGTGTATTTCCTGTTCAGTCTGCCCTTACCAATTTCACTAGTGTGTAGCTGTATTTATTTTCGACAATATTTCAAGTGTTCAGTTCGATAAATTTTAACATGTGTGCATCCAAGAAGCCATTTGCATATCAACAGTGACAATACCCAGCATCCCCAGAAAGTTCCTTCTGGCCCTGTCCCATCCTCCTGCTGCTTACCCTGTCTACCTCTCATTCCCCACCCCAAGACAACGATTTGCTGCAGTTTATACCCAGTCTTTCCTTGGACATACACTTTCTTTCCTTTGGGTTAATGGCTGGTCCTATGATGTGGTAAAGGTTTTCTAGTGACTATCCTCAGGTCTTTTATAATGGCTGTACAGTGATCTTTTATAGGTAATACGCCTTTGTTGAAATTTAATTTTTCACTATTCTTGCAAATGACCTATTTTTGTTTTGATGAGGCAGGTGATTTAGATATTCAGCTTGGAAAAAATAAACTCAGGAGAATAAGTGCAAAGGCCTCGTAAAGGGAACTTGGAATGTGTTCCTAGATGATTTTTTTTTCCCTAACAATAACCATGTACCTTGTATCTTCTGCTACGCAGCAAAGTGGCAGAATCTTTAAATGAACCCAAAGTTTAATTTTAATGCCAAGTTTGTTTTGCACCCAGTGGGAGATCTGCTACTTTGATGTGAGTGGATTGGATTGTGTGTTGATTCCGCATGAGGTGACTTCAGTGAAGGTGAGTGTGGCCTCTGTTTGCAGGAATTACATGCAGCTCTCTGGGATACTTCATAACAGCATGTTACATTTTAAAAAATCTTAAAACATAAGTGTTTTACTGTGCTTCTCTTCTCCTGTCTCTCCCTCTCTCCTTTTTCCTTCTTCCCTCCTTGTGCGTGTGTGTGCACACATGCATAAATATGTACAATTGTAGAAAGAATGTTTCATAATTGCAAAGACATGCTCATGGGAGCACACACACACACAAAAGCCAAAAAAAGTCCCAAACTTACTTCATACACTGATCCCAAAGCTATGTTTAGGGTCTTATAAGAAAAAAACAGAAATTGTTTTTACCAACAGATTTTTAAACAGCAGGGACATGCTTATATACTGTTTTGGTATCTTTCCCTCATTTACATAAATACCCCAAAAACCAGCAGTTTAAAACTAATAAAAGCCAAGGCCCTGCATCAAGTACAATAAAGTTTCACAACCATGAGTTAGACTGTTAGAGTGAAAAACAAACATATATGTGGTTACGAAGGGTTTTTTCCCCTAGAAAGTGTATAATCACATTTCAAAGTTAGAACTTCCATTTGAAATAGCAATGTAATAATATTTAAACATTTATGTAGAACACTTTGTCACTGCAACTCTCCAAACATTGGCCAGTTAATCTCCACTGCTTCCCTAAGAAGCAGGTATTACTGTCTGCCGTTTTTCTACAAACAAAATTGGGGAAGGTATTGCCCAGACCCAGGGGAGGGCTACAGAGACAGTTCCTGTCCCTTCCTGTCCAGTCACTCTTTGGAAGGTAACTCTCACTAGAATGCATCGATTTCCATTCTATGTTGATGAAATCACTAATAAAACAATGATGTAAATAGGAACTCAGTTGACCTCAGGCTCCATAGATACAGTGCTAACCCTTCTGTGGCACGTCTTTTGGAAGGAATGGTGTCCTAGTCTGTTTCCTGTTTCTGTATGGAATCACTGAGGCTGGGTTATTTATAAAGAAGAGAGGTTTGTTTGGCTTATGGTCCAAACAGGGTCCCGGCAACTGGCTAGGGCCTGCTTGGCTGTGTGATAACATGTCAGGGAGCTAGAAAGGGAGACAGCTGTGTCCAGAAGAGGCTGAGCCCATGGATGTGGCCTCATAACCACCCACTCTTGAAAGAACTAATCCTGTGGAGAACTATATTAATCCTTTCTAAGGGTGGTGCCCCATGACTGATTACCCTCTAGTGGGCCCTGCCTCTCAGAGGTCCACCGCCTCTCAGTATGGTTGACCAGACCCCCGCACGTGAACGGTTGGTGGCACACTCATAACAAAATGGGATAAGGAAAGCCACAGCACCCTGTGTGTGCACTTGAAAGCGAGTTGAACTAAACTTCCAGCAAATGCTTCTTCCTTTCCCTACTCTCTACCCTGACATTTTCTTGGCAACTTTAATTTATAGTTTTCTAAGTAAGATTTGCCATGATTTATCCATTTAAAGAGTTGAGTAAATGTGTTATGCACATTAAAGCCAGAGGAACAGTAAAATAAAGCTAACGAACATTTATATTTTTGGAAATATAATTAATGTATGCTTGAAAAATTTTGAAAGATAAACATTTAAATGTTAAAATACTTATTACCTTCCCCACAGGGACAGTGTTGGGAATTAATGAGATAACAAATGTGAAGTGCTTTGAGCTCTTCAGAAGAAAGGTGCCAGATGCATTCAAAAGATTATTAATTGTTAAAGCTATAAGATGGTTACTTACATATTACTCATGATAAAATATATATTCCCTGAAAAATAGGATGCTTGCAGTTGTCAGGATGACATACTGAAATAATGTGCCTCAGACTTCTCCTTGGTTATTCTATATCTTGCTAAGAGACCTCTTCTAACCCTTCCAGAGTGTCATGATCTCATATTCGTGTCACAAAACTGTGGGACATGACTTCCCAGCCATCAGATTTCTGTACTTTCTGTCATGTTCTCTTACTAGTGTGACAGATCCCTCACCATAGGAAACTTCTATAGACATTACTTTTTCTTCTCGTGATTTATTGTACCACAAAATTGCAGTGTCCTACCGTGTTACCAATCACACAAGACAATATTACTAGCATGAGGGATGTGTAAATTAAGCCATTTTTTAATACTTAACACATTAGACTTTGTTATAGAACACAGGAAATTCCTTGTATGATCTAGGGCAAGTGAAACATACTAGAATTCTTGTATGGCATACCATTTTGTATGACAAAAGAGAGCCAATCCAAAAATCATTTTCATAGCCATAGGATGAGGTACTCAATCTTAATTTCCTCCTATGTAAAGTGAAGCTAGCAGTAGTACCTACCTGCGTGGATTTGTTGTAAAGGTGCAATAAGTAAAACATAAAGCCAGCATAGTAGAGACCTGGCCCCTAGTCTACGTACACAGTAGAAGATAGGAGCTGTGGAGATAGCTCAGGTGGTGTGCTGCCATTTAATATTACCTTTTAGTTGGTTTTATTAAAGCTAGTATAAAACGAGTAATGCACTAAAAGAGAAACTTTTTTTTTTGAGACAGGGTCTCACTGTGGAATTCAGACTGGCATCAAACTCCCAATGATGCTCCTGCCTCAGCCTCATGAGTGCTGGTATTACAGCATAGTTTTCTTATAATGCTGTCCTAAATGAATTTCCTAAAAAATGGCACATCATTTGCCAAGAATCCTATAACCAACAAAGATTTCAGTTTCCTATTTAGAATGGTAAAAAAAAAAAACAGTAATTCATCTTGATCAGATTGTGTTTGGGGTACCGTAGACATTGTGCACATACAGTTTTTTCCAAACTCAATTTAGTTTACCAGTAGCATGGTATCTTTGTAACATATGTGTTAAAAGATACTGGTCTATGCTTCTTTTCAAATGTTCTGTAATAAAACATTTCACTAATTTAATCTGGTCCTCTGGCTTCTTCCATTTAATTACCTGATGTGATTGTTGTACTATCCTAATTTTTCGTCTTTCATTTTGAAGCTGTAGGTGTTTAGGCAGAGAACCTTACTCCCATTCTCTTGCTAAGGAGTCTGAATCTGACTGGAAGGCCTGGATTTGGAAACGGGTTCTGTGGTGTATGGTAATGATGTATGCAAAGGAGGCAAGCAGCATTATTTGAGAAACCAATCATGGGGATTAAAAATGGTACAGGAGAATGATCTTGTTTTGCTACTGCCAGCAGCTCGAGGCTCAGGAGTGCTAATCAAAATCCACACACAAAACTTCCCTGATGGGTTTAATAGTTTTATACCATTAAGCGGTGGGTTTTTGCCATGTGAATGATCCACTGCTGTGCTAAACAAAACAGAGACAGTTTTCTTTTAAAGTCCAGAGCAGATGAGAACCATAAGGAGACAGAGGGTTTCATTTACTCTCAGGACACGATCGTGCCAGTGAACTAATGAGTCTCTTGGACCTTATGTTGCTCTGGCTTCAATAGAAGAGCGACTCTAATGGGCATGTAGTACTTCCTATCCGTCAAGTGTCTGGACAGTAGGCCCCTCTATGGATAGGACAAAACTGGCAAGAAAAAGAGGTCACCTTTGCACCTACACAGGCAGGAAACCTGGCTAATTAATGTATTTGCAACTATGGTGGAACAAAAACCAACACAGAGAACTGTTAATGTTTGTTGCAGAAACTCTTAGCCTGTAGCCGAAGCACAGTTAAAAATTTATTGAAATTCCATAGTTTGAAAAACACTCATTGTCCCAATACAGTCAAGTATTTTTATAGATTCGAATGTTATTCTTTATACCAAATGTGATTTGGTGCTGCACCTTGCATATTTCATGTTGGTGAAGCTGATGTAGAAATACTTTGGACAATCATGCAGCAGATGCGGTGTCAGCATTGCATAACATTAATATTCCCCTTTAAAAAGTACTGTTGAATTCACCCTGTAAAAATCCTAGTGCAGTATTAAATGCAGAGAACCAGAGAAGGAGAAATGGTTATCCAAGCTCAAAGCTTGAGTTACACTGTATTTTAAACTAAGAGCAGATACTGCCACCTAGACACATTCTGCTGCTTTGGCTAGCTAGAGGTTGGCTTCCTCTGCTTCTCGACAGTAGCAACTAACAGTAGAGGCTTGGTACAATAAACATACAGAAAGTGATAAAGAATCACTTAAAATTTCACATAAATGAGTGTGTCTTAGAAAAAAGGACATTGTGGTTTGACAAATAGAGACTCTGCCTTTATTCAGTGTTTTAATGCAGATGATAAATTACTCTTAGAAATAGGAGAAAACTTCATAAACATTTAAAAAACTCCAAGAACTCTATAATTGTGAAGCTTATAGAGAAATAGATGTAGAAATGATATGGGTTACAGTTGTAATTTGTTCTTTTATCAGAATATTTTTCTTTGGAAAGGGATTAACATTACTGAGTAAAAACACCCCTAAATTTTGGCTTAATGAATAAAATAAGGACACTTAATACATTTTCAAAAAGAAAATCCATTTTAACCTGTTCTGCTTCATGCCTTAGCAAATAAAATTCATTCCACCCACCACCTCTTTTGTTCCTAATACCAGAAGGAGTATTGCCATTTCTTGCTCTGGACTGTGATTCCCAAATTGTAATGTGTTTCAGAATCACTTATCATTCATAGAGAGGTTTTTATCATCCTTGGACTGTAGTTCTTCTTCAAATCTCATTTTGTTTTCCTTTGTTACTCCTAGAATAGTCTTGATATCATCAATGGTGGTCTGTAAATAGCAATTAAAATAATACTCATTATGTAAAGATCTGTTACAAACCCTCTCCTTCCAAGTACTTGTTCCTTTTTGGAGTTTAATATGGTTCAGACCAACTCTGCTCCAAGTTTGTTCCGCTGACGGTGCACTGGTTACAAGGCTTGCTGAAGTGAACAAAACCTTACTAGAATTCTTAATCTTACTAAATCTAAAATGTGAACTGTAATCTATGTTGTACATCTTTAATTTTTTCACTTTTCTACTAATTCAGTTTTGCTACATTTTGAAAAGGTATTAATCCCTGATAGGTCAGAAAAAAATACAGATTCTTCACTACAGATAAGAAGTACTGGTCTGGTCACCCTAAAGTGAGGCCTAGTAAGCTGAGGTGGGTTTATTTTCTTGGTTTCTGGAAAAAGCAATGACACTTGCCTATTTTTAGTTAATTAAGTAATTTTTGGTAATACTGGAGATCAAAGCCAGGACCCTGCTAGGCAAGTATACTCTACACTGAATGCATTAATTAATTTAATTAATTTACTTTAAATTGAGGTATAATTCATATATCATAAAATTCACTCTTCAAAAATGTACAATTCAATAGTATTTAGTATATTCATAGACACCCAGCACAGTTACATAATTTCAGAACATTTTTTTTTATCCCAAGTAGAAACCTTATTCCCCATTTCCCCTCTCTCCCCCAGCCCCTGGCAGCCATCAATATATTTTCTGTCTCTGTGAACTTGCCTACTCTACATATTTTATATACATGGTATCATAAAAATATTTGTCCTTATGTGACTGGCTTCTTTCACTTGGCATGTTTTCAGTGCTCATGTTATAGCACAGACCATCAGTACTTCATTTCTTTTTTCATTGCTGAATAATATTTCATTACATGGATATTTCTCTAATTTTGTTTGGTTTGTGTTACTAGGGACTGAACATAGGTGCTAGGACCACTTTACCAAGCTGTATTCCCAGAAGCTTTTCATTTTGAGTCCAATTTACATATTTCACTTAGGTTATTTATGCTTAAATGTCGTATCTAAGAAACCATTGCTAATCTAAGACCATGAGGACTTATACCTGTGTTTTCTTCTTCTAAGAGTTTTATAGTTTTAGGTTTTGTATTTGGTCTTTGATATATTTTAAGTTTTGTGTACAGTTTCCAACTTCATTATGTATATGTGGATACTCATTTGTTCTAGCATCTACTACTTTTTTTGTACCAGGGATTGAACTCATGACCTCATGCTTGCCAGGCAGGTGCTTATGCCACTGAGCTAAATCCCCAACTGGCATCTACTATTAAAAAGACCATTCTTGTTCCTACTGAATTACTCTGGCACCATTATTGAAAAATCAGTTCATTGTAATCTTAGGTTTTATTTGTTGTCTCTCAAGTTCAGTGTATGTCTATTTTTAGTCAGTACCACACTGTCTTGTTTATTGTAACTTTGTAGTGAATTCTGAAGTTGAGAAATGTGAGTCTTCCACTTTTATGCCCCTCCCAGTTTATTTTGAGTCCCATGCCCTTCCACACAAATAATTAGGATCAGCAGATGGAATTTTGTTAGAAATTATACTGAATCTATAGATCAATTTGAGGAGGATTGCAATCTTAACAATGTTAACATAGAATGTCCTCATGTTTATTGAGGTCTTTAATTTTTTTAACTGGTGTTTTACTATTTTCAATGTATCACTGTTGGACTTCTGTTAAATTTATTCCTAAATATTTTAATTGTCTTTGATACTATTGTAACTTCAATTAGTTTAATTTTATTTTGTTTTTCATTGCTGCTTATAGAAATACAATTGACTTACGTATATTTATAGGATATCCTGAGACCTTGCTGATCTTGTTTATATGCTATAACAGAGTTCTTTACAATTTTCTATAGCCAAGAATTTGCTATTTTCAAATATAGTTTTGCTTTTACTTTTCCAGTCTATCAGCTTACTTATTTTTCTTCCCTAACTGCCCTGCCTGCAGCTTCCGGTGCAGTAATGAATAGAAGTAGCAAGAGAGGGCCTCCTGTCTTGTTCCTCATGTTATAAGAAAGCTTTCAGTCTTGCTGGATTCACTGTGGGTATTAGTTCTTCGATTTTTAGCTGTCCTTATCAGGATGTGGAAGTTTCTTTCTGTTCCTACTTTGTTGAGTTTTGTTATCATAAAAAATTTAGGTTTTGTTAAAGGCTTTCCTACATCACCTTCCCATGTATACTCAGCCTTTATTGGTATATCTTTGTTTAAAAATACCTGAAAACCACTAAGTAGTACTACCAAAATAAATCCATTCCACTTTTCAAATGTTTGTTATTACTCTTATGTTACTGAGATACAAAGTTTTACTTTTAGATTTTCTAACCTGAAAGGGATAGAAATCACATATTTAAAAGTCACCTAAAAAATCCTGACCTTTTAAATGATTTTTGAAAACCAGAGAAAGAACAGGGAAATAGCCTTCACTTTTGTCAAGTATGGTTGGTTCTGTCAATCTCAAATTCGAATTAAGAGTTCACTTAGTGACTTGGGGATACACTATCTGATTCTGATTATTAGCTATCTTTGGTCAGCCTTAGCTGATCACATGCAGACAGTTTCAAAATTTGGTACAAGCAACAACAGGTAAAGTGATGCTCACTGGAAGGAACTTAAAATGTGAATAATAAGCATAGATCTTATATTAGGCTGTTCTTTATTGCTGTAGCAAAATAGCTGTAGCTTGGTAATGTGTAAATAAAAGACATTCATTTAGTTCAGTTTTAGAGCCTAAAAATACAAGATTGGGTAGCCCCATCAATTGGGCCTTGAAATGAGGCTACATCAATTTCATAGCAGATGGTATGGTCAGATCTCGTGTGAGAGGGAGAAATCTCATAATGAGGCAGGAAACCAGAGAGCTGGGAGGGGCTACTCTTGCTCCTTTATACCAGCATGCTTAGAGAACTGCAAGGTCCTTGGAGGACCACTCCATTCTCTTTGAAGGGCAATGCCCCCAATGACTTCCTGTTATGCTCTCCCTATTAAATATTCAGCCACCTTTCAATTTGCCACATTGGAGACTAAGCTTCTAACACAGGAAACTTTGGAAGACACACTCAAACCATATCCAAACCACCGGACATTCCTTAGTACCAGTGAATACTGGTGTAACACTGACTCTGTTTTTATCGAATATTTTCAGTCACATTGCAGAAAAACCAGTGGTCAGTCTTCCATTTCTTACAATCCCTTTAAAGCATTGTTATCACTGCTATTGTTACTAAAGGGATCTGGCCCTAGTTTGAGATAAAAATGTAATGAAATTATATTTCATTAAGATTTGTAGGGCATATTGTTTAAGAGAAAAACCGTATACGCTCTCCCCGTGAGTCCTCTGAGTTTTTTGACCCATCCAAACAGTCAAGACCGAAGCTAGGAATCAGACCTTGCTGATCATCACCAAGCTATTATCTCTGTTCAACCAGTCTCAAATCTCTTGCATAGGCCTTGCCCCTGAATTTTAAAATTTGGAGACTTCTAGTCAACACATACATCTAGATTTCAATTCCAGTATGTCTAGAGGCCATGTGGAACTTTCAGAAGATTGCTGGTGGGGTGGAGTGGATGGTTCACATATGTTCTGGGATTTTCTTCTGCTTCTCATTAAAACATACTATCTTTTTAGGCCTCAGAACTTCTCTGGCTCTAAGGACTGGGGCTCCCCATTAACCACCACCCAGACATGGTAGCATCTCAAATACAAGTAGATTATATTCACAAATTTTGGTTGTGAGTCTTTATTTTGGCTCCATTGTGATGTTTCAGCTTCTCCTCCAACATCAAAATCACTGTTGTCTCTTGAGCTTAGATTTGAAAATGGCAGCAAGTTAAAGCAAGTCTACTGTATTTCAAAGAAAAAGTTTCAAACTATTAAATATAACTAACAGGTTCATTGGGAACCTTCCAATGTTGACCCTGAACATTGTAAAATATGTACTGCTTACAATTTTAAAAAAAAGATGGCTTAGCACTTGTTTACAATACAGCATGAGGTATTCTCAGCCCTTGTATAGAAATTAACCAGGATCTTAGTTAATTAACACCTCACCTTAAAATTGGTCTCGCCTTGCATATTAGGTGCTGATATTTCTTGATGGATGATGAAGAGATTGCGAGCAAAGGTCATGAGGACCCCCTGGAGATCCACACCGATTGTTCTGTTAATGATATCCAAACAAATGAGTTTAGCAATGATTCCCCTCACATGCTTAAAAACAATGGCCCTCTCATTTGTGCGGCTGGTGATGGAATTTAATGAGTATTTTCAATCTCACAAGGTGGCAATCTTCAGGGAGATATGAAAGATGAGGCTCCATTTTAACTTGTCAACAAAAAGGATTTGTGTAATAAATATTTTTTATTAATCAACTTAGGATATAGCAATAGGCTTAGTTCTAGCAAAAGGCTACTGAGGTAGGACAGTAGTAGCTCATTTTGCAAGCTACGTTACTTAAAAAGAATTGTTGCTAAGTCATTCTCCTTGTTTATAGAGACATTTGCTCCCTGGATCCTAAAGATTTTTGTCTGGGTTTATTTTCTATTTTAAGTGTACTGCCTCCCACTCAGGTTCAAGGACTGTGTGTCCCATTCATAAACAGCTATCTTTATCTTTCTAGTTTCTGAGACAGCTATCCTGTGGCATTATACTATCTTCTGTAAAGATTCCTGAACAATTGGATTGTTGTATGTTTTAACTTGGAAATAAAACTCAAGGGTACTTTTGTAACTTTTTCTTAAACTTTTTTTGTAATCAAAAGAGGGGAAAAGGTTAATTAAAAGGAGTAAATTTTAAATACCATTTTGTCATGAGGGGTGAACATAAAGAGCTGCTCCTTAAAGCAGGTGTAAAAAATTGCAGGCCTACTTATTCCCCTGTTCTCTATAAATTAAGTCCCCTTAGAGCCTAGGCCTCGGGCCCTCTTAGACGTCTGTCTTCCAGCCTCCCAGGCTTTCCCTTAGTTCAGGGTGGGATAAAAAGCTGCCGAGTCCCTCAAACAGGAGACCAGGGCTCTTTGTCTTGCTGCTGACTGATTTAAGCTCTTCATTTCCTTTTCTCTGAAATGAAGGAATTGAACAAAGTCAGTGCTTCTGAACTTTTTGGGTTATATTTCTAAAATCTGAGGATGGCCTACCACTCCTGTAGCTGCTAAACATTAGTATCTCTCTTTTTTTTTTTTGTCTTTTTCCTTTTCATCGGTACCGGGGATCGAACTCACGACTGCCTGCTTGCAAGGCAGGTGCTTATGCCGCTGAGCTAAATCTCCATCCCCCAGTATCTCTGTTTTTAAGAAAATAAATAATGGCCAAAGGTAACTTCAGAGTCAGTAATTTTGAAAAGTAATTTGTATGTGTGTGTTTTTGTTAACCGTAGGATTGGTATGCATTACATCCTGGGTGCTTCTTAAAACAACTTTCCTGGGCTCCACCCAGAATTAACAGAACCAGAATTTTTGGTCTGGGGGCCAGGAATATGTTTGTCACCAAGCCTCTCTAGGTGCTTCTCTGTTATATACTAAAATCCAAGAAACATTGTTAAAAGAAACTATGGAAAAGTTAAGAAGAAAGAGAGAGACTCTGTGCAAAAGAGAAAGAGACCAGGTCCTTACTTCATTTCTTGTCCCCTTCCCTGTTAATTCACTCATTTCTAGAATTTATTCTCTCCTTCTTGAAATTTCTGCTTCATTATTTCCCCAAAATATCCAGGATAAATGGGGTCAGTACAAAGTTATCTCCAAAAAAGCCAAATCACAAATCTCTGTTCTGTAAAATCATCCCCTCTTGAAGCCCCCTCACTTTCCTAAACAGGTGACAGGCAGCTCACATCATGACAGCCAGGAAGCAGAGAAAGGAGGAACCCAGGAGCACTACCGGGTCACGACCCCTGTAACCCACCTCTTCCGACCGGGTCCCACCCCCTAGCATCACATTAGCTGTACTTTTCCATGTTTCAGTCACCCCTGAGGCTTGAGGTTTGAGAGGGACATCCAGATATAAATCATAGTGTAATCTGTTCTTTGAGCTCCTAGTCAGCCTCCTCCTTCCTGACTTTCAGATGGTTCTTAGATTTTTGTGGCCAGAACTTGCCTCATTTTGCAAGCTGGTAGTATCTTGGGATATCACGCAGATACCCAGATCTTGCATCTGAATTTGACCTACCTGGCTGTTCTTCTCCCATCACCAGAAGGGAACTTGCCCTCCTTGGCCTTATCCTCTCTGCAGGAGGCTTTGTCTAGTTCCAATCCTGGCCCAGCTCATCCTCTGCAGTTTACCTTTCATGCCAGCTGGTGGTCAGCAGACAGAATTCATATCTCTGTTCTGATTTCTTGTCCTTGTACTTCACAAACCCATTTGTCTCAATTCCTGAGTTTAGAAATATACTTGGACCATGACTATTTCTTGCTTAATTAGAGTCATATTCTGAAAAATACGAGTTTCTTGACAGGTTGCCAACATTAAATCCAGCTGACTGCTTGGTTCTCCTATTCATAGTAACTGTGCTGTGGTCTGTGTCCTGCCACAGCCTTAGAATCACAGTGACAACATTAAAGAGAGCAGAATAGGCTGGGACTGAGAGAAAGGAGGGAATTGAAAGGCAGCACATCACTGGAAACAAAGGGCAGCTCCTTCCTTACCCGTGCCTAGATGTGTCCATAGCTTTGTTAATCATCTGGATATGAATATCTGTGCAGGTCAGAAGCATGCATTCCTGCTGGGGTATTATGGAGGGAGGCCTCATTTCTGTTGTTATTACTGTGTATAACAGAAGTATGGACTGAACCCTAAATAAAGAAGCTTTCTTAACCAAACCCAGGAAGTTCTGCATGTTGGTACTAGAGCAGAGGACTCAAACATCCATATCCTCCTTTTCCTGGCTGCTAAGAAGAGTTTAAGATTATAATCACTGGGTTACATGGCAGCCACATGCTAGCTGCAAACGGGCAAGACGTCTGAATATTTGCATAAGTTCAAAAGGATGGATGAGGGTGAGATCACTTCCAGAAGGACTGTGCTTCGTAGACACTTTGAGAAGACTGCACTAGGACCAAAGATGGACCTAGCCCTACCTTTTGGAGGAACATCTCGCTAAATCACTTGAGCACTTTTTTATGCATGCAAGAATAACAACTGCCTTTCCACAACTGAGACGTCAGAACTGGTTCTCTATTCAGATTTGTTGTCTCTTGTATGTCATGAACTTGAGTGAAATATGTTAAATATACTGTGCACTCTACCCATTGATTTTGGATAATTATACTTATGAACACTGACTAACACATCTAAAGACATTTTATGAAGTAACTGAAGTTCTAAATAAAATGAAATAGACTTTCTATAAATCTGCAAGCTGTTGAAAAAGCATTTTGTTAGTTGTGATAATCTATTAGCTTTTATTACATCTTATAGATACTTCATACTCACAACATGCCCAACTTGTCTCTCTTCAGGTGTTCGTATAATATAAATACAGTTCCTTGTCTGTCCTGTAAGATTTGAGTAAAAAAACAAAAACAGCATACATATTATCTTGGAAACAAAGAAAATACTCTCTATACTAAAAGTACTAAAATTGATTCAAATTGAAATCTAGACCTACCTTAACATACTGTGAGAAGCACAATTGTAAAGGCTGTCTCCATAATATAGAATAGGTATGTTCTAGATCAGTGTTTTTTGAATATGTTCCTCAGAACACCTGCATCAGATACAGCTAATGTGTGTATTAAAAAAGGCATTTCTGGGGGCTGGGGATTTAGCTCAGTGGCATAAGTGCCTGCCTTCTAAGCATGCAGTTGTGAGTTCGATCCCCAGTACCGATAAAAAGGAAAAAGACAAAAAAAAAAAAAAAAAAAAAAGGCATTTCTCAGGGCTCAGTGGGAAGGCACTTGCTTGCCACATGCGAGGCACTTGCCTGTGTTCCACACCTAGCGATGCAAACAAATAAAGAAAGAACCCCTACACACATTTTTATGGTTGTCATCCAAGCCCAGAATCAGTGAAAGAGAATCTGCCTTTTGTCTTATTTTCTGGGTGTTTGTCCTGCACAACAAAACTTGAAGACCACTGTTTTGCAGTGGTCAGTCAGTAGCCTGGCATGGCAGAGCACACCTGTATTCCCAGCACTCTGCAAGGATAAAGATAGTAGGAAGATTGCAAGTTCAAGGTCAGCATGAGAAGTCTTATCAACTTAGACCCTGTCTTAAAATAAAAAATGAAAAAGGGGTTGGGGATGTAGCTTAGTGTGAAGAGCCTAAATTTAATTTCCAGTGACTGCCCGACCTCCCCCCCTCCATGAAAAGGGAAGAAATTTTTGTATTATTAAATTTGTGCTCCAATGGGAAATTATGTATTGTTGAGAACACACCTTACTCCCTTATCAAATGGGTTCTATGGGAGATACTTTACAGCTTTGGTAAGTTGTAAGGAACTGATAGACAAGCAAATTCTGTCTAGTTTGATGACGATTCATTTGATTTACTGTTCTGCTCTCCTTGTACAAAAAGCTGTTTTACCAGGTGTGGTGGGGCACACCTGCAATCCCAGCGCTCGGAAGGCCGAAGCAGGAAGATTACCATGAGTTTGAGTTCAGCATGCACTTCACAGTGAGACACTGTCTCAAACCAGAAAAAAAAGCTGTTTTCCTTCCATTTGCATATACATTTCAATATGCCTGATCTATACAGATACCTGATTTTTGAATTCTCTTTTGAGCTGGTTTTGAAAATCTGCCTAGTTACTTGTTAAATAACATTGTATCGTGCTTTACATCTGTATGACATGATAATTTTTTAAAAATTATCTTTTACCAGCTTTCTCCAAATAAGTGACCCTAGAATTGTCCAGTATTAGAAATGTGACATCCAAACATGAAAACTATTTGGGGGTTTTGGTGAAAGAAAGCACATCCCAGAATTACATGTTAAAAGTTCCCCACTCCCTGCTTTGGCAGTAAATCCAAGAATGGGGCAGTCATTAGACTGCAGCAGTGGTTCTTAATGCTAGTTGCACATTAGAATCATCCGAGTGCTTTAAAAATATCATGCCCACATCCTGCCTCCAAAAATACCAGTTATTTGGTCTGATGTGGAACCCCGGGCACGGGGCCATGCCAAGGCCTATTGGAGCCTGAGCTGGAGGAAAGTGATCAGTAATTGGATCCTATTTTTACTAACAGTTTGACAATTTTGTTGATCATGAATTTTTGCATTCATTGTGATTTTAAATTTTGTATTAACATGGCTTATATTTGTTATAAGATTTATTCCCTCTCTAAAATTTTGTATTCAGTGTGAGTCTTCACTTTCCTCACCCTAATTGCAGATGCATGGGCATCTATACTTTTTAAAGCTCCTAACTCAGTTCCTGAGTGTTGTCTAATATGGTGGCCTCAGCTATAAGATGCTACTGACAGCTTGAAATATAAGTAGTTCAAATTGAAATGTAGTTTTCAAAGATTTAGCATAAAAACTGTAAAATATCTCAACTGTGTTGAAATGAAAATATTTTGGGTATATTCGGTTAATGAAATATATTATAAAAATTAGCTTTACCTATTCTTTTTTATTTTAAAAAATGTTGCTCGATGTGGCTTACGTTTGTGGTACGTATTACATTTCTGTTGGACAGTATGTATTCTAGGGCTCTATTATTAACACAAATAGAGCAAATCACTTCTAATGAGTGGTTGTCACTTCAGAATTTTATGTTCAAATAGCACTGTATTGGGAAGTAGTCATCTTGTATCTATCCCCAAGATGCCAGACAATTTCATAGATCTATCATTCCAAAGAACCTATGGGGTATTTATTAGAATCCCGCCCCCTTTTGATAATCAAATGTTTTGTCGACAGGGAGTCAACTTTTAGTACTTTAAAATTATGACCCACTTGCCTTTTACTCTTTATCAGTCTTATTGCTCCTTTTGGGGCTTATTTTTTAAATGTACATTTTAGATTTTTCCTTTTTGACTTTTAGCAGTATAGCAGTGATATATCAGATGTGATTTTCTTTGTATTTATCTTGTCTAAAGTGTTCAGTGCTTTCTGAACGTAATTTGGTGCATTTCACCAGTTTTGGAAAATTCTTAGTATTTATTTAAAATAGCCCTTCCCCTCTCTTTCTGAGACACTTAACTCATGAATGATAGACCTTTTGTGCCATTTCCATGTATCTTTTAAACCTTTATATTTTCACTAAACCCTTTGTAATTTTGAGTATTTGCTACAATAACCCATCTCCTATTTCACTAGTCATTTTAAAGATATCCTACACATTAATGTATTAAATTCTTAACTTTGTCATAATTTTAAAATTTCTATAATTTCTGCTTACCTTTAAAAATTTATTTAGGACTTTGGCGAAATTACCCTATAATTCTAAAGGATATTCTGTTATTATTTTCCTCTATTTTTAATATCAGTTATTTTAAAGTCCCTGTCTGATAATTTCATTATCTGAGTCACCTGTGGTATTTTTCTATTTGCTTTCAATTATTTAGTCATTCTTTTTAACATGTGTTGTCATTTTTATTGCATGCTGGTCATTTTAGATGGAGCATTGTAGGGGCTCTAGATGTTAATGTCCTGAGAAGAGGATTTTAAGTTTTGTTTTGTCAGGCAGATGGAGAACTGGCAACTTTTCTTAATCTATCGAGAAAGGATTTTAGAAATTACTGGATCTGGTCTATTTAAGGTTTTCTCTTTCCTCCATATATTTGGTTTTTTCTCTTAGTTAAGTGTTCTTACTACTGGATTTTGTTCTTCAGAAGTTTTCATTAAAACCTTGGGGTGTTTATTAGGGCTCTTTCAACTTAGCAGGAAACAAAATTCAATCTTTTTCTTTTCAGCATCATGTGGATTTTGAAGTCTTTACAGATCTTCAGCCTTCCAGCTACTGTCTTTTTTGAATTTCTTGAGGTCTCGAGATGTCCATTCATAGAATAGGAGTCTCCCAGTGATTTGAATGGTCCTTATATACGGCTTTGTGGGTTCTTCCCTTTGATTCCCTTTACTCTAGGATTTTGACTAGTAAGTGCCAAACAGTTTGATAGTTATGAACTGCAGTCTCTCTCTCTCCTTAGCCAAGTAGGACTGTGATTTCTATTTGGATCCATTACACACAATTTGGGAATATTTTCAAAGGAAAAAAGGGAAACATACATCACTCATCTTTCATGCTTAAGAACTGTGGTTCTTCATATGTTACTTGTTTTGGTTGCCCTTCATGCCTTAAAGCATTTATTTTATGTATCTTTGTCCCGCTTTTTAAATCATTTTTTATTTTTATTATTTTTTTTTTTTGTCTTTTTCATTTTTATCGGTACCGGGGATCGAACTCACGACCGCCTGCTTGCAAGGCAGGTGCTTATGCCGCTGAGCTAAACCCCCAGCCCCTAAATCATTTTTAATGAAAGAGTTAGTTTGATACAAACTGCCTTGTCATAGCCATAATAAGACACCTAGGTTTTGTTGGCCATGTACAACTCTCCAAGAAAGATGAGCAGAAATGTCCTTATCTTCCATCCATAGAGAATAACATAAGTCACAGGCTTACTCAAAGCCCCATAAAACAACCATATTTTATTTTATATGTGGGAGACGTGAGGGCCTACCCTAGTCAGCTCACCAGAGTAAACTTTATTGGCAACACATTCCCCGACAACTCCAATGTACTCCCTCAGCGTATACCCCGTGTCACTTCCTGGCTGTCAGAGTCCTCATCGCAGTGTCTTACTCAGGGCTGTTTCCCCAGAAAGCATCTTAGATTAATGGTTACTTTTCTTTGTTTTTATCTATGTTTCTTCTCGAACCATATTTTACATGGTATTCATTGTGTAAAATTCTTATCACATTGGTTATTAGAAATTACTGTATTATACAATATTTTGCTACTCATATATGAACTTTCAAAGTGATTTAATCTTTAAGCCTTAGCTTCCTCATCTACAAAATAAGAATAATAATATTTACTTTTCAAAGTTATTGTAAGGATGAAACAAAATTTGTGAAAATATTTTACAAGGTACAAAATGGTTTCAAATATAAATAGAGTTCATTATGAGTGGTCCTATTATGGAAAGCCAATCAGACACAGGAAGAAACAGCGTCAAGGAGGTTTGGGAAGCACTTTACTACACTGGTGGGCTTTGACTAGGATTGCTCCTAAAGAGCCAGAGCCCTGCCTGATGGGATTTTAGGGCTTTTATGGGGAAAGCAAGGGGAAGGCACAGATGCAGATTTAGTGTGTTAGGATTGGAATGTTGAGTGACATCTTGGGTTGCTAAGGGAGTTTAGACATTTTAGTTTACATTATAAGGTCATCAGTTATACAAAGAAAGAAATGTCCTGTTACATTTTAAGTTACACTACCAGGCTATCAGTTATACAAAGGTGTAAGGACAGGCATTACACAAAGGAGCATTTTAAGTTACATTTTAAGGCCATCTGTTTGTTAGACAAGCTTACACAAAGAAAGGAGTGTGCTGTTACCAGGCTTGTCTGGACAGGGACATGTCCACCTGGTCTTGATGGGCATCCTTGGCAGGCTTTATTTAAAATTTTAAATTCCCTTTCAGTCCAAGTCAGGCTTTTCTGATCTGGAAAGACATGAACTTAAAAGAAAAAAATAAATTATCTGCTCATTCCTCACCATTCAAACACAGGGAACAGGGACACTGAAACAGTACTCCCATTTGGAAGGGGAAGGATCGAGAGGGAAACAGAAGATAACTGCTGCAATTCTGAAACCCTCCTAGGGCTCTGCCTTCTGGGAATTTCTTTCTTTTCCTTGTCTACATCTGAGGCGGACATGGAGATTACACCGTCGTTAGCAACTTTAAGATATCCTGCCTAGAGGTGGTTGAATCCAGAGGTGGTTGTAAGTCTTGAGCAGAGATGGTCTCTTTTAAATCCAGGCTGATGTTTCTCTTGACTGCTAAGTTCTCTCAAAAACTTGATTTGCTTTCCATTAGCTACAGATACCAATAACTGCCTCTAGTGTTCTTTTCCAGATACACTTCTTAGACTGTTTTCATCATTTTGTTTCTGCATCTTTCTCTTTCTTTTAATTTCAAGTAACTTCAGCTTGTCAGGCTTCAGTAGGGGAAGTATATCCTTTGTCTTTTTTTCTTGAGCTATTCTTTCTAAAGGAAAAAATTTACTGGCTGCCATGATCTTTGTCGGATTATTACCTGATGCGCATTAATCCATTAGAAGTATGAATAGTAGGTGACAATAATAACCCTGATGCTCACTGCAATGCTGAGTTTTACTTGGCTTTTGTTTTGCAAAAATTTTATTATACCTCATTTTTGAAGTTTAAAGATCAGCTTAGCTTTTCCAATTTTGCGAAGTACCATATTTCTGGAATCTTTCTGTTCCTTTTCATTTCTGCTTATGAACTGCTTGATGAATTTAGACACTAGTGTTTTTTCTATACTTTTCCAAATGCATCCAACAAGGCCCAGCATACACCATTAACATATTTTCCACCTGCTTCTCTACAGCTATAGGTATATTAGGGGTATTATCTCCCAAATTATCACACGTATTGGTTTTGCCAAATATTTTTCCAGTTCACAACAAAAGAGTGAGCCTTCTCTTTGTCTGACCACTAACCCAATGCTAGAATTTTAGGTTTCTATTTTGGGAGCATCCTTCTTTGGATACTAATATCTATACCACCATCTAGGTTAAGTTATGCCACAGCAGTTTTAAAAATCCAGTTCTTGGTTGTTTATCATACAAAAGCTATAGCTCTTGCTATTGCTCTGCCCCCATGGATTGACATGGATCTCTGATTACTGTTTCTACCGTTAGGGAACAGGCTGAAGGAGTCTCTGTCTCAGTGGCATTCATGATTTTCCAAGACAAAAGATATGGCAGTCCTTAGAGGTCACTCAGCATGAAAGGAGATAGCTCATTTCGGCTCATAGTTTGCTGGCCAAAACAAGTTACATGGCTGTGCCTAACTCTCGAGGCAGAGCAGAGGATGTGTAATTCTGTTGTGTGCCTGGAAGGAGGTGAACCAGAATATTTATGAGCAGCCTAATGCTTCCCCCTATGGCAACACCCTGGCCCAAGGCAACGAGTGCTGGCAGCTGTGGAGCTGTTCGGGACTGCAGCACGCTGCCTGTCTGTGTGTGAGACCAGCCTTGCCCTGCACTATTGCAGGCAGTAAACACCACGCCTTTCTCCATATGGCTTTCATTACAACTTCATTTCATTAGGAAACCAGTGGGGGTGTTCGGCAGTATTACAGAAATACCAGGAATGAGACCCACCAACTTGCTTACAAACTCAGTAACACTTTTCTTCAATATTCATCAAGGAAAAATAAACCTATAGGGTGATGTGATTTTCCTTTCTTTCCCCAAGACTTTGGACAAGGAATAGCACTTGAAATTTTGTGATAATAATGGGAGGAGGGAAAAATAATGTTAAAGAATAAAAATATCAGAGGATTCTTCTTTTGGTAGCATCAACATTGATAATATTATTAGTGTTACCTTCTGTTTCTGGAAAAATCATTCATGTAAAATTGAACCAAGAGAGCAGGCAGCAGAGGTTGCATTAGAAGTCAGGTGAGGGATTTTCTCTTTAGACTCACAATAACCCAAAAGAACAAGGAAGCTTTAGGAAAGTCAGCTGCTAAACACATTTCCCTGCTTTTGTGTGGCAGAGCTATTCATAGGGGCTGTGAAGAGAAGACAGTTGAAGTGCACATGAAATGTACCTAGATTGGTGGGCTGGTAGTCATGTCAGTTAGTGAGAAGTAGTGCTCAAGAGGAAAAGTCACATAGGGAATGCTTTGGTGTAAGAGAAAGAGTCCCATTTGATTTTGTGGATAATTCTGAGTCCAAGTATCAGTTTGTAATGAGCCTGGCTATGTGACCTTAGGGAAATCCTCACTGTAGTACGGTAGAAAGAACACCCTCTTTCACATAGGCATGAGAAATAAATGAGAATGTAGTGCAAATGCTCAGCTCCGTAGCCAGCACATAGTACGTGCTCTGTAAAATCTGCTTTCTCCCCTGGTCCACCCCTCAAGGGAGGAAGTGGACAATCTCACCAGGGATAGACTTCGGGGTCTAAAATACTGACAACCTATTTCTATAAGAATGCATCAAGAATGCTGCCGGAGAATTTCTAAAATTTCCTTGTGGTCAAATGACTCCCTCTTAACCTCAGGTTTTTAGACTCCTCACTGCTTTCATTTGCTCTTTTGTTTTCTGATGGTCCTTTTTGTTTGTAATGGATTCTTCCAGTTTCGGGATTTTATTCTCTTTCTCTCTTGGTTTCCGTTACCTTTTCCTTCATGTTGTGTTACTCTTCTGTTGCTATCAGTCTATATCCATATTTCTCTCTCCCTCTCCATTGCCTCTTTCATCTTCTATCAATTGTTTAGCACCAGTGACCCACAAGTGAGTCTACGAGACTGTCTTGGCTTTGTCTTTGGTGTCCCTGTGTCTGTTCTTTCTGTAGCTCTTCCTGGTGAGCTCCCTGATCCTAACTTGGAGCCCTCCCTCTGCACCACCAACCTGCTTCCCTTGGGCCCTCACAATCTATTTTTCCTACTAAAATCTGTTACTAGAAATGGATCTGATCAACTCAAAAAATGTAAATGGCTGATTGAGTTTGGTGCTTTACTTTTCCCAAAAGTACAAGTACAAGGCCTTTAGCTCAAGAATATACCTGTAGAGATGATTTCAGGTAACACAAAATGACAGCATATTTTCTTTTGGGCAGGAGACTTTCCCTGCCACATGTGCCTGTTTGCACCACTTGTTCTGCTTCGGTATTTTAGAATGAAATAAAATAGAGACAGATAAACTATAGTTAGATTTAGCCACCTTGTGGTATGAGAGAGTGTTTCACTCTAATCAGTTTGGGGCTAAAAACTAATTCCAAAGGGATTGTGTGCAACAGATGCAACAATTAATTTCAGGTAAATCAGTTCAATCTGGCTTTTCCATTCTTTCTGTATTTTATCAAATTTAATGTAATTTGCAAGGCAATATGAGCTCCATTATACGTGTTTGCAACCAGCATGAATCAATCTAACCAAAGGCCTTATTGTACCCTGACAGTGCCCTGGCAGCTTGTTGGGGACTGCCAAGTGTCAGACAGGCCATTCTGTTCACAGTTGGTCCCATGCTTAAGGTCTGTTTGCTTTACAAGGGCCTATAAAAATATTTGACTCCTGAAAATTGTATTTGTTCTCAAATAGAAAATCTGAAAGAGATTGGATTGAATCTCTACAAATCAAAACATTTAATCATCTGACTACTGCCCAATTATTATGTCATTATATATACATTATGCTGAATTTAATACAGGAGGTGAATTTAATATGTTTGATATAATGTGGGATTTGATTTTCCACAAGTAGAACAGCTCTGAGTGTCAGAGATTTGCAAATCTGTGTCAGAGTGGAAAAACAGGAAACTGTTTCTCCAGAGGAACAGGGGTCTGCAGGCACAAAACAGAGGTCCTAGTGTAGGGAAGAGACATTTATCACAGTTGTACCCATCAAGATACATCAGGATGAAGCAACTGTGCAGGTACCAAGAAAGGGGACACTGTTTTTTAAAAACCAGAACTCTTTTCTGAAAGCAATTATTATAAATAGGTAGGGGAATGCTATGGACTTAATCATGTTACCCCCAAATTCATCAAGCCTTAAACTTCTCTATGACTATATTGGAGACGGCCTTTAAGGAGGTGATTAAGGTTAAATGAGTTCATAAGGGTAGAAACGTCACTTTTTGACCTGATATCCTTTTAAAAGAGACGTAAAAAGCCAGGGATAGTGGTGCACACCTGTAATCTGAATACTTGGGAAGCTGAGACAGGAGGATTGTCGTGAGTTTGAGAACATCCT
Organism: Cavia porcellus; assembly: GCF_034190915.1. Lineage (NCBI taxonomy): Eukaryota > Metazoa > Chordata > Mammalia > Rodentia > Caviidae > Cavia > Cavia porcellus. Next base: position 1,538,793 of record NW_026947493.1, read on the forward strand.
GGGCTGTATGGTGAGACCCTGTCTTAGAAAGGCATAAGATCCCCCTCTATCACCTTCTCTCTGTGTGTGTATCTCTCTGTCTCTGTCTCTCTCTCTGTTTCTGTGTGTGTGTATGTGTGTGTGTGTGTGTGTCTATAACAAGAAGGCTTCTATGGATAAGCCAGAATGCAGGTTCTCACTAGGATCCAAATTTGCCATTGTCTTGGACTTACAGCTTCTAGAGCTATGAGACAATAGCTTTCTGTTGTTTAAGCCATGCATTTGGTGCTATTTAGCTCTGGAAGTCTACGCAGGCTATAATAGAGAATGTACATTGATAAGAAGCTTTGAGTGGGCTTGGGCTAAGATTCAGGATCAAGATCTGGTCCTTCCAACACCTCCTAAGTCTGGCAGGCAGCAGAGATTTGCTTCACAAGGTGGTTGTGCAACTTTGGGGCTGGAACTGAATGTCCTAGGGCCAGGTACTGCTCCTTATGGAAATGGCTTTCTGCCCTTTCCCAAGGAGTGCTCAGTCTTAATTCTCATCTTTTAAAACATAACTGCTTGCAAGGGACGCACGTGATTAGCCACCTAGGTCACCCACAGGCCTGGCCAGTCCAGCCTTGGTGAACTGTAACCCTTCTTACCTCAAGGTCATAACCAATGCCATGTGCCTTGCACATCTGGAGGAAAACATAGTGGAAAACCAGTGAGAGATTGTTATGCTTCAGCTGGGTGGTCATCACTGCATAGCGACTGGTTTCCTGTGACTGAAAAGGCCACAACTGACAGTTAGATTCCTCAAAAAATATTTAAATAAACTTTTAACTTTAGAATAGTTGCAGATTATCAGAAAAGTTGTAGAGATAATACAAAGTTCCTGTTTCCCCCACACTCAGTTGTCCTAGTATTAACATCTTACATTGCCTCGGAACATGTATCATAACTAAGGAACCAAACCACCACATTACTATTAGGCTCATATTTTCTTTGGGTATTAGTGGTTTTTCATCTAATGTTTTAGGATCCCATTTAAAATACCATATTGTATTTTGCCATTTCCTTGGTTTCTTCTGGGCTGTGAGTTTCTCTGACTTCCATGGTATTGATAAACATGAAACTTTTTTTTTTTTTTTTTTTTTTGTCTTTTTCCATTTTATCGGTACCGGGGATCCAACTCACGACTGCCTGCTCTCAAGGCAGGCGCTTATGCCGCTGAGCTAAATCCCCAGCCCCAACATGAAACTTTTGAGGAATACTGGCCAAGTATTTTATAAAACAACCCTGGATTTGGGTTGGTCTCATGTTTTTCTCATGATTTGACCGGAGATAATGTGTTTTTGAGAGGAAGAACACATAGGTAAACTGGAATTTTTATCACTTTGTAGCAAGGACCCATGCTACTATAGTTTGGGCATTGGAGGCCCATAAATGTCTACGTGTTACAGGTTTGGTCCCCAGGGTTGTGCTGTTGGGAAGTAGTAGAAACTAGCAGGTGGAGCCTCAGGAGAGGTCCTTGGGTCATTAGGGACAGGCCAGCAACAGGGAGCACAAGGACTTGATTTCTTCCTGGTCTTTAGTTTTGCTTGCTGGCTTGTGATGTCAGGAGTTCTGAGCCATCACACTTTCCCCTTTATTGCCACCCAGCACCCCCACCAGAGGCCCAAGCAGTGGGGCCATAGCTGAGGTTTGGAACCTCTAAAACTGTCAGTTAAATAAGTTGCTTCTTTTCCTTTAATTATCCAAGGAATTTTGTTATAGAAACAGAAAGCTGACCAATACACACCCTTGTCATATTAATATGCATGACCTGATGATGTTAACTTTTATTAGCTGGTTAGGATAGCTTCTGCCACTTCAGCAAAAATTTCACAGGTTTCTCCGCTACAAAGAGACTTTGTCCCTTTTTCCATCCTATGCTTTTTGGAAGCAAATCACAAAACCTAATTATGTCCTTGATGTTGCCACTATTACAATTTTGATATTTTTTCTTTGGAAAACTGCTTTTCTTTAACTGCTATTAATGCAAGCTATCCCAAAGAGACCAGCTCTAGATAGCTCAAAGAACTTTACTTATTTTACAAGAACGTTTAATATTTAGTGTGCACAGAGTAAGTATTGGATCCTGGCAGTTTTGTGGCATGCCATTTGTGAGATGTGATATTTGCTTTTGATCATCAGCTGTTTCCCCTGTGATAACTGGAAATTTGAGGAACTGCCTCAGGGCCATGACCAACCTTAGGACATAAAAAATAAAGGTTGCTGGCCCAGGTTTTAGAGCTCTCAGATGCTGGACAACCAGGTTTCTGGAGTTGCACAGTGACTTGGAACAGAAGAAAGCAAATGAGTTGTAGTCAGAGTTCATGAAGGAATAGATTTAACACAGGTCATATAATTTATAGGATTATTTAAAAATATTTACCCAAATACTCAAATGCAGAAGAGTGCAAGAGATCTGTCGGCACACTGGAGACCCAAAGAATCCAGCTGAGGGACTGGAATTCATAGTAATGTCCTGCACGAGTCCAGCTGGAGGCCTAGAGCCCATGACAATGTCTCATACAAGTCTGTACCAAGGATCTGCACCAGGAAGGCCCAAAAATCAGTGGTTGAAACTAGAAAGTCTGCACCAGCACGATGAGGGATCTGTGCTAGCAGGCTGTGGATCTTCCCTGGAGTTAGGAAGTAACACTGAAGGTAAGGATCAGAGAGCTCCCCCAAAGAGAACCGCAGCCATCCTCAGTGACAGTGAGCACCTGAGCTCTGACAATGAGAGCAGCTAAGTTCATTTCAGGAAAAGCAGCGCAACGAGCCTCTCCAGGAGAATCAACAACGCACATCTTGCTCTCTAGTTCTGCTTTTATGCTGTTGGCAGCAATCCTCAGATGGGCCTTCCATACCCAGCACCATGCTGACTCAGTTCAGCTGGGTGCTGACCACTGGTTAATCTACCACAGAGATGCTGCTGGTCCAAGCTGGTTGTAGGGGCAACCTGACACTCACCTGTAATCATACTTCAGACTCTATTATTTGAGATAATGCAGAGCACTAGGGCTGACTGAGTGCTCGACAGAAAATACCGTCCCCTCCCCATGCTGTCTTTTCTTTCAGCATTTATATTGAGTGCCGAATCTGAGGGTCCCATCATCAGTAACATTGCTAAGGCTGATCCTCCCACACATATGTAGAATCTATGTCTATAGCAATGCTGGGCTCCTGTCGGCCATCTTGAATCAATGCTACATTTGTAGCTATTTGTTTTTATTTTTTAAATTTTTTCTTTTGAAAACAGGGCCTTGCTGTGTAGTTCAGGCTGGCCTTGGGCTCACTATGTGACCTAGGCTGACCTTGAACTCGTGGTGATCCTCTTGCCTCAGCCTAGTGCAGGGATTACAGGCATGTATCTCCATTCACACAAAGCATAAAAGTTGTATATAGTAGGAGGCACCATGTAATGTTTGGTACATGTATTTATCACATAGTATTTAAATCAGGTTAGGTATATCATCTTTTCAAACATTTTTTGTGGTAAAAACTTTCAAAATCCTTTTTTCTAGTTTTTAAGAAATGCACAGTACATAAGTGTTATGTCTAGTCATTCTACTATGAAATAGTACCCATGCTTCTCTCTATCTAACTGTAACTTAATACCCATCAATCAACTTTTGTGTATCTACTGCCACTCCTGGGGTTTTTATTTTTAACAGAAGAAAATCTAATGAACCCCCCCCTCCCCGCCGCCACCACCGTGTGAAATAGCTGTACATTGTTATCACTGTGATAATGGTGAGTTGTTCCCCTGGCTGGTCCCTTGTGTAGCTGGGAGTGTTCTGGAGGCAGGCACTGCATGGCTTCTGAATCTCTGGGCTGAGCTCAGTGCTCACGGAAAAGGCCTTTGGTGTGTCATGAATGAGAAAAAGAATGAATGAAGCAGGTGAAAAGCATTTCCCTCTGACTTAACAGACTCTTCAGGACATGTAACTCCTGGGCCTGCCAGTCAGTGTGTGTTAGGAGATTGAAGCAGGTCATTTACAGAAGCTTAGCGACAGTCACACTATCCCCAAAGAATGACAACTCGGGACAGTCTCTCTAGCTGCCCCTGGAGTACAGTGAGCCTTGGTGGGCTAAGCAAGAATTACTGAGGAGATGACAAAAACCAGTGAAGGGAAATTCACTCAGCCGACTAGGCAGCTGAAGAGTCATGGCCCCCAGCCCTGTATGCCTTGCCATGCCAGGCAGTGCCATGCTCTTGCCTTTTCAGTGAATACCCAGAAGTCTGAGCGTTTGCACATGGACATGAACTGTAAATACTGTGGAATTCCATTGTGGTTACTGAGCATGTAATTGCATGGTAATTGCTATGAATTCACGAGATAATTCCAATATTATTTTTGTCTTCTAAACTTGTCGTATGCTGCCATATTACATAAACAAAACCAGTATCAGGCCCCAGTTCACAGGAGACGCACAATGGTATCTGTAACGGGGTCCTGCTTAAATCTGTGTGTCTTGGGCTAAAGCACAGCCAAAAAGTTCACTGTCCAGTAGTAAGTGACAACTGGACAAGTAAGGACTGGCTGCCCTGAGGTCTCTTTCTATTTATGGATGCAGACCTGAGCTTGTCATTCATAAAGAATCTGAAAGACGACACATGATATTTGGCATATCTCTGAGTTGTTGATTCTTTTCCATTGCCATCACCATCCGAGTCCAGACCTTTATTGCCTGGGAGTATGGGAGGTGAAGGTGTGAGCGAATTCTATAGCAAAAGTACACGGAATCTGGAAGGCTGAGTTTCAAAATCCAGCAAGGCCACTTACTATCTGTGTGATCCATGTGATCCGTGTGATCCTTGACTTCTCTAACCTATGACGACTATAATAAGCACACTGTCCTGGAACCTCTTAGATGGTAGCTACTGTTTTTCATTGCTGGGTCTTTGAAAGGATTTTGGATCCATAATAAAGGTAGTTTCTCAGGTTGTTCTTACTTTGCTCATACCCGCATCTTCTGGGATTTGAGTATTATCACTGCGTGGACCATTTCTCTCAAACTTTGGATGGTCATTTGGTTTCAGTGTCCCTTCCTTGTGTTCAAGATGAAGTCTGGAGCCTGTCTTGATAGGTGGACTGCCCCCAACTCACTCAGTGGTAATTCCACCCTCCTCTCCTTTTCCTTCCCTTCCCTGACTCTCTGTTTTTGGTTTGCTGCTGATGCCTAGCAGACCACAGGCTCTCTGTAGACCCTGTCCCATTTGCTGGGAGGTATTCCCCTCCTTGACACATGCTGACTGCCCAACTCTGTAAGACAGCAGGTCTGTCACTTAAATGGCACCTACAGGAGGCCATGTGATTTTTCCTTGTGTATACATTTTATATCAGCACTGTTTTTGTGTCTCTTTTTCCAACTCTGATGCTTGGCGAATTCCTGACATATAATAAGTGTCTAATAAATGTGTTACTATAATGCTAATAAAGATGAATAAATAAAATACACCAACTTTTTAAAAAACTTAGCCAACTCCATAGTTTCTAGAAAACAAACAGAAAAACCCTGTTGGATATCTCTGGTTATTTTTGATCCAGCCTGATAGCACAGGTGACAGGAGTATTGGTGTGAGGACTGGATGGGTATCTGGAGTCTTTAGAACAGAAACTGGTACAAAATAAATACTCAGTAAGTGTTAGCAATGATCACTTATTAAACTCAATACTTTCATAAATCAGGTCAGTTATTTACAATAAAACTGACCAACCACTAAGCCTTTGCATCAGACAAGAAGTTGAATCAAGAGACCTGAGCTTTGCTACATACTAACTTTATGATTTTGGGCATCTCACTTAACTTTGCTTAGATTAAGTTTTCTATTCTGTAAAATGGGTGCAATAACCCTTGTTTTATCTCTTTCTTATGATTACTGTGGGAATAAAATAAACTCATGTAAATTTACTGTATTAAATTATACAAATAGAAAGCAACATTCCTGAAAGACTTTTTACATAGTCTACTCTCTCTTGATCCTGTACAGTTCAGTTAGATTTGCCAAAGATCAAATAATAAATCACAATTTGGAGATAATCTATTGAAATTACCAATGCATAGGTCCTTTGATTCAACAGTTCCATGTTTTGGAATATGGAATTGTATACAAAATACAAAATGATATATATAAAAGTAATTCACTATAGTACTGTTTGTAATATGAAAAAAATCCCAAAAATCTACCAACAGAGGAAAGGTTAAATAAATTATGGAATATTCTGGCAATGGAATATGTTTCCATTAAAAAGAAACAAGAGTGTTCTTAATGAACTGGTACAGAAAACTGCAAAGAAAAACAGTGAGATTCAAAATAGCTGTATGTATTATAGGCTGTATTTTGGATATAAGAGGAAAGAGGAATCTTCTGTTTATTTGTCTATGCAAAAAGATGCTCTGAAAGGATGCACAAGCACTGAACAGGGTGGCTGTCTTTGTTGGGGGTGCGGGGCAATGGGAAGGACTTGTCATCCATCCAAAGGACCTGCCTTTTGAGCCATGTAAGTATACTACATACCTCAAGAACTTAAATAAGAATGCCATTAAATGTGACTTGGAAGACAAGAGCTGAAATTTATATTTCATGAATAATTTTAGTGTGCAAATTATTTATAAAAAAGTGGAGTCAGGCTTTCTCATATGGTTCATGATATAAGTAGTATTATCTTTCCATGCTCATTTCTTTGGAAATGTGTGCTATCCAGGGAACCTGTGTCATGTTCACTCATCTTCCCTTTTTAAAATCCAAGACTCCTTCAACCCATCCAGGCCACCTAGTCTTAGCCCAGCTCAGAATGGATGAGAAGCTAGCATCACAGTGCACCTGGAGACAGTACCACACTGTCAGGTGAATCCTTCCTTGGAGAAAGCAGTTTTCTGTGTGGACTCAGCTAGGCTTCCTTGGAGATACACGTAAGCTCCTCTGAGTTTGATCCTGACTCTCAGCCAGTGCTCGGCAGGCTCAACGCCCAGGCTTTCAACTGTGACAAGTTAAACCTTCACCATGTGTTTGCTGAGTGATCTTTAACAAGTTGTTGAACATCTCTTAACCTCAGTTTCCTTATCTAAAAAAGAATATAACATTACCTGCCTAATATCAATATAAAAAGATTGTAAAAGGGATTCACGTAAAATAGTTATAAAAGTACCCTCTGTGGAGTAAAGTTCAATACATGCTATATTAATTTACATGGCATAGTGGTTTGCTGCCCACGTGTGCCTTTTGATAAACTTGGAGCTTTTGCTGCGTGAGTCCTTATACCCTCTGTGCCCATTTGAGTGCCTGGCAGAAATAGGTGTTGTTTAAATAACTGCTAAATTTGTGTCTAGGTGATGCCTGTAAAATACCCAAGTGATGGCTGGGAAAGACTTAATTAGGATATAACCTTTCATAATAGCATTCCCCTTTCTACAAGTATCCATGAAACCCAGAAATCTGCAGGGAAGGTTGCGACCCTCCAGATGCCTGCACAGCACAAGAGGCTGCCTGTCAAGCTTGGCACAGAGGCCCATTCTATAAACCCCATGAAATATATTCACTTGAGAGACCTCAGGGTCGTTCACCTCTGATATTTCACTAACAAGGAAACTGAGACCAGAGTGACTATCAGAATTCCTGATTTCTGACTGTTCACCTACCAGTCTTCACTCCAGATGCCCACTGGTCACATCTGGGATGAGAGGAAATTTCAGAAGTTAGCCCTTCTTTAGGAAAACTAGGGAGAGCAGAAGAAAGCTTTACTGGAAGAAGTCTAGGCTTATTAAAGTACCTTTCTAAATCATAATCTAACGAGAGGGTTTCAGGCTAAATAAAGGACGCTCCAAATACTCCTTTTCACTGGAGAATATAATTTTGCTTCAGCCACAATTTAAATTGATTTAGTTCTGAGCACCAACACTTGAAGTGTGGAACATACTCTTACTTTTACCATGATACTTGTTTTGACAGTGATGCATTTCAGTTGACATAGTTGAAATACTTGTGCAATAAATCTCTGCCTGAAAATTAATCATGTTTATAATATTCTGAGAATTAATAACACCCATTGCTCAAATCATTAACTTAAAAAAGGAGCTTCCAAAATCTGTTCTCAGCAGTAAGGGACCACAAATAAATGAATGTTTGATAAAATAATCCAAGTAGCAGTTTAACAAGCGTAAACTAGAATATGGCTGCAACAACACAGAACTATTGTTTAAGGGTTGGCAGAGGCTGATGAGGTTCTTATTTCAGTTATGAAGCAGGCATCCACATGCATAATGAACTGCTCTCTGAATTATTAATGTGTTGCTTATTTAGCCTCATCTGTCTAGAAGATAATGTATCCTAACTCTAATGAGTGATTGGTTTTGGGCATAATTACAGTAGCAGCAGTAGTGGGGAAATGTGTGCCTTCAAAGAAGGAGTTCTAAAAATAAAGTCATCACATAAACTCTGTTGTTGTTGCATTCTATCAAAATCAAACCCGAAGCATTTGAGAATTCATAATAAATTACAGGAGGCAGAATCATTATTAACATCATAATTTAACACAAAAGGTTTTACTTAATCATTCATTACAGATCATGTGCTGTTAAAATGCATATAAATGACTTGAATTGTTTTAAGATGTTAGTGAAGACGTTTCCTTTTGGTCATTTACCTACTGTGATTCACAAGGTTCAGGAAAAGAGGGAGGACTGATAGCAAAGGATAATTTATGCCACTTCTGTGAGAAGGTAAATTAAAAGTTTTCAAAAGGCTACTGCTTTTTTATTTCTAATACTCATATGTCTGGGCATTTCTCAGACCTTGTTTAAACCGTCAGGTGGCTGTTTGTGGAGGTGACTGGATCAAAAGCCCATTCACCTGTTCTAACCAGGTCTAAGTAGTCTGTGAGACACCTGTTTCTGACGTGGAACAATTCTGAGTTCTGAGCCTGAACGTTTTCTGCTTTCCCCTTACAGCACATTACTAAAGGGACTTATAGACACTAGTTCTGAGTGCACTGTCAGTATCATAGTGGTTTCATCTGTGTGTTTCCTTTTTCTCTTGTCTTCAAAGGGGCTGTCAACTGTCCGATCATAAACCTGACAGCATCATAGCCCATTCACACCTGTTCAGGAGGCTTCAGTTTGGTTGTGAACTGTGCTGTGTGTACATCTGTATGTGCTTCACAAGAGCCTGTCATGTGAGTACACTCTCACGGGAGCATATACACACAAGCACAGCCACACCAGTGTCAGGACATCCTCTTGTCTCTGAAACCAAGCACTCTGAGTTTATCTCCACAGAAACCATGCAGAGCTTTAATGCAGTGATTGTAGAAACATTTGAAGTTCTGAAAATCATAATGCATCTCTCTTGGATGTGGGCAGTTCCTGAAAGTGTTTAATTCCCTTGATCACAGGAGAATTCCTGTATCTGGCCTGTGGCTAGCAATGAAATCTATAGGCAAGGTGGAAAAATGGGAGAATGCTTTTAATTCTAAGTACAACTTCTGCTTATGGCTTTCTGAAGCTGCACACTTAAATGCAGCAAATTGTCTTTGGAAGGCTTGTGTTGGCTTGTGTTTGGAAGACAAGCTAACATGTCTTCTAGCTTCCTTTTAGAAATAAAGTTTCTGGCATGAAGTTAGACTTGCCAGTCCGAAGGTCTTGAGTTTTAATGCTGTCTTTCCTCCATCGCTGAACCTTGCGTCCTGCAGGTCTCTTTGATGAAATGGAGGCTACAGATGGGGTTGAACATGGGAGATTTTTAGGAAGATTCTGGAGTCTAAATAAAGGAAAACTATTTGTCCTCTCTGGTCCAATTGTACCTGTCTTCCTGTCTGTCTGTCTGTCTGTCTGTCTGTCTGTTGGTCTGTCTCTTTCTCTCTCTCTCTCTGATACTGGGGTTTATATTCAGGAGCCTTCTACCACTGATCTACACCCCAGCTCATTCTTATTTTTTATTTTGACAGGGTCTCACTAAGTTGGTGAATGTCTAGCCTGGCTCACACTTGCAATCTTTCTGCCTCAACCTCCCAGAATGAAGAGAACACTGGCTTGCTTATCTTCTTAGTAAGCAGAGACTGAAGGTTTCCCATGAGCAAGCTAGATTGAAGAGGAGGAGAAGGAAAAAGAGAAAGAGAAGAAGCAGGAGACTGCTTTAGCACCCACAACGTGAGGCACCCTCTCTAGGGTGACTGGTGAGGAGGCTCAGCAGACAGTCAGGAGACACTGCTCTGAAAAAGTATCCCTGGGATACCTGTGTGGGGTCCTGCGAACTACTGGAATTCCTTTTTATCTGTTCAATATATTAGGATTTCAAATGGAGCTTCATTTACAAAAAGGACACGAAGTCCACTATTGATAAGGCAGAAGCATCCTTTTGGCAGCTATTAGGGCAACTGTGGCTAAAGAGCCCTAGTCTACTTTTATACCTAGGGCCATCAAGTCCTTTTGACCATCATTCTTTTTCTCCTTGACCAACTTAGCTTGTTCCATCAAGAACTGACTCTTCTCATAGAGAACTACCCGTTGTTACCCAAGTGCTGAACTTGGTTAAAACTCAGTAGCTGTGGGTCTGGTCTCAGCTACCTTTATGATGGGGCCAGTGTTGAAAAGGGAAGAGGCCGATCATGAGGGCTTTTGTTCCCCAAGCTGAGAAGTTGGGATTTTCCTGAAAGTCATTAAAAAATCCTAAGTAGGATAGCAATATGCTTAGATTTGCTTTTCCCCTGCTGCCTTGATTGGAGAGTGTATCTGGACTATGAGGAGAAATGAGAGGCAGGGAGTCTTAACAAGTAGCTGTTGTAACTCTAGTATGAGACAGTGAAAGCAGGAGGACAGTATCTTTATGGTGGGACAGGAGGGCTCTGAGCCGAGGCATTTCAGCAGCTGGAATCAACAAGTCGGTGCAGGGTGCATGTGGAGCTAGGGGTGTCTCGGCCAGTCTCCAGCTGATCCACCAAGAGGAAGCACAGAGGCAGGAGTGGTGGCAGTGCAATTCTGAGTAGTCTGGCCCTCAGGACTGTAAGCAGAGAAATTCTGTAGAATATTGGGTCTAGGAGTCCAAAGCTCAAAAGAGAAGTTGGGTGTAAGTATGGAGTTTGTCTGAAAGAGCTGGTCACTGAAGCAGCAGATATCCAGGGAAACAAGCAGAGGACTGAGAGGTTCCCCCAAACAGAAGCTGTAATTCCCAGGCCCACAGTTGCTTCTTTTTTCTAGATGCCCTCTCCCCTTGCAGCTGACCAAGACATTCACATCCCAAACCCATCTCAGAGCAGTGCTATGCCTGGCTTGTTCTTTTTTCTCTAACTCCAGGAGCCTTCCATGCAGACAGAGCTCTGAGTGTCACCGAACATGAGAACATTCACACATTATCTGCTGCTTACCGGCACTGGCAGGATGCTGTGGCACTTGGCTTTTGTTTTTTTCTTTGGGACAAAGCGGGGCACTTCAAGGGTGCTCAATCCACAATCCAGATGGCCATTTGTCAAGTAGAGGGTGAGCTGAGTCAGAGCCAGCTGGTCACTATATGAGAGGTTGAGGCCCGTTGCCCATACCTGATTAAAATGAGGCAGACAAGTGAGGGTGACATCAGGAAACGAGAACCCTAGCAGACTAAAATCATACTGCAGGCCAACCAGACCAGTGACCATGGCACCTAATGGAATAGGTCTTTTCACTACATTGTTCAGCCGAGGGCCGGGGGCTGATTCTAATCAGAAGATTCGAGGTTATATGAGAAATTAAGAGAAATGAAAATACTGAGCCAGTACATTCTAACAGAGATGACTAATCCTGAAAAGCTCATGTTGACTTTGAGTTTTCTGCTAATGGGTTGCCGTTTCATAGGTAGTACAGTGTTTTTCTACTGAGGAAATGAGACATGATAGAAGCTTCAGAGGATGGGGACAAAGGAGAAGAAAGGGGTAAAGAGTGACAATACGAGATGGGAAGAGTGAGAAATATGAGAAAAGGGTAGTTTGTTTTGATTTTGGAAAAGCAGTGTTGGTCTTTCTGGTATGAAACTTAAGGAAAAGTGATAGTTTTCCTGCCCATAAGGAATACAAAAGTGATAGTGATTCCTGCCCATAAGGTGCAGGAATATCAGTTTACCACCACAAAAACAAAGTCATTGTTACTCTCGACTGGTAATGGATAATAACATTATCTTAGCGGTATCACAGGATTATTAGAATACTATAATGCAATGAAAGCACTTTGAAAAATAGACCTGTTATAAATTGCTCTCAACTACTAGATAACTTGGGTAATGTCCATTAATTCCATTCAAAGGATTTATTCTCCTAAACTGGCCAACGATAAGCATAGGTCATCTGCTACTTCTTTCTTTTCCTAAGACAGATCAACTTTAAATTTTCACCCTCACATGGAATGCACAGGCATCTCTAGAATCATCCTCATTTCAGTACTGAAGGTGTGTATAACACTGTGCTGACCACTGGAGAGTCCAAGGGAACAGGCAAGAGTCCTGCCATGAAGAAGACGAAGACAGAAACATATACAATTAATGATGTACAGTATAATATTTAATTAATAATGGAATGGGACAAAGTACTACTGAATCAGAAAAAAAAGACAGGCTGTGTTTGCCCAGTGAAGCTGCCTTCCAGAGGTGACAGCTGAGTTTTAAACGAGCAACAAAACCATGACTGGCCCTCATGCATCAAGTACCTACAGTGTACAGCTGCTTCACAAACATCTTAGATCTTTTTAACAACCTAAAAAAAAATACTTCATGGTACAGATAAAGAAACAAGTCCTGGAGATTGCCCAAGTCCACATAGGAAGTGGTGGCACTGGGATTTGATTCCAGGTCTGGTTGGCTCCAAGTTCGCCCTCCTTACCATCCTGTGCAGGAGGAGACGGCATGGATTGTGTACCAATTCTCTAGGCAAATTAAAAGCTAAAGTTGAAGAGGATCAGACTGTCTTCTTGTCCCATAGAATCCATGCCATAGAAATGTCTTGTGGAGCAAACATGAAGTATTATATTTCTGGAGTAGGCTGTAATTAGCAGTAATGCATTTTCACTGTAGGAAGTTGGAAGCTAACACATTTTCATAAAGACTTGATTAAATATTTTTCTCCTCTTAGAAGGCCTAGTGCCCCGCTTGCCAACTCTGTGTGTCAAAACACATAATATGTCTGCCTTAGAGTGGACTCCTCTCAGACAAATCTAGCAGTGAGTGACTTGAGTGAGCATTGAATGTAAATGGCATCATTATAAGGATATTAAGGGGTCAAGCTGTCAAGGCCCCTTGCTAAACTGAAGCTAATTTCAGGAGCATATTCACACAGTAATGCCCTTTTATAATAGCAAAAAAATCACATTTACAACAATTGTTAAAAACTCACTGCCAAGGATCTGTTGCAGTTGTAAATATACTATTTGTCAACTTAAATTTTTCCTTCTCTATAGAGCCAAATGTAAATCAGATGGGGACAGCCACTGTTCTTCCTAGGAGAAAGTGAGCTTGCTATTCTTGCATGGCAAGCATCTTTCCCCTTGAGTTTTTTTTTCTTTCTTTCCTTTTTGTTTTTTCCTCCGTACCAGGGTTCAGACTCACAACCTCATGCTTGCCAGGCAGACACTTACACCACTGAGCTAAATCCCTGGCATACCTTGCCTTGAGTTTCTGTTTTGATGTCTTAGTGTTCTTGATCAAAGGGAAATATATAACAAGCATTATTAATGTGTGTGTTGATAATATTAATGTTTTGTGGTAAGGTTTTAATGTGAAGGCAGCATAGAGTAGGGGAAAGACTTAAGAACCAAGGACTCAGCCTTTATCTTTTTAAGGCCTCACAGCTGTTTAAACTTAACCGAGCTCCTCAGGTTCTCTCTGTCTCAGTATTCTCAAGTGTCAGAAGAACTAATGGCTATACCTACTACGTGGATATTCTGGGGGAATAAAACAACAAAAGTATATAAATTGTAAGTTATAACATTAATACAAATGTTTATGGTTATTAAAAATTCCCTTTAAAAGGAATAGATTCTTAAGAGGTGTATTTTTTTTTGGTTATCTACATAGCTAGTAGATCGTCCTATTATATAAATGTTTTGCCAAGCTGTAACTCCTGGGTTCAACCTCAAATTCAGTCTAGTGGGTGGTTGGGTTTGGGCAAGGTCACTGTTACTCTAGCTTCACTTTACTGATGAGGATACTGAGATCAAAAAGCAATTGCAAGCTTCGATTGAGATCACAGAGCACAGACCAGAGCTCAAGATTTTCTAGAGATGAAGTACTTTTGTCTCCCCAGGCTGCCCCAGCTCCTTGGCTCACAAAGGGAATGGTAGAACAAATTTCCTTAAGCCTTTTTCTCAACAGCAGGCTTGCCTGGTTTGCTTGGATAATTGTTCTCTCCTCCATCTGGTTTTTCCACCCAAGGCACACTTGTTTTGTGTCTAGGGGTTCTGATCTCCCTTCTAGACTGTCAGCCATTTAGGGGTTGCTGTGGAGTCTCTGTCTTTCCGCAGCACCTGGTGTTTGTGGTAGGGCTGGCAAAGTGGCCGTTCACAATTTCGGGGCTGCACTGTGAACTCCCCACAGCTTTGAGAAGCAGGGTGTGCGTGCATGCGTGCGTGCGTGCGTGTGTGCCTGTGTGTTCTCCAGAGGAGGCTGCAGTCAGATTTAAATGAAGCAAATACTCACTGAGCTCCTCCTCTGTGCCAGCTCCAAGCTTTTATTCACTTCTCATTTTATCTTGTTTTTGGTTTTAGACTTTAATGTTCATTTTAGGAACTCATCTCTCTGATACCCCCATCACAATTTAGATAAGCGACGGCGGTAGTGTCAAGGGCACGATGAGCAGTGACTGAGGCAAGTGGATGGCTTTTTAAATATGTAGGCAGCGGCTTTGGCATGGCTTGCTTATGGTGACTTATAATGGCCAGAGTGATGGGTTAACTGACTAGATGTAAGGATGAGGGAAAAACATTACTGAAGATAGAGCTGGAAGACTGTTACAAACACCTACTGCAGTCAGTTTATTTTATAAATGGAGCAGCTCTGGCGTGGAAAGTGAAGTGGTTTGTCCTAGGTACAGAGCCAGGTTCAGAGGTGCATGGCAAACCCTAAGGTGTCTTGACTGTCATTCAGAAATGACTTGTCAAAAAAGAAATCACTTGTTGATTATTGTGTGACTGATAATACAGAGGCACTTGTTAAAAATGGCTAAAGGGCTAGAGAGACTTACATCCAAGTCTTAAGAGCATTAAACAACACAAAAATAACAAAATACTCATTCAACACAAAAATACTCATTCAGCACTATCTGTAATATTAAAAACTACAGCAGCCCATTTTTGGGCATTGGTTAAGAAGCTTATGACACACCAGAGTGATGGGGTAGTTTGGGATGTTACCATGAGAGATGATGTGGTTGTCAATAACTTGATTTAAGAAGCACAAAACAAGAGGAAAAAACCCATGACTTTAGCAGTGCAAAAACAATATACATAGAAGGCTAGATGAGAATATAACAAAATGTTAGCCACAAGCGGAAGCTTAGAAGACTGATAACTGCAGTTACAGACACCTTCGTGCATCTTCTAGATCCACACTATCTAACATGACAGCCATGAGCCACGCGTGGCCACTGAGCCCTTGAAAAGTGGCTGAGCCAAGTGAAGATGTGCTTTTGATGTAGAACATACCAGATTTCCAGGATGGAGGATGTGAAAAACAATGTAAAATATCTCATCAATAACCTTTCATTCTGAAAAAAGGAAGTGATAACACATTGGTTATGTTGGGTTGAGTAAAAATACTATTTTCATCTACCTTCTGTTAACTTTGAAAAATGAAGCTACTAGAAAATTTAAAGTCATTCATGTGACTTGACTTCTATTCCCATTGGACTGGTTGCAAAGAAACCCATGGCAACTTGAGCAGAAGGGTAGGACCAGGGTGGTAGATAGGGGTGAGGTGCTGCCCATGTCCTGCTCTCCTGTGGCCTCCTACGAGCAGTGCTCATTAGACTTGCATTCAGAGACCTGGTAGACAGGAGAGGGCCAGGCCAGAATGGTTCTGTTCCCAGGTTCTTTGGGAGGACAAGATAGTAACATGGACTAGGGTGGGGGAGGGTGGGAGAAGCCCTAGAATGGAGCCCCCTTTGCCTTAGGTGTTCAGGCAGATGGAGGCCACCTGGTCACCCCTGCTACTTCTGCCTCTTTCCAGTGACAGGCAGGATGCATGGGTAGCACAGCATGAAGACGTGGGCAGATGTGCTTGGGACTTACATTTTGAGATGGTCTCCAAGTGCAAGTAAAGTTCTGTGGCAAAGGATTTGGTCTTGTCTTTCATCAGTGTCTTAAGGAGATCCATGTAGGTATGCCCCTGAGGGGCTGATTTATAAATCAGTGATACTCAATGAAGACTCAGACTTTCAGAACTGTTAAAGTTCATAGATGTTTTGCAGACTAATTTCAATTTCTTTTCTCTTTTTGTAAGGTAAGCATTCGAGTTGACAGAACAAGTGACTTACGAAAGGGCTGAGGCATGTATTTGTGATCCACAGCAAGTGACCTCCCTAGGCTCCGTTTTCCTTCACTAATCACGGGGGATAATAGTCCTGGTGGACTTGCCTCCACATGTGTCTGAGAGTACAGAGGAGAATTATAAGGATTTGCCACTTTTGTGGGGAAAAAAGTGTCAAAGACTTACTCTCCGCCTAAGCCAGTTCTGAGAGATGCAGCACTGAGAATTCACTTGCCACAGAGGTGGTGAGCACTGAACCTTCTGAGTCTCTAAATAGGTTCCTAGAACAATGGGTAGGCTGTGGAAGCCAGGTTGTATGCCTAACTCCATACAGAGAACATGCTGTCCTGATCAGTTCCCTAAGACACGGCTTTTTCCCACCTGGATCACTGAAATGCCGGGCAGCATTGAGCTCTCCATTGTGGTACACACATGTGATGTGCGATCTTCACGAAATGGGTATGCTGCACTGTAAGAATTTCCAGTTAGTGAAATATTAACATGACTATGACATCAGGAGTTGTTTGCATTACATTAAAAAATAATCAGAGGGGCTGGGGATTTAGCTCAGCAGCACAAGTGCCTACCTGGCAAGCAAGAGGTCCTGAGTTTGATCCCTGGTACAAAAAAAAAAATTAGTAGGTAGAGATGATAGCAGCCTCTTGGCCTGTTGCCACCTAGTGGCAACTTCCGGGATAGCCCAGACTTGTAAAGGGAAAGGGGGGCCATTGCCATTGTATGGGGCAGTCCCTCGGTCAGTATTGACACTTTTGGTATTCATCTTGGAAACCTTTCCCTCTGTTTCTATTAGTAGTTTATCCTTTTGGGAATGACTTAAATCATTGCTCCATGTGATCATCTCTGAGTAACTGGAACATCCAATCTCTGTACTAGCTGCCCTGGACACTGCTTTATATTGATTTTTTTGAAATCTTCAGCATCAAAGGCAGAAAAAAAGAAAAAAGCACAGCATAACAACAAAAACCCAGGGCCCTGCCAGTTAGCACTCAGAGGCAAGTAGTAGAGCATGCCTCAGTGACATTTTTTCAAAGGCCTTCGAAATGTTTTGACTAAAGTTAACTGGCTTCCAAATAAGGAAACTGCAAAAATAACAATAAATATCATTAAAATATCCACAAATGGCCCTGTTCTGTATTCATGCTCACGTGCTATGTGACTTGCTTCCCCATTTGATTTTGATTTTATCCATTTTACCTGCGCAGTTACCCGTGATCTGCTTGGTTGACCAGACTTCAGCCCCATCTCATGCCCACCTTTGACCCACCTCACCTTGTGATTTTGCTCTATAAAAATCCCTAGAAAAGGCAAAGTCCTCAGCAATTTACTCGGGACCCCTTCTGTCTGTGTCTCAGACAAAAGGATTCCTTCTCTCAATAAATACATTCTGCTCTAAAAAAAAATCCACAAAAATGGAACATGTCAGCTAAACACAATATGCTGCTCATGTAGTTATATCTAAATCATATACTGTGGGGGTGATGTTGATATGTTTCATGTGATGTGGGTTGGGCGAAATCTCTAAAATTGAAAATACCCAGGGAGGTCTTACACAGCCCTGCGCTGGAAGACTTAGAAAGATCTTCATCATCCTGATATCTTCATTTTAAGGACAAGGATTCTGAGAGGTGAACTGATTTGCCCAGGCCCATCATTAGGGGAATAATGGAGATCAAAGACTAAGTCCCTGATTCTGGTCCAGCTCTTTTCTTGTTGTTGTTTTATTATTATTATTTAAAGAAAGACAAAACAAAATAGAAAATGGGCAGAAATAGCACATACTTTCAAAGAAAAGAAATAAACAGTAATAAATCACTAGTTGATGTATACATACTGTCCCCCTACAAATAGTTGTTCAAGATACAAAGGGGAACATATAAATGGGAATTAAACCAGGGAAACTGCAAACAGTTCTGTTCAACTATCTAACAGAAACTAAATAATATGGCTATCAATCTTACATACTTAGACATGTACACATTTATCCATATCTTCATTTATATTGAGACCTAACAAAACTTATTAGATTAAAATCCTTCTGAACAAAGATTAATAATATTGCTGGATTTCACTTCATAACACTCTGGAATCAGCACTGGGTACTGCAGTGCCCCTTTCTTTCCTTCAAAGTATTTGTTCATTTCATCATGTGTCATAAGATCAGTTCTCAAAAACTGTTTATAGGTTTTACACAAGCATGAGTCTTAACATGTATTTCTATCCTTTCTGTATTGGAGAAACAACATATTCCTATAGACATATAAAATAAAAAAGACATACAAAACTGCTGTATAAGGTGTTCTACCATGGTCACTGTGCTGTTTCTTGTTATCATCAACAGAATTGGCTATATCATCAGATAAAGTATAATTGAACATATCAGTACATAACAGAATAGAAATACAACTCTGTAGATAGTATAGAGCTACAAAACAGGTATTAATCAAATCAGAATGGATATCATGGTAAATCATTGTCATTTTCAATATAGTTGTCTATACTCCCCAACTTGATACCACCAACCTAACAGTTTTGAATAAAATCGGTCAATAATAAGCAGCAATCAAACAAGACAGATTTAACTAAGATCAGTTACAACAGTATGAGTCATACAGGGATCCTGATTGACCTAATAGGAAATTAAAGATGACCACTGTGCTATGTCCTAATATCTTTAGGACAGCTGTCTGTGCCCTCAGATCTAGTGCTTGTATACAAACTAGGACGGAACAAGTTCCAACCAAGCAGAGTGGTGCAACTAATAAGGTTTTAATTCCTGATACACTATATCTTCTGCTGGTTTTTTTTGAAAACTATTCCTCCCCTTTACTCCCCCAGAATGAATTATGTATTTTTGGGTCTCCCCAACACTCATGGTTTTATATTGGGGGGTGGGGCAACCTGCTATTTACCTAAGCGTTTCCAAATTTTCTCACTCCTGGACTTGATCTCTAGTTATATATCTTCATTTATTAAAGCCTGTCTGTTCAACCTATCCATAAATACTGGTCCTGTTATCCCTATTACTTTCTGGTTCCCTATCACATTGAGTTCCATTTTCTCATATTTGATTTTGGTCCATATAACCTTCTTCAGACTAACTATATTTCCAATGAAGAGCCTCTTGGTGGACCCTACCTCTTGATCCACTCTGCCTGCAATTCTCTCTTTGTTCCCTTAAATTAGTGTATCTAGGCCATCTATATTAGAAATTATATCCAACCTTCTTTGCCTCATTTCTGTTGTGCTCTTTTTCTGTCATTAGTTGTCTGTCTTCTTCATTTTGCTTTCTGTTCCATTCATTGTGGCCTCTCTGCCACTGTTTCTGGAGTCCTAGTACTTTTCTCTCTCTTTAGAATGTCCCGCAGTATTCTCTGTAGAGTTGGATTGGTGGTTGCAATTTCCCCAGTTCCTCTTTATCTTGGAAGCACCTTGTCTCTCCATTAATTTCTAGGGAAAATTGTGCAGGATATATCAATCTTGGCTGGAGGTTATTGTCTTTCAAGGCTTGGATTATTTTACCCCATGCTCTTCTAGATTTGATGGTTTGTGCCAAGAAGTCTGCTATAATTCTGATGGGTTTTCCCTTGTAAGTGATCTGTTTCTTGTCTCTGACAGCTTTTAATATTGTTTATATTGGATTTCTGGAATCTTGATTATTATATGCCTGGGTATAGTTCTGTTTTGATTGTAGGTGGCTGGAATTCTGTATGCCTCATACATCTGAGCATCTTTTCCTATGTTTGGGAAGTTTTCCTTAATTATTTCTGTGAATAGCCTTTGCAGTTCCTTTGTTTGTACCCCTGCTTCTTCATTCACATTCTTTATTCTTAAGTTGTAGATCGTCTTGTCATCTTCTAGCCTTTGTATTATTATTGCTTGTTTCCTTGTTATTTTTAAGAAGTTTTTCCTTTCATGTTCCCACATTACAAACCTGTTCTCCAATTCAGATAATCTATCCTTAGTTTCTTTCAAGCTGTTATGCCAGCTTTCAATAGAGTTTTTAGTTTTCTGGTAATCTCTTTGAACCTGCTTCATGTATTCTGTATTTTCTTTATTTTCTCCCCCTTTTTTTGTTCTTCCATTCTACCATGTGTTTTTTCTTGGGAGGTGTTAAGCATTTCTTTAATTATTCTATTTATATCTTGCTTTACTTGGTTAAATACTTCACTTTTGAACTTGTCTATGAGGTCTTGAAGATACTGCTTTATGTCTATTGGTGCTATGCCTGATATTGCATGTTTGCTGACCTCAGTCTCCTTTGCATTTACCTCTCCTGATCAGTGTTCTCAGGATTGGGGACTGAGGACCCTTTCTTGTTGCCTCCTCTTCTCATATTTTTTGTTCCTTCCGTACAGGTGTATAGAGGAGGCCCAGTTTCTTTCTTTGTCCGTTTCAGTTTGTCTGAAGTCTGCTGACTAGGTGGTCCCACCCACTACAGTGTACTAGGTTGTACAGACCCGTGCAGCCTGTGTTGGGCCCACCCCTCTGGGTTAGTCACCCTGCTGAAGGCTTCACTGTGTTAGGATGTACTGCCAGGTGCAGGGACCTGGTTTGGGCCAGCCTATTGGGCCTCAGTCCTCATGGCGTCACCAGGTCAAGTGCTCCCCACCAATCCCGCTTGAGAAGGGAATATGTGACTGAAGTCACTATAGCACCTTGTTCAGGCCAGTCTGCCCGGTCCCAGAATGTCCTCTATCGGAGCCTCTTTGTCTATGGAAGGGTCTTTATTCCTCTCACTCACCGCAGGTTGATGCAGGGTTCCCCACCAGCTCTGCTCACAATTTGGTTCACCAATTGCTGCTCTCAGAGCATTCGCGTTTCCATTGAGTTGAAACTAGCGGGTTATCCTGGCTGCGCCAATTCAGCCGTGTCTGGCAGCCGCAGCGAATTCATCTGCAAGTTCAAGCAGCGGCACCAAGACTTTAGCTGTTCCGATCGTAGCACCGGGATTATGTTTTTAATTGGTTTCTCTCAGCTTAGTTCGTTCCAGGGTCAGCAGGGTTTACCTCTCTCTGTTTGGGACTTCCCACATTGTATTATTTTTGGAATCTAAGTTGGCTCTCTCAGAGAGCCTCTGTAGCTGCTGTTACCTATCCGCCATCTTTTCTCGATTTCCCTGGTCCAGCTTTTTTGATGACACCTAATTATTAACAATTAAAAACTACTTTTTTTGCTATAATGCCCAAGGCTTCTCTGTCACTCTGAAAATTCTTTCAGAATGTGTCAAAACTTTATTCAAAATTAACTTGGGTATCCAACATGAAAAATCTTGTAATTCAAACCTGCATTAGCAGTAGCCACACTAGTATTTTTCACCTTTGTTAGAAACAACACTCCTGCCAATCTTTTAGTATCTATTCCACCAAAGTGAGTACGCCCACAAATCTTTTACTATACTTTTTTTTTTTTTTGGATTGAACTCACAACCTTGCACTTGCTAGGCAGGTGCTTACACCACTGAGCTAAACCCCAGCTCTTTTACTATACTCTTGTCTTCTCTGTTTCTTTTTCCAAGGTTTTTCTGATACTTTTTTAAACAGGTAAGACTGATGTTCTATCTGATAATATTTATATTCGTAGGACACAGACTTACATACTTACTTCTTTTTTCTCGTTTCTCAATTATGAATGTTTTGGAAAGATCCTTTCTTATTTTGACATTAAACACTAAACTCTAATAAGCATGAAGTCCCAATTTTTATAACCATTTGGTTTCTAGGATTAGTAACTATGTATGCTTCTTCTATAGCAACCCAAGACAGTAATCCCATACTGTATACAGTTCTTCTGTAATTTTCATGCTGTAAACATCAGGGCTGGTGAATGACTTACTTCACTGAGAAGTGCTCCTTTAGTGCTACTACACATGATCTCTAAAAGGCTTTGTCGATTTTTAAAGCAGAAGGGCTCTTACTCAGGAGCTTCTGACTGGAAGGGTCCCTGGGCAAGTCCTTGTGAGATGTGGAGGACTCTCTCAGCCAAGTGGAGACCTCTCACGGTGAGGACGAGCACATAGCCCAGCCCTAAGTATGCAATGACTTGCTAGCAGAGTTTTCTTCTCCTTTTCAGTTTCCTTGACAGCTCTGATAAACCAGACTCTTTTATAGAGAATAACCTTGGTTGTAGAATATATGGTCAGAAACAACTATTAGAAGGCCATGGCCTTTGAGCTAGCCTCATCCTACCTCTTCAGAGCCTAGAAATGAGGCTTCTCATCTTCATGCACTTGTATATGAAAGTTCATTGCAACATCACTCTTAACAGTCAAAAAATGGAAGTGACCTAAATATCCATCAATAGATGCATAAGCAAAACCTAATACAGCCATATGGTAGAATATTATTTAGCCATAAAAGCAATGATTGACATAACTGATATATGCTACAGCATGAATGAATGATGAAAATACTGTAAATGGAAGAAAAGTCACAGAAGATCACCTACTGTTCGATCTAGATGAAATGTTCAAAATAGAGAAATTCACAGGAGACAGAAAATGGGTCTCAGTGACTGAGGGGAAAGAGGTATGGTGAGTGACTTCTAATGGGTAACACATTTCTTTTTGGAATGAGGGAAATTTTGTAAAAGTAGATAATTATGATGGTTGCACAAGTCTGTAAATATACCAAAAACTACTCAAGTGTGAATGTTCAGAAGTTATTATGTAGCATATAGTATCTCAGTAAAGCTAGCCCCACTCCTTGCAACCCCGAATTGATATCTACACAATTTTTATGGCCCGATATTTAAATCTAGTTGAGTATATACATAATAACTGACACAGAGGCCTGTGATAAACCACTTCCAAAACTACTTTCTGAATTTATACTACACTTATACTTCATTCAGATCTGTAAAAAGCTTGTTATGTATTGCTAACCAATATCTACCACATGCACTAAAGCAAACTAATAACCAGTGTGTGGGTCAGTACATGGGACTTAATAAGCAGTCCTGAGTTGGAAGCATAATACATTAGCATAATGTGATATGCATAATCTCCAAAGACTCAGTGAGCTCTAGGGATACAGTGTTATGTTTCTGGAAAGCAGATTTCACCTCCTCATACTTCCCACTGTGGGCTTCCATTATGTGTCAGTTCCCAGACCGAGTGAGGCAGGGCATGGTGAAATCCAGACAGAGGCAGGTCTGGCCAGGATGGTGGGCACCTGATAAAGGAAAGTTGGACTCTTGCGTCTCCCTTTCCCCTTTTTGCTCATCCCAGCAGTTCCCAGCCCCTCAGCCTATGTTCCATGGCATGGACCTTCCCCAAGGCTGCTTGCTTTCCGTAGGGGCCCTGCCTCGTCCCCACCAAGTTAATACAGTAATCTCATCAGTCCTCACTAATTGGCTGGCAGTAGAGTAGAGTCCAGGTGATGTGAGTTTATCACATTGGAGCTTTATGGGATGAATCTGGAGTGCCCCCCTTGTTGCCTGTGGACTCTGGTGTTTGATTCCACACCCTGTGGAACCAGTATGTCATGTTCTGGACAGCAGTGATATTCCAGAAGCTGCTTATTTGCAGACTGCAGGAGGGAGACTTGGAAAGAGGAGGGGAAATGAGTACTTACTCGGGGTCTGTTAGCGGGAGGCACGGCGGTCAGTATGTCTCATGTCATCTTCACAAGAGCCCTGTGAGGGGCACTGGCATCGTCATCTCACAGAGTGACAGCTGAGGCACAAAGAATCTAAGAAATGTTCTCTGGCTGCCAGCTAAGCGGTAGGGCCAGGATGAGTGTCCAGGATTTCCTGCCATGCTGGAGTCTGATGAAGGTGCTCCTGGTGGGATGTGAGAGTGCACCACGGTTCTGGGGGTCACACTGGCAATCTGCCCCAGTTACTAACGGTTCTGGAGCTGGGCAGGCCATTGACTTACTGTGGGACTTTGGGCAAGCTGCCCACCCTTCTCTGCCTCACCTTTCCCATTATTTGTCTGTAAAGTACTTAGAGAGCCTATCCTAGGAAAGCCATAGAAGAACAATGAAATACTGCCCTGTGGTAGAGGCAAAAAGCCAGTGTTCCTACCTGAGATCTATAAGAGTCCTGTGGCTCTTTCCAGAAATGTATGGGTGGAGTCTGAGGGCCCTGGGGAAAGTTCCATCTGAGTGGCCACTGACTGAAAACCACGCTCAGTCAGTCCTGGTCCCCTGTGTGGCTTCCACGGGGCTCTGCCCTGCATTTGGCTCTGCCTGCTGAGCTCAGCCCAGGGCTGCCTTTAACTGCTGGCCCCTCCATGCCAGCTGTCCCTAGATTTCACCTACAAAGAGTGGAAACAACAGCGTAGGGAGGCACTCCCCTCTTGCCTGTTCCCGCCCCGTCCTACTCATCTTCCAAGCCTTCATGCACTGCTTCTTCGTGCAGACGG
Source organism: Cavia porcellus (assembly GCF_034190915.1). Lineage (NCBI taxonomy): Eukaryota > Metazoa > Chordata > Mammalia > Rodentia > Caviidae > Cavia > Cavia porcellus. The sequence continues at coordinate 1,563,671 of NW_026947493.1, forward strand.
AATACACTGAGCAGGCTCTTAACTCAGTGTACGTTCTCAGTCTTAGCTCTGCCTGTATGCACCAGGCATTTCACAGTCTTTGAGACGATTTGTAAGAAAACATTGTGAAATTACTTTGCTCACATTTCCTTCATCAAGAGTAAATATTTTAAAAATCCAAAATATGTACATTGATTTTTTTCCCCCCAAAGATCTGCTGTGGCATATTCTTTAGTACACCATATATCTTTAATGTTAATAGAAGTTCTGGAGTGTTATATCTTTGAAAAATGTCCTTATCTTGAGCCCATTAGAAAATAACCTTTTGGGGCTGGGGATTTAGCTCAGCGGCATAAGTGCCTGCCTTGCAAGCAGGCAGTCGTGAGTTCGATCCCTGGTACCGATAAAAAGAAAAAGACAAAAAAGAAAAGAAAAGAACCTTTCATCCTGCACATTCTATTTACAGAGGATCAGGAATTTTGTTGTCACAAGAGATTCAAGACATAGCTCCCTCCTTGCCAGTCACTGTTAGTGACTGGCAGAAACTCCATGTTTTACCTCCTGTTCCCTGCTGATATGCTGATGGGAGGGACAAGGAGTGAACTTTGTTAGTTTATTTGAATTTGGATTTGGTATTGGCACCTAATTCTGGCCGATCAAATTTTGGTGAGTTTAATATCATTTGCATATTAAGTGATTAAACGATTAGTAGAGAAACCTACCAAGATTAAAAAACAGATGTAAGGTTAGCACTACATGATGGGCCAGGAACATGGCAAGACAGGGCAAGACTGACTCCTTCGTGAAGTGGGGAGATGGAACGATGGGGAACACAATGAATCTTACGTTTAAGAAATGGAAGTATATATTCAGAGGGATATGCATATCGTTAAAACAGTTCTATTTATGGAAAAGATTCATGTAACTTTGTAAAGGTTTTCAGGGATTTTAAAGGATTTTAAGGCAGCAGATGTTCAATAACATGTTTAAGTTTTAGTTTTACTGAAAAAGCAATGGATTGCCTATATTTTCTTATAAAAATCACTACAGTGCCACCTCACTTTAAGAATTATAAGTTCATTATATCTAAAACATAATTTAAAGTAACATAAAGGTTCCTAAAAATACATATTACTCAGTGGATTGGGAAGATTTTACGTTACAAGATCCCCTTCAGAATTCTAGTGTTTTGTGTCACTTCTTGTTCTTTTTCTACAAAGACAGATGGTGTCAGTAATTGCCTATATATTTAATTAAGTTAAAAAGCTACATAGTAAGGTTTTGGCAAAAAGTAGAAAATTTTGTGCTATCAGCAAAGAAAGCAAAGGAAGCAGGAACTGTAGCATAAGATGCCATTCCTCACCAAATACATTATTTTTGGTGTCTGTATGTGTTAGAATGTGAGGCTGCATTTCATTAATGATCAGGACAGAGAAATTCATCCTGAAAGATAAAGCCCATTGAATGGCTGTTCTCTTCCAGTTTTGACCACCTAAATGAAAGTGATTCTGCCTGTGGTCCACATCCCCTCCATCCTTGACCCAGTACTTTAGTGTTTATTCAAAACTTCCCTGATACTGGGTGTTTGCCTGAGGCTTCTCACCTAGTAGGCTAATCATTGTAAAATTATTATGGGGGAGGAAAGCAGCAGCTACTTGTAGAAAGTGGTTTGGGAAACTGACTTAACCATTCTTGTAGTGTCTGTTTTCAGTGTTCCCATCCCGTGAATCCACCTTCTGGCTTAATGGCAATATGGCGCTCCCAGCTGTGGCGTTGTATATGGGCTGCACATTTAAACTCTTAAAGCTTAAAAATGGCTACCACAACACTGATTTTACTCCACTTCGCTTAGTCATTAGCATTTAATGATTACCTTATGTGCTGAGCACAAGGATGGAATATATTAAAAAAAATAGAAGATGTGTTTTCTGGCTTTAAGCTGTTCAATTCAATTCAACAAGCAGATTGAGGAAATACAAGGGAACATACATTTTCTCTGGTGATGGTGGAGGAGAAGGGGGATCATTATCAAGCGAATTCACCGCCAATCCACTCACTGTAGTGCACAGCGTTTACTGTTAAAGATCACAGCTTGGCACCTCGACTTGTCCTGGTGGGAACCCTGGATTGGCCACTCGGTAGCTGTGTACCTTGCCATGTCACTGCGCCCTCGGTTTTCTCTTTGTATGTTAGGTGTAATATCCACCTCTGAGGGGGTGTGAGGAATAGGGTTATTACATGGACGCGCATAACGATGCCTAGCAGATGATAAAATTTCAGCAGATAGTTGATATTATCGTTAATAACTATTCTGACCGTCTGAGAGGCTAGACTGGAAGGAGGATTAGTTAACACAGATGTCCAAGTGGAACTGGGTGTTGAAACATATTTCAAAGGATGAGTAGTTGACAATAAAAGCAGTGCAAGTTGTTGGGATGATGGTAACATGAGAAGTAGCTGGAGTGTGTTTACTGAACACAGAGCCGTTCCACTCCCTGGTTCTGGTGCATATGAAAAATAAGAACGATGAGTGCCCTGGGGAGGGGTGGGCAGTGCCATCTGATTTTAAGAAATAATGAAGGACAAGGGCACATTATCCTATACAGTGACAGGAGAAAAAAGAAACGAGTGCTAAGGACAGTCTTACAGAGCTCAGACGATTCAGCAGCAACAAACAACCTGTTACAGTTCACATCTAAAATGTCCCCCAAAGACTCATGCATTCAGAGATGGGCTTTTTGGAGCTGATTTGGTCTTGGGAATGCTCTGTTCATCAGCAGATTCATCCGTGGGTGAGTTCATGGCTGAATATGCCCGTTAGGAAGCAGGGCGTGGCTGGAGGTGCATCTGGTGCATATCCTGGCTCCTCCCTTTCTGTCTGACTCTGCTTCCATGGGGTGGGCAGCTTCCTCTGCCATGCCCTTCTGCCGGGCCATTTCTGCTCTCGAGAGGAGTAAGTGTGGATGTTTATGGGGTATAAAGCAGTGTAGCCACTGTGGAAAGTATGGTGCTTTCTCAAAAAATTGAGAATGTAAGTATTATAAGATCCAGCAACTTTATACACACACACACACACACACACACACACACACACACACAATGGACTTTATTCATTTTTTATAAAGAGAGAAATCCTGCTACTTGTGACATGTGTGAACCTGGAGGACACTATGTTAAATAAAATAAGCCAAACGCAAAAGGTCTCATCTAAGCTGCTGACAGTGTTGTTTCTTACTGAATGAATTGTTGATTTATAGTTCAGAGGTATAAAATTAGTTGGTAATTAGACCATTTGATGTTGTGAGCTTCACAATCAATCGTGTACTAAGAAATAAAGAAGGCATCTTTGTGGTTTGTTGTTGTTGTTTTATAAACATTTATTATTTAGAGACAGGGTCTTGTAGCTTCAGCTATGACAGCTATGTAGTTCAGGCCACCCTTTAACTCACTATAGAGCCTAGGCTGGGCTCAAACTCACAGTGATCCTTCTGCCTCAGCCTTCCAAATGCTGGGATTACAGGTATGTACCACCACACCTGGTAAGAAATAAAGCAACTCTGTCTGGGTGTTATCACCCAAAGAAATTAAAATAAAAATGAAGTCAAATTTACAGAAACAGCAAGTAGAAAGGTGAATATCAGGGCTCAGGAGGTAGGAGTAATAGATACTGCTATAGTATAAAAACTTTCTGTTATAAGGTGAGTAAGTTCTGGAGATCACATATACCTGATGACTAGAGTTGATTAGTGCATTGACTAGTGCATTGTACAAATGGCATCTGCTAAGAAAATAGATCCCATACAAAACAAGGCAGCCATCTGAAATGATGGGTATGTAATTTGTGGTGTTTCACAATGTATATGTGAGTCAAAATATAACACTGCAAATCTCGAATACATACTCTTTTTTGTCTCTTTGAGACAGAGTTTCACTATGCAGTTGAGACTGGCCTTGAACTCATTTTGTAGCCCAGGCTGGCCTCAAACTTGCAGCAATCCTCCTGCCTCAGCTTCCCAAGTGCTGGGATTACAGGCATGTGCCACCACGCCCAGCATAAATACATACTTTATTTTTATCTGTTTTTAGGTACAGGGATGAACCCAGGGCTACTTGTATTCTAGATAAGCACTCTAGTAACTACATCCCCTATAGACCATTTTTGTCATTTATATGTTGGTAAAGCTGGGGCTGGGGCTGGGGCTGGAAAAGCACAATTTTGAAAGGGAGATTTTAATCCCACAAAAATGTTGACTACCGTTGGCAGACAGGTAGGAGAAAGACTTTTGGGGTGTTGTGCTGCTGGGGTGGGAAGGCAAGGCCAGCTGTAAGTTTTCGCCTGTCAAGAGTCTCCTGTTTTCCCGTAGCCTTAGCAGGAAGTCTTTTCCGTGTTCCCTACTGCTGCCCTCTTGAGTCCTGCAGATAGTGATGCCGGCTGAAAAGGGCCAGATGAGGAGTGAGTACCCAGATTCCCTGTCCTGGCAGTGTTCCTGGTGACTAAAGGTAGTTAGAGACCTCAAAGTCCTGACAGTGGCTTCTGTGAGAGGAAGCAAGGAGCTCGACGGTGACAGCGCCTCTGAAGGAGTCCTGGGTGGGACCGCTGGGTATGAACAGAGGAACGAGGCCTGTTGTCAGGAACCAGTTAGCTGCGAGCTGAGGTTTAGGCTTGGGCTCCAGCTTTCCCAGTGTCCAAGTGTGCAGTGTAACGAGGTTGATGAAGCATTTAAGGAAAGTCACAAGGTAACAAAATTACCTTGGCAAAATCAGCCCCTGGTTTACCTGCGCTTTCACTAGTCAGGAGAATTGTAATTTTCACTGTAAAATCTGTCATCATTGGCCTGTTTGTTGTAAAAGTCATCATCATTGCCATCATCATTGCTATTATTTGTATATTACAGGTTTCTTTCACTGACACAAAGATAAGGACCTTTAAAAGGATGAGTCTTTTACTATAATGTTTCTAAATCCTTTGGGATCTGTTTTCCCTTTACTAGGTATTAGGTTGTGATTAACAATGTGCCTATTATAACATTTAAAAACACTGAATAATAGGCACTTCTGTTTATACCAAAGGCCTATTAAAAATTAATTTAGATATACACTGTTAACCTTCTTGTACATAAATAAAACACCTTCTCTAAAGAGAGAAAGTAAATCTCACTGAGTTCCCTTGGTGAATTCCTTATGAATCTTGAAAACAGAGATAAGGAGATATTACAAATGAGAGTACTACAGGAGAACTCAGAAGTATTCAATCTATTCATTTAATAAATGTTTATTGAGCATCTATTATATGATAGAGGGATATGAGATGCTGAGTATATAGAAATGAACCAAAAGGAATTATGATATTTCTGTAGACCTTGGCTTTTCCATGGCCTGAAATAAGTGTACTCATTTTTGAAGCTTACATACCACTCTGAGATAATGATAATGCTCAGTGACTTTTAAAAATAATGCTAATTCAATTCAGACTTCACTCACAGTTGGAGAGCCTGCTGAGGCCTGTGTGACAGTTTTACATGTGGTTATGCCATCTGATTTAATAAGAACAGCACCTTTATCTGTCTGCTCAGCCTCTCAGAACATCCTGTGAGGAAGGCAGAAATTTACCACTTGTTAACAAGAGAATATAGCTTAGAAAGGTTCAGTGAGTCGTCCAGTGTCATATCAGTCATTGGAAAGGGTGGGACAGGAAACCTTTACTATAACAATGCAAGTATTTTCAGACCCTTTTTCTATTCTAAGCTGATATTCTCTGTTTAGAAAGTGTTTTTTAAAAAAGTTTTCAGAACACATGGTGTCTTAGCTGCTTTCTTTGTTGATGGGACAAAATACCCAGCACCCACAAATTGAAGGAGGAGAGGTTTTTTGGCTCACAGTGTGTAGAGGTTTCAGTCCACAGTCCACGGGCTCCAAGGCAGGGCGGCGTGGCTGTGGGGCCTGGTGGAGGAAAGCTGCTCGTGGCATGGCTCACAGGAAGCAGCGGAAAAAGGGAGGAACTGGGCAAGGAGCTAACCCCTTTCAGACCACGCGCGCGCCCAGGTACCTGCCTCTGCTGACCAGGCCCACCTGCTCACAGCACTGGCCATGATGCTCCCGTAATCTGATCACCTTCCAAACACAGGACTGGTTAGATCTAAACCATACCGTACTGACTAGACTGATCAATATCATCGTTATCTCCCTCATACTCTGTATAGCTGATCATTCTCATTTCCTTTTGTGGCTGCCTGACATATTTAGGGTCATTACGGGGCACTTCCTGCAGCCAGTTTTCCTCTGAACTCTTCTTTCTTAAAGATTGGCTCCCACTCCCTTTTAAAAGTAGTAATGATCAATGTTCATAAAATAGATGTTCACAATTATTGAAAAACAAAGAAGGTTTTCCTCTGGAAATTTCAACAGGAGCATCTTTGCTAACCTTCTTGTTTATAGAGAATTTTATATGTAGAAAAGGAATTGCCATATAAGTTCATATTTACGTGACACCAGTCAGATACGATGTCTGTGATCACAGATCATCATTTTTCTTCATATATATGTACTTCTACCACCACCCTTCAGAACTTTTTCCCGTATAGATACATTCCTTTCTTACATTCCTTCAAGTCCACATCTTTCAACCCACATCCCACCTATTGTGTAAAACCCCTTTTTGATTGCTCCCAACAGAAATGCCATTCTTCTTGTCCGAATTCACGTGGCAAACTGATTGGTGGCTAACCTGACATTACCTTTTTGATGTCCCTTTTAATGTTCTATACAGTTGTCACTCAAGCCTTTTCTAGTAGCTCCTTTTTTCAGCTTGTCCCCCCAGCTAGACTGTGAACTTCCTGAGGGCAGGTACGCCCACGCCTCTAGCGTCTTGTGGCTTTGCTAGCACTAGCACAGTGGTGTAGATAATTGATGCTCAATGAATACTTGTTTTGTTGCAGGCTTCCCAAAAGTGAGTAAATAAGCCCAATAGGTCTGGATCATCTATAAGGTCCCAAAGTTCATCAGTCAACAAATATAAGTCAAATGGCTGGCCTAATGGAACCATCATTGTGTTAAATCTAAAGAGGAAAAAAAAATACAAGGCTTAGCACATTTTGTAGAGGATTTCAAAATGAATAGAGGCAGTAGCTACACCTGTGAGCCTCATAGAACAGAAAACAACTGTGTGTATGTATGTAAGGCAACACTGGATGACAGCTGCGAAGGGGCTAGCAGGGACGCGTCTTATCTGTTCCCTCAGCACCTGGAGGGGAGTGTGTAGCCTTCCTTGTTTTAGAGCTGCACGCCAGTCCTTCCTCGAATGGAAGCCTTTGGCAGGTGCTCCCTGCCCCTCGCAGAGCCCACAGGCTGCTGCCCAGCAGGACCTGTCAGGGTTCCCAAGCAGCTCTGGCTGCTGCTTGTTGGAGGGTTGGGTCCCTGCAGCAGATCAGGAGGCAGAGCCCGCCCCTCCTCCTCATGTAAGAAGGCCAGATCTGCACCAGGATCGCCTTCCAGAGCACCAGGAGCCTGCTAGAATGTCCCCATGTGTAGGATCCTGGGGTCTCGCTCCCAAGGGTACTGTTGGAGGCCATTTTGTGCCACACTTTAACAGCCCCCTTTCCTTTTACTCCCTGTGACCTTGTGTTCTAGCCGAGGCTCCCGATGCTTACACCCCACGTTTCCCACACCGCTCTTCTGTTCTGCTACCTGAAAGCTCCTTCTTGGTGACCACTCTCATTTATCTACATTGCCCAGGTTCCCAGTCGCTTTGTCTGCTACCACACCACCATGGTTTATGAGAATTTTAATGCAAAGGTCACCTCCGTTTTCTGCCTCTCCTGTCTGATGCATTACTTTTATAAGTGCACAAGATCATATATATGGAAATATCCTGTAAAATTTAATCTTCAATAAAAACATGATTGTATTCTATTAGTGTCTGATTAGAAATACAATACATGGTTACTTCTGATAATGCAGATGCCAGGGCCAAGGGTCTAACTCAGTGGCGGAGTACAGGCTCTGTGAGCCCCAGGTTCAATCCCAGCACCAGAAATAAACACACAAACAAAATTTTAAAGAAGAAAATGCAGAAAGCACAAAGAACAAAATAGCAATCCCTTCTGTATTATAGTTCCCTACTGCTGTTGTAACAAATTGCTACAAATTTCCTGGTTTAAAACTGTATGCCAAAAACTTTTAAAATCAGTGTTTACATTACAGTCAAATTTCAAAGACACGAGGCAATTAAGAAAAGAGGCAAACGTGCCAACAAACGTGAAAAAGTCACGCATTATAAGAAAGAAATACTGAGTAAAATCATGTAGCATTTTAAAAAATCTGTTAAACAGGCAAAAACAAGAGGTTACTACTATACCAGTCTCTGTTATAGTAGGCATGCCAGCTACAAAATAAATCAAAGTGCTTTCTGAGGTGATACTACTTACAAAGTGACTAGAGGCCATGCCTGTGACTTGTCTCTATTCCATCCGGAGAACAAACTGTTTCTCTTGCTCATGGGATATGGTTACTTGGCATGGTCACCTGAAACTTCTCAGCTACAACTCAAACTGCCATGTTACAGGTATTAATGGGAAGGGACAAAGAGAACTCCTAGCATAAAGTCAGAGAATCTTGGGTTAATATTTATCTGTTTTACTCAACCAATGTCTGCCTTCCTCCAGAAACCTTAGTAACATTGCCCTCCATCAGCTCTAGAGCAGCTCATTCATTCAACAAATATTTACTGAACACTTCCTTTGTGTCCGGGTAAAGGTAAGTGCTAAGCGTATGATGAGGAACAAAAGCAGACATAGTGCATCCCTCGGGGAGCTTACAGACTGCAGAAGCAGATAATCATGTAAGCAAGTTTAAACCTGCAGCTGGGATGAGTGACAGAAAAGAGCCACATGATAATATGAGAATATAAAACAGTGCCATTTGACTTTATCAAAGAAATCAGTAAAGGCTTCCTTAAGCAAGTGAGGCCTGAGTTGAAATATGATGGTAAGGAAGAGGGGTTAACAAGGTCAAAAGAAGAGACAAGAGCTTTTCACCCAGAGGGGTGGCATGTGCAAAGGCCCGGTGGCAGAGGTAATGTGATGAATAAAACACTGTGGCTATGTGGGTGGATGAGAGAGAAACAGAGAGGGAGTTAGGTGAGTAAACTTGACCAGTACATGGTAGCAGCCAAGGGTAGCGCGGGTCCTGTCCCACAGAAAGCCAGATACCCCGGGAAAACCAGAGTTGTGTAAAGTTTTCTTGTACTGCTGTGTGCACGTCTTTCTATAATAAACTTATGGAAGAAGCACAAGTCCAAGACCCATGAATTTCACCCTTTTTCTCGAGATTATAGTTTGGGGAGGCAACCTCCCCAGCCCTCCTGTGCCTGCTTTCCTGCCACCTGGATCTTGCTTCAGGGCCCACCCCTCTGGTCTCCTGCACCTCAGGAAGATTTCTGAGTGTCCTTCAGTCTGTTCTTTACTTTCAGCCTGTAGGTTGGAGAACAGAATGCGAAACCAACAGAGGGCCAGGGAAGGCAACTGAAAAATGGTTGTTGAACAAGCTAAAAACTACCCGAAACCTAAACTCCTGCTTTGAAACCATCATCCAATGAAATGGAGAGCAATCAAACAGGATAATGACTGCAGAACAAGGAAGGTTTATTTACACTGCTCGACAGCCAGAGGATACAGAGAGGCAGCTAAAAGGCCATTTCATCCTTCAAACAGTCCTAATGCCCACTACAAAAAGGGGAGAAACCGAACAGTTCAGAAAATGAGTCCATGGAGTAGTCGTGAGTGTTGGCCTAATCAGTTTGGTGGGGAGGAGCAAAGCAAAAATAGCTAGAATTGTTTAGCCAGAATATTATACATCAGTGTCATACGTGTGCACGTGAAGATGTTACATGTGTAACCCTGATGAGTAAACGCCCCTGCAGAATAATCATATGCAGATGTTATAATCTGTGAAATGCTTCAGACATGCAGTAGTGAAACCAGCTATTATTTCTGAGTTCGTCCATTGCAGGAGAGAAGTATAATAAATGGAAAGGAACCCAGCCCCCAAAGAGAACACGGATGCCCTCATCTGTCCTCGCATGGAGGAAGAGCTGGGCTTTCAGTGCGGAGAACCCAGGGCTGCTCATGGGGTTGGCACCACTGTATTTCATAAGCAGGATCTCATAGTTCCGACATGTTTCCCAGTACACTTTTTAAAAGGCAAAATTGATCACCAAAATTGCTGATATGCTATGATAAGAAACAGAAATGATTCAACTCTTTTCTAGAGGTTGATTTTCTGTTTATGAACAGGTTTCAGACAGGTTCAGTCCCTAGATGTGTAAAATCACTTCAGGGTAAGAGACAGATGTAGAACTAAGGGACAGAACAGAGGGCCAGGCAGCAGGGCGATGTGGCCCGGGTTTCAGTCCGTTACCCTCTAGCTACACCTGACTGAGGTCACCCGGACTCTGTATGCTCAGACGTAAAGCCTTAGTCTCATGTGTGTTGGCATGGACTGCATAGCTGGAGACAGCTCATCAGAGCGCAGAGAGTTCTAGAAGCCCCTTCATATTGTCCACTGCGTGGATGTAGAAGATAGGGAACCATTACAGATTTTAATATTTTCCTGGCGTCAGTTCAACTTACCTGCTGTTCCAAGGTCCTTGGATCAATGAAAGTCACCAAATCTATAGAAAGGTAACCAACCACGTCTCTCACTTGGCAGGCCTTTCCGATTTGGAGGCAGAGAGAACTGAGAACTTGAGGGTCCACTGAGGCCTGGGGCACGGTGGTACCAGAAGAAATGAAGGGGCCTTCTGCATGGAACTGGTCCCCTGTTGACAGCACCTGGATCTCTCCACTGGGCTCAATGAGCATATCTACTGTCAGGTTGGTGACACTGTCTGCTGGCGGGAAGGCTTCGATCACGCCCCCTGGTAGGAAAAGCATGGAGTGGATGGAAAGACACAGTCACAGGAATTGCACCCATTTAGAGCAGGAGGAAATGGCTTAGGCTCTGGCAGATGGACTTTGGTCTCAGATCCTGCATCTGGCAGATCTTGGGAGACTTTGAACAAGTACTTTCACTCTCTGAACCTCTTTTTCTTCATCTGTAAAATGGGTTTAATAAATCTACCTCAGCAGGTTGCTGTGAACCTTAGAGAAGCTGTTTATATATTTAGCCCAGTGCTTGCGATGTAGTAGGGCTCAGTGAATGGTAGTTTTGATTCTGAACACAGTGATGAAGATACTGTAAATATGATGGCTGTGCCCTCTCATTACACGAATGACAGACCCGTGTCGAATCCTCACGGTCCACTGTTTGTATTTTGATGACCAGTGTGGCCGAATGTTCAAGTGCATTGCTCTTCTAAAGTTTGACAGGCATTAAGAACACTGTTAAGCTAGCCGAGGGATTCCTATAAAAAGCCAGTTGTAAGTACATAGGGCCAGAGGCGTTGCAATTTTTGAGGAACAGGGATGCTTTCTCCTTGCTGATGAGAGCGTTAAAATTTGTCATATTTTACCTTTTGTTATGAATGCCAGAATAAAGTAAACAGCATTTTGCAGGCTAATTTTGGGACTAGGTCAGAGATGACCCACATCGCTCTCTGACTTTTCTGTTTTTAGGCCCAACTCATAAAAATTACTGTATATGTGCCTTTTATAGAAAATTATTTAAAATATTGTGTGTAAAGAGTTAGAGAACCTTATTTAAAAGTAAAAACGACGTGGTGCTTCCTTGACGGAGCGGCCTCTAGAACCTGCCAGCATTAAGATAAACTTGCCCTGTATTTCACAGATTTTGTGTGGAAATTCCTCTCCTATCCGTAGGGATAAGCCACAGGCTTAGACTGGCATATATGGTTACATTCTGAGCTTATCGCAGTTATCAAAGGCAGTCATCTACCACTTCAAACAAAAGGTACTTTTCTTAAATGTCTATAAATTTGGTCAGATGTGGCCCTGGTGAATGTCAGATTTCAGCAGGAAACTGTTTTGGGAGGGCACCCTTTCCATCTCTAGCTCATCCACTTGGCTAGTTCAAGGTGATCTTTCCTCAGTGAATTCTGTGCCCAAGTCCCAGTTGTTGGAGTTTAGCAACAGCAAAACTAAAAACCCTCATGAGTCTCTGATTCAGTCTGCTTGGTATCCTTAGTTGTCACTGTGTTTTTGGAAGGTAATGCTTCAGTGAAAACATATTATTTTTTTTAATTTATCAGGTTACTTTAGATATTGTATTTTGAAGAAGCTTATTTGTATTGCCTTCTCATCCTGACTATACCTTTTTTTCACTGTTAATTTTTTCCTTTCAAAGGGAAAAATTCCCCTTAAAATGTATAGCTTTGGATATCATCTATGACAACGGAGAAGTCAACTTGACAGCACATTTTGTGGCTTTAAGCACAATAATCCCTTTTTCATTATTCTTGTTAGATGTCTGACATGCAGTCCCTTGCTTAAATAATTCATTTATAAGGCATTTGCCATGCCCTGGCCGACCAGTATATTCTAGAGCCAAGGAGCCTGTCCTCTCTGGTCTGGCCCTCTCTCACACACACTGAGCTAAGATATTCTCCTTGATGGATATGCTTGCTGGCTCTGGCCAAGACTCCTGCAGCAACACATAGGTAGCCTTTAATAGGCTTGTCTACATGTGATCAGAGTGATTCAGGGTCCATTCAAGTTTTGTGCCCCCAGTTCTTCCTCTGTCAAACAAAGGTTATACCATACTATGGTTTAGATCTGGGGGATCCACCAAAAGCCTTATGTGACTGTTAAACTCAGACCAGACTCGCTGTTAGAAGTTGGGGCCTGGCTGCAGGTAGGTCACTGGGGACAGACCTGGAAGAGTACAGCTCCTTCTCTGGCTCCTCCCTTCTCTTTCAGCTCCCTGACTGCCATGATGGAGCAATCTTCCTTAGCCAGACTCCTCCACCATATTGTTTTTTCCCTTGAAGTCACCTCTGAAACCATAAGTCAGAATGAATCTGCAGGGGTCAGGAGTTTAGCTCAGCAGCATGAGTGCCTGCTTGGCAAATGTGAGATTTTAAATTTGATCCCTGGCACCAAAAAAAAAAAAAAAGAAAAGAAAAAGAAAAGAAAAGAAGAAGAAGGAGAAGAAGAGAAGAAGAAGGAGGAGGAGGAAGGGAGGGAGGAGGAGGAGGAGGAGAACCTCCCCTCTGTTACACTGCAAGCACTGAGTACTGTGTCGCAGAGATGAGAAAAGTGCCAAAGGCATCCTGGGGCCGACCTCATAGAACTGTTAGAAGGATTCGGTATATGTATACTTAGGACAATGCCTGGCACATGGTGAGCTCTGAGGGTGCTCAGTGTGTTTCCATCACTGTGCTACTATCATGGAGCTGTTGTCGGTGCCATCATCTGACATAACGTGATGATTTTGTGATTAGGTTTTCGGGCTAATATACCATTATTATCACTGGATAGCAGGGAGTAGAGTGAAGAAATATCTTTCCGGGTTCGTTGTCCTAACCCTCGCTCATGATTCACACAGGTGCCCATAGGTGCCTTACTCTTCCTGCAGAGGGAAGGCCAGGCCCATCGAAGCTGCACCCCGGCGGGGCCTGGAGATGAGCACCATTTGCTCTGCTCCTTCTTCGGTCCTGGGCCTTCAAGAGTTGCTATGAAATGAGGATGGGGTGGGGTGGGGGGAGGAAAGGCCCGGCGCTGGCTTTGTGCCTAGACTGCAGAGTGGATTCTTTCTTGGAAACGCTACCTTTCTTTCCTGGAAGTGAGGCTATCTCTGCACTTATGGAATCTGGAGGGGAACTATAGATTAAAGACATTTTTGTGTCAGACTCTTAGGTAGAAATCTTCACACGTGGATTCCATTGACTCCCCCGCTGGACTGCATGTGTAAGTGAACGACCAGCCTCTGAGGATCTAAGAATCTTGCTCAAGGTCATGGATGAGGTCCAGATCCACCCCTCTGGGGAGGTCTGGGGCAAACCTGCCTGGAATCTTGAGCTATGCCTGCCACACTTGCAATGCTGAGTTCCTGTTTCCTCTGAGGCTGAGTGCTAGGTAAATATCCAGGCAAAGTTTAGCAAAGAGAAAAAGGAGCTATAGCTGTTAGCACTTTTCTAAGCTAACACAAGTGATGCAAAATACTTAAATCAGTCTCAGGTTGACCCAAAACTAGAACCCGTGGTAGTGCAGACTGATCCTCGATAGAAACTTTACAGTCTTATTTACCTTGAATGAGAAATGTTTGGAGGAATTTCCTCCACGTTGGGAACCGTTTCTCATTGACTGGCTGCGCGTGCTGTGCTAAAATGCCCGCCAGCTCCTCGGAGATCTTCACCAAAGCTGGCTCCTGCAGAAACAAATTAAATAGAACCACAAGCAATTTTACTACAGAAATGAAAACTGCTTGTGGAGTGATTAAAAACCAGGCCTCCAACAGGCAAAAAAATGTGGTTACTGTTTACCCAGAGTCAGAAAGTCATTCTGAAAATTTTCTCTGTTTTCCCAGCCATTTCCATTTTCATATTTCAGAGTGATTTGGCTCCGTAAAAATTGCCATGAAATGTGCCTGTTGTCTCCAAAAGGCAAGTGTCTGCCTGACTGCTGGGAAACCAGGTCTCGGACCCACTGAGTCCCAGCCGGCGCGCTGTCTCTGCACACGTTCCTTCTTCCCACCACTTCCTCTGTTCCCTACTGCACTGACTAGGGAGCCCACTAGTTTGTTCCTAGTGCTTCAGACTGGAGCACTTTTATTCTAGTCTAGCCCTAAAAGGGCTGACTGTAGCAGAAGTAATGGAGTTGGCAAGGCCCTTCTCAGGCTCTGTGCACAATGTGTGTAGCAAACATAAATAAATTCCAGGTTTGGACTGGGTCTCATCCCTCAGGTAGAATCTCAGGTGTATGCAAAATTCCAAACTCTGAATGAAGCTCCAGATCCAAAACAGTGCTTGTCCTAGGCACTTCAGATAAGGGATAACCGACCTGTATGTTTGTGGTTTTGTGCAACCACTACCCCTGCCAATCATGGAATATTCTATCACCCCAAAAGGAAACCCTATCCCTATGAGCTATTGGCCCTCACCCCCATACCTTGGCAGCCACCAATCTGCTTCCTGACTTTAGAGTTGCCTATTATGGATTTTTTTTACATCAGTGAGCCATATAAAATGTGACTATTAGCTTCTATCACTTAGTATCATGATTTCACAGTACAGCATGTATCAGTGCTTCTTTCATTTTCATGACTGAGTAATATTTCACTGTGTGTATGGACCATGTTTTATTTATGTATTCATCTACTGTGGGATAGCTGAGTGTTGAGTGGCTGCTACCTTGTGAGGATGTGAAGGTGCCCCTATGAACAACTGTGTATACAGCTTTGGGTTGAGTCCCCATTGACAACTTTTTGTGGGTGAATTGATAGTATGCATCAAACTATAACCACTTATGCTGCAGGGACATAGGGGATACCCATGAGGAGTGGTTTTATCACTGGTGAAACCCTCTTCCCCAGCCCTCTCTGTCAACAAGGGGAAGCAGGTCATATAGTGAAAGTCCTGAAGAACTGGCACAGGCTAGGATGTGAGTTCTGCTGAGTCACTGCCAGGCCTGTCATCTGTGACTTCTGCTTCCTGATTATCAATTCTGTCCTGGAAAAGAAAGTAAAGGTTTTGGCCAGTCTGAATCAGTTGTGGCTGGTGTGATCTGGTTCTGGCTGCTCTGAGCCAGTTCTATCTGGTTCCAGTCAGTCTGAGCCAGTTTCAGCTGGTGGGCTTTTCAGGGCATACTGAGCCTGTCCTGGCTGGTCTGAGTTGGCTTTGGCCAGTCTGAGCCCATTTGGGGTGGTCTGAGTGGTTTCAATACAGTCTGCTCTGAGTTCAAGTCACATGTACTTTAACAGTGCAGATTTCACAACCCCTAGATGACTGAGTCCTGCTCTGAGTGACCAGTTTGTGCCCACTGAGGTGGGAACGGGCACAGATGCCACCATACCAGGGCACACTGGTAATGCCTGGCTTTGAACCCAGTTTTGCTACTTCTATAATTACACTTATGTGTGGTAGTATATACTCATCATCCCAGTATTTGGGAGGCTGAGGCAAGAAGATTGCAAAGTTCAGCCCACCTTAGGCAACTTAAGAGACCTTGTCTCAACATAAAAATAGAAAACTCCAGTGAGTCCCTGTAGCTGAGTGTGAAGGCCCCAGTTTCCAAGATACCTGCAGAAAGTATACGTCTGCACTTGCCTGAACCATGCATCCTGGAAGTGTTTGTGTATCAAACTTGGTCCTTGACTCTGGGCACTCTTTTTTCCTATCAAAGTATCATTTTGAGAAAATGGATGGGGGGGGGTGTGGCTCAGTACTAGGGATTGAACTAAGGACCTTTAAACTCAACTGTATCTAACCCTTTCCAGTGTGTTTTTTTAAAAAAAACTTTGAGACATAGTTTTACTAAATTGCTGAGTTGCCCAGGTGGGGCTTGCGCATGTGATCTTTCTGACTCAGCTTCCCAGAGTGTTGGGACTATTGGCGGGCACCCAGTGCAGTGTGCAGGAGCAGATATTTGACTGACAAGAATTCAGGATATCTCCAGGGGAGCCACTGGGGTATTTGGTTTAATACTAAAGCTATCACAGAATTAGGTTTCCCAGCCAAACAAATTCTAAATCTGCATGTGCGTGTGCATGTGTGTGTATGTGTGTTGTATAAAGGATAGGAAAGGAAGAAGAATACAAATTGGAATACTCTCACTATCAGTCTCACCAAAACTTATTTTAGCAGCCTCTTTGTTGAATTGTCAGTGGTGTATTAAGTTAAATAGCCTACTGACCGCTAATCTCCCCCATCAGATGTCTTTTGATGGTGTTCAAAAGAAAACCAAGGGTCTCTTCTTAGTCTTTTAGCTAATGTCAGATAGAAAAGAAAACCAAAGGACTTGCCCAGGTGGTTCTGCTTTATAGACACTCCTGATAACCCTACAGAAATGGAGAGTGGCCTGAAGTCAAAAGGGCAAGACAGTGACCTGAAAAACAGCACGCTGTCGGCATGGAAAGAGGCCATATGGCCTATCTAGGACAGATGCCTCGTGTAGCAGAAGAGGGAAGGGTCCTGTAAGGCACACACAAACCTGCGCGAGCTCTCAGGCTGCCCTGACCCTGGGCAAGCGCTCTTTCCCAGGAGTAGAATGCAGCGTGCCACAGAAGGTGCCAGGGCCCTGAATCAGCTGGTGGCACAGAGATGGGGAGGAGGGAGGGGTTCCAAATGTGAAGGTGAGTTTAGAAGACTATCTGCTGTGGCAGGATACATTTTACTATTGCAGTCAGTTTTTAGGCTAAAAAATTAGCTTTTATTTTTTGAAAGTTTATCATGTGGTAAGTGTCCTACATTTATTATTTCACAACTATGTCTAGAATAAATATTTTCATCCTTATTTTATATCACACCACCAGGAAGTAGCAAAACTGGGTTTAAAGGCAGTGGGATCTGTGCCTGTTCCCACCTCAGTGGGCACACATTGGTCCCTCTGGACGGGACTCAGTCATCTTAGGTGATGTGAAATCTATACTGTTAAATTTATGAAGAACTGCTAAGAGCGGACATCTGTGGTTGGCTGTTAACAGGACTTCCCTTCAGGAGCTGCCTTCTCCACATTCTGCAGCATGCAAGCCTCACTGAACAGAATTCCACCTCATCTCCAAAGCGAGTCCCTGCCTACCAGTGCCAGGCCTCGACCAGTACAGTTGGTCCCGGTTAGATTCAGGACCCACAGAGGCCGGTAACATGTCAGCAGGAATTACTGGGACCTTCTGGAAGAAGCTTTTTGCTCTTTTGAGAATGCTACCGGGTGAGATGTTCTCTCTTCCTGTTGCATTGACAAGCTCCGGGGCTCTGGGCAGACATCTTGCACCCCCGAGGTAGCCAGTGTTAGAATGGAGCCCATGTTCTGCACAGACATAGGTGATTCCTTGGTGGTTCCACTAAGCCACCGGATTAAGCCTTCTGAAGCCAGAACAGTCTTTGAACTTCCAGATCACTGAGATACCAGTTTGATTCTCGTCTCTTTTTGTCTTAGCTCTGGGTGTTCAGCCCAGGGACCTTCGCACTGAACAGCCTTTTTTCTTTTTCTTTGAGTCAGGATCTTGTTAGTCACTACGTTGCCCAGCCTGAGCTTGAACCCATAATCTTCCTGCTTCAGCCTCCCAGAGTGCTGAGACTAGAGGTCTGCACCCTTAGGCCTGGCTCCTCCTCCTTTGTAAACTCATTTTGAGTTGAGTTTTCTGTTACTTAAAGCTTAAACATTTTAAATGGATAAAAAACGGACAGGCCAAATGGTCTCCTTAGGGTTCATGAGAGAAGTTTTAAGCTAATGCTCTGATCACCTTTTGCACTGATTACTTTCCTTCTGCAGTCAGTAGTGAGGTTTTCATTCATTTCTTTCCATGAAGATCATCAGAAATAGTCCCTCTTTAGAGTGCAAAAATATGCTGAGAGGATGAAGAAAAAGAAAAAAATGAAAACGTCTCCAGCAAGTCGTAAACTACTTTCCACACCTACTTAAAGTTTAAGGACTGCTTTAATACTCCATGTCTAATTGTTAATTGAGAATTTAAAAATCAAAAATGCCAAGTTTGCCTTCGATGAGATGGAAAATTATGCTGCTGTAGAAGGTAACATAATGTAAAACAGCTAACATTACCAAGGCACACAAATGTTTTTGGTATGTAAAATTGCTTTGTAAAATATTTGCTCCATCTGCTGAAAGCGGCGAAGACAATTTTCCCTTGATAGCTAATGGCCCATTTCGGCTGGGTGGCAAGTGATGCGCCGTGGTGGCGGCTCTCATTAAACAGAATGGTGGAGATGCGGTATATAATTCCATACTTACGTAGCATTATCGACTCGCTGCTTCTTGAGGAGTCCGTCCCTCATTAGCCAGGCCTTCACCTTGCACCAACACGCAGGCCTCGCCGTTGATTTGACTCCAGAAGTGTTCTGTCCAACTGAGGCACATATGTTGTACTTCCATGCCAAAGCTCAGCACAGCTGCTTTGCCCAACCACAAGCTCTGGAAAGGTTCATTCCCTTTCAACTTCCCAGCACTTACACTGCTGTTTCTTTTTTCCTCTCACCCCAGGAGGCCAGGGTTTTCTTTCTAGGCTTACCCTGTCGTGCTGCATGCTGGGGTTTCAATAGATAAAGATTAAGGGCGTCTTGAAATTCTTAATTGAACTTTGCACACACACATAGTGGCAGGAAAAATTCCCCCCCAGGACAAAACTGCCATTATAAAATCCTGACAAACAGTCCTTGGTTCATGGTGTATCTGTGATCTCTTTTTTTTTAAAGGAGTTGTTTACACTACACATAAAGTACTTCAGCATCTGCTAAAGAACAATTAGAAATAAATACAGTAATCCAGAGTGGTTTAAAAAGAGAATAATATGCTTATGCTTGGGAAACGGTATTAAAAAGTAGTTACAGAAGCAAATGGCTGGTGTTTTATAAATATTTTTAACACTGGAAAATGGTTGTCAAGAAATGTATATTGAAATATATATGACATCAAATAAATATATATGACTGGTTTAAAGATTATGCTATATTTTAAAATATATGCAGTTTTTACATCAACCCTGAACTGAAGTAACCCTAATAATTATTGGTAATAGGTTTCTTCCTTTCCAGTTAGAGAAGTACTTCTGGTTGGAAAAACGGCATATGCCAATGAAAGTTCTTTAATTGAAAATTAAAAACAAAAGAAAATGCATATGCCCTTTGGTCTTGATTTTTCATTCAAGTAGTGAAGGAGAAGAGCGAGCTTATGGAATGAAATGAGAGACTATCAGGAGCTTTTATATTTTGATTTTATACAAAAGGAATGGGTGAGAAGCTACATTTCTTAATCCCAGTGAGGAGCTGGACCTTCCTCGTATTTGTGCACACAGACGCGTGTACTCCAGGCAGACGCAGCCCCAGTATTGATTGTGTTCTTTCTACCGACCATGCCAGGATAATGAATCGGTGAATTCCAAAACGGGGATTTTTTGCTGGATCTGGGATATTTGCTGGACCTGGCACCGTTACAGAAAGTCCGAGTCTTTTCAGCTCACCCAGGGGCAACGAGGACAGATGACTGGAAGCAAATGGTGCAGTCGCTGTTAGAAGAGAGTAAAACTCGTTCTGAATCTGTTCCAAATCCTCACGCCTGCTCTGCGGGTTTTCAGCAGAGCGAACGTTTCCAAAAGAACTCCAACGGGGACTTCCTGGATGTGAACACACTAACCAATTCTCGTTCCTCTCACCTTTTGCTTTATTCCTTCCTTCCACGCTGTTAGTGCAAAAAACTGGCAGTTAAATTCAATTGATTCAAAATATTCTGGATCCATATGGCCGCTAACCCTGGAGCTGGAGCGGCACTAGCGCCTCGCTGCTGTTCCCAAGCATTTGCCTTTCCTCCAGTCCCCAGATGGTGGGAGTAACATTTAAACCTCCTTTTCTCTGCCTTGTACAATAGACCTTGGCACCATTTCAACTGTTTACTCCGGTAATTAACAGCTCTGATACCACAACAATTACAACTCCTCCACTCTCACTACAATAATGCTATGAATTAGTGAGAGCTAATGGCTGGAAGGTAGAGTGTTTCCAGACTGTGAGATCTGTGCATTTTTAGAATAAAATAAAAGGTACAAACAGCACGCTTGCAGTACACAATGATTACCTAGTAATTAGTTTACACAAAGCTTCCTATTTAATGGCAAAACGCTGTAATTAACGTGTGACAGAAAATCAAAGGGTACTTTGTAAGCATATGAAAAATTAACACTGCAGGCCCATAGCTTTATGTACTGATTAGAAGCATATTAAATCAATAGGACACACAAACCAACAGCTTGTATAGCTGATTATTATAGGTCCTCAGAAGGGGTAC
This sequence comes from Cavia porcellus, assembly GCF_034190915.1. Classification (NCBI taxonomy): domain Eukaryota; kingdom Metazoa; phylum Chordata; class Mammalia; order Rodentia; family Caviidae; genus Cavia; species Cavia porcellus. Next base: position 1,584,553 of record NW_026947493.1, read on the forward strand.
CCTGGCTTTCAGTTAACTCGGGGAAGCAATTTTCCTTCTCCTGTCATCTTCCTCAGGCACAGAAAAGCACCTCAAACTCAACCCTGGCAGCTTCATGAAAATAACCATTGAACTGGAAGAAAACATTCTAAGTCACTGTCAGAGATAAGGAAAAATATGTAAATGATTAAGACTTTCCAGTGATTGTGGTGACGTGCTGCTACACTAATTAGAAAATACACCAACTGGAACCAGAAAATGAAGCAAACAGACTCACTCTTTTGGTCAGAATATTTTCTACTTTATCGGGCTTCTTTATTCCACACATAGAAAGTTCAAATACCAAGTAGCATTTTCTGTTTTCACATGTTACGAAACCAGGCTGTTATCAAGGAAAATCACAGCACAGGAACCACTGAATCCAAATTTTGAGTCATCAACAGCCACGTGTACCTAATGACAGCTGATGCACCCGCAGCCCTCTGTATGCCTATGAACTCCTGAATGACTCTCTCAACCACCAAAGGAAGATCCAAAGATATGCACTCAATCGACATTGCTTAGAATACAATTTTATAATAATACTAATAATAAAAGGTTGCATTTCTTGCACTCTTATGTGCTTAAGTGCATTGCTTAGCCAATTCACAGGATCATCTCTAATTCTCATCAGCTCCCCAAGAGACAGAGACCAATGTTACTCCTATTTACAGATGAGGAAACAAAGACTGAGAGGGCCAAGTGATTTCTCAATGGCTTTCCCGCTAGTATACTTGAGAGTATAACCTAGTGCCTGGGCTATGGAATTTTATCAAGCCAACTGCTACAGCCTGTGTGTTCCCTGAACGGATGAATGTTTAACCATCAGCCTATCCCAACCCTTATTCTGCTTTACAGGGATTCCACCATATCAACTTGGAACTAGAAGCTAAAAATACAAAAATAAAATGCAACAAAAACCAAACACTTGATGCTTAGGGTTTTCAATACTCCTCATGTTTTTGGGGCTACATCTGATTGTGAAGGTAGATTACTTTAACCCTTTCAAGAATCAAATGATCACAGCAGTATATTATATTGAGTAAGGCCCTGAGAAATCTCTTATCCCCTAAATGAGCAAAAGGTGATATGGAAAATTCTTTTGTCATCTATAGAAGGTATAGTGACAAAATCTGGGTTGCAAGAACTGAATCCTGGGGACTTCCCCACTGCAGCAGAAGTCCTTCGGTGAAGACAGCCATCCTTGCCTTCCTGGTTGCTTGCCTTTGGGACACACAAGAGCAGTGAGGGCCTTTCCTTCAGACATCTGCCACCATGGTAGGACATGAGGCAGGTCACAAAGGCAAGGATCTGATCCTTCTAAACAAATTCACCTAACTGTGGCAAAAGTGCTAGACTAGAAGGATTTAGTTAAAGCTAGGCATAATCACTGATTAGCTATGTGAATTGGCCAAGTCACTTAACTTCCTTAACATTAGTGTCTCCACCTGTAAAAGGTGGTACCTTCCTCACCAAATTGGTGCGAAAGCAGATAATATAAATCTCACAGTTTTCCTGAGACTGGACAAGACCATTCATGTAGTATGCTCAGTACTTGTACCTGGTAGGCTTTCTACAATTATTATTAAATACAAGAAAATGTTCAGAATTTACTAGTGTATTGATAGCTGTAAAATGATTAATCTCAGTCATGGATGCTGGCACAAGCCTGTAATCCCAGCATTGTGGGAGGCTGAAGCAGGATAATCACAAGTGTGACCCCAGCCTGGGAAACTAAACTTAGCAATTTAGCAAGATCCTATCTCAAAATCAAAAAAGGATGGGGATATAGCTCAGCATGAAGGCTCTGGGGTGAATTCCAGTACCTGGGGAAAAAAACCAAGTTAATTACATGCTTTACAGAAAGCCCAAGAAGTCAAGATTTTAAGATACAGAAACAAATATAGATCAAAGAAATAATTATTTATATGTAGTTAAAAGAATATGAAAAATGATATCCTAGATCTTTTAAACCTAGAAACCCAGATTCTTCTTAACATCAGGATGTTATGTTTTTATATAAATATAAAAAATAAGGATATTCCTTGTAAATAATCAAGTAATAGCAACTATATGATGCATTTTTACATCTAAAATAAAATCAGTTTATAATATTTAGTGCTAGTAAGGTTATAGTAAAGCCAGTGTGCATATTCTCTAGTTGCTTTGGAAACTGGTTCCTAGAAATATAGTATATGCAACAAGAGCTATAAAGCATTCTACTTGGGGATCTTTCTCCTAATAAACCAAAACTAAAAACAAATCTTTTCTGCCTCCACCTCTCAATGGAAATAACCTAAATTTCTGAGTAAGTAAATGGTTTACTATACTAGAATCAATCAATGTGTGGAAATATTATACAGCCATTAATTGTGATGACCATGCACAAACATGGAGAATGGTTAAAATAGGATATTTAATTAGATACATACTATGTTGTAGTTATGAGAAGTAGGCATTGCACATTTAGAAATCAGTATGCCAAAATGAGGACTGAGGAAAGTCATTATACACATATTTCGTTGAATGTTTAACTTTGTTGTATTATCTTTTAACTTTTTAAAAATTATGTGCTTAGGAGACTGTTGGGCTCACTTAATAAATGCCTACTAAATTCCACACAGGTCACCCAGCTCAAGCATCTGCCAGTGGCTCATGTGGCCCAGTTACAAGGCCATTCTGAGTCGAGGGAGGTCTTCAAAACAGAGAGGGAGGTTCAGAGGCATAGGATGACTGATAATTCTCTTGCGTTAACAGTGCATTTTGCTTGTCTTCTACAAAGAGACAAAACAACAACTGTAGTTTATTCTGCCTTCTCTAGGCTTAGGTGCTCACATTAGCTGCCCCCTCTTTGGTGAGCTGCGTGCTGATAAATGTCTAACAAAATGAAGCAAAGTATTGTGTAAGTAAAGGTAAAGCTGCTCTTCAAAAGGTAATATTTAATAATAGCATTTAAGGACACAATTTTCCTTTCTCCTGTTAAGTGGCAAAATAGTGACCTCCACCATGACCTTCACATCCCAGACTCTTCCGATAACCGAGGCCATCAGGGAAACCTGAACATGAGTAGGTTAGCTGTTTGCACAGAGGAGCTGCTACACAAAGAGCTTCTGCAGAGAAGCATCCCCGGGCAACTCACTGCCACAGAGCCACTGTCCTGGCAATCAAGAGAGGGACACTTTACCCTTCAAAAGAAAAGAGGGGAAGAAAGCTACAGGAAGGCGTGACTCATAGTACAGTGCTGTGCCTGTCTTGGGTGACTGCCGAGGGAGGCTTCTCCCCGCAATGTGCCTTCCTATGCTCAGGCCTTTAAATGAAATCAGGTGCCTCCAAGTGGGAGGGAGGGCATTTGGAGTGGGGGAAAGTGTATGGCTTCACCAAACCTTAACAAGCTGGGAGCACGTAAGTGAATGAGCTCACAGGGACCTGTTCCAGGTGGTGGGGAGTAAGTTTTGTTAGCTGACAGGAAGAAAACAGTAGGTGTGGTACAGGCCACCAAAAAAAAAGGAAGCCCTTTGTACTTCCATTGTGGCCATCATTCTGATTTTCCAAAATTGCCTACATATTTATACTGATTTTCTAAATGTGACTCTGGCTCTTCAGCATTTGTTGACTCCATGACTTTGTTTCAAGTATCAACTGTAACCGGCTAAATAACTCTGACTTAAAGTAGGGAGAGAAAGACAGAAAGAGACAGAGAGACAGAGACAGAGACAGAGAAAACTTTATATTATATACCTGAGTCTATACTGAATCCTGTCTCCCTCTAAAACTAGTGTTTCATAAGATGCAAGGGAATCTGTAAACAGCTCCAACTCCCATAAACAGCTCTCTTTTTAATCTGTTGCCTACAACACAGCAATGAGAAAAATCATGGTATCATGTCGTAAACTACTATGCAAATGATGCTATTTGTAAGTATTAACATAATTTAGTGCTTACAGTCATATTCTCATTTCTAATAATTCTCCCAGAATGAAGTCTTTTTCTGGACTCTTAGCCTCCAGGATAGTCTTTCATCAAGAAGCTGAAATTTTTAATAACCTGCCAGCATATGTTTTGTATGTGCCAGGCTAGGCTTGATGATACAACATCTTCATTATCAAAAGAAACAGGTCTACAAACTGTAATAGGACATTAAAACATGTCTGTGCTCATAAAGTAATGCTTTGATGTCTAAATGTGCACCATTACAATGGTCTTCTGGAACAAAGGAGAATATTAATCCTAAATTCTCAATAGCTGTGCTCAGTAGACAGTGCAGTTCACCTCTGCACCAAACATAATCTCACTTTGGAGGCAAGATGAATGTCAGTAATCTCCTACAAAAAGAAAAGGGAAAAACTGCTTTCCAGAACTGCTTTATTTTTATTTTTAATTTTGGTTTCTCACCACATTATGGCTAAGCATGTGCCTCAGACTGTAAAAACATGTCTGAATAATTCTTTCTTTCTTGTTAAAATGATTTAGATAGATGATTAATTATTTAAGAGTTTCACATTTAAGAACACTAACAATGCTAAATATATTTGATAATTTAAAACAGATTAGCTTAAAATAATTGAAATTAAATAATGTTCAGTAAAGCATCTACAGTAAGTGTTTTTTAGTATTTTTTAAACTTAAAGTCAAATATTTCAGATTTATCATAGCCTAGTGTGAGGAGAATGCTTTAAAAATTGTTATTTTGAAATACTGAGGCCAGCAAATACTTTACACACTAACATTTCAGATTTGAGATAAGGAAGTCATACTTTTTCATAGTTGAATCTTAACAGCTTCACTTAAAAAACAAAATTCCATTTAGTATGAAATAAAATCAACTTCAAAGAGAAAGAACATATGAGAAACCTCTCTGGGTCTTGAAATTAAATACATTTTCCTTATTTTTTCTCCCTAGAAGAGTAATTCACTTTGGTATCCTTTAAATAATATGTAAAAAGCTGGCCTTGACAGGTACTGCATTTAGTCTGCTCACAATTGGAGGAGGAAAAATAGCCTAGAATAGATCATGGGGAGAACTCTCACATTTGTCAAAGGGAACTCTCTCCCCTGACTGTTTGCTGGATTTATTCATCATTTCACTTTCCCAAGAATAATGCGGCTCCTCTCCTGGGCCCCTCCCCTCTGATCTCTTGTGTCTTGATTCACACACCTCTGCAGTGGGGTGCTCAAAGCAGATGCAGGTCACTTCGCACGGCCCACCCCTATGTGTGCTGGGAGAGAGAGAACTAGCCAGGGGAATTTGCATCCTAATCATTTATATTTCAACCAGTAGTTCAGCTAAAATCGAGTTATGGGATTCAGAGAAGCCAGGGAAATCTAGATCCCTGGATACAAAAATGGGACACTATGTTATAGATATTTAGGTGTATAAAATTAATTATTAAGCAAATTTGGAGCATAGTAAGAGGTCATACAATTCACCTCACAGACACAACATGGACACACGTCTTAAGATCTCTTACCTACCGGTCAGCTTTTGCTGAGCAATTTTCCTCTGGATGTGAAATGTTTGCTCCTCATCTCTCAGGGAACAACAGTTATATAAATTTCCTTGGATTGTCTTAAATAACATGTGATACTGACAGACTGCTATTATGTGTTAGACTTTCCTGGTGACAACCATTTGCTAATAGAATTTCTATCTCATAATAAAATACAGTCAGCTTAACACTACTTGTTAGAAGCATGTCATCAAGACTGGCTTAAGGCATATGATGAGATTTGTAATGCTATCTGAATACGATTTTTAAAAAATAGCTTCCTAATTATCATAATTGATTTGAGGATGTGAGTGAAGACTTGTAGAGGACAAAGAAGGGACATTTACAATAAGTGAATGAGTCCCATTCATTTTGTGTATAAGGTCTGAGGCCCAAGAAAGCCAATGCAGGTGGTGACAGGGCTGAGCTGTCTTCCAGCTGGGCCTTCTGCCTCCTCTCCTAACTATTCATAGCCACTGTGGTATAAGTCACCACTAAACACTCACATGTGCCCACTTCTTTCTCCAGTCTTCGCAGCTGTATCTGTTGTTCTCCTTGAGTGCCCACTTGTAGCACTGCAGGTGTGAAGGAATGTCACAAAATGCAGTCCCGTTTCCTCCAAACTCCAAGTTCATTTTAAAGAGCCAGCGCTGGATTTGCAGGTGGTCGGTCACCACCTGGCTCAGCTGTTCTATCATCTGTGGGGGCAGACAAGCAGCGTTTACTACAGAGCGCTTCCTCCCAACCACGGTGTCTCAGTCTTTCTTCACCTCACACACCTTCTTTTTTTGGTTGCTTTCTGCTTATTTAGGCAGGCTGAAGAAGTTTTAAGTGATGCATATATGATGTGATGAAACCAGTAATTCACCAGACCAAAGGCATGTTTAAAAACACAATCTTATTTATGAGAAATTCAGGTATCATTTTGCTAGCTTTTGAAGGTGAACAAATCTTTAAGAATCTGTCATTGAATCTTGGCATTGTTTCTTTCTTTCTCAGAGAGTTATTGATTCCTCAAATGGTTTTTTATAGTTTCAAGACAATAAAGAGTTATAGTCTTGAAAACTTGGACTGTGTCGAGCTTTGTTGAGCTTTTAAATGTTATTATCTATGAAACACTTAATTTTCCTTTCATTAATACACATGAAATACCTTTGTGTGACTGGTCAGTTGGCCAATTTACTACATGCGTGCTATAAAAAAATGTGTTACCAGGCAAGGCAGATAAAGGAGATAAAACACTCATGAAAGCAACTTTCCTGGAATAGACATCCTCCTTACACTTTATTTGAAGTATTCCCTCAAGGATACTTCACAATGGATACAAATATAGGGAAGTTTAAGGGATAGAATCGAATTCTAAGCCTTAACACTGAAATGGTGATGATAACAGCAATACTATCTAGTATTACTGAACTCTTGTTCAGAGTCAGGCCCTCAGCTCATACAGGTTCTCATTTAATAGAGTAGCCTATGAGGTAGGCACCATTGTTCCATTTAATATGTATATTCAGGCAAGCTAACTTCAATAACTGCCCAAGACCACTCAGCACTGAGTGATGGAATGGGATTCCTCCCAGGTTGTTTCCAGGTTGCTCTGACCCTAACTCCTCTCCACAGTGCTGCCTGTCTCAGCCTGCAAAGAACTAGAGGAGATAGTAAAGAGGGTTAGAAGCCAGAGAGGAAAAGAGAAACAGCTTGCCTTATAGTCAGTAAGCCATTTGGGGTGCATCTGACTCCAACAAAAGTCTACAGTGAGATTACTAATGAAGTGTCTGAGAAAACAACACATTAGATTACAGTTGGTTTTTTGGACTTCTCCTCAGACTTCCCAGTTTGTACTCCCTAGAAAGCAACAAAACATTCTTTTCTCCTTTGATGACTTCTCTTGGCCCACCAAATAGATGTTCGATTTTTTTAAAACTAAGAGTGTGAAAAGATTCAATATTTATAGTCCTGTAGAATTTGAAACTATAAAATTAAAAGAACGTTAAAGCTGTTCCTTTGAATTGTTATATCCAGCAAATGTTCCTGGATTATCACATGACATGGCAGTGTGGAAGAGACACCAAAAAGCCACGCTTGGGGTCCTCAAAACCTCATGTCACTTGGAGCATTCACTTAGGATGAAAATAAAATTGTACTAACTCCCTTATTATCAAGTGATATCTACATATAACTTGGGGAGTAAAGGACAAATCTACACATTACATGAACTCAGCCTAGGAAGGCTTTTTAATGTGTCTTCTTTCTCTAGCGTGTTGAGAAGATAGATACTGTGAGCATATCTTGATAGATGTATTGTGCTCACACTTAGCAGAAGTACAATGGTCTTTGGCATTTTAACTAATGTCAGGTAAAATTCTTTTGCCACCCTAAAGAAAGGGGTTCTGGCAGTGCCTTCTGTATTGTATATCTGGATATATTATATTTCTAGAGGTTGCAACTACTGACAGAATTATTATCTGTTTCTTCCAAATCCTATTATTTGTTGCTTCTAAGAATCCTATAAATGGGTGTCTGTTGATGGATCCCCTACAGTAATGAAACGATCGATAGTATTGTAAAGACTGCACCACTGGAAAGAATTATGTGCTATCTTTAAGTGAAAATTGAACAGTGCTTTAAAATAGCATTGCCATTTTTGATTATTTAACCAAAGCCGTCAATATTTCACAAGGAACACATGCCAGAAAGGGGACTTGCACAGTTTACTTTATGGGTCAAAACAAGAAGTACTCAACTGTGCTCATGCTAGAAAAAATAATAGTTAATCATAAACCGAATGGCTTTATGCTATTCCCAAACATTTATCATTTTCTATTTCAGCATATCTGTTCAAAATATGTAATATTTTTTAATTGTGATTCATTTTATACTGGTAAAGAGCAGAAGTAGAAAAATGACTACTGGGAAAATATAGCTAACACCCAGGAATCCTTATTAACCTAAGTTAAACTAATCATGGCTTTCTTTTACCATCTTCAAGTTTACGATGTGCATTGGTAAAAAGTCAGTGCTACTTATTCATCACCATCTGCAGATTCAAAATCCTGCTCCACTCAGATCCACTGGGTAAGGTAGGCATTTAGGGTTAGCATTCGGAAAGATCTCAGTGGAACAGTTTAGTTCTTGGTGACCTCAGATGTACATTCTCAAACAAGTAGAGTAGAACTCAGTTCCACTCAGCTTACTGTTATACAAGTTGTACATACCAGATGTTAGGTAGCATTCCTCTAATTTGATGTATCTGTGAGGAGGTTTTCAGCTCTACTTCTGAATACTAGCCCTAGACAGAGGTTTAACTCATTAAATGTGTCTACATCTTTAACCACAATTAACACATCAAGTTCAGAAATATTTCAGAGCAAAGACTGAGTTGTCATAGTGAAGATGAAACCAAGACTCAATATAAATTTCCACATAGATTTTAAAGTCTTAAAGGTTGTGTAATGGAACGTGCATGTGTGAAATCCTGTCATTTAAAAGTATATTCGCTTTTATTAACTCTTTCAGCAAAAAATTCGCCTAGGAAACAGAGTCAAGCATTGCCATCTTCAAATTTCAGTGGAGGTTAATGACACCGGTATGGTACACAGCTCAAGGGGAGCCTCTCCATTCTGTTGTACTAAAATTGCTTGTGCCTTTTCTAGGCTCTGCTTCCTTCATGAATTCCTGTATTTCCAAGAATGATCTAGCAAGACTGAAAACATGTGAGAGCAATTTAATAAGCTCATAATTATCTTCAAACTAGGCTCTGCAATCTATGATCTCCTGAAAGGCTTGATTTGGGGCCTCACTGGCTGCCATAGAGAAAAGAGGAGAAGGGGATTCCTTCATTATGCTCAATGTGTATGGTTCTTCAGTTTCTTGAGAAGTAGATGGGGGAGTAATTTGTGACTGGCTTAGAGTAGTGGTCAAGAGAGGTACTGAAACAGTTTAGGAAATGCTAACAGCCATTTGTCTTTTAATTTTCTGTATTATGGAAACAGATGGCAGTTAAATGAGTGAACACCTGCCAAGGCTAAGTCAAGGAGAAAACATTTCTAATGGCTAATGTATTTCTCCAAATATTTCAGGCCCTAACTATCTGCTGGAAGAATACAGAACCACAGACTTGGTCCAAGGCAAAACCAGTAGTAGTTTAATTCCAGGAGCTATTTCAGTTCCCCTTTCTGGATTCTTTCCCCTCCTTCCTTTTGAGCTCTTCCTGAGAAGCCAAAGTATTTTTAACAAAGCCAAGGGTGGTGGTAGCCCTTTGCAATTTGACCTGGCAGAGAAACTTACTCTCTGGAACTTTCCAAACCTGCTGCTTTTAGCCAAAATTGACTCTGATGTTTCTTAGGGTCCTACTTGCTGGCTGGTATGGTTAACTGATCTATGTTTAGGCATTAAATGTTGATGGCAGATGAGTCTAAATGATAAGTCATTTCAATATAATCTTCTATTTCTCAGTCCAAATTAGTAAATATTTTGGAGATTCCAGCAATTTTTGCAAGACCAGTGGAAAATTTCAAAACATGAAGGCTTCATTGGGCAGGGCTAGTTCTGTATCATCTTAAGTTGCTTGAGGTCGAAAGGATGTGAGATACTTGAGCAGAGCCTGGCATACCCACCCACGTACCTGTTGATAACTATAGATGTCATATATTCCAGGAGGGATTGGCACATTGGCACTGTTGAAGACCTGTTTACTTCCAGACTTGGCACTATAAAGATGAACCAGTTCAGGCTCTGAGCCCAGGATGGGTACATTTAACATATCAGCCACGGCTAAATCATCTCTGTGGAGGAACCCGCCCACGATGTAGGCCTCCGTGCCTTGGATGAGATTTTTTATTCTTTTGATTGCCTTGGGACTGTACATCAGGTGAGTGGCCAGGCACATATGATGAGTCTGGGGAAAGAGTACATGATTCTTGTTAAAAGGTGTGCCTTTTCTAGTCCATGCACCTAATTTATAATGTTGCACATAATAAATACATTATTAATAGCAGACTAGGTTATGACCTATCCTGTTGTTTAGCAATTTAAATTGATAAAAGCTGTTGGGGTGAGGTTCCATAATCGCTCACGTCTTTAGTGTGTTGGAAATAGGCTCTCTGGGAATAGAACTAATTACTACACATCTGTATTTATTTGATCCACGTGGAATTATCCTTCTGTCAGAAGGAAAAGAGGCTGGCAGCCTTTGGATAATAGTGATTCATCTCTGTAGCACTTCTGGCATGGTTTAACACTAAAGCGTCTGGAAAATCAATACCAAAAATGAAGAAAAAAGCCTCATAGTATTCTTCACCATACAGACTCATAATTTGCCAACTCTTGAAGTGCCTCAGTAGGAAAAAAGCACTTGACACCCTTTTTCCAGAATGCTACCACAGAATCAGTTTCAGAGAATACACACTTTTGTAATGATTGTCAGTGGTTCTAGCTAAAAATTCTGGCAAGGATTCAGAAAGAAACAAAATTTGAAAATCTCAGCAGGACTCACATTCTTTTTCCGATGACAAATGATTTTTATTTTATTTTGTTTAGTTAGGACCACCATAGCCATGCATGTGCTTATCTCATTCAGTGAAGAAAGCTACTCTCTTCATGTCTAATGAAGCAGAGGACAGAGCTAGATGGTCAGCACACACCAAAACTAACACAGCCACGATTGTGCTCTCAGGGAGTGGGGACACAGACATGAACAGTTAACACATAGCTGAAGCAGGGTTGATAAGGCCTTAGGAAGCTACACAGGGCCTCAGAGGTATGGAGGAGAGAGGCAGAGGCCATGCGCGGGTAAAGAGAGCTGAAAAGGCAAGTTATTTATTCTCCTTAAGCCCCACTTTTCTTGTCTGCACAAAGAATTCAGTGTGTGTATCTCAGGGATATTGTAAGGATTAAGTGGGATAATACGTGTGAAGCACTTAAAACACTGTCTGGGAGGCAATGAGTGCCTAATGAATGTTAGCTGATATTACCATCATGACAGAGGTCAGGACTGAGGTGTATTTTGAAGAGTGAGTTAAGATTGTATCAGGTGAAGGTGGTGTGGGAGAGCCGTTCCCTGAGGAGGGGTCCTTGCAGCTCTGACACAGCCCCTGCCCTCCACGATAACAGCTCTTCCACACTTACTCATTATTGGGTGCAGAGTTCTTTTTGGAAATGACAAAAAGTTCTGGAAATGGATAGTGATGATGATGATGGTCATACAATAGTGTAGATGTACTTAATGTTACTGAATTATATGTTTAAAATGGCCCAGATGGTAAATTTTATGTTGTCTATGCTTAGCACAATAGAAAAGGCAAAAAAATGGAATTTCTCTGAGATTTATATGATTTAACCTATTAAGCCCTTTCTCCAGATTAGGAGTTTTATTTTATGCAGTATGCCTTTTCTACCATAATTCAAACTCATTTTTAACATGTACTCTAAGGGTACATGTTAGAAAACTCAGCGCTTCATTGGTCAGTGGCGACTGCCTGCTTCTGGCGGGATGTTCCCATCTAGCTGGTCGTTGCTTTTCCTGCTTGTTTATGTCATGTTTTCCTTTGCCTACACATGACTCCAATGAGGAAATGTAAGGGGAAAAAGTGTCCAGGGGGAGTTACTGACTTGAGTTACCATGTCTAGGGTGGATTTTTCAGGGCATCTAGGAGAGTATTCTATCCTCTCCTGGTAAACCAACAAGGTCAAAGCCTTAGTCACAAGTTCTCATTCAGCTCATGGAACATGGTATCCATTAGCAGTCCTGTTTGGAGACAAGCACACTGAGCCTCAGTAGTTTGCCCAAAGTCACACAGCTAGTAAACAGCAGAGGCAGCACTCCAATCCACTTAGCCCGAGTGCCACGCCATTGTGCCACGATGCCCCCACTTTACAGAGCGAGCAGCAAAGGTTTTATGAGCTGTGGCGCGGGGATAGCAGATATACAATAGATAGCAATAGAAACTCATGCTAAAGTTCGGGTCATATTTTCAGCCAGGATAGATTTCTGTCTCCTCTAGGTGCTTTTTCTATGCTCTAGTATTTTCTAGTATCTGTATCTGTATTATAGTCATGTGTGGGCATGCCTTATTCTTCAGGCAACACACTTCCACAGCTCTGTGTTAAATGTATTTAATAAAGATTTTAATGTGAGTGAGTGATAGCAGGGACACTATACAGATTGCAGGTCTTGTGTGATCATTTAGAGAAAATTGGTATCATTGGATCCAGGCACCAGATTAACACTGACAACAAAAATTGAAAATGTTCTTAATTGCCTTGTGTTATGGCTACACTTAATTTATCACTCCTGATATTTTTTTTTTTTTGACATGAGACAAATGGTAGTTGTTTAGAATGTCTCCATGAACATCAAAATTATCCAAAAATAGACACAATGACTTTGTTGGAGCACATTTTACCATTACAAATTCAAGCATTGTGTAGTAACTTGGGGAGATGTACAAACAGATTTTGGCACGCTTTTAAAAATCTCCTCAAAGCCATTCATTTGAATGAAAATCAGCACTGATACAGTCTCTCAAACCCGTTAAAAAGAAATAAAGCAATAGCTAAACATGAACAGAAACTGATTTGAAAGTGAGAGTTCAATTTGTGTATTTTAAAAAGTTGGTTGTTTATGTGTGATTAATGACTCAGATAGTTTGAATTTAAGTCATGAGAAGTAGTAAGTACTTAAAACCCTGCCTTTGTTTCTGCTCTCCAGACACAAACCTACACACTGGCTGTACTTTGCTGTGGGGAAAGAGCTGCCTGTCTCTTGCTTGGAAGTCAGAGAATATAGTGCAAGGGCAAATGTCTCAGGGAGCAAGATTATCAAGTTGGAGAGAACTCGGGAATTATCTAAACCATCTTCTCATTTTATAGACGAAGAAGAGAGGACCAGAGAGGTAGAGGGTCTTGCCCAAGGCATGAGTTTACCCAAGAGCAAAGCAGTCATTTCCAGTTTATTACAGTGTTCTAGAATGGTCAGAATTTGGCTTATCCTCTGGCTCTACTGGGAACCTTGGACTAGAAAATCTCAGTTTCCACAGACATGAAAGAAGAGTGATAATTTCTGTCTTGCATTGTTCTGATGATCAAGTGAGAAACACATGTTAAGAATTCAGTAAATTTACTCTTTCTCACAGATTCCCTTTCCACTCCAGATGGACATTTCAAAAGAAACTCCATATTAGCAGCTAGCAGGCATTAGTTAACTAATTAGTTACTCAAGTGAACTTGAGTCTCCGGTTTGAGAAATTTAGGGATTTACACACTTACGATAGACCTTTTTCTTCTTTGCTCTCCTTCTTTGTTTCTTTCCTTCTTTGCTAATGCCCACAGTGACTACGCCATTGAACCCAGGGTGCAACTAGGCAGAACCAAAAAACAAAACTCTGGTGGAGGATATGGAAGGTTCCTAAGACCACGAGTGGTAATGATTTGTACCTTGTCCTTTCTTTAACTGTGCCTCCCTTGAGTTCCTGTTACACAACCAAGGCTTTCAGGAAAACAGAACTGAGCGGAGAGCTTTGGGAGGGGTGGATATTGAGATGTCCACTCCATTGTGACTGTTCACCCTGACGGCAGAGGCAGCTCACTTGGTATACCTGCGAAGCGGAAATGCTGTCGTAGTCTTTCCCAGCTTTGGCAGGGCTTTCTCAGGTTCCATTCCTCTCCCTTTTTGGTTTGTCAAACCGTGCATTGAGAGGTACAGTTGAGTGTGAATAGCTACTGACTGAACACACAGACACTTCCTGTGCAAAGCGTGCGGCCAGTGTCTCTGGCAGGATGTAACAGCTGGCTGATGCACCTCAGTAAGATGCAGAGGGAGCTATCATTCTAAGAAAACTCAATCTTTAATTATACAAAGAAATTCTCTCAAGAATTGGATAGTCCATTAGGTATTAAAATGTTTAATTTGGAACCTTTAAGTTCTTACTAAAATGTAGAGCAGTTCATTCCAGGTCATCTGCTGCATGGCCTTAGTCTAGAACATTGTCATTATGGTTCCATAAATTCCCAAAAGACTGTTGACTAGGAAATGGGTTCCACTTAGAATTCATTCCAGTCATTAAAAGGAAAAATTGGAAACTTGCTCATTATGAACCACATGACACGGTAAGTCAGGCCATCTTTTCCTGAAAAGGGGAAAAAAAAAAAAAACAACTATAGAGAATCAGGAAATACTTGTGTGGAAGTCAGAAAATACTTGTGTGGAAGCCTTGGTCTAGATTTTATCCCTAAGTAGCTTTGTGACCAGCCTTTCTGTGTCTTGGTGTCCTCCACACAAAATTAAGTAAAAAGGATGGTGGGTGTTACAAACTCACCTACTTGAGGGTTTCACCTCATAACTGCAGTTAGACTTCAGCTACAGGGAAACTGGGCGAGTGTAGCTGAATTAAGTCTGAAAGTTAAACTGGGATATTTATTTCCTACAGTCTAACTAGTAGTCTAATCAGTAAAGCTGTTAAACTTGCAGTAATATTTCACTGATGTGTACCAGAGCGTTGCAAGTTATAAAATTTCCAATTTAATTTTACTGCATCCCTGAAGCCGTAGTAATTAGGAGACAAACTCACAGTGAAGAAGTTTACAGCTTCAGGGGTGATAATTTTGAACCTGTGCTGCAGGTCACTTCTGTCCTCAAGGTTTCCTGATTTGACAGCTGCATGTAGACTTAGGATTTTATTGTAATACAGCATTAACTCGTCATTCATGTGATGGGAGCAGATGTAGATGATATTCACATTGTCATCTAAAAAACAACAGGCACAATGTTAATTACTGGTATAAAGGTAAATGACACTGTGAACTCTGGCATCCAATTGATGTTGTGCAATTTAAAATAAAAGAGTATTTCCAAAAGCCACATTGAAGTTAATTTAGCTTGATTTTGCACACATCTTAGCAATCCAACCAGCTTTTTTCACATTAGCATTTCTCTGTTGAAAAGATAAGCTACTAACTACAACAAAAATACAAGCAGTAATTCCTTCAGAAAGAGGGCTGTGAGGTAGCATGAAACCGTACCTTCAAATAATACACCGGGATGTAGCCATGCAACTCCCATTAACATCAATGGGAATTTATCCCATTAACTTCAGCAGATTATAAAACAAAGCTATTAACTTTAGAAAGCTGGTGAAATTGCAGTTTCTTATTCTGCTTGGACTTGAGTGGGCCAATTCAGGGAATGTCCTGTCCAAATAAATGGTCTGATTATGACCATAGCAATAATTATTTCAGGAAACCAACCTTTTCCCTGCTCCATTCCCAAAGAGAAGTGTATTACTTAAATAGCACATCTAGTGATTCTTGGTCTAAAGGAAACATGTTTTGTTTTTGTTTTTGTTTTTGTGGTACTGGGGGGTTGAACTCACGACCTTGTGCTTGCCAGGTAGGCACTTACACCACTGAGCTAAATCCCCAGCACTAAGGAAACATGTCTTAATTTCACTGTTCTCTTTCTTAAGATGTGCTTAAGATTATGCACATAGAAAGAAATCCTAATTAAATATCCCATCCAAATGGAATAGTGGATAAGATTACTCACTCCATGCTGCAGAATATTTTAGGGAGCATGGGTGAAAAATTAGCAGCCCATGGAATTATTCACTCATAAAATAGCTGACTATTATAAATACCAACAAGTAAAACAGTTGGCTAAATAAACATGAGGGGAACCCAGTGAGAAGAGGGACTACGATGCTGCCTTGAGGAGTCACCATGTCATAGGCACAAACACTGTAGAATGGAGTGAAGAGAAGTGGCACAAGGAGCACACAAGGAGGTACCAGGGCATTCCAGAGGGAATGCTGCAAGTGTTACTGGGATGGTTTAGAATGTCTTCCAGAAGCCTCAAGTGCTCCAAGACAGGGCTTTTGGAAGGGCACAGGAGCATAAGGACACTAACTTCCTCAGTGGATCAGTCCATTGAGGACTATGTACCTGAATGTACTGCTAAGAAGTGGGGCCATGGTGCAGGAAGTAGGTTATCTGCAGAATAACCTACAAGGGTGTGTTTTTGTCTCTGGCCCCTTCCTCTTGCTCTGCTTCCTGGCTGCCATGAAATAGAGCTTTTCTGCGCCATGTCCTTTTGCCATGATGTTCCTTGCACTGGAGCCAGCTGTCCATGGACTGACACCTTGGAAACCAGGAGTCACAATGGTTCTTATCTCTTGTAAGTTGTGTTTGTCAGGTGTTTTGTCCCAGCACCAGCAAAGTGACTAACACAGTTTCCTTGGGCAGGGTGAGCCAAGCTGAAATTCTGAGACTCCTCTGCTACAGTTTGGGGGTACACAGGGCACAGACTTATTTCTACTTCAGCTCTGGGACTGTTATTTATGCTTTGCCTTCTTCACTTGTAAAGATAGAAATGAAATCACCTAGAGTATAGAGTTTTAGAGAGTAATACAATGAAAGATACATGCAAAGCACCTGTGCAATATCTGGCATAGTAAATACTCAACACATGGCCCAGGTACCTGAATATTCTCTATGGCCCAGCTTGACAAGCCCAGCTGATGGCACCTCCTACCCTGTGTACCATTCCTGTGCTCCTTGTGATTGGATTTAACACAATGGAGCAGTGTCCTCTGTTGTTCCATGCTATTGCTTCAAACTCACTATTCGCTGCAAGGTCCTCAGATTCAAGGTTTATACCTTTTGGTCTATTTCCCCAAGCCTGGGTATAGTACAGAGCACATAGGTGCTGTGCTGCTGAGCTATAGCCCTGGCCCAAACTAGTGGGTTTTAAAACCAAGCCAGTAATTTTCTTAAAAAAGAAAAGCATTTAAAAAAAGCATGAAAACATAAAGAAAAATAACTAATTCTGTAGTAGAATGAAAATGAATTTTTCTTGGAAAGAAAAATTACAGATAGAAATCACCTTTCTCATTTCACCTTTCTTTTCTATTTATTTCTGGAAAAGGAATATGTATTTCTCATTCTAGTATTAGTGTGCTTTCATCATGAATCTAGATATGATCACAATTAACTGGTGGGTAATTATGAAAAGAAGCTGGTAGAAAAATGCAAGTTGGGGCTGGGGATTTAGCTCAGCGGCATAAGCACCTGCCTTGCAAGCAGGCGGTCGTGAGTTCGATCCCCGGTACCGGTAAAAAAAAAAAAAGTAGAAAAATGCAAGTTGCTTTGATTGCTAGTCAGTAGTCAAGATCAGTTGTTCTCCTAATTCATCTAGGAATTGAAAATACCATTCATTCGAGTCTGTACCTGACAATCGTGACTTCATAGCCAGCATCAAATGATAAATCTTACCAGTCTGATCAGATCATCTTTGATTCCCCTGATAAGTAGGAAAAACACCTTGTACTAGCAAGTAATAAAATAAAAAAGGACAGTTACTTATTCTTTCACTGTTACTAATTTTTCTAGTTTCCTCATATTTGTATTACATTTTAAAGTCCATTTCCTTTCATCTACTACTTCTAAACTTTTCTTGTCTTGAAGAAGTTACCTGATTACACTGATGTCTCATGAGGGTACTGTACAAGAAAAGGGACAGTCTCCCAGAAATGTCCATATTAGCTGAAGTTTCCACTGCAGAAGGACACAGACTGAATTACTAGAGTATTTAAAATAGAAGCTTAATACTTTCAAAGCTTTTCCAGCAATGAGAACCTTTTGCAAAGGAATTCTTGAGTGATGATTTGTTCTATATATGGAAAGGTTAAAAAAAAAAGCTGAAGAAAATACTAATTCAAATAAATCAGAGCCAAGTCTGCCCTCTGCTGCACTTCAGTGGCTTTTATCAAGTCAGGTTTTTAGTTGAAATAGCTCAGCACTAACAAATCAATCTCAAGTCATTAAATTTTCGGTGATGCCAAGAAACAGTATTAGTGCCTAGATAATAGATTAAAGCAATTATACTATTATTATTTTAGGACTCTGCAAATTTCTAGTACTGATACATTTTGGTTACCAAATGGCATTTATAAAATAATAATGATGTTAAATAAATATGAATCATGTAAAGTGTGTCATTTCAGAGAGCCAGAGAAGTTGGTCATTGACAATTTAAACTTTTCCCTTGCTTTCCTTAAATAAGGGCTAAAGCAATTATATTATAACAAAACAAAGAAGTTTGTACTTGGTAACTAACAAAAATCTAATTTTTGTTTTTATTTCAGTGCTGGGAATCAAACTCATAACCTCGCACTTGCCTGGCAGGTGCTGTGCCACTGAGCTATATACCCAGGCCCTAATTTTTGTTTATCCCAAGTTTTTGACCACAAACTGACTTAATGTTATTTCTTAGTCTTTACAACCTAGTTATTTAAGTCTAATGTGAACCTTGGCCATAAATAGTAGCCAGAGCCGTCACCTTCAGACATCCTCCTCTTCTGGATCCAGATTGGTGATTGATTGAGAACTGCCCAAACTAGTACCAGAGCCTGACTTTCCCAGGGCTGTTCGCTTTGCTCACTCAAGTTCTATATTCCTAAGAAGTCCTTCCACTAGGACTTAAATGCTTTCTACTAACTAGATGCTTTATATTTATAGAATAGCATCTTTTAAAAAATCTCTCTTCATTTCGCCAGTATTTTTACAATGAAAAATCAATGCTGCATTTCTGATACCATCTTTCATTCATTGCCGAGATATCAGACAATACTGACACCAACAGCAAGTGCTGACCTCAGTCATTGCAAGGATTCAGTAAATAAAGATGATTTTGGTGATACAGGAGAGAAATCCTTATCCAGACCTACAGCAAGAGAAGTTAGTGAACCACTCAAGCAATTGACGAAAACATCGTTTTCCTGTTTCCTAGTTCACCATCCACCTGTTACTTAAAGCATTCAATTCCCCTAAAAATAGATTGGAAATCCAAGTCTTTTCCTGATAGAGGGAAAATAAACAAAACAAACATGGTATCAATATTCACTGATAAATACTGAAAAGACTCATTTGTGTTGAACTACTGTACCTAAGATGTCACACAGCCTCCCCAGCTGCATATTCTGTTGCGTGCCAAAATCACCAATATGTTCTCGCACAGGCTGGGAATATCCTAAAAGGCAAACAAGGTGTCAAAGCCCAGAAAGAGCAAGTCAGTATAGCAGAATGGCTCGTGAAAATTGCAATATGTCACAGTCCACATTACAAGGAACAAAGTTTCTCTGCAGCATTTTATAGAAGCAGTGTAACTCCCAGGAAGGTGCCCTTGCTTCGCAGGGAATTAAGCAGTATTTGGAAAGATAACCAAGTCTCATATTCTGCAACAGAGAGGCCTGTGGTTTTCAGTACTAACAAAGCTGAGAGTCAGGACTATAAAACCGTGGGGAAATGTCCTGACATTTAACCTAAAACATTATGCTCAAGTTAAAAACCATTTTTTTGGCCTTTGAACTTGTGTGCCCAATGTGGCCCCTTGGAGATATGTGCCAGAATCACTTAAACAGACGCATAGATTTCAGATAAATCCTTTATGGTCAGAATTATGTATTTAAGGAATTGTCATATCCAAGCAACAGGCTTCTCTCCTAGCAAAAAGAGCTTCTAACCTTGAAAGGGCAAGGAAGATGAAACAGTTGCTTTGCAGTGCTAAGAAAAGTCCTGCAGTTTGCTTCCACTTCCACTAGAAACAGCAGTGGGAAAACGCATGGATTACTATCATCTAGAAACATTTCGTGCCAGTATATCATGTCTTAAAAGAAAAGTGGATCCAAACATGAACTTAAGTGGCACACATCCAAGCAGTATATTGGCCTATGTGAAATTTGGCAACCGAAAATGCAGCTTTTTTAAAAAATACAAGTGCTGTTCACATTCTGGAGAGATGCTTCAATGCCTCCTTGTGGCTAGTGAGCCCAAGCACATGTTTCAAGCTCATGTGGTTGAAGTGGTTTTACAGACTACATCTTGAAGATAGAATGCAGGGCTCCTTCTCTGCGAAATAAAAACTATAGCAATTCAGGGAATAGGGCTTCCGCCCAATGAGCTCTGATAACTGGCGCTTTGCTTTGATGTCAGTGTTTAAACATTAGACAAGTCCTGAAATTGAATGAGTTTAGGATTCATCTAAAAGCTTCTCTGCTATACGCATATGAATACTAATACAGACCATTCCACATATGAATACCAATACAGGCAGGTAAAGTTTGCTGTCTTTATGTGTGATTGTAATATTGGAATCCTTGGGACTTTACCAGTGTTCAGACAAATATTTATAAAGATGTACTGTAAGGGGCTCGGAATTTAGCTCAGCGGCATAAGCACCTGCCTTGCAAGCAGGCGGTCGTGAGTTTGATCCCTGGTACCAATAAAAACAAAAACAAAAACAAAAACAAAAAAACAGATGTACTGTAAATAACTCAAAGAGCCTATAAAAAGGTAAGAAAGATGCCTAAAGAGTAAAATATGATTAAGAAAAGAGCCTGAGAGCATTCCACAAATGCATTTCCTTTCAAAAGATAAAAGGTAGTATGCAATGTCTCATTAAGATGATGTCCAGGGGCTGGGGATTTAGCTCAGCGGCATAAGCACCTGCCTTGTAAGCAGGCAGTCGTGAGTCCGATACCTGGTACCGATAAAAATGAAAAAGAAAAAAAAAAAAAAAAAAAAGATGTCCAATTTAAAAAATAAAAGATGTTTGATCACTTTGTAGCTGCAAATGCAGCATGTGAGAGAATAAGTTTGTGTTCCATTCAAGTGCTAAAGGTCAGCTTTCCAACAAATTACTTGGTACCTCTGTTACCACTAATCAAGGCATAAAAATGTCTTTGCAGAATTATGGCAGGACTGACAACTTTAATACACTTACAGATATACCCATTTTAAAGAATTGCATGTTAACAGTCTCAGAACATAAAGGTCATTGGAAATAACAGATAGGGAAAAAATTTTGTAAAGTGCTACATAAATATAATGTTATGAGGTATGTGGACTTCCAAAGTATACACTAGCAACAAATTCTGTGATAAGCAGTATTCCATGAGAAGCCAGTGTGGTGGCTCATGCCTGTAATCCCAGCACTCTGGAGGCTGAGATGGGAGGATCGTTGTGAGTTCGAGACCAGCCTGGGCTACAAAGTGAGCTCAAGGCCAGTCTGTACTGCATAGACCAGCCTGTCTCAAAAAAAGACCAAAAAAAAATTTCATGACAAATAATACAATATATACAACATTACTAGAGCAGAAGTTTGGAATCAACTTTGTTCTCATGCTTTGTCTATCCATACAGTACAGGTATTGAGCATCCAGGTTAAAAGATGCAACAGTATATTTAAAAATCATAGAGACTTAACCAGTAAATTACTAATAGTTATGTGGCTTTGAGGAGTTTATAAGAAATATCTAGTGGCAGATACATCGGATTTCAGGATATAATCTACAAAGACATGGTTGCTTCAGTGGTCAGAGCAAGAATACCGAGGGAATCTTGAGGGACCCTCAACTTTACCCAGTTATACCTCAAGAAATCAGGGTTTCTTGCCCAAGATCACACAAACCTACACATCATTTTTTATGTCTACCACATATTCAGCTATTACTTATTTAGCTCTCGTGATCAATTTAGTTTACATGGAACACAAGAGAAGACTTTCTCAGTGAGACTAGAGAACTCCAGAAAGGAAAGAGCTTTTGAGTCTTCCCTCACTTTAATTTTCAGTTTGCTGTGGTAGACAGAATAATGGCCCTCCAAGATGTCCATATTCTAATCCCTGGGACTTGTAAATGTGCTAGATCACACAATTGCAAATATGCTAGATAGTGAAGTTGTGAATGAAATTAAGGTTGCTAATCAGCTGACCTTAAAACAAGGAGATTCTCCTGGATTATCTAGCTGGGCCTCATGTCATTAATCAAAAAGGTCCTTGAAAAGGGAAGAGGAAAACAGAAAAGACGTTAGAGATGTGACTACAGAAGAAAGGCACAGAGAGTTGTAGTGATTTTAGCTCTAAAGATGAAAGAAGGCCTCAAAGAAGGGGCTGCGTCTTTGCTGATACCTTGATTTTTATAGTTTTCGGACTTCCCAGTTTTCCGGCTATCTGATCATAAGTCTGTGTGGCTTTAAGCTCAGCAGGTTTGAGGTGCTGTCTTCCCTGGCTCCCGCGAAGCACTACCCCTCTTTGATGGTCTGCTTCTCTTTTCACATCTGAATGAAAGATGAGGACGGGCCAACATCCCTGGCACATGAGATGCATTTTAATAAGAGCTGCTGCTGTTACTATTTTCTTCCTAACTACAGCTGAGACAGACTGAAATTCTCAAAAGGAACTTCATTTTCACGCAGGGACATCGTGACTACTACAAGCACAAGACTAGGCAATAGAGCTAATGAGTCTTCGTCCGTGTCAGGCATGCCTGACAGTGCTTTTCCGAGCAGGTTCTTAGGCTCCCTTCACTGTCATTCTCTTGTGCTATCTTTTCTGCATGTCTTCAGTGCCCCTTTTATCCTTTCCCCATTTGCCATCACATGTTGCTCGTGTCGTATGCCTCTCCTTTCCCCTGCGCCACGCCAGTTCCTGCGACCACACTATAAGCTTCTGTAGAGTAGGCACTGGGGCAATCGGTTGTCAAACTGGTGAACAAAACATGTTTGAGGGCTTGCTGAAAGCATCTGTCTTCTATGTTCTCTCTTCCCCATTTGTTCTTTTCATTCCCTCACTCTCTTCCTGTCCTTTGAGTTCCCTGGTCTAAAGAATTTCTGGTGAACTCAAAGAATGGAAAGTGGGAGTTGTAGATTTTTCTAGATCTTTATCAGCAATGAAAAACAACACTGGCAAAAGGGCCCCTCTCTCTTCCTCCCCACTCTGGAGAGAAATACACAGCATTTTCCTTACAGCTGTCCTCGTTACGTGCAAAATACACCCAGATAGATAGAGTGTTCCATCTTTTCTGAAATAAGCAGTTGCAACACATAACTACCACCTCCATGTCCCATTAAGGAAATCTGAGTTACTCAGGTACTTTTGGTCTTTTGCAGAACGAAGTTGTCCAGCAGTGGTTACTGGCTTCACTTCTCTGTCTTCACTTCCATCCTCACCACTCTTCCCAACCCTCATGCTATGCAACACCTATCAGGTGATGATAATTGCCTCTTTGCATGCGAAGTCTGGCTTGGTTTTTTCCTTCACTGCAACCAAAGAACCCCAAGAGAACAAGCAAGGCTATGCCGAGGCCTGCTCTGCATCGGGTTGTGCCTCTGTGACAGGCACATGTGTCCCGCAGATCACATGTTCTGTGGCTGACTCTGAGCTTCTTCTCTCTTCTCCAAAACCTATTCCTTACAATGTAGCCAAGGCAGGGGGAGTTCACTGACAATAGCTTCTGGTTAGCAAATCGTTAAAATTCATCTCCTTCCCCTGGCCCAAAACAGTAGTTTATCCTCGCCAGTTTGACTGGTCTGGAACAGTGGCTCTCAGCCTTTGCCCTATTTTGAAACATGATGGGTGATGTTCAGTGTGTCGCATCCTCCTAGTGGCACACACGGAGTTACAGCAGTCGTAACAAAAACTTGATTCTTTTTCCTCCAAGGCTGTACTGTGTACAAGTGGAGCAAGAGTGACATTACAGAGGCGATTGCCTCTGTGAGGTGAGTGCACTCAAGGGAACTTGGGTATTCGGATGGTAAAAATACAGGGGGACATGTGCCATACTTCACACAGGACTGCACAGCCGACGTCTTGTGGCACTGTAGATGACAGTGATGTACACATTATACTTATGCCCGGTTTTAATTACTTGTGCAAGTGTGAAAGTACAAGATACTAGAGAGCAAGAAAGTCGGATATCAAGAGAAAGGAACAGAGCCCTGTCCGGGGTATTGTTGGGGTATGTCCAGAATTTTTGATTAAGAAAAAAATTGATATGGGGGAAGGCTGTCAAAGGAAATTAGAGAATTTTGCTATGAGGGTCTAGAAAATACACGTATATTTACTGAATTTTGAAAACATTCTCAAACCAAATGGCCAAGTAGGTGAACCTTCAAAAGGTGAGAACTTTCTCTTATTCCAGGTTTCTGTCGGTGGTTGGTTGAGCACTCCACACAGCCTAAGCCAGTGATTCTCAAATTGAGGTCTGGCAATGCCGGGGTGGATGCTGAAACCATTTCAGGCATCTGCAAGGTCAAATCATTTGCAAAATGTTCCTAAAACGTTGTCTGCCTTTTTCAACCTATTCTCTCACAAGTCGCAAGACATGAAGTTTATTCATATGCTCGCAGATCCATACTGCAACGGGCAATATTAGCAATGCTGAGCTTAATGTGAAACAAACAAAGGCATAGGGGGCTGGGGATTTAGCTCAGCGGCATAAGCGCCCGCCTTGCAAGCAGGCAGTCGTGAGTTCGATCCCCGGTACCGATAAAAAGGAAAAAGACAAAAAAAACAAAAACAAAAAAAAACAAACAAAGGCATATACACGGTTATCTGAGGAGGCCGCAAAGCATTCCTCTCCTTTCCCAGCACGTATCCAACTCTGGATTTTCTTCATACACTTCAGCCAAAACAACACATGTGGCAGACTGAACACAGAAACAGCTGGTTCCAGCCACGCTGGATTCAGACATTTGCAAATTTGTCAGCTGCCTCCACCCCCCTACTACAAGTTTTCGTTTTGGGAAATAGACATATTTAATAAAAATGTGTCATTTGGGGGTAATATTTGTAATGGGTTATTTGTTAATAAGTATTTTTAAAGTTTCTCAGTTGCTTTCTGATACAATAAGTAACGATAGATACAATTTACTGAAATCAATGCTTCTTAGGCTCTTCAGTAACCTCTATGTAAAAAAAAGTTTTAATCTTTTTATGAAAATAAAGTTTATATTTTATTTAGCACAATATTCATTTTAGAACAAATCCTAATATTAATTCATTTCCTGAAAGGCCCATGTGCTGATACCACCTGACATCCAGTTTAATACTGTTTCTGTGTATTATGCTACAACATTACATAGTCCAAGACCAACTGCAGATATTGATAGGGCAGGGTCCTTGGGCCCCCTCTGCTCTGAGCAAGGAATGAGTGTTCATTTGTTTGACACGGATGAATACAAATATGCTTTAATTTTGGTTTGGGCTGTGAATAAGTGTGAAAGTATGAGTATACTTGTTCCCTGTCAGAAGAGACCAAGACGTTTCTGGGAAAGGCTGTCTGGAAGATCTTGGCAGCGCACTTATCCCCAAGGAACTTATGCGGCAACTCCAGAGCTCAGCTATGGTTCCATACACCTGCCAAGATATGTGTCTCTCCACCCTGGGTGGAAGGAACAGAGCTGATCCAGTCTTTGAAGTGTCAACTAAAAAACAAGAAACTACAGAAGTGACCATGTGTAGAAGCAGAGTAAAAACATGACTTCAGATGTTTACTGTGGTTTGTGTGTTCTCCCCTGCCTCCGGTCACAGATGGAGGCTGAGTTCCGTTCTTACTCTCGGGGAAAAGGAATACAGTTAGGAAGCAACTGTCTGCTGAGTGTTCGGGGCTTTCTCGGTTTGGCATGTGGTCAAGTGCACATAAAAGTAAGTTTCCCTATCTTTTCTTTTAGGCTTTTGTTACAATACAGACCAGCTAAAAAACGTTTTGTGTGAGTTTCACAATAAAAGTATCTGCAGTTTTTATGGAACAAGATATTCTAGAGGTAACTAATTATGTTGTCCTCAAGGATGATTTGCCAGAAAGACAAAAAAAAAAAAAATGAAGCCTAACTATGTACATTAACTTTGGCCCTTAAATCAATTGCCAGTGAAGTAAGATATTACATAGAGAAAGGAAAAAATCTGACGTCAGTATGTTTCCTCTTTGTATTTTAATAGAGGATCAGAAGTGAGAGAGGAGGCAGGGAGTGTGGCGTAGCAGCATAAGTGCCTGCATGGCAAGTGCAAGGTCCTGAGTTTGAGTCCCAGGAAACTCATCACTGGGATTTACCCAGCTGGAAGTGGCCTCAGATACCTGCTCATGGCATCCGAGGCCAACACTTCACATCACATTTCATGTCAGTATATTTAAACATGGCACTGAGTTTAAGTGACACCCAATGACGTGTTGCATTAAAGCAAAAAGGAGTTAAATAAAAAGTACAGGAAATAACAGGGCCAAAGAAACTAGAAGCACAATGAGTTTTCAGGTTTTGTTTAGACCTCTGGTTTTTCTATAGGAATTAGGATTCTTTGTTACAGTTCTTTCTTATTTGACTGATAGATTTTACTAAAATAGACCTTGGTATTCTATTCTTGCTCTGAACTATGGTAGATTGTTTTGTTATAATTGTATTTCATTAATAAAAATGATAAAAATATGCAATATCCAATTAAGAGATCAGCCTAGCTATTCTAGAAAAGATGATTTTTTATTGTTTTATAAAATTATAACACCATTTGGTTTCTTTGGATAATTTGTCAATAGCATTCCACTTCTCCTGTAGATTAAAAATAGCTAAAATATTTGTTATTTTTAGGAATGATACCTGAAATATATAGCAGTCTATCAAATTATGTAACTCCTCCTTTCAAAGAGATTACTCTGCAATATACTTTTGTTTTAGTATTCATATTATCAAACTAATTTAAAAATACATTGTGTTTTTAGTAAAAAACATCACTGAAGAGCCTTCCTTTCTGTGATCATGGTTTGGCAAGTGCAATTATTTTGTATGTGCAAAACTGCATAGCACACAATCAAAGGCTTATATTGCAATATATTACGCAGTTATCGGTACCTAGCTTTCATTTTAAATGTTCAGATATGCTACTGCAGCCCCAGTTGGCAGGCAGCACAGTGTAATTATTTCTAGGGTGATTCTATAGCAAATTTCCTATGGAAAGAGAAAAAGAGGGCAAGGCTACAATTTACTTTAAGTGTCTACCTGAACCTGATATTCCTACCAACTAGTTTCAACCAGTGAATTCTTCTTAACCCTGGAAAGGAAATTATTAGATTGAAGAGACTGGTTTTCTTGCAGTATATTTAGAGAAAAAATTGCTTTACTTGTGTTCATTTCTGTTTTTATGAATTATGTAGATAAGTTCGTGATGCATGAGACAAAGAAGCCACATTCTATCCAGCTGAAGTTTTCTTTCTGTGTTTCTTGGGAAAACAGTAAACAAGAGACAGGTACTCTGTACCATTTTAAAAACAGAATAGCTTAACAATTCTGTCTGTGGAATAGATCTGAGATGAGTGCCCAAGTTACTTCAGCTCATTTTAGTGTGCACGAGTCATTTAATAAGCCTACAGCATGATATGTAGAAACAAATCTTATATGATAAAAGCCCAAGGATTATTCTCTTGTGAAAATGTGCAATTAGTCTTTTTATATATCTGAGATGTTCTGAACTCTTAAAAACAATCAATGATTTTCCTTTAGAAGGAGTAGTTTTGTTTTTTACAAACAAAAAATAGTGCAAGAGAGAAGAACTTATTTATATATCTATTTAAAATGAGTAGGTGAAATCTAGATGAAAACTGGCTTTAATACCAAATTTAAAATAACACTCTAATTTTTGTTTCTCTAAGCAGATTATTCTCCCACTTAAGCAAGCCCTTTTGAAGTTTTAAACCACTTTCAGTTAAAGCTATTTTTTACTCAGTTTATATTACCAGTAATTTCAGTTTTACTTCTTTGGAGACTCTGGGATCAGGCTTCTCTGCTTGTTAGTAACGGGAGTTTTTGAAGGGACAGAGTCGGAGGGGAGAAACTTGTGAAAATTGTGTCTGTAACACCTTGGTGTGTCTCAGCTTTGCAAAGTAGGGGGCTCATTTCTGGCTCCAGTTTTTTCTAAAACTGAGAAAGCAAAACTAAATTCTCCACATGATATGAGGTCAGGCCCACAATTAAGTGGTAGACGCAAAGGCTCGTGCACCTTATTCTAAGGACCGGAGTCAGTTAATTGGGTCTGCAATTAGCCTCTCAGGCTGCAATCAATTACAAGTGCAATTTCTGTGTGTGAACTAATTTCGTGTGCAAAAGTAGTCTCACCAAAACAAAAGCCTAGGTTAGGATGAAATGCAGATCTGTCTTAGCTCACTTATATCCCAGGAAGAAGCAGACTTTTTTCATGTGCCATTAAAAAAAAAATAGCAGTACTAAATGGCTTTGTACATTTCAAGATTTTTCTTTAACTTTTCTTAGATGTAAGCACATACTCTAGAACCTAGGAAAGTTGACTTGTGTTACTATTCATATTTTACTAATATAAAAATAATTTTAATTATGACAATTTTTTATAATACTGTTTAAATGTGTCAGTTTGTATACATTAATATACAAAAAGGGATGCTCATGCAGGAGTGCAAACCAATTACAATCAAAATTCTATTACAGTAGGACCCTTAATTAATTGCTTCATTTAAAAAAGGCTTTACAGACCTACTACATAATGTGGACATTCAGTGGATTTTGCTGCTTGTAAAAATCTTATCATCAACACAGGAAATTTGGCCTTACCTAGATAATTTAACACACTAGGTAAACGCAAAGCAAAAAATAAAAACAAGACAACAAATCCCAAACATTTTGATAGCAGCTCATGTTTTAGAAAAACTTTTGATGCAAATTTCTGAAATTCCCAGTGTCATTTTGGTATACCTATTTTACCACTGTGTTTCAGACAACAGCTTTTAAGTTCCCCAATTCATAAATGTAATTAAATAATTACATTAGTGCTAATTAACATGAAACTGCAGATTATTTAAGCGCAAAAAACACTATTCAACTTCTTAATTATTCTTGTTCACACAGCATTTCCTTTTGCTCAGGCGCCCTAGGTGCAAATAAAGCATCCCATCTGCTCGTAATTAGAACTAAATAATTTCAGAGAATGTAGCTTATCATTTTGACTGCACATTTGATTAAAAACAGTGTACAAGCAATATCCTGGCTTATTGGCGTAACAGCAACAACACACACAAGCTTGTGTTGTGTCATTAAAGAAGATCGAAAACATTATCTGTTATTTCAGGGGGAAAAATACAACTTTTTAGTTCATTTCATACAGATGAAAGCGAATTACAGCAAATCACCTCTCCACTGAATAGCAGCCCCCACATAATGACTTTATTTGCTTAATCCCCAAATTAAACGCCGTTTTGAGCGAGGGCCCTGTGTTATTACTCTCATCATGTGGAGAACATTTTCCTGCCGAGACCAATTTGAATAAAACAAGGGGCCTTCCTTGAACTCAATCAAGGAGCCATAATGTGGTGGGTAATAGAGGTTGCTGATAGATTTGCAGGCAAAAGTGTTATACCTAATGATGGGATATGGATAATAGTCCTCCTGGAGGTCCTGATGCGATTCCAGTTGGCTGCCAGATGCTAAAAATCAAGAAGAGCATTGATCAGTGACAGGAAGCTGTAGTAGATTCATCTAGTCAAACTTCAGCTGTTTTTCCACTGTACAGTTAAGCCAGGCATAAATTATATTAATTGATTTAATTACATAGTTAAAACATCTTCCCCAATTAATTTAATTAGGTGGCTACATGATGCTACTGGCAGGGGAAGATTAGAGGCAGCTCACTTAATTAACAGAATATGAATAAAAAAAAGAAAGCAAACATAAATGAAATTGTGAGCACTAATTAAAAGGCTGTCTGCAAACTTAAATACTTTCTGACAAAGTGGTGACAGCAATGTAAGGCAAGAGAGGATTTTTTTTCCTGGCAAATTAAAGTGCCAGGAGGTATATATAGGGAGAAAAAGTAATGCCATTAGAACATTGATTTTCTGACAGAACTACCATAGTCGAAATGAAGGCACTTTTCCTCTATAGAAAACTTCAACAGATTTTGCAGACACAAAAGTCGGGATCCAGATTAGGCTAAAATATGTACAAACAAATGGGAGGCTGGTGCATCCTACTCTGGGAGAAGTCAAAGGCAAGGGAGGCTGAGGGAGGGGAGGCGGAGAGGGAAAGATAAAGAGACAACTTATGCAGTTATTCAAGCAAGAAATGTTTAGAAAAAGAGGTCTGTCTCAACAGCTGGCAGACTCGGCACCTTGGCTCGGATGCGGAAATTCTCCAGGTGTCTCTGACGCGATTCCTTCAAGGTCTGCTTCAGTCGAGCCTTGTGGCAGTGCAAAAGCCACGCGATGGCAATCACGCCCGATGCCCACTTCTGCTGGCGGTAAGTGATGAAGAACTGTCGTGCCCGGTAGCACTTCCATGTGGCCTGGATCTTGCTGGCAGCCTCTGACTTCCCGCCTTGGCCCTTATATCTCTGTCCGGGGAGGCTTAACAACATCTGGACTGGAAATGGGTTCTCTAACACGGAGAGAAGCTGGCAGCGGGTAAGTTTATTCGTCAGCTCAAACTCCGGAAGGAGGGCCACCAGACTTCTCCCTTTTATTTTGACTTCTGGGATGGCATAGTCCCTGAGAAACTTCTCGATGTATTCTAAGAGGGAGAAAATGCTCCCCCAAGTTAAGCTAAAATGTTCCTTGAATGCTAAGAAGTCAGGGGCTGTCTTGTCTATGACGCCATTAAGAATAGAAAAATCATAATCCCATGATGACTTGGAAGCTCTAGGAGCTGTGATTTTCATGGTCTGTGAAAAAAAATGTTGCCAGAGATGAAATATGTTATGATCCCTTCTAAGTGAGTGGTCAAGACACTCTTGACTGTCACATTATCATTTACCATTCAATTATGGGAAGATATGGGTCATAGTATTACTGGTTTAACATATCCACATCATAATATGAAAGTCTGATGAGAATGCATCATTAAAACTCTTCAGAAGAGATCTTAGAGATCATGCAAAGCTATAACATTTTTATAAAAGTGTAATAAAAATTGCTAAAGGAAACATCATTTAAAATTATGCTTTTAGTTTACTTTGATATGGTCAGCTGACTCCCATAATCTTTTGTGATTTACTTTCAGACATGTAGATTGGTCTGATTCTTTGCACATACTTTATCCACGCATTATAAAAAGGATGAAATCATTCTTTGCAGTCTTCAGGGTAATCTCAAATATTCCCAAAGAGAACAGTTTATGATTTCCTAGGAGACAGCTTTTTAGTGTTTACTGGAATTCTCCTGTCACTTTCACTATGCAGGGGTGATTTTTACAAGACGCATTATATTGTATATTATCACTCTGGTCATTTTCTACATTTCCCTCAACAAGTATTCTTTTAAATCTACTATCCTCTTACAGACATATATGGAGATGTCTAGAGACTGAATGTAGACATTTCATAACAAAACCTAGAAAACATTTGTTTTTGATAGAATTTTTTTCTTTGTATTTTTCTATATTAAAAATAATAAATTCTATTTTAGAAATCAAGTAAGAAATTTGGATGATAATAGCAATATATAAAGACATCCTCACTTAAAAAAAAAAAAAAAAAAAAAAAAAAAAACAAGGAAAAGAAATGTTGCCACCCTTGCAAAACCACTCTACTTCAGTTCTCAAAACCTGTTGCACTGGGAACTGGACATTGTGCCTCATGGTTCAATGTTCCGAGTAGGCTGGAGGCTTGAGGGACAGGGGTGGGTGTAAGTGTTCCAGGCCCTGAATTCTCAGTGAGTCAGGCAGTACTATGGCGATCATTTCTTCTTGCTTAGGGATTTAAGGACTTGAATGTCTTCATTGTGTCCATATTTTCAAATGTACAAGCCCATCTTTACCAAGCTGTATGATCTTATTGCGCTCTACAGTTTGAAGTTTTCACAAAAACTCAAAAGAAAACCCCAGTTAATTTATCAGTTACTATATTGCCACCTCACTGTGCTGAGGATCTGTTAGATTATCCATGCTTTTCTTTACTAAGTAAGTGTTAACTGAGAGGCATTAACAAATACAAGGCTGGAAGCTATCTAAGAGGAAACCAAGCCACAGATACCTTTACAAAAAAGCCACAATAAACAAACCATGCAATTTTTAAAAAATCCCTTCAACTTCTTTTTTTTCCCCTCTCAGGTTCTAGGCAGTAGAATGATTATATTATCATCCAAATATTAAATACAAAATGGAAATTTGCTTTTACTTTAGAAGCCAACTTTAAACAGCAATTAGCTTTTGTATATTTTTAACTTGAGAGCTATTGCAAGACAGAAGAATGGTGAAAAAAAGCCTTCTCACCGACTCGAATCCTTTCCAATCTGGCCAGAACACCAAGAGAATGGAGACTGCTTGGTAGGTGGAGATAAATAAATTCCCTCCTCTTGGATGGGCAAAGAGAGTTAGATGAGCAAGGGCTCCTTTAGCAGACCAGTCTGGCAGGAGGAGCTGTGATTCCTGGCAAGTGACACATTTTCCAAAAGAAATGGCCAGGGGCTACATTTCTGGGCTCCCTCTAGGAACAAGTTGTGATGGAAGGAAGGTTAGAGTTCAGAGAAGAATGGCCAGGCGTCCATAGTGAGAGACAGACATGCAGATGGACATGGGTGGAGCTGGCTGACGCTACCAGTCACTTGTTTGACCCAGTCATCAAGACACTGAGATGTCAAGAAGCAAAGCTATTGGTGGGAGATTCGTCAGAGAATCTCATCTCCTTGGAGATGTTCATATAGTTTCAAAATTCTTTATCCTTACAGAGAATCATGTGGACATAGGACCAGCAATGAAAATGCAGCCATGCTGGGGAACAGTCGGAGGGGAGAGGGCTCTTTGGCCTCTCTCAGTTAGTGTCCTTCCACTGGCTGGGGCTGGAGTATCTGTGTACATTAACAAATGCATTTTAGCCCCTCTGATAGAACAGCCTTGCACAAGCTGGGGCTGCAGAAATGAACAGGGGCTATTGTAGAACAAAGGGATTGCACCTTCCTACCTTCGAGGATGATATTCCAGCAAAGACCTGCTCTCAAAGGAAACACTGGCTTGGACGTCTAATAGACCACTCAGGCACAGGGAAGCTATGGGTTTGGAGTCAGCTAAAGCATAACTGTAGTACATCTGTCACAGAGAATACCACACATGGGAGCACTTCACACTTAGAGCAAGAAAAGACATGCCTCTCAAGAGAAAGCCTTCCCAAATTAAAGCAGTGCATCAGCACTGTGAGACCCATTGAGCAGGTAAAGACAAAGATGCTTCACAGCCTGCTAGGAATCAAGCCCTGATTAAAGGTCATGCCACACTTCAGGTTCTGGTGCCTTCTTTATTCTTCCTTTATGATCTATCTCCAAGAACTTGTCTTGCATTGTCTGTTTACTTTCCCTTCCTTCCTTCCTTCCTCCTTCCCCTCCTTCTCCTCCCTCTTTTCACTTCTCCCTCCTCTTTTGTTTGCAATGTGTTGCACTTCCAATGTGGCATTACTGATTCAGTAGCCAGTGTTTTTCTTTCTGGTGGAAACAATGTCTCCTGAGACGTCTGTGGTCTCACCTGATCCTTCTCAGAACCGCAGCACTGCCTAAGCTTTGTGCAAAGCCTGCACTCAGTCATTGTCCCCCACACAGCCCAAACCGTGGCAGTGGCCTAATTATTAGCATCCTGCTCTAACTGACTGAGTCAACTAGCTGGGAAATGCTCTTCTTCATTTGCAAAGTGTAATCACTAATTAGGTAACTTTGAGAGTTTCTAGAGCAGTTATTTCAGGAAGATTCTAAATCTAAAGCAAAACAACCTGCCAGGAAGATAAAATGATGATTTTATAGGTAAGACCCAATGTAAAGCAAAAATACAAGCCCCGTATTACATTCTTTAAAAAGATTTAGAAATAGCTACTACTAAGAAAAATTCCAGAAAAAAAGTAATATATTTCTAAGATGAATTTCTTATGAAAAATTTTATTTTCATATATGTGGATAGCACAAAGATATAGAATTTGTGGACCCCTAAACTGGATATGAGAAAGATCTTCCAGTAGTAAACAGGCAAATATTTGGGATAATTTAATATGAGTGTCATTTTTAGAGAATAATAATAGCATTGCCCAGAAAAAGACTAAAATTTGAATCAGAGTCCATGCACAGTTACTCAAACATCAAATCACATGCATTCGTAATTAGTCTGGGAAGTTGCACTGTATGAAAAGTAAGTTCTTCTTGTATGTTATGACTCTCAGTGAGAGCTTAGGTTCAGCAAACAAATGGAACTTTTATTCCCCAAGGACCAGAGACTCCATTTGTCTATTTCATAAAATTTTGGTGAAAGTCCACAATGTGGTAAACTTCGTACATATCAAATATGAAGACCTCAGCTGGAAAGAATTGTTCAGAAGGAACACACAGTATTCAGGGAGAATGGCTGACATCATCAAGATTCATAAATTTAACCTGATCAAGTCTTGAATTTTAAAACATGAGGGATCTTGAAGGTCACTGACTTTGCTGCTCAGGTCCAGCTGTCTGTAGTACAGAGTGGGCAATGATTAATATTAATAAAGTGGCACAAAGATAAATGGAGAGGCTGTCCTAGTGCTGCATGACTTGTGGCGAGATCAGAAGCTGGCTTATGGACAGGTTAATCTGTAAGCCAATGGCCAGAATTGAGAATAGCAAATGGTCTGTGACATTGTGGCACCTCAAGCAAGGTAACATGGCTGCTAAGAACTTTACTCCTCCAATTCCTTTTAGCTCAATAGTCCCAGTTAGCAGATAATTAGGTTGCTAGTTACTCGTGATTGGCTCCTGAATGCTCTTCTAAAAATGCATTGTTTCTGATTCTTGAACCTTGACCACATCAAAAGTTCACCCCCACCTCTTTTTGCAGTACCCCAGCTCACCCCTGTCACGCTGTGCACCTAATAAAGGCCAAGGACACCATGCTTTGTGATCTTAGTCCTTATTGGAAACTTTGACCATTCCAGTGCCCCTTGTAACTAAAACCTCTACCTTGCCTTGTTTTTTTTTTTTTTAAATCGGTACCAGGGATCAAACTCACGACCACACACTTGCAACGCAGGCGCCGATGCCACTGAGCTAAATCCCCAGCCCTAACCTTGCCTTGTTTTAGCCGTCATTGCCTCTGAACAGAAGATTGGTAATCATAGGCCAGAGCTCTGGTACTTTGCATTTTGCCCTATAGAGTATTCTGGGCTCAAGGGAAAAAGAGTTGGTGCTGAATTCCACCCAACTTGGGTCAGCTGCACTGTTTGCCACTCTGTTCTCTGTACTTTTAGGAGAGTTACTACCTTCTGAGCATCTGGATGTTTCTCAGCTGTTCCCTGAAGAGTTGTTGTGATGATTGTGCCCTATTACGCTTTCACAGTGCCTCACCCCTAGTTAGCATGGTTATTGCAAACAGATGAGGAAGCTGAGGCTCAGGGAAGATAAACAGCTTGTCTAAGCACATAGAGCAAATTTGTGGGTCTTCTGCTAGTGTTGCAGGCAGCCCAGTTAGTCAGAAATATAGGCAGTGAGATAGGGTTAGATCCTCAAACTGTGGGGGAAACAGATACCTCCTGCTGTGGGCCAGGCCTTAAGACAAAGGATCAAACAAATGGTTCTACATCCTGGGGACTGATATTCTAATTAGTTCCCTATCACCCTGGAGTCACCAGCCCATCCCTGGAGGGGAAAGGTCACAGCTCCAAGAATGCCAGCTTCCTACTTGACTTGCTTTCCCATTTGTCCCCAATTTAATCAATTTTATCTGAACTGTTGATCTTATTGGCTAACTATAGTTATGTCCCACCCTATGCCCATCTGCTTTATGAATTCCCAGTCTTCCCCCAACTTGAACCCATGGTTTTACTCTTATAGAGTCCCAGGAAAAGACAAAACCCTGGGCAACTCGCTGGGGTCTCTTTCTGTCTCCCTGACAGAAGCTTTCTTTTTCTCAGTAAATACATTCTACTCACCTCCGTTGCTCCTAAAATTCATTTTTCGGTTTTAGGAAACATAAACTCGCAGACATAGTAGGTTGGGCGTTTCATTCCCCTGTATCACTAGGACAATCTTTTTGCTATGACAAGGAAACGTTCTGTTTTGAAATACACCAAAGCAGAGGCTTGTCCTTGTTACCCTCCCCTCACTTCTTTCCAGTCCTCCTTCCCTCATGGTGTTTGCCCTTCCACACTTTATCCCATGCTGTCCTCCACCCCCAGGCCACCCAGGTTTACAGTCCAACTGTGGATAACTCTGCAGATGGTGCTTTATCATGTTGTGGTCTCCTTGCTCTGCCTTTCCCCTGTCACCTCCTACAGCAAAGTCAAGCTGGCCTTGATCTGCTGCTTCTCCTTTATGAGGCTGGAAAGCAATTTATTAAGTAAATCCCCATGAATGTACCACGGGACATAATGTGGGATAGTGGAAGAGTGATGGATCTGAACCTAGCAGACCTGAACTCTGGTCTGTCACTGCCTTCCTGTCACCTTAGGAGGTCACTTTAGTTTCCATTAGGGTGCCTCTTGGAGTATTTCTAATTTTCACTCCCTATGACTTTCTGAGTTAACATGTCACCCAGATGCTAGGGTCAAATCAAAGGCGGTTCTCTCCAATGGCACTACTTTCTCCACCATGAGACAGAACTGGAGGGATTCTTCTCCCTTTTCCTTTTTTTCTTTTTTCCAGACAGCAACCATCAAACCAAAATAGATGGCAAGTTGCCTGTAAGACCTAATTGTTATACACTAACAAAAAGAGCTTCGTTATGTTTGTGTTATGTTTGCCTGTTTGTAATATGCCTGTTTGTAATTTGAGTGCAC
Source organism: Cavia porcellus (assembly GCF_034190915.1). Taxonomy (NCBI): domain Eukaryota; kingdom Metazoa; phylum Chordata; class Mammalia; order Rodentia; family Caviidae; genus Cavia; species Cavia porcellus. The sequence continues at coordinate 1,621,609 of NW_026947493.1, forward strand.
ACATTTATAACTGCAGACAAAATGAGACACCTTCCAGGGGCTTTTTGCCCATTTGTAACTTAGGGCTTTTGCCTGTTCGAAATTTGGGGCTTCAGTCCATTTGGGGCTTCGGCCCGTGTGGGAGTTTCAGCCTGTGGGGGGCTTTGGCCCGTTTGGGGGCTTTTTGCTCATTTGTCTTTATGTTCAATGTTTTGTACTTTGGAGTTGTCCGCCTGTTTAAATCTGTTATTAACTTTGGGGCAGGTTTTGCCCATATGAACTTGTTGAATTTGTTACTAACTTAGGGGTTCATTGCCCATTTCTGTTGCAGGATCCATGCAGCTCATTGGACTCAAGGTTCATAATGAAAATTATATCCTTTAGCTTGCCAAACTGTGAACAAAAAAAACTTTTGTTTGTGTCTTTAATGTTGGTCTTGTCTTTTGTGGTGCCTTGTTTAATGTTTTAATCATCAATTGATTACTTGCAACCTCGGCATGCCTTTTTTTAAAAGTATTTTTCTTTATGGTTAAAACGTGAATATATATGCATATATAAGGTGTTAATGTCTAAAAAAGCGAGAGAGGAAGTAATTGACTGGTAATAAGTAAAAAAAAAAGAGGGACAAAGAAAGTGGTTTTGTTTCTTGTTTTGTTTTTAATTTGTTTTTGTCTTTTTTCCTTTTTATCGGTACCGGGGATCAAACTCACGACTGCCTGCTTGCAAGGCAGGCACTTATGCTGCTGAGCTAAACCTCGAGCGGTTTTGTTTTAAAATAAAAATGTTTGGCTGTGCCAGAATATAAAAGAGAAAATGCTTTCTGTGACATGGCTATTGTTGGGGGCTCTTAACTAGCTTTATGTTGCAAATCAAGCAAAGAACCTAGCAAGATAATTTGCAATACTATGAGTTTGGCCAGAAAAAAAAATTCCAGGAATAACTATTGTGCCTAATATGATTGGTGATTATAGAAATAAAATACAAGTTCTTGCATGTGCTGTGGACATCAGGGAGACTATGTGGTACAGTTAATTTTGTTACCTATAAAAAAGCCCTCTTTTGTTAAGTATGTAATTTCAGTAAAACAATGGCCTGCTGTTGTACCATCCAGATGGAACCTGTCCTCTGATCCAGAATGCCAGAACCATGTTTTCCCTTTGTCCCACCCCGATTGGACAACCAGAGATAAGGAGGCTCAATCGGTATTGCCAGTTGTTCTTGGTAGCCATTAAGGGCACCCCAGAAAACCCACCAATTTGCCCAAGTAGCAGAGGTGAGACAATTGGCTAATGAGTCCCCCTCAGGGCTTTCTGAAAAGATTGCAAAAGGCCTATCACATTTATACACAGGTAGCACCTAAAAATGCAAGGGCCATTAATATTGCCTTTGTAACCCAGTCGGCCACTGATATTAAGTGAAAATTGCAAAAGTTTGAGGGATTTGAGGGAATACCCTTCAGTCAGTTATTAGAGATTGCTTAAAGGATATTTTACAACCTGGAGGACCCTAAAGACCAGGCTTACGAGGTTTCTGCTTGGCAGAAGGACTGCATTGGTTGTTGGAATCTCCATAAAGGAAAATAGACTCTTTCCTCCCAGTGGATGCAAGCCATCCAACAGATTCCAGTCCCTGTGACTAAAAAACAAATGTGAGAATTTCTAGGACTAACCCAGAGTTTGGGACCCTGGCAGAGGCCTGTTGCCTATCTTTCCAAGAGACTTGATTATGTGGCAGCCGGATGGCCACCTTGTCTGTGGGTGATTTCCTTGGTGGCCCTCCTGATAAAGGAGGCTTAGAAATTGACTTTTGGACAGAAACACTTAATTGTCCCCTCCCATTTGCTGGAGACTCTCATCAAGGCTCCACCAGACCAATGCCTGCCCAACTCCTGAGTCATGCCGTATCAGGCATTACTTCTGTATCTGACTACCATCAGTTTCAAGGGGACAGCAGCTTCAAACCCTGCTACTCTTCTGCCTGATGATCACCCCTCCTTGCCCCTCCACGACTGTGTTGGGGAGTTCCTTTATATTTCTCCGATGGAAGCAGTTACATCTATCAAGGTAAGCAAGTTGTGGGAGCTGCCATTACCACAGACTCTCAGATTCTATGGGAACAAACCCTAGAGCAGGAAACATCAGTCCAACAGGCTGAACTCATTGCCCTCACTGAGGCCCTCAAGTTGTCAAAGTATGCATGTGTTACTGCCCATGTTCACGGGGCCATTTATCAAGAATGATGTTTATTGACTTCTGGGGGCTAAAAGGTTAAAAATGCTTCCCAAATTTTGGACTTACTGGCTGCCATCTGGATGCCAAGGAAAGTGGCTATTATCCCCTGTAGGGCCCATCGGGCAGGAGATGACCTTGTTATACAAGGAAACAATTTGGCAGACGCCACCGCCCAAAAGGCAGCCACAAAATCAGTGGGGATTGAGATAGCCCTGACATTATTGCTGATCCCACCTACTCTGTCAGAGCCTATTTATACTTGAAAAGACTTGCATCTGGCGGCTCAACTTCTAGCAATCCCTGGGGGCAAATATCAAAGCTTATCCAGTCTATGAGCCTCAGATGCCCTCAGTGCCAATTGGTGAACCCAAAACAACTGCAACAAATAGAAACCACTCACTACCGTGGGACCATGCCTGGAGAATATTGGGAAATAGACTTTACAAAAATGGGGAAGAAAATAAGAAAATATTTTTCTTATTTCAAGAAAATAAGTACTTATTAGTAATGATAGGTATTTTTCACTAGATGGGTTAAAGCTTTGCCTACTCAGTCGGAGTCAGCCCTAATAGCAGTTTCCCCAATTTGGCCTCCCTTATCCATGGGGTCTAACAATGGCCCAGCTTTTATAGCCCAGATAACTCAAAAGCTAACCTAAGCTTTGCAGATCAATTGGAAACTCCATTGTGCTTACTGGCCTCAAAGTTCAAGACAAGTAGAAAGGATAAACCAGACTTTAAAAACAGTAATAAGTAATGACTTTAGGAACTGTCGAGAACTGGGTGAGTCTCCTTCCTTTTGCCCTCTTGCATGCATGATGTAACCTCTATGTTGCTGGTATTTCCCCTTTCGAGGCTTTGTATGGGAGACCTCTTCCACTTATCCCAAAGATTTCTTTAAAAAAATGAGCTGATTTAGCTAATCAAGATCTTATTAAATTCCTCCAGGCCTTTCAGCCAGTTCTGACTTCCATCCACTGGTTATTTGGACAACAACATCCTCCACCTGCAGGCCACTATGAGGACGAATGTCCTGCAGTAGAGCCTGGGACACTAGTTCTCATTAAGAGGCATCACCATGAATCTCTTGAGCGGTGATGGAAAGATCCCTATACTGTGCTCCTCAGCACTCCAACCGCTGTCAAAGTAGCTGAAAAGCCCGCCTGAATTAATCATTCCCACTTCAAGCCAGTCCTAGCCTCTGACGGCAATCAACCTACAGATAAGTGGATCATCGTTCCCTCCAAGGACTCTTTAAAGCTTAAGATTGCCAAGTGTCTCTGATAATCTTGTTCTTATGTGCTCTCCCTTATGGAGACCCCAATGAGGCCTCTGTCTGTCTTTAGGAAAAAAATTGTTGTTTGTATGCCAATCATTCTGGAGTCATCAGGCAAAACAGAGCTAATTTGAATGTTGGTTTTCTTTTTCCCTTTGGTTAACAGCCTTAACGGTGGCTGCAAGACCTTTGTTAATCCTCCTATTAGGCCTTGTATTATAAACAAATTGGTAAACTATGTCAAAGTTCGAGTTCACACTGTAAAGCTTATGATTTTAAAAGACACAAGGTTATAAACAAATACTTATGTCTAAAAACCCCATGAGCCAATGATTTGGTTCACTGACTAAAATCAGTGGGGAATGTTACACACTAACAAAAATAGCTTCATTATGTTTGTTATGTTTGCCAATGCCCAAGTTATATGACCAAATTACCTGTAGCGCCATCATACTGTTCTGTATGCACCATCTTCCTGGGTGACCTAATTGATATGTTAACCATTGTTCCCCTCTGCAATGGACAGATGTTATCTAAAATCAAGTGCTAAAATTAGTTGACAAAGGATTGTAAATTCCTGCAAGACTTCTCTGTCCTCTGCAAAGGGAAATAAAGGTCTTCCTCATTCCTTAGCAAATCAAGGATTTTCTCATTTCCTGATCCATGCGCATAACCCCTTACTTTGTAAATTGTGCTTTCTACAAAAAGTCTGAAAAAGTTTTGAGCAGGACACACAGCTTTGCAAACTTGAACTGCACTGTGTTGCTGGGCCCAGGATAAATAAATAGGTGCTGCTTTTTTTAAAAAACATGTCTTGCCCCATTTTTGGACACCAAGTTGGGGGGATCATTTTTGGGCTACAAGACTACTGTCCAAGGTTGAGGAAAAAACCCCAAAGAATGACACTGTCTGATGTGGTAAGCCTGCAACCCAACAAATGGTTACTGGGATTCATTTCCTAGGAACAGCCTAAGACTTGGCTGTCAATTAAAAGTGAGAGTCAGAGTCCTTAACTTTTATAAAGGGAATAAAGGGCACAAATAGAGAAGTCACTGAGCAGAGACATACAATGGGAAAGAACAGAGTGGAAAGGCCACTTGGATTGCTTGCTCTAAAAGATATCTGACCCCCTGAACACATCCTGAGGAGCAAAATCCCTACCCTTCGATGCACTCAGATGGAAAGAAATGCTCAGTGGATCACATCCTGGTGGAAGATCAAACAGAATCAGGAAGATGTTTTAAGTGGAGGGAGCCTATTTCCATTCAAATAGGAAATTTCCTTCTCTAGAGGCACATTTTACTTTCCTGCTACATTGATCTCATCCTTCTGCTACCCTTCAAATATTTCCTGAGAGAATGTGACACATTTAGGGACTATTGGGACCATTATGATGGATGGATTGAACCTGCTGGGGATATGTATAGGAAGCCTGTCAGGATGGAAATCAAAAGCAGCCCCCTTTCCAGATCCCTGAGCAAAAGCATATCAACATTTTCTCTGCAGGTACAGGAAAGGAGCTGGGCTCAGAAAAGACCACAGTTACCAGCATATAAAGCATGGTGTTCTGATTTTCTTGAGGGATAATGTTTGTATAGCAATTTTATTGGTAACAGATCACTAAGAATACTGTATTTGTGAAACTCTTGAAGTGTTCCACTTTGGTACATTCCAATAGCTGTGTAAGCATTTGGCTTTACTTTCTTTGTATCACTTATCACTGTCTGACAGTAGAATGGGTCTTCATCATCTGCCTCCATCACTACAGAATAAGTCCCAAGAGAACAAGTACTTGGCTGGGGGCTCCATTCATCATTTTGTTCCCTCATATACTGCTGGCATATGACAGAAGGTCAACAGGTTTGTTGAATAACTGTACAAGTTAAGGTATGAACACTGAAATTTCTGTTCCAGGCCACTTAGACTAGTTTTATAATGCAAGGCTGTTCTGTGATCATGTGAGTTGCTGCAAACTTATTGCTTGAGTTTTGGAGCACTACAATAATGGGAAGTTTAGTAACTCAGATCCAAAAACATGCTCATACCCACTGACCAAGTAGAGTTCTACTTCTCGGAGGTATCCTAAATACAAAGGTTTACATGCAAAAATAAAAGATATTTATGGTATTTTGTTGGTAACAGTGAAAAACTGGAAATATCTTACTGATAATTTCACATTTATAATGTTGAACAAAGCATAACAGAAATTTTAAGGTATATCTTTACCACAGAATGTTATATAGCCATTAAAATGTTATAATGAGTTTTAAATCATATTGTAAAAGACTATGATAAACTGTTAGGTGAAACAGTAAAATCATAGTTGAGTACATAGTACAATACCAACAAGGGAAAACCCCAAAGTTAGAGAGTACCGAAGGACTGTGATACTGTTAGGGAAAAGTTTTTGCATACTTTGTCATTTTTCTCTTCTTTCCGAACTTCCAAAAGCTTTAAAGAATGATCAGGATATAATTTGTTAAATAAAAGAAAGTTAAAAAAATTACTGTTGGTTTTTCTGATGTGTACAAGTAAAACTGTTGACTACGCGCAATAAAAATGTAGTTAGACAGTGCTCCAAAGACTAGTTTAAAAAATCTTTACAGTTTTTACTTTTTGTGCAAAAAACAAATTTTTCAAATAAAATTAGTTAAGTAATTCTACTTTGAAAGTTTAATGCCAAAAATGCATAAGTGAGGGAGGAAATTTCTTTTGTTTTTTTAATTTTATTTAAGAGGAAAAAGAGAAGAACACAAAACAAAACAAAGCGGTGTAAGGTTACACATAATACAGAACTATAAAAAAAAACATAACAGTAAGAAATCACCTGTTAATAGATTACATATTATCATCTTGGAAATAGTTGCTCAAATCACAGTATCAAAGAATACAAAATAGACATTCAAACAGAGAGACTGCAAACAACTGTGTTCAATGATCCAAAAACATTAATATAGTCAGCTATTTAACACCCCTAAACACACTTGCTGTTATATCCGTTAGAGCTCTTTTTTTTTTCCTCCCTCTCTTTTTTACAACAAAATTTACACATTTTGGATTTTATTACTCCTTAGTTCTTATTACTTTTGGGGGGGGAGAATAAAGTCAAATATGGCAAAACAAAGCTGTCAGTCAAAACCAAGGATAGACATAGCACATGATGTAGAACAGAGTACAAGGTTATTAACAATGGTTATCAACATTGTCTCTTGTTTCCTTAAAAAGAATTGTCTATCTCATTAGATATTATAAAGTTGGACAAAACAGTAGAGAACAAGACCAATAAAACTTAGGCATTGTAAACATTACAGGACTTCCAAAGGAGACAATAGTCAAACCAGAATGGGCATCTTAGTGAATCTTATTGCCTTCAAAGTAGTTGCCTATACCCTCAAACTTGATACTATTGCACAGAATGGAACAGAGTCTAATCAGTCAAAACAAGATCGTGGGAGTATTACAGGACTTCAAAACAAGTTAATAGGAAATCAAAAAGAGTTACTATTATATATCCTAATTTTTAAAATTTTTCCCCTTAATTAAAATAAACATAAGATATAACTAAATAATTTTTTTAAAGAATAGTAGTTACCATAGTGTCTGTCTTTTTCCTTGAAATATTTGGATAAAACTTCATATACTATAGCTTCAAATATTTCCATATCAAGAAGCCCAGAATAAAGCCTTTCTAATTAATAAGTGAAAATTTTATAAGGCTTCAAGGCCACATAATGGGGAATCATGATTACCACATATTTTTATATATTTGAATCATTATTTACATTAGGGAAACTATTCGGTATTCATACATGCGAGATTGATTTATTTCACTTATGAGTATGGTCTCAAGCTGCGCCCATTTATTGATAAATATCTCAATGTGATCCTTCTTTATAGCTGAATAATACTCCATTGTATAGAAATACCACTACTTTTTTATCCATTCCTCAGTTGATGGACACTTGGGTTGTTTCCAAGATCTGGCGATTACAAATTGTGCTGCTATAAACATAGGTGCACATATATCACTGTGGTATGATGCTTTCAGTTCTTCTGGGAATATGCCTAGAAGTGGAATAGCTGGAATAAATGGGATTTCCAGTCCCAACTTTTTGAGAAATCTCCAGACAGACCTCCACAAAGGCTGCACCAGTCTACACTCCCACCAACAGTGCAGGAGTGTTCCTTTTTCCCCACAGCCTCTCCAGCATTTGTTGTCGGTTTTCTTGATCCTGGCCATTCTTTCAGGAGTGAGATGGTATCTCAGTGTGGTTTTAATTTGCATTTCCCTTATGACCAATGACGATGAACATTTTTTCATGTATTTATTTGCCATTTGCATTTCTTCATCTGAGAATTGCGTATTCATCTCAGATGCCCATTTTTGGATTGGATCTTTGAATTTTGGAGGTCTGAGTTTTTTTAATTCTTTATACGTTTTAGACAAGAGTCCCTTGTCTGAGAGAGAGTTCACTAAAATCTTTTCCCAGTTTGTGGGTTTTCTTTTCACTATGCTGGAGATTTCTTTTGACAGGCAGAAACTTTTTAATAAGAAGTGGTCCCAGTTATTGATTCTGGGAAGCATTTCCCATGCGGTTTGAGTCCTGTTCATGAATTCTTTACCTACTCCTATGTCTCCAAGGTTTCTACCCAATTTGTCTTCCAATAGATTTAGTGTTTCTGTTTTAATATTCAGATCTTTGACCCATTTAGATTTTAATTTAGTACATGGTGATAGACATGGGTCTAGCTTTAGTTTTCGGCAAATGGAGAGCCAGTTTTTCCAGCACCATTTATTAAAGAGACTGTCGTTCTTCCAGTGAACCTGCTTGGCTCCTTTATCAAAGATAAGGTGGTTGAGTGTGTTTGTAGTTGTGGTTGTATCTTCTAATCTATTCCATTGATCTTCAGCTCGGTTTTGATTCCAATACCATGTTGATTTTACTACTGTTGCTTTGTAGTATAATTTCAAGTCAGGGATTGTGATGCCTCCTGCTTTGTCTTTGCTGCTTAGAATTGCCTTTGCGATTCTAGGTCTCTTCTGGTTCCAGATGAAATTTAGGAGTGATTTCTCTAGATCTATAAGGTATGTTGATGGTATTTCTATTGGGATTGCATTGAATCTGTATAAGAGTTTTGGGAGAATGGCCATCTTCACAATGTTTGTTCTTCCTATCCATGAGCAAGGGATGTCTTTCCATTTTCTGAGATCATCTTCAATTTCCTTTTTCAGTGTATTATAGTTTTCACTGTATAAGTCTTTCACTTCTTTCGTAAGAGTAATTCCTAAATATTTCATTTTTTTTTGCTTGCTAATGTGAATAGTCCAGTTTCTCTTATTTCCCTCTCTGTGATTTTGTTGTTTGTGTATAGGAATGCTATTGATTTCTGAGTATTGATTTTGTATCCAGCCACATTACTGAATTTATTTATTGTATCTAAGAGTCTTTCAATGGAGTTTAGGGGGTCTTCTATGTAGAGTATCATGTCATCTGCAAACAATGATAACTTAACTTCTTCTTTTCCTATCTTTACCGCTTTTATTTCTCTTTCTTGCCTAATTGCTCTGGCTAGTACTTCCAGTACTATATTAAATAGGAGTGGTGATAAAGGACATCCTTGTCTTGTGCCTGATTTTAAAGTAAAGGCTTTCAATTTTTGGCCATTTAGTATGATGCTGGCTGTTGGTTTGTCATAAATGGCCTTTATTATATTGAGGTAAAGACCATCTATTCCAATTTTCTGTAAAGTTTTTATCATGAATAAATGTTGGACCTTATCAAAGGCTTTTTCTGCATCTATAGAAATGATCATGTGATTCTTATTTTTGGCTTTATTGATATGGTGGATTACATTTATTGATTTGCGTATGTTGAACCATCCTTGCATTCCTGGGATGAATCCCACTTGGTCATGGTGTATAATCTTCTTGATGATTTGCTGGATCCTATTTGCCAATATTTTATTGAGGATTTTTGCATCTGTGTTCATTAGGGAGATCGGTCTATAGTTCTCTTTTTTAGTTGGGTCTTTCTCAGGTTTTGGTACTAGAGTAATATTTGCTTCCAGGAATGACTTAGGAAGGATTGCTTCCCTTTCAATTTCATTGAATAGTTTGAGGAGTGTCGGCATTAGGTCTTCTTTGTATTTCTTGTAGAATTCTGCAGTGAATCCATCTGGGCCTGGGCTCTTCTTGGTGGGTAAGGACTTAATTACATTTTCAATTTCATTAGCAGAGATTGGGTTATTCAACAGTTTTACATCCTCTTGATCTAGCTTTGGCACTTCATATGCTTCTAAGAATCTGTCTATTTCTTCTGTGTTATCAAACTTTTGAGAGTAGAGGTTTTCGAAATAGGTGTTGATGATCTTCTGTATTTCTATTGGGTCTATAGTGATTTCTCCTTTTTCATTTCTTATTGCATGAATTTGAGCTTTTTCTTCCCTTTTTTTAATAAGGTTGGCTAGGGGCTTATCGATTTTATTTATTCTTTCAAAGAACCAACTCTTTGATTCGTTGATTCTTTGGATTATTTTCTTAGTCTCTATTGCATTGATTTCTGCTCTGATTTTTATAATTTGAGGGAGGAAATTTCTAATGAATTAGAGAAAATGCCAAATGGTTTTTAAAAATTCTACAGGCTTTCTTTTGTTTTGGGAATTTTTCCCCTATTCCTTCAATGGCATTTCATGAGAGAAGTTTGAAAGAGAAAAAGAAGTAGCCTTGGCTTTGCTTCTGAGTCCCTGCCTGTATCTCTAGCTGCAGGGCTCTGATCAGGGTGAGCCCTGCCCTCTCTTTCACCCTTCAGGCAGAATGAGAAAAGGAGACCAGACCTCGCTGGGAACTTAAAGTCCGTTGGCGGGGTGTCCTGTGCTCCCTGAGAGGTAGGCTTAGTCCTGCTGGGCAGGACATGTTAAAGCTAAAACTGCTGCTAGAGATCACCTTGAGGCTTCCAAAGTCTGTATCTTGAAGTCTGGAACACTGTTCAGACATGATAAAATGTGACAGTAATGAGGGAAGATCGATAATACAGCTGCTGTGTGAGCCAGAAGCCTAAACACTCCCACCGGGCTCTTCTGCAGCTCTCCCTTCCCTGGCCCCCTGGGGTGAGGATTGTGGGCAGCCTGAAAGCCCCTCTGCCCTGATGTTATCCGGTCCAGTCTCCCTCTTGTACTGAATGCAGGAAATGAGGCCAGGTAGAAGCAGTGGTATGTCCAGTGTCATACATGGCATCTGATTAAAGTAGTTCTGCTGATTCACCCTTAAAATAATCAGCTGTCTAACAAGGAGATCACCAGTATATGTAGGAAAAAACTAAAAGGCAAGTAACAGTGTAACAATTATTAAGAGAAGTAAGACCTTCCCCAGGTATATTAGAATGTTAGCACACAAACTTACTTTCCCAGTAACAGGAAATCTACTACAGAGTTATGACTTAGGAAATAGCATTTCCTTCTATTCTTTAAATTGGGAGAGTTTCAGACATACAGAGAATAATGTGAAATACCATGGACACCTGTTTTCTTTATCCATCCATCTTTCTATCTGTAAATTTTAGTCTCATTCTTGTTTATCCTCCTTCTCAGAAGAGACATACCCATGAATATAGGCTGTATCCATAGTGTCCAACAAATATATTCTTTTAGCCATGAAAATAACTATCAAACTATTAATTAAAATTAAGTGGATTTTAGCATAGCTGTTGATATGCCTGCTGTAAGATAACAAAAAACTTTATTTGCTGAGAGATTCAGTTTTAGCAACTTCAAGTCAGATTTCTTTCTTTTGGGGGGGGGTATCAGGGATCAAACTCATGACCTCACATTTGCCAGGCAGGTGCTTACACTGCTGAGCTAAATCCCCAGCCCCTAAATCAGACATTCCTTGAAATTTTTGGAAGTAATTCATACTACAAACTATACTATGGTTTATTATTTTATTCTTTGGATCTGCATACAGAGCGTGACAGGCTCACACTTACCCAGCTTCTTGAGCTTTGGTTATTTGGTCAATGGAGAAAACAGGAAAGACCACTAATGTCAGACATGATAAAAGCAGACACGATGGCAGAGGACAATCACCCTGTTATAACCTAGGACGCAAAAGCCCATAGGACCCTGGGTAGAGAAGAGTTAAATTATACTGGGCAGGCAAACACACAATGTGTTACACAAAGATTTTCATCAACAGTAGTTGAGATACTTAAAAGATCTCTACCGCTCTAGAGCTCTTGGGGTCACATGGTCCAGTTTTGTATACTGGCTCTGTCACTTCCTCATTGGATGACTCCACCTCACTGCATTCAGCTCCTCCTGGTGACATCGAATGATGCTAGTACCTACTGCACAGAGCTGTGAGGACACTGGGAACAGTGCCTGGTATGCAGTAAACTCTCACTGCTGCTGGTGATAGTAACAGTGGTTCTGGCAGTGACAGAAGTGGCAGCAGTATTTGGAGGACAAGCCCATGGGGAAGAGGTCATAACTGGTTTGTGGCGAGAGTGCTAACTCTGGAGCCTTGCTGTGTCTGCAGATCACTGAAGCCCTTCACCATCTGGGTGGGCCTGAGGGTAGTCACAGCATAGAAGTCCTCGGGTTTCCATGAGGGTCCCATGGGTGTGGCAGGTGCTCGATGACACTCACAAGGACACACTCAATCAGCATCAGCAGTTAGAAATATTCCAAATCAAGAATGCTGGATTCAGGACTGGGGATTTAGCTCAGTGGCATAAGAGCCTGCTTGGCAAGCACAAGGTCATGAGTTCGGTCCTAGTTCCACACACAAAAAAATTCCACATAAGAATGCTGGGTTCTTCAAACACATTCTGTTTTGGAAGTGCAAGCTCGAGAGTTTCCTCATGGTGAGAAGTCAGGGGATCTGGGGGAAGGCTCTGATTGTGCGATGAGTTTACGTCTAGGTTCAGAGGGATTATCTGCAGCTCTATGAAATACGGTCCTGTCTAGTCACAGTTCTGCAGAGGAAAAAGGAGGCCCAAAGATGGGCTCCTTCTCCTTGAGAAGAGGCAGCTCAGCTTCCTCTGACATTCTTACCAATAAGCTCACTGGGGAAACTGAAAGAATCTTGCCCTAGGCCGGACACTAAGGCTGGTAAAGCCTTGGAGGTGGAACCAAGGGCTCTATCTTGAGGTCATCTTCCCCGCCCCTAGGAATTTACCTGTGGCGTGAAATGAATACCAATGGGCTACCTGTGCATCACTCATGCCCCTTAGGCACCACCCCAAACCTAAGCTACCTGCGTGCCCCCACTCCATGTGTCAGATGGAGAGAATGCCAGCCCCCGGAGACAATGCCAGACCCCAGAGGGTTGGAGGATCTCTCCCCACATTCTTAAAGGTCATTTATATTTCATACTTCTTGTTTTTTCAGCCGCGCCAAAATTCTGTCAGAAACAAGGTCTAGAACAGTGGTGGCAAACCTATGGCACACTTGTTACTTGCTTTTCTTTGAAGTCAAAAGATGTTAATGTGTAACTGTTTTCTTCTAACCTAAAACCTCAGGATTCAGCTCTATGTGCAGCATTGGCAATCTGTGATACAGAAGTGTTTTTGGAGTTGCAGTTTGGGCACTTGTGTCTAAACAGTTTGGCATCACTGGCATAGAAGATGGTCTGAAAAATAGGCAATGTTCAAACCCAACCTGAGCAAAACTAAAAAACCCAACCTGAGTAAAATAAAAAAATATAGGGCTGGGGATGCAGCCTAGGGTAAAGGCCACAGGTTCAATCCCTGATACTGGAAAAAAAAATGTGAAGGAGCCATGCATTATGATAAAAATGCTTTCTACTTGCAAAGCACTTCCACACACAGGAACGCATCTGGTCCTTGCAGCAACCCTGTGAGAAAGGAAGTGTCATCTCCATCTGCTGGGGAAAAGTGAGGCCAAGAGGACTGAAGCGACTTCCAAAGAGAGTTACTACTGAGAGGAGAATCAGGCACATTCCCTGTTCAAGTTTGGGCATTTTATCCATGCATGGCCCCGTGGAATTTCTTATTTGGACGTATTTGCCGTATTGTTGAAAGTATTTCATTTTTCCCCATTTTTGGGTTACCTTGGTTGTTGCGGTCAATTTAACTCTGAATCCCACACCTTGACCTACCATATCATACATGCAGCATATATGTGTGCATGCACACACATGTCTGTGTCCATGTACACATGTGTACACATGTAAGCAATGCTGGGGGACAACTGAGTTTAATACCTGATTTCCCTTTAAGTGTACTTTGAAATGAGGGTGATGTAATTCAGTCAAATTCAAAGGACACTCAATTATTTGTTTGGACCGAAAACTGAAAAGTGATTCAGTCCCAACAGAGAGCAAAAAACAAATTAAAACAAAAAGAGTTTTTCACTTTATACCATGGCTTTTTCTGAAAACATGGCCTGATTGTTTTACAAGGGAAGCACAGAACTCTGGTTGCCGTGTTTAGCTGTCAAGTGGCCTCCCATACTTTTGCCCTGCAGCAAAAAGAAGGGACATCAGGTGACAGACCCCAGGTTTCAACTAGTCACACAAATTACAGACCTTCCCTTCGTGTTGTCCTCTTGACCTTCTGCCTCTCCCCTACAAAGAGAATGAGACGTAGTTTAAATCACAATGACTTTCCTGGGCAATTTTACAAAACAAATAGAAGGCTCAGCCTCCCCAGCCCTGCGGCTGCTTCCCCCGCTGTGCCGGCCTGTCCCCTCTTTGTAGGGAGGCAGAGAGCTAATAATTAGACGTTTCCCACCCCAGACCAGGATATTCTGCCTCCCCAGCCCTGTTAGCTTTGAGGAAAGAGTTTGACGAAGTAAATATGTGCAAAACGACTGTAATCAGATGCCAGACTGCACTTGTAGGGAAACGCAGGAGAAGCGTCTACAGGACAGGGTTCACCGCACGATACCGCAGTGCCTGGTGCAGAGCCAGCTCTAAAGCCTGTGCTGCCTTCGGCATGAGGCTATGCACCTTTCTCTTGGCCTTTTAATTCCATGCCTTCTTTCCACAAAGTTTAAGAACAATCACATTGACCACCAAAGAGAGAATTCAGAAATGATGCACCAGTGGGAGGCGGGGGGGGGGGGGGTCTTTTAACTATTACTGCTTCACAAAGCTTTGTGAGGTCAGCAGCGGAAACCAAAGCTGGGGCTAATTTACCTTCAGGAGACAGGTAATTTCTTACAAGTTTATTTGTTTGTTTTTAGGCTAAAACTCTGTTGTTTGTATTACCTGTAGATTTTTCTCTGGAAAACTGGGGTTGAGTGCTTGCACAGGGTGAGAACCAAAACGTGTGCCTCGGCCTGTTCCCATTATGCACGTTAGCCTGTGGCCTCCCCACAGCCTGCTAAACAGCTGAATTTCAAACAGTCACGGTGCCAGCCAAACACTGGCCTGAGGGCCTGTCTATCTTGAGATTAGGCCATTTACATTGATTTTGTTTTTTAACCCACATTTTTCCTCAAACACAAATATTTGCCATGGCAACTTGAGGTGTCACGTGCCCTACTGCTACATAAACAGCCTGGACAGCTCTTGAGGGGCCGGCCACAGCCCACCAGGGTTGAAAACACAGTGGGAAAAAAAAAGAAAACAGTGACAATCTAGGAAGAGCTGGGCACTGAAGATGAAGGGTAAGAACAGGTACTGTAGTGGAGACACACAGGGATTGATTTCTTAGGTGCCACTTTGCAACTTCTCCTCTCCCCTCCCTCCCCTCCCTCCCGTCCCCTCCCCTCCCTCCCCTCCCCTCTTCTTTTCTTTTCTTTTTAAATGGCCACAGCTGAAAACAGGACCATGTGGGTAAGCCAGAAGCCGCACCACTAGCTGTCTCCTTTCTAGTGAAAAGTTTCAATTATTGCAAGCAAGTCTGTGATCCATAAGCAGAAAAACCAAGCTACAAGTCCAGCGCCTTTCAAGTGGGGGACATCTTTCTAAGGATAAGTCACAGTGTCCTCTTTGTACTAATATTGAAGAATGCACAACTACTTCCTTTTCCTCATGAAGATTTTCTGTGTAAAGTTGGAGGCCTTGCCATTTTACCCCATGCTTAAACACAAAGGAGATACTGAACAGTAAAACCTCACACAGCAAGACCTAGTGGATCCCAGACTCCTGACCAGCTGGCAATGTATGCCCACTCAGTCACTTCGCTTCTCACAATAGTGCAACAAGACCAAGTGTTTTAGACTCCGCGGATAGTGTTGTGATAGCCTGGTCTTGTACAGGAACCCCCACTTTTAAAGTCAGGGGTTGGGGATGTAGCTAGATCCCTAGCTCTACAAAGAAAGAAAGAAATTACACAGATGTGAATATTACCAAAATTTTCACAGATGACATTGTAAATAAAAACAACTTTCTTTCTGCAATTGCAAATATGAATACCTTTGATTTTTGTTTCTCAGGCGTCACTTCTTGAGCTGGAGCCAGCACTGGTTTCTCAGGTACAGTGATGGGCACTGTGGAAAGAGGAGCAGCATCACCTCTCTGGAAAGAGGGGCTGAGGCATGGGGTGGATCTGGAAAATCAGACGGCCCTGCACCCACTGCCCCCGGCCACCAATCATTCCTGCCTCCACCAGGGGCGATAGCTGTGAACCCTGACAGCCGGTACATGGTGGCCGATTCCCTGAGTCAGTCCACCTCACGCAAACTGGACGCAAAGCAGTGGTCAGAAGCAGGCAAGTTAGAGTAACCTTTGTCTTCCAATGTCTCACCAGGAGATTCCTTCAACAGCCAGATGCCCAAGTTCACATACACATTACTTAGGATGGGCCATCCCACTGTGTACTCTAAAAAATTGAAGTGAAACAAGGGAATAGCCCATAAAAATTATTTCCGAAATTAATTAAATCTCTGAGCAACATATTTTGGCGAACATATTGAGTCTGTAGGGGGCCAGACCTTCATGCTAAGTAAGTTTCTCAATCCATCTCTCCTTTTGCCTGGCAGCAAATTCAACTGCTCTTTACCAACAGCCCAAGCCTGACACTCTCAGGGGAGAAAAATCCTTACATTTCTTACCCTAAGAAAGAGAACCGGGCTGGGATTTAGCTCAGTGGCTCAGTGCCTCCCTGAAGTGTGAGGTCCTGAGTTTGATTCCCTGTACCCCTGAGGCCCCCCTAAAAAGAAAGAATAATTTATTTAAATGCTTAAATGAATAAAATAAGTGAGGCTTCTTTTATCTTAGTTCCTTCAACTCAGCCCCTTTCTGTCAGTTCTTTGACAACAAACTTTGAAAGAATTGACAGATACCAATCAAAACAGCATGCTAGTAAAGTATATCAATATATAATTTAGAATCCCACTACAAAAATATTCCTTACCTCTAGTAGACTACAGGGAATATTTTCAGCCATCTTTGAAAAAAATAGCAAGAATTCCAGAGCCCTGAAATGCGCTTCTGCACGAGGGATTTGTCTGCTGGTGTGACCCAGTCTCTCCCCTCTCTGGTTTCTCTAGTGCAACTCTCTGCAACATGTATTCCCTGGGCAGGGCACCTTGGTGTGTGCGGAACCCATTGAGCCCGACACATTTTTGCCTTGACTAATGTGCTTTCCTTTCCTGTTGTGCTTTTTGTAGGGTACACCCACCTTTGAGCCTTTAATCCGCACACTCACCAGTAACACCTCTTACTCTTAACACCTGCCAACTTGTACACTTGTTGTTTAACTTTCAGGTTTCTGCAGATAAGTAGGCTTTATGGCGAGATTCTCGTGTTGAAACAAAAATAGCAATTGGCAAGTTTTCAAATTTTAAAGATTTTAATAAGATTTTATTTATTTATTTTATTATTCCTTTTTTTTTTTTTGGACTGGGGATCAAACTCATGATCTTGCGCTCACCAGGCAGGTGCTTATGCTGTTGAGCTAAATCCCCAGCCTGATAGGATTATTTCCAGAAGATGAAAAATATTTCCAAAAGATGAGGAGTATAAACAAAAGAGGCCTTTATTCTGGGAACACGGAGAGGACTGGCGCACTGGCCTGGCTGCTGCAATCTGGCGATCTCTCTCACCCCGACACGTGGCGTGGGGGAATATAAGTAGCCTAAGTTTAGGGCAGTGCCCTAAGGCCATTAGAGATGCACAGGTATTTCATTGGCACACGTTTGGCGCCAGGGGCAGGTTCCGAAGGGTGGGGGGGTTAGGGTTACAGGTAAATCTCTAGGGCCGGGGGAGGCAGGAGCTCCCTAATTCTGGCTGAGGCTTTTCTGGCTACAGTGTCGGTCTGGGTCAGCAACCCTTTCACAGCCCTTTAGTAAAATTATGATAATATCTGGTAAGATAAAGACCACAGAGATTTATCATGTCATCCGGACAATTCACACTTACTGGTGTCTCTAAAAATTATCTTAGTTACCTGCAGAAATGCTGTCACTGAATTATAGCTTTATGTAGTCTTGGTTTTATGGGACATATGCACTTGGAGACTATGTTTTAGCATAGTCATTTTTAACAAAACCATATCCTATATTTAGTTTGGTACTTAACTGCTCTTGTGAGAAAAGTTTTCTGATGAAGTTTACCACAAGTAATTTTTCGGAGGGAATAAACTCATGTCTTTCTAGACGATCTTGTATGCTTCTGTGGTAATTATTGACAATTAGACTAGCAAGTAACCATCCCTCTTCTCTAGAAATTCTAGAAATTTTTCCGTGTGATAATATATCCAGTGAGTAGGGTTGTCAGGTTTAGCAAAAGAAAAAGGACACACAGTTAAATTTTAATTTCAGATAAACAATAAATAATTTTAGCATACCTCAGATATTAAGTATATTTATCCATCAAAGGTCAGAATTTTCATGAATGATTTAGACTAAGCATAACTCATCATACTACATATTTAGTATAAATATGCCCCTAATCTTAATGCTAACTCTAACTCTGTCCCTAGTTGTGAAGGTTAATCCTGACCTGTTTGATGGACTTGAATATGCCTAGGCGATTAGGAAAGCATACTTCCGGGTATGTCTGGATAGGTCGTGGAGGTGTGACCTGGGGACTCATCTGTTACTGTCCCCTTCCTCCCTGGGGCTCCAGCCCTACTCTGTTTCCCAGACGTCATGGGTTAAGCAGTCTCCCTCCGCCACTCACCACTTGGTGATAGCGCGGTATTTCTGCCCTGAGGTCGGCGGGCAGTGGCCTGAGACCTCTGAAACAGAGCTGAAGTACATCTCGCCTCCAGTAAGTCGCCAGTGTCGGATATCTGGCCCTAGCAACAAGAAAGCTAACCATAACCTGGAGATTCACTTCTTTCCTTATACCTAAGAGTGAGATTTAAGAGCATATAATCAATATAGCTTCTGGGTAGAGACTAATAGCAATATTTTCCCTTTCTCCTTGCCTGAAACTTTTGTAAGGCCCAGATCTGCAGAAGACGGCTTATACCATGAGGCAGCTAATAGCAGCATGGGACTCAGTTTCCCCCCGGTGTCATGGTTTTAGGAGGTGGGCACAGAGTGGAACACAGCTTTGAGACACTGGTGGTCACACACCAACAAGCATCAAGAAGTTCTGGAAATCATGGCCTCACCAAAAGCTGAAAATTAAGTGCCGAAACTGACCAGATGATAACCAGTAAAGGAGAACTCTCACAGAATTTAAAACTGTCATTTTAAGGAAGCTCATTGGGCTTGAAGAAAACACAGACATGTTTCACTACTCTTATAGAAACTTAGAGATGGAAACAATTTTTAAAAATGAGGAAGAAACTGTCCCTCAGACAAAGAACTTCTAGAATATACAAAGTATTGAAAAAAATCAGCCCCCAAATTCAAAGATCCAATCCAAAAATAGCATCTGAGATACACATACTTCTCAAGTGAAGAAATATAAATAGTAAATAAATACATGAAAAAGATGTTCAACATCATTGGTCATTAAAGAAATGCAAATTAAAACAACACTGAGATTCCATTTCACCCCAGAAAGAATGGCTATTATCAAGAAATCAACAAATAACAAATGCTGGAGGGGCTACCCTTCTCCACCGTTGGTGGGAGTATAGACTAGTACACTCCCTGTGTACTAGTGAATATCAGGGATATCAAAAAGCTAGGACTAGGGCCAAGAATTTAGCTCAGCGGCATAAGTGCCTGCCTTGCAAGTATGCGGTTGTGAGTTCAATCCCTGGTACCAACAAGAAAAGCTAAGATTTGAGCTAGGTCCATTTGACCTAGCTATTTCCCCTCTGGGTATTTTCCCAGAAGAATTAAAAACCATGCCACAGTGAAATACGTGTACTCATGTTTTTTTTTAATTGATAACACAATTTGATTTTTGTTTTTATTTTTTAATTTAAAAAAAATTTTTAAAATGATGCAAAATTTTGAAACAAAATAATAGAAAATTAACACTAGTTAATATGTTGCATGTTGTTATCTTTAAAGCAGTTGAAATTCTATATCTTTGTTTTTATTGTTTTCCTCTTTAAAATAAAAAAAAAAATCAGGCAGAATTCATGAGCTGAAAAGTACATTTGGTGAAATTAGAAAGACAGATGACATCAGTATCAGAATAGATCAAACAAAAATCATAGGCTATTTGAAAAAACACAGTTTGAGGAAAAAAGGAATGGAGAATGAAGAAAACATAAGGAAACTTTGAGACAGTATTAAATGGGGAAACAACCAAATTCAAGGAAGAAAGGGTTCAAGAAAGAAGGAATAGGAGCTCAAGGACCTGTGTGGAAGTATAACAAAAGATGTGGCATTTGTGTCCTTGGAGAAGAGACATTAGGCAAGACTTTAAAAAGTACTCCCCTACAGATGAAATCTTCCCTAATTTGGCAAAATATAAATCTGCAGATTTACGACAATGAGCCAAACAGGATAAAACCAAAGAAATCTGGATCAAGACTCACCATAACCGAACATCTAAACACTGCAGGGCAAAGTGTCAAACACAGCAAAAGAGCAGCACTGTGCCTACACTGAGTCAAATGCCAGTGGCAGTGGGTTTGTTATTGGAAAACATGGCTACCGAAAAAGAAGAGCCCAGCTTGTGTTCAAATGTGAGAAAGAGCCATCAACCCAGAATACCTGTAATCAAAGAAAATATCCTGCAGAAAGGGAGCAATAAGGTAATTTGTCATTAATATACTGACTAAAAGAATGGATACAAAATGGAAGTAGGACAGAATGAAAGTTGAAGACATTGTGTAATTCCTTCATGTGTGTGTGTGTGTAATTTCTTCTTTAGCCTACAAAATGTGATAAAATGTGATATTTAAATCTTTAAAAATTCATTGCAGTAAAATATGCATTGCCATTGATTCTCCTCCAAAGATCCCCTTCACTTTCAGCACACTTACCCTTCTGAAACATTCCAGCAGTCCCTTGCATGTCTTTAGCTGTAGTGTCAGGCTCCTTGTCCTGAACTGGTTCAAAACATTTACCTTGCATGGCTGTTGTGACTTTGGGAAGACCCAGAAGTTACACAGTGTGCAGATCTGGTGAATAAAGTAGATGAGGACCCCGAAGGGTTTTTGAGAACTGCCTTTCTGTTGGATGGCACTCATCATGTTTTCTAATCAGACCTCTTAAATACATCCACAGAAGAGGACTTCCAGAGCTGCTCCAGAGAGTGCCAAGAATGGATGGCATATGTATGTATATTCAAAGTGAGGAGGAGTATTCTGAGGAGAATTCATGGCAATGTGTGTGGGGTTTTTTATTGTAATAAATTTTAAAATGTAAACATTCACTGATCATTCCTTGTATATATATGACCCCTCTTGGCTTCTCCAGCCTGATCCGCAGGGCCTGTCCTAGTCTATGTGTAGAGTATTCTTCCCTAGATGTTTGCGTGGCTTATCCCTCCCCTGTGATCATTTAGATTTTAGTGTACGCCTTCTGTGTTTTCTGCGAGACATCTCCTGACACTGCCTTCACAAGCAAGAAGCCCCTATGTCTCGCCTTCTAACTCATTTTGTTTTATTTCTGGTCCCTGTCATCATCCCTCTGAGCTCTTATTACAGCACTAGATGTTAATGCCCATTTGGTTTTTATTCTATTCTATTTTGGATTTATATTTATATATCTTCATTGCATCTGTCTTTATTCCCAACCAAACTGCATATACCTCGAACATACGTGCCAAGAAAGCACATACAGAGAATGTGTCCTCCAAACGTGCTTTACATCAAGATGGCTCGCGTTATTTATCCACAAAAGTAAAAGTCGGGATGTTGGCACCTCTTGTCTTGTCCAGGTGTCAAGGATAAAAACTGGCTCTGCAAAAGCTGGGGAGAGGCAAGCATTGTGTAACTCCAGCTAAGCATACAGCAGGGTCTTACTTGTAGGTGCAATCTTATGTGCTTCGTTGAAACTGTGCAGAGGAGCTGCCCTGGGCGTAATGGGTGGATTCTGAAAGGTAATCCTGGCCGTTGGGGGAATCAGTCCCCGCTCCATCATACTTAAAATTCCTAAAAAGTAAGGTTAACAGAATATGAGTTTAACTCAAGCAATATTACAAAGTCTGAGCTCCATAAATTTGACAAGTGTAACTTACTCCGTCCATCATCTCATTTGTGAGGGTGCATTGCGTACCTTCATTTTTTGCATGAAAAGCCAGCAACAGTACACGTTCATTTAAGCTTAATATTCTAACCCAGGGGAAAATGTCATTTCCAATAGCAGTAATATGAAATAAAATTGCACTAAGGTAATTTCATTTTAAGGTAGAAATATAATTTCAAG
Source organism: Cavia porcellus (assembly GCF_034190915.1). NCBI lineage: Eukaryota > Metazoa > Chordata > Mammalia > Rodentia > Caviidae > Cavia > Cavia porcellus. The sequence goes on from NW_026947493.1 coordinate 1,643,790, forward strand.
GCAAACTAAAACTTCTTTGTTTGTATGACATTTTCAATCATTGGTAATATTGTTACTCTTTTTAAAATTCAGGGAAATCAGGAACACATTCTTAATGACTAAGGTGAGCCTTTGTTCTGAAAGAAAATGTGTGTGCTTCAAACCATGCCCTGTGGTTATAATCAGTCATACTTTATAAAAGGAGTTATCATTAGCCATTTAGCATATCACCTGAAGATATGAATAGGTTATCGTAGTGTAACTGAGCAACATTATATTAATACAACTAATTTATAATTCCTAGAACTCAGACTGTATCACGAAGGCTGAAATCAAGCCTTTTTACAAATAACAGACTTTGTTAAATAAGTAAACAAATGAATAATTAAACAAAGTCAGTGGTTAAAGGCAGAACTTTCACTAGGGTATTGTATTAAAGCCAGAACTCAAAAACTTGAGATCTATTTAAAATGAACTTGTAGTACTTCAATTTCTGGTTTCTCTTTTATATAAGAAAAATAAAGAACTCTGAATCTCTACAAATTCTTGGCATATAAACTTTGCACCACGCTTTACTATGTTGAAAAAGTTAGCACACATTCTAAGAGGAGCTGATAATTACTCCATTCCAATGTAAGACCTCTATTACATTGCTTTTAAACTATTATAGTGTTAGGGGATGTCTCTGACATTGTCACAGAAGGGTTAGGGTGCTGAAGTGGACTTTTCTTATGAAACAAGTGTTTCAAAGAGAAATCTCCAGAAATCTTCAATAGAATCATTTGGAGGAAAATTTTATTGAAAATGGAGATTCCTAGCCCCTACTCCAGATCTGTCCAAAGACCGAGGTCATGGCCTAGAACTCTACATTATTGAAACCTCCAAGTGATTCTTAGATGCATGATAGTTCAAGTACCAACAGAAATGGGGCTGAGGGACATTGTGTTAAGTAAGCCTGAAGGATCTCTTAAAGTGTAAGAACTACTGATGGAGAGTACAACTTTTTAAACCTTTTTGAAATTAGCACTTCAAAATGTTCTATGTTTATAACACAAGAATTGACTGAACTATGAATTTAAGATAGACTAATTTTTTATTTTCATAAATATTTTTCATTGTTAAAATCAGATCTCTGCATGAGAATTATGCTTGTTTTGTAAATGTGAGAAAAAAGTTTCTTATAGTTCAGTATATTTTCAAGAGTCAGTTTCATTCTCTGACAATTCTAAAGAACATGAGTATGCTTTTTTTTTTTTTAAAGGTGGAAAGGCTGATTTTATTCAGTAGTGCAGTTAAGGTAGAGAGACCTCAGTGTAAACTGAGCTGAGCTCATCAAACATAAGGTCTTTAATTTTTCTTTTTTTTTTTTTAATTTTAAGGAGAAAAAAGAAAAAAAAAACAGAAAAAGGGTACAGTTTGTACAGAATTTCAGAAAAAATAGACAGTAGGAAATCATTAGTTAATAGATTACATATTGTCTTAGAAATAGTTGTTCAAGTTACAAAATTAAAGCATATAGAGTGGACATTCAAACAGTGAGACTGCAAACAGTTCTGTTCAATGATCCAATAAAACTCAGTAATATGGTTACCTATCTTATACACTTAAATATACATGCAGTTATGTCCTTTAGAGCACTTTCTTTTCCTCTCTTTTGTACAATGACAATTACACATTTTGGGTTTTATTACTCCCACTGTTCTTATTACTTTTTTTCATGAGTATGCTTTTAATCCTTGCTTCTGTGCTAATGGAAGCAACTCAATTTTAGTGCACACATTTATCATTGGAAGGAAAAAGTTAAGCCTTGGAAATAAATAAGAGAGATTTCTTTTTTTAATCCAGACACTGGAAACTGAAGCTTATCTGACCCTACAAGGTTCTGAACCTTTGTTTTTATTGTTTATTTTATTACCTGTAAAGATAAAATTTATGTAAAGGTATGAGAGCAATGCAAATAATTCTTATCTGCATACGTGCAAATAAATGCTATAACATGGAGAATAATTCTTCCTGTGCAATGCCAGTTTTTCATCTTTCTGCAAATTTATTTCAATAGTCTTGATTTGTAAATATGTCTTGTTTAGGTTCTTCTTAGAAATGATGGTAACATCTTACTAGTTCCTTCATTTAATTAGTGAGCTAAAGATAGTCTTTGACGTGTTCATTTTATATTTGTGTAAGAGTCATGACTCTATGATTTTTATTTATTTTTTTTATATTGGGGATCAAACTTGCAACTTTGTGCTTGCCAGGCCATTTCTGTGTCACTGAGCTATATCCCTGGCCCAGGTTTATGATTTTTAAAATATCATCCTCAGCAGTTTGGAGAACCCACTGAGATAAACAGGAGTCACCTGAGATTCTCAGAAACGGTGAACATCACAGACTTGAGCCCAGGGCTGTTTTTCCTTGGCTCCCACAGGTAAACTGAAAATGACAATAGAACTTTGTTGATGTTTGTTTCTTTTGTGTTTGTTTGTTTAATTTTAATTCTACTCTCTATTAACTTCCTTTTCTTTTTAATTCATTTATGAATGACAAGTTATTTCCTGTTGGGAACTGCAATGATTGGGAATTTGGTAATCTCTGTAAATGGATTAAGGTTTTACAGAGATCTATTTCCTGCTGGGTGAAAGATAATACAGAATATAGTTTGTTAGTCTTTATCTATTTTGAGTTCAAATCCATTAGGAATTTCATGCCCGCAAGGAAGGAGGGCAACTGCTATCAGTACTGGCAAGCTTTTGTTTCCCTGTTTACTTTTCTTCTGTGGCTAAAATGGCAACATAGAGGGATTGCACATGCTCTGAGAGGTGTGTCTACCTACCAAGAATTCAGAGTTCTGCTGTGAGTATGGAATAGTTTCCTGTCTCATAAATCAGATAATAAGGCCTCTAAAAGGGGCTCCAGTCCAGCTGGCTTCTAGAGATAAATAAGAAAGTGGATAATCCTAAAATTCTCATAAAATAAGAAAATTGAACTTGTGATGCTTTACATGTGCTTCTTCACACTCCAAGCTCAGAAACTCTCAGTGAGGTGCCTTTTATGGCAACATGCTAATTTGCATAATTTCAACAATAGCCTCTTTTTTGGCACCAGGGATTAAACTCATGACCCTGTGCTTGCAGGCAGATGCTTATGCTGCTGAGCTAAATCCCCGGCCCCGATAATAACCTCTTTTCCTTTTACTAAGATATACCTGAAAAAGGTACTTATACAATTAAGGCTTGGCTGGAATTCATGTTTCATATTTAAGAATGAATCTTATTTTCTCAGGTATGAGGAGTTACTTTTACAGGACTAAGGTTGACTTTCTAGAGCCAGTATTTGCAAAGTCTTCCCAGAAAATCCAGCGTAGACTGTGGTAGGGAAACTCACACCCTGCAGGCCCAAGAACCTCAGGATACTTGGGGGACCTCTAACTAAAGGAAAAGACCCTAGTTTATAGGTCCTGCAGCTTAATTCTGGAGAAAAAAGGCTTTGGGGATTGTTTGGCCTAAGGATTTCAAGTAATAAATGATTTTGTTTTATTTTACCTTTTGTCTTTTTGGGGCAGGGTCTCCCTGTGCAGTTCAGGCTGGTCTTGAGCTCATTTTGTAGCCCAGGCTGGTCTTGAACTTGCAACAGCCCTCCTGCCTCAGTTCCCAAGAGCTGGAATTGCAGGTGTGAGCCACCACACCAGGCATAATAAATGATTTTAAAAGTTCAGTCTGAGATTCCTTATGAAAAGTTATAGGACAATAAGCTTAGGGGCTGGGGATTTAGCTCAGCGGCATAAGCACCTGCCTTGCAAGCAGGCAGTCGTGAGTTCGATCCCTGGTACCGATAAAAAGAAAAAAAGACCAAAAAAAAAAAAAAAAAAAAAAAAGCTTAAAGGTAGCCTGCATGGTAAATTATCATCTCTGCTGCACAATTGTCGATAATCAGGACAAGCCTAAGGTACTAGCCTTATTTTGTGAATAATTTTATTTGAGCAAAGAAATGATAAATTTTTAATTTTGTATGAGCAAAGAAATGATAAATAAATTTTTAAAAACAGTTTGGAATAATCGAAAGGGGTTCCTGGACACCTTTTCAGTGGACTGCTGAAGTGTCCAAGGATTATCTGGACATAGAGTTTGACTAGGATGTTTTACAACTCTATAGATATCACGATTAATTTGTAAAAGTGGGTAGTACTGCAAATAATTATCTATAGATGAGAAAATAAAATCTCTTTGATAAAGAAAATCCCTCCTCACAGAAAAGTCAATTTTGCATCTATTTGAAAATTTATTTTAATATTCTTGATCTAATGGGTCTATTCTTTGGCTCTCTTTTGAACCAATTGCCACATCTTTTTTTTTTCAATTGCCACATCTTAAAGATTTTTCTCCTTCAATTGATGAATTAAAATATTAACTATGTATTTCTTTTATATTTATATAAAAGTTATGATTTAAAAAATCATCATTAAACCCCCGGTTACCTGAAGTGCTCATAACACCCTTACCTTCCTGATTAGATTAGGAATTAGAAGTACATTCATCCTGTCAGTTACTCAGCCAGTACTTCTTAGGTGCCTATTATACATCCAGAACTACTCTGAGGACCGGGGATAAAGTGGTCAGACTGTGACCTCTCAGCCCAAGCTTCCTATACCCCCAGTGCGGTCCTCTCCTCCTCTCTCACCCACAGCAGCCTCTAATCCTTCCCTTAGTGTCTCCCCCTAGTCTCAAACCCCTCAATCCCCCCACTCGAGCCGTCTGATCCATTGGAAGGTTCTATGTCTCCTTCCCCTGCATCACCATTTTCTCCCCTGGCTCACCATATGTAGTCTCTGGTGTTCCAGCCTTCTGGTAGGCCACGTGGTTGTCAGCAGCCATCTTGCTGCAGCTCACGTGGAGGACAGCTGCCATTTTGCGGCCCTCCACCATCTTGTGACATGTCTCAGGGTCAATGGCCGCCTCCTTGTGGCCCCTTGTGTGATCAGCAGCAGCCGTCCTGCTGCGGGTCACATGATGACCAGCCGCCATCTTATGCTCCCTCACTGTGTTACCAGCAGCAGCGGTACCATGGTGAACCACCAATAGCCTGTGTTTCCTTGTTGCATGGTGATAAGTGGCCATTTATCCAATCATTGGGTAATTGCACACACATGCCTGCCAGATGGTTGTCTGCTTGGTGGCCATCTACTCCACAGCCTTCTCAGCCTCAGTCTTTGTTCCTGCTTCGGGAACAGGCTGGCCCTAAAGGATTAGTTAATATACATGTACCTTTCTCCCTCTCTGACTTACTTCAGATTAGCCATAAATTAGGCTGCTTCTCTCAACAGAATTATATTAGAGGATTTGTATTTATAACTAATTGTTATGATTTACATTTCAAGGATATTTATGTGATTCTGAACATGACCCTCAGCTCACAAGAGTGAGCTCAGCTGTGGCAAGCAGCTCCAGAAGAAGCCAATTGCAAATATAAGGCAAATACTGCCAAGAATGACCCTGGGCCTACTGCAGTGCCTGAACAGTATCCTAACTGGAGTTACCAAAATGGAGAAGGTTCTTATAAAATATATAAGATGATTGAATGTCTAATTGTGGGCCTTAGTAAAATTGTTCACAAACATATTAACTATAACAAATGTTTAGAACAGATCCAAGATGCTAATGAAAATCTGGCTGTGTTTAGCTTAGGGACACCTTAATTAAGTTTATGAATGTAAACTCAGACTCTCATGAAGGGATGATTGTTGTTAACTCTTATTTTATTTCTCAGTCTGCTCCTAATATTTGTGCAAAGTTACAAAAGGCTGAACATGGTCCTCAAACCCAACAAGGAGACCTTCTTAATACAGTTTTCTATGTTTTCAACAACAGAGAAAAAACTCAAAAAGAGGCACAAAAAAAAAAAAAAGAAATTTGCTAAATATCAATCTGATCCTTTAGCAGTGGCACTTGGAGCTCCCAACACAGGAAAGCCAAAACAAGGCAGAGCTGCCTGAGTCCCTCCCAGACCATGCTTCAAGTGCAACAAAGGACACTGGGTAAGAAAGTGCCCCAATCCTGACATTCTTCTGGGGCCTTGCCTCTATTGCAATCTCAAGGGCCACTGGAAGAGGGACTGTTCTAGCCACCAGAAAGCATGTAAGCCATCCTCTAACTCCTTTCCCTCACAGGAGATGCCATCACCACCAGATTCATCACTGCCTGATCTATTCAGGCTTGCTGCTGAAGATTGACAGAGCTCGGGGCCCACAGTCCCCATTAAGGTATCCTTCTCGGAGTCTCACTAGAGGTCTCAGGTAAGATACTATATGTACTTGTAGACATGGGGGTAACTTATAGTGCACTTCCTGAGTTTTGAGGCCCTTGTATTAAGTCCTCAATCTCTGTAGAGGGTGTTGACAGCCAACCTGTGCAGCCTTTGCAGAGTGGGCCTATTCCATGCAGGTTCCAGACTCTCTTCTTTACCCATAGCTTCCTAGTAATTCCAACATGTCCCACACCTTTTTTAGGTAGAGACCTCCTTCAAAAGCTTAACTTCTTCTTTACTTTCTCCCTCCCAACTGTAGTCCTCCAAACAGCCTCACAATGTACTGCAAAGTCATCCCCTCCCATTCCTTTTTCTCTGGTCAATCCCATAGTTTGGGATACTTCCAATCCCACCCATGCTTCCCATGCCATGCCTATTTTAATTCATCTCAGGGATCCTTCCATTTTTCTTTGCATTCCCCAGTATCCCATAGCTCCCAAATATTTACAGGGGCTTAAACCTATAATTAAGCACCTTTTAGACAATGGTTTTCTTAAACCTACCCATCCATCCTATAATACTCCCATTCTCCTGGTACTCAGGGCTGATGGGTTTTATCATCTAGTGCAGGACCTTAGGGTAATCAATAGTGCTGTTACCCCAGTCCACACAGTAGTGCGAAACCCTTATACCATGCTTTGATATCCACCACTCACTTTATAGTTGTAGATCTTAAAGATGCCTTTTTTACCATCCCCCTAGACCCCAATTGTCAGAGTTTCTTTACATTTACATGGAGTGATCCAGACACTCTCAGGTCTCAACAACTTACCTGGACAGTGCTCCCCCAAGATTTCAGAGACTGTCCTCACTTCTTTAGCCAAGCTCTTGCTGCTGACCTTGCAGAACTTGATCTCAAACCTAGCACTCTCCCTCAATACACAGATGACCTTCTCTTATGTTTTCCATCCCATATGTTAGCCATGCAGCATTCAGCTAGTTTCCTTAATTTTCTTGCCAGTCATGGATACAGGGTCTCTCCTGCTAAACCCCAAATAGCTTCCCCAAAAGTCAAATATCTAGTTCTCTCTCTCATCCCTACCACTCATTCCCTCACTACAGATCATAAGATCAAGATCTCCAGGTGCCCACAACTAAACAACAGGTTACATCTTTTCCTAGGTTTAGTTAATTTCTTTTGTCTCTGTATTCCTAACTTTGCAGCTCTATTCCAACACTTCTACAAAGCTTCTAAGGGCCCCTTATCAGAACCCCTAGACCCCACTATGCCCATACATGCCTCCTTTCATAAATTAAAAGAGGCTCTCCCAAGGGCTCCAGCCCTTGCCCTTCCTGACCCCACCCAACCTTTCACTCTATAGCTACCTCTCAAGGCCACAAAGCTGTAGGTATACTAGGATACAAGAAGGGACCTTCTTTTCAAGCAGTAGCCTTCTTGTCAAAGCAGTTAGACAACACAGTAAAGGGATGGGCACCTTGTCTCCGAGACCTTGAGACCACAGCCCTACTGACACAGGAAGCTAAGAAGTTTACATTAGGGCAGTCTATTACAGTACACTCACCTCATCATCTAAATGAACTCATCTCACAGAAGGCACTCCCTGCCCTGATGACCCCTTCTCGCCTTCAACAGATACACCTAGCCTCTCTCAGGACCCTTGTATCTCCATAGCAACTAGTGGTCCTCTTAATGTGGCAACTTTATTTCCCACCTCAGAGGGCTATCCTTGCCATGACTGTATTGAGGTTTACAGATGACTCCCACCTCTTTCTCTCACATTAGTAGCATACCTCTCTCTTTAGCCTTTTTTTTTTTTTTGGTCTTTTTCATTTTTATCAGTACCAGGGATCGAACTCACGACCGCCTGCTTGCAAGGCAGGTGCTTATGCCACTGAGCGAAATCCCCAGCCCTCTCTTTAGCCTTTGACACATGGTTCATAGATGGCAGTTCAGCAAATACAGCCAAAAAAGGGCAGGATATGCAATAGTTAACCAGTCAAAGGTTATAGAGGCTAATCCACTGCCACATGGGACATATTCCCAGAGGGCAGAACTTATTGCCCTTACGAGGTCTCTTACACTAGCAAAGGACAAAGTCATAAATATATACACTGATTCAAAGTATACATTTAGCATTTTATACTCCCATGCCTCTATCTGGCAAGAAAGGAGTTTTATCAACTCTCAGGGAACCCCTATCATTAATACACCTCTTATCCTTAAACTTCTAGAGGCAGCACTACTCCCAAAGCAGGCAGCAGTTGTTCATTGTAGGGGACACCAGAATTCTTTTTTTTTTTTTTTTTATCGGTACCGGGGATCGAACTCAAGACCACCTGCTTGCAAGGCAGGTGCTTATGCCAGTGAGCTAAATCCCCAGCCGGGACACCAGAATTCTGCAGATCCCACTGCTCAAAGCAATGCCTTTGCAGATTCATAAGCTGAAAGGGTTTTGGCCCAGACAGGACCCTGTAGCCAGGAAAGCCTCAACCGGAAGCAGGAAGCCCCTATTTCCCCCACCCCTAGGAAGTTACCTGTGACGCCATCTTCCCGCCCCTGGAAATTTACATATGGCGCCAAACCTAGGACCAATGGGCTACCTGTACATCCCTAATGCCCGCCTTAGGTTCCACCCGAAACCAAGGCTATTTACATACCCACATGCCACGTGTCCGCTGGAGAGATCACCGGACGCCAGCAGTGGGGGTGCGGGTCATCTCTCCCCGTGTTCTCAGAATAAAGGCCGCTTTTTATTTTATACTTCTCATCTTTTGGAAATATTTTTCATCTTTTGGAAATAATCCTAGCACAAGCCAAGTTAGCTGCACAAAGGCCCTATCCTTCTCATCTTCTCCGTTAGTCCCAAGCAGTCTACCTCAACCTAATTATTCACCAGAGGAGCTATGGTTATTTCATAAACCAGGTTACACACAAAACACTCAGGGGTGGATTTTCCAGGGATCAAAACTTGCTCTCACAGATCAGCAGGCCTTAGACATCATCACTGACTTACATAACTGTTTCCATATAGGATCACAGGTCCTCTACAGACTTTTAGCCCCAGTAGTCACACATCCTTCTCTAAAGGCTATCATTCTTCAGATTACTCACACCTGTCATCTCTGTGCTAGGACCTCTTCTTAGGGACACATATCACGCCTTTCCTTTCCTACTCATCAATTTTTGCAGACACACCCCTGGTTAGGACTGGCAGATACATTTTACACATATGCCCCACCACAAAACTCTCAAATATTTTCTCACTTTTGTTTGTATTTTTTCAGGATGGATAGAAGCCTTTCCCACAACCAGGGAGACTGCTGATATAGTTACTAAAGTCCTGTTACAGGAAATCACCCCAAGGCTTGGTCTACCTCAGAGTATTCAGTCAGATAATGGTCCAACCTTTATTTCTTAGATTACTCAACAGGTATCTTCAAGCTTACACATCACCAGGCACCTACACATCCCATACCATCCACAATCCTCCAGAAAAGTAGAAAGGGCAAATGGCCTCATAAAACACACCTTACAAAGCTCATTTTAGAACTACAGCAACCTTGGCCTCAACTTCTGTCCCTAGCCTTAGCCAAGCTCAGGGCAATTTCAGGGTCCTACATTTTTAAGTCCTTTTGAACTTATGTATGGCGGGCCATTCTTACTTCACAATCTTCCCACTCCCCAAAGTCTCCCTCCCCTTGCTGACTACATCCCAATTCTCTCTTGCCTCCAGCACTTGTTACGACAACATGCTGATCGCTGCCTTCCCCAGCCCTCTGAAGGGGCCAAAACAGATGCTCCCATATTCCCAGGAGATCTAATTTATCTCAAATGTTCTAAATCCACAGGACTACAACCAAGGTGGAGCAGCACCTACCTGGTCTTCTTGGCACCCCCAACAGCTGTCAAAGTTGCTGGACTTCCATCTTGGTTTCACTCATTCAAGCTAAGCAATGCCCTCCCAACCCTGAATCTAACCATCCTGAGTGGTCATCTCATCCTCTGTCGCCCACCGTCTTGGTCTCACCAAGGCCTCACAGCCACAATTCTCAGGCTAAGTCATGTTTTGTTATCCAATTCGGTTCCTAATTAGGAACCTTACATTCTATTAATTATCATTTTTACAGCAGGACTCTTGACGATCTTTCCTAAAGACTCCCACATCATGCGTAAGATCATCTTCATGTTGTTCTACGTGACAACTGTCTTAGTCCTCTCTACCCTCAGCTGTTTAGTCAAACATGAGATCCCTGAGGGCCTAAGCTCTTACCTTCCTTACAGTGACACAGCCGTGGCCCTACCCACCCCTCTTATTCTTCCCAGCTCAACTCCTAGACCAGAGACAAGCCCTACATACCTACACTTTTAACTTTTACCCTTTAGGATGGGCAAAATAATTACCTCTTATAACTTCATACCTCCTAACCCCACACTTATTTTTCAGAATTCTACTTTACCGTGGTCCTGATAGAATGGCATATTTAAATCAAAGGCACCTTTCCTTCTACCTCATCTGGTCCTTAAATATGAGAATGGCCTGCCTCCTCATAGCACCTTGTCTCTTTGTTTTTCCAGTCTAAATGCGGGCATTCACCAATCATGAAGTTGTCCTGGCTGAAACACCTGGTACCAGCTTCTGCATGGGCATCAACCATCATCCCGTCAACCTTCCTAAACCCCAATATAGTGCCCCCTCTCAGCAGGAAATAATAAGAGAGAGACTTCACTCTTTTCCTAACAATAAAAAGATAGGAATGAAAGGATTTTGCCCTAGAATAAGTTACTCAGTATTACAGCAGTGGGAGGGGGAGCCAAGGGATGTTTACCTTGAGGTTACTTCCTCCTTCCCCTATGAGAACTTCCTTTTTCCTTTCCCAGTGGTGTGAAAAAGGTCCCAATCAGCTGCTTTCGTGTCATCAATGCCCACCCTAAGCACCACCCCCAGTCAGAGGTTATATGTATATCCCATACTGCACATTAAGATCAGAAGAGGCCCAGACCATCTGTGGTCACTGGACTCTTCTCCACATCCTTGGAATAAAGGCTACTGTTACTTCATATTTTTTCTCTTTCATCGTGCTGAAAACCCTAGCAATAAGTATATGTTGATTAATTGCTTGATTAATTACAAATATTAAGGAGGGCTATGTGTTCTCTGGCAAATAATTTAAGGGTAACAATGTTCCTTTTTCTTGACCAAGTTTCCGTGATTCTAGATTAACTTTTGTTTCACAGTGGTTTTTATTTGCAAATGCAAGGACTGATTGATTCATTCACTATTTCACTGATCCTGACTTGATTGGGGAAGAGTAAAAGATGATACTCGAGCAAGAAATAGAAAGTCTGCTGGTGTTGCTCACTATTCCCAGGGAGTAAATATTACATATGCTAACTAAAAAGTATGCATCACAAAGATTTCCGAGGAATGGCTTATAACTAGGAAAGAAGTAGGGTTGTGGGAAGTTTTATACTCAGAGACTTCTGAGACTTCTGCCACCAGCAGATGGAGGTCAGCTTACAGCAGACACAATAGCTAGAAGAAGGAGAACTTTGACTTAATCCCAGAGGCCCTTGGGAACCAACTCTGGGTCCTCTAAATACTTCAGACAACAGGTAGAAAGGGAAACAGGAATACTGAAGACCATCTTACTCAGTTATATTTACGCTAGGAAAGAGGATGCACTTGGGCATTGTTTAACGTTTGGCCACTTAAATAGTAGGGAAAAGTTAAAGAGAGTTACACTGTGATGTTCAGTTTCTCGTCATTCATTTGCTTATTCTTTTGTTTGCTTATTCATTCATTCAACAAACATCTAATGTCCACAGAATGCTGGGTATGGTTCTAAGCACATGGGATATGAGTTTTAAAGATAATACAGTCTTTTTTGTTTAAAAACTAGAAGTCTACTGGCATCACAAGGCTAGCAAACAGAATTTAAGGGCTAGTTACATTAATTCTGGCTTCATATTTCTGTGTAAGCAGTACACTGGAGAAGATTTCTAAACTGCTACTCAGAATAGTATCAGAAACGTGATAATTTCTAATACCACATAAACATAATAATTTTTCTACATGATAACACTAACATCTAAATTAATATGCAATTCATAAAGTGGTGGATTTTAGAGGTGTGGGGGAAGTTAGTGACCCTCTAATCCAAGCTTCTGACTTATAGAGGAGGAAACTCGCAATGGGGATCTGAGGTGTCTGAGGCCGCCACCGAGCGGAGCTCGCATGCAGGCCCCTTGCCCGCTTTCTCCTTCTCTCCCTCAGCGCCTACGGTGGCCTCTGAGTCACTCACCTTTACTGGCATCCTTCTGTAGGACCGGGACTGGGACAAAGCAGGGATCAGAGCGGAAAGAAGACGGCAGCACTGTGAGGTTGGATACGGTGGAGCCTTTTATTAACTTCTGAACACTCACCTAGACAGTAAGGAAACTTGTTTTCAGCAGACATTTTTGCCTTTACAATGAACACAGTCTTCTTCTTACAAACAATAAATAAGAGTATGAATCGTTTCATTAAGTTTTAATAAAGTAGCAATATTGGCTGCAGTTTTATTGCTCAGGAGTAGTACCCTGTGCTATTGTCTTCTGTCAAGATTCTGTGTAATTTAAAATAGTTAATTAAATCAATTAACGTGGTGATTTCCACTATGCAAAGTCAGTATCATAGTTAATAAAGGAACTATTAAGATTTTGTTCAATTTTAATGACTTTAATATAAAAGTGCTAAATCTTGACATAGGAGATTTTGAATACAGCAAAGTTTGGTACAGGCAGATTTCCCAGGAAGTAAATATTAAAGTTTTGAGGTTAAAAAAGTAAAATGAGAGGATCTGAACATGTCAGTCAGTATTAACAGGTTAGGGACAAATACTGAGTAGGTGCTTATGCAGATCTCAGAAATAAAGACACGGTGTCTAAATCAGTTACAGTGGATAATTACTTTTCCTAAAATCATAAAAGGCTTTTATTACAGTTATGAAATATGAATTGTTTCTATTAAATGACTTCTAAATTTTAAAGATTATATGCATTTCACATAAATCACATATAATTATGTAGCCCAAGTACACTATTTTTACCTTTATTATAAGAGATTATAAATTACCTGAGTCTCTCAGCAGGGGAAATGCAACTGTTTGGTATTTATAGACTGATTTAAATTTTCAAGTCATTTTCCAAACATTAATTAATCTGCATAACTTCCAAGGGAACTAAGTAATGGTTTACTATTTCGTAAAGAACTCAGGACAGAACGGTCAGTGAATGTGCTGCAGATCACACAGTGTACTAGATGTGCACAGATTTTCCAGCTTTAAAATTAACTGGATTTTACACTGGCGAAATTTGCTATCAGTTATATCACATCTTATTAAGGGCCAGCGACCTTAAAGAAGAGGAAAACGGAAATTTCCTTAAGTCTGAGGGGGAGAACAATCACCTTACTAATCGTTTGTTGGCTGAGAAATATCTGTGTGAATAAAATCTTAGCGCCCCCCCCCCCCCCCCGCCAGGATATGGTACTTCAGGGAAACAATACTTCGGCCAATGTATATATTGAGGGTTGAACTTGGAGTCTCCTGAATGCTAGGGAAGTACTCTTCCTACTGAGCTACACCACCACTGTACCAGAAATAGTGTTTTAGAAGGGAAGTGCAGGCAGAAAGTGCAGTCCGTTTCCTTCCGGGTGAGTTGGAAGGGGAGGCCTTGCTTGACGAGAGGGAGCTCGTGCGCTGGAGTCACCATGGGATCCGGCTTGCTGCTTCACCTGGGTGGCTTTGTGCCATCCTCAGTGCTCCTCTCCCTACCTCCCTTCTAGATAGGAGTAGCTCCCAAGATTCATCCTCATCAGGGAGCCTAAGGCAGTCCCCCGCACTGCACTCCAGGGATGGAAAGCCAGTAGCAAAAGGGCAGGGCCTCGACTGTCCGACTGAGTACAGGGTCAGTGAGGCAAAGGCAAACTGAAGGGAGAGAGAAAGTTTCCATTTAAATAAAATTGTCACACACCACGGGGATGTAAAATATAGGCTTGGCAGTTTGGGGGGCAAGGGACATTCTTTATCTGGGTTTTCGGAAAGCCTTTGATAAAGAACACCTGGCAATCGGCTCACGAAAGCTAAAGCAGCAGGATCCAGCGTAAAGCATACTGTAAAGAACGACATAAAGGAGAGGATGGAAAGCAGGTGACGTTCAGATTGTCTCAGGCAATCAGGCATTTATGACGATGTTTTAATTCTTTAAATGGCTTCAGTCAAAACAGTGGAAGCCAGACTCAAGAGCTACGGTCAAACAGCAGTGAGGAGTGTGTAGGGCACACAGGGGAGGGTGATGGTGTGCGGCTGGTGCCACTTTCCTCGGACAGTGTCACTAGCTATGAAGCACTACCCACCACTGTCCTGGTAACCATGTCTACACACACCTGCTTGGAGGGAGGAGGAATTGCAACGAACTTCAGTATTTACTGAGCACTTACTATATAACACTAACTTTAATAACAGTGAGCATTAAATTTCATGAGCAGTGCAAAAGCTAAGGGCTATGGTTGTGCAGGAGGGAGTAATTAACTCTGCCTGCTGGTACTGCAGAAGGCTTTGCAGCAACTCTCAACCCCGACTGTATATTAGGGTCACTAAGGGAGTTTTTAAAAAATACTGCTGCCTGGGCCCTCACCCTGCACAATTAAATCAGAATAGCTGAGCAGAGGCCTGGGCCCCAGTATTTTTTAAAGCCCCCAAGTAATTCTGATGTGCAGTGGAGTTTGAGATGCACTGCAGTAAATGACATTTAAACGGTATCTAAAAGGAAGCATTGAGTTAACATGAGGTAGAGAAGAGGCTGCAGTTATTGGTAGAAAGAATGATGGCGACAAAGTAAAACAGGATTTCACAGGGCTGGACGAATGTGTAAATATCAGGAGGAAGAGAATGAAAAGGTAGGTTGGGAGAAAAGCAAGGTAAAGCAACCGGCTGAACAAACATGCTGACCCACCATGTAACCATTTCACACACATCTTCTGGCTTCTCTGTTATTCATGCTGTATGTTATATTCTATGTGAGCACGATATAGTCTGCATATGATAGGAAATATCACACAATAATAATATGAACTATCGGATAGTAAAAGAATTATACACAGAATCATGATCTTTGTTTCTTCATTACTATTTGCAAAACTAATTCAGAATTTTATCACTTTATGCCTAAATGTTATATAGCTTATTTTTTTAAAAAAAATTGAAAACATAGAAAAACTTAAAGAAGAAAACAGCAATCATAGTTCCATCCATCAGAATGAATCACTGTTAATATCTTGGTATATTTGCTTCCAATATTTTTAAATAGGAAAACCATTCTGTTATTCTGGTACAGTTGATATATGCTCATTATAAAGATTCCAAACAATACAGGACCATAAAGTTGACTAAGAAACCATGCAAATAGAATTAGGAGATCCATCTTCCTTGATATCTTTTGAATGATTGATACATCAGTGTGTAAAAATAGGGTTTACATTATTAAATTTAATTTGACATGAATTTAGGAGGAACAAAAAAGGGCTAAATTAAGCTGAACAAATTATTAAACCTTGAATAAATATTTCTTTACTATAAAGTTCCTCTGAACTAAAAATTATTTGTCTGCACAGGCTGGTAAATTTTTCCTAAAAGGACCAGATAGTAGACATTTCAGGTATGTGGGCTCTGCAGTCCTGTTGTCATGGCTGGAAAGTGACATGGAAAATAGTTAAACAAAGCATGTGCTAGAGTCTGAATGTCTGTGTTCACCAAATTCAAATGTCGAAACTCACTCTCCAATGAGAAGATATTGGGAGGTGGGGCATCTGAGAGGGGATTAGGTCATCAGGGCTTAGTGCTGTTGTAAACAAGGCCCAGGGAGCTACCTTATCCTTTCAACCACATGAGAGGACAATGAGAAGGTGCCGTCTGTAAACCAGAAAGCAGAGCCTCCCTAGACATGGAACCTAAGAGCTTTGACTTTGAATTTCCAGGTCTGTAGAACTATAGGAAATAAATTTCTCTTGTTCTGAGCCACCCAGCTCATGGTATTTTGTTATAGTAGGCTCCATGCACTAAAGGCATTATGTTGCAGTGAAACTATATTTACAAAAACAAGTCAGCCCTCAAGCAGTAGTTTGTGGACCCCTATTGTACAGTTAAGTAAAGGTGATTATGAAAAAAAAT
This sequence comes from Cavia porcellus, assembly GCF_034190915.1. Lineage (NCBI taxonomy): Eukaryota > Metazoa > Chordata > Mammalia > Rodentia > Caviidae > Cavia > Cavia porcellus. Next base: position 1,660,236 of record NW_026947493.1, read on the forward strand.
CGAGATTTTTTTATCACGGGCTTTTGTTATGGATGGACATTCTGACTTTAAAAGATGAGAACAGCAGAGATTTCTTGGAACTCCCATCTCTACTCCTTCACCTCCCATTTCTAGATTAGTATTTTTACATTGTCTGGATTTATAGCATTCACATTCTTTTTTGATACCATAATTGTGATAATTACCTATTTCGATATGTAAATGGATCCAGGAGCTAGCAAGAGTTCTTTGGTTGTACCTTCTCTAGGTTAGAGTTCTTTTGATTGATCTCTAAATAGGCTGGCTTTAGTTATTAAACAGGTTAGTTTTTTCCCAACAAATGTTCATGGGTCATTTTTTTTTTTGTTCCCAAAACTTTGTAGACCATTGTCTTTTATGTAGACCATTGTCTTTGTACCCATTGTCTTTTATGATGACTATTATGAAATCTGATGTCTTGATTTACCCCTTGTAGGTGATTTAATTTCTTTTTGTCTAGATGTCTAAAACAGGCTTTGTCTTTTAATTCAGGCATTTAACTTTGAAACAATTTATGTTAAATACAGTGATGCCTCAGTTGTCACACTGTTGGCTCCAAACTTAAACTTTGCACTACTTGAAAAGCAAAGTTCAAAATATTTTTTGCTTATTGTTTATAACTTTGCTTCATAATCAAGCTGAAAATGTGACATGAAAAAACCTGCCCTGGCCAAGAGTGAGTCATGTGCTACAGCTTGCCACGGACGTGAAGAAGCACTGCTTTGGTCTAAGCACAGCTCTCACCTAAACACTAACACATCACTGTGCTTTTTTTTTGCACTTTGTGTAAAATGTTATAACCGCGGTTCCAAAGAAAGTTAGTGATACCAGCAGTAAAGATAAGAGGCAAACAGTGAGAACCATGATAGAATTAAAGAAAAAAAGTCATTGTAACATATGTTAGAAGTCCTGGAAAAATGAATCTATAAGTGTAATTCTTGGGCCTCAGAACAAATTATTTGGTTTTCCATTATTTCTTATGAGAAAATATGGTCATTTCTCAAATTATTTAGTGTTCCAACATGAATTTGAAACAAATTGAGTTCAATAACTAACGGATCACTGTATTCTAAAATCAAAGTTTTCTGAAATTCAGTGTTTTCTTTCCATCTGGTAGCTCAGTTCTTTCTTCACTTTGGAAACATTTTCTTACATTATATTAACAAATATATCTTTTCTTTCATTTGCTGAGTTCTCATTTTAGGAAGACCAAAAGCTCTTAAATGTTGGCTCATCTTTGTCTTTCATATTGTGGTACCTAGTTATCCATTCTCTAGAGCAGAGTTTTCTTTAGAATAGGGCATCTCAGTTTTAGATGAACACATATATTACAGTTTAGATTTAAAATGGCCACGAAAGCCTCATGTGTTTGGAAGGTGATTGGATTATGGGGGTAAAACTTGCTGTGAGGAGGTGGGGTCTGATTGGAGGCAGGTCACTGAGAGTGTGATCTGGAAGGGTACATCTTCCTTCCCAGCTCCCCACTTGATGCTCTGCTTCCTGTTTGCAATGCCATGAGCAACTCTCCTCCACCATGGCCTTCTGCCATGCCATCCTGCCTTGGAGCCAGCCAACTATGGGCCAAAATATAAGCCACCATAAACATCTCTTCATTAAACTGTGGATGTCAGATATTACATCTCAGCAATGAATAAAGTGATCAAGATGGATTTTGATATCAAAGTAAAGTCATTATTCTGACTGCTTGACAGTGTGGTTCAGAAGTCTTTGGAACGGGCTCACAGGAGAAGTTTGGAAAGGTTTGGAGAAGCTGGATGGAAAACACTAGAATGCTATAAGCCAAACTTGGTGGGAGATTCTAATCAGAGCTCAGAAGATCAGATGCTGATAGAAATGCAGATGGGAAAGACCAGGCTCAAGTTTTAGTTGGGAACAAGGACTCTATTGACAGTTGCACTTCAGGGCCGTGTGTTTAAAAAGTCTGCATTTTGCTAGTGTCCTGAATTTTCATGACAGACTGAGATTAAGGGCAACAGACTAATCTGGCAGAGAGAATTTCAGAACACCCCAGTATTCAGGTAATGACATGAGTATTGTTGAGGGGCTTTTAGCGAGCTCTACAGTCAGAATCAAGAGAAAATAGCACACCTGAGTGATTTTAAAAGCTTTGAATTTCACCAGAAAAGAAATTTTGGTAAAATTGGAGCCCATAAAGTTGGAGCAGTGGAGGCTTTGGTTGCTGAAAAGATTATTATTAAAAAGAAGCCAAGTAGGTTACCTTAGGGCAATGCAAAGGATGCCTTGAGAGCATGGGAGGAACCTGAAGGACGTAACTGTTCACAGACTCATGGGTGGAAAAGTGAAAGACTTTGGTTGGAGAAGAGAGCCCCAGGGCACCCTACTTGGGGAAGACCATCTGGAAAAAAATGGCTTCCTGGGGTTCTGTTCATGGTGCTCAGCCATCAGGCACTTGGAGACCCTTACAGCCATCTTACCAAAGGGCCTGATTGCTGCTGGAGCCAACAACAGACCTTGACATCAACCACATGGTGATGACTCTATGGGCATATAGAATACAGGAGTTGTGGTGTCATGGGGGCTCCCAACAAGATTTTAGAAGGTCTGGAAGGCTGGGCAGTGTGCCCCTGAGAGGGTAGTGCATGAAGCTGTGAGAGTGAAGCCCAAACTGCAGGGGAGACCCCAGAAAGTTGGAGAAACCATGAACACAGAACATCTGAGGAAAGCTGGAGGAATTAAGTAAATCCAGCTCAAAAGAGAAGTAATAGGGGCTACAACCACTGCCAGCGCTTTAAGGGCAGGTTGCCTAAGCCATTTGGCGTTCACATCTCTCCTCAGTTTGCCCTGATGCTGAACACAGAGCTACAGCTGCATTTTGCTCTTGCTTTGGTCCCACTCCTTCCTATTGCCCTGCTTCTCTCTTTTGGAATGTTTACCCTCTCTTGGCAGTACTTTACCTTTCTTTTTGATTTTTGCAGGGGCTCACAATTAAGTTTCCCTTAAATCTCAGAGGAGACTTTGGAACTTGGACTTTTCATCAATGCTAGAACTGTTAAGACTTTGGCAACTCTTAGAGATGGACTAAATGCATTTAGCATAAAAAGATGCACATAAGTCTTTTGATGACCAGGGTCAGAATTCTGTGTTTGAGAGCTAAAAAGGTCCCAAAGGCTTCATTTTTTTTTTTTTTCGGAAGGTGGATGAATTATAGAGCTGCTAGCCAACCTTCTATGAAGAGATAGAGGCTGTGCAGAAGAGGCAGGTGGCATGGGTGTGAGCTGGAAGGGCGTATCTCCCTTCCCGGCTCCTCCTTTAACTTTCTGCTTTCTGTCTGCCATGCTATAAACAGCCTTCTTCCTCCTGCCATGCTGTACTGCACTGGAGGCCACCACTGTAGACTGAAACATGAGCCAAAATAAATACCTCCTTCCATAATAATAATGTGAAAGAGGATATGAGTGTGGCTGTGCATGTATATATTCACTGACGAACAAGGGGAAAATGCCAAGTTACTAGGTTAAAAGAATTAACATTTTTTAAATTGGTGTTTTTATCTGTGAGCCAGTAGAAGCCATTCGGGTCCTAGGAGGAGAAACAAGAAGCCAATTCACCCTTCTCGTGAGCCAGCCAGCATGCAGGGTGGGAGACAAGAACACTGCCAGCAACTAACTGATTGGGAGGAATGCAGGCTGAGTTGTTAGCAGGGAGGTTTAAGAACAAATTCATGCTTATATTGTTTGACTGACTTTGCAGGCCCAGAGCCAGTAGTCTGAGCATCTATAGAGAGGGTAACAATATGCAATATGGCAACTATGGGGAATTTCCTTCTGTCTTTGTTTTTGAAAAGCCAATATTGTTCCCAATGTTTTGTTCCATTTTATTGTTTTGTTTTATTCAATGTTTTCTTTTGTTTATTATGTCTGGTGGTATGGGCAGCAATTTTGAAGATAACAAGAGGCATTAGTGTAGCCATTATTGATTTCTTATCCTGTTTTGAAGTCTGTATCACTTTCACTGTTTTGTTTTGATTGGCTTTATTCTGTTTTATTTTGTTTGGTTTTATTCTCTTTAAAATAAAATAGAAAGCAAAATATCTCCTTCCTTAAGTCATGGATGTCAGGTATTGTGAGTGTCAGCACTGAAGGAAGTGTCTAAGACAACACTGGCTGTCCAGTTACAGACTACATTTCCCAGGAGCCATTGTGATTAAATGTGGACACCTGGTCAAATTCAAGCCAATGAGATGCCAGGGGACCTCCCAGTCTACTCTGAGGTTTGCTCTGGACCATCTTTATTGTCCTATAAGCTAAAATGTGGGTGTGGAGATGAGCCAGCTTCCACCATTCTAACGAGCTTGTCCTACAGCTAATGAAACAAGGAGCCAATGGAGCAGAATATAAGGAGCCACACCATGGATGGCTACATGGAGCAGAGCTGTCCTCCTGGACTTAGAGTTCTCATTTGTGCACTGTTTTTTGAGTGAGAAGTAAACCTGCTGAAGTCCTCGTCCCTCTTGGATTTCCCACAACAGTGTAGTCTATACTGAACTAATGTGTATCTATTAGCATCTACTTGATTTCTTTTGTGCTTTCGCTCAGTGTTTACTGTGCGCACAGTCTATCCACGTCAACACTTCAATATTCAGCAGTGTCTGTTCTTTCAATTTATCGTTTATTACTTCCATAAAATACCTCAGTACACAGTTTGTTTTCCTACATTTGCAAATTCCCTTTTTATCTTATTCTGCTATTCTATCATCTCATGTCTGAGCTCTAGTTTTACTTAATTTACGTTCTTCTCAAGCTGTGCAATTATGTGAAGAAATTATAAAAAATGCCTTCTGTTCTTGAGCTATGATTTTTTTAGATTCTGTCTTTACAGCCCGTGGTTTTCCCTCTGCCCCTCCCCCCTCCCTTGCTTTTGTAAGCTGTGAGTGTGATGCTGCGACCTTGACGGTACAGTGACCGGATCAGTTCTCTCCTCCTCTGCATCCCTGGGCAGCTCACTTTGACATTCTACTCATTGTCGTGCCATTCCCCTCCCCCATTAGCTGGCACTGGTATGTTTTCTGGCCCAGCAATGTGTGAGAATTTGAGAGCTTGGGGAGGGGGGCGCAGGGGGAGGGGGCCTCAGTTGATGAAGTGCATAACCTTTGTTAAAATACCTAGGCTTGTCAGATATGGTGGCACATTGATCATTGTTTTAGCCCTCTGGGAGGCTGAGGCAGGAGAATCACCAAGTTCAAGTCCAGCTTGGGCAACTTAACAATTTAGAAAGATCCCATCTCAAAATAAAACATAAAAAAGAAAGATTAGCACTGAAAAGAAAAGGAAAAACAAGCAAAAACACAAAGGCTCTTCTCTGTCTCCTTAACTGTTGCTGTTGTTGCTGGGTCCTGGAAATTGAACTCAGGGCCTTCACACTGAGCTACATCCCAGTGCTCTCCTTTTTAGGGACAAGGTCTTGCTAAGTCACTAAGCTGCCACGTGCGATCCTTCTGCTTCAGCTTCCCTGAGTGCTGGGTTGCAGGCGTGCACTATTGTCTTGGTAAACAGTAGATCAGGGTCTGCTCCCCATAGCCGAGGATAAGGTTGTCCCTCATCCTTTTCTCAACTGAAGGCCTCTGGAACATTCTGGTGGAGACTGAAAGACTTCACATCTCTTGGGAAAAGTCAGACAGGCACGCTGTTTATTCACAAGTGCACCTGTTTCTTCCAAGCCTCTTCAGTCAGGAAAAAAAATTTTTTTAAGGATGTCTGCTTAATGGCCTTCTCTCCAGATTTTGTAGTATTTTTGAGAATTCTAATAAATTGATAATTTGCTAGTACTTCTGGGGATAGGAAAAGGTTAATATTGGCATTCTCCTGCCATTTTGTACTTGGCTCCAGAATCTCCTCCTTGGTGGATTTTTAAAACCCTGCACAACCAGATTCACTTACCCCACCCCAGTGCTCTTCACCATGTTATCAGGGATGGGGAAACTGACAATCAGGAAGGGAAAATAATTAGGACACTCTTGTAAACAGTTGCCATTTTGGAGACAGAACCAAAAATCCATGGCAGGGCCAGGAAAGAACTACATTTCCCAGCCTCTCTTGGCAGCTCATGTGGCTTCGTGCCAAGGTTCTGGTCAGCAGGATAAGAACGAGAGCTGATTGGAATGCAGGCATGATGATGGGAGTTCGGCAACCATGTAGGATCACCACAGCTGAAAGCCGACTGTCCCAAGGACAGGGAGGTAAGAGGGAAGATCTGTGTGTACCAGACAAGGAGCATGCCATCACAGCTGCAAACTGTGACATGAAACAGTGCCAACCTTTGTCCCATGTTATCTATTGGGGTTTGTCATGGAGGTTGACTTCATGTCCTAAGTGATACAGGATAATTTTACTTAAATGGTGCTTCTTTGTGGAAACAGTAGCATAAATATATCTTGAGTTTGCTCAGACTACACCAACTTTGGGAAGAAAAGTGAGATTTTCTTTCATTTTTTAAATTTGGTGGATCTGAATTATTTCAAATATTGTGTATGAAGCAAAAATTTATTATTTTTACTGTATGATATTTTGAATGTATACAATCCAATTTCACATAAAATTTAACATCACTTTTCTTCCACAATGCTGTTGTGAAGAACACTGACATACAGAGAGGCAGTAGAAACTCTGCGTGTGTGTGTGTGTGTGCATTTGGGGATTTGATTCTGTTTCTGTTTTGTTTGCTTGCGATCAGGAGTCTGACTATGTTGTCCAGTTGGGCCTCAAAATCTTGGACTCAAGCAATCCTCTTGCCTCAGCCTCCCAAGTAGCTGGAACACAGGTGCCCATCATCACCCCCAGTTTGTATATTTTCAACATTTAAACATGTTATGAAAGTATACTATTTACTCTTTAAAAATCACAAGTCATAAGCTCGCCATCTGATGGATTTGTACCGGGTGGATACTGTGCCTATCCAGCATCCACAGTAAGGAGAACTTTAAGAGCATCCTAGAACCCTGTCTCCCAGGCTCTGCCATTGCCCAGAGGTAACCACTACTCAGGACTTTATTGCATCTATTATTTTTGAACTTCACATAAATGGCTCCTCTCAGTATGTGTTCTTTTATATATGCTTTTATCTTTCAAAATCAGTTGTGCCATGTTGTTAACAGTTATGTCTATACCATAAACTTTTACATATTAATTTTTCAGTTCTAAATTATACTTTTAAATGTAGCCACTGCGAATTAAACCTTAATCTCCTACCTTTTTGCATTGCTTATAATGTTACTTCTAGAATGTTCTCCCTCATACAGATCTTCTATTACATTCATGTCACCCTTTAACAATTAGTTTAAAGGTAACCTACTTAGGAAATCAACTCTGATCTCTTCTCCTTCTCAGTCTCTGTAACTTTTTTGTATTTACTAAATTGTACTATCTAATGTATTTGTATACTCTCCCAAAAGCATTACATAATTCTGCTTTATTACCTCATTTAAAGAATGACTACAGCAACATAATTTTTAAAAATAACCAGCCGAGATTTACTTAAAAGGAGCAAATAACACAGACATATTAGCAGGTTTTTTTTTCCTTTTTGTTGAAGGTAAAACAATAGCAAGATTAATAATGGCTTGCTCACCCTTCTGGAAACAATGGAATAGCTTATAATAAGCTAATTCTCCTGGAGATAATGATTATAAATTCCAGAAAATAATTTAAAACAACTATTTGAAGGTATCAAGAGAAATTGAAAGCAGACAGAAGTTAGACAGGAGCTAACATTGAAAGACAGGAGATACGACAGTTGAGATGGATGTGTACATGACTTTTTGGCCTGGAAGAACTTAGCTTGTAAGTTGATGAGTGGCTCTTATTGAAAAAGAAAGTCACTTCCTTACTAACTTGAGAAGTCAAAGGGTATAGGGTAGGGCATTACTAAAGGCTGAAAATGAGGGGGAAATGCAGGAGGGCAAGGAAGTGGAGAAGGGCCTTCAAGACTTGCAAATAAATGCTATACATACCTTTTGTTGACCTTTGAGCACCATATAGATGGAAGAGATACAAAGGATCCCAGAAAATAAAGTGCAATAATTAAAGGTATTTTTGAAAACCGAGCAGAGTTCAGCTGCTATCAACCACAGTAAAAATAAAGTTTGACTCTACCCAAATTAACTGCCTACTTGAATAAGAATCAACATATCAGAGAACAAAGCAATAGAATTCAAAGCCTCTGCAACACTTCATTTATAACGTCCTTAACAATAAAGTTAATTTGTTGATGAAGAAATAGCACAAGTCATCCTACAGTTAAGAGAAAAAGTAATCAATAGAAACAGATCCCAAGATGATTTAAGGGTTAGAATTAGCAAACAAGGAATTTTAATGTGCTTTTATACATATTTTTAAACTCTTAAGGAAAAAATGATCATAATGGATTAACAGATGGAAAAGCTTGGCAGAGATGAAAAGTATTTAAAAAGAACCAAATGGAAATTGTAGAATTCTAAGTAAAATGTTTGAAAAGAAAAATTCTTTGGATAGGCTTAACAATATTGAAGTTGGCATTAAAAAGGAAAATGAAAAAGGTTCATAGATATTATCTAATCTGAAGAACACAAAGAAAAAATTTAAAGAATAACTCCTCAGTGACATGTGGAACAATATCATATTGTATGATTTGTGTATAACTGAAGTTCTATAGGTAGAAGAGAGAGAATTGTGGAGAAAAATATTTTTTAAAATAATGATCAAATATCCCCCAACTTTCTGAAAAATGGGACTACATGTGGATATAACATAATCAAAGAAAACCACGTATGACATGCCATAACTGAACCCTTGGAAGCCAAAGACAGAAAAATCCCAAAATCAGCAAGAAGTATATATGATAAAAAATATATGTACATATATGTATATCTATCATATATAGTAGATATATATAATCAATGATCCAAATGGTATCTGACTTCTTATCAGAAGCAATGGAACTTTAAAGCACTGAATAAGAAAAAACAGAGAAAATTAACGAAGTCAAAAGTTGGTTCCTAGAAAAGATTAATTACATTGCTAAGGCCCAGAAAGAATAATCAAGAAACAGAGAAAGCAAAAATCACCAATATCAAAAATAAAAGATAGTTCCCTACATTTTTAAAAGTTTTTTTAAAATAACAAGGCAGTACTTTTTACAGCTTTATGCCAATGAATTTGATAATATAACGAAATGGGAAAATACCTCGAAACATGCCGTCCTACTGTACTGACAGAAAATGAAACATAAAATCCATATAACCCTATATCTATTAATAACAACCATTTCACAATGAGGAACTATGCAACGATCAATAAACACGTGGCACTAGAAGTAAAAAGGTACGAATGTACACATAGGTAAGTGTGAAACCTTCAGAAGGCTCGTGACATAGAAACATGAAGGCAAGATCAGAAAAGGCCATGTGAGAGGTGCTCTGGCCACTCGGCTTTCAGGGACACACGTGATGAAGTCACACGTAATGATGCCTGTCTGTCACATACCACCAATGACAGAATGTACCCCTTATTATTAAATGGCATGTGACTCTTGTATGCTAGGAATGAATGAATATGGAAATGGCACCGAGTGAAAAGTTTCTAAGTGTAAGCAGACAGAACCCCCAAGTGAGACTGGCTGAGTCAACAGGAGGAAAGAGTGTTACCACTGCACATAAGGGTCGGCCTCGCTCTCGCAGAAGAGCAGGACAGGGACGGTGAAAGGCTCTGAGGAAGAGGCGGAGGAGTAGACAGTGGTGGAGAGAGGAAAGGAAGGAAAGAGGGAAGGAAGGAAAGAGGGAAGGAAGGAGGGAAGGAAGGAAGGAAGGAAGGAAGGAAGGAGGAAGGAAGGAAGAAAGGAAGGAAGGAGGGAAGGAAGGAAAATGTAAAACCTTCAGGAGCCTCATTACACCCAGACATAAGTTTGAAAGGCAGCATTAGAGACCCCCATGACAGAAGCGCTCCCATACCCAGATTTTGAGTTCTATCACGCAGCACATAATGGTGCCTGTCAGGGACAAACCACGTATAGAAGCGGTGGTCTCATAAATTTATAATGGGCGGCCGGGGAGACAGCTCAGTGGCACAGCGCCTGCCTGGCAAGGGGGAGGTCCTGAGTTCAATTCTAGGTACCAAAATAGTAAAAATAAAACTGACAATGGAGCCGGGAAATTCAGGGGGATGGTGGCTGTTCTAACTAACGTCACAGTGCCACACAGTTCAGGGCAGAAAGAGGGAGGCAGTACAGGGTGGAAGGTGGGGAACGAAAATGCAAACACCGGGTCACGATTCTCAAAGTTGGATGGCACCCAAGGACGGTGAAAGGATAGTTAGCAGCAGACGTAACTGGGATTGTGAACAGGGGCTCTGGTGGACAGAGGTGACCCCACAGGGGACCCCAGCAGAAATCACACGCTGTAGTCTGCTGTGCCAGGCCAAGAGTGGGGTTAAGAATGCCGCGCTCAACTCCCAGGAAAATATTAACTTCCAGTAAAAATGTGACTAAAGAGGGAAAGTATGTAATAAAGTCTAGAAGTGTTTCCGTTAAAGTAGTTAAGATAACGGCACTTAAGCAAAGTTTCCGACAGCGTGCTCCTCGGCGGGAGTTCTGTGGCTGTTCTGCAGAAAGGGTCCGAGGCAGGCAGGAAGCCTGGCGAACTGCGCTCCCCTCCCAAGGAGTCACAGCACGTCAGCCCGGCGGGCTCCAGGCCTGACCCTTGCAAGTCAGTCTGGCTCTCTCCATCCTTGTGTTTCCCAATTTGATGGGACCACAAAATGTTCCTTTCATGGAACATATATTCCACGGAACCATTCCAAGGAACCAGGATTCCTTGGAATACATTTTGGAAAAAGAAAATCCCACTCATTCAAGGTTTAGTACAAGCTAGCAAGTAAACAGCTACAAATCTGTTAGTACTAGGACTTTCTATAGGTTAAAAGAGCAGTGATAATTTGATTTTATGTAAAGCTTGAAGGAAGCTTGAAGCTTGAAAGATTTTATGTAAAGCTTGAAAGGAGCTTGAAGCACAGTGGATGCAGACTTTTCTGACAGATTCAGGCTGCCAAAAATCTAAAGATTCCTTGCCATGATTTTTTTTTTCTTGCCATGTTGAATAGTATTTATTTGTGGCATTCTAAGGGAAATTTTAATCTAGCAAAGTAATCACTAGAGAATAATAAGTACTGTCCATCTCACCTATGTCTCTGCTACATCTCATATTTCTTAAAAAATGCACACGAGAAGGAAGGAATTTAAATGGTAGACTTTCAGTGAGAAAGATTTTGTGAATGGGGTTATCATCTATTATAATTATTTTTGCTGCCGCGGTTTGTTCCCTTATTACAGAACAGTGTGTCGGTCTCTAGGCATTTTTGTGTAAATACTGGCTGGGGTCATAAGTGAAATCAAGTTTGGTCCTCATTTACCTCATACCAGCAGTTGGGTTGGCACGCAGCTGCAGAGCTGCTGGGGCTCTTTTTATTTAATTTGGCATCCCTTCACTGCAATGACTCCACTGGGCTTTGCCATAATTTCTATGCTGCATCAGGAAAGGCTGTGGAGGAGATGCCTAGGAAAACCTGAGAGGAGGCTAGCGGCACTTGCAATCGAGGTGTTTCTGCCAAAGTCAGTGAAGGCATTAACCCTAAATGCCTACAAATTCAATCCGTTTAGAAATGAAATGAACTTTTAAGGGACATAATTAGATCCTCCAGTATCATGTGTACATAAGAGTTTGTCCTTTATGCCCAATGTCTCTTTGAATACTTTTCCTAGGTTCTGAATCCAATTGTCAAAAGAAAATATATCTAGAGAGCTGTTAGATATATGAGGCTGTTGTCCATCTTAATGTCTGGCCTGTCAGATGGAAGTAATATCTCTGACCTGCTTTGATGTTAAAAGTGATGACACACAGTAGAGGCAGGGACAGGAAGTGCTGAGCAGGTGCTCAACAAATACTCTGTGAAAATGCATGAAGTAAAACTTGAACACCTTCTATAAATCTTATTTCTACAGTCAGAGTGGAAAATGCTTCACCTGGTCTGCTTTTCTGTTTTTTTTTTTTTTTTTTTTTTTTTTTTTTATTTAAGGAGAAAAGAAAAGAAAGAAAAAAAAAACAGTGAAGGGGTACAAGTTATACAGATTTACAGAATAAAAAAATGCGCAGTAGGAAATCACTAGTTAATGGATTACATATTGCCATCTTAGAAATAATTGTTCAAGTCACAAAATTAAAGCTTGTAGAGTGGACATTCCACCAATGATACTGCAAACAGTTCTGTTCAATGATCCAATAAAACTCTGTGATATCATTTTCTATCTTATACTTTTAAATATACATGCAGTTATATAGTTTAGAGCACTTTCTTTTCCTCTCTTTTGTACAGTGACTATTACACATTTTGGGTTTCATTGCTCCCACGGTTCTTGTTGCTTTTTTGGAAGAGAGTAAAACCAAATGTGACATAACAGAACAGAATCGGTCAAGTCAAAAGGGTGGACATAATAGATAATATAAATACATAATACAAGGTGATCAACAATGGTTACCCTAATGCCTCCCGCTATTTCTAATAGAATTGCCTATATCATTAGTTGTAATACAATTGAACAAAACCGTAAAGAATAAAACCGACAAAACCAAAACATTGGAGACATTGTAGGTCTTCAAAAGTAGATAAAAGTTAACGAGAATGGGCGTTGTAATGAATCTCATTATCTTCTCAGCTGATGCCTAAACTTTCGAACCTGATACTATCCAGCAAAACAGAATATAGGAACCTCAGTCAAAAACAAGATGGTGAGAGCAATACAGGGCTTCAAATCGAGATAATAGAAAGTCAAAGTGGGTTACTATATTATATCCTGCTATATTTTTCCCTGTAATTAAATGGGTAAAAATAAAAAAGTAAATAATGGAGTGGAGATTGAGAAAAAAAGAGGGCATAACAGCGAAACAGGGCAGATCAAAACATAACCATTTAAGCAGAACAGTGTTTCACCACCAGCTAATCCTGACCCAAAGATAGTTACCATATTGACTCCCTCCCTGAAGTCCTTGAGTACAACTTCATACACTGTAGCATTAAGTATATCAAAACAATGTATATCCATTTAAGAGAATAACAGCATTACAGAGCATTTAGAATCGACCAACAGAAAATGAACAATGGTCTCTGTATATTCTCCTTGTCTTTAAAAGGTTTTTTCTTATATTATCGTACATAGTAAAATCCAGTAAGATACAACCTGTTTAGACCATTGGAGACAGAAGAACAAAAGCTAGATGAGACCTCAAAACAAGATGGTACTAAATCAGCATTACCTATTAAGATGTCATTTTCTCCAAAAAAAAGCTGTTCCTATCATCCAATCTTCTCTGTCTCATTTCTGTTGAGCTCTTTTTCTGTCAGTAGCTGTCAGTTTGTCTTCTTCGTTTTGGTCTCTGCTCTATTCGTTGTGGCCTCCCCGCCCCTATTTCTGGGTTCTTTGTATTTTTCTTTTTTTAGAATATCCTGCAATACTTTCTGTAGGGTTGGATTGGTGGTTGCAAATTCCCCCAGTTCCTCTTTATCTTGGAAGCACCTCGTTTTTCCATCAATTTCCAGGGACAGTTGTGCAGGATATCTCAATCTTGGCTGTAGATTATTATCTTTCAAAGCTTGAATTATTTCTCCCCATGCTCTTCGTGATTTGATGGTTTGTGAAGAGAAATCTGCTGTAATTTTGATGGGTCTTCCCTTGTAAGTGATCTGTTTCTTGTCTCTTACAGCTTTTAATATTCTGTTCTTGTATTGAATTTCTGGAATTTTTATTATTATATGCCTGGGTGTTTCTCTGTTAGGGTTGTAGGTAGCTGGGGTCCTGTATGCCTCATACATTTGAGTATCTTTACCTTTTGCTAAATTAGGAAAATTCTCCTGGATTATTTCTGTGAGTAGCTTTTGTAGTTCACTTGTTTGTGTCCCTACTTCTTCTTTTATGTTCTTAATCCTTAAGTTATGGCTCCTCTTATCATCTTCTTGTCTTTGTATTATTGCTGTGTGTTTCTTTGTTATTTTTAAGAAGTTTTTCATTTCATTCTCCCATGTTTCAAGTCTGCCCTCCAATTCAGATAGTCTGTCCTTAGTTTCTTTCAAGCTGTTATGCCAGTCTTGGGTATATTTCTTGATTTCTTGATAGTCCCTTTGCACCTGCTTCACATACTCAATGCTTTCTCTGTTTTCTCCATCAAGCAATTCTCCCCTCTTTTTCTGTTCTTCCACTCCACCATCTGCTTTTTCCTGGGTGGTGCTTAGCATTTCTCTAACTATTCTGCATACTTCTAGCTTCAGGTCATTGATAACTTCATTCCTGAATTGGTCTATGAGGCTCTCTAAATGGCGCTTAATGTATATTGGTACAGTGTCCACTATTGCCTGATTCTCAGGATTGGGGGTCGAGGAGCCTTTTTTGTTGCTTCCCTTCCCCATATTTTCTGTTCCTTATAAAATGTAATCTTACACAGGAGGCCCGGCTTCCCTGCCTGTCAGCTACAGCTTGATCGAATTGCGCTGGCTAGTTGTTCCCGCTCACCGCTGCGCCCCAGGGAGTTGCGGAGGAGGCAGCCTACGCGGAAGTCGGTGGCTCCTCCGGGCCACCGTCAGGCTCTGGGATCTGGGCTAGGCCAGCCTAGGGAGTCCGCGAGCAGCGTCCCTCCGGCCAGGCACCTTTCACCAATCCCGTCCGAGAGGGAAATGCGCGGCTGCAGTTGCCACCGCGCCCTGCTCTTACAGGACTGCCCGCGCCCAGAAAATCCTCCGCTGGAGTCGGACTGCGGTAGGGAGTCAGTTCCTCGCTCACCTCGCCACCAGTCAGCCTTCCTTCCTGCCCGTCGCGTTTCCGAGACCGTTCCCAGACGCCCGTTCCCAGAGCTCGGGGGTCGCGTCTCTCCTTGCTGAGCCGCTGTAGAGGTAGCCGGCCGCCGCGCGGCGGGAAATCCAAGCCGCGGTTTCCAATGGCGCGGAGTCGAGTCTCCACACCGAGATTTTTCTGTTCCTATTTTAGCGCCAGGGCTGTATTCCAAGTTGGATTCTCTCAGCCCAGTTCGTTCCTGAGTCAGCAGAGCATATCTCTACTGGTTCGTATCTCCTTAGTCCGCATCATTCCTGGCCTCTGAGCCGAGCCTTTAGAGAGCGTTCAGCAGTTGCTGTTGTCTGTCCGCCATGTTCTCAGGAAATCTGCTTTTCTGTTTTTTACGTCATGTGTTGGTGATGCCGGATGGGGGGGATATCCCCACCCCCAAAAGGGATCAATTAGAATCACCATGATGGATGTCAGAAGCAGACAAGATTTTAGAGACGATTTGACTCATAGCTCAAAGTTACCAATAAACAAATGAAGGCCCAAGGAGCATAAGCGATTTGCCCAGAAATCACATAGAAATTGGTAACAGATCCAGGCATGGAGCCCAAAACAAACACAGACTTTTCTTAACCACATTCACACATGAGGATTGTTAAAATTGTATGAGCGTATGGTGTTTTAAAAGCCTTCTTTGAAAAAATAGCTGTCTTTTGATGGTTTTCTAACTTCTTTCTTTTTTCTCTTTAACACTGTACTTTAATTTAACCCATCTGGAGTTTTCTTTGGTGTAGGATGCAAGGTTAGGATTTAACTTACCGCTTTTTTTCCAAATCATTTGCCAAGGGACTTGGCAACACTCTTCTAACAAGTCCTCCTTTCCCCACTGATTTATAGGGTTACCTTTATTATATTCTAAGTTACTTTTTATGCCATTTAGCTTTCTATGCCAGTGATCCGTCCTGTTAATTTTTCTATCCACCGAGTGCTATTCTAACTACTGTAATTTTATCATATGTTTTAGGAAGCAGTATTGAAAAGTTCACCTTCATTAATCTTCTTTAGGGAGAAAAAAAAGGAGTGCTTCTGACCATTAGTCTTCAAGATGATAAATATTGGCAAGTTGAAAATAATTAATATTTAACACAAGCCAAACAAAACTGTTAAGAATTTTCATTGGCATTACATTATGTATAAAGATTAATGTGAGAACTGGCAAACTTCTTATAAACATTTTTCATTGTCAGAAATGTGATATATTTTTCCACTTAAATATTCTCAGGGGCTGCTCTTTGGAATTTTGGAATTTTGTTCATGCAGATCCTATATCTTCTATTTTGACATTATCTCAAGGATTATTTGATTGTGGAGAGGAAAGAAGGAAGAATGAATCGTGTATACAAATATGGAAAATAAATCCATTAAAATGTTTCTAATAATTGTATCTGGGTAGAGAGACTGAGATCATATAAATGTTTAACTTTTTTACCCTTTTATTTGCCAAATGGTCCTCAAAGACACTCTGAAAAAGTACCATAATCAGAATCTGGGGGTGGAGTGGCTAGGACCTCATGTTTTCTTCCTAAATTCAGTCACTCTGTGGACCACCTGGGCACTGGGTTCACACCTACAAGGAACCTGTAGGGAGTGGCTTAGAATGGCTGCTGCTGCCCTGCCCCTCCCACCTGAGGGCATTTTGTGTGTCAGCTTACATTTCCCATGATCCTCCCCTTGCCTACAATGCGCATGACATCAGCACCTTCCTGCTTCAGCCTATATCTCCCATAATCCCCTCTTGTTGACATCACTTCCGCTTACCTATGTGCCTACGTATGACTTCCTGCTAGTCTTGATAGGCCCACGGCATATGAGGAGATCCAAGCCGGCCCATCCTGTAAAGCCACATCCCCTTTGGCTCTATATAAGCCATGTACACTTCCTGAATAAACGGGACTTGATTGGAATTGGTCATCTTGTCCTCATCTCTCTTTTCTCTTGTCCACCCCTCCATCCCTGTCCCCTCGCCAGGCAAGGCCTATGAATCGATCTGTGGGCCGGATCAAGTGGCGCCCAATGTGGAGGCTTGACCTGGCACGAGGGATATGGATGCGGGACCGTTCACGGGAGTAAAACACCAGCTGGCGTGACTGTTTCGGGACTTCGTTCCTGTGATCTGTGCGGATGGCCACCTTATGTCTCGCCTGAGTCACGGTAGGTGAACAGGATTGGCATGGGGCAAGCACTTAGTGAGCATGAATTGTTCGTGAATGGCCCCAGGGAGGCACTCAAGATTAGATGGATTAAGGTTAAGAGAAAAGACATGCTACAGTACTTTCAGTTTATACATTCAGTGTGTCCATGGTTCCCTCTAGAGGGCACCATTGATTCAAATAGGTGGAAAAGAGTAGGAGATGCTCTCAAGGACTATTATGGGGTTTTTGGCCCAGAAAAGGTCCCGGTAACCACCTTTTCATATTGGACTTTAATCTCTGAGCTGCTGATACGTCACGCAGATCCCCAGATTGCAGAGATGCTTGCTCAGGGTGAGGCTGCATTATCTGCCTCCCGCAATTGTACTCTGCAAGCACTGGACTTATCTAAAGCACCCAGCCCTCCCCGCTCTGTGGTTCTTGATATCCCAGAGCTTTTTCAAGATGGCAACTTGCTGCCACTTCCTTTTTCTGGAGGCCATGAGGGTACTCAAAATGACATGCACCGCCCTGGTACTCAAAATGGCGTGCACTGCCCCAATACTCAAAATGGCACCGCCATGCTCCCTCCTCCATACCACCCTATCTACCCTGACCTTTCCAATTGCCAGGAAGTTGACTGGTCACAATTAGAGGAAGAGGCTGCCCAATACCATCCCCCCCGCCCAGTTGTGGCTCCCGTTGCTGTTAAACTACCCCCCGGTCTTCAGCGACCACCCGGCCCATCTCCTGCCCTTCTTTCACTGGAGGAACAATTTCATGATCTACAACAACAAGTTCAATTAACTAAGGATATACAAAGACTCACTTTAGAGCTCCAAACATTACACACAAATCCTGCTAAGATGGCGACCGTTTCTGTTCTGCCACTCCCTAAGATGGTGCCCATCTCAGGTCCGCCGCATGGTCTTCCCACGATGATGTTCCGGGTAACAGAGACAACCTATCCTCCAAAAACAGACGCCTTAAAAATGCACATCCTTTACTGTTTCCGGTAATGGAAACTGCTCAAACTGGCATGGGTGGCGATGACTCACAAAATGGTGAGGAGACAATTCGACCCGCCCAAGACCCTGGCTGGCTGATAAGACGCACCTGGGGACTTCAAGTCTATGAGTCAGGCAAAGACAGGGGAAATCTTATTCTCATTAAAAACCTTCCCCTACAGATTTCATCCGTGCCCATAGGCCCAAATCCTGCTCTAAAGCCAAAATACAATCCAAATCCAAAATACAATCAGTCCAATACAGATCCTGTTACTGTTGTTCAAAAAACCACAATAAGTCACCCAACCATAAGTGTTTCTCAAGCCCCCCCACACCAGGCAGATCACATACCTGCCCCTCAATATTCACATTCTAATCTATTCAGTTTGATTAAAGGTGCATAAATGGCTTTAAATCATACCCAACCTGATCTCACCCAATCCTGTTGGTTATGCTTGGCTGCCCCTCCCCCATACTATGAAGGAAAGGCCCTCAATTTAACCTTTAACAGTTCTTCTAGCTCATCTGCCTGTGACTGGGGCAATCACCACAAGCTGACTCTCCCTGACGTCTCAGGTAGAGGGACCTGTCTTGGGGACTCCAGCCGTCCACCAGCACTGGCAGCATGACTCTGTGCCCAGCTTCATTCTGAGTTCAAGCCAAATAATTACCTCATTCCACCCCCAGGAACGTCTTGGGCCTGCAATTTCAGTCTCTCACCCTGTATAGCAACCACTGTTTTAAACAAGTCTACAGATTTTTGTGTTCTTGTACAGGTTCTTC
The DNA here is from genome assembly GCF_034190915.1 of Cavia porcellus. NCBI lineage: Eukaryota > Metazoa > Chordata > Mammalia > Rodentia > Caviidae > Cavia > Cavia porcellus. The sequence continues at coordinate 1,679,065 of NW_026947493.1, forward strand.
CTCACATAACATTCGACCCAGGAGACTGCTACCTCCAGGCATCACAGACCGGCTATATGTATAAGAGAGAACCCGTGACACTCACCTTAGCTGTATTACTGGGGTCAGGAGTCACAACAGGAAAGGAACAGGGACTACAGCTCTAGTGTTGGGAAATCAGCATCTAGCTCAATTACAAGCAGCAGTAGATCAAGATTTAAAAGAAATAGAAACATCTGTGACAGCTCTACAGGCGTCCCTGACATCTCTATCTGAGGTAGTCCCACAGAATAGAAGAGGGCTAGACCTCCTATTTATGAAGGAGGGTGGCTTATGTGCTGCCCTCAAGGAAGAATGTTGTTTTTATGCTGACCACTCAGGAGTTGTCAAAGAGTCCATGACTAAGCTAAGGGAATGCCTCAAAGAGAGAGAAAAAGAGCGCCTCGGACAAACCACCTTCTCCTCCATGTGTGTGTGTGGGGTGTCTCTCCCTTACATTGCCCCCCTCTTGGAACCCCTAGCTGTCTTGCTGTTACTGCTTACTGTAGGACCTTGTATTTTTCAGAGGATCATGACACGCCTTAATAACAGGATTGACACATTTATGGCAAAGCCCATTCAGGTACATTACCATCGGTTGGAGATGGCAAAACAACAAACTTATCGGAAAGAACACCTACCAATTGCCCACACGATACTGTGGCCCAAATACCCTGAGGCACCGGACAGGCAGCCAGAGATGGGCAACTAGGACACATATGTTATGTTATGCCATCGACCACGTAAGACAGGCCCAGGACCAACTGCTGTCCTGCAGGCCCATGATCGGTAAGGCTCGATTGGGTTCGTATGAGGAGTCCTTGACCCAAGATAGGCGCTGTCCTCACAGGGCCTGCCATACTCCTAAAAAATATAATAAGGGAGGAGATGTAGGGAGCAGCTCAGAATGGCTGCTGCTGCCCTGCCCCTCCCACCTGAGGGCATTTTGTGTGTCAGCCTACATTTCCCATGATCCTCCCCTTGCCTACAAGGCACATGACGTCAGCACCTTCCCGCTTCAGCCTACATCTCCCATAATCCCCTCTTGTTGACATCAATTCCGCTTACCTATGTGCCTACGTATGACTTCCTGCTAGTCTTGATAGGCCCACGGCATATGAGGAGATCCAAGCTGGCCCATCCTGTAAAGCCACATCCCCTTTGACTCTATATAAGCCATGTACACTTCCTGAATAAATGGGACTTGATTGGAATTGGTCATCTTGTCCTTGTCTCTCTTTTCTCTTGCCCAGCCCTCCATCCCTGTCCCCTCTCCAGGCGAGGCCTATGGATCGATCCGTGGGCCAGATCAGGAACCCAGAATCAGGCTGCTACCATGTGACAGAGGTTGTATGCAGGAAAGGAGTAGGAGAAGGACATGGGGAGAAACACTCATTACCATGCCCGGGACCAGACCTTCCCCACCCCTCACTTCTCTACGGAAACTTTCCTCTTTAAATGTTAGATTACACTAAATCAATCATTTATTACATCCCTACTACACACAAGAATTCTGTAAAACACAATAGCATAGAGGATATAAAAATGAAAAGAATGGGCTTTTGCTTTCCAGGAGGTCTAGCAAGGGGGAAAAAATAGAAAAGATCTTTTCCATTTAAGATGTTGCTATAAATGCATTATAAGCATAGTGATGATTATCTCGGTGAGAGGAAATTCATTTTACCAGATGAGATTTAGGAAGATATTTTTATGGCCCAAAAGATAAATTTTCTAAAAAAAATTTTTAAAAAAAGATAAATTTTCTGCAAAGTAGACAACTGAGGTACATGGGGTGTCACTGCTTATATTAACCTAACACAGTCCAACTCAATCATAGAGGTCTTTAAAAAGTAGTTCTTCAGAGTCATCAATTATGTGGTGTTACATGAATGAACCTCAGATTTATCCTGGATTCGGACCATACTGGGCACCATGCCTGAAGATAGCAACAGGATCTCCACCTTCAAACAGGTTGGCAATCTAGCTGGGCAAGTTTCCACTTTAAAAGAATAAGCTCTTCTCTTTGTTCTAGGCTTTGAATTAATAGAGCCTCTTTCTAGATACTTTTTTAAAATTGTACTTCTGTCTCAGACCAGGGCAGAGAAATGCCCCCATCAAATACTTCTACAGCTAAGGAAGAATTCCTGACTGGAGTTCAGATCCTACCCCTCGGATACAAGTCAGAATCACCCTGCTCCAAATTACATGGAGGTGGCCCAGAATAAGGGTGCCAGCTTGGAAGTCATGTTGGTTGAGTCTGAATTATAACCCCTGACTCTTAACTGTGTGACTCAGGGCAAGTTTCATTGACGTGCTTCCTCAAATGTAAAACAAAGTAGTAACAGTACTCACCTCTTGTGAGATAATCCATGTAAAGTGTACTTAATACTGTCCCCAACCCAGAGAAGCCCTCAGAGATGTCAGATATTACTTACCACGCAGTTCCCTGGTACAAGCAGGACACTTCAGTTTAAATGCAGCCTGGAGCAGAAGCATAGTTAGGTGTCCTGCATGTGTTTGGGATTAGAAAGTGGAGGTTTCAGTTCTAGGCTTTGAGTTAAAATAGCCTCTTGCTAATCTCCCGTTCTGCTGAAATCTAAATTGTACACTGGAACCAGGTATGGTGGTGCATGCCTGTAATCTCAGCACTTGAGGGGCTGAGGCAGGAGGATCACTGTAAATTCAAGACCAGCCTGGGCTACAAAATGAGCTCAAGACCAGCCTGAACTGCATAGGGACACCCTGTCTCAAAAGACTAAAAATAAATAAATAGGAATTGTACACTTGAAAACATGCATAGGTGGAATACTACCCCCACGGCAGCAGGAAGATATGACAAGCCCTTCCCTCAAGATTTCAATGTTCAGATGATACAATAACCCCATAAGTAAGCTGCAGTTTGAAAAGCCCTGGATGACAAGTCTGATCCTCTTCCTCCCCCCAAATTAAAGTCACATTGAACTCCCCAGCACTTGATATGAAAGACACCTTTAAGAGCAGGGAGGAGGAGGATGGGAGAAAGCTGTCTTGGTGCTTGGTCTCCTGAGTCACTGGCTGCTTGCACTTTACAACTTCTCCTGGGAACCTTCTCCATGGACTGGCCCTGTCCTGAGTTTGAAGTGGAGTGGAGCATTTTGGAACTCAAAAAAGAATTTTCTTAGGAAAAATCTTCAATGAAATGGTAAGTGCCCTGGTGTGCTCATGAGGAATGAGTAACCTGAACCTCTCTACATCTGAACTTGGAGGAAGGACTTTTCCTTTCAGTGGCTGGGATGGCCTGGGCTGAGGCAGTAGTTAAGAACACAGACTCACTAGGCACAGTGGTGCACAGCTGAAATCCCCGCACTCTGGGATGCAGAGGCAGGAAGATCACAAGTTCAAGGCCATCCTAAACAACTTAGTGGTTTGGCAAGACTCTGTCTCAAAATTTAAAAATAAACAAGGGCTGGGAATGTAGCTCAGTGCAAAGGCCCTGGACTCGATCTCTTGTATTGCCGAACAGCAAAAACAGGATTTGAATCTGCTTTCTACCACTTACTAATTGTATTAGTGGAGCAAGTGACTCAGTTTCTCTAAGCTGCAGGTCTTTACCACTCACCACACTGGAATAAATGGACTACAGAGCTCGGCATAGTACAGCATAATTCACACAGTCAACCCCGAGCAGACTGTAGTGGCTATTTATTATTTTTTTAAAAGTTGAATTCAAAAGTCAGAACTTCTCATCCCCCAGGCGGCATTTGCTTTACAGGGATGCGTTCCTGTCCACACCTCTGGCAGGCATTGCTTCACTGACAGATGCATCGGTCGGCACCAGGAAGATCACCGACTAACTATCTTTGTAGTTTCTCTGTTCACTGAGCAGCCTTCTGACTGCACTGTCAGTGCCGTTTTCTAAGATGCGCTATGCTGTCACACCAGCAGATGAGTGTTCAGGTCTGTGTGACCATTACAGCCCTCTTTAGGACACATACATTGGCATTCTGGCAATTTACTTGGATCCATGCAGTGGTCAGCTCTGGCTAAAGCAGACCCTAATCCTGTGATATCGAGGGTCACACCTGCCCCAAAGTGTACAAACGTGAGAGCACTGTTGAGAGCTCTGAACTGCCACCATGCTCCTACGTGACCCTGGATAGGGCCCTCCCTAAAAACCATGCCTCATCTTCCTTCTGAGCCAGGGGATGTGAATTGTTGACCTGAAAGACAGGGACCCACACAGACTACTTTCTTTGAAGTACACAGAGTTTTTAAAACTTCTGATCAAACATCTAAAATTCAGGAGGTTTCAGAGAAAACTATAAACATGAATTTCCAGCTTCTTTTGAAAGCTCAATTGCACAGGGCCCGTGTTGAGGCTGCGTGCTGTAGGGAGAGGCTACTGGATGGTTCAGTGCTCCAGGAATGGGACCCAAGCCCTTACACTCACGTCATTTCCATCTCTTATTACCCACTTGGCCACACAGCACCTAGGTTGTGATTCCTGTTTGAAATAACACTAGCCATTTTCAATATTCTTCCAAGAAGGAAAAAGTTAGGAAAAGGCTCGTTCCATCAATCTCACTTTTTGTTTTTCATTTGGCACAAAAAAAAAAAAAAAAAAAACACACTTGAAAACCCAATGCACTGTAGAAAACACTCAGATTAAGATACTCTGGCATCTGCAGCATGGGCCAGGAGGAGAACAGAGCTCCCGAGGTCCGGCCATGGAGGCACTCAGGCAGCGTATTCACCCGTCCTCTTGGTAAGCACCTGCAGTGTGGGCCTAGAGGAGGACCATGATCTGTGAGCCTACTGCCACACAGGCTGAAGCACCCTTCCCCTGCCTCCCCCCTCCCCCCATAGCATGGGGATAGATGTCTCAGCATCTCTTGGGAGGATGACCATATGTAGTACAACAAATATGGGGGATTTCCTTCTGTCTTCTGTTCGAAGGCATAGGTTGTTTTCACTGTTATGTTTCTTTTGCTCTATTTAGCATTCTCAATTGGTTTTATAATGTTCTATTTTTGGTTTGATTTTGCTATACCTAATTGACTGGACATCTATTGTGAAGTTAAGGAGATATACCATAGTACATATTACTACTATCCCAGTATCCTACTGTGAAATCCTGTACCAATTTCACTGCATTGTCTCAGTTGGCTTTGTTCTGTCTTGTCCTGTTGCATTTTTACTACTTTCAAAAAAAAAAAAATACTCTGGCATTTCGGTGCATCAGCAGCCTGGGAAAAGGCTGGGAATGGGACTCTTCAGTAATGTGCTCAGGAACTGGCACTGGGGAGGTGAGTGAGGCTGCGGGAGGGCAGGTTTGCGACGGATCAACCACCCCTATCTCATCCTTCTTCCTTGCCGCCACTCCTCTTGTCCAACATGTCCTACTTTGGCCTGATGTTGCGGGGAGAGGAGAATTAAAGATGGGGTCACAGGTAGAATCCCGGGCGGCAGCAGGACCTGTAGCATTAGGCCAGGAAGTAAGAGGGGTTAGAGGAAACCCTGATTGTCCAGCTAAATGGGCCATTCAGGGGAAAGAGACAGAGCTATGTGGGGCAGTCATGGAAAGCTGCTGCCTGCGGACCTCTCATTAGGCAGTCTCATGAATATCTAACAAGTTCAGGAGATAATCCTATTCAGGAAAGTACTATTGCTTTATGGCCAGAGGGAGAGGAAATACAGTATAATAATCATGGAGGACATCCAGGGACAGATATTGTTCAGAAGAATTTTAAGCATGCCCTTCAGTTAGAGCAGCCTGAGAAGTGATCTAATTTCAGAAATCTGCCTAAAGCGCTTTCTTTTATGATCCTGGCTAAGATCACACAATTAGATTTCAGTGGTCCATGCAAGGTCATCCATCCACTAGCCCTCCACATCCAACCACAGGGCTGTTTTTACTCTTTGTAAAATCCGTGATGATTACGTAGACTCCGTGACTCTCACCATTCTCCACCTCTGCCTTTGCTGTCTTGCTTCTAGTAGGTAAGCTCATGCAGCTTCCCCTCAGCCATGGCCACCCGTTCCTCCAAGGCCTGGGTGAAGGCATGCCTCGAGCTCTGTGTTTCCCTGATCACTGCTTTGTCTCTACAAGGTGCCACACAAGCATCAGTCTGGGAGTCACACAGTCAGGGCCCTGGCTGTGACTCTAAATAACTCAGTTTATCTTCTCGGGATATAGATAAGAAAATTCAGTTGTTACAGACTAGGTGATGCACTTTTAACCTGGTTTCCAGCAGTGGCAGAGGACAGGTTTGAAACCCAGTCCTTAGACTCTCAACTTATGGCTTTTTTCACTAAACTGTGCATGGCTGCTTTCGGACCTTTTAGTTGCTAACCATAAACTATCATTATTTGGGTTATAATTGCAGATAGAGATGAAAACAAAAGATTACATAAGTCCAGTACTCAGAGGTCATGTTGCCCCAACTTTATAGCCTAATTAGAGGGCTTTCTTCCCAGGAGATACGGTCTGGGTTTATATTACTTAGATGTGATGCTTTTAAAGAAAGCTTAAGGTGCTCACTCCAATCTATGAGTACTTACATCTATTCTACCAAAGAGGTTTGTAAAGGTCAGGAATGTATACTTGAACTTAAGTACAGTTTAAGGAGCAGTGGGTTAGGCTACTAGAGAATGCAGCAATAGTATTTATTCATCTCAAGTACCTCTCAGTGGGTAATTAACCTGGGCCATGATAAAAACAGTTCTGTTAGGCCCATTTCTCCTGTGGCCAGTGCTATTGTGCTGCAGTCTTTTTCTTTGCTTCTGAACAGTGTAAACTGAGCATTTACAGTAATATTTCAAAACATCACCACTTTGGGGGTTGATTCATTTTCCTCCTTGCAATAGAAGTACAATAATAGTTAAAATTTGAAGTTATCCAATTTTACCCATGAAGGTACAATTCTTAGGAACATATGGGGTGGCAATCGAAGTATATCCACCTTTTCTGCACCATTGATTAAAGGAAGTATTTCATATACAATGAATACAGCATTTTGGGGATATTTCTTTGTTTTGATATATTCTTCACCCCACTCTGGGTATGCGTGTGCAAGGAAAGGTGTATTACAGAAAGCTTTAATTTGGGAAGGTCACAGACCCTTTGGTAGTCTGGTGAAGTCTATGGGCTCACAATAATATTTTTATAAGTGCATGAAATGAAATACCTGAGAAATCTATTATACTGAAATACAGTGCTAGCCTGGGCCTCTTGTGCCTGAAACCTATCATAGAGATAACTTAGGCCCTCCTCATTTTTGAGGTTAGAAACATAATCTCTTAGCAGTCCAAAAGCCTATGTCACAAAGTCCAAAGGCACAAACTGAAGAATGTGTCGCAAAGGAAGCAGGTCTAGTTGGATAGCTGTAGATAGGAGGGGATTTCAGAGCCTACAAAGCCTCCCTTCCTGGATCCCCAACCCTCTTCTCCTTCCATATGAAATCACTGAACAGAGTCTTAACTCTTTTGTTTTAATTAAATAGAAGATTTGCTCTTGTAAAAAAGTGAATACTCATGGGAGAGGTAAAAGTCCTTGCCCAAAATTTTCAAATTTATTTCCAACAGAAGAACCTGTTTTTCAAACACAATCTTAAATAGAATAGCAATATATAAATAAATAAAAGTTTTATATGAATTTGCATAATTTTATGCCTTGAACAAATACAAGTAGTTATAATATTATATATTTATGTGTGTAACATAAATATTTATATCATGCAGTACATGTTTATATTTATTATTTTAATGTTTTATATAAGACATTTATATTCATATAAAAATAAATCATCATTGGAAACAAGGAGGCTGTTTCAATGAAGCCAAATTATAAAATCAAGAGTCATAAAAATAACTGCAGCCTTACATCCATCACAGCATACAATTTATTTATGTACTTTATTTTGCCTGCACGAGATGGAACAAACTCTGATGTGAAGAGATAAGTACTATCATATAGCTAACAATTCATTATGGCACTTATAATCTCAGCATTTCCTTCAGTTAAAATGATCCAGAAGAGTAATAGGTAAAATGATCTTCAAAGGTAAGAGGAAGTTTTGTTTCAAAACAGAGTCACTAATGGTACCTCATGGCTGCTCAAGCTCATCAATAGCTAAGAATTACTTGGTGAATAATCAATTACGGGTGATTTGGCAAATAGCGTAATTTAAACTCTCAGTCTCCTTACTGTGTAATCAAAGGCAAATAGCTTAATCTTAGACTTAGTTTCCCCATATGAAATGCTTATGCAGATGGCACCTACTGACAGGTCAAAGGCCTAAATAAGCTTATGTGAATAAAGCTCTTTCCATACCTTTTGGCATGTTTATGAGATGCCACTGTCACTGACAGACTGACCAAAAAGACCTGTGTCGTCTATCATTCTAAGACATTCTGTCAGATCCCACGTACTCCCTTTCAGATATCTCAGCCTTCTTTTCTTCCAGACGTTCACCTAGAGTGTCAAAGCAAACTGCTCTCGAGTCTGAATGCTGAGATGACACTTTATTGGTGAATGACAGCTGTAGTTGTAATCAAAGCAATACTGAAGCCCTGCACTGCAAATGGAAGATCATATCGCTCATTTTGAACTGCATACGAGCCAAGTTTAGCGAGCTAATGAATCTATTGGTACTGCTGTATTATTCACAATTTAACATATATTACTATAATTGTACAGTTGGTGGTTAGCGCTGGGCCAAGAGTTGGGACCAGAGGGTTTGCCTGGCTTTTCATGATGGTAACACATGTGTATTCCAGTATTAATGATGCTAGTTAATGTTCATGGAATGCTTACTAGGAGGCCCAGATACCGCTTTTAAGACCGTTACAGGTATCAGCTCATGTAACCTTTTTTTTGTATGATTATTACAGAAATGTATATGAGTAGATCTAAATTTCAAAATATGACTAATAAAAATCTGTACCTTATTTAGCTAAAAAATATCTTTTTTTAAAAAAAATTTTTTTTTTTTGTCTTTTTCCTTTTTATCGGTACCGGGGATCGAACGCACGACTGCCTGCTTGCAAGGCAGGCGCTTATGCCACTGAGCTAAATCCCCAGCCCCTAAAAAATATCTTTACAGGAAATTCAAATACAGATAACCTAACAGAGCAAATTAGCCCACCGATAGGCTAATGCTTTAAAATTCGGTATCTTACCTAAATATGCAAATGTTGTTCTTTGTTACACTTTAAAATAGCTTAAATATTCATCATAAAAATAAAATGTGCTTGTAGCTCCTTTGAAACTCACGGGAGTTCTTTTCAACAAATTCAAATGGAGAGGGGGCTGGGGATTTAGCTTAGCGGCATAAACACCTGCCTTGCAAGCAGGCAGTCATGAGTTCCATCCCCGGTACCGATAAAAATGAAAAAGAGACAAAAAAAAAAAAAAAAAAAAAAAAAACCCACCAAAACAAACAAACAAACAAATGGAGAGCACTAAGCCTTAGTCCTCATTTGCACTGACGTGTGAAAAGGGTTCAATCAGAGTCTTTCTGAAAGCACAGGTGTGAAGATAAGAGAAGGAAATAAGAGATTTTTTAAAATGCTAATTTGTTTTCCAGAAAGACAGGAGCCTTGACAAATGTGCTAATATGATATACTATCTGTAACCCCCAGCTTACCTCTGCCTGGCGGACTCAGTATCCTGGCTGTACAGGAGAGGAAACTGAGGGAGCCAGGATGTCACTTCAAGCCCTGCCCACAAGTTGCCTCCCATTTAACTACTGCTTTTTATAAAGCAGGATAGCGAGGCTGTGTCGAGTCCAGAAGCAAGTCCCTTCCCCTGAGTAGACCCTCTCCTACAGCCCACAGTAATGCCTTGGCAAGCAGGCCAAGCAGGGCCAGGACTTACACTTCACTTGCAGACTGCCTCAGACTGTAGTCTCAAAGCAGAGACTGCGCGGACGAGAGAGGACAAATCCGTCTCCACAGTACTGCTGCGGGGGGTTTGGAAACCAGATAAACAAGGAAAGACTGCAGCCCACGTCCACACAGCTGTGTGGGAAAGAAGGCAGCATCCTATGAAATATTAAACAGCATCCCCAGAAGGCATCTCAGCAATATTCTGGTTCCCTCCCCTGGCCCCTACAACCATATAAGTTGTTAAATGACAGCATAAAACATGGTACAATTATGGGAGAACCGTCAGTTGTGATGAGTATTTTCAGAGTACTTCTTTGTTCCGGGACTTTGCAAGTGCTCTGGTTTAACTCCCTTCAAGCTCAGTATCATCCTGAGATGCACTCCTGCTGTGGATGTTCACGACTCAGAATCACTACCCTAAATCCTAAAAAGTGCCTCCAGTTCACTATCGGGAGGGTTTGAGGCTGTTTGCAGGACCTTAGCCCAGAAGCTAAGAACCACCGTTTTTGGAGGAAGTTTAGAGACCCACCACAGGTAGGCTTTTGAGGAATGTTGTCTAAGGAGGTTGTAACCTTCAATTGCTTCTCCCTGCTCCTAGTGGTGGGCTTTTGGGAGACAACCTCACACTGGCCACTGTCACATTGCTTTCTTCTCTCCCAAGACTCCAAAAATAACAACATACAAAGGCAACACACACTGCCACTGCTACACACTGACAGGTTACATTTTGTGGGGTGTGGACTGGGCAGGGCACACTCACTGTGCTTTCAAAAACTCTTTCTGAGCCACCAGTGACGGGATTTGGGGGTGCCGTGCATGCCATCGCAGTCCTTGGGTAATGACTGTGTGTCATAAACAGGATATGGCATTTCAGAGCATCTTTAAAGCTATTTCCTTTTGTACGACTAATTTAATGTACCAAATGCTCCTGGGAAAAGGGAGGGGGACCAACATGCTGACTCCACACTTCCTGAAAAATCAACATTTTCTTTTTAAATGGCTCTCAAAGAAATTACATCTGATTGTTGTCTGCTGGCTCCCTCCAACTCTACCTCTGTCAAAATCCTGCCCTGGCAGGTGTGAGGAGAATATATGCAGAACTTGAGTGAATACCCACATCTGTTTTTGGAAAAAGGGAACAGAAGCAGCACAGAAGGAAGGAAAGGAGATAATTGCTGGCTTGAACTACAATACATTTTACTTGCGGGCAGAGGGCCAGCTTACAGCAGGCGGAATATGCAGGCCCATCTTATTGGGATTCAGGGGTGGGCCTCCATTCTTGTCCGGAGACAGCTGTAAACCAGCAGCCCATAGCATCACAATCAGGCACAGGGTTTTGTCAAGGAATGCTGATTTGTACAGAAGCAGCTTTGTCTGCTTCCCCTGTACCCCTGCCTAATGAAATGACAGTCAATCTCTGATTCCAGATGACAAGAACTGGATAAAAACTTAAAACAAATGGCGACCTTTCAAAAGATTAATTTGTTTACCAACACCATGTTCCCTCTTTGTCATCTGAGATGGAGGTGACCTTCACTTTCCCATATCTAGGCTGAAAGGATGCTGACTATAGTCATCTGTTAAGTTAACTCTCTCTCAGCAATTATTCCCTTTTTTATTTTTAGTGACAAGAAGGGTTTATTAATTCACTCTGCTTCTTGTTATGGTTTATAAATGCAACAAGCTCATTCTGAGTTACTGCAGTGTAACATCAATTTGTTTAAATCTAATTCTGCTACCGTTGCCAAATTATGTTGTGATTGTAATTGTGGCCATATGCATGGGCTTAGAACACAATCATGTTTTGAAATTGTCCTTCTATCTACCGCCCCACCCCACCCCCTATTTCTGATATTTCTTCTAATCATTTGACATTAACACAATTGCCTCGCTTCCATTACTTTATCATCTCAGAAATGAATGTGCTTTCCATGAGAGGGAGATTACTATGCACACCCCAAGTGGAACAGTAAAGAATGAAATTATGATTTGTGAAGTGTGGTTGCTACCCAACTAAGTTAGTGAAAAACACTGCATAACGTATGACTCATAAAATGTAGAAATCATAATAGTATTAAATTCCACCTCATGAATAAATAAAAGATTCTAAGTTTACATTGCATTATATATTTATTTATTTAGAAAGTGGGACCAAAGAACTGGTATAATTCTACAGCAACTCATATCTTGCCAAAAAGAAAAATGTTTTTATGATTCTTTTCTAGGTCATAACAGTTATAATCAGAGTTATTTGTGCAGCAATTCAAAGCAATGTTTTGTTTGGCTATTTTGTTACATTCATAATCGTTCTTTTAAAATTCATGTTAACAGATACATGTTTCAAGCCTTTTAAGAAACCCTTTTTATTTAAAAAGAAATAAATCAAAGTCAAATTTTCTGTACATTTTTTAGTGGGTTGCATTATAAAGTCTAACTAGAACTAGATGCCAGTGCATAAATACAAACAGTACCAGGGATTTCTTCCTAGCTCCTCATACAAATAAGAACCAACTCAACAACATGTTAGGGGGATGTTTGGTTTTTATTTGGCAGATTTGGAAAAAATCATTGGTGAGCTTTGCTTTTAGTGTTTTAATTTTTTTTGAAATTATTTTGCATAATAGAGACATAGAACATAAAACTCTGAAGGCAGTTTGTGACATCCGCCTGTCTGTGCAGGGCAGTAGAAGAATATGCATTTTCAAAACCCTGAAATCTTCCAGTAGCTCCTCATTATCAGGAGGAAAGCACCTCTTCATCAGATGAAAATAACACTCCCAGCTCCTAGGAACTAATAACGTAAACTGGCCACCTATTCAAACTTGCTTTGTCCAAAATTGCCTGAGATCATTAGTAGGCTTTTGACAAGCTGTTTAAGTGTCATAAGAAGTAAAGAAACACATGACCCCCCGTTGCCACACAATCAGCCCCTCTGAGTGTTGACAGTAGTTCTGGGGGCTGGGGATTTAGCTCAGCGGCATAAGCACCTGCCTTGCAAGCAGGCAGTCGTGAGTTCGATCCCTGGTACCGAAAAAAGACAAAAAAAAAAAAAAAAAAAAATCAGATAAGACAGTAGTTCTGAAAGGCGAGTTGCCCTGGTGCTGCTTTTCTAATCAGCTATACCTCGAGATGCTAGACACATTGCTGCAGAATAGATAAGCGCTTTTAAAGAACATTTTTGTAAGTGGTAAGCCATGGCTATGTTTGCCCTCAAATGCTTTACATGATTGTTTAAAACCAAATGCCCTAATACTTCTATCAAAGGACTTTCTGAACAATAATTCTGCTTTATAATCTCAAACTAGGAATGCTGTTTTTCCAGGTAGTGCCATCATATATTTCTATCAATATAAAATGAGAGTCAACAAACCTTTCTGATCAAAGTGCCAATAGTTCAAGCAAAATACACATAATGTACATCCAATTTTAAAATGCTCTGGTATAGGTTTTTATGGAGTTAAATTTTATGAAACAAAGGGATCCTTGATAAGGAAAATGAATTATACATGATCAATATTCACACGGGGCCAAGTGCTTCCCCAAATCCTGTTTGTACATGGAAACGACAGGCATGACACACATTCTGCTCAGAAATGAAAAAAATACAGTAAGTTACAAAGATACTGGCCAAATTGTGGGTATAATTTTGAATCCCCTATTTAAGTCTGAATCTTCTTTCAGATTCTTAAAGCAAAGCTCAATCCTCTCCACAACTAGAGGTCTGCGTTTAAGAACCCAACACACCGCAACACAGAAAGTTTGCAGGAAATGCTGCCGTTGCCCTAGGCTACAGAGCCTCAGCACTCCGCCAGCTAAGCCAATATTAATTCTAGATGGAAGAGGAAAACCAACAGTGACAAAAGAGAAATCTGCTTCTGTCTGTGCAGCCAGAGAAATAATATTTTTATTTCAAGGCTTTTTGGGCTCATGGGAAGCAGATAAAAACCCTTTCACATTATTCACAATGACATTTTAAATAAAGTTTCAGCAGGAATAAAAATATCTAACATTCTGGTTATTTCTTAGGCTATAAAAGTATTTCTATGATAAAGTGCTCTTAAAGCAAACCTGTTAGGAAAACATAAAGCACATATAAAGAGACTGAAAATATATGTCTAAGTTACACGAATGAAGTAGGCAGTTGAAAACGTCTATAAAGGAAATTTGGAAGATTAATCTCCAAGACTATTGTGCCAGTTAGAAATGGCTTTGCAATTTGATCCTACAGTTAATCTTGTTTTCAGTTTTAATTTCACCAAAATACACATTTAAGAGTTTTTGAGCATCACGAAGGTTAAAAAAAAATTTTAAAAAATGTATAGATTCCACCTCAGTAATTGTTTGTAATATTAGAAACAATCTTAAATAATTTCAGTGTTAAAATGCAGCATTACTCTTAATTCTCCTAAGAAAAGCCCATAGCACAGAATGAATACAATCCTTGTTTCGGGACACTTTAGTAGCAAGTCAATCGCAAAAAAATAATAGACTCAGATTCCTTCGTGCAAATCTACATTTGATTATTTTCCTCTCATTATTTTGCTAACATAAAAGACTAGTTCCTGTCTACTTCAGATGTAGAATATTCTTAAATTCTTGCATTCTAGGAGTATACACAATTTGAAGTAGACACCTGGCTGTTTTGATTTCTCTAGTGATAAGGCTATTTCCAAGACATACAACAATTAAAATTTCTCTATTCTTTTTTGTCATGAAATTACTTTCCCTTGTTATGATTATGGCACTGTTTAGGAATATCAAATAAAACAGAGAGGTCAGAATGAACTACAAACAGATTTCTAAAAATAGCTTTACATTTTCTTAATCATTACTAATTCCAGACAGAATGAAAGCCACTTGGCTTCAACTCCAAAAAATTCATAGGACAAAAGAATCCCAGTTTCACTTCAAATCCACATTATCCCTTCTACTAATAATAAATGACCACTAATTCTTAAAAAATTAATTGTTCATTAAAATGACTTGTTACTTACACGTGCTTTTCTCTGATTAATGTGTGGCAAACTGATTCCATAGTTCGCATTTACAGCAGCTCTGTGTTGTGTGTTTTCAGGATCTTGCATGATTTTTACATTCAACTCTATCTTTTGCTGAAACAAAGAAACAATGAAACTTTCATGCCAGCTGAACAAAAATGCTAACATCTTATACTCTCACAGGAATACTAATTTCTTTGAAAACAATTATTTTAATGTAATTATCACTGGAAAATATATTTAGGTCTTTTATTTAGGGTGTTAATTGGTTCCTTTAATTCATAGAAAAGGAACTTTCTGCCAATTTCCCTTTATGTATCAAACTGCTCATGCAAATATGTCTCGAGACACTATTTCTTCTCTGAAATCATACTCAAAGTCAACTGAGGTGGACAAAGGACAAGAATACCTGGTCTCAATTTATTTTTAGCTCTCTAGGTTGAGAATTTTGTCAATGAAATCTATACTACACATACGCAGGTAGAGGGCTCCCTCGATCTGTTCGTAGGGCCACTTCCTCCAGGGACACCTACAGGTAGATCTCGGTTTGGACCTGATCAGTTTACCACAATAGATTTATCTACTCCTTCACAGAGATTTTGCTGCCTGTAAGGATAATTTGTGCTTTAACTGGAGAAAATACAAGCATCTTCCTCACACAGATCCATTACTGTTGATGCTTGAAAAGAAGCCACAACTGGGCAGCCTAGTGGTGGCAGGAGGGGCACTGAACAGGGGCCAGAAGATCTGGGTGCCAGCTCCACTCTGGACTGCTGAGTGGATCCTTGGTAAGTCACTTCACCTCTCGGGACGTCAGTTTCTTTACTTGTAAAATGTGACAATTAGACTCAAACTCTCCCCCAACTGTGGTAGTCTCTGATGTGAGGCTAGGAATACAGTATCACCAACAATTTCTAAAGTCTTTTGTAAGTTTTTTATTTTAATATAACTCACATTCCATAAAGTAACACCCTTTAGAATATGCAATTCAACAATATTCACAAAGCTATGCAAGCATTGCAGCTAATTCCAGAGCATTCTCATTACCCCCAAATAAGACTTCCTACCTATTAGCAGTCCCTTCCTCTTTCTTCCTCTCCTTAGCCCCAGATAACCACTAATCCACTTCGGGTCTCTTTTTTTTAAAATTTAAAAATTTAAATTAATTTAAACTAATTTTAAAAAAGCAAAACAGTCGATCTCTATTGATGTATGCTTGACATTCCATGTGAATGAAATCTCAGAATATGCACCTTTGTGACTTATAGTATTTTTGTAAAAGGCTGGAGGTACTACAAACAACTTAAAAGTTGATTTTAGTTCAATTAAGTAACACAGCTCTGGAGCTGAGGGTATATAGCCTAGTGGTAGAGCACTTGCCTAATGTGTGAGGCCCCGGGTTCAATCCCCAGCACTAAAATATATAATAGCAATATATACTACTTATATATACTTCTATATACTAAGCTACTACATAATATCTTAGTTCTGAGATATCTGATGCAATGTAAAAACTATTGTAGGAACCACGTAGATTAGGTCATCATTCAGTTATTTCTTTAACCATAAGCATTCATAAATGGCCTAAGGTCAAAGTGCAGGCAAGGGCTATAAAAATATCTTTGCAATGTAATGCCATCTAAATAGAAGCTACTTCTTAACACATGCTCCAAGCCTTTCTTGTATTTTTTAAATAGCATTTTAGTAACCACATCTGGGAATAACTGCCCTCAGCTGTCTGCTTGACATAACCCATGCAGAGACACAGGTTGCAAACACGGCATATCCTGCCACACTCTGCTTCAGGTGGAAGTGATGACAAAGGCAATGTAGGCCTAATTACAAATGGCTTCCCTTCTGTGGCCAACCCTCAGTCACGACATTACTCCAGGGTTTCTGCATGGGAGCCTAGGGCCTCTTTTATTGAAATTAATACCTGAATGTAATTTTTTCCTTCTTAATTAAACTTTCAGAATAATTTCCATTCTACCAAGGATCAGGAACTTGCTAATATGTATTATATTGACTGGTTGTGTTTTCTGTAATTAGGGTGTTTTAAAAATGTATATTCTGGATACAGTTGATGGTAATAGTTTCATCTATCATGTCTAAGCCTTTGTTAGAACTTCTTAATTCTGGGATCATTGTCTCAGTGGACCAGGGAAGTTTTCTTGTGCTCCATCAACTTTGTGTGGTTATGAGACTAGCACAGGGATGAAATGACCAAATACAGAATCATTGTTAAGCCTGGTATTAAAACTATTGTTGTCTGGCCGTTTTGCATTTCTGTGGCACTGGACAGAGATAATTCTAAAAAAAAATCTAAAAATCTAAAAGTAAATCAGTATATAAATAGAAATATTTATATTTCCAAAAATAAATCAGTATATAGAAATCTGACAAAATGATAGGTTGTTTTTAATTCTTTATTGTTGACTTCTAAAGCAACAGGAAAGGTTGCTTAAAATTAATAATAGTCTAATATTTACTTTTTGAACCAAAGTTTGTATACACCAAAATAATATGTAGCATGCATAATTTAATTTCCCCATAAAACTTATTAAATGAATATATATTTAGATAATATTAATGTATCAAATGACTTTACTGAAAACCACCACCAAAAACATCCAAAACCTAAATTTGTCTTACAAATCATCTATAGGAATGTATAGGAAAATACTTATAACCATCAGCCATATTATTAGATCCAGTAATAAGGTTTTTTCCAAGAAAAAACAATTATAGATTTTTAAAAACAAAAATAAAATTAACCATTCCATTAAGCAGAAAAACATGCTCTGGAAGATGATCATTTTTTACCAACAGTATGATAAATATCAGAATTAATTTCAAAAAATTTTTCTTAAATTGGTCAAGAAAAGACAGCAATTTATTTATCTTGAGTCACTGAACAATCTAAACTTTGTCTTCTTTCCTTTTGATAGTAATTACAAGCAGATATATCAAATGTGACTCTCATTTAGACTTCGGTTTGTAAGAACAAAAGTTATTATCAGAGCCAATTACTGTTTTACCTACATGGCTGCACAGAAGCGGGAGCTCAATTTTCATCTCATCAGTGATTTTGTGGTATTTATTTTATTACTATGCCCACAAAGCTATATAAGAAGGAAATAGCTTATGCTATTAAAACTAGGGTTGGAATATAAGAGGCTGAGGTTTCTTCTAGAAGAACTTCCGAATTAAAAACACTAGGCAGCTCCGTAATACCAGTTCCCCAGACATGGGCAGACCATAAAATGACACTCATCTGCGCAGTAGCTCCACACAGAGTAATCAAAATTGAAATGCTTCACAAACAAAGTTGAGAGAGTCTATTTACCAAGTTACGGTATTATCAGCATAACATCATTCTCAACAGTGTTTGCCACAAGTAATGTCTTCTAAGTGGGTATTGCTTAATGTCATATTCCCACTGGTAAAGGCATCTGCCATTTAATCTCAGAGCCAGAGGAAAGACAAATAGGGAAATAATTCTCCCACCTTTCACTCTCATTCTCTCAACCACTGTTACATATAATGGAAAGAACAATAGACATTAAGTCCTGGTTCAAGCCCTACGATCTAGACTTCTCATCTGAAAAGCTGGGTAATAATACCCAGGTTGAGTGTTATTTGTGAGGTTCAGATGACTAATGCATGTCAAGTATCTTGTACATTATAAAGTACTGTTCAGGGGCCAACTTTAAAGGAGTTCCTACCAGCCAAAAAAAATGACTGTAATGGATTGAAACATTGCAAATATACAGAATCCACGAGTTCTTAATATTTCCCTCAAAAACTTAATGGAAAAATTGATAAATTAATCAAAACTGACAAATTAAAAAGGAATCAAGCCTTTATCCTACTTTTCCTCAAAAACTGTTACCCCACTAAGGAACAGGTTTTTGCTAATAAATGCTAAGGAAATGAAAGAATTATAAAATCATTAGTTTCATAATTTCTAATGAAATAATATATTGAGGTAAACATCAAAGTTGCTACTAGGTAAAAAGTTATGGAGGGTTTTGTACTAGAGCAAGCTGGTAATAACTGGAGTCACTGATAAACCTTAGTATCACTGAACGAGATACAGTTCCTGATGAACTGTATATGAAAGTACATAGCACAACCTATGAAACATTCCTGCCAAGAAGATGGAATCTGAAACTCATAAGCTTATAGGTAAAACTCCCGCTTCATTTTATTTGTAGAGAAAAAAAGCACTGAAAAAATTAGAATGCAATCAAGCAAGCAAACAGACAAACAAAAAACCCAACAAAAGCCAAATGATGACAACAACTACTATAAAATAGTGACATAGGATTTCAAAATCAATGATAGGAATTTAACCAGGGATATTCTATTACATATGGTTATCTTCAAAATAGTTGCTCAAATATAGGCATGCAAAATTGACCAAACAATATGGTTTCCTTTTGAGCAGTTTCTTTCCCTTTCACTATATCTATTGTAACTTTAATTAAGAATTTACTTTGTTTCTTACACTAGTGAGAAAATATGGTGTTTACACATGTGAGTCTGATTTATTTCACTTATGAGTGTGGTCTCTAGTTGCATCCATTTACCTATAAAAGCCTTGAGTATATCCTTCTTTATAGCTGAGAAATACCAGCTTATTTTTGTATAAAAATACCACATCTTTTTATCCACTCCTCAGTTGATGGGCATTTGGGTTGTTTCCAAGTTCTGGCTATTACAAATTGTGCAGCTATAAACACGGGTGCACATACATTGCGGTGGTGTGATGTTTTGAATTATTCTGGGAAAATACCCATAAGGGGGCTAGCTGGGTCAAATGGAACACTAATCTCAGTTTTTTGAGGAATCTCCACACTAATTTCCACGGTAGTTTTACCAGTCTCCACTCCCACCAACAATGTAGAAGTGTTCATTTTCCCCCACAACTCCACCAGGATTTGTTATTTGTTGATTTCTTAATGTTAGCCATTCTTTTTGGAGTGAGATGGTATCCCAGTGTTGTTTTAATTTGCGTTTCTCAAATGACCAGTGATGTTGAAAATTTTTTCATATATTTGTTTGCCATTTATATTTCTTCATCTGAGAATTGTGATTCATCTCAGATGCCCATTTTTGGATTGGATCTTTGAATTCGGGCACCTGACTTTTTTTTCAATTCTATATATGTTCTAGATAGAAATCCTTTGTCAGAGTGACAGTTGGCAAAAATCTTTGCCCAATCCGTGGGTTTTCTTTTCACTATGTTGGTGATTTCTTTTGATGTGAAAAAACTTTTTAATAAGACAAGATCCCAGTTGTTGATTCTTTGAAGTATTTCCCAAGCATTTTAGTTTTTATTTATGAACTCTCTGCCTACCTGTATGTCCTCAAGATACCTACCTACTTTTCTTCCAGTAGATTTAGTATTTCTGTCTTAATATTTAGATCTTTCATTCATTTTGACTTTAGTTTAGTGCATAGTGACAGATATGGGACTTGTTTCAGTCTTTGGCATGTAGAAAGCCAATTTTTCCAGCACCACTTATTAAAGAGGCTGTCTTTCTTCTAGTGAACTTGTTTGGCCCCTTTTTCAAGAAAAGGTGAGTGACTGTGTTTGTAGTTGTGTCTGTATTTTCCATTCTGTCCCACTGATCCTCAGGTCTGTTTATTTGCCAGTACTATGCTGATTTTATTATAGCAGATTTGTAGTATAATTTCAGGTCAGGGATTGTGATGCCTCCTGCCTTGTGTTTGTTGCTCAGAATTGCCTTTGCTATTCTAGGTCTCTTCTGTTTCCAGATTAATTTTAGAAATGATTTCTCTAGATCTGTGAAACACGCTAATAGTATTGTGTTCAGGATTGCATTAAATTCATGTAACAGTTTTGGGAATATGACCATTTTTACTATGGTGGTTCTTCCTATCCATAAACAAGGGATATCTCTCCTTTTTCTGAATTTCTCTTTGATTTCTTTCTTCAGAGTACTGTAACATTCAATGTATAAATCTTTTACCTCCTCTGATATTGCTTTACTTTTTCTGGATGTTGTGAATGGTGTAGTTTCCCTAATTTCTCTCTCAGTGACTTCGTTGTCTACAGGAATGCTATTGACTTTTGAGTGTTGATTTTGTACCCAGATGCACTGCTGAATTTGCTTACTAAGTCTGGAGGTCTGTTGGTGGAGTTTTGGGGGTTTTCTATGTAGAGTATCAAGTCATCTGCAAATACTAATAATTTATAATTTAAGTTCTTCCTTTCCTATCCTTATATTCTCTGTCTTTGTCTCTGTCTCTGTCTCTGTCTCTCTCTCTCTGTCTCTCTCTGTCTCTCTCTCTCTCTCTCTCTCTCTCCCTCTCTCTCTCTCATCTAATTGCCCTGGCTAATGTTTCCAGAACTATATTGAATAAGAGTGTTGACAGTGGACATTCTTGTCTCATTCCTGATTTTACGGTGAAAGCTTTCAGTTTTTGTCTGTTTAATATGATGTTGGCTGTTAATTTCTCATAAATACCTTTTATCATATTGAGGTAAAGAAAATCTAGTTTTATTTTACCTAAGGTTTTTACCATAAATGAGTGTTGGATTTTATCCAAACTTTTTTCTGCATCTATTGAGATGATCATGTGATTTTTGTCTTTTGCTCTGTAGATGTGGTGTATTATGTTTATTGATTTGCATATGTTGAACCATTCCTGATTCCAGGGATGAATTCCACTTGGTGTACAATCCTCTTGATAATTTGCTGCATTCTGTTTGCTAGTATTTTCTTGAGGATTTTTGCATCTATGTTCCTTAGGGAGATTGACCTGTATAGTTCTCTTTTTTGGTTGGATCTTTCTCTGGTTTTGGTATCAGGGTAATACTTGCCTCCAGGAATGAGTTAAAGAGACTTGCTTCCTTTTCAATTTCATTGAAGAGTTTGAGGAGTATTGGTGTTAGATTTCTAAATTTCTTGTAGAATTCAGTGTAAATTCATCAGGACCTGGGCTTTTGTTGTTGTTGTTTGTAAGTTTTTAGTTATGTTTTCAATTTCATTAACTGATACTGGGTTATTCGGGATTTTTATATCTTTTTTATCCAATTTTGGTAATTCATATGTTTCCAGGAATCTCTCCATTTCTCCTGTGGTTTCCATCCTATGAGAGTATAGATTTTCAAAATTGGTATTAATGATCTTCTGAATTTCCACAGGATCTGTAGTGATTTCACCCTTTTCATTTCTTATTGCATGGATTTGAGTTTTTCCTTTCCCTTTCTTGATAAGGTTAGACAAGGGTTTACCAATTTTATTTATTCTTACAAAGAACCAACTCTTCGATTCATTAATTCTTCATACTGTTTTCTTGGTCTCAATTGCATTAATTTCTGCTCTAATTTTATAATTTCCTCCATTCTGTGAGCTTTGGGCCTGATTTTATCTTCTTTTTCTAGAAGTTTGAGGTGCAGCATTAGGTTATCTGTGTTCTTTTCATTTTCCTGATGTGAGAATTCACTGCTATAAGTTTCCTCTGAGGACTGCTTTCATCGTGTCCCACAGGTTCTAGTAAGTTGTATTTGCATTTTTACTCAATTGCAGACATTGTATAATTTCTTCTTTAATTTCTTCTGTGACTCATTGGTTGTTTAGAAGAGTGTTATTCAATTTCCATGTGTTTATGGAGTTTTTGTGGCTTCTTTTGTCATTAATTTCCAGTTTTATTGCACTATGGTCAGATAATATGCACTGGATAATTTCAATTCCTTTGCATGTTCTGTGGCCTAATAGATGGTCTATTTTAGAGAATGACCCATGTGTAGCTGATAGAATGTGTATTCTGATGTTGGTGGGTGGAACACTCTGTACACACCTACTGAGTCCGTATTCTAATTCTTTCCTATATTTTTCATTCAAGGTTTCCATCATTTTCTTATATTCCATATATTTTTTTAAAATCTATGTCTTTTTAAGATATGCTCAACATTTCTTTCATTATGTTTGCCATTTCTTTTTTTAATTGAGAGATTATTTCTGATATAATTTCTTCCATAGTCACATGGAGTTGGGGTTTTTTTGTTTTTGTTTTTGTTTTTGTTTTTACTTCAGTTGCTATCATTTCATAAATTTCAGTTGTAGAATTTCTAGGATCTTCCATGTCAGTGTCTCTTGGGCTTGTTCTTAGTGGGCTGGATGTCTGAGACTGCATTTTGCTCTTTTGTTTTGTCATTTTCCTAGGTTCCCCCAGACAAGCTGGTTAAGTCCAAGGTGCTTCTTACACTGACTGTCCCACACTGTAAAGGGGTGGGCCATGCACCTGGGTTCCTCTGAATTGAGGTTCCCAGGGTGACAGAAAAATGACTGGTGGGGTTTCTCCCAACCCTCAGCTCACTGAGACTCCTCCCAGATAGCAGAGGGTCTCTGAATAAGTCTCTTCTGGACTGCTCCTCTCCCTGGGGTGCTCTGTGGATGGTACCTGAGGGCTGTGCTAGGCAGGGCTTGGCTCCTCCAAGTCCTATGAGGTTTGCTCCAATGGATGGCACTGGGGTGTTGTGCTGGGCTAGGCAGGACTCAGCTCCTCAGAGACCAGCAGGACTGGTCAGGGTGCACCCCCAAAGTATGACACCAGAGCCTTGTACTGGGCTGAGTAGAACTTGGATCCTCTAAGACCTGTGCCACTAGGTGGGGTGCACCAATGAAATATGGCACTGAGGCCTTGCACTGGGCTAAGCAGAGGTTGGAACCTCAGGGAACTATGTGCCTATCTGGGGTGCTCTCCTGATGGACCCCAGAGCTCTGAGCTGGGATGGGAGGGACTCAATACTTCTGGGACCAGTGCAGCTGGCCAGGTATGCCCCCAGTGGATTGTGCTGGGACACTACACTTGGCAGAGCTTGGATCTTTCACAACCCATGCGGCTGGCTAGAGAACACTCCTGAAGTATGGCACCAGGGCCTTGAGCTGGGCTGGACAGGACTCAGCTCCTCTGGGACCCACGTGGCCAGCCAGGGCACAGCTCTGAATGACACCGGGGAAAACTACTACTTTAAAGGAAATACAAGGGACAGAGGAACACAGAAAATGACACCATGAGATTGCAATCAACAAATCCAGATCATAGAAAACATTTATATGAAAAAATGAACTGGTTTCTTCAACAAATAAATGCCATTTTTAAAAATGAGGACAACTGTCATAGATAGAGTACCACCTGCAATGTATGAGTCTTATTTGCATCCTGGGTCAAACAAGCAATAGAAAGACAATTTTAATACAACTCAGGGAAACTGAGCACAGACTGGGAATTATATAATATTAAAGAATTGTTAGATTTGTTAGATGTGATAATAGTTGTGTTTCTTAAACTAATTATGTTTTTAAAATAGTTGTGTTTTCTCAGCTACGTGTGGTGGCACACACCTAGTCCCGGCACTTGGTAGACTAGGACAGGAGGATTGCCATAAGGCCAGGGCTTGGGCTACTCAGTGAGTTCAGCGCCTGAACTATACAGTGAGATTCTGTCTCAAAAAACAAATAAACAAACAAAGACTTCTCAAAGAATATACTATAAGATAAAATGATTGACATTGCCAAAAATCATGGAGTAAAGAGATGGCATAAGAATGATAAAATTATGCAAATTGTTAAAACTGGGTGATGGTTTGACAGATTTTATTTTGCATCTATTCAAAAATATATTTTCTTAATAAAATGTCATTGAAATTATAGTATAATTAAAACAAAATTATTTATTATTTTATTTTTTGAGACAATGTCTTGCTATGCAGTTCAGTCTGGCTTTGAACTCACTTTGTAACCTCTGCTGGCCTCAAACTTGCATCGATCCTTGTGCCTCTGCCTCCCAAGTGTTGGAATTAAGGGCGTGATCATTTTTATTTTTTCAGCTCTAATAGTCTATGTGCTATGAGTTTCCCTCTTACTTCCCTCCTTGGGTTAGGATCAACAAATGGAAGCCCCCGGCTACCACAGCATCCTCAGCTCCATGCAACTTCTAAATAGCCCAGCTGCACTCCAACTCCTTTAGGTCAAAACCTCAGAACTGCACTTCTTCTGCTCAGTTGTACCTTTTCTGCTTTCTAATTCCTGTAGGAGTTGAACTGGAGAATAAGAGAAAGGCAGAGTGAGAGAGTTAACATTTATTTGGCTCCCATTTTGTGCCAGGCACCGAATAGGTGGGCACTGTTGTAGCCAGCTAATTTAATTTAGTCCTTAAACTGGCAAGAGAAGAGTGTGTGACATTATCAGTACTTACAATGAGGATAACTAAGTGACCTCAAGGTTGCACAACCCATAAAAGAGGAGGCAGAATTCTATTTGTCCGAGTCCAAGGCCTCCTGCCATTACCACATACTGCCCTAGTATAAAGGAACATTGGTTGATGTATTCCTGAATGCACTTCCTGAGACAGGAAGAGACCACCATGGGGAAACGGGGCAGCTGCACCCCCTGGGGCCTCAACTTAGAGCCTTCTATCCACTAAAAGTATGGTGGGTGTTCTTTCCTGCCCCTCACTCTTCCCAACAGCCTTTCTGACCTCAAAAACTAGGTGTATCCTTAAAGTCAAGATGCCTTCACTGTAGTATCTCCAAGAATAAACTAGACAAGAGGTCAAAACTATTGGGATCATTATGGAGGGACAGAGGACAGACTAACTCCTGGGCTCTTAACCTGTTAGTCATCAAAAGCATGATGCGTGTTTTCTTCTGAGGCAATTAGGACAAAAAGGCTGCTTTTGCTAAAAAGCAGTAACTTTTCACTTGACCCGCAGACCTCCAGTGAGTAACTAGCACCAGGAAAAAGCTTGGCATCTCTTTCTTCATTTTGTATCAGTCTCCTTCATTATTTTAATTTTTGAGTCAGATCCCTGCTCAGCTCTGCATATAATCATGGTAATCACTTACGAAGTGTCTGCCAAAAAGCTAATCACACAAGGTTTGTCAGCCCTAAGTTTACCTAACCTATCTCATCTATCTTCAAGGCTGAGGACACCAAGAGTAACTACAGTATTCTCATGGTCTGCAGGGACATTCAAGGGCTAGCTTTAACAATGTCCTATTCCAGACCTTGGAATGGTGCCTGGAACTCTGGTCATTTCTCTAAACCTGCAGCCACCTTGCCAGCACAGTCTCTGAAAAGCCGAGGCTACTTCCATCCCAAGCAGAAGCAGTTATTTCATGGGGACCACACTGCCTCCTTCAAGTCCTAAGTAATTCCCTGGTGCCATGTTGTAGAAACAGAATGGAGATCATGGCCAAGCAGACTCTGGTCCACCCAAGAAACCTCATAAAAGCCGGTCCCTTTCATCCAGCCCAATCCTCTCCACCAGTGCTATGCATGCAGCCCCTCCAGCTCCTCCTCTCCATTCTCTGCTTCTTCCCCGTGAAAGCTTCGCCTGCCTTCTCATACCCCATGGCCTGGTTTTAATTTCCATTCTCTGGGAGTCAAAGGGTACTAGGTCTGACATCCTGCCTACTGTCTATCCCACACTTTAGAATCTCCTGTCTCCACGGGGACTGCCTGGGTGCATGCCATCAAGGACTGCTGCATAGGGCTCTGTAATACTCCCTGAGGATGGATCTCTCTGCTTCCAATCCATCCTCTGCAGGCCCAAACTAGCCTCCAGCAGTTTCCCTTGGGGTGGCTGGGTGTGACCTCCCCTAGTCCCAGCCCCCTCTCCTGCCACTCCCTCCTTACAGCAGTGCTCAGTCATGCTATGCTGACGTCATGGGCTCCCCACCTCTGTGACTGAGCCCCTCCCAGCCCTTCTCCGGGGATGCTTTTTCTGCTCTCAAGGGCCCTTCAGGGCACACTTTTACTCAATCTCCTTGTGAACTCCACCTCCACTTCTGCTTCCAACAACATTCGTTGATTCATTTAAACATTTATTGAGAGCCCACTAGGTATTACAGAAAAGAAAAAGTCCCTGCCACTTGGGTCTCACATTCTTACAGGATTGCAAAGAATTGGCCAACAAATACAAACATGTTTCTAAAGATCCAGGAATTTTTTTTTATTATCTTTGTTGTTTTATTCCTCTTTTTATTGGCACGTGCTGGCACTATATAATGATTACATTCATTGTGAGGCGTTATTGGATGGATATAACGCATCTTAATTGTTTTTAACTCCTTTCCCCCTCCCCTCTCTCTTTTCCATCTCTTCATCGTCTTCCTTTTTGCAGAAGTCCCATCTTCCTATTTCCAATTACTTTTTATTTTACTCTTTATACTTGATATTTCTCATATAAGAGAAACCACATGATATTTAAGTTTGTGTCTGATTTATTTCACTTAACATTATGGTCTCAAGGTGCATCCATTTTCCTACAAGTGACTTTAATTTATTCTTCTGTAGAGTGCTCCATTGTGTATAAATATTCCGTATTTGAATCCATGCATCTATTATAGACATATTGGCCACTGTCAAAATTTAGCTATTGTGCTACTATAAATGTGGGCATGCCTGTATCACTGTAAGATAACAGCTTGAACTCTTTCACAAAGGTACCTAGAAAGTGAGGAGCTCGGTTTAATGGAATTTATATTTTTTAGTTTTTTGAGGAATCTCCACATTGATTTTCATAGTGGTTTATTAGTTTACACTCCCACCAACAATGAAGGATGCTTTTTCCTCAGAGCCTTACTAGCATTTGTTTTATCTCATTTCTTGATGATGGAATCTCAATGTTGTTTTAATTTGCATTTCTCTAACGGCCAGAAATGTTTAACATTTTTCATGTATTTCTTGGCCTTTTGTACTTCCTTGTCAAAGATCAGATAGCTAAATGTGCCTGGAGTTATTTCTGCATCCTCTAGTCTGTTCCACTGAACCTTGAGTCTGTTTCATGCCAGTACCATGCTGATTTTATCACTATAGCTTTGTAATATAACCTAAAATCTGGGAGTGTGACACTCCTGCTTTGCTCTTGTTGCCCAGGATTGCTTTTGCTATTGTGGGTGTTTTCTGGCTCCATACGAATTTTAGGACTGTTTTCTCTAGTTCTGTGAGCAGTGCTTCTGGTATTTTATTGGTGTCTTAGTTAATTTCTCTTGTTGCTGAGACCAAATACCTGACACTCAAAGTTAAAAGAGGAAAGATTTATTGTAGCTTCCAGTTTGTGGAGGTTTCAGTTCATAGTTGGCTGGCTCTAAGACAGAATAGCACTGCAGACAGGCTCCCACAGAGGAGAAACAGATCACGGAAGGCAAAGGCAGCAAAGCGGCAAGCAACAAGTGACAGCCCTCTTTCTGTCCCTTATATTTTATCCAGGCTGCTCACTCCTAGGTGGGTAGCACTCAAATCCAGGGAGGGCCTTCCCATTATCCACTTTTAGAACTGTGCCAAACTCATCAGTGCATTAATTTAGTAATCACACACTGTCTTGGTTACCTTTATCACTGCTGAGACAAGAATACCCAACACCCAAAGTTAGAGGAGGAAAGGTTTCTTTTGGCTCATGGTTTGTAGAGGCTTCAGTCTGTAACTGGCTGGCTCCAAGGCAGGGTGGCGTGGCAGAGAAGCATTGCGGGGAGAAACAGGTCAAGGCAGGCAGACAGAAGACAGAAGACATCAAGCTACAAGTGACAACAGCAGCTTCTTTCTGCCACCTTCATATTCTAAGCTACCTGGTTTAGGGCAGGTACCAAACCATCAGTAAACTAATTTAGTAATCACACACCCTTGGCCCCAGCATCACACACCTAATCCCAGCATTGCGTACTCCAGATCCAGCCACCTCAGAAAAGCCACACCTATGACTGCATGAGGCTTTGCAGGATCATCTAAATGCAAGTCTTAACATTGGGGCTGTGTTAAATTCACATATCAGTTTTGGGAGTGTGGCCATTTTGACAATATTCCTATCTAGGAACAGGCGTATCTTTCTATTCTCTCCCTTTTCAAATTACTGCTGAGATCTTTTACTTCCTTGGTTAGGTTAATTCCTAAGTATTTTTCTGGATGTTTTTGTAAATGGTATTGCTCCCTTAATTTATTTTTCAGTGAGTTCATTATTACTGTACAGAAGTGCTATTAGGTTTGTGGATTGATTCTGAACACTGGTGAATTTGGTTATTAATTCCAGCAGTCTTTTCATGGGATTTTGTGATTCTTCTATGTAAAGGACCATGTCCTCTGCAAATCATGCAAAATTTACTTAGTTTTTTCCTACAGGAATGATGAAAGGAATGAAAACTTGATTAGTGAGAAGGAATAATTTCAGAAGATAAGGCCTTAATAAAATGTTGGCCTTGATAGCAGAGGATGAGAGAAGGGACACTTCTTTCATTATGACAAGAAGGAAGATACAGACTATAAAGCTACACATTAAAAAATTTGTAGATATGGCAGTACAAAGGTTAAGATTAATTTTTATGTGGTTGATCACTAGAAAATGTTATTTAAATAAGATAAAATCCTCTCATGTATATGAAGTCCAGAGGCCAGTGGTAAGGGTTGGTATGAAAGTCTGTTATGTAGCTAAGACACTTCTTCCAGCTCAGCACTATGCTATTACTAATGTGTGGGCCTTCCCCTCCTGGTCTAAGATTGCTGCCAGGGTTCCAGTCATCATGGTCGCCCTCCAGGCAGCAGAAGACAGAAAGAAGGAAAGATGAAAGGGCAGAAGCCAGTTATATTTTAAGGAGGCTTCCAGAAAAATAAAATGCTGTGAGACAGCAATTGCAGTATTGAATCACTGAATCCATTGGCAGAGACCTGATATTAAATAACATAAATTCCTGTTGGGGTCCACTAGCAAATGTCAGAAGAAGACTGTTGTTGGTATGGTATTGGTTCAGCTGCTCAGAGAAGCCATTGAAGACCTGGTTCCTTTCCATCTTTCTGCTCCAGCATCCTCAGAGTGTGGCTTCTTTTTAGCAATGCTCGGCACCAGGTGACTGCTGCAACTCCAAATGTCACGTTTACATTCAAGGGAGAAAGAAAGGGGAAAATGGAGAAGGAACAAGAGATATGCCAGTTGTGACTGTTGCCTTTACTGGGAAAGCAAAATATTCCAGAACCAACTCGTAATCATCTGCTGCCACTCAGGGCTCACTGGACAGAACAGGTGTTGGGAGCAGGAACCAGGGATCCGGCAGTGAACGGGTGTGGAAAACCACACACTGAAGCTGGACCTCAACCAGTTCCTTATCCTGCAGTAACCTCAGCCTCCTAGACAAAGCATCGCGCTGATATTAACCTGGGAATAGCTTCATAACATAAGCAAAGAAGTTTCTCATGGGCCCAGGAACATGTTTACCTTCGCTGCATGCACAAGAAAGTGTCCTGAAGTGACTTGTACTGCTCTTTGTTTTGAAACACTATAAAAACTCTGGAGTCCTTTAATAAACTGCCTTTTGCCTCCTGAGCAATCGGTCTCCCTGCGTCTTCAGTCTCTCTCCTGACTCCTTCCCCGCGCTGGCCGTGGCAAACAGGGACACGCAGTCACACTTCACTGCAAGGAAGGCTTGGAAACGAGGACTCGTACTCGTCAGGGCCTGACGCCATCCCAGGCAGAGTCCAGTTCTGTCTGCAGTGCAGATGGGGGAGTGGGCACTGGGAAGACGAGCACTAGCTTCTACAATGTGATACAGCCGAGGAAGACAAGGACAGGCAAAGTGACACACAGTGGAATAACGAGAGGCCAGTGGGCTGCAGGGCCTCTCGGCATTGAAGCATGGTCAGAAGAATGCTCTGGACATAAACTAGAGACGAACCGCTGTGCCAGCAGCAGACTTCAGAGACGCTGTGCTTAATGCTCAAGACAGAGCCCAGGCATCAGGCACAGCCCTGGCTCTGCTGGAGCTTAGTCTCCAAACCTCTGACAGTCACCCTCACCATGCTGCTGGTAGAACAAAATCTGCATCTCCTGCATGTAGCACGCAGCAGCATTTAAACCAAAATGGTCAAGATGATGAAACAGCATGTGCATGAGAAGACTTACAACGTTTTACTATGTTTGCAATCTTACAGTCTGCCACAGCGCTGTACACATCAGCTCAAAGCAGTGCTCTGCCAAAGAGGATATCTGTCTAGCTTTTATGCACATGGGCCAGCTGCCAACCCCACAGCCTTCCTTCCTGCCACAACTGATCTGTGAGGTGGTGGCCATGGAAGGATGGCTCTCTGCACCCAGGGGTCAGCATGTCCTGGTATGCCAGGGACAAAGGCATTCAAGACTTGAGATATCACCTTTGAGATATTATTGAGCCATGGAATACCAGAGAAGTAGAACTCAGGGATCTCTGCAGCTGTAGTAAGTAGCTTGTTTCCAGAGAAGATGCTATGAGTAAAAAATATACAGCAGATAAAAATCTTCATATGGAAATGTTAATAGTCCGTGTAGACTTAACCCTCTCCTCTTCCCTTTTTTTATTTTAACGGGATCTTGTTAAATCACTAACTTAGCCAGGTTGGGTCCAAACTTGTGATACTCTTGCTTTGGCCTCCCAGAATGCTGGCATTATAGGCATGAGCATCACACTCTATTTTTGATGTCCATTTCAAATAGAAATAGCCCAAATACCATACTTAATTATCATGATCCATTAGTGATAACTTGCATACATTGTAAAGTATAAATCTCTTTAAAGTGTATGCACATACAAGTATATATGTACCTACTTCATATATACTACATGCAGGTTTTTCACTATATATACTATGTATACAGTGTACAAATTACAGCAAAACAGTATTACATGTGATTGAGTCTATAATGTACTACACACAATTCTAATATGGCTTCATAATTACCACATTACTGTTACTGCAATAAATCAGACAGTGAAAAAGTCACCCTTACTGGGAGCATTGCTTTGAGAAGTTTCTTTGCAAAGGTTTAAAGGAACATATCTGAGAAAAACTGGAGACAGCATCACAGGCAGACAGAACCAGGAACATAATCTGCTATCTTTTCTCTTATTCAGGTATAAAATTCTCTATGGCAAACAGACAAAAAGCTCAAGCTTTTTTGGCTTTTGTTTCAGTTTTTGAGACTGGTCTGGAAGTCAGGATCTTCCTGTTCCAGCCTCAGCACTCCCAAGTGCTGAGATTACTAATGTGCACTCCCACACCTAGCTTAAATTTTTGTATTTTTAACAGTGGTGAGGAGAAGCCAGAATTTGAGGTCAAAATAGACCTATGTTTGAAACCCAGCTCTGTCATTTCTTAGCTTTAAGCCACTGTCTCATCTTCAGTTTTTTCAGCTGTAAAATGATAATAATAATTTCCTCCTCAAAAACCTGCGACTTAAGGTGTGATTGCATCCTCCTACCACAGGCTCTGATGGTCTCCTGCCTTTCCCCTCTGACGTCACTTTCTTACCCAGCAGCCACAGCGCACACAGGGACCCAGTCCTCTGGCGAGGGCCTCACTAGCTCTGTATCACCCTTGTGACCTCACAGTGGCCACAGATCTGGCTCTGCTCCCTTTCCTGTACCTCTCTCTTGTTCCTGCCCCACCTGTAACTTACGTCCTCAGCAGGTGCCTCCTCCACTGCCTGGAAGGCACCCATTCTCTGCTCCAGGGAGACCCCCCAACTCTTCTCATCCCTGGATGTTCTCTTGCCAGCTGACATGCTGTATATTCACTTTTCAAATTATTTGTTTTGTTGTTTTCCTAAAGTCCACCCTTTCTGAACTAGAACACAAACTCTGGAATGCAGAGAGATTTGACTGATGCCTGAAAAGCAGCATGTGGCACATACTTGGTCAATAACAGATGCTGACCAGCGTTTATCAATAAATAAGATGAAGGACTAACACTGATGTAGTCCTCACCTATAGGGGCCCTGCTGACAACATTCACCTGCTTTCATTCATAATTTCCCTACGATGGCCCCAGAGGATCAGTACTAGCTTAAGGCCCATTTTGCAGATGAGGTGCTGCAGCACAGAGTAATGATTTGCCAGGGGACAGCCAGTAAGTGGTGGAGCCTGGTTGTGAACTTGTAGTGCAAGCCTGCAGCAGGCTACAGATGTCTAGGCACCGGTTAGAGCAGGACACTAAGTACAGTCTCTCTGCTTTAGAAATAAAATGATCCAATGCAAGCCGCAACCAGGTTTGGATAAAACAGCACTAAAAGTCATGCTGGGGATAATTGGAGCAATTCAAACTGAACTGGGTATTTATTATATTCAAGAATTATTGTTGATTTTATTAGGGGCAATAATGGTACTGCAAGTGGGAAAATAGTTCATTTTTAAAGATGCATGTTAAAAGCAATCAGAGGTGAAATGTTTCTGAATTAGATCTGTACTTTAAAACTTCAATAAAAACAAGTGGAGCAAAAATGGCCAAGGTTAACAATTGTGAAATCCGACCGATGGAGAAGCATCGTGTACACACTATTTGGGGCGATTCTGGTTACTGTAATACAGCACCAGAGACGCTGCCTTAGAGACAACAGAAATTTATTTCCCATAGCTGTGGCTCCCAAGGAGTCTGTGATCAAAGCCTTGGCGGGTTCAGTGTCCTTCGAGGCCTCACATACTTCCTGGATCCCAGGCAATAGTTTTCTCACTGAATCCACATGGAGAGCAGGCTCCTGTGGAAGAGCTGTTCCTTTCACAAAGGCTGCACCCTCAGGACCCTCAGCACCTGGGCATCTCCTGAAGGCCCCCTTTCCAAATGCCAACACCTCCAATTTAGGACTTACACTGCAAGGAGGTGTGTGAGGAAACACATACATTCAGCACAGACGTGAAAACAGGGTATTACAATTTTCCCCCGGCCGGCTTTGAACTCTTTGGCCGAAGTCTTTTTCCTTCCTCATTCACTCAAGCAGCCAGGACTACAGGGAGCACCACTCTGTTGGCCAGAAGTCCTGTATATTTGAATATTTTTGTAAGAAAGGTTGAGTTTAGATTTGTTGTTGTTGTTGTTTTTGAGATGGGGCCTCACAATGTAGTTTGGGCTGGTCTTGAACTCACTATGTCGCCCAGGCTGGCCTCAAACGTCCAGTCATCCAGTCTCTGCCTCCCAAGTGCTGGGATTACAGGTGTATTCCTCCATGCCTAGCTCCAAAAAGGTTTTTAAAAAGCCATGGGAAAAGTAAAAGAAATCTTTTCAGAAAGTGGCTGGTCTCCTGGAGTTTACGTCATCATAACAAGGGGACAGAGCCCACAGGGTCCCGCTCCTTGCCGTCACTTTCTCCGCAGTCCTTACGTGCTCCCACTATCCTCACATCCCACAGAAGACTGTTTCACCTGCTGCAAGTGAGGAACAGCTCACACTGAGAGCCACAGGAAGGAACTCTCCCGTTCTCATTCTCTCTCTGTGTCCTAGTCCCTTCTCCCCTTCCTCCTCCCCTGCATCCATCTGTCTCTCTCTTTTTCTCTTTCAGTCTCTCTCTCTAATATCAAGGATCAAACCCGAGAGTGCTCTACCTGTGAACTACATCCCCAGCCCTTTTTAATTGTTGTTTTGAGACAAATTTTCACTAAGTTGCCCAGGTGGACTTGAGATTTTGATGCTCCTGCTTCAGCTTGGTTAATAGCTGGGATTGCAGGTTTGTACCGCCATCCCAGTCTCCTCTTTTCTTTTAATAATCTCTCATTGTATTACTCTGCATAATGTCAAAAACTTTCAAAACTTTATTTCTGACAAAGTTTTGAAAATCACAGTTAGATCTAAATTTAAAAAGTAAGATTCTTGCTGTCTTAGACACAAATGCTACATGTTGATATTATACATACTGCAGTACAGTATATATTTTTATGTTTCATTGTAAAACCATCTATTTCAAGGCATTCAGGGAGTAACTCTCAAGTACAGCAATGGGGTGAGTTTATTTTAGCTGGCCCACAAACATACCAAATGTATCATGCTTCTCAGTAGGTTCTTTGATTTAAACAGCTTAAGAATTTCTATTTTGAAATTGCCTAGGGCTCAGTTTGCCAGATACAAAAAGAAAATCAAATACTCCTGGCCTCTGAACATTTCCTCTCTATCTTTTGTTGTTGTTATTCTCCTCCCCTGACTATGAGAAGCATATTTGTGCCCACGACCCATCCATGGCTCCGGAAGCAGGTTAGGCCAGTGTTGATACTGGGCTGATGATTGTTGAGTTCCCATCAAAAGCTGAGCTTTAAGAGTTAGATTAATAATTATAATGAAACCTGAAATTGTGTGCTTTACGACGTAACAGGCTTTGTGCTCTCTGGAAAACTGTGCACTTGTTTTAGCTTTTGGAACCCGTCTTTTGGAACACTGTCAGAGATTACATCATTTGAAATACCTTCACTTTTGGCTTTGGCCAAAAATTACTCTGAGTTGTCTGGTAAACAGGGTAGGGAACCAAGCTGAGCAGTAGGCCCCGAAATGCTGTGTTCCTTCTTGGAGCGCAGTTTTTGAATGAGTAATGGCCACGTGCCTGTTCTCTGCAGTGTTTGATGTTGTGGATTCTATTGGTAATGTGGGCATTACAGCTCTTTGTGTGCATCGTGAAAAGTTGCGAGCCTCTCTGCCAGGTAACAGCCAAGAGTGTTCTGAGAGGATTGCGACAGTACACAAGTCCCCTACATTTCCCAAGGCTCCCAAGGAGGCCCGTGGGATCAGGTTCCCCATGGAAAGGGTTCCTGACCATCATGGACATCTGTACATCCGAATGCCTGACGAGTAAAGGGTACAAGATTGACACAGGATTTGCTGACTGCACTGAACCAATGTCTGCAAACTGTCTGTGAAGGCAACTGCCAAAGAAAGCTTCCAAAAATGGATTAAGTGTAAGGCTACTTATGATCTTTGCTGTGTCACTTCTCTTCAAAGATAAATGTGCTTTCAAACTTTAGCAATTCTGAAATCAGTCTTTCTGATACTTGATGTCAGGAGAAGCTTGCCGGTCCTACTCCCAGGAGCAAGCTCTGATACAATCAAAGTGCGGCTCAGCGTAATGGAGCCTTATGCAGAATCGGTTCCTGTTAGCCTGACTGCCATCGAGCTCTGCGCCCCTGAAGGACCACAGGTGCATAAATTTGAAGCTAAATTGGGATCTCTAATTTTTGATTGCAATTTCTTTTCAAAGACTACACTTTGCTACTTTAAGACAGTAAGTTATAACGGCATAGAAAATCTCGTGAAATAGCTTCAGGGGTTTCCAAAGCTACAGAGAGCTGGCATCACCAATTCATGTAGTCATCAGGCAGGGAAGAGTTTCCTGAAAGGGTCCATGCCCTGACTTTTAAGAGAAGGTGTTTGGCTTTCAGGAATAGATAATTCAGTTAAGGAAAGTATGAAATTATGAGTTTGGCCAGGTAGAGCAATGAAAATAAACTATTATTTTTAATTATGTCCCCTACCAAATTATATTACAAAGCAAAAGAGGCCAGAAGATTCCACTTTGCAAATTAGGATTTTAAAAAAGTTCATGTGAGGATGCTACAGTTAATGTCAAATGGCCAAAAGTGAATTTGGAAGAATCTTTAAGCTGTGACCAAAAAAGGCTTAGACACCAACTTTGTAATATGAGAGAATATGCAATATATATTGTTGTTGGCCTAAAAATTGCATTCAATGCATCTTAAACCTAAAAACCTCTTATTAATTGCTTTGACTCAAGATTTGGTGGTATTTTACAAGCCAAGAAAAATGAAATTTCAACCTCAACACATCTAATCATTTTCCTTTGGTGCTTTCTTTGGTCTTAGATGTTAATGACAGCAAATTCAGGGATGATTCTCAGGTATTACTTCTGCTCCGCTTTCTATACATAGGTATATCCTTCTGCCTGTTGGGCACTTCTTCTTGGATCCTAGATTCAACACTGAAATGAAATCATTCTTGCCCTAATCCTTCTCCTGTGTTCCTCATCTCAGCCAACAGTATCAGAGCATCCAGGCCCCAAGCACACTGCTGAGTTATCAGGGACTCCCTTGCTCTTCTAACCCCAAACTAGTCTCCAAGTCTTCTCAGTCCCACCTGTAAACACACGCAGACTGCTTTTATGTCTCAGATGATCCATGAAATTTCCCATGTATTTGTTTCTCTCCCTCAAAATACTCTTAAGGACAAGTCCTCTTGTGCTTAGGACTCGAGTACTTAATGGCCCCAAGGCAGTCGATTTGCTGATCCACTGAATGACTTAACAAGTGGATGAATGTTTGGGGCATCTGAAGGAAGCTGGTTTACCCCTGCTGTCTTGAAGCCATTATTAATAGGGTTCCCCTTTCTTCTTAAAAGTGCCATAGTTTGAACAGCACATTATGTGCTTGCACTGTTCACGTATGCCTTTTGGAAAGAGTTAGTTCTAAAAATAATATGCCCTGTGCTGATATCTCCTATTTGTCATTGAGAAGCATGAGCAGGAGATGAGAAGGAAGGAGGACCATGTGGGTGTTTATCCAGGCTCCCTTCCCCTGGGGTCTCCTCAGGTGGCTGTCACACTAAGCATGGTACACCTTGACAATCGCAGTCGCTGTTAGCCAGTACTCTCGCCATAGTTCTCTCCTACCTCCACAGCAGTTAACCATAACTATTTTGGGTTTCCTAGGAAACACACCCTGAAACAGAGATTTGCACAGGAGGTTTACTGGGCAGCACTCTTAGAAACAACACCTGTGAGGGGCAGGAGACGTAGGACTGGACAGAGGGAGAAGTTGAATTGTGGCTCACAGTTCTAGAGCTGAGATGGCCCCTATTCTTGTCCCAAATCAAGAGGAAGGAGTGAGACTGTATCCTGTGTAGCTGGGACTGTAAGCATTGGCCACCACATCCAGCTTACAGAGGAGAATTCTTTTCCATGCATAGCAGCACATGCGATAGCAGAGGTATTTCCCACTTGCTCTGCGCTTGTCAGACTCAACCCTGGAACCAACAGGAAAGGGAAAATTTCCCCTTCTCACTTTGAAGGAATTCAACAGTATTCCCCCCTAACCCCCCAAAACAAATATGGCACCATATTGACATTTTATCCCAAAGATTCTTGAATTTGAAATACATATATTTTATGCAATAATTATATGAACATAGCTTCACCTTGGTATTTATAAACAAAATATAGTTTTTATTTTTAGCAATTCAAAATATAATGTTTCAGTAAACACAAAAATTCACAACTCTAAACCCTATACACAGTATCTATATATGTGCTTTATTATATATTTTATTACAAACAAAAGAAATGTATGGAAGACTACAAGCTGTTTAATATTGGCTACCTTATGAGTTTGGGCAGGTTAGTAGAGGATGAGTGTGAAACAATTAGCCTTGTCTCATGTTTTCATGCAGCACTGATAAACTAGGAGGAAGAATAAAATCACAAGTATTTTAATAAGTAGAAACAGACTATGTAGATTTGCACACAGTTATCTGCAAATGCCCAAAATAAGGTTTCATCCTCCAATTTTACTTTATTTTTCAATTTTACTTTTTTAAGGGCAATCTTCAGAAAGTGAAAGATTCATGTCAACTACGACAAAGCTGATTGCTTCCCCCTTCCACTCTACCAACCTGCCCAACTCCAGAAAGTAGCCAATGACGACATTAACTTGTAATCGTCCAAACATTTCTTTTTTATTTTGTAATAAAACATACAATAGAAGCACATATGCACATAAACATTCTCTTTTCCAATTATGTAGTTTCTGGGTGTGCTTTTTCAAATTAAAAAAAAGCTTAATAAACAATTCTTAATCACAATTCTTAATTACAACTGAGTGATTCCTAATTGTTTTGTCTTTAAATTTTTTGGTGTGAATTGGAATTCGAAAGACAGATATCTGCTTTTGTGGAAAGAAAAATTTAAAGAAGTAACTGAGGTTTACATAGTTGAAAATGAGCAATTAAAGGTAGTAATATCCCAGTTGGGTTTCACAACTACTTACCAATACAAGCTTTTTTTTTTTTTTTAATTTTATTTAAGGAGAAAAAGAAGAAAAAAACAGAAAAAGGGTACAAGTTATACAGAATTTCAGAAAAAAATTAACAGTAGGAAATCACTAGTTAATAGATCACATATTGTTATCTTAGAAATAGTTGTTCAAGTTACAAAATTAAAGCATACAAAGTGGACTTTCAAACAGTGAGACTGCAAACAGTTTTGTTCAATGATCCAACAAAACTCAGTAACATGGTTATCTATCTTATACACTTAAACATATATGCAGTAATAACCTTTAGAGCACTTTCTTTTCCTTTCTTTGGTACAATGACAATTACACATTTTGGGTTTTATTACTCCCACAGTTCTTATTACTTTTTTTGAAGAGAGTAAAACCAAATGCGACATATCAGAACAGAGTCAGTCAAATCAAAAGGATGGACATAATAGATAATGTAAAAACAAAACACTAGGTGATCAACAATGGTTACCATACTGCATCTTGCTATCTTAAGAAGAATTGCCCATATCATCAGTTATAATAACATTGAACAAAACAGTAAAGAATAAAACCAAAACACTGAAGACATTACAGGACTTTAAAAGAAGATAATAGTCAACCAGAATGGGCATCATAATGAATCTTATTGTATTCACAGTTGTTGCCTATACTTTCGAACTTGGTACTATCAAGCTAAGCAGAATAGGGGAAAATCAGTCAAAACAAGATGGTGAGGGCAATACAGGGTTTCAAATCAAGTTAATAGAAAATCAAAGTGGTTACTATAATGTATCCTGCTATTTTTTATTTACTTTTCCCTTAAATAAAAAGATAAAAATAAAAAAATAACTTAAAAAGGAGATTGAGATAAAAGAGGGCATAACAACAAAACAGCACAGGTCAAAACATAACCATTTAAGCAAAATAATGTTTCACCACAAGATATCCTGACATAAAAGTACTTACCATAGTGTCTCTTTCCTTGAAATCTTTGAGTATGACTTCATATACTGTAGCACCAAGCATATCCAGACAATGTAAAACCATTCAAGAGAATGAAATTATTACAGAGTATTTAGAACCAACTAACAGGAAATAAACAATGGTTTCTGTATCTCCTTGTCTATAAAAGTTTTTGCTTATCACATATAATAAAATCCAAAATAAGATACAACCTGTTAAGACCGATGGAGACAGAAGAATAAAAGCTTGATGGGACTTCAAAACAAGATGATACTAAATCAGCACTAGCTATTATGATGTCTTGTTTTCTCCAAAATAGCTGTTCCTACCATCCAACCTTCTCTGCCTCATTTCTGTTGAGCTCTTTTTCTGTCGTTTGTTGTCAGTTTGTCTTCTTCATTTCTCTTTCTGTTCCATTCATTGTGTCCTCTCTGCCACTATTTCTGGAATCTTGGTATTTTCCTTTTTTAGACTATCCTGCAGTATTCTCTGTAGAGTTGAATTGGTGGTTGCAAATTCCCCTAGTTCCTTTTATCCTGGAAGCACCTTGTTTTTCCATCAATTTCCAGGGAGAGTTGTGCAGGATATATCAATCTTGGCTGGAGGCTATTATCTTTCAAAGCTTGAATTATTTCCCCCCACGCTCTTCATGATTTGATGGTTTGTGCCGAGAAGTCTGCTGTAATTCTGATGGGTGTTCCCTTATAAGTGATCTGTTTCTTGTCTCTGACGGCTTTTAATATTCCGTTCTTATATTGGATTTCTGGAATTTTGATTATTATATGCCTGGGTGTAGCTCTGTCTGGGTTGTAGGTGGCTGGGGTCCTGTATGCCTCATACATCTGCGTATCTTTACCTTTTGCCAAATTAGGGAAATTCTCTTGGATTATTCTGTGAATAGCTTTTGTAGTCCATTTGTTTGTGTCCCTACTTCTTCTTTTATGTTCTTAATTCTTAAGTTATAGATCCTATCATCTTCTAGCCTTTGTATTATTGCTGTTTTCTTATTTTTAAGAAGTTTTTCATTTCATGCTCTCACCTTACAAATCTGCCCTCCAGTTCAGATAATCTATCCTTAGTTTCCTTTCAAGCTGTTATGCCAGCTTTCAATAGAGTTTTTAATGTCCTGGTAATTTCTATGAACCTGCTTCACATATTCTATGTTTTCTCTATTTTCTCCATCAAACAATTCTCCCCTTTTTTTCTGTTCTTCCATTCCACCATCTGTTTTTTCTGGGGGGTTCTTAGCATTTCTCTAACTATTCTACTTATATCTTGCTTTTGGTCATTAATAACTTCATTTTTTGAACTGGTCTATGAGGCTCTGGAGATATCGCTTTATGTCTATTGGTGCCGTGTCTGATATTGCATGTTTCTCAGGATTGAGGGCGGAGGACCCTTTCTTGTTGCTCCCTCTTCCCATATTTTTTGTTCTTTCCATACAAGCGTATATAGGAGGCCCAGTTTCTTTCTTTGTCGGTTACAGTTTGAATTGTGCCAGCTAGGTGTTCCCGCCCACTGCAGTGTACTAGGGAGACACAGACCTGGGCAGCCTATGCTTGGCCTGCCCCTCTAGGTCAGCCTACCAAAGGCTTCACTGCTAGAGTGCACCTCCAGGCACTGGGACCCGGTTTGGGCTAGCCTACTGGGTCTTAAGTCAGTGGCGACACCCAGGCCAGGCACTCCCCACCAATCCTGCTTGAGAGGGGAATATGTGACTGAAGTCACTGCAACAACCTGTTCCGGCTAGTCTGCCCAGTCCCAGTATGTCCTTTGCGGAAGCCTCCTACTCTAATGGAAGGGTCCCTGATTCGCTCACTCACTGCAGGTCGATGCAGGGCTCCCGGCCAGTCCCGCTCTCAACTGCATTCGCCACTTCCCACTCTCAGAGCTTTCACACCTCTTTCCTTGCCGTGCCAACACAGCAGCAGCTGCAGGAAATTCAAATCTTGGCTTCCAGTGGCACAGGCTCCAGCTTCCGCGCTGAGACCTTATCTGTTCCTGTTGTAGCACCGGGATTGCGTTTCCAGTTGGTTTCTCTTAGTTTAGTTCATTCCTGGGTCGGCAGGGTGTATCTCCCCTTGCTTAGGACTTCTCACCCTGCACCATTCCTGGATTTTAAGTGGGGTATCTCAGAGAGCCTCCATAGCTGCTGCTATCTATCCACCATATTCTTCCGGAAGTCCCAATACAAGCTTTTATGTTGGTGCAGGAGGCATGCATAACAGCTGGCAGAACAGCACTGCTCATCATTAACTTTACAATGAAAATTAGAGCTATCTTTCATGTCAGCAGATGTGTATTTTTAAGCACATTTTACCCCAGAATTAGGGGTAAAATAACCATAGTAGAAATACAGGCCCTGGAAGGAAGTCCAGGTGGGAAATGGCCCTCGCCCCTTCCTGAATGGAGCTTGCACATGTTCATGGCATGTAATAGAGCACAGGGTCACCTCAGCAGCATGGGTATTTCCTTAGCCTTATGACCATTTGCTAGGATTCAAAACGCTTTAGAAAATAAATTTCTGGCCAAAGTTTAATGGGGGGAGGGGTGGTGGTAATAATAACTATATATTCTACAGCGGTCCTTATTTCAGATATTTTATTTCACTGTTCCTGTGGACTAAGTGTGAGACTCCTGAGATTCTTGGTGAAAAAACAAAAAAGTAATTGAAAAAGCTGCTTACCAGTAAGAAAGATGAGACGTTTAAGCTCTTTTGTCACAGCACCTTGTCTTATTTTCATCAGAGCCTTTATTGTGAGCGGTGGCTGGTCCTCCGGCCCCCTCTACTACACTAGGCTGTGAGCGCCATGAGGGCGAGAGCCCAGCTGCCTTGTCCTTTCTGCGCACTTCTGATCACCTCTGGTACACAGAAGCTCCCCACAAGATAGTGGCTGAGCCCACCCAGGTGACAAGAGCAATGGCAGGTAGGAGCAGGCTGCTTATGTGTCTAGAGGAACCGGACTCCTACACGGGGATGAGCACACCCTTCCAGGTCACTGGGGCAGTTTCATTTACTCATTTAACAAATATTTATTGTGGGTTCCTTGCAGCACTATAGCAATGAACGTACTGGCTTTGATCCTTCTCTCATTAAGCTTCTAATCTCACAGGATGACAGCCTTATTTTTTAACATCATCAACACACTGTCTAGTTACACACCATGGCAAGTGTGATGAAGGAAAAACAGAGAGTATTACAAACAGTTATAAAAAAGAGTACCACGTGATGGCCACAAGACTCTGTGAATGTATAAAACTGGAATGCTTTGAAAGATGAAATTTCAAGATAGGCATATTTATATCTCAAGACAGCTATTATTGAAAGAGAATATGATGGGGCTGAGGATTTAGCTCAGCGGCATAAGCACCTGCCTTGCAAGCAGGTGGTCGTGAGTTCGATCCCCGGTACCGATAAAAATGAAAAAGACAAAA
The DNA here is from genome assembly GCF_034190915.1 of Cavia porcellus. Lineage (NCBI taxonomy): Eukaryota > Metazoa > Chordata > Mammalia > Rodentia > Caviidae > Cavia > Cavia porcellus. The sequence continues at coordinate 1,722,145 of NW_026947493.1, forward strand.
AAAAAAAAAAAAAAAAAAAAAAAAGAAAGAGAATATGACAATGGATTAAGAATACAGTTTTGGATCTCTGCATTTCTGGATTCATAATCCCAGATTGGATATTTACTAGCTGCATTCTCTTGGACAACTTATTTAATACCTTACAAGTACTTTAGTCTCTTCACCAATAAAAATAATAATGCCTCTTGGTAGGACTGTTCTGAAGATTAAACAAGCAATGGCAATGGTACCTGGTCTTAAAAGAAGTGAGCTATTATTTACTTTGGAGAAGTCAAGAGGTTTATGTACCCAATATATCTCCTTAAAAGTCATGTTGAAATCTTAAACCCTGATGTGGTGGTATTAGGAGGTAAGGCCTTTAGGAGGTAATTAGGTTATGAGGGTGTAATTCTCACGTGTGAGATCAGTGTCCTTATAAAAAGACAAAAGATTCTCTGTCTCTCTTCTTTACTCCCTTTTCCCCTCTCCCCGTCTTTCCCAGATAGAAGAATAAGGTTTTCACAAATAAGGAAGAACACCCTCATCAGATACGAGATCTGCCAGCACCTTGATCATAGACTGGAGCTGCCAGAGCTATGGGAAACTGTGACACCCCATCTGTGGTATTCTGTGAGAGCAGCTCAACTAACACTCACTGAGACAGGGAGCAACAGTCAAGATGACAGAACACAAAACAGGCAAAGTCAGAAATGTCTTGAGCTCTATTTCTGGCCATTTGGAACGCCAGGGGACTCTGTTTAACAATTTCAAGGTATTATGTTTTGGTTAATTTTGCTCTTGAAACAAAACTGCCATGAACATATTGGATCAATAAGAACATGTAACTGTAGAAACATACCTATATACGTATATCATTATGCTTTCTACTATAGAACACAATGTAAATATCCTACCTTCATTCTTTACACATTTTAAGGTGTTTTTATGGCTCAGATCTCAAATATACCCCAAAGTCTCACATATTTGGAAGATGATTAGATCATGGGGGCACTGTGTTCATCAGTGCATTAGTCCATTGTGAGGTCAGAGCAGAATGTGCTATTTGGAAGTGGTTCCTAGGTGAAAGCGGTGGGTTACTGTGGGTGTGACCTGAAAGGATGCATCCATGTTCTTGGTTCCTTTCCTTCTCTCTGCTTCCTGGCTGCCAGGATGTGAGCAGCTGCCAGCCCTTCCACCCTGCTGTTTATGACTCCAAAGCTGGCTAACCATGGATTGAACCGACTGAAGCTGTGAGCCAAATAAACTTGTTCTCCTTTATCTTGCAGGGGACAAATATTTTGCCCCAGAGACAGGAAAGCTGATAGAGTTTTATATATAGATATAAGCCATTTGCAATGAAGCTCACCTTTTAAAAGTGTACAAGTCAGTGGTATTTAGCATATTCCTAAAGTTGTACAACCACCACCACTATACAATTCTAGAACAATTTATCATCCCCAAAAGAAACTTCCCATCCAGTACGAGGCACTCCTCGTCTCCCCACCTCCAAGGCCCCGAGACTCACTACTTGGTCACCATGGGTTTCTCAGTTCCTACCTTTGCTCTTGAAATCATATGTGGAAGTGAGCTATGCTGTTTTGGGAGTCGCCGAAGTTTATGCTCAGATTCCAGGGGAAAAACAAATAACTTCTGGTCAATTACAGTTGGAAACAACCTAAAGTAAAATGATATAGAATTTAACATCAAATTTGCTGTCTTCAAAGCTCCTCAAATTATAATGTTAGAAAGTTGCTCCTTAGTTGTTATTACATTTTATAGGAAACATACTATTGGTGGTTATAATAAATTAGACTAAATTTTTAGCATTTTTACCACTGTAAAACTGTAGTTGTTTTATTAGGTATAAGAACTTCTAAGTCTGATAATGATCATTATAGCATGAATAAAAAACACTATCACTGGCTGAGGTTATAACTAAAATTGACAGAATCATTACACTATAAAGCATTTCTTGGTAGAGAAGAATACATAATTTGTATTTCATTTAGTAAAATCAAATTACATGATAGCCAATTTAAAAGTATTCAAAATGGTAGTTTCTTCAGAATTTATCACTTACATTATTTAAATCTCTGCTATTTTATATAATTGCAAAGATTTAAATTTTAAAGTTGGCTAAAGGCTTTCATTATTAAGAACAGAGAAATCCATGGGAAAGCAATGTAAAAACGAAGTAAAACCGTAAGAATGGATATGTGCATGTCAGATTATATCTTAAAGTTTTAACTTTAAAAACAAATTCGACTTTAATGTCATCAACATAATTAAGGTGAACAAAATTCAATCAGCAATATAACTCAAGTGTCCTGATTCTACTGTGATGCCCCCTTCTGTCAAATCATCATTAAAACAATTTATAGACTTCTAGTTTTAAACCAACATGTAAAGAGCTTGAATTCCTATCTTTATAGCAAGAAAAAGGCAAAATAAACCAAAAAATGACAAATCAAGGTCACAGGGCAAAATACTGCTCTGAAAACTGCAGAGACAGAGATTCAAAGAATCACAACTGCAGCGAGCAGAAGCCTGCGGAGGAGTCCCACTTTCTCATCCATAGGCTGCAGCAGGCTCAGCAGAGGCTCTTTGGGAGTTCAGGGCTCTGAGCAGCTGAGTCCTGGGTGGAAGTCCCACCATGAAAGCCCCACCTTGTCTCACCGTGAGAATCAGAAAAATCCTCTCTCCTGCACTCAGCAGGGGGAGGGGAAGTAGCTAGTTTGAAATACCCAGAGATCTCTGTTCTTTGTTGTGGTCTCCTGGTTTTCAAGGAGAAGTATTCTACTAAGCCTAACCTGGCCTGGCGAAGGGTGGCTGGCCAACTCCAGCCCCCTCTGGCCTTCCTGTCTCAACTAAAATGAAGGGGCAGGGAAAACTGAGAAAACTGAGGAAGGAAACAGCCCAGGGACACGGACCCACTGAAGCCAGCATTTATATACTGCATGGGACAATCCTGAATAGACTGCACCTAAGGTACTTTAATAATTAAATGACTCTGTACTGTACCTCCTAATCTACTCTCCACAATTAACGAAACCTCTCTTCCTCTCACTGTTTCTTACCATTGTTTATTTGCTTTGCTACACACACACACACACACACACACACACACACACACACACGCACGCACACGCACGCACACGCACAGCACAGAATACAAAGCGAAGATTGCTACACAGCTCTGATAGTGCTGGTACAGATGGCAGTCAGCCTCCTAGCGTCAATAAGCCGGGGCATGGTCATTAAGAACAGTGTGAGCAGATATCACAAGCAATACAATCTGCGAAAGCCAGCAAGGACAAGGGGAAGAGCCACATTCTGACACAGAAGAGGAGCCATTGCCAAAGAGGGATAACAGTGATGCTTATTTTGAAAACAGAACAAAGCACTTTTAGCTGCTTGGAAAAAGTATGCTACTTCGGGTAATAATCAGTGGGTTTTGGAGTGACTGCTAGAAAAATCTTGCATTTGCCCAGCAACTGTTACTGTCACTTTATGTTCCTACTGGTTTTTATCTCTGCCCATCAAACTACCAGATTTTCCTTTGAGCAATACTTGCCAGAAGGAAACCATCTTTTGTGAAGAGTAGGCTTCCTGGTTTTCAGGCAGTGGCGGAGTAAGGGCAGGGTACCAGATTGCAGATATTTGCTTTGGACTTGAGTCTGGGTCTCACCATTGACTACCTGTGTGATCTGCAACTGACGTACTTAGACTTTAGTTTCCTCATTAGGTAGCTACTGACCTCACAGCTTTCCAAAAAAAGTCTTTTGCCAGCTGATGTTATCAAAATATTGATAGCAGTGCTGCTGCAAGCAATGATTACACATGGTTCTGAATCACTCCGTAGGTGTACCTGGGGATAATGGTCACTTGGAATGAACTCTTCTGACGTCTTTGGAATCCACAGGTAGAGGGAAGCCTCCTACATCTGAACTCTCTGCTGCCAGAGGAGCAACAGAAATCTAGTCCTTACCACAATGCCTCCCTTTCCGAAGGAGTTGCTCCCCTAGGATAGCAGATATTGACAATTCCTTCCGCCCTGACTGCCAACTTCCAGTCCTGGTTCAATCCCAATGCTAAAAGCTTTCTCTAACCTGACATAGCAATAGGGTGGCAGAATTCCCCTCATCTGTATAGAAGCAGTCCATTTACATGGCCAACAGAATACTGATTACAGTCATGAACAGCTCAGGCACTAATCATTTAATCAGTAGAGACTGGCACGATTTTTCTAAGTTGCTCAAGTCAAGAGGATACTGTTGAAATTTGAGTTAGACTTATTCAAGAATTTAAAACTGTTAAAGATAACTGGCAAACGTCAATATACTATCTTTCATTAGCATGACAGGACATATGCTGAATCTAGAATGTGATCTTGTGTGATTTATTCAATCTTAGGTTGTAGTTGTTTTTACGTACTTATTTTTCTTTTTGTAGTACCTGGGATGGAACCCAGGACCTCCACCCTGAGGTCAATTTTCAGCCCTTTTTACTTTTCATTTCAAGACAGGGTCTTGTTAAGTTGCCCAGACTGGGTTTAAACTTGGGATCCTCCTGCTTCAGCCTTCTAGAGTGCTGGCATTTCATGTGTGCACCACCATACCCAACAAGAATAAGGGATTTTTTTTTTTTTTTTTTTTTTAGGTAAATTAGAAGGGAAGGCTGTGAAGATCTTCAGGCCTATTCAGGATCAGGTGTCAGGAAGCTTACTAACTCTGTGATGGTGCATCTTTTAGAGCTTTCAATGACAACAAACAGCCCACGTGCCATAGGTTCACCCCCACTATTCTAATGGGTTTAAGTCAGGATGCTAACATAAAGAGAGGGAGAATGGGTTGACAGATTCATCGTATATCCAGAAGCTGGTGAGCTGAGGTTTCAGGTACTATAAAGACAAAGAACTAACGAAGACAAATAACACTCCTCTATCATGATGTCCACATCATTTGGACACTCTCAACTTCTCTAGATTCCCAGCTGAAATTTGGCCTGCTACAGTGACTTCCTCCTGTTCTCAAGCAAGAAAGCACAGTTTTCTTACTCATAATCTTTCCAAGATTGAAAGGTACATAGTCACGCGCAGTCCGTTCCTATCTCTACACCTTGAGTGTCATCCTTTAACTTTGACCAGTGCAAGGAGGATTTCAATTAGGAAAGGGACCCTGAGATGTGGGAGAATAACTCTAAGATTTTAATCAAGTCCTTTAACCTCTATGGCTTCATTTTGCACATTTATAAAATGTGGATAATACCTATGAGGCCTATGAAATAGTTATTTCAAGGATCGAATGAGACAATATAAATATATGTGCTTTATGTATTATCCAGAGAAAGAATAAAGTATTAGCACCAGGAGCAAACATTTATCCAGGTCCTGCTGTGTGCCAGTTGTTATGGGGAACCAAAACAACTAAGACCCCTCAGCTGTGATCACTGCCCTCCAGAGCAATGAGAAAGTCACTACCAGCATAAGATAGTTAAGGGTCTACGCTAAGTAAGTTGCATGGCCAACCTTTCTCTGGTTTCCCTATTTTTTCCTGGCCTCTTCGCTGTTAATGCTATGAGAATTCAAATATAGTTTGATGAGGCAAGGGGAAGCTTGGCAGAGAAGCTGGTGGGAGCTGGATCATGGAGATACACACAGGAGCCCAGTGGCAAGTGGTCCCCAGTGATGCCACCCCCTGTGTTTATTCCCTTGTGTAATGCCTCCCCTGTGAGTGTGGGGTAAACCTACTGACTAACTTCTAACCAACAGAACCGAGTAGAAGTGATAGTACAGGTTATAGAAGAGAGGGCTTCATCTCGGGGTCGCTAGCTGCCATGCTGTGGGAACACTGAGACACCCTAGGAAAGGCCCAAGTCCTGTTGGCAACCACATGCCTTGAGCTTGGAAGCAGATCTCTTCCCACCCCTCAGTGCCCACCTTCCCAGCCCTATCAACTCTTCAGCCCTGGGAGAGACCTTGAGCCCCAGATTTAGCTAAGTGTGCTCAGATTCCTGAGGACAGAGGCCGTGAAATAAGCAGGGTTTGTTTTGTTATTCTAAGCCACTGTGTTTTGGGTAATTTGATAGAGAGCCACAGATAACTAGTATCAGGGTCCTCTAGGCAGTAGGGAATGTAACTGATGAATGCAGAGAAGCCTGAGAGAAGTTTAGGGCTGTAAGGGGGCCCCTGGAGAAGTAGGGAGGCCAGGGAAGGGCTGCCTCTCCCTGTGCCCCTGTGGCGCTGCCTTTGTTAGGTGGAAGGGGACGGGTGTGGTCTTCATCCAGAGCCCCGCTGCTGGCCACTGAGGGCTGGCCCTGGGCTGTGTCTACAGCTTTCCTCACTTCCTGGCACTAGTTCTAGAACTTGACCTTGCTGGTCCACACCACTCACTAGTGCTAGATACATACGTAAAACACGAATAAGATCCACAGGGTTTTTGCAAGTTTAGAACAAAAGTGTAACCTAGTTTCATCTGCTGGGAGACCTTCTTGAAGGTCTAAGTTGAGGCAGACCGTTTTTCTTAAACTCAATTCTAACACCAATTCTAACACCAATTCTTAGCACATGATTACATACTGAAAGTTTCTAACAAGTTTACCGGGATAACAAAATCATCTTTACAAGGAGGCACCCATGACCTTCTAAAAGCAATGTAAGTAGGGTAACAAGTGATTTAAATGTTCCCTTGTTACTAAAAATAACAAAACTAAAGACAACACCAAAACCTGGACCCTGAGAAAACTGCCACAATAAGCAGCATTAGAACTCAATAGAAGTAACCTACAATTAAAACCTATTAATTTCTGTGCAATACTTTACAGAAATTAGTTGAATGGATATAAACAAAATTTGGAAAATTTTATATGTATAATTATCTCACAGAGAGACAAAAGTTATTTCACTTTATTTTATTTGGGCTCTACAATGGCTATTTTACTCACCATTTTGAAGCTATAGGAGAATGTAAGTTCTCATCAACAGAAGTCATTAACACACGATGGTTTACATCATCTAAATATTTCCGAATGTGAATCTGTTACAGAAAAGTCAATGCTTATGTCATTCTAGTGGATTCATTCATTTCATTAGGTTAGCGCTCCAAATTTTGTGTAATTATGACAACAAAAACACATCATACTATGTGTTCTTGCATGCTTGAGGTATCATTAAGCATTCGAAAGCCAAATTACTTCAACTCTCCCAAAAAGAATAATAAACAACTGAGACCCAAAGCTTAACTGAACCCCTTTGCAAATGAAACTGTGTACAATTGTCAGAAATTGCTTAGCCAGGTAAACCTGCAAGGCATTACAGATAAGGAATAATGTCTTTCTCTTGCAGGGGCTTCCAGCAAGCAACTGAGAAAAGCATCTGGCCTTTAGGTAGCAGATTATTCAAAACTGCCAAGCCAAAGGCTCCAGCTGAGCCCAGCCCTCTCGCTGTCAGGTAATCTAGGACAATGATGTGCCAGTCCAATGAAGCGCAAGGAAACACCACCATTTCCCACAGCCGTGGGAGCTAGTGGTGAACCGGTTACATAGGAGAGCAAAGGTCTAAGGCACTAAAAATCACAGGTCTAAAGACGGACCTTATTTGGAAGATGGGCCCTTATGAGCTAATACAGCCAGTTTCATAAATGAATAGTGTCCTGGTCTAAAGATTGGCTTTTCCTCTCCTCTTAGGACTGTTAATAATGTGACATCTCTAACTACTTTATTTCTCTGTCTCAAAATTGGTACATTTCTTTAGTTTTACCTAAGTGATTACAAATATTACAAAAATGAAAAGCTCAAAATACTTATGCTAGTGGGGGAAAAATCATCTTATTTTCTAGAATACTGGTAAATTCCAGAAAACCTGCACTGCATTGGTAAGAATCCTTTTTTGTTCAGGCAAACAAGGTCTGATTTTAAAAATATGGCATGTTGGGCTGGGGATTTAGCTCAGCAGCATAAGAACCTGCCTTGCAAGCAGGTGGTCGTGAGTTCGATCCCTGGTACTGATAAAAAAAAAAATATATATGGCATGTGTTTAAATTTTAACATTTATTACAAAGAGACATTGCTGTTAACTTTCCCTCACTTGGAGCACACTTCTCTGCCACTTTCCAAAGCAGCTCCAGAAGTCCTCTTTCATGTCATTATAAGGGGAGATAAAAAAAAAAATACAGTGAATGCTCCTGCTGAGCTCCATCCAACAGAAGGGCAGGCTCATAAGAAGATTACAGTGTGTCCACATCTGCCCTGTTCCCCGGTTCTTATTCACTTCACCCAGTACTGTGCGATTTCTAGCTCTTCCCCAAAGTCAAAATGGCCAGAAAAGATAAATTTTTTGACTGGACTCGGGGCGCTAAGGCAGTTGTGACGGTGCCACTAGAGACACTCACTAAAGAGCACTTGCAGAACTGCTTCAGAAAGTGGCAAGAAGGATGAGATGAGTGTGTCTGAACTGAGGAGGACAAATGCTAGGGTGTCTTTTACTGTAACATACTTTTTAAAAAAATGTAAACATTCACCGTATCCTTTGATCACACTGCCTACTGCTGGATTAATAGTGATTATTTTTCAAGCTCAAGTTATTTTATCAAACCAATTTTAGGACTTGCTGCTGTAGAATCTTGTATTTCGCCTTTTTAAATTCTTTGTGGAATATAACATAATGTAAATCAATTAGGTAGTAATCATCATTTAGAAAATTAAGAAAACATGAATGCTCATGGCCATCCCAAATCCCATGGTTACAGAATCCTATGACAACCACAAATCTTTTCTTCTAGAGGCTTGTCTCCTTCCGGGATTTATTCAATAGCTGAAGCCTACTTACTCTTAACCCCATTTCTGTCCTTCGAATTGCTGTTTCAAGATGCTGAATATCTAGTGTCTTTCCTTTTTCCTCACATGGAAATTTCATTAATTTCTTCTTCAATTCATAAAGGTCTTCTTGGACCTATGCAAAAATATGAAGTGTTGAAAGAATACATCTAGTTCTACCTATAGTTATTTATCTTACAGTTATTTATCTTACAGGTCGGCAGTGGGCTTAAAATGTGAGAGCCATAAGTTGATTTTATAGTATCCTTTTGAGGACATCCTTTACCCAGACCATGCCAGCATTCAGTCTCAGGTTGTGAAGAACAAAGCTTTCTTACAATTTCTATTTTTCCTTCTCCCATTAGGAATAGATGTAAAGCTTCAACTCAAATGGGTTATGCTCTCTCACGTAGTAAAACAGTTAAACCAGAGATGATGCTCATGCCAGACTCCAATTTCTACGAATTGGTTGAAGAAAGAAAACAAGAAGCTTCCAGGAAAGCCAGGACCTAGCAGAAGGGGTACCTTTCATAAGAGTATGGTAAATTGTGTTGGCAGTGCCTGTTGGTTTTCTGTCTTAGCTGGCTCTTCCTCTCTCACTGCTCTGAATAAGCAGATATGTAGGTGTTGTGGATTTGGTTTTTATGCAGTGGAAAATGAAAACAATCCATGCAAAAAAAAAACCATGTTATTACTTTCACATTTTCTCCTAGTGTGTATTTTTCTTAGAAATGACAAACATCTCTCCAATGTCAGACATCCTCAGAATCAAATGGGCACTATGAAATTAGGAAGCACAAGATTTTCTGTCACCATACTAGAAACCAAACTTCAGATAAATACAGATGGCACCAATTATTGTATGGGCTGCTGCCACAGGAAATGCTTTTTGTTATGCAAATTTATGAACCTAACACCTGTTTCACGAATAGTCACACCAATAACAATCTGCAGACTGGGTTGCTCAAGGCATTTTTGAAATGGTTACCTTTTCTCTGTGAGGATACTGGACCACCTTCATCCAGCCCGCCTTACAGATTGCTCAGGAACGCTCCCACAGATTCAAAATATCAGAATTTGCGTTTTCTCGGTGATGGGCACTGCAGCCTGGCAGACACATTCAATCATTGTACTCTGTACACAAATTGTCACATGAAGCCTTTGGGCCCCACAGATTGGGGTCTGAACACATCTACTGCTTGCTGGTAGGTACTAAGTGAAGATGTACTTCTCTCTGTTGTTTTGTCCAAATGACTACTGCAAGCCAATGTAACAATTGCTTGAAAACATCTGGAAATACAAAGAGGCAGTTCCAGGGCAACATCCTTCTTAGGTACTCATGTGTGGGTTTCCCCTTTCAGTGTGATGACTTTCTCCCATCTAGTATCTGTAGCACTGCACATCTTTCTGGAATTCTGTCTCTCCATTGCTGGAAGGGATGAAACTAGATTACTCTTCAGAATTCTCAAGGTTTGGTTGGTGGGTTGCTTTTTTATCTGCTCTGTGTGGACAACAATATTTCATCAATTCTCAGATAATATAACAGGCCCTGTACACAGTGAGAACTCAATAAAAGGCAGCTGAATATAATTGCTAGCTCTAACATTTACTAGTCACATGACTCCCCATCTATGTTGCCTGTAATTTGTCAAGGAAAAAAATTAATAGCCCTATTCCATAGAATGGTGGGATGCCAATGAGGTAATATGTATGAAAATGATTCAACATAGGCTCCAGAGCCAGCTGCATATGAACTGGGCTCCTGCTTCTTCTCTTTTTTTTTTACTAAACTGAACTTGGAAAAGTTACTTAGACTCTTAGAGGCTCAGTGTTCTCATCTGTAAGATGGATAGAGGACAGAATAATGGCAAAATAAAATGAGAGCAAGTATGTGAAGTGCTAGGCACACAGGACAGCACTGAAGAAGAAATTAATTTCTCTTGAATTGAAAAATCTAGTGAAACATACTACACATCACTGATACTCGGTGTGTGTTTACTGAATTCAACTGCTCCCTTAATCTTTCTCAAGAGCTTATCACTTTTCTTGCTAGATACTCTTTCTCTCCACTCATCGGCTTGCATAATTGCAATAGAGGCAAGTACTATAGGAAATGTTACACCACACTTGGTTGGGTAGGAAAAGAGATTAAGTTCTAACTCTCTATTGTTTCTGAATGTACTTGTCACTTACTAGCTCAGTGTCCATCAAATATATCATTTTCCATAAACATTCTACTTACAGCAAGATTTTTATTTTGATACTTTGGAGACAGAGCTACTTAATAAGCAGCCCTGGATTTAATGCAGTGAAGATTTACTCTAGATTTTATTTATTTATTGTCTTTTTGAGATAGGGCTTTGCTACATAGTTCGGGTGGGCCTTAACCTCAGTTTGTGGCCCAGGCTGCCTTGAACTCTCAGCAATCCTCCTTACTCAGCCTTTTGAGTGCTGAGATTACAGGCATGTACCATCATGCCTGGCCTTGCTCTGTATTTAAAAAGTCATGTAAACAGATTCCATATATACTGTGAGAAGCAACATAAAATTTTTTATTCATTTCTGCCACATTTGGCTGAATCACTCTTTGCTTCAAGTTATCTTTAGTCCATTTTTTGTTTTTGATCTGTTTTTTCATTTTTTGACACGGTATCTCGCTATGTAGCCTAGACTGGCCTCAAACTTGGCAGCAACCCTCCTGCCTCAGCCTTCTGAGTGCTGGGATTATAGGTGTGTATCACTATGCCCAGTTTCCATTCATGTTTATATTATATATTCCTTAGAAATCATTCAGATGGCTTGATAAGTGAGACAGTGAAAATATCAAACTGCAAATTTACCTCCCATATTTCTAAGGGTAATGTTGGCACACACTGCTGAATTTTTGAAATATAGTTTCTGAAACTAATTTAAAAGCTAATTTTGATTGCAAGAGCAGGTAACCTTTGTTGCACAAACACATTTAATAGTTGGGTCAAATGAAGGTCATGAATGCATATTTAGATGGCTTTACCTTAATGAAGCATAGAAACAAAGCTTACTAATTTAAAAAGTTAGTCACCAATTTGACAAGACCTATTCAAGAATCAACACATACTGGATATGATCCCTGGGCAAGTTAATGTACCTCTCTGTATTTTACTTTCTTCTGTAAACTTGGGCTAAAAGTAAAACCCGCCTAACAAGAGTTGTTATTAGGACTTACCAGGATAATCCAAAGCTCTCATTTTCTGCATATAGGGACCTACTCACATATTGGCTTAGTTTGCTTTTCATAACATGAAGATAATAATAATAGTACTTCCTGGACAGCCTTGTAGCAAGGTTAGGTGAGTCAGAATATACTCAGCCCTTAGTGTATATGATCTGTGGTACATACTATAATAGCTTTATCTGAGCTTTTAAATTTTCTTAGTTTATATTTTACAATCCAAAGTAGCAGCTCTCAAGTTTGAGTGTGCAGCAGGATTACATGAAGGGTTTGCAAACAGACTGCTAGCACCACCCTCAGAGTCTGATTCAGTAGTCTGGTGTAGGTCCTGTGAATTTGCATTTTTCATGAGGTTCCAGTTGATGCTGATGACCTTGGCCTTGGGCCACACTTTGAGAACTTCTGGTCTAACGCGTGACTCAGTGTATCTCAGATGCAAATCTAATTTGTCATATGAGAGTCAAGTACCTTTGCTACACAATTAGGAGAGAGACAGAAAGACCAAGAGATTTGCCAGAAACAATCTACTAATTGCCTACGCTGAGTAAAGGAAGTCTACTTTTTTTTTAGTACTGGGGACCGAACTCACGACCTCGAGCTTGCTAGGTAGGGGCCTATGCCACCAAGCCAAATCCCTGGCCCAGGAAGTCTACTTTAAAGTACAGGGAACTCACATAGCTTTGGGGAAACTGAGTCAGTTTAGAGTAGGAAATGGACAGAATCCAAACGATATATTCTATAGAAAAGGGAACTGAGGTAAAGTGATTGCCCTAAGTTATCACCTGGTAGAAGGTCACAGTGATGGTTAGACTGCAGTATCCTGACTCCTGACAATGTACATTTTCCTCTAAGTATACTTATTATTGGTTGCTGGAATTGAAAGAAATATTTACAGCTCCAAGTAGAAGTGGCCATGTGTCCGAGTGGTACTTGCATGCCCACAAGTAACAGAGCTCACTGGAAACAGGGAATGTCTTCCACATTTCTTCATTATACATATTCCAGACAGACAGAATACTATGCTGAGATCAGCTTCAGTAATCAGCTCAAGTGTAAGCTTTCTTCCTTGCACCATCATTCACTAGTGTGTCAGGTCCTCTTTTTAAATTTGGTATCAAGGATTGAAGCCATGACCTTGCCCTTGCCAGGCAGGTGCTTTTGCTGCTGAGCTATATCCCTGGCTAGGAGTGATCTCTTAAACAAAAGGGACATTGATTGACGAGTGTATGACTATTCTTAGTTCTTCTGTTCCATTTTCACAATCCATTGTCGATAGTTATCTTTTACTGTAAGGTCATACCCAAATTTGACTAGTGTTCTCTGAATTCTATTCTGAAGTGAAAAGGCATCTGGTTTTTAATACTTTATTTTCTATTATTGCAAATCACAAGAGAATGGCCCTTGGAAACAGAACTGTCTCAAAGGAAAGTATAAAATTGGGTATGCAAATTCTCCCCAGATTCTGGTCTCTTTTTAAGAGATGCTCAAGTTATTCCTGTTGGAAATAAAGAAAAATAGAGAAAAATGTGATGGTCCCTACACTCAGTATGAGGCATATTGAGGGAAGAGCTGGCTATTTCTAGGAAGGCATCTCCTCTTGTGTCCTAGTTATTCAGGGTCTCTAAAGAGGGGTATGTACAGTAAAAAACTAACCGCTCCCAAAAAGCAGTCTGACCTCTGCCCTTGGCCACTGAGAGGTGACTGCTAGGCCCCTGGAAGGTGGTGTCTAAGGATGTCTGGCCACCAGAGAGTCTTACATGATTTACAATGGGCATTTTGAACTGTTCTGTCTCCACTGCTACCTCTGCAGGAAACAGGAGACTAAAGTCAATCATCTGATCTCCAGGAAGGGTGCAGGCCTCTAAGAGGCCTGTGTGAGATTGCAGTCCACTAAACACTCTGGACACCAAGGGTTCCAGTGAGCTTGCTCTGATTGGCAGCAGTTTGCACCTGGTGCTCTGGGAGGAGGAAATAATGCTATGGCTCCATTGGGATGACCAGAAGCGCCATGTCTAGTGATTTCTGGGATTCTGCCCTTTACATCTCTTTTCTCAACTGATTTTATTGCTGTCTTTCCACTAAAGTCAATTCCTAACTGTAAGTGTTGCACTTTCCTGAGTTCTATGAGTCTTTCCCTCGAACTGTTAGATGTGAAGGTGGTCACTGGCTCCTACATCTGCAGCCAGTGTCACAGTGATGAGTCTTGTGGGGATTTGAACAGCTCTGACTTTGCAGTCTCCTAAACTCATTGCAGGGCATTGTTGAAAAAAGAATGATAAAAGGTGCATTAAGATTTTAGGTCCAAGTCATAATGGGGAGGCTTACGAAATTGGTGAGCTCAGGTCCTTGTTGTTGGAAAGGCGAATTTAGGAGAGTCCTTCCCAGGTGGTAGATGAGAAATCAAAATTCTGACAGAAATTAAAATCAAGTTTACTTGAAGAATGAGTCTCATTTGAGACTACAGAGTAACAGCGATTAGTGACCTTCAACTCATTATGTCAGGCCTTAGCCTAATGGAGCTAAAAGTAAATTAAAAATGATGATGTATGGGGAAAAAGTTTAACGCTACCACATTGTGTCAAATGCTTTTACTATTTCAGAAAAAAACTGAGCTTAACTGTTCCTAGAAAATTCCAGACTACGGATATTTTTTCCCTGAGGTTAGAAAGTCATCTTGTAGCACATTTCTATACTCAAAACGATAACTTAATTTGCGATCCAAATTATCTTCAATAAAATTTTTTGTTGCTTTAAATGCAAGGGGCATTTAAATTTTTAAAAACTGGGTGCTCGTAAGAGCATTTCCCAAATTTCAGTATGTCTTCAAATTTCCTGTCACTTCCCGTGTATCTGATTTGCGGTCCTCCACTTCTCAAGTCAGGGGTTCAAAGTTTACAAGTATTTTCAAACGGTGCCCCGGAGTAAGATGGACTTTTCTGTAGTAAAAGTTCGGAGGAACGGTTTTACCAGAGGTGCAAAGTCGTGCTCAGGAGGTGTGTCAGGCCAGCGGGCGAGGTCAAGGTGGGCATTTTGGGAGCCAACACCAGGCTGCAGATTTTGTTCCGTGATACAGTAGCTGGGCAGGGCCAGGGGACCCCCATTTCCCACCTGGAGTAAGATGGATCCGACAGGATCACTGTTTTCAGTCTCCTGGGCCATGGCTAGGCAGAGGCGCAGCTTCCGGATACTGAATCCTTGGCGTGCTGGTGGGGGCACTGTTCCCAGGCCGACGCCACGCGCGTCCGGCCTGCTCCACGCGGGGAGCGGAAGGGGGGCGAGGGAGCCACTCCGAGCTGCGCGCGCGCTCTTCACGGCGCGTCCGACCCCCCACGCGCCGGCGACGATGGTACAGCCCAAGGCGGAAGCGGCCCGGACGGCGCTAGTTTGCGAGCTCAGTTATGGCGGCCGGCGTACCCTGCGCGCTGGTCACCAGCTGCTGCTCCACGTTCTCCGGGGACCGCCTGGTCCAGCGTGAGTAGCGAGGTTCCGGGGCCGGCCTCTAGGCCCCGGGCCTGGACTGACGGCTGTCTCCTCCCTCAGGCTGGCTCCGGGGCTGATCCGCGCCGCGGGCCCGGGCTCCTCCCCCCACGGGGGCGGTGCCGGCCTCCCCGGGTGTCGCGCGAGGTCTTAGGCGCTTGCTTTTCCACCGCGGGTCCCTGCGAGGACCCTCGAGAGCACGAGAAAGCGCCCTGGGCGCGCTCAGTTGCGCGTGTGCAAGGTGCTAGCAATGTTGGTTTTGTGGTGGTTGTCGCTGTCCCTACTGCGGAGGTACATGCGGTGTGTTTCCTTGAAATTCTTGATATGACTTGTGAGCTGGGGCCTTTCCCTGTAGACATTAACCGCCCCGCTCCACCTTCCACCCAGAGTGCGGGCTATCGCTAACCTTAGTCTGGGGTGTTACTGTTACCTATTGCTTTAGTTTATTTTCTGGACCCTCAGTGTGGTTGTCAAACTAAGCCGCTTTTTTTGGTCTTGCACGCAAGGCGTGCACTGTACCACCAAGATACGACTCAGCCCCAGACTAAGTACTTCTTAAACCTCAGCCGTAGAAAACAGTGTCGTAGAGAACAAGTAGGTCATAGGCCAACTCAAACTCCAGAGCTCTGTGAAGTCTTGCAAGTCGATTTGTATCTTAAAGGCATGGCTTTGAATCAGCTCTTAGCTGTGTGACCGTGGTCAAGTCACTTGACCTCTGCTCTTCCGTTAGTTCTCCTGTCTGTAAAATTAGGATGTTTTCTCACTAGTTTCCGCTTTAGTCTTCCATAAGTGATAGTATTATTGAAGCATGTTATCTTCCTGGCCCAGTTTCCTAATCCTTGAAAGCACTTTGTAAACAGAAAGCAAGCAATTGCAATTCTTTGTTACACCTCTTCAGTGAAGCAATTAGGCAACCAATCCTTTTGATACAAACATTCCACTAAATATTCCCTGATTTAGTTATTATTTGTGATCAGATGGAAAGCGGTGTTCCTTGGTAGGCTAAAAGTTTAAATACAGCACTTACTACTTGGTAACTAATTACTCTGAATTTTGCCATTTCCTAATCTGAGCGGTTTTCCTCCTTCCTTTCTTTACCCACTCTTCCTCATGCCTTGCCTCCTACCTCCCCCTTTTTTATTGCTTCATTGTAAAACAGGTGCATACTCTTTAAGAAAATTTAGCATGTGGAGAAAAAAAAATATTAGCTGTCTAATCACCCAAACAAATACTACTAACATTTCTGTACATTTCTTTTCCAGCCTTTCCCCTAATGTATAGATTTGTTGTTTGTGTCTTCATCACCATCACATAGTCCTGAGGACCAAACTCATCTCCTGCTTTTTTCTAGACAGGAATATTTGCTAAGTCACTGAAGTAGGACTTAGATTTGTGGTCCTTTTGCCTTAGCCTCCAAGTGCCAGGATTAAGGTGTTTGCCTCTGCACCTGGCTCCTATGTATAGTTTTTTAAAAAGCAATAATTGTAATTGCATTTCATATTCAATTTTTATTTAGGCTTGGGGGTGGTGCTAGAGATCCAACCCAAGGTCAGTATGTGCTAGGCAAGTGTCTTGTCACTGAATTACACCCCATACAGTCTTAAATTATATTTTTAAGTCATTTTGAGTCAAGAGTGTATGAACAGTTCCACAGGGTTTTTTGTTTGGTTTGGATTTGGATTTTTTAGTTTTTGTTGTTTCTTTGGTCCTAGGGAATGGAACCAAACACTGGGCCTTGTGCATGCTAGGGCAGCGCTCTACTAAGGATAGTCATCCTCTGTCCTGTGTCCTGATAGTCTTCGAGTTTTTTTTTTTTTTTTTTTTTTTTTTTTTTTTTTGTATCGATTTGATTTGAACTCACTACCTTGTGCTTGCTGGGCAGGGGCTGCGCTACTGAACTGTATCCTTGGCCCTTATCATGATATTTTTGACACATAAAAATTAGATTCCTTTGTATTTCATATCATCTACTGAATATACTAGAATTTGCTGAAGATTCTTGGTTTAAGGTTCCAAGTGATTTATATGTATTTGGAGTCCCACTAGGGATGTATGGAAGTTCTCTCAAAGACAATTTCAGGAATGGTAAGTATAGTATTCTGGTGGCCATGGTGCTCTGTTACGCTTTAAAATTCAGAAATGGCAAATATGGTTCTTCCCTGAAAGAGCTAGTTAAGATTAGTTGGCACATAGTAACATTGTACATAAGGAATTGGTTACATCTGGTTTGCATTGTACTCAAAGCAACATTGTAGCTAAAGGAGCTGGTTACCTCTGGTTGGTTACATATTACCACTGTAATATTGTACAGTGTCTATAAACTGTATTAACATTATTGAAGAGAAAGTTCTGTGAAGTCCATTTTACTTCTATATGTGAGATGTCTTTTAAGTAACTGCAGTTCATGTTGAAATTAGATGATCTTTCTTTGGTGATACCATTAATGTTATGTGTTAAATAAAATTGGAACAGTTAATGAACTAATTGAGTAAGTAAAGATAGCTTATTTCTTCCAAGGTTAAGAAGAAGGTAGCAGTAGGTAGCACTAAAATGAAATATTTACTAAGCATTCACTGCTTTACTAAGTCTACCCTAATAACTTTCCTCAAGTATCCAGTTTTGGATTGACTCTGATATCCCCCTGGGGGAGTTTCATTTCCATGTCATGCATCAGGAAGAGGAATCTTTGAGTCTCCCTTTCTTTTTCTTTCTGCATCCAGTCCATTTTAATGCTTTTAATCAACAGTAGGAAGTATTTCATAACCAAATAACCATATTTATCAGAAAGATACTTAAGAATCAGTCGTCTCTACTGTGGGTTAAGTGCATGTATGGACTTTGGGAGAAAAATCTTTTCGTGTCATCTAAAGGCTTTGTTTGAAGTGCTCTGGTTAAAGGTCAAACCACAGATAAAAGTTTAAAATGCTTCTGGGCCTTATGCCAGATTACATACAGTGTGAGAGCAAGGGCTAACCATCAGGACCAGAGTGCTTTCCACTGCACATGTCCCATGAAGAGTTCGCTTTTATCCTGGAAAAGTGTGGTCTGGTAAGTATTAAATACAGAAATAGTCTCTCTTCAGTTACTATAGCTAAAATGATGAATAAGATACTATTCCAGCCCTCAAGAGAAATGTAGTGAAAATGTATACACCATCTGTGAAAATATTAAAATGTAGATACCTAAGTCTTAATATCTTACTCTGCTCGCACGGAAAGAATGCTAGATAGGAAATCCCTGGAGATGTGTTTGGTTTTAAGGTATGTAATGCTTAGGCCATTTAGTTTTTGCATATGAGCAAATATCTGGAACATCTGGAGCATAATTTTTTGTTTAGTGAAATGTAGGAATTTGGAGCTCTTAGGGTAATAACACATCTCCATGTGCCTCAGTACTCCTCAAACATGTCTGCATACCGTTTAGTTTGATGCTATGCTCTTGTGAAGGCAGGTTGTCCCATTTTCTAGGTGAAACCGTGACTTGGAAGTACAGGGGTACTTGCCAGAGTGCAGCCCTGGGTCCTGTGTTCAGATACAGGATTTGGGTATGTGGGAACATAGGAATAAACTGTTTGGGAATACTGCAGTGATCAGAACTATTTCATATAAGGTGGTAGCTTTGGAGAAGATTAACTTTTAAAATAAAGAATGGTTAGGGATGGGAATGAAGTTGAGTAGTACAGTGCTGCCTGGCAAGTATGAGGTTATGAGTTTGATTTCCAGCACCAAAAAAATCTTTAAAAAGTTTGAAAATATTATGCAAGCTTGATAGTCTTAAAGTGTCTGGATTTTTTTTCTTTCTAGATTGAGTGAACTCAAAGTAGCACATTGTATATTAGTTACTCCTGTGTAGGATTAGCATTAAAAATAGAAGATTGCTCTAGATCATCTCTTAACATCCTGTCTATGTGTAACATTCTCTCTGATTGTGTTAATTTCTCATTTTTATGTTAGCTTGTGTAATGCTTCTTAGCTTGACTCTGCCACTCTTAATTTTTTGTGTGTGTTACGTAAAAATGTGTATGTGTATGTGTGTGTAGTAACTTAAGAATTAATCCTTTGAGGTTTTGAGAGGCACATGACCTATAAGTAGGAAATTTAATGCTTTGTTTTGGAATTTATAAGTGTTTGCCTATAGAAATATCCCACTAGTCTGGAGGTTTCTGAAGCAGCAGAACCAGAAAACTCAGTTATGTGACGGATAAACTAGGTTTTGGGAATGACACAGGCAGAGCCAGCCATTGCTTACGGAATTGCTTCTTTGGAAGACGCCTTCTTCTGCAAGACTGGGACTTTGTTTCTGGGTCTGCCTGGCTCTTTCTCATACTTGAAAGACTTAAATTACCAACTAAGGAGAACATTCTCATTTCAAAGTATTCTATTGTCTAACAATAAAATAGGGAGAGAAGCTTGATTTTTCTAACTTGCATTTTTTTTCTGCAGTCTCCAGAGGTGTTCTGAGTGGAGGCTTTTGGTTTGCCCTGGAAATAAGTACTGTTTTGTTTTGCTTAAGCACTATTGCTCATTTTGTTGGGATGGGAGGAGTCTGCCTCTAATTTCATTCAAATACTTTCAAAGTACATGTCTAAGTCTCTGTTCCTCAATAGGGGGAAAGAAAGCAGGCCAGCAGGCTCTCTCAAAGAGTTGTCATCATAGTGATTCAGTAGGTGGTCAGACTAGAGCAGTGTTTTCTACTGGTTGTAAGGGTGGAGGAACTTAGATTTGTTTTTAGCTATGATCATTAATATATTTTAAGATCAGATTCAATTAACATTAGGGCTTAAGACTTTATTAAAAGAGAGATGTTCCATCATCAACTTAAGGAAAATAACAAGATTTCAAATACAAGTTCTTTAACTCTCTAGACCCATTATTGTGTTCCATTGTAGGAACACACATGTGCTTGCGTGCATGTGTGTGTGTGAACTTAAAGGTCAGAGAAGTGGTATGTTCCCCCAGTGATTGAGCTCATAAAAATTGGGGAGCCAGGCCTCAGTTTTAGTTCTTTCTGTATGTCAGACATGATCAACTTCTGGACTGCCAGAACTGTATATACTTACAGTAGAGATAGAGACCAGAGGAATTGTAACATAAGCTTTTACTACTACAGCACAAACTTCTACAGCTTTCAAAAGAAGTTTATACTTACTCTTTCATGGCTGTTGGAGCCTTCGTAGATGAAATGCAGTAAGTAATAATTGAAAATGTCTCTATTGGTTTTCAGTTTATTTTCCTGCTTGTGGAACAGAGAATTTGACTTTTTGCGTGAAATTTTACATTAAATTTTAAAGGTAATTTTGACGAGTGAAATAATTATAAAGTAATAACTGGGCAAGAGGTGCATTTTGGAGAGTAGGAGAAATACCAGTGGAACCATATTATGCATCAGTCTCAAATTACTTGAAGCCATCTACAATACATAGAGTATTACAGCATTTTGGAAGATTCACAGCATGTCTAGACTCAGACTTTTATTTCTGAGCCTTCTAACTGCTTGTTTTTGTAGAGCAAGAGGTAAAAACATCTAGAAAGTATGCTGTGGTCATTTGGTTTAAATAACTTGCTGCTTTTCACCCAGTGTAATTCCTCAACAAATAATGACACTCAGTAAATAATGAAAACTGATATAATGTCAAATTTATAAGGTTAAAGTATGAAAATTATTTTAAATGTGATTGGCAAAAATGATAATTTGGACATGACATTGTATTTGTGTTGGAGCCGGTGCACACCAATACCGCAATACATTGCTAATAATTATTTATCCAGGAAGCAAGATTGACGTAGGTTAAGGCAGACTGGGACAGTTATGAAACTCTTAAGGAGCCTTTGTTAATGTTTTAGACTCAGTGACAACCTCTTCAGGATTTGATTTTCCATGCAGACCTGACGGCTGCTTCTACACAGAGTTGGAGAAAAGTATCACCGTGCTTGGATCGAAATCGGGCTGCTCAGAGCAGGAAAATGTGATCATTTGGGAAGAAGCATCACCATGATGCCAGTAGAGCAGTTGCGTTCTGTCTGAATTCTGCCAGGGCTGTGCCAGACTTTTTTAGAGAAAAAAATTGAGCAGAGTTCTACTCTTTGCAGCTATCTGACATTAACAAGTTCATGACTGGGCCCATATGTGTGTGATTGTTTCATTGGGTGGCTTGTACCACCTGATATAGGACTGTCTAGTCTCCTAAAGGGACAGTCATGTGTGTACCATTGGTGGTTCAAGCCAGTGGGAACATGTCAAGCTGTCGAATGTAATTCTGTAGGCATTTACTGAGTGTCTTGCCATGTACCCAAAACATGTCCCAGACCCCTGTCCCATCAGTAAAACCCAGACAAGCTACAGAATTGCTCGTTTTACTGACTGGGGAGTAATGTAAATTCGGTAGAATCCACCTGTTTCGAGCATAATAATTTTAATCTGCATGTGAACAGCCAATTTTCCAGCCCCTTTGTTAAAGACGTCTTTCCTCCAGCTTATGATTTTTGACCCTTTATCAAAAACAGCTGAATATGCCTGGGGCTCTTTCTGCACCTTTTGTCCTGCTCCACTGAGGTACCTGTCCACTTGTGTGTGAGGTTTTTAATCACTTTGTTTTATAACTTGTTTGTTACATAACTTGAAGCCCAAAATTGTGATACCTCCTGCTTTGCTCTGGCTACTCACAATTGTTCTTTCTATTCTGGGTCTCTTCTGCTTTCATATGAATTTTAGGATTGTAAAATACTATTTTGAATCATGCTAGTAAATAGAATCAGAGAAGTCTTCTTTCTCCTAGATAGTGTAGAGATTATCCATGAGCCATGCTTCTGGGATTCATAGAGTAGTTTTTCACTCAGCCTGTACAACTTAGAAGCTAATGGATTCTTCTTGACCCACATTAAAAAAAAAAAAAAAAAACCAAAAAACACCAAACTTTTTTCTGTCCCATTCCTGCCTTATTTAAGTGTGATTTCACATTATTAAAGATACTAGTGGTAGGAAAAGAAATATGCTCTGCAGAGTAAGTGTGAGCCAATAAAAGTACGAGTCATATGTCCTGGAGCTCTGTGATTGAGAGGTCATGCCCACTTGCCCAGCTGCTTCGCCACGCTCTAATCTTTTGTCTCCTGCCTCCTCTACCCATGAATCCCCATAATGCTCTGTTGGGTGCTGAGGGTACCGAGGTCTCTGTCTTCATATAGCTACTTCTGGTTGAAGGGGGCCACAATCCTATTTCCTGGAGATTATGTAGTCTCCAACTACATTGGGGTATGTGGAGAAAAGGAAAAACAAAACAAAACAAAAAAACATTAGAAGACATTGAGAAAGGAGTTGGTGCCCATATGTGCCGAATGGTAGAGCCACCAGTTCAGTGGGAGAAGGCTTGGTGAATTGATTGGGAGAGTCATAGGCTGTAGTCTGGATCATCATCTGAAGCCTCAAATGGATAAACTTTACTAACCAGGCTGGGGATGCAGATCCCGAATACAGGAAGGAACAGGTCAGAGTATTTCCTGGTGTATAGAAGTATGCTGTGACAAATCTAGCAGTTAGAGATTTCTATGCTTCCTATGGAGGAGAAAGATAAGCAGAGAGGTAAATAAGACTGCTAAGAGCCTGACAGCTAGCTATAGCAAGGTCCCACAGGGAGGATCTGAGTAAAAACAGGAGTCCCAACACAATGTCCACATACATTGGGGTGGATCAGGAATCACCTTGTCTGCACATGAAGGGGACCTACAGTCTCGCTTTTTGGAGAGGAGCCTCAGGCCTTCCAAAAGTCCAAGGGGGGCTTTCTTCTTTTCGGTGGACTTTTTTCTTAGACCCCTGTCAGTTTCTTTAGATTCTTGTTTACATGTTTGTCTTATTGTGTTGTGAGGGTTTCTAAAGGCAAACAACGACTGCACATGTACACACAGAGTTTTGTTTTTTGGAGATAAAGTCTGGTTATGTATCCCAGACTGACCTCAGACTCACTGTGTAGATGGAGCTGGTTTTGAACTCATGATCCTCCCACCATCATCTCCAGAGCCCTGGGATTGAAGGCCTGCCACCGTACCCCATCAACACACCCAGTTATTTTAAAGTGAAGCTGTGGCAGCCAGTTCCAGATGACCACTGGGAGAAAATGAATTTGAGGAAATGGAGGGTTGGGTTGATTTCCTCTGCTTTCAACCTTTAGGACTTTTCCACTGTAGTCTGAAAAGCCCGAGAGCCTGTGAAATCTGGAGCATGCAAGCAAGGAGAAGGGGTGTATGGGGGGGAGGTAAAGGGGCAGGGTCGGCAGAGCCGAGTCTGTGCTGTGGGCACTTCTTTACCTCTTTCCTGGACACTGACCCGTCGCATAGAAATGGATGCCTCAGGTATATGCACCAGCAGGGTGCAGGGCAGCTGCCCAGGGGAGCCCTGGAGGAATTTTTGACATTCCTGTGCGTGGAGCCCCGGCCCTACCTACCTCTGGTTTTAGTCTTTAAGCGCCCCCCATCCCAGGCAGCCAAGGTCCTTGATGGGGTGGCACTGTAGTTGGCTGTGTGTGTGTGGGGAGTCGTCTGTTAGTAACTGCCATGGGGGCTGTGACAGGGCAGGACCCCCCCCCCCCCAGTGACATTCTCATGAAGTTACGGCCGTAGACTGTAACTGCTTGCTCCAGCACCGGCCCATTATGGTTTTAAAGGCCCTTTACCTTGCTGGTTAATGAACACTCTGACTTCGGCATTTCTCCAAAGTCCCATTTTACTCAGTTTTGGTCTTTTTAATGGCTGTTTTCCCTTTCAGCTGACATCAGGCTCTGCCGCCTCCTGTAATTTTCCCAATTGCTTCTCCCCTCAGTCTGCGCCTTCACAATGGAGAAGGCAGATGTAGGGTAGTCAGGGTTGGGCTGAGGCCAGCTATGTGGGGACTCTCCAGAGGCTCCTGCCACGCCCTGCGCCCGGAGCGCTGCCCCATGCCCGGAAACGAAACTGAATCGGCAGGAAGAATGCATGGTGTCCCTCGGCCCACTCCTGTTCAGAGCCTGTACTTTCTTACGTGTTTTCATTGACTCAGAAACCACTTGAGGAGGTCTTGCTTGTTGAGGGCCAGCATCCAGACACCCCTCTGTGTGACCCTGGCATCTGTGTGACCCTGACGAGCGTGTGCCAGCTCTGCCTGCCATGGCCTGTTCTCTTATGGCCCAAGTGAACTTCTTGGAGGGGAGGCAGAATGAGCTGGGGCTTGGGAATGCACCTTCAAGGGCTGGAAGTTGTGCTGCCTGGCGCAGGACAGTTTGAGTCTGAGGAAGAAGACCTCAGAGCACAAGCTGCTGCAGGGCTTTTTACACAGACCGTCGGGATGAGTTAAGTGTACACTAATTCTGTTGGAAGCAGCAGTGGACTTACCCTACCACTAAAGGAGATGTGGATGCTGTTAAACACGGGATCTGTGTGCTTAGTTTGGAATGTTCTTATTTTGTCAGTTTTGGCTGAGGTGGACAGGTACAGGGGAATGGATACATACACTATGTGTGTATAAAAAATTGACATTTGCCAGGTGCAGTGGCACACATCTATAATCCCAGCACTCGGGAGGCCGAGACCAGAGGATTGTTGCCACAAGTTTGATGCCAGCCTGGGCTACACAGTGAGTTCAAAATCAGCATGAACTACATAGTGAGACTCTGTCTCCAAAAAAAAAAAAGGGGAGGGGGAGACCTTGGAGGTGTTTGTGTCTCAAGGTAGATGTTCCTGGTGTTGGGAGAGCTCACCTTGAACTTAGTCTGCTTCCTAATTTGTGCTAACAAAAATGTTCACCATCTGTTGATCCCTGTTTTCTTTCATTTGGCCACAAATTGATATCAATGCTGAGAAAAGAGCCTGAGGCGAGGCTGAGCCCCTGTACCGAGGTGCATCTTTGGATTCAGATCTCTTCAGTCTTTCTTTGCAGTGACTTCCCTGTGGGGTGGTAGGGCAAACACATTCACTCAGGAGGTGTGAAGGGAAGGTAAATAGGAAAATTGATGGCCACATAAGAACAGTTTCTTGAGTAAGGAAGAAGTTTTCGTCCCTTCCTTTACGCTTGGCTTTAAAGCTGGGGGAAAGGTTTAGATGCTACTGGAACTGGGTCAGCATTGCCACTCCCGTGAGAAAGCACTATATATCAACTATTCTGTGCTGTGAAACTAAGTGGGCAATAACAGACCTAGCAATTAATCACCTCATGTTTGTCTCTTAAAAAATTATGTATTACAGCTCCACCAGGTGGCTGCCGGCTCTGTGAGACAGGCTGACAGGACCGGACCGAGGGAGCTGCTTTTGCATTTGTTCTTTTCAGACTTGGTGCCATCAAAATTCAGTGTAGAGAAGGGCAAAGATGGGAGACCACTGTGGGCTTTTCTTTTTCTTATTCTTTTTTTTGTTTTGTTTTTTGGTGTTGGAAACCAAACTGAGGGCCTTGCTTTTGCCAGGCAGGTGCTATACCACTGAGCTGTATCCCCAGCCAACTGTGGGTTTTTCTGTTTTATCTGGCAACAGGCAATAATGAAAAAGAACGTCTAAAAATCTGTATGACTCACCTGAAACCGTTTTCTGATGTGTTGCTTGTGCTACAGGTTCCTGTGTAATAAATAGTACCCTAGTTCTGGTGGTTGTTTTTAATGTTCCTAAAAAGGGCAGAGGATACTGTAGACCCCAGGACTGCATTGGCCTGTGACTGTCAGAGCTTTGCGTGTGATCTAGCTCAGATGCAGATGGTCGGACATTGTAGTAAGCTGGGAAGGGTGTTGTGACCTGATTCAGCTCTAGGCTCTGCTCCTTTTAGACAAGTAACTTCTTTCTTTTCTGGCCATCGGTTTTCTTCTCTGTGAAATGAGTGAGTTATACTTGCTGATCTTGCAACTCTCAGCCATTTGCAAAAACATTTGGTGATTTCATTTTAATCTGATGAAGAGTAAACGTGTAAGCATTTGAAGCCAAATAGAAAAGATGAGGGAAAAAGCTAATTTTAGTGTAGGCATTTACATTTTTACAATTAAACTCTACATTAAGATATTGATGCTAAGAACTGGAATGAGACGTTCTTTACTCTTCTCTCCCTGGTTCAAATACTGCACAGATGTGATAATAAAGACCATATGCAACCTTACTGAAAATATCTGATTAGGCATAAAATGTTAAAAACAAAGAAAGCCAGATAAGTGAATTGAGCTGTCAACGTGTTTTAGGTAGCACAGAGAATAGTAAAACAAAACAAAACATACCCAGCTACTAAAATGTGAAATTCATTTTCCTAACTCATTGGCTCTATTCCCATCTGGATTTAGAGAAAGAAGAAATAGCTGCTGCTTTTTTTGTTTGTTTATTTCTTTTTACTTTATTTACTCATTTTAAGAAGCTTTATTGAAATTATAATTCAATTACGCAGTTTGCCCATTAACATGTGCCAGCAGTGACTTCTAGTGCAGTGCTTACAGAGCTGTGTGACCTTCACTGTTCACCCAGAAACTGACCATTGAAAGTCAGCCTCTGCTTGCCTGTTCTCCCTGCCTCTCCTCACCCCTAGCCAGAGGCAGGCCTGTATTTTACATTCCTTCTGTCTACCTGTAACTGTATCTATCGACCAACATCTCCCTCCCCTCCTTTACCACCCCAGCTTCTGGCAGCCACTGTCTACCCTCACTCTGTAAGATTGTGTTTTGTAGATTACACACATGGATGCTATCATACAATACTTGTCTTTTTGTGCCTGGGTTACCTTACTTAATTTTAACATAATGTTCCTGTTTCACCTATGTTGTAACAAATGACAGAATTTTATTCCTTTGTATGGTTGAGTAATATTCCACTGTTTATGTATGTATTAAGTAGCTTTATAGTAAACACTATGCATAACACAAAGATTATATAAAAGTGACAGTTTAACAAGACTGATACTTTTATTCTAAATGTCAGTAAAACAAATTATCATTCTTAATAGAGCCAAATATTCAGAATTATTGTATTTGCTCTATTAATTGATTTTATTTTTCAAATTAGTTGAAGATACTAATTTAAAAAAAGGATTAATAGAGTTTGATTCCAGTTTTTAGCTATACAGCCTATTTAAGAAATAGCAAAAACTGATTATTGCAGTGGGAGGAAAATGAGTTCTTTGGCCTTTGTACTTTGCCTTGTAATAAGTGAATCTGATGTTCTTTGTGTTTTCTCCCCTTTAAAAAAGCAGCACATTCATCATTTAAAAAAATTCCTCATGATTGAAAACTGATTTAATATGGTGGCTCTTCCCTGCATTTGGGGACGAGTCGTCTCCTATATTACCTGCTTCTCCATTGGGTTTAGTTTGCTTCCCGCCACCTGTAGCACACTGTGGCACGTGTGTCGGCCATGTGGCACTGAGCTCTGCAGAGGTGGCCCTGTGTCGCTGTGGCCCTGCATTAAGTTTGTATATCCGCATGCAGTGTAAGGTGGACTTTGATTGGGGAGTGGGGATTTTTGTGTGTGGCACGGTTACATGAAAACAGAGCCTTTGACTTTCTTTTCTTTATTTTTTTAGAACTTTGACTTTAATAACTCATGTATTTTTTCTGCTGAATTTCTGCCTGAGTTCATTGGAATGGTCCATGAGAAACACTGTTGCTGGTTGCTATGGAACTGATTGATATTAAAAGATTATGACTTTGAGTAGAAATGAGGCACAAAGAACTTCTAAATTCTTAGAGTGAGGGTAAGAGATCAGCATTTCAGATGCAGGCACAGACCTGTTCATTTAAAAGTAACAGTTCTGGTTTTGGTAAAAATTTTGAAAATACATGTCTCACAGCCCAGCCTTATATCAAATATAAAATCTCAGATTTGTTTTATTTTATTTTTATTTTGAAGAGAATAAAACCAAGTGAGAAAAAACAAAATGGGATCAGTCAAAACATCAGGATTGACATATAGTAAGTACCTGACTTAAAACCAGAATGCAAGGTGACCTGTAATGGTTACTGTGATGTCTCTTGTTATCTTCAATAGAATTGCCCATATCATCAGGCACAATACAATTGAATATAGCAGTATAGAACAAAATCAATAAAAACAAAACGTTGGAGACATTATAGGACTTCAAAAGAGGGTGGTAGTCAAGCCAGAATGGGTATCATAGTGAATCTTACTATCTTCAGAGTAGTTGCCTAAACTCTCAGACTTGATACTATCAAACATAACAGATTAGAATAAAATCAGTTAACACAAGACAGCAGTCAAACAAAACAGATTCAAATAAAAGCAGTCAAAACAAGACAGTGAAAGCAATACAGGGCTTAAGATTAAGTTAATAGGAAATTAAAAATGGTTACCATAGTATATCCTGCTATCTTTT
The DNA here is from genome assembly GCF_034190915.1 of Cavia porcellus. Taxonomy (NCBI): domain Eukaryota; kingdom Metazoa; phylum Chordata; class Mammalia; order Rodentia; family Caviidae; genus Cavia; species Cavia porcellus. Next base: position 1,750,937 of record NW_026947493.1, read on the forward strand.
AAATAGCTGTCCATGCCATCAAATTTAGTACAAATAGACAAAGTGGAACAGAATATAACCAAACTAAACACAGTGATGAAAACAATATGGTTTCAAATCACGATACAAGATTAACAGTGTCCTCTGCCTCCCCTTTTTAAATATTTGTCCCCTTTCACGTTCACAGAGTGCATTGTACATTTTTTAGCTCACTAACTCTTCTAGTTTTTAGATTATGGAGGCAACCTGCTATTTACCTAAGTGATTCTGAACCTTTTTATCCCTGAGCTTGATCTCAAGTTATATCCATTTACCTACAAGATCCTCAAAGTTTTCCTTCCTTATAGCTAAGTAGATCTCCATTGTACAGAAGTGTCATGTCTTTCCAACCAGTCTGCAGCTGAAGGGCGATCTACTCCCACTTTTTTCTGGTTCCCTGTCACAGAGAGCATTATTTTCTCATGATAGACTTTCAGCCCATGAACCCTCTTTCAGGTTAATTATATTTCTTATACAGAGCATCTTGATGGACCCTATCTCCTGATGCACTCTTCCTGTGTTTCTTTTTATTAGTGTATTGAGGTCATCCATGTTAGTGATTATGGCCAACCTTCTCTGCTTCATTTCTGCCATGCTATTTTTCTGCCATTGGTTGTCTACTTTCCCCCTTCATTCCACTGTCTGCCCCATTTAGTGAACCCCTCTGCCACTGTTCCTGAAGCCATGGTTTTTTTTGCTCTCTCTCTAGAATGTCCTTCAGTATTTTTGTAGGGTTGGATTGGTGGTCATGAACTTCCCTAGTTCCTCTTTGTCATGGAAGCATCTTGTTTCTCCATTAATTTTGAGAGATAGTTTTGTAGAGTACTTCAATCTGAGTTGGAGGTTATTTTCTTTCAGGGCTTGGAATGCTTCGCTCCAAGTTCTTCTTGATTTGATGATTTGTGTCGAGAAGTCTGTCATGATTATGATGGATTTTCCTTCATAGGTGATCTGTTTCTTTTCTCTGACAACTTTTAAATACTTTGTTCTTGTGTTGAATTTCTGGGATCTTGATTATTAAATTTCTGGTATATATCTACCTTGATTGTAGGTGGCTGGAGTTCTGTATGCCTCACATATCTGAATATCATTTCCTTATGCTTGGGAAGTTTTCTTTAATTATTTCTATAAATAGCCTTTGTATTTCACTTGTGCTTACTCCTGCTTCTTCACTCACATTTCTTATTCTGAAGTTATAGATCTTCTTGTCATCTTCTAGTCTTTGTATTGTTACTTCCTGGTTCCTTGTTATTTTTAAGAGGTCTTTCACGATCACAAGTTGCAAATCTATCTTCAAGGTTTGATAATCTTTAGTTTCTTTCAAGCAGTTTTGCCAGCTTTCAATGGAGTTTTTAACTTTCTGGTAATCTTTAAATCTGTTTCATATATTCTAGATTTTTTTAATATCCTTCATTTCCCTCCTTTTTCTATGCGCCTCCATTCTTCTGTCTGTGTCTTCCTGAGGTGCTTAGCATTTTTAAAATTATTTTTCTTGTATTTTCCTTTACTTGTATTAGTATTTCTTTTTTAAGTTCTTTTATAATTTCATGAAGATGTTTCTTTATGTCAGATGATGTTTCTTCAGAAACTGCAAGTGTGCAACCCCCAATCTCTTCTCTGTTTGTCACTAATGGTCCAGTACTGCTTGGGGTGGAGGCTACAGACTTCCTTTTATTTCTTCCTCTTGTTATGTTTCTGGTTTCTTCCAGACAATTGGATAGTGGGGTCCCCAGCACTTCTGTATTGGTTATAATTTTTCTGAGGCATGTTGGTGTGTGGCAGGTTAGCCCCTCCCTTCTGAGTTGGTTAACCATTGGGAGTCTTCACTACATTAGTGTGTGCTGTGCCAGTGGGGTTGGTTAAGGATAGCCCGGGGAAACCTTGGCTTTGGCTATTGGTCACACACAGGGACAGGACTCAGTCCAAGCAATTCTCACCAATCTGCTCTGCACTAGAAGTGGCTGAATGAAGCTGGCTGCAGTTCTGGTTCTTATCATGCCTGACTCCAAAATATTGTCTGGCCAATCGCCCACTCCTGCGGGAGGATCCAGTTCCTCACACTCATCTCGAGCTGGTGCAGTTCTTCGGTCTGCCGCTCCCCTCTGCAACCACTGTGTCCTCCCACCAACCCCCAACTTCACCATGGGGCTTGCCAACCCCCAACTTTTCCATGATGGTTGGTCTTCAGATTCCGGTGGTGTTTTACACACAGTGGGACCAGCTCTGGTGAGAGCGCATCTGGCTACAGCCCTCTGTTCATGTCTGTCTTTTCTTTTCTTTTCTTTTCTTTCCCACTTTAGTTTCTTCCTGGGTCAAGAGGATCCATCTCCTTCCGTCTGGTCTTCTCCAGGATGCTATATTCCAGCATCTGAGCTGTTGTTCTCAGAGAGGCTTTTACTTTACTGCTTATTGAAATGATGACAGCTTTCCAAAGTGTAGTATAATCTTAGTTTTAGAACTTAAAATTCAGCTTCTAGTTTTCAGTGTACTGTGAATGATGAATGTAATGCATATTTTATTATTTATCTTTAAATGTACCAGAAAGGAGTTTTTGACCATTTTTATCTATTCTTCTGGCAACTGCATTAATGACATGCCATTTTGCTTCTCTGAGCTCATTTTCCATGTCTGTATAAAATGGGCATTCTAGGTGTGGATGCAAGAGGTAGGAGTCTGGGTTAGAGCAATTTCTGATGTCTCTCCCAGTTTTAAACCTTGCATGACCGAAGGGACAGACTGCCTTGGTGGCCCAATGGCCGCTTCACCTGTCTGCTACTGTGAAGGTTTCCTGTTATTCTCATGCTGCATATGGGTTTCTGAAGGCTTTAGATGTGATCTAAAACATTTACTTGGCTTGGCTTTTTTGACATTTACTTGCCAGCAGTATCTCAGTCAAGCAGGAATTTGGGTTAGGTTTTGAAGACTGAAAAAGTATGAATAAAAATGGAAATGGGGTCATTTATCAGCATCCATTCTTTTGTTTCATTAATTGAATTTGTGTCTCAGCAGTTAGACGAAAGAATGTGTGTAGTAACTCTTCTATTTTATTAATCGTATTTTATCTTAATCCTGTCTTTGTTTTGGCATGAAATAAGTACAAAATACAAATTCTTAAAGCTTCTTATTACCCTCCACCTCCCATGAAGTACTTACACAACAGGTTGACTGTATCTACTATTGTTTCTCTTCTACTCAGTCTTTGCTGAGTAATAACATGACTGGTTTTCTTGCCTCATATCTAACCTAGACAGTTTTTATGTTTTTAAAGGGAAGGAAAAAAGCCAATGACTGAAATTGTGTCATTGTTTTATAATCAAATGATCAGAGAAGAAAATACCCTAATAAATGCAGGACCCTTGGGAATCCTTGCACAAAGAATAGCAGCCAGGGTACTAAATAAGTGTGGTATTTTATTGAGAAAATCGGTTTTGGTTTTGCACTTCCCCTGGTAATGTCATGTCATTTATTTAGATATCCTTGGAAGAGAAAATCTTCTTATGGAAGCGACTTCTAATGATGCTGTGAGATTCTATCCTTGGACCATCGATAACAAATACTATTCAGCGGATATCAATCTGTGTGTGGTGCCAAACAAATTCCTTGTCACCCCAGAAATTGCAGAGTCTGTCCAGGCATTTGTGATTTACTTTGACAGCTCACAGGTAAGACTTTGTTTTCCATGGAGCCTTGAATAAGAGATGATCATATGCTTTTTTTGTTGTTTGTTTACCGAATTATTTGTGAGTTTTCTTAATGTCTCTCTTTCTGTTTTTCTGCTTGTACTGGCTCCCTCTAGAAATCAGGGCTTGACAGTGTCTCCTCGTGGCTTCCCCTGGCAGAAGCGTGGGTCCCAGAGGTGATGATCCTGGCCTGTGACCGGGTGTGTGAAGATGGTAAGCCCTGGGGCTGGTGCAGTGGTTTTCTCAAGCACTCATTTCATGTACATCTCATGTGACCTTGTCACTTTACAAATATATTCAGCTACTTTGAAAATCTTACCCATATTTACTTTGCTTGTAAGAATAGATACTTGAGTCTGAAGAGTCATTTTTTTTAATGTTACTTTGTTCTAGATACATTGAGGGTAACATTGCCATTAAGGAAAAAGCATTAAGATTTATGCAGGGCACCGCAGGGTGTTCATCTTGTGTTTCTACTTGTAAAGATTAATTTGCATATTATTTTAGGAGTAAACCGACAAAAAGCTCAAGAATGGTGCATCAAACATGGCTTTGAATTGGTGGAGCTTAGTCCAGAGGAACTGCCCGAGGAGGATGGTGAGTGTGGAGGGCTGGGTGGAAAACGTGACATTTACATTAAGATGAGAGACTTTTGAGTTCAGCAGAGAACAAAGTGAAACTCAAGAAACAAGGTTTCTTCCCAGCTGTGTGAAAAGGATTGGAGCCAAATCCACTAATTGAGTCTTGCCAGTAATGTGATGATCTGTTTATTTGGTTTTATCACTCATTTTAGGAATGGAAAAATGCTTTTTCAATAGATGACAGTAAAACATTTCTATCCAAAATGACTGTCATTTCTCTAATCCCTTATTCTTTCCCTATTGTCAAATGAGGAAAGCTAGACTTAATTTCATAGGTAGAAGTTCTGCTCCTTCTTTGAATGCATAACAAACTGTAGGAACTTCAGGGGCCAATGCAGACCTTATTTGTATATGTTCAGGGCGCTTGAAACCAACAAACCCAGAATACCCCTCTATCCCTGCATAGCTGTTTATTACCTGTCTTTTGCTTCTGTCTAGATTTCTTGTTTCTTGCTTTTTGTTTTTTTAATTAATTTTTTTTTTGATTCCCCAATTTTTTTCCTGTGTAGGATCTACCTGGAAAAGACAGAGTTTAGCATATCAAAACCTTTTATCTAGTACCAAAGCTAAAATGTGGGTATAAATAATTAAGTCACCAAGTAGAATGTCATACGTAGTATTAAGGAAAAATACTGATGCTGTGATATTTCAGAGATAAGAGAGATTACAGTCACATGTTAGTACTGGAATGCTTTGAAACACACCAAAACATTTTGCTGCAAAAATTTTATCCCAGTACTCACTGTTGGTTTAATACTAAACATTCAAGCTAGAATTTGTCGTTTCTGTTCCCTTGTTCCTCGCTGCCCATTCCAGGCAAAACATTTTGTTAGGTACTTGTCCTGTCTCCTGGAACCAATTAACGCGGAGTACTGAGGTACTGTGTATTTCAGTTTAGAAATGTAGAGAGTGGCTGGTGCGTACAGTGAATTCTCAGTCAGCCACTCTGGGAGGAAGTGGAAAAGGTATTGGACCTGCAGTTAGTGGGCTGCAGGGGAGGTGGCACCGATAAGATGCCAGTTGTTCTAAATCACGTTCTAGGCAAGAACAACCAATGCAAGTGAAAGCAGGTGCAGCAGACAAGATGAGCCATTACACGAAACCTTTTAAAAAACAAATTAAGTATCTTCTGTGTCTAGCTTAGACTTTTTCCAAAATGCTGTTACCTTTAATAATAAAATACTGCCAGAGAAGAAAACAAAAATGAAATCCTCAGATTTTTATTCTTGTACATTTTTAAGAATATTGAAAATTAGCAAAAAGTTTCCCCTCCTACATATGTTTTTTTAAAGCCTCCTTAAAACTTGGGCCTGACTTTATATATGTGAGCATTGTGCGTAATTGCTTATTCTGGCACTACAATTTGTTTTCTGCTGTCCTTGGGAGAAAATATATGACTGTTACCATCGAGAATTTTTAACCCTCTGTATCACTAGTCATCTCCTTTTCTTTTGTGTAAGCAGTGTTCTTGTATTCAGTAAATTAAAAAAAAAAATTTTAACATGTCATCTTTAGGCAAGATAACAAAAACCTTCCTAGAATTTTTAAAGATGAACGATTTCTAAGTCGTATTGCCTCACACTGTATTTATATTTGTATTCAAACACCCACATAAGCTGTGTGCAAGTTTGCATTAAATTTCCTCTTATTAGTTGTAACTCTTCATTTCAGAACCATTTTTTTTGTGCCTTGGGTATAACATCTAAAATATGAATCATTCCTTCAAGAATGGAGCCGTTAGTAGTTAAGAAAAACACAACTGGAGATACAACTCAGCAGCACAGTGCCTGCCTGGCAAGCACAAAGTCCTGAGTTCGATTCCCAGTACCAAAAAAAGAAAAAAATCGTGCCTCTACATTTTCATCTAGACATCCAAGGCAATAAACTCGCTTTTGTGGTTATTTTCACTGTAATTGTTGCTCTGTCATTGTTAGATTGGTGTTCTTTTAAGATTGGTCAGCCCGTGAGACAGTTGCTGTGTGCCTGCCGCTTCCAGGAAGCCATCGGGCAGTGGGCAGGGTGGATTGACTGAGACACGGTTCCAGCCTTCTGGCCTGGGCCAAGATTGCACCAGTACAGCATCAGGCCTGGTGTAGTTTTCCTCCAGGAAACGTGTGCACAGGGTTGTGCTGGCTCTGCTTTTCTTGGAGATAATGTAAATGATGTGGTCTTGGTGAAACAAGCCAAGTCACAGGCCTGGGTTCTGATGTGACTTCTGATTCTATGCCCCTCGTGTTGTGTCCCAGGGCTGGGCTGTAGCAACAGGTGCTGTGTGGAGGGACCGTGTTCTCCAAACTGTTTCTTCTAGCCACGTGCAAAGGATTTCCACCGTAGTCCTCAGTATCCTTAAGAACCATTTCCTTTGTGCATAGCCATACCTAACTGTGGCTAAGAATATCACTGTGTTATTGATGTGCTACCTGGGATTATGGCCTTTTTGTTTTGAGTCAGATCAGTCATTGATTTTTAAACTTTTTCTTTTTTTTTTTTTAATTTTATTTAAGGAGAAAAAACAAAAAAAAAAAAAACCAGAAAAAGGGTACAAGTTATACAGAATTTCAGAAAAAATAAACAGGAAATCACTAGTTAATTACATATTGTCATCTTAGAAATAGTTATTGAAGTTACAAAATTAAAGCATATAGAGGGGACTTTCAAACAGTGAAACTGCAAACAGTTTTGTTCAATGATCCAACAAAACTCAGTAATATGGTTATCTGTCTTATACACTTAAATATATATGAGTCGTATCTTTTAGAGAACTTTCTTTTCCTTTCTTTTGTACAATGACAATTACACATTTTGGGTTTTATTACTCCCACAGTTCTTACTACTTTTTTTTTTGAAGAAAGTAAAACCAAATGTGACATACCAGGACAGAGTCAGTCAAATCAAAAGGATGGACATAATACATAATGTAAAAACAAAATACAAGGTGATCAACAGTAGTTACCATAATGCCTCTTGTTATCTTAAAAAGAATTGCCTATATCATCAGTTATAATAAAATTGAACAAAACAGTAAAGAATAAGACCAATAAAACCAAAACATTGGAGACATTAGAGGAATTGAAAAGAAGATAATAGTCAACCAGAATGGGCGTCACAATGAATCTTATTGTCTTCATAGTTGTTGCCTATACTTTCAAACTTGGTACTATCAAGCATAACAGAATAGAGGAAAATCAGTCAAAACAAGATGGTGAGGGCAATACAGGGTTTCAAATCAAGTTAGTAGGAAATCAAAGTGGGTTAATAATATATCTTGCTATTTTTTATTTATTTTTCCCTTAATTAAAAGGATAAAAATGAAAAAGGAGATAATAAAAAGGAGATTGAGATAAAAAATGGGGCATAACAACAAAACAGCGCAGGTCAAAACATAGCCATTTAAGCAAAATAGTGTTTCACCACAAGACAATCCTGACATAATAGTAGTTACCATAGTGTCTCTTCCCTTAAAATCTTTGGGTATAACTTCGTATACTGTAGTATCAAACATATCAAGACAATGTAAAAGAGAATGACAATATTCAAGAGAATGACAGTATTACAGGGTATTTAGAATCAACTAACAGAAAATGAACAATGGTTTCTGTATAATCTCCTTGTCTATAAAAGTTTTTGCTTATATTATCACATATAATAAAATCCAGTAAGATACAACCTATTAAGACCGATGGAGACAGAAGAATACACGTTTGATGGGACTTCAAAACAAGATGATACTAAATTAGCACTAGCTATTATGATGTCTTGTTTTCTCCAAAATAGCTGTTCCTACCTTCCGATCTTCTCTGCCTCATTTCTGTTGAGCTCTTTTTCTGTCGTTTGTTGTCAATTTGTCTTCTTCATTTTGCTTTCTGCTCCATTCATTGTGGCCTCTGTGCCACTGTTTCTGGAATCTTGGTATTTTTCTTTTTTTAGAATATCCTGCAGTATTCTCTGTAGAGTTGAATTGGTGGTTGCAAATTCCTTTAGTTCCTCTTTATCCTGGAAGCACCTTGTTTTTCCATCAATTTCTAGGGACAGTTGTGCAGGATATGTCAATCTTGGCTGGAAGTTACTATCTTTCAAAGCTTGAATTATTTACCCCCATGCTCTTCGTGATTTGATGGTTTGTGCCGAGAAGTCTGCTGTAATTCTGATGTGTGTTCCCTTGTAAGTGATCTGTTTCTTGTCTCTGACGGCTTTTGATATTCTGTTCTTATATTGGATTTCTGGAATTTTGATTATTTAATGCCTGTGTGTAGCTCTGTTTGGGTTATAGGTAGCTGGGGTCCTGTATGCCTCATACATCTGAGTATCTTTACTTTTTGCTAAATTAGGAAAATTCTCCTGGATTATTTCTGTGAATAGCTTTTGTAGTTCATTTGTGTGAGTCCCTACTTCTTCTTTTATGTTCCTAATTCTTAAGTTATAGATCCTCTTATCATCTTCTAGTCCTTGTATTATTGCTGTTTGTTTTCTTGTTATTTTTAAGAAGTTTTTCATTTCATGCTCCCACCTTACAAATCTGTCCTCCAGTTCTGATATTCTTAGTTTCTTTCAAGCTGTTATGCCAGTTTTCTTTTTTTTTTTTTTTTTTTTTTTTTGGTCTTTTTCACTTTTATCGGTACCAGGGATCGAACTCACGACTGCCTGCTTGCAAGACAGGCGCTTATGCCGCTGAGCTAAAACCCCAGCCCCGCCAGTTTTCAATAGGGTTTTTAGTTTCCTGGTAATCTCTTTGAACCTGCTTCACGTATTCTATGTTTTCTCTATTTTCTCCATCAAACAATTCTCTCCTTTTTTTTCTGTACTTCCATTCCACCATCTGTTTTTTCTTGGGCGGTGCTTAGCATTTCTCTAACTATTCTACTGATTTCTTGCTTTATTTCATTAAATACTTCATTTTTGAACTCGTCTATGAGGCTCCGGAGATACCGCTTTATGTCTATAGATGCCGTGTCTGGTATTGCATGTTTTCTGTCTTCATCCTCTTTTTCATTTACCTTTCCTGGATCAGTGTTCTCAGGATTGGGGACTGAGGACCCTTTCTTGTTGCTCCCTTTTCCCATACTTTTTGTTCCTTCCATACAAGCGTATGTACAAGGCCCAGTTTTTTTTTTTTTCCTCTTTGTCTGTTACAGTTTGTTTGAATCTGCCAGCTAGGTGTTCCCGCCCACTGCAGTGTACTAGGGAGACACAGACCTGGGCAGCCTCTCCTGGGCCCACCCCTCCAGGTCAGCCTACTGAAGGCTTCACTGCTAGGGTGCACCGCCAGGCGCAGGGTCCTGATTTGGACTAGCCTACTGGATCTTAGTCCGTGGCGTCACCAGGCCAAGCGCTTCCCACCACTCCCGCTTGAGAGGGGAATATGTGACTATAGTCACTGCAGGGCCCTGTTCTGGCTAGTCCGCTCGTTCCCAGAATGTCCTCTGTTGGAGCCTCCTAGTCTATGAAAGGGTCCCCATTTCTCTCACTCACCTCAGGTCGATGCAGGGCTCCCTGCCAGTCCCACTCTCGATGCCGTTTGGTTCGTGGATTCCAGCTCTTAGAGCCTTCGCACATCTCTCTCCCTGCCGTGCAGATTGGGACGCAGTAGCTGCAGCAGGAAATTCAAATCACTGCTCCCAGTGGCGCAGGATCCAGCTTCCGCACTGAGATTTTATCTGTTCCTGTTATAGCATCAGGACTGCATTTCCAGTTGGTTTCTCTCAGCTTAGTTCATTCCTGGGTCAGCAGGGTACATCTCCCCTCGTGTAGGACTCCTCACATAGCACTGCTCCTGGATTCTAAACTGGTAATCTCAGAGAGCCTCCGTGGCTGCTGTTATTTGTCCGTCATGTTCTCCTGGAAGTCAGTAGTAGTATTCTTCTAAACTCTTTTTCTGATAGTTCTCTGTGTATCTTAAAACAGATAATAATTATCCAATGGTTTCTAGTGGAAGATAGAACATTTACAATGTGTTATTGTATACTAAAAGTTTTATGCTGTCTTTAGGAAATGCACTATATACATAACCAAGATAAATAGCTTGCCTTCTAAGCCAGGGTTGTGTATTTAATGAAAACTTACATTTTCAGAAGAATACAAGTGGATTCCATGAGTGAGGCATTGGGAATACTTTATTATATATCCTTTTTATATTGTGTGTTTACTTGCTCATTCCAGTTTGTAGAATATTTCTTTTGGGACCTCTGAGCTCTGTATTTGCTCTGGTTTTCTTTGAGGGGGTGGTGGTTTCTTATTACACAAGTAACAGTGTGAAGTAACAAATAATAAACAAGATAATTAAGCCACAATAATTTGAAAATGCATCCTCAGAGGAGCATGTATATACATATGTGGATGTGGGTGTGTATGTATTGTAGTTGAGTGTAAGTTTGTATATTAACATATATATGTATATATATATATGTTTTTTCCTTTTTCACTAGATGACTTCCCTGAATCCACAGGAGTAAAGCGAATTGTACAAGCCTTAAATGCCAATGTCTGGTCCAATGTAGTGATGAAGAATGGTAAGTAACTTGAGTCTCAAGATAATTTTCCCCATTTTTTGTTAAGTTTTAAATTATTGGAGTATATGTGGACCCATTAGGATTATATTAAATCTGTAAATTTGTCCTAGTTCTCAAGCCTTCAGTTGAAAGAAGAGCCCAAGGTAGCATTTCGTTGGATTTTAAATATGTGTTTAATAGTTAACTCAGTAACAATTTAGAGATCACTTGTCATATGCATAGCATTGTCTTTGATGTTCAGAATTATGTAAAACTGTAAGACATATATGCTTGTCAATTAAGAGTATGCTAGTCTAGCTGTAGAATTCAAGCCTCCACTTTTCAAATGTCAGGTTTCCCTGCAGCATAAATGACACAGGCAGGAGGTGCATAGAGTCAGAAGTGTGGCTGTTGTGTTACGCATGGGTAGTGTATTGGTCAACTTTCCTAAATACCTGGTACCCACATTTAAAAGGAGAGAGGTTTATTTTGGCTTATGGTTTTAGAGGTTTCAGTCCAGGGTCAGCTGCTCCCAAAGCTTAGACATCATGATGGAACCAAGCTGCTCAACTCCTAGCAGCCAGGAAGCAGTCAGAAGGAGTAATAAAGGAAGGGGCCAGGGACAGATGGGGGCAGACCCAAAGTCGTCTACCCATACTTCACTTCATCCAACTAGGTCCTGCCCCCTGTATCTCATTTACGTACAGGCTTAGCCATGGATCTGTGCCTTTACAAGCCAGTCACCTCTTGGGAGTCTCTGAATCCAGCGGAGCTCACAGTTCACATTAACGCACATAGGAAAGAGAGAGAGCTTCAGTCCAAAGTGTCCCAGCAGTATTCATGTGGTGGTCAAGATTTGGTTAGTGAAAAGGGACAGTGACAAGCCGGGGAACAGGCATGATATCAAGAATAACAGGTAGTACATTCCGGGTTCACCCAGGGAATTTCATTGAGCAGATGCAGCTGTCTTAGAGACCTGAAAGGTAGGCAGGAGGATTCAAGCTCTTTGCTGTAGTAAATGATAAGTCATGGGAGACTTTTAATAAGGCAGCAAGGCGAAGTTGGCATCTTTGCAACATTAATGCGTGGTGGTGTCCACGGGGCTTGATGGAAGTAGTCTGCATTCCAGGAGACCAGAGCCGCTGCAGCAGCTCACAGCTGAGGTGTGGGGGCCTGGGCTCTGGTACTGGCATGGTCTTGGGTAGAAGGCTGTGTCCGGAGTGTAGAGGGTAGAGGTGGCAGGTGGCAAGCTGGCCCACACAGGCTCTTGGGGTCTGCATTAGTTTGCTGGAGCTATAGAGGTAAAGTGTCACACACTGGATGGCTTTCGAACAACACAAATCTATGGCCTTATAGTTGTAGATGTCAGAAGCCCAAAACTGAGGTGTCAGCAGGTCATGCTCATACTGGAGGAGATGGGAAAGGATCTGTTCCAGGTGTTCTAACTTCTGTCGTTCTTTGGCTTGTGGCAGCACAGCTCCAGTCTTCGCATAGTGTTTTCTAAGAGTGTCTGTCCAAATTTCCCTTTATAAGACTAAAGTCACCTTTCTTAGGGTCCTTTACTAATTGAGGGTGGCCCCATTTTAACTACAGATAAATTCAGAGTCTGAGCTATAAGAGGTTAGAACTGTAGTGGAGGAACTTCAGGAAAATGCAGTGCAGTCGTAACACAGTCCTAAGCAAGTGCTGCCTGTGTGGGGCTTCTCTCTTGTAAGCACTTAGCTATCATAAGTTTGCAGCATGAAGTGAACACTGTAGCAAGGAATGAGAAAAACCATGTTTTATATGAACCTACCCCAGGGACTCTAAGATAAAGGTCAGGTGAACGATCAGTTTTGTACAAGTGGAATGTTTCGTCTGATTATGGATGTTAGGTAAGATCAGAACCCTTTGGCTCACCTGACATCTGCTCTCACCCTGTCATGGTTGGAGAAGCCACCTTTGGCATAATAAGTTTCCTTCCTCCTCCATCCTGGGAAGGAGAATCTGATATGTCTGTTGTAGTGAATTGAAAAGGTAAAAGATTTTATTTCATTGCCTTAATAATCAAAATAATGCTGTGATCTAGAAGGAATAAGGGAATTTTATCCTGTGATGCCATTCCCCCATTTTCAAAATCTGCTCATTATGACTGGGTCCTTCTCATTCATCCATCTATTCATTCACAGATCCCTGCTGAGCATTTACCATAATGAAGCATTGCTCTAGACTGTCTGTACTTTAAAAGTTTAAGATATGGTACATAAGCTGGATCAATTTAGAATAAAATTATATTCATTGGCATTTGTTATGTTTTTAGAACAAGTTGCAGAAAAATTTGAGTTCAATATTTTTTTGAAAAATGTGACCTCCAAGTTTATACATTAAAGAAGAGACGCATTATAATTTGCACTTGTGGTGCGATAGTTGATCTTCTGAATTTATGAGGTTTGCATCCTTGGATTCTACCAACAGTAGGGTGAAAATATTTGGAAAAATATGTCTAAATTAAACATACAGTTTTTTTTGTTATTCTCTAATCAATATAGTGTAAGAATTATAAGTAATCTTAGGAATTATAAGTAATCTGAAGATAACGTATATTGGGTATGCATACATAATAAGGAAGTACTGTTGTTTTATAGAAAGCAATTGCACAGCTATAGATTTTGGTGTCCTTGGAAGTCCTGGATATCTGTAAATTTACAAAATGCACTGAACACACTTTATTACTTTCGAAGTATGGGAAAAGGTATTTTCTTAAAATATTCTACTTATGCATTCTATTTTAGACAATGTATTAGTCCTATTTTTCATTTCTGGGATAAAATACCTGACACAGCTTAAAGGAGGAGGGATTTATTTGGCTCACAGTATCAGAGTTCATCCATGGTTGGCTGGCTTAATGGCAGAAGGGTCTGGTGGAGGAATGCTGCTCTACCCATAATAGCAAGGAAAGAGCCAGAGTCAAGAATACCCCTGTCTAGGCCACACCCCAGTGACTCACCCCCTCTCGGTACCCACCTCTTGCTGGCATCAATGAATTGATCAATCTGCTGATGAATATAGCATCTCCACTATAACAGTCACCTTCTAAAAGCCAGTGTTGAACACATGAGACTTCAGGGGACATTTTAGATCTAAACCATAACATTAAAACAATATTCTTTTAGACATAACAAACGTTAAAACAATATATTTTTTTTTTGGTTCCAGGGATCAAACTCATAACCTTGTGCTTACCAGGCAAGCATTTGAGCCACGAAGCTAAATGCCTGGCCCAAAACAATATTCTTTTAAAACCACAAAGAGGTACATTGTGAGTTTTTCATGCTGCTTTGCCCTGAGATGTCTTTGCTTTCTTCTTTTTTCTCTGTGCACTGGAACATTGATTTATTGTTAGCGTAAAACAAAATAATATATGCAGTGCCTTAGGTTTAATCCCCAGCACAGCAAATAACACCACCACCACCCACTAAAATATTTGCATTATCTTAAATCCATGTTTAAGAGGACCCTATGTGGTATGGAAAAAAAAAAAGGCTGTCTGGGAAGAACTCTGTTGTAATGCTGAAATTCGATTGCATTTGGGGGCTGCCCAGTCATGGGAAGTGTGAAGGAAATGCCTGTGTAGGCCCGTGTTGTCTGTAGAGAGCACTCCATTTGCCGAGCCACACCGTCCTTCCAGGATGACCTGTTTGCTGTGTTTTTTGCCCTTGCTTTTCTGGTGTTTGTCAAAGTGCCTTCCTCAACAGGTTTTTTCTGAATGTCCCAAGATTACCTGCCAGCAGGTACTCAGACTGGTTTGTCTTGGCTTCTTTTTCTCTTACTGGTTAAAATTATGGTTAAATAAAAATTTACGATTTTAACCTTTTTTATATGTATACATCAGAACATTTGTATTTGCTGTGCAGTCCATCACTACTCAAAAAGCTTTTTAAACCAAGAAGTTTATTTTTTTTAAATCAAAGTTGATTTACATAGTAAAAAAAAAAAACCTTAGAAGTATTGGATAACTTTTTCAGGACACTAATGACTTTATTTGAATAGAAAAATTAGTATAATCACAGTTCTTTGGGAAAGAATTGGGAAATTACATAATCCTGATTCACTATTTAGTGTTTATTGAGAAGTTATGGGACACTAATGCTATGCCAGTCCTCATCTTTATACAGGTGAGGAAAATAGTATTTTAAAATTCCATCTTACATGTTTAAAAAAATTCCAGTTTTAGGATAGACTGTGAAACTGGATGCTATGACACAGAGCACTGAAAACACACAGATCTTACTGGAGTTTCTTTGTAGTTTCTTGAACACTTGGCATTCAAAAGTCAAATAATTAATCTGAAAATCTAGTTAGTTAAAAATATAGCTGAGTAGCTTCCTTCCTGGCCTTCACCAAAATAAAATGAGTGCCCTACCTGAATGGAAATTTGTGATTAAGTGAATGGCCAAGCTGATTCCTTTGAGCTGGTATGACTTAGTCTGGACAACTTACCTGGCCACATTTTCATCACCTTTTGCCTTTAAAATGTCTCTTCTTGGCTAGGGATTTAGCTCAGTAGCATAAGAACCTGCCTGGCAAGCATGAGGTCATGAGTTCAACCCCCGGTACAAAAAAAAAATCTGTTCCTTAAAAGCAAATAATACACAAGCAACAAAGAAAACACATAAGTTAGACTTCATTAAAATTAAAAACTTTTGAACTTTAAAGGACAGTGTATCAGTTTTGTTTGGATATAACAAAATATTGGGAACTGTATACTTTATGCAGAAAAGAAGTTTATTTAGCTCACTGTTTTGGAAGCTGAAAATAAAACTTAGCCTCTTTTGGTCCTCTAATCAGGCCCTCTGACTACTTCACAGCATAGTGGATGGTAATGGCAGGAGTGTGTGTGTCTGTCTGTGTCAGAGAGATACAGGAAGAGAGACAGACAGCCATACATACATACACACATATGGCAAGAAAGAGAGACCTTCTAACTTTTTTAAATTGACCCAGTCCCATAAACTGTGATCCATTCCTGAAAGACACTATTAACCCAGTTGTGAATATCAAGGCACTTGCTTTTCTCTGGGCTCCCCCTGTTTGAGGCCCCAGATAGCCACACTGAGGACCAGCAGCCATCACACAAATCTGTGGGGAACACGTTGACACCATGTTCAAACTAGTGAAAGATAATTCTCAGAATAGGAGAAAATATTTGTAAAACATATACAGGTTGAGTGTCCCTTATCTGAAATGCTTAGGACCAAAAGTACTACATATTTTGAATTTTGAGGAAGATTTCCCAGTATTTGCATGTATATAATGAAATATTTTGGGGGTGGAACGCAAGTCTAAATGTGAAGTTCATTCGTTTTATAAGTACTTGTACACATAGCGTGAAGGTCATTTTTATATAGCATTTGTAGTGCCGCCCATGTTGACTTGATGCGTGAGATTGGATGTGGGGTTTGCACTTGGGACATCATGCCAGCATTCAAAAAATTTTAGAGTTTGGAGCACTTAAGGTTTTGGATTACCAAATTAAGGATGCTCAAACTGGTAAGGATGTAATGATGTGTAATGTGTAAAGAACTCTTGTAACTTTAATAATAAAAAAACCCAATTAAAAAATTGCAAAGAATTTTAATAGACATTTCTCCAAAGAAGATAAAGAAAAGACCATTCAACACATGAGAAAATACACAGTCAACAAGGGAAAGCGGATCACATCCATAATGAGGTAGCACTTTACACCCCCAGGGTAGCTAGGACCAGAGGTGATAGCAGTGGTGGTGAGGGTGCAGAAAGTAGATCCCTCGTACACTTCTGATGGGAATTTCAAGCAGTGCTACAGCCATTCGGGAGTAGTAATAGTTGCTCAAAAAGTTAAACATCAAGTTATCCTGAGACCACAAAATTCTACTCTTGGATTTAGCCAGTAGAACTGAAAACTTGTCTTTGCAAAAATTGTGCACAGATGCTGGTAGTACTCCACAGTATTATTCATAATAGCCTAAAAAAGAAAAAAAAATAGAAAGATACAATGGAGTGTTATTCAACTGTAAAAGAAACAGAGTACAGAGATATACACTACAATGTAGGTAAGCCTCAAACTGCTATGCTAAGCGGAAAAAGTCACACATGGGAGGGCCATGTAGTATGTAACTGCTTTTATATGAAATGTCCAGAATGGTTAAATTCATAGAAATAGAAAACTTGCTATGGACATGAGATTCTTTTAATTGGGTGAAGAAAATGTTCTGAAGATAGATGGTGATGTTCATTATACAATTTTGTACACATATTACAAACCATTGAATTGTACACTATAAAAAGTGATTCTGATTTATGATTATCCCAATAAAATAAAGACAGGAAATTATACCCCTAGTGATGATAATGCAGTGGTAGGATGAGTAGTGGAGGCAAACATACTGACAATAGCTTCCTACATGCGTCTGTGATCTTATTGTAGGATATATCCATACAAGGCAAATAAGGACTTGCTTCTCAAATCTCAGATCACTGTAACTCAGGGACATTTCCCAAAGCTTACAATTGTTTATCAATTACAAATAAAATGAAGACATTACTGAATGAAGCAGGCAGTGATTTGTGGACTATGTCGAACTAAAATTTGATCTGAGCAGAAAGTAGATACGTTTTCAAAAGGTGCTACGGTGAATTCTCATTAATGATAGTTTTACCTGATTCAAGTTGGGAAGATAGTTGGCTGACACTTTTAAGTCAGTTGTCTCGGAAAACAGTCACAGTTTTCTTCCCAGTACTTTTCTACACACTCTTTTTTTCCTACCAATACTGTTACTGGTTTGGTTGACCAGATCACGCACTGGTGTTTCCTTGAAGTGATAGCAATTGCGAATTGACCAGGGCAAAGCAGCTGGAGTATAGAATCTGCATGGCCACTTCTGGGGGTAGTTTCCCCTCATGCAGATCGGAAGGCAGCCCGAAGAAGAGAGGCTTTCCTGGCCATATTCATTTAGTGAATGAGTGGCTAAGGTGGGACCAGATGGTACCTGACAGGGTGTTTGTGTGGTTTTCCATTACAGTGTGTTGGCTTACAGTTACTGCCCAGTCAGAGATAGGAGCACAGAGTAATTAAATAGTTTATCCAGATACATGGGAAACCATTGGCAGGGCCAGGGGAGGTCCTTGGCCTCAGAACCCCCCTTGCCTGGGTGCTCTAGCATGGGTAAGACTGTAGTGAGGCTGACTGAAAGTAATGACTGTATCTAAGACTTTAGCCTTTTTCTTATTGCCTTTAAATATATCTTTCTAAATAATCTTTATGGAATGGTGTGGGTCCTAACCCTATTCCATTGTCTGCACTTGATCCAAAGTACAAGTAAAGCTTCTGGCTGTATGCCGTAAGTATTTAGAAATTACTGATGAGTGGAAGGTAGTTTATATATAATTATTTTACATGGAATCACTCTGCAGTTTGAATTAATGATTATTTGTGTATAGTGGATAATGTCTTTTTAAAATTTTAATCTTGGATTTAAGAGTGAATAGGGTAAATGGCAGTAATACAGTTAAGGGACAAATTATTATAGTTACTGTTGCCTTAAGGAGGATCCTTTCTGAGAAATGATGCATTATTTCATAATAGTGCAAACATAAGCCTCCACAAATCTGGACGATGTGGACTGGTCCCTCAGCCTGGCTGCCTCGTCCAGCCATTGAAGCACAGGAGACATGGGAAGCAGGATGCTGCTGCTGATGAAACGTGGCACACCATACTGTGGTACACTTTTTTTAGTAGGTAGGAGTATAACCTAAAGTCACAATAAAAATGATAGCACAGTAAATATATAAACCAGTAACACAGTCGTTTATTATCATTCTCAAGCATTACACATTATATGTGATTGTACATGCTGTACTTTGTGGGACCAACAGTGTGGTAAGTTTGCTTATACCAGCTTAACCTGTTCATCACTATGAACAGGTTATTCACACACCCTGCTGGGACAATATCTGGCAATGGGAATTCTCAGCTCCGTTTTTTTTTTCTTTAAACCATGCAACAAAAACCTTTATTAACATTTTGAACAGGTTCAGCTATTATTGAAGCTGGTAATTTCTAAACTTAAATTGGGGCAAATGGCTGTAGTGCAAAGTACTACCATCCTGGACACTGAAGAACTAACAGTCACCCCTCAGATGGAGGACCAGGTGCAGAGTAGACTTTTTTTAAGCCCACAGGTCCAGCGCCATCTATGGAGCCCAGGTTAGTGACAGTAGAAAATGTTACAGTAGGAAGAGATTATAAATCTCCTTGGTAGCCATCACTTCTGTGTTAACCTACAGCTGTTACATTCTTGGCTCTACCAGTGTCTGCTTTTATAAGCTGAAGCATTCATTCTTAACTAGGGCATTCCTGCATCACCCACAACTGGATTTTACTAGGGGACAGAAAAAGCCCCTTTAAACTTTTTATGTATAGAGCATGTGTAAAATACATGAAAATATATACAGTGTATCTGTGGTACTAATATTTCATTGAGTAAGTGTATCACAATTAGAAAAAAGTGCCTTACTGGCTCCCTGGGCGCCGTGATGAAATGGTGGTGGGACCCTGACTGTCAGGTCTGGTTGTGACCTGATAGAAGTCCCCAGGTGCCACATGAAGACCAAACTGACAGGAAGTCAGTCGGTGTCCATTAGCATTGAAGGCGGGACCTCAGTGGGGTCCGGGAAATGAAACAGTTAGGAGGACCATGTTTATGATCCGTGGTCCTCTCATCCATCCAGTCTCATCTGTGTGTACGGCGTAATCTTTCCCATAGCATCATGCCTTAAGTTTCCTCCTCCTGAGAACCGGTTTGTGAACTTGGGGAAGATTTCATTTCAGCTGCTTCCTTCACTTACTCCCAGCACCTGTCCGAGCTTGGTCTGTGGCTTGGAGACCAACCATTTGGGCCTGTTGTTTATAACTTGCAAATGTCTCTTTTATTGTCATTATCATGAAAGGTGAAACTGGGGATCAGTGCTTTATGCCAAATGTAACAAACTGTCCAAGGTGCTTCTCCTTCAGCCTCTCTCTTGATCTTTAGGGAGCTCATCTTTCCATTTCTCAGCGTGTCCAGAGACCTTCGTGCAAGTCTTTTGTTGTCACTAAGGTATTCAAGGCATCACATTCAAGACAGGCTGTTGCGCTCAGAAGCTTCCTGGAAATAAGAGTTGGTTTTAAGAACAAGTTGTTTCTTGTTTTTTTAAGTGGCGTTGTCATTGTTTTACAATAATAAGTGCTAATTTAATGTTAGCCAACGCTTCTGTCCCTGGTTTTG
The DNA here is from genome assembly GCF_034190915.1 of Cavia porcellus. Lineage (NCBI taxonomy): Eukaryota > Metazoa > Chordata > Mammalia > Rodentia > Caviidae > Cavia > Cavia porcellus. The sequence continues at coordinate 1,771,045 of NW_026947493.1, forward strand.
TCACTTGAGCACTGGCAAGTGCTGTAGTGGTTTAGTCTACATTGGTGGCTCTTGGGAATTGAGCTCTTCTTTTACCAAATACCACTAAACAAAAGTTTAAAGGGGCTTTCCTATCCCCCACTAAAATCCAGTTGTGGGGAAGTAGGAATGCCCTGGTGAAGAATGAATGCTTCGCCCTCCTTTTTCCCTTCCTTCCCTCTCTCCATTCATGTGTGCACATGCATGTGTGTTACTGTTACTAGGGTTGGAACCTAGGGCCTGCCTTCACACTGAACTATATCCCCAGCTTTGTAGTCAGGGTTTTTAAGGGGAAATATTTAATATAAGACACATAAGTTATAGGATTATTTTATAATACACTCCCAAAGAGTCAATTGCACAAGAGTACAGGAGATCTGTCCACACACTAGAGACCCAAGAATTCAGTTGAGGGCCTGTATCCCATAGCATCGTCCTCCAGGAGTCAACTGGAGACCTAGACACGACAATGTCTCATGCATGTCTGTACCAAGACTACACTGGGAAGGCTCAAAAGTAGGGTAGCTGGAAAGTCTGTGCCAATGGGATGGAGGGTCTGTACCAGCAGGATGAGGGATCTGCCTGGAGCCAGGAAGGACCGGAGCTCCCCCAAAGAGAACCATTCCTAACCTTAGTGATAGCAAGGACCCAGGTTCCTCTGACAGTGAGAACAGCTGAATTTATACTAGGAAAGCCAGCATGACAAGCTTCTCCAGGAGAATCAACAGCACCATCTTTCCCTTCAGTTATGCTTTTATACTGCTGGCAGTGATCCTCAGGGTGGCCTTCCCCATCCAGCATCACGCTGACTCAGTTCAGCTGGGTGTTCCAAGTTGACCATGAGTTAATCCACACTAGCTTTTCCATTTTGTTTTGAAAAAGGGTCTCAGTAGGTCATTAAGTTACCAGGCTGGGCTCAAACTTGGAATCCTTTTGCCTCAGTCTCCAAGACCCTACTTCAGCCCCTCAGAGTCCTGGGTTTATAGGCATTGGTCCACTGAGCCTGGTGGGACCTTTTACTTTCTAATCGGTGAAGGAGGAATTAGACTAAACAAGTGTTGCAAAGTTGTGGCTTTGATCTCCCAATGGTAAGCAATAATTGAACAGACTGGATTTCAAAAGGCCTGAGAGTTTACTTTTGGCTTATCTATTGTTGTTAAGTCCTCAGTAATACAGCTGGATTTAGTAATGCAAGTGGATTTCAGTATAGAAACAAATCTTTCACAATTTTTGTTTCCCATTACAAATGTTAAGAATTGAGCACTTACTAGTGTGTGTCCCTCTACATGTAAGATTTGGTGGCAGATTTGGGTAAGATATACACTTATTAGTGTGTATCCCCCTACATGTAAGATTTGGTGGCAGAAATCCTGGATTCCAATTCGAAGAATCCTTTGAAGATCAGTAATAAGAAATGAACACCAAAACACAGGTCTGTTTAGGGCTTATCCATACCCAGCCACTCTCCTGAGAAAGTAATGGCCAAGGCCTTTTACATGCATTTTTAGTTTAAAATGACAATTAAATTAAAATTTGGCTCTTAGGGGGCCTCAAATTAGTGAGAAGAATGGTTAACAACGATCATAGTCAGGAGGTCTGTCGCTGCCCAGGTGACCTTGGGAATGAGGCTGTATGTCTCCTGTTCCCTAGCACAGCATGGAGTCAGGCCTGCCTTCTGCTCTTTGAGACTGAGCTCTTCAAGTCACAATGAACTGCTCCTCTTTCTAACCCAGTGCCTGGCCTCACAGAACCCAAGAAAGGATGTGACTTTTCAGCCGGCTGCCTGAGTGGGTGCTGCATCACAAGTGAAGGAAGATGGGTTGGATTCCTTTTGGTCTGTGTGTGGAGAGGATAATTTGGGGAAGAGACTGCATTGTGAGAGGAGGAGGCAAAGAGAATTGTGAGACATGAGGGGAGACGGGGAAATGATGCACAATTACAGTGCTGTGGCTTGTTTCAAATGCCACCTTCAGAAGGAGCCACAGGCACAGGAAGGATGAGCCCGCTTCTCTGCTGCCACCTTGTAGACGTACCCTTGGCCCTCTTCCATTGGGCGGAGTTTTAGAGCCAGTTATGAGTCACAAAAGAAAGTTCTGTTTCTCCAAGTTGAAGTCTTGTTTCATGAACAGTCAGGATTTCCAACACTCACTTCTGAGTGATTTCTCCCGATTCTGAACTTTCCTTTGAGGAGTTCTAGGAGTGCGCTACAGGCCCTGGAGCTGGGACTGTACAGCGGCTGAGCTGGTGTAAAGCCAGCTGCACAGCTCTGGAAAAGACGGGCTCCTTCAGAGGCTCCCCTCAGCTTGAGAATACGCCTGTGTGTGTGCATGGCAGTCACGGCCCGTCTTAATTAGTATTGTGGGTGATTTTCTTCTTTGTATTTTCTCTATCTTATAAATTTTATGCAGTGAACTTCTTGTTTATAATCAGGAAAATTGAGGAAAATAGGCCTCCTGGTCATAGTCATTATCTGCCTGAGTAATAGCAGAAGCAGAGCTGGACTTACAGGGGACATCCTGGGTCGCCCAGGAGAGCTGAGTGCACTTGCTTGAATGGAAAGCTGGGCATGGAGTGTTAGAAACAGGTCGAAGCCTGTCTCCTTCCCTGAGTGCTGCTTCTAATAATGCAGTGGGAAGCTTTGTCTTTCTGAAGGAATAGTTTAGTAAAAGAGAGTAAGGTTTTTTTTCCTCATTCTTCTGTGACTTCAAGAAACATTTCAGTTTACCAAACAGAAGCGGAACATAGTGTAAATGTGTACGCTTCTTTTTCTGACACTAGTGACATCATTTCTGATGAAATACATTCTTAAAAGAATTTTTGACCCAAATATTATGGTGTTGTATAAGATGTTGTATAAGAATAATCATTCAAAATCACATACAGCTTGTCTATGTAAATTAAAATATCTTAGTTGGGCTGTAGTAAATGGGGTCTTGCTCATCATGTAGCATGAATAGAAGAGAACATGTTTATGATAGCAGGAAGATATTTTGTGCAGAGAGGAAAAGTATGTAAAGAAAACTTAAATACAGAAAATCTTTGAACTTAAGATGGTGCCCAATAATTGCTACATTAAAGAAATAAAAACCAAACTCTGGAAACAGATATTTCTGACAGATCATTTAAGAGATTTAGTGGTATGTAGGCCTGGAAAGTCTTAGCACTTGATACAGATGTAAAGTAGAAACGTCTCTGCCTGGCTGCCCCTGCTTGTCACACAGGTGGGCAGGCAGTACTGCATCCTGTCCCCTCCTCACCCCTGTTTCCTTAGCACCAGGCTGGGAGCTGTGCCGTGCAGAAGAGCGGCTGCAGGGGTTTCCCATGTAGCTGAAGGTGGCCGGTAGACGGCAGGCAGGTGTTTACACAGGCTGGTTCTCCAAAGGGCAGCTGGGAAAGTAGCTGTGGGCTAAGATCATTAGGAGTTTATCTCAGAGTAGGGGAGAATATTGAAAGCACTGATACTAAGTGAGGATTGAATCTTTTAAGTGTCTTGATTCTCTTCATTAATTTAATTGAAAATCTTTTCAAAACTGAAGAATTTTACCCCAAAGTTTCCTGAACTGATGAGATTGATTATTCGTGATTGTCAACTGAAGGCACTTTTGCACACGTGCATGCATACACCCATCCTTTGGGTATGTAACTAGTGGGTTGAGGCCAGGAATAGAGACCTAGTCACTTGTCTGCCATGAGTTTTATGTGACTGATGCCTCCAGGAGGTGTAGGGCTGGGGGCTCGGATCAGTACGTGAGTGGCCCATAATTATTCAGTCCTGCATTTACTTTGGTCCTGTGAAAATCAGACTAAACTGGGGACATAATAGATGGTGACAAATGAGAGAGAACCATTCATGAATATAAAACATCTTTTTGAGGTGACCCAAGTTTGTAGCATGCCCCATATTTGTACATCAAGTTATATAAGAGTTGTCTCAGTTCTTTCCTCTGACAGAACAGGGTCTCTGGGCCTAATGAAAAGGAAATGGAATTTAGAGTTAGGGTCTCCTGGATTTCAAGTTCTGGTTCCAACTATGTGACTTTGGGTGGGTAACTTAATCTGTCTGAGTTGTACTCTGTAAGAGATAACAAATAATTTGTAAAATGAGATAGCACAGTACATAAGGAATATGTTGATTTCTGTTTGTGTGTAGAGGATGTAGTTTATGATGAGGATTAAAGAGGCATTTCATGTTCAGTACTGAAAACATTACTTTGCACATCCTTAGCATTTAGTATATGTTCACTATTATTATTAACCCTAACAGTAATCTGTAAGCAAAGTATTGTTATACCCACTGCATAAATGTAGATACTGTAGTAGAATACAGAGAAGGTATAACTTGTAAGTCACAAGGTACGTGGTAGAACAGGGATTCAAATCTGTGCCTTTATCTCCAAATTCATATATTTGTATATTGCCTTGATAAAGAGAAGTGGGAGAAGAGCAAAAATATTAAAAGGAAAATATATTTTTTTAAAAATTACTTTTCCTCTTATGCCCATACTAAAATTTCCCTCTTGGTTTAGGTTTATAATTCTTGAAATGTCTCATGTGATATATGTCAGTTGCCATGCATTTTGTTTCTGGTGTAACAGCCTTTAGATTTGTAAAGATACCTCAACAATTTCACATCTTTAAAGTTTTCTTGAAACTTACTTAAAATAAATTCTCATTCCCACACCTTGAGAACCTTCCATTTCAAATCTATGTTAGAGGCAGTAGTGGTTTTGTTTCTGGTCATACCTAGAAGAATCTGTGCTAATAACCAGCACCACTAGATTTTCCCCATGACACTGTCATTTTTATCTTTTGTCCCATTGGTGCCTACTTACTAAACTACTGAAGCTGGCATTTTTAGGATGGCGTTTAATACACATTAGTCTCTGCTTATCTGTGTTTGCAGTTACAGTCAACCATAGCCTAGAAATTCTAGAAATACACAGCTCATTAATTTTTAAATTGTCTGCTTTTTCAAGTAACATAATGAAATATTGCCGTGTCTCAATCCATCCTCCCCATAATGTGAATTACTCATATGTCCATTGTTTCTACATTGTATATGCTACCCACCCATCAGTCATTTAGCAGCCATTTTGGTTGTCACATTGACTGTTGAGGTATTTCATGGATGAATTTTACTTAATAACAGCCCCATGGTGGTGCCACCCAGCAATTGTGATGTGCTAATGAGAAGCTTTGTTTTCTTTAAGCATCTCCTCACTATGTCACAAAAAGGGCAAGCTCATTATAATAAAGATACATATTTTGAGAGAAGGTGGCCATATTCAATATAGTTTAAATTGAACATTTTATTAGTTATTACTGTTAATGTCTCAACTGTGTCTAACTTATAAATTAAACTTTATCATGCGTATATATAGATACATTGAGTATCCTTGATCCACAATGCTTAGGACCAAAAGATTTTTGGATTTTGGGTAATTTTTTATTTTTTTGATATCTGCACCATAGAGGTTTCTTTGGGATAGGATTTTAACTTCATTAGGAGGTCAGGTGTGGAATTTCCCATTTGTAACAGCATACTAGTGCTTGAAAAGTTAAGGATTTTGGAGCATTTTGACTCTCTGGAACATTCAGCATATATAGGAAAAACAATATATAGTGTTTAGTACTATCTGTGGTTGTAAAATCTGCAAGGGATCTTCCTGTAGGTCTGTTAGCAGGCTTTGGGATGCCGGAATCTCCTAGTGGTGATTTCTAGTTCTTTCTGTCACAAATAAAGAATGAAATAAGCATGAATTGTGACGGTTTCACATTTTTTTAAAGGTAGAGGAAAAAATGGAAAGGTAGGGGAAAATGAGCACTGCAGAGTGAATGTGGAAAAAAGGAGAAAAATAAACATGCACTCTCCAGTGTAGGGTGGGCTACCTCGAGAGGGCTGGACAGTGAATGTTTGATGGCAACAGTTCCTTTGTTACATCCCACGCCCTTTCCAAAACCTCTGGAGAAAAGTCCACGTGCAGGGCTCAGGATTGTTCTGTGCCTGTGTCCCAGGATCTTGTCATGCCTCCTGTCCCAGCTAACTTTAGCCACACCCTACCCTTTTGCTTCAGATCCCCCTATGCATACGGAAGAACTGTATTCTTACTTCAACTTCCAGAGTAATCTGTTTTCCATAACAACTTCCCCTTTCTGTGTCCCTGAAGAGCCAGAAGTTGAGTCGGTAAAGTGGCATTAGTGGAACCATGGATACTAGAGCAGATTTTAGCAGCAGTCTCGTAAAGGAGGAGTCCGGGCTTGTTAACAGGGATGATGTTTCCATGCTTGAATTCTGGGAACGGAAGTATCTAGCAACCAAGATGTATGTAACTCTTTCTTATGAGAAGAATAGGGGTAGAGTGGGTGCATGTGGACAGAATTTTTTAAAACATGGAGCCAAGCAGGACAGTTTTTTTTAAAGCTACAGGGTACAAAAAATACCGAAGTCTTCTCAGCAGTATTAATGTACAGGCGCTCTGCTTTGGATAGACAAAAAGGAATTATTTTTTGAATTGTAGAAGTTGATTTTTTAAACTTCCTTAAAATATAAGTAGTGGAACAAAATGAACTGTCTTTTTACAAGACTTCTCCATTGTTCATAAGAAAATACTGAGCACAGCCTGTCATAATCAACCTGAAGCCTGACTGTAAACTCAGTCCATCTGTGAACCTTTTAATGTTGGAGCTCTTACTTTTATCTCTATTAAAGTAACTAAAGGAAGAGAAAAAAAGCTCAGCTGATTTTAAGTGACTGTTAAGAGAGGTTAAAAGATGCTTCTTTATGACATTAAAGATTTCTACAGTACAAGGGGCCTTAACCGTGTATAGCAGCCAACCCATTTTATAGGTCAGAAAGTTGAGGCACCAAGAGATTAATTTGTCTGAGATCATATAGGTAGGTAAAGCCATGGTTGAAGTCTTTTCTGCCTGCCCACTTGTCCAATTCTGTCTACTGTTCTTTTTCATAATTTGATCCATTAGAATTGAGGCATTAAAATTTTTTACTGTTTTTAATCATGGTAAAATATACATAGCATAAAGTCATACAATGTTTAAAAAGTGTCTTTGTGTAGGTAATACACAAACAAGGAACAAAATCAGGAGGTGCATGTCCAGAGAAGTCAGCTCCCACTCCTAACTCCTGTTCCTCTGGGCTCCCTGCTCTGAGACAGCACTGTGAAGGAGGTGGCTAAAGTTTTAAGAGGACATGTATGAACTGACATTGTGTTACATGATTCTTCAAGAGTTGCAGCCCAGCCTGTCAAGCTTAGGGAATGCCCAACAGAGGAAAATCATAAGCCATGGGATTGAAATAAGGAGAGCTTTATGAATCAGATTTGAAAATTACCCAAAGCCTGAGTTCTTTCCAGCAACAGAGGGGAGGAGGAATGTATTACAACAGTAATCATGGGATCCTGCCTTTCATACAGACAGCCTGAAGTGTAAGAGGGCCCATGTATCCTTGTGACAAGTAAAATCCCCAAGTCTTCTGTAACTGTGTTACAATGTTGGCGAAGGAAAGGGTTGCCTTGGTGTTTGAGTAAACAGATCCTCTGCTCTGAATCAGTGTCGGAAGCAGGGAGCCTTGGAACGCTAAGTGCCTTCCTTGATTTGGTCATATGAGGTGAGGGGAGCCTGGAGTCCCTGTGAGAGAGGGGAGAGACCAGGTGGTGCTCAGAAGGAGCGAGAGAGACAGGAGTGGGCTCCAGGAGGACTTGGGGAGGAAGGTCAAGGTGGGAGGAGTTATATTTTCAAGAGAGAAGCCCTTTGGCATCTCTGCTGTTAAGACTCCCAGATAGGATTTCATGTTCTACTCCAAGGCAGGGTTTTTCTGATCCTGAGCTGTGTCTGGAATATTTGCTAAATCTAGAGATTGCTTAGCCTGTGTCCTAAGGTGGAATTCTCAGGTAGAGTCCTTGGATCTTGAGGTCATTGATTCTGTGCATTTGTTTCCAGACTTGTTCTCCGCAAATGCAGACTAGAGAACTTGATCACAGGTGGCTCATTCATCTCAAAATTGCTTTATTTCAGAATACATGTGTGTTCTTCTTTACTTCCTAAACATGTCTTGCGGCTGATTTTTAAATTTTTTTTATTTTTTATTTTAAAGAAGGTAAAATTAAACACAACAAAACAGAACAAAATAGGACATAAAAAGCAATGTAAGATATAAATTTCAAAGCTAGATGACCTGAGATCTTCACTGTCATATTGTCTCTTGTTTTCTTCCAAATAGTTGTCCATGTCTTTGCATACAGAGAATTCATACAAAACAACATAATATAAAACTGATCTGAACAGAATGAGGAAGGCGTTTTAGGTCTTCAAAACCAGACAATAGGGAGGTCACTAATGGCTGTCATAGTCTCTCCTCTTCAAAATAGCTGTCCATACTTTCATGTTTATTGAAGTTTAACAAAACAAAACAGACAGGTGGGGAGGGGTTGCTTGGTTTCCTGGTGCTCCAGGTCCCAGCATGGCTCGGGTCCTGGTAAACGCCAGTGGCTCCCGTTCTGGGCCACCCACCGGAGCCTGCCACACTCAAAGCCACTCACCAGAGGGGAAGGGATTGCTTGGTTTCCTAGTGCTCCTGGTCCTAGGCCACCAGAGCCTAAATTTTATTATTTTAAAATGCTGGGACATTTGTTTATATGACTGTTAAAGTGTGAGTGTTGTTAATCTTTGCAAATGAAACCATGGAGTGGTCTTTTTGTATATTGTAATGACATGGTCATTATTTTTTTACCTAGGCTAATACTCTGAAAATTTATGTAGTGTATATAGGTAGCTTTGTATCACTGTGACAAAATATTCAAGAGGATCTGCTTATGAGGAGGAAAGGTTTACTCCGGCTCACGGCTTTAGAGATCTCTGTCTGTGGTTTCCTGGGCCTGGGTGAGCCAGTGTGTCTCAGCTGGAGCACACCACGCACAGAGGAGGCCTGTTCGCCTCTGGGTGACTGGAAGGCAGAAGGAGGGAAGAGGGCTGTGATCTCAGTCTCTTCTTCAAGGCACCCCAGGGACCTCGCTTTCTCCTATGAGCCTGACTCCTGACAGTTCCTGTCTCCCAGTCCTGCCACTGTCTGGACACCAAGCCTTACCAGGGCCTTTAGGGAATGCTTTAGATCCACACTTTAACAGCATGGCAGTTGATTTTAACCACATTTTATAGTCAGAACTTTGATAATGAGAAAATGTCCTTCGTTCCGTCACCACCACAACCATTTTAATAGTTTAGAATGCAAATGAAACTTCCTGGTGATCATGTCTTTTCTTTCCAGATAGGAACCAAGGCTTCAGCCTTCTCAGTTCATTGACTGGGACAAACCACAACCTTGGGACAACAGAGTCACGTCACTCAGAGGTAAAACCTCTCTTGGATCTTTATCTTCTTTGGCCTTAATTTCTCCTTCTCATTATGACTATGTACACATTCATCATTTTTTCTTTTCCATTTATTTATTTGTTTATTTGGTACCAGGGATCAAACTCACAACCTCATACTTGCCAAGCAGGTGCTTATGCCCCTGAGCTAAATCCCCAGCCCTTCTTTTCCATTTATGAGGAGACAGAGAGTATGAAGAATAGATGACAGGAGGGACTTGTGTAGGCTTGCTGTGCCAGGCACCTGTTGGAGGTGGCTCATTTCAGAGCCAGAGATATAGTCGCAGCTTGGACTGCTCTGTGTTTTTTCCCAGAGTGTTTTTTGAGGTACACCTGGATTTGCTTGAGACCTCCTGATCTTTTAAGTAGAAAATAAAATAGTTGTTAAATGCTTCCTGTGTCCAAGGCCCTACAAATGTGAGGCAAAGCCTTTGCCCTCTGTGAGCTGATGGTCTGGTCTCAGCCCTCTGCATATGGCCAAGCCTGAAGCCACATGCCGTGTAGTAGCTCCACAGAGCTTTCTCATCAGCCTCTAAGCTGCGGGTATTTTGATTATGAACATTTTTTACATTTTGAGTATAACATGGATCTTTTAAAATAATTTTAAAGGTATGTTGTCATTGGTACCTACTAATTTTATAAAATCCTGGGTTTTAGTTTGGTGTTTTCATATGGCATACACATATTTGGATCATACCTATTTCCCCATCACCCTCTCTTTTGTTCTTTACTGCTGAATAGTACTGCACTGTATGAATTTCTCACTTTCTTCATTCTCCTGTTGATGGGCACCAGGCTGCTTCCATGTCTTGGCTATTAACAGTTGTGCTGCAGTAAATGTGAGTACACAGGTATCCTTAGAGTGTGCTGACCTTGGAGTATATAGTAGGGCCCTGGTGTTCTATTCTTAGCTTTTTGAGGAAGCTCCATAGAGATTTACACAGTGGTTGTACTAATTTACATTCTTTACCAACAGTGCAGAGGGTCCCTCCCTACCAATCCTCCCATTCCCATCCTTACCAGAATTTATTATTTTTGTATTCTTAATGTTAGCCAGCCATGCGTGTAGCACGTGACAATCCCAGCTCTGGGGAGACTGAGGCAGGAGGATTGCTGTGTGTTTGAGGACAGTCTGGTGTACATAGTGAGTTCAAGGACATAGAGTGAGACTCTGTCTCAAAAAACAAAACAAAACCTGTCTGACTGGGATGAGATAGAATCTCAATATTGTTTTGCTTTGCATTTCCCTAATGGCTAAAAATGTTGAAAATTGTTTTTGTAAACTCATTGGCATTTGTACTTCTTTTGAGAAATCTGTTGTATTCAGTTGCTCATTTATTGATTGGGCCATGTGTGTTAGTGAGTTGGGATGTGTGTGTGTGTGTGTGTGTGTGTAAAGATTTTTGAGTTCCTCGTATATTCTAGGTATTAATCCTTTGTTGAAAAAGTACTGGCAAAAAAATTCTTTTACTTTGTAGGCTGTCCTCTCACTCTGTAGGTTTCTTTCTTGTGCAGAACCTTTTTAATTTGATATAGTCCCATTTGTGAATTCCTACTATTTTAGTAGGTGAGACATTGTGATTTTGTACAGGGATCTATTTCATTCTATGGTATTAATTTTACCACCACCAATACATTTAAGAAGCTATCTTCAACATCTGTTTTTGGTCCTTTAGTCAGGAATCCTATGGCTGTAGTTAAGTGGGTTTGTTTCTGTGTCCTTCTGTTGCATTGGTCTATGTGTCTATTGTTGTGCTAGTACCCTGCTGTTTTTGTACGATCACTTTGTAGTATAATTTGAAATCAGGTATTGTGATGCCTCTAGCCATGTTTCTTTTGCTTAGGATTGCTTTTGCTAGTCTGGATCGTATGTTTCCATATGAATTTTAGGATTTTTTTCTAGTTCTATAAAGAGTATCGTTGGAATTTTGATAAAAATTGTGTGGAATTTGTAGATTGCTTTCAATAATATGGATATTTTACCAAAATTGATTCCACCAATCCATGAACATGGGAAGCTTTTCATCTTCTCGTGTCTAATTCTGTTTGTTTCTTCAGGGTGCATAATTTTCATTATAGAATTCTTTCACTTCCTTGGTTAGTTGATTCCTAGGTATTTATTTACTTTTTGAAGCTGTTGAGAAGGAAATTATTTTCCTGACTTCTTTCTCAGCTATTTGATTGTTGGTTTATAGGAAAGCTGTTGATTGTTTAAAGTTGATTTTGTACCCTACTACTTTGCTGAATTTGTGTGTTAGCTCTAAAAGCCTTATGGTGGCTCTTTGGGGGTTTCCTAAATATATAGGATTATGTCATCTGCAAATTAGGGTGATTTGACTGTTTTTTCCTATTTGTGTCCCTGTTAGTTCTTTTTCTTGCCTGATTCCTTTGCCTCAGATTTCACCAGCTGTCCTGAATAGGAGGCCTGGCGTCAATGTCCACCTTGCCTCCCTGATTTTAGAGGAAATGCTTCCAGCTCCTCCCCTGTGGTATAATGCTGACAACATGCTACTCACATGATACGGAAAGCATGTTAACCCGGTAACCTGCTGGGAAGTTCTATATCAGTTTCACTGTACGATCTTAGTTGGCTTTATTCTGACTTGTTCTGTATATATATACTTTCAAAAAAAAAAAAAAAAAAAACAGAGTCAGAACACTTGCTAGTCTCTCCCTGAGGACAGCTGCTCCTGGGTTAGGAATTTTCAGCCTTTTTAAAATAGGAGCAGCCTTGTCATTCTTTCTTTTTTTATGTACAGCTCTTATTGCCAGCCGGGGAGTGTGAGCCTTTTGGGGATTTATATGTGACGCAGCCAACTATTAAACTGTTGTTTCTGTGTATTTTCTTCTAAGCAGCTCCCTTTGCCAGCGGCAGACAGGACAGAATCGCTCCTGGACCGCGGTGCTGCCTCTAACACAGTGGATGCCCAGGGCGACTGCCTTGTGGGTAAGTCCTGTGGCCCCCAGGAGCCAGCTCTGTGGAGTTTGGAATAAGACACCCAGGCAGGAATTATTGAGGGGGCGGTCAACTGTGAACTTGCAGAAGGGAAGGAAATAGATGATGTACCACAAATAAACATGAGCCTTGCTCATGATGTCAGAAAAAAGAAGAAAAATACATATAGGTACCAGTTCCTCTTTATTTTTTTTAGTAGGATTTTGATTCAGATCACGTTCAATAAGATGGATAGAACCAGCCTTCGAGTTCTGTGTTCCACAGTTTTTGTCATAGTATTTAACAGTAGTCAGAATTAATGGTGACAAGAATAACGCAATACTATATTCATACGCCCTTTCTCATCCTTTTGGAGTTTTTTAATATCTACTTTCATTTGGTAATGAAATTCGGCAAAAAAAGAAAAAGTTCCATAGAGAAGATATTGACACCTAGAGAAATATAACAACTTGTTCAAGGATATCTCACACTTGGAACCAAGTCCGCTGTCCAAAGCCAGAAAGCCAAGGAGCTTAGAAATGACAGTAAGTTTTCTTTGGTTGGGAGAATGACTGATTCTCCTACCTGATTGTCATGCTATTGAGCACTCACAGGCCGTAACACTTCTTTAAAGTTGGTTTTCTGATTTTAAGATAATCTCTATAGAAAACTTAGGCAGTTTGTTATAGAAATGTATTAAGAGAAAATTGGCCAAGGATTTAGCTGAAGTGGCACAAGGGCCCACCTGGCAAGTGCAAGGCTGTTTGATCCCCAGTATCAAAACATAAAATTTAAAAAAATTTAAAAAAAGAAAATGAGACCTAATTTTTCTTTTCCCCCTTTGATTTGCTCAGTCTTCTCTTTTCTGTTGAACCTTCCCTGTTCAGTGTACCTCAGAGCAGTGCACGTTTCTGCCATTGTCACCATTCCCTGGCTCAGTGACTGCTCTGCAGGGCGAGGACAGGCTGACTGGGGCTGACACTTGTGGTCTCTAGTTTTCACAGCTGAGTCTCATTTCAGGTAAACAGGATAAATAAACATCTTTTCATTGTCAGAAAAAGAAGTTACATAAATAAAAGAGTTCTAGAATAAACCCACTGGTATTAGATTGGACTCTTAACATATCAATATGAACTCCTGGCTATAAAAATAAACTTCGAACAGAGAAATGAAGGCAGGTGTGTGTGTGTGTGTGTATTAGTACATGTCTTTAGTGAGCACTCAGGTCCTGGCTTCTAGGTGCCAGCTCCAGGAGAAGGAACTGGTGCTGTCCCAGAATGGTTGATGCCTGGGCCAGGGTCATCTTGCGTCACCAGGAAGTCAGGAAGTGCTTAGCACAGAGTGTGGGAGCGTGGGACGGGCACAGGAACCAGCCGAGCACCTCCAGGGATGAAGGTTTGAGCAGTGGCCAGCAAAGTAAGTTCATCTGCGACTGGGTTATAACTCACAGAGTAAACGCCCACGAGTCTGTTCTAACATAAATAAATAGGAAAGAAAAGAGTCCTCCTCCTCATGAATAAATTCCAGTAAAAGGAATGAGGGAAGTGCAAAACCAGCACAAGGCACATACCACAGTAATAGCTTTTGCAGGCAAGGTTAAAATTAGTGGGTGAAAGTTAGAGTAAAAGCAGGTTATTTGCATAGTCTAGAAATTTCCCCCCTACAGTATTTATTGATTTCAAAGAAGAACTTAGGATCTGTTCTCTGGAGAAACCAGACAGACCCCTTATTACTGTTAGCAGTAATATGGACGTTGGATGCCCCAGCGGGAGGCCCCGTGGAAAGCACAGGCCTCCGCTGTGGTCTCACCTGTGATGTCGCAAGAACACCTCAGCCCAGGCTGCGGTATACCATGCGGATCAATTGAGCAGTACTCTGCTGAAGTGTCTAAGCCAGGAAAGACAAGGACCAAGGACCACACTGGGGGAGGAAAGGGGAACCGGGACAGCTGAACTGTATTGGGCCCTGGGACAGAGAGAGGATACTAAGGGGAAGGGTGATAAAGTCTGAGCAAAGCCTCTAGGTGGGTTAGTAGCGTGGAGTTAATATTAACTGCTTTTTGATACTTGTAACAGCATAAGGTGTTCACACAGGGGACGGTGGTTGAAAGACTTAGGAAAATTCTGTGCTATTTTGGCTCATCTCTGTGAGATGAAAGTAATTTCAAAATTAGTGGCAGGGCAATGTTGGGAGGCACCACAGCAGTGCAGGTGCTAGGACAGCCCTGAACCATATGGACTGGTCGGGAAGATGCTCTGAAGCTGGTGGGCCAGGAGTAAAGAATGAGTTCTAATGCCCATTAAAAGGGCTTCGATGAGGAAGAACGTGCTGACGTGTAGTAGGTCAAGGATCTGTAGTGGGAAGATAGGAATCTGAACTGGCCCTGCCTTTGAGCAGTTAGCTGAGTTCAGATGAGTTCATTTGAAAGTAACGGCTTTTTGTCTGTAAGCTGTGGGCAGTGATGTCTGTTCCCACCAGCTTACCGAGTTGCTGTCATGGTGCATCTGACAAAGCTGGTTGTGCTGTAAAGTGTGCTATCACTTTGGGTCACGGTTCTGAATCAGGGTGGCCTTCAAAGGCAGAATCACCTAAATGTCAGTTCATTTAGTAACTGTGACCTAAGCAGGTCACTCCAGCCCTGCACTGTGGCCCTTCTCTCCTCGTCACAGTGTTGTGGGCACAGTCAGTTACTTACTATCCACTGGCAGGAGCGCCAGGGATAAGCAGACGAGGCACTGTGAGTGGGCAATGGGGACTTGCTGGGCACCCAGGTTCCGGCCACCTTCGTTGAAGCCAGCCTTGCTTGCCTCAGGTCTGGGTCCTTGGTCAAGGCATAACTGATGCGTGACAAATCTTATTCCAGATCCCATGTTAGATCTGGATATTCAAGAATTAGCCAGCCTTACCACCGGAGGAGGAGATTTGGAAAATTTTGAAAGACTATTTTCAAAACTAAAGGAAATGAAAGGTAATGAACTCCTTTGTGTCTGACATATTTCCATATTGATGCTAATGTATTTTACATTGAAGGCTTTTGTTTTGTAACTGCTGGATTTGAGTCCCGGCTTAGCTGTACTGAGAAAATTTACCTGCTGGAGGGTGGGGGACCTCTGCCATCCTCCGTTGATAAAATTTCACCGTGGAAAATTTTCTTCCTTTATTCTCTGTCTTCTTTCTTTCCTATTTTGCACCCCTCTTTTTTGACGTGTCTCATTAACATAGCATCTCTAGGTCCCCACCAATTTACTTATGTCATTTCCACATGGACAGTTTGGAAAATTTCAACGTCCTACCATCAGTGATGACCACTGTAAACATACATCTTTGAAACCCACATCCCACCTTCTTGTGTTAGAACAGCCCTATATTACAGATTCCCTTGTGCTACTTGACAAATTTCCTAAGATATGTTTTCTCCCTAGACAAGGCCGCGACACTTCCTCATGAGCAAAGAAAGTTGCACGCAGAAAAGGTGAGAAAATCAGCTAGGTATTTATTAAGTACCTACAAAAGGTCAGTGTTGTCATATGTCACACTGGTGTACCTCTCAAGTGTCTTAGTGGAAGCTTTCATCGGATATTATAATTAAACATTTGTACAGTAGTAATAGGATTAGTTCAGTCAAGTAAGATTTCTCAAATGTGTGTTGAGTGACATGGAGCCCACACTGGGACTTGGGGCTTTTGTCCCAGCTTTGGGGCTGGGAGATGCTTAGCTGTTCTGTTATGACCAACAGGACATATGTTGTTGGCCGGAAAGTTACATGCCTGATGGTACTCCATTATATGTCTGTATCATAATTTATCCAGTTCCCCTTTGGAGATTTAGGCCAACAGTATGTTTATTTATTGCTTCTTTAAAAAATGAAAATGTGCATATCCTTATACATCCCTCCATGTGGAACTCTGATCATATCCTTAGCTTAAACTCCTAGATGTGGAAGTCCTGGATCAAAGGGTATTTAAGGATTTCAGTTTTGCCAGAGGCTGGAAGGCAGCATGCGGAAATTTAGGTCTGGGTTAGTTCAGAGAAGGACTGACATTCAGCTGTTGCCTAAAACCTGTTGCCTGCTTCTCTCCACAGGTGGCTAAGGCCTTCTGGATGGCAATTGGGGGAAACAGAGATGAAATTGAAGGTCTTTCTTCTGATGAAGATCACTAGCTTATCCCTGCTATGCTGGACTCACAAGGATGCTAGCAGTCTCTCCCCAGGATACTCCCCTACTGGAGCCAGTTATGTTTTTCTGAGCTCTCCATTATTATGTTGGCCACCAGATTTGTTTTTAGGGTCCCTCTTAATGTTAGTTTTTAGTAAGGAGTTTGGAGAAGTCTTTATCCTTGAAGAGTATAGTGACAATGAAAATTTCTCAAATTCTTTTTTGTTATGGGAGCGGGATAGGGTGAGTCTCGGGAGTCTGTGTGATTTGCCCAAGTTACAGCAGAAGGAAACCAAGCAGGCACTCTCCGCCAGCCTTTGTGTCGCCTGCCCTGCCCCCATACCACATGGCCCAGACAGGAGCTGGCGGGATGATGGGAATGTCCCCATTCGAGGGGCTTGCAGCTCGAGCTCTGCTGTTTTTTCCTGGAAGAAAAGAGCCTCAGAGTTCAGCATGTGCTGTAGCGTGAGAAGCTGGGCAAGGGTGGCGGCCCCTAGGTTTCCATCTATCTGAGCACTTCTGAGCGTTTCTTTGACATGTGGTGTCTGAGCTTGCACTGCAAAGAATTGGAAAGCCAGTGCATATTTTTAGACCACCAGAAGTAAAGCACAGGTTTCCTATCTGGTGTGGGATAAGGAAGCTCGCTGCAGGGACGCCGGGGGCCTGTGTGAGAGCCCAAAGGCTCTGGTGTAGGTCCCGAATACAGTATGTTGATGCCTGAAGTGGTCATGTCACCACGATATGAAGACACTCTCCTGCCTTAGCCTTCTCTGTTGCTGCTTGAGCTCCCAGAGCTGTCACTCTTCAAGCCTCAGAACAAGCAAGTGGCCCCTTCACTGTGTGTGAAAGTGAGACACGTCACAGCCACAGGAGGCGCAGCGGTGGGCACCACGCACACACCTGAGCGCCTTGTTTCTCTCCCAGCATGGAGGCCTCTTCCCTGGGTGCCTTTCCAGCTTGTAGCCCTGGACGCTGCTTTGTGCTTTATCCAGGGCCATGTACAAGGGAGTCAGCCCCAGAGAAATCAGCCGAGAGCAGAGCCTCACAGGACAGAGGAGGGCACAACAAATAAAAATCCCTGATCTCTTTCGGTGGACACTTGGGTAGTATGTGTCGTCCATCCTCTCTGGTCTGTCACTGCCGTGACCCCGGACTGGTGCAGTGCAGCAGATGTTGGTGCTGGCACACGGACCTGTGCTGGTTCTGGTCAAGTGTGGGCTTTGAACCCAGGTTAGCTCACAGCAAGACTAAGCCTCAGACCCACTGCAGGTAGCAATGTGTAAGGCCCTGGGGAGCCTGAGACAGCAGAGGACGGCATGTTGCAGGGGCCACCACGCCTAGTGGAGCCTGTAGAAAGTGGCATCCTGGGGAACAGTGGACACTCCTGCTTGCTGCTCCCACCCCCCTTTCTGAAGCTCTTTGCCTCTGTGGCTCACTGCCCAACATCCCACTGGTGGAACTGATACTTCTCTGAGGTGATGTGCTGCTGTGAGGTAATGTTTCTTGAGGGGGCCGTGTTACCCCCCCCCCCCCCGATTAAAAGTGGAAGGGAAATTTGCTTTGACTTTGACATAAAGGTGGAACACATACTTAAAAGAGAAATTTTTAGAAAATGTATTAAGCCACTAGGGAAACGGATTTAAAAAACCCTATGAATGTGATTTTATGGGTCAAGCAAAACCAGGTGATTAAAGTGTGACTTATTTCGAGAGCCTGCTAATGAGTGTAATTATGAATTCATTGTTTTTCTGTAGGGGTGTGAGTGGGGTAAGCCTTCTCCCTCCTCCAGACTAGGTGCATGAGTGAAGAATCTAAGGGTTTGTCAAATGCATCCCATAGGAGTCCACCAGCCCCTTGTGTAGTGTGTTCTCATGCTTTCAAGACCTCAGCCATCTGGGAATCTGGAACCCTCTAGGGCACAGGACGGGGGTATCTCATGGTTGCTACTACTGGCTCTTGTTTGATAAGACTGACCTTAAGCTAATGCTGCAGTAACAGTTACCATCTCGAACTTGACCTGTGTGTCTGTTACAGACCGTGCAGCTGGGGTTAAAGAGACCAAGCTTTTCCTTACACTCTCCATTGGCGTTACTTTGCTCTCTGCACATAGTATCCCCGTAGCCTCCATTGGGAGGTGTGGTTCGCCTTTGGTGACTATGATCGCAGCATTTGAAAATCTGGGAGTGCGGGAAGGAGGGAGAGACAGGATATAACCACCCTCCCACCCCCGCTCCAAGAATACCATGTGTTATATAATAATTCTAGAGTGGTAAAGACATAGATATTTTTATAATTTTAAAATATGCTGTCCTGCCAGGGAAGACGACTTGACAGAACCAATTTGCTTGCTTTCTATTTCTAGACCTTGGCCACATCAGACTGGGGGAAGCTAAAGACCCAGAGGAGCTAGACCTAGATGGCTGAGGAATGTGGCGCACAGTTCCAGGACCACAGAGCACAGCGGCCATTCCTACGAACCACTTGTACACATGAAGGTGACACACCTGATTTTGTGTCCCACTGGGGAGCAGCAGGGTTAGCATTGTTGTCCTGGCCTGGTAGATTCTTTAAGTCTGAGCCAGCCAGTCTCTTCACAGTGTCCACTGAATATGGGAAGTAGCCCAGGCCTGCCATGGAAAAGCACTCTCAGGGGTCGGTCTGAGGTCTGATGTGGGCTGTGCTGAGCTGGAGTTGGCTGATGCAGTGGTAAACTTAGCAAGTGAGGATCTCGTGTGCTCAGGTGTGCGATTCAGGACACATTCCAATTTACAGTTTGGATGAATTCATTGTTCTTCAGTAGGGTTGTGAGTGGGTTAAGCAAACTAATCGGTCTCTGGTTAGATAGATTTGCTCTCCACACCCCACACATACACACATACTCCCCAGCGTTTCGCATCACATACTGAACCATGTTAGAAGGCTATGGGTAGAGAATATATAAGATCTGGTCAATTATATTGAGCCTGGTGCCACCTTGGTACAAGTGTAATTTGAAAACAGTGTCCTGATGTTTCTACAGTTTGTCTTCCAAAGTAAAATGCTGAATGTATGAAAAAGGATTCTAGTTTTTGATTCAGATTCCTTTTGAGGTTTAGTGATTTATTCTTGCACCTCTGACACGTAAGCTTGCAGAAAAGGTTTCGGAAAATCCCTTAACTTTGGTATTTCAGCATTACCTATGTCTGCTACCAATGTTACAGGCCTCATCTTTTGTGTGGATGGCTTTGCATGGAGTTATCTTAGTGTTAGAAATGTCCTACTTGGTTCTAAGCTGTTCCCATCTGCAGGATAAAGAAGGAACAGGACAGCGAAGAACAGCAGGACACCTTTCCTCAGAGCACTCATGAGCCTTATTGCAGCTCTTCCGTGATGTGCAATTCTGTTTTGTTGCATGTGGGAAAACCATCATGGTTATGACTGCATCCTTAGAACACAGGCTTGGGAGGAAGAAAGAAAATTCTTCCCAACCCTTTGTGTATGTCATCTGTAGGTGCTGCGGGTCATCTGAAGCCACTCATGCTCAGCTTGTTAATGAGGCTCCCTGCTTATCTCTGCTGCAGGACATGAGTCAGTGCCTCTGCCCTTTCTGTTACCTACCAGGTGGTTTTAATGGTGCAGAAATGTGGGCTAAGTAAGGCCTGGAGTTGTCAGTACTTTATGGAAACGGCAGCATAGTTTGGAAAAGATTCTTTTAATCTGAAGTTGAAGACATGCTTTGTACCAGTTGCACCTCTCCAGGAAACTTCCAGAATGTTGTCAATATAGTGAGATGGCCTCGGCCGTGCTCCTGCTGGACGGTGAAGGCTGAAATAAGGATCAGGGTCCAGCCAACTCTAGGCTACCCTGTAGTGCCAGACTCAGAACCTGGCACAGTGGAGGACAGAGACTCATAGAAGGATGTGGTTTGTCTCTTCCAGGAGCTCAGTGCAGCTCTGGTGGGAGTAGGGGGCAAGCAGAACAAGGTTGAAACCAGCAGAGTTCCACTCACTGCTGTGGAAGGTAAGGGCACGGTGGAATAGGCAGAGCAGAGGGTGTAGCTCACAGCGGTGCTGCTGAGCCAAGTGTGTGTGGGAATTGGTCGGGAGCTCCACAGCCAAGTTCATCGGTCCAAGTTGGGCCTGAGTGTGCACACTGACGTGCCCAATGGTGCTGCTGGTGCCTGCTGGAACCACTGGCATATGGAAAGTGACACTTGAATTGAGCTAAAAATATCAAGAATGTGTAGACAAGTGGAGGCAACAGAATTCTAAGTTACAGTGTAAACATCTATGGAAATAAAACAACAGGCCCGTTAGGAAAACCCAGGTAGTCCAGGTGGAGAAGGGTGATAGGCGAGGTTGGAGTGATGTCAGGGAGGGCCCTGAGTTTGTGCCAACTCTGGAGGAGCCTAGGAGCCATGAGTTTGTGGGGCACCTGCTGGAAAGGTGCCCTGCCTTAAACACTCCAGGAGAATGTGGGCACAGTCCTGCACTGCCTGGTCATGTAACGGTGTTAAAGATTCTGAGGCTGAGGGCTGGGGATTTAGCTCAGCAGCATAAGCTCCTGCCTTGTAAGCAGGCAATCATGAGTTCGATCCCTGGTACCAATAAAAAGGAAAAAGACAAAAAAAATAAAGATTCTGAGGCTAGACATGGACCCAGTCCTGTGATTAGAAGTGTTGGCCATGGACAGACATACAGGGAAAGTAGTTAATTTTGCCACATATTTTCTATCTCTGGAATAAAGGGAGGTCAAATTAGAATTTTGGAAGAATTATAATAGGAGGTAATTGGGGACTGTATTTTAGTGTCATTACTTCTGTCACATATAAGGACTTAACAGACTAACCCAGTGGGAAGGAATGCAAAAGATTTGCCAGGATAGAATCCACTAGATAGGGTGGTAGTTGATTATTTATTCAGCAAAAAGGTCATGGCCAAAAAAAGACAAGGGTACAAGAATAAAATGTAAACCCTGATCCCCAGGAACATGCAGCTTAGAAGGGGAGACAGCACACGATGGAGAAGCCTGTGGTGACAGACTCACGAATGGCTTCCCAGAGGAGACATTTAAACCAGACTGCAGAGCATCGGTGAAAGCCTGCAGGACTCTTGGTATGTGTCACCAAGCTGGGCAGAGGGCAGTAGAGAGCAGAGGCTGATGTTCCAAGCAGAGGGAAGAACAGGAGCCATCATAGGGATGAGGGTGACACATGGAACTAGTTGCTTGGGTTGCAGAAGGCAGGGCGGAATGGTGGGAGCTGGAAGGTAGCCTGTGTTCCATGATAAAGTCCTGAGAGTTTGTGCAGTGGACTGAAGATGCTGGGGTACACATTAAAGGCTTCTCAGCTCATAGCACTGTGTAGTGGTGGATCCTTCCAGGGTAAGGTCATCAGGTCACAGGTTCTGGGAGGCTGGCTCCTTTCCATCCATGTCTACCTCCCAACCACTGTGAGGTTAGCACTTCCACCATGATGCATGGCAACATAGGACCAAGCCACCACGGACTACCACCTCCAGAACTGTGAGTCAAACCTTTCCCCTTACTGTCACAGGTATTTTGTTACAGAAACAGCCCATCATTGGCAGGGTTACTTTACAGGACAGCAGGCTGGAGGCCAGGAGACCAGTTAGGTGCACCCTGGGGTATGGGCCAGTGAGTGGGAGTTGGGAAGTAAAGGGACTATACATACAAAGTGACTTCTGTGGGTGTAGACTGGAGAAATGATCATGCCAAAAGTGGGTAAAGCCCAGAGGACAAGAAGGTGTGTGAATGAGGAAGACGAACTGCACCTTTCACATCATGAGCTTGAGGTCCTAGTGTAATTGTGGTGGAGCAATGGCATGTGTGCCACAGTGGGCTGTTTAACATGACTCACCATCACTGTCCTAGTGGCACTTGCAGGTACCAGTGACCAGCAAGCCTGTGGACAGGAATCTGAAGTCCTGACACACTGACTGCAAATACTCACTGGGGTGTCTTTTGTGTTTGTGTGGCTTGAAATTTCAAGGGTGGACACCGTCACTTAGGGAGAGCGGTGTCCAGAGTGCAGCCAGTAGCCTACAAACTCCAGTCCAAGAGGGGACTGGGAGGGTTACTCAGCCAGGGCAGCCTGAGTACCTGTAAGCAGAAGGGGAGAGGCTGCTGCCAGCCAGGAAGGAGGGAAGGAGCTGGTGTGGAGGACAGTCCACCGGCGCTGCTGTGAGCTGGAGCAGGTCTAACAGTTCATTAGTCGCTGATTTGAGCCCACTGTTGAGAGCGCACCACCTAAGGGAAGGCCTTTCGGAAAAATTGTAAGACAGGTGCTAGAGCAGGGGTTTGGATTCAGACACAGTCACTGCAAGGGCTGCTGCAGAGGCCTCAGTGAGGCCGACTCCAGCTGCCACCTCCACAGCTGCTGCCCCCAATCCACCCTTTGAAATGTTTGAAAAGCAAATGGTATTTTACATCTTGATCATCTTAAGCCATGTAAACAATTTTAAAGTCTCTTTTCTCATTGGGATTTGGAATTCAGAATGAATTTTCATTAGAACTGACAGTGCTGTGAGCTGGACCATATGGAAAGGGCTGGCCAGGAAAGGCCTTGCAGAAGCCAGAGGTGGCAGGGCTAAAGGTTGGTGGTGCCTTGCAGAGTGTCAGAGGGACTGGGCAGGGTCTGCACAGAAGGCACAAAGGGTGTGATTCTTTCCTGGATGACAGGGTGTGACTGGGATGGCAGGGATTCCAGTAGCACTGGAGCCGGCAGCTTTGGGGCTTATGACACGAGCAGAAATAAGGCCGAGCTCCTGGGCTAGGAGCTTTTCAATGAAAAGTTTATTAGAAGGACACTTACAAGAGCAGAAGAAGGGAAGAGACGACATGAATCATCTTTAACAAGTGTGGGGGGGGTACAATACTTAAACAGGTGCGCTGCTTTTAAGATATAAAAGTTAGAAAAGTCTAAAACACTATAAATACATACATGCTTTTTACAGAGTAAAAGGCTGGCTGCGTAGCGCAGGGAGTCGGCATGCTCTGGCCTGTGCCCGCCCCTCCCTACACACCAGGACAAGGCTGCACAGGGCTGGCGCCGGGCACTGAGGCTGAGGGCAGGCTTCTCGACAGCCATGGCTCCGCAGCTCCAGAGGAGATTGTTACCCCTAGCAAAGGGCCGGGATCTGACTTGGAGCTGCTGCTTGCTCAGCCAGCCCGGCTCGCTGCCTCTGATGCTGAACTGGAAAAGCCACTACGGCCTCCACTGAGGCTGAGAACTGGCCCACCTCTTCCAGCTGCTGTCCACAGGAGATGCCTTTCCAAATGTATTTTTAAAAAATTAGTTATCTGTCTGAAAAGTTTTAAGAAATTATTACATAAATATAGAAACAATGCATTACTTCTGCATTTAAAAAAAAAAATCAATGACAGAATCACTTAGAATTTCTCAATCCAGTTACATGAATTGCAAGTTTCCTTCCTATGAAAGCTGTGTTCCTGAGGGTCCCTGGGGTCGCAGGCTGACACCTCCCCATCAGGGCTGTCATGCATGCCTAGCTGTGTGACCCACACCCTGCAGCGAATATCTTTCTGCTCTCCACCTGCTTGAGATGGGCCCGGAGGGAGAGAGGCCGCCAAGATTTACATGAGGGGATGTCAATGCCACATGAAGGAAAATGGTACCACTTGGCTGTGTCCGGTTTTCTTGTAAAGAGGAGATGCACAGAGGTTTGGGGGAAAGTCCCAGCTCTAACCACGTAACACCACATGATAAAGCGGGTGCAGGGCTAAGCCTGTGCTGCCTCCAGAGCTGCCCCCCACAGTAAACCGCAGCACCAGGAGCGGCGTGAGGCTGGGAAGGAAACCAAGTGCCTGCCGTCTCCCCCAAGTCTCCTGTCTGCGCCTGACAAGCACATGCTGCTTACAGAAAACTCTGTTCTGTGGTTTGGGTTAGAGCGTTTAGTCCTGGAATACGTCCAAGCTCTAGGAAGCCAAGGAGGAGACAGAAAAACAAAACAAACTAAGCACATGATCTGTGCTACAGCTCATTTCAATACATTAACAATTTAAAAAAAATAATCACCATGGTCAGTTAAAAAAAAAAAGTACAACATAGCATCAGGACAATGGAGAGGTCTGCCAGCAGTGTTGCCCGTGTGGGTTCTTCCTAAGAGCCAGAGGTCCTGCTCTTGCCTCTGGCTCCTCTCTCAATGCCAGCCAGGTGACCCTGGCATAGGCCCGTGACCCAGCCCAGCCGGCAGCTTCCCGCATGCGCTGCCATTATCGGCCTTACGAAACAAAGTGGTGAACTGGGGAGTGCAGGAGGACAAGGACTGGATGCTGGCTCTTCGGAGACAAAGCCAGGGACCTCTGCCCCAGGGCCAGGCCAGCACAGGTAGTCATGTGGCCTAAGAGAACTGTACTTAAAACTGTTGTCAATAGCCACCCTTAAAGTTTTTAAATGTATAAATGCCATTTGTACAACAGGATTTAAAACTAAGAAAACTAGCTTTTTGTGGCTTAGAAAGAACACTAATTACACATGCCCGAAGGACCTCTGTTATGCTGTGTGATGAGCTCTGTGCCCCTGGCCACCCTCTATGCCCATGCTCAGTGTCAGTGATGATTTCCTCGTATGTCCTCCTCCGGTGGTCTGTAACAAGAAAGAGCCAAGGAAACAGCCTTTGGAAAAACACAGAATCCAAACTTCATGCCTCCTAGAAGCAACCATTAGATCTGGACACTGAGTTCTGACATCATTCAAATACAGCCGACCGTGAGCCCAGGACCTCTGGGCTCAGGCTGTCCCTGAAGCTGGATTCTGAGTGCCTCCAGGATAACCCCACACCCAGGAAGCCTTTAGATCACACAGCAGGTGGGGAACGCAGGCCCTCCGAGACCACTGCCCATGGCTTTCAGGAGAGGGGCCATGATCCTCGCCACAGAAGCTCAAATGGAATAGTCTTGTCCTGGTGCCAGAACTGACCAGAAACATGAATGTACAAGCAGGAGCCTCAGCTTCCTGTGTTTGCAAGCAGCAGTTCACGGATCTTCAGAGGAAGTGGGGAGTGTTGTATCCTCGCTGGATTCTGGGTCAATATCCCACAGGAAGATCCGCATAGCTCTTACCAAGGTGCTTCTTCCTTCTCTTCTTGTGTCCTTGGGAGGCTTAGGGGGCAGTACTCCTCTGTAAATCTCAAGGCTCCAGCCATGGGGCACAGGATCCTGCAGGTGGGGCACCAGCAAGTGCCCCAAGTGTGCATCATGTATCAGAAATTTCATCACATTCGAGGTTCAGAACCTGCCAAAAGTTACTCTTTCTTCCCTTCACCTGGAATAAGACAGGACTTCCATAGGAAATCCTTTTATTTTTCTGGTATAAATCCATGCAAAAATGTGAGACATTTCATTAAAAGGGAAAAAAAGCAATGAAGAATAAAGTACCAGTTGCAGGTGTCAATCCTGTCGGCTGTATTCTGCAAAAGGCCAGTAAAAGATAGGGCTCTTTTTCCATTTTTTTTTCCAGTTGAAATAATTTACACTAGTTTTCTCCCTCATTGCCACTGGGAGCAGTTCTTATTACAGGGCATCACTGCAGTGGCTGTTGCTGATGGTCCTCCATGGTGAGCTAGATAATCTTCCATCCCAGGATGGAGATGACAGACCTCTCTGCACCAAGCCTGCAATTTTCAAAGGTATAAAAACAATTTTAATAGCCCTTTGATATGCCTATGTTGGCCAGAGATGTTTCCCTTCTGGTGCATTTGCTTCTGTAAAATCCAGCATCCCAAAGCGCCGGCAGGTGGCTCCTCCACAAAGCCTGGCAGAGCTTCACCTTGGGGGGGCGGAGGAAGCAGCTATGTGCCGAGTGTTGCTCTGGTTCCCCAGTCAATGCACCTGCCCAGGACGTTCTTTTAATAGCACATTTTTAGAAGAGCATATGGTAAGACTGACTTACTTAATGTAACCAACTACTCAACCAACACAGCTGCCCTCAGCACTGTTGCTCAGTCCTTGCCTCTTGGCAACACGTAACATCATTCGAATCTCTTCGAGATCAATGTGATAGGCATCTGCTTACACGGTGAGCCTCACAGCCTCCCAGCTGCTCCAGGTGAGAAAGAACAGAGAGCGTCCACGGAAGAGACGGCCATACCACATGCTGCTGGACACATCTGTCACACCCAGCAGTGTGTGTGGAGAAAGGAGAGCCAGAAGGGCTTCCAGGATCACCCACACTGCCCACGTGGAAGGACTTGGCCAGAAAGACACATGAAGGAGGCTTGTGTCGGTCAGAAGTGCCAGAGTCTTGCTTCCAAGGTGGATTCCACACCCCAGTCCTGGACAGAGGTGGTACCACTGGACTCCAGCAGTCCAGACTGCTGTCCTTAGACAAGGAGGCTTGGCGGAGGCCAGGCAGTTAAACACTAGCTATTCACTCACACCACCAGAGTGGAAGCCATTTCTTGTCCTTCAGACGGGGGCAGAGGGCACACGGATTCAGCGGACATCTCTGTTCGTAAAACCCGTCTCTGGGCTTGCTTCTGTGTTTTATGAGAATAGGCTGGTGTCATGTTAAGGGAGAAAAATAACTTCTTCCTGGCCATGAGTAGGTTGACTAGAGTTCTGATCTCTGTCTCCTTCCTGGCTGCTGTGCCCAACCGAACCTGCCGCCCCCAGCACCTCCGTGGCCTCTAAGACACACTGGAGCAGCGGATGCTGGGGGAGCCCATCTGTGTGAGGACCTTGTCCAGCCACTGCAAAGGCCCATTCAGGTGCAGCTCAATCCAGCAGGGGGTGCTGGTGACTGTCTGTCTTCTGCGGAAACAGGGAGAGGGTGGCAGGCATAAATATCCAGTGGGACACTCATCCTATCCAGAATGCATCTTTCTGCTTCTGTGACAGTCCTCTCCCCACAACCAGCGATACATCCCCCGTTATATGCTGTCCTAAGGTGGGTACCAGTACCCTGCCGAAGCAGGCCACACTCCTCCAGCCCAGGAGGACTTGGAGGAAATCAGCTGCTTTTGAGGGAGAAAGAGTTGGACCTTAATCCTTTTACCTCTAGTGATCCATTTTTGGAGGGCTCAAAACAATGGAAGATAATGAAATGTTTTCCAATTCTTGTTTCTTCAACTTTTCTAGGTAACATACAGGAATTTCATGCCAAAGTTCAAAACTCTCCAATTCTTGGCGTAGATGGATTGTGTTAAACATGTAAGGTCAATCCCCGGGCACCACAGAGGCCTCCCAGTGAAGGAGCTTGGCTCTGGCTCTTTCCCTATCAGGTGGGCACCTGCAGCTTCCCCAGTGGCCAGCAAGGATGTGCATCTGCCCAACAGAGGGGTATGTGCAGAGCACCAGCACAGCACGCCTGCCTCAGGTTCCCAGCATGCGGACGCAGTTCTCATCTATGGCCTTATTTTGGAAAATCTTACAAGCAGAGCTAGCCATGGAACAATTATTGGAAAAAATCAAGGGATACCACACGTTTCATTCCCCCCAAAGCACTTTGTCTTCAGGCTGGCTGCTGACGTGCTGGCCGGTAAGCTCCTGAAAAAAGGCCTTCACTGAGCAGAAGCTATCACGTGGAGGCTGGGCCAGCTGGACACATGGGCTGGGCCCTGCACCCTGCTTTGGCCTCTTTGGGGCCAGCTGAAACCTCACTCCCTGGCCCATGGCAGGAGGACGAGACTGTTCTGGGAAGGGGCCACGCCTGCCTGCTGGATGCTGTGTCAGGCCGCCAGGCGGCAGTGACGCAGCAGCCCCACAGGACTGGGTGTGCTGGCAGGGCGTCCCGTGTGGTGACACAGTGTCCCTGCAGAAAGGGGTCTGCTGCCACACAGCCTCTTCCCAGCATTGGGGGCTGAGGGCCTGTGTGCGTCAGCAGAGGTGGTTTGGAGGCGGCCCAGTTGAGGGTGCCTGAGGCTGGCCCCTAGAGGAGAGGAGAGGAGAGGAGAGGAGGAAGGGGCACAGAGGACCTCCCTGGCTCTCCCCTGGGCTCCATCTTCAAATATTTCTCTTCCCCACTAAAATACTAATTTTCTAACCTTTTACTCCCAATTCCCTAAGTGACCTAAGCCGTGGCTAAAAGGTTGGCTGAAACCCTCCTCCTGGACCTTCCGGCCTGGGCTAATCTCTTAGGTCGTCATAACATGGTTCCAGGTCTCCAGGGCACTGACTGCAGTGACTGCTTACATGGTCACTTCCTGGACCTCACAGACTCTGGGGACCTTAGAGCCCCGCTCCCTGGCACCATGAGGCAGACACAGAAGAACAGGAGCTAAAATACAGTACACGGAGGAGGAGGATTTAACAGAGTGAAATCCTCTAGTGAGAATCTGACTTTCCAAAAGTCATGTTCATCGGGACTTCATTAGAAACGGTGGCCCTGGGCCAGCGCTGAAATGGTTTGGCCAGGGTGCAGAATGACTACAAAACAAAACAGATTCCAAACATCTGGAAAAGTGGAGAGAAGGGGAGAGTAACTTGCAGGGCACTGGCTCCTGCTGACGTGTGGGTACCTCTGCGTCCTGCTGCCTGGGAGCTGGGGGCTGGGAAGGGTGTGGACAGGAATGGACACAGCTTCTCATGACCACTGAGCAGAACAGACAGAACTGTGAGTGGGCCACGTTTAAAGTCCTATCCAGACTTGGAAAAAGTTGTGCACATGTAAACTGTCTTCTTTTTTAAGTATTTAAATCTCCTTTCTTGATGCTGATGGTTCCTATCCGAAATCTGCGGTGGTGAACCTGAGGCACACGTGCTGTAAGAGGCTGGTACCTAGGAAATCCTAAGGGGGTCGCTATCACTGTCCTACATGCTTGGGGCCACAAGTCTCTTACGGCAGAGATGAAGCCACCAGCTGAGGGCCTCACTTCCCAGTGGGGACCACTACAAAGCCAGAGGAGAGGCAGCAACCTGGAGGGCACGGTGCTGGTTCAGCCCTTCCACTGCTGAAGTGACAGCAGGCAACTTCCTCTCCTTCCTAGTCCACGTCCTCACCCAGGGCTTTATGAAGAGGAAATGGGACACACTGTTGATGGAACTGAATGCTAGCAAACACCAGCACTCAGGGCTCACAGACCTCACCTGCCTTCCAGACTGTACTCCCTCTAACCCACGGCCTGAAAGCCAGGCTGCTCTTGGAGCGTCTGGTCCGACACTGACCTGTACTCGGCCCCCCAGCCTTTGACGAAGCTCATGCGGATGGTGCACATGCGTGTCAGCTGGTAGACAGCCTCAAAGCCCTGGTTCACAGACTGAGCCAGCAGCGCGGCAAACTCCTGGTTGTTGAAGATCTTTAGGTTGCATCCTGCAGACAGAACAAGGACAGCACTGCTGGGCACAAGGGCACGGTCGTGGCTCCCCTCCTGGTAATGCCACCCCAGGGCCCCCCAGCTTAAATCACACAGCCCAGGTGGTACAAGGTCATCCCAGCAGCAGCCACAGACTCCAAACGTGGCACCACTTCCATGGATGGCCTCGGCCCCTGCCCTCGAGCCTGTGACCTCCTTGTCAGAAGACACCATCCCGCAAGCTTCACCCCCTTCAGCCACAGAACACAGGGAAGGTGGACTGGCAACTGTGCCACTAGGGACGGGAGCCCCACTGAAAGGTGAGCCTGGTCCTGGGCCAGGGGGCCAAGGCAAGACTGCAGGGCCAGAGCCCGGGGACTGTGCTGCGCAGGGCGCTCAGCAGGGAGTGGGGCTTCGCCAAGGCTGCCTCATCAGGGCCAGGACGGGGAGAGATCTGGGTCACTGTTTGCCCTCTGGGCACAGGCCAGGTCATGGAGACACTTGCAGCAAAGGGAAGCAAGGTGTGCCTCCAGTTCTCCAGACAGGAAAACTAGACGGAGGCACAAATAAAGTTTAAAATAAACCTCTTGTTTGAAGTCCCGCTGTCTGAATGCCAGGAATGTGTCAGTCAGGGACAGAAAGACAAAAGCACATGCCAGCATGATCAAAAGGTGAGCCGAGGTGATCTCGAGGGGACCAACACCAGCTCCTAATCTTGCCATGGGGCTCTGCCCACCACCTTCTGTGACCTTGTGTCTCCCTTGCAATGCAGGACTGGCCTCCTGGGTCATTCCAGTTCTGCCACTCTGTGAGCTGGCAACCTCCAAATCCACAGGATGGGGTGGGCCAGGGAGGGAGTGGGCAGCCAAAAGGGTGCTTCCGCTTCCACTTCCCTGCGCTCCAAGGAGCAGCGCAGCCACGCAGGGCTGAACCTACAAGAGTACTGGACGAGTCGTCAGCCCTGGACTCGAGCCTGGATGGCCACTCTCCACCTGTGTGTCCGTGGGAGTGTGACTTAACCCCTCCCCTCTGTCCTCCTTCACTGACTGACTTGAGGAGGTGGGGCGACTGGAGAGGAGCAGAGAGACACATGTGCTTGTGAACACAACCACAAAATGCTCTGGAACCACGAGGCACTCTGAATATTGCAGATTTTCTGCACTCTTGAGTTTGCCCTGCCCTTGGCCCACAGCCCAGGGTTTTACGTGAGAAGATGGTGGCCCTCTGCCCTAGACTTCAGGAGACCCAGGCGCTTACTGGAGCCCGCTGTCCAGAGCATTTGGGGCACAGCCCTGTACCCGGGTCCTGGATCCATCAGCCTCACTCAGGAAACTCAGAAGTTCCTCAGGATAAACCAAAGGCCTGGTTCCAGCATGGCTTTAAACATCGCCCCATGACTTCTTGGTCTGTGTGTCTCTGTGCCTTTGTCACAGGGGCTGTACTCAGTCTCTCAGGGCTGCCCCATCCTCTCCTCCATAAAGCCTTCCCTGACCCCTAGCAGCTGTGCTGTGCCCTCCCCCCACCCCCATGTCACATCCATCGGGGTCTGTTTCACACAACCCATGATCCTTGCAGACCTGTGGGGACAGCAGGGCCCCACATGTGCTTCTGGCCCATAGGACAGACCCTCTGCACTGAGAATGACATGTGTATGGGCAACCTGTGCAAATGAAGGGTGCCGCCATGCGGAGCCTCTGCACACCTGAGGTGGCGGGAAGGGCCCAGTTCCAGGGCAGACCCGGGGTACTATTTTGAGGTGTGCACAGGGAGACAGCCAGGCACAGAGAAAGCACTGTCCCTGTCCCGCCCCCCACCCCCCCAACAAGGCTGATGGTGCACACCAGGGAGAAGAGGCAGGAAAGGCAGCCTCGGCACAAGGGCACACAGTAGCTCACCTGGGGGGATCTTACAGACGGTGGCGGGGTGCCAGCCATAGCGCTGGTTACAGTTGGGAGACTGGACAAAAATAGCACTGTCACTGAGGCACTCTGCAAAGACCTCGCCGCCGATGTAGTAGAGCCGCACGCCTCTCCCTAGAAAGAATCAGGTTAGATTGGATGGGGCAGCAGCGCCCATGCGTGGCCCGGGCCACCCAGGGCCTGCTGTTCTGCGCGTGTCCCCAGACAAGCAGGACCCAGAGCCCAAGCCTGAGACCTAGACGGGGAAATCATGGCAGCACTGTGTTTCTACAGGACGGGAATCCTGTGATGACAATAAAAAGGACGAGCCATGACCCACAGTCACGTTTCCAACCTGTGGCCTAGGAAGGGTGGCAACTCCTCCCTCACTGGTCACTGGGACACAGTGGGTGCCTTGTCACCCTCATTCCACCCCCGGACTGGAGGTTCATTCTAAAACCCCCAGGGCTCCTGGGTCACCAGGTATGGGGCGATGTGACCCCTCCACACCGTCTTCTAAAGGAGCCTGCAAGTTTCTATCATTTATTTTTCCTTCATCTCTTAAATCCACTCCAGATGGACAGGGATTATTTTTAAATGGGCTCTGCAGTTCCAATAGTTATGCAAAGGCTCAGCTCTGCACTCAGCCAGCAGAGTCCCCGCCCCTGCACCCCATGGGAAGGTCTTATTCCACTCCAGGGAGAAGGCCACGGGCTGGGAATGGCCAGGTACCAGGAGGGTAGCAGCTGGTGAGTAGGGCTGTGTACCACTTGCTTCCCCTTGTTTACCTCCTATTCCGCTGCTGCCCCTCCCTTGGGGCACCCATTTCTTCTCGCGGTCCTCCAGCACGCGGGACAGGAGGAGGGCAAGAGTGGGGAGGAGAGTCAAGCCAGGGAAGACCCAGGCCCAGGCCCAGGCCCAGGCCCAGGCCCAGCGAGTACTCTTGTCTTGAGTGTAGAATCTGCTCTTCTAACAACTCTCCTGTGAGAGTCCACAATAAACCAGCAAGAGTGGGGGTGGAGGGCCACATGGCCCCATCCCTGGTAGCCCAGGAGCCCTGGGGGTTCACATGGGCGTGTGTCCTTTGCACACCACTCCCGGTCCCTAGTTTGGCCCCCAGCTGACCCTTGGCGATCCAGGGTGATGTCTGAGAATACCTGACCACGTCACCTCCACAGGTACAAAACATCTTGAGCAAACCAAGCGACCCACAACACAGCTTCGTCTGCCCTAGCATGGTGACCTTTGTTTATGCTCTGGAGAGCTGGCATGGGCATCTTCAGGTTAGGCAGCAAGCAGTTCTTGTCCTTTTACCTCTCCTACATGGTCTAGAATAATCGCCTAAGACACTAAAGACTGCTCTTCCAAGAATCACAATCTGCTAACCAAGCTACGTGTTCTTTACGGGTGTTTTCATTAAAAATCTCTGCGCCCCTCTTCCCACAGACTTCCCTTCCTTGCTGCCATAAATGACGACGGCTTGGGTCTGTGGCCCCAATGTGGCAGAGCGTCCTTCTCCCTGGGTAGGAATGACTGAGCACCCTCCACTCTCCCTGCCTAGCCCCCAAGTGGGACAACAGAGTTCTGGGCGCCGCCCCATTACCGATGTGCCTCCGCGTCAGCTCCACCGCCGCGTTCCTGTTCACGTTGGACAGCAGGCCGAGGCAGAAGCGCTCCGAGTTGGAGGGGTCGGTGAAGCCATCCACTGTCATGGACGGCTGTGAGGCGTGGAAGGTCTCCCCGACGCGCTGGTTCAGCTCGTAGTAGGAGATGGAGCACCAGAAGGCTGGCTCGCAGTAGGTGACAGGCTGCAGGTCTGCAGGGACAGGGCTCTGCCGTCAGGCCCCAGGACCCCTCAGTGGGAGACCTCCCACCTCTGTCTCATGCCTTTTCCTTGCTCACAGAACTCGGAGGATCCCAGGGTATCTGTGGGGGCACTGGGCCAGCCTTGCACCACCAGGGCACTCCCCACCTGTCCAGCACCCAAGCCCCAGGCCAACCCCACAGACAGACCCACTGTGCCCACCTGCCAGTCACCTCCTGGTCAGTCTCCCTGAGGAGCTGGGGGTCTCCTAAGGAGTCATACTAATCTCTGTCCGTGAAGGACAGAGAACACTGGATTCCCAGGCCAGGCAAGCGTGGCCTACAGAACAGCTGTTCCAGTGCCCACATAACACAGAGGCCACACAGCCAACAGTGCCTGGAGCACACTAGCTACTCCTCCAGCTGCCAGCTAACAAACCAAAGTGCCACCCTGTGAGGGTCTCTCCCTCATGAGAGCAGCAAAAGGCTGAAGGAGAAGGGTCCCCAGCTTCCTACTTCCTGTGACTCTTCACCCAGCTCTCCCCGCAGCTGCCCACGCCCATGAGACTGGGGAGCACCACATGTGACCTTTCTGCTGCTGCTTCAGTTTGCAGGGAATCAAGGGTCCTGCTCAGTCCTCCCTCTCCGTCTCAGACTCCAGCCTGAGTCGCTCACTCTGGCTGTTCAACCTGTGCGGAGCCACCTGGCTGTCTAGGACATGACTCTGTGACCTTCCTGACTGTCCAGCCCAGGCCACTTCCCCTCCCTGCTTATGCTTTAGCGCAGAGCTCAGAAAGGAAAGAAAGGGCAGTAGTGCCCAAGTCTCAGCAAGGGACCCCGGAGGTCTGCTGAGGCTGAGAGAAGATCAGAAGCCAGGCCACCCAGGCCAGGTCCAGAGGGCTGGAGCCTCCCAAGTCCAGGCACGAAGTCCCTCCCAAGGGTGAAGAGAGGCGAGGAGGAGATGCAGACCAGGGATGCCCCAAAGTGCCACTGGGGACCAGGTCATAGTAGGGAAGAGGGGCTCTGATGACACAGGACCGTTAGCAGTATCCCAGACCTCTGCTCCCAGATGCCAGGGCATATACCTATTTCCCCTCCCAAGTGAGAACAACAAAAAATGCCACCGGACACCACCAGCTGTCTTCCAAGGGATAAACGTGCCCATGGCTGAAAACCAGTGCCTGGTGACAGAGCAGCAGGGTGACACACACTGACTGAGAGTTACGAGCTTCAGCTTCTCTGTGGCCTTGGCTTGGGCATGGAAACCTCCCTACCCTGGTGCCACCACGGTGTCCTGAGCTACTGCTGAACAGCACAGGGGATGCACCAAGCCTGCTGCGTCCCATTAGCAATTCCACAACCACTGCCTCTAGGGGGGCAAGGCATCCTTGCCCTGCTCCTCTCTTCCCACAGTAAAGCAGCAGCGGAAAGCAGGGTACTGGTTGCTTGGGGACAGGGCAGGAGCAGCTGTGGCCTGTGCCCTGACTCCTGAGGTTGGGCTGAGCCACGTCAGCCGTTTCCGGCTCTGGCTTCGCTCAGTGCTCCTACATTCCAGGGAGATAAGCTATATTCAAAACAGTGCGGCCACTAAAATTCGAGCTATGCTGCTTTAGAAACTAAAAAAAAAAAAAACCACCAAGAAATCAAAGAGCAATCCAGGCATTCAAAGTGGTCAGACAGCCTATCGGGCTGGGCTGCCACAGCCCAGATGCAGGCTCTGCTGGCCCTATGAGTGACCTTCGGGACATGACCTTCCTCCCCAGCCTCAGTTTCCTAGTCTGCACCGCTGGGCATCTATCTGTGCTTCTGGAGGGCTGGGCCAGACTGGCAGCTCTGGCTAACTGTGGCGACCCTGGCTCACTCAGCAACGTACAGAACAGAAGGCAGTCTTTACCCCCAAATCACAACAAAGCCCCATCCAGAATCCCTGGGGTATCATCCAGGCAAGAGAGCAAGTGGGGCTCCCAGGCATACTAACACACGCCCATCACAAGCAGCAGGCCCAAAGGCCACTCGCTGCCAACAGCACGGGACCAGGCTCTGGGGCAGCATGGGCTGCAAGGAATCCCTTCTGAGGGCCCACCCAGCTAGGTCATGGTCTTCCGAACACCTCGGAGGTGCAGCTATGGAAGATGCCTGCTTTGGGGTGCGGTGGAGTGAGGCTGGTAGTGAGCATGAAGCCTGCCATTTCCGAGTGTGCTGCGGGGCTGGCTCCTAGTGTGGGACCAAAGCGGAGCCAAAGCAGCATCCCTTCCAGGCGCTCGCTCCACTCTGCACAGAGTGAATGGCAAGCCTGAGTCCTGTCACCCTGCTTTCCACAGTCCCGGGCGGCTCCCTCGAGGTGCATCCTCGGGAGGAGCTGCAGACCAAAAGTCTGGTCACCATCTCTGGGCTCTTGCTTCAGTGACACTATTTTTTTAAAAATCATGTATTTTCATGTGTTTCCCATCAAAGACCTCATCTACATCATGGTGAGTACAAGACAAAAAGTCAGGAACCATGAGGTTACAGCTACTAAAATTGAGTACTTGGCTTAGCTCTGAGCTTCCTAGCAGACAAACCAAAAAGGGAACATGCTGTACAACATGGCTCTCAAGGGTGAGTATGTGATGGGTACTAGAGAAACCTTGTCCTGGTACTAAATCTTCAATGAAGTCTCTCAGCAAGTGGCAGTAGCCCCCCTACCGCACCAAGCAAGGATAAAAGCAGGCCCTGGTTCCAACAGTCTGCCAACAAACACAGAAGCAGCTTTACATGCAGACCTAAAGGCGTGCCAAGCACAGGCGCCTCTGGGAGCACGACTGTGAGAGTTCGGGGCCAGGCCTAGGCCTCTGCACAGCTGGGGTGGCAATGACACACCAAGGCCTTGCCCGCCACCA
This sequence comes from Cavia porcellus, assembly GCF_034190915.1. Classification (NCBI taxonomy): domain Eukaryota; kingdom Metazoa; phylum Chordata; class Mammalia; order Rodentia; family Caviidae; genus Cavia; species Cavia porcellus. Next base: position 1,807,367 of record NW_026947493.1, read on the forward strand.
CCCCACTCCCACAAGACTGCCAAGTCAAGCTGATGGCTTCCCAGAACAGAGGAACTAGAGGTGCAGAAACCTCCAGCCCCGCTGCCCGGCCCAGCCCACCCCAGCCCACCCCCCAGGTGACATCGGCCAGACTTGCAAAGTGGCATGGGGCACTCCATTCTCAACTGGGCCCACACCCACCAGGCACACTGGCTGACTCCAGATACGAGCCTGGCACTCAGTCAGGCCTATTACAAACTGGCATGGACTTTCTGTTGTTTTAGAAAAAGAAAACAGAATAAAACCCAGAAGATAATGCTTGGGTGATGGGATGCCTATTAAACCCATGTGCAAGAGCCTCAAGGCCAATAAAGGAAACGGCCAGAAGGCAGGAGGCAAAAGTGACCTTCTGCTCTATTCCCTCATCCCTTCACCCACCGGCGTCTCTTGTCTCTCTGCCCCGCTTGTCCCTCTTCCAATATCTGCAGAACCCATCTGTAAGGCCAGTGTGTGTGACCGTGTGTGACCGTGGCACAGGCCCGCAGCAATTCACGCAGAGCAGCCCTCACTGCCCAGCACTTGGGGTGCCCATCCTGCAGCCCCGGCCACTAATTCCAACCCATCTCTCAGGACTCGAGCCACAAGCTGTGCAGCGAAAGAACCTTTTCAGCCTGCAGTTTGCTGCCACTCAGGACAGCAGGGAAGTCAAGCCCTGGGAGAGGAAGGGGGCAGCCAGCAGAGGACTCAGTGCTGCGCTACCAGCCTGGGCTTCACAGGCTCTCCAAAGCCTGGAGTGAGAAGCAGCCCTGGACAAGGGCCTTGTGTGGCTGCACAGAGGTACCTGGCAGTCAAGCCTGCACCCGGGACCCGTGTCCTCCCCAGGGCTGGAGGCCTCCTGGGACAGTGCTGTATTACCCTCCTGGCACAGAGGCAGGCGTGTTCTGCCCGAGGCGCTCGGGGAAACCATCACCCCTAAATCCTGGCTCAGTCACTGCCATGCACTCCCTGGGAACCCAACCTTGACCAGGCTACAAGTGTCTCACGTAAAGCAGGAGACGCTGATCCCCGCCACACACACACACACACACACACACACACACACACTGGGATCCAGCAAGTTACCCCTTTCCTCCTCACATGCCTCGTGCTTCCCTGGGGCCCCTGCCCAGACTGGGGAGGAAATGACAGGAGAAACTAGATGTCCCACACTGCATCCTTTTGGTTCCACTAACTCCACCTTTGGTTATTTAAGACGCACTCAGACGAGCTGGGATGCTTCTGCCTTTAAGGCGCAGCTCGCCACGTCCCCAGTTGCATCCTACGGATTAGGACGCAATGGCACCAGGCAGTGGCACAGAGACAGCTGCCTGCTGCTCCAGCGTTCTGCCCTTTCACCTTACCGCTGCTCACAAACCGCCCTGTGAAGGCACCCTTGGGCTCCTGGAGCCAGCCTCCAGGCCCCCCCCCCCCAAGTCTCTGTTCAGCTCTGCAGAGCCACCAGCTCCTTGAGGTATCCCCACCCCCACATCAGCCTCACCCTCAGCACCCACCCTCAGTTCCCAGGACCCTGGCACTGGCTTTTTCCTTTTGAAGCAGGGCCTCCTCCACATCAGACTCTTCCACTGTCATAACTACGACTGTACCTTCAGAGGTCCCCAGAAGGGCAAGAGGGGCACCCCAGGACTGGCTTGTTTGCCAAAGGAGGGACAAATAGGCCTTCCCCAGCACTTGGTTACAAAGCCCCCCCTCTCAGAGCCCACTGTGGGAAGGGTGTTACCAGCAGTGGTTTCCACCTTGGCCCTTGGCTGCAGCCATTGGAGATGCAGCTGAGCACATATCTGGATGCCATGGTTACCAGGGCCTGTCCCCCTCCTACCTCAGCTGGCCAGCCTCAGCACGGCCCCAGGGGAAGCTGACCGGGAAGCTGACGGGAACATCCTGCGCACCCAGGACGGCTCTCAAGTGCCCCCCGACCCCGTGCACTGCCATCCCTGCAGGGATGCTGTGGTAGTTCGTCCCATCACCTGGATTGGCTTGGGAGCTGCCCCGGGGATCAGTGGGGCATGTCTGGTGGCTCTAGGTGGGTTGTGGAGGCGTGGCCGTGGGAACCTCATCCGGCTCCCCGTGGCTTCCTCTCTGCTCTCTCTCTGCTTTGCTCTGCCACCCCCCTCCCACCCTGTTGCTCCTGCCTTGGACCCAGTGACCATGAAGTGGATCCCCTGACACTAGGTAAACCTCTCTAAAGGTAGGTATCGGGTACTGTGCTCCAGCACAATGTGCATCCATCCTCGCCTCCCTTAGCAGCAGTTGCCAAAGAGATTTCTCTTAGAACCTGCATCCCATGCAGTGGTCAGATTAGTAACTATGAAGCTGCCATCAGCTAAGCACCCCAACCCACTACCAACTTCCTTCTGTAAACCACAGTTCCTTCTCTAAGCACTGGGACTCTCTTCTCAGCCCCCACAGGCCCCTTTGGTATCATCTCCCCAGGCCCTCCTGATATGTCCCCTGCCTCTGGTCTTTTGAGTCAGGCAAGTGGAGACAGCTGTTCTACCTGGCCTAGGCTAGGTGCCGGGGGCACAGGCTATGCCATAGGACCCCTGAATTGAAAGCCCAGTTGCCCGTTTACTAAGTGCGTGACCTGGGATGAATGTGTCCCTGTCTATTTGGCTTCTTACTTCGCAAAATGAAAATGGTGACACTCCCACCTCACAGAGTTGTTCCAAAGACTCGGCCTCGGGAAACCTCTGACCTGTACTAAACAGCAAGTCCTCAGAAAACGCCCACCATCCTCCTTGCCCCGTGCCAGCTCAAGCACTCCAGGGGCTCGCGGCAGTGGGTAGTCGAGGGTTTATTCAATCCAGGAAGCCAGTGCTTCACCCAAGTCCTGGCATGACTTGTAGGCTGACTGGTCCGGATTCAGACGTCTAGGCAGGGCTACACCTACCTAGACCCACAGAGGGGCACCCACTTTCCCCAGAACCCTCACAGACAAGCTCAAGACTCAGCCCGTCATTCTGGACCCCAAGGATCTAGACACGAGTCCTGGTCAGGGATCAGCGGGGACAGCTTGCACGGAGTCGGGGAGAGTCTACCCGAAGCCTGCTGACTAACACTCTGCCCTTGGCCTCAGTTGGGGAAACAGATTTCAGGCAGCCCCTCTCTGCGATTGGAGTCCAGTCAAGTTCACGATCCTAGCATCGTGTGTCTCAAGTGTCACCATGGCTGGGAGCTTCGGTTTAATAACTCAGTGCTCCCACGCCAGGAACACGACCTTCCCTCTGCAGAGCCCCACACTCAGAGTGAGGTGACCATGCAGCGAGGTTACAGCAATCTCCAACGGTGCTGTGTCCACTCTCTGTGTCCCGGCTCCAGGTAGCCCGCTTTCCAGGGTGTGCAAGTGTCTCCAGGTGATGACATTGTCCACTCACTCAGGTCTCAAAACCAATGGTCACAAAGCCAATCCGAGCCACTCAGAGCCACCACACATGGATTAACACCAGCTTTTCCTGAGCACTGTGTCTGCTTCACAGCAGAGGCCCTGATTAAAACTAAACCAGCATTTTCCAAAAACTTCCCATCAGTAAGGACAACACAGACATTTCACACATTTTGAAACCCTCAGCAGGCCCCATATGGGAGTCACAATGACACTGCAAAGCTTGTTCAAGCTGAGAACCAATGATCTGCCTCAAATCCTGACACAGAGACTGACAAGCAAGGGATACTGCAGAAACGTGGGGCCAGCCACACCCAAACACCACGGATAAATCAAGATAAGCAGGGCATTAAACCTGGAAACGTCTAAGAAACAACAGAATGGAAGAATGGAAAAAACAGACACAGGACAGTCTCAATGATAAAACACAGTCACGTTGGTAGGATTAGGAGCACCGTGGCATTTCCCCAAAATCCTACTGTGTTAGGGCTTTAATAAAAATTAAATTACCCTAAGTTGAGATACACAAACAAAACCCAAGCAAGCACGCCTGAAGCCCACTGTGAAAGCCTGGGCCAGAGCCACACAGCTGCCCCCGGCTCCGCACCAAACCAACTTGTGCTTGGCTCACCCCAGACCAGGGTCTCCAGGGCCACAGGGCTGGGGGACCTTCATTCACTCATGTCTGACACTGCCCAAGGGAAAGACTAAGCAGGCACACAGCCGCCTTCTCTGTCACCGCGGTGTTCAGGTTTCCCTGCTCTGCGGTGACCCCAAAACTGCTGCAACCAGAGAACTGATGGGCTGCACCAGCCCGTGGGAGGGCAGGGCCATGGGCAACCTCACCCCAGGGGTGATGGCACTCGCCATCAGCTGCAGAGGTTCCAGGCCTTCCGTAGAGACACTTACCCAAGTTACTGTGTGCTGGGGACATCGGATTCGGGGAGAGGTTCGGAGAACCTGCAGGGGAGACAGCAGTGAGACTTCATGACAGGGTGGCTCACCGCTGCAGGACACAGCCCAGGACCGAGCCCCAGGTGGCAGAAGGCCTGACCTCCTGTCCTGGCCCCCACTTTCCCTCTCTGCACCCAAGCTTCTCCATGTGTGGAACAGATGAACTGAGGTGATGGTCTCCAAGGTCTCTCTGATCCTGATGGCTCAGGGTCCTGACCCAAGCTGTGGCACAGGACTGCTAGGTGGCCCCTTTTTTGAGCTTACTACACCACCTGTCCTATTAGCTGCACCCCAGGAAAATAAGAGGAGCCAGGAAGGGCCTCTCCCAGGCCACACACAGCTCTGGCCTTCCGTTGTGGAAACCCTGCAACTTAGAAAGCCAAGCCGCACTTCAGGCGGGACAGGGTGGCACATGTGGCAGAGTCCAGTTCTCCCATCCATACCCTACGAGCTTCTCTCCACCAGAAAATAGGAGAAAAAGCATCAGCCTTCAAAGACAGCAGCTGGGACCTGCCGTCCCTGGGGCCAGGCCTGCATCAGGCCTAGGGCACCGCCGCACCCAGGCGAGCTGTCACAGTGAGGGCGGAGGAGCAGCCCTGGGTTTCTTTCTTCTCTCTTGTGTCCCCTAATCCACCAGGAATGTGGCAGTCACGGGCTCGCAGGGTCTAAGTCGTGCATAGAGACATGGCACCACGTGTGAGCTATGTGACAGCCCCCACTTTTGCCTCAGTATACAATGGGAATCAGGCCAGGTACTCCGAGCTGTATGGCTCAGGTGAAGACTCACTACAAACGTGTTCACACCACGGCTGCCACAGGAGGCACTCAGAAACTTTCGTTTGCTCCTTGGCTACGGCCCCAGTCACCAAGGCCCAGGAAGGCTGTGAGACCTCCCCAGTGACCTGAAAGAGCACGTGTGCCTGTGAGGGGAGACACAGTTGACCTCTGAGGCATCGAGGCGGCCTCTGGCCCCATATTCTTCCACACAAAGCCTGACAGGGATGCCTGAGGAGGAAAACAATAAAGCAGACTGTCACCCACCCCTGCGAGGGCTGGCTGGGAGCCACGGGCCAGATCTCCCCTCAAGATGGGTTACTGAAATTCATGACAGGGCCCTGAGACAGGAGGGAAGGGGCCAGTGACAGCGGGCAGAAAGGAGGGAGGAGTCAGAGAAGCAAGACCTCCACTATGGTCCATGTTTATAACAGGAACGGTTTGCAGAGGGAGAAAGCGAGGGAGGGAGGGGAGAGCGGGGCAAGAGAAACCCCGCAGCTGAGAGACACAGCTCGCCGGCCCTGCCCCGTGCCAGCAGTGAACAGCTGCAAGCTTGCAGTGGCCACTTGGCACAGAACACAGGAAGTTTCCCAGTGCACCACAGCTGTGTCCACGCTGCCAGCTGCTGGGGCGGGGAGAACAGTTTCAGGGGGTGTGTGCTCAACTCAAAAGCGGGGCCGCACGCGGGAGGTTTCAGAGACTGCGCTCTGCACCGTGCATGTGAGCTTCCTAGCTAGCTTGCTTGCTTCCAGAACTGCAGTCTGTTCCGGGCTGTGCACGGGGCAGGTGGCTCTGCAGCCCAGCATCCCTGCATGCACAAGGCGTGTCCTCTGTCACTGGCCCCATCACCAGGATGGGAACTCTGCTCAGCTTCCCTCCTGGTCGCCCAGCCTCGCAGCACGCTCACCTGAGAGCAGAGGCTAGGTTTAAGCTGCTGCTGCTGCTGGGTAGCCAGTTTGGTCCCATGACAAAGATGTGGGAAAGGTCTGGGGCTCTGGTGAGCGCACACCGGCTGGAGCCCTCCTGGTCGGGGCTCGATGATTACATCTGGCACCACACAGACAGCTGCTTCCTGGCTGCCCACTGGCTAGCGGTGAGGACCAGGTCTCCATCCCTGTTCTCTGCAGCCTGCCCTCCACCCCCTGCCACCAGCATCTCATCCAGCCCAACACCAGTTTTAGGGCTGCACTGGACTCCCACAAACCACCTGCCCGATGCAAGTGGTCCTCCTTCCACAACAGATACCCTGTGTGACAGATCCAGGACAGAGTGTGTCCAACCTCACTCAGCAGCCCGGCCTGGATACTCTTGGACTCTAGCCACACCACGCTCTCCTGCACAGGCCCCCACGACTCTACCCAACTCACTGACTTCTTAGCCATCACCTGATGTCACCAATACTCAACTCAGGAAAAGTCTACACGACACAGCACCTCCCAACCGGGTTAAATGGCTGTCCTCTGTGCCTCTGCCACCCTGTGGCGACTTCTGAGAGTCAGCAGTGACTGCAAGCTGTCCGGGACAATCTGTGAGCCCAGCATGCCCCACAGTGCAGTCACTCTGTGACTGCTAGAGACTGGACAGAGAGAGGACTCGAGAGGCAGGGACATAGGGGAGGGACCAGCTGCTTGGCAAAGATGGCGAGCATGCTGCACCCGACTGACCTGCGTCCATGCTGTGGTTCATCTGGTGGTCACTGGTTTCTCCATCTTCGCTTAGGTAGCCAGGGGGTGGGGTCTCTGGGAAGCAGAAGACATGTGGCCGTGAGAAGGCCTGCACGGCGCAGTCCTGAGACACACTTCAAAACGGCAGTGCTCCTGGCAGAGGGTGCTGGAGGGTCCCCAGGCCTTGGATTGAGGGCTCCTGCCCGCCCATCTGCGACTCCCGGGGCCCCAGCTGCTTCCACACGGCCAGCCCGACACCTGAACCTGAAGCGCCTGTCCTGAGGGCTGGAGAGCTGCTATGGCCAACAGCCCCTGCTCTCCCAATGCAGGCTGACCCTGAGACCTACAGGGAGGCTCTGGACCCTGCCTCACCTATTTCTGCCCTCCAAAGGCTGAGCCTGCACTCGGCCCTGCCTTCTCCTGCAGGGACCCACTGGGCTCAGCCATGTGTCATCTCAGGCGGAGCTCCCTGGAGAAGGTGCAATTCTATGATGGCAGAGACTGTGTGACCCACACCTTAGAACCTCCTCCCCATCCCACCCAGACTCCGTGGCCCTCCAGGGCCAGCCCGGCAGACAGGGAGTGATGGCTAGGACAGCCAGGCAGGGCACTGGTGACAGCTCTGCCCCGAGCACCCGGCTCCCAAGCACGCTGGCCATAGCCACCTCTGCCCACAAACTGAGCCAGGGCAAAAGCCACTTCTGAATTAGAAAGGCTTTAAAACAAGGTGGCCAGCTGGGTCACTCCCTGGCAGGCAGGCTAGGCTGAGGTGATTGGCCTGAGGGTGGCCCAGCATCTCCCCAGGACACCAGGGCAGTGATTCACACTCTATTTGCATGTAAATGAGAGGCTTCCACAAACATTTGCAGTCCCTTGTGGGGTGCCAGTCCCCGCCCCCAACACCCCCAGAGAGAAAACTCAAAGTGGCCTCAACCCCCACCTAGGCTGTAGTGTGTGCCCCAGCAGCAGAGGCACAGGGTCCTGAAAGCCCAGCCCCACTGCTAGGAGGGTAAGGCCAAAGTGACAGTGTTGCTATTTCCACTTCCAAAATAAATGACTGCACTGGGCCCTGCTGGGCTGGGCGGAAGGGTCACACTGCTCCTCCATGCCAAGCAAGCATCATTAGCCAGTGGGGAGCTGAGGCCACAGGTCCTCTCCCAACGGGGCTGAGTCAGGGCCTGGGGCCAGTGCTGCGCAGAGGGGGACAAGTACCTGGAATATTGCTCTGGGGCTCGATGCCAGCAGGAAAGTTAGTGTTCTCGGGGATGGAATGGGTGTAGTCCTCCAGCGGGGGGAACTCGGCCGGGATCTCTGTATGGCGTGGCACCAGCACAGGAGGTAGAACTGTGGGGGCGGGGAGAGAAGGCAGAGGCGGCTCAGTGCCGAGGCCAGGCTGGCTGCAGAGCCCAGAGCCCCAGAGCCCCAGAACCCCAGAACCCCAGGCAAGGGCAGACCCTCCCGGGTGGATGTGTACCTGGTGTCTCCACCCTCTGGTAGTGGTAAGGGTTCACGCACACCTCATCCTTCTTCATGTTGAAGGCGAACTCACACAGCTCCATGGCCCGCAGCTCGTGGTGGCTGTGCAGGTCTGGCCATCGCCACAGGCGGCAGTAGATGACATGAGGGAGCCCCTTGCGATGGGACACCTGCAGGCGACCATCCAGGGACCTGCCAGGGCAGGAAGGGTAGAGAAGGGCTGCTGGAAACTCCCAGAGGCTCTGCTGGTGATGTGCAGTCAGCTTGGCCCTCCTGCTTTGCTCCTGGCTGCAGAGGTCCCCAGCTGAGCTGGAAGGGACCCCCAAAGAGCCAAGCACGCCCACTGCAGAAGACTGAGGTCCACCAGCACCCCCTCCTGAGGCCAGAGCAGCTCTCAGCAACACAGGAAGGAGACACACTCGAGTCAGGATCCCTAGGGGACAGGCGCTGCTCATCTGCTTTACTGGGTGGAGGATCCAGTAAGGATCCAGTAAGACAGCTGGGCCCCGGGGCACAGCCGGGTGCAGACTGCAGTCTCTGCAGGGCTCTGGGAGCTGTGAGAAGTCTGTCTGTCCACTCAAAGCAGTTATGGGAGGAGCTGCTGGCATGTTTCAGCGCTGAGCATGTGAGAATCTCGCTGCGTGTGCAGGGGTGCAGGAGCAGGGAGAGAGGTGCTCAGGAGTTAGGGGTCCTCAGAGGCCTATCCAGGACCCGCCACTGTTTTCTTAGTTGCTGAGCAGAGCTGGCGAGGAGATACTTGCAAACGTCGACCTAGGACCAAGGATAACCATGGGTCTGGTAAACAGAATCCATGGGCGGTCTGCAAGGGACCGTCTCCCAGATGCAACCAGGAAGAGACACAGGGTGCTTGGCATCTCCAAGTCACTGCTCTGTTTGTGGGGAGGACAGGAAGGTCAGCACTGGGCCGGGTCATCGGGACAGACCAGGAGCTGCTGACTAAGGGCATCTGGAAGGATGTAATTAGCTCCCGCCCGTGGGGCCGGGGCTGAAGAACCCCTCCAGAGAAAAGCAGTAATTACCAGGCAAAGCCAAAGGACAGGCTGGGTCTGGTCCCCAGGTACAGGAAAAAGTCAGGCTTTGTGGAGTCCTAAGAACTGGGGTCAAGGTGTGGTTCACATCTCCACACTGCAAGACCCTGGGCAAGGCACCAGGAATCCAGGACCCTCCACTGCCCTGTCTAGAAGTGGGGGACATTCTACCTCTTCTCCCAAAACCTCGTGTCCATTTGAAGGTTCTTTGCAGAGCGCCAACCACTGAGAATTACTGCTTACTCTCTGTTACCACAGCCACCAGTCCAGGCAGGCCACTGAGCTGCCGTGGCTGAGCAGGTGAGAAAGGGAGAGTGGGAAGTGGTGAGCTGGACAGAGTCACAAGGCTGCTGTCAGCCCTGCAAAGCCACCAGGTGCCCACAGATTAGGGAAGTGGCCACATTTGCTCTTTGAGGTTTGACAAAAGCCCCAGCCAGGGCCCAGTAGGTAGAGGTAGCTGACCCTCACGGAGCCCAGAAATGGCCAAATACACACAGGCGACTCAGGTTCAACGAGATGACGACATGAAGGAGAAAGGGTCCTTCAGCGATGTGCTGGAAAACTAAGTAGCTACGTGCAAGAAAAATGAACTTCAACTGGCACCTTGCTCCTAGACACACATGCGCACACATAGTGCGTCAGAGGGGAAAGCTTAAAAACAGCAAAACTGCTGAGGGAAGACTCAGGAGAAAATCTTGGTGACTACTCAGATACTACATCAAAAGCACAATCCGGAAACAGAAAGCTGAGATATTGGTTATCAAAACCTAAGCTCCTGACTCTGGACAGGCAGGGTCAAAAGAATAAAAAGGTGACAAGCTAGGAGATAATACTTATAAAGGACCTCCAAAGATTCAGTATGAAGAAGAGAATCTGACTTGAAAATTGCAGGTAATGATCTGAATAGACAGTAAACTAAAAAGAAGCAAACAAAAAAATGGCAAATAGACACATGAGAGAGATCACCAGGCTTCTGAGGACAAATGGGAGCTCCAGTGAGATTCTGCACACACTCACAACCACAGCTTGTAGGGAGCAGCTCAGAATGGCAGCTGCTGCCCTGCCCCTCCCACCCGAGGGCATTTTGTGTGTCAGCCTACATTTCCCATGATCCTCCCCTTGCCTACAGTGCCCATGACGTGAGCAACTTCCCGCTTCAACCTACATCCCCCATAATCCTCTCCTGCTTACGTCATGTATCCGGATGTGATGATGACCTATCAGATAACACTCCATGCCCTCTTCCTGCCCCATTGGCCCGCCTCTACCTTATATAAGTTGTAGACATTTTAAAAATAAACGAGACTTGAATGGAATCCCGCCAAGTCTTCATCTCTCTTTTCTCTTGCCCTGCCCTTCATCCCCGTCCCCTCTCCAGGCGAAGGCCCACGGACTGATCCGTGGGACAGATCAAGTGGTGCCCAACCGTTGGGCAGACCTGGCACAAGGGATAACAACGCGAGACCATTCACGGGGGTAAAGCGCCGGCTGGCGTGACTGTTTCGGGACTTCATTCCTGTGACCTGTGCAGACGGCCACCTTACATCTCACCTGAATCACGGTAGGTGAACAGGATTGGCATGGGGCAAGCACTCAGTGAGCACGAATTGTTCGTGAATGGCCTCAGGGAGGCAATCAAGATTAGAGGGATTAAGGTTAAGACAAAAGGTTTGATACAGTACTTTCAGTTTATACATTCAGTGTGTCCATGGTTCCCCCTAGAGGGTACCATTAATTTAAACAGCTGGAAAAGAGTAGGAGATGCTCTTAAAGACTATTATGGGGTTTTGGGCCCAAAAAGATTCCCGTAACCACTTTTTCATATTGGATTTTAATCTCTGAGCTGCTGACACAACGTCATGCAGATCCCCAGGTCGTGGAGACACTCGCCCAGGGTGAGGCTGCATTATCTGCCTCCCGCAATTGTACTCTGCCACCACCAGACTTATCTAAGGCGCCCAGCCCTCCCAGCTCTGTGGTCCTTGATATCCCAGAGCCTTTTCAAGATGGCGACATGCCGCCATTCCCTTTGTCTGAAGGCCACAAGGGTACTCAAAATGGCATGCACTGCCCCGGTACTCAAAATGGCACTGCCTCCATACTGACTCTGGTGGTGAAAAAAAAATAGGGGCTGGGAATTTAGCTCAGCAGTATAAGCACCTGCCTTGCAAGCAGGCAGTTGTGAGTTCGTTCCCCGGTACCGATAAAAGGAAAAAGACAAAAAAAAAAAAAAAAAAAAAAAAAAGGCAATTAGATGATGCAGAAGAAATTCATTCTAAAACCAAGTCAAGAAAACAACTGGGTAGGATCATGCTGAAAGGAGATATTACTCTGCTACAAAGTGTCTCCAACTAGAAATGATCAGTGAATTAAGACACCAGTGAGAAGCAATGGCAGGGAATTAAGATAAATGTCAATTACAGTGTGTACCCATATAAAAAAGGCAGCTGGTTAAGTGGTTTGCCTTGGGAGTATTTGTAAAATGTTTGTTCATATTGTTTGTCTACCCTTATGTTTTTACTGGGAGCAATAAATGTAGGGTTGTTTTTATTGAAAAAGACAAAAAAAAAATGGCGCTGCCATGCTCCCTTCTCCGTACCACTCTATCTACCCTGGAAATGGGAGCTTATCCATTCTTACAAGTCGAGGTTAAAAAAAAAAAGAAAGAAAGAAAGAAATGGGAGCTTAGTCGCTGGAAAGACCAAGAGGTGGTTTGGACTTGGGTAGGATCAGGAAGTCCATGGTTTGCGCCCACACCCTGTTGGTTCTTTCCGGGGCTCCAATGTCCCAGAAAAAGTCAATTCTACCTTTGTCCCGCAGCAACAGGGGGCAGATCATATTGTAATTCCCCGGGAGAATATTTTTGTGCTCGTTGGGGCTGTGAAGCAGTTGCAACAGGGTGGCAACCCGCCTTCCCCGATAAACACCTTAAACTGACATGGGGGCCACCAGGGTGCAGCCTAGGTGACTACCCACCGGCCAATCAAAGACCCTGTCAGGTTCTAAACGTCACTGTCACCACTCCTGAGGACCCTGGCTGGCTGACAGGACGCACCTGGGGACTTCGAGTCTATGAGTCAGGCAAAGACAGGGGAAATCTTATTCTCATAGAAAAGATTCCCCTACAGATTTCATCCGCGCCCATAGGCCCAAATCCTGCTCTAAAGCCAAAATATAGTCCAATACAGATCCTGTTACTGCTGTTCAAACAACCACAGTAAGTTACCCAACCATAAGGGTTTCTCAAGCCCTGCCACACCAGGCAGATCACATACCTGCCCCTCAATATTCACATTCTAATCTATTCAGTTTGATTAAAGGGGAATACACGGCTTTAAATCATACCCAACCTGATCTCACCCAATCCTGTTGGTTATGCTTGGCTGCTCCTCCCCCATACTATGAAGGAAAGGCCCTCAATTTAACCTTTAACAGTTCTTCTAGCTCATCTGCCTGTGACTGGGGCAATCACCACAAGCTGACTCTCCCTGACGTCTCAGGTAGAGGGACCTGTCTTGGGGACTCCAGCCGTCCACCAGCACTGGCAGCATGACTCTGTGCCCAGCTTCATTCAGAATTCAAGCCAAATAATTACCTCATTCCACCCCCAGGAACGTCTTGGGCATGCATTTTCGGCCTCTCACCCTGTATAGCAACCACTGTTTTTAACAAGTCTACAGATTTTTGTGTTCTTGTACAGGTTCTTCCTCACATAACATTCGACCCAGGAGACTGCTACCTCCAGGCATCACAGACCGGCTATATGTATAAGAGAGAACCCGCGACACTCACCTTAGCTGTATTACTGGGGTCAGGAGTCACAACAGGAATAGGAACAGGGACTACAGCTCTAGTGTTGGGAAATCAGCATCTAGCTCAATTACAGGCAGCAGTAGATCAAGATTTAAAAGAAATAGAAACATCTGTGATGGCTCTACAGGCATCCCTGACGTCTCTATCTGAGGTAGTCCCACAGAATAGAAGAGGGCTAGACCTCCTATTTATGAAGGAGGGTGGCTTATGTGCTGCCCTCAAGGAAGAATGTTGTTTTTATGCTGACCACTCAGGAGTTGTCAAAGAGTCCATGACTAAGCTAAGGGAACGCCTCAAAGAGAGAGAAAAAGAGTGCCTCGGACAAACCACCTTCTCCTCCATGTGGGGGGGTGTCTCTCCCTTACATTGCCCCCCTCTTGGAACCCCTAGCTGTCTTGCTGTTACTGCTTACTGTAGGACCTTGTATTTTTCAGAGGATCATGACACTCCTTGATAACAGGATTGACACATTTATGGCAAAGCCCATTCAGGTACATTACCATCGGTTGGAGATGGCAAAACAACAAACTTATCGGGAAAGAACACCTACCAATTGCCCACATGATACTGTCGCCCAAATACCCTGAGGCACTGGACAGGCAGCCAGAGATGGGCAACTAGGACACATATGTTATGGCATCGACCACGTAAGACAGGCACAGGACCAACTGCTGTCCTGCAGGCCCATGATCGGTAAGGCTTGATTGGGTTCGTATGAGGAGTCCTTGACCCAAGATAGGCGCTGTCCTCACAGGGCCTGACATACTCCTAAAAAATATAATAAGGGAGGAGATGTAGGGAGTGGCTCAGAATGGCTGCTGCTGCCCTGCCCCTCCCACCTGAGGGCATTTTGTGTGTCAGCCTACATTTCCCATGATCCTGCCCTTGCCTACAGTGCGCATGACGTAAGCACCTTCCCGCTTCAGCCTACATCCCCCATAATCCTCTCCTGCTTACGTCATATATCCGGATGTAACAATGACCTATCAGATAACACTCCGTGCCCTCTTCCTACCCCATTGGCCCGCCTCCACCCTATATAAGTTGTAGCCATTTTAAAAATAAATGAGACTTGAATGGAAACCCACCAAGTCTTCATCTCTCTTTTCTCTTGCCCTGCCCTTCATCCCATTCCCCTCTCCAGGTGAAGACCCACAGACTGATCTGCGGGATGGATCAATGGCTGACACCAACAAGATGTGCTGGAGGGAAGGTGTGGGTCACCCAGAACTCTCCTCCACTGCTAGCGGGGCACAAAGGGCTCAGTTACTAGATGGCGGAGAACCGTTCAGGAGCATCTTACAAAGATCATCATCGAGAAATCAAGAAATACTGGCAGGCTACAGAGGGAAAGGAACCCTTCCACACTGTTGAGTACCACCGCTGTGGAAATCAGTATGGGAATCCTCGCAAACACCTGAACTAGAAATCCCATGTGACACAGCTATTTCCCTTCTTCCTGAAAGAGCTAAGGACATCACAGGACACTGATCCTAGCGGCACAACGCCTCATAGTTAAATCTGTATTTGTGAACAGAAAAATAAAGAAAAGATACTCATGTGATGGAGCGCTCGCTACTCTGCCATAAAGAAATAAAAACTGCAGTCACCCGTAGGAAAATGATATTCCTCCATACCAGATAACTGATTAAGTGAAAAATCAGACACACAAGCTTAAATATCACATGGTTTCTCTAGTACGAGAAATCCAAATTATAAATAAACAGCAAAATAAAGGTAACAAGGAGTAAGGAGCGAGCTCTTTCTCAAAGGGGAAGGAGATAAAGAAAGGAAGAAACGAACGAAACAAAGGGTTAGGGTGTGCCTTCTGCATTGTACCAATTCCGTGAAAGGAAGGTAAACATTATACACTACAAACACGTACTAATAAAAAGTTTAAAGCAGCCCCCACATGGTCCAGCCATCCATTTCTTTTTGCAGGCTGGCTCTGAACTCACTTTGTAGCCCAGGCTGGTCTCAAATCTACAAGGATCCTCCTGCCTCAGCCTCCTGGCTAGGATTACAGGCTTGCACCACCGCTCCCAGCTACCCACTCACTTCTAAGCACTTACCAACAAGCGAAAGCACACATCTACTACAGACTTGTGCACGAGCAGATCCGCGCTGTGGCAAATCCACACCGAGGACCTCTGCCCGCAAACCAGAAAAGCAGACTTTAATACATGGGATGCTGGGGTTGGACCCAAAAATAATTACACTGAGTCAAAGTCGTCAGAACCAACCCTGCTTCCGTGAAATTATGGAATACTGCAAAATAACAGATGCAGGCTAATCCCTAGTGACAGAAACCAGATGAGGAGCTGCAGGGGCTGCAGGGATGGGGTGCAGGGGGCTGGGCAGGGTGTAAAGAGGCTCTTGAGGGGCAAAGGTTATGCCTGATAGTTGGCTGCAGTGGCGGTTTTACAGGGATAGACACATGTCCAAACTCATCGGATTACGTCCTTTTTAAAAACGTGCAGTTTATGTGTAAACCACATCACCTTTTTAAAAAGTTTAGAACTTTGGACTTGGATGAACCTGCACGTCAGTGCTGACTCCGTTCGCTCTTTGCCCATGCGCAGGTCACCTCAGGTCTGTCGTTTTCCCACTGAGACAGAAGCCCCTTTTCCGGCTGCTCAAGGGGTGTGATCCTCCCTGCCAAAAGTGCTCAACATGCAGCACCGGCGGCACCCTGGCCAAACAGGTCTGGCATCGGAGGGCCGGTGGGAGAGGGTCAGAGAAGACCCCATCCCTCTCCTGCTCTGGTGACCCAGGTGACCCCTGGGGGTCGACATGAGGCCACAGGTCTGCTGAGAACTTTCCTGAGGCTTTTCTGCCCTGGACTCACGTGGCCCTTGTCTTCACGCCATGGGGTTCAAGCAAACCCCCTGACGGTGTGACCTCACTGTGCCCCTCGGACATTCAAGAAGCAAAGCTCAGTCCTCCAGTCACACAGGATCCTGGTGACAGAGAGATGGATGGGCACACGCTGACTCTGCGGCTCAAGAGCTTGTGACCGCCGGGCTTACTTGGCAGGCTTCTCTACAAGTCAGCTGGGCCGTGCCACAAAACTTCCAAACTCATGACAAGGAGGGCATCTCATTCATGACTTCTCCTGTGTCAGCGACTGCCCCTGGCTCAGAGTCTGGGCACCAGGGCCTGGTGCCCTGGTACTGTTCCTTTCTTTTTCTGTTCCACTTAAAACATGCACCAATGCTTGCTAAGATAGTAATAGGGAGCTGCTGCTGGATTTAATAGAGCTGATGTGTCAGGAACACGCCCGCTCGAGCCTTACAGGGAGGGCACCAGGCCCATTAAGTAAACCAGCAAGTAGGTCTTAATTTTGAACTGATGTTGGTCTGTCTCCGACCTACTTTCCTCTCTGTGTCAGCCTCCTTCCGGGCCCAGAGTGGCTGCCATTGCACACAGCAGAGTCCCAGGAAGCTGCCCAACTCCTCCTGACACATGGCTGAGATCTCTACCCACACCCAGTGGCTTCCTGAGACCCCTGAACAGCTTTCTGCAGCTCTTTTGACAGACGATTTTAATCTTTAAATATATTATTCCCTAGGCAAACAATTTCCTGTGGCAGGAAATTAGGTTTCCTCCCATTTGCTCTAAGTAAGACCAAAATGGTGATGGAAGCCACAGCCAAAGACAAAAGGGCGGAGCCAAAGTCCACCATGAAGGTGGAGCCTGCCGGGGTGCTCCCTCCTCTAAGGCCGTGGCTGGGACCCACCTCAGCCAAAAACTTTTCCTGTCCTTGATGGAGGTACAAGTTCCAGAAACACATCAGGTCTGCTCAGCACCAACTCTAGGCCAGAAACAGCTATGATGTGATGATACAAAACCTGGAACCGACTCCTCTAGCCAGTGAAGCTGAGTCTCTGACATGGCTGTTACACAACACTAGCTGACTAATACACGGACTCCACCAAGCTGGGCATCCTCGTTATCTCTGTCTACAAAACGGGAAAAAAAAAAAGAGCATCGGAGAGGTTAAACCAACTTTCCGACAACCCAGAGTCAATGGAAAATGAAGCCAGTCCCTGTGACTCACTACCCATGAACCTCTGAACGGCCCCCATTCGTGACCTCGACTACATTACCAGACAAGACCGGGCTGGTTCAGGAGGATTACTTTTTATTTATAGAGAACAACCTACCTGTCAGCTCTCAGCATCAGCTTGCATAAAATGTGACCTTACTCCAAATACTCATCTCAAGTTGAAGTGGCCCAAGCATGCATGTCAGTAACTCAGAAACCAGACCTCCAGCACCCATTTCATGGCGATTCACTCTGTGTCCTTCCACTTCCCCCTCCCTTAACATCGGCTCTGCTCAGAAAGCTTATCTCCATGCCTGCCTCTGCCACCGCACACGTACACAATCTGCTGGTGCCAGAGCTGTCCTCCCTCGTACCCACCCTCTCATCCCTCAGCCCTGTCCTACAAACAGGCTGCTCTGCCATCTCTGGGTTCGCTCAGCTGCAATACGGTGTCCAGTTCTCTGGAGTTTTGTTTTATGCAAAGGTTTGGTTTCTTTTTGGTTTCTGGTTCAAAAAACAAAAGCAGGCTTGAGTGACTTGAGTTTGGGTTCAGGACTCACTGCACAGATCTTCTAGGAAGGCAAAGAAAATCTGAATGATTTAAAAGCCTCTGCATTTGTCACTTTTGGCCTGTGAATTTCTGGCATTCCCCAAGATCCTCCCCTGACAATCTCAGAACCTGCCCGCTGCCCAGGCAGCCCCAGGACAGCTGCTCCAGAACACAGCGCTAGCAAATGCTGCCTGCCTGGAGGGACGTGTGATTTGGGGGTTCATAATGTCCATTCCTTGGGAAGCACAGGCAAAACATCCTTTATTCCAGGCCAGGAGTTATGGGTTGAGTCTCCAAGCTGCAGGGGACAGACTACAGGGGTCAGGCATCCAGAGAATAAGGTGTCTGGGTGAGGTGACACTGTGTGATCCTGAAACCCTGCTGCACAGAAAACTGTGCTGCAGGCACCAGAGGAGCCTGGAACAGGGAATGGCCTGATACCCCATCTCCTGCCCCAGGGCAGGCAAGGAACGCTACTTTGTGTTGTTCTATAATGTAACTTTCTGAAGTTGTAAACTCTAATAAAATAAAAAGTTACCCCAAGAAAAAGAAATCAGGGAGAAGGAGACAGGAAAGATTGTGAGGCACTTATCTAGCATGACAAGAAAAAAAGAAAGAAAGAAAAGAAAAAGAAAGAAAACACCATGTTGAACATTGCACATAGCTGTCACTCTGAAAGCTTTTAATTGTTGCTATTTCAACTCCTTTTCCAGCTTAACATTCTTCTCATTTGGCGTCACACAGAAAAAAACCGAGGAAGGTTTTTTTTTTAACTGACTGAGGTTACACTCTGAGCTCCAGCCCGGTGACCACATGGCCAGCTCAGCTCGAGTTTCCCAAGCACTCTCCGCAGCCTGGAAGCACACGCTGAGCTTGTTTTTAATATTTGAGCTCCACTGGGCCACAAGGAGCTGGAAAGGGGATTTCGTAACCCTAGGCGCCTCCCACTGTGCTGTGTGCATCAAGGACAGCCCCGTTTCCATTGGAACCTGAAAGTGGACAGCACCAAGCACTTTGGCCTTGAGCCAGAGGACGAACCAAGCTGGGGTCCCCTCACCACCTCCCAGCCAACAGCCGTATTTCTCCCTGCTATTTCTCCAGGGCCCCAGGCTCAGGACCTTGGCATGTGCCCCAGGCAGATAGGGAACCCTGAGTGGGCATCCCGGTGGGGACCCTGGGGGGGAGACCGTTGCAGGAGGGAACCAAAACCCTTCGCCTAGCCCTCTCTGGGGCGGCTGGAGCCCACCAGAAACTCCCAAGGATCACCTGGCCCTCAGGGCAGCTCACCTCCCAGGGCTGGCGCCAGGAAGCTCAGAAAGTGAGGCCTCAGGTCAATGGAGAAAGCTTGGCCTGACTGTTTCCTGGCACCTGAATAGCACGTGACATCCAGAACTCTTCCTTACATAGCTTGAGTGCATGAAAGTCCAAGTTCTCCCCACGAGCCAAGTGATGGAGGGGTCAGGTCAGGTCACTCACTGGAACCTGGAGCCTGTTCAGCTGCAGCCTGGCCACCGCCTCACAGGCGCCAGGGGTGCCCCCGCCCCAGCTGGGATGCACCATGTCTCTAGCCTGGGCCCATAGCTCCCTGCAGGGGGCAAATGTGCTGCCCCTGTACCTCATGAGAACCCCCAGGTTCAGGAGATGCCCCTCGATGGGTCCAGTGAGGGAAAGGGAAGCCACTCAGACCCTAGATCAGGCGCTGGCCCAACGCTTCGCACGCGTGACTACACTGGAGACAGGGACTGGCAGGGACAGGGTCTTATCACCTCCAGCCCACAGTGGAAGTATTCACATGGTGTGAGACAGCCCACCCAGAGTCACCCAGAAAAGCCAGAAGCAGTGTCTAGCCTGAGTGTGGATGTCACGCTCCAAACCCAGTTCCCGGTAAAACAGTGTCACTGTGCAGAAGGGAGAAGGACCCCTTTAGCACTGGGAAAGTCACCCTGCTGCCACACAAAGAAAGAAGTTAGACCTGGAGGAGGGGGTGGGGCGGAGAGAAGAGGAAGGAGGAGGCGAGCAGGAGGGAGAACTCATTCGAGGCCTTTGCATTTCTTGGCTTCTGTGTTCACAAGCTGTTTTCCCTCCAAGCACACGGGACAGGGCTGTCCTTATCACGGGATCACAGGACCCCCAAGTCACAAACCAAAGATGGCCCGAACCACCCCCCACTCAACACCCAGCAAAGTGGCTAGATTCTGTGCATGGAGCCCCCTGCACGGCCCTTTCACCCACTGGACACCTGCTGCTGGCGTCCTCCTGGAGACTTACTTATCTCTGAAGAGATTTCTCAGGCAACGTTCAGGACTCACGCCGCCTTCTGATGGGCTGAAGCCCAAGGGCACTGAACCCCAGCTTTTCCCTCCACACCCACCCACAAGCTGATTGCATCCAATACGGAGGTAGAAACTAAGTCCCCACGCCACACCAGCGCCCCAGGCTGGAACTCCCACAGCAGGGCAGCTCTTGAGGCAACAACCTCTGAACCCCGGGTTCACCTGCACAAATACAAAGCACAAAACACAAAGCCAAAGCCCGCAAGACAAAAGGATTCCTTCTTCTGCTAACTACCTGATTCTCCCTCCGCCTGGGGAAGCACAGGACAGGGAGGCAAAACGTTTACCAGCCTGGAAAACCTAATTCTGGAGCACAGGTAAAAAGGGGGGAGAAGGAGGCGAAGTAGTTTCCTCCTCCAGAACCCATTTCTCTGAGGAGGAAGAAATAGCAGCAGCGGCAGCAAAGGAGGTGGAAATGCCCGCTCACACTTCCCTGAAGAAAGATGGAGGAAGATCTTGTTTTCTCTTACACTAATAGGGGCCGGGACGGAAACACCGCTCCGACAGCGGCGGCCTCCCGGCCTTATCAGCGCCATCCAATAGGTGCAGTGCACAAAGCGACGGTGCCCGCTCCAGGGCTTAGTCATTCCGCTCTGCACTTTTCTACAAAGCAAGCATGCAGCGCCGGTCTCCGCCTCGCTCTCCCTTTCTTCCCAGCGTGATTCACCGGGTGGGCAGGTGGTTCACGCGGGCTAGGCTCCGCTTTCTCCTTTCCCAGAGACAACGCTCGAGGCAGAACCGGACAGCGATGACGTGGACGCCCGGCTGCTTTGTTCTAGCAAGAAACAAACTGCAGTTTCCAAAGACTCAGAAACAGCAGGCTCGACCTTCGTGACTGGGAGCTGGGGGCAGGCAGCTCGCGTTAACTGCACGGCTCGGGCTTCCTGGATTATGACTCACTGGGTGGAGGGACAGCTCGCGGTCCCAAGTGCTACCCAAGTGCAGTGTGCATGTCAACCGGGCCCCAGGGACACTGCAGCAGAGAGGAGTGGGTGGGGCCGAGGTCTCCCTGGGCTTCTCCTCTGCCACACTTCCAGCTGTGGTATCCTGCTTTTAAGAAAGACCCCAAAATTTTCAGCCTTCTTAATTCCACACCCTATCAGTTCTGCTAGAGGCCAAGAGCAGGGGCAAGAGCCCTGCTGTGAATGTGGACGCAGCCCCTGACCACTCCCAGCTCTGCGCCCAAAGCTGCCTCCCTGAGAGCCACTATCAAGAGAATGAGAGAGGGGACCCTTGCTCTCTCCATCCTGTCTCCGTGGACTCCTGCAGCCCCCCTGCCCCGTCACTTAGCCTGGCACAATGGTGTAACTCCTGTGGCCCTGTGGCAGGATCCCACGGAGACCCATAGTGCACTGGCTCCACTCAAGGATGACTCAGGAGATGCAGGAAAGGAACAGAGGCCATCCAAGAAGCTGCGCCCGGTAGCAAAGGGACTCGAAGACACACACTGCAGCCGGAAGCCCAGTATCAGGGATCAGCTGGTCTTGAGGGGTGCAGGTAAGAGCAGCAGGGGGATGACAGCACAGGGCCCATCTGGGCAGGAGGAGAGGACACGTTTGAATGTGGAAGCTCCACCACGGCACCCGCTGTGCCAGGGACCACGTCACCAGTGGCTAGGGCTGCAGGGAGACTTCAGTCTCGCATAACCTCTGCTTAGCAAACATTAGTCACTTGGAGATCTTCATCAACTGGGTCTGCCCGCCGAGAGTGCATGCAGACATCTGGGCCCCATCTCGGAACAGACAGGTCCTCACTCCGGCTGTGCACAGGACCGAGTGCTTGGTGAGCACAGTCATCTCATCTACAAATCTCAGCCTCACCAGGCACCTGCCAGCCTTCCTGGCCCCGCAAAAGGCGCTTTCTACCCCTCACTGCTGCCTACACCCCTGAGACGTCCGCAGCTCCATGGCCAATGGGTGACCAGAGCACAGATGGTGGCCGGGCATGAGGACACGGGGACAACTCAAAGTCCTTCCTTCCCGAGTGTGGGTGGAGCCACACTCAGGCAGGGTAAGAGAGGCCTCTGAGACTTGGACTCCTTCTGCAGATGAGAAACAAAGCAAAACTCCAAGGCCCACAGCCAGACCAGCAAAAGGGTGACTGCCAGCCAACACGCACGAGAGTGACCCAAGAGTGACACAGAACAACTTCCTGGAAGGAGGTGGCTTCAAACTGCAGGGAGGAGGGAGGCACAGCATGGTGGGGCTCCAATTAGAGGCTGTGAGGGGTTGCAGGTCCCTGACTCTCTGTGGCCAGCATTGGTGAACACAAGTCACACTGGGGACCGGGGAGGGGCCAGCGTTTCCCCAAGGGTCCTGCCGCCCTCACCCAAGGTGGGTGCCAGTACTGCTGCTGCCTGTCACCCAAGGAAGCTAGCTGCCCAGGCCAGCTCCAATCCCAGCCTGACTCCCCGGCTCCTAGGCCAGAGCACACAACCTACATGACACTGGGGCAGTGGTGGAAATGTCAGGCCAGGGCTAGTGACAGGAAGCAAACCACTGCTTCTCCAGCAGGCTCCAAGGAATAAGCAGGGGGCAGTAGCAGCTGGGCCGGGATACCAGGTGGCTGGCAGGGCTTGGTGAGGGGGTGTGGGGCTCTCCTCTGACCCTACCCCAAGCACGGCCACGGATCCTGCCTGCCTGGCATCACACACCAAGTGTGATCCAGCCCCTAAGTCACCCCCACTTTGTCCTGCGCTATTTTGGGTATCCATCCCCAGATCTGGAGAGGGGGAGAAACAGAGAGGGGGCCCTTGTATCCAAGCACTGACTGCCTGTGTCCCCACACCAATGAAGCCTCTGCTTACCCTGGTGCCACCAAATGGCCCCTTCCGCACTCCATGCCCCTGACCACTGGCTACCCTGTCCAACCATCGGGGCCAGCTCCTGGCCAGCGAAAGGCTCCAGAAGGCAAGATGGTCAAGGGGCCCGTGTGAGAGGTCATGCCTAGTGGGGTCATCACCTGTGGTTCCCGCACCAAAAACACTGCCCCGTGGCAGCACTGAGAAGCCACCCCTGAATTTTAAAGTTCTTGGGACAAGCTGGTGCCTGGTCAGGGGTCAGAGAGAATATTCTAGAGTGATCAACTGGGACACTGTGGCTTTTTTTTTTAAATGTGCATGCATGTCTGACATAGGCTGAGAGGGTAACAACCCCTGAAACCCCTACTTCTTCAGCAGGGCTCTAGTAGGGGAGTGTGCCCAGGCCAAGACCCAGTGCTGCAGCTGGTGACTCCGTGAGTTGATCCCAATTGGGCCTCGAGAGCCCACCCTGGAGCAGGATTCCTCCTGTCCCCTGCAGGGGCCACCAAGCCTGGCTCAGAGCAGACACTGTGCGCACACTCCCCAATTCCACAAAGCGGAAATGTATACCCAAATGAGTACTTTCTCTTTCAAAGTATATTTTAAAAGAATTCTTCCCCTAGAATCTTATAGCATGGAAATATAACCAAAAAAACCCCACAAAGCTTTCCAAATTAAAAAAAATTATCAAAGGTCAACATTCCTCCCCTTCTAATGAAATATTACTCAGTCGTAAAAAGGAGTTTACTACTGAAACATGCAAAAACTTGAGTGAATTTGAAAGTAATTGTGTGAAGACAAAGAAGTCAAGAATGTATATGGTATGTTCCCATTTACACACAATTTCGGAAAAGGAAGCCTTTTGCCAGAGTAAACACACGGGCATCAGTGGCAGGACCACTCCATAAGTGGGGGCTAGGCAGAGCTAGAGAGACGGGGAGGGGGAAGGGAGGAGAGAGCAGTCTCCCAGCAGCTCTGCCCTGGGTACCACTTCCACCGGAAACCAGGGAGAGCAAGCCTGCCCACCATGACTGGGGACCCAGGAAGACAGAGGAGGGGAGCTTAAGGCCACCAACCTGTCCTTCTTGTCTCTTCCAGAATCCTCTGTCCCCTCAGGACAAACACAGGCAGTTTCTGCCTGTGCCTGCTGACCAGGGGACATTACCAACCCCAAGCTGGGTCACGGATAAAGATGAACAGAATGCCAGTGACACGCCATTGTTGATCTGTTCACGTTTCCCAGCCTTTTACCGCAGCCGGAGTGAAACCTGGCTTTAGAAGGGATGATGCCAGGGAAGGTACAGCAAGGGACAAAGGAGCTGCCTGGTGTACCAAAGCCAGCACCCAGCCGGCCTCGGGCCCCCAGCGGCTGCTACGTCCTAATGCACTTTAATTCCACCCTGGGGCTCTCGAGAAGCCTGAGTTTAACTCTCCAGTCAAAGCCTTCTCTTCCCTGTCTTGAAAAGGATAAAGGCCAGAGAGGGAAGGATTTTTCCACACTGTGGGCGAACCCTCCCTCTACCAAATATTCTGGCACAAGCAGCCGGTGTAGGGCCTCGGGGCAGGAACCCAAATGCTGCTATCTTAACACTTTATCAGAAACCTGGGGCTGTAATCACAGCATTACGGGAAGCTGAGACAGGAGGACCCAAGTTTGATCCCAACCTGAGCAACCTCGTAGGACTCTGTCCCAAAATTTTAAAAAAAGGGGGGGGGGGGCAGGGATGTAGCAAATCTCTGGATTGAATCCTCAGTACAGGAAGAGAAAAGAAAGGAGAGGAAAAGGGGAAAAGAAAAGAAAATCAGAGACAGAACTGGACATCACAGACATCTGTGGTTTATATTTATTCCCCCAATGAGAGCAAAAATAAGAAATGTAGTTATTATTCTGGAGGCCCATATGAATGAACAGAGGACCCTACCTATCTTTTCCAAGACAAGCACATCGAATAAGAATCACCACACCTGAAACCCCTTTCCTGTTTTACAGACAGAGTCTGGCTATACAGTCCAGGCTGGCTGTGACTTACTATATAACCCAGACTGGCCTCAAACTCAAGGTGATCCTCCTGTCTCAGCCTCCCAAGCGCTGGGATTAGTGTACCGCTACACCCTAGCCAGGAACTAGTTGTTAAATCTCTTTTGGCAGCTGCTTAGGACCCAGATCTGCAAGTGCTGGGTCTCCATGTCTCATGACACTGAAGCTCCAGAAGGCCCGAGGGGCACACACAGGCCACCTATTTTGCCTGGGCTGAGCATCAGCTGCAGTGGTTAAGTAAGCAGTGATCAAAGGGCAAAAGAAAGCACATTTTAAAAACTGATTATTTCACATCATCCCTAGTGGGCAGCCTTCTGCCTGGGGCCTGGATGGTTCCTGGGGGAGGGGAGGTGTGGAATGAAAGTACTGGGCTGCTTTTACTGAAGTGTCAATGCCTGGCACAAGCTGCACACACCCCTGACTGTGTCTCCCCAGGAGACGGCAAGGGGAAAAGGCAGAACAAGACACCAAGAGCACGAGGGTCCCCCTCCAGCGCATGGGTCAGCACTCATCTGTGCAGCCCAGGACAGCACAGCAGTGGCCAGAAGGCAGCCAGGGGCTTCCTCCCCAAAGGCTGCAGGCTCAGGCACCCTCTAGCCTCTAGGGGTGACCCGCTGCCCAGGCAGGTTCAGCCCTGGTGGCCTTGGGGGAGCACAGGGCCATGAGTAACGCCCCTGCCTCACCCACGCAGAGGTTTGCTCTGGAAAAGTGGCTTCCCGTCATCCCAAGAATGCGCACCCCACCCAGGCAGAGCCGGCCGGAAGAGCTTTCCCAGCCCTCTGCCAGGACTCACAGCCCTGGGGAGAGCGGGGGCGGTGTCAGGTCCTGCCCGGGGTGCAGGGACCAAGTGTCACGCAGAGGTCACAGGGCAAAAGAGGGGAGAACACACACCCTCCCCACCCACGGGCCCTCCTGCTCCCTGCCGCTGGGAGGAAAGCTCGTGAAGCACCCCTAAGAACAGCTCGGAGGGATGCGGGTCCTGTCTACAAGCCTGTCCCAAACACTTCGAGAAAGGAGCGGGACAGCCTGCCCCAGGCACGCCGAGCCCATTAGCAGGAAAAACCCGACTTGGGAGAGACCAACAACCCCCAACAAAACTGGTAATGGCAAAATTTACACTTGTGAAACATTGGTGAAAATTAAAAACAGACCAAAGGAGCACATGTCTTGGTGGTATGAAAAAAATCAAAAAATTTACCCCGGAAAAAAAAATAAATTTCATAGGAAAAAAAATTCAAAATTCAACACAAAATAAAACTGAAAGCAGCAGAGCCTGCAGATACTGAAACTCGATGACTTTGAAATGGATATGAGAATCCGTAACTGGGAGATGTGGGAGATTTTACCCCAGGAAACCAGCCACGGCTGAAAGGAGTCGTGTGCAGGGAAATCCCGGAAGCTCAACAAACGGGACCAACAGGCAAGCGACCGTAGGAAAGAGACCAAATCGTGCAGTAAAATGAGTTTGGGTAAGAAGTGACCTCGGCGTGGACAGTTCAGCTGGACAAGTAAAAACCAAGCAAAGCTCCAGGGTGGTGGTGAAGGAACCAGCGGAGGGGGAGGCTGACCTGCAGAGCCCCTGAGCACCTCCAAGTGCGGACAGCGAGAGCTGCACGGCCGTCCTCCTGGGAGGACAGCAGGAAACAGGTCCTGTGCTGCTTCAAGTGTGAGCCCAGGCAGGGCCAAAGAAGCAGCCTGTGTGTCCTGGACGCCTGTGCCCAGGCAGGACTGGATGGACGGACTTGCTGGAAAGACCCCGGGGGCCCTCCTGGACCCAGTCCTGCCCACTGGCCTGACCATGGGAAGTGTGTCTGCGGTCACAGATCCTTTTCGCAGGCTGCTGGGAACCAGGGGCCGGGGCAGGAGGAAGTGCCCGCAGGGGTGGAGTTAGGCAAGGAGGGTGGGGATTTCATCTTCACTTCTCCAGCAATAAGCCTGTATTTGCAGAGGCCAGGTAAAGAAGGGAGCGCCGTGAGCTGGGGATTTAGCTCAGCGGCATAAGCACCTGCCTTGCAAGCAGGCGGTTGTGAGTTCGATCCCCGGTACCGATTAAAAAAAAAAAAAAAAAAAAAAAAAAGGGAGCCGTGAAACCAGTGCTGAGATCAATGTCCATTTTCTAAGACTCATCCTGCCAGAAGTGGAGTAAGATGGGCAGAAATAAAAAGTAGGAAGACCAGCTAGAAAACTTAGGTTCAGAGAAGAGAGAGTAAGGACTAAACAGGCTGATGAAAATGAAAAAGAAAGCATAATTCTAAGTAGTATCTCAGGAAGTGGTTTGACAAGACAAGGAATTATGAAGGAGATGATAATTATTCCTAGTTTTCTGTTTGGCTGCTGGAAGCATAGTGATGCTATTAATTAGCACTAATATACAGAAGGAAAAATAAATTGGGGAAGTATGAAGATTCCTATTTCCTATTTGCAAAGCATACTTTAAAGCTATAGTAATCAAAATAGTGTGGCATTGGAATAAAGACAGACATACAGGTCAATGAAATAAAATACAGATGCTAGGATTATATCCAGAAGATGAGAAGTATAAAACAAAAGAGGCCTTTATTCTGAGAACACGGGGAGAGAGAGAACTGACACGCCCCGACTGCTGGCATCCAGCTTTCTCTCTGGCGGACACATGGCATCGGGGGTATGTAAATAGCCTCAGTTTGGGGTGGAACCTAAGGGGGCATCAGGGATGCATGGGTAGCCCATTGGTCCTAGGTTTGGCACCATAGGTAAGATCCCAGGGGCGGGGAAGATGGTGTCACAGGTAAATTCCTAGGGCTGGGGGAGATAGGAGCTCTTTGGTTCCGCCTTTAAGGCTTTACCAGCTACAGTGTCCTGTCTGGGCCAAAACCCTTTCAACAGAGTCCTAAAATCAACCCTTACATGTATTCTAAATGATATCTGACTACAAGTTTTCAACAAATAATGCTGGGAAAAATGGATATTCATATTACCCCCCAAAAACCTAATACCACATGTAAAAATTAACGCAAAATGGGTCAGACCTAAATGTAAGGCTTAAAATTATAAAAATTTTAGAAGGTAACATAGAGGAAAAGTTTTATGATTGGATTTGTTAATGATTTCTTGATATGTCATCATCAGCTCAGGCAATAAGTGACAACAAACACTACAGTAAAACTTACAATTTTCTGCATCAGTTTTATGCACTATCAATAAAGCAAAATTGCAACTCACAAAATTTAAAATATTTGCAAATTTCATATTTTATATGGAATATACAGAATATATAGAGAACTTGTAGCTTAACAACAAAAAGGCAAACTGCTCAGTTACAAATATGAAGGTACAGAAATGACCAGTGTCCCCATAACATGCTGCTGAAGGTCATTAATCTTTACAAAAATGCAAGCCAACATGAAGAATGCCACTTCCGCCCATCAGGATGCCTACTGCCTTCAAGTTTGAGGTTAAACTGGGTGTAGTAGCACACACCTGTAACGCCAGCTCATTGTCTCAAATTCAAGGCCAGCCTACGCTACAAAATGAGTTTGGGCCAACATGACCTACACAGTGAGAATCTATGTCAAAAAAGAAAAATTCTGAAGTTAAAAAAAGAGCCTACCTTGCAGTCGTGATGGGTAAGCATTGAGGAAAAAAGCCCTGCACTGAGAACCAGGGACAGAAGTTCCCGTTGCCCAGGGAAGTCAAGATGGCATAATCACCAATTTATTTGCAATGAAGTAAGGCTGGAGGTCAAGTTTTAAGTCAAAGGCACTGAATTGATAGCTGAGGAATTTCGAAGGAGATGATAATTATTGCTAGTTTTCTGTTTTGGCTGCTGGAAGCATAGTGATGGGGGCAGCGGGGCTGTGCCCTCCCCTGCCCAGAGTATTTAGGCTGCTTCATCCCGAGGCTGACCACTAGCCTGGCTGGTTTCAAACGCATCCCCACGGGGCATGTGGCTCTGCACACAGTAGGTGGCCAAGCCCGCCAGTCAGACACTCAGCAACTTCAAGAGCAAAATTCCATGGAAGGGAGGGAAACGGGAGGGCGGGTGAGCAGGCATCTTCACAGGCTTTGAGCGTGTGTTTACTTTAGTAAAGACACGGGAATCACAAATATCCAAAGCCGATACGAAAAATGCTGACACTTGTCAAGGCTAACAGAGGCCCACAGGTAAGTCCGCTTTGCCTGCTACTCGAGCACTTGACATTTTATACGGCAGAGAGGGTGTGCACACGCGCACACACACACATGCAAACACACGCATGAGCATGCACATGTGTGCAAATGCACACACGCATGTGCAAACATGTGCACACACGCACATGGGCATGAGCATGCAGACATGCATGCACATACACACAAACACACTTGAGAGGAGTCTACCCAGCAAAGAGGCAGCAAGAAAATCAAAGTTCAAAGCACTCTGGTATGTAAACACTTGGGAAAGTCTTGGCCTGAGAGAATATATACAGCAACGTGTTAACTTGTCCCTGTCTTCTAAAACATTTTGTTATAAAGAAAGTAGAATTTTAAAAAAACCAGCAAGTAGAAGGCAAGTGAAAACGTTAGAGGAGGTCACCTCGGTTCCAGGTACTCTGCACAAAGCTCCAGACATCAGCGTGGCTCACAGGGGGACACTGCATGCCGCAACCCCTTCCGTCCCTTCCTAGAGGGAGAGGCCACCGAGCCGTCACACACAACCAGCCAGGTGGCCGGACTCCTGGCCCAGGCCACCCTCCCCGCACCCACCGCCTGGGTGGCTCTCTCCTCTGCACCCACCTCCGGCCCTCTCTAGGCCTAAGCCAAGGCTGCTGCAACTGGCAGAGCAGGGACCCTTCTCCACCACCTCGTCTCCCTCAGTCCACCGCCTGGCCAGCTCCCAGGGCGGGCCCCAGAGACCAGGGCCACTACTGTCCCCTGGACACAGCCCCGGCCTGCAGATGCTGAGAGGCTGTGACCCCACCTCCCCCCACCGCATGCCAGCTGAGGCCCCACCCCTGTCCTGGCTCCAAGCCCATGACTGCTTCTGGTCTGGCTGATGGAACCCGGCTGCCCCGCTCCTGCCCACAGGGGCCCTGAGCACAGCACAGCACAGCACTCTCTCCAGGGTCTCAGCAGGGCCAGGCATGACAGTGACCGTGGGGACATGGCCCGCTAAGACAATGTGGGATGGCCATCAGAGGCCGCGCCTTTAATAACTTCATCCCCTCCGGCACACAGCACCCCGCACTCAGGTCACCAAGGAAAGGGGGGCCGGGGCCTTGAAGATGGGGCCCTGATGCCCTTGAAGACCTGCTGACAGGAAGAGCCACAGAGACAGCTCTCGGTGATCCGAAGCAGCCTCCTGGGTGCTGCTGCCTCTGTCTGAGTATCTCGCACCCACTACAGAGACGGCAGCCCTGGGCTCTCCCCAGGGCACAGCACCCCAAAGACCTCCTGCACTCTCTGTTGGCTCAGCAACAGTCAAAGCCTGGGTCCTGGGAGCCAGGGATCCTGTCCTGCTGCCTCTGGGGCGGCCCCAGGGACAGGCGCCCTTACACAGGAGTGCTGGCTGCAGGCTTGGGAGCCTTGCTCAGGAGAACAGACCCTCCCGAGGTCCCCACCGGGCCTGGGCACTGCTGGGAAAGCACCGGCTTCCAGGCAGCATGGAGCCCACCTTGTGCTCCTCCCCCAGGTCTCGGTCTGGGCTCCCTCGCTGCTTCCACCCGGGTGTGGGGTGTGGGCCCCTGAAAACCCTCCCGATCCCTTTCTAATTTGCAGTTGAGTTACGAGGAACTGCACTCACACTCATCTTCAGGTTCGCTAATGGAAAATACTCTGGAAATTCATTTCTGATTTGGCTCCGTACTTTCTGGCAATAAGATCATACTCTGTTTTCCTTCTCATTGTTTTTAGCAGCAAATGGAAACACGGCCTAGACTCAAAAACATGCGTTAAAAATTCCAAATAAGCTTTTCTAAGGAAAGAAATTTTAAAAAGTCAGAGTATCGGCTGGCGGCAAACTTATGCTAAAACCAGGAAGACTTAGCAGCTGCCTATGGAAAGGGGGGTGGGGGCAGGGGGACACAGCGCTTCCCAGCAGGAGAGAGGAGGCTCTGTGCAGGGCCCTTCCCCTCCACCAGCAGCCACCGGGTTCACCCCGATATGAAGGCAACCAGCGCGGGTGGGGGGAGCAGCTTGGCCTACGGCCTTTGATCAGGTCACTGCGTCAGCCCTGGGTGTCACAGGCGCTCAAAGGGGAGGGACCAATGGGACGTGAGAGGTGAGGCTCTGTGATGTGTGGCAGTGGTTACAGGAGCCAGAGAAAGGAGCCCATGAGAAAGAAAACCCCGCAGGCTGCTGCAGGGCAGCGTGGGGTGGTAACAGCTCGCTAAGGGTAAAAGGCTGGCTGGCACCGTCGCCCTCCTGCTTCTGGCATGGCTAAGCGTAACCTGTCACTGGTCTGCCAGGACAACAACCCAAACTGACTCATGAGCTCATCTTCCTACATATGGAAACGGCTCGGAGCTGCCCCAGCCACACACCCGGTCAGTGCAAGAGGAGCAGGGACCCGACCTGGACCTCCCGTCTGGTGCTACCTCCTCCTCATTCCTCCTATCCCAAACCCCAAGCCTCCCAAATGGGAAAGGAAGTTTGGGAATCCTGGCTTCCGGGCCCACTGCCCCTTGGGGAAGAACATTCTGTCATTCCTGGCCTAACCTCCACCTTGCTGGTAGAAGAAGGGGTAGACTGATACTCAGACACCCCACAGTGTGAATGTTCCTTGATTTTCCATCTCAGCCAATGGAAAACGCCAAGCTGTCCTTCTCCAAGTGCCTGGCAGGATGCTGGGGATTGAGCTCCTCATGAGCAGGGTTTAATTCTCAGTGTCCACTTCCTGTGGAGCACTGGGAGGGCCAGAGGTGGCCCCCAGCATGGTAAGCAGCTGTTCAGATCGGGAGGTAAGGCACGCCCTCAAATATGTGTAACTGGCTGCATGGCTGACCTCCGAAGACTCAGTTTCCCCCTTCCACAGAGTAAAGGGTTTGAGAGCTACTATCTAAGGTACCTTGTCTCTAAACCATAAAGAAAACCCTTCTGGTGGGCACTGGTCAGACCCGGGTCCTTTGCAGTTTGTCAGGGCCATGCACACCTGGGGATGAGCTGGGCCTCGAGGCCACACCCTGACCCTGCTGTGCATGATGAGGGCAGGGGGCAGCCTGGAGGACAGAGCGACCCCACGGGGCTTCGCATGTCTTCCAGTTCCCTGCCCTGCTGATGCACTGTAAGCCAGGCAAGATCCAGGAAAAACACTAGATCCTGGGCGGGCTGTTTCTGAAGGACAGGGGGGCATGGGCTACCCTGACACCAGACAAGACGGTATGGGCAAGCTTCGCTCCCGAGCTAGTCCCTGACCCCCTGCAGAAGTGAGGTGCAGGAGCTAAGTCAGGGATCCAGAGTGAGCAGCTGGGAGCTGCATGACCTCCGGAAATTCTGTGTCCGAGAATCTGTTTCTTCCTTGTTATACCAGGATGGGGAGAGGGGGGACTGTAACCAGGAGGGTGGACGGTGACCAGGTCCCCTGCATAGTTGGTGCCTGGATTTTGACGGCATCAGCCACTACTCAACATCCAGGAGCACTTGTAACTCTTAAAAATCAAACACATGCACTGAAACTGAAAACTAAAGTCCCAAGAATGGAACACAAGGCTCGGCCAATGAACTGCAACGGCCTCCTGCTGGCCGATGGCTTCACAGACAGATGAGGCAGTAACTCTAATTCCAGGGTCCAGCATAGCCCTTGGTCTCTGGCAAGGAGCCACCACCCTACATCTCAGCTTCCCATACTGAATCCGGGGGACAAGGCTGAGTGCCACAAAGAGGACAGAGAGGTGAGAAGACGAGGTGGCAGTCCGGTGGTTCTCACCCAGACCACGTTTGTCAATAAGCAGGTAAACAGGAGGCGGCATGAGTGCATGTGTGCAGGAAGCGATGGCTCCCACAACCCTTGCCTCCCATGTTCCTAGGGGCTCCCCTAGCGGAAAGTCCTCACAAGGAGCCTGGCTTTCCCAGGAGCAGGGGGAGCACAGCCCAGCCCTGTGACCTCAGCGGCCGCTGCCCCACCCCCACAGCCACCACGGAGGGTCTGTGACCAGAGGAAGCGACCACAACTTGCAGAACCCCAGGTGACATCACCAAGCTGAAGCTCCTCAGGGTCCCTCTTGTGCCCCACTGTTGTCCTAGTGCTGAGCTGGAGTGCTCCGATCTGCACAGGGGAGGCACCTCTGTAGCCCCAGGCAAGGCGCTGGACCTCTCTGATCCTGTTTGCTCATCTGTAAAATGCACCCCACATCCATCCACGATACAGATACCGCGAGACTTAAACGACAAACACAGCACAATGCAGCAGACGAAGAAGACCCAGCTCTGGTCCCGCTCTGCTCCTTGAGAACATCACAGCCTCAGGAAGTAAGGGCGGGTCCCCACCCCACCCAGTGCTGCGCTCTTCCCAGGCAGATTCAGCTCCTTTTAGGAACAAATCCCCTGCTTTATTGCTCCTGTGTCGCAGGAGTGTGTGAGCCAGGGCCACCCACGAAAACATTGGGAGACTTCAGAAACCCCAAGTCACAGTACCCCAGGAGCTGTGCCTGGGGGATTTATATGCACTGATCCTTTCACCCTTACAAAAAATCCAGGAGGAAATGATATTTCCTGTACTTTACAGATGAGGAAACTGAGGTTCAGAAAGGTTGAACGACTTGGCCAACGCTCCCGAATGCTAAGGAGCAGAAAAGCCAAGGCCCAAACCTAGTTCCGGCTCCAAGGCCTGGCTCCTCCCACTGTCCGGGAGACGGTATGCAGCCCAGGGCCCTGCTCCTGGATCACACCCTTTCTGAAACAGCGCCCAGGGACTCCATCCCCCCAACACTGGCTCAGCCGAGGCTTTCCCAGCAGCCAGCAGCGTCAACCACACGCGTGGCCAGCCAGGGATAGGTGGATGCAGGGTTAGTCATGCTTTAAACGGGAGATGAAGGCAATGTGACTTCTCCAGTTCGCCTTTGAACTTCCCAGCCAGGGTGCAGGCTGCAACCCAGAAATAACCAGTGAGCAACAAAGGCCCAAGAATCGCTTGCTCAGAGCAGCCCGAGCCAGGCCGATTGGTGGCACCGCAGAGGCGCTGCTCCTCTGATGCCATTAAAAATAGCTTCTCTGCCACCTCCAGCGGTGGCGGTCCCCTGGGCACTGGCCATCCACTCCAGCTCCTGTGGGGAGGCTGAGCCTGAGGCACAGCAGCCTAGCCTGAGGACAGTGGGGGGTCCGAGGCCACCGAACTGATCTAAAGTGACAGTTCAAAGGTGCAGAAGACCTGGCCCTTCACCTTCAGGAGTTCCCAAGTCAGAGATGAAGGACGGGGACCCGAGGGGCAGCACCAGAGGTACATCCAACCCTGCCCAGTGGAACCTGTGTGTCCAGAGTGCAGCCAGAGGCCGAGGGGCCCTACTGTCCCCTATGCAGGCTGCAGCACAGAGCGGGACAGGCCAGGGGGGCTGGAAGCCTGCCAGGGGACACAGCTGAGGAGGAGGAGAACTCAGACGGGACCAGAGGACACGCAGTGGCTGGTTGTCAAGCCAAAGTCAGTCACTTGTCCTGCCAAGCCCTTGGTTTCCTTTTTTAAAGAGGAATAGACAGCAGGCTGAGAGAGGGAGGAGACAGAAAAACAAAGCGCTGGTAGATGTTCCCATCTGACCTCAGACAGGGTAAATATTTACTCATCCATTCATGAGCCTGGCTCGGTGAGTGTCCCCAGCTTGGGCCACCTGGGTTTATGCT
Source organism: Cavia porcellus (assembly GCF_034190915.1). Classification (NCBI taxonomy): domain Eukaryota; kingdom Metazoa; phylum Chordata; class Mammalia; order Rodentia; family Caviidae; genus Cavia; species Cavia porcellus. The sequence goes on from NW_026947493.1 coordinate 1,842,067, forward strand.
GGCATCTAGTCTCGATCTGAGGCCTGAAGTGGCTGGTCCATCCCCTACCTTGTCTGAGAGCTAAATGGATCCCATCTGATGGCAGTGGAAAAACTGACCGAGAAGACGACCTCGAAGCTCACACCAGGACAGCAGGCAGTGGTGGCGGCGGTCAGGGCTGCCCCGGTGCCCACTTGGCATGGGGAAGGCTGAGCCCACAGTGGGCAGGAGCCGTGTCCCCTCACTGGGAGGCTGCACAACAGTGCACTCAGGCCCATGAAGTGGGTGGGAGTCAACCAGGATCACCCCTGAGTCGCTAGAATGTGAGGTTCCATAAGCATCACTGCAAAGTGTGGTTACAATGCAGGTTCCCAGGTCCCGCCCCCAGAGACCTAAGGACAGGTGAGAAACAGTCGCCCTCACCACTGCCTGGGAGAGTGGAGGCAGGAGTCCCAGGCCCGGACACCTGGGGTCCAGCACAGTGGCCTAGCTTTGCCTCGCCACTCAGGACAAGAGTCATGTGGAACCCACGCCTCGGCTCACTCGCCTGCAGACAGGCTCAGCACACCAGACCTGGCCCACCTTGCAGGGTGCCACTGAGACCCCCAAGGAAGTGACAGCAAAGGCTGAACTTGGAGGAACACACTGCATGCTCACAGCAGGCCCTGGACAGCTCGGATCTAACAAAGGGAAAAGAGAAAATCTGGCTGCCCCCGGGAATGGGAAGCCGCTGTCAAACACCTTCTCAGTGCCAGGCACCCCGCACGACCCACCCTGCCCCGGTGACTGCTCTTACTCAAGCCACATTGCTCAACACAGCAGGTGTGGGGTTCCGTGCCCACGTCCCGTCCTGTGGGAACCCTGACATGGGGTTCCTGGTTAGGCCACGGCTGCACTCAATTACCCACGGCCATGGCGCCTGCCCACAAGTTGCTTTATGGTCAGCGTGCTTGAGCCAGGTGGTGACCTAACCCCAGGTCACTCTACAGCAGCCTCCCCTGGCGTCCTCCTCTGAGAGTTTGGGCCCACACTGCAGCCGTCTGCTCCCCTGGGCATGACTCAGAGGAGTCAGTTGTCTTTCAAAAATGCTTTTCATATTTCAAATCAAAAATAAACACCACGCACTCTGGATGCCGGCCAGCGCAGATGTCTCTGTCAAGCTATTAAACAGAAAAGGCCCCAGGAGGCTGACAAAACCTGGATTCGCATCAGCACAGCTCCACTGCCTGGATCCGCCGTGGGCTGGGGGAGGAGCCCAGGCTGGGGGACTGGGGGTACCGGCACAGCTGGTGACAGTGAGGACACCAGCAAGGGTCCTTTGGGGTACCCCACCCAGAGGACATGCTGGCCCCAGGAGGGCAGAGGCTGTGCACACACGTGGAGCACAAATTGCCCTCTGTAGAGGGAGGCAGCAGCAGCAACGCAGCTGCACAGGCACAGGAAGCCCAGGCAGGTGGCATGGGACAGCCTGGCATGCCAGGGCATACCCAGCCATCAGGACCCGGAGCTGTTCAATGAGCTTGCTTCTCAGGATTCCCTCCCCCGCCCCTTTTCTTCAATACTGGGGACTGAACCCTGGGCTTTCAGGCTGAGCTACTATAGCCCAGGCTAAGCTGGGCGTGGTGGCTCACACCTGTAATCCCAGTACTCAGGAGGCTGAGGCGGGAGGATCCTTGCGAGTTCGAGACCAGCCTGGGCTACAAAGTGAGCTCAAGGCAGCCTGAACTGCATAGCGAGATCCCATCTCAAAAAAAGACCAAAAAAAAAGGAGTATAGCCCAGGCTGGGCTCTAACTTGCAATCCTCCTGCCTCAGCTTCCCAGAGTGCTACGATTATAGGGCTGCATCACCATGCCTACCTAGCTCGCTCCCCTCTCTCACCTGATTCACCAAGCCCTCAGATCCTTCAGTTTCTCCACAGGGTACCCACCAGGATGGGACACATCCTGTGAAAGTTTTTATCTCCTTTACACAAACATGCAACAGTGCTCTTACACACACACACACACACACACACACACACAGAGGATGGCCCAGTGCCCCTAGAGCAATGCACCATGAGACTAAATCAAGCACAAGAGATGACACAGTCAGTGGGGAGCACATGCCTGGCACACTCAGGCCCCCACCATCCTGGCACCAACTTCTCCCGCAAAAACTAAAAAAACGAAGAACCAGCAGCAGTGCAAGGCTGCTCCAGTGTGACTGCACACGGCCTTACACAGCATTTTTTGCAAGTGCTTTTCAATAAACAATCGAGAGATCTGACTCGTGCTTCAGACTTACTTAACTATTAGGAACCACAATTCTGTCCGCAAACCTCAGAAAATGAAGTGCTGTTTGGGGGGGGGGGGGGAATGAGACAGATTCTCATCTGTAGCCCAGGCTGGCCTTAAACTCACAGCAGTCCTCATGCCTCAGCCTCCTGAGTGCTGGGATTACAGGTGTGTGTACCGCCATACCCAGCATAAATGAGGTTTCTGAATCAGTGAGTAGGTCACTGTAAAACAGTAAAAAGCACAGTGCAATACACACAGGGGCCGATGAAACAGTCTTAGGCCCAGGACTTCATCGCCTGTGCTGCGCTTCTGTGTCACTGGCCACGTAGGGGCTGCGACAAGACGCAGCGTCTCCAACTTCGGGAGACATTTGCAGCTGCTGTCATCCCTGTGGCTCGTCGCTGATGGAGGCGCCGCGGAACAGTGCATGACTCCAACCTCGCAGTGGTTCCCCCCTGCCTGATGAAAAGGGCATCGGCCGGGCTGGAGCCCAGCCGCCGGGTCTGCCTGGCACCGCCCCTCTCCATCCCAGCCCGCTGCCACCGCGCACGTGCACACAGCTAGGTAAGCGAGGAGGGACCGGTCACACCCGGGATCTACAGCTGCATGAGCTGTATTTAAGAGCAGAAACTACACCCTAAACTGGGCATGGTGGTGCATGCCTGCAATCCCAGCACTTAGGAGGCTGAGGCAGGAGGATTGTTAAAATTTGAGACCACCTAGGCTTAAGGACAGCCTGAACTGCATAGTGAGAGCCTGTCTCAAAAAAAGACAATAAATAAATAAATATATAGTAAAAGAAACTACACCACTATCTCTGTGTAGTTTCTAGCCAAGCAGATTTGGGCTGATAGAAGAGACTAGTATCATCGAAACACGATATGAACATTGAAGGAACTGTCACATATGTGACAAACAACACATATGGGTTAATGATGGCCTTTTTTTTTAAAGACAGGGTCTTGCTATGTAGCCCAAACTGGCCTCCAACTCACTGTGATCCTCCTGCTTCAGCCTCCCAAATGCTGGGATTATAGGCATGTGCCACCATATCTGATAATGTGTTAATTATAATAGAAAAGAATTCCAAAAAAATTTTAAAGCACGTATTCATTAAAAGTGGGCAAATGCTCTGAGCAGACAATTCTCCAAAGATATACCAATGGCCAGCGAATACATGAAAACCACCTGACATCTTCAGTGGTCCGGAAGTGTAAACCAAAAACAGTGAGAATCCATCTTGCCCCACTTAGAATGGTGACTGTAAAAACAAATTACAGATGCTGGGGAGAGTGTGGGGAGGGGAACCCTCAGACATACAGCCACTATGGGAAAGCACACAAAGGGCTCTCAAAAGGCTACAACTCAGTCTAGCGCATGACCCAACAATCTCCATATGGGGTACACACATGAGGGAAAGGAAGTTAGGGCAGACATGGATCTGCGCACCCATGTTTACCACGGTACTGTTCATAATGGCCCAGTTACGAAGCCAGCCTAGCTGCCCACTGACTGACAAATGGATGAAGAGGATGTGGTACCTAATATATAAAGAGGAATATTACTTAGCCACGAAGGAGAACAAAACTATGTTACCTGCAGGACAACAGACCTGAGAACTACTTTGGGAAACAGAAGAGAGCGGCTGAGAAGGGTCAATAAACGTGACTTAACATACCTCATCCATGCGCATAATGAACTCGAATTAATAATTAAAATGTAAATATCGTTATGTGCCTTGGCCTGCTATGCTGTGACTGGGTAAAGAAACTTGTTTTTTATTCACTGAAGGGTGACCAGAAACCGTTTTTCATTTATCCCAATTTCCTATGAAAATATTTCCAGATAGCACCTGGCCACCCTCCTGCCCCAGGTCTGTCTTCTCTAAAGAACACCGTCTCTTCCTCTGATGCCCCCTGCCTCTCGGGCTGTACTGGGGGGTCCTCACTCTGGACACCAGTGAGCCCCATCAGCAGCTCAGGGACAGTACACGTGGTTACCCAGCGATGCTTTTGGTAGGAACATAAGCCTTCCAATAACACCAGCACGCGAGCTGCATGACACTCCAAGTCCCCTCGGCCCTCTGGACCTCGGTAGGTTTTGCTATGAAACCTACACTTAATTCCTGAGACCACTTTGGCTCAAGAGATCACTTGTCAAGAGATCACCAGGGCCCATCAATCCCTGGATAGGAAGCAGGGCGAACCATTCCTGAGAAATCAGCCCCCAGCGTGCTCAACCCTAAAAGGTTACAAGGAGGCCAAAAAATCAGGCACCCACAACTTGTGGACAGGGTGCCACTGAGGGGTCCTCTACACTCACAATTCAGTTTCTCTAGGATAGAAAGTTTGCTTGTTAATAAAATGAGGCCAGACATGGTGGTACACACCTATAATCCCAGCATTTGGGAGGCCGAGGCAAGAGGATCGCTGTGAGTTTGAGGCTGGCCTGGGCTACAAAGTGAGTTCAAGACCAGCCTGAAGTGCACAGTGAGACCCTGTCTCAAAAAGACAAAATAAACAAATAAATAAAATGAAAATACCTCACTTGCTCTTTTTTTTTCTTTCTTTCTTTTTCTAACACTGGGGGCTGAATTCTAGGTCTTTATAAATTGCCTACCCTAGCCTGGAACACGTCACCTTCCTGTCTCAGCCTCCCAGAATGCTGGGATAACAGGCATACAACACCAAGCCTGCTCACACACATCTTTTAGAAAGGCCGAAAGGAATCAGGTACTGCTGGAATTCTTCCCACAGGGAACAGCTAAAAGCCTGACAGTTTGCTTCCTTCTTGAATATTCTAGTGGAGCTAGAGCTCACCGCCTCAGCAACCTCCCGCAGCACCCCGAGCCCCACTAGGACAGGGAGTGACAGAAGTCAGAGGGTCCAGCCGAGGACACATCCCCGGGTTGGGCTGTCCACTAAGGTGGTCTTGGGGTTTGCAGGCTGCCGGCAGTGGCCTAGAACAGTGCCCATGGGCATTCGCTGGCAGCCCGCCTACGTCACACGCCGACAGGAAATAGGAGACGACAGCAAGGACCACATGGAAATCCCCACCGGGCTGTGAGTCAGAGCTGAGCCAGCCAGCGAGCTGCGCTCCCGGCCAGGCCACGGAGGAAGCAGGCAGCCACGTCTGCGCAGAACGACAGGGGCAGGGGGAGACATAGGTCTGGTACCCCGGCACTGGGTGGCTCCCCCAGATACCAGCTGGACTCCAGCTCCTGTCTGCCCTCTTCCCACTGTCACAGCATGGAGCTCCAGGCAAAGCCTCCCCCATGGGCTTTTTGTCCCTACCCGTAAAGTACCGTGTCCTCTAGGGACCCCAGCTAACAAAACCAGCATTAAAAATGGGGCAAGGGGCTCAAAACCTCACCCCAGTGAGACACAAGAGACTTACAAAACCCAAAGTCCTTGTTCAGCCTTTGAGATTGCTAGAAAAATCTGACCTGTACCACGCCATTTTTAAAATACCTGTCCTGACCTTTCACCTGTGGCGACTCTGCCCGAGGACACACCGATTCTTAGAAACATGGCACACCCCTGAGGTCCCTGTGGTCCCTTAACAAGTGATGTCCTGCAGTTGCCACAGCCAGAGCCCCAGCACCATCAGCCCCGCTGTCCCTCTCTTTGCCAGGTCTGCATTCCCGTACCCCACCTTCCTCCTCAGCTCCTGATGCGTCCCCCTGGGTGCCACACAGCAGCACTCCACACGCTCATGGCTCCTCCAGCAGCCCCGGACCCTGACCTACTTTGTGCAGGAGTCTGTGTGAGCGCCAGGGACACAGAAGAAAAGCTGGAGCCCTTGCTCTCTAGAACGTCACCAGGGCCATGCATTTTCGTTGTGTCTCAAAAGACAAACCAGGACAGCAGAATTTTATCCCACACAAAAGGGTGCTGAGGACCCATCCAGTGTTCCCTATCATGCTGGGAGCAGAGTAGTTTCCAAGCAGAGCTCTTTTTAGTGCTATGATCATACTGACTGCCTTCCCCTCCAAGTCCCAGGCTAGTATAAAAGGGACACACAGCCAGACCTGTATCTGCTGCCGCCCGTTCTGCCCTCACTCAATATTTGATCTTTGTGATTCCTTACAAGATGCACCAGGTCCTGTTACCCTGTGAGGAGGAAGATGAGGGGGGGAGGGGGAGAAAGCAGCAGCATGCTCTGTCCAGTGTCACACATGCCATTCAAACAGCCCCCCTGCAGCCCCCAAGTGGGGTGCACAGCCCCTCACGGGGCTCCCCACTGTGGTGACCTCACTGGCTGCCACATGTGGTGCTAACCTACCCATTTGGGAGTTAACTGGCACCCAGCACTCTGCCAGGCGTGTGCTCAACACCCAGGGCCAACGCACCCAAAGAACGACCCACCTGACCCTCGATCAGGAGCCTGGAGAAATCATCTACACGCGGTGACCAGGTTTCGGGCCTGGACAGCCCCCCGCCGTTTTCCTTTTTCTTGAGACAGAATCTCACTAAGTTGTTCAACCTGGGCTCAGATGTGCGATCCTCCTGCCTCAGCCTGCAGTGTTGTGTGCCACCACGCCCACATTCCCGGGTCTTTTTAAACTAACAACAGCTCTTGCTGAAGAAACTCTGGCAGTCTGCGCCTGATACATCTTAGCTCTTTCCCGTGAGCCCACAGGGCTTCCTGGCAGGAAGGGAGACACCTTGAACCCACTGGAGTCTCATGCCCACCCCCACCAGCCCAAGCAGCTCGGGGACTGGGCGACTTCCTATATGTGGGAAGGAGAGGGCTGCTTTGGGGCATGTGGCTCCTCGCTGTCAAGGAAAGGCCCTAGGGACTGCAGGTCCCGTGCCCCTGCTGGTTTCCAGCAGCTCTCCGCCTGCTCCAAGCCCGACACTGGAACAAAGCCAGGGCGGCAGCTCCCGCCCGCGTCATTGCTTTCCTGAGCCCGCTGGAGTGGGGACCCATCCATTGTGGGGACGTGAGGCTGTGTCCTGCTTAGCATCTTCAGCCCACGACAGCCTGGCAAAACTTTTTAATACTGTGATCATACTGACTGCCTTTCCCTCCCAAATCCCAGGCCCCTCCGGAGACTGGGAGAAGTAGGGGCTTCCGCGCTGAAGAGACGCCCAGAGTGGCACACATGGGGTGGAAGGCTCCAGGGCGGCTTCCTGGAGGACGCCAGTCTGGGGATTTCCAAGCAGTGTCCAAGTTTTAGCAAGACTGGCACTGACGGATGGATGGGAGCACCACACTTTCACCTCCTGGCCTCTCTGCCTTTCAATTCTGGTGGCTGGTGGCTCAGTGGCTGAGAAGCCACTTCCCCGGCTCTCTGGACACAGAGAGCGTCCTGCAGGCCCTTAGGGGTCCCTTCACTGCAGCCTCCTTGGTCCCTGACACCATCTCCTCTCCTTGAGACCCTGTTCCTTTAGCCCATGGGGACCCACGGCTCTGAGGACACTCACAGCAGCTGTGCCCTCCTCTGGAACTTACTGCCAAGACCACACACCTGCCGGGCAGCCGTCCTGTCTGACTGCAGCTGCCCATCAACCCGGTACCCTGCTTCATGTTGGAACTGTAGACAGGCAGAGTCCACCCCTGCCATCTTCGTGCCCAGCACCTGGGGACACCAAACATGTGCTCAGAAGAGGCCCCTGGAACACAGGCATGGTGGCATATACCTGTCAATCCCACACTCGGGAGGCTGAGGCAGGAGGATCTCTGCGAGCCCAGCCTAGGCTACACAATCACTGTCCCTCAGGAGAGCTGCATGTGTTGCAAGAAGCCACCCAACAGGGTGGAAGCAGTGATCTGGAGGTGCTGTGCAGCTGTCCCTGTGCCAAGCACAACCACAGGTAACGGTGGCCCCAAATCCATGGGGAGCTGTGCAGTCTGGGCCAGGACCTCCCTCACACAGCACGGAATCTCCATGAGCAGGAGGACTAAAGGCGCTGTGTAATCCACATCGTGAATCTCGGAAAGCCTCTCCCAGGCTCTGTCCTAGGCACTGTGAGGGGATGGGAGGGAAACAAAGCCGGTTCTGCCCGCCAGGAACTGTCCATCTAGAGAGGCACTAACACCAGTGAATCACTTCTGTGCCTAACAAGCTCGAGTTACTGGGTGTCCCAGGAGAAATTCTCCCAGGCTTTAGGCCCTGAGAACCTTAGCCTTCGCCCTAGAAAACAGAGTTTTTAACTTTATGGACACTGATTAATCTTGTCAGAAGTCAGATGTCCATTCTACCCTTGGCCACTGGGAAGCTCAAAACCACATACGTAGCCGCCACTAACAATCACACAAAACCTCACAACCTGCAATGCTACGGACTAACACTGTCTCTTACTGGATCTTATTTCCCTATCTTCTTCTCCTCTTTCTTCCCTAATTGCCTTGACTATCTTTATCTTCTTTTATACACTATATTTCTGATAGTTGTATCTCACGTTCTTCTTCAGAATGAGATCATAAAAATATATATTTAAAACGTTGATTGAAGCTGGGTGTGGTGGTGTATGCCTGTAATCCCAGCACTCAGGAGGCTAGAGCAGAAGGACTATTGTGAGTTTGAGATGAGCCTGGGCTACAAAGTGAGTTCAACGCCAGTCTGAATTGCATAGTGAGATGCTGTCTCAAGAAGACAATCAATCAATCAATCAATCAATCAATAAATAGTTGGTTTGCAGACATACAATACTATGGAATAGTACTCAAAGTCCAAAAATAAATTTCATGGTCAACTGATTTTCAACAAAGATACAAGTACAGGAAGTTTTCTCAAAGTGCCCAGATAACTAGATAACTATGCACAAAAGAATAAAATTGGGCTCCTCCCTCACATATTATATAAAGATTAAACATAAAACTAAACAATGTAAAACTATAAGTGCTAAAATTATAAAAATACTTGGAATAAATCTTAACCAAGTAATGGTCTTCTCAGCTCCACCACCAAAAGTGACCAAACTAAAAACAAATCAACTGCATTTCAAAAAAACTAAATAATCAAAAAGTGTTGTGCTTCAAAAGACACTATAGGGGTTGGGGATTTAGCTTAGCGGCATAAGTGCCTGCCTTGCACGTATGTGGTTGTGAGTTCAATCCCCAGTACCGATAAAAAAGAAAAAGACCAAAAAAAAAGACACCATAATGCCGGGCCTGGTGGCACATGCCTGTAACCCCAGCACTCAGGAGGATGAGGCAGGAGGATTGCCATGAATTTGAGGCCAGCCTGGGCTACACAGTGAGCTTAAGGCCAGCCTGAACTGCATAGTGAGCCCCTGTCTCTAAAAAAGAAAGAAAGCAAGCAAGCAAACAAAGCAGGGGATCCCATCATCATTTAAGAACAATAGAAAACATAAAACCACAAAACAGGAGAAAATACTTGCAACTTCAATAAAAGGACTTATATCCAAAATACACACAGAACTCTCACAGCCTAACAATAAAGACAACCCGATTTTAAAACGAGTGAAGGACTTGTGGACATTTCTCCAAAGGGGACACACAAACAGCTCATAAACACGGGAAAAGATCCTGGACCTTGCCAGCCACGGAGGAAATGCAAATCAGAACCGCAGGAGATTCTATCTCATACCCACTAGATTGGCTAAAGTTAAAAAAAAAAAGACCTTTGTCTAAGAACAAGATAGTCCTCCAATCACATGCGGAAACCCTCCCACGTCACGGAGGCAGTGACGAAACACTGCAGCTGCTTTACGACAATTTAGGCCCAGCAGTGCTGTCGCATGTCTGTAATCCCAGCACTCGAGAGGCTGAGGCAGGAGGACTGCCGTGAGTTTGAGGTCAGCCTGGGCTACATAAGGTTCATGGCCAGTATAAACTGCGTATCAAGACTCTGTCTCAAAATACTACTATTGATAATAACAGTAGTAGTTATAGTAATAATAATGGGTCAACGCTGCTTTCTTAGCCCTAACCAACACGCCTTGGGAGTCAAGAAACATGGATAAGGAACACACAGAACCCTGGGATCTTGCAGTTTTTCTGGGGATCTACACCAATTCCAACACATGACAAATCTCTGAAGCAAAGGTCGGCTACACACAGCTCGCGTCGGTCAGAACTACAGGGTCCCTGCCCACGGTCTCCTTCAAGCCAGGTGTCCAGGGAGAAAGGGACCCATGGCCCCGCCGATACCCCAGGCCCCAACCGGTTCTGCTCTGTGCAGTCCCTGGCCTCTCTGTCCCCATTGCCCTGTGTTCTGGGGTCACAGCAGGGCTGGCCCCGGGCCCAAGGAAGCTATGATGCTCCAGAGCGTGACACAGTCACCGCCTGTACCTGACCAAGTGCATGGCCTCTGTGAGCTGAGCATCACCTCCCGACACATGGAGCTCTGGAACAGAGCTGAGATGTCTCTCACCCACTCCCAACCCCCGCCAGGGTCCTGCCAACCCTGGCCCAGAGCTTCGAGCACAGACGGCACTGTGGCCCCTGGCAAAGCAGCCTGAGGAGCAAGCGCTTCCAGGCCGTGCTGTGCGCCACCAGCCAGCTGGGTTTCAGTTTCCAAGGAGAAGCTTGAGGCTGAGGCCGGGTCTCCTCCCACTGGCCCAGAATGGGCTGGGGGCACTGGGACATGCACTCGTGGCCACTGCTTCCTGTGGGGCCACGGCTGCTGACATCATGGGCCGCCAGCAGCGCACAGGGGGCACGGGGTGTCGCAACTGTAGGCGGCACGCAGGGTCATGAGCAGTTCAGTTCTGGGGTTTCCTCAGTCCACGGTGCTGACCCCGCCCCTGAGCGTGAAGCACACTCTCCTCGTCACTCTTCTTTCTCCGTATGCCTGTGTTCATCATCTCGGGGCTCTGCTTTCATGACCCAACATTTGCCATTTCCCACAGCTGCAGAGAGGAGGCACTGTGCACATGCACATGCACACACATGCATACACGCGTGCACACGTGCAGATCATGGGTTCCAGGGACTTGCACGAGGACACCCAGCTTCCCCCAGAGCAAATGATTCAGTATTTCAAAACCGCTCCCAGAGAGCACCCTGCTCCCCACTCATCCCTAAACACCAGGGGCTCACGATGGGAACTGTAGCTCACAATGTAGCTGACACAGCCGTTCCCCTCAGTGAGAGTTCAAACACCCAAATGCACACTCATCTGTGCATTCCTGCGAAAGGTGTCAAGCGAGCGCTTTGGCTTCCTCCGGCCCTCTGGTTTTGGACAAGAACCCAGCGTGAGCCAAGGACCAGACCTCAGGAAATCAACCTGTTTCAAGCCAGCCTTGACTTGTGTAACATTACAATACGGAGTTTCTTCTTTGATTTTTTATGTATTTATTTCCTATTCCTGGGGATTGAGCCCAGAGCCTCTGCACTGAGCTACATCCTCAACCCCTTTTATTTCTGAGACAGGGTCTCACTAAATTGCCCAGGCTGGACTCTAATCTGTGATCCTCCTGCATCAGCCTCCCAGAGTGCTGGATTCCTTTTTTTTTTTTTTTTTCTAATTTTATTCAAGGAGAAAAAGAAAAAAAGCAGAGAAAGGGTACAAGTTATACAGATTTACAGAAAAAAATAAACAGTAGGAAATCACTAGTTAATGGATTACATATTGTCATCTTAGAAATAATTGTTCAAGTTACAAAATTAAAGCTTATAAAGTGGACATTCAAACAGTGAGACTGCAAACAGTTCTCTGTTCAATGATCCAACAAGAACTCAGTAATATCATTATCTATCTTACACACTTAAATATACATGCAGTTATATCGTTTAGAGCACTTTTTTTTCCTCTCTTTTGTACAATGACAGTTACACATTTTGGGTTTTGTTGCTCCCACAGTTCTTACTACTTTTTTGGAAGAGAGTAGAACCAAATGTGACATAACAGAACAGAGTCAGTCAAATCAAAAGGGTGGACATAATAGATAATGTAAAAGCATAATACAAGGTGATCAACAATGGTTACCAGAATGCCTCTCGCTATCTCTAATAGAATTGCCTATATCATCAGTTATAATAAAATTGAACAAAACAGTAAAGAACAAAACCGACAAAACCAAAACATTGGAGACATTATAGGTCTTCAAAACTAGATAATAGTCAACCAGAATGGGCGTCATAATGAATCCCACTATCTTCACAGCTGTTGCCTAAACTTTCGAACCTGGTACTATCAAGCAAAATGGAATAGAGAGACATCAGTCAAAACAAGATGGTGAGAGCAATACAGGGCTTCAAATCAAGTTAATGGAGAGTCAGAGTGGGTTACTATAATATATCCCGCTATTTTTAAATTTATTTTTCCCTTAATTAAAAGGATAAAAATAAAAAAGTATATAATAAAATGGAGATTGAGATAAAAGAGGACATAACAGCAAAACAGCACAGATCAAAACATAACCATTTAAGCAAAATACTGTTTCACCTCAAGATAATCCTGACATAAAAGTAGTTACCATATTGTCTCTTTCCTTGAAATCTTTGAGTATAACTTCATATATTGACCAATGTTTTTTTTTTTTTTTTTTTTTTTTTTTTTGTCTTTTTCGTTTTTATCGGTACCGGGGATCGAACTCACGACTGCCTGCTTGCAAGGCAGGCACTTATGCCACAGAGCTAAAACTTCATATACTGTAGCACCAAATATATCAAAACAATGTAAAACCATTTAAGAGAATGACAGTATTACAGGGTATTTAGAATCGACTAACAGAAAATGAACAATGGTTTCTGTATAATCTCCTTGTCTATAAAAGTTTTTGCTTATACTATCACATATAATAAAATCCAGTAAGATACAACCTGTTTAGACCAATGGAGACAGAAGAACAAAAGCTTGATGACACTTCAAAACAAGATGATACTAAATCAGTATTACCTATTAAGACATCATTTTCTCCAAAATAGCTGCTCCTATCATCCAATCTTCTCTGCCTCATTTCTGTTGAGCTCTTTTTCTGTCATTAGTTGTCAGTTTGTCTTCTTCATTTTGTTTTCTGCTCCATTCATTGTGGCCTCTCTGCCACTATTTCTGGATTCTCCGTATTTTTCTTTGTTAGACTATCCTGCAATATTCTCTGTAGAGTTCAATTGGTGATTGCATATTCCCCTAGTTCCTCTTTATCCTGGAAGCACCTTGTTTTTCCATCAATTTCCAGGGATAGTTGTGCAGGATATATCAATCTTGGCTGGAGATTATTATCTTTCAAAGCTTGAATTATTTCCCCCCACGCTCTTCATGATTTGATGGTTTGTGCCAAGTCTGCTGTAATTCTGTGCATGTATGGGTGTTCCCTTGTAAGTTTCTTGTCTCTGATGGCTTTTAATATTCTGTTCTTGTATTGGACTTCTGGAATTTTAATTATTATATGCCTGGGTGTTGCTCTGTTTGGGTTGTAGGTGGCTGGGGTCCTGTATGCTTCATACAACAGAGTATCTTTACCTTTTGCTGAATTAGAAAAATTCTCCTGGATTATTTCTGTGAGTAGCTTTTGTAGTTCATTTGTTTGTGTCCCTACTTCTTCTTTTATGTTCTTAATTCTTAAGTTATAGATCTTCTTATCATCTTCTAGTCTTTGTATTATTGCTATTTGTTTGTTATTTTTAAGAAGTTTTTCATTTCATGCTCCCATATTACAAATCTGCCCTCCAGTTCAGATAATCTATCCTTAGTTTCTTTCAAGCTGTTATGCCAGTTTTCAATAGGGTTTTTAGTTTCCTGGTAATCTCTCTGAACCTGCTTCACATATTCTATGTTTTCTCTATTTTCTCCATCAAACAATTCTCCCCCTTTTTTTCTGTTCTTCCATTCCACCATCTGTTTTTTCTTGGGTAGTGCTTAGCATTTCTCTAACTATTCTGCTTATGTCTAGCTTCAGGTCATTAATAACTTTATTCCTGAACTTGTCTATGAGGCTCTGGAGATAGCGCTTTATGTCTATTGGTGCTGTGTCTGCTATTGCCTCTTTCTCAGGATTGGGGGCAGAGGACCCTTTCTTGTTGCTGCCTCTTCCCATATTCTTTGTTCCTAATATATGCAAACGTATGTAGGAGGCCCAGCTTCCTTTCCTGTCAGCCACAGTCTGATTGAATTGCGCTGGCTAGGTGTTCCCACCCACTGCAGCACACCAGGAAGTTGCAGACCAGGCAGCCTACGCGGGCCCGCCCCTCCAGGTCAATCTACCTTCAGGCGCTGGACCTGGGTTGTGCTAGCTACTGGGTCTCAGCCACGGCGTCACGTAGGCTAGGCACTGCTCACCAATCCCACTTGAGAGGGGGATATGTGACTGAAGTCACTGCAGCGCCCTGTTCCTGCAAGCCTGCCCGGTCCCACAATGTCCTCTGTTGGAGTCTCCTAGACCGTGGGAGAGTCCCAGTTTCTCTCACTCACCGGAGGTGGATTCACGGCTCCCTGCCCGTCCTGCTTTCAACTCTGTTCACCAATTCCCATTCTCAGAGTTTTCGCTGGTCTCTCTCCCTGCCGAGCGGATGTAGATGCAGCACCAGCGGTGGGAAACCCAAATCGCGGCTTCCAATGGCACGGGCTCCAGCTTCCACACTGAGGCTTTTCTGTTCCTGTTATAGCACCAGGATTGCATTCCCAGTTGGTTTCTCTCAGCCCAGTTCATTCTTGGGTCAGCAGGGCATATCTCCTCTCTTGCTTAGGATTCCTCACTCTGTACCATTCCTGAATTCTAAGCTGGGTCTCTCAGAGAGCCTCCGTAGCTGCTGCTATCTGTCCGCCATATTCTCCCGGAAAACCCAGAGTGCTGGATTCCAAGCATGAACCACCTTACCCCAGCTTCCATAATTTTACCTTGACCTCTGTATCAGTGAAATCTCTCGATTCCACTGTTTTTCTTCCCAGATGAAGAGGCAGCCGTCTTTCTTAATCTTGGAAATCACAAACCACCAGCAGGTGCAGGGCTGTACCAAGGGAGCAGGTCCGTACCAGGGGAACAGGTCCAAGGGCACAGGACGGCTTCAGGGCATGAAATTGAGGGGCGACCTGTGCCCCAGGTGACCCAAGCTCAGCCAGGGCCACCTGCATCTTTTCTGAAGGCACTGGCCTGATCGCACACGACACTAAGCAAGCCCGAAGGGATACTTTTCTTCAAAGAAAGCCCAGCACCTCCCTCTTCTCCTGTGGGACCAGGGCTCCAGGGTAGTGAAGGTTGTGGAGGGTCAGGTCAAGCAGCTGTCCCTACAGTGGCCACAGCTGGCAAGCAGAAGCAGCAGCTCACGTGCCCTTGGTGGCTGTAGACAGCACCACCACCCACCCGCATTGTTTCCCAGCCTCCACCTGCAGTGATATGGTGACAACTGGCCCCTCCTCTGGCAATTGTGACCAGGGTCACCTTAGGCTGAAGAGCAAGGTGCACAGGAGGTGTGATGGGGGAGGGGGCACAGCAACTGCATTCAGAGACTCACCAAGGCCACCTCCCCTCCCCCAGGTGAGCCACCTCTGTCCTGGCCCCCTGGAGTGACCCCAGTCACCATGCCCAAAATTCCCACCATTTGTCATTCCTCTGGCATCCAAGGCCCAAGACTGACTGACTGCACTAAAAGCCCCAGTTAGAGTATGAGTCATCACAATCTGCTGCTTTGAAATCCACGTAGTAAACATTTATTGCGGGCCTGCCCGTGCCAGGTACGGAGCGGTCACCGGGTGGGAGAGGGGATGAGTAAGGCTGGGAAGCGGTGAGGGCCCAAACCCTGCAGCTGGTGACTGAACTCAGCTTGGACTCCCTGGGAAATCCCTGAAGGGTTTTTAATCCATTGGGGAATGATATGCTGTGATACCATCATTTTGCATCCCCTGGGGTAATAAACACTATGTCATTAGCACCATTAACACCTTAGTGTGAATTAGGTAATCAGATAAAGTGTCACCTTGCAAAAGACTCTGGATGGATGTGGGGCTGATAAGTTCTGAGGCCAGAGGAGGGAAGCCAGGAAAAGGTAGTGGCCACTCCTCAGGGAGTGGGGAGGAAGGGACAGACCCAAAAGGAACCCGGGCCAGGAGGATGACAGCGTGCGTGTCCTACGTGCACATATGATTCATGCCTGCAAATATTTACTGAGCTCCTAGGTTCCGGGGCCTGGGCATGGTAGAGAACAAAAGAGTTGGTCCCTGCCCTGCAGGGAAAGACAGACGGTAAACACAGAATCCCCCAGAAGCATAACAAGCTGGGTAAGGGCTTCTAAGGAAAATAACAGGGCCTTCTAGGACCTTAGGAGACCCTATTCGGGGTACGACTGAGATGCGTCGGGGACCAGGGAAGGCTCTCTCCATGCTATTTCAGCTAAGGCTGGCTTGCACAGCCACCAAAACATGGGGAAGAACCTCCCAGACTGAAGGGCTGGCAAGTGCAAAGGTCCTGGGGAAGGAAAACAAGAAAGACCAGGTCGGGGCTGCAGGCCCCATGAGGGGTGGATGCTGGAAGACCTGGTCCAGCTCAGGCTCTAGGGTTTGGATCACACCTTTCAGACCACAGGAACCCTGAAAGAAAAAAGGTTTTCTCCTTTCTGGAAGCTCCTCCTGCTGCCAGAGTGACTAATTTTTATCACTGGGGCACACAGTAGCCAGTTTTTCCCGGCCACAGGCCACCCTGCCCAAGCCCAGCCATGCCCTGGCATTCCATGGACCTGAATCACCCCGCTGGCTCCCCACCACCACCACCACACTGCGTCCTGGAGTCCCCGGCTATGGTGGGCCTGCAGGTGCACTCTGATCCGTCTACCTCCAGGCACCAAGTGAAGGGGACAAGAGCTGGGGCCCCCGGGACACAGACAAGGTGCCTGGGGCTGCTGGGAGCTTCCTGGGGAGACCTCAGGGCTCAGAGAAAGTGGCTGCATTCCAGTGATCTGGTTTACAAGTGGAGGGAAGGCAGCATAGGGAGGATCCAGAGGATGAGGAGGGTGAGGAGGAGGTGCCTTCTCGAATGACAACGGCCATGGAGGAAACTAAAGGAACACAGCTAGTCAGCCTCAGCAAAGCCCATTGCCAAATCCCCTGCCCTCAGCCACCTGGCCTGAGGGAGTCACAGGAAATCTGGAGAAAAGGATGCGTGTCACCCCGACTCACGCTTGAGAGGCCAGAGCCTGGTCCAGAAGGAGGGGAACATGCATGAGGCTGCTTTGAAGGGCATCCCTTTCTTCCCGCAGTCCACCTTCTTTTATAATCAGCCGCACTAACTAGTATTTCTTTTTCTTTGTTTTGTTTCTTGGTGATGCTAAGTGGTAGAACCCAGCCCTCTCCCCCACTCAGTGCTCTACCACTGAGCTACATTCCCAGCGTGGATTAGAATCCTAATCCACCAGACCCACTCCTACCAGAGACTCCAGGTCTACATTGGTGCCTACTGCTGCTGAAAAGTGGGAACGCACTCATGCATTCATTCATCAAACACTCAAGGAGGTCGTGAGAGCACAGCATAGCAGACAGACAGACTGAGTTCACAAAAGCTGAGAAGTACCCACACCCTGCCCACCCTGGAAAACCCTGGGGCTATGGCTGTCAACAGTGGGGCGGGGTGAAAGTCCTATAACCTGATTTTATCTACCTTCCTGCCTTTCAAAGGGGCCACAACAAAACCAGCGCATTTTACAGCAGGGCTCCTACCTTCTGAACCTGTGGCCCCTTTCCTTCCTCCTGGCTTCCTGCCTCCCCTCTTCGCAGTCCCCTGGACACCTCCAATGAAGGTGACACAGGTCAGTCAGTAGATCCCCAGCCCCTTGAGGTCCCGCAGCCAAGGGGGTGGGGCACAGAAAGAGGTTGGCAGGGGCCGTTCACAAGAGCCATGGGGCGGCAGGAAACACACGGGGGCAGGGAGTCCATGCTCACCCCAGGAAGGCTCTGTAACCACAGATCTGCTGAGAGGAACCAAGGGGTCCCAGACCCCAGGTCGGTAGCACATCCCAGTTCTCCCCCAGCCCAAGCCATGGGACCTCATGGCACACAGGTGGGTGCATACACACACACACACACACACCAACTCCACCGGGGCAGGCAGATCAGCACCGCAGGACGGCTTTACTGTCTCGTGTGGAAGCTGTGGGCTCTATCTGAAGCCGCAGGGACAGATGGGGTGCACACCTGGGACAACCCTGCCTGTGCTCTCCCTATGTGGGGAGGGGGCAGCAGGGAGGAGCGAGGAGCAGGCTCGGCACCAAAGAAGCTGTCGATTAGATCTGGGCGGATGAATGACACACAGACCCGCTACCTTCATGGAAAGGGGCCAAGTTCACACTGTCAAAAATATTTACTGAGCTGCGCACCAGAGCCAGGAAGTGATTCAGTAGACATCTGGAGGAGGGAGAGGGTGTACCGAAAGCCAGGGAGTTGAGGGTCTGTTGGGGTCCCAAGGTCACACAGGTGTAGAGGGGCTGGGGAGGGACCTGGGGACTGCACTGTGGTGGTAGTGGTGGTGGGAGAGATGGTGGAGGAACCGAGATGAGCCGTAGGTAGAAAGCAAGAGACCACACAAGGTGATCAATTCTGGGGAACTTTAAATACCAGAGTAGCACCAGAAAAGGCATGGTGGCGCATGCCTGTAATCCCAGAACTTGGGAGGCTGAGGCAGGAGGACCCTTGTAAGTTTAGGAGCAGCCTGACCTACAAAGTGAGCTCAAGGTTAGCCTGAGCTGATAGTGAGACCTTCTCTCAAAAGACACAAAATTACCTGCATACCAGACTGAGGACCCTTGTTACACGACTGGGACTGTCCACTTTCTCCCAATCCATCCTCAGTCACTCCCATTACTGGCCACCAGGACCACCAAGAGGATTGGAATTCCACTCGCAAGGGGTCCACCTTGGGCAGACTCCAAATTCCTACAGATAGGCAAGATTTAGACTTTCCCAAATCCACCCACCGCTCCGGACAAGGTAGCTAGAAAGCACACCTTGAAAAAGACTTCTTTTGGCACATTTTAAGTGGTTTTTCACACGTTTCTGAACAAGGGCATGACTGCTGTGTGTGCACGCGTGTATACACATGCATAACAAGTTTCAAAAGGAAAAAAGCTCCAGTTAAATCTGACTCACCATTCGACAGCTTTACCCTCTTTCAATGCACACTCACACACACGACCCCTCCCCCCCAGTTCACACGGCGCTCGCACCTCAGCTCCTGGCTCTCTGTGTGATCACCTTTAAGGGATCCCTGCAACCCAGAAGTCCTAGGGACAGCAACTGGGATTCTACTCTCGCTGCCCCCAGCAGAGCCGACACCTCGTGGCCTTGCTGATGTGATGGCAGGATCAACACTGGGGCATTCGGAGCCTCAATCCCAATGGCTGCGGCACCCTTGAAATGCTGGCAAACTCCTCTGCACAGCTGTGCACAGCAAGCCTGCAGCATTCCTTGCTTCCCACCCACCTTTCAGTTCCCCCGAGACCCGGAAACCATATTTGGCATCTCCTAAGGATCTGGTGTACACTTTGGTCTCTTTGGGTGGCATCGCTGTCATGGCTGTCACCGTCATCGCCATCTGGCCATCAGGACAGATGCTGGAGCTGGTCTCGTAGGAAAAGGCAGGCAGAGGGCAGAGATATGGGGCGGCAGAATTGGAAACCATCTCTGACACCAGAGCATTTCAACAGCTCGCGGACTCCCATGTATAAATATTACTGCAAGTTGTGGCTTCACTCTCCCCATGCCGGGGCAGGAGGCTCTGGACAGCAAGTGGGCACGAGTCAGCCCTGGCAAGTTCCCTGATGTGTGTGTGTTTACACACAGCATTCCTTCCTCCCAGCGTCCGAAGCGAGAGGCATCTGGGACATGGGTCCCCCAACACTCACTGAAAGCATAAAATACCAGCAACCATTTACACAGATGTAGCCAGTGATGCAGAAAAGCCTGACCTCCTCCACTTACTTCAGCTGTGATTTTTCCCAGTGGAGAACCAGGGCACTAGAATGGAGACCCCCAACTCTAGTACCGTGCTTGCTCTGGGGCCCTGGGCGAGTCACTCGCCCCCTCTGAGCCTAAAAGTTCAGTCTGACTTGGAAAGTCCCAGGGCTGCCTTCAGTTCCCGTGGGCACACCAGTGACCCCTCCCCTTCCTTCCTCTCCCACGCAGCGCACACGCACATCAGAAAGCAGGTCGGGGAGGAACACATCTATAGGGGCCCACACTGACTCTGAATGTACACCATAATGAAACACAGCATACTGTCTACCAACGTGTGCACTCACGGTGCACAGCTCGGTGCTGAGCTCGGTGCTGAGCCCTTTCCTGCGTCGTCCAACCATCACCACCATGTGGTCCTGGAACAATTCTATCCTCCTCAGAAGCCCCATGCCCACAGCGTGGTCACTCCCCACCCCTCCTTTCCTAAGCCTGGCACTGCTAATCTGTTTTCTCTCTATATAAATCTGTCTACCCTTGGTATTTCATGTAGATGGAACCACACAATAATGGCTTTTGGTGTCTGGCTCCTTTTACACATAACCTTTTCAGGTTTTGCCTGTCTTACAACCTGGGCTTCATTTCTTAGCCAGAAAGTACTCCACTGGAGAGAGGAACGCTGGTGAATTAGCTAGTGTTTCACCAACATTGGTACTATTAATTATTAGTAATGATTAAACAAAATCACCGGTGATGGAAGGCAGGGACACAGAGTAAGGGTTCAACTAACTTTTGATCACCACCATCAACGTCATCACCAACACACTGTAGCATGTCCCAGCCTGGCCCAGGAGTCACCTATCTACAGGCCCAGCCAGGCACTAACACCTAAGCAGATGACTCAGAACATTTCTGTCCCTGTACTATGAATCCCCAAGGTTCCTAGCAAGGAGTAAGTCACCCCAGGGCAGGAAAAACCATGCACCATCAAAGCGAGGGGACCCCTCTTCAAGCTACCCTGTCACATGAAACCTCCCAAGGTGGACACTCACTGAGGACATGGTGCAAGTCCCTGTTTGAAAATGATTTTTGCAACAGTGTTCTTTTAAGTGGGTTCCCCTGCATGGCGTTTCAGCCCCAAACTTGCTCCTGTGTGTGTGGTAGTTCAGTCCACTCTGCTCCTCCAGGATAGGACTGGGAGGGTAGCAGACATAAGGAGATGACCCTAGCCCTCTGCTCCAGAGTGAGCTACCCAACCTAGACATGAGTCCCGAGTCATCCTGGGTCCCAGACCTGTGATCTTGACAGGGACAGCTACACCAGGCATGTGCCACATGCCCGTGACCCCAGCACTCTAGGAGGTAGAAGCAGGAGGACCACAGCTTCCAGCCCAACCTAGACAACTTAGTGACATAGTGAGACCTGTCTCAAATGAAAAATATAGGGCTCTGGAGGCAGCTCAGTGCAAAAGTGCTGGGTTTAGTCTCCAATGGTTTATATATTTAAAAAGAGATAGAGAGAGCAAAGCAAAACCACTTGGAAGGGCACTGTGTTGCTCACACCCCATCTCTAAGGCCGGCCTCAGAGGGAAGGACAGGGCCAAGGGAGGGAACTGGCACCGTGACTTCCAGGAAGCTCAGAGCTCAGGACAGGGGCTCAGTCCATTGTTCAGGACCAAAGTACGGTGAAACAGTCTCAAGAGTCTTCAAGAACAAGGCCCCTTCACAGTCTGACTCCAGCCTCCTGCCCCCATCCCTAGCCAGCTCCTCCTGGCTGCACCGAGCGGGACACCACCACCTGCCTTCCGGGTCCGTGGAGGCCTCCCCGGCATGCACAATCCTCCCCGGGTGCTCCCCACCGCTCCTCCCCAGCTCCAGAAGCTTGTTTTCTTTAATTAGCTCACTGCGGCAGGAGAAAAACGCGGCCCCACCCTCCAAATGAGCACTTCTGGGCCTCAAATGTCCTCTGTGGTTTGAGCAGTGCTGCCAAGTACGCACCAGGCAGCAGCGGGCGCGGGCTGGGCCGGGGGGCAGGAAGAGCCCTGCTCCCAACACAGGTGGTTCTCATCCCAGCCACCGCAGGCAGCTGCGCCCCTTCCAAGAGTCCCTGAGCTCTGCCACTGTGGTCTCCGGTGACAGACAACCCCAGACCCTGCTGGTTTTGGGTCCCCCTGCCTCCCTCGTCTGTCTATCTGTCCCTCCCTTCTTCCTTCTCCCCTTCTTTGTTTTCCATCCTGATCAGAGGGCAGCTGGTGGTACAGAGCCCCTTCTTCTCCTCCCCGCTCCTCTCACAAATGAACAAGAGACAACAGCAAACTAGAGTTAAAGAAACACCGAGGACCCATCTGCACAGTTCCAGCTTAAAAAGATTTCTATACAAGGTATCTGGGCAGAACCCGTCCTTCCAGGCAGGCCCACCCAGCACCGGTCCATTTTATGGGCAGAAAGACTGAGGCACTGTGGGAAGGAACAAACATCACTGGACTGAAGGTTAGGGATGAGGGAGAGCAACAAAGACCTAGATCTTCAAGCTCTAAGTACTGCAGTTTTTCTTTCACTGCAGTAGCTTTTAAAACACAACCCAAAAAGCTGCTTCTAAGTGTGGATGGAGACCCCTAGATTCATATGTATAGACTGTGGCACTGGGCCTCGAGGCCAGGGTGAGGGGTTCCCCACAGCTCTAGTGGCAGCCCTTCCCCACCTCCTCTCTGTCACCATCGTGACCACTGCTGGCATTTATTTACTGCCACAGGCTGACACCATGCCAGCTTCCCACTCACCATCCCCAGCTCCTTTAACCCCCCATGACCACCCCAGGAAGTGGTTCCCACTACTCCCATTTAGCAGACAAAGAAACAGAGGCTCCAGGAGGTTTGAACAATCGGCCCAAGGATAAGCAGCTCGTTCATGGGAGATGAGATGGGATGCACGGGTCTGGCCTCATCTCGGCTCACATCTTAACCGCATTATGACCGAGGGGCCGAGCACCTCCTGCCAAAGACATGACTTCCTGCGGGGGCCAAGGCCAGAGATGGAATCAAACAAGGGTCTCTCTCAGCCCATGCTGGCTCATGCCGCTACCCTGCGCTGCTCAGAACTGGTAAGAAGGAATGCACAGGAGACCCCAAAGTGTCTCCAGTAAGGATCTGTGAGCAGGCTCCTCATCCTCCAACCATGACCTCTCTCCACAGAGCCACCATCACTCCGGACAGCGAGCAGCTCAGTGCCTGCATGTCATCTCTCGGTTCTGTGACCCAGAAGCCAGCGGGAGCACATCTGGGACTAGCAAACTCCCACATTTGCAAAACTAGCTGAAATCTCACCCCTGAGGCCATGCAGGGCTGGCCCTGTGCTTCGAGGCTGAGAGCACCATAAAACCATGAAGCCGTCTGTGCGAAAAAGCAGGGCAAATTCTGCTATGAACCCTTTTCTGTTTTCTATGATCTCTTCTTTGCCCTTTCATGGTGTTTTCCATTTGCTATTTACTATAAACACTAATATTTTAGGTTATCACACAAACGTGTTCACATGTTCACTGCGTGACGCCCATCTGCATTTAGCTAGAACACAGAGTCACCAAAACTGCACACAGGTTGCAGGCTGGATGTGAACAGGCAGACCACCATATTGAACTCACTCCACTGTTTTCCTTTGGGTCCGAGCAAGCAACAATTCTACCGTCCTGCTGGAGAGGACCGCTGGACGGAGCCCCATCTTCCCTTTGCGTTTCAGGGCACCATGTTCGGCCTGAGGGGGTGGCAGAAGCTGGGAAGTACCCCAGGGAGTTTCTTAGAAGACACTGCCCTCTTTCTGCCTGTTTTTAAAGCAAATTCTAATTCAAATGGAAAGCATGGGAGACTGATTCCCACTCGGCTCCCAGACATCTCAGGTTCTGCAGAGCCTGTGCTCTGGGGCCACTGGACACCAATGAGAGAATCAAGACGGCAGCAGCAGAGCACTGAGCCACATCCTGGTGGCCCGTGAAGGACAGACTGCAGGCACCCTCACAGCGGTGCACCTACAGCTGAGTCAGCTCAGGATCCCGCCTGTCAGGGTCTTGCTGAAGAAATGCTGGTGTTCACACAGAAAGGCGAAAATGGCTGGAGTAAAATGTCCATCTTGGTGCCCACCGGTACCTGCGTGAACTCAATCTTACAGCAACTCTATAGACATAATGGGTGTTACTACTACCTTTATTTTCCCACTGAAGAAACTGAGGCTCAGAGGAAAGATATGACTGGCCATGGCCTCCCCAGCTGGACTCCCCAGTGCCTTTAGCTCAAGAAAGAAGAGACAACTCTGACCCCAACTACCCTGGTGAATCAAGTCAGTTATAACCTGCCACACGGTCTGAAGCTGGGTAGGGAGTGCATGCCTGTAGTTCCAGCTACTTGGAAGGCTGAGGCAGGAGGACTGTGTGAGCCCAGTCGCTTAGGGCCAGTCTGGGCAACCAAACAAGGGCCTTTCTCAAATGAAAACAAAACCACTCCAAAACACAAGAGCCGAGGGTGGGGTTCAGTGGCAGAATGTTTGCCTAGCATGCGCGAGACACTGATTTCCATCCCCAGGACGACCAATACACGAGCATGCGCAGCGCGCGCGCACACACACACACACACACACACACACACACACACACACACGAATGCGCAGATGTCTCTGGGACACAATTCCAGGTAAGTGGCTGAGTTCCTGCCAAAATCGGTGCAGCCCTACAAGTCTCCCCAGATGCCTGTAAAGCAGATCTCAGGTAATTACGCCCCATCCGTGGTCACTGGCTGTGTGAGAAGTGATGTGTGTTTATTACGTTAAAAGCCTGGGCCCTGCCTCAGCATGGTTATTACACTGATTAGGACCTGCCTGAGCAGGCCCCGGGCTTGGTTTCTCCCCACCGCCCGCCGCCGCAGTCCTCTCCTCTGGCCAGCAGTTCTGAGCAGAGCCAAGACAGGGCCATGTGCTGAGTCGGCCCAAGGAGAAGTCAGAGGAGCCATCTCACTCTGCATAGAGGGGTCACAGGGGAGGGGTCAAGCAGCTTGCTTCTGTCCCAGGGCCTTACCTCCTGTCTTAATGTCTGTTCTGATCACAATCCACAGTGACAACCACAGTGACAATGTGGGGAGGTGACAATATTCTGACCTGCCTGAGGCTCGGGCTGGGACTTTGCTGGGCCCATGGACCCTGAAGCTACCTGTGCAGGGTCCTGCCACTGCCCTGGGGACCCTCTCCAGCAAGAGGGATCAGTACACTCCAAAGTCTGGTTCAGGGGGCCCTTGAAATGCCTAGGACCAGAAACCATGCAACTCAAGTTCAGGTGACCTTACCCACACCACCCCAGTAAACCACTGCCTTCTCTGAGCCTGGAATCCTCTGTGACTACCAGAAAGTCCCCAGTCCAAGGAGACACTGACTGGCCTTGCTAGGCTGTCCATGGGCTGCGGAGGCCTCCCGCCAAGCCGTGAGGCAGCCTCACACAGGGAAACGGGACTGACCAGCTGCCTCTGTGTCCTGCAGGTAACCAGATTTCAACCAGCAACACCACACTCCCAGGTGTGTCACCTGGCTTCTCTTTCTCGTCTCAGCAGGAGCCCTGTGACTGGTGCCGAGGCAAGGTGAGCCCCATCTTCCTCCACCCCATTACTCACCAGGGGATCGGACAGAGAAGGATGTGGGGGCTGGCACGGTGACCCACCCATCTGATGGACCAAGGGCAGGTGAGCTGGGGCTCAAGGGGCTGCTGAGGACCAGGCGTCACCCAACAGCTTTACACCCCTGGGACTGATGTGGTGTTCGGGGCATTCTATGTCAAATATTCCTCCTGCACTGCATGGTGGCCAGGGAGATGACAGCAAGATGCTGGACACAGGGGGCCAGCGCAGCTCTGAGAGCTTCAGCACCATCCCTCCCAACACGGGGCAGCCAGGTTCTGAGACCTGGGTTCTCTCCCTCCACGAGGTGGCCAGGCACAAGTGACAAGACACTGGAACCCAAGGGCCAGATCAACACTGGTCACAAAATGTACCAACTCCCTGTGAAGAATGCCATCATTCATACCGAAGCATGTACTAATAAAAAATTAAAATCCAAACGGGTTGAGGAGGGACATCTGTCCACAGAAGCCAGCTCCAGTCCACCAGCCCTCTGCCTCCACACTGCCTGAGCCTCGCAGACCTCACACCTCAGCACTGCCCTGGGGACCAATTTCCTACAGCCCAGAGCCTGGCTGCTACCGCCCCACTTCCTTCCGCGAGCTCCATGGGAAGCCGGGACACATGCAGGACCTTTGCCTGTCACTGAGTTTACTCCCCAGTCAGCTCAGGGCCTTGTATTTTCAGCTTTAAGGGAAGCACAAAGATGACCCCAGGAAGCGCCTGACAAGAGAGGCACGGCCTACAAGCTTGTGCCCACCCTGCCCCTGCATGCTGCTATCCCAGCCCAGGCACCTCAGCGCCCTGCCAGCTGCACCAGCAGCCCTCACAAGCAGGACAAACAAAAAGAGTGTAAGGGCTCCACACCCCAGGGCTTGGGACCCAAGAGGGCCTGGGGTCTGGGAACTGCAACTGCACTTCTACCCCAGGGATGCCAGTACCACCAGGGACCACACTTTGAGAACTGCTGATTAGTCAGAAAGCCTAAGTGAAAGTGATGACCCAACAGCCAGAGGCTGCTAGGCCGAGGACAGTGTACTGCTTGTGAAACAGCATGGCGGTACTAGGAAAAACAGGCCCTCATGTGAAGTTCGAGAAGCTACTGCTCGTACAGTATCAAGCTACAGCACTGGGCCCCACGGTGCGCTGCTCCAGCCCAGTTTGCCCCTAACCCACTCTCTTCCCTGAGCCCTGCTCTGTCTGCCCAGAGCTGATCTCTGATTTCCTAGGGGATGGAGAGAGTGAGGCCAGACTGCCACCCTGTCTTCCCTGGCACTGAAGCAGTGGCATTTCAAGCTCACATTTCAACCCCAACCCTGGGAGCAGGGAACACCCCTTCCACCTCTGTCCCTCAACTTAAAGGTGGCTGTGTCCTCCTGCTAAGCTCCAGGTCACCTTGTCTTCCCACGCTTGGCTTCTCGGCTCCTTGATCACCTACGCAACCAAGGCCCCATATTCAATTTTCTTTCTGGTAAATACTGATGACCTTCCCGCTTTCCGGGTTGGACGCTCACTGATACTATCTGATTACAGCAATAGAACACGCTTCTGCCAGTGGACGCTCTGGAAGGAAATAATGGAAGAGGTAAGATGACACAGGCTCCCCTCACCAGAAATGTCAGCACCGGTCTGCTGTCTATTATCACCAATACAGAAAACCAGCCCCACGCACCCAAAGGAAGGGAAAGCCAAGGTGAATCCCTAGGAGGCAGAGTTCAGGGAGCCATGAATCCATAACACCAGATCTAAGAAAGCCAACCCCTGTATTTTCATCTTTGAAAACACTTTATTTTGGAGAAGCAATGGCCACAGCCACAATGACACCAGCAGTTCCCCTTGAAAGTACAAGGTGGTTATCTAGGGACCAGTGACTCTCACCTGAAGAGGTCACATCCTGGATCACACTGGGTCCCCTGCCCCTGGGGAAGGGCAGGTTCAGGCCAAAACCCCAACCTCTTGCCCCATGTCACAGCGCAGGCCTGTCCCACTGTCATGCCAAGCCCTGGGGGAGGTCGCTGGGGAGCAGGGATGATGGATGAGGGCATTCAAGGAGCAAAGGGACTTGGGTCACCAGGTCTACCAGATGTCACAGGAGTGACACGTGTGCAAGGGGTTCGGGGGAGTCAGAGGAAGGGGTTGGTATCTTCTTTTCCCACGATGCTGAAGGGTACAATTCTCTCTCTTCTCTCCCAGAGTACAATTAAAATCAAAAGAAAAACTCCTGACACTAGGTGATGACCACAGTTAATAAACTACAGTGGGTTCCAGCCAGGGACTCTGACCACCTGGAGGAAACAGTCCCCTCCACCAGGCCCAGACTGATCAACACTGCATCCAAGAGATCAGAGTTTTCTGCTGTACTGAGTCCCTTTCCCACCCAACCTGGCCCTGGTTGGAAGCTCAGAGAAACAGTGATTAGGGTGCCAGGAAGCAAGGAATGCAGCAGGGAGGAGGACGGGGACTTCTGGGGAAATGGTGTCACTTCCCTCACCCTGGAGAGAATCAGCTCAGATCCTAAACTGTGCCTGCCACCAAGCACAACTGGACACCAAGGCTCACTTCCAGCTCTGCACACCGAGCACCAGAAAGCACATCCCCCTAACCCAGTCACTCTTCTCTTGTTGCTGAGACAACACCCAAACACTCAACACCCAAAGTTAAAGAGGGAAAGGTTTATTTAGCTCACAGCTTCTAGAGCTTTGGTCCATAATTGGCTGGCTCCAAGGCAGGGTAGCACATGGCAGAGGGGCAGCTCTTCAGGGCAGCAGGAGACAGCAAAAGCAACAAGCAAGAGACATGACTATTTCTGCCCCTTCTATTGTACACAGGTTACCTGCCCTAGGACAGGTGTAACACTCCATACCCATAATCCCAGCATCCTTAGTCCCAGCATTACAACACTGATCAGTCACACTCTGGATTCGGCTACCTCTACAAGAGCCCTATGACTGCATGAGGCTTTGGAGGGACATCTAGACACAAACCATAACACCACCCCACCCCTTCTCCTACCCATTCTCTGGCCCCAAGAAGCTGACACCCCTACTCCTGTCCTTTTCACTCCTGGGTGCTAGCTGGCTTCACCCCCTAAGACCATGAACTACCCCAGGAAAAGGGCTATGGCCACACTGTCAACTGAGGAGAACGCAGTCCAGATTCACAGCCCACACCAGCCAACAACACACCCAGGCCCATCATGTAGAGAGCTATTCCTAACTCTGGTTTAACCACAAATTTACCAAGAAAACTGGTTTTTACCAAGCCTTGTCTAAGGTGAGCCACTGCACCTCTTAGGGCCTCAGTTTCCCCACCTGTCAGTAAGAGGGTTGCACTATGCCACCTGTGGCATCACTTCTGAAAGGGGCATGCAAAAGACTTGGCCCCCTGGTAGACATTCCTCCACTAGCTTCTGATTGAGATGCAGGTCCTGAGGTGTGGGCCACTATCACCTTCCCGGTGGCTGTCACCTGGCTTGGCTATGCCTCACAAGAACATACTACAGAAGGCTCAAGCCTACCCTCTGACAAAGGGGAACCCCGGGTGAGGACACCAAAGCCATCCCACCATGGCTGCTGGGACACAGGCTCTGCTTACCCCAAGTCCTGCTGAGCCCCTGCCTGGCTGTGCACAGGTCATAGGTCATAGCCCTTGAGGCCACACCTCTGTCACGCATGCGTGGGAAAGTGCTTTGGAAGGGCAATAGTGTGTCCCCTGGTCTCGGCAAGAGCAGTTTAAAAAGAACCCAGCATTTTCTGAGAGCTGCAGGGAACACACAGCATACACATCATTTTGTTTTGGGTTTTTGGATTTGGGGGATTTTTTTTTTTTTTTTTTTTTTTTTGAGGCAATGCAGCTCCTCCAAAAATTTCTAGAGGGCTAAAAGATTGGTTTCAGATTCTGCTCCACTATTACTGAAAATTGTCCCCGGTCACCTGCCACACAGGGATGAGACCACTTCCTGTGCCCAGGCAGAGCTGCTGTGAACCGCACACCCCTAAGGGGAGGCTGTGGACCACAGTCCCAGGCAGGAGGGACCAGATTCATCGGCCTGGGAGCCACAGGCTCAATGATGTTAGGAAGGGGAAGGAAAACAGAGGGAAAGGCCTGCAGGGGTGGTCTGCAGGGAGAGCGCGTAGGTGGGCGAGGTGCTGCTAGGTTTCGGGGGTCTCTGCCTTCCTGCTGGAGTCTCCCAGCCTGGCTTCAACCAGCCCCACAGGCATGCAACACTCTCACAAAGCCCACTTTGCATTGCTTTGTGTCAAGCACTTTATTTGTGGTCTTCTGGGGACTCTGCAGGGCCCCTCCCTCAGGGGCTCAATGAGCTCTCTTTGTCTGCAGAAAGGTCACCCTGCAGACAAAGGTTGAGGTCAGCACTGTCCACAGCCGGCAGCTCCCTCCTTCCCCCCTATACAGCATCGGCACCAAGGCATCTCTGCCGCCTGTAGGTTTCTCTCCCTCTGCTCTGCCTTCAGCCTTTCACACGTCCAAGGAAGCCCACGCACACTCTAGCATGGCAGCTCTTCTCCTGCCTGCTCACTCACCACCCCAATCCAAGGTGCGGAGCTAAGGAAGAACAGCAAGAACCCAGCGAGTGCACTGGGAGAGCCCCTTGGCACTGGCCACCTGTGTCCATCCTCCAAGCCACAGGCTTCCAGAACAGCCAGTCTCAATCCTGGGCCTCTGGGCACCAACACAGGCAAACACAGGACACAGTAAA
Source organism: Cavia porcellus (assembly GCF_034190915.1). Taxonomy (NCBI): domain Eukaryota; kingdom Metazoa; phylum Chordata; class Mammalia; order Rodentia; family Caviidae; genus Cavia; species Cavia porcellus. The sequence continues at coordinate 1,872,473 of NW_026947493.1, forward strand.
CCCACCCTTGGCCGGCAGTACACCCAGTAGGCCTCCTCCGACATTGAGGTGATACCGAGGCATAATACACGCATGTGCCCTCCCAACCCAGCTCAAGGTTTCTGTTTTTGTCCTCCTCCAAGAGCTGTCAATCAGCTGGACAGGAGAACCCGATCTGCCCTCAGCCTCCCCAGGGCTGGCCCCCTGGCATCACAGCAAGGCAATCTCAGAGTGCAGAGACCAAAATTAAAAGGTAAAGCAAAAAGGGAACTGTTTACTGGAAGCTTTAGCTCTGCTGCCCAGAAAATATGGGCCTTTAAAAAAAAAAAAACACAGGTAGCTATCAGGCCGCTGCCGCCCCTCCAGAGGACACAAGCGCTTCAGCTCTCTCACCTGGCCCTGATAACACTCAGTGCGTGACCAGGATCCCTGGGGTAAAGCACCCTCCGAGAAAAACAGCTTTCTCGGCCCACATAAAAGCCAGTGTTGCATTTAGATGATCACTGACTAGCTCGCAGGACAAAGTCACACCCAAAATGCAGCCACTATGGAGAGTGGCACAAAACCATACGAGGCACACGGCATTTCTGGGCACAGAGAGAGGAGACTTTCCAACTGCAGGTACACAGGAAGCAGAGGCAGGCGATTGGTAATCGTTAAAGCAGAACCTGGAGGAGAGCACCGCTCGCCCTGCAGAAAAAGAAAAATCGGGGGGACAATGCATTCCTGAAAGCTGGGACACTTCCCAGGAGCAAGGACACCGTTGTCCTCCCTGGCAGTGCAGCACCCACCGGATTGCCGCCCCTCAGAGACCCCTGGCGTCTGGTGCAGTGGGAGAAGACACACACATTCTACAGGCCTATCACTGTGCTGTGTCACACTTCTGCCAGCTCCACACATCTGTCCCCTCCCCCCGTGGCTTCTGAGTCCCCACATTACTCACCATGTGACCACAGCACAGAGGCCTTCATCACTGTCACTTGGTGCTTCAAACCTTCTGCCCTTCTTTCCTCCAAGCACTCAGTTTGGCTTCCCACACACTCACCTGAGGACGCCTGGTCCCGATCAGCGCCACACCTGCATCTCAAAGCGCAGGTGGCACAGCTCATTACCCCCCCCCATCTGCGAAGCCCCTTGGGTTAATCAGAGTTGATACATTCTCTTTCCTAAGGCTCATTTCACACCTCCACTGAAGCCCTCCCACAGAGCAACCCACAGGAGCACCCCACCCCAGACCTAGACCACAGTGTCCATCCCAGCCGCCCCTTTACTGTCTTCCAGCTGCAATCCTAACCCAGGCAGCTGCACCCCATCAGGCCTCTGAGGCTGCTGACCCCCAGTAAGGCGCCAGCAGCAGAGTTCAGCCGCGACAGCTGATGTAGAAGGATGCTGGCGACCAGAGACAGGGAGGGACCCACGCCCCAGGCAATGGCAAACAGCGCACACCCCGACAGCCTGGTGTGCGCCCCAGGAGCAACCAGGCGCTGCCAGGAACCTGACACGAAGGTTCGCCAGCGCTGGCGAGGCCTCTTAATTTCATAAAAAAAAGCATGTGTATGTAGAATGGCCTGTTTCACCCACGCCCACTCCACTCCCTCAGCACTCAGTTTCCTGAGCAGAAATAACCAGCTACAGATGGTTCCACTACTTCAAAGACACTGAAAAACCACTGACCCAGAGATACAGACGAGTGGGTCTCTAAACCTCAGGCCTGAGGACTCGGCAGCAGCTGAGATTACCAAAGCAGCACACACCCACTCTTTTCTTTGTGTGTGAGACAGAGAGAGACAGAGACAGAGACAGTGTGTGTGTGTTTCTTTTTCCAAGCAACTACTATCACTTTCCACCCAGGACACGCACGCGCCCATCACACTAAACCACAGCTTTACATAAGTGGTTCTCAGCCTTGGTGCCACCACAGCCACCTGGGAAAATTCACAAGTACTCACTTTCCAGTCCCCAACCCGAATTAACTGGTCTGAGCAACAGGGGAGTCAGCACGGTGGTGCGCGCTTACAATCCCAGCACCTGGGAGGCTGAGGCAGGAGGATCGCCATGAGCTCAAGACCAGCCCGAGCTACACAGCAAGACCCCGTCTCCTAAAAGAAGAAAACAGTATCCAAGGTGAGAACCAGCTCAAGTGACTCCAACATTCAAATGTGAATCAGAAGGAAGCAAGGCTCTGAGCCACCTCCTTTCCTTGGAACCTCCAACCTCTTTCCATCCTGTCCTCAGCTGAGTGATCACACCACCATTCTGAAACTATCAGAATGAGTAACAGTCATTTCTTTGAACCTTTGAATTTTTAAGTGGAAGAAACTTTAAAATCCCACTAAGCAACACCTTTGGGTTACAGAGGAGGAAGCCAGAGGTCTGGAGTAGCAAAGTGACTCACTTCAGGTCACAGAACTGGTGCAGATGAGCCAGGCATCTGATCCACTCTCCTCCAGGTCACAGAGAGGCCCGCCTGATGCAGGGGACAGATACAGTACCAATGGCCCCCTGCTGTCCCCTGCCATGTACCTCTACAGGTCAGCTCCTCTCAGGCCTCAAAATGCTTGATAGCAAAGGTAGCAGTGGCACCTTTGGGTCCCCCAGCGCCTGGCCCAGTGGGGACCCTCAAAGGGTCTCCTGCTGCTGGCCCAGCTTCTGGGAAGCCATAACACCTGCCCTGTGTTAAATGGCACCCCACTGGGCAATAGGGGTGAGAGGCTGAGCCAGTCATGGGTTCTGGTCTCTGGCTGTTGCTTTTAAAATCTGTCTCCAACATGCAAACCCACTTGCATTCCCTCCCAAGTGTGCGTGGGATCTGGGCTGGGGCACCGTTTGCGAGAACTGCTCTAACCTACAGCCTGGCCCAGACTCTCAGATGGGGCCTCATTTCAACACGATTTTCTAAATCCACCACACATCTGCAGCCCCTGGAGGTACATCTGGTGGCACCCCAGTCCCAGAACCAAAAGAAGCAGCTCAGTAAATAATCTAAATTAAAACCCAGGTGTGGTGGTGAACCACTATAATCCCAGCACTCAGGAGGCTGAGGCAGGAGGATGGCTGTGAGTTCAAGGCCAGACTGGCTAAACTACAGTGAGGCACTGTCTCAAAAATAATTGTTAATTACCTAAATAAACAGAGGAGTATGTGGGAGGAGGAGGAAATGGCCCACACATTGAAATTCCAAGGGCGCCAGAGACATATCTGGGTATCTCGATGCTCAGAGATCAAACAGGGCTGAGGGTCTCCAGCTCTGAAGAACTGCCAATCTGGAAATCAACCCCACAATGGCCATCAGAATGTGTGACCCCCAACAGAAGACTTCTGATCTGCAATTCTGACTCAGCCCAGCAGGTGAAAGCAACGTCCCATACCTGGTTCGATTTTCCTGTCACTGAGGCTAAAGCAGACAACAACAACAAAAAAACCAGAAAGCACAGTGACCAAATGAGGACATTCAAAAGGAGCCCTGGATCAAAGGCCCTTTGTGAATGGTGTTATTTCATCCTCTTCCTAACGGTAACCACTTCCCACATGAGCCCCACGCAGCCCACAAGACAGATAGAATTCTGACCGCACTTCCCTCTCATAAACAGGCACTGGTAAACACCGGAGACCACGGGTCCACAGCGTGGTTACACAAAGGGTTTCCCCACCCGGTCCCCACTGGCCTGACATCCCCTGCCCTCCAGGAGCGGGGAGCTCGCGCCATTAACTCCAGAACTCAGGCTCATCCAACAGGCCGGCTCTACACAGCGACACTTAGCTCGGTTTCACGCCCAGGCTCACCTGGCCACCACTCTTGGAAACCTGACAATTTTCAGGGAAAGGAGCCACACTGGGCTCTAGGCCTACACCTGAAGCTGCACGCCTGTGCTGGGCCACACTGAAAAGCCAAGAGCACAACCTCACAGTTTTGCAGAAATGTGAGGTCTCTGTGCCATTGTGCCCTGGATCAGGAGTGGGGACTAACAAAGCCAAGACGGCAACTCTTCCTATCAAGCAAGAAAAACAAGCAAACCTCAAGCGAGTGATGAGATGTTCCCCGGGGACCCAAGTGATCCCCGTTCTTAGATCAACGGGAAAATAAAATGTGAGGCCCTGGGACGGCGGCTTACAGACCTGAAGGTAGCCATGAGCTAGCTCATGGTGCTGAGAAGACCCTGGAGCCCACTCGTCTACAGGACGCCCCAAAGGAAAACAGCCAGAATCTGCCAGCGCTGCTCTGCACCACCAGACACTGAGTGGATTTCTATTTCCCCACAGATGAGATTCAAACCACGAAGGTCACACAGAGGCACTGAACGTGAAATCTACTCCACGCCACCTCCATACTGGAAAGCTGCAGGGAGCGTTCAGGCTCCCCTCCCCCACCGGAAGTGGCCCTGGCTCTACACACTGCCCCATGCCATATCCCGCCTCCAGGTTCTCAGCTTCACTTTTCAACAGGAAATCCGATTCGTGGAAGGCAGGAGGCAGAAATCAAAACTTCTTGAAATGCTCTGGCTTGGATCACAAAACGTGTGGTCCTCAGGTACCTTGTTCGGAGAGGCACCTCTAAGTCTCACTTCCGGCTGACTCCCTAAGCTACAATCTAACACCTTTTCCAAAGTCTCCCAAGCCACCAGAGACAGCTGCCATCTGCCTGTCACATGTGAAGTTACACAACTGTCTCCCCACCTCAGTAACGACAAGCTTTGTGCAGGCAGGACCTGGCCCGATTTGGTTCCCATTACATTCTCAGACAGCGGTGAGGCATTGATAACCATTAAAATGGACTAAGTACCTAGCACCACAATGAGTCCTCTTAGTGGGTCCAAGAATGAGACTGCACGCTGCAGGAGCCTTGTGACAATCCACTGTTTCTGCCATGGACTGCATGCAACATGACATTGGCCAGTGACGCATGGGGAGGTGCCAGGAAAGCTTTTTTTCCCAGCTAGAAACTCACCAAGCAGCAGCGGCCCTTATCTGCCCCTGGGGTAACTGTTGAAAGAGGGTCACCTTTGCAACAGCCGTGGCCATCGGTGGACCATGAGGGGAAAAGCTTGAAAACCAAAAGCCACTGGGCTGAAGATAAAAGGCAGAAAGGTAGCCGGTCCAGAGTCCTTCTGATACCTGAACTCAGCCTGCTTCCAACACAGCAACAGTCCCGGCCCCAAGGAAGCTGTTCCTCACCTTCCGGTCAGTTTTATCCCAACTTGAGAGGGTGGGGAGGAGCTGAGAGCAGAGGGCTGGAGTCACTGCAAAATCCAGGTGCCCAGGGACAGGGGCCGCTGCTTTGGAGCAGTGGGATCAATGGTCAAGAGACACGAATGCAGGGTCCATGCCAGGCTTGGTCCACGCGATGACACAGCAAATGCAGACTCTGCCTGTACTCACCGCCACAGCCACCTCCACAGTCTGCAGACCACAAAAGGGGAAGTGCATGCTGTTCTATGTGTGAGACCCGCAGGGCCACCAAGGTGAGTGACCAGCACGCTGCAGTCTCAGGTGAAGTTCTCCAAGCAGTTGTTGAGCTCGGTCTGCAAGGACATTTAACTCTTCTCGGCCTGTCGCCAGTACCCGTTGTCACCTCGGCTGTTCTCCGCAAGTTTGGCAGACACGGTGTCCTGTGCAGCCTCGGCTGACTTGGACGGTTTAGAGAAGTCAAGGCCCACTCTGGACTTCCCATTTAGTATTTGGGGCAAGAGAAGGGTGAGGCTTGCACAAGCACAAATGCGAACCCTGAGAAATGAAGCAGCTGGCACCAGGCTCAGTCTCCACAGGACACCACCTGCACAGGCTCCTGTGGTGCCATCCCCGGGCTCCACGAGCCTGGCATGGTCTGGGCACTGATCACAAGCAAAAGCCAAAGAAGGCCAGGCCTGCTGTTACTTTTAATCCCTTCCTTACCACCTCTCAAAATTCTCAGGCTGGGTTATCCATTCAGCTTTCACCACTTGTGGGGCCTCTGCTAAAACCCAGCAGGAGAACCGAAGAGACCCAGCCCCCAGCTGTCTCTATCCTGGCCATTAAATGTCATCCAAGTTGCACCAGACCTGGTGGCACCACCTGCGTTTCAAAGGGACAAGGCCAGATGAGGGTACAGATAGCTCCTGCCACCTCCACACACACACAGCCCAAGTACATCCACCTCCCTCTCTGTTCCGCCCTCCCCTCAAAGAAGCCAACAGCACAGCCCAAGGTCCCCTCATTCTGACTGTGGCCAGCAAGGCTCTGGTGGCAACTCTGCTATGGAGAATCATAGCTAAGTTCTCATCCTGCAAAAAAACATTACGCGGCCAAAGCCCCTCAGACCTTCAGCAGGCCCTGCCATCCAGCCCCACATCACCTGCTCCAGTTTACAGGGACGGCCCAGGCAAAGCCCGCTGTCTGGCCACACTTACTAACAGCTACGGTTGGCTCAACAACATGGTCACCCTCACGGACAAGTCCAGCTCCAACCTGCATCGTGAGACTACAACTGACTTTTTTAAGTAAACTGAGCTTTGTTTTTCATTATTTGCGAAAGGAGAAAAATACTAAGGCTTCCTACAAGAGGAGCGCGGCGCTCTTTCTCGGGCAGTTACGGAGCTGAGGACAAAGATCAAGTTTACAGTCCTGTCCTGCCACTTCTCCCAAGTGCAGTGGCCACCTCCTCCATGGACATGGGCTGCCCAGCCTCCCCTGAGCCCAGGAGACAGGCACACAACCCAGCACAGCGCCCTCCCTGCTGTCTGGCATGCCGCATGGACAAGATCACCCAGGGATACAACTGGGTACGTGGAGCCAGCAGTGCAACCCCCTCATCCTCACACGCAAATCCTTGAACAAAGCCAAGAGTGACGGCACTGTGGAAGCCTGGGCCAAAGCCCTGGCACATGCACACCCGAGTTCAGCCTTCTGGGGACGGCTTACACCCCTGATGCTTTTCTCAAAGGTCTCTGGAAATCTGGGTATGAGCTCAGCGATGTAAACTCGTCACGGCAGCAATGCTACAGAGCTGTGCTTCATGAGGTAACAGCCACTGACTGACGCTGCTTAGTGTCCCATACTTATGCAAACCGCTTTGGATGCAACAGCTGCCCCAGAGAAATACCTTCAACAAACCTACTGGGGGAGACGCTGTCTTCTCTACTTCACTCACTGGGGAAGGGAGCCTCGGAGATGCTAAGCAATTTGAACCCAGGACTTTATTGCAAAACACTGTCACTCACCTTGGCTGGAGCTAAGGGTCTTAGGGTTTGTCCCCAAACATGACATGATCCAGAGATACAAAATCATCTTTTAAAAACTTACAATTTAAGTCAGCAACCACAGAAGGCTGGTAAAGTAAATCAGACACAATCCTGAAACGGTCAGTGGGATTTGTTTGCTCTCCACAGTGAAATTCATAGACTACGGGGATGGAAATCCTTTTACTCTCCGTACTGTTGGTCACCGGTGCCATGCTGTGAGTCTCAGGAGACAGCACAGGTAGGTCCGATGATTGAGCACAAGGCACACCATGAGCCACCAGGTGGAACCACGGGATGCCAGCCAGGCAGCCCGGGGGAAGGCTCCACGCCAGGCCCAGGGAAACCTGAGAGGGGCTGGAATCTCACCTCAGGCCCCTGCTGGAAGACATCAGGCATCATACAGAGCCCAGGGACATGCCAGGCCCTCCGCCCAGGTCACCTCAACGTGACTCACTGGCTAATTACCTGAGCACGCAGCCTGTGGAGCCCTCCTGGCTGAACAACTCGTCTTCTCTTCTGATGGCCAACAAAACGCTATTTTCAACCCAGTCCAGACACAGCCTAGAGCCATCCGCATGGTGGGGTAAGGGATTACGACTCTGACCTGGATCACTCGGGCAGAAAACTTGCTGTTACTGGCCACAGCGCCAGGGGAGGAAGCGAAATCGGAACAGGCTGGCAGTTTGGGCCACACCACTCCCCTGCACAAGCGTCTCCTGGTCCAGATGCCGGGCCTGGCCTACCAGAGTGCCTGGAAGCAACCACCCAACTGTCGCTGGTCACACACTCTTGCAGGCTTGCTCCACCCCACCCCACCCCTCGGCTGGCCTGTTTTCCTCGGATACCAGGCCCTTCCTTACTGTCAGGCTTGTGTCGCATGCACCTCCCACTGCCATGCCAACACTCCTATGCATCACCCCCTCACCCCACGAAGGCTTTGGGTACCCAGTGCTCGGCCTCCTTATCTCACGATGGCTTGGCTGTGGGTTGAGAAAGATCAAGTCCTAGGTCCTCGCCATACACCACCCAGCTGTAACAACCTAATGATGGTGACCTGCAGCCACCACCCATGCATCCCGGGAGAGTTCTCAGGCTGACCTGCACCCAGCACCAAGTTTCAGAGAGTGAGATCAAGCAACTAGCACCAAACTGGGACACACTCAAGCACCCTGCCTTGACAAATGCCACCACGTGACCTCAGTGTCCAGGTCTAATCCTCTGACCCTTTGGTTTTACCACAGAACATGGAGGTCCCGAAAGACCCAGCCTGAGCTCTGGCCACCCCAGTACCATCCCACTCTGCAGGGGCCTCCCACATACTAGGCAGACTCCCTAGGCCACACAATGATGTACGGCCACTTCCCAAGCTTCTGCATCCCTTCCCCAGCCCTTGGGAGCTTCTGATGACCGGGGCAGGTGGGGGCGCCATGGCCAGGCCCTGAGAGGTGTCTGGAAGGAGCAGGTGAGGGTCAAGCTGGGCCTGTCCCCTTTCCCTGTCCACTCCCCACCCGCCCTGTGAAGAGGCACCACAGCAGCAGGGGCACCTCCTGCAGCTGCATCCCTAGCTCAGACAGCTGGCTAAGGGCAGATGCAGCACAGGTCCCACTGCCCAAGTCCAGGTCATTTCAGAGCGAGAGTTCCTGCCACCCGGCCCAGCCAGCTGGATGGCCAGGTGGTTCCTAGGCAGAGCCGGAAGTGCCTCCCAGCCAGGCCCAGAAAGCACCAGCAACAGTAAACAAGGTGCACATCTGTGCCCTTCCAGGCAGCTATCAGTGACCAGGGTGTGAGTCACCTCATTTCTGCTTCGGGACCTTGCCCATCCCCCATCCAGGAGGAACACTGATTCATCAAAGTTTGTTTTCCATACTATTATTTTTAGTCAACCAAACAATTTTAAAATGGAGATAGAGAAGGTAAGGGGGGTGGCCGAACCACAAAAGCAAATGAATGGTTTCTCTTTCAACAAGGACACTGAGGCCTAAATCAACAAGCAGCACGGGGTGTGTACCCACACGTGTACGTGTGTGTGTGCATGGGTGTTCATGCACACACATACTGGAGGGAGACCCAATCTAAACTGAGCCTTTCTAGATGGTGAGCTCCCACCGTAAGTGTCACAGGGGTAGGGGTGTCCAGTCAGGAACACGGATCAGCCCAACTGAGAGCCTGCTGTGTGCTGGGAGCTTCCTATACTGGCCAAGGCCTTGACCTAACTTTCTGAGCTCCTTTAAACTGATGTAGATGGGGCAGGAGGTGCAACCCCCATCACAGGTGAGGAAACTGGGGCTCAATTGAAACGGAAGTCCCCATTGTCACACTGGTTGTACCTGCTCTTTCTGCTTTACTGTGCACTCCTGTGCTCCCAGGGAATAAGGGGAAAACCTGTCTGGGGAGACAGAAATGGCTCCACTTAGAACTAGAAGCTGGAGTAGGACAGGCTGGAATTGCCCTGCCTTCTCAGGGGCACAGGGGAGCAGGGTGACCTCTGGTTTGCACTTGACAAGGCTAAGACAGAGATTCCAACGAGAAGAACCTAAAGCAAAAGGAAAATCCCCATTGCCACGATCAGTCTTGTAACTACTCAAAATGTCCTTTCTGGATGCATTACTCCAACATTTGGGATCAGCCCAAGGTGATTTTTTAAGGAAAAAATGCCTTTTGGCATTTTTGAGCTGTGACAGCAAAAACAGACCTTTCAAAAAACACACCCAAAAGGCATTACTATTTTCAAAGGCTTGATTAAAAAAAAAAAAAAAAAAAAGACGACCCTCCCCATATAACTTGGCTTGGCAACTGGGAAAGCAAGCAGACTGATGGCTCTGCAGATTTCCAAGCCGACCCTGCACAACGTGTCTCTTAAATAATACTTGAGCACTCAGGAGAGGAACGTAGCAGCTGCAAGCAGGCAGCGGTGTCTCACACACGGACAGAAACACCACCGGGAGACTGGCTTTTCAGTTCCTAGCCACAGTTTAAACTCATAACCTCCTCACTGCCTAACAAAGGCGTGCAAGCTCGGTCCTCTTTCTTTATATAGAGGCTTGAAAATAAATAAAGGAAGCTTCCTGGGTAAACCTTGACATTTGAGCAAACATTTCCACAGGTATCCTCCAGCGTGCCTACCTCTTCCACTTCACCATTTTTAGGTCTCTGTGGTCATTAGTTTAAGTAAACTTCCTGCTCTGACAAAAGCCCAAAAGGGCAACAAAGGAACAAAAATTGTGCACTGTATCTAAAGACACCCAGCCCCTAGGCTTTATCCTACTGCTCAGTTGTTTTTTTATCCCTTTGTAGTTAAATTTCACTGGTTCAGAGACACAGAGGAAGGAAGAGGTAGAGAGAACAGAGGGAGCAAATTACCAAAGCTAAAGACTGAATTACACTTGTAGTACTTTCACTTATATAAATTCACAGGCACCAGCATGATAGGATCTTGGACAATATATAAGAGAGATCTGTGATTTGCTCATCAATATCCTCCAAAATGCTTGGCCAAAAAACGAAAAATCAAATTAGAAATTAGAAAGCCCCTCTCCCCACCCTATAAAGCTTACATAGCCCATTTTCCAGCTGACGACAACTTGGGCCCAGAGAAGGAAAGTGGGCAGCCCCTCGACACACAGCTCGTCAAAAACAGCTCACTCAGGAACCTGCCAAGGTTCCCCTACTTCTATCTCCAAAATAACACACCCCCCCCAAGCCCTGCTTGTCATTTTTTCTTTCATAGCATTTATGGGGAGAAAAGTCCTACTCAACAAACTTTAGCTTAGTTCACAATTAGCCAGACGTCTTAATTAATAGGCTTCTACTGCGTTTTCACTTTACACCGAGCCTCTCTGTCAAAATATTGTGCAGCCGCGCGCCACTGTGGAAGGCTGCTGTTTATAGCAGGGACCTCGGATCATCAGCAGCGGATAGTGGCACTCACCGTGTTATTTCTCCAACTGTTAATTAAGTCAAAATAAAGAATAACGTCTCATATGTATGTGCGTGTGCACGCACACACAGAGTTATCTTTGTCAGGAGGCCATAAACTGCAGAGCTTGGGGGATTTGGTTTCTTAGCACCAAGAAGACAGTATTTACAAATTAGCAAAAGACTGAACACATAGCGCATTATTACGATGCCAAAGGACCCCTGTTTAACAGCCAGCAGGCTCGGGGCCGGGGAAGAGGAGACAGGGCCGCCTTATTCACACTGTTGCCCGTTACCGGGCACAGACAGGGGTCACACATGGAAGCCACCTTGAAGGAAAAGCATAGGGATCCACTGGAGAAGCCCTCTCCTGGAGTCAGGGACAACTGGAACCCACAGCTGTGCAGAGTGGGCTTAGCAGGTTCACTTCCAACTGTTCCCAGGAACCTTCGTGCCTGAAGACAGGACGGCGGAGGCCCGTCTCCGGCACATCCCTTCGGCCCCTGGGGTCTGCAAAGCTGTTCACCGTCCTCACACTCCACCCAGGATCCGCTACGTCTGGGCCTTGCTGGCAACTCTCCTTCCTGCCACCCACATTACACCAGATGGGAATTTGAGGAGAGGAGTGGGGCTATTTTTCCATGTTTTCGTTTCATTTTATATTAGTCAATGCAGCAAAGGTTGACCAGGACAAGAGTTAAGGAAAGCTATCTGTGAGCTTGTTCATGAAGAAAGCTGCCTTCTAACAGTAGAGCCATCTTTCAGGATGCTGGAGGGCAGATACATGAAAAAGGTAAGAAGGCCGGGCATGGTGGCACTCAGGAGGCTGAGGCAGGAGGATCAATGCAAGTTCAAGACCAACTTGGGCTACAAAGCGAGTTCAAAGTCAGCTTAAACTGCAGAGAAAGATCCTAACTAAAAAAAAAAAAGGTAAGGAAATAAAATCTCATTTCCATTCAGTACAAGCGGTGCTTGGTCCTGTTTATTTCGTAAAGAAATTCACACAGAATAAAGGCTCTATGATATGTCAAACAGCAGAAACACCTCCTAATAAATTAATGAAGGAAAATAATGGTCATTCAGTCCACTAAATTGTCTTAATTTTATTTCCATTATAATACAACAATCATAGTGTACATTACTATGCCAATATTTATTTTTTTAAAACTTTTAGTTTGATTCCTCATAAGCTCAAACCAAATCATCAACTTACTGTGTTTCTCAGCAAAACTAAATGACTACCATATTCATTGACCTTTTTCAATTATTAATATGATCATTTTAGATGGGTGTATGCCTGTAATCCAGCTCTCAGGAGGCTGAGGCAGGAGGATCCGCTCAAGTTCAAGGCCATCCTGGACTACAATGAGACTGTCTCAAAAGGCAAACAAACAATGTAGTCAAAACCTATGTCTTTGCAAAGACTTTTTGAAAATATACTGCTCAGTTCCTATGTCCACTCAGAAACTATGAGATCTACTGTCAGTAAATATTACCCAGAGGAATGAAAAGGTAGGTCATACCCAAACTGCAAGTCTAAGTGTCCACCCTCCAACTGGTCCACTGTTTACTGCCACTTTAGCATTTTCCAACTCTTCCATCTAAAGTCCCTGCTCCCACCAAAGAAACCTGAATTTCAGGTTTGCAGTACTAAATCACATTTTACTTCAAAGTGAAAATGCTTTGCAGTTATGGAAGCGGTCAGACCCAGCCCACTAACCCTCTGTGCCAAGTGACCCGGTGACATGTTCATGGCGGCACTTGCTTTAGGAAAAGGCAGAAGAGGATGGCCTCCTTCTTATAGACGATTCTTCCCAGGTGGCAAAAAGAATCACGATCACGCTGCCACCCAAACACTGCCCACCAAGCCTAACTCTGGTCCTCTTCCCACTTCTCCACCCACATTGACCCTCAACTAACTCCCACAGGTCAGCTGTGTCCCCCCGCGCTGGGCACATGTCTCCCAGCCCACACACAGCCCTCCTGGGACAAGGACCCTCATAGAAGAAATCACTGAATAATTCCGTCTTCTATGGACGCAAGGTTACTACATCTCCAAGGTACTCATGCCTTGTGGAATCCTGGCTTCTCGGGTACACACGGCAAGGGTTTGAAACATTAAAGAGATCTTCAAATTTACCCCGGGAGTAAAACGGCAGGCGTAGAACTTGAATTCTCTGTTCTTTTTCGCCAGAGAAAATACAGCTGGCATTACTTCATTTTCTACTATAGTGACCTCTGAGATTAGAAAGCTACACCAGAATTCCTCTCCCCTGAAACCCCCACCACAAATTTTTTATAATTGCTGCAAATACAAAAGAAATATTTTGACATTCAAACAATGCCCCACTAGTGTCACCCTAGTGAAGCATAAGCTCTCCGTAGGCAGAGACATTCTCGAATTTACCCCGGCACTCTCCCCTGGTACCCTAATACTAAACATGACAAGGGCCCAATACATAGCACCAAAAGCAACAGAATTTAACCCAAAAGCATTTGACTGGGAACTCAGTTCCTGGGTGCAGCAGTAGCAGCCAAGGAGCCCTGAGTCCCCAGGAACACGGGAGTGGGGGGCACCTAGGTCCATGCTCAGCCCTGAGTTGGCCACCTGGTATCCTTGGAGTTAAGGATGAGTGTATCTCGCCTCTCTTCCCCAGGTGACAGTAACCTGGCAAAGTCCCCAGAGGTGACAGCTACAAAGATGTAGCGCACAGAGCAGGAGAGATGTCCTGTGTCAGACCTGGTATCGGGCTCATTTCTGCCACTGCCTCTGGACTCATTGCTGGGACACAATAAAGTCCCAGTTCTCTTCCACACAAACAAGGTCGTTAAGCTGGCTCCAGCTCCCAGCCCCAGAGACCAAGGTGTAGACGCCTCTAGTGGAGACACCAGGGGTCCATGTCTATCAGAAAGGAAGCTGCAGAGCCCTGAGTCCTCATTCCCAACCTGAGTTTCCCTTTCTTGGTGACAAATGCTACTTCTCTGTTCTTACACATGATGCCGGCAGCTTTGTTCAGATGCCCAACAGGTAGAGATGGAGACATGACTGCTGAACAGCTGCCCAAGTTCTGGTCATCCTGCCAGGTCTGCATGCTCGGGGGTCCTCTCAGTTGTGCATCCAAATCACAATCTTAGCATATCACTGGCACCCTCCTCTGGGACAGAACCCACGAGAGTAAACCCACATCCCTCCCGCTGTCCTGATCACTGCAATAGTTTGGTAGCAGCCACAACTCGTTGTGCAAGTCCTAAGTGTACAAGAATTGGCAAATGTTGCCAGGGCAGCTCATAAGTATGTATCAGGTGAAGCAGGTATGTCATAGCCACCTCAGACCCAGGGCTCCATAAACCTGAGAGTGCAGATCTTCAAGCGTATTCTGAAGTGTGCCCGTGTGCACACTTCACTGCGTAGGAGTCCACACACACACACTGAAGGGGAAAACTTAGCTCCTCTCCGAAGCCCTAGTTCCCAAAGGCAGCATGAGGCCAGGCGGGGACAAAGTGACAGACAACCTCGCCACCTACAGAGGCCAGCAGGCACCAGGCTCTCACCAGTGGAGCCCCGCTAGCCACCTCCCCAAGATGCAGCCTTCAGTTTTCTGCCCAGGACCAAAACAGCAGCCACTGTTGCCAAGGGAGACAGGGAGATCAAGAGGTGTGGGCATTGAATCCAACGACAGAAACTTACTCTTTCTAGATTTACACCCAAGCAGCCGTGGCTGTCCAGCTGAGAAAAGGTGAATGGGAAGATCAAATGTGCTCAGGGCTTGGGCTGTAGCTCAGCGAGGGAACACTTGCCTCTTGGGAACAAGGCCTGGGTTTAATCCCCAGCACCAAAATAAATAAATAAATAAAAAGCCCTTCCCAAAGAGCAAGACAGCTGGGTGCTGGTGAGGAGGACACAGGAGCCCGGCTGGTGCTTCAGAACCACTCCAAGCACCCACACATCCGGTACTTGGGGGGGCTGCAAAAGAAGAACAGGTTGGCGGACGCTCTGCCCCCTGCGCTACCAAGGGAAGCAAGGCCTCTCCCACAAGCTTTCACCAGTGCAAAGGTTTAGCAGGAGCCACCTTCCCAGCAGAGTCACACAGTGCAGCAAGCCCAGGGAAGCAGAAAGAGTGGTGGGTCAGGACCCCAGACCCACCCTGCTGGCCTTTCTACTGCTCCCCTCCGGGGTCTGCTCAAATTTTAAGTGAGACTGTCTGAATGTCACTGCCTTATTTATTTTCCAGGAGCTGGTTTCCTTCTTTCCTCCTTCAAGGACCTCATAAACCAGGTGAAAGTACTTTGCAAATTATGAAATGCTTTCAAAAGCCCTGTGTTTTATAACCGGTATCACCCCCCCCCCTCAATGCGCAAAGCTCCTGCCTGCCCAGCACCCCGTGGATTAGAAGCACTGCTTTCACGGGGCCTTCCTCAGATGGAGAAGAATGCTGCTCACCCACGCTACTCTTCCCTGTCCCACCAAAGGAAGAATGAAGAACCACAGTTGGACTTGGCATGGTGGCACACACCTGTAAGTCTGGACGCTGAGGCCGGGGGATCACTGCCCTGAGCCTGAGTTTGAGGCCAGCCTATGTCTCAAAAAGCAAAACAAAACAAACCAGAACCAGAGCTGGGACCAAAATCCTCGTTTCTCTGGCCATCCCATCCCATCATCACCCCTGAGGCCAACTCCGTTCCTATCACAAGCCCAGGGTACACTGCCCATCAGACAGCACACACTCCGTTTGGTCCAAAAACTATGTTTAAAAGTCAGTATGCCCACCACATGTGGCATTTACTTCCAGGAGGAGTGCAGCCCAGGGTTCCTGGGACAGATGTTGCTTTGTGCCCGCTCGACAAGGTTGGCAGCTCTGGAACAGCTGCCCCAACTGGTGGCTCAGGATGGAGTCAACCGTGGGCCGAGGGTGACAATCCCTGCAGGTTCCGGCTTTGGAAGTTCTCTTCTCAGTCCTCTGCAGTCTCGGCGCACCCCTCCCCCATCCGCACACCTCCTCCCACCCCCACTCGCGGGCGTCCTTGGTTCACAATCAGACATTTGAAAGGAGGCCGCACTTAGAAACAGGAGGCCAAGGTGCCCGCATCCCAATTCCCAGCCAGGCACAGCTGAGCGTAGAGGCTCCAGGAGCGGAGAGAAGTCACTGACCCCTTCCACCCGCCATCTGTGAGCCCGCCCGACCTCACCAGCGCGATGCTAGGATAAAGGAGGTCGGGACAGATGGCAAAGCGCTTTGGGAAGGAGGCTCCGCAGGAATGCGAGGGCTCCAGAGAGGCCCACTTCGGGGCGGGTTTTGTTATCTGTCCGGCGCTTCCCCTTCGGTTCTATCGTCTCGCAATCTTTCAAACTAAATGGAGGGCAAACAAGCGCGGGGGAGGGGGGCCTGCCGCCGGTCTCTCCCACTTGGAAGTCGGAGCCCTGCGCTGCAACTAAAATGCGTGCGTGCGTGCACAGGGGGCGGGAGAGTGGAACAACCGAGTCTAAAAATACTCGATAAAAATGCTAATCCCAAAGGCAAAGAAAAAACGAAGAAGGAATCTGTCAATCACCGGGCTCCCGCTCCTCACCCACGGCCCCAGCTGTACCGACTGCATTCCAGTGGCGGACAGAAGTGGGGGGGACCGGGCCGGAGAAAAAGAGGAAAGAAAGGGCCTTGCACGGCACCTCCACGAGCGCGGGCGGCGCGCGGGGCGGGAGGCGGAGGAGGGGCTCGGCTCCGGGCCGAACAAAGCGGGCCTCAACTCCTAGCGCGGTCCGGGAGTGGGGGGACCCCCGCGGCACCCCCTCTCCCGGGGGTGGAAAAGCAAAGCGGTCTGGAAGCCAGCGCGCGCGTGGAAGCCGCGGGCTCTGGATCTGGGCGAGTGCAGAGATGGGGTTTTTTTTGGGGGGGGAGTGGAGGTCGGTTCCTCCATCCCTCCCCGCGCGCCCACCTGGGGATGGTGATGCACTTGGTGTTGGCGCTCTGCGTGGTGATCGCCTTCTCCAGCTCGTCCAGCTGCCCCGTCTTCTTCAATTTCTTCACCAGGCTCTTGACCGCCTTCTCGCACCACTTCTCCTCCTGCCCGTTCTGCTCGCCCTTCTTCCAGCCCAGCAGGCGCTTCACGATCGGGGGGGTGAAGGGCAGGATGGACGACATGGCTGGGGAGGGCGCGCGCGGCGGCAGGGAGCCCGGCCCGGCCTGGCCGCGCGCCCCAAACTTCGCCCCAACTCCAGCTAACTTTGCAGGCTGCGGCGCGCGGCCCCGGCGGCTCCGGGCGAAGGCGGAGGCGGAGGCGAAGGCGCGGGCCGGGTCGGGCAGGCCCCAGGCGCGGGGCGGAGGCGGCGGCCGCAAGGCACCGAGTGGCAGCAGAAAGTTTGGGTTTCCGCACGGGGTGGCTGTTTGGGTGCCGCCTCCGGGCAGGAAAGTCCAACCCCCAGCCCGGCTCCGCTCCCCGGGCGCGCAGGTCCCCCCGCCCCGCGCGCCGCCAGCTCCAGTCTCCGCTTCATGCAAATCCGCGTGCAGCTCCTTCGCCGGCGCTATCACCGCCCCTCGACGCCGGGGCTCCCGCTCCGCCCCCGCGCCCCGCGCCTCCGCCCCCGGGCGCCCGGCCCTCCCGGCCTCGCCGTCCCCGCCCCGCGCGGCCCACGTGGGCCACCGGGCCCGCGGCGATTGCGACCCGGGCCGGACCGGGCCGAAGCCGCAGCGGCAGCCGGGGAAAAGGAAAAAGAGGACCTGGGAGAGGGCGACCAGAAGGGCTCGGCGCGGGGCACAGATCTAGGGGCGCACCGGAGAGGGCCCAGAGCGGGAGCGCGCGCGCCGGGCGCTGGAAGTCCAGGAAGTCGGGGCGCACTGGTGCCCGGCGGAGGCCTGGCCGAGCCCGGGGCCTCGGGTTGATTTTCTTTTCTCCCCGGTGACAACTCACTGGCTGGTGGGCCGAAGTAGCTCGTGGAAGTGGAGAGTTGGGGACCCCAGGGACGACCTGAACAATAGCTAGAGCCAGGGAGGGTCCCTGCGGCCTTGTGAATCCAGCGCTTGGGAGGGAAGAAAAGGAAAAAAGAAACGGACCGGCAGACATCTGTTGAGACCCCGAAGGAAAGAATGGGGGCGCTCTGAAATGTATCTTTGGGGAAATTTACATGGCTGTGTGTTGCAGAACCTTGTGATACACAAAGATCGAAATTGGACACCCAGTAAACAGGAGGGAGAGCTGTTGGCAAAGCAGTGAACTTGGAGGAAAAAAAAAAAGTGGAGCGAGAGCGGTGTGGGCGAAAGTTTCTGTCTTCAAAGTTAGCGCAGTAGGGAAGCCGAGAAAAATGGCGCTCTGCAGAGTCTGGGGTTTTTCTGCCCACCCGCAGCGTTCAGGGGCGGCTTTGGGGAGTCACCGCAGGCCCGAGCACCCCCTCTTTGGGGCTGGCCCAGTGAGGAGGCTTTTGTTTGCTTTTAACAGCAGGAAACCCCCTGTGGTAGGAAAACCGGTTAATCGGCAACCCGGAGGGTGGGGAGGTACGCAGCCCTGTGTGGTGCGGCCAATCCACAAGGTCCGCGGGGCTCCGGGCCCTGGCAGCCCGGGGCTCGGGGTCCCAGGAGGCAGCGCCCTGCTCTCTGCGGCCTTCATCCGTTATCTTGCTTGTGCGCCCAGCTGCCTCGGGGAGTCGTGAAGGCAGAGACCCTGCTAGGTGAGAGTTCTCTGCGGAACACAAGCGCTTTACACGGATTCCTGTTGGGACAGTGTGAGATATGTTTACTCGCCTGTGAAATGGAACCAGGACAGACGGCTTCCCTCCCAGCATCCCGGGGCAGTGGTGGGACGCTGGTGTGAAAAACTCCGCCAGCCAAGCACTGGCAAGGAGCGTGGTGCTGAGCACTGAGGTGGGCACGGCTGGGAGAGCTTGGCACTCCTCACCTGTGTGAAAGAGGGCGACGCTTGCTGGGTAGAGGGATGGCTGATGCGGGGTTGATTTTAAGCTGTGTTGGTTCGAGCAGGGCCGGCCCAGGCTGGGCAGCCAGGCTTTGAGCTGGTTCTTTTCTGCCTCCACCTTGGACAGTGAGGGCCTCGAAGGGCAGACGTGGGCACTCGGAGGGGAGCAGACTGAGCAGACTTGGGAGTCACTGGAGTAGAAGAGCCTGGCACGAAGTCCACCCTCCTCTTCCTAAGGGGAGGAAGCAACTAGACAGCCAGCAAGACACCATGCCAGGCTCGCACTGTGCCCTGCTTCCTTCCTGCCAGCACCAGTGTGTGGGGACCACAGCACACTCCGAGAAGCAGGGTGGGAATCCGGAAGCCCTGTGTCTGCCCCGGCCAGTCCACCAGGAGCCCAAGGACAGCGAGGAGCTCACCCTGCTTGGGGTCAAGGCGACCCACATTGCCCTCTCTGCGTTGGACCATGAACAGGCCCCCCATGGGTATGACTGCCCTGGCGCCTGGTCTCTTGGGACCCAGCCAGGCCTGCCTTGCAGAGGTGGCCTTGTCCTTGGGAGGGAAACATTAGCCCAGTTAATTTTTCATCAGGGTAAGTGCAAAGTTCAGAAGAGGCCAGCCAGGGGTGGAGGCAGTGGCTGAATGTCCCTGGGAATTGTCAGCCTCAGGACAACATGCCATGGTTCGCAGGGGCTCCCAGGCAGACACCTGGAAGGTTGTGGTTATTTCCCACCACCAGGATGTTTGGTCAACAGCTGGTGATTCTGGAAAGGTGCTGGAATTGTTCTGTCTTCATTTGACACAGACTGAAAGGGAGGCCAAGACAGCACTGGAACTTTCATCCCAGGCCCTCTTGCTGGGGGTAATGACAAACACCCATAATCCCGGCTCTCTGGGAGGCTGAGGCAGAAAGATCACAGGTTCAAACCCAGCCAGGGCAACTGAGTGACTTACCAAAGCCCTGTCTCAAAATAAAAAATAAAAAAAAAGGCTGGAGACGCAGCTCAGTGGAAAGGCCCTGGGTTCAATCCCTGGTGCCAAAGGTGGGGCCTCTGCCTACAAGCAGGTCTCCATCTGTGAACCCTGCTAGCACCTTGTGCACCTGGGTTGTCCTGGTATCAGACAGCTTCTGGGTCAACCTCAGTTGTGTAAGAGCTCATCCCTCACCTCTGTACGTCAGTTTACTCAGCCATAAAATGGAAGCGTTAAGAACCTACACTTTGGGTCTGGGGGTTTAGCTCAGCGGCATAAGCACCTGCCTTGCAAGCAGGCGGTCATGAGTTCGATCCCCGGTACCGATAAAAATGAAAAAGACCAAAAAAAAAAAAAAAAAAAAAAAAAAAAGAACCTACACTTTAGGATAGTTGTGTGGAATCAAATTAAATAACTCATGTAGAGCGCTTGGTGCAATGTATAATAGGTTTTCAGTGTACATGAATATGGTAGATGAGTACCATGGAGGGCCGAACAGAGAGCAGAACAGGGCTGAGAAGCAGTGAGCTGGGCCACAAAACTTTACATCAGTTCAAGGGAAAACAACCACCGGGAAAAGAAGTAGCTATATGGTACTTGTTACAACCTTTCCTGTACACAAAGGATGTTTTGAAAGAAGTGATAATAAAAAGACATATGTTAAACTACTTCACATTCATTAGGATGTATATTAGCTTATCACAAGTAGAATCCTTGCATTGCTGGCCAGAATTTAAAATAGGGCTACGGCTCTGGAAGACAGCATTAAGACATCTCAGAAAAGCAAATATAGAATTATGATATGGAAACCAGGTGTGGTGGTGCAGGCCTGTAATCCCAGAACTAGGGAGGCTGAGGCAGGAGAATCACCATGAGTTTGAGAGCAGCCTGTGCTACACAATGAGACTCTCTCTGTCTCTGTCTGTCTGCCACACACATATGCACAGGATTCTGATATGGCCTGAAAGTGCACTTCTGGAAATACACAGGAGTGAAACAGAAGTAGGCATTCAAAGAGACATTTGTATAGCCACATTCATAAGCAGCATTACAGACAGGCAAAGGGAGAAGCAATTCTAGTGTCCTTCAACAAATGAGTGAACACACACAGTGCCGGGGTGTGCACACCAAGGGATATTACACACCCTTTTTGCACACCATTGGCCTTTTCCTACTACAACACAGACAAACCTTGAGAAATGCCACGCTAAGCGATCTAAGCCAGTCTTGAAAGTACTCCAGTAAGAGGTCCCTCCTGGTACAGCAGTCAAATTCATAGACAGAGAAAGTGCAGGCTGCCAGGCAGGGGACCAGAGGTGGGGCCGGTGTCAGGGTTGAGTGGTTACACAGTTTCAAGTGGAAAAGGGGATGAAGGAGGGCTAGTGGGGAGCAGGGGGGTCCTATAGCACTGGGAATATCCCTCCTGCCATAGCTTTGGTGGTTAGAACAGTAATTGTGGTTGGGATGTGACCACAGTAACCGGGTACAGAAGTGAAGACTCCTGCAGAACAGGTGTTGGTGGAGGGCATGTCAGGAAATGAATGAGATGCGCCCTGGCGTCCACCTGGCCAACTTAACCTTGCTCCAGCACTACAGTGTTAGAGTTGAGACTTGCTAGTGAATGTGTGCTTGTTTTTGCCACTGGTTGCACAACAGCACCTGTGGCCTGCAGTCCTGTTCAGTGACAGTGATGGCTCAGCCTTGGAGCCCCCGGCCTGTGTTATGGAGAGGCTGTCACAGCGTCCAGGACCTGGCAGGCTCAGGCATTACCCCTCGTGGTGGCTGGGACTGATGCTGCTTGCGTCTGCCCTGTGCCCAGCTGTGGCCCTGTCACAGTTCTCCTGGTCTCTCCGTGATGTTTGTCATCACTGCCGCTTCGTGAAGAAGGGACAGGAGACACGGGGAGCTGAGCTGCTGCTGGCCGTCCCCAGTGCCCTCAGCAGGTTTCTGGTGCTGACCACAGAGCACCTGGCAGCTCAGCCTCTGGCCTGAGGAAGCTCAGGACAGGTGCCAGGCCACGGCTGCAGTGGAGGATGGGATGGGCCCAGCTCCCAGGACACAATGCAGGGAGCTCTTCTGAGTTCTCTTGCAGGAGCCTCTTCCTGGCCTTCAGAGACTGCAGCTCCTGCCAGGTGTGGTGGCACACACCTGCACTCAGGAGGCTAAGGCAGGAGGACTGCCATGAGGCCAGCCTGAGCCACATAGCAAAACTCTGTCCCCTCAAAAAAACAACTCTGGGAGTCTGGGGCCAGGAGAAGACCCTATATCTGTGTGTAACTTTTCCTCTTGTGTGAGTCAGGTGTGTTGAGCCCCCGGTGTATGGGGTTGGGGCCTCTGTCTGCCCCTGCCTCCAAGGCCCTCCCTGTTCACTTATCTCTCCTATCTGTGAGCAAAATGGATCCACACCATGTGCATCCTCTCTCACAGCCACGGTGTTTTGTATTTATACATCTTGTATGTGTGTCCACATAGTGGAGGCGTCCTCAGATTTTCTTTTTCCTGTTTTCTGGGACAAAAAGATCTACTCAAGATCCAGCCCAAGATCTCAGCGTGCAGCGAGAATCTAAAAACAAGCACTCAGAAGACTGTTGGTTCACTGTCATTGCACATGCACGTGGATAAGGAGGAGGAAAAAGGATGCGCTGAAGTGAAATGTAGCAGATAAAGGAAGGAGGGTGTGCACCTTTACACGGTGTAATAGACAGGCGTGCTATTCTTACATTTAAAGATCGACCGAGGTGGAGCACAGCCAGAGGAGCTGAATGCAGGGTCTCGAGCAGATGTTTGCGGACCCACGTTCATACCTTCATTCCTCACCATAGCCAAAGGTAGAAGCAACTCCAGCACCGCCCACCAGATGGATGGATAAGCAAGAGGCAGCAGACATACAGCAGCATGTTTGGCCTCTAAAAAGCTGGGAAGCTCTAACATGCACTATGACACAGTCAGACCTTGGGTTGTGTTAAACAGGCCAGTCATAAAAGGACAACTATTGTCCAATCCTGTATGCGAGAGACTCAAAGTAGTCAGATTCAGAAAGGCAGAAAAGCCTGAGAATGAGAATTGTTTAACACGTATAGAGTTTCAGTTTTAGAGGATGAGAAGAGTTCTAGAAATGAGTGCTGGTGGTTGCAGCAGAATAAGATGGGAATATTTAATGCCACTGAGTTGTACATTTAAAAACAGTTAACCCAGGCATGGCAGTGCACGCCCGTACTCCCAGCACACAGGAGGCTGAGGCAGGAGAGTCGCCTTGAGTTTGAGGCCAGGCTGTGCTACATAGTGAACCCAAGGCCAGCTTGGAATACACAATGAGACCCTGTCTCAAAAACAGACACGGAAGTGCTGATCCACACTGAGGCGCGTGGGTACCTGAAAGCATCATGCTAAAAGAAAGAACACAACACCACGCCCTCTGGCTCCAAGTCTGTGGAATGCCCAGGAGGGACCATGGGTGTGTGTTGGTGGGGGGGCTTCCAAGCTTCCTTCTAAGGGGGTACAAATGTGCTGAGATTGGCTACCATCACTGTGCAACTTGAATATGTGAAATGTGACCAAACTGTGGCTTTTTTCCACCTGAGCAACTTGCGTGATGTGCAAACTATACCTGGGTGAGGATGTCTTGAAGAAGGGGTTTAAATGCCAGCATGTGCCAGGAGCAGGGCTTAGGTTTATCCGTTCAGCGTTTCAGGGCCCTGTGGCTGGTGTCGTTAGCTTTATTCTTCAGAACAGGACACTGGGGTGAGATGAGGTGACGGTGAACTCCTGGGTGGTCATGCTGTGGTCCTTCAGGCAGTCTGCTTGACTGTCCTTGCTCCTATCCACGAGGAGGATGACAGTCGCCAGCAACTAGAAATCATCATGCCACAGGCACCTGCTTCCTCACCAAACACACCACAGACATCTTTCTAAGTCAGTACAGGCACACGCTTTTGCGGCACTGCTTTGAATGACAGTGGCCTGGTGTGTCACATAGCTCTGCCACAACTTACTAAACCACACTCCTACATTGGGACATTAGGTGGCTCCTACTATTTAAAAAAGTGCTTGCCAGGCGTGGTCATGTGCACCTATAATCCCAGCACTCAGGAGGCTGAGGCAGGAGGATTACCACAAATCCAGCCTGGGCTACATAATGAGAACCTGTCTCAAAACATCAAAAAACAAACAAAAAGTGTTTGTATTAGTTAGCCTTGGCACTACCGTGACCAAATGCCCAACAAAAATATCAGAAAGGGGGAGCAGTTTGTTTTAGCTGAGCTTCAGCAAGGCAAGGACGTTATAGCAGAAGGGGACACCAAAGGAAAGGTTTTCTCATCATCCAGGAAGCAGAGGACCATACCAAGTGCCCATGTCACTGCCCAGGAGCCACTTCCTCCAGCGGGGCTCTGCCGCCTCAAACCCCTTCCACTGTAGGGCCCTTCATGCAGTCCCATCGACAGTCAGGGGCCACGCAGAACACTTTTGAACATGTGCATTTGCAGACATCCCTGTGGTGTTCATGAGAGCCAGTCCCTAGCAGGAGAATGCCCACTGCTGGTACTTTACCGACCAGCCCCAAGAATCGTGCTATTGCCATGCCTGCCTCCAAAGCCAGGCGGTACCTGGGGCAGATTCTCTTACTGACTCACTTGATCATCAGTGGTTCTGCTCAAGTGGACTAAACAGTGTGTTTACAGGAAAAAGCAGCCTCTTCTGCAAGACTTCCCAGCTGACAGTGAGGAACCTGAGCAGATCCTTGGTGGCGGGAAGCAGAGAACTGATCTTTCAGATCCCTCCCATTATTGGGCTTCTCAGGGGCAGTTACTCAGCTCTCATCTCCCAAATGATTTTGATTTGAAGTTTTTCTTCTTGTTGTTGTTTTGTTTGTTTTGTTTTGGAGACAGGATCTCACCATGTAGCCATGCCTGGCCTTGAACTCATGGCAATCCTCCTGCCTCAGCCTCCTGAGTGGTGGTGAGATTACAGGCATCTGCCACCATGCCTGGAGTACAGGAGTCTTGCTTGATGCTTAAAAATTGATCCCTAAATCTGAGTATCCAGCCTAAATTTCTCTTCCGAGCTCCAGTCTCAGACATGCAACTGCCCCCCAGATTCCTCATTAGGGGCCCCTGTCACCTCAGAGCTTGTTTTGAGGACTGAACTCATCAACTCCCCACAGACCTCCTCCTCTTTCCAGCAGCCCCCAGGGGCAGCAGTCTGGACATGCCTCCCCCCGGCCCCACATCCCAGCTGTCCCCAAACTCTTGGCAACCCAGCTCCCCAGCACCCAGTCCCATCTAATTCGTTGCTACCCACCACCAATTATTATAACAATTTTCTAATTGTTGCCATTCTCTGCTTGCTGCCAGAGCAAGTGCTCTAATGCATACATCTCATTTGCATTTCCTCATGTTTAAAAACTGCTTTCAGTGATTGGCTGTTGTCTCCAAAAATGCTGTCCAGTAAACACAGAATGAGAGGGACATATAGAACCTGCAATTTTCTTGTGGCCACATTTTTAAAAAAAGGAACCAGGTGACATTCACTTTTTTTTTTTAAACCACAACCTATCCAGTATATTGGCAGGTCAACATGTAGTCAAAATCGTCTCTGCCTTTAATGGTTTTCAAAGTTTGAGAAAAGGCCTTGCTAAATTGCCCAGGCTGAGCTGGAACTTGGGAGCCTCCTGCCTCAGCCTCTCTTGCACTGGGATTGTAGGCATGCTCCCTATGGAGCTCCCACAGGACTTTGAAGCAATCTTTGCAACTCGCTGTGTGTATTACACGTACATCTCCATCCCCCTGGCCATGCTTCAGATGTGTGTGCCCCTGGCCACCGGTGTGGTAGCACGGGTTCAGGAAATGGAGTCTACATCTACACACAGGCAGGAAGTGCTGGGCCAGCAGGCCTGGCCTCTCTCTGGCCTCATCTCTAGTCCCTCCTCACCTCTTCTCTCAGCACACCCAGGTCACGTGCACTTTTGCTCAGGTCTTGCTTTGCCTGTGGAGCCCTTCCCATGCCCCCCCCCTCCTGCCGGCCACGGGAGGCCCTCCTGCCCACCCAAGGTCACACTTGAGGATCACCGCATGCACCCTTTTTCTCTCCTGCTCTCAGAGTAGGACAGGGCCCTCCACTGTGCTCAGACCTCTATGTCAGTCAGTACCCATAATGCTCTGCTGTGTTCATCAGTTCACCAAGTAGATCTATGACACACGATTTCACCATTTAAGCTCAATGACCTGGTCTTGCTTTTACTTAATATCAGATGAATAGATGGGTGAATACTTAGGAAGCTGAGACCAGACACAGGAAGCTACTCACCCAAAGTCCTCTAACTAAAACGTGGCATCCTGACATACCTGGTTGACTCTCACCCAGGGCTCCTCCCGCTTGGGGTTGGGGATGTCGACTGTACCAACCTGTAGTCTGTGTGCTGTCTATGCGTGCTGCTGAAATCTGGGTCACAATCTTGCTATTTCTGCAATGAATTCAGCTTTGATTGATTGACTGAGACAGGATCTTACTATGTAGTCCTCACTGTCCTTGAACTCCCTATGTTGCCCAGGTTGCCCTGAAAGTCACACCAACCCTCCTGCCTCAGCCTTCCAAGTGGAGGGATTACATGTATGTGCCACCATGCCCAGGCATATTCAGTTTTTGTTGCCCTCAAATAACTATTAGGAAACAACAGGGACCAGAAGAAGCACAGGTACATGGTACAAGGTGGCACAGGGCTCTCAGGCAGGGCTGACTTCACACAGGAGGAAGGCGGTGGCTGCCACATGGGAAGAAGTCAGCCTTCCAGAGCACCTGAAGGGCAGCGAGCCCGGGGAGTACAGGAGAAAGGACTGACCAGAATGCCAGGCACATCTGAGGACCAGTGTCTCAGTGTCCTCACTGCTGCTACCAGCCTCAGTTTCCTCATGTGTCAGGTAAAGAGTTGGGATACAGCTCCTGCCCCGTGGCTGCATTTGCACAGCAGACATTGCCAACTGATTACAGAGTCCTCCCCCCGCCCCTTGAACCTTCTCCATCACTGTTGTGGGGCTCACTGCAGGCTTCCGGCTGAAAACTGTTTTCCTCTGAGGCTGTTCTGGCTGTGACCTCATTCCAGGGACAGAGACACACATCTGGTCTTGGGAATCCCCTAACATGATGCAAAGCACTGTGGGAAAGAAACATCTCAAATTCAAGTTCCCGTAGTCTTTCGTCAGCAGCTAATCTTGCCAGCTCAATCCTGCCAGGACCACCCGAGGCAGAAGGGAGGAGAGAGGCAGAGACAGGAAGACAGGAAGCATGGTGCCTGGGTTAGGACACACACAGGACCTGAGTGGCCACTGGGGACCTGCGTGTCCAGGTTGGGTACCCTGTGCCATAAGAACCTTAGTAAGAGGACTGTGTGGCTGCCCTTGCTCGGCAACATGCAGTTTAATTCAGGAGCCAGAACGTGGTGGTTCCACTCCCACAAAACTTGTCCACTTACCTGAGGGCTGTGTGTCCACAGCTAGGTGTAGGATAGCACCCCCACAGAATGGCCTTTGCACAAACATGGAATAAAGGGTGGAAGACTTATGTCCACCCCACCCCAGAGTGCCCTCCATTCTTAGACATTGCTGGGTAGAGCTGTGCTCCCAGCCGGCACTGAACCCTACTTCCACAATGGCTCCCTTCCACCCCAGCCAGGGTGTCACTGAGTCACTAAGTTGTCCTGGCTGGGATTTTCCAGTCTCAACCTCTCATGAGTGCTGGGATGGCAGATCTGTACTCCCCTCCTTGACTCAAGTTCAGACTGGAAGCAAACCATGGCCAGTTTGGGGTGCAAATGCATCCATCGGGGTCTGCATCAGGGAATCCAGGATCTCTGCTGGGAATTGTAGGCTGGGTGAAGTCAGGGGTTCCACACCAGTGCTCTGGCCGTTGGGTTCAGGGTGCTCACTGCTCCTTCCAGGGAGACCTTGAAAGGGTCAGTGAACACCCAGGGAAGAGCTGGCCACACAGGGAAACCCCAAGCGCATATTAATTAGGAGAGGGAACAGCACGTTTCTATCTCGCTGTCCCTTCAGGCCGGAGCTGAAAGAGGCTGCAGAGCCCATGCACATTCTTTGGGTATGCGCTGGCTCAGGCTCCCCTGCACCTCGACACAGTTGGGTTTGGACCTCGTCCTCCTCTGTGACTCCATGCAACTCGCTCCTGCTAGGAGACCCAGCCAGCCCAGGTGACCTCGAGGCAGAGCCAGGGATCGCGCAAGCCCAGGGCAAACCCTCCCTCTTGCTTCTCTCCCCGCCCAAGGAATCTGAGCTGCACTGTGTTCACCCAGGCCTTGGCAGACGAAGCCTCTAGGAGGAAAGTGTTTGAGTTCTGCACACGAGGGTGGAATCCTTTTTGAATTTCATCTGAGGAAGGTCTGATCTTTTAGGACTTCCGGAGGCCTTGACTCAGCCTGTGCTGGTGACAGTCTCCGTAGGAGGACTATGGAGATGAATCAGAAGAGGTCCCCCAGACAAGATCTACGGGGACATTCCCTTGGCTGAGCTGAGAACCAACCCATGGTCACACAGCCTGGGCACATGGCTCCCGTGCCCTGGGACAGAAGTCCTATGTAGCTCCATGCTCTTGGGACCAACATGAATCATATCCAGGCCTCTGGGGCAGCCTAGAAACATTCTGTTGGGACCAGATTCTGCTGGTCTAAGAGCCAGGAGATGATGGTTCCCTTATCTGGACTCACCAGGAAGTTGACTGAGGGCTCATATCCAAGAGTGCTTTGCAAATGCCAAGCTGCTTTCTGTGGTTTCCAGTTGGATGCACACTGGTTGCTGGAGCAATCATGGAACCTCCTTGAGAGTTGCTTCTCGCCTCCATGACGAGAGGGACATGAGCCAGCCTAGCAGAGTCATACTGTGGCGGCCACGGAAAACCGCTTTTACCATCACCATTCTCTTGCACCACACACCCAACAACCTGCATGGTAGTGACCACTCCTGTCCCTGCCACATCGTGACTGCCACACACACCCTCAGTGACACAGCATCCATATGGTCTGGCCTGGGCTCGGGACCTCCCTGTGAAAGATCCAGCTACAGAAAAACCAAAGCAGCTGGGAGGCTGAGGCAGGATGATTGCCGGGACTTTGAGGCCAGCATGGGCTGCGCAGTGAGTTCAAGGCAGCCTGAACTACATAGCAAAACTCTGCCTCAGAAAGAAGGGGAGGAGGAAGAGGAAGAGGTGGTGGTGGAAAGAATGTAATTGTTGTAGTCAGGGTTTACAAGGGAATAGATTTAATACAGGACACATAATTGACAGGATTATTTTATAATATTCACCCAAAGAGTCAAACACAAGAGTGCAGGAAATCTATCCAAACCCTAGAGACCCAAAGAATTTAGCTGAGGGCGCGGACCCCACAGCGATGTCCTCCATGAGTCCAGCTGAAGACCTAGAGCCCACGACAATGTTTCACGCAAGTCTGTACCAAAGATCAGCACCGGGAGGGCCTAACGGTCAGTGGTGGAAGCTAGA
The DNA here is from genome assembly GCF_034190915.1 of Cavia porcellus. NCBI lineage: Eukaryota > Metazoa > Chordata > Mammalia > Rodentia > Caviidae > Cavia > Cavia porcellus. The sequence continues at coordinate 1,901,953 of NW_026947493.1, forward strand.
AAGTCTGCGCCAAGGGATGGAGGATCTGTACCAGCAAGTTGGGGATCTGGACTAGGGCCCGGCGTCCTCAGTGACAGTGAGGGCCTAAGCTCTTGTGACAGTGAGAGCAGCTGAATTCATACCAGGAAAGCCAGCACAACAAGCCTCTCCAGGAGAATCAACAGCACCATCCTCCCCTCCAGTTCTGCTGTTATGCTGCTGGCAGTGATCCTCAGGGGGCTTCTCCACACCCAGCACCATGCTGCCTCGATTCACCTGGGTGTTCCAAGTGGACCCTCAGCTCCCAGCACAACGCCAGCCCACAGGAAGGCAGAGGAAGGAGTGCATTCCTCTGCTCCTGGCTACCTGTCACCTCTCAAGCCAGGCATGGGCCAGAGCCAAGCTGAATTGAGAGTCCCCGTCTCCTGCAGCTGCCACCCCTTCCCCAGGCCCAGGTTTTCCTGGGCTTGGGATGGGGCACCCAGGACAGCAGGTTTCGGGGTTTACCACATTTCCTGGGTTGGTGGTACAGCACAAGGCGCTGGGTTCCATCCCTGGCAGAGCAGCCAAAAAGGGGTGGTGGTGGTGATTATCTTTGAAAGTTTTTTTTTTTTAAACCTATCATCATTTTGTTTTGACCAGGTTGAGCCAGTTTCAGTGTGAACTAATTTTCCCATCTCTGAGCTACTCCGTTGCAATAATAGGAACCTGAGAAATGCTGTCCCATTTCTGCAGTTTATTTAGATAAAGAAAACAACCTCGGGGGCCTTGTCCTGGGCCTGTGTGTTGGGAAGGTGGCCTTGAAGCCCCCACAGGCAGCAAGAGGGAGGCAAAAGAGGAGCAGGGGGCAAGGGACGGGGCAAGGGACGGAGGCTGGCAGCTCAGCACTGCGGCACTGTGACTCTGGGAACTCGCTGCGGCCTTCTAAGTGCCAACAGCTGCTCTTTGGAGAGAGGAAGCCAGGTTGACCTAACACCACCCAGAGAGCTGGTCACTGCAAAAGTGCATTGTACACTGCAGAGCCCAGGACACCAGTTAGTTCTCAGTCAGTCCTGGACTGAGGCCATGTTCCAGGCCACACAGGCCAGGGGAGATGGCATCATACCCAGATCCAAAGGGCTAGGTTGAAGGCCCCCTCCTCCCCATCAACCCCTGATCTCAATTCTGTATTCCCCTCTGCAAAGTGGGGACAGTCACCCATCCCCTGCAGGGCCCGCAGGGGGTTGTTTTCATGGAACAGGGTCTTGCTATGTAATTCGGACTGGCTTTGAATTCACCATATCGGCTGTCCTCCAACTCATGGTGAGCCTCCTGCCTCAGCCTCCCAAGTGCTGGGATTATAGGTATGCACCACCACACCCAGCAAACCTCCCTTGTCCCAAGTTAGATTTGGTCTTTCTGGGCCCTGGGCTACACAGTGTGTTCACGGCTATCAGCACTCATCCTTTTTAGCCTATAACATTTTGGGAACAATGTCTTTACTCCATCGTTTGTTTAAAAGCAAAACCTACTTTTTAAACAAAGAGTTCAACAAAGCCTCAGGTCATAAACATGAAGGCAAATCTGCTCTGGCTGAAATGGGGATCTGGGCTGGGACCCAGGACTCCTGCTCCCAACACCCACGGCCCTGTGGCTGGCAGCAGGAGCACCTCCTTGGAGCAGAGTTTTGACTGCTCTAGAACCTGGTACCTGGTGCATAGGGAATGCACATATGTGTGTGGAGAAGAAAAACTCGGCCTTCGGCCCCAGAACCGATCTCGGGAGAGGAGGAAATGGTGTTATCGCTGGGTGTAGGACAGTTAACTCCACAACAACGAAGTACCTATGTGTGTGCTACACAGATCCACAAGACTGATCACATCAGGCTCCCCATCCGTGCCAAAGGCAAGCAGCAGAATATGCACCATGTACAATCTGTGTAGAATCTAAAAATATACAAAACAATGTGGTGTGTGCCTGCTGAGGTGGGAAGCACAATGGAGCTGTGCGTGGGAAATCAGTTTCTAGAAGAAATCATGGGAGAATATCTTTAACTTTGGTGTGGGCCAAGATTTCTTATCAGGGCACAAAAAGTGCAAAACAGAAAACAATCAATGGGACTTCGTTAAAATTAAGAGCTGTTTTTAGCAAGAGAAAATGAGATACTGAAACAAACAGTAGAAAAAGATAATGTATCTATATATATGAAACTATCCAAACTACATAATAAACTCCTACAAATCAATATGGAAAAGACATTCAATTTCTTTAAAAAAATGTGATGTGGACTGGCACTTTATAAAACAGGCCACTAATACGCTGATCTGAAGGCTGAAGCACACTGAATGCTCTCAACATACGAACTCTGCAGAAAATTCAGAGACGTAAGGGAACCACTGCACGCCCATGAGGAAGGGCAACATTTGAAAGAGTAACAACACTGGGAATCAGCAGGCTGTGGGTCACGCAGGACTTTCACGCACTGCTGGTGAGAAAGGTCCTTAGTGCAACCACTTTAGAAAACTGATAGTCAACCAGGTGTGGTACCACACGCTTGTAATCTTAGCACTCAAGAGACTGAGGCAGGAGGATCACTGTGAGTTTGAGGCCAATCTGGGCTACACAGTGAGTTCAAGTCCAGCCTGAACCACACAGCGAGACCCTGTCTCAAAAACAACAGGGTGGCCGGGGGTGGGGTGGGGGGATCTGACAGCATCTACTACTAACGGTATTAAGTTCTCAGAACACCCCTGGCTATACACCCAGTACAAATGAGAGCTGGCCCATCAAAAGACATGTACAAGGAGGTTCATGTACTTATATTTTCTTGACAGCCTCAGGCCAGAAATGGCCCAAAAGCCATTACCAAGAAGACAGATATATTGTGGGATGGCCACACAATAAAATTCTACAAGGCAGTTTAAAACAAAAATCATCCTGCCCTCACCACTCGTCCATCCTGTGCCCACCCTGCAGTGCCCAGAGCCGTGGGAGCAGAAGGGTGGGCAGCCATGGCCTCCCTCAGGGGAGCAGGCCAGAGTTGGCCAGGGAGACAGCTTGCCTTGGGTAAAAGCTGGGGGTTCTGGTATAAACTAGACCCAATTTGCTCTCTACTGAACCCTTCTTGGTCCCTGAAAGGCCCAGGAAAATTACAGGACCTGTCTGAGATTTGATTTAGGGAGAGGAAGAAGGGAAAGAAAAAAGAGTAAGTTTGACTTCTGTTTGTATGTTGAACTCAGCTGCAGTTGTGTCCCGTCCAAGAAGGGTGCTGGTCTACACAGCGTGGATCCCTCACTTCTCCTCCCCTGTGACACCTGCTTCCCAGGCCACGGGAGCCCTAAAGCTCCTCTTGCTCCCAGGAAGGCCTTGCGGGGAAACAGGGAGGAAATTGTTTTGCGGATGATGGCTTCGGCCACGGGTCCTCCTGTGTGTGGCTCCAGCCCACTGTGTCCTGTTCCCCACTTTGGATTCCTGCCAAACCGTGGGAACAACCGCTGGACCAGGCCGGGGGCCAGCGGGGACTGGCAGGTCTCTCCCTGCTTCCACGGTCATCAGAGACTCCTGCGTGCCCAGGGGATGGGAGAGCGGGCTCAGAAACTGTGGGTGGCTGTGTGTGCTTGGCAGGGTCAGTACATCCACAGAGTCCACAGGCTGAGCTCTTGCTCGAGGCTAAACATGCAGAGGAAACTCCCCACTCCCGAAGGGACGATCTCTGTTTTGCTTTGCAGAAGCAAAAGGGAGGCACAGCTGACTGTTGCCGGGCACTTACTGTCACCAAGCCCTGTGCCAGGCACTTTCCATGAGCTGGCTCTTACACTGCTGAGAACCAGCACATGTACTATTATTTTCATATTATAGATGAAGAGGAGAAAGAGGAGACACGGGAAGCTAGAACCTGGCAACGGCAGCTGTCTTTTCCTCACGTGCCTCCCACAGTGTCCAGCGCCCTGACACACACGCGTGTACTTCTCGGGACTCACAAGCCCAGGGCTTTCATGCTGAGGGCCACGGTGTCAAGCAACGGGAACGGGGCCAGCCTGCTTGTTTCCGGGCTCAAGAGCTGTGTGTCTTCAGAAGAGTTACTGACCATCTCCGGACCTCTGATTTCTTCCCCAAGGGAAATAATAATAACTGTGTTGTAAAGTGTGGCCCAGGAGTTGGTATACTCTGTGTGCTTGGGCGTTATTACTTTAGTTTTGCAGGGCTGCGGTATGACTCATGGGGATTGAGCCTGTGGCCTTCACACTAGCTACATCTCCAGCCCTGTTTTTATTTTTCACGTTGTCACAGGGTCCTGCTAAATCCCTAAATTGCCTGGGCTAGGCTTCAATTCAAGACCCTCTGGTCTCAGCCTCCTAAAGAGCTGGGATTCCAGGTGTGGCTGTATTGTCACTCTCTTCTCTTATCACAGACTTAGCAGAAACCAGGGCTACCTCTTGTGGGCAGAGGATTGGGGCTCTGAACTTCAAAGGTCACACAACATCCAGGGTCACTGGCAGTCTTCCCAGTGACCTGTGTCTCTGCAGAAAGTCGACTCCCCACAGGGCTCCCATCCCCCCCAGGGGGTCCTGCCTTGGCCACACACTGTCCCTTCCCAGCAGGTGCGGGTGCAGGCCTGGTGGGGTGTGTAAGTGGTGGGTGCCGCAACCATGCGGGTGCCGCTTTTAAGGACTCTGCCTGGGGGAGCCGCATGCAGGGGTGGAAGAGGTGGCTGCTGGGACACAGAAAGTACAGAAGGCCCCATGGGTGGAGCGCGCTCCGGTGTGTGGGCCCCCTCTCCTCTCCCTGGGCCTTCAGAGAAGCCCTGCGCAGAGCCCCTGACCCCCCACCCTGGAAACCTCCAGGAGGCCCCCAGTCCACTCCTCCCCGATGCTCCCCTCTGTGAGCTCAGAGCTCCCAGGTGAGCCAGGGAACACCCCCTCCCCCCAATCCTCCACTGAAAACCAAAACTCCACCTGGCAGCTGAACAATCAAGGGCAGGGACTCAGGGAACAATAGCGATGCCCAAGCCAGACAGTAAAAGTACCCTGACACATCAGTTCCGCAGCAGAAACCATGAGGGCCAGCGCAGGGACAGGGCTGTGCAGCACTGCAGACTCGGGTGGGGGCGGGTTACACATTTCTGTCCCTTGCTCCTTCTTGGGAAAGGGAAGCCTTACATTTCACTTGCCTTCAAAGTGGAGGAAAAAGATGAAAGGAAGAGAGAAGATCACCACTGAACTCGCACAAAGGAGGGGAAAGAAATCCCAGGGCTCTCGATCAGTAATAAGAGATGGAAATGCTCACTAGCTAGGGCAAATCAAGGTTAGGAGGCTGAGGCAGGAGGATCAGCATGAGTTCAAAGACAGTGAGATTTTGTTTCAAAAATCAACAAAACAAAAAAGTCAACTTTCTCATTGAAGAAGCCAGGGAGGGGTTGGACTCAGTGGTCTCTAAGGCCCAGGCTTACAAATTCTATGGAATATTGTAGCCCCCGGGACAACTGTGACTCTGAACTCCTGCGCAGCCAGCAGGAGGTCCTCCTGACACCACTGTCTTTGGACCTGGCTGTGTACTCATGTGTCAGCTGACAAACACTTGTGGAGCCTGAACTTCCCTCCCCCAGGACACCTGCTGGCACCAGGACAAAGCATCCGTGGGGGGCCAGTGTCTCTGAGAGGTCACAGAGCCCTGTGTGGCCAGCCCTGGTCAACAGAGACTCGGGGAGGAAACTTCTGACCCTTGCAGCCTTGCAGGCTTCCTGGAAGAGCATGAAAGAGACTAAGAACCGGGCTGTGCTCACACAGGGAGGGAGAAAGCCAAGGGGCTTTGTATGAGGAAGGGAAATCATCATCACCGTAACAACAATAATAATATAGTAGTGGTCTCTTGAACCAGGCCAGTTTTTTTGAGGCAGGGTCTCACTAAGCAGCGCAGGCTGACCTGGAGCTCACCAGGCCCAGGCTGGCCTTGAACTAGTTAGTGGTGATCCTCCTGCCTCAGCCTCCCACATACTAGGAGGACAGGTGTGCAAACCAGACCATGAAAAGCTCCGCAAGTCAGCCAGGGAGCAGGGTCCTTCTTCTAGACACCACAGGACAGGGAGTAGCAGAAGATGGCCTTTCCGGCCGGTGACTGAGCCGCTCGCCTCACAGGACATCACCACCAGCCCCGCACAGCCTCATGGTTTAGAGCCAGGGGAAAGGCAGAGGGGCAGTGGTTGACTGGGAAAGATGCAGCCCCTGTATTCTAAGGCTCCAAACTCACTTCCTTTGCCCAAGGATACATTGCTGGCTTTTCAGATTGGGAAATATTTTTAAAAATATTTTTTAACTGCATAGGAAATAACTGCACTCCTGTAATCCCATTGCTCAGGAGGCTGAGGCAGGAAGATGATCAGTGAGTTGGAGTCCAGCCTGGGTTACACAGTGACTTCAAGGCCAGCCTGAACCACACAGCGAAACCCTGTCTCAGAAAAAAAACAAAAACGGAGGACAAAGTGCCTTGGATTTGGCTCCTCCCCACCACACCACCCCCTGCAAGGCTTTCCTGAGTCACAGGTCACAGGCAGAAAGTATTCTTCCTCCATGCCTGGCTCAGCATAGGGCAAGAGCCCTCGGCAGTGGGAGCGCAGGGGCCGGCCGCCCAGATGTGGCCTCGGTGTCCTGGAAAGTCACCTGGATCCCCCAGTAATCAAGGCAGGCCCACTGATCTCATCTCAGGAGAGCTGCTGCCCTGCACTCCCCGCGGCCGGTGCTGAGCGGTGGGTCTGAGACTGCGCCAAAGGTTCGTGATCACAAGGCAGGGTGTTTCCTTCTCAGGCCAGTGGCCTCTGAGCTTGGGGCCTGCCCAGGTCAGCGCCAGCAACGAGAAAGCAGGGTCTTCATGGACACAGCCTGGCCTTTGAAACCAAGCAGCGCTTCTCCTGGGGGAGCTGATGGCTGTGGTGAAAAGGAGGGGAGGGGACCCATCCCGGCAGACAAAGACTCTTTAAACAAGTCCAGGTGGCTGGACATCTCTGTCCACAGAGGGGACAAAGATATTGTGTGTTGGGGAAAGGAAGGGACTTTTCTTTTGAAAGGAAGGCAGGTGTTATACCCCAGCACTAGAAAGGCCCAAGGAACCTGGGTGCAGGGAGAGACTGCGTGGAGGTGCTGGCCCCTGAGGAAGCTGCTCAGTGACAGTCCTCCGGTCCCAGTGTGGCGAGTCATGCGTTGCCGCCCTGTCCTGCGGAATCTGTGAAGCAAGCTTTCGAAGTTCTCGGATCGGTGGATCAGAAAGCTGAACGCTTAGCTAAGATCCTCCTGCCTCAGCCTCCTGGGACTACAGGTGTGTAGCACCACACCCAGCACTTTTACAGTCCTGCTGGAGACATTTAGATGCACATAGCGGATTAGATTGGTTACATTTAACCATGCAACTCAGAAAAGCAGCTAGGGTACCAGCACTGGAAGTGGGTCAGGGAAATACCACTATGGCCCGAAGAAGAAAGGAAAGAATTCACCGGGATTATCTTTTTCTCTGGCCTTCAAATGCTTTGGGAAGAATCTGAATAAATAGCCTAGTGAGGTGGTACACACCTATAATACCAGCCTTTGGGAGGCTGAGGCAGGAGGACTGCCGTGAGTTCGAGGTCAGTTGGGGCTACATAGTGAGTCTAAGGCCAATCTGAACAACAGCAAGACCTTGTCTCAAACAAAATAAAATTGAACACATATTTAGAGGGGAGTTGGCTGGGACTCATAGTATATGACTATGTTATTAAAGATTAGGCTGGAAAGCAAATATGGGCCTAATTTGGAAGACCTGAGGTCATGCAAAGCAGTCTAAGCTTTTTCCTCAAGGCAGCAGGCAACCTGCTGGGGAAGGAAAAGTGATCTCAAGCTCACGGGTTGCTCACCCCAAGAGCAAAGAGAAACATTCCTGACACAGGGTCAGTGGGGTGAGTCAGTGATGCAGCACATGTGTACAAGTGGCTGCTTTTCTGAGGTCAAAGTAAGGGTTGAATTGTCAAGGCTTTCAAATTACTAAGTGGAAAAGAAATTTCTCACAGGGAGCGGACACCGAGGACAACCCCAGCGGCTGCCCAGCTCTGGCACAAACCAAGGCACTACAGTGGCACTGATTTGAGCTGCTGAATTTTCCATAAGAAAACTTTTAGACACGCTTAGCACTTTTTTTTCAGATAGGGTCTTGTTATATGCCCAGGTTGGCCTCCAACTCGCTGTGATCCTCCTGCCTCAGGCTCCTGAGAGCTGGGATGACAGGTGTGCACCACCACAGCTGACCTCTTGGCATTTTTATGGCATAGTCACAAGACTTCTGCTTGAGACTGGACACTAGCCGGTCACTTGTTTGATTCACTTACGTCCTGGCATCTCTCCAGAATCTACCTGCCAGAGTAAAACTCCAGCAAGGGGCCTCACATTTCTGCAGAAGGCGCCTGCACTGCAGGACTATTTGGGATTTTCTCTGCACCCCTGAGGCTGGACTCTGGAAATACGTGCTTCGGTCGACACTCTATGAAGCAGAAAGCTCAGCGTGCAGGGCTGGCACAGTAATGACATTCTCTGGGGAACGGAGAGTTCTGTGGCTCGAACTCAATTCCTTCCCTTCTCCTTCATAGCTGCTGGTCATTAAAACATGCCCCAGTCCGTTGTTCTCTACCCTCGATTGTGATGAAATGAATTCTTGCTGAAGAGGTTTCACACAGGCCGCAGAGGGAAACCACGGCCGTCAGTAACCACAGGCCGGGCTGAAAACAGGACAGAAAAGGAGAAGGCACAGGTCAGTCACTGTGAACCACGGGCCACAGGCACCACGGAGGGGGCCACAGGCACCACGGAGGGGGCCACAGGCACCACGGAGCGGGCCACAGGCACCACGGAGCGGGCCACCACCTTGTCCCTCACTCCTCCATCACCAGCCTCCTTCCCTCCTAGGACACGGGGTCAGAGTCACCACACAATCTTTCTCTCTTGTCTTATCCTTTCCTGGCCATCAAGAGGAAAAGAGGGACATTGGGGAAAAATCTTAAAGGTATTTAATTTAGTTTAGTTTACTTTATTAAGACGGTATTGCCCAGGATGACCTCAAAATTTTGGGGATTCTCCTGCCTCAGCCTCCTGAATGCTGGAATTACAGACATGAGCCACCACACCTGGCTGAGTGGACTGGTTTCACATGGCAACTTTCAGGAGAGGTGCTGGAGTCCTAGACACCCTGGGTCAAATGGTGAGGTGGCAAGACTTCACCTCCTGTCCTAACTCTGCTACTGAGGGTCTGGGTAGGCTTGGGCTCCCGGTGTCTTCTCATGGAGCTCAGGGCCCAGCTGGGGGAAAAGAGGACTGGGCTGGGTCTGCAAGGTCCCCTCCATATGGCTGGGACGCAAGCTGTCTTCTCTGCTGTCTTCAGGAAGCACAAGAAGAAAATAAAACGCGACCTTGATCCGCAGTCAGCTGGAAGCCCCAGGTGCCCTCCTCAGCTGGGATGCAAACCCCACATTGCTGCAATGGGGGGCCCAGCCTGGGGGAGCCCCATCTGCATCCGCACTTGATACCCCGATCTCCTCTGGTCTCCATGCCCAGGCACAGGCGTGCACCCTGCCTGTCTGTGCCTGTGATTCCCCTCCCCAGGCCACCGTCCTGCAGGCCAGGGCCGCACCCCTCCCCATTTGACCCCCAGGAAATACCTCTCTGCGTCCCCAGCTGCTGGACAATAGGGGCCAGCGTTTATAACTTCGGGCAGGAGAACATCTGGTTCAAATCACACATGTGAGAGCACATACACACACACACACACACACACACACACACACACACACACACACACACACGCAGGCCCAGGAACACACAGCCACAGCCTAGCAACCCCAGTCGTGGAGTGTGCTCCAACTTTTCCCTTTAGGGACCCTGGGAAGCAGTCGCAGACCTCCTCTGAGCTACACTGTGAGCTCTGAAGCTAGGGAACCCGAGAGGGTGAGTAACTGGCCGGAGGTCACACAGCACAGCAAGCTGGAGCCCAGGAGGAAGGGACCTGGCTTTGGAGCTGCTGCCCCCCAGGTTCCCCATGCTCTTTGGCCCTCAGGAGGTCAGGGGGAGCAGGGCTCCCAGGATCCATGGTCAGGTCACACACAGATGGGTGCAGGGGAACTGGCCTGGCAGAGGAAAAGGGACAGGGACAAAGGCAAAGTGACCCACTGGTTTCAGGGAACCATACCTGCTGCTCAGAGCCAGTGACCTGGAAAACCCCGGAGGCCTGGCTGGCTTCTGTGCTCTGCTTCTGGTCCCGCCCAGCCTCACATTTTCTTTTCTTCTGAGTGTGTGTGTGTGTGTGTGTGTTACCGGGGATTGAACCCAGGGCCTTCACACTAAGCTCCATCCCCAGCCATGGCAGGGTGTGGATGAGACAGGGTCTCGCTATGTGGCCCAGGCAGCTCTCAAAGTCTTGGCAATCCTCCTGTCTCAGCCTCCCAGAGTGCTGGTCTACAGGTGTGCACCATTTCTCCTCTAGCCAGTGCCTGCTGTTAGAGGGCAGGGGCCCCAGCCTGGGGGAGCCCACAGCTCCTGGGGCACTGGGTGAAGGCACAGAGACCCCAACCCTGCCTGTCCTTCTTTGGGGACCGCGTCCATCCAGGGCCCCCAGCTCCCCATGCCAGCTCTCTTAGGACCCAGTGGGCCCAACAGTACAGAGCGGCACGCTTCCCCCATCTCTCTAACTATGGGGCTGAGGAGTGAAGTGAACCCGAGGTTCCTCTGACCGAGCGCCCTGTGAACAGGTCGGGGGAGACAGGTGGGGTTCAAGTCTTCCTGCTGCACTTTGGAGGTTTGTGACCCTGTCAAGCTGTTGCCTCACATTCTCGTGAAAGAGGCTCACTCCTGACAGCCTTGCAGGGATGTGCCTGGCATGGGAGACTCAACAGAGACCGCAAACAAGGTCTATGCGTGGTAGAAGATGCGTTATAAGTGGGAGACAGACAAGGAAATAGGTCCATCAGGTGGTTGTCTTAGTTAGTTTTTACTCGTTGCTGAGACAAAATACCTGAAGCCCAAGTTAGGAAAGGAAAGGTTTATTTCTTACAGTTTTTGGAGGTTTCAGTGCACACTCAGTTGGCTCCAAGGCAGGCGGGCATGGCTGGTCCACAGTTCATGGCGGCTGCAAACAGCAAGCAGGAACCAGCAAAGAGCAAGAAACACCTTCTTCCTGCCATTACATCACATCCTGGCTCCACCCCTTTGTGGGTGGAGCACTGACACCATCAATCCAAGTACTAGACAACGAACCATCACAAATACACAATGCAAACTCATGAGGCCTGGGGGCCACAGACATAAACCGTGACAGGTGGTGATGGGTGTCACAAGGGAGAATGCTGCAGGGTCGGGGGACAGCAGACCTGAACTCCCATAGGACGTGAGGGAGGGGACCATGTGGTCAGCAGGCTGAGCACATTTCTGGCAGTGGTGCAGCAAGTGCAAAGGCCCTGGGGCAAGATGTCCAGGAATCTGCTAGAACAGACTGAAGATAGACAAGGGTACATGGGATGAGGGAGGCCATGAAGGACACATGTTCCATAGCCCTTGCAGGTCAGGGCATGGGGTTGGAATTTGGTTCTGAATGACAGGCAGTTTCACTGGGGAGCCCGGAGCATAAAGTGACAAGAAGCCACTTACAATGTTCTAAAGGGCAGGGCTGCAGGTACAGGAGGTGACTTCACCCATCAGGCTGTATGGTGGGAGTGGATAGGTCCTGGGTGCACTTTGGGGTGCTGAGGTGGCAACACAGGAATCAGGGTGATGCCTACACTTCCAGCTGACCAACTGTCTGGGACAGGCTGTGTCCACTAAGTGGGTGGGGTTTGGGAGGCAGCTGTAGAGAAGCCTGAGGCCTCTGGAGAGACTGAAAGCTCCCCACTTGCTCCCTACCAGCCCTCGCCCCACGCGAGCTGCTGCCCCGCCCAGAAATGCAGAGAACAGCGCGCAGTGCTTCTTTCTCCTTGGGACACAGAGAGGCCAGCAAGGGGCCCAGCATGAACAGAGGTGAGGAGAGAGGACAGCACGGGGGACATCTGGACAGAGGGAGGGCACCACTCCCAGAGGAGGGTGGTGGGAGGACACCTTGGACTGGCTGGTGGGATCTGAGCCTGCAGGCATATTAATGCTCATAACTTCCCATTAGGGAAAAACAAATGAACAAACAAAGTGCCAAAACTCCGGGTTAAGAGAAACTACTATGTTTATCACTAAATGGAGCAGAGGTTCCAGGCAGCCAAGGCAAAAAGTGAAACACGAAAAGGAAAAAGAGCCTCCCCCATGACAAAGGACTCAGAGTGCAGCCTCTGGAACTGGCCTGAGATTCCATCATGGCTCTGCCTCTTACCAGCTGCCCACGTTGCTTTGGCAAGTTGGTTAGAACCAGTGTAATTCAATAAAACAGGAATACCAGCATCCACTTCACAGGGTTGCTGGAGGAATGAAATCGGCTTATACTCAGGAGGCACTGAGAGCCTAGCGGAGGAACTGCCAAGAGAAAGCTAGAAACCCTTTCATCACTTCTTTCCCTGGCCCAGACTGGCCTCGACCTCACAGTGATCCTCCTGCCTCAGGCTCCCGAATGCTGGGATAACAGGTGTGGGCCACCACACCCGACCTTCCCTGGCTGAATTCTGAGATGCCTTTACAAAACCCCCTGAGCTATGTAGAGGACAGAAGGAGTGATAAACTGAATTGCAGCCGGTGCTGCCTCTCGGGGGACTGTGGCTCAGGCTCCTGGCTGCAGTCCAGTCAGGGAGTGTGCTCACCAGGGCTTCCTGGCCGCCTGCTGGGCCACAGAAGGGCGAGTGAGGAAGGCGTCCCCTCCCCACTCAGGTCGCCCTCTGGCCTGGCCCTGTGCCCGTGCTGTTTCCTGTTTCCTGATGCTCTTCAGCACACTCATACTATTTCTCATATTGTCCTCCTGCCCGGAACACCTCTTCTTTCCAGAACCCTCCTGGCAAACTCCTATGCGTCCTTCAAACTCCTTTCCAGAATAACCACTCCTTTCTGCAGCTTCCCAGGCCTCACCCGGCTGGCTCTCCTCTGCCTGGGGAACCCTGGGGCTACTTCTATGGGATTCACGGTGGTAACAATTATGGTGATGATGACTTGGTGAATGACTTTACACACATTATTTCTTTTAGGTTTTATTTCTTTCTTTCTTTTTTTTTTTTTTTTTGTCTTTTTCTTTTTTATTGGTACCAGGGATTGAACTCATGACTGCCTGCTTGCAAGGCAGCGCTTATGCCGCTGAGCTAGTTTCTTTTCAGAGAGGGCTTCCTTTTGTGTCTCAGGCTGTCCTTGAACTCATTATGTAGCCCAGGCTGGCAACCCTCCTGCCTCAGCCTCCCGAGTGCTAGGATTACTGACCACTACACCTGACTTGTTTCTATGAATTTTTACAACCAGCTGATAAGCCAGCTGTTCCCCTGACTGAGGGGCAGAAAATTGGCACAAAATGTCAAAAGAGCTTGTGCAGGGGCCCACACTGCTGCACTGACTGCTGACCCGTGCCAAATGTGACGTGTGCTGAGGACCCAGCTCCTTCCACCAAGCAGGAAGCAACCATCAGTGCTCCCACTTTACAGATGGGGAAACTGAGGCTCAGGGCCAGTAGATTTCACTCTCCAACCTCTCCCTACTTCCATCCCTGCGGTCCCCTATTCCCCATCCCCGCCCCTTAGCACCCAGCAGGCGCACAGTAGGCCCACGGGAACCACATGCTGAGTGCCGGGAATCGCACTGGGGCGCGGGTGGTCCGAGAAAATGTGCCACGACTCGCGCGCTTCCGGCGGAGAACGCAATTTCCAGCCCGGCCCAGAGAAGCAGCTATTTTTGGACAGCGCTGCACAAATGTTGTGTGGGCTTCCTTTCTGCTACTAAATGTCACCGCTCTGCTTTCCTCCCTCGTCCTCCCCCGGCTGGGGAGAATTACGCAAGCGGAGCCCAGCAGTGAGTCACAGCCAAGCTGCCAAAGTGTCCGCAGCTGCCACGGTCGAGGGTCCCCGCCCAGCAGTGTGGGCACTTCTGTGTCCTTTTCTTTCCTCCTGAGTGCAGGGATTACAGGCGCGCACCACCACACTGGCACATCCTTCTTCCTTCTTGCTTTTCTTTCCCTTCTTTGTAATTTCCCAACTGTTTTTTTTTTTTTTTTCTTTGAGGTGACGGGCTACAGAATACAGTAGATCTTCCAAACCTCCGCCAGTCTCTGGAGCTCAGGGCCACCGTGCCAGGCCCTCCAGGATGGCATGTGGAGGGGCTGGCCCACAAGGGGACAGGAACAGGGTGGACAGAGACCCCTCCCACTGGGCCAGCTGCTGCCGCCCTGCCCCAGCCCACTGGGATAAAAAGCAGACTGGGCCTGCACATTCCAAATGGTGGCTGAGCCCTTCATGGCCCTCATCCCACCGCTGGGCCAAGCCGTTTACTTCCACAATGAGCCGGTGGCCCCCAGCTAGCGCAGTGCTGGGGAAATTCTGGCCCTTATAAGATGTGTAGGCTACTCTGGCCAGCACAAGTGCCAGGACGCCCAGGGGGACATGGCCCAGGCCCAGAGGACAGTGGCCCATGGGGCACCTTCCATGTCGCATACAGCACTATTGCTAAGGAAGAAGTTAGGTTATCAGTGGTGCCCTAAAGCGGTACTGGGGCCTGCGGCTCATTTTGCTTCCAATCCCCATGAGATGAATAACTTCCCTCCACCACCTGCTCCTGCCACTGTCACAGACTGTGCAATTATGGCCCACAGTAGTAAAGCCTGGTTACCAGGGACTGACACCTCTGCAACCAAGAACCGAAATACACACAGTTCTCTCAGGTATTTTGTCACAGTGCCAGGGGGATCTTTAGGATGATTAGCCCAAAGAGTTGGCCCTGCCCCATGAAGGCCGGGTTGCTGGGCTCTCAAGAACCAGGTTTCCTGTCTCCTGTACCCTAGTAAAGCACGGCCTCCCTTGCATGGCTCCTCCTAAGCCCCAGACGAACCAGTGAGCCTCAGTCACCCTGCAGTGTGGGACTACACTCTGACATGACGCTCGCTGATGGCCTGCTGCTGGGAAACGGCACTCAGTGTGTGATCAGAATCTAGTGGGGTGACACAGTAATTCTTCAAATGCCTGATTTAAGGGAGGAATCATCATCGTGGAAGAAAGAGCTGTCTTTCAGGACAGATCTCCATAAAAGCCCAGCTCAGTTTTTAAATCCCTTCTCTATGAAAATACTGGTTTTCCCTTTATATGCATCCTAGAATTTTTTAATATTCTCTTTCTCTTTCCCTGCCTCCCCTACCAGCTGTACCACATAAATAATTAATGTTTTAGGCAGGGGAAATTAATATATATTGGTAGGCAACAGACTTAACCACAGTGCTCTGTTATACATATGTAAAGGTTAAGGAGGAGGTACTTATAGTGCGAAGATTTTTCTTTTGGCTTTGTTTGTTTGTTGGATACAGGGTCTTGACATGTAGTTCCAGCTGGCCACGAACTCACTGTATAGCCCAGCCTGGGCTCACACGTGTGGTGATCCTCCTGCCTCAGCCTCCTGAGTGCTGGAATTACAGGCATGAGCCACCATGCCCAGCTTTATTCTTTACAACAGCCCTTTGAGCAGATAGAAAAGTAAATCTAGAGCCTTTTAAGTAAGCCATTCACCACAGAACTCTACCCCAAATACTCATTTAAAAGTGGAAAAAATGGAAGCACACAAAAGTAGCCGACTTGCTCTGGGCGACTCCAGGAAGGGAAGCCAAGCAGCTAGACTTTAGAGTAAGGGACTCAGCTTAGCACTACAGCTGTGGGGACTGACTTCCCCATGGAGGGTGCTTGTGCTGGGGTCCTAGGGCATCAGCTCTAGTCCCCGTTGAATAGATAGCACGGGGGCCCCACCCCCACTCCAGCTGTGACACTAAGTGTCTTCAGACCCTGCCAGACCTCACATAGTGAGCTGATGCTGCTGACCCTGCCCAGCAGCACTGACCCACGTAGACACATCTCCCAGGAGGCTCAAGATGCTGCCCCTTCCAGGTCTCCCCAGAGGTTCTCAAAAGGCTTTTTGCTTTCAGGTTTAGAGATCCCTTTTATCAGTCATTTAAATCACATCAATCCAGCATCACTCCTCCCAGGCCAGCTTGCCAAGCCTTTCCGAAGCAGTTCTGGAAATCTTCCTAGATAAGTGTCTATACAAGTGCCTGCCGAGGGCCACACAACAGAAAGGAAGACCAAGCTTGCAAAGCCGTTATGCTGTGTCTTCATCCACGTCAGTCACCGGATCTGGCGCTGTGTGGTTTCTGACTCTTCCTCTGAGTCTACATGACCGTGACAGGTAAACATTATGAATCAATTAGGACGTAGAGGCACCCCTAAGGGACCACTGAAAACACTCATGAAAGAGGACTATCAGAACTGCTCGGGAAAGCAGCAAAAGGGGGATAAATGTGTCCCAAGTGACGGGGGCTGGATGACAATGTGTCTTTCACTGTAACGATTTTTTTTTTCTTTTTGAGACAGGGTCTCGATAGGTAGTACATGCTGGCCTTGAGCTCATTTTGTAACCCAGGCCAGTCTCGAACTCGCAATGATCCTCCTGCCTCGACCTCCAAAGAGCTGGGATTGCAGGCATGTGCCAGCTCTAATGATTTTTGAAATTTAAACACCATATTTTTTTCATGCACCTGGTATGTAGATTTCTTTGTTCTGCTCAGCTTTTGGGTCCTGAGATGTTTCCTGGCGGCCTTCAAGTGGCCATCGTTGGAGGCCTGGCCCCTTGTCTGCCCAGTTCTGCGTGTTCTCACGAAGGACTGAGTGGGCGCAGATGAGGCTGTGCAGGGAGAATGTGCAGAAGGTGTGGCTGCCAGGGAAGGGGCAGCAGCAGGACGGCAAGGGGACAAGCAGGTCAGGCAGTCACTCTGCAGTCAGTATCCCCTGCGATGGCCATGCGAGGAGGATGGGCTGTCACCAGCCAAGAGCACACGCTCAGGACCTCATGGAGGACACTTTAGGGGCCTCCGGGGCCCGCCTGAGGACAGCAGCAGGCAGAGCAGTAAGCAGGATGGCAGGACAGACGCACCCTCACCGTCAAGAAGCTAGGCCCTGGGGGAGAGGAGGAAATGCAAGCTCTCACTTTCCAGTTCCTGCCACCTGACTGTCAGGGCCGGAAGACAGGGAAACCCCCGAGGTGGCCCCTGCTGCTGCAGGGCTAAGGAGGCTGTGCCTCCTGTGGTTAAGTCCGCTTCTTCCACCGCCACCCCCACCCACACTACAGGTATGTGCCACCACGCCCAGGTGAGTAGCTGGGCTTATAAGCAGGTGCCACCAAACCTGGCTCGTCACTAGGTTCTGACACAATTCAGACTTGAAACTACTGTGTCTTTCACTCCAAATTACCCTTTCCCTTCCGGTGCTAAAAGAGTTGGAAGTGTGTATGTCAGTTGAACATGACTGTCCTCTGCCTCAGGCACTGATTCAGGGTTTTCTCCCTGAAGTCCACATGGTGAAGCCCTGACCTGCAGCACCTTGGAAGCTGGCAGAATCTGGAGCAGGAGATGTATACAGAGCTAATCAAGTTCACTTGAGGTGGCCAGGGTGGGTGCTGGTGCGGCGTCAGCAGCGCCCTTCTAAGAGAATACCCGCATAGAGACGTGTGGAAGAGGATGTGAAAAGGCACAGGGCGCAGATCCTCCTTCAAGGTCCTCACCCAGAAGGGACGGAAATGGGGAACAATTGATTTTTGTTGTTGAAACCACGCAGTGTGTGGTCCTTTGTTGGGGAAGTGGCCCCCATCTTGCAATGGTTCCTGTGCCTGTGCCCAGGCAGATAAGTCCCTGCAGTGGCCAAGTGTGTGCCTCCTGCAGGAAAAGGGGACTTTGCTTGGTGCCATACATGCTTACACACACACACACACACACACACACACACACACACACACACTCACACAAGCACATGGCTTACCATTTCCTTGTTGCTAGAGAGACAATAATAGCAACAAAAGTTGCTGTCTATATTTATGGAGCATTGACTATATACCAGGCAGGTTTTACTTTTGTTTTGTTTTGAAGTAGGGTCTTTCTGTGTAGTTCAGCCTGGTTTTGAACTGACTTTGTAGTCCATGCTGACTTGGAATTCCCAGGGATCCTCCTGCCTCAGCCTCCAGGAGGCTGGAATTACAGATGCGCACCACCACACCCAGCTTGTTTGAAATGCTTTATATTTAGTACTGGGAACTAGGTGGTTTAAGGAACCGTTATTCCCATTTTCCAGGTGAGGAAGCTGAATGCCAGGGAGCTTAAGTGGCTAACCTAACTCAGCGAACACACATGCCTGGACCAGAAGGAGAAAGTGCTTCCATTCCCCTCTCCAACTCCTTTCAGGGCAAATGAGCTCTGAGTTCCTTGGTGAGCAGGCAGTCACAGCAGGGTAATGTGGAAGGAGAGGAGGTGGCCTTCCTCAGCCCCTGCAAGTTCCCGGGTCTGGGCCTGAGCCCGAGCTTGTGGCTGGCTGGAAGTTCCTGTGCTTTGCTGTCAGGCTTACAGAACAAAGGCTCCCACTGCAGGAGAAACTTCCTGCTAGGCCCCTAGCGGAGGGCTTGGGTTTCAGCCACACAGCCAGTGAAGCCATCGGTCTGGGTCTCAGAGCTGGCGGACTGGGGGCTCCCGAGGGCAGGAAACAGTTGGGCCCAGGGGCTGCTCCCTGGACAGCTTCTTCCCGCTCCAACTTCAGTGGTTTCTCCCCAAAGTGAAAGCCACCCAGGCAGGCCTCAAGCCTGTGCCCCACGCACTGGCCAGTGAGGAAAGTGAGCCCAGAGACGTAGGCATCCATGGGTCAATGGTGGTCAGCAAAGCAGGGTGGGGGGGGTGTCGCTGAAATCAACCTGAGATCCCTGCCCTCAGTTCGGAGAGAGGCTAAGCTTCTGGTTCTTTGGAGTTTAGGCAAAGGGGAAAACAGACGCTTTCCAAAATTCCAGACTCCCTGCTCCCCAGCTCTGGGCAGCTCATGGCCCCAGCTAACTTGTCCAAGTCATCCAGCAAAGTGGGGTCCTTAACCAAGGCAAGGACGAGCCAGGACCATAAAGTTGCTGGGTATTTAATATACTATTTTTAACAGTGCCATCACCTCTCGTCTTGCTTAGCACATATGGTATTTTAAAGTGTTATTATTTTTACTGTCTTCATTATTGGGTTTGTTCTGAGGCCTGAGGTTTGAACCTGGGACCTCAAGGATGCTGGGGAAGTGCTCTGTCATCGAGCCACATCCTCAGTCTTTCCTTGGTCTTAAAAAATTTTATGACAAAGTCTCACTCAGTTGCCCAAGCTGACCTCAGACTTGCAGTCCTTCTGCTTCAGCCTCCCGAGGCACTGAGATGACAGGTGTGCACCACCACACCTGGACCAACGCGCTTTACAGTTAAGTATCAGCTCTTAACATCGCACAGGGGCACAGGGTGTGCACCAGCCATGTCACGTGCAATTTCACTTCACAAGCGTCCTAGTGGTATGGACACCAGGCTCCCATCTGCGGGCCATGAAGCCTGCCCCATCCACATGGGTGGGGGTACGAGGCCATGAAGGGTTCTGCTGCACAACTGTAGCTGATTGGCTTGGAACTGGGCACGTGATCCAACCTGGGCCAATCAGCTCCTCTTGACAACAGCTGCCAAGGAGTATTCAATGGAACAGCGATTTAATTCTATGATGGCCGAGGTCTCTTTCAACCCTGTCTCCAGGACCCAGCACACAAAAAGGGCACAATAAGTAGTTCTTAAACTTGTGTTTTTTATGATTCCTTTCTCCAACATCTGGTCTGAAATTTGTCGTGGAAAATAACACAAGATGTAATGCCTCTCTGTATTATAATTCTTTCCAAAATATTTATTATAGTAGTTCCTTTCCTTTTTGTTGGACTTTTAGTTTTTCCATATATTGAGTTCATTTTGGACTGTTTAACCTCTTCTACTGATCAAAATATTTTCCAGTTACTACATGGTTTGGATAATTGTCACTTTGTAATATGAAATTTGGTAGGCTAAATGTGCCATGACACCCTACAAAATTTTTCATTAGTCTTTTTAACCTTTTAATCTGTGAATGATATTATTTCCTTTATCACCCTCTTATCAAGTGTCCCATAAGAGCCTCTGTACATGGTATATTAAATCTACTTATGCAAATGATACATCTACATTAAATCTACATATGCAGTGCAAATGATGCGGTTGTATTTGTTATTCCTAGCCATCTAGGCTACCCTGTGTCCTCTCCACTTATTTTCAGCTTTGTTGTTGTCTCCCAATAGGGTTCTATACTTTGAAGATATTTTGTGACTTAAATTAATATGTAAGTGTTGGGTATTCAAGTGTTGGATGACATTCAATAAAGGTAATAATCTACAGCCACAGAATTGATAGGAAACATATGTATAACGATAAGGAGACTGATTAGGTAGTCTATAAGACCGGAGGGGCAAAGCCCACATCTGAGCACTGGAGAGTGGGAAAAGCCAGAAGCTGCTCAGTCCAAAAAGCTGGAAGCTGCAGGGACACCAGTCCAAGGTCGAAGGCCTGGACGCTTCCTGAAGAATAACCTCCCAGTCTGGGCTGGGAGGCAGCAGAAAGCAGAGACCTGGAGACCAGCGTCCACAGGCAAGCACAGCAATGGATGCCTCCACCCAAGGAGACCCAAGAAGACCGGAGCTCTTCAAACTTTCCGTCTTTCCCTTTTTATTTCATTCAGGCTCCATGCCTATTGGCTGGTGCCCATGTCAGTCATCCACAGACACATCCAGAACTGTGCTTTCCTGATCTGCTGGGAGTTTCCTACCACAGTCAAAGTGCCATGCTGCAATTACTGGTCACACCATGAGTCTGCTATGTGCATGGCTTGCTTGAGCATCTAGTAAGACATGGAAACTGGACATTCCCCTTGGGGTGTGTCTGCAAAGCTGTAGGCAATGGAAGGATGGGACTGGGATGGACAGGCCCTTGGGACCTGGGGAGATCCTCGCTACAAGCCAACTGGAAATTCACTCCTGTAATCCCAGTGCTTGGGAGGCTGAGGCAGAAGGATCACCCCTGAAACTGGGAGTCAAAAATAAACTTTTGCTCCTTTAAATTGACTTCCCCAGGTATTTTGTCACAGCTATAGAACACTAACACAGCCACCAATGAGCCTGTTGTTCATTCCTCATGTCCATTTCTTCCCCAAGGCTTACTGATTTACTCTCATATTATATCTAAATCTATACTTCCCATCGGCATCAACATCCACCACCTTGGGCTGAATCCTGCCCATTTGGTGGGAGATTTCAACCCTTTCCTGGGCTGAGAAATGCAAACCTTGTTTGAGGGCAAACACTCAGAATTGGACTTTGGTACCAGCCTTGTCAATCACAGCACCTGTCTTTCCAGTCCCTCCTGATGGCAGCTGGTCTATTCTCACCACTCATTCAAAGAAGCTATATTTTGGGGCATGAGGACCCTGACAGTTCATTGGGCCAGTGAGGGATGCCTGGTCCAATGGCAGCTGTTGATTGGCTGGCCAGCAACATGGTCTCTTGTTAAAGGAAGCCTGTTAAGACAATTGGGTTCTCTTCAGAGAATGTGAGCAAAGAAACATGGCAGGAAGCCAGGCATGGTGGTGATCCCAGCCCTCAAGTGTAGCCTGGGCAACTTAGCAAATTAGTGACACATTGTCTCACAAATAAAAACAGGGCTGGGATGTAGCTCAATGTGAATGTCCTGTGTTCAATCTCCAGCACTTGGAAGGGGATACAGTGGGATGGTTGCAGTCAGCATGGCACAGTCAGGGGTTGAAGAAGCCACTCCTAGGCTCTATGCAGTGCAGACAGGATGCATTAGAAGGAGCACCCGGTGCCCAGGCTGGAGCTGACTGTATGAGTAGGAGAGCTGTGAGAAGGAAGCCATACATCATAATTAGGACCCTTTAAATGGGATGTTTAGCTTTAGAAAAAGCTTTCACATTGTCCTTATTTTCTTGTTTTGAAATACAACAGAGAAGACCACAGTGGGGCTGTTGGGTCGCAGAAACTGGCTCACATCAAACAAGCTGTCCTTCAGGCTGGGGCTTCAGCAAGGTGACAGGGGTTTTGTGGAGCTAGAGAAACAGCCCAGATTGTCCCCTGGGCGTGCAGACAGTAGCAGCTGCCACATTTCTCCACTAGATCACCACCCCGTGGCAAGGCACGGATGCTCACTTTAGGATTTAGACTTTGTTGCAGGGGAAGCCGTAGGTGTTTGTTATTCCACTGGCTGGTGTTTGGAGAGCACACTGTCCCTGTTGCCGTGAGTGCCTGGTGCTCATAGCCTCCGCGTTGCCTCGAAGTCTGGCCAGCAGGAGACCACAGGGCTGGCCAGTCATTTTCCTTCTGATATGGTCTGGAGGCCCGGCCTGGTTGGATTCCCTGAGGAACCTGTTTGCCAGACCCAAGGGGTCATAAACAGGACAGGTGTCAGTGCCAGCCCCTCAAGACTGTGGAGGTAATTAGGTCACATGTGGCCTGCAGAGGCTGACTTCCTAGACTGGTGACCTGGCTCCGTATCAGCTGTGTGACCTGGGGGAGTCACTCGAGGGATCAAATTCTTTGGGGTCAAAGAACATGGTGAATGTCTACTTTTAAAAATATATTATAGCAAAAGACACATTGCCATGAACCTTCCATCAAAATCTTCCCCCTCTCGCTGAATATGCTTATCCCATCATTCTTGCTTTGCTCTGGAGCAGTTCTGAAGTCCTGTCTCCTGGCGGTCTCTAGTCTTGTTATTGTGGCTGCCTCCATGTCCTGAACTGATGTAAAACCTTTTCCTTTACATGGTCATTTTGTCTTTGAAGAAGAACCAACCGCTTCAGAGTACCAGATCCAGTGAATAAAGTAGATAAGAACACATTGTAACATTTTTATTTGACAGAAATTATCATAAATGCTTTGAAACAATTCAGGCTAGTGAGGTAGCCATGAAAAGACAGTCCCGAAGGAGGACTTCCAGAGATGCTTCCGAAAGTGGTCAGGACTGTGAGATAAGTGTTTTCAAAGTGAGGTTTTGTGGGGTATCAATGACAATGTCTCATACTGTCATATAAATCCCCAGCCCCGGAACTATCATTTTTATAGGCCCAAAATGGTTTATTCTAATACAGTTGTGACTAACACATAGTAAGTGCTTAATTAATACCAGTTAAAAAATAATTCACATTTACTATACTTTACACCTTCTCTGATGGTGAGCACCAGCCACTTATGCCCAGGCCTTGCCTGGTGGTTATGAGAGAAGGAAGGTGATATGGTTGCCCTCTTCCATACTAGGCATGGTGGGCTAGGGCTGGGGGACAAGGGGCTCCCCTCCACCCTCCTTCCTGAGGAACTGATGAACCCCTCTCAGCTCTGCAGATTCCTGGGGTTCCCGGGCCACAGCCCTTTCTCCTCACTTCTCAGCTATGTGTGTCACCCATTTGCTACCCACAGGTTAAAATCTCAGGGACCTACTGTCCCCTGTGTCCTTGGGCCAGGGATCTACCGTGAGAGCCTGGGTCCACATTCTCACCACAGATCCTCCACTATTGGCCAGGCTCACCGGTCCACTCATCTCATCCAGCCCCGCAGTCCACTTAGCAGTTTTATCTCCTGCCCACCTCACCCTTTTTTTTTTTTTTTTAATCTTTTTCCTTTTTATCGGTACCAGGGATCGAACTCACGACTGCTTGCTTGCAAGGCAGGTGCTTATGCCGCTGAGCTAGACTCCCAGCCCTGCCCACCTCACCCTTAAAGTCATTGCTGTGTGATGGAGGTGCACCAGGTGAGAACCTCTGATCTCCCAAGGTTCTACAGAATGTCACTGCGGCCACTGCCATTGCCCCCTCAGGGCCCCACCAGAGTCCAGGGCTTGATCTCTGCTCAGAAGCCATCTCTCAGTGTTAGCTGAACCTTCATAATGACCAAGCCCGGTCCCTGCCACCCCCCTTTTTAGACAAGTTTGCTAGCATTTTATAAGCAGCAAGAACCAGGCAGCACCTTCAAGAGACCAGGCTAACAGTCCTTGGCCCTACCCCACCCCACTCCCGGTTCCTCAGGGACACCAGTCTTCAGTTGACAGTGCCACTAAGCTCTCTCCAGCTACACAGATTCTTCCCTCCTCTGGTCTCCGGTCATAGGCTGCTCATGTACCTTGAAGCCCCTCACTCAGAGTCCTCAGAGTCCTGCCAGTTCCACCTGTCGATCAGTTCCAAAACTGCTTTGAAATTGTTAGTTTTTGTTACAGCAGCAAGTCATTTACAAACACCAAACCTATATTAATTATCTATTGCTGTGTAGCAAACTACCCGCCCCCACGTAGCAGCTTCACCAGCAAACATTCACGGCCTCCTGCCGTTTCCAGGGGAAGGAAGCTGGGGTTACGTGCTGGGTGACTCTGGCTTTGGGCTTCCGTAAGCTTGCACCAAGTTTCCTGCTATGTGAACTTCTCCTTTGACTTCATTTGGGACTCGGCCCCCAAAAAGGACGCAGAAGAGAATCTCCAACACGGAAACCGCCATGCTTTTGAGGACCTTGTCTTACCCCTCACTGCCACTTCCTCCTGATGCTTATGGTCAGGGTGTTAGCTTTTCTCCTCTGTGACTGCATACATGCAAGAGTCAACAGAAAGGAGGCGAGGTTTATTGTTGCTCCCCATGTCAGAGATTTGGGTCCAGGGTGGGCCGGCTCTGCTGTTCAGAGCTGTGGTAAGCCACACGTTGAGGCAGAAGGGAATGGCGGAGGAGAGCTAGCTGCTCACTGCAGGGCAGCCAGGAAGCAGGGAGACAGGGAAACAGTCGGAGAGGAGAGGGCCGGGGACCTGGTATAGTTCTCCAAGATCTCCCGAAACCGCCATCAGATGGTAACTCCTCAGTTGGTGAAGTTAGGTGGCCTGAAATCCAGTCACTTCCCCAGACACCATCAGCAGCCAAGCTTTCCGCACACAGGGTATTCCAAGGAACACTGGATCCTAACTACGGTCGGGTCGTGCACCTCTCAGGCTTAACAAAGCATTGATAGAAGTAGGCGAGGCTCACTGGGGCCATGTTGACAACTGACTACCCCAGGGACAAAACACAGGGTGTTTTCCACTAAGACCTACCAGAGGACGACTCTGGACACTGCATACTTTGATTCAGCATGGGAGTAGTGCTGGCCAGTGCAATAAGGTAAGAAAAAGAAAAAGAAAGAGAAAAAGGAAGTACATACAGGTTGGAAACAATGAAATAAAATCTTCTTAATTGGCATATGATACAGTAGTCTAACCCTAAAGATGTCCCTGTTCCTAAAGTTGGTCTGTAGATTCCCTATCATTCCAATAAAAAAATAAGAGGCGCTTTTGGTGGGTGGGTGGAGGGGATAGAAAATAAAAAACTAATTCTAAAAGAGACATATCATAGTGTGAACACTCTCTTAAAAGATTAAAGTTAGTGGATTTATACTAGTTAATTTCTAAACCTATAAAATTCCAGAAATCAAGACAGGGTTGCGTTGGTGTCAAAAGACATAGGTATTTAATGGTACAGAAATACGGCCCACAAATAGACCCCGACGGATAGAGCTGATTGATTTCTTAAATGGTCTTCCTGAGAAGTAACTCACACATCCTGCAATTCTGCCATTTAAATTGTACTGTTCAGTGGTTTTTAGTGCATTCAGGAAGTTGTGTAACCCTCCCCAAAGCTAGTTTAATCTGCTCTGTCATTCCCCTCCCAACCACCCCCACCCAACCCTTTAACACCGACCAACCACCATTCCCCTTCTCCATACACTGATCTGCCTATTCTATTTGATATCAATGTACATTTTATACACGTGGAGTCATATAAGACACAGAGTTCTTTCACTTATACTGTTTCAAGATTCTTCTGTCTATCAATGTCAAATTTCCTTTTTGGGGGGGAATACCGGGAATTGAACTCATGACCTTGCATTTGCTATGCAGGCATTTATACCACTGAGCTGTATTCCTGGCCAGATAATGCCAAATATTTCATTGCCAAATGATGTCCCATTGCATAGAGAGAGCACGCTGTGTTTATCCACTCATCGTCTGCTGGATGGTTCAGTTCTCTCACTTTTTGGTTTTCGTGAATGAGGCTGCTCTGACCGTGGATGTGCACACGTTTTGTGCAAACATAGACGTTCATCAGCTTTGGAACCAGGTGTCTTTGAGGCTGCAGCCACCCCAACAGATACGGAGTGATACCATATTGTGGCTTCGATGTGCATTGCTGAGCAGCTTTCTGTGTTCTTAATGGTTGTTTACATGTTTTTGGAGAAATGTCTACAAATCTTTTGCCTATTTATTTATTTTTCAGTTTTTTGGTACTGAGGATCAGACTCACAATGTCTTGCTTGCCAGGCAGGTACTTGTGCTGAGTTAAATCTCTAGCCCTTTTGCCTCTTTACTAATTGAGATGGTGTGTGTGTGTGTGTGTGTGTACACACATGCATGCTCTAAAAGTTTTGTTTACTTTATATATTCTGGATACAAGTCCCTTATTAGATATGTGATTTATAAATGACCCTTCTATATTTTGGGTGATTTTTTTACTTTCTTGATTCTTTAATTTGCAATGCAGGATCTTTTAATGTTGGTATGGTCCAATTTATCTACATTTGTCTTTTGTTGCTTGTACTGTAGTTTTTGTTTTGTTTCATCGTTGTTTTCCTTACTGTTTAAACAGATCCCTCAATATGTAGCCCAGGATGGCCTCAGAGTTTCAGGAGCCCTCCTGCCTCAGCCTCCTGAATGCTGGGATTACAAGCACACACCATCAGACTCACCTGCACTATAGTTTTAATATCTAAAAACTATTGCCTATCTCAAGGTAATGAAGACTTACTGTGCTATCTTCTAAGAGTTGTATAGTTTAACCTTTATGTAGAATTCCATGATCCATTTTGAGGTTTTTGTTATTTGTGGTACAAGGTAGGGGGTCCAACTTCATTCTTTGGCACATGGGTACTTAGTTGTCTCAGTGCCATTTGTTTAGACAGGTATTCTTTCCCCTGGCCAGTTGGCTTTTGGTGAAGACATCAGAGCAGTTCAGTGAAGGAAGAATAGTATTCCAATCAGCCATCATTAAGGAAAAACAGACACCTGACCCTTACTTCACACCAATTGCAGAACCTAACTCTAAATGGGTCACAGACATAGATGTCAGAGCTGAAATATAAATTTCTGTAAAATAGAGGGGGCAAATTCTTGGTGACCTTGAATTAAGGGAAGCTCAGACTATAAAGGTTAAAAAAAAATGAGGGATTTCCTTCCAAAAGACTATGCTAGAAAGTCAAAAGAGGGCTGGGGATATAGCTCAGTGGTACCAGCATGCACTGAAAAGCACAAGGTCCTGAGTTCAAGTCCTGGTACAAAAAGACCAGAAAAAAAGAAAAAGGCAAACTATACAAATTGGATAAAATATTAGCAAAATATACCTGACAAAGGACTTATATTCAACATCTTATAAATACCTTTTATAACTCAGTAGTTAAAAAATATCCATGAAAGTAGTGAACAATGTCATGAATGGTTACATACAAATATCAGTTGTTGATAAGATTAATCCTCATAGAAACCCAAACCCAAACCCTAGCCTACCCGGCTGGCTGAAATATACAAGGCTGCCCGTCGCATGGGCAGGAATGTGGGGGTCCCACATCCCTTGGCATTCACACCCCAGCTAGGAGGGATATAAATGTCACAATCACTTTGGAACCTGTTTTATGGTTACCGAGAAGGTTCAGCCCAAACGTAGTGTATCTCCTCTGGCCACCCTGCCCTTAGGTACTTATGCAAGGGAAGCAAAAATACAAACCTATGCAAAGACATGTTCATGAATATTCATAAAGTGTTGTAAATCCAGGATATAATTATCCCAAGATCTATTTTTTAAAAGGTCATTCTAAATACTCTGATTAGGCATCTGTGACACGCTGGGCAGTAAATCCAAGGTAACGAGCTGATCCTCCGTAGCCGCTTAGCACGTTTGCTTGGCTCAATATATCACTAAATGAAGTCCATGCCTGGCGTTCAAGTATTATTTGTGCAAAAACAATAAAAGAGAAATAAAAATGAAGTGGAAAATTCCATCATGATCTACTTTTTTGGACAAATCAGCTCTTTTATTTTTTCCTTGATCCCATCTGGTATTTGTCTGCATGCATAAAACATTCCCCCACAGTTGTAAAAATCCAGTTTTGCATTTGGCATTTGAAAAACAATTGCAATATTGCAAACCGCTTTCCATATTGCCCTTAGCCCTCACAGTTATTTCTAACGGCTGTGTTATTTACTCTGTGGATTTACCACTCCGTAACATCCCCTACTACCACAACCACTACTACTACACACACACACACACACACACACACACACACACACACACACACGGCTGTTTAAAAGTTGCTATTGGGGAAAAAAAGTAGTTAATATTTTCACATGTGTATTTTCTTTCTTTTGGGGTTATTTCTTTGAGATATATTTCTAGGAGTTGTATTACTGGATGAGAACACACCATTTCTCTAGCCCTGGCTCTAAGTTGTTAAATGGATCCTGTGAATGGATTCGCCCAGTGTTTACTGAGCGTTTTCTTCATGCCAGATACTGATGAAGGGCGGAGGTAGGAGGACGGGCACAGCACACGGTGTGCACTTAGAGATCCTCTCACCTAGGAGACAGACAGGCTCCTTCCGGTCACCAGAGAAGGCCACAAGGCAGGCTGCAGTCACAAAGGAGAGACACGCAGAGCTATGAAGATGTTTGATGGTGGAAGCTGCCTCAGTGATAGCGCAGGGAGTGTTTTCAAAGGAAAAAGAGATCATGGCGGTGATGTCGTGTGCAGAGCAAGAAACCTCGAAGGGAAGGGGCCAGACCGGGCGGCTTTGCACACGGGCTCCAGGGTCACTGAGATGGGCAAGAGGAGCCATCAGGTTGGGCAGCTGGACTGTGGCTCTGGAATCAGGCAGAGTTTGGGGTAGAGCCAGCAATTTATAAGTCATTAAATATAAAAATGATGACAAGGAGCCATCAGGCTTGATGGTGCATCTATATCTATAATCCCAGCACTCGGGAGGCTGAGGCAGGAGGATCGAGGCAAGTTCAAGGCCAGCCTGAACTACCTAGCAAGACTCTGCCTCAAAAAACAAAAAAGAGCCACACCCTACATTGAGGTGGCCGCATCGTAGGGCGCCTCCCTAATCTCTCCTTTGGTTGCCTCGCATGCTGTGGAGCCATCCTGGCAAATGCCTTTTGGGTCAGTGGTGACCTTGGTGGAGTGTCACGCTGGAGAGAAAAGTGGAGGATAGAAATTAGCAAGAAACAAGGATGAAGGTTGAATGTCTGCACTGACTGGTACAGGATGCCACTGGGCAAGAGGTGTCGGGCAGGGAGGAGAGTGCAAAGGGGGCTAAGGCCGGAGGCTGGCTTTGAACTCAGTATGAACTCAAACTTGAGCCATCCGTCTGCCTCAGCCTCCTGAGTGCTGGGATTAGCAGGTGTGCTATTATAGCTGGCTTTGGCTGTTCCTCTTGCCTGCGGTCACTTTCCTGTGACCTGACTCTCTGTCTCACTCTCTGTCTCCTCCATTGATGGCTGCACACACCGGGCACTCAATTCAGCTGAAAGTGAGTGTTTCCAGCCACCAAATAATTTGCCACTGAAGCTCTCAGGGCCCCTCCTCCTCTTCCTCTTTCTCCTCCTCCTCCTCCTCCTCCTCCTTCTCCTCCTCTTCCTTCTCCATGATTCTTTTGCTTCTGTCTGCACTCGGGTTTTCCAAGCACGTCCAAGCCTCTGCTTCATCTTAGAGACCAACTTGAGGGGCTGAAGCTCTATGGACTCCACAAGGAGTGAGGGAGCCAGGATGTGGGTCGTGGTGATGGAGCTGAGGGCCGGGCTCCACACCCTGCTGGACACATACGCAGACTCAGCACCACCACCAGCTATGAATTCGGGAGCAAGTGGCTCAACTCCCAAGTTCCCATCCCCATAAAAAGGGACTCACTTGTCTCCTAGGATGTCTGGAGAATGAATGGAAAGGCAGGGGGCCCCACACCTCACACTGGAAATGGGCAAATGAAGATTTCAGCCCCAACTTTCCCGCAGCCAGGCCTGATCTGCACTGGGAGGGACTCTGCGAGGACCTGAGCTCCCTGTCACCAGAGACGGGGACACAAAGGCTGGGGTAGCACAGGATCCTCTAGGGACAGCTAGGGCCCGCCCGCCCTGCCCTGGGGGCTGGATTCTGTGCTCTGGGGGCACATCTGTCTGTTCCCTGAGCGTTCATTCTGTACCCCTCGCCTTCCCAAACCT
Source organism: Cavia porcellus (assembly GCF_034190915.1). Lineage (NCBI taxonomy): Eukaryota > Metazoa > Chordata > Mammalia > Rodentia > Caviidae > Cavia > Cavia porcellus. The sequence goes on from NW_026947493.1 coordinate 1,932,252, forward strand.
CCCAGTTCCTCCCATTCCCAGCCACAGACGTGGTTCAGAAACAAGCTGGGGAGATGCAGTGAAGTATTCACTTGAGTTTACAGAAAGAACCGTTCACTCTGCTCTTGTCCACCAAACTCAAAGGAGTGACCACAGGCAGGGCGAGGGGCAGGAGGAAGGAGAGGAGGAGCGAGAGGCAGAGGGAGAAGAAGCTGTTGGTTTGGGGATTGTCAGATAAAACACAAGACACACTGTGTACTGTGAGCATCATATAAAGGATGCATAAGGCCTTTAGTACCAGTACATCCCGAATACTTCACTGAACGTCCTTAAACTAAAAAAAGTATTTAACTGAAATTCAAATTTATCTGTATATCTTGTATTTTTTTTTCTTGCTGATTAGAGCAACTCAATGACTCCATAACAGCACAAAGAGATTTTTAAAACCTGGGTGTTTGGGGACCTGTATGCACCACTGGATCAAGCCCTACCTGAAGCTCACACTTCCGAAAATTTTCAAATCTGTGAACCCAAACTACAAGATGCAAAAATAGCTTTCAAGGGTTGGGGATATAGCTCAGTGGTGTAAGTGCCTGCCTAGCAAGCACAAGGTCCTGAGTTCGATTCCCTATACCAAAAAAATTTTTAAAAATTCTTTCCGTTTCCCAGAACCTTCCTTGGCATGTGGATGAGAAGCTGAAGGCTTTGACCTTGCCGGATGTAGATCTTGTTAGGAGGAGGTTCACGTTGGACTGTGCCCTTGTCTGGCTGCCTTTGTCAGGAACCTCTGTTTGGTCCCCAACTTTTCCCCTCAAACCTGCACCCCTACGGACGCTCCCCAGACTAAGCCGGTCTTTATTTTTAGACCAAGACCTTTACGAGAAGCCCAGTTTAGGACTCCTCCAGTGGTCTGAGCCCAAGCCAGGTGGCTCTGAGAAGCCATTACCGCCTGTCCCAAGGGTGCTGCAGCCGGACCTCTGCACAGACCGGCCAGTGTCTACTTGTTTTTCTTTGGGACCAGAAGAAACCAGCTCCTCTGAATTCTCAATGGCCAGGCGTGGAAACCCAGCTTGCCAGGAGAAAGGGCTCGAGGAAGGCGGGGGAGAGAAGCGTCCGTCCTCTGGGGGAAGCTCTGGCCAGTGCATTAAAGAGGCAGGGTTTTGCTGGAAATTGTGTGCCCCGGCCAAGACCAGGTGGAAAGATCAATCCGGGCTTTATGAATTGGCCCCTTCATGTGCTCTGGGTCTGACTTTCTTCATCTGTACGACAGGGTTGGGCCATCACGCCAAACACCGGATCTGGATCCTGGCCAGGGCCCAGGGGAACAACATGGTGTCCTGACACCTGGCCTGAGATGGAGGCAGAGGCTGGGGGAAGGGCAGAGGGGAGAAGCTCAGGGGGGACGTACACTGACCACAAGGCCGAAGCTTCCCAGCAGCCAGATCCTTGAGAACTCGAGGCCTAGATCCCCTGGACTGGGCCTGCTCTGCCCTGTTGGAGATATTCCTGTCCTGGCATCTTGAAACCTCTCAGGTGCTGATCCAGAACAGATCTGCTGGCCTTCCCAGCCTCCCCTGGGGCAGGGCACCTCCCCACTCCTGTGATGTATCAGTCAGCGCTGCAGTGACAAGTAGGCCCAGCCTTTCAGGATGACCACGATGCACCCTGATGTCAGACCTCCCCTGCCAGCTCAGTGTGGTTCTAGCTGCAGTAAATGGGCTCATCCTTCTCCACTTGGACATTCAGTCTTTGGCCTGTGGCCTCTGCTTATCTTTAAACTCGCTCTGGAAGTCAGGTTGGGAGACACACTGAGTGAAGGGTGTCCTCAGTCAAGCCTGAGAGGATCCTGCAGCCACTGTTTTCCACAGATTAGAACCCAAGCCGGTGGCTGCACCCAACAAGCAGGACATGGTCCCCTGTGCTAGGGGAAAAGGCCATGGGCTGGGCAGGCGGGGAGGATCTCCGCCACCCATTCCCAAAGCCTGTGGCCCTAGTGTCTGACTCCTCCTGCCTCTTCTCTAGCTCTGACAGGCATGTGCGGTCCTGCCCCCCCCCCCAAAGCTTCCTGAGGGCAGAGACCCTACCTCATCCTTCTCTCCAGCCTCCCTTTTGGAGAACAACCTTCCCAGAACACAAGCCACCCGACGAATGCCTTCTTAGAGAATTCCTGAATCCCACGAAGTGGAAAATCTAACCCAACCACAAGCGAAAGATCAAAAGACAGTTTATGGTAAGGCACCCTCACTCCTGCCTTTCTCTTTCACAGCCGCTCCCTCTGTCCTCGCCTGGTTTTCCCAGGCAGGCTTCCCCAGGCCCGGGCTGGCCAGTCTCCTAACATTCAGATCACCAGCAGCAGTAGTCTTCTCGCTGCCAATAGCCACAATTTAGGCTCTGCTTGCTGCTGTCCGGAGTGTGGGGCTGTGTGGCCCCGGGCTCCGTCTGACTTAGGCATGTTCTTCCAGGGTGGTTTTGAGAACAAATGAATAGATCCATTGAGTCCCAGGCACTGGGTGAGACTCTGTAAATACACTCCCTTTCAGGGGCACAAACATCCAGCAGGGAGAGGATTACAGTAGTTGGTTTATAGATGAGGAAACTGAGGTGCAGGGTGGCTAAGGAATCTGCCCCTGGGTCACCAAGCTAGAATGTGGCCACCGAACCACGCTGCCTCCGTCCTCTCTGCCGTACCACAGCTCCACCGCTCTCCCTTTTGTTTGCCTGGTGACTCACTCGGGAAATATTCGGAGCATCTGTGATATGTCCCCTGTTCGGGTGGTGATGCCCAGTGTGGATGCTGCCGTGGTCCCCAGGGAAGCCCTGGCTAGCATCAGAGAGACTTGAAGCAGTGACACCAGTTGCATCCATGCTCTAATGAACAGGAAGTGCCACAGCTCAAAGAGGTGACCTCGAGGGTTCTTAGGGAAGCCCAGGGGTTGGGAAAGCCTTCAGGGCTCCTTGTGAGACTGTAGGAAGGCGATGGGTTACATCCCCTCTAGCTCCTCTCCCAGAATCCTCCAATGGAGTCCCCCACCCCGTGCTATATTTGGAGGAACCTGAAAGGAACATCTTTGTTTAACCTCTGGCTAAGCCAAATCTGCCAGACCGGCAGCTGCAGGCACAGCCGGCTTCCTGCAGCGTGGCTGCCTTGGGGTCAAGGCTCTTCATTCAGGTCTGCACACCGCACTCGCTTCCTCTGAACCCTGCAACCCTGGATGCTGCTGCACCCACGACCCGGGCCCTGGGACGGCTTCCTATGTCTGCCAGGTGGGGCTTGGATGCCCAACTCCCAGGGGTCTGAGTCACCCCACGCCCTCTCCCAAGGAGGCCAGGCCCTCTGAGCAAACCTTTGACGGGCCACGTTTCCCTCTCCTTTTCAAAATAAGCACACTCTGGCTCACATTGGCCCTCACCCTGGCTGGGCAAGCCCATCCCACAGCCCCGTGTCAGAGCGTCCTCTGTCACCCTCAGGGGAGAGACAAGGCGGAAAAAAAAGGCTTTTATTTATCCGGATGTTTGACATCCAGAGAAGGAATATTATTATTTCTCCAGGCAAATACTGGGACTCTGCTGAAAAATATTTTCGATCAGCTGGACTGAAGTCCAGCGTCTTTGGGAGCTGCAGCCAACACACACAGGGCTGGGGTTTGGGTAGGGCCCACTCCTCCCAGCAGCCCAGCCCTACCGGATGCCCTGACTGGGCCGCGTCTGGTCTTGGGCATGGAGGTGCCTGCTGCGATGCCTGTACTGTGGCTGGGCAGGGCCAGGGAATCCTTGCCCTGCAATGAAGGCTTGGCATCCAGGACTGAGGTCCCAGAAATGATGTGGCTGAGACCCACTTCCTGTCCGACAGCCTCCTGCTGGGCATGGGACACACAGTTGGGGCTCAGAGAGTCCACCGGGCACCCATCTGTGCTCACAGAGACACTGGACAAAGGGCAAGTTTTTGTGTTGTTTTATGTTGCAAATGCAAGACTCAGTTATTAATCAAATTTGGAAAGTATGGCCAAGCAAAAAGAGGATGAAAATCACCTATTTTTCCATTTCCCAGAAAAAAGAATAACTAATATTTTATATAACTCATGATATATTTCTTTTAAAAAAAAACAAAAAAATCCAAAAATGTTATCATTCAGTATATACCATTTTATAACTCGCTTTTCCCCCAGTAGTATCCTTTCCATTTTGGTAAATACTCCTCTAAAACATGATTCACAGCTTTCCAGCGTGATCAACAAATACAGTGAATGTTTAAATTGTGTCACAGTAAGAAACACATTGGAGGGCTGGGGATTTAGCTCAGCGGCATAAGCACCTGCCTTGTAAGTGTATGGTCGTGAGTTCGATCCCTGGTACTGATAAAAAGAAATGAAAAAGACAAAAAAAAAAAAAAAAAAAAGAAACACATTGGCAATTAACTGTCTCAAAATCCTTCCCCACACTCTAAACACACTTGCCCTATAATCCTTGCCCTTTCTATCTTTTGTTTGTTTGTTTGTTTCTTGTCTTTTTGAGACAGGGTTTTGGTCTGTGGTTCAGGCTGGCCTTGGACTCACTCTGTAGCCCAGGCTGGCCTTGAATTTGTGGAGATCCTCCTGCCTCTGCATCTAGCTCCCGAGTGCTGGGATTATAAGTGTGAGCCACCACACCCAGCTCCTTGGCACTTTCTGCAGCAGTCTTGGAAGTCCTCTGTAAGTAGCATTGTTAGGTGCACTGTCGTGCTGCCTTGATGTCCTGAATGCATTCTAAACTGGACCTTGGTCATTCTGACACAGGTCCCACAATGCCAGACTCTGAGTTAGGTGGACAAAGTCACATCATCATGTTTTTGACAGGAACTACATGCAAAGAAAATGGCCTGAGAAAACGGCCCCATCTGCTATCAAGACAATGCTCTTCGTCCCCCGTCATTTCTGTGTGGCAATTTCTGTCCAATAAAAACATCACACATGTCCTCAGCTGCCTTTTTCACCAGATCTGGTAGTGGAGGACTGCTGGCTCTTCCCCATGGTCAAAAGGACCAAGAAAGGTGGATGTTTAGAGTCAAGGCAGGTCATGCCAAGGCAGCCAGGACAGTGCAGCTGAAGACATTCCTGAAAGGATATCAGCAAGGGTGCAGCTCGGCAGCACGTACCTGCCTGGCAGGCGAGAGCTCCTGAGTTTATTCCCACTACAAAGAAAAAGGACTTCAGAGCTGCTTCAGAAAATGCCAAGGACAATGGGATAAGCAAGATGAGGATTTTGCGGGGCGTTACTAGCAAAGGGCCTTTTGCTGTAATAAATCATTAGAATCATTTACATATTCACTGACCCTGGCTGTTGGCCATACTGCACACATTATATTTGATTCGACTCTTGTATATTTGATTCGCATTACTCTTCTTGGACAATCCTCAGTCAATGGATATTTAGGTAGTTTCTAAGTTTTTTTCATTGCTCGGATCACCACTATGACGAACACCCCTGACACTGACTCTCTGAGAACACCCAGAATTGTTCGTAAAAAGCGGTAATTGCCCCTGCATTCTTTGTGCTATTTTACCCAGCGATGATCCAATTCATCCAGTGCAGAAATGCCAGAGACAGAACTTACACCCAGGACTGTCTAGTCCAGACCAGAGCCACCAGTTAAAATCCCCACAATATGATTGCCTGATCGAAGAGATGCACGTGTGAAGGCCTCTGAACTAACTACATGCTCCTCTAGAAAGATGGGGGAGAAAAGCGGTCTGTTCCCACTACGGTCAGTGTTAACATTACAAATGTATTTGTTACACATTTAATATTAAAAAGTAAAGTGCTGGCTGTTGCTTTAAGCTGCATGGACATGACTACCATCGAATGGATCTATTTTGCACATTGTGATGGTTTATATCAAGATATCCCCTCAAAGCCTCTTGTATGCATAGGCAGGGCTTTTAGGAGTGACTGTGTCACAGGAGTGTAATACTCGGGCTCCACTGAGGGTCAGTAGCTCCTCAGCAGGGACAGCAGCCAGACAGCTCTTAGCAAGGAGAAGTCATGTTGCTGGACTCGTGTGAAAGCTTCACCCGTACCATCGTGGCTACTTTGCACACAGCCTGGGATAAAACCGCATGAACCATGTTACCCCAGATCATTGATATGTGCTGCAGAGGGTGCACTTTAATGAGAATTTGCTTGAAATTTGGACACCTCTGCCTTTGAGTCCTACTGGAAAAGTCCATTCAAATAGATTGCCTGTTCTCCAGATATCTTATCAACTTATAATTGTGTCCTTCCAAGTGTCTGACAACCACTAGCTACTCTTTACATAATCAACATAGACCCAGTCCTTCAAGCAGATTCCCTTCCAGGTGAGAAGCCAGCCAAGTGCCTGCTCAAAGTGCTGCTCATTGGGAGGGTTTCCCTTCATCCTTTCCCATCAGGGGTAACCCCTTGTTGAACTACAGAGCCACACAGCTGCCACCAGCAAGGGACACTGAAGCTCCTACCTGTCTCAGCACAGCTCTTCTGTCTCTTCTCCATAATCCTTCTCCTTTACCTACAGTCCCCTCCCTGACCCACAACCCTTCAACCTTACCCATAATCCCTCTCTTTTACCCACAATCCTTCTCCATTACCCACAATCCCTCTCAGAGGCCTTTCCAATGAGGTCCTAATGAACTCCCTGATACTAGTACTAACCCTGCAGAACTCTTTTAAAAGAAAGTATCTAGTCTGAGGTCAAAGACCCAGATACTGGGTCCTCAGCTTTATCTCAGTGACTACAAAGCAAACAGCATGGTTATTGACCACATTAACTCAAGTTAGGCTCTTTTTCTACAAGAGGACACCCCCAACCAGATCAGAGCAAGTCTACCTCTTTATCTTGGCAATGTCCAGTTTCTAACACCCAGAGCATGTGATCCAAGGCCCAAGTTTTTCTTGACATATTCTTTTCCCTGGGACACAGAGGCACAGATGCAAGTCACAGTGACTTGCAGGCCATAGGCCAAAGTCCATAATGTCATCTCAAAAAACAAAAAACAAACAAACAAAAAATCCAAACCAATTATGCCAATAGCATATCTTTGAGGCAAGTTTCTTGACACTGACATTACAGCTAGAGGTGGCTGGAGCTGAGGCTCCCACAGCTCCAGCTACAGGGTGCTCACAGGCATGCGCTGGGCATCACTTCAAGTCACCAGACTGGACACCCAGAGTGTCCCCCTCCTCACGTGGAATCTCGCTAAGTTGCCCAGCTTGAACCTGAATTCTCCATCCTCCTGCCTCAGCCTCCCAAGGAGCTGGGACGGCCAAGTGCATACCACCATGCCTGAAGAAGCTCCACAGTTGAGATCAGAAGACCAGAAATTCCCCGTAGAAATGACCCCAATTCTTCAGGAAAAAAGAGGTATGTGATCCCTATTCAAAATTAAGCTATCACTGATGAAAAGAAATCCAAGATGATGACAGTAAAATACAACAGGTGAATTGAGTCCGGACTCTGATGTGAACAAACCAATCATAGAAATCCTTGTTTTGAGATAGAGGAAGCTGAACATGATCACATAGAAAATGGTATGAAAGAACTGTGAATGGTACTGGTTGACAGTGGTGATGTGTCTGGGCATGCACGTAGGTCTATTTCCCGTAGAGATGGTACTCCGGTCTTTATGAATGAGATGGTAGGATGCCCAGAAGCCGCTTTTTAAAATAAATCTCACACAGACTCTGCCCTCAGGAAGGGAAGCACACATTGCAGGTGCGGGCTGCACACGCTGATTCCTTCCCAGAGCCCAGGATGGAGGTGAGACCTGTCACACGCTCCAGGCACCCCCTGAGATAAAACGCCGGAAACAACACCTCCATCCATCATCTGCCTTCACACGACGTCAGCCGCAGCCTAATGATGGGAAGACAGCAGCTTCCAACGCAGGGGGCATCGCATGAGGTCCCTGACCCGTGAGCCTCCAACTGCCACGGTCACCAAAAGAGGGAGAGTGTGGGAAAGTGTCACAGCCAGAGCTTCTGAGGACGTGTGAGGGCTCCGGGAGCAGGACCGCCTGGATGGAGTCCTGGGATGGGAAATGAGCAAACGGCCAAAAGCAAATGGGAACAATGAATGGACTTCCGTTAGGTAGGGTAGTGCATTAGTATCATCTGACACTTAAAACAAATGGACCTTATGGAAGCAAGATGTTGGCTGGGTGCAGTGGCACACACCTGTAATCCCAGCATTTGGGAGGCTGAGGCAGGAGGATCGCTGAGAGTTCAAGACCAGCCTGGGCTACAAAGTGAGCTCAAGGCCAGCCAGAATGTCGAGGTGATACTGTTTCAAAAAGACACACACACACACACACACACACACACACACACACACACACACACAGATGTTAATGATGGGGGAACTGTGTGTGGCCTGGTGCATCGTCCAGAGGAGCCCTTAGTTCTATGCTCAGGTTTTCTATAAATCTAAAGCTGTTCTTTAAAAACAAAACCTACCGATTAAAATGTGTACGGGAATGTGTGGAGGGGAAAATGAACAATAACAACAGGTGCGGATGGGTACGTGGACACTTCCTATTCTCTTTAGTGCATATTTGAAAACTTCCAAAATGCCAAGGTCACCATTTTGCTCTTACGTCCTTGGCATTGAACCAGGGCTCATGCGTGGGAGGCGGTGCGCTGCCACCGTGCTGCATCTTCAGCCGGTTTTCCATCAACTGTTCAACTCCCAACCCTCCTGCCTCAGCCTCCCGAGTCTCTGAGATTATGCCAGTGCCTCCACACCCAGTGTGAATGCTTCCTTTTTAAGGACACTGAGGTGCTCAGGAGTTCTCCTGGAGCTGAAGCAGCCCTGCCAGAGCTCTGGGCAGAAAGTGTCACCACCATGCTTGGCACTGGCAAGGGGGGGGCCTGGAGCACTAGCCGTGTCACCTCTGACTACCTTGCTGCAACTGCCACAGAGCCACTGCGTCCTGGTTCCCACGTCCCCAGCTCCTGAGTGCAGTCTAGACCTTCACGTCTGACTGGGAGAGCTCCGGCCAGCTGCCCCAGTGCAGGGAGGGGACATTGGGGCCTTTCAGCTGTTGCAGCAGGGTAAGGCTCGGCTTCAGCCTCAAGTTCATCACCAGGGAGCTCCTTGACATGGGGAGAGGGTGCCGCAGGCCCCTGAAATGTCCCCACCTGTGAGGCTCTGGCCCTGGTTGGTGACCTAATGGCCTAGCCCTTGGGAAAAGAGATAAGATCTTTCCTGGAAGAGAGGCCTGGAGCCCCAGCTGGCTGCATGTCCCGGGGCAGGTCACCCTGCTAGCTGCCTCCTTGTCCTCTGTCCCTGATGGGATCATCCCAGATCGAAGCTGGCACTCTCAGTGACTGTGGGAGGATCTTGTTGGTTCCGATCCCTACCTCTGAAATGGGGGCTGCTCACTGCACCCTGGGACCACGCTGCTCTGGGGTTCTCTGAGGGGAGCCAACAGGCATGGCTCAGGGACACTCAGAGAGAAAGTCCAGGAGGGAGGAGGGAGGGAGGCGTCATGGTGCCATCCACTCAGGACCTAGCAGCACCTGAGCCCCACGAGGCTGCCCTCCTGTGCAGGGACCCAGCCGCAAGAGAACTTGAGGAAGTCAGGTTGGGTGACACGCGCCATCTCTCCAGGGGAGGGGGCCCAGGGAGAGGATCGCATCTCGGAACATAAATCAAATGAGGTGTAAAATTGTTCCAAGCCACGCTTCGTAAAACTACCGCAATATGTCGTTAACAGCCGCCCCAGAGCTGGGGACACTTGGGTGGGCACTCAGCAGCCTGGTGGGCAGCGATTAGTTCAGGAGTGATGACGGGAAGGTGCAGCTTATCTGGAGGGGGGTGCCTAGAAGGGGACCTGAGGGTGACAGAGAGAGGCAGAGACCCATGGCCTCGCCCAGAAGGGCTCTGAGTGTCACCCAGGGACCCTGGAGTCAGAGGGAGTCTGAGATCACCCCGTCCACAGCCCAGGCCTCAGGATGGGCAGCCAGCAGGTCACTCCAGATACAGCCGCAGCCAAGGGTCTGGGTCAGGCCACGGGCAGCAGCTGGCAGCTCTGCCCACGGTCAGGCCTCTAGGCCCAGCGGGACCCACTCTGGGTGTCCAGAAGTGGTGAGGGGCACTTCCTGGGTGAACAGCTTCTTCTGATTGTTCTTTCAAAGCCACAACTCAGGTCTGTCGGTACCCACATGTGACAGACAGGTGAGGGCCAGGCTGGCCACACCAGCCATCACTTCCTGGGTGGGAGCAGCGTTTCATCCTGGCTCTGTGGCCTGAAGGAAGGCCCCCCACTGTACCCCACTGAGGGACTGGGACAGGAGGGTCTCACATGTGGGCATCTATGGGGCCTTCAGGACTCCTGTCTACAGCCTCAGCCAGCACAGCAGCTGCCAGGACACTCCTGGTGGCCGGGCCATCCCCTACCTCAGGCCCCTGTCTTCGAAGGCTGGCCCTGACTGCGCACATCTCCCCAGGGTCGCTGCTCTGTGCCATCTCTCCAAGGGCCACGAGGCACAGCCATCCCAGCTCTCCTAAGCGCCTCCCCAGCCCTTTCCACCCAGCCCAGGCGTTCCCAGGGCCAGAGCCGCAGAATTCAGAGACCCAGCAGGTGGGGCTGGGAGAAGCAGGACGGTGGGAGCCCCTTGGTCCTCTGGGATCCACATCCAAGACATTTCATGCTCCAGTGAGAACTCATAAAATCAAAGATGTGCTTCCATATGCAATAATTTACCCAGAACAAGTGCGGAAAGCTTCCCTTGCATTAATCACTGGGCGAGAGGCTAATTGATTTACAGCATGTGGCCGAGGCGGTACTCTGGAAGGCTGGGTACAGTGTGAATGTGACCATGACCTTGGCCATGCTTCAGATCGGCATTCAAAGCCCTCCCCAGCAGGGCCGAGCTGGGCTCTGAACACCCCACTGTCCAGCCCTGGGCCTCATCCTACCTCCCACCGCAACCCAGCTCTGGGCACACCAGGGAACTGAGTTTCCTGAAACCACAGCTACTGGTATGACCATGCTGGACAAGTTCAGGCTGCTTCTAACCCGTCAGAACAGGTTCAAACCACTTCTAACCAGTCTAAGCCAGTTCTAGTGAATTCCAGTGGGACCAGATCAGGATATAAATGCTTCTAACATGATCTGTCTGGATCCCACCAATTTAGACCTTGTAAAACATGTTTAGCTGGTGCCAACTGGTTCTGGCTAAATCTAACTGGATCAAACCAGTTCTACTCAGACTGAAGCCAGGCTGATGACAGATTTCCCCTGATGCCAGGCTGGTTCTGTCTCTGCCTGTGTCTTTCACTTTGAAAATGTTATCCCTGAGAAGTACTTCCTTGGGTAGCCTCCTCTGGGAAGGTCTGACTGTCTACTGTGGCACAGACCTGTAACCCAGCACTCAGGAGGCTGAGGCAAGAGGATCATTGTGAATTCCAGGCCAGCCTGAGCTACATAATGAATTCAACATCAGATTGATTATGTAGTGAGGCTCTGTCTCAACAAACAAACACATAAATAAAATAAAAAGTAAAAAAAACAAACAAGAAAGTTGCTGCATGTGGGATCCTGAGGTCCCCTCCCTAGAGAGGGGCCATGACAATTGTGATAACAAGGACAATTCTGACAATAAAAAAGACAGACTACCTGCAGGGTGGGTACCTAGATAGAAACTGGGGAGGGGAGGGGTCCACACCCCCCATCCTGGTCTCCTTTCTGATGATCTGAGAGGAAGTGGCAGAGAACGGATTCCAACAGTGCCCTCCACTACCCAGTGGGACCAGGCCATCCCAGGATGGGTTCTCTGCCTGACTCCTGGGAATCTGTCACTTCTAAATAGCGTCTGACAACAGCAGAGGTTGCGGCTTTACTGAGAGCATCCTACGGCTCAGTAAACTCCCCTGGGACACAGGAAATGGAGGCCGTGCCAGCCACACCTGCCAGGCACCAGGGCTGGGGGCCTGCTGTGGGGGGCTGCTGGGTAGCAGCTCTGCTCAGGCTGAGAGTCCTGGCTGAAGGGTTCTGGTTCTGGGGGTCCTGGGCCCCCTCTCAACCACTGTGCTGTGGAAAAGAAGCCTCTGCAGCTTCGGGGGGTCTGGGTCTCTGGACCTCTGTCCCTGCCCCGAGAAGGGAGGAGACATGGGGTGGCTGAGGGGTGGGTGGAGAGCTTGGAATGGAGCTCGCCCAGGAAGCATGCCAGCTCTTGAGGTAGATGCTGGACTCGTCCTCCAGATCTTTCAAAAACAAATTACACACACGCCTCACCACACACTCGAAGAACTAACAGTTTATATCAGTTACCATTTTGGAGGGTTCACTGTGTTCTGAGTCCCTTGCCTGCATTATGTCAGCCTCTATCCCGACCCAATGGAAGAGGCTTGCCACTAGGCGCCCTCCCAGAGGAAGAGACGGCTTCCAGGCAGGGCAGGGCTGTTGTCCACACTGCATTACATCACTGCTGTCCACTACCCCCAGTGGGTGGTTCCTCAATCGATTATAGTGGCTGCCCAATGGGCTGTATGATACAGGACTTACCTCAGGTGAATGGGAAAGAAGGGTGTGATTGATTAATGAGGTCTGCTACAGGGAAGGGAATGGAGGACATGGTTTGAGTGCTGCCCGCAATGTATCTCTATACCTCTGGGCTTCTCTGGGCCCCTAGACTTACAAATGTGCTACAGGGATCAGCAATGTGTACAGAAAATGTTTTAGAAAACTACCAAGCTGCATAAGTAGGAGGAGTCATTCCCAGGATTCTGCAGGCCTGTGTTAGTCACTCCGATCCTGATGCCAGAAAAAACCCACAGCCCCCTAACATCCTGACAACTCTCTCCCACAAAATGTCCCCCAGCATGTTGGCTTCTGTGCTGACTACAGCAGTTTAGTCAGCGGCAGCTGCACAGAAGTGGGGCTGAGTCACCTGCCTGAGCCTCTGTTTCCTCATCACTAACATGGGGGTAGGATGAGCTGCTGTGCTCACCCTGGGAAGAGCACCCTGGGATCACCTTACGCCCTTCCACACCTGCCAAGTTTGGATTGTTGGCAGTGCTGGGACAGACCTGGGCTCCTTTTTATTATTTACTTACTTATTTATCTTAAAAACAAACAAACAAATAAAAGTGATACAGAATTTCAAAACAAAATAATAGGAAAGTAACACTATTAATAGATTACATATTGTCATCTTCAAAATGTAGTTGTTCAGGTTACAAGATTTAGGCATGAAAAAATGATCAAATAATCGAACAATGACAGCACAAACTGTACTTTTTGATGAACTAATGAAGATCAGTAGTATAGTTATCTATCTTGTGCATGTATATCATTTTTATTTTAAGGAGAAAAAAGCACAGAAAAATCAAAAAAGCAATCATGCAAACAACAAATGCTGAATGAAAATAACAACCAAAAAATAATAGTGACACAGAAGTTCAAAACAAGATAGGAACTGAACAATGGTTGTTACATTGCATATTGTTCTCTGCAGAGCAGCAGCTCAGGTTACCAGGTGCAGGTGTGCAAAGTTGATCAATGTGGGTCCCTTTGAGCAGTTTCTTTCCCTTCCACTAGATCTGTTTTAACTTCTAGATCTTATTTACTTTCAGTTTCTGTATCTTTATTTTTTATTTGGGCCAGAGTCTTGCTAAATTGTCCAGACTGGGCTAGAATTTAAGATCCTCCTGCCTCAGCATTCCAGAGTGCTGGGATTACAGGTGTGCACCACTGTGTCTGGTTAAATCTGCCAAGTTATTGTTTTGTTATTTGTTTTGTCCCTTCATTTTGTGCAGACAGGATCTTACTGCTTATTCCAGGTTGGACTTGAATACACTATGTACCCCAGGTGGGCTTCTAACTCATGGAGATTCTCCTGCCTCAGCCTCCCCAGTGCTGGGGTGACGGGTGTGCATTACCACACTTGACCGAGACCGGCCAAGCTGAAAGGCCTGTGTGATTTTCACATTTCAGTCTCCAGGGGTCTTGTCGGGCAGGCAGGCAATTGTTTGCATTACCCCCATTTTGCAGACAGGAAACCCATTCACCCCGCCACTTGTCTGGCCCCCTCCCCAGCCTGGCCCCCTCTTCTCCCTTCCCCCCAGAGGGACTGGACCTGGACCCGAACTCAGAATCAGGATGCCAGGCTGGGAGTAGCTCAGCGCCTCCTCCCCAGGTCGCCCTCAGCGACAAGTCACTCTCAGCTCCGCACTGCTGTGAGGTCGCCACCCACCTCATTCAGTGCCACCTTCATTCCCTGGGGATGCTGCAGACTACACACCCCGTACTAGGCCTGAGGCTGGGCACCAGTAGTGGCCAAGAGTGGTCGATCCCAAGCGGTTGAGGGGGTAACAGCTCTGCTGTCCGAGCCTCAGTCTCCGCCTCTGTGAAGTAGGCTGAGCCTCGAAGCCAGTGCAATGAGGTGGGAAGCCAGGTGCACCCCAGGCACCCCATGCCCTCGGAGGCATTGTCGAAAGGCTTGGGGGGTGGGTTTCCCTGCCAATCGCTGAAAACGTGAGTTTTGCAAACGAGAGAGTTTCATCGTGAGGTGGCCGTGTGCGGAAGAAGAACATAACGCGAGTGGCTCTGAGGGGCCTCGTGCGGTGTCCAGGCCGGAACAAGGGCGGGGATGGGCGGAGGTCCCCGGAGCCATCTGCGCAAGCGCCATTACGTATCCGCCGCTGCCCTGGGTGGCCGCAGCGGGAGGGGGCTGCTGTCTGTCTGTATGTCTGCAGCTGGTGCTTTTCTAAAACCGAGCAACTAAGCGCAGGCGGTGAGGGCTCGGAGGGCTGAGTTAGGTTTGCCTGGCTCCTCCCAGGACCTCACGCGGGTGCGCCATTCCGGGGGTCGGCCCCCAGCCCCTGAGTGTGTAGAACTGCACAGGGGTGCAAGATGCCCACAGCTCTCCCTCGGGTGTCCAGGGCTCAGCACCCCAAAGCACCATCTGCAGCTTTGCCTTCCCATTCCCACATCACTGAGCTGGCCCTTGGCAATGAGGACCCTAAACACACTGTGGCTCTGCCCTTCGTACACCTGTGGGGCCCACCATCCGTCCCAAGGGTGCCCACGTCACCCTCCTTTGTGACCCTTGTCCCTGGGGGAGGTACATCTGCCTGAATCACACACTTGCTCTCTCAGGTGTCAGGAGCCACCAGGTGGTCACAGGTGCTGCTGAGTGCCAGGCAGGGACCAGAGAACCTTCACCTGTGTTACCACAGAGTCCTCCCAGCTCCCTGAGGTGTATCGGTAAGGGAAGCTGGGTTTGCTGAGTAACAAACAGCCCTCACGGTTCTGTGGTCTAACCCAGCTGGCATTTCACGTGTGATTTTGCAGTCGGCTAAGACTTCCGTTTGCTCTCACTCTGAGACCAGGCCAATAGCAGCTACCGTGTGAGATGCTGCCGATGCCCACAGCACAGGGAAGACATGACCTGATCCAGTTTGGAAATGACACCCATCATTTTTGCCTAAAAGTCACTGGCCAGCATGAGTCCCATGGCCCCATGTGAAATATAGATGCCACACCTACACCTGCAGCCTCCTGGGGCTGGGAAGAGTGATCTGTGACAGATTTGTCCTCCGCATAACACGGAAGCCATGGCACCCGGTGCTGGGGGGCTGTGAGCAGACTGGACAGGAAGCCTAGGAAAACGGCGTTAATTGTGAAGCAGAAAGCCGAGTCCTGGGCCTCGGGTGGGCTTCCATCCAGGGTGGGGTAAAATAAGGACCGATGCCTGCACTTCACCGCACGTTCTCGGGGGCCTGGGGAGTTGTAGAGGGGGCCGTGGGACAGCATCATGGTGACTCCACCCTCCAGCCTTCTGCCCTGACCGAGGGGCCCCCCGGAGGCCCTCACGGGGTCCAGGAGCACTACGTGGGACACCCACTGTGGACCTTTCTAGCTAGGAGCAGAGAGGGGCCCAGGAATCAGCACCTTGCAGGCCCAGGGGCTGAGAGACGAGGCGGACGAGGACTTGGAGCAGATTTGGGGCTGCAGAGACCTCTGCGGGCTGGAGCTCCGCGTTAACTTTCTGATTTGGAGGACCGCAGTGAGGTGAGGCAGGATGTGTGCTCTCCTTGCACCTTTTACATGTGTGTGACGCCATTTATTTATTTATTGTCTTTTTGAAACAGGCACTCACTATGCAGTTCAGGCTGACCTTGAGCTCACTTTGTAGCCCAGGCTCATCTCAAATTTGTGACGATCCTCCTGTCTCAGCCTCCCGTGTGCTGGGATTACAGGCGTGAGCCACCATGCCTGGCTTCATAACTTTAAAGTTTAAAAACAACAACAGCAACAACAAAAAGACAGGTAGCAAGTTGCTGGGAGAAGCCCGTGTCTGTCTTTGCTGGTGCGACGGCGCCCTCTTGTGGCGTGACCGGCACAGTGCAGCACCTGGCCCCAGGTAGGGTCCCCGCGGACAGCCCCGCCTCCGCCCAGGGCGTCCCCATAGTGGCTCAAATAACAAGACTGACTCCTGGCAGACAGGGACGCTGGGGACAGAGCCAGATGGGAGGCCTAGGCTGCTCCTCCGACTTCTGAAGGCCTTGCACAGTCCGAACCCTTGGGGTTCCTCCCCACCCGCTGCACCCCGGACCGGACCCTTGTGGAAACTATGAGTGTCTGTTACAGAGAGGGTGCTGGGCACTCGGTGGCGGTGGCCAGCAAGCTGGGAATCGCTTTTCCTCCAACACCCAGGCTCCTGAACGGTATAGGTTACAAAAGTGAATTGTTGAGCAAGGCTTGGGGGCATAAATCTGTAATCCCAGCATTCCAGAGGCTGAGGCAGGGAGACTGCATGTTCAGGCCCAGCCTGGGGAGCTGGTGATCTAGCAAGACCCTGACTTGAAACATTAAAAAAAAAAAAGTATTGGGGATGCAGCTCAGAGCAAAGGTCCCCCCAGTACTGGGAGGAAAGGAAAAAAAGAGATAAATTGTTTAAAATATGAAAAATATATTTAGTGTCATAGTTTTCTCCCTCTCCCCAGGAAGGGCTCATGCCTATGAGCTCTGGTGGGGAGAGGAGGGCAGATTCGGCTTATTGAGGCGTCCTGGGGGACAAAGTACATGATGGGGACCCAGTGCCTGAAGGGCCCAGAGGTCCCTGGAGGCTGTGGGGAGTGGTGAGGTCAGGTGCTGTGGCTCTAGGCGGGGTGTGTGTGTGTGTGTGTGTGTGTGGTGTCCCCAGCTTCCTGGGAGGAGCAACTGGCACAGGCTGAGCACACTGGGGCCTGGCCTGGAGGGGGACGGTGGGACCGCAGTCCGGCCCTCCCGTTGGCTTCCTGGCTGGAGGGAAACAAGCCACCTTTGCTTCCCAGGAAGCACTGAGATGGCTCTTTGTCTTTCTAGGGAACCACCTCGGGTATTTTTTGGTTTCGTTTTGGTTTGGTTTGGCTTTGGGAGTTTTGAGACAGGATTTCACTGTGCAACCCGGGCTGGCCTGGAACTCTTGGCGATCCTCCTGCCTCAGCCTCCCAGGTGCTGGGTCAGGTGTTTTGTTAGGGCGGCTGAAAGCTGCCTGGCACAGCTGGTGAGGGGAATAAGGGAAGGACAGGGGCCTGGGCGGCAGGTGCTGTGCCCCCCACCCTGCAGCCAGTTCCGTGCAGCAGGAAGGCAGGGTAAGGGTTAGGGTTAGGGTTACGGCCGTAACCCTAACCCTAACCCTAAGGTCGGGCCAGACACCTGCTGCCCAGGCAAGGAGGTGGGGCACAGGGCCAGCTTCTGCGGGCCAGTGACTTGGGGAGTGGTGGGGAGGGGTCGTGGGAGCACTTGTAGGACCCAGGAGGCTGCTGGGCCCAGGCTTGCGGGCAGAGGCTCGGGATTTGAGTTTCACTTTTTTTCCCTCATTGTTTCTAAATGGACATGAAGGTACTGAGGCCTCCATGCTGGAAAATATGGTGCGGCCCACAGTGAGGAGGTCGTCACACCCTGGGCACTCAGGTGGTACCGCCAGGGCCGCTGTGTGGGGGCCACACTGCAATCCCATACAGAGGGGGCAGAGGGGACCCCCATTTACCAGATGGGGAAACAGAGGTGGGTGGAGTCAGGGCTGGGCCAGCTCCAAAACAGACAAGGCCTGTGGCCCCCACCTACCACCCTGGACTCTTGTGGTGCAGTTCAGGCTGGCCTGGAACTCACAGGGATCCTCCCGCCTCAGCCTCCCACTGGCTCACATCCCTGTGACCCCACACTTGCTGTCCAGCAGCTTTGCCTCCTAGGAAGCCCCTGCCTGGCCCCATTTCTCACACAGCCCCGGACCAGGAGCCTGCAGAAGGGGCTGAAAAGCGTGTGTGTGTGTGTGTGTGTGTGTGTGTGTGTGTGTGGATCCTGACTATTCCTGCACCAGTGCAGCCCTGGGGGCATCTGGGGACTGTGTGGGATGTGAATGTGGGTGAGGACTTCCCAGGGAAGAGGGGCTGGCAGGAAGCTGGGGCAGGAAGGTTTCCGAGAGCACAAGAGGATGTGAGCTGCTATTCCAGCCCTCACCAGCCCTCACGCCAAGTCTCCTAGCACTGTGGCTTCAACACGGGAAAGGCCAAGACCATTCTTGTGTGTGCTGTTCCTCGGGAGGGTTTTATCCACTCATTGCATTCCTGTGTTTTGTTTATTATGTCTTACCAAGTGTCTGCTGGGTTAGTCAGCAAGGACACTGAGACCAACGCTCGTAATCTTCAACTGATCCGTCGTTCAGTCTCCATGGAGGCAAAGAGGGATGATTAGAATGCAGTGTGGTAAGTTGGGAGGTTACAGAGGAAGCAGCAAGGACTTGTGCCTGAGACGGGTCAAAAAACAGACTCTCGTTTAGACTAACATGTAAATGACTAATAAATCATAAAAACCTGTTCCTAAGGTAGATGAGCTAGAGAAGGTCTGCCTTGCCTCCCTGGAGGCTGGATTGGTTGACATTTTTTGATAGGCAGTGGGGAATTGGGATAGAATTATAGTTAGAAGCACAAGTTTCTTTTTTCTTTTTTTTGTACTGAGGATTGAACTTACGACCTTGCGCTTGCCAGGCAGGCACTTATGTCACTGAGCTAAATCCCTGGCCCTAGAAGCACAAGTTTCACATCAGAGTATTTGGACTTGAGTCTCACATGTGTGACATACCTATAAGCCATGTGCTTTGGGTCAATGACTTGGCCTCTGTGCACCTATTTCCTTTACTAGGAAATGAGAACAAAAAGAACATGTATCTCAGGGTGCCCAGCTGTTATGGCTTGTGTCTGGACGTCCCTCCAAAGCCTCTTGTGGCCATAGCTGGGAATTCCAGAGGCGACTGAATCTAAGGTGTGTGACTGCTTCCTAGTGCAGTGCTAGGACCCAGGTGACCAGGGCTAGGTGTGGGTGGGGACTAAGCCAGTCCTTAAGCCCAGTACCTGGATACAAACAAGGGGCAGAAAGAGGCTTGTCCCGTCGCACTGCTCACTTCCCCCTGCTCACCATGCACTGTGTCCCCGCTGCCTTGGAGCCAGCCCGTGATGGACTGAAACCTCCACAAACTGTGAGCCAGTAAACCTGGCCTTCTTTGGGTATTGGGTATTTTGACTCAGCAATGAGAGAAAAGCCACGAAGACCTCAGCCGATAGTTAATGCTCAGTAAATGTTAAATGAAAAGTTTCTTAGGAGGAGTGAAGGAGAATGGGGGGGGGGACCTCAAAGGTGAAGCAGGGAAGATGAGAGAGAATTAACAGTGTCCCTGAGTGTTGTGTGGTGTTACTTACAAACGTGTTTACAGATATACGTGTATGTGGGGTTTTTTTGGTATGGGAATTCAAACTCAGGACCTTGCCTTTGTTAAGCAGAATGCTGCTGAGTTGCCCCAGCCCCTATGTGTAGGGGTTTTTTGTGTGTTTTATTTTCCAGGACCAGGGATCGAGCTCACAACCTTGCACCTGCCAGGCAGGTGCTGCGTCGCTGAGTTATATCCCTGGCCATGTGTGGGGTTTTTTGAGACAAGGTCTCCCTACGTAGTCCAGGCTACAAATTCACAGGGATCCTCCTGCCTCAGCCCTCTGAGTGCTGGGATTACAGGTGACCACGCCACACCCAGCGTGGCACTCACATTTTCTCCCGTGGTCCTCTTCATGGCAGTGGGCAGTGAGTCTCCATATCTCCATCTCTGTTTTCCTAGCTGTGTGATAAGTTTATAAAAAGGGGGAAACTGAGGCCCAGAGGGGAAGTGACTCCCTGGGGCCTTGCTGGTGGTGTCCAGACTCCCTGGGGATTCAGAGCCACCTAGGTCGCCTCGGGTCCTCTTGTGCAGCAGCCGCTCAGCTACATGGATGGGGCCCAGGTTGCACAGGGCTGTGTGGCCCCTCAAGTGCTGCAGGCGCAGTGACAGTGACAGTGACAGTGACAGTGATGGAGCAGCTGGGCCTGGGGCTCTGGACAGCCAGGGCGATGCTGATGACAACGCATGGAAGGCGTCCTACCCACACAGGGGACAGCAGGGCGGGTGCTGGGTTTGACTCCTGACTCCGCCTTTCTGAGGTGTTCCGCTCAGTCTGTGGGGTGGGAACTCGGGCTCACAGGGCGATGCTTAGCAGGACAGGACTGCCACTTGCCGACTCAGGCCCTTCTGTGCCCTCCACCTGGTTTCCCCGGAGGAGGCGGGGCTGCCAGGGAAAAGACTGTTACACTGTCATCTCTGGATTAAGATTCCACAGCAGGGCACAGTGCTGCGCACCTGTAATCCCAGCTACTCAGGAGGCTGAGGCAGGAGGCTCTGCCACCTACCAGTGCTGACACTGTGGGGGGGTGAGGGTTTCAATGCAGGAACCAGCTGCTCAGAGAACCCCGATCCCATGCTTTGTGCAGCCTAGCCCCCCACTTCTGTGTCTGGGGGCTGAGAGTAACATGCTCCCCTCTGTTCCCTGCGTGTTGGCTCCAGATTCAGCCTGGCCCTCTTCACCCCATGCCCTAATCCAGGGAGAGACTCTGAGTCACTCTACTGTGTCTTCCAGGGTGACAAATGGGGCTCCTGTAGGCCAGCAGGCAAGAGTCAGACTAGGGGGACACCCCAACATGTGGCCATTTCTACTCCAGGCGGTGTCTCCTTTTTTTGTGTGTTTTGAGACAAGGTCTCACTGTGTAGTTCAGGCTGGCCTGGAACTCATGGCGACCTTCCTGCCTCAGCCTCTTGAGTGCTGGAATGACAACTGTGTGTCTCCATGTCTTGTAGTGGGGTCAGCTGGCTGTGCTGTCCTTTTTTGTTAATAAAGTTTTATTAGAGCCCAGCTGTGCTCATTCACCTGCAGCTGCTAAACCAGAGTGGCAGAGTCACGCCAGAGACATGGTCAGTTTCAGGCCCTGCATAGACTGGGCTGGCATCAGTTGTGCTGTGAGGAGGCAGACAGAGGCTGTCATGGGGACCCTGAGACCCCGGAGGGCCAGGTATGGGGCCCAGATGTGCACCGGAGGTCTCGGCTTGCTCGGGGGCAGTGGTGTTTCTCCACTTGTGGCTGCTTGGGGAGCGGGAAGCAGGTGCAGCTGCACGAATTGTGGGGAGCCGCCTGGGCTCCCAGGCTGGCCAGATGCCGGCTCATTACCACCTGAACCTCCTGCGATGTCTGAAGGTGACATTTGTTTGGGAGAGGCACAGATGTTCCAGGGAATGGCTTTCCCTGCTTGGGTGCAGGAGCATACTGGGGCCGCTGAGGAGGGGGCCTGGGGATGCCAGGGGGCAGGGAGGAGACACCTCTGTCCCAGTGTCCAGGAGCCTGGGACCCTCGGGTGCCTGTGGCCTCCTGCCTGCCTGCACAGTTGGGTGACCAGGATATCAGTGGCACTGGGGTCAGAGAAGGAAGCAGAGGCAGGGACACTCCACTTAGTTACTGTCTGGCCCGGGTCCTTAGGCACAGCCTGCTGTGTCTGTCCCTCTGTCTGTCCATCCATCTCCTCTTACACCTGCCCTGTGCTGTCTCCCTGCCCCTCTGGTGACCATGCCAGCCTCTGCCCAACAGTTTGGCCTGCTGGGTGCCTCCTGGCATCTCTACCTCTCCCCAACCTCTTTCTCTTCTCTGTGTCTGTGTCTGTCTCTCTCCTCCTCACTTTCCTTGTGTCCCGCCCACCTGGGGGCCCCTTGACTCCTTTCCTCTCCTTGTGCTCTCTCCCTTCCCCCTCTTTGTTTAGCACCTATTTCTAGAGGTATTTTAGGAGAGTGGTGCTCAAGTGGTGTTCATGAGCCCTGAGAGTCATAAAGTCAATCCATGCTAGCTTCCACAGGGTCACAACATGGCTGCTGGGGCCCCATTAACCCAAGCAGGTCCACTTCCTTCATCTTTTCTTGGAAGCCAGAACACACACCTCACATCTCATTGGCCAGGACAATCACTCACAAGTAGGCCAGGAGGGCCCCGTGATTGGCTGTACTAATCAGAACGGAGTCTCTTCCCTCTGTGGTGGATGTCCAGAGTGAGGGATCCTGGGAGCCCAGGAGAAGAGAGGAAAAGCCTGGGCATCTGCCACAGCCTCTCACTGTCCCTCTGCCACCCGGGTCTTCTGGGGCGGGAAGGCGGAGGCTCTGGGGAGTCCTGCTCCAAGCTGCACCTGCTTCCCAGGGGAGCTGACCTACCCATGAGCTCTGCCACCTACGAGTCACCAGCACTGCACCAGCCTCGCCATAGGGCAGCCCGGCTCCCGGAGCAGCAGTCCTGTGGGAGCAGAGCCAAGATGGAGGCGTACACATGCGTGCAGTCCTCCATCCGTCCCTTTATTCATTCATTCCTACTGATCAAGCATCTGTCATGGCACTGTTCCAGGTCTCAGATGCATCTGGAAAGGAACCATCCGCACCTACATGGAGACGCATGGCAGGGGTTTGTGATTTACTGGGCCATTCAGAACCAAAGGACTGGGCCAGGCCCAGACCCGGGCCCCTGGGGTTTCCGGGGGGGTTGGTCAGGCCTCTCCTTGGAAGTCCCTGGGGCGGCAGGTTAAGAGTAGCCTGTGGCTGGCCTCCCTCCCTGGTCCCTGGGAAGTCAATTCTGAAGTTTCCCGAGTGACTGGAGTGTCACTGTCATTCAGTGCTGTCCTCATGCACCAGAAGACTTTCTTGTGGCCCTTCAGAGGCTCTGGGGATGCGACATCTTGGGGAAGCCTGGCTGGGTCATAGACAGCGATCAAGTGAAGAGCAGTCTGGGATTTGACTCCAGTGACCTCTGGCTGACCTTGGGAGTGGGGTCCAATTGGGCAGCTGATGTCTCAGTCCCATTCATGCGACAAAACCTAGAGAGAACTCCGCTGGGGCCCCCAGAGGCAGGTGAGCTGCCTTGGCTGGAGAGACTCAGTCATCGCAGCTGGGCACCAAGCAGGTACGGTGTCCCCGAGGCCAGAGAAGTTTTGCAGACCTTTGATTCGTTACTGTAATAAAGCTGCAGTGGCCAGAGAGACACGCACCACATGACTCCAGTCATGAGAGGGACCCAGCCTGGCCACACTCGTGGCGATAGAAAGTGGGGGTCTGGGGTTCAGGAGCTGAGTTCAGAGGTGGGAGCTGCCATGCTGGGGGTGCAGGGCAAGAGATGTATGCTGAGTGTTTAAGAAGAGCCAGGGTGCTAAATGTCACTTAATGTGGGTTTTACCCCAGCTTCTGAAAAACATACCATCATCCTTATGGCACTGTCCTGGGTTCCAGTTATCTCACCTGGGGTGATCGTAGGGACTTCTGAGCGTGTCCTCCATGCCTGCTATGTGGACAGCCTTGACTGGACCGGGCTTGGGGTGCACAGGGTAAAGAGACAGGAAGGGGCCACTGGTTTTTGAGTCCAGCAGACTTTGGAGCCCGATCTGGCTCTGAGTATCCATGACTCTTGTGTGGAGACCCCAGAGTACCCGCCCCTTGCTAGCCACCCACTTTTGGGTTGCCTGGTTCTCTCCCTTTGCTGCCTTCTCTATGTCGTATGTGTGTGTGTGTGGACACACATGTGTGCCTGTACATGTGTACATGCGTGCATTCTCTTCCCACCTGCACCCTGAGCTCCTCTAGGGCTGGAATTTGACTTCCTACTACAGCGTTGCTTCTGGGCACCAAGCCCAGAAGTGTTTCTCAAGGACTAATGCGAAAGTGTTTCCAGCTCCAGTGCGGGTGGGTCTTCCCTGCTACTGAAGTCTGACTCTGAAGTCTTGGAGGAGCCCAGATTAACAGACAGGAGTGTTGGGAGCCGCAGCCCCGAGCCCGGTCGCCTCACTTGGCGGACGTGAGGCCTGTAGTAAAGAGCAAAGCCTGAGGTAGATTACCCCTCCCATCGAGCACGTTAGTTTCCTGCTTACCGCGTAAACAACCCGCTCAACAATATAGTCTGCCTGGCAACTGATGATGTTAGCCAATCAGCTTGCCTTGCTTACTTTAACATGATTGGACACTGTATCCGTATATATACTGGTGCCACCCCTGGGGGGAAGAAGAAGCCCGGAAGTAGAAGCCCAAAAGGAGCCGCGGAGAGCGGACCGGTAGAGGCTTCGGAGCGAAGCCCGGAAGGAGCCGCGGGGAGCGGACCAGAGGAGGCTTCGGCTGGGAGCGATCCCAGGGCAGGCTGTACGGAGAAGAAAAATAAAAGAAAAGATTGTCCACTGCCAGACTTTGTCGTGTGTCCTTCCTGCCGGCCGGGAGCGGACATCGACACAGGAGGATGCAGGCTGTGGCGTTGTCACACAGCCACCAACCGGCACAATAACTCCCCAAAATGCGCTGACCCTTTAGGGCTGCTAGCCAGGCCCAGAGCTCACGGTGGATGACCTCGCCACCCCGGAACAGTGCCGTTTAATTAGAACACCTTGACTTGGAAACGCTCATCCATTTATGAGGAACCAGCGGCAGGCTGCTAAGGACATGCCATAAGTTTTATAGTTATTGGATTTTTCAACTTGTTTACAAAAGCAATATTGTTAAATGGCCAAGGGCCAGGCCCAGTTGGTTTTCCTCCTGTGCCTTCTGATGACAGGAAAGCATATTATCTTCCCCAGCCTGCTCCCGGGAGGGGTGTGAAATGGCTTCCCATTTTGCTATCTGTTTAATTATCCATTCAGCCAGGCTCAAGCGAAAGCCCACAGCCAGCTCTGGTCTAGAGTGCAGCAAAGAGCTCTCTCCACCTCCTTAGCCCCTGGCCTGGCTCCCACCTGCAGCCCCCCTCCAAGAAAAGACCACCCCCATCCCAAACCTGGCCCCTTGGAACAATGTACCTGACAGAGGCTGCAGGTGACCTCGAATTTGACCAAACACCTCTGTGGCATCAGCTCGTCCTTGTGCATAAAAAGATTGCTTTACAAGAGTGGTTTCCAAACCAGGTTGCCTGCCCCCCCCTGCCCCGGAGCCCCTGCGGGAGGTTTTAAAAACAAACCCCTCTTGGCCTTACCCTTTTGGGTTCTGATTTAGAAGGGCCAAGTGCCTGACTTGACCACATCTGCCTTCCTTCAACCCTGGAATGCTGCAGGCTCTCTCCTGGTGAGGGCACGGCTAGAGACCAGGCCCTGCCCTCTGCTCTTTGTGCCAGTGCCAAGTGGGCATCCTGTACCTGCCTGGTTGGCTGAGCAAGTCGTCCCGGGTAACGTCCAGGTGGCTGGCCCCAGAGTGATCCTGCAGCTGTAAACCTGCTGGGAGTCCCCGGAGCACGTGCGAGGATCCTGGGAATGGCTTCCTGTGGCGCAGGTGCTTGGCCCCATCTTGCCCTGGGAAAGTGCCAGCAGTTCACAAGGGTGAACTTGACAGCTGCTGTTGGCTTTGGGAGTGACGCAGAGGGGAGGGTGGGGGCTGCCTTAGCTTCTCACCAGAGGAAGTGGTCACACGTTTACTTCCTGTGTTCTCCCTCCCACCCACCCTGCTACAGTAATTGGGGTGAGGACAGCCATGGCCATTACCGTGACCATACTAAGGCCGTGTGAGTTTTCCACCCCTGCGACAAACATCCAAGACAAACCAATTTAGAAAGAGGAGAGATGTGTTGTGCCTCACAGTTGCAGTCTGAGGTTGCTTTGGCCTTGGTGCTCAGGACCTGAGGTGAGAGAGGATGCCGAGGCCAGGGCCTGCCTGGGGTACAGGAAACAGCTTGCTTTGTGGCAGTCAGCAAGTAAAAGAGAGAGAAAGGAGTGGCCAGGACCCTAAGATCCCCTTCCAGGTCACGCCCCCAGGTGACCTAACTTCCTTTCCCAGGCCCACCGTGAAAGTCTCCACATATACACCCCACCCGTTAGCACTTCATCACACAGGCCTTGGGGGACACTCAAGAGCTAAACATGCAGGTTAGCCGCGATACACATCTTGCAGTCTTGAACACACATGTGCGTCCTCCATCTCCCTCCACCCTTCCCGAGTCTCTGAGATGTAAGCACTGCGCTGTCACATGGCCAAAGGCCCTAGCTGCAGTGACGCTCCGGCTTGCCACAGGCCCAAAGCACCAAGGTCAAGCAATAACCATCTGCAGTTGTGAGCCAAAATAAATCTTTCCTCTATTTGTTATTCATTGATTTATTTTTATTTTGCTATCAGGGATCAAACTCAGGACCTTGCACTTGCGAAGCAGGCACTTGTGCTGCTGAGCTAAAGCCCTGGCCCTCTTTCCTCTTTTTAAATTGATTTATCTTTGGTGTTAGTCACCAGACTGGAAAATTGACTAACGTGGCCTTAGTGTGACCATTACAGCCAACTACGGTAGAGGGGAAGGATTAGGAAGCAAATGGAGGTCCTGGAACCACGACCACCTCCTCCGATGACAGCCGGGTGACAAGGAACAGGAGCTCCTACCCTGAGCTCTTTGGACTGGCTCTCCTCAGTACAAGGAGATTCCAACAGGGACTGAATGGCTTGCAGTAGGTCACAGGTCAGCTAAGCAACTGGTCCAGGATTGCTCTTCAAATCTTCCAAGTTCACAGGTCTGAGGGCCTCCTTGGGGCTTCTGTATGTCTGACTCTGTTTGGAGAGCCAAGGTATAGAGGAGAAGGCTAAGGTCTTCAGTACAACAGAGAAACCACCGAGAAACCATAGAGTCCCCAAGAGGTTAAAGTAATCACATGGCCAGGACACTTGTAAATTGATGTGAAACAGTTTGGGAGGCTGAGGCAGGAGGGTCATTGTGAGGTCAAGGCTAGACTGGTCTACGTGAGTGTAGACCAGTATGCAGTTCAAGGCCAGCTTGAACTGCATACCAAGACCCTGTTTCAAAAAGCCAAAACTGAATAAATAAGAAAACTAACTCTTTTAAGCTCGACTCTGAGTAAGGTATTTAAATTTGGACCCTTGTCATCTACGCTAAGGGGAATTTTTTTCAGAAAATAAATTAATCCACTTCAATTCACGTACAAAGAAGCAAGGATCAGACGGATCTTACCTAATTAAGGAGCACAACAAAATGGTGTTAAAACTGGTTCAAACCAGGCACGGTGGCACATATCTGTAATTCCAGAGTTCTGGGAGGCTGAGGCAGGAAGATCACAAGTTTGAGCACACTCTGGGCAATTTAGTGCCTTAGTAAGACCCTATCTCAAAAGTGAAAACAAAAATATAATATACACAAAAGGCTGGTGATATGGCTCAGTGTCCTGAGTTCAGTCCCCAGTGCCACAAAAGCAGATAGACAAAACCCTAGTTCAAAGCAGAACTCAAAGAGCACCCGGACACACAGTACGTATGTGTCACCTACAGATCTCCTGGACAGTCGCCAAGTTCAGCTCCCCCTGCTCAGTGCAGCCGGTGTGGCGGGTCTGGCTTCTCTCTACTCACGCCTCCTCCCAGATCTGGGCATTTCTTTTCACATGGCACAGGATAGCTGGGAGCATCCTCCTCCAGGCTGGGTGCGGCATCTGCCGGGGTTTGACTGTGTCCCCCACAAAGCTGAGGTGCTGGAACTCTGGTTGCTACTCAGCATTGCCACTCAGAGTGGGAGCTTTACCACAGTCTGGGCCTTCCTAGGTTCACCACAGTGAGCAGTTACTTTTTTTATGTTTCTCAAACTGCTGTAGTCTGCTCCTGCTGCCTGCGTGCTGGGGATCAAACACCTTACACAAATGCTTTGCCATGGAGCCCGTAACAGCACCCCACAGTGACTTCCCAACTCTGCTCGGCCCAGCAGGGACCCTTCTGCAGCAGCAGCTGCAAACTTGCAAGACCGCACTTCCCTGACAGGAAGTCTGAGCCCACCTTCCCGAAACATTCCCACCCGAAAATTAATTTGAGAAAATTTAAACATTAACAAATAAGCAGAGGCAAGCAATAGTGAGCTAGCAAATAGCCGTCTTTGGATGCACATCGTGCTGCATTTCCGGACAGTTAAATTGGCGAACTCATCGCCTTTTGGCCTGAGAGCAGACTCCACAGCTGCAGGGGTGCAGCATGTGCCCTGTTTATACATTGTGGCTCGTGTGTCTGGTGGCATCTGGGCTAGAGTCACGGATGACAGAGTGCCAGTGACATGGGACGATGGCCCAGCCTGAATTCTGGTTGCTGGGATGGGGTCTCTCCTGCTCTCTCATGCACATATATGCTCAGGAACCCCCTCCAACCCCACCAAGCATTACATGAGAACAAAAGACTCGGAGTCAATTCCCGAGTTCCTGCAATGAGTCGCTTCTGGTCCTTGGTCCCCTTTCTGCATGTGGAGCTGCTACCTGGCATGGCCCAGGGAGGTGGTGGGCAGAGGTGGTAGTGGGATGGTTTAGGCACCACCTGGACATACCTGCACCAGTATGACTGGGTAGTTTCCTCCCTCAGGGCCAGAGGTGAGTGTCGTGGAAACCCAGGCTACGCCCAGGCCAGATCTTTGGTCAAAGATCCTACATCACCTGTGAAAGCCCACCGACCTTCCGTCTCAGTTCAACCAGCCACAGCGAGGCACCCACCCTACCTGTGCCTCCTCCGCTCTCAGAGTGCAGCTTGTCCTGCTGGTCCCTTTCAGCCTGGTCATCAGAGTGACTGCAGCCTGGGTCCAGGAAGATGGAGTCCCTTGTCCAGGCCAGGCATTGCCTTCTGGGCCTTGGGATCTAATATGGGCCAGAAAAACCAGAAGAGGGTTCATCAGGGGAGCCAGCCGGAAAGTTTTCTTGGTGCCACTGGAGGAAAGGGGTTGTTTCTGACTGAGTGCGGTCAGTGGCCACCTCGTGACGGCCACCATCACAACACTTTGAGAGGGACAGGGCAGGAGGAATGTGACCATGCAGGGTCTGGGCAGTGATCAGACCACATGGATTATGCCAACAAGGAGAATTTCTCCTGAGTCATCCTTAGCTGGCTCCAAGGAATGTTACCTACATAACTTAAAAGGCAAAGAGAAAGCCGTCGGGCCAGAAGTGGACACCACTTCCAGGGTGGGGGAGCACAGGAAAGAGGCTGGGATTGTTTGCATCCACGGGGGTGAAGAGTCACGGGGCTGAAAGCAGAGCTCTGAGAAGCTGGCACTGCATGGTTGGTGCTGGCATCAATTTGAATGATGATCCCAGCAGGGTCCCGACCAGACAGGAAGGAGGGAGTGTGTCTCAGTCTGTCTTCTGTTGCTATAACAACATTCAGGAGACAGGGGAATTTATTAAGAAGAGAGGTTCACTTAACTCCCAGTTCTGGAAGTGGGAAGTCCAAGAATGTGGGTTTTCTGCTGTGTAGCATGGCAGAGGGCATCACAGGGTGAGACCAGAGGAGCCAGCCAGAAGGAGCTGCTTTTACAGCAAAGCCATTCCCATGACCTGCTTGGGAGGGCAGAAGCCCCTTGGCCCAATCACCTCTCACAGTCCCATCTCATGAGGTCACTGCAAGGGCAACCACATTGCACCAAGAGTTTTGGGGGGTCAATGGGGTGGCCTCTGTGAGCACTGGAAACCCAGACATTGGGGTCAGCCTAGCTACAGTGACGGAGACAGCTGCCAGGTGCCCACAGGAAGCAGCAGGCCTTCAGGAAGAAACAGGAAGTTACTGGAGGGCCTTGGCAGGCCCTGCCAGATGAGTGAGTGATACAGGGAGCAGCACGGTTGGCAGAGCCCCTGTCTTTGTGCAGAGAGAAGAAGGGTGGGTTTGGAACTGACAAGACGGAGAGCACCCGGATGCTGGAAGATGTCCCCATGCCACGGACTGGGGCTCACAGGGCTGTCCACCTCAGCTCCCTCGTCAGGAGAGGAAGCAAGTGTCACTGTGTGCATCACTGCTGGCCAGCTGTTCTGCTCCAGACCTGGCCTCCAGATCCTCGTCCCCAGCTCTTCCTGTCACGTCAAGTTGACAGAAGCCCCAGTGCCTCAGGTGTGGCTGTGAGGATCGGGACTCTGGCCCTGAACGTCTGCAGCTGCCACCACACCCACGTGCAGTTCAGCCGCCCCTGTCTCCCAGGAGCCGCCTTCCCTGCAGAGCCAGACCCCGTGTTTCACCCACCTCGCCTGTCCCAGGCCCCTGGATCTGTCCCCTCGCTCGCTGTCTTCTCGAGCAGTTTTGTCTTGCCCCTCCCTGCAGCTGGGGGTTCACTGCTTCCCAGAGGTCTTGCCCACCCCCTCCTTGGCCTCTCTGGGTCACCTTTGTGATTCTTGGTCATCCTACGGTGCTGCTTGCCAGCAGTTTCCTGGGACATCTGTGACAAAGAACTAGCATCTTGGTGGCTTGAGCACTATAGAACTGTGTCCTCTCTTTCTTCTGGAGACCGGAAGTTTGAAATCAAGATGTCCCCAGGTCACATGAACTCTGAACGCTCTATGGCAGGAACTTTCCTGGTCTTGTCCAGTTTCTCGTGGCCCTGGGCCCATTCTTTGTGGGAGCAGAACTACAGTCTGCCCCTGTCTTCTCATGATCTTGCGGCCTTTTTCTATGTCTCTGTGTCCACTGTGTCCCTTATAAAGACAGGCTTGCAGCACTCGGGGCCCCCCCCAGTGGGACCGCACCCCACTTCTTTGTTACCTCTGCATTCACTCCGCTTCCAAGGAAACCACCCAGGACAGTAGCAGGCGGGACAGTGCGATCCTCCCCACCTCTCCTGGACGGCCCCTGGAAGCTGAAGACCGAGAGTGGCCGTCCCCACCCAGACTCCAGGGACTCCCTGGAGCCAGCTGTCACTTCCGATGCAGCCCCCACTTCACAGCCCCCCATGATCATCCAGCCCTGTGAGAACCTCAGGAGCTTCCAGACCCCACCCCTTACATGGCACCCACACACCCGGGCCAAGGGGCCGCTGTCACCGCACTCGCTGTAGAGAAAGCCACTTCAGCTTGGGGACTGGTAACAGAGGAGGAAGGCGACAGGAAAAGAACTCAACAAATAAAGGCCAAATCTTTACCACCACCCACAAAACAATACGCAAAAACCAGAGTGTCCCTCCAGCCCACCGATAAATAACCCAGGCCACAAAAATAATGCACGAGACAGCTCGTATAATGGTAGCACGTGAAAGACTGTGGAACTTTCTAAAATTAATTTTCTTCATTTTGGTTTATTAAAATTGCACTCATCTATCTCCCCTGTTAAATATTTTATTTTTTCATATTAATGGCTGCAATTTCAGCTGGTGCCTGTGTCTATCATTAACACTGTACAAACTTAATATCATTAGTAGTTTTTCCCTTAATTATGTGACTAGAAAAGAAAAACATCAAAGTTTCCGTGAAATTGGAATAGTATATCTAAATTGCCTCATGTTTATTTTAACATTAACAGTAAATGAAGCTAATGGGCTTTTATATTATTAAAAGCACTCATTTGTGTCCTGCCTGTTCTAATATATAACGAAGCTTTAAAAGATGTTAAATAATTAGTTATTTAATAGGGATGGGTGGAACAGGTCAAAAGGAAGAAATGTTGAAGGTAACCAAGGTGTGCGATTGAGGGGTGGTGTCCTTCCTGGGCTTTCGGATGGGGTTCTCTCTCCCTGCAGCCGCTGGCCTGCTGGTAGTGTGATAGCTCGAATTTATAATGACCCTGAGGTGTTAACCCAACAGAATCTATTGCGAACTCACAGAGGACACACATTGGGGGGGGGCAATAACATTTGCAATTATTTCTGAGCAATACCCATTCATAATTCAATACCTGTGCACCGCGCATGGCTTCCTGCAGCTGCTTGGTCGGCCCTGGAGAGAGCGGAGCCCTTACCGCTGCATCTGTGGGACGAGGCAGAGCCTCGTTGCCTCCTTGTGGGAGTCTGCGGGGCTTTGGAGGATGCCAGGAAGAGGAGGCATTGGTCCCGGGAGCACAGGGAGACCTGGGAGACCCAGCCCTCTGCTCCTAATCCCTGACTCAGTGGCTCTCAAGCTTGGCCATGTGGTGGATCCAAGGGGTGGGCTTAGAACAGCACCCAGAGGTTTGCTTCTGAGGTCTAGTGTGGGGCTGGGATGCATGTGACACTGAAGGTTGGGGGGTGCATCCAGAGACCCATTCAGCATATCAAACAGTCACTCCAAGCTCACGGGTGCTATACTCCCACAGGCTTGGGATGTTCTTGGAGAGTGAGTATCATATGGCCAACTCTCCTCTCCTCTGAAAGACCCCAAGTTCCTGGGGGGCAGGAGCTCTGGGCTGTTTCTTTGTCATCTCTGAAACACACCTAGCTTAAGGATGCTACCTGAGCCAAGACCTTGGGGGAAGCTGGCTGGGGCCAGAGCAGTGCATACAGTCCTTGGAGAAATCTCTACCGCTCTAAGGTGAAGAAGCCAAGGAGATGAATGAAGTTGCTGGATGTCACAGATCCTAAGTAACAGACAAGATGTGGACCGGGTTTATCTCCGGAGCCTGGGCCACTGCTTCTGAATTGAGTAATTTTAATCATGAGGGCTTTGAGCACCAGCTCCTGGGCTAGGAAACTGCTGCTTTTGTTACTGCTGAGCATAGAGCTTGGGATCCCAAAAGGGTTTTATTCAGTAAGGGGAGAAACAGAGATCATTTCCTCACCAAGGACTTAGGGGGCCCTTATTCTGGGGCAGAATATGCAGGATAAACAGGCTGCTCCTCCTGGTCCTCTCCCCTTCCCATCAATGCCTGATCTCAGTCTCAGAGTCCTTGCTGTACCCAGGGGTTGCCATGTCTGCAGCGAGAGGAGACCCATCTGCTGCTGCTCACAGCCTGGTTAACTTCTCCTGTGTGAGGAAACTTTCCAGGAAGAAAATTCAATTTGGCCACACAGCAAGTTAGTGATATGTATTTGCTACCTCTTGCTGTGTAACAAATTGTCCCAAACCTCAACAGCGAATGACAAACACTTATTAACTCCTAGCTTCTGTGGGACAAGAATTGAGGAACATTTTAGCTGGATGGTTCCAGCTCAGAGTCTCTTTTGGGGTTGTGACCAGGATATTGGCAGGTGCTGGGATCATTAGGGCTGTCCTCCCTAGGTGGCCTCAGCTCCTCACTCAAAGAGCCCATTCCTAGGCTGATGGATAAAAAGCTTCCTCCAGAGTCAAAAACCCAAGAACAACACCGAGGAAGTCACAGTGCCCTCTATGGCCTAATCTCCAAAATCACACTTCATCACTTTGTTTTATTCTTTTTGTAAGAAATGACTCACTGGCTGGGCGTGGTGGTGCAGGCCTATGATCTCAGCACTCAGGGGCTGAGACAGGAAGATCCTCATGCATTTGAGGACAGTCTAATTCATATAACCAGATCCTAATCCCCTTACCACCACCAAAAACAAACAGACTGACTAAATCTAGTCCCCACCGAAAGAGGAAGGAATTAAATTCATCTCTTGAAGGAAGGAACTGCAAAGAACACAAAGATCCCATATGATGAAGGAGGGTTTAGAGCACAGAGCATCCATAAACCATACAAATGCTGTCAGCCTTCCTCCATATCCACAGGCTTCTTCTCCATAGATCTAACCAAGTACAGATTGAAAATAATTAAAACAATGCATCTCTACTAAGCATGGACAGACATTTTTTTCCTTGCCATTATTCCCTAAGTAATACAGTATAAGAGCTATTTACCTGGCTCTTATTCATACTGTATTCAGTTCCAAGGCAGGGTGGTATGGCTGAAGGACAGCCATTCATAGCGGCCACAAGCAGCAGGAGCAAAAAGAGCAAAAGGGGAAAAAAACACACCTTCTTCCCTCCCTTATACTGTATGCTGGCTCCACCCCTGAGTGGGTGGAGCATTCACACCGCCAATCCCAGCAAACGCTAGATTCAGCCGCCTCCATGACTGCCTGAGGTTTGGGAGCCACCTAGACACAAACCGTAACACCCAATATATCTACATTTATTTCTATGACATTATTTTGTGGTTTTTATATACCCCACATTTTCTATGTTTCTTTTCCTCTCATCTCTTGCCTTGATTAGAGTATTTCTTCACCATTCAGCTAGTTTGATAGGTACATTCTCCATTTATGTTCTTTTAATAGTTAACCTAGAGATTAACAACTCATGTATTCAAAACTAATCAATAGCTAAAGTTAATCAATATCCTTACTTTTCTTCTGGACAATAGAACAGGTTTAGAACATTTTAAGTCCATTTAACCTTTGATCAACCTTGTGCATTGATATTTTTATATTCAAAATCTACCCTTTTCATTGTCTTTAGTGAGACACTTCTGGTGGCAATTCCTTATTCTCTTTTACTTAGAAGCCTTACTTTTCCTCATCATTGAAAGATGTGTTTACGGTGTGTAGACTTCTGGCTTGGCATCTGTCTTCACTCAGCACATGCTAAACTTCTCTATTACTGCCTGCCCCCCACAGCTGCTGGGAAAGGCAGCTGCTGACCCGCCACTGTCTTCTGAGTACACCGTTTTCTAGTTTTTCCCCTTCTCGACAGCTTTAAATATCTGTTGTCCTTGGTGTTCTCATTTCATTCTGATGAGTCTCCATGTGAATTTCCTGTTTTTAATCTTTATAATATTTGTCGGTCTTCTTAAAACTATGGCGTCTTTCTTCACATTTGGAAATTCTTAAACATTACTCCTGGAATCATTAATTCTGCTTCATTCTTTCACTCTTCTTCGCCTGGAATGCAAAGTGGATGTTTATCACACCCTTTTTACTCTATCTACCGTGTCTTCTAATTCTTCCTGTATGCTGGCCGTCTCTGTTACTCTCCTTACTGTGGTCATCTAATTCGCAGCTTCTCTCTTGAGCTCTATCTGATCTGCTATTCTACACATCCATGGAGTGTTTATTTTGATTTTTGTCTCTAGGGTGAATCTTTTCTTCTGTGACATTCTCCCTCTCTAAAAGCATTTTCCTGTTCCCAAGGATGTTATGAAAAAGTGTCTTTTTCTTCCTTTCAGATAGTAAACAACATCGTTTCATATTCTGCAACATGGGACTCCAGTAGGTCCTCTCTGGGGAGAGAAGCTGCCACGTGGATCGCTTCTTTCCTGAGGGCTGGCTTTCATCCCCTCCAGGCCTCGGTGAGGTAAACACACAGGGGCACCAGGAGCGGCAGTCTTCCCTGAGCTCTTCCTCTTACTTGCCTGTTGGCCTGGTAGCTTCTCACACTCTCATGGCTCTTGAATGCCTTTAGGAGGGTGTTTTTATTTTATTCTGCATTTCTAATCATGTCTACCTCGAGAGTTGACCTGAGTAATCCAACCTGCAGTGCTACTGGATATAGAGGCTGGCTCTAAGCTCTGCTCACAACCCTGGATTTGGGTGCTTTCTCCACGGAAGAAACTAAAACAGGAGGTGGCACGGTCCAGTCCATCCTAGAGCAAGTAGGGGCAATGCTTTGGGCAAAGCTCCTGAGGAGGACAGGGCCCTTGCTCACCACCACGCACCTGAGGAATCTGCAGGGCGGGGTTCTGCAGGGCGGGGTCTGGACTCTCCTGACTGCCCTCTGTGTGGCCTGGCCTCTGCCTGCGGCTTGCAGGTGCCCATCCCTGCCCCTCTGGCTGGTACTCTGCCTATCCCAGAGGCTCCATCTGCAGCTGGATCTCCTCTGGTGCATGCATGGCCCTGGCTCTTAGCACCTTGGCCTTAGCACTGAGGGACTCCCCATAGCTGCCACTGGCCTCTCTGGAGGACAGAGTGCCCTTCTCAGGTCCATGGAGGCTGTGAGGGCCTGGCTGAGGTCTCAGACCGACCTCTCTGGTCTTACAGGTCTGGCTCTGAGCACAGTGTCTGTGAGCACTGGGTGCATTTCCAGGAGGCAGGAGAAAGCTGAAGAAAGCTGGAACAATGAAGGCTGGGCGGGGAGACTGAGCTGGAATTGACACCCTGACCCTGTTACTCATGAAGTCATTCAACGCTCGGCTCCTGGGTGCTGCTCCCCGGCAGGCACTGGTGGGTACCAGGATGGAACAGGGCAGACGACTGCTTCCCCTGAGGAAGTGTAAGGGCACGTACAGCTGTGTGGCAATGCACACTCAGGGAATCTTAGGGGCTCCTCTACCGTGAATCAGTGTTCCCCATCTGTAAATCTGGGGCACACTGCCCACCTTGGGGGGGAGGCAGGCAGGATGGCCTGTAAGACACAGTGATGGGTGTGTGCAATGTTTTCCCAATAGAGGGCTGAGTCATAAGAGTGGTTATAATCTAGTGGGTCATAAAACTTTTTTAAAGGAAATTTTAAAAAACCAAAAATATAATTATAAGGGGCACTACAATGAGGGCATTATTCCTCTGGAGTTAATGTGTATGGGGGCACACTGAGTCATGGGAGGAAATTGTTTTTGTGTTTTATAGAGTCAGGTTCAAAGGAGTTTGAAGGCCACCGACCTTCCAAGTGCTGAGGGATGGGTTCCGAGTCACACAGATCTCTCTGGGACTCCGGCTCCAACACTTACAACAGCTGAGACACACCACTTCCCTTCACTGTGAGCCTCCCGACTGCCGTGAAGACTGATGAGCCAGGGCTCAGGGTCGAGTCCACCACAGTGGCCCTAGGACATCCGAGGGCCTCAAGGCACCAGGAACTGTCTGTGTTGTCACTGCTTCTCTTATATACTTTTATTTTATTTCATTTTATTTAAGGAGAAAAAGAGAAAAAAAAGGGTACAAGTTATACAGAATTTCAGAAAAAAATAAACAGTACAAAATTACTTGTTACTGGATTACATATTGTCATCTTAGAAATATTTGTTCAAGTTACAAAATTAAACCATATAAAGTGGACATTCAAACAGTGAGACTGCAAACTGTTCTGTTCAATGATCCAACAAAGCTTAGTAATGTCATTGTCTATCTTATACACTTAAATATACATGAAGTTATATCATTTAGAGCACTTTCTTTTCCTCTCTTTTGTACAACGACTATTACACATTTTGGGTTTTATTACTCCCACGGTTCTTATTACTTTTTTGGAAGAGAGTAAAACCAAATATTATAACAGAACAGAGTCGGTCAAATCAAAAGGGTGGACATAATAGATAATGTAAAAACATAATACAAGGTGATCAACAATAGTTACCATAATGCCTCCTGCTATCTCTAATAGAATTGCCTATATCATCAGTTATAATAAAATTGAACAAAACAGTAAAGAACGAAACCAACAAAACCAAAACATGGGAAACATTACAGGTCTTCAAAAGTAGATAATAGTCAACCAGAATGGGCGTCATAATGAATCCCACTATCTTCACAGCTGTTGCCTAAACTTTCGAACCTGGTACTATCAAGCAAAACAGAATAGAGGAACATCAGTCAAAACAAGATGGTGAGAGCAATACAGGGCTTCAAATCAAGTTAATAGAAAATCAAAGTGGGTTACTATAATATATCCTGTTTTTTAAAATTTATTTTTCCCTTAACTAAAAGGATAAAAATAAAAAAGTAAATAATAAAATGGAGATTGAGATAAAAGAGGGCATAACAGCAAAACAGTGCAGATCAAAACATAACCGTTTAAGCAAAATAGTGTTTCACCACAAGATAATCCCGACACAAAAGTAGTTACCATATTGTCTCTTTCCTTGAAATCTTTGAGTATAACTTCGTATACTGTAGCATCAAATATATCAAAACAATGTAAAACCATTCAAGAGAATGACAGTATTACAGGGTATTTAGAATCAACTAACAGAAAATGAACAATGGTTTCTGTATAATCTCCTTGTCTATAAAAGTTTTTGTTTATACTATCACATATAATAAAATCCAATAAGATATAACATGTTAAGACCTATGGAGACAGAAGACCAAAAGCTTGATGGGACTTCAAAACAAGATAATACTAAATCAGCATTACCTATTATGACATCGTTTTCTCCAAAATGGCTGTTCCTACCATCCAACCTTCTCTGCCTCATTTCTGTTGAGCTCTTTTTCTGTCATTAGTTGTCAGTTTGTCTTCTTCATTTTGTTTTCTGCTCCATTAATTGTGGCCTCTCTGCCACTATTTCTGGAATCTTCATATTTTTCTTTTTTAGAATATCCTGCAGTATTCTCTGAGAATTGAATTGGTGTTTGCAAATTCCCCTAGTTCCTCTTTATCCTGGAAGTACTTTGTTTTTCCATCAATTTCCAGGGATAGTTGTGCAGGATATATCAATCTTGGCTGGAGGTTATTATCTTTCAAAGCTGGAATTATTTTCCCCCACGCTCTTCATGATTTGATGGCTTGTGTGAGAAGTCTGCTGTAATTCTGGTGGGTGTTCCCTTGTAAGTGATCTGTTTCTTGTCTCTGACAGCTTTTAATATTCTGTTCTTATATTGGATTTATGGTATTTTGATTATTATATGCCTGGGTGTAGCTCTGTTTGGGTTGTAGGTGGCTGGGGTCCTGTATGCCTCATACATCTGAGTATCTTTACCTTTTAAATTTTTCATTTCATGCTCCCATATTACAAATCTGCCCTCCAGTTCAGATAATCTGTCCTTAGTTTCTTTCAAGCTGTTATGCCAGTTTTCGATAGAGTTTTTAGTTTCCTGGTAATCTCTTTGAACCTGCTTCATGTATTCTATGCTTTCTCTATTTTCTCCATTAAACAATTCTCCCCTTTTTTTTCTGTTCTTCCATTCCACCATCTGTTTTTTCTTGGGTGGTGCTTAGCATTTCTCTAACTATTCTGCTTATGTCTTGCTTCAGGTCATTAATAACTTCATTCCTGAACTCGTCTGTGAGGCTCTGGAGATAGCACTTTATGTCTATTGGTGCTGTGTCTGCTATTGCCTGTTTCTCAGGATTGGGGGCCGAGGAGCCTTTCTTGTTGCTCCCTCTTCCCATATTCTTTGTTCCTTATATACAAGCTTATATAGGAGGCCCAGCTTCCTTCCCTGTTGGCCACAGTCTGTTTGAATTGCGCCAGCTAGGTGTTCCCACCCACCGCAGTGCACCAGGGAGTTACAGACCAGGCAGCCCATGTGGGGCCCGCCCCTCCAGGTCACCTTCAGGCGCTGGGACCTGGGTTGTGCTAGCCTACTGGGTCTCAGCCAGCAGCGTCACGTAGGTTAGGCATTGCTCACCAATCCCGCTTGAGAGGGGGATATGTGACTGAAGTCACTACAGCGCCCTGTTCCAGCAAGTCTGCCTGGTCCCAGAATGTCCTCTGTTGGAGCCTCCTAGATTGTGGAAGAGTCCCAGTTTCTCTCACTCACTGCAGGTTGATGCACAGCTCCCTGCCTGTCCCGCTCTCAACTCCGTTCACCGATTCCTGTTCTCAGAGCTTTCACGCATCTCTCTCCCTGCCAAGCCAATTCAGACGCTACAGCGGCGGCAGAAAACCCAAACCGCATCTTCCAATGGCACGGGCTCCAGCTTCCATCCTGAGGCTTTATCTGTTCCTGTTATAGCACCAGGATTGCATTCCCAGTTGGTTTCTCTCAGCCCAGTTCGTTCTTGGGTCAGCAGGGTATATCTCCTCTTGCTTAGGATTCCTCACTCTGCACCATTCCTGGATTCTAAGCTGGGTCTTACAGAGAGCCTCCGTAGCTGCTGCTATCTGTCTGCCATGTTCTCCTGGAAGTCCCTCTTATATACTCTTATATATAACTCTTATGTCAGTTATTTCTCCATCACTGTAACAACTTAAAGTCAAAAAGCGCTATTTGGGCTTATGGTTTCAGAGGGTTCAGTCCACGGCTACTGGACAGTGGCTTTGGGCCTATGGTGAGGCAAGACGTCGTAGCAGGAGCATGTTGCAGGGGGCACTACTCACCTCACAGCATCTGGAAAGCAAAGAGAGAGAGAAAAGCAGGGTCTTTCCTGATATCCCTTTTAGGCCACACCCCTAATGATCCTACTTCCTCCCACTAAGCCCCACCTCTTAAAGAGCCCTCCACCTCCCAGTAACACCACAGGCTGGTGACTAACCCTTCAGTGCACGGGCCTTTGGACATGCTCTAGACTCAAACTGAAGTGTCAAGTAAGGGCTGTCTCCTAGTTACTTATTTTTGTGTAGTGCTGGGGATCAAACCCAGGACCTCATGCATGAAAGGCAAGAACTCTACTACTGAGCCACATCCCCAGCCCCATCTGTCTCCAATTTAAGCATGACAAGAAAATAGGAAAGTGTATTGTTTCTACTTCTTTTGATTTGAGACAGGGTCTCATTATGTGGTTCAGGCTGGCCTTGAACTCCCAGTGATCCTCCTGCCTCAGCCTTCCACCTGAGTGCTGGAAATATAGGTATGCACCATGCCCAGCTGCTACTGCTGTTCTTTTTATATCAATAATTGCCATACTTAGGCATCTGCACACCAGTGAAAAACCTCATTTAATCTTTACAGCAGCTGTGTGTGTTTAAGTCTCTCATTGCTTCCGTCTTATAGTTAAGGAAATTGAGGTAATGGTGATGGGTGCTTGGGACAGATGGATCCACAGATCTCCCAGTCTTGGGTCAGGACAGTGCTCCCCACTCTGGCCCAGAGCTGGTGTCTCCTCTCAGCCATGGCGGCTCCCCGTGAGTGGCAGGCTTGCTAACCCAGTAGCCAAGCCCCACTGCAGCTCCTTGGACACACACAGCCTTTGCTCTTGCTGCCTTATTTAAAAGCCTCACCCCTCCCTGTTGCCGGAGGGTAGAGAGCCCGGGGCAGCCTGGTCCTTGATGGCTGAGCCTCCAGCCCTGTGGCCCCGTGACCTCTGCCCAGCGCAAGTGGTCAGAAGCAGTAGGCCCAGGCTCCCCCGGGTTGGGAGCCCCCGCTTGGGGTCCACCCTTCCTTGCAGCCCCCAACCCTGGCCTGGAAGCTGAGCGGCAGCAGAGGCCCTGGTGTGGCCCGAGGTCCAGAGTTGCTAAGGCCTTCAGAGTCCAGGCAGCCGCTCAGCTCCGTGTCAGCTGCCAGCTCTTACCACATCCATCATCCAGTCCTTAAGACATATTAAAATGGATTTAAAAAGACATTTGCATTTTCTCTCTTTAACACCCACATTATTGCCACACATCGGCTTTTGCTTTAATTAAAATCGGTTTTGAAATCCTCCATGAAACTTCAGTGGGGTTGTTAAAGGCAGCAATTTCCTTATCAGCAACGCGTCCCCGCAACATACTGTAATAGTTATTTTGCAACAAAGCACAAGTCTTATTAATTTAGCTCAATCAAATCAGCACCGCGTTAATTTACAGGGCTGTAAAAATCTGGCAGTGCTGCTCTAGATCAAGGAACTCAGGGCAGGCAAGACACCAAGTGGGATGTTTATTTTGTACAATGGACCCTAACTGCATTTCTGTGATTTAAAAGCTTTGCGAGGCCTGCGATGATAATATCACATGCATATAGAATTGTGGGCTGCTATGCCTCATTACTCCCCACAGAGAGCCAAAATCATTTGGTATTCAACTCCTACCTAAAATATTTCCTCTTACATACAAATATTTTTTCTGCATTAAATGGCTTCTCCATGTTAATTTTTTTCCCCAGTGCTGTGAAGCAAGATCGCTTCCTATGTGGGATTCTATTTTGGTCCCGTATTGATCTTTAGTGGTATTTGCTAAGTGAGTAGCTGGCTTCCTCCCCACCTGCACCCACCCTTTTGCTCCAAATTGCAAGATTGAAAGAAAGGTTTCCGAGAGGTAGATTTTGACTTTTCTGTTCATCCCACCCCCTTGTAGAGTCCTGCTTCCTGGTTTACTTTTACTAATGTCTTGCTCAGGCACTAGGAATGCTTGTCTTGATCACATCTTAATCGCGAAGCTTCCTGATAACCGTTTCTAGGGTGTGTGTGGGAGTGCGGGCTGGGGCGCTGCTGCAGATGTAGGATGGAAATGAGCAGATGGAGGCTCAGAGAAGGCAAGTGACTTGCCTGAGGTCACACAGCAAGTGGGGAACAAACAGCCTTGGCCCTGGGGCTCTAGCGGGGTCTTCTCAGTCCCAGTCTTCCCATCACTGAATGAGGACTGCAGGAGCAGCCACAGACATCAGGGAGTCACTGAGTCACAGCTTAGCATAGCCCTCATCTGGCCAAGGCTGAATGCTGGGCAGTCACAGTGTCCCTCCTGTACAAAGCCAGGCCTGGTGTCCAGGGCGCCTGGCTCTGAATCACAGAGCTAAGAGCAATAACCAGCTGTCAGGCTGCAGATTCTGAGCATGTAAACTGTGTGTCCCCTCTGCTCCCAGAGACGTACCTGTACTGCGGAGACTCAGCAGACAGTGAAATCCACTATGCCTCTACTGGGCAGAAGAGAAACCAGGAAGAACAGAGTGTCTGGGGGACCTGGAGGCACAGAGGTGGGCGGAAGGAGAGGGCAGCCCAGGCTAAGGAAGCTGAAGTCCTTACATGGTCGCCGTGGGCCCTGGCCAGGCTGGGAAAGCAGGGAGATGGGGCCGCAGGTAGAAGAGCCGTGACAGCATTGGGGAAGCCGTGGTGGCTGCGGCCAGGCCCCAGAGCACTGTCCTCGAGGACAGCCTTGCCTTTCCCTGCTGATGTGTTTGTCAGTCACCTTGCCAGCAGGGATGAGCTCTGGGTGGCCCTTGGGAGAACTCGCAGAGCCCCTCGAGGGCCTTTGTGCGGGATGTGAGGTTGATGGGGCCCTGCAGGTGCTACCGCTTCCTTAGCAGTGATGATGTGGGACCCACCTGCCTCGCTATCGGACAAAGTCAGTGGGACCCAAACAACATCTCCACACCAGCATTAAGAACAGTTGGGTGACCACTCTGATCCACCAAGAGCCAGGAAGTTTCAGGACACCAGTGTGGGAGAGAAGGATGGTCACAAAAGCACCAACTCAAACCCACACTTGTTAGTCAAGGCTGCAGAACCATCTGTGGGCCCCAGACAAGTGTGTGTCCTCATCTGGGAAGGTAGAGATGTGGAGACGATGGCGTCAGTGGACAGGGAAGGAGTGGTTCCAGGCTTAGGCCTCGGCCTCGAGGCCTCTGCTGAGGAACGGAGCCAGAAAATCACAGCCAGGGCGCAACCTGGGCAAATCCAAACCGTTTCACTGTGCACCAGGAAAAGACTCTTCCAAAGGGATGCAGATTCAGAAGAGGTGTCCCGTCAAGGCGGGAGCTCCACTACTGACCTAACTCGACAGGCCCCCGGGAAACCCTCAAGGTGCCAGCACTGGGCTGGGCTCCACAAGGCCAAGCAACACCATTCTTGCCAGGGCCCAGGACTCCCAGAGCTTGGGTCTGCTCCTTGTCTACAGGCCCCAGCCACCTTTTGTCCTAGTGACAAGAGTTCCATCTTCCATGTTCATGAGCATTTCCTCCGATGAGTCTGTGCTGCTTTCAAAGGCTGGATCTGGGAGGCGGAAGTGTTCATACCTCACACCTCATGCCTAGCCGGGACCTGAGGCAGAAACAGACTACAAGGGCAGCAAGCTGGCTGCTTTCAAAACGGCTTCTCTCTGACCAGCCCATGGCAAGGAGGCCATGGCACACGTCTGTGGGGGTTGGAAGAAGGCACCCTCTCGGGGGCCAACCCAAACCAAAGGGCCTCCCGCTGCTGAATGCACCACTGACCACTCCTTAGGCCTTGAAGCTCCAATCATACCACAGTTAGTGGCTCTGCCGCAGACCCCAGCTCCATGGCCAAGGCCCCAGGCACATTTTAGTGATCACCGTGAGCGGTCCGCGCCCAGGCTCCCTCCAGACCTACAGATCCACTCAGCTCCAAGCACAAAGGTGGAGGAAGCTGTGCTCTGACCCACTCCCCTCTCCCACAGTGAACTCACTCAGAAACTCCACCTCGCACTCCAAGGCCTCCTCCGCCACTCCTTCCCTGGAAGGACAGGTGGACAGGGCAGGCAGAGGGACAAAGACCCCCTAAACCCTTCTCCACAGCCGACAGCCGCCCCGTCTTCCCCTCTGCTTCCTGCTCTTTAAGAAGGCTTTGTAAAGAAGAGGAACCTTCCATGGTAGCAGATGGTGGCTAAGTAGGAATGGTAAATAGTTTTAATTACTGCATAATGTAAGCGAGACAATAAAGGGGAGACAGTGGAAGCAAGCTGCTGCCGCCGAGGCCCCAAAACTGTTGCGGGGCCCCATTTGTCTGGCATGTGCTGTTCTCAGTCTTGGGAGGGCTTTAAAGAGAATGCCGGAAATATTAATTGCCCGCCTGGCTGGCCCATCCATCTTCACAACCGAGTAACACGCTTTTTTAATTTCAGGGGAATCGTTTTCAAATGGGAATCATGCAAATGAGTATTTTAGCTATTCATTTGTTTTACTGCGAGCGCTTTGTGAGCAAATGGCCTACAGCTTGCAATGAATTAAAAGACATGGGCACTGGAGACCGATTTTTAATACAAAGTCTTGACTCGGAGACGACCCCGACCAGCAGCAGAGAAAATGTTGGCATAGCAACTTTGGGCATTTTCATGCAAATTGGCTTCTATATAGATGATACAAAT
This sequence comes from Cavia porcellus, assembly GCF_034190915.1. Taxonomy (NCBI): domain Eukaryota; kingdom Metazoa; phylum Chordata; class Mammalia; order Rodentia; family Caviidae; genus Cavia; species Cavia porcellus. The sequence continues at coordinate 1,976,832 of NW_026947493.1, forward strand.
GCAATGTTTTCCTTCAACTAATCATCATAAAATTAGTTTCACTATATTTAAATGCCTCCACTTAATGCATTATATCCATATGCATGAAATTGCCTCTGCTAATGCAGTACATAAAATGCCAAAGACACAATGAATAGCCAAATTGCAAGCAGTTATGTTATCTCCCATAAAAGCGGCTTCCCTCTCCCCTGCTCTGTGTGTGTGTGTGTGTGTGTGTGTGTGTGGGTGTGGGTGTGTGAATGTGGGTGTTATTGAATGTGTGGGCAGCAGAGGCATTTATCACGAATTGCTATTAGCACATTCGTACGCACATGCACGCACACACATGCACGCACACACATGCACGCACCGAAGTCCTCTACAGTTAAGTAACAGTGAAGTTGTACTGTAATCTAAGGGGTGCCCACCCAGGCCGGCAAACCTCCCCTCTCAAAGCCTCCGCCGTCAGAATGGGGAGAAGCCTGGAGCTCTTGACCCGCAGGGAATTAGCTCGGGGGCGTGGCTTCCACCCTCACCTCTTTGATGGAGGGGATTGGAAGGGTGAACCCATGCTAAGTCTGAAACTTGGAACCCGATCCAATTGAGAAAGGGCTAAGAGAAGGAAAGAAAGAGGACTTCTGCCGAGCCCCGAATTTCTAGGCCCTGTACTGGAGCACACCTGTGTTCCCAGCACTCAGGAGGCTGAGGCAGGAGGAGTATCATAAGTTTGAATCCAGTCTGGGCTACACAGTGAGTTCAAGGCCAGCTGGAACTATGTAGTGAGAGATCCTGCCTCAGCAAAACAAAACAAAACAAAAACAGAAACAAATCAAACATGATCAGAGCTAGTCCTGTGGGCTATGAAAGGACTCTCGAGGGGCACATCCAAGCTCGGGGGAGCAGTAAGCAGGCGAAGAAAAGTTTAAACGCCAGCCTTTGAGGCCAAACCTGAGCTTTGCACTCTGCCAGCGCGCCCCCTGCAGGTGGCACAGAGAATCAGCCGGGACGGCTGCTCTTCTCTCAGCAAGGCCGGGGTGGTGGGGGCAGGAGACCACGGGGCCCGTAGACGTGTCTCCCCCTTCCGTGTGTGAGAATCCTTCATGCGGACCCCGGGTCAAACAGAGTTTCTGCTCAGTCTGGCGATGCCCCCTGTTCTGCTCACGTGGAGGGGTATGTGCCCTTTCAAGGCGGGGCTCCTGAAGGATGGAAGCAAACGCTCTCTTCTGCGGGAGGAGTGACCGAGGGCTCAGGACCTCACCTCCCGTTCCCTGGAGGACTTGTGGTTGGCGTGAGGAAGGCTAGGCATTTCCCTACAAGGACCTGTGAGCTCGTACGGAAAACCGTAGGGCTGTTCCTCAAAACATTAAAAACAAAACCACTGTGTGATCCAACAATTCCACTTCTGGGTATTAAAAAAAAAATGAAACCAGGGTCCTAAAGAGATATTTGAACACCCATGTTCATAGGAGCACTATTCATGGTAGCCAAAAGCTGGAAGCAACCCTAGAGTTCACTTAATAGATGAATAAACACAAGTGTGTTTAGATGTATGTTGGAATATTAGTAGGCCCTTAAAAGGAAATTCAGATACAAGCTGTGATAGATGAACCTGGAAGATATTGTGCTAAGTACATTCACCAGTAAAAAAAATGACAAGCACTATATGATTCTGTGTATTTAAAGTATCTAGAATAGTGAAATGCACAGAGACAGAAAGGGTAAGATGGTAAATTTTATGTGTATTCTACCACAGTTAAAAGTTTTTGAGCAATATACAAGATAGGAGAAGATCTTCCCCAAGAATGCTTCAGAATCCAGGGCTCCACTCTGACAAGCTGGATAGAAATCTTGGTAGAAAATGGGCCACCTACCTCGGTAAACCACTTCCGTATGAGATAGGTTTGTTGATTGAATTTGGCATCAGTGAGGAGATGCCTAAGAGGAACAGGATCAGGGAGCACTGAGTATCGACCCACCTCCACTTGTAAGTTCCTGCCTTTTTCTTTCTGTCGTCTGAACACCCCCCATCCATCCCCAATCCACGAATACTTCCATTTCATTTCCTTCCATGAGCCTTTTTTCTTATCTCCCCTCCATCAACGATTATCTCAGTTGTTTATGGCAAATGCGATTCTACAAACACCTGGGTCTTGGGGTTGGGGATTTAGCTCAGCGGCATAAGCTCCTGCCTTGCAAGCAGGCAGTTGTGATCCCTGGTACCGATAAAAAACGAAAACGACGAGAGAGAGAGACAGAGAGAGAGAGAGAGAGAGAGAGAGAGAGAGAGAGAGAGAGAGAACAAACACCCGGGTCTTGAGTTCACTGCGTTAAGCATTACCCTAAACATCGGTACCCTAACCCATCCTGGGACCTGGCCTGTGATTCTAATAGCAGCCACCAGGTGGCAGGTTTGGGCAAACCCAACCTGTATCAACAATGACGAATACCGCCTCTGGTGGCCATGGTGAGAGCTGCAGGACGACTTGTGCCCCTGCAATTGACCAGGTCTGGAGAAGTGCAGTCACATTGAAACACAGCGTCTTTGAGTGACTGCAAGTCCAGTGGCCTCCAGAGATGCCCAGCGGCTCCAGCTGCTGACACCCTCTGCTACCTGTGGCCTCCAGAAGAACTAGGGTTGCACAGTGTCAGATGCAATGTGTCTCCAGGCACAGGCCTCAGTCCTTCCTGGTGGGGTGCAGTCAGTCGTCTCTCCCACGGCCTCGATTAGGAGGTGGGGCCCCGCGTTCCGGCTCATTCTGCACCCTCTTTTCCAGATTCAGTTCCTTTGCGAGTTCCTTCCACATCTGCATCTCCTCCAGCTGCCTCTGGGGGCACTGGATTGTGTGGAGGCTTTGGGGAACCTCCTAGCGCAATCCGTGGTGCTTTGCTGGTTTAGGAGCAGCTGGAGGGGAGACAGTGGCCGCTGGACATTCGTGGGGGCTCCCTGAACGAGGCATGCCAAGCTCACCTGGCTTCGCTGCTGCTGGGATGCCTGAGCATAACGCATTTTGTTATCTGCCCAGCCTCGCGTGAAGCTTCTCGAATTTATTTATCTTTTGGGGCCAAGCGAAAAGCTGGGGTGACGGGAGCAGAAGGTGCAGATTCACAGCTGGGGGATCAACCCCGCGGAGCACAGGGAGCCCGGAGCCGCTGACCGGAAGGGCTTTCGGGTGCTGGACGCAGGCCTGGCTGGCCCTGTGTCTGCTCTGCTGTTCACTGCCCTGAAGGAAGCCTCGCCCAGCAGCCTCTCCGCACTTCTGGGCATCGCAGAGGCACTCAGGTGACAGAGTCCCTCTGGGAAAAGGGCTCGATGGGCGACAGCAACAACCAAAACCAGGATGAAATTTCACACACAGAAGGGACCCCGAACGACTAAGCTGCATGTCTAGAGTGGCAAGAGATGTCCGCTCTTGGGTTCGAAATCTTTCTCCTGTGTGACCCTGGGCAACATCAGCCTCCCTACCTGCCTCCTTGGTAGCACTGTAGTGAGGATTAAATTACACGGCACAGGCAGGAGCCGCAGATCTGGGCGGTCTCTGTGCTGACTCTGGACCTCTGAGGCACATGGTTCTCTGGTACTCTGGCTTCTTTTCTTTTCTTTTTTTCTATTTTTGAGCAGGGTCTCACTATTTAACCAGGCTGGCTTCCAACTCACAGTGATCCTCCTGACTCAGCCTCCCCACGCCGGGTTTTTGCAGCAGCCATATTTACCTGCCAGGGAAGCTGGCCACTTGGGGATCAGGACACCCCACCTCCAACCATCACACTGACCTCAGCATTACCCCAGCCAGGGACAAAGCCTAGTGCTCCAGAGGGCGCGACCCCGCCTTCCTGGCTTCCTGAGGCCCCTCATCCCAGGGGCTCTCGCTGCCCCTTTCTTCCTGGGCTTTATTTTCCCAGCTATGAAATACAAGGACTGAGGCAGCGGAGCACGAGCCCCCGCCCCCAGTCATGTCTGAGTTTTGGATTTTGGGGAGGTGAAAGTGTGTGGGGGGGGGCTGGGAGCGGCTCACATGGTGCAACTGTCCTCGTAGGCCTCTCCCAGTCTCCACGCAGAAGCCCGGAGAACCTGTGTCCCCCATCCCCAGGCCTTTCAGGGTAGCGTCTGTGGGATCCATTCTGCTTTCCTCTGCAGGAAGGAGCACAACAGGCACTCTGCACGCCGTGTGCCACTGTCCCAGAGAGCAATGACCCTGGGCTGGCTGGGCAGTGAAAAAGGGCAGAGAAGGCGCCCTGGGTAGAGGCTGCCCAGCCATCACGGGCACTGGGTGAGAATGGAAGCCGGGTCCTGACCACTGAGGCACAAAAATATAGTGGAGGAATGGAACGGAGAGGAAATGCAGGCGTCTGTGCGCGCTCCGCTTTGTGTATCTGAGCCTTGCTGGAGTGATCTTGAAACTGCCCCTGCTTTGTCAGAGTCTAGGACTCTGTGGGCTGACCTAAGGAGAGTGAGCCTCTCACCCACACAATTTAAGGGGGCACCAAAAATGCAGTAAAAAAAGGAGATAATAGAGCCAAGCACGGTGGGATCTGACTGTGATCCCAGCACTAAGGAGGCTAAAGCAGGAGGATCACCTTCAGTTTGAGGCCAGCCTGCACTGCGTAGCAAGACCCTATCTCCAAGAAATAAAGGAAACAATAATTTAATGAAGTATGTTTTAGAAATCAAGTTCAGTGCAAAAAGATCCATAATGAATAAGATGAGATAGGGTCTCACTGTGTAGCCCAGGCTGGCCTGGAGCTCATGTCGATCCTCCTGCCTCAGCCTCCTAAGGGCTGGCATTACAGGCATGCACCACTGTGCCCAGCTTTGAAATTTTAAATAGAGACAAGCCCAGTATCACCAATCTTCCCTGTTGTCTGGTGGTGTGAAGTGGCATTGGTACTGAGCCCTGTCCCTATCTTTATAAAGTTTGAAATTTTATCATCTTCTTTGATTGTGGTATTGAAAACGGGTTGCACTAAACTGTCATGGGACAGCTGGGGCTTATGAACCTGATGCCACTGAGTCACCTGCTGGCCCTGTCTGCTCCTGCCAGCTGCAGGCCTGGGACAGCTCCAGCCCAGACCACAGCCACCCTGCCCAGGGAGCCCTGGCCGTGCCCAGGGCCCTGGGGTCGCACCGCAGGCAGGAGGAACCCTTAGCCCTGTGCCTCGAGGTGTCCTGCTGCGAGGCCTTGGGACTCCTTTAATAAGAGAACGCTGCAGCATTAAAAATTTAGTCCCACAAATGTGCAGCTCCTCTCTGAGGTGCTGTATTTATTTAATCATAGTCAATTTGGGCCAAACCCTCTGAGGCGCCCCCGGACCTGCCTCTGTGTCCCCAAGGGGTTCAGGCACTAGGACCGCGCTTGTCACAGAGAATCCCCTGCGCCCCCCTCCCAGGGAGATAAAACACCTTAGCCTCATTACTCAGCTGGCTAATTACAAGCTGATTTAATTAAAGTATACAGATATTTCCTCAAGTTAGTTACATTTCATATCACTCCATTAGGAGTAATTGGCTGGGGTGAGGAGCTGAGCGGGAGGCTGGCCAGGTGGGGGGAGCGGGAGCCCGGGTGGCATCAGGCTGTCGCCGGGCTGCTTGGGCAGCCTGCAGCACTCCCAGCGGACACTGCAGGTGCCCCTGGGTCACTGCACAGCTCACAGCCCAGATCAGAAACAGTGTGACACCCTCCGACACTTAAAGGATCTGAAAATGGAGCTGTCCTTATCTAACACTGTTGAGCCTCCATTTCTTTCTCTGTAAACAGGAAAGAGGGCGACCTCAGCTGGCAGGCGCCCCTTCCTTCTTCCTCCTTTCTCCCACCAAGAACTCAGTCATGATGGCTGGATCTCCAGTGGCCATCTTGTGATTTTGAGGTGACCCTGAAGGTGGAAACCACCTCATGGCAGCAAAGACAGGAGTTGCCAGAGTCATTCACAGTTGTCTCTCGTCCCTAACAACCCGGATTTCACAGTGCCTAGGAGGAAGTTGGTCTCCTCTTTTGGGTTTTGTATTGTGTTTTATCTTGGTTAAGCCTCAGCTTGTTGATTCTGGTTTCCAGCTAACGGATTCTACCCCTGGCTGATAAGGCCTCCCTGCTCAAAACCGACGCCCTCTTTTTTGAGAGAGGCTGTGGGATGAGTGAGCGTTTGCCCGGTGCGCACACGGGGACAGACACGGAGCCCACGGTGAGGGGAGCCCGGAAAATGCTCACCACGCGTCCCTCTCTGCCAATGTGTACGCCTTCCTCTTCCTCAAGCCCCAGAGGCCTTCGGGGCCCCTCGCACCCCCTCACCTCGCCGCCGCCGCATTTACTTAAGTCTGCACCCTCTCTCTGGAAGTTCATTAATTTTTCGTGGGTGCCAACGCGAGGATCATTTGTGCTTATCCTCAACTAAATAAGTCAGGTCATAAGAGGTAATGCCGGGGGTAGTGGGATGTAAACAAACACATTCTACCTCAATAAACATGCTAATTTCCAGCTATAATATTCACAAGGAAGAGATCCATCACGCCGGCCCTATTTGGTGGAGGCAGCGGGCCTCATCCGTCACTGAGGGGGACTCCCGCCAGCTCGCCGCGGGAGGGAAATAGTTCAACTTAACTTGCTTGATGACGCCCTGGGGGGGGGGGGACATGAGCCTCACGAATGAGTCACAAAATGTGATAAAAGGGTTATCTTGCAGAAATGAGCCCCGTATCATCATTACCTGCGCCCCGGCCAAGGCCAGGCGCTCCATCTGAGTGATGGGGTCGCATTTCGTGTGAATTAAACCGGGAGGCGTGCAGCAGCCAGTGGGAGGTGTCTGTCCCAAGGCCTCTGAACAGGGCTTCTGGGGCTGAGGTGAGCCTGAGCACCGCCCCTGGGGGACAGCACAGTGCCACTTCCGGTCCCTCCTGGGAACGGTAAGCAGCTGGTGATTTCCTTGGTAGGAGGCGCCCGGCAGCTGTTCAGTGCCAAGGCTGTGGTCTAGGGGCTTTGGAAGCGCAGTCCGGTGGAGGCCTCGGTTTTCAGTACTCATATGTTAGCTCAGGGGCCTGCTGGGCCCATCTGTGGGTTTGAAAAGCAGAAGTCACTCAGAGGAGGGCGTGGAGGTCGAAAGGTTTGGGGCACCGCTTTTCATTCACGATGTGAACCCTCCTCCCTGAGGTCACGATGTGATGCTGGGCTCTGGGAGGTGCTTAGGTTGCCACGGTGGAGCTCTCATAACTAGGATTTGCACCTTTATAAAAGAGCCCAGAGCCAGGCTTGGCAGTGCGTACCTGTAATCATAGCACTTGAGAGGCTGAGACAGGAGGATCTCTGTGAGTACAAGGCCAACCTGGGCCACATAGCAAGACCCAGCCCCCAAAAAGGAAAAACAAAAAAAGGCCAGGACAGGCCCCTGCCCCTCTACCATGTATGGCCACAGAGAGAAAACGGCTCTCTCCGAGGACGTACCCCTCACTGGACACTGCGTCTGCCTGCAACTGGCCTTGGACTTCTGTTCTTTTCAGTCTCTTCCATGACGGCTTTTAGCAAACATGGGAGATGGGGACAAGTTCACAGAGAATTGTGCGAGCTGCGGAGGGATCTAGCAAGGTCCTGCTGCTCCCCACCTCCATCCCACTGCTCAGGCAACCCCCAGTGCTTCTGGAGCTGCAGGGTTCAGAGCCCCTTCTGGTTCATTTCCTGAAGGGAAAAAAGACAGGAACTGCCTTGCAGGCTGCGCTGGGGCTGGCTGAGGGGCAGAGCTGCAGGAGTCCAGGTTGGGAGCCAGCGGAGGCCTCGTGGCTGCTGCCAGGCCGGGCGCTGGGAGCTGTGCATTCTGGGCTACGAGCTTTGAATACTTTCTGTGGTCCTGCCATGGAGGCCAGAGGGAGCGATCTCTCCCTACCCCTGAGCTCTGCAAAGCAGCTCAGCTCTGGGGCCTGGGAGACAACAGCAGAAGGCTGAGGGGCGGCAGGAGGGATGGAGGCAGCAGCCCCAGGCCAGCTGGGCAAGGTCTCCCGGTGACAGTGGTGACTGAGAACAAGCAGTCCCCCGAATGTTCTTCAGGGGTGTGAACATCTGCCTGCTGAAGCTGTCTCTGCATGCTACTGGGTACATGCGACGACCATCCACAGAAGCCAGCAGCATCCATGCCCGTCTGAGAATCCCACTGCTCGGGAGCTGAGGCAGGAGGACTGCTGTGAGTTCCAGGCCAGTTGGGGCTATAACCTCACCTCTCTGGGCCTCAGCACCCCCATCCTCTCCTGAAGGAGAGGTTCAAAGCTGACACTCAGGTGTGAGCCCAGGTGACACCCTCTCATGGTGACATGAGCTCCCTCAGGAGGCCCAGTAGGACCCCAATAAGACCCCAACAAGCGTGTGCCATCCCAAAGGGGTCCTCTGGGTTCTGAGCTGGCTGCGGGACTGGCACCTGCCTCTCTCCTGGGGTTCAGGTTCGGGGTTCAGAGCACCTCCTGCCTCCAGACTTACTACCCAGCCAGCGGGGGTACTGGACAGTCCCTGTCCCTCCCTGGAAAATTCTTCCCCTCCGGCCATGTCCTCCCCAGTCGCAGCCTGGACCCTTAAAGGGAAACAGATGCCAAGCACTCAGGGCCAGGGACCAGCTAAGGGAGCTTCATTAGTTTCTATGAAATTGCTTTAGTAGCCTGGATGTTTGGGGGCTCGAGGCCTGCACTGGGGAGCCCATAGGAGGCAGCATCTCGGGTAGAGCCAGGAACACTTCCTCCACCTGGCCACTGGTGGTTTCCCCGGGCAGGGTGCAGGCTGCGGGGAGACTGCAGGGAAGGGCCACTCGGGTCCTGGCAGGGACTGAGTCCACCCTTGAAGGCCAGGACTGCAGAGGGCCTTAGATGACCTCCAGCTCACATTCTGACCACAGTGTGCAGGGAAAAAGTGAAGCCCAGGTGGGTGAGTGACTTGTCCAGGGTCACACAGCAGGTCCTGGCCAAGTCGCACTAGCATCCCAGTCTCCCAGCCCCAGCAAGGGGCACTGATAAATGGGCCACCTCTGAAACGTGCTGAATTTGGGCATACACAGGAGATTCCCCATTCTAGAAAAAAGTCAAGGAGAAATACTGCCTTTTGTTCCAGTCCTGTGCGTAACTGCTAAAGACCTGTGACATTTTCTTCCATTAGTGAATAAATCCTTTTTGTACCATGAATTTAAGCATCTCAAGGGACGTCGTGATCTTAAGATGCTGTGCCCAGGGAGAGAGCCTGAGCCCTAAGCACTTCTTAAAAACTTTTTTGAGATTGCGATCTCACTGTATGGCCCAGGCTGGCCTTGAACTCTTGGGTTCAAAGGGATCCTCCTGCCTCAGCCTCCTGAGTGTCAGGGTTACACTTGGACACTGCTATCCTCAGTTCCCTAAGTACTTATTCTGTCAACATTCCAGATAGAAGAAACTGATACTGGGGGACTTGTGTGAGGACTCAGTAAACACAATGGGAAAAGGGGAGGGGTCCACCTGTACCTTCTGGACCTATGGAGGCCACCGGCACTCCCTCCTCTCCACAGCCTCAAGTGATGCCCTCAGCCTGGCTTCTAGAGACAGTTTCTGATGCCTCAGTTTATGATGGGAGAAAGCCCTGAAACTCACTGCAAGAAGAAAATGCACTTCAAAGCCATGAGTAATGGCACAGTCCTGTAACCCCAGCACTCGGGGAGGCTGAGGCAAGAGGACTGCAAGCTCAGGCCTTCGCCAGGCAATTTAACAACCTAGTGAGATCTTATCTCAAAATTTAACCAAAGGGCTGGGGAGGTAGCGGGCTGAGAAGGTACTGGGTTTCATCCCCAGTGCTAGAAAGAAAGGGGCAGGGGAGAAAATGTCCCACTGTATCACCTTGCGTACCTTAAACGTGCTCGGGACCCTCACATTGTCTGCTGTTAGGCAAAATCATCTAACACAAATCTCCTGGCATTCGGGAGCGCTAAGTGCAGCCAGGAAGAGAGCCTTAGGCGGATGCCCTTCCTCACCCTCCTAAAGCGCCCCAGGCAGGGGACATCGGTACCCCTGGGTCCCACGGTCAGAGAGGCAGGGCTGCCTGAGCCTCAGTGACCAGCCCAAGTGGGGACCTCTGCTGCCTGAACCATGGCCATGGGAGGGGACATCGGTTGTCGGGGTCTGAAGGCCAGAATTTCTCACCGAGCTTGCAATACCTCGCAGTCACAGCAAAGTTGATGTGGCCTGCTCCCTGTTCACGTTCCAGGCCTCCGCAGGGCGCCTCTGAGCAGGACGTGGTGAGGAGCACCAGGCTCCCGCAGTGACAGAACCGGCCTGCCCTGCTGTCCTGCCTGCGGTCACCCCCCCCCCACACACACACACCGGTTCCCTCTGTGCCTGTGACCTGCAGGGTAGAGCATGGGGCGCGGGAGGGGGCCGGGGGGGCTGGGCCCCCAGCCCCGGCAGACAGCAAGGGCGCGCTGCTCCAGGGCGGGCCGGCCTGACCCCCAACCCCGCCTGCGGAGCCCCAGGATCACGGCGCGTCCCTTTGCTCCTCCTGCGAGTCAGGCACCCACCTTCCAGCGCTGCTCTTGGACAACACGCGGTGCACGTTCTGCTTGGTTTGATGCTTCCCCCACCCCGGAGCACCCTCTGGGAACTGCAGACCTGGAAATGCGAAGAGGACGGCCCTAGGGTCTCGGTGTCCCCCAAGCAGACCCGGAGGCCGGCACGTGGCGCCAGAGCACCTGGGGCACAGGCCGCGGAGCTGCTCGGGGCTCGCGTCGGCGGGGCTCGGCCCTGTGCCCTGGGCCTGGCTGGAGCAGGCGAGCTGCTGGCAGGGAAGCGCGCTGGGTTTGCAGAGGGCCAGGCTGCAGCCCTCGGCCCCGCCGGGGACTCCGGGGGCCCTGCCTGGGCCGTGCCCCTGCCCGGGACAGAAGTGTCACTTTGCTGGGGGGCGCCTGCGGCTCGGTCAGTTCTTGCGGCCTGGGCCCGCGGGCTCCCCCTGCAGGCGGCTCTGTGTACCGTATCCCGAAGAGGGCAGGTGTCCTCCAGGACACCCCGGTGGGGGCCCCATCCTGGGACAACGCTTCCAAAATTACCCACAGGGAGCCCAGAGCAGCTGGCGTGGAGCCTTTGGGGACACTTCCCAGCCCCTCTTGCTCCCCATGGGTGGTAGGAGAGTCAGTGAGAATCGAGGGGGTTTGGGGGTGAGACTCCCAGGAAAGCCCCTTCCAAGAAAGGGAAAGCCCTAATTTCAGTTGGGTACTCACCTAGAACACAGTTCCTAATGGATTCGGCATCCAAGTCTGACCTTTCACTGAACCCAAGAGACACATGTCGCATCCGGAGTAGTGGTTTCCTCCCCGCCATCGCCTCCCAACCAGGCACACCCGGGTCCTGGAATCCCAGAAGGAGCCGCCTCCCCCCCTGCTGGATCCCTGCTCTGAGGGCAGTGGGACGGCCAAGGTCCCTTTCCTGAGGGCCGCCTGTGCCCACATACTCCCAGCCCCTCTTCTCATCCTGAGGATGACTTCCTCACAGGGACCATCAGTTCCTGCCACAGACCTTCCCAAAGCAGGGAAGGCATCAGAAAGCCCTGGGTGCAGCTTCCTCTTCCATGCCCGGGTTTACCTTGATACCTGAAGGTGGCCTGGTAGGCTGATGTTATTACTTTAGCGACAGGTGAGGCCCACAGCAAACACAGCAGCACCCCTACCTGAGGAGACCACTTCCCAAGAGCCCCTCTGGAGACCTGAAACCAGGCTGGGGGTGCGGCTCAGTGGTAGAGGACTTACCTAGCATGGGTAAGGCCTGGGGTTCAATCCCCAGTACCTCAGCGGTGAGGAGCTCTTTACCACGTAAAATACCCCTTTATTCATTGTCCACATCTATGATTTAATTCTCGATTTTATTGATTGTATTCTTTACTACATGTGTTTGTAAAGTATTTTGGTGGTTGTTCTAGATTTTAACATATTCTCAACTTTCCACGGTTAGTGCAAATATCGGAATAAATACTTTCCACTTCCAGTGGAGTGTGGCCCGCTTCCCATCACAGGAGCCCACTGGTCCTCCTTTCTTTATATTATACATCTGCTCTGCATTGAAAACCTCATCAAACAATGCCAGGATTTTTGTTTTCAAGCATCCATCATATTTGAGATGAGTGAAGCAGACTATTTACCCAGACCCTTCCTATTCCTGCCCTTCACCCTCCATTCCTGTCACTCCATGTCTCTGTTTGATGTCACCTCGCTTCCACGGGAGGAGCTTCCGCTGGCAGTGCCAACAACACAGTCTCCAAGCTCGCCTTGGTGTCAGGATGCTTTCACGTCAGCCCCTTGCTGACGGACGTTGTCACTGGGTGTCCAGCTGCAGCCTGGAGCCTTTTCTTCTAGCACTTCACAAATAACGTTTCATTCCTCTTCACCTGCATGGTTTCCGTGAGACACTGACAAGGGTTTCGTTTTTCTCTGACTGCCTCGAAGACACTTTTGTCTCTAAAGAAGCTGGATTATCATATGCCTGAGAGTGTAATTAAACAAAAAACTTACCTTGTTTGAAGTTCACTGAGCTCCTTGAGCCTGTAATTTTGAGACGTTTCCAGCCATTCTTGTCCTGCTCTTATTTCTCGGACTGTGCTTTCTCCGCACCTTCTAGGACTCTGATAGCATGAGTATCTGTCATTTGGTCTTGTCCCCGTTTCCTGAGATTCTGTTCAAGCTTTTCTCAGTCTTTCTCTCTCTCTGTTGTTCAGATTTTTCTTGTAGGTCTATTTTCACATCCATTCTCTTCTGCTCTTGAACCCGTCCATCTTTTGTTGTTTAATTTCCAGCTCTATTATTACAATTTGGTTCCTCTCTATACTTCCTGTTCTGTTCTGTTTTTTAAAAACTGGATGTTGCTATGTAGCCCAGGCTGGCCTTGAATTCCTGGCAATCCTCCTGCCCCAGTCTCCAAGAGCTGGAACTACAGGTGAGTATCACCATGCTGGGCAACATCTCAAGAACTTTTAGACAAACATTTGAAATATTATTATGAGATGGTAGGTCTCATTTAAACGCTAAGGAAGATATTGGTTTACCAACCTCTTGATTGATCTCTCAATTGATTGATTTTAACAGGCAGTAGACTTAGACTAGCTCCAGGTTGTAAGTTCTAGCTCACTTTCTGTGGGCTCTGGTTCCAACATCAGCTCAGTTTTCCAAGCTTCCTTCAATGCCATTTAGGTAGGTTTCACACATGCAAGACAGACGACCAGTCTGGGACCTGAGTGACGGTCTACCCTGTAGTTTAGTTCTCAAGCTCTTGCACATTGTGTTTTGGGACAGATCCGTGTGCACTCTGGGAGGTGACCCTCAGGGTACTAAATTACAGGATTGTTTTGTTGTGCTTCTCTCTACAGTGTCCCCAGAATGTTCTGGTTCCCCAGGGCTCCCTCTCCAGTCCAGGCTTCTGTTTCCCAGCCCTGCCACACATTCTTAGGATTTTGCTAGTATTGTCATTTCTAGACATTCTCTGTGTGGTCTTTTTCAAATTTACCTGCTCACTTCTGGTAGACTCTCATTTTTTGGTTACATGAACTACATATAACCATTCCAGATAACCACAGATGATTCTAATCGGATGTTTTCTGCCTGGCTTGGCAACGCTGTTTCTGCTGACTCGAATCGCATTTATCTCATTCTCCCTCTGTTTAGAATACATGTACGCCCATGGTGGTCAAAAACAAGGTGAATGACTAAATTTAAAAGACGCATTGCCATGAGTCTGCCTCAGAATCTCCTCCCTTGCTTAAACACACTCGTCCCATGATTTCTGCCACTTTCTGCAGCAGTTCTGGAAATCGCCTTTCCTGAGTGTCTTTGGTTTCGCTGTCACAGCTACCGTGATGCCTCAGATTGATTCAAAGCCTTTGCCTTTCACGGCCCTTGTGACTGGGGAAGAGGCAGACACTGCACAGTGTCAGGTGCGAGAACAAGATGGACAAGGACTCATCAGTGTGTTCTTATTTGTCAGAAACTGCTGTCAGCATTTTGAGTTGACTCAGAACAGTGAGACAGTCATGAAAAGACACAGGAGAGGATGTGAGGGGCGGGGGTAGGGAGTGGTGAGGGGTACCTGGTGCAGGCTCAGGTGATGGACAGCGGGACCCTAACCCAAATCTCAAGCCCAGCCTGGTCCCTCCCTACCAGGGACTTGGGGACCAGTGGTCGACAGGCCCCACATTCCTGCCCACAAGTGGTGGCCACTAGAGAGGTGCGGGGCTGGTCCTGGCCAGAGCACCAGCCTTTCCAGTCAGGGTAGGCAACACTCACCCCTAGTTACCAAGGGTCACTTCCGGTCAGGGACAGGCCTGCCTTGTGGGCTGGTGGCAGGGCTGGCTCCCTGCACCCCTGCCATTGTCCCCTGGTAAATCTCTTGACAGCCCTCAAACTCTTGGCAATGCTCCTGCTTCAGCCCCCCAAGTGCTGGGATTATAAGTGTGCACCACTATACCCAGATCTCTGACAGCTTCTGAAGCTCCTGGACTCTCCTTGCCATGGTACCACAGAGCCAACCCTATGGGCACAGTGTACCAGTGGACGTGGCTGTCGTGCCTGGGACTAGTTACCCCAATAACCGCGTGAGAGGCAGCAGCAGATCCCCCGACCCCTACAGCCACCCAGTTGCAGAAAATCCCCACTCAGCCATTCTGTCCAGGAGCAGAGGCTGGCCGGGTCTGAGTGTATTTTATTGCTCATGGATTCATCAAACACCTGCCATGCACAAGGTGCAGGGACAGCAGTGTCCTAGTTGTGTCACAGGGCTTGGAAACAGCTGCAAGTGGCAGTTGTGCTGGGACATTCGCACTTAGAGCCGTCATGCTGCAATCCCAATTGCTGAAGTCCCAGGAGGCAGAGGGGAGGAGGGGGAGCCACATGCAGTAAAAACAGGGGTGTCCCAGGCAGGCTCCGGAAAGGGCTCACCTCTCTGCATTTTCATAGGGACTGGCTGTTAGGGATGCTCCGCATGTACACGTGAGGAGCGCGTCACACACCCGTGTAGACCCGCCCAACACACAGCCAATTTCGGGTCCTAGCCAGGGCTGCGTGACCATGATAGGCCACCAGATGGCGCTGCGGACATCCCAACCCCAGGAGAGCCTGGGACTTAGTGTGAAGACCCTCTGCCAAGCGTTGCCAAGGTTGGCCTCATAGACAAGCTATCCACCTGCCTCGGTTTACAGATGGGGAAACTGAGGCTCAGAGAGGGGATGGCCAAGGGGAAGGGCAAAGGAAGGGACCAGCACTGCAACAGTTCAATGTGCACAGGTGTCTCTTAAGGTGCCACTTGAAAATCAACAGAATGAGCCTGACATGGGGATGCAGACATGTAGAGCCAGCATGCTGGGAGGCCGAGGCAGGGGGATCTTGAGTTTGAACCCAGCCTGGGTGACATAGTGAGACCCTGTCTCAAAATAAAAAATGCTTTTAAAAAGGCTCAGGGTATAGTTTGATGTGAAGGTCCTGGATGTCAAAATCCAGTATGAAAGAAACAAATTAACAAAATTAAGACAGAGAGCAAGGCACACATACAATCATAATAGCACCACCTCCCCAAAAGGCTGCACCATCCATCAAGGGCCTGCGTCTCCACCACAGGTCACTCAGACTGAAACAAGCCAATCCCAACCAACCTCCCTCCCAGTGCAGGGTCCCCCAGGGTTGCAGAATACATACTCAGGCCTGAGGTTGGGGGTATGCCCCAGAATTGGGGATCCTGAGGTCCCCCAGGGATTCCCCCACAACATGGCCACAGGAGAAAGTAGCCTCCTCTCCCATGACTCCACACTGGCCCTTCCACCCTGCTGGAATTCCCTTCCCTGTGCCTCCTGGCGAGGGAGCTTCGGGAAGCCCTGGCTCTGTGCCCAGACCTGCTGGGGCCCCAAGCCACCCCCATACAGCTTCCATGCTTTAACTTGGTCCTGCTGCATGAGACCTGAGGCCCCGGGCTGAGCTCTGGCCTCACAGGGGTGACAGCGCCCAGCCTGAGATGACCTTGGTGGCAGCGTGCAGCTGGTGCGCTTGTACCTGTGCGGTCAGGGGGCTGTGCCAGCAGATGGAGTGCTCACACTCCCCCTTTTCCTCTGGTGCCCAAAAAGCTGTTCAGATACCACAAGAAAAACTAACCAGTGTCACTTGCAATCAAACAAACTGGGAACTTAAATATCCACAGTGGGGCCAATAATAATCATCATGATGACACTGCACTGAAAGCAGCCTCGAACTGTTCAGGACAAGCCCATATGAGGACCTGAAGGGAGCAATAAGGTCATAGTGCCCATTTTACAGAGGAGAAAACTGAGGCACAGAGTGCTTACATGGCAGGGTAAGGACACAATGCATTCCTTTTGGGGCATACTTATTTTAAATTAAGCTGTGCAAAAGTTTAATGCCATGAGAAAGTCTCTCTGCTCCAAAGTGTGAAGTGTGTGCATGTATGTGTGTATGTGAACAATAAAATAGGTTAAAAAAAGACAGTTGGGTAAAATACACCCAGATGCCCACAGTGGTTTACATTGGGTAATAAGCTAGTAGGTGATTTTGGTGTTTGTGCTCCTCTGCAGTTTCCACCTTCTCCATAATAAGCAGGAAGTCTTTTTTTTTAAATTTTATTTAAGGAGAAAAAAAAAAAACAGAAAAAGGGTACAAGTTATACAGGATTTCAGAAAGAATAAACAGTAGGAAATCACTAGTTAATAGATTACATATTGTTATCTTAGAAATAGTTGTTCAAGTTACAAAATTAAAGCATATAAAATGAACTTTCAAACAATGAGACTGCAAACAGTTTTGTTCAATGATCCACAAAACTCAGTAATATGGTTATCTATCTTATACACTTAAATATACATGCAGTTATATCCTTTAGAGCACTTTCTTTTCCTTTCTTTTGTACAATGACAATTACACATTTTGGGTTTTATTACTCCCACAGTTCTTATTACTTTTTTTGAAGAGAGTAAAACCAAATGTGACATGACAGAGTCAGTCAAATCAAAAGGATGGACATAATACATACCGTAAAAACAAAATACAAGGTGATCAACAATGGTTACCATACTGCCTCTTGCTATGTTAAAAAGAATTGCCTATATCATCAGTTATAATAAAATTGAACAAAACAGTAAAGAATAAAACCAAAACACTGAAGACATTACAGGACTTTAAAAGAAGATAATAGTCAACCAGAATGAGTGTCATAATGAATCTTATTGTCTTCACAGTTGTTGCCTATACTTTCGAACTTGGTACTATCAAGCAAAGCAGAATAGGGGAAAATCAGTCAAAGCAAGATGGTGAGAGCAATACAGGGTTTCAAATCAAGTTAATAGGAAATTAAAGTGGGTTACTATAATGTATCCTGCTATTTTTTATTTATTTTTCCCTTAATTAAAAAGATAAAAATAAAAAAGTAAATAATTAAAAAAAGGAGATTAATATAAAAGAGGACATAACAACAAAACAGCGCAGGTCAAAACATAACCATTTAAGCAAAATAGTGTTTCACCACAAGATATCCTGACATAAAAGTAGTTACCATATTGTCTCTTTCCTTGAAATCTTTGAGTATAACTTCGTATACTGTAGCACCAAACATATCAAGACAATGTAAAACCACTCAAGAGAATGACAGTATTACAGGGTATTTAGAACCAACTATCAGAAAGTGGAAAATGGTTTCTTTATAATCTCCTTGTCTATAAAAGTTTTTGCTTATATTATCACATATAATAAAACCCAATAAGATGCAACCTGTTAAGACTGATGGAGACAGAAGAAATAAAAGTTTGATAGAACTTCAATACAAGATGATACTAAATCAGCACTAGCTATTATAATGTCTTGTTTTCTCCAAAATAGCTGTTCCTACCATCCAACCTTCTCTGCCTCATTTCTGTTGAGCTCTTTTTCTGTCATTAGTTGTCAGTTTGTCCTCTTCATTTCTCTTTCTGCTCCATTCATTGTGGCTGCTCTGACACTGTTTCTGGAATCTTGGTATTTTTCTTTTTTAGAATATACTGCAGTAATCTCTGTAGAGTTGAATTGGTGGTTGCAAATTCCCCTAGTTCCTCTTTATCCTGGAAGCATCTTGTTTTTCCATCAATTTCTAGGGACAGTTGTGCAGGATATATCAATCTTGGCTGGAGGTTATTATCTTTCAAAGCTTGAATTATTTCCCCCCATGCTCTCCATGATTTGATGGTTTGTGCTGAGAAGTCTGCTGTAAGTCTGATGGGTGTTCCCTTGTAAGTGATCTGTTTCTTGTCTCTGACAGCTTTTAATATTCTGTTCTTATATTGGATTTCTGGAATTTTGATTATTATATGCCTGGGTGTAGCTCTGTTTGGGTTGTAGGTGGCTGGGGTCCTGTATGCCTCATACATCTGAGTATCTTTACCTTTTGCTAAATTAGGGAAATTCTCTTGGATTATTTCTGTGAATAGCTTTTGTAATCCATTTGTTTGTGTCCCTACCTCTTCTTTTATGTTCTTAATTCTTAAGTTATAGATCCTCTTATCATCTTCTAGCCTTTGTATTATTGCTGTTTGTTTTCTTGCTATTTTTAAGAAGTTTTTCATTTCATGCTCCCACATTACAAATTTGCCCTCCAGTTCAGATAATCTATCCTTAGTTTCTTTGAAGTTGTTATGCCAGCTTTTGATAGAGTTTTTAGTTTCCTGGTAATCTCTCTGAACCTGCTTCACATATTCTATGTTTTCTCTATTTTCTCCATCAAACAATTCTCCCCCCTTTTTTCTGTTCTTCCATTCCACCATCTGTTTTTTCTTAGGTGGTGCTTAGCATTACTCTAACTATTCTGCTTATATCTTGCTTTATTTTGTTAAATACTTCTCTTTTGAACTTGTCTATGAGGCTCCGGAGATATCGATTTATGTCTATTGGTGTCGTGTCTGATATTGCATGTTTTCTGTCTTTATTCTCCTTTGCATTTACCTTTATTGGGTCAGTGTTCTCAGGACTCGGGAATGAGGACCCTTTCTTGTTGCTTCCTCTTCCCACACTTTTTGTTCCTTCCTTACAAGTGTATATAGGAGGCCCAGTTTTTTTCTTTGTTGGTTACAGTTTGTTTGAATCGCGCCGGCTAGGTGTTCCCGCCCACTGCAGTGTATTAAGGAGACACAGACCTGGGCAGCCTCTGCTGGGCCTGCCCCTCCCGGTCAACCTACTGAAGGCTTCACTGCTAGGGTGCACCTCCAGGTGCTGGGACCTGGTTTGGGCTAGCCTACTGGCTCTTAGTCAGCGGCGTCGCCAGGCCAAGTGCTCCCCACCAATCCCGCTTGAGAGGGGAATATGCAACTAAATTCACTGCAGCGTCCTGTTCCGGTTAGTCTGCCTGGTCCCAGGATGTCCTTTGCTGAAGCCTCCTACTCTATGGAAGGGTCCCCGTTCTGCTCACTCACTGCAGGTCAATGCAGGGCTCCCCACCAGTCCCACTCTTAGCTCCATTTGCCGGTTCCCACTCAGAGTTTTCGAGCGTCTCTCTCCCTGCCCTGCCAATTTGGATACAGCAGCGGTAGCAGGAAATTCAAATTGCGGCTTCCAATGGTGTGGGATCCAGCTTCCACGCTGAGATTTTATCTGTTCCTGTTATAGCACCAGGATTGGGTTTCCAGTTGGTTTCTGTTAGCTTAGTTAATTCCTGGGTCAGCAGGGTATATCTCTCCTTGCTTAGGAGTCCTCACACTGCCCCATTCCTGGATTCTAAGCAGGGTATCTCAGAGAGCCTCCGTAGCTGCTGCTATCTATCCACCATGTTCTCCTGGAAGTCCAGCAGGAAGTCTTTAAAATCAGGAAAAGAAGCAGGCATTGTGCACTATCTGGGGGGAATCTGAGGGGAGGAGTCCAGGCCCTGGTTAGGTGTGAAGAGGGTCCAGACGGAATAGACCTTAGTCCTGGAGGTACTTTTCCAAGCTGGTGGGGCCTTCTGGGCTAGAGGTTGTTGTGTCCTCATAAATTCATCCACCACCCACCCATGCACTCACCCAACTGTCCACCCCTCAACCTGTCCACTCACTTATCTACTCGTCTACCCGTCCACCTATCTATCACCCCACCCACCAACCAACTCACCCACTCATCCATCCAAGCTGTCCATCCATCTACCCATCCGCCCATCTACTACACATCTATCCTCTCGTCCACCCACCTGTCCACCTATCCACCTACTCACTCACCCACCCGTCCACTCACCCACCCATCCACCCATCCATGCATTGGCCCACCCACCCACCCATCCACCCACCCATCTACCCATACTCACTCACTCGAACCAGGCTTGGTCCTGGCCCTCTCTGAGCTGGACTGAGAGACATTGAGGGCCTGAGCCAAGGCGGGGCAGGGAAAGGCTGATGCTGGGCAGCAGGGGAGTGGTCCAGGAACAGAAGGGCAACACAGGCACCATTTGGGCAAGGAGCACCTTGGCTCTACCCATGGCTCTGACTCGGGCTGCACCTGCTTGTCAGGCCACTCTGATCAGAGCTGTGTCCCCAGAGTCAAGGACGCACAGACAGAGAGAAGGGAAGAAGACAGAGGCAGACCACGGCCCCTCCTGCAGCCTGTAACCCAGGGGAGGCCTTGGTACCTCTGATTCATGAAGGGCTCTGGAGGCTGGGAAGGAGAGGAGCCACGGGCCCATCCTGGAGAAGGGGCTACAGATGCGAAGGGGCAGTCAGAGGAAAGCAGGGGGAGGGCCTCAGCTCTGTGAGAGACGAGCAGCATCGTTCAAATAAAAGAAACGCAGATGAAACCTCTCCGAGATGCCGTCCGCCGCCCATCGGACGGCGGGAATCCCAGAGTCTGGCCAGCCTCGAGGATGGGAAGGTGGCAGAGGACACAGCCGGGTGGCAGGGGACCACGCTAGTGGGGGCATCGGGCAGAAGGCATCTACTTTCAACTCCAGAGGCCAGAGCTGACCCCGCAGGGAGAGAAACATGCAGGCAGACAGACAGACAGACAGACAGTTTATTAGTATGACACGTTAGCAACCCATAACAAATGACACCAATGTACAGATAAAGCACGACAGGGTTGAATCCATCGTTCTGGGTGAACCCAAGTCAGACTTTGCTCCATATGCTTTATTTTGTGGATAGACTTGGAAGTCATAAACAGAATTTTACAGGAGTTCCTAGGAACCCGAAGGCAAAAGGAGCGCGGCCACGTGCTTGGCACATTAGGACCCTGACCACCCGGAGAGGGCTCTTCCGCATGACGTCCCACAAGGCGAGAAGGAGGCGAGAACCAGGCCGCAGCACCGCCGTATTTGCTTCCAGACTCAACTGCGTCACAAGTCACAGAGCTATCACGGCACCCACACAACACCAGGGAGATACGGGTGCTGCCAGACGTCTGATGACACCTCACGTGACGGGGGACTGCCTTTCGTATACGACAAGAGTGTTGTGGCTCTTCCAAAAATGAATTCTTCTCTTTTAGACGTAGTCCTAGAATATGAATGGAACAGGAGGGTGTCTGGGTTTGCTTCCGAGATCATTTTGTTATGGGGGCTGGCATGGAACCAGGTGAGACAGGAGGTGGCCACGCTGAAGCCCTGCTGGAACCTCTGAATGAGCGCTCCAAGCCCCTCGCTTTCTTTGAGACAAGGTCTCTAATTCACTCAGTTGCCCAAGACTTGGCTTGAACCTCCAGTCCTTCCTGCCTCAGCCTCCCAGAGTGCAGGCGTTCCCTTACCACTCTCAGCTGGGCACCCGCCCTGCTGTCCGCACCGGAGCAGGGAGAACTTGGTTCACCCACACGGATGCTCGCGGGAGGAACGGCAGCGGCTCTGTTCCTTTACAGGTGCTTGAGGGAGTGCTTAAACATTAAAGGCTCTCGCCGCTGGGGACACAGGTAGCATCTCTGAATCACAGCCTGGCAGCTTCCGTGAACATAAACTTC
This sequence comes from Cavia porcellus, assembly GCF_034190915.1. NCBI lineage: Eukaryota > Metazoa > Chordata > Mammalia > Rodentia > Caviidae > Cavia > Cavia porcellus. The sequence continues at coordinate 1,998,699 of NW_026947493.1, forward strand.
CGTGTCACCCAGCCACCACACCTGCAGTCATCAGCCCCAGAGAAGTGGAAACGTAGGTCTGCACAGAAGCATAATGTTTACCGGGCAATCTTCAGAATCGCCCTGAGCCAGAAACAACCCAAAGAGCCATTGTGTAGACAATAGATAAATAAACTTGAGCTCATCCATGGAACGCAGTACAGAGGTATGAGCCCCTCGTACGCACGACGCTGTGGACACCTTGCAAAAGTGTTTATGCTAAAAAGTGTTTATGCAAAAGTGTTATGCTGTTGACAGCAGCCAGATTCCCAAGGCCACATAGGAGTCCAGGTGCAATGGTGCTTTCTAGGAGGCCACCTCCTCCAGCCAGCCTTCCTGTGACATTCTGAGAAAGGCAAGACTGGGGGAACTGAAAAGAGCCCTGAGTGGGCACGGGGAGGAAGGGTGGGCTGAAAAGGGCAGAAAGAAATTTTCTGCTGTGACAGAAATACTCTGTTATATATTTATAACATCTCATAACTGTTTTTTGGTTTTGTTTTGTTTTTGGTCTTTTGAGACAGGGTCACTATAGTTCAGGCTGGCCTTGAGCTCACTTTGTAGCCTAGGCTGATCTCGAACTATCAAGGATCCTCCTGTCTCAGCCTCCCGAGTGCTGGGAGTACGGGCGTGCACCACCAAGACTGGCGTATAACTGTCTATTTAAAAGGGGTGAAGTTTACAAGACCGCAAGTTGGCCCTTGACAAAACCATCACCAACATGTTGGCTGAATACCTGGTGAATCAGTGGGCATAGAGCAGCACCCAGGAGGAGGACTCAGGGACAAACTCTCGCTGATCAAGGATAGCGAGCAAGCTCGGGCCTGGCAAGCGAGGGAGGGCTGGGCTCAAAAGAGAAAGCAAGGTCTCCAGCAACATTTCCACCCCGAGGGATGTTGCAGAGTGACTTCACAGCTGCACGAGGCTGCACAGAGGAACAGGGACAGTGGTGAGCCGGAGCAGGTCTGCAGACAGACTCCATGGCCAGCTGCTGTGCCCATCCTGCCTCGCAGCCATGCAGCCCCAGGCCGGGCCCTGTGCGCCTCAGCCCCTGGCTCCACATCCGGGTGGCCAGGAGGTGAGCTGGCTCCTGCGCTGGCCTCAGAGGCCCTGTGGTGGTGGGCGGTTGGGGTCCTGACCACACTGGCAGAGCTAAGTTTGTGGAGAAGGGCTGGGAGTGCAAGGAGGGGGCTTGAAAAGCAGGGAGTTCGTGCATCTTATGCCCCCAGCCCAGCACCTCTGGTCCAGGGGTTCTGGGGATGCAGAGCCTGGAAGGAGGACAGTGGGGTACAGGGTGTGGGAGGAGCTGGGCTCTTCTCAGCCCAGAGCAGGTGGTAACTTCCAGAAGCCTCGCAGGAAGGCTTCCTGGAGGAGGCCTCCTGGGAAGCAAACTCTTCTAGGTGGGGGTTTTGCTTCTGAAGGTGGGTTCTTTGGTGATTTCCTATGCACATTTCCTACCTTCCTGGGACACCTGCACTTCCTGCATCCAGGCAGTAGCCACGGAGCATGGTCATCAGGGACCCGAGAGGGGATACTCTGAACCAGGAGCTTGGGGAAATCACAGCGGCTTCCTGCATCATGAGGTCACATCCTGAGGAGCATGGTGCTGGGAGGGTGACCAGACTCACCAGGGAGCTAAGAAGAGGTGGCATCAGACTGGAAGCTCCTCACAGAGCAGGGGTGCTGTGGGATGCAGAGGCCAGGGCTCCCTCCATAGCCAGCTGAATCTCTGGGTGAATTTCCATTGTCCATAGCTGGCTGCTGTGTCCACGCTCAGCCTGGGTCCAGCCCCGAGGCCTCAGCCTGTGCCTGAAAGGGCCACCAGAGGGAGCCCCTTGACCTTCCTGAGGCTGACTCAGGCAAGGACCCTGGTCTGGAGGCCCCTGTGGTGGCGCTCAGGCTCCTCCCGGGTCCAGGGCACCAGTTTGCCCCAGCCCTGCGTACTGTATGGATCATAACTTGCATTGTCTTCATTGTTCACCTAAAGCTCAAATCCAACAGGGCGTACTGAAATACAGCGCAAGCCCACCTCCCACAGACAGGGGTGCCTCCCGAAAGAACCACATCATCCTCTTTCTTTCTTAAACAGGGTCTAACTGTGTTGCCCAGGCTGGCCTCAAACTCACAATCCTCCTGCCTCAGCCTTCCGAGAGCTGAGATTACAGACATGGACCACTGACCCAGCTCAGGTTGTCTTTTTAATGTCCTTAGCACCCCATACACAAAGATGTTCCCTTTTTGAATACCATTGCCAAAAAGCAATTTCCAGACTGAATCAGTCCCTGGTCCAATTGCAAAGGTTTCAGGGCCTTTTAGAGTGTACAACCTGCCCAACCATTCACCGCTGTCCTGCTGGAAGCCAGAGAAGCAGGTGCCTCCTGACACAGAAGCCAGCATTTCCAGCTCCTGCTTCACCCCTCCGTGGGCAGGGCTTGGCAGGGAACATACATGCCATGACCTCGGCTGGCGGCTCCCTCTGGGATGGGCCCCATGGTGGCAGGAAGAGTGGCCCTGTGCCAGGGGTCTGCTGCCCCCATGGCTCTGGGTGCCCCCGGAATTATTCCATGTAAACATTTGACCAGCTCTGCCCTAGCCCACACCCGCACCCATGCTAAGCCCTTGCTCCTGACAGGCCGCTCTGTCTCCCGTCCTCTGTGGCTGGCATTCAGCAGGGCCCCGAGGGCCTGGGTGACCCTGAGTCCATTCTGAAGACAGGCCCGAGGGGGTGGTCCCAGTGGTGGCAGCCTTTGGCGTGGGGAGCCCGGGCAGACAGGCTGGCGACAGCCAGGCATCTACCCGCCAGACACCCGGCGTGGGCCATGGACTGCCCGGCCCACGAGGTGACAGGGAGCCAGGACTGGGGACACTAGCTGACGCGGCTGCTTTGTCCGGGGCCTGGAGTGGCCTGAGCCACTGACCAGGGCCCCTTCTTTGCTAGGAAGCCACAGATAAGGCCGGCGACAGGGCCTGATAATGCTGCTGTCACAGGCTCCCTCCCAGACAGGGCCCTGTCTGGAGGTCAGGCCTCCTGCTTCCGCCCTCCCAGCCTCCTCAGCGCCAGGCCCCTCCACACTCCTGGCCTCAGCTGGCCACAGGGCCCAGAGCAGCACCCAACCCTGAAAATTCTCCTGTGAAGAGCGGGCAGATGTCCTGGATCTCCCAGATCCTCTCCAGTGACACCACAGTTGCTATACCCCCCTCTTTCGTGGCACCAGATCCCCCAGTGCAGGGCACTGTGACAGGCACAGGGATCTAGGGACTCATCAAATAGGGGCCATGAGCTCAGGGGCTTCTCGGGAGAGGGGGCTGAAGATGCAACTTGACCCAGGCATCCTGCCTGGAGGAAGGGGGAGTTCCTTAGGAGGCTGGGGGTTCCAAGGATGACTCAGCCCAAGGCCTCAGCCAGTAGTCACCAGTCAGATGGTGGAGGCCCAGGGCCTATCCTGGGAAGGCCAGGCTCGTGGAGACAGTGGGTCATGCCACCCAGCCTTTAGGGGCCACTGCTGGAGAAGACACCCCTGACAGGGGCTGCACAGGCCACTGAGCTCCTTGGTGGCCACAGGACACTTGGGGCCAGGGTGGGCAGCCTCCCTGCCATTCCTGGGGGAACTGAGATGGGTCCTGCAGTGCGGCCCAGTGCAGCCTGGAGCTACAGCGCAGTGGCCAGAGTGCCTGGAGGCAGAGGCCTGATGCCTCCCTCACTGGCAAGTGAGCAGAGCAGAGCAAAGTGGGGACCACATTCCTGCCCCTGTGGACCCACCTTCACCTGGCAGGACCCCACAGGGCCTCCCCAGGACCAGCTCCAGGCTCCCACAGCCTCCTCCCAGCTGGCTCTGCAGGAAGCTTCACGCTCAGGCCCCAGAGCTCGCCCTGCACCCCGAATCCCTGTACCAGCATCGCCCTCCTCGTTCACCTTGGCAGCAGGTCCATCACCATGCGTTCATCTGTGCCCAGTTGTGGCACAGAGACCCAGCTCTGAGGGTGCTGGTGGTGGGGGAAGCAGCTGGAGTCTGAGCAAGGGCTGAGGGGTCTTGTGAGGACAGAGCAGGCCCAGAGCGGACAGATGGGCTGGGGAGGGTGGCCTTGCCACCCTACATCAAGCAGGAGGCTGTGGAGAGGCAACATCGAAAGCTGACGAAGCAAATGAGGAGGAGGAAGGATGCACCTGAGCCAGCCGGGGTCCCAACGGGACGTCCTCCCTCGGCCCCCCACCACCCTACCCTGCCAGCCGTGCAACTCCAGATGACGCAGGCTGGACGCAACTATCTCTAGCTCCTGTGGGCTGGATGGTAAAGGGGACAGGGCCTCTGCCATCACCCCAGGAATGGAGGACTGCAGAGAGGGCCTGGGCCCCACTGCCTGCACCTGGCAGAGAAGCCACCTGTGCCTCACTGGGCACAGAGTGCCAGCATACGCGTCATCAGCGTCCCCTCTTCTGATTGGGGAGCTGTGGACCCTAGGCTGTGTCCAGGCCTCTGCTGCAGATCTCTTGAGTGGCACTGGCTGGTGCCTGGGACAGTGACAGGGTAGAAGCAGAGAGGACACTGACTATGGCCCTGGGCAGGTGGGGTTCCAGGGGTGGCCCTGGAGCTCTGCTGGAGCCTGGGGCGCTGTTCCCCACCCAGGAGAGCCATGTGGCCCCCACTCCAGGTCCAGTCCCAGGGAGCCAGCGAGTTGCCACACTCAGTGACAATAAACAGTGACATATTCTCATCACCACACAGTTGCAGGAAAAGTAAATCAAAACCAAGAAAAGGCCTGACCATGCCGTCGCATGGGGCAGGGCGGTGGATGCAGGGTGGATGTGGCGAGGGCCTGGCAGCTGGGGAAGCTCCGTCTCTTGAATGGTGGCATTGGGGTTGGGGGTACCTGGTCCACACTTTCCACCCGGCCTGACCCCTTTTCCCTGCTCCCCAGGCTGCTTAAGGTTGTCCTTAAACTACAATGTGCAGAGAGCATGGCACACACGTGTGAAGCCACTAGCAGAAGCTGGGTCAGAACGTCACAAGTGTCCCAAATACTCCCCACAGCCTGTTCCACACTGCGCCTCAAGGGTGACCTTAGTGCGATCTCTCTCACCGAAGACTCAGCCCCACCTGCTCTTGGACTTCATGTGGTGGAATTCGTCCCCCGGGACCTATTCTGGCTACTTTTGCTCGAAACTTCAGATTCCTGTACAGCGCTGCCTCTGTCTGTAGTTTCTTCTGGCTAAAATGTTGCTACCCACATGTGGTGGGGCACTCCTGTAATCCCAGCACTTAGGAGGCTGAGGCAGGAGGTTCCCTGTGAGTTCAAGACCAGCCTGAACTACATAGTGAGACCTTGGGTTTGAATAATAATAATAATAATAATAATAATAAGTCTGTTGCCCTTGAATGGTGCTTTAGTCGGTCCTTTGGTCCTGGCTGCCTGGGTCGATTCTGCTTGGGAGCTCCTGTGAACCCCCACACACCTCACCCACACGTCTTGTACCCGTGCAGCCGCTTCCCAGGGTGTGTGTGCCCCGCAGCCTGACTGCAGCCCAGGGCCAGGCGGTGGACTGCAGGTGGAGCCCGCTGACTGCAGCTCCTCGGGCCCTGCCTTTCCTGGGACAGCAGCGTCCCCTCTTTCCCACCTTTGTCCTGCCTTGTAGTGTGGGCAGAGGGTGTGACAGGAGGGAACCAGAGGAGAGGGGATGCCTGGGGAGACCCCGACACCATCTGTACCCAGCTGGCTCTGGGGGTGCCCAGGTCCCTGTGGCATGGACAGAGACTCACGAGAAGAAGCAGGGAGACTGATCGGGCTGCCCCTCCTCTGCCCCTGTCCCCACGGCCACATGCTCCCCCTGCAGGTGCTGCTCCCTGGGGTTCCCCTGCATGAACCTCTGACCCAGGCATCCATCTGCATGGTACAGCCCCCTTCTGGTGCTGGCCTGGTGCTGGCCCGAGGTCTTATTTTTGTTTGCTTGTTTTCAGCTTCTTGAGTCTCCTGCTATGTAGTTCAGGATGGCTCTGAATTCACTATGTAGCTTCCACTGGCCTCAAGCTTGTGGGGATCCTCCTGCCTCAGCCTCCCAAGTGTTGGGATTACAGATGTGTGCTACCACACTTGGCTTCAATTCGCCAGTCTAAAGGATTGCCCCTTTTGTGCACTATCCCCTGTGTCCCCTGTGTCCCCTGGCTTTTTTTTTTTTTTTAAACCTTCCTCTGACTCTACATTTTCCAGGGCTCCACCCCCATGGACAGGCACGGGCTAATGGGAGGGGAGGCCACAAATCCATGATGAATGCAAGAATGAATGAAAAATTGAGCAAATAAAAAGGCAAACCCTAGCCAGATGTGGTGGCTCCTGCCTGTAATCGCAGCACTCAGGAAGCTGAGGCAAGAGAATTATTGGGAGTTTGAGGCCAACCTGGGCTACAAGTGAGCTCAAGACTGGCCTGAATGGCATAATGAGATCTTGTCTCAAAAAAAAAAAGGCAAGCCCTGGGAGCAGGTGGTGACGAAGTCAGAGGTCAGGAGAGGGTTTTGTTGCCATGTTGGCTGGGGATGTCCAGGCTGGAGCCACACAGGTCTAGAGTTCCGGGGTCAGTGAGGCTGTGCTTATCAAGTCCCACAGAAAAGCAGTTGGGGTGAGGTCTTTAGGCTGGAAGCCCTTTCCCACGGGAAGGCAAGTCCATGGAGGAGGTTGGGAGTGACCCTAGGGCTCAGGGAGAGATGCTCTGCTGACCAGGGACGCAGTGCGCCCAGGCACAGGGTGGCTGTGTGCAGTCCTGCAGCTGCCACTGCACCCCAGAGTTGGTCCGTGCTGTTCACAGTCCCCTCACCAGGCTCCCTGCAACCCCAGGTGGAAAAATGGGGTCTGCCTTTCCTGGCAGCCAGACAGAAGCTCAATGTTCAGAGGGAGAAACCGAGGCCTCCCCAGGGCGCCCACAGGTCATCTGTCCACACACAGCCTATAGGGCACACACCGTCCTCCTACTCGACAGGTGCAGAGAGGTCAGGGGACCTGGGCAAGGCCACATGGCCAGGGAGCCGCAGAGTCTGCTGTGCCTGACTCTGCACTGGCTTTGTGTGTCCGGAGTCACACCAGGGCAGGAAGGGGCAGCTCAGGCCTTTGCACCTGGTGTGTCTGTATCCTAAAAGCCTCCCTTTAGATCATCACAGTACCCTCAGGTCTCAGCCTCCTTCTGAGTCTAAACTAGAAAGCCAGCTAGGTCTGGTGGCACATGCTTGGAATTCCAGCACTCTTGAGACTGAGGCAGGAAGATCACCAGGAGTTTGAGGCCAGCCTCGGCCACATTCAGAGATTCAGTCTCAAGATTCCAAAATAAATACAGCTAGGACTCCAACTCCCATCCTGCCTTGCTCCTGCCCCCTTGATTTGTCTCCACCATTCCCGTCACATCTGAAGCTGGTGTTAAGGGTGATACACTGCGTCAACTTGAGGAATTTAGAAGTGTAACTAAGAGACCTAGCAGAACCAGGGTTTTACCTTGTAAATATCCTCATCCTATATAGCAAAAGGAAGGCAAGGAGATTTGTGGATACTACACTGTGGGGCGTGGCCGGCGAACAATAGAAGGGAGGAAGGGGGCTTGCTCACCCCCTTTACTCTGGCTGTTTTTCTGGCTACTGCCATGAGGTGTTGCCCCGTTGCCATGCCACCCTGCCTTGGAGCCAGTTGATTATGGACTGAAACCTCTACAAACTATAAACCAAATAAACGTTTCCCTCTTTCATTTTGAGTGTCAGGTATTTTGTCCCCGCAAGGAGAGAAAAGTAACCCAGATGCCGTGTATTTGTTTGTGGTCCCCACCACAGTTAGACTTCTCTCTTGGTCATCACTATAACCTCAAGGACTAACACAGTGCCCAGCATATAGTAGGTCCTCAACCAACATTTGCTGGCAGAAGGCAGACGGAAGAGACTTTCCTCAACAAGTTCCCCATGCCTGTAACCCCAGCACTCAGGGAGGCTGAGGCAGGAGGATGGAAAGTTAAAGATTCCCGGCTTGGGCAAGTTGTGGTTCGGTGTGACCCCTATAAAATAAACAGGGGGCTGTAACTCAGGATGGAGCTCAGCCTGGCAGGGCAGGGGGACAGTCTCCAGTGCAGGGTGGACCCGGCATCTGCTGCAGCTACAGGCTGGAGGCGTGCAGAGGGATACAGAGCTTGTCTAGCATGCAGGAGGCCCTGGGTTCCAGTCCCCCGCAGGAATGCGGCATCGAGGCGCAGGGCAGGGCTGGGGAGCAGCAGCATGCATGGCACAGAGCGCCCCCGTCCCCTCCCGGCGGGCAGGGGCCCCTCCCTCTCCACCCGACGCTTGCCCTGGCTAGGCCATCCCCGTGCCAAGGACCCGCGGTCCCGCCCCGCCCCCGCCCCGGGCCCCAGACTCCGGCGGGCGCCCGCAGGCCCCGCAGGGCGGGCGGCAGCGACCTCGGAGCGCTCTGTACTTAGGCGGCAGCGGGGGTGCAGCCGGTCCGGCCGTCCCCGTGCGTCCAGGCGGCCGCGGGTCTGTGTCATCCGCCAGGAATTTCTCTTTTCCCCTCCGCAGGGGCTGGAAGAAAAAACAATAATTAGGTCACTGGGCAGGCGGCAGAGAGGGTGTGGGACAGGCCGGTGGCGCCCTGCTGGGCAGGGAACGGGCCGGGAGGCCGCGCAGTGCCGCCTCGCCCCTCGCTCCTGGGCGCCCTCCCCTCCCCGGCGCGCAGCCTCCCGCGGCCCTCGCTGTGCCAAACCGCGCGGGGCATGCTGCCGGGCAGAGGGTCTGGTTTAGAGGTCGGAGTGGGCAGTCAGGGAGGCCTTCCTGGAGGCGGTTCGCTTGCTCGGAGCCCTGAGCGTTCAGAAAAGGAGCTTGATGGTGGCCAAGTGGAAGGGAGGCCCGCGTGTGCAGCGGCCCCGAGTGATTTAAGGAATGGTCCAGGGGTCATTTGGCAGAGCCCTGTTCTCTCAGATGGCTCTGACCTCGGGACAACCCCGAGCAGGAGGCCGGGTGACTCCAGCTGGCTGCTGCTTGAAAGGCTGGGCCGTGTGGGCAGGGGTGGGAAGGTCCTGCAGGTCAGGCAAGAGTTTAGATCTTATCTGAGGGAAGTGAGGGGCCAGGGCTTGGAGAAGGGCAGGGCCAGGGCTGGATTTCTGGAAATGCTTAGCTGATAATAACTGACGATTTAGCTCCTGTGAGAGGCGGCTGGCACAGGGCTGGCTGAGGTTCACAGGGCCTCTCTTTAAGCTACCTGTGATAGCCCCCCGGAGAGTCCCCGCCAAGTCACATTTTATAAAGAGGAAGTGGTCCCCCTCATTCCAGGTCACTTGCTAATAAGGGACAGAGCCAGTGGTCCCCTGTGCCGGGCCGGGCGAGGATCCTGGTGAGTTTGCTGGGACCTGGGCTGAGCTGTCTGGGTTACAGTCATGTCATAGCTTGGGGGGATCGTCTGGGGGCAGAGTGTCAGGGGCAGGGCGGGGGCACCTATCCTCTGGCTTTGTTGCTTTGCCATCTTTGGGGTGCCTGGTGAGCTCCCCCCACACCTGTATTCTGGGTGGAGGAAGCGTCTGGAGGGACATGTCCTCGCTCCTTAGGGACTGTCACTTCTGCTCACAAGCCCTCCACGTGAGTTAGTCACACGGTGCAGGCCACACCTTCCTGAGACCATAGTCTGCCCTGCCACAAAAGCCTGCACCAATGACTTAAGCACTGTCTGCATTGTCAATCAATCATTTATTGATGAAGACTGCATTTTGTAGATGATCGAATTTCCATGATTCCCAACACATTAGGGACTTCTTTTACTTCTTGTCACCACAGGGGCTTGGGATGCTTCCTTAGGGCTGGAGTTGTTGCTTAGCACGTGTGTGAGGCTGTAGGTTTGATCCCTAGTAACTCAAAAATAAATAAATAGCGATGAAAAACATTTTTGTGCCTTGAAGGCAGCGGGCCAGGTTTATGCTCTGGGCTCTCGCTGCCTGACTCCTGCCCTAGAAGAAAAGAAGAACGGGACTGAGAAATAAGCAGCAGCTTCTGCCGCGGGGAGGGGCACAAGAAAAGTCACTTGGGACCCAGTGCCCAGAGGTGGATCGAGGGGCCAGTGGTGACAGACCCTGTCTACTGGAGCTCGCAGGCTTTGCCTTCTCCAGCAGTAGGCCATGTCAGTAGAGCAGAGCAGGTGACCTTAACTCGGAGGCCAGAGTGAGGATTTTCAGAGCTGGGGAAGTGAAGCCAGGGCCTCCTGCGTACTAGGCAAGTGCTGTACCGCTCTGAACCTCCAGCCTACACAGCCCCTGGTGTCAACGCACACGACTGCAGGGACTATGGTTTCACTTCCCTGTGTTAAGATTGGGATCAAAATGCTCCCCCCCATCCAAAATCTGAGGTGTCCAGAGGTGGCCTTCAGGAGGACTCTGGCTTTATCAATGGCTTAGCCCATTGATGCAATTCGATGGCATTATTGGGAAGCCGTGGACAAAGGAGGTAGAAGCTATTCGAAGGGAGCAAGTGATTGAGACCTGACCTCGGGGACACTGCGTGGTCTGCAGCCCCTTCCCTCCAGGCTGCTCTCTTCTCTCTGCTTCTTGGCCACCTGAAGCTTTCCTTGACCACACCCCTCCATGGGATGTTTCTGCCTCAGCTCTGGCCACAGCCAAATGCAGACCATGGACCGAAAATGCCGAAACCATAAGCCAAAGTAAACTTTTCTGCCCTGAGTTCTTTTCCCCTGGTATTTGGTCACCGTGACAGATTAATGCACACGGACCTCTGGTTGGCAGTTTTGTAACAAAAGCATTCTTGGACCTAGTAGGTGATTCACTTGAACTAAATATTTCCATCCCACTCCCTCAAAGGAGATGGTGCCGCGGCAGGGACTCAGGGACTCTGCACAATGCCCTTAGTCTCTGCCACAGCAACCATCAGGAGAGCAATTTGAGGGACAGGTCCCTGACACTTTTCCAAATGGTGGCATCACCACTGCCAAGGGCTTGTCACAGTGCAAATCCTCAAGCCGCCTCTTATCGTTCATATGTCCCCCAAGAGCCTCAGGGGCTTGTAAGCAGGGCTTTTGGAAGGCGATGGACTATGGGCCTCATAACTGACTCCTTGTTAGGAGACCGGGCTGGTTGGAAGGGGCGGGTCCCTGGGGGCGTGGCCTGGAAGAGTCATCTCCTCCCTTCTCTCTCAGCTTTCTGTGCACCATGCTTTGAGCAGTTCTCCTCTCCCCCTACCATGCCATTCTGCCTGACCGCCAGCCAAGCACGGTCTTTAACCCTGAGCCGAAATAAATCTCTCCTCCCTGCCGTTTTGGGAGTCAGGTATTTTATCTCAGTGATGAGAAAGCAAGCAAGACATCTCCTAGCCCCAGACCCACAGGATCGGAAATGGAGCAGAGACTTTGTGTTCATTATAACCAGCCTTCCAGATGATTCCAGCACACCTGAAGTTGGGGAACTACTGGATTGAGGCCCTGGACTACCAGCCAGAAAAGCTTTCTCCTAGTCTTGGACACGAGCCTCCCTGGCTTGAGACCTTGAGCAAGTCATACTTCCTCGGCTCCACCAAGTTCTTAGGTATAAGTAGTAGGGTTTGTTCTGGTAGTTTGAGGGATGACCACAGAGTCTGTAAGGTCCCTCCAGGCCTAGCTCTACTTGGCCCACCACAGGAAACCCACCACTGGCTCATGCCAGTGGAGATTGTCTCTTCCGTGCAGCCATGAGCCTCTGCTCTTGAGCCCAAGACCATTTAGGGTCTCATAGGACTCCAGGACTTGAGTCCCAAAGAACAGGCTCAGCTGGCAAAGTCGCCATCTAAGGGGGCTTCCTAGCATCACTCTGCCTTGTGTGGACCCCAATGCCATGGGTTCTTTTGGAGTAGGAACATTCAGGTAGTAGCTGGTGAGCAGAAAAAGTCCCTGAGCCCTGAACTCACAACCTCGGCTTCGGACCATGGCTTTGCAGCTTGCCAGCATGACTTTAGTGGGTCCGTCTCCTGCCTCGGCTTCTTGATTGGTTCACAGAGTCATGGCATCTGCCTGGCTTTGAAGCCTTAGGCAAGTAGAAGGAAGGTACCTCATCCAGTCCCAGTTAGGGTGTCCCCAGTTTTCCAAGGGGGTGGAGACTTGGGCTCCCTTCCTGTGCTTGTGGTCACCCTGCCTGCCACTGCAGGGCGGCAGGTAAGGATGATGGGAAAGAGGGGAGGCTCCTCCAGCCACCTAACAGATTTCCCCAAAGGTCAGCAGCTTAAAACAACAAATAGTACCATTTGAGCATTCCTGTGGAACCCAGGCCTGGCCACAGAATTCTCTGTCTCATGGTGTCCCTCGGGCTGCCTCCAGCTGGCCAGGTCTGTTGTCAGGGACAGGTCATCTGCCTGTGTTGCTGGCTGAGCCCCGCTCTTTTTGAGTATGACTAGTCTCATTAACTATTAGTCAGAGACCGCCCTCAGGTCCTTGTCACACGTGCTTCTCCCTGGGAGAGCACAGCACAGTGGCCAGCTAGGTGGGTGGCTTCCCCAGAGACAGTCAAGAGGGTACCCAGGAGGAAAGCCAAAGGGCTCTTGTAACCTAAGATCAGTGGTGACGTCACATCATTTGCTGTCCACTATTGGCTGCGAGCCAGGCACTTGCCCTTGCTTCCTGGAGTGGAGTCACACCAGGGCATTAATATCAGGAAGGGGACCAGCCACAACCAGCAAGCCTGCTCTGGGGACAGCCCCAAGCTGGAGAGAGCTCTAACTGGAGCGTCAGGCCAGAGGTGGGGTTCCCAACACAAGGCCCTCAGTGCCTTCCCCCTTCATCCCCATCTTTATCTCCTCGGCTGCCTGTCTGATGGCAGGGGCTGTGCAGCCGCCGGGAACTGCATTCCAGGCCGGGCACTTAACATTCCAGAGGCTTGGGCTAATTAGTGCCTGGCTCCGCCCAGGCCTGGACCACCCAGCTCCATCGCCATGGCTTGGCCAAGGCTCTGGGCCACTTGAGAGGCCCACAGACGGACCAGACGTAACCAAGATCACACAGCAGTGAGTCGGGGGAAATTTGGGACTGATGGCCAGGTCCTGTCCTCCAAAGCTCATGGCAGAAGTGGCCAGAGGCTGGCACTGGGCCTCAGGGCGCATGAGAGATCAGAGTAGACCTCAGGCAAGGGGCTGCTCTCTGAGCCACTGCCTCCTCACCTGTAAGGGGAACTTTCTGGAGATCCCAAAGCTGGAGAGAAAACCGATTTCTCTGACCAAACGCAGTTAGGCTCTCGGGAGCCTCCTTTTCGCCTACACCACATTCAAAGGCCTGGTCTCCAGCCGGCCTGGGTATTTTCAGCACGATTCACCTTTCCTTATTAGAAGTAGCTGTCCCTTATTAGAAGTAGCCAGGTGTGATGACCCACAACTGTAATCCAGTACTCAGGGGAGGCTGAGGCAGGAGGGTTGAAAGTTTGAAGCCAGCCTGGGCAATTTAATGACTTACCAAGACCCTGTCTCAAAAAATATAATGCTTGGGGATGTAGCCCCAGTGGGAACCCCTGGGTTCGATCCCTAATATTGGGTTGTTGGGGGAATAAAAATGTAGGAATAAAAACAAAAACCAAATCTGAGCTCTAGGTGAATTCCTTGGTGCCTCTGTGCTTGGGTTTCCTGTCAGTAAAAGGAGAGACAGTGACAACCTGAGGCACATAAAAGCTGGCATGTGGGAAGAGCCTGGGGTGACTGTGGGTGACAAGGTGATGGTGGCCTCCAGAGGCAGCTGTGGTGGCTTTGAGTCAGGAAAAGGGAGAGCTGGGGAAGGGAGGTTTCGGAGCACAGGAAATGGTGCAGGAACTGCCAGACCGGGTCACACCAAACTAAAACCCTACTGCATAGCCGAGGACAGCACCCAGCACCAGGGACAGCACTCAGTACCCAGCACCCAGCACCCTGTCCCCCAAGACAGAGAGAGACCTCTCCAATACTCAGACAGAGACAGGACTCAGATCGAGAACAGTAAAGAACTTCAAACCATTAGACCCCACCTGCAATCAAAGAGCCCATCACACACTGGGCAGTGGAAAGGAATGCACACACTTATCAGAAGAAGTGCAGACTGTCCATAAATACACGAAGAAATGCTCAGCATCCCCGGCATCAGAGAAACGCAGATTAAAACAGCCCTGCAATTCCCTCTGACTCCAGAGAGAATGCTTAAGAAGTCAAATAATAACAAGTGTTGGCGAGGCTGTGGGGAAAAGGCATCCTTGGACATCGCTGGTGGGAATGTAAACTAGTACAACCGCTATGGAAATCAGTGTGGCAATGCCTCAAAAACTAAAACTAGAAATTCCATGTGGCCGAGCTATTCCCCTTTGTAAGTATCTTTCCAAAAGAGTTGAAGACACCGCAGTGCACTGATCCATGCATACACATGTTTATAGCAGCACAGCTCATAGTGCTGCATGTTGGAAGCAGCCTATACTCTGTGTCCATTGACAGATGACTGGATAAAGAAAACGCGGCATTTATACGCAATGGAATACTACTCTGCCATAAGGAAGGGTAAATTTAAGTCACTTGTAGAAAAATGGATGCAACTTTAGACCACAATATCGAAGTGTGAAATAAACCAGACACACAAGTTTCAACAGCACACACTTTCTTTTACATGAGAAACCCAAAGTATAAATAAAAACAGGTAACAAAAAAATAAGGAGAGAGATCTTTTGCAAAAGTGAAGGGGACCAAGAGATGGGAGAAGAGAGGGCATGTGAAAAGAATCAAGAGGTTTTATATACATGAGCCTGCTCCCCATGAGGAGGGTGAGCATCATGTTCCACAAACGTATATTAATAAGTATATTTGTTTATGTTTGGTTTTTTGAGGCAAGGCCTCACTATGTAGCCCTGGCGGGCCTCCAACTCGCAGCAATGCTCCTGCCTCAGCCTCCTGAGTGCTGGGACTACATGTGTGCACCACCTCGCCGGCCTTGAGATTTCTTTACAAAGCTGTGTACATAGGTCTATGTCTGGGCCCGCTGTTCTGTTAATTGACGTGCCTGATCTTTGCCAACACCATACTCTGTTATTACTGCATCTTTCTTGGAGGTTTTGTGGGTAAGTGGTGTCAGTCCTCTGACTTTGTTCTCTTTGCTCTGTAAGTTTACCAGCCATACAAGCTCGAGTCAGGGCCACGCTGACTCTGTCGGGTAGGCTGGGAAGAAGCGAGGAGTTTCACAGCGTTGTCTGTTCCCATCTACAAATATGGGATATGTGTCGCTGGGCATCTGTGTGCATTTTAGCTGAAATGACTGATTCATCCCAGACAACACATTAGATTTGCCCCAAGCAGTCACTCTCCTGGTGGTGTCCACAGCAGCTGGGGCCACAGACATCTGTGGGGTCACCAGCTAGCCTTGTGGGGGTCAGGCTGGGCTGGCCTTGGTTCTTCCCTCCTGCCACCCCGAGTCCCTTCTTGGCCTTCTCCTTCTCCAGCATGCACAGTCCTGGCCATGTGAGGGCCACCCACAGGAGGCTGGGTGAGGCGGCCCAGCATGGGAAAGCGCATTTAAGGGGATGACAAGTGCCAGGAGCACAGGGCAAGGGCATGAGGTCCCAGGACAACCAATGGAGCAGCTGCCGCCCTGGGTGACTCCTGGGCCCACCATGGAGCATGGAGGAGGAAGCCTCCGGCTAGCAAAGCTCCCTGGTGAAAGCAGCCCCCAGGCTTCTGCAAGTGGAGACCGCTGGTCATTGGGGCGGCAGGGTGAAGGGCCCTGGGCACCTGTGCAGTGTCTTTTTCTTTATTTTTTAACTCCTGTCTGCTAGGCAAGCACTTTACCCTGAACTACATCCCCAGCCCTTCCCATATTTTTTTTTTTTTTTTTAATTTTGAGACAAAGTTTTACCACGTTGCACAGGCTGGCCTTGAATTTGTGATCTTCATGCCTCGACCTCTGATTAGCTGGGATTACAGGTGTGTGCAACCACACCCAGCTGCCTCTCTGGCTTCCTGTTTTCTAAAACAAGGATTACAGTAAACAGCAGAAGTGGAGAGGACAAATTCCAGAAAACCGTAAGGGAGCTGAGCATGTCAGCAATGCCTGTAATCCTACTGCTCTGGGAGGCCGAGGCAGGAGGATAGAAGTTCAAGTCCAGCCTGAATGACTTGGAGAGTTATGAGACCCTGTCTCAAAATAAAACTGCAAAGGTTCCGAGCATGTACCCTGGTGCCAACGCCTTGGGTTCAGTCCCCATGGGGCAAGCTGGCAAAGGAATGAGGATTCCCAGGATGGGGTGGGGATCCCACTGACTGAGTGTGGCCATGCCCCGGGTTAGTTTTGCCCCTCAGAGTGCACAGGCTGGGGGTTTCTGGGGGCATCTTGCCTGTGCTGAGCCCCAGGGGGGCAGGTCGGAGCCAGATGTCCAGCCTAGACTCCTGAGGTGCACAGGGTTGGGCACCTGGGTCCACCCCTTATAATCAGGACTTGGGGGGTTCTGGGGGGGCCACATCTCCTCCACTGCCTGACCCCCTCTTGTTCGCCAGTTGTTTGTGGAGCTCTGCTGAGGTACAGTGGTGCCCCCCCTGTAATCCCTACACTCTGGGAGGCTGAGACAGGAAGATTGTAGGTTTCACATCAGCCTGGGGAACATGGCGACTTAGCCAAACCTTGTCTCAAAATAAAAAGGAAAATTAGAAAGGGCTGGGGTATAGCTCAGTGCAAAGGCCCTGGGTTCAGTCCCCAGCGCAGAAGAGGGAGTGGGAGGGAACAGCGAGAGGAGGAGGGGAGCGGTCAGTCAACTGCATGCACCAGGCCACCACATGGCCCACATTTTGTGTCCCCTGCGGTCCCAGTACCGTGTCCCCTGTGCTGGGAAAAGGGTCTCAGAATCCGACCCAGAATGAGCCTCCGTCTCCGGATGCTGGGGACGAACCCTGGGGAGCATTGCAGGTGACTTGCTGGTCCCGAAAGCCGTGCTTCCCCAACTCCAGCCTATGATGCTGGCCCGGAGGGTTTCCTGTGGGCTCTGTGGGCCTTGGGAGGCACTGGTTCAAGCCGGACCCCTCCGAGGCCTCTCCACGCCCGCTGCCTCCTGCCTGGCTGGGTGCCCGGTCCCAGGGCCCCTCCACCCCTGCTGTTTGCATTCCTGGGGCCTGTGTCACCCTGGACAGCGGGGTGTGTCTACACAGCCCGCCACCCTTCACTGCTGGCCTCCAGGACCTGGCCGGGTGGCCACGCTGTCACTCCACAGGCCCGTGACTCACACTTCCCCCCAGATTCCGGGAAATGCCCTCCCCTACCCCACTATGCTTTCTTCTGCTTTAACAAGATGTTCACTGCAGTCTCCATGGCAACCACAGGGCAGGGGAGCTGGGAGGGGCCCTGGGGGCTCCCACGGACATGCGTGCACAGGCATGCACACCCACCCCACCCACTTGGTGGCCCCGGCCTGAGCCCCCAGCCTGCCTTGGAGCTGTGGTCCAGGAGGGCCAGCCCCAGAAATGCCTGCTTTTATTAAAAAGGAATGGGCTCACAAAGGCACGACTGTAGGAAAGGTTGTAATTTGCCCAAATAAAACTTAATTTGATCCATGAAATAGCTGTGGTTTATTGTGTAATAGATGTGCTATGTGTTTCGATTTAATAGAAGCTACTATAATAGGGGGCCCATGAGGCTGGGGGGCGCTGCTCCATCTCTGTGCACCGTAGGACCACATGGTGGCCCTGGTGGCTGGGCCCTGACTGGATGGGACAAAGAACAGCTGTCGGGACCGGGACCGTGGACCCAGGCCTCAGAGACTGCCGGGAGGAGCCCCTCAGCAAGGGGGAAGAGAGCAGCACGGGTAGACCAGGCTAACCTTAAACTCAAGGCTGTCCTCCTGCCTCAGCTTCCGAGTGCTGGGACTACAGGCATGCACCGCCATACACTAGGTTTTTATGAGCCTGCCTTTCCACCGAATGGCACACAGCTTGCACTCTATTTCTGATCACACCTCGTGAGGGACCTTCCAGAACTGAGTCAGAAGCAGCAAGAGAAATGGGGTAAGAGTGAGGCTTTTGTGGGAGACAAAGGGTGATGTATCTTTTACTGTAAGAAAAACCTTAAATATCGTCTATGTTGATCACTCCTACAAACTTCAGTTACACAAAACACAGGCCACAGAATTGTCTGACTGAGGGTTCAGCTTGGTTACGGAGAATCTATTTTTGTAATTACAATTTATAATGAAGTTTAATAAAGATATTATATGACTCTATGGGACAGTATAAGAGAAGAACCACACAGAAAGCGACACTGAGTCCAGTGCTCACAGACCCACGGGTTGGACTTTATATTCCTGAGCGCGCGCGTGCACTAAGAGCGTCTCATCAATATGCATTCGTAAATCTGGCACTTTATATGTGCCAGGACAAGCCCAGTGCCTGCGCATTACCTACGCATAAATGAAGCATCCTATTCCATAGATGAAGGTTTTTCATCCACTTTTTTCCATTCAACATCACAAAGTGATGATGTTTTTTCTCCATGTAATTAAAAACATTCTAAAACATGGTATTTTTCCTTATAAAAATAGCATATGCTTATAGTGAGGTAAACAGTGCAGAAAAATAGAAAGTGGAAAGGAGAAAAGAAATCCATTCTACCCCAAAAGGCCCTCCCATTCCCCAGGCATAACGCCCATTAACAAGTACACAGGATTGTTTTAGGGCAGGGGATGTCGCCAATCCCAGCTATTCAGGAAGGAGGCTGAAGCAGGGAAATCGCAAATTCCAGGCCAGCCTTGGCAGTTTAGGGAGACCCTGTCTGGAAGTAAAAAGGGCTGGGGATGTAGCTTAGTGTGAAGGCCCTGTGTCCAACTGCCAGTACCCCCTACCCCCACAAAAAATGTTATAGGATTTTCAAAAAGCTACATGATATTTGGGCACATACGCCACCTTTCTGTAATTTCCTGTTATTAGACATTGAGACCACATCAGAGTATTTTTCTGTTACTAGAAAAACAGCTGGGTGTATTGGGAGCACACTTGTAATCTCAGCACTTGGGAAGCTGAGGCAGGAGAATTGCCATGCGTTCAGGACCTGCCTGGATTATGTAGTTGAGACCCTGTCTCAAAAACAAACAAACCAAAAAAGAAAGAAAGAAGAAAAAGAAATATTTCTCAGGGAAGCCCCCCAGAGACAGAATTGCTGGAACAAAGAGCATCTACTTTTTCCTTTTTCAAGAAATGTTCACATCATGTTGCCCAGGCGAATCCTAAATCCCTAGACTCAAGAATGAACATCTTAAGGCTTAGGTCTTTTGCCAAGTTGAGAAACTGATTTCCCAAGCCAGCTCCACACACAACCCACGCACAGATAACAAGCCATTCTACTCGTTAGTGTCACGTTAGCCCTGATCCATGGAGCACAACTTTTTTTTTTTGGTAGGAACAGGGATGAACTCAGGGCCTCCCACATATTAGACAAGCACTCTGCCACAACCCTTTTAAATATCTTTATTTTGAGGCAAGTTCATGGCAAATTGCGCTTTGGATCACCCTGCCTCAGCCTCCTGAGTGCTGGGACCACAGGTGTGCCCAATCATGGCTGTCTCTGTATTGCTTTTAACTTCCGTTTGTAGAGCACTCAACATGTGCCAGGCCGCCTGGCCTCTACTTGGGAACACGAACACCAACACAACCCAGCTGCAGGCCTCAAGCAGCAAACCAAACGAGGGCCAATCAGGCCGCTAAACGTCACATCACGGGGCAGCGTTGGCGGAAGTCCGAGCTGCCCCAGGGGAGACAGCATTAGGGCCTGGGTCCCAGAGGAAGGTACAAGATGTCAATGTACTGAGACAAACCAAGGCGCAAGCAACAGGCAACCCAAACTGTGGGTGCACACCTCACCTATAACCCCAGATGCCCCGGAGGCTGAGGCTGGAGAGCTGCAGTTGGGTGGAGCCCTGTTTGGGTGATTTAGTGAGACTGTTTGAAAATTAAAAGTTAACAGCGCTGGGATGTAGCTCAGTACATCATAGGTTCAATCCTCAGTCCAGCAGCAAAACAAAACAATACAACCTGTAAAGGTAATCCCGGGACCAGCGCTGGCTGAGAGGGAGAAGCCGTTATTAAGAAATCCATTTGCAGCATGAGAACTGTGCATTTCAGGGACAGAAAGGAATTTGACAATTAAGCGGTGTGGTGGGTGAAGTCTATTCTAGGAAGAGGACACTGCCTAAGCAAAGCTATTGAGCCAGAGGGGTCAGCTGGGGATGCCACTGTCCAGCCCCGGGCCTCAGGTGCCTGTTCAGGCTGTGGAGCCCACGGGGGCCCCACTCCCGGAAAACCCACAGGGCTGGGCTGCTGGGTGCAGGCGGAAGACCCAGGAGGGGCAGCCAAGGGTGACATTTTGGGGACCACAGAACCCTGTCCCGGAAGCTGGTGGCCTGGGAAGCAGCTGGCTGCGGTCACTTCAAGGAAGGAGTCTGGGTCCTCCCCAGATGCCACCAGTGGCCACTCCATGCTTCCTCTGCCTCCAAGCCTCCTCTGCCTCCAAGCCTCCCGAGGATGCTGTCCAGTCCTGGCCCAGGCTGAATCAGGAGCGCTGGGGGCCAGAGTCCACGCCTGAGAGGTCCCCAGCCCCTGGCCTGTGCCAGGACAGAGCTCTAGATCAGAGCCGACACTTGGTTGTGCGACCTCAGAGAATGGCTTAGGCAATGGCTTAGTTTCTCTGAAGCTGCCTCTCAGTAACGAGGACAGCAGGTCAGCTGGGGGTCCTCAGGGCCAAGGACCCATGGGTGCGTCCATGCCACCAGGCAGGTGGCCACAGTCAGCGCCAGCCAGGTCCTGACTGTACCAAGAGGAGCTGGGCTATGGCACACTTTTCCCTGTAACTTCTCAGGTTTTCAGTAAACAAGGCAAGCAGCAGTCAAAACGTAGAAAGCAAGAAGCCTCGGGTGCAGAACACAGATTCCTTTCCAGGACCATAATGTTGCCGTGGAGCTGGCTGATTGACTGGAACAGCATCTGCAGAACCTGGAAAAGTATCCTGAGCAGTGACAGCCACAAGATGAGGATCAAAAGTTTGAGGTATTCACTTGCTCTCACCAGGGGCAGCCAGACCAGATTCGGACCAGGGTCATGAGTCAGAAATGCAATGGCAGAAAGAGTCCTTGGCTTCGTGTGGTCCATGCGGGCAGGTGTTGCTGCATCTGGTGGGTGACAGGTGCAGGGAGCAATGGGGACAGGCGGGCCTGTCGGGCAGCCTCAGCTGAAAAGAGACCTCTGCTGTGGGGATCTTCACGGTGACTCACGCAGGACAGTCAGCAGCTTCCACTTCTTCTGGTCCATGGGCCCAAAGAAGGGAGTTGTTCATCCTCCAGGCTATACTTTTCCAATATCAGATGAACTGGGCCGTTGGCTATGTGCAGGAGTCAGGAGAAATATGCCAAGCTTCAAGCAGGGGAATCCTGGCCACAGCCATGAGAACACACCGAGTTCTGCCCCTGACCAGGTGACATGCCCACTTCCAGGTCTGCAGAGCCGGCACAGAGGCTGAAAAGCTCAGTGTGTACCACTGCTCTAGGGCTGGGTGCAACCATCCACCAACCGAGTCAGAGCATTTAGGGGAGCCTCCATGAATCCCTATGAAGCCAGCAGCTTCAATTTGGGGTGTGGCCTGGGGGAGCAAGGGCTTCCTAAAAGCCTATGGGGCTGTAATGCTGCTGTGACCAGGCCAGTGCGTCCTTGAGGCCACTCACTGGTAACCATCACAGGAGTGAGACATGTCAGGCCTTAGTACCTAGTCACCAGTGCCCACCTGTCACCAGGCGGAGGCACAGTACCTCGCCATGGTGCAATGGATCATGGGAGTTTCCCTTTCTGTCCCTGAGCCTGCCTCAAACCCCATTAGCTCAGGGTGGCAGTTTGGCTCCCCAACTCCAAAGACCAATAAGACTTTGAGTTCCTCCCTTCCCCAAATTTTTCCATGCGTTTGGAGGTAAGCACCTGAATGTTGGCCTCCTTAAGGACACAGGGACTCCAGGGCCATCCCATCCTTAAAGCAGCTGAGGTTGGGGTGACAACAGGCGGAAGGAAAGGTTGGGGTGACCTCCTAGCAGCCATAGCCACACTGGCATCTGGTGGGGTCCCAGGGATTGATGCCTGCAGGTCAAGCCGCGGTGCTCCCTGGCCCCTTGCTGGCTGGTGCTAATGTGGCATTTTTACATTCTCGTACAGGTTGAACACAAGGACTTGGGTGATGGGCTGAGGGTGACCGTGGCTGTAGCTCTCCTGGGGTCCATATCTTATTCTCCTGTGGTCACTGCTGGAATTTGATGGTACTGAGTTTCCTCTGGGAATTTATCTGAGGCCATTCCCCAAGCAGACTCAAATCCCTGCTGTAAACAGAAAACAAAATAAAAGCCCAGAGTGCATGGACTGTCACCACTGAACAGACCACGAGAGGGTCTGAGGGGGCTGAGATCTGTCCCTCAGCAGCACCACGGCCCCCTCCTATGGCCCAGTTTCATGGCCCCCGTGCTAATGGTCCCTGGGTCCTGCCCAAAGCAGGCACCTAGCATCCCTCCTTCTGGTCCCAGGGACAGGGCTGGCTCTGCAGCTGCTGGCTGGCAGGCAGGAGCGCCTTGTGCCACCACCCCCAGGTCAAATCTGTTTCCATGCGGGAGGACTTGGACCTGACCATGGTCCCTCTACTGGCGCTCCCGTCACCAAAACAGGCCCTGAAAAGTCCGGGATTTTACCTTCTTTGCAAGAAAGAAAACAGTATGATTTTAACAAAATAATAAAAATACAGTGAATGCTTAAAAATTTTTTAAAAATGTATTACAGTAAAAGACGCATTGTTGTGAATCCTCCTCAGAATTCTCTCCCTTGCTTCAAAGATGTTCATCCCATCACTCGGGCCACTTTCTGAGCAGTTCTGGGCGTCCTCTCTGGGAAGTGTCTTCAGTTGTGCTGTTGGGCTGCCTCAGTGTCCTGAATCGATCCAAGCTGTTTGCCTGTCCTGGTCATTTTGACTTTGGGGAAGAGCCAGACGTCACCCGGTATGAGATCTGGTGAGTTGGGTGGATGGGGACACGCTGTCATGTGCTTTATTTGACAAAACTTGCTGTAAACAGTGGTTCCCTCTAGCAGTGGCAGCTCAGGAATGCAGCTCTGCCCAGCAGAGCATCCATGGCCCTGTGGTGCCCACTCCCTGTGTCTCCTCTCGTCCCAGCCAAAGAAAAGCCAACACCAGGCTCACTCCAGAAACCTTTGGTTTCTCGTTGCTTGGTCCCACCCACTAGGGTCTAGAGTATGTTGCAGAAGCCTAATGACATCTCCTGCTTGGGCCAGGCCAGGCTGGCCAGAGCCCTTCCCCCAAGGAGCACCCAGCTGGGACTCAAGCAGGCAGAGCAGACATGAGGACGGACCAACCTCATCGGGAGCTGCTGCACGCTGGGCTGATGCCTTGTGGGCTTCCAGGCTTCCGTTCACCCTGACTACAGCCTCAAAGAGACTAAGTGGTCCGTCCAATCCTCACAGTTGTGATCCCCTGAGTCCCCCAACACCAGAGTGAAGAGAACCCAGCAGCCACTACACTGACCCAGGACCACTCGGCATCCTGGGAAACTAATATGGTTTGACATTGATTAGGATTTTAGAGAGAATAAAAGAGGGAATTTGTAAAGTCAAAATAGTCATCACTGTGGTCAGCAACTCACTTGTTCATTCTATAGAGGAGAAAAGGGAACAAGGGTGGGAGGGGCACTATTCAAGGGGTGGCTGCAAGCCCCAGGTGGTGGCTCATGCCTCTGATCTCAGCACTCAGGAGGCCGAGACAGGTGGATCCTCCAGGAGTTTAATGAGGCCAGCCTGGGCTACGTACTGTGTTCAAAGCCACCCTGAGCATTATTAGTGAGACCCTGTCTCAAAAAATAAAGCAAGAACCTCTCAATGAAATTAAGGCAAAAAAAGAAAAAAAGAAAAAGATAGCTGCTAACGAAGCAGGTGGGCTGATGCCCTGGGGGCTTCCAGGCTTCCTGACTACAGCCTCAAAGAGAGCAAGTTAAAAAAAGAAATAAAAGGGCACAAGGTCAAAGTACAATCAGGAGAAAGAAATTTTGAACAGGTCTTTTTTTTTTTTTTTTTGGTGCCAGAGATTGGACTCACAACCTCACACTTTCTGGGTGCTTATACCACCAAGCTAAACCCCAGCCCCTTGAGCAGGTCTCTAAAACAATTCAAAAAAAGTGGGAAGACTTGAGAAAGGAGTCACAACATTAGCACAGAAACAGCCCAGCTGATAAAAACCCCAGGCTTTCCTGCCATAAGCTAAGGCTTCTGCCTGGCAATGAAATTGCTCCTGTTAGAAAGATATTGGTACTCCCAGAGAAGTCCCTAAAACCGGCTGTCTTAATCACTTAGTTACTTTCTCCTTGCCGGGACACAGTCCCTGGCACCCATACTTTAAAAGGAAAGGTTTATTTTTGCTCACAGTTTGCAGAGGCTTCAGCCCACAGTTGACTGGCTCCAGGTGACTTGGCAGAGGGCCACTGCAGAGGAGAGACAGTCCACAGCAGAGCAGGCAGGAAGCAAGGAGCCCTCCTCCTCTCCCTGTATCCCCCTGGGACGGAACATGTACTGGTTGGTACAACACATACCCCATCACACACCTTTGATTCAGTCACTTCCCACCTCTGAGCACATGGGGCTTTAGGGGGACATTAGATATAAGCTATAGTTCTGACTATTTACCTATCTATCAACTATTTATTCTTTTGACACAGGGTCTCCCTATATAGTCCAGGCAGGGGCCTGACTATTTACCTATCTATCAACTATTTATTCTTTTGACACAGGGTCTCCCTATATAGTCCAGGCAGGACCTGAATTCACAGTGTAGCCCAGGCTGGCCTCTAACTCATGGAGACTCTCCCGCCTCCACCACTCAGGTGCTCGGGTTACAGCACTGTGCCTCCACAGTGGTTTAAAACTATCTGAATGAAACAATATGCTTTATTAGAAAATTACAAAGTTAAATTTTACACTAGACATTCTACCATGATGCAGACCTACAGCCTGCCCTCCCTCGTTCCTTGCCTGTCTCTTTCTTGCTAAAGCCTCTGGGGCTGTGCTTAGGGCCGGCTCTGAACCCATATTACGCAACATAACCTGTGGTCTCCAGGTCCCACTGCCTTGCTGTGTGACACGGGTGAGCGGCCTGCCCTCTCTGGGCCTCAGTGCCATGACAACTGATGGAGCACATGCACCCAGAGTCACCCGGGTCTGTATAAGTCATTCCTGTCCCACAGATTCCTGGGAGTCTCACAGCTGGAGCCCCAGAAACAGGGGAGGCCTAAGCATTCCCAGGGACCGAGGGAGCCACCAGCTGGGAGCTGCCTTAGAGACACAGGACAGTAATAAACAGCCCCCTTATCCCCTTGCCTGCTCCATTCTGGAGTTTACACAACACCCACACTCACACCTCCACAATCATCTCCTTCCACAAACATCCGGGAGCCCCTGCTCTGTGCCTGAGAGGGATAGGAGGGGTCACCAGCGAGGTCAGAGCTGGGGTGGGATGGCTGGGCAAGGGGCATCCCAGAGTACTCAGCAGAGGCCGAGCCGAGAAGGGCAGAGGTGGGGTCTATGGGGGCCCTGGGTGGAGGCTGCAGGCATCACCCCAGCTTGGTGGCAGAGGGGACAGTCGCTCTGCATGGAAAAAATTATAGAAGGGGCAGGAGCCATAGGGGTTTCTGGTATCCTGGAACAGAGATGTCACCGAAGTCATGACCTCTACTTACCAGCAAAGGAAATGGGTTCACACAGGCAGGGTGACTGCCCAAAGCCACCCACAAGTTTCTGGATCTGAAGTTGAGTCCTCACTGATTACTTGACATCTCTGAGAGCCAACTGGCAGGAACTTGGGGCCATGTCACCAGCATGTACACAACTTGACTCAGGAGTCTCTCTTACAGGGAGCTAACAGATAACAAATAATTCACCCAAGACCACACAGTTGGGAAATGGCAAGGTCTGACTAGAACAAGGCAGCTCTGTGGGCTGGGAGACTGCAGGGCCGGGTGGGGGTGTGCAGCACCAGGAAGACCTCAGAGGTGAATATCCTGGGTACCTGCTCTGTGACCTCAGGCCACTCACACTCCCTCTCTGGGCCTCAAGTTGGTTCATGAGACAGGAACACAAAATCTCCCAGGATCCTTTTCCCCCAGCTTGCCCCCCGCCCCCAGACACCCCCAAGAGAAGGCAGGCAGAGGCTGCAGGAGGGTTTGACGAGGAAGGGGATGGAGAGATTAGCCCTTCTCCAGATCCCTGTGGGATCCCCTGTGGAGATCAGGTCCCCAGGGACAGGCCTTATTTAGAAAGTGTCTCCATGAAGTCTGAGTCAGCCGGGCCCTGGGTGGCAGGGAAACCGCAGAGCTACCGCCCCACACTGCTCAGGGGCAGTGGCTCCTCCCCACTGGTGACTTTGAAACTCAGCTGGGTCCTGGGACTCAGGACTGGGACTGGACTCGAAGACCCCTGAGGAAGGAGTCCAGACAGTGCATCCCTGCTCCTGGAGGCCACTGGTACCCATCGCCAAGGCCCTCACACCCATTCCAAGGCATGGGGGTTTGTGATCTGTAGTGACCTGCTAAGGGCACTGCCCTCAGCCTGATCCTCCTTCCTGGATGCCTCTCCAGGAAAAGCCCAGCTAAGTGTGGTGGCACACACCTGTAATCCCAGGACTCCAGGAGGCTGAGGCAGGAGGATCTCAAGTTCTAACCCAGCCTGGGCAACTTGGTGATTTAGCAACAGCATGTCTCACAATTCAAAAACAATTTTTAAAAGGGCTGGGGATGCAGCTCCGTGCAGAGGCCCTAGGATGGGTCCCCAGTACTCTAATCACCTATCCAGTCCATTCAGAAAGGACCAGCCTTCCTTGCACCCTGCAGAATGCCAGCTCTATTCCACAGGCTCGTGTGGGGGTTCCCAGTCTTGCATATCAGTGACAGCTGCCACCTGCACAGTACCTGCTCCTGAGGCAGGAACCATGTCACAGGTCACCCTGAGTGGTGGAGCTGGGACCTTTGCCCCGACAGCCTGGCTCTGGAGCTCGTGTGTCTGAAAGCCTCTGTTACCTCTGCCTCGCTGACCCCACGCTGGGCGCATAGCTTCTGCAGAGGCATCTGGCAGGACCGCCTCTGGGAGCACCCTGCTGTGGCTCTGTGGACACCCAGAATGCCCCTGCACACCTTGCTAGTGGATACCAGGAGCAGGGTGGGCCGTTCTGTGACTCGGGGAACAACTCCATATGCTGTATTCCCGGGAAGCTGTGGTGGTCTTGTCTTCTGCCCCCCACTCCTGTGTCATCTCCCTGCGCTGTCACAGGGCTGATTTGTATCACTAAGCACTAGAGCAGGCAGAAGAGCCGGGTATGGTGGGCATACCCGTAATCCCAACTACTCAGGAGGCGGAGTTGGGAGCATCACCTGAACCCTACCTCAGCCTCCTGAGTGCTGGGGGTACAGCCCCGCACCACCACAGCTGCAAATTCTCTCTGTTCTTTATTCAGAAACCACAAAAGTCAAGTTTCAGGGTGCCTGACGGGTCGGAAAACCTACAGGAGCCCTGAGTGTCCCTCTCTGTAAAAAGAAGACAGTTAAAAAAAAAAAAAACCAACTATAATGCGAATATTTTATTATCAACGAGTGACTGTTATTAGCTTTTTTGTCTGGGCATTAATAGTTCAAAAACTATACACCAAACCCAGGCTTTTCCACCTAGTTCTGCTGTATCATTTCCTTAAACACAAAACAAAACAAAAACAAAAAGAGAAAAGAGGAAAAGAAAGAAAATATATCTGTATTGAAAGAATTGTAAGCCAAAGTGCGTCTTTCTTGCTTCCTCCATATACACACATTGCACCGTACATAAATAATTACATTGTAAAAACGACTCCATAATTACAAGTATAATATATATTTCCATATAATATATAAAACTTTATATTAAATCTAGGTAGGTGATATCTGGGGTGCGTCCGGGCCGGGAGCAGGCGCTATCGGTGGTGGTTGAGCAGGATCTCCAGCCAGCAGGGGCAGGAGGTGATGAACTGCCTGGAGTAGCTGGGGCCCCAGCCCTTGGCGAAGCTGATGCGCACGCTGTTGGGGTCGTAGGGGCCGTCGGCGGCCTCGGGCTCGGCCGCGTGCTGCAGCAGGTCGGAGCGCGCGAAGTCGAAGGCCTTGATGGAGTAGCCGGGGGGCACTTTGCGCACCACCAGGGCGCGGCTGCCCCCAGGGCCGCCTCCTCCGCCCGCGGGCGCGTCCAGCGTCGGGGAGTTGACGAAGATGGGGTGCTCGCCGCGGTTGTAGGCCCACACGCCGTCGGGCTCCCGGCTGAGCACGATGCCGAAGCCGATCTTGCTGCGCGTGCGCCGCACCGACTCGCTGCGCGGCTCCAGGTGGAGCTGGCCCAGGCAGAAGCCGCTGCCCTGAGGTAGGTCGTAGAAGATGCTCACGGCCTGCTCCGCCACCGCGTAGAGGCGGCCCACGCGCGTCCGGTGCTCCCAGTACGCTACGCTGCACCAGTGGCTCGGCTTGGTGGCGTCCGGAGACATGCTGGCGTCTGCGGGCAAGCACAGGGCACCGGTTACTGGGCTGGGCCTGCGGGGTGCCCTGGCCTCCTGCACAAGCTTCACGCCCGCACACACCCAAAGAGGAGTCGGTGACCCCACCAGGCGCCTGCTGCCTGCTGTCACCCCCAGGCCCGTCCCTCCACCTGTAAGGCCTCCACAGCGTGCCCAAGGCTGCACGGGGCGTGCGACTGACCAGGGTGTGATCGAAGCTAGATCAGCACAGCGCAGGAGGATGCAGTTAGGACAGAGAGCTAGCGCAGGGGTATGTGGGTCCCTGGCGGCCCAAATGCTGTGCTGGCCCTGGCCCACAGCTGTGGTCCCAGCGCTCGGGAGGCTGAGGCAGAAGAATCACTTTTGTCTTGGAGACCACCCTTGGCCATCTGGCAAGACCGCATTTGCTGCACAAAGTAAGGCTGCCTGAGGATCCTGCCTCAGCCTCAGTCTCCCCATATGCCCCAACTCCACATTTTTGGAGCATTTTTTGCTGATTTTTGCAGCAGGACCACAACTTTCTATCTCAGCCTCAGTTTCCTCCCAGGGCCCACCTGGTTCTGGCCAGTGGTCCCTGCCCTCCACAGCCCAGGCACCCCTTAGCCAGGGGTATGGGACAGCAGAGGTGACCAGGCTGCAGGCACTGGGCCTGTCCCCAGCACTCCGAATTCCCAAGGCATAGAGCAGTGCCACACCAGCCTGGATATCTCAACTCCTAAGAATCCTTTCAGCCTGCTTGAGTTGGTAAGAGGTGGCTGGGGGCACCTTCAATGAGCCGCATCTTCCTGACCCATTTCACAAAAGAGGAAATTGAGGCCCAGGCTATACCGCTCCCTAAAGCTGTACACTCAGCAGGCCCCTCCTCTGCCTGACCTCAGTGACCCTCTGTGTAACCATGACTGCTATCCTGGACTCTGTGAGTTTGTGAGGAGCTTGTTGTCCCCCTCTGGGGGCTCCCAGTCCCTTGGGAGAGGAGTCACTATGTCCATGTATACAGTGGGGCTCTGTGAAGGCTGCCAGCCAGTGGAGGCTGTGAGGGTCACAGCGTGAGGGGCCTTCCCAGGGCCCCACTAGTCCTAACAACCCTGGGCCTCCTCCACAAGACCGGACCTATGTGGTCCTGGCTGGCCTAGAACTGTTGGCAATCCTCCTGTCTCAGCCTTTGTATGCACCAGCCTCTGCAAATGTTTTGGGGAAGCAGCCTAGAGACCTCAGCAGCCTAGGCTCCTGGCCAAATCTCCAAAGTTCCAGGCAACAGACCGTGTCCCAGGGAAGTCCCCTCAGGCCTCTCCCTCCTGGGGTACCTTTCCATGCAGTGCCGCCCTCGGCCCACGCAGGGGCTCATGTTGTTGGTGGGGACCCAGGCTGCTGTACACTCTCCTGGTGCAGGGCAGGAAGGAAACAAAGCTTGCTCCGAGTAGCCCCTGAGGTCCCCACTCCAGGAACGCTGCCCAGCAGTGGGCACCACAAGGTCCTCAAGCCTGTGGGCAGTGGAGGGATGGTGGGTACAGACACAGGGCTCTGTGGGACCCTAGAGGAGACTGTGACATCATCGTGTCACCTTCTCCAGGGGACCCAGCCCTTCGGGCGTCCACCGGCTGGCATGCCTTCTCTATCGGGGCTCTACTGCTGTTTACTTTCTTCCATGCTTTCATTTCTTTCACCACAAACCACAGGAAAACTTAATGAAACTGGCACCTCGGGGCTTGCAGAGTGACTTGCCTGAGGACCCACGGCAGAGGGTGACAGAGTGGGGACTAGAACCTGAGGCTCTAGATGAGCCAAGTGTTTCAGAGTGAGACAGACAGAGGCCACCCGAGACCGGATGTGGAGCCCAGATGGGCTGCAGACTGCACCCGAGCCTCAGTCTCCTATTAGTAAAAGACCCCACCAAGTGCCCTGCTCGCTCAAGCTCTCTGAGGACTTTCTGGAAACTCCAGCAGCAAATCCGCTGGGTGCAGCACCAGGGTCATCAGTCCTTGTCCTCTTTTCCGCTGGGAAGGCCGGGGCCTCGGAGTCACAGCGCTCAGGCCCAGCCTCCCACCAGCTGTGAAGCGTCACACATGCACGTGGGCGGCCCCTCACCTGGCATGGAGGCGACACAGGATTTGGGAGGAGGAACTAAAGAAGGAAGAGACAGATGACTCGTCCTCCACCTGTGCCCACACGGGTTCTGGGATGTCACATGATGCAGCTCCCAAGCTGCCACGAAGGAGGTGGCCAGGCTCCCTGTCCCTAGTCCCCCCAGCACACGCTTCTCGTCCACGCGCTTGGTCACCACTCTGGGGACAAAGGGACAGCCTCGTGCAGGAGAGTCTTTCCCTCCCGGGACTCTAGTCTGCGGTCCACCATCTCCTCCGTCATCAGCCTAATTAGGAAGCAGCTCTTTAACCACAAACAAATCCCTGGAAGTCAGACCCAACTGCGTGACATCAAAGCCGACCGAGCACTGACCAAAACTCTCGCTCGCTGCCCCCTGCTCAGCCTGGCCTGCTTCCCAGCCAGATGCTGGGTCCGGGAATCGGAAGTCCTGTTCTTTGGCCCTGACCTGGTAGGTCACTACCTTTCTCTGGCCTCAGTTTTCCCATCTGCACAATGAAGCCAGTACTTTTACTTTTAGTTCTAAGTAGCTGTGATTTGGTGAAGGCTCCTAACAGCTCTAGTCATGACCCCTGCCTGCAAAGCGACTCAGGTGTGGTGGCAGGCATTTGTAGTCACAGCTACTCAAGAGGCTGAGGCAGGAGGATCTCAACTTCCAGTCCAGACCAGGCAATTTAGACCCAGTTTCTAATAAGACACAGAAAATAGCCAGTTTTGCTCAGTAATGAAGCACCTTTGGGTTGGATCCCAGTAACAGGAAAAAAAAAAAAAGGATAAATAAAAATAGGCACACTGATCCACAGACACCACTCAGCCTAGAGAAGAACAAATGACCCAAAACAGGCAACGCTGTGAGTGAATCTTAGGTACACTTTGCTGAACAAAAGAAGCCACTCCGAGAAGATGTGTTGTCACCACTGACGTGCAATTCTCAGACAGACCAAGTAGTCTGTGCTGATATGCTCTGCATGTTCAAGGGTTTGTCCCCAGGAAAACAAAATCAGTAGTGAGCGGGCCTGGGGTGAGAGGACTGGGAAGGGGCAAAAGGAGATTGCTAGGGCGAGGGCAGTGTTTGACAATCTTGACTGCAATGATGGGAACTCAGGAGGCTGAGACAGGAGGATCACTGGGAGTTCAAGGCCAGCATTGGTTACATAGCCAGATCCTATTTTAAAAAACTAAAACAAAACAAAAATGAGTGATGCTCCAAACCCGTAGCTGAGCCTCTCATTGTAGGCAGGATGGCTTTGAAAAAATTAAAAGGGAGAAAGTGGCCCCGGGACTGTGGGTTGGCCAGTTTGCTGACCCTGTCCTGTAACTCGGGGACCCCTGTGCTGCCTGGTGACGCCCGCATTCCTGCCACCAGAGGGTAGCGAGCGCTGCACTGGGCAGAGGAGCTGCAGTACCAATGGGCCGCCCCCGCCCAGGGTGCCCAGAGCCTCCCGTGGGGATGCCAGGGCGCCGAGGGGGCCATTTGCTGTCTGGGGGTACCAGGAGAGCTGAAGCCCTAGAAGAATCCGTTCACTTCTTGGAATGAGCAAGTGTTTCTGTGAACACAAATGGCCAGCATGGCCCTGGTCCCTGATCCCTGGTCCCTGTGCGTTTGTTTTCCTGCGCTTCCCTTTGCCTTCTGCCAAGCAGCCTTGGGCTCAGTCATCCCCCAAAGAGACCCCCGTTGGTGAGACTAAAACAAGGGACACCACAGACTTGGCTCCCAAGAGAGTTGAGAAGAGAGACTCAGGTGCTCAGAAGACCAGAGAGGTTAGGTCGCGCAGCACGTTGGCGGCAGAGCTGGAGAGGAGCCTGAGGTTTGCTCTTTCCCTCTGCACAGGGCTGTGCGAGGCCTCCAGCCCTCCTGCAAAAGTCCTTTCTTCTGTCTCAGTCTTGCCTGTGGCTTCAAGTTCCCGTCCAACCCGCAGCTTTTCATCTGTGGCTCCCAGGCCTGGGAGTAATTACCTGGCCCTGCATCTGGTTAACCTAACACCCCTTTTAAAGTCCTGTTTGCCCATTAGATAAGTAGTTTTTGTTATCAAACTTAAAGAAAAAAGGAGTTTCCACTTAACCCTCCTTTGTTGACAGCTTCAGGTCTTGCAGCTCGGAGGGACAGGGCATTAATTAGAGGCCCCCTTCCTCCTGGCTCAGGGGAGGAATGTGCTGGGGCTGCTCAAATGGTCAGCAGCCTCCGCAGGCCCAGCTGACCAAGTTTCCTCCTCCTGCTCCCACCCACCGGCTCCCCACCCCCAGCACCTCTGGCTCTGAGAGGAAGTTAGGAAGTTCCTAATTGCTCACTGCATCCCAGGCGGTCTGGTCACTGCTGTGCTGGCTTCTCAAGGCCCCTTGGGGGTCTCCTGGCTGCAGGTCTCGGGGCTAGAGGCTGTGCTGGCCACCACCCTGCAGAAGGCCGCTCAGGGGTCTCCGGAAGGGTCTGTGGCTGCAGCGTGGGGGCAGAGAAGGGAGGCTCTCCATGGCCCGATGTGGCTCTGGTGGAGGCCCAGAGGTGTTATGGGACTCGCCAAGGTTGCACAGAAAATCACTGAGGCAGTGGGACCAGCTGGGTGTCTCCCTGGGAGGGCTGAGTTGAGTGCAGGTTGCCAGTTTACAAGTCCATCACTCACCACAATGTAGCACGGGGCAAGTGACCTCACCCCACCCCTGGACCGTGGCTTCCTGGACTGTAAAATGGGAGTGCCAGCTAGGAGCAAGTGGTGCATACCTGTAACCCTAGCACTCCAGGGGCTGAGGCAGGAGGATTGCAAATTCAAGCCCAGCCTGAGCAGCTTAGCAATTTAACAAGACTCCTTCTCAAAATTAAAAAAAAAAGCGGGGAGGGGAAGAGAGGTTGCATCCCCTGGGGATATAGCTCAGCACGAAGGCCCTGGGTTGAATCTGCAGTACCAAAAACAAAAAATAAAAATGGGGGTGCCAATCAGTAATTACTTTACAGAGGTACCGGTCTGTCTGTCTTTCTTTCTTTCTTTCTTTTTTTCTTTCTTTCTTTTTTTTTTGTCTCGCTATGCAGTTCAGGCTGGCCTTGAGCTCACTTTGTAGCCCAGGCTGGTCTGGAACTCACAACAATCCTCCTGCTTCAGCCTCCCAAGTGCTGGGATTACAGGCATGAGCCACCATGCCGGCGAAGTACTGGTATTTCGAGTACATCAACTAATACCTAGTTAAACAATCATTCTGTAAGTTAGCAGCTGCTATTATTCCTATTATCACCACCAAGCGGCCATACTCATCTGTCTATTTATTTATTTTAGTCGCGTGAATTATGTAATAGGACAACTCTCCCTGATAGGGCATTGAGTGTGCACACAGGTGAGGACAGACAGAGATAAGGGTGCTGGCGGAGCTGAGAATGCAGGAGAAACAGTAATAATAAACCAATAACCAGCGACACTTAACGGCCAGCAAGCGCCAGGCAGAGAATGAAGAAGCCCCAGGTCCTCGTGGTTGTCCTCACTAAGAAGCCCTCAAGGTGACTTGAGCGCCTGCCTTTCTAGGCCCAGAGATGGGGACCTCTGCTTGTCTTCCATGGCCACAACCCCTGGGCTGCGAAGTCCCGGAGGACCAAATGGCACCTTGATTGTCCGGCCATGCCCACCTCAAGCTGTCACTCAGGGCTGGGCCCAGAGGGGCAGGGGTCTGAGTCTTGGTGTCAGAGCACCTGTCTATCATGTACAAGGATCTGGGTTTTGGTACCCAGCACGGGCAAAGAAAAAGAGTGGGGCATCCTCAGACATGACAGGCTCAGCATCCTGGTCTCCTAAGACGCTGCCCACCTGCCTAAAGGGGCAGGGGGGCTTTCTGAATCCCATGCCCTGTCTGCTCTGCGTGGCCCTTCTGCAGCCCGTGAACTCACGCACTTATGGGCTTCTAAGTTCTGCCTCCTCCTTGCACTCTAATATTCCATTTCCTTGTGAAACGAGCATTTTCCGGACACACGGCAGGAATGAACCCTGGTCTTGGGTGCAGTCGGGAGCTGAGGGGTGCTCTTGCTACCACATTCTCTGGCCCTCCGGAGCCTCAGGTGTCTGGGAGGCAGAATCACTCCCATCTTGGGCAGATGCCAAGGGGAGAGGCCACGCAGCAG
Source organism: Cavia porcellus (assembly GCF_034190915.1). Classification (NCBI taxonomy): domain Eukaryota; kingdom Metazoa; phylum Chordata; class Mammalia; order Rodentia; family Caviidae; genus Cavia; species Cavia porcellus. The sequence continues at coordinate 2,033,443 of NW_026947493.1, forward strand.
AGCAGTGAGGAACCTCTGTGCCCACGCTCTCTGCAGGCTCCTCCAAGCCGTGGGTTACTGGGTCACTCAGCAGCTGCCTGGTTGGGCCATCATGGCCTCCTTTCCGGCCTCGGCTCCTTGAGCCTGGCCTTCTTGGCCCCACATGTCTGGTGCACGGATTGGGGGCCCAGCGGAGCTGGGTAAGGTTTCCAGACTTTGATCTTGTGCAAACACTGAAAAGGTGAACTCGTCCTACAGCTCTGACCCACAGTCAGCTCTGCCTGGGGCCTAATGCCAGGCCTGTGGCCCAGAGGCCACTGGGGACCCTTCCTCAGAGGTCTTGCCTGGCACCTGCAGCACCCAGCCCCACCTACAGGCAGAAAGACAACCCAAGTGGCAAGACTGTCAGGCTTCCCTGGCCCCAGGTCCTTGTGCTCTGCCCGATGAGCTTACAACACTGAGGACTACTCAGTCTCTAAAAAGCTACCTCCTCCGCTGTGGAGCTGACCCATGAGAATGCTCACTCCAGGAGTACAGGAGGAAACCCAGTAACTAAAGTCCCAGAAATCTGGGTGTGGTGGGCACTACTGCAATCCCAGCAAGTAGGAGACTGAAGCAGGAGGATCTCTGTGTGACTGGGTCCAGCCTGGGCTACATAGTGGGTTCTATGCCAGCTTGAACCACACAGTGAGACAAATACCAAAGTAGAAGTTAAAGCCTCAGAGAAAAAGACCATCTAGGACACAAGGCAGGGAGGCCCCTCAGTCTTCTGGGGAGGACATAGCCCAGATGAGAAAATGCAGAGCTCAGAGTATAACGACAGGGGACAAGTCCCCAGGCTGAGAGACAGAGGAGATAAGCAGCTTATGAAATCAGCCCCGGTCTTGAGAAGGAACCAGTTTCTGCAACAAATCCCTCTGAACTTTACTCCCATTCCAAGGCCTCTTTTGTCTTATCACAAAGTTAGTCGAGGATGTTTGTTTGTTTTTCTCTCCAAGACCACCTGCCTTGGGACAGCTGCTTTTATTGTCACCCAGGGAGGACTGTGGGAAAAATCGAGAGGCCTAGAGAGGCCTAGTGGCTAGAAGGGCGGGGTGGCTCCCTGGTCCTGCAAGCTGGCCAGGCAGAGCCTTTGCTGGTCCTCAGGTTTGACCTGGGCCCCCATCTCAGGCTTTCAGTGCCCAAGGTTGTGACTGACTCTGGTGAATCTGAGGCCAGAGTGAACAAAACCGGCCCTTGGGGGGTTCAGATGGGGCACAGGGAAGGTGGCCTCCAGCCCCACCCTGCAGCTCCCAGAGCTGCAGAGCCAGGGGCACCTTCTTCGCTTTTATTTACCCAATGCAATTTGACTTTTATTGGCAAAATTCCCGCCTCACACTTCACCCTGGACCCAGTATAAAACCCTGAAAGCAAAGCACCCAAACTCGACCTTCGGGGACAGGCGAAGACATCTCAGGGTGAGGTCCCAGGGCTTGGGCCCCCAAACCCCTCCCCTGAGGGCCTTCCCCAGGGCTCTCACCCCTCTGAGCTGGGGGAGTCCTAGAGGACCCCCGCTGCAGGGCATTCTCTGCACCAGGTCACTAGGTCTGGGCCTGGAGGTGTCACCTGCCTAAAGGACACTGCTTAAGGTTGATCACCTTTTCACTTCTGCCACCTGGGGCCTCACGGCCTTTTGGATGGAGCTGGAGGGTGCTGAGCTCACACGGGCCAGCAGTACCACAGGTCCTGTTGGTGACTGGTTTCTGTCCTCCATCCCTGGGGCCATGTGGACCCAGCGTTACTCTCCTGTAGGTAGCCTTTCTCAGCATCGAGGTCTGAGCCCCAGCTCCTCTGTGCCACCATCATCCATGCTGAGGACAGGAGGGGATGCACCCTTCTGGCTGACCCGTGAGACGAGCAGCCTGGGACCCAGCACCCTAGGCAGGGCACCCTCAGCATTGGGGTGCTGGGGGCAGGAAGGGTGCTCGGGAAGCCATCTGTTCTCCTCAATCCCTGGCCCACAAATACAGGGAGAAGGTATAGTGCGATATTGTCACCACATAACAGGTGACAACCCCAGTGCTCGGATGCCTGGACACTGAGGCAGGCAGGGAGAAAAGCACTGCCCCTACCTGGGGCTTTTCAGGTTGTGACTCGGTCAGTATAGCTTGTTACATGCACGCATAAAATAACAACGCAAACAACCATCGCCTGAAGCCCGTGGTCACCTTGTCTGGCAGTGGTGGGCTCAGAGTACGCGCCAGGTCTTCTGAAAGCAAAGGTTGCTTGAATCCTCCCTGGAGATCTCTGGAACAAACAGGAGTGCTTTATGATACGCAGAAAGCTGATATTGACTGGAGAGATCATCAACCGCAATTAAGTACGAGTATTTGCCATAGAGAAGGCAGCAACGTGAGCCTGAAACCTTCCCTGCCACGATGGTGCTGCAGAATGACCCGAGGGCCTGGCAGTGAGGTGCCAACCACAGCCGCTGCCTCGCACCAAGTCTACTTGTTGCCTGGGTGCTGGGCTTTCCTGTCCCCAGAACCATGGCGCACTCATGGGGCAGCCACCTGCCTGGGCTCATCTCCCAGCTCTGACTCCCAAGTCTGACTTTTCATAGAGAGGATGTCACCTCCTTCGCTGTGATCCAGTTTTATTGGCCTTGATTTCCTCTGGGAAGGAGGAGAAGAGTGGGCTGGACACCCGTCAGGTAGACAATGCCCCAGGGTCCCTGATGGTAGGTGGGGTCACTGCCCCCACCCCAACGAGCAGCAGGTACCTGGCACCCACTGGTCCAGCCCTCTGTGGGTGCCCTCTGTCTTGGTTGGCTCACCCCCTAAAAGCCCAGTCTCTATGAATAAGCACCCACTGCCCACTAGAAAAACCCTAGGAGGCAGAAAATGGAGGCTCAGAGAATTTAAGTCCCCTACTGAGGTCACAGAGCCCAACAAACTGGAATTCAGACTCCATGCCACTCCACTCCTAGCCTCTACCTGCTTCTAGCAGGTTGGTCAGCACAGCCGGCTCCTGGTGGTCCCCGCGGGTGTGACTTATACCTACTAGGCCACCTCCTTCCTTCCCCAGGGCACTAATGGTCCTCCGGCCGCTGGCATCTCTTAGATCCCAGGTGCACTGAGGAGGATCCCAGCCACTGTGAATCTCCCAGCCACAGGCGAAGGCAAACTTCTCCTCCCCCTGCAGTGAGCCTGTCACTTGTTTGAGTCTCTCCCGCTCTGCCTGGCTGGGAGTCAGTGCTCAATTATTAATTAATCTGGGAGGCACAGGTTGCATTCTTGGCCACCGAACCACTTCCTCCTCTTTGGCAGGGGAAAGCGCAGGCCAGGCCCTTTCGGTTACGCCCAGCATCGCAGGACATCTCAGCCCCGTCTTGTGGCCTCTACTGCAAGAAAGGACGCTTTGCACCAGAGTTGAAACAGAAACTCCAGATGCCCAGAGGTCTCCATTCCCAGCTCAGCCCACAGTGCCAATGCCAACCTGGGCGTCACCTGCATCGGGAAGGTGCCACATACCTCAGCTGCCCAGGCTGGGAAATGGGGATGTGTTCCTGCCCCCTAACTACAGTGAGAGGTTGCTGCATGTATGGGTGCAGGAGGGGAGTGATGGGGAGCCTTTGCCTCTGGTCACTTTCAGAAAGGGACTCAACAACCCCACACAAAGCCAAGGAGCAATCCTGCAGCCTGTGGGGCAGGGAAGGCAGTGCCGGACCCTCGCTGGATAAGGGCAGTGCTGGACAGCCGGGTGTGTGGGGGCAGCAGAGGTTAAAGTCCTCCCAGTGTCTGCGGGGATGGACACAGGAGCCCTCACTGTCGGGGTCATGACTTCAGAGTGCCTCTCCATAGGAAGGCACCCCAGAAACAAAGTGAGAGCCGTGGTGTGAGTGAACTTCAACCGAGAGCTCCCAGCCACAAGCTTAGCACAGGAACCCAGAGCTGAGTTGCAACTAACTGCTAAACAGAACAGAGCTCTGACCCGCTCTGGGACAAGCTAGGGAGTGGGTGCTCCACAGCGGTAGCAATGCACCTCTGTGGGTGCTGGTGGATGAGTGTTAAAATGGAGCCTTGAGCTGGGTGCCCAAGGTGCATCTACCTCAAGGAGACTGAGGCAGGAGGAGCCCAGGTTCCTAACCAGCCTGGGCAACACAGTGAGACCTCATTGCAGAAAAAAATTAAGCCAGGAGATCAGGGAACTCAAGGACAGTAGCCTCCTATGGGGTCGCCTTAACGAGGAACATTGGTCGTTGCTTGTAATCACTGCTGAGTGTGCTTTTGGTTTTACACACTCACTGCAGGTCAACTCAGGCTGGTGCCTGAGGATCCATCTAGGAAAGGTATTTGAGTCTCACTATCTATTCCGGGCCTTACAGATTCCTGAGACCAATGGTTTGATCCCCAGTCTATCTGTAACACTGGTGCTCTGGGGAAGATGGGACATTGGTCTCTTGGCTCCCCACCCCCAGCATTGGCTTTTGGATAAAGCATACACACTGCCAAAGAGAAATTATTGTGCACAGACAATAAAGCACCATTCATTAGGACTCAAAACCAGGCTCTATAACAATTCTGAAAGAAGCTGGGTGGAAGTCTTCAAAAAAAAAGTTTCCATAAATAAATGCAAAATAGTAAGGTTCTGGAGGACTGTTTATCCTCCTCCTCGAAATGTGTAAGCAAGGGGCAGACCAATCATCAACTGCTCTTATCTGCACACTAAAGCCAATCTCCCAACACCTCAAACAGGAAATGTTACTAGCCTGGTACAGTGTCACAGTTTGAAAGAAATCACAGGACTCTGCTTTCCTAAAGTCGCCTTTGCGACTGTGTTGGCTGAGGGGTGTCCAAGTTGCTGGGGTCCCTTGTGTCTGGAAAGGAAACTCCTGAGCCTTTTGCTGGGAGCCTCAGCCCTGCACACCCTGGGACCACGCAGCCATCTCTGCATCTGTCATAGGGAAGCAGCATTTCCTCAGGCTCTGGGCCAGGGGATAAGGCCTGCTCAGGCACTTCCAAGGAAGGGCAGGCAGGGAAGAGCCCCAGACGCGAGTGGAAAGCCCTCCTGCGTCAACTGCAGTAGGTGAATCAAGGCCTCCTGTTTGTGACCTCTGCTGTGATTTCCGCATCAGCCGAGCCCCAGGGTCTCTCCCGGGGAAGTGGCATCTCCTGCTTGGGGCACTCAGTAATAATGCAGGTGAGGGGTCCAAGCATGTGAGGTGACAGGAAGAAGCAAGCCATCAGAGGGTGTCCCTGGGCTGGCCCGACAGCAACAAACTTCGAGACCCCAGAGAGGCAGGCAAGAGGCCAAGCTGGAAATACCAAGGGCTGAGCCAGCTCAATGCCATGGCTCTGCCAAGTCGGGGAGGCAGCACTGCCAGGGGACTGGCAGGTTCCGGCCGGGTGGGTCCCTCATGGCACCGAATTGGAAGCAACTGACTATGTCTCTGGGCACGTGAAGGCTGGAGCTGAGCCAGGGAGACCTGGAGCCGCCAGTCTCCCGGGGTGCCCCTGTCCCGGCGCTGTCCCCAGCCCTCCAGCTGCAGAACCCCTGAGGAAGCGGAGGCCCCATGAGTGGCACGCTGACCTTGGGCAGGCAGCAGCAGTGCACAGGATTGTTCCTGTCCCTCTGCTTTCCACCTCCTCCTTCCAGAGCTGCTCAGCAGGGCTCTCGGGGACTGTGGCTCAGGGTGGCCCCTGCCAAGTGGGCATTTCAGGCGTCCCACAGCTCAGCAAGACCACAGTGGCGCCCTCTTGGTGAGGGAACCAGCCTGGGGCAGGGATCCCACTGCGGGCAGGGGACAGTGCTCTGCTCTGTCCCTTGCAAAAGGCATACTCTTTGGGGCAGGGATGGGCGCACACTTTTTTCTCCCTCCCTTTACCAACTGCTTTGTACCTTCCCCCAGGGCTTCACAAACTGCTATCAGCAAAAACACTGGGGTGGGCCTTTGCCACCCTACATGAGTCCTGTCACCCAATGGACATCTGGCCCTAGACACAGCACATGCTGCAGCTGGCTCTCCAGCAGCTGTGCCACAGGACTAGAAACATCTTCAACCAGGCACTTGGAATCCAAGCATCCTACAGTTCAGCCTGCTCCCTCCTGGAGGCATCGACCTAAAATCAGGCCAAAGGATGCACTGATTTGTTAAGACCCACTTCCTAGCAGGTCACTCTTGCTGGAGTCTGGCCACCTTGACCTTCCAAAGTGCCCCTCACACACAGCCAGAGAGCTACCCTGCCCAGCCGGGCCCCAACACGTGGAACTCCCCCCGGAACCCCTGGAAGCAAATTCCCTGAAGGGAAAGAGTGGGTAGGATGTTTTCAAGAACAGCGCTCATTGTGGCTTTGGTCTCTGGCCAGTAGTGGTTTGGCTGGGCTGGGAGCAGAACCTCTGCTCAGGCCACCGGGCACCCTGCCTGCTCCATCAATGCCTACTGTGTGCAAGGATATAGGAACCCGGGCCCACAGAGGGATGAATCATTCTGCGGTAAGGAGAAAATAACAGGGGCGTCCAAGGAAAGCAAGGAGACTTTATTTTTGCAAACATCATTCTTTCTGACCAGTCCCAAGTTATTTAGTGGGCCATACACATTTCTGTTTCCCACAAACTCAAGCAGTCCTCCCTCTGGCTGGAAGAACAGCACAAATACCCTCTCGGCCAGTTCGCAGCAGGCGAGCAAAGCCGGGTGGGCTCTAACTGCAAGCCTGTAGAATATCCCTGCCCTGCTCCTGCCTCTGGAGGGTCTCTGTGGCATGGAGAATCTGCCCACCACTAATGTGTGTGTGACTATCTCGGGGTGAGAGGGACACACCCCTGTCTCTCAGAGAGGCACAAACTCTAAACATTATGAGGCGTGGGGGAATGCATTCCGTCAAACAGCAGCATCATGCTAGTTTCAAAGAGAAACCTGGAGAAGGTAGGGGAATCTAAAGGATGCTGGCGAAACTGCTGTGTGTCAGGCTTAGAGATTATCAAGTCCAAACTCCTCTCTTCCCAGAAAAGGCAACTGAGCCTCAGAGAACTGAAATCACTTGCTAAAGTCACCAGCATGGTGGGGCCTCCCCACTGGCTGTCCTCTACCACCCAACCCTAGGAATCAAGACAAATATGCCTGATGTGTCCAGTCAACATGAATTATTTTTGAAAAAACAGTCTGTTTGTTTGTTTTCGTGGGGAGCGTGGAGCGGGGCCTTCCTTGCAGGACTGTCGGAACAACTCCCCGCCCAGGCCTGAGAAGAGACCCGCCCTGGCTGGCCGGCACCTCCAGTGACTCTCAGGCGAAGGATGTGCGTTGCAAAAATGGGGTAAAGTTTCCTATTCTGAAGATAACATTGTAAGACACAGGAAGTCTGCGCGTGGAGCCTGTGTTTCCAGAGTAAGCCTCTGCACACCCATTCACGGCCACAGCCACTGTACAGGTTTCTAGAGCTTCCAGGACTGCAGGGGGCTGGGAGGAAAGAGCACTGGCAACAGTGTCAGCAGCAGCCCAGGTTACACTCTGGTGGAGGGGGTGCTCTCTCTCAGCTACCAGATGCACGGGGCCTCCCGCAGCCATGTTAGGGGCTGCTCTCCAAATCCCGGCTTCTGCAGCTCCAAAGCAAAAGGGTTAAAAGAGCCTGGGTTTCTCCTACTTTGAGCCCAGGCATCCAGATTCCCAGGCCCCACGCCCGGAGATTCTGATTCATGGGTCCTGGGTGGAGCCCAAGAATCTATGTTTTTAACAAGATTTAGGAGGCCCCTTTTCTGGCTCTGACAGGTCAGGATCACATGAGCACAGGGCTCAGCAGCCTGGCACGGGGCAGGAGAGCTGGCGACCTCTGGAGGAAAGACAGGGCCAGGAAGGAGATCAAACCAAATAGACTTCCTAGCATCAGGCGGATGTGGACGTCCCAGCGCCAGGCCAGGGAGACAGCGGGAAGGCGACACTCTGGAGCCACCGCGGATGGCCCTGACTCAGTGTGTCCGGGTATGTGTGAGGACATGCCCTGGGGACACCATAGACCTCCCTGTGAGATCTGCCATCGAGGACTCTGTTCAGATCACAGCCCTGCTGCTTCCTGGCTGTGTGTCTGGGATGAATGGCTGCAGCCTCTCTGGGCCGCAGGTTCCCTGGCTGTGAAGAGGGATCCGGGATACTCATGATAATGAATCGCTGTAGGGGACCAGCGTCCTAATGACTGACCTGTCACCATGTGCCGGATCTGCCTAGTTCCCTGGACAACCCTAGGAGGGAAATGTTATCATCTGCCCCATTTTATTGACGGGGCAAATCCAGAGAGGTGGAAGCAAGGGATTCCTGAGCCACCCAAGGTCACAACTGGAAAGGAGTGGCACTGAGTCTTCTGCCCCTGCAGTAAGGGTCCCCACTCCGTGACCCTCAGCCACCACCTTGCACCCACTGCATGCACAGTACTGTTGGGTCTGGGGGTGTGAGGCCATGCATGGATATGACCCCAAATGAGCATTATAAACCGGGGGCAGTGAGGCAGGGGAAAGAGGGCCATCTAGACCAGTGACACGGACCCATGCCAATGCGATGGGATGGGGGAAGCAGTGTTCTAGATGTGGGGAGTGGCACAGAAGAGATGAACCCAAAGGGTTCCCTTGACCTGGACCCAGACCAACACGGGCCAGCAAAAATAGACCCAGAGGCCGGCTGGGGCCCGGATCACATGTGACTCCCAACCTCACACTAGGAAGGACTGGGTTGTGCTGCAGGCACAGTGAGCGTCCACGCGGCTGAGCAGGATGTGACCAGTTTCCCACGCTTCGAGGTGCACACCCCAGCAGGCCGGCAGCTTGTAAAGGGCGGAGACCCCGCGGGGACCCCGCCCCGCACTTCCTCCAGGTCCCCCAGGGTGCCACTGACTGCATGTGACTAATGCCAGAAGCCAGGGACTCTGTGAATACCAAGTCGAGGACTGGACACAGTGTCCAACACAGCAGACAGCCTGAGCCATCTGGGCTTTATTTGCCAGGCCCATTTAGAGGTCAGTGAATCCAAGGAGGAAGCCAAGGCGCTGAACACGCGTCTAAGGACACAGCGCTAGTCCCAGATCACATGTATTGTAGTATCCATAACTTTTGTCTGTCTCTGTCTACTGGATCTGTCATCTTCTGAGGGTTCTATTACAGAGACCCACTTTTCTGACCAGCGGTAGCCAGCGTCTGTAATCCCAGCATTCTAGGAGGCTGAGGCAGGAGGATCCCACACTCGAGCCATGCCCGGGTGACCCAGTGAGACTGTCTCAAATTTAAAAAGGGCTGCGGAATATAACAGGGTGAAGGCCCTGAGTTCAACCCTCAGTACTTAAAAACAGAAACAAGGGTGCGTCAAATTCTCCTACTTCTCTATTGTGGCACTGGGGATCCAACCCGAAGCCTTTGCACACGCCAGGCAAGTGCTCTGTCACTGCAGTTCTCCTTTATTCCTGGCCATTTTCCTTTAGAGTGCTAGAGCCGTCAGGTGTGCAGGGATTCTGGATTGTGGATTAGGGTAGCTTCCTGAGAACTTTAGCTTCAGTCTACGAATGGTGTTGACAAAAGCTAAATCTGGCCAGCCACTTGTGCCTGATCTACATAAAATAGGCCTGTTTAGCCAGGTGTGGTGCTGCACAGCTATAATCCCAGCACTTGGGAGGCTGAGGCAGGAAGATGGCCTATTTCATAGCTACCTCATACACACAGTCTGGAGGTAATTTCATAAAACATTGTCACCTGTGACATCACAACAGTGCTCAAGGAGTTTTGACAGCATTTTGGATTTCATAGCTTAGGATCAGGGTACCTCTTTTACCCACTTCCTCCTGGCTCAGCTTTCCGGGACCATTTGGATAGTGCGCCCCCTCTGGATGAGCGTGGAAACACAGCCTGAAAGGTCAGAGAGCTTGGCCCTTCTAATATTATTTTAATGCATTCATATTTAATCACTGCTAGTGTTTGGACTTGTCGGGTGGTTGTGGATCTTGTCGTTTTCATGCTTTTAAGTTTTAGAATAGTTAAGGCTCGGGAGGAACCCAGGCTAGGAAAGAAGAGGACTCTTCTGCCTTATCAGTATGTTCTGAATTCTCAGTAGAGAATATAACATTATGTGTGAAATCACATATCAGTTCATTTTTAATAAAAAAGACCTTGAAAGCATCAAGACTCATGAACATACTATGATCCCTGTGAAGAGTTCTTTGACAAGCCAGGCACAGTGGCACATGCCTGCAATGCCAGCATGCATTGACAGCAAGGCTGACTGAGGCTGGAGGATCACTGTGAGTTAGAGGCCAGCCTGGGCTATGTAGTGACTTCAGACCCAGCCTGGATTACATAGTGAGACCCTGTCTCAAAACACAAAACAAAACAATAAAACTTTCTGTTTACAAAGGTTACCCCATTTCCACCACCGCCTCTGCCCACCAGGAGAGACGTGGACAGCAGCAACTTCACATAACTGGGGTCTTTGTGGGCCTTGTGTCAAGGTGAGGTTCCCATTCCCCTCTTCACAGACTAAGGAGAGGTGTTCCCGAGGGTGCTGTCCTCCCTTGCCCCCGGTCAGCTGCCACCACCTCTGGAGAGCCGACACTCGGTACCCCAGGATCATGTGCGGCCCTAGGCTCTGTCACTGCCCACCTTTCCCGAAGCTCAGGCCCTGCGCATGGCCACCTCCAGCCTCCTTCCAGACCCCCAGAGCCGGGCAGGCCCTGAAGGAGGCTGCGGGTCAAGGCCATGGTGCAGATGGTGAAACTGAGGCTCAGGGAGCCTTGTGTCCCCGGGTAGATACCAGTTGGCAATGGGAGCCCCCACTCCAGGTTAGGACTCCCGGTTAGGGCTTCCCCACGGCAACACAACCATGCCTGGGGCAGACATCAGGCAAAACTTCCTTCCCTCCCAGTAGCGGGGTACCGGGAAGGAGGAGAAACAGTTCAGGAGCCCTAACTGCCCAAGGCAGGAACCCCACAGCCTCATCCTCACCTGGTCCACAGACACAGCTACCCCTCAAACCGCTCTGCTCCTGAGTCACTGTGTGCACCGCAGGCCAGCTGTTCCTCACTCTGCCCGCCACTGCTTCAGACCCAGGACTGGGACAACAAGAAACGCTGGTGCCCCTGCTGGCCCCGACCATCCAGGCGCACCGCCACGGCGCTAAAGCGTCCCTGCTGCGAGGTCCCTCAGTGTGGCGGGGCCTCCCCTCCTTGGGTCTGAGGGAGGCCCGGAGGGCGGGTGCAGGCAGCAACTGGGAAACAGATCTTTCCAGGGCCCAGGAGTAAACAGCACTGTTGGCATGGCAGGCCGGCGCAGGAGCCGCCGGACCAGAATCCCGAAACGTTAAAAATAGGAAAAGAAATGGTACAGTTCACATATTTTGCAAAGCTAAGTTAGATCAACATCTGCAAAAAATATCCCCGTTAAACGAAATAGCAGGATTTCATTAAGTAAATCGCAAGTTGGCAGAAACTCTGAAAGAAAGGGGGAAGCCACGAGCAGGCCTGTAATTTAAACCTCGTTTTAACAGTGACAGTGTGACTGCAAAAGCGGTCCTTTTCCAAAGCAGAGGGAAAAAATCAACAAAATATTGTTTCTAAAGGGGGCGTCCCACATGCCTTGCACACACCCCTCCAGCTCCGCGGATCCATGGAGCTTTTGGTCATTGCAGTCACCCTGTTTTCCCAAGGGTACAGTACAGAAGGGAGTACAGCTCACCACTGTCACCTCTAATTAGGGTGCTGGTTTTTTTCCTACCAAAACGGCTTGAAGCACAGAACTCTGAGAACCCTTGACTTCCTACAGGAGCCCTTGGGGCTCAGGGCCACAGTGGATTCACCTGGCGGGGTGTCCTATGTGCAGAGGTGGGGGCTGGGTGCAGCCCTGGGGAGGGCGGGGGGACGGCTCCCCAGTGCCAGGATGACCCTGCCTCATACCTCCCACAGGCTCTGCCCATCCAGGACCTCATCTCACCTCTACAATGGGGTGACTGCCAGATGTGGTGGTGCATGCCTGTCATCCCAGCACATGGGAAGCTGAGGCAGGAGGATCACCTTGAGTCTGAGGCTAGCCTGGCCTATATAGTGAGACCCTGACCCAAAAACCAAAAAACCATATACATAAAATAAATAAAATGGGAGAGACAGGGCCAGGGAACAGCTCAAAGGCACAGTGCCTGCCTAGTAAGCATGAGGTCATGAGTTCAATCCCAGGTACCAAAAAAAAAGGAGGTGACACCAGCAGCAGCCACCCACACACTGGGGGCACTGCACACGGTGCAGCAGAGGGTGAGTGGGAAGCATCTTGGAAGACAAAGCAAGGCAGAGCCAGGGATGATGGCCCAGGCAGGTGGCTCCTGGGGAGCGGACAGCGCAGACAGTTGAGGTCTCAGAGCACAGCCCGGCCTCTGTCTCGGACCCGTGCCTGCATCCTTGGAGACTCAGCATGCCATCGAGATTGGGTCACACGGATGCCTGGAGAAGGGGCCGATGCCAGGGCTGTGGGGGCTGAGGGCCGCTGTCCCCCCCCAGGTGATACCTGACCCTGTGTGGTTTTCCTCCCAGTCTATGGCTGCAGTGAGTGCCAGATCCCTTCTCCCCCATAGATGCCCCTTCCCTCTGCTGGCACAAACAGGGAAACTGAGGGCTGGCCACAGGAAGTGGCCTGTCCTCCCCTGTGGCAGGAAGCATGGCCTTGCAGTGAGTCCATGCAGGCCAGCCTGGCAGCTGCCCACATGAGGTCATGAACACCCCAGCCATGAACAGACTGCAACAGGGCAGAGACCCCTGCCCAGTCACAAGCTGTTCTTAAGACCCTTGTGAACCTTGGAGCAAAGACGTTGCTGGAAGCTGTAAACAGCTCCCTGCTGCACACGGCTGACCCTGCTGGAGTTTCCAAAGGCAGGGGAGGATGCAGTGTGTGGTCATCTCCAGGCCCACAGAGGGAAAGTCACTTGCCCAAGACCACACAGCAAATGAGCAGTAGAGGAAGAGTTACAAGTGAGAATGAAGCAATCTGTCCCTCGGCCTCAGCTGGGGACTCACCTCCTTGGGGAAGTGAAACATATGGTGACCTGTGCATCTGACTCAGACTCCCACCGCTCCATGTCCAGGCCAAGCGTCAGTCTGCCCTTTGTGCAGATCTCTGTCTCTGTCTGTAGCCCGGGCTCTCCTTGAACTCACATGATCTTCCTGCCTCAGTCTCCCGAGTGCTGAGATCACAGATGTGCATCACCATGCCCAGGCATCCAGCATCTAAAACACTCTGACTTCATGAAGGTGTGAGCCTTCGTTAGCTTGACCCCTGCCTATGATGTAAAGAGGGCACAGGCCAGGGGTCAGCCCACTGCGAAAAGTGGCAGGTGCTGGGAAAGTCCGGAAAGCTCCCCAGAGATGGGGGAGACAGAGAAGTGGCCCAGACAGCACCTGCCTACAGAGCCCAAGATCTGTGTGACTGAGTCCTCCTGGCAGGGCTTCCACAGAGCCACATGTGGGGCGAGGACAGCACCCAGGTACCCAAGGGCCTGCGGCACAGGGCCAGAGGAGTCACCACGGGTGCTGGCCCGGACCTCAGGATGGTGCAACCTGACCCTCCAGCCTGTGACACAGGATCCTGGCGAAAAGCCACCGAAGAGCCAATGGCATTCAGCACACCAAAGCCATAGAAGCCACTGGGGTGACAGCAGGATGGATGGGGACCACCCTGCCTGTCCCCACTCAGACCTCTGGCCTTGTCACCTTCCTCTGGTCCTAGAAAGTCTCGATGGGTTTAGGGGCTTTTGTGGGGGACACAGGAGACCAGACATGCACAAGGACCATGGCCAAGCCACCTGTCCCCCTCCCCCAAAGACCTCTTCATGGCCAGCCAGCTGCTGCCCTGGAGCCCATGGCAGCCTGCTCAAACCTCCAGGACAGACAGCCATCCATGCATCTGCCCTCAGCCATGATATAATGCAGCAAAGGACTCAAATCCCACCGAAAACGGAATGAAACAGTAAGGTGTGGTGGCACATGCCCATATCCTCACACTCGGGAGGCTGAGGTAGGAGGATCACTGTGAGTTTAAGATCAGGGTAGGTTACAATGGTGAGTCCCCGTCTCAAAAAACTAAGAAATAAAACAAAACTAAACAAAAACTCAAAAACACTCACGTGAAACAAAAACAAAAGGTGCTTCCACTCAACATAAGGACTTTTAATTTAAGCCCTGCAGTAAAATGTGCTCTGCATAGCAGGTTCTTATAGAACAGTGGGAGGAAAGAAAGCCAGCCGTCCAGGGGCCCACTCCAGCTCCAGCTGTCAAAGTCACCATGTGACCTGAGAAGTTACTGGTGTCTTTGGGGCTGTTTCCTCTTCCCAGCAAAGGAACAGCATGGCCTGGTTGGTGGCCAAAGCCCCTCCAGCTTGGCCACCCTGCCAGGGGGACCTGGCACCCTGAAGGTGCTGGGATTCAGTGACAACCAGAGCTGACTTTCGGAGAGTCCAGGTCTCCTGCTGGGGCTCCGCCCTGCAGGGGCTTTGCAGGGAACATCAGCAGATCGGGGTGTGCAGGGCTCAGCGTCCCTTGCTGGGACAGGCAGCGGGAGAGGGTGTGCCCTGTCATCTGCAGGGAAGAGGCAGGGAATGTACTCTTTGTGGGTGTCTCAAGGGCCAGGCACCCCTAGACTATCACTAGGGCACCCAGGCAGGCAGCAGCTGGGCTGACCAGCTTCCCTGAGATCCACTGACATTTTGATTCTGAGGTCAGACACAAGATCCACCCCAGATCTCAGCCCTCTGCACAGTGCTAAGAAGGCCACCATGCTCCTCCTGACCTCCTTCAGGGCAGGATAAGATGCTGGTGGGACAGTGCCACTCCAGCCCAGTGATCATGTTCACCAGCTGTGGACTCCGCACATGTAACACCTGCTAGAGGCCGAAGCCTTGCCTGGGCCGCTGCACATCTGTCAGCCTGAGCATAGGGAGGAGCGGGGAACAAACATCCAGGTGAGCTAAGAGGACCCAGCACATGGCCCTCAGGTGGGACCGGGGTCTAAAGAGTTCCCAGGAGGCTCAGCTCCAGCTGCTCTCCATCCCTTCCCTTCCCTTCCTTCCCCCAGCACACCCCCTTCCCTCCCCAGACGGCTCCTGGGAAAACCACTCCCCTGGTGCTAGGGGGAGACCTCTCCCTGGCACCAAACACACCACACCTTGGCCAAGCCTGAGTTCCTCAGGAGCCCAGGAGGCTGCAGGGCGAGCACCACTCTCACCTGCTCAGTGCCCCTTTGCTGGGCACAGGCCAGGCTCCCAGGAGGTGCCCATAAATGGAGCAAAACCTAGTTCAGATGAGTCACTCTGTGAGTATTCCATGGCTACGGGGAATGTCCCCATCTTGAGCACATAGAGAAACACCCTCCTGGTCCCAAGGCACTGTAGAGAAGTGGGGAATTCAGGAAGATGCCCCAGGGAATGAGGCCCTGGCACCCAGGGGTCTTCCCAACGTCCCCATCTGACACCTGTGTCTCGCTGAGAGGTGGCGACACAAGGCTTGGCTGTCAGTGGAAGCAGATTTCAAGCCCCTCCAGTGTCAGGTTGTACAGAAGCCACCTGTACCCCCCAGCTGCTCACGGGGCGCCCTGACGCCGCACGCAACCAGTACAGAGCCCACAGAGAGCACACACGCAGGGCTGTGTGTGCCCCTGGGGGTAGACAGGAGCCACAAAGGCCAAGAGCTGCCGGAGCTGCTCCCTTTGCTTTCCGCACAGCCAAACCCCGCTGTAGGAGGCCCTCAGGCGCCCGCTGTCCCAGTAACTACACAACTAACCGTACACAGGCTAAAACTCAGCTCACAAGCAGAGGCTGGTGGTGCAGACCTGTAATCCCTGCACTCAAGAGGCTGAGGCAGCAGGACTGCTAGAGTTCAAGGCCAGCCTGGGCTACATATGGAGACCGTCTTAAAAAACAAACAAACAAGAAACTTCCCTTCGCAGAAGGCGACGCCCCATTGAGCTGGCCTCCTCGGGTACTTACTGAGGTCCCTGGGCCCCAGAGGATTCAACCAGGTATCTCACTAACTCTGAGCACCTGCGTGGCCCTTGCAGATGCCTGCAGATCATGTCTCTGTCCCCAAGTCTGCTGGACCCACCAGGTCATTTCTACTCCAGTCATTTTAACCAGGAAGGCACAAACAATGCAGCCGGGAGCCCAGCAGACATGTGAACGGTGACAAAGTTAGAAACCAAGTTTAGGAGAGGGGCAGTCACAGCCCGGGAGCCCACAGCTTCACGTGGCTCCATGAGCCCTGGCCCTACAGCTGGGCAAAAAGCAAAGAGGGGCAGGGCGGCCCCTCCCACAGTGAGGCCGGCAGAGGAGAGGCAGGTGGCAGTTCAAATGCCAGCATCCAAAAGATGAAAGGATGCAATTCAATTAAATGTTGAAATCGTGTTTTCTCGTCCTAAATCACTGAACTGCTGGTGCATTCCTTGAATTTCTCAGGGCACTGTTCATTTTTATTTATTGTTGTAACCCAATGCCCTGAGCTGTGTGAATGGTGCTATTCGAAGGAAACTTGTTTTGCAAAGGGGGCAAGTTGTCCAGGTCTCTTACAAGGTTTATTCTGTGCATTGCAGCTCAGTGCTATTAATAGTTTCGGATGATAGAGGCAGGGCTTACTTTCCATTGAGCGTTATATATTTTCTACCATTCACAGTAAACAGCTCCTCTGCACAAACTCTTTTGATGTTCAATTCCTTTCTGCCGCCCCCCCCCACTCTTCTCGCTGGGCCTACTTCTTATAAAACAAAACAAAACAAAACAAAACAAAAAGAAAGAAGAAAAGAAAAGAAATCACCAAGCACACATTTTTTCAATTAAGTCTTGCTTGGTGCCAAAATATATGGATCCCACTAATAGCTGTAAGTAATCTTAAGGTCTTTTCCCCAAATATTTTGATTATTTTACAAATCCCCCAAGGAATGTGCTCTTAGGGTGATTTATGGAGCCTAGGGAGGTTCATGATTGGGGGGAAGGGCCAGGCTGCCCCAGGGAAGTTAGGGTGTGGGTTAGCCTTGTACACCTAATCAGTCTCTTGCTGCAGTGTGTGTGTGTGTGTGTGTGTGTGTGTGTGTGTGTGTGTGTGGAGGCACAGCTCTCAAGTAAGACTTCAGGCCCAAGCACAAGTGACAGCCACAGAAAACCCCCATGTCCCACAAACACCCATCATTTACACTTGTGTGTTCTAAGGTGGTAGATTTTTGCATTACCTCTATCATATTTATTCTTTTCACTTACCAACTTTTTTCCTCTTTTTTTTCAAATTGTGCAGTGCTAGGGATTGAAGCTTTCCACTGAGCTCCAAACCCAGCCCTTTTTTATTTTAATCTTTATTTTGAGTTAGGGCTTTGCTAAACTGTCCAGCCTGGATTCATACTTGCAGTCCTCCTGCCTCAGCCTCCCAGAGCGCTGGGATTACAGGTGTGTGGCACCAGGCCCAGTTCTGTTTTGTACAAATGACAAAAGGGGGCACTGCGGGCTCCATTCCTTGGATTACAACCTCCCTGGGAATATATTTCAGCGAAGTGGCAGAGACAGGAAATGCCAGTGGCTGGGGGCACCTCCTAGCTCCCTGACCTGAAGCCCCCAGCTCCGTGGAGCACCAAGGAGGCCTGCAGAATCCACTGGGGAAGGTAGGCCGGTTGTCACAGGCGAGACAGCCAGATGTGACCGGAAGGTTGGCCACTGGCCATCTGCCCTACCTTGTAGGCCTGGCCTTGAGGCCCACAAGCTAGGCAACCTTGCCAAGTGGAGAGAGAAGACTCTCTGCCCTCCGGCTGGATCCTCTCCAGGAAGATCAATTGGATCAGTTAAAAGTAATTGGATTATACTTTGTAAAAGAAAAATCAGGCTGAGAGGAATTTTGTACATTAGGGCTGTTATTCCAATAATTGACATAGTAAATGTCCAAAGGTTCAATATCCTGGAAAGTAGCTTCAACAAACCTTGTCCTTTAGACCTCAAAAACACATTAACCCTCCTGTGCCAGTGTCTCCCCCATCCATGGATCATGTCCCCAACTCTGGAGAATTCAGTCCTGGGAGAATTGTGAATCCATGCCCAGAGACTCATTGGAGTCCCTGGCAGTACCTTATGAAAATGACTTCTCGTGTGGACAAGCACTGGGCACGTCCTTCAATAGCTGCTGTCAAATTAAACCCTGTCCCTGACAGGCCATGAAAATTAACACTCACCAAAAGCACAAAATCAGTCAAAGTGTCCAGGCCTTAGTGCAACAAAGCTCTCAAAACACAAAACCCATGCCAGGTGTGCTGGTGCACACCTGTTATCCCATGACTCAGGAGGCTGAAGCAGGAGGATCACCACAAGTTTTAGGCCAGCCTGGGCTACACAGTGAGATCTTGTCTCAAAATAAAAACAAACAACAACATAAACGATACAACATAGATGGCCACGGGGGCTGGGGATTTAGCTCAGCGGTGTAAGTGCCTGCCTTGCAAGCAAATGGTTGTGCGTTTGATCCCAGTACCCATAAAAAACAAAAAACATAGATGGCCACGGTCTCTGCCTCCCAGGGCAAGGGGTGTTCCGGAGCAGTATTTTCCCCGGAGTAGCAGAAGCACTTTTAATAAGCAATTGCACACAGAGCCTGTGTACTGCCCCGCCCCAGAGCACACCCAGAGAGGAACTGAGCCTATCGGAACAATAGGCTGAAGCAGGGTCCTAGAGAACTTAAAAAAAAGCCCTGCCGGCCAGGGAAGGGGACCTGAGCCTCAGCCGGCCCTCTCCTCCCGCTGCACATGTCCCACATGTCCGGGGCTAAGACAGCAGCCTTGCAAACAGGAGTCACCAAGGCCGCATGTCTGCCCTGTCTCTGTTTCCTAGCTGGCGCAGTGCTTGCACTGACACATTTCTCCCCTGCGCAAGAGGCCTCGCTCCCACCTGCCCCGCCCCTGCCCTGCGCACCCCAGCTCATTCATGGGGCCTGCCAGCCCAGAACCAGCACTGGCAGGGCTGCTGGCTGCACCTTCTGCCTGGACCTGGCCTTTGTCTCCGGCTCCAAGCTGACTGAAGGAAACGGGGCTCGAGGGAGGATTGGGGGCCGCCCCGCAGGGTAGTGGGAGGATTTCAAGCCCCCTGCCCCCTACTGGATGGCGCAGGGCCCTCGTGGGGAGGGGGAAGGTAGGAGGGAAACATTCAAGGAAGCATCGGCCACCGGCTCTGCCATGAGCAGGGGCAGGCCCGGGAGGGCTGGGCCCTGTGCCCAGAAGGCTGCTTTTGGGGCTCAGCGTTCTCATCAATGCAGATCAGCATCAGATTCTGAAGCTACAAGTAAGGTTGAGGCAGGAGAGGGCCCTGCCCACGGAACTGCCCTGTAAGAGCAGGAAGGGCTGAGGGGCTTCAGGAACTGGAGGTGGCAGTGGAGGGAAGGGACCCACTCAGAGCCCAGGAAGGGCAGGAGACACCCCAAATTGGGGTCTGGGGTTGCGGAGAAGGAGCACAAGACCCGGGGAGCCAGAGTGGACTGAGCTCTGGAGCTTAAAAGCAGGATGTTTGTTTGAAGCGGAATAAACAGTCCACAGCTTCACTCAACACAGGGGGGGCACACAGGAGAAGGGGGGCCACCTGATTTTCATGGTGGGGGCGGGAGCGGGGTCACCAGTTACTTTGGAAGCCACCTGGGTGGGAGAAGTGCAGTGACAGGGACCAAGGCTGGGAGCTGCTGCCCTAGCCCAGAGGTCACCCGGGGGTCTGGGGTGTTGCCAGTCACTCTCTCCTGACCACGGGCAACTGAATTTGTAACCCCAGAACCCAAAGGGGGTCCCTAGGGGCAACAGGAAACTGAGGCTCATCCTTGGCAGGCTGATTGAGGGCGCCCTGCCCTCCCTCCGCCAAGGCCAGGTAAGGCTCGGTGGCTGGGTTCTAGGCTTGGGGATGCGGAGAGCCGGAAGAAGGCCCAAGCCTAGCCTGGGGGCCTGGCCCGCAGCATGGGGGTGGCAACAAACCGCTTTCTGCTGTTTGACAAACACCGCTCGCATGTCCCATCCGCATGTCGGTGGGTGTAGTGGATAACAGCTGTCCTGACACTGATTGCCCGTCCCCTCACAGGAGGAGAGATGGAAGCCACCCGAGGACAGAGGCCTGGTGAGCATGTTCCCCAAGGGCCTGGCCCGAGGCAGGCCATCTCCAAACCTGAGAGGGAACTATTTACCAAATGCCTCCTTCCTCTGGCAGGAAGTCGCTCCAGAGCTGCGGTTTTTATTTATTTATTTATTTAAAAAATTTTTTTTCCAACTTTCTGGGCTCGTGGTTTGGAAGTAGTAAGGCCTTGTGAGCTACAGGAGCCAGGCCTTGTCTTCCAGGCTGCTGAGAGAGAAAGCGGATACAGCCTTTCCACAGGGCACGATGACCTCCAACGTGCATGGCCTGTGACCTCCACTTTTAGGATATCCCAAGGAAATAACGGGATGCACGCATGCCTGGAATCCCAGCACTCCGAAGGCTGAGGCAGGAGGATCGTTGCAAGTTCGAGACCAGCCTGGGCAACAAAGTGAGCTCAAGGCCAATCTGAACTGACAAAAAGAAAAAAAAAAAAAAATCCCTGCCACACCCTTGAAATCAGCCCCGGGACCCGAAAGGAAACATACCTTACTTCTTTACTCTCTTCTTCCATCTGCACTCCATCTTTACTATTCCAGCTAGGTGAGGTGGCACACACCTGTAATCCCGTCACTAAAGGAGGCTGAGGCAGAAGGGTCGTAAATTCAAGTTCCACCAGGGCAACTGACAGAGACTGTCTCAAAAATACTAAATTCAAAGGGTCTGGGATGTAGCCCAGTGGTAGACCACCTCTGGGTTTGATCTCAGGTACAGTCAAAAAGAAAAAAAAAGCAACTAATAATGATAATATTCCAAGTTATTAATAATAATACAACTATTTGCTTGCAGTCATGGGCAATCTGTTTTTGAAAAATGTTTTTAATCATGTATTACTTCCATGCTTCTGGGGTGGGCCTGGCCCAGCTCCTTCAGAACTGGCTGTACCAGGAGGTGCAGTGGTGATGGCCACTAGGAAACCGAGACATATCCAAAGCTCCCTTTGCATCCACAAACCCAGCACACACCCACTCTGCAGGTGCAGAAACTGACTCCCCAATATCTGCTACCCTAAAAAACCAGCGCAAGCCAGGCTTTTGGGGGAAAAATGCCACCATCACAGTGATGGACCCTTCTAAGAACAAACCCTTGGCTACCTCTGCCCCGTGTGGTGATACAGCTCTGTGGGGTCTGGCTGCTGGGCACAACTGTTTGACCGACCATCCATCCACCCACCCATCTGTTCACTCACAAGCCCTGGGCAGCTAATATCCCCACAGAGAGTGCCAGGACTCACTGAAGGCCATAGCTAGAACTGAGGCCACACAGGAAGGCCAGATGCCACAAGAGGTCTCAGAAGAAAAAGTTTCAGGGTGAAGATCTGGCCAGAGCCCAGGGAGAGCCCCGGTGAGGCTGACAACCAGGACTAGGCTCTGTAAGTAAGGCAGGGCCGGGAAGGGATGCTGACGGCAGATCTGTCACAGAGGCCAGTGTCAACGGAGACCAGTGGTGACCCCAAGAGCCAGAAGCTACTGCAGAAAAGGAACAAGCCAACTGGTCACCATGCCCTGGAAATAAGATCAACCTTGGTTAAGTCCCACTGTTGGGGACAGTGGTGACTGTCCAGGGGGCCAGCTGGACCCTGTGGGATCTTAAGGCTACACACGCAGGGGTTGCAGAGGACTCCATGAGGGACCTCACTGCCCAAGGAGCTGCCAGATGCTGCGGGCCAGGGGAGCCTCTTACGCTGTCCACGGGGAGCCGAGGGGTGCTGGGAATGCCTGGGCCCCCCAATCAGTGAGAAGGTAATTTGAACCTCACTCCAAGACTCTGAGTTCCCTGTGAGGCTGTCAGTGGGCAAAGTCTCCAGCCCCCTAAGTTGCTTCAAGGGGAACACTGGAGGGTGTGGTGGGGTGGGGCCTTGGCCCCTGCAATGCAAGGAAGTGGGGGGATTATTCAGGGCAGGGGGGCCCTGACATCATCATGTATCTCTGGGGGAGAGGGGATCCACTATGTGGGCTGCTCAAGCTCCTGAGAACCCTGGCTCAGCGTGGGGTGCATGGACTGGGGCGGGGCAGCTCCCCTGAAAGGCTGTGGGAAAACCTCAGGCTTCCCTGTGGGGCCAGAGGGACGTCTCAGGGAACTCGGCAAGGATGTGGCTGCCCCTGGACCCGGACAGCAGTGACGGAGACACAGCACCACATAGTCATTTCATCAACTGTCTGTCGCTGTGTCCAGTTAACCTTGACCTTTCTTAATGCCCCCAAAATGTGCACTCCTGGCCCAGCATGGAGGTTCTGATTGGGCAGACCTGGGCCTGGGAATCGTGCCATCAACACGAACTTCCAGGGATGCTGGTGCCAGTGAGGCTGGAAACCCTCAACCCCAGGACCTCGTTCCCATAGCATGTCTATTTTCTTTTTTATTTCAGAGCCTGAACCCAGGGAGCACTGACCTACATCCCCAAACTCCTGCTTTTTGAATTTTAACTTTGAGATCGGGTCCCCATAAGTTTCCCAGGATAGCCTCCAATTTGCGATCCTTCTGCCTCGGCCCCCCCCATGTAGCTGGCACGACAGGTGTGCACCCTTGCACCCCCCTGAATCTGAACATGGGTCCTCTCGTCCAGCCTCCTTCCTTATGGTGCAGAAGGGGAAACTGAGGCCCAGAGCAGGTAAAGGACCCAAAAGCCCTGGTGGGGTCCTAGAGAGAGACAGCAGCCTCTCTTAAGAACAGAGTATGCCCCAGGCTGGGGGCTCAGTTGGGGTGTGAGGCTGATCCGCTGCCTGCTGAGGGGTGATGGAGTGGGGAGCAGGGGACCCCTCTCTGCCTGCTGCCCACACTGCTGGTTCATCAAGAGCAAAGACAGCTACTCTCTCCCCACTTGGGCCCTAAGGAACCAGAAGGCCAGAGAGATGGAGGTTTTTATTATTATTATTGTTATTTTTCAAATCCGAATTATTTCCAGCCGGAAGGGAGCAGGATGAGGGCCATTGGAGGCCTCCAGCCGCCGGCACCCAGCCAGCCTCGTAAATGTCTGGCAGCTGGAGAGATTCAGCTCGCCGCTGCTGTTTCCCTCCCTGCCCACGATGCCCCCGAGTGTCCCCAGCTCTGCCCAGCCGCCCTCCAGACGTGGGGAGCTGTAGGCCGTGGGTGGAACTTCAGGGTGGCCTTCAGTGACAGTGGGCAGAAGGAAAAGGAGCGAGGGGTTACTGCACAAGTAGCTGAGTCAAGCATGGTCTGGGTCAACCATCATCTACTGCGAGGCCCCGAGGCCCCTTCCTGTGGGCCAGAGGGGAGGGGATGAGACTGGAGTCTCACTGCACCAGCCACACACTTCCTTCCTGCCCAGGAGCTACACAGACGGGTCATTTTTCTCAGCCTCACTTTGTAAGAGGACCCGAGGCTCAGACAGGTTAAGGAACTGGCCCATGGTCACACAGCTAGTGAATGGCAAGGCTTATTCAAAAGCTGGGATTCAGTGAGATGTGGTGCTGTATACCTGAGATCCCAGCTCTCTGGGAGGCAGGAGCAGAAGGGTGGCAAGTTCCAGCCCAGCCTGGGCAATTTAGTGAGACCTCAAAATAAAAGAAAGAGGCTGGCTATAGCTCAGTGGTAGAGCCCCTGGTCCAATCCCAATACTGCAAAAAGAAAAGAAATGAGGAAAAAGAGAGCAGGCCTGGCAGGAAGGATGCCCATCCCACCAGGTAGGCAGCAAGCGTTAGGAGTGCGAAGGCCCCTTCCCCGCCCCTCACCACCTCGAGACAGCTATCTGGCCAGACACCAGGAAGTCCAGCCTGGCACAGCCATGGCCCCAGAGAGAATGAAGCCAGGAGCAATGAGCGTGAGGTGTTAATAATGCAGGAAAATCCTGATGCAGTGCTGAGAAGCAAGGGATGAATGCAAAACCATTCACATCAATTTTTAAAAATATATTTTAGCATTTTATTGTCGCTGTATTGGGGCTCAAACCCAGGACTTCATGCGCACTAAGCAAATATTCCACCACTGAGCCTGGCTCCAAAGCCTTTTTTTTTTTTTTTTTTTGAGACAGTGTATTGCTATGTAGGGCTGGCCCTCAGCTCACTACAAGCTCAAAAATTGAAGGTGGTTCTCCTGCCCCAGCCTTTCAAGTGCTGGGATACCAGGAATATGCCACCATTTTTACGCAAAGCAAACCAAACTATCCTATTAGCAGCAGTTATCTGTGCAGCGCTGGCTTCTAGGAAGTTGGTCCTTTCATCTCCTAACATTTTCCTCTGCTTTCCAAACTTTCCAAAATGAAACACGTGCTTTTTTGAAAAACAAAAGCCCACAGGTTTGAAACAAACCCCAGTGACGCTGCCGCTGGCCCCTCCTGCTTCTGCATCCTTTGTGAAGCGCTGAGACCAGCAGCCTGGGCAGGGTACAGATAGAAACCTGGAGAAGGTGGGAGCCCTGTGAACATGGACACCCATGCCAGCGTCCATGGCCACCTCCAGGGTATGGAAGGTATCAGGATGGACCGATCCACACCTGGGATCCACCTTCAACAAGCTACCTGCCACACAGGCTCCAAATGCCCCCACAGATGCAAAGATGCCACGTAAATATCACTGGCAGAAGACACCTAGCCAATTGCAAAGCCTGTGCCTCATTGCCTCTACCTGCCAGCCTGCTGTCTGCACCTGCAGTCCGGCCCCGGCGTGGCCACCCCACCTGTTGAGGGTGACTTAACAGCACACCCTCTGCCTGCACAGAGCAGGGTGCCCTGGGGATATCTGGATGCCAGGGCCCAACACAGAAAAGAATTTCTCATATGCAAGGTGCAGCCAGGCATGGTGGTGCATGCCTACGATCCCAACACTCAGGAGGCTGAGGCAGGAGAATCATCACAAGTTCAAGGCCAGCCCGAACTACATACTTCTGTCTCAGAACAAACAAAAAATATGTGAGATGAAAGGACAGGAAGGAAAATGTCACCTCTCTCACCTTGGTCCTAAGCGTCCTGGGATCATCCACCTGCTCATAAGAAGTGGGGCTCCCCAAGGAGTGGGGCTACTTTCTTTATTTCTCTCTCTAGTTGTCAATGCAAAAATAGCCTCTCTGTGGATATTTTCTTTTTGTTTGAGACAGGGTCTTGCTCTATAATTCAGATTGACTTTGATAGCCCTGGCTGGCCTTGAACTCACAGGGATTCTCCTATCTAAGCCTCTAGAGTGCTGGGATCACAAAGGTGCACTACCATGCCCAGAATTCACACTGTTTTTTTTTTTTTTTCCCACCACCCAAAGCCCAAGCTCCCCAGGCTTCTTCCCCACTACATCCTGTGCCCGCCCCTCACCAGCTTCCGTGTTTATCCTGAGGGCGCTTCTGGGAAGTGGAGGCTCCCAGCTGCTTGGGGCTTGGCTCCAGGGCTCTGCTCCACCATACGGAGCCTTTTTCCACCTCTCTGGCCCAGAGCTGGCATTGCAAGATTTCCTGGCTCACTTGCTTTTTTTTTCCCTTTTCACTCACGTTGTTATAAACCTGTTTACCTTTGAGCTGCAAAGGGCCTGGATTCCAGGCAGGCAGAACCTGAGAGCCAGTCAGGAAGCAAAACGGCAGCGTGCAAAGGGGCTTGGGACAGAGGGGTGGGGTAGACAAAGGGGTCCCCATTCTCCCTCCAATTCTGCACCCCTCTGCCAAAGGACCAGGTTATGTGGGCACTGCCAGGGCACACAGAGAAGCACAGAGCCAGCAGCAAAAGTGGCCAGCGCAACCCTCTGACAGCTTCTGCTCAGAAGCTGCCCTTGCTGATGTCCATGGCAGGACCTGCGTGGGGACAAAAGCAGCCCAGCAGGCCACTCTGAGGCTGGGAGGCCGATAAAGAGCCTGGGGCCCTCAGTCTGCGGCAGGGGCTTCACTGTCAGCTGCAGGGCATGCTGGGAGAATGCTGAGTCGGGAGGTGGGGCACCAAGGTCTAAGGTCCCTAGCACAGTCCTGCGGCCAGGCAGGCAGGGACTTTGGGCACTTGTAGGTGGCAGAGTGCCCCTCTGGGAATAGAAGCAAGGGTCCCCTGCCTTGAGGATGGTAAGACACACCCGCAGAAGCTCTGATGTCAGTGGTCTGGGGGTCTCTGCTGTCTATGACTGCCTTCCCCAGCAGGAGGATGCCCGACCTGGACCTTGCATCAGCAGGGATGAAAGACTAAGGCTTCCCAGCACCCTACTCCAGCATGAAGCCTGGCTCTGCCACTTACAAGACCAGGGTCATCAGATACACTGAGGGAGGCCCAGGTAAAAACTGAGTTCCAGACAGATAACAAACAACACCCAGGATGAATCTGTCCCAAATGGTGAACAGGACATATTCATGTCAGTTTTTGTTTGTCTGGTGGGTTTATTTTTTTGAGTTAGGATTGCTCGTACATTACAGTTGAGGTTGGCCTCAAGCTTGCAGCAATCCTCCTGTCTCAACCTCCTGGCTGCTGAGATTACAAGTGTGCCCCACCATGCCCAGCTGGTTTTTTCATCAAAAATTCAAACACAGATGTGCATCCTGCATTTTTACTTTCTCCTTTACACCTACAATTGGTCCTTTACTTTTCCTGAGTCTGTTTCTCCTTTTGTGTCAGTGAAACCCGGGGAGTATGGGGGAGGCTGCAGGCAGACTTTGGTAGAAAAGTTTTAAATTGTTATTATGAAAACTTTCAAGCCAGCATCCCATGCGCAAAGACCAGTAACAATACGCTGTGTAGGAGGTGCTGTCGTGAGACCTGCCTGGGTCCTCTCTCGATCCCTACTTCCAGAAATTTGGGGCTAAGGCGTCCGAGATGCCCACAGGGTCCTCATCTGTGACATGGGACAGGAACTCAGAAATGTTAGGGAAGCAAAGCTTGCAGCAAGAAGAGTTCCATGTGCTCAGGGCAGGGGGGCCTGCTCTGTTCCCAGGACCCCTGTCATGTCTGGGGCAGAGGAGGCCGGGTCCTCCTCCTGGGCCCAGAGCGTTCCCAGATCCCTATTCTAAACCATAGTTACAAAGACTTTAAACTCTGCCAGGTGCCTTGGGATAAGGTCAGCCAAACTCGAATTTCTGAGCTGTTATCCTTTGAAAACAGCCAAACATGAACTGGCCACTTCTGAGGGTCAGCACTTGGGAGGGGGCCGGGCTTCTGGGCTGCTGGCCCTGATGCCACCTCCCCTACCTCCTGCCTCTGGGCCACCGAGAGGGGCTGCATTGCCCTGTCCTGTCCTGTCCTGTTCTGTCCACAGCGGAGGTGCAGAGCTCATGGGCAGGCCCCAGCTGCTGTGGTGGGTAGGTGCCTGGCCCTCTCTGTTCCATAAACAAAAGAGAAGATTGCCTGTGACAAGACCACAGCTGTCATCTAAATGTCCCAACCTGCAGCTTCTGTGAACATCAGGCTCCTGGGCAGGAAGGACCTCTCCCTATCTAATCTAGCTCCTGTATTCTTTCTCTCTACAGACAAGAATCACACCTGTGATGTCACATCCTTCTGAGGGACAAATTCACGTGGCAGGGGCAGTATCCCCAGGAGCCAAGGGTGGCATAGGGTGTGAGTTCTCCACTTTCTAACTCTTCCTCTGCAACACAGCACCCAGCCCCAAGCATCAACACCAGGCGTATGAGGTCACCACGTAATAAACAACCCCACTTCTGACGGTAAGTATCTAGAACCTGTTGAACATATCACTGACAACAGCATGAACTACACAGTAAGTACAAGCCTGCACGTTGAAAATGGATCCACAGATTCAATGCAACCCCAGTCAAAATCCCAGCATTCCCTTTTGTAGAAGTCAAAAGGCTAATTCTGAAATCTACATGGTGCAACCTGTAATCCTAGCACTTGGGCAGCTGAGGCAGGCGGATGGGTGCAAGTCTGAGGTTAGCCTGGGCTACAAAGTAAGCTCAAGGCCAGCCTGACCTGCATAACAAGACCCTGTGGCAAAAAGACAAAAGGAAAATTTCTATGGGGCCAGCAGGCCATGCTGGGACACTCCTGGGATCCCAGCACTCTGGGAGGCTGAGACAGGAGGATTGCAAGTTTAAGCTCAGTCTGGGAAACTTAGCAAGACCTTCTCTCAGAATAAAAAGTGGAGAAAAAGAGTTGAGGATGTAGCCCAGTAAAAAGATCATGGGTTGAAGCCCCACTACTAAAAAATTTTCTTTTAAGAAAAAATAAGTATAATTTACATGGGGTTGGACGCCTATTCACACCTTCTAAGAAAAGCCAACTCATCAATCATAAACACACACATATACCCTAAAACTAAAACTCCTAGGAGAAAAACTTTGTGGATTTTGCAGTGTTCTTCCTGGCAGGAAACAACTGATAAAATGAACTTTAGCAGAATTAAAACCTCCTGTTCTTCAAAAGATTCCATGCAGAAAATGAAATGATATGTCGCAGATTGGGAGAAAAATAACTACAAAACACAGCTTTAACGTGACTGGTGGCTAGAATACGTAAAGAGCTCTAAAATCCAGTAATAAGAAAACAAATACTCAATGTAGAAAACAGTGCAAAGATCTGAGCAGGTGATTCGCCAAAGGAGACACACAGTGCAAACAAGCTAGCCGTGTTCATCGCTGTCCGAGGGGAAATTTGGATTAAAGTCATTACCTTCAGAATAATTCAAATAAAAATACATGGGCCACACCAGGCATAAGGGAGGGTGGCGGGGAACCGGAAGTCCACACACTGCTCTGCTGGACTGCGAGATGACCCCACCGCTTCAGAAACCAGTGCAGCAGATTTTAACCAAGTCCACAGACAACTCTTTCACCACACACGCAGAGTCCTATTTTACTCGGGTGAACTGAAAACTAGGTTCCTGCAAAAACTTGAATGCGAATGTTTGCAGCAGAAAATAAGATAAAATAAGAAACAACCCAAATCTCCATCCACACAACACAGCTGCGTCCTGCAGCAGGAGGTCTAAAGAAAACGCATGTGCTGGACACACGGGGAACGCCTGGAGCCCCAGCTCCGATAGGAGGATGGCAAGGGCAATTTAGCAAGGCTCTGTCTCAGAATAAAAAAGAGGCTGGGGATTTAGCTTAGCAGTAATAAGTGCCTGCCTGGCAAGCACTAGGTCGTGAGTTTGAACCCTGGTACAAAAAAAAAGGGGGGCCTGGTTTCGATCCCCAATACTGTACCAAAAAAAAAAAAAAAAAAAGAGAGAGAGAAAGGAGAAAAAAAGAAGGAAAATTGGTTGTATAAAAGACTACTTGCTCTACTGTAACAGAAACAAGACACAGATCAGTGGCTGCCAGCAGCTAGGGGTTGGGGTAGAGCTGACCACAGCGACACACCAAAACATGTCAAGATGCGGGGTGGGGGTGCTAATGAGCTCTCTCTTTATATAAATGCAGGGAGGGGGGCACCCAGGGCCTTGCACCCTGCTATTAAGCTCAGCCCGGGGCCTGTTCTCCGTCGTAGTCATGGGTGACAGTCACGTGACTGCCAGAATTCCTCCCAGCTCCTCCATCCTAGCAATGTGAAGTATGCAGTCTGCATCTGAGACCAAAAGAGCGGAGGCAGCAAACCCCGTGAACCCTGCGCCGCCAGCCTGGGAGCTCAGTGACAGCGCATGGGACCTCTCCAGCCCGGGAAGATGGAGCACCTCTGCCTGGCACAAGCTCTGGGCCTAGTGGGGTCCAAATCCCCAGCTCTGTCCCTCACCAGCTTGCTCCCCATGGGAGAGCGGCTGGTCCCCTCTGAGCCCAGGGGGTGCTCACCTGTGAGGCAGAGAGCTAAGTGACAACAGAATCTCTCTCACCAGGACCAGATGAGCTCACGGTCTAAGCAACAACACCATGCCTGCCCCATGTCTGGACTCTGATTCGAGCCCCAGGATTCTAATGCCAAACCCTGCCCACTTGCATGAGGTGGGCTGCCCCAGGTCCCCAGGGCCTCTGTTCCCTGGTTACCACTCCATGAGGCAGGGGCAGAGGCAGGGCTTGGCCAAAAGCCGCTCAGCTCACTGTCTGGCCTGGGAAGCAGATGACCCTGGCAGCAGCCCAGGGAGATGAGAGGCCACCTCAGGCTATGCAATCCCCTCAGGCTTCCTGGAATAGGAAGCCCCAGAAAGGAATCCATGGAATCAATCAAAGGCAAGGCCTCCGGGGAAGGGCGGGATCTGAAAGTCCTCCAGCCCAGACTTCTCCCCAAGGCCCGGCCCAAGCTGCCCTCTGCCCTGCACCCCTGGCGGTTCCTTCCCAGGGGAGCCCCGAGCATGACAGCAGTGTCCGGGTGATGGGGTGGAGGACCCGGGGCAGGCAGATCTGGGGACCCGGTGCCTGCCTTTCCGCTGTGAACCTGAGGCTCAGTCTGTTTGGGGCATTTTGCTTAAAGGCTGAGTGTTTGCCCTACGGCCTGGGGCCGCCCCCTCGCCAGGCCTCTGCAGCCTCGCCTTGTCTGCAGCTGGGGGCTCCTGAAATGCTGACAGCCAGCCACGGGCCACCTTTGATGCCTGCCACCTCCAGACTTCAATGTTGCTGTGTGCACGGCCCCTTTAATAAGTTACTTCCGTGGAAAACACTGGTAACTCGGTCATGAATCAAACCCATAAACACCTAGTGCCCATCAAAGCACCAAAGGGGGGGCGGCAAATGCCTTTACGGGAAGTCATATGCTGTCCCCTGGCAAGGGCCAGACCCCACTGCAGAGGGACACGTGCCTGCCTGGGCCACAGCCAGGTCGCTCTCGAGCCCAGGGACCCAGTGTCCAAGGAATACCGCCCGCCTGTGTGTGCTGGGGACAATCCCGACCCAACTCCCAGCTGGATTTATGGCCACAAAGGCCACACCGGCAGGCTGCTCCCCGGGACAGGAATGCACTGTTTTGGCTACCGGTGAAAGGCCCGGTTTATTGCAAACACACTTCTCTTCCAATGTTTGGTTCCCTCTTGCTCTTTTCTCCTTTTTTGTTTTTCCCAGAGCGGACTGCTCAGGGCCTCAGCAGAGGGTGTGCGGCTAAGACTCTTCTCTCAGGGTGACAGAGAGGAGTCTGGGCCCAAGACCTCACTGTGGTCAAGTGGCAGACAGGACACTGCTATGTGTGGACAGAGGTCTGGGGGCCACAAGCAACACCAGGCCCACGCTGAGCTCTGCTGCATGGAGACAGGGCCCAGGACAGATGCTGCCCTTCCTCGGGGGTAACAACAAAATTCCCCCAGGGGGCTTCTCAATAAAATGCCAAGGGGCCACCAGGCATGGTGGTGCTCGGCTGGAATCCCTGTATTTGGAAGGCTGAGGCAGGAAGATCAGATCACTGTGAGTTCAAAACCAGCTTGGGGTACATAGTGAGACAGTTTCAAAAAAACAAATAACACCACCACACCAATAACAATAGGTCATGGCCTGGAAATCCACTCTAACAAAGACCTACTAAAGGAGACTCCAAGTATAAAGAAAGACCAGCCTCCAATTCCACATTCAGGCACGCGCCCGCAAGAAGCAAGTCCAATGTCCAGAAAAAGGTGGGCACAGAATATGGATGGCGACATTGCTGGTGGGAGCCAAAACTTGCAACTCTCAATGCCCACAGGCAACAGATCAGATGGCTCAGTCCCTCAGGACACTGTGGCAAGCGACCTGACCTGGACCACACAGCCCAGGGGCACTGAGTCAAATGCAGAGGCTGATAGAGCCCCACCTCAGCCTCTAGGGGCACCTCGCCCGAGGTGGTGCAGCTCCTCAGGGCCTTCTGAGGCCACATCGTCTATCTGGACTACAGCAGCAGCAATCCTGGCACAGTCACTTATGAAAACTGTTTACTAGGGACACAAGACCCCCGTCAGTGAAGAGCTGACACTGCAGCCTGCTGCCCAAGGCCCTGATCCATCCACACATCAAAGTACTTCTGGGATGCGTCCTGGCCTACTGTGGAGGACAGTCGTGCTCCCCTTTGGGGTGGCATTGAAGGCCTGCCCCTCCAAGATCAGTCCACGGCCTCCAAACAAGTATCTCTGCCTCTGCCCACCTTCAGCCAGCATTTGAATCACCTGAGGACCCACCCTTGGAATGGATCCAAGCTTTTCAAACTCTTAGGAGCATCTACTGTGCAAAGAGGGGGAAAGACAAATAAGGTGGACCAATGGGCCCATTTTACAGATGGAGATGTTGAGGGAGCAGATGGGATGATTCAGAGACATGGAACAGAGTGAGGAAGGGGACCTGGGCCACCTGTACTGTCAGGGTGATGCTGCCTTAGACTTGGGGAATCCTTGGGACTCTATCTGGTCTTTGCTCCCTAGGGAGGGAAGAAGTATGTAGGAGGAGCCTGGCCCTCCTCAGCCTCCTCAGCAGCTCCCAGGCCAAACAGCAGAAGAGATCTGTCTGGACTCCAACCTGAACTGGAGCCTTTGGTGGGACAGAGCAGCCACGCCCTGCACGAATCACAGTCTCAATCCCCAGGCCCTGCGCTGGGCCAGCCCGTCTCATACCACCCGACTCTGCCTGGCAGGGCATCCCTCTTCCCCACTGGCCCAGGGTGGGGTGAGCTGGGCTGACTCCACAGCTTCCTTGCCCCGGGGCAGTGAGGCCCAGATAAAGAGGAGTGGGTACCAGTGGCAAGTGACCTCCTGGATCCACACCCTGGATGGCTCGACCAACAGCTGTCTGCAGAGGTGCCTAGGGTGCCCTGTTTCTTCTAGACTGGCACAGCCATGCCCACCAGTCCCTACCCTCAGTCCCTCAGTACAGATGCCACCTCACCCTCACTTTCTCCAGGGCTGCTGGGGCGCCAGCCAGTGCCCGGGCCTGCCCGGCCACTCTCATCCCCAGGCCGCATACCCACATGCCCGCGGCCACCTCCTCTGCAGCCCAGCGTGGGCACCGGGATGGGCGGCTCCAAAAGTAAAGCCTATCTGTGGGCTCCCTTCCTCTCATCTTTTATTTTATTATTTTTATTTTTATTTATTTATTTATTTTTAAAACAGGGTCTCACTATGCAGCTCAAGCTGGCCTCAAACTTGAAACGATCCTCTTACCTCAGCCTCTTGAGAGCCTCGATTCAGGCATTCCTTAAGACACCTGGCTTTCACTGGCCCCTTACAAAGGTCACAAGGTGTCCTGGCTGTAGTCACCTCACACTCCGCACTCCAGACTTCGAGATTTGTTTTTCCAAACCCAAGAATACTGACTCTAAAGCAGGGTGGGGTCCGCGCTGGGCCAGGGGCCCCAGCACTGCAGAGCTGCCAGCCTGGGGCCTCACTTTCTCTGGCTGGGGTGCCAGGCTTAGAGAGGGCATGGGGCCCATGAATATCAGGAATTCTTTCCACCGAGAGCAACTGGGAAAGTGCTGGTCTTTGCCTCCCCTGGCAGTGTTGGGCCGCGTGGGGAAGATGTTTAATATGAAAACATCTGACAAAGTACCTCAGGGTATATTTCCTGCATCGAAGAAGTAGCTCTTGGCAAGGGCCACTCTGCCCAGATCAGGAAACCCTCCAGTGTGGCTCTGATAGTTCTGGCCCTGGGACAACAAGGCCGGGGCCCAGGCAGGGGGCTGCGATCAGGCTGGATGCAGTCAAGTGACTTTGGAGAGTGACAGTGCCACAGGTCTTGCTCACTAGGTGTCCTGGGGCATCAGAGCACAGGTCACTAGCCCAAGATCAGCCCTGGACAGCGGTCCCAATCCCAAGCCCACCCCAAGCTCTCCACCACCCCGAATGCTACAGGCACCTCCAACCCTCAGTGAGTACCCTGGGGTGCTGCTCCTGCTGGCACTGCGGTGCCTGGGGACACAGGAACCCAGGAGCCCACAGGCCTTGTTCCTGCCCGTGTCTTCCTAGTGTGGGCAGGGAGGACGCCTGCCAGACCCCAGAGCCCACCCTGACCCTCCTGGTTTCCAGCTGGGTGACCTTGGACAGCTTACTAACCTCTCTGGGCCCCAGAGACTTCTTCCTTGAATTTTGTCACTAAATCGGCCACCACTCGAGTCCATTCCCTCCAGAGCGGTGGGAATACTCCACAAATGGAATATGTGTGAGCCTCAGAGGAAGGAGCACGGTGTAGAGCCCTGGGTGAGCCGTGGCTCCCGAATATCACCCAGGATGAGCTTTCTGTCCCTATCTGCTCTCTGTTCCAGACCCAAATTCACCCACTCATTCCACAAGCAGCCCATATGGACCAGAACCTGTGCTGGATGCCCTTCACGGTCCTCAGTGACCATGTACAGCCCATGGTCTCCTGGCTGTAGTGGCCACGTCCCCTGTGCTTGCCCATTCCTTGATATTCAGGTCAAGGATTTCTCATCTTCCGAGTTCTCCCTCCTTGCTCATTTCCCTTCTAGCCATAAACTCCTAGAACATGTAATGCTGCTGCATGACTCTCTGCTTGCACAACATTCTTCTACCCCAGAGCCTGTCTGCAGACCTGCCATCTTCTTGATGAGCTCCTAGTCATCTTACAAAATCCAATGGAGAATCACCATCTCCATGAAGGTTTCCCTGAAAACCTACATTCCCACTCCAGAGACCAGACCTCCAGGCAACACTCTCCCCACATGGCTCCACTCCAGGCTAGGGAGCTGCTAAGGCTAGGAGCTTAGGAACAGCCAGGAATGCATCAGCACAGAAAGGCCAAGAGATCAGCTTAGCAGTCAGGAGAGTCACCCAGAAGGAACAGACAAAGCTGAGCTCAGAATCCACCCTGGATCGGGAATGGTGGTGCACACTTGCAGTGCCAGCTACTCAGAGGCTGAGGCAGGAGGATCTCTAGTTTGAGGCCAATATGAGCAACTCAGTGAGACTCTGTCTCAGGGAGGAGGCTAGGGGTAGAACTTGTAGCAGGCCTGGGTGGGGTCCCAAGGACCATAAAAAGGAACAAACATCTATGCTGGCCTGGTCCCTCCCACCGGTGCGAGTCATTCGGTCCTCCTATCTATGGATTTGGGGACAGACGCTGAGTCTCCTCTTCCTTGGCCCCCTCCTGCCCAATGTCAAAGCAAGGAGACCAGGCTTTGTTGTGGACACCGTTGGGGGAGGGGGACAGTAGTAATAGAGATGGAACCCTGGGGCACTCAGTTTACTTGGGGCAATTTATTTTTTTATTTTGAGACGGTCTTGCTAAGCCTTGAGTGAGATTCGGACTTGTGCCTCAGCCTCCCGGAGTGCACTGCGCCAGGCCTTAGGCTGCGGACATCCTGGCCCCACGAGGCAACCAGGGAAGCCTGCAACAGGGCCGGAGGCCAATGTTCCTGCTGCTCCCCAAAGCCAAACGAAGTCCTCGCCGGCTACACTCCCAGGCTCCCCTGCCTTCCCTCTCAGGCAGCTCAGAAGGTGCAAGCCCAGCCCCCCAGGCACTGAGTGCTACCCCTGCTGTGTACCCCTGCTGTGCAGGGGCGCCATTTGTGGCAGACACAAGGCAGGACTGACATATGTGCTCAGAAGACAGATTTTCGTGAATCTCACCCAGGCCCCGGCCTCCACTTGCCTCATCTCCTACCCCTGAGCTTCCCCTTTGTCCCTGAAAGCTCACCAAGGCCAGCGGTTACCTCTTCCAGGAAGCCTCCGGGGCTGCCTCCCTCCCTGCCAAGCCCCAGCCCAATCTCCCCTTCCTCTGCACCACTTCCCACAGCTGTGCGTGAGCAGCTAGGGTGCACAGGTCTATCTCTGTGCCCCTCACCCCTTGCCTGGGACACTGGCATGGCCGAGCTGTCCTGCACTGCGCCAGCCGTGACCCACTCACAAGAACACCGCTAGGGACCAAGGGAAGAGCTATGTGTCACCCCCCCCCCGCCCCCGTGGTGATGTGAGGGCGGAGCCACACAACTAGCCAATGGCAGAGCCAGGGCTGGAACCCATCCCAGAACCCCGCCCCCATCGAGACAGAAAACAGCGATTCTGTGGATAAGCTCAACCACGACCTCAGGTCAGATCACATAGCGCATGCGCACCCGCGCCACCAGGTAGGTCAGCGCACTTGTGGCATGCACTCCTAGCCACCGGGCAGCTCTAGAGGGCAGCTGAAAACCCTGCCTCGAGGGAACCACCGATGCTTCCCTAGGCTCTGCCTACTGATGCTCTCGGCTCTGGTCCGTGTCCCCGCCCTGTCACCTGTAGAATGTGAGCATGGGCAGACATGTGGCTGGCAGAGGACGCACGTGACATCCAGCTCTGACCCCAAGGCCCAGTCCCACGCGGCCCCCTTCCCTCCCTGGGTCTTCCCCTCTGCAAGCCATGGTCACTCACGCCACGGCCACCAGAAAGGACTTCTGGTCCCCATGATGGCATGCAGCTCACACTGTGCTTTCCATCCCAGAGGCTCTCAACGAAATGACAGGGCATCCTGTGTTTAGCACTTGCACCCTGCATACAGGCTGGACCTCCTTCTCTCACCCTGGGCATAAGCTCCCAATCCCAGGCCTGTTCTTCTGTCAGCCCACAGCAGGAAATCCAAAAGAACCTGGCTGTCCTGCACCAGCCTTCCTCCTTCAAATTGAAAAGAAAAAAAAAAAAAAAAAAAAAAAAACTAAGATAAGGATGGCTTAGCAGTGACTCACACCTTAGTATGAGTTTCTTTAACCAGCACTTCATGCTTAACTCCCCCAAACTAACCTGAAATTGAAGGAATGGGGAAGAGAAAATGACAGGCTTGGGGGAATAGCAGCCTAGAACCTCAGTCAGACAAGAAGCCCCACACCCCGATTAGAGCACTAGGCTTTTGATTCTGCCACCTCCCACAGATAACCCTGGGCCTGAGGTCCTCCCACCTTGTAACAGCTCTGTGTCCTGCTCCCCGGACTCCATGTGACCTCGGTGGAGCTGCCGGTGCCCTGAGCTGCTGTTTTATTTGTGTGTCCCGTGGGCATCTCCTACCAAGGTGGAGATGGAGTAAGAATGTCTGGTCAGCTTTTCAGTGGAGAGGTGACACACGATACCCTCCCTTCCTGCTGCCCTGCCCTGCCCTGCCACCAATGTGTCCTCACCTGCTGGCACCTGTAAGCAAGCCCCCAAGCTCCCACCATCCCTCCAGGTGGCCATGACAGCAGGACAGGGACAGTGGAGCAGATTCTTGGGGTTGGGTAAAAATAGAAAGCTCTGGGCCAGGCATGGGGATGGTTGCAAGTTAGATAAACAAGCACTGCTTCAGTCCCAAGGCCCTGTACACCTCGATACAGCAGAACGTCTGTCCCCTGACACTAGAAGGACCCGGCTCTTGGGACTGCAGCCTCCGGCAGCTGGCTGGTGCACCTGCATAGTCCTGGGATTTTCCCAAAGGGAGTCTGGTAAGTGAGGTGTCCTGACCTCTTGAAAACCAAATCCTCTCCCTGCAGACCAAGTGAGAACAGGCTGCCCCACGCTCCACTCTGCCCATGGTCTCCCGCAGGGTCTGGGATGCGGAAGGCTGGGGAGCCACAGGCCAGGCTCATGCCCTGGTCCTGCCTTGGACAATCTTGGACTCTGAGCTGCTGGCCTGTCTCTGTAGCCATCCCGTGGGGAGGGTCCCAGCTGTCTCGGAGGCTGCAGTCAGAATGCCAGGTGTCAGAGACAGGGAATGTCAACAGTCTCAGTACTGTATGTGTCGCTTACTGTCATTGCTGGCACTTCCACTGCTGCTATCAGTCCTTGAACATCAACTGTCCCAGCCTGACTTCCCCCCTCCTGTCCTCGTCACCCTCCTGCCACCATGTGGTCCATCTTTGCAGAAGGGACTGTGCCTTCACCTGTCCCGCTCTGGGGACATGACAGCCAACATGGCCCACAATCTGGGAACTCAGGAGGGGACACACATTTTGCAGGGAAGGGGTCTAGGTGACCACCAAGGTGGACAGTCCACTCACCTCCCAAGGCCACTTGGACCTCAGAGCAAAATTCATCAAGATCTCATGCATCCTGCCCAGGAAATCTCAAGTTTTCTCCCCAAATCTTCTAGACCCTTAGAATTCCAAGCCACCGAGTGCAAAATATTTTAGATGAAGGCCACACAATCAGAAACAGCAGTGACTTTAATCCCACGGGAGGCTGAGGCAGGAGGATCACTATGAGTTCGAGATCAGATAGGGCTACAAAATAAATTCAGGTCAACTTGATGTACAGAGCGAGACCCTGTCTAAAGTAAAATGAAACAAAACCAACAGTGACTACCTCACTGCCCAGTATTAAAGAGTCTGCTTTTTTCTAGGGAGCAGAAATTCCAAACACAGCCTGACTGCACCCCCAAAGCACCCCAATCTAATAATCTAGGTGGGTGGGGGTGGTGTCCGCTGCAGGCCTCCTAACCTCTAGGGGGCGCTGTCTCTGGGAACAGATTGGAGGCAGGGCCTCGGGCAGGTGCTCTAGGGTCTGCCCCTGCTGGCCGTCCACGCACAGCTCCAGGACACGGGTTGTAAGCGACTGTGTGTGGAAACACCCGGGGAAACACGTAAGTCACCACCACCAACAGGGGCCATCAGAAGATCATCACTGCGATGCGTTCAGTCTCAATGAGGCAGTCTCGGGTTGCCACAGATACCTTCTAGCGCCTTGCTCCACACTGCGAGGCTCCCACCCGCGCAGGCGCAGAGGAGAAATCAGGGTTTGCCCTGTTAACCTCCCCCAGCTTCCTTGGGCTGGGGATCTGAGGGAAGCAGATAAAAACCAAGCTGGACCCAGAGGCAGTGACCAGAACGCAGCAGCCCATGCGAGGGGCCAGCAGAAACCAGGGTGCAGACAGGGAGAGAGGACCGAGGGGACCCGGCCTCTGCACAGGTGTGGTCGGAGCAGGCCAGTCCTGTCCCGCTCGGTGTCCCCAGCCCGGGATAAAGTGGTAAAGGGCCCCGTGTAGGGCCTGATGCACATCAACGCCTCTGAACAGATTTCTTCCGGGGGCAGCAACCGCAGCATGGCACGGGTGGCGAAGCGCAGTTCAGAGTCAGGCCACAGCCGGGCGTTCCCACACCCCATCTGTGTGCTCCCAGGCTTATAACCCGAGTCCTCCTGACCCGATGTTTCCTGTTACCACCATCTTCCCTTTTTTTTGGAGGGGGAGTCTTTTTTGATGCAAAGTTTCACGATGTGATTCAGGCTGGCCTTGAACTCACTTTGTAGCCCAGGCTGGCCTCAAACTCACAGAAATCTTCCTGCCTCAGCCACCTGAGTGCTGGGATTACAGGTGCTGAGTGCACCACTGTACCTGGCTATACAACCAGGTTTCCTTTCTCAAGGAGACCTGTTAAGCTTCCTCTATGTGCAGGGGTCCTTGGGACAGCTTTTAATTACAGGAGCAGGGGCTTTAGATTGTCATGAAACAGCCCCCAAATTAGGGATCCAAACCAGGGTTCCTGTTCCAGGTCCCGGTGCCCAGAGGAGCATGGGAACCTCTGGCTTTTGGCAAAGTCCTCGCTTGCCAGACTCCGCCTTTTGCTCTTCACCACCCAGCTTCCACCTTCCTCAGACCTGAACCAAAGGTCCAGCAGGCCCACGTGCTGTGCCGTCCCCTATGGCACAGGGTCCCTGGCTCAAGGGACAGCTGGAGTCTGCCGGCCCCTCAGCTTTCCATGAGGACGCGGTGGCAGGCAGTTCACAAGCTGCCATCTCGGATTCTACTCAGACTGTCCCTCAGCCCAAGGAGCACAGCGACTCCAACACGGACGCCTTCCCATGCAAGTGTAGGAGGAAGAGGGCTGAAATGGGGAGGGGACATCACAAAGACCTCCACCGAGCCCCCAACACCTGTCCCAGCCACACCGTTCAACAACATGCCAGAAGAAATGCCAACCTGAGAATTCACCCAGAGCAGTGATGAGGGAGTTGGTGGCCTCGGTTTCAGTGTAAGACAATGTGGAATCAGACAGATCTGTAGGGGAAAGAGAAAGAAAACTTAGTGCGCCAGGAGGTTCCGTGCTCCGTCTGCCCTCCTGTGCACCTGTGTGCATTGTGTGCATGCCTGCGTGCGTGCGTGCATGTGTATTTGCCAGTGCTGGCAAAGGAAGCACTGATGCCACACTTAACTTTACCCCAGGATCACCCCAGCCCAGCCTAGACCTCTCCTGGAAAATGTGGGCTGCTGAGGTCCCAACATCTGAAAAAGTAGTAAACGGCTTAAGTTGAGGAGCCTGAGCAAGTAGCAACTTGGAGCTTCCTGGGCAAGGTGAAATTAAGCCCCTAAACAATTCAGAGATGCTGTACTTAATTACAACCATTAAAATTCTTGAAGGTGTTCCTTCTTGCTGCTTGCTTGCTTCCTTCCTTCCTTCCTCCTGCTGGAGCTGGGGAAACTTTGTTTTAACAAGTCACAGTCATCCTCTCTCTGTCCCACTTACACCCCTCTAATTAAGGGCTCAACATCTGCTCCCAGATTAACTTAACTTCTCTTTCTCTCTCCCCACTCCACTCATCTCCCCTGCCCTGCTCCCAAACACACACACATCTCCTTACCACTCTGCTTTCAATGCCTGTACTGTTTTTTTTTAAGGTGCTCACTTTTTTTAAAAAAGTAGCTTCAAGGCCTTCATGTGGCCTGCAGTATTTGTTTTCTCTGTCTGCAGTTCAGTGAGATGAGGAGGGAAATACTTCTGCGCATTTTCTCCCCGTGGCCGATGCCTTCTGGGAAAGGCAGGCTTGAGAAATGGCTCCTGAGCCCTGCACTCTGCTCTGGCCGCCGTCACCGTGAAGCGACAGGCCTGTACGGGTCTGGGGCATCTGCAGCTGGGGCTGCCCTGACCTGGTCCCCTGGACCCCCAGCCCCAGGGCCAGGGATTCCGGGGCCAGAACCGTTAGTCTGGGCCTGAGCTCGCTAGAATTCCATTCGATCCTGCAGGAATTTTTTCCTTTTACCACATGGTCTGGAGAGCGGGAAGATGAAACATTAACCAAATTAGCTTTTTTTCCCTTTTTTTCTGCCCCACTTGCCAAATGCTGACTGGGTATTCTGGGTTTTATTTTGTTTTTTTGGTCTCATGTGATCATAGAGGCTTAGAAGCGAACTGATTTTGTTGTTTATGAAAAAGCCATCAATGCAAGGAAAAGAAAACAATGCCCCCCCACACACACAAACCTCCACCCCTCCAACTATTTATCAGGGCACAGAAATGTTATCCGCTGGTCGAAATATTAGGATGAAAATAAAGGCACATGGAAAACCTTTAAAACAAAACAAAGAAAAGCCACTCAATGTCTCTGGGGGAAAGTCTTAAGACTTTGGTTCTTGATAGTGAATGTCCCCACTGCTCAAAGCCACTTCCACCAAGGTGGGGAAATTGGCAGGAGCTGAGTCCTACTTCTGCCCAGGGTGGTGGCTTCCACCTTTCACAGGTCCGCATGGCGCCCTGCAACTCTCTCATCTTGAGCCTCAGGCAGGGTGCCTCAGGTGGGGGTGGCTCAAGAAAAAACAGTCCCAGCTTCTATCACTGCCCAGGGCCCCCAAGAGCCTCACTGCCACCAACAGCAATCTCAGGGACACTGCTCTTCTCTACAAAGAGCTGGTGAGGAAAGAGCTTTGGCTCTGTCACTCAGACAGTGCTGTGTGATTTCTCTGTGACTCCTCACCTGGGAGTTTCTAGCAAAGTAGCCCAGGGACATATGAAGGTAGCCAGGCATGACTGTGTCCCTGGACTCAAAGTCTGAATGTTATCTGATGTCAGGAATCTTCTTTCAATCTTTTTTAGCCATTTGAAAAATAAAAATCATGCCGGGCATGATGGTGCATGCCTGTAATCCCAGCACTCAGGAGGCTGAGGCAGGAGGACTCTTGCAAGTTCGAGACCAGCCTGGGCTACAAAGTGAGCTCAAGGCCAGTCTGAACTGCATAGTGAGACCCTGTCTCAAAAAGACAAAACATAAATAAATAAATAATAAAAACTATTCTTAGCTTAAAAGCCACATTAAAACAGGAGCAGGCTAAGTTCTGTGACCACCTGCAATGCTACTTCCTCTTCCTGGGCCTCACCTGTCTCATTCATAATAAAATGGGGACACGTTAGTTCCAAATGGTCACTCTGCAGGGTTCAGGGTTGGGGATCTGGCTTCCACAAGTCTATCCCAAGTTGACTGATGGTCCCTCAGGGCATTGATCCCTGATTTTCAAAAAGGGTGCCACATGTTCTCTAAACTTTTAAGGGCTTCTTGTCTGATCTTCCCTAATGGAACCAGGGATCTCCTATGAGATGAGCACTGGGACACCAGTTTGAGAAATACTGAGCCAGTCTGGGGTGGCAGGGTGGGTGCCCTAGACCTGAACAGGGTTGTTCTTTATCAGTGCCCCGGCCGAGCCTGCAGCTCCCCTAGACCAAGCAAGGACCACCAGACCTTTCTGGAACAAAGACTGGGAAGCCACCCATTCAGCCACTGACTGGCACACCCTCTCAGGCACCTCTGCTCCCGTGGCGAAGGTACTCACATTACTGAGGGAACCTGGTGGCACCACTGGCCTCATGGGAGTGGGGGCTGGGGAAAGTGGGCTACGACCTTGAGAGTCCAGGACCCTTAGATGTGGCCTCCACTTCCTATCACCAGGCGGGATCTTCACCAAAAGCAAGGCCAAACCCATCCTGTGGTCCCTTGGAGACGTTCACTCAGCATGAATGCCAGTGTCCCACTGA
Organism: Cavia porcellus; assembly: GCF_034190915.1. Lineage (NCBI taxonomy): Eukaryota > Metazoa > Chordata > Mammalia > Rodentia > Caviidae > Cavia > Cavia porcellus. Next base: position 2,075,976 of record NW_026947493.1, read on the forward strand.
AACTCCCCACGTCACCAAGGTACTGTGCTGGTCACACCCCACGCTGGGCACTACTGGCCTTTCCACAACCACATGGATTGCCCCAGGATATGAGCTAATTACTTAGCCCCAAGATGTTCTAAACTGGTCTTGTTTAAAATGACATGGCCAGAGGGGTACAGTGGCTCATGTCTGTCATCCCAGCACTCGGGAGACTGAGGCAGGAGGATTGCCAAGTTCAAGGCCAGCCTGGGCTACATAGTGAGACCCTGTCACAAGGGAAAAAAGGAGAGGAGGGTACACACAGCTCCTCAGCAAGACTTGGTGACCCACCTGTCACACTCCTAATTAATTCACTCTACAGGAGAAAATCTAAACCTGGGGGAGGGAGAAGAAAAAAAAACAGAATCCCAGCCCACCCTCAAAGCCCACTCCCTCCCACAGGCCGTGTGGAAAAGCCACACAAAGGTTAATGATGAGCCCTGGAATCCTAAGATGTAAACGGCTGGCTGCAGAGTCTGCCTGGGCCTGAGGGTAAGAGTATGTGCAAAGCCTCACCCTCTCAGAGCTCACAGCCCGCAGCTCGCTCGGAGGACACTTACCCAGTGGCTTGTACTCGTCAGGAGGAGACAGCCGAGAGTAGGGGGGTGGCGGTGATTCTGGAAGACAAGAGACAGCTTGTCACTGTAGGGGTTCACCCCTGGGTTCTTTGCACTTTTATATTTTGTATGGTTGTTGCTTTTTCAGACAGGGCTTCACTATGTGTGAGGTCAGGTGGGGCTTGAACTCACAGCGAGCCTCCTGCCTCATCTTCCTGAGTGCTGGGATCACTGGTGTGCACCAGTTTTAAACATTAGTTTCCTTACATAATAACCTCAGCCCTCAGGAAGCTCTCCATTTCTCTCCCCACCTCGGCTTCCCAACCGGACTAGAACAGTTAAGACCACCAGACTACTCCGTGCAGAAGGCTGTGCATCTCAGGCAAGTTCCTGCACCTCTCTGAGCCTGTCTCTGCTACTATAAAGGGGGGATAATGATCAGAGACTGCCTGGTTCTTCCCGAGGGAAAAAGGAGATAATGTACGTTACATGCTTAGCTCAGCTCCTGGCGCTGTGGAAAAACACCTCTGTAAAAAGTATCTACAATTATTAAAACGCAGCGTGGGGGGAAGTGACGGGGAAGTCAAGGCCAGGGTTGGTGTGTAAAATACAGCGTGTTCAGTTAAATGTGAATTTGGAGTAAAAGCAGCATCTAGCACAAGTACAGCCCTTTTAAATGTTTGGAATATGCTTATACTGAATTATGCTTGTATAAACCACCGGGTGTGGTGGTGCACACTTGTCATCCCAGCACTGGGGAGGCTGAGGCCAGCAGATCTCTGTGAGTTCAAGACCATTCTGAGCGTCATAATGAGTTCCAGGCCAGCCTGAACTGCACGGCGAGATACACACACCAGAAGTGGAACCCAGTTCAAGCACCTGGATAGGAGCCTTTGAACAGTCACACCCAGCTCCCAGCCTCAGTCCCCAGGAGGAGGGAAAAGCAGAGGTGGGACCCAGCCGCCCGCAGCAGCTCTGGATTCCCAAGTCTGCTGTGCTTCCCTCTGGATTTCCTTTCGTTTGCCTAAAATACTTCTTAAAAACATACTTTTTGCCCTCCATGAGTCTTAGCTTCTTGCTTCAGGGGAAGTAACAATTTGCCAAACTAAGTAACAATTTGCATGAATGAAATGACCCTTCATTTTGCAAATGTGAAACTCGACACCGTCCAATGGCCATTGAGGGCAAGCTGAGCTGTAATAAAGTGGTAATAACTATTATTAGGCAGTATCAGGAATGACACAGGGGTAAGTGTTTTTTTCGCAATTATAATGGGGCACAATTAGTCGTGCTTGTCCATACACCCAGCCAGGCTTCACTGCTCCCCTAACCTGCCTGGTTGGCCAGGCTGAAGGCTATCACCCTTATCTCCCCAGCTTCATACTGATGGCGGGTAAGACAGGGCCTCACTATGTAGTGCACTCTGGCCTTGAACTCACTATATAGCCAAGACTGGCCTCAAAATCCCAGCAACTCTCCTGCCCCAGCTTCCAATTGGTAGGATTACTGTACAGCCATGTGCCGCCATGCCTGGCTGAGTATTGTGTTTTATTCTTGCAGACCTGAGGTTCAGAGTGGTTCAAGGTGCTCGTCAGAAAACTATGTTTACTTAATCCTTTCTCAAAAAATGAGTATAAATAAGATGACACAATTATTCCCATTTTACAGATGAGAAAACTGACTTCCCCCAGAGCTCCTAGACTGTCAGTGAAGCTGGACTGGCACCTAGCAAAACTCACTGGCTGAGGCCCAGTGGCACACGGCATGGAGTTCTGGACATTTATCCCCCAACTCTATCTGTCCCCAAAGGTGCGGCTTAGCCCCATGGTGGTGACAGCTGAAGTACAGCCATTATTCCCAACGCCAGCCACTCTTGCAAGGACTGGCGACCCAAAAGCTGGAAGGCAGAGTCCCCCTGCAGAAGCCACCTGGTCCTTGAGCAGACACCACCAGTCATGGCCACACCCAGCTTGAGAGTTTCTAATGACATCAATGAGACAGAAAGAAAACCTAGGAGCCCGAAATACAGACACACCAGCTAGGAGAGGACAGAACAGTGCCAAGGTGATTTTGCCAACTAAGTTGCTGTTACAAAGTATTTCTCCAAGGAGAAAGGGTCTGGGGGGGCCACACACTCAGCTCCTTCTGTTAACCTACATGGCACCTGATGTCCAGGCAGGGAAAGGACTGGCCTGAAGCCACCCATGAAGGTGGCTGCAGGTGTCTCTCACAGGTGCCTAAACCAAGGGGAACCACGACCAGTTGATCTTCAAAAATTTTTTTTTAAAAATTGAGATGTAATTCACAAGCCATGACATTCACCCTTGGAAAACAAGCAGTTTAGGACTTTTCACTTTATTCAGAGGGTGATGTGACCATTACCATGATCTAATTATAGGACATTCCAACACCACAGGAAGAAACCCTAACCCTGTTGGCAGTCACATCCTATACTCTAACCCCCAGCCCTAGGCACCCACTGTTACGGCTGTGTCTGGATGTCCCCCCAAAGCCTCATGTGGTCACAGGTGGAGCTTTTCCAGAGGTGGCTGCATCTAGAGTGTGACGCTGATATGAAGGGGGAGGATTACTAAATCAGGCCACCGATTTTGTGGCACTGCCCTAATCCGGTGACCTAGACAGGACTGAAAAGATGCAGAAAGAAGTGCTGGGGTCTCTTGCTTGCCCTGCTGCCGCTGCCCACTGTGGACTGTTTCTCCTCTTGCCATGCCCACTGCCAGGCCACCCTGCCTTGGAGCCAGCCGATTATGGACTAAACCTCCACATACTGTGAGCTAAATAAACCTTTCCTCCCTTTAACTTGTGAGTGTTGGGTATTTTTGCCTCAGCCAAGAGAAACGTAGCTACGATGACCCACTAATCCCTTTCTTGTCTCTGTGGATTTGCCTATTCTGCAAGTTTCATGTAAATGAGATCACACAGTCTGCGCCCTTTGTGTCCGGCTCCTTCCACTCAGCAGAGCCTTTTCAAGCCTCATCTGTGCTGCAGTGTGATCAGGCCTTCTCTGTTCATGGCTCAGTGATACTTCATTGTGTGGATGTACCACATTTTATTTATCCACTCATCAGCTAATGGACGTGTGAGTTGTTTCCACTCTTAGCTGTTATGAATGACATGCTCTGAACAATACTGGATAATTCCCAACTGCCACTCCCACTCCACTCCCAGATGGTCAGGTGTCCCAAGACCAGGAGCCTGGGGATGTGAACTGAGGTAGGATACTCCGGTGGGATGCCTGGTGGGTAAGATAAAGGGTCAGCAGGGAAATTGAGTCACCACCAGGCCCTCTGCCCATTGCCCTCTCAGAAGATGTCTTAGTGTTTGCAAAAGCTGTGGAGAGTTTGAAATAATTCAGACACTCTAAACTTGTACTGACTTCCTAGAACACTTTAGGACCTGGGCAGAGTAGAGAGGAAAAGACAAAGAGAAAGACCTGAAAAACTCCACCACTACCCAGTCTAGGCAGCCATCCCTTCGGCCAGGGCTCCCCAGAGCTCCGGATGCAAGCTGGTTAGCTGGTTAGCTCAGCCCAGCCCAGGCCAGACCAGAGGCACCTCCAGTAAAACCCCCCCCCCGGGGGGGGGGGCGCTTGCGGAGCGGGGAGGGCGAGCCTCCTGGGATCTGGACCTGCATTTGAAGCCAGTCTTCAGTTTGGCCCTGCTGCACCTTCCGCCTCCGCCTCCATCCGGGAGGCCCAGCATCTTGCTTAGAAAGACCCAGTGCGCCTATCCCGGTAGCAGGAGAGTAGGGAAGGGGGCCCTGTCTCCTCCCGCAGAACCTAAAAGCTCCACCCCAGCCCCAGCCTGGGATAGGAGAAAAGGGGCTCCCGCCACTTTAAGGCCAGCAGAACCTAATTGCCCAGATTTCCCTAGCAGCCAGATAAACAGGGAGGCAGGCTGGCGCCAGCAAGAGGCAAACTGCACATTATCACCCCTTCCTCACCTCCAGGAGGAGCGCGGAGGAGCAGGCGGTGGCCTAGGCCCCCCCACCTCCCGAGCAGAGCAGCGGGCGGCTGGGAAGCCCAACTTGAAATTGATCTCATTTCAAAGGGACAAGGCCAGGCCAGAGCAAAGGAAAACTTTTCGAGCGGTCTAATTCCTCCAGGCCTGGCCTGGGAACCCTGTGTTTTCCTCTGAAGCCTCCTTCAGTCGGTTAGAAGTTTCTGTCCCTCTCCCTCTCCCTCTCCCTCTCCCTCTCCCTCTCCCTGTCTCTCTTTCCCGGGCACAATTTGGATAATAGTAATTTACTGAATATAATTACAGAAAAAAAAAAGTGGTGAAGCACAGAGCAGGAGATTTATCCCAAAGTTAATGGATACTTTCGGGGAGAAAGGAGCTCTATAAACACAGGTCAGAACTGTGATTAAAGTATTTCTCCACATTTCCGTCCACATAGGCACCCACGAGCTCAGCTGCCTGTGCCCGAACAGGGTGGCAGAGGGGGCCTCGGGACGGTGCCTGGAACACGGCCTGCCACCAAGGGTGGGGCCTCTACTGAGACCCCAGTTCTAGGGACAAACCAACATGAATGGGGCAACCACAAGGGAGAAGGCCTGGAACCCCCAAACATGCAGATGGGGAGAGGGGCAGAGAGGGGCACTGTACCCCAAATGCCATATGAAGCTGATGGGCCTGAGCAGGCTGGTGCTCTGAACCTCAGTGGGTCACCATTTGAGGAGTGGTGACATGGGGTGACTGGCAGTGCCCTGGGCCTGTTCACTGGAACAGGCCCATCCCGGCCCGGCCTCTTTAGGGAGCGTGCTCCTAATCAAGACACCCCAGCTATGCTCACATCCAGCCTCTAGAGCCAGGCAGCCAGGTAGACAGCCAGGCAGCATTGGCCAGGTAGCAGCAGAGGGCTTCCCCAGCTCTGTGTCCCTGCCAAGGCCAGAGGGTCACGGTGTCCCACAGCTGCAGGGACTGCAGGGATGGGTGACTTGGGGGCCCCCGGAAGTGGCCACCAAAGAGACAGGACAATTGAGGGGGCTCTGCAGGCCCGGTGATAGCACCTCCTTCTGGAGAGACCACGGTGGCCCAGCCCCAAGGTTTAGTGCAGCATTAGATATACCCACACTGACCTGTAAGACCACAGAAAGGGGAGGCCACCAGTCCAAGGTCAACTTGCTAGTTCCAGGCTGGGCGGAGCCGAGCACCAGGTTCCATGGGTAACAAGTGGCCTGCAACTGACCCTGTGGCCCTCAGCCTGTTATTGCCCAGGCCACCAAACTCACACCAACACCCTAGCCACCTCCCAATCCACACAGCAGGAGCCAGAGCAGGTCCCATCTGCACCTCTAGCTTTCTCTGCTCCTCCCCTTCCTGCCCCCTCACCTGAGCATGACTGGCCCCTGCCACCCCAGGACAGAGGCCTGGCGCTCCTAGAGGTGATGTGTCACACACACACACACACACACACACACACACACACACACACACAGCACTACAGGAGCTTCACACCACTGACCAGGTGCCACTGACCCAGCCCTACCCGCTTCCCCTTCTTTCCACCTCACTGACCCCAGGGCTTGAGCCTACTGTAATTCCCTCTCTGCCAGCTACAGCACCCAAACACTGCCTGGCACATAGTAAGTGCTCAACCAACACTCACTGGCCCACTGACATGGTGAGAGAGACAACTAACCCTAACCCACCAGACTCTTCTAGAAGCGGAGTGTGCCTCACTGTCCGTCTTCAGGGCCCAGACCACCATCCTGCAGTCACCTTCCCCAGGGACAAAGAAAAAACAGGGGTGACGGAAGGCAGAAAGCACTTTCCAAGGCTGCTGTCAGCAAGAGGAAAAGGCACATGGGAAGCCAGTGGGGGCCACAGGCCATGGATTCTGCCGTGACCTGTGACCTGGAGTAGGCCCCCACCAATGCCCTCTATTCAAGAACCACTACTGGGGGCACCTTTTCCCTTCCAGCTATCACCTGCCTCAACACATCTAGGGTCGATGCTAAGCACTAAATCTCCCTTCCCCTTCCTCATAAAAGCCAGGAGACCCAAGCTTTCGGACTCTGTCCAGGGAGGACACAGGGAGGAAACTCCACGCACCCCCAGGGCCCTCGGCCTGTCACTCTGCCTGTCCCCTATCAGCAATCAGCCTGTGCTGTCTAAGGGACTTGCATGCACCCCTCCCAAACACCTCTGCAGAACAGAGGTTAGGGCAGGGGGTGCAGGCTGCGCTTGCCAGGGACCTCCTTGAGCTCCCACCTCTGCTCCAGCACCTGTCCCCAGGTAAGCAAAGGGGTGGGGTGTGCAGGAGAGCCTGGAGAACAAAGCAGAGGGCCGTTCTCTGGGGCAATAAAACAGCTGGCTTCCTCCCTGCTTTGGGATGCCTCCAGGAACTCTGCTCTGGAGGAAACCCAAGCCCAGGCGGGAGAACTTCGAGGCTGGGGGCCTCCGGTAGCACAGCGCACCAAGAGATGCTGGAAGGAGAGAGGAGTCGCCCTGGGCTTTGCTCTCAAGACACACCAGAGCGAGTGGAACAGCTCACCAACTCCTTTGACTCTGACCACAATTTGTCTACACAACTTGTATGTCCTTGGACGCAGAAAGGCACCGCAGAGGTATAGGAACACAAGCACACAAATGCTAGAAACCCAGGTACGGAAATGGGAGGCACCCATCTCAGACCTCTCCTTTACCTGCCCTCCCCATTCAAGGTCTGAAGCTGAAGGCCAGAAGGCGTCCCTGAAGCTGCAAACTCCAGTTGTGCACACTTTGTTAGGTTTGCTGAAACCTTAACCTGCGTTGCCCTTTGCCGCTCGTGCGCGGACGCCCCCCTCCCGGGGGCTCCCATGCTCAGGGGGGCCCCAGCCTGCCCCAGAGCCCAGGGCGCAGAAGCTCGCGGGCAGGGAGGAAGCAATGGCTTCGCGTGCATGCGTGCGCTCACCTGGCCCGCAAAGCCGACTGAAGTGGTAGGGGTTGCAGCACACAGTGGGGCCATCGGCGGCAGCGGCGAAGCTGTGGCAGCCGCACAGGGGCTTGAGCTCCACGGCGTGCTGCAGGTCGGGCCAGCGGAAGAGGCGGCCGAGCAGCAGCTGCGGTGGCGCGGGCTGGCCGCCCAGGCGGAGTTCGGCGCGCGGCACCAGCACGCAGCCGCCCGGCACGCCGCCGCGGGACTCCACGGCCTCCAGCAGCGTGTCCAGCGAGCGCTCCTTGAGCCGCTTCAGCAGCGAGTACGTGACGGTCTTCAGCTCCCGCTCCAGCAACAGCAGCCGCGAGCGGCCTTCGCGGCTCTGCCCGCCGCCCGCCGGCTCCGGGCCAGCTCCCGCTAGGGGTTCGCCGGCGTCCTGGGGCGCGTCTGCCGCGGCGTCCCGCTCCGAGAAAAGGCAGCAGGTCACCGTCTCGCAGTCACTCTCGGGCAGCCAGCCCGGACCTCCTGGTTCTGCCACGTCCAGCGGGGAACCCCCAGAGCCAGCCCCTGGCTCCGACATGGGCCTCGGGGGGCCCCCCGCGCGCCGGCGCCTGCCTGTGCCCTGGGCGCCGCGCGGTCCCACTGCGTCCCGAGGCCGCCGCAGGGCTATCGGGTGGACCTCAGGGCGGCCGCAGCCTGCGCCCTCTCTTGTGCGCGGGGCCAGCTCTGCTCGGCTGCCCAGGCTCTCATCCTCGTCGTCTCCTCCTCCGCCGGCGCCGACGCCTCCGCCTTCCTCCCGGTCGGGGACCACACGACTTCGCCAAAGTCGCCGCACCAGCCCCGAGCGTTTAGACCTGAACATACGATATCCTTTGGCGCCAGGGGGGGTGGGGGGAGTGGCGGTCTCCGGTTACCGGGGGTCCGTTCCCTCAGCGAGGCGCCGGCTGCGCGGGCCGCAGCCCTGCATGAAGCTCCGCCGTGGGGCGCGGTGCAGAGCGCGCGCAGCCCCTCGTCGAAGTGGCGCCGCGGGGCCGCAACATGAGGGAGATCGCCGGGGCTGGACGGCCAGGAACTCGCGCGCTCCGAGCCGCAGCCCGCGCGGGGCCGGCGGCTGCACACACCGTGCGGCCGCGCTGCTCAGCTCCGGCCCCCGCGAGTCGGGGGCGCTGCAGAATGCGCGCGGCTGGAGAGATCCCGCATGGGCCGAGGAGCCTCCAAAAGTTCAGCGGTGGTCCTTGAGCACAAAGCGCTCGCACCGAAGCCCCGAAAGACTGCCTTGAAAACTCAAGCGCTTCAAAACATGGGCTCTTCCTACAGGCTCCGAAAGGCAGGCTTGCGGATACCCTCAACTCCCTGCAAAAAGAAAGGGGAGGAGAAAAAAAGGAGGTGGGAAGAAAAAGAAATTCCAAACAAAACCTCAATCCCAGGGTTTGCATGCACGGAAGGCCAACTCGGTCTCAGGTCCCAGGCGCTAGATGCACTTGGAGCGAGTTATTCCGGAACGTGGTGTCAAGCACAGGACTGGGAACTGTAAAAACCCCAGAGCTGCTGGGAATCCTTAATTAAAAATGCAGTCCGACGAGGCAGAGGTCGCAGACCGCCCCACTCTGCGCTCGGACGCTTCGGGCGCCGCGGCTGCCGAGGTCGCCCCCCCTTCCCCCCCGCCACCGAAGTGCCTCCCGGCGGCCCCGCGGTCCCGGCGAAGATCGGCGAGGCAGCGGCCAGCGGCTCTTTCTCTCCGCTCGGCTCCCTCTTTTGCTCCCCGGCACGGCTCTCTCTCTTTTTTGTTCTCCTCAAACGCACAGTGAGGGCCCCCGGAGGAGCGCCGCGGAGTCATTGGCTGCCTCCCATCATATGCCAGTCTAGACACTTTGGCGGCTCCGCGGCGCTGATTGTTGCGCAAACAAGGTTTCAAGTTTCTTAACTCTTAAAGGAGAACACGTCCCATTGCAGGGCCCAAGGCTCCGAGGGGCCGGTTCCCGGGGCGGGCCGAGCCCGGGCCCCCGCCCGCCCTGGCACCCCCGCCCCGCGGCCTGACAGCGCCCGGGGCTCGCTCTGGGGCCATCACCCGGCACGGGTGCGCGCGAGCACCGGGACACACTCGCGCACAGGCACCCTGGGCTGCCCGCGTTGCCAGCGTAGGCGCCTAGGCTCCGCACACCTACCGAGCCCCAGATGCGAACTGGGCACCCAGCCTCTGCCCACCTGGTGCGCGAATTTACAAACATACATTGCACTTCAGAGTCGTGCAAACCCCTGTCCCAGTGTGGGCCAATAAAAATGGGTGTGCGTGTGCTTTCCTGCTCCGCGTCTCAAGGGAGCAGATTGGGGGAGCCGGACTTTCTGTGGCGGCGCCAGGGCTGTGAACCCCCTACAGTGTCGGGGAACCTGGGGCGCTGCGCGCAGGAGGCTTCAGGCTCGCCTAAATGGGGACTTGGTGAGGGTGAAGAGTGTGTCCTCGATGGCTCCCACAAGGCGTCCCGATTCCACCGGAAGGGCTGTGTTTTGGGTGGCGCTGTCCCCAGCTAGGGACAACAGGGAAATAGGGGTGAGACGGGGATGGGATTGGGACAGCCGGCGCGGTAAGGGTTAAGCCCGCTCGGGCCCTGGAGCCGGCGCGGCGGGGTACCTCCTCGGGCGCGCTCGCTCGTCCGAGGGTGGCAAAAGTTCAAGCTTGTAAAGTCGGGATTGGTCCCGCGCGGAGGGGGGGAGGCCTGGTCCCCCCTCCCCCTCCTGGGCGTGGCGCCGATTGGCCGGGCCGCTGGGCCGGCACCGCCTTCCCCCAGCGTGCGGCGGTCCCACCCCCTCGGCCCGGCGGCCCGCCCCTTTCCGGGCAGGAGCCGGGCCCCGCGCTCAATGAAAGAAATTCCGCTACTCTCATTGGCCCGGGGCTGGGCGCCAGGTCCCGCGGGGCCTAGGGGCGCCGGCGCGCGGGACTCCCTCGGGTGCCCACGCTCGGGGTTGGCGGTGAAAGTGCGCGGCGGGGCCACCCCAGGCTGCCCGGGTCCGTGTGCGCGGGCGGAGGGCGCAGTATGCTGAGAGAGGCCAGGAGTCTCAACCTAGACCCAGGTACTGCGCGCCCCGCGCTGTCCGGAGAGGCGATTTCCCCCCGGGATGAAGAGTGGGACGAGAAACGTCCCCAGACCCAGCCTTTCCTGCTCTGGCCAGTTCCACATAGCTCCCTTGACTTGGGGGTCTTGCTTAGAAATATGGGTCTTGCAACCCAACACAGCAAAGACCGTCAGAAAGGGTGTCCAAGTGCTCGAGCAAGCACCCCAAAACAAAGTTACCCGCAGTCAGAAGTCACTCCCACTCTGGGGACAAATTAATGTATTTTAATTATTTTTTGTTTTCCTAGACAGGATCTCACTACATATCCTGGCTGGCCTTGAACTTACTAGGTATTGTATAGCCAAAGCCGATCTTTAACTCACAGCCATCCTGCCTCAGCCTCCTGAGTGTTGGGATTACTGGCCTGCGCCACCATATGGGGCTAAATTCATGCGTTTTAAGATACAAAAAGGAAACTAAACGTCAAATAGATTCTTTGCTGCTTCAGATGCTGATTACATTAACAGTGCCTGGCTGTTTAAGACAATGGTCCTTGTCTTACCAGGACTCTATCACTCGCATCTATTAGCAGTATTACTTTTTCCATGTCCAGATAGGGAAACTGAGGCACAGGAGCTTGTCCATTTACTTCACCTTTGAAAAGCGGGCAGTGGTGAGAGTGCAAATGAGCCCAAACAAGCAGCATACACCAGCAAGTGTGCCCACCCCAGCAGCTGGGAGTCGTATATGTGAGTCTGTGGCCCTGCACACCCTTGAGGGCAGGGGTTTTCCAAATGCAGCTGGGAGTCCACCTCTATGGGACCTGCAGGAGTCACAGGGAGAGGGTGGCCCAGCTTGCCCTAGTGGCAGAAGGGAAGGGGCGGTGAGCATGGGGGGGGGTGTTTCAAGCAGCGCGCCTGTGGGGCTTCCTCTGGGACAGAGAGGGTTCCAGGATGCCCAACTCATTACCCCAGGAAGATGTGTGCTGTGCTCACCCCAGGATCTTGGTGCCCCACTGCAGAGAGGGCCCCAAGACTCCTGGTCTGTGTTCCAGTCCTAGGTCCAGGAGACACTTGTGCCCTGGCTGCCTTCTCCTCTGGGTACAAAATCAGCCAAAATGTGCCCTCTGTTCTTGTTTCCTGGGAGATGCAGCCCTGAGTGTGAACATGCTGCCTACCCTGAGAGCCGTGAACCGGGAGTCCCGGTGGGCAGACTCTGCACTGAGCCCAGGTACTTTCCTCTGCCCCCCATCCCCCGTCTTAAGAGGTGGGTCAGGAGTTGCGCTGCAGGTGTTGGGAAGTTAAATGGCAAGAGGCCCGGAAGCTGCCCTCCTTGCCTGTCTCCGAAGCCCAGGAGGCATCACCAGGGCGGCAGTGCTGGTCCACCCCCACCTCAGGTTCCCAGGCCTGGGCAGCCTAGTGCCTGGCATGTGTGTGGCCACTAGAGGGTGCCTATCGCGGCAGGGCCTCCAAGTTGCAGCGGCAGGACCCCCAGGCTGCCGGTACAGCCAGGCAGAAACACAGGCTGCAGTGTGGAAAGGATGCGTGGAAGGAGGAGGGGAGGACCCTGCTGCTCCGCACCAAGTGATTCTGCCCGCCCTTCTGTGCCCGTCCTGAACCCCGGCACCACTTCACCTCCCTCCTAGCATCACTACCAAGAGCTTGTGCCTCTGTGACCCATTTTTGAGGAGGATGCAGAGGTTAAGCACAGTAATTTGTTCCAGTCTCGTTGCTCCTAGGTGGCAGAGATGAGACTTGAACCCAGGGCCGCTTGAGGTAAGTGTGGATTTTAACACCTGCTCCTAGGAAAGCACTCTGGTCCTTGGCCCTGGGGAAGCTCCACACTGGCTGGGAGGCAAGAATGAAGACCATGAAGCAGCAGAAATTATGCCAAGCAGAGCTGGCTTCTGAGTGGCAGGAAGGGGCAGGCTCAGAGGCCACTTCACACAGACACAGACGTTGCAACCATCTCTTGCTTCCCTGGCTCTTTCATTTTTTATTTTGAGACAAGGTTGTGCCATGTTGCCCAGGTTGGGCTTGAAATTGCGTTGACCTGCCTTAAGCCTCCCAGGGTCCGAGATTACAGGCATGCCTCACCACGCCCTGCTCATGACAAAGTCTGGAAGGTGGGGTGGGGACATAGCCAAAGCTGTCCTCCAAAAATTACAGGACAAAGGGCAGCAAAACGCAAGCCAGGCTCGCCTGATATGTTCCCAGACATCAGAGAGCGACCAGGTCAAGAATTCCCAGGAGGACAGATTGTCACATGAGCCTCCTTGGACCTTCGGGCTGTATTCTAAATTGCTGAGGCAGTACGGGGCTTCTGATCCGGCCTCTGCTTTAACAGACTCCCCCTAAAGGCCTCGCGGGTAACAGCACACAGGGGTTGTTGCTGTGGCCCAGGCTAGATGGGTTGGGCGGAGATGGGATCCCGGAGACTGGGAAGCAGCTCTGAAGCCTTGCACATATTATCCATCACTGCGAGACAAGAAGCACGCCTGGAACCCCGGCCATTGGGAGGCTGAGGCAGGAGGACGGCTGAGCGTTTGAGGCTAGCTTGGGACTACGTAGTGAATTCAAGGCCAGGCTGAACTACACAGTGGGACCCTGCCACAAAAAAGAAAAAGTTACAAATACACATAATAAAATGTTCCCAGTATCCTCCTGCCTCAGCTTCCTAAGGACTACCATGCTTGGCTCCATTTTAAATATTAGTGCTAACCCAGATATTTTAGGAAATAGAATACAAAAATTTCCATGGTTTTTTTTTTTTTTTTGCCTTGTTTTGTTTCATTTGCTTTCTGATTTTTTGAGATAGGATTTCGCTAAGGATTTCCAGCTAGCCTCAAACTCTCAGTCATCCTCCTGCTTCAGCCTCCTGAGTGCTGGACCTAGGTGTGCGCCACCATGACTGGCTTCACCGGAGTTTCTGAACCAACATGAGAGGCCACAGAAGAATACAATGGTCCAGCTGGGTGTGGTGCTGCAGGCCTGTAATCTCAGCCCCCCTGGAGGCTGAGGCAGGAGGATCAAAAGTTTGAGGCAGCCTGGACGATTTAGCAAGACTCTCTCTTAAAATAAAAATTTTTTTAAAGGACCAGGTGTGTAGCTCCATCATAGAGGGCTTAGCATCAGATCAGTCTCCAATACCACACACACACACACACACACACACACACACACACACGAGTCACAGTCATTGGAAGCAGCCCCTGTGCGCAGCCCCTTTTGGAGGAGGCTTCTTTTTCCAGCCCTCAGGTGGTGCAGGGACTCTTAGGGACCAGGGCATGGTCTGCAGAGGTTGGCATTCAGTGCTGTTCCACATTGCCTGCGGGCACCCTTGACCCTCCAGTGGATCCCTGACTCAGAGAGGGTGCCCATCCGGCCTGGCTGGCTGTGGGTCCCCCTTTTCCTTCCCCTTTCCACTCCATGGACCCAAACAGGAGCAGGCCTGCTCCCCAGAATACCTGGAACTCCCTGCCACCCCTGCCAGTGTAGGAGCCCCCATCTGCCCAGAATGTCTGGCCTCCTTTTATTCGGAACTAATGTTTCTTCCTCCCAGAAACCAGGCCCAGCCTGAGGCTCCTACATTCGGCGGCCCAGCAACATCTCTTCATCCCTCCTTCCTCCTTCCCTGAGCTGACAGTGCTCACACCCATCCAAGAGGCCAGAGCCAGGCATCGTGGCGAGCGCCTGTCATTCCAGCACTTGGGAGGTTGAAGCAGGAGGATTGCTGTGAGTTCGAAGCCTACTTGGACTCCATAGTGAGATCATGTCTCTGGAAAATTTGTTTAAAAAATGCTAATAAGAGGAAAGAGATTAGTACACTTTGCTTCATGAACATGATATCGATTTATAAATAAAATTGCGGCCTACCATCCAGCTGCTCAAAAAGACATGGGCAACCTTGATGGAGAAGATGGATACATAAAGTGAAACGAAACAATGCAGACAATTTTTGCATCCATTTCTTAAAAAGTATATATGCTTGGAAAGACACACAATAAGCTGGTGAAGGTGGGTTTCTCTGGAGGGGTCCTGGGAAGCCAGATGCTGGTGCATTATCTTTTGTCTCTGTGCTCACTGGAGTTTTATTTGCTTTTTAAAATGTATTCTATCCACTAGATCAGACTTGTACCTGAGACCAAATCTAAACAGTATCAAAGGCTCAGTAAAAAGGTGTCTCCTGGCTGGGTATGGTGGTGCGCACCTGTGATCCCAGTACTCTGGGGGGTAAAGCAGGAGCATCTCAAGTTCAAGCCCAGCCTGGGCAACTTAACAACTCTATGAGAGCTTGTCTCAAAAAAAATTTTTTTTAAAAGGCTGGACTTCAATCTCCAGGGCTGCAAAAACAAAAACAAAAAAAGAGGGATCAGAGTCCCTTGCAGTTGAAGAGGCCCTTTAAAGACTCTATATCCAAAACCTCCAGTGTAGAGTGGGAACTAGGTCTATCCCTGTCAGTGCAGTGTGCACCCAGCTCTAAACACAAGCAAGTGGGAATGCCCTGTAACACTCATCTGGGGCTAAAGGCAGTAGAAACCCAGGCAAGCTGCCTGGAAGAGGGACCTCTTTGAGCCAGGCCTGGGTGGAGAGAACAGGCAAGGTGCGGAGAAAATTGGGAGCCCATGGTGGGGAGCAGCTTCTGGGAGCCTAGCATGGGGGCCCTGCAAGGCCCTGCAAGGCACTGCCCCAGCCTCATGCTGCAGCAGGGCATCCCATGCTGCAATGGCCGACCATTCTCCCCAGTAAGGTGGTGCTGTTTGGGGGGTCCCAGACAGGTGAAGTGAAACAGATGGTGGATGATCCCTGTCTGACATCAATAATGTCAGCAATTAAGGATTTCGAGTGAACAGATGGTGGTTGCCACTCGCTGTATTGCTGCTTGTCGAATAGAACTTGAACTTGTTAAAAATGAGCCCTGGCTACAAAAGAAGGGCAGGGTCCTTCTGAATGCAGTACTGCGGGTTCTGAGTCCCTTCTGCTTGGGCAGCCAAATGCCAGCCACAGTGGACCAGACTGGGAGATATGCATGGAAATCAGCTGTCTGTCTGTCTGTTTTTAGACCCAAGGTCTCATGGAATAGCCCAGGCTGGCCTCAAACTCACAGATTCTCCTGCTTCAGCCTCCCAGTTACTGCTATCAGCTGTCCAGGGCAGGGAGGACAGTTGCATTTTTCAACATTCTTGCTTGCATGACAGCAAAGGGTGACACATTTTTATATATCGCTTCCTTTTTCTTTTGTGAAACATACCACATGCTTTTGCCTGATCAGAGTCACGAGACTGCCCCTATCCTCCTTTGTACTTGGCATAGCCCTGTGACTACTTGGGCCAGTAATACATGAACAGAAGTACTGTGTGAGACTTCTGGGAAGACTGCATAACAGGAGTTGCCTGGGAAGCATTTTCCTTTGACTTTCAATCCTTCCTTCTCTAGTCTAGAATATGGATGTGATGGCTGGAACCCTGGAAGCCATCAGGAACCATGAAATGACCTTTGCAGATACAAGGCATACACTGAGGGATGGAGAGCATCAACAGAGAGGAGCCCAAGTCACTGATGCCTCCTTCAATCCAAAATGCCAGGCCTGGATCACCTGCCTATTTGAGTGTGTTTGCCTGCCTTGCTGACCTCTAGTGGAAAGAAGGATATTAAAAGGAACCTTGAAAGTATCGGTCATTTGTAGTAGTCAGTTTTCCATCCTGTGATCAAAGACTTGACCAACAACTTGCACAGGGAAAAGATTCGTGGTGGCTTATGGCCGCTAGGATTCAGTCCATTAAAACCAGCTCTGTGCCTTAGGCCTGTGACAGGGTAGGAGCATCATGGCAGGAGGGAATGATGGGTGAAAGTTGCTCACCTCATGGCAGCCAGGAAAAAGGGAGAAAAAGAGATAAAAAGGAAGGGGCCAGGGCCAAAGCAGAGCCCCTCCGCTACCATGATCCATGACCTTCAGCTAGGCGCCCCTCCTGTCTCCTCCCTTTCCCATAATGCACCAAAGGACAAGTTCTTCAATGGGCCCATTCACTAGGGATGGCCACAGGTGTCAGAGTGTGTCTTGCAGATGCTGGAAATGAATCTCCAAGGTGACACAGTCCTCACCTGCATAGCTAAGAGGTGGCAGTGTGACCCTGGGTCACACCTGGCCCTGGCTCTGGAGGAATTTCCCAGTGCACAGCTTAGATGGGAAGGGGTCCAGAGGGAGCTGTCCCGGGTGCCCCAAGGTGAGCACAGCACGCTGAGGGCACGTGGTTTACAGCAGCTGCCATCCTGGGCTCGCTGGTAGGTGACATTGGCATGGTAGGCCCATAGCACCAGCTTTGGGCACCAAAGCAACATGAGACTGGGGAGCCAAGTGTGGCCTGTGTGACAGCAGCTTCCTCTCCTGCTTCCATGTGGCCCTCTCGATAGGTATCCAGGGCATGGCCATTGTCCCTGAGCTCACCCCAGTGTCTGGACACAGGCAGGTCCCTACCAGAAGCCGGAAGGAGCGAAGCCATGATCCATTGGGCTGGATTGCTCAGGCTGGAAATCAGGGGCCTTGTCACCTGCACCACGGGATAGTTTGTTAACAGTGGGCCTGTCCTCTGAACACAGGGTTTGAAATGTGTGCCAGTGCTGTTCAGGTCATTAGTATTACAGCCTGGCTCACAGAGGCAGATAGTGAACGAGGGTCCAGATTGGGTGGCATCCACTTCACCCTTAGGAGGATAGGGAAACTGAGGCTGAGAATCAGTGACACCTCCCAGGGAGGTGAGATGGCTGGAAGAGGTCTCTTGCCTCTGGTCTCTCTTGCGTCACCGTAGAGGCACACATTGCCATGAATCCTCCTCAAACCCTCCCCTCGCTTTGAACACACATCCTATCATTTTTGCCACTTTCCAAAAGCACGTCTCCTTTCCCGAGTGTCTTTCACTGTGCTGTCCTGGCTCCTTCAAGGTCCTGAGTCCATTCAAAACATTGACTTTTCAGTCACTTTGCTGTGCCCCATCCTGTGAATCAGATGGATGAGGACACCTCACAATGCTCTTACCAGCCTGCCTTTCTGTTGGATGGCATTCACAATCACACTTCCTAAAAACACTCACCAAAGAGGACACCCACAGCAGCTACAGGGAGCAGCAAGCACGGTGGGCTACGTGTATTTGAAGACGGGCAATATTTTAAGTGGCTTCACGGCAATTTTTTGTACTTTGTCTTTTACTGTAATAATTTTTCAATTTAAATGTTAACTATATTTTGATCACCTTTTGTACATATCTCAGGCTCTCTAGGCCAGTTGTTCTTGGGTAAAAAGTCACCTTGAAACTCAGGAGTCACCCCAAAACAAAAACTCACATTATGGCTAACAAGGCTGCGGACCAACAGGCCGCTGCTCGGGGCTAGCTCAGCTGCCATGACTGATGATGGGCAGTCAGCTGGCGACAGGAAGGGCTGCAGCTGTGTGCCACCCAGCAGATGAGCAGCAGATGTGTCAGTCAGTTATTCATGGCTGCTGAATAACAACCACGCAGCTGAGAGCAACATAGGCTTGCGATTTTCCCACAGTTTCTGTGGGTCAGGAATTAAAATGCTGCTTGGCGAGGTGCTCTGGCCTGGAGTCTGGAACATAGCTAAATCAAGATGTCGGGAAGACCAGGTTGGTCCTCTTGAGATGCTAGTTGGGGAGCACTGGCTTCCACGTTCACTCCTATGATATCGGCATGGCTTGGATCCCACTGACTGCTAGGTGATGACATCATTTCCTAGCCATGAGCCAAACTCTCCGAGGGGGAGCCAGCAGGAAGCCCAGAAAGGGAGACCTAGATAGAGCCTCGATTTCCCCCAAGTTCCAGACACACTGACCATCACTAGGGTTGGTGTGGGGAGTCAGTTCCCCCATGTACCCCTAGAGCCTCAATGGCCTCAGCCTCCATACCAATGTAGAAATAGAATCCATTGCGCTGAGCTGGGGTTATGGGACCTCCAGCTCTGTGCCAGTGTGATTCCAGGCAGGTGACCTGACCTCTGTCTCACCTACTGTCACCTGTATTGAGGGTGTGGCAGCACCTGGCCCAAGTGGCTGCTAGGACCTGGGGAGCCAGGATGCTTGAAGAGTGAGCTAACCCTAACCCTAACCCCAGCCTAGTCACCTGAGGGTCACTTGGTCCCGAGCCCACTGCATCTTGTGGGCATCTCCCTCATGGGAAACCCAATTCCTAAACCTCCTGTGTGGATGCCGTATGGAAGAACACAGCTCCATTCTGAGAAAGAGGCTGGGAGCTGGGGACCCATGTGCCCATGATGGCTGGGAACAATCCTTCCAGAGTGCTTGACATGGGGCAGGGGAAGCAGAAGCCCTTTCCCCACCCCAGAGGACCCCAGTGGCCTCCCCCATGCTGGTCCCAGGGGAGCAGGGGGCCGAAGCTGTCCCACTTCCTCCTCCTCCCGTGTCCGACCCCTCCTCCCGGGGCTGCCTGTCTTCAGGAATTCGATGCTATCTGGGCAAACAGACAGTCTGTTCCCAGAGGAGACAGGGCGCCTCTGGGAGGCCGGCCTCTCCCCAGGCTGGGCCACAGTAAACACCAGGGCCTGTGCTGTTATCAGTTCGGCCCAGCACAGTGGAGACAGTCTGCCTGCCCGGAGCCACTGCAGGCGATAAGCGGGGCCGTCCTGGGGCTGCAGCCCGGATCCAGCAGTGGGAATCTCGGGGTGGCCCTGGCACAGGGCCTGAACACCTCAAGCAGGGCTGGGGGCTGAGTGGGGGGCTGGATGCCTGCCCTGTGACTTCCCTGTGAGTGCTAGGGAAGAGGACGCCAAAGCTGGAGTGGCCAGAGCCCAGGGCCTGGTGTGGAAGGTCCAGTCTGCAAAGCCTCCTTGGTCTCTTTTTTTTTTTTTTTTTTTTTTTTGTCTTTTTCGTTTTTACCGGTACCGGGGATCGAACTCATGACTGCCTGCTTGCAAGGCAGGCGCTTATGCCGCTGAGCTAAATCCTCAGCCCCGCCTCCTTGGTCTCAAACAGACTCTGTCCCCTCTGTGGCCTCTGCAGACAGGCAGCTCCTTCCCTGTTTCCAAGTCCATGTGCAATGAAATGAATTAATGAAGCCCGGCACAGTGGTGCATTCCTGTAATCCCAGCCCTTCTGAGGCTGAGGCAGGAGGATTGCCATGCGTTCCAGGCCAGCCTGGGCTGCACACAGTTCGAAGCCAACCTGGACTACATAGCGAGACTCTGTCTCGAAACCCCCAAGTGAATAAATAGAATGAATGTATGCATGGGGAGCACTCCCTGCTGGGCCCAGCAAGTGTCAGGAGCAGCAGAGCAGCACCCCATTATCCGTGCAGTGACCCAGGTGTTTGTCAGTTGTGGTCATTATGTCCTGGGTCTCTCAGGTCTCTGGAGGGACGAGGCTGGCTGTATAGCATCTTATCTGTCCCATCTGACAGGAAGAGACTCCATACAGCTGGGCCAGGAGATCCCCGGGATCCAAACTTCCCCACCCAGCCTCAGCCCTCATGTGGAGCTGGAGGAGGCCACAGTTCCATGCCTACTTCTCTCCAGGGCCTCAGGGCAGAGTGAGCTCCTGGGAACTGGCAGGCAGCTCCCCCACAGCACCCCAGGAACTAGCAAAGGATGGAATTCCAAATTGACCGGTGCTGCCAGGGAGCCCCAGGAGGAGCCCTTGACTGGGAGTCCAGCAGCTCTGGGTCCTGTCTCTAAGTCCACAGTGATCTGGGGTCATCGATCCCAGGTTCAGCAAAACACAAGCAGGGGCCCCCAGTGAGCAAACTCTGTGTTCTTCCTCAGCACTGTCGTAGATGACAGACTGAGCTCCCTGGAGAAAGGACAGAGGTTGAGACACTGAGTGACCACCCTTGCCAGACCCTACCACCACATGCTGACACACCCCAGGGGGCCCCAATGACGATGAGTCAGCTCGGCCTTATACCCCGCGCTTATGGGCTGGGTAGGACACACTGCACACACTTAAATCCCGGGGATGGGCTCCTGCTGGAGGAAGAGAGAAGAAGGAGCGGGGCACGGTGGTGTGTACTTGTAAGCCCAGCACTGGGGAGGCTGAGGCATGAGGATCTCTGCCAGTTCCAGACCAACCTGAACTGCACAGTGAAATTCTGTTTCAAAAAGACAACAACCAGAGAGACACAGAGAGAGAGAAGAATAAGCTAGGCATGGTGGTGTTCAACTGTGACTCCAGCACCCTGGGAGACTGAGGCAGGAGGATACAAGTTTGACTCCAGCCCAGGGGAATTTAGCAACTTAGAGACATTATGTCCACAGGGACAGCGGGACAGGTCAGCATGAATGGCTTGTGTATCTAGGATGTGTTTGGGTGTGGTGGCCTAACCGGGATTCTGGAGCAGGGTTACAGCAGGATGAGACTTGTTCTCTTACTGTCCTCTTACCCATGATGCTCAGTTGTAGGCACTGGGATGGGAAGCAGATTCTAGAAGCCCCGGGACAGAGGGTGGGAGTCGGGGCCACCCGGAGCTAAGCAGAGAACACACGTGGGGAAAAGTGCTGCGTCGGCTGGAAGTCACACAACTGCGAGGAGAGGAGAGCCAGGACCCAAGGCCCTGCTGTCAGCCTGGAAAGGGTTAGGGCGGCCCAGGCCGGGGTCGTGTGGGCGGGGCACAAGCCGGAAGGGCAGATTGGGCGGGCCCTCACTGCCAAGACCTGGTAGGGGCCAGCACTCTCTCAGTGGCCCCTGCAAGCCCAGCTACCTGTGCCCTGTTTCCCAGTCACTGTGGTGCTCTTGAAAGGCCTGTGCCAGGCAGATGCCAAAGGAGATGCCCGCTGGATGCCAGGGCAACCCAGACCCAAGATGCTGGACTCAGCCCAGAAACACCCCTGCCCAAATCATGGCATTCCAGGCTTTCACTCCCAACCTGCAAATTATACAAGCTGGGGTCTCTGCCCTGCTGTGCAACAGGGCCTGGGGATCGGAGCTGTGTCTTCCCCAGCTCTTGCCCCCTAACAAGTCTATCCCGATTGTCTTCCCCCATGCTACCTGTTTCTAGGCCCCCTTAATGTAGTGCCCTGACCTGAAATATGCTTCCCTCTGACTCCCAGAATTGTCCCTTCCCAGCATGCTTTGGGCCTTGCAGGTGCCCCCCCCAAGTCCTGGTCTCCACTTGTGCCCAGAGTTCCTGTCCCCCAGATTCACACACTGAAACCCCAATGCCCAAGATCTCAGAATGGGATTACATTTGGACACAAGGCCTTTAAAGAGGTGATTAAGGGGAGCTGGGCACGGTAGTGCAGGCCTATGATCTCACCCTCACTGTGAGAGGCTGAAGCAGGAGGATCACAACTTCCAACCCAGCCTCAGAAACTTCAGAACTTAGCAAAATAAAAAGGGCTGAGGGTGCAGCTCAGTGTGCAGACCCAGGTTCAAGCCCCACACAAAAACAAAACAAGAAAGGTGACTAAGGCAGGTGGAGGCCGCTGTGATGGGCCCCGAACCAACGGACAGTGTTCTTAGGGCATCTGGACATAGAGTGACAGCAGGGACAGGAGCTGTGGAGAGCAGCAGGCGTGGACAGTCAGCCAGAAGAAGCCTGGAAAGGGGTGGCTGGAGATCCCGAGCCTGCTGACACTGGGCTGGATTTCTTATTTCTTCCGAGAGTCGTGGCTTCGTGGACCCGTGTCACTCAGTTTCTGCACAGCTGCACATTTCTTCTTCACGTATCTTACTTTTAACTTCATTCATTTGAAGTACGGTGATGTAATGTGTGAACACAGGATCATTGTCATCTTGGTAAATAAAATGACTTCCTTATCATTACAAAATGATACCTCCATTTCTGGTATTAACATAACCACTCCAGCTTTCTTTAATTAGTGCTAATATAGCATAATTTTTATGCTTTTACTTTTAACTGATTTTTAATGTGTATTTAAAGTAGTTGTTTTCTTTCTTTGTTTTGAGACAGTGTCTTACTGGGCAATTCAGGCTAGTCTTGAGCTCACTTTGTAGCCCAGGCTGGTCTCAAATTTGCAATGATCATCCTGTCTCAGCCTCCCCAGTGCTGGGCCACACCCAGTTTTGTTGCATTTTCTTCTCACCGCTTAGTTCAGACCGGCCTGAAACTCACTATGCAGGCCAGGCTGGCCTCGAAACTGCAACAGCCTTACTGCCTCAGCCTCCTGAGGGCTGGGATTACAGGGGCCACCCTGCCAGCTGAAAGGAGGCTTTTTGAACATGGCATCACTGACATGTTTGGGTTTAAACCTATTATTTTGTTATTTTGCTACTTGTTTAATGTTTGTTTCCTCTGTTGAATGCTCCCTTTTCCTTCCTGTCTGCTTTTTTGTGATTGTACAGGAATAGTTGTGTGTGCTGCTATTTGCTCTGTCACTGGCTTGCTAACAGCGGCCTTTATTGTGTATCCTTTGCTGAGCTGGCTCCGCCTAGACCCCATCCCACTACACACAGGGCCCAAACATTGGCACTGATGTGTTATAAACTCTACAATACATTGTTATTATTTCCCCTTGACAGTTTGTTATAAAGATGCAAAGTAATAGAAACAGTCTTAACACTCGCCTGCCCACGGGCTGTGGAGTTACCATTTCCAGATCTGCTGTTTGTCTGTTTTGCTGCTAACGTGACTGAACCCAGGCTCACACATGTTCAGTGCACGCTCCGCCATGCTGCACCCTGCCTCCTGGTGGGCCTCGTCCCTGGTGTGGATCTCGGTTTCTGTCAAACATCAGATGCTTCTGCTCTGCTTCACAAATTTCCTTTAACAATCTTTTGGTGGTACTGAGGGTTAAATTTGGGGCTCACATGTGCGAGGCAAGCACTTTACCACATCCAGCCCTATTCCATTTTAAGATCAGGGTCTCACTGGGGTGCCCAGATTGGCCTTGAACTTAACAGTCCTCCTGCCTCAGCCTCCCAAGGAGCTGCGGTTCTAGGCGTGCACACCTATCTTAGCCACAAATCTCTTATGGGTCTACTCTTTCTTTTCTTTCCTTAGCGGGGTCCAGTTATACATATTCTTGGCCTCTTGAGTTTGTGGTCCTATAGTCCTGAGTTTCCTGCTCACTTTTCCTGATTCTTTTCTCTCACTGTGTTTCTTTTGTACAGTTCCTTTTCCTGTGTCTTCAGGTGCACTGTGCTTTTTTTCTATAATATCAAATTTGTCTTTAATCTTATCTCAGATAAATGTTTTTAATCTCTAGAAACTTGCTTTGGATGTTTTCGTGTGTGTGTGTGTGGTTTCTATGTCTCCATTTTAGATGTCCAGTCTTTCTTTTGGCTTCTTGAATGTCTAGACAACAATTACAGTAGCCATCATAATTTCTCTTCATTATGACCCATTAATAACACTCTTTTTTTTTCTTTTCTCTCTTTTTTTTAGTACTGGAGATTTGAACTCAAGGGCCTTCACCCTGAGCAACATCTCCAACCATTTTTAACTTTTTATTTAGAGACAAAGTTTCATTAAGTCACTAAATTGGGCTGGACCTCGAATTGTCCTGTTTCAGCCTCCCACGAGGCAGGAACTTCAGGCTTGTGCTAATGACTCCCTTTTCATTGTGTGTTACCTCTTCTTTCTTGTATGAATGCCTGGTGATTTTTGAGTAGGTGCTATGCATAGTGCGGGGGACAGAACCCAAGGCCTTGTGCGTACAAGAAAAGATCTACCACTGAGCCACATTCCCAGCCCCAGCATGGTGAACTTTGCCATTAGTTAAAATCCTTTTGTATTTCTAAAATCATTATGAGATTAAGTCTAGGATGAAGTTGTGTCACTTGGAAAGTTTGATCCTTCTAGGTCTTGGTCATAAGTTTTATTAGGCAGGACAAAAGGAGCATTTAAAACGGGCGTGGTGGCTCATGCCTGTAATCCCAGCACTGGGGAGGCTGAAGCAGGAGGATCATTGTGAGTTTGAGTCCAGCCTGGGCTACAAAGTGAGTTCAAGGCCAGCCTGAGCTGCACAGTGAGACTCTGTCTCAAAAAGAAAAAAAGAAAAAAGCATTTAGTCCCAGGCTGTCGCCTTACCTGGCTTTTCCTGGTTCTCTAAGGGCAGCCCCTGAGCAGTGATGGTTTAGGTCCGGCCAGGAACAGGCATCTGATGTCTCCTCCCCAGAACCTTCACCTGCAAACGCCACCACCTATTGTAACCACCCTCCCCCATAAAAAAAGACCCCATGATGAAAAATGGGGCAAGACACCCAAGATGATAAATGGGGCAAGATGACATCTTTTTAAAAGAAGCGCTTTTATTTTAGCTGGCCCAGCGACACAGTGCAGGTGGAATTTGCAAAGCTGTGCAACTGAGTTAGAATTTTGACTGATTTTTATAGTTCATTTATGATTAGCTCATTGATCATTAAGTACATAGTGATGAGAAACAGAAACAAGGTGGGCCTTTGTTCCCCTTTGCTTGAGGTCAGAGGCATTTCACAGTGGGTGGTTAGCCAACTCATAGCCCTTGGTCTGCCAATTCCAGGAACATTTGTCTCTCATGAAGGGAACAATGGTTGACACAGCATCATTTGTCTCTTACAAGGGGAACAAAGGTTGACACAGCAAACAGGTTACTAAGGTGGGGGGAACAACCCATACAGAACAGCATGACGACACGGTCAGTTAATTTACAACAAATTTATAACAGTGTGGCCGGGTGCTCCAGGTACATGGTTACTAGGGCGACAAGTATAAAGCATGACACACCTTGACTTCCTTGGATCGCAGCTCCTCTCCTCACCTCAGGGCCACTAACCCGCTCCTTCCTGACTCTGCATCCTGCTCCGTGAACAGAAGTGCCCTGTGACCCGGAAGTGCTCCCATGGAGTGGAAATGCTCTATGGGCCATGGGTTGGGACAGCCAGAGATTATCTCCTTTGTTTTCTTTTGTTACGAGATCATTGTCCTTCACTGTTTGCTACCCATTGTTGTACAGTTAAGATTCTTTTTATTGATCAGGATTTTTAGTTATTTCAAATTGGGTAAATCCTGTTCCTATGATCCATAATGTCAACAATCAAAAATTTAAATTTATAGTGCTGCCACATGGTGGCGCAAGTCTGTGATCCCAGCAATTGAGGCTGAGACAGGAGGATTGCAGTGAGTTGAAAGCCAACCTGGGCTAGTAGGTTCAAGGCCAGAGAGACCCTGCCTCAAAAACTGAAAATAACATTAATAAATTAATGTGTGGTGTTTTGTTTTCTTTGGTTTGGTTTGGTCTGGTTTGGAGATAGGGTCTTACTATGTAGTTCAGGTTGGTCTTGAACTCACTATTGTAGCCCCAGCTTCAAATTTCCACCCATCCTCCTGCCTTGGCCTCCTCAGTGCTGGAATCGCAGTGTGCTTCACCACACCTGGCCCAGAAATTAAATTTAAAACAAAAATGATACTATTTATAATAGCATTAAAAATAATAAATATAGATAAATCTGCATAAGGACACCCAAGTTGGCACAGTGAAAAGAACATTTTTGCCATGCGTGGTAGCACAGGCCTGTAATTCCAGCACTGGGGAGGCTGAGGCAGGAGGATTGCTGTAAGTTCAAAGCCAGCCTGGGCTACATAGTGAAACCCTGTCTCAAAAAACAAACAAACAAACAATGGATTGCTGTAAAAGTTGCAAGAAATCATAGGAGCAGATCTTCGTGATTTCAGTTTAGACGGAGATTCTTTAGATACATACTAAAAGCAGAGTCAACACACGCAGAAAAGGAGAAGCTGGTTTTATAACCGTCAGAAGTTCCACTCCTCGCAGATACAGTGAAGAGGACCAAGAGACCATCACTGGTTGGGAGGAAACGTGCAGATCAGATACTTGGGAGAAGACTTGTGGCCACAATCTATGAAGAGCTGTCAAAACTCAGGAAGAACTCACTTAACACATGGGCAAGCTTCTGAATAGATGCTTTACTAAAGAAGGTGTATACTTGTAAATAAGCAAAGACATTCAGTGTTACTGGTCATTAGGGAAATTAAACCACAGTAAGATATTACTGCATACTTATCAGAGCACCTAAAACCCAAACAGTATGATCTCACTAAGTATCAGCAAAGACACCAGGAACTCAGTTCTCTTATCCCACTGGTTGGGAGGAAAATGGTCCAACCACATTAGAAAACAGTCTTGCACTTTCTTTAAGTGTTAAAAAAAAAGTCAAACTATATCTCCTATCTAGTCCAGTCTCCCTTTCCTAAGTGTTTACCCAAAAGGCATGAAAGCTTGTGTTCATTTAAATAATTGTGCATATTCCTAGCAACTTTTTGTTGCTGTTTTTTTTAGACTAAGTCTTGCTATGCAGTTCAGGCTGGCCTGGAGCTCACTATGTAGCCCAGACTGCCTGGCCTCGAACTCACAGTAATCCTCCAACCTCAGCCTCCCATGTGCTGGAATAACAGGCATATGCTACTGTACTAGGTCAGCTTTATTTATGATAGTAAAAAACTGGAAACACTCCAAGTGCCCTAACAAGTAAATGGATGAAAATATTGTAGGATATTCACACAAGAGAATACTACTCAGTGGTTAAAAAGGTAAGAAACACATAGATATGTGACACAATGAATCTGAAGGTAACCATGCAGCATGAAGAACCCTTAAGGACAAAGGTACATAAAGATCCATATCAAGTTCTGGGGCATGCAAATTAAAGTACAGAGACATAAAACAGATGAGTGGTTGCCTAGGGAGTGGGGCAGGGTGGGGACAAATGGGAAGAGGGCAGATGGGATTATACACTTTGAGTGGTAGGGTCCCAGTCTACTTTTCTGATTACTCTGATGGTTTCATGAGTGAACACATAAGTAGTTTATTCCATGGCAGCTGGGCCTCAGCAGAGCTGGATTTTTGGTTTTTTTTTTTTTTGAGTTGGGTCTTGCTGGGCAGTCCAGGTGGCTTTGAACTCACTATGCTGCCCATCCGCGCCCCCACCGCCCGGCCCTGGACTCCTGGTGATCCTCCTGTCTCTACCTCAGGCACACACAGAACCAACCCCTCGTGGCCTTGGAGCTGGATTTCTTTTTTAAAGGAAAGAAATCCCATTTAGACTCAGCTCCCGGCACCTTGGAGGCGGAGGGGCACCTAATCCATGGAGACTGTCAGGCCCGAGTGGGGCTGGAGCAGGACGCCAACAGCACAGAGCCTCATGAATTCCTGCCGTGGCCTCGCCTGCCCGCCCGCTGGAGAGTGGCGGCCCTGCCTTATCTCCAGCCGTCTTCTCCAACATTCCTCCATTCTCCCGGGCTCCAGCCCAGAGGACTTCCTGTGACTGGGCAGGGCGGCCTGTGGAGGCTGAACAATGGCCGAGAGAGGCCCGGCTCCAGGCCTGTTCCCGCTGGGCAGTGTATTACCCACCCTGGGCCACCCGTCAGGAGGTCATCGCCACAGCTGCCACCGCACTTTATTAATAAAGAAACCAGGCTGAGAAGAGTGCAGGCCACAGAGACCCAAGCTGAGGGGCCTCGCACACCCGGCCCATCTGCAGCTCCAGCGAAGGATCTCTCACTCAACTCAGACCCTAGGGTGAACTGGATTTTTACTGTGGTTATTGGCTGTAGTAGTTGAGGCAGGGCCGGGGACTGAACCCGGGACCTGTTACAGCCCAGCCTTATTTTATTTTGCGACAGTGTTCGGCTAAGTCACTTAAGTTGCCCAGGCTGGGTTTGGACTTGGGACTCTCCTGCCTCAGTCTCCCAGAGTGCTGGAATGACAGGTGTGCGGCGCCAGGCCTGGCTTGTGATTATTAACTGACTGTATTTGAAGTTCTCTCGTTATATCTGGGGGCAGGACACCTTCCTCTCAAACATTTCCCGAAACTCTGAAGTTCTCATGGCAAAGCAGTCCTATTTGCTGGGATCTTTCAGGGGGATGCCCTGGTTTTATTGCCAAGAATATGAAGACTCCCTGAGAGGCCAGATCAGGGGTCGGGACTGCCTGCCAGGAAGCTGACTTGGGGTGCAGGCCCCGGGGCAGCCTGGCGTGGGGTTACGTGAGGACTCTGGCGTCCCTCGGGTGCTGGATGGACTCTGGCTGTTTTCGTTGGGAGTCAGCTTACTTTATCAAGTCACAAGTCCCTGAGTCACCCCCAGCCCCAGGCCAGCTCCCCGGCTGTCCCTGCCCAGCTTCCTGTGGCCCCAAATTGTTCCCTGCCCCGCCGCCTTCGGGACGTTTTGTCTCCCTGCGCCTGGCGACTGCCAGCCGCTGGGAACAGGAACTGCACACGGGCTGGGGCCTTTCCCAGGAAGTCTCGCAGGCCGCAAGGGGACATGTGGAGCGGCAGGCCTGGTGGCACGGCTGGACGCAGCCCCTGGCCTGTCTGTGCTCCATCCAGGCAGAGCCAGCACGGAGCCCGGGGCCCAGCCTTATGGTCCCGGCAGTTGCCATCCCTGTGCTGTATCCCTGAAGCTCCTGGGTGTGGTGGGGCCAAGCGCCTCGCATTTGGTCCTAGGCCCCAGCCCAAAGGTCCCTTGCAGGGCCAACCCTCTACCTCCTCACCCACTGCCACCAAACCTGTCCTGCCATGCTTTTCCTAGTCCACCCCAGCTTGAATTTGTTTTGTTTTTGTTTTCTGAGACAGGGTCTCACTATGTAGTTCAGGCTGGCCTTGAACTCACTGTGTAGGCCAGACAGGCCTCAAGCTTACAGCAATCCTCCTGCCTCAGCCTCCCAAATGCTGGGATTACAGGCTATCTGTTGAGGTCTTCCTGGCAGAGACTGAGGCTCTTCCTCCATCCCAGCTGCACAGAAGGCATTCATGACTAGAAGATACCACAGAGGTCCAGACCTCCTAGGTGGGCAGGGTGGGTGCCTCCTAGTGCCTCAGTTTCTCCTGGAAGAGTCAGGATGACAAGAGTAGTTCCCGGCTCATAAGGGGAAGCCAGGCAGGGTGATGTACACTAGCATTCAGGAGGCTGAGGCAGGAGGATCACCACGAGTTTGAGGCCAGCTTGGGTAAGTCCCACAGTGTAAATACACATAAATAACTAAGCAGACTTGGGGAACCCGAGGCAGGACCTGGTGTGACTCCCTTGAGCCGGGACCTCAGATGGTGGCCCAGTCAGGGGAGGAAGTCTGGGATTTCGGGGGCATACCTGACCCACAGTGACACCTGAAAACTGAACTCAGCCCCCACAAGCCAGAGCAGGTGATGTGGAGTGAGCCAGGCTGTGGCTGTCCTTGGGGGCTCCTCACCCCATGTTTCATAAATTCAGGCAAAATCTACTGAGATAAGGCAGCTGATCATTCATGTGGATCTCATGAAATGTTTCAGAGTGGAGTCTCCGTTTGGGAGTTTTTTCCTCTCCAGCTTTTCCTCCTCCAAAGACAATGACTTCCTCCTAGAGAAGCGACAGCCAACCGTTGGTGCCAGGAGCTGGTGACAGGCGGGGTTCACTCCAGTTTCCCTCCTAGCAGAGTGCAGGACAGGGTCGGGGGCCCCAGACCTGAACCCACCGTGCTTACCCGTGGTCACGCAGGCCGTCCACGTGGCTGCGCACGCCCCGCAGTAGCCATGGAAGTGTTCACATCAGATGGGTGCGATGGCTGCGCCTGCCATGCCAGCACTCGGAAGGCCGAGGCAGCAGGACGCCAGGCCAGCCTGCTGTGTACTGAGGAGGAAATGTGACCATGGTAAAGTGGAAGGAACCCTTAAAGCCCTGTAGCGCCCCCCCCAACCTCTGTCGCCACTGAGCGCAGCAGGGTGCAGTGGGAGACTGTCCCTGGGGGTGAGACAGACCCAGCTTCCTGCAGGTCCCTGTGCTGGGCAGCCCCGTAAAGCTGTTCTCTCTGTGCCTGTTTTCTCAGCTATAAATCAGGAGTAAGAACCGACCTTCCAAGGTTGTGGAAGAAACACAAATTAGTGCTTCTAAGGACTCCAGCACGATGTCGGGGGACGCCAGGTACCTATGCCATCCTACTTCCTCTTCCCTTCAGCTCCTCAGGTCACAGTTTTGCTGTGTGACCTGAAGCGAGGACTTGCCCTCTCTGGTCTCCATCCTCATCTAAAGAGACCCCGGAGGCCACACAGCAATTGGCTCTCAGCAGAGAGCTGGTGGGCCGTGGGAGCCCACGTGGTAACCAGGGTAATGGCCTGGCATTTCCCCAGACCCCAGGCATCAAGGTTCGAAGGGAGCAAGAGGGCTTGGGGAATGTCACCTTTGTCAGCAGGCCCAGGCTGGTATTTGAAATATTCCTCTGAGCAGTGGAGGTTCTGGGAGGTCCAGCCAAGGCAGGAGATGTGCAGTTGCTCGGGAAACAGAGGTGGAGGGGCCCAGGAGGAAGGCCTGGGGTGTGTGAAGGGGAGGGAGGAAGCTCTCAGGGGAGCTGGGGGGAGCTGCAAACAAGGGGACTGTGGCATGGGCCCTCGATGCCCAGGCAGGTGGCAGGCCTGGGGTTGCCAAGGTGCCGGCCCCAATGCGGATTCCCAGGCCGGGCCCTGGAGCCATGAGGGCATGGAGGGGAAACCAGCTTCCAGTCAGGAGTGCTGGGAGGGTGCAGGCTGTCACATGAGCAAGGTGGGGCATGGCGCCAAGCGCCTTCATCCCTCTGACAGAGTAGGACCCCAGGCCACTCCTCCGCGTCGGCGCTGGAGGCTGAGGCAGGCAGGGCAGGCACCCTGCACATCTGGGTGCTCCTGCTTCTGTGGCTGACTGGGCTGCAAAATGACGATGACGCCTGTTATTGGACAGCTTGGTCAGCACTGTGGGACAGTGACAGTGCCATCTGAGGAACATGCTCCTCTGTGCTGGCCTTGGGGTGCGCACATCCCTGGGGGCCCTGGCCCACCCTTCCCCCACCACTCCCCACCAGCCCAACACTCTCCTCCTGTCCACCCCAGACTTCCTCACTGGCCTCCTCTGTCCCCGTCCCAAGGTGGCACGCTCTCACCCACCGGTCCTCAAACACCCAAGGCCTCCCAGAGCAGCCTGCCCCAGAAGGGCACATTGGGGTCCCCTGCCTCCCCCAGGGGACCCTCAGCTGCAGGCCCCTTGCAACAACATGGAGGAGCCATCGAGGCCCCAGAAACCATCACCCCTCGGTTCCCTGCCTCTTTCCAAGTGCAGTAGTGCAGACCTGTACCCCAGCGTTCCAGGAGGCTGGACAGGAGGGTCACAGGTTGAAGCTCAGCCTGGGGGAGTGACTTAGTGAGACCCTGACTCAGGGTAAAAAACAACAAGAGGGCTGGGATGCAGCTCCGTGGGGCGGTCCTGAGTTCAGTCTCCAGGATCCACCCATAAAAGGCCGTGGTGGCGGGATGCACCGGGGACAGGACTTCTGACCACAGCCACTTAGATGGACCTCAGGCTGTGGCATCCAAGCCCACTAACCCATAGGGGTCCGGGGATGTGGTGGCCTTGGCATCACAGTCACATTAGAGGGACATTGGTCCACCCTGCTGGGCCATGCACTTGGCAGGACACAATTGTGTGACCTCCTAGCCCTCAGAGCCCAGAGCAGGGTCTGGGGGCCTTGCAGAGCCAGCTGAGGGTCTCCTTTGTCCTATTTGTTGTTTGTTTGTTTTGAGACAGGGCCCTGTGGATGTAGTTCAGGCTGGCTTTGCACTTACTATGTAGCCAAGGCTGGCCTCAAACTCTCAGCGATCCTCCTGTCTCAGCCTCCCAAGTGTGGGGATTACAGGTGTGCACCACCATGCCCGGCTCCTCTGGCATTTTTGAAGGGTGGTGGCTACTTAGACAATGAGGCAGCTGGTTTTGGGGGCACTCAGCGCTACAGACATTTATAGCTAAAAGTTTAAGTCAGCGCAGCTGCACAGATGCCTGGACTACTGTCACTTAGCAGATTTTACAACACAGATCTTCCAAGCAGTTGGGGGACAGCACGGCCTCAGCGCGAGCTGTGTGCCTTCCCAGGTCACTTCGCCTCTCCGAGCCACGGCTTTCCCACCCACGGACTTGGGTCTTGCATCCCCACCCGCTCGGCCTCTGCTACCCCAGCTGGTCCCGATGGTCTGCAGGTTGTAACCTTTTTCCTTGCAGGCCTCAGTTTCCCTGTGTGCATTCCAGGTCCCTGGCAGCCTGCAGCATGGGCTGGACACTTCTGAGCATCCTGGGAGCAGGGGCCTGGGCACCAGGTCACAGCTCAAGTCACAGGCTTGCTCCCCAAAAAGGCCTGAGATCTGGAGACAGCGGAGTCCCAGGAGAGGCCGGCAGGACAGGCCCACGTGTTGGCTTCCCCGCAGCCTTTGAGAGGCAAGGGGTCTCCTTGCCCACTAACCCAGCTCCCGTCTGCTGGGGAAACCTGGCTGTGCAGAGGAAAGAGGACTCAGTGCAGCCTCGAGGCAGGACTCGGGTGCCCTCGTCAGGCCCAGGCACAGCAAACAGGCAGAAACCCCGCCCGAGCCCTCCCAAGGCTTCTGCTTGTTCCGGGGCTTCCTGACCTTGTACAGAGAATGTGCACTACTTGTGTATAAATGATGTCACGAGCATATCCAAAGGAACAGAGGACAGTTATGCATAGGGTGTCCCTTGCAGCCACTCTTGGGGACCTCTGGCTGCCGCCTCCTCACCGTGGCTCCAGGGTGGTTCGCAGTCCTCTGCTGTGCTTGTTAATCTTTGCTCAGATTGTCTCTCTCCCAGGCACTTCCTTCTTTGCTTTTCTACCTGAGAACTCCTACCCATCCCTCAAAGCCCACTTTTTTGGGTCCTTTTTCTGATGAACTTACCATCACACCTCACTGCCCACAGGACTGTGGTCCCCCTCTATGTGCAACAGACATCACATCTCCAGGCCATCTGTCCCAGCAGTCCCTTGTGCACTGTCTCAGCAGTCCCTTGAGTGAGACTAGGGTCATCCTTGCCACTCTACCCACTGCTTAGGTGTGGTTGATACCTGGGATTGAGCCTGGGGCTGCAGCTGCATCCCCTACCCTGTTTTATTTTGGCACAAAGTTTTACTAGATTGCTCAGGTTGACTTCAAAGTTGTGATCTTTCTGCCTTACCCTCCCAAGTGCTGGGGTTATAGGCATGCACTACCATGTCTGGCTTCATAATTAAGACTTACACTCTCCCAGCCAATTTGTGCCCCTTTGAGGACAATGTCTCACCCATGGGGAAACAGGTACCCAGGGGGACGGTCACCTGTAGTAGCTCCCTGGCCTTCAAACCCTTTCCCCATTACGCAGATGGGCAAACCGAGGCTCAGAGGCAGGTTTAACTAAGTCAGTCAGGATCCAGGCATCCTGGAGTAAGTCAGGATGCTCAGCAGGAGAACCTGTGAGACCCAGACAGCAGGCAGCTGTGTGCAGATGAGAAGAGGCCTGAGCTAGGGGTGCAGTCCTCCCTGTCTCCAGGCCTCCCTGGGTGAGCAGGGGCCTGGGGGTGTCCCAGGCCCTGGGCTTCCTGCCTGTGAAAGGGACACACTGAGGTTGCAGGACCCTCCCCCACCCCACCCCGCCCCGCCGCGCTCTCACCCCAGCCCCGCCCGCTAGGCGCTGCACCGCTGCCCCGGGGTCAGGCAGAGGGAGGCGGCTGGGCCGGCGGTGCCACGCCGCGCTGGAGACCGGGCTGTCTGCTCCTGCGGGCTGGCGGCCTCCCAGGGGTGCCGGGGAGCCTGGCTGGCCCCAGCTCTCCCCAGGGCCTGATAAAGCAGAAAAAAAGCCGGGCCGCTGCGGAGGGAAGGAAGCGCCCGCAGACAAAGGAGGGAAGGGCACGGTGACTCCGCGGCTCCAGCCGGCAGGGCGGCTGCAGCAGGCGGGCGGCAGGGAGGCCCTCAGCCGGGCAGGCCCAGCGCTGCGTCCCCGTGTGGCGGGGCCCAGGGGGATTTGCTAGGGGCCCAAGTGGGTGGCAGAGCGGAGGGGGGCCTGGTTCCCAGCACGGATTCCTTGTCCTCCTCCTCCTCCTGCTGCTCCCCCCACCGGCCTGCCCGCGACCCCCGACTCCCCTTTGGCCCCAGCTCAAGGACTCCAGACTGGGTCACCCCAAGCCCAGGCCTCCCCGTGCTCCTGGCTCCCAGTGACAGACAGGCTGCCGGGGCTGGCCACAACACCCCACGGGGCCCCTTCTCTGTCTGTCACCCCAGACAGAGAAGAGTCCCTGAGAGTGTCACATATGCGTGATGACCTCAGATCTCTGCTCAGCAACCTCGAAGGCCCTGAGGGGATTGCTAGCCACCTCCTCAGCTGTCCTGTGACAAAATCCAGGCCCAGAGAGGGACAGGGATGTGACACGCCAATGCATGCCTGTGGGTGGCAGACAGGAGTCCTGGCCTGTCCCTGTTGCTCTGGGGCTGAGCCTCCTTCCTGGGCCCTGGGGTCAGAGCCCCATGCTGCAGGAAGCCAAGACCCTGGCTGGGCCGTGAAAAGGTAGCGTAGGACAGGCCTAGGGGACTGGAGGTGACAGCCTGGAGAGGCAGTGGAGCAGGTACCGAGGGCAGGGCTGGTGCTGAGCCCAGGTGACCCGGAGTGCAGACACAGGCCTGGGGTCCAAAACACAGACGCAAAGCCGCCCCCGGAGGAAAAGCTCCGAGTGCACATTTTAAACAGGAAGAAGCAGGCGTCGGCTTCGAGGAAGATAACAGGCCCAGGCCCCAGCATGGAACAACAGCAGCCGGGCAGGGCAGGGGCAGGGGCGGGCGGGACTCAGCCTCTGTCCCAGTATGAAAGTGTGGCTGAGGTGCCTACCCTGATTGCGAGGCACACACAGGACTTTTGGGACTGTGACCTTGTCTCCTACCGTCTGTCTGCCTGTCTGGCACTGGCTCTGCCCCGCTCTCTGTTCTCTCTTTGGAAGTACCAGGGGCACACGTCCTTCGACCCGCCTGTCACACCCAGTGAATCAAAACCAGCCATGGTGGCACCACCTGTAGCCCAGCACTCAGGAGGCTGAGGCAGGAGGATTGCCATGAGTGTGAGGCCAGCCTGGGCTAACAGTGAATTCAAGGCCAACCTGGACTATACAGTGAGACTCTGTCTCCCCCAAACACAAAAAAATTAACATGAAGGTGGCCTTGCTTGGGGACAGTGTGCTATGGGACACTTGGGCAGCCATAACCCACCTCCCTTTTGGCCATGCTGTCCCTGTGCAGTGGGCTGCTGGCTCACCCACCCCAGGTGGCCCTGGCCAAGGGCGCCACATAGGAAAGGCTCATGGCGTGGGTCCCACTTCCCACAAGGCTATGGCCTTCTCCTCACCCAAGGGTCCTGGAGCCTCCTAAGCACTCCATCCTGATGGAGCCTGGAGACAGGGACCTGGGGGTGACCTGTGTCTGTATAGAAAGAGTCACAAAATAATACATGTGCTATCACCTAGTGTGCAAGCTCACAGGGCACACGGGGTCTCCCTGGGATGACAAGAGCCCCTCCCCATTCTCTTACCCCTGTGGCACAGGCTGTCTGGGGACCCTGAAAGGACAGACTGAGTCTATGAGGGATGCAGCCAATCTGGCTCAGGCTAGGCACACAGGGAGCAGACCTGCTGTGTCCTGTGGGGCTGGTACCACCGAGCTCTCCTGACCCTCGGGCAGCTCCTCGCTTTATAACCTCTGGGCACCTGAGGTTACTACCCACACCCAGCACTGGCAGGGAAACTGAGGCCAGCAGGCCGCTGAGAAGACCCAGGAGAGAAGACCTTTGGGTCCTACTGGAATCTATCTCAATTTCTCTCTCTCTGAAGCTCCCTGCATCAGTTTCTCTAGCAGTAGGCTAGAATAGCAGGCCTGCATCTGAGGGACGAGGGAGCCCCACATGGACAAGGCCCGGGGCCACGCATCACGCCTGTCCTTGTCTTGACCTGATCCCAGACCCAACTTTACACCCAGGAGACTCTGGCTCCCTGTTTTGGATCTCCCCAAGGCTCTGCCGGCCTGAAGCAGCCTGGGGGCCTGGCCACACCAGGCCACAGCACCAGGAGCCCCAGACCCGGCCCGGCTCTCCAGGCACCCTTGCCACCAGGCCCGTCTGGGCCTCCATTTCCTCTCCAGGTAGCAGAGCGGGACAGGCTGGCTTTAAAGCCCTCCCAGGATACCGGGAAATGGGCCCTGAGCTGGGCGGCAAGATTCAGGCTGAGAACCCACAGCCTGTAAGGGGTTCCCAAGGACAAGGCTCTAGCTATGCCACCACCATGGTGGGAAAGAGCTCCAGGTCTCACCCAGGTACGGTGACACAGGCCTATAATCCCAGGACTCTCGGAGGCTGAGGCAGGAGGGTCATAAACTCAAGGCCAGCCTGGGCAATTTATTATTTTGTTTGTTTGCTTTATAAGACAGGGTCTTGCTATGCAGTTTAGGTTGATCTTGAACTCACAGCAGTCCTCCTGCCTCAGCTTCCCTCCTGTACCACCATGACCAGCTCAAAATTAAAAAATAAAATAAAAGCTGAGGATGTAGCTAGCTCAAAAGTCCTGGGTCTGATGTCCAATCCCAGTAAAAACAAAAACAATTCTATACACTGAATTCTGCTTTTCAGTGCTGGGGTGGAACCTGGTTCCTCTCACTGGCCAGGGGTGACTCAAGCCCCTGCAACACACCCCGAGCCTGGGGTCACAGCCAGGAAGTCGCCAGCCTGGTTCCCACTTGACTCTGGGTGGCTCTCCCCGACAGTCTCTTCGGGTTTTCTGTCTGTCTGTCTGCCTGTCTGTCTGTCACTTTGTAGCCCAACTGGCCTTGAGCTCGAGGCGATCCTCCTGCCTCAGCTCCACGAATGCTGAGATTATAGGTGTGCACCCCCTTGCCTGGTTTGGAATCAAACTTTTGACCCTCCTGCCCTAGCCACCGAAGTGCCGGGTTTGCAGAGGGCACCAGCGTGTCTGCCTTGCCTCATTATTTTAGCAGAAAGCATTCTTGACTGCCTTGAATCACTTTAAAATAACACCAAAAATCCATTCTTAGAACCCACAGCACCAGATGGACCCCTGGGAAAAGCCCTGCTGGGTGGATCCCCAGCCTGGGCCAGTGCTGTCCCTGCCAAAGACAGGGGTCACTTTCCCAGCAGCCGAAGCCCAGCTCCGTAGGGTGGACACAGAGACGACAGCTGATAAGCCGCGGGCCCTGGCTGGGCACTGTGGCTGTGGTCCTTTCCCCCCTGGGCAGCCGCTGGGGGCCCGTGTGGGCGGGAAGACCTGGGACAGCCCTGCCCTTCGCTTGGAGACTGGCGGATGCGCATGCAGAGATGCATCCGCTCACTGGCCCCGCCCACCCTCTGCCAGCTCCTTGGCCAGGCCGTTCAGAGGGAGGTGCGCAGGTCTCTGGGCCTCCCTTTGCTTCTGACACCCAGCCCTGTCAACCTGCCGGCCCATGTCTGTCCTGTCCTTCCTAGACCCTGGAAGTCCTCCCTCCCAGCCTGACTTTCCCTAAGACTCTTATTTTTTTTTTTTTTTTAACATTTATTTATTCATTTAGAGACAGGGTCTCACTATGGAGCCCAGGCCGGCCTTGAACTCATGGAGCTCCTCCTGCCTCAGCCTCCTGAGCGCTGGGATTACAGGTGTGCATCACTGCACTGGGCTTACCACAATCTTTTGTTTGTCTGTGCTCCTACTATGGACATAGGGTGACCAACCAATCCCAGTGTGCTACAGACTTTAACAGATCTGGGTGCCTGTAGTCTGTGTCACCGGAGAGCCAGCTGCAGGGAGACAAGGCTGCTGGGCCCTCCCTGGACACTGAGACCCAGAGGACAGGGGCCTGGCTCCATGGGTATCAGGATCGAGGGTCCAATCCTGAGAACGACACATGGCTCCATATGCTGTGCTGAGTGACAGGGGCTGGGAAAGGCAGACGCCACCGCCCAAGTCGGTGCACGCTGGGGTTAGACACGGGGTGGTGGCGGGGCTTTGGTCCCAGCAGCTTGGTGAGCATCCATCCAAGGTCTCCCACTCCTTAGATCCACCGGTGACCTCACACCCCTCTGGGTGCAGCTGAGACGGGGCATGATGAGCTTAGATGCCATAGTTTCGGCCTGTCATCCCTGCACCTGGAGACTGGGGCAGGAGGATCGCCGCAAGTTCGAGACCAGCCTGGGCTACAAAGTGAGCTCAAGGCCAGCCTGAACTGCATGGTGAGACTCTGTCTCAAACAGACAAAGAAAAATAAAACGGCATAGATGTGCTGCTTTCCTTCTGCAAGGTTCTCTTTCTGTCTCCCCGCCCCGTCTCTTTTTTTCCTTCTTTCTTTTTTCAGACAGGATGTCATTGTGTAGCCCTGGCTGTCCTTAATCACGCAGCGATCCTCCTGCCTCTGCCTCCCAGGTGCTGGGAATACCGGCGTGCGCCTCCAGGCCTGCCTAGTGTCAGTTAAACAACCGGAACTAGGCGTGCAAAGCCCTTCTGCTCGGTTTCCGCCGCAGGCGCGGTGAGCAGCCCGGCCAGGCCTACTCAGAGCAAGCGCGGGGAAGGCGGGCGGTCCGCTCCCCGCCTCTGGTTGCCTTGGCCGTCGGTCCGGCCGCTCCAGCTCGCCGTTGGCCGCCCGCGTCCCCACAGCTTCCTTTCCCGTGTATTGTGGGGCTCGGTGACCCCTCCTCCTGCAGGGACGGCGCAGGGCCCCCAGCCCCCCAGCCCACAGCTTGTCCGTGCTCTGACCCTTCCGTCTTTTCCTTCTGTTGCTCGGATCCGGCTCCTCTGGAGAACTGTGCAACCCCGGAGCCTCCCCCTTAGAGGTGCGTCCCCCGAACTACGCCTAGTGCTTCTGCTCCCCAGTCTTTCAAATGTGGCCACCTCTAGAGATGAACGGAAGTCCTGTCCTCACTGAAACTGCATATATCAATTAGCTTTTATCTTGCTTCAGCATCAATTTATTTTCAATTATCAATTATCTTTCTTTAAAATGGTGTGTTGAACCGGGTGAGGCGATGCACATCTGTAATCCCGGCACTCGGAGGCTGAGGCAGGAGGATTGTTGGTTGCGAGTTCGAGGCCAGCCTGGGCTACAGAGTGAGCTCGAAACCAGCCTGAATGGTACAGGGGGACCCTGTTTCAAAAGACAAAAAATAAAATAAAATAGTGTGTCAGGGCCAGGGATACAGCTCAGAGGCACAGCACCTGCCCGGCAAGTGTAAGGTCCTGCGTTTGATTTCCAGTTCCAAAAAATTCATTTATTAATTAAAAATTTAAAATGGTGTGTTAGATATTTCTGGGAAACACATTATCCTTTTAAGTCTTTACTTTTCGTTGTTGTTAGACAGTCTCCTGTCGTTTAAGCTGACCTTGACCACGCAAAGATCCTCCTGCGTCCCTCCGCCTCTGGAGTGCTGGGTATAGGGGCGTGAGCCTCCACGCCTGGCTCCCCCAAATATTTCCTCTCAGAGGGGTGGAATCCTCCGTGCGGACCCCAGGGATCCGCTCCCCCAGGGCGGCTTTGGGCGGCCCTGCAGCGCACCCTGACCCAGGCTCTACATGGGGCCACGGATGACGGGCGGGAGCAGGGCTGTAGCACCCCACACGGGCGGCGGCGCTGGGGCGATCTGGGGTCCCCCAAGCCCTGCTGGGGAGCGGGTTTCAGAGCTGGGTGCCTTTGGTTTTTGCTTTGTTTTGCACAATTTTCCCTCCTGCCAACTCCTGTAAAACGTGACTACGCGGGCTGAGCCTCCTCCGATGTCTTCTAGAAGGGAAAGTGGGTGAAATGAGACCCAGATGCCCCTGGCGGTGCCCGGGCCGGGCTTCCTGTGCCCTGGGGCTCCTGGGCGGATGTCGGGGCACGGGAGGCTGAGACAGGGAGACACTGAGGCCACAGGAGATGGGGTGCGGGGCAGATGGGGCGGGGGCTGCCCAGGGCCCAGGGCCGGGCATGCAGTGTAGCCCTGCCTGCTCCCCGGCCCCGGGTGGCACCAGACCCAGGACCACTGCCTTTCCGGATTTCTTAGATTCCCCACAGAAAGCTCAGCTGCTGCAGGGAGGGGAAAGGGGCAGGGCACAAAGGCAGGGGGCAGGGCACGGGGGAGGGGACAGAGAGTGGCACCTGCCATCCCACCAGACTTCTCCATGACCACCTGCCTTGCCACCTCCACCCGGCCCTGACCTCCCCTCCCACCATGCACATTTGAGCTCCAGGCTGTGAGAGGATCTTAAAGGTCTGCTCTCCTTTCTCCCCTCCCTCCCTTAGGGAAGCCCTGTAGGGCCTTCTAATGCCCCCTGTCATCTCAAGATTTGGAGGCTGAGGCAGAAGGATCACCTCAAGTTAAGAGGGCAGCCTGGGCTCCGTGGTGAGTCGATCCTGTCTCAATCAATCCGTCAATCAATCAATCCTTAACTCTTTGTGCCTCCTTCCCAAAGGAATCTCCAGAAGCTTTTGTTGAGTTAAGCTGCCTTAAGAACCATGCCCAAGTAAGACCCAAGGCCTCTACAGGAGAGCATGGGCGAGGGCAGAGGGTCACAGCTTGTGTCCAGATGTCCCCCACAGCCCCGGGTGTGTGTGTGTGAGAGAGAGAGAGAGAGAGAGAGAGAGAGACAGAGACAGAGACAGAGACAGAGAGACAGAGAGAGAGACTCATGGCTCGATGCTGGGATCCGGGATGCTAGGATTAAGCTGTGAGTGCCGCCCACCCTGAGAAACCCAGCTGAGATCCAAGGGCTCTGTTTGCTGTCTTCTGCCTGCTGTGAACAGTGCCTTCTCTGGGAGGCCGCCTGCCAGGGAGCCAGTGAGTTATGGAGTGAAGCCTCTGCACACTGTGAGCTAAACAAACCTCTCCTCCCTAAGTCGGGCTGTCAGGTATTTGTCTCAGCAGTGAGAGGAAAAGTAACCAAGACACCAGTGGTGTGCCGTCAAGTCCTATGGACAAGTCTGGACAGAGGAGGACAGAGGACAGAGGAGGAGACCTGTCATGTCACCAAGGCCACAAAGCTGGGAATCAGGTTGCTCAGCTCTAGACTGGGCACAGTGGATTATAAAATCCCAGCTACACAGGAAGCTGAGACAGGACTGTCTCAAGCTCGAGGCCGATCTGAGCAAAATGAGACAGAAGGCCCTTTCTACTTCTCATTTTGAGACAGAATCTCACTAAGGCACTGAATTGCCCAGGAATGTGGCCGGGTAGTACAGTGAGCGCGGGGCCCTGGGCTTCTGCAAGCCCAGCCATGCCCCTCCGTCCTCGGGCCCCTCCAGCCCAGCCCAGGAAAGGCCACAGTCACCACTGAGAGTAGATACGGATGGGGTGCCATGGCTGGCACACTAGTCCCAGTCTTGTGTGGGAAGAGCAAGTCCCCTTGTCCACAGGTGGAAGGTGCCCCTCGCCTGGGTACCTGCAGTTTTGTATTTTGGTTGGTTTTCCCTGCCCCCGCCCAGTGCCCAGAGCCACAGAGGGGTTATATGAGCTCACTAGTCAGCAGAGAATAGAAGCCTCTCTGTTTCATTAATGAAAACATTTTTTAAATTTTGGGGTTTTGTTTGTTTTTGAGACAGGGTCTTGCTACCCAGTTCAGGCTGGACTTGAACTCACTGAGTATCCCAGGCTGACCTCAGACTAGCAGAGATCCTCCTGCCTCAGCCTCCTGAGTGCTGAAATCACAGGCAATTACTGGTCCTTTGGTAGCCTGTAATTCCCCTTATGTGCCAATTTCTTGCCCCAGTGCCCCAGGGCTCTGGGTTGGGCTGCAAGGCCACGCTGGGCAAAAAGAAGCCCCTGCATTAATGCTGGGTCTCCAGGCCTGACACCCAGACTCCAGGCAGCCGACTCACCAAATTCCCTAAGTGGGGAAACTGAGGCCCCAGGTGACCTAGAAACAACCATGGTCGCCGCAGCGGCCAAGCAAGCATCTCCCCTGGGCCTTGCTTAATCAGGGTCACCGCCCCTGGGAGGCGCCAAGTATGACCCACACAACCCGCAGGACTCAGTTTCCCAAGCCGAGGGTGACCCGGTTCAGAGGACGGCGTGTGACCCTGAGGCGCTCAGATTCAAGACAGCGCGGCGGTCTGCGCGGCGCCATCTGGTGGCCTGGCGCCGTCACTGCACGAGCTCAGAGTGCGGGCGGGAGTTTGGGTCGCGCTGAGGGCGGGGTGCTGCTCCCCGACCCTCCCTGGGCCGCGGGAAGGCTGGCCCTGAACGCAGAGCACACAGCAAACAGGAACAGGACAGGCCCAGCGTTAATTTAGCACTTACTATGTATAAAGCTAGCAGATGAGGCTGGAGGGGCTTTTCCACAGGAAAACCTGAGTACCAGGTAGTCTGAGACTCAAAGTCTTCACTGGAAAAAGGGGCAGTGGGAGCTGGCTGGGCGTGGTGGTGCACGCCTGTCATCCCAGCACACGGGAGGCTGAGGCAGGAGGGTCTGAGGGAGTGCGAGGCCCACAGGGGCTTCGTAATGAGTTGAAGACAGCCTGGACCACAAAACGAGGCCCACTCTGTCAAGAAAAGAAAAAGAAATGGGGTCCCGGTGGGGGTGTGGAGAGGTCAAATGACAAAAATCTGCACCTGTCTGTGCCATCAGGGTTACGGCAGGGTGCTTTGCAGGTCCCCACGGCCCCAGGGCCCTTGCACAGGACGAGGGGCTCGGACAGCTGCTGCTCCATGCAAGTTCCCTTCTGTACTGCAACTGTTTCTCTTCCCACCGTCAGGCGATGGAGCCCAGAGCCTTTCCTGGAGCCGCGCCCCAGCCCTTTCTACTTCGCATTTTGAGACAGAATCTCTCTAAGGCACTGAATTGCCCAAGCTGGGTTCCAACATGCCACTCTCCTGCTTCAGCCTCCGTGAGCGCTGGGATGAGGGCATCACCATGCCCTCTTGCAACCTCTATAAATTTCTAAGTAGATCAGAGTACGGCTGAGGGGCCAG
This sequence comes from Cavia porcellus, assembly GCF_034190915.1. Lineage (NCBI taxonomy): Eukaryota > Metazoa > Chordata > Mammalia > Rodentia > Caviidae > Cavia > Cavia porcellus. The sequence goes on from NW_026947493.1 coordinate 2,119,173, forward strand.
CCTGTGCGAGACTCTGCCTGCTTCCTCACCCCCCCCCCCAGCAGGTGAGGGGGCCCAGGCTGGTGGCCTGGCTCCTGTCCCCCACACCATGCTGGCTGTAGGTGGCCCTGGGCTCCCTCGGCCCTGCCAGTCCCCGAGAGGCCAAGGCGGGTTTATTTAGAAGTCCTTGCTACTCGGGACTCTGGGTGGGGGAGGAACGGCCCGCAGACTGGAGACAAAAGCCTGGAGCCGCCAGGCTGAGAGGAAATGCACTTCGGATCTGACTTTCCCCTTGGCACAGGCCACCCGCGCCTGGCTTGGCCCTGCCTGCCCTTTCTGTTCTCAGAGGCTGAAGCACTTTTGCCGCCAGCTCGTATTGGCCCCGTCCACTTCGATGTATAAACAGGACCCAGGGCTGGTGGCCTGGCTCCACTCTGGAAATGAGCCTGCCTTCCGTAGGCCTGCCACTTCCTCTCCGTGTCCGGAGACTTCTCCGAGTTCAGATGAGAGCTGCCTGGATACATGAGGAAGAAAGGCTTGGGCCTTGCTTAGCTGTGGTCTTCATCAACCTGGAGGGTGAGTCGGGTACAGACATAAGGGCAAGGGACTCCTATGCAGCATCAAAGCCCTATGAAAATGGCCCCTCCACTGGAAAAACATCCTACTGCTCTGGGCCTGCCTCTTGTAGTTTCTGCTTTAGTTACACTCCACACAGACTGAGCACCTACTGTGTACCAAATCTGGAAGGTGCTCAAGCAACAGGGGATCATGGGGACCTCTTAAGTTAGTGTTAATTCTTTTCATTCAACTTTAAGCTTCTTCAGGGACAATTAAAGTCCAGTGCAGGGTCCACCTGATCCTACAAGTATTCAACATGGCGCCAGGGTATAACGAAACTAAAAGGTTTCAGTCACACAGCCCTGCATTAAATAGGGCAGCACAAGTCCCAGGTCCCAACACAGGGTGCAGTCCAGTGCCCTTCCAGACCTCTGTGCTGTCCTGCCTCAGCCTCTTGGCCACAGAGTCATTTCTCTTCTTGGAGCATCAACCTGGTTTCCCTCTGTGAATGTCAGCACCAGGTTTCCAGCTGAATAACTAACAACACTCGGGAAGCTGAGGCAGGAGGATCACTGCAAATTCAAGTCCAGCCGGGCCACACAGTGAGTTCAAGGCCAGTTTGGACTCCATGGCAAAATCTTGCCTCTAAAAAATAAAATTACAGAAAGAGAATGGTGGTGGCTCACTGGTTGTTGGGAAGTTGGCCCTGGGTCACAGACGTGGCAGCCCCGCACCCCACCCCTGCAGCGCTTGCAGGAGGGGACCCAGCTGCACACCTCAGGGCACCGCCACGCTGACCTCAGGGACCTGGGTGTCTCCGGCGGTGGCACAGCCACTGGGCCCGGAAGCCTCCCTCAGGGCGCCAGGAGTGGTGCCCCGGGAGGGGTTCCCATAAATCCCAGGGCATGAATGGGTACTGCCAGGCAGGCCCCGCCCCTCAGGGGACAGTGAGGATGGCCTGTTTGGACCCGGGCCGTCCGGGATGTCTGTAGGCTGAGGTCACCCGGCCGCTGCACCCACAGGAAGCGCGGCTCAGAACGCGGGGTGCCGACCGGCAACCGCTTCCGGGCTGGCAGCTGCGCCCCCGCTCCTCTCCTTCTTCCGCTCCGGGCTGGCACCTCTCCCCGCGCCTTGGGCCACACCCTAAGCCTGGAAAGCCTGGGGTCACCCTGAGTCTCCGGAGAACCCAGCGCCACCGTGTGCACAGCCTGCGTCTGCTCCGGTCCGGGTCAGAGCGGCCCCCGTGCGGCGGGGATGATCATCACGCCGGGGGACCACCGGGGTCACCGCGTGAGACCTGAGGCCACGCCGCGCCAGCCAATCACGCAGTGAAAATGAGGCTCAGAGAGGTCGGGCGGCTCCCCAGGGCTGCACAGCGTCCGATCAGCTCCCGCTGCGGGCTGGGGGGGCTGTGGCTTCTGCCGAGCCTTGGGGTGCAAAGCCCTCCGCAGTGCCTCGCCCTCCTCTGCCAGGCGAGCGGAAAGGCCAGGCAGCCCTCACCCTCCCGCGGCCCCCGCGCTCGGCTGGGTCTGCGCTGAGGGAAACGGGGGCCAGCGGCGGGCGGGGCGCCACCTGCGGCCAGCGGGGCTTCTCCCTGGCGTCCGGGCGGACCGCGCCTCCTCCGGTCCTGCAGGGCGCAGACCCAGCGCGCCTCCTTCTCCTCCGCTGCAAGGCTCAGGCTGTGGGGTCACTAGAGATGTGGGGCAAAATGGGCTGGCGGAGTGGCGCAGACCTGGACTCCCGGAGCTCGGAGGCTGAAGCAGGAGGATCGCCACAAGTTCAAGGCCGGCCTGGGCTGCATAGTGGGTTCAAAGCCAGCCTGGGAAATATAAACAGGACTCTGCCTCCAAATAAACAGTTAGATAAACAAACAAAATTCTGTACCATTCACACAGAGGCATGTACTATTTTTGTCCTAGTTTTTGCCTTGTTTTGTTGAGACGGGGACGGGAGGGTCTCACTGTCCCCAGGCTGGGCTTGAACCCGTGAGCTGCAGGCCCCCCTGCACCCCCAAGTGCTGAGCCGCCGCGCTGCACTCGCGGCCGTTCCAGCAGTCCATGGGGGTGGTCACCGGTCCCCAGCGCCCAATCGTGCCGCTGCACTGAGATCCCGGGGTCAGTGCCGATCTCCCGCCGATCTGGGCCAGCCCTGTCCTGAGGGGGGCCCTGGGGGAGCAGCCAGCACGGAAACCGCGGCCGCCGCCCTCACACCTTTCAGCGCGCACCTTCCCCGCCCCAGGCGGGGCCTCTCCGGGCTCTTGGCTGGACCTGACCGGCTCCAACCCAGACCGCAGGTGGGGCGCGAGCGCCCCCAGAGGCGGCTCAGCCAAGTGCGACAGGGGCCTTGCGGTGAACAGCGGCTCGCGGTGACTTGTTTTTGTTTTCATTTCATTTACTTACTTTTGTGGACTGGGGATTGAACTCAGAGCCTTGCGCATGCTGCGTAAGCACTGCACCGCTAGCTACATCCCCAGCCCATTACTGTGGTTTAAGACAACAGATGTTGGCGTAGGAGTGTGTCTTCTAAACTCAGACTCAGTATTCAGATTAATCGCCGTGTTGCCACCTTGCGATAAAGAAGTGGGTTTCAAGGTATAGCCTGACTCTCAGTCTGTACACCAATCCCACTCACCGCGCTCACACGGGCTTTAACCTGACACCGACATTTGAGCAAACAGCCCTTTGCTGGGCACGGCGACCCACACTGGGAATCCAGCACTTAGGAAGCTGAGGCAGGAGGATACCAGAAAAATAACGTTCTACTTCTAGCTCAGCTCAGCGGCTGGTCTGGGATGCGTTCCTGCTCTGGTGCCTGGCTCTCTCCCTGAAACTCCCTGTCCAGAAGGAAGGGGAGAAGCTGAGGAAGGGGAAGCCGCCTGGGGCACTGTGGTCCTACCCTGCTCCTGTTCTGGCTGGAGCACTGGCACAGCCACCCACTGGCCTAGGCCTCTGCCAGCTCACATCGGCACACTGGACTCTATCATCTGTAACTGACACTGAGGCTGCACCTCTGAGCTGGTTCCCACAGCTTCCCATGCTGGCCTTGAATCCAAGTCCCTTTCCCGCGGCTACCAGCAGCCTCAGTTTACCCATATTTACAATGGGAAGGCTTCATGGCCAGGCTAGATTCTGTCACCCACACCACGTCCCACCATGAGACTGCGGGGGCCAGAGTAGCTTCTGTTGATAGCTTCCGGCTGGCTCAGCCCAGCCACACCTGTGGGGAGTGAGTGATCCTGTACCAGGCTGTCACTTTGTGCCTAGGTGGCCCTGCCACCCTTAGCCTTGAATCCATGTACTCTGTGACTCATAGAGGGGTCTTCAGGTTGGAAGCCCCAGGCGAGGTGCCAGGTGACACAAAACACACCCAAGCCAGCACCGCCTGGGCTCCAGAGCCAGGCTTGGGGCACCACCCGGGCCAACTGTGACAAGGGCCCACTCCCTGTCCTCCTGCATAGAAAGGCCTCTGGTACACAGCTGGGGCTGACACCCTGTACTTTCCTGGGACCTTCCTGGACTTCTGTTTGACCCTCACAAGGGGCCCCTCGGTCCTCACTTCCTGGATGGACCAGGTTTGGGTGTCTCCCTACGCAACACATGAAGCTTCTGCCAGGTGGATCCCCTGCCTCTTCCCTGGTGGCATTTTTTGGGCTAAGGGTTGGGTATTGGCTGTCTGATTCAGTGGTACCTGGCACACATGGCTCCCAAGGACTAAAACGAGGCCTGAACTGAGAAATTTGTTAGTGTAAATCACACACCAAGCTGCAAAGACTCAACTGAAAAAAAATCCAGGTGTGATGGCGCACATCTGTGATGCCAGCCCGAGGGAGGCTGAGTCAGGAGGATGTTCAAGGCCAGCCTGGGCTACGTGGCAGGATCCCATCTCAAAAAACAGAGAGACAGAGGACGAGGACTGGGGAGAAGTCAGCCAGGTAGAGCCAGAGCTGAGAGCCAGCGATCTTCAAAGGAAGCAGACAGCACACGCCTCTCCTCCCAGCTCACTTAATGGATCCTGGCCCACTTCCTGTCAGGGAAAGGAAGAGTCCAGGACACACGGCCTCTCCTGCAGCCCTCTGGGCCCCTCCTCCCTTCCACCCAGCACCCTGGACCTGGCCGGGAGGAAGGGAGGATGAGGGGCCTCGGGGCAGCGTCCCCCACTCCCTGCCCTGTGCACCTGCTCCACTGCCAGGGATATGGGGGTGCCAGGGGGCAGTCGGGAGCCCCACTGACTATGGCTCAAGGGCTACATGGCCCACTTTTTGTTGTTGCTTTTGGGGGATTTTAAAGACATCATGTAGTCTGGGCTGGCCTTGAACCCACACTGTAGCCGAGGCTGGCTTTGAACTTCACACAATCCTCCTGTCTCAGCCTTCCAAGTGCTGGGACTGCACGTATGCACCATCGTGCCAGCAGTGCCCTTGTAATCTTGAAGGCCAAGAGAACCCAGGGATGCCCCATCTGTGAAAGCCCTCCAACAGGTGCTGCCATCCATGCAGCTCCTGAGGTTTTCAGAGTTAAGGACCTCGGGAGGATGAGAAAGAGACAAAGCTGGGGTCAGGTGGAGCCCTCGCTCTCCTGATGGGAGGGAAGGTCCTGCTCAGCCAATGCAGCATGTTTATTTATATTTATTTATTTTATTATATACCGGGAAAGATGATGTCAATTTCAGCTTCTCTTCGTAGCAACCCATTGCTTGGATTGCCTAGGAGCTGTAGCAACTTCTTCACCTGGCTGAGCTGGAGTTCTTTGTTTTCTGGTAGGATAAGGTCTGGGTCATGCCCTAGGTCAATTCCCAGCTTCACTGGCTCCCAACACACAGGTGGACACCAAACACCCCACACTGGCCTTTACATTCTCCAGGTGCCTGAATACACCTTGGTCTCAATTGCTTTCCACATCAGCCTTGTCCTGAGCCTGACGGGCAGAGACAGGTGAGAAGGTGAGCGACCAGTGCAGGTTCTCAAGCCAGTTGCTCTTTGAGGATCTTAGAGATGAGACCCACACAGGCCTGGGGTGGCTTTCTCAGTGACACTGACAACCAACCTGGGTTTATAGCAACAGCCGGGCTGCAGAGCCAGGGGAGAAGGCAGAGCCAAAGGCAATGCCAGCATCTCACCCTCAGAGCTGGGGGAACCCCAGGCCACAGCCACTCAGGGTCTCTCCAGCTGGAAGAGAGGTCACCCAGTCCGTCTGGCTTCCGGGGTGACATCTCATCCTTTCCTGACTGTACCCAGTGGATCAGGACTCCAGAACCTCTCCTGGCCTGGGGTGACAGGGGCTGGGAATGGCCTGGGTTGGGTTGAGGGGCAAGGGGAGCTGGAAAGGAGGCTGATGGGGTGGGCAAGAGTTGGGCGCACACCTAAAGCCACCCTGCTAGGCCGGAGGGAGGCTTGGGGTCGCTCTGCTTGAAATGGAGTAGGTTCTGTACCTGGGATGCAGGAGGGGCCGAGTCGTGGCTCACACTGGGAAGCTGGGCAGCCGCAGGAGGCACCCTGGGAGGCAGAGGCCCTGGGTGACCTCGACCTTGCCTGCATGAGGCACCACAGGACCTTGAGGAAGTCTGAGTTGCTCATCTCTCTGCCACTAGGACACATGAAGTACACATGTACTTTGGCTCATGATTCTAGCGATCCAGCCCATGAGCAAACGGCCTCATTACACTGGGTCTCTGCTGGGCGTGGTGGACAAGCCTGTGATCCCAGCGTTCAGGAGGCTGAGGCAAGAGGGTCTCTCTCTCTCTCTGTCTCTCTCCTTCTTGTACTGCAGTCCTGGGGATGGAGCACAGGGCAAGTGCTCTACCACTGAGACATATTCAGAATTCATGTTGTTACTTTATACAGGGCCACTCAATTGCCCAAACTGGCCCTGAACTTTCAGTGTTCCTCCCTCAGCCTCCTGTGTGGCTGGGATTCCAGGTGTGTGCCATCCCACCTGGCTTTGTCTCTTTTGGTTGAGACCCTTCCCTCCCATATCCTCCCTCCTCATTCTTCATGCCTGGAAACTGAAAGCTTCCCTGGGGTCTCTGGCACCTGACTTGAGGGATCCTCCACCACACACACGCACCAATTCGGGTGGTGAGGGTAGAAAGCCAGAAATCACAGCCGCTGAGCTCAGAGCAGTACGTGCTGGCTTGTTCATCATCATTATCGCTGTCCTCAGTGGCACCAGCTTCAGGTCAGGCCAGGCCTCTGCTTGAGCCCCATCCCCTGCGGGGTACCGGGCCACTCCAAGGGCCATCTCTCTGTTTGGAATTGGTGGTTTTTCTGCCTGTTAGCGTCTGGACCAAGACAGGAATTCTTTGTGCACACACATGTGTGAGTGTGTGTGTGTGTGTGTGTGCTCCCGCCTGCTGTGCACACAGCTCTGTGCAGTGTGGCCGGGGTGTCCATTCATTCCAGATGTGCTGGAACAGCCCCAATTTCACATTTTTGGACCCCAAATCATGGAAATGTCCTGGAAATTCCAACATGATTATTTCTTTACATAGCGCTCCATCCGTCTCTGTCCAGGATCTGAGAGCCTATGTGTAGAGTTGTACATGGATTCAGCAGGGTTTTAAAACAACAGAAGAGGAACTCAGTGAGAGGGGAGGGCAAGATGAGACCCTGAAGTTCCTAACTCCGGCCCTGGGGCCTGCTGGGAACAAGTCACACTCCGAATCTTAGAGTTTTCAAGCAGCCAGAGTGAAGAGGGAAATGGGAGGACATGGACCCACTCTTGGGATTTCCAGGACTTTCCTCTGAAAGTCCTTAGAAAGAAGACCAAGGTGACAGGGGCAGAGAGGGACATGCTTATGGTCCCCAGCTTCACAGTGGCTTTGAGGCAGGAGATTAGGCCATGATCATTGCAGAGGTCCAGGATACAGGCTCTGTGCTGGGACCAATCAGAAAGTGTTATCTTTGAGTCTTCTGACAGGAGATTAAACAGGATTTTGATAGGGCGGCCTGGGTCTGACATGGGGGGCGGATACAAGGCATAGCTGCCATTAACCTCATGGCCACGGTAAGCTCTTCCGGAGGCCCACTTCCGTGCCACAGAGCCTACTTCTTTTCTTACCTTTAATAAATGTGAAACCTATCTTTTGGCCATTTCTTCTCCAATTATTTGTTGAGAAGCTGGATGTGGTTGGTGGTGCATACTTGTAATCCTAGCAATCAGAAGGAAGATTGAGAGTTTGAAGCCATCTTGGACTACATAGTAAGCTCAGAAAAGTCAGTCTGCACCATGCACCAAGACCGAATCCCTGTCTCAAAAAAAAAAATCACTTGTTCAGAACAAGAACCTGGAAAGAATGCCGGAAAAGAGCACAGGACCTTAACCTGAGCTACACGAGCAACTCACCTCACAAAAGAGCAAAAAAGGTTTGCATGTTTCGCTAGGTGTGTGGCAGTGCTTGTTATCACAGCACTTAGGCTGAGCAGGAGGATCCCATCAAGGCTTGAGGTCAGCCTGGATCACACCACGAGACCCTGTCTCAGAAACCAACAAACACCAAACTGCAAGCAAACATTACCTCAAAAAGGAAAAAATATCATTAGTGGTTTTCTGTTGCTCAGGGTAAAGGGACAGATGTTTCAGCAGACTGGGAAAGACACGCTAAAAGGAAGCACCTCAGAGTGAAGGGGACCCCAGTCCTGGAGGGCCCCGTACACAGACGGTGAAGGGGACCCCAGTCCTGGAGGGCCTGTACACAGACGGCACAGTTCCTTTGGCTTTCCTGTGTGTTTGCACTTGTTTTCAGTGCTGGGCAATAAACGCAAGGCTTTTCACATGCTCAGCAAGTCCTACCACTGCATGCACCCCAGCTTCGAGCTTTTTTCTCAGTGACAGTACAGCAAATTGAACCCATGGCCTTTGCACCGAGTTATGTTCCCAGCCCCTTTGAAACTTTGTGCTCTGAGACAGGGTATCACTAAACTGCCTGGGCTTTACTTGCAGTCCTCCTGCCTCAGCTTTCCAGAGGGCTGAGATTACAGATGTGCACTACCAGAGTCAGTACTGGCCACTTTTTAAAAAACTATATTTTTTTTTACTTATTTTGATTAGTTTTTAGAGACAGGGTGTCACTATGTAGCCCAGGCTAGTCTCAAACCCTGAGGGGTCCTCCTGCCGCGGGATTACAGGTCTGTACCATCACACCCACCTTCTTTCTACTTTTTATGTGACTGCTACAGCACTTCTGTGCATTTTTAGTAATAAAAACTCTAGGGCAGGATTTGAGGGTCTCATTTATTCTTGGAAGATATGGAATTCTGAGTTTCATGCACACAGCCAGGGCGAGCCCAGACCCCAAAGTCCCCCGCCTCGTGATGGGGATCTCTATCTGGCTTTTCCTTCCTGTTCTGGCTGGCTCCTTCCCAAGACAACGCAGACACTGGCCTCCTCTTCTCCACAGGGATACACACTCCCATCCGCGTGTCTCCCTGCCCTGCCCCGCAGGAGGGCCTGCACCCCCGCCTAGTCACCTGGCTGCACCGACTCAACGCGGTCTTCTGAGGACAAGGCTAGGGGCTTCCGGAGGGCCACACACCCAAGGGGTCTGGCAGTACGGGGCCCCAGCCTGTGAGTGTCCCCCCAGGGGCTCCGTGCGCTGCAGGGCCGAAAGAGTGGAACCATCCAAGGAGGGGCCAGTTGGTGGGGCGTGGGCCCCATCCATGGGATCTGATGTTGTCTGTCGAGGCTGTCCCAGGAGACCCTTGGATGGTCACAGCCGGAGGAAAGAGAAGGGGTTGCCAATCCCAGCCCCTGGGGCACTTACCCCGATTTGAGGGTTTCTGAACCTCCAGTTTGTGGAGATCCCTGACGGCCACCAGAGGGCGTCTGCACTCCATGGCTTTGCGGAGGTTCTTTCCTCTAGAGCGAATGAGGGATGATGGAAAGAGAAAGGGAAGGAGGAGATGGGGGACAAAACAAATAAAAGGAGAAAAAAAAAACTACAGAAGAACTAAAAAGAAAAAAAAAACCAAGGAGAGATTTCCAAAGAACAGAAAAGGCAGCAGATCCCTCATGGACCTTCTTTGGGCAAATATTAAACTAAACAGTTTCACTTAACACTACTCTCATGAGTTTAGCCTGCAAGATAGATTAGTGGTTTTGTAAAAAGAACAAGAAATATGATTTAAAACCTTAGTGTTGAAGCAGGAGCCTAATGGACAGAAGAGCTGAACACTGTGCACCAGTTCTCAGCCCTAGGGGAGCAGAGCACTGAGCACTGGGTACCTGTCCCAGGGAGAGGAGACCGCAACTTGGGGAAGTCATCACCAAGTCCCCCTATGCCAGTCACTGGGAGAAGGTTCCTTACACTTGCACACCTTGAGCCTTGGTGTTAGAATCTCACAGCCTCCTAGTAAGGATGTGGACAGAACGTTGTCATGGACTCCAGGCCTTTGACTGGATCCTGTGCATCTCAAGCCCAGAGACAGATGTTTTGCACTTTTGTAGCTGACTCTGGTAAGCACTGACTAACACACCATGAAGTGGATGAGGGGACTTAGGTAGAAGCAAACAAGTGTTTGGTACTTTTGTCCAGGATTTACTGAACTTTTATCACATCTAATCATGCTAGGTGTTGCCTAGGGCAGGAGTTAGAAGCCAAGAGACTATAGTCAGTCATTGGTTGAGGTTCATGGCACTGAGATGCAAAGCTGGTCAACTCTCTGCACCACACCAGAAAGGATCAGGAAAGTTCACTGAACTTTCCCTTCTTACCATGGTTCTCTTGAAAGAAGCATTCAGCTAGATCTTCTCCAGGGTTTAGATTCCTTGTCACTGTGTGTGCATTGCCAGATATCTTTCTACTAGCCAAACATGCTTGGTACTGTATTAGACATGCAAAGTGTAAAATTTAGGGTGATTTCATACAGGTGTCTCTATTAGTATTTGTCACCTAGGTAACTATGCCGTAATTTATATTTAGAACTTAGATTTCTGAATGTCACCACAACACACACTAAATGCAGCTTATCTTGGAGAAGTGGAGTACAATGTGAACAAAATTTTGCATGGGAAGACAAATGGATGAGGACCACAAACATCTTCAGAAGGCATAGTACCTGGCTTGAATGTGTTCCTGTGAACAATAATGGCCCAACTTGAGAGACACGAACAGATCCAGCCTGCCATTACCTTCAAAATCCAGAAATGACCACTCTCCAACAGGAAGGCTGTCTAGGGATCAGGTGAGGTCCATGGCATGAAAAAAGTTGACACTCTTGGATGTCACATATCTTGACAACTACTTTGGACTATTGAAAGAATATTTCAACTTGACTTCCCTCTAATGATTTTATCTTACACTTATGAGCAGCTGTCCACATAGCTCCACATAGCTCACATGATGCAAAGATTCCTGTCCCCCACTAATTTATTATGCCTTTCACTGAGCACCACTTTTCAGCATGAGCACTCCGAAGTACAGTGAGGATAGGGCCACCCAGCTGTGTCCTTCTGTCCCAGAGCTGGTGGATCAAGAAAGAACAAATGCAGAGCCTTACTGCAAGGTGGAGAGGGCTGGGCAGAGTTCCAGCCTGGCCTGACTGTGCACTCAGGGGGACCCATTGGGCCCAGGGGCTCTGAGGGCAACTCTCCTTTGTGTGTGCAAAGGCAGGGACAGAAGAAGGCACAAAGGACTCTGAAAAGAATGGCTTAACCCAAACTTTTCTCCTGGAGAGCTCATTTTTACAAATGCATGGCCATGTTTGGAATTTGAGAAGTAGTAGGACCACTTCATGGGTACTCTGCAGTTCCTCCCATGGTGGTCCCCCCCGCCCCATTCTCAGAGGCTTAAGGTTGATAAGAGAAATTCCTTACCAGAGAAGTCCAGGGAAGAACACATGGCAAGCCCCAGTTCACACCAATGTCAGTGGAAGCTCAAGGGCACACTGGAAATCTGGCCAACCAAGTTGCTTTAGCAGGTCCTCTGTGAAAAATAGACAGAAAAGATGGCAAAGCCTCTGTCAAAGGCCCTCTAGGGCCTCTGCATTCCTCCAAGGCCTCTGCACATGTGTCATGGGGAGCTCATGTGGACCTGGTGTCAAACCTGGCCGAGCTCTATGGCCAGGCCTCAGGGCCAGTAAAGGACTCTGAATGTGCTGATACAAACAGATGCTCCTGTCCACATAAATGAATGTGCCAACAATGCCATTTATATCAAGATGATGCAGATGGAAAAATCTTTCCTGTCAAGACAACAACTGAAATGATAAATTCAGGGACTATCAGAACTATTTGGAGCAGGATGTTTGAGAAAGCTCTGTGGAATGCAGTTTCTCTGTATTATAAAAATAGTGTACGGTGCTGCGACATGGAAGGAAGAGGCCCAGGCACAGAGAACTTATTTATCCCATGTTGCAGAGAAATTTCCTTTTCTCATGCTAGCAACCTTTGTGTGGAACTCTGAATGCATTTTGGCATTGTCTTTGTTTTCCTGACATTTCCACTAGGCGAACAATTCTCTTGCTCAGTCTGGAGCCTATCACTGCAGAAGGGAATCTGAAGACAAAAGAGTCACTATGCCATACCAATAGTCCAGCCCCCGTCTCCACAGATTCATTAGACTGTGACCAGCATGTCACCCACTGTATCAGGAACTGCTCTGCACAGCCAGGAGGTGCATACGCAGGTGAACTCCATGGATGCAGAGACGGAGGACTCATGCAGGGGCAGCAGCACTCGGAGGGCCACCCCAAGCAAGCCATGTGAGTACCCTGCACTCAAGTCTCCCACATGCACGGCCTGATGGCCACATCATCTCTCACCTGAGAGCACAGCTCAGGATTCTGCTGAGGGACCCTCAAAGAGGCAGGGTGCATGGATCCCACTTTGCCCTCTACACTGAGGTTCAATTTTTGTTGTCAGCATCTCAGGCTCACAGACTTTCCCCTTGTAGCCCTCAGCCCTGCTAAGCCACGTGCAGCTCCTCATCAGCTCTGCACTGTGGACAGGCCTGTGTTTTGATCCCCAATTTTGTTAGAAAAACAAAGAGGCAATGAATGAGAATTACTGATAGTAACTAGAAAATTCACTTTTAATTCTTATAAGCAGACAGATTCACCCATCTTGACCTTCCTCCCAACATGACACAAAGTTGATCAGGCTGGTAAAGCTCACTGTGGCCTAGCATGGTTGTCCTATGCAGCCTAGTTGATGGGATGTATGAGGAAATTCAAGAAAGCTCAGGACACAATGTGCCTCCCCTGAGATGTCTGAGCTTCCAGACATCACGGCTTTTCCATGGAACAGAGGAGAAGGATAAAGGGAGAAGCCAAAGCACCCACAAGGCAGTATTAGCAATTTCTTCAGTGAGAGGGGCAGAAACCAGAAGAGCACATACACACGTTGCTGTGTCTTGCCATTTACGTCCAGCAACCTGATTATCCTGATGCATATCCACCTTTGACATCTCCTCCCATGGTGAATTTACATGAATAGTTTGAACTTTCCAGAAATCCCCATTTTGGTACTAAAGTTTTTTAGCTGAAGACACATAAGACCTGGGCCACCTGCATGAGATGGAAAGACACATAAAAAAAACTAAATCATTCACATGCCACTCTGCCTTCATATCCTGTTATAACACACCAGTTAGTTATGCCTTGGGATCACCATTAACATCCATCAAACAAGAATCATAGTGGTGATGGAAACAAAGCAGAAGTGATAGAGAAAGGAAAAGACAAAATGAAATTAGAAGAGCAATGGAAAGAAGAAAATACAAGAATCTGTGTCTCAAGAATACTCAGTAAATCTCTCAAGGACACTTTGGACAAATAAAAAAATAGCTTACAATAAAGCCCACCACCCTTTGCACATAGAATGACAAATAGCTCAGTCAGTAGTTTGGTAAAGAGGGGAAGAATTGCAGTTACGCCAATTTCCAGAAGAAGCATAGCCAGAGAAGCAAGCACGAGACGCCACGGACCAGTTCTAGGTTCCAAGGGGTAGAGCCCTGAGCTCTGCTTATGCCCGACATGACGCAGACATGCATGTAGCTGACTTTATGGTCTCTGCTCCTCTTGTTGATAGAGCTCCTTCTGCTGCATTTTCATGAAACGAGAGAGAGAGTGGATGGAGCAGGTCTTGCAGGCACTCAAAGGTCAGGTTTGGTTGTGGGCATTTGTGCCCCATAGCTACCAGTGTGCTCCTAGCAACCAGCTCAGGGCAGTTAACAACATGTATCCCTTTGGTGTCACAATGAAAGGACCCTGTCCCAGTGTTGTTGATGACATGGTGTAGCTGGCCAGGTATAACAGGACACATACACTTCTGCAAACAAAGTAACACTGGTTAGTCTGCCACAGGAAAAGATGCTCCTACCCAAGGTCATGTGTCCTGGGAGGCTGGAGGTGCTCTTCATCCTTGGTAAAGACTGGTGCAGGCTCAAGCTGTATTTTTATTCTTGTACAAGACTATTCTGTTTTTTGGTCTTTTTTTTTTTTTTTCACTTTTATCGGTACCAGGGATCGAACTCACGACTGCCTGCTTGCAAGGCAGGCGCTTATGCCGCTGAGCTAAATCCCCAGCCCCTACAAGACTATTCTGATTTTCCAACTCTTGTCACTCTAAGCCATAAATAAGAGCTGAATTGCTGGGAATAATGTGATTCCATCAATGAGTAGGAGATTTAAATGTCTAAACAGGGCTCATGTTATAAATTCAGAAATGATGTATGTGTTTTCAGTTATAATCTGGAAAATATGCTGGGCTCTATCAACCTTGTATATCACATAGTGTTTCTATTCTTAATATTATTACACTAAATTTTTCTAGAGAACAAAAACTGTTTCTCTAAGATAAGGCCTAAAATAGGAGTTAAAGTTTCTTCTGATTGAAATGAACCATTCTATCATCCTAGCCCCAGTTATTTTGTATCTCAGTCTCCTGCCATGAGACAAAAATGCCACATGGTGGTCAGGGCTGGTAACTGAGCGTGGTGTCTTCCAATACCCACAACCCATAGTTGGCACAGTCAGTACATGTCCTTTAGAATCTTCACTCCAAACAACCACAGAGCTTCTGGGGACCTCCAATCTGGTGAAATGTTGGTTGAGTCCTCCCCACTTTCCAGCACTGGGTGTGATTCTAGTGTTTCTAGCAGGTGAATGTCCATTATGTCTCTAAAAATCACAGCAGAGTGAATTTTTGGTGCAAAGAAAAGGATGTAAAGATTAACTCTGAAGAAGATAGGAATCTGAGACCATAAGTGGCCCCCTTCTCCCCATGTGTGGGTGGTACAAGAACTTTCTTATTGTGGGAAAGAGAAAGAAAAGAAAACAGAGACACAACAGAGAAGGCCATTCCTGTTTCGCCCCTGGCCATTCTCAGCAGGGTGCCCTTCCTCTGTCAAAGCTAGAACAAAGCTGAATCTCAGGTACCCACACCAGCACCTGCTAGTTTCATACAGACATCGTATTTGGCCAGACTCATTGCTTCTGTCCACGTGAGCTAAGGGAGAGGAAGGGGTGGTGGTTTATGTGCTCAACCTAAGGAATTCAGAGATGCAGCAATCATCACTCAGCTGGTTTTATTTATTTATTTATTTTTTGATACTGGGAATTGAACTCAGCCCTTTCCCAGGCAGACACTGTACCACTGAGCTATACCCCCAGCCCCGACAGGCTCATTTTTAAGAGCTTGTCAACATCTTGATTTGAGGGCTCTGCCCCTCCAATCAGACTCCAGAGAAGGATGATTCTAACTAAACTACAATGAAATGCCACTGCATAGCCACTCGACTGGCAAAAAGAAAATCGACTATATCAACAATGAGGCCACCAAGCAGCCAGAATTCCCAAACATTGCTGGTGAGAATTCAAAAAAACACAGCCCCCACGGAAATTTACTATGATTCTTATGTTTTGCATCAGGATGTCCCCTAAAGCGCCATGTGGTCGTGGTGGAACAGGTTCTTTCAAAGGCAGCTGAATCTAGAGTTTCTGACTGGTCCATTGTCTAGTACTGCAGTTGGGCCTGTGAGCAGACACCTGCCCTTGGGCACGGAGCCTGCACACAGCATGAGAGGGCACACAGGCTTGCTCCTCGCCCCTTGTTCTTGTTGCTTTTGCTGCAGCCATGTCTTTGGCAGCCGCGAACGGCTGACCCTCTGCCATCTGCCACCCTGCCTTGGAGCCAGCTGGTTATGGTCTGAAATCTCTGCAAACAGTGAGCTAAATAAACCTCTCCTCCCTTAATTTTGGGCATAAAGTATTTTGTCTCAGCAATAAAAAAAGGAACTACAACAACCCATCAGTCTCACTTTGGGATGCTTACAGCATGGTGGCACACGCCTGTGATGCCAGCACTCGGGAGGCTAAGGCAGGAGGATTATTGTGAGTTCAAGGCCATCCTGAGCTATATAATGAGCTCAAAGCCAGCCTAAACTACATAGTGAAACTCTATATGAAAAGAAAAAGAAAAAAAAACCAAAAAGTATACACAAATGCTTATAACAACTTTACTCACAATCCTGACAATGAATGATGACCCAGATGGCCTTCAAGTGAATGGCTAACTCATGGTTTGCAGAGGTTTCGGTACCTTCCAACACAATGGAATAATACTCAGTGATGAAAAGGAACAAATTATTGATTCAACATAAGTGAATCTCAAAAATATCATGCCTACCAAAGGAAGCCAGATTCAAACAATTTTATATTGTGTGAATCATATTTACACAAAATTCTTTAAAATGCAATATAATAGAGATAACACAGAGATCCACAGTTGCTAGGAGTTAGGAGTGGAGAAAGGGTTTGATTACAAAGAGTTAGCATGGAGAAATTAGGGGGATAATAAAGCTGCTCTATATTGATTATGGTGGCAATTAAAAGAATCCACTATAAACAGAATAACAATTATAGAACTATAAACAGTTAATTTTATGATATGCAAATGAAAAACTTTGACTGAACTAATCTTTACTTCACTCACAAACTTTATCATCAGCCACATTTCCTAACTCAGTACCGGCTGCAGTAATGCAGTCTATTCTTCAACATATCCAAGGAAGTATTATTCTTACCACAAAAATATGTGAGGTAATGCATGTGTTAATTAGCTCAACTTAACTATTATACCATGTATAAATATCTCAAAATACATTGTATATAAGAAGTGTAAATAATTTTATCAACTGGGTAAAATAAGCATTAGGACTAAAGAAAAACAATTAAAGCTTCCTGTGGAAAGGACAAAATAGACAAAGAAACAGAAGGACTATGAAAAATGGGCTTCCAGGTCTAAAAGCAACAAGAATGATATCAGAAATGCACAATGAACTGAAAATCAGTAAGACAAGCTAGAAACCTGACACAGAAATAAATATGGCAGTAAATGAAAAAACTGAAAAGTAGACAAATAGCTCAGTTCACAAGGAAGATTAGTCATTAGAAAAATTCAAAGTCAGCCAGCACTGACATACTCTTTACACCACTGTTGAAATGGCAAAATTAAGTCCTATCAGTTATTGGCAAGGATATGAAAAGACAATAATTTACATGCATCATTGGTGGATACAAACTAGTACATTACAGAAAATAATCAGTTCAGATTTAATAAAATGAAGTTATATGTATGCCCTATAACCTAAAACCCTCATTTGTGGGTCTCTATCTCAGAAGAATTTATACAGAGATCAATGTATTAGTCATTTTCCCATCACTGGGACAAAATATCTGACACTTGCAATTTAGAAGGGGAGAGGTTTACTTAGGCTCACGTTTCAAAAGAGTTCAATACAAGACTTATTGGCTGGAGGCAGAAACAAAGTGGCAGAGGGGCGTGGTAGAGGAAAGCTGCTCGAATCATGGCAGCCAGGAAACAAACAAAGGCAGGAGTTAGGCAGGAAGATGTAACTGCCAACAGTGTAACATCAATGACCCACTTCTTTTAGCCAGGTCCCACCTCCTAACGGCACATTTACCAATGAACGTATTTATGGATCAATCAACTGGAGAGTAAGGTGCCCCATGGCCCAACCTCTGACCTTCTAAAAGCCTCAACCTGAGGCAGTGCAGGACATCTGAGATTAAACTATAACTGGGCCTTCAAAGACTCGTCCATTTTATTGTGCAAAATGTATTTGGCTCACTTTTAAGAATCATCAAAGGCTTATCAGCTCCACACTGCTGATAAGTCCAAATTCAAGATCTCCTCTGAGACTTGAGGTCAAGACTCTTAGTCATGAGCCTTTGTTTAAAAAAATAATTAAAAAGAAAGTTAAATACTTCCAACACTCAATGGCACATGGTTAACATTCCCGTCCCAAAAGGGAGGAATACTGGGATAGAAAGGAATTAGATCAAAGCAATAGCAAAACCTGGCAGGGCAAACATTAAGTAATGAAGCTCTAGATCCAACACCTGGGGCAAATGGTTGTGAGATGCTGCCCAAATGGATTGGACAGCCCCTACCGCTATGGCCTCGCAGCCCACATAACCTCTCCTCTAGGCTAGATCTGTTCTACACCTCAGGTTTTCTTCCACAGATGCTCCAGATGCATAGTATTTCCAGCTTCCTGGGTCTCCACTGCACCATCAACTTTATTCTTACAACTTCAAGCATCACCTTCTCTGGGGTTCCTGTCAGGGACTGTGACCCTGTTATATTTCTTTTACTTGGCTCCCAGGCCTTCTTCAGAAATTGGTACAATCTACCATGACCCTTGTTATGGTTTGAAAACTGGTGATCAACTTAACGCCAGCTGGATTACATCAGCATGCATTGAGAGACGATGCTCCACCTGAGGAGGGTTGCCAGGATAAAGAGGTGGAGAAGAAGAGAGGTGTGGAGAGGGATTGAGGTGTTAAGGAGACATTGTGGGTTCTCCTACGAGTTGCTGTCTCAGCTGTTGGTTCTGGAGAAGCTTTGGTCTTGACATCAAGCATTGCTTCCTGGCTCCGGAGGGGAAGACATGTGCTGCCTGGTCTCCAGGATGAACTCGTCACGCTGCTTCCTGGCACGTACCCGACTGTGCTTGTTGGAGGAGCTCGGGGGCCTCCGTGTCGCTGAGGACAGCTGTGGTGCCTTTCAGGACAGCCCCGCTCTTTGTTGTGAGTGTGACTTCTCGGCTCCAGTGCAGAACCCTCAACCCACTAGCACAGCTCCTTCATCCTGCTGGCATAGACTTTCTGGCTTCCCCTGCTGACCCTTGGGTCTTCCCGGCACGGATCCGTAAAAGAGACTGGCGTGAGTCCTTCTTGTGGGCTCTGGACTTCCAGTTGGACTCATGGAGGCATTGTCCTGAGCTCTGGGTTTTTATCTGGACTCATGTGGGACATTGCCTTGGGGTTTAGACTCTTGACTAAATAATCTATGTCTTTGGTGTTGCGGATAGATTTCCTGCATTCTCCTGTGTTAACTCCCGGTGACCATTATAAAAATATTATAAACTCCATGTCATGATCTGAATTGTTCTGTGTACAACCCCTGACTACAACAACCCTCTAAGCCTTACATTTTGTATGCCCAAAAAACCCAGCATCATGTGGATGACATTAAGATCTGTCACCAGTTCAAGCAATAGCCTGTATCTCTTTGACTACGGTTGCAGTGGCCTCTAAGTGCCGGGATAACTGAATTCAGGGAAACACTTCCCTATGTGGCCCTGAAAAAGCAAGAGGCTCAGGGTCTCTCTTCTGAAAGTAAAGTCTTTCAAAGGAGTTTATCCTTCTAAACTCTTGAGCCTGTGATGGGAGGGTGGGGTCCCAGAGCCATCTTTTCTATTATCCCGATGTAAGCTTCTGGGCCACTTCTTTTGCTTTTTTAATTTATCTTGAAGGGACTAAAATACAACAGAACAAGACAGAACAAAGCCAATTGAGACAATGCACTAAAATTGGTACAGAATGTCACAGCAGCTTCCCAGGATAACAGTAATAGATACCATAGTATATCTCATTATCTTCATAATAGTTATTCTTTCAATCAGGTATAGCAAAATTAAACCAAATACAGAACATTATAGAACTTATCAAAACAGAATATTGAATAGAGCAATACAATTAATCAGAACAAAGCAAAACAGAGATAACAATATTTGCCTTCAAAGAGATGGTAGAAGGAAACCCCCATATTTGCTATATTGCATACAGTCAACCTCCCAAAAGACGCTCAGACCTTTGACTTCCATTTGCTAATGGCAGAGAGGATGGAATGTTTGATTCTCAGCCCGTGTGCCAGCAGGCTTACTGCTGCTTACCAGGGAGGTGAATGGGTTGCTTTCTTTCCCAGTGCCCTAAGTTCTGGGCCTCTGTTTTAATGCTAGTCTTTTTTAGCAACCATGTTCTCCTTGGCCTCAGAATGTGCAGTGCTTCTGTTCTAGTGGACTGCAAACTTCTGCATGGCTTTTTTGCTCTTATTCTCAATTTGTACGAAGTTAAATTCAGCCAGCAGTACCCATGCCAAAGCCTGAACACTGGGACACCTTGAAATTTCCACCAGCACACCAGTTACTTTGCCACTTTAAATTCAGCTTCGCACAAAGTTTAGGAACACGAGCAAACTGCAGACAGATTCTTTGCCAGAATAAAACATCTAGTTGGTTTCCAATACAGTTTTCATCTCAGTGTGAAACCTCGTGAGCTTGACTTTTACTGTCCTCATTCCTAGCAGCATTCTGGTCTTCTGAGTTCCAAAAGAATCACCCATCAAACTAAACTTACAGCATTCTAGGGCTTCTCTGGTCTGCACCTCCAAATCTTTCCATCTCCCACAAGCAACTTCCAAGGGCTTCTAAACCACACAGTCAGCTTCAATTAGAGCAGTGATTCACACTCCTGCTCTAACAAAATAAATACAGTAAATCTGTATTCAGCACTAGGATGAATTGCTGGGGCAATATACCTGATGCTTGCAATTTAAAGAAGGTTTTTTTTTTTTTTTTTTTTTTTTTTTTTTTGGTTTATGTAACCAGGCCCCACTCCAAACACATGAGACTTCTAGGGGACATCTGTTATCTAAACCACAATAGTCAGTAAGAATTCACAGCAAAGAACTTTCATCAAGAATACATTCGGAGATATGGGAACTAGAGCAAGCCCACAAACATGTAACTTGGGAAATGAATAATGTAGTAGATGTATACTATGAGATACCAAGAAGCAATTGGAGGCAATTAACTAGGCATATATACAAAGATACAGATATATATTTAAAGCACTATGTTGAACAGAAGGAAAAAGCAAAAATTGTAAAATACAATACACAAGCTAACACTTTTAAACTTCTCCCAAACTCTGTGATGTAAGTTCCATTATTATTCGCATTTTACAGACAAAGAAACAGACAAAATTTACTATGTAACTTGTCTATGGTCATACAGTTATTACATGACTGCAGGTATAGTGGTGCATATCGTAATCTCAGAACTTGAGAGACTAATGCAGAAGGATCACTGTGAGTTGGGGGGCAACATGGCTACACAAGCCAGTTCAAAACCAGCCTGCAATACACAGTGAGACCTGGTCTCAAAAACAAAAAACTCAAATAACTCAACCGAATAAGGGACAAAGTAAAATGTTTAATATCCCAAATCAAAGATACAAAATTTTCTGTATTTTATATATCATGGTACATATTCCAGAAATATATATAATGGATTTTACTGCAGGACCCTAAGGAAAGAAGGAAAATGAGAGTGTGGATAGCCAGTGAAGGAAGAGGATAAAAAATACAAAATAAGAGACACTTTGCAACCCTCAGTGATGATGTACTATGAACTGCACACTGCTATTCAACTTTCTACTCTTAACAGTCAAGCTATATTTAGTGAATGAATGCCAGGAATTTGTACTCATCCTTGCTATCTCTTCTATTTCTTTCCCTTTTGTAACCAGTCGGCCACCAGACTTCTAAGCTATTTCACCTCAAAGATACTCCAAATACGGTAGCTTCACATTATGCCCACTTCTGCTTTCTAGTAGCTAAACCACAAACCATAATGGCTTTCCAACCAACTGCCCTCATTCCAGTCTGACCCTGTGACAATTCATTCATCATTAATCTGACTTTGACACTCCCTGACTACACCAGTCAACAGCTTCCTATTTCTCTGAAGCCCAGAGTTTAGACATATGCTCCACGGCCCTAGGCTAGTTATTTCTACTTATCTTTCCTGTTTCAATTTACACCACAATGCTCTTCTCTTCCGAGACATCCTGATCTTTCAGTTCCTCTTACTTGTCAACCTCCTTCTCACTTCAGAAGGCCCCAGCCTAGGCTGGTGCAAACCTGTCAGCTCTCAGCTGAAATGTTACTTCCTTAGCAACCGTATACTAGATCCTGCCTACCTCTCCCAGTTATGTATTTGCTTTTACTGCGCTTGACACAGTAACTGTTTTTGTCTGTAAGAACTTAGTATCTTGTTTCTTTAGCTACATTACAAAATTCAAGAGGCCAAGAATGCCTCTGTTGGTCTCCATTCTCTAGTTTAGCCTCTATTCTTCACATATGCGATATTTACCTGAATGGATCTGAGGACCATACAATACTGCCAATTTTTCTATCTGCTAAATATGCCTGTATTAATATGCCTATTGCTTTTCTTTTCCCTTGAGTGCTGAGAATGAGACTCAAAGTGTCACACATGGAAGACAAACATTCTACCACTCGGTTACATCTCTATCCCCATTGTGATTTTATAAAGGTAAATAAATGATTTCTCTTCTCAAAATAAAACAAACCCTTGGTCTTATCAACTTTGTTCTTCCTGTGAGTCAATAACTATCCACATTAACAGTCTTAGTATTAATGGTTTTCTCTTCTTGAAAGTTATCTCTTTGAATTTAAGGGATATTCTCAAAGTACTTAAAGTATATTACAGTTGTTAATGTATAAATTTCATAAGCCAAAAGGAGTCTCACAGATGGCAACAGAAATTTATTAGGCAAAATGACCCTATTTGATCATATTTAAGTAACAACTTCACAGTTTAAAAAAAACAAATCTCAGTAAAGAAAAATGCCATATATCTTTTCAGAGTCTACATCTAAATTACGATGCCTATGAAGACAAGAATCCATTACTAGATTTTTAACAGCTCTTTAGTACTTGCTGTAATATTTCACCACCAGGTGGCACAACCATACAGCTTTGCAGGACTGTTCTCTGGCCCTGAGAAGGTAGTCCAATCAGAGTGCATGTCAGGAAAAGTTAAATAATTTTCAGCATTTTTGAGTCTGAGTTAGTTAACCACTCTCTGAACATTACACTTTTTTTTTAACTGTACATTTTTGTCTCCAGGCTACATGTGGCACACAATTATCTTTAAAGAGAACAGAAAGTTAAAATACAGTTTTATTTATTTATTTTTTGTCTTTTTCCTTTTTATCGGTACCGGGGATCAAACTGATGACTGCCTGCTTGCAAGACAGGCGCTTATGCCACTGAGCTAAATCCCCAGCCCCTAACATCCCTAAAATACAGTTTTAAAATGTGGTTATCCACGGTCCAGTCATTCAAACTCCTCAGAAGTGTAAGAGAGCTTTAAATCCCGAAGTACAGAGAACAGGAAACGAAAAGACTGGGAAAAGATGCAGGACAGTGATGCTAAAACAAGAGAACAGTCACTCACCAGGTGAAGAAGAGAGCAATACCCAGTTCACAGTGACTCTTAAGCACGACTGGCTTTTCTCTTATTCTTTTATGTTCGTCAAAATATTCTAATCATTCAAAGACTTTAAGCTCAAGTCACTGTTCATTAGAACACTGACGTCAAATTTTTCAATAAAATGATTCTAAGATGCCAAAACTTTACTCCTAAATTTCCAGATGAAACACGTTGTTTGGGGAAGACTCTATTTTAACACACTACTGGGAAACTGAATGCAAATGCATCCTGTAAATCCCGGCCCACCCGAGAGTCCCCAGCACCGCGGGAGCAGCACACCTACCCTCTACCACGCTTCTTGCAGCTCTCCCCGCATCTGCCTCTTTTCTGGCCCGTGTTCTCAGGAAAAGCAGCCGCAGCTCTGACCCCCAGAAAAGGACCCCTCTATGTAAACTGGTCAACGGCTAGAGCTTCCTCACCAGCTCTCCATTCCGGACGGCTTTCAATCTACTCTCCAAACCTACCTCGACCCTCGCAGAAGTCCGCCAGCTTGCACCAGGAGCCAGCCCTGTTCTGAGCATTGTGGGCGCCGAAGCACGCAAAGGTGGGGGAGCTCCTGAAGAAAAATAATCCCTCCATGAGGAAAACGCAAGCCCCTCTGCTAACTAAAACAAAGCAACTAGCACACCAATCTCACTCGACAGAAGAAACGAACCACTAGGTGGAGGCAGTATTCACAGTTACTTCACGACAGACAGGCTAACAGGAAAGACAAAGCCAAAATGTCTAGGGTAACCAGAAAGCAAAACACCGAGAAGAAAAACCCAACCCGAGTGCATACTCCTCTCCTACTGCCATCAACTACTCTGAATCCAGCCCCAACCCCAGCAGGTCTCCCCACGGGGCACTTTTGACTGCAGAAAGCTGTCCATTTTCTTCCCTGGAACAAATACTTTTAATACTGTTTGTTAAAATTAACACATGCACCCCAGGGGAGTGTCAATTTTCAAACAACTTGGCTTTGGAAATTTTTTCTTTCATTTATGTGGCATATATTCCATCATTGCATAGTTGAAGGACCCTTCAGCCCATCTTCTAACATGATTAGAAGATGCTGAATCTCTGACTCCTCACTCTACAGCCGTTTGGATACATGCAAAGGTCTCAGCACCTTATCTGACTGAACATGAACACAAGTTCTCATTCCCTAACAACTTCCTGAATAGTGTATTGTCCTTTCCTCCCAGGACATTTATTCACGCCATGGGGCTCCAATATTAATGGTTCGTTTCTGACTATTCAACTATAGCAGAAGTTCACATAAGGATTACCTCCAATAATAGGTGGTTTGACTCTGTGTGTGCATCTTAAATTACTAGGGCAAAACATACAAAAAAACAAAGCAAAGGAAAATATTTACAATATCATTGGTATTCTTTCAGGGAAAAACATTTACAGAAATTATCTTACATACTCTAACTCCATGCTTTCTTAAAATACATAATTAGTTTTTTTTTTGGAGTGTTTTTGTTTTGTTTTGTTTTTCTGGCACCAGGAATCAAACTTGGTGCCTCATGCTTGCCAGGCATGGCAAGCTATATCCCCAACCCATAATTAGTATTCCTACGGTGGCAATATTGGACCTACTTTATGGCACAACAGACTAGAACACATGTCAAATTTTCACAGCAAATAACCAAAAACAATGAGGCCAAAACAAAATCTGCCTGGGTACTCTTTGCCACAATACCTCTGAAGAATTACAAAAGACCTGTCTTGTTTTTATAGAAAAGGAGAAAAATCTTTGATTAAAGAAAGGGGACAGGAGCTGGCACACTTGAGAGAAGGAAGGAATTCCAGGTGTGAAAACCACACAGTTTGGTATTTTGTGACACTGGCCTGGATTCAAATCTTGCTTGTCACCTACTAGACATACAACCACTGATTAAGTAACTTACTCTATGTTACATACTTTGTCTCTGGCACATAGCACTTTACATCTGAGAACACAATACACCGTGAGGTGAACCAGCTGGTCTAAGGGTCCTCAAAGCTTGGAACACTCAGCTCTAGTGAGTGGGAAAGAGGAAATGGTGGTGTGAAAAAAGACGCAAGGAAAATATGGCCAACTCTATGTCAATGCACCAGAAACACAGAGCACCTACAGTGTCACGTAACTAACCACCTGCCCCACAGTATCACCTGAGACCTTTTAAAGCTCTTTGCTGTTTCCCAGATAGGTAATTCAGCAGGAAGGGAGAAAACACTGCCATTATCTAAGATAAAGAGAGTTCTATGAGGATTGGAAGGCAGGGAGTAAAACCAGCCCAATCAAACACACTGTGGCTCGATTACCATGCAGACATCAGAGCGAGACCTGCAACAAATTTCAACACATGAAGACTCAAGAATGCTTAAAATCCGCTGTGCTTAAAACAAAAACAAAACTAAGTATCACAGAATCAATTCAAAGGTCATTCTCTCTCCCTCTTCTTGACTTCTCTAACGTATTTAGGCAGAAAGGTTTCATTATTTGCTTGCTATCTCTCCCCCCCCCCCCAATGTCTTTTTGAGACAGCGTCTCACTCTGCAGTTCAGGCTGGCCTTGAACTCACTTTGTAGCCCAGGCTGCTCTCAAACTCAAAAAGATCCTCCTGCCTCAGCCTCCCTACAGGCATGACTCACCACACCCAGCTCATTGCGGTTTTTTTTAGACAAGGTCTCCTATGTTGCGCACACTGGACTCAAATTGGTAATTCTCCTGCCTCAGCCTTCCAGGTTGGGTTACAGGTGTGTGCTACTGTGCTGAGCCTGGGAAAGTTCTTGGTTTCCTACCATAATATTAACTCCCAGAGGAGGCGAACAATGGCCATGAAACACCAGCTAGGGAAAGAACTAAACTCGGCTCATGCCTTCAACCCAGTGTACCCCATCTGTCAGACAGTGTACTCCTTCCTGCCTTTCCGTCCCTATCTTGTGACATTTCTCATCACTGCCCTCAAACTCAAACAAAACTACTTTGTGCTGCCTATACGGACACTGCTTTCCCACTGCTAGCCGTTTCTCTTACACTTTTCTCCCCCTCCCCATGGCCACAGGTCCACAGCCTCTGCTCAGCACGGGCCAACATGTGGCACAACCAGGAGCCTAAGCTGTGTGTGCTGACACCGTGTCCTCAGCCTCTGGGAGCAGTTCGCATTCTGTTGGCCCCAGGAGGCTCACCCTGAGTGGCCCTGTCTAGAAGAAACAAGTCCATTTTTAAACTTCCCCAAGCACTCCTTTATATCACACGTCAATGTCTCTGCAGCGTTATGATCATCTTTAATTAGGATATACTCTTCATTAGGTTAACTTTCATTTTTCTTATCTCCAGTTTCCTAGCAGAATGCCTTACACATAGGAGCAGCTCAGTTAACGCTCGCTGAAATGGGTGTCAGAGAATCATAGTTTGGAATAAGCACTGTTAAATAAATTGAACTTCTCCCTCAGAGAACACAAACTATTCTAAGTTGCCAAGAGCTGCTTCTTAAATTAGAGAGAGTCACTGGGTTGTACAGCACAACTTCATTCATGTAAGCGTCCTTGTGTTTACCTCTTTATGTGTTCTTCTCTGTGAAACAGGCCTTTGCACAGTCAAAACTGAGGAGGGTGAGAAAACATAACTGGTAGCTTAATTTGGTTTTTTTTTTTTTTTTTTAATGCAGCCAATTAAGGTGTACTTACAACAGCTGGAAAGTGTGGCTGGAGAATTGCCACGCTGTTGTATCACCTCCCCTACAGTTTTCCTTTTAATGGTTGTAAAATGTTTCTAAACTTCTGGATAACTGAGTTCTTTGCCACACAGTGCCTGACAACCAAAAATACTCCCCAAGGAGGGGGACAAAGACCTAAGAAGACAGTTGCTTTGAAACCAAAATATCCAACATCACGTGAGCCGAGCAGCAAAGCTGTGGGGCGAGGACAGGAAGAGATCAGGAGGTGGCCAGAGCAGTGGCAGCATAAATGTGAACAACAGCAGGCTTCCTGAAGGAAAACTCAGACGTAGTAAGTGACTTGTTTAGGGGTTTCAAGAGGTAGAGCAGGAACACTGAGGTAAGAAGGATTTGGAGATACAAGCCCGGCAGAATGAAATCACCTGTCCTTTGCACTCGACAAGACTCCTGGCTTTGTCCAAGTGCCACAGCCCCACGGGAACCCCGGCTTACCATCAACGCCGTGATCTGTCCATCCAGCCAAGACTCCCCGAAAATGTGCTGGAGTCAAGCACTATTGCAGACACTAAGACAGCGATAAGGGACCTTCGTTTATACAAAGACACACTGTTCTGCTATTTAACTTCTTTCATCCTTTAACCCCCAGAATGCAAACGTGTTGAATGCAGGATATCTTAACTAAATTACACAAGAGCAGCGTAAAAATTAGATGCTAAATATGATTATCTTAAAGAGTTTGGTGTCTCTAAACACATTTTAGGATCAGGTCATACCCCCATATTGCTATCAGTAAAAATGAAACCAGTCATCATGCTTGCAAACAAAAAGCAGCTAAGTGTTTGCACCTAAATTCTTTGTTCTTTGTTTCTGCTAAACACACTGCAAGTACAATTTCACCTTTTTCCTCCCCAAATTTCTATTCTTTTCTTCTATACTCAGCGATTCCCCCCAATTAGTACAAATATAACATTCATTTTCAATCTAGAAAAATTTGTGCTAGAACTTAGTAAAAAGAAAGGAAATTCACAACAACAACAACAAAAACCCCTGTAATTTGCAAGAGAATGTAGAATAGTGCTAGTCACAGCTCAAGCGAAGTACAGCCTCTCAAGACAAGAAAGAGGTTCAAGCATACTGTTATGGTCTGGATAAAAAATCCTCAGAAAGCTAATGTGTTCAGAGGATGGGTTTTCGGAAGGTGATTACATCATGGGGCACTAACTTCAAAAACAGATTGATCCAGTGATAAGTTTAAGGCTGAATGGGCTGTAGGAGGTGGGGCCTAGGAGCAGACGCCTAGGGGCTTGCCTTTGAAGGCTTTTCCTTTCCTAGCCTCTCCCTGTGGCTCCTTCCCAGACGCAATTGGTTGGGCAGGTTTCCTCTCCCATAACTTTCTGCCACGATGTCACTGTCTGGGAACCAACAGACCATGGACTAAAACCTCTGAAGCCTTGAGTCAAAATAAACCTCTCTTCCTTTAAATTGAAGGCATTAGGCATTTTGTTTCAGCAAAAGGAAAAGCCAAGTCATACACAGACCATCTTGAAGGTTCCCACCAGTTCATTGTTTTTTTATTTTAAAGAGGATAAAACCATCAGAACAATAAAACCAATCAGAACAGACCAGTATAAGAGATACAAGCCTAAAAACATTACAAAAATCAACAATAGTTACCATGATGCCTTTTGATGTCTTAAAAATAGCTGCAGATCACTTCAGACATAATAAAAATCAAACAGAACACAACAGAATAGAAACAGTGAAAACAAGACAATGAATATCACACTTCAAAACAAGCCAGTAGTAAATCCAAAATTGCTACCATAATATATCATGTTATCTTTGAAAGAGCTGCTCCTGCCATCGGATTTGACATAACCAAACCAAACAGAAGAGAATAAAACCCAACTCAGTAATACAATGGAAATGATGTAGGACTTCAAAACAAGACCATAGGGAATCAACAATGGCTGTAACCCACGGAAGGTGACCCCCCTAGATGCCACACTGCTTACCACTATCCTCTGAACCCATGATGAGACCACTGGCCCTAGACCTGCAATGTTAGTGATGCACCAAAGACCACAGGCATCCAATTGCACTTCACCTGCATAGTTATTATCACAGCCTGTGTTTGTCTGGATAAGCCAGTCTCTATGGCAGGGGGTGGAGGGGGGCATTCCACACCCCAATGTGGGATGGTACTTCTTGTTGCCAGCCTGCGTGCCTGAAGGGGTTATGATCTGTCCATTCCCATTCTGGTGGTACTGCTTCCCATACTGGATTTTCTGGCTGATATGTCCTTTGTTCTGTCTCCCTGGTCTCTGCAGCATGCTGGTACATGGGGTAAGGCTGGAGTCTAGCTGCTCCATGCAGTGGGGCTCTGCACATGGCACTGCTGCCCACACTGAGTTTGCTTGCTGATCTCCCCATCAGTTCAAAATAAAACAAAATAAAATTGGAAAAAAAACCAATTAGGACTTGAATTTTCACACATGCAAACATTAATAAAATAATTCTACAGTATGCCCAGCACTATTCAACATCACTGATGGGGAGAATTCCGTAGCTGGTAACATGGCATCCCATGATACAAAAGAAACGATCAAAAGGCTCAATCTCCACATGCTGACACTGAGAAATCCTTTCCACAGCTATACCAAATAGGCAGAAGTCACCAATATAAAATTCTAGACAGAGTTTCCCCAACTTCTGTGTGTCCTTACTTTTGGGAGATCAGCTGAAAATGCATGTCTTCTTTATGCTAGACCTGAAAATATTTTTTCATTTCACAGAACTGGTAAATATAAAAGTGTACACATAAAATTTATTACATATTGCTTTTGATACGTATTCATTCTTACATGCTGTCCTACATTACAGCACATTATACAAGTTCCTCAAGGGCAAAGGCCATGTCTTCCATACTGTACCTCCTATGGCACAGTAGGTAGCACACGTGGGCACCAAGAACAAAATAAAATTATACACTACTATCACCATTACCCCCTGGAAAAAAATAATCCCCTGCTAGATAAATGTTTGCTTGCGTCTCTTTTCAACTTGGGATTCCTGTGCAGCTGGACTTGTATATTAAATTTACTTAGCTCCTTACACAGTCTAAACTGAAGCATAACTAGCCAAGTCACAGGAACATAAGTCTTGATGCAACTAAATCTAAGCCTCGCTTTCTCAATGTATAAAAGCAAAAAGATAATCTTGAAAGTCTTTCATTTAAAATTAAAATACTTCTGGAGACATATCAAGCATTGAGTTAGGCCCTAATGGTGAGAACTGAAAGTCATGGTCATTACCTAGGGTAACAATGTCCAGTGATCATAATTTGAATTTCTCCACCTGGCTTCTGTGTCCAGCCAGATGCTCACTGTAGTCTATCCGCCTTGGTTACCAGGCGCCAGTATTTCATGTGCTTTCAGTGTGTGAAGGAAGGCAGGACAAGTCCCAGGGGATGCCTGGGACTGTGGACAAAACTACCAGAAAGGGAAATGCTAAAGATGGACAGCAGAGAAAGTAGCCATGAGATACTTTTAACCTGAAAATACTGTAGATTCCTAACTACTGCTGGAGTTAGGATTAATTGTATCTGTAAGCAAAATAAAATAAAGGAGCTATCCTCACACATCAAGAACCCAGGTTTTTTTTTCTTCATTTTTTCTGAGATTGTTTTTGGTATCAGGAATCGAACTCATGACCTTGTGCTTGTCAGGCATGTACTACTGCCACGAAGCATATCCCTGGCAAGAAGCCAGTTTATCACACTTAATATTAGACAGTAGTCTCTTCTGACAGCTCAGAATGAGCCAAAGAAATAAAAATCAAAGTAAAAGAAACATACAAAAAACACCACTTTGGTCATCAATTTATCTGCATTCTCTACTTCCCATCTTACTCATGAGTTTAGAATAGCAAACTGGACAGAGAGGTAGCTTAGGGGTGAAAACAGGGGTAGTTAGTAATCCTGATATAAGTAAATAGCCTCTACACAGCTAAGAACTGTTACAAAAGTCCATGCTCTTAGAAGGTGGGATTGTAGAGAAGGATGTCTAACAGTAAATTACCCTGAGGTAAAATTCTGATTTCATTTGCCATGTATTTATCCATGCCTGAGGTGTTACTATTATCTGTTTAGACAAGGATTAGTCCTCAAAGAGTAAAATCTGCTGCATGGATCAGGTACTTAAAAAGGAAACAATAGGTCACAGGGAATGATTTGCTGAAATGGTGAATTAAATACTGTTATGGGAAAAGCCTTCACTTTCATACGAGTCTACAAAATTCCAATCAACACTAACCACTGCTTATACATACACAGTCTGTTTTTAGAGGTTAAATACTATTTTAAAGAGAACAAAACAGAACAAAATTAAACAGTGAAGCCAATCAAAGCAAAACAATACAGCAATACAGGACTCTAAAACAGGATAATAGAAAATCAACAATGGCTCCCAAAATGCACTCTTAATCTTTAAAATAGCTGTCCATACCATAAGACATGATAAAATCAAGTAAAACAGAATAGAACAAAACCAATCAAAATGAAACAATGAAAGTGATACAAGTCTTCAAAACAAGATAATAGGAGATCAGCAATGGCTACTATAATATATCTTGTTAGCTTTGAAATAGCTTCCCTATCATGAGATTTTTTAAATTTTCATTTAAGATTGTACATTAGGTAGACATTTACTTGGAACCTACACTCTTCAGTGTCCTTACTGACTTGGAATCCCCAATCTCCAATGTATGTACTCAGTGAAAGTATTCTTGGATTTCTTATACTGCTATTCTTATTCAGGGCAGAAAAGCCCGTGCAAACACACACGCATGCGCACGTGCGCACACACACACACACACACACACACACACACACACATATACACACACAGCTATCCCCATAGAATTTACAACGTTATTTTATCTTCTCCTACAGTGTAGCCATATTTGCACTGCTACAGTACTAGTAATCGTATTCCTCTGGCCAACTAACTCCCCAACTCTCCTGCAAATTTCTTGAACACATCAAGAGATCTCACAGCTTTGCTAAAATTTTTACCTGTTTTAATATTCCTTCCCTCTTGCTGGAGGCTAGCATTATTGCTCCTCCAAACGCGAAGCTTTCAGTTAGCAATCAGAACTTCATGTTCTCCCTGAGTTTTCAAAGATTGGACACTATCACATTTTTCTTGTAGAGTCAAACTGTCAAACAGTCTTCATTTTTAAACATGTTCAAACCCGTTGCCCATTGAACACACCCCAAGCACTGCATTCAGTCATTCTCATTCACAGCTGAACTTCTGGAAGTTTTCAGCCTTTATTTCTTCCCTCCCCACTACGCTTTCCAGCTGTTTCTAAATGCCACCTCAGGCTGTCGGTCAGGTCCCTGGTGACGGAGAGGACTGAAGCACAAAGGGTACTCACCTTCCAAGCTGCCTGACCCACTAGCACGATCTGAGGCTCCCTCCTGGTCCTCTGGTGCGCCCTGCTCCCAGTCTGCCACTGCTTCTCCACGTGCTTCTGTCTTGTAGTCTACCATTCTCAGCTCAACCATTATCTACATAAACAACTCCCCAGTCTACAGCCCACTTCTTCCCACATCTGAAAAACTGTCACACTGCAACCACCTGCCCCTTGGAAAACTCAAAGGCATGTCACATCCGTTATGTCTGAGATTAAATTCATGCTCTTCTTGCCCCCTAAAGCTTACTTCTTTCCACCAACCATCCTGCTACAGAAATCCTAAGGAGCCTTAGGAATCATCTTTGGCATGTCCCTTTCCCTCACCACCACACATTACCAAATTCTACTTTGTCAACTAAATGTTTTCACTCTATGAACTGTTTTTCACCTCCATAATCCCACTCCGACTGATCACTGCAGATAGTCACAGCAACAGCCCACGTCGGAGCCATCACCATCCCTCACCTCCACACAGGCACGCACAAAGATTTTTCTTTGTGTATATTACAATGCACAGGTTTTTTATCCTCACCCTCAACACGGAAGGTTAAATCCA
The DNA here is from genome assembly GCF_034190915.1 of Cavia porcellus. NCBI lineage: Eukaryota > Metazoa > Chordata > Mammalia > Rodentia > Caviidae > Cavia > Cavia porcellus. Next base: position 2,151,999 of record NW_026947493.1, read on the forward strand.
CAGCCTTCACTCTGAGCTACACCTGGACCCTTTTTGATTTTTTTTTAAATCTTCAAACAGTCTCACGAGGGCGTTCAGTTGCCCAGACTGTGCTCCAACTCGCAGCCCTCCTGCCCCAAGACTCTCACAGTGTTTGGGTTACAGGCATGCACCACCATACCTAGCTAATACGTTACTGGAGTTTCAAATTTGTTAAAATTCAACAAAGCATAAATAACTTAATTACATCTATTCCTTCTCTATCTCATTCTCACTAGAGTGTCAACTTTACCAAGCTACCATACAAGTTTTCTCTGCCCTCATAGCCCCAACACAGTGGCCAACATGCATCATGTATTAGGAAAAGATTTATTTAGTCTTTAGACTTAATTTATTTAGATTTAAGAGTCTGAACTGTTTACTCTGAAATTTATTTTATTTTGCAAACACAAAATAACTTACAAATCTCAGATCTAATTTTGCATTTGTGTTCCTGCTTTCAAAAGCTGAAGCAGTAAATAACCTAAGTTATTTTAAAAGCTATAATTCTGAATCTTCCAGATATTAAATGAATGAAATGGAATCTAATTCTAATGACATTTCACAGTTGAAAAGCAATTAGAAGCCATCAGATAGCCTGGCATGGTGGCACATGCCTGTAATCCCAGCACTTGGGAGGCTGCGGCAGCAGGATCATGAGTTCAAGTTCAGCCTGAACTACATAGAGGCACCCTGTCTCAAAATATAAACAAAAGCCATCAAATTATCATTTCCATGGGAAATAAATGACAGCAATTCTTTTCAGTATCCCTAATGTTCACAGCCATAGAGAGACATTTCTTAAACACAGATGAATAAAGAATAGCAATATGAACATGCACAAAAGAATAGCAACACAAGTAGTAATATCTCATCACAGGTAAGTTACATTTCCCTGAGAGAGGGAACTCATTCTAAAACAGTGTTTGTTTTAAATGCACAAGCATGTAAATTCAGAATATTTGCACTGCATGACAAACAGAGGTAGCTTTTCTGTTCTTACAGGCGATACTCAGAAAATGTTTCTCAAACTCAGAAGAATTCCCAAGGATTATTTCCATAGAAGAGAAACCCAGCTCCCAAATCACTGATTCTCAATAAATGTATCATAATGCCCAGAAAGTAGTGACTACACAAATAATTCCTTAGCCCTGCTAACACTGGCTAAAGTACCCTGGCCCTATTTAAGATCTAATCTTAGTAGGCATTATATACTACTACTGGAGTGTTTGTGGGGGATTTTAATAGCAAAAAAATCATTTCTATTTTAACTTTTCTATGATTCACTTACACCATAAAATTACCTTGTTTTATGACATACAATAAATGCTCTTGAAATAGTTCTTGGACTACTAAGATGAATCACATTCACATATCTTATGTACAGCCAAGTAAAAGTACATTTTATTTCTTTAAAGTAATTAAAGAGAGTTCTTTATAGCTCATAAAGCACACCACTACTTCCAGATGTTCTAACAACAGAAGCGTGAAAAATACTGTATTAAAAAGTAGAAAACTCTCACAAAAGTATTTTGTCACATCAGGTTAAAGTAAATAAATAAAATGGACAACCTAGAATGAACAACATATCAAGGAAACTAACTTATTGTGACAGCAGCAGCCTGGCAGACTCAACTTACTATCTTTCCTTACACTGAACTAGTCTAGTTGGCTGTCACCTCCTCCCTCCCCTCAAAATGTGTCCTGCCTGTAACAGAAATAACCTTGTTCTTCCCTAACAGTGTCTCAGAGCAAGCCGTCTTCTCTTCCAAGTTGCCTGCTTTTCTCAGTCGCTTCAGCTATACCCCATCTGTCAAACCACTTCTAAAGCATTATTTCCCAACTGGCAAACACTAGATTTAGGAGAAACAGATCTCTAATTATCTGTTTAACTAAAAAATTGCATAATGATTACATAATATCTCTAAACCCCTTATTAAAAAAAAATAAGGCCACTAAAGCCCAGAAATCCTACTTTCCATATATGTGTGTGTGTGTGTGTGTGTGTATGTGTGTGTAATATGCATACATTCAATTGCATTTACTACATATTGATATGGCCACTTAGCAGAGAATTTGAAGTTTAGTATTTAAAGCATGAGTAATTTCATCAAAATTATATGTAACACTTTAGTAGGAGCACTTCCTGAGTGTGTTTTTAGGGTGAGAGTGGGAAACGGGTCTTGTGTGTATGTTTTAGTGTGAGGTTGGGGAGAGGGGCATGTGTGTGTTTTTAGGGTGAGCCAGGAGAACAGGGCTCGTGTGTGATTTCAGGTTGAGCGTGACGTAGGGGCTGGTGTGTGTTTTAGTGTGAAGCTGGAGGGCGGGGCCTGTGTGTGTTTGGAGGGGAGCCCTCCTTCCTTTGTCCACATCGAGGACCATTGCTCGGAGCATTGAAACATGACCCTGAGGCCTCAGGACAAACTGCCTGTCTGTGTGTCTGTACAGCTCTTTGGGCTCCGGCTGCTCTGCGCCTTGCAGGTCCTCGATGCGGCTTGCCCCGCTCTCATAAACGGTTCTTGTGCTGCACATCTATGTTTCCCACATCACGGAAGATGCATGCAGGTGTTTAAGGACCCACAAGTAGGGCTGGCAGCTGCACCCACCTTGCAGAAGGTATGTGGTACCCATTCCTGGCTGAGGGAGGCCCAGGCCCTGCCCACAAGCCGGAAACCCAGTGTCCCATCCAGCGGGGAGGGCACCACTGGGGCAACGCATTCCCCTCTCACACACACGGGCCCACTAGGAACACGCAGGGATACATATTTGTAGCCAAGTGAGAGTACTGGCACCTCAGAGGGTACTGGTGTCCAGCAGCAGCCACCAGAGGGAAGCGAGCCTAGTGGCCTCCAGATTCCAGCCGAAGCCAGGACCCCACACGGAAAGCCCTGCACAAGGATATACTCTTCCTTGATGTTAGCCGCCAGATACTCAGGTTCTGCACCGATGAAATGCCAGGCCACATGGTCGTCTGCAACACAGAAATAGACCTCACTACCGCGCCAGCCATCAGCTTCCCTCTCTGTCCAGATGAGACAGCGCCACCTGGTGGCTAAAGGGGACACGCACATTCCCAGAGGCACTGCCAGGATCCTGGCGCTCTGACAACCCCAGGAAGCCTGTTCCCGCCTGCTGACTCCCAGGGGCAGAACAATAGCTAGGGAAGGCAGCCCCTGCAGTGGAGGCAGGGCTGTGCTATGCTGTACTGTACTGTAGGGCGTGTCAAGCCAGGGCTGCCGGGTATTCGAGGCTCCTGCTTGCAGGTCAGTGGTTAGCATCTCATGGCACTTGTTGCGTACGGCATCATGAGTCATGGGCACCAGAGGAAACGTTGTGTGACCCTTGGGGTAGATAGCATTCTGGGCAGCTAGCTCTAGCCTCTTATGGCTGAGTAGAGAACAAATACTGGGCTCAGATGCGAGGCCACAGGCAAACTCCAGGAAGATGCTAGGCCCCCAGGTTAGAGCACCTTCCCTAGCTTGCACTAGGCCTAAAATCCTAACACTGAGCCTGGGCCTAGACCTAAGCTTAAGCCTAAGCCTAACCCTCCCAAAGGGGGTGTCATTATCCCTTCTGTGCGCCCCAACAGGCGACAGGTACATCCCAGGACAAATGTGCCTTGTGCCCTGTCTCATGGCTTTGCCTCTCAGTCTCTGTTGAGTTCTGGATCTTTGACTGTGGTTGGATTCGCAGCTGCGCCCTCCGGTGGCCAGAAGATGGAATAGGTGGTGGTGTCAGAGTGCTGACATGGAACTGCCAGCTTCCAAAGCCAAGGCCGATTGACCGAAGGGGCTAACCCTGCCTGGCCTGGCTGTTCATCACACACTTCCCACCCACCCGTTCGCCCCAGGAGGGGAGGGTGGCCTGGATGTTGGTTCCCGGGGGCTTCCCTAAGCCACTGGTTCACTAATCATTACCCTCTGCTGACCTAACCCATGCCACTGCTGGCCACCCCTCCACTCTATGATATCAATGGCAAACTCTTCACTGTAAACCCCGTGTCAGGGAAATGAGGTTAAACATCTTGGAAATGCAAAGGCACGAGATAAAGGTGACCATTCCAAAAGTTATAAACAGGGAGAGTATAAAGCATTGGGAACAAAGCCAGTCTAACGTCCAGCAGGGCGAATATTAAGTCTTAGGGTTTTATGCTCGGCAAATCAAAGCAACCTCACTCGTGGTAAAGCCTGCAAGGCTTGGGGGTTTACGCCCCAATGGCGCTTCCAGGGATTTCAGCTCCCTTGGCAGCTTCTCTCTTAAAGCCTCTCTGCTGACTGTTAGCATCTTTCTTTCCTTGGATGATCTACCTACGTCTTTGGCTTTTTAAAATTTTGGGGTCTCCATTGCACCTTTGGCTTTACCCGGCTTCTTTGATTGAGCAGGTTTTCATTTTTCTCCTTCTGTAGGTTCTACAGCTTGTTCTGCTTTTTTCATGGGACTTGTATGCTAGGTAATCTTCCATTTTCCTGGGTCAAAGACAGGCCACTAGGAAAATGAAATGCTGGTCTCTAGATTGATGGTGTCAGTGATGCCAAGTTACAACATGGGCCAGAGAGCCGAAAGAGGCAAAGGGACTGAAGTGGGTTCGAGAATGATACACACACAGAGGAATCCGAGCAGCCAGATGGATGCATTCGCAGTCCAGTGAGTTGAGCTGAGCTGAGCTGAGCTGAACTGGGCAAGCACCACGCTTGGAGGCCTTGTTTCAAAATCTCAGAGAGTGGCTGACCCCGAACCAGGAGGAGAATGAAAATACTTCCTAAGCGGGCCTGCAATCACCTAGGCGATCCATGCCGTGCTTGACTTGATGGACTCTGGAGTTCTGAGCGAGCAGGCGCCATCAGTTCCAGAGGCTGGGCGGCCTGGGGTGAGCGTCCCTGCAGCATCCTCTGAGCTCAGCGAGACTGGGACTATCACTGGGCCCAGGACAGGGAACTTTCCAGCTTCCAATTGCACCGGACCAGCGTGCAACTCGGGAGCGGGCCTGCAACAGGCTTCACCACTCCCAGCCGTGCTTGGCGGACTGTGGGGTACTGAGCGAGCCGGTGTCATCCATTCCAGAGGCTCAGTGGCCTGAGGTGAGTTACCCCGCACCATCCCGTGAGCCCAGCTAGCTTGGGACAATCACTCGGCCCCGACAGGGAACTTTGTGGCTTCCGGTTTCACTGGACCAGCGCGGTGGGTCCTGGGCTGGCCTGCAACGCCCTGGCCTCTCCCTGCAGTGCTTGGTGGATTCTGGCGTTCTGAGCCAGCAGGCCCAATTGGTTCCAGAGGATGGGAGGCCTGGGGTGAGTGTCCCCCGCACCATCCCCCAGTCCAGTTTGTTTGGGATCCTCGCTCATCAGGACAGGGAACTTCGCAGTTTCATGCAGACAGATGTAGAGATAAACAGGCACAAAAGAACACACCTCAGACCCGGGTCTTCTTCCTGTCTGCTAGCGTAGATTAGGTTCACAGCCTAGGGAACCACCAAGACAACAGCTCCTACAGAATTCTGAATCACTCCCTTCCCCCACGGTCATGGTTTGCCATTGGGAGCATTTATCTTTATGTTAATTGATGAATGATCTCAACCTCCAGCTCTCCAACAAAGACATTTCTCTGGCTTTTCCCAAAACTGGGGAGATTTAATTTCTTAAAATAAACCCCTTTTTTCTAACATTTATGCTGACTGTTGTCCCGGACAAACCCTTGCTTATTCAATGGTCTCGTTGCTTCTTTTGCTCATTCTTTAATGTTTTTCTCATTGTTTCTAGAAACTCAAGGCTTATCCCTTTTTACACACTTATTTCACTCTTTTCTTAAAATGTCATCATTGAAAATCTAAATTGTTAATAGGCTAAAAAAAAAAAAAACCCATCTTGCTCCTGTGACTGCGTTTTTTGAGACAGGATCTCACTATGAAGTTCAGGCTGACTTTGAACTGGGGGTGCTCCTTCTGCCTCATACTCCCAGGTGCTGAGACTGCAGATATACACCACTGCATCTGAGTCTTCTGTGACTACCTTATTAGGTCATGGCTCTGCTTAATTCCATGCAAAGACTAATAACTTTTCAATGAGAAATGGTATATGATGTACTATTTTATTTATCATGAAGATTTTTAATTAATCTAAATCAAAGGATAAATCTATCTTGTTGAGAACAATCATGAGCTAGTTTTCTCTTCTATATTCTATTTCTTGCCTACGTCCTTCTTCTATATATTCCACTTTTTTTTTTTTTTTTTTTGTCTTTTTGAGACAGGGTCTTGCTGTGCAGTTCAGGCTGGCCTTGAGCTCACTTTGCAGCCCAGACTGGTCTCGAACTCGCAATGATCCTCTTGCCTCAGCCTCCCGAGTGCTGGGATTACAGGCGTGAGCCACCACGCCCGGCTTATATATTCCAGTTTTTAAAGAAACATTTATGTGAAGAAATGTTCCTTGAAGTTTTTTCTAAAATGTCTGAGAAGATTGAGTTTGCAGAAATAATTGACCTTCCTAATAGCAATAAAGATTTAAATTTGGAATAGGTACCCAAAAAGTAAGCATTTCAAATCATAGCATATATCAAAGACATTTTAATCTTTTGATTTTTTAATAGGCCCACACAATTTCCTTGGATTTTGATTTTCTAAAACAGTATCAATGTAATATATTATTGTTTTTCAGTTCAGGACTTAAATACAGTAAAACCTTGGATCGTGAATAACTTATTCTGCAATTCTCTGTAAGAGGAGCAGACATTTTTAGCACATTTTGACTTGATAAATAAGTGATGTTTTGCAATATGAATAATATACATAGCACCCAATGTCACAGGATCAAAACTGAGCCAGTGACTCTTCTCTCTATTCTATCCCTCTCCATCTTTCTCTCTCTCTCTCGCTGCGGGATTATGGTGACTGTGGAGAATTTCTATGGGGTGCTGGATGTAATCCATAATCAATTATAATTTGAGGCAGCAGTATCACATTGTCTAATCATCTCTCACCTATCTAGTGGTATCAGAAATGGAACCTGGATTACAGAAACAGTTTCCGAAGTTCAGGTGAATTTGAACAAAGCCCCCAGGGCTAGTCTACCACTGCTTCCATTTCCCCACTGCTCTGCAGCTTTCCCCAACCCCAAACCAAGATGGGACCCCTGACTCCAGGCCCTGGAACCGTAGACCGTCAGAGTCCCGTCCAGGGTTTCAGCTTCTCAGCGGCCTCTTCCGGGAACCACTCATCCTGAATGGAAATAGCCCCAAATGTTGCACTAACATCCCTCAGTTTTGTTTTTCTTCTGGCTGTTGGCACTATCATATTTTACTGCTAAAGTATCACTGTCATGCTACAAACCACATTTTATTTTTCACTCTTTTCTTTCTTTTTAACCTTGTATTCCATAGGAAAATGAGCCCAGAATTAATATTTTTTTTAAATGCTGGGGATGGAAATCAGGACCTCATACATGCCAAGCAAGCGAGTATTCTACTGCTGAGCTACAACCCTAACCCTTTTACTGTTCACTTATTTTCCTTACTTTGAAACGGGATCTCACTAACTTGCCCTGGCTGGGTCCCAATCTGCAATCCTATTGCCTCAAGCTTCTGTAGTAGCTACGATTAACAGGCGTGTATCATCGAGTCAGACAACCTTACTGTTTCTAAAAACTGAAGGACTAAACAGAATGTTGGTTTTCGCATCAGAGCGAACCTTAGCCTTGATGGTGCCAGGCCACTCCATTGACCGCGCCAGCCTCCAAGTAAGCTCTCACCTGAGCCGCAGCCCTGACGGACACACCTTCACTATCTTTGTGTAGGTCAGCGTTCCTAACACTGAACGTTTTAAATGATGACCAGTACTTCTGTGACAATCCCTATTTGTTTTTCTTTTTAATCACCAGTCTTTGTACCCTGGTTTAAAAAGTCAGCAGGAGTAGGACCCCCACAGCGAGAGGCCACCCACTCTTTGTCGGAAGTGGAGTTTCTGCCTAGTGTCCTGACCAGCATTTGTAGAAGGCCATGTTGCCCTGGAAACCGGTGGCTGTCTGAGTAAACAAGGATCACCAAGAGGGGAAGCCAAAGGCTCGCGCCCAGGTTGGGCTCAGCCTGGGTGTGCACCGCTCACCATTGGTTGGCTGGAAGATGCCAGGTAGTTCTCTCCCAATGGGACGCGCCGGTTGCCTGATGCAGACCTAAAGCTTGAGGCCTGGTTTCTGCTTAGCCACCTGTATAGGTGTGCAGGTAGGTATGTGGGCCATGACTAGTCCCAGCACGAGGGAGATGAGTGCCTACCATGTCTAGATGGACAGTATGGAAATGAGCAAGATCTAAGTGGACACCAGCTGTCTTGACATTCCAGGGGGGTCATGCTAATTGTCTGTGGTATGGAGAGGGTGAAGAAGACTTTAGGTGTCCTGGCAGGACATGGGTGTGTCAGGGAGGAGGCTGTGAATCCCTGAGCTTAAGTGCCCATGAGTGAGTTTGTGTTCAGTGATACGGGCATCACTGAACGTCTCCCTTGTGTCCTGAGCCATGTCGTCAGATCCTGCACCCAGGAGGCAGGCAGCCTCTCCTGTGGCCCCAGGTGATGCCCCCTTCTTATTGATCCCCCAGCCTGAGTGAGCTGAGATTGTGAACAGGACACAGCAGAATTGACGGGGAGTCACTTTAGAGAGAGTAAAAGAGGCCATACTTTTGTCTTGCGTGTACCTCTTCTTCGTCAGTCACAGGGCCATCATCTGCCATGTTCTAAGTGGCCCTGTAGAGATGCCCTTGGTAACTTGGCAGTGGGGACTGGCGCCTTCAGTCAGTACCCATAGCAGAATGAATCCTTCTTGTACCTGAGTGACCAAGTTCGGGTTTGAATGGTCACCGACAAGACTCCAGATGTATTCACCACTCTATCCTCGACATGTGACGGATAGGAAGTGGCCAGGAGGTGAGCCTCATCCACTGTTCTTATCCAAGGCATGGGTAACAAGTGTTCTGGGTTGCTAAGGTTTGCTTTTATTTGTGATGCAGAAGTGGAGCAGAGTGCAGTCTTTTACCACCATGGAGGAGCATTGTTTCCCTTGATTAATGCCTTTGGATTTGTTGGTCACCTATGTCATCTTATACACCAATTTATTGGGTACCTTAAATAATCTGATAGGTTGAGTGTTTTTAGCACTGAGAACTGAACTCATGTGGCCATTGACACACACCACCAGCAAGCAGTTCCTGTGAAGTTTCCCACACTGGCTTTGAACCTGCCATCTCCTGCCTCACCTTGGATTTATAGTTATGCATCACCACATCTATCTGATTTTGCGTCCTGAGTTGAGTGCACACAAGAGAAAGCTCTGTAACAGGTTGTATCTGTAATGCAGACTGCCCTGCCCTCAAAAGACCCAACATGCTAGAGAGGAACACAGTGAACACCAAGAGCCCCCAGGTTGTGGAGTGAAGCCAGGCCTCCTACTGTGCAGGATCACAGGCTATGCAAGGAGAGCTACGTGCCACTGGTCCTGCTGAGATTGAGACCCTGAGAATTGGATCTCACATTGGCAAGTGATTGAAGTTACTCCTCATTATCCACCAAGGCAAAGTGTTTCAGTATGGGCAAATAGGTCACCAATGCACTGTACAATGAAAATCTAAATCATTTTTCTTGACTTTTGATAGTGTTGTCTTCACCAAGTGTGGTGACACATCCTGTATTCTTAAGACTTGGGAGGCTGAAGCAGGCAGATCTTAAGTTTGAAGCTAGACTGCCCTACATATTGAGATCACAACACTACAGTGAGATTTTTGTCTCATAAAAATTGTTGTCTTCTTAGATACACAACAAATTTCTATGACTACTAGGTGTAATCCATAATCAATTATAATTTGGGGCCTGAGATATCACCTGGAGTTTGCCTTTTCTTCACTCAGCTGGCTTTGGTACCACTAATAAATCCTGACTCATATAAATGTAATTTCAGAGACTGGGGTAAATTTCAAAACTTTCTCAGGGACTGATCTATTTCGGTTTGGAATCACCCCCCACTAATCCACCTTTCCGATGAGTCCAAGGATGGGGACCCATTTTCCTGTCCCTTGACCCCCAAGCTAGTCAAAGTCTCTGTCCAGGATTTCAAATTCCCAGCTTGTTTCCGAACCCTCTGATCCCTGAATGAAAACGGTCCTGAATATGAAGGCAGCAGTCCTAGACTTGCCTTTACTTGTGATTATGGCTTTGTGACATTTTACCACTAAAGTGCCACTCTTATGTCATAAACCAGACCTTGTTTTTCCTCTCTTTTCTTTCTTTTTTATCTGAGGAATGAGCCAGGAATTATTTCCTTTACCAGAGCTGAAGATGGAATTCCGAGCCTCACACGTGCCAGCATGAGCCACATTCCTAGCCTTATTCCTTACTATTTATTTACTCATTTATTTGTATTATTATTATTATTATTTTGAGACAAGATCTTAGCAAATTGGATTGGTGGAACTTGAACTTGCCATCCCACTGCTTCACCTCCAGAGTAACTAGGATTACAATCTTGTGCCACCAACCCAACTATATCATAAGTGCCAAAGGTGAAACAGAGGGTTGCTTTGCTGTCATGCTCTGCTGTCGCAGTCATTGTCTCTGGGCTGCCCCATAGCCCTTCCCCACCTGAAGGAGACAAACTAAGGTAATGAACTGGGACCTGGCAGGCAGATCTACACTGCTCCTGTGTACCAGTGAGTGTGTAACACTGCTGATACTTTAAATGGTGACAAGCACTATTGTAACAATCTCTAACCTCTTTTTTTTTTAACATCTGTCCTTTTGCACCCCGATTTTTACTAATTAGAGATACCTGTGGGGTGCAAGCAGCCACACTCACAGAATCAGCTTGTTACCAAGTTGCCCTGGCAACCAGAGGCGTACCCAGCAACTTATGCACCAAGAAATGACACCACAATCTAGCCCAAAGACAGAGTACTGCCATGGTTCAGCGTAGCATTGCCATTGGTCAGCCACAAGGTGGAAGAAGACATTGGCAATGGGAGGCACCCCATGCCAGCACTTGCAAAAGGTGTGAGGCCTGAGATAATCCCACAGAGGCACTTCCCAAAGGCATGCACATTTGAGCACAGGTGTGTGCAAATAGGTGCTTGGTGCCAGTCTTGGTTCACCTACTGGTAAGAAGACCACACAGCATGTGATTCAAGTCATAGAGAAAAACTAACATAGGGATGGAGTACAGACAGGTGGTAGAGGTGAAGGGAGTCAGAACTTAGTATAGATGGCATCCAGGTAGCCAAAACAGGTACCTAGGTGCCACCTACAAGAAATGCAGTGTAGCTGAGACTCAGTGAAGGAAAAAGATCTTTGTGGAGAATGATTGGGAGCTGTGGTGGTGAGGAGTGAGATGTGAGATGGTGTGTGGGTGTGTGGGGCACATAGGTATAGCTGTTCATGAGGGTACTTTAGGGAGGGGGCTGAGCAGAAGCCCACATGGAGAATTCTAGAGGCCACCAGCATCTAACTGGGCTTTAGAGCCCTGTGGCTTAAAATGCCTGTGTCTCTTAAGTGCCCTTACACTCCATTGATAACCATTGAATGGAGATGGATGTGTTCATTCACTTGATGTGGAACTCAGTTTACAATGTACACTCATACAAAATCATCACATTATATACCTTGAATGTACACAGTGTTTATTGCCAGGTATTCCAACCAAATCATGAGAACGGACCATAGAGTCATCCTGCCTCAGCCTCTTGAGTGCTGGGATTGCAGGTGTGCACTGTGCCACCCAGCTCATACTATCTCATGTGCACCATGAATGGAAGATCCTACGCCTGACCTCATGTTCACTTTTCCTCCCTCACATTGAGCTTGAGCCTCTTAATGTGGGAGCTACACATTATGCTGAGACCTTCTAATCACTTGATATTTTTCCTTAAGCACTTAGTTAAGACATTGAGATAGCTCAGAAGGGCCTAAGTTAGGAACATAAATGTCTGCCTCTTAGTCACAGTTCAGGAAATATGTCTTGCTGTCTTTGAACCCACAAATTTCTGTGCTTGTGCAAGAATGTGTCTCTTAAAGGACACTGGCTCTCCACTGCCTGATTTTCCTTCTGACCATTGTAGGGGTCCGACCGTGGCATGGGGAGTCTGCTTACAAACTGCTGTGGTGCTCCCTGGCCTGTGTGGGTTGCACTCCTTTGATGGGGTGGACCTTCTGAAGTCTCCCAGTTCCTCCAGTGCCAGAAGGGCACATGTTGTGCCAAGCCGATGTCTGCAATACATACTGGTCCTGTCAGTTGCCCAACACACTTACAAGCACCTGTTAGTGGTTTTGTACTCTCCCCTCTCATGAAAATGTGGCAACAGCTTAATTGGAATTAGTGCATCTTTAATAAAGGAAACTGCTCCTCCTTCCTAGCAGTTGTGAGTAGCAAGAACTGGAGATGGGTGAGCTGCCTGATGTGGCCAGTATAACTGCTCCCAGTGGCCTAGGAGGCCACAGGCTGCAGCAGGCAGAGGAAGCCCAGGGTTTGATGCTGTGAGAACCTTTCTTTATTTTTACTTTCATACTTATATTTATTGGTACATTTCAGATATATAATAAACATACTCAGCCCAGGGAATTTGCACAAGAACCCTTGTGTAGCATTAAAGATGTACATGCACCTTTGAGTAAAGGCAGTAGCACTCAGCCTGTCCTGTTCTGGCTAGTGAGAATTTGCCTTCCTAGTTGTCCAAGTGCTTCAGTGCAAATATTTGAGGTGCCCTGAGTGCTGGGCAGCGCTCTGGAGTTGCCAGCTTTGGGATTAAGAAAAGAGTTTTCCCTAAGTGAGTCACCTTGAGCAGATAGCTTCTTCCCATTTTTGTCTGTGTTTGGCATCCAGTGGGAAGTAGTATGAAAGGCCATAGGATACATAGATGCCATTTATCCTTGAGCCCTCTAACGAGCTTCTCCACCATGGGCCTGTGTGTGTCCTCCAGGGAGTGGTGAGAAGCACAGCTGTGAAGTCAGAATGTAGCAGCGTTGTGGTGGGAAGATCCAGGGCTTGCACACACGGTGGGCTCTAGGGTGTCACTGCCATCCACGTGTGGTTGTATTTCGGTGAGTGGCATCCACCATTATAGTGTTGACCTCCACTTGGCACAGATACTTTGGGATCTGTGTTTGGAGTGGGTGATAAAGGTACATATGCCAAACATTTCTCAAACCAGTGACATCAATGCATTTTCAGCTGCATGATGTTTTTAGTCTCAGGCTTCTTGCTGGAGAAATCTAAGAGCCACCCCTACCTCAGTGCTTTTCTGTTGTCCTGAACTGTGCTCTGGCTGGCACATCCAGCTTGTCTTTGCATAGGACCTAGAACCAGGCTTGTGTTCCATGCTGAGGGTTTGTAAACAACCTACTCGCCATATAGATGTATAGACGAACCTTTTCTCAAGATGACACCAAGAGGCCTTTGCTGAAATCAGGAGGATTGACAGAAGTCCTGAGGAGCAGACCATCAGCCCTACTCTCGCCATGTAGGGTGGCAGTGCACAGAGGGCTGTATTCAGTTCACCTTCCAAATTCAGTTGTGCCATAAACCTAGTTCAAACTGTTCAAACCTAGTTCAAACATGTTAGCAGGATTCCACTCACCTGAGACGGTGCAGAGGGTGTCCACAAGGATGTGGAGGCTTCATATAGATAAATCCCTGTTTCAGTAGGAGCTGGATGGGGCTCTGCTCTCACCAGTGTATCGGGAACCACACAGGTCACAGATGGTCAGTACAAGGGGTGCCAGTGCCCTGCTCACATCCTCACTGTGCAGAGCTGCCCTCATGCTTGGGTTCATCCACCTGTGTGGGACCCACTCATATGTACATCATAAACTCTGTGATGAGCTCACCAAAATTTGGGACATGCAGAGAGATTCACATACACATTTTTCCAGGTGTTCTCATGCACCGGAGAAGGTCAGCTCCTAGAATTTCTGCCCACAGCCTGTTTCGAAGGCCTCCACACTTGCTTGAGTTGGGCAAAACAGGAATACGCTGCTCACAACCACGTTCAGAAGTGGTGAGGAAATACCTTAGCGCTGCTTACCAGAGGTGGTGAGGATATGAGTGGATGCTGCTTATGTGGTCATTTTAAAGGTTTCCACAGGTGGCTTTGGTGATCATATGTGAAAGCTTCAGGCCACATCCACCTTGGGACCCTTGGTTGCACATATAGGAGAAGAGGAGGAGCTCTGGTTCTGCACACAGATAACGTCAGCTGGACTTAACAGGCTGTGCTCACGTCATGATGCATTTGCACTAGTTTTTCAGGACACAGGAAGGTGAAGCTCAGCTCTGGGTTTGTACAGAGCTATGCAGCTACCTGAGATGGTGAGCCCGTGTGTGTGTTTGTATTTGGGGGTGTGTGTGTGTAAATGTGCATGCATGTGGGGGTATCTTGGGCATGCTGCACATACTCACCTTAGAGGCAGGTCTACACGTGCATGGGGGATTCAGGATACTGACGACTGTTCACGTCATTGCTGTGGAGGCCTCTACACGTGTGTGTGATCTCACAACAGACACATGGCTCTAGTCACCACCACACTGCAGAAGGCGTTCATAATTCTGAGATAGTAAGGAAAAGGTAGCATTACTGTCCTGTTCATGGGGAACAGAACTCCATATGTGACAGAGATGGAGGTACCTTGGTTGTGCTTTCCAGCTGTAGAGGGACCATACTTGCTCTGAGTGGCAGTACACAGAGAGCCGCTCCATGTTGCTGAGGTGCTCACAAATGCCCACGTCTGTCACATAGGGGATGGCCCTGCTCACAAGTGCACTGCACAGGCTCCCCACCTTCTTTAAGTTCAGTCGCATTGTAAGAGAAGGCCTCTTGATCCTTAAGAACCAACATGGCGGACAGACAACAGCAACTACCGGAGGCTCTCTGAAAGGCTTGGCTCAGAGGCCAGGAATGATGCGGACTAAGAAGACATGAACCGGTAGAGATATGCTCTGCTGACTCAGGAACGAACTGGGCTGAGAGAAACCAACTTAGAATACAGTCCTGGCGCTAAAATAGGAACAGAAAAGACTCAGTGTGGAGGCTCGACCCCGCGCCATTGGAAACCGCGATTTGGGTTTCCCGCCGCTCGGCAGCTGGCTGCCTCCACAGCGACTCAGCAAGGAGAGACACACAGAAGCTCTGTGAACGGGAGTCTGCGAACAGAGTCGAAAACAGGATGGACAAGGAGGCGTACACGAAAACTGACTGGTGGCGAGGTGAGTGAGAGAAACTGACCCCCTACCACAGTTTGACTCCAGCGGAGGACTTTCTGGGCTTGGGCAGTCCTGTAAGAGCAGGGCGCGGTGGTGACTACAGACACACATTCCCCTCTCGGACGGGATTGGTGAAAAGTGCCTGGCCTGCGTGACGCTGCGGGCGGACTCAGTAGGCCGGCCTAACCCAGATCCCAGAGCCTGACGGTGGCCCGGAGGAGCGACTGACTCCCGCGTAGGCTGCCTCCTCCGCAACTCCCTGGTGCGCAGCAGTGGGCGGGAACACCTAGCCAGCGCAATTTGATCAGGCTGTGGCTGACAGGCAGGGAAGCTGGACCTCCTATGTAAGCTTGCATTTTATAAGGAACAGAAAATATGGGAAAGGGAAGCAACAAGAAAGGCTCCTCGGCCCCCAATCCTGAGAATCAGGCAATAGTGGACACCGCACCAATATACATTAAGCGCCATATAGAGAGCCTCATAGACCAATTCAGGAATGAAGTTATCAACGACCTGAAGCTAGAAGTATGCAGAATAGTTAGAGAAATGCTAAGCACCACCCAGGAAAGAACAGATGGTGGAATGGAAGAACAGAAAAAGAGGGGAGAATTGCTTGATGGAGAAAACAGAGAAAGCATTGAGTATGTGAAGCAGGTTCAAAGGGACTATCAAGAAATTAAGAAGTCTATCCAAGACTGGCATAACAGCTTGAAAGAAACTAAGGACAGACTATCTGAACTGGAGGGCAGACTTGTAATATGGGAGAATGAAATGAAAAACTTCTTAAAAATAACAAAGAAACAAACAGCAATAATACAAAGACAAGAAGATGATAAGAGGATCCATAACTTAAGGATTAAGAACATAAAAGAAGAAGTAGGGACACAAGCAAGTGAACTACAAAAGCTACTCACAGAAATAATCCAGGAGAATTTTCCTAATTTAGCAAAAGGTAAAGATACTCAGATGTATGAGGCATACAGGACCCCAGCTACCTACAACCCTAACAGAGAAACACCCAGGCATATAATAATAAAAATTCCAGAAATTCAATACAAGAACAGAATATTAAAAGCTGTAAGAGACAAGAAACAGACCACTTACAAGGGAACACCCATCAGAATTACAGCAGATTTCTCTGCACAAACCATCAAATCACGAAGAGCATGGGGGGAAATAATTCAAGCTTTGAAAGATAATAATTTCCAGCCAAGATTGAGATATCCTGCACAACTGTCCCTGGAAATTGATGGAAAAACGAGGTGCTTCCAGGATAAAGAGGAACTGGGGGAATTTGCAACCACCAATTCAACCCTACAGAAAGTATTGCAGGATATTCTAAAAAAAGAAAAATACAAAGAACCCAGAAATAGTGGCGGGGAGGCCACAACGAATGGAGCAGAGAACAAAATGAAGAAGACAAACTGACAGCTACTGACAGAAAAAGAGCTCAACAGAAATGAGACAGAGAAGATTGGATGATAGGAACAGCTATTTTGGAGAAAATGACATCTTAATAGGTAATACTGATTTAGTACCATCTTGTTTTGAAGTCTCATCTAGCTTTTGTTCTTTTGTCTCCAATGGTCTAAACAGGTTGTATCTTATTGGATTTTATTATGTACAATAGTATAAGCAAAAACCTTTTAAAGACAAGGAGAATATACAGAAACCATTGTTCATTTTCTGTTAGTCGATTCTAAATACTCTGTAATGCTGTCATTCTCTTAAATGGTTTTACATTGTTTTGATATACTTAATGCTACAGTATACGAAGTTGTACTCAAGGACTTTAAGGAAAGAGTCTATATGGTAACTACTTTTGGGTCGGAATTATCTGGTGGTGAAACACTATTCTGCTTAAATGGTTATGTTTTGATCTGCCCTGTTTCGCTGTTATGCCCTCTTTTTTCTCAATCTCCACTCCATTATTTACTTTTTTATTTTTATCCGTTTAATTAAAGGGAAAAAATAGCAGGATATAATATAGTAACCCACTTTGACTTTCTATTATCTCGATTTGAAGCCCTGTATTACTCTCACCATCTTGTTTTTGACTGAGGTTCCTTTATTCTGTTTTGCTGGATAGTATCAGGTTCGAAAGTTTAGGCATCAGCTGAGAAGATAATGAGATTCATTATAACGCCCATTCTCGTTGACTTTTATCTACTTTTGAAGACCTACAATGTCTCCAATGTTTTGGTTTTGTCGGTTTTGTTCTTTACTGTTTTGTTCAATTGTATTACAACTAATGATATAGGCAATTCTATTAGAGATAGTGGGAGGCATTATGGTAACCATTGTTGATCACCTTGTATTATGTTTTTATATTATCTATTATGTCCACCCTTTTGACTTGACCGATTCTGTTCTGTTATGTCACATTTGGTTTTACTCTCTTCCAAAAAAGCAATAAGAACCATGGGAGCAATGAAACCCAAAATGTGTAATAGTCATTGTACAAAAGAGAGGAAAAGAAAGTGCTCTAAACTATATAACTGCATGTATATTTAAGTGTATAAGATAGAAAATGATATCACAGAGTTTTATTGGATCATTGAACAGAACTGTTTGGAGTATCATTGTTGGAATGTCCACTCTACAAGCTTTAATTTTGTGACTTGAACAATTATTTCTAAGATGGCAATATGTAATCCATTAACTAGTGATTTCCTACTGCGCATTTTTTTCTTCTGTAAATCTGTATAACTTGTACCCCTTCACTGTTTTTTTTTCTTTTCTCCTTAAATAAAAAATTTTTAAAAAAAGAAAAAAAAAAAAGAGAAGGCCTCTTTCCACTTTCACCTAGGAATGGCTCAAAAGGAGCCTCACATGTGCACACATGGGCTTCTCCGGCCTAGTAGAGATGGACTATATCTCAACACAGAGGTGTGATGCAGCCCAGACATAGGGAGAGGCTGTTCCCAGAGTCACCTGATGAAGAGCTCATGAACATCTGAGGTTGAGCATGCCATGGGGCATTTCTCCTGCCACATGGTGGAGCTGTCCGTGGCGTTCTCAGATTTGACATGTGGAGCTTGTGCTTCTAGTGGCCTTACACAGGGCTCACAGTCAGCAGAAGTTTGCACAGAGGGGAAGAGTGTTCACATCCCACTTATCTAAAGCTCTATAATTGGAGAGGTCATCACCACCTGGCCAGCTGCACTCTGCCTGAGGTTGTCTGGTCAAGAGAGGGCACTGCCCACAGAGAGGGCTGAACAGGGCTCCACAGGGGCCTGTTCTGTTCAGTGTGAGCATGGGGGAACCGTACCTGTTGCCTGGTAGAGTTGAGCAGGTTAATTTTTCTCCACACAGGCCTGTGGTGTTGACATAATGGGATGCTGGTCCATGTTACATGTTGAAAAGGGTTCCACATGCATGAGGTGAGCATCACTCTGACATGGCTCTGATGCCCTTTGTATTACAGAAGGTTTCCACCTACCTGCGAGGGTCAGTCAGCAAGTGGTGGGCCTCTCTCACCTCCAAGCTGTAGAGGGCTCCATGGGTGAGCTGATGTCCGCTGCATGTGGGACTCTGCTTGCCTTCTCTCTGTAGCAAGACCACACTTCCCTGGGATTGTCTGTGCATGGAAGGCCTGTGTCCACATTCACACTGTCCAGGGCTCCACCAGTGCCTGAAGTCATCAGGACATAGGCGAGGCTCTGCTGAAAGTCACATTGTGCAGGATCCCACATGTGACTGAGTTTGGCAGGACAGTGAAAGGCTTGCTCACATTCACATTAAGGACTGAGTGCACATCCATGGTGCTTAGGGCAAGGGCAGGGTTCTGGCCACATTCATATCGGGGAGCGCTCCATGTGTGCTTGAGGGAGTCAGAACATTGTGTGTCCCAGGGGCTTTGGGGGGCTCTGCTTACAGTCAAGTTGTACAGGGCTCCATTTATAGCCTTGGTGGTCAGGACATGGACATAGAGAGCTCTGTTTACAGTCACATGGTACAAGATGCAGCACAGGCCTTGAGGTCACCAGGACACACATATTTTATGTGATCCGGGCTCCAAGGAGGGGATTACTGTGCTTCCATGATCTCTTTAGAGGCTCACACATCATCTATGTGGTAGGGATCCAGACCCTTGATTCACAGCCCTGGTATACAAGGCTACACACATGCAGAACATGGGGTGCTCTGCTGTCCTCCATGTAGCTGAGGCATCCACTTACCAGATTATGTTCAAATAGTGCGGCTCACATTTGTTTTGTAGAATGAATTCTCTGCCACAAGTTGAGAGGCTGAAGACATAGAAAGCTCAGGTCACCCTGACCTTGTGACAGAGGTGTCCAAATCCCTGAGAGAGTCAGCAGACAGTTAGGCTGCTCACATCCACCTTGTCCAGAGTTTCCCAGTTGCCTGTGGATGTCATACCATGAAGAAGCCCTTGTCACATTCGGCTGGTTGTTCTTTTCAAACAGGCCATGGTTGTCATGATAGGGTTAGTCTCTGCTCACAGTACAGATGCACAGGGTTCCCCCCAGCACTGAACATATGGGGTATCTTTGTTCCCCTAGTAGTGTTCAACAGGAACTTCATGTGGTGTGTGAAGTAGGTTTGTGAACAATATAGTAATCCAAGCAGCCAAATTGATAAATTTGGAAATTTGTTAGTTGAGCTCAGCAACCATCCGTGGACTCCTGTTTCATAGTTCAAATGAGTGGCACTGAACTGGAAAGTTACAGAGCCTTTAAAACAGAAAACAAAAAGGCATTCTGTTGGAAACAATTTAGCTAGAATCTGACATTAAATTTTGGTTGACACCTGTATCCTGCTTCTTTGTTGAGCAGGTTAATTTTGCTCTTGTGAGTACAGTGCATTCTGCTTTTCTTATGAGACTTGTACCCTGAGTAATTTTTCAGTCTTCTGGGTCAAATACAGGGCACAAGATGGCGTTGTTTATGCTGAGCTACAACAGTGGGGACTTGGGATACTCTGGCCACATGTAGGTGGAAACTGGTCCAATACAGAGGTGTGATGTCGTTGGAACATGGGAAGGGGCCGTTTCCAAGGCCACTTGATAGAGAGCTCGCAAATACCTCAGGTTGTGAGGATGTGATGGAGTGATTCTCATGCCACATGGTGGAGGTGTCTGTAGCTACCTTAGTTTTAAGACTTAGGACCTGTAATTCCACTGATCTTGGAAAGGGCTCACAATCACAGCAGAAGTCTACACAGGGGAAGTGTGTTCACCTCCCCCTTGTCTAAGGCTCTATGCTTGGAATAGTGAGCCCACCAGGTTGGGCTGTGCCACTGCCTGAGGTTGTCTGGACAGGAGTGAGGGCTGCCACAAAGTGTGTTGCACAGGGCTCCATGAGAGCCTGAGTGTGGGACAGACACAGAGAAGCAGGCAGACAACAGAAGGAAACAGGGAAGAGAGAGCAGCCCTGCTCAGGGCACTGTCCACATCACCAGCTGAGGAGGAGGGAGAGCAGCTTCCCTCTGAGGTCAGTCAGAACAGGGAGCTCACAGTGTCAGCCACAGCAGGACAGACCTAGTGCGGGAACAGTGGGGTTCTAGGGATGACAGGCTCTGCAGTGAGTGCGGGAGAACGTGGGCCCTCTCAGCCTGCTCTCATCAATACCGAGACCTGACATGGCTCTCTACGGCTGTTCCATCTACTGTCCTTCCTGTGACTCAGCTGTCCACAAACTCTGACCCTCAGTTCAGAAGGACAATGTGCAAGGAATCCTTTCAGAGGATAAGAGTTCTCTTTTAAGGTGATAAGACCCTGAGAATGCTTAGTTCTCATGAGCAGATGCTCTCTCCAAAATCACCAGAGAAAACACAGCACCTTGCTAAAAGGCCAGTGTCTGTGGTTAGGTGAACGATGCCACAACTAGTGGTGGGTGCTTCTCACCCTTGAGAGTGAAATGTGTGGTCACCCTTGAGCCTGTGTCTTGACTCTAACACAATCCCTGTCTTGTCACACTTGCTCATGGTTCCTGACTGTGGATTGTTACCTGGAGTCCAGGGGCTGAGTCCTCTTCATCTCCATCAGAGTTGTGCACTGCAAACAAATTCAGAAAGGTCCAGATGATCACTGTATGGTGCCACTGTACCCAAGACACTTGGCTACCTTAGAATGTGGACACAGATGAGTGTGCAGCATTGTCAGGTGCACATAGAAACCCATACTGAATGCCCCTGTGTTGGCTCCACAGAAACCATCTGCAATGACATATTGCTCCCAGGGACACAGTGTCCTTATTTGGGGGTGATGATCCTCGCCCACTCTGAGTTGTGCTGGACAAGTTCACTTGGATATTGGGCCACAGAGCCCTGGATACACCTCCCTCCTGTCATGCACCTGGAATGCAGGGTCAGTGGATTCGTATCACCCCATAGCTCCCATCCCATCAGCTTCCTTTCATCAAGGACAGGAGATACAAGCCTGTCCCACAGTGTCCACCATCAGGCCCATTCCCAGCACCCTCCATCTTCCTTCTATCATGTATGTGTGGGAGTTCTCTCCCTGATACCCAAATCCCATAGCCATGTTCAATGACATCTGATCACTAGAGAAACCCCAGTAGTAACAAGAGTCCTCTGAAAGACACTCACAGAGATTCCCTACCAAAGGCTACAACTACAGTGTAAGACTCATTGAGATCCTTATGAGATGAGTAAACAGAAGTCAAGGCAGGATCCGCCTGCGGTATCTAACCTGGCTGAGCTGCAAGGTGAGGTTCTTGGCCGTCCTGCACCACTCTGAGTGGTTTTCTTGGTGGCTTTGTGCCTGGTGTCTCACAGGCTTGTCCTAAGTCAACAGCTCTCTAAGACTCTTTGTCATGTAGTACAGGATGTCACTCCGCTTTGGAATTCTGTCTATTGCCTTGAAACCTGTGGTGTTTGTGGTGATAAACCTGAAATGCACAGGAGAGAAGGGAAGACAAAACGCATAATTAGAGTTCACCTTTCAGTCATGTTCATGAATGACAACAGTATGTAACAAGGTCAGAGGGAAATCAATGCAGTGTAAATGGGGTGCTATCCAGTGATCAGGATGTATTCAGGGGTTTTCCTGAGTGTGTCCCAGAGACCCCTTCCAATGGAAAGCTGCCATGAGTCTGAGACTCACATACAATGACTTAGTGCAGTTGCATGCACAGGAAGTGTGATCCTGAGCACATCTGCACCTAGGATTCATTTCTGATAAAAGTGTTTCCTTATTTACAGTTTCCTGCTAATGAAAACCTCCCAGTGAGCTAAGTTCCCATGTGCAGAGGGGAGTTCCACATCCCTGAGCTTCATGCTGTAGGGAAAAAATGGCCATGTGTGATGAATATCGAAACCCATGGTCATTACAGCTCCTCTGTAGTCTATTCAGATATTTCAGAAATTAATAAAAGCAGTATTCCATAAAGCAAAGGACACACACGTGGCAGCATACTTTCAACATATACGTTGTGGCTACATGCCGGGGTGAAAGAAGTGTCTGTGTCACCGTGGTTATATCATTGGTCCTCCATCCTCACAGCTACCTGGTGCCCTTGGATTCCAGGGCATCCTCATCTGCCAGGTGATTCTCATTTTCTGAAAATAAAATCTTATAAGCATGGTCAGATTATACCATTCCTGCCTCATCTCCTGCAAGCCCACAACTGTTAATATCTGAAGAAAAACAGAATAATCTGAGACAATGCTGAAAATTTTTGTGAGAAGTTTTGGGGCATGCTTTCCGAGCTTCTGGACAAACAGATAGACTCAGCCCTGACAGTTCATCAATACAGGGACTGAGTCTCCATGCTGGGACCCAGCTCGGCAAGCATCTTCCCACAGACCCCAGGAATGGGCCTCATTGTCTTTGATGGTATTAGAAACATCAGACTGCAAGTCTTTGATCTCAGTGAACTGAGGAGACCCAGGGATGAGACTGAAGTGAAATAACAAACCCCTCAAGGAAGGGAAATCTTGGTGTTCCCCAAGACAGAGTTCTTTAGGTAACAGAAGAGGCTGTGGGCACCAGGCTGCAGCTTCAGGGGTGTGTGTTTACTGTGCATTTGCTTCACTGAGCCTATGTCTATGCAGACAATCCAACAGAGCCTCAAAGAGGAAAGGTCTGTGGGCCACTGACAAAAGACAGTGCTGGCATCCAGGGAGGGGAAACTGCCAAGGCTCAGTATCTACATGATACCGGCAGGTACAGTCATGAGTGTTTATGTCCTGGCAGGGAACTGACATCTTTCATGGGAGAGAGAACTAGAGGAGACAGAGATGCTGGCTGGGAGTGGAGGAACCATAGCATCATCTCCAGTGAACCCATCACCTGCAGCAAAATTTGCACAGTAACTAAAGATCAAAGAACAACATTCAGGAGCAGCAATTGGCAAGAGTAGTGCAAGGGACAGCAGCTGTTCCAGTTTGAAAAAGCAAAACTGTACAGATGAATAGAGCCTGCCAGGAGGAAGAGACAGTGATGGCTGTGAGCTGTTACAGTCTCTTCAACCTGTCCCCTCTGGATGGCCTGTGTCTGTCACCCTGAGTTTGCACTGCATGCACAGAAATGGGGGGTAATGCATGCAGTTCTCTTAGTGATGCAGGATTCACCAAGGGCCTGTGGAGAAGGGCCTCAGCCTCATCCACCTGGGCTGCAGTGGCACAGGGAGGCTGCTGGGTGTCAACGGCCTCACAGCTACCAGGGGAAGCCTTGTGCCCCTCACCCTGGGAGGATGGAGTTCATCTGCTTTCTCCTCATAGCATTGGGTATCTGTGTTCACACCGCTGGGATGGAGAACAGAATTAAACTTGGCAAGCCGGGACACAGGATTCTGAGGGCCCTGAGTGAGGGGTAAGGGAATGGTCATAGACACAGAGCACACAAAATTCAAAGATGAAATTTTTCTCATAGGAGGGCGGAGTGCAGCTTTCCAGATGGTAGGGACAGGAGATGCACAGTGCACAGGCCAGATGACAAGGTGATGATGACGGAGCTTCCACCCCTGTCTGACACAACCACTACTCACAACACACCCAGAGACCCCAGCAGATCTCTGCTTTCTCTCTCACCTGGGTTGCATTTGTGTATTTCCCAGTCACTGTTGTACAGATAGCAGAGCCTAGAGACCTCAGGCAGTGTAGTACTCTTTCCATAGGTGGAGGGACTTACAGCTTTATTCTTAGATTTCTTGGTATGAAATCCCAGCTAGTGATGTAAGACCACCCATGCAGAAGCAGATCCAAATCTCAGCCACAATGTCCCCACAAAACAGAGGCTAAAGAGGTCCTTTTGAGTACAAACTGTCTCATGAGGACATCACACACTGACAGAAAGGTGTTCCTCCTGGCTTGAGCAAATGGACTTAGAGCACCAGATCAGTTGCCTTTCTGCATGTGAAAGCTGGGCACTGTTGACCTGCTGATCTGTCCTTTGGGGACCAGCCTGTTACCCGGTCTTACATGTTGTCCCATGTATCCAGGTACCTGTGGGCCACAGGTGACTCCTGTAACATCCTCCTCCTTTTTTTTTATTTTAAAGAGAATAAGACAAAACAGGCATAACAGAGCAGATCAGAACAGAACAATGTAAGGAAAACAGTATTTCACCGGAAGACAACCCATAATTAACAGTAACTACCACGATGTCTCTTGCTTTGAAAGAGTTGAGCATAACTTCATATACAATAGTATCAAACATGACAAAATAATATAAAAACATTAAAGAGAATGACAGTATTTCAGGGTTTTCAGAACCAAATAACAGAAAACAAACAATGGCTACTATATTGTCTCATTTTCCATAGGAAATTTGTTTATACTTTCACACATAATATAATCCAATAAGGTACAACATGATAGAGCCAATGGAAACAGAAGAGCAAAAGCACGGTAGGACTTCAGAGTAAGATGATATTATATCAGTACTGGTTACTAGAATGACTTTTTTCCCTCAAATTAGCTGCTCATACCATCACAGATAATAAAATCAAAAAACCAGGACAAACACATTACAACTGCAATAGTTATAAGGCTTCAAAACAATTTAATGAGGAATCATCATTACCCTAAACTCTTATGTAATCTTACTATACCTTACATTAGGGAGACCATACGGTATTTATACATGTGAGTTTGATTTACCTCACTTATGAGTATGGTCTCAAGTTGCGCCCATTTATTAGTAAATATCTCAATGTGATCATTCTTTATAGCTGAGTAGTACTCCATTCTATAAAAATATCACAACTTTTTTTTTAATCCATTCCTCAGTTGATGGACACTTACTTGTTTCCAAGATCTGGCTACTACAAATTGTGCTGCTATAAACATGGGTGCACATATATCACTGTAGTATGATGTTTTCAGTCCTTCTGGGGATACACCCAGAAGTGGAATAGCTGGGTTGAATGGGACCTCCAATCCCAGATTTTTGAGGAATCTCCATACTGACCTCCATAGTGCTTATACCAGTCTGCACTCCCACCAACAGTGCAGGAGAGTTCCTTTTTCCCCACAGCTTCTCCAGCATTTGTTGTTGGTAGTTTTCTTGATCCTGGCCATTCTTTCTGGAACGAGATGAAATCTCAGTGTGGTTTTAATTTGCATTTCTCTAATGACCAATGATGATGAACATTTTTTCATGTATTTATTGGCCATTTGTATTTCTTCATCTGAGAAGTGTGTATTCATCTCAGATGCCCACTTTTGGATTGGGTCCTTGAGTTCCAGGAATCTGATTTTTTAATTCTTTATATGTTATAGACAGAAGTCCTTTGTCTGAGGGACAGTTCACTAAGATTTTTCCCAGTTTGTGGGTTTTCTTTACACCATGCTGGGGATTTCTTTTGACATGCAGAAACTTTTTAATAAGACGTGATCCCAGTTATTGATTCTGGGAGGTATTTTCTGTGCGATTTGATTCCTGTTCATGAATTCTCTACCTACGCCTGTGTCTTCAAGATTTTTACCTACTTTGTCTTCCAACAGATTTAGTGTTTCTGTTTTAATATTCAGATCTTTGATCCATTTACATTTTAGTTTAGTACATGGTGATAGGCATGGGTCTAGTTTTAATTTTTGGCGTATGGAGAGCCAATTTTTCCAGCACCATTTATTAAAGAGACTGTCATTTTTCCAGTGAACATGTTTGGCCCCATATCAAAGATAAGGTGGTTGAGTGTGTTTGTAGTTGTGGTTGTATCTTCTAATCTATTACACTGATCTTCATCTCTGTTTTTTTTCAGTGCCATGTTGATTGTATTACAGTAGCTTTGTAGTATAACTTCAAGTCAGGGATTGTGATGCCTCCTGCCTTGTCTTTGCTGCTTAGAATTGCCTTTCTTATTCTAGGTCTCTTCTGGTTCCAGATGAATTTTAGGAGTGGTTTCTCTAGATCTATGAGGTATGTTGATGGTATTTTTATTGGGATTGCATTGAATCTGTGTAACAGTTTTAGGAGAATGGCCGTTTTCACAATATTTATTCTTCCTCTCCACGAGCAAGGGATGTCTTTCCATTTTCTGAGATCCTCTTTGATTTCTTTTTCAGGGTATTATAATGTTCCCTGTATAGATCTTTTACTTCTCTCATGAGATTAATTCCTAAGTATTTCATTTTTTGGATGCTAGTGTGAAGGGTGTGGCTTCTCTTATTTCTCATTGATCTTGTTAGTTTATAGGAATGCTATTGATTTTTGGTGTTAACTTTGTATTCAGCTACATTGCTGAATTTATTTATTATACCTAGGAGTCTTTCAATGGGGTTGGGGGTCTTCTATGTAGAGTATCATGTTGTCTGCAAATAATGATATTTAACTTCCTCTTTTCCTATCTTTATCCCTTTTATTTCTCTCTCTTGTCTAATTGCTTTGGCTAGTATTTCCAGTACTATGTTGAATAGGAGTGGTGATACGGGACATCCTGATTTTAAGGTAAACACCTTCAGTTTTTGGCCATTTAATATGATGCTGGCTGTTGGTTTGTCATAGATGGCCTTTATTATATTCAGGTAAAGAACCATCTATTCTAATGTTCTGTAAGGTTCTTATCCTGAATGATTGTTGGACCTTATCAGAAGCTTTTTCTGCATCTATAGAAATGATCATGTGATTCTTACTTTTGACTTTATTGATGTAGTGGATTACATGTATTGATTTACGTATGTTGACCCATCCCTGAATTCCTGGGATGAATCCCACTTGGTCATGGTGTATATTCTTCGTAATGATTTGCTGCATCCTATTTGCCCATATTTTATAGAGAATTTTTGCATCTGTGTTCATTAAGGAGATTGGTCTATAGGTCTCTTTTTTAGTTGGGTGTTTCTCAGGTTTTGGTACTACAGTTATATTTGCTTTCAGGAATGACTTAGGAAGAATTGCTTTCCTTTTGATTTCACTGAAAAGTTTGAGGAATCTTGGCATTAAGTCTTCTTTGTATTTCTTGTAAAATTCTATAGTGAATCCATCTGGGCCTGGGCTCTTCTTTGTAGGTAAGGACTTAATTACATTTTCAATTTCATTGATAGAAACTGGGTTATACAGCAGTTTTACATCTTCTTGATCCATCTTTGGTAGTTCATATGTTTCTAGGAATCTGTCCATTTCTTCTGTGTTACAAACTTATGGAAGTAGAGGTTTTGAAATTAGGTGTTGATGATCTTCTGTATTTCTACAGGGTCTGTAGTGATTTCACCTTTTTTGTTCCTTATTGCATGAATTTGGGCTTTTTATTTCATTTCTTTAATTACATTGGCTAGGGGCTTATCAATTTTATTTATTCTTTTTTTAAAAAATTTATTTAAAAGGAAAAACAAAAAACAAAACAAAACTGTGTAGGGTACAAGTAATACAGAATTACAAAAAAGAAAAAAACAGTAAGAAATCACCAGTTAATGGATTACACATTATCATCTTAGAGACAGTTGCTCAAATCACAGTATCAAAGCATACAAAGTGGAGATTCAAACAGTGAGACTGCAAACAGTTGTGTTCAGTGATCCAATAAAAACATTAATATGGTCATCTACCTTGACACACCTAAACACACTTGCAGTTGTATCCTTTAGAGCATTTTTTCCTCTCTTTTTACAACAAAATTTACACATTTTGGGTTTTATTACTCCCATAGTTCTTACTACTTTTTTTGGAAGTGAATAAAACCAAATATGACAAAAGGAAGCTGTCAGTCAAAACCAAGGATAGACATAGCACATGATGTAAAAACAGAGTACAAGGTTCTTAACAATGGTTACCTTAATAATGCCTCTTGCTTCCTTAAAAAGAATTGTCTATCTCATTAGGTATTATAAAGTTGAACAAAACAGTACAGAACAAGACCAATAAAACTTAAACATTGTAAACATTACAGAACTTCAAAAGAAGATAGTAGTCAAACCAGAATGGGCATCATAGTGAATCTTATTGCCTTCGAAATAGTTATCTATACCCTCAAACTTGAAACTATCAAACAGAATGGAACAGAGTTTAATCAGTCAAAACAAGATAGTGGGAGTAATACAGGACTTCAAATCAAGTTAATAAGAAATCAAAAGAGTTATTATAATATATCCTGCTAATTTTTTTTATTTTTTGCCTTTTAAATAAAAAATAATAAAAAAACTAAATAATTTTTTAATGAATAAGGGAGAGATTGAGATAAAAGAGGACATAACAACATAACAATTCAGGTCAAAGCATGACAATTTCAGCAACCTAGTGCTTCACTAGCAAATAACCCGACTTAATAGTAGTTACCATAGTATCTTTTTCCTTGAAATATTTGAATATAACTTCGTATACTATAGCATCAAACATATCAAGACAGTGTAAAACCATTCAAGTGGATGAAAGTATTGTAAGGTATTTAGAACCAGCTAACAGAAGATGAACAATGGTTTCTATATTATCTCTTTGCCTATAACAATTTTTGTTTATACTATCACATATAATAAAATCCAGCAAGATACAACATGATAAAACCAATGGAGACAGAAGAGCCATAGTTTGGTGGGACTTCAAAACATGATGATATTAAATCAGCACTAGCTATTATGATGTCTTGTTTTCTTCAAAATAGCTGTTCATTTCCTCACAGGCGATAATATCAAGCAGCCCAGAATAAAGACATTCCAATTAATAAGTGAAAACTTTATAAGGCTTCACGGCCACATAATGGGGAATCATGATTACCACATACTTTTATATATTTGAATCATTTCTTATACTAGAGAAACTATTCGGTATTCATACATGTGAGTTTGATTTATTTCACTTATGTTTATGGTTTCAAGCTGCACCCATTTATTTATAAATATCTCAATGTGATCCTTCTTTATAGCTGAGTAATACTCCATTGTATAGAAATACCACAACTTTTTTTATCCATTCCTTAGTTGATGGACACTTTGGGTTGTTTCCAAGATCTGGTGATTACAAATTGTGCTGCTATAAACATAGGTGCGCATGTATTACTGTGGTATGATGCTTTCAGTTCTTCTGGGAAGATGCCTAGAAATGGAATAGCTGGAACAAATGGGGCTTCCAATCCCAGCTTTTTAAGAAATCTCCAGACTGACCTCCACAAAGGCTGTACCAGTCTACACTCCCACCAACAGTACAGGAGAGTTCCTTTTTCCCCACAGCCTCTCCAGCATTTGTTGTTGTTGGTTTTCTTGATCCTGGACATTCTTTCAGGAGTGAGATGGAATCTCAGTGTGGTTTTAATTTGCATTTCTCTAATGACTAATGATGATGAACATCTTTTCATGTATTTATTTGCCATTTGTATTTCTTCATCTGAGAAGTGCGTATTCATCTCAGATGCCCATTTTTGGACTGGATCTTTGAATTTTGAGGGTCTGAGTTTTTTTAGTTCTTTATAAGACAAAAGTCCTTTGTCTGAGGGACAGTTCACTAAGATCTTTTCCCAGTTTGTGGGTTTTCTTTTCACTATGTTGGAGTTTTTTTTTGACATGCAGAAACTTTTTAATAAGAGGTGGTCCCAGTTATTGATTCTGGGAAATACTGATTCCCAGTATTTCCCATGTGGTTTAAGTCTTGTTCATGAATTTTCTATCTACCCCTATGTCTTCAAGGTTTCTACCCAATTTGTCTTCCAATATATTAGGTGTTTTTGTTTTAATATGATCTTTGATCCATTTAGATTTTAATTTAGCACATGGTGATAGGCATGGGTCTAGTTTTAGTTTTCAGCAAATGGAGAGCCAGTTATTCCAACACCATTTATTAAAGAGACTGTTGTTCTTCCAATGAAGCTGCTTGGCTCCTTTATCAAAGATAAGGTGGTTGAGTGTGTTTGTAGTTGTGGTTGTATCTTCTGATCTCTTCCATTGTTCTTTGGCTCTGTTTTGATTCCAGTACCATGTTGATTTTACTACTGTTGCTTTGTAGTATAACTTCAAGTCAGAGGTTGTGATGCCTCCTGCTTTGTCTTTGCTGCTTAGAATTGCCTTTCCTATTCTAGGTCTCTTCTGGTTCCAGATGAGTTTTAGGAGTGATTTCTCTAGATTTATAAGGTATGTTGATGGTATTTTAATTGGGATTGCATTGAATCTGTATAACAGTTTTGGGAGAATGGCCATTTTCACAATGTTTGTTCTTCCTCTCCATGAGCAAGGGATGTCTTTCCATTTTCTGAGATCATCTTCAATTTCTTTTTTCAGTGTATTATAATTTTCCCTGTATAGGTCTTTCACTCCTTTCATAAGGGTAATTCCTAAATATTTCATTTTTTTGGTTGCCAGTGTGAAGACTGTGACTTCTCTCTCTGTGATTTTGTTGTTCGTGTATAGGAATGCTATTGATTTCTGAGTATTGATTTTGTATCCAGGTACATTACCAAATTTATTTATTATATCTAAGAGTCTTTCAATGGAGTTTAGGGGGTCTTCTATGTAGAGTATCATGTCATCTGCAAACAATGGTAGTTTAACTTCTTCTTTTCCTATCTTTACCCCTTTTATTTTTTTCTCTTGTCTAATTGCTCTGGCTAGGACTTCCAGTAGTATATTAAATAGGAGTGGTGATAAAGGACATCCTTGTCTTGTGCCTGATTTTAAAGTAAAGGCCTTAAATTTTTGGCCATTTAGTATGATATTGGCTGTTGGTTTGTCATAGATAACCTTTATTATATTGAGGTAAAGACCATCTATTCCAATTTTCTGTAAAGTTCTTATCACGAATGAGTGTTGCACCTTATCAAAAGCTTTTTCTGCATCCATAGAAATGATCATGTGATTCTTACTTTTGGCTTTATTGATATGGTTGATTACATTTATTGATTTACGTATGTTGAACCATCCTTGCATTCCTGGGATGAATCCCACTTGGTCATAATGTACAATCTTCTTGATGATTTGCTGCATCCTATTTGCCAATATTTTATTGAGGATTTTTGCATCTGTGTTCATTAGGAAGATTGGTCTATAGTTCTCTTTTTTAGATGGGTCTTTCTCAGGTTTTGGTACTAGAGCAATATTTGCTTCCAGGAATGACTTAGGAAGGATTGATTCCCTTTCAATTTCATTGAATAGTTTGAGGAGTGTCGGCATTAGGTCTTTTTTGTATTTCTTGTAGAATTCTGGTGTGAATCCATCTGGGCCTGGGCTCTTCTTTGTAGGTAAGCACTTAATTACATTTTCAATTTCATTAATAGAGATTGGGTTATTCAGCAGTTTTACCTCCTCTTGATCTGGCTTTGGTACTTCATATGTTGCTAAGAATCTGTCTATTTCTTCTGTGTTATCAAACCTTTGCGATTAGAGGTTTTCGAAATAGGTGTTGATGATCTTCTGTATTTCTATAGAGTCGGTAGTGATTTCATCTTTTTTTATTCCTTATTGCATGAATTTGAGTTTTTTCTTCCCTTTTTAAAATAAGGTTAGCTAGAGGCTTATCAATTTTATGTATTCTTTCAAAGAACCAACTATTTGATTCATTGGTTCTTTGGATTGTTTTCTTAGTCTCTATTGCATTGATTTCTGCTCTGATTTTTATAATTTCCTATCTTCTTTTGGCTTGACTTACTCATCTTTTTCTAGCTGTTTGAGTTATAGCATCAGGTTATTTATTTGTATTTGTTCTGTTTTCTTGATGTGGGAATTCAGTGCAATAAATTTTCTTCTGAGGACAGCTTTCATTGCATTCCACAGATTCTGGTAAGTTGTATCTGTATTTTCATTTTCTTGTAGATATTGTTCAGTTTCTTCTTTAATTTCCTCTGTAACCCACTGATTACTCAAGAGTGTGTTATTCAGTTTCCATGTGTTTGTGGGATTTTTACATTATCTTTTATCATTAATTTCTAATTTCAAAGCGCTATGATCCGATAACATGCAAGGGATGATTTCAACTCTTTTGCATTTGTTTAAATATGTTCTGTGAGCTAATATATGGTCTATTTCAGATAATGACCCATGTACTGCTGAGAAGAATGTGTATTCTGATGTTGTTGGGTGGAACATTCTATATATGTCTATCAAATCCATTTGTTCGCAGGTGTGATTCAGTTCTGTTATTTCTTTGCTCATTTTCTGTCTGGTTGATCTGTCCGTTGGTGTCAATGGTGTATTAAGGTCTCCTGTTACAATTGTGTTACTGATAATTTGATTTTTCATTTCTGTTAATAGTTGTTTTATATAACTGGGTGCCCTGGAATTTTGTGCATATATATTTAAGATAGTTATCTCTTCCTCTTGGAGTTTTCCCCTAACAAGTATGTAGTGACCTTCTTTGCCCTTTCTGATCATTGTTGGTTTAAAGTTCATGTTGTCTGCAAACAGAATGGCTACTCCTGCTTTTTTTTGGATTCCTGTTTTGTGAAGTATTGTTTTCCATCCTTTGACTTTCAGTGTGTGAGTATCCTTCTGGGTTAGATGGGTTTCCAGTAAACAGCATATGGATGGATTTTGTTTCTTGATCCATTCTGCCAGTCTGTTTCTTTTGAATGGTGCATTGAGACCATTTACATTAATGGTTATAACTGTTATATATTGGTTTATTGTTGACATGTTGTTTTTCTGCTGTTGCATCTTTATCTTTCTGTTCTGTTTAATTATTTGCTTTGCTTAGTGGTTTTTTCCTTTGTGTATCTAAAGTGTCCCTCAATATTTTTTTCAGGGTTGGCTTGGTGATCATGAAGTTCTTCAGCTGTTCTTTGTCATGGAACTATCTTATTTCACCATTGATTTTGAATGATAGTTTTTCAGGGTACATCAGTCTTGGTTGGAAATCATTTTGCTTTAGAATCTGGAATACTTCACTCCATGCTCTTCTTGACTTATAGTTTGTGCTGAGAAGTCTGCTGTGATTCTGATAGGTTTTCCTTTATAAGTGATCTGTCTTTTCTCTCTGACAGCTTTTAATAATCTATTCTTGTGCTGGATTTCTGGGATGGTGATTATTATATGGATGGGTATAGTTTTATTTTGGTTATACTATTTGGAGTTCTATAGGCTTCACTGAACCTGATGTCGGTTTCTGATCTCATGCTTGGGAAATTTTCAGCTATTACTTCTTTAAATATCCTCTTGTTGACATCCTTTATGTTGTCCCCTTCTTTTTCATTAATCCCTATCAATCTTACATGTTTTTCTTTACATCATCTTGCAGTTGTTGAATTGTTATTTCCTGATTCCTTGTTTTTTTTTAAAAGATCTTTCCTTTCCTGTTCACTAGCTGCAATCCTGTCTTCAAGGACAAGTCTATCTTCACTTTTTTTCTTCAAGGATAATTCTATCTTGACTTTCATTGAGGCAGTTTTTACAGCTTTCAGTGGAGTTTTTGATTTCCTGTATATCTCTGTGCATCTGCTTTATGTATTTTGTTTCTTATATTGCTCATCTAGGGATTCTATCTTTTTGTTTAGTTCCTCCAATTTTTTAACTATGTTTTCTTTAGATATATTCAGCATCTCTTTCATTTCTTTCATCATTTCTTCTTTTACCTGGGAGATTATTTCAAGTTTGAATTCTTTTAAAGCTTCCCAGAGTTGCTTGTTTATTTCAGTAGCTATTACGTCCGATATTTGAGGTGCATGGCATATATTTTCTCCTATATACATCATTCCTAGGGTTTCTTGAGATGGGTTGGAGGTTTGAGGTTGTAATTTGGTCTTTCATTTTCCTATATTTCTGTGTTTCAAGTGTTATTTGAAAGCTCCCTCAGGGTCTGTTGGAAATCCACTTCTAATGGATTGCAGCTCCTGTGACTCTGGCACCCAGTTCCCCCAAGCCGCTGGGCCTCTGGAACCCGTGGGGCTCGCCTGCCTGCTTAGAACTCCGCAGTCCCAGACAGGCTGGGCTCTGGGGACAGTGTGCGCCTGCCTGCTTGCTTGGAACTGCACAGTTCTCCCAGTACAGCCGGAATGGGTGGCTCCTCGGACCTGCCTCACCACTTCACTGCACCCGTAAGGCTTGAGGGCCCCAAACAGGCTAGGCTTGGGGGAGAGTACGCAGGGCACTTACCCCAGGACATGGGGCCTCTGGAACTGGTGATGCCCCCCTGCTTGCTTAGAAATCCACAGTCCTCCAGACACACGGGGCGGCAGATGCAGGTGGCCCAGACCTGCCCAGCCGTTCCACTGCACCCAGACGGTGCGAGGGTCCCAAACAGGCTGTGCTCTGGGGACAGTGTGCACCCCAATTTTATTTATTCTTTCAAAGAACCAACTCTTTGATTCATTGATTCTTTGGATTGTTTTCTTAGTCTCTATTGCATTAATTTCTGCTCCGATTTTTATGAATTCCTTCCTTCTTCTGGCTTTGGACTTGACTTGCTCTTCTATTTCTAGCTGTTTGAGGTGTAGCATCAGGTTGTTTATTTGTATTCGTTCTGTTTTCCTGATGTGGGAACTCAGTGCAATAAATTTTTCTCTGAGGACAGCTTTCATTGCATTCCACAGATTCCGGTAATTTGTATTTGTATTTTCATTTGCTTGTAGGTATTGTTTAGTTTCTTCTTTAATTTCCCCTGTGATCCAATGATTGCTGCAGAGTGTGTTATTCAATTTCCATGGTTTGTGGGATTTTTGCATTTTCTTTTATCCTTAATTTCTAGTTTCATGGCGCTACGATCTGATAACATGCATGGGATAATTTCAACTCTTTTGCATTTATTTAAATATGTTCTGTGGGTTAGTATGTGGTCTGTTTTAGAGAATGTCCCATGTACCACTGAGAAGAATGTATATTCTGATGTTGTAGGATGGAACACTCTGTATATGTCTATCAAGTCCATTTGTTCACAGGTGTGATTCAGTTCTGTTATTTCTTTGCTGATTTCCTGTCTGGTTGATCTGTCCTTGCTGTCAGTGGTATGTTAAGGTCTCCTGTTATAACTGTGTTATTGTTAATCTGATTTTTCATTTCTATTAATACTTGCATTGTATAACTGTGTGCTCTGGAATTTGGTGCATATATATATATATATATATATTTTAAATTTTATTTAAGGAGAAAAGAAAAAAAAGCAGGGAAAGGGTACAAGTTGTACAGATTTACAGAAAAAAAATGAACAGTAGGAAATCACTAGTTAATGGATTACATATTGTCATCTTAGAAATAATTGTTCAAGTCACAAAATTAAAGCTTGTAAAGTGGACATTCCATCAATGATACTGCAAACAGTTCTGTTCATTGATCCAATAAAACTCTGTGATATCATTTTCTATCTTATACACTTAAATATACATGCAGTTATATAGTTTGGAGCACTTTCTTTTCCTCTCTTTTGTACCATGACTATTACACATTTTGGGTTTCATTGCTCCCACGGTTCTTATTACTTTTTTGGAAGAGAGTAAAACCAAATGTGACATAACAGAACAGAATCGGTCAAGTCAAAAGGGTGGACATAATAGATGATATAAAAACATAATACAAGGTGATCAACAATGGTTACCATAATGCCTCCCGCTATCTCTAATAGAATTGCCTATATCGTTAGTTATAATACAATTGAACAAAACAGTAAAGAACAAAACCGACAAAACCAAAACATTGGAGACATTGTAGGTCTTCAAAAGTAGATAAAAGTCAACAAGAATGGGCGTCATAATGAATCTCATTATCTTCACAGCTGATGCCTAAACTTTCGAACCTGATACTATCCAGCAAAACAGAATAGGGGAACATCAGTTAAAAACCAGATGGTGAGAGTAATACAGGGCTTTAAATCAAGGTAATGAAAAGTCAAAGTGGGTTACTATAATATATCCTGCTATTTTTTTTCCTTTAATTAAAAGGATAAAGATAAAAAAGTAAATAATGGAGTGGAGATTGAGATAAAAGAGGGCATAACAACGAAACAGCGCAGATCAAAACATAACCATTTAAGCAGAATAGTGTTTCACCACCAGATAATCCTAATCTAAAAGTAGTTACCATATTGTCTCTTTCTTTGAAATCCTTGAGTACAACTTCGTATACTGTAGCATTAAGTATATCAAAACAATGTAAAACCATTCAAGAGAATGACAGCATTACAGAGTATTTAGAATCGACTAACAGAATATGAACAATGGTTTCTGTATAATCTCCTTGTCTTTAAAAGGTTTTTGCTTATACTATCGTACATAATAAAATCCAATAAGATACAGCCTATTTAGACCATTGGAGACAGAAGGACAAAAGCTAGATGAGACTTCAAAACAAGATGATACTGTATTACCTATTAAGATGTCATTTTCTCCAAAATAGCTGTTCCTATCATCCATTCTTCTCTGCCTCATTTCTGTTGAGCTCTTTTTCTGTCAGTAGCTGTCAGTTTGTCTTCTTCATTTTGTTCTCTGCTCCATTCGTTGTGGCCTCTCTGCCATTATTTCTGGATTCTTTGTATTTTTCTTTTTTTAGAATATCCTGCAATACTCTCTGTAGAGTTGAATTGGTGGTTGCAAATTCCCCCAGTTCCTCTTTATCCTGGAAGCACCTTGTTTTTCCATCAATTTCCAGGGACAGTTGTGCAGGATATCTCAATCTTGGCTGGAGATTATTATCTTTCAAAGCTTGAATTATTTCCCCCCACGCTCTTCGTGATTTGATGGTTTGTGCAGAGAAATCTGCTGTAATTCTGATGGGTGTTCCCTTGTAAGTGGTCTGTTTCTTGTCTCTTACAGCTTTTAATATTCTGTTCTTGTATTGAATTTCTGGAATTTTTATTATTATATGCTTGGGTGTTGCTCTGTTTGGGTTGTAGGTAGCTGGGGTCCTGTATGCCTCATACATCTGAGTATCTTTACCTTTTGCTAAATTAGGAAAATTCTCCTGGATTATTTCTGTGAGTAGCTTTTGTAGTTCACTTGTTTGTGTCCCTACTTCTTCTTTTATGTTCTTAATCCTTAAGTTATGGATCCTCTTATCATCTTCTTGTCTTTGTATTATTGCTGTTTGTTTCTTTGTTATTTTTAAGAAGTTTTTCATTTCATTCTCCCATATTACAAGTCTGCCCTCCAGTTCAGATAGTCTGTCCTTAGTTTCTTTCAAGCTGTTATGCCAGTCTTCTATAGACTTCTTAGTATCTTGGTAGTCCCTTTGAACCTGCTTCACGTATTCTATGCTTTCTCTGTTTTCTCCATCAAACAATTCTCCCCTTTTTTTCTGTTCTTCCATTCCACCACCTGTTTTTTCTTGGGTGGTACTTAGCATTTCTCTAACTATTCTGCATACTTCTAGCTTCAGGTCGTTGATAACTTCATTCCTGAATTGGTCTATGAGGCTCTCTATATGGTGCCTTATGTATATTGGTGCGGTGTTTGCTATTGCCTGTTTCTCAGAATTGGGGGCCGAGGAGCCTTTCTTGTTGCTGCCTCTTCCCATGCTGCCTCTTCTTCTCTGTTCCTTATATATGCAAGCTTATATAAGAGGCCCAGCTTCTCTCCCAGTCAGCCACAGCCTGATCCAATTGCGCCAGTTAGGTGTTCCTGCTCACCGCTGTGCACCAGGGAGTTAGGGACCAGGCAGCCTACGCGTCTCCCCTCCCGGCCACCGTCAGGCTCTGGGATCTGGGTTGGGACAGCCTACCAGGTCCACCGGCAGCGTCACGCAGGCCAGGCACTTTTCACCAATCCCACCCGAGAGGGGGATGTGTGGCTGGAGTCGCCACCGCGCCCTGCTCCCGCAGGACTGCTCAGGCCCAGAAAGTCCTCCGCTGGAGTCAAACTGTGGTAGAGTGTGGTAGAGTGTCAGTTTCTCTCACTCACCTCGCCACAAGTCAGTGCACGCCTCCCTGCCGTTCGCAGATTGCCGTTCTCAGAGCTTCCGCACGTCTGTCTCCTTGCCGAGCCGCTGTAGAGGCAGCCAGCCGCTGCGTGGCGGGAAACCCAAATCGCGGCTTACAATGGCGCGGGGTCCAGCCTCCACACCGAGGCTTTTCTGTTCCTGTTTTAGCACCAGGACTGCATTCCAAGTTGGTTTCTCTCAGCCCAGTTCATTCCTGAGTCAGCAGAGCATATCTCCATCTGCTTATGTCTCCTTAGTCCGCACCATTCCTGGCTTCTGAGCGGAGACTTTCAGAGAGCCTCCAGTAGTTGCTGTTATCTGTCCGCCATGTTCTCCCGGAAGTCCCGGTGCATATATATTTAAGTTTGTTATCTCTTCCTCTTGAAGTTTCCCCCTAACCAGTATGTAATGACCTTCTTTATCTCTTAAGATCATTCTTGGTTTGAAGTTCACATTATCTACAAACAGGATACTCCTGCTTTTTTGGGGGTTCCTGTTTCATGTAGTTCTGCTTTCCATCCTTTGACTTTCAGTCTATGATTTTCCTTTTGGGTTAGATGTGTTTCTTGTAGACAGGATATATTTGGATATTTTTCTTGATCCATTCTGCCAGTCTGTTTCTTTTAATTGATGAATTGAGACTATTTACATTAATGGTTGTAACTGCTATGTATTGGTTTAATGTTGACATATTATCTTTTTGCTGTTGCATCTTTATCTTTCCATACTATTTAGTTGTCTGTCTTGTTTATTGGTTTTTTCCTATGTGCATCCAAAGTGTCTTTCAGTATTCTTTGCAAGGTTGGCTTGGTGATCATGAAGTTCTTAGGCTGTTCTTTGTCATGGAAGTATCTTATTTTTCCATCCATTTTGAAGTACGGTTTTTCTGGGCACATCAGTCTAGGTTGGAAGTCATTTTCCTTTAGGATCTGAAATACTTCACTGCTTGCTCTGCTTGACTTCATTGTTTGTGTTGAGAAGTCTGCTGTGATTCTGGTTAGGCTTTCCTTTATAGGTGATCTGTCTCTTCTCTCTGATAGCTTTTAATATTCTATTTTTATGTTGTATTTCTGGGATGGTGATTATTAAATGGGTGTAGTTTTGCTTTGATTATGGCTATTTGGAGTTCTATATGCTTCATTAATCCTAATGTCAGTTTCTGTTCTCATGTTTGGGAAATTTTCAGCTATTATTTCCATAAATAGTCTCTTGATATCATTTGTGTTGTCCCCTTCTTTTTCATTTATCCCTATCAATCTTATGTTGTTTTTCTTTGAGTCATCTTGCAGTTGTTGGATTATTGTTTCCTGATTCCTTGTTATTTTTAAGAGATCTTTCCTTTCCTGTTCACTAGCTGCAACCCTGTCTTTGAGATCTGAAATTCTATCTTTACTTTCATTGAGGCAGTTTTTTACAATTTTCAATGTAATTTTTGATTTCCTGTATATCTCTTTGAATCTGCTTTATGTATTCTGTTTATTTCTTATATTGTTCATCTAGGGACTCTATCTTTTTGTTTTGTTCCTCTGATTTTTTAACTGTGTCTTCTTTAGATATATTCAGCATCTCTTTCATTTCTTTTATCATTTCTTCTTTTACCTGTAAGTAAATTCACAAAGGGACAGTCAGGCAGTGAGTAACTCCCTGGCCCCATCACAGACACCAGGGTTTCTCTGGCATGAAAATGGAAATATCTACATGGGATTAGGGGAGGGCACCAGATCTCCTTATTTTCTGATGAAGCACATGAGCTCTCAATTTACAAAAGATTGTGTACTTGCTTCAATTTCAAGGAGCCCAGAGTCAATTCAGGATGCTGTGCATACAGGACAGAGGTGGTGGGGTCAATGCCATGCTTCTGGGAAGGTGAAAACCCTAGGTTTAGGCTCAGCAGATCTGGAGAGTGCATCCCAGGAGTGTGCTCTGCTTCCTTTCCTTCCACACCTACCACTCATCAGCAGGGCACTCAGGTTAGAGCAGCGGAGCAACACTGAAGAATTTCAGCACCACAGTGTGCCAGCAGCTGTGTGTGGTGACCCATGCCTGTAATCCCAGCACTTGGGAAACTGAGGAATGAGCAGCACCGTGATCTCAAGACCACCCCGAACTATTCAGTAAAACCCTGTATCAAAAGAAACACACATAGACACACACACACAGATACACACAAAAAAAATGGAGAGAGAGAGAGAGATTTATCTGTGGCAATGGTAGCTCCAGCACACAGAAAACACAGCCAAACCCTAGAAGGGAAACACAAACCCTCCCTGAACACTGGACCAGCCCGCACTCACATCATCAACTGTTCATGACTGGCTTCCGAGAAACAACTTGAAAATGACTAAAAGGCAGAGGACAGTGTATGCAGAGAGAGCAGACAGGTGGACATTCAGAGCTATCGGAATTGGAAGTCAACATCCCCGTGTGAAGAACACACCTACAGGTCTAATGGGAATGGGAGAAAGAGCACAAAGAAGCAAGTGATACAATCCAAATATCACAAAGGAAGTGAAGAAGGCTTGTGCCTGGATCACAGTACTCTAGATAGGATGTGGACAACATAGTCACCTCAAAAAATTTCAACAGAAGCCTCCAAACACCAAATGCAAAGAGAAAAAGGAACAAAACTGTTTAAATTAAAAACAAGTAAATGAGACAAACAAAGAAACCACTGAGTTGGGGGGTAAAATTCCAAGGTACAATATTCTCTAACACTAGAAGAGCGTAAGTATCTACTTTTAAAAGTCACAATATGGCACCAATAACAACTTTCAGGAAACTAACAAAAGTTACAGTAAAACTTTAGGCTACATAAGTAATACTCAAATTGATTACACTCTCAGGCATATCAAGAATGAGCATGGGGGATTTGAAGTAAATACATACCACCACTCATATCTACTGGGAAACTCAATTAAGTTCTAATGCATGAACTTAGCAAAACCTGTGTAAGTAAAAACTCAATGACCAGCTACATCAGTGCAGACATAATCCCCATATGTCAATTAGGTTCTTCAGGAATCCATCTACCAGGTCCCATCAATTACAATTTAAAACCAGCAGAGCATTTTTAAAAGGACAAATAGATTCTCAAGTTTATTTGGAGTCAAAAGACCCAGAGAAGTGCAAAAAACACCAATAGATATCAAAGCCAAAGCTCTGACAGCACAGTGGCAGGGAGGACAAGAACAAATTGGCTTTTGAGCCCAAAATGAGACCTTACAGACGGAGCTCACCAAGGAACTGGGGCCACTCATGGAGAAAGCAGTCTCTCATGAGAAGTGCTGTGATAGGTGGACAGGTAAAGAACTTACAGTTTTGTCAACATTAAGTCAGAATGGATTATAAATGTTGAGTGAAAACAAAAACCTTTCCTGAGAGAAAATACAACACTGAAGAAAATCCACATGAACTGTGTTAGGTCATTTCTTATCCAGAACAAAGAGCATAATCCACAAGAGAAAGAACAAGCCACACTATGATAAAACTGACCTCTGCTCTGCTGAGATCACTCAAATGTGAGGCACACAATGGGAGGAAACTTTAGCAAACCATGTCAGGGATGATACATGGTGATTTGGTTCTTGGGATTTTGGGGGAGGGATGGATGGATTTGGAGATGGAAACAGTGGACTTCAGGCTAGGGAACTATTGTCAGTGACCCTGGAACAGGACCTGGGTCAACAGACATCTTCTCCAAACCACAGGATAACATAGCACTGACAGGGAACCTGACAGACAATGCAGTCACCAGTTACCAGTAACCATCACTGCGGCTTCTCGCTCACAGTGAAGGAAATGCATCAGCCTCTCCTGTGTCATGAGGGGGAAATTGTCTCTCAGGAAGATGCTGAAGGCTGGCTCTCTGGGGTACGGGATGGAGGGCCTACACCAACCCCAAAGTGGAAGGGTTCTTATCCTTCCTAAGTGCATTCATAACTATTCTCTTCCTGCACAGGACAGTGACCTACTTTTCTGCATATGATCTACTTTTCTGCACATCAGGAGACAAGAATTCAGGAAACATGGAGTGGACAGTCACACATAGTTGGTACAGAAAGACACCAGGTTGGGGTTTGGGAACTTTCATTCTTAGAGCAGTATGACTTTAAATCTAATCAGCTGTCTCCTAACACATCCCCTTCTCAGCTTCAAAACTAGCCCTTTCAAGGTCACAGCCAGGTATGCTCAGGACAAAGGACACTGAGATGCTGTGAGGTCCATGTTGTGGATGAATCCCCTGGATTCTCCTGGGGGAAATCC
The DNA here is from genome assembly GCF_034190915.1 of Cavia porcellus. Lineage (NCBI taxonomy): Eukaryota > Metazoa > Chordata > Mammalia > Rodentia > Caviidae > Cavia > Cavia porcellus. The sequence goes on from NW_026947493.1 coordinate 2,194,679, forward strand.
TAAATTTGTCACAGATCTATAAGGGACACAAGCACCAGAAGAGCTTGTCAAATTTGTCATTTTGTGAGTGTAGTGTCCTGTGAGCTGGGAACTTTAAAGCAGCTCAGTGTAATCAGGACCTGAGGCCTCTCACCTGCGTTGAGGTTGTGGCCCAGCTGCTCAGCCAGCCTGCAGCCCTCAGGCTGATCCTGTTGGTGGACACAGCCCTGGCTGATCTCAGGGTGTCCTTTTCTGATGAGGACCTCCAGATGCTCCTTGAGGATCAGGGACACTTCTCTCCTTTCATTCAGCTTTTGACTTAATTCCTAGAGATCTTGTTGTTGCTTTTGATTGAGGAGCATGGAAAACCTAGGATGGAAGGAAGTGGCAATGTGCACCTGTAGTCAAGCAGGGCATTAAAACGAACAGAGGTTTTGTGAGAAGGTCCTGGGGTCCGACAAGCATAAGTCAGGCACCTATTTGGACTGACCCTGCATGAGAGGAAAGAAAGACAGCTAATTAAACACCTCTCCTGTATCACTAAGTGCCCCTAAAAGATGCCCAGTCAGCACCCTCTTCATGTCTTCTCTAATCCAAGCAGTTGTCTCCCTCCTTCTCCACAGACACAGTGAGTGCCCTGTGCAGAGTGGGGACACACACCTGATCCGGATATGTGTCTGCATACAGCTGGGGTCCTTGGGGAAAATATAACCAGAGCTCCACAGGCTCAGGAAGACATGGTTCTTCTGAATGAAGGCAGAGTGTGCCATCACCATGCAGGAGGTGACTTGGAAGAAGAGGGAAAACACAAGCGAAGCGACATACCAAAGGCTTCGCCTCAATAATCTGCACACATGTGCACACTTTCTTTGTGCAGTTTTGTACGATGTGCACCTGACCTCAATGCATTTCAAAAAGGTGCAAAGGAGGAGCTTCAGGGCAACCTGCTCTGGACCCCTCCTGGCTCTCTTCAGACAGAAGTTTTCTTTCTCTCATAAATATAGGCTGCTCTTAACCTGCATTCCTAAAAATTCATTCTTTGATTTTAGAGAACACGATCTCATACCAGACATAGTAGTTTGAGAGCTTCATTGTTCAATATCATTTGGAGGTCTTCCACTGAGGTCACTGGATGGAGACTGAAAGCTGTGTGTATATCCATGATAAAAATGCCTGATGTCATTCGAGAAATGCAAATTAAAACCCTGAGATTTCGTCTCACTTGATGGCAAAATAGCTGCCACGTGTTGGTGAGGGTGAGGGTAAAAGGAGCACTGCTCCACGCTGATGGGGGAGTTGACTGTGCAGCCACTCGGAAATCAGTACAGAGATTTCTCAGAAGACTAGGATTGGACATTCCATTTAATCCTGTTGTTCTCCTCCTAGGTATTTTCCCAGAAAAACTGAAAAGTGACTAGAAAATAAAAGTGATATATGTGCATCCATGTTCATAGCAGCACAATTTGTAATAGCTAAATCTTGGGCAACCAAAATGCCCATCAACTGCAGAGTGGATGAAAAAGATGTATGTTTATACAATGAAATATTGCTCAGTTATAAAAAAGGATGATCTTAAGGCCTTCATAGGTAAATGGAGACAATTTGAGAGTATCCTCATAAGTGAAATAAATAAGAATCATATTGGTAAATATCATATTGTGTCTCTAGTGTGAAAAGTAGTAAGAACTGTAGGAGTAATAAAACCCAAAATATGTAATTGCTATTATAAAAAAGAGAGGAAAAGAAAGTGCTCTAAAGGATATAACTGCACGTATGTTCAGGTGTATAGGCTTGATAACCATATTACTAAGTTTTTATTGGATTGTTGAACATAACTGTTTGCAGTTTCACTGTTTGAATGTCCACTTGGTATGCTTTAATTCTGTAACTTGAACAACTATTTCTAAGAAGACAATATGTAATTTATCAACTAGTGATTTCTTACTGTTTGTTTTTTTGAGATTCTGTATTATTTCTACTCTTTCTGGTTTGCTTTTTTCTCTTTAAATAAATTTTTTTTTAAAAAAGGAGGGCATTCAGAGCAATGAGTGCATCAGCTGCCACCTCTTTCTTATCTGAACCTTTAATGAGTAACTGGAGCCTATGCCTCCCTGACCCTGCCAGATAATGGTTCTGACAGCCCAGATGACCCCTGCAGGGACTCACATGCCCTCTTTCACCTCCCCATACCTCATCTGCTGGGTCAGAGGCAACTTGGCAGCCATGACCCACTCCTCTGTGTGCAGCCTCTCCCGGAGCACAGAATCATCATGATGTTTCCTTTCAACCCCTGAGAAGAGACACATATACCTGGCTCAGTGGGCAGCTGGACGTGCACTGTGGACATCACCTTCAGAGGAGCCCACACCCACAACAAGCACAAGGAGAGCTCAGCACCAGTTTATGTGCCGGCGTTTCCATATTTTTATTTTCTAGTCACACAGGTAATATGGAATAATTCCCATTTTATAGGAGAGGACAGAGAAAATTGCAGGCAAGAAAAAGCCAAATGACTCATCCAGGGGGACGCATAGTCAGAATTCACGTTCCCACATTTTCAATGAGCATTGGAGACCATGGCAATGGCCAAGCCTGCAGCCTCCCAAAAAACACCCTTAGCTGGGCAGGAGACAGCCCCAGCTTTGTTCTTGGATGACAGCTCAAAGGTCCCTGTGCTGGGATTCCTGGAAGAAACAAGCTTCTCAAAGATCAAAAATCTAACCTGGCCATGTGCATACAATACAAGGCAAAGCAGCATGGGGAGCTGACAGTAAACACAGGACACTGCAGTGCAGTGTGGTTCAGGAAGACTAGAAAACCCCAGCCTGAGTGTGGGTCTGCGCCAGGCCCTGCTGCAACACTGTCACTTCAGGGAACTCATGAGCTCACTGAAAGCCTGTGCAGGAGGGACTGGTAGAGACCACAGCACAGGAGCATCTAAGGGCCAGAGCACCAGACTTCTGGACTAGAGCCTGCAACAGCACAGCAGCCATGCTGCTCACAGTTCCTCCACAGGGCTTAGGGATGACTTTCTCCCTTCTCACCCTCAATATCTTTTGAAGTACAATTAACAGTGATTGTGAAGATTACATTTATGAAATATACCGGTGGTCCCCACCTGAACCTTATCTGGTGACTTTCTTGACATGGTTCACTTTTGATTATTTTTTGAGACCCTTTCAATTGGAAAAAAGAAAGCCATCCTACCACTGAAGTTTTAGAGAGATCACTGTAGCTCAGTATGGGAACTTCAGGGTCAGAGAGGGTGACATTCCCTCTGGTGTCAGTGCTGGCATACAATTCCCTGATTCCCCAGTTACCTCACCCTCTGCACAGGTCGATGGCCTATTGCTTTGGGATGACTGTAGGAATGGGTGCCCTCCTTGTGACCTTGGCATGGACAACAGTTGTCACTCTACTCCATGTACTTCTTCTCAGGGCTCAGAGCTCAGACCTTCAAGGTCCACCTGGACCTGTTGCCCAGCCCTCTTCCCAAAAGCCAAGGGCTCATGGAGACACAGGTGGTTGCTACGGTCTGTTATCCCAGACACACCTTCCACTGAAATCCCAGGATTGGCTAGAGCCTGTGCCCCACCAAGCAGGTTGACCTCCTTGCCATAGAACTCTCTGGTCTCCATGGTGACAATGATGGCTGCCACAACTTCAGTTAGGAGCAGAATCTATCTGAGCTCCACTGAAACCTTGTGTTGTGAGCACTATACCCCTGCTTTCCCTGGAAAAAGCAGCAGGATGCTCTGTTCACTGGGGCTCCACAGGAGCTTCAGTGCAAGGTGGGGCCACTGGTCCCAGCACTGTAGGTCACTAGTGAGGCTACATGGCTGGAGCATCTGACAGGGCACACAGAGGGCCCTAATCAAAATGTCCTGAGCTGGGCTGAGAAAAGCAGATCATTCCATGCCCTCAACAGGAATTGGTAGCTGGGATTTTTACACTGGTCCCACCCTACTCCTCACTGGAAAGGAGTGGTAGGCTTCGGTAGTAGGATGGTTTTCTTTTTTCCAATTGAAAGGGTCTCAGAAAATAATCAAAAGTGAAACATGTGAAGAAAGTCATCAGATAAACTGGGAGAAACTGGTATATGCTTTGAGTATCAGTATTAAATTCAAATAGGATACAAAATACCACACTTATGTTTCTAGGAAGGTAGCAAGGTACATTTATTTTGATAAACCAAAGAAAAGAATCACTTTTTGAGACCATTCCATTTGTTTTTTTTTTAATTTTATTTAAGGAGAAAAAAAAAGCAGAGAAAGGGTACAAATTATACAGATTAAACAGTAGGAAATCACTAGTTAATGGATTACATATTGTCATCTTAGAAATAATTGTTCAAGTCACAAAATTAAAGCTTGTAAAGTGGACATTCCAACAATGATACTGCAAACAGTTCTGTTCAATGATCCAATAAAACTCTGTGATATCATTTTCTATCTTATACACTTAAATATACATGCAGTTATATAGTTTAGAGCACTTTCTTTTCCTCTCTTTTGTACAGTGACTATTACACATTTTGGGTTTCATTGTTCCCACGGTTCTTATTACTTTTTTGGAAGAGAGTAAAACCAAATGTGAGACCATTCCATTTGTACATGAAAACAGAATCGTTTATCACTTTGGTCATTGTGAATCTATAGAACTCACCAGGTTTGGCACTTTGTTGGTCGCAGAGCTGGGAGCTGCTCTGGGTCTCACCAAAGCTGATCCTCAGAGCTCAACCTCTACCTCACATTCTCCTATCCCAGAGCACGTATCCTCTTTGAATGGTACCACATTTACCTCAGCCCCGGTACTGGGGAAGCATGGTCCCTCCATGGGGACCATGATGAGTGTGGACTTCCATCCAAGGACTGTGTAGAAAGCCAAACACAACTTGGGTTAAGATCCAAGAGAAAGAAACTGAGTGGTGGTGCAGGCCTGGTAATCCCCACACAGCAATCTGAGGCAGGAGGATCACTGAGAGTTCGAGGCCAGCGTGTGCTACATAGTGTATTCACACAAAGCCCGGAATGTGTCATGAGACCTTGATTGAAAAAATGATCTTTTAAGGAAAACAAAGTAAAGTGACACAAGGGTAATCAACAGGTTGGCTCAGGCCTCAGGAAAGTAAGGAAGGAGTAATTCATTGTTGAGATAAAGTAGATCAGTACCCACAATCTTGTGAATTTTCTTGACAAATCATGGTCCTGAATTTTTTTATAAAGAATTTTATTTAAAGAGAAAGAAAAGCAAGACAGAAAAAGGGTAAAAGTAATACAGAATTTCAAAAAAAAATAGTAAGAAATCACTAGTTGATAGTTTACATACTGTCATCTTAGAAGTCACTGTTCAAGTTACAAAATTAAAGCATACAAAGTGGACTTTCAAACAGTGAGACTGCAAACAGTTCTGTTCAGTGATCCAACAAAGACTTAGTAATATAGTTACCAATCCTACACACTTAAACATACATGCGGTTATAGCCTTTAGAGCACTTTCTTTTCCTCTCTTCTTTATAATAACAATTACACAATTTAGGTTTTATTGCTCCTACAGTTCTTATTACTTTGTTTGAAGAGAATAAAACCAAATGTGACAAAGCAAAATGGAGTCAGTTAAAACAAGAACAGACGTAGCATATGATGTAAAAACAAAATACAAGGTGATCAACAATGGCTACTATAATGCCGCTTGCTATCTTCAAAAGAATTGCCCATATCTCAAAGAGGGTAAGATTAAACATACCAAAACAGAACAAAACAGATCATAAGGAAACAATTTTAAGAAATACCGATTTCAAAGTAAGTCCACTGGAGACCTTCACTGTCTGTCTTATTGTCTTTAGTTTTCTTCCAAACAGTTGCCCCCATCTTCACACACAGTGAACTTTATAGAACTAATCTGATCATAACAGGGTGATTAAGGCTTTTTAGGTCTTCAAGACCTGACATTGGGGAAGTCAATAGTGACTGCCATAATGTCCCTCATTCTCTTTATAGTAGCTGTCCTTATCTTTACGTACACTGAAATTGAACATGAGACTAGACTAATATCACTCTGAAGAGTGAATAATAGTTTTGCTAGATTTTATATCATAATGTTACAGAATTAGCATTGGGTTTCTTAGTGTCTCTTCTTCAGAGTATCTGTTCATTACATTGTGCATTATATAATCTGTTCCTGTAAACTGTTTAGAAATTCTCCCCATGTGTGAAATCTCTACATGTATATCTATCCTTTCTGTACTATAGGGAAAAACAGAACATAACAAGACAAAAAAACAAATTCTTAGAAAAACATGAAACGAAAAAGACACATAAAAACACATTATTAGGTGATCTACAGTAGTTACTATGCTTTCTCTTGTTATTTTCAATAGAATTGTCCACATCATCAGACATATAATAATTGAAAATAGCATTACATAGCTATTTTAATAAAGACACAACTTTGGAGACATTGTAGGACTTCAAAAGCAGTGAATAATCAAACTGGAATGGGTATCTTATTACATCTTGTCATCTTCAGAGTAGTTGCCTCTACTCTTAGACTCGATATTATCAAGCATACCAAATTCGAATAAAATCAGTTAAGGCAAAACAGCAGTTTAACAAACCAGCTTCAAATAAGATCAGTCATAGTAAGACAATGTAAGTAATACAGGGCTTCAGTTTAAGTTAACAGGAATTAAGGATAGTTACCATGGTATAACCTGCTATTTTGGGATCGCTCTCTGTGCCCTCAAATCTAATATGAGCAGACTGACCTGAACAAAATAAAATCAAACTAAAAAGAGTGATAAGACTAGTGTGGCTTTTAAATCCTGATACGCTATTAACAGTGTCCCCCACCTTCCTTTTTTAGACAATTCCTCACCTTTCCCTTTCTCAGGATGCTTTGGATATTTTGGGTCCCACTAACTCCTTTAGTTTTTAGGTTAGGGGAGCAACCCATTATCTATCTGAGTGGTGCTGAACCTTTTTACCCTTGAGCTTGATCTTGAGCTGTACTCTCTTACTTACTAAAGCCACAAGGTTGTCCTTCCTTCCAGCTGTGTAGTTCTACACTGCCCAAAAGTGTCATAGCTTTCCAGTCTACCTGCGGCTGCTGGACAAGTTGTCCCTATTTCTCTCTGATTCCCTGTCACTTAGAGCTTCATTTTCTCATGTTTGACTTTTAGTTTATTAATCTTTTTTCAGGTTGAGTGTATCTCCTATTCAGAGCATCTCGGCGGATCCTGCCTCCTAATCTACTCTACCTATGTTTCTTTTTGTTAGTGTATCAGGGCTATCTATGTTAAAAATCATAGCCCACCTTCTCTGCCTCAACTCTGCTATTCTATTTTTCTGCTATTATTTGTCCATTTGTCTCCTTCATTCCACTGTCTTCCTTGTTCACTGAAGCCTCTCTGCCACTGTTGCGGAATCCTGGTATTTTTTTTTTCTCTCTCTCTCTCTCTCTCAGATGTCCTGCAGTATTTTCTGTAGGGTTGGGTTGGTGGCCATGAACTCCCACAGTTCTTCTTTGTCTTGGAAACATCTTGTTTCTCCATTAATTTTGAGAGAGAGATTTTTAGGGTACATTAATCTTGGTTGGAGGTTATTTTCTTTTAGGGCTTGAACTATTTCCCCCTAGGCTCTTCTCGATTAAATAGTTTGTGTGGATAAGTTTGTCATTATTTTGATGATTTGTCCTTTGTAGGTGATCTGTTCTTATGGTGGATTTCTGGAATCTTGATTATTATATGTCTGGGTGTAGATTTGTTTTGATTGTAGTTGGCTGGAGTTCTGTATGCCTCATTGATCTGGATATCATTTCTTTTTCTTATGCTTGGGAAGTTTTCCCTAATTATTTCTGTGAATAGTCTTTGTAATTGGTTTGTGGTTACTCCTGCTTCTTCGCTTACATTTTTTATTCTTAAGTTATAGATCCTCTTGTCGTCTTCTAGCCTTTGAACTGTTATTTCTTGGTTCTTCATTATTTTTAATAGGTCTTTTCTTTCACAATCACACATTTTAAATCTCTCTTCAAGTTTTGAAAGGCTAACTTTAGTTTCTGTCAAGGCATTTTTCCAGCTTTCAATGGAGTTTTTAGTTTCCTGGTGGTCTCTTTGGACCTGTTTCATGTATTCTACATTTTGTTTATATTCTTCACCAAAGGTTTCTCTTCCTTTTCTGGGTTCCTCTCTTCTTCCCTCTGGATTTTCTTGAGAGTGGCTTAGCATTTCTTTGATTAACCTTTTTATGTCTTGACTCACTTGGGATAGAATTTCAGTTTTAAGTTCATCTATGAAGTCACGAATGTATTTCTTTACGTCTGCTGATGTTGTGGCTAACACTGCCTGATTGCTGGACTGGTTCTCTTCTGTATTTACCTCCCCTGGGCTTATTTCACAGGGTCAGCGGCTGGAGGTTTTGTCTTATACTTTGCTCTTGTCATGTTTCTGGTTTCTTTCAGAGAGGTGTGTGGAGGAGGTCTCAGGCCGTCTCTGTATTCCTTACAGTTTTTCTAAAGCATGCTGGCTGGGGGCTTGCTGCTCTCTCCAGTTTGCTGATATCTGAGGTGGCTCTCAGGGACACTGCAGGTTGGCCCCTCCCCTCTGAGGCAGTCAACATGCAAGTGTCTTCAGCACTTTACGCTGTGCTGTGGGGAACATGACAGGGTCAGAACAATTTCGTCCCTGGCTGTTGGTTCCCGACCAGCAGCATGGCTCAGCCCAAGCTGCTCCCACCAGTCCTCTCTGGGCCAGGGGTGGTTGACTGACGCCACTGCAGGGCCAGGCTCTGTCTTCCAGTCAGCCTCCCACGCCATGGGACCCAAGTTCCAGCACTCACCGAGAGCCAATAAAGCTCTCTGCCTTGGCTCCACTCCACACTGTGTTGTGTCCTCTTGCCAAGGGCCCGGGACTCACCAATTCCTGTTATTGGCAGCTGTGGGCTTGGTGCGACCTTGAGCCATCTGACTCTATGGAGTGCCCAGCACAGCATGGAACGGGTCTCAGTGAGCGTGTTGGACTTCTGCCCTCCACCCACGCTTTTCCTTCCTCTTCCTAATTTTATTTTTCTTTCAGTTTCCTCCTGGGTTAGTGAGACTCATTTTCCAATTGTCTGGCCCTCTCCATGTTGTCAGATTCTAGCATCTGGGCTGTTTTCCCCAGAGAGGTTCTCTATCCAGCTTCCTGGCAAGCTACCACTCCCCACCCCACCCCCCACTGTGGTGTCCGGTCCTGAATTTGAGTTCAGAGAAGAAGGTCCTGCCTGTGGCTCAGACTCATAATTGAAGGGGCCATTTGTGCTTGGTACACCAGGCAACATGGCAGTTACAGCAGAAGACTGGAAGGTGGGGAGGTCATGGAGTGTCAGCAGCCCCTGTCTTCTAGCTGCTCAGGCTGTGCTGATACACAAGGCCTCAGTTTCCTCAGAAAGTCACCACTGGGGAGGACCTGTGCATCTTCCTGTCCCAAAGCTTGTGTAACACTGGGCTCATCCTCCTTCCCCCAAACCCCAGGTCTATTTCTCAGTGTGCAATCTCTCTTCTGCATGTGTAACACCATCCAAACACATCATTTTCCAACAGTTTACAGTTTCTTCTGCATGTTCTGCAAGTTTCCTCTCTAGATCTGTATCTTTAGAATAGTTTATGGGGTTTTGCCCAAGTCCAAAGAATAAAGCTAAGAAAAGGAAAATATATAAAACTATTAGAACATTACTCTTAATATCCCCCCTCCTCTTCATCATCATTTTGCTTCTTTTTTATGAAACCAGGCTGCATTACACAGTTCAGGCTGTCCTTGAAATTGCTATGTAACCCAAACTGGCCTTAAACTTACAAAGGTCCACCTGCCTCAGCCTCCTGAGTGCTATGATTAGAGTCACAAGTCATCATTCTCAGTTCTAAACCCATCAAAATTTATAGACTATAAATCATCACACAGCACAAAGACATGACTAAATTAGTAGGGCTTTACTTTTTTGTTTCCTTTAGCAATATGACCCTGGCTACTACATACATGTTCTGTGTTGGCTTTTTTTTATAGTTGTGAAAATTGTATGCACTTCCTACAGTGAACTTTGATACCACAACCACTTAGTCTACCTGATTAGGTTGGGTTATTTTTGGTGGTTTTCTTTTTTAATGCCAGGAAATTATAATTTCTGGATTCCATCCTAGTTGCACAACAACTTTTCCCAGCTGTCAAAGTTGGTAAATTAGTTCATTCACCAAAGTGTGAGCACTCAGAGTTAGTATTTGGGAAAAATGTGTAAACTGGATGATATTTGCATGTCTGCATTCACTTCACCCAGATAGGGAACAGAACATGCACGGCCTATCAGAGGCTATTACTGGACGCTGCTGATAAATGCATGTGAGCTAATAAGTGCTGATGAAAGTGGCTGAGTCCTGTGAGCACAACACAGTAAAGGTCAGCCAGAAACCTGGGGTGATGAGTCATGGATACGTGTGCCTTTGGGCCTTGTGACACTGAAGCTGAGGCCTAAGGGAGTGAAGCCAGCAAGTGGAGGTGATGTGTGACACTCCATAACTTTCTCAGAATCATCTGAAAGTTTGTCAGCCTGTACTTGTGGTACAGATTTTCCTGTGGCCAATATGTTCCAGGTTAGTAGTTAGACTTGTAGAATCAGGAGATAACAGGAGCGACACAGTGGCACAGAGCATCCATGTCTAAGTGAAGGAAGGAGGACTGGATCCAGCTGAGACAGAGGCCTCCTTCACCCCACGCTGTGTCCAAGTACACCACAGGATGCTGTGGTTTCAGATGAGCTCACATTCTGGGGATTTCCCTGACCTCCTTGAAAAAAGTTATTGTTGGGGGAAAAAACATAAAACCTTAGTGTAGATGATGGCAGACCCCAGGCTGCACCTTAGGTCTGGACCCATAGCTTTACCACATGCCCTGTTCTAAGGTTCCACACAGTGTTGATCTCAGCAAGCACCTTTGCAGTTCCAAAACCACTTTCTCCATCATTATCTGCTCATTTCACACAGAGTCAGGGTTGTTCCACACTAGTTTATGCTGCGATGTTTTGTTTCTTTTGCTTGATTTTCAGTCCTATTTCCAGGCGGACTGAGCAGTGCAGGGCTCACCTTTCTGTGAGGCCAACAGAAGAGAGTGGTCCTATTAGTATTCTGGCATTTAGGGTCATCATCGGGAACAGCTGAACAGGATGCTTTCCGCAGAAGTCACCGGTGCTACTGAAGGTCACCAGCGCACTCTCCCTCCACCCACACCAACCCCTCTCCTGGGCTGATCCTACCTGCTTCACTTTCTCTGCAGGATCAGGACCTTGACAGAGATTAAAGGCCTGGCTTTGAACTGTTCAGGCTCTGCAGCTCATGTCTGAGAGGCTTCTCTTGACCTTCCTACTATCTAAATCCAATTCTCACCTCTGAAAGGAAACTACAGAGTGACTTCATGCTAAGCGTGTGTTAATCATCACCCGTGGGACACTCTCTGGAGAGATTTTTCCTAAATCTTCAGGAGGCAAAGGGCTGGGGCTGTGCACTATCACTGCAAACTATCACTGTCCTCCTTCTTTTCTCCAGAGCGGGCTCGGCACATCCATGATGCATGCTGTCACCTGTGGTATTGAGTGGCCTTAGAGACCATGAAGCACAATGCCAAGCTCCTGGCAGTAAGGGCTGCTGTGCCCACCTCTGAATCCCCATGGAAGCATCACAGTGCTTTCACCACAGGGCCACAGATGCACTGCCTGAGCTGATCTACTGCTGACCCATGTTCCAGAGCTCAGCAGCATTTTCACATGTGACGGGCTGGTGTTCATCCACTTCAGCATCATCAAACCACCTCATCCTACACCCACACCTTACATTATCATTACAAATGTAAAAATTGCCTTAATGTGTTTGCAGTGGCTCAAACCAGCAGCGGTACATGCAGCAGAACCCATCCTGAAGGTTTACCAGCAGTAGAGGTCACTCAGTACAGTCATGGGACATTCATACCTGTGCACTTGTGGTTTAAGGTGCTCAGGAGGGAGACACGAATTGCAGCCTCATCCTAAGGGGGTTAAAATTTCAACCATACTTTGTTTCAACCTTGAGGATCAAACATGTAATACAGTTTGAAAAACATGGCTAGTGTGTAACTCGCCTTCATGCAGGGAGAGAACAGTAAAATTGAAAAGCTCTTCTCATCAGACAGAGCCAAGAACTTTAGGGGAGTGTGGCGGGGATGGAGCTGTGAGTCTCTCAGACCTTGCCTCTTCGTTTCTCCTGCTGAAGGGAACATAGTTGACCGGAGCCGCGGGAGACAGGAGGCCAGACTCGAGCAGGATCAGCTCTCAAAGTTTATTGCGTACAGCGAACCGGACCTAACAAGGTCCGCCACCCTCAACGTTGGTTCCTCTTCCGCCGTTGGGGGCAGGAACAACCTCTTATAAGGGGAAGCAGTATCCAATCACAGAGAAGCGCGCCTAACAAGCTGATAGGCTAGCGTCACGGGTAACTGGGCAGACATGACAATTTGGCGGGCTTGTTCAGGCCGGGAAGAACCCGGAATCAGGAAATGGGCGCCATCATAGGCGGCTTCCCACATCTCCCCCTTTTTTATTTATTAAAATAGGATGGTCTGTGGGTCCCTCCAAGGTGTCTATGACCTTGTTGCTGTTAGACACCTAGGAGTGGGCCTACCTTGTAGGCCGAGGCATGAGAGAATGTAGAGGTCTATACCCTGCTGTGCATCACCTTGTTTTGTGCATATCCTTGCGCCAGGACCATGCTCAAGGTGAGTGGTTCATTTTTTCGCAGGGCCAGGCTTTTGTGAACCGAACCTGGATGCATATAGACATTCATTCCTGCCTTCCCCCCAACCTTTGGGGCGGATGGCACTGCAGTACCCTTGGTCTTGCATCTCAATGCCAATAATTTGACTCCGGGAGGGACCCCTGGCCTTATAGGCCATGTATATCTGAGTGGAGCCTGTCTTAGGTTGACCGGGAGGGCTTTTCCCGTCTTACCTGTCATTGGCTTGCCCACTCAGCTCTTATAGCTGATGTTCTGCAATGTGAAGGAGATATGCGGCGGCCTGCTGACCTGATGGGCCACCTGCTGCCATTTGCATGGCTGCCATAGCTGTGATCTTAACCTGCTGCTGAGTTTGTATGAGGCGATCTAACAAGCATTTAATAACCACAAGCCCCACTAGGAAGGCCACGGCAATCAGGATCCAGAGGCGGGCGAGGCCGCCGAAAAAGGTGCCAATGTGGGCGGGTGGTGCCAAGGACCCCAAAGATATTGTGGTGGTTCTGTGGAATCTGAGCATATCACAGGGGTGATTAATAGGAACCCACAGAATAGAAAAAACTCCAAACCAGACATTTTAGTTTGTAGATGGTCTCGGGCGCTGAGCGTCGGTCCCAGAAGGGTCGAGTTGACTTGTGTCCGCGGGCTTATCCTCCTGTGCTTTATCAGGAACTGGTGGGGAGTTTACTGCTCGCGTCAATCTTTCCGGGACCCACAGCGGTTCGCGACCTGGTTCCTGTGGGAAGACACAAACCGCTCCTCGGGTCCAGCTAACCACTGGATCCGGGCCCATCCATTGTCCTGTAAGGACATCTTTCCATCTCACCAGCCCTTTGTCGGTTGGGGACGGATTGCTATGTTCCATGGCAGGGGAATGATTATTATGATTAAGGTTTAAAAAATTTATGGTAAAGAGTGCCAATGATATTCTTCCTTTGGGCGTTAGGCCATGGCCTATCCCCTCTTTTTGCTTTTGTAAGACACCCTTGAGTGTCCGATGTACCCGTTCAATGATGCCTTGTCCTTGAGGGTTATATGGAATGCCATGTTTAAGGACAACATCCATTTGTTGACAGAATGTTACAAAAGTTTTGCTGGTGTAAGCAGGACCATTGTTTGTTTTTAATATATTGGGCTTTCCCCAAGCAGCCCAGGCTGCCAGGCAATGATTAATAGCGTGGGTGGCCCTTTCTCCAGGTTCTGCCGAAGCAAACATAACCTGGGAGGCGGTATCTACCGAAACATGAGCATATTTAAGTTTTCCGAATTCTGGGATGTGTGTAACATCCATTTGCCAAATATGATTTGGGCGAAGTCCTCTTGGGTTAATGCCAATAGATTGTTGGGGTGAAGAGATCACACAAGCTGGGCAATACCGTACAATCTTTCGTGCTTGTGCTCTCGTGATGTTGAAGCGCGCCATGAGGGTGCGGGCATTAACATGGAACTGAGAGTGGAATTTTTGGGCTGCTTCCAGAGGGTTGGGAAAGGTGAAGACCCATATCGGGCGCGTGGCCGAGTCTGCCAAGGCATTGCCTTCCGCCAAGGGCCCAGGTAAATTAGTATGGGCTCTGATATGTGAGATGAACACTTTTGAGGTTCTATTCCATAGCTGATGTTGAATACCTAGGAATATGGAGGCTACCGTTGAAGAGGGTTTAATGGGACCCGCCGTCTCCAGAACTTGGAGAGCATTTACCACATACTTGGAGTCCCAGGAGGTTAACATCGCCTGGAAAGCGACGTAAGACCTCCTGTATTATCTGGAGCTCGACCACCTGGGGTTGGTCTGGAGTAAATTGGATAGTTTTTGGCTCTTGACCCATAACCACATATGCGCCTATGCCTGATTTGGAGCCGTCTGTAAATATTATTGGAGCTCCAGCTATGGGGTGTGGGGACGTGACCTTAGGAAAGATCACAGGATGCACAGCAGGGGGTCTTTTGGGAATTGATTATCTATGGTTCCCTGGAAAGTACACCAAAGGATCGCCCAGGAATCCAGGCATGTTGTTAAGGTTTCAATTTGATCTCTTGTGTATGGCACATGTAGGGAGGAAGGAGGCACCCCAAAATGTTGTATAGCGCGTGAGATGCCCTCTAAAGACAGGGAAGCAACCGAGTCTGGATAATGATCAATAGCTTTAGCGGGTGACATTTTTGGATGGACCCAAAGCAAGGGTCCCTGTTGCCAAATGACAGCCGTGGGTTGTCTAGCTGTCTTGAGAACGCACAAGGCGAAGGAACCTCGAGAAGGTGACCCGGTTCATGTAGATGCCTCGGGTCCGCAGTAAGACCCTTAGGGAATCGGCAAGGGGCTTGCGAGCAGCGTTGCCCATATTAGCGAAGCGAAAGCAAAACAGATGCAAAGGGAAAAAAAAAAGAAAAAAAAAAACCGGCGTCCACTCGTGTGGCGCTCAAAATCTGTTAGGTGCGTCCACCCAACCCAGGTGACCCAGTACTCACCTGTCCCGGGAACCGCTGTATCTCACGTAGCTGATCAGGGTGAAGAGAAGAGGCGCTCAAGGCCTTCCGTTGTTATTGGGCCAGGTCCTCCGTCGTACCGCAGGCGACAGCAATCGCACCTCCCGGCCGAAGAGGCACGTCGCTGAGTCTTTTACCTTTTTCCCCGTACGGGCCACCAGATGACCGGAGCCGCGGGAGACAGGAGGCCAGACTCGAGCAGGATCAGCTCTCAAAGTTTATTGCGTACAGCGAACCGGACCTAACAAGGTCCGCCACCCTCAACGTTGGTTCCTCTTCCGCCGTTGGGGGCAGGAACAACCTCTTATAAGGGGAAGCAGTATCCAATCACAGAGAAGCGCGCCTAACAAGCTGATAGGCTAGCGTCACGGGTAACTGGGCAGACATGACAATTTGGCGGGCTTGTTCAGGCCGGGAAGAACCCGGAATCAGGAAATGGGCGCCATCATAGGCGGCTTCCCACACATAGTCAGGGGACACTGCCTGATCACATCCACCTTCAAGCCGGGCTGAAAGCAAGACCACACTCAGGGCCTCATCTGTTGGTTCCTCGTGTGAGTTTGTCCTGTTCATCAGATTCTATGCTGCCACCCATTCTAGACAAAGCTGTGCTGTGTTGAAACTGTTGCTGTTGTCCCTCTCATGGCTTTGATTTCTAAGGAAACCATTCTGATATTTAAATTGTCAAGACTTTAACACAGGGTAAGAAAAGCTGAGCAATTACTAAGTATGTGAGAGATGTTGTGTGCAAACACTCACCTGCTACAAGCGGAGGTCCTGTATCCTGCACCAGCCTAAGTTAGAGCAGAACTTCTGAAGGTGTGGATTCCACCTTGTCACAAGAGGTCCCCTCTATGCTTACATTCACTGGCCAGACACCTGCAGCGAGCACAGCTCCAAATTCTAGCCCCTGGAAACAAGGCTGAGGCTCCATGGTTGTCTCTTACTTCCTTTGGAGTTGTGCTTCCAGGTGACAAGATCCTCTTTGAGTCCCCCCATCGGAGCTCCGTGGCCAGGTTCACAACTGCACTGTGGACTTCCTTCCCCTCTGACTACATTGTTCAATTGAGCCTGTGCGTGGATGGCTGGAGGACATAAGGCAGCCTCAGTCTCCCCTGAAGTTTCTCATCCAACTTTTACTCCACATTTTTGGTTTCCACCTAGTCTCCCATGACCACTTGCTTTCTGGGGAATATGCTTCCTCCACTCATTCCAAATTTCTTCCATCTGTTCCTGGTCTTCTGTTTCCTCAGGATGTGCCCTCAGCTTGGCTCATGCAAGAGACACAGTTCTTTGTCTTATTTTCAGCCACTAAGTAAACACAAGCACCTAAAGAATGCTTAGTCACTTTGCCCAGATGCTCCATCCACCAGACAGGCCTCCTTAACCTTTCACCCTGATGGCACCCCCAGCCCATTCCCATCTTCCTTCAGCAAATTTTCACATGCTAGGCTTACTGCCCCTACCCAGGCACATCCCATTCATGACACAGTCAGAGACCACAATACTGATAGAGCATCACATTAGGGATAGAAACAAAAACCAGTTCCAGAGATCTTTATCCTATAACTCATCAAATGCATGCTTTAGGCAGAGGCGGTGGAGCATACCTATCATTTCGGCACTTGGCAGTCTGAGGGAGGAGGATCACTCCAAGTTTGAGGCCAGCCTGGGTTTTACAAAGGGGATTCAAAACTGCCTCTAGGAGTCATGATTTGTGTCCCAAAAAACTACAAAGGATTGCTGAGAGCATATGAAGGTGACCTAAAGGAACAAAGGACTCAATCTTAGCAGTTTGGCAAAGGTTGAACATTAAAAGGTGTCAGCTGTCCCTTAAATTATGCCTTCTGTGAATGTGCATAGGTGTGTTTGTGTGTAGACAAGTGTGCACACAAAGCACTAGAAGATCATCCTAAAGTTTAAATGGAGATACCAATTGTGGAAAATGCCCAGTGAGCTGGAGCAGAAGAGGTGCAGGGCAGACTTAGTCTTGCAGCTGTGGGGGCCTCTGAAGGACACATGAAAGGGGCCCTGTAGGCAAGAAGGTAGCCATGGAATCACATGGTAATTCAGAGACAGCAGTAACCAACAAAGTGGTTTTGCAGTACATTATCACATCCAGAGTCCACACCAAAATCCAGGAAGACCACAGGACATATCCTGAAACTGTGACCTTCTTATGACCTGAAGACTTTGGAAACTCCCCTTAAGGGGGCTTCCTCCACTCACTGGGATAAACACCTTGCCCTCATTGTGTCCCAGGTTGTGCCCATGCAAGCTGCAGGCTTCTCTGAGTCACCATAGTTCTATGGCAGGATTGTACACAGTTACCAAGAAGACACAACTGCACAGGCAAAGCCAGGCTTGGGGTGCAGCTCAGCACACAGAGACAGCCTGGGAAGTGCAAGGCCCTGAGTTTCATTCCAAGTAGAAAACAAAACAAAAACCAAAGGCAAAGCCAAACCAGCAAATGCCAAATGTCCACAAGAAATGACTGGTGATCTGTGAATCTGCAGTCACAGTATGCATTTTGCTCCAAGGGTGCTAGGGAACCAGATGGTGGCTCTTGTTTCTGGGAACTAAGTTGGGCAGTGTGTATGGGCACCTCTGTCTCCTTGGGCAAAGCATAGGAGAAGAAACTCAGCAGCAAGGGACAGTAGGAAATTCAGATGGAGAACGTGGGGTTACTAAAAAATCCTGCAGCCAAATCCAGTCTTCTGACTTGACAACACCCTGAGTATGGCATCTGTCACCAATGTTCTAGCACATGAACAAGCAGGACTGCGTGGATCAGCTGTGCAAGAGGACACAGGAGAGGCAGCAAGGAACTTAGAGCCCGGCCTCAGGTTCTCAAGGTCCCGGGCCGAGTGCAGAACCTACTCTTCTCTCCTGTTCTTCCTGAGTACTTCTTTTGGGCTTAGTCCCTTCTGACTTCTGCCCTAAAATAAATGATATTTGTTCAAATCCTCTAAGGGTGCTGAGTCACTCATTTAGACAGTAAGAGCCTAGGAAGCGGGGTTGCTCTTGGTCAGCTGGTAAAATCCTGGCTGCTTCACTCCGCTTGGAAAGGGTCATTCATAGGTATCATGAGACACTTAGCCTCTCCCTCCAGCTACTCCTGGGCTCTGATTCAGCAGTTCTCCAGGGTCATCTGTCACATCTCAGAGAGGAGAATAAATGGAAATTTTGTATTGTAGCAAACCAAACCCATTCTGTGTAGTTGGCTACTTGTGCCTCTTCTTAGGCTGAGCAAAATTCTTCCAAGTGCTGTTTCCAAGGGTAATTCTATGCTCACTGTGCTCAGAGTGCTGTGAAGCTCTAGGCAGACCTGGGGCAGGGATGGCGAAGCAGCCAGGACTTGACATGGCTTCTTACTTTGGGGACCTCTGCCATTCCTCTTTGAAGAGTTTGACCTTCCCAGGCCCAAGGCATTGCCTGTCACAAAGCAGCAACAACACATCCTCTTGCCAGCCTGGGATCCCTTACCCAGTGTGGTCCCAAAGCCTAGTGAAGCATAGCCTCAGGCTAGTGGATGCTGCTCTTTGCCAATGAGTGGGGACCAAGGCCAAATGAGTTTTGTAGAGCTGGGTTAGATGAATTTGGTGTAGAGCTGAGTGGAAAAGGTCCCCAAGAACTACTCAGCCTGGCTCCTTATGTTGTTGAGCTCCTGGAAATTTGCAGAACTCAATGGTTCAATTGGGGTGTGACTGTTATGAAGGTTGCAGCATGGCCCAGGGACACAGCCCCTCTGTTCTCCAAGTGACCAGTCAGCAACCAGATTGAGAGGACCTGCCAGGGAACAGTCAGCAGGGCTGGGCAATGTTGGGCAGTCTTGTGGCCCTGGTTACTGTGCCTGTGCCTACTAGCCAATAGGAAGGGGTTTGGGTTTTAGTTTAAAGCCCTCAGCTGATATTCTAGCTGGCCAGTGGTGCAGCAAGGGCCATTGTAGCACGACAGAGGTGCAGGCAATCAGGGCAGGGAAGGACAGCCTCAAGATGTCCATGTCCCAGTGCCCAGAAGAACCCCTGAGATGATGATATTAGAGTGCCACAGGGACATAGCAGGTGTAATCAGGAGGTGCTCATTAAGGCAGGGAAGCCTGTGTGTGGACAGTTAGTGGAGATGGGGATGGAGCACTGGACCAGAGCTGCAGCAGCAGCCTGCAAAGCTTCAGCAGGGCTATTAGGAATGAGGAAGTTGCCAGCCTGGCTGGGGGTGCTGGGCAGCGGCTTTTCTGGGCTGTAGTCTCTGACTGGACTGCACTCTGCCTGCCCTCAGCTCCAGCTTCTGACTATGGGAACTGCAGCCTCCCACATGCCCTGAGGCATTCTTTCTTTGTTTTGCACTGTTTCTCCAAAAAACAACAGAGGCTGAGTGGTCCAGGATTGGGGTGCTGAATGCAGAGGGCATGGAATCTGCATTGCCATCGAAGAGCAGGGGTGGAAGGAGGGTTTTCAATGGTGCTGCTGAAAATGTGCAGGTGAACACAACTCTGGAGACTTTACACACACAGAGGAAGAATGTTAGTGAACTGTGGGAAAGACAACTCTGACAGAACCAGAAAATGCATCTGAAGCCTCTTTCAGCAGTGTCTGAAAGGGAGCTTGTGCCAGGGACGACACTTTGGCTAAGGAGTCTAATCAGCAGTGTTTCCTACTGGGATCTGCTTCTCCCTGGGTGCTGAGACAAAACTATGATAGGAGAGTGAAGAATTATAAAAAAAGTCACTGACTCATTCATCAGAAAAGTAGCCATCATGTTTGTGCCCCTCTGGTGATTTACGTCTAAGTGGTTCAGAGCAGCCTGGAGGATCAGCCACCACTCCAGGCCCAGATGTGGCTGCAGGTGCAGACACTGAGCAACTTGTCACATTTCCCCCGGTGAGTTCTATCCTGTAGCCAGAAGAGCAGCAAGGCTCAGTTTGGGAGCTGGAAGCTATCAGCTCAGCAATGGGAATATTTCCCTTTCATCTCTTCTTTTGTCCTGTCCTTAACTAAGGACGCCTCACTGATGATTTTTTCTGCTCTGTTTTGGAATGTAAATACAACTTCAGGACATGCTTAATTCCCCTTAATTCCCATCCGGATCCCTCGGCCTGAGTCACCCCAGTGACAGGTCATGGAGGCCAGAAGCCTGGGCAAGGACAGTGCCTCACTTCCAGCTCACTCCTTGCTGGGCTTTAGCTCAGTAGCACAAGCACTGCCTGCTAAGCAAGAGGCTGTGAGTTCAAGTGCCAGTACCAAAGAAAGCCAAAACCAAAACAATAAAAGTTTCAGCCTCACTGCTGCAGAAACAAAATGGTCTGTGGTTATCACTCTGTGAAAAGGTCTTGGGGAAAACAAAAATCCTCAATAAAATATTGGCAAACAGGATGCAGTAAATCATCAAGAAGATTATACACCATGACCAAGTGGGATTCATCCCAGGCATGCAGGGATGGTTCAACATACATAAATCAAAAAATGCAATCCACCATATCAATAAAGCCAAAAGTAAGAATCACATAATCATTTCTATAGATGCAGAAAAAGCTTCTGATAAGGTCCAACAATCATTCAGGATAAGAACCTCACAGAAAATTGGAATAGATGGTTCTTTACCTGAATATGATAAAGGCCATCTATGACAAACCAACAGCCAGCATCATATTAAATGGCCAAAAACTGAAGGCCTTTACCGTAAAATCAGGCACAACACAAGGATGTCCCCTGTCACCACTCCTATTCAACATAGTACTGGAAATACTAGCCAGAGCAATTAGACAAGAGAGAGAAATAAAAGGGGTAAAGATAAGAAAAGAGGAAGTTAAATTATCATTATTTGCAGACGACACGATACTCTACGTAGAAGACCCCCAACCCCATTGAAAGACTCCTAGGTATAATACATAAATTCAGCAATGTAGCTGAATACAAAGTTAACACCAAAAATCAATAGCATTCCTATGAACTAACAACAAAATCAATGAGAGAGAAATAAGAGAAGCCACACCCTTCACACTAGCATCCAAAAAATGAAATACTTAGGAATTAATCTCATGAGAGAAGTAAAAGATCTATACAGGGAACATTATAATACCCTGAAAAAGAAATCAAAGAGGATCTCAGAAAATGGAAAGACATCCCTTGCTCATGGAGAGGAAGAATAAATATTGTGAAAATGGTCATTCTCCTAAAACTGTTACATATATTCAATGCAATCCCAATAAAAATACCTCATAGATCTAGATCTATCAACATACCTCATAGATCTAGAGAAACCACTCCTAAAATTCATCTGGAACCAGAAGAGACCTAGAATCGCAAAGGCAATTCTAAGCAGCAAAGGCAAGGCAGGAGGCATCACAATCCCTGACTTGAAGTATTACTACAAAGCTACTGTAATAAAATCAACATGGCACTGAAAAAAAAAAACAGAGATGAAGATCAGTGTAATAGATTGGAAGATACAACCACAACTACAAACACACTCAACCACCTTATCTTTGATATGGGGCCAAATATGTTCACTGGAAGAACGATAGCCTCTTTAATAAATGGCGCTGGAAAAACTAGCTCTGTGTACGCCAAAAACTAAAGCTAGACCCATGCCTATCACCATGTACTAAACTAAAATGTAAATGGATCAAAGATCTGAATATTAAAACAGAAACACTAAATCTGTTGGAAGACAAATTAGATAAAAACCTTGACAACATAAGGCTAGGTGTAGAATTCATGAACAGGAATCAAACTGCACAGGAAATACTTCCCAGAATCAATAACTGGGATCACGTCTTATTAAACAGTTTCTGCATGTCAAAATAAATCTCCAGCATAGTGAAAAGAAATCCCACAAACTGGGAAAAATTTTAGTGAACTGTCCTTCAGACAGAACTGACCTTCAGACAAAGGACTTCTGTCTAAAGCACATAAAGGATTTTAAAAAATTCAGACCCCCCAAATTCAAAGACCCAATCCAAAAATGGTCATCTGAGATGAATACACAATTCAGATAAAGTAATATAAATGGAAAATAAATACATGAAAAAATTTCATCATCATTCGTCATTGGAGAAACACAAATTAAAACCACACTTAGATTCCATCTCACTCCAGAAAGAATGGCCAGGATCAAGAAAACTACCAACAACAAATGCTGGAGAGGCTGTGGGGAAAAAGGAACTCTCCTGCACTGTTGGTGGGAGTGTAGACTGGTGCAACCACTGTGGAGGTCAGTCTAGACACTCCTCCAAAAGCTGGGATTGGAAGTCCCATTTGTTCCAGCTATTCCACTTGTAGGCACACTCCCAGAAGAACTGAAAGCATCATACCACAGTGATATATGTGCACCCATGTTTATAGCAGCACAATTTGTAATAGCCAGATCTTGGAAACAACCCAAGTGTCCATCAATTGAGGAATGGATAAAAAAGAGTGGTATTTTTATACAATAGAGTACTACTCAGTTATAAAGAATGATCACATTGAAGTATTTATAAATAAATGAATGCAACTTGAGACCATACTCATGAGAGAAATAAATCAAACTCACATGTATAAATACCGTATAGTCTCCCTAGTGTAAGAAATGATAAGAGTACCTAAGAGTTTATGGTAATCATGATTCCCCACTACATTGATTTGAAGCTTTATTTTGTTTTCATTCATTAGTTGGAATGGTTTTATTCTGTTTTGTTAGATTTTATTATGTGTGATGGTATGAACAGCTATTTTGAAGAAAACATTATGACAGCCATTGCTGATTTAATATCATCTTGCTTTGAAGTCCTACCATGCTTTTGTTCTTCTGTTTTCATTGGTTCTATCATGTTGTGTCTTATTGGATATTAATATGTTTGAGAGTATAAACAAATTTTCTATGAAAAATGAGATAATATAGTAGCCATTATTCGTTTTCTGTTATTTGGTTCTAAATGCCCAGTAAGTACTCTCATTCTGTTGAATGGTTTTATGCTATTTTGTTATGTTTGATACTATTGTATGTGAAGGTATTTCACAACTATTTCAAAGAGATATTATGATAGCTACTGTTAATATCGGGTTGTCTTATGGTGAAGTACTGTGTTGCTTACATAGTTTTGTTCTGATCTGCTTTGTTCTGTCCTTGTTTGTCTTAGTCTCTTTAAAATAAAATAAAACAAAGTCTTCAAATGATGGCATTGCACACATAGACTTATCCTAAACTTGACTCAGCTTGGTCACCTTCCATGGTCAGGTTACACAGTAATACTTACACAACCGTGCATTCTTATGGGGAAATAATAGCATCGCTCATACTGTATTCCAGGCCTCAATTCCTAGAGAAAGAGCAGAAGCACATAAGGTATTCTTCTTCTTGAGACTATATTCAGGGATACACACAACAAGCTGCAGGATGTTTTGTTCTATGAGGGTGAATAAACATGTATATGCAAAGTGCTTTGGACCATAACAAACTGAAAAATTCAAAGTGCTCATCTAACATGCTTGTAGAAGCTCATTAGGGTAATATTGTCCTGCACGAGTCCCTGTGGGGGAATTGGGAATCACCATGTATTATTGTACCTTTCAGGCATCTGTTTGTAGAACAGGATGTTTCTTGTCTTGAGTATACACTTCTCCACTGGAGTCTTCTTAGGGAAACACACAAAGAGTTGAAGGCTCTTTCTTTTCAGCAGGGCTACAAAACCTTTCATTTGAAAACTGCATTTTACCAGCAAAAAACAAGAACTAAAGCATTTATTTCTCAATTATGTATTGAAGCACACAACCTAAAGTCTTCACAAATGATGGCTTTGCTCACTTAGATTTATCCTCACTTGCCTCAGCTCAAACAACTTCCATGGTGATGTTGCACAATGATATTTATCCATAAGTTCATTCATATATGGAAATTTAAGGTCCTACTCATACCAAATTCCAGGCCTCAATTCCTAGAGTGGGGTCATTGAGGACACTGAGGTTCTCTTCTTCCTGGGGTCAAAATCAGGAAAACATACAACAAGCTACAGGGTGTTCCATTCTATGTGAGTGCATAGCCATAAATATGCAATCTGTGATGAACCACAACAGAATGCAAAATTCGAAGTGCACATATCAATTACTAGCCAAAGCTCAAAAGCCATTGGATGCAATTTGCTTCTCTTCTCTGTTCTGAATTTGCAGTGAAGCTCACTAAACTGTTGGTAAATTCCCTGCCACAGTGCTGACACTATATCACCTTCCATTCACTCCTACGGGGGAATTGGGAAGCATCATATATTGAAGGTTTCAGGTATCTTTTTATAGATACCTGGTCTTGGATGTATAGTTCTCCACTGGAGTTCTTAGGGAAACACAATGAGTTGCACACTGTTTCTTTTCACCAGGGCTGGAAAGCTATTTATTAACAAACAGCTTCATAGAAGCAAAAACTGAGAAATAAGTACATCTTGGTTATATATATAAGCACACACCCCAAAGTCTTCACAGATGATTGATTTGCTGACTTAGACTTACCATTCACTTGACTCCGCTTGGACAACTTCCATGGTGATGTTGCACAGTGATATTTATCCATAAGCTTATTCTTAGGGGAAATATATGGCACCACTCCAACTACAATCCAGGTATCAGTTCCTGGAGCAAGGTCATTTAGGACATTCAGGTACTCTTCTCCATGGGGCTATTATCAGAGAACCACATAAAAAGATTCAGGGAGTTTCGTTTCATGAGCATGCATAATTGTACATATGCAAACCACTGTGGACCATAACAACCTGCAAGATTCAAAATGTGCATCTCAGTTACTAGCAGAAGCTCACAAACTAAAGGATACTGTTAGGTTCTGTTCTCTGTTCTGAATGCACAGTGAAGCTAAGTTGGGGGACTCGCCTGTCGCAATACTGACACTGTATATCACCTTACTTTCACTTTTATGAGGAAATTGGGAAGCACCACATACTGTAAGGTTCAGTCATCTCTTTGTGGAACAGGATCCTTCTGATCATGGATGCACAAGAATTCCCTAAGAATTCTTCTTAGGGAAACACAATGAGTTGCAGACTATTTCCCTTCATCAGGGCTTCAAAGCCTTTTATTTGCAAACTTATTTTACAGGTAAAAACTGAGAAATGAGAACTTTACTTCTCAGATATATACTGAAGCACTCACCCCAAAGTCTTCACAGTTGATGGCTTTGCTCACTTAGATTTATCTTCAACTTGACTCAGCTGAAGCAGCTTTCATGTCGATGTTGCACAATGATATCAAATCTTTCGTATTTATGGGAAATTTAAGGTATCAAACTACAATGCAAGGCTCACTTCCTAGAACAGAGTCATTCAGCTTACTGAGGTACTGATTTCCTGGGGAATAGCACCAGGGAAGCACACAGCAAGCTGCAAGGTGCTTCCTTCAATGAGGGCGCATAAGCACATGCATGCAAACTGCCGAGGATTATAACAAACTGTGCGGTGCAAATGCGCGTCACGATTACTAGCAGAAGCTCATGAATGAAAAGCTACAGTTGGCTTCTGTCCTCTGTTCTGAACTTACAATGAAGCTGATTAACCTGGAGAAAGTTCCCTGCGACAGTGCCGACACTATATATCGCCTTCCATTCACTCCTATGAGGGAATTGGAAACACCATATATTGTAGGTTTCAGACATCTGTAAGCAGGATCATTCTGGTCATGAATGTACACTTCTCCACTGGATTTCTTCTTTGGGAAACATACAAGTTGCAGGCTGTTTCACTTCATGAGGGCTATAAAGCCATTTAATGTGTAAAACTGCCCTTTACCAGCAAAAACAGAGAAATGAGAACCTTTTGTCTGTTATATGTTGAAGCAGACATCCCAAAGCCATCACAAATGATGGCTCTGCTTCACTTAGACTTATCCTGCAGCTGACTCGGCTGGGGCGCCTTCCATAGTGATGTTGAGCACTGATATTTATCCATCCATTCATTCTTAGGGGGAAATATAAGGCAAAATCATAGTATAATCAGGCCTGAATTCCTAGAGCAAGATGACTAAGGACATGGAGTACTCTTCTGTCTGGGGAAATTGTCAGGGAAACACACGCAAGCTGCAGGGTGCTTCATTCCATGATGGTGCATAACTGTGCATATGCAAACTGCCTAGGCCACAACAAACTTCGAGATTTAAAACGCGCTTCACAGTGAGGAGAAGAAGCTCAGAAATGAAAGAATTTATTTAGGTTCTGTTCTTCCTGCTGAACTTAAAGCAAAGCTGACTAAGCTGGGGAAACTTCCCTCCAGCAGTACGGACACGGTATATCACCTCCCATTCACTTCTTTGGAGGAATTAGAAAGCACCCTACATTTTTGGTTTTAGACCTGTGTTTGTAGAACAGAAACATTATGATCATGGACAAACAATTCACTGTAGTTCTTCATAAGAAACACACAATGAGTTGCAAG
Organism: Cavia porcellus; assembly: GCF_034190915.1. Lineage (NCBI taxonomy): Eukaryota > Metazoa > Chordata > Mammalia > Rodentia > Caviidae > Cavia > Cavia porcellus. Next base: position 2,221,332 of record NW_026947493.1, read on the forward strand.
CTGTTTCATTTTGCCAAGGCTTCAAAGCCTTTTATTCACAAACTGACTTTTAAAAAACCAAGAAATAAGAACTTTATGTCTCAGTCATATATTGAGACACACAACCCAAAGCCCTCACAAATGATAGCGTTGCTCACTTATATTTAGCCAGAACTAGACTCAGCTAGTCAATAATGTCTACCATAATGTTTCTCAGTCTCTTCATAGCACCTTCCATGATGATGTGGCACAATAATACGCATTCATCCATTCTGGGTGAAATATAAGGCACCACTCAAACTACAATGTAGGCCTCAATTCCTAAGCAAGGTCTTTGAGGTACTCTTTGGCTAATATCAGGGAAACACAGACGCTGCAGTGTATTTCATTCCATTGGGGTACATAATTGTACATATGAAATTTGTCTTGGATCATAACACACTGTGAGATTCAAAATGCACATCTGAGTTACTTGCAGAATCTCATAAACATCAGAACACAGTTAAGTTCTGTTCTCTGTTGTGAACTTACAGCAAAGCTAAGCTGGGAAAAACTGAGAAAGAAGAAGGAAAAGATGAAGAAAAAGAGGAAGAGGAGGAAGAAGGAAAATAGTAATAAGGACAGGTCTCGCTGCTCCCTGTTGGGCTTGGCGGACGCTGGAGTTCCAGAGGGTGGCCTGAATGAGTGTCTCCGCACCATCCCCCAAGCCCAGCTAGTTTGGAATCCTTGCTCAGCCAGACAGGGAACTTCGCGGCTCCCTGTTGCACTGGACCAGCTCAGTGGGTCTTGAGCCAGCCTGCCCCATGCCCAGTGACCCTCTCTCAATCTGGGGAACTGGGCGGCCAGAGTCCCAGGAGCTGAGGGCATAGAAGAGGATTTCCAACAGACCCTGGGGAAGCCTTGGAATAACACTTGAAACACAGAAATATAGGAAAATGACAAAATGAAAGACCGAATTACAATCTCAAACCTCCAGCCCATCCCAAGAAATTTAGGAGCTATGTACATAGAAGAAAATATATACCATACACCTGAAATATCGGACATAATAGCAACTGAAATAAAGAAGCAACTCCAGGAAGCTTTAAAAGAATTAAAATTAGAAATAATTTTTTAGGTAAAAGAAGAAATGATAAAAGAAATGAAAGAGATGCTGAACATAGGAAGACACAGTTTAAAAATCAGAGGAACTAAACAAAAAGGTAGAATCCCTAGATGAACAATGTAAGAAACAAACAGAATACATTAAGCAGATTCAAAGAAATATACAAGAAATGAAAAATTCCATTGAAAGTTGTAGAAACCGCCTCAGTGAAAGTGAAGATAGAATTCCAGACCTCGAAGACAAGATTGCAGCTAGTGAACAGGAAAGGAAAAATCTTTTTTTTTTTATTTAAAGAAAAAAACAGAAAAAAAGGGTAGAAACAATACAGAATTTCAGAAAAATAAACAGTTAAGAAATCACAGTCGATAAGTTACATACTGTCATCTTAGAAATAGTTGCTCGAGTTACAAAATTAAAGAAAAATGAAGCACTTTGTAGTGGTATGCAAACAATGACACTGCAAACAATTCTACTCAGTTGATCCGACAAGAACTTAGTAATATGGTTATCAGTCCTACACACTTATTTTCTATCTTAAAGAGGGTAAAATTAAACACAACAAAACAGAACAAAATATAAGGAAACAATTTAAAGAAACATAGATTTCAAAGCAAGTCCACTGGAGATCTTCACTGTCTATCTTATTTTCTCTAGTTGTCCCCAACTTCACACACAGGATGATGAAGGCTTTTTATGTCTTCAAGACCTGATTTTGGGGAAGTCAATAATGTCTACCATAATGTTTCTCAGTCTCTTTATAGCAGCTGTCTTTATCTTTACGTATGCTGAAATTGAACATAAGAGACCAGACTAATATCACTCTGTACAGTGAATAATAGTATTGCTAGATTTCATATCATAATGCTACAGAATTAGCACTGGGTTTCTTAGTGTCTCTTCTTCTTCAGAGCATCCGTTCATTACATCGTGTATTATACAGTCTGTTCCCGTAAATAGTTTAGAAATTCTTCCCATGCGTGAATCTCCACATGTATATCTATCCTTTCTGTATTATAGGGAAAAACAGATCAAAGCAAGACAACAAAATCAATTCCTAGAAAAACATGAAATGAAAAAGTCATATAGGACCACAATATTAGATGATCTACAGTAGTTACTATGCTTTCTCTTGTTATTTTTAATAGAATTGTCCACATCATCAGGCATAATATAATTGAACATAACGTTACATAGCTATTTTAATAAAAACACAACTTTTAAAATATTGTAGGACTTGAAAGCAGTTAATAAAACCAGAATGGATGTCTTTTACATCTTGTCATCTTCAGAGTAGTTGTCTCCACTCCCAGATACTATCAACAATACCAAATTCAAATGAAATCAGTCAAGGCTAAACAGCAGTCTAACAAACCAGTTTCAAATAAGATCAGTCATAGTAAAACAATGTAAGTAATACAGGGTTTCAGTGGAAGTTAGTAGGAAATTAAGGATAGTTACCGTGGTATAACCTGCTATTTTTGGGTTAGCTGTCTGTGCACTCAAATCTAATATGAGTAGACAGACCAGAACAAAATATAAACAAACTAAACAGAGTGATAACTGTGACTTTTAAATCCTGATACACTATTAACAATGTCTTCTGCCTTCCTTTTTTAGACAATTCCTCCCTTTTCTCTTTCTCAGGGTGCTTTGTATATTTTGGGTCCCACTAGCTCTTTTAGTTTTTAGATTAGGGGGACAACCTGTTATCTATCTGAGTGTTACTAAACCTGTTTACCCTTGAGCTTGATCTTGAGCTGTGCTCCTTTACTTACTAAAGTCACAAGGTTGTCCTTCCTTCCAGCTGTGTAGTTCTACACTGCACAAAAGTGTCATAGCTTTCCAGTCTACCTGTGGCTGCTGGATGAGTTGTTCCTATTTCTCTCAGGTTTCCTGTCACATATAGCATTGTTTTCTCATCTTTGACTCTCAGTTTATTAACCCTTTTTCAGGTTGAGTGTATCTCCTATTCAGAGCATCTCGATGGATCCTGCCTCCTAATCTACTCTGCCTGTGTTTCTTTTTTTGTTAGTGTATCAGGCTACCTATATTAAAGATTATAGCTTACTGTCTCTGCCTCATTTCTATTTTATTCTTCTGTCATTATTTGTCTACTTTGCTCCTTCATTCCACTGTCTGCCCTGTTCATTGAGGCCTCTCTGTCACTGCTGCTGGAATCCTGGTATTTTTCCTCTCTCTCTCTCTCTCTCTCTCTCTCTCTCTCTCTCTCTCTCTCTCTCTCTCTGTCTCTGGAATGTCCTTCAGTATTTTGTAGGGTTGGGTTGGTGGCCATGAACTCCCACAGTTCCTCCTTGTCTTGGAAATATCTTTTTTCTCCATTAATTTTTAAAATTTTATTTAAAGGAGAAAAAAACCCAAAACAGTATAAGTGTACAAGTAATACAGAATTTCAAAAACAAGCAAAATCACTAGTTAATAGATTACATATTGTCATCTTAGAAGTAGTTATTCAAGTTACAAAATTAAAGCATACAAAGTGGACATTCAAACAGTGAGACTGCAAACAGTTCTGCTCAATGATCCAACAAAAATTTAGTAATATGGTCATCTATCTTAACACACCTAAACACGCTTGCAGTTGTATCTTTTAGAGTACATTTTTTCCCTCTCATTTTTACAACAACATTTACACATTTTGGGTTTTATTACTCCCACAGGTCTTACTACTTTTTTTTTTTTGGAAGAGAATAAAACCAAATATGACAAAACAAAGCAGTCAGTCAAAACAAAGGATGGACATAGTACATGATGTAAAAACAGAATACAAGGTAATCAACAATGGTTACCATAATGCCTCTTGCTACCTTAAGAAGAATTGCCTATACCATTAGGTATAATAAAATTGAACTAAACAGTACAGAACAAGACCAATAAAACCTAAACATTGGAGACATTACAGGACTTCAAAAGAAGATAATAGTCAAACCAGAATGGCGTCATAGTGAATCTTATTGCCCAAAGTAGTTGCCTATACTCTCAAACTTGATACTATCAAACAGAACAGAACAGAGTAAAATCAGTCAAAACAAGATGGTAGGAGCAATACAGTGCTTCAAATCAAGTTAATAGGAAGTCAAAAAAGTTGCTATAATATATCCTGCTAATTTTTTTGACTTTTTCCCTTAATTAAAAAAATGAAAAAATAAATAAAATTTTTTTTAAAAAGGGGAGACTGAGATAAAAGAGGACATAACAACAATACAGGTCAAAGCATAACAATTTCCACAACCTAGTGCTTTACCACAAGGTGAAGCACTGACTTAATAGTAGTTACCATAGTGTCTCTTCGCTCATGTTTTTTATTGTTAAGTTATAAATCCTCTTGTCATCTTCTAGCCTTTGTATTGTTTCTTCCTGGCTCCTTGTTATTTTTAAGAGATCTTTTCTTTCACAATCACATACCATAAGTCTATCTTCAAGCTTTCAAAGGCTAACTTTAGTTTCTGTCAAGGCATTTTGCTAGGTTTCAATGGAGTTTTTAGTTTCTTGGTAATCTCTTTGGATCTGTTTCATGTATTCTAGATTTTGTTTATATTCTTCATGAAAGGTTTCTCTTTCTTTTCTGAGTTCCTTTGTTCTTCCATCTGTGTTCTCTTGGGAGGGGCTTATCATTTCTTTAATTAATCTTCTTATATCTTACCTCACTTGGATCAGAAGTACAGTTTTAAATTCATCTGTGAGGTCATGAAGGTATTTCTTTATGTCTGCTGATGCTGTGTCTAGTGTTGCATGATTACTGCACTGTTTCTCTTCTGCATTTATCACTCCTGGGCTTATTTTTCCAGGGTCAGAGTCTGGAGGGTTTTTTAAAATTTTGTTCTTGTCATGTTTCTGGTTTCTTTCAGACAGATGTGTCTGGGACGGTCTCCGACCCTCTCTGTATTGCTTAAGGTCTTTCCAAAGCATGCTAACTGGAGTTTTGCTGCCCTCCCCAATTTGCTGTTATCTGAGTTATCTTAAACTTAAACATCCCAGGGGCTTGGGATGGTGTGGGGACACTCACCCCAGGCTTCCCAGTCCAGAGTTCAGGGCGCAGGAAGGAAGGCCCAATTCACTAAAGCTGGTCAATCACGGGAGGAAATCAGAAAGTTCTGTACTTTTGATTGTCTGAAGAGGTGTTTTCAGAAGCAGCTTCTCTGGGTGCTGTTCATGGCAGCGGCTCTGGTCTCATGGGCCTGGTGGCGGCAAAGACATACTCCCCTGACCGGGGACCTCAGGGGTGCTCTGGTGGAGGGGGCCTGCTCAGTGCTGACACCATGGGCTCGGGTCCTGGCATGAGTGGTGAGTGTGAAGGTGGCGATGCATTCCAGCAAGTCCGGTCCCATACCCGCAACGCCACAACACATCCTCTTCCTCGCACCTTCCAGGACTCGGCCCAGATCTGGGGAGGTAGTGGAGGCAGTGGCGGCAGCAGCAGTGCCAGGAGCAGGGGCGGTGGCAGATGGTGGTCCTTGAGTTGCTTCACTCCCACATCCTCTGGCAGGCTCCTGGTGACAGAGTCAGAGGCAGCCACTGGAGGTGGCAGCTGGGGGATGGCCCATCTCGCCGGCAGCCAGGAGGCACTCAGGGCTGCACAGTAGTGTGGCCAGCTAGGAGTGTATGTTTGATTTGTTTTTCTCACCTTAGTTTCTTCTTGGGATGAGAGAATTTCTCTCCCTCTGTTCAGGGTTCCCCATGTTGTATTATGTTAACTTCAAAGTTGACTATCTCAAGGAGCCTCAGTAGCCAGCTATTATCTATCCACCATCTTAGCTCCACACCCAAAAGGAAAGATCTTTTAAAAATAACAAGAAATCAGAAAATAACAATTCAACAGCTGCTAGATGATGCAAAGAAAAACAACATAAGGGGCTGGGGATTTAGCTCAGTGGCATAAGCGCCTGCCTTGCAAGCAGGCAGTTGTGAGTTTGATCCCTGGTACTGATAAAAATGAAAAAGACAAAAAAAAAAAAACAATATAAGGTTGATAGGGATAAATGAAAAAGAAAAGGACAACATAAAGTATGTCAAGGGAATATTTAGAGAAGTAATATATTTAGAGAAGTAATAGCTGAAAATTTCCCAAACATCAGATTGGAAACTGATATTAGGATCAGTAAAGCATATAGAACTCCAAGTAGCCATAACCAAAATAAAACTATACCCAGACATATAATAATCACCATCCCAGAAATCCAACAAAAGAATAGAATATTAAAAGCTGTCACATAGAAAAGACAGAGCACCTATAAAGGAAAAGCTATCAGAATCACAGCAGACTTCTCAGCACAAACAATAAAGTCAAGAAGAGCATGGAGTGAAATATTTCAGATCCTAAAAGAAAATGATTTACAACCTAGACTGATGTACCCTGAAAAACTGTCCTTCAAAATGGATGGAGAAATAAGATACTTCCATAACAAAGAACAGTTGAAGAACTTCATGATCACCAAGCCAACCCTGCCAAGAATACTGAAAGACAGTTTAGATACACTTAGGAAAAAACAACTAAGCAATGCAGGCAATTAAACAGAATAGAAAGATAAAGATGCAACAGCAGAAAGATAAGATGTCAACAATAAACCAACATATAGCAGTTATAACCATTGATGTAAATGGTCTCAATGCACCAATTAAAAGAAAATGACTGGAAGAATGGATCACGAGACAAAATCCAGTCATATGCTGTCTACAAGAAACTCAACTAACCCAAAAAGATACTCACAGACTGACCATGGAAAACAATATTTCATGCAACAGAAACCCTCAAAAAAGCAGGGGTAGCTATTCTGTTTGCAGACAATGTGAACTTCAAACCATTAATGATCAGAAGAGATAAAGAAGGTCATTACATACTGGTTAGGGGAAAACTTCAAGAGGAAGAGATAACAATCTTAAATATATATGCACCAAATTCCAGAGTACCCTGTTATATAAAACAAGTATTAACAGAAATGAAAAACCAAATTAGCAGTAACACAATTATAACAGAAGACCTTATGACACCATCGACACCAAGGAACAGATCAACCAAGCAGAAAATCAGCAAAGATATAAAAGAACTGAATCAAACCTGTGAACAAATGGACTTGATAGACATATACAGAGTGTTCCATCCAACAACATCAGAATACACTTTCTTCTCAGCAGTACATGGGTCATTCTCTAAATTAGGCAATATATTAGCTCACAGAACATATTTAAATAAATGCAAAAGAGTTGAAATCATCCATAGCATGTTATTGGATCATAGCACCATGAAATTAGAAATTAATGATAAAGGATGCTGCAAAAATCCCACAAACACATAGAAACTGAATAACACATTCCTGAGTAATCAGTGGGTCACAACAGAAATTAAAGAAGAAATTAAAAAATACCTATAAGCAAATGAAAATACAAATACAACTTAACAGAACCTGTGGATGCAATGAAGGCTTTCCTCAGAGGAAAATTTATTGCACTGAATTCTCATACAGGAAAACAGAATGAATACAAATAAATAACCTGATATTACACCTCAAACACTTAGAAAAAGAAGACAAAGTCAAGCCCAAAGCCAAAAGAAGGGAGGAAATTATAAAAATCAGAGCAGAAATTAATGCAGTAGAGACTAAGAAATTAATGCAGTAGAGACTAAGAAAACAATCCAAAGAATCAATGAATCAAAGAGTTGGTTCTTTGAAAGAATAAATAAAATTGATAAGCCCCTAGTGAATCTTTTTTTAAAAAGGGAAGAAAAAGCTCAAATGCATGCAATAAGGAATAAAAAAGGTGAAATCATTACACACTGTGTAGAAATACAGAAGATCATTAACATCTATTTCGAAAACCTCTACTGTCATAGGGTTGATAACACAGAAGAAATGGACAGATTCCTAGAAACATATGAAGTACCAAAGCTAGGTCAAGAAGATGTAAAACTGCTGAACATTCCAATTCCATTAATGAAAATGAAAATTTAATTCAGTCCTTACCTACAAAGAAGAGACCAGGCCCAGATGGGATTCATTGCAGAATTTGCCAAGAAATACAAAGAAGACTTAATGTGGACATTCCTAAAACTCTTCAATGAAATTGAAAGGGAAGCAATCTTTCCTAAGTCATTCCTGGAAGCAAATAGTACTCTAGTACCAAAACCTGAAAAAGACCCAACTAAAAAGGAGAACAAAAGGCCAATCTCCCTAATGAACACAGATGCAAATATCCTCAAAAAATATTGGCAAATAGGATGCAGCAAATCATCAAGAAGATTATACACCACAACCAAGTAAAATTCATCTCAAGCATGTAGGGATGGCTCAACATATGTAAATCAATAAATGTAATCCACCGTATCAATAAAACCAAAAGTAAGAATCACATGATCATTTTTATAGATGCAGAAAAAGCTTTTGATAAGGTCCAACACTCATTTATGATCAGAACCTTATGGAAAATTGCACTAGATGGTCTTTATGTCAATATAATAAAGGCATCCGTGACAAACCAACAGCAAGTATCATATTAAATAGCCAAAAATTGAAGGCCTTTACTTTAACATCAGGCACAAGACAAGGATGTCCTTTATCACTGCTCCTATTTAATACAGTACTGGAAATACTAGCTAGAGCAATTAGATAAGAGAGAGAAATAAAAGGGGTAAAGATAGGAAAAGAAGTTAAATTATCATTATTTGCAGACAACATGCTACTCTATGTAGAAGACCCCAAAATTCCATTGAAAGACTCTTAGATATAATAAATAAATTCAGCAATGTAGCTGGATACAAAATCAATACCCAAAAATCAAAGCATTCCTATACACTATCAACAAAATCACAAACAGAGAAATAAGAGAGTCCACACCCTTCACACTACCAACCAAAAAAATCAAAATATTTAGGAATTACTCTCATGAAAGAAGTGAAGAACCTATACAAGGAAGATTACGATACACTGAAAAAATAAATTGAAGAGGATCTCAGAAAGTGGAAAGACATCCCTTGCTCATGGACAGGAAGAATAAATATTGTGAAAATGGCCATTTTCCCAAAACTGTTATAGAGATTCAATGAAATCCCAATGAAAATGCCATCAACATACCTCATAGATCTAGAGAAATCACTCCTAAAATTCATCTGAAGTGAGAAGAGACCTAGAATAGCAAAGACAGTTCTAAGCAGCAAAGGCAAGGCAGGAGGCATCACAATGCCTGACTTGAAGTTTTACTACAAAGCTACTGTAGTAAAATCAACATGGTACTGAAATAAAAACAGAGCCGAACATCAATGGAATAGATTAGAAGATTCATCCACAACTACAAACACACTCAACCATCTTATCTTTGATAAAGGGGCCAAACAGGTTCTCTGAAAGAAGGACAGTCTCTTTAATAAATGGTGCTGGGAAAATTGGCGCTCCATATGCTGAAAACTAAAACTAGACCCAAGCCTATTACTGTGTACTAAATTAAAATCTAAATGGATCAAAGATGTGAATATTAAAACAGAAACACTAAATCTGTGGGAAGATAAAGTAGGTAAAAATCTTGAAGACATAGGAGTAGGTAGAGAATTCATAAACAGGACTCAAACCGCACAGGAAATACTTCCCAGAATCAATAACTGGGATCACCTCTTATTAAAAAATTTCTGCATGTCAAAAGAAATCTCCAACATAGTGAAAAGAAAACCCACAAGTTGGGAAAAAATCTTAGTGAAAAGATATAAAGAATTTTAAAAATTCAGACCTCCAAAATTCAAAGATCCAATCCAAAAATGGGCATCTGAGATGAATATGCAATTCTCAGATGAAGAAATGCAAATGGCAAATAAATACATGAAAAAATGTTCATCATCATTGGTCATTAGAGAAATGCAAATTAAAACCACACTGAGATTCCATCTCACTCCTGAAAGAATGTCCAGGATCAAAAAAACCAACAACAACAAATGGTGGAGAGGCTGTGGGGAAAAAGGAACTCTCCTGCACTGTTGGTGGGAGTGTAGAGTGGTGCAACCTTTGTGGAGGTCATTCTGGAGGTTTCTCAAAAAGCTGGGACTGGAAGGCCCATTTGACCCAGCTATTCCACTTCTAGGCATATTCCCAGAATTTAAAGAATCATACCACAGTGATATATGTGCACTTATTTTTATAGCAGCACAATTTGTAATAGCCAGATCTTGGAAACAACGCAAGTGTCCATCAACTGAGGAATGGATAAAAAGGTGTGGCATTTTTATACAATGGAGTGCTACTCAGCTATAAAGAAGGATCACATGGAGATATTTATAAATAAATGGGAGCAGCTTGAGATCATATTCATAAGTGAAATAAATCAAACACATATATAAATACAGAATAGTTTCCCCAGTGTAAGAAAATATGTATGTGGTAATCATGATTCCCCATTATAATTCTTTGAAGTCTTATAATGTTTTCCTTCATTAATTGGAATGGTTTTATTCTGGGTTGTTTGATTTTATTGTCTGTGATATTATGAACAGCTAATTTGAAGAAAACAAGACATCTAATAGCTAGTGCTAATTTAATATCATATTGTTTTGAAGTGCCATCAAGCTCTGTTCTTCTGTCTCCATCTGTCTTATCATGTTGTATCTTATTGGATTTTATTATATGTGATAGCACAAACAATTTTTATAGACAAGGAGCTGATATAGAAACCATTGGACATTTTCTGTTAGTTGGTTCTAAATACTTTCATTCTCTTGAATGGTTTTACACCTTATTAATATGTTTGATGCTATAGTATACGAATTTATACTCAAATATTTCAGAGAAAGAGACACTATGGTAACTACTGTTATGTCGGGTTATCTTGTGGTAAAATACTATGTTGCTTAAATTGTTCTGTTCTGGCCTGTGCTGTTGTGTTTTTATGTCCTCTTTTATCTCAATCTCTTTTTTAAATTTATTTTTTATTTGTTTAAGTAGGGAAAAATAAATTTTAAAAAATAGCAGGATATATTAGTAACCATTTTGATTTCCTATTAACTTGATTTGAAGCCCTGTATTGCTCTCACCATTTTGTTTTGACCAATTTTACTCTATTCTGTTTTGTTTGACAGTATCAATTTGAGGGTATAGGTAACTACTTTAAAGACAATAAGTTTCACTATGATACCCATTCTGGTTTGACTATTATCTTCTTTTGAAGTCCTGTAATCTCTCCAATGCTTTGGTTTTATTGGTTTTGTTCTGTACTGTTTCGTTCAATTTCATTATAACTGATGATATAGGCAATTCTTTTAAGATAGCAAGAGGCATTATGGTAACCATTGTTGATCACCTTGGATTTTGTTTTTACATCATGTACTATGTCCATACTTTTGATTTTACTGACTCTGTTTTGTTTTGTCACATTTGGTTTTATTCTCTTCAAAAAAAAGTAATATGATCTGTGGGAGTAATAAAACCCAAAATGTGTAATTGTTATTGTAAAAAAGAGAGGAAAAGAAAGTGCTCTAAAGGATATAACTGCATGTATATTTAAGTGTATAAGATAGATAACCATATTACTGAGTTTTGTTGGATCATCGAACGGAACTGTTTGCAGTCTCACTGTTTGAATGTCCACTTTATATGCTTTAATTTTGTAACTTGAACAACTATTTCTAAAATGACAATATTTAATCTATTAACTAGTGATTTCTTACTGCTCATTTTTTTGAAATTCTGTATTACTTGTGCCATTTTTCTGTTTTTTTCTCTTTAAATAAAGTTTTAAAAAAAAGAAAAGTAGTAATATGAAGAAAATCTATTTTAAGAAGAACAAGAATAACAGCAGCATCCATAACAGTTTAAGATAAAATGGTAAAGGAAACAAAGGGAAAGAGGGCAGGGGATGCAAGAAGGAAAACATCAAGGAAAGAAAGACAAATAGTAAACGAATGCAAAGGAAAAGTTAAAGGAGAAATGGAAAACAGAAAAAAGAGAAAGAGAAAATTGCTAAATGAGATCAAAAGTCAGAGGCAGAAATTCAGAGGCCAAAGAATCAAAGAGGATGAGGAAGGAAAGAAAACACAGAAGTGTGAGAAAAATAAAAACAAAAGAAAAAACAGAAAAAGTGAAACTGGAAAGAAATAGAGAAAGGAAGAGAAATGAAGGGGGATGAGAAGGAGAATAGGAAAAAAAAGGTGAAGAGAAGACAAAGGCAGGACACACGGGAAGAGGAGAAGGGCCACACAGCACACTCACTGTCGGTGTGAAACGCAGCGGTTGGTGCAGAGCAAAGAGCCCAGAGCAGCCCACCGCACAGTGGGCACAGCACAGCACCAGGGGCGCGGCGAGCTCGCCAGGAGTGTGCTCTCCTGAGAGGTGCCCACGCCCGGGGGACAGAGGACGAGTCGCACAGTGTTGGGCCTCTCCCAGAAGAACAAGAACAGAAGCACCTCGGGGACGAGAGAAAAGGACAGGCGGGATGGGGGGGGGGGGAAGGCGAGAGAGGGTGAGGAGGGAAAGAAAAACAGGGGACAAAAGTAAGGAAGAGAAGGGAGAGGACAAAGGGGAGGAGGAGGAGGAGGAGAACCAGTGGAAGAGGAACAAGAAAAACAGCAGCAGTCACAATAAATTAGGAAGCAAAGATGATGGAAGCAAACAGGAGAGAGGGTGGTGGAACGCAAGAAAGAAAATGGAGAAGAAAAATCAAGGAGAAGAACAAGAAAGAAGAAAAGAAGATAAAAGAAAAAGGAAAAAAGGACAAACAGAAAAAGAGAAAAGATAAAAATGAGGTTAAAAGGAAAGACATTACAAGCTCAAAACATCGAACGGGAAAATATAAAAAAGAAAATACAGAAATACGAGAAATTGAAAAATGAAAAAACAGAAAAAAGAAACAGAAGAAAGAGAGAAAGGAAGATAAAAGCAAGAGAACGGGAAAGAAAAGGACAAAAAGCATGACAAGAAAAGGGCAAGAGGGAGGAGCAACAGGTGGACCACAACCAGCACAAGCACCGTCTGTGTGAAACACAGCCGTGGGTGAAAGCAAACACACCAACAGCAACAGCTCAACAGCCAGGGATAAAACATCGCGAAGCGAGCAAATTCAACACAAGACGGAATATTAAAAGCTGTCAGAGAAAAGAGACAGATCACCTATAAAGGAAAACTCATCTGAATCATGACAGACTTCTCGACACAAACCATCAAATCAAGAAGACCTTGGAGTGAAGCATTCCAAGTCCTGAAAGAAAATAACCTCCAACTCAGATTGATGCGAAAGAAAGCCTTGAGGCTCTCGTAGGTAAATAGATACAACCTGAGATCACACTCAGGGGTAAAAAGGTTCAGAGTCACTTAGGTGAATAGTGGGTTGCTTCCCTAATACAAAACTAAAGGAGTTAGTGGGGCCCAAAATGTACAACACATTCTGTGAAAGTGAAAAGGGAAGGAATTGTCTAAAAAAGGAAGGCAGTGGCCATTGTTAATCTATCATCATGATTTGAAGCCATATTGTTTTCATTGTTCTGTTTAGTTTGGTTTTATTTTTTGTTTCAGTTTGTCTACTGGTATTAGATTTGATGGCATGCACAGCTATTCCAAAGACAGCAGGATTTATTATGGTAACCATTTCTTATTTCCTATTAGCTTGATTTGAAGCCCTGGATTGCTTTCATTGTTTTGTTTTGACTTATTTTATTCTATTCTGTTTTGTTATATAGTATCAAGTCTGACGGCATAGGCAATTATTTTGACGACAATAAGTTGCACTACGATAACCCATTGTATTTTTACTATTATCTTCTCTTAAAGTCCTATAATGTCTCCCTTGTTTTGTTTTTATTGATTGTTCTGTACTGTTTTGTTTAATTTTGCTATCCCTGATAATATGGGCAATTCTTTTGAAGATAACAAGAGGCATTATGGTAGCCATTTTTTTTTTTTTTTTTGTCTTTTTCCTTTTTATCAGTACCGGGGATCGAACTCACGACTGCCTGCTTCCAAGGCAGGCGCTTATGCTGCTGAGCTAAACCTCCAGCTCCGTGGTAGCCAGTATTAATCTCCTTGTATTTTGTTTTTAAGTCATATACCATGACTTAAAAACATGTTTTTAAGTCATATACCATTTTAATGGTACCATATTAATACCATGTTTTTAAGTCATATACCATTCATTCTTTTGTTTGGATTGACTCTATTTTGTTTTGTTTCATTTGGCTTTATTCTCTTCAAAATAAAATTTTAAAAAATAAAGTACCAGTCCCTGGAGGTTATTCTAGTTACCCTGACATACATTACATTCCTCTAGGATTTTCAGTATTCAGTCACCGAACAGATAGTCACTAGCTATCTGCAGTACTTGAGTGTGGTAAGCTCAGATGTTGTGACTTTCTAATATTCTCACTTTCTAGAAACCTATCCTATGCTTAGCTTTATCTGCACTGATTAGTTCAGAGTAAACAACTGACCCAAGGTAACTCCTTAAAAGCCTTGACTCAGACCTCTGGACTAGAGGCCCCAAAATATAGACCTACTCATCTTTGGCAAAGGCAGCTGGAAGTCTGAAAACTCAGAAATAGTCAATAATCATGACTCTCCATGGAGAGAACTAAAAGTCACACAAGAGAAAGAAGAGAGGAGACAAAGAAAGAGCTCTGCCAATTTTTGTTCCTAGACTACAGCTACATCCCTGATCTCGCTGAAGCTGACTTTTCAAATATTCCATAGGATTCTCTATTTTGCTAGTTCTATTGGATGCTATCATTCATTTGTGATAACTGTAATGTATTCCTCCCAAAATTCAAAGGCCCAGTCCAAAAATGGGCATCTGAGATCAACACACAGTTCTCAGATAAAGAAATACAAATGGCAAATAAATACGTTAAAAAATGTTCATCATCATTAGTCATTAGAGAAATGCAAATTAAAATCACACTGAGATACCATCTCACTCCTGAAAGAATGGCCAGGGTAAAGAAAACTACCAACAACAAATGCTGGAGAGGCTGTGGGGAAAAAGGAACTCTTCTGCACTGTTGGTGGGAGGAGTGTAGACTGGTGCAATCACTGTGGAAGTCAGTCTGGAGATTCCTCAAAAAGCTGGGATTGGAAGTCCCATTTGTTCCAGCTATTCTGTTTCTGGGCATATTCCCAGAAGGACTGAAAACATCATACCACAGTGATGCATGTGCATTCATGTTTATAGAAACACAATTTGTAATATCCAGATCTTGGAAACAACCTAAGTGTCCATTAACTGAGGAATGGATAAAAAAGATGAGGTATTTTTATACTATGGAGTACTACTCAGCTATAAAGCATGATCACATTGAGATATTTATAAATAAATGGACACAACTTAAGGCCATACTCATACATGAAGTAAATCAAACTCACATGTATAAATACTGTATAGTCTCCTTAGTGTAAGAAATGGTAAGAGTACATAAGGTAATCATGGTTCCCCATTATATTGCTTTGAAGTCTTATAATATTTTCATTCATTTGTTGGAATGGTTTTATTCTATTTTGTTTGATTTTATTATGTGTATGGTATAAACAGCTACTTTGAAGAAAACAAGACATGAGAGCTGATTTAATATCATTTTGCTTTGAAGTCCTACCATGCTTTTGTTTTTCTGTTTCCATTGGTTCTATCATGTATCTTATTGGATTTTAATATGTGTGACAGTATAAACAAATTTTAAAGGAAAATGAGATATTATAGTAGCCAATGTTCATTATTGGTTTTTTGGTTTTGAATGTCCTGTAATACTTTCATTCTCTTGAATGGTTTTATATTATTTTGTTATGTTTGATACTATTGTGTGTGAAGGTATGCTCAACTATTTCAAGGAAAAGAAACATTATGGTAGCTACTGTTAATATCTGGTTGTCTTATCATGAAGTGCTGTGTTGCTTGCATTGTTTTGTTCTGATTTGCTTTGTTCTGTTCTCTTTTGTTTTAGTCTCTTTAAAATAAAAAAATTTAAAAATGTAATGTATTAAGGTACAATATCAGTTTCTGAGGACATAGAAAACATAGTCTCTGTCCTCAAGAAGCTTAAAGGATAATGTGATGGCTGGTAGTTTGGTTTCAGTGTAGTATGGTAAGTTCTGTAAAGGTGGGGAATACAGGGTACTGTGTGCCCTTACAAGATGCAACCAGAAAGGCTTTCCAGAAGAGGTGGACCAAACATCCAACACCCACAATTTAAAGGAGAAAGTGGTTTAGTTGAGTCATGACTTCAGGGGATTTAGCCCATGGTCAGCTGGCTCCAAGAAAAGAACATCATGGCGGAGGGGCATGGTGGAACAAAGCTTCTCATTTCATGGCAGCCTGAAAGCAGACCGGGGGACAGCACCAAAGATGAAGGGGTAAGGGGCCAAATACAGTATCTAAGATCATTCTATGATGCACTCAGCCATGCCAATTATAATCCCCTGGTCAGCTCCCAAGCCAACCAAGTAGACAATTAAGCTAAACTGTCACAAGGTACTACGTAATAGTACCTTGTGTACTAGGCGCTAGACCACAGCATCTCAAGCTCAGCACTACTGACATTTTGGGTCCAATAACTCTTTGTGGGGGCATTTCCCATGAACTGTTGGATATTGCACAACATTATGGCTTTTATCCAATGGCACCCATTCTTTGTCTCTCCTATCACAACCATCAGTGTCTCAAATAAAAAATGGCCATGGATGTTGTTGTGTCCCTTTGGAGTGGGAGCAAAAAATGTTCACCTCTCTCTTCCAATAGTTTTATGTTGACAATGAAGACTGATACATGAAATATGGCCAACATGAAATAATGACTGCCTTATGGAATAAATGTGATTTCTTTACAGACGGTCCCTTTGCACCAGAGGTTGACAATTTCCTAGCAGCTTAAATTCCTTAGGCAACTCCTTGGCACATGCCCTGGAAAATTTGTTGAGATATTCTTGTCTCAATAGAATTAAATCCTTCATTACCATTTCCTGCCATGAACTATTTCCTTCTGAAGAGGCTTTCCTACCTACGCTGATTAAATTTAAATGATTAAAATTTCTCCATGGAGAAGCCCTGTTGTCTATTTACAAAAATGATCCCAGAAGCACAGTATCCATGAGTCTAAAGCAATCATGGAATCTTTGATGACTTTGGCACAGGGTACAGGAAAAAATATGCAATTCATCTTTGTTTTTCAGATATCACAACCAGAGCCTGCTTACATTATTCATATTGGTACATTTGCAAATGCCACAGCATCGTGTGAATTTTTTCTGGAAGAGGATGTATATGATGAGTTTGCTTGTTTGTAAATATAGTACCTGATAACTGCTACTGTAAACAGCTGCAGCCATTGTTCATTTCTTCTAGCTGCATAGAAAAGTTAACATTTTACTTGCAAAGTGTCTTCTCTGGTTTTGATTTTAGTTTTTGCTTTTTGGTGCCAGGGGTTGAACCTATAGCCTCATCCACACTAAGTACAAATTCTACCACTGAACTACACTCCTGTCCCATTTTCTGATTTATTTTTAATACTAAGGTTTGAACCCAGGGCCTTACACAGCTTAGCAAGTACTTTACCACTGAGACCTTTTTGTAGTTTTATTTTGAGACAGCATCTAACTAGATTTCCCAGGCTGGCCTGAACTTTTCAGTCCTCCTTAGCCTCCCAAGTAGCTGGGTGTGATCCTAGCTTGTAATACTGTACAACACTAAGCCCAGCTCAAAAACGTTCTTTAATTGCATGCAATTATCTGTTAATCAGAGAGAACAACACCTGCCTTGCAAGGTTCTGATGGAGATTAAAGTAAACAAACAAACTGTATACTTCATTGATGTAGGGAAAGTGCTTTGCCCCCTCTAAGAATCTTCAGGATGGAAATTCATTCTGCAAATCAACAGCATCTTACAGTCACTGCCAGTGATGGCATGGTCACAACCTAGCTGTCCTCACCTGCCCACACTCAGGCTTGTTGGCAACCCTGGTGATGTTACCAAGAACTCCTCAATTGTCCATGCATAGCCCATCACTTTGAGGAAGAAGTTCAAGTTCTAGTCATTGAGTGAAACTATCTACCGATAATTTAAGGAAGAACTACACCATAATTTGCAGGACAAGTATTAGAGGTATGGAGAAAATCCCAGAGAGGACTAGAGGTCATTTACTGTGGGATGCTGTGTCACTTACTCTCAAAGGGACAGAAAACAAGGCTGGGAAGAGAAACAAGGAGCTCAACAACTCTGAGTCATAAAGCAATTCAATAAACATAGACTTTGTGGGAAACTTTTAGGAATGTCTTCATCATTTGTATTTTCCTTTTGCTGTATGCACAAGTGATATATAATGAAGAAATCAAATCCTCATTAAGTTAAAAATAGCCCTTTCAAAGTGTACAACAAAATCCCACTGGACAATAAAGCAATTAAGTAATATTTTAATTGTACTTTTTTCCATAGTGACAAAATAATTAGTCACATGGACTAGCAATCTGTTAAATTACATGAAAATAAAATCTATTATGACCAAATATATAGAGATGTATAGGGATATCCATAGAAACAATACAAACAGTAGAAACAGTAAACTGTGGGATGTTTTTCCTCAATGGCAAGAGATTTGAATTCAATAGATGTCTGAATAAGGCAATTTTTTTCCTTTTGGTAGATGCTGGTAAGAAACCCAGGGACCAATAAGCAGATACAAAATAGTCACAACTCAGTGACATCCAGAAGGTACAGCCTAATTTACAGATTGACTGGCACAGAGGCTAGAAGCTAACCTGCACTGTCCCTGCATCCCTGCCTACCCCAGATAACAGCAAATTGGGGAGGACAGCAAAAACTCAAGTCAGCATGCTTCTGAAAGGCTCTGAGCAATACGGAGAGGGCCAGAGACCCCCAGGACACTCCAGTCTGAAAGAAACCAGAAACATGACAAGAGATAGAAATTTTTAAAAATCTCCAGCTGCCCAACATGAGAAAATAAGCCCAAAAGAAGTAAACACTGAAGAGAACAAGCACAGTAACCATCCAATACTGGACATAGCATCAGCCAAAATTAAAAAATACCTCCGTGACCTCAAAGATGAATTTAAAAGCTGTACTCCTGATCCAAGTGAGGCAAGATATAAAGAGATTAATTAAAGAAATGACAAGCCCCACCCAAGAGAACACAGATAGAAGAACTGAGGAAATCAGAAAAGAAAGAGAAACTTCTGAAGAAGAATTTAAACATAACTTAGAATACATGAAACAGATCCAAAGAGATTACCAGGAAACTAAAAACTGCATTGAACACTGGCAAAATATCCTGACAGAAACTAAAGACAGCCTTCTGAAACTTGAAGAGAGATTTATGACATATGATTGTGAAAGAAAAAGCCTCTTAAAAATAACAAGGAACCAGAAAGAAACAATTCAAAGGCTAGAAGATGACAAAAAGATACATAACTTAAGAATAAAGAATGTGAGTGAGGAAGCAGGAGCAACCAAAAATGAAATACAAAGAATATCCACAGATATATTAAAGCAAAATTTCCCATGTATAGCAAAAAGAAATGATATCCAGATAAAAGAGGCATACAGAACACCAGCTACCTACAACCAAAACAGATCTACGCCTAGACATATAATAATCAAGATTCCAGAAATCCACCAAAAGAACAGAATATTAAAAGTAGCTAGAGAAAAGAAGCAGATTACCTACAATGGGAAAATTATCAAAATAACAACAGACTTATCAACACAAACTCTTAAGTCAAGAAGGGAATGGGGAGAAATATTCCAAGTCCTGAAAGAAAATAATATGCAACCAAGGCTCATATACCCATCAAAACTCTCTCTCAAAATTAATGGAGAAAGAAGATGCTTCCAAGACAAGGAGGAACTGTGGGAGTTCGTGGCCACCAATCCAGAGAGTGCTGAAGGACATTCCAGAGAGAGGAAGGGATACCAGGATTCCAGCAACAGTGGCAGAGAGGCCTCAATGAATGGGGCAGACAGTGGAATGAGGGAATAAGGTGGACAAATTATAGCAGAAAAGTGGAGTAGTAGACATGAGGCAGAGACGGTAAGCTATAGTCTTTAGTATAGACAGCTCTGAAACACTATAAAAAAAGGCAAAGGTCATTGTTAATAGTGTATCAGGATTTAAAAGACACAATAGTCTTATTGCCATATTTAGTTTGAATTTAATTTATTCTGGTCTGTCCACTCATGTCAGATTTGAGGGCACAGACATCTGACCCAAAAATAGCAGGTTATACCATGGTAACTATCCTTACTTTCCTATTAACTTAAACTGAAATCCTGTATTACTTACATTGTCTTACTATGACTGATCTTAATTGAATCTGAATCATAAGACCATGGGTTGGCCTTGGCTGATTTTATTTGAATTTGGTATGCTTGTTAGTATCAACCCTAAAAGTAGAGGCAACTACTCTGAAGATGACAAGATGTAAAGGATATCCATACTGGTATTAACTATTAACAGCTCTCAAATCCTACAACGCTTTCAAAGTTGTGTTTTTATAAAAATGGGTAATACTATGTTTAACTATATTAAGATGGTGTTGTGGACAAATCTATTGAAAATAACAAGAGAAAACATAGTAACTACAGAAGATCACCTATATTGTGGTCTTATATGTCTTTTCCATTGCATGTTTTTCTAGGAATTTGTTTTTCTGTCTTGTTACGACTTGGTTTTCCCTATAATACAGAGAGGATAGATATATATGTAGAAATTCACACATGAGTTTTTTAAAAAAATTATTTATGGGAACAGATTATATAATGCAAGATGTAATGAACAGATACTCTGAAGAAGAGACGCTAAGAAACCCGAGGCTAATTTTGTAGCATTATGATATAAATTATAGTAATACTATTGTTCGCTGATTAGAATGACATTGGTCTGGTCTCTTGAGTTCAATTTCAGCATATGTAGAGATGGGGACGCCTACCATGAAGAGAATGAGAGATGCGATGGTAGTTATTATTGTCTTCCCTAATGTTGCATCTTGAAGACCTAAAAAGCCTTCATCATCCTGTAATGATTTGATTAGTTCTATAATATGCAATAAGTGTATAAAGTGGGTGAAGATGGGGACAACTATTTGTAAGAAACTAGAGACAGTTAGATAGACAGTGAAGATCTCCAGTGGACTTGCTTTGAAATCTGTATTTCTTTAAATTGTTTTTTTTAACTGTTTTGTTCTGTTTTGATATGTTTAATCTTACCCTCCTTGAGATGTAAAACAAGTGTGTAGGACTGATAACCAAATTACTGAGTTTTTGTTCAATCATTGAGCAGAACTGTTTGTAGTGTCACTTTTTGAATGTCATTCTAAATACTTTAATTTTGTAACCTGAACAGCTATTTCTAAGGTGACAATATGTAACTTATCAACCAGAGATTTCTTACCATTTGTTTTTTGTAATTTTGTATTATTTCTACCCTTTTTTATCTCCATGTATTTTTTTGTTTCCTTTTCTTTAAATAAAAAAAAAAGATACACTATGATGCCCATTATGGTTTGACTATTATCCTTTTTTTGAAGTCATGTAAGGTCTCCAGTGTAGGGTTTTATTGGTCTTGTTCTGTACTGTTTTGATCAATTCTATTATACCTGATGATATAGGCAACTCAGTTTAAAAATAGCAAGAGGCACAATGATAACCACTTTTGATCATCTGGTATTCTATTTTTGCATCATATACTATGCCCACCCTTCTGTTCTAACTGACTCTGTTTTGCTTAGTCACGTTTGGTTTTATTCTCTTCAAAAAAGTAATAAGAACTGTGGGAATAATAAGACCCAAAAAGTCTAATTGTTATTGTAAAAAAGAGAGGAAAGGAAGGTGGACTAAGAGATGTAACTGCAGGTATGTTCGAGTGTGTAGGATGGAAAACCATATTACTGAGATTTTGTTGGATCATTGAATGGAACTGTCTCCAATATCACTGTATGAATATTCACTTTATATGCTTTAATTTTGTAATTTGGACAAGTGTTTCTGGGAAGATAATATGTAACCTATTAACTGGTGATTTCTTACTGTATATTTTTTTCTTTAAATTCTGTATTACTTGTACACTTTTACTGCTTTGTTTTTTATGTCCTTTCTTTTTTTCCTCTTTAAATAAATAAATAAATGCATTTTAAATGAGAAAAAAAAAAAGAAAAAGAAACCCCAGGGACCTCTCTGACTGCTCTTCCACTAAGCTACCCCGTGGGGTACTAATTTTATACCCTATCAAGTTTTTTACCTATACTATAATAAATATGTTTTCTAAACTATTATATAATTAAATAAGTCTGAACTTGTCAGCCATCATCTGGGACCAGTAGCCAGGATGGGCTGGGAGAGCCAGCCAGCCGTACCCCTATGCGTCAGCCACAGGGGAGTCTCTGTGTAGCTCTGTGTCTGAAGAGGTCTGCGTCACATCCCACCACCTCCCCCAGGAACCTAGGTTAAGAAAAAATCAGGTGCCTGGCCCATTCCCCTATACCATGGATAGAGGGCAACAAATTTGGAACGTGTGTGGGACCCCACAACCAGTTCATCCAGAAGAACCCAGGAAAACGTCAAGACAAAGGAACAAAAGTCAATCTCAGACCTCCAGCCCACACAGAACAAGTCTGAGAGACACACACATGGAAGAAACTAGAAGTTGCACACCTGAAATTTCTGAAACGATAGCAATTGAAGTGAAGAAATAACTTCATCAGGCTGTAAAAGGATTCAGATTGGAAATAATACCTCAGAAAAAAGAAGAAATCACAAACATAATGAAGTAATTGTTCAGCATATCTAAAGAACACGTAGACAAAAAAAGGAGAAGCATAAGAAAATGAGGGAAATCTTGAATGGACAGTATAGGAAAGAAGACAGTGCATGAAACAGATTCAGAGCT
Source organism: Cavia porcellus (assembly GCF_034190915.1). Classification (NCBI taxonomy): domain Eukaryota; kingdom Metazoa; phylum Chordata; class Mammalia; order Rodentia; family Caviidae; genus Cavia; species Cavia porcellus. Next base: position 2,244,271 of record NW_026947493.1, read on the forward strand.
GTCTAGGAAGTTAAAAACTCCACCAAAAGCTGGCAAAACAGCCTGAAAAATCAGAAGGTAGACTATCAGACCCTGAAAACAGGATTGCAGCTAGCAGTTGTGAAAGGAAAAATCTCTTAAAATAATCAGGATCTTAAAATCTCTTAAAAATAACAATTCTATTGAATAGCTGCAAGACAATGCAAAAAATAATTTAAGACTGTTCAGTGTCAGTGAGAAAGCAGTGGTCAACACAAATGACATACAAATACTATTTACAGAAGTAATAGCAGAAAATTTCCCAAGCATTGGAAAAAACCTGACATATAATAAGTGAGGGCCACACAGAACTCAACTAGCCATAAACAAAATAAATCTACATCCAGACATATACTAATCAAGATCCCAGAAATTCAACACAAGAACAGAATATTAAAGGTTGTTAGAGAAAGGAAACAGATTACCTATCAAGGAAAACCCATCAGAATCATGGCAGACTTCTCAACACAAACTGTAAGTCAAGAAGAGCTTGGAGTGAAGTGTTTCAAGTCCTGAAAGAAAACAACTTCCAACCCAGATTGATGTACCCTGCAAAACTATCTTTCAAAATTAATGGAGATATAAAATATTTCTACGATAAAGAACAACTAAATGAATGCATGACCACCAAACCAAGCCTACCAAGAGTGCTGAAGGATATTCTAGAGAGATAAAGATTACCATGGTTCCAGGAACAGCAGCAGCGGGAGATCACTGAGCAGGGCAGGCAATTGAATGGAAGAAAGAAGTAGGGGCCCAATGGCAGGAGGATAGCATGGCAGAGATGAGCCAGTGCATGCTGATCATAACCATTAATATAGATGACCTCAATACACCAGTAAAAAGAAACACAGGCAGAATGGATCAAGAGACAGGATTCATCAATATGCTATACACAAATCATGGTTTATGTCAGTGGCCCCCAGGCCTCATGCATTTACATTGTGCATTTGTGATTGGTTCATTGTCTAGCGCTTAGATTGATGGTGTCAGTGCTACGTCAGCATGCAATGTAATGGCAGGAAGAAGGTGTATGTCTCTCTCTTGCCAGTTTCTGCTTGCTGTTTGCAGCCCATCATGAGCTGCGGCCCCACCATGGCATCCTGCCTTGGAGCCAACTGAGTATGGACTGAAGTCTCCAAAAACTGTAAGAAATAAACCTTTCTTTTCCCAACTTTAGGTACCGGGTATTTTGTCTCATCAACAAGTAAAAAGTAACTAAGACAACAAGAAACACATTTGACTTAAGAGGAAATTCATGGACTGAAGGTTGGAGAAGAGAAGATAATATACCATATTCCATGTGACAAAGACCCAGAAAAAAGCAAGAGTAGCTTGCCCATCAGCTGCAGAATGGTATTGTTATACAATGAAAAGCTACTCAGCTATAAAGAAAGATAATCTCAAGTGGATGGAACTTGAGATTATGCTCATTGGTGAAATGGTTCGCTCATATGAATGAACATCCTGTTGTCTCCCTAGCTGAAAAAACTGAAGGCATTAGTGGCATCTAAAACATACAATAGATATTGTGAAAGTGAAAGGGGAAAATGGTAGCCATTGTTAATTTCCTATTATCTCATTTTGTAGCCCTGGATCATTTTCATTGTTTTGTTTGGTTTGGTTTTATTCTGTTTTGTTTTCTATTCTATTATGTCTAATGGTATGGACAGTTATTTTGAAGATAACAGACATTATGATAGCTGTTGTTGATTTCCTCTTATTTTATTTCTAAGTCTTGTATTGCTTTGATTGACTTTATTCTGTTTCATTTTGTTTGTTTTTTTCTCTTTAAAATAAAAAATAGGAAAAAAGAACTTAATAAGACTTTTAACTAGTCAATAATTTAACTCAAAAATATAACATTATTTGAGAAATCCATAATATAAATAAAGTGATAAATAAATGCTAGATGATAGGAAGCAGGGAGATGGATCTTTTGCAGAAGAGAAAGGACCAAGAGATGGAGTAGAGGGGAAGGAGAGAAGGTGAAAGAAGGCAAAAAGAATTAAGATATGTACCAACTTCCCGTGAGGACTATTATTATCTACTGCAAATGAATGCCAATAAAAATTCAAAAAATATATTAATTTAAAAGTTATTGTGACAAAGTATATTCCCTAGTACACTCATTGAGAATGCTTTAAGTCAGAGAGTTGTAGGGTCCCTCTGGACCAGACTCTTGATATCAGGGGCTGCTTTTGCTGTAAAACCTGGAGTCTAGAAGGATCTCCAAGGCTCAAAGCAAGCCGATCAGCCTGCCTGTGGTGTTAAGATTACTCACCCCCAGGGGGCAGCAAATCACCTCAAACCACTTTTCTTGGGGTAAATCATGGAATTATGTGGAGACTGGGGTTGTTTGTTTTCACTTTTGTTTTTTCTATTCATATCTTGTGAAAGATACATTAATAAAAATATATTCCAAAAAGCTGAAAACTTGAGGTATTACAACCTCAACAAGTGTTTCTTTATAACAACAATAGTTGTTATAATAAAGAAAATATTTTCCAGGACATTTTCAACTTGATTTATGAGTAATAATCAAACATTCTGCTTGGGGATCACGAGTTAACGGAAGCTAGATTATGACGTTTGCTTTTAACCAAATAGCTTGTTAAATTAACTTCAGGGGCTTTGGCAGAGAGATCTCAAGATTGACGTTATATTGTGCGAGTCTGAAAAGCAGCACAAGGAGAAATGCCGGAGCCTTTGAAGCTCCATCCAAGTCCTATGTGAAAGGGAGCAAAGGGCATTCTTTGGTCACGTCTGTAACTGTCTGTATGGCTAGAGTCATTACAAACAGATGAACAGTAAACTACAAGATATGATATGGACCCACCATCACTAAATAACAATTTTATTTATATCACAAATGATAACCTAGATGAAACTGATCACTCTAATAAAAATGACAGTGGTGGTATAGCTCTAATCTTTCTCATAGGATTTTTTTTTTTTTTTTGGTACCAGGGATCAAACTCATGCCCTAGAAATTACCAGACAGGCACTTAGGCCGCTGAGCCTCACATAGGATTTAAAGTCATCTCCATGGAGTTGGAAGTCCTTTAGACACAGTGATGATGAGAATGCAGATGCAGACGGCAGAGACTAAGAAAACAGCTGGAGGAAATAGGAGTCCCCAGTGGCTCATCAAGGGTCTAGCAGTGAGAGCACACAGCCAGGTGGGGCCTCCTAGTGACCCACCAAGGCTCCAGCAAGGGCACTCGCCCCACCATTTGGTAATTTAGGTGAACCAACTTTTTTTTAAAATTTTATTTAAAAGAGAAAAAACAAAACAAAGCAAAGTGGTGTAAGGGTACAAGTAATACAGAACTACAAAAAAAAAAAAAAACCAGTAAGAAATCACCAGTTAATAGATTACATATTATCATCTTAGAGATAGTTGCTCAAATCACAGTATCAAAGAATACAAAGTGGACATTCAAACAGGGAGACTGCAAACAGCTGTGTTCAATGATCCAACCAAAAACATTAATATGGTCAGCTATTTAACATCCCTAAACACTCTTGCTTTTGTATCCTTTAGAGCTCTTTTTTTCCCTCTCTTTTTTACAACAAAATTTACACATTTTGGGTTTTATTACTCCTTAGTTCTTATTACTTTTTGGGGGGGGAAGAATAAAGTCAAATATGGCAAAACAAAGCTGTCAGTCAAAACCAAGGATAGACATAGCACATGATGTAAAACAGAGTACAAGGTTATCAACAATGGTTATCAACAATGTCTCTTGTTTCCTTAAGAAGAATTGTCTATCTCATTAGATATTATAAAGTTGAACAAAACAGTAGAGAACAAGACCAATAAAACTTAAGCATTGTAAACATTACAGGACTTCCAAAGGAGACAATAGTCAAACCAGAATGGGCATCTTAGTGAATTTTATTGCCTTCAAAGTAGTTGCCTATACCCTCAAACTTGATACTATCCTACAGAATGGAACAGAGTCTAATCAGTCAAAACAAGATCGTGGGAGTATTACAGGACTTCAAAACAAGTTAATAGGAAATCAAAAAAAGTTACTATTATATATCCTGCTAATTTTTAAAATTTTTCCCTTTAATTAAAAAAACATAAAAAATAACTAAATAATTTTCTTAATGAATAAGGGAGAGATTGAGATAAAACAGGACATAACAATATAGGTCAAAGCATGACTGTTTCAGCAACCTAGTGCTTCACCACCAAATAACCCGACTTAATAGTAGCTACCATAGTGTCTGTCTTTTTCCTTGAAATATTTGAATAAAACTTCATATACTATAGCTTCAAATAATTCCATATCAAGAAGCCCAGAATAAAGCCTTTCCAATTAATAAGTGAAAACTTTATAAGGCTTCAAGGCCACATAATGGGGAATCATGATTACCACATTTTTTAATATATTTGAATCATTACTTACATTAGGGAAACTATTCGGTATTCACACATGCGAGATTGATTTATTTCACTTATGAGTATGGTCTCAAGCTGCACCCATTTATTGATAAATATCTCAATGTGGTCCTTCTTTATAGCTGAATAATACTCCGTTGTATAGAAATACCACAACTTTTTTATCCATTCCTCAGTTGATGGACACTTGGGTTGTTTCCAAGATCTGGCGATTACAAATTGTGCTGCTATAAACATAGGTGCACATATATCACTGTGGTATGATGCTTTCAATTCTTCTGGGAATATGCCTAGAAGTGGAATAGCTGGAATAAATGGGATTTCCAGTCCTAACTTTTTGAGAAATCTCCAGACAGATCTCCACAAAGGCTGTACCAGTCTACACTCCCACCAGCAGTGCAGGAGAGTTCCTTTTTCCCCACAGCCTCTCCAGCATTTGTTGTTGGTTTTCTTGATCCTGGCCATTCTTTCAGGAGTGAGATGGTATCTCAGTGTGGTTTTAATTTGCATTTCTCTAATGACTAATGATGATGAACATTTTTTCATGTATTTATTGGCCATTTGCATTTCTTCATCTGAGAAGTGCATATTCATCTCAGATGCCCATTTTTGGATTGGATCTTTGAATTTTGGGGTCTGAGTTTTTTTAATTCTTTATATGTTTTAGACAAGAGTCCCTTGTCTGAGAGAGAGTTCACTAAAATCCTTTCCCAGTTTGTGGGTTTTCTTTTCACTATGCTGGAGATTTCTTTTGACATGCAGAAACTTTTTAATAAGAAGTGGTCCCAGTTATTGATTCTGGGAAGTATTTCCCGTGCGGTTTGAGTCCTGTTCATGAATTCTCTACCTACTCCTATGTCTCCAAGGTTTCTACCTAATTTGTCTTCCAATAGATTTAGTGTTTCTGTTTTAATATTCAGATCTTTGATCCATTTAGATTTTAATTTAGTACATGGTGATAGACATGGGTCTAGCTTTAGTTTTCGGCAAATGGAGAGCCAGTTTTTCCAGCACCATTTATTAAAGAGACTGTCGTTCTTCCAGTGAAACTGCTTGGCTCCTTTATCAAAGATAAGGTGGTTGAGTGTGTTTGTAGTTGTGGTTGTATCTTCTAATCTATTCCATTGATCTTCAGCTCTGTTTTGATTCCAATACCATGTTGATTTTACTACTGTTGCTTTGTAGTATAACTTCAAGTCAGGGATTGTGATGCCTCCTGCTTTGTCTTTGCTGCTTAGAATTGCCTTTCCTATTCTAGGTCTCTTCTGGGTGAACCAACTTTGTATGGCAGCACAAAACACTTAAAATAGAAGTGGGCAGGTGGGGCCACATTTGTTTTTTAATCAAAGGCCTCAGGGAGAACTCCAGGGACAAAACGGCAGTCCTCGACCCCACATCCAGAAGCAGATCAGCCCTATAGCCAGTACAAATCCCACTGCAAAGCCTGTCTGGAGAACACAGAACATTTCTGAGATCTAATTTGAACATACCACAGAACTGTGGACACCAGAGAAATTTTATTATTTTTATTTTTCTGTGTGTTTTATTAGTTTTTCTTTTTCTGTCTTGTTAGGATCATTTATTTGTTTGTTTGTTTAGTATTTTTAACTATCAACTATTTTTCTTATACATATATATATATACTTTTCTTTCAATTCTCACACTAATTAAACAATATGTTTACATATGTGTCTTATTTATTTTACTAATGAGTATATTCTCAAGTTGCATCCATTTACCTACAAAAGTACCGAGTTTAATCCTTCTTCATGGCTGGGTAGTACTTCATTGTATTAAAAATACCACATTTAAAAAAAATCCATTACTCAGTCTATGGGCATTTAGATTGTTTCCAAGATCTGGCTAGTACAAACGGTGCTGCTAGAGACATGGGTGCATATGTATCACTACGATATGAAGCTTTTAATTATTTTGGGAAGCTGGGTTGAATGGGACCTCGAGTACTAGTTTTTTAAGGAAACTTCACACTTATTTCCACAGTAGTTGCACCAGTCTGCATTCCCACCAACAATGGAGAAGAGTTATTTTTTTCCCACAGAGTCTTTAGCGTTTGTTATTGCTTGATTCTTAATGATGGTCATTTTTCTGCAGTGAGATGGAATCTCAGTGTTGTTTTAATTTATATCTTTCAGATGATCAGTGATGTTGAACATTTTTTCATATGTTTATTTCTTGTCATATTTCTTCATCTAAGAAGTATGTATTCATCACACATACCCATTTTTTGATTGGGTCTTTAAATTTGGAAGAATTGATTTTTTTTTTTTTTTTTAGTTCTTTATATGTTCTCAATAGTAATCCTTCGTCTGAGGTACAGCTGGCAAACATTTTCTCCCACATTGAAGGTTGTCTCTTCACTCTGGTGGTGGTTTCTCTTGCTGTGAGAAAGATTTCAGGGTGAAATCCCAGTTGTTGATTTTTTGTGATACTTCCTGTGCAATCTGGGTTTGTTCAGCGTCTTTGCCTACATCAAAGTCTTTAAGAGTTTTACCTACTCTATCTCCCAAAAGATTTAATGTTTTTGTTTTAATATTAAAATTTTTTATTCACTCTGATTTTAGCTTGGTACTGGTGAAAGACATGAGTCCAGTTTTAATCTTCAGCAGTGTTGAGTCAGTTTTTCCAGCACCATTTATTAAAGAGACTTGCTTCCAGCGAATATGTTTTTTTTTTTTTTTTTCGGTACGAGGGATCGAACTCACGACTGCCTGCTTACAAGGCAGGCGCTTATGCCGCTGAGCTAAATCCCCAGCCCCTTCAGCGAATATGTTTGGTACCTCTGTCAAAGACAAGGTGGCTTAGTGTATCTGAAGTTGCTTATGTATCTTCTTGTCTGTTCCATTGATCTTCAGGTCTGTTTTTTCTTTTTCAAGTACCACAGTTTTTTGTTTGTTTATTTTTATCACACTAGTTTTATAGTATAATTTCAAGTCAGGGATTGTGATGCCCCCTTGTCTTGTCTTTGTTGCCCAGGATCGCCTTTGCTACTCTAGGTCTCTCCTCATTCAGGATGAATTTTAGGATTGTTTTCTCTAATTCTGTGTGATATGCTATTGGAATTCTGATTTGGATCCCATTGAATCTGTATAATAGTTTTGGAAGTATAGTTACTTTCACTGTATTGGTTCTTCCTACCCAAGAGCATGGGATATCTCTCCATTTTCTAATATCTTTTTTCAGAGTACTGTAGTTTTCAATGCAGGGGTCTTTTACATCCTTTGTTAGATTGATTCCTAGGTATTTTTTTTCCTTGGATACTATTGTAAAAGGTATTGTTTCCCTGATTTTTCTCGCAGTGAGTTTGTTATTTGCATGTGGGAAGACTACTGATTTTTGAGTGTTGACTTTGTAACCAGCTGTTTAATTACAAATTAAATCTAGAAGTCTTCTGGTGGAGTTTTAAGTAGAGTATCATATCATCTGCAAATAATGGTAGCTTAACTTCTTCCTTTCCTATTTTTATTCCTTTTATTTCTTTCTCTTGTCTAATTGTTCCAGCTGAAATTTCCAGGCCTATGTTGAGTAAGAGTGGAGACACTGGACATTCTTGTTTTGTTTCTGATTTTAGAGTGGAAGCTTTCAATTTTTGTCCATTTAGTATGATGTTGGCTGTTAGTTTGTTGTAGATGGCTTTTTTTTCCTTGGTACTGATGATTGAACTGACGACCTTGCACTTACCAGACAAGTGCTTAAGCCACTGAGCTAAATCCCCAACCCTTTTATCAGGTTGAGATAAAGACTTTCTATTCATTTATTGTAGGGTTTTTATTATGAGTTGGTGCTTAATTTTGTCAAAAGCTTTTTCTGTATCTGTTGAGATGACTGTAAGATTTTTATCCTTGGCTCTGTTAATATGGTTTATTACATTTATGAATTTATGTACATTGAACCATCCCTGCATCCCTGGGATGAGTCCCACTTGATCATGGTGCACAATATGCTTGACAATTTGTTGCATTCTGTTTGTCAGTATCTTATTGAGCATTTTTTTGCATCAGTGTTCATTAAGGAGATTGTCCTGTGATTGTCTCTCTTACATGGGTGCTTCTCTGGTTTTGGTATCAGGGTAATGAATTTGGGAGTATTACTTCCTGTTCAATTTCATTAAAGAGTTTGAGGAGTAGTGGTGCTAAGTCTCTTCCAAATTTCTTATAGATTTTAGCTGTGAATCCATCAGGACCTGGGATTTTCTTCAATTGAATTTGTTGATATTGGATTATTTAGGATTTTTATAGATTCTTGATTCAGCTTTGGTAATTCATGTGTATTCAAGAAATGGTCCATTTCTTCTGTATTTTCCATCTGATTAGAATACAAATTTTCAAAGTAGTTACAGATGATGTTATGGATTTCTGCAGAGTCTGTTGTGATTTCACCTTTTTCATTCATAATTGTGTGGATTTGTGTCTTTCCTTTTTTATAAGGTTGGCTAAGGGTTTGTCACTATTATTTAATCTTTCAAAGAACCAACTCTTTGATTCATTGATTCTTTGTCCTGTTTTTAGTCTCCAATGTGTTAATTTCTGCTATGATCTTTATAATTTACTCCCTTGTATGAGCATTAGCTAAACCTGCTCTTCATTTTCTCAGTTTGAGGTTCAACATTAAGTTGTTTATATGCACTTGCTCTGTTTTCCTGATATGGGTGTTTACTACTATAAATTTCCCTCTTAAGACTGCTTTCGTTGTGTCCCAAAGTTGCAGTATGTTGTATCGTCATTATCATTCAACTATAAAACTGATCAAATTTCTTTTTTAATTTCATCTGTGACCCACTGTTGTTCAGTAGGGTGCTACTTAATTACCATGTGTTTATGAAACTCTTGTTTTTCCATTGACATGGATTTCCAGTTTCATTGCACTGTGGTCTGATAATATGCATGGGATAATTTCAATTCATTTGAATCTACTTAAGCATGTTCTGTGAGCCAGTATATGATCTATTTTGGAGAATGTCCCATATGCAACTGAGAAGAATGTGCATTCTGATGTTGTGGGGTGGAACAATGTATAGACATCTATTAAGTCCATTTGATCAAAAGTTTGATTTAGTTTCTAATATTTTTTCTAGTTGATCTGTGTTTTGTCACACTAGGATATTGAGGTTTCCCAATAAAATTGTGTTAGGGCTTTTAAAATTTTTTGTCCATTAGTAATTGTTTTATATAGTCAGGTGCACTGGTATTTGTTGCATATATATTTATGATTGTTATTGCTTCCTCTTGTACTGTTCCCTTTACAAGGATGTAGTGACCATTTATCTCTTTTAATCAGTCTTGCCTTGAAATCCACTTTGTCTGCAAATAGAGTAGCTATCCATGCTTTTTTTTTAGGTTCCTGCCACACGAAGTATTGTTTTCTATCCTTTGAACATCAGTCTATGACTTTCTTTTTGAATTAAATATGTTTCTTGCATGCAACATATTGTTGAATCTTGCTTCTTGATCCATTCTTTCAGTCTGTCATTTGACTAGTAAATTGAGACCATTAACATTGATGGTTATAACTGAAATGTATTGACTTATCCTTGTCATGTTATTGTCCTGTTATCAGCTCTCCTTTTTTCTTTTTTTCCTTTTATCTAATTGTTTGCCTTCTCTGGTGGCTTTCTTCTGCTGAAGTTCTGGGAGATGTAGTCCTTGTTATCCCTTCTAGAATGTCCTTCAGAACATTTTAGAGTGCTGACTTTGGTGGTCATACATTTCCTCAGATGTTCTTTGTCATGGAAGTATCTTATTTCTCCATCGATTTTGAAAGATAGTTTTGCAAGGTACATCAGTCTGGGTTTAAGGGTTGTTTTCTTTAGCATCTGGAGTACTTCACACCAACCTCTCCTTGACTTGAGAGTTTGTGCTGAGAAGTCAGCTGTAATTCTAATGGACTTTCCTTTGCAGGTGATTTGTTTCTTTTCTCTAACAACTTCTAAGATTGTATTCTTGTGCTGAATTTCTGGGATCTTGATTAGTATATGCCTGGATGTAGATTTTTTGATCATTGCTAATTGAAATTCTCTATGCTTCACTTATTTGTATGTCAAATTCTTTTTATCTACTAGGAAAGTTTTCTTTCATGATGTCTGTAAATATGTTTTTAATGTCATTTGTGATATCTCCTGCCTGTTCACTGATTCCAATTAATCTCAAATTATTCTTCTTTGTCTCATCTAGAAGCTGCTGGATTGATTTCTCATGAGAAATCTTTCTTTTCCTGGTTACTAACAGCAAGCCTATCTCAATATCTGAGATCCTGTCCTCATATTGGCCTAATCTGCTTCAAATATTTTCAATGGTGTTTTATTCCCCTGGATATCTGCTTGAATCTGCCTTATGGTTTCCATTTCTTTCCTATGCTTGGCTTCCACAGTTTCCTTATGCTCATCTTTTTTTCCCTTTTCTTTTTTGTCTGTGCCTGCTCTAATGTCTCATGGTGTGTGTTTTGGCAATCTCTGTAGTTGTTTGAGAGATTGTTTCTGATTTCACTTTTTCAGAGCCTCTTTCAATTTCTTTGTTGTTATCATTTCAAAGAGACGTGGGGAGGACTTTTGGATTGTCCCAACTCATTGCTCCCTGGATTTGCCTTTGGTGAACTGGATGTCTGAGGCTGTATTTTGGTTATGTGTCTTCTCATTTTATTTCTCTCTCTTTAAGTCCTGGGTTGATGCTTGTGAGTTTGCCTAGGGTGGGTTGCCTTTATTGGTTGTTTTTAGGACCCTTAGGTGATGATTACTTCTCTGAGATTTCTTCTAGGTGTAGCCAGTTTTGGGGTTTTGAGTCTATTGGAAGATCTTACATCTTCAATTTGTTGAAGATGAGAAGTTGTTGCTTGTTTGGCTTAGTCCCTGGTTTTCTGGTCCTGTGCCACTGTGTTTTCTGTGACCCTTAGTTACTCTCAGTCATGGACTATCAGGATGAACAGCTGTTTAGAAAAATTATGTCAATCAATTTTGGCTATAGTGGTACAAATAGCATCAAACACAGTCTAGAAAACAATAAATTGAGCTAACCTTTAATTTACAACTTTTAACTGTATGACCTAGATCAGTGTTATATAACAAAATGTAAAATAAACCAGATAATTATATCAATATATAAGTCCATAATGTGTCAATTTTTCCCTCAGGGTTAAAATTTACAATGGACTAAAGAGAAAATAGAGAAGTAGAAGAAGAGAAAGACATTAGAAATAGGTTGGAGGACTAAGCGGTATCATGCCAACTTGGGGAAACTCGGGCAGAAACTGAAGCGAAAGAGAGATGGCAGAGATAAAAGGAAGAACAAAACAGAGCCACACCCACAAAGAGGTTAGGAACTACTTTCATACTCATACATAAACAATGAAGGATAAAGAGAAAAGAAACAAAACAAAGAAACAGAAAAATTCCCCTTCCATGATTTTCTCTGATTTCTACTAGACAACCTACACAGAGTCCCAAATCATGCCAATCTGTCCCAGCAAGCCAGAAGTTGATTTATGACAGTGTTGGATAATCTCAGCAAGCCTGCCCTGAGACCAGACCCATTGGACTAGCGACAATCCAAGCAATTTCCATGGGCCTGCATCCAGCTAGGAGCTGCTAGAGGAATCCAACAACAGTTCTGGGTTCTGGGCTTATCTGTCCCATCTGCAAAATGGCTTCTGGTGAATTGCTCTTTCCCTGTGGGAGGGCTAAAGTCCTCTGCACTCACCACTACCAGTGGGGTCCTCTACATCTGCTGCTCCCCTCCACTGCCTTGTCTCTCTGCAGATGCCTCTGGGGTCACCAGCCTTCACTGTCACCATGACCATGTATTCCTAGATTCAAACAGCTCCTCTCATGCAGTGAGTCCCATCTCAAGGCAAAGGTGCCACCACCAGCTACCACCTTCTTGTTCATTGAAGCTTTTCTTTTTTACTTTCCCTGTGGGCTTCCATCCATTCACACTTCAGATTCTTCCTGGGTCCAGGAAACCCACTTCCTTCCTTCTTTTCTTCCTCACAATGCTATATTCCAGCATTTGGATGGTGACTCTCAGAGACTTGTTTAGTTTAGTTTTGTTTATGGTTCTTTTTGTTTTCTGTTTTCTGTCTCTTTTTCCATTTCTCTTTCTTTCATGATTTAGATTTATTACATTCCTTTTTGTTTTTTATACCCATCTTCTTTCTCTCTTTCTTCAACTGTCTCATTGATTTTATGATACTTTCATATGAATAAACATTGTCTCTTCTCTTCCATTCTTTCCCTCCTGTGTCCTGTACTTTTCTATTACATGGGTGATCATCCCTTGCCCTTCAACTTTTCTATTACTATATTGATCTTCATTAATCTCCCTATCTTGCTCCCATCCCTCTTAAGCCCTCCCTCACATAACAGGGTAAACTCACTCCACAAGGGGAAAATCACTGCATTCAAGTTCCTAGGATATACTGGATTCTATTGCACAGGCATAGAATTTTCTCCTATGATTAAAAATATCAGGTAAATACTTACCTGATATTTTTGTATCAGTTTGTCAGTAGCCAGGTAGTGCTCAACAATGTTTTTATTTCTAACTATAATTTTAGCCAGGATTTTATACCTGTTTTAATCAGATTTTCTTCCCTGTATGACAATATTGTGATTGTATGGTGCTATCACTCTAGTTCAATACCAAAGACTGGGTGCAGAGTTAAATACATAACAACTTCTCATCCTCAATACATTGAGAAGATGTGTTTTTCTGATAGACACAGAGACCAAGAACTACCAACATCTAGAAGATATCCCTGAGGGACAGACATTTTCTAGGCAAGCCTCCATACTCGGAATAAAGATATCTACAATAAGATATCTACTAACATCAACATAGAAAACAAAATAACAAAATGCAGAAGTAAAATTCAAGCCCAGACCTCCCAACCCACCCAGGACAAGTCTAAAGCACAATGAGATAGATGAAATCAGAAACCAACCACTGGAACTTCCTGACATGATAGCAATAGAAGTGAAAACCCAAATGAAAGAGGTTATAGAGAAAATAATATCTAAGGTACAAAAAGAAATTATAAGGAAATTGAATGACATTAAAGCAGACACAATTTGAAAAATAGAGGAGCTCAGGAGAACAATGAAAACCATAAATGCCCAACAAAGAAAGAAAAGAAATCCATAAAGCATATCCAAACAGAAATTCAAGAGATTTAAAATGCCATTAAAAGTATACACAACAGAATGAATGAAGGTGATGATAGAATATCAGATCTAGAAGACAGGATTGCAGCTAGCAACCATAAAAAGAAAGATACCATAAAAGTAGCAAGAAACTAAACAAAAATCAATCCAACAGCTACAAGATGAGGCAAAGAAGAACAACATAAGGTTGATAGGAGTGCACCCAGGAATATGCAGCTGGCTAGCGGTGTGTGAGTCCACGCTGCTTCATCCTCCACTGCCCTGGGACCATGTGCCTGGTGAGAGGAGGCTGAGTCCTCACCCTTCTCATTCACCATTGCCCTGGAAAGGCACAGTTGGCAAGAGTCTGCATCTATGCTTCTTTCTTCCTCCAATGGCCCAGGATGGTGCACTTTATGAGAGCTGGTGAGAGGAGGAGCCCAGAGTCCTGTGGGAAAGGCAGCAACACAGTAAGTCCCTAGATAAGGTGCTCATGATGGACAGGCAGAACTAGAGGCAGGAAAGTGTCCCACACAACACTGAATTCAGGAACCAGCCCCACCAGGGAGTAATCCAGAACATATCGAAGAGTCAGGCCCTTGCCACTACACTACAGGACAGCAACCAGCCTGGGAAAAATCCAGGACTTGGTAACTGGTTGTGTCAAAGGCATCCAGGTATCTGGTCCCTCCCACTATACCAGGAAGCCTGCAGCTAGCTCACAGAGAATCAGGACTTCACAAACTGGACCTCTTCCCTCAATTATTTTTCTTCTTTCTTTTGTCCTCCTTTTTTCTTTCTCCTTTTCTAATCTTTTACTTTTTAATACTTATAACTCTGCTTCTACTCTCTTCCTTACCTTCATCCTTTTCTTCTCCTCTCTTCCTCCTCCTCCTCTTTCTCCTCCTCCTCTTCTTCTCCTTCTTCTTCTTCTTCTTCTTCTTCTTCCTCACTTTTCTAAATATTTGCAGAGAATTCCAGCCACAGGAAGCTAATTCCATCTCTCAAACACAGAGAAGTTCGGATAACCCCTCAAATCCTCCCACACTCTTTCTCCTCTGCCATCTTCTCTAGAGCCAGTTTTTCCAACACCATTCATTAAAGAGACTGTCCTTCTTCCAGTGAACATGTTTGGCCCCTTTATCAAAGATAATGTGGTTGAGTGTGGTTGTATCTTCTAATCTATTCCATGGATGGACGCAGCTCGAGACCATACTCATAAGCGAAATAAATCAAACTCACATTTATAAATACCATATAGTCTCCCTAGTGTAAGAAATGGTAAGAATTCATAAAAGTATGTGGTAAACGTGATTCCCCATTATATTGCTTTGAAGCCTTATAATGTTTTCATTCATTAGTTGGAATGGTTTTACTCTGGGTTGTTTGATTTTATTTTCTGTGATGGTATGAACTTTGAAGAAAACAAGACATTATAGTAGCTAGTGATGATTTAATATCATCTTGTTTTTAAGTCCCACCAAGCTTTTATTCTTCTGTCTCCATTGGTTTTACCATGCTGTATCTTATTGGATTTTATTATATGTGATAGTATAAACAAAAATTTTTGTAGACAAGGAGATAATATAGTAACCATTGTTCATCTTCTGTTAGTTGGTTCTGAATACTCTGTAATGCTTTCATTCTCTTGAATGGTTTTTATACTGTCTTGTTATGTTTGATACTATAGTGTATGAAGGTATACTCAAATATTTCAAGGAAAGAGACACTATGGTAGCTACTATTATGTCGAGTTGTCTTGTGGTAAAACACTATGTTCTCAAATTGTTCTGTTCTAACCTGTGTTGTTATGTCCTCTTTTATGTTAATCTTTTTTAAAAATAATAATAATAAAAGATATATGAATATATGAAGAATTAAAATCATAGTTTTAATATCAACTGTTAGACTAATGATGAAACATCATGATGGCTTGAGTATTGCAGTGGAAAAAACCTAAATGCTAATTGACTTGATTTATCTATAGCTGAAAGGAAATTTTGGTTAGGAGTGGAAAGTGGACAAATAGAGTAGTGACTATTTTGTTCGTTGCTTATAATTTCTGTTGGTTTCCGCTGATCCTTACTTCACCATCTCTTTTCCACACTCCCTGTAAAAGTCACATGCACTTCCTTTTGTTTCAGAATTATCTGCCTTCAGCTGCGGGGGAAAGTTGTTTATATTTCTTGGGAATTAAGCTTCAAGTTCACTTCCTACCACTAATTCCATGTCAGCAAATGTGACATTTCCTGTTCCTACTGTCAATTGTGCTGAGGAAGAAAAATTGTCAGTGGTCTCTAATTTTTAATTCTTTCCAACAGTCTTCAAATATGTGCTGGTATATAGTTCATCTCATTTAACTGATTATTTGGGTAGAAAATTTTAGCATACTTTTTCCAGGATGAATCTAAGATGCTGCCTGCTGACACTGTTTGTAGAATAGGCTGGACTGATTTTCTCTCCCATCTTTGGAAATGAGCTCAGTGGAGCAAGGATTGCTTGGTAATTGATGAAAGCAAATACTTAGTATGAAGCCAGTGTTTCTTCTATGGGCTGAATATAACAAAACAATTGTTTTGGTTATTTTTAATAAAAATAACTTTAGTTAATAATTAAAGCCAAACAATAGACACTTTGCAATTGAAGAGATTCGATTAAGTAAAACAAAATTTTTAATCATTGGTAGTTTTGTAGAGAAGAAATAATCCATTAGTAGAATGATCATTTTTACTTTCTGATTGGATATGCCAAGATCAAAAGGTGAAAGTTTATTGAAAGTGTTTTTAGTAAACACACGTGAAGTTATAGAAAACTTTAAATACTTGATCAGTATATTTCTGCTAAAAAGAAAATATTTTAAAATATATTTTTCAGATAGAAATCTGCTCTTCTCTGAAAGCACTAAGCCTGTCTTAAATGGTACATGAGAGATTTGTGGAATGAGGACTTATTAGCTAATATGTTTTACTTTCATCAAAATCTTTTTTTAAAAAACATGAGTCAAGCTAACTTTTCAGTCTATTTATATGAAGACTAATATAAAGAAAACGACATAATATCAAGGAGCAGTATTCTTAAAGATTATTCAATAAATGGATAGAAAATATCGTTTCTGAGAGGAAATTTTTCCAAACTAAATTTGACAAAATTAGTTTTTAAATTAATGAAAAAAACTAAACCACAAACAGGTAGGCAAATACCAAAAAAATAGTAAAAAGAAGGCAGGCTCACTCTAACATATGATGAAGGTATACTAAAAATTTAAAATAGTTGAATCAGTGTGATAAGATAAACAAAAAGTATACGTCAATTCAAAGCCGAACTGAGTACTTTATAAGTGCAGGAACATTCATAAACTATCCTGCATATCACAGGGCAAAAGAAGCCCAAGATGTGAGAAGCTGGGTGTGCAATATGCCATGTGAGAACCACTGAAGAGTATCTCGTATGGGAGCTTAGACTCTTCTCTAGGCATAAAAACAGAATACATTCAAAAAATCTGATGTGTATGATTGCATAAAAGCATAGATCTCCCTATTTCAAAAGAATTCTGAACAAAATATGAGGGAAAACAAGTTTAAAACTTTTATCTTGATCAGATAAGTGGAGTTAATGTGTTTAACACATTTTCAAATAAATCGGTGTGAATTCAATGTTCCCCATCACCATAGTGATGGGCAACTCACTGAGGAACAATTACATTTAGGGCCACAAATGCAAAAAACTGCTAACTTCAATAAATGCAAACAAATACAAATTTAAACAACCATAATATATATTTATAGGAGTCTACCTGATATTCAGAGTTGACTGTTAAATGTCATCATATCTAGCTACTAAAACTTGTTTTTTTTTAATTAAAATCAAGGGAAATACTGGTGATATGTGAAATACTGGTGATATATTTTAATTGCAGCAAGATACTACAAAGCTTGTTGCATGTTCATAATTATTCAAAAATATATATGCTTATATACAAACACACACCAAAAAAAGTCTTGGATTATCTCCAGGTCATGAGACACTGAGCTCTTTTCAGTTTTTTATGCTTTCTTGTACTTATCTTCTATTTTACTAATCAAAACCCAGAAGCAATCAATATCTCATGTGGAGCCTGCCTTCTGACTCTTGTCTGCATGCACTGTCCCCCGGCAGTGGCCACTTGAGGACACTCTGGCCATTGGCTCCTGGTTTGCACCATCCAGGCTAATCTGAGAACATGAGTCTCTGTTTCCAAATTTCTCCCTGTTTTTAGCCTCTGCTGGCTTCATGTGCCTCCCTGAGCACATAGAGTGAGAGCTAAAGAGATCCTTTTTTGTAAAATATGAGGTTTGTCAAATGTATGAAAACTAGGCAGCCAAATCTAGGGAATGCTGCTATCCAGTTCCAGCATCTTTGGTCCCTCAGTGATTAACACAGAATTTTACCCACTGGCTGGTATGATTCCTGCATCTTTAAAATACATTTTCTTGGAGCTTTTTGAAATAAATTATACAATTATTTTTATGTGCTTATATGGCAAACTTCTCCCTGTGATTCCATCACAAGGTTAAAGCTTAAAATCTAGTTAGGGGCTCTTGCCAAAACATGAATCAGTTGCTGCATAAAATTCTGAACTGTTTTTTTTTCCATTCTCTAATATTTCTCCACATCAGAGCCAAAATAGTTACTCATAATTAAGTGGAGTGGAAGACAGGGCCCTTTCAGGAAGTGCACTTGGCAGGCACTCCAAATCTCTTCATTGTCTTTCATGCAGAACAATTACATCAGTTCCTTCCATTTCTAGAGAAAGATTTTGCTGAGCAGGAGATAAAAACAAAAGGAAGAAAGCAGCTTATTTACATATTCCTAATCAGGTGAATGTTTAATCTTTTTTATAAGAAAAGCAACTGTCATAAAGAACTGAGTGGTCATTTTAAAAAATCTGCTTTTACTCCCTCTGGGGTCCATGCCACATACTGACTACAATCTCCCCTCAAAGATTACATATGCCTGCTGAAAAGTCTCCAGGTCCCCTTGGAAATCCGTCCAGTACACATGATGTATTCCAGAGTCTGGAAGCTTCAAGAGACCCAAAATGCCTCCCATGTTGCTGTTTGAAAGGTTAAAGATGCATCATCACTCCTGTTTTACATCTTCTATTTACTCACTAGATGCATTCCAAACCCTAATACAGAAAGATTTGCAGTCTAAATTTGTACACTAACACTTGGTAAAATAAGAGATGTCTTGTGAGTAGTTTGGTCTCAACTCATCTGAATGACAAAGGATCATAACCAAATCAACTACATGTTGATGGCCAGTGCTCCATCAGTTTAAGAACAGGCCAGCAGAGCCCGGAGCTCAGCCAGTCTCGGGGGCTACAGAGGTGATTCTTCACACCAGGTCCTCACCATCTACCTGACTGCCCTAGACAGACCTTTCCTATAATGCTTATGTACTAGTTCTTGGGCCCTTAGAATTTACCAGGGTTCCCTAGAAAAGGACAGTATTGGTAGAGGGGCCATTTTCACAAACCCAAGTAGCAGAGACTTGCAGAATCTATGTTTCTGTCTCTCAGTGACATCAGGTAGGGAAGTACGGTCTCCATGGGAGTATCTCAGTCAATTTGGGTTCCAAGAAAACAGTAGATTCCCTCCTTATTCACTGTTTTAATTCCCTGACCTTTTTTTTTTTTTTTTTTTTTTTTTGTCTTTTTGAGACAGGGTCTCTCTGTGCAGTTCAGGCTGGCCTTGAGCTCAGGCTGATCTCAAACTCTCAATGATCCTCCTGCCTCAGCTTCCCAAGTACTGGGATTACAGTCCCCTCCGGCTCGATTCCCTCATTTCTCATTTTCCTGGGCTAAAACCCAGAAGGATTCTGCACTATCAGAAAAAAGAAAACAAGTGAGCAGGGATGCCCTTTGCATATACTCAATTCTTTCGTCCACAGAGTTGAGGTAAGGCACCCATGGGATAGGGAAGTGTCTTGATTATTTTTCTCTCATTGCTGAGACAAAATATCCAACACCCAAAATTAAAGAAGGAAAGTTTTATTTAGCTCACAGTTTGTAAAGTTTTCAGTCCATAATCAGCTGGTTCCAAGGCAGGATGTCATGGCACAGGGGCAACACTTCAGGGCAACAAAGACCACAAAAGCATCAAGAGCAAAACAAGCGTCTTCCCCTACAGTGCAAACAGGCCATCACTTCTTAGGGCTGGTGTAGCACTCACACTATCACCCTGGCCTCCTCTTGCACAGGCTCAGGATGTTTATAAAGTGAGGATCCTGGTCCTTGCTGAGTCACTTAGTTAAACTTCTAAACTTCTCAAATTGACACAATGAACAGCATCCTAGAGCCCTAATGGCTTGTCCTCTACACCTCAGGATGTAGAGCTGCTGAGTTACTTAGTTAAGCTTCTAGACTTCTCAAGCTGATACCAGGGATGACCATAACAGGAAGCTAGAAGTGCTTAAGTACCATGGGAGGAGCCCATGATGTTGTTGTGTTCCAGGGAAGGAATCGGGGGATGGCTCCAAGTTCCTAATTCCTCCAAAGAATAAATCCTTGGAATGTGTCCCCCACCAGAATACTATTTCCCTGGGCCATAGTATAACATCAGCTCCTGGAGGGGAAGATCTCAGCCCCAGTCAGGTACTTACATATGATTCCCAATACAAAATTACAAATTTTAGAGTCAAATTGGACACTTCTATCTTGAAATTGACCCAAAACATGGCTCTCATATTCTCTTTCAGCTGAGAATAATATTCTTTGAAATCAGGAGAGGTGAGCAAGCCTGACAACAGTACAGTGAATCTGATCAGAGGGAGCATTTACCCGAGCAAAGCAGAGCCTGGCCACCCTCTCTGGCTGGTAAGGGGCATGGTTGTTCTCTCTCCCTGCACAGTGTCTCTCCATGTGCCAAGATTCACCTCATTCTCAGAAAGGTGGAGCAGAGAGAGTTCAGGGAAAGTGCCCCAATAAAGAAGCAAGGGTATGATTTCAACACTAATAAAGAAAGCAACACCATATAAGGCAGGAGTCTCTTGTTTACAATGAGCGACAGCTTGAGAGTTTGTAACTTCAGCCAAAAAGGGAAATTTATCGGCTTACATAAATAGGCTAGAGTTTAAAAGGTGGGGTGGCTCAGGCACATCTAGATTATGAGACTCCCATAACATCTCCGGATCATGTTGTAGCTCTTTTTTCCTTCTGTTGGCTTATTTCTGCAGAACAGCTGTCCCAGGGACAAGGGAGATGGCTGTTGTTCTCTCTTTTGGTGCTGCTTTCTCTTTTGTTCTGCAGCATCTGGAACTCCTCTCTCCATCTAAGGAATTTCCCACATCATAAGTCTTAGCGGAGCATGTGTCCTCACAGGATAGAAGCTGGAAATGCCAGATAGTTGATTTTTCAAACATTTTTGCAGCTAAGGATAAAGTATACAACACAGCCTTTCTAAATCTGAAATTAAAAAAGAAACAAAACGAAAACCACTACTTTTTCCTTAGAGTGTTCACTTTCCTAGAGTCGTGGTGGCAGCCACACTGCTCTTGTCCTGTACCTGTGCGCAGGTCCACCTCTGAAGGCTATGCAGCTACATTTGCAACCCTGATGGTAGTGGCCTTCTCACCGTCACTCAGGATCATATTCCCGGTTGTTACACACAGGTTCTTCAGACATCCCAGGTGTCCTGTCTATCTGCTACTCAATAATATTTTAACACATTTATTTTTTGCTTAAATCAATGGCAGTGTGTTTCTGCAGCCCACAAATAAGAGCGTGACTAACAATAACTGCTCTAGATCACACCCTCCCTGCTTAGCAAGTCTAGTAGAAATAGAATCCCTCTTGTCCAGTGTATACATTAGTCTACATAAGGATTCTTATTGATCTTTGGGAGTCCGCTGTTTGCTGAGTACACTAACATGTTCTGCTTAAATGACACCACAAGTCTTGGCACCTGTGGCCTCAACCAAAGCAGAAAGCCAGTTTCCAAAAAATAACACCAAATCAAAGCTAATGAACATGATAAAAAGGATGCTGAAGGCTGAGAAAGGGAACATGAAATTGTATAAAGATCAGCAAAACATACATCTACACACTGGGTTCCCGTAGAGGGAACCTGTCTGTCCTCGAGGCTTTTTCCTTGACTCTGAAGATCTGGCTGACCATGTGGACTGCATCAGTCAACTCCAGCACTCTTGTTTCCTACAGAGCACAGCTAATGGGAGAAGCTGGTAGGAGATAAAAGAGGAGATGAAAAGTGAAGCTGAGCCTGGACTTTCCTGTTTTCTTCCCAACCAGGTAGTAGATCCAGCAGGCAATCTTCTCTGTTGCCACTCTCTCCAGATTCTAGTCCCTGCCTCTTCTCTTTGCCTTTTTAGGGTGACGGTGGTGGCCACTGTCTAAGGAATGGTGCCATTTCTTCCTGCTTCCCCTAAACCCACTTCACACTTGTAATTAGTCACATTTCTCAGTCACATCACTTGAGCATTCTATTGGATTCTTCGTGAATATAAAATCAAAATATTCTCTGGTAGACTTACTGATTGATCACATGTAACTTGAGGTGGACCTCAACGAGAGTAAAAGTCAAGTTCAAAAGCAAAGAGAAAGCAAGAAGACTGCAGATGAGGCTAGAAATGTACCACATTCAACTCTGCTGTGTCCCTATATTGTATCCAAATGGAGATGTCAAATATGGACTTGAGGTGAAGAGTTCAGTTTTAGAGATGGAGTCTTAGATAATATTTACTTGTAAAAAGTAAAAATACCATCCAATGAGGTTCCAGAAGCAGTGGTAGGGTGAGAAGACTGAATTCTCCAGAATATGAGTGTCTCCTGGGTAAAAGGGAGAATTGCTACTGATAATCAGTCAAGCAGTGGGAATAAAACAGGTGGAATGATGTCAGTCAGACCTTGACATAAGAGGGTGTAATGAGAAAGGAACTGTTTGGTTAACTGTGGAATCCAAGAAAGGTGTGCTAAAATAAGACGAAAACTTACCATTGGCTGCCACATGTGAGACCTGCCTGACCTCTGACTGAGTAGTTTCCAAGAAGCAGAACCGGGGTGCCAGTTCACTAGGACCCCATAAAGAAAGGCTGCGGATTGCAGGATATGCTTCCAGGCATGGCTGGAAAGAAGTGCAAGACGTGGCAGAAACTAAAGGCATAATGGGGCAAAAGGAAGAGTTTTTTTTAAGCAGAGAAATGTGAAAATCTTTATATGCAGAGGAGAAGGAACCAGGAGAGAGGACCAAGAGGCAGGCTCCCACAGATTTGACGCGGATAGAAGGGACTTCGTTCTTCCCCTGCAGTGATGGAAGCAAAGCTAAGTGCATATGTGGTCGGATGCTTGGGAGAAGCCAAGGCATTTTATACTTTCAGGTCTTAATTTCTCAAAGTTAAAAGGGATGGAAATGTGGCGTGAAAGGTTGAAACAGGATATTGGTATTGAGGTTTTCAATAGTTACAGAAGACAAAAGGGAGAGCATCTGGAGGCTGGTCTGAAAAGGGACGAATGCAGGATTTATAGTTTCATAATTTGAGATCCAGGAGCAGGAGTGTGAGATGTACACAAGCAGAAAGAAAGAATTCAATAGACAAGATACAGAAGATTAATATATATAGTATGTGTAGATAAGTAGGCTGGAGCAAGATCATGCATACTTCAAAGCTCTTCTTCATGCTCCCCGCCCCCTTCTCCTATCCAGACGTACATATTCTTAAAGTTAAAAACTGTAACTTTAGGAGAGAAAAGGGTAGAAAAAATGCTCTGGTACCATCAAGCACTGAGATGTGATCATGTACCACTAGCTAGAATCTTGACTAAAATAAAATAAACTGGAAGTTAGAAGAATGTGGAACTTCGCAACTACACACAGAGTGACAAATTACTACATAATTTTTTGCGCTTTTTGTGGTGCTGAGATTGAATCCACAGCCTCATTCATGTAAGGACTTTACCACTGAGCTATATCCTCAGGTGTGCATATTTTAAATTCAGCGTATCTCAGTGAGATTTCTCATTCTTTTATAAAGTAGTGTAAACACTGGTATATCATCACTTTTTAAAAGTTATCAATGTATTATAAAGTTTATGAAATTATATTTACCACACACCTCTGGTTATTGCAAGTTAGGATTAATTAAAAGGTTAAAAGTTAGTTAAAATGCAATAAATGTGCAATAAATACCTGAATCCAGGTATTACCTGCCGTCTGGTCTGTGGCTATCTGCCCAAGCAGAAAGAAACTCTCTCTATAACTACTCAAATAAAACCCATCTGGTAGAGAGGAAAAGAGAAATTGTATGACTATTACTTCAAAGAAAGACAATTAGACTCTCAGGTATAATGTTTCACTTTATTTTTAAAATATTTATCTAAGAAGGCATGAGCCCATGACATCAGTCACAAGCAAGTACAGGGAATCTTTCAACGTGAAATTTTTACTGCAAAATTTTTCAGTAGGAATACAAGGAGTGATTACAATTTACAGTGACTGTTCAAACTTTTATTACTGTAAAAGCACATTGCCATTACCCTCCTCAGTATACTCCCTCTCGCTCTGAGAACAATTATTCCACTATTCTTGCCACTTTCTGTAGCACTTCTGGAAGTTTTCTTTTGTGTCTTTATGAGGTGCTATAAAAATTACATTACAGTGAATGCTGCTGGCGAGTGCCCCCCAATAGAAAAGTAAGCTCCTAAAATATTACAGTGTCTCTAGCCACCTTCCTCACTAGGTCAAGGACCAGGACACTACTTGTTCTTCATCAAAGTCAAAAAGGCCAGGAAAGGTAAACAGTGTGAACTAATTCAGGACCCCGAGGCAGCCACAACGGCGAGACCACAGACCTGAATGGCGGCTTTTCAAGCTGCTTCTGAAAGCAGCAAGGGCAGTACAATGGGGCAAGCGGGTTTGAGGGGATTGACTGTAATGTGTCTTTTGTTGAGATGAATTTTCTAAAAATTTAAACAATTATATTTTTTAATCACATACTACATGATAGTAGTTTTGTGTCACAGAACACTTCACCCATGTAACCTATTCCAGTTGTTTTGAGTGACTATAGAAAAATCCATTTAATAAGTTTAGCTGGGGTTACCCACTTCTAAATGAATAAGGGCCCTCCTTTCTGTGAACTGAGCTAGTTAGGATGATCCACAAGTTGTTTTGTAATGAAGATGAAAATGACAAATTGACCTCAGCTTGTCAAATTTCAAGTGGTGGCTGATTTTCAGGCCCTGATAGTGGAATCTTAAACAACGGTACCATGCAAAAGATTTTCTTTGCCAATCCTCTTTTGCCAGAAACTGGACTTTAGCAACAGATATGAATCTATGACCTACATGCAAATTGTTCTCAGTGACCCAGATACTAAACAACAAAAGGGATGCTAACAAAAAGCATTATTTGACAAGCATTAGATTGTACCCCCAGGAGGGCATTAAGCAGGTCACACCTATCATGGCAGGTGAACCTTATTATGGATAATCTACACAAAAGTACCCTTGAGTGTACAGGACACTCCATTCCACATTTATGAGTTTTAGGGCTGTAAAACTGCACTTGGAATGCTCTAGTCCTGCTTTCTATTCTCATCATTGGTTATTCCAAAATACTTTGCATTTGTGTGAAATGAAATCTCTATATTATCTTTAGATTACCATAATTCTATTTAAAAAGTTAGGTGAATTTAAAAAATTGGATATGTAATTATAAAAAAGCATTGTAAAAAAGTGGAGGTGACTGGAGGTGAAATTGGAACGTGAGAAGAGTGAGAACCTATTTTCCAATCTCCCTGGGTCTGTCTTTCCTTTCTATTTTCATTTTCCTAATTGCTGTTACTGTAGTCTAACTGTAGAAGCAAAAGCTGCTCTGTTGATTTTTTTTTATTAAGGAGAAAAAGAAAAAAAACAGAAATAGGGTACAAGTTATACAGAATTTCAGAAAAAATAAACAATAGGAAATCACTAGTTAATGGATTACATATTGTCATCTTAGGAATAGTTGTTCAAGTTACAAAATTAAAGCATATAAAGTGGACTTTCAAACAGTGAGACTGCAAGCAGTTCTGTTCAATGATCCAACAAAACTCAGTAACATGGTTATCTATCTTATACACTTAAATATACATGCAGTTATATTCTTTAGAGCACTTTCTTCTCCTTTCTTTTGTACAATGACAATTACACATTTTGGGTTTTATTATTCCCACAGTTCTTATTACTTTTTTTGAAGAGAGTAAAACCAAATGTGACATGACAGAGTCAGTCAAATCAAAAGGATGGACATAATAGATAATGTAAAAACAAAAATACAAGGTGATCAACAGTGGTTACCATACTGCCTCTTGCTATCTTAAGAAGAATTGCCTATATCATCAGTTATAATAAAATTGAACAAAACAGTAAAGAATAAAACCAAAACATTGGAGACATTACAGGGCTTTAAAAGAAGATAATAGTCAACTGAAATGGGCGTCATAATGAATCTTACTGTCTTTACAGTTGTTGCCTATACTTTCGAACTTGGTACTAGCAAGCAAAGCAGAATAGAGGAAAATCAGTCAAAGCAAGATGGTGAGGGCTATACAGGCTTTCAAATCAAGTTAATAGGAAATCAAAGTGGGTTACTATAATGTATCCTGCAATTTTTTTATTTTTCCCTTAATTAAAAATAAAAAAATAAAAAAGTAAATAATTTTTTAAAAAAGGAGACTGAGATAAAAGAAGGCATAACAACAAAACAGCACAGGTCAAAGCCTAACCATTTAAGCAAAAGAGTATTTCACCACAAGATAATCCCGACATAAAAGTAGTTACCATATTGTCTCTTTTCTTGAAATCTTTGAGTATAACTTCCTATACTGTAGCACCAAACATATCAAGACAATGTAAAACCATTCAAGAGAATGACAGTATTACAGAGTATTTAGAACCAACTATCAGAAAATGAACAATGGTTTCTGTATAATCTCCTTGTCTATAAAAGTTTTTGCTTATATTATCACATATAATAAAATCCAATAAGATACAACCTGTTAAGACCAATGGAGACAGAAGAATAAAAGCTTGATGGGACTTCAAAGCAAGATGATACTTAATCAGCACTAGCTATTATGATGTTTTGTTTTCTCCAAAATAGCTGTTCCTACCATCCAGTCTTCTCTGCCTCATTTCTGTTGAGCTCTTTTTCTGTTGTTTGTTGTCAGTTTGTCTTCTTCATTTCAATTTCTGCTCCATTTATTGTGGCCTCTCTGCCACTGTTTCTGAAGTCTTGGTATTTTCCTTTTTTAGAATATCCTGCAGTATTCTCTGTAGTGTTGAATTGGTGATTGCAAATTTCCCTAGTTCTTCTTTATCCTGGAAGCACCTTGTTTTTCCATCAATTGCTAGGGACAGTTGTGCAGGATACATCCATCTTGGCTGGAGGTTGCTACCTTTCAAAGCTTGAATTATTTCCCCCCACGTGCTGAGAAGTCTGCTGTAATTCTGATGGGTGTTCCCTTGTAAGTGATCTGTTTCTTGACTCTGATGGCTTTTAGTATTCTGTTCTTATATTGGATTTCTAGAATTTTGATTATTATATGCCTGGGTGTAGCTCTGTTTGGGTTGTAGGTGGCTGGCGTCTTGTATGCCTCATACATCTGAGTATCTTTACCTTTTGCTAAATTAGGGAAATTCTCTTGGATTATTTCTGTGAATAGCTTTTGTAGTCCATTTGTTTGTGTCCCTACTTTTTCTTTTATGTTCTTAATTCTTAGGTTATAGATCCTCTTATCATTTTCTAGCCTTTGTATTATTGCTGTTTGTTTTCTTGTTATTGTTAAGAAGTTTTTCATTTCATGGTCCCATTTTACAAATCTGCCCTCCAATTCAGAAAATCTATCCTTAGTTTCTTTCAAGCTGTTATGCCAGTTTTTGATAGAGTTTTTAGTTTCCTGGTAATCTCTTTGAATCTGCTTCACGTAATCTATGTTTTCTCTATTTTCTCCATCAAACAATTCTCCCCTTTTTTTCTGTTCTTCCATTCCACCATCTATTTTTTCTTGGGCAGTGCTTAGCATTTCTCTAACTATTCTACTTATATCTTACTTTATTTCATTAAATACTTCATTTTTAAACTCGTCTATGAGGCTCTGGAGATACTGCTTTATGTCTATTGTTGCCGTGTCTGATATTGCATGTTTTCTGTCTTCCTTTGCGTTTCCCTTTCCTGGATCAGAGTTCTCAGGACTGGGGATTGAGGACCCTTTCTTGTTGCTTCCTCTTCCTATATTTTTTGTTCCTTCCATACAAGTGAATGTAGGAGGCCCAATTTTTTCTCTTTTTCTGTTACAGTTTGTTTGAATTGCACCTCCTAGGTGTTCCCACCCACTGCAGTGTATTAGGGAGACACAGACCTGGGCAGCCTCTGCTGGGCCCGCCCCTGCAGGTTAACCTACTGAAGGCTTCACTGCTAGGGTGCACCTCCAGGTGCTGGGACCTGATTTGGGCTAGCCTACTGGGTCTTAGTCAGCGGCGTCACGCAGGCCAGGCACTCTCCACCAATCCTGCTTGAGAGGGGAATATGTGACTGAAGTCACTGCAGCACCCTGTTCTGGCAAGTCTGCCTGGTCCCAGTATGTCCTTTGCTGGAGCCTCCTACTCTATGAAAGGGTCCCCGTTCCGCTCACTCACTGCAAGTCAATGTAGGGCTCCCTGCTAGACTCTCTCTCAACTCCATTTGCAGATTCCCACTCTCAGAGCTTTTGTGCATCTCTCTCCCTGCCCTGCAGATTTGGACACAGCAGTGGCAGCAGGAAATTCAAATCGTGGCTTCCAGTGGCGTGGGTTCTAGCTTCTGTGCTGAGATTTTATCTGTTCCTGTTATAGCACCAGGATTGGATTTCCAGTTGGTTTCTCTTAGCTTAGTTCATTCCTGGGTCAGCAGGGTGTAT
This sequence comes from Cavia porcellus, assembly GCF_034190915.1. NCBI lineage: Eukaryota > Metazoa > Chordata > Mammalia > Rodentia > Caviidae > Cavia > Cavia porcellus. The sequence continues at coordinate 2,272,782 of NW_026947493.1, forward strand.
TACCCCTTGCTTAAGACTCCTTGTACCGCAGCATTCCTGGATTCTAAGCGGGGTATCTCAGAGAGCCTCCGTAGCTGCTGCTATCTATCTGCCATGTTCTTCCAGAACTCAGCTCTGTTGATTTTTAATAAAACTTCAGTGAGGCTTCTAACTAGCCTTTTCCTCTCTACAATCCCCCTTTCCCTACACAAGGACTCTAGTGCTTCAACTACAATAACTCTGAACCATCTCCCAGCAGCTGCACATTTGCTCATACTGTACCACCATCCGCTTGCACAGTCTCAAACCCTAACCCTTCCTGATAACTCTCTCCTCTTCCCAGTTACCATCAGCTCGCCCTTCTGGTAGAAGACAGTTTACTTAGCATATGAGTGAAGCAACTGGATAGGAGCAAGGGCCCAGAATGAGAATTTAAATATAAACAGCAAACTAGGACTTTAGATCAGAAATGAACATTCCTCAGGCAATGTGGAATGTAGCCTTTCCTTCCTAAAAGGGAACTCCTGAGTTCTGAGGAAATTATAATGCAAAATAACCAATTTCCCCTAAGACCCCAGTTTACTGTAAATTCTATGTAAAGGAATTTGGATAGTGTACGGTTCATGTTTGAATGGCAATCATGAAGGCAGCTGAATCTAGCATTTGTGATTGGTTTATTGTCTAGCGCTGGGACTGGCAGGTGTGAGTGCTGCACTGCCCTGGAGCAGAACTGGCAAATGATATAAAGGAGAAAAGGAGGCATGCTTTTGCCCTTTTGCTCTCCCTGTTTGCAGCCCATCAGCCATATGACTCTGCCTTGGAACCAGGTAAGTATGGAATGAAACCTCCAAAAGACTGTAAGATAAATAAACTTTCCCTTGTTTCACTGGAGGCATTAGGTATTTTGTCTCAGCAACAAGAGAAAAGTAACCAAGACAGATAGCCTAAGTTCCAGTTGGTCATTCCTTTAAGTTCACAGGGTTACCCATAATAAGTGACAACTAAATGATTAAGCAAGTCCTGTGCCTTGTATTACCTGTAAGTAACTTTAGATCAAGTGACCATGTGGCTACCCATGTGGGACTCCTGGAAATCCAGGAGCTAATTTGCTTCTTCTTATTTCCAATAACACTCCACTAGGCTCACCTTTTGATGCACAACTTTATCTTCAGTGTTTGTAAGTACCACAAGACCCATTCTTATATCAGTCTCACCAATGTTCCACTACAGAACTGCCTTCACCAAACTGTTACAACAAGCTGCCATAGACTAAGTGGCTTCAAAAACATTCATGGATTTCTCATAATTCTGAAGGCTGGATATCCGAGGTCATGGTGGCATGTTTGGGCTCTGGTGAGGGTCTCTTCTAAGTTGCAAATAGCCACCTTCTCTATTTAAGTGACTATGGGTCTTAGTCCACAATTAAAGGAGCAAAAATACAAATTTGCTTGTTTCCTTAGATTAAACTAAATACAAAAGTTAGGATAAAAGGGGGAAAAGAGACAGAGGGGCAAATTCAACCAAACAGGTTTATTTCAGAAAAACCTGAAAGAGACCGCTGTGTCCCTAGAAAACAGACCAGCAATTTTGTACAGGCTGTAAGACCTTTTCAAAGTCATGAGGAAAACGGGCTGTGGAAGGGCAGTGTACAAAGGGATTTTCAAGGGGAGAGTTTAGTTCAAAGGAACTGTGGCTCTCTACTTGGGACAAAGCTTGAGAACATAAAGGGAGTTGTGATTTGTTTGTCAAGAACAAGGCTGAACAATGATGTGAGTTGTGGATTGTAACCATACTCACTGGGCCTTATCAACCAGAGACTATACTTCTAAAGCAGGTATACATGCATAGGAGGGGGAAGGGATTTAAAGGGCCTCTGCTCAGATCAGATGGAATGGTCAGATTCCTTTAACAACTCCTGTTGCCATGCTAGCTAATTTGTGGGGCATCCATTCCTCCAGAATCCAAGAGGCCTGGCAAATCAAATTGGAGGAATGATGTTGCTGATTACTCTCTCTGTGTTTCCTCTGGCATCCTTATCATCCACTCCCTACGTGTCTTCTTGAACAGGCATCTCTTTGCTGTTGCACTCTGAGCAGAGCACAATGTCTTACGATAAAACCATTCACTCCCACTTTTCACTCGAGGTCTTTCTAGGTGCGCAGACCCTGACCAGGGAATCAGGCATGGATTTTCCTTGTCTCCTTCACCTGCTCCCTAATGGTTTATGACTTTGCCCTTTTATTTTGAGAAGAAATATCTCTCCCTCTGTCTTCAAAAGAGTTTAGCATAAACTTTAGGCTTTAAGAAAACAGAAGGCAGGAAAAGAAATCTGCTAATTTCTATCTCTGACCCAATATTCTCTTTAATACTGACTTAAAACATTTCTTGGTATATGTTTGCAGTACATAATGAATATATTCATCCTGCTATATTTTATCTTGAGCTGCTTCCAAAAGAAAAACATGCTTGCTTTCACTTGTGAAACTGAGAAAGGGAAAATTCAGAAGGAGAGAGTAACACAACTGTAAATTATTCTGGCCCACAAACAATGGGTCCTGCATAAAAGCACAGTGGTACCTCAGTTCACAGACTAGATTTGCTCTTTTTGGAAAAGGCCACATTTGTGTTTGTGGGGGAAACGTGGGTACAGTTCAGTTTGTCAGGTAAGGCAGTTTGCAAATAAAAACTAAATGTTGCCAGATGCTTCTGTTTGTACAGTAGGTTGTTTGCAAACCAAAGTGTTCATGAACAGATACCACTGTGTCTGCTACAACTACAGGGCAAATTTCATTCCTGAATATAATTTGGCAACTGGTAAAATAAAAGCACCAGACTCATGCCACTTTCGCTAACAATTCCTTAGAAGTTACTTCCCCTCTTTGGACTAAATTGTATCCCCTCATTGGTTTAACAGCCCTCTAGCGCTGCTTCCTCTAGGGACTTGGGAGGACTGTGGGAGAATCTTGCATGGCTTCAAAGACACGAGTTAACCACCAAGAGGTTGGTCAGCCCATACACAGAAAGCTGTGATTACCTTTATAGAGTTCACACTACGTGAACTGTGAAGTAGGGCACTTCAGTAGCCTGAGTGAGCCTGAGTGAGCAGTCTAGACTGAGTCTTGCAAGAGTTACCCTGAGTCTGCCACAGTGGCAGAGTCGAAGTGGCCTGAGCAGTAGGAGTGTATGTGAGGCTCCCAGTAGACAGACAGGAATCAGACCTCATGGCAGCTTTTCTCCCAAAGTGAAGTCTGTGGTATTTCTAGCAGTGAAGTAGGTTGACATGGCTTTGGGGAAGGGGTTCTTTGCTAAGACTCACATTTTTGGTTAAGTTCTAGCAGATTAAACAAGATCAATTTATGATTTTACAGTTGTATACATAAGGCAGAAATCTGATGTGGGGCTCAGTGGGCTTGCGTCAGGCACGCAGGCTCAAGGGAGAACCCGTTTGCTTGCCCTTCCGGATTCCAGAAGCAACCACACTCCTCTGCTTGTGGCCTGTTATTTCCTTCACAGCCAGCAATGGCAAGGCAAGTTGGTTCTTCCTGCGTCATTTTGCCATTATGCCTTCAGCCATATTTTTGGACTCTTTTTGTAGTGAGGTGAAATTCACTTACCATGAATTTAACCATTTTAAGTGGACAAGCCAGTGACCTGTGTTACACGCATAATTCTGTGTACCAATTATCTATATAAAGTTCCAAGACATCATCATCAGCCCAAAAGAAAGCCCTGTACCCATCAGGCAGTTCATGTCCCTTAGCTCTATCTTCTCTCTCTAGAGTTACCTCTCTGGATAGTTCATATACATGTAACTATATAAAATATGATAGTGCTTTCCAGATTCATCCATGTGTAACATCTATCAGTACTTCATACTTTTCATGACTAAATGTTTTTCTACTGTATAAAAATGTTATACTGTGTTTATGCATTCCTTTTCGGGTCAGCATGGGTATTGTTTCTACCTTTTGGCTTGTATGAATAGTGTACCTATGAGTGTCTATGAGTATGTGACTTTTTGGTTTTTATTTTGATTTCATTTTCAGGCCTGAGGATTAAACTCAAGAGTCTTAGTTACTTTTTTACTTCTGAGACAAAACCCCCAACATCCAGAAGATAAAGGAGGCAAGATTTATTTCGCTGACAGTTTGTAGAGGTTTCAGTCCGTAGTTGGTGTCTCCAAAACAGAGTGGCATTGCAGAGGAGAAGCAGTTCACAGTGAAGCAGGCCAAACAGAAGGCAGTAAGCCTGCCTCCCCTTTTTATCCTACCAGCCTTTTTCCTATTACTCACACCCAGAATAATGCTGAGCCAATCCCCACACCCTTAATCCACACTCACACACTCTAGATCAAGAAAGCCCCGCATAAGAGCACATGAGGATTTGGAGGGACATCTACACACAAGCCAGAACTCCATGTCGTCTCAACTAACTTTTGTTAGTGTATACCTAAGGATGAAATAGCCATATCACACGGTAACTCTTTTTAAGAAACTACCAAATTATTTTCCATAGCAGCTCCACCATTTTACCTTCTCACCAATGATGTACCAATTTTCTAGCTTCTCCGTATCTTTGACAACACTTCTTTATTCTCTGGCTTTTTAGTCATGCTATAGTGGGCGTGAAGTAATATTTTTAAGGTCATAGTTTGCTGCTGTTGTTTGCTTGTTTTGTTTGTTCGGTTGATTGGTTTGTTAGGGAGTTCATTTTGGTTTTTGCGTTTTGGTTTGTTTGTTTGCTTGATTTGAGATAGGGTCTCACTGCCATAGTATAAGTTGGCCTCAAACTCGCTATGTATGTAGCCCAGGCTGGCCGTGAATTCATGACCCTTCTGCCTCTGCCCCATGAATGCTGGGATTATAGGCATGTGCCATGCCTGGTTTCTTGTGGCTTTGATTTGCACATCTTTGCAATATTTGATTTTTTAAAATTTTGTTTGTATTACTATGTTTGCTGTGCATAATGATCACAATCATTGTGGCAAATTGGTGCATGTAAATTACACATCTAAACTCTTTGCTTCTCTTTCTGCCCACCCCCTATCTCTAGGTTCCCTAAGATTTGCTTTTTAAATAACTGAATTCAGAAATGATATAAAAAATAGATTTTTAAAAAAATAACAAGAATACAGAAAAACTAGTGTTTTTAAGTTAAATCCAAAGATTCCATGTATAAACAAACAGCAGAAGTAGGGAAAAAGAAGAGACAAATTGGAGAAATTATTTAAAAAGCAAAAAATGTAAGAATTTGGAACCAGTTAAATTTGAGGAATTGAAGGAAAGGGAGAAATTACAGCTCTCATCTATAAAATAAAAAGGTTGGGCTAAGTAAACTAAAACGTTTCTATTTACTTTTCAGAGCAAACTCACTTTGCAAATATCAAAGAACTGTATCAGGTGAAATTTACGCATGGCTCCTTAAAATTAGTACTATCTGTATACGTTAGTTGCTTCTAAAGATGAACCTTTCTCATTGCGAGGACAAATGAGGCAGGACAAAAACTTACATTGAAAAGTAAATTACTTAAAAGTTAACTGTTAATTAATTTGTACCAGTGTGGCTACTAAATATTACTCAATCTGGTTTACATGACACCTCACAAGTCAATACAAAGAATGTGTCATCCTAGTTATAACTATTTCCCTATCAAGATGGGAATATATATTTTAATGGAATTTATTTTTGAAATCTATATAATTAAAATAATACATCACTGTTCTAATATCCAACTGAAGAAATGTACAATTTATTTTAAAATAGTATATTCTTAAGTAAGAAGAGCCAAAGTTATATTAGAATTAAAACAGTTTGGGATGAGTGTGAAGATGTATACTTGTAAACACAGCTGCTTGAAAGACCAAAGCATGTAGATTCCAAATTCGAGGCCAACCTGACCAACTTACCAAGACTATCTCAAATTTTTGTAATTTTTTAATAACTGAATTAAAAGGATGGGAATGTAGCTCAGTGATGATGCACCTACCTTTCATCCATGAGCTCTGAATTCAACCTCTAGTACTGTCAATAATAATAATAATAATAATAATTTTACAATGTGTGTTAGTTCAAAATACAATTACAAAATTTTGTCTGTTTTATTTTGTCTGTTTTATGTTTTGTTGTTGTTGTTGTTGTTCAGTGTTGGCAATTAAATGTAGAGTTTTGCACTTGCAAAGCACATGCTCTACCATCAAGCTAACGTGAACACAGTTTGACAATGCTATGGTGAAATATGTGATTGCCTGCCAAACCCACCCACTCTGTAAAACCCCAGTCTTTTTTGAAAGGCTGATGGGTTATTTGATTTTATTTTCATTGTCATTTTGATGGCAAAGGAATAGAAGGATTTTGTCATTATTAGGCCATATTGAAACATCTTTCATTTTCTTAAGTACTTTTCTTCCATTTATTCATAGTTACTGATCATTTTCTCTCTTGGCTTAGTCAAGGTACACATTCCAATCAACTATTAAATTAAATTATTACCCTACTAATCTTCAATCTTTTTACTAGTGAAATATAAAATGTATATCTTTCTAGAACCCAGTCTGGTCATGAAATCATTTCTTCTTGGCTCATAAGAAAGCCACCATAAAGTTCCATTTCTAACTGTAAGATTTGTGAGAAAAGGAATTGAAGAGGAAGCCTTCTTCTCTTGACTGCCCTTCTCCACTCATGTTCCTGGAAGGATTACTGGTTGTTCTCATGCGAAGGTTTGACCCAGGTCCCGAACCCACGCTACAGGAATCACCAACCATCCCAACTTCAGATATAAGTTTCCATTTCCTCTCAATTTCTCTTCACAGAACATTAGAGAATTATAAAATGTCCTTTGACTCTAGCAACACTGAAGTCTTTAAAAACAAATTTTAAAGACTATTTTGCCTCACCAACACTCCAGCTGTCTTATGACTGCAATTTACATGCAATCACTCTTTCTTTGTGTGACCTAACAGATAACACTCACTCCTTGTTCCCTGATCCCTTGTGGTGTCTCCCTCCCCTCCCTCATGCTAATGAGCAGTCTCATGGTGGGCTGGGGAGCTGAGTATTTCAGAGTAGGAGCCAGCCTCACTTCCTGACTTCCAGGGAAGGGAGAAAGGCTAGAGACTAACCTCCGTCACCCTGGCCAGTGATTTCATCATCATTTCTCCAAAATGAAGCATAAACAATGGAGTTCAGAGGGTTCCCAACTCAGGGAACACATCATTTACCAGGAGAGTAGAGCACCCTGGCTCCACGGGGACTCTTTAGACACTGCCACATGTACCACTGGGTCTGGTAGTTCATTCCTACTCTTCATAATAAACTGTAACCACAAATAAAGCATTTTTTTAAATTACATAATCTGTTCCAGGAAATTACTGAAACTCAGTCAGGGCGGAAACCCTTGCACTTGTTGTTACTGGGCAGTATGGGTCATCTCAGAGTGCTACTGTGGCCATTATCTGAATTGGGGGCAACACTCTTATAGTACTAAATTCTTTAATTTGTAGGATCTGAGGCTAATCCCAAGTAGACAGCATCAGAACAAGACTGCATTGTTGGGGACTTGGTTAGTGCTAGGGAACTGGATACTGAAAAATTATACATCTCTGGTGCTGGGGGGAAAAAGCAGACTGCAAGAAATCTTATTTTCAATGTGTTTGTAACTTTGTTCTGAAGTGTATCTCTTACAGGCAGCAAATAGTTGGATCTTGTTTTATGTTATATGACAACTGCTACCTTTCGATGGGACTGGTTTTTTTCTTCATACTTGGTGGTAGAAGAGCTTGATGGGGACTGAACGCAGGGCCTCACAAATGCTCATATGCATCACTCTATCCCTGACTTATATGCCTGATCCTCATATTTATTTTTTTTTAATGTTGTTTGTAACTTCCAATTCTGTGGAATTTTTGTCCAAGATGATTTTTTAAAATTAATTTTATCAGTATACTTTTGATACATATAATGATCACATTGATTATGGAGAATTTACACCTGTAAATAATTATATTTGTTGTACTAAAATGCTAAAAAATTAACATAGTCAGTTTAAAAGATAGTTATTAGCAGTATTGTCGTTCTGTGCTGTGCTTGTTACCCTAGTAACCACGCACCAACCACAGTTATAGATTAACTGACCGTGTCGTCATGCTGTTCTGTATGCATCACCCCCCACTGTTTGTTGTGTCAACTTTTGTTCCCTTTGTAAGAAACAAATGATGCTGTGTCAACCATTGTTCCCTTTATGAGACACAAATGTTCCTGGAATTGGCAGACCAAGGGCTATGAACTGGCTAACCACCCACTGTGAAATGCCTCTGACCTCAAGTAAAGGGGAACAAAGGCCCACCTTGTTTCTGTTTCTCATCACTATGTACTTAATGATCAATGAGCTAATCATAAATGAACTATAAAAATGTGTCAAAATTCTAACCCAGTTGCACAGCTTTGCTAACTCCATCTGCACTGTGCCTCTTGGTACCAGCTTAAATAAAGCACTCTTTTACAGATGTCTTGCCCCCCCCATTGTGATTAATATCTTGGGGCCTTGTTTTGGGGTACAACAATATTCTGTTTCTTTTTTTCTCCATTCCTCTCCTTTCCCTTAAGCCCTCTTTCCCTCCTTATTTACAAAAGTTTTGTTTTACCATTTTTTCTTCTGTTCTTTTTTCTTTCTTTTTCTGTCCTCTCTCCAATTCCTTGTTCTCCTTCCCATTTGAATATTTTCTTCCTACCTCCTAATATCTGTCATCCATTTGTCCCTTATCTATTGTTTCATTTTCTCACACCAGAGAAACAATGTGATATTTAAACAAGTATGCCCAATTTATTTCACTTAAAAGTGTTGTGTCAAGATACATACATTTACCTAAAATGTCTCAAGTTTATCTTTATTATGACAGAGTACTACTCCATTGTATATAAAAACACATTTTCTTCATACATGTGTTGGTGGGCATCTAACATGTTTCTAAAATTTAGCTACTTCATATTGTGCTGCTATAAATATTGAAGTTCATAAATTGCTTTGGTATGATGCTTTTAATTCTTTTAGGAAGTTACCAAGAAGGAGAAAGCCTGGATCAAATAGAATCACTAGTTTTGGTTTGTTGAGGAATATCCATACTGGTTTCCATGTGGGTTGTACTGATTTACATTCCCACCAAAAGTAGAGAAATTTCCCTTTTCCCTACCGCCCCACCACCATTTGTCATTGGTTGATTTCTTTACAATATCCATTTTTGGAGTGAAATGGAATCTCAGTGTTGTTTTAATTTGCATTCCTTAAAAAACTAATGATGTTGAACATTTTAAAATATATTTATTTTTTGTTTGTACTTCTCTGGCTGAGAAGTTTCTATTTGTTTTAGATCTGGCCCTCATACTTAACACTGTTTTTGAAGTAGCTGCACTTCTGTCCCATTTTGTTTTTCAGTTTCTATTTCTCTCATGACACTGTTTTAAAAGCCTCTGCTGTGTTCTTTTATATTAAGTAGACATTTTTTAGTGTATAGTTTCAGTTCTTTTATAATTTTAGATTTTGGGTGTTACTTGCCTTCACTTTAGGGGCTACGATACAAATCTTAGTTTATTAGAGTTTACTTCAGATATTACTGACTCAATTATTATAAGATATGTTTGTTCCAGTATGGCTTCACTCATACTTTCTTCAATTTTTGGCTGCTTTTGTTAGACACCATAAAATTATATATGTTACAAACATAAGGATATAGTAATATATACAGTTTTATTTGAACTTAGGTCTTTTATTTTATTTATTTTTTGGTACCCGAGATTGAACTCATGACCTTGCACTTGCAGGTAAGTACTTGTGTTGCTGAGCTAAATCCCCAGCCCATGCCTTTTAAATAAGCTAAAAGAAGACTGAAAAGTGTGTTTGTAGAGGTTTTACTTTAATCTTTCAATTTATGAGTTCCTATTTTCTTCTTTTTTCAAATCTTATGGAGGCCAGAGAGCAGGTGCACCAGGAAGAGAACAAGTCAGTGTCTCCCATGATCCTGCCCGTGGTGTACAGGCTGAGAATCAAATGTCTCGTCCCTCTCCCCTCATTTAGCAACGGGAAGTTGTCGAGGACAGCCTTATGTGCCTTAGTTGCTATCAACTAAGCATGCTAAGCATCTAAATAGATTGTTGGGTTGATTATACTGACCTGAGGCCAGTGGTCTAAGTATCTCTTGGGAAGATGACCGTATGCAATATAGCAAATATGGGGGATTTCCTTCTATCTTCTCTTTGAAGACAAATATTGTTTACATTGTTTGGCATTGTTCTGGTCAATTGTCTTGCTCTATTCAATATTCTGTTTTGATAGATTTTATAATGTTCTGTTTTTAGTTTGATTTTGCTATACCTGATTGAATGGACAACTATTATGAAGATAACAAGATATACCGTGGAACCTATTACTGCTGTACCAGTATCCTGCCCTGAAGTTCTGTACCAATTTCACTGCATTGTTTTGATTGGGTTTGTTCTGTCTTGTTTTGTTGTATTTTACTACCTTCAAAATAAAAAAAAAAAAATCTTATGGAGATCATTTCTTTACTCCAATGTAGTTTAATTCCCTCCCCTCCTTTGTGTCCAATATATTATAAAATATATCTCTGCATAATATAAACCCAACAATATAATTTCATGGATACTATTTTGTATTGTTTTACAAGCAGAAAGAAGTTAAAGAAGTATATAATTTTATATATTTTTACACATACTTATATAATTATATTTACCACAACTCCTTGTTTTATCAGGTGATTCAACTTATTTTCTAATTTTTTTCAGCCTCAAAACTTCCTTTAGTATGTCTTTCAAGAAAAGTCTATGTAAAGGAATTGTCTTAGTTTTTTTCTTATCTGGGGAACTGTTATGGTTGACACATTGTGTCAACTTGAGAAGTTTAACTGAGAGACTCAGCAGGAAGCCAGGATTCTTATTTTGTAGATATCCTCCTCCTGTGCAGGAGGATGGCACAGAGATTTGTGTGTGCTACACCCACCCTGGAGCCGGGTGGCCTGTGTACATTATAAGGGAGGAGAAGAGGCTTTCTCTCCCCACCCTCTTTTGCACTGGCTGCTGCCTTGAAGTGTTGCCCCAGTGCCATGCCACCCTTCGTTGGAGCCAACTAATTATGGATTCCAAACCCCCAGAAACCACAAGCTAAATAAACCTTCCCTTCCTTCATTTTGGGCATTGGTGTTTTGTCCCAGCAAGGGAAAAAAGTAATGAAGACAGAAACCTTTTGTTCTCATGTTTAAAAGGTAGTTTTTATGAGTTTTCAAAGCACATTGAAAATGTCATTCCATTGTCTTCTGGAATGTCTATGTCTTTCTGACATAAAGTCAGCTGTTGATCTTGTTGGGTCAGTTAGTGGATGTTAGTCTGCCGTTTTTCAAATTTTGTCTTTCTGTGTTTCACTGTGATGTATGTGAGTATGGATCGCTTTGTCTTATTAATTCTTGAAGCTCATTTATGCCTTGTCTTGTCTTGTCCTGTCTTGTCTTTTTAAGACAGGATCTCACTATGTCACTAAGTGCAGGCTAACCTTAAGTTCACATTGTAATCCCGGATGGACTTGAACTCACAGTGATTCTCCCACCTCAGTCTCCCAAGCACTGGGACTACAGGCATGTGACACTACACCCAGCTTCTCACTTGGTTTTTTGAAAGGTAGATTAATTTCTTAATCAAATTTGGGAAATTTTTAGCCTTTATTTCTTTGATTGGTGTTTCATCTTTTTCTCTCCTTTCCTGGCACTCCCATTTGACATAAGTAGATATACTGAATGTTCACCCATGTTTCTCTGACTCTGTTCCTTTGCCTTATTTTTCCCTGTTTACCATATTGTGTGGTTTCTATCAATCCACATCAAAGTCTGCTTATTCCTTCTTCTGCCAGTCAAAATATTCTATCGAAGCAGTGGAATGTTATAAAATATTTCTTGGCATCACTCTTGGATAATTCTTTTTCATAAACCCAGCAGTTTAATTCCACCTGCTAGGTGCAATACAAGTTTGATGACCCATTATTCCCTTTTGGGAAATTTATGGGCCTTTCATTACTAATTTTCATGGAAAACTGGTTAGCATCATGGAATTACTGCTGACGCCTTCTACTATTTCCAGTAAAAATATCATCACTCTCATTTCAATAAGTTGGGAAAATGTAAACTCAGAATTGAACAGAAATTTATACTGTAAATGAAGAATTGAAAACTAGGTCTTTGAAACGTTAAGCACTTATTGAGTGTAAAATTACATATGAATTTATTAAAAATATGTGCCTATCATCCCAATCTACAATGAATACCAGACAGCTATTTAATTCATTGGTGAGGAATCAAGCTTGATGACAATACTGGTTCAAAAGAGTAATGGAAGAGAGTGATACACATGTAAGGAAAAGAGACTGCTGAAATAAGGTTCCAAATAAAAAATGAATACAAAAGTGGATAGTGTCCTAAAGAGTAGTAAATCTTAACATTTTTTTATTATTTTCTATATAAAATACCTAAATCTTTACTATTCAATGTATTTTCTGTTACAAGTTAGTTTGTAATTTCATACAAGCTAGGCCTAACTCAATAGTAAATAGTTTTTTTTAAAAAAGATACATTCCTAGAGAATTAGATAGCTCTTGGACTTGTTAGGTAATAATTATGACGAGATATGCTATCACCATTTTGCCTCACGTTATGGTTTGTGTTTAGAGGTACCCCTAAAGCCTCATGTAGTTATAGGTGGGGATTTTTCAAGGTGACTACTTCTAGGTTGTGAGGTGCTGGGATTAAGGACGTCATTCTAGGATTAATGTTGTGAGAGCCTGGGATTAAGGGTGCCCCGCCCTGGGTGTGAGTGCCGCTAAGGGCGCCAAGCAGCTCTAGGATAGGTAGCCTGGGTACAATAGAAGGCCCAGAAGGGGGGCTCACACCATTACTTGTTGCTTCTGCCTGCCCTGCTTGGCCATGAACTATTCTCCCTTGTGATGTCCTCCTGCCATTCTACCCTGCCTTGGAGCTGGCCAAAGACAAACTGAAACCTCTAACACTGTGAGTTATATGAACCTTCCCACCTCTGATTTTGAGTATTGAGTATTTTGTCTTAGCAATGAGAAACAGTACTAAGACACCTTATTCCCAACTTTGGGGTAACTTTTTAAAATTTGCATAAGATATTTAGCACAAAATGTGCCTAAGTGCTTGTTTTTTCCATCTTTGTAATTCTAGCTCTATCAGGCACTAGTTGGATGATCTTAGAATACTATTTTTGTTTGAGTTTTCTGATCTATAAAAGGAGAATAGCAGAAGTTTCTACCTTACAAAGGTAGTCATGAAGATTAAATAAGGGATTTAATATATAGAAAACACCCAATACTGATACCTGGTAATCATTAAGTAAATTTTAAAATGTTGCCATTACTAAAGGCATTTGATGTCATACTATCACTGACATTTTTCAAAAACTGTAAGGAAAGGAAATAGGGAAACCATTGAAAGTGTAGACATAGCTGGTCGCAAACCTAAGCACTTTTTTTTAATTTAAAAAAGATATAAACAAAAAAGGGGGTGATTAAGATGAAAGGATATAACAACACAGGTCAAAACAGAATAATTTAAGCAACATAGTGTTTTACCTCAGGATAACCCGACATAACAGTAGTTACCATAGTGTCTCTTTACTTGAAATATTTGAGTATACCTTCGTATACTATAGCATCAAACATAACAAGACAGTGTAAAACCATTCAAGAGGGTAAAAGTATTACAGGGTATTTAGAACCAACTAACAGAAAATGAACAATGGTTTCTATATTATCTCCTTGTCTATAAAAATTTTGCTTATACTACTACATATAATAAAATCCAGTAAGATACAACATGATAAAACCAATGGAGACAAAAGAACAAAAGCTTGATGGGACTTCAAAACAAGTTGATATTAAATCAGTACTAGCTATTATAATGTCTTGTTTTCTTCAAAATAATTCTTCATACCAAAACAGACAATAAAATCAAACAACCCAGAATAAAACCATTCCAATTAATGAAAACATTAGAAGGCTTCAAAACAATATAATGGGGAATCCTGATTACCACATACTTTTGTATACTCTTACCATTTCTTATACTAGGGAAACTATTAGGTATTTATATATGTGAGTTTGATTTTTTTCACTTATGAGAATGGTCTCAAGCTGTGCCCATTTATTTATAAATATCTCAATGCAATCATTTTTTATAGCTGAGTAGTACTCCATTGTATAACAATACCACCACTTTTTTATCCATCCTTCAGGTGACAGTTAGGTTGTTTCCAAGACCTGGATATTACAAATTGTGCTGTTATAAAATGGGTGCACATATATCACTGTGGTATGATGTTTTCAGTTCTTCTGGGAATATGCCTAGAAGTGGAATAGCTGGAACAAATGGGACTTCCAATCCCAGCTTTCTGAGAAATCTCCAGACTGACTTCCACAATGGTTGCACCAGTCTACACTCCCACCAACAGTGCAGGGAGAGTTCCTTTTTCCCCACAGCCTCTCCAGCATTTGTTGTTGGTAGTTTTCTTCATTCTGGCCATTCTTTCAGGAGTGAGATGGAATCTCAGTGTGGTTTTAATTTGCATTTCTCTAATTAATAATGATAATGAATATTATCTATGTATTTATTTGCCATTTGTATTTCTTCATCTGAGAATTGTGTATTCATCTTGGATGCCCATTTTTGAGTTGGATCTTTGAAGTTTGGGGGTCTGATTTTTTTATATCTTTATATGTTTTAGACAGAAATCCTTTGTCTGAGGGGCAGTTCACTAAGATTTTTTTTCCCAGTTTGTGTGTTTTCTTTTCACTATGCTGGACATTTTTTTTGGCATGCAGAAACTTTTTAATAAGACATGATCCTAGTTATTGATTCTGGGAAGAATTTCCCATGTGGTTTGATTCCTGTTCATGAATTCTCTACCTACTCCTATGTCTTCAAGGTTTTGCCCAACTTGTCTTCCAATAAACTTAGTGTTTCTGTTTTAATATTCAGATCTTTGATCCATTTAGATTTTAATTTAGTACATTGTGATGGGCATGGCTCCAGTTTTAGTTTTCAGCATATAAGAAACTGTCTTTCTTCCAGTGAACATGTTTGGCACCTTTATCAAAGATAAGGTGGTTGAGTGTGTTTGTAGTTGTGGTTGTATCTTCTGATCTATTCCACTGATCTTCAGCTCTGTTTTGATTCCAGTACCATGTTGATTTTACTACAGTTGCTTTGTAGTATAACTTCAAGTCAGGGATTGTGATGCCTCCTGCCTTGCCTTTGCTGCTTAGAACTGTCTGTGCTGTTCTAGGTCTCTTCTGGTTCCAGATGAATTTTAGGAATGATTTCTCTAGATCTATGAGGTGTGTTGATGGTATTTTCATTGGGATTTCATTGAATCTGTATAACAGTTTTGAAAGAATGGCCATTTTCACAATATTTATTCTTCCTCTCCATGAGCAAGGGATGCCTTTCCATTTTCTGAGATCCTCTTCAATTTCTTTTTTCAGTGTATTATAATTTTCTCTATATAGATCTTTCACTTCTTTCATGAGAATAATTCTTAAATATTTTATTTTTTTAGTTGGTAGTGTGAAGGGTGTGGCTTCTCTTATTTCTCTCCCTGTGATCTTGTTGTTAGTGTATAGGAATGCTATTGATTTTTGTGTATTGATTTTGTATCCAGCTACATGGCTGAATGTATTTATTATATCTAAGAGTCTTTCAATGAAGTTTTGGGGGTCTTCTATGTAGAGTATCATCTGCAAATAATGATAATTTAACTTCTTGTTTTCCTATCTTTACCCCTTTTATTTCTCTCTATTGTCTAATTGTGCTGGATAGTATTTCCACTACTACATTAAATAGGAGCAGTGATAAGGGACATCCTTGTCTTGTGTCTGATTTTAAAGTAAAGGCCTTCAATTTTTGGCCATTTAGTATGATACTGGCTGTTGGTTTGTCATAGATGGCCTTTATTATGTTGAGGTAAAGACCATCTATTTCAATTTTCTGTAAAGTTCTTATCATAAATGAATGTTGGACCTTATCAAAAGCTTTTTCTGTATCTACAGAGATGATCATGTGATTCTTGCTTTTGGCTTTATTGATATGGTGGATTACATTTATTGATTTATGTATATTGAACCATCCCTGCATGCCTAGGATGAATCCCACTTGGTCATGCTGTATAATCTTCTTGATGATTTGCTGCATCCTATTTGCCAATATTTTATTGAGGATTTTTGCATCTGTGTTCATTAGGGAGATCGGTCTATAGTTCTCTTTTTTAGTTGGGTCTTTCTCCGGTTTTGGTACTAGAGTAATATTTGCTTCCAGGAATGACTTAGGAAGGATTGCTTCCCTTTCAATTTCATTGAAGAGTTTCAGGATTGTCAGCATTGTCTTCTTTGTATTTGTTGTAGAATTCCGCAGTGAATCTGTCTGGGCCTGGACTCTTCTTTGTAGGTAGGATTTAATTACATTTTTAATTTCATTAATAGAAATTGCCCTAGCTTTGGTACTTCATGTTTCCTGGTACTTCATACACAGAAGAAATAGGTTGAATGTAGCAGGAAGCTGTGAAGTTCCTTGGCTGGTGGGTGCAATGATCCCAATCTCCCTTGTTTGGGATGTTGCGGGGTCACTCACCTCAGGCCGCCCAGTTTCCAGAACTTAGGGTGCTGACAAGCCCCAAACCCCCCAGTCCGCCAAGCATGGCAGGGAGTGGAACAATTGTTGCAGGAGCGCTCAAGACCCGCTGAGCTGGTTCAATGCAGCAGGAAGCCGCAAAGTTCCCTGGCCTTGCGGAGTGAGGATCCCAGACTCCCTTGGTTCGGGAGACGGTGCGGGGACACACTGCAGGTCGCTCAGCCTCCTGAACTGAGGGCCAACCTAAGCACCTATTGCAATTTAATTTCAAACTTGAGTAAATTATTGAAAGCTATTCTGGGAAACTAACTAAATGTTGCCTCAAATATAATTAAAATGGATATATTCCAGGATTCTGAAAGCAAATTAATTATATGCTCTGGTTTATCTGTGTTTTGCCCTTTTACTATTGTAGTAATAATATGCAACACACTTTCACTGGTTACTATAAGAATTGCCCTAAATTTCCATGCCAAATCTGAGTCCCAGATATTCTTCCCTGGGCATTAAAATGTTAATTACTTTTTACTAAAAGCAGCATCCTCAACATTTTTGACTGCTTTATTTGCTGTACAAATAAACAGAAGGTAAATGACATCATCAACCACCCCACTCTACACCATCACAGCCCATACTGCCAAAAATCTACACTCATTTTCATAAGCCTATTTTCCTCTGTATGCAAGGAACATCCAAAATTGTGTGTGGAGAAGACTAATAGACATCTCACCAGCAATGTTTTTCTAGCACTGGCTTATTTCAGACTAAAGCTAGCTTATGCTGGCACAGATGACACATTCTTCTAAGGTTCATGGATATATCTTTTCTGTAATTCTCTATATGAAAGATAAAGAGTATAATGATAAATAGCCAGAAACCACAAATAGCCCACTTATTTTCCTTAGAGCACAACTCTAATATTGATGAAAGTAAGTCACATTTTCTAAGGCAACATCTGTGAAACCAGAAAGCTCAGTACACCGTCACTGAAGGTACATGTTTTCTTTAGTAGTATATTTCAAGAATGATACAGGCTATAACATGTCACTGTGTAAACAGGTGGCTGGCGTTAAAAGGTTTTATAACCTTTTTCAGAAGTGCTTCATTTATTTATCTGTCGTCTAAGGACAGAGGTAATGAATGTATCATGAATTGCAGATGATCCATATATCATAGAACAGTACAAAGAATAGCCACAAACTTCCCACATCTCTCCCTCTCAAAGATTACCCTACTAACATGTTTTTGTTTTATGTGTGTTATGGCTTGTGTTTGGTTGTCCTGACCAAGCCTCATGTGGTCGGTCATGCTGGGTGGGCCTCTAGAAGGCAGCTGAGTCTGGTATGTGTGATTTGTTCATTGTCTAGCTCTGGGACTGGCAGTGTGAGTGTGCACCTGCCAAGGGTTGAGTAACCGGCATACAATATAAAGGAGGGAAGGAGGAGTGCTTTTTTTCCTTTTTTGAGCCTTTTTTTTGCCTTTTTGCTCTTGTCACTTGCATCAGCCACGAATGGCTGTCTCTTAGCCACCGCTCCACCTTGGAAAAAGCTAAGTGTGGACTGAAATCTCTAAAAAGTGTAAGCTAAGTAAACGTTTCCTTCCTTAATTTTGGGCATCAAGTGTTTTGTCTCAGCAATGAGAGAAAAGTAACCAAGACAATGTACTTTAGGGTATTTTCACAGAAACAGAAATAAAAATAAAATTAGAGAGACAGAGAGAGTTAGGGGAGAAAGAGAATTAGATATATCTGTAACCTGCCTGTCAGATAAGTGTTTATTCCAGTTATGTATGTCTTCATAAGAAACCACTTTAAACTTTAGTGGCTTCAAGATGAGCATGGTGACACATGCCTGTAACACAAGACATGGGGAAGCTGAAGCGGGAATAATGCAAATTCCAACCCAGACTGGGCAACTTAATGATGTAGCAAGAACATGTCTTAATTTTAAAAAAAGGATTAGTATGTGGCTATTCATGAAAGCTGTGTGTGCAATGCCCCTACTCCACCCTCTAAAATTTGGTGACTATCCGGTCTTGACCTAGATTCCCAATCTTCCACACGAGTGTATGGTGGAGGTTAAATAAAAAGAGACAAATTGTATGATTTTTTAGGGCTCCAGGAGGGTCAAAACCCTTTAGTTGAGCTCACGACTCTAGGACCATGACAAAAAGTTCTCTGGATTAGCCCACTTTTATTAGGACCAGGACAAAAGGTGGGGAAACTGAGGAACGCACAGGAAATGAGCAGGACCTTGGGGGACACTTCAAAGACTTCCCCTAGTAGTAGGTAAAGCCAATTTAGGAGAACCGTCTTGTCTCCAAGATAACACTTATGGTAGACTGAGACTGCAGGAGTGAGATGCCTGCAGCAGCAGCCTCTACTTACTTACCTAGTGCTGAGCCGGGGTGTCCTTAGCTGTGGCCTTATCTTGTCCTCTGGGGTGTCTCTGGCCTCACAGGCCACTACAGGCCTCAGCCAGGACCATGATTCATAGAGATTCATTTACTATGAGTCAGCTCCCATCATCAGTCAAGGGGCCCGAGGCCTAGGACAGACTCACAGATAAGCACAGAAAGCCAATTAGTAACATTTGAATCTTGCTCAGAGCCACTTCATAGTGGTCTCCAACAAGTGACTTTAAAAATTATTTTACTCAAAAAAGTATTTTTCTCACAGATCTGCAAACTGAGCAGGGTTTGATGAGAACAGCTCGTGTGTGTCCCACTTAGCCTCAGTTGGAGGTTGGCATGTCTGATGGCAAGGCTTGGGAATGGGAACAACTGAGCCTCTTCGGTTATCTGTTGCTCTGTATTTACTCAATCTTCCTGGTGTTTCCAGCATGGAAACTTCAATACAACTCACATGTCACAATTCCAAGAACTATGTCCTAAGGGAGAAAAGACAATAAGGGACAGAGAAAGCCACATCAACCTTTCAGACAGCCCCAGATATGCTCAGGACCCTTGTGGCCATACTCTGTTCCTTAGAAACAATCCACTTTAGCTGGGAGAGGGAGCCAGGACCTACCTTTTTGGGAAGCATGCCAAAGGGGTTCTGAAGATACTTTATGACCACTGGGAAACTTAGTAAGTACATGGATGGTTGAATAAAGTAAACAGGGAAGAATATACTATACCAAAAAGGGATATTAAAAACTTTTAACACTGATCTTTATTTTCACTGTGTCACATTGTAGCCCATTTCATTCTTGAAATATACTTACTAATAAAGAAAATATATCCTGTCTGTGGCAATAAACATTTATTGACTACATGAGATTGGCAAGTCTCAAATGTTATCCTATATTAATGAATATTTCACAGCATATATTTAAAAGCTTACATTTTAAGTTTATCAATTTATGTAATCAATTTTCGATTACTCATCACTGAATATTATTTTACTGGGTAGACCATTCTATGGTTAACATCCTAGAGCAGAAGTCTCCTTGTTTTTCAATGGATTCATGTACATAAAATTTTCTGGTAAAAGGGACATACATTTTTAAAGTTTTTGCAAAACTGCTGTACCTTTTTTTAGGTTCTAACTACCTACTAGCATAGGAAGCATCTGCCCATTAACCTGGAAAAATAAGACACAAATGCAAGGAGGAAAACTGTACATATAACATGAGAACATATTATTTTACATGATAAAATACCATTATATATGCCTTTAGATTATGTCATCATTCTGTTATTAAACGAAGGGAAAATGGGGCTGGAGATTTAGCACAGCAGCATAAGCGCCTACCTTGCAAGCGTGTGGTTGTGAGTTTGATCCCAAGTACCAATAAGAAAAAAAAAGAAGAAGGGAAAATCAGGTATAGAACTGAAGGTCTTTCAAGAAAGTCATGGAGTCTGTCTTGGTTACTTTTCTCTTACTGTTTAGACAAAATAGGCACCCAAAGTGAAGCAAGGAAAGGTTTGTTTATCTTACAAACCTTTGGAGATTTTAGTCCGTACTCAGCTGGCAACAAAGACAAGGCAAGAGGCATCACAATCCTTGACTTGGAATTACATAACAAAGCTACCATAATAAAATCAGAAAGGTACTGGCAAAAAAAAAAAGACCTGAAGATCAGTGGAACAGAATAGAAGATACAAACACAACTACAAACACACTAGCCACCTTATCTTTGACAAAGGCACCAAACATGTTCACTGGAAGAAAGATAGCCTCTTTAATAAATGGTGCTGGTAAAATTGGCTTTCCACATGCCAAAAACTAACACTAGACCCATGCTTATCACCATGCACGAAACTAAAGTCAAAATGGATAAAAAATCTAAATATTAAAACAAAAACACTAAGTCTACTGGAAGACAAAGTTTGTAGAAATTTTGAAGACATAGGAGTAGGCAGAGAGTTCATAAACAAAATCCAAACTTCATGGTAAGTACTTTAAAGAATCAACAACTGGGATCTCATTTTATTAAAAAGTGTTTACACATCAAAAGAAATCACCAACAGAAAAAAAACCCCACAGATTGGGAGAACTCTTTGCCAAATATCATTCAGACAAAAAAGACTTCTATTTGGAACATTTAAGAATTGAAAAAAATGAAAGACTGCCCCAATTTCAAAGACCAAAACCAAAAACGGGCATCTGAGATAAAGAAATACAAATAGAAAATAAATATATGAAAAAATGTTCAACACAATTAGTCATTAGAGAAATGCAAATTAGAACAACACTGAGACTCCATCTCATTCCAGAAAAAAATGGCTATTGTCAAGAAATCAGTCAATAAGTACTAGAGGGGCTCTGGGGCAAATGTAAACTTTCTCCATTGTTGGTGGGAATGTAGACTGGTATAGCCACTACGGAAATCAGTAGAGATTCTTCAAAATCTAGGATTGAATGTCCCATTCTGCCTAGCTATTCTCCTTCTGGATATTCTTCCCCGGAAGAATTGAAAACATCATACTACAGCAATGTCTGTGCACCCATGTTAATAACAGCACAATTTGTAAGAGCTAAATCTTAGAAATGACACAAATCAAGGAATGAATAAAAAAGATGTGGTACATTTGTCCAATGGATAAAC
Organism: Cavia porcellus; assembly: GCF_034190915.1. Classification (NCBI taxonomy): domain Eukaryota; kingdom Metazoa; phylum Chordata; class Mammalia; order Rodentia; family Caviidae; genus Cavia; species Cavia porcellus. Next base: position 2,294,506 of record NW_026947493.1, read on the forward strand.
TCAAAACTTTTATAGGTAAATGGATGCAAGTAGAGACCACAATTATAAGTGAAATAAATCAGATTCACGTGTGTAAACACCTTATTTTCTCCCAGAGTATAAAAAACTGAAAGAGCAAATAAGATTCAAAATTTATAATGGATATTATAAAAAGAAAAGAAACCACTTGAAAAGAAAGAACAAATGGGACAGGGGAAAGGAGAAAAGAAGGAAGGGAAAAGAAAAAAGTGTAAGTATGTATATTATGGTTTGGATTTGGATGTCCCCCAAAGCCTCATGTAGTCATGGGGGCAGCCTTCTAGAATTTGTGACAATTCGTGGTCCAATGCTGGGATCATGTTGAAAGGGCTCTATCCCTTACATATAATGTAAGGGACAGAAAGAGATTTCTCATGTTCCCCCTTTTTTCCTCTTGCTTCTTTGGGTATCTGCCACTGCCATGGACTGTTGCCCTCTTCCATGAACCACCTCTTGGAGCCAGTCAAGTATACACTGAAACCTCCACAAACTGAGCTAAATAAATCTTTTCCTTCTTTAACTTTGGGTGTTGGGTTTTTTGGCTCAACAGCAAGAGAAATGTAACCAAGACAATGTACACACAAAATAGCTAAGAAGTGTGCTACTAAATTCTATTAGTTCAAGAAAAGGAACAGTGCTCATATTGTCTGATCGATTTTGAATGCCCGTATCTGTTAATCTCAGCAACTCTTTTGAAGTTAACTATATGCAATATAACAACCATTGGTAAGATCCTATCATCATGTCTTGAAATTCTATATTGTTATTGTTTTGGATTTTTGTTGTTTTTTGTTTCTTTTTTGTTTGTTTTTTCTGTTTTTTTCCTCTTTAAAATAAAAAAGACAAAATAACAAGTTATAAGAGAATTGAAGGTCTTTAAGTAAACCATATCAGTGGCTCAGTAGAACAATGGCTTGGTTGTCCCTACTCCTGGGACTAGGGCAAAACTTCTCCCCTGGACAACCTGACCAAGGACTTAAGCACACTGTGAAAGGCAACAAAGGTACTTTCTTGCTTGCTCTTAACAGTTCGTGGTTCTGCTGTAAACTAGAGTCATAGCCCACAGTAGCTACAGAGAGGTGTGGCAAAAACTAACACCTCAAAACATCAGTGACTATAACAATTCCTGGCACAGACAGTCTCTGTATGCCAGCAGCTGCATCAAAGGATGTGCAATAAAGCAGTGGTTCAGAGACAATGTGTAGTCAGCCTGAGTGGGACCAAATCGTGTATCCACCACAGACTAGCTGGCCCTGGGTAGTCACGAAATATGAGCTATGATGACTACAAAAAGTCACGAAGCACCCACATTGGAGAGTCCCTCCAGGGCCACCTTGCCTCAGATCCTTACACCCAGTGTCAATTCAGTGGATTCCTCTATGCAGAAAACAAGTCAGGTCATCTACTGAGTTCTCCAAGGAACTGCCCTTATATTAACTTTCAGTACAGCATAAAACTGAAACCACACAATTATTTACAGTTAAAGTGTTGTTTTTAAATGCTAAAACTACAAATTTAACCATCAAGAGGACTGCATAGTAGTCACCATCACTATATAGCTTAAAATAGAGTCTGTCTGTGTTTCCAAGTTTGCTCTTTTGAATTGCTTTCCCCAAACATCAATTCACAGCAGTACCTTTGTCAAGTGATGTTAATTTAAAAGCTTCAGAACACTTTATACAAAATGAAAAAAGAAATATGGAGAGAGACTATACCGCACATATATTAGAAAATAATAAATATATCATAGTACATTAAATTTATATATCTGTAAATATAAAAATACATAGAATCCATACAACATTAAGTGCTTACAATTAAATATCTAGAATCTATTTAAATTTAGAATCTATAGCAATGAAGTCCATGTCCTCTGTCCTAATAAGGATAATTTTGTCTACATTCCTCATTTAAGAAATCATAAGCATTTCTCACTTATATTTTCTTAAATTATGATTTCAAGCTGATACCCAATCAAACACTGCATAAAATATGGTTCAGAATAATTTAGAAGCATAGAACCATGTCAAAAAGGTGATGTTTGTTTTGATAGTATTTTGCATCTGCTTTGCTTTTCAATCTAGCATTATTTCTTCCATTCACTGTTTTCTTGTGGGCAATTAAACATTGCGCATAATAATTCAATCATCGTAAAATACATAGGAATTTTATTGTGTCAGTCTATTTCTATTCTTCAAAATTTATTTCTTTCTGTTTATCTATTTATGATTTTGTTTCTTTAAAACTATGGTTTAAATTTTTTGTTTTTGGAACTAGACATTGTGCTTATTAATCTTGGCTTTCCTCTAGCTCTGCTTTCAATTAAAGCTCAGTTTCACCCTGCTATTGGCTGCATTATGAGAGGCAGCAAACAAAATCTACCTTGCATATAGTGAAACATTAGAAGTACCAGAGGCACTTCTCAGTTATTTAAATTCTAAAAGTATTCTCTTACTCACATCTGGTGGAGTCATGTAATGTTCACTTTTCCTATTCTTTGACACTCCCTTGTGAGCTGTATATGAAATCATCCTCAAAGACTCTGACAGGAATTTTTCAAACATTTGTACCACTTGTGTCATGCTTTCTTGTTTTATTCACACATAAAAAGTGCTAGTGCACGTTAAAATTTAGATTTACTTATTTGTAAGAGCACAGTGGCATTATACTGGTACAGAAGAGAGTGACCACAGCCAGTGATTTGGGGAAACTTTCTCTCCTTCTTTTCCCCATGCCTCTTTCTCATTCTCACACAGGTGTGTGGCTGCATAGTGGTCACCATAACCGTTGGTCTTACTGCCAGGTCAGGGACACCTGTGCCTTAAGATTCCCAATCTAAGTCCTGACTGTGCTTCACTGGACTTACTTGATCATGCATTTTTCTCTAAACCAACTATCAGGTTCTGTCCTAGATCCCCGATCTCCCAAATGACTGTACGGTGGTTAAATAAAAAGAGACAAATTGTATGGTTTTTAGGGCTCCAGGAGGGTCAAAACCCTTTAATTAAGCTTGAGGATTCGAGGGTAAAAGACAAAGGATTCTCTGAATCAGTCCACTTGTGTTAGGACCAAGGACAAAGGGCAGAGAAACTGAGGAAAGTTCAGGCAATAAGTAGGACCTTGGGAGTCACTCCAAAGACATCTTCAAGTCATGAATCAAGTCAGTTAGTAGCACTGTCTTATCATGAAGACATGCTAGAAGTGAAACTGCAGGAGTAATCTTTGCAGCTGCAGTCTCTACCTTGTTAATTGGGGCTGGAGCCAGAGTGTCCACAGCTGTGGCCTTATCTTGCCATTTGAGGTAACTCTGGCCTCACAGGCCACTATATGCTTCAGCCAGGACCAGTGATTCATAGAGGTTCACTTACTATGAATCAGCTCCCGTCACCAGGCAAGGGGCCTAGGCCTAGGACAGACTCACAGATGAACATAGAAAGCCAATTAGTAAAGTTTAAATCCTGCTCTGAGCCGCTTTGTAGTGGTCTCCAACAACCAACAACTGTGGCCAGAAGAAGGAGGCTGCTCCTGGAACAGGCTGGGCTCTGCACATCCCCTCCAATCAGGTCAGGTAAGGACCAACCACTTAGCATATGCATGGTGTTTGGGTGGGCTATGGTCCCAATGGAAGAGGAAGCTCTCTACCAAAAAAGGGTGGGTTGTTCTGGGCAGGTACCTCACAAAAATATCCACCACACTTCCTGGGTAGTTTGGAGGTTCAAGTATCCTCCAATCCAGCTCTGATGTTTGATCTTCTCATTCAGCTACTATGCTTAAAAAGCTACACAATTCAGTCAGAAAACCAGGGCAGTGGCAATCATTTGAAAATTTTCACTGTGTTGAAATATAAAGACTTCAAGTATTCTATTTTCAAACTGTTACATTATCATCATATAGATAACAATGTAGTCATCACTACCAGTGGAAAGAGAAGCATAAATAAATACGTAAGGAAATATTTATTCATATTCCAAAATTTCACATGATGATGGGGATTTTTTTCCTTAAGCATAAACTCATTAGCACAAAGAGTCAGAGAAAAAATGGCAGCAAAAGACTTTTGGAAGCTGGAAAGCAGATGGGCAAACCTGAGAAAGCTGAGGGGGGGATAGGATGTGCCCTAGAAGAAGCCAGCTCAAAGCAAACGGAGTTAGAGGCGCTGAGTGCAGCTCCGGGGAGGCTGAAGAGCAGAGTCAGAGGAAAGGAAAAGCGCAGACCGATGTCCTGGTGTGGAGTGGCCTGGGACCTGCTCTAATGGCAAGCAGAAGGTGGTCACGTGTTCCCTGGAAAGGCTGTATAAAGGGACCACACAGCCTGGGGGGAGGGACACAACCCTGAAAGCTGTGGGCTTTCACGTCTGAACTGAAAGACAAGTCCCTGGCTCCCTCCTCCATCAGAGGTAGAGCTCTAGATTGGAACATAACTCCCCAACCTTTAAAGAAAATATAGCTGTAGTCAGACATGATGGCCCACACCTGCAATCCCAGCACTCCGGAGACTGAGCAAGGAACTGTGCCCTGAGTTTCGGCTAGCCAGGGCTACTGTATGAGTTCAAGGCCAGCCTGTGCTACACAGAAATACTGCATCAAAATAAATAAAAATAACAAAGCATAGTTGTCAAAGTGGAAGGGTAAAACATAATTGATGTAGTACATTGAGTTATAATGTTCATTTGTTTACAGACATGGAATTTGGATGTTTCTATTTGTGCTACTGCTTCAGGCCCTGGAAACAGAGTTCAAAATAAATAGGAAAAAAAAAACTGGAGGCATACAACATTGGAGAAAGCAGAGAAAACAATCCACCAATCCACATAACATATACTCTCATAAAAAATAAGGATGAATACGGCCAAGAGATCTAATGAAGCAGTCTCTCCTAACTCCTGCCTCTCCCCTGGCCTAGACAGTGCCATGGGCTGGAATGACCAGGCTTCAGAGATTTTGTACTTGCAAGAACACCTACTTTGTGCTGCCTTCCTTTAGCCTCCATGTTACTACCACAGGCAGAACTGAGGGAGGATGTGGGAGAACACTTAGAGCACTTTCTTTTCCTTTCTTTTGTACAATGACTATTACACATTTTGGGTTTTATTGCTCCCACAGTTCTTATTACTTTTTTGGAAGAGAGTAGAACCAAATGTGACATAACAGAACAGAGTCAGTCAAATCAAAAGGGTGGACATAATAGATAATGTAAAAGCATAATACAAGGTGATCAACAATGGTTACCAGAATGCCTCTTGCTATCTCTAATAGAATTGCCTATATCATCAGTAATAATAAAATTGAACAAAACAGTAAAGAACAAAACCAGCAAAACCAAAACATTGGAGACATTATAGGTCTTCAAAAGTAGATAATAGTCAACTAGAATGGGCGTCATAATGAGTCCCACTATCTTCACAGCTGTTGCCTAAACTTTCGAACCTGGTACTATCAAGCAAAACAGAATAGAGGAACATCAATCAAAACAAGATGGTGAGAGCAATACAGGGCTTTAAATCAAGATAATGGAGAGTCAGAGTGGTTACTATAATATATCCTGCTATTTTTTATTTATTTTTCCCTTAATTAAAAAGATAAAAATAAAAAAGTAAATAATAAAATGGAGATTGAGATAAAAGAGGGCATAACAGCAAAACAGCGCAGATCAAAACATAACCATTTAAGCAAAAGTGTTTCACCACAAGATTATCCCGACATAAAAGTAGTTACCATATTGTCTCTTTCCTTGATATCTTTGAGTATAACTTCGTATACTGTAGCATCAAATATATCAAAACAATGTAAAGAATGTGATGTTTATGTGTATTATTATGTGAATGTAAAACCATTTAAGAGAATGACAGTATTACAGGGTATTTAGAATCAACTAACAGAAAATGAACAATGGTTTCTGTATAATCTTGTCTATAAAAGTTTTTGCTTACACTATCATATATAATAAAATCCAATAAGATACAACCTGTTTAATGGAGATAGAAGAACAAAAGCTTGATGAGACTTCAAAACAAGATGATACTAAATCAGTATTATCTATTAAGACGTCATTTTCTCCAAAATAGCTGTTCCTATCATCCAATCTTTTCTGCCTCATTTCTGTTGAGCTCTTTTTCTGTCATTAGTTGTCAATTTGTCTTCTTCATTTTGTTTTCTGCTCCATTCATTGTGGCCTCTCTGCCACTATTTCTGGATTCTTTGTATTTTTCTTTTTTAGAATATCCTGCAGTATTCTCTGTAGAGTTGGATTGGTGGTTGCATATTCCCCTAGTTCCTCTTTATCCTGGAAGCACTTCGTTTTTCCATCAATTTCCAGGGATAGTTGTGCAGGATACATCAATCTTGGCTGGAGATTATTATCTTTCAAAGCTTGAATTATTTCCCCCCACGCTCTTCATGATTTGATGGTTTGTGCCGGGAAGTCTGCTGTAATTCTGATGGGTGTTCCCTTGTAAGTGATCTGTTTCTTGTCTCTGACGGCTTTTAATATTCTGTTCTTGTATTGGATTTCTGGAATTTTAATTATTATATGCTTGGGTGTAGCTCTGTTTGGGTTGTAGGTGGCTGGGTTCCTGTATGCTTCATACAACTGAGTATCTTTACCTTTTGCTAAATTAGGAAAATTCTCCTGGATTATTTCTGTGAGTAGCTTTTGTAGTTCACTTGTTTGTGTTCCTACTTCTTCTTTTATGTTCTTAATTCTTAAGTTATAGATCCTCTTATCATCTTCTAGTCTTTGTATTATTGCTGTTTGTTTCTTTGTTATTTTTAAGAAGTTTTTCATTTCATGCTCCCATATTACAAATCTGCCCTCCAGTTCAGATAATCTGTCCTTAGTTTCTTTCAAGCTGTTATGCCAGTTTTTGATAGACTTTTTAGTTTCCTGGTAATCTCTTTGAACCTGCTTCATGTATTCTATGCTTTCTCTATTTTCTCCATTAAACAATTCTCCCCTCTTTTTCTGTTCTTCCATTCCACCATCTGTTTTTTCTTGAGTGGTGCTTAGCATTTCTCTAACTATTCTGCTTATGTCTAGCTTCAGGTCATTAATAACTTCATTCCTGAACTTGTCTATGAGGCTCTGGAGATAGTGCTTTATATCTATTGGTGCTCTGTCTGCTATTGCCTCTTTCTCAGGATTGGGGGCCGAAGAGCCTTTCTTGTTGCTCCCTCTTCCCATATTCTTTGTTCCTTATATATGCAAGCGTATATAGGAGGCCCAGCTTCCTTCCCTGTCAGCCACAGTCTGATTGAATTGTGCTGGCTAGGTGTTCCCACCCACCGCAGCACACCAGGAAGTTGCAGAGTAGGCAGCCTATGCAGGGCCTGCCCCTCCAGGTCAATCTACCTTCAGGCGCTGGGACCTGGGATGTGCTAGCCTACTGGGTCTCAGCCAGCAGCGTCACGTAGGCTAGGCACTGCTCACCAATCCCGCTTGAGAGGGGGATATGTGACTCAAGTCACTGCAGCACCCTGTTCCCACAAATCTGCCCAGTCCCAAATGTCCTCTGTTGGAGTCTCTTAGACTGTGGAAGTGTCCCAGTTTCTCTCACTCACTGCAGGTCAATGCACAGCTCCCTGCCCATCCTGCTTTCAACTCCATTCACCAATTCCCATTCTCACAGCTTTTGCACGTCTCTCTCCCTGCCAAGCCAATGTTGATGCAGCAGTGGGGGCGGGAAACCCAAATTTTGGCTTCCAATGGTGTGGGCTCCAGCTTCCACACTGAGGCTTTTCTGTTCCTGTTATAGCACCAGGATTGCGTTCCCAGTTGGTTTCTCTCAGCCCAGTTCATTCTTGGGTCAGCAGGGCATATCTCCTCTTGCTTATGATTCCTTACTCCACACCATTCCTGAATCCTAAGCTGGGTCTTTCAGAGAGCCTCCGTAGCTGCTGCTATCTGTCTGCCATGTTCCCCAGAGTCCTCTTCTCTATCCATTTTGACAGACAGTTTTTCAGGGTACATTAGTCTAGGTTGGAAATCCTTTCCTTTATGATCTGAAATACTTCACTCCATGCTCTTCTTGACTTTATTGTTTGTGCTGAAGTCTGCTGTGATTCTGATAGGTTTTCCTTTGTAGGTGATCTGTCTTTTCTGACAGCTTTTAATATTCTATTATTTTTGTTGAATTTCTGGAATGGTGATTATTATATTTCTGGGTGTAGTTTTATTTTGATTGTGGCTATTTGAAGTTCTATATACTTCACTAATCCTGATATTAGTTTTCAATCTCATGTTTGGTAAATTTTCAGGTATTACTTCTGTAAATATCCTCTTGACATCCTTTACGTTGTCCCCTTCTTTTTCATTTATCCCCATTAATCTTATGTTGTTTTTCCTTGCATCATCTTGCAGCTTTGAATTATTTCCTGATTTCTTGTTATTTTTAAAATATCTTTCCTTTCCTGTTCACTAGCTGCCATCTTGTTTTTGAGGTCTGAAATTCTATCTTCACTTTCATTGAGGCAGCTTTTTACAGCTTTCAATGGAATTTTTGATTTCCTGTATATCTCTTTGCATCTGCTTTATGTATTCTGTTTCTTTCTTATATCGTTCATCCAGGGATTCTACCTTTTTGTTTAGTTCCTCCAATTTTTTAACTGTGTCTTTTTTAGATATGTTCATCATCTCTTTCATTTCTTTTATCATTTCTTCTTTTACCTAGGAGATTATTTCTAGTTTGAATTCCTTTAAAGTTTCCCTGAGTTTCTTCTTTATTTCAGATGCTATTAAGTCTGATATTTCAGATGTATGGCATATATTTTCTTCCATGTACATAGCCCCTAAGGTTTCTTGGGAGGGGCTGAGGTTTGAGATTGTAATTTTGTCTTTTGTTTTGTCATTTTCCTGTATTTCTGTGTTTCAAATGTTATTCCAAGGCTTCCCCAGGGCCCATTGGAAATCCTTTTCTGTGCCCCCAGCTTCTGGGGCTCTGGCCGCCCTGTTCCCAGGATTGAGAGTGGGTCACTGGGAGTGGAGCAGGCCAGCTCAAGACCTGTTGAGCTGGTCCAGTGCAACAGGAAGCTGCAAAATTCCCTGTCTGGGCCGAGCTGTGGCCCCAAACTAGCTGGGTTTGGGGGGATGGTTCCAGGACACTCACCCGTAGCTGCCCAGCCTCTGGAACAGATGGCACTGGCAAGCCCAGAGCTCTAGAATCTGCCAAGCCTGGCAGGGAGCGGTAAGACCTGTGCAGGCCTGTAAAAGACCCACTGAGCTCAATAATTTAATATTTCTAAAATGAATATATATCAATAACCAGTAGGCACATACTCAATATGTTATTAGAGAATGCAAATCAAACTCACATTGAGATATCACTTCACATCCTCTAGGATGGCTATAATCAAAGTGACCATTATATCTGTTAGCAAGGCTGCACAGAAATCAGAACACTCACACATTACCGTAATATTATGAAATAACGTATCCCCTTTGGAAAATGATTTGGCATAGAATTACCATGTGACCCAAAGTTCCACTCTGTAGTTATATTCCCATGAGAACACACACACACACACACACACACACATACACACACATTTACACAAAAGTATATATTTAAGGGCTCAGATCAGCACTAATCATAATAGTCAAAAAAGAGGAAACAATCCAAATGCTCTTAATTAATAAACAAAATTATTATATTTATATGATGAAATTTATCCAATCACAAAAGTAAATTATTTATACCATATCATGGATAAACTTTTAAGGTACTATACTAAGTGAAGAAACCAAATCACAGAAAACTATGCATTAACTGATTTGTCCAGAGTAAGGATTTGATGTAAACATAATTTGTGAAACTGAAGGAAATAGGAAACGACAGTAAATCATTCAAGTTTTTTTTTAAGGTAATGAAAATATCTGCAACCAGACAGTATCCATGACTGCACAACTATGAATATACTAAAAACCACTCAAATGAGCATATTAATGAAATGAACTTATTGCATGTGAACTATATCTCAATAAAGCATTTGTTTTAAAAAGAAGTACATTGGCTCAGTCAGTTGGTATCTACTTTGCTGATTGACCAAATTTCCCTAAAAATGTTCAAGCATCCCACTCTCTTTAACCCAATAGCTTTTAACTATTTTGAATTTGTGCATCTTTCTAAGCAAGTCCAATGAAAATTAATGCTACTCGAGTTCATAGTAGTGATTGAAAATGCACACTCATAAACAACCTATTTTGAACTGACTTACAACCATACAAATAATTTTACATGAAACAGAAAAAAATCCAAAAAGCTGTCCAATTTGAGGAATTAAAAGTTGAAGTTAAAGTGAGTCAAACTGTGACTTACAGCAGTAGGTTCACCCAGATATGATGACAGAGGCAGCAGCTGTATTTGTTTTAATATTATCTCTTTTGTTGATAGTGGTTTGAATATTTGCATGGTGAAAGTGGCTTGAACACAGAGCAACATAACAGAAGACATTAACACTTTTCCTTTATGTCATATTTTAAGTGTTAAATGTAAACTTTTAGAAATTAATCTTCTGATGATAATCTTCATTAAGGTGAATTATTGTGCCTGATATTGCAAAATTTGGCACCCTGACTTTGAGGAAATTATACCAGTTAAAAGCATGAAATTAATTGAAGAATTTCATGGTTAAATTAAAGAGTATTAGCATCAAAATTGGTCACTTATTTGAAGAAGAACCAACACACATAGAGTAAAAGGCAGACTGGGCTTCTAGAGACCCATTTTTCTCTTTCTAGTTCGAGTTTCTAGCTGATTCCTGTGTTGGGATCCTATGGAGACAGATGGTTAGATACTAATCTATTTCCTGGCTTATTTCCTGGCTTGGAGAGCTTGGAGATATCAGAATGGGATGTATTTTAAATCAAGGGCACCCAAAGCTGATGCTCCACATATACCAAAGGTCAGAAGTACTCTTCTTCACTTATCAAAACATATTCAAGGTCATGCCCGTGAACTCCAAGCAGCTGGGAGGAGCCTAAATTCAGTCTTGGGCCCAGAGCATGCATGGGTTGAAGTGCAGCACACAAAGAAGCCTTGGAACCTTGTTCCCAGGTGGTAAGGCCACACCCTGTGTCTGAAATCACAGGAGGTCAAATGGGAGTCCCTGCGGGCCTAACTGGCCCACAGCCAGTAACTCCCAAGCAGCTAGTTGTTGCCTACTGTCTATCCTGGGAGCCAAAAGTGGGCCAGGTGATTCTCAGCACATGGGGGAAACCTTGAAACATTGCTCGAAACATGGAAATATAGGAAAATGACAAAATGAAAGAACAAAATACAATCTCAAACTTCCAGCCCAACCCAAGCAAGCCTAGGAGACATGAACACAGAAGAAAATATAAGCCATACACCTGAAATGCCTGAAATGATATTGACTGAAGTAAAGAAATTGCTCCAGGAAGCTGTACAAGAACTCAAATCAGAATTAGTCTCCCAGGTAAAAGAAGAAATGATAAATGTAATGAAAGAAATTCTGAACACATCTAAAGAAGACATAGCTAAAAAATTAGTGGAACAATGCAAGAAGATGGAAACTTTGAATGAAAAATATAAGAAACAAACAGAATGCATGAAGCAGATTCAAAGAGATATACAGGAAATCAAAAATTCCATTAAAAGTTGGCAAAACTACCTTAATGAAAGTGAACATAGAATTTCAGACCTCAAAGACAAAATTGCAGACAGTGAACAGAAAAGAAAAGATCTTTTAAAAATAACAAAGAACCAGGAAATAACAATTCAACAGCTGCAAGGTGATGCAAAGAAAAACAACATAAGATAGATAGGCATAAATGAAAAGGAAGAGGACAACACAAATGATATCAAGAGAAGTAATAGCAAAAAATTCCCAAACATGAGAATAGAAATTGACATAAAGATCAGTGAAGCATATAGAATTCCAAATACCATTACCAAAATAAAACTACACCCAGACATATAATAATCAACATATGATTATTATCAACATAAGAACAAAAGAACAAAATATTAAAAGCTTCTAGATAGAAGAGATAGATCACCTATAAAGGAAAGCCTATCAGAATCTCAGCAGACTTCTCTCCACAAACAATGAAGTCAAGAAGAGTATGGAATGAAGTATTTCAGATCCTAAAGGAAAATAAGTTCCAACCCAGACTGATGTACCCTGCAAAACTGTTCTTCAAAATGAACAGATAAATAAGATACTTACATGACAAAGAACAGCGGAAGAACTTCATGACCACAAACCAACCCTGCAAAGAATATTGAAAAACATTCTAAACAGACATAGAAAAAAACCACTAAGCAAGGCAAACAATTAAACAGAGTAGAAAAATCATAGAAACATAGAAAATCAACAGCAGAAAGATAACATGCCACAGTAAACCAATATACATCAGTTATAACTATTAATGTAAATGGCTTCCATTCACCAACTAAAAGAAACAGACTGGCATAATAGATCAAGAAACAACATCCAACCATATGCTGTATACAGGATACCCATCTAACCCCAACGGAAATTGAGAGACTGAAAGTCAAAGGATGGAAAACAATACTCCATGCAACAGGATCACCCCAAAAAGCAGGGTGAGCTATTTTGTTTTCAGGCAATGTGAACTTCAAACCAAGAATGAATCTCTTCAAACCAAAGAGATAAAAAAAAAAAAAGGCCACTACATACAAGTTAGGGGAAACTTCAAGAGGAAGAGATAACAATCTTCAGTATCTATGCACCAAGTTCCAGAGCACCCAGCTATATAAAACAAATATTAACAGAAGTGAAAAATCAAATAAGCAATAACACAATTATAAGAGGAGACCTTAACATGCCATTGACAAAAGGGATACATCAACTAGACAGAAAACCAGCAAAGAAATAACAGAACTGAATCACACTTGTGAACAAATGGACTTAGTAGATGTATACAGACATCCAAAAACATCAGAATATACATTCTTCCCAGCAACACATGAAACATTCTCTACAATAGACCATATGCTAGCCCACAGAACATGCTTAAGTAAACACAAAAGAATTGAAATTATCCCATGCATGTTATCAGATCATAGCACCAGAAAACTAGCAATTAATGACAAAATAAATGGCAAAAACCCCACAAACACATGGAAATTAAATAAGACACTCCTGAGCAATCAGTGAGTCACAGAGGAAATTAAAAAATATCTTCAGGCAAACAAAAATACATACACATCTTACTGGAACCTGTGGGATGCAATGAAAAGCAATCCTCAGTGGAAAATTTTGCAATTGAATTCCCACATCAGGAAAACAGAACAAACACAAACAACCTGATGCTACACCTCAAACATCTAGAAAAAGAAGAGCAAGTCAAGCCCAAAGCATAGAAGAGTGGAAATTATAAAGATGAGATCAGAAATCAGTGCAATAGAAACTAAGAAAACAATACATAGAATCAATGAATCAAAAAGTTGGTGCTTTGAAAGAATAAATAAGTTGAAAGGCCTCTAGCCAACCTTATATAAAAAAAGGAAAGAAAAACTCAAATTCATGCAATAAGGAATGAAAAGTGTAAAATCACTACACACTCCGTGGAAATACAAAAGATCATCAGTACCTATTTTGAAAACCTCTACTCTCATTGGCTTGATGAACAGAAGAAATGGACAAATTTCTAGAAACATAGGAACTACCAAAACTGGATCAAGAAGATGTAAACTGCTGAATAACCCAATTTCAATTAATGAAATAAAAAATGTAATTAAATCCCTACCAACAAAGAAAAAGCCCAGGTCCAGATGGATTCACTGGGGAATTCTACAAAAAATTCAAAGAAGATTTAATGCCCACACTCCTCAAACTCTTCAATGAAATTGAAAGGGAAACAATTCTACCTAACTCATTACTGAGCAAACATTATTCTAATACCAAACCTTAAGAAAGACCCAACCAAAAAAGAGAACTACAACCAATCTCCCCAATGAACATAGATGCAAAAATTCTCAATAAAATTTAAGAAAACAGAATGCAGCGTATCATCAAGAAGATTATACACCATGACCAAATGAGATTCATCCCAGGAATGCAGGGATGGTTCAACATATGCAAATCAATAAATGTAATCCACCATATCTCTAAAGCCAAAATAAGAGCCACATGATCATTTCTATAAATGCAGGAAAAGCTTTTGATAAGGTCCAACACTTACTCATGATAAAAATATTACAGAAAATTGGAATAGATGGTCTTTACCTCAAAGTGATAAAAGCCATCTATGACAACCCCACACCCAGCATCATACTAAATGTACAAAACCTGAAAACCTTTACCCTAAAATCAGGAACAAAGTGAGGATGTCCATTATCACCACTCCGATTTAATATAGTGCTGGAAATACTAGCCAGAGCAAATAGACAAAAGAGAGAAATAAAAGGGGTAAGGATAGGAAAGGAAGAAGTTATCATTATTATTATTTGAAGGTGACATGATCCTCTATATAGAAGACTCCCATAACTTCATTGAAAGACTCTTAGATATAATAAATAAATTCAGTAATGTAGCTGGATACAAAGTCAACACTCAAAAAATCAATAGCATTCCTATACACTAACAACAAAACCACTGAGAGAGAAATAAGAGAAACCACACCCTTTACAATAGCATCCAACAAAATGAAATACTTAGGAATTAATCTAACAAGAGAATCAAAAGATCTATTCAGGGAGAATTAAAATACCCTGGAAAAAGAAATCAAAGAGGACCTCAGAAAATGGAAAGACATCCCTTGTTCAGGCATAGGAAGAACAAACATTGTGAAAATGAATATTCTCCCAAAATTGTTATACAGATTTAATGCAGTCCCAATCAAAATACCACTAGCATACGTCACAGATTTAGAGAAATCACTCCTAAAATTCAACTGGAACCAGAAGAGACCCAGAACAGCAAAGGCAATTCTAAGCAATAAAAGCAAGGGAGGAGGCATCACAATCCCCGAATTGAAAGCTACTGTAATAAAATCAGCATGGTACTGGAGTAAAAAGAAAAGACCTGAAAATCAATGGAATAGATTAGAATATACAACTACAACAACAAACACACTCAGCCACCTTATCTTTGCTAAAGGGGCCAAATACTTCCACTGGAAGAAAGATAGTCTCTTCGATAAATGGTGCTGGAAAAATTGGCTCTCCATAGGCCAAAAACTAAAACTAGACCCATGCCTATCATCACGTACTAAACCAAAGTCTAAACAGATCAAAGATCTAAATATTAAAACAGAAACACCAAATTTGCTGGAAGACAAAGTAGGTAGAAATTTTAAAGACATAGGGGTAGGTAGAGAATTCATGACCAAGAACCAAACTGCACATGAAATACTTCACAGAATCAATAATTGGGATCGTGTTCTATTAAAGAGGTTTTGCATATCAAAATAAATCTCCAGCATAGTGAAAAGAAAACCCACAAACTGGGAAAAAATCTTAGTGAATGGTCCCTCACAGAAAGGACTTCTGAGAACATATAAAGAATTAAAAAATCAGATCCCCCAATTCAAAGACCCATTCCAAAAATGGGCATCTGAGATGAGTACACAGTTCTCAGATGAAGAAATACAAATGGCAAATAAATACATAAAGAACTTTTCAGCACCCTTGGTCATTAGAGAAATGCAAATTAAAGCAACACTGAGGTTCCATCTCAGTCCAGAAAGAATGGCCAGGATCAAGAAAATTACCAACAACAACAAATGCTGGAGAGGCTGCAGCAAAAAAGGAACTTTTCTGCACTGTTGGTGGGAGTGTAGACTAGTGTAACCACTATGGAGGTCAGTCTGGAGATTCTTCAAAAGGCTGGGATTGGAGTTTCCATTTGACCCAGCTATTCCACTTCTGGGCATATTCCCAGGAGAACTGAAAACATCATACCACAGTGATACTTGTGCATCCATGTTTATAGCAGCACAACAGCTAGATCTTGGAAACAACCTAAAGGTCCAACAACTGAGGCATGGATAAAAAAAAGATGTGGTATTTTTATACAATGGAATACTACTATCCTTCTGCAGAGTGATTTTAGTCTGCTTTGTTTTGTTTAATCTCAACATACGTAAAGGTATAGAGAGCTAGAACAGAATGAGAGACATTATGGCAGCCATTGTTGACTTCCTTATTTTCTGGTTTGAAGACTTGAAATGCCTTCATTATCCTTTTCTGATCGGTTCTATACTATTTTGTTTTGTATGAATTCATTATATGTGAAGACATGGACAACTATTTGGAAGAAAACAAGAGATAGTATGATAGACAGTGAAGATCTCCAGTTGTCTTGCTTTGAAATCTGTGTCTCTTACATTATTGTCTTATAATTTGTTTTGTTCTGTTTAATTTTACCCACTTCAAAATAGAAAAGAGAAAAAACCATATTCAATATTTCAGTGTCTTACTTACAAGGTTTATTATTATTATCATTATCATTATTATTATTTAAAGAAAGAATAAACAAAACAGAAAGAGTAGAAATAATACATAATTTCAAAGAAAAAAATAAACAGTAAGAAATCATTAGTTGACAATTACATATTGTCCTCTTACAAATAGTTGTTCAAGTTACAAAAGTGAAGTATACAAAGTGGACATTCAATTAGCGAGACTGCAAACAGTTCTGTTCAACTGTCCAACAAAAGCTTAGTAATATGGTTAACAATCCTATACACTTAAACATACTTGCAGTTATCCATATCTTCATTTATGTTGAGATTAAACAAGCCAAAGCAGGCTAAAATCACTCTGAACAAAGAAGAATAATAATGCTGTATTTCACATCATGCTACTACAGGATCAGCACTGGGTACTGTAGTGTCTCTTTTTCTTCAAAGTAGTTGTTCATTTCATCATGCATTTATAAGGTCAGTTCTCATAAACTGTTTATAGGTTCTATGCATGCATGAGTCACTACATGTATTTCTATCCTTTCTATATTAGAGGAAGAAACAAACAAAGCAAGGCAAAATAAAACATATTCCTATAAACACAAAAAATGAAAAAGTCATATAAAACCACAGTACAAGGAGTTCTACAATGGTTACTGTGTTGTCTCTTGTTATCTTCAAAAGAATTGTCTATATCATCAGGCATAGTATAATTGAATATAGCAGTACATAACAATATTAATAAAAATGAAACTTTGTAGATAGTGTAAAACTTCAAAAATAGGTAATAATCAAACCAGAATATTGTAGTGAATCTTGTCATCTTCAGTGTAGTTGTCTATACTCTCAGACTTGACACTATCAATAATAACAGTTTTGAATAAAACCCATCAATACCAAACACCACTCTAACAAACCAGATTCAACTAAGATCAGTCATGGTAAAACAGTGAAAGTTATACAGGGCTTCAGATTAAGTTAATAGGAAATTAAAGAAGATTATTGTACTATAATCTGCTATTTTTGGGATAGCTGTCCATGCCCTCAGATCTAGTGCAAGTAGACAAACTGGGATAGAATATAATCTATCTAAACAGAGTGGTGTGAGTAATGTGGGTTTTAACTCCTGATACACTATTAACAATATTCTCTGCATTCTTTCTTTAGACTATTCCTCTCCTTTCACTCCCCCAGGGTGCCCTGTGCATTTTTGGGTCCCACTAACTCCCTGTTTTTAGATTGAGAAGGCAACCTTCTATTTGTCTAAGTGGTTCCAAACATTCTTCCTCCTGGACTTGATCTCAAGTTGTATTCCCTTACCTACAAAACCTGTCTTTCCAACCTATCTGCAGGTGCTGGTCGAGTTGCCCCTATTACTCTCTGGTTCCCTGTCACATAGAGCACTGTTTTATCATATTTAATTTTTGGTCTGTAAACCCTTTTTCAGGTTAATTATATTTCCTGTATAGAGCATCTTGGTGGACCCTGCCTCCTGATCTACTCTGCCTGTTTCTTTTTTTCTTTTCTTTTTCTTTTTTTTAAAGTGTATCAAGGCCATCTATATTAGAGATTATAGCCAACCTTCTCTGCCTCATTTCTGTTGTGCTCTTTTTCTGCCATTAGTTGTCTGCTTTTCTCCTTCATTTCACTTTCTGCTCCATTCATTGAGGCCTCTCTGCCACTGTTCCTGAAATTCTGGTAGTTTTTTCTCTCTCTAGAATGTCTTTTAGTATTCTCTGTAGGGTGGATTGGTGGTTGCGAATTCCCCCAGTTCCTCTATGTCTTAAAAGCATCTTGTTTTTCCCTTACTTTCTAGAGACAGTTTTTCAGCATACATCAATCTGGGCTGGAGGTTATTTTCTTTCAGGGCTTGGAATATTTCACTCCAAGCTCTTCTTGATTTGATGATCTGTGTCAAGAAGTCTGCCATGATTTTGATGGGTTTTCCTTTATAGGTGATCTGTTTTTTTTCTCTGATGGCTTTTAATATTCTGTTCTTATGTTGAATTTCTGGGATCTTGATTATTATATGTCTGGGTGTAGCTCTGTTTTGGTTGCAGGTGGCTGGAGTTCTGTATGCCTCATATATCTGAATATCATTTCCTTTTCCTATGCTGGGGATGTTTTCCTTAATTATTTCTGTGAATATTCTTTGTATTTCCTTTGTTTTTTACTCCTGCTTCTTCATTCACATTCTGTACTCTTAAGTTATAAATCCTCTTGTTGTCTTCTAGCCTTTGTATTGTTACTGCCTGTTTCCTTGTTATTTTTAAGAAATTTTTCCTTTCATGATCACACTTTGCAAACCTATCTTCAAGTTTTGTTAGTGTATCCTTAGATTCTTTCAAGCAGTTTTGCCAGCTTTTAATGGGGTTTTTATTTCCTGGTAATCTCTTTGAACCTGCTTCATGTATTCTATGTTTTCTTTATATTCTTCATCAAACATTTCTCTCCTTTTTTTGTGTGTGTTCCTCCCTTCTTCCATCTGTGTCTTCTTAAGTGATGCTTAGCATTTCTTTTATTAATCTACTTATATCTTGCTTTACTTGATTAAATGTTTCACTTTTGAGCTTGTCTATGAGGTCCCAAAAATATCTCTTTATGTCCACTGATACCATGTGTGATATTGTATGTTTGTTGCCCTCAGTCTCATTTGTATTTACCTCTCCTGGATCAGTGTTTTCAGGGCTGAAGGCTGGGGACTTTTTCTTGTTTGTTTCTCTTGTCATGTTTTTGGTTTCTTCCAAACAGGTGTATAGAGGAGATCCCAGCCCCTTTTCTTGCTGGTTATGGTTCTTCTAAAGTGTGCTAGCTAGGGATTTCTGCCCTCTCCAGTTTGCTATTGGTCACTGAGTGCAAACGGGTTGGCATATGCTGGTCCCTCCTCTCAGGGTTATTCAACCTGCAGGGTCCTTCACTGCATTAGTGTGCCTGCACTTAGGAAATTTGTTTGGGGTGACTTATTGGGTCCCAGCCAGAGGCGTGACCCAGGCCAAGTATACCCCACTAATCTGGTCTGGGAAGGGAACAACTGACTGAAGTCACTGCTGTTCCTTGCTCCTGCCCATCCTGCCCATTCCAACATGTTGTTCAGTTGGTTGCCCTTTTCCTGTGGGAGGGTCTTATACTGCGGGTCAATGCAGGTCCCTTGCCAGCTCTGTTACCTGTTGGGCTTGCCAACCTCCAATTTCAGCATGACCATGGTTCCAGTGAGTCGCAGCAGTGGGAGTTTAGGCAGCTGGGCTGAAGGGGTGGGAGTTTGGGCAGCTCAATCACAGCGTTGGGAATTCAGGGTGCTCGGCAAGTCTCAGCAGCCCAAGTTCAGGCACTGTGGTGAGAGCACTGTGACTGCCAATCTTAGCTCCAATCTTAGCCCCGGGACTGCATGTGTGACAGGTTCTTTTCCCTTTAGTTTCTTCCTGGGTTGAGAGGATCCATCTCCCTCTGTCCAGACCTCCCCACGATATTTTATTCTGGATCTGAGTTGTCTGTCTCAGGGAGCCTCTGTATTCTACTGCTTATTTATCCTTCATCTTTCCCCCATCTCAAGATTTATTATTTTAATTACTTTGTTATATTCAAATTATACTACAGAAAACTCTTTTAAACTCTGTAAATTACCACTATAAACTGAGCCTTGTGATATTTAATATTAAATATATTTGTTACTCAGCAGAAGTTAACATTTATTAATGTTTGTAGAGATGGACATAAAGAGTTTTATAATGATACTTATTTTGCAAATAAATAGCAAATAGCAAATAAATATTTAGAGATATTTATTTGCTAATATTTTACTTTATGTTATTTTACCAAGAGAAACATTTATTTGACAAAATAATTTCATATTTACAAAAAATTTATTAGTAAAACTGTACTGTTTAGATATTTTAAAAATTCTGAGGTAAAATTATTTCCACCTTACAATTCTAAAAGAAGCCAAAATATTAAACAATTATAAAAAAAGGATCAGAACATTCTCAAACACTCAAATTTCCTGAATATTTATTACTTATACAATTATTTGGGAAGTTATCAGAAAATATCTTCTAAGAAGTAACCAAAACAGAGGAAGATAGAAATTTGTCAGGTAGATGAACCAACCAGAGAGAGATGAAAAGAGTCCAAGAGTGACAACAAAAATTAAAGGAAAACAGAGAATAACCACAAGCTCACACAAGCTGTTCTCCAAGAAATGATGCTAGTGGTGGACAACCTGATAGATAAGAACATTTTAAAAGAAGAGCTACTTATCTGGTGGAAATTTTCAGCATAAAACAGAAAAAACAACCCCAAATTATTTTGATCCTTTTATAGAACTCACAAACATGATTACCTCCAGGAGAAAAAAGTTAATCAACACGAAGTGAGAGTGTACAATGTGTACAAGGTGACCTACCTGTGAGTGAAATTTACATGTGAATAATAATTCAAGCAGTGAAGATTGGGCTAACCAGATGCTAGAAGAATGGAAGATGGGAAACTGTGTTTAGAGATGTTTGTAAATATCCACAATATCCTAGATGTATTTGGCAGGGAGTACAGCAAACTAAATTCTTATGTTCTGTAAGTGGGACATCAATAAATAATAACTTACTGCAAAACCAAACACAAGCAATGTAATCATATTAATTAGAAATATAGGGATAACTCGAAAGAAATAGTTAAGAAAGGTGAATGTAGAAATGGGATAGAGTTTGTGTGTATGCTGTACTTTTACCATAAAAGTTATGAAAGCTATAATAAAACTATGAACATGTAACTTTGGTTAAAACTATAAAACTTTTTCAAAGAGAAAAATGTGAGTTAAATATATAATTCACTTAAACTTTTTTTTTCCTTGGGTTTAAATTTAGTTTCTTGAACATCCCCAGTCTTATCTTTTTTAATTTTTGAGGTAAGATCTCTCTAAGATCCCTGGGTTGGCCTTGACTATATATCCTCCTCCCTCAGCCTCCATAGTAGCTGGAATTACAGGCATGAGCCATGTTGCCCAGCTCACTACTTCATACACAACTCTGCATAAGTAGAGTGAAACGTTACAAAAAATGGCTCAAATTTTCTTGAACATATGTCTTTAAGAAATAGCAATGAACTCTTAAGGATAATCAGTGACTATTTTCAGAATCATATGCAAATTAAAGTCCCTCTACCAAGAAACATGAATCAAAATTTCAGAGTTCCACAGTATTTCTGAAGCCCACTCCCAATGCAGACCCTGTTGACAGTCCTATATCATAAATTTAATAATCTTGTTTTGGAGAAAATAATAAATACATAAGCATAATGTCAAATGGGCCATGTAACAAAGGTTTCTTCTCTCATTTCAAGGAGATTCATAAAATCAGCTCTGATCTCATCCATTTGTATAAGTCTGCTGTTTCACATAGAGCTCAAACAAAGCCAGACTCTTTGCCTCTGACACATTTCCTGATCGCACTGGCTTGAAGACCAGAAATCACTATTTTTCTGCTATATTACACAGACCTCTTTATTTCAAGAGTAAAAGAAGTTATACATTAGGGATACGATTATGTAAGGCTTCCATATATTTCCTCCATCAACAATGCTTTGTTTCATTTATAAATGCAGGTCCATACTTTTGTCTTCTGGACCCAATTTGGACATAAAAGATTAAAGAAACCAAAACCAGATTCTTTTTGCATTAAAAATGATGACGGTCTCCTGGAATTTGGTATATAAATGTTTGCATTTAGCATTTAAAGTCTTCAAAACACTACTGAAGAAAATCAGAATTGGCCAGAAAAGCATATTTTTCAGATTTTGAGCATTTGTTGGGGTCCATGCTGGCATTTTTGAGACATATTACAGTAGACACACAAAGAAATGAACTATGTTAAAAAGCACTTGGTAAAGTACTAGTTTGGAGTGGCTTTGAACTAGTGAGCTTTCAACAGTCGCATGACTATTGTGTAAGTCTTTACACCAGTCACAGCTTTCAGTAATCAGTAATTCACATGCTGCCTGCTAGCAGATTAAAACATGCCAAAAAGCACTAGTTACAAAATGCAAAAGAGGATTTGTCTCTTTCCTTTAAGCTGTCAGGCCTTCCTACCGGAAAGAAAGACTTAAGATTTGCCAGACATACAAGAGAAAGAAACAATTTTTATTTTTCAGAATTTTTGGAACGAGTCAGTTATAAGACAACCCTTCTCCTAACCTCTTTAAGAAAAATATAAAAAGCTTCTTCAGAAAAGACTAATTTTCTGCATTTGAACCTGTATTCAATTGAATTTCACCACAGCCCTCTCCATGCCTTTGCTTTCCAAAAAACACCTTGTGAACAAGAATCTTAAATTAAATTATTTATTAATAACCATTAAGCTTCCCTTCCGTGTTTTCCCACACTAAACAAAACACAGAATCTCAAAGGAATTTGAAAAGAATGAAGAATAAAATCTGGCAAGTTGTGCGTTAAGACTGTTTGCCACATAAGTGACTGCCATTCAGAAGCCGCGGGTGGCTTCCCTCCTGCCCTGCAATGCTAGGACCTTAGGATTTACAGACGAGCCCCCAGCGGTTCCATTCTCCAGTCCCCTCCCGGCCGGGCTCCCCTTCATCACAAGAGGGCCGGCCTGCGGCACCTGTTTTGTACTCCACCAGTCATTTTCAGCTGTCTCGCTCCGGTACCCAGAACAGGGTGATGTGAAATGGGTCTTAAACAGTGGGAAATGGTGATAGGAAAGACAGACGAGGCCTTTGCAGCTCAGAAGCTCTATTTTCACAGAGGTCATTAGCGCGCCCCACCACTGAAGCTTTTCCTCTGCTTGCTCAGGTGCTTATCGCTAACTATAAACCGGATAGGCTGCGCACATTTACAGTTAGAACTCCATCCTGGATGGCGTGACCGAGAACCGGAGTTGGATTTCAGCTCTGTAACAGTGCGTCAGCGGGTGAAGGATTCCTCTTTGCTTCAAATATTTAAGAGGCTGCTTTCTGCCTTGTGGTTCCACCCACGTGCCGTTGGAACAAATCAAGAACCTTTCCTATTTCTTGCCTTTCAAAATGTTGCCAGTCGGCCTGGGGTTCTTTTCCTCGATTCAGATGGAAATTGTGCATTGGCAAAGTACAGCTCTGTTAGGCATCCCAAAAAAGCAGATGACAGTGAACAATGCGCGCTGCCACGGTTGACTGTCACTGCCATAGGCTGCTCCTCTTGGGTGCTGATCTCGACTGGGCTTCAGTGCACACTATGTAAGATAAAAATCTGGAATAGATTCATAGGACTTTTGGAAGCCACACTACCCAAGCCATACATCATGGACGGGTCTGCGGGACACCAAAGCGCGTCTTTCTGTAAGGAGGCCTGCAGGGCCAGGACGCAGGAGGGCGCCCTCGCAGACTAAAACCCAGGAAGGGGCGGGGCGCTGCTTTCCCACCTTCTGCAAGCCTGCATCAGCGAACTGGCATGTTGAATGTTGATCAAAGATCCCAGATCCCTCCCTTCCTGATCCCAGTCACTTCAGACGCCCTCTCCCTTCTTCAAAAAGGCAGCAGGATTGTCCGAAGCAGCAGAAGTGAGAAGGGCTGCCACGCTGCCTACGTCTGCACCCGTCTTGGGTGGAGAAGGGAAGTTTGATAGCCGGTACCAACACGGAGGCAAACTGCCCCAGTCCACTGGGGATCAAAGACAAGTGAAGGGGAGTGCAGAAAGCCACTGGCCAAGCCACACACCTCCTCCCACTGACACAGGGAAAAATGAGTCAGGTGCTTTTCAAAAAGTCTCCCTTGGATTGTCCTCCAAGGGCACGGCTGAAGCTCTTGATTATGCTTGCCATCTCACTTTATCTGGGTAATCTGTTTCTTACAAACAGTTGTGAGGTCAGCAAACTATCATGGCCATCCCGTGACATTCTGTCCATTAGTGCAGGAAGATGCCTACAATGCAGCCTTGCCTCTCACCCACCCAGGGGAACCTTCCGAGCTTCCATTGAAAAGACATGCACTTGGAAACAAAAGACCCTTGCTTTTTCTAAAGACACTGCCCTATCTGGAGGTGGCTTGCTTGGAGTTGCTCCAGCCTCTCATTAGAAGTCTGAGGATAAGGCCAAAGTATGGCAAGGCTAAAGGAATGACAGAAGCAAAGAGAAGCGCGACAAATTGTACCCAGAACTGCCCTGCCTCAGGGAGTCCTGTAATGAGAGCTAATCAATCCCCTCACCAGTTTAGTCCAGGTTCGCTACTCCTTCCAAGAAGAGAAAGCCTCACATATTTGGAGGGTAAATCCCTAGGAATATTACCCAAGAGATATTTCTCTTCAGTCTTTGCTCTGATCTTTGCCAACACTCCCATGATCATCATCCAAGAATGCTAATAAGCAGTAAAATAGAACAGTCTCATAAAATTTCCTTACATCGTTAGGTCAGATTTCCTGAAAAATCTCATCTCCTGATATATCTTTGAAAAGATCTTGGAAACTAAGTTATAGTAACTATTAAAGAAATAGTACCCTTATACCTTGTGGGTAATAGCCATTTTAATCAATTATTTGCACTTATGTTGGGAATTTAAAGGAAAAAGTGGTGAGTCAGCAAATGAACAAAGAAATGCAAAAAAAATCAGAAACAAGAATAAAGATTTAAATAAAAAAGACAAATACTGTAGCACAATATAGTTTTCCCTGACTGAGAGATCTTTTTTAAAAATTTTTATTTAAAGAAAGACTAAGAAAAACAGAAAATAGGTAGAAATTATATGTATGTTCAGAGAAAAAAATAAACAGTAAGAAATCACTAGTTGATGTTTACATATTGTCATTTTACAAATAGTTGTTCAAGGTTCAAAAATGGAACACGTAATGTGGGAATTCAAACAGTGAGATTGCAACCAGTTCTGTTCAACTGTCCAACAAAAACTTAGTAACATGGTTATCAATCCTATACACTTAAACATACATGCAGTTATTCATATCTTCATTTATGTTAGATTAAACAAACTAAAGCAGGTTAAAATCATTCTGAACAAAGAATAATAGTATTGCTGGATTTCACATCATGACACTCCATGATCAGCACTGAGTAATGTAGTGTCTTTTTTAAAAATTTAATTTAAAGAAAGACTAAACAAAACAGAAAACAGGTAGAAATAATACATAATTTCAAAGAAAAAATAAACAGTAAGAAATCACTAGTTGATGATTACAGATTGTCTTCTTACAAATAGTTATTCAAGATACAAAAGTGGAGCATATAAGGTGGGGATTCAAACAATGAGATTGCAACCAGTTCTGTTCAACTATCCAACAAAAACTTAGAAATATGGTTATCAATTCTATACACTTAAACATACATGCAGTTATCCATATCTTCAATTATGTTGAGATTAAATAAACACAAGCAGGCTAATATCACTCTGAACAAAGAATAATACTATTGCTGGGTTTCACATTATGACACTCCAGGGTCAACATTGAGTATTTTAGTGTCTCTTTTTCTTCAAAGTATCTGTTCATTTCATCAGGTGTCATAAGATCAGTTCTCATAAACTGTTTATAGATTATACACATGCATGAATCTTAACCCTAACCCTAACATGTATTTCTATCCTTTCTATATTAGAGGGAGAAACAAAACAAAGCAAGGTAAAACAAAACATATTCCTATAAACACATAAAATGAAATAAACATATAAGACCATTGTACAAAGAGTTCTACCATGGTTCCTGTTGTCTCTTGTTATCTCCAATAGAATTGGCTATATCATCAAACATAGTATAACTGAATATATCAGTACATAACAGTATTAATAAAAACACAGCTTTGTATATAGTATAGAACTTCAAAAACTGGCAGTTATCAAACCAGAATGTGTATTGGAGGATCTTGTCATCTTCAGTGTAGCTGCTTATACTCTCAGACTTGATACTATCAATTATATCAGTTTTGAATAAAATCTTCTCTGCCTCATTTCTGTTATGCTCTTTTTTTGCCATCAGTTGTCTGCTTATCTTCTTCATTCTGTTTTCTGCTCCATGCACTGAGGCTTCTCTGCCACTGTTGCTGGAATCCTAGTACTTTTCTCTCTCTCTAGAATCCCCTGCAGTATTCTCTGTAGAGTTGGATTGGTGGTTACGAATTTCCCAAGTTCCTCTAGGTCTTGGAAGCATCTTGTTTCTCCCTTAATTTCTAGAGACAGTTTTTCAGGATACATCAAGCTGGGATGGAGGTTATTTTCTTTCAGGGCTTGGAATATTTTGCTCCAGGCTCTTCTTGACTTGATGGTTTGTGTTGAGAAGTCTGCTGTTATTCTGATGGGCCTTCCTTTATAGGTAATCTGTTTCTTTTCTCTGGTGGCTTTTAATATTTTGTTCTTCTGTTGAATTTCTGGGATCTTGATTATTATATACCTTAGTGTAGCTCTGTTTTGGTTGCAGGTGGCTGGAGTTCTGTATGCCTCATATATCAGAATATCATTTCCTTTTCCTATGTTTGGGAAGTTTTCCTTAATTATTTCTGTGAATAACCTTTGTAGTTCCCTTGTTTGTATCCCAGCTTCTTCATTCACATTCTTTTTTCTCAAGTTATGGATTCTTTTATCATCTTTTAGTCTTTGTATTGTTACTGCTTGTTTCCTTGTTATTTTTAAAAAGTTTTCCCTCTCATACTCCCAC
The DNA here is from genome assembly GCF_034190915.1 of Cavia porcellus. Taxonomy (NCBI): domain Eukaryota; kingdom Metazoa; phylum Chordata; class Mammalia; order Rodentia; family Caviidae; genus Cavia; species Cavia porcellus. Next base: position 2,321,540 of record NW_026947493.1, read on the forward strand.
ATTGCAAAATTGTCCTCCAGTTTGGATAATCTATCCTTAGTTTCTTTCAAGCTGATTTGCCATCTTTCCATAGAGTTTTTAATTTCCTGGTGATCTTTTTAAATCTGCTTCATGTATTCTATTTTTTTATATTCTTCATCAAATGGTTCTCTTCTTTGTTTGAGTTCCTCCCTTCTTCTGTCTGTGTCTGTTTGAGGGATGCTTAGTATCTCTTTTATTAATCTTCTTATATCTTGCTTTATTTGGCTAAATATTTCACCTTTGAACTCGTCTATGAGGTCCCGAATATATCTCTTTATGTCCACTGGCGCTGTGTTTGATATTGCGTGTTTGCTGTTCTCATTCTCCTTTGTATTTACCTGTCCTGAGTCAGTGTTCTCAGGGTTGGGACCTGGGGACTTTTTGTTGTTGCTTCCTCTTCCTATCTTTTTTGCTTCTTCCAGGAGGCCCCAGTTTCTTTCTTTGCTGGTTACAATTCTTCTGAAACATGCTGGCTAGATGACCCTTCACACTGCCGTGTGTGCGCTAAGGAGTTGCAGCCAGGGACAGCACATGCAGGCCCCTCCCCTCCGGATCAGTCAGGCTGCTATGGCCTGCACTGTATTACTTCGTGCTGCTGCCTCTCCTCCGACGGCAGTGGCAGCAGCCGCAGTGGTGGACTTTGTGCTGCCTCCCTTCTGGATCGGTGGCAGCAGGGGTGGGGACGGGGGGGGGCAGCTAGTGGGCACCAAGTTGCTCTGCTCCTCTAGCCTCCAGCGGGCCCATGGTGAGCCCAGGTCTCTCCAGCAGCCCAGAGGTGCCAGAGGTGGTGTGGGGATCAGTCAAGCTGCTGTGGTGTGCACTGTCCGACTGAGAGATCTTAACATAGTTCACTCAAGAGATTTTACTTCTAAATAAATCATGTTTCTAAATCAACAATGGATAAGACCATTATACCTTACTACCACTTATGTATCCTGATAAGTCTCCAATATACAAATGAGTTCCATCCTAGGAGAATGTTCATAAGTCAGATTCATTCATAAATCATACGCATTTGATATGAATATACAATGTAAAGAATAGCCCTGGCCCCTGCTCATGCACACACACGCATACACACACACACACACACACACACACACACACACACACAAACACTACAAGTAAACTTTTTTACCTTTACAATAACCTTAAAGTGGCAGTACAGTAGTACTATCTTTTCATCTTAGTCCAGTTTCTCAATTATTTCTACTTTTGCTTCCATAGTTAATGCTTTGTACTTCCTAGCAGTCCTGTCCACATCACCACTGCTTCTCACCCTGCTCCTGGACACCTTGGGCTGTAACAGAGCACTGCATGGTGAGCATGCAGCAGCACCACAGTGACACTGTCCAGCAGACGTGGAGCTACTTCTGTGATTTGATGTGTTCACATCTGCAAATGTTCCTAACACAAAGTCCATTTGTATATGTGAAAGTTGGTGGGTCAAATGTTCATAAATTGGGGACTTACTTTATTACATCAAAGCTTACAATTCACATTTCATTGTATTAGCTACTGAGCATGGAAGGCATATCCATAGAGAACCAAATAATTTAAATGGACAGCAAGTTTATTAAAATGAGCTAAACATGAGAAAGGGCCCATAGTCAGAGGCAGGCAGTTGCCAAATGATACAGTAGGTCAAGTTGGATGCAGGACAGATCTCGCAAGCTCCCTGCATTTTTCTGGATCATCTGGGTGGATGTCTTTCTGTTTTCTTTCAGACAGGCAAAATTGATTCTTCAGATGGAGTTGATAAAAAGGCCAGTGTTGTAAGAAGCTGTGAAAAGATTAGTGTTGGATTTTAGTGGAAAAACAATTATACAGAATTACAAACACATCTGCCACATACCAAACTATAGGGAAGCCAGATTTTCCACATATTTTACTTCTTGGATTCCAATCAATCTTCAAATGGAATATAGTTCTCTAGTTATTGCTTGCATACATTTTCCTTAAATAACTCACAAAACTTAGAAATTCTGACACTACTTCCTTAAGGAACTTTTTCCACCCAACCATCTACAGGTACCTAGCAGAAAATAAGTGCAACCCTTCTATTTCTGTAGTGCTTTATACATTTCACAATTCTTGTATGGGCATTCAGCAGGCGAAGAATGTGCTTTAATTCACTTGTATTCACTTGATAAAGAACAGCTGATTTAATGAGCTTCTGTGCAGCCCTGCTTAGAGCAGTCCTGCAAAAATTAACAGTGAGTTTCTGTCTGCTATCCACTCTAAATAAATACAAAGAACAGCGAGTGGCACGGCTGCTCTTAACCCCATTTATCACACAGACACTTTACATGCAGAGAATATTATATTAGCTTTCACTTGAATGTTCATATCAATTCAGGAGTCAGTAAGTTATCCAGTTTTCTAGATTAAAATACAGAGAGAGAGACAGACAGAGACAGACAGAGAGAGAGAGAGAGAGAGAGAGAGAGAGAGAGAGACAGAGACAGAGACAGAGACAGAGACAGAGACAGGGAGAGTGAGTCCAGGTCTTAGGTTTTGACCTCTCTGACTCACATGCAGATTTTTTGTTGCTATATCTTGGTATTTATAACAAGCATGACTCACATAGACTAAAACTTAACAGTTTGAAGAAATAACCAGAAGAACAATGTTTTTCCACTGTTCTAAAACATATTCTCTTTGGTGTATGTACCTCTTGTAACACTGAGTGACCCAACTTTATATTAAGTTTATTGGCACTCTTGTCTTCTATCTTTTCCTGGACTAGAAGTTACCCTGGAAGTTCACCAAGACCTAGATAAGAATATAATCTATATAATCATCCAGCCTGATTGTTGAACAAATGTGTGACTGTGTTAGTTTATTTATTGAATAGGATAGTGGATTCTACTATATCTCTCCTCCCATAAAAGAGAAGCTGAAGTTGCCCAAGTAACATAGGATGTAAGAGAAGAACCTTTGGTGGGGCAGATTTTATAGAAAAACAGATTAATAAGATTGTTATTAAGCAACTAGTATGTCAAGTACAGTTCTAGGGATTTTGCAGGATTTACTCTTTTTATTTTAAGAGAAGAAATAAAACAGAATTTCAAAACAAAATAATAAGAGAGTAACAATACATGTGTATTGTTATCTTCAAAGTATTTACTCAGAGTACAAGGTATAGACATGTAATGTCCAAACAATATTAGCACAAACCTTCTTTTCAATGAACTAAGATAAACTAGCTGTATAACTATATTAACTATCTTGAATATATACTATTTTCTTTTTATCTTCTTTTACTCTTTCTTCCAGTACAGTTTCTCTTTTCTTTTGAATAGTACCTTCCAAATTCACATCTATTTTATTTTGGCTCTTATTGTTCAGTTTATTACACTAAGAAAACAGTACAATGTTCACATATGTGAGTCTGATTTATTTCACTTACAAGTATGGTTTCAAGGTGCATTCATTTACCTCTAAAAGTCTCAAGTTTATCCTTCTTTGTGGCTTAGTAGTATTCCACCACATTAAAAATAAAACTCACATCTTTTTTATCCATCCCTTGGTTGATAGGCATATGAGCTGATTCCAAGATGTGGCTAGTACAAATTGTGTGGCTATAAACATGTGTGCACGTATATCACAGTGATGTGATGTTTTTAGTTCCTCTAGGAAAATATCCAGAAGCAGAATAGTAGGTCAAATGGGATCTCTGATCCTGGTTTCAAAAATCTTCACACTGATTTCCCCAGTGGTTACACCAGTCTGCACTCCCACCAGCAGTGGAGAAGTGTTCCTTTTTCCTCACATTCTCTCCAGCATTTGTTGTTGGTTGATTTCTTGATGACAGGCATTCTTTCTGGAGAAAGATGGAATCTCAGTGTTGTTTTAATTGGCATCTCTCAAAACACCAATGATGTTGAACAATTTTTCATATGCTTTTTTACCATTTGTATTTCTTTATCTGTAAAGTGCTTATTCATCTCAGATGCCCATTTTTTGACTGGGTCTTTGAATTTTGGGGCTTGATTGTTTTCAGTCCTTTATATGTTCCAGAAAAAAGTCCTTTGTCTGAGGAACAACTAGCTATAACTTTTTTCTCTGTGTGTTGTGTTTTCACTCAATCAGTGATTTCTTTTTTTGTTGTTTTGTCTTCATTTTTGTTGTTGTTGTTGTTTTGTTAGGTTTTTGGTACCAGAGATCAAACTCACAACCTCACACTTGCCAGGCAGGTGCTTATGCTGCTGAGCTAAATCCACAGCCCTCTGTTGGTGATTTGTTTTGTAAAATCATTTTAATAAGGTGATATCCTATTTGGTCATTCTTTGCAGTATTTTCCATGTGGTCTGGGTTTGCATAAAGTTTCTACCTGAGTCTATGTCTTGCAAGATTTCTAACCACTTTCTCTTCTAGTGTATTTAGTGTTTCTGTTTTAATATTTAGATCTTTGAGTCATTTTGACTTTAGTTTAGTGCGTGGTGATAGACTTGCATCTGATTTTAGTCTCTGGCATGTAGAAAGCCAATTTTTCCAGCACCATTTATTAAAGAGGCTTGAAAACAGAGGTCCAAGAGGTAATTTGCTTGTGGTTTCAAAGGTGATAGACACCTCTGCTGGCAGAGAGACTGAAGTGAGGCCTGAGCTTGACCTCCTCCACCAAAGGGTCATGTGTCCAGGCCCTCCTGCACACCATAGAACTAGACAGCTTGAATTCCATCTTCACTCCATGTTAAAATATGCCACTGTGGTGGAAATAAAGAGGTGGTAGCCAATCACCTGCTCATTTTAAGCCCATTTACTTGCTACTTTTGGATGTAAGAAAATAGGGTCTGAAAACAGAAAACCTCCATTATGAGGAAAAGAGGCTTTGGGGACAGACAGGTCAGGACAAAGGAGTTCCCACTCCGGGCAGAGAAGACAAGCCAGAGGGCACCAGGGCTGGGAAACCCAAAGGGAAGTGTGCCTGCTCAGTCACCTGTGGGGTTTACACTTCCTTACCTTGCAAGACAATCTTACTCGTTTGATAGAATGCCATGAAAGCTTTTGATGGACACATTTTAAAGCCAATTCCTTTGACACTCATAGATGAGGTTTTTGTGAGATGTTTCAAGAGCAGAGCATGCTCACGTTTGCAGAAGCCGTATAGGCTGCACGTCACTTCCACACAGCTTCTTAGAAGAATGAACTTCCTTAGGAGAATGAATTTCCTGGTGTAGCTTATAGAAGGGATCACCAGCTGAGCAGTGCCCTTTTGTCTCCGAGGGGGCTCTCGGAACCCCTTGATACTAGAGTGGATATCAGAGTTGTCATTTAGCCTACAGTGGAAGTTTTGTCTTTACTTATGGTCCAGTCACTGATTTTGCACATCTGGTCTCATCTTCACACTGAGGTACCAGTGAGGAGTCCTCTGTAGAGCCCTCAAGAATTAGGCCTTATCTTTCTTCTTGCCCATGGGGGTTGGTCCATTTTTCCCTGAAAGCTGGAATACTATATAAGCTCTGGCTTTTGTTACAAAACCCATGAGGTCTTAGAAATCCAAATGTGTGTGTGTGTGTGTGTGTGTGTGTGTGTGTGTGTGTGTGTGTGTTTGTGAGTGTATAGCAGCTCTGGCTATAGTATCCATAAAGAAGACAGTTGAACTTATAACCCTTACAGTTTTAAAAAGGAATCCAGCTGGAATGCCAAAAAGAATCATCTAGTGTGACACAGGATAGATTTATTGATATAAAAGACTCATGGTAAGTGAAAAATTGTGAAACAATCTTAGCCATTATTTGAAAGATGCCAAAATACCCAGCATACCTTAAATGATAAAAGCATGTAAAAATGATTAAGACTGATATCTTCTGTCTGTAAGTCCATTTCTCCATCAGCCCATGGAGGCCCCTGCACTCTTGAGAGGACTGTGTTTGGCTAACAACTCTTTGGGAACATGAGGTGATAGATGTTCTAGAACTGTCTTGGCCATTTCCCCAAGACCCAGGAGGGAGGCAACAGCGTAGCTAAGGCAGCCTTGGCAAAGACAGGGAAGTCACTGGATGCCAACTTCAAGAGGAGGTCAAGTGCAAGCACCATCATATTATAGTCTATTTACAGAAAACAGAGCATGCATTTTTTGGTAAGGACAATCATCACATAAGGAGAATTAAACTGGCACTGTAATGTATACAGATGTGCAGTATAAAAATGACAAAATAAGTTCAAGAAGAAAATATTTCTCCACAAAGAGTAGACGCAGAGGGTGATGGGCTGAGATATGGACATAGAACAACTTAATAGAGCATTGGGTCAAAGGAGTTAAGATGATAGAAAAGTCACATGGCGTTCTCAAATGGACAGCCCAAGGTATAGGACCCCATCTCAGCAATTCCCTTATTATCCAGCTAACCACAAACTTACCCAGTAAGGTATGAAACTGTGTGTGGAGGCAAACTATAGCCAAACTCATGAAGACAACCATCACCTTCTGGAATGGCTGTAAAAAAGTAAAAATAAGGGCTGGGATTTAGCTCAGCAGCATAAGCACTTGCCAGGCAAGAGCATTTGAGTTCAATTCCTGGTACCAAAAAACAAAGTAAAAATGGGAAAGACACTACACGAAGAACTAGATACTGGTTATTTCATTGGATGGTGAGTCTAATTGGACTAAGAAAATTGTACTGCTTAACTCTCTACTTATAGAATAAGGATCGAAATGGGGATTATTTTAAGGAATTCCAAAAATAAAGAGAATCTTTTCCAATATCTTCAGATTTCGGCACTATGTAGCAATAGCTAAAGTATTGGGAGGTTATGTTTCTGTGCTTTCTAGAGAAATAAACACTAATACATCCAATCATGAAACCACTTCTGCCTTCTGACAGTTCCTACATCAGCACAAATCCCTGCCTCTTTAAACTCTTACCGAACTCACCTAACACAAGGCAAATACCTGCAGTGTCTTTCCTGATACTCTCCTTATGGGGACATTGTGCAACGCCAATGGAGAACTGATGGACCCAACTTTCTCCCACTCACTGGTGTACTCCTGGTGATCTTTGACCAAAGGGTAGTGGCAATATAATAGCGACCAAAAGTACCAGCGAATCTTAGAGTTCCAATCCAGACCACTCCTTTTGGCAGTGTACACACCTATCAACAAAAAATTAGTTGGTGGGAAAATTCAGCCAAACTCTTTGACGATCCATTCCTAAGTATACTTTAAAACTCATTGATCATTTCCTGTCTCTGCCCGTAAAGACAATTCTAGGTTGGTTTTTCTCTCTCTTCCCCCTATTTCTAAGTAGGAAAGGTACTGAAAGGATTGACTGGCTCCTAGCTATTGGTCGTATAGGATCGGGAAAATGGAGGAACCAATGATAATTGTGAAGTTCCGAAGAGACATCGTCAGTCTACACATTAAAGAGTTGAACTCGGATGCAGACCAAAAGCGAGAATCTGCCTGCTGAGTTTAGAGGGAAGTTTGGGGAGATGGGTTAGGAATCAGAAGTGAGAGGCCTTGAAGCAGAAGCAAAGGTGGACAGATTGGATTGAGAAAGATGAAGAGAAAGAACCGTAAAGAAATCTTTGTGTCCTTCTCTTACAAAGCATCACTTTTTAAATAAAAACGAAACATGATATTTTAGGAGAGATGGCAGGAAACGTCTCAATTTCTTTTAACTCTTTGCCTGTTTTTCTTTGCATTCTACTTATTTCTCCCTGGCTCAGCACTTCTTCAGGGTAATAATAAATGTTGTTTGCAGGCAATACGTCCTTTACATTCAAGATTTTTTTCTAAGTCTCATAAGAATTCTATGAGATAGGCAATTTTTGTTCATTTTAAAGTTAGAAATGTGGAAGTTGGAGACATTATGTGACATGTTAAGAATATAGCCATTAAGTGTTGAAATTAGAGCCTAAATTAACTCCCCTAGATGTCAGGCTTTTCACCAAGATCCTGTGAAGAACACACTGAATTTCATGGAAAACACTTCAGACTCTTCCTGACCTGCGTCACCAACCCTGTCTCCCCTCACCTCCCTCACCTCTGGCTCCAGACCAGTAGAATTCTCTGCATTTGATTCTCTGCTTTACTTTTGTGGCTGTCGCCTCATTATGTCCCTCCACATGCACCTCAGCTGTGCTTTACTGTTCTAGTTACTTTCTAGGCACTAGGACATAATATCTGATACTACAATTTCAAGGAGGAAAGCTTGATTTTGATTTATGTTTTTAGTCCATAGTGTATGGCTCCGAGGTAAGCTGGCATGGCACAGGGGCACGGTGGAGAAGAAATACGTCATGGTGCCCAGGAAGCAAAGCCAAGACAGGAACTGGCGAAGGAGCTACGTTTTAGAAGGCCATGCCCCCAGGGACCTGCCTCTTCTGACCAGGCTCCACTCACCAGCATCACATTCAACGATAACACCGCCACGATTCCCTCATCTTTCAAAAGTCCCACCTGGCCTGGGGCACATCTAAACATAAACTATAACACCTACTCTACTGACCCAACCTTGAAAGGCCCAACTCCGATGTGCTCTGTCCTCAGGTCGTCTCTATCTTGTCCTCCTCACTAGATGTGATCTTGCTTCTTTCTTCCAATTAATTGGAACCTATCATGCAATACACTATATTCTGCCACTTGGATGTATCTCTTTTACTTTATCATTCTTTATTTTTTTTGATTAGGTGGGATAGTAGCACACTTACTAGGTATGGGGCAAATAGTACATACGTGACTACATCCTTATAGTAACTGTAGAAGATGTTACTAGACATACTCACCCTCTGTTTTGCCAACAAGGCACAGACATGATGATAAATGAAACTGAGGTCATAAAACCAATGAGTAACAGGGGCTGGGGATTTAGCTCAGCAGCATAAGCATCTGTCTTTCAAGCAGGTGGTACCGGTCAAGCCGGTACCAATAAAAAAAAAAAGCCCAATGGGTAGCAATGACATCTCAGCAATCCAACCCCAGTTCCACTCAAGGAGCCATTGTGTCAATCCTCCCAAACTCAGCAAGAACACAATAAGCATTTTCTGAGTCAAAGGATAAAAAAAGACACAACTGAATGAAGCCAGCAATAGATTTGAATTACTTGAGTCCAATTGCCCCGAAGTTGTGACATTAGAATAATTACGTATTCAATGTTTACTTTTTTCATTAAGTCAAAAAATATTCTCGAAGATCCTGTCTCAGGCCCAGGCTTGAAGCTGAATGCATCTAAATAAGCAAGGTCACAGCGAATAAAGCCTTCAGATGCCATTTGCGCTGGGATTGTGCAGAAATGAGCTATCTGAAGCTTTGTAGCTATCTTGGCTTTATTCCTGTTAAGAATCATGGACTTCTTCACTCTCCATTTGGCACTGTCTGGAGAGTGGACAGTCCTGCATCTGTAGGTTAGGATATAGGAATGCTACCGAGCATGCCGTAGTGCATGGTACAGCTCCCATAACAGAGAGGTACATGGTCCAAAATGCTGACAGTGCTGAGACTCTGAAATGTTGTAGCAAAAATCTAGAGGAAAATCCCTGTACCAAAAGTCAAAGATGAACAGAGGGGTCTGGTTGAGAGAGTACATCTTTGACTCCTCAGCGAAAGGGGCATGTAGAATTAACAAAATAAACCACAACAGTAACAAAGACATAAACAAAGTGCACATAACAAGAGAAAATCAAGTCTAACATATTCTATGAAGGATTTTTATAAATGCTGTCAGTGGTGCTGGTGTGCTGGAAGGAGGAAGATGTGACTTTTAACCTCCTCTAGAAATTCAATTAGGAAAGTCTCAGCTTTCCTTGTGTGCTGCAGGGCAGAGGCTGTCCATGGAGCAGCTGCTTCATCTCAGATGAAACATGACATCTAAACCCGAGTTGGACAGAGCATCCTATGGAGAGGCTGGATATGAACACAGAGACCACACCTGCAGTTCAGCCCTCTGTGGAGGAGGGTAGGAGGCTACAGCTTTCCTGCCTGTGCAGAAAATGCGGGGCCTTAACGAGCTCCATGGAGAGGTCCCTCCCCTATTCACTCCATTCTCCTTTTCCTAAAATATTCCTGCTCAATCATAAATCCTAGTTGGGAAGGAAATGTTCACTGACACAGTGCTTAAAAGGGAATAAGAAATGTGGCCTAGCACTAAAATGCCTGTGTCTAAATCCCAACTCTACCATTTATTAGCTCTGTTGACCTTGGATAAGTCACTCAGTGTCTCGGGACCTTAGTAAAATGAGGTAATTACCCACTTCATTGGGTGGTTGGGGAAGCTAACAACATTAACACATGCTAAGTGCTTAGCATGATTCCTTGCACACAAGAAACACTATAAAAATGTTGGCTGTTGCTGTTGCCGCCATTATTGTTGTTGGAGTGTGACTGCCACATCTCATTTTTATGGATTTCTCTATACTTAACACTTAACATAGTGCCTATGTTACTCCCAGGATGTGTTACCATATAAATTCTGTAACTTTGCTTTGGTTTGATATCAGTACATCAGTCCAGGTGCTCTTTTTTCAAAGGTAATAAAATTTTGAGGTTTTGCTAGATCTGATTTTTAAAAAACATAGTTATCCTGAAAGTTTCAGATACTGACTTTGTCTAATAATTTTAGCAATTATATATAGAGAGATTTTCAAACCTATGATTGTGGATTTGTCAGGTTCTCTTTGTTTTATGCAAATTAAGGATATATTATTGGATGCATACATATTTAAAAATGTTTTCCCGTTGAACTGATTCTTTTTATCTTTGTATTTCTTGTATTAAAATATTATTATATTAAAATATATTTTATCTCATAGTAACATAACAATACCAATCTATTTGGGCTAGTGTTAGCATGGTATAACTTTATAATATTTTTACTTTTACCCTATCCATATCTTTATATTTACTATTCATCTTACAATCAGAAAGTATTTAGGAGAAGTTTTAAACTCCAATCGGGAAATCTTGATCTCTCAATTGGAGTGGCAAATAATGCAAGAACTTCAAAATGATTGAACTCCATTTTTCTGCCTCATGCCTTTCTGCTATAGTTTTAAAATCTTTCACTTTCACAAATTTTGTAAGCCCCACAAGACATTATTATTATCATTGCTTTAAACAGTAAAAATCTTTCCATATTTTTCCATGCTGGGGAATCTTCTTTCCTTTCTCCAGATTTTTAGGATCATTTTCTTTTAATCCAAAGAAGTATATGTTAGGATTTCTGGTGCTTGTTTTATGGTACCAGGGATTGAATCCAGAGTGTTTGCACGGAGCTATATCCCTAGCCACTTGTTGTAGTTTTTATTTTGGGACAAGGACTCACTAATTATTCCAGGGTAGTCTTGAGCTTTTGATCTTCCTTCTTCAGCCTTCCAGGGTGCTGAGTTTACAAGTGTGTGCCACCCACCTGCTATTGAGAATTTTCTGAGTCATAGATTGCTAATACCAACTTTGCTCAACTTTTAATTGACTGCAGATTTCTTTATCTTACTACAATTTTTGAGAAACACTTTTTCACTATGTAGAATTCTAGATTGGTAGATTTTTATTTTTTCTAGCAGCTTAAAGATCACATTCTATTCATTTCTGCTGTAAGTTTTTAAAAAGCTAGCTATTTGTCTTAAAGCTGCTCTTTGAAAAAGACCTTTTCAGAGACGTTTCATATGCATTTATATGTCCCATCTTTCTCCATTACATAATGTGACTATGGTAAGAACCATGTGAAATTCATCCAACCCCAGCATCTAGAATTGTGCCTGGAGCATCTATATTAAATACATATTTTAAAATAATTTTACAAGTGAACAAATTGTATACAATAAGCACAATGTAACACCTCACACAACATAGCCACTTAACAAAGAGTGAATGAGTGAATCCACTGTATCTCAACAGGATCCATACGCTTATTGCTAACTCTACCAGGCCTTTCCCTGTTGGCTGTAGGGTAAATTACAGTTTAACAATGCAAAAAAAATTTTAAGTACTTTAGCCTTTTTGAAAACCTCTATGTATAAATTATATATTGAAATAGTAACATCTGACAATAAAACTTTAATGGAGGTAAGATTCTTTTTAGATTATTTATTGAATTCAAGTTGGACAAAACCCAAATGGACCTGACATTCAGATAAATTTACATCATAACATAATCTCCAAAGAATGGAAATTTGTTAGACACAGAGATTAAAAGAAGTTTCCACTGATTTTTAGGAAATAAAAATGGTATTTATTCTCAGAAAGCATCAGTCTTAATAACCACCAGAGACACGTGTACATGATGAGTCTTCTCCTTGCTAAAAGGAACGAAGATTCTATTTTTAAAAACAAATCAGTTTTGTAGTTTACTTTCATATACATTCTGTGGCCACATCACATTTAGTCTTCTCATCTGCCTAAGAAGGGTACAAAATCAATTTAAATTGCACCTTCGTGGTTACTTTGATGACTTCTAGATTCTCTCTGTATCACATTAAACATAGGAGACAAGCTTTTGAAAGTCAATGCTTAATTAACTCCTAGTTCTTTTTTTTATTTTAAAGAGGGTAGGATTAAATATAACAAAACAGATCATAAGGAAACAATTTTAAAAAACATGGATTTCAAAGCGAGTCCACTGGAGATCTTCACTGTCTATCTTACTGTCTCTAGTTTTCTTCCAAATAGTTGTCCCCATCTTCACACACATTGAACAGATACTGAACACTATAGAACCAATCTAATCATAACAGGATGATGAAGGCTTTTTAGGTCTTCAAGACCTGACATTGGGGAAGTCAATAATGACTGCTGTAATGTCTCTCATCCTCTTTGAAGTAGCTGTCCTTATCTTTACATATGCTGAAATTGAACATAAGAGACTAGACTAATATTATTGCTATATTTTATATCATAATGCTACAGAATTAGCATTGGGTATCTTAGTATCTCTTCTTCTTTAGAGTATCTGTTCATTACATTGTGCATTATATAATCTGTTCCCGTAAACTGTTTAGAAATTCTCCCCATGTGTGAATCTCTACATGTGTATCTATCCTTTCTGTATTATAGGGAAAAACAGATCAAAAGAAGACAGCAAAATAAATTCCTAGAAAAATATGAAATGAAAAAGACATAAAACCACAATATTAGATGATCTACAGTAGTTACTATGCTTTCTCTTGTTATTTTCAATAGAATTGTCCATATCATCAGACATAATATAATTGAACATAGCATTACATAGCTATTTTAATAAAAATACAACTTTGGAGACATTGAAGGACTTCAAAAGCACTTAATAATCAAACCAGAATGGGTATCTTATTACATCTTGTCATCTTCAATTGCCTCTACTCTTAGACTTGATACTATCAAGCATACCAAATTCAAAAAAATTATTCAAGGCAAAACAGCGGTCTAACAAACCAGCTTCAAATAAAATCAGTCATAGTAAGACAATGTAAGTAATACAGGGATTCAGTTTAAGTTAATAGGAAATTAAGAATAGTTACTGTGGTATATCCTATTTTTGGTATAGCTGTCTATACCCTCAAATCTAGTATGAGTATACAGACCGGAACAAAATAAAATCAAAATAAATGGAGCGATAAGACTAGTGTGGCTTTTAAATCCTGATACACTATTAACAGTGTCCTCCGCCTTCCTTTTTTAGGCAGTTCCTCCCCTTTCCCTTTCTCAGGATGCTTTGTATATTTTGGGTCCCACTAGCTCCTTTAGTTTTTAGATTAGAGGGTCAACCTGTTATCTATCTGAGCAGTGCTGAACCTTTTTAACCCTGAGCTTGATCTTGAGCTGTACTCCTTTACTTACTAAAGTCACAAGGTTGTCCTTCCTTCCAGCTGTGTAGTTCTACACTGCCCAAAAGTGTCATATCTTTCCAGTCTATCTGCGGCTGCTGGATGAGTTGTTCCTAGTTTCTCTGGGTCCCTGTCACATAGAGTCCCTGTTACATTTTCTTGTCTTTGAGTTTCAGTTTATTAACCCTCTTTCAGGTTGAGTATATTTTCTATTCAGAGCATCTCAGCGGATCCTGCCTCCTACTCTGCCTCTATTTCTTTTTGTTAGTGTATCAGGGCTATCTATATTAGAGATCATAGCCCACCTTCTCTGCCTCATCTCTGCTATTCTATTTTTCTGCTATTATTTGTCCATTTGTCTCCTTCATTCCACTGTCCTCCTTATTCACTGAGGCCTCTCTGCCACTGTTGCGGAATCGTGGTATGTTTTTCTCTCTCCCTCTCTGGAATGTCCTTCAGTATTTTCTGTAGGGTTGGGTTGGTGGCCATGAACTCCCACAGTTCCTCTTTGTCTTGGAAACATCTTATTTCTCCATTAATTTTGAGAAAGAGTTTTTCAGGGTACATCAGTCTGGGTTGAAGGTTATTTTCTTTCAGGGCTTGGACTATTTCCCCCCAGACTCTTCTCGATTTGAGAGTTTGTGTTGATAAGTTGGTCGTTATTTTGATCATTTTTCCTTTGTAGGTGATCTGTTTCTTTTCTCTGACCCCTTTTAATATTCTGTTCTTGTGGTGGATTTCTGGGATCTTGATTATTATATGTCTGGGTGTAGATCTGTTTTGGTTGTAGTTGGTTGGAGTTCTGAATGACTCATTTATCTGGATATCATTTCTTTTTCCTATACTTGGGAAGTTTTCCTTAATTATATCTGTGATAGTCTTTGTAGTTCATTTGTGGTTACTCCTGCTTCTTTGCTCATGTTTTTTTTACTTGTAAGTTATAGATCCTCTTGTTGTCTTCTAGCCTTTGAGTTGTTATTTCCTGGTTCCTCGTTATTTTTAATAGGTCTTTTCTTTCATGATCACACATTGTAAATCTCTTCAATTTCAAAAGGCTAAGGGCTTTAGTTTCTGTCAAGGCATTTTGCCAGCTTTCAATGGAGTTTTTAATTTCCTGGTAATCTCTTTGGATCTATTTCATGTGTTCTAGATTTTGTTTATATTCTTCACCAAAGGTTTCTCTTCCTTTTCTGGGTTCCTTCATTCTTCCATCTGTGTCTTCTTGAGAAGGGCTTGGCATTTCTTTTATTAATCTTTTTATATCTTGCCTCATTTGGGTTAGAATTTCAGTTTTAAGTTTGTCTATGAGGTCATGAAGGTATTTCTTTATGTCTGCTGATGTTGTAGCCAGTATTGCATGATCGCTGCACTGTTTCTGGTCTGTATTTACCTCTCCTGGGCTTATTTTCCCAGGGTCAGTGACTGGAGGTTTTTTCTTATCTTTTTCTCTTGTCATGTTTCTGGTTTCTTTCAGACAGGTGTGTTTGGAGATCTCAGGCCCTCTCCATATTGCTTACGGTTTTTCTGAAGTGTGTTGGCTGGAGTTTTGCTGCCCTCTCCAGTTTGCTGTTATTTGAGGTGTACACAGGAATTGTGGGCTAACCACTCTTCTCTGAGCCAGTCAACCAGCAAGTACCTTCAGCAACTTAGGCTGTGCTGTGGCGGATGTCACAGTGTCAGGACAGTTTTGTTCCTGGCTATTGGGTCCCAAGCAGGGGTGTGACTCAGCCTAAGCTGATCCCACCAGTCCTCTCTGGGCCAGGGGCAGCTGACTGATACTACCACGGTGCCAGACTCTGCCCCACTCCAAGATGTCTTCCAGCTGGCTTCACCCGCTGCGGGACCCAATTTGCAGCACTCACCGCGAATTAATGCAGCTCTCCACCTTGACTCCACTCCTTGCTGCGCTGAGTCCTCCCGCCAAGGGTCTGGCACTCACCAACTCCTGTTATTGGCGGCCATGGATTCAGCACCACCTTGAATCATCTGACTCCACAGCACACCCAGCACAACATGGACGGCTCTCAGTGAGTGAGTCTGGCTCCAGCCCTCAACCCGCATTTTTCCTTCCTCTTCCTATTTTTCTTTTTCCTTCAGTTTCCTTCTGGGGTAATGAGAATACCTCTTCACTCATCCGGTCCTCTCCATGTTGTCCAATTCCAGCATCTGAGCTGTTTTTCTCAGAGAGGCTCTCTACCCAGCTACTAGCAAGCCGCCATCTTCTTCTCGATCTAACTCCTAGTTCTTTAATGGAAAGATACAAAACAGATAACCTAAGCATTAGCCAGAGAAAACTATTGCCATTCCAAATAAATGTGTAGGAAATGGAAAAATGGACTCTTTCTGAATTATATTTTAAAGTGTGGTTTCTTCTTTGAATTTCCCAAACAGCAACCATTTTCCAACACACGCAAGTGTGATTGCTATAAAGGCAAGTTTTTTGGATAATCTAAACTCTGGAACTTCTCTAATGATGAGAAGAGCTGAAACTTGGCTATATTTGTTTTTTGAAACACCATTTGGGAACAAGTTTTCTTAAAATCCAAAATATCAGTGAATACCTGCCTGTATTTATTTGTTTACTCAATACATATTTGCTGTACACAATACGTATCGGTGCCTCGGATAGGATGGCAAATAAGATCGTCAGAACCAAGCTGGCCAAGCAGGTGGCACTTATTAGAAAAGACTGAAAAAAGTGACAAGGCCAGGGAAAGTGGCACAACCAGAACTGGGCTCGATTCAGTGCTTGGCAACAGTATGTGCCTGGGAGTCAGTCAGATGATGGGCTGGAGATGTTCAAGTGGAGGTGGAGAAGTCCATGGAGACAGGAGCTCTGTAGCAACCCAATGAGGCCAAGGACATGCTTGCACCTATGGGTTGGAGGTACTAGAGCTTTGTGACCAGGAACACATTCCCAATGTAGTGGTTGCCTGAAAGGCAGACAAACTTCAAAGCAAACTGTTCTAGTGCTAAGAAAGTATCCTACACCATTACTATTATTTCTTATATGTTCCCATAACATGATAATACTGGCAACTATTAAGTGCATGTTTGTCAAAGTCATTGCATGAATGGGTATAGAAGCTATTTCATCCTTTCTTTTTTTTTCAAGAAAAAAATATACAGTAAAAAATCACTAGTTAATAGGTTACATACTGTCATCTTAGAAACAGTTGTCCAAATTATAAAATTAAAGCATATAAAGTGGACATTCATACAGTGATATTGCAGACAGTTCCGTTCAATGATCCAACAAAAGCTCAGTAATATGGTTTTCCATCCTACACACTCAAACATACGTACAGTTATATCCCTTAGACCACCTTCCTTTCCTCTCTTTTTTACAATAACAATTAGACTTTTTGGGTTTTATTACTCCCACAGTTCTTATTACTTTTTTTTTGAAGAGAATAAAACCAAACGTGACTAAACAAAACAGAGTCAGTTAGAACAGAAGGATGGGTATAATACATGATGCAAAAATAGAATACCAGGTGATGAAAAGTGGTTATCATTGTGCCTCTTGCTATTTTTAAATGAGTTGCCTATATCATCAGGTATAATAGAATTGATCAAAACAGTACAGAACAAGACCAATAGAACCTACACTGGAGACCGTACAACACTTCAAAAGAAGATAATAGTCAGACCATAATGGGCATCATAGTAAATCTTATTGCCTTCAAAGTGGTTGCCTATACCCTCAAACTTGATACTATCAAACAAAATAGAATATAGTAAAATCAGACAGAACAAGATGGGGTGAACAATACTGGGGTTCAAATCAGGTTAATAGGAAAACAAAAAAGTTACTATAATATATCCTGCTATTTTTTAATTTAGTTTTCCCTTAATTGAAAAAATAAGAAAGAATAGATTAATTTAAAAAGGGGGGGGGATTGAGGTAAAAGAGGACATTGTAACATAACAACACAGGTCAGAACCGAACAATTTAAGCATCATTGTGTTTCACCACCAGATAATCTAACATACTAGTAGTCACCATAGTGCCTCTTTTTTTGAATTATTTGAGTATAACTTCTTACTATAGCATCAAGTATATCAAGACAATGTGAAGCCATTCAAGAGAATGAAAGAATTACAGGGTATTAAGAACCAGCTAACAGAAAATGAACAATGGTTTCTATATTGTCTCTTTGCCTATAAAAATTTTGCTTATACTATCACATATAGTAAGACACAACATGTTAAAACCATTGGAAACAGATGTACAACAGCTTGATGGAACTTCAAAACAAGATGATATTAAATCAACTCTGGTTTTTATGTTGTGTTTTTTTTCTTCAAAATAGCTATTTGTACTATAACATATACTAAAATCAAACAACCCAGGTTAAAACCATTGCAATTAATGAGTGAAAACATTATATGGCTTCAAACCAATATGATTGGGAATCATGATCACCACATACTTTAATGTATTCTTATCATTTTTTACACTAGGGAAACTATTCGGTATTTATACATGTGAGTTTGATTTATTTCACTTATGAGTATGGTCTCAAGCTGCATCCATTTATTTATAAATATCTCAGTGTGATCCTTCTTTAGAGCTGAGTAGTACTCCATTGTATAAAAATACCACAACTTTTTTTTTTATCTATTCCTCAGCACAAATTGTGCTACTATAAACATGGGTGCACATATATCACTGTGGTATGATACTTTCAGTTCTTCTGGGAATATGCCTAGAAGTGAAATAGCTGGGTCAAATGGGGCTTCCAGTCCCAGCTTTCTGAGAAATGTCCAGACTGACCTCCACACTGGTTACACTAGTCTACACTCCCACCAACAGTGCAAAAGAGTTCCTTTTTCCCCACAGCCTCTCCAGCATTTATTGGTGGTGGTTTTCTTGATCTTGGCCATTCTTTTAGGAGTGAGATGAAATCTCAGTGTGGTTTTAATTTGCATTTCTCTAATGACTAATGATGATGAACATTTTTTCATATGTTTATTTGCCATTTGTATTTCTTCATCTGAAAATTGTTTATTCATCTCAGATGCCCATTTTTGGATTGGGTCTTTGAATTTTGGGGGTCTGGTTTTTTTTAATTCTTTATATGTTTTAGACAGAAGTCCTTTGTCTGAGGGGAAGTTCACTAAGAATTTTTCCCGGTTTGTGGGTTTTCTTTTCACTATGCTGGAGATTTCTTTTGACGTGCAGAAACTTTTTAATAAGACGTGATCCCAATTACTGACTCTGGGAGGTATTACCCGTGCGGTTTGAGTCCTGTTAATGAATTCTCTACCTACTCCTATGTCTTCAAGGTTTTTACCCAATTTGTCTTCCAATAGATTTAGTGTTTCTGTTATAATATTTAGATCTTTGATCCGTTTAGATTTTATTTTAGTACATAGTGATAGGCATGGGTCTAGTTTTAATTTTCAGCGTATGGAGAGCCAGTTTTTCCAATACCATTTATTAAAGAGACTGTCATTCTTCCAGTGAAAATGTTTGGCCCCTTTATTGAAGATATGGTGGTTGAGTGTGTTTGTAGTTCTGGTTGTATCTTTTTTTTTTTTTTTTTTTTTTTTGGTCTTTTTCCTTTTTATCGATACCAGGGATCGAACTCACGACTGCCTGCTTGCAAGGCAGGCGCTTATGCCGCTGAGCTAAATCTCCAGCCCCATTCTGGTTGTATCTTCTAATCTATTCCACTGATCTTTGGCTCTGTTTTGGATCCAGTACCATGTTGATTTTACTACAGTTGCTTTGTAGTATAACTTCAAGTCAGGGATTGTGATGTCTCCTGCCTTGCCTTTGCTGCTTAGAACTGTCCTTGCTATTCTAGGTCTCTTCTCATTCCAGATGAATTTTAGGAGTGATTTCTCGAGTTCTATGAGGTATGTTGATAGTATTTTTATCGGGATTGCATTGAATCTGTATAAAAGTTTTGGGGGAATGGCCATTTTCACAATATTTATTCTTCCTATCCATGAGCAAGGGATGTCTTTTCATTTTCTGAGATCATCTTCAATTTCATTTTTCAGTGTATTATAATTTTCTCTGTATAGGTCTTTCATTTCTTTCATGAGAGTAATTCCTAAATATTTCATTTTTTTGGTTGCTAGTGTGAAGAGTGTGGTTTCTCTTATTTCTCTCTCTGTGACTTTGTTGTTAGTGTATAGGAATGCTATTGATTTTATAGCCAGGTACATTATTGAATTTATTTATATCTAGGAGTTTTTCAATGGAGTTTTGGGGATCTTCTATATAGAGTATCATGTCATCTGCAAATAATGATAATTTAACTTCTTCTTTTCCTATCTTTATGTCTTTTATTTCTCTCTCTTGTCTAATTGCTCTGGCTAGTATTTCCAGTACTATATTAAATAGGAGCAGTGATAAAGGACATCCTTGTCTTATGCCTGATTTTAAAGTAAAGGCCTTCAATTTTTGGCCATTTAGTATGATATTCGCTGTTGGTTTGTCATAGACGGCCTTTATTCTATTGAGGTAAAGACCATCTATTCCAATTTTCTGTAAGGTTCCTATTATAAATGAATGTTGGACCTTATCAAAAGCTTTTTCTGCATCTATACAAATGATCATGTGATTTTTACTTTTGGCTCTATTGATATGGTGTATTACATTTATTGATTTATGTATATTGAACCATCCCTGCATGCCTGGGATGAATCCCACTTGGTCATGGTGTATGATCTTCTTGGTGATTTGCTGTATCCTATTTGCCCATATTTTATTGAGGATTTTTGCATTGCTTTCATTAGGGAGATTGGTCTGTAGTTCTCTTTTTCAGTTGGGTCCTTCTCAGGGTTTGGTACTAGAGTAATATTTGCTTCTAGGAATGATTTAGGAAGGATTGCTTCCCTTTCAATTTCATTGAATAGTTTGAGGAGTGTTGGCATTAGGTCTTCTTTGTATTTCTTGTAGAATTCTGCAGTGAACCCGTCTGGGCCTGGACTTTTCTTTGTAGGTAAAGATTTAATTACGTTTTCAATTTCATTAATAGAAATTGGGTTATTTAGCAGTTTTACATCTTCATGACCTAGCTTTGGTACTTCATATGCTTCTAGAAATTTGTCTATTTCCTCTGTGTTATCAAACCTTTGAATCTCATCCTTTATCAACCTAATGAGGTGATACCTTTTTACCCTTCAAATAAGTATGGCCACAAAGGGTTGGAGTTATGAAGCCAGGTTAACCTAGACTTGCCAGACAGCAGATCTGTTGTGTTGGTAGAGGTCAAAATACGTGACTGGGTATCCAGAATTTTTCTTCAATTATTTATCCAGTGCCTGCTATGGACCTGGAACCACAGTACAATCATAGCACTGACAGGACCTTACATACTGTCTGGCTCAGTCTTTCTGTTTTAGATGTGAGAAAACAGAGGATCACAGTAGTTAAGGAATTTAAAACATTAAGTGTATACTATCTTGCCAATCATGAATGGGAGAGAAGAGCTGAAAAAGGACTCAAGAAATGACAGGTTTATGGATTTTTATTTTAAACTTTTAAAAGATATGGCACATAAATATTAACTGAAAGTTACCTTTCTTCTCTTAAATTAGTTACCTAGAATGAACATGAATAAGAGGACATTTTGCTCAAGAAGTCAATAAAGCGATATTAATCACCACCTTTCTCCAATACTTTCTTGGATGAAGACTGTGGTTTCTATACCTTTGTATCTTTGCATTTTCACAGCATTCTCTGAGGAATCCTTTCAGGAATTATCTTTCAAAATGCTTATAATGACTTTTTTTTAGATTGGCTGGAGACTAGTCTAATTGAGCTGGCAACTGAAAGAAGTTGGGCTCCCCAATAAAGAGTTCCTAAGGTTTATAAGTGGAGTTTTGACATTGGTCCATCAAAAACTTGAAATTTGCAGTTACAACAGCATCATATGAAATGCATTCAGTGAACTAACATCTGGGTATAGTTATCAGTTTGTTTTAATCTAGAATATTCATTTTTAAAATTTGGCCTATAATTCTGAGTTACTTTTCAGAAGGTACATAAAATTCCATATACTTTAAGCAACGTATGGCAGGCATCAACCTGGCTCAATTTTTGGAAAATGTGTCTAAGAGGAAAAACCTCTATGTTCTAAGTCACGCCCAAACAATTTGGGCAAACTGCAAAGTGGAAAAAGCTCATATTGATACTATTCTATAAAGAAGTATTGGATGAAGTACCATGAAGGTAAACCCTAATTCAGTTCCAAGGATTCTTGTCTATTTCTACTTGACGTAGTATGTCTTTCAGGTTTTATGTGAGGGCACTGGGCATAATGACTTTTGCTTTTGGCCAGTGAGAAATCGTGATCAAAGACAGCTATTTGCAAAGTATGTTTCATAGAAAGTTGATAGGAAACAACTATGGAAAAATAACTTTACAAAAAGGTTTTATGGCTCAGCAAGCCGAATGAAACTTAAGATAGATGAGTGTTTTTACTGACAGCATTTTAGAATGGTCAGTTTTTTATTGTGCCTCTCTGGACTGACCTGCAGACTGCCTTTGTTTCCAAAGTAATCTCACCCTTATCTTAGCCTTATGATGCACTGTCACAGTCTCCAACCCCCAGCACTGTTTTCTCACCTAAAAAAAATTTTTTTTAAATTGTATCATGGGAAAAGTTAAATAAAAGTTTATGTGCATACATAATTGCTTTGTAAGGGATAAAGTATTACATAATGTCTATGTTTTTAGGCATGGCCACAATTGTGGTGGTAAAGTTATGTTTTCCGCTTTATTTATAGCTGTATCAAGTCCTTCACAGCTTAAGGGAATGAAAACTTTGCTATTCTTAAGCAACCTCATCTTTGGCTAGGCCCCTTTGATCTGTTTCTTACAATTTTACTCATTGCCTCATTATTGGATTGGTTCCACCTATTGCAACTGCACGTGCACACATAGCATGTTCCAAAGTATGAAACTGCAGGGCTACACAAAACTAAAGACTGTTCAACAGGCATTCCAGGTTTCAGTCTGATGGGCTGTCTTGAGTATCACAACTGAGTCACCAGCAGAGAACACTATCTTGCAGAGTATTCTATGAATTTACTTTACATTGGAACTTCTTGTTTCCTGGAATGTCTGTGAACACTTACAGTTTGCAGAACACAGGTATGAAGAATTGTTGTACAGACTGCAGAGATAAAATGGCTTCATGGCTGACAATAGGAATATCTCAGATCTGCATCCTCTAATAATCTTACACTGGACTTTGATATGGGTCTATGATTTAGCTAGGACATATTTAAATACAAATAAAAAATTATGAAAACTCAATGTGTGGAATCATACATAATTTATTGTCATAAAAAGGTCTTGACAGTGTAGCAAAAGCACCATGAGCAAATTAAATTTCCCAGCAGATGAATACTTTTGAGTATATGAAATTTTCTGGTCCACATAACATTTTAGGTCAAAAATATTTATAAAATGTATTTGTATACTTTGTAAGTTCAATAAACAAATAAACACAATGAAGCATGTTTTGACAGTTCTGGATCTTCACATAGTATTTCAATTGTATTCAGTGACTACTAGACAGTGCTACAGAGTTAGGGGGTTCTGGGGTCTTGAAAAGCATATATACTGATCCAGAACATATGATAGAAGCTCGTTTTCTAATTAACAAAAAGCAAAGGTTTCACATATCCCATAATTATCAACCGTATTCTATTATGAATGATGCAACACTAACAGTCTTTGGCTAGGAAAACTCCAAAGATGACCTTCTTCTTCTCTCACTCTATGTAGCTTCAAACCTCAGTCACAGATGGCTAAATCAGTTAGATAGCTGACCTAAGTTGAGTCAACAAGATTCCTCCTCATCAGAATGGAAAATTAAAACTAAGGTCCTGAGTCAGTTGGATAATTACAAGCACTCATCATATTAATTTGGGGCCATGCGAGGCCAAAGCACATAGGCAACTCAGAGCAAATGACTCATTTATTAGGATACAGATTCGGCCACTGTATCAAAAACAAAAATACATTGCCTGAAACAAAATTTAAAAATCTTGTTTTCCTCTTCCAGGTGCCAGACTGATTATAAATAGTCCAGATTAGATGTAACGACTCCCCTTTGCTGGAGTCAGGTACTTATATCTGTGTGGCTTACATGGCCTATAGCAGCTCCATACCATAACCCTGCTCCAGACAAGAAGTTGAACGAAGGAGCAAGCCTCTTCCTGGGATCACAAAGTTGCACACACCTTTCCACATGAAACCACAGTTTGGTAATGTGGCCATAATTAGCAGCAAGGGAGTCAAAAAAATAAAATCTTTAGCAGGGAGAACATGTGTACAGCTAAGCAAACAGGAAGAAAGGGAGAACAGACATTGGGCAACAATTATCATTCTCTGCCACAAACTCAAATGTTAAAAAAATAGGCACTCAGAGAGTTTGGACTGCTGCGCCTAGCCATCGGTGTGCAGAGGAGGGGCTGGGCGGATCTAGGGCGCCTGCATCGGCCTCCCCGTGTGTCTGGAGGACTGTGGATATCTCAGCAAGCAAGGAGGGATCGCAGGTTCCTGAGGCACCGTGGCCTGTGGTGAGTGCTCAGCACACTCTGCCCAAATCTCAGACTGTTCCGGACCCTCCAGGCTTCCAGGTGCAGTGAAGTGGAGAAGTGGGTCTGAGGCCTCTACATCCGCCTCCCCATCCCGGCTGCACCTGGAGAACTGCTGGGCTTCAAGAAACAAAATCCAACCATATGCTGTTTACAGGAAACCCATCTAACCCAGAAGGATACTCACAGACTGAAAGTCAAAGGATGGAAAACAATACTTCATGCAACAGGAATCCAAAAAAAGGCAGGAGTAGCCATTCTGTTTGCAGACAACATGAACTTTAAACCAACAATGACCATAAAGGACAAAGAAGGTCACTACATACTCATAAGGGGAAAACTCCAAGAGGAAGAGATAACTATCTTAAATATATACGCACCAAACTCCAGAGCACCCAGTTATATAAAACAACTATTAACAGAAATTAAAACTCAAATTATTAGTAACACAATTGTAACAGGAGACCTTAATACGCCATTGACACCAAGGGACAGATCAACCAGACAGAAAATGAGCAAAGAAATAACAGAACTGAATCACACCTGTGAACAAATGGGTTTGATAGACATATACAGAATGTTCCACCCAACAACATCAGAATACACATTCTTCTCAGCAGTACATGGATCATTCTCTAAAATGGACCATATATTAGCTCACAGAACATATTTAAACAAATGCAAAAGTGTTGAAATCATCCCTTGCATGTTATCGGATCATAGCGCTCTGAAATTAGAAATAAATGATAAAAGATACTGCAAAAATCCCGCAAACACATGGAAACTGAATAACACACTCTTGAGTAATCAGTGGGTCACAGAAGAAATTAAAGAAGAAATTAAACAATACCTAAAAGAAAATGAAAATGCAGATACAACTTACCAGAATCTGTGGGATGCAATGAAAGCCATCCTGAGAGGAAAATTTATTGCACTGAGTTCCCACATCAGGAAAACAGAACAAATACAAATAAATAACTTGATGCTACACCTCAAACAGCTAGAAAAAGAAGAGCAAGTCAAGCTCAAAGCCAAAAGAAGAGAGGAAATTATAAAAATCAGAGCAGAAATCAATGCAATGGAGAATAACAAAACAATCCAAAGAATCAACGAATCAAAGAGTTGGTTCTTTGAAAGAATAAATAAAATCGATAAGCCCCTAGCCAACCTTATTTTAAAAAGGGAAGAAAAAGCTGAAATTCATGCAACAAGAAATGAAAAAGGTGAAATCACTACAGACCCAATAGAAATACAGAAGATCATCAACACCTATTTCGAAAACCTCTACTCTCAAAAGTTTCATAACACAGAAGAAATAGACAGATTCTTAGAAACATATGAAGTACCAAAGCTAGATCAAGAGGATATAAAACTGTTGAACAACCCAATCTCTGTTAATGAAATTGAAAATGTAATTAAGTCCTTACCCACCAAGAAGAGCCCAGGCCCAGATGGATTCACTGCAGAATTCTACAAGAAATACAAAGAAGACCTAATGCCAACACTCCTCAAACTATTCAATGAAATTGAAAGGGAAGCAATCCTTCCTAAGTCATTTCTAGAAGCAAATATTACTCTAGTACCAAAACCTGAGAAAGACCCAACTAAAAAAGAGAACTATAGACCGATCTCCCTAATGAACACAGATGCAAAAATCCTCAAATATTGGCAAATAGGATGCAGCAAATCATCAAGAAGATTATACACCATGACCAAGTGGGATTCATCCCAGGAATGCAAGGATGGTTCAACATACACAAATCAATAAATGTAATCCACCATATCAATAAAGCCAAAAATAAGAATCACATGATCATTTCCATAGATGCAGAAAAAGCCTTCTATAAGGTCCAACATTTATTCATGATAAGAACTTTACAGAAAATTGAAATAGATGGTCTTTACCTCAATATAATAAAGGCCATTTATGACAAACCAACAGCCAACATCATACTAAATGGCCAAAAATTGAAAGCCTTTACTTTAAAATCAGGCACAAGATAGGATGTCCTTTATCACCACTCCTATTTAATATAGTACTGGAAGTACTAGCCAGAGCAATTAAGCAAGAGAGAAAAATAAAAGGGGTAAAGATAGGAAAAGAAGAAGTTAAATTATCATTGTTTGCAGATGACATGATACTCTACATAGAAGACCCCCTAAACTCCATTGAAAGACTCTTAGATACAATAAATAAATTCAGTAAAGTGGCTGGATACAAAATCAATACTCAGAAATCAATAGCATTCCCATACATGAACAACAAAATCACAGAGAGGGAAATAAGAGAAACTGCACTCTTCACATTAGCAAGCAAAAAAATGAAATATTTAGGAATTACTCTTACGAAAGAAGTGAAAGACTTATACAGTGAAAATTATAATACACTGAAAAAGGAAATTGAGAATGATCTCAGAAAATGGAAAGACATCCCTTGCTCATGGATAGGAAGAACAAGCATTGTGAAGATGGTCATTCTCCCAAAACTGTTATACAGATTCAATGCAATCCCAATAGAAATACCATCAACATACCTTATAGATCTAGAGAAATCACTCCTAAATTTCATCTGGAACCAGAAGAGACCTAGAATCGCAAAGGCAATTCTAAGCAGCAAAGACAAAGCAGGAGGCATCACAATCCCTGACTTGAAGTTATACTACAAAGCAACAGTAGTAAAATCAACATGGTATTGGAATCAAAACAGAGCCAAAGATCAATGGAATAGATTAGAAGATACAACCACAACTACAAACACACTCAACCACCTTATCTTTGATAAAGGAGCCAAGCAGGTTCACTGGAAGATCTACAGTCTCTTTAATAAATGGTGCTGGAAAAACTGGCTCTCCATTTGCCGAAAACTAAAGCTAGACCCATGTCTATCACCATGTACTAAATTAAAATCTAAATGGGTCAAAGATCTGAATATTAAAACAGAAACACTAAATCTATTGGAAGACAAATTGGGTAGAAACCTTGAAGACATAGGAGTAGGTAGAGAATTCATGAACAGGACTCAAACCGCACAGGAAATACTTCCCAGAATCAATAACTGGAACCACTTCTTATTAAAAAGTTTCTGCATGTCAAAAGAAATCTCCAGCATAGTGAAAAGAAAACCCACAAACTTGGAAAAGATTTTAGTGAACTCTCTCTCTCAGACAAGGCACTCTTGTCTAAAACATATAAAGAATTAAAAAAAAATTCAGACCCCCCAAAATTCAAAGATCCAATCCAAAAATGGGCATCTGAGATAAATACGCACTTCTCAGATGAAGAAATGCAAATGGCAAATAAATACATGAAAAAATGTTCATCATCATTGGTCATTAGAGAAATGCAAATTAAAACCACACTGAGATACCATCTCACTCCTGAAAGAATGGCCAGGATTAAGAAAACCAACAACAACAAATGCTGGAGAGGCTGTGGGGAAAAAGGAACTCTCCTGCACTGTTGGTGGGAGTGTAGACTGGTACAGCCTTTGTGGAGGTCTGTCTGGAGATTTCTCAAAAAGTTGGGATTGGAAATTCCATTTATTCCAGCTATTCCACTTCTAGGCATATTGCCAGAAGAACTGAAAGCATCATACCACAGTGATATATGTGCACCTATGTTTATAGCAGCACAATTTGTAATCGCCAGATCTTGGAAACAACCCAAGTGCCCATCAACTGAGGAATGGATAAAAAAGTTGTGGTATTTCTATACAATGGAGTATTATTCAGCTATAAAGAAGGATCACATTGAGATATTTATCAATAAATGGGCGCAGCTTGAGACCATACTCATAACTGAAATAAATCAATCTCGCATGTGTGAATACCAAATAGTTTCCCTAATGTAAATAATGATTCAAATATATAAAAATATGTGGTAATCATGATTCCCCATTATGTGGCCTTGAAGCCTTATAAAGTTTTCACTTATTAATTGGAAAGGCTTTATTCTGGGCTTCTTGATATGGAAATATTTGAAGCTATAGTATATGAAGTTTTATTCAAATATTTCAAGGAAAAAGACAGACACTCTAGTAACTACTATTAAGTCGGGTTATTTGGTGGTGAAGCACTAGGTTGCTGAAAAAGTCATGCTTTGACCTGTATTGTTATATTGTTATGTCCTGTTTTATCTCAATCTCTCCCTTATTCTTTAAAAAAATTATTTAGTTATTTCTTATGTTTGTTTTAATTAAGGGGAAAAATTTTAAAAATTAGCAGGATATATAATAGTAACTTTTTTTGATTTCCTATTAACTTGTTTTGAAGTCCTGTAATACTCCCACGATCTTGTTTTGACTGATTAGACTCTGTTCCATTCTATATGATAGTATCAAGTTTGAAGACATAGGCAACAACTTTGAAGGCAATAAGATTCACTAAGATGCCCATTCTGGTTCGACTATTGTCTCCTTTGGAAGTCCTGTAATGTTTACAATGCCTAAGTTTTATTGGTCTTGTTCTCTACTGTTTTGTTCAACTTTATAATATCTAATGAGATAGACAATTCTTCTTAAGGAAACAAGAGACATCGTTGATAACCATTGTTGATAACCTTGTACTCTGTTCTACACCATGTGCTCTGTCTATCCTTGGTTTTGACTGACAGCTTTGTTTTGCCATATTTGACTTTATTCTCTCCCCCCCCCCCAAAAGTAATAAGAACTAAGGAGTAACAAAACCCAAAACGTGTAAATTTTGTTGTAAAAAAGAGAGGGAAAAAAAAAAGAACTCTAAAGGATTCAACAGAAAGTGTGTTTAGGGGTGTTAAATAGCTGACCGTATTAATGTTTTTGGTTGGATCATTGAACACAACTGTTTGCATTCTGACTGTTTGAATGTCCACTTTGTATTCTTTGATACTGTGATTTGAGCAACTATTTCTAAGATGATAATATGTAATCTATTAACTGGTGATGTCTTACTGTTTTTTTTTTTTTGTAGTTCTGTATTACTTGTACCCTTACACCACTTTGTTTTGTGTTGTGTTTTTCTCTTTTTCCTTTTAAATAAAATTTTTAAAAAAGATTTTAAAAATGGGCACTCAGAGAGATGGATAGAGAGGAGACGCTATGCAAGCACCAGTAGAAATGACAGTGGGAGACAAAGACAGAATCAGAGTCAAGGGACAGTTGTTTACATGTTCCAGACATCCATCTACCCTGATTACAATAGGAGATGCTTCAGAGAAATTCCTCAGGATCTTTTCAATAAACCTCCGTTGTTTCTTGAGATGTACTGGGTCAATTTGTTCTTTGCACATGAAATAATGCAGATGACATTAGTGTGTTTACATATTTTATTTCCCCCACTTATCAGCATATTCTGTCTTTTTCCCTGTCCCAGCGCTCTGATTTCTGGCAACACCATTCATTCTAGTCACATGTCCTATGAAGTCGAGTTCTGAGGTTCCATATATGGGTGAATCATGTACTTGTCCTTCTGTGCCTGGCTTACTTCACTTAGCATGATGATCTCCCTTCATGCTCCCATGAATGACAGGATCCATCCCATTTTGTGTGGCCGAATATTATTCCACTGTACATATATACAGATTCTGTCAAAAAATATCAGGAAAACATAAACACCAGGAAAAGAAAACTTGTATAAATATTTTAATACTAAATTTATTGAGACATCATGAGATTAATGCAAGTTGTTTTTGGCCTCTACAATTACAAGAGATGCTCAAAATGGTGGCTATAAGCTTCCAAATATTTATTAGTGTGCTGCTGGATAACCTTGGTCATTTTCAATTTCTTTTCTAAGGGCTGGCTGTGTAGTAAGTTTTCTGTGATGCATGACATCCTCTAGAGTCCCCACATGAGGACACCATCTGTCAAAGAAACATGATAGTGTTTTTTCTTTTGCTGAAGTATGTATACATTTTTGCCTCTTTTTTACTATCCCTCTCTAAATATAGATATAGATGATATAGATACAGATATTGATAGATGCAGATGAAATATATAGACAGAGAAACATAGAGAGATAGACAAATATGATATATAGATATATTTTCTACTGCTATACAACATTTCTATGCTATGCCCTTCTGTCATGCTGTTCCTTGGAGCCAATCAAGGACTGAATTCTTGGAGTTATATTCTTATCTTGTTTCAGGAAATTTATTTTTGTCTTTAATACAGTAATTGAATTTATGTCCTGATAAATGAATCATCTGATCAGTTGCTTGTGTACTTGGCCATGCACGGCCTCAAGTTAATATGGCAAGCCTTCATAATTGTCCAACTGACTCAGACCTTTAGTTTTAATTTCAGTTGTGATACCTGAGCCACATAAACCTTTCCTTTAAGTTGTGGTAGTCATGTATCTTTCCCAGTGCAGGAAAGTGACTAATTTTTGATGAAGATTGCACTGCATCTATAAACTGATTTGGGTAGCATGGACATTTTAACATCATCACTTCTTCCAACCCATAAATGTGGGATGTTTTCCACTAGCTTACATCCTCTTCAGTTTCTTTTATCAATGTTTTATAACTTTCCTTGTAGATGCCTTTCATCACTTTGGTTAAATTTATTCCTGGGTACCTTATTTTGTGTTTGTTGATATTGTAAATTGGGTTGCTTTCTTGGTTTCTTTCTTGGTTTCTTTCTTGGTTTCTTTCTTGGTTTCTTTCTTGGTTTCTTTCTTGGTTTCTTTCTTTCTTTCTTTCTTTCTTTCTTTCTTGGTTTCTTTCTTTCTTTCTTTCTTGGTTTCTTTCTTTCTTTCTTTCTTTCTTTCTTTCTTTCTTCCTTTCTTTCTGTACCAGGGATCAAACTCATGACCTCATGCTTGCCAGGCAGGTGCTTACACCACTGAGCTAAATCCCTGGTCCCTTGATTTCTATTTCAGATAATTTGCTATTGGTAGATATCAGTAGTACTGATTTTTGCATGTTGATTTTTTTTCTTTTGAGACAGGCTCTCACTATGCAGTTTAGGTTGGTCTTGACCTCATTTTGTAGCCCAGGCTGGTCTTCAACTCACAACAACCCTCCTGCCTCAGTCTCCTTAGTGCTGGGATTACAAGTGTGTGCCACCATACTCAGCTTGTATGTTGGTTTTTGTACCCTGAAATTTTGCTGACTTCATCTATAAGTTCTTAGAAGTTTTGTCGTGAGTTTTGTGGTGTTCTCAGTGTTTTCCATTTGTAGTATTATGTCATCTGCAAACAGTAAAAATCTGATATCTTTTCATATTTGAATGTCCTTTATTTTTTCTCTTATATATTTGCTATGGTTAGGGTAATGGTGGTGAACCTGTGGGACATATGTTGTTTTTCTTTTAAAACAAAAGATATTAATGTATGCACTGCTTTTTCTAAACTAAAACCTTAATACTTAGGTTTAATTGCAGTGTTGGCACTTTATGATAAATGAATTTTGGGCTGCAGTCTGGGTACCTGGTCTCTAAAAAGTTTGCCATCATGGAACAAGGTATCCAGTGTTATGCTGAATAAAAATAGTGAAAGTGGGCATGTCTGTCTTGTTCCAGATCTTACAAAGGTTTCAGTTGTTCCTTTTCTACTCTGTTAGTTGTTGGCTTATTATAAATAACTTTTATTATGTTGAGATTTTTCTTTCTGTACATAATTTGTTCAGCATTTTTATAATGGAGGGATATTGAATTGCATCAAATGCTTTCCTGTACCTACTAAACTGACCATTTAGTTGTTCTTCATTCCGTTTACATGGTGTACCTTGTCTATTGAACCATCATTGCATTCCTCTGATGAATCACAGTTGTCCTTTTTTGTTGGTTCTTTATCGGTTTTGGTATTAGAATAATGTTTGCTTTGTTTGAAGGTATTTGGAAGAATTGCTTCCTCTCTCATTATTTTGTAATGACATAAAGAGAATTGGTATTAATTTACTTTAAATGTCTCATAGAAGTCAGTAGTGTTGCCTCCAGGAAGATCCTTTCCTTGAGGTGCTGGGGATCGCGCCAGGGTGTCTGTATGCTGGGTATGTGCTCTACACTGAGTTACACCCCCAGCCTCCAAGAAAATACATTTTTGCAGTACTGGAAATCAATCCCATTACTATCACTCTATCACTAAGTTACACCCCCAGTCTCTTTTAAAAATGTTAACATAGTAATTTTCTTACTGTACTCTATATTTTAGAGCCTTTGGGTGCTCTGGCCACCTCCACAGAGATTCCCAGGATCTGCAGGCCACAGGCTGCAGCAGAGCCTCCCAGGCCTGCAGAGCAGAGGATACTAGCCAGGAGAAGGCTATGCTGTATATTTTGAGTGCTGAAAATATTCTAGGTGTGAAGGAGCCAAGTGCTTTGCATGGATTGCCTTATAGCGGGCCAGAGATATAGCTCAGAGGCGGGGTGCCTTCTTGGCAAGTGCAAAGTCCTGACAAAAAGAAAAAAAAATCAATTCTGTAAGTTATTTACTATTGTTTATCATTTTCTGTGTTCTTGGAAAAGTGAAGCTTGGGAAGGTCTCACTCTCAGTGGGGAATGGAACATAATTTGAACCCGAACCCTAAAGTTTTGCTCCACATATGCTTTTCACCAGCAGCTGAGTCAGGTACAAGCATGCAAACCGACCGCAGGATGGGACTGGCACCGCGCTGACTCACTGAGATGAGGCTGGTACTGAGGAGCCCCATGTAATGCCACATCCTGGGGAGAAACTCAGTTGGAGCAAGTAGGTAAGTAGCTGAGGGTATATAACCTGAAGTGTGGGAGTACCCAGTGGGCATCATGACGGCAGGGTGAAGAGTAGCCATGGAGACCATCAGAAAGAAGGTCTTTCTCCTAACAGGCCTACACATTTCCTAACTGATAGCAAGAAAACTGTGTTCTTATTTAACTCTTCAGATTAGAATAATTGGATGACTTTCAACATATTGAATTTAAGGAATGAGAAGAGAATCCTACTAGATAGAGATTCTAGAGATGGTTCATAACAAGAGTGATCACATGAACTGACTTAAGAGAAAATGAATCTCACGTTTCTAAAAAAAGATAAACTAGCTTAGCTTCTGAGCCTTCGAGATTAAAAATCTTTTCTCCAATATTATTTCTGCTCATTTTATTGCTAGGCTTATATGTTTTGCCTTTCTAGCTGTTTGTTTGTCATTAATGTAGCATATATCAGCCAGGTGATCTTTAAATAACTTTTCACAGAATTCTAAAATCATAGAAATCAGGCTCGAAAGATTTTCCAACAAATTTGAAATTTAATATTTGCCCTTGTTTCTTATACAAGAAGCTCAAGGGTGGGGATAGAAACATGTTCTCTTTTATTCTGTCCCTGACAGGCTAGAGACATATAGAAGGTAAAAAGAGGTACACTCCTGTCACAGTTGGAGTTAGGAAAAGAAATTTGTGATTGGGTCAGAGAGGGAACCTACAGTGTAAAAGATAATTAACACAGAACAAAACCTCAGAGAGCTAGCTATGGTTAATTTCCTTAAGGACACTCCACTTCAGGTTACCACTGAGAGACATCTTTTAATTTGTAGCGTAAATTTGGGAGTAAATAAGATTTACTGGAACATGCATGGATAAAATTAATTAGCTGTTCCAAACATTTAAGTCAGCAATTTTCATCCCTGGTTGCATTTCAGAATCCTGGTGCCTAGGCTATTATTGGCCCAATTAGGCAAAAGCCTTGGAGTGGGATCCAGGTATTAAACTGTTAAAAACCTCTCCATCGATGCCAGTGTGCAGCCAACACTAAGAATCACTGATTTAAGCATATTTGGGAAAGAAGAGCTACAAAGATTCGCATGGGTTACTTGGTGCACGGTTAGGGGTTTCAGAGTGCAGGAGCTGTGAGGGCAAAAGCACTGATCATTCACACAGAGCTTCACCAAGGAAACAGCCTCCAGAGAAGGCATGTGGGAGGCCTGCAGGGAGCAGCAGGGCAGGGGAAGAGCTCTGCTGTCCCCAAGAGCAAAATCGCTTCAGCCAGCAGGGCTTGCATACACAGTGGCTACTTGCAGCAGTCTCGGGACATGCTGACTGTTTCTACCTCATCATGGTGATGGCCTTACAGAATCGGCGGACCGTGTCAAACATCAGTGAAGAGTTAAGAGAAGACACCATAACTCAGCAGTAGCTGGTAGGCACAGCAGGGACTAAGCTTGGAAGCCAATGAAGATTTTAAGCACTTATCTGAGGGTAGAGAAATAATACAAGTGGTCAGATCGCACCACTACCAGAAAGAGATGGCCTCCAAAAGTAGCCTAATGTTTCTGTTGCTGTTGAAGCTAGCAAGTTTCTCAAGGCTTATGGTAGCCAAAAGCTAAGGGCAAATGAAGAGTAACACCCCAAAAGCTTCTTAGCATTGGTAGTCCTTAGGAAAATACAAATCCAAAGCATGATGAGACCTCATATCCATTAGGGTGGCTACCATCCAAAATGAAACCCAGAAAACCACAAGTACTGTTTTGGAAAACTTATGCACTCTCTATGGAAATATACAATGATGCAGCCACTATGGAAAACAGTATGAAATTTCCTAAAGAAATTAAAAAAGAAGGGCCAGGGGTGTAGCTCAGCGGTATAAGTGCTTGCTGAGCAAATGAGAAGTTGTGAGTTTGAAAAAAAGAAATTAAAAAAGAATTATTGTATGAAATATCACATCATTATCAAAGAAAACTCAATTCTGGTAGATAGCCAAAAGAAATCAGAAGAATCTCAAAAGGTTACTTGTATACCCATGGGCATATCAGCATTATTCACAATAGCTGAAAGGTAGAATCACCGCAAACATACATCCATGGGTGAATACATAAATGAAATATGATGTGTACTTACAGTGGAATGTTATTAGCCTGTGGGAAGGAATCATGGATGAATCTCAAGGACATTATGCTAAGTGAAAAAAATGTCAGTCACTAAAAGTGACCCCCTTATGTAAGTACTTAAACCCAGAAAGTAGGTTGGTGCTGTCTGGTTAATGGTACCCTGTCAGGGGGTACCTGTTCTTTAACAGGTATAGAGCTTTGTTTATGCAAGATGACATTATTTATGCAGATGCAATTGTGGTGATGGCTATACAATCATATGAAAATATTTGATACCACTGAACTTTACATTTAACATGTAAATGTAAATCTTATGTGGTAAATCTTATGTTCTATGTATTTCATCACAAGTAAACTTATGGGTACATTTATCTAGATATTTTTAAGTGTAATAATTCTATGACATTCTACTACAAAGTAGAACTTATGGAATTCTTTGCTTTATTTGTATAGATACATACATTAGAAGTAGAAAATTTTAAAAATGGAGTGGGGCTAACATCCTGTGTACATGTTACCTACGTTTTGGAAACCTGAACAATGTACATGTATTGCCTACTAAAATAAAATTAAGATACTGATGAATAGCTGAGATGAGGCCCAGTTGGAAGGGAGGCTGGTGGAGCAGGTGCTGATCCTCCCCAGGCCTCCTGGGGGCCTTAGGACTCGGTGCACACACCAAACAGGGGCTTCATGCCAATTATCTCGGGTTCCTATCTGTCTCTTCCTGAGACCAGTGTGAGATGGAAGGGAAAATGCTCCTGGGAGACAGAGTTCAAGAGCCCAAGAATTTCAAAGCAGGCAGCAGTGGCTACCACATCCCTTTCTTTCATGAAATGCAACATGCAGCTGATAGCTTGCAGGATCAGCGCTCCATGGAAATCAGGTTTGCAAGTCAGTGCTCTAACTCAGCTTGCCTAGGAGTGAAACGTGGGTAGTTTTTCTGTGGTCCCCAAATTTACTACTTGGGCCCTTTGGTTGAAGAAGTAGCACGGGTCTGGTGAAGGAATTGTAAAATTGTTGTAGGACACTGTACATTTTTGCTGGGCGCATTTCCAGAGGAGCAGGTCAGAGGTTACGTGCTCCGACAGATACTGCCAGGCTATTTCCCAAGCAGGCTACTCTGCTTGGCAACAGTCTGTGAGGCTGCTCCCCACGTCTTCAGTAGCGCAGTGTAGACAATCAGACTTTTCTGTGTTTACCAAACAAAGAGGCAGGAACGTGATCTCCTGACCCTTAACTTTGAGTACCGAAAGCCATTTATAATCTTGCAATGTGAGTTGTATTTTACATCCACTAAGAAAACCGTGCCGGGTCACTATAATGGGGATCTTTTCCTCAGTTTACCTTTTGCTTTGCGTCATTTTGGTCACTTATCCATCCTTTCATTCATGGTTCCTGGAAAGTTAGAAAAGCCTCCCTTACTCTAATTACACTTGTTAAAAATTCTCTTTTGTGTCAGCCTTTTGTGGGTAGGGAATATTAACAGAATTTTATTTTGGAAAAAGGCAAGTTTCCACCAGTTAAAATAATAAAAACATTTTATAAAATTGGTTTTTATCTTGTATACTTCGGCCACAAAAAAACATAATGGGTTTGGTCCCTGCCTGTTGAGGGACATTTTCAAATATTTCTCGTCACTGTACCCTAAAACTATGCCTATGGAAAGAAACATTGCTACCGCTGAGCACACGCATGACTCATTTTTCTTGCCCTAGGCAGCCTGCATTCTCTTCCAGGACCCAAATATTGTGTTCACAGCCGTAACAACAGTCTCCAGCAAACAAATCATACTGTGTGACAGAAACAAATCTGAAAGGGAGACAGTTGAACTTTCATTATTTGACAATTATCAGCATAAAACCTCTTCTTATGGATTTCATGTGACAGGTTATTAATATCATCTGCTAAAATATCCATTAAAGAAAAATTTTCCTTGGGCCTGGGGATGTAGTTCAGTATATGCATGCATGAATTGAATCTCTGAGCATCACACAAAGGAAAAAAAAAAGAATTCTTCTAAAGTATTTTATTCAGTAACATTAAGGAGTATTTCTGATGTAACAATTTCATTAACTTCAAAATAGGCCTACTTTTAACTTACCATTAATGTAATTTGCAGGATTTTCCAGAAGTTATTTATTCTAAGTTCCATTTCTCAGAATAATAGCCCTTATATCCTATTCTTTTATAAACAAAACGCAAAACATGTAACAATTTTTTCACATCGCCAACTCACAACCATTATGCTGTCAAAAACTACTTTTTCTCTTTAAATGTGCCATGGACAAGTTTATCTTACATGCTGCATTTTAATTCTTCTTTACCAAATGTATAAGAATTGTCAGATTTTAACTTTTATTTGTAGGTTGTCAATCTAGTGCTGTCTTCTAGGTCTTTATCTATAAGCAATTTTAAAATCTTATTTTAAAGAGAATAAAACCAAATCAAATAAAACAGAATAAAGCCAATCAAAACAAAACAGTGAAAGTG
Organism: Cavia porcellus; assembly: GCF_034190915.1. NCBI lineage: Eukaryota > Metazoa > Chordata > Mammalia > Rodentia > Caviidae > Cavia > Cavia porcellus. The sequence goes on from NW_026947493.1 coordinate 2,359,147, forward strand.
ACACACGGCTTCAAAACAAGCTAATCGGAAATCAACAATGGTTACCATAATGCCTCTTGTTATCTTCAAAGTAGCTACTCATACCATCAGATAAAATCAAAACAAAACAGAACAAAATAAAACCATACAAAACAAAACAATGAAAGCAATACAGGACTTCAAAACAAGATAATAGGAAATCAGTAATGGCTACTATATCTTGTTATCTTTGAAATATCTGCCCATGTCATCAGATATAATAAAATCAAACAAAGTAAGGCAGAATAAAACCAAACAAAACAATGAAAATGATACAGAACTTCAAAACAAGATAATAGGGAATTAACAATGACTACCACCTTCAGAGCCTCCATTAGATGATACATTGCACGCTATTATCATCTAACTAGATACTCAGACTACCAGCTTTAGGCCTGCAAAGTCAATCTGATACTGAACATTACAAGCATTAAGTTTGTTTTACTTCAGTTGCTATCATCTCAAGCTGTGTTTCTCCCAATCAGCCGGCTATTTACCAGGGTGGAGAGGGGGAACTTAGCTCTTCTTATCTCCCAGCCACGTGCTGGCTGGCTCACAGGGACTGGCTTCTTATTTTTCCTCCCCACAGCCCATGACTGCCTCTGGCTCACAGGAAGGGGCTGGCTTCTTCTTCTTTCTTCTGACAGTCCGCATGGCTGTCACTGGCTCACAGGATGAGGCTGGCTTCTTTTTCTTGCTATAGAAACTCAAACTTTGATACAGGAAGATTGAAGAGTCTTAGGTTAAACACTAAAAGAGCATCTCATTGAACAGGGTTGTATCTGGAGAAAGAAGTTGTTCTGACCATCAGTTGTTTGGTAACCAAGTTCCAGGTGGATTAACAGGTAACATGAGTGATAGGAAGGGAAATCCTTTGCTCTGTCCATCTCCTTCATAGATGGGCAACTGAAGAAAGAAACTGACACAGATAAAAGCATGTTTCTGTAGTATTCTGAGCATCACAGCAAAATAAGATGTAAGTTGCATTTTCAAATGTGTATTCTAAACTGTGTACCAGAATTGTGATAGTTCTTCCCTGACATTTGCCCATAAACCTGCTGATCAGTGCATACAGCATATCACATGTCATTTTAATCCTAGCATGTATAGACATAAACTTAGTTTTGGAACTCTTTTCCATCTGTCAGAAAGGAAAAAGGCATTATATTCCCAAGGCCATCCTAGATCTTGAGATGTGAGCTCTGCATATAAAAGAGATAAGAGGCAACTAACTCTAAGCCAAGCTCATTGATTCTTGGCACAAGATAACTCCTGTACCCAGAGAGACCCATAACTCAGCCTAATCCTAGACCACGTTTACATATTAACCCCCAGAGCCACGCAGCACAAATCTAATCTTGAATTTAATCAAAATGTCAAAAACCTACACTTAGTTTTGCTTCACTGCCACTTTAAATCTTCTGCTTTTCTTTTCCTACTCCCTCCCCACATTTAGCTCTCTGTAATACTTTCATAAATTATGTGAATTCTATTTTTAAAAAATACATACATTCTTTCTCATTTTCAGTTGGGAGGGGAAACATGTTGGAGATTTTTTGTTTCTTATTTTTAATTATTTTATTGCAGAACTGGGGGATTGAACCCGGGGTCTTTACACTGAGCTGTATCATCAGGCCTTTTTTAAGCAACTGTTTTGAGGCAGGGTCTCAGTAAGTCACTAAACTTCCCAGACGAGGCTCAAACTTGGGATCCCAGAACTTGCCTCTGCCTTGCCTGCTGGGGTTATAAGCATGCACAGCTCAACCAGGTCTTTCTTTAAATTGTTAATTCAAATCAGGAACACATAGGCAAGAAAGAAGTCAATGAAATGAGCCAGCACCAATATATATCTTAAAAAGATACCAGACTTTGGGTTCAGCCAGAGCAGGGCGATAAACATGGGCTTTTCTACTTACAGAGTACTCCTGGACACCCAAGCCGCAGAGCCTCCGTTTCATGAAAGGTGCCACCAGCAGTTTGGGATAACCCCTATCTCAAAGTATTTGACGAGAAGTAAGAAAACATGGTTGCTGGCACAGACAAACCCACACGAATGCTTGTGTCTTTCAGGACTCATGGACTTTGCATGTGGGCGTGGGACAAACTCTTTAAGATGACCTCAGTATTCCTGTGGCTTTTATCTAGGAGAAAAAAGCCCTGGAAAATAGCTAAAAGTCAGTGGATGTATTTATATGGTATGGAAAACTATCTGAAGTGTTTATAGACTGCTTAACAACAAATCATAGGCCAGCTGGCTCATGGCTGCTGCAAAAATCGCTAAGCACCATTGCCTCATTATTTATAAAAATCTCTTTAAATTTCATTTTAAAGTCTAGTGCCCTGCTCATGCGCTATTTTGTGCACTTCGATTTTCCAGGGACCCTGAGAGCAGTTTCTCTAAAATCCAAAGGAATCTCACTGGCACCAACCAAAAGGGCAGACAAAAGGCACTGACTGGGCTGTGCATATAGGGGAGAAGCTATTTTTATTGGGTGCCAAATTTATTTTCCTGGATTCGAAAACCAGGTATAGACTTTTCAGAATGCACATGCAGAAAATGTGGGGGCTTCTGGGAAGAAAACCTGAACAAAACATTAACCCTAACTAGTGAAATTTTGGGTGCTCCTGGCCAGGAGCATTTAGATGGCAAGATCAGTAAGCACATTTTCCCAGTCATGAGATTAAGTGTTCCCCAGTGGGGAGACTAATGTTTCCAGGTACCAGCAACCTAGAGGCCCCAGAACAAGGGAGTTAGGAGAGGAAGGTAAGCAGCGTCCACCTCTCTCCGGTTGGATCTTAAGACAGGTGACTTAGTAACTTCCCTGTGCTCTTCCTTTGTCCCCATGAGTAGGCCACTCATGGGGTGCTCCACTTCCAGTGGGCTGTGAGTGCTCCAACCTCTTCTTGCTTATTGTTTACAATGTCAGAAGAGCTCCTCTGATTTGGGACAGGTAATTTTTTGCTTGGAAGTTTGAATTGCTCATTTTCAAATATTTTCCACATTGCTTTAGTAAAATAAAGTTTTGAAGAACTATTCCTCCTCAGTCTAGACTGCTTTGAACAATTTAATTCTGAAATAACCATGCATGTTTTATGTGAATAGAAAAGATTTGAGGCTTTTCTTTTTAAGATTCTTTTTGAGGAGGACTACTGGGTATCCAACTCAGGACCCTGAGCTTGCCAGGAAGGCACTTATACCACTGAGCTATATCCCCAGCTCTCTTTTCAAGATTTTTAAACCAGTCTCTTCATATCATATAGTTAACGGATTAGAGTATCGTAGTTAAGGGATTCGTTTCTCAAGTTGGTATTGTTCTAGGCAGTTTTCAAAGATTGCCTCCTAGTGATGCAGTGATCCTTGCCTCCTGGTAACCCCTGACATCAAGGGTGGGCAGGACCTACTGACTTTAATACAAATGACAAATACGAGAGGCTGTCACTTCTGCATTTAGGTTATGAAAGGGTATGATTTCAGCTTGCTGTACTCTGCCTTCTTAGCATGCACTCTTTAAGGAAGAGGACTCTGTCAGAGGGACCTACAGCACCAAGAGTGAACCCCAGCAAAAGCCAGCAGGAACCAGGGCCCCTGTTCAAAAGCATTAATAAACAATATTGACACAAACCAACCAGTGCAAGAACTTCAAAGAACTGCCACCCAATGAAACCTGATGAGGACTGTGGCTCCCAGATGGCACTTTTATCTTAGCTAATTGCTGCTTTGTTCAAGCGCTGGAAAACAGCAGACCCAGCTAATCTTTTCCCAGATTTGTAACCATGAAACCTGTAAGTTATTTGAAGTCACCTAGAGCAATTTGTTGCCCAATGATACAAAGTAACACAAGTATCACACCATTTCTAACTATAGATAGTAAAAAAATTACTTTCTAAATTATTTAATTGGCCTTGTTAAAAAACATAATTAGGGCTAGAAAAATGAAAGCATAGTGTGACATCAAAAACTTAAACACCGCTAAATCTATCAGTTATTCTGAACATGGGAATGATTTCATTTTCTTATTATTCTATATATTTTCTAAAAACTTTCTATAATTGAGTACTTTAAAATCAGAAATTGACAACAAAATGTATTAAAATTCCATTTTCAAAATGCACTCCACATAAACAAAGAAATATGCTGAGAAAAAATTCTTGTAACTACCTTTCAAACATGGTTACATAAAAGCAAATACTTTTGCCACGGATATATTAACCTGGAATTTAAAAGAAGTATTTTGTGAAAGTGGGCAAAAGAACACAAAAGTACAAACATACTTTAAAACATATTTGAGTGATAGAATCAGGATAAATGTCACCTTATAAAGCACTGAATATCATTTCTTACGTTTACTAATTAGATCTCTTTTCACCAGGATGTATTTCAGCACATGTGAAATGCATTTTGGAAAATAACACACCAATGTTAATTGGTTTGGGGACACTGGGGTCTCCTTCTGGAGGTGGTTTTCAGATTCTTTCTTGAAGAAGAATTGAACAAAACAAGCAAAGATGGTGCAAAGTTTCACATTTATTTGAGGTAGGGAAAGATCAAAAGTTGATAGCCAAGGAAGAAACTGGCTCTGCAGAGTGACTTTGGGCCGAGTTAAAAGAAAAAAACCAAAAACCAAAATAATAGAGAAATACCCTAAGTACATGGCAGGGTACTGCAAATAAAGCTGCGGTAGACAGCACTTAACAGCAGTCTCCTTTCTTAAACTCTACACATCAGGGCTCTTGCAGGAAGTCCGCAGTCCAGTCCTGAGAGGCGGTGCTCTGGGGATTCTGGGATCTTGCCAGGCTTCCTTCCTAGCCGGGAACCCAATGAAAGCCATGCCCTGTTTTCCTATTTCCCCAAAACAGTCAGTGAGGAGCTCCATTTCTCTCCGCAGGACTTACTTTCCTTGGATCCTACCAGGTATTGATTCTGGTTCTCCATTTTTTTTTTTTAGTTTATGTATTTTGTTCTAATGAAGGCTTCTCATCTATATTCAGTTAACCACCTCCCTATTTGTTCTAGATGACTCCAGATGCATCTGATTATGTTAGACACGGAATATCTCTTTTATTTTTAAAATGTAACCTAATCAACCTATGTCTGTGTGTACTATCTCCATAGCCAATCCCTGACAAGTGATATCCTTGTTTAGAAGGAGGTAGTCACAACTACTATAAGATAGGTAACAACTCTGAATTAAGTTATATATCCTGTAGCTATCTTGTAAATGGGAATTTGTTTCCAGAAAAGGCATTTTATGCCACAGAAGGAATCAGAGCTGAGATTTGGCCAGGTCTACCTGCTCCTTCCTTGCCATTATTTGAAAAGATCAGAGCAACACACAAGAAATTTTTTGATTTTGAAGAAGAAAAAAAATGCCCTATGATTCAGGTTCTTAAATTCTTAAAATTCCATCTTTTCAATTCAGATTTTGCAGTTGAGGTTCATTCTGATACCCTTTTTTCTTCCCTTCTTCCATTCTTTTGGACCCCCTTTTTTTGAGCACAGGTATTTTTAGGTTACCCAGGCTGACCTCAGACTCCTCTGAGGTACCCAGATCAGTGTCCTGTTGTACTTTTGTTTAAAAAAATGAGAAAGAGAACAAGAAAAACACATGGAAATGTGTGTACAGTAGTACAGAGGCATTTCTGTTGCTCTTAGTGAACTGAAGGGAGGCCTCCCCAGAAGGAACCTTCAGTCTCCTTGATTAATCAGCCTTGTGGCAACATTTCAAAAACTTCCATGAGGACAAATGCTTGTACCTGGCAGCAGTTCTTTAAAGTCCTCTGAAACATTTTTAAAGTACTGATCTTTCCCAAAAAGCTTCTTTTATTACTAAAAAACAATGTCTCAGCTCTTTAATAGGTGTAGCATTCAAACAGGCACAGATAAAATCATTCCCTTAAATTTGTCTCTGAAGAGACAAATGTGGATCATGTACAAAGCACTAGGAGTAAAAATTTCTGTTGCCTTCTCATGCCACGTGTATAGACACATGCATCAATGGCAGCATGTGATCTCACAGGTTAGAGTTACCCTTTTCCATTGGGAGCTTCTACCTGAAACTGATGCCTTGACAAAAAACAAATTGCTAGTGTTTAAAAATGGCACCAATTTATGTCCTTGGAAACTCCAGGCTTGTCATTGTTACTTTTCATTAAAAAGGCCAAGCAGGAAAAAACAGAACCCTGTTCTGCATCCAAACACCACCACTGGTAAATTAAACACACATCACGGAGAATGCCATGACTTGTCATGCCCAAAGTGATAATCTGCAGTCCTTCTAATTATAGCTGATGTTATTTTCATATTTAGGAAAACTCTACAATTTGATTTTTAAATGAACACATAGGCCAGAAGGCTATCACCATATGAGAAGTGACCAGAAAATTTAAAAACTTATTACAGTAAAAGACACATTTGCAAGAATGAAAGGATAGAGAAGTATGAAGCAAGGGAGGTTAATGACAAAGTGTCTCTTTTAGTTACTTTTCTCCTTGCTGGAGACAAAATGTCCAGCACCCAAAGCTAAAGGAAGAAGGCTGTATTTAGCTCACAGTTTTCAGTCCATAACTGGCTGGTTCCAAGGCAGGGTGGCAGAGAGGCCATGGTTCATGGTGGCAGAAGACAGCAAATGCAATTAAGAAGAAACAAGACAAGCTTCTTTCTGTCCCTTATATTGTATCTAGTCTACTGCGATTAAGCTGGTGCCAATCCAATCAGTGAACTGATCCAACACTCATCCAACCTTAATCCCAGCATTGCCCTAGGAATCAATGATACACTCTGGATTCAGCCACCTCTGAAAAGCCTACCCCCCATAACTGCATGAGGCTTTGGGGGAGTATCTAGACACAAAGTATAACAGCGCCTTTTACTGCAATAAATTTCTTTAAATATGCATCATTGTAGGAGACAATTTGAGCAACTCCCCTTGAATGCAGAACAACTGCTGCAACATTGATTAAATCCAGGTGCATCTTTGTATACTGATATGTACAGAGCTGACGATATTTCCTTCTCTCTTCAACTGGTACTAAGCATTGCCTTCTTTGTAATCCCTAAAGTCATCAGATGGTCTCCTGTTTCCCGGCATAGTGCTCTCTATAAGATAAGAGGGCAGTGGATGGCATAGTCAGTCTGCTTCAGGAATGTCAACTGGGCATGAGCCTCGAGATAGAGGCCGAGTCCCCAGGGCACACAAGTTTACATATCAGAAACTGAAGCAACAGTCTCCCAAAACAATTTGCTACCTTAATTGAATTATGTAGATGGAACCTTCTGCATGTCATTCTCTTCACATTTTGCAAAGATGCTTTTCTCCCTAATTGGCTAGCCAGTCAGATTACTCACATAGTTCCTGCCATCCTTGCTGCCACTCATCTTTAAGCCACCCCCTTCTTCATGAGACAGTCAATTCTGGGAGAGGCCTTGGATCAAGGCCTTTGTCCACCTATCCTCAGAGGGACTGGACACAGGACCCCCCGGCTGCCCTTAATTTTGACTAAGGGCAAATTTTGACTAAGGGTTTTGGTGTCTTTACTCATACCATGGGTTGCATTGGAGGTGGCAGGTTGGAATTAACTCGCCAGGATTCCAATAAAGTCTCAATGGGTTTACAAATACCACTTTTTGGATTGTGGGGAAGACTAAAACAGGGATTACAATAGGTGGATTACAGTACTCGGTATTTGGGATTACAGTACATCACATTTTTGATCACTCTGTAGATCAATCACGCATGGCAATTTCGGTTAAAAACAGCGAGCTGTGTCCTCAATCCACCGTATTCACTGGTCTGGTACCAGGCAACATGTGGGTCTTTTTGAAAGTCATAACAGTGAAAGGTAAATGTTCTCAATCGATTCAAGAGATGAAGCCAGCCACAGCAGCACAACCAGAGACACAAAAGAGGAACTGCTTCAGAACGTGGCAAGAATGATGGGAGAAGCGTGTTTGAACTTATTCAAGGGGCTGCTACCAAATTCTGGGGTTCTAGGGTCTCCTTCCAGGGGGTATTTTTTAGGTTTCTTTTATCCTGAACAAAGACAATCAAAGAAAGGTGGCCAGGTTTTACATTTATGAAAAGTAGGAAGCAAATATACTGTGCAGAGCAAATGTGCATCATTGAAGAGGTAGCAGTGGCTACCGGCTTCACGGCATCTGTTTTGTATTTCCCACTCCTGGGGCTGGGGATTTAGCTCAGCGGCATAAGCGCCTGCCTTGGAAGCAGGCAGTCGTGAGTTTGATCCCTGGTACCGATAAAAAGGAAAAAGACAAAAAACAAAAACATGTATTTCCCACTCCTCAGGCTGATGGTAGGTCTAGGCTGTCTTAGCAAACCCTGCTTGAGTTCTCATCAGAAGAATTGAAGATAGCACTTTGGCTCCAGGAGACATGCGTCTTCTGAGTCTCCGTGACTGGCAGGTCAGATCCCCCTTGCTGGCCATGCCCCAACCGCCTGCCTTGGTAGTGTACTTTGAGAGCAATTCATGGCAAGGTGCTTTTTATTGTAATAAATACTTTAAAAAGTAAACAGTTACTCAGTTTTGTTCACATCTCAAATTATCCTAATAAATTCAGTTATCCAATTCCTTGACTCTTAAGGGGGCAGGAATCTGGAACTACAATTGTCATCAACAGAGGCAAGCACATGGCTGATATTTATTAAAAACATTCGCAGAATGAGTGGTTAATTCTAATTTATTATACTTTCTTTATTTGATATCCTCCAAATTTAGCCTATCATACTATTATATAAGCTTTATTTAAAACAAATAGAAAAGGTTTGCTTTAAATAACCAGGTATTCCATATATTCAAGTGAATATGCTTTATTAAATGCACACTAGTATTTTTCTATAGTATGTGAGTATACATAATAAATTAAAGTGCATATATTTATTAAATATAGGTAGATATAATACCAGAACATGGTTATTTCAGATGAGAAATCAAAATAAACCTATTTTAACGTATCTTTTGGTCACTCCAAATTGATACTGCTTATAAAAAAATACACCAATTTTCCCTAGGGAAAAAAATTAATTCCATAGCAATGTAATTAAGGGACGTTTTTATTTCATACATAGCTTTTTGCAAGCAAAAATTGCCTTGATACAAAATGAGTTCAATGATACAGGTGCTACTTTCCACTCAAGCAAAAGAAAATCTCACATTTATACGACTGCATTTTAGGGTTATATTCTTACAGTGTAGTAGGCCTAGTATCCGGGATGCTTTTGGCTGGCTGCCGTTAATGCCATGGCACAGGAATGCTGCCCTGCACTAGCGGCGCGTGGCACTGGCGAGTGCTTGAAGTAAACGCCTGTGAGTTCTCTGTCAGGTTGGAGAACTGCTTGGAGAACTGTGTGTGGATGTGTCTGTCTTGCTGCCATCCAACTTTCATTTTACATTTAAATCATCCTAAAATACATCCTCGGTCTGAGTTCTTCGGCTGTTTGGAATTTCCACAGAAAACAAGGAAACACATCATGAGGTGTCTTCAGTGTCAGCTATCAGTGTAGTGCTGTGGTTGTCGGAGAGAACGGAGACTTACTTGTTGAAGGGTAACTGATTTTAGTGTACACATTAGGTGTAGAAATGTTAGCTCACATTGGACTCTTTCTTCCTTGTCACATATGATGTGACTTTAGTCCCATAATATCTGACCAAAAAATGATACAGATCAAATAAAAAGGCATATTCACAGATAAGGCCATCTGCAGAATCATCGCTTGAGATATTTCACAATAATTTCTACATCATACTTTACACTGTTCAAACTTAAATAACAAATGTTCGAGGAAGGTCAGAGGAGCAGACAGCACTATCTCTTGGAGGACTTATCCAGTCGGCTGGCAGGCAACCTCCTCTGCGGCATGGGAATTTTGGAAGGCTTGCCTGTGCCCCGAGCAGGCCGAGGACTCGCTCGGGGCGCAGGTCTGTGTGTCTGGGGGACGGGCTCCACATCTGAACACACAGACTGGATTTCTGAGATGTCGAAGTCAGATGCATCACTGCCTCTGCGGCTGCTGGCCCTGCTGCCAGCTTTGCTCCCCGCGCGGCTTCCGGGTCGGCTGGGAGTCCTCCTGGCATCTGAGAGAAGGCAGAGACGGGTTACTCCTATTAGTGGCCTTCCTGCAACTCGGGCTTGAAAGCTCATGTACCTTGAACCTCAACCTTTCCTTCTTTGTTGAAACGCTTTGAGGGGCTCAGAAAATATACCTTCCCTGTTAAACACAGGCAGGGAGCCTTACTCTAACAATACATGATATGGCAAAAACTAGATTTAGATACCCTACTAAAAACAGGATTTGAACTGATCACAGACAGACATTAAGGAATATCCTTGCCTCATGAGCTCTGCCTTCTCAGGGTTACCAAGCGTACCCACTCCACTGCACAGGGGCAGATTCTAGGTTTGCCCTGTCTGAGGACAGGTAACTCAAAGAATGCAAGAATTTAAAAGCAAAGAGTTGAAACTTTAAAGAAGCTCTGGTCTGGCTGAGATGAGGACTCAGGCACTGAAAAGTTCACTATTCTGAGAGGATATCGAGAGAGATGCTGGCATTAGGTCAGGCTGGCTGGGGTATTCAGCCATCTGACCCAGAGCCCCTTGTAGGCTCCAGGTGGGAGCCCAGGCTGTCCAGCCTGGTTGGGTCAGTAACTGTCTCTTTTCTTCTGGTCTGCAGTCCATCTCTCATCTGTCTTTGGTACTTCTCAAAAGGTGTTTCTCAGTTGCTTGTTCTCAAAGCACATTTATCCCCTGCCTGTGCTGGATGACTAGGACTGCATGTTGTTTTAAGAATGCAGAAATTCAGAAATGCACCCCTTTCCGGGCTGAGAATGTGGCTCAGTGGCAGAACACTTGTCTAGCAAGTATAAGGCACTACCCTCAGTGTTACATGATTCTTTTCCAGTGGGAAGGAAGGGGATTTTCATCTTCCTATTAGTATGCTGCAAAGCCATTAAGACAGAAGGGCACCCTACTCACCAGCGAACTGTGTTCTCACTCTGCTGGCTGCCGTTGTGATCAAGCCACTGTCCTCCCCGGAGTGGAAGCCTTTCCCTGATAAGTACCCTGGAAGTCGCAGCTTGCTGCCTTGGATCGGAGTTCCCTGTATGAACAGAGAAGAGTATCTCAAGAGCTTTTCCTGTTCGCGACTTTCACCAACACTTCCTCTCTACAATGGCGGCCATGCACATGATGCCTCTCCCAGTTAGGGCACAGGGCTTCTGCTTGCTTGTTCCTCCTTTTTAAAATTCTGGGTTTAAAGGAAACCTTCTAAAGGAAATGAATTTGTGGTCAAAAAGAAAATACTATATATATATATATATATATATATATATATATATATATGGCACAAAAGCGATGGCAAAGAAAAGACAAACTGAACATGGGGACACAAGGGTCTCCCAGATTGCAGCTCACTTGTTGGGTAGCGAGAGGACAGGACACCCAAAACTTGTGTTTGGATATTCTGCTGCCTACAATGCTTTTAGGGAGCTAGGCAGAATTCAACAAACAGAAACCGAATGAAGAGTAAACACACACTGCTTACAGAGCCATCACTCAAACAAACTACACTGCAAAAAGGAAAAAAAAGCGATGTTGTATACGGGCGCCCTATTACTCCACTTCTTGGCTCCTGCGCTTTCACGGTCCCACATACAAGACCTGCAGACAGCGTTCTAAAAATTTTTTTAAATTCTTACAGGAAATGGCAGAAAATGTCTAAGCATTTGTAAAATTTTAGGCTAACTCTGAAATCATTGCATTTCTCCAGGTCACAGCATTTTGACTACTCTGATAAAAGTTGAACAAAAAATAAAACTCCTGAAGAGTGTTAGAGATTTTGTACTCCTCAGTTAATACACCATCAAGGAGATATTTACAGATAATAAATCTGTACAGATTATATGTATGTTTAAAAAATAATTTCCTTCGTAAAGGTAATTTTAAATGCTTAATACATAGACCTTTCAACAACAGAATTGCATTTACTAATTAATATCTACTCCATACACTTGGGTGAAGTATTTACAGAGGATTTCTACACACAGAATGCTCCAGTGTTCAAAATATTTTCACATGCAGAGCCACAATGACTCTCACACTCACCTAATCATCACTTGTTTTATAAATTTGAGACATGAGGGCTCAAGGAAAGATATAATCTGACAATTCTGACTAGCTAAATTCCTAGCTTAAAAGAATCTGAACAATCCACAAGGGCAGATAGACACTCACCAAGTGTGGTGGCAGAGTCTTTGTTGAATGCCCTGATTGTCTGATCTGTCACAGACCCTTCCACCAAACAATATTGTGGTGAGTTTTTTGGGATGGTTTCTATTTAATCAGGTCATTTGAAATGAAAGATATGATTTGGTATTAGTCCAAATAATGTATTTTAATTTGGAGGAATTAAAAATTTGAACACAGCATCTTAGTTCTAGATATTTTTAAAAAATGAGGTGTGACAGAAAAATATGAAGATTTAAATTTTAAAAAATCATTACAGTAAAAACACACTGCTGTTAACCCCCCTCAAATATTCTCCTTCCCTTCAAACATACTCATCCCGTCATTCGAGCTCCTGAAAAAGTTCTCGAAGTCCTTTTTCATGAGCATTTTTGGTTGTGCTCTGTGGATGTCCTGACCTTTCATGGCCATCTGACTGGGGTGGAGTTCCAGAGCCCGTGAATAAGGGGGAGGAGGATGCACTGTGAAACTTTCCCCGGCCTGCCTCTCTGCTGGCCGGCACTTGGCAGTGGCACTCACTGTGTTTTAAGCACACCACAGAAAGCCACTCACAAAAAAGCCCTTCCAGCCTGCTTAAAGAAGTGGTGAGAGCAATGGAGTAAGTATGTTTGAAGTTGTGGAAGGTGGTCTGAAGGGGATTAACAGCCATGCGTCTTTCATCATGCATCTTCTACTTCAATTTAACTGCGTGTGTGCTGCTTGAACTTTAAGTCTTCTCAGCTGTTGCTATAATCCATCCATAACAAGTGACGAGACACCTTGTGCTGCACTCTATGGTCCTAACATTTCCCACTGAGGGCTGGGATGGGAATGAGCAGCATGCAAAAATGAAGACAGAGCAACAGGAAAAGCTGAAGAATGGGGTGTGTCTGCCCCACTCTACTGCTTAGCAGCAACAGAACCGCCACGGGATTATCCAGGTAATGTACTCTTCTCCCATTACTTCTTATTACTGATGTGAAGTAGTATTAGTGTTTTATTAGCAGAAAGGACTTCTTAAAGGTACTGCATTTCTTTTATACAAGAGTCTTTGCCTTTGAGTTGTATCTAATTAAGAAGAAATAACTTCTTTCATTTCAAGAAAAAAATATTCAGCAAGTTTCCCCACTATTTATTGTGACCAATAAAAAATGTGACTATTTGGGACTTATGTCTGCCATTTCACAGAGAAGTCTGTTAAAAAGATACATAGTGAACATTTAATTGAATGTGAGTATGATACATGAGTTATACTTGGTAAAATTTGAAGTCTCTAAATATCTTAGGCCCAAATATCATGCCATATAGAGCAATTATAGCATTCTTAGATTAGTTATTGAAATCTAACAGAAGTGTCTTAGGGAAGTGAGAGAAAACTTTCTGCACAGCTAACCTCAGCCCTCCAACCTCTAGCAATAATCACTGATCATTTGTGTCACACATGCCCTGCGCTGCTGGGTGCAAATGACCTCCAAGGCTCATCATGAATATTCACTAGTTCTTTTTACTAATGTGGTTCCCTTGCAAATGATGCTGCCTCTCACTGCTTCCTAAAGGGGGCGTGTTGCATTTTTTTGCTCAGATGATGTCTGTATCTAAAATCATCCTATCAGCTTTAATACAATCTGTCTTTTACTCCTCAGAGAGACACAGCAGAGTCTGGTGAAGGGAGAATGACAGGTATGCTGATGTCAGGCTGACACCATCTTTTCCGTTCATCCCTTGCTCTCATGTCTTTGAAGGACTGCTAGGTTGATACGTGTTATATAGAAGTCTATAAAAGATGCAATATTATCAGAATTACATACACTGAGGGAGTGGTGAGGCATTGTTAGTGGGTGACAATTCCAGTTAAAGAAAACTATTAGGGCTGGGGTCTGGGGCCTCACGATACCTCTGTGGATGACACGGCAAAGTCTGGGCACTCTGCTGGCTTACAAGGAGTTGACATTTTGCTGTTTGTCAACCATGGTTTACCATAATTGCGTGTTAAAGGATGGAGAATCTGTATGGAACAATGGCAAATCAAATGTAAAGGATAGCAGATAAAAAACAAAGCAATAGAAAGAGATATTCACAGCTGGGAGTCACATTTTACAGATAACAATTAAAAACAACTGGAAAGATCTGATGGCAAATCATACACATCAAAAATAAAAAAATAATTAAAAAAAACAACGAAGATTTATAAAGAAAACTCAATTTGAAAGATAACAAAGCCCCCCTACATGAATAATCTCTATATAGGTCCCTAGAAAGGTATATTTTTAAAACAAGAAAATCCTGAATTCCCCATATTGTGAGAAGGGACACAAATGGAAACAAGTATTTCCACCAATTCTAGGGACGTAAAACATTCGCAAGTATCCTTAGGACACTGTGTTGGGGGGCAGCACTTCCATCCCAGGGTCCTACCTTGGGTGTTCCGGTGGCAGGGACCTGTGGGGAAGCCCCCTGAGCAGCCTGGCTGGACACAGAAATCGATCTGTTAGGTGATGCTCCCCGAGAGGACGGCCGGGATCTGCGACCCCGGGGTCGGAAAGGAGTCATGCCTTGACTGGCGCCGTCTGCTAGGATGAACTTCTCACGCAGTTCCATGTTGGTTCTTCCTTTGGCTAGGTCACACACAAACACACAGGAGAAGGAGTACAGGCACTCAGTCATTGGTGGAAAGAACCACCATCTAGTACCAGAGATCACCCTGAGAATTTCAAGAACATCTTTTTGCCATGCCAACTCCAATTCAGCATAACAAAAAGTTAAATGCATTAATAATGCATTCCTTTTGGATACAAGTGAGTTTGGGAAGGGGACAAAGTGTGCTTATTCTAATACTAGACACCAGCAAGAATAACTACTATAAAAGAAAGAGTCAGCATGAAAATGGAAAGCTCATGCCAAAATACTGTTAATCCACCAGCTACTGATGCCACGGGGTCTCATTACCCCTTCGTCACACTGAGAAGACAAGTGAGGAGGGCAGGGACTATGCCTCTTGCATGTGCTATTTCGGTCAGGAGAATGCTGGTATTTAACATGAGGATTAATGAACAATAGATTCACAGAGAACCAGAGATGGCTCATTAGGCATGATGACAACACAGAAGCTTCCAGGTTTTTCACTGACATGAGGTAACTAGTAGATTTACTTTATGCCTTGAGAAACTTTTACCAACATGCAATAACAAACAGCAGACCCGAGGATCCGTGAGGGAGTCAGTGATGCAGCACCCATACCAACACATGTGCGTAGGGAGCACGCCTCGAGAACCTGATGAGCAACGTGTTAGCATGTGTCTGACCACGTAGGCAATGCCTGCATTCACAACACACTGGAAGCGGGTCCAATTTCCAGAATTTAAATTTGGAAGCACCAGCTCACAGTTGGATTCGAGTTAAGCCATAAGCAATGAAGCATGTTACAGTAAAACAAATGATTAAAGCAAGAATGTAAAAGTAGAAAAAGAGAAAAGGAAAGAGGGAGAGCCAAAGAGAGGGGTTGCCAACCTATAGTAGGCTGAGTAGTAGTAATTGAAGAGTTTGATTCCGAACGTAACATTTTACTCCCATGATGATGAACTAGAAAAAATGACACAGGATACCAATCACATTTAAGAATACTGGTTAGCAGAAGAAGAAGCAAAGTACAGTCATTGAATATGCAAAGAGTGCTCCAGCCTGCAGCACACATTTTAGAAGAAAAATGGCATCAAGGAAAGAAGCCCTTAAAGTTCTGGCTCAACAAGAAAAGTGCATTTGAGAGACTTTGCCATAGTCACGCTAGATTCCTAGCTACTAACAGAATAATACACACTCTAATTTCTTTCTTTCATAAGCGGAGTTGCACTAGGTTATTACATTCAAAATACAGTCATGTGTGATGTGAGGTGTTTCAGCCAGTGAAGGTGCCCTGTGAACCACGCCAGAGCAGAAGCATTCCATTGCCTGGCCAACACTATGGCTGCTGAGTCACTCAGACACCTGCCATGGTGCTGGTGTAAACAAACTTGCTGTGCTGTCATACAAAGCAGAGCACACAATGCTACGCATAGGACAGAATGCAGGATGGTGATAATGACTGTTACTGGTTTATGTATTTATATTATATTTTACCGCTTAGGCTGTACTCCTACTTACAAAGGTTAACTGTAAGATAGTCAGCTGTGTTAGGCCAGCAGTAGCTTGTGTATCTCATGTTAATAACATCTCTCAATCACACTGTTTTTTCTTGTGCTTGCTGTAATCTCATGTTGCTTTGCTCATCATGTCCCGGCGAGCACCAATTATTATAGCATTTTCGCACCACAGCAGACAGCCCAGGTGTGCAGCAGGCTACATGAGGTTCTTTGAAATACACTCTTTGTATGCACAATAATAAATCATCTGATAATACATTCCCTGGAGCACAACTCTATCAAGTGACACAGACTGACAGAAGGAAGTACGTGCTTTTATTCTTATTTTACTTCTCTTTCAGGTTAGGTCTTCAGCCAACAGCAAGCAGAACTGCTTTGTGTGGCTGTGTTATAAACCACGGTGGTCTTGGCAGACAGGCTGGCTGATCTGAATCCAGGATCCTCAGAAGACAGTACGATCCCAGAGGCTTCCCTGGAGTGCCCTTCACCTCCCAGTTATTAGCCCAAGTCGATAGTACTGGTGCAGATATTGTAAAAAGGACTACTATAAGCTCAAGACTAAAGCAAACTGTAATGGTTCTACTCTTTCTTTTTTTCAAAGTAAGAAAAATGTACTGACTGAGTAGGTGATAGCTAATTGGAAACTGCAATCAAGTGTTCACTTGTAAATTAATTAAGAATTTAAAAATTGATGTGCAGATTAAAAGTTATCCTAGGATTCTTAGAGTTGTAGACATGGTGAGAACATGCTTGTATTTTTCATATTCTGGTCTGTGACTTCAAAGTAAGAGTTAATAGTTCATGGCTATTTAAAATTTTTTTTAAGTATTGCTTTTTTCAGGTCTCCCTTATTTCATAAAAACTCTGACTTTTAAATTTTTATTATGCAAGGTGGACATGGTGGTACATGCCTCTAATTCCAGCACTTGGGAGGCTGAGGCAGGAGGATCCTTACAAGTTCGAGACCAGCCTAGGCGACAAAGTGAGCTCAAGGCCAGCCTGAACTGCATTAGCAAGACCCTCAAAAAGGTAACAACAATGACAACAACAACAACAACAACAACAAAACCCTTTTATTATCCAGCACTTATAGTCATTATTGTCTCAACTTTTTTTCCACCTATTTTGCTATATAATAACAAATTCGTTCATTGCCAAATATGAGTATTCATTTTAAAAATTAGAGATAGGAGAATCTCATAAAGAAAATTGAGTCTAGTATTTCCTACCTGTCTCATATTTGTTCTAGAAACAGTAAAAAAAAAAAAATGAGAATAATATGGTCCACATAACTGCCATAAGTTTTCTGGGAACTTTAGGCTGTGGACCACGGTGAAACACTCACTGTCAGAATCAACATTCACACTATGCCCAGGATGTTTCCAATGCTGGAAAATCACAGAAAGCTGGCCTTTTCATGGTGCTATCACTTTCACATAAGCATCATCCTTACCCCTACAAGGATCGTTTTTCACCAAGAACTCATCAAGTGCCATCCATCCACCTCCAACACGAACCATCACAGTACTTCGCAGGATCCGAACCAGCCGCAGTTGCTGTGAGTCTCCAAACTGCACAATGAAGAAAGAAAGAACCTCTATTTGTCAATAATAACCCTGAAGCTACAATGTTATGTGTGATCTGCAGAAGCTTAAGCAACCAACTTTACTCTCTTGCTTAGTTCATAGCGATTAGTAAAATCTCAGTCATGATGTGCGTTAGGCTGCTGCATGCTGATTTAGCCCAAAAGAAAAAGTTGAGGAAAAGATTCAAAGGTTATCAAGTATAACATTGAAACTTTATTCTAAATTTTTTTTCTTATAATAGAATCATCATTAGTACGGTAGTAATTGAGAAATGTTTTTAGAAATTAAACACAGCCATAAAAATTAGCACTGGCCCATTTGTTATGGGTTTATATAAAATAAGCAGATTCAAAGGAAAACACAATAAATTCATATTTCTCTCCATTAAAATTATTTTCTTTGTGGTAGTAGGGATTGAATCCATGGCCTCTGAACTGGACCACATCCCTATCCCATTTTTATATTTTTACTGAGACAGCTAAGTTGCCCAAGCTGGGCTTAAATTTGTGATCCTCCTGTCTCAGCACTGATAGCACTGGGATTACAAGCATGTGCTACCATGTCTGTCTTAAAACTACCTCTTACATTAAAACTCTTTTCCATTGAAATCTATGGGAGAAATCCTCACAAACACATTTTGTTTTCTTTAAAAAATTTTTGTTTTATGGAGAGTAGAGTAATACATGAGTATGACTAATACAAATTTCACAGTCAACTAAAATTTCTGCATCCTTAATGGCCTAAGAAACCAATTTATTTAAGGCTGGATTTATACGCCACTTCAGATTACTATAATAGGGTAACAGCCACTGACAAATTATTAATGATACAGATTTCAAATCTAAAAAAGTTTCTCCAAAACTGTTCGTACTGTTACTGTTGACACTAACAATCATCCTTTCCTTGCCCTTCCAATGAGTTGCCAATCACTTGGAATACGGTATAAATTTGTCATGTTCCAAGTAAATGCAACACTACAGGTAGTTCTGCTCATACGTTTATTTTTTTTGAAAGCCTGTGAGAAATGACTTTGTACTTTTAAATCATTTCTAATAGGCTTATATTCAACCTGTGAAAAATACTGTACTGCAATTTCATGATTGCCAACCCAGCAGACAACAAAGCAAAACAAACAGTTAAGCATAAGCAGCTTCTTTTTAAAGCAGGGAAAATACAACAGTGACACTATTTGTCTGGAATCATTATGAGAAACAGAAAACTTTAAGTGGAATGATCTGCTATTTTCAGTAACCTTCAGTGTTAGATTTCAGGAAGGAAACCCTTAAGCAAAGTCAACCCAGTCCTATCAGGATCCTGAAACTCAGCAGGGGCTGGAGAGCAGGCAGAAGGCACAGGAGGACCTCGTCTTTGTACACCCAGAGCTGTGAGATTCCTATTTCTAACCCTGATTTTTAAACATTGAGTTTTGACTATTTCATAAGTGAACCTGTTCCTGAAATGTAAATTTAAGTAACAAAACATGTATTGTGTTAGAAAAAAATTTGGTGTCACTACTAAGCAAAGGGAGAGGGGAGATTTAAAGAAAATTACCCTTAAGGAACCAGATAATCAGATAATTTTGGTCCAAGATTATGTTCAAAGCAAAAGTTTTAAGGACATCAATAGTACTTTTTAGGGATAAAATTTTAGTTCTATTAAACGTGAGTGCTTTTCAATCTTAAGAAGGCATTCTTCAAACAATTGATGCTGCTTTCAGAATTTCTTTAGTTTTCCTAATACCCCAATGTTGAAACAAGAAAAAGATTGATATTCTCTGTGCTTTAGTAAATAAAATCTTTTCAGAATTTCTTTTTATTGTCTGCACAAATAAATGACACTATCCCACTTGCTAACTCAGAAAATAACAAAAATGGCAAGGTAACATTTAATGTATTATAATAAATGAAATTTTACCCTGATTCGAGTATTACTATCTTATTCATGTGTCAAGTTATTGTGTTGTATTCTATAAACACATCAGTTCAATTTTTCTTGGGAAAAACCAATTTAAGTACATGAATACTTCTATTTTAAATAAATTATCTGCTTTCAAGAAATGGGAGTAAGTTGAAATTTAAGAGGTAATATGGCTTAAAATTGAGTGGCAGATAATGCTTAATATATTTCAGCTCCTATAGACAGTAATGTTCTTTACAAGAGAACACAGTAAAAACAAACAAACAAAAACCCTCCTTGAATGTTAACATGAGAACATTTCTTTTGTCCTTAGTTTAAAATCTAGCCATGCCATAGTGCCACTAGGCAGTTTATGCTGGCGTAAGTGTCACTGTAGACATCAGGGTAAGTGATAAGATTTGACTTCACATTTTGTGTATGTGACAACATTCCCCCACTTGAAGTCTCTGGGGTTAATGTTTCTACTCAGTGGATGACAAGCCCTACATCAACGCCTCAGCACAAATGGAAACAGCTGCTCTGGAGAGAACATGTCACTGTGGCTGAGTGTCACAGAGACCTCTCCATGCTCTGCCTCCCCTGCCGCTGCCAATCCTCCTGCGCTCCTGTGCACCACGGGTCCTCCACGTATGTGGAGAATCTAGTCCATGTTTGCTAAGTGCCTGCATAAGATATATGCTAAGAGTATTATTGAAAATTGGAATTTAAAATTGTGTTTGTAGCACTGTAGCCAGCTAAGCTACAATTTGTTATCTGGTTTACTTAAAAGTAATCTCCTCATTTGAGATGCAAGGCAAAAAGGAATCCTGGCTCGAGGACCCCACAGAGCGCACAGAAACACCACGCCAACCAACAATATAGTAGCCAGGGGAACAGCATGGGAAGACTGGCCATGGCAAGCTTTAATGACTATGAATTAGAGGTTTAAAAAAGTCATTTGGGACTTGAGAATACACATTCCGCTCATTTATACCTGATTTCCCAGGAAGAACTGATAAAAAAAAATGAAAATGGAAGAAAGACACAATTAGTTTAATAGGAAACTTTCTATGAGACTTGAGAACACACCACACTCTCATACACTGGATATAGTAACTGGTTTAGAAATGTGCAGGTACCCAGTTGTCCCAATTTCAAACAAAACAATCAAAAATTTTTCTCTACCAATTTATTGGAAAATCTTAGCATTTCAAATTTAAGTAAAAATTTTGACTATGTACATGGTTATTTTTCAGGATGAAAGTATAAAAATAAATAATGTTACATTTACAAGTAATACACTGTTAGGGAAACTCACACATTTCCTATCTAGTTACTACCTATCAGAGATGCTCCACAAGAGAAAAAATAAAGACAAAATGATGAAGTCACACTGTTTTTTGGCTCTGAATATGAACTGAGTTCACCTGCACAGGACTAAGTTCACTGAGATTCCAAATACAGGAGAAGTAAAAATTACTGCTTATTTCTCATATTTATAAAAATGAGTCAATATTCTGACTTCATGGTTCCACTTTGGAATAGCTTTGTTTTTCAAAATCTGGACAGTTACCTCTAACTAAAGTAAAATACAAAGTAATATGAAGCAACTTGAATTTATGAGGTTTGAGTATTTCACTATAAATAATTCTTTTTTCTTAACAGTAATATGTATATGCTGTTAAAGGTCAAAGATATGCCCTAACAGGAAAAAAAAGCAGCCTATATTTATATAATTTAAAATGAAAAAGTTAAGAGTTCCACATACCACTGAATTTGACATGTAAAAATAATTAGAATTCCTACAAAACATCACAGATCAAACTTTACACAAATTTCAACTTCTATTCTTTAAAGGAATTACAAAGTTATTTGGAAAACTTACCCTGTATTTGTTATCACCAATCTGTTCAACTTGAAATCGTTTTGCACATTTACACTTAGCTACCTGCCTTGTGACCTGTCAAAAACAATGATGAAACAGTCACTTTAATCTTAATCTCACATAGTAGAACCCTTAAAAACTGTGACACAACAACTAAAGTGGAAATAAAATGCTTTCAGGAACTGCACAAGATGCCCTGGAAAAACACACTAATGTCACTGCAGAGTGGGAAGGCAAGGAGTACCTCATCTTCAATTTTGTCAGCGTCTGTGATGGGTTTATATGCATCTTTATTGGGGTGAAGAGCTGCCACAAATTCATAGTAGTCAATGTACCCATCACCATCTCTGTCAAAGATATCTGCAACTGCGCTCATCTCCAGGCGACTGGTGGGGAATTCTAAAATTGGCAAACACATAGTAAGTACTATATCATAACGCTAATTCCACCTCAAGACATTTTTAATTTCTTTAATTGGAGTCTGGCTGATTAAATTATCAGAATGATCAAATGTGTTAAAAATTGACTAATAGCATCATAAACAAACAGACATACATGTGATCTAAATTTATCTTTATTATTCAGGTGAATCATATGAAAATGCTGTTTTTGTAGGTTGAGAACTTTTTAGTCTGCAATTTCATTCACTTCTACTACTCAAGTGAGTAATTTATATAAAATTTACTTTAAGAATTACTGCTAGTAAAATCTTCTAGGGAAATCACACACAAATGAACCATCACATGAGAAGGTATGAACACCTTAAAAGTTCCTATAGGAGTCTAATGACTTAGTGTCAAGTTAGATCAAAATGTGAATTATAATACAGAGAATTACACTTATTGATTTTCTGTTGCATGTCAGGTAGTTGGCAGCCGTTGAAGCTAGAAATTGAACACACATGCAGGGCTGTAGTATGACTGGGAACAAAGAGACACCTCAAAGAACAAGGTAAGGCTGCAGCTGAAGACTCCTGGCTCTAACTCCAGTTAACAAGATAGAGACTGCGGCCACAGGCATCTCACTCCAGCTGTCTATTTCCTACCACAAATGTTATCATGGAGATAAGACAGTTGTTTTAAATCAGCAAAGAATACCACTTAGAGAAGTCGTTGAGGTGACTCTCCAGGTTCTGCTCATATCTTGCCCTTTGCTCAGTATCCCATCTGCTTTTTTTTTGAAGACCTAATAAGTACATGCCACCCAGAGAAGCTCTCTGTCTTAGCCCCTAGAGTCTCAAACTCTGCCAGAGGGTTTTGATCCTCCTAGAGCCCTAAAATCATACCACTTGGCTCATTTATCTAAGTCTTTGCTGTACACTCATTTGGGAGACTGGGGATACTGACCAGATCTTCAATACCAGGTAACACACAAAAACCCTGCAACTCAAACATTATTCACTTTATTATGCTAACAGTGACACAGCTTTGTAAAGGGACGTATCTGTAGTCACATAATTAGCAAGTGTGTATGACTTCACAACCATAAATTTAACCAAAGATACTTTTTTTTTTTAAAGGCTGGTGACTTTCTAGCTGATTTAAATGCAATACCACTTCGATGGGTCCACAGTTTTAAATTGTGCTTACTGCCTTTAAACGCTGTGTCAGTTACAGTGATCTCCTTTGAGGCTTGCTTACTTGAAGAAAGAATTCCATCGATAAACTCTTGCCGGGTGATCTTCCCATCCT
This sequence comes from Cavia porcellus, assembly GCF_034190915.1. Taxonomy (NCBI): domain Eukaryota; kingdom Metazoa; phylum Chordata; class Mammalia; order Rodentia; family Caviidae; genus Cavia; species Cavia porcellus. Next base: position 2,382,594 of record NW_026947493.1, read on the forward strand.
GATCTTTATCAATTCTCCGGAAGAAGTCCATCACTCGAGATTTCTTGTGATTCATCCACCGCATGTATTTTTTGCGCCAAATATCAAAATCAAAGTTAGCAAATTCCCTCAGCTAAAAGAGCAAAAGATATTTTGCTTGAGTTAGCACTCTGCTCACATTACATTTTAAACTTTTAAAGAATAATCCTCTAGATAATGCACACACCTCTCCCACACCAAAGAAAATAATCTTGTAAAGGCAACTCAGAAACATTTTTACTGTCAAGTTTACTTCATTCTTTACAAATAAAATCATTAAAATTAATAAAGGGAGAATTTCCCATGTCACCAGAGTCACCAAGCAATGTGTTCTAGTTCTGTGCCTGTGCCCGCTCAGCAACTCCTAGGCGACCTGCAATCTATCTCCCTCTGCACCCACGCTGCCACTCAGCTCCCACAGCTGTCTAAAAATGCCCCAATGTTAGGACCAGAAACTCCACAATGAGCTTACAGAGTACATAGTATTCAAAGCTCTGAATTATAAAGTTTCATTTCCCAGGCAGTACCATCATAGAACACCTCAAGATAAAGCTCTCTTTAAGGAGTCAGCTTCTCGTCGAAACATAGTACTATTTTGCTTTAATGATTCCCTAAATGATTCCAAATCTCACTTCTCAAGTCTTTTACAAAGGTACACATCCTCTTAGAATTCATCTTCAAAGTACAACATGCATTCAGATAATAACAGTTTCTTATGTAAAAGAAAATCAAGACTGTGGCACGGTGGGGTACTGTATGAGGGTGAGTGACAACACAGAGATGAACATGTGAATTTCCCAACCTCTTCCAGCCTGTCCAAGGCATCATTGAGCTTCCTCCTCCTTTCCAATGCGAGGAGCCAGACTTGCTGCCACTTGCTCACCAGCAGGTTCACCCTGGGATTCTTGGTTTCGATTTGTGCTTGAGATCCAGAGGGATATAGACCGGATGCTGGGAAGCGTTTTCCTGTTAGAAGTGTAACTTCAGTTAGGATGGCATGGCTTGTTTCCAGCACTCTGGTTTGTGTTAATGCCTGGCCTTTTGTGGTGCTAGCCAGGAATGCATCAACTTAATTACTGGTGTCCCAAGCTGAACTATCTTATTTCAGATGATGCATGATGTCGAAGTACAAACCTGTTTCACTTATTAAAGCCCACATACTGATTATGTAAATTAGAGAAATACATCTTGATGGGGACATTTAAACTAATTAGAAATGCTCTCAATGAAGCTGTGGTTAAAACAGCTTCCTGCTTGAAATTCGATCCACAGCAGTGATGACGCAGCATTCCTGCACTCCTCCTGCACTCCTCCTCTTTGTTAAGGCCAGAGAGAAATCTCCCCCATGTGGAGACATTCACCTTAGGGTAGTTACAGCAGACTTGGCTGCACTTCCTAGAACATATACAAGGCTGACAGGAGAAAAAGTGGGAGATGGAGACCTTGGTGTCTGAAAGTTGGAGTCAGACACTTTAAAAACCCCAACAGAAGAGAACACACAAGTGTGTACAGAGTCCCAACTGTATCCCAATTTCACTGCATGTTTCCTAAACGTAGTCTCATACCCAAGATTTCCATGTCTCTCCTTCTGGCTGTTTTTCATAAGTTTCTGTAATTCTACACAACAATCATGCAATGTATTTTTATTATCTAAATATCCTTTCCCTGGAAATAAGACCTAGCTGTAAAACAAGCAACCTCCAAAACTAGACACCAAACATGTCCACCTCCGTAAGCCTGTCCTTGCCTTCCCTGCCCATCACTACCCTCTTGCTCAGTGGCTACTGTGTAAGGCAGGTGAGGCAAAGCTAGGCTGGCTGGTGTTTGGTGTCTAAGTTCCAAGACTGATTATTTTCTAGCTAGGTCTTATTTTCAGAGAAACTTGGTAGTTAGTTGTTGGCTAGGAAAATGATTGGCCTTTAGTCATCATATGGGATACTGGTGTCCATGCTGGGAATCATATTGATGATATATATTGGGGACTTAACTGTATGCCAGGCAGTATGTCAAGCATTTCACATGCATCAGCTCATTTTCCTCTTGCTGTAGTCTCTGTAACTATCTCCCTTAAAGGACAGGAAGTTACAGGGAATGTGAGGAAGCTGTCAGGATTATTTTTCAGTTGCTAAGTGGTAGGGAAGCCGAGGGGTGTGCTTCTGGTGGGCAAAACAGGAATCAAACAGCTCAAACCCCACCTTATAAAAGATATTTTAGGGGATTAGGGATATAGCCCAGTGGTAGAGTGCTTGCCTCGCATGCATAAAGCCCTGAGTTCAATCCCTAGTACCACCAAGTAGAATAATATAAAATAAAAACATGTTTGAGGTTAAAAAAAATGTTAAGGGACCAGTCAGAAATACTTAACTTGCAGGATACAAATTGTTTCTCATACATAGTCTCTGAGGTACAGCTTTTAATATGTTCTTGTTGTGTTGTGTTGGCCTGAAGTGACATGAACATGAGCAAATCTAACAGATCACTTCACTAAGGGGCAGCTAGGTGAGGGTCTCTATCCAGGTCAGGGTCGCCTGTCAATGCTCAATTACAATGCTATTTATGTAACAGAAGAAAAAGAAGACACTTCACAGGACAGTTTGTGTCCCTGCAAACTTTTCCAATTCTTCAAGCAAATAAAGTTAAATCCAGAAACCCAGACACAGCTTTCTAGTTTTAAATAAGGTGCTATAATCCGTAAGTCCATGTACCTGCTCAAAAAGGTCAAACAATAAAAGGAAATTAACCCTTGTGCTGATTAACGATTCTCACTTCAAAGGAATTAGCCATTGCTTACTTCCTGCTCGCCCCTTATCCAGGACGGGAATGTGGGACTGCAGCGAGGGAGGGTCGGCAACTCTCCTTTTATAGGTTTTGGTGACTTTATCCACATCAGGCTGTTTCCTGGTCATTTCCTCCATGAAAGACTGCAGGGAAAGAGACTGCGTCAGTTAAATAAAACTAAACCAGACCAAATCAGCCTGAAGAATAAACATGAGGACAAAGCAGAGCAGTCAGTCTATGACTTCTGAAGAATAAATGACAACCTTGTATCTTTAAAAATTGCTAAACTAGCGTGCCACATTTACTGACTTCTAAAGAATGTGAAATGCCATGGCTGGTAAGGAGAACTGTTGGGAGCCGCAGCCCCGAGCCCGGTCGCCTCACTTGGCGGACGTGAGGCCTGTGGTAAAGAGCAAAGCCTGAGGTAGATTACCCCTCCCATCGAATATGTTAGTTTCCTGCTTACCGCGTAAACAACCCGCTCAACAATATAGTCTGCCTGGCAACTGATGATGTTAGCCAATCAGCTTGCCTTGCTTACTTTAACATGATTGGACACTGTACCCGTATATATACCGGTGCCACCCCTGGGCGGAAGAAGAAGCCAGGTAGAAGCCCAGAAGTAAAAGCCCAAAAGGAGCCGCGGAGAGCGGACCGGTAGAGGCTTTGGGGCAGACTGAAGCACAAAAGGAGCCGCGGGGAGCGGACCAGAGGAGGCTTCAGCTGGGAGAACCCAGGGCAGGCTGTACGGAGAAGGAAAATAAAAAGAAAAGGTTGTCCACTACCAGACTTTGTCGTGTGTCCTTCCTGCCGGCCGGGAGCGGACATCGACATTTGGAGGCCCGCCCGGGGACTGATCACCCCCGAGACGTGGAAGTGGACAACGCTCCAGTACAGAGCTGCGAGACAGGTGAGTTGGGGATAAGCCTGGGCTCTGGGTGGCGCGCACCTACAGGGCTTTTAGACTCCCCTCAGGCTCACGCGTAAGTGGCGGATTCCTTGGGCCTCACGCGGTGAGTAACATATTAAAAGATGGGAAACATGTTAGGTAGCAACACTAAGAGCGAGGGTGGTTGTGGAGAAAGCTCTCAAGAGCTTACAAAAGTACGCAGGGTATCTGAGCAGGCCCAGTCAGGGAGCTCCCGAGAGGGGTCCGTCAAGGGGAACAAGGATGCTAAGGAGGAGGACGGGGCTCTAGCCTCGGAGTCGTCTGACTCCGAGGACGAGGGAAAGTTGAATGGCAAGGAGGCCAAAGAGACCAGCTGTCAGGAGCCCAAGTCGCTCGATAAGGAGTCGCAGGGTTCTTTCCCAGTAATTCAGGGTACCACAGAGCCATTTGTTGACTTTGTGGCCCGAATGCAAGATGCTGCCGATAAGATATTCTCTGATCCGGGAGTGGCTCAACCGCTGGTAAGACAGCTGATTTTTGAGCAATGTACAAAGGAGTGCAAGGCAGCAATAGCTCCTCATAAGAACAAGGACCTCAACGCCTGGATTAGGATATGCAGAGAGATAGGGGGGCCGCTCTCCAACTCGGGAGTGGCTGCTCTCCTGGCCGCGGCTGTACAGCAGAGGGGACCTCGCGGGTTAGAAGGGGAATGTAAGGCTAAAGGGTGTTTTGCCTGCGGGGAGCCAGGACACATTAAACGTCATTGCCCAAACAATGCAGATGCTAGGCCTCGCCCTAGGAATGAAGAACCATATGTTTGTGGGCGATGCAAAAAGGGATCACACAAAGCTGAGGAGTGTAGGTCGGTCTTTGATGCTCAGGGCAACCGTATTTGTGGACAAGATGCTAGAGAGCCAAAAAACGGCCAGAGGGGGCCCCCTTCACAGGCGGGCCCCCGCCCCAGAGACAGGACAGCTCAGGGTGGCAGCCTTCAACAAGGGCCACCCCTGGGTCAGCAGGTGTGGACCTCAGTGTCGCCTCCAGACTTATACAGAAGGTCACCATTAGGACGGATGGCGTTAGGACCCTAAATGACATGCAAAAGCTATTGGGAGACATTAATTGGATTAGGCCATATTTACATATACCAAATTCAGATCTCAAACCCCTGTTCGACCTTCTAAAGAGAGACCCAGATATAGCCTCCCACAGGAGGCTCACTCCTGAGGCAAGAGCTGCCTTACAGAGAGTGGAAAAAGCCTTAGGTGGGGCTACCTTACACAGAATTGAACCAGGGCGACCCTTTGATGTCTGTTTGCTACAGACTAGTCTACAGCCTACAGCGGTGATTTGGCAGAAAGGACCACTACTGTGGATACACCCTAAGGTCTCACCTGCAAAAGTCATAGAGCATTACCCGGAGGCAGTCGCTTCATTGGCCCTTGAAGCGCATGATAGAGCTGTCCAACATTTTGGCTCAGGACCACAAGCCATCCGAGTACCCTATACCGCCAGCCAGATCAAGATCCTGGCTGCCTGCATAGATACCTGGGCCATTCTGAGATGTGTTTTCCATGGGGATATAAACAATCAATACCCTAAAGACCCTATCTTGTCATTTGTCACTCAGCACCCTATAATTTTTCCAAAGGTTACTGCCTCTGAGCCATTAGTCCTAGCAACTACAATATACACAGATGGCTCCAAGACGGGGATAGGCGCCTATGTGATCCTAGGCAAGCCCCCGGTTACCATACAATTTAAACCAGATCAGCCTCAGGTGGTAGAACTGCAGATCGTTAAAATGATTCTTGAACGGTTCTCAGAAGCCATTAATATTGTCTCCGATTCTAGGTATGTGGTCAATGCTATGCAAGTGCTTGAGACTGCCGGTTTAATTAGAGCCACTTCCACAGTGGCTGGACTGTTCCTGTCTATCCAGACATTGCTTCAGAACAGACACCATAAGGTCTTCACCACCCACATAAGAGCACATACATCCCTGCCGGGGCCCATGGCACAGGGGAATGCGGCTGCTGACACTGCCACTCGCCCGTTATGGATTTTTACCTTACTAACACCAATCGAGCGAGCCCGTGCCTTCCATGATAAATTTCATGTTAATGCCAGGACACTAGCAAACCATTTCCATGTTTCTAGAGCAGATGCATGAGATATCGTGCGACTATGTGACTCCTGTGCCACATACAAACCTGCCATACCGATGGGAGTAAACCCTCGAGGTTTGATCCCTGGTGATGTTTGGCAGATGGACATCACACATATACAGGAGTTTGGGACTCTTAAATATGTTCATGTTTCCACAGACACCTGTTCTCACGTCATATTCGCAACAGCAGAAACAGGTAAAAAAGTGTCTAATGTGATCAATCATTGCCTGGCAGCTTGGGCCGCATGGGGCAAACCAAAAATATTAAAAACTGATAATGGACCAGCCTATATAGGCAAAGCCTTCAATGAGTTCTGCAAAATGATGGAGGTTCAATTAAAACATGGTATCCCATACAATCCCCAAGGTCAAGGAATCATTGAGAGGGCTCATAGAAGCCTCAAAGAAATTTTACAAAAACAAAAAGGGGGAGTAGGCCAAGGCCTGGCCCCAAAGGCACGATTATCCATGGCACTATTCACACACAATTTTTTAAATTTAAATAATGATAATCGCTCCCCAGCTGTGGAGCACTGCAACCCTTCCCCCAACCATAAAGGGTGGGTTAAGTGGAAAGATGTCCTGACAGGACAATGGATGGGCCCGGATCCAGTGGTCAGCTGGAACCGAGGCGCAGTTTGTGTTTTCCCACAGGAATCGGGACGAGAACCACTGTGGATACCGGAGAGACTGACACGGGCAACAAAGCCCTCGACTGAAGATCAGACCTGCCCTACTGGAGATCCATCACAGACCAACCAATAAGATGAATAGAAATAGCGGTAGCCCGAAATGGACAAGAAGATCCTCAGGCATATGCATGGCTTGCTCAATTGGCCCACGACCGAGTCTAGATATGGCGGGCATCCCTCATTCTCCTCCATAAGGTGACAATACACAGCAGGGTAGGTGAGTCAATGACGGGTAAGAGCGTGCCTCCCCAGCACGACTCAACCTAAGCCAGGCCCTACCCCATCCTGCACGTAAGCCGCTGGACTGTTAGATGCTGCCCAGGTCTAAATTTCTCTCTGAGGGGACTTCTTTACGGAGAGGAAATGAGTGCAAGCTTGTGTGCATCCAGGTTCCGTCCAGTTTGTGCCTGGCCCTAGAAAAAGGACGAGGGCCTCAGGGCCTTGGCAGACCATGGGACGGCCGACCAGGGTCTAAGCCAAGGACCTACGGTGGGCCTACGCATAGGGCATAAGCCTCTGCACCCAGTCCAGAAAGGGCTACGATGCGCACATTCATAAAAAATAAAAAAGGGGGAGATGTTGGGAGCCGCAGCCCCGAGCCCGGTCGCCTCACTTGGCGGACGTGAGGCCTGTGGTAAAGAGCAAAGCCTGAGGTAGATTACCCCTCCCATCGAATATGTTAGTTTCCTGCTTACCGCGTAAACAACCCGCTCAACAATATAGTCTGCCTGGCAACTGATGATGTTAGCCAATCAGCTTGCCTTGCTTACTTTAACATGATTGGACACTGTACCCGTATATATACCGGTGCCACCCCTGGGCGGAAGAAGAAGCCAGGTAGAAGCCCAGAAGTAAAAGCCCAAAAGGAGCCGCGGAGAGCGGACCGGTAGAGGCTTTGGGGCAGACTGAAGCACAAAAGGAGCCGCGGGGAGCGGACCAGAGGAGGCTTCAGCTGGGAGAACCCAGGGCAGGCTGTACGGAGAAGGAAAATAAAAAGAAAAGGTTGTCCACTACCAGACTTTGTCGTGTGTCCTTCCTGCCGGCCGGGAGCGGACATCGACAGAGAACAAATTAAAATTAAAGACAAAAGTAAGAAGGAAGCCCATATATGGGAGCAGTCATGTGAATAACATATCAACCAAACTCAAACTTCAACCTTTTCCACAACAATTTTTCGTGAGCGTTTGACTGCAAAGGAAGAGGTCAGCCAGGGAGTTCCTGAACTCTTTATATACATATTTGAAATACATAAGATGGCTCTGACACATCTTGAGATAAGGCAGCCCACATTAGGTGGGAATATTTTGAAGAGTCCTAAGCGACTTCAAGGAAGCTAAGAGTTGAACTGTGTTACAGGTCTGTTTCAAGGGTGGGCTACCTGGCCGTTTGGATATACCCCATGTTTATCATTACCACCTCCTAGGTCCACCTTACGTAAAACACGTGTGAAGGCAGAGAAAGGCAGGGTCTGTGGCAGGCAAAAGTGAAGAGGGAAGGGAGGCACTTCGGGACTGTTTATCATTCTGGAGTTCTGCGACCACTTCAACCCCCTGATAGAGAGCGCATGACCTAGACAGCAGTGGCCAGGACAGGCATGCAGATCTTAGACTTGTAGTACAGTATGACAACTGCGAAGGTAACTGCTCAGCTGAGCTGACATGTAATGCTTCTCACTGTAAATACATATTAAACACACTGGAGTGAGCGTGATGTCCACCTCTGCAGACTTTAAACCAAGCAGGATACAGGGGAGGGTAATTTTCTGAGAAAGACAACTATTCACCCTGTTATGACTGATACATTGTGTCAACTTGAGAAATCAGAGCGGCTTAACTCAGTAAAAGTCCTCAGCCCTCTAGGATCTTGTTCATTGCGTGAATTTGACAATTGTCAGTTAGAGATTTAACTAAATGATTCAGCAGGGAGCCAGGGTCCTCACTTAGTAAACATCCTCAGCCTGTGCAAGGCAGAGAAAGGTAGGGAGCTGGTGTGAGTGCTACACCCCCCCCGAAGGGGTGCGGCCTGCTTACAGTATGAGGGAGAAGAAACTGTGCTGTCTTCTGCCACCTTGCACTGTGGCCCCAGTGCCATGCCACGCTGCCTTGGACTACGGACTCAAACCACCACAAACTGTGAGCTAAGCAGACCTGGCCCTTCTTAATTTTGGGCATCAAGTATTTTGCCCAGCAATGTGAGGAAAGTAACCAAGACATTTCAGGTATGATGTGAAGTACTGATGGTCATCTTGGGAGAGAGATGAAATGCAACCACAACACAATAAAGTTAACTGCCAGTTAAAGCTATGAAGAGTGAGACTGGCAAGAGAAGATGCAGTGCAAGGAGCAGTCTTGTTAGCGCTAAGAAACAGGAGTGAGCAGAGCTCACGGTTAGAAGACAAGAGGTGGTACAGAAGCCAGCGCGGGGCAATGGAGCCGAATGTAACTTCAAAGAGGCCAATGTAAGAGTTTTGCAAAGGTCCAGTGGGAAACTCTGAAGAGAGAGGTTTTAGGGCAGCTGCAGACCGCCAGGAGCCAGGGGTGGGGGAATATGCTAGATGAAGGAAAGCAACACACAGCAATCTTTTCACAGAACTGAAGGGAGAGAAAGAAGCTGCAGTGGCTAATGGGCTGGGATGAGCTGAGCTCACCTGGTGCTCTGCGATGAGGGCCTTCACCTCCTCAATCTCTTGGGGGATGTCTTCTTTGTCCTTCTCATTGAGTGTAGTTTCAGCCCACTGCAACCAAGCCAGTAAAGCTTCCAACAACTCCTTTTTAGCAATGAGCCCAGCCAGAGCACTCGCTAATCTTTGCTGATGCTGCTTTGCCCAGGCCAGTACCTGATGGAGAAAAAGGTTTTGCTGAATGTCTCAGTGTAAAATACATAAATTTTAAGTGTAAATCAGGATCATCCTAGCTAGACCATGTGCCATTCTTCAGTGGTGCCAAAACTCAGCCTGAGGAAGAGATGGGAGCCCTGCATGATATTCGCCACCACTAGAAATTTAATGATGTTATCAATCACCTAGGTTTCCTTTTGTTTCTAACTTCAGTTCAAATATTTATCCTTTGAAGGGTCAAGTGGGCTTAGGCCACACAGCACAAAGCAGAAAGTTAAACTGCTAAGATCTGAATTAAGGAGCTAATTCACACTGTGCATAAGCTCACTTGGCAAGTACACACTGTTCTAAAACACTACTCAATGCTGGATCATTTGACAGACACAATGTGGGAAGGGGACAGAGTGCCACACAGTGAGCCAGAGGTCTCAGGGACATAGCTCAACATTTCTTTAACTTTTTTTCCATTTCTTTAACTTTTAAAGAAAAATACATTTCAGAGACTGACAATGCACATAAGAAGGACATCACTTCCATGAGGGGGCCTTGCTTTCCCACATCTGTGAGGTGCACCTGAACTGCTGAAAATTTCCCACACACCTCCACTCTGAAGGCTGCGGGTAGACTAGGGCAGACACACTGACCTCCTCAAACCTGGCCCGGATGATTGTTATCCAGTGCTTAATGGTGGTGATGGAGTCAGGGTGGCACATGGCCAAGACAGCATCACCCATACTGGTGGCTTTATTGAGATCAGCTCTTTTCTCCTCCAGTTTCTTCATGAATTCCTACAGCAGAAATGAAGATTTCAATTAGCTGCTGGCACTGTCTGAAAACAAAACTCTGGTGACATTAATTTACTGTCAGCATTAACTAAATGAATAAGAACATTAGTTGATTTATCCACAGTTGGAAATCATCTACCAACTGGGAAGGCAAAGCGGGAAAAATGGAAAATTAAGTACTTTCTAATATGTATGTTAAAAGAGAATGTAGAACAGCATCTCATGCTTTAATAATATATATCATACAAAAATAATTCTCCAAAATTTGTATACATTTGGAAGTAAGATTGGAAGATACAATATTGCCAGATAGAAATAACACTGCTTGCGAAAAAAAAAAAAGGATTTTGTGATAGAATAAATGATTTTATCTCTCTTAAATGTGTTTGTTATTGTAGATTCAAAGTTCAATTAATAATGTACTCTTGATAACCAAAGACATATTTTGCCATATACCTAGCTTTAAAAATATAGTCCTTACTATAGGCTCTCTCAAATGCAAGAGTAAAGAAAAGCAGATATTGGTAGCATCTGTGGTTCTCTAGAGGACAGCTGTCCGCAGCACACGTTTGAAATCATTCCCACACCCTGAAGGGCCAGAGTGGTGGCAGCCAGAATCGGGTGGATGGAACCAACTGCCCACTCCACTCTATGCTCTTCCAATTCAGTCTGAGGGTTGTCTATTCACATGGGAAAGCTTGTCATTTTTGAAACTGGATTGTACTGAGATATCTTCAGTTCTGATGTTAGTAAGTTAAATATTTTGTTTTACTTTGGTGAATGTATGAAAGGAAGCAGAGGAAAAGAAAAAGAATGAACAGTGTCCTGGAAAATATTATATAGAAACACTTTTAAAATTGTAGTTTTATACTACATACAATATTTTTAAATAATGTAAATTTTAAATTTAAAATTAAAACATTACATGTAAAAATAAAATAATCCTGCTCTGGTTATTCTCCTCCTGTAAGTTACCTGCTTCTCTGGTGACAGTGGTTGCATTATAAACAAGACCCCTTTCTTTGGGTATGAAGTTTGCATGCTAGACCTCAATAGCAGGTGCTAAATGCTACTGGAACTCAACCCTATTAGTTGGCCTCAGCCCACAGTAATACAATGTAGATTTCTAAATACTGAGCTGATTCAAAATTTATAATACATTTGATGTAGTTTTACTATTCTTTATTTTAGCTTCAAATTCAAATGGTATATATAGCATTACATTTCACCAGATAATGCTATACAAGCTTGCACCACTTTTTGTAATGACACGGCAGTATTTCACTGCTATAGGTTAGCCAATCCCTCTTTAAGAGAGAGTAACTAAAACAAAAAGTCTATTAATGATGTAATCCATGCTACACTGGAATGAATGACGAATTTCCAACTTGGCCTTGAATGGCAAAGTTATCAGTGGTGTTAAAAGGTCCTTTAAAGCTCACAGAAAATGCTGACTTCAATGATACTTTGAGTGTTAGCACTGTGAATTTCTGACTTTTCATGTCAAAGATGAAAATATTTGTTATGAGCTACCTGAACCACTCTCTCAAGGGTATTGCCAACTTTCATGCATTACCACAGAAAAGATCTTAGTCTGAAAACTAAATGAACAGATCTTTACTTGGTTAGTTATTCATCAGTATATCTGTTTATGGAACTCATACCCTAGGGTTTGTCTAAAAAAGATTTCAAAAGCCTCTTGATTAAAAACAGAAATGGCAGAGGCTTAAACATAAAATCCATTAAGTCCCGTGAAGCATAATACTGGGTTTCACAAACCCATTCCTTACTTTTCTACTATAAAGTTTTACTTTCGTGTCATACCAGCCAGCCATGCATCTCAGCAGCTGGGCCTGAAGGACACAGAAAGCAATTTGTGTTTACCTACTTGCTACAATGAAAGGCAAGATGTGTGCAAAAGTGTCAAACCAGGCTTTACACTCATGTTATGCTCTAACAGGTTTTGTCTGCTCACCCAAGTATACACCCACACCACTCTAGGATTTGTTTGTAAAAACATTTTCTTTTGATTTTTCTAGTAGAAGTAGCCTGATTCAATACAATGGCACATGAAAAATCAGATTTGCAAGTTTTGGAGGAGATCAAAAGTGAATCATCAGATAACTCATGTATGGATGATGAAGATGATCATTATGGTAAAATACATGTTTCAGAGCAGAAGAGTGTTGTGAGTACAAGATGATGATGACGACAATGATGACTTTGATGTTGAACATGTCAGCTGAAGTTTCTGTGATAGTGAAATGGAGCAATAATTAACTGATACAGGGAATCTAGACCTCCTTAATTCAGAGGACAAAACAGCATATTTAAATACATACTTGACAAATTGAAGTGTAGCAAAATGGCCATGCAACCAAATGGAATGATCCAATGTTAGAATTAGTTCTGAAAATATAGTGAGGGTCTCGGCAGGGGTGAAACATATTGAATGGAAATTCATTCATTCATTGTTGAAAATTGTAACAGACGAAATGCTAGAAGATGCTGTGAAATACACAAAGGCTAAAATGCAAGTAAAAATGTTCTATATGCATACTCAAAATGTTTCATAGTCATATTTAAAAAATCTATTTATTGTGACAGCCCACTAGCTGAACTGAAAGCATTCAGAGGTATTCTGAAGTTAGCAGGGAATTCTAATGGTAATTGCAGAAATGTAAAAGACTCATGGAAAAGTGAGGTCAAAATGTGGCACAGAAATTTATGCCTTTACAGATGCAAAGACTTATCATGCTTTCAATTTAGAAATTTATTCTGGAACTCAGTCGTCAGCTCTTTATTCATACAGTAATAAGCCAAATGATGCTGTGAACAGATTTGTTGCTCCCATCTTCCAAACTAATCATAAAGTAACATTCAACAATTGGTGTGATGGTTTCCAATTTGTGTTATATGTGCTAACAGAGATTGGCTGACTAGCACAGGAACCATATGTAGGAACAATACAGAAATTCCAAATAAAGAAAGGTTGCAATTTCAAAACAAATGGTATAGTACAACCTTTGGATTTCAGAAAGATTTACACTGGCCTAGTATATGACAAAGAAAAACAAACTGGTACTGCTGTCAATATTGCATCATAATGGATATATTGATAGGGAGTATTTGACAAAATCAAATTCTGAAATGGAAACTTTCTACAACAAAATCAAAGGTGGAGGAGATGTTGTTGATGAGTTACACAGTAATTATGACATCATATGAAACACAAAACATTGGCCAATGGTGTGTTTTATTTGAGCTTAAATGTGTGGTATAAATAGATAGTTTACAAAAAAAAATAACAAATGCAAAAATACAACAGAGAAATTTTCTTAGAGGACTGGGAATGGAATTCATAAGAGATCATTAATAACAGCGGAAAAACAAAATGTTTCTGCCCAGGGATCTATACAAAAAAATTGTGGAGCATACTGGTGATCTGACAGGTGAACAGACAGGCATAGCATCCTAAAGACTTCTTACAACAACAAGAAAAAAAAAAAAGATGTCAACTATGCCCTACAAAAAAGTATAGGGGAAAAAAAAAACCATATGTGCTATCAGTGTGAGACTTGTGTGTGGAACATGCAGTTGCCATGTATGAAAGCTACCTTAAGTGTGACAGTTGAAGCAAAGATTATTTCTGTGGTAAACTTTTATTTTTGTTTACATTGTAGCTCACATAAATTTTTATTTTTAGTGTCATCATTTACATTTTGTAAGCAAGAACACTGATGATGTTAAAATGCTGTTTATTGTACATGTGCAATACATATTAGTATGCACTGCACAATATAGTAAAAACCTCCTGACAAAACAGTAAGACCAGCAACCTGTGAACTGTATCTTACAAAAAAGCCAACCAGCAAAATACATGTGCTGTTAATATAAAGTGATGTGTGAATGTGCTGTTGTCATGTGTGTAGACTACCTTAGGTGTAACAACTGAAGTAATGATTTTTTTTTTTTTGTAGAATGCCTTCGGTACTTTCACTATAGTTCACATAGGAATTTATTTGTTGTTCTTTTTTAGACTCTTTACTCCAAAAAACTTGTTGATGCTGAAAAAAATGTATGCTTTTTTATAGATATTAAAATGCAATTTTGTGATTTTTTTCTGTTAAGCACTCATTGTTTAACATAATAAAACTCATAAAATCAGTAATTTATTAATAGAAATATTCTAGAGAATAAACATGGGCTTGACATATCTATGATTATGCCCCTTTATGACAAAAAATGTGTTATACTCTGTAGGTAAATGACTTGTCTCCTTTGCTTATAAAGGTCAAAGATACTAATTTATAATTCTACTAGCTCAATTCTACAAATTTCAAATGTTCATTAGGGAAGTTCCCTTCTTGAAATCTAGAGAAGAGTTAACAAATTGATCAATTCTGATCAATAGCCAAACAGCCACTTAGAAAAATCAATGTGATTCCCAGAGGTATAAAACAGAGTGCTCTAAACACCCGTGTGTATATGTGGGGATATTTGCACATTAGCAAGAGATGTGGAGATACATGCTGAAATGTACCAGATGTTTACTTCTTAGGAAGGAAGATATTCATGCACTTGATGATACTTATCATCAAATCTATTTCATCTGCTTTGTTTCATTTTCTCATTTAGTTATACTCAGTGTTTAGAAATTACTTACTTTATGCTGGTCAATGAGAGTTCGGAGAACATCCTCATCATCTGGGAGAACTCCGTGGAAACGCAGGGTTTGCTCTGCCTCAGCCAGCCACTCCAAGAGGGCATGTACCACCGAGTGGAACTCTTCTGCCTAACAGTGTTAACACACATACACATACACATACATATACATACCAGTGAGATCTCAAAATATGCCTGTTAGAGAAATTCACAGAACTGAAGAGATTTTTCCCCTCCATGAAAAAAAGCCTTAGATTTAAACTGCCTAATTATGTATATTACTCTCATTAAAAAGATAGTGATACATAGTGTTACATTTTGCAAATATCAGAAACTATGTAACAAGGCTTATGGTAGAATAATTCATCATTGTTAACAACTTGGTTTTAGGTGAATGGTAGCACACAAGACTTTCAAACTGAAAAACTATTCAAGCAGCAGCATTTCCCCTCCATAAGAAACTTTTAAGTTTTGAGGGAGGCAGAAGATAGGTCAAGGAAGTAATGCAATCAGGATTTCTTCCTTCCTTACAGTCTGGGGGAGAAACAAAGACCACTGCAGTTCTCCACTGCAACCTTCCGAGCTGAGGCTTCAATGCTTTCCAATGCACTCGACCATTACGAGCATGGTTCTTACCTGATGCAAGGCTGCTTCTAGCCGCGTCTGCTTTGAGATAGAAAGTGCACAAATGGTCTCCCAGCGTGTGCTCAGCTCCTGCATCTGGACTTTGACCCAAGAGGAATCATCACTGCTGCCTTCTATAAGCTCCCGGGCAGAGCGCTTCAAGGCCTGCACACTGCTGGTTCTCTTCCCCAGCTCTTTTTGGAAGACCTAAGAAAATCATAGTTTTTAGAATTAAGTTTTGATCATAAAATCACAATACTAAAATGTACTGATCTGAATACATAGGTTTATAAACTAACACTTGCAGACATCTGAGATCTGCAGTTTAATGGCCACAGCCCTGGCAGAACCTCAGATGGTTAAGAGCACCATCAAGAACACAGTCTTGTTTAACCTTTGTTTAGTTTTGTAACATCCTCAGGAGGGAACTAGACATGAGTATTGCTATGATTGTGTCTGGGTGTCACCCCAAAACCTCATGTAGTTATGAGGACAGTGTTAAATGAGATGTGCCTGCAGATAAACACACAAATGCATATGAACACAACGCACACATGTGCACGCACACAAGGAACAAAATCTAAAGATTTCATTTGTGAGAGGAATAGATGCCCCGAGTGTACTCTGTATACTCTGGCTTCCTAAGTCTTCCAATTTCATTACTAATGCTAAATGATTCATTCTTCTTGATGACCTTTAATATATAAAAAGTCTGGCAAGCGACGAGGGCAGTAAATATTTAGACAGTGAGCTTATAAAAATGGCATTTATGTAAAAGCAACACTACACTATTCCTTAATCACTGAATGTGTGCCAGGAAATGGAAACGTTTGTATTTATCATGCACAAAATGTTTGTTTCAATGTAAGCAAAGCAAGCAGTATTTAAATTTTTGTAGGCTTGATCTTTATTTTTTCTTTTATTTTTCTGTAAACATTCAAGTATCACAAACTCTTTTATAGGAATAATCACAGAATAGAAACAGAAAAGGGAAAACAAATATGCAAAAAACCATTTAAAAACATATAAATCAATATAGCATGATTAAGAAGTATAAAGAAAATATTTTAAAATGAAATACATTTTCTAAACTTTAAAAGTGCAGAGGACACACAGCAGATGAGGCAGAGTGTTATAAGGTATCTGTATATCAAGTCAACTGATACACCCTTTCTACTTTAGGACTATGCTTCTTGTTGCTTCCAAAGTTCTTCGAGTTATATTTTATGACTTGCTAATAATTTAGGATCTCAAACTTAGTATCAATTGTATCTTTGATTTGCATAACACATGTATAAGCAGACTGCAAAGAAACCAATTTTTTAAAAATGAATAATAAATAATAAATCTCTCATAAGAACATGCAGTTGACTCATAAATTGCTGCAGTGTAAGAGCAAGATTAAAGCAGTTTCCAAAAGAGAAGAACATCTAATCATGACCCCATAAATCATGTCACAAATCTATTCACTTAGGCAGTGACCTCATTCCAGGTAACTGAACATGTTTTTAAATTCTATTACATAATTATTTAAATGACTAATTAAAGATAGTAGAACATCTTTTAAAGCACCAAAAGATGAAATCACTGTTTTAATTACAAAAAGGTTTTAGATCTGGTAATTAAAAGTATCTTACTGAAACTAAAATAATTTTCTCCTATTGCTTTTAAAGTTGGCGTCCTGAGTCTGTTTAAATGCACATATATTTTAACAAATAAAGATCGTAACACAGAGTATGACACAGTCTCTTGCTTTTAAAGGGCTAATTCAATTGCTCATATGGCCTTCTCTAAACCAAAATAATCAAACATGATAAAGTTAAATGTCCTAGATAACAATACCTTGTGATTATCAATGAGATTCATCACCAAATCAATGTCCCCATGGACAGGCTGATCTTCTGCCAGCTGAGGTTCAACTCTATACAACCAATCAATAAGGGCCTGTAGGGCATCTGTGAATTGTCCAGAAAATAACAGTGCTTCCTCAAGTTTGTTTTGTCTAGGGGACAAAGATGGAAAAATTAAGTGAGTTCATTCATGCAGAGTAAGTGGTACTCAAAAAGTATGTGTTTCTTTGCTCTTCTTAGGGAACAAAACTTTTATGAAGTTATCTTTTATTCCTTAATTGTATGGTACCTGTTCTAAAACACCTTAATCAACAACTGTACAAATTAATAAGCCTTCAAGTTTCTTCATAATATGCCTTTTAATTTTAGAAAATTTTAAAATGTGTTTTTAAATGACACAATGAACAACTTCTTTAGCACACAGTTCTATGAATTTTAACATGGTGTAGAACCATGTGACACTTTACCACAACACAGAGACACACAAGAGTTTCACCATCCTGTCTCCTCCTCTCTCTTCACAGCCACACCCTGTCCCCATCTCTGGTTCCATTCACTGATCTATTATCACTGTAAGTGTCTGTCTTTTCTAAATGCTGTAACTGCAGTCATCTATAGGACACTGGAAAAAGGATGTAACCTTTTGAGACTGGAGAAGTAAAAAAAAATTTTTAAATCAACAGACACTGCAAAAATATACTGTGAAGTTCCCTAGAACTGCATATAACAGTATATTTAATCTTGATACAGGTTCAAAAATCCAACATTCAAAATGTTTTGGAATCAAACTTTTTAACAAGCAGTAACACAGTGCTTCAAGTGGGAAATTTCATACCATGAAACTCTCATTCATGTACAATATTATTAAAATTAAAAAGTTACTTTCACACTATATGTAGACGGTATATTGAAACAAAAGAATTTCATGGTTAGATGAGTCTCATTCTCACTTTATCTCACTATGTATATGTAAATATTCCAAAATCTAACAAGCAAAAACAAAACATTTTTAGTTTGAATCATTTCAAATACAAGATACTTAACCCCACTGACAAAGAAACTAAAACTAAAAATCAGTGAAAATTGATATTTACAAGATATCCGAGCTCTTTTCAAGTACTTTCTTTTTATTTTAAAGAGAATAAAGCCAAACAAAATGAAACAGAGTAAAACTAATCAAAACAAAACAATGAAGAATAATACAGGATTCAAGATAATGGGAAATCAACAATGGCTACTATAATGCCTTATATTCTTCAAAATAGCTGCCCATTTCATCAGACATACTACAATCAAACAAACAAAAAAGAATAAAACCAAACCAAAACAATGAAAACAACACAGGGCCTCAAAACAAAATAACAAGAAATTAACAATGGCTACCTCCTACCCCTTTTAGATGCTTCCTCCTTTTTCACTTTCACAATATCTAGTGTACATTTTGGATCCCACTTACTCCTTCAGTTTTTTATGCTAGGGAGACAACATGATGTTCACCTATGCGAGTCTGAACATTTTACCCATGAAGTGAGAACAATCTCAAATTGCATCTATTTACCTATAAGAGCCTCAAGATTATCTTCTTTATAGCTGAGTAGCTTTGCATTGTATAAAAATACCATCTTTCTTATCCATTCTGCAGTTGATGGGCGCACACACTACCACTGCTTTTTTCTGGGTCCTCATCCATTGCATGGAGCATTGTCTCCTCTTCTCCGACTTTCAGTCCATGAATTTCCTTTAGAGTCAAATATGTTTCTTGTACATAGCATATTGATGGGACTTGTTTCTTGATCCACTCTCTCTGTATTTCTTTTTATTGGTGAATTGAGGTCATCTACATTAATGGTTATAGCCAACATGCACTGGCTCATCTCTGCCATGCTATCCTCCTGCCATTGGCCCTCCACTTTTCCCCTCTGTTCAGCCTGCTCTACTCAATGATCGCCCTTTGCCCTATTCCTGGAATCATAGTCATCTTTCTCTCTCTAAAATACCCTTCATCACTCTTTGTAGGGTTGGTTTGATGGTCATGAATTCCTTCAGTTGTTCTTTATCATGGAAGTATCTTATTTCTCCATTAATTTTGAAAGACAGTTCTTCAGGGTACATCAATCTGGGTTGGAAGCTGTTTTCTTTCAGGACTTGAAACACTTCACTCCAAGCTCTTCTTGACTTGATCGTTGTGTTGAGAAGCCTACTGTGATTCTGATGGGCTCTTCTTTATAGGTTATCTCTTTCTTTTCTCTACTAGCCTTTAATATTCTGTTCTTGTGCTGAATTTCTGGGATCTTAATTTCTGGAGTTCTATATGCCTCAACTATCTGTATGTCAGGTCTTTTTCTCATGTTTGGGAAGTTTTCTGCTATTACTTCTGTAAATAGTCTTTAATGTCATTTGCGTTGACTCCTGCTTTTTCACTAACACCTGTTATTCTTAAATTATTTTTCTTTGTGGCATCTTGCAGTCATTGAATTATTATTTCCTGGTTCCTTGTAGTTTTAAGAAATCTTTCCTTTCATGATTTCTAGCTGCAATCCTGTCATCAAGGTTTAAAAGTCTATCTTCAGTTTCTTTCAAGCAGTTTTGCCAGCTTTTCATACTTTTAAATTTCCTGGATATCTCTTTCAATCTGTTTCATCCATTGAAAATCCCTTCTTATACTGTTCATTCATGGTTTCCATCATTGTCCTACCCTCTTTTTTTTTTAAATCTATGTCTTTAGGTATATTATGTTTGTCATTTCTTCTTTTATCTGAGATATTATTTCTGATCTGATTACTTTTACAGCCTCATAAAGTGGTTTCTTCACTTCACTGTTAACTTTTCAGAAATTTCAGGTGTGTAACTTCTAGTTTCTTCTGTGTGTATCTCCCAGACTTGTTCTGTATGGACTACAGGTCCGAGATTGACTTTTGCTCCTTCATCTTGACATTTTCCTGGGTTCCCTAGATGAGCTAGTTGTGGGGTCCCGGGCACTTCCTGCATTTGCTGCTGGTCAATGGTGTAGGGGAATGGGTCAAGCACCTGGTTTCCTAACCTAGGTTCCTAGGGAGGTGTTGGAGTTTGGGGCAGGCTTCTCCAGACGTGCATGGCTACATGAAGACTCCCTCAATTGCAGCAGGCAGTTTCCCAGCCCTGTCTGGTTACCAGTCCCAATGCTGGCTGGTGGCCTCAAAGGCAGCATGGCTGGCTGGTTCTCCTGGCCTATGCTGGCTCACTAATGTACTTTCTTAAATACTTGAAAATTTGAAGTAAGTCTTAGCCTTCATAAAAGTGTAACAAGAAAGAGACAGGAGGCGTGGATGGAAGTTGGAAGAGGAGCTGAGCCAGTGGTAGTGCCAGGCACACCACAGGAAGGAACCTATTTTATTTCATACCCAGTAGAGTAAGCCCTGACGGGATGAGGCTGAAGAGGATGATAAGATCCCATTTACATTTCAAAAAAAACCCTCCTCAAAGTGAAGTGGAAATTAGATGAAAGGAGAAAGAATACTGGGAGATCAGTCAGACATGGTGTAGTTGGATGAGAGATGACAAGAGGATTGGGGTAGAATCTCATTTTGATTAGCATTTATAATTTAAAGCAGATGATGAACTGCAAAGCTTCTTCAGTTCAGACAGTCTGTGAGTGGGTGTTAGGATGAGCACATGTTCCCCAGGCAAAGGGGTATGGAAGGTCCCCCTCAAGCATCTCTACGAAGCACCACTACCTTCTTGTTGAGGGAGATCTATAAAGTAACCAAGCTACCTAAAGGAACATCTCACCTCTCCACAGACTTTCCACAGATGGTGTCCCACTTGTCTCTGAGTTCACTCAGCATGTCATCCAGCTTCAGGTTGTCATCAGCCAGACAGGTTTTCTCCTTCAGTGAACGTCCAGTTCGGTTGGTGGTATCATAGACAGAATGCTTGGCTCCTAGTGATTTCTGAAACTCCTATATGTTTAATGAGAAGACAGTGTGTATTTCTCTGTGGGACTTATAAAGAAACAAGCAAAAATACTACAGGAGGGTGTCATAACATGGGAGACAGCAAGGAATCAGGTTACAGAGTCCTGAGCTTGACAAAGAAATGTAACAGGGCCACCCCAAAAATCTAATCTTCCAAGGCTAAGGGTTTAGTTTTCTCAGAAGCCAACTAACCTTGAGAAAATAATATCAAAGCCAAAAAATTTTCCTCTGAATTGTTTTGGGGCACTTCTGGGGATCAAACTCAGATGGTCTTCATGCATGCAAGGCAAATACTCTTATCACTGAGCTTACACCTTTAGCCCTGAATGTGGTATATATAAGCCATAAACACTACAATACATATTTTTTAAATCCTACAATATATATTGATGATAAAACAGAACTGCTGATAAACTTCTGACAATAAGTTTGGGATGGGAAAATGTGGCCGATGCTCTATGAGTAGATAATTACTGATCCAGTGTAGACAGAATGGTTCAATGATGAATACATACATTAAAAAGGCTCTTTTTTGTTGTTGTTCAAACAGATTATTGCTGCACACTGGATAGTAACAGTAACAATATATGCAATTTTATCTCTGAGCTAGAATGAGTGGCAGGTAAGGATTGGCCTCTCTCTAGATTCTGGTGTTTGGAACTACTGCTACTCATACCATAAGAAATCCACATCCTATCTACTCAGTTATACAAAGCCCCAGCTGATATCTCAAAAGATCTCACATAATTTTCCAGTATCAAACTTTTACGTTGCTAATAGAACATCTAAACTCTGTTGCTGTTTTTACTGTCAGTGAACCTTCCAAGGTCACACATATGTATGTGTGCAGAGTTAGTGGAAGAATTGCATTCTTTCTCTGTGTCACAATTATAATCATTTGCAGATCAGGAACATAGTTTTATAGGCTCTCATGATCACTTTTATACCTAAAAGTATTTGTATAATCAAATAGAGTTGAAAAATGAGACAACTGCTACAGAATATTCAAAACTCAGGACAAGAAGAAAAGTAGGCCAACTTAACGGGCAGTTTACAAGCTCCTAAAATACTAAGAGAATACTAATGCAGCAATTCTCAATCCTGACAGTCCATTAAAATCAAACTAGACAATGAAATGGTATGTAAATGAACAGCTTCCCCAAATAACCTTACAATTATACTATTAAATTTGTATTACCTTTAAAAGCAGCACTTTAAGTGCATTCTCATTACACAAAAGTTTTTTTTTTGTATTGTGAGGCGACTACATCTTTACTAAAACAATTACAGTATCACAATATTTCTAAAGTTTGTTATCTGCAAGCCTTATCTCTTCACGCTATTCTGAAAAGAATACTTGCATTTAGAATTATGATACTGACATGAGTTTTTTTTACACAGCAGATACATAAATAAACTGAGTACAGTTTATTTATGTACATAAATAAACTGAGTACATAGCCAAGTACAGGCTGGTTAGAACTTTGAACAGGCTAAAGCCCCCCAGATAATGAATAGAGGAAAATTCTTTCGAAATTAGCTTAATAGACTACCCTGAAATGTGTCTTGGAGAAACTATTGACTTTGGCACTATATAACACTGAGCAAAATAAGAGACTCTATCAAGTTGTTTGCACATTCTTGTTCCTAAAATTCTAAGGTCCAATAAGGTGTTCTGTTTTGAAAAGGAGGCTTCTGATTTTTCCTCAGAGGGGAAGGACACAAGGTGTTTATTGTCACTGTGCTCCTAGGATTGGATGTGGCAGCTCATGGACAGAGACAGCTACAGAACAAGACACATATAAGCCCTACTTCAATCAAAGAATGGAAGCTCAATATGTATTCTCTAGTACCCTTGGGTCATGACCCTCTGAGATTAGACTCTGGAAGGGCAGCAACCCACCTCGGTGAAGACAAGGGCTAAGAATTTTTTGATGATGGTAAATCTTACGATGCCAATGTAAATGTTAAACATTTCAAGCAGTAATTTATACCTGTCTACCTAACTTTATGCCTCACTGCCTGTCTGCAAGAACTACTTTCCTTTAGCTGCATCTGCACCCTGATGGCTGATGGCCAATTTACAAACAGAATTATAGAAAGACCGAATTAAAAAAAAAAGTTTGGAAGAGTAGCAGGTACTGCTCTAGAATGGACATGGAGGAAACATAAATATTTTTAAAATACATTTCTACATGTGTCTAATCTACACAAAAAAGTTATGGAGACTTCTTTGGATATGAGCAGACTTTTATATACATGCAAATGTGATAAAATATTAATTCTTAGGTAGTAGCAATCAACTTATCTTTCTTCTATTTAAAAGAATCTATACCACAAAATCTGTATTACTTTTTTTATTTAAAGAAAAGGAAACAAACAAACAAAAAAAACCACATGGAGATAAAAAAGGGTAGAAATAATGCAAAATTACAGAAAAATAAACGGTAAGAAATCGCTAGTTGATAAGTTACATATTGTCATCTTAGAAATAGCTGTTCAGGTTACAAAATTAAAGTATATAAAATGACATTCAAAAAGTGACACTGCAAACAGTTCTGCTCAATGATTGAACAAAAACTCAGTAATATGGGTATCAGTCCTACACACTTGTTTTATATCTCAAAGAGGGTAAGATTAAAATATCAAAACAGAACAAAACAGTTAAAAAAACAATTTAAAGAAATACAGATTTCAAAGCAAGTCCACTGGAGATCTTCACTGTTTATCTAATTGCCTCTAGTTTCTTACAAATAGTTGTCCCCATCTTCACCCACTTTATACACTTATTGCATATTATAGAACTAATCAAATCATTACAGGATGATGAAGGCTTTTTAGGTCTTCAAGATCTAACATTGGGGAAGACAATAATAACTACCATCGCATCTCTCATTCTCTTCGTAGTAGCTGTCCTTATCTTTACATATGCTGAAATTGAACTTAAGAGATTAGACTAATATTTTTCTGATAGTGAATAATAGTATTGCTAGAATTTATATCATAACGCTACAAAATTAGCATTGGGTTTCTTAGTGTCTCTTCTTCAGAGTATCTGTTCATTACATCTTACATTATATAATCTGTTCCCGTAAATAATTTTTTAAAAAAATCTCATGTGTGAATTTCTACATATATATCTATCCTCTCTGTATTATAGGGAAAAAAATCATATCAAGACAGCAAAACAAATTCCTAGAAAAACATGCAATGGATAAGACATATACAATATAGGTGATCTTCCATAGTTACTATGTTTTTTCTTGTTATTTTCAATAGATTTGTCCACATCATTGGCTTAATATAGTTAAACATAGTATTACCTATTTTTATAAAAACACAACTTTGAAACATTGTAGGATTTGAGAGCTGTTAATAATTAATACCAGTATGGATATCTTTTATATCTTGTCATCTTCAGAGTAGTTGCCTCTACTTTTAGGGTTGATACTAACAAGCATACCAAATTCAAATAAAATCAGCCAAGGCAAAACCGTGGTCTTATGAATCAGATTCAATTAAGATCAGTCATAGTAAGACAATGTAAGTAATACAGGATTTCAGTTTAAGTTAATAGGAAAGTAAGGAACCTGCTATTTTTGGGTCAGATGTCTGTGCCCTCAAATCTGACATTAGTGGACAGACCAGAACAAATTAAATTCAAACTAAACATGGCGATAAGACTGTGTCTTTTAAATCCTGATACACTATTAAGAATGACCTCTGCCTTTTTTTTATTGTGTTTCAGAGCTATCTATACTAAAGACTATAGCTTACCGCCTCTGCCTCATGTCTGCTTCTCCACTTTTCTGCTATAATTTGTCCACCTTATTCCCTCATTCCACTGTCTGCCCCGTTTATTGAGGCCTCTCTGCCACTGCTGCTGGAATCCTGGTATCCCTTCCTTTCTCTGGAATGTCCTTCAGCACTCCCTGTAGGGTTGGATTGGTGGCCACGAACTCCCACAGTTCCTCCTTGTCTTGGAAGCATCTTCTTTCTCCATTAATTTTGAGAGAGAGTTTTGACGGGTATATGAGTCTTGGTTGCATATTATTTTCTTTCAGGACTTGGAATATTTCTCCCCATTCCCTTCTTGATTTAAGAGTTTGTGTTGATAAGTCTGTTGTTATTTTGATAATTTTCCCGTTGTAGGTAATCTGCTTCTTTTCTCTGGCTGCTTTTAATATTCTGTTCTTTTGGTGGATTTCTGGAATCTTGATTATTATATGTCTAGGCGTAGATCTGTTTTGGTTGTAGGTAGCTGGTGTTCTGTATGCCTCTTTTATCTGGCTTTTTGCTATACATGGGAAATTTTGCTTTAATATATCTGTGAATATTCTTTGTATTTCATTTTTGGTTGCTCCTGCTTCTTCACTCACTTTCTTTATCCTTAAAAGTTATGTATCCTTTTGTCATCTTCTAGCCTTTGAATTGTTTCTTTCTGGTTCCTTGTTATTTTTAAGAGGTTTTTTTCTTTCATGATCATATGTCATAAATCTCTCTTCAAATTTCAGAAGGCTGGCTTCAGTTTCTGTCAGGATATTTTGCCAGTGTTCAATGGAGTTTTTAGTTTCCTGGTAATCTCTTTGGATCTGTTTCATGTATTCTAAGTTATGTTTAAATTCTTCTTCAGAAATTTCTCTTTCTTTTCTGATTTCCTCAGTTCTTCCATCTGTGTTCTCTTGAGCGGGGCTTGTCATTTGTTTAATTAATCTCTTTATATCTTGCCTCACTTGGATCAGGAGTACAGCTTTAAATTCATCTATGAGGTCATGGAAGTATTTTTAAATTTTGGCTGATGCTGTGTTCAGTATTGGATGGTTACTGTGCTTGTTCTCTTCAGTGTTTACTTCTTTTGGGCTTATTTTCTCATGTTGGGCAGCTGGAGATTTTTTTAAATTTCTATCTCTTGTCATATTTCTGGTTTCTTTCAGACTGGAGTGTCCTGGGGGTCTCTGGCCCTCTCAGTATTGCTTAGGGCCTTTCAGAGGCGTGCTGACTTGAGTTTTTGCTGTTCTCCCCAATTTGCTGTTATCTGGGGTAGGCAGGGATGCAGGGACAGTGCAGGCTAGCCTCCAGCCTCTGTGCCAGTCAATCCGTATATTAGGCTGTACTTTCTGGATGTTGCAGAGTTGCGACTATTTTGTGTCTGCTTATTGGGCCCCAACTAGAAGCTTGGTTCAGCCCCAGCAGATCCTGCCAGTTCTCTCTGTGCCAGAAGCAGCTGACTAATGTCACCGTGGCACAGGGTTCTGCCCAAATCCCAGCTGTCCTCTTCTAGACCTCTCTGTGCCAGGAGCACCAGGACAGTGGGTCTGCCCAATTCCAAGATGTCTTCCACTAGTTCTCTCTATGACACTGAAGCCGACACGGCACTGGGCTCTGCCCAGTTTCAAGATGTCCTCCAACAGACCTCTCTACACCAGGGGCGACTGTCTGATGTCACCGAGCCACAGGTTCTGCCCAACTCTAAGATGTCTTCCACCAGACTCTCCGTGTTATTGATGTTGCCGTGGTGGCGGGCGCTGCCCAATTCTAAGATGTCCTCTGGCCAACCACAGCAGCTGCAGGACCCCATCCCTAGTATGCACCAGGGCTCGGTGCAGGTCTTCCTCTTGAGTCTACTGCACATTACGCTGCTTGCCTTCACTGCGTTCCCAGCACAGGGTGGAATGGTCAGAAAACTGCACAGCGTTTGGCTTTGGAGCTCGAGCTTTTCACAATCTCCTCTGGTGCAGCGGGGCAGTCCTGGCTGCTTCGCGGGGTCCTGGGTCTCAATTTCCAGCAGTCACCAAAAGCCAACACAGCTTTTCCTATTGGGTCCACTGGTCAGTTTGCTGCATCAAAGGCACGGGATTTGCAGCCTCCTGTTATCAGCCTTCACAGTCTCAGCACAACTTTAAATCCTCCAGCCATGCTGTCTTGGTTAATAAGAATCGTTATCCATTCCTCTGGTCCTCTCTATGTTGTTATATTCTAGCATCTAATATGATTTCTCTGGAGAGACTCTCTGCCCAATCCCCTAGCAAGTCACCATTTTTGAAACTCCCCTGTATTACTTTTTACTACAGAATTACCTTCAAGGTTGCATTTGATCTTTGAAAACTGACAGTGGCTGTGAAAACTCAAATGCCAATGTACAGACCACTAAAACCCTTCATTTGTTTTAGAATGAAGATCTATTCCGGTTGTAACTTTATATGTTTTTCTTTTATCAATTAACCCTTGAATATTAGTGAAATGATCAGTAGAAGCAAAGGTATTATCACCACCTGACCAACGTGAAGAGCTATTGGTTTTAAACTTAGTACAGGTTCACACTGGTGGCCTTTGGTGCTCTAATGATGAGTGAATATACATCACATAAGAATCTCGAAACAACTTTGGAATCTATAATGAGGAGTATGCTCTCCTTAGCAGACTCACCTTGTGCTGTGCAAGCTGTGTTTTTATTCTGTCTGGATCATTGGCGATTTCCATGTCAGAATCCAGGGACTTTTCTGACTCTTCCAGCCACTCCATAAGTTTACTCCAGGCTTCATGGAACTGTAAAAGAAATTCTCATCTTTGTCCAGAAAAACTTTGATCATGTATTTGAAACATGGCTTGTTTTGTAACAGAAATAAATATTAACAACTAGGCTAAAAATCATTAATTAAAAATTTCCCTTGAAGAAAAAATGCTTTCATTAGCAAATTATAAAATGCCTGATAATGCTTGGTGTCTGTGGTTGTGGCCAATGGTCACACTATTGTAAGTCATCCAACACATCACTTTAGCAGAAATGACAACGAGCCTAGAAACAGCTACTGTGTGCCAGGGAAAACTTCCTTTCTTCCTACTTCTGTAGGTTTTTTTTTTTTTTTGTCTGTTTTTTGCTCAAATTTTAACATAAGTTCTCAAAAACATATATACTTTTTAATATCCTTACTGTCTCTTGACAGGTCTAGGTTTACATCTAAGTTATTTAACTCCTACGCTAAAAGAAAGGAACAAAAAGGAAAGGAGAACTACGAAGCTTATAAATTTATTTTTTAAAGTAGCAAAAATAAAAATAGGCAGTTACATTTCTATTTAATACAAAGGTAGTTTAACACCAGGAGTGTTTATGTGTTTATATGCTGCCTTTGTATGTAGGAGCACCCACAATTCTTGAGCTTTAAGAAAATATAATTCTCTTTGCCATCCGAGACCTTGCAAATATTTTGTCCTGCATACATCTAATTTTGGTCACAGTATCATTCTCATTTATTATACACAAAATTAGTGGGCTTTAATTTTCTGTTTTTGATTGGGAAACTAGTTATAAATTATCTCTTATAACCAATGTAAATGAACAAGAACTAAGAAATAATGGACACTAACTCCTTATATTTCAAAGCACATTAATAATGAAATAACAAAAAACATCTAACAGTAAGAGCAAACTCAGGCATGGAACCACGAAGCTGCAGGGCCCAATGGACATCATCACATCACCAACCTGCTCTCCTGATACAGCCTGAATGAACTCACGCACAGAAAAAAGCAAGACCAGAATATGAACGTGAACTGCCCAAGTCAGAGAGCTATGATCAACATGGAAGACAAAAGTTGAGCAGTAAGAAGAAATGAAAAAAGAATGTTGGTCAAGGTGCTGGGCAGTTTGACTTCAATTAACAGAGGCCGTAAGCACTGGCCATGAAGTTCAGTGATGTAAACCACAGGTTTTAAAAATGGTCCTGACTGTGAAGCTATAGTTAAGCCATGTAAGTACAGGAAATGCTTTTGGGGGATGAAAGCAGTAGGGAATACTTATATAGTGAAGATGATAAAACAAGAAGAAATGGGAAGAGAGTGGACACTTGCATAAATTTGATGTTTATAATTCAAGACACATTATAGAAGACACTGTGCTATATAATGCAGAGAAAAAAACATCAGACTGAGAATCATTACTATATAAAAGAAACTAAAGAGCAGCAGATTCTATTCCACAGACTCACTTCAATACTGAGTATATCATACTCCCCACTCAAAAAAGGATATATGGTATAATTCCATAACAATGCAACTTGTCTTTCTAAGCTTTCGAAAATTCACACTGAAAGCATTAAACCCTGAAACACCTGACACTTGTGATACTGTCTTATACCACCTAACTGAGTCATTTCTCCCAAACAAGGGAATAGAACAATGTTAAACAAATGCAGCTGAATGGGACAAAAAGTGAGAAGTTCAGCCTCAACAGTATACTAAACTTTTGGTAAAATTATTAAATATATTTTTAAAAAGAGATATGCCACGCAAGGTGGGTACATTTTACTTTCATAATGTACAGAGACACTCAAGAGATGCATAATTTTACCTCTTTTGTAGTCTAGAATTCAGTGTTAGTAATAGCCAAATAGAGGAGAGAAAATTCCTTGTGAAATTCTCTGGATTAAATTAAGCACTGCAAAAAAGGCTTGAACAATTACTTTCAAAATGAAATGAAGCTGCATCTCCTCTCGGAATGTTGGAGAGGAGATGCAAGGTTGCCAACAAGCTCTGAGAAAGGTACGGAGTGCCAAGTAATCAGACCAGCAACACCCCTCCTGCAACTGCCTGGAGGCTGTGCATCTGCCTATCAACTCCCAAGGCTGAGGCATGCTTGGCTGAGGAAGTAAACTTGAGTAAGTGACATGATAAAGGACACTGCTGTGCTCGGAGTAAGAAAGTGAAGGCCAAAAGGTCAGAGGAAAAACAAACCCAGTAACAAAATCTGGAGCTCCTTTTTGTGCCTTAATGATAATGACCCTTCTAGGAAGCCAAGCTACAATCAATCAGTCTTTTCAAGATTAGCCCACATTGCTTGAAGTTGCTGTCTCCTCCAAAAAGTGAACTTACCTTGTCAAAGTAAACCACAGCCTTTTCAGGAAATGACCATACACTTCCTGATTGCTGGTGGCAGCAGAGCCTACAAGTGTCTTAACACCATGCATTTCAATCACTGCAACTCATTTATTGCTAAGGTTGGAGAATTTTCACAAAGGTTTCTTACCTGCTTGGCTCTCTTCCTGGCATCATCCAATGATCTTCCTCTCTCCACTAACCGTTGAACTACTTTTTCCCACCGACTTTGCACACTAATAAGTAGATTCTTAATTAGGACAACATCTTGTTTCTGACTGAAATACTTCAGGTGGGTTCCGGTTTTGTCCAGCTCTATGATCTGCTCACGGTGAGAATTCACTTCATTGGCAAAGACCTTCCCCCCGCCAAAAAAAAGACAATCAGACACAAGGGAAAAATACATCCGTTTTAGAAATGTTTCAGGTAACACAAAACTTACAATGTTGTATAAGACAAAACAGAGTTTTTGACTACCAAATCCATGCTTCAGACATTAAAATACCTGGTGCCTCAAGGGTTGTGTGTGTGGTTGCTACGTACCCTGTGCTCATCAATTTGAAACAAGACTGTGTCCAAGATAAGACTTGGCCAGGAAGCCACATTCAGGGTCTGCTCAGCCTGGGTGAGCCAGCTGATAAAGTCCTGCAGGGAGTCGTGGAACTGCACTGCCAAGCTGAGGGCCTCTTCCAGTTTAGTCTGCAAAGACCAACTAGTTAGTACAGTATCTGCTGCAGGGCTTTTAAAGTGGCAAAGATGCCTCACCCATAAATTACAATTCCTAACGTTTTTATACAAACACTGATAAAATATATAAATACTTCTTTTGCTCCTCCTCTCCTTGGAATTAAACAGAATTAACAACCTTGAATTTGAATGTTCATAATATGTAGAAATATTCCTAAGTGACACTTGCTCTGTTAAATACTTTCATTTACACTAAACAGATTCCTTTTAACTGTTTGTTCTTTTGAGTTAGAATATAATTTTCAACTATTCTATGAAACTTTCAAGTATATAAAAAATTTAAATATGAATCATGAAAAGTTCTACTTTTGAAGGTTCTCAGAAATAAAGCAAAACCCATGAAATAAACAAACTATTATATTACTATAACACTGATTCTATTATATTAAAGCACGTACTTTCCTTTCGGTGAGTTTCGTTTCCACTGATTCCCATTTTTCTTTTAAGTTATTTATGTCTTGATCAACATTTGTCTCTGCAGATTTGGGGCATCTTGCAAGCATCTGCTGGCCTTTCTGCATCAGGCTCCTATATGTTTCTTCTTTAACATCAAACACAGCACAGATTTCCTAAATGGAGATACCTTCAAATTATATGGTTTTCAAGAGAACAGTATCTAAGAGTTCTCTTTTTTCTAGCCATCATATAGCATAAAATTCACCATTTAAAAATGCATATTCCAGTGTTTCTTAGGAAATTCATAAACTTGTGCAAAGTAATTACCGCAAACGCTAGAACATTTTCATCATCATGAAACTCTGTAATTTCCTTTTAAAAACAACCTCTTTCAAAACATATTCGCAACACTACCTACTCAAAGCGTTCCTATGAAACTTGTATGTAAGGGATGATCAAACTCTATTGACAAAAAAACTTACAGTGAAGGACATACTGCCATTAATTCTTCACAAAGTACTCCCCATCCTCTGAATACATTTATTCCACCATTCTTGCCACTGACTGAAACACTTCTGGAGTCTTCTTTCCTGTCTTTATGAAGTATGATGAAAAATACAGAGAATGCCTCTACCTATATCATCTAAAGGAAAGGCGGGCTCATAAAAACATCACGGTGAGCCCTTCTCCACACCTTACTGCCTGGCTCCAGCATGGTCTGGCTTTTTCCCAAAGTCAAAATGACCATGAAAGATATGCTTTGAATTGATTCAAGACACTGAAGCAGCCACAGCAACCCAAGTAAAAACATGAAACAGGACATCCAGAACTGCTTCCGACGGCAAGAAAAGTGGGGTACATGTGTTGGAAGCAAGGGGAACTATTTTGAAGAACATGAATGGCAGTATCTTTTATTGGAATAAATTTTTTAAAATGTAAGCATTTTTAGCTATGTTTAGATTATATTATTCATTTGTAGCAAAACCAAATTAAAACAACAGTACTCAAATGGTATCACAAATACTAGTAACTCTTCAAAATTCTTTCAACCATGACACTTCTACAGTCTGACACATTATATACAGTTATAGACAGTTCATTTCAAACAGCCCATTGTGATGATTAAGCTTGATTGAGCCAACTTGACTTGTGGTGAACATATTTTCTGGTATGAGTGGAGCTGGACGGCTCATGTGGCCCTGTGCGCTGCATCAGTTCCCTCATCTCTTCCTCTCTAGCACTGTTCTCTGCCACACTCATCTGCTATGATTTTTCTGCCTTGGAGCCAGCTGACCATGGACTGAATCCTCTTAATATGTGAGCCAAATTAAGCCTCTGTTTTAAGTTTTGAGCCTCTGGCACGGTGCCCAGCAAAAGGAAAGGTGACTAGTACTACAGTAGTCAATCCAAGTAAGTTGATAAACAGTATTTTTATAAAAGTATTCTAAAGAGGGTTTTTCTTTCAAGCTATTATTTATATTCTTCTTAATTAACATTTTAAAGAGAGTTGTTTAGACTATAAATGCAACACAAGCACTCCAAAAAGGAAGAATGTATCTTGAAGTTACTACTCAGGCTTTACAGAAAAGGAAGGCAAGTACTCCCAAGTTATTATGTAGCCATCACTTCTTCTGTGAAATAAATGGGTTCCTTATGGCACCATACAATAACAAAAATCACACACAAAACATTTCTAAAATAATATACTGTAATAATAATTTCTAGAAAATTCTTCACTAGATAATAGGACTTATTTTAGCTATTCCATGGAATCATGAAAGAATAAGATGTTATCTATCATACTTATTTGTACCTGTAAGACAGTTACTTCTCCACATCACCAAATTCAAAGTGATTGCCAAATAAGTAAAATTTTACTAAGATCTTACAACATTAGGCATTTGCTAAAGAATACAGACTTTCATGTATGATGGCTTTCTTCTTCATTAAATCCCTATTTCTAAAGAATGCTGCCTATATCATCTTTGTGATATTTATGAATGCTGAATATTAAAAAATATTTTAGATGCAAATTCACAACTGTAAAAACTAGAAGAACAGTTTCATAGAGCTGAATGACTGCTTTCTCTCAAAATTTTTAGAGCTCAATTACAAAGGACATGAATGTCAATAAATCAGTGATATTCTAAATCTGTTGGCCCATATTCCTAAGAAAGAAAGATAAGAGTTTCAAGTTTCTGTGTATTTTTGTTCTCACTCTTAAAGAGCTGCCACAGGAATGGCTGGGAACAGGCCAGAGGCAAACGGCCCAGACTGGGCAGCTGAGCACAGGCCTCGGTCTTGCTGTGTCTAGTAGGTGTGAGGCTGGAGATGAAGCTCTAGGAACAGTGAGACAAGCCACTTCTCATAACAGAACAAAATCGTATTTTCTAGTTTTCATTGAGAAGATCTTACATTCATAAATACATTTGAACAATAATTTTAAGTCCAATTTTTATATTTCCTTTACACGACAAAGCATAACCATATCTAACTTACTCAGTGTTTTACAGTCAGTCATATAAGCTTACTGTTTGACAGAGGCATTCTTGCTCCCAAAATGCCCTCTAGACTACTAAAATTTCTTCTTTATATACTGACAAAGCTGACTTCTGGAATAAGGATAGGTTCCCACCTGAAAAATGTAGTCACTAAATGGTTTTGTTTATAGTACTTACATAGTGAATTCTGCTTTAAAAAAAATTACCAGCTCTTTTAACCCGTTCTCCCATTATTATGTATGCATCAGCAAGGCTCATCAACAAGAGGCTGCCCACCTGGGCTGGGCAGCAGGAGACACTGAACTCACCATGTGGGCATTCAGCTGCTCCTTGGCTGTTTCTGGAAGACCTCCCAGAGGCTTAGATGCCAACAGGTGTCGCTCTGTGTCGGTCAGCCACTGCTGGAGGTCCTCAATCTCGCCATGGAAGCCTTTGGCCTGAAGTGACAGGGAATTTTAAATTTGGTCACTTCCAGGTGGAACACAGGTTCAAACAGACCCCGTCTGCTATGTCTCCTTCTGCCCTGACTGCCAGCTATCCCTCAAGGTTCTCGTCATGCTTCATCAGGAGCTCGACAGACACAGACTGCTGCCTCTTTTCTGCTCCCACTTATCCCGGCTACTCTCTTCACAGTCTGTGAAGGAAAGCAGGACATCCGTGCTTTTCCCTCCTGAACACCACAGCAAGTTTCAGAACTGATTATCTGTAGTCACCTGGCGCAAGGCACCATCCAGCTGCTGCTTCCTTTGTTCTGTTTTTTCCAAGACATTTTGCCAGCGTTGATTTAAAACCTCTAGCTTATGCTGAAGGTTGCTTGCTTCTTCCCCTGCACTCGATTCAACAAGATCATTTCCTGCTTTATTAACAGCTTCCACTGTGGACTGATGGGCCAGCACATCATTTTGGAGCACCTGAAAATGTTACGGTAGTATGTTCACTAGTTGGTACTGCATTCAACATCAATTTTAATGCAACTGTTTTATTTGCTGCTTATGGAACTTACCAAACAGCCTCATAACCGAGTTTTAACACTGTGTTTAAAATGAATTTCCTTTTCCCTTAACTTTGTAGCTTTCCTAAAAATACTTTTAGCCTATCAGCACTTCCTGAAACAATTACATGAGAACATTTTTCTATTCATTCTCATACTGACTATGCAATCAATGTACCACCCATCAAGAGACTATAATTAAAAGGCTCTAAAATTTGTTGATTTATACTCAGTTTAATTAAACCTAATTCTCATGTCTGAATTAAAAGACACTTTTACTCCTATTTACTCATTTTCAAATGTAAAATTATCCCACGTCTGAGACATACATGTTTTACAGTTAGCATCCCGAGAGGAAAGCACCCGCCAACTGGTCCCTAACACCCGCTCACTCAGGAGTACTGTCACTATAACCTCACTCTGCGTCCCTGCAGTAAGGCAGCAGAACACCGCCCCGGTGCTGTGAGATGTCACACAGCTGTAGCACACGGCCTTGGGGATTTTCAGAGCAGATGGTGGCTCCTGAGAGTGCAGTTTCTTAGATGGTGCTCACTCACTTCCTGAAGTGCCCCAGTGAAGAAGCATTTCCCAAGGCTGGAAAACCAACTGGGCAAGGAAGAAAGTATCTTTCCAGAAAGTGCACACTCTATTAACAGGGGGAACTACTACATTTTTCAAGAAGTAAGGGTGAAAACATTTCTCCTTGTTCAAATTTTAAAAATAATTCTATAAAATTCATGCTTCTAAATGGTCTGGGTCCTGCTGTAAGGTCAGAGCCTAGGAGAGGGAGAAGCATGCAGGGAAGTATTGGGAAATGTTCCTGTCCTTCCTCCAGCAGCTCTGCTGGGAGCTGGAACAGTCTTCTGACTTTTGATCTTTGAAAAAAGAAGGGGGAAGAGGAGACACTGCTAACTACTCAGAGACAGATAGACAATTCAAAGGTCTCTAAAGATCCCTGGCAAACTAGCTGTATTCCTACACCTTATGCTTCCACTTCTGTGAATTATACCCAGTTCAAATCATTGATGTGAACTTGTGAAGACGACCTGATGTAGGACTCAGGTCTTTGAAAATACCACTAATTATGAGTGTACATACTAAAGCCTATGAAAGACTGTGGAATGACAGTCAAGAGAAATGCTAGTGTGCATAAACTTTCAAGTAAATCTAGTGAATTAGGAGATACAGGAAGTTACAAAGGTGACAACAATGTAAAGATTTTTTGCTTATGAAAGTATCTCAAGATAAAAACACAATTTATAAGTTTCAAATCAAATATATGACCTGTAAAGATTCTTTAGAACATATTTTTGAAAAGTGATTTAAAAGGAGTGTGAAACAAAAAGTCAGTCAAAGATAAGAGTGGCACGGAGACAGAAGAAAGATAAGAGTGGCACGGAGACAGAAGAAAGATAAGAGTGGCACGGAGACAGAAGAAAAAACAGTAATATAACGAGACATGTATCAACAGACAGGCTAAGCAAGAGACCAGAAGGTGACCAGAGTAAAAACAAATCAGCGGCAGGACATTTTAAACCTGTGATTTTTAGGCTATCCCCAACAACTTTAAAAACAGATGAAGTCAGCCCAACACACGTATAAGGAGAGGCTTAGCTCTTTACAGAGTTTACCCATGAAGCCCTAATAGAATATAGTCACAAATTTCCAGTCTTTCCTGTGTTTGATAACTGCGCTGGAAAATAAGAATACCTTGATTTTAATCTTTTACGAAGTATATTTAAGTAATTTAAACTTTAGTTATAAATGCCAAATATATACTTCTATTAAAATCATAAACTCAGAAAAACTCATATAGAAATAGTAAAAAAAAAAAAAAAACAACCTGATGACGTTAGAAATACATGAAGAGGAAGCATAATGCCCCTTCTTGGAATCTTCCTAAAACAATCAGAAGCATCATACCACACTGATACAGTGTGTTTACAGTTGCAGTTTATAACAGCTAAATCTTAGAAACAGCCCAAATGCCCATCAACTGGTGAAGGGACAAAGAGGATATGACTTTTATAGAATGGAGTACTACTCAAACATAAAGAAGGATAAGTCTGGGCCGGGGAGTTAGCTCAGTGGCATAAGCACCTGCCTTGCAAGTGCACAGTTGTGAGTTTGATCCCTGGTACCAAAAAGAAAGGATAAGCCCGAGACATTTCTAGGTAGATGGATGCACCTTGAGACCATACTCTTCAGTGAAATAAATCAGACATCTGTAAATACCACATTGTTTTCATGGTGTGAGAAACTGAAAGTGTACCTAAGGACCAAAATAGGTAACAGATATTGTGGAATAAGAAGAAAATGTTCAAATGGAGAGGAAGGGGGAAAGGAAAGAAGCAAAAGTAAAAAATGAGAAAAGAAGAAAAATTGGAAACAAAGCTTTTGTAAATGGAGGGTAGGGGAATGAAGAAACAAGTTGTGTCATATACAGACACAAATTCTTTATGATGAATGTGACCCTATGTGCAACTCAAATCTGGTGAGCAAAAGAAAAAAGGAAGCATAACAGGTGGGGGCTACGTACATGATGTTTGGCGAGTTCAATTTCAATGGCTTTCGGGTCACCGCCAACAGGCTTCTGTTCACTGAGCAAGCCCTCGGTGTGTGTCAGCCAGGTCAGGAGCTCGTCTAGGGCATGCTGGAACTGACCCAGGGCCAGCAGTGCGCCCTCCAGCTTGTGCTACCAAAGAAGCAGAGGAAGAAAATCCATTTATGAGTTTGATGTTAAGAATGACGTGCATTAAAATAAGGCCAAAAATCAACTTTTTCATGCTGCTAAGTCTGTAAGCATATCCTATGGGGCCTAATATTCACATCCTTCTCTGTTTTGAGTTTTTTATCCTCCATGTTGTTAAAAAAAAATAGCTTAAACAGGGACATTTCTAAAGGGATAAGAAGATCTGGGTACTTTAGAGAAGTAGTTATGTAATTGCCTGATTTTATTTTCAGTAATCAGTTGACAGTACGTCTGAGGTTAACCATGTATGTCATCTTAACGGAAGTGACAGCTTTTACCTGGCGGGTGACAATTCTCTCGTCCAGGCTATCCCATATCAGCTTCAGTTCCACTAACGGGTCTTGAACAGTGTGTTTGTCGCTCTCCTCTGTTACTTTCTTCAGCAAAAGCTCTGCTTGATGGTTCAGTCTTTCCATTTCTATCTGTTGTTGATAAGCCTCTGACTTAAATTGCTATTTTAAAAAGAGAGATACACCAAGAAAGCCTTTTATGTATCAGTAACTTTAAATCAAAAAAATATGTGTGCTACAATTTTATATTTTCAAGGGTGAGCTTATTTTCAATATCTAACTACATATATTCAAAAATGAGCTAAAATTATCCTAAAGAACGTAAAATATATTAACATACATAAAAACCAGAAAGCAATCTCTAAGAAAATCAGTACTATTTTCAACACACACACACACACACACACACACACACACCTTACACCTTTTTTTTAAGGTTGTGCTGCAACCACTATTCAGTCAGTGTGTAGTTATTCTCACGCCTCACCCACGGCTGTCATGGAATTGTATTATTCCTTCTCCTGGTGCTTCCTCTATCACTAATGTATAGTTAGTAATCTTGGCATGCCAACCGTAGGTTAGAAAATGGTTGCTTGTAACAGAAAACTGCCATGTCCTAAAATATCTTCATAAAATATCTATTTGAATCTGTAATAATAAATAATGGCTACACAGTCCTTAATTTTCCTTCAAACAGATGGAAGTAATAATTAAAAAACTAACTACATTCAACAGTCGCTCTATTCAAACTATTCTCAACCAGTTTATAAGGAAAGTAATTTTGTCCTCCAATGAAGCTAAGGACATGGCAGCAGATAGTCCCATAGCCTTCCTGAAGTTGGCTGTCTCGTCTGCTGGCTGATCTGTGACAAGCAGATCTGAGAGTGAGCATCCCGACCAGCCTGCCGACTGCCAGTAAATGCAACAATCTGAGCTAAATTCCCTTCCACACCTGTAACTACATGTAAAATAGATCACATGTTTACAACGGACAAGACAAAGCCAAACAAACCCCTCCATCTAGTGATGGTAACAGTAAAAATTTCAAAAAAAGAATTTGCTTCTAAATACAGTACTCTGTCAGACTTAGGAGATGAAAATGCTACAGTTTTAAAGTAAGACTGTAATTTTCAATAAAAGCATAACTAAGATTACTGACAGTGGTCTCTGTATATAAGAATCAGGAAGAAAATCACTGATCCCATTTCAGTAAATGATCACTGGTACAACAGAATTCAAAGAGGAAAGGACCAGTCATTTTCACAAGTGGAGATCAAGAACAACAAAAGCAAAAATGACACAGGAAGCAGACAGAAAGGCCACACGACCCATGAGAGACAGGGAAGTGCCAAGGTGGGAAGTGTGATCCTGTTACTGTCTTTCCCAAAATGTTTGCATTATTAAGCTATGGACATGCTTTTGACCTGTAAGACTAAACAAATTATTCAAAACACATGAAAATAATGCAGATGTTTCGTTTGTGTTGACTGGTAATAATGTAGCAGTATAATCTAAATACAATATTCCCCTGTCCCCCTACCCCACACACATCCTATCCTCTATCCTCCTTCAACATGAAAATATCTGAAAGGCTCTCTATTGACTGCCAAGAGTAGCTGTTTCTGAGTATGTAACATTTTGAGTGACTTAGAAAAAATGGTTTTTCTCTTTTTTGTATATTCTGATTTTTCTACAATTAACAGATACTACTAAAAACAACTAAGTTTTATTTCCTTTAGTTAGTGAGTCAAAATTTAATGCTTCAATTATGTAAAATGTGTAAAATTTATGTAAGGATTTTGTGACTCAAGAATTTAAAAACAAAAGATTGAGGTATGGCTCTATAGTAGAACATGTCCGTAGCAAGCACATAAGGCTCTGCATTAGATCTCCAGCACCAAAAACAAAAATAAGACCAATGAAGAAACAAAACACACACTCTAAAAATGCCAGAAAGTCTTTGATAAATTACTTAGATTCCACACATACCTTTAGCTCTTCAATCTGCTGC
Source organism: Cavia porcellus (assembly GCF_034190915.1). Lineage (NCBI taxonomy): Eukaryota > Metazoa > Chordata > Mammalia > Rodentia > Caviidae > Cavia > Cavia porcellus. The sequence goes on from NW_026947493.1 coordinate 2,422,413, forward strand.
TTGACAGTTTCAAGATCTGTTCCGATTGGAGACATTGAAGCTAATTTACCATCTGCAATATCCACCCAGTCAAATACTGCCTGAAAGACACATTAGTCCAGGGGTTAGCGTAAAGGTGTGCTTGACAATGTTACAGTATCTTGTGTACAATAGAACAGAAAAATCATAAACCTACAAAGACATTATGGAGTTAACTCACTGTATAAAAATTAAAATGGTTTATCTCAATATAAGCGGTACAATAACAGAAGAGTTGCCCCAAATAGACGTAATTTCCAATTTTGCATCCAAGTTTTCAAAAGAAATTCTGTACTGAATAGATTCTCAGAATATTAAGACAAATTTTTAAAGTTTATTTGAAAAAGATTACAAATTTGAATGAAATAAAATCTATATTCTCTTATGTTAAATATACTAAAGAAAAAGATCTAAACTCACCTATTTATTGAAATAAGCAAGAGGTTTACTGTTCAGCATTTCGGCACAGTATTTGGTTCAGCTAAATCCCATGCAAATTTAGAACAGCATTAAAATTCTGCACATATAAATGATCAGTACTGAGACATTATCCTAAACCATAATACAGACTTTAGAGTCCTCTACTCTTTTTATTCTTAGGTAATATAAATATTCTAGAAAGGCTCAACACATTTTGTATTACTAGCCCTTTAATGAAGTTGCCAGACCATATAGCAGGGGGAAAAATCCTGGAAAATATCTGGGATTTTAAAGTTATCATTAATCAACCCTAAGAACTTAAACCATAACCTGGGAAATAAAATATATTTCACATTATAAAGAATCCTTGTATCCCGTGGAGCTTCTGGAGCTTTGCACATCTAATGATACCACCACAGGTATTTGTAAACAACGATGCCCTTCATAACTAACAAGTGGTACTAATGCCTGCAACCTCACAGGACCGAGGGAGAGTCTTGCTTTTCCAGCAGGAATAAGGCCCATGCACAAGGTATGGTGTCTTGCCTGAGGCATCCTAAGTGCCTACACCTGTAGCAGCGCCACCTCCAGCCCTGGAGGACAGGGGGCTCTGCCTGGCCTGACAGGCAGAGGGATGGCACCCCATTTAAGTATTAGTGGCCAGTGCTATTTACTAAGGAATTATCACTTTGGTTAAAGATGGGGATGATACAATAAAATGTCATTTGTAGTGAATTTTTTCATGTATTTCCAAAACTCAAAGCTCTTTTCAGCTGACTTAAAGCCTGGCTAGCGGTATTTATTTTGACAAATGCAGAAATGGAGTGGCATAATTAAAAAGGAAAAAGATGTTCTCATCTGAGCTTTAAGAATAATATTCACTTAGTGTTATGGAAATACTTAAGGAGGCCTTTTTCCATACGTACAGTAAGAAGGATGGAAGATTAAATGCCTGCCAGCCCACTAGGAAATGAAACAAAGTCAAGGAAGGTAGCTAAAAATACAGCCCTGGATATGTGTTGACTGACAAGAAAATTTTAATATTTAAAAAAATCAATTTGTGAATGGTTAATGAACTGAATGAGAGCCTTTAAGAAACGAGAAAAACAACTATTAAAACCAATTATATACATGGAAAAAAGAAAACATCTTTTACACACCTGATTATGACCTAATAAAATAGAAATCTATTTTAGTACAGGGAGAACACTGGCTTCAAATCAAATTTCCTTACTTTTGATTTTAAACTTGGAAATATTTTTAGATGGTGTTTACTCCTTTCATCTTACTCCACTCAGCTTTAGAACCAAGATTCAGTTCCATTTCACTGTCTAGTGCTACACTGCTAATGAAAAAGACTGTGTAGGAACATTTACTTTTACTTTTTTTAAGAAAAAGTAATATTCTATTTTAAAGAGAATTTCACTGAATAACGGTATATGAAGCTATGCATATAAGCCAACATCTTAAGGGCCAGAAACTTTTTCTTAAAGGCAAAAACCAAAGTATCTGGGAAAACGAGAAATCTGCCCCACTGCCTACACTATGCCCGCAGGCCTGGGACCATCACACACACAGTGAGAGGCAGGGTGGACACCTCCCTCGGGGCGCAGAGCTGGACACATGGCAATGGCCTTACCTGCAACCCATCCTGGTACTGAACGGCAGTCTGCATGGCCTCCTCCAGCTGGTCAATCCGATCTTTCCAAGCTTTGTTTAGAGAATCCCAGGCTGAATTTAACTAAAAATTGCAATGTTGTAACTTTTTTAGTTATCAGGTTTGAATTTTTAATTACTTTTAACAAATACATTTTAGTTAACTAAATTTTCAGAAAAGGATTCTGACAAGAACCGAGAAACTGGTGGTACCTCATCTATGCTTTTCTTGACAATGGGTTTATCCGGCTCCCCACAAGCAGCAATGAGCTCCGAACCCAGGTTGATGACTGCATCCAGCTCTTCTTGCAGCCCATCTATTTCCTCCTTTATGGCCTAGAACAAGAAAATAGCAGCCTTATAAGGCAAGGGGGCTGGACACCAAGATAATGGTGGTGGTCATTTCTAGGAGATGGGATTAGAATCATTTTCATTTCTTCTTTCTGTTTTCAATCCTTTAGCTACAAAATTTCTCACAAATAAACAAGAAACATTTTAAAAGAAAAATGGCACTCTTTAAAAATGCTAGATCTTTATTATAAATACAAAAAGAAATAAAAATGGCAACAAACACCTGAACAAACTCTGAAAAACACCAATACTGTCCCAAGAAAGATACTTTGTCAAACAATAATATGTTCAATAATATGCCTTTAAAGTGGATATAGTAATATATGAGTCTGAAGACTTTACACAGATTAATGTACTTGTTAGTATATTGAGAACAACTTAGCTTTAATTTACATTTTATGACATTACCCGAGGTAGCACCTGCAATAAAAATAAATTGCACCTGCAATATAAAAATATTGCAACAGCAATGAAGTGCCCTAACTTTGTTTTCATCTTCTGGGCAGAAATACATTTATTCAATATTTAATAAGTGTGAACTAAGCTGTAAACTAGAGCACTAGGATAGAAAAAAGAATAGATCTGGCTCTTCTGCTCAAGGAGTCCACAAGTCCAGTAGGCTCCACAGAAGTATAAGCAAGCACCACTGGTCACCCTGTGGACAGAGTACTTGGCACAGGAAAGTATAATGGAAACAAAGATGATCTTTATACTCAACCTGCTTTTCTTAGTGATTTAGAAAAGAGCTCTATGGGGGTTACTAATTCAACTGAACATTGTATTAATTCTTCAGCAGGATTTGCCGAAAAAGTGGCAGAAAGGACACCCCAGGGAGAGGACACATGCCTCTGGGAACATGGCCACAGGTGAGGAAGGGCTGTGCAGAGCTCCACATGTACCCTTGGCAGTTTGGGCCTTATCCTGCAGGTGCTTTGCTGACAGCTATTAAGGAACGACACAATACGAGCAGGTCTAAAAGGGGAGTGGCAACAGGAGTACAAGAGTGGCAAGAAAGGGGTCTGCACCTCAGGTCATGTTAGGATCCCTTCCCCAAAGAGATAACAGGGCCTGGAATGAGGCAGAAGCAGTGGGGATGAAGAGAAGTTGTTTTTCAACTACGTCTCTAAGTGAACTTTGTGAGTGCGTTCTATTTCTTCCTAATCCTAATGCATTACAAGTTCAGAATCAAATATAAATTTTAAGAGTGATTCCCAGTGTTTGCCAGAGGATCAAAGGCTTCACTGGGCCACAGCTTGCTTTTGCTTTTTAACTTCAAGTGAAATTTTCTGCTCACCTCTGCTGCTTCTTGCTGCTGCTTTACTACTGAGGGATCAATTCCAGGCTCTTCCAGGTCCTGAATGAGATCCTGAGTATCTTTTGTGGTAACCACCAGAGCCATATGGTCACACCAGAACTTTTCTGCTAGTTCCATTACATCCAGTAGTTTGGCTTCTCTTTCTTCCACCAGTGTGTGTATGTTCTCCCAAATGAAAACCATTTGGTCAAGCTTATCACGAACAGCTATGAAACAAGGACACTGCTTAGTGCCACTTAATAACGTGAAACATTTAGTTCGTAAATCACTGTGAAACAGTGATTCAGTGTGCTAAGGATCTACAATTGGCTCAGGTGTTGGTTGACAGCAGTTTGGTATCACTGGGCCCAAGAGCTCTCCCAGCCAACGCAAGGTCTAGGATTCTCCTAGTTTTGCTGAACCAAGAACTTTCCTGACCCACATCAGTGCTCTAAGCTATTGAGCTCAGAAAAGGTCCAAGATTTACCAAGTTTTAAGTTCACTAAGGTTGGTCTAAGCCAAAAGAAAGTGAAGAACCACCTGACTGACTATACTGTTTGTGATCTCAAATATTCTGTTTGTTCAATCCCAGAACTACCATAACGTAAGTTAAGTATTTTGGGCTTGTGGCTAGTGGATCTTATGAATGTTCACAGTGCACATATTCCTCCCAGTGATGATCCCTGGTGCATGGCGCTAAGACAGCTGACTAGTGTCATGGCTATTTTCCTGTGGCTAGGAGACAGGGAGGGCCTGCTATGTAAACACAACAGAGCCACTGATGAGGGAAAACATGTATTTTTTAAAAATCCTGTTTGGCCTTATTAGGATTATGCTTTAACCTGCTTATTTCAAAACTTGCAGAACCCCTGGTTTTTGCATTATAGTGCACATTATATTCAGCTGATTAATTTCACAAACCAGTAAGGGATCTGTGCACACAGCCCTTCAAACCATCAACACATCGCATTTGTAACACCGTTTCCAAGATCTGGCATTGTGTTATGCAATTGGATTGCAGAGAGCAGCATAAAATTTAGGGTTGTTGTGAAAGTAAAGTTTATTTCATAATTATTACCTTTGGCAGATATGTCTTTATCAGTACCCCCAGATCTAGCAATCATTTCCTCTCCCCTCAGCTTAAGCGTTTCATACAATGGTTGTAGCTTTTCCATGTCGACTGACACATTCTTATTTTCACTGATCTGCTCCTTGATCTTCTCAACCTCTGCAGATATGGATGGTGGTTGTCTCAGACGTTCCACAATGCGCTCCAGACTCTCACGGATCTGGTCAATCTTGTTGTGGAACTAGTGGTAAAACAATGGGGTCTTATATGTGGGAAAGAGCTATAATATCACGTGTGAAACGTAAATGAAAAATATCTAATTGATTCAATTATGAACAAAATCATAGTCCCTTTATCAAAATATCTATCCAAAAGTTAGACTTAGCTAACATATGAAGACTCTACTAAAATTATAATTTATATGTACTTCTGCACCATATCACTTACGCAGAAAAGTTTCTTATATACACTAAAGTGTATTCATTAATAAATGATATATGTTAATGAACAGATTAACTTGGCAACAGCATCTGTTTTAGTCTATTATTTCACCTCACCATAAATGAAATAAATTTTAAAAACTGTGTTCAGTAAGTAGGTCTTTGTCTACTAAAAGTGACTGCTTTCTCCATTTTTCATGACAGTTTTGGATCCTACAAAGTTATATTATTAAACGTGACAGGGACAGTTTTTACTAGATTTAAGGGGTCTGTTAAGTTATGTATTTCTGGAACAACAAAAAGAAAGTTTAAAAATGAAACAAAACTTTCCCCAACATTGTATCTTAAGTTCGAGTCTGGAGCTGGGGATGTAGCTTGGTGGCAAAGACCATGCTGAGATGAGACCTGGGGTTCAATATTCCAGCACCTCTCCCAAAAGCTTTTATTTAGTTAATAATCAAAACACATAATCAAATACGTAAGAAAATTCCAAATGTTTTTTGGTAAAATTATCACAGACGATTAAGCAAAGTCATAAAAACAAAAAAACCTGGTCCAAGTTCTACACTAGCCTCAAAATCAAGGGACCCATTACTCAGAACTACAGAAAATAGAGACTAATGTCCTGCATCTAACGATAAAAAGCAAACCTTGAAAATTCAAGGCCTTCAGATAACTTCAAAATTTGACTTCTTCCAAAAGGATATTTTCAAAGAAAAAAAATCCACAACTTTAAAAATCCTGCAACTTTACATTCTTAACCTTTTTATTTGGCTGATAATTTAGCGTTTTCTCTTACCAGCTTCTTTATTAATGACAGGGAGACTGACTTTCTATCCCAAGGGCAACATCACTTCCCGTCACAATAGGCACTGAATTAAGTATCTGTACAGCGACAGAAACTGTATGTTTCTTAGTTACTTAAATTAATTTTTTATTGTATCTTGAAGTAGGTGAAACTATAAAGGCTGGACACAAGCAAACATCACCTCTGAGAGACCAAGTGTGAATAACCTGACTGAGTGAGATAATTCTGGCTGAAATTTAATCAGGAAATCCATGAAAATGTCTCCATATGCTTCACTGTTTAGAAAAACAAAATTCTGTTTCTAGTGTAAAGGAGTACCTGAGTTGACTGAGACATGGCTTCATCCAGAGCTACAGCGCGCTTTTTGACGTCTTCCTTAATTTGACTATAAAGGGTGTCTGCTGCCACATACTTCTCTTGAATAGAAAAGCCTTCCCCTGGGCTCAGTTCCAGTAACTGTGGCCCAGTCTTGTTCATCTTATCTATGTGTGGCTTGTGTTCAGCAATCAACTCTCGCAGTTGCTATAACAAACCAAACAGCTTCTCAGTATCTCAGGGTTACACCTCCACATCATAGCAGTCTACAACCCCAATATCTCCATTTGTCCTTCCCACTGGAAGGCCCTTAGCACGTCATGGTGTGTACAACTCTTTTCCCAGGCCAGATGGCTCTAACACAAAGGCTAAGCAGCCTAGTCACACCAAAGTCCCTCTTTAGGAGTACATAAAAATGCTGATCGAATGAAACAACGTCTCCCAGGTTATTACACATTTCATACCCACAGCAGCACATTCTGGCAAGAAAATTAGTTGAGGTCATGTCACATAAAGTGTTGTGTTTTGTTTTGTTTGGTACCAGAAATTCAACTCAGGACCTTGGACTTGCCAGGCACGCACTTGTGCCACTGAGCTATGTCCCTGATCCCAAAAATGCATAAAGAACAAACCACAATTTTGCACAATTATGTTATTTACCAAAGCATAAAATGGAGAGAGGAGGGAGGGAGAGAAGGAAAAGGAAAGCTCAGCAAATGCAGACACAAAGCTGACAAAAGAACTCAAAAGGCTGTGAGGCTGATGTATGCTCACGTGATACTGCATTTATACACATAAACCATGGTAAGATGGATACGCAGATATGTTACATTGTACTCTGTGAGGTGTAACTGAACACACGTTGAATGTTTGAGTAAAATGTCTCCTGAAGTCCCACGTGTTTGGAAGGTGACTGCAATGATAGGAGCACTCTACTCATCCCTGAATTAATCCACTCCTGAGAGCACAGCTGAATGCACTGTGAGGAGGGAGGCCTGTTTGCAAGGGCCACGTTGGTGACAGACAGCACGAGAAGGAAGGGTCCCTAGCCCCTCCTCCTCCTCCCATCTCAGCGTCCAGGCCACCAGCTCTCCTCCACCATGACCTTTTCCCAGCCTTTTCCTGTCTTGGCATCTGCCAAACACAGACTGAATACATCGAAACTGTGAGGCAAAATAAGCCTCTTTTAATTTAGAGTATTGGTTATTTTGTCCCAGTGACAGGAAAGCTAGTACAATCTCCCTCAAAGTATCTCCCTCACTTCAAAGACGCTCATCTCGTAATTCTTGTCACTTTCTGAAGTAGTTCTAAAGTCCTCTTCTGTGATTGTCTTTAAGATGTGATAAAAAATACAGTGAATGTCAATGTTAAGTGTATGCAAAGGAAGGCAAGCCTGTAAAATTATCACAATGTGTCCTTTCCTACTGTGTCCATTGCAGCTGACACTTGGTGACTTCTGGCTCTTCCCCAAATAATCATACAAGCTAAATGTTTTGAGTTGATACAGAACAGGGGAGCTACAACCACAGATGTTCACAGAAGATGACTTCCAGCACTCACACAAGTGGCAAGAATGATGTGGTAAGTATGTTTGAAATAACAGGGGTGATACTTCGAAAGGAGTTAAACCAATGTATTTTTTCTATAAATAAAAAATTTTAATTTACTTACTGTATTTCTTAATCATGCTCTCAGTGTGTGTGTATATATATATATATATATATATATAAAACCTTCTTTATATATCTGACAAATGGACATTACATAAATGAACCTACTTTTTGTTACTTTAAAATGTTTGCAAGCCTTATCAATCAATCAGATATATAGCTATCTATTAAATAAGGCACATTCAAATAAAAGTGTGGGTCATATGAATATGTTGCAAAATTTTGTCATCTAATCAAGAAATACAGTGACAGCTGTGCTAGTCAATGGAAGTAGAACCCAAGTGGAGTCTCTTGGAATGATGTTTTGGGAGCTTGAACAAGGCTAGCATATCTGTACTTCACAGGTCCTGGGCTGACCAGCTAGCAGTTACTCATGGGTCAACTCCAAAAGCCACTGAGGGAATTCTTTGTCTAAGGGGCCCTGAGGTCAGCCCTGGACAGCACTGAGGAACCTTCCGTTTGTGCTGTGCTCTGGACTGGGCTCCCCCATCAGCAGCTCCTTGTCCTTACCAGAAGAACCATCTTGCTGCTATTTGCTACCTAGGCCCTGGGAAGTTTCTCTGAGAGAAATTACATACAAGAAAAGCAGTCTAGAGGTAAACTACCAATTTTTTCTTTTAATTTTTAATAAATACAAAGACGAATCACCAAGAATGGAACACAACTAATTCTTACTCCAAATATTCATTAAAACCCATCTTACAGATTACCGTGAGAACTTGGTAAGAAAGCTGCTACATCATTATCTATTTTATGCCATTTTAAAGGTTTTTCTGAGGTTGCCTCAAAGTACTTTTGGAAGGGGCTGAATAAACACAAACTCAGCTTCACAAAAGGGCAAGGTGTCCAATCTAAGGTGCTGCACACACAAAGCTGGGAGGGCTGCTGGCTGTCCCTGTCTGAGAGCATCTCCTGTCATGCTGCTCTGCAAAATGGAAGTGGTGCTGGCAGTATCAGTTACCATGGACTCACAAGAGAAAGGAGATCTCCTTTGTGCAGCACAACTGTGGGCAATGCAGGCTCAGAAAGGAAGGGCACTGTGGGGGCTATTTCACGACAGGCCAGGGAACACTGACTAGGTGCTTCTGCAGGTGTGTCTGCCTGAGGAAAGTCTGGTAAGAGATGCCTTGGCCTCACACGTGATGAAATGTTTCATGCCAGAGACTCACAGCATGATGTAAGCTCTCTAAATCTCAGCGACATGCCTTAGGCACCACTTCTCATCCCTGGGCAGTATGAACCAGATCTTCCACTAAAATGGGAGATAGTGTGGACCTGGAGAGGACATGCCATTCTGGAGTGCTGCAAATATTCTGAATACTTTTAACCTGCATAATTTGAAAAACTGGCTACAAGTCTTATTTCTCTTGAAATATACAATCATAAATTTGTTTTTAAAGATTATACAAAAAAGGAAAATCCACTCAACTTGGAAAAACTTCAATGCTATATTTACCCTTCCCTTACTGTGAGATGTTATATTAAAAACTCAAGTCACCTCAAAAAATTCACAAAACATTTATTAAAAATCATTCAGTGAATAGGCATCAAAATTTCTTCCAAAAATAAATCAAAATTAAATTTAGTTCTGTTTACCCACCAAATTTTCATTCTTCCTTGAAGTATTCCCTAAGATTTTTTCCTAAATACCTGAGTTAAAGATTTTCTTCAGCGCCAATGCATTAAAATAGCAAACAAGTAAGATTACTAAATGTGTTACATATTCTCAACAGTGCAAACAGGGGTGCAAAATACCCCAAGTGAACGCACTGCCCCTCGTACAACTCTCCCATCTTGTACAGATCTGGAAGAAGTAGGTTTGCAAGTGCATAAATTTGCTAGCAATGACTCCAGAGTTTTACTATTAGTCTTGAACCCTCTTCTACCCAAAATTCTTCCACCTCTTCCACCTTGCAAAATTCTAAGTGACATTCACAATGAAGTGACTGCTAGAAAACAGGCTTCAGAATGCCGTGCTATTTATGTTTACATATGGTAAAACTGTGGATCCATGGGGCTGGGGATTTAGCTCAGTGGCATAAGCACCTGCCTTGCAAGCAGGCAGTCATGAGTTCGATCCCTGGCACTGATAAAAAGGAAAAAGACAAAAAAAAAAAAAAAAAAAACCTGTGGATCCAAACACACACTCTAGTGTACTCACCTACACTTAACCAGACCAAGAATGTCAGAGTCCCACATATACAAGGTGAAAAAAAAGGTGGGGACAAAACTTGTCTTTAGGAGCTTGGGATTTAGCTCAGTGGCACAAGTGCGTGCCTGGCAAGTGTGAGGTTGTGAATTCGATCCCCAGTGCCAACAAAACAAAACAATACAAAACAAAATAACTTGCTTCTATACTTCATCATGCATCCTGGATTTCACAATATTGCTATTTTGCTATTCACAATCTTGTATAGTTTCTGTAAGTCCAAGTGTTTTGTCTGTGTGATGGCTCAGATTGTTACCAAGAAAGTATAAAACTTAGTCACTATGCACAAATCAAAAGCAATTCCACACGTGTGAACTGAAAGCACTTTAGAAAGCACATTTCTCTATCTGAAAATGGGATCTTCTTTACCCAGATGGCATTTATTGCATCCTGTTCTATAAAAGTCATGACGCAATTATGAAATACACAATGTATTCCGCCCATACAAGTCTCCTCCCTGAGCCCTAGGCAACAAGTTAAACAGCTGTGGAGGTAGGTAAACTGTGCAGACTAAATACAGTACTGTCTAACAATATTAGTCACAACCATGATTCTTTTTCAGTGGAGAACACCACATCCTCTTTCACCCTGAGCTTACCCGATGTTCTTCCTGCTGCTGTCTCAAAGTTTCATACTCAAGGGCTGGAGTGGGCAGCTGCAAGATGATTCTCTGTGTTTCTATCAGCCATGGCCAGAGCTCTTCATACGTCTCCCAGAACTGGCTAATGAGTGACTGTGCCCGCTCCAGCTGCAGATACCTCTCTGAGTTTATCTGGCAGATGGTATCATAGTTTTTCAACACCTTGTCCAGTTTGTTCTAGAAAATAAGAAGATGAAGCATGTTTTTAATTGTCAGGCCAGCTAGCAGACATGCTCCACAGTGTGCTTTCTACCACAATATGCCTTGCTGAGTAGACATTCAACAGGTGTATGTGAAATGAGTAACAAGGGCCAGGGATATAGCTCGGCAGCACAAGCACCTGCCTGGCAAGTGTGAGGTGATGAGTTCGATCCCTAGTACTCCCCCCAAAAGAAATGAGAGTCGGTAAAATCCATTTCGATTGTCTATGAAGAAAACCTCATTTCAAATTAAGGAAAGGCCTCAAATTTTTATGACGAATATACTGCACTCTCCAGACATAACAAGCAGAATTCTCATCATTCTTACAGTGCTCTCAGGTTGGAAAACTAGTTTCTTATGATTCTCCCAACATTATTATTTTGGGGAGGTGTACCGGGACTCAAACTCAGGACCTCACACTTGCCAGGCAGGAGCCAATGTTTACATTATTTTCTGGGTGAAAAAAGAATTACCTTTGGAAATGAAATTATAAGAACTGTAAGTCAACAAAATTACACATACTAGAAGCAAAGGACAGTATTATCCTCCACACTGATCTTATGTGGCGGTCACAGGGATCTGGATAATGGTATACAGTCACAGAAAACACTAACAGGAGAAGAAATGGCAAAACAAACTCAATAAACCACCTCATGATCTATAATTTTGAAGTCCGCATCTTTGCAAAAATAACAAACATTCAATTATAGACAAATTACTATTGTAGAGCATAAATAAAAGAGAAAGCATCATTATATTGTGTGATCTGTTATTTTTTCTATGATTCGTCTCAATAACAGTGTATAATCTTTAAAAATGTAAATTTAGGCATGGACATTTGTATATACAGAGTCTGTCCCCAAAAACGTGTACATACTTGAGCAGTTTGCTATACTAATGGCCACTACTTTGAGCATCTCTTGTAATTGTAGAAGTCAAAGGTAACTTGGATTAATCTCATGATGTATTGCTAATTTTTAGTATTAAAATATTTATGTAAGTTTTTCCTTTCCTGATATATACATGTTTTGGCAGACTCCGTATTTATTTTTGCTATAGGATATTTTCCTAAAAGAAGCCCTAATATACAGGATCATTAAGGCTACATATATTGGATGCTTTTTTAATTACTCAGTCCACTTTTGCCCTTATATGTTTTACTATGACAGAATGGATTTCAGTATTAGAGAGAATCAAATATTCTGGGTTTCATTTCATCTTGAGTCCCAAATGTTCCTGAAGCCTATATACCACAGCTGCTCGACATAATGTTATTTTACGCTGATAATAATGGTAGTACTATTACCATTAATATTATCTATATTATATATACTTATTATCAGTTTATATTAAGTGAATGCTTAATGCACAGCAGTTAACCAAGGACTCAAACTTTAACAGCTGTTATGCCTTTTTAAAAAGATGGTCCTCATGATAATTCTCTAAAGGAAAATTCCTTTCACTGCTGTTTTGTAAGCTTAAAGAGCATCTTATTTAAAACTAATGATTTACTGCTGAAACAGCAGCCGTGGATAATGACAAAGTATTTTTCTAAGACCTAAAGCACAACACATGCTGTTTACTCAAGAACCTCATGACAAATAACATAGTTAAGATTATACCTTCACGGATTGCTTTTCCTCTTCACTGGATATGGCCATGATTTTATCCTCAGATTTAACTAGCTCATCAATCATATCCTTGTGTCTCAAAATCTCCATGGTGAATGTCTGTGATTTCCCAAGTAAAGATTTAAAAAAAGAAAGAAAAAATGCATGAATATGATAAAAACAATTAGGCAAAGTAGTTGAAAATACCAAGGAGGAGTCTTGGAAACTAAATCATGCCAGCTTATTTTCTAAACTTGGAGCACAGCAGCAAAAAAATTCAGTGGCAACTGGAAATGTATTTCTTCACCTTTTGAACCTGTAGCTGAGCAGAGGTCTGGTCTTGCTCAAGCCTGATGTCACCCAGAGACAACAATTTCTTTTCTGTTTCAGTAATCCACGATAACTCGGCATCAGCAGCTTGGTGAAACTAAACAAAAGATAAAAGTCAGCAAGTTCCTGTAACTGGTGCCAGAAAAATACCTACATAGGTTTTAAAAATTTCTCATTAAACAAGTGGAAACTGAGCTTATCTCCTCATAGGATGACTTCCACAGGGCAATTAAACACAATCTCTTAAAACCCAGTGAATCCATCAACACTGTAGTAATCATTTTAGGTGGGCTGGTCCCACTGCCTTCTTCTGTGTTGATTTGCTCCTTAAGAGCATAAGCCTAATGTAAAGCTATAAACCGTCTTTAACCATCTATCTCATCTAGCACCTCACAGGTAGTATTCTGTTACCACAGCGCATGATTACTAGAAAAAAGAATGAAATATAGTGATGTATTGTTAGATTATGTACATGTGTTTAAGTATATGTGTAGATGCATGTCTATGTATGCAGAGTTAAATACTCAAATGATTCATATATAATTTTTAAACATCTCAATAATGGCATAAAACATTTTCAAGAGCATTCTTAAAAATATTTAAGAGATTTTATTTTCTTGATACACTAGTAATTCATGGACATAGCAGAACTTCACACGACACAAAAAATACATAAAATATTAAAACCTGGAGTTAATAATGCTAGTATTTTAGTAAATTATCTACCTAAAGTTATGAGAGACTTGTAAAGATCTGGGATAATACGTATAAACCATCTCATATAGTGCTTTTTAGTTTACTATGAACATTTCCCCCATAATACTTTTACATATGGTTTTTAAATTAGCTCCACTGTAATTTGGCATATCTGGATATTTTCTTTAAGCTCTCTGTATCCTTTAGCTATGGTACAGACAGAACTGTAGAATATCCTTATACATAAACCTTTTGGCATCTCTGATTAGTTTTAGTGTAGATTCCTAGAAGTGATTACTAAGTCAAAGAGGATTTCAATTCTTTTCAACATTCTCAATGCCTTGTGTCACCCAAACTACAATCCCTTTTTGGGCCAAGCAGCTACCACTGATAAATAAAGTGGGCAAGTGACAAATAAGCACTGACAATAAGTGGTAACTACAAGGGAAGAATTAACGGGGAAAGTGCAATGTAAGTATTCAAGTCTGGTACTGCCAGAACTTCTCATGTTCCAAGAAAAGTTGGAAATTGAAAATGAAGGTAGAGGGATCAACCAGGCGAGGGAAGATGAGAGAGTTAAAAAACTAAATTAGAAAGTAATTTCTACTTTAAATGGTCTACAGGACACTATTACATAGATTCATATCAAGATAGAACAGATCAACTTTTTTCAGTTCCTCACCATAACTGCACCTGAATACACAGCATTACACACAAAATATACCCAAGAAGATTCTGCAGAGGGGAGAGAGGAGACAGGCCTGTGATGGCCCTGGAACCCTGAAGAACTGGATCCACTGCTGAGTTCTCTGGGTTTCCTTGGTACCTCACCTAATCAAGACTGAATGCTGGAGAAGTGGCAACCCTGTTGCACCTGTGGCCCAGACAAACCAAGACAACCCTGGCCTCTCTAGCAAAAGGAGAACAAAAGGGGATGTGTAGCCAGAAAACTCAGAAAATAACCACTCTACCCAACCAATGGCACAGAAAAAAACCTGCGAGTTCACTCACACTCATGCTAAGAAGGCCAAACGAAGGGCCTCAATGTGCATCTCTGTGAAGCCACAACGGTTCCCAACATCCATGCAAGGTGACACTAGGGCCATATCTGGAACAGAACTTTCATCTTCACTGGCTCACAACAAAATCCATATCCCAGGCTGTGGAGACCATGAATGGAGCCTGGACTTCCATCTCCAACCAAGCAGTAATGAGTTTTGCCTTCCTTTTCTTGGAAGTGATGTCAAAGGAAGCCTGGTGGAGTTGGGACTTCTGCCACTGCGCAGTCTCTCTCCTCCACGGCCACTCTCAATGTGGTATCATGAGAGGAGCTGGCTCAGCAGCAATCACAGGCATCCCCACTTCAAAGCTGAGAGTCGGGTGGGGAGCTGGACTTTTTGCTCCACCTGGAGGCACACCCAGCTTCTTCTACCACAGTGGAAACAGAGGGAGCAGTTCCAATGGAAACAGTAACACGCAAGATCCCTAACGTCTTACAGGAAACAGGAAGACCTTAAATTGGCCTAAAGAAACTAGTCAAATGGGTGCTAATATCTACAGTGGCAGAGATGTTAGAATTTCCTGACAAAGAGTTAAAGGCAGCCACAATGAAATTAATGCTTCGATGAGCATTTTTGAATATTCATGGTTTAAACAAATGAAAAAATCAAACGGGTCAGCCGCTGAAAATCCCTAATGGAAATTTCACAACTGAAACAAAAAACAACTTATATAAAGGACACAAGAAAAATCAGTGAAGTAGATGACAGATTAGCAGAAATCACCCAAACTGAATAGCAAAGGACAGACTGAAGAAACTCATTAAAAGTGCCTTGGGCACCTGTGGAAACATAAGGCCTAATACTCACTTTGAGTCTCAGAAGGAGAGATAGAAGTAGCTGCATGAAGAAGTACTCAAACATTCTTGAAATAATAAAGTTACGAAAATGGAAAACAGACTGATGGTGGCAGGAGCTCAGGAGGCGTGGAACCGGGAAGGACTGGTGATTGAAGTGTTCCGCATCCTGGCTGCATCACCGTCAGCAGCCTGCCTGTGCCAGAGCACTGTAATTTTGCCAAATGTTACCAGTGGGTGAAATGAGTATAACGGAATCTCACTGTGTTATTTCTTACAACTGTTTATGAATCTCAGTAATCTTAAAATAAATTCATTTTAAAAAAACAAACAGAGACGGAGCTTTGTGGGTCATCTCTGACCTGCAAGTTCCAGCTCACAGTTTCTCTTCAGTTGCTCTAGGAGGTACTCATCTGCACATCCACAGCAAGGTCTTACTAAACCCTCATTGACGAGGCGTATAATTCATCTTTTAATGTTTGTCAAGTGTCTCGACAGACTTTCTGAAAATAACTTCCTGAAATGTATGTTATCTTCATCTGTTTCTGTAATTTTATGTTATTACATTTTAAATAGAATTACTCATTAATTATTGATCAATAAGCAAGCAAAAGAAAAACGTTTTACAAACTGATTCAGCAATCTCAGATGTAGAGACTGAAAAAGGCAAAATGCTTAGTGTGGGTTATATTTTTTTAAACACAGAAAAAACAAAAGAAAAAAAATCTCAAAACAATAGCAATCTCAGATTTCAAGATAAGATAGGAACTTATCAATGGTTGTTATGTTGCATATAGTTATCTTCCAAAGAGGTACTCAGATTACCAGGCATAGGCACGCAAAAATGATCAAACAACATGAGCACTAATTGTCCCTTTCCCTGAACTAATGAAGTAGTAGTACAATTGTCTCAGTGCACGCGCGCGTATGTGTGTGTGTGTATTTTTCCTTTTCCTTTGCTTCTTTTCTTCTTCTTTCCTTGTTTGTATTATGGGTTTTTAAGGCATATGTAAGAGCTATAGGTAGAACCCGACTATGTGATTTACAAGAGTCAAGACTGATAAAGACACTCAGGCTTTTAAATGTTTATACTAGTTTAACATGCTGTCTCTCTCCCCATTACAGAAAAAAAAGAGAATATCCAACAAAAAGCAATTAGATGGTACCATCTAGGTTGCCAAGGGGAAAGCTGAGAGTCAAACACTGTTTTTTTTAATCAAATCAAATATTTGCTCTGCTAAAAGAAAATAAGACTTCAAGCCAAAATTTTAGTCCTGCCTTCTGAGAAATTATAAAAATTAAACTAGCAAATATTTAGTCATACAATTGACAGAACAGCTATAGAGCCATGACTCATTCAAATGTATTTCTAAGGACTATAATACCAGCTCGTGCCTACATGTGAGCAACACGCAATCATCTTGGCATCCTTAACTCCATTCTGGGAACTATTTCAACAGGTAGCATGACAGTCTAACCATAGGCCCCCTAGCAACTGTACCAGCTATTGCAGCTGAACTACAACTTCTTGACAACAGTTAGCACAAGCCTCCCTAAGAGGCTATCCTAAATATTCCTGAAAAATACCCCAACAAGAACAGACCAGCACGCTACTGAACACATTCAATCTCTCCCTTAATCCAGACAGCAAATATATAATGCTGGCATTACCATTAATCAATTCCATTAAAAACCAAGGAATCCATCCGTGGGAGAGCAAAGCCACCTGCTTTGCAAAGATTGCCCAGCAGGACAGCCAGCAGGAGTTTGACCTCAGGGGCTGTGCTCTTGCTCCCCAGGCTTGCATATGCCTTGAGCATCAGGAATTCAAATTATCAGTGTGATTTCACCAAAAATGGCTCAAGTTTCACAACAATCAGCAAGTACTGGGTTGTAACATAATAAAATATTTCTGTAACCTCTGATAAACTGCTTGTCCAAAAGTTTCTTCCAAGTGGAAACAGGATTAGCAAACCTCACCTCAAGGGCATACTCTTTATCACCTTCCTGGGCTGGTGACTTCATCACTTTCTGTTCATTAGCATTTCTTTCCACTCTGTTACTCATTATTCATAACAAGGACCCTGTTTTCCCATCCCCAACACCTGGAGCTCTAAACAATAAACAAATCCCATTTCTAAGGGGATGTTTTCTTCTGGGTTTTAGAAAAAATAGGCAGTGTTTTCCTCTAAGCCTGATTCCTGAAGACCCAGAAATCTGTTTATTCACTCCACCCAAAGCACCAACTCTGGACCCTTCTGTCAAGCTTTCCATGGAACTACATAAGCTGATGGAGCTCCTGGAAATCTCAAGTCAGCTCGGATACAGTAACTATATAAGAGGCAAAGGACAGTGAAATGCCCTAAGTCTGAACCACCACCATGGTCTGAACTCAGAATATAAGACTGGGCATCCTTTAAGCATGAGTACCTTTACCTGTTTCTATGGGACTCCTTTAGTTCAATTTGCAATTAGAGAATGAAAGCAACAAAGATACACTGCTCAATGCAAAAACCATGTAGTTTCTCACTCAGCTAACAATGGCTGGCGGGAGGGAGGCAGACTAGCTCAAAGGTCCCATAGCTAACCTGCCTTGGTCCACTTAGATACTGACCTAAAAGTAAGGAATGGGTCCTATTATTTTAAACATAAATACTTCTTCAAATACCACTCCTTGGAAATCTGCAGAATCACTTTGGATGCTCATAGTTGATGCTGTTCAGCTATTCTCCCAGCCATTAGAAACACTGCTCAAATTTACAGTCTTTTCCCCTACAAGTCAAAACTCAATGGTATGTCTTTTCTAAACTTTTATTTGTGAAATAGTAACGTGCAAATCAGAAGTATATCTTTCCTTCTCCCTCTAAACTTTAATCCTTTTCCCTGTGGATTTTTGTTCATGTTGATCTTTGCAAGCCAATCCACTCCGTGATAGTGGCTTAATATTTCACAACAGTGCACTTTTTTGAACTCCAAAAGTTATAACATCATAAAGGACATAAACCACACATAAACAACCTTAACACTACACAAAATATAAAATATCTTCAGATATTTGTTTGAAAAGTAGAACATTCTATCATGCAAAATCTAGCTTAATTCCGCCAGGTCACTTAGGAACAGAACATTAAATCTATACATTTTTAAATAGTAAATTAATGTTCAAAGCACACAACCTCATCTAACCACCTGCCCGCTGGGGGTGGGCCCTGGGGAAGGGTCTCTGTTAATAAAGCAAACTGGATATGACCAAAGGTATATCTAAGAAAAGATAAACTGAGCTTGGCTCATGCCCATATTTCACATGGAGAATAGATGCAGAATGGCAGTTTGCTTATACAAAATAAAGCACGCAGTTCAAAATTCATGATTTACATTAAGGCTGCTTTTTTCATCATTACTTTCATATTTTGGATTCATACTGTATTCTGGTCTTAATTCTGAACATCTTTTACTTGGTACAAGCTTACAAAGTAATTCAGTTACTGTATAAACATGAAAATCATGCTTTCAAGCCTTTTTTTTTTTTGTAGTACCGGGGATCAAACTCACGACCTTGCACTTGCCAGGCAGGTGCTTATGCCACTGAGCTAAATCCCCAGCTTCAAAGCTTATTTCTTAAGAATGAGTTTAAGTTTGTAAAGTGCAAACCTAAGTTTCTGCTGAATCAGAAACACAAGTGCTGACATTGCTCTTGAATCTACCTGAGTGAGGTTGCATGACTCCTTTCATAGTTTGAAATGTTTTAGTTACAGATTTTCATTTAGCTTCAATAAAGGCACTTTCTTCTTTGTACTGAATTTAGAAAAGATGTATCATTTCTCAGGATTTCTCCTATGATCATTATAAAGAAACACCATGGTGAGGTAGGTGAGATCTAGGGGAAATCCTAGTGGTAGCCCTGCTACTTCCTAGCTGTAGGACCACAGGCAGGTTGCTTCATCACATATGGCACACCATATGTGTTCTCTTGCTCTAAATATTTGTGTCCTTTTAGCCCTTCAGAGGTATTCACTGTGCAACCTTGCAATACTCCAAAGAAATGCAGGTATACATACCATATGAACTAACAGAAGATATACTGGCATTCATACTAACTCTATGACCTACTGGCAGAATCAATTTCTCTCTTTCTCTTGCAATGCAGGAAGGATACAGCCCAATGATGGCAAACTTTTAGAGCTTTCAATAACACACAGCTCACTACAGCATGTGTGTCATCATTTTGCCACCACTGGTTATAGTCCAAATGTTTATAAATTTTTTTGATGCATTTTTCTGTATTCTTTAGGAAAACCTCTCAGTATTTTTTGTAAGGAATGATTTCATCAGTAAAACACTCACACCCACACACACATACACACACACACACACACACACACACACACAAAAGGATATTCAGTAAGTCCCCCACTTATGAACACTTGAGTTGTGAACTTTCACAAGTGTATTACATAAGACTCACTCTGTTGGATATGAATAACTTGGTTGGATATGAAAACTGAGCTTAAGAGTGTTCATCTGGAAAGCAGTTCATTCGAAAGTGCAGGACTTACTTATTTTTAAGGTTCCACAAGGCTTACACTGACCTGCTTAACTTTTTTTTAAATTCTGGAAAACATCTACAAAACCTCGAACAGAGCTCTGACACAGTGAATGACCTTGGCAGATACCGAGCACACTCATCAGTACTAATTCAAGCAGAGACCTTGCTCTTAGCCCTCTCACTGCACTGAGCTCACGTAATCAACTTCTCAGGAAAATCTTAATCCCAAGAGTACAAAATATTTTGTCTTACTATTTAGAGCAGTATTCAGTGCCAATTCTGAAATGGTCAAGTAAATTTCAGCAAAAAACAATCCAGTGTTTTTAAATAGTTGAATACACTTCACAAATGAACGCACTTACTCTGCCATAATAATGAGGCATATAGATTCCTCCAAACTTTAAAAACAGTCAGGCAAACATATTCCTCAGGAGTGAGTGCCCTCCCTCACAAGCATTTCTGAGGCAAGGCTCTGAGATTCTAGAACACAGTACTAGAATGAGTGGAGTAGTATGCTTCAGAACCATATACATTACACTTTAAGGCAACATTAGAGAAGCAATTTTGGACTCTCCCACAGAATCTGTTTGATTTGTTTCTTGTTTTTGGCTTGCTTTGGTAAAAACTTAGTCACAGATCTTCTAAACTGTGCTCCAAAGTATCCTGCTGTACTTTCTAAGTGCCACCCACCACGCTCTGAACCAGAGCCTGATGACTTAAGGTGAATAGTCACAACAACTCTCGCAAACAGCTCATCACATGTTTATCTCCAGGGCCCCTCCCTTACTGTCCACCACAACCCACTGTGCGGCTGTGGCTGAGCGCTGAGGGCTTCGGAACTCTGGAGCATGCATGCACTGGTGTAGCCACAGGCAGGTCAGAAACTATAATAACTGCCTTTTCAGTCATCTTTGGAAAAAACTTCACATCGCCAACAAAATTGTTTGCTTTAAAAAAGAATAGTTTCTCTTTGCAATAGCTGTATGTAAATGAATGGTTAATACCGACTTATATACTAAGTCAAAATATTTACACAAAGATTTAGGGTCACTGGAGGCATAACACTGCTATGGCAATATGCACATATGCAGACAGCAGCACTGCACGTGGAAAGCAGGGCCCACCTTCCCAGTGTCCCACCCAAAGGCGAAGCCCTGGAAGCAAGGCGGTAGGTGGCAGCTGACAATGGACAGCTGAGCTTGCCCTAGACTCACATGGAGGCCAAGCCAAATTCTTTTCCAATCCACTCTTTCAGTTCTAAAGTACAATGGAAACATTATTAACAGACATTTCTGTTCAGGTAAAGGCTACAGGAACAGCTGGGGGAACTTTGCTACCTGCTGAGATCGCAGAACAGCGGCATCCATCTCCTCCACCCTCTGAGCGATGGTGTTGCTCACTAGACGGTAGCGCTCGTTGTTCTCGGCCACCATCTTTCCCAGGCCTTCTCTGGCCCTCCACGGTACCAACTCCTGCAAAGAGCTGCTCACTTCGTTAAGGGAATCCAGTAAGGCTTTGTTGTTCTTCAATTCCTGTTTCAGCTCCTGAAATCACAAACGTGTGGGTAACAGTGCCTCAGTTGTTCTGGGGGTTACAGGCCTTTGTTGGCCAGTAAGACCAGCCCCTACAGTTTCGGCTGAATTAAATAAACTTTTGCTCATTAAAGTTACTTTTTCAAAAAGACAATTTTCCAGAGCCATTCATCTATGTGGCAAAATTTTAGCTTTAAAATTAGTATAAATAGTTAAAATTTGGAAATCAGAAGCAAGCAAGTTATAGTGTATTCTTTTTTGCCTTCTGGGAAACTATGTAATCAGTTAATAGAAAAAAAAAATAAATAGATAAAATGAGAAGGGTACTACAAGCCAGAAGCAAGTGACGTTCAAAACGAGGACACAGCAGCATTACACCGTTGGCTGACACCTTCCCCACTTGGGAAGCCTAGGCTCACCACTCCCTGCACCTCAGGAGTCACTGCCGAGGCTGCTGTCTCTGCAGAACCGGCAGCAGGGCAGTATTACACTTTTGTGCTACATCAGACAGCTCACGCTGTGCTACACACCTCTTTGAAAAAGATGCTGTTATTCCAACCCAATCGCACATGCCTCTGAAACAGTGACACTTCTCCGCTGTTTCCTGTTTGGAATGAAAACAGGAAACTGCCTTGCGAGTGGTAGACTATACTCCTCACCACAAGACCCCTCAAACAAATAATAAACTTTTTGTTTCTAGGATCCTAAAAGTTTAAACAGATGATCTGCTGCCAATTTCTGCCCAGTCCTGGCTTATCGAGGCATCCTTCAGAGGATTAGTAACAACACAAGGCAAATGCAGTTTTATTCCTGAGTGGACCAGAACTGTCAAAGAATGAATAGACACAAAGTGCATAAATCAGGCATACTTTTTGTCTCCTGTGTGCTTGGCTTGCAGCTTCTCCCTTTAGAGCCTGAGTCTCGTAGGAGAGTAACTCCGCCTCCACCTTGTCCAGCCAGTTACACAGCTGCTCTTGTATGGAGTACAGCCTTTTGGAGAGCTCAAGTGCCTGTTCCAGAGTCACGGCGACATCAGTGCTCAGTTTGAGAACATCTTTGTGCCTTGCTTTGATGGCTTCCAATTTATCTTGAATTATTAAAACTTCATCACCTAAAATTTCAACAATATTATTTCTTATAAAAAGAAAAAAAAAAACGGGGTAGAAGGTTTCTTTAGGTATTATTGTACTCTGATGATGAAATTCTCTTGGGGGAAAAAGGGACACATTTTCCTCAAAGGCACCCTGACCCAAGAGAAATCCTACTTAGGTTTTGTTCATTGCAAGAATTTATTTTTATTTTTATTTGGGTACTGAGAATTGAACTTGGGACCTTATCCTTGCCAAGTAGGCACTGTGTTGCTGAGCTACATCCTTGGCCCATTCCAAGGATTTCTGACAAATTTAATCAGCTCTAAAATACAAATGTAAAAACTGAGAAAGGCTACAGTTTTGAGAAAGTCTTTTAGTTATGAAGAAAGTAGTACTTTTACATCTACCCTCTAAACCTTCAGTTTTCAAAGCAGAGGGGTTAAAAATACCTGGATTAAGGTCACTGACTTCACAGCTTAAAAACTGGCTTACCCTGAGCAAGGTACTCAACTTCTCTGTGCTCTCAGTAGCTCACTGTTACTCGTCTGCTCTTTGCAGCAGATCCTTGCCCATCTCTACCTCCTTTTCAGACACACAGAAACTGAGTCCTCTCCTATTCAAAATAGTTCTGGAAATATTAGCCAGAGCAATCAGAAAAGAGGGAGAAATAAAAGGAACAAAAATAGGAAAAGAAGTTAAATTATCAATATTTGCAGATGACATGATATTCTACATAGAAAGACCCCAAAAACTCCATTAAAAGATTACTAGAGGTAATAAACAAATTCAGCGGCATAAATGGATACAAAGTCAACACTCAAAAATCAACAGCATTCCTGTACACAAAAAATTCCACAAAAGAGAAATTATGCAAATATCACTTTTCACAATAGCATCTAAAAAAATGAAATACCTAGGAATCAACCTAACAAGAATGTAAAAGACTATATATGCTGAAAACTATACTACTCTAAAAAAGGAGATTGAAGAGGATATTAGAAAATGGAAGGATATTCCTTGCTCTTGGCTAGGAAAAACCAACATTGTGAAAATGGCCATACTCCCAAAACTGCTATACAGATTCAATGCAATCTCAATCCAAATACTATTAACATACCTTACAGATCTAGAAAAAATATTCCTAAAATTTATCTGGAAACAGAAGAAACCTAGAATAGCAAAGGTGATTCCGGGCAACAAAAGCAGGATAGGAAACATCTCAATTCCTGACTTGAAACTATACTACAAAGCAACAGTGATAAAATCAGCATAGTACCGGCAAAGAAATAGACCTGAGGATCAATGGAACAGATTAGAACAAGCAAACACTACTACAAAGATACTCAGCCACTTTATATTTGACAAATGGGCTAAACATGTTCAGCGGAAAAAAAGCCTCTTTAATAAATGGTATTGGAAAAATTGGCTTTCCACATGCCAAAGACTGAAAATAGACCCATGCCTATCACCATACACTAAACTAAAGTCGAAATGGATCAAGGATCTAAATATTAAAACAGAAACACTAAATCTACTGGAAGTCAAGCTAGGTAAAAAAGTCTTCGAGACATCGGGATAGTGAGAGATTTCATGAATAAAATGCAAACTGATGGGAAATACTTCAAAGAATCAACAACTGGGGGATCTCATATTACTAAAAAGTTTTTGCACTTCAAAAGAAATCACCAAGAAACTGGAAAGAAAACCTACAGAATGGGAAGGAATTTTAGCCAACAATCCCTCAGACAAAGGACATATACCCAGAACGAAAAAATATCAAGCTCCCCAAATTCAAAGACCCTCTATAAAAATGGGCATCGGAGATGAACTCACAGTTCTCAGATGAAGATATACAAGTGGCAAATAAATATATGAAGAAATGTTCACCATCACTGTTCATTCGAGAAATGCAAATTAAAATAGCGTTGAGATTTTATCTCACCCCAGAAAGAATGGCTGCCATCAATAAAACAACTGATAACAAATGTTGGTGAGGCTGCGGGGGGGGGGGGGGGGGGGAGGAACACTTCTCCACTGTGGGTGGGAGTGCAGACTGGTGCAACCACTGTGGAAATCAGTATGGAGATACCTCAAAGAACTAGTATTGGAAGTTCTGTTCAGTCCAGCTATTCTCCTCCTGAGTATTTCCCCAGAAAAACTGAAAAGGTCATGTCACAGTGATATATGGGCACCCATGTTCATAGCAGCACAATTTGTGATAGTTAAATGTTGGAAACCACAGAGTGGATGAAAAAATTGTGGTATTTTTATACAATGGAATACTATTCAGCTACAAAAAGGATGATCTTGAAGCCTTTATTGGTAAATGGAGGCAACTTGAGAATATCTGAATGACTGAAATAAACAAGACTCACATTAGTAAAGATCACATTGTCTCCCTAGTGTAAAAATAGTAACTGGCAGAATAATGTTATCCAAAAAGTATAATAGATATAAAAATATAACAGATGTAAAAGTATAATAGATATAATAGATATTGTGAAAGTGAAAGGGAAGGAAAGTGCTCTAAAGGATGTAACAGTATGTACAGTGTGTAAAATCGATGTTCATATTACTAAATTTCTTTAGATCATTGAACAGGAGGGTTTGCACTGCCAATGTTTGAGCATCTAGCTACTTTTTACGGTCTGATTTGGTAACTTTAACAACTACTGTTAAGAGGACAGTATATAATGTATCAACTAGTGATTTTGTATCAATCTTTTAAATTCTGTATTCTACTTTTTTTCTTGTTTTTTTTTTTCTTTAATTTTTCTTTTCTGTCTTTGTTTAAATAAAAAGAAAAGAAACTGAGTCCTGGGTTTCAGGCTGCTGCTCTAAGGCTCTAGACACTATACTGCATTTGTCCAGCTCACAGTGAGTGGGAACTGCTCCCAGACACTCATGGTGCTAAACTGCATCTAGGGTCAATAAATGACACCTTCCGATGGCCAAAAGAGTCAATAAACAAGTCGGTTTCCCCAAGATACCCTAAACCGTTCATAAATGCATGAAGCCACATGTCTGTTTGCTCAGTGATTCAGGAGAAATGAAGTCTGTGTACTGCCATAACTGTGTCATGGTAATGCAACTTACCCTACCAAAAAAAAACCCATCTACAACCTCCATGTTCATCTGCCTTTCTGAAGTAGAAAACTAATGTAACTCCATCATACACTTCTCTGACCATACTCTGTGCCAAAGTGCTTCAGGTTCTGAGTCATATACACAATGTCCACCAGGAACTCGAGTGAGATCATGAGAAAAGAATGAGATCATTATTGTTAAACCCTTGACTGTTTTTCAAACATTCTCCACAATGAAGCCTTGGAAGAACTCAAAAATTATAATACATTTTATCTTTTCCCCATCCCTAAAATATTCTGACAGCAAGGCTAAATAAGGACTGCACAAGCCTTTGATTAAAAAGATCACCCACCTGTGGTGTGTTTAAGAAGTTCTAAGCCATTGAGTATCGCCTGATCTACGTTTTGTTTCCTGAGAAGGATGTCCTCTTGTAGAATCTAAAATACAAGTGCCATTTTTATGAGAAAGGAAGAAAAATTAAACCTCAGAGATTAATTAGGCTTCAGAGAGATATCTGAGTAAACATCTCACACTTTCAAACATCCACTCTTCACATACATTTGCCTTTTCTTTTTACCACTGTGCCCGTGTCCCATACTCATCTAAAATAATTCACAGTGCTCTGTTTTTTGGAAAGTACTTAGAGCTGGTTGAGAATGGGCTATATGGAGGCACTGAAGTACCGGTTAATTACTGGTCTTTGCAGACAACAGTAAAATAACAAAAAGAGAAGTGAGAGACCCAGCTAATTGGATAAATGCAATCTCTCTTAGAAGTGACTTCATTAAAAATATCTTGTATAAACAAGCAAAGCCTTTTTGAGTATAATGAATCACCCAAATCATAACAGACATAAAACAAGAGAAAAATAAGAGATGTTGATAAAACAATGACAACTGAAAAGAGTAACATAAAATGAAATGAAATAAATCAAAATACCCGCAGTTCAGCTTGCTGCTTGCAGAGCCCCTTGGGGCTGTGATCCTGGACTGAGAGCCTGCTCAGTTTGTCATGCACTTCGTTCAGCCAGGTCATCAGCTCAACTTCATCTTCCCCAAAAATCCTAGTATTGCACAGGGCCTGCTGGAGGAGCTCAGACCTGCTGAGGCTTTTCTCTTGAATCTCAATGTACCACACTTGAGAGCAATTTAATTTATTCTGCACCATATCTTTATCCTCCCTGGAGCTCAAAACCTTTAAGGACTGGCCAATGCTAACAGCCTGGTGTAAATGTTTACCATGATTGATGATGTCGTCTTCTAAGGCCTACATAGAGTTTAAAAAACAAAGACAAAAAACAAACAAACAAAAAGGAATGGACAAATAAAGATGAAAAATAAATGCCATGAAAGGATGGTATGTGAAATGGATTTACTTTGCAAGTACACAAAACATAACAACAGTGCATAACTCAAATTTATGTCACAAAGCCATGAAAGAAATGGAAAACTGAGTCTTAATGACATATGATTTATAGCTTACTTTGTGCTGAGCAATTTGTTCCTCCAGTTTAGATGCCTGGGTTCCTATGGGATCAGAATTTGCCAGTCGCTTTTCTATGGTGGTGAGCCACTCATTCAGTTGTTCTAAGGTTTCATGAAATTGCTGTGCCACAACCAAGATACCTTCCAACTGACGATTCCTACAAATGTGCCAACGTGAAGGTCATTTAGGGATGAAGAATGTATGAAGAATTCAACAAAAGTCTTTAGTCATGCTCAACTATTCTATTCTAAACACTCTGCATAGATCTCATTTAAGGTTAAAATTTAGATCTCTAACATTTATAGGATACACTGAAATGGTTCAATTAAATAAAATTAACATTGAACAACAGATCAAACAAAAACATTTAATCTAAAATTAATATTAATATAAAGTTAATATTAAACAGCAGTTCCTGAATCTAATGAAATTCTACAGCAAGGCTTTAAAATAATACTGCCGATCGGCAAAGTAACACTATGTCAGCATCCAGAGTTCTCATCTTAACTTTTTACCACATAAAAGTCTTACAGAAGTTCATTATTTGAGAAACCTAGCTTGTTATGAAAACAAAGGTAATTATGGAAAATTGATACAAGCTATATAATTTCTGTATCATTATATCACAAACTATGTATGTATACATCTATAGCATCTGATCAAAAAATGGATGAGATTACTAAAAGTATTTTTTAAAACTTTTTTTAGATAAGTCACTTGGGATGATTTACAAGAAATTCAAACAGTAGAAAACACCATTTTGTACTACAGTTTTCTGAAAAGCACTGAAGAGGACATCATAAAATGGAAAGATATCCCCTATTGGTTCTGGGTTGGCAGAACCACCCTGTCCATATGATCATATGTCCAAAACAGATACACAGACTCAATGCAATCCCAATCAAAATCCCTACAGCATTCTTCAGAGAAACAGAAAAGATAATCTTAAAATTCATACAGAAGTGAAGAGACCCAGAATACCAAAAGTCATGCTGGCCAACACAAGCAAGGCAGGCGGCCTCAGGATCCTGGATATCAAGCTACGTTAGAGAGCTACCCTGATAAAACAATGAACTGGCATGACAACAGACGCACGGGCCAATGGAGCAGAAGAAAGGGTGCAGAAGCACGCCCAGCACACTCGGCTACCTGGCACTCGACGAAGGGGCCAAAAATACATGCTGGAGGAAAGACAGTTCTTTGAAGAAATGGTGCTGGGAAAACTGGTTGTACACATGTAGGAAGATAGAAGCTAGACAAGTGTCTCTCACAAGGTACTAAACTGAAATAAAAATGGATCAAACATCTAAGTTGTTAAAACAGAAACTTAGCCTGCTGGAAAATCAAATAGGTACAACTGAAAAAAAATAGTCACAGGCAAGGGCTTTCTGAACAGAGCCCTAATTGCACATGAAGTAACATCAAAAATCAACAATGGAACTCCTGAAAGAGTTAAAGACAAATTAAAAAGTTTCTAGATGACAAAAGAAACAAATGACAGAGTGAAGAAATAAACTACAGAATGGGGAAAAATTTTTGTCAGATATTCTTCAGAGAACTAATATCTGGAATATAAAAAGAACCAAAAAAATCATATACTAAAATAAAAGACTCAATCAAAACTGGGCAACTGAAATGAATAATTATAAGCAGCAGCCAAAATGGTCAATAAATACAACAAAAAATGTCAACATTGTTGGCCATCAGAGAAGTGCAAATTAAAAAAATGAGATTTCATCTCACTCTAGAAAGAATGGCCATCATCAGGAAAGCAAGTAACAGTAAATGCTGGTGAGGCGGCAAAGAAAAAGAAACTCTTCTATATTGTTGGTGGGAATGTAAACTAGCACAACCACAACGGAAATCAGTATGGAGGTTCCTCAAAAACTAAAGGCAGAAATCCCACAAGATTCAGCTATTCCCTTTTAGGTATCTTCCTGAAAGAGTTACACATTACGTTACAAGGATACATGTTTGCAGCAGCATAATTCATAATAGCTAAATCTTGGCCAATACATCTATCAACAGATGAATGAATAAAGAAAACGTGGCATGTATACATAATGGAGCACTATTCTGCCATCAAAAGGGTAAATGTGAAGCATTTCTAGGTAAATCAATGCACCTTGAGACCATAACATTAAGTAAAATAAAGCAGACACACAAGCTTAAATAGTGTGGTTTGCCATATGTGAGAAACTCTAAATAGAAACAAATTCAAAAGCAAAACAAAAAACAGATAATAGGAAGCAGCAAAATAGATCTTTTACAAAAGAGAGAACCAAGAGATAAAAGGAGGGAAGAGTTGGGGAAGGAGAAAGGGATGAAAAAAGAACTGAGATGTGTTACATGCATGTACCAACTCCCCCCCATACATATAGCCATATGTGCTACAAACATGTACTAATACAAATTAAAATTAAAAAATTGTCTTGTAATTGTTTAGTTCGCTATGACTGAAATTATGAGCAATGCATATCTGAATCATAATTATCACTAATTCCTTCCAACTGAATATCACCATGAAGAAGGCTTTAGGAAAAGACCAACAGTTTTAGGAGTAGAGCTGAGACGTAGACATTTACTCATTTAGCTTAAACAAAGAAATACTGAGTATACCTTCCAATTCCAGGATACAATGTGCTAGGACACAACACACAAGGTTAATCCATGACCTATGCTACAGGACAAGGCCTTTCGCTTCTTTAGCACTATCTCATTCTGCAGTACTAAAACCACAATTCTCGTCCATAATCCGTGGTCAGCAAACAGCTCTGCTCATTTCCAGTTTCACAGAAGGTGGACATTCGTGGAATACATCAATTCTGTCCAGTAGTTTACCTGCTTTCAGCTCAATCCGTCTTCACTGTGGCTGCACTTACAACAGTCAACTTTTTGTCAATGCAGAAATATTAGTTGGGATTCTGTCATCAGAAAACTGCTAGCAAAGGCCCAGTGGAGCTGGGCTCCAGGCTTTTGTGGCTTTCGTGAGTTCGAGTTCTCTATCTGCTTCTTATCCCAACCAATTACAATTCCTCCTAAACCTGCAGCTTAGCAGTCACCTTCCTACCGCACTGTAAGCTCTTCCCACTGCACACTACCCCAGCACCTTTCTATAGATCCTACTAATCCACACTACTGAGGACAGAGGTCATCTGTCCAGCTCACCTGCATAGCCCAGGGCCCAGCTGTGCTTGATGCAAGGTGGGCAGACAATAACTATGCAATAAACAAATGACTGGGGCTGGGCATTTAGCTCAGCGGCATAAGCACCTGCCTTGCAAGCAGGCGGTCGTGAGTTCGATCCCTGGTACTGATAAAAATGAAAAAAAGACGAAAAAAAAAGAAAGAAACAAATGACTGCCCTACTCACCCCAATAAAAATGCTTTCTTAGTCCAAGGCATTGGGATGCAACTGATACTGTAAGACATTACCATTAGAAGATCGAGGAGAGAAGTCACAGCTCTCACCCCTATATTCACAGAGCTATGATCATCAAAGAATAAAGATCTGAAGAAAAGCATTACCAAAACACACAGTTGTAAGGTGCCCGCTACTCTTTCAAAGGAACTCCAAGCAAGTAAGTTACCTAGCTTCAACTTTATTAAGCAGTGTCTCCCATCTACTTCCCAGGAGACTCAGCTGCTCCAAGATCTTCACTTTATCTGCAGGTTCTGCCATGGCAGCGATTTTTTCTCCTTCTCGTTTGATTACTTCCACAGTAGATTTGCGGTCATCCAGCAATCTTTGCAGAAGCTTCAGACAAACATTAGATATTTTTAAAGCAAAAGAATAATTAAATAAACACAACATAAAACCTGCTTTAAGTATTTTGCTGGGCATGATGGTGCACATCTGTAAACCTAGCACTCGGGAGGTTGAGGCAGGAGAGTTCAAGGCCAGCCTGAGCTACAAAGTGACTTTAAAGCCAGCCTAAACTGCATAGTGAAACCCTGTCTCAAAAAAAAAAAAAAAAAAAAAAGGCATGTTTGGTATGTGTGTAACAGAAACATACTTGGACTTGGCTCACTTGGTTTACTAACATCACTACTGTGTCAGATACCTGTGGTGGACTTTTAAGAATACACAAAACTATTAAGGATAAAGCCACTACCCTCTTCATAATTAATTTTTAAAAAATAAAACAACAGAGGAAATTGGTATTGCTTGGAATGACCCTTTTGAATCATGGGAAAAGTAGAAAACTTCTCTCACTTTAATGAAACAGGAATGATCCAAATAGTCAAGAATTATCTATTCTATACAAATAAAAAGATTACTATGAATCATTACCACTTTTAAAGCCCTTTCCCACATTAAACAACCCATGACTGACGAGGAAGTTAAGACTCAGACCAAAGTCATGGGTTAGCAAGGTTAACAAGGCAAGTGCTTGGGTCCTTCACTAGCTGGAACTAGATGCTAAAATCCTTCAGAGCAAGAAAATTTAAAAAGACCATTTACGTATCATTGCAGAAGAGAGAGTATGCAAGCCAATTAAGTGGCTAAGTAAGACTAGCATTCCAGCAGTAGGAGCAAAATTCGATTTAATTCTAATTAAGCATCATGAGATGAGATGCGTGGAGTAAAAAGGCTGACAAAGAACCATACTCTGGGCTACCTCACTCCAGCATCATCAGAGCCAACGGCTCCTGAACAACTGCCTGGCTCAGGGACTTGGTTAGAGCACCACACCAGGGAAGCCCAGGTACACAACACTTGGGGGCCTCCCTAGTCCAGTCCTCACTGGTAGAGGTAAAACTCTAGCAGAATATTCTAAGACCTCCAAGCTGAGTGCTAAGAGAAATATACATTTTAAAAGAAGGTGCTGCATCACCAACTCCGTTGACACAAGTTATTTTGTAATCAAAGTAGAACCCATGGTTTAGCTAGCAAGGAAAATTAATTAGGTAAATTACCTTAGGTACACTTTAGTAACAAAGCCTGAGACAGTTAAGAAAACCAACTCAACAATTGGATTCTATTGGCTAAGCATCATTAATTAACTCTGAGAGAATAAACTGTGAATGGCAGCAGGTATAGAGTATTCAAAAAATGATACAAATGCAGTTTCCAGTTATTTCCCGAATACTTATTTCTAACTACTTCCAATGTGCCAAAGTTTTCAGATAAATTTTCGAGAAATGCTATGAAATGTTGAAGTTAGAGCAAGGATTAGGTTTTACATTTTTTTTGAAAAATGAGGCCAAATGTGGAAGTTTTAAAAAAAAATGTAACTGACAAATAATAATTCTATAGTAAAATCTACATATATGTATATATGCATGTGTACATTATGGAATGATTAAATAAAGCTACTTAACATATCTAGCACCTCCCCTCTTTACCATCTTTTTAGTATTGAGAGCACTTAACTTTTTAGCAATTTTTAAATATATAATACACTATTAGTATTAACTAACAAGTGAAGCCATGACAGAAAGGTAAATTAAATTTTTAATTTAAAGAGTTTTAAATGTAAAGAAATTTAAAGTAATACACTCCTTTCTTTTTATAGTTTCCCGGGGAAATCTTACCAGTGTTCTGTGTACTAAGCCCTCCCAAGTTGTAGCCCAGAAGCTACGGGGAAAATGCCTTCAAATGTGTCACGGCTGACATATGTGTCACTGGTGCCTAGAACTGAATGTGAAGGTTCTGGATAGTTATCCTTCCACAGACTGTGTTTTTCCAGTTTGGATACTTTCAGCATTGTCAAAAGTCAACATCCATGAGCACATATGGATTAAATATTTGCCTCTTTACTAAAAGACTAAACTAGGAGAAACTGCCAGTACTTAATGTGTAAGACAGGCAATTTCATACAAATAAACTAATGATGTCTCTGTCCAAATGTTCCTGTCGGTGAAACCCTTCCCGAGTACCTTCGAGTCCCTACACTTCCTGCCCACCTATCCTTGCTGTCCTTCTGATTCCTATCTCTTGGCCCTGCTTACTTATGTACAACTCACCACTTTACACACTTACCTTGTTTGTTGTCTCTTTCCTTATCCACCCTCCCCATTAGACTTCCGCCTCAATGAGGAACTTTATTATTTTTTATTCACTGATGTAATCCCAGCATGCAGAACATGGCCTACACTCCAGCAGATACTAAGTGTTGATTTAGTGACTAACAAAATAACATTTATCGCAGCACAAACCAGCTAACCAGGATAGCGTATAGATAGCTATGAAGCAGCACATACTCTCAGTGTCAATAGTCAGTGTGAAACACAATACAAATGCATCACTAACTTACCTTTTGCTCTTGAATCTGGGCCTTTACCACTTTGAACTCAGCCGATGGGGGCTTCTGATTGGCCACCAGCTCCTCAGTGTCTGCCATCCAGCTGAGCAGGGACTCCAAGGCATCCTGGAACCTCCCACAATGCAGCAAGGCCTCCTGCAGCTGGGCTGCGCGCTGAGCCACCTGTGAAGGTGCAGGTACATTGCATTGGCTTGTTTACTTAGAATGAAATCTGCCACTGACTCCCACTTTTCTCTTTTCATCACACATCTTTTGATTTTTATTTTAAGATCTACCCAAAGCATTGACAGGATAGGATAGGGTGAAAGGAATAGGGATGAAAAGGCAGGATAGGGGTGAAAAGGAATGGAACTTCAAGAAGTTTTGAAGATAGTAAGGTTCCCAAACAGTCATGACAGAGAATAAATCTTGGAGAGTTTGGAAATGCCAGGGGTATCTGTAGTTAGCAAAACGTGAGTCAAATATTTAAAATTACTGAAAACCTGTGCCTGGGTCATTTTATCACTATTGGGATTGATTTTTGATTTTTCTACTGATGAATAATAGGGATAATGATAAAAGACTATGAGAAATTATTATAGCAAAGGAGTCAGAATTATTTATATTTTAGTATGCAAAACAACGATGAAACATTCTGTCAGTACCAGGGGCTAAGTCCCTTTTCAACAAACCAGGGCCCTTGTCTTCTAGGGTCTTTCTAGTCTTTGTGTCCTCCATAGAGGTATCCTATTGCTGTTTTCATAGATCTTCTTTTGAACTGAAAAATGTTGGAAAGATACTGTAAGCACTACAGAATAAAGCTATACCTGGCACTGCATTCCGATTTGTGCTTAATGTGAATCACTGCTAATAAGAAAATTACTTCTTTATTGAGACCTAAAAAGATGATGTTATTTTAATCTGGAAAATGCTTAGGATTTCACTGCAGGGAGAGCAGTAAGAACAAGCACTACCACTAAATAAGCACTGCTATCCCACAGCAACGCATGAGCACTGATATCCTGAGTCACTGTGCATCCACGTTATTGCTCTAGGATAACACAGCACTATTTCTAGTGTCTTCCCTCACGGAAGCTGAGGTAATAACATTTGGAAGAGACAGTCTACAGTGAGGGTGGCAAACCTTCAGTGTACAGCTGACAGCAAGACATTGCTTCTTTCACTTCTACAGTGGGAGATTAGTTACCAATATGTGAGGACAAGAAGGTTTCACACAGGAATGATCCCCAGGTCTCTGGACAGGAAGCAGGAAGAGTATGTGGCAGCAGTATAGGGTAGCCCTTTACAGTGCTCGGCTGGAGCAAAGAGGTTGCCCATCCCTTTAACACACCATGCCTACTTGAATGGGGCAGGGCTCCAGCTTGCCCTGCCATGCCTGCTGTGCCTATGGTCATGTGCCTGAAGTCATATCAAAATTGAGGCCACAACAGGGACAGGCCCAGTTTCTGCTGGCTCCCTTTGTTCCCTGTGTTCCCTACTACCCCGGCTCTCAGGGGCATCTGTGTTAGGGCCATCCAGTTCATAGCAATATAAAAAGTAGACATATTTGGCTACTACAAATCTGATGAAAGGTCACAATAAATGCTAGTGAATAATAATTAACAAAAATGACAAGAGGAATAAAAAAAAAATCACCTTCTTGTTGAGAGTTTTCCACCGTGCACTGACATCTTCCAGGTCGTGCTCCAAGCCCTGAGTGCTGGTGTTTTTAGCAGCACTCTGAATAAGCCCTTGACCCAACCAGTTTACATCTTGCTGTTTAACCTGCAAAGGTTCAATCTTTTCCTTCTGGAAAACCTGCAGTTGGAAGAACCACAGTTATATGAATTATACTACTAACAATTACCCAATACATCCTAGTGTTGACAGTCGTCAGGTAGGAAAAACTTTGAGTTATTACAGAAGGTAACTGTTTCTTATGCATAGGCCATAGGTACCCTGTGAATAACAGACTGAAAGTAAATTAAATAAAAACTTTTAAGATCAAAATAATTCAACAATATCAAGAATGAGACTGTACATTTAATCAGATTACCTACAAATCAAGAAGACAGCATCATGTGTCCTTTATTGCTTCATTATCATAGCCTGAGAATTATCCTATTGTCCTAGTTTAACGTTAGTGAAAGATTCACAGAACAGATGAGGAGTAGATGGCCCAAGATGAGCCTCGCTGGGGAGGAATCTCAGAGCTTCTCAAAAGGACTCTGCTAGGTGGCAACTGAAGCTTGAGACTCAAACTGGAAACAGAGAATCACAGCAAGAAAATGAAAACGATCTAGAGAATGCATGAATGGACGAAAAGGAAAAAGACACAGGCGTGCGCAGCACCAGCAAGCATCCCTCTGATGTTCATAAAATGCCAGCAAGGCTCAAAAGAGGCGCAGCGGCCTCAGCCAATGCCCTGGCCACACACGTCAGCAGCACAGTGACTCTGGTCCCCTCTGTCCACCACCACCCCAGCCTGCACCATCAGCAGTTTCTGTGCGTTCCCTCCCTTACTCTCAACACCCACACAACTATGGTCCCCAGGTGCCTGTGTCTAGCAAAGGATGCAATACATGACATAACTGCAGGTTCCACAGAAGCTGAAATTGCCAACTGCTTCCTTATGGACCCACCCCAATGACTCAGCACTTAATGTCTACTTGATAATTAGCTGCCCAGTGAACACCACCATACAGAAGTGTATTTCCAGCTCACATGAATGACATGAATCCCTTAAAAGAAACACTGCAAGCTGACACATCAATTCTTTCATGGGTTATATAAACGTGTAACAGGGGGTTGAGCAGTCAAATATTAAGCTAAAACACAATTTGGGGTTCTCAGTCACTGTACTAAAGCCTATCATATAAGTAATCAATAGAAACATAATAAAGGCAAATATTAAAATAGCACTTCAAAAGAAAATTACAGGCACAGCTGAAAACTAAGTCTGAAAGCTGTAGAGGCTGCAAAAAGATAAGCTCTTCCAGAACCTGGCCCAAAGCCTCGCACACAGGATACGCCTGTGTTACTGTGTAAATGAATGTACCAGGAAACAGCCAACAAGTTAGTGATCATTTCCTCTAAAAGTCCCCTCCCAGCCTCAAGCCCAGCTTGCTTTTTCTACAGAAAATCCATTTACACAATTCCAATACTGGATAATTATTTATATATAACAATACTAATTATAAAAGTTGCATGTAAGTGCAAGATTCCCCCAAAACACTGAAGAAGGAAACTTAAGAAGCTTTCATATAGTTTCAAAATAACTTACCAAGTAATTAGGCAGAAAGTTGCAAAATGGTGATGAAAACAGAATTTGGCAGTGCAATCCTATTTCTTTTACATATCACTTTCTAAGCTACTACACTTCTAGGAACTAATAGCTTTGAATATATTTAATTACTCCCCCCCATCAAATGTGGGGGATCTTAAACAACTGCCACATTCCTAATTGCAGGCACTTGGATGACATATAATTATTAGGGGAAAAGTTTTATTCTTCTCCTCTGACAATTTTCAGGACTTGTGGTGGGGGTGGAGCCCAACTAATACAAAGTTCTAATAAATTGCCCTAACCTCTGATCTTGGCTTTGTGTAAACTTTAATGGTATAGTCAAAAGCAGGTTTAGGTGACTCTGGTAATTTCCCTAAGTGCTACAAAAATATACTAAGGATCAAAATAGAAAAAAATATATTATCTACAAATAAACTGTAAAATCCCTTAAAAGGGAGAAAGTATTTGGTAGGCCTTTAAATCAGCAGGCCATTTGCTGTGTGCCAAAGGAAAGGGCACAGCTAACTACCGCAATTATTTCACAGACTGAAAACTTTTATGATAGTGCCTAAACTCCCTATCAGTGGTAATGAGAGACCCCTCCCCTCCTCATCCAAACTACACAAAAAGCTAGCACACAAACACAGAGAAACTTAAAATAGCCCCAGAGGCAAAGTTTACCAGAAAAGTTAGTAAAAGTACACACATAGCTGAACTTCAATCTGAGTAGGAAGAAAAAAATTACAGGCTTGAAAAATAACCTTTTGCTTATTATAAGGTTGCAACATTCACTTTCTTACCTCATCCTAAATCATAAAAAGTTAGGAACCATGTACTAAAAAAAAAAAGTTAGGAGCCATAATGCATGCACAAACAGCACATTAACTTTAACCTGTCTATCCTCAAACACAGAGCTTCCGAAGGGACATCTGCAGTGCTTTTTAAAAGTCCTGAAGAGGGGTTAAGATCACAAATAATATAATATTGTGCTTGTACCTTCGTGACTATGCTGCTGAAGCTTAATAAACCCAATAAAAGTGCCCTTAAATGGCAGTGTCTTCAGCCACAACTTGTGTAAAAGCCCAGTATTAAGCTGAGCTCACAGTGGCGGCGCTCTGAATAAAATGGCCAGCACTGTGCACACTGCCACCAGCAGGACCCTCAGCAGCTGGGAATAATCATCCTTCCCCAAACTGATCCCTATGCAATGTGTAGTAATGATCATTCACCAACAGCTGTTATCTTGAAGGTGCCTATCAAACCCCCCAAATAAATGCCTGGGTTTGATCACAATTAAGAAACACTGGTGACTACCTGGAAAGAGAAGCACAAGCTTTTGCTACTGTAGCTTCACAGTTCCATGAATTACCTGGCCTGACTGGATGCCATTGCAGACCATGTCCAACATTCCTGCCTGGCCCTCTGTTTTTCTGGAAGCTGATTTCTTTCTTACTGGCACGAATTTCAGGGAGCACTTAGGAGTCCCCTCCAGGTCCAGGGCAGAAAGTGAAGCTTCCTCTTTCCCATTAGATGATATGCTGGATTCTTCTAAATCATATTGTGTCGACAGTGTCACATTTTCTAGCAAACCTGTGCTGCTACAATCTATATCCCTGTCCCCCAGAGTCATAGGAGACACCTCTGATTCCTGAGGGAGATTCTTCATGAGTTCCATACTTTGTGCTGTGATTTGTAAGTCTCCTGGCCAGGAAGTTTGCTCCCCTTGTCCTGGGTTAGAAAGATGCTCATTTTCTCCATCTCTGGACATAATTAATGGATCACACTGAGTGTTGACTTTCCAATCTTTCTGTAGGCAACCGTGGATTGCCTTTCGACCACTTACACATTTTGTTTCCTCCAGTGGAGATACATTATGTAAAATCATTTTGAAGTCATCCTCAGGAGGAGCACTTCTACATGAAAGCAAGGGGATTTTCTGTTCACTAATGGAATTAACAGAAAAAACAGATCTATATTGCTCTGTTCCATGAATATCTGTAACAGAAGACAAGTTTCTCATTCGTGACTGGTCTCCAGTTAAAAAGCCCTGTTTTTCTTCCCTTTCTGCAGGAGGACTACATAAACCAGAGTCGTCATCCTCTGAAGTTAGAGAATTAGTACCCCATCTGCACTTGCTGGGCTTGGAAACAGCATTTGACATGTCAATAGGTTCAACAAAAGAGCTTTCACTTTTGTTTGCATAATCCATAAAATTGGCTGGGACAAACATTCGCCATGACCGTCTGTGCTCTTTCTTTTCTGCATGAGATTTGGCTTTGGATAATCCTGAGATTCGAATAATATCACTATTTAGTTTGAGTGCATCAAAAACCATCTTTTCATCTAGTTTGTTAGCTTCACGGCCTCTCAGCTCAAACACACTAGAAGAAGTAAGGGCACCATTAGAACACAATGAACTAACATCCAGTGTTCTGTGACTGTAGGGTAAAGTTCGATCTGTAAAATGCCTGGAAGACAGGCTGCCTTTTGAGCCAGAGTCTATCTGTTCATTTAGTCGGACTGTATCATAGATTGACCGCTGTGGGACATAACAGTCTTCAATATTTAGGTCCTCTTCTTCCTCACCCTTCCCTACACAGGGGGGATTCTGACGTAAACAGTCTGGTCTGCTAAGTGGCTTCCCCATTTTGTAGACAATCAAAACAAATATTGCAGCACTTCATACAGAAAGTTAGAGATAAGGTAATAAAGCATCTTTCAAAAAACATCTACTTCTGAACAGCACTATGATGTGCCTTCAGCACAAAGGTACAGCACAAGATAATATAGGTTGTCATACATATTATGAGGTGATTAGGTCATCAGTAGTGCATTCATATAAATGCAACTATTCCTTTACCTGGTTGACTTTAGAGCAATTCTAAAAAGTAAAGTGCATCAAGAACGGAGAACAGAAATCTCCCTCCACCTTACAAAGTTCCCTTTCACACAGTCCAAAACACAGAAAAAACAAACACACTTAACAGTGGCTCACACACTCAGAACATTCCACTGTCAATCCATTTCCCTTTTCAGTCTGATTTTGCATCTGAGGTTTCCAGATTAAAATTTCCAAAGGAGCAAGCATTTTAACAGGCTGAATGTAAATTTCAACAGAGCTCTAGTTAACTGTAATCCATTTAACATGGCTTTCAAAACTCCATCTCCTTTATAAATAAACCATGCATCAGAAACTTAAAAGACAAAGGGGCTAAGGACTGTTCGGATCAAGGCACACTTAGAAGAAAAGTGTGTAATATAGTAAAAACGTTAAAAGTTTTCTTTTACTCTTTTGGGAGAGTAGCTATAAATAATCTAGACTCAAAAGCCAGTTTTTCTTCCCATATTAAGCATCTTCGAGGCAGAGTTACCCAAAGAAAAATGTCAGATGGCCAGGGCAGTTGAGAGTAAACAATCAGAAAGCATACTGTACTATCAGTAGCTTCTCTTTTAAAAAATCCCGAAGATTCTTAACTGATCTTCTTTAAAAAGGCTTATTCCACTTGAGGCAACTGCAGTGAAAGAGGACTCCGAGGCACAGACAACACAATTTCCTCTAAGGCACAGACAACACGATTCACATTCAGCTGCAGACCAAAGGGCTACTTTGTCCTTGGAGACTGACCAACCGTGCCTGCAGCTTGGCCTTCGTGTCAGCTGGAGCTGGGGAGCGAAGGAGGCTGCAGTGGACAGAGGCAGGGAGCTCCAGGGCACCAGCTCCTGGAAGCTATAGCGTCCCGGCGGCGGCATCCTCAGGCTCCAGAGAGCTCCTACTGGTGAGGCCCTGGTTCTGAGCCGCCAGCTGCGTCTCACTCCAGTGCTACATTCTCCTGTGACCTGACTTCACAGTCATCTTCCCCCGACTCCTAGCCCAGCCAGGAGCCAGGGCGGCTTCAAGGGGCGGGACCTGGGCCGAGGCAGGCTGCCCAGCAGTGACATCAGCACCAGGAGCCTGCCTCCTGCACGGGAAGGGGCAGCAGGCATGGAGGCCACAGGAGCACGGGGAAAGGGTGGAACCTGACACCAGGAGGACCGGAGAGAGAAATCACTCTGCAAGGCAAAAGGGGGCTGCCTTGTTCTGAATTTTCAATGAAGCCAGTTTCAAGAATCTGCAGCTTACAGGGCACAGGAGATGCAAAATGCAGTCCTCTGTAGCTCAATGATCATCATTCTCTTTCAAAGTCCAAGCTCAAATCTAACTCTTTTTCTAGAGTAAAGTATTCCTGTAGGCACCTTGCCCTCAACAGGAGTATTTGTAGTTAACTAAAATCCATATAATTCTTTTGAGATTAATGGGAGACCCAGGCAAAGATCAAGGGTAAGACCTGACTCTGGATACGTAATAAGATCACATGAACAGATTTTTATCTACTGAACAAACACCGTTTGAAAATACTGTTTTACAGTAAGTTCAGCAAGCCAAATCTCAGCTTGTAGCAGATTTTATTTAATAGTCTATCTTGCTTTTTATGAAAAGAGCAACATTTCAAGAAAAGCAGAGACTTGCAAAGGAAGGCAGATGGTCTTTGTTCAGTATCATAAAATAATCATGCAATGTGAATAAACAGCTTCTAAATGAAGAACGATGTTCTGGGGAAAACAACCTTATATTTTCTCTAATAATTTTGTAGAAAACATGGGGGAGGGGACTTTTATACTTTTGATGAAGAAAACATCCCCAGATAATTTTTATAAACCCACATGTTGAATTTAAAATCTTAGAAACACTTATAGGTAACTCTCAGTTCAATAACTGTTAGATGCGACTCAGGAGATAGCCATTACTAAACTAAAAATGCATTTCGTCTATAAAGAAAACAGATACAGCAGTATATATGCACAGCACAGTGTTAATGTCTGTCTGTCATGACTGAGAAGGGAAACGTTTTAATCAGCACCTGCTCCTGTGCGGTTAAGGCGCACAGGCTGTGGAGAGGCGTGGATAAGAGAAAGAAGGAAATAGGCAACCAGCTACCATATTTAAACAGTGGACTGCGCCAAGGCTGGGATTTAGTAAGAACCAAGGGTCTCACTCCCAACTGCCACTATCTTCATATGCCAGCCTGAAAAGTCACTATTTCCATGAAATCTGGACAAGTAACTTTCTCTACACAATCTAAGGTCCTTACAGAACTTGTCATGAGAAAGATGGCCCTAACTCAGCGTACCTCAGATGCTCACTCTGACCAACCAGCACAGTACTAATCTAGCCTTAAGAACAGTTAAAAAGAGCAGCATGTAACCTCACACTTGAGGTAAGTGGTATACTCTAAAAACTTCACAGATAATTCATTCATAAAACTCAGCCATTCAATAAACAGTGCTCACACCTGGTCAGTCATAAGGATGGACGGGGAAGATGCAGCCGCAGCTGTGCTTACACCACTCAACGGTGGGAGGATTGGGGGACAGACCAGGGACAGCACAGCTCAGAACAGGTAGTGCCAGGTAGGGGAAATGTGCCCTGGAAGGCCATGCTTAATCTGCACCATTTATTTAATCCTTGTATTCTTCCTTCATTGACTATTTCAATCTGTTATGCTTTAGTTTAAGTTAAAATCTGCATTACTGATTTTACATAGGGATTTATGATAATTTACATACATGCAATCGTGTTCAAACACAAACCCGGGTAACCAAAGGACTCATAAATAGTGGAACTAAACTTGTGTCGTTTTCCCCTTAATTTTAATCTATACATCTATTTTATAGTTACAGGTTCTAATGCTAATAAAATCAAGATATATTAAACAAATATTAATTTTGATCTCTAGATCACTCACATTTTCATGAGAAACACATAGTGAGTAAGATGAAAAGAATTTTCCTGAAAAAGTCATTATTATATACAGGGAAATCAGAAACTGTTTTCAAAATATAATTTTTTAAATGATTGATTTTGTTTAATTCCAGAGCTTGTTTGACCTTTGGATAAACACTTTTTTTCTTTCAAAATGTAATTCTATTTACTTTAACCTTTTTCATTTTTATTTAATTTTGATGTGATCCAGACAAACCATCTAGTAAGGAAGGTGATTCTAGAAAGGTACACCAGCACTAACTGAATTATAAGGAAACAGTATGATTCTAGCATTCTGTCACTCTAAAGTTAAGTTAAATCCTTAGGAAGGAAAATTCCTAAAAATAATCTTACCACTAAGAGCAATAAGTCACTTAGGAAAAGCTGAAAATGAATCTTATCAACTTAAACAAAGTTTTTAGAACTGAAAGACTGGAAGGTTAAGAAATTCCATATATACTAAGTGGAAAATTACTTGGATAAACAAATGCAACATTATTCATAAAAACTGATAAAAGTCCCTCCTGGCCCAATAGTTCTTGGAATGTGGATTAGAAACCTAGTAAGAGACACAGTTACGTGTTTTGTGCAGCAAATACAAAACGAGGCATTAGGACAACAGTTTCTATTGTTTTTTCTAATGCAGATATGCCATTAACTAATGATAACTGAAAGTATCCTACAGTTTTCAAACTTTAAATAAAGGCTTTTTTGAGGATATTCATCAGATGAATATGCAATAGCTGCTTATTTTGCTAAAAAGTTCTAAATAAAAGAAGATTCAGACTCCAGCACAAAAAAGCTTAGAAACAAATAGATTTACTGTCTATTTTGGGAAATTTCCTTGTATGCACTTCAGTATCTTTACTTTGCTCGTCTTTTTGTAAATTAATACAACACTAAGACTATGCTTTCTCCATGTTCAAGGAGGTTTTCCAGTCATGGTGATAAAAAATATTCCACATAACAGGGGTGATTCCATTATGTAAGTCTTATTAACAGAACTATATGCATTCATGCACAGAAAATGTCTAAAAGTTAGAATTTTTTAAAAACATCACTCAACAAATGAAAACAACATACACTTTAATGATACCATTCATTTTTCTTTAGAGAAACAAACGCAGCCAATAACACTAAAAGTACTTTTCATATTAAAAGACTGACAAAAGAAAGACATCTAAACTAAGACAATTACAGATATATGACAATACATGAACACAGACATTTTCTTAGGGTGTCATGGTTTTTGAATGGATTTTTCCTTAATTTGCTGCCTTTTCCCATCCTATGCCACTATTATTTAGTAAACAATTAAAGACCTAAACATTTACCAGTCAAATCTTATCAAAAAACCAATGTACAATTTCACATCAACGAAGAAAATTATCTTGTGTCTCCTAGACATACATACATACATACATATACACACACATGCACACACATGCACACACCTTTCCACATTAATTATGGAGGTCTCAATAAATGCTACAGTTTGCCTCTTCTTTTAGATCCCTGTAAAATGACAATATAAATTTATCCAGTTGAAAAGAAAAAGGCAACAACAAACTCCTCAAATTTCCTGATTTATAGAATCTCTAGCTGGAACTGCTTTAGGACACTCTTAAATGAAGCAACAGTAGTTAAGACTGGGTATGTGACAGTAAGGGTAGTAGCCTTAGCAGCAAAATCAGAAAGAGGACCAACGTTGCCACGATCCC
The DNA here is from genome assembly GCF_034190915.1 of Cavia porcellus. Classification (NCBI taxonomy): domain Eukaryota; kingdom Metazoa; phylum Chordata; class Mammalia; order Rodentia; family Caviidae; genus Cavia; species Cavia porcellus. Next base: position 2,466,791 of record NW_026947493.1, read on the forward strand.
TCTTGATACCTCTTTGAGATTAGCACTGCATATACCCTGTGTGACCTGCGAAAGAAGGCAGTCACCTGTTATGCCTATGCTGGTTGAATAGAAGTATAATAGTATCACACATTGGATGAACTCTTAAGTCCCCATAGCCAGGAGCGGTCTCTACATAAGTCTTCTACACTGCCCAGCAGACGTTGTATTCTTTCATCCTAAAATCTTAAAAGTCATTTTGAAATAGTTTGTTAAATAATGAGACTTTCCTTATAAATGCCCATTCATCTAGGGACAGCTTCTATAGTAAAAACATTTTCCCACTGAAAAGTATCATGCAACCTCTTGACTAAAAAGGTCTCATTAATACTTATGCAGCCTAATAAGAAATTTTCCCTATCTAAAAGCCCTTCTGAACAGCTTTATCTAATTCTCTCCCCACTCCCTGTTCCTAACAAAAACAAAATAATTAATAATTTACTTTCATTTCATAACATAAATACAGTTAAACACTACCACAAAAGCACTCCTTGAATGGTTTATCTTTAACATCCCACGAGGAACATAATCATTATGTACTATACATATACTGATGAAAATAAAGATTTAAAAAACTACAGTGACATCATAGAGGTTGCTTTCAGATCATTTAATGAATACCTTTATGAAAAATGTGTGCTCAAACAGCCTGGTTGCTTTAGCACTGTGATACTTTGCACTTTAGTTACCCAACATTCAAGTAATGATGCCTTCACCTGGGCAGAGGAATGTGTTTTGGTCTATGTCTCTGGTTTCAACTTGACTTAAAAATCTGCTGTATGTAATGCCACTTCCAATACAGAAATAAAAAGAAATGTTCATTTCAGGGCAACTTGCACTAGAAATGTGTTCATCTGTGGGAACAAATAAATTACAACTGCGGAAGCAACAGAGTGGCCAGAAATAAACAGCAGGACTGAAGTAAGATTTTTTTATGGCAGGCAGGCAGAGGGATACAGCTTTAGTCCGGATGTGACTGTGCGTGTTCATTAAAACATCTAGTTCCTTTGATCTTCACTACAACTAAATCAGTTCAGTATGATGAAGATGACTGCTTCACAATGATCAGATCAGACTGGTTGTTAATGACATCTTAGTAGGACATATTCTTCATGTATTCAGTAGTTAGTAACATTGGTCTTTGGTAAATATAGATGTGAAAAAGTCAGTATTAATAATGCATCTTTGTTTATTCCTAAGTTAGGGTCTTCAAACAGTACTTAGGGGCAGGAGGAACACCAAACAGGCTTCCTTTCTTTTTGCCAGAGACGTACAGAATCTACTCTATTGTTCAATCCATCAATTCATGAAAATGTGCAGAGGATTTAACTGCAACAGCATAGACGTATAAAAAGAGAACTGGCAGTTTGAGTTACCAAGAAAAAACACCTCACTCTTCAGACAAGTTAGTCGAGTAACTAGCATTTACACAGTCACAGGAACCATATTATCAAAACAGTTTAAACCTTCAAGCTAAATAGGGATAACACCAATCTCTTTCCAAAACCTCATAATACTTTTCAGTGAGGCTGAATCAGGACATTTAGTTTAGAACAGCATTTATTTTTAATCATTATGTTTGAATTGGAACCTTAAACATAAAAGAGTTTCATCCTTATAAAGAAACCAAAGATAAACATTAACAGCTACTTGTTAGATTAAATATTAGGGGGAAAAATGGCACCAGGAAAGTCAGTCTTCCTGGGTTAAATAATCTATTATATTCTTAGTGAATGTAAGACATTTCCTAAGTAACAGGGCCTGCTCTTAAGAAGTTTGTTTTTTTTTATTTTAAAAACAATTTTACAGGATCATATCAAATTAAGATGCTTCTGTACAGCAAAAGTAACAGTGAAAAGATAACTTATAGAATGCGTGAAAATTTTTGCCAACAATTCCTCAGAGGACTAGTATCTAGAATATATAAAGAACTCAAAAAAATTAGATCCCTCACCCCAAAGCAAAAGACAAAAAACAGGCAGGTGAAATGAACAGATGCTTCACAGAATAAGTACAAATGACCAATAAATACATGTCAACATGACTGGTCATTCAAGAAATGCAAGTTAAAACAAAGCTGAGATTCCATCTTATTCCAGAAAAGAATGGCCATTATCATCAAGAAATCAAATATTAACAAATACCAGTCAGGCTGCAGGAAAAAGGAATCTTCTACACTGTTGTGGGAATGCAACTGAGTACAACAACTATGGAAACCAGTACAAAAAACTCCTAAAATTAGAAATTTCATTTGGTCCAGCTATTCCTCTTCAAGGTATCTTCCTGAAGCAGTTAAAATTCATAACATTACCTTGATGCCTGTATGCCCATGTTTATGGCAGCTCAACTTATATCAGCTAGACCTTGAACACTAGGGCTAGTATGTCCGTCCATCAGCATGAGTGGATAAAGAGACCTACATACTGAATACGTACATACAAAATAGTTCTACTCTTCCATAAGGAAAGAGAAATAAGCTATTTATCAGAAAATGATGCATTCTGAATTCATAATGTAAAGTAAAATAAATCAGATGCACAAGCTTAAATATCCCATAGTTTCTCTCATATGAGAAGCCCAAAATAGAAATAAAGAGCAAAATAAAAGACAAGAGGAAGTAGGGATCTTCCTCAAATCATACAGGATCAAGAGATGCAGGGAGAAAGACAAGAGATGAAGCAAAGAATTAAGATGTGTTATGTAGCAACTCCACACAGGGGATGTAAACGCTATGCACTGCAAACATGTAATGGATATTTTAAAACCTCAAAAATTTTAAAAACTTAAAGGATTTTTATCTATGGCATCAGGTTAAAGTATAGCTGTCTGATGAATTAATGTCAAAGTGGTCACAGCCACGCATGGTGGTAGATGCCTGTAATCTCAGCACTCATGAGGCTAAGGCAGGAGGACTGCTGTAATCTCGAGGCCAGTCCACCTGAATAGTGTGTTCAAGATCAGCCTAAACTGCATAGTAAGACCCTGTTTCAAATAATCTAATACACAAACACACAAAAAGTAGATGGTACTACTTCAAAGTCTATGATGTTTCAGGCCCTGTCCTTCAGTGCTTTTCTGTTTCATTTTCAGAACTTTTAATGACTAGCTTTTTTTTTTTTTTTTTTTGTCTTTTTCTTTTTCTTTTTTATTGGTACCAGGGATCGAACTCATGACTGCCTGCTTGCAAGGCAGGCGCTTATGCCGCTGAGCTAAATCCCCAGCCCCTAATGACTAGCTTTTTACTTGATATAAATCATTTCATTCAAAAATTTCAAACCTTTTAAAAAGCCATGATGAAGCTAACATTTAATGAAAGAGTAAGACCCAAGAGAAACTAAATTAAGATCTAAACCATAAATTAAGATCTAAACCATAAACACACTTCAGTCAAGAAAGATAAAACCAGGACAATGAAACGTGTGGGTCCATCTCAGCAGCAGCAGCACTCATTGTAACCATGGAAATCCCCATCCCCGTAGGTCGCCACCATCATCACCTTAGTGTCTGTTTAACACAGGCGTCCATGGCCATTCACACACGTTCAGTTCATGCTCCTTACTGCAGCCATTTTACAGAACACCTTCCTTCAGTGGGTGTTGCTGGTATTTTGTCTTAAAATGAACATGACTGGTTGTTCAGGGTGCCCAAGTTAAGCTATAATGAAGATGATGTAAAATTTCCCAGAGAAAATATCAGATTCAAAAGCTGACAAATGAATATGACATAAAGCACAGTGTTACCCCACCAAAATATCCGTGCTGTGACAGTGACTCCTCATGTGACCCTGGGCAAGGCACCTAACCTCCCTGGGCCTTGCTCATTTCCAGCAAGGGAGGGATAACAATCTTATTACCTTTCATGACTTAACAAGACAGAGAGTTTAGGATTGTGCTTGACATACAGTGAGACTGCAATAAATGTTAAGTGTTGTAATTGCTATTTTTAATAGACAAATCCATACAAACAAAACCACTGGTTGTATAAGTTACCCTATATATTTACCATAACCATATCTTCTTTTAATCTGTGGCGCTGTAATTTTATATGCTGGTTATCTGCCCACTTCAACACTTTTTTTAGTTACTGCATTTCAGGACTCTAAAGGTGCATCATGATATTCAATCAAATGCTTCTAAAATAATCAGAAAACAAGCACAACATGCTAACCATAGAAATGAACACGTTTTCTTCACAAATAAATAAAACAATCTCTGTGACTATTAATGATAAAGATGCTGGTTGGGAGGTTTTTAATTTGTAAAACACCCAGTGCAACGGTGAGAAAGCTCTTCCTTTCTCTCGTTTTCCCTTACTCTGAGCTCTTCGCAGAGATGGTCATGTTTCTCACTGTGCTCACGCTTGGACACAGACAGGAAGCATCCACCTATAGCAGAAGCCCGATCACTTTTTTTTTTTTGCCCACTTTTTTACAGTTTATTGAAACAGAGAGGAGAAATGAAGACCCACTCTTTTCTCTACACAAACCTGGAAGAAGAACCGTAATTTAATTGTCTCACAAATCACAAAACAGTTAAATTGCATTATTAAAAAAAAACTTTTGAGAACTGTCATTTAATACTTAAACTTCTGTCAGGATTCACTAGAAAATTCTCAGTTAACAGTCACTCCTAAACTCATGCTCCACAGAACTGTGTTCTTGTCACATGAAACTTTCACTTTACAAAACAGAAAAATAAAAGTTTAGCAGTATAGACAAGGAAGCAAAGTCAGTACTAAGGTAGTTCCTTAACCTTCAAGAATTGAGATCCAAATACTGATTTTTAAGCCTGGAAGGAGCTGGATTTCGAAGGCATTTAATAAAAGAGCAAACAGAACGAGGAACAACAAAAGCAACATTATTTTGAAGTTATTTTTAAAAATTCTGTCTTCTCCTAAACCATGTTATTAAAGATAAGTGAAGACACAATATGTCAGTCTAATACCTTACAATCTGGAAGTTCATTTAATTTCTATTAGCTTTCCATGGGAAATAATCCGTCAGTCTGGTTTGTTGTTTTTGTGGTACCAGGGACTGAATCTAGGTCTCACACGTGCAAAGGGATACTCCACTGCTGAGCTACTCTCCCAGGTCAACTGGTAGTTCTGCAAACCTTGTTTGTATTTGTTCTTAGTATATCCTGTGTGGCAACTCTGCCATCTACTTTCACCACTGTTTATCAGAAAGTAAACACAGGATCCAGAGCAATCCCAAAGGATTAGATAGATCTCACTTGCACAACAAAGACTTACTATTTAGGATCCTCCAAATGGAGAACTGGAAGATGACACCTGCCTCTGTCCCCTGCTGAGTTGGGATGTCTGCTTCCACTGTCATAAATGAGGCCAAACCCAACGACAGGGACACTGGGCCACCACCTAAAATCTAATGTTCCATTTATTCTGTATCACTGAAGCTGTCAAATAACAGACGTTTCTTGGCTCTCAGGTGGTTACATAGTCCAATAAAAAATAATTTACTCTTAATCCTCCGGCTCACAAGCCTAAGATCTTTGTTTTATGAAACCAAGATGACAATATGGAAAGCTACACTGCCATTAAAAGTATGAACCTTTGAAGATGATATTTGCAAAAGAAATTAAATTAAGAAGTACGTGAAGACTATAAAAAGAGAAAGAACAGGAAAAGACTGTAACTCATCATTTAAAGAAAATTCTGCGAGACAAACCTTTACAGCTGAGTTCAAAACATAGTTCTGGTCATACAGATATCAGTTATCAGTCCTCTCAGAAATGGGCTCCATGATGTCAGTTTCAAGCTTTCCTAGGACTTTTTCAAGTGCCTCTCTGACCTCTCTTGATGGCATGTCAGGATCTAAGCATACAAAAACCCAAACCCCAGGAAGCTTGGAACTGCCCCCAGGTGCCTGGATATTACCTGCCAAATCTGCTCATTCAGATTCAAGTACTATAGGACAGTTATTCTAGGAAGGTCTAAAAAAATAGGTAATCATTTTGTTTTATCTGATAGAAATGTCTTTCAGTAGAATTGAAGAATTCCCTACCTTAAATACAGCAAGCTGCTGATTGAGAGTCTCTATCTCCATCCCAACAGGATCTTGTGACTCTTCATGTTCTTCAGCCTTTTGGAGTAGAGTAGAAAATTCTTCAAATTTGCTATAGAATTCTTTAAGACTCTCAAGCATTATTTCAACCTGCTCTTCTCTAGCATGTGCTCGGTCCAGTAACTTGTTGCACTGTTTGCTCAAGGCCTCCAAGTCCCTCTTGATTCCAGTGAGATCAGGAGAGGCTTCCTCTGTGGCCAGCATCATCTTGCAGGTTTTATTAGCATTATCATTGCTTGCTATAAGGGCGCCTAGTTTCTTCAGAAAGGTTTTTATAGCCTCCTTTTGCATGTGCAGTGTTTCTACATCTCTCCCCACTGGAGCCATGCTATCTAATTCATCATCAAACTCTGCAAACTGAGAAAACATTTCTCGGATGGTATTCTGGAAATGTCCAATTCCCTGAAGCTTGGTTTCTAAGAATGAACATTTTTCATCAACCTGCTGACTTAGTGTACTATGTGCTTGAGCTAAGGTTTCTGCTTGCAACAAAATGTCAGAGGTTCCCTTGGAGTCTGCAGCTTCTATCACGAGATCCTGAGCAAGTCTTCTGGCCAAATCTACCTGGTGCATCAAGGTCTGCAGTGCTTTCTGCTGAGCCTGAAGTATGGTCAGCCATTTGTTACTGTAAGCCTGGGGCCCCAGGGACTCGTGGACATCCAGCTGTTCCTTTGCACACTGAAGCTGCCTGTTGGCTTCTTTAGAAACTTCTTCAAATTCTTTAAACTTCCGGGCTGTGTTCTCCAGAGAGAATTTTTTACTATGAAGTTGTTCAGAGATGGTGTTTACCTTCTGGATCAGTGCTTTATTCTCATCTGTAACCACCTCTCTGTCTACCTCACAGACACTGAGCAGGCTGTTGGCTGTGTTGTTCAGCAGCTCTACCATACCAAAGTGTTGGTCCATTTCCTTCTGCAGTGACTTCAACTTGGAAATGGAATTTTCTATTTCAGCAGGATCCAAACAAAACTTAACTTCCTCCAACTTGTTCTGACATTTATCTATCCATGGCCTGAGAGTCTCCACCTGTTCTTTGTACTTGAGGGCTTTTTTGAATGCGTCTATTAACTTGTTTTCTCTTTCTTTCACTTGTTTATTAAATCCATCCCAGTTGTTTTTAATCATGTTAAGCTGTAGCTGTAAGGCTGCCTTCTCAGACCCTTGTGTTTTCAATAACAAATTTTCACCTTCTGCAATGGTTTTTTCATAAATATTAGACTGGGCAGCTAAAGTTGTACTAAAGTCTTTCTGATCTTTAATTAATGATTCTAAGACTTTCAGGCTGGCTGATACTGGGTGAGACTTCTTTTGCTCTTCTTTCTTTGTATCCAGCCAAGCCTGAAAATCTTTAGACATCTGCTGAAATTGATGAGAGCTTGCACAGGCTGATTGAAGATGCTGGACAAGATTTTCTGAAAGTGAAATTATAGACATATTTATTTCACATTGAAAGGTTAATTTAACCTATAGAAAGCCAAGAAAACAATCTCCAAATGAATGTATAGAAGCTATAGGGCTTTTAGCGCTGATATGAAGAACCACAAGAATGACTTAAATAGGGGGAAAAGTATCTATACCAATAAAAAAAAGAGGGAAAGTAAGAAGCAAAAAGCAAGAAAGAGAGGAAGCAATGACTATGGAAATAAGAAAAAATGCATGAAGGGGCACCCTGCCTGCTCTGCCATCATCCTCTGCATTTCACACAGGGAAGAGACACCAAAGCTCCAGGCTGGGGTGGACAATCTACCTCTCGGAAAATCTGAGTGTTTTTGCTTCTATGACTTTTACATACAACAGAAGTTAAGTTACTCGCCCAGGGTCTTTGAGCTCTGAAGAGGTGAATCCAGGATACAAACCCACGTACTTTCTGTGTGCTACCTTATGTTGCCTCGATGTTGAAAAAGAAGTCTGAAATGGTTGCTATAATCAATAAACAAATCCAATCAATTAAAAATAAAAATTAAGAGCTCTACAGGAGCAAGACTTAGAAACTAACACTATGTTTCAAACACACCAGAGCAACAAAACATGTCCTGCCTTGGCAAGACGCTTCCGACTTCCTATAACCCACTATGCTGCCTCGAATGATTACCAGCATATCGGCCACAGAATTACCGCTCAGTAGGCAGGGAAGAAAACACGCATTTCTCTGAGGTATCTATCTATGATGGGGGGGGGCATCAGACGGAGCTGGGTCGTGGCTCCACAGCTCAGCACTTGCTGTACCCACATAAGACCTTGGGTTTGGTCTTCAGCAAACAGCAGTAAAAAAGAAGATAAGATGATATAAAGGCTTTAATATCTAATCATCTGTTTTTTGAGGGGACCTTAGGTAATACCACATAAAAATGTTCACATCTTTTCAAAACCAACATGGGGTACCCAGTATTTGAATGGGTGTCTCAAGCAGACTCTTCCCACACAGCTCCTGTCTGGGCAGTGGGCAGACCTTCGTCAGGGCTGTGTAAAGTGTGCCCCAGTGGCCTGGGTCCTGCTGCATTGCACTGCCTTCTGAGAGCCCTGGGTTACATATGTCATAACATAGTCATATATTGACATCTCTGCTATGTATGGTGTCTGTTTCTGACCAGAAAACACACATATTAAGAGAAGACAGACCTGCTTTCTGTTCAATATCCTTAAATGATTTTAAGATGCTGTCCAGCTGCCTACTGAGTTCTGCTTTCAGGTATTCCTCCCTGACCAGTGTGGACAGGCCTGCACACAGTGCCTGAGCCGCTTTTATCTGTGGTGCTTCCTGCTCGACTTCCTGCTTCAGCCTCCAGGCTATTTCCAGCTGCTGGGTTACAGCATCCGCTGGGGTACTCGCAGTCAGGCTGTCGCTGAGCCGCTTCTCCAGCTCATTCAGCCGCTCCGAGAGGCTTCTCAGCAGGCTCTGGTACTGCATGCTCTGCACGATGCCTTGGTTGATCCGGTCACATCTGTCACTGAGTTGTCCCGTGAGGCTGTCCCACTTCTGGGTCACAGCTGCCAGCTGCTCCTTTACTACTCCATGCAGGGTAGGCTCTTCCCCAGGCCTGCTCAACATACCCTGGCCGGCTGCCCTGAGCTGCTCATACTGAGGTCTCCGGGTGTCAAATTCTTGTAACAGAATCTATGGTAAACACAAATTACTGTATAGTAAGTCACAGAAAAACACAGCTTGAAGCCTCCAAAGAGACAGAAATGGTATTCATTTCTCAGGTTTGGTTTTGCTTTTAGTTACCACTCTTGTAGTTCTTATTTCAAGTACAATGCAATTACACTAACCTAATTGCTAATTCAAAGAGTCATGGTGATTCAAAAAAAAAAACACTTTGCCTAAAATAATCGTATTGCCTGAAAGGAAGAATAGAATAAATCTGTTTTGGTAATCTAGGCAAAATCAACAGAAGTTCACATAAATTTTTCCAATACGAAGGCAAATGGGTTACATCATCGTATTACCACATTTGTCTTTTCCTACCCATGTTTTCTCTTTGCGGAATACATGAAATAGTCCAAAATTACTCTACACTAGGGAAAATATATAATGAAAAGTGTTAGAATATAAGACGCTCACAATGTTTTGTTTTGCAAAGTTTTTTTTGGTGGAGTCTGAGACAGGGTCTTGCATTGTAGTCCAGGCTGGCCTCAAACTCATGGTGATCTCCTGTCTCAGCCTCCCAAGTACTGATTCAACATGATTCTCACTATAAAATGAATGACCCAAAATTTCTGTCTTTTGGTATATTTGATGTATTTTTTTGTATTTTTATCTCTTATATTTATCTACTCATCTCTGAGAGACGATTAAGACCAGGGGCAAATATTTTTCCCCAAACATCTATTTTCATTCTCTTCAGAAAGTCTGTCTATTTTTAGCTTACAGAATCACCTCCCAGCTTTAAAGCCACTATCTGTACCTAAAGAAATCTAACCGGACCACCACAGAGCTTCTGCCATTATTACGTTAACTTTATGCTTTCTTCCCCTTTGTGGACTTATCAGCTTTGTAACGAGACTGCTCTACTACACAAAGCATTGAGGGATCCTCACTGTTTCCTTCCTTCTCTGTCCCTTTCTAATGCTGTCCCTCTTCCCCTCAGGACCGGGACTGCATGAGTCTTACAGACTTCATTATCAACCACCTAAAAACAAAATGAGTAAAACCTCAAACGAATAATTCTAAACGATAAACTTACAGAAACATAAAACAATTACACTAATACTTCAGAGAAGGCCCTTTTTTAATATGGTCTACACCAACCACATGTTCACAAGCATAATCTGGGGACTTGGTCCACACATGAGCTCAAGAAGCTTCCCCTGGGATAACTCATGGCTGCAATGCTCTAAAATGTACAGTGTTGGGCACCTCAAAAGTACAAATTCACCCCTAAAACACAAGAGCACACAGTGTCTAGAGCTGACATATGTACGACAGTGTTGAGCCTGAGACAAACAATCAAGTGACACTCACCTGCACCTGTTGCTTCTGTGTGTTCAGCATATTTGGGTCGATGGACAAGGGCCCAAGCACACTAACCATCAGTTCTTTTTCCACAAGCCACTGTTTTAACTGAGCTTTTACAGTCTGGAATTGAGTGAGATTATTGGAGGACTCTTCCAGCTTTTGTTGTCTGTCAACCGTTAATTGGTTGAGCTCTTGCCACTTAGCATCTGGAAAACAAAAAGAATAAAATTGGCATTTAGTTTTAATATATTTATTATGACTGCAGGAAGATTATATGATAAGATTCAAAATGATATGTAATGAGCATCATTTCATTTTTGCAACTCTTCTTACACAGCCAATTAAGGATCTAACCTAAGAGGATTAACAGCATTTAATGCCACAGATTTCATAGACCTAGTGGTTGTTTATCAAGTGAAATGTAAGAATAAAACTGAATCTTTTTTAAAAAGATACTGTACTAATTGGAATATTCCCTGAAGCAACCAGGATCACTTCTCCTAGAATTTCTATAGTCTATTTATTCAACTACTAGAACAATGACTAGTAATCCTTTTTGAATTAATCATAAATCTCCAAGTTTCATTTTTAACTAGGTAACTCCAAAACTTGTACATCTTTCCCCAATCCTCTTCTCCTATTCAAACTGCACATTAACAACGAGCTGTTGGAAAATTATAGTAGAAATATCCCCAGCTACTTTCAATTCAATGTTCAAAACTAAAACTAATATTTCTATCAAAATTAGTGAATGTTTTCATTTTATAAATTTTGTTCAACAGTTATCATCTCTGTGATTATCACTGCAATGTAATACTACTGATGTTCGTTTAGAACCCTCCACACTCTCCTACCTCCTGATCATAAGATCTTAAATCATTCTGTAACTCCGCTTCAGTCCTCCTCAGGTTTAGCCTAGAATAGTGGTTCTCAGGTTCCAGCTGCAGCAGTTTCCTGAGGGATGTGGATGGTGACTTCGGCGCTCCTCCCCCAGGGTTTCTGATGCAGTGGGCTGGGCTGAGGCCAGGAAGGTTCCTCCTAGCGCTTGCCCTGGTTCCAGGAGCTAATGACCCCAAGTACCAACCAGCCTTTTAATTGGTACTACTATTATCAGTGTCTCCCAACTGTAACCCATTTGGTTCTGAAATACTTACCCTTCAAAAGATATCACTTTTAAATGAGGCATCTTTCTCCCCAAATTGTTCAACACCTAACTCCTTGCCACCTATCAGTGGTGGTGAAACTGTGGCATGCAGGCTACCGCTGACCGTTTGTTACTGAAAACTCTAAAAGGGTTGCCACTGATTCTAGATGATCAGCTCTAATACCTGTTTGATATTTAGGGACTTTCACCATCTGGCTTCAGGCTACTCATCTGGAGATTTGTAATGAGATCTTGAGAAGTCAAGGTTTACCTATCAGAGCACTCAGTCCAGCAGTGAACACATCCATTGTCTAGAAATGTTCACTAATGGATGTGATGACATTATTCTATGATGGTACCCTCAGAATTCATCTGACAGCTGAATTGTGCAATTAAAGCAATCACGATGGAGAAACATCAAAATCACTAGGAAGCTGAAATACCCATTCTTCATTCCCACCCCTTTCTACAAGACTTGGTAATTCTCTGCCCATGTAACTCTGCCTTCCCCGAGACAGCCACCAACTTAGGGACAAGGCGAAAACAATGCAGTAGGAATAAACAAATATACCTTTGAACATTCAGACACCTTAGGCTAACTTTTTGTTTTCAAACCAAAACGTGCTTACAGATTTCTAAACTATCACAGAACATCAAACTTGAAAGGACAATATTTGATAAATACAACGGAACACCTGAATGTTAAATGTCTGTTACAATGAAGGCGGCTACATGCCAGGTACTGTTTCTCTGAGCCACACACATGTTGACTTACTAAATTCACCAAAGTAGTACAAATTACCAGCCCCGTCTCACACTCATTTTTCATATCCTAACAAAAAATGGTAAGACAACAGGCTTGAGAGAATTCTGTGCGTATGAGGAGCAGTTTGGATAGGAAGAAGATGAGGTGGGAGGCTTACTCCGCATAAGAAGGAAAACCACCAGGCTCCTACAACAAGCAACTTTTCAGTAGTGGCTGGCAAAGAGGACCAGCATGAAGCCTGGGGCTTGAGCAGTCCCAGGAGCAACCTGATAGAGAAGGGGGCCCACTTTTTCTAAAGCAAACCTTTTTTCTACATTAACGTAAAGAGTTACTCAAGGCCTAGCATTTTACTAACAAGTATCTACCTTCTTCATAAAAATAACTTTAGTTACATGACAATTCTCAGAATAATGTAATTTGAAATACACTTTTAAAGTATGCAGAAAACAGATTTTAGAATGTCAGAGAAACTTTGAAAATAACTGAGGCTATTGGGTGTTTTCTGGTAAAGATTATAATAATGAAACATGATAGCGATTCTGGTTACGGACTTGAGCGTAAATAATATAACATACCTATTTCTTTCAGTATCTGGTTCCATTTCTGGGCCTCGGGAATATCTGGGTTCTCCTCCAACAGCTCTGTCAGTTTATCCTTCAACTCCTGCACTTTGTTTACATTTTGTTTCAGTTCCGCCTCAAATGACTAACAAGGGAAAAAATTATTCCACTAGAGTACCAACATCAAAGACAAAACCATAATTATGGTACACTTCTTTCTCTAACATGACCAAAATAGGGGAAAAAATCCACTGTTAAATACTAAAGTGAGTGAAAACCCAGATTCAGCAGTCAATTAGTTTTCCTTTCCTTATCTCTGCTAGTCTCCAACTCTGATAAGGGACTGCCACAGAGAACACTCTAACTATGGAGCTCCCAAACCACCATGAAAAAACTAAGATGTCATCAGTTAGGCTATAATAAGAAAATCGGTTCTGTTAAAAGTCTGCCAGAATCTGAGAATCTATTAGGGAATAACACTTTCGTGGGTAACACAGTAAAGAGTATAAATATAATTTAGAGAAATTTTTGTCATTATTACCACTATGCAAAACCACTTTCCCAATCTTGACAGCCCTAAGAAACAAATACTATCTAACTAAGAAAGGGGAAGCATTAGCTACCCTATTTTATACTAGTTGGAAGAGATCAAAATTCTTCTAATTGCTGACTGGCTGCTAACCAAAAGTGACACCGATTCAAAGGTGACACAGTCACTTATACCAAACAGCTTGTGCATCTCTGCATGTCAGTGTATAAAAGGTGACTATTATTATCATCTCTACAGAAAAGCACATTAAACTAAATGGTCCGATTATGAGCTGAAGGTTCAGATCTAGAAATCAGCACAGAGCTCCTGACCCCAGGGCTCTGGTGCAAATGTGCACCTCTTCTCCTCCATGTCTGCAGCGAATCCATCCAAGATGTACCTTATTCTGCTCAAACTGAGTCTTCACAGCTTCAGTGTCAGCAGGGGTTGGCGTTTGGTGCCATTTTGCTGCAGTCTTGTTCATTTTCTCTAACCACTGCATCATTGAACTTGATTCTTCCTGAGCCTTCTGCAATTTGAAGAGCTTAGTATTCAACTCAGCTATTTTGTCCTTGAGTAACAGGCCAAGATCTTCATAACTATGACTTATGTCAGTCATGTCCTTTTGAACAGATGTTAAACCTAGGAGTTAGAAAAACATTATGCTGACCCATGTCTGGGATACTGGGAGTAAAGGTCTAGAAATAACAGTCTGTCTCACATAATACTGTCTTTTATTTTGTCACTCTTAAGCTTACTATGATAAACCACAGACATTTTAGAACTAAAAGGTTAGTTCATCTTACAATGCTATTTAATAACAACTCAGGAACATGCAAGTGAGATTTAAAAAGGCATTTTAAATGAAATAAAATGTTCAAATAATAAAATACATTCCTCTAGTGCCAAACTAAAATAATGTCACTTGGAAGAGTGACAACATATCTCTAACTAAAAAGGATGAAAAGCACCAAATTAAAACACTGGACTTTACTAATCTCAGATGAATAATGTTTATATCAAGTTACATACATATATTTATGATGATTGTAACTATATGCATTATATACTTTATCTTTTTAATAAAAGCTACTCTTTAACATTTCTCCTCAAAAACCCACATGACATTAATCAATAATAATTTAAAATTACTATTCACCTTTATTTGTCAAAAAGTCCTGTGTATTTATGTCTGTTCCTTTACCATTTAACATTACTCCACCTGCAAAAATATGAACGCAAAATTCATTAGATTCATCTAATGGCACGTCATTAAATCAAACCCTATAAACACTAAGCATTTAAAAAACGTCACTTCTATTTGAAAATGTTCACTATTAATTCAATGTCCCATGAGGTCCTTATACCCTCTCTTCCGCAGAGATTGCATTCAGAGAGGGAGTGCTAAGGATGGAGCCTGCTGTCTTGCACATGCTAGGCAAGAGCTCTACCACCAGGCTACAGCCCCAACACCATGAATTCAATTCTTAAAGTATTCTATGACCATCTTTTAAACACTGCTCATTTAGATTACATAAATTAGTCATTATATGTTCACAACAGTTTCTTGACAAAGCTGCTCTGCAATAAAGTTCCCTCCATGATACAGTTCCCAAGCTCAGGAGGTGCTTGGGGTATGCAGTGTTGAAGGAACATGATGATGGGTAAACCAGGAGCATGCACTTCATCCAAGGATTGAACACAACCAGGACAGCCACACAGGGCTGTTGCAGGCTTCATGGAGGTGGAATGATTTTCAAAGACAGGGCAGAAAAGGTTAAAAATAAAAAACAAAACTCAGAGAGAGCACAGCAGTTGAGGTGTCTGAGCTTTGCAGTAGGAGCAGCTGAATTAAAATCCCAGCACTATGAGTTGTAGTCTTGGACAAACCCATTAATCAATCTGGTAAGACAACTACCCCTAACTCGAAAGGCCACTCCACGGACTATAGGCATCCCACTGCTAATGAGTAATACTCAGTGGGTAGCAACTATTTACACTATTTCTCTTTCATCATCTTTAACATCAGCATCTTTTTGTAATTAGGTATTTTAAAAATTGATTATACTTTATCATTCTAGTATCCACTGGCTATCTATACAAAACACATTTATCAAACTGACCACACAAGAACAAGGTGAAACAAAAGCACTTAAACATTTGACTCCTGAATTCTGTTTCTTTCAAAATGTTACACACAATGTCATCTCATAAGGAAGTGAAAAGTGAAAATAACCTGTAGGGTGTTCAAGACTAATTCCTACCATACCTGGACGTAACTAGGACTCCAACAAATATTTTAAAAACATACTTATTACAAATATAAAAGGGACACAAGGAACTAAACTAAGGTAAAACACAAGAGAATTTACTTTAAAAAAGGAAAAAAGAAACACAAATTTGACACCTCAGGAAATCTGATGAGGAGAAAAGGCAGTAGTCAGCATTCTCCGAACCACTGTTAGCACAGTGGACCAAGCAGCTGGTGGAGAAAGGCCCAGCTGGGACATCAGTGTGACGACAGGGACAGCTGGCACGTGGTCAGCCCAAACAAACCTTGGCAGGCCTTGAGGAACTTCTGAATCAATATACAGGATGTGCCTCCTGTCTGTTTTATTTAAATCTTGATGCAGTGTGTTAACTAAAATCTATGCCCACGACTTACCTATACTGGTTTTAGAATCTATGTTTACACCCACCTCTCCCCTGTCGCCCAGAAGAGCAGCCCCACTGTGACTGTGAGGGTGACAGTGGTGTGCCAGCTGACACACTGTGAAACAGCTTTTTTTTGCAACAGAGTACAGAATAAAGCTGCTTGGAATTAAATGAGAGCAGCCCTGCAGAACAGACTCATCAGTCCCAACAGAGTAGACTGGTTTCACTATCAAATATGTGAGCAGAATACTTCAAGTACAGTATCAGTATCTCTACTTAAGAAAAAAAAAAACAAATTAGAGTCTGATCTATCCCTTTCCCAAAAATAACACTCCTTAGTTTCACAAATTAATCTGGATATGTTTTTAGGTGTAGTATTTAATAAAATGGAACATGGCAGGGATTTGAAACTGGATTAGCACAGATGCTTTCCCCAGACAGACTTTAGTGCATCAGTAAGATGTCACTTCTCTTGTCCTGCCCCTTCACCTTGTACTTCCAAGGTTATTTTATACATATAAGAAATATCACCCAATAAACATAGGTGGCCCCAAACCTGCCAGTCTCCTGTGAATGAGGTGCATACCTGATTTCACTGCTGCAATTGCTCTCGCGGGCGTGGTCACCGCGCTGATGAGGTTACATAGTGAGATGCCGTTGCTGTTCACTTTCTGAATCTCTGGTGTTTTTAAACTCCACTTTTCTTGTAATTTCTTGAGATGTAAAAACACATTATTTTTCAGTTTTAATATCAAATATGCACAATATAATTTGATTTCTTAAACTTATTTTAAAGCAGTAGCAGCTGTAGGCTCTGATTTGTGAGGGAGTCACCAGGACAGAAAAGTACCATCTTCACGCGCCTGCACGGCCAAGGTCTCTGTCAACTACGGAGGTAGTGAGGAGCAGGTGTGGCCCATTCTGCGCTCTGCTCCCAGCGTGGTGCCGGCTGCCACAGGTTCCAAAGTAACTGTCAACTGTAGGTCTGCCCAGGGCAACAGCCGCAGCACCAGATGACATGGACACAGGGACGCAGAATTCCATGTCACAGCAAGTTTGAACCATCAAAACTTCAGTGAGTTTTTAAAAACATTCTTCCTCAAATTTGAAAATGAGTAACTGTTATAAACAATTACAATCTTTAATGACTAGAAGTCAGATGACAAAAGACTTGTGGCTCCATTTGTGCAGGAGATTCAAGTAACTCCAACACTTAATGCTTGTGAAGGTGATATACCTAACCTAGAGTCAAATTCTAAGTAACAAGAAGATCTCTTACGGCTGTGAGAAATGGTATCAAAAATAACTGAAACTAAGTAGAGATTTCACAAGGATAGAAACTTAGATACTAGAACAGTTAGTGAAAGAAAGGGAACTGAAAGTATCCATACTCTTCCTCAAAAGGACATTGAAATATGTTACCATTTCCAAAAATCATGAATGTCTACAGCACATGTATTATACCCAAATCACATGATTTTAGATCAACAGAAACTACCTTTCATTGCAGGTAAATAAAAATTACTATTATGTTCAATGAGTCACCTTGGTTTCTGCCAGAGATTTTCCTAGATCTTCTGCACCAAAGGAGGGCTCCAAAATGGGAACCTGCTCTGTCGTTTCTTTTATCCACGATTTTAGGGATTTAACAAGGATTTGGAAAGCTTCCAGTTGTTCCTGACAAGATGTTGCAGCTTCTTTTCTAGTTAACAAAAAGAGTACCAAAATTTAAGCCACAAAAGGAGAAGTTCCAAATGACAAATTACTAGTCAATAATTTTTATTCTGATATTGGGCTTAATATTGAAAAGCATCCTCCGTGCATAGTACCACCCTGTAAAGTATTCAGACATGCCAAAAGAAATCAGCTAAAGTGTCCCTCAAAGTACATAGAACAGACAAAGAATCTATACTCATTTAACATTATTTAAATTCAGTGAACTTTCTTCTACCCATTATATGATGCTTAATGCAAGCACGCAAATAACTGGAAAGGGAACAGATAGGAATCACCCACATAAGGAACATGCAGTGCCACCTAGAGATCGTGGCACCATCCTGCAGTCACACAGGGTGGGTTACGCTGGTCAGGAAGCTGCCTCAGATCCAGCGCCTGGACAGTGCTAGTGGGAACCTCCCTCAGGAACTTGGGAAGCCTCCGGATGGATCATGCAGATTGCCCTGTGTGTGCAGCACCATAAATAAGCGCTGGAGAACTGCAAACGCGCTCTGAGGACAGCTCCATGTGTCCTGGGAGCAACTCGTGCACAAAGACCAGTGCGCGGCACTTCAGCAGACAGGACTGGCCACTGCTGGATGAATTACTGATGACTGTATTGTTTTCAAGCTGAATCCATTTGAAAGAATAAACAGCCTAATCATTACCAGAAAATCCAGGACATTTCTGCAGTGAAGTGTGAATTATCTGATGACATGATAAAAACAGCAGCATGAGCAGCATGAATAACATCTAAAAGTTCTAGGGAATTCCAAAAAAGCTAAGTAGCTGAAAAGGAAAGTGCTGCAACTTGGCATAACTGACACCACCCTGTGCCTTGTATTTGACTAATGCCCTGTGTTTGACCCAAGAGAGTGAAAAATTAGTCAGGGTGCAAGTCCCATGAGAAAGGCAAAATGAGCTGTACCCACAGGAAAAAAGTTAACCTGCTCAACAAGGAAGCAGGATACAGGTGTCAACCAAAATTAATGTAGCTAAATTGTTTCCAACAGGATGTCTTGTTTTGCCGTTTTCTGTTTTAAAAAGCTCTGTAACTTTCCAGTTCACCACTGAATGACAGGCACCACTCCGTGGGACTCTTGAAACAGGGGTCTTATGCAAGTGGTTGCTGAGCTCAGCTAATAAAATTACAAATTTATCAATTTGGCTGCTTGGATTCCTATACTGTTTAGGAACACACTTCAGAAAGTGCTATTTTCGCTTTTAGGAGTTCTTTTTCATGAGCTGTAGTGACGTCAGATGTGTATCCCGAGATTAGGGATACAAAAGTTCAGTTACAAAGCTTATCCCTGTGAAGTTTTTCAGCTCAAGTCAGGCTCATCTTTTGTTTTTTCATGGACTCATAGTTCATGTAATCTTTAAAAAGTAAATATTAAACAGAAAAGGCCATGAATAAATGGCCCTATTGAAATAATAATGTATAGCTTCTAAAATGGTCCAGAAAGCAAAGAACCATGCACTGTCTTTCAAGGTTATTTTTCATCTTTGCAAATAAAAATGTGGTATTTGCCAAAGGCTTCAGAACCTATATCAACATTAAACTGTTTCAAGTAATACATTATCCCTTTCCATTTTCCTATATAATGTTTTTTACTTTTATGGAAGAAACACTGAGTTTTCTTCCTCAATGTTTCAACAAATAATGTGCTTAATTTTTCCAGCAAAAATTATCAAAATACGGAAACAATGAAGTAACCTTATACTTCTTCAAGTTTTGCATATTTATACAAGTTTTCAAAAGTTTTTCAATTATCAATATAAGTAAATACAAATCACTCATCTAACTGGTATCAAGAGAAATAAAATGCAATTTTTAAAGTGGCGCTTACTTTTCTTTGATGGTATCCTCCATTTCTTTGAATTTCTTAGACAAATTATTTGTTTTTTCAAAAACCAGAGCCTTATCACCTGGTAAGCCATGGCTGGATATGTCTTTCAAGAGATTATGTAAAGCATCAAGATCTTCCTTGCGTTCTAAGAATTCAGAAGTTGATTCCTACAAAACATTTAGATTGAGTCAGTTTAGATGCTGCTGCCATCAAAGGACCCAAGTGGCTGGACTGGAGTGGCTCTACTAAGAATTTCCCAGAGCAATGTGTCTGGCTTGGGTAACATTAGATAGGATCAACATGTAGACGGGATATCTAAGAAATAACACAATAAAATTTATTTCATTTTAAATGCACTCTGTATTTTGACTCTCAGTGGGTTCTGGCACATCAGACGATGTTTATAACATCTATTACAGCTGCTATTTATTTCTAGTCAGTGGCAAAGATAAAGTAGAAGGGTTTGAATTGAACAAAGAAGCGAAACATCCATCTTTATTAATCGATAAGCAATCAAAATAACAACTACTAATTATAATTCTGCCAGTCAGTGTATGAGTGTATCTTAATTATTGATTAATAAAGCTCCACCTTGGAAGTACTAGAAGACTTGCCTGCATATACTGAGACAATTCAGTGACATCTTTTCCTGGCACGTCTGCCTCTGTGAGAGCCTGAGTTTTTGTTTCTAAAAAGGTCTGGAGTTTTTCTGAGAGGCTTTCAAACAGTTCCACTTTGGTTTTCAGCTCCTCCATTTTGGCCAGTTTTTCCCTGTGTTTCTGACTGGCTTCTGAAAACCGTACAGACAGCTCCTTCATTCTAGCCTGTAGTGAGGAAGCAGTGGATGGGTCTGCTCTTTCTATAAATTTCTTCACTTTTTCATTAATGGCGTTTACACTGCTCTGACGACCTGCAATGTCCTGTTCCAACATCTGAAATAAACCAAATACGGCATATACTTTACAATAATGTTTACAAATAACGCCAGAGTTTTAAATATTGTTTGTAACAACATAGGCTTGAAATGCCTATGACTAAGAAGGTTAACAACTGGAACTGAAGGACAAGATGGATTTGTCCCTTGAGGGATCCCATTCAAATCTCTTTGAGAGCGAGTGGTGGACAGCTGGCTTGGTGTGGAAAGAGATGGGAGGCTGCAGCTACTGCACCACTCTGGGACCTAATGGAGCCAGGAGGTGGGTTCCCCATGGCGCTCATTGTTAGAAGGCTAGACAATAAGACCCATGGACACACTTCCCCAGAGTAGCTTTCAGGCAGCTAGCTGTAGCGTGACAGCAAGATAAGATTCTAACACTACACAAGGAACAATACAATAGACAAGCAGACAAAGCCCCCCTTGGGCTTCACCACAGAACAATCACCTTACACACTCAAGTCTGCACTTTTCACACTGATTTTTAGTAAAGTTTTCCGTTACATCCTTATATTTATCCCAAATTTTCCTGTCTTTGGTGCTCACAAAGCTTTTTAAAAACAAGCTGTTAAGTGGAAGTTTTTTTCTTTTGTAAATGTTACTCACAATGTTTTTGCTGATGAGATCCTGGAGCGCAGCGGAGTTTAAGGGCACCTGCCCCTGCTCCTTCAGAGAGCTCTCCACACCACCCAGCCAGTTCAGCATCTCGTCCAGGCCATCCTGCACACTCAGGGAGCGTGTCAGGGTTATCTGGAGCTTTTCATGTCGTTCATGAACAGACTTGGACAGATCATCGTATCTCCCAACAATGTCATCTAGTCCAAACAGCAGGAAATGTTAACCACAACAGGCTCTTTGCTCATTCATTTTTTAAAAAATATACCAAGGGTCAGTCCCACTTATCAACCTCTGTGCAAGGAGGTAGAAGGCATTAAGTTTAGCTGAGGACCTAATCAAGCATGCTCACGGAGCAAGACTAACACTGCAAGGATGTGTGCCAGGAAGCCCCAACAGCTGACCACACAGAGGTTCCTGGAGGGTGCAGCCTCAGAGAAGACAAACTCTGGTCCCCCTTCCATGCCTCACCTCACCCAAGCATCTCTTCCATGTGCCTGCTCATCTGTCCCCTCTGTAACATCCTTGTGCTATGCAGGTGAGAGTAAACACAATCTTCTCTGAGTTCTGTGAGCTGCTCGAGCAAATCAACTGAATCCATGCAGCAGATTACAGGAATCTCAATCTACAGTTGGGGAGGCCCATGCACAGGTCTCAAACTAGGACTTGTGATTGGCATCAGAAGGAAGGAACACTTGAAGAAAGTGGGGCACTGTAGGATCTGATGCTATTATATTGAAGTATAGCGTATCAGACATGAACTGAGTGACACCCAGCTTGTGTCTGCTGGAGGTCACCTGGCATGTACATCGAAGCTACTGATAGGGTACATGCTCAGAAGAGTCTGGAAGACTGTAAAAATGGAAAAAGGATTTCCCTGCTATACAGTGGCTTCAGATCAATGAACCAAAGTTTCCATCCTTCAGTTCATACACAATTTCTACTCAGATTTTAATCCCCTCTCTGTAAGAGGTGAAACAGTAGTCATCTGCTATGGGAATTACTGATTCCCACATGCAAGCACACGAATATACAGTAACTACCACAGACAGCATCACCACTTCACAGAGTAAGATCATACAATAATTAGTATCGAATTCTGTGATTTTCTTCATACCTACTAAGACTATTTAGGATTTACCTGTAAGGCAGGAAACAAAAATACCAAGTCTCTTACCCAGTGTTTTCTGGATATCTTTTTTGGCTGAAAATAAGGACCCCCTGGCATCTAAAAGCACTTCCGCTGCTTTTTTCAGTTTCTCGACAGCAAGCTGCTGACTTGATATCTGTCCTTGCAGAGCCTATGGGATTAAATATTTTTCAATTATGCTTAAGAGGACTACATAACAGATTCTAATAAATTTACAATAAAACAAACTAGCCAAAGTCGATTTTCTAAGATGGAACTTTCCTGGGATGGATTCCTTCTGCAGCTTTCAGAATGAGACCATTACCACGAAGCATTTGCGGAGAAGCATTGACCAGTCTGATGACACAAATTCAATCTTGGAATAAACCCGTGAGCATTGGTTCATAATAATTTTCCTGTTCCCTGATTTTACAGCTCTCCTCACAGAGCCCTTTTAAGCTCTGCTCAGTACCCACACTATCACCAGAACCTAACCAAACATGGAAAACCTTGGGGACCATTTGTGACTCCAGGTAAAGAGATAATTAGGGACTTCCATGTCAGCAGATCTTGATTTTATACTAAGCCATATTCATTTGCATGAATTCAATAAAAGTTACCATCATCTCACAAATTTTCAAAAGCCTTGCTATGCTCTGTGAAAATGCAAAAATGAAACAGGAATCTTATAGCCTGTGGAAGAAAGTATTAAGTGCCAAAAAGTGAGTAAGTAAAAACATTACTGGACACTGAGAAGAAAGATAAGCAGGAAAGAAACAAAGGCCACCATCTCGGCGGTGAACTGAGCAGCAGTGGAGCGGGAGAACAAGCAGAGGCACAGAGACATGACAGAAGCATCTCAGGCCAAGAGTCCTCTTCAGCTTCAGGATGGCGAATAAATAGAAACACAGATAGAAAGGTCTTAAATGTTAGGCTAAACAGTTAACACTTTATCAGAGAACAGTGGAAAACTACTCCAGACTTCTGAGTAAGCAGTGAGCATATACTAAGGATTCATCTACAGGGGGCCAAATTTGAAGCAATGCATTGGGACAATTCAGGGGAAAGAAAATAAGGGAGAGATTGCAGCTAGGAGCAACCTCACAGTCACATCACAAGGAGGGCCTGACAGAGACACTGCAGTCAGCTACAGTGCTAGGAACCCCCACGAACTCCATCATGTTAACTAAAGCTGTGCAGCCCAACACAGTAGCCACTAAATAAATCCATGTGACTTTTAAATTAAAATGCAATAAAATTAACAATTTCTCAGCGTGCCAGCCACACTTGAAGTGCTAAGGAGCTTCTGGTGACTGGTGACCACCCCTTCAGAGAGAGCAAAGAGGATGTTTTTGTCATCATGGATTCTCCACTGGTCAGCAGTGATCCAGAAGGCAGGAGTCAGGGCGAGGGGAGAAGAGAAGAGAAGGGGCCTTAAGCTTTCCACCCCGCCCAGGTAATATGCAGAATTTGTATGCACACATGAGAGCAAGTTTAGAAAAAAAGGACAACCTATTTTGGAGTTCATGATTTCAAAGTGCTCTTGAGACTTTACAGAGAATGTAAAAGCAAAACTGGCCGTGGAGGAAACTCTGACCAGGGGCACTAGACATAAAGAGGTGGAAGTCAGGTCAGACTGTTAAAGCAGAAAGGCCAGCAGCATCAGTCAAGGAGACTAGAGAGACTCGCAGAGGATACTTGTATTCATGTGATGTGGACAGGGAGAAAGAACAAACGCCATGAAGGAAGTCTGTTGCACCCAGAGTAACGCTGACTCCTAGCTGTGTATCCAAGTACCCAGCCAGGGACTGCTCCCAGAGTTGGTCTTCCTACAGGGAAATCCCAGCATCAAGTCCGGAAAATGTTACCTGAAAGGTATAAACACTCTGCCCTCGAACCCCTCATGGGGATTACTGAAAAAAGATGCCCACATGTGCTCCTGTCTGCAGGGTTTCCCTAGAAAAGCCCCTACTACAGTTAATACGTATCTGTCCATATACTACTCCTTTACTTGATATTGTTCAGTAGCTTCCCCTCATAATAAAGGCTAAGATCTGAGAACACTACAAAGAGAATGAAACCTATCCCTTCACTTCCATCTTTCTTAACATCCTGTTCCAGAAATGCCCACAGCTGTGTCCCAGCTTTTTGTTTATGAGAGACCTGAAGCCTTCTCATCTCCACTCACCTCACTCCTACCATCCGCCTTGCTCCTATTTGTGCTTTAATACTCATCTAGGATGTCTTTCCTTGCTCTCTCACCTACCTACGTAAAGTGTTCCTCCTGGAAGGTCCTGTAAGGATCCACTGAATACTACTGCAGTAATCTGTCTCTCCCATTAAACCACAACCTTCTTTATTTCATTTAGTTTTCAACAGCCATTCTTAGCCTTAGCCCTGAGCCTGTCTTATAGCAGGCCTTGTTAGATGTTTCTGGAATAAGTGAATAAATTAATAATCAGATATTATCAGATGTGAAGATATCAACCTAAAAAGGTCATCTTCTATTTCAGTATTATTTATTAATAGTTCTTAAAATAAATGCCTCTAGCTAATGGCGACATCATCCTTAAATAATTTTTACAATACAAGAACTATGTGACACACAGGCAGCCTACATATACAGGTTGGAAGACCCACCAAAGTATGCCCAACCTGGGATCCGAGATCTCAATAGCAGACCCTACATCAGACCCCGAGGCCAAGAAAGCCGGATCAGAGTGCACCTATTTCAGAAACCTGCAGCAGAAGTTTAGTTAAGAAAAAGAAGACTTTAGATCTGTGATTACTGTTAATTTCCTATCAGCTTGTTTTGAAATCCTATATCATTTCTATTGTTTTGATTTTGTTTTTTCTTTTCATCTCTTTAAAATAAAAAAATTTTAAAAAGACAGCAGAAGAAATCCCATAGATGTGAACTTTACTCAGAGCCAGACTAAAGTCCAGGCCACACTGTGTATTCATTTAAAAGATGTAACAGAGTCCTGAGCTCTGACTGCGTGTGTGGGATAAATTTCAGCACACCAGGAAAACTTGGAACTCTGCTCCCAGGTGGTAATACTACGCCGCCCTGCTTCTGAAATCACCCTAGGACTCACGGCAGGTACTGGCATACAGCAGGCCTAATCAGGCCACGCCCAGCCACCTCCAAGCAGTAAGCAGGGCCCAGAATCCAGTCCCAGTCCCTGACCCCACACAGGTTCAATTTCAGCACAGTCCCTGACCCTGCAGAGATTCAATTTCAGCATACCGGGAAAACCTGGAACTCTGCTCCCAGGTAGTAAGACCATGCCCTGCATCTGAAATCACCAAGGAACACACGGAGTCCCTGCATGCCCAGCTGGCCCACACCCATCAAGCTCCAAGTGGCAAGCAGTTGCCAGCAGTCTGTCTCGGGAGCCAAAAATGGGCCAGGTGATTCCCAGTGCTCCTAGGAGGCACTGAAGCACCACTCAAAACCTGGAAACAGGCACGACTCCAGCCTCCAATGAGGAACACCATACTGCAGTGGGACCTTGGCCAGTGCCTCAGCAAGCTGCCTGCGTGACTCCCGCTGGCCCTGGGGAACACGTACTGTTCTCAGATCTTGGCCTGTGCAGCCGCCCACTTCCTGCGCAATTCCAGTCAGCAATGAGGACCGCCACACTGTCCTGGGACCTTGGCCTGCACCCAGAGGACACCGGACCCAGGACATCTGCTGGCTCCTCGGGGACACTCCCTACCTCCTAGACCTAATACTGCTGTTGACCTTCACCTCCCACCCTTTCTCCTAGAACCTTGGACTATAGCAGATTATCTGTGCTAGCTTGAAGAGAGATTCAGTAACTGCCTCACTCAAACAGAAGATCTCAGCAGGCTCCAGTCAGGTTGGTGAGTATGCACCTAAAATAGAGGTGTACACTGGGTAAACAGGCCAGTAGTAAAACTCCCTTCACCTAACTGTAAGACCTTGGTGAGTCTGACAAGAGTGTGGGTGACTCCTTCCTGCACACAGAAAACATCAGGCAGAGTGAGGACTGTGCCAATGACTTCCCCAACATGGAGAAAATCAAAAGGGCTTATGAGACACACAGGCATATAATAGGGACACCAGTAGGGCCTCAGCCGACACAAACACTATAGACAGGGAGATCTGGTGACCTGGAATAATCTGAAGATAAAGTAATGGCAGGAACTAAAAGCTGACCTACATCAATATGACTAGGCTTGTCAGCCCAGGAAGAATATAGGACTCACTCAACAGGCCCTGCAGTGGGCAGTCTGACCCATCTCTTCAATAAGGGACCCAGCAATTGGACAAACATGAACCTTATATTAGGAACCCAAGATACACACTACCAACAGTTGACACTAGTGGGATTGAAGGACCAAATATCAACTTGAAAGGAGAAAGTGGCAAAATAAAAAAGCAAAATGCAAGATGCAAAATGCAAACATCTAGTCTAATAGGACAAGTACAGGAGACACTGAAATAGAGGACTTCAAAAGTAACACACCAGGCCGGGCATGGTGGCTCATGCCTGTAATCCCAGCACTCGGGAGGCTGAGGCAGGAGGATCATTGCGAGTTCGAGACCAGCCTAGGCTACAAAGTGAGTATCAGGCCAGCCTGAACTGCATAGTGAGACCTTGTCTCAAAAAACACACACACACACACACAAAAAAAAAAAAAAAAAAAAAGAAAATTAACACATCAGAAATCTCTGAAAAGATAGCGACTTAAATAAAAAAAAAAAAAACTCTATGAGGCTATAGAGAAAATCAAATTAGAAGTACTCTCCCATGTAAAGAGATAAATAATAACCTTAGTAAAGGAGTTGCTGAGCACAGCTAAAGAAGAAATAAATAAAAAGTACAGGAGCATGGGAAACTGATTGAAATCTTGAATGAACAATATACAAAACAAGCAGAAGTCATGAAACAAACTAAAAGAGACATCCAAAAAGCAAAAATTTCTATTCAGAGTTGGCAAAACTGAAGCTGAGGATAGGATTTTGGACCTTGAGGACAGGATCGCAATTAGCAATAATGAAAGGATAGAACTTTTAAAAATAACCAAGCAGCATAAAATGACAACCCAGCAGCTTCAAGATGATGCCAAGAACAACAATGTAAGATTAATAGGCATCAGTGAAGATGCAAGTCAATGCAAATGACATAAACTATTCACAGAAGTGATAGCAGAAAATTTCCCAAACATGGGGAAAAAATCTGATATGCACATAAGTGAGGCATATAGAACACTAGACAGTCACAACCAACATAAATCTCCACCCAGACATATAATAATTAATATCTCAGACATACAGTATAAAAACAGAATACTAAAAGCTGTTAGAGAAAAGACACAACTCACCTATCAAAGAAAGCCCATTAGAATCATAGCAGACTTTTCAGCACAAACCCTCAAGTCAAGAAGAGCTTGGAGTGAGGTATTTCAAGCCCCGAAAGAAAACAACTTTCAACCCTGACTGATGTACCCAGAAAACCTTTCATTCAAATTTAATGGAAAAACAAGATGCTTCCATGACAAAGAACAACTGAAGAAATTCACGTCCACCAAACCAACCCTAGAAAGAATATTGAAAGACATACTAGATAGAGATAAAAATGACCACAATCCCCAGAACAACAACAGAAAGAAATCACCAGGCTATACAAGATATTAAACAATGAGGAAAAACAGAAAGTAAACAACTGGAACATAACACGGTAAAGTCGAGCCAGTACATATCAGTGATACTCATAAATGTAAATGGCCTCAACTCACTTATCAAAAGAAATAGGTTGGCAGAATGGATCAAGAAACAAGATACCTCTATAAAAAAACACATCTGACCTGAAAGGAAACTCATAGATTAAAAGTTAAGGAATGGAAAACTGTAGTTCATGCAACAGGAACCCAGAAAAAAGCAGGGGTAACTATTCTATTTCCAGATGTGAACTTCAAACCTAAGATGATTAAAAGAGATGAAGAAAGTCACTATATACTCGTTAGTGGAAAACTATAAGAAGAAGACCTAACAATTATAAATATATATGCACCAAATACAGGAGTACCCAACTATATAAGACAGATACTAATCGACATGAAAAACCAAATACACAAGAACACAATTGTAACAGGGGACCTTAACACCCCACTGCCACAAAGAGATAGATCAACTAGACAAAAAGTCAGCAAAGAAACAAAGGACTGAATCATACCTGCCAGCAATGGGACTTAGTAAATGTTTACAAGTGTTCCACCCAACCACATTCGTCTCCAATACACATTCCTCTCAGCTGCACACTGGAAATTTTCCAAAATAGAACATATATTATCCCATAAAACATTCTTAAGTAACTGCAAAGGTATTGAAATTATCCCATGCATAATATCTGACCATAGTGCATTGAAATTGGAAATTAATGGCAAAAGAAATTGCAAAAACTGCATAAATACATGGAAATTAAATAACAACCTTTTGAACAGCCAGTGGGCTACAGATGAAATTAAAGAAAAAATAAAGCAGTGCCTAAAATTCAGTGAAAATGCAGAAACAACATACTACAATTTGTGGAATGCACTGAAAGCGGTCTGAAGAGGGAAATATATAGCAATAAATTGTCATAGCAAGAAAACAGAATGAGCACAAATAAACAACCTAATGTTTCATCTCAAGCGTCTAGAAAAAGAGCAAGTTAAACCCAAAGCTCACAGAAAAGAGGAAATTGTAAAGATTAGAGCAGAAACCAATGCAATTGAAACTTAATACAAAAAAATAATGAATCAAAAAGCTGGTTTTGTGAGAGGATAATCAAAATTGGCAAGCCTCTAGCAAATCTTATTTAAAAAAAGAAATAAAAATCCTAAATTCAGGCAATAAGGTCTGAAAAGGGGGAAATTACCTCAGATTCCACGGAAATTCAAAAGATTACGAACACCTACTTTGAAAGTCTCTACTCACGTAAGAGTGGAAAACACAGAGGAAATGGACAGATTTCTACAAACACATGAACTATCAAAGCTCAACCACAAAGATATAGCAATTATGAATAACCCAGTATCAGCTATTGAAATCGAAAAATAATTAAAAACTTAGCAACAAAGGAAAGCCTAGGTCCTGATGGATTCAAGGCTGAATTCTACAAGAAATTTAGAGAAGATTTGATGCCAATTCTCCTTAAACTCTTCAATGAAATTGAAAAGGAAGCAATATTCCCTAAATCATTTCTGGTGGCAAGTATTACTCTCATACCAAAACCAGAGAAAGACCCAAACAAAAAAAAGAACTATAGACCAATCTCAATAATGAACACTGATGCAAAGAATCTCATTAAAACACTGGCAAATAGAAGGCAGCAAATTATCAAGAAGATTATACAACACGACCAAAAGGGATTCATCCCAGTTATGCAGGGATGGTTTAACATATGCAAATCAATAAATGTAACACATCACATCAACAGAGCAAAAAATAAAAACCACCTGGTCATCTTTATAGATGCAGAAAAAGCTTTCGATAAGGTACAACATATGTTCATGATAAAAACCCTTCAGAAACTCGAATACACTGTGTCTACCTCAATCTTATAAAGGCCATTTATGACAAACCAACAGTCAACAATATACTAAATGGACAAAAACTGAAAGCTTTCACTTTAAAATCAGGAACAAGACAAGGACGTCCACTATCACCACTCCTATTCAATATAGTTCTGGAAACACTAGCCAGAGCAATCAGACAAGAGAGAGAAATAAAAGGAATAAAGATAGGAAAGGAAGAAATTAAATTATCACTATTTGCAGATGACATAATACTTTATATAGAAGATCCAAAAAACTTCATTAAAAGACTATTAGAAGTAATAAATTCAGCAGTGTAGCTGGACACAAAGTCAAGGCTCAATTTCGCAAACGTGAGAATGGAAATTGACTTAGGAGTAGTGAAGCATATAGAACTCCAAATAGCCATAATCAAAGCAAAACTACACCCAGGCATATAATAATCACCATCCCAGAAATCCAACATAAGAATAGAATACTAAAAGCTGTCAGAGAGAAAAGACAGATCACCAATAAAGGAAAGCCTATCAGAATCACAGCAGACTTCTCAACACAATGAAGTTAAGCAGAGCATGGAGTGAAGTATTTCAGATCCTAAAGGAAAATGATTTTCAACCTAGACTGTGTACCCTGCAAAACTGTTCTTCAAAATCGATGGAGAAATAATATACTTCCATGACAAAGAACAGCTGAAGAACTTCATGATCACCAAGCCAACCCTGCAAAGAATACTGAAAGACAGTTTAGATACACTTAGGAAAATAAAACCACTAAGCAAAGCAGACAATTAAACAGGACAGAAAGATAAAGATGCAACAGCAGAAAGATAACATGTCAAAAATAAACCAATATATAACAGTTATAACCATTAATGTAAATGGACTCAATGTACCAATTAAAAGAAACAGACTGGCAGAATGGATCAAGAAACAAAATCCATATGCTGTCTACAAGAAACCCATCTAACCCAAAAGGATACTCACAGACTGAAAGTCAAAGGATGGAAAACAATATTTCATGCAATGGGAACCCCCCCAAAAAGCGGGGGATAGCTATTCTGTTTGCAGACAATGTGAACTTCAAACCAATAACAATCAGAAGACATAAAGAAAGTCACTAGATACTGGTTAGGGGAAAACTTCAAGAGGAAGAGATAATAATCTTAAATATATATGCACAAAATTCAGAGCGCCCAGTTATATAAAACAAGTATTACCAGAAATAAAAACCAAATTAGCAGTAACATAATTATAACAGGGGAGCTTAACACACCATTGACATCAAAGGAGAGATCTACCAGACAGAAAACCAGCAAAGAAGTAATAGAACTAAATCACACCTGTGAACAAATGGACTTGATAAACATATACAGAGTGTTCCATCCAACAACATCAGAATACACATTCTTCTCAGCAGTACATGGATCGTTCTCTAAAACAGACCATATATTAGCTCAGAGAACATATTTAAATAAATGCAAAAGAGTTGAAATTTTCCCTTGCATGTTATCAGATCATAGCACCATGGAATTAGAAATTAATGATAAAAGATACTGTGAAAATCCTACAAATACATGGAAACTGAAAAACACACTCTTGAGTAATCAGTGGGTCACAGGGGAAATTAAAGAGGAAATTACACAATACTTACAAGCAAATGAAAATACAAATACAACTTATCAGGGTCTATGGGATGCAATGAAAGCTGTCCTAAGAGGAAAATTTATTGCACTGAGTTCCCATATCAGGAAAACAGAATGAATACAAATAAACAACCTGATGTTACACCTCAAACATCTAGAAAAAGAAGAGCAAGTTAAGCCCAAAGCCAAAAGAAGAGGAAATTATAAAAATCAGAGCAGAAATTAATGCATTAGAGACTAAGAAAACAATCCAAAGAATCAATGAATCAAGGAGTTGGTTCTTTGAAAGAATAAATAAAATCAATAAGCCCCTAGCCAACCTTATTTAAAAATAAGAAGAAAAAGCCCAAATTCATTGCAATAAGGAATGAAAAAGGTGAAAACATTACAGACTCTAGAAATACAGAAGATCATCAACAACTATTTCGAAAACCTCTACTCTCATAGGTTTGATAACACAGAAGAAATAGACAGATTTCTAGAAACATATGAAGTACCAAAGCTAGATCAAGAAGATGTAAAACTGCTGAACAATGCAATCTCTATTAATGAAAATGTAATTAAGTCCTTACCTATAAAGAAGAGCCCAGGCCGAGACAGATTCACTGCAGAATTCTACAAGAAGTACAAAGAAGACTTAATGCCGACACTCCTCAAACTCTTCAATGAAACTGAAAGGGAAGCAATCCTTCCTAAGTCATTCCTGGAAGCAAATATTACTCTAGTACCAAAACCGGAGAAAAACCCCACTAAAAGAGAACTACAGACCAATCTCTCTAATGAACACAGATGCAAAAATTCTCAATAAAATATTGGCAAATAGAATGCAGCAAATCATCAAGAAGATTATACACCATGACCAAGTGGGATTCGTCCTCAGCATGCGGGGATGGTTCAACATACATAAATCAATAAATGTAACCCACCAAATCAAT
Source organism: Cavia porcellus (assembly GCF_034190915.1). Classification (NCBI taxonomy): domain Eukaryota; kingdom Metazoa; phylum Chordata; class Mammalia; order Rodentia; family Caviidae; genus Cavia; species Cavia porcellus. The sequence continues at coordinate 2,499,370 of NW_026947493.1, forward strand.
AAAGCCAAAAGTAAGCATCACATGATCATTTCTATAGATGCAGAAAAAGCTTTTGATAAGGTCCAACATTCATTCATGATAAGAACCTCACAGAAAATTGGAATAGATGGTCTTTACCTCAATATAATAAAGGTTATCTATGACAAACCAACAGCCAGTATCATACTAAATGGCCAAAAATTGAAGGCCTTTACTTTAAAATCAGGCACAAGACAAGGATGTCCTTTATCACCACTCCTATTTAATATAGTACTGGAAATGCTAGCCAGAGGAATTAGACAAGAGAGAAAAATAAAAGGGGTAAAGATAGGAAAAGAAGAAGTTAAATTATCATTATTTGCAGATGATACTCTATATAGAAGATCCCCAAAACTCCATTGAAAGACTCTTACATATAATAAATACATTCAGCCATGTAGCTGGATACAAAATCAATACTGAAAAATCAACAGCATTCCTATACATTAACAACAAGATCACAGAGAGAGAAATAAAAGAAGCCACACCCTTCACACTAGCAACTAAAAAAATGAAATATTTAGGAATTACTCTCACAAAAGAAGTGAAAGACCTATGCAAGGAAAATCATAATACACTGAAAAAAGAAACTGAAGAGGATATCAGAAAGTGGACAGACATCCCTTGCTCATGGATAGGAAGAATAAATATTGTGAAAATGGCCATTCTCCCAAAACTGTAATACAGATTCAATGCAATCCCAATAAAAATACCATCAACATACCTCATACATCTAGAGAAATCACTCCTAAAATTCATCTGGAGCAAGAAGAGACCTAGAATAGCAAAGACAGTTCTAAGCAGCAAAGGGAAGGCAGGAGGCATCACAATCCCTGACTTGAAGTTATACTACAAAGCAGCTGTAGTAAAATCAACATGGTACTGGAATCAAAACAGAAGAGAGGATCAGTGGAACAGATCAGAAGATACAACCACAACTACCAACACACTCAACCACTTATCTTTGATAAATGGGCCTAACATGTTCACTGGAAGAAGGACAATCTCTTTGATAAATGGTATTGGAAAAACAGGCTCTCCATTTGCCGAAAACTAAAACTGGACCCATGCCTACCACCATGTACTAAATTAAAATCTAAATGGATCAACGATCTGAATATTAAAACAGAAACACTAAATCTATTGGAAGACAAATTGGGTAAAAACCTTGAAGACATAGGGGTAGGTAGAGAATTTATGAACAGGACTCAAACCGCATGGGAAAGACTTCCCAGAATCAATAACTGGGATCAGGTCTTATTAAAAAGTTTCTGCACGTCAAAAGAAATCCCCAGCATAGTGAAAAGAAAACCCACAAACTGGGAAAAAAATATTAGTGAACTGTCCCTCAGACAAAGGCCTTCTGTCTAAAACATAAAAAGAATTTTAAAAAATCAGACCCCCAAAATTCAAAGATTCAATCAAAAATGGGCATCTGAGATGAATACGCACTTCTCAGATGAAGAAATGCAAATGACTAATAAATGCATGAAAAAATGTTCATCATCATTACTCATTAGAGAAATGCAAATTAAAACCACACTGAGATTCCATCTCACTCCTGAAAGAATGGCTAGTATATAGAAAAACACCAACAACAAATGGTGGAGAGGCTGTGGGGAAAAGGAACTCTCCTGCACTGTTGGTGGGAGTGTAGACTGGTGCAACCATTGTGGAGGTCAGTCTGGAGATTTCTCAAAAAGCTGGGATTGGAAGTCCTATTTATTTCAGCTATTCCACTTCTAGGCATAGTCCCAGAAGAATGAAAGCATCATACCACAGTGATGTATGTGTACCCATTTTATAACAGCACAATTTGTAATATCCAGATCTTGGAAACAACCTAAGTGTCCATCAACAGAGGAATGGATAAAAGCAATAAAGAAGGATCACATTGAGACATTATAAATAAATGGGTACAGCTTGAGACCATACTGATAAGTGAAATATATCAAACTCACATATACAAGTTTCAAGGTATAAGATTTTGAAGGCAGTAAGATTCACTATAATGCCTATATATACTGAATAGTTTCCCTAGTGTAAGAAATGGTAAGAATACATAAAAGTATGTGGTAATCATGATTCCCCATTATATTGCTTTGAAGCCTTATAATGTTTTCATTCATTAATTGGAATGGTTTTATTCTGGGCTATTCCATTTTATTGTCTGTGATGGTATGAACAGCTATTTTGGAGAAAACAATACATCATAATAGCTAGTGCAGATTTAATATCATCTTGTTTTGAAGTCCCATCAAGCTTTTGTTCTTCTGTCTCCATCGGTCTTAACATGTTGTATCTTACTGGATTTTATTATATGTGATAGTACAAGCACAAACTTTTATAGATAAGGAGCTAATGTAGAAACCATTGTTTGTTTTCTGTTAGTTGGTTCTAAATACCCTGTAATACTGTCATTCTCTTGAATGGTTTTACATTGTCTTGATATGTTTGATGCTACAGTGTATGAAGTTATACTCAAATATTTCAGGTAAAGAGACACTATGGTAACTACTGTTATGTCGGGATATCTTGTGGTGAAACACTATGTTGCTTAAATTGTTATGTTCTGACCTGTGCTGTTGTATTGTTATGTCCTCTTATCTCAATCTCCTTTTTCAATTATTTATTTTTTATTTTTTTAATTAAGGATAAAGATAAATTAAAAATAGCAGGATATATTATAGTAACCCACTTTGATTTCCTCCTAACTTGATTTGAAGCCCTGTATTGCTCTCACCATCTTGTTTTGACTGATTTTACTCTATTCTGTTTTGCTGGATAGTATCAAGTTTCAGGGTATAAGATTTTGAAGGCAGTAAGAGTCACTATAATGCCTATTCTGGAAGTCCTGTAATGCCTCCAATGTTTAGGTTTTATTGGTTTTGTTCTGTACTGTTTTGTTTAATTTTATTATAACTGATGATATAGGCAATTCTTTTTAAGATAGCAAGAGGCATTATGGTAACCATTGTTGATAACCTTGTATTCTGTTTTACATCATGTACTATGTCCATCCTTTTGATTTGACTGACTGTTTTGTTATGTCACATTTGGTTTTATTCTCGTCCCAAAAAAAGTAATAAGAACCGTTGGAGTAATAAAACCCAAAATGTGTAATCGTTATTGCAAAAAAGAGAGGAAAAGAAAGTGCTCTAAAGGATATAACTGCATGTATATTTAAGTGTATAAGATAGATAACCATATTACTGAGTTTTTGTTGGATTATTGAACAGAACTGTTTGCAGTCTCACTGTTTGAATGTCCACTTTGTATGCTTTAATTTTGTAACTTGAACAACTATTTCTAAGATGACAATATGTAATCCAGTAACTAGTGATTTCCTACTGTTTATTTTTTTGAAATTCTGTATTACTTGTACCCTTTTTCTGTTTTTTTTCTTTTCTCTCGTTAAATAAAATTTAAAAAAAAACAAAGTCATTGCTCAAAAATCAATAGCATTCCTGTACACAAACAAAAAACTCACCAAGGAGAAATTATGGAAATATCGTCCTTCACAACAGCATCTAAAAGAATGAAATACTTAGGGATCAACCTAAGAATGTAAAAGATCTATATGCTGAAAATTATGCTATGCTTAAAAAAGGAGATTGAAGAGGATATTAGAAAATGGAAAGATATTTCATGCTCTCGGCTAGGAAGAAACAACATTATGAAAATGGCCATATTCCCAAAATTGTTATACAGATTTAATGTAATCCCAATCAAAAAACCATTAACATACCTCACGGATCTAGAGAAAACACTCCTAAAATTCATGTGGAAACAGAAGAAACCTAGAATAGCAAAGGCAATTCTGGGCAACAAAAGCAAGGCAGGAGGCATCTCAGTTCCTGACTTGAAACTATACTAGAAGATCACAGTGTTAAAATCAGCATGTTACTGGCCAAGAAATAGTCCTGAGGATCAATGGAACAGATTAGAAGATGCAAGGGCAACTACAAAGACACTCAGCCACCTGATATTTGACAAAGGGGCTAAACATGTTCACTGGAAGGACAGCCTCTTTAATAAATGGTGTTGGAAAAATTGGCTTTCCACATGCCGAATACTGAAACTAGACCCGTGTCTATCACCATGCACAAAACTAAAGTCTAAATGGATCAAAGACCTAAATATTAAAACAGAAACACTAAATCTGCTGGAAGACGAGGTAGGTAGATGTCTTGGAGATATAAGCGTAGGAAGAGAATTCATGAGCAAAACGCAAACTGCATGAGAAACTCTTCAAAGAATCAACAACTGGGATCTTATATTATTGAAAAGTTTTTGCACTTCAAAAGAAATCACCAATAGAGTGAAAATAAAACCCACAGAATGGGAAAGAATTATAGCCAGCAACTCCTCAGACAAAGGACTTATATCTAGAACTTACAAAGAATTGAAAAACATCAAAGACTCCCAAACTGAAAAACCTTCTCCAAAAATTGGCAGTTGAGAGGAACACACAGTTCTAAGATGAAGATATACAAATGGCAAATAAATACATGAAGAAATGTTCACTATCACTGGTCATTCGAGAAGTGAAAATTAAAACAGCGTTGAGATTTTATCTCACTCCAGACAGAATGGCTGCCATCAAGAAATCAACTGATAACAAATGTTGGTGAGGCTGCGGGGAAAAAGGAACACTGTTCCACTGTTGATGTGGTATAGATTGGTGCAACCACTATGGAAATCAGGATGGAGAATTCTCAGAAGACTAGGATTGGAAGTCCCATTCAACCCAGCTATTCTCCTCCTCAGTATTTTCCCAGAAAAAATGAAAAGGTCATAGCACAGTGATATATGTGCACCCATGTTCATAGCAGCACAATTTGTAATAGCTAATAGGTTCTTGGAAAAAACCAACCCATCAACCGCAGAGTGGATGAAAAAAGATGTGGTATTTTTAATACAACGGAATATTACTCAGCTATAAAAAGGATGATCTTGAGGCCTTCATAGGCAAATGGAGATAACTTGAGGCTATCCTCCTTAGTGAAATAAACAAGAATCATATTTATAAATATCACATTGTATCCCTAATGTAAAAAGTAATAAGAAATGTAGGAGTAATAAAACCTAAAATACGTAATTGCTATTGTACAAAAGAGAGGAAAAGAAAGTGCTCTAAAGCATGTAACTGCATGTATGTTTAAGTGTGTAGGATTGATAACCATATATACTACTAAGTTTTGTTCGATAGTTGAACAGGACTGTTTGCAGTCTCCCTGTCTGAATGTCCACTTTGTATGCTTCACTTTTGTAATTTGAACAACTGTTTGTAAGAGGACAATATGTGATTACCAACTATTGATTTCTTACTATTTGTTTTTGAAATTGTGTATTATTTCTACCCTTAAACAAAAAGAAATTTGTGGGAAATTATGTGTGAAGCTATGACAGCTAATTTGAGGAAAACAAGAGATACTATGATAAAAAAAAAAAAGATGAAACGAAGTTAAGGACACCCATATGTGCTATTTTTCATGTGAGTTCTCCAAGGACAAAGACAGGGTTTTAAAATCTGTGTCTTCACAAAACTTAAAATGGCCCCAGAAAATGTTTACTGAATGATTAAATATATGTAGGAGTTATCATAGTTCTATAAAAACATCTAATACTAAATAGCCCTGCCTATTATCTCAAAACTCAGCAAGGATTACAAAACAAGTATCTCTTTTGCAATTTTCTCCTCAAAATACTCTATGCCTTTGCTCTCCATTACTATAGAAAAGAGTTAATAGCCTTTATTCCTAACATGTATCAGGTTATAATTTAATGGAAATGATGTTTATAGTATTACTTTGCAAAGAAACAAAATTAAATCATTGGAATCCACACCCATATCATTTTGAGTAGATTTCAGTTAAATTAAAGCACTGAGGAAACATCCATGACAGGGAACACCACAAGCTGCCAACTGGGCTCCTCCCTCTTGTGAGCACTCTGTTCAACTTTTGAGGCTTCTCTGGCTGTACCTATCTGCGAAAACCTCTGAGATGTTTAATCCCAGTGATGGGGGAGCCACACAGGTCGACATCACCAGCAACACTATCTGGCCCCCAGATCTTCCAAAACAAGACCTCAAAGTGGTCCCCAAATCCTGTCTCTACCTCCTTTACAAGGGGCTGATATCTTGTTTTATCAGTAATTTCTCGAAGAGGATCCTGAGTGTCCTTCTAGCCCAGTGGAATCAAACCACTGATAATGCAGCTAATACTTTTGTTTTTAAAAATAATAATGCTAATAACAACATGCTAGTGGACAGAAATGTTTCAAACAATTGAGTGCCCCAAAGTTGTATAGGGGCTGGGGATTTAGCTCAGCAGCGTAAGTGCCTGCCTTGCAAGCATGCGGTGGTGAGTTTGATCCCCAATAGTGATAAAAAAAAATTACATTAATTATCTCCAGAATATAAGTACAAGTTAGTAAGTTAACTACAGAAAAGATAGACTTTCTTGTAAGAGTCTTAAGCGTTTATATTATTAAAAGACAAATACCCTAATTTTAAATGTTAGTAAAGAAGTAGAGACTAATACCTAAAAAAATTTATTCTAGAGAGACTACCTGTGAGAAAAATATATGCAAATGGCAGAAATAACTCCAACTGCGTATTTATCTTCTGCATAAGATACCAGGGACAGAAGAGGGCTGCTGTGGTCACTTGCTGTTTTTTGCTATTTCACTGCTTTGCTGCTTTGTGCCTGCCATGAACTGCTTTTCCTCCACCATGTTACTTTGCCCTGGAGCCAGCTGATACTGGACTGAAAGCTGTACAGTGAACCACAGCCAACCTCTCTTCCTTTAACTTCAGTGTAGGGTATTTGTCTCAGCAATGAGAAAAGTAACCCAGACTGCAGTCCTCCCCCTGACCACCCCCTTTCTACCTGGTCCTCACTGCCACATGTACTACTGTGTCTTAGCTTTTGCTATGCTTCGTATCTAGCTGCCCACCTTGCCTGTCCTCAAAGGTGGGCTTCTGGAAGGTGACAGCATTATGGGAAAGTTCAGCTGACTATTAGGAGAAGGGATCTGGCTGATGAGACGGGTCACTGAGGGCACGGCCTGGAAGGCTCTATCCCCTGCCTGGCTCCTCCCTGGCTCTGCTTCCTGTCTGCCCCACCGTGAGCAGCTCTCCTGCCAGGCTCCTCTGCCATGCCACCCTGCCTTGGAGCCAGGCAACGACTCGAACTGAAATGTGAGCCACCCCCTTCCCTTTCTCAGTTGTGGTGTCAGATATTTTGTCCTTGCAACAAGGAAAGTGACTAAGACAACTTTCTTCCAGCCACACATCCCTGGCCTCATATCACACCTAACTTCAAGCTCACCCTGTAAGGTACCTATTTTCCTTGTTAAAAGCACAATGATGACTTTTTACTCAGTAACTACCAGGCAACTAAATTCTAAAAGACAGTTTTTAACTGGCAATATTGCATTTACTTCCTGTCTGTGGTGACAAAATCTGAAAAACAACAACAAAAAACCCCAGCAGAAATAGAAGTGAAACTTAAAATAAAAATCATGGTCATAATGAACTTGAATAGAATATGTTAACACTATCTCCCATTATGTAAGAATTTTAAAATATATCTTAAATAAAAATAGAACAGATATACTATATGTATAACTGAGACTTCCCTAATCATGCAGTTCTGATGTGAAGTCTGCATTTCTGACAACATGGGTGCAGGGAACTGAATTCGGAGTCTTGAACATGTTAGGCGAGCATGTAGCCATACCCTCAGTCCTCAGGCAGACATTCTGAGACCTGCACTAGTAATATCTGAAGTTCGTATTTCTAGGACACTCAGTAAGAACCCCAATATTGGCCAATAAAATTCCGAATATTCTAGTAACATCCTGTCTTCCCTTTTACTTGTGAATTCTTGAACAAATATTTAATGAGTAACTTCGTAAGGTCAGGTAATAGTACAGGTGCTAGGAACATAGAAGAGAATAAACAGACAAAAATATCTGTTCGCACAGAGCTTAACTATAATCAAAGAGGAAAAGCTTAAACTGTAGTGATGCAGTCATGCTCCCTGTGCAGGAGGAAGCATGTTCTTCCTATCTTTTGTTTCACTTCTTTAGATAAAACTATCACAAAGTACGAGAAACTGAAGACTTTCAGCAAGATGAATAAAGGACTACATCACTCCTCTCTCTCTTTGTCTCTGTCTCTGTCTGTCTGTCTGTCTGTCTGTCTCGCTCTTGTTTTCTGCTTTCTGTTTTTACCTTGGTCTCTTCTAACTGCCTCTGCAGATTCTGTGGGTCCACAGCAATGGGTTCCAGTAAGTGTTTGCTGGCCAAGGACTCTGCAGCCTGCAGTGCAGACAGAAGTGTGCAGGATGCATCCTCGTAGTGTTGGTATTTATCCACCAGGTCTTTCAGATTATTTCCAAAAACGTTACACTGAAAAACAAAAGGAAGGAGGCAATGGAGACTAAAATGGAGACTAAAACCCACTGTATGTACCAAACTACCATAAGATATGTGAATTACACAACTAAAAGATTTCAAGCAAAGGTTTAGGACTAAGATTTTTACTTTATATGAGAGAATTAACAATCATAAAAATGAGGATCTAGTTCTAGATTTATATCAACTCAAAAGAATATTTATAATGGCTGAGCCTTAAACAAGAATGAAAGATAAAGATAAAAATAAAGATATCTTGCATCAGATTCCCTGAGTTTTATGAATACTCTGTGTAGATGGGGGAGATTTACAAGGTGTTTAATAAATTATTTTCATATTTTGCACAGGGTCGATCAACACAAAAAGGACAAAGAGTTTATATTAAAAGTGAAGTCAGAATCAATGATGATTTTTAAATTGTTTACACAGTGTGGGTTCTTAGGTATTTTCCTAATTTTCTTTCTTGTTTAGATATTTAAAAGAATCGAAAGCCTGTTAATACTAGAGTATGAAAGCAGTGTACTGATGAAGTAAACCCACAGGGCAGTCTTGTCTCTGCTGAGAGCCTATCTGCCATGGACCTTCAAGTCTCCACCATGGTGGACAGGCTGCTCCAACTTTCACTACATCCAGATGTCACTGCTGCCTGTGGTCAAGCTGGTTGGTTATCAGAACTGTGCTAAGACTTCCTAGAACCACTCTCAGAGGAAGTAACTTTAAGCTCCTACCTTTAAACACATTTTTCAAAAGTAAAGCAGATGTATAGGTTTTTAGGTTTCCTGCTTTTAAATCAAAAACAAAAGAGAACAACAGAATGCAAACTATACTCACACACTGACTTTGCTCTTGGAAAAAATAAAATTACCTTGGAGTAGAGAGACCTAAACCGATCGGTGGCATGACTGAGCTTGTTCTGGACTTCTCTGTGGGTGGCGGAAGTGTCCACATCAGCCTCGGGAGCCTTGCTGCCCTCTCTCTTACTGCATAACTTGGCAGCTTCTAACACCCTGTTTCCAGAGATGGTGATGTACCGCAAGTCACCTTTGTGAGAAATAACATCCTCTGAGAAGCTCTTCTGCCTGCTCAGCATGCTCAGTAGGCCACCGAGGTTGTCCACACCCACTGCCAGGTTCTCAAGCTCCTGCTCAGATTGCTGCAGCCAGTGCTCAAACTCGCCATAGTCAGCATCGAACTTCTCAAATTCCTCTTGCAGGGTGTGTGTTAACTTCATTTTCTTCTCTGACTCGGCCAGTGTGGTTTCATAGTGTGCTTTCAGCTCCTTCATGTTCTTCTGCAGTTTTTCTTTCTCCTCAGGAGAGAGATAGTGGCCCTGCTTCTCGAGCAAGGACTGTGCGGACTGCGTGGCTATGATGACCGCCTGGTGCTGAGAAATGATCTTCTCATGCTGGGCCTGTGTGAGGACAAAGTGACCACAGGTTTAATGCAGCCAGGACTTCCCATGGCCTCAGGGCCGGCAGACACACGCGACCCACAGGGCCACTCATACCCCCTCCTCAAGCTAAAGGACACTCTCCTCTCTGCTGAACTTCAGAACAAGACAGCTGCATTTTGGAGTCTCTAAATTTAAGAGAATTTCCCCTCTTCTCTTACCACCTTCGTAAGTACTTGGATAATCACAGTTTTCTGTTCCAATACTAAACTAAGTGTCTCCGATCTAAGCTCCATTCGCTCATTACCTCCTTATAGTCACTCAAGAGGCTGCTAACATCTTTAATTACTGAGCAAGTAATTGCAATAATTTTGTTAGAAAGTGATCATGAAATGTGTAGGAAATATATATATATTTAAAACTAGAAAAAACATTTCAACAATTAAATGTCCAGGAAAGCCAAATGCAGGTGAAGCAGTTGCTACTTAGTATTATTTCCTACTTGTCAACATGGACTTAATGGCCCCTCCACAAACAGCTGACTCTGGGGAGCACGGGAGACCCCACGTGGAACACACACCCCGCAGCGCCTGGCCCACCGTCCTGGGGGAGGCTGCAAACTGGTTCAGCTGTGCAGACTGACCCAGCACTGGCCTGGTGTGGGGACAGCAGGCAGGCCTCAGGGAATGGGACCCCTTTCCCTCTAGGCGTAAATACTCTTTTCTGATGTGCCACACAAACAGGGCAAAGGGGTACATATTCTTTAACTACTACAGTTCACGTTCGCAGCACAGTGACTGTGGAGATTGCACATGGACAGGACACGTCGTCATTCTTTCCATCCCCTTCTCTTCCCACGCTGTCCCTCCATCTCCAGGGCCTTCTCCAGAGGTCCCGACAACACCTCTACATGTTTCATGGTGGCTTTCATGGAGCCACAGGTCCTGATTTCTGTATTTGAGGGCTATTTTTACACCTCCTATGGCCTCCCCTCTGCTCCCACCTCACCTGGAGAGACTCATAAGACCTTTTGATCCCGTTTTTTGTCTAGTGACAGCTCTGTGATCACATCTCTACCTGGTAAAACTGCTACTTCCTCTAAATTCTTGCACAAATCTCATCTCAGCGAACCCCACCTTCACTATCCTATGTACAGACTGAAAATGGTCTCCAAGCTACACCTGACTACCATTACCCAGGCTGGAGCCTTTCCAGCAGCACTGCAGACCGCAAATGTAACTTGCAGCTTGCTCTGCTGCTATGTTGTTCGTCCTTGGCCCTCCACTTTGTACACAAGCGCTGGCACCAGGAATTGGTCCTGCTCACCAGGGAATGAATACTGAGTACCCAAAACAGTGCTGGACCAACGAGTAAGAGTCAAAATAAGCTGTGTGCTGCGAAGGTTCAGGGACTCACAAGTGCTACTGTAAGGTGATCTCACTTCTAATCAGTTGTTTGACAGCATACTAACATTTGTACCCTCATAGTCAAATCTTCCCCACAGACTACGTCTCCAGAATCTGAATTATATTTGGATGCTACTCTCCAAAGGGGCTTTGCACCTAATTAGATCTGGAATCGCTAATGAACTACCTCCTATCTGATCAGACCCCTTTCTTCTACAGCTGGAGAAGGGCTAGATGGGCCAGGCACAGCCAAAGGCCTGCAGGTGCCCACAGCAGGCTGCTGGCCACTGCTCCATGCCATAGAGGTGAGAGCTTCCCTACACTGCCAGGCTCTCATATTCTTACAGGGCCAAAGAGCAGAAGGAAGTGGCACCCTGCAGAAGGAAAGGAGAGCCGGCCCATGTGACATCTTTATGTGTAGTCCACTAAATACTTTTCATCACTTTTGTCAGATTATGAACTGTTCTTGACATCCCTATAACTGACTCATAGCAACTCATCAAATTCTTTCCTTTAGGAATTCATCAAATTTTCCACTTTTAGAGACAATTATAATGAGGTCCTGAAACAGTCTCTGAAACCATGATACAGTAAATACTCTTGCTCTTCTCCTGGCTTAATTTGTACTTTCTATAAAAACTTCACAGAGACTATCTTATCCCAAAGATTCAAAGAGGAATAGTTGGAGGAAAACAGAACTGAAAAGGTACCTAAAGTCCAGTTATCAAAAATCAAAACAAACCCTGAGGTAAATTCATTAGTTATATGACACTTTAAAAATGTTTCTTCAAAAGCTCCTTTTGAGATTATCATTAATAATAGTGTTAATTTCCATCATGCACAGAATTTTTGAAAAAATTTTTATGTCTCTTCTCACCAGAACAAACTGTCTAGAAGAACGACAATCAGAAAGGATGTGAGCTCAATGTAGCAGAGCAAGCCATTCAGTCAACAACAATCAGTATACTTTTGACAAAGTCCAACACTCATTCATGAGAAAAACCCTACTTATTATGTAGGTTATTTTCTAATCAGAATAGATGGTCTTGAGGACAATCTGATAAAAGCCATCTATGACAAAACAAAGGCCAACATCATACTAAATGAACAAAAAAACCTGAAAGTTTTCACTCTCAAGTCAGGAACAAGACAAGGATGTTCACTATCACCACTCCTAATCAATACAGTTCTGGAAACATTAGCCAGAGCAATGAGACAAGAGAGAGAAATAAAAGGAATAAGGATAGGTAAGGAAGAAGTTAAATTATAATTATTTGCAGATGACATGATAATCTGTATGTAGAAGATTCCAAAACCTCCAAAGACTTCTAGAACTAATGACCAAATTCAGTAGCACAGCTGGATACAAAATCAGCACTCAAAAATCAATAGCACTTTTTACACAACAAACTCAGAAATTAAGAAAATCACACCCTTCACAAAAGAAAGAAAGAAAGAAAGGAAACAGAAATCAATCTAATGAAGAAATGTATCATCTATACATTGAAAATTACAACACTCAGAAAAAGAGATCTAAGGGGATATAAAAAAATCCCTTGCTCATGGATAGAAAGAAGCAACATTATGAAAATGACCACACTCCCAAAACTGTTATACAGATTTAATACAATCTCATTCAAATTATCAACAGCATCACAGATCTAGAAAAAACATTCCAAAAATTCATCTGGAAACAGAAGAGACCTGGAATAGCAAAGGCGATCCTGGGCAACAAAGGCGAGGCAGAAAGTATCACAATCCCTGACTTGAAATTATACTACAAAGCTGTGATAAGTATCAGCATGGGACTAACAAACAAACAAACAAAACAAAACTGACCTATCAGTGGAACAGATCAAAAGATACAGACACAACTACAAACACACTCAGCCATCTTATCTTTGACAAAGGAGCCAAACATGTTCACTGGAAGAAAGCCTCTTTTATAAATGGTGCTGAAAAAACTGACTCTCCCTATGCTAAAGACTAAAACTAGACCCAAGTCTATCATCATTAACTAAACTGATGTCAAAATGGATCAAAGATCTAAATATTAAAACAAAAACATTAAACCTATTGGAAGAGTAAGTAGGTATAAATTTCAAAGACATAGGGTTAGGCAGAAACTTCTTGAACAAAACTCAAACTGCTCAGGAAGTACTTCAAAGAATCAACAACTGAGATCTCATCTTATTACAAAGTTTCTGGGTGTCATAAGAAATCACCAACAGAGCGAATGGAAAACTGACAGTAGGATAAAAATTTAGCCAAGTGTCCCTCAGACAAAGGACTTCTATTTAGAACATATAAAGAACTGAAAAAAATGAGATCCGCCCCCCAGAAATTCAAAGACCCAACTCCAAAATGGGTAATGAGATGAATATGGAACTTCTCAAATGAAGAAATACAAACAGCAAATAAATATATGAAACAATGTTCAACATCACTGGCACTTGAGATATGCAAATTGAAGCAACACTGAGATTCTAACTCACCCCAGAAAGAATGGCTAACCAGTAACAAATGCTGGAGAGGTTCTGTGGGGAAAATGGAACCCTTCACTACTGTTGGTGGGAGTGTAGACTAGCATAACCACTATGGAAATGAGTGTGGAGAATTCTCAAAACACTAGCATTGAAGGTCTCATTCAATTGAGCTATTTACCTTCTGGGTATCTTTCCAGAAGAACTAAAAACATCTTGCCACAGCAATATATGAGCACCCATGTTTATAGCAGCACAATTTGTAATTGCTAAATCCTGGAAAGAACCCAAATGCCCATCAACTGAGAAATAAAACATATGTGGTATTTTTATACAATGGGAGTGCTACTTGGGTATAAAGCAGGATAAACTTCAGACTTTTATAGGTAAATGGATGCAATCTGAGGCATACTCATAAGTAAAATAAATCAGCCTTGCATGTATAAACACTGTATTGTCTCCCTAGTATAAAAAGCTGAAGGGCAAGATTCAAAATGAATATTTTGATATTGTGAAATGAGAAGAAATTGTTCAAAATGAAAGAGACACTGGGATGGGTGAAAAGGAAAAAGAATATATATACACACACACAAACAAGATAGTCACACTATTAATTTCTATTAGCTTGCTGAAAAAATAAGATTTGTGCTTATGTAATTTGATCGATTTTCATTCCTATACCTTGCAATATGAGCAAATACTTTGAAGATAAAAATACACAATGTATTCACCATTGTTACTCTCCTACTATATAATACCTGTTTTGAAATTTTGAATCAGTTTTTATTGCTTTTTCTCTTTAAAAAAATAAGCACACACAGCAGAACAACCATGCTCATGGCCAAGTTTAAACTCAAACTCATCCCTCCAGGTGTACCTGGGCAAACTACTTTAGTTTTGTAAGTTACAGTTTTCCTGCAAAATGAAAATAACCTCAAGTTGTAACTAGAAAAACTAAGTGAGATAAGACAGAAAGATTGAAGAGTGATTGGCCTGCTGTCTCTGCTGTATAAATGTTAAGTATGACTACTATGTATTGATTTCTTATAACACAATTTCAGTTACTCATACAGTGCTACACGCAGTGATTGATTTCTCATTTTTTTGATTTGCTTGGAACTCTCATAATTCATTATTCTTGACATAATGACAACGTAGGAAAATAGGACTTTCTTTGCTGTGATCAATAAGACCTGGTATGAGCCTAGTTGTTTCTGTCTTTTGCTCTCGTGGGAAGAGACTCTGACTGCATCATGATGTTTAAACAACACACCTTAATCTTCTGGTATTGCTGATTGAGATTGTCCTCAGGGCCTCCATCGCGCTCACTAACATCAACGGCTGACAAGTTGCCGTTCTCATCATCCTCTTCTCCAGTTTCCAGCCTGCCATCGCCTTCATCAAAGTGGGTCCCATTCTGCTCAATGAGCTGTTTGTGTTCTGTCCCTGCCCGCTCTGAGTCATTGTTGATATTTGACAACCAGTCCAGAAGGTTTTCTATCTTGGTTTTGCTCTCTTCTAGCTGCTTCTCGGCTGCAACCTGGGCAGGAATATTACACCATGTTTTTGAATGCAACTCAGGTGTAGTTTTAAAATTTCAGACGTAAAACTTGAAACATTTTAAACTGTAAAAACTGACATGTCTTGCAATCGTAACACAGTGAAATTAAACCTTAAAGCAGCAGTTACTCTGACATATTCACTTGCAGTTAAAAACAGTGTACATTTTGAAGTTGCAACTATAATTCATCAATACTCAGACATTTCACAACCCTACCTCAATTTTAAGAATAAGCTAAGAAAGACAATTCTCCTGTAGTGTTTCGTCAATTATATACCTAGAATCTGTGAATTCCAGTTTTGAGGCTCTCACTCATTACCACCTGATAAACTTAATAAAACCAAACAGCTGTTATATTAGTCATTCCTGACAAAACAATAATGTACGACATGTGTGAATAAGGACCTTTTCTGTTTCCTCCTTGATAGCCGTCTTCACAACTTTATCCAGCTCTTTTTTGGACTGTTCTGTCTTCAAGTTAAGCTGTTCACACTTTATTTTCGCTTCACTAAGTTTCTTTTCAATCAAAGCCTTATCGTCCTGTGACAGCTTTTCACCATTCTCTTTTAAGAAGTTCTCTGTGTTTCTTACTACTTCTTCCAATGCTTGTGTACTTCTTTGCATGTCTTTCTGTAATTCCTTATAACACAAAAGAAAAAATTTACTCTATAAAATTATTACTACACAGCTCTCATAAATTTATAATTCTAAAAGAGGGGAATCAAAGTATAACACGTGTAATTTGAAAAGCACACTGAATATGTCAGTTTGAGTTGGTTAGCTTATTCAATATCATGTAATATTTGAAATCTAAAGATAAGATTGAGATTTTGATGCTTAACAAAAGAATGTAGTTTGCAGAGTGTACTTTGTGAAACACTGATAGCACTGAAGTTTTTTTTGGTCTGTAATATATGCAAATATGCATATACCAGATTTTTAATACAGGCACATTTACAAAAGTCTATAAATACATAGTATTATTTGTTTATAAATATTTATTTTTAATATATATCGTTCAAGATAAAAAAAAAAAGTAGTTCCTCCAGTGAATGAAGATCTTTCTTCCTCTAAACACCAGACTCAATAATAATATGTGATGTTAGATTCTTTGCCCTTGCTTCTAGGAAGCTCAGGATTAAGATCCATTTTCCATACTTACAGCTTTCTTGACTAGGCAGAAGAAATGTCTGTATGTACGGTTCCCCACTTCCTCCTCCCTTTATTTTGGTATCGGGAATTGACCTCAGGATCTTATACTTACCAGGTAGGTGCTTATGTCTTTGAACTATATTCCCAGCTTGTTCCCTATATTATATTGTGTTTGTTTTAATATTTTTGTGTGTATGTTAAGCCTCCTCAAATTTTTCTCAGAAGTTATTTGAATTGAGCAGATCCTATTTATTGAGCTATTACTATGTGACATTATCTGTGATAATAATTTAATCACAATATACATTTAACTTTTAAAATAATGTAGCAATGAAAGTACAACACTGAGGAAACTGAGGCTTAGAGAGATTAAGTTATGAAGTTAACTATGTACAAAATCTGGAATTAGAACAAAAAAATTCAGTTATAATGAGAATGCTTCCTCTTTACACTAAAATGAAGGTATCTCTATCTGTGGTTTTTATTTTCATTTTTCTTCAAATAAAAAGGAACAAATTACAAAAAAGATAAAAAGGAGTAAGGATACGCTAACAAGAAAAAAAGAACCCAAAGTGATGGCTATCTGTTCTGATTTACAGTGAGCAGGTTGGCCTTAAGTGGGTTCTGATTTTAATTCGTTCAAGTCTCCTTTGTATCTCCTCCATCCAGTAACTTACCCTAAAAAAGCCAGGAAAATTACTTGGCCTGCTTCAAACTGAGAATCTAATTTTTAGTGTAAAGCTTACAGCTCAGGACTCCTAGGTATGCCTTGCTTCTAAAAACATAATCTAAACCTGCTGCTAGCACTCAGTAGTATTAATGGTCCTCCAAGCAACAGAAATCAAACCGAGCGGGACAGATAGCTGCTGCCACGAAGTATGAGTCTACCTCCTGCTCAGTCCTGAACTTCTTCAACTCAGCTGTGCCATCTCCAATCACAAAGGCTTCCTGGTGACCAATGAGGCGGTTTTCGGTTTGGGTGAGAAGATCGCATATCCCTTGGAGTTTCTCTTTGTACTCCTGCTGACGTTCTGCCACAGTCTAAAGTGGAGAAAACCCAAATGTCATCAATGTGTGGTCATAAAATCACCTGTGAGGACTCCTGACTAGCACACACTTTTCCAAAGTTCCTCTATAAGCATTTAAGTATGCTGTAAACACAATAGCAGTGGAGCACAGACTGAGCAAGCAGAGACAGAAAGTGGGACCATGGCCCAAATACAGGAAACGAGACCACTGGGGTGAAGTTACTCAGCAGAACACTGGCCATGCATATGTGTAAGAGATGGAGCTTCTGACCAACAGGAAGAAACATCCCATTTTCTTAAGCTCTTGAAACCTGCAACACACACAATGAATTCTGCAAAAGGACACCAAAAGAGAAGTTAGTCGTAACTTGTCTGTTAACATAACTGATATGTATAAATAGGATATCATGCTAGAGACAATGCCCTGTGCTTCAAAAAATAATAAAAAACACTGCATGCAATGTTTATCTGATCACTATGTCTCACTGCATTTCCATTTCTTTTCTCATTCCTACTACTAGATACAGTACTGTAATACAATTAACTACATAACCTAAAAGACTGAGTCAAAACCAGTTTGCATGCATCATTCTTTTTCCTATCATGTATACACTGATCATCCATCTTCTAGACATAGTAAAGATAGCTCATCTTTCCTAAAAGCCTAGCACATGCTGGATAACGTATTAAGTATTTATAACTTTTTTTTATCAGTGCCCACATTACCACTTAAGTATTGCTATTAATTCCACTTTACCAGTGAGAAAAAGGAGGGTAAGTGCCTCGCCCCGTCTTATGCACAATGCAGAAGGTGTGGCTCCAGAAGCCACACTCTGAGGACAAAGATTTCCCAACTTTCTTGAGCCACCTGCCCTCAATTGATTCCTGGAAATTATTCAGTATATACCTCTTTCCTATTAGTAGGATAAAAACAAAAAAAAGCATTCCACTTAAGTAGCATAACATAGTCACAAAAATTAAAACTGCCTGAAGTACAGCATTGTTATAAAAACAGCAACGTACTACACTGTAGGAATGCTGTACTATGTCCTATTCACTGAAACCTGTCCGGACAATTGTTTCTAATATGCTATAATCCATGGACAGCCACAGTAAGACTTCACCTTGAAGAAGTAAAAGCAAAGAGTTCCCAATTCACAAAGAAAGGCAAACCTTCTGATCATCAAGATCTCGTTCTAGCTGTAACTGCATCTCTAAACGTTCCACCTGCATAGTTACTGATTCCTGCACATCAAGAAAAGACTTCTGAGTTGCGTTTAAGAGCCGCAGCAGTTGTCTGCTTTGGTTGGGAGACAGATCTTGTGCATATTCAGAAATGAAGAACTGCACATCAAAGGCAGTCATCTCCAGCTGCATTTTGGTATGCCCCAGGTCTTTTAACACAGTCTGTGAACAGAGTGGTACGAGTTAGCAACAGGGAGTAAGGCTATTGATCAGGGTTATAATAACAAGAATACTCATGTTTTAAAATATGGTTTTTCAGTGCCTTGGAAGTTAAAAGACTTTTATTTATTATTATGCAACAAAAATCTATCATCTAGGAACAGATGATACAATTTACATTTTAAATACATTTTAAATACAATGGTTGTTACTATTACATACAACTATACAACAGAGAACTCCCCTAAGAATATTTTGTCCGCTACATCATATTTAAAATGGAATTGAAAAGCAAAGACTTAAAGATAGGTACATTTACCATACATTAAAATTCTCCTTGCTAATACTTACAACATCCATTAATCTGAGGTAATCACAAGATTATGGAGAAGATTATGTGAATGAACTGTACCAGGATTTCAGTTTTGTGACTGAGGCAAGAAGCCTACTCCTGTTTATGGGAAATGTGTTCAAATTAAGTGCTTGCAAAAATAACGATGGCAAACTGACTACCTCAGAGATACTACATAAACTGTCATGTAGTTATCTGACTAATTTTATATGACTAATTTATAATAACACATTTATGTGACTACTACATAAATACAGAAATCTTTAAGTCTAAACATGTCTGAGGTAAGATTTTGATAAGGTATGTAGGATAATATCACATACAACCACAAAGTGATGATTATTTTACAACTGTGCTAAGAACAAACATCTAATAGAGATAAAAGAAATAATTCTTTCTAGTCTTAGGAAAATTACATTTTTTTCTGAATACTTTCGTATTAAATCCATAGGTTTTATAATGTCCTCTGTCATATTTATTTTGACACTTGCCTTGAGAAACTCCAAATTTTTCTTCACATGTTCAGTATCTTCAGCCTTCAGAGCCTCAGTATCCTTCACAGATCTGCTCCTTTCTGATATCCATTCGGAGAATGACGTAAGTTTATGCAGAAACTCTTCGCAGGAAACCTCTAGTTTGGACTAGAAAATAAAATTATGCATTAATTTCTTTATGTTTTCCAAATTTAAAATTCCTGCAAATAGCGATACTGTTTCAAGGCCTAACACTTAAATATCTTACAACTAAATTTTCAAATAATCAAAGTTTCTAGAAACCTTGCCATTTCTGTACCCACCATTTCAGAGTCAATGGCAAGCATGATCTGTTTCATTTTTTCTGAAAACACACTGCTCAGGGAAGAGAAGGCAGTCTGCAAACTCTGGTGGCTCATATTCAATTCTTCAAGATAGCTTCTAGGAAAGTCACTGGGAAGAGACTTTGAGAAATCTTCTGCCAATTTTATATCCTTTTTTAAAATCACAGCAATTGGCGACAGTCTCAAATCAAAGATCTATAAAGAAATATGTCCCAGACATATTTACTTCTAGAAAAATATAAACAGGAAACATAAGAAGTGCTCCACTTTTTCAAACCTTATATAAACTGGTATTATCCATAAATAGCCAGCTACCATAATTTAGAGTGGGACTGTTCCCTAAAGACCATGAATTTGTCCCCAGCTCAGTGCCACAGGGAAGCAGTATAGACAGACCTTGGTATAAGGCTTTGGGTTACCAGGGACATGCATTCAAAGCACACTGTGTTAACTCGGTCTGTCTTTTGGTTCCTCAGCAAAAGGTAGTGTTTTTTTGTTTTGTTTTGCCTTTTTGAGACAGGGTTTCACTATGCAGTTCAGGCTAGCCTTGAACTCACTTTGTAGCTCAGACTGGCCTCAAAATTGCAGTGATTCTCCTGCCTCAACCTCCCAAATGCTGGGACTGCAGCTGTGTGCTACCATACCTGGCAAAGTAAGTGGTCTGCTCTGCCATATGTCATTATGATGTGCTGCATCACAAGCCTAAAGCACCACGACTAATGGTTAGGAACCGGAATCTCTGAAACTCTGAGCCCCAATAAGCCTGTGATTTTCTCAGGTGTCTTCTAGTCATGAGAAGCTAACACAGCAGGAGACAATTCTTACCTCTAACTGTTTAAGTTGATTCCTCAAAGCTTCCAGACTGTTACCAACAGACTCTTGGTTGTCTATAGGAGGCTTCATATCTTGAAGGAAAGCTAAATACTCATGCATTTTTTCAGTGTGCTGTGAACACTGCTGCAATTCACTGGAAAACTAAAAACAAATTTGAACATTTGAACTCAATAGCCTTTATGCAGATTTTGAAAGCCAATAAAGCATAAGGGATTATTCCCAACTGTCTCATGCAGATATGTGACTGTCAGCTCTGGTATATCCTTTTAGCAGGTTAGTAAGGCATGGCCCTATCAGTTCGTGGAGGTGTGATCAGGGAACCATACAGTCCCTCGCCTCTCTGGCACTATTACCTAATCTACCACCCAGCTGGCGTGAACTGAGCAGACCATGCTAGACCATGTCCTTCTGCCATGAGGTTTCTGTGTGAAGCCTATAATTGTGTACTAAATCTCCTAAAACTGTGAGCTAAAAACTTTTTTTCTTTAAATTGTGGGTGTCACGTAGTGTGTCTTAGTGATGGGAACATTAACTAGTATAAAATACTTCCATATAAAATACATAAATCTACTTACTTTTTCCCCTGGGGAATCTCCATAAGTCATTTCTTTTGATCCAGCAACACATGCCAAATGATTCAGGAAGTCACTGCACAGGTCTTCAGGTCTCTTATCTCTTGGCAATTCCAATCCACACCCAACAGGGCTTTCCAGTTGCCTTTCTTTCATGGTTTGTAAATTAGGAGAACTGTGGTTTCCTTCTTTGCTTTTATGATCACTGACAATGTGTGGCTTTTCATCCACTATCTCAGGAGTGGTACACAGTTTCTGACTCAGATCTCTAACTTGTTCTCCTTTTTCTGAATACCTGTCAGTAAGCAGCTTATAGAAAGCCTTTTCAAGTTTCACTAGAGGTACTTTAGATGAAATACCTCTTTGCTCTAGATCATATTGCAGCTTAGTTAACTCTCTCATCAAATTGAACACTCCTGTAATTCTTGGGCTATGTGGATTTGGGTTCAGTATATCAAGGAGATGCTCAGAGTTAATATCTGTGATACAGGAAAGGTCATCTCTACTCTCTGTCCTGAGCTCTGCGGAGTCATTCACAGGGGGAACTCCAGGGCCGTCACTGATTGAAGAGTTGAAGGACACATTAGATGTTTCACTTATCAACTGTGAGGAGCTAATCTGTTTAATTAAGTTTATAATTGAAGTTTCAGGGTCTACATAAGCGGAAGGGTCAGCCACCTCTTGAGGATTCAAATTATTTTTCAATTTGTTTTTTAAGATATCCTTTATGTTCCTCACAAACACCTGAGATAGTTCCACAATCTGTGTCACCTTTTCTTGGTGTTCTAGAGACAAATTTTGTTGTTTTAGAGGCTGTTTCTCAATTCCTTCTTTCTCATGGTCAATTTTTAAGAATGAGTATTCAGTATCTAAAGTATTGGCAGAATTATCATTCTTTATTTCATTTACACACACTTCTGATTTCATATGATCAGTTTTTACCCCAATGTCTTCCACATCTTTAAGGGTCAAGCTTGGAAGTACGATTTCACTGTTTTCTGCTGTGCAGTGATCAATTTTTGTTCCTCCTTCTGAGACACTTTCTTTAATAATAACATCATTATGCTGCAGTATCTTATTTAGAGGCCAGCATTCTTGTGTAGGAACCAAATTCTCTTTTGCATTATTTTCTCCTAACTGTAAATCTTCTCTCCTAGGAGAATCAGCTATTAAAACACGGCTGGGGGTGTCTTCATTGGGTTTCAGCACATCTTTTGCTTTTATACCTTTAGCATTGTGTTTTAGGAAAGCAAGCAGATCACGCTCATTCCCAGGTCTGCTGGTGAATGACTCTTTCACAGTGGTGGCGTTCCCTTCAAGTAATACAACGTCTGAAGTAGCATCATCATTGATCACCTTGGAAACCGACATCTGAAATATTTCTTCAAGATCCTCAAATTGAACAGGACTTCTACTACTCACTGTTTGTGCAGCTTTTGGTTCCTCTTTAAGAGCCCCAGTTGCCTTCTCAGGGCTTCCTCTATGATCACCATCTTCACTGTTCATGATCTGAGGAAATGGACACTGACTTTTGATTAAATTGAGGCTCTCCTTTGTACTCTTATTAAGTGGATGTTTGAGATATTTATTTTCTTCTTCTGGATCTTCTATAAGCACTTCTTCACCTAAGCACATTTTCTGGGCAGACCCAGAACCTTCTGTTAGTACACTGACTGTGCCAGCTTTCCCTTGGCCTCTTCCAGGTCCCTGGTCATCTCTGGCAGTCATAGAGGCAGTGAATAACAATTGGTTGTCTGTAGGTTTCCCTTTTACCACAGGCTGAGCACCAATGGCTTTGTCAAAAGATGGGTTGATTTTGGTTGCCACATTCTCAAGACTGACAGATTCAGGCCCTTGAATCATCTTTATCTTTGTGTTTATTAGATCAATGTCTAATTCAGAAGTTGAACCAACACTGTTATGTAAAATAACTTCAGGACCAAAGACTGTTCCTGATTCACTGTCTTCAGTGTTAGGCAACAATGTACCTCTAAGTACTGTCTCATGAGTCAACATATTTTCTTCACTTTGTTGAACAACCCCAGTTGTGTGTTCCTGAAGATGGTTTCTGTCAGTAACTAAGTTGCTCTTACTAATAGATTCTAACTGTAAAACACTTACACTTTGCTGTCTTTCTAGAGAACTATAATTATGCATTTTATCTGAAACAAGCATTTTAATACTTTGATTTTTATCATTATTTTTCTTTACAGCAATGACACACAACTGGTTATCTTCAGACTTTCCATTATCATTTCCCACTGCTTCTCCTCCAGCATCACCATTAGCAGCACCATTGTCATCATCATCATCTTGATCACTACTGTCACACATATAGTCCCTATAACTTTCCTCATTTTGCATAGAATCAAAATGGTTAATATCAGGCTGGCCAGTTATATACTCTTTTCTTCTCCAACTACCAGTGTCATCAAATTCTAATGAATCACCAGAACTCCCTTCCCTTCCTACAATTTCATAATTAGTCAGTGAGTCAGACATACCACCTTCAAGGTCATCTGTGTGTTTCCTTTCTGATGAGGTTCCCACTGCCCATTCATTCACCTTCTCTGAACCAAATGAACTTAAATGTTTTCTGTTACTAGCATCTAACTCAGCTTTCTCAGTCCCTATGAGAAAACCTTCAAGACATTGTGATTCATTTCTCAGACTGAAGTTGCCAACTAGTCCTCCCCAGGGAACTTCAGGACTTTCATTTCCTTTTGAAATATCATAGAAAACATCCACTGGAGAAACCATTCCTTCATTTTCCTCTTGTAGGGTGTCATACTCCTCAGGCTGCAGACAATCCTGGATATTACCTTCGAGAAGCAGAGAATCATGGTCATCATCTTCAAACAAGAGAGTATCATAAAAATCATTATCGCTATTGGTATCTGTTTCTGTGTCACTCTGCTGATCATCCAGAGGTGATGTCTCATAGTCGCAAGCACTGATGGCTTTTTGAAGGACAGGGCTACCACAGATCCAAGATGTATTGGTGCTGTTGGCACAGGAGAAGTCTTCTGTTTCAGATTCATTTTGCTTGCCTGCAGGTGTCCACTGAGAAGCAGTATGCATTTCTTCATTCTCAGTCAAAGTGTCTGAAACGTATTCATCACTGCAAGATTGTATTTGAGGAGGACTACAGGCACTATTTAAAGATTTCATTACACTGGTTTCTCCCTGTAAAGTGATGTTAATAGCTGCAATTCCGAGAAACTGATCTTGAAAATTTTCTCCCATTCTTTGATTTGGTAACATGTTTTGGTCACTTAATGACAATGAAGAGGCTTCACACGGATTTCCATCATTCTCTAGGGAGCACACATCATTAAAACTTTTCTGACTATGCCTCAGTCTATCATGACGTAGTAAGGTACTTAGCCTAGGGGAGTAATCAAAGCTGCATGAATCCTGTTTTATGTTATCCTCATTCTTTGTTTCAGTCACATCACAGAACCTATCAGTTTCTGATTTTACAACAGGCCTTGATATCAAATCATTTGCAAAGTTTTGAATGTTTTTAGAATGACTACATTCATCTGCATGCTCATTTGTTTCAGGCTGACTTTGATTTTCACAATTTTTAAGTCTGTTTTCAGAGTCATGTCCAAGTGTGCTAGCCTCTTTGGGTTCTGTCTGTTTTACACAGGGCACAGGACTGGGAATACACATACTGAATGAAGTGTTAACTTCCTCATCAGTTACTATCAGGTTTTCTGACTGATAAAATTCACTACTGATAGCATTATTTCCCACTTTACCATTACGCTTTTCAATTGGGACATCCTTTTGATCTTCACAAGTCTCTCCATGTCCAGATTCTCTGCAATGACTTTTATCAGAATTAGCTGATGAAGCCATACATTCAGTCTTTCCCTTACTAGCAGCACTATGAAGAAACAGACCAGGGACGCCAATGACATCCAGACTATCTTTCACAGCTGCATCCTCACCAAACTCAGCACTGCAGCTATCCAGGAGCATACCTATAGCCTCCTCCAAGCCTTCATCATATAGCAGAAGCCTCTGCCCTGTGTTTGCATCCATATAGCTATTGACCATCAAGTAAGATAAGAATAATTTCTTAGTCTGTTCTGAGCTTTGAGCTGCCCCTGGCTCTTCTCCTTCAAAACTATCTTCTTCTTGTCTGTAATCATGAACTGTTGATGGTTGGAATTTACAAAAAGAGAGCCATCTTCTGGTATTTTTACATGCTTCTAAATCTCCTAAATCTGGCATTTTATCTGGCAGTACTATATTTTTTAAAATCAATGCTGTGTTGTTATCTATAATTCCTATCTGCTCAGCAACATCCAAACCAATGACTTGAGAACTTTCTGGAATATACAGAGCAGCTATTTTCTGCCTGCCATTCAGAATTTTGTGGGCCAATTCATTTGTAATTAACTTTTGCTGCAAAGAGGATGATGTGGGGAATATTTCACCAGAGTGGGGCCAAATGAGGCCAACATAGCCTCGCTGAGCCTCCAGGATCAAAAGAGCACTGCTGGAAGTGATTAAGTTGCACTGGACTGCTTCATCCATGGTCAGGCGTTTAGCAGGGTTGGAGCAGATGATCCCACCTGTCTGGACCTGATGCGTGAGGATACCGTGGGCGGTGTTTCCATCAATCACCCCCTCAGCTAACGCTTCTTCCACAGTCAGCTTGTGACCAGAAGTACACTCGATCAGACCACCAGACAGAAGCTGTGCGCCCAACAACCGAAACATGGTCTCACGGTCTATGAGGCCTTCGTGAGCGGCTCTCAGAATGCTTATGCTTCGTCCACATTTTAATGTTATCCGACCCCCCTCCTGTGGTCTCACAGGGAGAAGCCACATCCCAGTATTTTCTTGTAAAATGCTTCTTTGCACCATATCTGTTAAAGACACCTTCTCAGAGGTAAAGGGGTCAATAAGATCTTTGCACATATTTTGCCTTTCCAGGACTTTAGAAAATAATGCCGATGAAACCAAATTCTGCTGGAAAGCCTTCTGCAGGGTCAAGTGTTCTCCAGTGGCTGGGATAACTAGAAAACCGGTGGAAAATAGGATCTCAAGAACTTTAATGGCCATGGACTCTGATATCAAGCCTTGATCCAAAGCATCTAGCACAGGAATTTTGTTAGATGATGAAACAGAAATAATCTCCTTAGCTTTATTCAGTTCTTTGAGTTGGCACAGAATTTGTTCATCAATAAGGCCATGACTTTTGGCATCTTTGAGGTCAAAACACTTTCCTAATTCTGGTGAAATTAGACCAGAAATCAGCAGTTGTGTCTCAAGCAACCTGATTCCTGTGTCATAGTCAATAAGGCCTTTTAAAACTGCCTGAAAGACTGAAAGGACTTCTCCAGTTGTCTGATCGATGGTGCCTGCAATCACTTTATCCAGCTGAAAGAAAAATGCAGAATTCTCAGGTCAGTCTGGTGCACAATGGTGGGCAGAATTTCATGCAACTTAGTTTTTGGTTTTGATTTTTTAAGAATACTTTTCATTATAAAAATCCTCTACTTACCAAGGCGCAGCAATGCTGTGAATGTTAGGCAGCTCAAATGCACAAGTGATCTATGTCAGTGATCTATTCAACAGCACAGGATATGATAAAAGCTTTGAAACAACATGCATCTGTGAATTGAAAACTTCATATCGTGTACATTAAGAAGGTTAGTGAGGACACAGCAGAGTGGATGATGACAATGCAAGAACAGAACACACACCTAAAAGGCAAGTCATGCTTCCCGTATTTGGGTGAGATTAATATCTAGTGACATGAAAGAGAGGACCAAACCCCATGCTATTGATGTTTACAGCATACTACTTCAAAGACATTTGAAAATAAAGGTATCAGAAAATTGTTATCCGTTCCCCAAATGTGGTAATTATGCAGAAAGTATTCTCAAGAGAAATGGAATTAAATATAAGGTGACCTTTTTAAATATTAAATATTGTTTGGCATGTTGCTATGCACTGCTAGGTTAAAAAGAAAACTTGAAAAGATGTCTATTTTAAGAAGACATGAAGGCGTCTTCACTACAATATATGGACTCACATTACTTCAGTAATTCTCATAGGTATCTCTGAAAGTCAAACAAACTCCATAACACATTCATGCCACCACTTGAAGTGACCCACAGCCTCTAACATATTTTATGATAAAATACCTACTATAGCAGAAAATAGCTTTTGAACAGGAGAGTTAGAAATGAATCATTCCTTTTTTACCATGCAAGGCAGAGATTAAGATGTCACATAAACTGACAAACAGCAAGTGTAAGATTGTACCTAATAAACAACACTGAAATCTCAAACATGTAAATAAACTCTCCATATTTTATCTATGTAAGAAATTCAAAGTAATATATTATTGACATATATATTTCCATAGTCACACAATAACACCTAAGTTTCTTGGAACAGCCTTGTGTTCAATAGATAACATTACCTTCTCCTCTACATTTGTATCTCCTGAGGTTTGTGATTCTTCCAGTTGTTTCAGACATTCACTAAATAATAAATTATACCCTTCTTGAAGAGTTTTCACTTGTTTTTCTAATTCATTTCTTTCTTCGTCTGTCATTCTAAAATAACCATAAAGGATAAAAAATAATAAATGCTTATCTTCAAGGATAAAAATTACGTTAGGTTGGATGACATCATATGATCTTAACATACAGCTCCAGGTCTTGGAATGACTGCACATGAAAACTAAACATGGCCCTAACACAATCTAGAAGTCTTTCCCTTGCCTGAGAAAGGGGATGAAGGGAACGGTGTGAACTAATATATCCATACCACTCCAACATACAAATCCAAGAATAAGAATTGCTGTTATCTGATAAGGAAAAGACATTGTACTAGAGGCATTAAGGTAGCATTTCTCAAGACGACACTCATTTAAACTGAAGGATAAATGAAGACAGACTTACAAGGAAAATTAACAGATTCCCTGAGCTACAATCCTAACCTATTCTGCAATAATCCTAACGAGGATGTTCAAAAAGAGTTTAAGATAAGTGTGTTCCTTCCCCGAGTCACTGCTTAAAATACAGGAAGTTTTCTTGTAAAAAGCAGGACCAAAATACAGTATTAAAAACTACAGCAAGGAAACAAAGCACATATTTACACATGTTTTGTGCAAGGTGCTCTCACAGGGCTCTCCCAAGGGTGTGATACTGGCTGGGCTCTCCCCTCTGCCCTTCGCCAGCTACTTTCTCACCTCTCAGAGCCTGTTTCCTTGTCAGTAATATATGTGGGTAACAGGCACGTTTTTAAGTTGTGGCTAAAAACTAGTATATAAACCTAATATGCTTTATGTTAATTGCAATTACAATTCCATTTTTATAATGTCTATCATAATTTACCAGCTTCTGTTGTGCTGACCCATTTTTAAAAACATGTCTCTAATTCTGATGAAAAGCAACATACTTGTCTCCATGTTTAGCCAAAAACAGCTGCATGGTCTGAAGTGCTTCAGATAACTGTTCCTTCTTGATTGATAATTCCTCACTGGAAATCTGCAAAGTAAAGAAGGCATTTCAACTCTCCTCTCAAAAAGACAATACTAGTTCTTTTTAAAAAAATTAACCAAGTTTTTATCAAGACTCAAACGATGGGTCAATTTTCCTGATGACTCAGATTAATAACTTATTAGTAACTGGCAGGTACTGGCCTGGATAAAAAGAGTGCTTTATTTCCAATGCATCAAGACAGGCAGTGCTCTCTACCCTTAATGCCTTCATTTTCATGTTAACAACTAGGGATTCCACATGATGTGTGTTCTTGTTGTTTTCCCAGTCCAACCATGAATAAATGTTAATCTCTACCGGGCCAGAAGTTCAGCCACAGTCCAACAGCATCCTTAAAAATCACAGTACTCAAAAAGATCTATGAATGTGGTGTATCTTCTCCAAAGAGTACCTTTATTTCCCCAAGGTCCTAAATACAATGCTCCTTTAAAAAAATCATGGCAAAAGTATTATTCTATAGTCCACAGTTCAAAATTAAACAATGCTAAGACTCACACTTATGAAACCACTTTTGAGTCAAAGAAGTAAACTAATCTTTGGGGAAAAGGCAAGAGGCTGTAGAAACACTTTCTCCTAACCCGACACTTATCTGAATCTGTGCTTCACAAAATGCCATTCTTTTAAATGGAAAGAATGGGCTGAGAATGATGTACACTTATGTATACTATATTTAGGGCCAACTTAGAATCTAGTCTTCATGGTTACAAGTAATCATGAGGTCATAGGGAATTTTGGAAGATATATTTATAGCCATCAAATTTATTGCCTAAATTTGAACAGCAATACCAGCAAGGGTTCTGTGGAGTTATAATAAAGGTCATGTGTATTAAACGTCTCTGTCTACTCTTGTGTGCCTCAGGTCTAAATGTGAGTTAGTAATGCTCTGGCAGATTGGAAACTACAGAATGTGAAGCCACCAAGGGTTTTAACCCATGTTTCCCAAAAGAAACTTGTTCTTTCAAGAAATCTTTGCTAAGTAGCACGTGACTATTTTAGTTGTCTTCTATTTGATAGAAAAAAAAGGACAAAGATATTTTTAATTAAGTATCTGCACTGACTTACTCTGAAGGTTTTGAATTCAGAACACCAAATGTAGATGCTTTCAAATTTCTCCTTTCTGCCCCACCACATATTAAAACTGAGAATACAGCTTTAGCTCATTCGAATATTATTTCAGGAATATAACCAGATCTATAAACTTCTCGGAAAGAGAACGCCAAGTAAAGCTACATCACACACAAAAATCAGACGAGAAAGTAGTATCTTGTGTGTAGTAAGTCAACAATGTCAGGTTTAACCAATGGTAAAAGGCACTGAGGCACAGCTAGAAGAGGGCCTACATCTCACATTAAATGACAGCCCTGAAACTTCCAAGTATCAGGCAGGAACAGGAGTGTTATGAAAGTATGTATTCCTTGGAGAGGGTGGGGAAGAAGGCTTTATCTTGGTGGAGCATTTTTTTCTTTAAATACAGCAGCAATTTCCACTACCACCAGCAGCACTATTAGAATTATACTGTAACTGCCAATGTCTTGAGGGGCTCCAGTGTTACAGTCCAAAGACATCACAGCAGTAACAGCACACTCAGCCACTGCCACCCAACTAATGCCGAGTAGCTGGGAACCGAAAATAGCCCTCAGGACTGAAGAACCCTGGTGTACAAGGGAAAGAATCTGAAATTTCTGATTTGACTGTAGATACTTCCTTATCAAATAAAAATGATAAGGAAAAGCACATCTGAAGTTATTACTCAAAAGTGTGAAATCCCTAACTTTGTATTTAATGTTCTATTTCCATCTGTAAGACTGAGACTCTGTATCTTCATGAAATGCACTGCTCGAGACACAGATAGGATGCCTCCTCATGATTCTCATCACAGTCATCAGCAGGGGCAGGCCCTCAGGAGAAAGCAGGACAGCCCATAGGCCTGCTGATGGCAAAGCTCTTATATAAACTCAGGGTTTGGTACCAGGGACACTGCCTCCTGCCAGTATTAACAGTGCTTCTTTGGATAGACTAACCTCTGGTTTAATACTCTGGCGTAATACCCGCCTATAAAAGTTATGGTAAAGAATTTGACATTATGCTAGGGGTACTCTACCACTCAGTAAATTCTACCTATTATTATTAACCAGGACCTCTGTGGATACCTTTTGCCTAGAGAAGGGAGACTTTCCAGCTTTTGCGCCATCTAATGTCTTGGTGATATTTGATACCCATTTCTGCAATTCTTTGGCTTTTTCAACATGCTCTTTCTTTTCTTCTTCCAGTAATTTCTGACAGGTGAGTTGGTTTTTTTAAAAAAAGAAAAGACACATTCCAGTAAATGACTGAGTTATTAAAATTGAGCTTACCACTAAAAACAAAAATACAACAATGTTTTTTCCATCACCTACAGGTTATTGAGCTATTTTATTCATTTACTTAATCATGTGTATAATGTCACACAGCAAACCTACTCCCAAACTTACAGTAGCTCCCAAATTTACAGTAGCAAAGAAAGCCATGACAAACACTCTTTCATCACTGGTCTACTCTTCCAGCAGTTTCATGAATGACAAAGGAACTCAACTTTATTCCTGAGGCACTAGATGATCTGGGATGACTGCCTTTGCATTAGCATTACAATCTGGATTGTGTGGATAGAGAAGTAACAGGCAAGGGAAAAGTGAGCGGGTCTACACACAGACCAACACACAGAACAAGGAAAACTCCTCCCCTCCTCCAACATAGTATATTCATAATTTAACTCTGAAGTCCCAACCAGAAATGAGAACTCATGGTGAACATTTTAATATGTATAGAAAGTTATTACACACAAAACCCAAAACTTTTTATGTTTCCCAAGCAGTGTCAAGCACTGCAGCCTCAGGGATGAGGGAATGGATGTACATCATGTCCTCTGATTCAGTGGTGCTTTGTGACACATCATTTAATAACGGGACGCAAGTCCCAGGCTGGATTCTCGGGGGGGGGGGGCTGGAGGACTGATGCTGTGAGCGTGCTGAGATTCATTATCAACTTTATTCCACACTGTAGGTAAAATACAATTTATTGTTTTATTTTATTTCAGCCAGTCTCCCCATACAGTTCAGGCTGCTCTCAAACTTGTGGCTGTCCTCTTACCACAAAGTGCTGGGATTACAAGCATGTACCATCACATCATGCAAATATGTCTATTTCAGTGTGGCTAAGATTTCAAACAGCTATTCTCAAAGCTAAATGGATCTGCTTTAAGGGCAGCAATATTTTTGTTATTTTCAATTAAAATTATGTCTTCTGAGCAGTGAATTATTTGGACCTTCAGGAAACAAACAGCACTTTGAGTTAGCTATGTAATTCTTGGACTGCACATTGAGTCAGTTCCATCTTCTCTGAACAGGTGGCATATGTCGGCCTTTCATAGTTATTTAAACATGTCCTGTCAGGAAGAATAGTAGAGGCTGGAAATTCCTGTCATCAAAGGTTCGGACACTTCTATCAGTTTAAGTCCCGTGTGGAAATCAAAGTCAGCTTTTTCTAAGGCTTCCTTGTATGTCAGCTTTCTTTTGGTCTGGGGGCATATGATGTTTCTGACATATGATTTTTGGTCTTTGAGTCTGGTAGCGATGAGCACATCTATGATACCTATTTGGAGGGCCTCTTCTATTGACAGCCGAGAGTGAACCTGTGGCTCTATCAAGCCCCCCGTCAGGTACTGAAATTCCAGGCATCGGCTTCCCAGTTCCCTACTTATGATATTGGCATTTACGGCTTCCACCACCGACATCATTTTGTTGGTGACGGGATGACCAATCCCAGTGATCACTAACTCACACTGTCGTAGCTGCTGGGCAAAGTCCTCGTCCACAAGGCCCATACGTAGAGCCTCGACCACCCTGTGCTTCTTGCCTGTTAGGGGGTCAATTATCCCTCCTGTACTGACTTGGGCCTCCAGGCATCTGAGGGCAGTGATGCGATCCACCAAATTTCTTCGGGAGGCCTTTAGTAAGGAGATCTTCTCCCCACTTGAAGTCAGCCAGTAGCCTGCAATAGGACTATGCAAGTCCTTCTTGGGAACTAATCGGCTCAGCAAGGAATCAGCAAGCTCTGTAAGTGTGATGAGGCCTTCCTGATATTTTTCGACCAAAGCTTTGTCAATTGTTCCTTGCTTTATAGCTTCATTAATATTAAACTTTAACCCTGTCTTGGTGTCCATCAGTATACGGGAAGGCTGCCCACAGGAGTCAAAAAACGTGGCTTCCTTCCACTGATACTGCTGTCCTGAAAGCTCCAGATAAATGTTTTTGTCAATTAGGTTTCTCTGGAAAGCCTCATATGCACTCAGTTCTGCTCCTGTTTTAATATCAACCACAGAAATTTTGTGAGTTTTTGCTACACTGAGATTGGAAATGTTCTTTTCCCCAAATGGCAACAGAAAGCACTGGCAGTCGACATCAAATACACACATTTGCAACAATTCTGAGTAATACAGAGCTTGCTTGTTATTAGGATTAGGAAAAACTCTAGAGTTACTGGATGGCTCATGCAAAAATTGCAAGACGGCATTATTTAACAAGCCCAGCTGCAGAGCAATTTCTGGAGGGACACGGATGCCTCGCACAGGGTCAATGACACCCCCACTGGCAATCTGGGCCTCTAGGATCTGTTTACCTTTTTTTCTGTCAAGCATTCTATTTTCCATAGCTTGGAATACTGAAAATGTCTTAGATGAACAAGAATAACCTACAGTCGCCTTCTCTGCCTCAAGGAGCCTAACTCTAAATTCAGGGTCAACCACTCCTTGAAGAACTGCATCTTCAACTGAGTATGTCTGACCTGAAATGGGATCAATTATAAAACCTGTTGCAGCCTGTGCTTCTAAAAAGGCTAGTGCCATAGTTTTGTCTATTATGATTTTCTGGGCTGCTGACACAAATGAAATCTTTTCTTTTGTAGACTCTAGATAAAGTCCTGCAATTGAGGTGGCTTTTGTCAAAAACTTGTCGAGACTTTTCTGAACTTCTTCAACAGTTTTCAGGCCAAGTCGCAGCTGCTCAAGGGCTCTCATGTCTAGAATCTTAGCTTCAACCAACTGCCTGGCAGTCACACTGTGCCTGAGCCCCTGGAATTTAAACTCCTCATCCTTCACCGAGCACACAGTGTGTTGGGACGCCTCTGCTTCTGTGTCTTTCTTAACGAAATTTCTTATGAGTCCATCAGACACTCTGCACCCATCCGACATCCATTCTTCAGCATTGGGAACTGGGTTCTTTTCTTGCTTTAATGATGCAAATTCTGTGTGTATATCATACTGCTTATTCTTAACTATCTGCAACAGGAATTTTAAAGACATTAAAAATTACCTAAAGAATTTATGTCACTTAACTCATTTTCAATCCAAACAATTCCTCAAATTATTAAGATACACAAAGAAACTTTTCAAATGCTGTTTCAACAATAAGTAACATTATTTTAAGAGCCTGAAGTTTAGATGGTAATACAATTAAAGATATTAAAATTGCATGATTGAGATGAAATTGCGCCAACAAAAAATATTGAAAGTTAAAATTAACTGCTTGGTTCTACCAGCTTTTTTTTAGAACCACAGTTTTCAAAATATATTTCCGTAATATAATAGGATACTCATTAGATTTGTGTTTCATCTCATTCACACATAAAAGGATAATTTATAGTAAAAATTTAAGTAAGTCACTGGGAAGCACTGCAGTCCTCTCTGAAGTACAGAGAGCCAAACACATTCAAAATAGTTAACAATTTCATAGAGAAAATCAAAGAAATTAAAGAAAGTCAACAATAGTTAGCTGATATGGGCTCAGAACAGAATATACCTCCAAGGGGGTCAGAAGCTTCACCAATTCCATCTCATGTTTGTCATCTTGATACCTAATAGGTGGTCTGGAGCTGTGCAGGGCTTGATCCCTTATCTTCTCTATTTCTAAGACTCTTGTAATAGGGTCTGTCTCATCAAAAGTTATCTGTAACTCAGTGCTCGTCTGAGTAAAATACTCAGAGTAACACTGCTGGCTTTTCTCTCTCTCGAGTGGAGCCCGTGGTGGCCCGAACTGGACTTCCTTTGGTATTTGTTCACCAAGACACTGCTGCCATTTCTCCCCTACCTGCTGTGGCTCTTGAGGCCATCTGAGTAGAGGAGCCCCTACATGTGAGTGAAGGGGTCCCGCATTCCTAGAAGGGACCTCTCCAGAGTGCTGATGTTCCCTCATGGTCAGCTCAAAGTCTGGTGTGTAGCTATAGTCTTTGCCAATGTTCTTTTTCTGGATTTCATGCTGCAGCAAAACCAACTGATGTTCGTGCTCCTTTATCTGCTGGTCCATTTTCTGCTTCAGCTTTTCAACTTCATTTTTCTGGGCTATCAGCTCACCTTCCAGCTTCTGACATTTCTGATAATGATTTGCTTCCACATGCTGCCCTTGTATTTGCTCACGGTATTGTTGGAGCTGTCTTTCGAGTTCTTGAATCTTTGTTTCACAAAGCTTAGCATTCTCTTGAGCCCTGCAGTTTTCTTGTTGAAGAGATGCAAAGTCAAGTTGAATACCTGATATATCATTTTCGGTGATGACCTTGGACTCCATCAACTTTTCCATTTTTTTCCGAAATTCCTCTGCTGAACGTTTGAATTTATCAGACTCCTCCTGAAACAGAACCATCTTTCTGTGAGTCATCTGCTCTTCAATGGTCTTAAGGTGCAGTTCATCTTGGATTCTTTTTAACCTGTTATTTAACTCCTGCACTTGAGCTTGCTGTAGCTGAACTTTCTGTTCCCCACGTCGCTTTTCCTCTTTAGAAGCATTCAGTTCAGCATTCAGATTTCTAACCTCTTTCTCAGTATTCTGGATGACAATGTTCTGCTGGTCACACTTTTGCTTAAATTCACTTACTAAATTCTGACTTTTGGCCAGGTCTTCTTCTAGGCTTTTAATTTTTCTGTGGAAATCCTGTTCTGCTTTCGTCTGTTTATGTAAGTGTTCATTTGTGTTACGCAGCTGATCCTTAAAACCATCGGCCTGGGTTCTCAGCACCTCGCATCTCTGCTGGATGGCTTGTTTCTCTAAGACTATATTCTTTGATTCCTCCTGAATTCTCTGCATCATCAATTTGGTTTCAGTATTCTGCCTAGTAAGCTCATCTACTTTTTGTTTTAACATTTCTGCACATTCATTACTTTTCTCCAATTCGTCACTGAGCTTCTGAATTTTATCATTATTTTCTTTCTCAGCTTTAATATTCTGAAGCAACTGCTCATGGCTTTTCTCAAACTGCTCCTTTAGATGATCTGATTTTCTCTGGCAGAGCTGTCCCTTTTCATTAGAGAACTTCTCATCCTGAACAGAATGAGCTTGGGAACTTAACCGCTGAATCTCCTTCTCAGCAACATCACGTGCCCTGATGAGTCTGTCTACTTCTCCTTGTAGTTTCCCTTTCTCATGATAGAGAGATTCTAATTCTAACTGATAGTTATGCTTTATTTTTTTGAGATCATTTGCTTCTTGTGTGACTTCTTCCGCTTTATCTGTGCTTTGGTTCAGCTGCCTGCTAAGTTCTCTGAGTTGCTGAGAATACCTCTCCTCTACCTGATCCTTCTTTTCCAGCTCCAGCTTAAGACACTTTAGTGCATTATTTGTTTCAATCAGCTTGTCCTTTAGCAGATGAGCCTTCTCCTCAGAGGAAGTCTTTTCCAGCTGGAGGGCAGTAAGCTCATACTTCAGTTCTCTTATGTCCCTCTCAGCCTTTCTTTTGGCGACAGTCAGTTCATCCACTTGCTGTTTGAGTTCCTCTGCTTTCTGTTTGTCACACTCTTTGTGAAGACCTTCTGTTGCCCTACAGGACCTGGCCTGTGTGATTACACAAGCCGGCAATGTATTTTCTCCATACGGATACTGAACTTCACTTATTTTCCTTCTTGCCTCCAATTCAATCCTCTGCTTTTCCCTCAGCTGTCTCTCCGCCACCTGTCTTTGAAAGGCAAGATCTCTTTCCATCTGCTTTACCAGCTTCAGGAGTTCTTCCTCACTGTCTTTCTTTTTCCTTAATTCTTCCACTAACTTATTTTTTTGTTGCTCCAAATCACTCAGGTTGGAATCTTTCCTTTTAAGATGATCTTCCAGTGTTCTCCTTGTAAAGGTGTTTTGCTCTAACTGATTCCGAATATTCAGGAGATTTTCTTCCACGGCTATTCTTTTGGCCTCTGCCTCCACGGTCTGCTGCCTCACCCGCTCAAGCTCCTGCTCTGTGGCTTCCTTCTCCCTCACTATGGTCTCTAGCTCCTTGCGGTACTGCTGGGCTTCACCCTCAGCCTTTATCTTCTGCAGAGCAATGTCTTCTACGTTTCTCTGCTGCTTTCTCAGTGCAATTTCTGCAGCCTCCTTGACCTTTGGAAGTTCTTCCTCTACTCGAGACTTTTGCTTCTTTAGTTCAACTACCATTTTTTCCAACTCACTTATCTTTCCAGTAAGTTTGCTATTCTCAATCACTGTTGCTTTCTGACGCTGAAGCAGATCTGTATATGCCCCATGTTCAGAAGTCTTCTTACACCTTTTCATCTACAAGAGATGTTTTCAAAGTGTCAAACTTGTTCTGTTCAACATCCTTGAGTATTTACAAGGCCAAGAGAACCCAACACAGAGCAAGCACCAGCACCAACACCAGCACCAGCACCAGCACCAGAACTGAATTCAGAAAATCAGCAGTAGGCAAAGACAGAAAACCTTCATGGTGGGTTTTCTGAAGATTCTTATTTTGCCTATCAGGAATAATTTCACTTTAAAAATTAATCTAACTTGCTAGGGATTTAGCTCAGCAGCATAAGCGCCAGCCCTGCAAGCAGGCAGTCGTGAGTTTGAGCCCCGGTACCGAAATAAAGACAAAAAAAAATAGTAATAATAATCTAACTCATGCTTTTAAAATAAGAAAGGGCCTTACAAACATATACAATCTTTTACAGATGAAGTGGAAAATTTACAAACTCACACAATGGGTGACAGACAAAAAGGATACCAACACTTTCACAGCAGTGCTCTTTCTGCTTTTATGAAAAGACTTCTATCTACTGAGAAAAACACAGCTTTCAGGAATCAAATAATGTAAAACAACTTAAGTTTTCAGCAGGTAGCCCAAAGGTTGCCTAAAAAGATGTTTTATGGTTAAAAAATCAGAACGGAGAACTTCAGAACAGAGAGCCAAATTCAAACATAATATGAAACAGGCAGAAGGAGGAAATTACATAAAAACTTGAGAATTCACAAGTTAAATTTCTTGTTTATACTTACTACATGATACTAATTCTAATCATTGAAAGTGCTAATGCAAAGGCAGCCCTTGTCCCTAAAGGGTTGTAATTTGTGCTTCATGACTCACAGATGAGAAGGTTGTGGTTAATGACATGCCTTTTATGACTCCACTTGGACAAGAACCTCTAGATACCTCACAAATACAAAGATAATATAAATTTATTTTAAATATACTCAAGGATTCATCTCTAATTGTTACATAAGATACAGATATTTTTAGCTTACAGATATGATACTCTTAGCTGGCAGAAGTTCACACCAACAGAACTACATGATCCAGGATCAGTTCTAGAGACTTTATCAGTATTTGTTAGTTTAGTATCAGCAACTCAAAGTCACCATAGCCGGCAACAATTTAAGCAGGAGTAAAGAAAGTGTTTTAGTAGCAGGTTTGATTTCATTGAGAAGCTTTAGTAAATTTCCAGAATTTAATTTCATTATAGACCAGTGATAGCAAACCTTTTAAGAGCTTAAAATGATAATACACTGCAGGCTGTGGCATGCATGCCATAGGTTTGCCACTTCTGTTACAGAGCGTGTATTATTTTCATTTCTTTAATTCACTGTCTTCCAGTAATTTTGACAAAAATTTCAGTCATTTCCTTTGTTAACCCAAATGCAGTTTTCCTAAGAATTCACACAGAGACAAAGCAAGACACAACCTGCTGTGCTCAAGGCACTGCTCTTTGGATCAGGTCAACTCTCGGGAACACTAAAGTATTTTACCTATTTAGAATATTTTTTTAATTACTTCTAAGAGAGTGCTTCTCAGTTCTTTATCAAACTTTCCTTAAAACTTAGTTATTGCTATGAGACTTTGAGCACTTTTTTTGCCTTGGTCATGTTGTTTTCCTCAGGAAAAAAATGCATCTATGCCTGAGTCCTCAATATGTACTTAGAGTCGTTTTCATGATTTGTTAATAATCTTTGACTGCCTGGTAACTTTAAATATTTTAGCAAATGCTAGAAAAGTTACTTAAAATAATTTAGATCAAATGTTAATTTCATTTATTAGAGATCTTAAGATTTATTCACATAAAAACTTCAATTTTTTTCTCAATTTTTCCTGATACAATATATAATTTGCTCTCAACATAAACTAGACTTTCTTCATCAAATCTAACATTCTTTACAGACACTCTATGATACTTCTTTAATTTAATATTATTTATTAAATTAATGGGCACCTATCTTTGATTTTATGATTATGAAAAACTCTGCTTCTAAAACAAGGCTGCTCCTTTGTCTCCTCGAGACTTTCAGAAACACCACTCTTTAGAGTCTAAAAATTGAAGGCTAAAGATCTTTTATAGGCCATTGTATTACTATGATCCTTAAGTGGTGGGGTTTACAATTATTTAAATTTCAGTCTTTGTACATCATCTCCATAAATATACTGTTTTTCATTTTCAATTCATTACAGATCTTTGATCTCTCAAAGATCTATAATCATGATTTCTGTTTATTTTAGGCCTTTTAAAATATATCATTTCTATCAACTTCTAGCCTTAACAGAAAAAATGAAACCAAACAGGCCATATATGTATAATCACATATGTACCATCAGAAAGCAAGACATTTTACTTTATGTTTAATTATTATATATACAAGTTGAAAGATAAGAATATCATTTAACATGGAATAAGACTTCTCAAAAATTAAAAAGGTAAAAAAATTTATGGATGGTCTTTCCTATGGAAGAGGCGCATGGTAATTATTAAGATGATCATCACATGTATTCTGGTTTTCTTTCCTGATCACTAATGGAAAGTTGCTATAAAGTCTTATAATTAGTTCTATTAGTGATTTAGCATCAGAAAATGTTACTGCAGAACAGACTAAAATAGTTTACAAAAACACTCACAGTTTCAGAAACAAAGTAAGATCTAATAGGCACCTAGTACTTTTTCTGGTCTTTCAGCGTATGAAATGAAGTGCATCAACTCTAATCACCATCAGTATTTCAACAACAATCCAATAGTAATGCTGATGTCCTAGATTTTAAAATTCACTTATTTCAGAATTTAGTCTACTATTTTTGTCTGTTCTTCTAGGAATAAAAAGCATTATCAAGATAATAGAGAAAGGAGTAACTCCTTCAAGATTATAAACAACAACCTTGTATGACAATTTATTTTTACAATTCCTTAATCTATTTCTGAATATAATTTTTAAAGACAGAGTCAAAGCTTATAAGTCCAAATTAGAATATTTAATCTTTTTTATCATGAATCATGTCTTTTGGCAAAAATATAAAGGCCTAATCCTCACAATACTTAAAAATAGCCATGTTTTATACAAACTCCTACTGCTTTAAGTTGATGTCTTAATATAATTAAATTATAATAATTTCCCTGAAGATATACATTCACTTAAAATGCATAAGATAAATGTGTTCGTGTAGTATTTCTGTAGACAACATAACAGTAATTGCAATACTTTAGAAAAATATAATTCTCAGCTGTGACAAAGCTGAAACCATTCTGCCGCACTGCCACATTTTCTAACTTAAGTAGCACCGCTGACAGTGACACCATCATACTAGAGTCTTCAGGTAAAAAAACTGCATTTGTTTTCGTTTGTCTGTTTGCAATGCTGCAGACTGAACCCAGGGCATTTGTCATGACAGACAAATGCTCTCCCACTGAACTACATCACCAGCCCACAGGCAGTGAAAATTTAAAAATACTCTGTTTGAGAGAATCTTTAAAAATAAACGAACAGAAATCCATGGCCATCACTCTTTTTCACCGTAGCTGAACAATGAAATAATTACCTGCATATTGTGTCAGTCATGTACATGATCACAGAACTTGTCACTGCTTCCCCAAACTGTATCCAGCCCCCCCTTGTATTCAGCTGCTCTCTATTTAACCACCCAAAGTTGTTACCTCCTCCTCTTCCAGTCTTTTTAATGAATCACTGGCAAATTTAATGTATTGTGTCATGAGTGTGACCAGAGCAGTGTACCGTGAACGCAGGTCCATGAACTGCAAGAAAAAAAATAATAACAAAAACATAATTTTCTTAACAAGCTGAATGAACTTTCAGTAACAATTACAGTGTTATCAAGGCTTTGGGAGAGTAAAACACACAAATCCCCTACAATTTATGGTGACTGAGTAGCCAGTCCACACTGTATGAAATACTTCCATTAAATTTAATTATGAAGTATGTATTTCTTTATAGTAACTAATCTTGAATTCATCTTGATGGTAAAATGGTTTTCTAAAACACACAATAAAATATATTGCTATGCAGTACTAAAAAGCACTCTGGTGGTAAACAGTGAACAGTGCACAGTGAACGGTGAACAGTGGTAAAGGTTGTACAACATTGTGATGCACTAGAATATCATGAAAGTACACTTTTTTCTTTGGTTTTCTGAGACAGGGTCTTTGAAAGTAGTCCAGGCTGGCCTTGAACTCACTATGTATCCCCAGCTGGCTCAAACTTGCTGTGATCCTCCTGCCTCAGCCTCCCAGGTGCTGGTATTACAGGTGTGTGCTACCATGCCTGGCTACAGTACATACTTTAAAACGGTAAGTTTTATGCATGTTTCATCACAATAAAAATAAAATTAATTTTTAGGATGCTGTTTCTTCCTTTTACAGCCCTTGCCCCACCCACTTTGTTACCTCCTGAATAATGACATCTGCCGAGCTCTGCATTCTTCGGCGCTTCACTGGAGATTTCTGCTGTGAATCGACCATGGCCCGGTAGGTCATTGTTTGCAATTCATAGTCCTGAGGAAGGGTCAGCATGATAAAATTAAAGCAATGCCCTGAAGCTTATGGAGGGAATCAGCCCAGGGAATTGGGACCTAGTTTCACTGAATTAATCGTGAATAAAGAAAATATTTTAAAACTACATTTTGAGAATTATTTCTAAGGTTGGGATAAAACAAGAAACATGTAAGTTGGTCTCTTACATGTAAGTAAAGTCTCTTTGGAAGCTTATGAAAGCATTTACTACATGACTGTAGTTGCAGTCAGGCTCCCTGTCCTTAGGTCAGGAATGGAACTGTGGCTGAACACTAAAGAGTCATTAATAAAAACCCAAAAAGTATGAGAAACATCTTGTTAGAAAATCAGAGCTTCTGTCAGTGTTAAAGAAGAGAAGTGATAAGAAAGCAGGCTTGGAGCTATGTACTTCTGCTGTGATGGGTGTGAGAGCGTTTGTTCACTGAGTTGTGTGTTTTGTTAGGGCGGCACATGTACTTATGCACCTGGTGAGAAGGGAAAGAGAGAATAAATCCATTAGGGGGGCTTTTGCTTGACTCCAGATTTTACAAAGAATTATTAGTTAAGTATAAAATAAGTGCGAATATGGAGCCTCTCTTTACATTTGAACAGAGTGAAATGTCCTTAAAAGTGTAGCATTACACACCTGAGTATTAAATTTGACTAATTTGAACCTTCTCACCTTTACTGCTGCCGAGTACTGTTCAGCATATTTTTGACATTCATCCATTTTGTTCTGTTTCATTTCTATTTCAGACACCAGCATCTGTAACAGTTTAAAAGACAGAAGAAAAGGAATTCTACGCTAGTCTACTTAAATGCTTAGCTACTAAGAAATACTCACATCCCTTAGCAGCCCAGCTCCTGAGCCCTCTGCACTCACTACACAACTTGCACTGTAGGAAAATTGTAAACCACCAGAGTAGGACTCGTAAAGGTCCCGTTCTCAAAAGTTTCCAAAGCAAAAAAATTATTTTTTTCGGTACCAGGGATTAACTCATGACCTCGTGATTCCCAGGCAGGCACTTATGCAGCTGAGCCAAATCCCCAGCGTAAAGCAGAAATTATGAAACTCCACAGCAATTATTCCAACAGACTTGACACTCTCGGCTACACCCATGTCTGATGAAAACAGAATTAGAAATTACTGCTGGCCCCTAACAATGGAAGGGAAGTCCTAAGGCATTCAACGGTCTGTCCAATATAACTGCTTAACATTTACTTCTAAGGCATTTCAATTGTGCAGGAACCCACAAAACTATTGTGACCAGCAAAATATCCAAAAGATTTCCATAGAAATTTGAAAACATATCCCAACATGCCTCTTCTTTATTATCAATGCTTCCAAAAACAACTTCAAGGCAATAAAAGCCAGTGGCATTTGTGGTTTTGAGTAGCAGGATTTTAGAATTTATTACACGTTCCCACTTTTCTCTAAAGAGTTGTTATTGTTTTAACGTAGGAAAGGAAGATAAAGCTTGCGACTGATCAAGTGCAGAGACAACCTTAGCACAAGTGATCTTTCTGATGTACCTTCTGCTGATTCAACTGTGTGGCTAAAGCCTTGCTGTTTTCAGGCTGATTCTCCTGAATCTTTCTCTGAGTAGTTTCGACCTGCTGGATCCAGTCGTCTAAAGGATGATAGGTATCTCTGTAGTACTTCAGGGATTTCCCAATGCTCTCTAATTCTCGTAACCTAAGAAAATAGTAATGGAACAGTCACAGTTTCCCCCAGAATCCATGAGGAGTAGAAGGTACAGGGAAGGGAGAGACAAGGACTGCCTTCTGCTTCTCCAGCACAGTATGGGGTGGGTGTAACCACTGAGCTCTGTGTCCAAGGGGAACACCACGCTGGCAGCTGGCCAAGAGCAGAGTGTGAATTCTTTACTCCAGCTCTCAGGAAACACAATTGTACTGATTGTTTTAGGGATAAGGCTGAGACACAAATGCCAAAATGAGGAAAAACTAGAGACTTCAACATAAGTTTTACCAATCAGAATGTCTCGAAAGCCAAGACTTGTATCAAACAACAGTTCAATTTTGAAATGGGAAGACAGTTCAATGAATGCTCAGTGTGGGTTCAGCTGTACCTCAATACCTGTTGGTACAATTTTAAACTCAACACACTGGACCTATGGACCTGTGGGTCAGGTATTTCACAGAAATAAGATAATATATATGGAAATCATTTTACTGCTCAAGAAGAGAATATCACAAAGCATTCAATTTATATTAATATAAAAATAAAAATAAATGAGAAAAGATACCAATTTTTTTTCTAATGGGCCCTAAAAGCATCCCATTCACTTCTATGTTTCTAATTTAGTCATCGAGCAAGTAACTTTAGCTTTCTTGTATCCCCAATTAAAATGAACATCAAAACACTTTAATTTATTCATATTTATTAGACTAAATATATATTGCTATATAGAACCCTATTAAAAGATGTATGATTTAGTTACTTGAATACTGACTGATAATAACTACAGAAATATATTCTTTTTCTTACAAAAAGGCAAATAGATTATCAATGCAAATGCCAGAATACATCAGTAGTTTTAATAACTTGGAGGTAAACATGCTCACCTTGAAGTTTAATATCTTGCTAAAATATACTATGTAAGAAAACAATATTACTGGGTAGAAGCCCTATAATTAATATACTGGAACTTTCTAAAAGCC
The DNA here is from genome assembly GCF_034190915.1 of Cavia porcellus. Lineage (NCBI taxonomy): Eukaryota > Metazoa > Chordata > Mammalia > Rodentia > Caviidae > Cavia > Cavia porcellus. The sequence continues at coordinate 2,544,082 of NW_026947493.1, forward strand.
TGATAAACTAGATTTTCTTCAGTATATGCAGACATTAATCTGTGCTTAAACTGAACAAAAAGAATACCGACCTGTTGTCAATCTGCATGTGGACGTTTTGCCATCTTTCAACTAACTGATCTGCTTTTTCTTTGTGCCAGTCAAAGTCAAGGTCTCGTTCTTTATACATTTTAAACATTTCATCACTGATGGCTTTTGCTTTCTGCAGCTCATCCTCCAGCGCATGGAACACCTCCCGCTTTGCATCTACTTCAGATCGCCATTGCTAAGATACACCAATTGGTGAGAGTTACAAAAATGTTACCAGCCAGTCACGGTGAACACACTATTTGCCTAATGTTACAACTTACTTAACAATAACTACATAAAATCAGATAAAGAAAAGACTACTTTTCATGTATTGTACTAGCTTTAACCTTATTAAATGGAGAATATTTGACCACCCTTTCACACTTTGAGTTTTAAAAAATGACAAGTTTTATAAGGTCTTACCTAATAAACTATGCATATCAGTAAAATACATTCCATAAGCTAGTTTGTTACCTCATTAATAGAAAAGTTTTTTCTATTATTTGTTACTGATCCCATTGTTTATTTTTTCACTTATTTTTTCAAAAAATAGTGTTTTATGAACTACCACACTGTTATAATATACTTTAAACGTGCAATAAGGTAGCCTTTAAATCTGAGGTGGTCTTAAAGATAATAAATAAGAATTCCAAATGTATGATTTTTTTTTTAACTTTTTTTTTTTTTTTTAAATCGGTACCAGGGATCGAACTCACGACCTCCTGCTTGCAAGGCAGGTGCTTATGCTGCTGAGCTAAATCCCCAAATGTATGTTTTTTATTATGCTTTACTTTTCTTTTATTTTTAATTATTGTTTATATTTTCAATTAAAAATGTACAAAATAAAATTACATTGCTAGTCTTGTAAGAGCTATACAATTTTCTTTACCTATATCTGCAGTAGTTTACCTAATCCCACAGTTTAAAATGAATAGATGCACTAAAAATCATCGAGTTAACTTTACAATGCTTTGCAGCAGTTTTATTTGGTGGTTTATATGCAGAAATTCAGATACATACAAGTACAATTACCAGGCTTTCACTTTCTTAGATTAACTACTGTTTTTACTGTCTTGGTATCTTAAAATTAGCTATCTCTATTACTATTAACTTAATTTTTAGTTTGAATTCCTCTTGCCATTAACACTAATTATCTATGAAAAGGTGCTCACAAAAAGTCCAAACTTCAAATGAAAAGTGCATTATTCAAACTAAAATAACTTAATGCATATATTTACAGTAAGCTGTAGAATTACAGACACATGAATTGGAACAAATACATTTGAAAGTACAAGTTGGATATCTGGTGCTTTATGTTTTAAGATGAACTCAATGTAGGAGAAATATTTGAGGAATACGAATTAAAAAATATCTACAAGTAAGATGCTTACCTTTAAAGTACTTATTAAGTTCTCAATATTATTCTTGTCAGCTATAACTGCTTCTTCTTCACACAGTTTGGTTTCATAGAGTTTAACAAGGGCTTCTGCAGCTTGAGTGTTTTTTAATACCAAATTGACTGTTTTCAACCTTTAAAAGGGAAATAAATCATAACCCCTGTTGTTAATGTTTATTCTTGCATAATGTACTCCCAAAGCACCATTTCCACTGTGTAGTACTCATCAAAGAACACTCCACAAACACACTCGCTATCAGACAGCCATCTAGCTGGGAGCAGGCCGGATACTGAAAATTAAGCCTGGGTCTCTGCACTGATGAGCTACACTCCCGAGGGGTTTTTTTCCCCTCAAAACATGGGTTAGCTGACTCACTAAGCTGTGCTGCTGAGGCTGAGGTCTTCTCGGCCTCCCAGAGGACTAGGATCACAGGCATGAACCATTACAGCCTTTACTTTTTTTGACTGACACCATGTACTCTAATTCACGTCTACCTCACACGTGGTATTTAAGAAAAGAGATTCTAACATAAGACAGTCTTTACACTAGTTGGGGCAAAGAATGAGAGAAGAACCTGTAAGATACCACAGCCAAGCTATGAAATGAAATGTGGGAAGATCATACTATTGCTATACACAAATCTCTAAGGCACATCTTCTTCCAACATGGAGAATTGTCAAAAGCCATATAGATATTTAATGTATTTCTTAAGACAAAATAAAATTGGACATTTATGTTCATAAAAATGAACTTTTAAATTAACAGCATACAAAGATGAGGGCTGTTTGAAGCACATTACGCAGGAATACAGCAGTCACTCACTTCTCTATGCACGTAGAGGACATGGAGTAGATGTGGTTCATGTTCTGAACCACCGTGCTGAGCTCAGATCGCAGGGTGGGCATGGACGGAGAAGCTGCTGCCTGGCTGAAGAACTCTTCACACTTATTTGTGATTGATCCCAAATCATCTTTAAGTTGTTCCAGCTCTTTCTTTAGTTTCTACAAAACACAGAATGAAAAAAAAAAAAAAAAACACATAGATATTACACAATCATGTCAAATGGAATATTTTTCTTAAAACAATTTAGAAACCCATTTTACTTTATCACTTCTGACTTAAACATTTACATATTCTTCAATTTTTCTTCAACCAAGAGGTTAAGATATGGCATTCCAGCTTTACAATTAACAATGCAATTTCCTACCTGTTGGTGTGTCCTTAAACCCAAACACCTAACTTAGCACTCTGGCACACCAGAGTGTGAGGCTGTGAAGTCAAAAGCATGCGAAGAAGGATACCTGCTCCTGTGTTTCCCTGGCTAGAAAGGGAACTGAACTGTAGCATCCTGCTTTACAATTACCAATAAATACTTGATTTGACCTCACCAAATAACCAATGTGCAAAGCTGAGCACATAAGAAATTACAAGAGGGGACATTTAAGGGGCACTAAGAAACTAACTTGTTTTTTCTTAACACATGTATAACTCTCACCTCTTGTTCTGTGATTCTGAACACACTTTCATGCAAATCATCTCTTTCCAGAGGAGTTCGGATCTGTCTAATCAACCGATCTTCACAGTTCTCTAACCGAAGTCTAATGTTCCTAACTTCAGAAATGTATAGATTATAAATGGATTCCTCTTGCTCCTCTGTGGAGATAAATATGTTATTTAGAAAATATCTTCTCTACTTTGGGGGCCCTTGTTCTTGTTTTAGCAAAAGCTTTACTATTATATAGTCACAGCTGGTCAGACTAATAGTTCAGAACAATCCCTGTTATCAGAAACTCACCTGAAGGAAATAAACCTTAAAATGACTGTTAAAAATTAAGAAGAGTTAATAAAATTTCTCTAATGCCCTTGAAGTACCAGTTTCTGATTTATGATGCCCAAAGAAATAAATACGCTCTTCTATAAAAAGATAACATAAAAGTTCATAAAAATTAAATTATATTGCAGGTGAATTACAAAAACTATAAATACTTAAAAATGAAAAGCACTACCAGCCACCAGGGAAAAACAACAAGGAAGCCATACTCTCACCACCCACAATGTGCCAGCAGAGGCTGAGCCAGCCAGGCAGAAGCAGCAAGGAAGCTGGGTGGCCTCCCTGTGTGCCAGCAGAGGACCTGCTGTCCGGGGAGAAGAGCAAGGAAGTCACCTCTACCTCCCTCCCACTACCCCTAAGCAACCAGATGCACCCCAGGCTGAGAGGATGATAACTGGAGTAGTGAAGAAACCTGGCATTTACGTTGTCTGAATGACTGTGCAGGCCTGGGAACAGCAGTCTAGGCAACTATTTAGAGGATTACAATATGTTATATAGTAACAACTGTGGATTTCCTACTATCCCATCATGGTTTTGTTTTGCTTCATTTTACTGTTCTGTTTTACTCCTCTTAAAATCATTTAGAACAAAAGCAGGTAAGGAATGTGTTAGATGTTCAAGACTTAATAAAGTAGATATTACTAATAAAATCACTTATCTCCAGTATCAAAAGTTCAGAAATTGTATTTAATAATAGTTAACTAAACAAAACCTTTTGCTTTGCTGTGCTTTTATAAAACTGTGCATGTAGGAAAATCTACTTTTCTGAAATATGAAGGATCACTACTCTATTACCATGAAAAACTGAAAATGTTGAAAGTATATGAAATTTCATCATTTGTTGGCACTACATGGTTGGCACCTTTTTGTTAATTCATCATTCAGAAGTTAATGAGTCATTTTATTTTTTGCATTGTCCTATATCAGACATTTTTTTTTTTTTTTTTTTTTTTTTTTTTTTTTTGCAGAGCTGGGGATTAAACCCAGGAATTTGTATGCCTGCCAAATACCTATCACTAAATCATACTTTTTCTAGTAGCTGGGCAACTGTTTATCATAGGCAGCGTGAGTGGTGCAATATATATAAGATTGAGATCACCACTGAGATTGGAAATAGAACACACTAAACAGCCACTGGGGGATAAAAGACAGAAATCCTTATACTTTACCTCTTTCTGCAGATTTAAGAAGTTCTTGATAATACTGCTTACATACATTAACTTCTTTTTCCAGTTGTGTTATGTCTGAGCCTGAAAACACTTGAGATTCCTGGCTATCTTCCAGAAAATCTTCAAAACGGGACTGTAGATTACTCAGAACTTGCTGGTGCTCACCAGGCAACATTGTCTTTATCTTGAAAGGAACAAAGAGCAATGTATTAAGGGCTAAACAGGAATGATATCCATTTCAAGTTGGTCTCATGGCATATTCCAGCTTACATTAACAGTCATAAATAAAAGAACCATTTAAATTCCTTACATTTTTTATTAGCAATTTCTGGTTTTGGAATCAGTCAAATTGAACAAGTCAATGAAAGTTAATAAATGAAATCAAACTATACCAGTACTCTGTATGTCTAAATAGTATGCCCTATCTCCCTATCTTTCAGAAAGCATGAAATGAAACCTGTGTTCCCTAGATTATGGTTTAGATCAAGAATGTCCCTCAAAAACCCCATGGGCTCACAGACAGGACTTTTAGAAGGCAACCAAATTGGGGGAGGGGGGGTGGAATACAGCAGACCTCCTCATAACAGGAGGTGGTCACTGGGTTCTAACCTGGAGGGGTGTCTACTTCCCAGGCACTTTCCTCACACCTGCTTCCTGGCACCATGATGTGAGCAGCTTTCTACTGCCCAGGTCCATCAGCTCCGACTTCTTGTAATAGAACCAGCTGACTATGAACTTAAACCATGAGCCAAAATAAACCTTTCCTTCTTTACATTGTGGGTGTCAGGTGTTTAGTCCCAGGGATGAGGATAGTGACTAGGACATTAATTCTCAGAAAGTGTCTTGTACATGTCAGGCATTAACAGGTAACACTGTATCTAGGGAACAGGCATGTATCTGCTGGACTCTATCTTACTCTAGCAAATACCAACTCCACCTGAGGACTAAAGTAATGTGTACACTTATACTTACTGAAGCCACGTTGCTAGCTCGAACACCATCAATTTCATTGATGAGATTATGCCAGGACACTACACTCTTCATGTTTATGTGAGATTCATGCCAAAGAGCGAGGACATTCTGATACTGCTGCTCAATTCTGAAACATGATAGAAACCATGTCTTTTTATGGCAGTTTCTGCAAACATGCTAAACCTTGATCCTAGAGAGCATGGCTGTTTCTTTCATCTTCAGAAAGCCTCCAAACCAGCTACATTTAATATTGAATGCATACACACCTATTCGCGAAGTCAACTGCCTCTTTGTTTGGTGGAGGAACAGTGAAGCACACAGAGGGAACCATAGCCTCATTCCCAGTAGGACTAATGACCTTCCACTTAGCACGGTGAGAGTTGTTTGCCAAAACACATTCATCATCTTTGTAAATGGTTATCTAGTTTTAAATGAAAAACAGAACAACTAAATGAGGGCACCATTAACTAATCTCTTAATGCTCAATCCTGAGATTGTTTTTATGAGATGCAAAAACTTTATCATAAACGAGGATTTTGATACCTTTTTAAAAACACATGAATAAGCCAGGTGTAGAGGCACACACCTGTGATCCCCACTCTCAGGATGCTGAGGCAGGAGGATTCCTCTGACATCAAAGCCAGACCAGTTTACACATTAAGTTCAAGGCCAGTTGAACTATACAGGAAGACCTTGTTTCAAAAAACCAAAACAAAAAAGGGACAATGACAGAAACTGTTATTTTCAAGACTTTTAAGTACCTCAATTTGTCTGTAGTCACAGATAGCCATGATGGGGATAGAGGTTTTGAGTGGATAGTCAGGGTTCCTTGGCTTGAGCTGGATTATGGTTTTTGCTCTCCCCATCAGGCTTGCCACTGTGCTCTTGTACTGCAGGAGTTCTTCTTTCTCCTCCTAAGCAACCGAGAGAATGGATTTTAAAAAGTAAAAGATACATACTCCAAGGGCTCACACAGAAACTTCACCAGCGAAGCACTCCTGACTACCTGCGCTCAGTTTCCATCCTTGCTCAGTCCCTCAAGTGGATTGGTGGTTTCCCTTCTCCAGCAGTTCCCAAATGGAACATAACACATACATTCTGCTCATGTAACCTGCATTGTTTAGCTACCCTCCAACATGCAAGCACCACAAAGGCAGAGATTTTTGTCTGTTTTGTTCACAGTTTCATCTCTGCATCCCAAAACAGTGCCAGGACAAAGAATATTTTTAACAAGTATTTGTGAAATGAACAACTAAATACACCCATACAAAGAACACCATTAAAGTATTTTAAAACATGAAGGCTTTCACGTAAAAAAAAAAAAACACTTTTTTTGAATTTATCAAAAATACTAGTGTTTAAATGTTTACTTGAATGAATTGAAAATGTCAAATGCCAAAAAAATACAAAGTTCTACACATATAAAAATACAATAAAGCATTCATTGTTAGTAAATGTTAGCAATGACACACAGGGTTTTGGGTCAGTACCATTGATTCCTGGACAAGGTCTTCCAGCTTATGAATGCTGCTCGATCTGTCACAGCTGTACTTCCGTTGAATGGCATCTTTTAGATTTTTTAGATAATCAGTAGCTTCTTTGGCATCACTGAAAAACTAAGAAAAATAAAATGTGATTTCAGTGTGCTAGTTGCCTGCAGAGAGCACAAGGGTGCCCAAGTCCTATGTGCCACTCACAACTGAGAACAAAATAAAGCATAAAAAAATACACTCATCTTCCTCTGAACTCAACCACCCCAAACCTTAGATGGCTCTCAGTGGGGACTGAGTCTCTCAGGTTTCCAGGTGTGTACTGAGCTTAGACTCTGTATTATCTTGATGAAAGGTCTATTTTACTTTAGGCTTCTGTTAATTTTTAAGGAGGCTGGAACTCTAAGGATATCTTAAGTCTCCTAAAAAATAAAATGAAGAGCTCATTTGGTTCACTCTCCATAATGAAGAACACTTCCTTAATTGGAGACATGTTTGTAAATAAAAAGACTGTACAGTGTGTCGGGTCTTTAAAGGATCTCTGTTTTAACAGCAGGCTGCATCTCTCCTGCAGGATATGAATGCAACCCTTTGTCCTACAAGGAAGACTTCAGTTATATCACTACATGTCTATGTATACTAATAAATCATGAAGATTTCCAAAAGTCAGCTGCAAGCCCAAGGCTGTCTAATGAAGCTGTAATTCTACCCACATACCTCCAAATACGCAGTGTTCTCCTTTATGTGCTGTTCCACACACTGGCAGAGTTGTAGGACCCAGCTCCACTGTGTCTGCATTGCTGCTTTGTAGGCCTTAAAAATAAAACACAGGACCTTCAGGAGAACATGGCGGATAGATAACAGCAGCTACAGAGGCTCTCTGAGATACCCAGCTTAGAATCCAGGAATGGTGTGGTGTGAGGAGTCCTAAGCAAGGGGAGATGTACCCTGCCAACCCAGGAACAAACTAAGCTGAGAGAAACCACCTGGAAATGCAATCCCGGTGCTACAACCGGAACAGATAAAATCTCAGCGTGGAAGCTGGAACCCCTGGCACTGGAAGCCACGATTTCAATTTCCTGCTGCTACTGCTGCATCTGAATCGGCACAGCAGGGAGAGAGACCTGCGAAAGGTCTGAGAGCAGGAATCGGCGAACGGAGTTGAGAGCAGGACTGGCAGAGAGCCCTGCATCGACCTGCAGTGAATGAGAGGAACGGGGACCCTTCCATCGACTAGGAGGCTCCAAAAGAGGACATTCTGGGACTGGACAGACTAGCTAGAACAGGACGCTGCAGTGACTTCAGTCACATAATCCCCTCTCAAGCGGGATTGGTGTGGAGTACTTGGCCTGGGTTACATGCTGACTAAGACCCAGTAGGCTAGCTCAAACCAGGTCCCTGCGCCTAGTGGTGCACCCTAGCAGTGAAGCCTCCAGTAGGTGACCGGGAGGGGCAGGCCCAGCAGAGGCTGCCCAGATCTGTGTCTCCTTAGTACCCTGCAGTGGGCGAGAACACCTAGCTGGCAGATTCAAACAAACTGTAACAGACAAAGAAGAAAAAAAAAAAAAAAACTGGGCCTGCTATATACGCTTGTATGGAAGGAACAAAAAGTATGGAAAGAGGGAGCAACAAGAAAGGGTCCTCAGTCCCCAATCCTGAGAACACTGATCCAGGAAAGGTAAATGCAAAGGAGAATGAGGACAGAAAACATGCAATATCAGACACGGCACCAATAGACATAAAACAGTATCTCCGGAGCCTCATAGAAGAGTTCAAAAGTGAAGTATTTAACGAAATAAAGCAAGAAATAAATAGAATAGTTACAGAAATGCTAAGCACCACCCAAGAAAAAACAGATGGTGGAATGGAAGAGCAGAAAAAAAGGGGAGAATTGTTTGATGGAGAAAATAGAGAAAACATAGAATACCTGAAGCAGGTTCAAAGAGATTACCAGGAAACTAAAAACTCTATCAAAAACTGGCATAACAGCTTGAAAGAAACTAAGGATAGATTATCTGAACTGGAGGGCAGATTTGTAATATGGGAGCATGAAATGAAAAACTTCTTAAAAATAACAAGAAAACAAACAGCAATAATACAAAGGCTAGGAGATGATAAAAGGATCTATAACTTAAGAATTAAGAACATAAAAGAAGAAGTAGGGACACAAACAAATGGACTACAAAAGGTATTCACAGAAATAATCCAGGAGAATTTCCCTAATTTAGTAAAAGGTAAAGACACTCAGATGTATGAGGCATACAGGACCCCAGCCATCTACAACCCAAACAGAGCTACACCCAGGTATATAATAATCAAAATTCCAGAAATACAATATAAGAACAGAATATTAAAAGCCATCAGAGACAAGAAACAGATCACTTACAAGGGAACACCCATCAGAATTACAGCAGACTTCTCGGCACAAACCATCAAATCACGAAGAGCGTGGGGGGAAATAATTCAAGCTTTGAAAGATAATAACCTCCAGCCAAGATTGATATATCCTGCACAACTGTCCCTAGAAATTGATCGAAAAACAAGGTGCTTCCAGGATAAAGAGGAACTAGGGGAATTTGCAACCACCAGTTCAGCTCTACAGAGAATACTGCAGGATATTCTAAAAAAGAAAAATACCAAGATTACAGAAACAGTGGCAGAGAGGCCACAATAAATGGAGCAGAAAGCGAAATGAAGAAGACAAACTGACAACTAATGACAGAAAAAGAGCTCAACAGAAATGAGGCAGAGAAGGTTGGATGGTAGGAACAGCCATTTTGGAGAAAACAAGACATCATAATAGCTAGTGCTGATTTAATATCATCTTGTTTTGAAGTCCCATCAAGCTTTTGTTCTTCTGTCTCCATTGGTCTTAACAGGTTGTATCTTATTGGATTTTATCATATGTGATAATATAAATAAAAACTTTTATAGACAAGGAGATTATACAGTAACCATTGTTCATTTTCTGATAGTAGATTCTAAATACGCTGTAATACTGTCATTCTCTTGGTTTTACATTGTCTTGATATGTTTGGTGCTACAGTATATGAAGTTATACTCAAAGATTTCAAGGAAAGAGACACTATGGTAACTATTTTTATGTCAGGATATCTTGTGGTGAAACACTATTTTGCTCAAATGGTTATGTTTTGACCTGTGCTATTTTGTTGTTATGCCCTTTTTTATCTCAATCTTTTTTTTATTATTTACTTTTTTATTTTTATCTTTTTAAGTAAGGGAAAAATAAATAAAAAATAGGATATATTATAGTAACCCACTTTGATTTCCTATTAACTTGATTTGAAACCCTGTATTGCTTTCACCATCTTGTTTTGACTGATTTTCCTCTATTCTGTTTTGCTTGATAGTACCAAGTTCGAAAGTATAGGCAACAATTGTGAAGACAGTAAGATTCATTATAATGCCCATTCTGGTTGACTATTATCTTCTTTTGAAGTCCTGTAATGTCTCCAATGTTTTGGTTTTATTCTTTACTGTTCTGTTCAATTTCATTATAACTGATGATATAGGCAATTCTTTTTATGATAGCAAGAGGCAGTATGGTAACCATTGTTGATCACCTTGTATTTTGTTTTTACATTATGTATTATGTCCATCCTTTTGATTTGACTGACTCTGTTCTGTTATGCCACATTTGGTTTTACTCTCTTCAAAAAAAGTAATAAGAACTGTGGAGTAATAAAACCCAAAATGCGTAATTGTCATTGTACAAAAGAGAGGAAAAGAAAGTGCTCTAAAGAATATAATTGCATATATATTTAAGTGTATGACAGATAACCATATTACTGAGTTTTGTTGGATCATTGAACGAAACTGTTTGCAGTCCCACTGTTTGAAAGTCCACTTTATATGCTTTAATTTTGTAACTTGAACAACTGTTTCTAAGATGATAATATGTAATCTATTAACTAGTGATTTCCTACTGTTTATTTTTTGTGAAATTCTGTATAACTTGTACCCTTTTACTGTTTTTTTTTTCTTTTTCTTTTCTTAAATAAAATTTTTAAAAAATATGAAAAAATGAATAAATAAAACACAAGTGTCTGAGCCCAGCTGGAGATGGGGGTACGGCTGGGCAGAGCACCTGCCCAGCATGCATGAGGCTGGACTTCTACCCCCAGCACAGGAAATCAAAAAAGGGGAGACAAAGACCAAGGTATATGAGTGTTAATGGTGCTTAAGTAATCAAACATTTCACTGTCTAAAAAGATGATGCACTGTTCTCAAAGTGAAACCTGGAACCAGGGTAGCCAAATGTTCCTCTTCATCTGAGAGTTCTTGTTTCCACAGGCAGTGCTAAAGTTTATGTGTAAGTTTTAAAATCAATCCAAGAGATGATTCTCAAATTTTAAACTTCTTGAAGTTTTCATTAAAATATGAAAAAGTTAACTCCAGCTACTTTCACATGAAAAAACCAAAATTAACATTTGACATGAGCACAAACCGGCTCTGTGGAATCTTGAAATATGCTTCCTTTATACAGAAACTCCCTTCTTCTCTCTGATTTCTTTGTATGTGATACTGGGGACTTCACCCAGGACCTCTGCACTGGCCACACATTCAGCCCTTGTTAACTATTATCATTGAGAAAGGGTCTCACTAAGTTACTATGCCCAGCCTGGATTCTAATTCTGATCCTTCTGCCTCTGCCTCTCAGAGTACTGGAATTATAGGCATGCAACATGGTAGCAGGTTCTGAATTTTTATATTGTTAAAACTCAATGATACCTTCTAGCACAGACATACACTGTTCTGCAGTTTTCTTCCTCATTCTTGCTGAGGACAGGTCTGGGGGATTGAACAAGGAAGTGCATACTTCCTATCCGTGTGGCTCTGGGATCATGTTAACTATAATACCTGAACTTTATTTTTAAAATGTTTGCTTGAACTTTTGTTTAACATGAAGCACATCTTTCATGAGGGCATAAATACTGTAGACTTGGTATCTACGTGGTGGACATCCAACACCCTTGTAAGGTCACAGTGCAATTCACCGCCTTCCAGGAGAGGGCGCAGGATGTGCTCATCACCACAGGCCACTGTGTGGTCTTCCTTAAAGACACTGCCCCCTGCAGGGCTGGATCAGGCACGCCTGCTGGACAAGCCTCCCAAATGGACCTTACTGGGCAGTGCAGGAACTCTGCCCACACATCACGCTCACATCATCTGCTCCATCGAATGAGGCCACTGGTGCCTGCTGCTTTCTGCCATGGGGGAATCATATTAGAGTCCAGGGCTGTACACACGGGAAGCACACGCCCTGCTGCTGAGCACCCTGGCCCCTACTCTGTGTGCTCTGGTCACAAAAGATGCACCACTGTGCGCTGATACATTACTGGCTTTATCATATAAAACAGGAAAATACTGATAATTAAGCACTATTCATCTATCTGAACTGAATACCAGGAGCCAAAGGCATCAGCAAGGCAATGAAGGATTCATTTTACTTTATAAAACACTTTCAGTCAAGTCTCATTTCTACATGAAAGTAATCAGATTCACGTTCTCGTTTTCCATTCCCATCAAAACTTTTAACCTATAATCTTGTTTCCTAACAGCTTTCTTTTCTCTACCCTAAGAAATACCCACTTGTGGTTTATTACTATACCCTCAACTGGAATTATTTCACTTCCATTCCCTAGAGGTGGCCCTATCCTTACGTCTTTAACATTTTAAATACAAAACTGTATTGTTTAACAAAGAAGTTAACTATAACACTCTTAAATATTCCTAATGAAGCCTAACATTTTATGTAACAATTTTACTAGGTAAAAACTATGTGATTCCATCCCTCAATTTTGAATGCAAAGCATTGTCAGCATTTATACACAGTTCTAACCAGCAATGTATTACTACAGCAGTGAGTCCAGGTGTGACACTCCCTACCCTCCAACATAACTCCCCACATTCAGCACAGTAGTCAGGAATTCTGACTAGGTAAACCAGCCCTAAGAGATTAAAGACATCGCCATGGCCACCACATCTCAGGAAACCTGATAAACCCAGTGTGAATTCTCAGCTTCAGTTTCTCAGCACAGTTTCACTACACACTGTGAGGAGGGTGCAATCCTAATACACTTGAACTTCACAAAACCAGGCAAAAATAAAAGTATTAAGTCAAATCACAACATTTCTTGAGAACATATCAAGGTCCAAGAATTAGAATAAAGTGGTCAGAATAAGTTACTTCTCATTGTCATTCTTCCCCATTTTTGGTAGGGAAATGAAACTTCATTAGATCATTATCCACTGCAATTTTAAAATAAAATTTAAAAGCTTAAAGACAAGTCCTTCACATTTACAAGAATTCACTTCACCGGCCACAAAAGAGGACAGAGCTAGGTGACACATTTAGAGAGCAAGAAAACAAAAGGCACAATCAGCACATTGTCAGAAACATTATTTTTCAGTCATACTGTAATAAAAATTGTGGCAGTTTTCACTTTTCAACTTATCAGCAATTAAAGAAGAGTAATAATCACATATCAATATTTAATCCAGACTGTTAAACATTCTAACTCACCTCAATAGTTAAACGGGCAGGGTGATTTTCTAGAAGAAGCTGCTCTGCTATCTCTTGAACTGATTTGATATTTTCTTCTTTTTGTTCAAGTTCTCGCATTAATTCCTAATTTAAGAAAGAATTAAGGAGTATGTCAGGAAAAAACATCTAACCCTAAAATACAACTTCAGCATGCAAGTATAAAGCTTGCACTTACAGCATGGTAATCTTTTTTCCGGGCTATATGTGTATTTCTCTCACTCCAGTCATAAGCTACTTCCTCCTCTTCTTTTTCATTCAACCAAATAAGTTCATTAGTTGCACGACTTACAAAATTGTGGAGTGTGTCAAGGTGCCGTTCCTGATTCCTAGATGTGCTCTTTATAAAGCAAATTGTTATAAGAATCATATCTTTGCACAAAAAGAAAAAGAAAACAATAGGCTTACAAGCAAAAACTTACCAGAAGTTTTGCATATTGGCTCTCCAATCTGTGCAACTTTTCTGTATAAGTTAGCTTAAGAGGTGCTGTCATTTGAATCTATAATACAGGATAAAAAGACATCAAGTTTAAGGATCTTAATTGTTACTCTCTGGACATATGTTATTAAGGTACAATACAAGGAATTCATGTAAACAGAAAACAATGAAATGGATAAAATTTGTACATTTACATACCTCACTGATTTTAGCTTCTTTAAGGCTAGATTCAAATTCTTCTATAGCTCTGTGAACATTTTTATGATTTTCTAAATGGCTTTCAACACTTGGTAAATCTGAGCCCCATTCAGTATGATCAAGCTGCACCTTTAATAGAAAAATACTAAGTTAAAAAAAGAAGAAAGAAACTGACAGCAATGAAGACTGAAATGCTCCAGTAAAAACATTTTTTTACCTGCATCTCATCAACCCAATTCAAAAGATCCTGAACAAATTTCATGTTGACTTCCTCTTCTGTCAAATTCTGATCCAGCAAAGACGACTTTAGAAGGGGTTTCCGGATCTGCATCAGTTTCAGAGACTGCAGAGAACTTGGGTCTCCCCCTGGACTGAAGTTTGGAATGAATCCTGATGGGAAGCCAGGTGTATAAGCCGGAGTGACAGATGGAGTCAGATGGGAAGTCAATCCAGATGACAGGCCAGAGGTCACACCAGAAGAGGTCAGGGAATGCGTTACACTTGCGGTCAGTCCTGAGTTCAGAGTGGGGGTTAAGGTCTGTGCAAACCCTGAGTTCAAACTTTGAGAAATTCCTGATATCATGAGCTTCGTCTGCTCTGCTGTCAGCATGCGACCTTTGCTATACACAGAGGAACACTCATTCCTTAAGGCCATAATGTCATCACGCAGTTTTGCAACCCTAAAAAGAAAATCAAAAGAGGTAAGGCAAAGAATAAAAGGCACTTGTCACAAACAGTGAATCATTATGTCAGCTGTGGACTTTCTCCGATAACAATGTACCAATAATGGTTTATCAATTCTAACAAATGTACCACTAGTGTGGCATTTATCACATGGAAAGCATGAGAGAGAAAAGAACATAAGAGCTCTACTTTTAATTCTATTTTTCTGTAATCTCAAACTGCTCAAAAAAGCCTATTTTTAAAAAAGTCATTGTACTTATATTGGTAAAATTCTGCATGGTGATTTTTTTCACGGATTGTTGTATCATGGGCACTTTCCACATTAGTCTTTATCATTTAAAAGTACTTCAATGTGATCATTCTCTTATTATTTGACATTTAGTATAATTTTAAACTTCTGTTATAAAGTATTTCTAGCATAAACATAAAGCTTTTACTGTTTATACATTTTAGCATCCATACTTACATTTACTAATAACTCCTACAGTGAAATTACAGAGTCATACATGGTTTACAAATTTTGTTTATCTATATACATATTTATTTATATAGATCTACAGATATAAATAGAAACTTGCAGGCTGTGATCTCAGAACAACTTCTTGGAAATGCCTATGCTTATAAACATTTCCCCAACATTTTATTATGAGCACTTTTGTAACAAGATAAACAGATGAGTGAAAATTTTTCTTATATTCTCTCTTTTCCAAATGCCACTTAGGATATCTACTTAGCTATTCGTTTCACCATGTGGTGCTGGGGACGGAACCCAGGGCCCCGTGCACACTGAGCACACGCTTTGCAGCTGCTCCCTCAGCCTCACACACCTAAAAAAGTACATACGATGAAAAGCCTCATTGTAATGAATACTTTAGTAACTACTGCAGTGATTATTTTATGCAGCATTAAGTGTTTTTTCTGCTACTAATTTTTGAAGAAATGACCACACATTTCATCTAAAAACAACTGAGAAATGTATTTCATACAAATGTTACACATTCTGATTACAAGTACCCATTAAATACACAAGACAGGGTGAGCCTAGGCAGCACTCTTACCTCTGAACCAGCTGATCTGCCTGATAGTATTTCCCATCAATAAGAATTTGTACATCAATGACATGCTGGCGTAAAAGGTTCTCACATTCAAGTATGTACTCAGCAATTTCTGCTTCATTCTGAAACTGCACCCCCGATTCTAATCTTTTGGAATCCTGTATTGAAAAGAACTCAGTATTATACCTATGAAATAAGTGTCAGAATTAGGCTTAAATTCAAAACTCCAATTATTAGGACAAAATCCTACTTAGGCTTTGTTTTACTTTTTTGTCAAAAATGTTTTCCCTTTGCTCACGGGGGCTCTCCAGAGAGCACACATCAATCCATCACTAATAAACTAAGTTTCTTCAGTAGAGGAAACATACCAAGAACCAACAAAATGTTATTAAAAGTTTTGGTTCATCAAAACACACACTGGGCTGCAGCCACCCAGGGCTTCTACACTGAACTTACAGACTGAAGTGCACTTCGGGCGAGCATCAGTTTGTCTTCACAGACTACAGTGTCCCTCTGGACGCGGCTGGCAATCTGCTGTAGCATTTCCAACCTAAAAAGAGGAGGGAAAGAAGAGAAAATCAAAGGGTGCACCATCCCTGAAAACCACTGTCACCCTGAAGCCCACACCACTGATCCAATACCTGTGTCCTTCAAAGGAGTCATTGCCAAAGCTAATGCAGGAGCTGATCAATGTTGGACCACAATGAACCGAGAGAAAATTCTCATTTGAATCAAGACTGGTTCGAGTGCTGGTAGTGTTACTAAACACAGAATCACTGCTACGATAACTATAACTACTACTATGCATTCTTAGTCCTGAAATGATGTTCTTTGACCATTAAGAATTGACTAAGAAGTAGAAGGTCTGGGAAAAGCTCTACCTCTAACAGTGAAGAGTTAGAGCTAAATATTACAACTTTAGTGGCTCCTTAAATAGGTTTCAACATGCATATGTAAAACACAGCAAATGATACACTGATAACTGTTCCAAAGAATTTCACCTAAAGCCATTCGTATGCTTGCTGAGGTTTGCCTTCCGTAGCCTGCATTAAAACCCTGCAAGTACAGACAAAGCAGGCAGACTTGGGCGTCGCTGGAAAAGAGATGTCAAATATTTTCACCAAGAGTCATCCAACTGCACACACCTTAAAAACAACCCAGATCCTGAAGCCTAGGAACCACTGAAGGTTCTTCTGACAACAGTGAGCATCCATGCGACAACACAAACATTCGCTCATTGCCTGACTTTTGCAAAGGCCGGGTCTGAACTGAGTAACTCAAGGCACAGTGGTGTAAACCATCAACCACCCAACCAACAAGAGAAGTGAACTACATTTCCATTTATGCTGCTTGTTCATAAGATTAAATTAACTGGAAACTTAACAATTTAACCATTTACCTCTGTGAGATGAGCTGCACTAGGGATGGAACCCAGGGCATTCACACTGAGCTACAACCCCAGCTCTTTCCAAATTTTTCTAGTCCAGCACTGATCTACTCCTAGGGTCTTGCTGACTAACCAAGGTGCCAAGGCTGGGCTCAAGCTTGCAATCCTCCTGCCTCAGCATCCCAAAATGCTGAGATTCACAGGCATATGTGCCACCACATCCAGTCTCCTTTTACCATCCTTTCTGTGACATGACTTTCTATAGTGTTTTCTAAGCTTCTATAGTTAGTTCACATTTCCGAAAACCAAAGGGCTAAATGCAAATAGTTGCAAAGTTAATTTGTGCTTCTTTCACCTTTTGGCAAGTTATTACACGGCATAAGAGAATGACTCTTTCCTATCTGTCTTTACACACGTCATGATGTGTAGCTATTACTTGTGATGCACAATCAGTGCCAACAAACCTGTCATGTCAAGAAAAGTAAAGGAATTTATCTAACCACACTCTGCAGTATTTTCCTACCTGCACCACTATATAACTTGTCATTTCTCTACTCTGAGAGTAAGATATTTTTCTTTTCAAAAGATAAGAAAAGTTTGAGAGTGCCAAGTGTAACTATTAAGAAAACACAGTAACAAACATAATAACATTTCCTAAGCAATTATTATGTGCCAGGAAATGAACTAATCATTTTACACGCAATTACTGCATCTCAAACAGTTTACCACCAAATGTGTTAGGTACTATTACATTCTGTTTACAAATGAGGAAACTGTGGGTTAGACATCAAAAAACTTATAAAGTATTAAGATAATACAACTCGCAGGCTGAGGAAATAAATGCAATCCAGGATTCTCTGGCAGGCTCCTGAGTCCTGGACATTGTGCTGTGCCTTGAATGTCTCCGAAGAGCATGTGTTGGTGACTTCAGCCCCAAGGTAGTGGTGTGACCATCACGGTTCTGCTCTTATGGACAGGCTAACGTTGCCACGCCTGCAGGTCTGGTCCCTCTGATGGAAAGGCTGCCTGCTCTCCCAGAAATGCACATATGTGCACCCTGTGTCTCCTGCATCTCTGTGTGCCTCTCCTTATCTTCTCTGTCTTCCCACCTCCACCAGCAGATGATGTGGCACCATGGCCCTCACTAGCACCATACTGAGCTTTCCATCCTCCTGCACTGTGAGAAATCATTTCTTTGGGGGGCAGAGAAGGTGTTGGAGATTGAACCTAGAACCTTCACACAGAGCTGTATCTCCAGACATTTTTATTTCTATTTTTATTTTTATTTTGAGACAGGGTCCCATTCAGTCACTGAATTGCCCAGGCTGGGCTCAAACTTGCAGCTACCTGCCTCAGTCTTCAAGGGTACTGGAATTACAGGTATAGGCCACCTCGCCTGGCTTTTTTTAAGTGGGGAATTGAATCCAGGCACTGAGCTACATATTCTCAGCCCTTTTTATTTTGAAGCAGAATGTTACTTGGCTGCTTAGATGGGACTCACACATGTGATCCTGTTGCCTTGCCCTCCCAAAGTTCTGGCATTGTGGGCACACACCATTCTAGCCCGGCCAATCTCAGCATGCAGTATTGTATTATGCTACAGCAACACAAAGTGGATTAAGGCATATATATTAAATTCATCTACTACCATGACTCCTAAAACTTTATTCTCCATCTTCTTTGTCTAGTGTTCTTTTCCTTTACTTCACATGATTAGCTTAGTATCTCATTTTTATCACCCATAATTATTGGCTCCATAAAGCCTAATCCTGGGAGTTTCAGGCTTTCATCAATTCCAGTGATCCAGTTATGGAAATGCAACATGCTTTAACAAGCATGGCATCAGTAATTTGATAAAAGACTGACAAGTCCTCACATTTTCACCATGCCATTTTATATTCTAGCAGCACTGAAGTCAGTGTGTGAGATATCAACTACAGAGATGTTCCAAGAGTCTCTACCAGGGCCAGGCACAGTGCAAAGCATCAGCGCCAGAGGGCAAGGAAGAACAAAACAGGCCTCTACACTCTCGGGGCTTATAGTGAGGAACAAGCAGCCCTTACTCAAACAGAAATAAACACAAAATTCCAACCAAGACAAGCTGTTCTAAAGGAACAAAACAAGCAAACTATGAGAGTGACAATCAAGACAAGTGAGCCAGCCCAGGAAGCCACATTGAGCTCCTTGAGGAAGAACTGGGCTCTGAGTGTGATCAGGACTAAGAAACAGTGAGGGTGAAAAGGACAGCTCCACTGAACGAGAGCTGCATGTGCCAGGGGACACAGGAGGCTGAACTCCAGCGCACACACTTGCTTGTGAGATCCTGGAGGCTAAGAGATGCCAAACACACAGGCCTGGGCTGCATGGCCAGAGGAGTGCAAATCACAGTGCCCGGCCCTCAGGCTTGAGGGCTGGACAGAAACCCATCTACCCAGCAAGGTGGCAATACAACTTGGTGGCAAAGCACTTATAGGAAGTAACAGGTACTGGGGTTTGACCCCCAACACCATGAAACCATCGCCATCACCATCGTCTCTACCACCTTTATCACAACCTTCACCATCACCACCACCTTCATCATCACGCCATCACTACCTCCACAGTCACCGCCTTCATCACCACCAGCCCACAATCACCATCATCACCACCGTTATCATCACCATCACTACCAACACAATCACTATTATCACCACCACATCATCCCACAATGACCAACATCACAATCATCATTACCATCACTGTCATCTCCACCATTACCACCACAATCACTCTCATCACTGCCTTCATCATCATCTGCCACCATCACCACCATCATCACCATCGCCAGCATCACTAGGCTTCCCAAAGATGAAGGCGCACCTTTCCTGGGAAACAGTACAGCACAGTGAGAGGATGGAAGAATGAGGAGCCAGTGATGATTTCATGAAATAAATGCATTTGCAGACATGGGGAAGACAGAGAAGCTGAGCTGATAGTGACTAAAAGTTTCTTTCACACAATCCTGTTACTTTTAAGTGGTGGCAGGCTAGAATGTGGTTTCCACTGATGCAGGGAAAAAGAAGCTCATGGCCAAAAGTGTAATAAGAAACAAAAAAAGTTAACAGACAGGCTTCCACATCCAGTGAGTTACAGAGCAGTCTGAAAATTCTTATGGGTAACTCTGATTGGTTTTAAGCCACACTAGCCAGGTAAGGTAACTCCAGTACTAAAAGAGACTGAGGCAGGAAGACCACCAAATCCAATTCCCACCTAGGCAACGTAGCAAGAACCCATGTCAAAAGAATAAAAAGAGAAAAGATGTGAGGGGCTACAGGTGTACGTCAGTGGGAGAGGGTTCCCGCCAATACGAAAGACAAAAACCCCAGAAACTGTGAATACTTATCAGATGAGACTTTTTACACAGCAGTCCCACAAAGCCCACTATAATAATTACTTCATTGCTCTCCTCCTTTCAACTTCTCAGAACAGTTTCTACGTGAGAAAATGAAGAGTCAGAAAGAGGGTGTTACTTATCCAATGTCACAGACCAAATAAATGAACACGATGAAAACTGGTTCTCCACTGGCCTGGCTCTAAAGCTCAAGTTCTTTCCTTCCCAGAGAAAAAGAGGCTCCTGCCAACCAGGTCCCAGGGTTTCTGAACTCCACCTACCTCTCCACTTCAGGACGAAGCGCCTTGTCCCGCTCCAGCATGGCGACGATGAGCTTCCCCCACTCCTTCTCGATGTCATTTGGATGGTAACCTTGGAGCAGTTTGATGCGCCCAAATTCTATCCAATTCTTGAGAAAACAAAAATTGTGAATGTGAAGCACAGATTTAAAAAAATAAAGATAATGCTTGATAATACAAGGGAAATTTCCACTTACCTCTAATAATTTATAGAGACGTTTAATTTTTGATTTCTCTGTCTCTTTTGGTGGAATTTCTGTTTCTTTAAACTGTAAATACTGATTATAAAGTGCCTAAATGAAAGAGAAAAAAATTAAGGGTCAAACTTCAAAGACTTGCTTTTAATATCTCAATTTTCATCACCACAAATACTATTTACTGTGCAGCATGGATTCAGTGAAAATTCCTTTATAAAATTAACACTCAAGGATGACAGCAATGCCCAGTCAACTGGTGACCTGGATTATGTAAGAGTTGACGAGGATGTAATTACTGATGAGAGCCATGTTTCAACATGTGCACTTGGGGAATCTGAGTAATAATGACCAGGACAGGCCTTCTAAGGTTTTATAAACGTCTTTTAGCACCAAAACAAGACAACATATCCTTCAAAAGATGCATTTTTCAAACGCTGCAACTTAGCTTTCAGTTTCTGGAACAATAATTTGATGCAACTCCCACAAAGAAAGAAAAAATTTTTATTTCATGTTCTATCCTTGAAAACACAATTCTTCGCTAAAAAGGGTTAAAGTTGATTTTGACTGGCCAATGTAAACAGCTTTTCTTAAATAAATGAAGGTAGACACTATTAGTTGATGGGCTTAATCATGGAGAAATCTCAACCATACAGTTAAACTATCTGGTTGCTATTAATTAGATAATGTACATATTAACTTACAAAGCTCTTATAATTTATTGTGCTTGTTAAAATCATAGAAATTATAGACAAAATGTTTCATTTAAAATGAAACATGCTAGCTCTCTTAATTCAAACTACATTAAAATAAGTTCCTATAAGTCTTCAGGTGGGCATAGTTCTGCAGATTTATTCAATGGCTCTCTGGTTAGAACAATTATTGAGCATTTCTTCATGGTATTTTCTTTCCTGCACTATGTCCTACTCCATTCTGGGCACTAGTAAATAATCTGCACAGTCATTAAACTCCTTTGACAAATTTAAGAACCTGCATTTATCAGAGGCCAGTGCAAATTCATTCAAAGGTCTAGACAATAGGAATGTACCTGGAAATAAGTGTATTTGAAAGTAAAAAAAGTTTTGAATAGAAAATGTCATCTCTTGGGACACTTGTTGGGCATTAAGCACTCAGTGACACTATGTGGTATCCAATGTTTGTGGCACCACAGTGATACAAGAAAAAAGCTTTCTCTTCCTGGAGAAGTTTGTAGTCACATAGGTAGACATCATACAAACAATGCGAGGACATTTTAAAAATGCATCTTATTAACAGATGCCAAGTAACTTCATGACAAGGACAAACTCCCTGTGGCAATATAAATAAAAGCTGTGCTCCATATGTTGTGTACAGATGCATGAGCAGATGAGTAAATTTACAGGGACTGCCCTGGGTTAATCTGATTTTCATGATTCCAGTCTGAATGTGGAAACAAAGTTTACAAATAGAGGAATTAGGCTTTGTAGTCAATATTTAATTAAAAATTTAGAAAACTAGAGTATTTTGCTATTTCAAACCCATACACACAAAATGAGAAACTTACTCTGCTGTGTTTGTATAGCTATGCCTTTCATATTGCTACATCTTTGCCTCGAAGAGTCTGACCTAAGTTTTCTGGTATTAGTGAATGCTCGGCAAACCCATCTGCCCAAATAACACTGGCCTCATAAGGGCCAATTCTCAACTTCTGTGCTAAATTCATCATACATCTCTGGCTCCACAGAGCCTCGGGGACTCCAGCAAGGCACGCTCCCCACTGCATGGCCTGTGTGCATCTCCCTCTGGCCTCTGTGTCGCCAGCCGTGGGCTCCCAGGGTCCCCCACCATCAAACACAATGTGGCGATGCCAGCCTCAGGGCTTTTCAACGCTCAACAAATGTAGCTTTAAGATGCTACTGCTATTATGTTTTAATTATTAATATTTATTTATATTTTCTCTGTATAATAGCGAAGTCAGCAAATTAAAATTTGCCTACTTACTTATGGCTTGCCAACAGCAACTTTTCTTGAATGTCTAAAATTATGGTATTATCATAGATTTAGTTATGTTTACTATCAAAGCAATCAGGTTAACTTCCATATGACACTGACCTTTATTTCTATAGGATTAGTAGGAAATGTTCTCTCAGACATTGTAGTCACATGATGTCTAATCCACTGGATGAGGTAGTTCACCATATTCTGGTATTCAATCCACTTGACTTCAACATCCTAAAGTAATAAAATGACAAAGTCTGTGTCTATAATAATACTATTCACATCTAACACAACTTGGTCAGAAGTCACTGTGCAAATTTTTCACATGTTGAAGCTTGACAGATGGAACCAGCTAAATGATTTCTTACTTCCCACTCTGCCATAATCCTTTCCACATAAACAGCTTTAAAAACATGCTATGGACATTTGGCCACTAACATTCCGATCCAAAGACAATGGCCGCCCAGGGCATAGCACTGAGAAGGCTTCTGAGTCTGTCTTCAAGTCAATAGTAACAAGATCAAGCTGAGGTACTTTTTAGGGCTCAGAAGAGGGAGTTTAGCAGTTTGCAGAAGCCAGGCCAGTCATCTGTGCCAACCATATCAGATCCAAGTCCACTGAACAGCTGATACTCAGGGAGAGTTAAACACGGAGGAACCCAGACAGGAATGAAGTGGGATGTGGTGGGATTATTCATTAAGCAAACTTTATTAAAAGGAAAGAAACTGGGAGACTGCCAACTGCTATATTCAATTAAGCATCTAATTAATGTTTATTATGAATGCTTATTATGTGCTCAGTGTTATAATAAAAAAGTAAAACTGTAAGACCTGCTAGCTGTTATCAAGGAGTTGCTGTCCAGATGGGGAGACAGGAGAGGCTTACAGTGTAAGTAGCTAAGCAAAATGAAAAGCACTGTTTCCCTGTTCAGAGAACTGACACTGGTAGTACTGTGTACGTCGAAGACTGAGATAATAATGAGGCAAGTGTGTAAGTGCCTTGAAACAGCCACTAGGGGTTTCTTAAAGAAATCTCTACAATGGGACCAGTGATTCTGTAGCAGTGACAGTGACGTGATGAGGGCATGGAGCAAGTAGGTCAGAGACAGGGCCTTGACATGGAAACGTTCTGCTATTAGTAAATGTAAGAACACTGAAAAAAATGTAAGTAAAAACAATTAATATATTGAGAGTTTTGAATGTCAGGACATCCAGATTGGATTTAAGCTGCAAGTAATATATCACCACTGTAAATTTTTAAGCTAAAGACATA
The DNA here is from genome assembly GCF_034190915.1 of Cavia porcellus. Classification (NCBI taxonomy): domain Eukaryota; kingdom Metazoa; phylum Chordata; class Mammalia; order Rodentia; family Caviidae; genus Cavia; species Cavia porcellus. The sequence goes on from NW_026947493.1 coordinate 2,568,450, forward strand.
AGTTTTAGGAAGATTAATTTGGCAATAAAATGCATATTTGATGGGAGCCAGGGTACAAGGAGCTAGAAACCCACAGTTGTCATCTCCACACCACAAGCTACCTGTGGTCCATAGGCACAGGATCTTTGTGACAGGAAAGGAGAAAGAGAAGGAAAGAAAGTCTAGAAACAATACACAGAGATGAGGAAGAGACCAGAAAGGCGCTTGCAAATGTTCAAAGCAATGCAGACACAGAAGGCATCTGAGAGGAGGACGGGGAAGCGGCCAAGATGAGGGGGTTCCCCAGCACATGTGACACAGGCAGTCCTGCTGTTTCCCAGAAACACACAAACACTTGGCAGAAATCCCACTGCAAAATGCATAACTGAATGAAATCATACCAACTTCTGAGAAGCAGTGATCTGATACATGCCTAATACCCAAACCTGTATGTGTAAGACCTAGTTCTGTGAATATGGCCAGATCCAATTACCTTCCTCCATGCTCTCATTTAAATTGGAAAAACATTCCCCTGTCCATTTACTGCATGGGCTCTTAGGTTCTTTTAGGGGATGGTGTGGCCCACCTTCTCTAAGGTGAAAATCTCTCCATATCTGTGTTAGAATAAATTTTACCTAGACTTCTTCATGGCTGCCTGTGTCTTGACTGAATTCTTTCAAAAATAGCATGAAGGACAGAGGAGGGATGACTCCTCAAGTTATGCGAACCCCACTTCCCAGTGAAAGAAAGATACTACCATGAAATGTTTATATAGTATCTGTTTATTAAATAGCAAATGTAATCAAATTCTTGTTATGTGTGGTGCTGGTGACAGGGTTATGCTACTTTCCTAAGTTTACAGGTGAAAAATCTCTACAGGAGGTTATACAACTTGACCAAGAAGACCAATCTGGTAGGTAGTAGTCAGGATCAAAAGCCAGGTTTATTTGAGCCGAAAGCCAGAGCTCTTTGCTGGGCCACACTGGCACTACAAACTGAGAACTAACATCCAGGAGGAAGCCAAGAACTGTATTATTTTTTTTATTTTAAGACAGGGTCTAAGTCATCCAGCTTAGGCTCAAACTTTTGATCTTCCAACATCTGCTTCCCAGAATGCTGTCAAAATATTTGAAATATATTTGACATTTAAAAATTGTAAAGGAAGTGTAGTGGCACACACCTGTAGTCCCAGCTCCTCAGAAGGCTGAGGCAGGAGGAACACAAGTTTAAACTCAGCCTGGGCAACTTAGTAAACAGGTATCTAAAAAACAAAAGAGCTGGGGATATAGCTCAGTCACAGACTGTTGGCCTCATATGCACAAGATCCTGGATTCAATCCTCAATACGACACAGACAGACAACAAAAATAAGAACTGTCAAGGAATTTAGTCAACTGTAGCAGCAGCTTCTAGCAGAGAAAAAGCCGATACTCACATTTGCGCCAATGCCTTCGCCACCCTCAGGGACTTTGGGAAATGCATCATAGAGAGATGACACATAAGTTATAACTGATTTTTCATCAGGTGAAGAGACATCGACATCTGAAACCAGCAACATAAATAATTTCATGATAAGTTTTAGTCAGGCTTTCCTCCAGTCCATGACTAGTTAAAAAAACTCACCTTCGGGGTCCAGAAGTCTTATAACACCAATTTTTTCTGCTACATAAAAAGCGTGCTCTAAATTTGCAAGGTTGCTTTGAACAGCAACAGTATTCATGTCTATCAGGTCCGGCCTAGGAAAAAATTCACAGAGTTAATGTAGTTTTCTTCAGGCACCAACCAGCCTTATCATTACATGTGTATATCTATGAAACTTTCACAAACATTAACATCAAGTTTGTGTTAAAGCACAAATTTTCATCAACGATTTAACATCACTGACTTCTCTCAGAAACTTGTGTGCTGGAAACAAATGCAGTCAGGAAAGTATAAAAATGTGGAAATATGTAACTTTCAACAAAGTCTACAAATATCTCATCCCCAGACCAGGCAGGAGGTACCTGCTCCACCGGGCTAGTGTCGTCCCAGGCCTCCAGTGGCACCCAGCTGACCTGGCAGCACTCTTGGCACTTCTCCCCACACCAGCAGCCCTGTGCAGCCCTTGGGTGCCCACTCCTGTCTTCAGCGCTGTCTCTTACCCACAGATTCCCTCTTCCCAGAAGAGAAAACTGCGTCTCCTGGCAGAGTGGTGTCTCCCAGATTCCCCTCTCCGATTCTGTTTCCCAAATTCCCTATGCTCCCAGCCTAAATCACTAATGTGGCACTTAGGAGTAACCTCATACTTCCTTTACCTATGCAGTCACGGTTTTATGTACATGCACACCTTGTTTCTCTCAACTAGTCAGTGACCCTCCTGCTGAGATGCATACACACAGCAGACCCTCAAGAAGTATCTGATAAGCTGGTAAGTAGACTGGTTGGATGAATGGAGTAAACATTAGCCTGTTTCCTATGTATGCGTGTGCACATGCACACTCAATCACTTGTGTACACCTGGGCGCGTGCACACACACAGTAAGGTTTGATCTCTTTCTGATTTGTGAAACTCACATGACATTGTGAATGGGGGATACCCTGAAGCAAACCCTATCTCACAAGTCAGGAGCCACACCTCAAATACTCCTTGCACAGAAAGTGGCCAAGCCTGGGAGGTAGAGCCATCATCACCCAAGGCCAGAAACTACTCCAGAATGAGTGCAAAAGCCATGGAATTCTCACAAAGAGCAGCGCATAACCCCTGAACTCACTGCGTGAGACATGTCTGTCAACATGGGTAAGTGACAGCTCTCCAAAGTCCCCACCAGCTCTGCCTCGGTGAACATAACCAGGCAGGGAGCCAAAGAAAGAGCAGGAAGACGGGAGGTAGAAAGGGCGAATCAATCCAAATACTACTTAGAAGGCCGTTTACAAGACAGAGCCCTGGAAAATGTACTGCTAATCAGTAGAAAGTTAAAGAGCAGTTTTTATTCTTAGTTTCATCTGGTGAGTAGGTAGACTTCCAAAACACATACCCACGTAATCTAATACTTTGAAACGCTCAAAACCTGGAAAGGCCGCCACCACTTCCTACATGTTTATATTCCAGAAATCTTTTAATGACTTTCATACAGTACCAACATCAAAAGTGATCCAACAGGAACAATAAATCTAATGAAAACAATAGAGATAGATGAAATACCTCGAAAAGTAGTATTTTTAATTCACATTGAATCATGAAAAACCTGACAACATAAAAGTTACTAAACACGTCTGTCAACAGTCTAGATAAAAATAAATAGGTAAAGTTCTTTCATTAAAAAAAAAAATTATTCTGTTTTCAAGTTCACATGTTTTGGAGAAATAAAAACCAGGCTTTCTGAGCCTGCGAAACCTCAAACAAGCAACAGCATGTTATCCTAAGAGCCCTACCATTAGTGAAGAGTGTAAACAATGAGCAACCCCAGAGGGAATGAATAAAGCCATTGAAGAGTCGAGTTCTTTGACCAAGAGGATAAAACATAAAACTTCCTTCAGAATGACATCTGCACAATACCATGAGCTGGAACAAGTCTGTTCTTTTATTCTGATCTTTAACACTTTAGAGTACGAATACGGAGGCACTTTTCTTGCATTGAAAGACTGCAGCACAAAGATTAGTTGAATAAAAAATGGAAAGGGGAAAAATTAAAAAACATTGAAAAGCAATAGCTTCCAAGTCTTGGGCATTGGAGGCTGCCTCGGCCTCTCTGCGGGCCATTCCCAGGCAGTCAGAGCAGCAAGGAGGCCTGTGGCCCACCCTTGCTCTCAGGCTTGCTGGGACCACACAGCCTGTCCAGACATAAAGAAGGTATTTATTTTCATTTTAAAGGCTCTGTTTCAATGTAAATCACCTTTCTGAGATGAGTTAGCAGAAAATCTGCTATTGTAGGTCTGACAAACCAAAAGTATCACACTAAATTGTAATTGTACATAAGGCCTTGCCCATATTCTTGTACTATATTTTCAACAGCTGAGTATGAACTACTCTAATTCCCCTATTTTATAAAACTTTTCCAAATCATAAAATGTAATCCTTGAAGCCACTATCTCATTTTTAAATTATTCAAGATAATGTTATCTAATGAATCAACCATAGTGACTTTTTCAATTTTATTTAAAGAGAAAAAAAAAAACAGAAAAAGGATACAAGTAATACAGAATTTCAAAAAAGTAAACAATAAGAAATCACTAGTTAATAGGTTACATATTGTCATCTTAGAAATAGTTGTTTGAGTTACAAAATAAAACATACAAAGTGGACAGTCAAACAGTGAGACTACAAACAGTTCTGTTCAATGATCCAACAAAAACTTAGTAATGTGGTTATCTATCTTACACACATAAACATACATGCAATTGTATGCTTTAGAGCACTTTCTTTTCCTCTCTTTTTTACAATAACAATTAGACATTTGGGGTTTTATTACTCCCACAGTTCTTATTAATTTTTTTTTTGAAGAGAAGAAAACCAAATGTGGCCAAACAAAACAGAGTCAGTCAAAACAAAGGATGGACATAGTACATGATGTAAAAACAGAATACAAGGTGATCAACAATGGTTACCATAATGCCTTTTGCTACCTTAAAAAGAATTGCCTATATCATTAGGTATAATAAAATTGAACAGAACAGTACAGAACAAAACCAATAAAACCAAAACATTGGAGACATTAAAGAACTTCAAAAGAAGATAATAGTCAAACCAGAAGGGGAATCATAGTGAATCTTATTGCCTTCAAAGTAGTTGCCTATACCCTCAAACTTGATACTGTCAAACAAAACAGAATAAAGTAAAATCAGTCAGAACAAGATGGTGAGAGCAATACAGGGCTTCAAATCAAGTTAACAGGAAATCAAAATGGTTACTGAAATATATCCTGCTATTTTTTTATTTTTTCCCTTAATTAAAAAAATAATTAAAAAAATTTTTAAAAAGGAGATTGAGATAAAAGAGGGTATACCAACATAACAATACAGGTCAGAACAGAATAATTTTAGCAACATGGTGTTTCACCACAAGATAACATGAAGTAATAGTAGTTACCATAGTGTCTCTTTCCTTGAAATATTTGAGTATAACTTTGTATATTGTAGCATCAAACATATCAAGACAGTGTGAAACCATTCAAGAGAATGAAAGTATTACAGGGTATTTAGAACCAACTAACAGAAAATGAACAATGGGTTCTGTATTATCTCTTTGCCTATAAAAAAAAACTTTGTTTACACTATCACATATAATAAAATCCAGTAAGATGCAACATGATAAAGCCAATGGAGACAGAAAAACAACAGCTTGATGGGACTTCAAAACATGATATTAAGTCAGCACTAGCTATTATGATGTCTTGTTTTCCCCAAAATAGTTTTTCATACCATCACAGACAATAAAATCAAACAAACCAGAATAAAACCATTCCAATTAACGAGTGAAAACATTGTAAGGCTTCAAAGCAATATAATGGGGAATCATGATTACAAAATACTTTTATGTGTTCTTATCATTTCTTCCACTAGGGAAACTATTCGATATTCATACATATGAGTTTGATTTATTTCACTTGTGAGTATGGTCTCAAGCTGCGCCCATTTATTTATAAATATTTCAATGTGATCATTCTTTATAGCCGAGTAGTACTCCATTGTATAAAAATACCACAACTGTTTTATCCATTCCTCTGTTGATGGACACTTAGGTTGTTTCCAAGATCTGGATATTACCAATTGTGCTGCTATAAACATGGGTGCACATATATCACTGTGGTATGCTATTTTCAGTTCTTCTGGGAATATGCCTAGAAGTGGAATAGCTGGAATAAATGGGACTTCCAATCCCAGCTTTTTGAGAAATCTCCAAACAGACCTCCACAATGGTTGCACCAGGCTACACTCGCACCAACACTGCAGGAGAGTTCCTTTTTCCCATAGCCTCACCAACATTTGTTGTTGGTGTTTTTCTATATACTGGCCATTCTTTCAGGAATGAGATGGAATCTCAAGTGTGGTTTTAATTTGCATTTTTATAATGAGTAATGATGGTGAACATTTTTTCATGTATTTATTTGCCATTTGAATTTCTACATCTGAGAACTGTGTATTCATCTCAGATGCCAATTTTTGGATTGGGTCTTTGAATTTTGGGGGTCTGATTTTTTTTAAAGTCTTTATATGTTTTAGACAGAAGTCCTTTGTCTGAGTGGCAGTTCACTAAGATTTTTTCCCAGTTTGTGGGTTTTCTTTTCACTATGCTGGAGATTTCTTTTGACATGCAGAAAGTTTTTAATGTATGTTTCTGAGGGAAACAACAAGGATAATGGAAGTACTCAATAAGAAATACAAGACAGTATGTGCACATGTGCATGTGTGTGTTACCATGCGTGTGTGCATAGGTCCTCACAAGCTAACAAACAAACCATAAGAAATAAGATGAAGGGCCAGACTGTCACCAGAACAGTGCTCACCAAGATACACCACTCCAATGCCTGCCAGGTTAAAGTAGTGTTAGGGTCCTAATCTGGTTTAAGAACAGAGTTCTAGCCAGATTACCTGCACCTTAACAAGGGTGATTCTTATCAGATGAATCTTACCAGAAAAGGTGAGAATTAAATCATGTCAGAATCCACCACTCTAATTTTCTTTTCAAACTACAAACATTTTGTATTGGAAAAAACAAAAAAAAAAAAAAAAGAAAAAGCAAAAGAACACAGCACCACCACATAATCATGTAACAATGGAAAAAGAAAGAGCGCGCGCCTCTGTCCTCACTATGAGAGTGTACCTTGTAACTCTCCTCCAGTGTCTATTTTTATTGTCCAGATACAGAAGAAATCACACACTTAAGAGTTGGTAGGGGGAAGACAGCTTGTGTTGGCTCACTTTGGAATATGCTGTAAAATAATGAAGTCTGGAGAAAACAGCATTTCATCACATAGTTTTAAAATCAACATAATAAAAACCAATTAAAATTTCTGAGTTATCTGACCATCTCAAAGAACACTGGATAATAGTTTCCTATCTCAATTTTTTAAAAAAGAAATCATAGAAGAGGGGTGTTCAGGGGCTGAGTTGAGACGAGACATGGGGAATTAGCCTTTAAGGGGTACCGAGTGTCAGTCCCTCAAGATGAAAGCTCCAGAGATGAACGGCAGTGATGGTGACACAACAGTGTGAGTGTGCTTAACACCACTAATTCTACACTCACAGATTGGGGTGGCACACTTTATGTTATGTGTATCTTCGCACAAATTTTCTTTAGTTTTCATTAAGACAGTATTTACATGTTTGAGAAAAGGACTTTATGGAGATAGAACAGCAACAACAAAAACCCCACACAACAAAAATCACGGAACTGTGCTCTCCCGATGCCCTGTGATTCAGCCCTAACCTGCTCCCTGGCTGACTGTGGACACACATTCTACAACTTGTATGTGTCTCAATTCCTAAGAAAAGCAAAAGTCAGGAACCATAGAAGCTACACCAAGATCCCACAGAATCCCACTCCTACCTAAGGAGACCAAGGGATGAGGGGCCACAGCTGAATCAGGATGAAGAATCCAAACGGCCTGCCTCAGGTCTCAAGAGAGCCCAAGTAGCTGTGTCACTAAGTATATTGAGCAATGTGTACAGCTAATAAAATGAACTCGATGCTTTGGTATGTACTTACACGTAATTCTCAGTCAGGAAAATAGCAAGTTCTTCCATTCATTCACTCATTCAACCAATATTTAACAGGCATAAGGCACAAAAAATACAGAGTTCAGAGTGCTGAAGGGGCTCCAAAATACTCCAGGCAGGACTTGGGAGAATGCATGTTATCAACTCTGCTAGAGGAGCCAGCAGCAGGGCAACCTGCTGGAGAGGAAGCAGACAGGGGGCCAGCGTAAGGCCCAGCCTCATAAACTTGCATTGCAATTTTTTTTTCTAAACACTGAGGCAAATCATTAGAGTGCATTAAGGATTATAACCTCTTATAATTAAGTGACTACAAGAGATGAAACGAGATTGGGGTCAAACAGAGAAGACATCTGAAGAGATGCCAAATACCTACAGAGAATCAAGGCAGAATACCACAGTGGCTTGCAGAAGAACATGTGTGGCACAACAGGGAGTGCTGGAGGGTCCAGACATATTTAGAAGGTCAAACCTACAGAGCTGTGGCCTGCAACACTGAGTGTAGTAGCTAAGGCTACAAGCATGAGTGAGAGACCACAGAGAAAAAACAGAAGGTAGAACATCCAACTCTGAAATGCTACAGCATAACAGTGAAAGGAAAGAGGAGTTCAGTAAGAATGGAATGCTCATCAACTCCTCGGAACTAAGATGAAATATGAAAAACATCTACTCATCTAGCTCCCCGCAGTCACGCAGAATCCTGACTGTGTTTCACTGGATTACAGAACCAGAACCACCACAGCAGCTTGAGGAATAAGTATTAAGTAAAGAAATGCAGCATATAGACAGCTCCTTTGTGAGAGTCTGGCCTGTAAAGAAAGGAAGTAGCTAAGAAGAAAAAAGCACAGAGTTAAGGGAGAAGGTCTTTCATTGTTTTAGTACAGAAAAGGTATCAAAGTGTGGTTAAAATCCAGTGAGAAAGGCCTTGTCTCGGGCAGTGCTGGCCACGCAGGCAAAGCATTTCTGAGCCAGAGGCTGAGAAGGTGAGGTGAGACCCACAGCAGCAGGAGGCACTGGCCCCGGAAGGGAGCACAGGGCTGTGTCTAAGACGGGCAAGGGAATGGCGGTGCACATAGAGGTAGGTTTGTATCTTTGCTAGCAGGAAGAAAGACTTTGCTTTCGCTGGCGCCCACCTTCCCAGCGATGGAAAGGTGCAGGAGGAAAAGCAATGTGAGAGAGCAAAGGGCTGTGGGCAGGACTGTGAGAAGCCTGTGGTCAGACAGCAGTTGCTGTTGAACTTCTAGTGTACCTAACCTTGAGGTATGCCCATGTTAGCACACTTCACACGCGGACAAGGCAGGTAGCGGGGCTCACACAGGCTCAGGTTTTGCTAGGAAAGTTTGCAAGAAACAGGAAAAGGGATTCTATGCAAGTTTAAAGGAAAACAAAGAAAATCACATTCCAATTACCCAGAGGATGGTCTTAAAACCACCACTGTATTCCAGAACACAACTCACACACAGGCACAGAGAACATCAAGCCTTCAACAGACCATTAGTAAGCTCCACACGCCTCACTCCTGTGACAGAGCAGCAGTTACCACAAGCAGTTCCTGAAGATGACTATTGCAACCACAACATGTCCAGGCCTAGCATACTCTTGCTCTTCTTATTGGTACAGCCATCTCATCTCCTTCCATCACTGCTCCAAAATAAGGTCTGCAAAATGGTCTCCTCCCCACCCTCCAGCAAATAACTTTAGGCATTCAGAAGTGCCACAAGCAACTGCAAAACAAGGTGTGGACATTCCTCTTTGCTCATATTTGGGAACATACTGCTGAAAGAAACAAAGCCAAGAATGCCTGGCAATGAGCTATTAAAATAATTTTCCTTTGTTCTCCCAACCAGATGTCTGATTTTATTTCGAGCAGTCCTCCTTTTTTGACCTTGCCTACAATGTGACTATTATCAAGGCAGAGAGCAAAGATGAGAACACTACTAATTCATAGCAAGCTTTGTTGGTACTTCAAGACTGGAATCTAACAACTCTGATAATTAAAAGATCCTTAAAGAATTAAGACTTTCAATACACAAAGAACAACCACCCTATCTCCTCCTAGACTTTACAGAATACAGTACTGACTTAAATGAGAAGTAACTCTTCAAGTAGCTGTGTTCTAATGAAGTGGCTAAGAGTAAACTTTATGTAAATCTTCATAGCTAAAGGATAAACATCACTTCCCCAAAACAGGCATAGTGATCAATTTACTTCTATTCTCATAGAAGATAACGTCTTAAAGTACTTCATATCACAGAATGATGAGAACTAGGAACTTATATAAATGAGTCACAGCAAGCGCCAAAATGAATAGATGGCCCATAGAAAAGTAAGGGTCACATGCTGGCTGCTCTTATGAAAAGAAGTCTGAAGAAAGGAAAGTGAAGAGGAAAACATACATACAATTTGCACACCCTTGTACATGTGCACCCTGCAGCCTGAGGACTGAAGGAAAAGAACCTCCCAGTCAAGGCAAACCTGACTTCCTGGCAGAACACTTCATACCCTGCAGGGCCTCCTCCCAGTACTAAGCCTGTTCCAGCCAGTTTCCAAGGTGGACCCATCCAAGTCTGTGAGTCAGCCATTAGTCTCCAAGTCAGATTATTAAAATGACTCTGACCACAGCCTTAGTAGTCTAAGTTTCCCAATTAAAACATCCTTAAACATTTAATACAATAAATATGATGACCCTGTTAATTTCTAATTCAAAATGAAAACAATAAACTAATTGCTACTCAATTACATAATGTTTAATTAGAAAATACTTAAGTGTTATTCTTGTACACAAGCTGCTCCCAAGATATCCAGTCTTCCCCGAGTAACGTTTTTTAAACATGACTATGAAAACAATGCCTGGGGCCCAGGAGAACCACACAAAAGAATGGGGTAGATTAAAAACAATACGGCAGACAGCTGCAGAGAGCAAACAGAAATAGTCAAAGACACGTGCCCCCTAGTGTTGCTGCCATGACACACACATGACACATGAAATACACTTCCACATCACGCCTCTGGCACACACAATGAGCTGTTCTTTCCAGCCTGTGAGAACACATTCATACTTGAGCCTGTTCAAACAGACATGTCCTTCCTCTAAACAGCCTGCTGCACTGGAGCTGTGCTTTCCCCAAAGTTCAGGACAAATAACCACCTTGAGACACTGACAGAAGTCAGCTAATTCCGGGCTGAAATTTGAACTGGCAGGCAGAGCTTTCTCCCTCTCAGCAGGCAGCAAACCTGTCTTCCTGTGACACCTGAGCACATAGCGGCCCCTGCTTACACTCCCTACCTCTGAGGAACATAGGCACACTCACAGTCTGTACACCTCTATGCCTATCCTAAGTCCTGGGGACTTACTGGCATCCCTACTGCTCAAAGCCCAAAGCCCCTAACTGTTGGTTCTCTGTAAATTCTACTTCATCCTTTCCTGCTTTTAAGCTACTTACTCAGCAAAAACTTTTGTGGCATACTTGCATCTAAACACAGTACTTCAAATCCAGTCTTCCTTGCTGCTCTTCTGAATGATAGCTAAAGTTACAGGTGGCACTGAAGCTTACTTACTAAAATTCCTTACCAGGTGTGGTTTTCCATGAAAATATTTTATAATGCATTAAGGAACATTCAAGCTACAAGAACAAAACAAATGGAAACTAGTACAGGCATGTGGGTTTTTATCATGTAAACTCTTTCCATTGAAAGTTGAACATAACAAATAAAAGCTCCTAGAAGGAATGACGAACAAAACTTCCCAACACAGATTCAATGTATAACAGAAGCTTCAGAACTGTTCCTTACAGCCTCTTCCATGAAACCAATTACTTTTCCACTCCCATCACCCATGCCTTAACCCAAGCTCTTCATCTCTTTAGGATAACATGACACACTGAACTATAAGAAAGGTCGTTCGCGATTCTGCTGTTAGAGTACATACTTATATTTTCTTTTATCATCTACAGTTTTCCTCATTGTATTACAAATTGCTGCTGATGCTACTATTTTTGTTATTAACACTAAGCTAAACAACTAATGTTTCTTGTAAATTTTTAACAAGGAACAAAGACTTCAGTTGTTATTGGATAACTGTTTAATTCTTTCTTACATTCATCAATAATTTTCACGTAGCTTTACAAAATCCCATAAGTCTTCAAGGTAACACTATTATAATTCTTCTGGTCAACTTATTACAGATAGGTAAAGGCTGGGGGTTTAGCTCAGCAGTATAAGCACCTGCCTGGCAAGGGCAAGGTCATGAGTTCAATCCCTGGTACCAAAAAAACAAAACCCAACCACAAAAAACATACAGATAGGTAAGTTGGAAAAATATTATAGACAGTCAAATAGGACTAAGCCCTCAACAGAGTCAATAAGGAAGACAAGAACACATTACAACTGTGGCTAGAGGTGCATCTGTTAAAGGACAAGTTTCAAGATAGAGAATGACCAGGCCTACATGCTTCCCCAAGTAATAATATAAGTGGTATCACCTGGTCCAATCCAGACATTAGTCACTCTGGTGGGTAACCAGGACCTGCTGATCCATCTTTTCCTAAAAAGGTCTTTTTCTTTCCATGTATACGAGCTGTGTGAATGGCTTCCCCATTGGATCAATATTACATAATTGCAATCTTGTAATCTTATTGGTTGATCATAATTTTGATCCACTTTGTGATTTTGCTCTGTAACACTTCTTTTAAAAAGTAGGCTCATTGGCAAACCACCTTCTTGTACCCCTATCTCTCCAAAGCTGTTTCTCTCAATAACATTTTCCTATTCTTAACCTGTGTTATTCCTTGGGATCCATTCTTCGGTTTTGGGGAACACAAACTTGGTGTATCTGACATCAGCTGGTTGGGAGTTAATATTTATCTCCCCTACATCAAATTGTTCTATTTCTTAAAATTGAACCTGCCTAAGGAAATTATCTAAGGTTGACCACAGGAAAGGGCAAGAAGTTCTGAGGATCCAAAGCAGTTGCCTCCATTACTTTAAAGGCAGATTAGCAACCTTCTGAGCTTCAGTTTCCTTATTAATAAAAATGGAGATTCAATCTAGTATTTCAGAAGACTGAGGTAATTTTAAAAGTCAACACGCATTTTCAAAAGCTGGGACATGCTGGGTATGATTCTGCACACCTGTAATCCCAGCACTGAGGTAGGAGGATTGTGTCGAGTTTGAGGCCAGCCTGGGCTACAAAGTGAGTTCAAGGTCAGCCCAAACTACATAGCCAAACTCTGTCTCAAAATAAATAAAGTAAAATGAAACAAAGCAAAGCTGGGGCAGAAACATCTGTACAGCCAATATTCTGCATGGTCTCCTGGGCACTCACCTTGAAACAGTTACTTTCTTTTTACCACACTGGTCATTTTAATTCCATGATAGCTATGAATTACTTATTATATAGACTTGTTATTTTTATTTCTTATAATAGTTCTTTAAAGAGAAAAATCTGTTTTCTATGGAAAATTTTATGACATTGAATTGCTATTAAAATACTGCTTCCTGATATTAACAATTTTCAAGTTATAGTTTATGTAACAGTTCTAATAACAATGTAGTAGACAATCCAAATTAATGTACTTGACTAGTAACTACCAACAGTATAATTTACATTAATAAAAAATCTAAAGGAGGCCATTACTGTTATGTCAAATCAGTATTTCTAAAATCTTTAGAAGACATTATACACACACACACACACACACACACACACACACTGGATTTAGCTGTTAATTCTCACCAGAAAACTGTTCACTACTCCCAAATTGGTCATTCTTAAGCCCAGCTATGCACTACAGTAACCTGACCAGGTAACATGATTTGGAAACTTGTCAGCTGCTGTCCACATCATCTTCCTACAGGTATTGCATATGAGCGCTTACTATGTGATTTCACTGGCAAAATCCAAAGACTTGTTACAGCTATGAGAGTGTGTGTGTGTGCACGTGTGTGTTTGTGTGCACACCATGCAGGTATGCACATGCACTGATCTCTGCAGTGATAATCCCTCAGCAGTGGCAACATCTGTATTTTATTTGTATCTTCTAATTCTCCACCAAGCACACATAATGCTTCCATACCAGAAACGGGTTATTTTAAAATTTAGAAATGAAAGAAACAGCTTGCATTTGTATAAAGGGAAACAACTCACAAATTGTGTACCTGTATTTATGGATGATGGCGTTAAAGAGTTTTCCATCTCTCCAGCAGGTAGTGAAGTTCTCACACCGCACTCCAGCATAGCCCTCAGTGGCCTGCTGTGTCCACAGTAGCAGTCTCTCTTTTGCAGACATGTCTTCTGACTCTCCAGTGACGTGGATGTCAGATATCTAAACCAACAGAAAGGGTAAACCGTTACGAAGGAAGAGAATGCTCATAAAGCCTGTTATGTGCCAAGCACTTCATCAGCTTTAATTAATCCTCAATTATTAGCTAAAATACTTTACCCCTTTCACACACAGTCATACTGAATTTAACAGATCAATAAAGATGACTGTAACTTATGTGTATCTAATTTTACTTTTTTACTATGCCAAAACTTCCCAGCACTGAAAAACACTGCATTCCTCTTTGTTAATCAGATCTGCTAAAACAACTCAAGTAAATTTTTTCTCCAAATCCAAAGGATTAGAAGTTAGGGGAAAAAAATTACTCTTACTACCACCTGCAGAGCTAATTTGATCAAGCAGGTATTCTGTGTAAAGAATAAACAAACAGCACCTTCTCCTGTGAATCTCTTTAATAATTTGGTTGAAAGTCTTTAATTTTCTTGAGTCTGGCTCAGTCCGTTCAACAGGTAGCCTTTACCAGCTGATTTTTATCTATACTTTGTATTCACTGTTTTTAAAAGTTTTTGCACAGAATAATAAGCCACTAGCTTCCATGATTTGTACTTTGCTAAGAGCATCTCTTTGACAAAGGTCCTACTTGACCACTGAGAATTATAGGAAGGTCCACAACAACTTTACACAGTAATTCCAAATCCAGGATTAACACCAACAAACAACTGCTCCCAAGTCAGAGCAAGATGCAAAGTCTAGGGATCAAGGAGGCAGGAGGCAAGGCAGGAGGTGAGCCAGGATCAGGACAGGCAAGAGAGTGGAAGCAAACCAGAGAGAGCTACACTGCATCCTGTAGCAGGAATGACATCCTTAGACCAGTCCTGAGATATGCGTCTCATCCAGGCCACAGGTGCCACGTATTTGCATAATTCATTCCACATATGTATGTGAACCTCCTCATCTATAAAATGAGGAGGCAGAGGCTGATGCAGATAATGTTTAAAGTTCTTTGTGGGCTTAATTCTTACTAAAACACTATGAACACAACACAGAACTCAAGACTGATATGGGTCAAGCCGCTCAAAGTGGAGAATAAACTCCAGACTAAGGGAAAGCTTTTTCCGTGTGGGCAATGGGGAGCTCAAACAGAAAGCCTTTTATTCCCCCCAGCTGCCAACAGAGCCAGGCCACAGCCAACCCAGGACCTGAGGCACAAAGCCTGTGGCAGACAAGGCCCTTGGCAGGCCAGGCAGCCAGGCCAGCACCACCAACAGGACACCGTGGTGGCCCTTACTTGCCCTTTCTCCAGAGCGCATCGAGGCACAGCCAGGCTCTGCCCCACTGAGCTCTGCGTGGCACGACCCAAGACACTTGCTTTCACAAATGGCCACGACAGGAAAGCAAAGCAGTCTCTCGATTTTACTCATCATTCCTAGGAATTCATGCTGACTTCCACAGGACCAAAAAGAATTAGTACGTGAATCCACTATACAGAACACAGGAGGAATTTCTCTTGTTTTAGTGTAGAAAAAAAACCCACTATTTTCTGCTCCTCCTCCAAGAATAAAACCTGGTCTAAAATTATGCCGGTGATCCTTTCTGGCATGGCCCACGCATTTACACTGCCACTGCTTACTCGTCCAAATCATTCAATTGCTTTAAGACTGTTCCCTGGCTTGTAAAATGGTGAGGACGGTAAGCTTCAGTGTGTGAGAATTCCGCATCAGCACAGTGTCATAGCTGGCACATAGAAAACACGCGTGCCTGTTTGCCATAGTTGGCACTACTCTTCTGATGAGGAAAGAAGCAAAATCTTGTCTTTATTCTTCTCCCTACTCTTCACATAGAAAGGAATAAATATTTGTTTTAAAACTGATACCTCAAACTAATCAAAATTATTAGTTCAGAGAAACAAATCTAGGAAGTAGTGTATAAGAAGTTGGGTCTCTAGGTATAATTTCATCACGGGTACCTATGAGCTGAGGACATC
Source organism: Cavia porcellus (assembly GCF_034190915.1). NCBI lineage: Eukaryota > Metazoa > Chordata > Mammalia > Rodentia > Caviidae > Cavia > Cavia porcellus. The sequence continues at coordinate 2,584,385 of NW_026947493.1, forward strand.
AACTGCTTCTGGGAGTCCTCAGGATGCAGGAGCTGGGAGGGTGGCATTTACAGTTATTAAAACATGAGATGGGGGAGGGGTTACTTTTTGCTGATTCAGGTAGATTCCAGTCCAGTCCACTTACAAAAGTTTTCACTCATTAACTAGGAAAGTGAATAAATCTCAACCACAGGAGCCAGTTTGGGTACTACACAGGATTCTACCCGAGGAAGACTGTTAGAGATCTGAAAATGGTTCTACAGCAACCAAGAGTACACAATTTATTCTTATTAAGTATCCACAGGTGAATTGCAGATTGCTATCACACTGTTTCAGATGATCACGTACATATACTATTTAAAAACAACTATCATTTTAAAGTGTATTTAAGATATTAGCAAACAAATTTAACATATCAAAGACTAACACATTTTCAGCTTCTCCTGCTATTCCCCATTAATTAAACATCAATCTTGCAAGACAATATAAGGAATTTCTAAAAACAGTCTCTCAAGAGTGGTCATTATTTATCTGAGTGTATCAGACTTTGCATTAGCCAAAACAAAAAAGAAAAGCAAGAGAAGTGCTGTGAAAGCCAGCTGTTGTCACACACAATGCCTGATGTGAAACCTGAGTGTTCCGCCAAACAGCCTGAGTCATCCACCAGTGACAGGAAATGCTGGTTCCACATTCAGGCTGGACTCTAAGAAGTCATCCAGCTGCCTCCATCTAAAACCTGAGGGATGTACAGGGATGTGCAGAGGGTTCTGATTCATCTGCCTAGGCTTCAATCTCAACAACAAAAGTTAGCAGGGTAATGACAATAGGCCATTCACAAAATCTCTCCAAAATCCATTTCCTCCTCTTTAAAATTTAAATGAGGATGTCTTGGGTGGGTCTAAAGATCAGATGACATGATCCACTGTTTAACCTAGTGTTGGGCAAACAGAAAACTCTTCCACCACAATTCATTATCAAGATTACTGTTTCAAAGTCTCAGCAGCAATCCTCAGCTGGCATCCAACACAGACTACTTTATTGCGAAGTCCCCTGGGAAACTTGATGCCCTCAGGCCTTGCCCCCAGGTCACTGTTGGCTCCCACTCAGATGCAAGCTCTTCCAGTCCCTGAGCTTCTCCTGTCCCTATTTCATTTGGTTTCACTTCTGACCAAACTGCCGTATTCCTGAACTTTCTAGACATATCCATGTCATGGAAAACAAAGTCCATGAGCTCTTCAGCACTTTGCCCAGCTTGTCTCCTTTTGGCTGCATCCCAGGCTGCCCTACTGTGCTGACTCAAATGCACCATGCCCCAGACCCCAGCAGGCCAACAGGTGACACAGAGGTGTCCAAACCAATCCAGCCTGTGATTTTCAAACCACATTTCAATGTTCAGAAACCTTATTTTTATATTCCTGGACACTTTAAACCAACTACCTTTTCCTCTCCTCACACATTAGGTACAAGAGTGCATGCCTACCAGCCCAAACCCCGAGTCCATCTAGCACTCCACCCACTGTCCTGTGTCCTTTCCACATCAGCTCCCCGCACATCACTGTCTTGAACTGTAAGTCGGATCTCAGACGCTGAGCCTCTGACAATAATGTCCTGTTTTCTAGCACTTCTGCTTTCTCACTCTGGCTAAGCTTCATCATCTCACATTCTTTGATCTGCCCAATTTTTTCCTAAACTATGAATTGTAAGGGAAGAAAAATAATGTTTTTCTCCTGTTCATTCTTAGTTGAACTGAAATTCTTAGTTTGGATTTACCCATAGAACAGAAGATTAACAAGATTTTAAAAAAAGTTTAAAAACATTTTGGGGAGACAGGGTAGGATCATGGGAGAACAGAATGTGAGGGACTACTGAACCAAACAGGAGAAAGAGGCAAGAGCAGGAGCTCTCCTAACCCTAACCCTAACCCCCTCCACTAATCACAGCTTTTCCGCCATTTCTTCACTGTCTGCCCTAAAGCGCTGAAACCATGGCCTCTTCTTCATATTAACCACTCTGTCTTCTCCCTCTGTTTTTCTCTATAAACAGAGAAAAAAGTAGGACTGCCTCAACTTCATGTCCTGTTACTCACAAATCTGTTTTGCTCATTTCATATAGCAGTTGCAAAGCTCAAACTGCACAATGTATTTAAAAGCATTTTCCAATTCTAAAGCAACAGACAAGCCTAAGACACTGCCTTTTTAAAAGCTCATCTACTTAATAAAATACATAGCACCTTGGGGCTTTTGTCACCAGTAAGCAGGAGGGGCAGGTGGGCTGGCCCTCACAGAGGCCCTGACTGGAGGGCCACTGCAGGGCTGCATGCCATTGCGAGGAGTCAGGCAGTTGCTAAGCTGGTCGTCCATACTAAGAATGACTGTCACGCGATCCAGGAAGGTCAAAACAGGTTAGGGTGAGCTCAAAGACTTGTCTGCTATTCTGCTATTCTATGTGGAAGCTCACTCAAAGATCATTAAACTCTACCCTGCCTACAATTAAATAATGGGTGAGACAATAACCATATCAATGAGAACTTGAAGGAATAGGTAAAAGGAGTGTTGGCTAATAGGCTATTTTGAGCATGAAATACTAATGAAAGGACTAGGAGCTCTCAATTGCATCTAATTCTGCAATGATCAATAAAGAATGAGATGCAAGATCCAGAGCTCTGTAAATAGTTTTAATCAAAGACAATCAAGCAGATAGAGTAGGACATCGCCAAGGAAATACAATGCTGAAAGAAGTCTCTCAACTGCTGATTCTATGTCAAAGAGCAGCTGTCAGCTGCAATGAAGGAGAATGAGATGTCAGACTTCTCTAATGAAATAACTATTCCTCATTTTTGATCAAGATGCCACTTTGTCATATACCTCTGTATCATGATTAATAACTATTTTTTTGCATTTTTAACATCTCTTTCTTTAGTATGTATGTGTAGTGCATAATGTTCACGTCCCCTGTGTGAGGCTGTGCATGTACATAACACATCTCAATTCTTTTTCCCATCCCATTTCCTTTCCCTCTTGCAGTTTAAAAGATTACCAGAGATTAGAATAACAAAGAAAGGTAAAATCCTTGCAGTGAGGATAATTTACTTTAGGAAACAGACTTAAGGATTTCCATGGATGAAAGAAGTAGAAAACTATGCAGCTTCTTTAAACAAAGTATGTGGCCCCTCCCCCAAAATAACAGCTGGAAAATATATAGGAAAGACAGAAAATGCTGATATTCATGGACATGGAGCAGCCAAGTAGTTTTTGTTCACACTGGCCTTTGTGTTAGCCCTACACCAATAATGACAGGCTGGACGCTTTCTGTCTTAAAGTGCAACCACTGTGAAAAGTAAACAGAATGGGTGATGTAATACTCGCACAGTGCACGGTTCACATAAGCAGGGGCGTCTTACAGAGAACTCGGCAGCCAATGTCAATGACAACTGTGTAAGCTAACTCCTGTAAAATCTCATTCTGTCACTGTGCAAATACCTCTCCCTGTGACACAGGGCCTGCCCAAGAATGCTAAGCAGCACAAACACCATTTATGTATAGATTTCTGTTTAAGAAATAAAGTTAGAAACAGCTGAAAGAAAAACCTGTCAACTCTCTACTAGTTAAGCTGTATATTGAAGGTGTTTGGGTAACATACTCCCCAGGCATTTAAAGAAAGTAAAAATCACAGATAAATAACTCTGCCCAAAGCTAAAATTCAATGTTAGGAATAAAGATCTCAACTTCCTGAAAGTCTGTGTCATACTCAAAATTCTTGAGAAATGTTGCCCTAAGGGTAGAGTCAAGGAATAACTCCAAAAACAAAGGGATAGAAGACATTTGGGCAATTCACCTGTGCCTCCACCCTTAAACACATATAGAACTGAAAGCAATTATGTGCATGTTTTTGTACATGAAAACTTGTCCAGAGCTGGAATTGATTTTCCAAACTTATAAAACAGCAAGTCAATATCCACTGAGAACTGTACTGTGTCATACAGACTCAACATCTTGGACGATGTCCAAGTCATTCATGACTGCTTCCATTTTTCAATTTTGTAATTTTTAGCTGACACATAATAACTGTACCTATTTAGATAGTGCACCCTGACACTTTAATACATACTTATAATTTGCAATAATCAGATCAGGATGACTGACACAGTTGCAAATATTTAATTGCCATGACTGTTCTCTAAGGTAACTTTTATTTACCATATAGCTAATACTTTACAGGATATTCCATAAGACAACTCAAGAAATAAGAACTAGAGAAATTCAGAAGATACACACAGTCTCTGAAACCAGTGGTTTTCTAAATATTCTAACAATAAACGTGCACAAGTTTTCGAAATTAAAAGTTTGAAAACAAGCATGTGGAAAGTACAAAAATAAATTTGTAATAATCAAAGGTAAGGAATGAAAAGAAATGTACAGCATTCACGTAAACTAATATGCAAATGACTTTTTAAAGAAATAAATTACAACCCCCAGGTCTGGCATGTCCATGGAGAACACTTATTTACACCTCCAGCTTGGACTCTGCCTACACTCACCTCATTTCCAAATGTGCCCTTGGAAACTGAGAACACAGTACAGAGGGAATAGCACCTCCTTTTTTTAAACTGAAAATGGTGAGCTTCACATGGGCAAACTCTCTCGGTGTTTGGCCTTTCTTGGGCACTGCTGTAAGTTTTCTCTGGGTTTTTAACAGACCCACTTCTTTCAAGGGATCTCTCAGTACCACAGTGAAGGGAACTTAAGCTGGCTGCTTTTCGGAAAGAAAACACATCAGTTTTTCTCTGGAATGCTGTTTCCTTCGCGCTGGCATCATCTACATGCTTCTTCCTCCCTGCGCAACACAGAGCTCTCTCTTTTTCTGAACACTCCTCATGCGGTGCACTCTCCTGGACTTCTGTTTCACCCCCCTTCACCGAGGAAGCGCTCGCCTCACAAGAGCGACTGCTTGCAGCAATGGGCAGAAGTCTCTGTGTAACCCTGCCAGCCACAGCTCCTGCTGTTTGTTGCTGAAAACCATCTTCCAGGGTGGGGCTTGGGGCCTGTCCTCTGCGTGGAAGAGCTGGCTGCTCCCCTGAAAGCTCAATGTCGCTCTTCTTGCTTTCATTTTCCCTCTTGTGCTGTACCAACTCTGAGTCACCCACAATCTTCTGGGTTGGTTTTCCTCTGAAATGCTTTCTTCCAGAAAAATGTTTGTTGGGGCTCAGCGGAGCTTTGGCAGGATCTAAATACTGCTCTTCTTTCTCAGCTCTCACACAGCCACAGACATTCCCCATTTGATCTGAAGGAAATCACAGCTTTACAGACTCGTGGATTTCAAAATCGGAGCTTCCTCTGAAGTCCAAACCCTTCACGCTGACCTCTGATTCCTCACAGACCCTGTGGGCAACTTCTCAGCCTGTGGCCATCTTGCTTATGGGAAAAGCACACACGAGCAATGCGGTGGCACCCTGTCAAGTCCGGTCACTGGGTCTCAGGAGACGCCATGGCTTATTTCTGGCCACCAATCCTCTGAGACAAACAACAGCGCTGCTCCCTGTCAAATTAGACACTGGAGACTTCCGGGGCAAACCTTTAGGTTCACTGCCCGAGAAGATTATGACCCTCAGTTTCCTGAAATGCAGACACAGAAGTCTGCACTGACCTTTGAAACTACTGACGGTTCAACAAATCTGAGTGCAAACAGAAAGCAAACACCAGTCAAGAGAGAAGCAACAAAGTGCCTTTGGAATTCAGTTTCAAAGTGCCTTTCACATTGCCTTAGGCAGCCTCAACCATACAACGTTTCTTCTTAAGAAACACTACCCGGTTTTTTAATATGCACACAAACAAAAGGCTTGAAAATCTTTTAACTTATATTAACTCTTACTCAAAACAAGCATATAAAAATGATTCAATGATTGGCAGGAGAGATAATACTGAATGCTTAAAACACTAATAAAGTCTCTAAAAAAAACTTGGAATATTTGTCAAACAACATAAATTTCTAAGCCATTATCTGATCATTAGGATCTTCATAAGAGCCAACAGATGGATGAAATTACTTAAATTACTAGCCAAGAAAAACACCTGCACATTCTTACATAGGCATCAAGGCAGTTAAACTTTGGACATAACCTTTAAAACTCTAGCCTAGTTAAATATTATATGCAGCTTTAGTAGAGCTGTGCTGGGTATCAGTACAGAACCTGATTGGCTAAGGTGTGCATACTTTCAACACTGAGTCAGAGACATGGTACAAAAGGAAATTAGTATGATAGAAAATGGACTTACACAAAAGCAAAATCACCTGACCATAAAAAAATGAACTGGTAATAGCCTTTCTCTGGGCAGTCTTCTGACTGATCAAAAGATGTGACTGTGTGTATTTTACTGCGTAAGCAAGTTAACAGTGATGGTACAGATGTTAGTCATGACCCTCCACCGTAAGGTTTTCCTTAATCATTTAAGAAGGAAATTAAACAATCTCCACTGCCAAAAAATAAATATCCTAGAAGAGTGGTGGGTAAAAACAAAATCTTAACTTGGTTGGTTTCCCATTAATTTGATTTTTAAAGTATTTATAATCGATATAGCATCATTCAAGAGTATTTAAATGTATCCTGAAGAGTTTGTACTCACAATATAAGACAGGCAATCTGTGACTTGCACCATTCTGGCCCTGCCAATCTAAGCACCTGTCCATTGTTAGGCCACACATACACTGTTCTGTTCCTTCTTTTATAAATGGCCCAACTTTAGTATTTGCCTATTAGCTGGCATTCCTCCTGCAACACTTATCTATAATGTATGTAAAAATTTAGCTTATGCTGTAATCCATTCTCAACCCTATCACAATAATTTCCCTCCCATACATTTCTATTTTTATTTGTATCACACTACTGTGTGATATAATATATTTATCACCCTTGATTTTGGTTAATTTTCTGAACATTCCCCTAATACACAGAACAACATATGCCATTATCTTAATACCTGTGGGTCCAACATATGGTGGCTGATGATGTAGGTTACCAGGATGTTAATACCCACCTTCAGGCTGCCTGACTGAAAAATAGATTCAGTCTGCAATGTTTCAAATATATGATTTTATGGTAAATAAAGGGATTTTTTGAAATGAACTCTTTTTTGTGGAGAATATAGAAGGAAAAAGCTCAGTCACTCAGTGAGGCTAATTACCACTGTTATAAACAGCTTTATATCTTGGCATAAGCAGAAACTGGCTCTTACCTTTAGTCACAAAAAGTACTAAGAAAAGTTATTTCATTTAAATAAGAAAGGATGCTTCCAATTTAACCAAAACATATCTTGGTCTAATTTTTAAGCATTGGTGACAACAGTCAATACACCCTGGGATTCAGAGCAGACCACATCCCGTCAAACCACCTAGAAGGGCACAGCCCCCTCCCCATCACCCCCATCCCTGAGCAGTCTGCTGTTCTTTGGTCACCCTTAACACATCCTCCTCTCCATCTCTGTACCCTGTGGCCACTCCCTTTCTTTCTTCTTCAGTATCAGCTCTTGGATTCAGCCTTTATCCCTATCTGAGGTTTGGCCTTCATCCCTGTATTCTGAGATCTTCACCTCAGCTTCTGAGTTTACCTCCCTAACTATAAACTCTGCTCATTTCTATTTTATATTGAATTGATTTGGTTCCTAAAACACAACTTCTCAAGCTTAAATTACTTCCATCATAGCAACGCCATTCAAGCTGTAAGTTAAAAAGTAAAACCCTTCAGTGAAACCTTAGTCATCTCTTCTTCTACGATCCAGGTGCCTTCTACACCCTAACACTCAAAATCCAGACACCATCTGCCACTGCAGCTCTGCAGTGATGAAGTGACTGGCTCCCACCTGTGACAGGACTGCAGTTCCTGGAGTTTCCCTATAGAAAGTGTTGAGGCCTAATCCACTTAAGGAGAATTCAAGGTTGTTGAGCGGGCTACTGAAAAACTCCCAATAACATTCACTTTGATGCCAGTTCTATTTGGACCTCATCCAATTTTGGGACGAGGTAACAAGCCTCAGCCCCTCAGGTGGGGCATCTTCTGTGTGACTTTTACAGCCCAGCAGATCTCATTCACCTTCATCAGCTACCCTGAATTCTGGCTAGCTGATATGTTTTCTCCACTTACCTAGGTCTCCTCCACTGCCCTACAACTGACACTGCTTAGCTGCTTATTCCAGTCCTGGAACTCACCTAGAATCCTATCCTGTACTCTCTGCCTGTCAGATATAGTCAGTTCCCACGTGAGCCCTATTATTTTGCACCATTCCCCTACAAACACTGTACTTCAGCCCATTTTTCTTTAAGTCTTACTCTTCTCAAGATTGGGTCAGACCCTACCCCCTTTTAGAAACTATTTTCCTCGTCAAGGGCAACTTGCACAGTGATCTAGATGTTCAGTGTCTGCTGCGGGTGAGGCTGTGTAGACAACAGAACACTTCATAACTGACAGGCAGCTAACATCCAACACAAGCTCCATAGGAATCACCTACTTCAGTGAAGACTTCTCCCAAAGTTTATCAGCTGATAAAAACTCAGTCAGAATCAGTCCTCGTCTGGAATAAATTTACTAGATAATAATTCATAGTAAATAAAGTTGGACTCGCTCTCTCCTCCAATGGTCTTTGAGAAAGCACAGAGGTACACAAACACACACCTCAGAACTCTGCTTCTCTGATCCCTTTCTTTCAATTCTACTGCCACCTAGTGTCAGCCACAGGAAATATGTATACAAAACATGCAGAAAATACCAACGATTGAGTCATAAAATAGTTAGGTGTAAAAACAAGTTAATACTATCCAAATAGCAAAAGAAATATAACACAATCAATAAAAAAGAAATCTGTGTCTTCCAACTCTAAGATTAAAGGTGCTTTCTTTGAACTCCATTTACATTCCTAGAGAACAGAAAGAAGAGACGCAGAGTTCATAAACAGCATGTTATTTGAAAGATAACTCATATACACTGTTTGACAAAACAGCCTGAAATCTATTTTTACATGACATAAAACACCCTTCATATGAACTACCTAAAAACTACTGATTAAAAAAAAGCTTTAAAGTGGTAATTAAGGAAAACTGGGCTTACCTGAAAGTGCAAAATTATTGTCCATATTAGTCCCAAAGTTAATTTAGGATTTCCATCTGTTATATCATCATTTCTAATATTCACTAATTTCACCTGTTTTACATGTAAATAACAGACTGTTAACCAAATCAGTATACAAGTTATTTTTTATCTACATGAAAGCAATTCTAAATTACATAAACACAATAATCACTAAAATACTATTTTATCCTTACCTTCAATTATTTTACATAACAAATTACAGAATAGAGTAAGCACAACGGGAAACGCACATGTAAGTACTAAAAATATTCACTTGTCAAAAACGTTTGGAAATAATTTGTCTTCTTAAAATAACTTTTATGTTACTCTTACCATTAAATAGGAAACTATTCTGAATCATAAGATCACTTAAACAACTTTGCACATCTCCATTAGAGGATTTTGAAAATCACTTCTTTATTACTATACTATAAATGGTATCAGTCACTGAGTATTTTGAAGGCTGTACAAATAATACAAATAATACTTATATATACAGTCTTAAACTGCTATTTTATATATTTGGATGAATAAACAAAATGAGATCTCTAACACTTATTCCTGGACAAAAGAATCAAATATCATGAATTACACACCAAGAATTACACAGCACGATAGCTAACATTTTACCGTTGGAAAATTATTACCAAGAACATCTCAGACAAGGGGGAAAAATTACTACTAAGCCTCCTGAAAACTTTCACTAGAAGGAAAAATAATGAGGCAAAAGGCAGTGCATTTGAGATTCTGCAGCACTGAGCATTTACTGGTACTTAGTAACTAAAAGCTATTCAATGTGCTTATTAAACTAATTGAAAAAAATAGTAAAATCTGTTTTCCTCTCTTCCTTTTCCTTTTTTCCTAACCCACTAAAAAGCAAAATTGTTACCACCTCTGAGTTTTCATTGTTCTCATTAATTTTCAACTCTGGTATTTTTCTTCCTTTTTCCTCATTGAAAAATTGTCAAATCAAAATCCTATTCATGTGGTATTCTTTCTTTTCCATGATTTTTCCTCTATGCTCAGCTAGCTGGGGACTTTCAGGAAGGTTCCATTCTCAGTTACTCATAAACTACCCATTACTCCTGCTATGACATGAATCTGTAAATGGTGTGGAGGGCCACCTCTCAGGGAGGGCAGGAGGCCCTCAGGTAAGGGGCTTAGGGACAGCTGAGCTCCCCCTGGTTGGAAGTCTTTGAAACTGGAAATTGAACACATGTGCAGGGCTGCTGCATGGCCCGGGGAAGACAAGATAATGACCGAGGATACCAGGCTCCAACTCCAATTAAGTAAATAAAGACTGCAGCGCAGGCATCTCACCCCTGTAGTGAAATGCAACATGGAGATCTTCTCCTAAGACTCTTCTCCTTGGTAATGTAATTTGTTACCTACAAAGTCCTTGAAACACTCCCACGATCTGTTCGATTTCCTGTGTTTTCCATTCTAACCCCCTAAATAAATAAAGGCTGTCCAGAGGCATTGCCTGTCTTAACCCTCAGAGTCTCAAACTCTACTCAAGTGTTTTGATCCTCCTGGAGTCCTAAAACCATACCACTTATCTCATTTATTTAAGCCTTCACTGTACACTAGTTTGGGAGACTGGGGACCTAAGCCAGGTCCCCAATATCCTCTTGTCCCTGTCCCTTCTTGTCAAATGAGGGCATAGTGCTCCCCACACACTCCCCAGAGCAAAACCTTCACCTGACACAAAGGCCTTGAATTTGGGTGTCAGCCTCTGGAATATGAGTCATTCCTGGGGCTCACCTCTGGTATTCTGTCCCAGAGGAACTAAATAGCTATCTACTCAGAATACAGAACACTGCTTCACCACTACTAAGCAAAACGCATCTACAGAAAGTTTTCTTCAAGTATGATGCAAAAACATTTTATGAAAGTATACACTAAATATAAAAAATAAAGCACACATCCCCCTTACCAAGAACAGTTTACAGAAACACTATTTATAGCTAGGCAAGTGCATTCTAGTTCAAAACAGGAAAATGGGATGAAAATGTAGCCACCTATATTTTAGGGGATTTAGCTCAGCAGCATAAGTGCCTGCCTGGTAAGCACACAGTGGTAAGTTTGATCCCTGTACCAAAAAAAAAAAAAAAAAAGAAAGAAAGAAAAAGAAAAAAGAAAACGAAGGAAAAGAAAATGTAGCCACTTATAATTCCTCTGAGCTTTCTCCTTGTTTGTAACTCCCTTTTCTTGCGAACAAATGTTTGAGAATAAGGACAGGTTCATTATCACAACTGACAAACTTTTTCATTCCAACATATCTCTACATATATTTAATCACAAATATTTGATTATTAGAATCTGAAAAATGTCATACCTGGCGTCTTTTCAAATAGTCCAGTGCAATTTGTACATTCTGTAGTCTGTGAAAACGCATCCGACCTTTCTCTCTGGGCTAAGAATAGAAAAATGCAAGTATAAAAACACTAAAGTTGAGACCAGTGACCATGCAAACTGAAATACACTTTTTGCTTATCTTAACATATTTTTAAAAAGCACTTACTATATAAGCTCATAAGACTTTTGAGACATTTTTCTTTGGATTATCTGTGACTGAATTTAAACTACTGAAGACTTTCTGAGTACAATTTAAGTATATACTTTATTCCAAATATTTAAACACAAGGAAAACAGAAAATCCCAACAACACATAACTTTTCCTGGTCACTTAATGCATAATTCTGGCCTACAGATTTATCGCTACGGATACACAAAAATAACAAAGCATCATTCCTCACTTTACCTTCTTAATAAACACTATTAGCAAAAGAGTTTATATATATATATAGTATTATATATATATATATATTATGTTAATGAAAATGAGGTATAGTAGCATGCAGTTAGAGTAAAAATTACCAAAGAGAAAGACAGGTTTACATAGCTATCATAGAAGAAAGAAAAGCAACTAAAACCATATATTTCCTCTTTATCTTATTTTAGCTTTTTCACAAAGTTGGACTGTATAGTAAGCAGAAAGGACTGATTTTACACTACATGGGGATGACAAGGTTATTTTCTCAGTCTCAGGAAAAGTGACAGACCTTAGTCATTTTTTAAAATGCTGTTTCCTTAAGAAATGATATAAATTAGTAGAAGGAAGATATAAGGAAACAGAGCTGAAATGCTTAACAAAAATATAAAAAAAAAGAAGCTGAAATTTGTCACACAAAATCTTCCCAAGGGGGAAAATACAAAAAGTGGCTTCTTAAACATGAATGGGTTGCTGAAAACCAAAGATGCCATAATAGAACAGACAGAAGACCACAGAAGGAAAAACAAGCTCTGTGACAAGTGAAACTGATATTGATAAATGCACCCACTGGATCCAGCAAAGCACAAAGTCCAAAGGAATCAGGGAACACTTGGGATGCAGATGACAAAAGCAGCACATCCTCCTTTAAAGGTGGGTGGACACCCACTACATGTCATGGAGAATAAACAGCACGGAGAGTTCTATTAGGACCCTAGACTCTTACATCTTCCTCCCTTCTCAAAACCGTAAGACATTATTAAAGAATGCCCATCAAAAACCTGCTGCCAGCAGGTACAATTTAAAGTAGAAACCTAAGTACCAAATAAAATCTCAGTAAGTCCCTTCAAAAAGAATCAACAGTTCCCACACTTGAAATATCAATTCCGGAAGTGGAATTAATTTGCATAAAAATGAGCATGATAGTTTTATGATTTCCACATTTACATACCATGTGTATAAAATTCTTCAACTAAAATGCCATCATATACTTTAAACAAATATGTGCAACTACCATGCAGTGCACAGTAGTACATAAATAATTTGACTGATTCATCTTTCTGAGGATAAACGTAAAGAGAAAATATTTCCTTGCCCAATATGATTCTGAGACACACATGTCCACTCTGTAGGTGGCTGTGGTTTTCTGTGTTTTTCGGGAGGAGCCTAAAGCCGTGAGTTACTTCTCTATTGGGTTAGCGCTCACCGCACTGACCAGCTGCGTTAGTCGAGTTAAGGGGGACACCTACCCCCTTATCCTCATCCTCCACATCCTCATGCTGTTCATATGCGCATGCGTCTGTTGAACTCACCAATCGTAAGGTCTTCAAAAAATCTCGCTCCCTTGGCTAATAAATATAACAGACAAAAGATAGGACAGCAAAGACACAAGACAGACCAGAAATGAAAAGAAGAGCATGAACAGAACATAATGAGGGGAATAGGTAAACAAGAAGGGAAAATAATGTTCACAAAAAAAAAAAAGGAAATGACACCTGCAGAATGGGTTAGACCATTTTCCAGAAAGCAAATGCTTATTTCTTTGCTATTTGTAAGTCTTTTAATATAGGGTTATACTTTGCATCCAACTTCTGCTAAGCAAAACAACCCACAAGTGGAAAAGAAGCAAGAACAAAAATAGTATTTTAATTATTACAGAACTGATTATATAAGCAAATTAATCAAAGTGCTTCAATCTCTCAAATTCACATCACTTGAAGTTGGAGAATGCTTAGGTATCTAACCAGAATTTTTACTTTCTGGCAGAACTCACAGCTCAAAGGATAAATACTGTGAAAATCAGAGAAGTCTGTGTTGTAAACACAATGTTCATTTGTAAAGGGTTGATTACACGAGCTTTGAAATAAATGAAGAAAAATAAAACTTACCAAGGTATCTCCCGAGAGAACCTCTAAGAGAGAGATCAAATTGTGTCCGTCCCTTAAGTCTTCATAGAGATCGTTCACATGTTTTCGAACCTACACAAAGAAAAAGCAAAACTTTTCATTGCAGAACTCAGAAATTTCCCTCATATTTTTAAAAAAAAGAAAGTAGAAAACACGCCTCAAATAGTTATTTTTCTTTTACACTCTCATTACTTAAAAATTAAATATAAATGTAAACACTAGTGAACATGAATTTCAAAATAATACTTCATGAAGTCAATCTCGATTATTATGTCTTAACATACTAATATAAATACAAGTACTAATAATATATAAATATGACTACATGTGGCTGCAATTTTTTCAAAAACAAGCAACACCCTAACTTTACCCATGATTCCTGACCCGGCACAGAGCCACCCCATCCAGCCTGTGGCATTTCCACTCACCCCACCCATCCACCCACCCCTTGGCCTCACTGCCATTGCATTGGTAATTGGGTCTGGGACACTGGGATACACTTAACATCTTATAAACCCATACCTGTGAGCTGGGGGGAGGGCACCTAAGACCTTGCACCTTTTTTACAACTCCCTATGTACCTATAATCACTTTAAAATATAAAGTTTTTTAAAATCCATATATTTCTGATTAGAAGACCCCTGTCCAAGGTTTCCTCTACACAACATAAATCTTGGAGTTTTCAAAACTAAGTGATATAAAATCAGCATGCAATCACTTTTGCCGTTCTGCAGGCCTGATTTAAAACTGCGACTGTAGACCTCTAGGCCTGGCTCAGTCAGCCCAGCAGGGACAGCTCCTAAATGACCAGTCAAAGCAAGGCAAGCACAGCTGCTGTCCCTACTATCTTCCCATCTGTCACAGACGTGGTGGTAAGAGAGGAGCAGGAATCAAAGCCTACTGACTGCACCTGCGGCCTAGGCTTGGTATGCTTACCAGGATTTGTAAACTCTGTAAGTATGAATCCAAACCCTTTGCACCTCCAAGACATCAGGCAAACATACAGCTCAAAGTCATAAAAAGACTTCAGATGACCATGAAAACCATTTGACCACGCAAAACAAGAAAAGGCCTGGTGTGAGCAGGAAGCAGACTGGCTTTCCATTTCAGAAAGGCAGGCTAAACCCATCCCACTGCATTACCTTTGTCACCTGTATGCATGCTGTGCAGTATCTGTTTCTGGTGTGTGTGTGTTTGTTTGTTTGTTTGCAGTGTTGGAAAGCAAAGTCAGGGCCATATGCCAAGCAAGTGCTCCTGCTGAGTGACACTTCCTGCATTATCTGCTGTTAGCCTAAGTCACAGAAGTTTTCAATATTCAAACATCATCTGGCATAGTTACTTACAAATAGATAAGTAAATCTTAACCTTAGGCTCAAGAGCACAACATGAAGTCACTGCTAAAGTCAACAGTGCAATACCTAGATATGGCCTGCTTAAATGGAGGGAAAGGGTCAGTTATTTGCAACTGTGACTCCATCCTAAGAACGGTAGCCATGCCAATTTCCTGATTCCCAAAGGAATTCAGTTACATCTTTGTTGTCATAAACTTTACTATAGTAAAAGAAAGTTTTAAAACATTTTGTTTTTAAAAATCACATTTTACACAATCCTCATTTTAAAAAAACACTATATATTACTGTACTCCAAACATATCCAAAGGGATTATCCATTCCATTAGAATAGTTACTTTGAGACAGAACTAAATGACAATCCTCTCAAGTTCTCAATTTAAAGACGAAGTTCAAGGACCTCAGCATACACATACTCTTTCTCCCTCTCTCCCTCTCTCTCTCTCTCTCTCACTCTCTCACGCGCACACACACACACACACACACACACACACACACACACAGAAGCAAGGCACATTAGCCCCTAATGAAATGAGTACTAGGTACTACAGTTTTCTACTTGCACATTATAGCACTGTAAAAACTCACCCGCTCCCATTCCAAGGTATGAGCTTGAATTTATAAGGCTAAGACCTACTTAAAAACAAGCCAAAAAATTAAAGCTGTGAATATTTTATACATTAAAAGCACCTAAATCTACATACAGGGTGTGATCAAAACATACACTGAGTAACTGTTCAATTGTTTGATAATTTTTTCATGCCTGTATCTTGTAATCTGAACTACTTTGAAGATAATATGCAATGCATGAACCACTGTTTATTATTTTGTTTTGAAATTTTGTATCACTAGTTTTATTCTTTCATTTTAAAATAAAAGGAAAACTGACACAGAAAATAAGAATAACTACTATTAAAATATATAGGGAATATTTAAATTGCTTTAAAAATTATTAAAGATATTAAATTACCACAAAGATACTAAAAAATACTTGCTACCAATCCTTCTTACAACATTCTCCCTCACTTTGAACACACTTGTTTCATTGTTCTTGCCACTTTCAGAAGTGCTTTTTTTTTATGTCTTTAGAGGGTATGACCAAAAATACAGTGAAGGCATCTATCTCCAAGCACCACCTGACAGAAAGGTGGAAGTATGGTGGGACACGTGGTGCAGGATGAATGGGGATGTGTTTTTACTATGGTTCATAATCTAAACCCTGTTGTCTTCAGTCAGCGCCTCTCTATCCGTGCATCTCCCAAGCAGCCTCACTCTCGGAGCCTGGACCTGAGAGACCACACTGTGTAATAACACCACGCGGCCAGGAAGCTGGGGCCAGGAAAGCAGGCACGAGGCCTGCCGGGCCACCAGCAACAGGTGCTCGCACGGCAGCACCAGCACGCTGGGGACCCTGGCCCAACCCCAGCTCACTCCACAGCTCGCTTCCGCATCCTTCCGCCCCAGGACAGCTGAAAGCAGGGCGTGATTTTACACACTTATTTCACAGGAAGACAGTGTCACTGTGTGCTTTGCCAGACTGAATGAAACATTATGTTAAAAAAAAAAAGTTCTGACGCCAGGTGTCATTTTCCTTGGTTACATTCATAATACAATAAAGAAAAATTAAATAAGGCATGTTTAGAAAAGAAAAATGATAATGTGGCATGAAAACCCAAATTAGGAGGAAAGAAAACTTACTCTAAGAAGTAAAAAAAGCATTCAGAGATACACATTTCAGTCCCGTTTCTAACAATGGCCTTAGGACCCTAAACCAACTGCCGAGCTTCCCTGGCCTCAGTTTCCTCATCTGCAACAGGGAGGTTTGAAAACACAAAGCTTCTACTTTAAACCGGAGAACAGCAATCCTATGATCTCAAAATAAGATGATAATTTTTTTTGGAATTAACAAATTGTCAATTTTTTTAAAAAAATAGTAAAATGGAAGCATAGTACTCTTAAACTTTATAACTTAATTTTAGAATTTTAGAAGAAAAACAGAAACAAACTACTTTTTGTACAGTACTGCAAAATGTCCTGGACACTGCTACCCTCTAACACTGCCTGTTTTTCTTGACTTGCATGACTATTCTTAAAGGGCCACAGAATTACTGCACTGCTTTAAGCGCTCGGGGCTATGGGCTGGTGGAGCTCAGGGCAGAATGTGTTCCCAGTCGGCCTTGCAGCCTGGGCTGCCCTGATGCAAACAGCAAGCACAAGGCATCACCTCCTTCTACAGCAGTACATAAGGCGATGCACTAGGAGTCAAGACGAGGCTTCCGACCTGAATGCTAAGTGCTTTATAATCACGCTTGTTTCCTTACCATGAGTGAGTGGGGTGAAAATAGAAAGCTGTTCAAAAACTTAAAATTCGCATTATATGAAAAGGGGGGCAGCGAATGAACCAAGGGTAACCCTGGGGTTCTGGGGAAACGTCCCACAAAAGGAGCCATCAAGGAGACACAGAAGAGAGGGACTTAGGAATTTAAGCCCACAGGGCAGAGGCATGCCCCGCACAGATGCCCTTGGTCTGAGTCATCATCACTTGGCCTGGTTACTTTTCTTCACAGATGGCTATGCTAACAGCCCTAGTCTTAACCTTCTGTTTTCTATTTTCAATAAAATATTCTTCTCTTTTTGGATATTTTTCTTCCTGTGGGACAAAAAAAAGTCTGAACAAATGGTAATGAGCAAACTAAAAGCACTGTGGGACACCTAGGATTCGATTATATAACTCAAGTTACATAACAAGGAAAAAACATTTTCTGTACTTTGCAAAATTCTCTCAGAATCTTGCTGAGCTCTCTACAAAGGATGTACCACACTGCACTATGGTCTAACCACAAGGGGTACTAATCTAGTGATTAAAAAATACTCTAAGAAAATAAATACAGACGAAACGTTCTGTGGGAGGAGAATTCTAAACAAGATGCTGGTAATGACAGGCAGTATTTCACATTTATTTTGAATGTGAACAGAGTACAATATGCCAGGTTTGTATCATCCAGATAGACTGATTAAAAAGAAAAAATACTATCCAATAAATAAAAAGTACTACTTTAAAACTTCATTTTGTTAATGCTTAATTAAAGTTTGGTTTTACATGGGCTAAACTATATTCACTTTTGGAGAGGAGAGCATTCAAGTATTCATCTAACGTTTAAAGCCATCTATTTTCTCCCCAGTGGTGCTAAGCACGCAGCCTACGGCCTCTGCACTGAGCTGTCTCCCCTGCTCTACAGTTTATTTTTTATTTTGGTACAGTGCCTCACCGAGTCACTCAGATTGGGTTCAAACTTGTAATCTTCCTGTCTCAGCCTCTCAGAGTACTGGGGTTACAGCAGGCCTGCACAACCATGAGTGGCTCAAAACTCTATTATCACAAGTCTGACTTTGCAGAGGTTCAAGTTAATCTAGATAAACTCCACAGGAACATTTCTCATAATGAAACCATGTGGCTGCGGCTTCATGTATGTCATCAAATACTATTGAGCACCATAACCTTTAGGCCTAACTGTCAACTGGCGAGACTTGAGACTAATAAAGCTCACTCTGGGTGTGTCTGGGAGGGCCGTGAGGTGGGCCCTGGGCTGCTAATGGTCCCTGCCCCTTTCTCTGGTGTTTCCCTGCTTTGCTTCTAGGCCGCCATGAATGTCAGCTCGGCTTCCCCTAGTCCTTTGCCACAATGTTCCTGCCTTGCAGCCAGCTGACCATAGATCGAAATCTCTGTAATCATGAGCAAAATGAACCATTTCCTTCTTTAAATTATAGGTTATGTGAACTTGGGCCCAAAAGGGAAGCTAACTGATAAAACATCTACTACATGCCAGGGTATTCTTTAATTTCTAAGGGTAGAGATAATGATAGCACCACTTCTTTAGGACTACAGTCTGAAATGACAAAAACTGCATGAGAAAATGTCGGCATCATGAACATAATATATACTCAGAGCATGCTCTGTTCCAATCCAAACTCTGAGAACTCCCAGAACAGAGGGAGGAGCAAGAACAGAAGCAAGAGGCACAGATGCAGGAGCAAGGCCAGGGCACAGAACTGAGCCAAGTATCAAGGAGCCAGTGAGCCTGGGGTACAAGGAGAGGCAGGAAAGCGGGCCAGGAGGTGCCGTGCCTTGACAAGCCACACTGAGAAGCCTGGCCTAGAGCTGGGAACATAGCTCCGTGCTTGCCTGGATAAGGAGAGTGAAGAGGAAAAGGAGCAGCAGCAGAAGCTGTGGCTTGTACTTCTCTAAGGGATAAAGAAATGCTGAAGGCTTTCAAACAAAACGAGGAGACGATATTATATTATGAGGACCCGGGAGTGCTGCCCAAAGCCCAAGAATGAAGGGCCACAGAGCTGAAGACAATTAGAAGCCACAAATGCAAGAGAGCTCTCTGGCCTCCCAGTATTTGCCTAAAAACAGGACACAGATTTACAAAGATAAAAAGTTTCCTCCTCTCCTTTCAGAAAGAAGAAGGCTTAACCACCAAAGATCACTGTGAAGCCTACTGGATCAGAGATGGTTCCAGCAAAGCTGACGTGGGCAGGCTTTACAGACCAGTCTGTCTCCCTGAAGCTGCCACCTGACACATGCAGGGCCCTCTGCCTTTCTCTTATCGCATCTCCAGAAACTGACTGCGCTTTGTAAAAGCTGAAATTCATAATCCACCTGCTAAAGAACACTCATCCCCTCCATGTCTCCCATGTGCATGTGAAATACACGTTAAAACATGAGTTTATGTTTCTCTTGTTAACCTTTCATTCTAGGAGTCGGTTCCCATTAAGAATCCCGTAAGAGCTTCTTCCCCCTTGTAGCTCTGGCCACCAAACAAGGTTCCTGGAACTGTCATCCTGAGCAAACTCAATTCACGGGTGAAGCCCAGGGCCACTCTGTACCCAATAACAGAGGAAAGGGCCCTTGGAAGAAGCCAAGCAAGCAGGACAGTCAGGCAGTCTCAATGTGTTGCACTGGCACAGGCAACACACAGACAGCACACAGCAGCCACGCGGGGCTCGCGCAGGCCCCTCCCGGAAAAGCCCTCCACCTAAGGGGACGGTGTTCTGGAAGACAACTGACCAGCTTCAGAGAGCAACATGAATGCCACAGCAGGCTGTGTCAGAGAGACCGCATCACTGCCTTTACAGCACGGGGCGCTGAAAGGACATCGTGCTTCAGTGAGACCAAGTGAATGCTTTCCATTTTTTTTTTTTCTTTTTTAGTTCACAAAAATATATGAAAAACAAACCACCAAATTCCCCTATGAAAAATCCTTAAAAAGCCCTGTTCAAAAAAAAAAAATTAAAATACTACATATTATCATGTCAATAGTTGAGAAGTAAATTAATGCTCATAAAATACCCAGAAATGCTTCAAAAACAATATGTCTCTTAAGGCTGTTCTTTTTTTTTTTTTTTTTTTTTTTCAGGGTCTCATTATGTAGCCCAGGCCCTCTCAGACTCTCAGTGATTCTCCTGCCTCAGCCTCCTGCATGTTGAGATTACAGGCGGGCAGCATCACTCCCAGCCAGGACACTGTCTTATCTGAACACTTGTTGATTGCAGTTTCAGTACTATTTCTTCAAGAATTGTGAAAGAATAAAATCATAATTAAGATTTTGACTAAATTATTAGAAATTCTAAGTAATATAATGAAATATTCTTATTTGATGTGATAAAAAGTCACAAGGCCATATAAAATTCCGTCTCTTTCACTATTCATTTAAAATAAAGATGTTTGTCATAATCTTAAAGTATTAATGGATAAAATAATGAAGACTTTCAAATAAATATTGGATATTACAGAGACACATGTATGACTGTATTTATAACAACACAATTCATGACAGCAAAGTCTTGGAAATGGCCTACCTTTCCATCACAGGTGAATGGATAGAGAAATGGTATTTGTACACAATGGAGACTACTCTGCTGTATAAAAGGTCTGAGTCACCAATAGGAAAATGGATAAATCAGACACAAACTTAAACATTTCATGGTCTCTCTTATATAAGAAACTCAAAGAGTAAAATAAAATGCAAACAACAGAAAGCAGAGAACAAAATAAAAGATAACAGGAAACAGAAATCTCTTGCAAATGAAAAGAGGACCAAGATACACAGAGGGAGACAAGAGGGCATAAAAAGAACCAACATGTTTTATGCACATGTATCAATTCCCTACAATGCACGCAGACATCACGTTACTACAAACATGCACTAATAAAAATTCAAATAATAAATCAATGTTGACAGGCAGCAGAAATAACCAGGTTACTTCCCAGTGGACTCAATTAGTTGACAAAAAAAAAGATTTCTCTTTTAAGCTTTCAAAATGATGTTCTATAATTAATTCAAACACCATCCTTTCCAATCTCACCACAAGGTGGAACTATAGAAGTGAAACAAAATAGAAGCACTGCTACCACTGACAAACTAAGAGTCAGGGGCATGCTTGTCTTGGCTGCCCCTAGCAGCGCTTATATTCTCTCCAGAACAGTCTCTTGGGATTACGCAACCTTGTTCAAAGGCTAATTTCCTTATTAAGTATATCACTATCTTCTGTAAGTTTTGGGGTTGGGTTGGCTCTGGTCATGATCAGACTTGAGTTTCACCATTCCCTTAGAGCTCTTTCCTTTTATAAAAAGAAAAATAGACAAAAATCCAATTTTTGCCTGAATTTTCCCCTCAACCCACAGATCTGTCACTCTTCACACAGCTGTGTGGACACTGGTGCTAAGTAACTACAATACAAGCAAAAAGAGAAAAATAAATTCAGAAACCAAAGAACCTCTGCATACCAACACCGTTTTGGTCTCTGCCCATTGTTCTCTGAAGTTAATGTTCATTAAAAGTGTTTCTAGACAACCTCACAATATAGTGTCACACAGATGAGTTCAGGTTTGCAAAGACATCGCCTCATCCATCTTCTCTGTACAGAGGAAAGAAAATCCTCACCCAGTGACTCTGAAAATATTGTGCCAAATTTGTAAACTGGGTTCAAATTAAGAATTAGCAGTGAGAGATGCATCCAGGTAAATACAGTCCACCTTTCTGTGATGAGAAAGGCCACTCCTGGGCCAACACGGCGCCCTCGTACTTACCCTGGGTTTCACAGAAATCTAAGTGTGTCTGGCCCTCGGGGACCAGTGAAGTGAAGTGTAGGGCACCATGGACTCTAGAGTGAGAGGCAGTCCGAGGGGCCTGGGCAGCTGCTACACAAGGACAGAGCTACGGAGAAGTCACAAAACCTTCAACTGCTGTGACTGAGACTCGTGTGCTCGCTGTGCCAACTACCCTAACACCTCTCAGAGCTTTTGACAAGAGAGCTACATACAGGAATTCAACAAGTCAATAGATCACCCCAAATAACTATTTTCTCTTTCTTCTGGCACCATTTAAAACACTGGTCTTTTGACAACGTAGTTGTACACTGACAAAAACAGCTACACTCTCAGTGTACACAAAAATGAAATAACTACCTGAGCCCTCAAAAATGAATGCTAGAACCAGGCATGATGGTGCATGCCTGTTATCTCAGCACTCAGGCAGTTGAGTCAAGAGGAACTGTTGAGTTTAAGGCCAGCCTGGGGTGTACAGTAAGATTTTTCTTCAAAAATAAATTTTAAAAAATTAATTTCACATACTTCCTGGATATTTTACATGGTTCTTTCAGTTCTCTAACAAACAGAACCAGTTGCTAGAATGGTTATAAAATGAGTCAGGGCCCAGGCTCCAAGGAAAAAGGTCCTCCTAACAAGGGGTGAGCGCTGGACAGCTAACAGAAAGAAGGTGGCCCTGAGAGTACAGATGGCGCCCCACTAAGATCACTGCAGTACATGCTGATATAAGAGCTGTTGCAAGTGGGCAAGACACAACTATAAAATTCCCAGAATCAGATCTAAGGGTCGTTCTGTTATTCTAGGTCTTTTTTTTTTTTTTTTTTTTTTTGTCTTTTTCCTTTTTATCGGTACCGGGAATCGAACTCACAACTGCCTGCTTCCAAGGCAGGCATTTATGCCGCTGAGCTAAATCCCCAGCCCCTATTCTAGGTCTTTATAATACTCTGGAAGTCCCTGATATTCATACATAAACTAAACCTAAGTCCACTGTATCAAGTCCTTACAAATAAAAACCTAAGAACAACTGGTTACATCCTCTTCATTAAACCTGTAAAATACCCAGGATTACGAACAAGACAACTGTCACCAGGAGATGAGCAGTGAAACTATTTTTAATCACACCCCCAGATGATCAGATCCCACTGCCTCTGCTACAGACAGGTCATCCTAATGCTCCTTCCGGTCAATGAATATTGCCCTAAACCCAGGTTCCCACTACTGTGACTTATATTTCCTAAAACAAAACCATTGCAAATCATATCTGGAATTAATATGTTTAGGATGGAATTACACAGGCTCTTTTAATGAAAAAAAGAAAACTCACAGATGCTACACACATTCCTGGTAAATTAATCTCTGCAACAAAAATATATGTTCTGTAGGAGAAATACAACTCTCAAAGATGTGATCAATATCTCTTCAACAATCACTTCCTAAATAACATTATAATTACAACAAATTCCCAGATTCCAGTTCATTCCACAGAGATCTGGAGACCATAAATGCCTAGCAGCTAGATCTTGCAGTTCTACAAGACCAGAATCAGTGCAGATGATGCCTTTCTGTCTCATACTAGAGCTGACACCTGAGACTACTTAATTTTTTTCCCCAACCCCTATCCTAAGCACTACCTTCTACAACAACCATTTTCACTCAAAAGCAGGTTTAAAGTCAGTTGATACCTGGCAAATCAGAGCCACCTTTCCAAAAGTTATCACAGGACACAGCTATCAGGTTATTGCAAGGTAAGTAGCTCCCAGCACTCTGACAGTAGAGCTTAATTTCCAATCCCAAGAGTGAAGGACTCTGAAGGGACAGTCAGATCACACTGCCAAACTCCACTGCTATATTCCGCAGCTTACACTCACAGTATGTGCACTCTACCCAAAACTCCCACTCCTCCTCTAGCAACTGAGATTATACTTTTCCTTCAGTGTCAAGTTAACGTATCATCCTCTTCCTTACTCTCATATTTCTTTCTTTATAAGAGGTCATTAATTATCATCTCCCTGAGTATTTTAAGCACTGTCTATGTAAACACAGGTCCTTTAGATAGACAGAGAACTGTCTTAGGTTCTCCTTGTAAATGCCTCATGCCTTACAATGCTTGTTGAGTGAACACAAAACAAATCACCTTCACTTTGTGTATGTCTGACCTTGGCCATGCTTTCAGTTGTGAGCCCCTGAGGGCCTGTTTTGGTCATGAAAGGAAGAAGAAAAACACAGGAAATGGGTCCATAACCCCAAAAAACCACTTCCGTCAGGGATGTGTCCTTGCTCCCATCCCAGCACCCTCTGAATGTCTGGCCTACTATAGCGCTCTGTCTTGAACGACTCACAGAGGCATCCACTTCCGGCTGTCAAACCTCTGAAGGATTCTCATTACCCATCTAAGTTAGTTTAGTAAATGATTGGGAGAAAGATATTCTGACAAATTGAGAACAATCAAAAATTAAAATGTCTTCAACAAAAACAGGCACATACAGATCACAAGACAGAATAAAGAGTCAAAGAAACAGAGCCCATGTATTTATGGAGAACTGGTTTCTGACAAAAGAACAAAAGGAATCCAGCATTCAACAAATGCAACATCCACACAGAAAAGGATTCATTTATACCTTTTCTTCAAAACAAATTGTAAACTTAGATATAACAGCTAAAACTAGGTAACTGTTAGATAATCACAGCAGAGTATCTTTTGAGTCAAGGGACAGGTAAAGGTCAAACCGATGGTGTAAGTGAGAGTATAGAGAAACTAGGATTCTTAACATTGCTAGCAGAAATGAGAAATGATGCAACATTTCAGGCAACAGTTTAGCACTTTCTTTCTTTCTTTTTTTTTTTTATCAGTACCAGGGATCGAACTCATGACCACACACTTGCAAGGCAGGCGCCTTATGCCGCTGAGCTAAATCCCCAGCCCCCAGTTTAGCACTTTCTAGCAATATTAAATTAGGACTGTGACATGACCCAGCAGTCCCACTCCTAGGTAAATATGCAAGAGAAATGAAAACATGTCTACACAGAGGCTTGTATATTAATATTTACAGCAACACTGTTTACAAGAGAAACATGAGAATGAAATTCAATTCCCATCTAAGTGGAAAAAGAGACTGCACTACATCCACAGGTTATTACACCACCTAGCAGTTAAAAAGTAATAAAAAGTGCTACCACACAGATGAGCCTCAAAAACACTGTATTATATCACAGGGTTTTATTTATGTGAATATCCAGAAAGGGAAATCTACTGAAACAGAAACTGCATCAGGGGCTGCCCAGGACTGGGGGTAGAGGTGACCTGCAGAGCAAACAGGCATAGGCTTTCTTTTCCAGGCGATGGATCTGTTCTAAAGTTAGACTATGGTGATAGCTGCACAATTCTGTATCTGCGTAAAACAATGGTTAAAGCAAGTGGATTATACAGTACGTAAGTCAGACATCAATAAAGCTGTTTTTGAAGTATTTTAATCACATTCTCTTTGGGAAAACAAGTGATGTAATGTTTGTACACAAGAGATGTTTATATCCATCATGATTAATAGGAATTAAAAGCAGTACCTAGAATATCAGTGGAGTGTTAAGACTGTACTAATACACATCAGTACACACAAGTGAAAAGCGTTTAAAAGGATGCACGATTTTTGTTTACTGAAAAAATAGTTCCCAAGGTTATCCAAAAGGTGCTAATGTGACCAACCTGAAAGCCTTTCACTCTAGACCAAAAATGAGGTGTATTATTAAGAGAGCAAATAGTAAATGGAAAAGTACATGAAAAAGGTTACAAGTAATCTAATTTAAGTGGTGGGGAAACATTTGCTAAGCTTTAACCAACACAGGCTTCAAACTTTCATATCTACTGAACTTTTAAAACAGCCTTTGCAATGATCACTCATGACCTTATCTTGACTCAAAAATGATTAGCACAGAAACAGAATTTTGTCTAACTAGTGAAGCAATATGCTGCTGTTGTGTTTTGAGACTTGGGTCTTGCTGTGTAGTTACAGCTTGGCCCTGAACTCACAGTGACCTTCTTGCCCCTGCTTCCCAAATGCTGGGATTATAACGTGCGCTACCACGCCTGGCTGTGAAGCTATAAATTGAACTGGTCTTTTCAAATAGGATTTTATTAAATAGGTCAAAGAGGGAGGAAACACGCAAAAATGTTTCTAGGGGAGAGAATTACACTCATACAACCACAGTTTCTCTTTCTTAAAGGAAAAGAACATCACTTCCACAAATAAATTCAGGAGAAACACCAAAGGCCACCCTCTCCTTGCCAAGGAAGTGAATACACACAAAACTCTACCCAAAGTATCATACAAAACCTCACCCTAAGTGGCTTGGGACAGTTCAGTACAGGGCTGGCTGAGCACATGCCAGGCTCTGGGTTCAATTCCATGCACACACACACACAGCTAGGATCAGATAGTTCCCATACCTCCTACCCAGAGCCGAGTTAATGTGCAACACCTTTGGAGAGTGGAACAGTAATCATCCTCAGGCCTGACTCCTTGAAAAGAGATCAACTGCCCAGCTGCCTTCTCTTGCTATAACAAATTAAGAGTAAAAAAAGACTAAATTTTTATAAAATAGCATTATCTTGTTCTTTTCTCATAGTAAAAATATTTTAGAAAAGCTGAAAAGTATTTAACACTAAATTATATTACAATGTAGGGAAAACACACATAAAAGTAACCAGTTCAAAGGTAGGAAGGTAAGAAGGTATAAGTATGTAACACATGCAGCTGAGGTGATAATGTATGTAACTTTATCTGTGCTCCTCTTACTGTGTAGCTCTCACTGCCTAAGACACTGTCCTTCAACTCATTTCCCAACTTAAACTCATCTTAACATCAAATAAAAGTAAAAACTCAAAGAACATGTTAGAAAAAAAATACAAGATTATAAAAGTCTTATTACATGAATATGAAATAAAGGAAATGGAACTGTCTGATTGAGAAGTAAAGCAAAAGAATGGCACAAAATAGTCTTCTCAAAACAGGTTTGGTGGTGCACAGCTGTGATCCCAGCACTCAGGGCGCTGAGGCAGGAGGATCACAGTGAGTCTGAGGCCAACCCGGGCGAGAAAATGAGTCCAAGGTCAGCTTGAACCGTACAGTGAAACTCTGTCTCAAAAAGACTCCCCCCCCCCAAAAAAAAAGCAAGAAAGAAAGAGAAGAAAAACTAAAAAAGAAACAAAAGTATTTTCAGCTATTTAAGAGCTGCTATATATGTCTACATCATCTTAGGAGGCTGGTCCAGGATGGTAAGTGAAAAGTTACAAAAGGCAAATTTTCCACAATGAAAGACTCATACAAGGAGATCAAAAATATAAACTGTCCGTCAATTAGAAAATTAATGCCCATAAGAAGGCCTATGACCAAAAATGTCTACTGACCACAAAAGCAGCTAAATCCCTTCCAAATCTGTAATTCTAATAAAGACAAAATTAACTGTATTTGCTTAATTCAGAACTTAAAACTCTCCTACAATTTACTTCCCTAAAGGATATTAATATATATTCTTCAACAAAAGAAATCTAAGATAAGAATCTGGGAGACACTGAACAGTGTCCTTATTATAGAATTTCTAATCTTCAATGTGATAAAATAGGAACCTGATTTGGGAAATACTCTTCTTTTGGTTCATAAATAAAAGTGAATACATGAATGCATGAATGTGTGTGTGTTTATCTGACCTTTTCAGCTCTGAAAAAATGAAATGTTCAAATTCAGCAAAAAAATACTAATTAAAAACTAAATAAATTTATAACAGAAATTTGAAAATGTATTTAATGAACTGAAAGAAATAATAAAATACAAGATGTTTAAAATTTTTGGGAACAATAACAAGTGATAAATCAAAATATTGAAACTCATTAACTGACAAATGATCGACTAAAAACCATATTTCTGTTTTTAGAACTAGGAAAATCTATGTTTTGTCCTTTTACTTACTCAAATAGAACTTTTACACTATTCTTCAAGAATTGGATAGTGTGTGCTGTTTTTGGAGATCCAACCCATGGGAGGGGTCACTTTTTAGAAAAAAGCAAAACAAGCCTGGCTGCTGGATGCCAGGCCGGGGGTAAGATGTCCTGTGTGGCTGCAGCTCCCTGTCACTCTCTGAATGATCTCACCCTCTAGAGACACCACGGCTCCCCAAGAAGCCCCACACTGCTGCCATGCACTCAGCACTCTCTGTGTATCCACAGAAGCAGGGAACGGTGTTACTGTGGGCTCTGGCCAGATATGAAAGTTCACTGTTTAACTGTCACTCAACACTGTAAATAGTATTGTAAAATCACTACTATAACCAGCATGACAAAAAGGAACTTTAAAATTCCTTTTCTTTTTTACCAACATCCCAAATATGGCCTCCTTCGATGTGGTCAGCAGCAGCAAATGAAGTGAATATGTGGACCTAAAGTGCCCGTAATGGGGCGACTTGATACAGGCAGTGCGATGACTCAAACCCACACAAATGCAAACATGAGAACCACAATGGCCTCCAGCTACCATTAAGGAAGACAGAACAAATTTAAAGCTTTTGGGTAATTTTAAAAATCTCTAGTTTAAAAGTTTATGAAATCTACTTTGTACACAAACATACATTCTCATTACTTAACAGTTAACTGTGCCTAATGATTTGTTTTGTTCTCTTTAGTATCTATCATAACTCTGGGAGGAGGGCACTATTTTTATCTCTATTTTACAGACAGTCACAGTGAGATAAGACAGAAAAAAATAAAAGATAGGTAAAAAGAAGACAAGAAAATCTAAAGACTGTGCTTTCAAGAATTCTGTGACATCCCCCATGGGCTGCAGTTGACCCAGCTGAAGTATACTCGCATGCCTTTGGTTAAATCCAGGCCCCTTCCCACAGATCCACAATTTCTCAAGGATACCAAAAGTGTAGAACTTGGCTTAAAAAGGCAAAGAGCAGAAACTTGATCCTAAAATAAAGGAGCATGTTGAGAAAATACCAAGATAGTTGAGAACCACGCCCACACCTATACAATGGGATACTACTGCCCCTCTTGGTGAGTGGGTGCCTGCTCTCAGCACTTCTACTCCTTGGAGCAAAGCATCGTCCCATTCCATGAAGCAAGGCATCTGATTTCTCAAGCCCCTGCATTCCACTCTTTTGTTTGTTTGTCTTTTTGAGACAAGGTCTCACTATGCAGTTCAGGTTGACCTTGAGCTCACTTTGTAGCCCAAACTGGTCTCAAACTCGAAATGATCCTCTTGCCTCAGCCTCCTGAGTGCTGGGATTACAGGGGTGTGCACCACGCCAAGTTGCACTCCACCCCCTGATAACCCCTTCTCTTACTAACCAGGCCTAAAAACCCTTTTCCACATCAGGGGTCAGCAAACTTGACAACTTAACAGAAGTGGTGATGACCACACCTGCAATTTCAGAACTCTGAAACAGTAAGACTGCAGTGAGCTGCAGGCCAGCATGGGCTCCATACCAATTTAACATCAGTACAGGCTCCACAGCCTGCACTACAAAGCAAGACCCTACCTCAAAAACAAACAAACAAAAAGCAAAAAACACCACCACTAGGAGACCACTTGGAGGGTAGAGGGGGGCCTGTGTTTGTAACTGCCTCGCTGTGTGACCTTCCCCAGGATCCAACGTAGAGAGATGGAGACACTGCCAGGGTGGGGGAGCTTAGAGAAAGAAACCCCAGGGACACTCAGGGTTTCCAACCCACAGCTGACCTTCCTTCCCAAATGCTTCTGAAATTGCAGCAGGGATTCTGTCTCCAACAGGGTGGCTATGGCACTGCACCATCCACAGACCACAATGGAGCAAGTAGGTTTACCTGGGTCTTTTTACCGATCCTGACAACAGCTGCTCTGAGAAGGTGGGTGCCTCAGGAGAATGCATAAATGCACTGGGCATCTAGGAAGAATCTAAAATCTACTGGGAGAGGAGAGACTTATCCTTTTTTCGAGTGTGTGTGTGTATGCACACGTGCTCACATGCAGTACCTTCACACTGAGATACCCCCCAGTTTCTTTTTAAATTTCAAGATACTGTCTTCCTAAGTTACTGAACAGCCCAGGGTGAGTAAAATGTTCCTATTTCAGCCTCCCAGAGAGGCAGGACTATAGGAATGCTCACAACTCCTGACCACTCTTTCATCTTCAATGTATGCCTGATCCCAGAATTTAAGCTTATAGTATTTGTAAAATAAGATATGCATTATATGATCTAACAGGTTACCCTGAGAACAAGACCAGTATCATATTTCACTTATTTAATTAAATATAATTTCAAGCTTCCAAAAATGACTAAACTTTGATCACTTAAGGATGCTGCACACCTAGCAGCAGGTGCTGGCCTTATTACGAACACCACAACGTTCTTAAATTTTATGTCAAACCTAATGTATATTGCCAAGAGTTTTTTTAAATCAAAAACAAGACAACTTGAACAATCTTTATTTAAAAATTCTTTAAGCAACAGTGTCAAAGGTTAGTATCATGCATGTGATTAGGCAGTTTGAGAAGTGTGCAATCAACTTCAAAAGCTTCTCTTGAAGTTGGCCTTCCTTCATTTTCACAACATAGAAATTTTTTCTGTATTATATTAACTTCAAATGCCCATTAGCTTCCAGGGCTTAGGCAAATCCAACCTGACCCTGCTGCCTTCACCCATGGGCTCCCTCCCACCTGGTTACTACCTGTCTTCCTTCCTCTGCCAGTTTCCTGGAAATCTAGTTTCTGAATTCTCTTCTGTCTCTGCCTCCTGGTTACAGGGCTTCTATCTGATCTCATGGAAAGGAAGATAACCTACCGATGGCAAACTTGTTAGAGACAAGTTAGTGCCAAACTGCAAGCCCAAACCTATTTATCGCAAAGTGTCAATACTGCAATTAAACCTGAATCCTGAAGTTTTAAGTGTCGAAAAACTGATATATTAACAATCTTTTGTGTTAAAAGAAAAACAAATAACTCAACTGCCACAGGTTCACCACTGCTCCCAGACCTTCAAAGAAGCCTGACCACATCTGAGAAAAACTGGAGAGAAGTCATCAATTGTATCACATCTATTAGAAAACTTCCAAGTGAGAATAATCTAGTTCTAGTCAATATTGTTCTAAATTCTAAACTGGTAATAGCAATCTTTCTCCAGTAAAGCAGTGGCCTTCCAAAACACTGTTTGGCTTCCTGTGTCTCTAAATTTTTGCAAAATATATTGATTACAGAAAAATATAGATAGAAATCTGTAGCCACAGAAAGGCCCTGGTATACCAGCACAGATTTAAAATACATGGGGAAACGCTGAAATCAGAGATGAGAAAGAGGTGATACGTCCCAGCACGCTATCTTTCTTCCCACTCCTCTACCTTCTTGCTTCCTAACCAGTCAAGACAACTAACCTTTCAGCTGTCACATGACAGGGTGCTGAGATGCAGGACTGAATCTCGACTCTGCTCATCTGTGCTGGACCAAAAGTGACTCCTCCCTAAGCCTGTTTTCTCAATGGTAAGATGAGGACTGAATCAGATAATATGTATATTATAGAGCACATCCAGGCCAGCACCTGCAAATAGCAAATACTCAAGAAATAACAAAGGTAGTGGTGGTAGGAACAATAATAACGAGTAAGGGAGTAAAGAAGTTTACCACAAGATGAAACTACAGTTATCTGATGAAATCAGAAAGTAAGATTTTGATGTTCTTCACTTGCAAAGACAATTAATCACTTTATCACAAATGCTAGAATAATTTGTAGCTGCTTAACTGGGCTTCATGAATGAAAAAAGTTTAACATCATGTCATGTTAATAATTTTACATTCAAAACCTTGGTGCAAATGCTTCAAAAATGTCAACATCATGAAAATTTGTAAACTGGCTGTGGAAACATTCCCAAGTGAGCAGGCTAGAGAGAACTAACAACTAACTATGCAGAACACCTGACCCCACGCAGGATGCTGCCCTGGTGGACACCAAAGCACTGAGCCAATGTAAACTTAGGAAGTCAGCAACTCTGGCTGTGGAGCATCCCTAATCTTAGGCAACACATACTGAAGTATTCAGGGGTGAGAGGCCACAGTGTACAACTCATCTTCCAATAGCTCAGACTAAAAGGCAGGTACCAAGGGGGAGCAGGACACACACAGTACGGGAGAAAGGTAGAACAAACAAGGTGAAATATATAACAGGCGTTAATCTGTGTAAAGAGTACACCAGTGTTACTTATGGTTTTTTTTACACCTGTAACTTTTTAAAACTTAAAGTTATTTCCAAACCATTTAAGCTGTGAAAATTAATCTCTGGCCTGTCTCTCCTAGTTAGTATTTCATACATCTTATCATCTATTAGTCATTAGCTCTGGCTCTTGGAAAGTATCTTAGATGACACTACTGGCTTCCAACACACTAGTCATTTTCATTCCATCTCTGATAGATCACACTAAATCTCCAGAATATGTTGGTTAAGTTCCATGATGGCTGGGATGAAGTCTCAGGTGAAGGTAAACACACAGCAGGTTGAATGAGGGCCCAAAGATATCAGATTCGAACCCCTGGGAACTAGAAATCTTATTTAGGAAAGGGTCTCTACAAATCTGATGGAAGTGAGGGTGCTGTGTTGGGAGATGATCCTAGTAGGTCCTAAATCCACAGTCACTAGTGCCCTATGATTAAAAAGGAGCTTAGCCAAATGTGTCACGTGGACCACAGGAGGCCAGGAGGGCAGAGACTGAGGTGGTGTGGCCACAGGTGAAGAAATGCCAGCAGCCTAGGAGTGGGCAGAGGCGAGGAATGAACAGCCCTGCTTCCTCTTTACAATCAGCCTGTTGGGACAAGGCAGGCTTCTGGCCGAGCAGAGCCACAAGGAAATAAATTTTCTTACAGTAGATCACCAAGTTTGTGTAAGTTATCATAGTAAGCCGCAGGAAGCACATGCCACGCTTCCCGGTGGTGTGCTCTTCTTGAGGCCACTTCCCTGCTTGCCTCAAGCACTCCTCTCCAAGGTGGTGCTGGGTGGTCAGCACTGACAACTTGTGCTGGACAGTCCCTCTCAGAAAGCACTGTCAGGGACTGACCAGATTCCCTGGGTGTGACCTAACCAGCAAACAGTACAAAACAGATATACCCACAGCAGTAGGAAGACGTCTCAGGAGCCACTCGGCAGCCCCCTGGGTACAAGCCTGCAGTCAGCGGATCCCGTGCTGAGTCATAAGGGTTACAGTGCACTTTTGGCACCTTGGGAACATATTCAGTCTCACAACTTCACACTTTCTTCCCTGTGAAGTGTTTTTCTTGAGGATAAAACTAGAGTTCCAACTTCCACAATTACTTTCAGAACGAATTTTATGCATCTGTTACTTCAAGTAGATCTAATAAGCATGACTTCTGTGACTTCCTCCACGGCACTGCTGCAGGCAAAGAAACACCGGAGAACCCACTGTCAGCAGTCACCTGCCATTCAGTTCACTCATTCAGCACTGACTGAAGGCCTCTCACTCAAGAACAGCCATGCTGGGCACTCCCCACACACTTCCACTCCTGTGTGTGAAATGCAGTATTCTTCCTAAAATGCTGCTGTAGTGTCATTCTCCAAAACTTTCCAAAGTGCTGTTGGCTAAGCAGGCCCTCTGTTTCTGCCCTGATCCCCCACTTTCTGTACAATCACTCTTCCTACAGCAAGCCCTAGCTATGGGCACCCCAGGCTCATCCCTGTGCAGCATGCCTCCTTCTCACTCAGTTTAAGTCAGCCGACCCACACTCACGTTTCCTGCCTGTGCAGAGCCATTCGCATACCAGCTCCGAGCTCTGCAAACCTTCCTTTCTGCTCACCTCTGCTGACATTTTATTGTGTCTGCTTAATGATTTCATCGATGTACATTTAATATCTCCACCAAATTCAAACAGAGTCCTCTAAAAATCTTGAAATGTCGATTTTTCACACACATAAAAACTACATTTGCAAGACACTAGAATGTGAGGAAGACAAGAGGAAGGAAGGAAGGAAGGAAGGGAGCCTCCTGAACCTAGGAAAAATCTGAAGTGCAGATTGAAGCCAACAGAGACAGTAAAAAAGAAAAACTTCAACAAAGTCTCCCTGAGACGGGGCTCACTGTGAGACAGGAGCGGTTCAAACCTTAGGACACAGAGTGACAAGGGACAGTGACAGCTGGTGACCCAGCTGGTGACAGTTCAGAGGCCTCTGCTGAGAGACGCAGCAGTGGAGGAGACTGGTAGACGTAGAGACCTGCCCTGGCCGGCAGACTCTGTCCTCCTGCAGGAGGGAGCAATTGCCGGAGGGGCCTTCTGGAGTGGGGTGGAATAAGCCCAGAACAGCCGACTTTGTCCAGCAGCTCCTAGCTGGGGTCAGACACATGAAAATTGCTTGGAATACAGCGAGCCAATTGAGTCTGGTCTCAGGGCAGGCCTGCTAAAGTTGTCTGCCATAAAGCAACTACTGACTTGCTGGGAGAGAGTGGCACAATTTGGGATTCTCTGCATAGGCTATCTACTAGTGAAACCAGGGAGAATCTTGGAACACACTTTTTGTTTTCTTCTTTTTTTTCCCCATCATTTTGGGGCATTTTTCCTTCTTTTCTCTCCTTCATTGTTCATATATGAGGGTGACAGTGGTTCCTAACCTATCTGTGAGTGTTCCCATCCTTTCTTTAATCTCTTCTCTTTTCCTTCAGTCTTCAGCACCAGTTTCCCTAGTTGGTGTGATCCTCTTTGTTCTCTAATCTTACTTCTGATGTCTTCCTCTTCTTCCACTTCTCTATTTTCTCCTTAATACATTTTAAATCTTAACCCCGAGGACAAAATTGATACATGATGGACTTACATACTGCATGTAAGTATCTGGCTTATTTTACATAGTTATATAATCACAAATCTAGTTCATATGGTAAAAAGTTGCAAATTAAAGGTTAGTTCAATTTGTTGTTTTCTGGGCTGTGTTTGATGCTATTGCTACCACTGTAGCCAAAATTGACATAATTGGTCTGAACAGCTGAGGGTCACAGAAAATATGGCAGCACAGGGCCAAAAAACCAAGGACTAGGCAACATATGCCATAACTTCTCATCTCCAACCAACTGAAGATGTAAGATCTTCCAACAGACTCAGAACCCACAAACCAGTTATATCTGGAAGATATCTCAAAGAAGTAATCATCACCTAGGGTTTCTAAACACTACCAATAAAGCAGCCCACCATAGGCATCTTTCATGCATCACTCCAAATTAAACTTAAAAAAATAGAGAGAGAAAATAAAACAAAAAGACACTTAAGCAAAATGCAACTTCACATATCTAGTTCACCAAAGGCAAATCCAGCAGGTAATGAGGTAGGACAATTCAAAAGTCCTCACCATATCTCTCAGAAGTGGAAATAACAAAGCATTTGAATGAAGCACTGAAAAAAATGAAATCAAAAATAGTCTCTCAGATAACTACAGAGATTACCAAACTACCCACCACATTTAGCAACACTAGAAGACACAGACAAAAACATAGATGAGCTTAAGCAAATTATGGAAGCTCAGCATTGGAAACAATTGGAATCCATAAGGCAAATTCAAGCAGTTATCCAAGACAACAGAAACTCCACTGAGAGTATGCAAAGCATATTAGGCCAATGTGAGTATAGGATCTAAGATACTGAAGACAGGTTTGCAGTCATTGACCATGAAAAGAAAGATTTCTCAAATATAGCAAGGAATCATGAGAAATCAATCCAGCAGCTGCTAGGTGAGGCAAACAAAGAGCAGAATACAGAGGCTCCTGAGACAGACAACTCAGATGCCGAAATAACACATCATGGGGAGTCCCGGGACAGAAGGAGATGGATCCTCTCAACCCAGGAAGAAACTAAAGCGAAAAGAACCAGTCAAACGTCATTTCCGGGGCTACTATTGAGGCAGCTAAGATTCCGTGCTCTTACGCGACCAAATTCCCACCACTTTGATTCGCTGAAAGAACAGTCACACTGAAGTGCAGTCACACTGAAGTCAGAGGTCAGTGAGCCCAACGGAGAACAGAGCCAGCAAGGGACCTGCATTGACCTGCAGTGGGTGCCGGGAATAAAACCCTTCCACAGGAAAGGGGCACCAATGAGACAACATTTTGGAATTGGGCAGGACTGGCAAGAACAAGGAACAGCAGTGACTTCAGTCAGTTGTTCTCTTCCCAGACAAGATTGGTGGGGTGTGCTTGGCCTGGGTCACACCCCTGGCTGAGACCCAGTAAGTTGTCCCAAACCAATTCCTTGCATGCGGTGCACACTAACACAATGAAGGCCTCAGCAGGTTGACTGACACAGAGAGGAGGAGCCAGCATACACCACCGCTGTTTGCACCTCAATAACACACTGGAGTGGGTAGGATTACCTAGCCAGCATGCTTCAGAAGAACCGTAACAAACAAGGAAAGGGACTGGGACCTCCTCTATATGCCTGTATGGAAGAAATCAAAAACATGAGAAGAGGAAGCAACAAGAAAAAGTCCCCAGCCCCCAACCCTGAGAACATTGATCCAGGAGAGGTAAATACAAAAGAGATTGAGGTCAGCAAACATGTAATATCAGACACAACATCAGTGGACATAAAGAGATATCTTCGGGACATCATAGACAAGTGCAAAAGTGAAATATTTAACCAAGTAAAGCAAGATATAAGTAGATTAATAAAAGAAATGGTAAGCACCTCTCAAGAAGACACAAACAGAAGAATGGAGGAGCACAAAAAAAGGAGAGAAACATTTGATGAAGAATATAAAGAAAACACAGAATACATGAAGCAGGTTCAAAGAGATTACCAGGCAATTAAAAACTCCACTGAAAGCTGGCAAAACTGCTTGAAAGAAACTAAGGATAGATTATCGGAACTAAAGGACAGGTTTGCAATGTGGGACCATGAAAGGAAAAATTTCTTAAAAATAACAAGGAAACAAGTAATAACAATACAAAGGCTAGAAGATGACAAGAGGATCTATAACTTAAGAATAAAGAATGTGTATGAAAGGGGCTGGGGATTTAGCTCAGCGGCATAAGTACCTGCCTTGCAAGCAGGCAGTTGTGAGTTCGATCCCTGGTACTGATAAAAATGAAAAAGACAAAAAAAAAAAAAAAAAGAATATGTATGAAGAAGCAGGGGTACAAACAAAGGAACTGCAAAGGCTATTCACAGAAATAATTAAGGAAAACTTCCCAAACATAGGAAAAGGAAAAGATACTCAGATATATGAAGTATACAGAACTCCAGCCACCTACAACCAAAACAGAACTACACCCAGACATGTAATAATCAAGATCCCAGGAATCCAATTATAAGAACAGAATATTAAAAGTTGTCAGAGACAAGAAATGGATCACTTACAAGGGAAAACCCATCAGAATTCCAGCAGACTTCTCGGCACAAACCATCAAATTAAGAAGAGTGTGGGGCAAAATAATCCAAGCCTTGAAAGAAAATAACCTCCAGCCCCGATTGGTGTATCCTGCACAATTTTCCCTAGAAATTAATGGAGAAACAAGATGCTTCCTAGATAAAGAGGAACTGGGAGAATTCACAACCACCAATCCAACTCTATAGAGAATACTACAGGACATTCTAAAGAGAGAGAAAAGCACCAGGATTTCAGAACAATGGCAGAGAGGCCTCAATTAATGGAGCAGAAAGTGAAATGAAAAAGACAAACAGACAACTAATAATGGAAAAAGAACACAACAGAAATGAGGTAGAGAAGGTTGGATATAATTTCTAACATAGATGGCCTAAATACACTAACTTAAGGGAAAAAAGAGAGAATCGCAGGCAGAGTGGATCAAGAGGTAGGGTCCACCCAGATGCTCTTTGTAGGAAATATAATTAACCTGAAGAAGGGTATATGGACTAAAATCAAATATGAGAAAACAGAACTCTGAGTGATAGGGAAACAGAGAGTAATAGGGGTAACTGGACCAGTATTTATGGGTAGGTTGAAAAGACAGGCTTTAATAAGTGAAGAAATACAACTAGAGATCAAGTCCAGGGGTGAGAAAGTTCGAAAACACTTAGGTAAATAGCAGGTTGTCCCCCACACACACAATATAAAACCAAGAGTGTTGGGGAGACCCAAAAATACACAGTACATCCTGGGGGAGTGAAAGGGGAAGAGCAGTCTTTAAAAAAAGACAGCAGAAGATATTGTTAATAGTGTATCAGGAATTAAAACCCTTATTACTCGCACCACTCTGCTTGGATGGAACTTGTTCTATCCCAGTTTGTATACAAGCACTGGATCTGAGGCATAGACAGCTGTCCCAAAGATATCAAGACATGGCACAGTGGTCATCTCTTAACTTCCTATTAACTTAATGCAGAACCCTGTATGACTTATACTGTTGCATCATGACTGATCTTAGTTAAATCTGATTTGTTTGACTGCTGCTTATTATTGACAAATTTTATTCAAATGTTAGGTTGATGGTATCAAGTTGGAGAGTATAGACAACTATACTGAAAATGACAATGATTCACTATGATACCCATTCTGATTTGATTACTACCTGTTTTTATAGTTCTATACTATCTAAAAAGTTGTATTTCTATTAATTCTGTTATGTACTAATATATTCAATTATACTTTATCTGATGATATAGCCAATTTGGTTGATGATAACAAGAGACAGCACAGTGACCATGGTAGAACTCTTTATACAGTAGTTTTACATCTCTTTTTAGTTTTATATGTCTATAGGAATAAGTTTTGTTCTGTCCTGCTTTGTTTTGTTTCTCCCTCTAATATAGAAAGGATAGAAATACATGTTAAGATTCATGCTTGTGTAAAACCTACCAACAGTTTATGAGAACTGATCTTATGACACATAATAAAATGAACAAATACTTTGAAGGAAAAAGAGAGGCACTGCAGTACCCAGTGCTGATTCCCGAGTGTCAGGATGCGAAATCCAACAATACTATTAACATTTGTTCAGAATTTTAATCTGCTATATTTTGTTTGGTCTCAACATAAATGAAGATATGGATAAATGTGTACATGTCTAAGTGTATAGGATTGATAGCCATATTACTTAGTTTTTGTTGGATAGTTGAACAGAACTGTTTGCAATCTCCCTAGTTGAATTCCAATTTATATGTTCCACTTTTGTATCTTGAACAATTATTTGTGGATTAGAATATGTATACATCAATTAGTGATTTATTACTGTTTATTTCCTTTCTTTGAAAGTATGTACTATTTCTGCCCATTTTCTGTTTTGTTTTGTCTTTCATTAAATAAAACTTTAAAAAAAAAGAAATTAATGGAGAAACAAGATGCTTCCAAGAGTAACTGGGAGAATTTTCAGCCACCAATATAACTCTATAAGGACTGAAGGACATTCTAGAGAGAGACAAGAGTACCAGGATTCCAGGAACAGTGGCAGAGAGGCCTCAATGAATGGAGCAGAAAGTGGAATAAAGAGGAAAAGCAGACAAACAATGGCAGAAAAATAGCACAACAGAAATGAGGCAAAGAAGGTTGGCTATAATCTCTAATATAGATGGCCTTTGATACACTAAGAAAAAAAAAAGGAAAAAAAGAGAAACACAGGCAGAGTAGATCAGGAGGTACGGTCCACTGAGATGCTCTTTATAGGAAATATAATTAACCTGAAAAAGGGTTTATGGACCAAAAATCAAATATGAGAAAACAATGCTCTATGTGACAGGGAACCAGAGAGTAACAGGGGTAAGTTGACCAGTATTTGTGGATACGTTGGACAGACAGGACAGATAGGTAAAGGAATACAACTAGAAATCAAGTACAGGAGGGAAAAGATTCGGAACCACTTAGGGAAATAGCAGGTTGCCCCCACCCAACTACAAACTGAGGGAGGTGATGAGATCCAAAAATGCATAGTTCCCCCTGGGGTAGGAACAGTCTTTAAAAAGATGGCAGAGGATATTAATAGTGTCTCAGGATTTAAAACCCACATTACTCGCACTGTTCTGCTTAAATAGATTTTGTTCTGTCCCAGTTTGTCTACTTGCACTAGATCTGAGGGCACAGACAGCTATCCCAAAAATAACAGGATATGGTACAGTAATCACCTTTAATTTCCTATTAACTTAATCTGGAGCCCTGTACAACTTATACTGTTTTATCATGACTGATCTTAGTTAAATCTGGTTTGTTTGATTGCTGTTTTGGTATCAACAAATTTTATTCAAAACTGTTATGATTGATAGTATCGAGTGTGAGAGTATAGACAACTACACTGAAGATGACAAGATTTACTACGATAGCCATTCTGGTTTGATTATTACTTGTTTTTGAAGTTTTATACTATCTACAAAGTTTTTTAATATTGTTATGTACTGCTATATTCAATTATACTATGTCTGATGATAGAGACAATTCTATTGAAGATAACAAGAGACAACACAGTAACCATTGTGGAACTCCTTGTAGTATAGTACTATATAGTATAGTATATGGAGTATAGTATTATACTCCATATAGTACAGTAGTTCTATATGTCTTTTTTGTTTCATGTGTTTATAGAAATATGTCTGTTTTGACTTGCTTTGTTTTGTTTCTCTCTCTAATATAGAAACAATAGAAATACATGTTAAAACTCATACATGGGTAGAACCT
Source organism: Cavia porcellus (assembly GCF_034190915.1). Classification (NCBI taxonomy): domain Eukaryota; kingdom Metazoa; phylum Chordata; class Mammalia; order Rodentia; family Caviidae; genus Cavia; species Cavia porcellus. Next base: position 2,625,246 of record NW_026947493.1, read on the forward strand.
ATAAACAGTTTATGAAAACTGATCTTATAATGCATGATGAAATGAACAAATACTTTGAAGAAAAAGAGACACTACAGTAACCTGTGCTGATCCCATAGTGTCACGATGTGAAACCCAACAATACTATTATTCTTTGTTCAGAGTGAGTTTAGCCTGCTATGGTTTGTTTAATCTCAACATAAATGAAAACATGGATAACCACATGTATGTTTAAGTGTATAGGACTGATAACCATATTACTAAGTTTTTGTTGGATAGCTGAATAGAACCATTTGCAGTCTCGCTCTTTGAATCCCTACTTTGTATGTTTCACTTTTGTATCTTAAACAACTATTTGTAAGAGGACAATATGTAATCATCAACTAGTGATTTCTTACTGTTTATTTTTTCTTTGAAAGTATGTATTATTTCTACCCATTTTCTGTTTAGTCTTTCTTTAAATAAAATTTTAAAAAAAGATTAATTGGAGTGAATGAACAAATAGGAGATACCACAAATGATATTTTAAAAATGTTCACAGACATCACGCCAGAAAACTTTCATGGTAAAGAAAAGGAATTTTACATGGAGATAAATGAGACATATAGACTTCCAATTAGCAATGATCAAAAAAAATCTATATTCAGGCATAGCATAGTCCAGATTTCAGAAATTCAACACAAGAATACAATCCTAAAAACTGTTAGAAAAAATCAAATCACCTGTAAAGGAAAGCCCATCAGAATTACAGACAGCTGACATATCACAAACACTCAAGTCAAAGAGAGCTTGGAGTGAAGTACTCCAAGTTCCAAAGGAAAACAACTTTCCATGCAGACCGATTTATCCCAGAAAATTACCTTTCAAAATTGATGGAGAAATAAGATACTTCCATGACAAAGAACATCTGAGGAAATTTATGACCATAAAACCAGTACTTCAAAATGTTCTGAAGGACATTCTAGAAACAGATATAGCTCCATGAACCCCAACAGAAGGAATCCACCCAGGAAGGTAAACAATTAAAAGGAAGTGAAAGAAAGTGTGGGAGCCAACAACAGGAAAATAAGATGACAAGCATAAGTCAATACATATCAGTTATAACCATTAATGTTAATGGTTTCAATTCATCAATCAAAAGACACAGATTGGCAGAATGGACCAACAAGCAAGACTCAACAATACTGCATATAAGAACACATTTAATTCAAAAGAAATTCATAGACTGAAAGTCAAAGGATAAAAAACAATACTCCATATGACAAAAACCCAGAAAAAAGCAAGGGTAGCTATTCTATTTGCAGACAAAGTGAATTTCAAGCCAAGACTGATTAAGAGTGATAAAGAAGGTCACTATATCCTTGTAAAGGGAACAATCAAAGAGGAAGGGATAACAAGCATAAATATATATGCTATAAATACCAGTGCCCCAACTATAAAAAACAATTACAAATGGACACGAAAAATCAATTAAGTTTTAATACAGTTGCCTTGGGAGATCTCAATACCTTACTGTCACAAAAAGACAGATCAACTAGACAAAAAAATCAATAATGAAATACAACTAAATCAAACTTTTGAACAAATGAACCTAGGTGATGACTACAGAGTGTTCCATCCTACAACATCAGAATACACATTCTTCTCAGCAGCATATGGGACATTCTCTAAAATAGACCATATCCTGGCTCACAGAACAGGTTTAAATAAAAGCAAAGAAAATGAAATTATCCCATGCATACTATTAGACCATAGTGCAATGAAATTGGAAATTAATGCCAAAGGAAACCACAAGAACTTCATAAAAACATGGAAGTTAAACAGCACACAATGAGTTACAGATCAAATTAAAGAAAAAATTTGACAGTTTTTACAGTTGAATGATAATGACAATACAACATGCTAGAACTTGCAGAACACAATGAAAGCATTCTTAAGAGGAAAACTTATAGTAGTAAATAACCATATCAGGAAAACAGAGTAGAAGTGCACATATATGACTTAATGTTGAGCCTCAAACTTCTAGAAAAAGAAGAGCAGACTAAAACAAAAGCTTGTATAAGGGAGGAAATTATAAAGATTAGAGCAGAAATCAACACATTGCAGGCTAAAAAAAAAATCAACGAATCAAAGAGTTGGTTCTTTGAAAGAGTAAATAAAATTGAAAAAACCTTAGCCAACCTTATCTTAAAAAGGAAAGAAAAGACTCAAATCCATGCAATTAGTAATGAAAAGGACAAAATCAAAACAGACCCTGCAAAATCCAGTAAATCATCTATACGTACTTTTGAAAACTTCTAATAAGATGGAAAATACAGAAGAAATGAACAGATTCCTAGATATATATGAATTACCAAAGCTGAATCAAGAAGATATAAAAATTCTAAATAACCCAATATCAGTAATAAAATCAATGATATAATTAAAAACCTATCAACAAAGAAAAGGCCTGGCCCTGTCGGAATCACTGCTGAATTCTACAAGAAATTTAGAGAAGACCAACACCACTACTTCTCAAATTCTTTAATGAAGTTGAACAGGAAGCAATATTTCCAAATCCATTCCAGGAAGCAAAGAAGGGATAACAAGCATAAATATATATGTTACAAATACCAGTGCGCCCTGGTACTATCCCTTACTGATACCAAAACCAAAGAAGGACCCAGATAAGCAAGAGCATTACAGGCCAATCTCCCTAATGAACACTGATGCAAAAATCCTCTATAGGATACCGGCAAACACACTGTGACAAATCATAAAAAGACTGTACACCATGATCAAGTGGGAGTCATCTCCGGATGCAGGGATGGTTCAACATACGTAAACCCATCAACGTAATACACCATATTAACAGAGCCTAGGACAAAAATCATAACATCTCAACAAATGCAGAAAAGCTTTTGAGAAAGTCTGGCACCAGTTCATAATAAAAACCTTGCAAAAAATTGGAATAGATGCTCTTTATCTCAATCTGATAAAAGCCATCTATGACAAACCAATGGTTAACATCATACTAAATGGACAAGAATTTAAAACTTTCACTCCAAAATCAGAAACAAAACAAGGATGTCCCAGGATCTCCATTCTTACATAACAGTCCTGGAAACGTTATCTGGAGCAATTAAGATGAGAAAAAGAAATAAAAAGAATAAGGAAAGGACCATGCCCAGCGAAATCCAAGCAGGGGCCAAAATCCAATCCCAGGCCCTGAACGTGCACCAGTTAAATTCCAGCCCACGGGAAACCTTGGAACGTCACTCCCAAGCCATACAACCATCCTGCACATCTGAAATCACTCTAGGACACACTGGAGTCCCTATGACCCCAACTGGCCCATGCCCAGCGAGCTCCAAGTGTCTCGCAGTTTCCTGCAGTCTGCCACAGGAGCCAAAAGTGGGCTATGTGATTCCCAGTGCATGGGGGAAGCTTTGAAACATCATGTAAAACCTGGAAATATAGGAAAATGATAAAATGGAAGAGCAAAATGCAATCTCAAACTTCCAGGCCAACCAAAGCAAGCCTAGGAGACATGGACACAGAAGAAAATACACACCATACACCTGAAATTCCTGAAATGCTATCAACTGAAGTAAAGAAACAACTCCGGGAAACTATAAAAGAACTCAAATCAGTAATAGTCTCCAGGTAAAAGAAAAAATGACAAATGTAATGAAAGAAATGCTAAACACATCTAAAGAAGACATGGTTAAAAAATTAGAGGAATAATGCAAAAAGATGGAAACTCTGAATGAGCAATATAAGAAACAAAAACAATGCATGAAGCAGATTCAAAGATATACAGAAAATCACAAATTCCATCGAAAGTTGGCAAAACTCCCACAATGAAAGTGAAGGTAGAATTTATCGCAGCTAGTGAACAGGAAAGGAAAGAGCTTTAAAAAGTAACAAGGAACCAGAAAATACCAATTCAACCACTAACAAGAAAAACAACATAGGATTGATAGGTATAAACAAAAAGGAAGGTGACAACAAAAACAATATCAAGAGGCTATTTAGAGAAGTAATAGCGGAAAATTTCCCAAACACGAGAATGGAAACTGACATACAGATCAGATAGAACTCCAAATAACCATACCCAAAAGAAAACTACACTCAGATATTTAATACTCAACATCCCAGAAATCTAATAAAGGAACAGAATATTAAAAGAAGCAAGAGAAGAGACAGATCACCTAAAAAGGAAAGCCTATCAGAATCACAGAAGATTTCTCAACACAAACTATGAAGTCAAGAAGAGTATGAAGTGAAGTATTTCAGATCCTAAAGGAAAATGATTTCCAACCCAGACTGATGTGCCTGGCAAAACTGTCCTTCAAAATGGATGGAGAAACAAGATACTTCCATGACAAAGAACAGCTGAAGAACTTCATGATCACCAAGCTAACCCTGCAAAGAATATTGAAAGACATTCTAGACAGACATAGGAAAAAACCACTAAGCAAGGCAAACAGAGTGGAAAGGTAAAGAATCAACAGCAGAAAGATAACATGTTAACAATAAACCAATATATAACAGTTATAATCAGTAATGTAAATGGTCTCAATTCATCAATCTAAAGAAACAGACTGGCAAGCCCAAAGCCAAAAGGAAGGAAGAAATTATTAAGATCAGAACAGAAATCAATGCAATAGAGACTAAGAAAACAATACAAAAAAAAAAAATCAATGAATCAAAAAGTTGGTTCTCTGAAATAAAGTTGACAGGCCTCTAGCCAACCTTATTTTTAAAAGTAAAGAAAAAACTCAAATTATGCAATAAGGAATGAACTACTCTCATAGGCTGGATAACACAGAAGAAATGGATAGATTCCTAGAAACACATGAATTACCAAATCTGGGTCAAGAAGATATAAAACTGCTGAATACCCCAATTTCAATTAATGAAATTGAAAATGTAATTAAATCCCTATAAAAAAAAAAAAAAGCCCAGGTCCAGATGGATTCACTGGGGAATTCTACAAGAAATTCAAAGAAGATTTAATGCCCACACTTCTCAAACTCTTCAGTGAAAAGTGAAACGGAAACAATTCTCCCTAACTCATTCCGGAAACCAAACATTATTCTAATACCAAAACCTGAGAAAGACCCAACTACAAAAAAGAACTACAGGACAATCTCCCTATGAACACAGATGCAAAACTTCTGAATAAAATTTTGGCAAAAAAATGCAGCAAATCATGAAGAGCATTACACACCATCAACCAGTGGGATTCATTCCAGGAATGCAGGGATGGTTCACATGCAAATCAATAAATGTAATCCACCATATCAACAGACCCAAAAATAAGAACCACATGATCATTTCCTTGGATGCAGAAACAGCTTTTGTTAAGGTCCAACACTTATTCATGATAATAACTTACAGAAAACTGGAATAGATGGGTCTTTACTTGATTATGATAAAAGCCATCTATGACAAACCAACAGCCAGCATCATATTTAATAGCCAAAAATTGAAAGCCTTTACCTTAAAATCAGGAACAAGACAAGGATGTCCATTATCACCACTCCTATTCAATATAGTGCTGGAAACACTAGCCAGAGCAATTAAACAACAGAGAGAAATAAAAAGAGTAAACATAGGAAAAAAAGAAATTATCATTATTTGGAAATGACATGATACTCTATATAGAAGACCACCAAAACTCCATTATAGACTCCTAGGATAATAAATAAATTCAATAATGTAGCTTGACACAAAGTCAGCACTCAAAAATCAATAGCATTCCTATACACTAACAACAAAACCACTGAGAGAGAAAGAAGCCACACCCTTTACAATAACATAAAACAAAATGAAATACATAGGAATTACTATGTAATTCAGTGAAAATTATAATATCCTGGAAAGAGAAATCAAGGAGGACCTCAGAAAATGGAAAGATATCCCTTGTTCATAAATAGGAAGAACAAACATTGTGAAAATGGAGATTCTCCCAAAATTTTTATACAGATTTAATGCAATCCCAATCAAAATGACACTAGCATACCTTACAGATCTAGAGAGAAAACACTCCTAAAATTCATCTGGAACAAGAAGAGACCTAGAATAGTAAAGGCAATTCTTTTTTTTTTTTTTTTCTTTTTCTTTTTTATTGGTACCAGGGATCGAACTCAGGACTGCCTGCTTGAAGGCAGGCGCTTATGCCACTGAGCTAAATCCCCAGCCCCTAGTAAAGGCAATTCTAAGCAACAAAGACAAGGGAGAAGGCTTCACAATCTCTGACTTGAAGTTATACTACAAAGCTACTGTAATAAAATCACCATGGTACTGGGATAAAAAAAGATCTGAAGATCAATGGAATAGATTAGAAGAAACAACTACAACTACAAACGCACTCAGCCACCTTATCTTTGATAGAGGGGCCAAACACGTCCCCTGGAAGAAAGATAGTCTCTTCAATAAATGGTAGTGAAAAAACTGGCTCTCCATATGCCAAAAACTAAAATTAGACTCATGCCTATCACTGTGTACTAAACTAAAGTCTAAATGGATCAAAGATCTAAATACTAAAACAGAAACACTAAATTTGTTGGAAGACAAAGTAGGTAGAAATCTTGAAGACATAGGGGCAGGTAGAGAATTCATGAACAAGAATCAAACTGCACATGAAATAATTCACAGAATCAATAACTGGGACCGCATCCTATTAAAGTTTTTGCATGTTGAAAGAAATCTCCTGCACAATGAAAAGAAAACTCACAAATTGAGAAAAAAATCTTAGTGAACGATCCCATAGACAAAGGACTTCTGTCTAGAACATATAAAGAATTTTAAAAAATCAGATCCCTAAAATTCAAAGACCCATTCCAAAAATGGGCATCTGAGATGAATACCCAGTTCTCAGATGAAGAAATACAAATGGCAAGTAAATACATGGAAAAATATTCAACATCATTTGTCATTAGAAAAATGCAAGTTAAAACAGCACTGAGGTTCCAACTCACTCCAGAAAGAATGGCCAAGATCAAGAAAACCACCAACAACAAATGCTGGTAAGGCTGCAGTAAAAAAGGAACTCTTCTGCACTGTTATAGTGGGAGTGTAGACTGGAGAAACCACTGTGAAGGTCAGTCTGCAGATTCCTCAAAAAGCTGAGATTGGAGATTCCATTTGACCCAGCTATTCCACTTCTGGGCATATTCTCAGAAGAACTAAAAACATCATATCACAGTGATATGTGCATGCATGTTTATAGCAACACAACAGCTAGATCTTGGAAACAACCTAAAGGTCCAACAACTGAGGCATGGATAAAAAAAAAGATGTGGTATTTTTATACAATGGAATACTACTCTGCTATAAAGAATGATCACATTGAGATATCTGTAAGTAAATGGGTATAACTTGAGACCATACTCATAAGTGAAATAAATCAAACTCACATGTGCAAATACTGTATAGTCTCCCTAGTATAAGAAATGGTAAAAGTACATAAGATACAAAAAACACAGTGAAAGGACAAGAATTTGCTTAAAGAGAAAAAAATATTATCTCAGGGAAAATGAGGAAAAGGAAAGGAAAAGAAAAAATATCTAAATTATATAAATACACAGTATAGCTAAAACGATTGTGCTATAAACTGTAAGTTCTTGGAACAAAATAGTTAATGTTCACAGGAATGGAACAATTGTGCATATTATTGTCCAGTGATCTGAGGAACTCTTGAAGATCATTATGTAAAATAACAACCCTACTTATGCTCATACCACCTTGTTTTGAAGGCCTATATTGTCAGTGTTCTGGGCTCTTTCTATTGTTGTTTATATGTCTTTTTCATTTTGTGTTTTTCTAGGAATTTGTTTTGTTTTGTCCTGGTTTGCTTTGCTTTTCCCTCTAATACAGAAAGAATAGGTATACATGTAGAGACTCATGCATGTGTAAAACTTTTAAACAGTTTATGTGAATCAATTATATAATGCATGAAAAAATGAACAGCTACTTTGAAGAAAAAGAGACACTAAGGTACCCAGTGCTGATTCCGTAGTGTCATGATGTGAAATCCAGCAATACTATTATTTTTTGTTAAGAATGATTTTAGCCTGTTTTGTTTTGTTTAATTTCAACATGAAGGTATGGACAGCTATTTTTAAGAGAATGAGAGACATTATGGCAGCCATTGTTGACTTCCCTACTGTGTGGTCTTGAAGACTTAAAATGCCTTCATCATCCTGTTCTGATTAGTTCTACACTATTTTGTTTTGTATGAATTCACTGTATGCAAAGATATGGACAACTATTTGGAAGAAAACAAGAAACAATATGATAGATAGTGAAGATCTGTTGTTGTCTTGCTTTGACATCTGTGTCTCTTACATTGTTTTCTGTTTTGTTCTGTTTCATTATACCCTCTTTAAATAAAATTTTTTTAAAATTAAGGAAAGGAAGAAGTTAAACTATCATTATTTGCAAATGACATGGTACTCTGCTTAGAGGACCCCAAAAATTCCACCAACAGACTTCTAGATTTAATAAGCAAATTCAATAACATAACTTGTAAAAAAAAAAAAAGTCAATGCTCAAAAATCAATAGCCTTCCTGTATACGAAAAACAAACTCACTGAGAGAGAAATCAGGGAAGCAACACCTTTCATCATAGTACCCCAAAAAATGAAATACCTAAGAATCAATCTAACAAAGGATGTAAAAGACCTCTACACTGAAAACTACAGTACTCTGAAAAATGAGATTGAAGAGGATATCAAAAAATGTATATCCCATGTTCTTTGGTAGGAAGAACCAGTATAGTGAAAATGGTCATACTTCCAAAACTGTTACACAGATTCAATGCAATCCCAATCAAAATTCCAATGGCATATCTCACAGAATTAGAGAAAATTCACCTGGAACAAGAATAGACCTAGAATAGCAAAGGCAATCCTGGGCAACAAAGACAAGACAGGTGGCATCATAGTCCTGACTTGAAATTATACCAGAAAGCTATGTGGTACTGCCAAAAAAAAAAAGACCCGAAGATCAATGGAACAGATTAGAAGATGCAGAAACAACTCCAGACACACTAAGCCACCTTATCTTTGACAAAGGTGCCAAACACATCCACTGGAAGAAACCTTCTTTAATAAATGGAAACACTGGTACCAAAGATTAAGACTGGATTCCTATCTTTTACCATGTACTAAGCTAAAATCAAAATGGATTAAAGATCTTAATACTAAAACAGAAACATTAAATCTGCTGGAAGATAGAGTAGGTAAACTTTTGAAGACATTGGTGTAGGCAAAGATTTTATGAACAAAACTTGATGGCACCGGAACTATCACAAAGAATCAACAACTAGGATCTCACCCTACTGAAAAGCTTTTGCTCAGCAAGAGAAACCACTAACAGAGTGAAAAGACAACCCACAACGTATGACAAAACGTCTGCCTCCCGTTCCTCAGACAAAGGATTCCTATTAAGAGCATGTAAAGAACTCAAAACAATCAATCCTCCCAGATTTAAAGACCCAATCCAAAATGCGCACCTGAGATGAATACAAACTTCTCAGATGAAGAAATACGAACAGCAAATACATGTGTGAAAAAATGTTCAACATCACTGGCCATTCAAGAGATGCAAATTAAAACAACACTGAGATTCTACCTCATCCAGTAAAGAATGGCTGTTATCAAGAAATCAAGTAGTAACAAATGCTGGCAGGGCTGTGGGTAAAAAGGAACACTTCTCTACTGTTGGAGGGAATGCAGACTAGTACAATTGCTGTACACTAGCAAAAAGAGCTTCGTTATATGTTATTAAGTTATATGACCAGGGGCTGGGGGTTTAGCTCAGAGGCATAAGCGCCTGCCTTGCAAGTGTGTGGTTGTGAGTTCGATCCCTGGTACCGATAAAAATGAAAAAGACAAAAAAAAGAAAGAAAGAAAGAAGTTATATGACCAAAGTACCTGTAATGCTGCCTACTGTTCTGTATCGTTTCCCGCCCCCTCTGGGTGATCTAATTGATATGTTAATCAATGCTCCCCTCTGTAAAGAATTGTAAATACCTGGGAACCTAACCTAATTGATAACCTAATTAACCATTGTTGCCCTCTACAAATAACAGATGTGGTGCTAAAATAAGCTGACAAAGGATTATTAATTACTGCTAGACTTCTCTGTTCTCTGCTAAGGGAAACAAAGGTCTTCCTCATTAGCAGGTTTCTTGATCCACTCCCATAACCCCTTACTTTGTAAACTGTGATATCTACAAAAGGCTAGAAAGCTTTGAGGGGGACACACAGCTTTTGCAAACTCCAACTGCACTGTGTCGCTGGGCCCAGGATAAAATAAATCAGTGCTGCTTTTTAAAAACATGTTTTGCCCCATTTTTGAACTCGAGGTTGGGGAGTCTGGGGGGCTCATTTGTGGATTACAAGACAATCACTGTGGAAATCTGTGTGGAGATTCCTCAAAAAACTAGGATTGGATTTCCCATTCAGGCCAGCTATTCCCTTTCAGAGTATCTTCCCAAAAGAAACTAAAAACATCATACCACAATGATATATGTTCGTATGTTTCAGTAGCACAGTTTGTAATAGGCAGATCTTGGAAACAACCTAAATGGCCATCAATTGAGGAATGGATAAAAAACACGTGGTTTTTTGCACATCAGGGTATCACTCAGCCAGCCATAAAGAAGGATAAACTGGAGACTTTTCTAGGTAAACGGATGCAATTTGAGAACATACTCATTAGTGAAATAAATAAACCCACATGTGTAAGCATTATATTGTTTCATTAGTATGAGCTGAAAGAAAAAACCTATGTATATGTATATTAAAAAATGGTTAAGATAGTTATACTACTGATTTCTCTGAGGACACTGAAGAGAAAGATTTGGGCAGGTATTGTTTGGCCAATTGAATGCTGAGGTCTCATGCTCTGGGTGAATGATTGGAGATGATGGTGCGCAATGTTGCCCTTTGATGGATGTGTTTTGAAATTTTGTTGTAGTTTTTTCTTTTTTCTTTTTGTCCTTGAAATAAAATGGATTTGGGGGAAGAAAAAAAAACTTGATTTGTGAGATTTGCTTCTAAATTTTACACTTTGGGACTCTAGCCAAGTATTTCCTCAAAAGCACACAAACCTTCCTTCCACTGTTATCTGTTATGTCCTAACAGAAAGAAACTGACAAAGAAACTGACGTGAAGTCCTGTTTGCAAGGGAAGCAGTGTCCAAATATAAAGTTCAGTTTTCCTGCTTTAACTTTAATCTCCCGATTCCAAATTTATCCTCAAGGATTCAGTGTACTAGAGAGCACGAAGGCTCTGGAGTCGGGTTGATGGAGAATGATTTTCACTTTCTCCTTAGACCTGTCTGGTGTACCACACATAACACCTTACTTAATTCCTTTATTTTCCATACTAATCAAAGAAACACTAGTTACATGATCTTGGGAAATTATCAGTTCTATCATCTATTTCAAAAGAGTAATAACAAGCAGGTCCTGTCCATAGGAGTACTGTGAGAAATACAGTAAGACATGAGAGGGATCCTGGGATAGGCTTAAAGCTCAATCAATATTAGCAGCTATTATTGTTTATATTGATAATATGGAAAAGCACCTAGCATCCAGTTGAGGTTCAATAAAAGCTGTTACTGTTTTCTAAATCATTTAAAAATATTTTTGGATATGTCAAATGAAACTGATGATTATTTATATATTGATTGATTTATCTGTTACAGGGGTTCTCTTAGTGTGCCCCTATTCACTTAATGAGAAACTAAGAAATAAAAACTTTTCAAGCTTGTTAGAAATACTACTCTCCAGGCCCTACCCCAGACCTAATGACTTGAAAGCTGTTGGGGCGGGATGCAGAAGTCTGTTTAACAAGCCCTCTAACAGACTCTGATGCACCTCAAGTTTAGAAACCACTGGTATAAACTTATACCTGGAAACACATTAGACATATATATTAAAAGCCAAAAATATCACATTCTACTTTCATAAGTCAGTAATTCAAAAATTCCCCTCTTATCTGTGCCACAAATGTAAAATGTAACTGTCAAGAACACAGAGTACACAGACTTTTTTTTCTTTTCACTAAAATCTACCACAGAGTGTGTTCTCAGCTTGGGAATTTACACTTCTCTCTGACCACCAAATCGGAAAATAGAGAATACTGGGGCTGATTCCATGGAATCGTGAAGTCATTCACTTTAATACATAATCACAGAAGACCCGCCACTATAAATCTGACCTTTCCAAAAACATAATGGAACACACGAAAATATAAGTCAGTAGGTGTCTCCCCTATCATTAGACAGGGTGTAGCCCCACAGTGGAATTCTGGCTAATGTTTTGAGGATCTAGTGCTACCAGTTTAAATTGTGTTAAAGAACGACACATAAATGTTCCTGCCAAAAACAGATTACCTAGAAACCATGATTTCCAAGGTAAATAATCTGATCTACTGAGTGTACGAAAAGGCGGCAGACATGAATATGTTAGTTTGTTTTACTCTGGAAAGTCTTCTAAAGGAGGGTGAGTCAAAAGGAAAACATTCATACACACTCACCAGCACTAGCTTAAGGGCAGACTTAGTCACTCATACGAGTGAAGCCCAGAACCCTACACTTTAATATGTTTGGAAAAAGTCAAGAGATGTTTGCTCACCAACACACCTCAGTTTTAATAAACCAGTCTATGTAATTGATGTTATATTGTCATATTTTAAGTTACATTTAAGTTATATTTTTTAAATTCCCACCAAATTTTTTAAGGAAAAATGTTTCCAAATATCAATGCTTAACAGTAACTCCACACGCTTTCACATGCAAGGCTGCACAATACCTAGCTTCTTCAGTTATAGAAACTCCTACAACTGACCATTCCAGAACCCTACTGGGCAGAATATGAGTCACTGTGCAGCTACACAGATCCTAACTTCCTAGGTCACAGGGATTAGTTACCTAGTAGCTGAAACTACCAGAAGCGAAAAGGAAATACACAAGGCAGGGAAGAAAGATCGGTCTGGGCTCAGCTACTCCAGGCCCTCACTGTCCAGAGCAGCAGACTCACCCAGAACTGTGTTCCTTGGAGTCAAAATGAGGTTTAAAAGATTGGAGTAAAGTAATTCAAATATATTAAATGAATATTAACAAAGTAAAACAATAATTTAGTAAAGACATAAATTTTTAAGAACTATTTAAAAGATGAGGACCACCCTCAGGCCTGAGCAACACCCACCCCCACTCACCCACTCACACACCCACCCACCCACATGCCACGGCAGGCCAGGGCGGGCGGGCACCTTGCTGGGAAGGCATCAAAGGTGTCATCCGCGGCCCCTCAACCTTCTCCAGCTCTTCCTGCTTTCCCCTCTGATCCTTTCTGCTCCTCTCCCTTGTGCATTAAGGACTACTGAAGACTTCAGTCAACATTTACAAAGCAGAGAACACATATAGCAGCATGCACATCTTATTTTATTCTATTCTGTTTACTGTGGTGTTGGGGATTAAACCCAAGACCTTCATACCAGTTCTGGGTTTTTGGTTGTTTTTTTGTTTTTTTAATTCAACAGGGTCTCACTAAGTCACTGAACCCACTTGCCCCAGTTGCCGAAAGTGCTGGGATTGCAGGTATGCACAATCACATCAGGCCTTAGATTTTATTCCCTTTCTTTCTCTCCTTGTTCTTCAATTACTTTCATCTTTATCACCTGATTTCTCATGGTCACAGAATTTGAATCTTCAGAGAGAAAAAAATCTTACTCAAACTATAATGTTTCCCTTTCCTAACATAAATGTTTACAAATTTCTTAAACAACTGAGATTTTTTAAGTTCAGTAATATCAGGTTTCACTAATATCACAGAGTACACTGTAATCAGTGGGTTCTTATCTTCCCACCTCCTCATTATTCACAAGCCACACACCAAGTAACTGTAAACAACCAAAATGCCTGTGAAACATTCTACTATTTTAACTTTCAAGCTGATATTCAAAAGCTGTTCATTTTCAAAAGATAAAACAATTCAAATGTGAAAGAAATAAAAACTGACCTTCATGAGATGCTGATTTATCCATTTTGTAAATGTTTTCTTTTGAACTTTGTCCCGTTCATCTAGAAGATTAAAAAAAGATATAAAATAAAGTTGGTACGATCTATGCATGGTAAACTTTGTAGTCATGCCCATACACAAAATAAAATAGGATACTCAAAAGACATGGTTCAGGACACCTGAATTCTCTCTCTCTTTTTTTGTTTTTGTTCTGGGGACTGAACTCAGGATCTCACACTCGCCACACAAGCACTTACATCACTGAGCTAAATCCCCGGTCCTCTCTTACTAAATTTTGACAGGTTTAGGCAATTTGTAAGAAAGTGTTATGGCCAGTGGTGAGACTGGTCTCTTCTTGGTGTGGTATCTGCCAATTAGCAAGTTCTGTACTCTGCCCATTTACTGTGTAATTCACCATCACCACCCCCACACCGGGAGGGTCTCTACCCTCAGCCCTGTTGGCCTCAGGTGTGCCCTTATACGGCTCTGCGGAGCACTGTAACACATTTACATCCCATTTGCTCTTTACAGCCACCGTGTACTCTCATTCCCATTCCCATTCCACATTAGAAACCCAGGCTGCAGGAGGTTCAAAGAGGTCTCCATAGTTGCCCAGCAAATGGTTTAAAGTCTTTATAAAAGCCAGAACCTAACTTCAGACTTGGGCTAGAAGTGGACCTTGGTTTACCTCCTCGCCATGAGGCTTCCCTCCTAGACTCCCTGGGTTGAGTGCCTGGTAACAAAGAAAGCTACATCCAGACCTCCCTGCCTGAGTGTTTCTGCCCTGGTCACTACAGATACAGCACAGCAAAGGGGTCACTTGCGGTTCAAGAATCTGAGAAAGCTCTGACATATCAAGCTGTTACTTATTTTAAAGGAGAATCACAGGCCTCCAACACCGAGGCCTTCCTCCCCACTTATAGGCAACAATTCACTGCCTGGGTCCCATCCTTCTTCCTTCCTGGGTCTGGGGTTCCCTCCTGCTCCTTTCCTGGTGCCTTCTCTCCGCTCCAACCACAGTACAAGTGTGGCCCCATCTGCAGCGTGGGATTATGATGAATCCCTGTCTCTTTTCCTTTCCATTCCTCTTCCCCGAATCTCTTTGAACTACTGTGAATGAGTGTTCTTGGAAAATGTTTGCCTTATTTATCAGAGGTATTTCCACTTTTTCTAACAATCTGAAAATATGCAAAATTTAAAAAATCACCTGGGGAAAATAGTCGCAATATCAGACAAAGATTATTAACGCTAGTATTTAAAAATCAGAAATAAAAAGAGTGCCTTATTATGTAAAGCTAGCAAAAGCAGATAAGAGCCCATTAAAAACAACCAATGTCCAGGTGTTCTCAACACTTCACTTAACAAACAATAGTAATATAACACAGAAAAAACTTTTTAATCTATAAAAGTGCCAAGATTTTATGGGAAACAAAGGATTTTCACGTTGAAAGGACACAGGGAACAGATATTCATATATTGCTAGTGGAAATGTAATTTGATTTAAACCTACACCTGCCAGGGATGTAGCTCAGTGGCACAGTGCTTACCTGGCAAGCATGAGGTCATGAGTTCAATTCCCAGTACCCTAAATAAATAAATACGCCCCTGTGCCTTTTAATACATATGATTAAGTCACATATGATGTGAGTTTAAACCTAAATTAATTCAACCAAAAATTAACAACTCAGTTTCTTGGTTCTGTTTGTCACAGTTCCAGCTTAAGAGTTACATGTAGCATGGCTAGCACAGGAAAACACAAATACAGAACATTTCCCTTCACCACCTGAATCCCTTGAAGACAGTGCTGCTCTGGAGCAGAACCCTCCTGGACAGCACAGCTTGGGTCAACACTGCCAGCAATCAGTGTATATAAAAACATTAAAAATATGTGCACCCTTCCCCAGCCAGTCTACCTCTAGAATGTATTCTCAAATTATAATCACAGTGTGTACAAAATGTAACTATAAAGAATACAAATCAAACTATTTATAATAGCAAAATAAAACTTGAAAAAAAATAAGGACATGGTTAAAGATATTTCAGCAAAGCCACCCACCGGCTAGTTCAGATGCAAGTTGTTGCGGAGCTACTCACTGATGGTTACATTATTCACCACTGTCCCACACTTAAATATTAACATGCAGCTTGTCACTTCACAAGCATTAGTCCTCCACAGTACCAACCTAAAACACCTTTCACATCCTATCACCGTCAGGCAGAAACAAAAAGGTAAATATAATCTATCACTTGGTTCTCTCTATAACGACCACTTTTCAAAAATGCCCAGAATTGTAGCCTGCTCTGGACTTACTACAAGGTGACCTTGTCTCACAACCAAACTCTTCACAACAAAAAGCATTTGTGAACCAGGGTGCTAATGTGTGTTTAATATTTAAGAACTGGAGAAGGGTTGCAGAGAGCAGGCCCAGTAAGTGAAGGTTGCTAATTCTCAACATATTTGCTCCAAATTTATGCTAAAATGGTCACATTTGCCTGATTTCAAATTTAAAAATACCAAAGCACTTCAATAATCATAATGCCAAGAACGACACGGATAACTGTTAACCTATACTATCCAGCCACAAAATATTAATTAGTCAGTACCATAATGGTATTGCCTACATCATACTTATCTTTGTCTACTCCACACTAAATGTCAAAGCTTTTTTTAGGTCCTCAACAAACAGATGTCCATGGTGTGAATTATAGTTCAGAAAAGAAAAGCCAACTCAGGAAAAGTGGAGAATTATGCATATATACACAGCAGCATGGAAGGTTCTATCTCTTTTAAAACAATAATGATATAGTAAATTTTTTGGCTATGTAAAAAATGTTCAGAATGAACGTAAAGTATAATAAGTACATAAGGCAAGGACAAAGCAATAAACCTGCCATCCTCACTGATGCAGACTCTCGACTCCCTCCACGTACTCACTGGCTTGTCTCGCCACTGATCGGGTGCTCAGAGCAGCCTAGGGTGGTGGTGGCGCACAGCCCCCCAGGCTGCAGGTGTAGAGGAACACAGGCCTGGCTCTGCCTGTCACGTGTCCTTCCCTTACAGTGTACACCACTGAACACAGATGAGACCACATAAGCAAGCATAAAAGGAGAGGACTCAGGTATCAGGTGAGGCTCGGAGGCAAGCAGACAGCAAGACAGACACCTGCAGCCTTCCCCCACCACAAAACCCCGAATTCAGTAACTTAACATGGAAAGAGCCACAGCAAGAACCTGAGCACTGTGGTGCCCTTCTTGGCCTAGTCGCTTCTACCCCAAGATGCTGGCATCTTTCAAATGGCAGCGCTGGGCACACTCTGATCACAGGTGAGGGGCCAGCCAATCACCCTGTCGTGTTTGTCTAAGTCCCCAGCAAAAAGAAGACAGAGCAAAAATATACTTATTAGCAATATTCACATTATTCCCATCCAATTAACAACCTAAGATTCTAATGTTAAATCCTCAATAGAAGAAAAGCATTAAAATACTAGGAATCTTTATCATTCAAGAATGGACAAGTTCTACATAAAGTTGCAAAAAACAGGATACGGTATTCCTATACTATCTTCCTAGGTTTTAATGTATTTAATCATCATGTCACAATGTGAGCTCTTTCAAAACTGCTCCATCTCATCAGATTTAATGTAGTATATGTACTGTATAAGAACTCCATCTGCTGAGGTATTTAAAGACTGACAAAATACATTTCTTGTTTTCTCAATTAGTAAAATCCAGGCATGAATTTTAAGAAAACAAAGAAGTAGAACTTTGTTTCTAAAGACAAGATGCCTAACTTCTTACCCAGGAAGTGCGTCAAGAAAGCTGATGTGAAGAATTTCCCTCCCAGCACAGAGGGGACTCAGCGTACGTACGAAAAGATCCTTTGTTCCCTGAGTTTGTGTTATACCTGCTGTTGCCAGAGCCCCAAAGTACAGCTGGAACTGACATGATGCTAAGTATCTGGCAGCTATCACAAAGGTGGTGTCTGGGAATCAGGAGGAACAACTCTAGTACACGAAGAAAACACAAAGACTGAAGCTCACACATCCATCGGCCAGCACTGGTAAACGTTGACGCTGGTTTCTAACAGTGATAACCTAAACCTTTTCTTTTAAACCTTCTTTTCTTCTAAAGTTTTAGAAGCATCCTGGGAAGCTCTTTAGCACTAGCATGTTCCTGACAGCAGCACAATGATGTGAAAGAATTAATGTGAACTGCCAGAGCCCAACTTTCTTGAAAGGAGCAATTTACAATCAGAATACTGCAAGTTTGGGAAGATTGTTATTTTACTACTTTCCATACAAATTATTTCCAAAAGGAGTATTCCAGATTACACCATTAATTTTCCAATTATAGCCTCAGAGCAATTATTTCACTTCAGATTTATATTTGGAGCAATGTTGCCATGACAACAACAACAAAAAAGGGAAAGTCATCCCTGTGACCTTAACTAATTCTACTGACTTTACAGACTTTACTTATTTTTCTGGATTAAGTTTTATAATCTTTGTCTATTTTAATATTACTTAATTTGTAGTTTCAAATGAAAACATACATTTATATTTACCTCAGAAAGTACAACATAGCTAAAAGCACATAGCTCTGAATACAAATAAAACAGAACTTAGGAGGAGAAATTTAAAGGTGCATAAAGATCACGGATTACTAAACCTACACTGACTGGTTTTCAATAAGGTCCAGTCAGGAATGAATGCCCCCAGGGCCACACACATAGTAAATACTGAAATTACAGAAAGCACCCCATGCATGACAGCCAGGAAGTCCTATAGAGCTTCAGGAGACACCAGGATCCCACTCGGATTTCTGACTGGTGCCCCACGGCCACGCCACTCCCATCGGACAAGCCAAAGCAGCAGCACAAAGGTCCTTTCCCAGTTCGGAACGCGCGAACAGGCCCAACAGCGCAGTGCTACGAACCCATGCAACACATGTGGCCCACAAGCCTCGCACTCCAATCCTGAACGTTTGTCATGACCTGCAGGAAATCCGTGCAATGGCTCCCCAAACTCTCTCCGCACACACTGTCAGAGCCCTGCAAACTTTCTGTGTACAAAGGAAAACACTGACTAAACACTCCCACTTGCAAGCTGAAAACTTGTCAACACCCCCTCTTAAGCAAACATTAGCAAAGCCAGGCTCCTCTACTGCTTCACAGGACACACACAGCTATTATTAAAAAGAAACTAAATTGTCTATTTCTCCTTTTAATCTCAAAGCTCTTTATAAGTCACTTATAAACAGTTTTAATTCCTTTTTTGTCATGAGAGGAACCAATAGGACGTTAGATTTTACAGCTGAACTAACATTTTACATTCTCTCTCTTCTAACACCCCAGGCAGAATTCCCCAGCAATAAAACCACCCCGCCCAAAATGCTTACCTTTTCTAGATATATGTGCTACAAAGGTAACTTAGAAAACAAAGCTCATTTTTATAGGCTAGACATATCCCTCAAGAGAATACTAACCAGATATTTCTATATGCAAACAATGCATAACCTTTCATTTGGATCTTACAACAACTTACATTTAGGGTTGTGAAAACCAGAGCTTGGCGATGTTAAGAAACTAGGTCAAGAACCAGGCAAAGCAGTGTGTACAGTACCTGAGATTACAAACACTGACAAGCTGAGGCAGAAAGAGCGCTGCAGGCTTGAAGTTCAAGGCCAGTGAGACCCAGTCTCAAAAAGAAAAAGAAAAAAGAAAGAAACTGGCCCAAAGGATGGTAAGGATAGATATTACTAGGAAACAGGAAGAATATGTTCAAATGGGAAGGGAAAAAGGCAAGAGGGAGAGGGAAGGAAGGAAAAAGGAGGAAAAAACAGAATGAAAACAAAATTTTTGTTAAGAAGAAGAAGGATTGGGGCTGGGGATTTAGCTCAGCGGCATAAGCGCCTGCCTTGCAAACAGGCAGTCGTGAGTTCGATCCCTGGTACCCATAAAAAGGAAAAAGACCGAAAAAAAAAAGAAAAAAAGAAGGACTGAAGGGACAGCAGGGAATGGAATAAAAAAGAATTAAAATACATTATGTACAGGTACCAATTCCTTATGCTGTATTAATAAAAAATTAATTTAAAAATGGAAAAGAAATTACATTAAAATCCCACAGCATAAGTGAAATCTGAGGTCTGAATCTAAAACCTACTTCTTTTCTGTCAGATGATAGACACCTAGCCTACTAACACAGAAAAATAAAAAGGAATCTGCAATTTGTAAGGCCTTCATTTTGAACAGGAATAAATAAAGTCAAAAAATGAGAACAAGCAACTTTGGCAGCCCTGTTTATTTGAAGTATCAGACAAAAAGGCCTCTCTGAGTAGAAATGGCAAACAGTTACTCCCGAACAAGCTGATGTGTCTAGGGGAAAGATTCAACACTGCTAGGGTAGTAGTTGCTGGAATATCCTGAAACATCCTTATATATTTAACTATTATAAGTACACTACAGATGAATAAACTGGATCAGCCACTGCTGAGTTCCTCTAAGGCTGCCTAACAGCCCTTGAACACTTTCTTACCAATGGCCTAAAGTTGCCAAAATCTACTCATTGAACTGTACCATTTATGCGTCTTTTGAATATCCTCTGCAGAGAAGCCTCCGCCTGCCACCTGCTCCAAGACCAGGATTGCACTCACACTAACAGCAAGGCCCGAGAGAGAAGTGGGTGTATTCAGTTAACCCCTGGCACACTCACACGCACTGCCTGTCACACTCAGAGCTGCTCCACAAGACTGCTCACACTTGAGGATGAAGGGGAGGATCACAGAGCTACTAGGGGGTGCAGTTTTCCAAAGCACATTCATATTATAATTTCTCACCTGGAAAATGAAATGTTAACTTCTAAACAGTACATTAAACAGAAAGTAAAAAAGTGAAGTTAGCCAAACCATCCATGGTGAGAACACAAAAAAGATGAAATTTACCTTATGGACAATAAAGAGTGAAGGCAATAAGGAAAACCACATGCTTCCCTCCGAGGTTATAGCAGAACTTACAACAGGGAGGAGACGTCTGTGCTATCAATGAGGATCGAATGTGAATTTCATTTATTGATTTGTGGGTGTGTATGTATGTTTGTGTGCTGACAACTGAACTCAGAGCCTTGTGCATCCTAAGCTCAGTCTATGACTTTGCCACACTCCACGCCTAAAATGTATTTTCAGCATTACAGTATTAAGTGGCATGTAATAATCAAACTTCCCTATGGGGTATCACACAATGTTTCAATATATGTACACATTGTAGAATGTTCAAAAGAGAATATTTGAGAATCTCTCAAATATTTATCATTTCCTGGGGGTAGAGACAGTCAAAACCCTTTCTTCTAGGGATTTTGAAACACTATCTACAGCACTGTCTCGTGCAACAGAACTTGTTGCTCAAGTCTGACTACAATAGTACCTGCTGAGCAGCTGGCCCTCTTGCGCTCAGCAGCTGGCTGGCAGCCTCTGGTAATCACTCCCTCCTCTCAGCAGTGGAGATCAGTGGCAGGGTTGGGGTGGGGGCCAGGCCTAATTTGCGCTAGACAGGTACTCCCCACTGAGCTACACCCCTGTAGCTTTTACAAGTTGTCCTTAGAGACTAAATTGCTCAGGCTGGACTTTAGCTTGCAATCCTCCTGCCTGAAGTGATCCGAACAGGTGGCACTGCAGGCATGTGCCACTAAACCCGATGCTGAGACCAGCCTTTTCAGATGCCACAGTTGAGAAAGAGAATGCAGTACTGGTCTTTCTGGGCCTAGCTTATGCCACTTAGCATAATGACTTCCACACTGTCACAGATAACAAGATTTCAGGCTTCCAGTGGCTGAACAGTATTCTGTTGTGTATAGCTACCACATTTTGGTGGGTGATTAGATTAATTCCATTTCTTAGCTACTTACTGGAGATGTGAATTTTGAGAGCCAAAAATTTTGAAAGATCAATATATATTTTACAAAAGCATGGAAGATGAGGAGGAGAGGAAAAGAAGAAAGAAGTCCCCAGGTGGTGGAGAGGGTAGTGGTATGCAGGAAAAATGTGGGAGAGGGTGAAGAGAATCTGGTCTTCCTCTGCACCACTGCCCAGAAATAGCTTGCGGGAGAACACAGTGGAAGTACCACAAATGAACAGCTGTAAGGCTTTTCACATTACAAGAAAAAAATAAAGTGACAGGAAAGGTAGCAAAGATCGGTATAAAGGCTAGATCTTGACAGCAACACACGCTGTAAAGCAGGTGCACTGGGGACTGGTCGGGGGGAATCAGCCCCTCACTGTCCAGCCTCTAGCTACCTGCAGGCCTGCAATCCTACCTCATCCCAGCACCACCTCCCAGCCCATCTGGCTCAACCTTCAACTCCGAAGCCTCAGCCTACTCAGCTTGTGCCTGGTGGAAGGCAGGTAAGGCGGGGAGGGGTCACTCTCATTTCAATTGACAAATATTAGAAAATATTCCCAGAGAAGCCTTGTAATTCACTTCTGTTAGCACACAATGACAACTGATACCATTCCCCAACTAACCGGAGGCCTCTCTGCTGGTCTTGTGGCTCACCATGTAGGACTGCAGACAGAGAAGAATCAACTTAGTACCTCTGTCCCTCGGTCACAGCCTGCCTGCCACGCACGCACCCACCATTCCTACCGCGTGTTTGGGAGCTTTTGGTTTTGGATGCTGCGCATGAGCCCAAGGCCTTGGTCCTGCTGGGCATACACTACCACTGATCTTCCCGTCTTGGCGCCTCCCGGGTAAAAGGGATGTTCATTAGAACGATCTACAGTTAGGGGCTGGGGATTTAGCTCAGTGGCATAAGCACCTGCCTTGCAAGCTCGTGGTCATGAGTTTGATCCCTGGTACTGATTAAAAAAAAAAGAACAAGCCAGAGTTATGCGACCAAACTACCCAACCTAAAAAAAAAAGCTTGCATGATGCAGGGCCCATTATTCAAAGCCCTTTAAGGCTTTGAGAGAGGTTTCCTTCTTTTACATTTCAAGATTCTGCCATCCATGGCTTAAACAGAATTGTCCCTCTGTAGAAATTAAGAGGATGGAAAGGTTCCAAAGTGGTCCCTTTCTTATTATTGGTTATATCAACTTAAATTCCCAAAGCTGATTTTTAACTTTCTATAACCGTTATTTGTTAGGCTATAAATCTAAATAAAATGATACTGACTTCTAAAGCTATCCCTATTGACCAAGGCATAGTCAATGTACAGCTTCTGTTCTAGATACTAAGTATGGTTAAAACCATACTTCCAAGGGAGCTAGTGATATATTCTAAATTGTAGTCCTCATTTAGAAACTCCTTACATTTTCAAAAACCATTCATCACTCTGCCAAAAAGAAATTGAAGACAGAGGAGTGTTTCAAGAGAAGGACACATCTAATAATCTCAAATACACAACTTCAGTAAAATCTCTAGATTTATGTTACTTGGAAATATAGGAAAAAAACTATATAACATTAGAAAGCAGAAAAATTTTTAAACAAAATTACTAGAAAAAAATATCAAAAAAGTATTGTTGCAAAATAGTTGGATGGGAAGACATTCAAAACAAGTTAAAACTCGGGTCGGGGATTTAGCTCAGTAGCATAAGTGCCTGCCTGGCAAGTGCGAGTCCGTGAGTTTGCTCCCTGGTACCAAAAAAACCCCAAATAGACAAACAAAAGGAAGTGAACACATAAAGGCTAACAGACTTGGCAAACCACTGATAAAAATGGTAAACAAAATTCTGCAGAGCAGAAAGAAAGTATCTACTACATACATAAATGCAATGAAAAAATTAACAACTCTTATTAGTATCAAAAAATGGTAGCCCCTTATAAATGAATGGTGTGAACACACAATTCATAGAAGGAGGAATACAAATAACCATTGAAGATATAGGGAAATATTCACCCGTCCTTCTAACCAGGAGGTTTAGATAAAATGATTTCCTATTTATGCTATATTGGCATAAATGTAGAACAGTGACAACACCCAGTGCAGAGAAATAGGGAGTCCCAAATTACAGAAATGTGGATCTGTAAAAGGTAAAGACTTTTTACAGAGTAATTTGCCAGTATCCATTATAAATTAAAACGCATGTACTTTCTGAATCAATAATAGTACTTGTAGGATATTAAAGAAATACTTGAATATATATGATTAACATAAAAGGATGTGTACTGTAGCAAATATTTGAAACAATTAAATGTCCATCAATAAGAGGCTAGATGGAATTATATTTCTTTTAAGCTATAGAACTTTTTTTTTTTTTTTTTAGACACAGGATCTCAGTGTAGTTCAAGGTGGCCTCAAACTCCTGGAGCTCTCAGGCATCACCACTTCTGGCTAATCTTTTTTTTTTTTTTTTGAGACAGGGTCTTGCTATATGAAGTTCAGGCTGGACTTAAAGGGGGTTTTTTCATTTGTTTTTGTTTGGTTGTTTTTGTTTCCTGAAACAGGTTCTCAGTATAGTTTGGGGTAGCCTTGAATTTACCGCAATCCTTCTGTCTCGGCCTTCCAAAAGCTGGGATTACAGACATGTGCCACCACACCTGGCTTAATCCTATAAAATTTTAGTAAATGAAAATCTACATATACTATAGTGACATGAAAAGGATTTCCAAAATACAGGAATAAGTGGCAAAATAATAAATCTATGCAAACCATGCATATGATGAGAAAGATGAATTCCACTGTAGGAGTTTCGGAAGCTGGAGGACATGGGCTGGTGTGATATCATTCCTAGTTCATGCTGCATTTCTACATTATTATTAACCAAAATTGTCTATTACAATTTTTTAAAGTTTTGAGTTCATTTTTTCATTTACATACTGAATACTCTGGTAGACTCCATGCAACATATAGCAACAGGCATGAGACTGAGGCCCGAATGCCCCACATGGTGAGAGATACAACTGTGCCAGCCCTTGGGTAAGGACAGGCTCCTCCTGCAGAGACTGTGACAGGAATGTATCAGAGAGGAGATAGGGCAAGAGCACAGCTGCCCAGCATCCAGTGTACAAAATGATGGGGCTGGAGGAAGCCTCAGAGGAAAGAATCACTCCCTGAGAACCCACTCAACAGTAAACTGCCTCGCTTGGAAGGTTTTCTTGTTCAAAATGTAACCACCAGAGAACAAGATGCAGTCTGCTTTCAGAGGCATCTGTCAGAGATCCAGAAAAATGGAGTGGAATGTGCTGCGTAAGCTGGTGATGCAGGACAATAGATGCCACCCAGTGGCCTGCAAATGCCCTTTTGAGTATCATGTCTTTTGCTGCACAAACCCCTGTAAGTGACCCCAAGTGCTTGACTGCAGAGATCAACAGCACTGGCAGCTGAGAATAGAGGCACTGGGCTCTGTTTCAAAGAGGAATTTACTATGTCTATGCTGACGACTGGCCAGGAACATAAAACTCCTAGAACCTGCTGTTTACCTGCTTTCTCCAGCACAAACACCCTAACACCTACAAACATAAAGAGAGTATACTGCTACGCTGAGTGGCTTATGCTCTAACTTCTCTAGACCCAGGACGCTGTAAGGGATGGAAAGTCTCCATGATGAGTACCTGTATGACACTCAGTTTAAGAAATTAAACTTGGTGTGAGGTTTAAAATGCCTGTCTTTCCAGATTCAGAAGTATGGTTAAAAATATAACCCCAAAACACAAGACTTACATATATCCATAAAAACAAAATAAACATCATTTCTACATTATTTAGATGAAAGATAATATTATGAATACCTTAGAAAATTTTGGTCTAAAGTCTTTAGTTTTACAATGATAACTACTACATAAAAGGAAATCAGTTCACTTTAAAATTCAAATTAATAAAAAATACCCTCAAAAGCAGTACCTTCCAGAAGCAGAGATTTAAACATAAACAACAGAACACAGTAAACACACATGACACCTCAAGTCTCTTTAAAACTGTATGACTTGTTAGTTTCTGAAGGAATGCTGTTTCCTCTCCTGCTATTTCTTGTCCCAAAGAATACCCTACGCAAACAGTTTAGGCTGAGGAGGCAGCTATGACAGGGCCAAGCAGACTCAAGAGCTGGGAGGAGGATAAACATCTACATACATGTGGGTGTGAACCGCGGCATCCACAGTGCCCAGCCTAGCAATTTCAGTTTGAGGAAGCAACTTAATCTCTGTCAAACACAAGTGTTCTCATCTGTACATACAGTCACCTACTTCAGCTACCCTAAACATGAAATACAATGATACGTTAAAAGTAAGATGACATGAAGTATTATAAGTAGGCTGGGAAGATGGTGGACTGATAGGTAGCAGGGCAGAGAGCCTGTCTGAGAAAAACAACTCATATGCTAGAATTTAACACCATGGAGAAGACCAGACGAAAGGAGAGGGATTCTCACTAACCAGGAAGAAACTGAGGAAAAAGAAAGAAAGGAGGAAAAACCTGCACAAAAGGCTGGAACCAGACGCACGCTCACTGGAGCCGGTCCCACACTGTACTGGGTGCACCTCGGAGTCAGAACCAATGTGGAGAGCTACATTAACCCGTGGTGAGTGCTAGGAATTTGGTCCCATGGCAGGGGTGACCACCTGGACAACATATTGGAGTTGGGCAGGACTGGCCTGAACCTGGAACCGCAATAGCATCAGTCGGCCACTCCTGGCTCAAAGAGGACTGGCGGGATTTGCTTGGGCTGGGTCACGACCCTGGTTGGGACCCAACAGCCAGGGATGAAACTGTCCCTAGACAGCCTGAGTTGCTGAAGGCACTTGCTGGTTGACTGGCTCAGAGAAGAGTGGTTAGCCCACAGTCCCTGCGTGCACTTCAGGTAACAGCAAACTGGAGAGGGCAGCAAAACCCCAGCCAGCACGCTTCAGAAAAACCGTAAGCAATATGGAGAGGGCCTGAGACCTCCACCACACACCTGTCTGAAAGAAACCAGAAACATGACAAGAGAAAAACGTAAGAAAAAACCTCCAGCCGCTGACCCTGGGAAAATAAGCCCAGGAGAGGTAAATACAGACCAGAGCCAGTGCAGCAATCATGCAATATTGGCTACAACATCAGCAGACATAAAGAAATACCTTCATGACCTCATAGACAAACTTACAACTGAAATTCTAATCCAAGTGAGGCAAGATATAAAAAGATTAATAAAAGAAATGCCAAGACCCTCTCAAGAAGACACAGATGGAAGAATGGAGGAACCCAGAAAAGGAAGAGAAACCTTTGGTGAAGAATATAAACAAAATCTAGAACACATGAAATAGAGCCAAAGAGATTACCAGGAAATTAAAAACTCCATTGAAAGCTGGCAAAATGCCTTGACAGAAACTAAAGTTAGCCTTTTGAAACTTGAAGAGATTTGTGATGTGTGATACTGAAAGAAAAGACCTATTAAAAATAACAAAGAACCAGGAAGTAACAATTCAAAGGCTAGAAGACAACAAGAGGATCTATAATTTAGGAATAAAAAATGTGAGCGAAGAAGCAGGAGTAACCACAAATGAATTACAAAGGCTATTCACAGAACTAATTAAGGAAAACTTCCCAAGCAAATGAAAAGGAAATGATATTCCAATATATGACGCATACAGAACTCCAGCCAGATACAACCAAGACAGATCTACATCCAGATATATAATAATCAGGATCCCAGAAATTCATCACAAGAACAGAATATTAAAAGTGGTGAGAGAAAAGAAAGAGATCACCTATAAAGGAAAACCCATCAAAGTCATGGCAGACTTCTCGACACAAACTATCAAATCAAGAAGAGCTTGGAGCAAAGTATTCCAAGCCCTGAAAGAAAACAACCTCCAAACCAGATGGTAAAACTCTCTCTCATAATTAATGGAAAAACAAGATGTTTCCATGACAAAAAGGAACTGTGGGAGTTCGTCACCACCCATCCAATCCTATAAAAAATACTGAACGACATTTTAGAAAGAGAAAAAAATCACCAGGATTCCAGGAATGGTGGCAGAGAGGCCTCAATGAACGGGAATGAAGGAGAAAAGTAGACAACCAACAGCAGAAAAATAGCATGGCAGAGATGAGGTAGAGAAGACTGGCTATAATCTCTAACACACATGGCCATGATACACTAACAAAAAGAAACACAGGCAGAGTAGATCAGGAGAGATGGGTCCATTGAGATGCTCTGAATAGGAAATATAATCTACCTGAAAGAGGGTTTCTGAATCAAAAGTCAAAGATGAGAAAACAATGCTCTATGCAATAGGGAAACAGAGAGAAATAGGGACAGCTTGTCCAGCAGCTGTGGTAGGTTGGAAAGTCATGACACATTTGTGCAGTGGAGAACTACTCAGCTATAAGGAATGAAAACCTTAAGGCTCTAGTAGGTAAAGGAATACAGCTCAAGATGAACCTCAGGGTAAAAAGGTTCAGAACCACTTAGGTAGATAGTGGGTTGCCCCCCTAGTCAAAAAACTAAAAGAGTTAGTGGGATCCAAAATGTACAAAGCACCCTAGAATGGGAAAAGGGAGGAACTGTCTTAAACAGGAAGGCAGAGGACATTGTTAATAGTGTATCAGGATTTAAAAGCCACACTAGTCTTATGCTCTGTTTAGTTTGATTTTATTCCAGTCTGTTCCAGTCTGTCTATTCGTACTAGATTTGAGGGCACAGACAGCTATCCCAAAAATAGCAGGATATACTACGGTAACTATCCTTAATTTCCTATTAACTTAACCTGAAGCCCTGTGTTACTTACACTGTCTTACTATCACTGATCTTATTTGAATATGGTTTGTTAGATCACTGTTTTGTCTTGACTGATTTTATTTGAATTTAGTTTGCTTGATAGTATCAAGTCTAAGAGCAGAGGCAAATACTCTGAAGATGACAAGATGCAATAGGATGTCCATTTCGGTTTGATTATTAACTGCTTTTGAAATCCTATAATGTCTCCAATGTTTTGTTTTTATTAATATTGCTATGAGTGCTATGTTCAATTATATTATGCCTGATGATATAGACAATTCTATTGAAAATAACAAGAGACATCATAGTAACTACTGTAAGTCACCTAGTATTGTGGTTTTATATGTCTTTTTTGCTTCATGTTTTTCTAAGACTTTGTTTTGTTGTCTTGTTTTGATCTGTTTTTCCCTCTAATACAGAAAGGATAGGTATACATGTAGAGATTCACACACAGGTAGAAATTCTAAACAGTTCACAAGAATGGATTATAATAATATATGATGTAATGAATAGATACTCTGAAGAAAATAAGACACTAAGATATCCTGTGCTAATTCCATAGCGTCATGATATAAAATCTAGCAATACTTTTATTCTCTGTCCAGAGTGATAGTAGTCTGTTTTCTTTTGTTTAATTTCTTCAATAAAAGATATGGACAGCTATTTCAAAGAGAAGGAGAGATTATGGTAGCCACTGTTGACTTCCCTATTGTCTAGTCTTAAAGACCTAAAATGCCTTCATTGTCCTATTCTGATCACTTTAGTATTATTTTGTTTGGTACGAATTCACTGTGTGTGAAGACATGGACAACTATTTGGAAGAAAATAAGAGACAATATGATAGACAGTGAAGATCTCCAGCAGTCTTGCTTTGAAATCTGTATTTCTTAAATTGTTTTCTTATGATCTTTTTGTTACGTTTAATTTTATCCTCTTTAAAATAAAATTTTTTGAAAAAGTAAGATGACACAGTAGGGCCTCAACAAACACTGCCGGTTTTCTAGTCACTTTAATCAGTAACAAATAGGAATCAAATACCTGCATCAAGTCATTGTTCTATACATTATGGAACTTCACAGTAACTTCTACTAGTATGTTTATCACTGTCTTTATTTACTAATTAAAAAGAAAAACAATTCTACATGTCAAAGAACTTAATCTAGCCGAAGGTTTCTATGAGCAAGGAGGCATGAATGCTAGCTAAGGTTTGACCAGATTCTGTAATACCTTTTCCACTACACAAGAACAAGATCTAGGGTTGAGTCAGATTCCTACAAGCTTCAACATTAAGAAACTATGAAAGGACAAAAGACAAACAGGTGTACTCTCAGCTCTTAATACACCAAATCCAGAAAAAAGGAAACTAAAAGAAAATGTCCCCAGGCCGCTACAGAATGAATTCCTGAACGAATTTGGGGAAAGGTGCTGAGAAATTCTTCATTCTGCTCAAGGTGAAAGTGTAAATAATACAGGAACAAAAATCAAAACCTCAGAGCTCTTATCTGTCTCCTTGGTAGAGGCTGCAGGCCGCCAAATAATGAAATGCTCTGTGCACCTGGGTTATAATTAGAGTGTCTGGGCTAAGTATTAACTGGTACCATGACTTTGTCTCAAGGGCCTATGGAATAACACCAAACATACTTTACTATACGGTCTAACACTCATCTAATTTCGTGTTTCAGGATACAGACTTACAAAGAATGCATAGTAAATCTTTTCAGCAGTTGTGGTCTCCTATTTGCAGCAAGGGTTTGAGACTCTTTTGGGGTTGTGTGGCCACACCGACTCAAGGCAGTGGAAAGTCAGGCCCGATTCACACATGGCAACACTGCTTGCTCCCATAACACAATCAAGCCAGTCACAGTGAGTCAGCATCAGGGAAGAAAGGAAGAATATGGAAGACAACTGTCCTCACTGAGAGGCCTGCTGCGCGAGGAGGCGGCTCCCTCCAGAAGCTCCTTTGCACAAGCTTCACAGCTGGGAGAGACAGCTGCTCAGGTCATAGGAAACCCCATATGCCCTGTGGGCTTCAGAAGCCTCATCCCAGCTGCCCCCACCCTATCACAGAAGAGCACTGCCACCCACCCACTGTGCCTTGCCCAGGGGCAACCATGGGCAGCAATTAAGGGCTGGGGTGCCAGAAGCCTTCTCCTTGACTTCCTCCTGGGGAGAGATCCTCTCACCTGTCCAACCAAACAAACACCACACAGAACAGATGCAGTCGCAGGAGACGAGCGCATCCCTCTGGTCCTCCTGCCAGATAGTCCCAGCTTGGATAGCTAGCTCATCGCCACACTTTGCCACTCCAGAGACACCTTTCCTTGTCATCCATATGTGCTCCCTAAAGGCCAGGGGCCAGTTTTGAAAACACAGATATTCTTCTGATTCCTTTCCAGGCATCTATAAGCTACTCTAGTTATCTTTCCTGTCTACTATTAGAAGAGTGGGCTCAAACTTTCAAATTCCATAACCACTCCTACCTGTCTCTAAAATGTCAACTTGATGGGAAGGGTGTCAGTGTATTTTCTTTGTTCCTACATTTTTATTAATGAGTAGACAAATTACCTAATGAAACTCTTGGCTAGAAGTACAAGGAATGAATGTTGATTGTGGACAACAAAAGAATGCATGTAAGGAACTCTTTCTACTAGCTACAACTAGGAGGCAGAAATAGGGACCCTGAGTTAGTGCTGAGGGCACTCTACTGTCACAGCCTCCAGGAATAACCAGATGGGTTTAAATGTTCATAATGCTCATGTGCTCTAACACACAGTGCAAGACCTTTGTACTGCGTCAAATGCAGGCCTGGTCGTAAGATTTCACATCTCCCCATTGGAAGATGATAAAGAAATCGAGACAGTGAGAAGTCTATTATTTTCTTAAAGGTGAAGGAAACTGAAACGAGAGAACCTAGGATTTAGACTTAGGCAGCAGGCTAGCCTCAGGATCCTTGCTCTGAAATTCTCATTCTATAGGATCTTGGGTAGAATCCAAAGAACATCCAAAATTCAAACTAAGGTTTACATGACAGCACTCATTTCAATATTAAATATAACATTCAATGTTTATTAGCTATTGTTAGGTACTCAGAGGAAAATGTGAAATAAATACACAAAAATAGAAAAATAAGTCAGTTGTTGTACGGCCACAAAAAAAGATTACACTGCAGATAGCTAAGTTACGTAGAGATTGGCTCAAAACAGAGCCACAATAGAGACAAGGCAACCAGGCCTACACTCGGGGTCCGAGTTCACAGAAACCAGACCCCAGAAGGAGCTGTCTCCCTGGAGAGAAACCACAGCTCAGAGCTGAGCTCCAGCCAGCACCATCTGGCCCAGTGAGGCTGAACAATGAACAATCACACAGAGACAATGCACCAAACATGCAGACGTGACCCTCACTCCCTTTCACAAATGCCTTTGTCCTTTGCCCCACTGCACCCCCCCAGCTTTTCTACTAGGTCAGTATTAGCTAAGCAATCATACTCTTAATCCAGCAAGTGGACGGATGTGTGGTGAGTTACTGCTCAGAACCCTGGACACTGTGCCTCGGGGGACAGCCCTTTCTCAGGACCCTTCTGCCCTACTCTGCACCACCTCAGTCCCCTGCGCCGTTCTTAAGAGTCCTGAGACAGGAGCTCGGGGCATCTAGTAGGCTAGGAGTAACTTCTGCGCAACAATTATATATCCATTAATTACATATCGAAGCCTGGTAACATGAACACTTACACCGCAGTAACAGGAAGGAAAATGCTTAGCAAGAACAAAAGTGTAGTACCAGTGATTCAATCTAGGTAGTGAGATTACAGGTCATTTTATTTTCAGGGTGGTGAATACGCCACAAGTATTGTAATATTTTTGCTTTGAGAACCTCTCAATTTGTAAAATACTTCTTTAAAAGTATCTTATACCTTCCTGGCTACTGTCGGTGACACCTTGAATAGATGAGGTTAAGCCAAAATTCTAGTCTCAGGCCAGGACTAAAATGCTAAGCAATCTTTTCCCAGAGTCAGGCTGCTGGGTCCCCTCCGGACAGCAGTGGCCAGCTGACCACTCAGCAACCTCTGCCCACACAGAAACGAAGTTTATAAAGTAAAATTTTCTTCAACAATGGAGTGCTCTTGAGGCCCTGAAGAACAGAGGCATGCCTTGGGAATCTGTCCCTGCCCAAACCTACTCTACAAGAGAAGGTGGAATAGAGGTAGTACCCCCTGACACCTGGTGACTAAAATGCTCAAAGCAAATCACTAAGATATCTACGCCCTAGTCACTCTTTAAATACAAATCTCTGTAACTAAGTTAGAATTGTAACTCCTCTGAAGTTTAATAAGGGGGGAGAGGCTTCTCCCAAGTGAGAAAAAGGTAAACATTCTCTTTAACTCATTGCTTTTTGCAAAATAAGATCAGACAATTCTAATCCTGACCAAAACCCAATGTTTTCCAACAAACCTACTAAGGAAAGCTCTTTGAATGCAACATTTCCAAGGTACAAGATAACATTTGCAAAGCATAACATAAAAGAATTTGGGAAAATCAAGCCAACTGGTAGGCAGCAGAAGCCCTAACCTTCCCACATACATAAATCCTTTTCTCGCAAAGAAATTCCTTAATTCATTCACAAGGAGTAAGTAGCTGTTTCTCAACTTTCTTAGCTTTGAGGCAGCTGTACTCTGGCGCCACCTTGCGGCTAAGATGTGCATTGTCAGAGGAAGGCAGCAGCCTTGTCATACTTCCTCACCCCAGATCAGTGAGTGGATATTCTCCACACGGGCACCCTCACTGCAACCCAAAAACTCAATTATTTATGGCAAAGTGCCAACACTCCAATTAAACCTGAATATGAGAATTCTAGTTTAGAAAAATTAACTCATGCATTAATATCTTCTGTCTTAAAAGAAAAATAAATGGCACTTGTGTCACAGGCTTGTAGGCTGTCCTAAGGGTGGGTGTGCAGAGGGAGCCAAACATCTGAGAACCATATGAGGGTAAAGCAGGAGGACAGGAGGAACAGACTCTGCTCCAGTTGCCGCTGTGGAATAAATCACTCCAGAACCCAACTGTGTACAGCAACCATTTCACTACACTTACAAATTCCATAGGGTAGAAATTAAACCAGGCACAATGGAGACAGCTTGTCTCAGCTTCAGCATTCCATGGCAGAGCGGCCTGACCCCTGGAGGCTGGCATCATCTGCAAGCATCTTCCCGCATATATCCAGCAGTGGACACTGGACAGGCAGCCCGGACACTCACAGCCCATCTCTGAAACTGTAACCCGACTTTCTCCTATAAAGGCAGCCCCAGGCAGGCA
This sequence comes from Cavia porcellus, assembly GCF_034190915.1. Taxonomy (NCBI): domain Eukaryota; kingdom Metazoa; phylum Chordata; class Mammalia; order Rodentia; family Caviidae; genus Cavia; species Cavia porcellus. The sequence continues at coordinate 2,659,244 of NW_026947493.1, forward strand.
AACTTCTTCCACAGAGGTTCGGGGCTCCAGAAGGAAAGGTCCCAGCACAAGGCAGCAGCTGTATTCCCTGATACACCAGCATGGAAGGCAGGGAACCCTACAATCTACTGATTACAGCTGAGCCAGGAGCCCAACACCAGCTTCAAAAGCAAGAAAGCAGTGAAGACATGGCACACTGTTTCTAAGCCACCATCTCTGACAATCTCATCAGGGTTGAACTCAGAGAGCTGAACCAGTGCCATCCTAGACTGTCCATGGATTGCCACATGCACAGAAATGAAAACCATTGTTAAAAGCCACTGTTGCTGTGGGTCTCTGCAACAAAATTTAAACACATCTGCTTCCCCATTCTTTTCATCAGTACTGAAGACTGAACCCCAGGGCTTTCACCCTGAGCTCAATCACAGCCTTTTCATTTTGAGACTGGGTCTCACTAAGTTGGTGAATTTCCCAGGCTGGACTGGAGCTCACTGACCTCCAGCCTCAGCCTCCCAGAGTGCTGGGTTATAGGCACACACCAGCGAACCTGGTTTGAACCTTGATACTTAAAACTAAATCATCAAAGTGGGGCATACAGAAGCCTTCACTCATACCTCAGCACTTGAAAGACTGAAAGAGCAGGACGGTAAGTTCAAGGCCAACCAGGGCTACATAGCAAGCGTAAGGCCAGCCTGAACTACAGTGAGCCTCTGTCTGAAAAACACCAAAACAGTAATAATACGAGACAGAGAGATCATCAAACACAAGTAGCAAAAATGCCTATCTCAAGAGATAATTTCATATCTACCAGAATGACCTTGCATTAAAATTTATCTTGTATTATCAGCTATGGTATATATTTTCCTATTCAAAATTATTAATAAAATGTACATGTAACAAATCCCCACAATAATATAATCATTGTATATCACAAACATGTACTAATAAAAATTTAAAACATTTTTTAAAAATAAAATTATTAATAAAATATCAAAACCCCCTAATATAATATGATTCCTTGGTCAGTCATTTCCATCCTGCCAGTTTCTGTTCTTGGCTGACGCATCAAAGGATGTGTGCTGAGTCAATAAAGATGCTGACACAGCCAAGAAAATGCAGCCTGAAAAACAAAGATCTCCAAATGTGCTGCATGAATCTGACTGTGTTCCAAAGCCTCAAGTCACAGCTGTTCCCCCAGACACACTGCTCCAGGCACAGCAAAGTGCTGGAATTCCTGTTATCCTTTTTTAACTAAGCAAAGCACACCCTCAAAGAATCTGTTAGTTTCATAGAACTGTTTCATATGCTGTTTAGCATGTACTGACTCTCCTTAGCCAACTTCTTTAGCTCAAAGTTTAAAATGTAACCGTTAAACCAAACACTAATTATGAAAGGTAAACATGAAAGACACGCATTGTTTTTTCCCTTCTCTGGTAAGTAGAAAGAACAACCTAATCTCAGGATCATCAATAAGAGAGAACAGTTGAATACTGTAATACATCTTTCAGGAACAGTACAATCTTGTTCCTCAAAAAAATGAAGAAAATACACAGTGCAAGTACCTAGATGTGTGTGTCTCAAGAGGCTGGAGAAACCAGGTGAAGAGGAAAACAGCTTTGGGTCAGTCTGCTGCAGGACCAAATCCAGGTTGGTTTCTTTAAATTGAAAGTTGATGATTGAGAGCTATTGTTTATAAGAGCTAAACAATTTTAAGTCCAAGCATGATTCCTATCATTTCAGAGTACCAGAGGGCCAGCTATGATATGATAAAGCAGAAAAGAAATAGATTACACGGTGCCCTTGTGGGCACTTCTGATGGAACGAGGGCTAGAGAATGACGAGACTACAAAATCACTTCATAGCAGGAGTAGGGCAAAAAAGGTGACTGGTAAGCCTCAATTTTCTACTCTACACAAGAATCCCACAAAAGAGTAAGTGATCTGCTTTAGAAAGACAGCAGAAAGTCCCACACACTGCAGCTTTGAAATTCCTGTTTAGATTCTTCAACTGCACCATAATATCCTTAAAAGTCATTAAGTTATTTGATATTTAGAAGAATTTTTTCAATTAGTAACATGTTTCATGTCTATATCTAACTGGCTCAATCAAAAAGCTATCAGTTATTGGCCTTGAATCTCTCCAAGCATTAGAGAAGGTTAAAAGGAGACAGAGCAACACAGAAACCACAGCCAGGCTGCCGGCACGGTCCTGCTGGCCATGCCAACTCAGGCTTGAGGACCTAGGAGAAAGTACAAGTGGGTAAAGACCAAGGTGCCGAGACAGTCCTTCCAGCGATGACAGAAGGAGACTGAAGAACCTTACACTCATGGAAACCTCATGTGAGTATTGCTTCTGAACCACCTAACATGAAATTTTTAAATGCAAGTGGACCACGGAAACATCTGCAAAAAAAAGCATGCAAAAACAGAATTCAAATTAGGTTAATCTTCATAATGTGCTTTTCTTTTAAAGAAACCTACCTTTCAGGTAAATAAGTTCCAGGACAGTACAAACACTGACTACTTTTCTAAGGAAAAAACCCTGAATAATCATAATTATTCCAAGACAACTAATGAAGTGAAAATGATATCTGTTGTGGTACATCTAGAAGGTCCTCCCAAAGCTCTCATGCACTCAAGTGCCTGGCTTTTGTAAGGTGACTAATCACAGAGTGATGTCCTCATGCATGGACCACAGACGAGTTCAGAGCAAAATGTGTTGCTAGGCAGTGGGGCCTCCTTGGCCCTGGGTGAATGGCGACAGTATACTTTCTGTCTGCTTCCCACTGACAGGTTTTTCTACCACGCTGTGTCTCCCTGGGAGCATGCCAACCATGGACTGAATCTTCTGCAACAGTAAGCCAAAATAAACCCCTCCCTGTAGTCATGTGTGTTAGGAACCGCATCTCGGCAATGAGAGCGTGATAAAACACACCAAGCCTACATCCCAGAAGCTGTCTATAAATTCAACACTGTATGAATCCCCCATCTTTCTATCACAGCAATAGAAGGATGAGCCTTGTTAGACACCACAGTGAGTTCAGCTGACTACTTCAGGGCCCATTTATCTGCCCCAGGTAAAAGAATCCAGTACCACAAGACCACACTGTATGTCCCCTCCTGTGACTATCCACCCCTTTAGGCAATCTACAGAGATGGATTAATGGGAGACTGGGACAGATGTAGAGAACAAGGACAGACTGCTGAAGAGCATGGGATTTCCCTCTGGGATGAAAAACTTTTCTGGAGTTAACTGTAGGAATGGCTGCACAGCTCTGTGATTATTCTAAAAACCAGTGAGTCACACACTTTAAATGGATGGGTTTACAGTATATGAAGTTTATCTCAACAAAGCCATTATCAAAAAATAGATAATGAATAGTCAGTGTAGTTAGCTCTCTATAAACATGTGTTCCCTACATAAATTAAGAAACAGAGTAATTCATGCTTAATGTGAGGTTTTAGCTCTAAAAATGTAACATTTCCAGACAAAAATACAGAGAAGGGATTTATTTGATGAGTTTGGTACATCATAGAAAAACCAGCTGTCTCAATTTCTTATATAAAAAAAGTGAAAGGTTTATTTAAAACACAAGCGACCATATGATTCCGACTTCATTTTTCACCCATCAAACCCAGAAAGACATAATTACTATGTGTTTCACAAATATGTTTCAGTACTTCATTTGCAGTTTTAACTTCTCATTTTTATATTATTTTAGATTTTCAAGAGTCGCAAAAATAAACAATTCTCTGTATACCCTTTCATCCACATTCTCTAAATGTTATGATCCTTCTCCATCTTATTCTCAGTAATCCACTCCTCCTGACTAAAATGATACCAAAAAAAGCAGCAGAAATTTTTAACAAGAAGTATTTCATACAATCTGTCTCAGGAGATGGGGAAGATTAAGAAATCGGTATGGTCCATATCGGCAATATAACTTTTAATGACGCCTCGCTAACTAATTACTATATGGAGAACTGAACTGTTCCCAGAGCTCTACTGCAGCTACCAGACGGTGATCAGAAGAAGCCCTGGAAGTACTCATTTCAGGCTAAGGAATAAACCTCTCTGCTGCTTTAGGGCAAGAGCTGGGGACAAATGTAATACTGAACTTGCTTGTTTTCATAAAAACCCTGGCATCACAGGTCTTCACCATGACCTGGTCAACTTCACTTAGCTAAATAATGGCTGAAAGATCTGAGCTCCACTGTCTGACTGCTGCTATACACTGCAGTCTGCACAGGAGGACGGAGCACCCTTACATAGCAGGTCCTTTTGGATGGAGTAGCTGATGCAGATGTACAAATAAGAAGGCAGGACTAAAAGCAGCTGGAAACAAATTATAAATAAAATATATTGTATTTCTTATAGATTACATTTCAATCATTCACTGTCAAAGTTGTACAATACCCCTTACCTCCATTATGCTAATAACACATCCATAATTTCTGAATTCTATGCATATATACCACAAACACTTTAAGCATATCTTTAAGGTTTAAAAAAAAAAAAAGTAGATCAAGTCTCTGGAGAACAGCAGCTCTGGGTGACATCTTTATATCAATCATCCATTCCTTAATTCCAGGGCCACAGGAAGAATTATAACAAATATACTGTAGGGCAGAGGGTGGACCTCAGTGGTACAGCGTGTATATAACAGCTACAAGACTCTGGGTTCAGTTGCTATCATCAAAAAAAAAAAAAAAATGAAAATAAAGCTTATTGGTCTCAGCTGCTAACCGGCAAGATGTGTTACGCAGCCAGAGATCATCAGGGCAGCTAAGACGTAAATGAGCCACGTCCAGCCCAGGCAGTTCAATACCCAGTAGTTCAGGTACACGCAAACCAACCAGACGTCACCCAGGCTATAGGTTTTCCAAACATCATATGTCTCCAAAGGCCAGCTACCCTAATTACGCAAGCACAGTAAGAACGATTCTCAGTCCTGGTAAACAGAAAATCCATTTGTGCAACTTTTCACACTGAGATCCCTGGGGTTTTACTCTCAAAGGCAAGACAGGCCGGGAGTCTAACCCCAGGTGAGGAATCTGCATGACTCTGAGTCTTCAGAATTGTGTTTAGACTCTGTTTGAAAAACTAAGATAAGGATGAGTCAGTTTTCATTCACTAATAGTTCAGCACACGTTGCCACTAATTGCGCCTTGCAGTTGAGCACCTAAAATCCAACAGCAAGTTCTGTTAATTTACCAGTCTTCCACTTGGACATAGCCCAAACACCAACTTCAAGCAATGGTCTAGAAATTGTAAATAGATTCACAGGTGGAAATGAAAAGGGGCTTAAGAAATCATCCCACGTTGCCTGCAGCCTATCGGCCCAGTCAGGACTCACAGAGGTGAGCTTCAAAGGCGTCTGTCCCCAGCCCGCAGAGGGCTGCCTCCCTGACACCCTGCGTATAGTCACAGACAACGCATTGCCAAGTGCTTGGACATTGCTGCTGCCTCTCTGGGCAAAAAAATGATTTGAGGATGGGAATCCTATCTTAATTCTGTCACAGTCCTCTACTACTCTCTTACTGCTTCCTCTCAGAATTGCTTATGAACCCTTTACATTTTTTTTTAATTTTATTTATTGATTGATTGATTGATTGATTGGTATTGGGGATTGAACTCATGACCTTACATTTGCCAGGCAGGTACTTAAGCCACTGAGCTAAATCCCCAGCCCCATTTAATTTTATTTAAAAGGAAAAAGAGAAAAAACAAAGCGGTATAAGGGTACAAGTAATACAGAACTACAAAAAAAAAAAAAACAGTAAGACATCACCAGTTAATAGATTACATATTATCATCTTAGAGATAGTTGCTCAAGTCACAGTATCAAAGCATACAAAGTGGACATTCAAACAGTGAGACTGCAAACAGCTGTGTTCAATGATCCAACCAAAAACATTAATTTGGTCAGCTATTTAACACCCCTAAACACACTTGCTGTTTTTTCCTTTAGAGCACTTTTTTTCCTCCTCTTTTTTACAACAAAATTTACACATTTTGGGTTTTATTGCTCCTTAGTTCTTATTACTTTTGGGGGGGGGAGAATAAAGTCAAATATGGCAAAACAAAGCTGTCAGTCATAACCAAGGATAGACATAGCACATGATGTAAAACAGAGTACAAGGTTATCAACAATGGTTACCATAATGCCTCTTGTTTCCTTAAAAAGAATTGTCTATCTCACTAGGTATTATAAAGTTGAACAAAACAGTAGAGAACAAGACCAATAAAACTTAAGCATTGTAAACATTACAGGACTTCCAAAGGAGACAATAGTCAAACCAGAATGGGCATCTTAGTGAGTCTTATTGCCTTCAAAGTAGTTGCCTATACCCTCAAACTTAATACTATCATACAGAATGGAACAGAGTCTAATCAGTCAAAACAAGATAGTGGGAGAATTACAGGACTTCAAAACAAGTTAATAGGAAATCAAAAAAAGTTACTACTATATATCCTGCTAATATTTTTAATTTATCCCCTTAATTAAAAAAAACCATAAAAAATAACTAAATACTTTTTTTAATGAATAAGGGAGAGATTGAACCTTTACTCAGCAGGACACTGGGGGATATTTACACTCGTCTTTTTAACTTCTATTTTGAGTTTTACAATGTGCTTTCTGGCTTATCTACTCTAATGAATTCACTGAATGTGTTCTTACACTGTACACCTACTGTGGATAGTACCTGGTAAAGCAGAGCTGTAGGAATGTCGCGGTGAGGAAAGTGCTCCTTGTTGATGTCGGGCTGGCATCTGTGATCACAGTTCCCCTCACATATTCCAGACAGGGTCACACAGGTATTAATGCAAGCTACAGCTTCCTGATCACTCATACATGTGTCACAGTGCTTTATCTCTGCCTGGATCAAGCCTAACATGTCCTAGATTTTCTCCATGGCCAATTAATTAAAAGGGAGAAACACAGCATGAGCTAGGGTTGGGGAGAGGCAAAAGGTTTCACGCAGCAAACTATCACTCACCTCAAGGAATACTCATCCAACCCCACAGTGACTCTAGTACTGTATCACCTATGTGTTTTGCTATTTGAAAAGGTATTTAAGATTAAGCACACATTACCTAAGGCTTGGAAATATTTTCACTGTCTAGTCTGAGATGAAACTGAACATTATAAATAAACAGATTAATGTACAATAGTTCAAACTAGCAGTACAGTCCACCAAGACAGGTATGAAGAAGCCTCTAGATAAAAATCTATTTCTTGGCCAAAACCTTTAACCAACACAGGCATGCACCTGTGCACGCAGGTGCAGGAGAATATCTGGTAACCCTGGTCTGACCTCTTCTATCCTCTGTGATCTCAATGCCCAGCTTTCCTGCACTCCCCAGTGGCTAAACTGGAAAATGCAAGTCACCAACAAGTAAAGCCACAAGCACCTTCTCTTAAGAAGGTTCCTGAGTAAAGCACTTCAATAGCAAATGCATGAGCCAGTCTGGTGGGCAGCCTTTTCCTTTTCACGTCCTGGTTCCCATCATATACAACGTGACCATCTCTGCTCCTTCTGCAGCAGTAGCCTGCGAGGCTCTCAGCACAGGTCACTGTTTACAAGTCCAGCACCCTTAATACTCAAGGAAAATCCAGAGGGATGGCCTTTGTCTTACTTACCTTTGCATTCCCAGCCTCAAACACATTGTCCAGCAGAGAGAAGATGTTTAAAATGTGTGGAAAGAAAAGAAGACCAGAAAAAGAAGAACACTAGGAAGAAAAATGTTAGAAAGGAGGTAGAGAAAGGAAGAAGCAGAAGGCATTAAATTCAGGCTTAGGAAATAATTACTGACTGCCTGCCACTAGCTATTGCATGAGCAGATAACTCACTCATCCAGCCCTATTTCTTCCGCTGTAAGATGACTGGACTGCAGTTCCTGATATGAGACCCTGTAATCTGTAAACACTAATATCTCATTGCTTTATACAATGCCCATCATGCTTATTACAAATTCCTTCAGGAAACATCGTTTTCCCAATGAAATTTTCAAAAGCAAAGCAGATATTGTTCTTAATGATGTCATTCTCCCACAATTTTGTTTTAAGAGACAGTGTCTAGCTGTGTTACCCAGGCTGGCCATTACCTCCTGGAGTACAGGGATCTTCCAGGGCTCCTGGCAGCTCCTGTACACAAGTACAGGCCACTGTGTCTACTGACCTTCCATTTGAAATTTTTAGGTTTCAAATTTTTTTAGAGTTTCATAATAGATACAGATATGGAAATGCAGTAACTTAAAACAACTTCAGATCTTTCCAGAATTATGGAAAACTCTCTGTAAGAAGCAGTAAAGAACTAGAGCTGCCAACAAACAGAATGAATTCCAACCAATCATTTGGTAGAGATAATCCAGGAAACATATTCATGCCAGGGCATCAGAAACATATTCACGCCAGTGCGTTGGCCAGAAGAAGGTTTCGGGGGAAAGTGTGGCACAGATCAGGAATGTGAAAGAGAGTTCTGAGTCTGGGGGCAGAAGTATGAGGCACAGCAGAATTGACCCGCTGAGGGAGGGGAGAAATGAACCATGAGCTACAGCAGGCCCAGAGGTGCTGTGCAGACCCACACCTGGGCTGTTACTAGTGTGCACACAAAGCCTTTGAGGCCTCAGAGATTTCAAAATCTTAACAACAAAAAACATTCCAGGGTTGGAACTCTGACAGCCTCCTCGTCAACCTTTCAGCACATCTCTCCCCTCCCAAAAAATGTCAATTCTAATGACACCCACATAGTAGTTCTTCATAGGCCCCAATTAGTGACTGTGGCTTGGAGCTCTCTGTTCTTCCTTGAACCACACGTGGGCAAACAGAACTGAGTGAAGCATTAGTCCCACTTGGCCAAGCATAAGCACAGCATGGGGTCTCTCACACTGCAACTTCCAACACTAAAAGCCTGCTCCATCAACACGAACTCTGAAAGCTGAGCCTCTTTCCCAAAGATTCAGTACAGTAATTGAATTATGGATGCATTTTGTATAAAGTTGATTAGTCTGAGACTTTAAGCCAAAGGTAATTTGCTTAATACAATTTCCAAGATAGAGTAGGAAAAGCACTTTCTTATATAATAAAGATGCCTCAATATAATCACTCCTGTGTTTTATGTCATTTCTAGATACACACAGACTGTGAGTCTCTGATGAGTCTTTCCACATCCACTTACACAGTACAAGGGCACCAGGCACAAATCTAGCCAGATGCAGGCAAGTGAAGTTTTATAAAGGCTGTAACTTCTGACACTCCTCACTGTTCAGTAAAATAGCAGTGCCAGCCTCCTAAAAAAACACAAAAGCCCTTCTCCACAATTGCTGCAAGTACCTTCAAGAGACCTGACTATACAGGGAAACTCTAATTCTCTTAACCAAGAAACATAAATGGACAAATCATGTTATAAAAATCTGATGAGTGAGTGCTTTTCTCCCCCATTTCAACCATGCTGATACCCTTAAGTTACTCATAGATAACATATGAGGAAGTCTGTCACTATCAACATATGCAACTACTGCTAGTCAAAAAGCACTACACTTTCTAAAACGGTACCTTGGTTTGACTTCAATTTTGACTTAATCCTAAAAATTCCTAAGCTTAAAAAAAAAGTAAAATGCAGCAAATGAAGGTCCAGCACTCTACCATACAACTAATGCTCTATAAATCATTAACTCAATTATTCATTTTTAAAAATTAATGTTTGTTAAAAAGCTGGCAACATAGCTCAGTGGTATAGTACTTATCTAGTATGCATAACGCCTAGGATTGATCTCCAGAACCAAAAATTATAAGAAAAAGAATTTAATATGCTCTATGAGTTGAAGATACACTAGTAAATTAAACAAAAAATTCTGCAATTGCGCAATCAAGTTTTTTACCAAGTGAAATATATTGATAATAAAGGACATTGCTGAGTATGATGGCACACATCTGTAATCTCAGCATTCAAAAGGCTAAGACAGGAGTATTACCACAAGTTCAAGGCCAGCCTGAACTCTATAGCAAGACTCTGCCTAAAATATAATAATAATAATAATAAATCATAATCAAAGGGATATGCAATATAAAAAGTAATGATGGCAAAGAAAATGAAAAGATAAGCTATAGACTGAGAGAAAATATTCACAAAATGCTATCAGATAAAGTATTAGTATTCAAAGTATAGATTAGTGTTCAAAATATACAAAAAAAGTCTTGGAGAACCAGGCCTCACAAGGAAGTGATCCCTGACTGGAAACCAGCGCCATGCTCAGGTTGCTGCCAAAGTGAGGACAGCCAGACCCAAGCCGCTCCGTGAGTCAGAGCCACTCGCGGACTGCAGAGGGCAAGAACAAGGCCTCGCCAGGAGGAGATCCCTGCCTGAAAATCGTATCATTTTCATTATTTTCTTGGGTTGGGTTTTATTCTCTTTTGTTTTGTTTGATTATGTTAAATCTAATGGCATAAACAGCTATTTAAAAGTTAGCAAGACGCTCAATCCCTGGTACCGATAAAAACGAAAAAGCCAAAAAAAAAAAAAAAAAAAAAGTTAGCAAGACGGGGGCTGGGGATTTAGCTCAGCGGCATAAGCACCTGCCTTGCAAGCAGGCAGTTGTGAGTTTGATCCCTGGTACCGATAAAAAGGAAAAAGACCAAAAAAAAAAAAAAAAAGTTAGCAAGACATATTACAGTAACCATTTTGAATTTATTATTGGCTTGTTCTGAAGTCCTTTATTGCATTCATTGTTTTTATTGTTTCTATTCTATTCTGTTCTGTTCTATTTTTACTATGTCGAAAGGTATCTGCAGCTATTTTGAAGACAACAAAAGGCATTATGGTAACTACTGGTGATTTTGCAAGGTTTTGAAGTCCTGTATCACTTATACTGGTTTATTTTGATTGGTTTTATTCTGTTTTATTTCCCTTGGTTTTATCCTCTTTAAAATAAAAAATTAAAAATTTTAAAAGAACTCTTAAAGAATCGTTAAGAGTATAGTCAATTAAAAAGTAGCCACAGTTCTGAATAGACAACTCAGTGAAAATGAACATGTGATAAATAAGCTTACGAAAAGATAATCTCATGTGTTACTAGAGAATTGCAAATTAACACAGCAATAAAATATCACTGTATACCACCTATCAGAATGACTAAAATATCTAACAAAGACTACTCAGAAGCTGACAAGTATGTGGTATAACAAATTCTCATTCATTGATGGTAGAAATGCAAAATCATACAGCCACTTTGGAAGAAGCTGACCACATTCCTACACAGCTAAACATAGTCTTAACCACACAACCCAACTATCCCACTTTTAGGTATTCACTCAATTAACTTTAAAACTTGCAACACTACAAACACCTGACATGAATTCCAAAGACTGAAGCAACCAAGATGTTCTTGAACAGGAGAATCAAGGATAGGTAATCTTTAGTACACTCACATAATGGACTATTATTTAAAGAAGATATGGAGCCACAAAAATATATCAAAGAAACTTAATTACATATTGCTAAATGAAAAAAGCCAGCATAAAAAAGCTACACACTGCATAAATTCAACTATAGGACCTTATTCGAAAGGCAAGCTACAAAGACAGCAAAAGATCGGGGGCTTCCAGGGCTTGTAGAGCAGGAGAAAGAGAACAGATAGGCAGATTTTAGGACCATGAGACTATTCTGTTAGCTACTGTAACCATAGATATGTGCTAGGCATTTGACTAATCCACAGAACTGTGCAACACTCTAACAATGGATCTTAGTCAATAATAATGTATTATAACCAATACGTCTCACTATCTTGACCAATATTCCACCCTAATTTAAAATGTCCACTGAGTTCAGTGGTGCATACCTGTAATTCCAGCACTCTGGGAGGCTGAGGCATCACAACTTTAAGCCCTGCCTGGGTGACTTAAGAGACTTCGCAACATCCTAATTCAAAATAAAAAAAAATTTAAAAAGGAGCCGGGGGTGCAGCTCAGTGTGCAAGATCTGGGTTTAATCCTCACTACTGCAAATACATACATACATACATACATATATAAATGTTAATAATAAGCAAAGTTGTGGGGCTGTGGAAGATGCAGGGATATGCAAACTTTCTGCTTTCTGCCAAATTTTTCTGTAAACCACTAACAATGTTCCAAGCTTTATTAAAAAACATCCAGTCCTCAAAAACCTTATATTCTATCTACTTCTAAAATGAAATTAGCATAAACAAAAATTAACAAAAGAAATAAAGTATCAAAAACCACATATAAGAATATCAATACACTATCAACATTCTGAGTAACAAGCTACTACCAATATGGCTTCCACAGGGTCTCTCAGCCAAGTGCCTCCTGGGCTCTCATGGCACACAAATGTGTCTCTAACTACGCAGTGGTGGGATAAGCTGGTAAGCGCATCCCATCAGGTACTCTTCAAACGCAAAGGAATCTACCGTTATCACAGTAACCAAGAAATTCTCCTCCAGTAAAGAACCTAATGCAGAGAGAATTTAAACAAATCACAGCCTGCGATCTCAGCCTCCACCACACAGTATTAAGGAACTACTTACCGCACTGCAGGTTACCTCGTTACCTCCAAGTGTCAAAGGCAGCAAGAGGCAACAAATGTAATCTGTTTATAAACTGGAAATTAGCTTAACATAATCAAAAAGAAGATCGTAACTTCTCCTAGTTTCAAACTCTGTTAACTAACACTCGGCATGTTCGATGCCTCCTTTTGTTCCACACAGTGGTCCCGCAGTGGTGGGGAAGGCATAACTCTGCCACCCATACTTTCAACACTATACAAAACAAATGTCTGAGATGACGAATCACAATCTTCCCCTTGCTAAACTCTTACTATGGTACTCATACAGCAAAACGCATTGCCTTTAAACACATAGCGAAATACTCCAGCCAGCACCCTAAATTATCAAGGGGTAAGATAAAACTGGGAAAAAGGAAAAAGTATTTATAAACATCATCTTTTGTGGTCAGTATAAACACATTCTTAGAGCTACCACATCCCAAAATAACTTGTCTTTAATGAAAACTCTGATCACACGATTACTAGATGCAACCTTAACTCCAACCTGTTTTAGACAACAGTCTCCTTAAAGGAGAATAGAATCATAAACACCACCTCACAAGTAGTATTACTGTAGAAGTTCACACATTCTTCAACACAGGGCTCCAGATTTAGGCTAACTCTAATCCTCACACCAGTGTGTGTCTGCAGAGCACAGCTGTCCCATGGACATTCTGGATTGCTCTGTAATGTAATAAACAGTAAAAGAATGTGGTGTCACTTAAGGAGACACTAATTCCCTGTGCTGAGCACAGGGTACTAAAATGTTGCCCTAAAATTATCATTTCTAATGTCTCCAAATATATCAACCATAAAATAAGTATTAAGGTCCTGTCTCAAAATAGTCAGATATACATGATCCCATTAAAAAGTCAAGAAACTTGAGTTCTTGCCTGCTAGACACTGGGCCAGCCACTTCACATAAATACTCCAGTCACAAAACGAAATATCAACATTACCAAGAAATGCACGCCAAAAGAGAAGCCAATGAAAGTAGGACAGAGAAACACAATGGTATGTAGGTGCCAGGCTGCTTTAGCCAGTAAGAATAAGCAATGTCAAGAAAGAGAACATGTCAAAATCTTCACTTTTAAAATTGGTGTATTTTTAGTCTTTTTTACCACATCTCTGTCATAAGCATTCATCATTTGGTAAACCAAATGTCACATTTATATATAGAAATACATGGCAACTTTACAATATAACATGTAAATATTTCATGTGATGGGAAAAAGGAATAAAAGAATATGTAATTTACTTACTAACTGAATCATGGAAGTACTTCTGAAAGTGACATTTTTACTGTGATGACCTCTCCTGATTGGAGGAACATGACAGGAACTGCAGGGCTGAAGGAGCCACACTAGACAAACCACGGGTCCCCAACCTCCCCCAGAACGGCAGGGAACCAGCCATCGACACTCATCGGCTCACTGCTTCCAAAGGGAAAGAAATGAACTAGGCATTCTTTAAAAGTACAAATGGTTTTATTCTCAATTTATCTGACAGCACATCAGAAGTAAACGATCAGAATCTGGGTCAATGAATGGAACAGAGTATTTAAAATCACAAGTAATTTTGTGACAGGGTACCCCCAAGTAACAGTTGACACATGAGCTCCAACCTCAGGAGGCTGCTGCTAGCAATCGGAGCTCTCCTGGAGCTGGTGTGATGCCCCCAGTAGCTGCACCTCTGTAACGCACACCCTTCCCACCTCTGGCCACAATGCAGCACCCAGGCTGTCAAGTGACCTCTCCATAGCACCATCAACAGCTTCCAGGCCTGAGTCACACAAAGCAGCTCTCCACGGGAGCCCTGCTCCCCCTGGCTCTCCAACCCCTCGCTCGCTTGGGAGAGAGCAAACTGCCACACTGAGCACCCAGTGGGGCTTCCGGCCAGCAGCGCGCAGGGAATTAAGGCCAACCACAAACACGCCCTCCCAGAAGACACCTTGCCAGTCTGCCTGGCGAGGCCTTGGGAAGCAACACAGCTCGCCAGCCACCTACCCCGAAGCAGGGGAGCCAGAAACACTCAGTCAACCCATTGCGAGATGATTTCTCATCACAGAAAGTATATATGAGGGGAGGAATATTTGCTGTTTTTAGGTCCTGTGTTTCTATGTAAATTTGTTTATACAGCAAGTTAATCCACTCATCTTTTTCATCTTTTTTGTTTCCCTTCTTTGCAGTACAGATGATTAAACCCAGGGGCCACCTGAGCTACCCATCGGCAGCCTTTTTTAATTCTGACTGTCCAGGTGGGGTTAACTTGCAATCCTCCTGTCTCAGCCTTGCAAGTAGCTGAGAATACAAACATTTATTTTTGGGCCTCTTAGCTCACATAAATTACTGGTGACCATATGCATTTAATTCTTCTTTCATTCTGTCTCTGCTATACACATATACTTTACTCATTTCCTCTATAACCACCCAAATTTGAGCCCCTGCTATCTTACTATAACAAATGTCACAAAAACCTACATACTGCACTGCACCTCTATACCAAGGACTCTAAATTCACAAATGGTACACAGAGGACAGTCAGGCGACACAGTAATGTGAACCAAGTGTAAGGTAACAGGCAAGCAGGGGTGAGCGAACTCCCTAAGGTGCTAGCTTTTTTTTTCCTACCTTATTTAAAGAAAGAAAGATAAAATTTTTAAAAACAAAATAGAAAAAATGAGAAAAAAGTAGAAAACAGAATTTAAAAAATTAACATCATAAAATCAGTAGTTGATAGATTACATATTGTCACCTTAACAATAGTTGTTAAAGTTAAAAAATCAAAGCATAAAAAGTGGCTAGGCACTCAAACATTAACAGTGCAATCTGTTCCATTCAATGATCTAACAGAAATTTAGTAATATCATATCTACCTTACTTACATACTATACATATACCGCTATATCCTTTCACTTTTACAATATTTATTATACTTTTTGGATCCCATTATTCTCTCAGTTCTTATTTTTTACACTACAGAGACAATGTGATATTTACTAATGTGAGTCTTGTTTGTTTCACTAATGAGGATATTCTCAAATTGCCTCTATTTACCAAAAAAGGCCTCAAGATCATCCTTTTTTATAGCAGAACAGTATTGCATTGCATAAATATACCACATTTTTTTTATTCACTCTGCACTTGATAAGCATTTCAGTTGTTTCCAAGATTTAGCTATCACAAATCGTGCTGCTATGAATATGGGTACACATATACCACTGTGACATGTTCTTTTCAATTTTTCTTGGAAAATACCCAGGAGGGGGAATAGCTGGATTGAATGGAACTTCCAATCCTAGTTTTTTGAGGAATCTCCATATTGATTTCCATAGTGGGTGCACCAGTCTGCACTCCCACCAACAATGGAGAAGTGCTCCTTTTCCCCCACATCCTCACCAACATTTGTTAGCAGTTGTTTTCTTGAAGGCAGCCGTTCTTTCTGGGATGAGATGAAATCTCAATGCTGTTTAATTTGCATTTCTCGAATGACCAATGATGGTGAACATTTCTTCATGGATTTATCTGTCATTTGTGTATCTTCTTCTGAGAACTGTGTGCCCATCTCTGATGCCCATTTTTGGAGGGGTCTTTGAATTTGGGGGGCTTGATACTTTTCAGTTCTTTTTATGTTCTGGATATGTCTTTTGCTCAGGGATTGTTGGCTAAAATTATGTCTCCTTCTGTGGGTTTTCTTTTCACTTTGTTGTGATTTTTTTTTGAAGTGCAAAAACTTTTTAGTAATATGAGATCCCAGTTGTTGATTCTTTGAAGTACTTCCCCTGCCGTCTGCATTTTATTCATGAAATCTCTCACTATCCCGATGGCTCCAAGACTTTTTTACCTACCTTGACTTCCAATAGATATTGCGTTTCTGTTTTAATATTTAGATCCTTGATCCATTTTGACTTTAGTTTAGTGTCTGGTGATAGGTATGGGTCTCTTTTTAGTCTTTGCATGTGGAAAGCCAATTTTTCCAACACCATTTATTAAAGAGGCTATCTTTTTTCCAGTGAACTTGTTTAGCCCCTTTATCAAATATAAGGTGGCTGAGTGTCTTTGTAGTAGTGTTTGCATCTTCTAATCTGTTCCATTGATCCTCAGGTCTATTTCATTGCCATGCTGATTTTATCACTGTGGCTTTGTAGTATAGTTTCACGTCAGAAATTGAGATACCTCTTGTCTTGCCTTTGTTGCCCAGAATCATCTTTGCTATTCTAGGTTTCTTCAGTTTCCACATGAATTTTATGAATGTTTTCTCTAGATCTGTGAAGTATATAATGGTATTTGGATGGGGATTGCATTGTATAACACTTTGGGGAGTAGGGCCCTTTTCTTCCGAACCAACAGCAAGGAATATCCTTCCATTTTCTAATATCTTCTTCAATCTCCTTTTTTAGTGAAGCACAATTTTCAGAATATAGGTCTTTTATATTCTTGGTTAGGCTGACTCTCTAGGTATTTCATTTTTTTATATATTATTGTGAAAAGTGATATTTCCATAATTTCTCTTTTGGTGAGTTTTTTGTGTACAGAAATGCTATTAATTTTTGAGTGCTGAATTTCCATCCAGTCATGCTGCTGACTTTATTACCTCTAGCAGTCCTTTAATGGAGTTTTTGGGGCCTTCCATGTAGAGTATCATGTCATCTGCAAATAATAATAATTTAACTTCTTCTTTTACTATTTTTATTCCTTTTATTTCTATTGTCTGATTGCTCTAGCTAATATTTCCAGAACTATATTGAATAGGACTGGTGATAGTGGACATCCTTGTCTTGTTCCTGATTTTAGAGTGAGGGGTTTCAGTTTTTGTCCATTTAGTATAATGTTGGCTGTTGGTTTGTTGTTGATGGTCTTTATAAGATTGAGCTACATACCGTCTATTCCGAGTTTCTGTAGGGTTTTTAATCATGAAAAGGTGTTGGCCTTTATTGAGAGCTTTTTCTCCATCTATTGAAATGATCATGTAATTTTTATTTTTGGCTCTGTTGATGTGGTATATTACATTTATTGATTTGTGTATGTTGAACCATCTCTACATTGCTGGAATAAATCCCACTTGATCATGGTATATAATCTTCTTGATGATTTGCTGCATTCTATTTGCCAATATTTTATTGAAAATCTCTGCATCAATGTTCATTACTGAGATTGGTCTATTGTGCTCCTTTCTGGTTGGGTCTTTCTTTGGTTTTGGTGTCAGAGTGATGCTATAAGAATGAATTAGGGAGGACTGCTTCTCTTTCAATTTCATTGAAGAGGTTAAGGAGTATTAGCATTAAATCTTCTCTGAATTTCTTATAGAATTCAACCATGGATCCATCAGAACCTGGGCTTTTCTTTGTTGGTAAGTTTTTAATCACATTTTGATTTCAGTAACTGAAACTGGGTTATCCAAAATTGCTAACCTTCTTTACTGAGCTTTGGTAGTTCATATGTTCCTAGAAATCTGTCCATTTTCTCTGTGTTTTCCACCCTATGTGAGTAGAGATTTTCAAAGTACGTGTTCATGATCTTTTGAATTTCCATGGGATCTGTAGTAATTTCCTTCTTTTCAGTCCTTATTGTGTGGATTTGAGTTTTTCTTTCTTTTTCATGATAAGGTCGGCCAGAGGTTTATCAATTTTGTTTATTGCCTCAAAAAAACAGCACCTTGATTCATTAATTTTTTATATTTTTTAGTTGAAATTACATTAATTTTTGCTCTAATCTTTACAATTTCCTCCCTTCTATGAGCTTTGGATTTGACTTGCTCTTCCTTTTCTAGAAGCTTGAGATGCAGCATTAGACTATTTATTTGTGTTCATTCCATTTTCTTGATGTGACTATTTATTGCAATATATTTCCCTCTTAGGTCTGCTGTCATTGCGTCCCATAGGTTACGGTACGTTGCATCTGCATTTTCACTGTACTGTAGGTATTGTTTTATTTCTTCTTTAACTTTATCTGTAACCCACTGGTTGTTCACAACAGTGTTATTTAATTTCCATGTATTTATGCAGGTTTTGCAGGGGTATTTTGCCACTGATTTCCAATTTTGGTGCACTATGATCAGATATTATGCATGGGATAATTTTGCTCCCTTTGCACTCAGTTAAGAATGCTTTATGGGTTAATATATGGCTTATTTTGGAGACTGTCTTTTGTGCAGCTGAGAAGAATGTATATTCTGATGTGGCTGGGTGGAACACTCTGTAAACATCCACTAAGTCCATTTGTTCACAGGTGTGATTCAGTTCTGTTATTTCTTTGCTGACTTTTTATCTAGTTGATCTATGTCTTTGTGACAATGGGGTGTTAAGGTCTCCTATTACAATTGTGCACTTGTGTGTTTGGTTTCTCATGTCCATCAGTACTTGTCTTATATAGGTGGGTGCTCCTGTACTTGGTGCATATATAATTGTTAGCTCTTCCTCTTACAGTTTTCCACTTACAAGTATGTAGTGGCCTTCTTTATCTCTTTTAATCCTTTTAGGTTTGAAGTTCACTTTGTCTGCAAACAGAATAGCTACCCCTGCTTTTTTCTGGGTTCCTGTTGCATGGAATACTGTTTTCCACCCTTTGACTTTTAATCTATCAGTTTCCTTTTGAGTCAGATGTTTCTTGTATACAGCACATTGTGGGATCCTGTTTCTTGATCCATTCTGTCAACCTATTTCTTTTGATAGATACGTTGAGCCCATTTATATTTATGGATATCACTGATATGTTCTGGCTTGACTTTGCCATGTTGTGTTCCTATTGTTGGTTTCCTTCCTTGTTTAATTTCTTGTACAGTCTGGTGGTTTCTTCCTGTTGTTGTTCTGGACATTGTAGTCATTTTTATCTCTATCTAGCATGTCTTTCAGTATTCTTTTCTAGGGTTGGTTTGGTGGACATGAATTCCCTCAGTTATTCTTTGTCATGGAAGTATCTTGTTTCTCCATTAAATTTGAAAGACAGTTTTTCTGGGTACATCAGTCTGGGTTGAAAATTGTTTTCTTTTAGGGCTTGAAATACTTCACTCCATGCTCATCTTAACTGGAAGGTTTGTGCTGAAAAGCCTGCCATGATTGTAATAGGCTTTCCTTGATAGTTGAGTTGCATCTTTTCTCTAACAGCTTTTAGTATTCTGTTTTTATGGTATAAGTCTGAGATCTTAATTATTATATGTCTGGGTGTGCATTTATGTTGGTTGTGACTATCTGGCATTCTGTATGCCTCACTTATTTGTCTATCAGATTTTTTCCCTATGTGTGGGAAATTTTCTGCCATTACTTTTGTGAATAGTTTAGTTACACCATTTGTATTGAGTCCTGCATCTTCACTGAGGCCTATTAATCTTATATTGTTTCTCTTGCCATCGTCTTGAAGCTGCTGGATTGTCATTTCATGCTGCTTTGTTGTTTTTATAAGTTCTATCCTTTCATGATCCCTATCTATGACTCTGTTTTCAAGGTCTAAAATTCTATCCTCAGCTTCATTTAAATGTTTCTGCCAGCTTTCAATAGAATTTTTTTGTTTTTTGGCTATCTCTTTGCATTTTTTTTAATCGATTCTGCTTGTTTTCTGCATTGTTCATTCAAAGTTTCAATCAATTTCCCATGCCTCTGTATCTTTTTATCTATTTCTTCTCTAGGTATGTTGAGCAACTTATTGACTAAGGTTGTTATGTCTGTCTTTACGTTAGACATTATTTCTAATTTGATTTCCTCTATAGCCTCATGGATTTGTTTCTTTACTTTATTTGCTATCTTTTCAGAGATTCCTGGTGTATGACTTTTAGAGTCCTCTATTTCAGTGCTGCCTGTACTTGCTCCTGATGGACTAGATGTTTGAGATTGCACTTTGCCTTTTCATTTTGTTGTTTTCTTTTTTTGGTTTTTTTTTTTTTTTTCTTTTTTTTCTGGACCTAATACTGCAGTTGATCTTTGGATCCAACCCGTTCTCCCCAAACCTTGAACTACAGCAAATTACTGTGTTGGCTGGTTGGGAGACTCAGGAACCCCTCACCCAAACAGAAGACCTCAGCAGGCCAGGGATCGAACTCACGACTGCCTGCTTGCATGGCAGGCACTTATGCCACTGAGCTAAATCCCCAGCCCCTCATTTTGTCATTTTCACCTTTTGGGTAAATATTTGGTCTTTCAATCCCAATAGTCTCAACTGTCCATAGTGGGAATTTTAAGGTGGTTGATGTCTGGCCAATTTCTGGGTACCACAATGAAGAGGAGAGCCAGTCACCTGAATTCCTCCTACAAGGCCTATTTCATGAGTCCTACATTCTTTCTGGGCTAACTAGCCTAGAAGTACTGATGTTGGTCAACTCTTAGTTCCTGCTGTTGCTATGTCTTCAGGTTGTTGCAGGTCACCAGATCTCTCTGACTATAGTGTTTGTGTCAACTGAGGCCCTGCTGTGTCACTGGGGGTCTCATAAGCTCTTTTTATTTTCTCTAAGTTGGTGGAGGCCTTATTGGTGGGCTCCTTAACCTGTCTGATGTTCTCTGTGTGGAGGAGAAGATTACCCACTCTCTTGCCAGGTTGTCAAGGTCTTACAGTAAGAGAGTTTCACTTCCACTCTTATTTACCCACCGCAGACCTCTATTTTAGGAGCAAACTCACCACACTGACTAGGGCTTGCTGAGGTCTTTTGTTTGGGTGAGGGGTTCCTGAGTCTCCCAGCCAGCCAACACAGTAATTTGCTGTAGTTCAAGGTTTGGGGAGAACGGGTTGGATCCAAAGATCAACTGCAGTAATAGGTCCAGAAGGCACATGGGTTCCCCAAGGGGTGGGCCCAGTGGCAGTAGTGCTAGGCGACCCAGGCCTGCCGGGGTGTCCAGGTGTTCCCATGGAGGGGTGGGCCTAGCAGCGGCAGTCTGAGGCAGCTAGGTCTTGCTGGGGCATCCCAGATGTTTACGGCCGAGGGGCAGGCCCAGCGGCAGCAATCCGAGGTAGCTAGGTCCTGCAGGGGGTGGCCCATGTGTTCACAGCTGAGGGATGGGCCCAGCAGTGGCAGTTCAAGGAGGCTAGGCCATGCCAGGGTGTTCTCAGTCAAGGGACAGGCCCAGCAATGGCAGTCCAAAGCAGGTAGGTCATGCCAGGGCGTCCCAGGTATTCCAGGTGCTAACTTTTGTGCATCTTCAACCAGCTGGTACCACATGAGGCCTGGTGTTCTTCAATCACTTGCTTTTAAAGAAGAATTTGAACTCTGAGTTTTTACATGGTTTTCTCAATTTTCATATTTTGGCTTAAAGTTTTACATTACAGGGTCCAGATATACCTACTGTCTGGATTCGGTCCCAGAATCACTAGTTTCCAACCTCCCTCTACAGCAATTTTTCTAAAATTTCTCTTGGATTCTGATTCCCTTGCTCAAAACATGTAATGGTTTCCATGAGCTAGGAGGAACCAAACTGCTTAACTGGCATTCACAGACCTTGACCTGTGATGACCCAGTCTGCCCGCCTATCTACAGCCTGCTGGGTCGTTCAACAGAAGACTGACCTCTCAACATCTGCTAACACACTCTTTCCTTCCCCCACACAGTGATCCAGCCCACTTGCTCCACTGGCCCTGCTCCTGTCCTGGGGACACACCAAGTGCCACTTGCTAAGGGCACAGTGATCTGCTGCCTGGACTCTGAAGTCTTCACAAAGAGCTGTTAAGATGCCTTTCAGCACTCACTGTGTCAGTTCAGTCATTCTTTTACTGCCACACTGAACTTTTCTTCTTGAACACTTACACTGCTCAGTAACTATTCTGTAATAAATCTATAGTATATGGATTCGATGCACTTCAATTCACAGTTATAAAACACCCAGAAGTCATCAATGACTGTACTCTATGCTAAAAATTACACAAAGATGAAGCACAATGCCTGACCTCAATGCCTAAGTTTAAAGATTCTTTAGAAAGCACTTTTTTCTCTTTAAATAAAAAAAAAGAAAAAGAAAAAGAAAGCAAGATGCAAACAGCTTCTATTGCCCACTGTGATAAAATATTAAGGAAAAAAGCTATCAAAACTGAACTTGGCCAAGGAGACCCACAAAGTCACCAAAATAAAGAACCCTCATCCACACTCTTCAGTGTCACTGAACTCCAGAGGTCACTGTCAATCCCGCCTGCCTACGTCCACTGCCAGCATCACTCACTACTGGCACAGTTTCACACCATTCAATTTATTTCCCTTCCAGGTCTCCTCATCTTTAAATAGAATGTGGCCATTGTAATTATGGACAAGATGGGTGTCAATAAATATTTTACTTTTAGATATCAGACTAAGTTTTTATGAGATATAGTTTCAAAACAACACTTCTGTTAAAATAGACAGTGAAGCATTTCAAGGCCCAGAGCTTGGATACTGGTTTCCAGTGCCAGCCTCCAGTAAGACCAATGAGAGCTCCTTTAAGAAACAGCTATTTCTAGTGCTGGGGCAAGAATGAATACACAAGGAGCTTGCTGCATCTCACAGCATCAGGAAAGTAAGGATGTGCTCAACAGCTGAGCAACTGGACAGGGCAGATGTACACAGGTGACAACCTGAAAGAGCTTCCAAACACCAAAACCAGAGTCATCTGAGGAACAAAGCAACACATCCTCACTGATGCAAAAGACTGAACAAATAAAAAGTTAAGAAGAGAGAAATTCCTTCACAGCAGAGTTCCAACTACTCTCCTCTGCGCACAAATCACACTGAGAACTTGCCGTCCAGGTCTGGTCTAGGCTAGGATCTGGCAAACACCACCTGGGCCAGATCAAGATGAAGGTGACAGCACTGTGTCGCACAGGCAGCCTGTGGCCACACTGCATGTTCAGAATAGCACGTCACCTTTGTGATCTTCCTCACAAAGATTATAACCCCAATCTAACCATGAGAACATCAGATAATCTCGCCTTAAAGAACACTAACTGATCCCCGAGCAGTGCTCTCAAATCCATCAAGGTCAGGCAGGGATGCTGCTCCGAGGCAGAGCACATGCACAGCACATTTGTGGCCCTGGGTTCAATCTGCAGCACTCCACCCAACAAATAACCTGACAAAGTCACCAAAAACAAGGGAAATTGCAGGGCCAAGTGCTGCAATTTTGTAATCCCAGCATTCAGGAGACTGAGGCAGCAGGATCTCAAATTAGATGCTGCACAGCAAGACCTTGTCTCAAAACAACAAAATCAACAAATATCTATATTAATGTAAGATGATAACTACTGTGGGAAACTAGATGCAGCATATTCAACAACTATCTATAAAATCTTTGCAATTTTTCTGTAAGTCAAAAAGCATTATAAAATTAAAAATCCATTTCAAACCTTAAAAAATGTCAACAGGGTCGTATTTGAAAAAAAATCTGACTAAAAAAGAAGACTTGGGCTTAATATGTCTTATGATACAGACATTTTATAAAAACAAACTCTGGAAGCTAAGTATGATGGTGCATACCTGTAAGCCCAGCATTTGGGAGGCTGAGGCAAGAGGACTGCCGTGAGTTCAATGCCAGTTCAACTACATATCAAGACCCTGTGTTAAGGGGGGAAAAAAGGACACTCTCTGCAACAAAATTATTCAATTTTATTTAAAAAAAGCT
Source organism: Cavia porcellus (assembly GCF_034190915.1). Classification (NCBI taxonomy): domain Eukaryota; kingdom Metazoa; phylum Chordata; class Mammalia; order Rodentia; family Caviidae; genus Cavia; species Cavia porcellus. The sequence goes on from NW_026947493.1 coordinate 2,683,352, forward strand.
CCTTAGCACTAAACTTCCTCTACCACATCCAAGGGTTTTATTTTAAATATCATTACAAAATCACATGTTTAAGAATCACAATCAGTGATTCCTCAAAAAACTAGAACCAGAGGTCTCATTCAATCTAACTGGGTATCTTCCCAGAAGAATTAAAAACATCATACCACAGCAATGTATGTGCGCCCATGTTTAATAGCAGCAAAATTTGTAATAGTTAGATCTTGGAAACAATCTAAATGCCCTTCGATTGAGGAATCAATATAAAAGATGTGGTATTTTTATACAATGGAGTACTACTCAGCCATAAAGGATAAACTGAAGGCTTTTATAGCTAAATAGATGCAACCTGAGACCACACTCCTAAGTGAAATACATCAGACACGCATGTGTAAATATATTGTCTCACCACTGAGAGAAGCTGAAACAAACATGTATATGATATATGTATGTATATATATATACACATATGTATATATGTGTGTATAGTTAAGACAGCTATAATATTGATTTCTCTGATGTGCTGATGAAAAAAATTTGTGCTGGTATTTTTCGGACAATTGAATGCAGATGTCTTGTGCTCTGGGTGAATGATTTAGGGATGATAAGGTGCAATGTATAAGGTGCACTGTTGCTCCCTGATTGATGTGTTTTGGAATTTTGTTTTATATTTTTTCTTTTTCTCTTGAAATAAAAGATTTAAAAAATAAATAGATAGAATAAATCACAACCAAATGAACATTTAAATATACCCAGAAGAAAATAAGTTTCAACGAGAAAAACATTATGATAACTTACTACGCAATCGTTAACAATTATAGGAACAAAATACACATAAAAATACTATTTGGGAAAGCTAAGGTGGCCCGGTATATTTTATAAATTAATTTACTGGAAATTAAGAAAGAAAACACTGCTTAACTTCTCATTGATAACAATGTGTCTTTCCTGGAGAACACGACTTATTACAGACAAGTGGGCGTCTGCCCTGCTGAGCCCCAGAATTCCAGGCCACAAGCAGCACATGAGTGGGGAGCAGAAGCACAGGGCTAGACTGTGGTTGGCTCATTTTCTAAAAGAGGAAAATATCTGGGCTTTTAAATTGTTGGTTAATTGAGCTCACTATTCTGTCCCTAGGTGCCATGGGCTTGGGCACCCTAGTCCCTGCATATTTTTAACCCAAAACAAACCAGGATCAAATGTCATGTATGCTGACAATACCAACGATGGGAAAGAAAGGCACTCACGGCCTGCCTGTATGCCATGTCCTGCCCTTTTAAAATTAATGCACTGGGGCGTCAGACAGCAAATGACACACCCCAAAGGGCAAAAGAAACAAAATTTGAGTAAGAGTTTAATACAAGCTCCACGCAAAACCCGTCTAAACTCTCAACTCCAACATCAGTCAGCATCATGACTTTTACGAACATTCCACTTCTGATTCTTACCACAGTGAAATTTAGCACCTTAAAATACCAGGACCTAATCATACTAAAGTATGATTTCCTTGAAAGCCTTTGTTGCTGCATAAGGACAAAAAAAAAAAATCTACTAATTTATCTATTCTTATTCATTGAAATACTGCATTATAAACTGCCATTACATTCCCTTAACTAAGACAGCAGCAATAATCAACATTTTACTAGACTATTGGGTAGCATGTGGCATGTGGTACTCCAAATTTACAAGCAGTAATTCACTGCATCTCACAACAGCCCCGTGAAGTAGGTACAGTCACAGCTCCTGTGTACAAATGAAAGACCCAAAGCACAAGGATGTTCAGAGAGCAAGCACTGAGAGTGACCGAGAGGATGGGAATGCCTGAGCTCAGTCCATGAAAGAAACAGTTTACGAGAACTGATCTTATGACTCATGATGAAATGAACAAATGCTTTGAAGGAAAAAAAGGCACTACAGTACCCAGTGCTGATTCTGGAGTGTCATGATATGAAATCCAACAATACTATTAATCTTTGTTGAGAGCGATTTTAGTCTGCTTTAGTTTATTTAATATCAACATAAATGAAGATACGGATAAATGCGCCCTATTACTTTTCATTAGATAGTTGAACAGAACTATTTGCAGTCTCCCTTTTTGAATTCCCATTTATATGTTCCACTTTTCTATCTTGAACAATTATTTGTGGGGGGACAATATATAAACATCAACAAGTGATTTATTATTATTTTTTTCTTTGAAAGGTATGTACTATTTCTAACCATTTTCCATTTTGTTTTGTCTTTCTTTAAATAAAAATTTTTTAAATCTAAAAAAAATCTATAAAATCAGGACCAGGGTAAATGCGTAATCAAAATAAACACTATTATAGTGACAACAATACAATATAGGAAGACACTTGAGTTCTGTAACTTATGCATGGAACTTTCATTTATTCAAATATTATCAGTCTAGGTATTTTAATATCAAGCTATATTTCTACTATATGCTTTATTCTAATGAATAGATGGAGGCACTATAATCTAACCAGTTTGCACAGATCCATGAAAATGTACAATGATTGTGTAAAAGTGTACAGTGATTATACACTAATCAAACAAAGGAAAATACAAAGACAAAAAAAAGGAAAACAGAAAGTTGCTCTAACAAAAGAAATCCCCATTTCCCAAAAGGCTCTGAGATCAAAAGCTGTTCACAGAAACACTTGGTAGAGGCTAAATAGCCTCACAGTTGCGTCACCACACCTAACCGGACTGGAAGTGAGTGTGAGACGCAGACACACTGAGAATGAAACAGGCCCACAGCTGCACGATTGGAGCAGCTGAGCTCCAAAGCTGCCTCACGTCCACACCACTGAAATCCTTGCCTTCCTTTCAGCCTTTTTGAGTATCGTGAGTAAATCCCTGTAGCTTGTACAGGTAACAATAGAGAAGAAACTAAGACACAGTTTTATGCACACTGTAGGAGAGAACAATCAGGTAACATGGATTAGTGCTGGCAACCAGGAAGATGGAATGGAATATGGTAAAGAAGATTCTCAGAGTACCAGATGTGACAAGGGAATTATTCATGAACTTGTAACTTTAAAAATAGATAACATCTTCTAGCTATTCTAGAGGCACACACACACAGTGATAACTAGGTAACAATAAGTCTATCTAGTGATTTCTAAATATGAAGACTCATGGAAATAAACAGAATGACTTCACAGAATAACTAATTCCAGAAGGGGGGTAGAAAAGCAAAGTGAGCTGGAAACAACTTGTGTCAGAAAGCAAAGCAATGTTAAAGACTAATGTAAACGTGGTAAAAGGGCATGAAATCCAGCCAGGCGTGGGGGTGCACACCTGCAATCCCAGCTCTCGGGAGGCTGAGGCAGGAGGATCAATGTGAGTTCAAGGCCAACCTGGGCTACACAGTGAGTTCAAGGCAGCCTGAACTGTACACAGAGCCCCTGTCTCAAAAAAAAAGGCAGAGATCCCAGCTTCAGTGAGCCAAACTTGAGACAACTGGATCATCAAGAAGAACAGCAATGATAATGGATCCTAAGACAGTGAATAAAAAAATATGAGTCAACAATAACATTTAACAAAAGGAAGGGATGCGATGGAGAAAAGCTCTTTATGGAAGAATGCCAGCTAATAAGAAAGAAATGACCATTTTTAAAATTAAGTAATTGCCTCAGACAAGAATTGAAGAATACTAACCACAGGTAAAGGGCAACTAAGGAACTTAACACACACAAAGCTATCAGTTTACTCATAAATTGCCAGAGAGAAGAAGTGGCCCAGTAGAGAAGCTTAGCCAATCACTCAACAATAATGAAGTGATCACATTTAATATCACCATTGGTGGAACACTCCAGACCTGCTCCCTGAGATGATGCAATAAAAAGTACAAGCTATCACCTCTATTTTTGTCAAAAATGTTTAATTCAAATCCAAGGACTAAGAATAGAGTGACAGTATTTCTACCAGAAAAAAGGACATCCTTTAACTGGGGAGAAGGGGAGTTCCGTCAGTAATATGCAATGTGTGATCTTTATTTGGCTCTTGGGATCCTAAAGGGCCAGTGAGAGCAAAGAGAGGCGGAGGCAAGCCAGGCATGGTGGCACACACCTGTAATTTCGGCTTCTCAGAAAGCTGAGCTAGGAGGTTCACCAGGAAAAGGCAAACCTGGGCAACTAAGCAAGACCTTATCTCAAAGAAAAACAAATGTTTTGAAGAGCGCAGAATACAGCTCGGTGTAGATGCACAACCCCTGGTACAAAAAAAGTTACAGAAAACTAAAAAGAACTCACAAAAGATGTATGAGATGGCATTACAGAACTGTATCTGAGGGCTGACACGATACCATGACTACAAAAGACAGCATCCTCCTGACAACACATAACTCACTACGTGAGGGGGTTGGTGTTGTGACGCATTGAATGGTGCAGTGAAAAGGAGAACCTGGACACAGCAGCAGCAAGGCACTGACAGCCCAGAGCTAACCTCCTGGAGCCCCACGGGCTCCTCCTCACTGGGTTTCCAGATTCTGCACGGACGTTGGGGTTTCCAGCGAAAGCTGGGGTCTCCACATATTGCCTCAGAGAATCTTAACACGTGAGGTTCTCAGGTACACAAGCATATTGTGCTTTGGAAGAGAGAAACAAAACAGTTATTAAAAGGTTGTTTAGGTAGTATAAATACGGAAAATCTGGATTTTTACTTGCCCTACAAACTATAATTAGGTGATTTTTTAAACTTAAATAAAGATAACAATGAAAACTATATAGCTTGTCTCTGGTACAAAATAATGACAATCGGCTTTTTTAAATTAAAAGTTACTTAAGTGCTTCCTGTCAAGTCTCTAGAAGGAGAAAAACACTGCAATGTTTATATTTTAAACACAATAACAAATAGAAATGAATTTAATTTCTAAATTTTCTTTGTTGCAGTATAAATGATATTAAGAAAAATACATTTAAAATGCTAAAATAAAATAGCATGACTGATTTAAGGAGAAACATCAGTTGGGCATGGTGTTCACACTTATAATCCCAGCACTCAGAGAGGCTGAGACGGGAGCATTATAAATTCAAGCCCAGCCTAGGCAACTTAAGGATTCAGTTAAGACCCTTATCTCAAAATAAGAAATAAAAAAGGGGGCCAGGGATGTAGCTCAGTGTAAAGGCCCTGAGTCCAATCCCTAGAGTCACTCTCTTTCTCTCTCTGCCATACACAAGCACACATATACTACACACATAAAGAAACGTCAAGCCTTTAGGGTTAAAACCAATACAGTACCTTTAGGTTTAATAACCAGACATTGTCTCTTTCCACCAGCTGCCAACCTGTACTACAGCGGAGCAAACTCAGTAAGTTTCAGTCCAACTGGTTGCAGTGCAGTGCACCACCAAAGAACACCAGCTAGTGCTCAGCAAGGGTGCACACCTGTCATCTCAGCACTGGGAAGGCTGAGGCAGGAAGATCACCGGGAATTTGAAGCTAGTCAGGACTACGTAAGTGGGTTCAAGGCCAGCCTGAAGTACTGCTCTCCGTCAAAAGTAGATAAGCTAAGAAAATAAATGAATAAATAATGACAATTGAAGGGCTGTTACCATCTCTACTTTTTATCTGTCACAATCACCTTATTCAGCTCTGGTTAAATGAAACGAATAAAATGACCGCTTATTTCTACTCTCTGTGGAAACTGCATTACATTGACAGTAAAGGGGTTTGGTTTTAGGACAGATCTCTAGTTGACTGGAACCACCCTCGGTAGCTGGACAGAAGAATGGGTGGCACCAGACACAGTGCAGCACAGCAGCAGCTCAGCCAACAGCAACGAAACTGAGAAAAGCAACCAGATCCCCCAGTGAAATGCCCCGGAGAGGGTGGCCCCAGTGTCTACAGAAGCCAGGATGGAGCCTGGAATGGAAAGGAGAAGTCTAGGCAGCAAAGTCCCCTTAATGATGCCCAATAATCAAAAGCCCAGAGGTTTACTCAGTGCAAAGAGTAAAACAAGGGGGCTCTCAGCACGGACGGGAGACACAGGGGCACAGGTGTGGAGGGGAGGAAGCAGGAGCTCACCCAGCATCCACACCCAACTACAACGTTACCAAGGGCGAGCGGATCCAGGCACGCTCTGAGGAACACAGAAGACCAAGACCCTGGTCCTGGGGTCCTCCCAAAGCAAAAGCCAGGCCGGCTCACGGACAGGAAGGCGAGGGCTGGACCCCACCACACACGTGATCCTTGATTACCTCTAAAACCCAAACAGAATTCGGCAAGAAGGCTTCCCAGGAAAGCATCCTGCGAAATCCAGGCATTAAAAACAGTGAACAATTTTTAAAGTGATTTAGAAAAAAAAACAGTTTGGAAGAGAGAGAAAAGCTTTTTTAAAATCACTAATATCCTTACAGGGGAAAAAAAGATAGTGTATCCATAAAATAACAGGATGCATAAAAATTAAATCACCACAACACAAAAGCAAATTCTAGGGAAAACTTAAGATACTATGACAGAAAAAGGGAATTCCATGGAAGGGTTAGAAGATCAAACTGAGGAGTTCCTTAGAAAGCAAAACAAACCAGAAAATTAAAGAGGCAAGCAAGGTACCTACAGGTAACAGGACAAGTGAGGCAGGAGAAACACTCCAAAATTCAAGGAATCTGGAAATTCATGAATTTCCAGATTAATGGGACAGGTGGGTGCTTACTGTGTAAAGAGACCCACATCAAATGTGCACATTTGATGAAACCTCAGCACATGGGAATGAAGACCCTAAGACTGCTGTTGCAGCCCGGCTACATACTAAAATTTCTGGAAAAGCTTTTCAAGAACACCTGTATCCAGGCTCCACTGTAGAGCAACGACTTCAACCTTAAAGTGAAGCCTGACATAGGCTGGAGAAGGTGTTCCTAAGACTGTTTTACCATCAAAAGAAAAATCTAGAAGAGGATGACTAGCATTTTCAACATTCTGAAGGAAAAATTATTTCCAACTAGCTATTTATCAATTCATTGTAAGGTCTTCAACAAAAATTTTTTTCTCAAATCTTTGAGATCTGAAGAAACTTCTCTTCTTTGGGGCTTGGTTTTGTTTTGTTTCTTAGACAGGTTCTTACTCTGCAGTTCAGGCCAGCTTGTCAAACCCCTGCCTCAGTCTCCCCAGTGTGTTCTACCACACCACGTCCAAAATCTCTTTTTCATGCACCTTTGCTCAGAGTGCTAAGGAGAATGCAGTTACAACAACAAAACAGTAAACCAGGAAAGAGGAGCATAAGGAATCAAGGAAATGGGATTTAACACATAGGCCTACGGCACACCCACCCAAATGGACAGGACGAGAAACAGGAAGGGGAACGAGGGAGGGAAAGGGGGAAAGGAAGGGTGGAACAAGAAAAAAAGAGAATAGAAGGAAAAAAATGGAAATAAACCTTTTATAAGTAAGTAGATTCCTATAATCCTAGCTCCCAGGAGGCTGAGGCAGGAGGATCGTTGCAAGTTCAAAACTAGCCTGGGCTACAAAGTGAGCTCAAGGCCAGCCTGAACTACACAGAGAAACTCTGCCTCAAAAAGACAGGGAAAAAAAAAAGAGTGAGAGAGAGAGAGAGCAAAGTTGAAGGAAGGGGAAGAAAAGAAGCTAGGTATATTGTGTAAAGGCACAAATTCCCTATGACGAATGTAACCATTATGTCTATCTGAAATGTACCAATAAAGTTTTTTAAAAATGGACAGAACAGCACACCAGGAGAATCACTGATGGGTTCTGCTTATATGGGACTCTGCCAGAATAAACTTCCCACTTTGCTTTCGTGCATGCACCAAAAGGTCCTCCAGTCCTCTCCCAACACAATGCCCTGCCTACTCACATAGTCTCCATCTATCTTGCTTACTTTTTACTTGTCACTGAGACAAAATACCTGATGACCAAAGTTGGGAAAGGAAAGGTTTATTTCTTACAGTTGGGGGAGGCGGGGTTTTCAGTCCATACTCAGTTGGCTCCATGGCAGGGTGGCACAGCGGGGCTCATGGCCATTGCAAACAGCAAGGAGGGAAACAGCAAGAGAGAGACACCTTCTTCCTGCCATTACATCACATCCTGGCTTCACGCCTAGGGCAGTGTAGCACTCACATCCCCAATCCAAGCACTAGACAATGAACAATCACAAATGCATAATGCAAAACGCATGAGACCTGGGGCCACAGGTATAAACCATGACACCACCCCAGTCTAACTTCATAAAAGCCACTTTCCAGCTTCCCCTTTTTCGAAAGTCTCGCCATCTCCTACAGCCCTCCCTCACAGTCAATAAAGGTTATTTCACCTCTGTGTCTCCAAAGTGTGTCAAAAAAACTAACACTTTGCTGCCATGACTCGGACCAGCTGGGTCATGCACCTGCTGGGGGCTGCCCAATGTGAGCTCCTCCTGCCACTGTGCCACCACTCCTCCCCATTGTAGCTGCCTTTGCTATTGCCAGCCTCTACCCAATGCGGATCCACTTTGTCTCCCACAGGTGAGCCACACTTGTTCCGGGAGTTCTAGTCACTCTGTCTTAAAATTGTGGGCCCCAAGTCAGGACTCCCTCAGGTCCTTCAGGACACTTCTCTGTCCCCTAGGTGATGACCGACAGGAACTGACAGGCACCTCTGCCTCTCTATCACACTCCAGTGAGGGTGACAATCCTCCAGGGGGTTGTGACTGCCTTCTGCTTTGGCTCAGCATCAATTCAATCACTACTAGGATATTCTGTCCCAACCCCCAAAAGACACGTGGGTGTCTCTTAAAAAACTTAAACATTCTAGGTCTCCAGTAGACTATCAAATCAAAACAACAAATCTTACTGGCAGAGGGCTTGCACCCAATACAAACTTGGTAATGGCAACCACTGGCCCAAGGAAGGTACTCTGAATTTCAGTGTTCTCTGTAACTCAGATAACTCTTGCTACTGCAACAGCAAATGATCAGAAATTCCTTATGCACAGGCCTTTTTTTGCTCTCAGGATGCACCCCCCTCTCACTTAGGTATGTGGGGCAACTCAAATGCTTCTGGCCTGCTCCACACCACCAACCCCCCTATCTGATAACCCTACTGATCCTCTTGATACCATCCCTTCTGCTTTCACTCCTCCTCCACAGTATCCACAGGAACCTCCTCAATCTCAAGTGGCCTCACCTACCCTGCCTCCCTCTCACCCTGCACGCCCACCAACTCCTCCTCCTCCACCCTTCGGTCACCATTTTCTCCTCTGGCACATCACAGCTGGTCTCACTCCTCCTGCCTCCCACCATCTTCTCACAGCCACTGCCATCTTCTAGCCAGCCATCATTTCCTTAACCCCTACCCCTCCTTGTTCATGAAGTGGCTGGTCCCCAGGGGCTGGATCTTGTCCATGTTCCTTTTACACTCTCCGACCTATTCCACATCCCTCATAGACTAGGCTCCTTCTCTGCTGATCCCTACAAGTATATAAAAGAGTTCCAATTCGTGATTAATTATTATGATGTACACTATAAAGATCTCTATATCATCCTTACATCCACCTTTTCACCTCAACAAAAACTCAGCTATGCGAAATGGCCCAAGTCAAGACATCAAACAAATCCTGACCACCCTGCTAGGGCCACTGTAGTACCAAATGCAGACCCTCACTGGGATTATCAAGGAAACAATGGATCACAACACATGAATATGATGATGGGTTACATCATTGTGGTCCTAAACAAAATTTCCCACAAACTAACTAACTACCAAAAACTTCATGAACAAACCCCATGCACTAATAAAAACTCTGCTGAATTCCCTTCCCATCTTACTGATACCCTAACCAAGTACACTAATGTTAATTCCCAATCCCCTGAGGAAATCCCTTATCAACTGCCATTTCATTTCTCAATCTGCCCCTGACATCTGCTCTAAATTAAGAAATACAAATCTTGGCCCTCAGACCACACAGAGAGATCTCCTCTCCTTAATCTGGTCTTCCGTGTGTTTAACAATAAAGAAGAACAACAAAAACAAGATAAATAACAACACACCAACCTTAATACCAACTTTTGGCTGCAGTACTTGAGGCCTCTGGGAAAGCTAGAACAAAACAAAAAGGTGCCATCTAAGACCTCCACCCCAACCATGCCTTAAGTGCGGTCAGTGGAAGTGCAACTGCTCTGTTCACCTAAGAAGGGGTAAGTCCTCTACCTCATCACCACTGCCAGACTTATCATCAGCCAACTCATTCGGTCTTGCAGTTGAAAAGGACTGACACGGCTCAGGGTCCATGGCCCCCATCAAGGTATCTTTCTCAGAACCCTGAGTCTCACTACATACCTCGGCTAGGACACTCTCCTTTCTTGTTGACTCAGGAGTCATCTATAGAGTTCTTCCTGAGTTTTCAGGTCTTTCTACCTGATCCATGGTCCCTGTTGTGGGAACTGACAGCCAACCTACACAACCTCTCCAGGTAGGTTACATCCCCTGCTGATTCCAAAGCCTATTCTTCACTTACAACTTCCCTGTTATTCCAACCTGCCCCCATACCCCTCTTAGGCAGAAATCTCCTCCAAAAAGTCAACTTCTCTTTCATTTTCTTCCTCCCCATGGTGTCTGGCCTTCAAACTCATCAACCACACATTGCCATTCCATTTCCCCTCTCCCTCCTCCTTTGTTGACCCTACAGTCACCTTCAGCCCCACTTGTGTCAGCCACACCACCCCTGTGCTAATTCACCTTAAAGATCCTTCATCCTTTCCCTGCATACACCAATATTCAATAGCCACTAAACACTAACAGGGACTCAAACTCATAATCCAACACCTATTAACCAATGGCTTCCTTAGGACTACTCTTTCGCCCTGTACTACCCCTATTCTTCCTGTGCTCAAACCCAATAGTTCCCACTACCTGATTCAAGATATCAGGGCTATCAACAATGTGGTGACACCGATTCAGTCAGCAGTGCCAAACATTTACACTATGCCTTCCCATATTCCCCTGTCCACTTCCCACTTTACTATCTTAAATCTTAAAGATGCATTTTTAACTGTTGCTTTATACTCTGATTGCCAAGACCTCTTTGCTTTTATGTGCACAGACCCTCCAGTCTTTACAGCTTACGTAGACAGTCCTACTTTAAAGATTCAGACATAGTCCTCACTTCTTTAGCCAAGCCCTTGTTACTGAACTTGTGATTCTTGACCTCAAATCCAGCACTCTCCTTCAATATGTGGGTGATCTCTTTGTCTGATCCCTATCCCATGCTCTAGCCATACAACATATGACTACCCACCTCAACCTTCTATCAGGTCGCAGATATAGAGTATCCCCCCACCAGAGCTCAAATAGCCTCACCAAAAGTCAAATATCTAGGACTCATCCTTGCCTCCACTACTTATTCTGTCACCACTGACCACAAGGTCCTCCAAGACCTCCAGGTGCCAACTCCAAAACAAGTTCTGTTTCTTGGTCTAGCTAACTTCTTTCACCTTTGGATTCCTAACTTTGCTCTCCAAAACTGCTGGGCCCTCGACATCCTCACAGCAGAAAAGAGAGAAACCTGTGCCATGCTGGGAGGAAAATGCTGGGGTTTTTTGTCAGTCAATAGGAATCATCATGGACAAGGTGAAGCGTATCAGAAGTACATAGAAAACAACAAGAACAACTCCCAGTTTTCCCACTGACTACTATGGTGATCCTGGACTCCTTAAATCCTCCCTCTACAGAGGTCATTAACAATGTTTGTTATCCTTCTGCTCATAGCACTCTGCTTTTTAAAACTTTTTATGAGCTCTTCAATCCAGGATATGTGCCTTCACTATCAGAGAACTCCTTGTCCTGGCCCTGGCACCAGCTTCTACAAGGTCTAGCCTATCATCCCAAAGACTGAAGCAGCCCCCACCACAATATTCCATGTCAGCAGGAATCAGTTTCAGAGTCGTCACCCCATAATAACAAAAGACAGGAATGATGGGTTCCACTTGTATGGGACTCTTCATGTGGCGCTTGCCCAACATGGTGCTGGGCCCTAGAATGACAGTGTGTCCCTCCAACACTAAGTTAGGTGTTGTTCTTCCAAGCCCAAAATAAACTTCATGCTTTTCTTTCATGCATGTGCCAAAATATCCTCCAATCCTCTCCCAATACAATGCCCTGCTCACTCATATAGTGTCCATGCCAGTCTAACTCTATAAAAGCTCCCCAGCTTCCCCTTTTTGGAGGGTCTTCACAATCTCCTATAACCCTCCTGTGCTGACACTAAAGCCTTTTTCTCACCTCTGTGTCTCCCAACTGCAAAAAAACAAAAACAAAACAAAACAAAAAAACTAACAATAAGAATCAAAGAGAAAATACCTGATGTACTTGAATGGCCTTAGAGAAACTTTTAATGACTAGGGATAAATCTGTTATAAGTACATAGAGAACTCAGCAAAAGTACAAGATAGTGAACTCCAGAGAGCACTCAAGCACAGAAGGAGGGAAAAGCTGCTATATAGTGCCTAAGCCTCAGCTGTCCAGACCTAGCCAGATCCAGACAAGTGGAAGCCTAACTGACTGTGAGGACAGAGGCAGGGGAGGTCACCATGCCTGGCAGGCATGAAGCAAAACACCCATCCTCCAGAGGAGAAATTCAACAAATAGGTAACACAGGATGTCAAGAAGTAAATCTGAGACGTGTTATCTCTTGATGCCCTCTGAAACACACGAATGTCTAAAGCACTCATCTCTGATACACCAGCAGGAGCTGGGGTGGTAGAGAGAGAGCTACAGACAGAATGCAGATCTTCGCTGTAAGCTTTATACAACGATTTTACTTTTAAACTATGTACATGAACAACTCAATAAAAATAAACTACGCTACAAAAATACTGTCACATAGTAGTGTAACAGTATGGGAAGAAGAGCAGAAAGGGAAATATTATGGAAAATGCTTACTGTTAAATCAATAGCAAAGGTCTGCAATTAGTATAGTCTTTAAAAGCCACATATAACCTTTCATTTAGCCATGGAAACAACAAACAGAAATTCTAAAACATGATTTCAGACAGCTTCTAGGAACAGGGTAAGAAAGAGGAAGAAGGAAAGTCAAACTTGTTCATTTCATTACAAACTCTTCATTATTTGATTTGGTAACTATGTGTATAATACAACATTTAATAAAAATTTCTGACAAGCATTCAAAGGTATATTTTCAATTTGATAATTTACTTCACTAAAATTAACATCTTACAGATAACTACTGATGTAATTCTAGTTGTTTTCTAAGTGATACATGGTACTGACTGCCCAAATGCACAACTTACCCATTTACAGTATTATAAATTTATTCATTATAATAGTGATATGCTTTTGTGTGTGTGTGTGTGTGTGTGTGTGTGTGTGTGTGTGTGTGTGTGTGTGAGACAGGGTCTCATTATGCAGTTCAGCCTGACCTTGAACTCACTTTGTAGCCCAGGCTGGCCTCAGATCTGAAGCAATCCTCCTGCCTAAGCCTCCCAAGTGCTGGAATTACAGGTGTGCACCACCAAAACTGACAGTATTGATAGGCATTTATTTCTAAAATTTTACTAAGAGCAACAGTATGATTTTTAAAACTATCTATTTGCATACATGCAAAATTTTCATGTGTTCAGCTGTCTTCAAACTTTTTGCTTTATGTTCCTCCAAAGAATTTTTAACCTCTTTGTAATTATGTGAGGAATCTGGAGACTTTTAGTACATTCTCAAGGTTCTTGTACATAATAAAACATTTACATAATCCTGAGAGGATCATAATGATAGGGTCAAAGAAATAAGGATATAAAACTTACTAAACGTCCCAATCTTTGTCATGAGATAATCAAGGGAATACAAAAGCTGGTTTCTAATTCCTTAATATGTACTGTCACTACTATTTCTTGATTATTTTTATACTTACTTACAGTCGTTTGTATTTAAGGAATACTCAGAAAATAGTTTTTAAAATTGAGCATTATAAGCAGAATGAGCCATATGAATTAACATATTAATATATTTGGTATAAACTACAATTACATTTTCTGATCTCTCTGAACAGAAAGAAAAACTTTTCTTAGCTTTACAGATACAAACACCACTTTTCTTAAAACTCTTGAGGAAAAGATTTAAGTCAATCTTTTAAATGTGGTAACAAAATATGGCATGTAAGATTCTAATAAATATTTGCACTTGGACTTTACTTTCACTAGTTTAAGAAAATCAGAATATCCTAGTAAGATTCACACACTGAGAATTTTATCAAACACTGACTCTCACTGTAGCCACCTTCTAACACAACCTCAAGACAAAGGCATCTTTCAGGACAAAGCATGAGCTCATGGGAACATACTAGTCAGTATTACACAGCACCCTGCCCTACTTTTTCACAGCAAGACCTTTCCCTTGCTGTAATACACAATGCCCTTTGACAGCCATGGAAGCTTGACACCGAGGAGCAGCAGTCCTGACCTCTGGCAATGGGAAAAATCTGTCTGCTTCTGAACAATTGTCTGTGCCTGGCCTCCAGCCAATTCAATATAAACATCACCATTTATGAAATGTTGGATAATTTCTTGTCTTCAATGAATTCCAGACTTTTGAAAAGGTCAAATTTCAACTTGAAAAGACAGAAATCGTTACATTTAAAAGGCCTAGGACATAGAATATTGTACACTAGTAACATGTTACAATACTGACAAATGATCTAAAATATTCTACTATAGCTGGCATGGAAAAATCAGTAGCAAAAAGCCTGCCATTCTGGAGGTGTTTTTAATGTGCTAATCAAGGCACAGGACGTGCAGTCCACTTGCTTCTAACTAGCCAGTATCTGCATTTTGTGAATAAGGAATATGAAACTTATGCAAGCTTTACCAGCAAAATGCTTATGCTCTTAAAACATAACAGGGAACCTGCAGCTCACTCCACAGAGATAGCAGTGCTGTCTGGAAGTAGCCTGTTCCTACAGAACTCACTAACATTTGTACTGCAATCTTATTTGATACTTTTTCTCCAAAATAGACAATGAACTCCACTTCCACTTCCCCTCTCTATAATAGACACTACTGTCAAAATACCTTGAGTTTCTTATATGCTCACAAAATACAAACAATTTGGAAGCTAGTCTTTGATTTGAGGACAAGCATCTTCTATTTCTAAGTAATAATCCCATTTTCTTTTTATATACATACCTATCAGACCTTCGCCACATCACTTTACACACTACCAGAGGCATGGCTCCCATCTGTGACAAAACTGAAAGGCACCCCATGTCCTGCAGTCCATCATAGGAGTCTTTCTGGCGGACCAAGACAGCCAGTGAAGTCAATTCCCATCCTTCAGAGCCAGAGCCTGTAACTAACCGATCTGATCCCAACCTTTAGATTATTCTAAGATGCCCCCTGTCAGTGGTTCAGGGGAGACTAGAACTGAACAGGTACAATTTCCTTGTAAGCCAATCTCCTTCAAGTGGGAATTATGGTGCTGGAAATGAAGGAGATTTCCCATCATGTAAATCATGGCAAAGAATAGAGGTCATAGAGTTCAGGTATACAACCACAAATCTAGTTCAAACAGTTAAAGGTGTAAAACTAATAGTTACCACAGTCTGTCATCTTCTAAGTTGCGTATGATATTATTTTTATGGTTCATTATACTACTTTAGCCACAGTGATATAACTGCTTTAATCAGTTGTTCTTCCTAGTATGCCAAGACTGAGACTGCCTAGCAGTTATAGAAAATACTGTTGGCCAGTGCCAAAGAACCAAGGACTTGGCTAAGTAGGCAGCAACTTCTCATCCCCAATACATTGATGAAGTAGGATCTTGCAACAGATTCAAAACCCAAAAGCCAACAACATATAGAAGACAACTCTGAGAAGTAGTCATTTCCTAAGAGTTCTCAATAATAGCAATAAATAAACTCACCACAGGCAATTTATTAGCATCAATCCAGGAATCAACCTATTTGCACAGAAGAAACATGTCCATATTAAACCAAACTCTTACCTTTACTAGATCTTATTAGAGTAAACCTTGGCGATAGTAATTCCCAATAATCACTTTCAATTATGAGTACTCTCCCCAACCCCATGAGTGGTTCATAAAAGTAGAATTAACAAGCTGCTACTATGTGTTCTTTTGCTACTATATATTTCAATGTAAAAACTGAACTTTGTTTCTACCTTTCTGCCCTATATTTTCTTCTCACTTTTATCTTCATGGGACACTTTCTCAGCAATTATGTTACTGACTTTTATTGGACTGTTGTGATCCTAAAGCAGTGTTTCTCCTATCATTTTGTCTGACACTATTTCAGAGCTGATAAGACTCTAAGCCAGAAGTATCATTTCAAGCTGACCCTGCCTGATTTTTAATTCACTGTTCAAAAATACAGAAAATATGTTGATGTCTTTGAATTCTAAATTACTTTTCAAATTAAATTGTGATACAAAATTGTAGTTATTATATAAAGTTTTTGAATGTAGTGTGTGTGTGTTGCTAGAGGTTGAAACCCACAGCTGCACATACACTAGGCAAATGCCTAGTGCCACTGAGCTACATTCCTGGCCCATGTCCATATTTTTTATTGCATATTTTGATTTTAAATATGTAAGTGTATGCTTATTTTTGAGTGTTTATTCATTAAAATCACTTAGTTTATCTTTAAAATAAGTTCTAAACACCTGACAAGAGTTCTTGAGCTAAGTTGATCCATAATTCATAAATCATGTACATCATGCAGTTTTCAAGGAAACTGAATTGTCTGGGATGATGGGAACAAACCAGGAAGCCAAGAGTTCTGAGTTCCTCTGTGGCGTTAGCAAATCAAATACCTTCCCTATGACTCAGTAGAGTTTATATGGAAACGAGGTGAAACACAGGGTCTCTGGAAAATCATATTCAATATCTGAAGACAAACTTCCATATTATCTAAAAAAACAAAACTTGACACTTCCGGTAATTGAAAATAATGTCACCATGGAGTCAAACAACAGTCTCTTAAAACAGCTGGTAAGTAAAAAACAGTGAGTTCACTGTTCTTTAAAAAGTCATTATTTCTTAGTTAAGCATAAAACTTTAAAAATGAAACATCTTGTTAAAACATCAACTTGACTAAATGATTTTCACTAAATAAAGCAAACATAGGATGTCAGTCTTCAAATAACTAGGAACAAAATAAGCTCTTAACATTTACTGAGTGCCTGCCATGTGCCCACTGGCATTATTCTAAGAGTATAACTTAATCCTCAAAATAGAAGGATACGAATATTATTTCCATGTCAGAAATAAGGACACTCATACACAGATAGGATACGTGCTTTGCCCAGATAGGTGAAGAAGCAGTATAATTTGTTCTAAAACCAATACTGAATAAAATATATAATGATTACTTGATGACTCACACAAAGAGAACATTTTACACAAAGTACAAAATACTCTTTCGGAAGCCAAAACACAATGGTACCAAAACAGAGACACTAGGCAGGCACGGATTAGAGAGCAGCTCCAGATTTGCTCACAGAGACCCTGGAGGTGCTGGTGGAGGTAAGCAATGGACCGACCATCTGAATTCAGCCTGGGAATAACAGCAATGACAAACTGATGCAGACAACATCAAATCACTTTTATATCTCCTTTTGAATTTTTAAAAAACAAAAGTATTATCCTGTTATACTTCCCTTCCCCATAAGTTAGGCAATTAAAAAATGCATATCCTGTATAAGCACTTAAAATGTGCTATCCTATTAACCAAGTCATTACCCAATCACCATAATCCCAAAATAAAAACCAGGGTAATGTGAAACGGCCCCAAACTTCTAAGTTAAAACCTGTGGAATAAACACTTTACTAGCGAGATCCAACTGTCAGATCAACACTCAGGGCGATGCCTCTCAAGCAAAAACAAAACACAAGACTGACAATCAGAGAATACTGGACTGCACACAGGAGAGCTGAGGCCTCACCTCATCAATGGTCCCCACAAAACCCAAAGGAGAAGGCGTAAACAGTGACAGCTGGAGAGCGGAGCACGGCCTGTGGGGGCTGGAGCAAAGGGGCTGCCAGAGCAAGAGTATGGCCTGGCCGTTCTCACCAGCCATGCTGACCTGAAAGGGAGCCCTAAGCAGCTGCTGCAGAGCAGTCACCAGGCAAGAGTACCTACATGGTGAGGATGGCTGAACCAGGCTCCTGCCGGGCCAGTCAGGCCCTTCACACATGTTACTCCACTTAACCCTCATCCAAAACCAACACAGGGTGATCCTGTTGTGACAGATGAGGAAACCAGGGCTTGCAGAAGCTGAGCTACCTCCCCAAGGTCATCACTAATAACAGAGCCATAATTTGAACCGCAGATTTGAGTAACAGAATACCCAAGACAATACCGTAGAAGAACAATCTTGTAAGCTTGTAATCTTGAGTTAGGCAAAGGTTTTTTACTTTTTATTTCATCTTTTTTTTTTTTTTTTTTTTTTTTTTTTTTTTGCTACCAGGAATTAAACTCAGGGCCTCGCATTCACGAGCCAGACGCTGTGTCACTGTCTCAGGACCAAGCAAGTTTTTTAGACAAAACATAAAAAAGCATGAACCACAGAAGAAAAAAACTGGTCAATTAGACATCTTCAATACTTTTTTTAAAAAAGTATTCTTCATAAGACTTGTCATTCCTATTTCCGCAAACATGATGGTTTCATCACACAGCTTTTCTGACAAGAATGCACTAGCCTTCTGTGTAGCACAGAGGTCCATTCTCCTTGGCTGCTGTGTTCTTTTCCCCATTAATAAATTGGCATCCTGGTTAATTTAGAGTCTATTTACCATGAAAGAGTCAGTCCTCAAGTGGCGTATGCTAACAAAACTCAGTTCCTCCCCTGACAAGGCTTAGAAATAGACACTGGACTATCGTGCCTTTATCCAAATAACTACCCTGTTAATGTCTCAATAACTGCTATGATTTCTTTTGAAAATCAATACTATAATCTGCTTCTAAAAATTACTTAAGATTTCCCACGTTATCTTTTCCAAAGATAAAAACATTTGCTTCAGTCTTTTGGAATAATGTTTGCTACTAAATGATCCAGGATAAAGTTTAAGAACAAAACTGAACCACTCACAGATGAATCAATAATAGAGAATTCCATAAAAATAAAATAAGAGTAAGGGGCTGGGGATTTAGCTCAGTGGCATAAGCACCTGCCTTACAAGCAGGTGGTCGTGAGTTCGATCCCCAGTACCAAGAAAAAAAAAAAAATCCAGTGTATCAATAAAACAAGAGTAAAACCACACAGAAGGAAAAAGTGGACCACTACTGTTATAGTTTGTGTCTAGAGATCCCCCAGGCCTCAAGCAGTCATGGTGGGACTCTTTCAGAGGAGGGTGGACTTACAGTGTATGATGCTGGGATTAAGACTGAGTGATTACTAAATCAGTGCACTGATTGACCTGGCACTGCTCTATCCCCAGCAGCCTAGATACAACACAAAAGGGGAAGACAGATGCTGTTAAGGATCCTTTCTGCTTTGTTACCTTTTGCCCATCATGAACTATTGACTTCTGGATGTCATCCTGCCTTGCAGCCAGTTGACTATGGGTAAAACCTCTACAAACTGTGAACTTAATAAACAAACCTTTCCTCCCTTCACTTTGGGTGTTGGATATTTTCTGTCAGCAATTAGAAAAGTAGCTAAGACAACTACTTATCTAGTACCTTGTTACAATTTCTTATTAAAATAATGAAATCATACACAAGCCTAATCAACTTTTAATAAATGAAACTTTGGTTGTGGCTACTTAAATCAGCATGAAAGACTGTTCTATTTACTAAATGCAGTCCAAATTAAATTTGATTTTTCATAACTTGAATAAGTATTCTATAGCTGCTTTGACCTTAGTGAGCTTCAACTGAGAGGTTAAAGTAACAAACCGCCGCTCATATTTTTATTATAAGCAGATGGCACACATTCTAATAATAGAAGCCGGACAACCTGCTGATTTTTATTTAGTCTGTGTTTATTAGCGGGAGAGGAGGACTTCAGTAGTTTCTGCATGATGGTCGGCTGGCAGATACAGGGCGTATGGCTCACTGTGATGGCAGATGCTATCTGCAACGGACCCCGCAGCACTGCATGGCCTCCAGCACTCCCTGGCCAACTCCCAATCGTTCAGCATCTGATGGCAAAGTGAACAGCTGGGGGCAAGATTGGGAGAGAATCACCTACACAACTGGCCTCTCCCCACAACCTCCCCACACTGCCACAAAACACTCTCATCTCTTTTTTGAACCCATGATCCAATTCCTACCCCACCCCAAATTCCTTCTCAAGTCTCCCACTCCAAGTCAGCCACATCTGCCACAATTATTTCAGGAATGAGGCTGGTATCAGGGAGCAAATCTCCCTGTCGTGTCCTCTCCCTCAAGCCCTCCACTGAGCAAACCATGGCTCCCAGAGGCAGGGACCATCTTTCACTACACAGCACCACGTACCGCCTGGAGCTGAAAAGGAGGATGCATCCTCCTCTACAACCTGGCAGCGTCCAGGGTGGCACAAGTAAGATTTTTAAGTGATTTCTGACATCTTATAATATTTATCACACAGTTCAACATTATGATCTCCAGACATTAGCACCTGTACTATACTATCCCTCTAGCACTAGCTCAAAGAAAACTGCAGATAATAAAAATAGTTAATAAATTGGTTGTTGGTTGATGTTGGCAAACATTTAGCTTAATGTCCTACCTCCCACATGGGCAGCAGATAAAATCTGATTGAAGACTTCCCCCTGATGACTCTGGCAAGATACTGAAGAGAGCTCAGTTAAGTCTACTGCCTTGAATTAAGACAGGATTGACTGATACCGTTTAGATCCTCAGTTGCAAGGGTACAGTTGGAGAACTGTTGGCCCAGTCTCCTCATTTGCCTGGTGAACAGAGACCTGTAAAAGACCCTCATCAGTGTGCCGTAATCCAATTACTGATGCCAAGGCTGCACTGAAAACAAGAGAAAGGACTTACTTCTCCACCAGTAGATAATGTGACAAGAAATATTAACTCTTCAGTAAGAAAAAAGCAAACATTCAACACTTCTAATGACTTCAGTAACTGAAGTCGGCTGCTATGTAATATGAACAGCACATCTCTAAATAGCGCAGTTTTAGGTTAGGATCTTGCATTTATTTTAAATTATTGTAAATCATAATTGACCTCATAAATATAAACTCAAATGTTCTTCAACTGCTTAATATAAAAAGACAAAACACATTAACTAGATCGTAACTGATTAAAATTAAGAAAAAGATTTTCTAATAAATTTAAAGTAAAAATTTTCAGAGAAAAAAAGGTCTAAAAATAATACAGCTGCAATATAAACTAGATTTCACAGAAGGAGAAAACATCCTGAAGTAGGTTGTATAAGGGGAAAAATGTTTTTTAAAAGGAGTATCTCAAAATAAATAGCTTTTGATACTCTCAAATTTAAACTAAAGTGGATCCCCAAAAGCAAAACAGAAACAAAGAATAGAAATCATACAGAAATTCAAAAAAATAGTAGGAAATTAACACTAGTTAATATATTGCATATTGTTTTCTTAGAAATAGTTGTTCAGGTTACAAAATCTAGGCATAAAAAATGGTCAAACAATTAAACAATGACAGAGTAAACTGTTCTTTTGGATGAACAGAGATTAGCAGAATAGTTATCTATCTTGCACATATATACACGCAGTTATACATGTATACCTACATATATACAATCTTTTCCTCTCTTCCTTTTCTCCTTTCCCCTATCCCAGTTGTTCTTTCCTTTTCATTCTTTTCATTCCTTTTCTTTCCCTTTCATTATTAAAGTATCTTTGTACATTTTGATAGATCCCCATTTTGAATGTGGGACCTTACTAAAAACACTACATTCCAAGGTATGCATTTGAGTACCTTCAAACCTCAGAATAAGGTATATCTAAATAACCTTAGACGCAAATATTCTCATTTTGAGATGTATCATTATGAAGCTAATATGTTGTAAATTTCTATTATATTATTATATTGCTATTAAGAAATACTTATTTGCCTAAAATAACTGTAAAACTAAATGTATTTTAGCTCTTTTATCCCCTCAACAATAATCTTTTACTACAAATAAATGTAAATAAAACTAATATCCTACCACAAAATACACACACACACTGAATATGGAAGATATTTTTCAGGGAAAACTTCTTAATGAATAAGAAGCTATAGGAAAGGAGGCAAAAAAATTCCAAAGTGAACCAAGACTTTCTGTGGTTGCTCCCTTTTATTTATTTTTTATTTTCTGCTTCTCTTTGTGTAAAATGTTCTCTCTTATTAGACCCAAGCTTGCACACAGTATGCTCTTGAGAACCCAAGACTACCTGTCCCACAAAGTTAAAGTTTAAATAACTAAGAAACTTGTACATATCAAAATAGATTATCTTATTCTAAACAGAAGAAAAATAAATATTACCAACTAGTAAAGTAAATCAGTATTTTTCACAATTCAAAGAAATTACTAAGCTTAAACATATCCTTTGGGGGCTAGGGATTTAGCTCAGCGGCATAAGCACCTGCCTTGCAAGCAGGCAGTCGTGAGTTCGATCCCCAGTACTGATAAAAAGGAAAAAGACAAAAAAAAATATTAAACATATCCTTTTATAACACTAAGTTAAAAAAACTGATTCCCAAAATGAAAAATAAGAATACAAATGCAATAATTATGACACTCCCAACATACCAAATTATACATTAGTTACTGTTATATCCATTAGACAAAATAAAGATTCACATAGGGTAGACATCCTTCTATATGACTTCAATTTTAAAATACAAAAATCATATGTAGGGGGAAATGAGCAAAGAGCAGCTATTTCTTTTGTTTGTTTGTTTGTTTTTCAAGACAAGGTCTCACTAAGTAATTCAGGCTGGCCTCAAACTCACTATATAGGACAAGCTGGCTTCAAACTCATGGCGATCCTCCTGCCTCAACCTCCCAAGTCCTAGGATTACAGGCATGTGCCACCAAAGCCAGCAGAAAAGCTGTTTCATTGAGCTAAATTTTATTTTTGTTATACAAGGTATTTTTGAATGAACTGTGATGTGATGTCTCACTAAATAAATAAGAAGCAAAAGCACTCTTGGATCTATATTCGTCCACAAATGGAAGGCATGAGAGAATGAGAGAACGCCTCTATTCTGGGCTGCCATTGTATACAGATTGGTGGAGATGGCACTGGTGACAGATGGAGCACCTGCCACAAGAGCACCCCATTGGCAGGCTCCCTGCAACTGGCCCACCCACCCTATCCTGTGCTGTGGATACACAAAGGGTGTGTTTCCATCTTATCCATGCTGACCCATCACACCAAAGCACACAAATGTAAATTTGAAATCTGGAGCATTTTTACCAGTTCTATATTTACAAAAAGGGATAACTTTAGCTACCATATCCACACTGAGTAAATTAATTGAGCACCGTGTTTATCTGCCATGTGTTTGTCACCTCTTCCCAAAAAGGAAGATGACAAATTCAGGCAATTTTTAAATTGCAGTAAAGTCCTCCACTTTTAGAAGTTCACATGCTCTTCAGAGCTGATCCCCAAAGGAGAATGGAAGAAACTTCAGAGCCCCAAACTATGCACCTCAGCCCCAGCGCCCACATCAGGCTTGAGCTTGGAAAGGACAGCGGGAGGACAAGTGAGGTGATCCTGGCACAGCTATCCCAAGGAGATTACTACATACTGGGAAGTCCAGGCCACTTGCTCGCTCTAACTCAAAGGTCCTCACCAGAGACGATGCAAATGACATTACTAACTACATTAAAGGAAAAGCACAGCAAGGCTGTCACATAAAGTATACAGTCTCCTACTAACAAATACTCACCAGCATCTAAATCAACACAGGAATTTAGGACGCAACAATTATTTTGTAAGATTTAGATTTTTTTTAATAAAATAATTAAAGTTTATGGTCTCATGTTCTGACTAAAAGAGACTAAGTTCTCTCACTTGTTTCTCCCCTCCTATCCTTACTTTATTTTGTATGTATTCTATTAGTTACAAGTGTTAAAGTCCAGCACATTGTTATTACTGTTCTAATTGTTACCTTTCTTTAGTGTTTTTTAATTAGTCCATGTTTGTAGAGCATAATGTTCACATTCCTTTTCTGTATTGCTGAATTTAACAGATGCAGGACACTTCGAAAATAACAAGATCTACCTGTCATGGTTCAGAACGGAGGCCACCTGAAAGAGTTAAAAGCTGACAGCCAAAGTCATCATCAGACCAGCCCACACGCCTCTCCAGACTGCTTTGCCCTTCTGAGATTACTTAGAAAAGCCAGCCTGTATCAAAACAGGCCTCCAGCAGCTCCAAATGAAGCACAGGTATTAACTTTCAAATTACTGGCCAAGGACCGGAGGTGCCTTCCCACAGCCACAGCACATCTTCTGTGGGGACATAATGTCACTCCTGCGTAACAATGTGTTCAGAGAGACCAGGCCACAAAACGAGTCAGTATTTACACAGCTCAGAATCAAGACTGCAAGAAAACGAACTGGGGGGCTGGGGATTTAGCTCAGCGGCATAAGCGCCTGCCTCGTAAAGCGGGCAGTTGTGAGTTCGATCCCTGGTACCCATAAAAAGGAAAAAGACCAAAAAAAGAAAAAAAAAAAAGAAAACGAACTGGCCAGACCTCTTGTCGGGAACTTGCTCTGCCAGCAAAGACTTCCCTGTGGGATTTCTCTCCATTCGATTAGAGACTATACACCTTATAATTTCCCCTGTAACTGACTGTGGCAATGTTCATTTCACCTATCTCCCTACAGAAAGAAGTGATACCCTACAAAATGAAATGATTTGTATATTTCTTAAAAATTACAAAAGCTACTTCAGACTTCATCTCTTTGGCCCTTCTAATAACTGCTGGGAGACTATCAGTTTAGCTACTGTACTGAACCAATGCCATCACCTCCTGGAAGCAGCTTGGCTCTGCCACTCAACTCAGAGAATCACCTAAACCCCAAAACCTTCAGCAGAAATTCATTCACTCGGGGCTGGGGATTTAGCTCAGCGGCATAAGCGCCTGCCTTGCAAGCAGGCAGTCGTGAGTTCGATCCCTGGTACCGATAAAAACGAAAAAGACCAAAAAAAAAAAAAAAAAAATTCATTCACTCAATCTTTAAAACAAAATTAAGTAAGCAATTACAGTACACCAAGTGCCATGCTAAGCAGAGGAGATATTAACAAGATTTGTATAGATTTTCTACAGTTTCCTAAACTTAGCAAGTATTCTATGTTCTACTGCTGTTATTTTTAAACATTTAATTTGCCTTTTTTCTTTTGTATTTTTATATCGTCCTTTAGCATTAGATATTCCCTTATAAATACTGGAGTTACTTTATAGTCCAGAAAAAGGAAGCATACTAGAAAAGAAATCACCTAAAATGTCTTATTCCTGCTTGTCAGCCACGGGAAACAAGGCTGAGGGACAGGGCACGCAAGCAGCTCCTTCACACTGCAGGCCAGAATCCTCCACAAGGCGTCTTGCTGGTTTTCCCCACAGACTGAGATCGCCTAAAGAAAAGCAATGCTGCCTGTCTTTACCTCCATATATGTCATGGTTTCTTGACTTTTAAAATTTAATTGCTAAATAAATGAATGAAAAAACGAAGGCTAGGTAAGAAACACAATATACAGGCAGTCTGTCCAGAAAGACTGGATTCAGGTCAGCATGCTCGCGCCCCAGGGATTCTACCTGAGACAACAGACCAATGCACAAAAAAAAAAAAAAAAAAAAAAATAATCAGACATGCAAGCAAGGGCAGAGGCCACAAAGGGCCACATGGGCCTCGTGGGCCTTGAGGAACACACAGAGCACGGGTCTGTGAAAAGTTTACGGAGATACTGGACAGCCTGGCTAAGTCCACGCAAAAGTTCACCACTACTTACAAGTGATACCCTACAGGAATCTCTGCCAGGTCACCAGCAAAAGCCCAAACACACGCAAGTGTTCACTGATGTTCTTCTAACTTCCTTCTTTAGTTGCAGCACTGGTATTTATATTTACTCCACAAACAATAAACACTGGCTTCAAAAGATCAACTGTGGAGACTGAGAAACTCCTAACTGGGGTAACAGTTAGTCACTGCTACCACTTTGGTTTTTCTCCTTTCACATCTCTCTGTGCATACAATTTTTTCTTTTTAATAAAAATACCAAACATGTTAGATCTCTGCCTTCTAATTTTCTTTAATAATATATGAAAAACACTGTAAATCAGTATCTAGAAACCTACTCTGATTCCTTACTAGTTGCTTAATATTTGAGTGTCTAATGCTGTTCAAGTATACCCCACCTGATGGCAATTCATCTTGTCTGCAGTATTTTGCTATAATAAACAATGTGACTCTTCAGCATTTCCCCACACTGCTGCCAGTACCAGCTATTACAACAACTGCACCTGGAGGCTGATGAAAATAAACATGGCTACTTACTTTAAAAAATAGCATTCTAATTTTTTCTAAAACCATTTAGGTTCCTCCCTAAGACTCTCCTGCTGTCAAAATCTCCTGGGGATGAAGATGTAGCTCACTGGTAGAGTGCTTACCTAACATGCACAGGCCCTGGGTCACTTTCTAATACTATTAAAAAAAAAAAAAAGAAACCAGCTGTCACCAATTTAATCAATGACTCATTTGTAAATTCCAAAAACCAATTTATAATGTCTTTGCTTCTAAATAATGATTAAATGAAAGTTGGACAATCAAGGCAAAGGTAAAGCTATAATTTTTAATTTAAAAAATGGTAAAGCAAACTGAGCATGGTGGTGCATGCTTATAATCCCAGCACCAGGAAAGCTGAGGCAGGAGAATCACTTCGAGTTTGAGGCCAGTGTAAGAGCCTGGAATAAAATCTAGAAATCTTTACGATTAGTCATTGCTTTCATCTGGAATTCAGAGAGACTAGAATTTTTATATTGAACACATAACTCAAGAAGGTTTATAATCATTAACCACATGACAGTGTATAAACAGTTATATAACCCCAATGACTGCTTCCTTTTATCTTAAAAATTATGCTGCTTTTTTTTTTTATCGGTACCAGGGATTGAACTCAGGACCACCTGCATGCAAGGCAGGTGCTTATGCTGCTGAGCTAAATCCCCAGCCCCAACAAGTTATGCTTCTAAAGCCTGTAATTGGATGGAAATATATCAAATAACATTAGCCAAATACTCTTAGGACACAATCTATCACTGATATATAACAGAAGACACGTATCAATCATTAAAAATCTTCTGGAACTTCATGGCACTGGAAAAGGAAACACATAGGACATAGAATTTTATGCAAAAGAGTTCAATTTTTTAAATATTTTAGGTAAAGGCAAAAAGAGGAATGGAAAAACCAGAGGAAACAAGTGAGAAAACTAATTTGTGCATTTGAGTCACAGAATTTAAGATATTTTTCAATTTGTATCTTATATATTTGTCTTCCAAAAATGTTAGCAGGTATATGTTAAAGTTTCTCCTCTCACATTTCCTCAGGTACATCCTTTTCCAGGGAATACTATGGAAACTGCAGTAGTCAATGAGATAGTTTTTTGGGTTTTGTTTGTTTGCTTAAACGTGCTTCAATTAGGAATGGAAATAAAAGATAATGGAATTTTTTGCCTTAAGTAACTCTATCCTTTACAGTCAGCAACAGAATTTTTGGCTGAAATTTATGGATTATGGTAACCTCAAACCACATTAAATAAAAATTAAGCCATATTTCTCTCTTTCCTAAATAGGGACTTCTATCAATTTCAGGGTATATATTTCATTGCTATTTAGTTAAACTGAGACTATTCATTTCTCACCACACACATTGAATTTATATTATTAACAATTTTCACGTATGTAAGGTGGGCTACGACAGTCTATCAGAAAACCAGAATTCTAGCCAACAGATGGCACAGGCGCCTGGGCCCTTGCCTATGGCAGAAGGGCTATGGCATCTACATCACTTGCATCAGATAATGGCTGCAGAATGGAATTATATCATGCATGCAAAAACATAAACACTCAAGGGCTACACCCATCGGGCCCATCAATCCAGCTCAGATCAGTAGCACCATGTGTACAGTGGCTCTCTCAATTACGTGCTGAGCTGTGACGGAAGTCATTTCTCACTACACACCCTCAGACTGGGTAGTAGATTCACGATATAGCAGAGTTCTAAACATGGAGTGTAAAATCTTCAACACAACACCGGTTAGCTGGAAGCAAAACCTGTTTTTATTAAAATGTTAGTTAAAGCACAATAATACTCCTACTACACAAGCAGAAAAGCACAAGGTCAAATCATTCAAAGGAAGGGGTAAGTACTTCTGCCCACACCATCAGCCTGCACACAAACAATCCAGAGCCTCTCTCCCCACTCATATCCTGTCCTCCGCAAATGCAGCCTGCTATTTCAGCTGGACCGAGAGGCCTGGGGTCGGGTCTCCCCACCCCACCTCATCCCTGCCACCAGGCAGCACTCCCTCACCACACCGCTGATGGGCACCTGCAGGAGGCGGCGTCTTCCACAGGCTTAAGCACAGTCTCAGCATTCAGGATTAAGTCTCATGCAATTGCTGAATACCAACTGCCCATGCCTCAAGTACGTACGGATGGTGTTTTAGGGGAACATGAGGTACAAAACAGGATGGAACTAGAGGAGGAGTCTACTATAGGTAATGTTCACTTGTTCACTTAAAAGTCTACTGTCAATTCCTTTTTTTTTTGTAATAGAGATTGAACTCATGACCTCGTGCTTGCCGAGCAGGTGCTTATGCCACTGATCTAAACCCCAAGAGAGTAACTTTTTTTTGGAAAAGAATAAAAATTATGATACACAATTTCAAAGCAAGATTAATAAGAGATTAACAGTGGTTAAAATATTGCATATTATCTTAAAAGTAGTTGCTCAGATTATAAAGACACGAGAAATTGATCAAACAATGTAAGAACTATTCCTTTTGACAAACTAATAGAGATTAATAGCATAGTTACTCCCTTTTCTCCCTTTCTCGCATTCCAGTTGTTTTTTCCTTCTGAGAAATTTCATTCCCTTTTGCTTTCACAATATCTATTATACATTTTGGATCTTATTCATTTAGTCTTTTAGTTTTTTACACTAGGGAGACAATACAATGTTTACACATGTGTGTCTAATTTATTTCACTTATGACTGTCTCAAATTACATCCATTTACCTACAAAAGCCTCGAGTTTATGCTTCTTTATAGGGAAGTAGTACCCCACTGTACAAAAATGCCACATCTTTGTTTTATTCATTCCTTGGTTGATGAGCATGTGGCTTGTTTCCAAGATTTAGCTATCACAAATTTTACTGCTATAAACATGTGTGCACGTATATCACTGTATATGATGTTTTAATTCTTCAAGGAAAATACTCAGAAGCAGAACAGCTAGGTCGAATGGGACTGCCAATCCCAGTTTTTTGAGGAATCTCCATGCTGATTTCCACAGTGGTTGTACAAGTCAATTTCTGACTAGAAGCAAGAGAAAGATTGGAAAAAATGTTACTTAAGTGTTCTTAAAGGAATGTTAATTATAAAAGTATCTCATTCCATTTATTTTGTCATTTTAATACTACTGAAGCACTAATTCAAATTTTTATACTGTCTCCTAAATGGGAAAGGAATTAAGTTCCTGGTTTTTCTACAAAATAAAGTATCTTTGCATCTTGCTTTCTGTAATTTAGAATACTTCATCTGACTTTAGATCCTCCAAAAATATTCCCCCCCAAAATTCATAAAGATTACAAATTATCTATAGTAGCTAAATTGTTATAGCTTCCAAGTTGCTTGAAGGGCATTCAAATAACACAGTAAAAAAAAAAAAAAAAAAAAAAACCTTTATGAACTGAAGCTCTTGCTCAATGAGGCATACAACTCAAGCTACACGCAAACCAACCTTTGAATTTCAACCACTGTTTTTATCCAAGTAATATTCGCATGTTAGGTAAGGGTATTGCAAAGATCACAAAATGAGCTACCAAATACTCCTTTTATTATTCATTTTTTTCCTAGCAAAGGTAGTCACTGGGGTCCTAGGATTCATAAATATATAGCATCTGTGACTCTTATAAAATATGCTCTGAGAAAAATTTGGCAATCTTGCTCTAACTCAGTTCATATATTAAGATCAATCACCAATGCGTTTACAGCCCCTTTTTAAAAAAGTGGGTTCCTAGGTACTGCAAACATACAATATCACAACCAGGCTATCATGAAATCATTACAACAAAAACTTTCTAAAATACTTAAAACTACTTTCTATTCAACTCCACTTCTGATTACATTTTAAAAGAAGTTATTTAATATCCTAAGAATTTAACTTTCACATATTTTACAGGACATGGGCCAGTAAGTTCAGTCTATCCTTAAAATAGAACAGTCAGCTAATTTTAGACAAGTGTTACAGTGTCATCGCTGACAACTGGCTGCACACCAACCTGCCACAATCACACTCACAGAGCAAACAATCCAGGGCTGAGCTCTGGACCACCTCACACAAGTATGCACCAAGGAGGCAGAAACATGACAGAGGACTTAAGAACATGACCACCACAGCAAAGAAGTAACAGATCCTGGTTTATTACCAAGTATCTATAAAACAGAATGATTCAAAGACATCAAAACAAGATAATGATTAAGGCAAGCATACCTACCCAAAGTACATACAAGGACCTCTTAAAACTGAGAAAGATAAAAACAAAAACCTAAGCATGCACCTTAAAGGGGATACGCAAAAAGCATATGACACAATGCTCACATCCTACATTGTTAGGAAATTAAAACAATGACACATCGCTGCAAACTGTGAGAATGGCTTTACAGGAAGCAGTGACATCGTGGCTATGGTTAGGATTAATTCTAAGGTGAGGCCAGTGGGAGGTGGCTGGCCCCCGATTCAGGAATATACAATGCTTTTAAGGGAGGTGGTCAGTGCTCTTCAGAGGTCAGGTCCAATGAGACTGGACTCGTCACCAAGACAGCAAACTATTATGAAGTAAGCCAGATCCTCCCCCCTCGCTCTTGCACACGCGCTCCTTCTGTACACGCACGTTTCCCCTCCCCGCTGTCTGTTTCTCTGTCAAGATGAGACACAGCATGGGACCCTCCTACGAAACTGACCAGAGGCCGATACTCATAGCTGCCTTGCAGAGATCCATCAGCCATAGCAAACCTCTCTTCTCTATAAACTACCCTGTCTCAGAGATTTTGTTAAAGTGATGCAAAACAGATTAAGAAAATCAGATGACAGCAGTCATTGCTGGTGGACCTGGAAAACAGACAAGCTGTCTTAGAAGAAAGCACAATAATTTACAAAGCAAACTACACTGTAAAACCAGAAATTACACTCTTTTACCCAAAGGATTTGAAAATTTAAGTCTGCACAAAAACCTGCAAATAAGTGTTACAGGAGCTTTCTAAATATCTAATCAAAAATGAAAGCAACAAAGATACTCTTCAAAAGGTGACTAAACAATGCTGCATAAGACAAAGAACTGTGATCCAACAATGAAGAAAACAAAAGACAGGGCAACACCAGAGTACACACTGCTAAACAAAGAAGCTCCACGTCAAGGGTATACTACACCGGACAAGTCCACCCAGGAACACTGTAGAAAAGGCACAACTACAGAAACAGCTGGACAGTGTCAGCTGTTGGGGCTCAGGGATGAGGGATGAGTGCGAAGAGGTAGAACACACAGGATTCAGGGGCCGTAGAACTGTTCTGTACAGTGTTGTAATGACAGACACACAGAACTGTACCCAGAGTGGGCTCTAATGTCAACTATGGATCTTAGTTAATAATGTATGCACATTGGATTATCAACCCATGGCTGAGGGCAACACAAGAAACTAAAGGGGTGATGGAGAGGGAAGAGAGCAAACCAGAATTCATACTTTCTGTTCCATTTATCTGCTCCTGAATCTGCTCCAGAAAATGATCTTTTTTAATGAGGGGGGAAAAAAAGGCTACTGGGCTAGGAAAAGCCAGAGGATCTGAGTTTGCAGCACCACTTCATTCACTGACTTCCTGCCCAATCTCTACTACTCAGAATATTTCATTTTACTTACCTTACTGGGTGAACAAAGGTGGAATACACTAAGCTACAGAATAGTAGCAAGAATACATACTGTCACAGTGGCAAGGCCAGCATGGAAAACTACAGCACGGAATACAGGGGCATGTTTTTAATTACCCTGTGACAATAGTATCTTTGTATAGTGCCTTTAATACCAAGATTCACTGTGAAATATTTTCACCCACAAGAGAAAAATCAGGACTTTGTCAACTCCCTTTGACAATTCTTCCCAGGAAACATTTCAGGCATGCATCAAAGCAGCTATATTCTTTGTTGACATTTACCAAAATTTAATTATTTTCAAATTTTCCTCAAGCAAAATATATGTATCAAAAATATTCACATCAAAATTTTATTTCTTTCAGAAAAGTGAGTGCAGATGTCTTGTGCTTTGAGTGAATGATTTGGAGGTGACAATGCGCAATGTATGTACCACTGTTACCCCTTAATTGATGTTTTTGGAATTTTGTTTTTCTTTATTTTTCTCTGTGAAATAAAATGGATTTTTTAAAAATTGTTCTTCTTTCATCAGTATTCAATATTTAGAATGCTGGGGATTTAGCTCAGCAGCATAAGGACCTGCCTTGCAAGCAGGCAGTCTTGAGTTTGATCCCTGGTACCGATAAAAACGAAAAAGACAAAAAAAAAGCCAACTAATATAAAACAGTACAAGGTCCAAAATCTATTTAATATTTGAACTAAACTAAATCTCTATGAATTCTAAAACTATTCATTTTCATTTGATGTTTCTACTTAACGTACCTCAGCAAATTCTAGTTTTAGTCACCATCAATTCTTTTTTTTTTTTTCTTTTTCATTTTTATCGGTACCGGGGATCGAACTCACGACCGCCTGCTTGCAAGGCAGGTGCTTATGCCGCTGAGCTAAATCCCCAGCCGCTCACCATCAATTCTTAATAAAAATATTCTCTTCAGAAGTATTTCTGCAATATTTCCCAGTCAATATAATGACAGCCAAACAAAAATACACAGCATATGGTCAAATACACACCTGTGTGCAGATGTCATTGCTACCAGCATGATTGCAGGACAAGTCTCTGAGACTCGAAACCTCATTTGTAAAATGGCAGTAAGTTGTACAGAGCATCACAAAAACCAGAAATGTAGGCGCTTTGTTTAGAAACTGTTTAGACATTGTTAGCACCGCGTCATGGCCTCCTGAGTCTTCACCTCTGCTCAGCTGCCAGGTACCATGCCAGGCAGCACCAGGGATTCCTCCCTTCCTCCCTCTGGCATGAAGCCCAAACTGGGTCCCAGGCATGGCATTAGAGACCCCTTTCACAGTCACCGCCCTTCACAGCCACTCTCCAATGACACCCTTCAAGCCCACTATGCACCTCTGTCACACACTGAAAAGGAACTCCTGCCTGCACTGAGGAGGACAGGAAGACTAAGCTCACCTCTTTTTCCTCTCTGATATCCTTCATCTCATCACCAAATAATATCTAAAAACAAAGGTTTCCTCCAGCATCCAATTTAGGCAGACTAATTTGCTTCCTCCTGTGGACACATGAAAGTTAGAATTTAATGCATAATGCAGTTAGAATTTTAATGCAATAAAATTGCATTAAAAGTTGAGCATGGTGCCACACACCTCTAATCCCAGCACTCTGGGAGGCTGAGGCAGGAAGACTACGAATTCATGCTCAGTCTGGACAACTCAGTGACAGCAAAATCCTGTCTGAAAATAAAAAATAAAATGGGGCTGGGGATGTTACTCAGTACAAAGGCCATGGTTCAATCCCTGGAAACACCAAAAAGAAAAAACAAAGAACAAACAAAAATTGCATAAAGGATAAGCCAAAGGAGGAGGAGGAGGTGGAGAGCAGCTTATTTCCTCACTTACAGAAACAATTACATAGGGAAAATGTAATCATAAAATTACTAAAAACTGAGATATTGAAAACAGAGGTCCTTCTTGTTTTTCCCTCAAACCATTCTAACAAGAAAAGCCCATGCATGTAAACAGAAGCAACTTGGTTTCTTTTTAATTAATAAGAAATAATAAACATTCTACAGTACAAATCACTTTCCCACCTTCAATCTGATTATTTGGTTTAGAGAAATGATACGGTATTGCTTCTACATTTTCATTTTTGGCAATGGAACTAAAACAATGCCCAGAGAGTCGATGGTGAGCCTATGGCATGCTTGCTGCAGCTGAATGAGAGGCTGGCTGGCACCGGGCTGGATGTTCTACCTTTCCATGCCTGGCAGCCTCACATGTGCTCTGCACCCACTGCTGTCATGTCACTCTGGTTAAAAACACCAGTTCCCATAGAGCCACACTCCGGGGAGGCAAGACTGCACCACTGCCTGACTACCAAGTAACAGCAAAACAATACACTGTTCCCAACACTTCCCCTCACCTATATTACCTAAAACTGTCCAGCCAAAACTAAGCATCTCCAAGCTGCCCAAAACTAAGGGTAAAAGAAGCCTAAAAATTTTAAGCATGAAGCATCCAACTAAATAAATTTTGAGGTAACTACACTTGTAGAACAAGGGACTGAGTGCACAGCAGGATGGTATCTTAAGTTCAGAGTTCAAGTGAATGACAGCATCTAACTGCTCACCTTCCTGAACTGACATGTGCTCCTTTGGGCTGGGTGTGAGGCAGTAAGTTTGTTCTTTGGTCACCTCGAATCCTCATTATGTGGTGGGAATCATTGAAATTCATGTGCAAAGTCATAAAATACTCCACTGTGTCATCTGGAAATCCCTCCAACTCCAGTGGCGTCAAACGCATGGTGTTATGGTTGCTAGCATGTGTCTACACTTCGTGTTTCCAATTTCGGCACAGACACTTTATCCTCTGGTGCCAGACACCACTGGTCACAAAGCCAGCAGCCATTCTTTCCTTATTTTGTACGAACACAACTGGTTTTGTTCAATCACAACTGGGCTCAGAGGATAAGCACATTATGTGTATGTAAGAACCTGACAAAACAACATCCATTAATCTGTGTAACAAATTAAACAAACAGTGAAACAAAAAAATCTGCATTTCCTATCTGGGTAGGAGTGGCCCCTGGCACAGTCCTCATGTGGAACTGAGACACCAAGTCTGGAAGAGGCGCTGCCATCACGTGATCATAAAATGACGGCACAACACACTGTAAGTGGCCAGGCAGAAATAGAGGCACCTAGGTCCCTTCCACAAAGGGAAGAATTCCACAGCCCGGGCCTGACTGCCTTGAACCTCTCATAACTGAGAAAAAGAAAACATGTATTTGGTTAGGCACTACTATCTATTTTCTCTGAGAAACAGCCAAACCAGTCTCAAGAACACTCCAGAGATCAAACCTATTTTTTTAGAAGCAAGCGAGAGCCTAGGCGAATGCTGGTGTAACTAGCAGTGATACCGCATGCTCCATGATGCAGCAGGAAGTGCACTTGTTACATAACTGTAAGCCATGAACAGAGCTAACACTTGATATCTGAAATCAGAGTTTGTAGAATCCTGAAAACCACTAAGAAAGATTGTTACAGACTGTAGGAGAAAGATGTCCTAAAATCCTTCCACTCCAAGAAAGCCACAAAGATTCACAGAGTAAAAGCATTATTACCAATCATCTACCTATCTACGTAGGCCATAAAATGGAACTGAAAATGAAAACTTCAGGAGTTCCTTCTGTTGCCATTCAGATAAGCAATTACTAAAATATTTGTGAGAAACTCTGCCTAGTGTCTAAATAGTAAGAGTTGTTTTATTTTTCAGTGATTTTATAGATAAGTTATAAACTGTCCATTCTGTTTTCACAGAGAATGATAATGGAATACTTTCACTACAGTGGTCCAGGGACAGTGAATTGGCAGATCAACAAAAAATAACCATTTTACTGGACCAAAATTACTTAAGATTTTTTAAGTATACAATCTACTGAGTTCACATGAATTGTCTCATTTTCTCACTCAACATAGCAGAAAGCATGTTGGGAAAACAGAATCCTTTGATGACAAACAGCAGAATCTCAGTGCTGTCACTAAAGTGACAGTTAATTAGTTTAATCATTTACAATAAAGGAGAGGCCACTCTGTATTTTATGCTAAGCTACTAAACATTTTCTACACATAGGAAACACACCACACAATTTGCTATAGGAACATAGCAACTTCCATGGACAGTTTCCTAGCATAAACAATAACAATTATGCTTTATTAAAGATAAGTACCCTTATAATTCTGGCTCATATCAGCTAATGATGGTTTCTTTTACATCAAATGATCCTGAATATTTTGACTATGACTGTATTTTATGAGTAACAGGATTATAGTACAAATCAGAATGCCACACCCTTCTGTGTGATTCCAATTCACCAAGCAGTTGCTTATTTTCCCTTAGAAGTAAAAGACCAAAGCAAGACACAAGGATAGACCACACCGTGAATAATTAGGGCTCACTCACCACTACTCCTGTATTTCTCCAGAGGGCCCGGTTTGAAGTCCTTCCAAGAATTAGGCAGAGGACTAGGCCTAACTCTGAACTTCCATATTTAATATTCCAAGTTCCTAACACTGTAGATTACTGTAATTTTACTTTTTGGATCACAGGCAGATTTTGAATTTGCTCCAGCTGACTCTACCTCTTACACTGTTCAACAGCCAGGCCACACGATAACTTGGCAACCAGGTAACTGGTTGGATGGATGGATGAATGCAAATGCATCTGTAACCAAGGAACTCTGTAAGATGTAAAAATCAAAATAACCTCTCTTAAGTTCAAATGGGAACATAAAATGTGAGCAATGCATGATTTCAGAAAATAAGCCACTGTCCTTTGAAAGTTTAGTGAACTGACACTGCCTATTCAAAGCCTACCATTCTTTTCTGATTAGATCAGCCCCCAAAAGCAAGTCACCAGGGTAAGCACTACAGTGAAATCATCATATCCGATATGATGGGAAATCATAACTGGCTTTCAAACACATCGGGAAACAATGAGTTTTCCAGGTCTCTAGCTTTTCATGGAATATACTGGCCGACATGCTTACTTTCCTTTCCAAGACTAAATGAAATATGGAACATATACAAAGCCAAAGACAAATCAATGACCTAAACATTTTAAAACCATAAGGAAAATGAGACATACCCCTCAGTTTTTCAGTCAAATCTTGGGAGAAATGTTTGAAGAGCCACATGGTTGAATGCAACATAGATTGCAAGGTTAAGATTAAAATGAAGTACGGTGAGAAGTACAACAGCTTTCCAATCTTTAGTTTTATTTATGAAGGCAAATACAGACAAGTATCTAAATCATGTCTGCTTCCTCAAGGCAGGTCACTTGGAATCATATCACCACTGGTGTACAACTGGATGCGACAAAAACTAGCGCAGCCATAACTTTTTCAAAAATACAAAATATTTACATTGTAGAACGTTGAGAGTTTCTTCATTCTGACTTTATAGGTTACAGGTATCTCCAATAAGGCTTAAGGTTTACCAGTCTACAATGCAATATTCCTCATCTTTGAAATCCCACAGACAAATGATTAAGAACCTTATTTTAAACAGAAAGACAAAGGTAAATACAAGTGTACACATCACACACATTATTAATGTAGTTTAGCCAAAAACACCACTGCACTTGCTTTACAGTAGTAAACCCAACCACGCCGTGGCACATATAGATTCCAGCTGTGCTGTTTACAATGCTCTACAGATACCGCCAAGATCTCAGTTACAAAATACAATCTAGAAAGTACGTAGATGTGGGGATTTGAAATTTTGGTATTCAGTTTGGGAGTTTCCATTTCTACTTTTTACTAATAGAAGACTACATGCAGTTTAATCATATAATCCCACTCAATCTGCAGAAACTGAGTAAGTCCAAAGAAGTAATTCAAAGATACAAACCTATCTGAGGCTATTCCAACCTATGGAAC
The DNA here is from genome assembly GCF_034190915.1 of Cavia porcellus. Classification (NCBI taxonomy): domain Eukaryota; kingdom Metazoa; phylum Chordata; class Mammalia; order Rodentia; family Caviidae; genus Cavia; species Cavia porcellus. Next base: position 2,721,339 of record NW_026947493.1, read on the forward strand.
AGACGGTTATCTGCTATTCACATATGCATTTGTGAGCCACAGTTGGGTGTGGAGCGCTGTAGGGGCCACAATAAGCAGCTGATCCATTCGTACACGCCTAAAAGCACATTCCGTGACATAAGAAAGGCTCCAGTCCTTCTCTGCCTTCAACTGTGAAGAAAACACGATGCTAAAACATCAGCATTTATCAGGTTGGCACAGACTGTCTGAACATAAGTGACAGACCTAAAAACATTTCAAAATACCCTTCTCCACATTTAAATCTTCAAAACCTCACTGACAAGCCTTACATCCATCATGCTATCAAGTGATTTTTGCCATACACTAAGTCAAGTCACAGAGCACCACCTTTTTTTTTCAAATAAGAAAAGGGAAACGTGATTTATGCTGCTCTCAGCAGTGAAAGGGTTCGCGTATTTGTGAGCACCGAATCTCTCCACGCCCTCCGGGAGGCCCACAGAGCATCGCAGCCGCCCGGCTGGAGGCCGAGGGCGGCACAAAGGCGGCGGCAGCTCAGGCCGGCCTCCGCCGCCGCCCAGCGCCGTCCTCTGCGCCAGCACCCACCTCGGTACCGCTCCAGCACGTCCTCGTAGGCCTGGAGGTACTCCTGCTCCTCCGCGCACAGGTACGCGGCAGGGCACAGGTGCCCGGCCATCCCGGGCCGCCCCAGGGGAGACGTCCGGGCGCAGCGGGCGGACCTCGGCCAGCTGGGGGCGCGGGGACCCCGCCAGGGGCGCCTGCTCTGGGCCGGGACGGCCGCGGTGCCGGATCCCCGGCGCGCTGCGTCCTCCGCCCGCGGTGCCGCCGCGCATCTGCAGCGGTTGCAGGGCCGCGCAGTGGGGGAGGGAGGGAAAGGGGAGGGGAGGGAGCAGGAGGGAAGGAGGGAGGGAGGGAGGGAAGGGAAGGAGGGAGGGGAAGGAGGGCAGCAGGGCATGGTCAGCCCACCCGAGCTCGCCCCTCCCAGCGGCCGGCCCCGCCCCACGCAGGCTGGCGGGCCCTGGGACCACAACAGGTGCAGGGCAGCTGCAGCGCACAAGAGGGCCAGGGCGGCGTCCGGGGAAGCTCAGCTCAGTCCGGGGCAGCTCGGCTCGGCTAGGCTAGGTCTGCACAGCGCCCTCGCCCTTGCCGGAGCCGTCCTCCTCCATCTTCAGTGTGCAGGCCTCAGAGCCATGGCCCCCTGATTTCACTGAGTCCTCTCCTGAAGCGGTGGGGGACACCCCTCTGAGGACATGCACATGACCAGGCTGCCTGGATGCAGCTCTGAGTCCTCAGGACCTCCTGGCAAGGGCACGGTCCCTTCCTGCAGCCGTCTTTCCCGGATACAGCCTGTAGGCCTCCTGTCTAAGGCACTCATTAGACCCCATTTCAGTGTTGTAAATCTGCTTGTTGCTAGCCATCCTGACCATGTCAACTTCACCTCTTGTCCAAATCTTCCTTCCCACTTTCACCCAGACTAATGCTTTGCCCTTAACGGTTCTTACCTTCTATTTTGCTGTTGGGTGTTGTGAAATCGGGACAATGTTCCCTTAACTCTTGAGATGATGATGAACAAAAACTGTATGCTCTTGGAAAAAAAATACACTTCACTTAGTACACCTAACTCTAATTGGCCTGCTTTTATTTCTCAAGATGAAGCAAGAATGCATGTTTTCTCTCCTGACAAACGGTTTATAACCTGAGTTTGATCCCTCCTCCCAGCAAACTTCTAAAATTCCTGGTGCGTGCACATAACGCAATGCAGCTGACACTCAGGTACATACTGGTTCCTTAAGAAACAAGCAGGTTTCCGTGGACACTTGAGATGAAAGGGTTAGCAATCAGATCCCAGGAGGCACTCTGTTTAGAGACCACACAAAGAAAGACACAGCTCTTGCTAGCCTGTCTTCCTCCTGAGGAGCAGTCATTTTGAGGGCCTAAATCTAAGTTTTCATCGGAGACTGATATCCAGGAGCGATCAGTTTTACCAATATAGCCATGAACATTTGCTTATTTTTACTGTCCATTTAGAGAGCCCATCAAATGAACAGAACCTGTCTGTAAAAGCTTTTGCCCCAAGCACTCTTGGAATGGGCCTGCTGGGTCGATACCCTGGAATAATGGCGTGTCCCACTGGGATCAGCACAAGCTCAGCAGGAAAGAGCTTTGTCTCTTGAGCCCAGATTGCCTGAATTCAGTCTTGCCCTATGACCTTGGATGTTTCTCCTCATCTCAACAAATTTCTAAACTGAATAATGGAGAAAACCACAGTTCCTACTTTATAGTGTTTTTGACAGACCTAAATGAGAAAACACAACATTCAGAAGGGCAGCTGATCATCAATGTGCTACCATATAAAGCAAGTGCGTTCCATGTGCCAAGCACTCTGCAAAACACTCCACACTCAGTGCTTACTTATCAGGGAAGGCCCTTGGATCAGCTGGGGTTGAGAAAAGTTCTGTAAATCGTTTAAGCAAGTAAACACAATAGTTAGTAGCAGAAGAAGATTTAAAATCCAAGACTGCCTAAGTTTAAAGTCTCTGCTTTGACCATTCAAATTTTACATTCAAAAGTTATTTAAAATAGCATCATCGCTAACAAGCCATGTACTTTTAACAGGTACTTTATGAATTAAAAACCCAACTTAAAGGACCCTGAAGGTAAAAAAAAAAAAAAAAAGATTATTCTTCATATAAAAAAGGTGTTATAGTTTTGTTCAGATCCTCCCTACCAAGCCTCATGCAGTCATGGAGCTAAATCTAGTGTTTGTGATTGGTTTGTTGTCGAGCACTGGGATTGGCAGTGTGAATGCTGTATCCATCCAGGGGTGGAGCTGGCATATGATACAAGGGAGGGAAGAAGGCACGTTTTTTTCCTCTTTTGCCCTTTTGGCTCTTGCTGTTTGCACCAGCCATGAACAGCTGCCCCTCTGCCATATCACCCTGCCTAGGAGCCAGCTGAGTATGGAATGCAATCTCCAAAAATGTAAGATAAATAAACCTTCCCTTCCCTAACTTTGGCAATAAACCTTCCCTTCCCTAATTTTGGGCATGAGGTATTTTGTCTCAGCAACAAGAGAAAAGTAACCAAGACAAAAGGCATGTGCATAATGGGTGTTATAAAATAGACTTTCTTACATCTTGTCAGCATACTCTCACACTGGCCCTGATTGATAGGAAGTAAATATACTATGCCCTCAAATTTAATGTGATGAGACTACAATAAATGTACACTTGTAAAACTGTAATATAGGACTGGGTTACCCAGCAGGAGAGACCTCACCTTACAGGTGCAAGACTTGGAATCTTAATCCTTCAGAAGTTCCATGCCTCACCGCAAAACAGTCCCAGTCCTCAGGATTGTGCTCAGGCTCCTAGCTGCTGCCATCCTTCCCCAATTCCACACAGGACTCATAGTTTCCTAGCTCTGTCCATAGAGTGCCAAACCTTTGAAGTACCAGGTGTTCTGCTTCCCTTTTCCATCATACTCTACATCTCAAGTGGTACTTCCTCTCAAAAGCCTTCCAGGAACCTCCCATGCCTCCCATCTCTCTCCAAGTTAATGGGACTCTCTCCTGGGTTCTTTTAATACTAAGTAGGTACTTATCTATTACAATTTATCTCTGGAACCAAGCTGTAGTTATCTAACAGCACATCCCTTATCATCATAGCTATGCCTTTTTAAAGGCAGACCTGTGTGCTGTTCCTCATTCTATTGCAGAGACTAAGTCTTTGTTAAATGTGGATAAATTAAAGTACTGTTATGGTTTATGTTCAGATGCCCCTGCCCCAGTCCCATGCAATCATGGATGCAGCCAAATCTACCATTTGTTGTCTAGTGCTTGGATTGGTGGTGAGTGCTACATCCACCCAGCATAGCATAACTGCAGGATGAAGGCATGCCTCTCTTTTTGCCAGGTTCACTCTTCCTGTTTGCGGCTGCCATAACTGCTGCCCCACCACCACCACCACATGCCATCTTGCCACTTGGAGCCAACTGAATAAGGACTAAACCTCCAATCTGTAAAACATACCTTCCTTTCCCTAACTTTGAGTGTCAAGTATTTTTTCTCAACAGCAAGAGAAAAAAATAACTAAAGTACCCTACAGATCATATTGGCTTTTTGATTCAGTAGATACTTTCACAATCAATTCTACTTTGATGATGTCAAAAACAAAAACATTAAACTTCCTCCTTTTTATTAGTAATGAATACCATCACACCATTTCTGAATATCACTTCCGGTCTTCCAAGGAATAAATTTCAAAGAGGCAGTAAGTTTCAAGAAATATGTGAAAATGTATGAGATTAGAAATGGAATTATTAGTGATGTGTTTTCAAATTTCCATCACACCAGAGTCCCTTAAATAAACTATACCTCATCACCACTTGGGGTGATCATTGGCCAACTTACTTCATGATAAGTCTGAAACTCATAATTTAGTCATGTTATAAATTAGATGGCTATCTGTGGACTGGCTCCCAAGTATGATTATTTTTTTATGACTGCAACACCCAATTTGCCAACATAAAACCATGAGATTCTACATTGTTTGCTGTTCGTCTTGTTTTGCTCTATTTTTGAAGACTTACTGTAAGTTTAAAAGTAGGCAGGTAACTTTAGCCAGTTGTGGCAGCTTGCACCTGTGAACCCAGCAGGAAAGAAGAGGCAGGAGGGTCATAAATTGAAGGCAAACCTGGACAACTCTGCACTTAGCAACACGAATCTCAAAATAAAAACTAGAACAGCTGGGGATATAGCCCATTGTGAAAGCCCTGGGTTCAACCACAGAAGCACAGTGATGCTGTAGACCATCCTGAGGTCTCAGCCACTTCACAGATACTCCACCATCTCCATGTACATGCTCCTTCAGCCTCTGCCCACAGGAGCTCAGCCTGCTACTGCATGTGCCCTGCCCCTCATCAACACCTCCTTAGACCCCACTTCTTCAATTCCTTCCCACCTACTGTGGACAATGATGGTTAATGCCAACCTCTCCCAACATAGGCAGGGGGGTCTTCCCTGACTGTTATAATCTCATCCCCCCTAACAAACACCCACCCAAACAATCGCCTTCCATTGGGGAGCACACAGGACAGGCGCCCTGCTCTGACGGCCACCTTGCCACCCTCCCTGAAGCCCCGTTCTCTTTCCAGTGTCACCAGCTCTCCCTTTCAACAGACAAGGAGGCACGCCTGAGTGACTCAGCACTTTGGGGACCCAAGGAGGGCAGGAGTATGGGAGCCAGGGCCAAATCCACCTCTGCTGCTCTGCGGGCTCCCAAGCGGACTGCAACCCCTCCTCCTCCTTCCTGCTCCACCCACCTCTTCAAAGACCCAGAGGCCAGCCAGCATCTCACAGCAGAAGCCTGAAGAAGCTCAAGGCTGTTGCCCAGAAACCCAGTCTAGAGGATGACTGGCTGTTTGTTTTTCTGTAAATCACAAATCCCTCTAGGGGAATTTTAAGGGGGTTGTTCACAGCCAGGGTGGCTGTAATTTAGGCTGGTGCCCTCCAGTGCCCCTTGGAGGAAGAAAAAGCCTCAACTCTGCATTATTGAGGGAAGCAAAAGAAACTGAGACAGGAGTTAGAGTAGGGACTGGAGAGGGGAGGAGGTCCAGACCTCTGACTGCAGAAACAAACTAAAAACACCCACTGCTCTGGCCCTTCGCAAGAGAATCTCTAAGGGCCTAATCCATCAGCCCTGTTACCATTTCCAGGAGGGAAATAAACTGTGGTGGGGATAGAGGAAAGAGGACCCCACAGGCACTGCAGGGTTAAAGGGCTGAGTTCCACAGTGTTCTCAGCTTTCATCTGGGTAAAACAAGCCAACACTTCTGGTTAGGCTTTTACAGCCAATGCAAGGGGATACCGGGTAACAGAACAGAAGCTCTGGGCCCTCCCATGCATTAATTAATCAGGAATGCACAATGGTAAACCCTCACAGGCCGTTGGACAGATGATGCCAGCAGAGATGTACATTACAAAAGAGAGACCAAGCTGCTGGACTCTATGATGCAATCCCGTGTACCAAACACCATGTATTTATTCAAGGTAAACTTGTGCAGCTCCATGCCCTAAACAAAAATGAAAAGGAAGCTGCTTTCTCTTGGCTTCCAACAAATACTGGAGGAATCACTAGGTTAGTGCTCTCCAGTAGCTGTGCATGTAAATAAGTGTTTCTAAATAGTTCCACAAATTTTAAATATATCAATTTATCCAACCAGAAAACAGAGCCAAACAGCTTAGTCACCAGCAAGGAAACTGCTCTAGCGGTAAAAGGAGACAGAAGTAAACATAGTCATCTTCCTCCCCCCACCTGGAGGACAAATCTCCACCTAGGGAAACTGCCCACCAAAAGGCCTCAGAAAATACAGAAGTGGATTTCCACGACTGTGGTCCCCACTTCATCCCCTCCCCAATTGCACTTACCTGCTATCCTGAGCACCGCCCTCTCGGCAGGGTCCAGCACAGAGCCCCCCTGAATCTTTCTTTTGGATCGCTCATGTTTAGGCAAATTCCAAGGCAGGGTGTCTCCAGGAGCTGGAGATGCTGAGCCAGATTTCTGGCTGAAATCATCCTCATCAGAAAAATCCGCAGAGGAAGACATGGAGCAGCGATAGGATGCGTTCCCAGAACTCTACAGAGGATGACACAGAAGAAAGCATTAAAGGCAGAATGCTCACAGACGCTCACAGATTTACACAGCTGCCGCCCGCCTGCTCACACTGCTGAGCACCTCAGAATGGGGTCTGTACCATCCTCAGAGACTGGGGAATAGCACACAAACAAACATAAAATGAAACCCAGCCCTCACCATCTCTTCTCGGCCAAGTCTCCGACAGTACAAACAATATCCAGACAGTTCTAACGCATGAAGATTTGCACGTAAGAAGCGTGTGGCCTTCGGTCCTGCCACCAGCTCACAAATGACGGGCCCAACAATAAAGCCAGAATCAACAGCCTTCCTGTACCAAATCTAGAGCGTCTGGCTCCCCCACCAGGACAGGAGAAACATTTCCCGTGCCTAGACTGCTGGTTAATGCATCAACTCAACCAACTCCAAGTTTCAAAACAAAGCACAAACACAGGATGTGAGTCCCCACTCCTTCCCGTCTCCAGTAGCCCCCTCACCAGCCAGGAGTCCTGTGTCTTCTTTATTTAATTTTCTTCCCGAGGCTTAGGCAGGTTCCCAGAAAGGAGCAGAGAGGGAGGGAGGGCTGATTCTGAGAAGAGCCTTTTCTTAAAACCGGGAGAGTACAAAAGCCTGTTTTCAGAAGCCTGAAGCAGTGCCAATAAACAAACATCTGAACTCAAGTTTAGAGTTCTTGAGGTAATTTAAACTTGGAGCAACCCAACAGCTGCCAATAATGTAAATGAGAAGGATGCAAGCGGTGACATGACACTGGACTTCTCTGCTCCCTGGTCATTGCACAGAGAAACAAGAAACTCACTGTTGTTACGGAAGCACTTTGCCTCAAGGTTACTCCTCCCAGAGCGGACAGCAGCCCATCTGCAGGATCACGTCTTGCATAAAGGGTTTTATCTCCCACTGAAGAGAAAGGCCCCAGACCTTATTCTTCCCACTAGGCTGGGCTGTGCCTATTTAAAGAGCCAGGGGCTGGCTTACTAAGGAAGCCAAGATGCTGTGTATCTAGGCTGTGAAGAGTTATAAATGAAGTACCAAAGGGAAACCTCTTCCTTCCTGTTCCTCTTTGCTGAGGCTCACAGGAATGATGTGAAACTGGTGCAGCTGGAATTCCTGAAATGTAAGTTGCAGCCAAGGATTCCTAAGAAGCAGGCTGCAGGCAGAAATCAGCCAGCAAGGCATGTTGGAGGGGAATCCCAAAAACAGCAGCCACAGCAACACAAACAGGTTGTGCAGACAACGTCCCAAATCACCCGTGTACTTGGAAATGAATCAGGACCACTGGCCACACCGCAACCCACGCGAATGTGTGTGTAGCTAAAACACGGCCAATACCATCATTTCGAAAGTTCACAAGCTCCTTCCCACAAAGTGAGATGTCTAACAGGGGTCTTTAGTGCGAGGCTCCTCCCTGCCCCTCCGTGCCCCCCCCCACTCTTCCTATTATTTTACAAGAACTTTTATCACCTTGGCTAAATGAATAAAGGTATTTAGATTTTGTGCACAAAATCTAATTATTTAGATTCTAGTGACAATAAGGCATTAGACAAACTTGAGGCAGAGAAGTAAGTAAAATTAACTGTGTGTGTGTGTGTGTGTGTGTGTGTGTGTACCGTGACGGCAGTCCACAGAAAATTGCGAGTGGCATTAAGTCAGTGATGGCCTGCTAGTATCAATCCAATTTATTTTCCATGATTTTCTGAAAATTCACCTTACACTGTCTGAGGTTTTATTGCTGGCAGGATCTGCAGGGAAGGGTGAGGTTCTTAAAGACTTTTAAAAGGCTATTGTGTTTCTCTGGTTGCCTCTTGTCAGTCTTAAAATGGCTTCCTACCTGTCCTTAGCTAAGGTCACCCTTTATCTGTGAGATTGTATTTCTTCTTGTCTGCACAATTTTAGTGACTACAGTAATTTGATTGTTTATCTTTACAGAAAAAAATTTTTAATGGCCAGAGTCTCAGCTGAGTGAACGACAAAATGTAACTTATGCCATGACATAAACACTATTAATCACAAGTAGCCAGATGGGAGGGACCACTACCCCAGACCCAAGGGTGTTGATGGATTCAGCCTCCAATCTGGTCCTGTCATCGTACACAGATAAGAGAAAAGAAAGAAGACAATTAGCAACACCTCTTTCAGCAATATATCACAGAAAAATACAGGCCACACACCTATGCAAACTGAGGGAAATTACAGAAATTTTTCATAGTAAAGATTCTGCCTAACAATTACATGGTTAGAGCACTCTAGCATGGTTCAAGTGCTCTAACAATTACAAAATTAAGTTTTTCTCACAAAAAAAATTTCATAATCACTTTTTTAAATGAAAGGTAAATCATACAAATTTAAGCTCACTGGAACACTGAAAATTGGGAATGGGTTTTAACCTGCTTTGAAGTGGAAGGAGCCAATAAAACTATTATCCTATTGATCTGAAATGACTTGCCCAATTACGTCACATTCAAGGGAATAGTATGGTAGACAATAATTCATTGAGTTATGAGGAAGGCAGCAGTGAGTGGAAGAGTGTGAGCTAGCGTGGGTGACCAGCTGATAAAAATTAAGAAAAGGCAGTGAACTAGGACTTTGCAGCAAGAATGAGCTTCCCTGGGAAGTAAGGAGTGCAGGCCACCCCTTGTTCAAGTCCCTACTACATGTCCCAATTTCAAGGGAAACCAGTGTGTGGTTCCCAACTGGTCACTACATCCACAGAGCCACCTGTGATAGGTGACCACTGAGTGACTGAGCAATATCTGTGCTCTGTCTATAATTAGCCCTAAAGCAAGAGGCCACAAGGCCATCTGCTTAGAAACCCCTCCTAGCCTGGGGATTTAGCTCAGCGGCATAATTGCCTGCTTTGCAAGGAGGCAGTCATGAGTTCGATCCCTGGTACCGATGAAAAGGAAAAAGACAAAAAAAAGAAACCACTCCTAGAAATCCAGTCCCATTTCACCTCCTCCTGATTTCCAGTAAAACTCCTAACTTCTGCCTTTGGTTCACTCCTTGGCATCTGCAGAACCAAGAGCCCAGTACACACAGTGTCACTATGAGACTGTGGGACTGTTGCGTTTTGTTCAGGGAGAAGTAGCCTTGTTACCTGAACAGGCTGGAGCCTGACCTCTGTGATGCAAGGCCAAGGAAGAGGGCTTCCGGGACCCCAAAGCCACAGGCTCCTCTCCTGTTCTACTCTCACTGACTAAGAATTGGTTCCTATCAAAATACAAATCTCTGTGCCCATCAATAGGTGAGTAAAAGGGTTAGAGTATACTCATGCCAGTAATCAAAGAAAAAAGTTAGTGATATACATTCATCAAAGTCATAGTCCTTTTTAAAGAAGGAGTCCAAAAACAAAAACACTGCACAGTGTGCATGCGATGTGTAGTCAGCTACTAATCCGTAAAAATCTCAGGGTGACAACTAAGACTATGAAAATTTTTATTTCTTATAATTTTTACTCTGAAATAAATGCATTACAAGGTTACCAAAAAGAAATGCCCAAATACCAAAAGTTCTCTGAAGAAGCAATTAATACGGCACTGTTTTTAACTGTTTAGACTCATGAACACCTCTGCAAAGTTACCGGAATCCAGAGAAATTGCTTTCCTGAACAAAGGGAATAAGCAGCTACACTAGAATTCTACATCCAATGTGATGGGGTTCCACTGACCTCTGACCCCACGCTAAGGCTCCAATTCACACCATCAGTTGTCACCGCCCACTTGGAATGCATGCTGAGAGCAAGAACAGGAAAAAGCTCTTCCACCAATGAGGGAAAAGGGTAATTAGCGGCAGTGTTTGGCCTAGGTCATAGTATTTTTAGCATTTGGCCTCTTTTTGTATAAAGGACTATGAGCTATCTCTGCCACCCCTCAGAAAAACCTAGGCTGGAACAAACTAAAAATTCCTATGTTGTGTCTTATTAAAGTAGTTTGTTTGGTACCAGGGATTGAACTCAGGACTGCGTGCTTGCAAGACAGTTGCTTATGCCACTGAGCTAAATCCTCAGCCTGATTAAAGCAGTTTTAACAATTGAATTAGATCACTGAAAGCTTTAAACTGACTTTCCTAATAGCCAATTCATTCATATAGCATAAAAATAAGCCGAATCTCCTATAGCCAGTATAACTACATAATGTAACATTTTTAAGAAGGGGAACTAGACAGTAACTTCTTTAACTGAAGCTCATGCAGGGCTTGAGACAAGTACAATGGAACTGCCTAAACTGGTCTTGGCCCCACCAGAGTACCGTGATCCATAGGAAAATGCCAGGAAGGCAATGGGAAACAAGTGCAGTGCTAAGGGTTTATAAAACAGCCTGGACTTTCGGATCCCAGAGATAGAGGGTAAGCTTTCTGAAGCCAACACACCATCATTTAAACACATTTCTGCATATATGTCTCACAAGAAATTTATTTTTTAAAAAATACACAGGAGGAGGGGCTGGGGATTTAGCTCAGCGGCATAAGCACCTGCCTTGCAAGCAGGCAGCCATGAGTTCAATCCCCGGTACCGGTAAAAAGGAAAAAGACAAAAAAAAAAAAAAAAAACAGGAGGAAACAGTTGAACAAATTTTGATTGTGTGATATCCTACAACACAACTGTCCTAGACTCCACCAAAAGGCAGTGGTATAAAAACATACATACCCCAGTAGGCCAGTTTCAGTTACAGGACAAAAGAGACCTAACAAATTCAAGAACTCCAAGTAATGTTTTTGGTTTGTTTTTAACTACACAGACATTTTAGGGACAGCTTGGAAAATGTGAACACGGGTCATGGGTTATTTAGTAGATAATATTAGAAAATGATTGATAATTTTCTAAATTGTGACAGTGATACTGTGCTATGCAAAATTCAGGCTGAAGAAGCAATGTCTACATTTATTTTTTATTTAGGGATTTTGAATAAAAAAGAACTAGTGAATGAGACAGAGAATAAAAGCTATTCATTGGACTACTCCAAGTTTTTGCACATTTCAATTATTTTCCAAATGTAGAATTGAGAGGAAATACACAGTAAAACACAGTAAACTCTTTCTTCAGTATTTTTGTGTTTTTTAAGACAGAATCTCACTCTGAAGTTCAGACTGCCTTGAACTCACCCTCCTGCCTCTGCCCTTCAAGTGCTGGAATTATAGGCATGGGCCACCACACCCATTTTTTTTTTCCAGTTTTTTAATGAGTTCCTTAGTCTAGGCCACCCTCACAAATTCAACATTCTCAGGTTGTGAGGACACAATGATACTTTCCATTTAAGAAATTTCTTGTACCATTTCTTTGTAATCAGGAAAGCACCAGAAACAGGAACCTACATCAATAAGCCACCACAGAAAATAATCTTTTTGCCTCCACCCAAGCACATTTTAGAATGCAAAAGAAGTTCCTTAGAATATTATTAATTTAAATCGTGGACCAGTGAACACAAAGTAGTTCAACGTTCAGTATCAGATGAATTTCACATTTCATATAAACAAAAGATCAAAATTTAGAAAAACTGAGCACCTAATTTCATTTAATTAGGTATAAATATTAACTTCTTACAATTCCATAAAAGTAAATGATAAGTCTCAAGTCTAACCTTACATACTAATTTTTTTACTTAAGACACTAAAAATTTTGCAAAAGTACATTATCTGATTCTAGAGATTCCAAGAACACGTCTACCACAAATGAACAGGTATAGAAGAACACAATTAAGGGACTATAAAAAAGTGAGTTTAACTCTTTGAAGACAAAATGAGATTAGGCAAACCTGGGCAATCTTGTGCCTGCTTTAGTAAACCAGGAAAACAATTCAAGAGCTTCTTCATCAAATAAAATGGTGTTACTGATTCTCTCACCTGGAAACTGCCATAAAGTAATGAGGGGTAGGGTAGATGAGGCCTCAACCAGTTCTCAGTCTCCCCTTCTAGAGGGTCCACAACTCTGAAGGTCGGAAGAACCTGAATAGAGCTCAAACTGAAGGAGAAGTAGCAGGAGAGGGGCTAGAAGGTGACTGTTTGGTTCTAAGCCAAAGGAGGAGGCTTTCTTCAGAAGAATTAAGGAAGCTGAAGAGCCTTTCTACTTAGGTGGAAAGCCCAGGACAGCAGTGCATGAAGGAATACTGGGAGTCAGAATCCAAACTCTTTCTAGGGTGCAATGACCAGACCCTGGTTGGAGTGCCCCTTGCTGCTGTATTTCTGGAGATACTGAGCTTGCTGGTGGGCCGTATTTTCCAACATAGGGCCAGGGATTAGCTCAACAGCATAAATGCCTGCCTGGCAAGTGTGAAGTCGTGAGTTCAATCCCTGTTACAAAAAAAAAAAAAAAAGCGATGGAAATTTTCCAAGATCATCTTCCTCTAGCTGTGGGGCCTCTCTCACAAGGTTAAGTATCAAACTACTCTTAAAGTATCAAGTACTTCTCTTTGATACACAGTAAGTATCAAAGATTCCTTTCCTTCTCTTCTTCAAGTTCAAAAGTTTTCCACTGTACATAAAGCCCACAATTTCTTTATCTGTCCACCCATTGGTGGATACTTAGATTGATTTCTATCATGAATAACACTGCAGTTATCATGGGAATGCATATGTCTCTTGGACATTAATCTCTGGCCCTAGTAGAAGCATGGCTGAAATTTCTAAACAATTCTGGCTTAGCTCTAAGACATTGTACAAGATTTCTTTCCTCCAGCTTAACCAGTACATTCCAAAGCAGGGTGGTATGGCACAGGAGAAACAGTCCAGGCCAGAGCAAGTAAGAAGACAGTAAGACTCACTTTCCCTTTTATTCCATCCAGGCCACAAACTATTTGGGTCTTTCCATTATCCACACCTCAAACTGTGATAAACCAGTCAGTAGAATAATCCAATGTTGTACACCCTTAATCCCAAAATCACACACACTAATCCAGCATCAGACACCTATGATCCAGCCACTTCCCAGAAGTCCCACCTAAAAGCACATGATGCTTTAGGGGGACATCCGGATACAAGCCATATGGAGATGTGTGCTACAATCACACATACAGGCCGGAAACCATAAACAAAGGACCCTTCAGAGACCAAACCCCAGCTACTATCTATGCAATCTACAGAGTTAAAGGTACGTGCATGTTAGGGCAAACGATGACTATTGGGTAAAATCTATATGCCTTAGGAAAATTGTTTCACTTCTCTGGATTTTGATTTTCTAATCTGAGAAACAAAAATAACAGCACCTGATACATAGAGCTATAGCATCAGAGTACCACACAAAAAGGGCTTAAAGTAATACCCAAAATACAAAGCATTTTAGCTATTAGATGATGGTACCCGTCATACTTGTTTGATCCAGCACAGGTAACTGACTGCAGCTGAGGCAAAACTGTCACTCAGTTGTCACTCCAGAAGAGTTGATATAATGCAGAAACTACAAGTTACTGAAACCAGATCACATTACAAACAGCTCTCAGGAAACAAAACCCATGAAGTTCCTGTATGCTTTTATATCACTCCAGCACATTGTTTTTTCTTCCCCGCCCCCCAGCACATTCTTTGAGGGTTGAGGGTTCACTTTTAAACTCATTGATCCTACTACTGGAGGCAAAAACAAAAACTTAGACAAAAATGTTAGTGTAAAGAAGAACACACCTCAGCTGCTGCCAGAGTACCCCCACACCCAAAGCTCTCTTCATGAGTCTGCACCATTCCTGGACAGGGGGTAGTCCCAACCGGGAAACCATATCATTTTCATTGTTTTGTTGGGTTGTGTTTTATTCTCTTTTGTTTTGTTTGATTACATTAAGTCTGATGGTAGAAGCAGCTATTTGAAAGATAACAAGACAATCTTATAGTAGCCATTTTGGATTTAATAATGGCTTGTTTTGAAGTCCTTTATTACATTCACTGTTTTGGCTTTATTATTTCTATTCCATTCTGTTCTGTTCAACTTTTACTAGGTTCAAAAAGTATCTGCAGCTATTTTGAAGACAATAAAAGACATTATGGTAACTACTGCTGATTTTGTAAGGTTTTGAAGTCCTGTATCACTTATACAGATTTAATTTTGATTGGTTTTATTGTTTTATTTTCCTTGGTTTTTTTTTCTTCTTCCATGTTGAAACATAAAATAGGCTGTGTCTTTATATTTCCATTTTTATGACCTGTTGTTATGGTTTGTGTCTAGATGCCCCCCAAAGCCTCATGTGGTGATAGGGTTATTTCAGAGGTGGCTGAATCTAGAGTATATGGTTGATTCATAACACCATGCTGGGACTAGAGGTGGGTGACTGTTTCATCAGTCCATTGACTGGACTGGTACCACCCTAATCCCAGTAGACCTGATACACTATCAGGGACAGAAAGAGGCTTGTCTTGCTCTCTGGCACTGCTTTTGCTGTCTTCTACCACCATGAACTGTCTGTTGTCCTTGTACCATGAGCCACCCTGCCTTGGAGCCAGGCACTTCCAGACTGCAACCTCTACAAACTGTGTGCTAAATAAACCTTTCCCTCTTTTAACTTTGGGTGTAGGGTATTTTGTATGAACAATGAGTAAAGTCACAAAGATACCTGTCTTCATCAATGAGACCGCAGAAAATTGCTTTTGCTAATAGTTTTTGCATATTCTCTCATTTCACTTACTACTTAAATTAAATGGAAGAATTGCTTTTTCATTTTTAAAAAATGTTTATTATTTCACTGAAACAGTCTGTATAACTTTAGGTACTGGTACCCCCACTACCACTTTCTGAAGAAAGCAGACTTGTGACACGCACATTAGGTGAAAACAATTCTGCCACCATAAGCCACCCTACCTGGGGTCAATGCCTGGGCACAAGGAGCGACTGCCTCTGAGCTGATGTGATGGGAAACTCCACTGAGCCAAGCTGCTTTATCCTGGCAGGTGGCAAACAAATCCCACAGCAGCCTACCTCTGCAGAATGAGTGCCAGGGCAACCTCAGTGCTCTAACAGTGGGCCTGCCTGTCACACAGTACCCAAGATCCACCCAGAAAGGCTATGTGCCTTGAAGCCCCTCCACCTACACTAAGGGCTGGGTCAGTTTCACTTTGTCTTTCCAATAGATTTCTGTTTCCTAAAGGAATCCAGGCCATTCCTTCCCTGACTCTATCCCCACAGGAAGCCATGTGGCAGCAGGAAACAAAGCAGCCTGCAAAAAAAAAAAAAAAAACACTTGGTTTTTCTTTTCCACGAGGCTTAAATCTGTCAAGGCTACAGCTGTACAAAAGGGCAGAGGTCTCTAGACAAAAAGTGGCACACGGCTATACTAACATTGGGAGAGGGGCAGGTGAGGCCGGAGAATCAGAAGTTCAAGCCCAGTTTGGGCAACTTAGTGACTTAGCAAGATCTTGTCTCTTAAATTTAAAAAAAGAGAAAGAAAAGCCCTGGGATGTAGTTCAGTGTGAATGGCCCAGGTTTGGCCTCTCTCATAGTAAAGAAAAAAAAAAAAAAAAAAAGGCATCCCTGGGTTGGAGGAGCAGGAATTTCTTGATGTGTGACTGCCCAGGCTGTCTCGGGCTCATCAGCGAAACCAGCTGGAGGTGTAAGTGTGCCTTCCCCTCCCAACACCTCAGCATGCCTCTCATGGGACCCCAGGGCCCTAACAGGTACTGGTACCCCCACTACCAGTACCCCCACTGGTGTGGGGGCCCAGGGATGTGTAGGGGGGTAATAGAGTCAGGATGGTTGGAGCTGGGGAAAAGGAATACACCTTATACTCAAATTAGGGACTGATTCAGACTCACATGATGGGTCGTGACTGGCTCTCATACTCATGAGAACCCCAATGCTTTTAAATATGCTCCTGACGAATGACAAGAATGAATTCACAGACCTGGCAGCTTGGCTTCTGCAGCCTGGTACCATGTGCAGTCCTTGAAGCTCTGTTAACAAGGACGGCAATGCTGTGTGTGTGTCTCTGTCTCTCTCTCTCACATGCACCACAAAAAGGACTACCAGAGCGGCCACCTCCTCCTATGTCCCCTCCCTCCCTCACATCATTGTTTCATGTTAAGACTACTTTGAATCCTTTTGGAATCACGGCAGAAGGGAATCTATTTTCTTGCTTGCTTCCTCACCTGTCTGCTTGCTTCTTGATGCCACGAGGAGATACTGGGGGTAGTGGAGGGATGCTGTGACCAACATCTCTCCAGTTAGTGTACCAGAATGAGATCTGGGAAGGATGTGAGGTGCTTAAAAAACATAATGCAAGGGCCACAGAGGAGCCCGGCAAGCAGGTGAAGACTGAGCTCAAGGAGGGCCTTGCATGCAGTGCTGGAGCCTAGCCCTACCGGTGGGTGAAGGAGCCAGCCTGCTGTGAAGGGCTACAAGCAGTCTGCTTCACAAACCAACAGTGACTGGCACTGTGTGCTGGAGGCCTCAGACTCAGACAAGACCAAGCAGTCATCTCAGCCACCCAGCAACAAGCGATGAGGATCTGCAATGAATCCCTGCAATCAGAGACGGAAAGAATGGGTCCCTCTGAGAAACAGTTAAGAGACCAGAAAAGGGGAAGGTGAGCAGCTGCTGCTGCCAGGAAGGCAGGTGTGACTGCTCACTGTAAAGGGAACTGGAAGGCGGGCAAGACTTCAGCCACAGGAACCAGCGCAGGAGAAAAGGAGCGGTCCCAGGCACGCCACACCTGGAGGACCCCGAGGTCAGGTGCTTTCTGAAAAGCCACCCGGTACATGGTGACTCCAACTGATCTACGTATGGCTGGCTGGAGGCTAATCTCCTAACACGTGCATTGCCCTCTGGTCACTCCCTGGCCCCCAGCACTGCAGCCAGCCAGGAAGCTTCCAGACGCTCCAGCAGGAAGGCACTTCCCAAGGGCCTGCTGCATCATGACATGCTGGTAATAAAATGCCACTCGGTCCTTCATTTGTCTTTTTTTCTCGTGTAAACAAAGAATAAGAGTATATAAGCCATCTTTTCCATTTCCCCCCTCAGCCAGGAATCCCATCAGAGATATAATATGCAAGACAATTTTATTTTCAGCCTTGTAACATTTATGGGTCATAATATTATTCTATTTGAAAACACGAAAATAGTAATATCCAGATTTTTCTGACTTTTAGGGGTATGATAAAAATATATATGGTGAATGCTACTACTGAGTACCATCCAATGCAAAGGCAGGGGTCTTCAATATGAGAAGCTTAGTTTCAGCTTGTTCAGTGCCGTCAGTAGTGAGGTGTAGTTAAGAGAAAGTGTGTTTTAAAGAGTGCCATAAATTATGAGTTACAAATAACGCATTTCACTGGAGTTGCGTGATCATGCCGCTTCAGACCCCAGCTTTTTTTGGGGGGGGTGGGGGTTAAACTGGGAATCAAACGCACAACCTTGTACTTGCCAGGCAGATTCCAGTTTTTTTTTTTTGTTTGTTTGTTTTTTTGTCTTTTTCATTTTTATCGGTACCGGGGATCGAACTCACGACCGCCTGCTTGCAAGGCAGGTACTTATGCCGCTGAGGTAAATTCCCAGCCCCCAGATTCCAGTTTTTTAAAAGATGTCATCACCGAAGAGGAAACAGGTCAATGGGATTCACCCAGTTCTCCTCAAGGGAAAAAAAGTGCCTCAATCAAGACTAACATGAAGGCAATGCTGATTGCGTTTTCTGACCTTGATGGAATTGTCCAGGCTAAGTTTGTACCCAGAAACATCACAGTGAACTCTGAGTACTGTAAGGGCTTTTCAGAGCATTTAAGAAACCAGGTGCTTAATAAAAAAAAAAAAAAGAAAGAAACCAGGTGCTTAAAAAATAGTTTGAAAAATGGGCAAAATTCTGCGAAACACATCACTTCTGGTATGGTAATTTCTGAAAAAGAAAGACCTCATAGTGTGTTCTTATCCACCTTATTCCCTGGCTCTGATACTGTGACAGCAGGCTCCTTTCCAGATTCAAAATGACCAAAGAAAGGAACACACTTTTAATCAATTTAAGACACAGAAGCACCCAAGACAGCATAATTAAAGACCAGGAAGAAGACTTCCAGAGCTGCTGCAGAAAGTGGCAAGAATGATGGGCTATGTAGTCTTTTGAGGGAAATTAATGACAATGTGTCTTTTACTGTAACAAATTCTTAAAACTTAAACTTCACCATATTTTTTCAATCACGCCGCACCACTGTTAATAAGCAGTAAGCTATTCCTACTGCACTTAAGAAGCAAACTCATCCCCTTCCCACAGGGCCCCTGCACAGCACTTTTCTCATTGAAAATCCCTGGTTCCAGCTTTGCACCCCATGCCTCCGAGCCACAGAGTGCTCTGAGGACCTGTGTAGATTTCAATCTCCTGGCCTTATGCCCTTCCCAGCTACCCTCGTGGGTCTATAATATTGAGTTGTTTTTAAATCCTCCCTTTCTTAACACAGACATTTCCAGTCACTCTAACAGCTTCCTCCAACAACAACATAAAGCAAGGACCTTGGAACCATCTGATAGAATTTTCAGCACGGCTAAAAAGATAAATATAAAATAAAAGTGGCCTTTATTTTAAGAATGTGGAGAGAGACTCCATGACCTCCAGGATCTGGCTTTCTCTCTGCTCGACATGTGGTGTGGGGGCATACACAAAGCTTAGGTTTGGGGTGGTGCCTAAGGGGCATTACTGATGCACAAGTAGCCCATTGGAATTCATTTTGCGCCACAGGTAAATTGCCTAGGGGCTGGAAAGGTGACCTCAAGATACAGCTCCTTGGTTCCGCCTCCCAGCCTCCCACCCCTGCAGCTTCCCATTCAGGGCAAAATCCTTTTGAAAATGTGCCTCTGTATCCAGAAAACAAGGGATGGACTTCAGCAGGAACAACAACACTTGACAGTCTGTCCTGTGGCTCATTCTCCCAGATGAATCAGCCCGTGTGTGCCCACAGCACAGGAACCAGCTGTACCACTGGCAGCTGGAGAACCCACCTACCTTCAAAAGCATACTCAATGAAAAACCTCTCAGTGGCAGAAGGGCTACTTGTGTCAACTTAACAAAGCCATGCTACCCAGGTTTTGGTAAAACATCAATGTAGTGGTTGCTTCGCAGGGTATCTTTAACAGTGCTTAACATTTAAATCAGTGGACTTCAATAAAGCAGACTGCCCTTCACGTGTGAATGGGCCACGGTCAATCAGCAGAAGGCTCTAAGAACAAAGGTAAGTTTTTCTGAAGTGGGACTTTTCTTCAGAATTACAAGAAAAAAACATTGCCTCAGTTTCCAACCTGATGCCTTGCAGAAGTTGGAATCAGGACTGTGAAACTGACCATAATGTCCAGCCTGCCCTGTAGATTTCAGATCCACCAGCATCACAATCTGATGAGCTAATCCGTGCATGTCCCATTGGTCCTGTTCCTAGAAAACCTGACTAGGACAACTGGCTACCACATTTCTTCATCAAAGGTTTAGGACTCACCCACACATACATTTCAGGGAAGCAGGATCATCTGCTATAGTTCCCATTTCACAATTTTATGGGGGAAAAAGGGTCTACAGGGCTTTTACTAGGTTGAGTTAGAAAGCCATGGCACTTTTCCCACTCCCTAAGTACTATCCATACCACCATAAGAACATTACTTAACTGCTTTGGTTTGCTCCTATTCTAAATGTAAACAATCACAGCTACTTCACTGAACTTTAGACAGTACTGAAAGGACAGACCATATGTGAAACCTCTAACATGATGCCTGCTAATCACATAATACCCAACACATAATTTCCATAGCATTTCATTTTAAGATGAAAAAGTAACATAAAAATGAGGTTAAAAGTACTTAGTACAGCAGTGATTACAGTTACAGAGTCATGACACTTACCCTTTTGAGGACTTGGAAAAATACTCAAACTCCTTTTACATCACTTGTATATTCTTGCCTAAAAGTACAGTAATAATGATTTGCTGTTTAGGCTAGGAGCTTTTTATTCTAACCAAGCTTCCCACAGATTAAAAACATATTTAATTTATACTTTACAGTGACTACCATCATCAGACTATGTCTGAAGAAATGTTCTGATAGAAAGAGAGGAGACATTGATACTGGAGTACCGAAGATAAATGGCCTACTTCAGTCTCTCCTAGAGCCATTTCTGACAACATGCAGACAGAGAAGCAGAGAAATGAGTCTCCATCTCAAGGGAAACACAGATCAAAAACTGTTCAAAGGAAAGACGGACACTGCAAAAATCCACCCCTCAGCCTCCCTTGTCCAGAACAACAGTTCTCCATTACGTCTCTACTGAGCCCCAGACTGATGGCCTTATCTTCTCACCTGTCTCCCAGTTCTCCAGGGGAGAACAGGATCTTAGATGTGATTTGATGGGAGTCGGAAGATCTGCTGCCAAACACTGATGCAGAGAGGGGTGCCTACAATGCTCCATGACAGTCCCTTGCTCCCCAGGGCCCCATGGCCTGGGACAGGCTGGTGAGTGGCTGGGATAATAAAATTTGTACAGCATCCTAAGCAATTCGTAACCTGGGCAGTTTCTCCTCAAAAGAAGCTGTGGATCATCTGAAAGTAGTTAAAGCCAGCGGAGGAAAAGGCAAAAATGTGAGGAAAAGCAAAACTTCTCACAGTGTTGCATTTCTAGGCCTTCTTATTATTAAGTACCTCCTCCCAGTAAAATCTTTCTCACCAGAGTAGGAGTGTAGGAAGGAATCTGGGAGCATTAAGATGTGATGAGAAGGGGAAAGCTTCAAAAGCAGGGGCACTGGGCTTTAATGCTGACTTAGGCCATGTCTCTGCAGAGGGTCCTAAGCGGCCACTTTTGAGACCCCTGAGTTCCTCATCTAAAAACAAGGACCTGGGGCTGGGGATTTAGCTCAGTGGCATAAGCGCCTGCCTTGCAAGCAGGCAGTCGTGAGTTCAATCCCTGGTACCCATAAAAAAGAAAAAGACAAAAAAAAAAAACCAGGGACCTGCGCATAAGTCCAGCAGAGGCTAAGGCAGGGAACCCCGCCCTAGGCCGGTATTTCCTTTGCCTGGGGGCCAGGATCCCGCTTCCTGTCAAAATCAGTCAGTAAGAGGGAGCAGGGACTTCTGTCCCAGCCTGGCTGACCTCTCTACCTCACTTGTAACAAAACTTGAAGCGCAAAAATATAGGAAAATGACAAAACGAAAGACCAAAATGCAGTCTCAAACATCCAGCCCATCCCAAGAAAGCCTAGGAGCCATGTGCATAGAAGAAAATATATGCCACATTCCTGAAATACCTGAAATAATAGTAACTGAAATAAAGAAGCAACCCTGGGAAGCCTTTAAAGGAAATCAAACAAGAAATAATATCTCAGGTAAAAGAAGAAATGATAAAAGAAATGAAGGAGATGCTGAACATATCTAAAGAAGGCAGTTAAAAAACTTGAGGAGATAAACAAAAAGATAGAATCCCTGGATGAACAATATGAGAAACAAACAATATATACAGCAGATGCAAAGAGATATACAGGAAATCAAAAACTCCATCGAAAGTTGTAAAAACCGCCTCAATGAATGTGAAGATAGAATTTCAGACCTTGAAGACAAGATTGCAGCCAGTGAACAGGAAAGGAAAGTTCTTTTAAAAATAACAAGAAATCAGGAAATAACAATTCAACACCTGCAAGATGATGCAAAAAGGAACAACATAAGGTTAATAGGGATAAATGAAAAAGAAGGGGACAACATAAAGGATGCCAAGAGAATATTTAGAGAAGTAATACTGAAAATTTCCCAAACATGAGACTGGAAACCGATATCAAGATCAGTGAAGCATATAGAATTCCAAATAGCCATAACCAAAATAAAACTACACCCAGACACATAGTAATGGCCATCCCAGAAATCGAACAAAAGAATAGACTATTAAAAACTGTAAGAGAGAAAAGACAGATCACCTTTAAAGGAAAACCTATCAGAATCACAGCAGACTTCTCAGCACAAACGGTAAAGTCAAGAAGAGCATGGAGTGAAGTATTTCAGATCCTAAAGGAAAATGATTTCCAACCTAGACTGATGTACCCTGCAAAACTGTCCTTCAAAATTGATGGAGAAATAAGATACTTCCATGACAAAGAACAGCTGAAAAACTACATGATCACCAAGCCAAGCCTGAAAAGAATACTGAAAGACAGCCTAGATGCATCTAGGAAAAAACCACTAAACAAAGCAGACAATTAAACAGAACTGAAAGATAAAGATGCAACAGCAGAGAGATAACATGTCAACAATAAACCAGTGTATAACAGTTATAACCATTAATGTAAATGGTCTCAATGCAACAATTAAAAGAAACAGACTGGCAGAATGGACCAAGAAACAAAATCCAACCATATGCTGTCTACAAGAAACCCATCTAACCCAAAAGGATACCCACAGACTGAAAGTCAAAGGATGGAAAACAATACTTCATGCAACAGGAACCCCCAAAAAAGTGGGGGTAGCTATTCTGTTTGCAGACAATGTGAGCTTCAAGCCAATAATAATCAGAAGGGATAAAGAAGGTCACTACATACTCGTTAGGGGAAAACTCCAAGAGGAAGAGATAACTATCTTAAATACATATGCACCAAATTCCAGAGCACCCAGTTATATAAAACAAGTACTAACAGAAATGAAAAACCAAGTTAACAGTGACACAATTCTAACAGATCTTAACATACCATTGACATCAATGTACAGATCAACCAGTCAGAAAATCAGCAAAGAAATAAAAGAACTGAATCGCACCTGTGAACAAATGGACTTAATAGACATATACAGAGTATTCCACCCAACAACAAAAGAATACACATTCTTCTCAGCAGTACATGGGTTATTTTCTAAAATAGACCATATATTAATTCACAAAACATATATAAATAAATGCAAAAGGGTTGAAATCATCCCTTGCATGCTATCAGACCATAGCGCTATGAAATTAGAAATTAATGATAAAAGATACTACAAAATTCCCACAAACACATGGAAACTGAATAACACACTCTTGAGTAATCAGTGGGTCACAGAGGAAATCAAAGAAGAAATTAAACACTACCTACAAGAAAATGAAAACACAAATACAACTTACTGGAATCTGTGGGATGCAATGAAAGCTGTCCTCAGAGAAAAATTTATAGCACTGAGTTCACACATCAGGAAAACAGAATGAATACAAATAAATAACCTGATATTACACCTCAAACATCTAGAAAAAGAAGAGCAAGTCAAGCCCAAAGACAAAAGAAGAGAAGAAATTATAAAAATCAGAGCAGAAATCAATGCAATAGAGACTAAAAAAATAATCCAAAAAATCAACGAATCAAAGAGTTGGTTCTTTGAAAGAATAAATAAAATTGATAAGCCCCTAGTCAACCTTATTTTAAAAAAGGAAGAAAAAGCTCAAATTCATGCAATAAGGAATGAAAGAGGACAAATCACTACAGACCCTATAGAAATACAGAAAATCATCAACACCTATTTCAAAAACCTCTACTCTCAAAGGTTTGATAACACAGAGGAAATGGACAGATTCCTAGAAGCATACAAAGTACCAAAGCTAGATCATGAAGATGTAAAACTACTGAATAACCCAATTTCTATTAATGAAATCGAAAACGTAATTAAATCCTTACCTACAAAGAAGAGCCCAGGCCCAGACGGATTCACTGCAGAATTCTACAAGAAATACAAAGAAGACCTAATGCCAACACTACTCAAACTATTCAATGAAATTGAAAGGGAAACAATCCTTCCTAAGTCATTCCTGGAAGCAAATATTACTCTAGTACCAAAACCTGAGAAAGACCCAACTAAAAAAGAGAACTACAGGCCAATCTCCCTAATGAACACAGATGCAAAAATCCTCAATAAAATATTGGCAAATAGGATGCAGCAAATCATCAAGAAGATCATACACCATGACCAAGTGGGATTCATCCGAGGCATGCAGGGACGGTTAAATATATGTAAATCAATAAATGTAATATACCATATCAATAGAGCCAAAACTAAGAACCACATGATCATTTCTATAGATGCAGAAAAAGCTTTTGATAAGGTCCAACATTCATTCATGATAAGAACCTTGCAGAAAATTGGAATAGATGGTCTTTACATCAATATAATAAAGGCCATCTATGACAAAACAACAGCCAATATCATACTAAATGGCCAAAAATTGAAAGCCTTTACTTTAAAATCAGGCACAAGACAAGGATGTCCTTTATCACCGCTCCTATTTAATATAGTACTGGAAATACTAGCCAGAGCAATTAGACAAGAGAGAGAAATAAAAGGCGTAAAGATAGGAAAAGAAGAAGTTAAGCTATCATTATTTGCAGATGACATGATACTCTCTATAGAAGATTTGAAAAACTCCATTGAAAGACTGCTAGATATAATAAATTCAGTAATGTAGCTGGATATAAAATCAATACTCAAAAATCAATAGCATTCCTATACACTAACAACAAAGTCACAGAAAGAGAAATAAGAGAAGCCACACCCTTCACACTAGCAACCAAAAAAATGAAATATCTAGGAATTACTCTGACGAAAGAAGTGAAAGACCTGTACAGGGAAAATTATATTACACTGAAAAATGAAACTGAAGATGATCTCAGAAAATGGAAAAACATCCCTTGCTCATGGATAGGAAGAATAAATATTGTGAAAATGGCCATTATCCCAAAACTTTTATACAGATTCAATGCAATCCTGATAAAAAATACCATCAACATACCTCATAGAACTCAAGAAATCACTCCTAAAATTCATCTGGAACCAGAAGAGACCTAGAATAGCAAGGACAGTTCTAAGCAGCAAAGGCAAGGCAGGAGGTATCACAATCCCTGACTTGAAACTATACTACAAAGCAACCGTAGTAAAATCAACATGGTAGTGGAACCAAAACAGAGCTGAAGATCAGTGTAATAGATTAGAAGATACAACCACAACTACAAACACACTCAACCACCTTATCTTCGATAAAGGAGCCAAACAGGTTCACTGGGAGTATGACAGTCTCTTTAATAAATGGTGCTGGAAAAACTGGCTCTCCATATGTCAAAAACTAAAACTAGACATGCCTATCACCATGTACTAAAATAAAATCTAAATGGATCAAAGATCTAAATATTAAAACAGAAACACAAAATCTATTGGAAGACAAATTGGGTAAAAACCTTGAAGATATAGGAGTAGGTAGAGAATTCATGAACAGGACTCAAACTGCTCGGGAAATACTTCCCAGAATCAATAACTGGGATCACCTCTTATTAAAAAGTTTCTGCACGTCAAAAGAAGTCTCCAGTGTGGTGAGAAGAAAACTAGAAAACTCACAAACTGGGAAAAAATCTTAGTGAACTGCCCCACAGACAAAGGACTTCTGTCTAAAACATATAAAGAATTTTAAAAAATCAGACCCCCAAAATTCAAAGACCCAATCCAAAAATGGGCATCTGAGATGAATAAACAATTCTCAGATGAAGAAATACAAATAGCAAATAAATATATGAAAAAAATATTCATCATCATTGGACATTTGAGAAATGCAAATCAAAACCACACTGAGATTTCATCTCACTCCTGAAAGAATGGCCAGGATCAAGAAAACCAACAACAAATGCTGGAGAGGCTGTGGAGAAAAAGGAACTCTCCTGCACTGTTGGTGGGAGTGTAGACTAGTGCAACCATTGTGGAGGTCAGTTTGGAGATTTCTCAGAAAACTAGGACTGGAAGCCCCATATGACCCAGCTATACCACTTCTAGGCATATTCCCAGAAGAACTGAAAGCATCAGACCACAGTGATATATGTGTACCCATGTTTATAGCAGCACAATTTGTAATAGCCAGATCTCTGAAACAACCTAAGTGTCCATTGACTGAAGAATGGATAAAAAAGTTGTGGTATTTTTATACAATGGAGTACTACTCAGCTATAAAGAATGACCACATTGAGACATTTATAAATAAATGGACGCAGCTTGAGACCATACTCATAAGTGAAATAAATCAAACTCACATGTATAAGTACCGAATAGTTTCCCTAGTGTAAGAAATGATAAGAATACACAGAAGTATGTGGTAATCATGATTCCCAATCATATTGGTTTGACGCCATATAATGTTTTCACTCATTAACCGCAACAGTTTTAACCTGGGTTGTTCGATTTTAGTATCTATGATAGCACGAATAGCTATTTTGAAGAAAGCAACACAACATAAAAGCTAGTGCTGATTTAATATCGTCTTGTTTTGAAGTCCCATCAAGCTGTAGTACATCTGTTTCCACTGGTTTTAACATGTTGTATCTTACTATATTTCACTATATGCTATAGTATAAACAAAACTCTTTATAGGCAAAGAGATAATATAGAAACCATTGTTTGTTTTCTATTAACAGGTTCTAAATTCCCTGTAATTCTTGCATTCTCTTGAAAGGCTTCACACTGCCTAGATATGCTTGATCTTATAGCACGCGAAGTTACACTCAAATAATTTAAGGAAAGAGGCACTATGGTGACTACTATTATGTTAGATTATCTGGTGGTGAAACACAATGATGCTTGAATTGCTCGGTTCTGCCCTGCGTTGTTCTATTACAATGTCCTCTCTTATCTCAATCTTCCCCCTATTTTTAAATTAATCTATTTTCTCTCATTTTTTAAATTAAAACTAAATTAAAGAATAACGGGACATATTATAGTAACATTTTTGTTGTCCTATTAACCTGACTTGAACCCCAATATTGCTCTCCCCATCTTGTTCTGTCTGATTATTATATATTCTATTTTGTTTGATAGTGTCAAGTTTGAGGGTATAGGCAATCACTTTGAAGGCAGTAAGACATACTATGATGCCAAATATGGATTAACTATCATCCTTTTTTTTTGAAGTCCTGTAAGGTCCTCGGTGTAGATTTTATTGGTTTTGTTCCGTACTGTATTGATCAATTGTATTATACCTGATGATATAGACAATTCAATTTAAAAATAGAAAGAGGCACAATGGTAACCACTTTCGATCACCTGGTATTCTATTTTTACATCACGTGCTATGCCCACCCTTCTGTTCTGACTCTGTTTTGCTTACTCACATTTGGTTTTATTCTCTTCAAAAAAGTAGTAAGAACCGTGAGAGTAATAAAACCCTAAAAGTCTAATTGTTACTGTAAAAAAAAGAGGAAAGTAAGGTGAACTAAGGGATATAACCGCAGGTATGTTCGAGAGTGTAGGATGGAAAACCATATGGCTGAGCTTTTGCTGGATCACTGAATGGACTGTCTCCAATTTCACTGTATGAATGTTCACTTTGTATGCTTTAATTTAGTGATATGGACTGCTGATTCTGGGAAGATATTGTGTGGCCTGTTAACTGGTGATTTCGTACTGTATATTTTTTTTCTAGAAATACTGTATTATTTGTACCCTTTTACTGCATTGTTTTTTTTTTGGTTGTTGTTGTTGTTTGTCTTTTTTCTTTTTATGGGTACCAGGGATCGAACTCAGGACTGCCTGCTTGCCAGGCAGGCGCTTATGCCGCCGAGCTAAATCCCCAGCCCCTACTGCATTGTTTTTTTATGTCCTTTCTTTTTTTTTTCTTCTCTCTTTAAATAAAATAAATAAATAAGTAAAATAAAAACAGGGACCAGTCTATGTTACTATGCAGGTAAGAGGACTACGCACAGGCACGCAGACTAAGTCTCCTGTGCAGGGGGGCACCTTGAATGACACATGTCATTTGAAAGAGCTGTGCCCCAGTAACCAATTTGATAGTGCACTTCCACAGTCATAGTTTACAGCTTTAAGCAAATGACTAAAGCAGGAGTTTGCTAGTTCCATGGTCTGCTGCACAGGGGTAGCTGAATGGTGGATTCCTGAAATGATTAGACGTGATTGGCAGAAAGCATGCCGTAGGCATTACGCGTGTAGTAACTACACTGTTCTTACTCCAACTCACATTCAGCCTTGCAGGAACACATATTGCAAAACGTCTTCCCACCGGTCTGCCTGCTTCTCTCCTCTTCCCAGCAGCCCATCTCCACACAGAAACTGCACTGCATCTCTACAATCACACTCCGCCCGAAACCCTCCTGACTTCCCTCTTGCCTCGGGGTGCAATCCAAAACCTGTATCATGACCAGAAGGCCTCAGAAACTATCTTTAAAATCTGTTCAAATATTGTTTCTTTTTGATTTTTTGTTTGTTTGTTTTTCTGTTGTTTCTGGTGGTGCCAGGGATAGAACCCAGGGCCTCACACATGCTGGAAAAGTGCTCTCCTACATAGCTATGGAAGTAGCATGTTTAAAGAAAGTTCTACCTAACCTCCTATCACTAAGTTCCAGGAGCACAGGGACCTGATTTTGTCTACTACTGCATTCCAAATCCGTAGCATGGTTACAAACCCACAGAACACAGCAAGGATTCAATAAATACTGACTTACTTCAACAAAAACTAGTTTCTTCCTATTTATCCTTTCTCCTGCAGTCTCTGCCCTGAAGCTTGTAAAACCACAATGTGGTCCCACAACCCGCAGTGAGACTCTCCTAATCATGGGTCAGAATGAGGCTGCTCACAGTCAGCCATCAGGGAAACAGCAGAGTTTGGCACAGCTGTGAACCTCTCAGCCCACCCTCACCATTAAGCAAAGTGACTCCACACCAGTCACTTAGGCTTTTAGAGTTTGGTTCTCTATGAAAATCTACACCCCAAGGTTGCTGTCAGCACTCAGTGAGCTAGGAATGCCTACAGCCTAGCCGAATACCTGGTTCACAGGAATGCTTAAGAAATACCCTATTAATTACCACCAATAAAAATGCTGTTGATGTAAAATGCTTATGTGTCCTTAGAACTTCGTTTCTTTTATAGTCTCATTTATGGTTATCTCTGGAGCTATAGAGAGCCGAAGAAGTTCCAGGAGTTTTCAATAGGATTAAAAACAGGAAATAATGGCAATCATTTGTTTATAAAGAGCAGTGCCCTTATTTCAGATAAAGCTAGTTTTCATTGCCCTAGTATCCCAAACCATGTGCATCTCAGACTTCCTGATTCCTTTGCCTACCGTGCCTAAACAAGTGTGTCCGGAATCATAATGATTACCCATATTCCTGACGTAGGCTTGAGAAATCTGCGTTTGCCTGCTTAATACTCCCATAAATTCCAAAGATGATTATGTTATTTTTCAAAATATTTGACATGTCAGGAGTTTACAAGTTAATGTTAAGCACAAAGGGTCAGTTCATCTTACAAAATGTATAAATAGGATTTTTTAAAAAAAAATATGCATAGGTATTAAAAAAAACTAAAAGAGCTTTGCTAAACACAGGAGGTAAACAGGAAGACAAGAGCTGGAAAAGCACAGGCTGGACCAGAAGACCTGTTTCCAATCGCAGCCCTGAAAGTAACTGCACGTGAGATGCCTGGCATCTTGGATCACCTTCCTACACCTGCTTCCTCAAAGGGACAACAGGAAGGTCCATGCCTAAGGTTCCTAAAATGCCCAGGAATTCATTGTCTCTAACACTTGTGATACCCACGTTTCAATATCTTTAATGTTTCCCCTTCCAACTTATAAAAAGCCTGTTCATGTATTTTGAGCTAAGTTTAAATTTTCATGGCACAGAGATAGTATGTATTGCGGAATGCATGTAACAAAGAAAACAGAAAATATTCTCTCCAAGTTCCACACTTTGCCTTTCTTTCGGAACTAGAAACTTGTTCAGTGCTGAAAACCAATACATAAGGTAAATAAAACCTGAAATCAAACAACTTGGTACAACAATTGATACTTCATAATTTATCATAAAATATCATGAATATTTTCTTTATTAGAGATTTCATGATCAACTCCATAAAAAACAGTGGGTAATTAAAAGTTGACTTGGTTTAACTGAAATGGTAAGAATGCATTGAAACCTGAGACTGGAAAACATGTAAGTCACTGCAGCACAGTACCTTAGCACACCCTCCTCCACAGGAAACACAGAGGCTGAGTCACCTGCTTTATGTCTGGAGATGAGGAACAACTGGCCAGCCACGATGGACAGCCCTACATGGAAATGAAATTATCCGAGAAATGGGAACTAACGGCACTATCTTGGTGACAATGACTAGAATACTTTGTCAGTGATGTCCAGATTCTACACTTCCAGTGCCTCTAGGGATGGAAGCTACAATTCGAGTTCCACATGGCTCTGCTCTGAGCGGTACATTCGGGGAGTCTCCTTAACCACACAAAAATGAAGGGAGGATTTTCAGAAAATATCACAGACTTGACATCCTTACAAGCTTCTTACTGCACAGTACTTAAAAATGCTGGATAAAACAATAACGATGTATTTTTAACACATCAGTGAAACAGCAAGAAAGTAAAGAATGTGCCTAGAGAGAGCGAGGGAGAGTGGATAGGAAGATTAAGGCCTAACTGGCTCCTCCATGAGCACCAAGGAGACAGAGGCTTGCAGACGTGCTGACACACTAGGGAAAAGGAGCACAGCTGAGATCCTGTTGTTCACACAGACATGTGCCACGGATGGTGGGGGGCAGATGAATCTTCTGTTACTGTGATTGCTTGTACTCGTGTCTGAGTGAAGAAAGGCAGGATGAGCCAGTCACTCAGGGCTCTTTGTCCAAGGAAAACAAGAGTCTCTTGCCCCCACTTTTTCTTTTTTCTTTTTTTCTTTGTTTTTTTTTGTTTTTTGTGTTTTGGTTTTTTTTGGTATCAAGAATTGAACTCACAACCTTGTGCTTGGCCAGAAAGGTGCCATGCTGCTGAGCTATATCCCTAGCCCACTCCCCACATTTTAACCCAATTCCATGTCTCTCTGCTTTTCATCCTCATTACCCTTCTGCCAGGCACAAGCTCACAGGCTGGCTTCCACAAGAGTTCTCTGTCTCTTCTCAGCAAAATGTACAAATACTGGGCGACTGTGCTGACTTCCTATGAACCTAAAGCTTTGTCTGACAACCAAGCACTTGCTCAGGGGCAGAACACAAAGCCAAGAAATTCTAATAATTAAATGCCAAGTACAGTAGGGAAGCATGAGCTAGGAAAAGCAAAACAGTAATACCCCGAGATACCAAGAAGTCTTGCCTGTCCCCAGTGTGCGGCTGGACAGAGCAGGGAAAAGATCATAGCACAAACCAGTCCTTGTGTGCAACTCAAGGCCTGAGCTTCATTGCTACACAGCACAAAAAACTATAAAGCTGAGAATTTATCATCAGGTTCCCAATAGAGGCCTAGAAAAAGTAAGAAAAGATCATCTTTGGGAAATGTACTTTTAAGTCTCAAAAATCACCATCGACAAAGTTCAATGAAACACATATTTATAATAAAAATATTAAAAAATATAACATGAAACCTAGGAAAACTACAGAAACAACAGGCACAGACACCCTGACTAAAACTTCAGTTATGTGAACTACCCAACATTAAATGTAAAGGTATTTTACATGTTTAAACAGTATTAGCAATGTTAGAGTTAGTAATAAAATACAATAATATACATTAAAACTCAGCAAACCAAAAAGATTCAAAGAACTCATAAAAATCAGGAAGAAAAGCACAAACAAAAGGAAATTTTCTCTTGTGCAGAAAACACATGTAGTTAATAAATATATGAGAAGATATTTGAAATCATTAGTGATCAGAATGAAACAAGCCAAACCTAGAATGAGATTATCAGATTATATGTATTCAACCAGCAAAAATTTACAAAATCTATCGTGTATGGAACAGATCACAGCTCCTCCTGACTGCTTACAAAATGTTTATGGAAGTATGAGTGGTGCGAGTATTCTGAAAAGTACTTCTGTGTTACGTACCACTGAACTTTCATAGATAGTCTGTAATTCAGTAATCTCACTAGACATTGCCCGAGAAATACTCCTGCCCACACACCTTAAGAAAACAGAGCAGCATCACACAGCAGAGGCAGAGAAGCAAATGCCTGCTTGCAAGAGAGTAAAAGAACAACCTGTGACTCTGTTCACACCAAATCCAGATCGAAAAAATACAGCATCTAGTGGTATGATTACATCTCAGCAACAGATGAAAAAGTGAAATCCAAATAACTGCATAAAGAATACCCATCTTTTTATTAAAATGACTAAAATGGTAAAACAAACTTCCAAAGATTACATGGAGATGTAATAAAAATCTGAAAAAGGGAAATATATAATACACCATGATTCAGACTGACAGTTTCTTTGGTAGGAAGACTCAGGCACACAGAAAGGCAGCTGTGGCCATATGTAGGTTACCACCGAGATCCTGGCATTTTTTTTTTGACTGTAGGATACAGGGTGCTCATCACGTAGATACTTAGACAGTAGACAATGAATTAATAAAAGCAGTGATGTGTGAACCAATCATTGTCATATATCCTCCGTTTTACTTTCTCTTAATCCCCATGCTAACACATAAAACCCCTGTCAATCATAACTGCACTTGAAGTTCATTTTATAGCTCCCAAATCTTATCAAAAATATTACTTCAGGCTCCTGTAGTCCCAATTATTCAAGAGGCTGAGACAAGAGGATCACTTGAACCCAGGAATTTGCGGCCAACCTGGGCAACATGAAAGACCCCATTTTTACAAAGGAAAAAAAGCAAAACAAACCCAAAAAAAGGGCAGGTATTCTTCAGTTTCCCATTAAGTAAACAACACAAAATTTTCTGTTGCAAAACTCAAAAATAATTGAACCGCTTCATCTCTTTATCCCATACTTTTAAGTAGAAGGGGAATGACAGTAATACACATCCATCAGATTATATCCATCAGGTGCCAAATCAAAGAGTCTTACTAGGTCACCAAGGATGGCCTCCAACTCCTAGGCACATGCGAGCTCTGCCATGTGCCCCCAGCCTTGAAGCCAGCACATTATGGACTGAAACCTCTATGAACTGTGAGCAAAGGAAACTTTCCCCTCTTTCACTTTGGGTGTCAGGTATTCTGTCTCAGCAAGGAGAAAACTAAGACAGTCCCTTCCTAGGCGAACTTCTCTAAAGACAACAGACAAACAGACTGTATGTACCCATGTCACAGTAATTTTTCCCATTATTTTCATACTGAGTATAATTTTATCAAAGTGAAACATGCTCATAAATTAGGAAGAAGATAATGACAATGACCTGCTGGGTTGTGAATACAGGGCCGCACTCCGCACACCACGCTTGCTGGCCATGATGACACACATCTCAAATCTACATGTGGCAGGCCTCTTTGCACCAATCACTCTGCCCCCACTGCCCCGCCTGCCTGCTCCTGCCAGGCATCCTCTGGACCCGCTTCATATCGACAAGCTCTGCCTCCTTGCCAAAAGCACCATCTTTACTGCCTGTCTAATCTGCATCTGTCCCCGTCTGTGTATTGGGGGTCACTCCCTTCACTCTGCACCCTTCCAGCCTTCTCAGCACACCCCAGCAGAAGTCTGCCCTTGCTAAGGTCTCCACCTGCATCCAGGTTCACTCGCTTCTCCTCCCTCAATGGTCTCTGCTTGGCCCCTGGTTGTGCCACCTCTTCTGTGAGGTCCCTCTGGCTCATGGTTCCTCCCCTGGGTGTGGACATCACCTGGGAAAATGCCCACACTAGTTCAGCCTCCAACCTGCTGAACTCAAATACCCTTCTCTCTATTTCTCTTCTGCCAGCCCGCTCCACAGGCCCATCTGGAGATGACCTCACCTGGAACCAACCCAACTCTGAATCCTCTCACTCTAATACAACAAGGTAACCTCCAGTTTACGGCTCTACAGTTCTCTCACTGCTCTTCAAGCTAAGCCTGACCTTTAATCTTCTGTGTTTCTGATCAGACCCACTACTGCCTCTGAGTTTCCCGTTCTTCATGCACCCTCATGACACATCATTTCAAGCAGTCTCCTGACATCATCATCCCAGCCACCTCCTCGAGGGCAGTCACTCCCCAGTCTTTATCTTGCTTGGCTGTACAACTCACCTATTTCCTAATCTGTCTTCTGAAGCTGTTTGGAAAACACAACTGGCCAAGGCAGCCCGACCCTCTGCAAATGTGCATGCACCCTACTGACTGCACCCTCAGCACCCTCTCAGTTTAATGCCTCTTCCTTTTCCAAAGTTTACGTCTGCTCTTTCTTCACCTTCGTCTGTTCAGACCCAGAAAAAGATCCCCATGTCTTCTCCCTAAAATACCTCTCAAATGCCTCTCATTAAAGAAAGGCCTTTCTTATATCCATCCTAATTACAACCTAACTTTCTCAGTTCCTTCTTAGGCAAACTTCTTTAAAACTTTCTCATTTATTTTAATATTGACTCATTTTTATCAAAGTAAAATATGCCCATAAGTTAAGAAGAAAATAATGATTAAAAAGGCATTTGATCAAAAAGGATCTTGCCCATATACACAGCTGTGTCACTCATACAGG
Organism: Cavia porcellus; assembly: GCF_034190915.1. Taxonomy (NCBI): domain Eukaryota; kingdom Metazoa; phylum Chordata; class Mammalia; order Rodentia; family Caviidae; genus Cavia; species Cavia porcellus. Next base: position 2,756,279 of record NW_026947493.1, read on the forward strand.
TCTCCAATCAAACGTGACCTTATTAAACAAGGTTCCCTGGCTATGCCAGGCCACACTGCAGCCATCATCCACCCCAGCACATTTTCCTCTTACCTAGAGTACTTCCTGCAATGGTCACCTCCCACTATAATTCACATTTACTTCTCTCCTCTTTCTTGAATATATCTATTTTTATAGGATCTGTGCAGAGAGCAAACAACGAATATAGGTGGAACTAGGAAATATCTATTCTAATTATAATATTAGTACTAAGTGTTTCAGCAGATGCCCTGAAGACTAGGAACAATACAATAAATTCCACTATCCCTCCAAGCTTAAAGGAAACCACTAGACCACTAGATGTGCCTATTGGCTGGTGCTAATCTGTTTTTACTCAATTGCTGCAAGATTAATAAAGAAATTGGTAGCATTTAGAAACTTCAAGTAATCTGACACTGTCTTACAAACACTGGTCAGTGGACTTGCCTTGCTGAATAGATGTCTCAGTGCTGCCAAACTCACGCAGAGAGTCACCTGTCCTGTGAGCTAAAGACCAGGCAGGCGTTAAAGCACCATGTGGAGATCTGCAATGCAATGGAAATTTTAAAAATATCTTCCCCCTAAATTTGTGAAGAGCACTGTGCTGGGCTGTCCCTTAAGGGCATGTTAAGTGACTGTCACCCTGTCTGGAGAAACCAAACACGAGCTCATCACCCACACCAAGAAAGAAAAAGAGCCAAAAACCAAGAGAAGCCACTGCCTTGAGTATCAAGATCTCTAGAGGGACAACCATGTCTCTCCTGGGACTCCGAAACCCCATGACTCTCACTGAAAGAATCTCCAGGTACAGATGTGGCTGGAGTCAAAGGCCCACCTGGCCTTGAGCTGCCCATCCCTGTGCAAAGGCACACACACTGGAGAGCCTGCCCAGCACTCTAGATATAAAAAGGGACGGCACTCCTGGCCAGAAGGAGGGATGAGAGGAAGGGGGTAAGCCACCAGCACTCAGGGAGACCACACAGGAAAACAAACAAAGACAACTTTTCCCACACTGACCCTAGCCCAACACTTCCAGGGATACCAGAGCCAGGTATTTTAATATCTCAATTAGTGAAATATTTGCACAGTGTTTTATAATATTAAATACTCTATTACGCAAATTTTTATACCTGAGGGAAAAAAGGAGCAAATGAAAATAACTAAAAATATAAAGCAAACTGTAAATAACTGCCAAAAGAATCTGACAGTGGCTGGTATTCAGTGGACTCCTCTTCCCACTCTGTCTGCTGCTTTCAGGCCCAATCGTTTATTATTTACATTTTAAAAGGGTGCATGCAGATTTTTAAAAGTAGGCTATGAGCTGCAAAATGCCAAAACTTTCCAACCATGTTCAATCTTCTACCCTAAGAACCAGCAATAGTTCAGACTCAAAAACAGGTCAACAAGGGCTGGGCATTTAGCTCAGTGGCATGCATGAGCAGCTGCCTGGCAAGTGCAAGGTTGTGAGTTCGAGCTCGGTACAAAAAAAAAAAAAAACAGGTCAACAGTCTGATCATCCACGCTGTCTATCTGTAAGGAAAGAATCACAATCCCTGGAATTTATTAGTGGAAGAAATCAAGCCTGACTAACCCTTGCCCACGCATGACTAAATGTGTGACAAATCTTTTGTTTCACCAAGACAGGGCAGGCACCCAGCAAAAGGAGGCATAAGGAGGGAAGGTGCCTGATGTGCTGACCACTGTCCACATGTGTCCTGTTTAAGCTGCAAGGAGCTGAGCAAGCACAAAACTCCCCTTTAAATGATATGTGTGAGGAAAAAATGAAGAGGAAAAATGGAAACAAAGCTGCTGTAAAAAAGGAGGGGAAGAGGTGTTGAAAGCAGGGTGGAGGAACTGGGAAAAAAGAAAATATATCATGTACAAGCACAAATCGCCTATGATGAACATGATCACTATGTATAGCTAAAATGTACCAACAAACTTAAATAAACTATATGCACACATTAAATGTATAAATTTTGCCCCGTAAGGGCTTACACTCAATAATGTCTCATCTTCTTAGAATGCAGAAGGAGGAGAAAAGACTGAAAATGATGTGTCACATCTGGTTATTATACTGGTTACGTCAAAGGCTAAGAAAATGGCCTCACTTTCAACACTGACAATGGCTATTTAAAATTAATTATTTTTCTGTGATTGCAAGTTATGAAAGTCCACAGCATGAGAATACATGTCCTACAAGGACCTCACTGATTTATAAATATGTCCATGCCCTGCTTAAATATGGGTATACCCAGCTTTTTTGAGAGAAGACAAATGCATCTGGCAAAGCAGCTAAAAATTATACTCTATCCTCAACTGTCCAGGCCCATTTCTAATGGGGCCAAAACACAAAAAGAAAAAAATTAACTGGTAACTCCAAATGACCCTAAATAAAGATACTGTCAAATTCCTTAGCTAAGCGTTACATGGAGCTCCTAAGGTGTAAAAACTGGCTCGCTTCCAAGTTTGGTAACAGAAAAGTAGAAACGTGAGCAGCAAAACGAAGCAAATAATCTGTCGCTGGAAACTGCCCTCTCAATAGTGTCACGTAATGGAAAGTGATGTCAATGTTGAAGATGAACTCAAATCGATGCGGCAACTCAATAGCTTATGTTTTAGTTATCATGAAAATTTCATGAGCCCTGTGAGAAGACATCAGTATAACTTGCTACAATAAGGTCATACAAGAATGGTATGAGAAAATTGTTAAGGCAAGTATCATTTGCACTTTAGTAACCAAAGCAGTGTGATGACATGCTTCCCTCACAGCTATGAATCCAGCAAGAATCAAAATTGTTATGGGGAAGAATCGACTTCTAGATATTAAACAGAAGAACCTGTCTATATAATTCCTGCCTGTTTCATAGTATTAAAATTTTTAAAAATAAGCACTGTGGATACAATTCACCAAGAAGGCCTTTAAATTGTTCTGAGCAAAAAGCCAACAAGTAAGCAAGTCATTCTTCATTAAAGGATTAAAAAAAAAAAGTTTAAATGCTAAAGCACAATTATACTGTCCCCTTCTATCTTTTTTTAAAGCTTCTTATAATATAGATCTGCATCTGGAAATGTTATTAACAGTGACTCAGGCTTACTCTATGATAAGCAAAACCAAAATAGGAACTTGATGAAGCAAGATGCTAAAAAAAACTTCAAGGTTTTGTTTTTTAATGCCTTAAATTCTTCATTATAATAAAAACTTCAGGCCTGTACAACAAAAGCACAGCAGCCAGCTCCACAGCTGCCAGCTCCTGCCAGCAGGCATCTGTATTTTCTCTCCCCTCCTATCGCAGGACTTTATTATTTCACTATTAAATATTGCAGTATGCCATCTAAAAGATAAGACTATTTTTTCAAAATCAGAATAGCATTATCAAATTAAATGCATCAATGCCACCAAATATCCAGCATTCAAATGTCCCCACTTCTTTTTCTGGGGCCGGGCGCAGCTCAGTAATAGAGTGCTCACCTAGTGGACAACAGCCCTGGTTCAACCCCCAGACCATCCAAGACCACTCTTGTGGCATTTGTTTGTTCATCCAAACAAGACACTCACATTACATATGGCTGGTAAGCCTCTCCACCGACAGGCTGCCTCTCCCACTTTCTTCTTCTTGTGATTATGTGTTGTAGAACTCAGAGGTATTCATCCTAGAGTCTCTCCACAGCTGGACTTTGCTAAATAAATGTTCACTGCACTCCTTAACATATCCCTCTATTCCTCTGAGCTTTACGTCTGGAATGAGAACTAGCAGTTTAATCTAGGTTCAATTGAGGTTCAATTTTTTTTCAGCAAGAATATTTCACAATCTGGACATGACAACACATCTCTGTGATCCCAGCAGTGATCTGGGAGGCTAGGGCAAGAGAATCGCAAGTTCAAGTCTAGCCCTGGTTTTTAAAAATATCACAGATATTGTTGTGTTTTGATCCCCCATGATCATTCTCAAATTGACTGGGCAGTATGAGCCTCACTAAGTAACAGCTGACCAAAGAGGACTTGCTGAAACTCTACGGGATCCAGGTGTGGTGGCACACGCATGGCGGCGGGGGGTTGGGGGCACCTGGTGGGGGGCTGAGGCAGGATAATCGCTGAGTTCAAGGTCAGCCTGGGCAACATAGCGAGACCTAGTCTTAAAACAGCAAACAAACTCTACTCGTACCCTAGTAGGCCAGTACAAGCCATGCAGGCTGTGAGCAGATTCTCAAGGTGCAGAGCAACTTCTGGGAATGAGCCACATTGAGCAGATGCATGATTTTCCTCCAGTGAGACAGCAATCTACATTCTTGGCCTTGACATTTCTCATCCACTTGCCTAGGTGTACCTGAGGTAGAAGTCTCCTTCCTAAACAGCACACAGGGCTCTATCTAGACCTACAACCTTGGGCAGTCACTTACCCTGTGACTCTACCCAATGTACAGGGTGACTGGTGAGATTAAATAAGGCAATGGGTATGAACATGCTTTGAAAATGTGACACACTATTTAACAATAAAGTGCTACTGGGGCTGGGGATTTAGCTCAGCGGCATAAGCACCTGCCTTGCAAGCAGACGGTCGTGAGTTCGATCCCTGGTACCGATAAAAATGAAAAAGACAAAAATAAATAAATAAATAAAGTGCTACTGCAAAGAAATAATTTTCCTGAAACATTGCTGTCATTTCCAAAACTGACCTCTGCCCTCCCAAGACACAAACTGAGTTCTAATTGACTATTTTCAACATTCATATTGATTTTCTTGAACCTTACATCACTCCACAGCTGGAGGAGAATATTAAGGTATCTTAAGCAATCAGGGAGCCCTTACCACTCACTCGGGATAATTTAGAGCAGATGATACAAAGAAAATGGTATTTGGTAAATTTAAGAATTAAACATTTGGAAACAGGATCCACAGACCTACAGTCCTGGGCCCCAGAAAAGAAACTGCTGCTTATTGATTATTAGTTACAAGTAACTTGTGCTAATTACAACTGCCTAACAATGGGAAACTTTATTGCTCAAAGTACCGGAACAGAAAGGGGGCTACTCAGAAAACCAAGGAGTCAGACCAGCCCTTGCTTTTCTTCAAACTTTAAAATTCTCTGAAAAACACACAAGTAAGTGAGCTAACCGTAATCCTCTTCACAGACAACACAGCAACAGTAGACAGTGTCAACCTGGAACTCATGAAATTTGAGTGAGTTCAAGATGTCTGTTAAGGGCCAAAGTATATGGCTCAGTGGCACAGCACGTACCTGGCAAGCACAAGGTCCTGAGTTTGATTCCCGGCACCAAAAAACAAATAAATACAAAATGAAAAAGATGTCTGTTAAATGCCACACAGAATTTCCAAGAAAGCCATGGACATGGCTTGAAATAAAGGAATGCACACACCCACCTGCCCAGAACAGCTTAAGGATTATTCTGTTGGAGATACAGTGATGCACAGACTGCCTTTAAAGGAGCTTCTTTTTCAGTCCTTTGATAGGACTGAAAGATATCTACGGCAGTTTCAAACCATTAAGTGGCTACGTGTGTTTTAAGTTTCTTTTGCCTGGAGCTACAAGAATTTCAGGTTTTCAAAATGCCAGGTGACCGGAGCACAACAAAATCAAAAAGAAGACAAGAGGCTTTGCTCAGGGACAATGCTCACCCAGAAGACAGTAAGTCAGAAAAACAGGATCCTTTGCTCCGAGGGGAACACATGAAGCCCTTCAAATTCATCTTGATCCCAGGAGACCAAACACTACCCACACTAGCACTGTCAAGTAATGTCACCCTCTTAACTTTGCATAGGCTGGTGAAGCAGATATTCCTATGCCTGCTGACAGCAAATCTGTAACAAGTGAAATCTCCTACTGTGTAAGGTTCCCTTAATTCAAAACCTAAAAGCCAGGTGCAATGTGTAGGAACTCAGTAAAATCAACAAGGAAAATGTAACTTCAGGTAGTTTGCAAAAGAAAATTAACATTATTAATCCATACTCCAGAAATGCAAATGAAAAGGAAACAAATGTTTCCTTTAAGAACTTTGTATGTGCTGATGAACTAGCCTAAGTCAGAAATGACTGTCTCAGCGGAAGTGTCCTGAGGTTATGCAAATAATCGGCTGGCCCTGCACATCTGAAAAGGAAAGGGAAAGGGAAGACCACTTAATAACCCAAGGAGAAAGGGCAGGGAAGCATCCTGCTGGGTTTTCAATAAGATTAAGGGCACATGTATAGTTTTTCCTATGAGAGGGAATAAACTCCCAGCTATGGAGATGTCCTAAAATCTTGCTATATTAATTTTTTAAAACAAAACTACGCAAAGTTACCAAATACCTTGCAATCTTACATCAAGCTAAACTGCAATGAAAAAAGCAGAAAATGCCTCAAGACTTAGAAACAGAAACCAACAGGAGAATGGCACAGTCATGGGAGTGGAGTAGCCGGGGCAGCCAGGAAATCCTTTCATGCTACTCTCTCTGGCCTTTCTCCACCTAAGTGGCCCTTCCTGATTAAAGACCAGTTTCTGGAAAGGAAAGTCAGTCAGCAGCCCTGGATTTAAAGGCTCTGCTTAAGGCATCTATATTTCCCAGGGAAAAATTAGAGATCATAAAGGACCCACGTTCCTTTTAAAAAAACAAAATTACAACAAATCTAGTTTTGCAGATCTTCCTGGGCAGAACTTATGATTCCAGAACCAGGCTAAAATGGTCTAGAATGTTCCACATCACTACATGTGATGGTCTTCCTGTGAGGAATTTCTTACTCTGAAAAGTGAGTAGCTACCCCAGAGAACCACGGGGAAAATTAAATGAGAAAGGTAGAAAGGCAACAGCACAGAGAACAATACCTCTGCATTGCCAGCATAGGACAGGGAGGGTTCAGGAGGTCAAGGCATGTATCCGGTGTTCTTCCGGACCCCCTGAGCTCCTGCAGCAGCTCCCGCACTCCACCACGGCCCTGAGGCAGGCTCTCCCTTAGCTGTGCTCTTCAGCCTTCTGCCATCCTTCAGGCCAGCAGTGGCAGGCAGGCTGGTTCCCTGATGGGCTGATGAAGCACCCCAGCCACACCACAGCTCTGTGAGAAGCACTCTCCTGAAGCTGACACCGACACTGTGGTGCCTGGAATCCCTGCACTTGGGAGCCTGAGGCAGGAGAATCACTGGGAGTTAGCTTAGGCTGGTGAGACCTTGCCTCAAAAGAAAGCAAAAAGTGACCCTCCTAAAACCATTCAGTTAAACCCACTGAGTACGCCAGCTTCGTCTGCAGCTACAGAGTGCAATCCGCACAGCATGGATCTTCCTTGCAGCGCTGCTCTTCCTGGAGGCACCTGCTAGGTCAAGTCCAGGCAGAGGACAGCAGGGACAGAGGGGACTCCAAGAAGCAATTCACATGTGCATAAGGCTCCCATGAAAGCCAAGCTGGAGCTCCCTGGCAAGCAGGGAGGACAGACAGGACTGAGTGGACTGAGTGGCAGCAGGTTCCAAGGCTCCAAGGCAAGAGGAGGTGTCTTATTAGCCGGGCAGGTGAGTTGAGGGCTCGGGAAGATTAGGGTGGCCACCGATTGTATCCTGCTCCCCAGGGGAGTTATCACTACTAGAGAGACTCTAAGCAAGGAAAAAGACATACCCACTCCCGAGGCCAGCAAAGAAGACCGGTTCCACACCAAAGCTAATAGACAAGGCCACACACAGCCCACGGCCTCTCTGTCCTGCCTCACACGCAGCACCCACACAGGCACTGCAGATGCCCAGCCCTCCAGGCCTCTGTGTCTCTGGTGTGTCATGTGAGATATCGTCTTCACCTTCCTCTCAATAAAACTTTCTTTTTGGTAGTGCTGGGCAGGGAACCCAGGGCCTCCCACAGTGCTAGGGATCAGATTCTTGTAACTCTGGACTACCCCAGCCTTTTCTGTTTTATCTAGAGGCAGACAAGGGCTTGCTACATTGCCCAGACTGGCCTTGAACTTGCAATCCTCCTGCCTCAGCCTTTCGAACAGCTGGGATTATACCACTGTAAAGGCTAATAAACTGCTTCTAATCATTGAAGGCCCAGGTCAAGTGTCCACTCAGCTGTAAGCACTGTTGGCCTTTTGCAACACTTCCCCCCTAAGTGTTCGTGACCACAGCTGTGCTCTCAGCACAGACCACACACTCTCCCACTCAACACACTCCACCCACCCCCACTCCCCCACACCACCACCACCCACTCCTCTTGAGCGCCTGGAAACCAAGGCTATGGGGAAGTGATGAGTAGAGGTAGCTACTCGCCCTCAGGAGGCAGGCATTAGATCCAAATTCTAAATTAAGTCCCAGATAAAAGGTCACTCAGGCAAGTTATTCACCCTTACTGGGCCTCAGTTTCACAAATCATAAAATGGCAAAAATAGCATTCGCCTCACAGGATGAAATTAGTTCTACAAAACAGTGCCTGTCACATGCTAAGCCTTCAGTAACTGTTCTATATCTGTGTACCCTTTATTTCCTGTATAAAAAAGTATGCATTTGTTGAGTAAGTCCGAAGGGGCAGTTCAATGAGACAGAACTGAGCAGAGGTTGCCCCCTAACCTCAGGGCAGCACAGGTGCCGTGCCAGCTGTGCCCACTGTGCCAGTGGTGCAGTGCAGACCGGCGCATCTGTCATGGCACTGGCATAGCGAACCTGCCCCACCACAGGTCACACAAATGATCAGCTCTTCATGATTAAGACTCAATACGGATGATAAATGACTCAGTTATTGGCGTATGGGTCTATGGTTTTTAGATGAGATTTTGAAAAGGATCTTTTGCTTCTCTTGTTTTTATTAGCACATGTTCGCAACACATAATGATCACATTCACCTCGAGGAGCTGGCACGTGAACACAACACATCTTAACTGTTTACTTCGCCGATGCTGTACTTTTTACTGTTGTTTTGGAGCACATTCCTTCATCTTACTTTTGTAACAAAGAAAGCAATCGGCTGCATTACACCCTGGCCAGAGCCTCATACTCACATTTACCAGGTGTCTTGATTGCACCATTTTTTCTCATGCCTGATTCCATCTCATGTTGTTTTACTCTTTGTGGCCCAGGGAGCAAGGAGTAATACCACACATATGCCACACGAGCCTGGGCACAGCTGCTGTGCCATGCGGCCTGTGCGAGTGGGTTCCACACCTGTACAACAGGAAATCACCCCCACCAAACAATGCGCCTGTCAGAATGCATCACCAAACCCAGTTCATTACACTCATGTCACAAGTGGTGAATGAGGAATACAATCTTTTCTGTAAGGTGATTCAGGGCCATGCCATTGCTACTGCCTGGTCCCTGACTTTACCATCTCCTGGCCTTCCAACAGTCTCCACATGTGCCCATTACAACGCTGACCCCCTACAGAAGGGCAGCTCTGTTTTAATAATTTACAAAAACTTATTACCAAGTTAATTCTTGATGGCTAGTGCTCGCCCAGTGCAGGCTCAGACCTGAGTCCAATCCCCAGTGCGCTGGGCAGGTTGGAGGGGACCTCAACAAACAATGACAGTAACAGACTCCATGCAACACAGTGAGGAATCACACAAGTAGCTTTTTTTCAGATAAAAGGAATGCAAAATCATTGCAGTAATGAAACACTTTTTAGATGTTTTGCAATGGAATTTTCTAAGTCCCAAGTCCTTAACTATCACTACCTCGGCTAACAAGTCCATGTGCTAGAACCCCACCAAGAAAAAACTTAACAGCACAGAGAACAATGTGCCTAGCATAGGAGCAGGTGGTGGAGATCAACTCCCCGCTGAGCCCCAGGTTTCCCAGAAAAGGCAATACCACAGCCAACAGAGACTGGGTCACAGGGAAGTACAGTCCTCACTGCCTAAGAGCCTTCCAGAGGGGCTCAGCTGGGAGCCCTCCCCTCCCATCCCCTCTCTCTCCCATCCTGACCCTTGCCAGCTCACTGCTACATCACTGATCTCATCGATGCTCATTCTCAAGTTCCACGACCCAAGCCTCCTTATCCCAGCTGCAGGGTGCTAGGAGCTCACTAGTTTTTACACAGATTTGCTGACAGTGCCCAATGCTGATGACTGTTCAGCACCTGGCTGACTCGCACCAGCATACCCCTGCCAGCACATCGACAGCATAACTAAGGTAGTACCTCTTTTTTCTTGCCTTTTGCAGTACTAGGGCACAAACCTGGGGCTGTGCACATGCTAAGCGAGAGCTCGAGCCACTGAGCTGGATGTATCCCAGCAACTAAGATATTTCCTCCTGAGCTAAGACATCCACTACACCACTTGACAATGCTGCAATATCCCACGAGAGGCAAGTCTCTACTTACAGGCCTTCTGGCTGAAGCTCCTTGAACAGAGTGATAAAACTCAGGCTGGACACGGCTGCTTTTCTTGATCCTCCGCTTCCTCCCAGAAGCCTCCTGCTCACTCTGATGGTGTGGCTCCACCACAGGCTTCACTTCCTCCAGGCGGGCAGCTGCGGCTGCTGTGACTCGTCTCCTGAGATGCCGAGGGCTGGCTCTGAATCCCTGCAGCAGAAATGCACAGAACAAATTCAGTTGTGCACTCAGTTACTCTGGACATTCACTGACACTGGCTGCACTAATGCCCCTAAAGTCACCGAGTCATTGAGATCATTTGCATCCGGAAAGTGAGGGTTAAGAGATTCTACACATATACAACATTTGTTTACAAGTGCTCTGCAAAGTAACTCAGGGCGAGTTATTCTACGTTAGGAAACATTTGTTTGGTAAAATGACAGATTCTAAACCAGGCATTCTAGGAGGTGGAGGCAAGGGAATCCCAAGTTTGAGCCCAACTTGGGCACTCTGACCACTTGGTGATGCTGGTTCAAAAGTTTAAAAAAAAAAAAAAACTAAAAAGGGCTATGAAAGTAGCTCATTGCGAAAGCTTGAGTTCAGTTCTGAGTACTGAAAAAACATTCTTAATACAGTGAAAAAGTTCTAAAATCAAGAACAAGAAAGGATGTCTACTGTCTCCACTCTTATTCAGTGTAGTTCAGGAAATATGAGCCAGAGCAATTAGACAAGACAAAGAAATAAAAGGAATAAAGACAGTGAGGGAAGAAGTTGAATTATCATTATTTGCAGATGACATAATACTCTACAAAAAGGACCCAAAAATTCCATTAAAAGACTGTTAGATTTTGACTTCCAGGAGAACATGGCAGACAGGTAACAGCAGCTACAGAGGCTCTCTGAGTTAGTCAGCTTAGAATCCAGGAATGGTGTGGTGTGAGGAGTCCTAAGCAGGGGGAGATGTACCCTGCTGACCCAGGAACAAACTAAGCTGAGAGAAACCAACTAGAAATACAATCCTGATGCTATAACAGGAACAGATAAAATCTCAGCATGGAAGCTGGAACCCGTGTGACGATTTTAATTTCCTGCTGCCCCTGCTGTGTCCCAATCGGCACAGCAGGGAGAGAGACATGTGAAAGCTCTGAGAGCGGGAATCTGCGAACAGAGTTGAGAGTGGGACTGGCCAGGAGCCCTGCATCAACCTGCGGTGAGTGAGAGGAACGGGGACCCTTTCATAGAGTAGGAGGCTCCAACAGAGGACATTCTGGGACTGGGCAGACTAGCCGGAACTAGCCAGAACAGGACGGTGCAGTGACTTTAGTCACATATTCCCCTCTCAAGAGGGATTGGTGGGGAGTGCCTGGCCTGATGACACTGCGGACTAAGATCCAATAGGCTAGCCCAAACCAGGTCCCAGTGCCTGACAGTGCACCCTAGCAGTGAAGCCTTCACTAGGTTGACCTGGAGAGGCGGGCCCAGCAGAGGTTGCCCAGGTCTGTGTCTCCCTAGTACACTGCAGTGGGTGGGAACACCTAGCCTATGGATTCAAACAAACTGTAATAGACAAGCAAGAGAAAAAAACTGGGCCTCCAATATACGCTTGTATGGAAGGAACAAAAAGTATGGGAAGAGGGAGCAATAAGAAAGGGTCCTCAGTCCCCAATCCTGAGAACACTGATCCAGGAAAGGTAAATGCAAAGGAGAATGAGGACAGAAAACATGCAGTATCAGACACGGCACCAATAGACATAAAGCGGTATCTCCAGAGCCTCATAGACGAGTTCAAAAATGAAGTATTTAATGAAATAAAGCAAGAAATAAGTAGAATAGTTAGAGAAATGCTAAGCACCACCCCTTAAAAAACAGATGGTGGAATGGAAGTACAGAAAAAAAGGGGAAAATTGTTTGATGGAGAAAATAGAAAAAACATAGCATACGTGAAGCAGGTTCAAAGAGATTACCAGGAAACTAAAAACTCTATCAAAAGCTGGCATAACAGCTTGAAAGAAACTAAGAATAGATTATCAGAACTGAAGGACAGATTTGTAAGGTGGGAGCATGAAATGAAAAACTTCTTAAAAATAACAAGAAAACAAACAGCAATAATATAAAGGCTAGAAGATAAGAGAATCTATAACTTGAGAATTAAGAACATAAAAGAAGAAGTAGGGACACAAACAAATGAACTGCAAAAGCTATTCACAGAAATAATCCAGGAGAATTTCCCTAATTTAGCAAAAGGTAAAGATACTCAGATGTATGAGGCATACAGGACCCCAGCCACGTACAACCCAAACAGAGCTACACCCAGGCATATAATAATCAAAATTCCAGAAATACAATATAAGAACAGAATATTAAAAGCCATCAGAGACAAGAAACAGATCACTTACAACCACCACAAAAAAACCACCAAGATTCTAAATACCCATCAGAATTACAGCAGACTTCTCGGCACAAACCATCAAATCACGAAGAGCGTGCGGGGAAATAATTCAAGCTTTGAAAGGTAATAACCTCCAGCCAAGATTGATATATCCTGCACAACTGTCCCTAGAAATTGATGGAAAAACAAGGTGCTTCCAGGATAAAGAGGAACTAGGGGAATTTGCAACCACCAATTCAACTCTACAGAGAATACTGCAGGATATTCTAAAAAAGAAAAATACCAAGATTACAGAAACAGTGGCAGAGAGGCCACAATGAATGGAGCAGAAAGCGAAATGAAGAAGACAAACTGACAACTAATGACAGAAAAAGAACTCAACAGAAATGAGGCAGAGAAGCTTGGATGGTAGGAACAGCTATTTTGGAGAAAACAAGACATCATAATAGGTAGTGCTTATTTAATATCATCTTGTTTTGAAGTCCCATCAAGCTTTTGTTCTTCTGTCTCCATCGGTCTTATCATGTTGTATCTTATTGAATTCTATTCATATGTGATAATATAAACAAAAAATTTATAGACAAGGAGATTATACAGAAACCATTGTTCATTTTCTGTTAGCTAATTCTAAATACCCTGTAATACTGTCATTCTCTTGAACGGTTTTACATTGTCTTGATATGTTTGATGCTACAGTGTACGAAGTTATACTCAAAGATTTCAAGGAAAAAGACACTATGGTAACTACTTTTATGTCGGGATTATCTTGTGGTGAAACACTATTTTGCTTAAATGGTTATGTTTTGGGTTTTTTTTTTTTTTTTGTCTTTTTCCTTTTTATCGGTACCAGGGATCCAACTCACGACTGCCTGCTTGCAAGGCAGGCGCTTATGCCACTGAGCTAAATCCCCAGCCCTAAATGGTTATGTTTTGACCTGCACTGTTTTGTTGTTTTACCCTCTTTTATCTCAGTCTCCTTTTTTATTATTTACTTTTTCATTTTTATCCTTTTAATTATGGGAAAAATAAATTAAAAATAGCAGGATAAAAAAAAAAGACTGTTAGATTTAATAAGCAAACTCAACAGCACAGCAGGATACAAAATCAACACTAAAAATCAATAGTCTTCCTGTACATGAAATAAAAAAACCACCAAGAGAAAAATTAGTGCAATAATACCTTCTTCAATAACCTTCAAAAAATGAAATACCTAGTAATCAGTCTAACAAAGGAAGTAAAAGACTTGTACAATGAAAACTACAGTACTGTGAAAAAGGAGACTGAAGAGAATCTCAGAAAATGGAAAGATATTCCTTGCTTTTAGGTAGAAATAACCAAAAAAAGTAAAAAAGGTAATACTTCCAAACTGATATACAGATTTAATGCAATTTGATCATAATTATAACAGCATATCTCACAGAATTATAGAAAACAATCCTTAAATTAATTTGGAACTAGAAGAAACCCAGAATAGCAAAGGCAATTCTGGGCAACAAATGCAAGGCATGGGGCATTATAAACCCTGACATGAAAATGTTCTATAAAGCTACTCTGATTTTAAAAAAGATTACATGGTATGGGCAGAAAAAAAAAAAAAGACCCAAGGATCAATGGAACAGGTGAGAAAATGCAGAAACAACTCCAGACATGGGGCTGGGGATTTAGCTCAGTGGCATAAGCACCTGCCTTGCAAGCAGGCAGTCATGAGTTCGATCCCTGGTACTGATAAAAATGAAAAAGACAAAAAAAAAAAAATACAAACTGGGTGTTAAAGTATGAGTACCAAAAAAGAATGTAAACTGTCCCACACAATGTTGAACAATGATGACAACTCTCAAGCTAAAAATATATTCTAAAAAAAAAAAAAATAACTCCAGACATATTAAGTTACTTTTTTTTTTGACAAAGGTGCCAAACATAGCCACTGGAAGAAGGATAGTCTTTTAAATAAATGGTGCTGGAAAAACTGGCTTTGTACATGCTGAAAATTGCATCTGTATCTTTCACTATGAAATAACTAAATAAGAAATGGATCGAAGAGCTAAATATTAAAACAAAAACATTGAATCTGCTTTAAGCTAGAGTAGGTAAAATTCCTGAAAACATTGGTATAGGCAAAGACTTTATGAATAAAACCCTGATTGCACATGAACTATCACAAAGAATCATCAACTGGAATTTTATCTTATTAAAAAGCTTTGTTACACAGCAAAAGAAACCATCAACTAAGTCAGAAGACAGCCTACAATCTGGGAAAAAATGTTTGCCAGCTGTTGCTCAGACAAAGGATTATTATTGAGAACATATAAAGAACTCAAAAAAGTCAGACCTCCCAAATTGGGAGATCCAATTCAAAAATGGGCATCTGAGATGAATATATACTTCTCAGATAAGAAATACAAACAACAAATAAACGTATGTACAAATGTTCAATATCACTGGTCATTGAGAGATGCAAATTAAAACAACACTGAGATTCTACTTCACCCTGGAAAGAATGGCTACTATCAAGAAATCAACCACTAACAAATGCTGAGAGGCTGTGGGGAAAAAGAACCCTTCTCCACTGTTGTTAGAAATGCAGACTGGCACGACCACTGTGGAAATCATTGTCTCAATTTCTCAGAAAACTAAGATCAGAGGTTTCATTTGACCCAGCTATTCTCTTTCTAAGTATTCTCCCAGAAGAATTGAAAACATTACACCAGAGCAATGTATGCATGTTTACAACAGTACAACTTGTAACAGCTAAATCTTGGAAACAACCCAAATGCCCATCAATCAAGGAATGGATATAAAAAATGTGTTTTTTAATGTAGTGGAGTACTACTCAGCCAAAGAAGGATAAACTGGACACTTTTATAGGTAAATGGATGCAACTCAAGTCCATACTCAGGAGAGAAATAAACGAGACTCATGTGCAAATGTCATGTTGTCTACTTAGTGTGAGAAGTTAAAAAGGTAAATAAGATATTATAAATGCATATTAATTCTGGAAATAAAGTCATGTTAGTCTTCCAAAGTTTTTTTTCCCCTTTCAAAACTGTTTTAATGGTTTAAAGTCTTTTGACTTTTCATAGAAAATAGAATCTTCAAGCGTTTTACCTTAAAGTATTTTTCAAAATTTTTTGATTTCTCTGTAATGCTTTCAAGGTTTCTGTATATAGGTCTTGTAAATTTTGTGGTGATATTTATCACTATTTTATATTTTAATATTCTTGTAACCGATTTTTTGTCGTCATTTGTCATCATGAAATAGAAGTACACTGATTTTCAATAAACATTTAAAACAAAAAAATTTTAAATTTTTAAATGTTTTAAAAAGAAAAAAGGTGGGCACTTTGCTTTGCTCAAGTACCAGCAGACAGTGTGTGAAGAAAGTATGGGTTCAGCTGGCATGGGACTCTGCTAGGTTCTACATGGCGCCAGTCCATCATGGAGCTTGCTGACTCCTAAAACAACAACATATCTCTCCTACACTAACTCCATATCCTTCTCCTAGTCCCCAAAAATAAACTTCCTGCCTTCCATTTCTCTCCCAATACTGTCCTCGCCAGTAGTGTCCACCTCCTATGCCAAAAAGACCTCCAGCCCTCTCCTGACACAATGACCTGTCCATTCACATAGTCCCCACCCCATCTCAATCCCGTAAAAGCGACTCTCCAACTTTGTCCCCCTTGAGGGTCCTCTCAGTCCCCTGCAGCCCTCCAGTGCCAGCAATAAAGGCTTTTTCTTGTCTTTGTCTCTCAACTGTGCAAAAAAACCCCTAACATTTTGATGCCATGACTTAGGAAGGGTTGGGGCATGCAGCTCCTGGGGAACTTCCCCAGCTTGAGCTCTCCCTGCCAACAAGCCAGCCTTCCTCTTCCTCTCATCTCTGCCTTTGCCACTGCCAGCCCCCATACATCACCAGTCCAATCCACCTGGCACAGGTGAGCTACTCCTCATTCCGGGAGCTCCTACCATTCATTCTCTCTCTCTCAAAAACCGTGGGCCCCACATCAGGACTCCCTCATGTCCTTTGGGACACTCCTTTGTTCCCTGGGTGATGACCTGCGGGGCCAACAGGGCACCTCTCTATCACACCCCCAACAAAGGTGACGAGTCTGCTTAGGGACTGTGACCGGCTTCAGCCTTTGGCTTACCTCCAATTTGATCTAAGGGAAATAGTCCTTCCCAACCCCAAAAACATATTCCATTCAGATGTCTCTTAAAGAACTTAAACACCCTGGGTCTCAGGGAGACCATTAAACCAAAATGATTAATCTTTTATTGCCCAATAGCTTAGACTCAATATAAACTCAACAATGACAGCTGCTGGCCAGAAGAGGGCACCTTTGATTTTAGTGTCCTCTAGCGATGTAGGCAATTTTTGCTATCACAACAGCAAATGGTCTTTTCTTACTGTCAGAGTGTGTCCTTCTCTCATTCAGGCATGTGGGGCGACCCAAATATTTCTGGCCTGCTCCACACTGTTGACACCCCTACCTGATCCTCTGGACAATCTCCCTTCTGCCTTTGTTCCCCCTCTGGCCCATTCACAGGAAATTCCTCAACCCCCTCAAACAGCGCTCCAATTCCTCCACCATCTTGTCCTCCTACAACTTTCTCTACCCCCACTCCTCTGCCACCATCTTCTCCTCAGCATACTCAACCTCACTTCACCCATCTCCCCACCATTCTCACATCACTCACTGCCATTTTTCTAGTCAGCCAACCCCTCACCCCTCCCATCTCCAGCCATCTTTGCTACCAACCACCAACATCCTCTAGCCAGCCACCATTTTCCTAACCACTCCTTCCTCTCTGCAATATAGCTGGCCCTGAAGGGTAAGTCCATGTTAAAGTCCCTTTTACTCTCTCTGACCTGTTCCAAATCTCCCACAGCCTACACTCTTTCTCAGTTAAACCCCAAAACTACACAAAAGAGCTCCAATTTGTGATTAATTCTTATTATTTACACTATAAAGATCTCTGTATCATTCTTACATCTGCCCTTTCTCCTCAAGAAAACACTTAGCTGTGGGGAGCAGCCCAAGCCAAAGCTGACTACAGACACACACTAATCTTAAGCATCCTGCGGGGGCAACTGCAATACCAAATCCCCTACTGGCTCACAGCATATGGATATAATGACAAGGCACATTATGGCAGGCGTAAACAAAATTTCTCAGAAACTACCACAAACATAATGAACACACTCAACAAGCTGATGAACAGCCCACTGAATGTCTTTCCTGCCCCACAGATACCCTAACCAAATACATTAATGTTCACCCCCAATCTCCTAAAAGAATAACCCTCATCAACTCCCTTTTTACCACACAATCCGCCCCTGACATCTGCACTACATTACAAAAAACAAATCTTGGCCCTTAAACCTCACAAAGAGATCTCAATCTGGCCTTTCATGTCTTCAATAATAGAGAGGAACAACAGAAACAAGATAATCTTGAGAAGACTAAATTTAAATGCCAACTTTTGGCTGCAGCACTTGAGACTTATGGAAGAGCTAAATCAAAACAAAATGATGCCACTTGAGCCCCTCCTGGACCATGCTTTAAACACAGCAAGGAAGGGCACTGGGCACAAGCCTGCCCCGACCCACAACCACCACCACGACCACTTGTCCCATCTGCAAGCAGGAGGGTCACTGGAAGTGTCACTGCCTGTTCATCAGAGAGCTGGTAAGTCATCCAACTCCCTGCCTCCACAGGAGATCACACCATCGCTGCCACCAGACTCATCACTAGCTGATCTACTCAGTCTCACCACTGAAAAGGATTGATGGAGCTTGGGGTCCATGGCCCCCCCCCCAAGGTATTTCTCTCAGAACCCCCACTCTCACTGGATATGTTAGGTAAGACACTCTCCTTATCAACACAGGGGCCACTTATAGTGTCTTGAGTTTTCAGGTCACGATCTCCATTGTGAAAGCTGACAGCCAACTTACATAACTCCTCAAAACAGGACCCATCCTCTGCCAATTCCAAACTCTTCACCCATAATTTCCTAGTAATCTCAATCTTCAACACCTCTCCCAGGCAGAGATCTCCAAAAACTCAACTTCTTTTTTACTTTCTCCCTTCCCACAGCTCTCACCCTTCAGACTCGACCACTGTACGTCATCAGTCCCACACCCCGCCTCGCTCCTCCCCTTGTCAGTCCTATAATCTGAGACACCTCCAGCCTCACTTGCGCTCCTCATGCTACCCCCGTGCTAATTTACCTCCGAGACCCTTCAACCTTCCCTGCATTCCCCAATATCCCACAGCCCCCAAACATCAACAAGGACCTATCATCCAATGCCTACTAACCAATGGCTTTCTTAAGACTGCCTATTCATCCTACAATACTCCCATTCTTGTGTTCGAATCCAGTGGCTCCTATGGCTTAGTCCAAGATCTCAGAGCCATCAACAATGAGATAACACGAATACATCCAGCAGTGCCAAACCTTTACACTACGCTCTCCCATACTCCCTGTCCACTTCCCACTTTACCATTCACAAATCTTAAAAATGTATTTTTGACTGTTCTTATATCCTAATTGTCAGGACCTCTTCACTTTCAGGTAGACAGACCCTCACACCTTCCAGTCTTTACAGCTCACGTGGACAGTGCTCCCTCAGAGGATCAGGCATAGTTCTCACTTTTTTGGCCAGGCTCTTGCTACAAATCTTGCCACTCTTGACCTCAAACCTAGCACTCTCCTTCAATATGTGAGTGACCTCCTTCTCTGTTCTCCATCCTATGCTCTGGCTATACAACATACATCTACCCTTCTCAACTTTCTCTCCAAGACAGAAGAGAGAAAGTCACCTGCCAAACCCCAAATAGCTTCACCAAAAGTCAAGTATCTGGGGCTCACCCTCACTTTTACCACCTGATAATTACTGCTTCCCCACAGTAGCCAACTACAAAACAACAAGTTCTGTCCTTTCTTGGTCTAGCTAACTTTATCCACACAATTGCAATTACTTCACAAACCTACCTATAGCCAAAACACTCAGAGATGGACTTTCCAAGAATCAAAATTTCTCCTCCAAGATCAACAGGCTCTAAACATCATCACTAGCCTACAGAACTGCTTTCATGTAAGTATCCAGGCTCTATACAAACTTTTAGCTCCGAACCTACTCATCCCTCTTTAAAAGCCCTCATTCATCAAGCCACCCACAACTGCCATCTTTGTGCGAAGACCTCCCTTGTCCACCTCAGGATACCAATAGTGGTCAAGATCTCCAGTCATTCATCCTGGTTTCACATCACCCAGATTAAACTTCCCCGACACTCTGGATGCCAACCCTCAGTCCTCGGAGTGGTCATCACACCTGCTGTCTCCCACTTGTCCTCACCTCACATGTCCCTGTCTCTCAATGTTTTGTTACTCACCATTCTACTTCACTAACACTCACCATCATATTCCTTGTTACAATTTTAGGTCTTGGCATCTTAAACTGTCTCAAATGAAGCCCTCAACCTCATTTCCTCTTTTACCTTTCCTGTTAATTCAACTTTTGGCCTATCGTACAGCCCATAAGCTTCCCGATCTCAATATCCAGATGATATACCATCTATCTCTACTTGACACACATCGTACGCAAAAAGATATCCCCTGGCCCCTCCTCAACCTACTATCCCCTATAAACTTCCCCAATGAGTTTCTCCACAGTTTTAACAAAAAATTGAGATTTTATGCTACTCAGGCTGGTCTGCAGTCCCCCAACCTTGAGGTTGCTTTAAAAAACTGCTATGAGGCTTTCAATCACCACCAATTTTACAAAACAGTCGAAAGCTTTTAGGCCAATGCTAGCTTAAACACCATGACCTTGAGGCTGTTACAAAGAACTACTACCTTTCTTGTTGGGAGCCTGCCGTATTACCCATGAGAATATAGCCACAAGATGGCGTCCGCCTACCGCCTCGCTGCTCCCCCGCCCATCGTGTGCCCAAGATGGCGCACACATCCTGCTTCCTGGTTCTTGCTCGGCTTACTGTCCCCGCCATATATGGTAATGATTGATTACTTCCTTGTTGCCGCCCAATCGCCTGTCCCCACGTGTAATCCCATGATTGGATAACATTAGCTATATAAGCCCAAGTATAGGAAGTGCCCGACGCACAACACGTAGGAAGCCATCAAGGACGGACGTGTATTGAGGTTGTAGCCCAGTCAATAAAGGAGCCTGCAGAGACAAAGTGTTCGTGTGCTCCATTCCGCGGGACGGAAGCGGCTCCGGACAGCTGGTGGCCCGTACAGGGACTCGAAACCATCCCCGTGCCTTCTGCGGCTCCTGTGACTGTGTTGAAAAACGGTACGTACCTGCGGGTGAGCGGCGGCTTAACCCGGCCCTTGGTGGACGCACTTTAAGGGATCTACTGGTCGACCCCTTGCGGGGATCGACATTGCCCGAAAAAGAAGGGCAGGCCTCTGTTGGCTATTGCGCCTCGGGGCTCTTTAATTTTGTTAAGATGGGCAATGTTAACTGCGGCCCCCTCGCCTTATCGCTGTGGTTGTTGCTTAAGGCTCGAGGGATTAGGATAGATAAGCAAACGGTGCTGCAGTTTTTCGAATGTATCGATGGTTTGGCCCCATGGTTTCTGCCCACCGGATCCCTCACTTTACCCTCCTGGGAGAAGTTAGGATGTGATATTCAGTTTGCTGAGGAACAAGGGATGGGTGTCGACCCCATGGTTCGCCCCATTTGGGAGATGGTTCGGGCATGTCTTAAAGCCGAAAGTATGGTAGGCGCGGCCCAGGGACTCAAAGAGGCACGCCACGCTTTCGAGCAGGCGCGCTCGGAGAACTCCAGGGAGGCCTCAGAGGTTGGCTCACCGAGCCATTCAGATTCAGAGGGGGAAGACCCTAAGGTGGGCCCAAAGGAGGAAACTGACAGTAAGATAGGCCCACATCGCAATACAGGGCAGAAAGTTCATAAACCTGCTGGAACCTTGTGTGAAGGGATGATGGAGAGCCTAGGGGAGGAGCTCGAGAGGGTGGAGAGTGATCTGCAGGAAATGCGCACCCCCGGGGAGGCGGGGTTAGTCCCGTCGGCCCCTCCCTGGGAACCACCCCAGGGAATGAGTGCCCCTGGTGGTTGGGGGCCGCCTCCTCCCTTCCCTGCCACACTTCCGTTCTCCGGGCGCCGCTCATTTCATGGCCGTTTATGGGACGTCTTGCGTAGGGGCCTTGCCTCGTATGACACTCCCAGCTTCTACCCGGTCCTCCAGGACCAGGCCAGCGCGCCTTATTATCAGCCCCTGGACATGAAAGTGGTTAAGGGGTTAAAAGAGGCAGTCTCCACTTACGGCCCCAATGCCCCCTTTACGCAGGCTCTTTTGGAAAACATAGGAGCCACCCCTCTGACACCCTCGGATTGGGCACAACTCGCAAGGGCGTGTTTGTCCCCAGGCCAATTTATGGACTGGAAGGCATGGAATGATGAGTATTGCGGAGAGCAGGCTGAGAAAAACGCTAGAGAGCGCAATGTCAGGTGGAACAAAGATATGTTATTAGGCCAGGGAGCCCATGCGCAGGATCAAATCTGGCACCCTCAGGCAGTTTATGATCAAATTACCAAGTGCGCTATTGCCGCTTGGAAACAGCTTGCCAAGCCAGGCGAACATACCGCCTGTCTTACTAAAATTGTGCAGGGAACGACAGAGCCTTTTTCTGATTTTGTGGCCAGGATGTTAGATGCCGCCGGCAAGGTCTTTCCAGACCCTAGTGTAGCCCAGCCCCTGGTAAAACAGCTAGTCTTTGAACAGTGTACCAAGGATTGCCGTGCAGTGATTACACCGCACAAAAATAAGAGTCTAGAGACTTGGACCAAGTTATGCAGAGAGGTAGGGGGGCCGCTTTCCAATTCAGGCCTTGCAACCCTGGTGAGCGCGTCTATTAACGCCGCCCTCAGCTCTCGCACCCCAGCAACACAACAACAGACACAAAGAAATAAAAAATGTTTTGAGTGTGGCCAGACAGGACATGTTAGGAGATTTTGTCCAAATAAAGAAAGCAAAGGTGACCACCCTCAACCAAGTGGGACACCCAGCGGAGGACAAGCGGGCCTATGTCAACGGTGCCGTAAGGGCCACCATGCCGCCAAGGACTGTCGTTCCGTTTTTGATAAGGAGGGCAATTCTCTGACTGGCCGTAAAGACTCACAGCCAAAAAACGGCCAGAGGGGGCCCTCCTACAAGGCAGGCCCCCTTTCCCCCAGCAGCCCCTTTCCGGGAGTGAACAGCCAGTCAGGGCTACCCCAGGGTCAGCAGGAGTGGACCTCTGTGCTGCCTCCGGACTCATACTAACACCTGAAATGGGAGTCCAATTGATAGAAACTTCATTTAAGGGGCCATTGCCACCGAATACTGTTGGCCTGCTTTTAGGGCGCTCTTCAGTGGCCCTTCGTGGCCTTACAGTTGTGCCAGGTGTCATTGATTCTGATTATATGGGCAAGGTTAAGATTATGGCTCAGTTATTACAAGGAACACTGATTATAAACAAAGGGGATAGGATAGCCCAGTTACTTATTCTGCCCAGTTTGCATGGTCAATATCCAGCTAAGCAGCATTCTCGGGGTGATCAGGGTTTCGGGTCCACGGGTAAAAACTTCGTTGGCCTCCATATGACCTTGCAGGAACGGCCTATGTTGCTCCTCTCGGTCAATGGTAAGAAAATTAAAGGGTTATTAGATACCGGCGCTGACCGTTCCATCATCTCTTATAAAGATTGGCCAGCCTCTTGGCCGCTTAATGTGGCAGAACAGACTCTCCAGGGATTGGGATTTGTGCATTCACCCAGTGTGAGTGCGCAATCCCTTCCCTGGCAGGATGAGGAAGGACATGCTGGTACATTTCAGCCTTATGTCCTCAACCTCCCAGTAACCCTTTGGGGCAGAGATATTCTAGTCCAAATGGACATCACCCTACATACGGGATGTTCTGAGGTGTCTCAAAACATGATGAAGCGGATGGGCTATACCCCCGGTAAAGGCCTGGGAATCAAATTGCAAGGAAATACTTCTCCTGTGTCCACTACCATTAAACAAGACAGGAAAGGGTTGGGTTTTTCTTAGGGGTCGCTGCAATGCCTCTCACACCCACCCGCTCAACAAGGAGATCTGTGTAGACCCTCCGTTTGTCTTTGTCCTCTCCCATTGGTATTCCTTTTATTGTAACTCATCTGCTGATAATGAGACCAATGAGACCATTTGCACACTGTCCAACTGCTGGAATGGTTACCCTAATTTCGCCATTCTAGCTTACCGCCCAAGTTATCTTTGGATTCCCGTGCAAGCCCAGGACTGGGTTGGACCGGTCTCACAGCAGATCTCGCTCTCTTCCTTACCAAACAGAAATAAAAGAGGGATAAAAGATTGGTTGTGGCAGGCAGCGGGGGTGGTCTCTTCTCTGTTTGTCCCTGCAGTGGGACAGGCTGTTTTGCAGGCATGGACCTCCGAGCAGCTCGCGCTGACCATGGATGCAGTCGATCGGCTGAGCAACGCCACACGAGAGACCATCAAGGCTCAAAGGCAACAGATTGAGCTTAACAGCCAGGCTATACTTTGGCTACAAGAAGAGATCCAGCTCATCGGGCAGGAGATTGATGCGTTGTGGCAGGTTGCCACTCAACTCTGTGATCAGAGGTGGCTGCCTTTCCGGGTCTGCATCACCCCTGTTCGCACCAACCTGACTGAAACTACAAAGACTATGACTAAATGGCTGCAGGACACTTGTTTGCCAAAATTTCACAACCTGTCAATGATTGTTAGTCAGGAATTAGACGAAATAGAAAAAATTCAGTTGAACCCGGTTAGATTTGATTTGTCTACCCTGAGTGATGTTCTAAAAGGTTTATGGA
Organism: Cavia porcellus; assembly: GCF_034190915.1. Lineage (NCBI taxonomy): Eukaryota > Metazoa > Chordata > Mammalia > Rodentia > Caviidae > Cavia > Cavia porcellus. Next base: position 2,780,826 of record NW_026947493.1, read on the forward strand.
ATCATGTCACCTCTTGGTTCTCCTGGCCCAATTTGACTACCTGGATTTTTATTGCTGTTGCTATCCTGGTTGGATTAGTGGTTGTTGAATGCTTGCTTGATCGCTTGATGCAGACTCAACAACAAGTCAGATTTACAGCCATGGCGGCTATGCAGCTGGTGGAGGCTGGCCCATCTGGTGGTCGGGCGGCTGCATATCTCCTTCATGTTGCAGAGCATCAGTTATAAGGATGCTGAATGGGCGAGCCGAAGACGGGTAAGATCAAGGTACCCCACCTTGCTCAACCTAAGACAGGCCCCATTCCATTAAGACAGCGAGAGGTACCAAGGTGCGAGACCAGATGGTACTGCATGACATTCTACTCTTGGGGTTTTTGAAGAGAGATGTCAGGCTATATGTCTGTATGCATCTAGGTTTCATCCGAATTACCCTAGCCCTGCACAAAAGGATGAGGCTTGGGGGTCCCTTCCGACGCGGGGGTGGCCAACCTGTGCCGGGGGATGACCTCAGAGCCATGCACAGCGGGGTACAGACCTCTGTAGTCACTTGGAAGGTCTCGCTGTCCTTCCTTGTAAATAAGAAAGGGGGAGATGTTGGGAGCCTGCCGTATTACCCATGAGAATATAGCCACAAGATGGCGTCCGCCTACCGCCTCGCTGCTCCCCCGCCCATCGTGTGCCCAAGATGACGCACACATCCTGCTTCCTGGTTCTTGCTCGGCTTACTGTCCCCGCCATATATGGTAATGATTGATTACTTCCTTGTTGCCGCCCAATCGCCTGTCCCCACGTGTAATCCCATGATTGGATAACATTAGCTATATAAGCCCAAGTATAGGAAGTGCCCGACGCACAACACGTAGGAAGCCGTCAAGGATGGACGTGTATTGAGGTTGTAGCCCAGTCAATAAAGGAGCCTGCAGAGACAAAGTGTTCGTGTGCCTCATTCTGCGGGACAGACGCGGCGCCGGACACTTTCTCTTGGTCTGAGTTTACCCTTCTTAACTGGGCACAGTCTACTTTCTCCAATTAAATCTTTTTCAACAAAACACACATTCCACTTAAGAACAAACCCCTCAACACACCAACTGAAACCAGTCCTCTCACCATTGTTCCAATGAGTCCTTACAATGCCCCATCTGCATGTTGCCATTTCCAAAAATAACAGCCAGGTCCTCACACAGTGAATTACACCTCCACCAACACACTCATTACTCCTTGCTTCTCATATTGTCAATTATACCCCTTTCCAGACACATGGGACACAGTCACAACAACAGAAACCTTCACCAGTGTTGGCAGTAGGGGTTCTACTTAGCCCCCAGTTCACTGACCCAAAACAATACCACTGCTCAGACCCCAACTATTTCTACATGTCTAAGGAGGGACATGAGACATTCATTCTCTATCATGATGTCACACCATGGCAGCAGTTAGATCCCCACATTTCAGTTTCCTTCTCTAACAAGTGCCTGGCTAAAGATGTCACTATAGACATAACTGTCCAAAACACCACATTTTATCAATACTCCCTTGATACCCCATGAAAGGCATACCCCCCAAAACATGGGGGGTATGCCTTTCATGACAGAGTGGGCACCTTCTCAGGAAGAGGAGGACAATTTCTCATACTTCCCTCAAAACTCATCACAGTTCCAAGCCTAAGTGCTCTTATAAACATTATCTCTTGGCCAGGACACAACAAACAGCTACCCTCCTTCATTTCTCTCCTTAGTTGAACATTCAAAACTCTCTCAAACAATACAGACATCACTGACTTCTGGTTATCATTCCATACCAACAAGACATATACATGACTTCCCACCTTGTATGGAACAAATGATATTTACACACAAACACACAAACAAAAAAACCCAATTGGACCACTCACCATCATCAGTCTTCCAGATCTCCCTCACAACCTTACCTGCCTTCAAAATATCTCCACAAAACCACACAAACCCAGGTAGGCATCCTATCCCAAAGTTCCACCTTCATCCTTTGGGATGTCTCCAAACCTGTCTGCCTTCCTCAAGCCTGATTTATACTTTGCACAAGCGGGGCACACACTTGTCTCCCTGCTAACTGGACAGGCACTTGCACTCTGGGTCTCCTGACACCCTCGCCTCAGTGACAATTAACTCAGACAATGTCATTGAAGCATCCCTCACAAATACCACATACAATCATCCCCGTCACCCCAGAAATCCTGGGGCAGCCAACTTGACTGTCCTTATAGGACTGAGCATTGTAACAGCTATAGGCTTCAGAGGAACGGGCACAGTCCTAGCCACACGCAACACACATTTACATTACCAACTGTCTCTAGAACTCAGGCAACAACTAGAGGAAGTCACTGCCTCAGTCCAAATGCTATAAACTTACAACAGTTTGCAGCAGTCACTCTCCAAAACTGTCAGGCCCTTTATGGTTTGACAGCCGAAAGAGGTGGTACCTGTGCCATGCAGTTACTCTGAGAATGCTGTTACTCTGTTAACCAATCAGGTATCATGATGGATAGGGTTAAGAGAGAGAGAGAGAGAGAGAGAGAGAGAGAGAGAGAGAGAGAGATGCAAAGCGGGAGGTAAAACATCATTAAAAAAAGAGCCCAAACCAACAGAGCCCAGGCAGGACCACGTCAGGGTGCGCATCAGATGGCCACAGCCCAAATGCTCACTTGTGAACTACAGTTAAACAATCTGCTAAACATTTCTGAGTCCAAGCATCCAAACCTATAAGAGCAACCGTCTACTTACTTGGCCTTTACGATTTAAACTGGTCAGTAAATGTAAAATTGCAAGCACGATATATGGGAGGAATCACCAGTATTTCCCTTCTGAGCAAGGGCAACTCATTAGACACAGGGAACAAGTTCAGCTCAGCCCACTGTGTATGTGCGACTGTTTCCAGATGACCTCTGTCCTCATGTAGCTTACGATTTACTGGGGAGCAAAAGCTGTTCACAGACAGACAGGAAATGGTGTTAGGGGTAAAGTGGGCAGCTCAGAATTCAATGCCGGCCAGCAGGGCTTGGAGGGGGAAGTGTGGAGGACCCAAAAGCAGCCTATCTCGGGCCTTGCTGAGTAGGCTGCACTTTAAGACTGAATGGAATTTATGTTCCAGGCAAAAGAAACGTAGGAATGAATGAATTAAGTCAGACAACAGAGATGGACGGAATATTAACATAGCAAGCAGAAACTCCCTATGCTGATGTGCCAGGAGAGGGGCACAAACCAACCACGGTGAGAACGAAGGGGGCATTAAATGCTCCAGAAAAGGACTGCATTCACAGGTCTTGTGGGTTTTAAAGGAAATGTAAAGAGTTTTAAATGTTGTGGGAAGAGCACAAAGGACGGGGAGTAAGCACTTCAGAGCAAGTAGCAGGAGACGCAGAGCCCGAGCACAGCTCTGAGGACACTGGAGGGTGAACGTGCGCAGGGCTGGTCCTGCAGGCGCTGAGGAAACAGCCAACCTGCTCACCCTAGAGCTCGGCAGAAAATGCAGAGTTTGAGCCTGAGGCCTCCAGCAACTCGAGTCTGGCCAGTAGGTGTCAGCAGCTGCCACAGCACGCTTCCATCCAGTTCAGAACAGCGCCTGCAGGTGGCGCGAACCCTTCCTGCTGTACCTAGTACTTGGCTCAGTGCAGTGAGTCCAGCAAGCCTTCTTGGAAAGAATGTAAATTCTCCTCTTTCAAGTCCAAACTGTGCTTAATTTACTTTACTACTAGTAGGCTACAAATATTTGTAAGTGACCAGAGGCCTACAAACTCTAGGAATATTTAGTGGGGAAAATCGCACGAAGAAAAAAGGATTAAAACATGTTGGTACAGCTATCCTGCAAAGCAGTAACCCACTGAAGCCACATCCTATATCTGCCCTAGAGAAACTCTACCACGATGTCCACAGTACAGTAAAGAAGAATTGTTCATGATACTAAGTCTGGGAAACGAATCAGACTCCTAAGCCTCAGCTTTTTCCACATCTGCACGCTGCTGAAGTCCTCCTAGACACTTGTCCTATCCCCGCGCGCTCACACCACTTCAAAGCAGCTTTTTAAGAGACAACAGAGTAGGAACACAGACTCTGTGACCACAGCATCTGGGCATAGTGCTGCTTCTGTCGTTTCCTAATTGTGTGACCTTGGATTATAACTTAAAAACAATGCTTCCTAAGTTTGTTAAGAAGAGTAAATGAAGTATATGAAGTACTTAGAAGAGTACTTAGTACACAGGAATATCTAAGTGCTAGCCATAATTGCTGTGTGCTACTTCTGTGAATAAAAATATTCTTGAACAAGTCAGCTATAAAGAGAAAAATGAATCACACTGCTAGTGTACCTTGCTGATAGGTACTGAGGCACTACCTCAGGTTTGCACTGTGGCCTAGACGGTCAGCTCTTATAATTCTCCAGGTATATGATCCTGGCTGGGTTACTTCCTTGCACCCCAGTGCTTTAGTCTGTCAAAAGCAATTAATACACAACCTCTTCCCCAGATTTATGGTGGTGTTTAAACAAGATAGTCCACACTAAGCACTCAGAATGACATGGCACACAACCAACAATCAATCAATCATCATCATTATGACTGCTTCACTCTCTGGATTTTGAAGCAGCAATCTGTATTATACATTATCAGTTCAGAGATAATGATTACAAACACTGTAAATAACACAGTCATCATTGGATGGTCACTTTTTAAATTTTCCTAAATCTCTACACAGAATCACAGTCCTCTGTTTTATGACAATTGCTTGTTCTAAATACTATAAAAAATAAATCAAAACTTTTAAAGGAAGAAAATTTTATTTTAAAACAGTAGATGGTACTATAATCTCTCACAGGTGTTAATAAGAGCCGGCAGTATTAGATCAGTTTCTCTATTTACCTGGATAACTTACCCTTCAACCTTTAGGTCATGGGCACTTGGGAATTTCTCAGACTTCTCACATTTTTATGCCAGCCCAATTTATCAGGACCTTCTGGGTAATACCTTAAAAAGATGCACAGTCTCAAGGGATGTGTGTGTGTGTGTGTGTGTGTGTGTGTGTGTACACTATCTTAAGATTTACTCCCTTAGATTCTTATTTACATGCATAATACAGTAATGAACTATAGGTACAATACTGTAAAAGATCTCTAGAATTTATGAAGCTGGCATAAACAAATCTCCCATTTCCACCTCCCACCATTCCATTGTTTGACACTATGAAACTGTCCTCATAGATTCTTCACACAGCAGAGTCGTGTAGTACTTGTCTTTCTTATTTACCATAATGTCCCCCAGGTGTCCTCACATTGCTTACGGTGGGATTTCTTGTTTAAGGCTAGTAAGATTCCATTGTATGGATACGTTAGATTTTCCTTATCCAGTCATCTTCCCGATACTAGGTTGTCTTAGCTATTGTAAGGAATGCTGCAATACAGATGGGACAGCATGTATCAACCTCCCGATCGTAACTGTTAGCTCCATACCAGAAATGTGAGGTAGCATCATATGGTGATTCTGTTTTTAAGTTTCTGAAGATCATACACTTTCACCAACAGCACACCAAGACTGCATTTTCTCCACATCCTTGAGAACACTTTCTTATGATATTCATCTAGGCAGATAAGAAGGGATAGCTCATTGCAATGTCTTGTTGCTTAGTGATGTCCTGATATATTCTTAAAACCAGTGAGCTCCATAGACGACTCTAGGTCTGGCCCCTTAATAAATCAATAAGGGTTAGAGGTAGGAAAATGGCCAACCCTCCAGGAATTAATGTCTCTGGCCTGGACTCTGAACATTGAGTAGAGGCTGAGAAACTCAGTAGGTCTTCATTAGTTCCAGTGGTTACACCAAGGCCCTCGGACACTGCCTAGTTTTGTCTGTTCTAGTCAGACATTCACACCATGTATTTGTAACTGATTCTCTTTTGGTTTAAGTCAGAATCAGGTTCTCTTGCAGGCAAACAAAAATTGCCTGGACATATATCTCCTGTTATGCTTTCAAATGGTTAGTTAGCTTCCAATCATCTGCAAGGGTAAATAATCAAGATTTTCCAGTCTGTTTGGCTCAGCAGACTGACATGAACAATGAGAAGTACTAATAGCATTTACTACACTACACTAATAATATAGCCACTTCAACAACAAGCAAACTAAGGCTTTTAAGAGCTATGTAAGGGCAGAATCTGCAAGTAGAAAAACCTAGACCAAGAGCAAAGTTTATCTAATGCCAAACAAGTGCCCTTCACGACTCTGCTCTTACATGAAGAGACTATATGACAGTCATGTATTACTAATTGTCTATGTCACAAATTCACAGGGCTGGAAAATCTTCAGATGTATATATTGACTGATTAAAACAAGAAAAGCTCCATAAACAACTTAGATACATGATACAAAAATTGGAGGAAAAAAAGAAAAGAAATGGTGGCGCACGCCTGTAATCCCAGCACTGTGGAGGCTGAGGCAGGAGAATCATTGCAAGTTCAAGACCAGACCAGGCTACACAGTGAGCTCAAGGCCAGCCTGCACTACATGGCAAGACCCTGTCTAAAAAAGGAAAAAAATCATATTTTCAGGTAAAAATTGTTATAAGATCAAACTACCATCAGGTATATTGAAATACCCAAACAGAAACAACACAGGTACCACTTGGCAGTTTATGTAGAATTGCTTTTGCTACAGAAAAACTTAGGTGTAAATGATAAAGCTATAAACCCACCCTTTACAAATTCTATAAAGTTTAATAACTTGCTGTTTCTAATGCATATAATACCCCATAAAAACTCAGTGATTGTCCTCATCCCAAGTGAGACATAAAGTGTCCATCAGAAGTGCTTTGGATTCATGTATAAAATCAAGGGAGATAAGGCACACAATGGACGTGGATGGGGAAGCTTTATTCTCACTGACCTCTAGTTGAAATTTAGCATGGAGTTCAATTATAAATGTAGGCTATCACCCTGGAATTACTAGAAGTACCTGTGATTTTTGCCAGCAAAAGTAACCACACGTATTTAAATAATAAATTATAGTGGCTGCACACATCTTGAAATACCATTTCTACTCATTATTTCAAAATCACAACAGTCAGTAAATCTTCCACTAGCTCTTCTTGCGTAGTGTACCAATATTGCTGTTAAAATGTTTTTAATAATTTATAATTAATTTCAGTATACATGGTTCCCTTTATAATTCTATGTATTTTATTTTACAAGATGAGTCTATGGGCGTCATCATTCTGCCAAAGCAGTTCGTGCATAAAATAGGCACAGAACAGAGAAAATCTCAAAATATTCACAGGGAGCACAAAGGAAACAATTCTAGTTGCTCACAAAGACTTGGATTTGCTTGTTTTTGAGGGTCTCAAGCAATTGATTGCATTTCCCAGGCTTCCTTGGAGTTCAGTAAACTTGCATGATTGGGTTCTAACCAAAGAAACATGGATGCAGCTGTGTACAGTTTCTAGACCTAGCAAGTACCACACTTCCCGCAGCCTCTTCTCCACTGTCTCCTCCTCTTTTGTCCGAGAGTCATGTATGGAAGATGGTAGCGCCTGGGTGAGCAGATCCCTGAAAAAATGCACAAAGGACACTCCACCTATTTACCCATTTATATCTAAATGAGCAACAAACACACTTTTACTCTGTTAAGGCACCACAGGGATCTGCGTGACCCGGCTCAGTGGTTCTCAAACTGTATCAGGCATCCAAAGCTCCTAAAAGGCTCAGCAAAACCCAGACTGCTTATGCCATCTTCCCAAGAATGACTATGGTCAGACGACCAGGGCTGGGGATGTAGCTCAGTGATACAGTACTTTCTCAGCATGCATGAGGCCTTGCGTTGAATTCCCAGTACTGAAGGAAAAAAAAAAGGAGCAGGAAAAAAGACAAAGGAGCAGACCAAAGTAAGTGCCGAAAGAATATGGAAAAGCAGAAACCCCAGTACACCGATGGTCAAAATGTAAATTAGAAAGCCATTATGAAAAACAATATAGAAATTCCTTAAGAAGTTAAAAAAAATGTAACTATTACGGACTTTAGCAACCCTACAATACTGGGTATGCACATCTCAAGGAAAAGAAATCAGTCTGTCAAAACGACTCCGCATTTACTCTAACAGTCACAACAGGTAAGAGACAGAAACAACCTAGGCATCCACCGACAGATGAACAAATGAAGAAAATATGGTAGAGACGCACGACAGAATATTATTCAGCTTTGAGAACGACATTCTGTCATTTGCAACAACACATACAGAACTGGACATTAGTATTTAATGAAATAAGCCAGGTATGGAAAACTAAGTTCCACACAAGCTCCGTCACACAGAGAATCGCAGAAGCCAATCTTATCCAAGCTGAAAACCGAACAGTGCTACCAGAGGCCAAGGTGCACAGAGGATGGGTGGGACACTGTGGTCACGTCAGACGGTGGCAGTGAGTCCTGGGAGATCCCAGACAATAATGCCCCATAGACTCTGAAAGCCCCTTCGACAGGACTCTGAGTGCTCTTGCCATGAGAATGCTAAGAGTTTGAGGAAATACGTGAACACCACACACACAATACAAATCAAAACACCACGTTACTCCATTAATATGTGCAAACCGGGGAGGTCGCCCCAACTTCAGTGTGTACAGTTGTGTATTGTTTTAAAATAAATCTAATTTTTAAAAAGAGACTGCTGAGCCCCACCCTTACAGCTTCTGAGCCAGTTAAATTCAGAATGGGGCCAAGGCTCTGCTTTTCAGACAAGCCCTCCAGTGACCACGCTCTGAGAGCCCCATGCCGCCATGACATTGGGTCCCACTGTTCCACACATTGGGGACTCTCAGGAGCAGAGCCATGGAGCTCTCTGGCTTTAAAAACCTCATGTTAAAAGACTGACCCTAGACCAACTCAGTCAGGTGAAAAAAGATGGGACTGAGTCCAGAAGCGCCTTCTGTTTTCAGACAGCATCTATTCCCAGGCCAACAGAGGACAAGGGGTTAAAATATTACCATTTCAGTGTCTTTTCTAATAGTTAATCATTCTTGGATCACTCTTGGTACACAGTTCATCCCTAAAGGTTCCTAGCATTTTGATGACAACAAAAGTCTATTTTGGAAAGTTCAAGAAACTGTATATGTAATAAGATTTCACGGGCAGGTTAGTAACACAGTATTTCTTTTATACTGACCAACAGTTTATCAACCACATCTTTGTTCCACGGATCAGAAGCTCTGGCAGCCAGAGAACTTTGATTTTTAAAAACTTCAAATGCAGCTCTGTAAGTAGAAACCTTTTAAAATCTCTTAGCATTGTTGTTCATTCCCTCCTTGGACATAATGCCCTCTCCAAGCCCTATGACCATGGCATCCCACCCCTCGTCACAGAGGTTGGATCTCATCATTTGGGCAACTCAGCACAGCAGCTACAAAAGAGGAAGACAGAGAGAGAAAGGGAAGAATTCTAGAGCCCAGAGCTTTTCAGGAGGGTGAAGAGACATACTGATGTGAATTCACTGGAGTGGAACTGTTTTTGAGACCAGAAGTGAGATTCTCCAATGCTAACGTTCTAAGTTCTCCTGGACTCTGATGCTATGGTTCTGCAGACCAGGCCCTGAGCGACAATGATGACACGGGGCCTGGCAAAGCTGGCTAGGGAAATGAGCAGGACCTGCCGTTATAGGATCCCAGGGCAAAGCCACACAGAGTTTCTCCTGAGCTCCCACGGGACGTGGGCAGAATAAAAAGGACAGATGCCACAGGGAGCCACTGTTGTGACCCCACAATAGCCCACACCAAGTTTCTCAGATACACTACGTACTTTTATTTTTGCTTTTACCTATTTTCTTGTTCGGCCCATGTTCTCTCTGCAAAACTAGTTTCTCCCAAACCCATTCACTCTTCACTTTTCAAATAAAGTTTTGGCACTGTTGTTGGCTTAGTCTTTGGATCAGTGAGCCATTTCTAAAGGAACAACCCACACCAATGATGCAGGGCAGAAAGGGCTGTGTGGCCCTGGCACAGGCGAGAAGATCCAAATACAGAACCCATGTGGGAAGGAGACAGCAGCCAGCAGGGAGGCCTTGAACCCACAACCAGCCCCTACTCTGCAAGACTCTGGGACACACATTCTCCTCAGGTGCCCTTCTCCTATGCATACGACATACACCAAAAATGTAACATATCCCTTATTCTGTACCCAGATGAACCTAAGACACAAAACACAAGACCACAAAACTTCATGGCTGGAGGTAGGGAAAAGAATAAAACAGACTCGGTTTTACACTGAGACCTAGCATCTTTCCCTTTAAAGAGCTTCCAGTGTTTTCAACTGTAAATGTTAGATTAGTTGAAGCAGGGATCACAGGGTACATTTAGAAAACTACTACATTTTACCGTCTAGTTGGTCATTTAGATCCACAATGAGGGTTTAGTTTTCTCCCAACCCTACATAAAATTTTGGGTAGATCCTGTAATTTCCCAGACATTCTCAGAAAATTAAAAGTCCTCTAGTCACAAAACAGTACCATTCCAGTAAGATCACAGCAATCCTTCAGACTTCCTCTCAGACAGGGTTTAAAACAACTGTTGTCTTTTGACAGATACACAAAAACAGTCAAGCAGCCTTTGCCCCCACAAATTCTACAAGAACATTTTCCCCAGTGTGATCCTTCTCCTCATGACATCGTTTCAACGGCTGACCAGCCACGGTCTCTCTGCCACACAGATTCTGTGAACATAATTATACCTTCCTAGTAGCTCTTTAAAGATTATTCTTATTAGACTTAAGAAGGTTTGGAGTGGAATTCAATTGCACTGTAAAGAGTTTTCTGGTCTCTAACCCTGACTTGTTCAATAGGGTAGCTACTAGCCACACGCCCTTTTTTTCATTTAAATTAGAAGTAAAACCCTTTAGGTCCTCAATGTCCTCTCTCCCTACCGAGGGGGCCAGGATTATGTGTGGATGGTTTTGAGGGGCAGGCGCAGGTTACTTCTTACATTTCATTAATTAGACCTCGATTATATGGCTATCACCTAACTGCAAATAAAGCCCAATCGGTGAGGCCTCATGACTAGAAGAAAATTCACACTGATCAGCAAAGGCACCACAGCAAATTATGCAGCCACAGGGTGGGTAGAAAACACAGATTTCATAGTGATGTCTGGGGCATGTCCAACGCAGGGCTCGCACTCCTCTCTCCAGCATTGTGAGCTTTACTGACAATGACTCTTGGGACCTCAAACAAAACGAAGACAAAGACTGCCACTTACACAGCTTAATATATATAAAACATAACCTGAGTCCCACTAATATAGCACTTATCTAGCACAGCTCGGTTTTTATATATCCAGCTCTTGTTCTTTATAAACAATAACAATTTCCAGTTCTTAAGCACTTCCTAAGTGCCAAGTGCCCCATTGATTATCTCCTTACTTCTTGTAATAGTTCTAGGATGCAAACACCACCTTTCTGCCCATTTTCCAGAGAGGAAACAGAAACCTAGAAGTTTGTCCAGCACCTAGTAAGTCCAATAAGATCTGCTCTAGAATTGAAACTCAGGCAACCTGGCCCCGGGGTCTCCAACACAGGTAAGCGAACTCTGGCTCTTGGTCAAATCTGTCACACATTCTGTTTTTGCCTCTGGAACATAGCCAGCAGCATTTATTTACATATAATTTGTTACAGAAACAGGCAGAAGCTGCAACAAAGCTTCTATGGCCTGTAACAGTTAACAGACCTCTTCTCTGGCCCTTCACAGGACACTGTTCCCACCCCTGGCTACAGTGTTGCGGGGAGGGAGAGACTCTACTTCCTCTTCAAACTGAAAAGCACTCTTGCCTTGTGCTTTGGTCTACTGATCTGTACTCTTCATCAGCAACCTCGGCTGTGGAATCTAAGATCAGGCTACTTTTCCTCTGGCAGCTGCGTCTCCTCCATCTGTTCATAGTCTGATAGATTCAACAGCATCTGCTGCACTTTCTAACCAACACACAGATAATACTATCAAAGCACACACTACCATTCCTTTTCTACTCATGATCACGACTATTCCTTGATGGTTTTTATATTTAGGTTGTAACTACCAACGAAAAGTTTGCACAAATGTATCAACCCAACTGTTTTTGATATGACAGACTTCAAGATTTTACCTCTCCCCACACCTAGTTTTAAATGCTGGAGATAAAGTCATCAGTCATGGAAGGACAGTGAGTGTTTCTGACTGATGGCTGCCCGTAAGACAGCCCTCCCTCTGCCGAAGCTGGCCCATCCTGTGGTGGGGAGCCATGGACACACAGAGCCTTCTCTGCAGGCACACAAGTAAAGTTCTCCCAGCCGTGCCCCAGTGCACGCAGGGCCAATGCCCTGGCACTCTCTGATAAGCAAGTGGGTCTGGGGTTGCGGGCAGCAGTTTAGGCACATGGTCTCTAAAAGGTTTGCTATCACTGGCCCAGCCTCCATTTTATTCTTCAGTTTAATTAATCAACTATCTGGCTTTTAGTCAAATGAACCATAAAAAGAAATACCTATGTCTGTCTTTAAAAGACTTTCCATATGGAACCAATACTACATTTGCATTAAAAGTAAGGGGAAAGGAAAAATCACACATACGTGCAAAACTATGACAAGAATAATTTACGAGATATTGTGGGGCACTACCCGGACTCCCCCTCAGCAGCCCGGCTCCTCGGAGTGGTGGCAGCTCACGGCTGAAGCTAAAGGCCTATCTGAGAACTGCCTTCAGCCTGGAGCTGCTGCAGGGTTCAGGTCAAAGGGGGAAAGAGAAATACTTGCCTCTGAAACTTCTCCTAAGATGAGTAGGGTGTCCTGCATATGCACCCTGCTCCAACACCTCCCTCACTCTCTAGGGTGTTCTGCTGTTTTTAAGGCTCCCCAAGAAGTCCCCTGTATCTCGAAGTCTGTTTCATGAGAAGCTGATCTAAGACAAACATCAGGTGTGCTTTCCTAAACAGTGCCATCTGTAACACTTAAAGCTATTGTTAACGTCCAGTGACATGAGGGAATCAGCAATAAGGAGCTTCCAGACAACAGCAAATCCATCAGAACCAAAAAATGACAGCAAAGCAAACACTGAGCAGTATACTCCTCCAAAACAGACCACGACAGGCCACAGAAGCAACAGCCACACACACAGCAATTCGGGCGATAGGTGAGAGTCACAGAAGAGGCTAAGAGGGCAAGCAAAGAGGGCTGCCTTCGGAACAGGGGCTGCGGCCGGACAATCTGCTCTGACGCCAGCCGGAGTTCAGCTAGGCTCAGTGCATATCAGCGCCCTGGGCAAGGACAGTCACAGGCAAGGACGGCTCCCATAAATAACACTGAAGCAGCAAGCCGCAAGCCAGCCTTTCCCATTGCAGACAGAGTGGCCTCGGTGACACTCCAGCTCATGGGAGGCCCTCTCCTAAGATGCCCACACCAGCAGCAGCACTGAAACATATCTCCAGACCAAGCCTTTTTCCAAACAAGAAGCTGGAAAATAAGTAAGAGTGTGTTATGGGATGTGTGCAGCTTCCCAGTGGCAAACCCTGGGAAGTCAAACAGCACCTGGGTGGGGAGCTGTCAGGGCAGCAGTCACACCCACACAAGGCTGTGGAGACCGGCTGTGACAAGGAAGATAGGCGGAGGAGAGAGGGGCAGTGAAAAGTCCACCCCCACAGACAAGGTCCCCTGCCCCTGCCCAGCATGGCTGAGCAAACATGAGCAGGTGAGGATGGGGCAGAACAAAAGGAGTAAGGGGCGGGAAGGGACCATGCCAATTCACAAGTCACCACCAGCCAGAACCTGCAGTCCTGTGCAAGTGGGCTGCTACTCCCTGGGCAGCCACTAAACTCCTTCCAACACTCACTGCACATTCAGCCTAAATGACCTGAAGCCATTCGGTCACACAGAGCCCCAGAAGTGACTCCTGAAGACTCAGGAGCAGACACACTGGGCTCGGGCCGGCAGACACACACAAACCCACGCTTCACATCCTGCTCAGCCACGGGCAGCGAAGCTGCAAGCTTGGGGGCTCCCCGAGTCCGGGAGAGGGCCTGGCATTGGGGAGTCACGGCCCAGCAAGCACCAGACCAGTCCATGCAGGTCGGTGCATGGACAGCTGTGGGGAATGGCCCAGACACTCTGTGTCTCCACTGCACCCTCTCCTCGCAGACTTCAGTGGGTAGCTGCTCTGGGGGCAAGAGCCCATTTTCTATGGGTTGTTAAACATTCTGAACATCAAGCCAGGCATGGTGGCACACATCTGTAATACCAGCACTCAGGAGGCTGAGGCAGAAAGATTGCCACAAGTCTGAGGCCAGCCTGGGCTACATAGTGAGTTTGAGGCCAGCCTAAATTACATGACATGAATAACGAAGTAAGTAAACAAATTATTTTTAACACCACTCTGCCAATGTATGGAGATAAAAGGTACTCAAAAGGGTTTTGGCTGAAACTCAGGAAAGGATCTCAAGACTCAAGGGTCAGTGATAAGACTAACACAGGTCAGCAAGTAGCCACATTTCCCAGCCACCACTGCCTAGCCAGAATGTCCCCGATACAGCAATCATAGCACTGTGGCTCTACAGGGCAGGAAGGACTGGTCCTCCAGCATCACCTCGGTCGTATACAGACAGGACGTGCATTTGGTCTGCACTCAAGTCTTAATGCTTTCCCGGCAGCACAATCCTCAAAATCTGCTTAAGCGGAAGGCACTTGTCAGTACGAAAGGAAAAAAAAAGCCTGCATTACCTAAACCAAGGGTGGCGAACCCATGGCATACATATTTTGTTTTTCTTTTAAGACAAAAGATGCTAACATATGAGTACCTTTTCTAAAGTAAAACCTCAGGGTTCAGGTTTAATTGCAATGTTGGCGCTTTGCCATAAATCAGCGGGTTTGGGTTACAGTTTGGGCATTTGTCTCTGAAGACTTCGTCACCACTGATAAACCCAAGTAAAGAGAAAGGGAGAAAAACGTGAGCTAACCAGGTTCTGAAACAGAGGTGGTTAATGAGAGTGAGAATGAGTGAGAACTGTTCACTCCCAGCCCGACTGGGGTGGCCATGGCTCCCCCACTGCTGCTGAGCAGCCTATGCCCACCAACCAGCGCTGCAGCAGAGGTCGCCTTGCCCTGACTCCGTTTTCTAGGATGACATCACTGAGTCTCGAACAGCAGTGAAAAGCTCTGGAAAGAGTCCATAACCTTGTCTCACAGTTACGCGGGTGACAGCTGGGCACTTTTTAATCTGGATCATACAACGCTGGTAGACATAGACTCTACTCTCCCCAGCGTAGACTTCTCCCAGTAGATTTACTAAAGCAGAGTTTATTTCAGTCTAGCTTTTCTAGTGCACACTGCAGTCTGACTTTCACACAGGCACCCGCAGGGTGTGGGGCCGACACGCGTCCTCTTCATTTCTCGGTCATCTACGCTCCTATGAAGTGGGTTTTTACTACATTTCGGTTTTGATTTTTCCTTTTTAAACATGTTTATCTGAAATATTCAGAAAACCCAAATGAGAAACTTAAATGCACCCTTAAAATGCACTATTTTTTTGAATTATGTAAGTGTGCATATCCCTGTGTTTACCTCCAAAACATGCCCTTTCAGAGTAATCACTATAAATTCACATCGTCTTGATTTTTCCTATACTTACAGAGACATTTAAAAATAATCTAACAAAACACATTTTGGACTTCACTCTTCATATTTAACAAGAATACAGATGGCATTTTTATGTATTTTCTTTGTGACAATTGTGAATGTGCTATATACTCTAGCTAACTATTCTGACTGAAACTGTCATATTTCACACTTTCCCTAGTATAAATGTACGATCAAAAGATTATTTTTTTCTGAAACAGTCTTATTAACTCATTATGTAGCCCAGGATGGCTTCAAACTCCCAGGGATCCTCCTGCCTCACTCTCCAGAGCACTGGGATTACAGGCTGGCGCCATCACATCTGACTCTTTAGTTAAAAGCAGAATTGGCAGGCCTAGGAAAAAAGATTGATGCTACCAGATTTGTCTCTTAAAAATGTGCCAAATTAAATTTTTAGCACTATTGCAAGTACCTTTTAATCCTATCCCCATCAATACTGGAGAGTATAAATCTTTTCATCTGTCACCAATCTGATGGGCAAAAATACTAGTCTTAATTTGAATTTACTCATTAATACAGTTACAATCTTTTTATATTGTATTAGTCATTTTGCTTTCTTCTTTGATTTGCTCAGATACTCTGCTTATTTTTGTACTATATCTAAAACATTGGTTTTGGAGAAGCTTTTTATAGAGTGAAATTCTGTTATACATACAGCAAGTAGCTTTGCCTTAGTTGCAATCTCTTCATTTTTCTGAATTTTCATTCAAACCAGCCAATCTTTTCCGTTATAACCGTTAAACTTTTGTTTAGCCCAACATTTTTTTTTTTTTTTTGCTTTTTCCTTTTTATCGGTACCGGGGATAGAACTCATGACTGCCTGCTTGCAAGGCAGGTGCTTATGCCGCTGAGCTAAATCCCCAGCCCCCAGCCCAACATTTCTTGGAATGGCAAAAGTTGTCTCCTGTATCTTTTTCTATTCCTCTTTAAGTCTTTTCAGAGCTCATTTATAATTCATCTGGAATTAATTGCATGCATATTTTTAATCCATTTGAAGTTAATTTTTGACTACAGTGCAAGGTGTCCATGTCGGTAGCATGATCTGGTAAACTTTATTCTTCATTCAAGAAACTTTCTTTCTTCAATGCCCTTGTAAAACATTTGTCTGGAAAAAGTAATCACTGATATAGACTGTACTAGTCGAGTGCTTGAGAGAAACAGAATCAACAGGAAACAGAAAGATGGGCAGACACAGAGCTTTACTGGAAGGAGCTGCTCACTGACTGTGAAGGCCAGCAAGTCCCCCGCTGCAGTGTGGGCAAACCCGGGCAGAGTCAATCCTTCAGTTCAGAGACATTGCTACAGTCAAGCCTGTAGGCACTTAGCTGCAACTCAGCACTCGGCGAGGGTGAGGCAGGAGAATGGCAAGTTTGAGTCCTGCCTGGGCAAATTAGCAAAACTCCGTCTTAAAATTTAAAAAAGCAACAAGGACTAGGGACACGGCTTAGTATGAAGGCACTGGGTCAATCCCCACGACCTCAGAAAAGCAGCACAACATCAGGCAGGAGGAGTCAGTCTTCCAAACAAAGTATGAAAACAGATGGGGAACTTTCTTGTTTGCCAGGGGATGCAGGTGTGGTCCATCTTTTCTGCCCAATTCAGGCATTCCACCACTGACTGGAGGAGGCTTCCCTATTACGGGGGCAATCTGCTTTCTAAAGTCCATAAATTTAAACATGAATCTCTTCCAAAAACACCCTCACTGAAACACCCAGACAGTAGGTGAGCAAACCACCTGCATTTCTGAGGGTCGAACTGATAGTGAGGCTATTAGGCAGTACTCCCTTCTCCACCCCCAGGAAAACTCTCCTGTGGTCGTGACCCCACGAACTCAGACACTATGCACAGGACTGGCTCTGCCCAGCCAAGAGAAGCCAGGCCCAGAGTACCGCAAGGATGTAGAACCGTTTCGTGCACTTCATACTTACATACTTACATGTATGCACACATATAATTCAGTTTTTCCGTGTCCAGAGAGAAACAAGAAAGTCTGAGAGATATTATCTTATCAACACAATTTATAAGGATTTCTTCTCAGCTTTGATCATCTTAGATTTCTGCTAATATTCTTTTATGATGAAAGAAATTTTAATAAAAATAAACATATCTAGAAAGTGAGACATTTGTGGCACTGAAAATATATAAAGGCAGCCTTTCTAATTTTGAAAAAAATAGATGTCAATTACTTTAACCACCAGAAGTATGATTACCTTTCCACTGCAGGAAAGGCTTTTCAGGCTACTTTTTTTTGGAGACAGGGCTCACTATGTTGCCCAACTGGTCTTGAATTCATGGGCTCAAGCGCTTCTCCTGCCTCTGTCTGTGAATACCCTGTGCATACCCTAAAATGTTCCAAACAACCTACCCACAGCCCAAAATTAAAATAGGCTTAAGTGAGTTATTGCACGACAGGTGGATGAATTCAACCTGTCCATTTTACAGAGAAAATCCTCCAATAAAGCAGTAATGATCCCAAGAGCATCATCAGGAGACAAACACAAGGGCCACCAGTTCTTTATGTGTGGCCATTCGAGTTAAAAAACAAAACAAAAACAAAAATTTAAAAAAAAAAAAACCACATTACAAATGCAGCCTCCCAGGAACACTCACAGATTTACAAGAAAGAGGTAGCTGCTCTCTATAGTAACTCAGCTGAGAAAACCAAATCATCTTATCAAAGGACGGAACCCTTCCAGAAATTTTAAAATCAACAAACTTACACTGTTACTATCAAACTCTTTTCCCCATCTTGCAGTAATACTCTGCTCTGCAAATGATTCATTTCAACTATGAAGGCAATTCAGTAATAATCACAGATTTGTATGCAAATCCCCAGAATTATCCATACATGATGCAGACTAAGTATGACTTAATACATCAATAAAAAGCTTCAATACAAAATATTCAGCTAGAGTGGTAAAATACAGACTACATATATAAATCAAAATATGTTTTGAGGAGGCAATGTCAAGCTGGGCAGTGCTTATATGGTCCTGAATGATGGTGAGTGTTGGTCCTGAATATTGGTGGCTAAAGTGGACCCCAAGAATTATATATTCCTGTCACCCAAGCATCAGTTGCCAATTAAAATTTCTCTAGCAGTAAGATGGTGAAACATTCAAGCTAAACATATTCCCAAACTCTATTCATAATAATTTATACTATCCAGTTAGAAACACATGGAAATAGCTATTTCCCCGAAAACCTTTAACTTACTCTGCTTTTTAGTCATCTCATCCCCCAGCATATATATTTTTAGCATCCCTTTCTAATCCGTTTGATTCCCTTATCTCTGCTATCATCATTCCCCAAAGCAGGACACAATATCCTGACGCAGAAAGGATAAATACAAATTACTCTTCCACAGCTGAATTACTATAAGGCTAACCCAAGTTGAGACATCCATTGCCATAAAAACTGATTTATTCTGATACTGTCTTCAGAAGCAGGTTTAGCACTGCGTTGTTAGAAAAGAATCTACAATGAGAATATAAATGAAGTATAAATTAAACTATTCTGGATGAAGTCATGTTTACTTTTCATATAGTGCAGGGAGATTATTAAAAACTCTCTATTAGCATATGGGGAAAGGCACCAAGGTTCCTATACAGCCCGTTTTTCTGTTGCCATTCAAATTTCCTTTTCGCCATTTTTACTTGGATCTCATTCAATAATTCATTCAATAATCATTCAATAATTCAACAACTGTGTGGAATCCCACTGTGTTAGGCACCAGAAACAAGAGAAACAGATACAGAATGCATAGACCATTGCAAAGCAAGCTGGCAGAAAGACATGTATGCAATAATCCAAGGATGGCCATCGAAAGGAGCCAGGTTTAACAGACAAAATAAGGAAACTGAGGAGGAAGTCATTCTTTTGGGGAAGAGAAAACCACTATGAAAGGGAACCCAGGATCATGGCTGGTTCCTTGACCCTGGATTGAACAAGGTCAAGGAAAAAGAGGCAGCCCCAGCAGAGAAAAGCCCTGAGCCTGAGTCAGCTCCAGTATTATGGTGACGGGAGTTACTGGGTGAGGAGTTACTGGGGCCAGAGCAGTCAGACTTGATGACAGAGAAGCCACCTGGCAATGACGCGTGCAACATCTTCCTGGAATATCTGATCTGTGTTCCCATCAGGCAGCAAAGTGTTGGTATAAGCTTTTGTATGTTTCTTGATTTATCTAACAACATGGGTTATGCTGTGTTCTTTTAAGGTTTCCCGTGTTGTGGCTTTTGTGTAACTTTTCTTTTATTGGCTCTGATTTAATTAACAGGTGCCTAAGTGCTCTTTCTCATCTTAGCCATCGTGTTCTCTTCACCTCAAACGTATTTCTTTATTCTTTATCCAAGCAGATGAACTCTTCCCCACAAGTTTTTAAATTCTCCATACACAGGCACCTCTTCTCTAGGATTATTCCTCCATCCTTCCCCTCCTAAGCCTCTGGCTCTTCCACATCTTACTGCGCCTTACTGGACAACTGCACGAAGTGAACCCCTTTCTCCCATATCTTGCCCTTACCCCCACAAAATATCCTCTGAAAACTCAATACTAACCTTTCTTTTTTTTTTTTTTTTGCATTCAAGAGTATTTATTCTTTTTTTTATTTAAAGAAAAAAAGATGAAAAGGGTAGAAACAACACAGAATTTCAGAAAAATAAACAGTAAGAAATCACCAGTCGATAGGTTGCATACCATCATCTTAGAAATAGTTGCTCGAGTTAAAAATTAAAGCATACAAAGTGATAGTCAAACAATGATACTGCAAACGGTTCTGCTCAACCATCCAACAAGAACTTAGTAATATGGTTATCAGTCCTACACACTTGTTTTTTTATCTTAAAGAGGGTAAGATTAAACATAGCAAAACAGAACAAAACAGTTTATAAGGAAAGAATTTAAAGAAACATAGATTTCAAAGCAAGTCCACTGGAAATCTTCACTATCTTATTTTCTCTAGTTTTCTTCCAAATAGTTGTCCCCATCTTCACACACATTGAATACATACTGGCCATTATATCAGATCAGACTAATCAGATCACTACAGGATAATGAAGGCTTTTTAGGTCTTCAAGACCTGATTTTGGGGAAGTCAATAATGTCTACCATAATGTTTCTCAGTCTCTTCATAGCAGCTGTCTTTATCTTTACATATGCTGAAATTGAACATAAGAGACTAGACTAATATCACTCTGAACAGTGAATGATAGTATTGCTAGATTTCATATCATAATGCTACAGAATTAGCACTGGGGTCAGTGTCTCTTCTTCAGAGCACCCGGTTATTACATTGTGTATTATATAATCTGTTCCCATAAATAGTTTAGAAATTCTTCCCATGTGTGAATCTCTACATGTGTATCTATCCTTTCTGTATTATAGGGAAAAACAGATCAAAAGAAGACAGCAAAATAAATTCCTAGAAAAATATGAAATGAAAAAGACATATAGGATCACAATACTAGGTGATCTACAGTAGTTACTATGCTTTCTCTTGTCATTTTCAATAGAATTGTACACATCATCAGGCATAATATAACTGAACATAACATTACATAGCTATTTTATTAAAAACACAACATTGAAAAAAAATAAAATAAAAAAATTTTAAAAAACCACAACATTGAAGATATTGTTGGACTTGAAATCAGTTAATAATCAAAACCAGAATGTGTATCTTTTACATCTTGTCATCTTCAGAGTAGTTGTCTCCACTCCCAGACCTAATACTATCAAGGATATCATATTCGATTGAAATCAATCGGGGCTAAATAGCGGTCTAATGAACCAGCTTCAAATAAGATCAGTCATAGTAAGACAATGTAAGTAATAGAAGGTTTCAGTTTAAGTTAATAGGAAATTAAGGATAGTTACTATGGTATAACCTGCTATTTTTGGGTTAGCTGTCTGTGCCCTCAAATCAGACCAGAACAAAATATAATCAAACTAAACAGAGTGATAAGACTTCTGTGACTTATAACTCCTGATACACTATTAACAATGTCTTCTGCCTTCCTTCTTTAGACAGTTCCTCCCTTCTCCCTTTCTCAGGATGCTTTGTATATTTTGGGTCCCACTAGCTCTTTTAGTTTTTACATTAGGGGGGCCAACCTGTTATCTATCTGAGTGTTCCTAAACCTTTTTACCCCTCAACTTGATCTTAGTCACAAGGTTGTCCTTCCTTGCAGCTGTGTAGTTCTACACTGCACAAAAGTGTCATAGCTTTCCAGTCTACCTGCGGCTGCTAGATGAGTTATTCCTATTTCTCTCTGGTTTCCTGTCAGATATAGCATTGTTTTCTCATCTTTGACTCTCAGTTTATTAACCCTCTTTCAGGTTGAGTGTATCTCTTATTCAGTGCATCTCGATGGATCCTGCCTCCTAGTCTACTCTGCCTGTGTTCTTTTTTTGTTAGTGTATCAGGCTACCTATATTAAAGATTATAGCTTACCGTCTCGCCTCATTTCTATTTTATTCTTCTGTCATTATTTGTCCACTTTATTCCTTCATTCCATGGTCTGCCCCGTTCACTGAGGCCTGTCACTGTTGCTGGAATTCTGGTTTTTTCCTCTCTCTCTCTCTCTGGAATGTCCTCCAGTATTTTTTGTAGGGTTGGGTTGATGGCCATGAACTCCCACAATTCCTCCTTGTCTTGGAAGTATCTTATTTCTCCATTAATTTTGAGAGAGTTTTTCCGGGTACATCAGTCTTGGTTAGAGGTTATTTTCTTTCAGGGCTTGAACTATTTCCCCCCAGGCTCTTCTCGATTTGAGAGCTTGTGTTGATAAGTCTGTCGTTATTTTGATAATTTTTCCATTGTAGATAATCTGCTTCTTTTCTCTGGCTGCTTTTAATATTCTGTTCTTGTGGTGGATTTTTGGAATCTTGATTATTATATGTCTGGGTGTAGATCTGTTTTGGTTGTAGGTGGGGGGAGTTCTGTATGCCTCTTTTATCTGGATATCATTTCTTTTTCCTATGTTAGGGAAGTTTTCCTAGTGAATATTCTTTGTAGTTCACTTGGAGTTACTCCTGCTTCTTCGCTCACATTTTTTATTAAGTTATAAATCCTCTTGTAATCTTCTAGCCTTTGTATTATTTCTTCCTGGTTCCTTGTTATTTTTAAGAGATTTTTTTCTTTCGTGATTACACACCATAAATCTCTCTTCAAGTTTCAAAAGGCTAACTTTAGTTTGTGTCAAGGCATTTTGCCAGCTTTCAATGGAGTTTTTAGTTTCCTGGTAGTCTCTCTGGATCTGTTTCATGTATTCTAGATTTTGTTTATATTCTTCATGAAAGGTTTCTCTTCCTTTTCTGAGTTCCTCCGTTCTTCCACCTGTGTTCTCTTGGGAGGGGCTTATTATTTCTTTAATTAATCTTTTTATATCTTACCTCACTTGGATCAGAAGTACAGTTTTAAATTTGTCTATGAGGTCCTAAAGGTATTTCTTTACGTCTGCTGAAGCTGTATCTAATATTACATGATTACTGCACTGTTTCTCTTCTGTATTTATCTTTCCTGGGCTTATTGTTCGAGGGTCAGCGGCTGGAGGGTTTTTTTTTTTTTTAATTTCTATCTCTTGTCATGTTTCTGGTTTCTTTCAGACAGGTGTGTCGGGGAGTGGGAGAGTTCTCTGGTCCTCTGTGTATTGCTTAGGGTCTTTCTGAAGCGTGCTGACTGGGGTTTTGCTGCCCTCCCCAAACTGCTGTTACCTGAGATATCTTAAACTCCCTCCCAGGGGTTTGGGATGGTGCGAGGACACTCACCCCAGGCCGCCCAGTCCAGAGTTTAAGGCACAGGCAGGCAGGCCCAATTCCCCGAAGCTGGTCAATCAGGGCAGGAAACCGGAAAGTTCTGGCTCTGTATTTTTGATTATTGTCTGAAGAGGTGTTTCCAGAAGCAGCTTCTTTGGGCTCTGTTCGTGGTGGCGGCTCTGTGGGGCTCTGATCGCGCAGGCCTGGTGGCAGCAAAGACACGCTTGCCTGCCTGGGGACCTCAAGGGTGCTAAGGTGGTGGGGGCCTGCTCAGCACCAATGACGCGGGCTCGGGTCCTCGTGCGAGCAGTGAGTGTGAAGGTGGTAATGCATCCCAGCAATGTGGTCCCAAGCCCGCCGGGCCACAATCCGCCCTCTTCCTCACTCCCTCGTGGACGCGGCCCCCATCCGGGGAGGCAGCGGTGGTGGCAGGGGCGGGGGCAGCCGGTGGACGCCGGTGTCGTTTCACCCCCCAGCCTCTGTCGGGCCCCTGGTGACAGACTACTAACCTTTCAACTCAACTAAAAATACCAAAATAAAATCAGACCCCATGTCAACCTTTCCTCTCAGCTACCACTATTCCCCCCTACCAAAAACTCCCCCTTAGTGTCTAACATCACTCACCCAACCACCCACCACCACCATGCAGCAACCCCAGACAATAAACTGTCCTGATGTGCACGGAGAACAAAGAGGGAGAGGAGCTGCAAGGATTGTCATACAGAAGTGTCACAGGAGTAAATCTGTGGATGCTGCGTAAACAGAAGGAAAAACACAGGGGCACCGACAAAATGACCTAAGGTAAATAACAGAAGGTGTAAACGCAAACACTGGACATACAAAGCTAAAAATTACTCACAAGGGGTTAACATCCTACTAAAAAGCTCCACAGAAGCCACAAACTCTCACGTCTCTAGCTCGCAAACTGTAGTAACTTCCCAAAAAAGGAGTGGAAAAAAGAGTGGGCCCAATACAAATTTTGATATTCACACTTACATACATACATATGTATGTTTACACACAGGTGAGTGGGGAAGCAAGGAAATAGAACCCCTCCCCAACCCTCCAAGGCAGAGCAAGGGTCACAGAGGGAGAAGAAAACACGCAGAAAGCTATGAAAAGTTCTTAGAAGAGATAAAGAAACGAGTTCAAAGAGGAAATGAAAGCTCACAGCAACTGCACTCAGTATGCCCGTGGTGAATTGTGGGGAAACAGGTAATAACCCAAACCAGCTAACCAAAACAGTTCAAACTTTGAATGACAGATTCGCAAAGATATGAAATCCTTGAAAAGATGTCCGACAGATACACTTAAAATAAAACATAGTAGAGAATTCATAAACTGAAGACCAATGCAAAGACAGAATGTCTGATATTGAAGACAAAATAGTGAAACCACATAGAAAATAACAGAACAAGAGAAGACTGCCCAGCAGCTTCTAAGAACAATGTAAGGCTAAGAAGAGTTAGAGAAAATCTAGAAGACTGCACAGATAGATTCACTAACATATTTACAGAAATTGTGAAAGAAAATTTCCCAAATATAAGAAAAGATTTTAAAACACAAGTAAATGACTTATAGAACACCAAACAATTATGGTGAAAGGAGTTTATCAAGGTATATTTTTATTAAATTCCCAGATCTCCAGAGAAAACACTCAGAATTTTTCAGGCAGCCAGAGAAAAACTAAAATTACATATAAAGATAATCGATTAGGATCACAGGACAAACCCTAAAAGTTAGAGAAGAAGTTGGAGTAAAGTATTTCAGATCATATGAGTAAATAACTTCCAACCCAGATTAGCTTATCTAGCAAAGCTATCCTCCAAAATAATGGAGCTTTAAGTTATTTCTATTTAAAAAAAAAGACCAGCTCGGAAGATACATGAGTAGAGTCAGGCTGCCTCAGAGTACTGGTTTGTCGTAACAGACTGACATCTCTACAGTACTGGCATGAAAACCTGTGTAAGACGGTGTTGGTGCACTATGTGAAAGGCAAGGTTACACCAACAGCAGGAAATGAGAACACTGAAACGACCCTCCTATTGTGGAACTCAAACCTCAAACATTCTGCTGCCTTCCCATCATGTATAGGTACCTGGCACAAACTAGGCTGACGTGGTCATCCTCAATCTCAGTCACCCGCTGGTGTCCTTGGAGACCCGTTCCAAGAACACACACACTGCCAGCCTTCTGGACACCCGAACCCCAGATGCTCAAGCCCCTTGGGTAAATAGCACAGGATTTGTAATTAATTAACCTATACGTGTCCTCCCATACACTTTGGAAAATTTCCAGATTATTTATAATACCTGAATACAATGCAGATGCAAACAACTGTTGTGCTGTATTGTTTAGGGAATAAAAGTTCAAACATGTTCAGTACACGCCCACTGCTCTCCAAATATTTTTTTAGCCTCTGGCTAGGGGAATCCACATACATGGAATCCATGGATAAACTGGAATAACTGTCTAGCTGCAGTCTTCAGCATGCAGAACCAGTGTTTGTTTGGGTTTTTTTTCCAAGATGCCAGCCTTCACACTGAGCTATATCCATCGTCCATTTTTTATTTTGAGATAGAGTCTTAAGGCACTAAACGTACCAGACTAAGCTAAAATTTGAGATCCTCCTGTCTCAGTCTCTCAGAGGCTGCAACGCCAGGCATGACACAAACAGCACTCTGATTAGACTCAAGGGCTAGAAGTTTGGCAGGGAAAGGCAAATAGTATTTTAGAACTCGGCAGCACCAAGGGCAAAGGCAAGCCTAGAGGAGAAGCCAGAGGAAAACCAGGGACAGATGGTGGAGGCGGAGAAGACTGGGAAAGAAGGAATAGGGAACAGTAGTAGAGCTGGATTTCAACTCCTTTCTGTTCTCTCAAATACGCCTGGTGATTCAAATTACTTTACTTATTTAATTCTATTCATCTATTCACCAAATATTCACTCACCGTCAAACAAACAAAAGCACCTCTTTCCTGCTGGACTCTACACTGGCTATTACACAAATCAGACAGTACCTGCCTGCGTGGGAAGGCAGATGTACAGGTCCTGTGACTCACACCCAGGCTCAGAGGGGAGAATCTGTAGAAGGATTAAGAGAAGACTGGGACTAAAGGGAGAAAAAGAGTGATGTTTAATCCACATTCTGAAGTAATGTGTAGGGGTTTCTGCCTCTTCCTCTTTGTCTGTCTGTCTGTGTCTGTCTGTTTGTCTGTCTGTCCGTGTCTCTCTCTCTCTCTTTCACACACACACACACACACACACAGAGGAAAATGAAGCAGCTGGACCTAGCTTGAATTGTGGAGATGCAAGGGTTAGAGGTACCCTGAAGCTGAGAATGACAAAAGGGTGTACTAATCCTGTAAGCAACAGGATGCGATTAGGCAAAGAGAGACCATTAAGCAAAATGAGAGGAAGATCAGATCTGATTAGAGGCAGCTAGCTCTGCCAAAAGCATAAGAAAAGGTGAACGGGAAGAAGGAGACTGGATAGCAATCTATTTTAAGAGCCAGCTTCTACACTGTTTCTGGCTTAGGCGATTTTGCTTTTATCACTATTACATTTTACTGCATTAGATGCTACTCGTCTTCCATCTGTTGCCCTCACCAGGTCACTGGGCAATTTATCCTGCAAACAATACTGAAAAGGGACACCAATCAGATGGGAGACTAAACCAGCAGAGAGCAACTCAAATTCCCCTCAGCAAAAGAAGGGCAACAGAATCTGCTCCTCACTGGGGGGAGACAGTAGCACACATATTTTGAACCAACAAAAATGACAACTTTTACTTTTTCTTTAATTTGGAAAGCTAAAACCAATACACTAAAGTACTTTTGATAGGTCCTGAGCTTTACATTTTAATACATCAACTATAAATGCTTCAATTTAAGAAGGGATAGTTCACTATGTACATCACATGTAAGTATGATATATACAGCAATATATACCATAAATGAGTCCACTATCAGAATGCGAGAAGCACTCACTTCTCAGACTGCGCCCCAATACTGCACTCTGCACTCTGGGTTTCTTCAGGCCAATTCTTCCAATTTTCAGTTAACATGTAATAAGAAAACACACAGATTAATTTTAATATTAACCTTAAAAAACACAATTACAAGATGGGCATGGTAGTGCACACCTATAATTCCATCACTCTGGGAGACTAATCCAGGAAGACTGCAAGACTGAGGCCAGCTGGACAGCTTAGTGACTTAGCAAGACCCTGTCTGAAAAAAAATTTTTTTTGAAGTCTGGAGAGGTAGCTTAGTGTCAAGACTCTGGCTCAATTCCTAGCACTACAAATGACAAATAAATAAAACTAGAAAGCTATATTTTCTTAACCAAAAGAAATATTACAAAGCCAAACATTCATACTCGCTAAAAAAATGTTATTGTTTCCTTGAACCATTTAGCTAACCAAGAGTTATCAAACATGCCTGAAAAGAACACTTTTTTTTCTAAGCTATTCCCATAAACTCGCCCTATCAATTGGAAGTATCTATGTTCTTCTAAACTACACACTACTTCAGCTTTAATTAAAAGGCGCGTTGCCATAGTTTCTCAAAGAACAGCTCAAGGCATGTTTGAGTCCATTATTTTCCTGAGGTTTCTAGAGAAATTGTAACAGCAGTAGCTAGCCAACACTGCCCACTTTTATCTCTCGCCCAGATAGCTCAGGATCTGGTCAATACCCTAGGTGTTTCAGTATTTTAAGAATCTAAACAATTAGGAATGTTATGTAAAATTCAAGCTTTAGTCATGCAACCAGCAGACTGCGAGGAACTCAGCTTAATAAATGCACATACTGCAGCTGTGGAAGACACCAGCCCATTCTTTTAAAAATAGTGCACAAAATGTGCATTTCTAGGCAATCCATGACACTTTACTACATGATTTACCAAGTCACATGACCTATTTTCTAACTCACACATATGCATGATGAAGGAATTCTCACAAAAAGGATTACAACAAAAAGTCATTTAAGAA
The DNA here is from genome assembly GCF_034190915.1 of Cavia porcellus. Classification (NCBI taxonomy): domain Eukaryota; kingdom Metazoa; phylum Chordata; class Mammalia; order Rodentia; family Caviidae; genus Cavia; species Cavia porcellus. The sequence goes on from NW_026947493.1 coordinate 2,809,208, forward strand.
TTTTAAAAACTAAAACTCAGAGACTCTTCTTTCTTAAAGCTAAAATTCAATTTCTTCTGAGTCCTACCTGACTTTTAAAGTGGCAGTTACCAAATCTCTAAGTGCTGAAGGGCAAGCTCCATGGTTACTCTGAGCTTTCAGTGTTAGAGAATGCGAATAACATGGATCCTCACAAAATTTAGAGAAAGTAAATGTCACTTCAGCTCACTGCAATCAAGCTCCACACCTCTGCTGTAAGGGTGCTCTGGGCACGGGCTGAAACAATAGGACTGGGCTGTGAGTGTCAGCTCTAGGAATCACAGGCAAGTGACGCTTGCATGAGATTGGACATAAGGAAAGACGCTTGCACAAAGGAAGTGCTCTGAAAATGTCAGCTGTTATCATTTCCCTGGAACGAAGTCATCTCCAGGACAGGGATAGGGGCCAACATGAGGTCTCACTATAAACAGGATGAGCTTAAATGTTAGGCCCTAAAGTCACCCTGTTTCCACGAAGAATGATATTTCCAACTTAAATACTACACAAATTATTTGACTTCATTTTTATTGGGTATCACTCAACTTCCTCTCATTCTCTCTTTTCTAAGCATGAGTAACAGAATAAAAAAAAAAAAAAAAAGTATGTGAGAGAGTAAGGCCCATGTTTCCGGTCAGACACAGAAGGTGGATCAGGAACATCAGGAAGTGGAGATGCTCCGTGCACATGATATAAAAGGTCTTTATTCATGAACAAATGCAGCATGAATGAATGAAGAGTCCACTTTGACATTGCTATTACACTATGGGGCCCTAAAATATCATTTAATTCTAGAAGTATTTACACACAAAAAACAAATGTTATATTGTCTATTATGATCCAGATCTAAAATGTACCCTAGAAGTCTTAGGAGTCTGGAGGGGGGATTTTGGAAGCTGATTGGATCATGGGGGTGCTACACTCATCAGTAGATTAATCCACTGATGAGCTCATAATTAAATGTGCTGTTTGAAGTTTAGCCCTGGAGGTAGGAGAGGTCACTAGGGGCACATCTGGAAGGGTGTATCCTTGTCCCCTACTCTGCTCTTCTCTGCTTCTTGGCTGCCACTGATGAGCAGCTGTTCTGTCATACTGTTTTACCATGCAGCTTCTGCTTTGGAGTCAACCAGCCATTAAAATCATGAGTCAAAATAAACCTCTCCTTTAATCTGCGGATATTAAATATTTGATCCAAGCATTGGAACCTGATTAGTACTCTGTCAGAGTCTTATAGAAACACAGGCACGGTTACCACTACTTCTAACTTATCAAGAGAAATTGAATGGCTGCAAATTAAGTGACTTACCTTTAGGAAGCTACAAACTTAGCTTCTGGCCCTTTAATATCTAAGTCAGGACACATTCTACTATACTACTCCATTTCTCACATAGTCCAATCACTGTGTATGAAGAAGGGAGGCTAAAAAATAGCTCACAAGAAGGTTTTTGTTGTTGTTGTTGTTTGTTTTTTGTGGTGTTTTTTTTTTTTTGTCTTTTTCCTTTTTATCAGTACCAGGGATCGAACTCACGACTGCCTGCTTGCAAGGCAGGCACTTATGCCGCTGAGCTAAATCCCCAGCCCCTCACCAGAAGTTTTTATAGAAGGTAGGCGGTCTCGTCTGGTGTCATGGCATCAATTGCAGCTGAGTTAGTTAGAAATACAGGCAACTGACTTCCAGGAGAACATGACGGACAGATAGCAGCAGCTACCAAGGCTCTCTGAGAGACCCAGCTTAGAATCCAGGAATGGTGCGGAGTGAGGAATCCTAAGCAAGAGGAGATATACCCTGCTGACCCAAGAACGAACTGGGCTGAGAGAAACCAACTGGGAATGCAATCCTGGTGCCATAACAGGAACAGATAAAGCCTCAGCATGGAAGCTGGAGCCCGCACCATTGGAAGACATGATTTGGGTTTCCTGCCACCGCTACTGCATCTGAATCAACTCGGCAGGGAGAGAGACACACGAAAGCTCTGAGAACGGGAATTGGTGAACGGAGTTGAGAGTGGGATGGGCGGGGAGCCGTGCATCGACCTGCGGTGAGTGAGGGAAACTGGGACTCTTCCACGGTCTAGGAGGCTCTAAAGAGGACATTCTGGGACCAGGCAGACTTGCTGGAACAGGGCGCTATAGTGACTTCAGTCACATATCCCCCTCTCACGCGGGATTGGTGAGCAGTGCCTAGCCCACGTGACGCTGCTGGCTGAGACCCAGAAGGCTAGCACAACCCAGGTCCCAGTGCCTGGAGGTGCACCCTAGGGTGAAGCCTTCGGTAGGTTGACCTGGAGGGGTGGGCCCGCATAGGCTGCCCAGTCCATAACAATGAAAATGGGGAAGTAGATTCAGAGAAGGAGGGAGGGAGGCAGGAGTGCAGGGGATTAAGAAGGAACCAAGCCATGCTATGTACACATGCCTGCTCCCAAAACTGCATGTAAACTTTAGGGACTGCAAACACGTACCAGTAAAATAAAAAAGAAGCATTACATGAAAATTAGAAAGTTCCCCTTGCACCTCTGTCTACTATTCCTCCAAAGTGGCCAGACCATTTTCATTGTTTCTGCATTTTGTTTGCATTTATTTTGTTTTTGTAGATGTATATCGATCCCTTTTCCAATAAAAATGCATAGGAAATAAAACTAAGGGAAATGAAATAGAAACTGCTTCCAATCATACTATCAAAAACATCATAGCCTTGGACAAACTACCAGCAGTGTGTGATATATACAGAAGTGATAGAAACCTCCTGAAGGAAAAAATTCCCTCATACATATACATCTATATTTCTAAACCAATTCACTGGGACACACGGTACATATAGTAATCTGCATTCATCCAAAGTGGCAGTTCTCAAAGTGTGGTTAGCAAAGCCCTGGTGTCCACAAGGATCTGTAATGTCCACAATGTATAGAACTATTTTCATAGTAACTGTGTTATGCTGACATCTTGGGTTAGTTTTGTTAAGTTCTATTTTTCAGCGAGTTCTTCCATTTCATCTAAGTTGCTAAACTTTTTGGCATAAAGTCATATAGTACATTGCTTTATCCTTGTAACATTTGTTGTACAACAGTTACAATCTTTCTCCTCCACTCCTCATACCAGTCCTCTGATATGAACAAGTAGCTACAAATACTGCTGATCTTTCCAAAGAAACAACTTGGGCTTTTTTTCTCTACTAAATGTCTTTAGTCCACTTTCCCCATATCAGCTTTTAGCTCTGTTTCTTTCTTTCCATTTACTTTGTGTGTATGTACTTTAGTCCAACCCCCAAGCTTTTGACTGCCCTGCCTCTGTGGTTAATTTTAAACTAAGTTTCCTTCTTACAGTGTGGAGGCTGCAGCCCAGGATTTTAAAATACTGTACCTTCATTATCACTCAGTTCAAAATATGTTCTCATCTTCTTTATGGCTTCTATTTTGATGAATGATTTTGAAGCATGGTATTTAATTACAAGGTCTGAGGTTTTGCTAAAGATGTTACTGTTATTAATTTCTAATTCTCTAATTAGAAAATGTAATTGTATGATTTCGCTGAGTCATGTGAGTAGGGTGGTCTATAAATATTGGCTAGTTTAAGAGCTGATAGGGTTATTAGGTCAACTACTCTGCATTCATTCTCTCTGCAGACATCCTAACAGACAATAGAAGAATGTTTCAAAAATGCTTACCACCTGTGTTTTGAAACCAAATCCCATTTTTCCCCCAATATAAATTGTTTTCATAAAAATCTGCTATTGGTTGTGGCCTAGTGTTTTGGGTTTTACAGATTTTTCTGTTAAAGGCAAGACTTTTTTAAAAAAGCTGCACACCACCATTATACATTACTGTCTATTTCTCCATTAACTTTTGATAGTATTTACTTCATGCCATCTAGAGGGGTCTCTCAATGGGTGGGATCACACTTATGGTTAAGTTTTCCCAAACAATTGTTCCTTTCATTGTTAGGAAATGCCCTTCATTCTACTAATATCTGCCTCTCTATGTAAGCTAATGTTAATATAGCCACTCCAAATTTCCTGTGCTTATTTATTGTCTGCATTACTTATGTTTTCCTATTTGTCCACTTTCATGTGTTTTGTCTGTGTGTTTTTGAGACTAGGGTCTTACTCTGTTGCCCAAGCTGGCCCCCACTCCTCAGCACAGGTGTGCCCCACTGTGCCCGACATCCCTATTCACTGCCCCTCGGTGTCCAGCAGCGGTGCATGCCTGCAATCCAAGCACACCAGAGGCTTAAACAGGAGCGCTAAAATTCCAGTCCTGCTTGGGCAACATAACCAGTTAGGGAGAGTGCATCACAAAGTAAAAGAATAAAAGTGGGCTGGTATTACAGCTCAGTGCAAGGTCCTGGAGTTCAGTCCCCAGTACCACCAAAAAAAGAATAAAGAAAAAAAGCACACTGCCTGTAAATACCGTATATATGCCACTTAACGAGAATGTTTAATCCATCAGTGTTTAATGTTGTCACTGACAAGGATGGATTTAGTTCTAAAATCTTATTATTTACTTTCAGACTATCTCCTCCATTTTTGGACCTGTGTTGCCTTTTTCTTGTTTTCTTCAGATAACCCAGATATGCTCTAGATTTCTAGTTTTTCTAGTAGCTTTGCATTATTTCTATTGGTTACTCTGGGAATTAAAATAGGCAGACCTAACTCTTCAATGAACTTCAGATCCAATGTAAAACTTACAATCACAGGGGCTGGGGATTTAGCTCAGCGGCATAAGCACCTGCCTTGCAAGCACGCAGTCGTGAGTTCGATCCCCGGTACCGATAAAAATGAAAAAGACAAAAAAAAAAAAAACACAACCACACACTTCCCCACCATCATCAGCATCTGCACACTTGACAGCCAGGGACACGGCTCAGTGCTTGCCTCGCCTGCGTGAGACTTTGGGTTCAATCCCCAACACTGAAAAAAATCCATATTCATTATAAACCCCACAAGAGAATGGTAAAATTTGTGTCTTAAACCAGGTGTGGTGGTGCACAAAATGTGGTGCACAGATGTGATCCCAGCACTCTGGGAGGCAGAAGCAAAGGATCCCAAGTTCCAGCCCAGCTTGGAAAATTTAATGAAATGGTGTCTCAAAACAAAAAATGGTAAGACTGGGGATACAGCTCAGTATGAAGGCCCTGGTTCAACCTCCAGTACCACACACACACACACACACACACACGCTTCAAACAATTACATGCATATTTTAAAAATTAAGAAAATAAAATGGTATTTTGTGTTTATCTTGATTTTGCCATTTCTGATGCTCTTCATTCAAAGATGCCACTACATATCTCAGAACCGGCTGAGCAGACTGCCAGGGTACACCCTCTGACCTCCCCTGGCATCAGACTCTGAATCTCTCCTCTTAAATTTATTGTGCAATGTGTCTTTGCAAAACATAAATTCGGCTTTGCAAGTGGATGACAATACTGGTTATAAGATAAAATGCTTATAAAATATATAAATATGTAACTCAATATATACATACCTACATTGACTTTAATTACAAAGTAAAATAAGACATCAAATAATAATATTACTATTCAAAACTCACAAAATATGAAAATTCTTTTAATAAAACATGTCGGGATATTTTCAGCTTATTTTAAAAATTGCCTATCTCTGTGTATCTTTGAAGTAAACACTGCATGTGTTAACAAAGGCCTAACTGTGACTATTTCTAAAATTAAAAATGACAAGAATCTGTTTCTCTTCCCTTAGAGAAGACAGGATATTTGAAAGGTGACAAAAATCCATGAGAACTAATTAGCTTACAGAAGTATTCATTCAGCAAACATCTAGTAAGTACCACTAAGGTATGTGCCAGACACTGGGTTAGGAACTGATGTTTCCTTCAAGATTCACAGTCTTGTAAAGGGGACAACAAAACTTTCAACTGTTAGTATGAGGAGAGAGCTGAGGAAGTTTCTTCCCACACATTTCTTATGAACTGAGTAGTGAACAAAGACCACAGTGTTTTTGATAGCAGTGGGTAGGAGCAGAGAGGAAAGGGATGGAAAGAGGTTTTCTCAGTTGGAAATAACAAAACCCCTGAAAGGTCTGGGTCCACCTGGAGATTTACCAAGTGGGCTAGACCTGCCATGAGGACATCAGTGTAGGGTTCCTTTCCTATTACACTGTACTTTAAAGGATGAATCTGCATTACCTTGATGCAAGTTGGAAAGCCTACACAGGAAAAAACATGGCTTTTCTCTACGCCTTCTTCTCAACTACAGGTGCTAGAGAGATAAAAGCACCTACAGGGGCTAGAGAGATAAAAGCACCGCATCCTTGGCAGCGAGAAGTGACCTCACAACACGCTGGCCACTGGAGGGAAGTGGAAATAGAACTCAAATCCCTTCTGGCAAAGCTTCGGATTTCCTGATTCACACTCCTAGCTGGCTCTGCCCTTCCCCACCTGCCTACCTTAAATTTTGGCAAGATATACAGAACTGTGCCAGCCATCCAACAATGTGGAAGACCAGGGCACAACAATGACAAGGTAGAGCTCAACAGAAGCCTGCAGCCAATTCTAGATTTCCCACTGTGAAAGAATGTAAATCCCTGTGCATTAACCCATGTTATCCAGGTTTTCAGTGATTTAAATCTGATCGCCTCCAATGCTGCTAAGTGCTTAAGAATTTGCCTTCAAAAGGCCAAGGAGTAAGCTAGAGGCTAATGCCTGCCTGGCAAGCAGGGGATTGTGAGTTTGATCCTCAGTACCAAGAAAAAAAAAAAAAAAGAAAAAGAAAAAGAATTTTGCTTCAGAATGACCCTCATTAAATTATTTGGACCTACTGTAGGGAGTTGCAGAGTCTATCCAGAAGCAAACTAAGAGCATCCATCACACAGCTAAAAGACAGGGCAGGATGAATGCAGTAACAGTCTGTAATGTTCTGCAGGGTGAGCAGCTGTCAGGGGATGCAGGTTTAAGGGTAGTTAAAGGTAAAATGGAAGCAGAAATGGTGAAGGGCTAATAATTTCAATTCCAGACATTCTTAATTTGAGAGGCGTGTAAAACGAGGGAAAAAACAGCACCAGGAAGCCTTAATGAAAGACATCAACTCCAAGGAACCATCACACGGGGATAAATAAAACAGTAAAGTACGGTAAGATCCCATGAGCAAAATATAACAGACATAATTGAGGCCCAGCAAACAGAATGCAGAAAATACGTTAGAGGTTGCCTGGGCTGGAGGGAAGAGAAGTGAAAGGACAGGGGAGGGTTGACTGCTAACAGGTGTGGCTTTTCCTCTAGCATGAGGAGAAATGAAGATTAAATGTGGTGATGATTGCACAACCTTGTAAACATATCAAAACTGCTTAATTATGTATGTTAAATGGATGAACTGCATGACATGTAAATTCTATCTTAATAAGGCTTTTTTTTTTTTTTTTTTAAAGTAAGCCAAAGACAAGGAACATCAGCATGTAAGTAGTGAGAAGATCCAGCACAAGAAAGGAGGGATCCAGGGCCAAGAAAAGACTGTGGAGGAAGAAGACAAAGGATGTTTTCCAAAATCAGGAAGGAAGTTTCAAGAAGAATCAGTGGCCAACAGTATCAAACAGAGATTGATCAATTAAGCTAAAGACACTGAATCAGCAGTTTGGAAGTCAATGGTAAGCACTAATGTGAGTGGTGTGCAGCACAGCAGTGGGCAGATCACATTACACCAGGGAGCAAATGCAAGGTGAAAGGGGCTGGGGATTTAGCTCAGCGGCATAAGCGCCTGCCTTGCAAGCAGGCAGTCGTGAGTTCGATCCCTGGTACCGATAAAAAGCAAAAAGACCAAAAAAAAAAAAAAAAACAAAAAAAAAAAAATGCAAGGTGAAGAATAGGACACAACAAATAGAAGGCCCTGTGCAAGAAACTGTTCTTCCAAGATCTAGTGGAGTGGGCAGAGAGAGGCAATTTATGGTAACACAGGACGAAGGGGTGATGAGTGGAACACTCTCCAAGAGATGGGAAGAGAACAATTCACTATACAAAATAAAGAGTAGCAGGGCGGGTGAATTTTCCATTGGACTGAGAGGGAAGGGTTAAAATGTCAGTTAGCCGAGGAACAAGAAACTGAAGGAGTTATTCTCTGATGTATTCATGCTCCCCGTGAGTCAGGAGACAAAGTAAGGAACAGGCCTGAGGAGGTAATGAGGGGCCAACATCCAAAGTAATTACTGTAGGAGAAGAATTTTCAGGAAGAAACTGGAAGGCCAATACACACATTTGGAAAACTTAAAGCCTAAAATGTGCCAATGAAGTTAACTAATAGAAAAAAAGCACACTTTGCGCAGTCCATGGCCAATAAAAATGTAGTTAGAGACCTGAGAGACATCAGCTAGAGGGGGCTGGAGCATAGCCTACCGCACCCCAGAGTTCCTGCTCCTCCACCTGTCACTCCCCAGGACTCCTCCTGAGCCTGACTCCTCTCATCATTAAAACACCACAGAAAGTCAGCACTGAGCATAGGTTAGACCAACTCAGACTGCTCTGACAGAAGCTTTTGTTTCAACTTTAATCTAGGCTGCATGTAACTGGCAGAAAAAATAAGGATTTCCCCTACTTGCTTTTAGCATTCTTGTTCTGTCCCTGCCAAGCAAGGGCTAATGGTACGATAGCGCCGGCTCCGGGACGAAGTGCTCTAGGGACACGGTGCGAGTTCACACATGTATCAGCTGACAGCTGTGCTCCACAACCCCCAATGCTCCCCTCACGCCTGTGACTCACTCTTGGAAGCAGCACAGCAGCTCAGTTATGGTAAAGAGGAAGCCAATAACTGTCAAATCTCAGCCCTAATGCTGGCAGTGACCTCAAAGTACTCACATAGAGCAGGGCTGCATCTCAGACCCTCCATGAGCCTTAGTGTCTGACACAGCCCGCGTGAAGAAGAAATGAATGTGTTTGAGTGACATGAAATGAACATCACATCATGTGCAGTTATTACTCGAGTTAACTGACATAAATTAATCTAGATTTAGAATTTGACTCTCTCCCCAAAATTATGTATTTATAATAAGCTATTTATAAAGGATAGCTCAATGATAAAGTATTATTTTCTCTAACTCGATACATTTCACATTTTTTTAAAATCTTAAGCTTATTTTTTAACTGATACCTTAAAAATGTACATATTTACAGGGCACCAAGTGAAGTTTTGACACATATAAGCATTTAAATTGGATAATTCTTAATGAAAGTTGCAAAAGAAAAATGAGAAGCTGTGGAGCGTGGCTAATTTTCTGTCCATGACAGGGACACTCTGGGAACTTCAGTCCAGAAGCACCTGGGTGGACTGTCCATTTCATCTGTGTAATCACTAGGAAAAAATGAACAAATTTACCTCTTCTGTTTTATAAGGAGTATCTACCAAAAACTCAGCTTCTTCCTTTCACTGAGAATTTTGGCTGTGTTTCTCTATGCGCTGTGCATGACAGACAGAATTTCTCCAGAGACTTTTGTCTTAGTCCTTACCTTGCTATGGGACTCTCGGTGCTTCACACATTTATGATAGGACCATAATTTGTATGCCTTGCTGCTAGGTGGCTTGATCCATCTAGTGGCACGTGTGTGACTGTCCCTTCAGGCAGCCTGTACCACTGGTGGTAGAACTGGCAGTCATGCATGTGCCCACGAATGCTCCAAACTGCCTGATGGGACATTCATGCAGGCACCATCAGCGGTACAACCTGGCAGAATGTGTTAACATTCTTGGCTCCTTTCCCTGAACTAGTAAAGACATTTACTCAAATGACAGAAGGAAAACATATTCTTTCCCATCTCTGTATCAAACAAGGCTTCCTTTATTCCTAGGAGCTGATTAATACGGATGACTTACCACTATTCACTGTGGGTATTCTCAAAGGCATTATAATTGTCTTCATTCTAGGACATGCTCCTAAAGGTCTTTTTATAATCTGAAATACCTTACTTGCCCATATCACTTTCTAAAATTTCCTTAAAATCAAGACTGTCACCACCTGAGTTCCACCACAGGGATCTATCTAAGGTAATGGTTACCACTATTTAAAGCCACCGCATAAAGCATCCTAAGTCTTCAGGAAGGGTACAGTCTCATCTTGCTTTGGTGGTACTGGGGATTAAACCCAGCGCCTCACGCAAGGTAAGCACTCTGTACAAGGTACACTCAGCCCTAAAAGTGTACTTCTTAAACACCTGAATTCTAGAAGCCAGAATGAACATTTGGTTTCTAGACTGTGTCCTACATGGATGTGATATCATCTCATTTGCATTTATAACAGAACAAAAGAAACCAAAGTACAAGTTTTGTGTAAAACACACAAGACACGTGTGTCTAACTGGACTTTATCTATTCAGGCCTCACTAGATGCACTAACAATTCCACATTGTCATATGCTCTCACTGAAAGTTTCAGCACTACTAAAAAGGCAGTAAAGAGAAGTTTATGCATATGTGGAAATAAAAGAGTGGGTAGAGAGAAAGACTTATCTCACTACCTGGGAACAAACCTGCTGAGGTTTCCTACCCACTTGGATTCTCATCTGGGCATGTGGACAGAAAGGTGACACAGGCAGTATCCTTGGCCAAGGGAAGCTGCAAAGCGCTTACCTAGCTGCTACTGTGTGTTCCAGGGCTTTCCCAAGGCTCCTTCACATTCAAAGTGAGTCAGCATATCCTACACTCATTTTCCGCACTTGACACTGAAAATGCTGAATGTAAATTATCTACTAACTTAGATTGTAATGAATAATAAGAAGTACTAATGTCTTATTTCAATATGATTATGACTTGTCAGAAGATCAAAGTATTTTCTTTGGTAACTGTTTTACAGGAGCTGCTTCTAAATGCCAACAAGAATATCCACTGCACTATTCAGATTCTAACTTTTTTAATACTCTACAGTCCAAATAAATGCAGTGGTATACTCTTGTACTGAATGGCATTTCAAGAAAAACAAGATGTGGAGAAAATTCCCTTGGAGTAGTTTATCAAAGGAACTTGTTGGTGGGTGGCCCATCAACAAATTAAGCTAATACTGCATTTAATTTTCTCAGGAAAAAATATTCAAACTAAACCCATTTGTTATAATTACTGACCTATTGGGGCTGGGGCTTTAGCTCAATGGCATAAGCGCCTGCCTTGCAAGCAGGCAGTCGTGGGTTCGATCCCCGGTACCGATAAAAAGGAAAAAGACCAAAAAAAAAAAAAAAATTACTGACCTATACTTTAGTACAAACTTCAGAGCAATTTTTAGAAGCCTGATAAAATCATAGAAGAGTTGCAATTCACCAAACATTGAATTCTGAAGAATGTTTTCAGAATGTACATTTCTCTTCTCTGCCAGGCTCTGAGATATCTACTGGCCCTGTTACAGGAACTAATCAAGAGTTGGTTTTCATTCATTTAGGACATGTTTATTAAGAACCCACTCTATACAAGGCACTGGGCCAGCAGGGTACTGCCCTAAAAAGAGACACGGTCCCTGCCTTTCAGGAGCTCACAGGCTAATAGATGAGAGAGATACCAAACACATGCAAGAGTATCGAATCACACCAGCAATTCTGAGGAAGAAGCTAAGGCATTTGACAAAAGCCCTCAGCTTTCCTAACCAAATGCAAGCTCAGGACCAATTTTTAACTGAAAAATAACTAAACAAGACAATCCCATTTCATGCTCTCCATGTAGGCTCTAGCTGAAATGCCTGAGGTGGATACAGTCACCCACAACAGCATATGACTCCTCCCATTTATTATGTGGACTGCTGCTGTTTTCAAATCAAAACCTTGCATTTGGACATTTGCATCTTGACCACTACTTACTTTTCATCAATCTACACAAGATGTTTTACTGAATCAATCAGATATTCATGAACTGTGGCTTCACAAAAAAGATATGATTTGCATTGTATCCCATTAACTTGAACTAATTTTCTAAAGACTTGAAAATTTACATATTATTTTCTATACATTTCAAGATAAGTTTTATGAAATATAGTGAGGGCCACCACATACTGAACGTCTGCTCTGAACTGATCATTTGTCATCTCCCCCAAACAGCCCAGCAAGGCACTACTGGCCCTATTTTACCACAGGGAAGCTGAGTGCCCAAAGCCTAAGTAAGGAACTTTCCCAGCACAACACAGCTAGTTAGCATAAAGAAGGCACAAAACTTCTGATTACCTGACAAGTTAATGCATTCTCTCCCAAATCCTAAATTGGGCACAACTTTCTCACAGTCAGGGCCATGTGCAGTACAGTTACTCACTGTGCATGGTTAAATGTAGTCACAGCTTTTCGGCAACCAAAATCCAGTGAAATATCCAGGGAACAGTACAACATCAGACTAGTAAAATCAAATGTGAAATGAGCATGGGTACATGGGAAGCACAAGGAGGTGTGTGACCATGTAGTCTATCGGGTAAACTGTATCAGACAGCACAGGCCATGCCTGGCTGCCTGCAACTTGCCCCAAAATGGGAAAAGGGGTTGCTCTGCGAACTCCTTAAGGAACTCTGAGTCTGGACAGCCTGTGCTTTCTGTTTTGCTCCAGTTTTTAGGACCTGGTCCTACTGAAGGGTCGTCTTATCACAGAGCCCTGGTCACCTGCTCCTAATTCTGAGAGTGACAGCTGGCACAATCGTTTAAACACATGCCATCGGGCAAATCTCCATCACCAATATGATGTCACTATGCTTTAGGAGAGAAAACGACTAAACCCTGGAAATGTAACGTGAAATGCTTGTAGATCGAAGGCTTCTGCACCAGCCTCCTGAAAGCTTTTCTGTCATTTTCCCAAGGACACAACTACTGCAGACATCTGACAAACCAGCAAACGCTTCCACTGCAAACTACAGATCGTGAACTAAGCCGACATCCACCCCACGGGCTTAGAGCCATTTCTCCCCTCTAATACAGACTCCGACACACACGAGGAATGTGTTAGGACATTCGGGAGACACCAATGTGGACGCCCTTAAAAAGAAACCTATCACTGGTCTCGGGGTCAGCAGGCTGCCTTTCAGTCTGCTATTGCTTCCTCAACACGAGTGTGATGGATACTGGTGCTCAGGAAAGAGAACTTCTTCTGACCTTGAGGGTGCGCATAAAATAATTTACCTCAGAACGAAAGTGGTGCGATCTCAGGACAGCATCTAGGGAGAAAAGAGAAAACGAGACCTTTAACTCCTTGTTCCTTACCCGCAGAGTTACTGACGACTTACCTGGACGGAAGATCCGACCACGGGGGGGGGGGGGGGGGGACACGGACGGACCTCGGGTTTCTAAGATGATTTCTCCGTGAGAAGTTTCGGGCAAAGTTCTGGGAAGCTGGGGCCCCAGATCTCCACGCCTTACTTTCTCCCCTCGAAGCTCTGGCAAAGGATGAGAAAAGGGAGGCTGCTGCAGCCCCGGTTTCCAGTTACTCTCAGGATGGTAGCAAAGTGACCCCGAAACAGGTTTCCCCACTCCCAGGCCTCGGCCTCGCCGGGCTCCGCAGCCTGGGGTCCGGGAGGAAGGCGGTGAGGGCCCCAGAGCCCGGCGCCCGCGCGGGCAGCCGCTCGGGGGAAGCAAGCTCCGGGCTCGGCGGGCTTACCTCGGCTCCTCGAGCGCCCCGAGAAGACCGATCTCATTGGATGCCTCCCTTTCTGGAGCCTGCGGTGCCAGCAGCAGAAGAAGATGATGGTGGCGATGGTGCCCAGCAGGAGCAGCAAGAGAAAGAGGGCGCACTGGATGCTGTAGGGTCTCAGTAGCACGAGGAAAGCGGCGGCGATCATGGTGCGGGCGAGGCGCGGGAGGCGCGGCGGCGGGCTCAGGCCCCAGCGGGGCGCAGCGGGGCTCAGGGCGTCCTGCCTGGCGCTCGCGGCCCCGCGCCCGGCCCAGCGTCTGCGTGCCCTGCGCTAGGCGAGCCGACCTGAGAAGCGGGGAGCGCTCGCCATGACTCAGCAGCCGACGACGAGGCAATGCCGGGGTGGCAGGCGCCCGGCCCCTCCCGCTCCGGCTCCCGCTCCCCCGCCCCGCGCGGGCGCCCCCGCCGCGGTCCCTGAGCAGCCCCCAAGCGCAGCCCCGCCGGGGACGGGGACGCGGCGAGTAGGGAGGAGCGGCGCCGCCCACGCGCCCGCGGACGCCCGGGCCCCGCGCATGGTCCGGCGGCCCCCGCCAGCCCGAGCATCCCCGCGGCCCGGCGCACGTGGCGGGCGGGGCGGGAGCGGTGACATCACGGCTGCGGCGCGGGCGCGCGGACATGGCTGCGCAGACGGCGGGCGCCCGCTGATCCGAGGTCTGAGCCCCCGCGGGCCCCGCGTCCCGCGCCCAGGCGCGTGCATGCACCTGTCCGGAGCCCTCGGCCGAAGTGCGAGGCGCCCGACGTCAGGGGGCGCCCAGGAGCCGGGGCGCGCAAGACCCTACCCACCTGCCCGCTCCCCGCCCCCCCCGTCCGGGCTGTTGGGCTCTGGAGGATGCAGCCTGGTGAGCACTGGGGGTCTTCCCGGGAAGGGGGAGCCCTCCGCGCCGGGAGCGCCGCGAGAGCCGGCCCGGGCTGCGCACTCCAGCCCCTCCGCCCCGACCTGGCACTGTCGGCGGCCGGGAAGCGGACACCCGAGCCCCGCACCCCGCGCCGGCCTCGCTCCAGCCCGACCAGTTTAGTGCACTTGCTGGGAGGGGCGTCCCTGGAGCCCTGGGGACCTGGCGAGCTCAACTCCAAGTTGGGCTCGGCGTACCCGCGTTCCAAGAGAAATTGGTTGGCCGTATTTGGCCGCACTGGCGCGCACACTGTCGCGCGCCCGCGTTCCTGCCGCTGCAGAGCGCGTGGCGGTCGGCGGCGGGGCCGTTAGCAGTGGTGTGGGTCAGGGCCCACGCAGGGCCTGGGGGAACCCAGGGCGCCCGCTCGGCGCTGCAGCGTGCGTTCTGCGGCTTCTGCTCGGCCCGCGGGCAGGGCAGCGCCAGCTCCAGTTTGGGGAGACCGTGGCTGGGCTTCCTTTACTTGTTTGAAACAACTGCAATTGGAGGAGCGACACACTACTGCATTTGTGAAGTTTCTAATAATTAGATTGGATTCGTTTCTAGTGTATTTAAGAGGCTAAAAAATATAATTTGTGAAATTCTGAAAAGCAATGAAAGAATTAATCCTATTACTGGGCTTATATGTCTGTACGAGTCTCAAAATCAGTATTGTTTTCTAACTACCCAAAGTCTACTACACGGGTCTGAATAAAAACTTAACCGATGATGTTTGCTCTGAAAGCCAGGTGTAAGCAAGGTGCCATAAAGCAGGCTAGTCACACAGGGAGGATGGTGGGTAGGGTTTCTTAATGCAGCGGGTTTGCTCAAACTTGACGTGGTTGGAGCTGTGTGTTACCTCTCCTGATTCGGGCACAGGATGGAAGGTGGACGGGACCTGCCTGCGGGCTGTGTGGAGAGAGGGGCCCTTCATCCTCGTCCTCCTCTGCACGCAGGGATGGGCTGCGCCAACCCGGAGGGCAGGCGGCACTGCAACCCATGCACACAGCTCAAGGCTTCCCGCTGTCGCAGCCCTCTGCAGGCAGGAGCTGGGCTCCTGTCCATTATGCGGGGGCCTGGGAAAAACCACACCTTTCAACGTGCGCATGGTGCAGTCATTTAAACAGCAATGCTGAATCGACTAACAAACATCAGACAGAAATAACTAGTGGAATTTAAGACCCTCAACTTCTTTTGCTTCTTGATTAAATTGACTAACATTTGTAAGTGAACTGAGACAGCTTAGTCAACATTAAACACAAACAGGTTTAAGACCTCAGACACAGCAAAGTAACTAGTTTGCTCCAAATTCTGCATTTTTCACAACAAAAAGCAACTGAATAGCAATCATAGTTCTCTGAGGTATCAGTTTGGCTCAGTTATCATCCTGAGTCTTGGCACAGCCTTTTATAAGTTTCAAGTACACACAGAGCTTCATTTATTTCTGTTGGCAGCAAATGCTTAGATACTTCTATCATGTGCACCCATTTTGTTTTTTTGTGTTAGTTACCCTAAGAATAGTGATAATGAGCAAACCGAGTCTTTGACAGAATTGGAATTTGGTTCTTGTTTTCTGATGTACTTTTTTTTTTTTTTGTATTCTGATGTGCTTTTAATTTTTTAATTTTTCCCAAATAATGATGTGTCATTAACTGCTTTTTTCCCCCTGTGTGTTTATGTGGTGCCTGATGCATTGTGAAATCAATAAATATTAAGTCAGTCCCCTGATATTTTTGGGAAGTTAATTTAGGAGAATTATAACTTTTTTTCCAGAAAGTATTTGTACATTTTTCATTCTTCATATAAAAGTCAACAAAAAAATTTTGACGTTTAGGGATAGGAATCAGAAAGAATGGTCTATACTCATAATGCCTCACACCAAGAAATAAAAAATCATGGAAGAGTATATAATCTGTTGTCTTGTTATTACCATAAGTTAGTGTTGTCACCCAGGAGAAGACCGGAGCAGAAGAGCCAGGAGAGTTTGCTATCAGATGTGTAGAAGGTGGCCCCTTCCCACAACCTTTCTTGTTTTGGGGTTCTTAAACCAAGCTGGGAATAAACACAAGAGTCCAAGGTGTTAAAATACGAACTTTATTCAGGGTCAGGTCAGATTAAAGAACACAGCTTGTCTCAAGGCCAGGATGGTCCATCTCCCCCAAACTCACATGCCTACCCAGCCCAGAGGAACTCCAGGCTCCTCCACACCAGCAGGAGACAACTGGCCTCTACCGAGTCCAGCACAGAAACAGGAGGTTAAAGTCTTCCACGTATTTTCTTGTCGACAGCAAGTTGTAGCACAGAGTTTCTAATTTGTGGGCCAGGCAGAAAGAGGAAAACTTCCCCCCTGTGCTGTATCAGCCAGCTGAGGGGTAGGGAGGAATTAAAGATGACTCAAACTTTAAATCAGGGTGGAGAAACTGTTTCAGAAAGAAAATGACAAACTGTCACAGACTCACTGAGGTAGAACTGTCAGTATTATCAGTGTGAAAAGATGCTGAAAGAGCATGGAAATGTGGTGGGAGAGTCAGAAACAGAAACAGGTGTGGGAGTCACAGAAAACTGAAAGAAAATTGAAGTCATGGGAGTGGAGTCATGGAACACTACAGGACTGGTCCGGGTCAGAGCTTAGGAGGCAGCTTCTACCATGAACTGGGAGAAAGCAATGAGCGTGCAGAGAGGGATCACACAAGGTGCAGGGTTGGAGGCTAGGATGGCGACCGGCTGAGAGCTGGCTGCTGGGGACCTCCGGAAAAATTGGAAACTGATAGTTGGGGCCCTCCAGATGAAAACTAGGGGAAAAGGGTTGTGTAGGGAGTCAGAGAAGTACAGAAAGAAGACTCACTGGCTACAATCCTTGGGAAGATGTAGCTGAGGGGTTAAGTTGACAAGCAATTAAAGCCTCCAGGGAAGGCCAATCATGATCCTTTTGTCTGGGGTACTAGAAGAAATTTCTCAGGCACTCTAGAGACTGCCAACATTGAGAAAGGCAGAACTGGAGAGAGGAAGGAGCAGCCCTTCTCAGAATCTGTGTTCAGCAACAAGATCCTACTTGTCCTGGGTTTGCTGTCCTCAGTGGTTCTTCCTGGTGCCGGGCTGGGATGGAGCCTGACCCGTAGTGATGATGGCTTCCGCCCGGTCTTCTCCGCCAGCCCTGCCTGGTGATGTCTGGGCTGGAAGAATGACTGAGGAAAGATAAGAAATGTAGTCCAGGCTCGTGTGCTTCTTGCAAACCTTGGTGGACCTAGATACACACAAGTACATTACAGTGCAGTATTACCCTCTTGGAGACCAAAAGATTCAGTGAGAACAGTTCTAGCAGTAAAATATGAGAAGTCACACTGGTGTAGAACTAGCGGCCTGTGAGTGTGTACTGGAAGGCAAAGGAGTGCCAGTACCCGGGAAAACTCACCTCACCTCATGCAGTCTTAGGAACCTGGTGATTTCCATCCACTAGAATCAGAAAAACCATAGTGTGGATGCATTGCTATTCCTTTTTCTTTTTTTAAAATTTGAGATTGGGAAGGAAAAAAAACTGTGGTTTTTCAGTAATATTATTTTCAGAAAATATACCTGGAAGAAAGGACTTTGTATTCACTTTACCACAACAAAAATATTTGAAATAATTGAAAGAAATCCTCATAACAAAATATTTCAAATAGAGGCACTTCGGATTGTTCTTGCAACATTTTAGAAGTTTTAAAGCCCAACTGAGATTTGTTATCCTATAGATTTGCCAGGCTGCAGAATCCATGATATTGCTGTGAAAAAATTTTTTTGTCTATGAGCAATACAGAGTTTTCAAGAAATTTGCTGAATTTAGGAGCTTAGTGATATCAATATAATTGATTTTATCTACTCTATAATGGTTTGCTGACAGGTTTTGAGAATTATTTATTATTCGCAACCAAATAGAATTCACCTGTATAGTTTTTACTGCTTAGTTGTATGGCAAAATACTGAGTCATCTGGCCAGAAAATTTACTCATAGTTGTATGAACTCCCAGTGAGAATTTGAGAGCTGTTCATAAATCAAATTATAAAGCTCCCAGAGTTATAAATCACTGAGAAGTACCGTGTGTTAGTATTCAGAAAATGTAAAATATTCCCACCATTCCTAAAAATGTGTAATTTACAAAGCAAGTTTGAAAGATGAAAGTATTGTCTTCTAGATGCAAAATGAAAGTTACCATGTAAGTTATAAGCATTTCTACGTTCTTAAATGAAAAAAAGGTAAAAAAATTTTATAGTTGCATAATAAAGTATGTTATAAGATGAATAAGACCTTTAATATTTACAAATTAAATGCCAGTGTATCTCGATAAAACTAAGGCAACATCAAATAGCTATATTTCTTTTATTTCTTACAATAATTCTTTGTGATTTAGGACTTTCACATTAAATATTTTATTCTCACAGATGTATATACTAATGCATTCATGTCTTCATAACCTAGAAGAATCATAGCACTAAGAAAGCAAAAGTACCAGAAGTACTGAGAACAGAAAATTGAGATGAGTAACTGATGACTAGTTAAACAAAATGTTTCAAACCAGGCGTGGTGGCACGCTCCTATAATCCCAGCCCTCAGAAGGCTGAGGTAAGAGGGCCTAGAGTTCAAGGCTAGCCTGTGAACTATAGAGGAGACCCTGTCTCAAAAAAAAAATAGTTTCAATAACTCATAGTTCTAGAGGATATAGAAATTATCCCAGTGTCATAACACCCGTTGACTCTAGGAACAGAAAAAAAGTATATTTTAAAATGTCTTCGTAGCCCTAAATACTTCACGGAGTATAAATGGAGAAACCAGTAGTAAACAGGGTAAACCAGAATATAGTGGCGTTTATAGTTCAGAGAAAAAAGCCAAAAACCTCTGTTCCTGGTGCTCAGTCTCTGCCAGAGAAGTCCTTAACCTGGAATTAACCCATAGATGAATTTCTAGGGACTTGAAATTAAGTAAGAATCTGTGTCTTTTAAGCATGTGATCTATAGTTATCGCCTGTCCTCAAAGTGAGGAGAATCAGACGAGATCGGGCGCGTTCAGGGGTATAACGCCCATTCTTGTTGACTTTTATCTACTTTTGAAGACCTACAATGTCTCCAATGTTTTGGTTTTGTCGGTTTTATTCTTTACTGTTTTGTTCAATTGTATTATAACTAACGATACAGGCAATTCTATTAGAGATAGCGGGAGGCATTATGGTAACCATTGTTGATCACCTTGTATTATGTTTTCACATTATCTATTATGTCCACCCTTTTGACTTGACCGATTCTGTTCTGTTATGTCACATTTGGTTTTACTCTCTTCCAAAAAAGTAATAAGAACTGTGGGAGCAATGAAACCCAAAATGTGTAATAGTCATTGTACAAAAGAGAGGAAAAGAAAGTGCTCTAAACTATATAACTGCATGTATATTTAAGTGTATAAGATAAAAAATGATATCACAGAGTTTTATTGGATCATTGAACAGAACTGTTTGCAGTATCATTGATGGAATGTCCACTTTACAAGCTTTAATTTTGTGACTTGAGCAATTATTTCTAAGATGACAATATGTAATCCATTAACTAGTGATTTCCTACTGTTCATTTTTTTTTCTGCAAATCTGTATAACTTGTACCCTTTCTCTGCTTTTTTTTTCTTTTCTCCTTAAATAAAATTAAAAAAAAAAAGTGAGGAGAATCATGAGAACCATACAAATCCACACAAGTACACAGCTTTCCAAGCGCAGCACCCCCTCAACCCATGGACACTAGGTCAGGCGGTAGGGGACGGGAGGAGGCCCTGGGACTGGAAGTATCATTGCAGGCTCTGTCGCTCTAGGGCAGTGCTGGCAAACTTTTTTGAGCTTTCAGTGATACAGATAGTCTGCTGCAGCCCAAGTGCCACAGGTGCATCATCGCTAGTCTAGGGGAAGCAAAGGATTCTTCCTCTTCAACCTACAGAAAGAAATTCAGGGACATCTCCCAAATGCAGATGAAGACTACTCACCCCAAGACTGAGTGGAGATGGTATGCTGTGAGTCTTTTTGTCCTCTAGCATTTTTAAATATATTGGGAGGGAGTCGGCGGGTAGTAAGCATTGAAGCCAGGGCTATGGATTCAGACAGTTGGGCCCTGGAGTCTGTGTTTTTTACCATGTATGTGACCCTGCTTCTCCATCTAGTTTGTTTGCTTATTTATGGCACCAGGGATGGAACTCACGACCTAGTGCTAGCTAGGCAGGCCTTTACGCCACTAAGCTCAACCCCCAGTCCCACCATCTAGTATATTTAGAAATACAAATTTGGGGGCTGGGGATTTAGCTCAGCGGCATAAGCACCTCGCCTTGCAAGAAGGCAGTGGTGAGTTCGATCCCTGGTACTGATAAAAAGATTAAAAAAAAAAAAAAAGAAATACAAATTTGGACTGGAAGACTGTCTCTGACTATCAACATAGAAAAACTTTACCAAAAAGAAAAAAAGTTAATCATTAAGCTTTCTGTCCTGCCATAAGTTTGTCCAGGGTTTGGTTGGCCACAGGCTATTGCAGCACCTTCTGTACTGTAGGGTTAAAAGTTCACAACACTGGGGTTGAGGATTTAGCTCAACAGGCATAAGCGCCTGAGTTTAATCCCCGGTACGAATAAAAAGGAAAAGACAAAAAAAAAAAAAAAAAAAAGAGTTCACAACACTGTCCCAAAATGTGGCTCAGCCTCCCGCTCCGCTCAGACATTGACCCTGTTTAACCTTGAGGGTTAGGACTCATCCTTTGTACTAGTATGCCGATCTATCCTCCTTCCTTACTTTTCTATGAATTCCTATAAGCCAGTTTAAATAATTCCATTTTATGTCTGGGAATCCTTCCTCTAATCCATATACATCCCTCAATAACTGAGGGAATTAGTTCCAGAAGCCCTTGTGGAAGCCCAAATCAAGTTCCTTAGGTAAAGTGGCACGATACTTGCATATGACCTTCCCTATGCTTTAACTCATCTCAAGGTTACTTATGATACCTAGCATAATGTGAATGTTAAGCGAATAGGTGTCCCAGTGTACGGCTAGGGAATAGTGACAAGGACAAATATCTGCACATGATTACAATAGACTCTGTTTTTCCCCAAGCATTTTTTAGTTGAATCATAGGTGTGTAATATATGGAGGTAGAGAGCAAACTGTACTTGCATTTATCCACTTTTAATTAATTCCCTGGTTCTGGCTTGTCCTGTGGCTGCCTAAACCCAGGCTTTCTAATGCCTGTGACAGAAGTAGTCTCCAACATTCTCTTCTATTTTCATTATTCTATGAGTTTATTGATAGCAATAAAGATATGTGAAAATGTTTTTGTAAATGACCTCCCTATGCATGTAGAGAAATTGCTTGATAAATTATATAATGACATTGACTGTTGCATTTTTAAAGCTTTAATATTGCTCCAAGGTGGTTTGAAAAAATATTAGAGTAGGAGGAAGGAGGTAAGGAGTAAAAAGAAAAAACTTAAGATGATTTATTAAGTTGTCTATAATGTGTGACTCAGCATATTAATTATGTTATACCTAAAGTTTTGTGATTATGAAAGTGCAAAATTAATGAACACATTGGAAATGGTAGCCAGTTAGTTCATTAACATGTGATACAATATAGGGTATAATGGAATAGATATCTCAAAGAAAAATTAACTTGTCTTCTCATGTTATAACTAATTAGATAAATTAGTACTTGAAAGTTGAATTGCTCCTAATTTTTATGCATACACATTGATTCTTGGATCAGAGTTAGTATACTCTGTGAATTTTTAAAACTGGCCTACAAGTTATTAAAGTTGTAGAATGCACTTAAAGCAAAAAGCATTAATGACCTCATCTACCCTCAACATGAACAGAATATTCCACATTAATCAAAACCAGGTAAAGTGGCAGGTGTTTCTACATGCTTTATAGCCCTCTTATTGTAGAATTACAATTGATTTTACTCTTCTCTAAGCTTTGCTCTGCATCTGTTTTTGATAAATCAAGAAGAAAGCAAGTAAGTTTTGGGGGTACAAATAGTAACAGAAGAATAGTGAAAGAAAACATATTCACAAAACTGGTATTTCTCTGAAATGAATTTGGCAGCCCTGGAAACATTAACTTCCCGTGAGTTTCTTGTGCAAACTTTCACATGGCCTTTCCCACAATTGCTTTCTGTTGACTGTTGATGGAGATGGGTGGCATTGGGGAGCAGTTGAGATTCTTTGCCTCCACCCCCACTGGCTGGTTTCTGTGCTGTCTGTGGTGGATGTCACCTTCTTCAATAATCAAGGTGAAAGTTAGCCTGGTGCACTGTCTAAACAGGGTAAGAAAGATGCTCTTGATTCTCTTGCCAATGAAGCTGTGTGGAAAGCCAGTGGCACTAGCAATGCCAGCAGTGTCGATTCAGTAATAGAAGGCAAAGTGCTTTTGCAAGAAGAGAGAAGTTTTTCACCTCTTTCTCTTTGCACTAATTCTCACCGTTGTAAATGGAGTTTGATCAGTGACACAATGAACCACGTCAAAACGTGGGAACCAAAATCACTGGCCCTAATCTATGCTACAGTCATGCTCCAGCAAACACAGAGGTCAGGGTGCACTGTCAGGATCAGATGCCCATAGGGAGACAACCAGTGAGAGTCAGAAGGAATTTACGCTGGGTGGCAATACATAGGCACCGAGGCATGAGGAGGCATGCAGAACCCCACCATGCCGTATCAGACAGAGTTCTGACACCAAACAGATGGCCCCGTAAAGTTAGGATCCTTTGTGGAAGGTTTAACAAAAGTTCTATTTAAGAAAGTATAGTAGAGAAAGTGGGAGGGGCAGCATGCACCATGGGGCTAGTTCTAGAAGCAGTGTACCACCCTGGACCAAAAAGCAGGAGGAAGGCAGTGGTTTTTGTAACCTGAAAGAGAGGAATGACATAGGCCGGCAGCTATGGAATCTGGAGCCCCCAAAGCAAGAAAGCCAGAAAGATAAAACCTCCCCTGTCCTCCTCCTTCTGAACAGAAACCGGATTCCATCTGCTCAACTCAGCTGGAAGGCGAGGCACCCCATACAGGTCAGCCTCTCAGGTCGCAGAATGAGGATGACTAGAGAAGGATCACGAGGGGAAAGAAGGGCTCCAGCACCAGTGTGGCAGCGGATCTGTCGTCCTGGGCCATGCTTGACAACCAAGTCAAGACTCCTGTGGAACGAGGCTAAAATGTAGACAAGGGAGCTCAGTAGGTAGCTCGGGCAACAGGAAAATAGAAAAACTTAGTCCTTAAAGTTCAAACCTGTCACAGTGCTGACCTGATGAAAATCCTTTCAATTGCTCAGAGTTAGCAACTGGGGACTGCTGCAGGGCCGACTCGGTTCCCTTGTCTTTGAAGGGTAAATGTCACTTCTGTCTATCCCGGATGGTTTCCCCAATGCAGCTTAAACAGATCCATTTAATTAAGATTAAATGTTTAAGACAGTTATAAATAGATAGATAGACAGAGACATGTGTGTGTATATATAGTGAGGAACTCAGTAAAAGTTAGCTACATTTTTGTTCTTATTAAGTGACAGAAACAGAACTGGAGAGGTCTGATGATACCGTATAGGGCATATCAGGAGCTGAATTAATTCCCTTACTGGACAATGGTCATACACATGTCAGTGTACTTGTAAATTCAGCTACAGGACATAAACTGGCCAAATAAGAATGCTTTGCTTTTTCCGTTCCCATCATCAAAGTTTAAAATGGTGCAGGTTTGTAATCCATCAGACATACTGAATGTTTTCAGGCTTCTCCTATTCTGCTCATCATGCTAAGTAGTGCTGTAGTTTGGCAGAACTGTTAAATTATCCTGAAGTATATGACATCTTCTTAATCAGGATATCACAGAAGCTACTTCAGAATTAAAAATTTGCTTGACCAATGGAGTACTACTTAGCTATGAAGAAAGATAAACTTGAGACATTTTAAGGGAAATGGGTGCAACTTGAGACCATACTCCTAAGTGAAATAAATCAGACTCCCATGTGTAAATATCGTATTGTCTCCTTAGAGTAAGAAACTGAAGAAGTAAATAAGATCCAAAAGGTACAATAGATATTATGAAATGGGAAGTAACTATTCAAAAGGAAAGAGAAACTGGAATCAGGGAAAGAAGAAAAGAAGGAAAAACATATGCACACACAACAGTTAAGATAGTTGTACTAATAATCGCTATTAGTTCATTGAAAAGAAAGGTTTGTGCCTATATTATTTGATCAGTTTTTCATGCCTGTATCTTGTAATATGAGCAACTACTTTGAAGATAACAATACACAAGGTTACACTCCTACAATCTTATTTTGAAATTTTGTACCATCATTAGTTTTTTTTCTTTAAAATAAAAAAAAAATTGTACTTGGGCCAGGGATTTAGCTCAGTGGCATAAATGCCTGCTTGGCAAGCACAAGGTTGTGAGTTTGATCCTCGGTACAAAACAAATATTTTTAAATTATTTTTTAAAAATTGTGTTAACATCACTTGAAAATAGAGGAAGTGGGAAGAGTCCCTTGAGATCTAGCCAATGGGCATTATAAAACCTAGTAACTTCCCTTCAGAAGGAAAGTTCACTTTGATGAGGGAGTAATTTGCTTATTCTGCTGGATGCCATATGCACTGTCCATGCTAGATCCTCAAGCCATCAGTTGGACCCCTTCCAATCATGACTTTGCTTTCTCTAACAAGTATACAGTTTCTAAAAATGAATATGGACATCTCCCTGCCTCATGTTACTTGAAGCAAAGTTGAAACTAGTTGTTCATTCCCCAAGGATGGCTAGAACCCATGAAATTTAGAATTGCACTGGAACAATTTTTCTGGCTCTTTGGAATTCATTTAGGGCAGAAATTTTTGTTTCTATTCTGACCTGAGTACTGCAAGGAGCTTTTATGTCTGTATATACCCAAACTAACGTGTAAGAAAGCAATAAAAATCTTTTGAAAGCTGTCAAGTATTCTTAGGTTTTACTGTAGTGCTATATTTTCCTTTGACAATTTTTACTTAATTCATAATAGAGAATGTATATTTAATTAGGCAAATGAAACACCTGAATTACATGTTGGTATTCATTGCTTAAGTTTTGTGACTTGTTTCTAGTAATTCTGAAGCTGGCTTTTGAATTCTTGTATTAATTTTGTCATTTGTTAAATGCAAACATAAATGAATTGAAAAGTTATGTTTTTAATTACATCTGCTTTCATTTGCTATAAAGCAACCCCTTTTCCATCTGATGTCTTAGATATCATCTTATTCATAAAGAAGTTGTTGCTTACGGTAGACATTGTTTACAACTCCATCAGTAGGTTGTAAGATCAACTTAATACACTGGCACCCATATTTTTAAAAATCAGGTAAGAGGGCCAGGGATTTAGATCAGCAGCACAAGCGCCTGCCGGCCAAGTGTGAGGTTATAAATTCTATCCACACTACAAAAAAAGGGTAAGAGTCTGTGGATAGAACAAAAGCTGAGAGGATATGTTGTATGTATGAGAATAAATATGTTTTATGAAATTTTGTTTTAGTTTTCCACATGTGTATACACATGCATGCATGGACATATGCATATGTTTTTTCTAGATCAAAGTGAGTTTTTTTGTTCCTTCTCTCTGTCTATTCCCTAAAATGTTTTTCTATGAATTGCAATTTTTAAAAAAAGGGTCAAAACCCACTTCCTTATATTATTCATCCAACCACATAACTTGGGTTTTATCATGGCTGTGGTTATGTTCAATTTAGCAATCTAGCAGATTGAGATTCTCTAAAGATTATTTAAGTTTATTGGGGACTAAAATAAGATTACCATAGAGATATATGTGCCATTCTAAACTGTGAATGCATTTAAGAAGATCAAAGTAAGAGGAGATTTTGAACAAGTAAAATAAACAGGGTTATCTAAGATGTTTTGAAACAGTAGTGCTTACCTATAAAGATCACAAGGTTTACATCAGTCCAAGACTGAACAGATGGTTATTGGGAAAATGTCCTTGCAGAAAATTTTTTTGTATAAAATTATGCCTTTGTGCAGGATTGTGGTTCTGATAAAGACCTTGATGAATAGTTCTTGTCATCAGGCATACATGCACAAGAGTCTCTTCATCACCTCTTTGCCTGCTTGCTTGCTTGATTGATTGACTGATTGATTGATTAGAGCTCAACAAAAGTGTCTCTGTTTTAATTCCAACAACTTTCACAAATATTATTCCCCAAAACTATCCAGGGAATTAATGAAATGTTTTGCGTGCATGTGTGTGTATTACTGGTGATTAAACCTAGGACCTTCACACTGAGCTATATTCTCAGCTCTTTTATATTTTTAATTTTGAGACAAGGTCTCAAATTTGTTAAATTGCCCAGGCTGGGCTTGAATTTGAAATGTTCCTGCCTTGGCCTCCCAGAGTTACAAGCTGGGGTTACAAGCATGAGCCACCTCTTTTTTATAGTAAACATGTAAATAAATAAGAGACAGATAGTTATATGGTGAAATTTCTACTATCTATCAGAAATTAGCGTTTCTTAATATATAATCATATTCATGATGCAATTGCCCTTCTGAATTCCTAATTGGCGAGTAATATAAATATTGAATCATCTATTTGTGGGTGCTGTGACAGCATATTGACGTGAAATCTACTGAAAAGTAGACATTCTAAAAGAGGTTTGAAATGTCCATTTCTGGTTGGTCTTGAGTAAATTGTGTATTTTTGAAAAAAACTTGAGGAATTGCTTTTAAAGAAAATCATAACAAAAGAATACAATAAGGATAATATGAAAGCCTTTTTTCTTAGAAGAAAAAAAGGTAAAAGTTTCCCACTATTGGACTTGGCAACAGTTTCCTCCCACATCAACTTGTGTCCTCGGGGTTCATCCACCTTACTGCCTGTGTCAATATGGCCTCTCTTCTTAAGGCTCACTGATATATGTACAAACTACCCTTTGCTTACCCACTAATCGATGTTTGTCTTGATACTTTTCTCACCTTGTGAGACAAAATACCCAATACCCCAAATTATGGAGGAAAGGTTTATTTAGCTAGCAGTTTGTAGAGGTTTCAGTTTGTAATCAGCTGGTTCCAAGGCAAAGTGGCTCATGGCAGAGGAGAACAGTTCAGGGTAGCAGAAAACAGTGAAAGCAACAAAAGCAAAAAAGGAGGAGCAAAAGAGCAAGCCTCTTTCGCTCTCTTGTATCGTGTGCAGGCTACCCACCCCAGAATAGCTGTGGAATTCACGCCTCTAAGGCCAGAATTGGACCATGAGCCATCACAGACTGTAGACGCCCACCCCAATGACTACGTGAGGCTTTGGAGGGACATCCAGATATAAGCTACAACAATGTTCATTCATAGACTCTGGCTTGTTTCTGCCTTTAAGCTGTTGTAAATGCTGCTGCCATGAATGTGGGCCCCTAAGTGTCTCTTTACGTCTGCTCTCTTTCTGACAGCAACTGGTGTACTTTACATTCCTAGCCATGCAGATAGGTTCTGTTTTCTCCTTGTCTCATAAATACTTGTAGTTTGCATTTTGTGTTTGTACCTGTCCTAAGGAGTATGACCTAGCTTGTGATTTTTGAGATGCATTTTCCTAATGATTAGAGATGCTGAGCATCTTTTCATGTATTACTAGAACTTATATCAAATTGAAGTTTCAGGGTACTTTAAGAATATAGCCCCACTTAGGTGCTCACATGTTTCTGGTGGCTGCTTTTATATGAGAAGGAAGAGTTAAGTAGTTATAACAGAGATTATATTGGGCAGTCACATTGCTTTGTAATGCTCCTACCCTGTAAATTGTGATGATTGGAATAACTTAGCACTATTGGAATGGTGTTATCAAACCATGGTATATTTTATTCTTTTATTACCAGTGCATGGCAATCATATCAAAAAAGCAAAAGATAAAGTTTGACTTGGTGATTTTTAAAGAAGAGTGTGGATTATTTTGTTATCAAATTAGGTGGTAAAAGGACTATGTTTATTATACAGTAACACTCTAGCTGTGTTAAAAGAACCAATGTCATATTACAAGACTAAGCAATTAATACAATATTTCCAGTGAAAAGCAACAGTCCCAGAAAAATTAGAAAATTTAAAAGGAATATTTCATATTATTATCTCATAAATTAGAAGTGACTGAAAAAATTAGCTCTCTAAAGAATCTTTCTGAAATGAGAGAAGGCAAGACCATTTTCAAAGAAATTAAAGAAACACTATTTCAATACAACCTGAGTAGAATCTACCAAGATGTGTTACAACTGTTGGTGACAAAATTATACATGAAGCAAAAAAAGGCTTAGTAAGACAAGTGTGCAAAACTTATGAAAACATGTTATGTTTAAAGCCTGTGATTATCTATTTTCTATTTATCAACAAATGCACTGAAGAAAACATTTGAACCTATTATGTACCTTTCTGAACTGTAACTGTAATCTGTATGATAATTAAATTTATAAGGAATTATAAAATAAATAAATGCATCTTGTGCTGCCAAAAGTTTTAAAACTAAAAACTTTATTAAAATATTATGTATACTATCCAATTCACTCATTTAGAGTATAATTCGGTGTTTTTTGTTTTTTGTATATTCATAGGATGTCTTGGTTAGTTTTGTCATTGCCGAAACAAAATACCCAACACCCAAAGTTAAAGAAGAAAAGGGTTATTAGGCTCACAGTTTGTAGAGATTTCAGCTCATTGTCAGCCGGCTCCAAGGCAGGGTGGCACATAGCAGAGGGGCATCACAGAAACAAAGAAGAGTTCATGGCAAGGCAAAGCAGGGAGAAGGCGGCAAGCAAGCCACAAGCAGTGATCCAGGACCAGCCATGAACACAGGCTTCTTTCGTCTCTCACATTTTACCCAGGCTGCCCACCCTTACGGTCGTGCTCACACTCTTAGCAAGGAGCATAACAATAATTTTGCCACAAAGATGCAGAAACACAGGCCTGCCAGACCCACATTTATTCTTTAGAATATTTCTATTGGTGAATCACTATCTTTAATTTTAATAGTTTTATTATATTAAACAATGAGTACTTAACAGTAAAAAAGTCATAAAAATAAAGTGTTGAATTTTTAATAAGTGCTTATATAAAAACATCAAAATGTTCAACATCGACTGTTTTTTGCTATACAATGTTTAAAACAGCACAACTCAAATAAATTCTTATATGAACTACAACAAAAATACCTGTAACATTTTACAAAAGAAGAAATATTTCCTTCGGTTATCACACCTAAGACAATCTGCACACAGGACAATAGTATGTTCCATGCACACACATTGCTTACACTATGGCACATGTGCTTTGCTTTCCTGGCCTTTTGTAGCATACTTGACATCTCGGTAGCTTTGCTGTTTTGCCAAGAGGTTCTTATATTACACAGTGTGCTGTTAATAGGCACATAAAATAAAAATAACAATGAAATAAAATACTAAACTTTTAATATGTATTGTGTGTTTAGAATAGACATCAGCATTTTCACATCAGCTGTGTACTTGCTTACAAAACCTCAAAAATAACATCAGAAATAAATTCCTACATCAACTATAATGAAAATACCAATAGAGCTCTATAACAAAAGTAAGCTTTACTTCAACTGTCACACCCAAGGCAGTCTTCACACATGACAACTGCATGTTCTGTACATACGTCACGCTGACAGCACATGTTCAGTCCCTGCCCAACAGTACAAAAAAGTTTAAGAGCACATTAGCAGTTTCTGAAGGTGTTATGCATTATCAGCCCAATAGTGTACTTCACACTTGTAGATGTGACTGTTATCATTTCCTTGAATTTCCTCATGAATAGAAGTTGGCGGGCAAGAAAGGTAGGTTAGTGGTGGTATATAATTCGCATGCATGAAACCCTGGGTTCAATGTGCAGTATCCAAAAGAAATAGCTGAAAAGAAATAGAAGAATATTCTGACTTTCCTGATCACACAGAATTTCATGACTTATGAGTGACAAAAGTGTACTGCAAATGTTTGAGACCAAGACCAAGACTGAAAGTTTTTGTGAATAAGAACTGCCATTGACCACTCACGAAACATTGAGTGGCTTTGGAAATAAATTTTTGCTACAGACCTGATAATGTTTCCCAGTTGAATTTATTAAGAAATTATAAGACAAAATTACATGATAAAACATTTATATGCAAAGCTTATATTGAGGTAAAGTCATTTCAATAACAATTTGTGATTCAGGCAATGTCAGTTTCCTTTATATATTTTATTGGCAAAAGTTAAAATAAATGAAATATACATTTTTACTCAGATTTCATTGGATATAAGTTCAAATTATAAATGCAGCCCTGCCTTTCAGGCCTTAAAGCAAATGCAAAGAAAATTTCCATATTTCACAAGCCGTTTTACTATTCACTTCAGGATTTTACAGCTAATCTTTAACCCAAAGTAATTAATCTACAAAGGCATGACCCACTGAAAAGTACATATTAGGGGCTGGGGATTTAGCTCAGCGGCATAAGCACCTGCCTTGCAAGCAGCCGGTCATGAGTTCAATACCCAATACCGACAAAAATGGAAAAAAAAAAAAAAAAAGACGAAAAGTACATATTAAGAGAATTTAAAAGAATTCTGAAATAGTCTTCTAAGAGATAATCATGCTCAATTAAAATTTTAAGCTTATATTAGGAGATAAAAGTTGATGTTTGTACAATTTTTCAAATACATTAAAAATCATTGAATATATACTTTTAAGTGGTTAAAATGGTGAATTTTATATTACGTGAATTTTATCTTGAGAAACTTCTAAACTCATGCATTTATATTAATGTATGCCAGTACTGTACTTCTCAGTGTGAAAACATCTTCGAAGAAAAAATATACAAAATTCCGTTATAGATTAGTATTTAAAAGTGAGTATTTGCATTTGATGTTGATGATATCTAGTAGTAACTTTGCACTCCAGTTAAGCAAAATGGTATTTTTTACTCCAGTCTTTCTCTTGGTAAATCTGTCTTACAAAAAGTCTTACTCTATTACATTTCAAATTTTATAAATAAAAATATTACGAAAACTTATTTTCTCTCTTGTTGTCGGCTACCTTTGTACCTCACATTGTAATGTCTAAAATATTTACTGTCTAAGCCATTTACAGAGAGGGTCTGTGAACTAACAGTGTATCTTTGGTTTAGAATTGTTTATGGCAAACATCCAGAGAGTTTATGGATGTATACCTCCTTAGAGAATGTCAGATAAGCTATACAGTTCTAAAATGTAAGACAGAGATAAGCCACAACTTGTAACTCCCCATTACAGGAGGTGACCTTCACACCTAACTTAGAGACCTCGCCTATTATTCTGGACCATGGTGTACATATATGAGATGGGAAGGAGGAACTTAGGAAGCCAACAGGATGCCTGAGGTCTCTCCCTGACTCACCTGTGTCTCTTCATTGCTTATACCTTTGAAATTTTGAGTAAAGCATTATAGTGGGTAAGATTCCCAATATTTGTGAGCTAGATTTGCTAATATGGTCCTACATGTAAGCCCAGTGCTATTAATGTGTTTAAAGGCATTAAGAAAGTTTTCAAAAAGCAAATTTATCCATGTCTATGTTTGGACAAAACAAACAAAAGAATCACATTTTCCCATATAAATACTTAGTATAAATTTGATTTTTAAAAAAAAAAAAAACAGTGTTACTCTATACTCAGTGGTCCCAGTATTTCTTGAAAGATTTCTAAACTCAGTTCCTTCTATGAAGTTTTATTGTTTAAAACAATTTTTTTCATGAAAATAAACCAATAAATACAAGTGCTAAGGATGTTAACCAAAAGTTTGATTTCACCATTTCAACCCTAATAGAACAGTTCTCTAGTTTGCACCAAGAAAAATCTTCCATCTCAATATTTTAGTTTTCCGTTAAAAAAAAAAAAGTAAGAACCATGAGTGGCTGTCCCGCCATGACATGCTGCCTTGGAGCCAACTGATATGGACTGAAACCTCCAAGAACTGTAAGAAATAAACCTTTCCTTCCCTAGGAAAATGAAAAGTAAACAAAAAAGCCGCCTCCCCAATTTTTATTAATCTCCTTGGCACACATTTGGTCCTTGCTCCTGGTGAGATCTGCTGCTATTAACACCTTTTTCCTAAACTGTATAAATTCAGCCTTCTGTGGTATTATATGTAAGAATTCAACTACTTCTGAGATTCCTCATAGCCACTGGACAAAAAAAATTTATAAAGGTGGAAAATGTTTTACAGGACACTACTTCATTTCGTCAGTGACAGCCCACTGCTCATCATATCCTGAGCATGATTGTAACGAATTGAGAGGCTTCAAATGAAATGAAAACGTACACTAAAGTTTGTCAGCAGGAGGAGGAACTATCAGAGGAAGCATTTAGGAGAAGTCATTTGCCTAAGTGGGTAGTTCATTATAAAACATAGGGTGGTAAATGTGCTCTGTATCCTTTCTGTTTTGTTTTTAAGGAAAAATACTAACTTTGGGGCTGTATCCAGAATAGCATCA
The DNA here is from genome assembly GCF_034190915.1 of Cavia porcellus. Classification (NCBI taxonomy): domain Eukaryota; kingdom Metazoa; phylum Chordata; class Mammalia; order Rodentia; family Caviidae; genus Cavia; species Cavia porcellus. The sequence continues at coordinate 2,842,189 of NW_026947493.1, forward strand.
TCCCCATGGGCATTCCCTCCTACAGTTTCAGAGGGCCTTTGATAACCACTTCAGAAAATGCAGAAGATCTTGCAAACAGATGAAATCATCAACACTGAAGCTCTTAGAAAAGGAAAGAGGAAAAGGACAGAGACAATGGACTCAGAAAATGCAAACTGTGACATGGATAAAGGACAGGTTGGTTTTCTGTGGTCTTGATTTAATTTGATTTTTACCATAGTTCTCAAAAAACTATTAGAACTTTCCCCATTCTGTTAATTTATTCTTCCTTTTACTTCTTTATTTGATTAAGAGAATATCATTTCATGCTTTCTTTTGAATGTCAAATAGGCTGATTTAGAAGCATAGATGATTTGCCTACTTTTGTTTAATTCTGACCAAATGTGTCATTCTTCAAACTTTGCTTACTATTCTGGGAAATTAAAACTACCCTAACTGTCAGAAAATATTCTTCTCCATAAAACATATTAGAGAAACTGAATATCTCTTCTTTAAGACTTACTGCTCACTCTTCTTTTCATCCTACACATTCCTGGCCACCCCATAATCCATTCCCCTCCAGCACTTTAGGAAGCCAATCAATATTTTCATCTGTATTCTTATTTGTATGTCTTTGTAATACATGCAATGTTTTATGTTCATGTATTCTTACTTCATTCTTTAAGCATGTTTCATTCTTATGGTTTAAAACATTTTTAGAAGACAAACAGCAAAAATCTCCCTCATATTCCTGTCTTCTACCCACCCTGTCAAATCCAACCCCATCCTGATCCACACCCCTCCCCACTACAGAGAACCACATTTACTGCTTTCTTTCTTATTTACCCTTCCTGTGTTTCCTTGTTCAACTAGAATAAATATGAATATACATTGTTACTGCTGTTTGAAATAAAAAGTAATTTATCATATATGCTGCTTTATATTTCCATTTTTCTATAATTTCAAGATCTTTCCATTAATAGACAGCTCTCTCTTTTTTACTGCTCCATATTACTCTAGGCTTTATTTATCCAGTCTCCTGTGATAGATGGGATTGTTTTTGATCTTTTTAAGTTATAAATCACTCTGTACTGTTGACCTCATATATATATATATATATATATATATATATATATAATTTATCAATACATTTATATCATCCCACATAATATAAACCTTAATTTATTTCTGATTTTTCCAATCAGCATTATTTTTATAATGTTATATTTATAAAATTTTTGGTACATAATATGATGATTAGGATAAATATAAATAGTGACATGGTTACTGTAGTGAAACAAATTAACATTATAATCATTTCATATAGTTATCAACACTTATTTCTAGGGCAAGAATAGCTAAAGTCTTTTCATTTAGTATAAATATCAAATGTACCACAATTCTGTTACCTGCAGTCCCCATGTTGAACATTGTATGATTTTGCAACCTATGATGACCTGACTGTCCCATTTTCCAAGCCCCTCTCCCACCTACTACTGGTATAGTACTGTTTTATTTTCTATATATATTTGAGGGGTTTTGCTTTTGTTTTAGGGTCTAGTATGAGTGCTACCATGCAATATTTTTCTTTCCATGTCTGATTTCACTTAATATAATGTCTTTCAGTTTCATTCACCCTGTAGCAAACAGCAAGATCTTATACTTTTTAAAGGCTAAATGATGTCATTGTATACATTTGCATATATATCATATGTATATAATAGTTTCATTATTAATTCATCCATTGATGGATGTTTACATTATTTCTGTAGTCAGTCCTCTTTTCAGCATCTGTCTGTGTTGCTCAGTACATATCTGATCCATTGCCTCTACCTGTTGTGTAGTACCATGTTTGTTTATCTGTTCCTGCAGTGATGTGTTCCTCCAGCATCTTGCTTCTACAAACAATGACAAAATCTTTATATTTGTCTTTTAAGATACAGTGTGAAAATTTGTTCGGAATAAAGACAGAGGAGGGGGATTTATGGCTTAGAAACTGCATGATGATTTCAGGTACATCTGACTAGATATTAAGCTTGTTTTTCAGAATATTCATTACTCTGCTTATGCAGCAGCAATGTGTAAGCATTCCCCTTATTTATACCCCTTTTGCAACACTTAGCATTAATATCTATGTTTCTAATTTTTGCCAAATTGATGGGTGAAAATATCTCATTGTAAATTCTTAGTGCAGGTTTTGGAGGACACAGGAGTGCTGATATTAAAAGTCTTGGATGCCTCCTGAAGGCAGCCTGCATGGTCAGGGAGACACAGCCAGACCTACCTCTGCACACCCATCCACCACTGCTGGAAATCTTGCCTCCCTTCCGTAACCAGCATGGGCAGGGAGAAAGAACCCACAGGCCACCACTGGAGACCCTTGCTTCCTTTGGGCAGCCAGTGACCACTGAGAGAATCACACAAACACACCCCTGTGTGCCTGCCATCATAGAAGGACCCCAGTGTAGACACGCAGGCCAAGAGAAGAAGCAGCCCAGCCTCCACGAACCCCTGGCCATTGAGCAAGCCCCATGTCCTGCTACCTCCCTGGGAAGCTGGGTTCAGAGAAACCCAGGTGCCTGGCCCATTCCCCTACACTGTGGTGGGGCAGCTAACATGGGAAGCAGTGGGACCCCATAACCAACTTTTCAGAAGGAACCCAAGAGAATGTCAAGACAAAGGAGCAAAAAGGCAATCTCAGACCTCCAGCCCACACAGAACAAGTCTGGGAGATAGAATCATGGAAGAAAACGGAAGTCACATACTTGAAATCTCTGAGGATAGCAACTGAAGTAAAGAAACAACTTCATGAGACTGGAAAAGCAATCAGATCAGAAATAATGCTCAGGTAAAAGAAGAAATCACAGACATAGTGAAAGAATTGCTCAGCATATCTAAAGAAACCTGCCTCTACCTGCTGGCCACTGCCACCAGAAGGCTCCTTCCTGTGGGCAGCTAGCATGGGCAGAGAGAACCAGCATGTCGACCTCTGCTTGCCAGGCTGCTGACAGTAGGAGGCTTGCTTCCTGCAGGCAACCAGTGGGAACAGGGCCAGGCAGCCATTTAGCCCCATGCACGCCATCCACAGGCCACCATTGGAGATCCTTTGTTCCTTCCGACAACCACCACCCACTGGGAGGATCAGACAAACACACCCATATGTGCTTGTCATCATTATGGGAGTCCCAGTGTAGACATGCAGGCTGAGAGAATCAGCCCCATCACCACACACCACTGGTCATTGGGAAAGCTCCAGTGTAATTACACAGGTCTGGAGAAGCCCACCCCATGCCCTGCTACCTCCCTGAAAACCTGGGGTCAGAGGAACCCAGGTGCCTGGCCCATTCCCCTACACGCAGAGGGGCAGCCAATGTGAGAAAGGTGCCCCACAACCTGCTTATTGGGAAGAACCCAGGAGAATGTCAAGACAAAGGAGCAAAGGGCAATCTTAGACCTCCAGCCCACAGCCCTCACAGAATAAGTCTGGGAGATACAGTCATGGAAGAAAATGGAAGTCACACACCTGAAATCTCTAAGAGGATAGCAACTGAAGTAAAAAAGAAAACAACTTCATGAGATTGTAAAAGTAATCAGATCAGAAATAATGCTCAGGTAAAATAAGAAATGAAAAACATAATAAAAGAATTGCTCAGCATATCTAAAGAAGACATGGATAAAAAAGAGAAAAGCATAGGAAAATGCTGGAAAACTTGAATGAACAATATAGAAAGGAATTACAATGTATGAAACAGATTCAAAAAGATTTCCAGGAAATTAAAAAGTCGATTGAAAGCTGGCAAAACTGCTTGAAAGAGACTGAAGATAGACTTCCAGACCTGAAGACAGGATTGCAGCTAGTGATTGTGAAAGGAAAGATCTTTTAAAAATAATGAGGAACCAGGAAATAGCAATTCAATGGCTGTAAGACAATGCAAAGAAAAATAATTTAAGAGAAATAGGGAATAATATAGAACTCCAACTAGCAATAGCCAGACATATAATAATCAAGATTCCAGACATTCAGCACAAGAACAGAATATAAAATCTGTAAGAGACAAAGAAGCAAATCACCCGTAAAGGAAACCAACCCAAATCATAGTAGACTTGTCAACACAAACCATCAAGTTAACAAGAGTCTAGAGTGAAGTGTTTCAAATCCTCAAAGAAAACAACTTCCAACCCACATTGATGTACTCTTTCAAAATTGATGGAAAAATAAGATACTTCCATGATAAAGAACAACCGAAGAAATTCATAACCACTAAACCAACTCTAGAGTGCTGAAGGATATTCTAGAGAGAGATAAAGATGACCGTGGTTCCAGCTTCAGCAGCAGAGAAGGATTACCAAGCTAGACAGGCAATTGAATGAAGGGAAAAGTGGAGGGCCAACAACCGGAGGATAGCAGGGCAGAGACAAGCCAATGTATGCTGGTTGTAACCATTAATGTAGATGGCCTCAGGTCAGCAATAAAAAGAACCACAGGGAAAATGGATCAAGAAACAAGATCCATCAATATACTATATACAAGAAACACATTTAACTCGAATTTTATAGACTAAAAATCAAATTGTTTCACATGATAGAAGACCCTCCCAAAAAGCAAAGGTAACTTGCTCATGAACTGCCAAATGGATAAAAAAAATATGGTATTTTCATACAATGGAAAGCTACCCAACTATAAAGTAGGATAATCTCAAGGCTCCTGTAAGTAAATTGACACAACGGGTGCCCACTGAGTTGTCTCCCTAGCATAACAAGCTGAAGGAGTTAGTGGGATCCAAAAAGCACAATAGATACTATGAATGTGATAGGGGAGGAAATGACTTAAAAGGGAAAGTGGTAACCACTGTTAATTTCCTGTTATCTTGTTTTGAATTCTTATATTTTCATAATTTTGTTAGGTTTGATTTTATTGCGTTTTGTTTTGTTAGATTTTACTGTGATGGTATAGGCAGCTATTTTGAAGATAACAAGATGTATTATGGTAACCACTGTTAATTTCATATTATCTGGTTTTGAAGTCCTATAATGCTTTCATTCTTTTATTTTCATTATGTGTTGTTTTATTTGATTTTATTATGTGTCATGGTATGGATAGCTGTTTTGAAAAATAACTGTGTTATGTTATGCTATGTAAGCCATTGTTTATTTTCCTGTTATCTTGTTTTGAAGTCTGTAATGTTTTCATTCTTTTGCTTTGATTAGTTTTGTTCTGTTTTGTTTTGTTTGATTTTATTGTGTGTGATGGTGTAGACACGTATTTTGAAGGAAACAAGAGACATTATGGTAGCCATTGCTGTTTTCCTGTTGTCTTGTTTTGAAATCCTGTGTTGCTTACATTGTTCTCTTCTGATGCTTTATTGTGTTTTGTTTAGTTTGGTTTTATTCTCTTTAAAAGAAAAATTTTAAGAAAAGTTCTTGGATATAATTCCTTGTATATATACTAAAAGTTTATTTTACTTATAGGTCAAACTCATGAGTGATAATCTTTACAAGGTAATGTCAAAATGTTTTCCAAAGTAGTATACCAATTCTTGTTCTACCAGCAATACATAGGAAACTCCAGGGGCTGATGCCTACCCTATGCATGGGTTTATGAAACTCCATCATTTCTCCCCAAATGATACTTTGCCCCAAACTTTATGTTTTCTTTAACTGCTAAAGAGGCTGAGCATTTTTTTGTATACTTATTGCCTGTGTATGTACAATTCTGTAAAATAGTTCTTCCTGTCATTTGCTCATTTTTTGTTGAAGTTCCAGGTTATTGTTCCTTATTGATTTGTAGGGGAGAAGAGATACACACACACCTTTATTATTTAACAAAGCAAGTACGCATCTTCCATTGGTTCAATGTCTTTTCCATTTCTTTAAATGTTCATTAATAAACAAAGTTCTTAACTTTATGTATTAATCTTTTTTAAAATCTGTCAGTCAAAACATATCTACTTTTATTTTGTTAAACAACTTAAAGGTTTACTTTTGATGTTTAAATTCTTGATCCATCAGGGTCCATTGTCTTTATCTTTTTCCAAAGTGTTTTATCAGCTTTCCCAGCTTCATTTGTAGAACAGATCCCACCTCACCAAAAGTCCCCATGCTGCTCTGTCATAACCAGAATTTTTTGTATTCCTGTGTCTATTTTTGGCCTTTCTATTCTATCACTTACCTGTGCTGTCTATCCCTTTACCTATTCATATCCTATTAATTGTGGCAGATTTTCAATAAGCCCTTGTACCTGTAAAGAAAAACTTAATTATACTTCCTCAGGAGTTCTTTGGATATTCTTCACCTTCTGATCACTCATCTAAATTTTAAAATGAAATTAAGTTCCAATACTTTCAGATTTTTGTCAGAATTATATTAACTCTATACCTCATATTGAGAATAATTAGTATATTTATATTATAGCTTTTTTATTTTTGAACATGATGTTTTTCTAGATAACAGTGCTGGAGACTGAACCAGGGACTCACACACATACTTGTCAAGTGTTCTATTGCTGAGCTATGTCCCAATCCATAATCATTTTTCAGTAGAGCTTTTTTATTTTCTTCCTGTCTTGCACATCTTTTGTTGTGCTTTAATGACATCTGTTCTCAGAGCAGTATTTGAGCATAAATATACAATATGTAAGCTCAAGGGGTTGGAAACTATCAAGAAGTGATATAAAAATTATTTCTTAGAGATTTTTAAAGAAATATTTTATGGAAGTATACATGCCAAACAATACACAGATCAAGAATGTCCAGTTGGATAAGTTATTACAAATGCTACCCATCCACATCAGAAATTAGACCACTGACATCCCATAAGATGCCCTGCTGCACCATTGTGACTTCCATCCTGTACTTGTTCGTGCAGGTAACTACTTTTCTGACTTAATACATGATGTGCTTTTGAACAGTGGCCACTAATTGTAGTTGGTATACGGAAGCAATGAATTTTGTACTTCCTGCCTGTCATGGTTTATGTCAGTGCCCTCACCACCAAGCCTCATGCAATCATGGATGCAACCAAATCTAGCATTTGTGATTGGTTCATTGTCTAGCACTGGAATTGGTGGAATGAGTGCTGCACCTGCGCAGGGGTGGAGCCAGCATACAATGTAAAGGCAGCAAGAAGGTTTGTCTCTCTCTTTTGCACTGTACCCTTTTTTCCCTTTCCCGCCCCCATGAATGCCCCCCAAGCCATGCCAACCTGCCTTGCAGCTAGCTGAGTATAGACTGAAACCTCCAAGAATTTTAAGAAATAAACCTTTCCTTCCCTGATTTTGGGCATCAGGTATTTTGTCTCAGCAATAAAAGCAACCAAGACAACATTATCTTGTTCAGATTTCCTATTTTATTGCATGATATTTATATATAACTTAACAGATAAAGGCAGTAAGGTTCAAATTTTGAAGCATTTGACTTAAGACAAAGTGCATTTCACAGCACCCTAGATTTAAATGGCAGTCTTGTTTATTCTGCTCTGTTATGCTAATACAGTATACAGAAACACACAGGCCCTGTGAAGTTGAAATCACGGTCAAGGTGGCCTCTGTCCTTCGCAGATTTTTTGTTAGACCCTAACAATTGTCCAGAGACCCCTGTAGTTCCATAGAAACTGCAAATATTTTCCGAGATTGTTTTTTTGGCAGGAGGTATGCAAGTAGCCAATCCGAGAGCAAGATTTAATTCTATTGCTGTTGATTGGTTGCCGCCCTGTAACTATCTCTGGCACGTGCACTCCCGTACTCTGTTTTGTTCTTGCTAAAGCACCAAAGTCCCTAAGATGCTTCCAAAATGCCCCACACCTTCTCAGGCTTTATTAATACACAGTATTTTATTAAGTTACACAACTGCAGGAGACGTCATATATTTAGAGTTTAAATTATTAAAATAGACATTCTCCTGATGACATCTGAAATTCTCAGTTTTTCCCAATTCATGGGTGCTCTGGGAACTAGCAACGCTGGCTGCATAGCAAAAAGGGCTGGCAGGAACAGGGACTTCAGGCTTGATGAAGCCTCCTGGGTGCACAGAGCTTGGGAGAAACCACATGTGGCGCTGTGACCTATCCTTCCTTTTGCTTGCCATGTTTCAGAGAGACCCATACTCAGGAAACGCCTTTCTGCCTGGCGAGAGCTCCAGTGAGGATGAGACGCCCTTGGCAGAGCTGTCAAAGGAGGAGTTGTGTGCCAAGATAAAAAGTCTGAAAGAAAAATTAACGAACACTCGGAAGGAAAACAGCCGGCTGCGACAGTCTTTGGTCATGCTACAAGGTAAACCTGGAGAAAATTGATAGGAATACACAACCAATAGAAAGCACTGTAAATCAGCTGCCATTAGTACTTTACAGAGCTTAAAAGTCGTATTTTAAGAAAATCACTTGACTTACTCAGCTATAAAAAAGGTTGATCTTGAGGCCTTGATAGGTAAATAGAAGCAACTTGAAAATATCCTCACTAGTGAAACAGAAAAGACTCACATTAGTAAATATCACATTGTCTCTCTAATGTAAAAAATAATAAAAACTGATAGAATCATGGGATCTAAAATGTATAATAGAGATTGTGAAAGGGAAGGAAAGTGCTCTAAAAAAGTATAATGGTATGTATAGTGTGTAAGATAGATGACTGTGTTACTGAGTATCTGTTGTAACACTGAACAGAAGGATTTGCATTGTCAGTATTTGAATGTCTAGCCACTATTTATGTTTTGATTTTGTGACTTTGGCAACTATTTTTTTAAGACAACAGTGAGTAATGTATCAACTAGTAATTCTATGATGTTAAATTTTTTTTGAATTCGGCATTGTTCTACCCCTTTTTTCTGTTTTTTTATTTTCTTTAATTTTCTTTTCTTTCTTTGAAAAAAAAAAGAGAACAATATGCAATGTAACAACCATTGTTAAATTTCTTTCATTCTGTTTTGAAAACCTATATTATTATTTTGAATTTGCTGGTGTTGTTTGTGTCTTTTGCTTTTTGTTTTTCCTTTCTGACTTTTCTCTTTTTAAAATAAAATTTTTAAAAATTAAAAATTAAAAAAAAAGAAACGATTAAATCACAAGATTTAAATATGGACACATTCTATCAAAACATCTAGTTTATTGCTCAAAAGTGTTAAATTTTTCTCCAAAGTATCCAATATTGTATTTATTTAATATTGTTCAACAGATATTTATTGAACATTTAATATCGGACACTCACATGGTACCCCCTAAAGGGAAAAGACGACTAAGAACAGCAAATTACATTATCTCATTCCTCATTTTGTTAGAAAAAGCTCTAGAAAAATGCAACTGGTGAATTCGTTCTGAAAGCACTGGAATTAATGATTCTATGGATTACATTTTTGTTTTTCTGGTGGGAATAGTAGTGTGGGAGAATGCATCCCATTGGAGGCATATAAAGGACAAAGATCAGCATAAGCAAATCGAAAACCACTTGCATTAATACCTATTCATAGGATCCAGTGTTGTGTTTGAATGGTTTTCATTTTGCTGTTTATTGATTTTTGCAGTACTAAGAACAAAACTCAGGGCTACATCGCCAGCCTTTATTTTTAGACAGGGTCCTGTGAAGACAGTCTCTGCCCCAGGACTTCAGGTCCCACCATTCCACTAGGGATGGGTTAGAACTTGCAATCCTACTGCCTCAGCCTCTCAGCATGGGATTACAGGTGTGCAACACCACATCTGAGTGTTTATTTATCATCAGTTATGTTCTCATTTGTAGCTAAATACTGGGCATTATTTAGACAGCTGAATATCCAACATTTCCTATGTTGAACAGCGTTGTGTTGTAAACATAAATATGCAGAACATTTTGGAAATAGATACCTCTGGCTGCTGTGTACAGAGTCTGCACAAGTGTCACCAAAAAGAAACTAAAGAAGGACCAACAGACATGTATGACAGTCATCTAGACTAGAATGGTACCCGCCTACCCTGAGCAGTGGCTGTGGAATGGAAGTTTCATGGCATATCAAAAGGCAGAACAATAGAAGATACATGGAATACAGTGAAATGAGGTTCAAAGTTGGCAGAGTAATAAGTCCCATGTTTCTAAGAATACCCATTACATTTAAGGCTTTACAGCCTAAGTACAAATAGCCACATAAGTGTGGAAAGCTATTTATTCCATTAACAAGCTGTTACCCCCTACTTCTTCACCTTAAACCTTGCACTTTTATAATTGGTATTTTCTCCTGGTAAGATCTTTGTGCTTTTCAAAGAAAATACAATTTCCATTTTTATATAACCTCTTGAAAAACATTGGGGGTAGGAAAAGCTCATTCATATAAAGTTAGAATAAATTGCTTATTAAAAGCATTAATTTTGGTTGCCATTCTACTTATTATCTTTACAATTTTGGCCATTTCCTTACCTACACAGTGGGTACAATATGTCATTTTCTTGTTGCTATGAAGAGTGAATGAGATAATTACGTAAGGTGCTTTACTCAGTAGTATAAGAACTCATTCAGTAATGGTAGTTATTATCTGCATAACCCCCCCCCCATTATAGACCATTTCCTATTATAAATATTGACCAGAAAATTCTAAATAATGGCCTACAGAAGCGGCTTCAATGACACACAGATATGTAACAAGTTTCCTCTCTGTCTGATTGTTCTTTCTTTCCTCTACGGACTCCTGACACTCCTTCCTTACTCTTACTTGAGCACTTTGCTTTCTACTTAAGGGAGAATAGGAGGAGATGAAGAGAGTGTGAATCAAGCCATTGCTGTAGAGATGCTGCCTCATTTCCTGCAAGATCCGGGTTTCCTTCTCTAGTGAATCATTCCGTTTAGCATACCACCATTTCTCCAATTAAAAAAAAACATTTTCAGGGCATTTGCTTCTGTCCTATTTCTCTCCTTTCCTTCATAGAAATGCTCCTCCGAAGGCATGACTGTGCGCACGCCAGCTTCCCCTGTTGCTATATCTGGCTTCCATTTGAAGAGTCCGTTATGGCTTCTCTTCTCTGGATCCTCAGTGTTTACAAGGCTGCAGTGACGGAGTACTGTGACGGGACTGCTAACTCAGCAAGATTATTTCCTTGTAGTTCTAGAAGCTAGAATTTCACAGTTGAGGAATGTTCCCCTGCAGGGGCGAGGGAAGGCCTTTCTTTTACTTTGGGGTCGTTCCTTGGCTTAAGGCAACAATCTTAATGCTGGTGTTCACATGCATTTCGCCTGTGTGTTTACCACTTCCTGTAGAGATATTTCCCTTTTCCTCAGAACAGTAGTTGTATTGTATTAGGGCCCGCTCGCCAACCTCATTTCAACTCAGTTACATTTATAAAAATGCAATCTCCAGATGAGATCATAGTCTAGGTGTTAGGACTCCAGCATATCCCTTTGGGGACACAGGTTCAGTCCCTAATGTTCTGCATTCCTAGACCTGGGGATCACTTCTCAGTTGTCCTCTTAAGCACACTGTAGCCAACATTTTCACACAGATGGGCAACTCTTTCCTTGACAAGTTTTCATTTTGCTTCCAAGACACTTTCCTCCCTGAATCACTGGTCATGTAAGAAGTGAAGACAAATGTAATGGAAAGAATTCCAAGAACTGAGACAGGTGTATTATCAAATACTCAGGAGGGGACAGTGAATTAGGAAACAGTCTGAAATAAAAAGACTACCCAGTCTCCACATGGTATTTTTCCCTGGATGGCTGACACATCTCAAACCACATTCTTTTTTTCTTGTATGAAAAAATAAAATTTCATAACAAATTAGTAAGAGAATAACAAAAGTATTGTCTCCTCATTCAGTTCCAAATCACATTCTTGACTTTGTTCTGTTTCTTTTGTCCTCATCTTGGTTAATACTAACTTCATTGCTCCATCCTCAAACAAACAAAACCAGGATGTTATGTTTGGTTTCCATGTTTGTATCCAACACTCAGCGTGAGATTTCAGTGGTCAACACTCAGTATGTTTTTGGCTCAGCTTTATTTAAATATGACACAAAGCTTAATATAAGTATTTTAAGCCCTTTCTTTTATTAAAATCCTACCAAAAATAAATTAAAATTCACAAAAGTAATGAAATCAAAGAGAAGACCACGCTGGATAAAGTGTGCCAGTAAAATTTTAGAAGATGAACGAGAAGCAGATAGATGGGCGAAGAATGACTTTTTCAGGCCAGAGATATAGCTCAGCAGCATAGATGCCTGCCTGGCAAGTACAAGGTCCTGAGTTTGAGTCCTGATACAAAAAAAAAGAGTGACTTATTCTGGAAAAAAATGGAAAAGCTGGACATTCTATATCTATGATGGTAGAGAAGAGACAGGTAAAGAAATTTTTAAAAATAAAGCAAATCATATCACAAAACTTCTAAAGCAAAAAGCTTCAAAAGTTGTGCCTGTGAAAAGGTTTATGGCAGACCTGATAGTAAGAAAATTGGAAAAATCATTGAAGAACCTATGTAAAAGCCTTTTCTACAGCAAATTCACAAGTACACTGTTCCAGTGTAGCCTGCAGCAGACACTCCTCACCTTAGCAGGAGCCAGAGCTTTCTCCCCGGAGGGGGTGAGCCATTGCTCTTCATTCAGGAGCACCAGGCACAGCGGAGGAAAAAGGGGAGGATTAGTTGAGCAAATTCTCTAACATGGAAAATGAACCAGATATCAAAAGGCAATTCCACTAAGAGATGACATTGCATCAGTGAAATAAAAACAGGGTGGTTCTACAACAGAATATTAACAGAGCAATGTGGGAAAACCTAGAAAATCAACAAGATGCCTCAAAGTTGAAGTTCAGAAGATATGGGAACAAAATGATAAAGCAAAAGAAAATATAAAAGATTTTAAAACCAGAGAATTAGTTCAAGAATCCCAACGTGCAAAGGGTCTTTTTGAGACAGGGTCTCACTGTGCAGTTCAGGCTGGCCTTGAACTCACTTAGTAGTCCAGGCGCTCCTCAAACTTGCAGCAGTCCTCCTCCCTCAGCCTCCTGAGTGCTGGGAGTACAGGTATGAGCCACCATGCCCTGCTCAGTCATTTCTTCATATATCACAGATCACTAGGTTTGGGGATTTTGTTGTCTGTCTTTGTGGTGTTGAGAACTAAACCCAGGGCATTCACAGTGAACTATATTCCCAGTCCTTTTTCTTAGTTTTGTATTTTTGAGACAAGGTCTTGCTAAGTTTCCCAGCCTAGGCTCAAAATTGTCACTGTTTAATTACTAACCTAAAAGAAAAAGGGTCGCAGTTTCACATACCTGGTATTCAACTTTGTGGGAGCCTGAAGCAGGAGAATTTTAACTTCAAAGCCAGCCCAGGAAACTTGACAAGACTTTGTCTCTAAAGTTAAAAGCTGAGGTGTAGCTCAGTGGTAGAGTGCTCCTGGGATCAATCCCCAGTAGTGCAGAAAAAGAAATAAAAAGAAGGAAGGGAAGGAGGAGGGAGAGAAAGGAGGGAGAGAGAATCTATTCACAATAACTACAAACAACCATAAAATATTTACCAATCAAATTGTGTGGGATCTGTGAAGAAAAAATATAAAACTGAGAACTATACAAACTGAATAAATGAAAAGACATGCCACATTTATAGACAGAAAGAAAATATGCCAGTTTATCTGCAAATAAATGAAATCCCAATCAAAACACTGATGATCATTCTGTTCTACTATCTGACCAGATTGATTCTAAAATTAACCTGAAAAAATAAACAGGTAAAATCAATTGAGAACATTGTAAAAAAGAAAAATATGAATGCAAGATCTGTCGCCATTGAATTGTATAATAACTAAAGCTTACATAGCCCTTGCTGCAAACCAGTCGCAGTTCATGACCTCCAGGCAGTATTTGCCTGTCACCCAGATAGCAAGTTCTATTTTCTCCATTTTAGATTAAGAACCTGAGACATAGTAGTGAAACAACTTGCTCAAGTCTACACAGACAATAGATGGATACTATTTCATACTTAACAGAAGTTAGCAAGCAAGATGCATGTCCCCAACACAGAACTTACTGTATAAAGAAGTACCCTAGCAGATGTGATGCATATACCCCTGTAATCCCTACTGCTCATTAGGCTGATGTAGGAGGACTGCAACTTCAAGGCCAACCTAGGCAATTTAGGGAGACCCTGCTTAAAAGTAAAAAATAAACAGGACTGGGGACTGTAATAGTTCAATGATGGAGCATTTACCTAAGGTTTGTGAGGCCATAGGTTCAAACTCCAGTATTGAAAAAGTCCTAACAAACTTCCTTGATTTAAGCCCTGGCTCTATTGTCTGTCTGTCTGTCTGTCTTCTAATGTGTAACCTATGTAAGTTGCTGAACTCTGCACCATCAGAGACGACAGTTTTCTCAAAACAGGCCCATAGCCAAATGCTGCATGAGAATCTGCTACTGTGATGTTCCCACCATCACAAGTCAGCAAGACCAGCCTTGTCTGTCTACGACTGAGCGGTGTAGGGCACTGCTCACTCTTTGGCCAAAGGCTTCCCTGCCATTTTAAATTCTTAAAATGCTGTGAACAAGGGGCCCATGTTTTCATGCTGCACCAGGCCCTGCAAATAATGTTGCTGTGTAACAAGTCCTCGGAGTCAACTGGGAAAAGGATGAATTATTCAGCCATCGTGTAGAGAATACTGATGCTATATGTCAGGTCCTCATTTCATACTGTGCAGCACATGAAAAGCAGATTATACAGTTTAAATAAAACTCTGTGTCCTCCATTTGAAATTTTGGTTTGAACATAAAAATTTAATCTTTAAAAAATAGCATCATATATTTCCTAATACTGTTGACTGAACAGGCTTGGAAATAAGACCATAATGGTGAAGAGCATTTCTAGCTCCTGGATGTGGTCTTGTAATATTATGCCTCATACCAATTTTAGGCAATCTGGAATTTTGGGGGGCACTGGGTTTCCTTTGTCTTCCCCTGTTTCTTGTATTTTTGCTTAGTTTTGCTCCTGGAGTCTGCAGATTCTTTGGCCCAGTACCTGTTGCTCAGGAGTGCCCCATGAACAACTGTTCATGACCTCCAGGCAACCCGGGTATTGGCACAGACAGAAAACCAGTTACCAGCTTCTGCTGCGTTGCCTTGTCTGTGGTAGCAATTCAGTGACCATGATGACACCAAATGTTGCAGGCTTTTGACAGTCCCTGGAACCACTCATTAAACGCCATTCCCCAAAACAAAGTGGACTCTGGTTTCAGTGCAGACTGTTAGGCCCCTTGCTGTTGACCTGCCAGCTCCAGAGCACTGCTTTCTGAGGGCATAGCTGGGAGAGCCAGAGCTCAAACTCACCGCATGCTCCATGACTTCTTTGTCTGAGGGTTGCTGGGCAGATCCAGCCTGGCCTCCCACAGCAGAAGAGAGGCCTTGTTATCCTCCAGGTCTTGGTCCCGGCCTACCAAAATAGCAAATATATGAGTTAATACTTAACTGAGCTTAATGATAAATGATTACAAGAATAAAAGAGTACACTAAAAAAACCTGCTATTTTTAAGAGAAAAGCCAAAACTGTGTGTTCCTGTACATTTACTTATTTATCTTGAGACAAGATCTCCTTATGCGTCCAGGAACCTTGAACGGGCAATGTGGGTCATGAATTTCTAGGTTCAGAAAAGAGAGCAGCTCAGCAACACTGAGTCCGGAAACATTCACTTGTCTTGACCTTCTTCTTTTGCACACAGGAATTTTTAGCATTAAGATGATCAGAGATGCATGAGGTGATGGATGTGCTAGGGAGTCTGTCAGAGTTTTGTTTATAATAAAATAAGAAGCAATGCCATGCCCCACCCCAGAAAAGCATTTTAATAAAATATACAACACCAATATCTTGGAATATTTAGGAGACCATTAAAATTATGTTTCAAATGGAAAATAAGCCATCAGTAGGTGAGTAGGTACAGTCATTGCAGAGTACTAATTGTGGAGGATTGGAATGCTAGTTAGCCACAAAAAGGAATGATTATTCATACATACAGCAGGAATGAATCTTAAACTATTATGTAAAGCAAAAGCAAAAAAGAGAGTAGGGGGAAAATGTGTATTTAAAACCTTCATATGCAGTTCTGGAGTAAGTAAATAAAACACTAACCTGTATGCCTCTGAGGTAAACCCAAAGATTTTCTTACAAGGTTGTTGTTGTTAACTTTTGTTTCTTTGTTGTTGCCACTGCTGCTACTGTTGAAATGAGGTCTCACTGTGTTGCCCAGACTGGGCTTGAACTCACAACCCTCCAGCCTTGACCTCCCTAGTAGCTGGAATTACAGGTTTGTGCCACTGCTGCTGGCTTTGCTGTGTCTTGGGAGTGTGAACCCAAGGTAACCATTTGTCAAACTCATCTCCTTTATGTACTTCATTTCAGCTCACACTTGAGGTAAGAAGATTCAAAGTTTAATTATGCCTCAGAAACTTGTATTTTCCAGTTAGGCATGATGGCTCAGGCCTGTAACCTCAGAACTCAGGAAGCTGAGACAGCCGATTGCTGCAAGTTTGAGGCCAGACTAGGCTATACAATGAGTTCAAGTCCAGTTTCAGCTACATAATGAGACCTCATCTCAGAGGGGAAAAAATCATATTTTCCAAGAAGGTTTAATAAAATAGATAAAGGATTCACTTTACAGTTTTAATTTGAAAGAATTAAACGGGAAAGACTCATAATGATACAGTGCTATGTATACAGTCAGTTTATATAAAATAAAATATATGAATAAAAATAGAGAAAAATGGATAGAAATGACAAAGGTTATATGTTAATGAACATATGCTTTCATGGTTGAAAAAATAGTCATTATTCATAAATTACTACTTAAGTAATTACTCTTAAATTATTCTCGCTCTATTCCAAATTCCCTTTTTCTCTTGATAGTCTACTTTTGGCCTTTCAGCTCTTCAAACACAAAACTTGCATTTCCTGTCCCTCTAACGACCCTGCCACCATTCTCTGCAGCTGATTCGTTCCTGCTCAGCCTTCAGCTCACAGGTCAACCCTGACACCCTCAGAGCAGCCCTTCTTGCCCCTCCCTGGGCAAGCCCTACCTTAGGAGCCTGAGACCTCTTCTTTGTGGCACTTGAGAGCCACAGTTTTCAATCTCTTTGCATGCAACTTCTTAGGCAAACTGCAAGGCTAAGGACATTGTCTTCTAGACCACCAACCCTGCCCAAGGCTCTGCTGCTCCCAGTGACAAATATGGAAATCTCCCCAAACTACCCTTACCTTCAACAATTTCACAAACACACTGTGTTCATGGTTGTATTTAATACAAGGTGAGGGTGCAAATCAGAACCTGAGGAGAAAGAGGGCAGAGACCAGAAGTTTCCAAATATGAACTGAAATAGCAGTTTGCTTCAGGATGCCTCACCTTCCAGCTCCTATGTGTGACACACGCACATGCCACAGCACTGGCCTCCAAGAGGCTGACCCAGAGGGTCCCAAGTTTTGTTTTGTCATGTTGTACTGGGATCAAACTCACAACCTTGAACTTGCCAGGTAGACACTGGGCCACTAAGCTACAATCACCGGCCCCAACCCCAATTTTCACTGAGACTTCACTGTGCAAGCAGGATTGATTGATTCACTGCTTGATTGCCCTCTAGCTTGCACTCAGCCCCTAAATCACACAGTGGGTCTTTTTGGATTGATGGCAGTGGCCAACCCCTACCCTTGAGTTTTGAGGATGAAAAGTCCACAGTGGGTCATCCTATCAGCATAAACCATTAGGTGTGGTTTCCGGGACTTAATTGGATTAATATAGACTTCCTATCTTGTCAGGAAATTCTAAAGGTTTAGATTCAGCCCTTATGTCCTGGGAACTGGGGCAAAGTTCCAACCCTCTCTGAGCAAGACAGAAGAATTCTTACTGCACAGTTTGGTTATGTCAAAAATGTCCTCTCTCCTCCTTGACTCCGAACTCCAAAAGTGACTCCCAGTTCTATCCTGGGCGCATAGCACAATGGGCTATGCTGTGTAACATACATGGATTTGGATGTGAGATGATCTGATGCTGAAGCCTGGCTCTTCTTTCCACTAACTGGGTGACCCTGGGCGGAAGCCTTAACCTCTCAGTGCTGCCTCACTGCCCTTCCCTGCATGTTGGGAGGATGATAATCGGTGCTCCAATGACTGAATGAACGCACATCAGTAAAGTTCTCAGTATAGTGTGTGACGCAGTAAAAACTGGATAAGTGTCTAATGTCATTAAATACTCAATAAGTAACCACTGAAGAATAAGTGTCTATTACTTGGTAAGTGCTTAGTAAACATTTACTGAGACAATAGGAAGAAAGATCTTCTTAGTATATTTTCTTACTAACACAATATCATATGCACTAATGTGGGGGGACATGCCATTAATTATTCAAAAGCGTAGATCACTAATATGCTGTAAGGAAAAAAATGGAATTTAGAGTCTTCTCATCTCTTCAGCAAGGAGTGCCCTCAACCATTTAGTGAGGATCTGAATTAGAGTTTAAGGTCTCTGCCAACTCCAACATGTTTGTCCTTAGAAAACAAACTAGATAGAACAACAGAGAAGCCCATTTTACATGCAGGCATGAAAACTTTGAATATGTAAGTTTCTGTTGTAGTCAGGGGTTGTACGCAGAACAATTCAAATCAGGACATGGAGTTTATAATATTTTTATAATGGTCACCGGAAGTTAACACAGGAGAAGGCAGGAAATCTATCCGCAACACCAAAGACATAGATTATTTAGTCAAGAGCCTAAACCCCACGGCAATGTCCCACATGAGTCCAGATAAAAACCCAGAGCTCAGGACAATGCCTCCACGAGTCCAACTGGAGGTCCAGAGCCCACAAAAAGGACTCACGTCAGACTCTTTTACGGATTTATGCCGGGAAGACCCAGGGGTCAGCGGTGGAAGCCAGAAAGTCTATTCCAGCAGGATGAAGGAGCTGTGCCAGTGGGATGAGGGTTCTACACTGGAGCCGAGAAGTCACACTCACAACAAAGAGCGAGGCTGTCCTTGAAGGCACCACAGCTTGTCCTCAGCGACACGGAGGCCCCAAGGTCCTCCGACGACAAGCACAGTCGGGTACGTGCCAGGAAGCAGCGTGACAAGTTCATCCTGAAGACCAAGCAGCACATGTCTTCCCCTCCGGAGCCAGAAAGCAATGCTCAATATGAAGACCAAAGCTTCTCCAGGAGAAGCAACAGCTCAGACAGCAACTCGTAGGAGAACCCACAATGCCTTCTTAACGCCTCAACCCCCTCTCAACACCTCTCTTCTTCTCCACCTATTTATCCTGGCAACCCTCCTCAGGTGGAGCATCTTCTCTCAATGCATGCTGATGTAATCCAGCTGGCGTTAAGTTGACCACCAGTCTTCGAACCATAACAGTTTCCAATAACAAATGAAAGGACAGGGAATTTTCAGTTGATTATAAAAATTTGTGAAATGTTTGACAACATAGGTTTGAATTGCAGCAGTATACTTTTATTAATTTGATGGAATTTGATCCCTGGTAAACTATAAACAAAGGTCACAGAAAATTTATTTCAATCTGTGAGAAATAACTAATTTTGTTTTTTTGGTTTTTTGGGTGTTTTGTTTTGTTTTGTTTTGAGACCAGGGTCTGTCTCTGCAGTTCAGGCTGGCCTTGAACTCACTTTGTAGTTCAGGCTGGCCTCGAACTCGCAGTGATCCTCCTGCCTCAGTCTCCTAAGGATTAGGATTACAGCAAGTGCCTCACCATGCCTGGCTTTAGAAATGGCTAATTTTATCTTGGCACCCACACTGGCCTAACAGGAGCTTCTAGAAGGTGATTGATAGTTAAATCAATCTTGTCTCTAAGCCAAAGATAACAACACCTTCAAAGAATACTGTTAGCAATTTAAAAATCCACTTTTTTAAAAGACATTCTGTTTAGTTTCAAGGCAATGCGTATTCACTTAAATACAATAATCAAATGTTTTAAAACTGATTTATTATTAAGCAGCTATAAAGTCACTTAATAATGAAAGGTAAATTGTTTCCAGATGCATATTTTCCTAAGGTAGCAAATACTAACAATGCGTTCCGGCCCGCAGTGTGCACACGCGCATCCCAGAGCGACCTTGTGCCCTCTGCTAAAGCGCTGCCTTCTCCTGTGCCCTCAGTGCTGCCGCAGGCGGTCACACAGTTTGAAGAGCTGGTCTGGATGGCAGAGACCCTGCTGAAGGGCGGAGGCACCATGCCGACCCCTGCGTCCACCCTCTGGAGAGCAACCAATAACTCCTCGCCAGACTCCTTGGCCTCCACCTGCAGTAATTCCGCTTCGCACTCCAGCTCGCCAGCGTCCCCGAAGGCGGAGGGAGAGCATCCCCCGGAGGAGAAGCAGGTCAGTGGGGAACCGTTTCACACAAAAATTAAAACGAATGTGCAAGGCAGTTGTGTTCCATAGGACTACAGATAGTCCTCACTCAAGAAAGAGCCAGGCTGCTTAACTTCGGTCCAGGCGGGCCCTGCCTTCGGGCTGCACGCAGGAGCTGCAGGCCTGCTACCTAACACTGGCTTCTTTCGCGGGGTGTACACCCTGCAGGGTCGTCCTTTTGTGTTCTGTTACACGTTACAGAGCTACTCGAACAGTTATGCAAATAAAAGCGAAGTGGTCAGGTTGGACCTTCGCGTGACCACTCCTTTGCTCTCAGTACTGTAAAGTGCGCACTCCACACAGTTCCTCACTAGTGACCCAGGCGCAGGACTGGAACTCGGCCGTTAGGTGAGAAGTGCCTGCATTTCACTTTTACCATAAAAACTGCTATTTGTGAAACAAATACCTGGCTAAAGACAAATCATGGACAAATTGAAGTATTTAAATTTATTTTCTACAAGTGTATGTTTATGATACATAATAATCACATTCATTTTGGAGAATTGGTGCATATATATATTGCATCTTGATAATCTTTACTCTCCTTTTCCCATCTCCCCCAAAGTCGACGTTTTTAAAACTATGAAATTTTTGAGCCCATAACAAAAAGGTAGATACTAAGAACTATAAAATACTAAGAACTATAAAATTTTCATCATTGAGAAAAGATACATTTCAGCCTCTTCATGCTGGGTGAGCATAACTCTATTTTTCCATTTTTCTCTTAGTCAGAAAACAGAAGCCAAAAAGATAAGAGCTTAGTTAAAGTCAAGTATCAGCCTTGGGAAACATGCCTTTGTAAATGACAAGTGCTAACAATCTAATATTCACAATATTCAAATCTTTTTTCTTTTTATCGGTACCGGGGATCGAACTCATGACCACCTGCTTGCAAGGCAGGTGCTTATGCCACTGAGCTAAATCCCCAGCCCCTACAATTTTTTTTTTTTTTGGTCTTTTTCGTTTTTTATCGGTACCAGGAATCGAACTCACGACTGCCTGCTTGCAAGGCGGGCGCTTATGCCGCTGAGCTAAATCCCCAGCCCAGCCCCTACAATATTTAAATCTTAGTATTTACTTTCCTATGGCTACGTAACAATTTCCCACACAGTGGGTTTGTATGACACAAATTTATTATTTCAAATTGCCAAGTGTCAGAAGTCTGGTAGGTCTCACTGGACTAAACCAAGTACCAGCACATTGCTTTCTGTGGGCTTTAGGGCAAAATCTGTTTCTGCACATTCTGTTGGAGTCAAAGTTAGTTTCTTGCATACTCCTAAATTTTCCATCCCTTGCTGGCTGTAACCAGGCTGAAGGCCTTTCTCAGGCGATCACTTTCCTTGGGTGGCCGCCTGCTTCTACCCTCTGCAGAGCCACCTGTGGCAGGTCAAGTCCTTACTCATTCAATCTGTCCTGCTTCTGTCTCTCTTTTTGGACCTCCCCTTCTGCCTCCCTCCTCTGCGTTTAAGGATTCATGTGAGTAGACGGGGCCCCACCTAAATAATCGCCCATCTCAAGGTATTTAACTTTACTAGCATCTACCCAGTTATTTTTGCCCTGGGTAACATGTCAGTGCAGGGATTAGGATGTGGGCGTCTTCAGGGAGTCTCTCCTCTGCCTGCCACATTTCATTGGTAGTCTTGAGGACAGAACTGATTCTTGAAGCATCAAGTCCAGATTGTATGACAAGAATTTGCATATAACCTTGCATAGATACTTCGCAAACACTGAGAATTATCTCAAACATGTTTAATCCCTGAAATGTAAGTTGTATATTAGAAGTATAAAGTCCTCCCTTAAAGAATGTTGATATCATTCTCTGCTATGTTTTAACTCAATAACACATTTCTCTAATCATTTTCCTTTTTCTAATTTCAATTATCATTTCTTATTTTTTAGTTCAAGATTGAAAAATGGCAGATTGCCCGTTGTAATAAGAACAAACCTCAGAAGTTTATTAATGATTTAATGCAAGTGCTTTACACAAATGAATACATGGCCACCCACAGCTTGACTGGGGCAAAATCCTCCACTTCAAGGGACAAAGCTGTAAAGCCAGCTATGAATCAGAATGAAGTTCAAGAGATCATAGGTGATAATATGATTGCATTATACTGCCTCGTGAATCTGAAATTATTACATTCAAAGTCAATTTATTCTGTCAGGATCTTTGTAGAAAGTATTCTTTGAAAAAAATTTTAGAATGGTTTAATATTCTAATTCAATATGGAAAAGCTTTTAATTAAAGTGATTATTAAGTAGGACTGAAGCTAATATAACTGAAAAGTTTGACTTAATAAAACTCATAGCTTTAGAAAATAAAAGTTTCAAGTTATTCTAAAATAAAACTTCAACAGCAACTTGTATCTTGTTTTTCCAGTCTTAGTTATGGCTCATCTTTTATTCTACAAAGATAGAGGTTAATTTGACTATTCCATTTGTGGTTTTTAAATTATGCATCTCCTTAAATTCAGTCATCTGAATTTAAGAATTTAAGAAATTTAGAGATCCAAGAAATTTAGAGATTTGCTGATTCTGAGCTTAATATATCTCAGTTCTTGCTTAGAAAAAGATAGGCTAGAATATAGTTGTTTTGATTGATGTTAGGGATAGATAAAAATAAATTCCTTACATTTTGAAGCAAAGATATAGAATTCAAAGCAAGTTGTAGCATAAAATTTAAATGGTTCTATAGGACAATAAATTCGTATGTTCTTCATTTATTAAGTAGATCTGATGTTTTTTGCTTTGCTTTGAAAAACCTGCCTGTGTATTCACCCATTTATAAGAGTGCTACTTCGTAATATAAAGACAAAAATACAGTGTAGGATGTGTGGTGTGTTCCTAAGATGGAAAAGTCTTCTAAAATTATCCTATGTTATTATTGTCTTTTACAGGAGTAACAAAACAGTTATTTCCCAATACAGATGATGTTTCAATTAGAAGAATGATAGGGCAAAAACTAAACAACTGTACCAAGAAGCCAAATGCAAGCAAAAACCTTAACTCTCAGGATATTAAGTAGACGCCTTTGGTAAGTCTTTAAATCTTCACAGTCCTTCACTGTGGCAAGAGGATGACATACTGTTTATGCCAGGGGCACAGCGTCCTGCAAATACTCGGTACAGACTCCTGGTGACCTGCAGCATAATGTATCACTGGGGATGAGGAGGCGAGCTACAAAGGGAAGTTACACTTGGCGAATGCTGAGTTCCCTTTCCCAGACTCTCTCGGACATGTGGATACTCTTGATTTGGCCACGTGCACCAGAAACCTATAAAAAGGCAACGTGCTCTATGCCGTTCATTGTTCTCCCCCAAGTTTCCACCTGCGCTCTCTGCAGAGAATGTATCCCCTTGGGCTCACGGGCACTGTGCCATCCACCAGGTGTTTCTGCTCTGCGATGCAAGCTAGATCTGCAGGGCTCACAGGCATCGAGGCTGAGCGGTGGACAGCGGTGCTGCAACAAGGATGCAGTGACCTCCGCGCCCCACACGCTGCCTGTCCTTGCCTGTAGATGTTTTACAGTACTCTTTATCTTTTCCACTTTATTCTATCTTTGACTTCTTTTTGCCTGTCCTCTCCCTGGTTAAGCATCTCAGATGCCGCGTTGCTGTGGGCCCTTCCACTGACCATTCTAGGTGGGGTAGGACTGTAAGCAGTACAGCGCCTCCTCTCCACTGCCTAGAACCTCCTCTTCCTCCCAGAGGTTCCTTTATCAAATATGCTGCACAAGGAAGGCAGCTCTGAGGAAAGTAACAGGAGCATCTCTTCCTTAAAAAAATAGAATAAGGGCAGTGGAATCTTCCTCTTGGCTCACACATCCTGGTGACTTACAGAGCTGTAGAGCATATAGCTATTTGGGTTTTTTTTAATCCCTCAAGGAATATAAATTTCAGACTATCATGAAGGTCATAATTTTCCATTATTAGATGATTGCTTAAATGGGTCTTACTATAACCAAGGCTAACTAGTTGTCACAGTGTATGATGATGAAGTTCCCTTCTGAGTGCTCTGGAACCAGACCTTCAGGTCAGATGTCTATCTTTTGGAGCACAGTATAATATTTCAGAACTCCATAAAGCACTTTAACACTCTAAGCATGCCTTTTTAGTTTTTTAGACCACCAAGGGTAGGTACAAAACCCATGTCTGTCACATATCAGCTGGAAGGAGGTTGCAGAGATGATCACTAAAAGATTTTTATATCGGTTTTGCTTGTATTTACAATTGGTAGTGTTATTAAACTACCTGAATATTATTTAAAATTTGAACAAAACAAAAACCTTTCTCTCTGAACACAGTATGTTCTTGCATCTCTGGGCCTGAGTCTAGCTTTGTACTGCCAAATTGCTTACATTAGAAATGCATATGTTTGGAATAAGAAATGATGATTAACATCATAATGGAAATCTTGTTTCAGTTGGTAGATATGTTTCATTGGAAATATAGTTAAATTCAAATTATGTCCAAAAGATGGGAAAATACAGTGCTGGGCAAGACAGAGCCACATGAACCATTTATGCTTGATAATTAAATACAACACCATCTATTGGGCTGCTGCCATAATTAAGGTGACTACATTTATTCAGGGGAGAGTCCCATGGTAGGTAGCTCTTAATGACAGGAGCTCTTGCAGAAGAGCTCACTGGAAACAGGAAGCCATAGAAATTCAGGTCCCACATGCTCGTTTATAACCCACTCTGGCAGGAACTAACTAGGGTTCTAAGAAAACTATGAATCCTTCCCAAGGTCAGTGCCCCAGTAACACAGCCTTCTTCTGCTAAGTCCCAACTCTACACTACCAGCCCGAAGACTGTGCCTCCAGTACTTGAAACTTTGGGACAAACTACATCCAAACTATAGCACATGGTACTCCAGCAAAACAGAGGGAGGAGATTATTTTAAGCAATTGGCTTAAGCAGTTGTGCCAGCTGGCAAGTGTAAAAACACAGGGTAGGCTGGCAGGCTAGAGACCCAGGAAGGGTTGACGTGATAGCCTTAAGTCTGAAGACAGTCTGGAAGCAAAATGCATTCTTGCTCAAGGACTTCAGTCTTTGTCTTTCAAGGCCTTTGTCAGCTTGGAGAAGGCTCCATCCACATTATACATTATGAAAGAAAATGTGCTTTATGTTGAGTACTGATTTCCTGAAATGATAATCTTGTCTAAAAATACCTCCAAAGAAACATGTAGTCTGACATGTGACTGAAGAATTGGATACCATAGTTAACACACAACATTAACTATCACAACTAATGCTTTACAACAGAAAGTCTGGTTTGGAAGGCTGCTCCAAATTTCCATAACTTTGTGAACTTCACAAGTCACTTGACTTCTCAGGACCTCAGTTTACATAGGATTTGATTATTTTGTGTTTTAAATGAGCTAAAGCACATCTAGGAAACTGGCAGACACTTCAGAAGCAATCACTCAGCATAACAAGAATGATAGAATTGCTAATTATCTTTAAGATGGTAAATGGTATTTTTGGGTATTCATTGTATTTTGTTTTTAAATTGATCTAATAAAAAGCTTTTAAAAAGTCATTTTAAGGCTGAGGATGTGTTCAGTGGAGAGTGCTTGCCATCATGTGCAAAGCTTGGCTTCAATCTGCAGTAACATATAAAGAAAAAGAAAAGTGACATCAGATAACAATAACTGATTCTGTGCTAGAATTCTTCTGACTACATCATAAAATATTTTCTAAGACACTTGAGTAGTAATAGTTCTTATCAACAGTTTGTATTTTTAAGAACAAACATATATAAAAATAAATAACGCAGAACACTTAAAATACTGTAAAACAACATAAATTTGTGCTCTTTTTTTAAAAAATTTGCTTATTCTAGATATTGCAGGTATCTGAAACAACGGACTTCTGCTCTGAATTTCATACTGGACTGGACTGGAGAGCCTGTGCCCTCCCTGGCAGTGAGTCCGGAGATGTGAGCGGCGACAGGCTGTGAGACATGTGTTCCTTCCCTGGGCTGTCATGACAGCATGCCACGTTTGCTGAAGAAGTTGCATGTAGATTCCATCCTAAATACTAGTGGTGCATCAAGCCAAGGAATTTCTACCATCAAATAAGCATGCAGGATGGTTTATTTGGAAATACGCATTTTCCTTTCCCCAAATACTTACACAGTTAACAAGGATAAGCAGAGCCCTCATCAGAGCAGTAAAGCCTTCCCTTTGTAGATCACTGTCCAAGCCAAACACTGTATATTTATTATTACCAGTGACTCCTGTCATAGCCTTTGGATTGTTAGCATAAACACATTTAGAAAAGTAAACAGGTAAATAACCATTGTTCACAAATATGAGCGCAGCATGGTGCGCCTAATCTCCGATAATCATGTCTAACCAAGTGATGATGTTTTACCAGTAAAAGTACAGGATGACTCTATTGTCTAACAATGAATAATACAGAAAAATGAGAACAGTGAAATCTCAATCATAAATATTGCACCAACTCCCCAAAACAAACATATTTTGTGTTAAGACTATGTGTACGTCCTCAGAATAACCTTTTTGTTTAACAGGTGTGCTGTTATTATCCAATATGAATATAGATGTGAAATATAAAAGCATCAGTGTCATCTAAAGCATCCTATTATACATATGATACATAACATGTATTCATTTCAATCAGTTATGTTGCTGCCCTGCATAGTTTTAACTGGTTTATTTTCATTGTAGCAGAAAAGTGACTTGAAAATAACCAGTACAGGTTTGATTATCACACCAAAAAATGCCATTTTGTTAATCACCAAAAGACAAAATATTATCCAAAGGCTGACCCATGATGTTAGCTTGTCACAAGTAACCATTGTTCAAGGCAAAACTGT
Source organism: Cavia porcellus (assembly GCF_034190915.1). NCBI lineage: Eukaryota > Metazoa > Chordata > Mammalia > Rodentia > Caviidae > Cavia > Cavia porcellus. The sequence continues at coordinate 2,869,350 of NW_026947493.1, forward strand.
CTGTCAGTGCCACAAGGCCAAGTTTGAACTTGGGAGGGAAGATGTTACATAGTTGCAAAATGCAGTATTGTAGACCCAGGGAACATTCAGAAATGTTGCTTGATAACAATGTAGTTGTACAAAATGAATGTTCTTAGGGACATAAATTATGTAATATTTTCTACTTCTAATTAAACAAATAAATTGCATTGAAAAGGAAAAAAGATTTTTTTCTTCTTTCCTTATGAAATTACAAATCTCAGAGAAAAGTATTTTAGATAGATGGCTTCTTCACCCATATACTGAGACATTGTCATTACAGTTTGACCACATAGTTTTGCACTATTTGTCTTTAAAGAGCCATGTACTGCATGTCATATAGACAATGTCCAGGAAGATAGATATATTTAATGTTCTTGTTGAAAAAATGATACAGTATTAAAATATAGGCTCTTTCCTCTTTAAAAAATAACTACTTGGTAATACAAGTGTTGCCTACTAAAGATAAACTAAATTGCCTCTGCAAAACCTAACCATAATATTCAGAAAGAACTTGTATAATCTTCCCCTAAAATATTTTGAAATGTGTTGATACCTGTATGAATAACAGAATGAATATATTTTTATATATTGATAAATGAGTTCCAAAATAAGAAAACTAATGAAATTGAATGGGGTCTCAGAAAGCCAATGATACACACGTAGTACATATATTATGTATTTACATATATAAGAATTTAGAATATGATCAAAATAAAACCTTTAGCGGTGCAAGGTGGGGCATGCCCATAGTCCTAGCACTTGGAAGACTGAGACAGGAGGATTGCTGCAAGTTCGAGGCCACCTTGGCTACATAGTGAATTCAAGGCCAACCTGAACTACATATACATAGTGAGACCCTTCTCAAAAAGACAAAAGATAAAGTATTTACTATATTGAAAAAGAAAGTGATTATTCAGTGATATGGTGACAGCTTGTAAATGGAAAAAATTGTGAGCCCCTGTTTCAAATCTTATTCCCTTTTATGTTTCATATATATTCAATTTTCTGTATTTTGTATTCTGAGTGGGAAAGATATTCTCAATCCAAAACCAGGGTAGCAAAAGTGCCAATGAAAAATCTACTGATGCTCAGCCTGCAGCAGAGCCTTGTACTCACTGGACTATTCAAGTTATGAGTTACAGATTTAGCATTTCCTAGGTAAGTGTTTCTTTCAGAGAAAACGTATTTTTGGTTATGCTTCCCTCAGGTCGACCTACCACTCAAGGGACACTTTGATATTGTCCTGTCCAATTTAACTTCTGTAAGCAGCTTTTTAAAGTATTTGGATTTTGCAGATAGGATATTTTATTGTTATTGTTCTAGTTTTATTTCTTTTTAAAATGTTTTTGTTGTTGTTAGAGGAAGGAAAACATGTCAGTCACTTGAATATTCATACTGGAGGGTTCTTTTCCATGTTTCTGCAGAAGTCCTGGGTAAACAAGCCACACTCAATTCAATTTAAATCAGAAGAACTACAAATACTTTTTAGTATAATATGTCACAGGGACTACTTGGTACATACTTACAATAAACAATTATACATCTGAAATTAAAATTTAACTGATGTTAAATTGAATCTGGTTCTGTTACCATGAGACCTAATGTCAGTCTTTTATGTTTCCTCGTGCTTACATGTGCATGCCTACTGCTCTAATCTGAATATGTTTTATGGAAAAAAATTAAAACGACACAATTGTTACAAATTAGATTTTTTTTGTACCAGGGCTCAAGCTCATGATCTTGTGCTTGTCAGGTAGGCATTTGTGCCACCAAGCTAAATCCCTGGCGCACAAATTAGAATTTTTGAGACTAAAACTTAAAAGTTAGTTCTGGAGGTGTGGCTGAGTGGTAGAATATTTGCCTGCCATATAGAAAACCTGATTTTGATTGATCATCAGTACCAGATAAACACTTAAGTTTTAAAATATAAACCCAAGTATGTTCAAAAGTATTCTATTCTGTAGCAAGAAAAATGAATCAAAAGGATACATGATAAGGCTTATTTTCAAAAACTCTAGAATATCAAGAGCAATTAAAAGACTCTGAGAATGGGTAGAAAACACTGCTTGAGTGAGTGATTTTGGTCTTGAGGAATGACATCTGCAAATATATAATGCCCATCTGCCTTTAATGATAAGAAGTTTAGTCATCTTATCAAAAAACTGTCCACATTTTTCTCTCTTCCCACTAAAAACAATGTTAGGGTTTGAGTCTGGATGTCCCCCCTAAAGCTCATACAGTCATGCAGGAGGACTTCTAGGGTTTGTAAATGACTTATGGTCCAATGATGGGATTATGGGTGTGAGTGCTACACCCAAGAGGGTGTGGCCTTCATATAGTATAAAGGACAGAAAGAGTCTTCTCTCCATCTCCACTTTTGCTCTTGTTGTTTTGGTATCTGCCACCACCATGAACTGTTGCCCCTCTGCTGTGCTACCCTGCCTTGAAGCCAGCTGATTATGAATTGAAACCTCTACAAAATCTGAGCTAAATAAACCTTTCTTTCCTTCATTTTGGGTGTCAAGTATTTTATCTCAGCAATAAGAGAAAAGTAACTCTATCAGCCTTTTGGTCTCCTGAGCTCTGGCCAGAATCTCCTCTACAGAACAGACTATGCTGTTCCAGTTTTACACATCCAAGTGAACTTTTTTAAAACTCTGCCCACAAGCCATTTCCAAAGCCTCTTGAAAAACATGGTCAGGTATAGTCTCAGCAAACGACCCCACTCCTGATACCAAATTCTGTCTTAGTTACTTTTTACTCATCGCTGAGACAAAATACCTGATGCCCAAAGTTGGGAAAGGAAAGGTTTATTTCTTATATTTTTTGGAGGTTTTAATACCTACTCAGTTGGCTCCAAGGCAGACAGGCATGGCAGGGCTGCAATTTATGGCAGCTGCAAACAGCAAGGCCAAAACCAGCAAAAGAGCAAGACACACCTTCTTCCTGCCATAACATTACATCCTGGCTCCACCCCTATGTGGGTGTAGCACTGACACCATCGATCTAAGCACTAGACAATGAACCAATCACAAATGCACAATGCAAACTCATGAGGCCTGGGGGACACAGACATAAACCATGACAGTAACCAAGACAAACATCTACTACTTTTCTCCTTGCCATCTATAAGGAATCTGTAGAGCAATAATTGAAGACCATATAAGGAAACTCTCCTCATGAAACTTCACTTCAAGACCAAGTATCTGACTCACATTTGCCCCCTTTTATGACTGAGTAGTACCCCATGGTGAAAACATCACATTTTCTGAATCCATTCATTTATGGATAAATATGCAGACCACTTCCAAGGCTGAACTGATATGAACTGTATGTGGGTATGTGAGTATCTCTGAAATATAATATCTTTAACTCCTTCAGGAAGATACCTGGGAGAGGAATAGCTGGTTCGAGTGGTTTTACTCTTCTGAGGAATCTTTACACTGATTTCCATAATGGTTGTTCTAGTTTGTATTCCCATCAACAAGATAAAAGAGTTCCTTTTCCCCCACAACCTCAATAGCATTGGTCATTGCTTGATTTATTGATAATGGCCATTCTCTCTGGAGTAAGATGAAATTTCAGTGTTCCTCGAATGCTGAACATGTTTTTTGTATTTACTCCATTTCTTATTATTCTGATAACTATGTACACATTTCAGTTGCCCATTTTTTTATTTTGCCTTTTATTTGGGAGGGTCTAATTTTTTTACTTCTTTATATGTATTTTAGATATTAGTCCTAAGAGAAGAGCAACTGGAAAATATTTTCCTATTCTGTAGATTGTCTCTTCACTCTGTTTATTGTACACTATGCTATGCAGAAGGATTATAATTTAATATAGTCCCATTTGTTGATTCTTGAGTATTTCTTGTGAAATTAAAGTTGTATTTGGAGTTTTTATTTTGTTTTTAATTTTTATTTTTTAAAGTGGAACAATGAAGATGTATGTTAGTTTTACTTAGTCCATGTTTGCAATACATAATGATTACATTCGCTGTGTAGAATTGATACATGTGCATAACGCATCTCAATTATTTCCCCTCTCCCCCTTCAACCATTTTTTTACCAGCATCAGATTCATTTATTCATCTTATAAGGCCTTATAAAGTCATCTTATAAGGCCAATATGGATTAACAGCCAGACTAACAAGCCAAAAATACATAAAACATATTAGACAATTATAATGAGTCAAGATACACTTTAAGATACACGGTTCAAGCTGGATTACAATAACATTCCTCTCTGTTTTTTTCTGTTGTCTGGCTTTTATTTTGCACTTTATTTACAAGAGTTTCTCATATAAGAGGAACCATGTGATATTTAGGCTTGAGTGTCTGAGTTACTTCACTTAACATTATGGTCTCAAAATACATCCAAAAATCTGTCAGTTTTTTCATGGGCCACATTACCCTCTGAAAATGCAAGACCATGTTATTGTTCATCAGGGTCAACACTGTGCTCTGTACAGTCACAGTGGGGTGGTGAGAACACAGACACCGCAGCACTCATCCCATTTTCCACAGTGGATTTCATTGCATCCCTGCTGACCTCCTCTCAGTCTGCCTCTTCCCCAGTGGCTGCTCCTCAGCAAGTGCCTTCTGCTGCTCACCCTGGAGTTCAGCGATTTCCCCCATCATCAGCTCCTCATTACAGTCCTCAGCAAGCTCCTCCATATCTGTGCCATCAATGTGCAGACCCACACTCTTGCCCATGGACACAACCTCTTCCAATCCCTGGCAGCAGACCCTTCAGAGCCATGGTCAGCAACACATCTGGCTACAGTTTCCACCGGGCTGAGTTTAAAGCCCATTATGTGACATCTTACCTTGATCAATGAGGTTGTGCAGTGGATGGTACTGAAATGTCTCTTCCAGAACTCTTTCATGGTCAAGAATGTCTCTTCAGTGATTAAACCCCTGATGAAGAGCACCTTTGCATACAACTTGTTGAAGTTGCAGGTCGCTTGCTGGTTCATGGGCTACAGAAGAGGTGTCATGTTGAGGAGAAGAACTTGACCTTTGTGAAGTCATACTCAGTGTCCCTATCATCCACCAAGGCCAAGGCTGGAGGGTGTGCCAGGGCATTGTCTATGCTTAAGGAATAATATCAAGGAAAAAGACTGTACATAATCACTACAGACACAAATTTTTCCACATATTTTCTGAGATTCAATCTATGGATACACCAAGTTGACTGTATTTTAAACCTAGAAAATATTTTGCCTCTTTGTACAAAGTTTTCAATGGCTAACTTGATAGAAACACTTGCACTTAACCCTCTTCCAAATAGGGATCAAAGTCTTGATATCTTCAAAGAGGTGCATTATATGGCATAGCGTTATCGTTGTGGTCTGCTGTGTGTATAGCCCCAAATTAAACACAATATGCTGAAAGAAAGGTGTAATAAAGATTTGGTGTATTAAAGGAGCCATTTCCTTTGATACAGATTTTTTTGAAACACAGTATATGTGCCCAAAAATGTATTGCCTCATTGTTCTCATTTTAGTACATTTCCATTTCTCTGGACGCATTTGTATTCCCTCCCACACTTGATATTTTTCTATGTGATTAATCTTGAAACAAACCTCTAATAGTGTTAACATTTCTTTATTCTTTTAATATTTCTTTATTCTATTACCTATTGAATAAAATATAGGCATCTTCCAAGGGTGTTTATGATTGATCTATGTAAAGGCTTTATATAAGTAAAGGATAAAAAGATTCAGAGCTTGATTTTTGGCTGAATTAGGATATGATGGGCATCAAAAAACTCCATGAAATTGAGGTTAGATATCTGAAAGATTATTGAAGACCATTCTAGTTTAAAAATCCTGTACCATAAAATATGTCTTTTTAATAGTGCCTCCGTGCTATTCTCCATTCCCAAAGTAATCTACATGGCTTTATTGCTGCATGTGTATTAAGGTTCTTTTCCAGTTTTGTCATTTTTAACATCTTCGTATGTATCTTTTTCTGTGCATGTTTTGTTTCTGATTATTCTGTGCCACTTAATAAGAATTCCTTCACAAAGGAATCCTTACCAATTTCAAAACACCTCTCCAGCAACTGCAAAGGCATATCTCAGTGATTAATGGTTTGCCAACTTTCTCTTAGAGAGGACTCTCAGGGCCTGTTCTTAAATAGACCCAGCTCATTTGTGGTAGTGAGGAAGAGCCTACCAGGCAACGTAGTGATGTAAGCACATCCTATTTCTATTTTTTTCAGTTCTCTCAGTAGGTGCAGCAGTGTGTGGGAGGTGACTTGACCTGGGTTACAAGATCTGATGTTTTGTGAGTTGATTATGAACAACAGTTATTAAACATTAAAGTATATATATAAATTTCATTGCATGGTTAATATTAACATAAAGTTATCTGCATATGTTGTATCTTTGTAGGAGAAATGCCACAGTATTGTGTAGGTGCTGCATGATGGGAGAAGCTACACCATGGAAATAAAATACACTGAAAACTTGATTCAATTATTTGTTGATCATTTGAACTTAAAGGTTAACACAAAGATGTTGAAGTCATTAGTGATGAATGCATAAAACTCTAGTATATATCTTCATTGTTCCACTTAACCCTTATTCTTTAATGGAAGTGAAACTATCATGCACCTTGTTGGGGCTGTATGAACTCGCAAATCATGTTATGAATGTTTTGACAGAACTGGATCATACTCAAACATTTACAGGCAGATTTTATGGCATTCTTGTTGGTGTAGAATGTTAAAAGCTGGCATGGAATTTTTCAGTAAATAGCAAGTCAGATTGAAGTTTTAGGTATAAACTGAAAATCCGGATGAGTATTTTAATTTAAAATTTATTTCTAAAATTAGATTTAAGCTAGACCTGGTAGCACATACCTGTAATACCAGCACTTAGGAGGCTGAGACAAGAGGATTGTTTCACATTTAAGACCAGCCTGGGCCACAATGTGAGCTCACGGCCAACCTGAACTGCATAGGGAGAACTTATCTCAAAAAAGACAAAAATAAATAAATAAATAGAATTAGAGTTTAAAAATCATTAGTACAATAGACTTTAAAATGTTACCATGAATTTTACTTACATATGTAAAATTATTTGTCAGATTCTGTTTCCTAAAATGACAGGGTGATTTTTCAGATTTTTTAAATGTGAAGAAACTGAAAACAGATACAGAAAGTGATGACAGGAACAAAAATCACTGTACATTGTCATAGTCACAGGAGCCAAGTTTTGAACATCTCAAACGATCCATCCCAGAAGAGAAGCTGCTGTGTTCATCAACGGAAAAAATAGATAATCTTGTGCTTCCAGATTGTTGGAATGGAAAGCAAGCATTTATGTTCACAGAACATATAAGTGGCTAGAAATTTAAAAGGTAAATTAGAATGTAGGGATTGTTCAACAGTTCGGTATTTGGAATTCAAAGCAGAAATGCTTGTGCATGCTTCCAAAGACTGGATTGCATGTTTAGTGCCTCTAAAGTTTGTAATAAAACTACCATGCAAGCTTCTCTGTGGAAAAAAAATCAGAGAATATGATATTTCTAAAGCCCTTGGTAAAATTCAAGATTTATTAAAGGAATCAATTAACAGTTTGATTTTAATTTGGTGCATACAAAAAATAATAAAAGCATTCTACAATGAAGGTTTTAAATACTGTTAACTGTTAACTGTTAACTGAATTATAATAAACCTCTATCTTATATTGAAGGGGCAATAGAATTACAAGAGAAAATGGAGAGGTCAATTGTTTAAATTGTTTAAAAATATGACACGGTACAAAAAGAATAGCAGAATATATTGACAAGAAAAGACATGTGTCTTCAACTTAGGAATGTTACCAAGCTTTTCAGTCTGGGGAACTAGGCTGCCAGAGGTGAGTTTCAGCACACCAGCTTAGGCCCCAGGAGATTTAAGACCTTTGCTCCCAGCAGTTAGGTACCTGCCCAGCTTCCAGCCATACTAGAGTAGGCTTGGGAGGTTTTGCAGCCTGAATAGACCATGCCCAATAACATTCCTCAATCAGGGGAGCTGAGAGCACACGAAATGAGTTCCAGCTCAACTGTGCTTGCCCTGGGAGAGCTCTGGACCATCACTCACAGTGGTTAGGAGCCACCCAGCTTCCTGGAACATCAGAGGGGGCACAGGAGGTCCTGTAAGCCTGACTGGACCACACTCAACCCCCATTCAGTCCCAGGAGCTGAGGGCATAAGAGATGATTTCCACCACACCCAGGGAAAGCTTTTGGAAAATCATTTGAAACATGGAAATATAGGAAAATGACAAGATGAAAGACCAAAATACAATATGAAACCTCCAGCCCATCCCAAGAAAGCATAGGAGCCATGTACATAGAAGAAAATATATGCTATACACCTGAAATAGCTGTAATAATAGCAACTGAAATAAAGAAGCAACTCCAGGAAGCTTTAAAGGAATTCAAATTAGAAATAATCTCCCAGGTAAAAGAAGAAATGATAAAAGTAATAAAAGAGATGCTGAACACATCTAAAGAAGACACAATTTAAAAATTAGAGGAACAAAACAAAAAGGTAGAATCCCTGGATGAACAATATAAGAAACAAACAGAATACATGAAGCAGATTCAAAGAGATATACAGGAAATCAAAAATTCCATTGAAAGTTGTCAAAGTCACCTCAGTGAAACTGAAGATAGAAATTTCAGACCTTGAAGACAAGATTGCAACTAGTAAACAGGAAAGATCTTTTTAAAATAACAAGGAATCAGGAAATAACAAAACAGCTGTAAGATGATGCAAAGAAAAATAACATAAGATTGATAGGGATAATTGAAAAAGAAGAGGACAATGCAAATAATATCCAGAGACTATTTACAGAAGTAAAATCTAAAAATTTCAGTGAAGCATATAAAATTCCAAGTAGCCATAAACAAAATAAAACTTTACCCAGACATAAAACAATAACCATCCCAGAAATCCAACATAAGAATAGAATATCAAAAGCTGTCAGAGAAAAGACAGATCACTTATAAAGGAAAACCTATCAGAATCACAGCAGACTTCTCAACACAAACAAGGAAGTCACAAAGAGCATGGAGCAAAGTATTTCAGATCCTCAAGGAAAGCAGTTTCCAAGGTAGACTGATGTACCCTGCAAAATTGTCCTTCAAAATGGACGGAGAAATAAGATACTTCCATGACAAAGAACTGCTGAAGAACTTTATGATCACCAAACCAACCCTGCAAAGAATACTGAAAGATAGCACGAAGCAAGGCAGACAATAAAACAGAATGGAAAGATAAAGATGCAACAGCAGAAAGATAACATATCAACAATAAACTAATATATAACAGTTATAACCACTAATGTAAATGGTCTCAATTCACCAGTTAAAAGAAACAGACGGCTGAACGGATCAAGAAACAACACCCAACCATATGCTATCTACAAGAAACCCATCTGACCCAAAAGGAAACTCATAGACTGAAAGTCAAAGGATGGAAAACAATACTTCATGCAGGAAACCAAAAATAGTGAAGATAGCTATTCTGTTGGCAGACAATGTGAAGTTCAAACCACAAATGATCCAAAGAGATAAAGAAGGTCATTACATACTGATTAGGGGAAAACTTCAAGAGGAAGAGATAACTATCTTAAATATATATGCACCAAATTCCAGAGCACCCAGTTATATAAAACAAGTATTAACATAAATGAAAAACCAAATTAGCAATGACACAATTATAACAGGAGACCTTAACACACCATTGACACCAAGGGACAGATCAACCAGACAGAAAATCAGCAAAGAAATAATAGAACTGAATCACACCTGTAAACAAATGGACTTGATAGATGTATACAGAGTTTTCCACCCAACAACATCAGAATACTCATTCTTCTCAGCAGTACATGGGACATTCTCTAAAATAGACCATATACTAGCCCACAGAACATATTTAAATAAATCCAAAAGAGTTTAAATTACCCCATGCATGTTACCAGATCATAGCACCATGATATTAGAAATTAATGATAAAAGAAATTGCAAAAAACCCACAAACACATGGAAATTGAATAATACACTCTTGAGCAATCAATGAGTCACAGAGGAAATTAAAAATTAAACAATACCAACAGGCAAATGAAAATACAAGTGCAAATTACCAGAGTCTGTGGGATGCAATGAAAGCTGTCCTCAGAGGAAAATCTATTGCATTGAGTTCCCACATCAGGAAAACAGAATAAATACAAGTAAACAGCCTGATGCTACACCTCAAACATCTAGAAAAAGAAGAGCAAGTCAAGCCCAAAGCCAAAAGTAGGGAGGAAATTATAAAAATCAGAGCAGAAATTAATGCAATAGAGACTAAGAAAACAATCCAAAGAATCAATGAATCAAAGAGTTGGTTCTTTGAAAGAATAAATAAAATTGAGAAGCCCCTAGCCAATCTTATTTTAAAAAGAAAAGAAAAAAAACTCAAATTTGTGCAATAAAGAATTAAAAAGGTGAAGTCGCTACAGACTTCGTGGATATACAGGATCATCAACACCTATTTCAAAAACCTCTACTCTCATAGGTTCAATAACACAGAAGAAATGGACAGATTCCTAGAAAAACATGAGGTACTAAAACTGGGTCAAGAAGATGTAAAACTGCTGAGTAACCCAATTTCTATTAATTGTCGATGTCCGCTCCCGGCCGGCAGGAAGGACACACGACAAAGTCTGGCAGTGGACAACCTTTTCTTTTATTTTCCTTCTCCGTACAGCCTGCCCTGGGATCGCTCCCAGCCGAAGCCTCCTTTGGTCCGCTCCCCGCGGCTCCTTCTGGGCTTCTACTTCCGGGCTTCTTCTTCCCCCCCAGGGGTGGCACCAGTATATATACGGATACAATGTCCAATCATGTTAAAGTAAGCAAGGCAAGCTGATTGGCTAACATCATCAGTTGCCAGGCAGACTATATTGTTGAGCGGGTTGCTTACGCGGTAAGCAGGAAACTAACGTGCTCGATGGGAGGGGTAATCTACCTCAGGCTTTACTCTTTACTACAGGCCTCACGTCCGCCAAGTGAGGCGACCGGGCTCGGGGCTGCGGCTCCCAACATCTCCCCCTTTTTTATTTTTTATGAATGTGCGCATCGTAGCCCTTCCTGGACTGGGTGCAGAGGCTTATGCCCTATGTGTAGGCCCACCGTAGGTCCTTGGCTTAGACCCTGGTCGGCCATCCCATGGTCCGCCAAGGCCCTGAGGCCCTCGTCCTTTTTCTAGGGCCAGGCACAAACTGGACGGAACCTGGATGCACACAAGCTTGCACTCATTTCCTCTCCGTAAAGAAATCCCCTCGGAGAGAAATTTAGACCTGGGCAGCATCTAACAGTCCAGCGGCTTACGTGCAGGATGGGGTAGGGCCTGGCTTAGGTTGAGTCGCACCGGGCGAGTACGCTCTTACCCGTCATTGACTCTCCTACCCAGCTATGTCATAATTTTTTAGAGGAGGAGTGTGGGAAGCTCACCGTCCCTAGACTCGGTCGTAGGCTAGGCGAGCGAGCCATGCATATGCCTGAGGATCTTCTTGTCCATTTCGGGCTACTGCTATTTCTATTCATCTTGTTGGTTGGTCCGTGATGGATCTCCGGTAGGGCAGGTCTGATCTTCAGTCGAGGGCTTTGTTGCCCGTGTCAGTCTCTCCGGTACCCACAGTGGTTCTCGTCCCGATTCCTGTGGGAAAACACAAACCGCGCCTCGGTTCCAGCTGACCACTGGATCCGGGCCCATCCATTGTCCTGTCAGGACATCTTTCCACTTCACCCACCCTTTATGGTTGGGGGAAGGGTTGCAGTGCTCCACGGCTGGGGAGCAATTATCATTATTTAAATTTTAAAAATTGTGTGTGAATAGTGCCATGGATAATCGTGCCTTTGGGGCCAGGCCTTGGCCTACTCCCCCTTTTTGTTTTTGTAAAATTTCTTTGAGGCTTCTATGAGCCCTCTCAATGATTCCTTGACCTTGGGGATTGTATGGGATACCATGTTTTAATTGAACCTCCATCATTTTGCAGAACTCATTGAAGGCTTTGCCTATATAGGCTGGTCCATTATCAGTTTTTAATATTTTTGGTTTGCCCCATGCGGCCCAAGCCGCCAGGCAATGATTGATCACATTAGACACTTTTTCACCTGTTTCTGCTGTTGCAAATATGACGTGAGAACAGGTGTCTGTGGAAACATGAACATATTTAAGAGTCCCAAACTCCTGTATATGTGTGATGTCCATCTGCCAAACATCACCAGGGATCAAACCTCGAGGGTTTACTCCCATCGGTATGGCAGGTTTGTATGTGGCACAGGAGTCACATAGTCGCACGATATCTCGTGCATCTGCTCTGGAAACATGGAAATGGTTTGCTAGTGTCCTGGCATTGACATGAAACTTATCATGGAAGGCACGGGCTCGCTCGATTGGTGTTAGTAAGGTAAAAATCCATAACGGGCTAGTGGCAGTATCAGCAGCCGCATTTCCCTGTGCCATGGGCCCCGGCAGGGATGTATGTGCTCTTATGTGGGTGGTGAAGACCTTATGGTATCTGTTCTGAAGCAATGTCTGGATAGACAGGAACAGCCCAGCCACTGTGGAAGTGGATCTAATTAAACCGGCAGTCTCAAGCACTTGCATAGCATTGACCACATACCTAGAATCGGAGACAATATTAATGGCTTCTGAGAACCGTTCAAGAATCATTTTAACGATCTGCAGTTCCACCACCTGAGGCTGATCAGGTTCAAATTGTATGGTAACCGGGGGCTTGCCTAGGATCACATAGGTGCCTATCCCTGTCTTGGAGCCATCTGTGTATATTGTAGTTGCTGGGACTAGTGGCTCAGAGGCAGTAACCTTTGGAAAAATTATAGGGTGCTGAGTGACAAATGACAAGATAGGGTCTTTAGGGTATTGATTGTTTATATCCCCATGGAAAACACATCTCAGAATGGCCCACGTATCTATGCAGGCAGCCAGGGTCTTGATCTGGCTGGCGGTATAGGGTACTCGGATGGCTTGTGGTCCTGAGCCAAAATGTTGGACAGCTCTATCATGCGCTTCAAGGGCCAATGAAGCGACTGCCTCCGGGTAATGCTCTATGACTTTTGCAGGTGAGACCTTAGGGTGTATCCACAGTAATGGTCCTTTCTGCCAAATCACCGCTGTGGGCTGTAGACTAGTCTGTAGCAAACAGACATCAAAGGGTCGCCCTGGTTCAATTCTGTGTAAGGTAGCCCCACCTAAGGCTTTTTCCACTCTCTGTAAGGCAGCTCTTGCCTCAGGAGTGAGCCTCCTGTGGGAGGCTATATCTGGGTCTCCCTTCAGAAGGTCGAACAGGGGTTTGAGATCTGAATTTGGTATATGTAAATATGGCCTAATCCAATTAATGTCTCCCAATAGCTTTTGTATGTCATTTAGGGTCCTAATGCCATCCGTCCTAATGGTGACCTTCTGTGGAGAGACTAGCATAGGGGAGATTCTCGCGCCTAAGTAGGTCACCATTTCTCCTCCCTGAATCTTGTCGGGGGCAACATGCAGATTAGCTTGTCTCAGGGCCTCGACCAACTGGCCGAGCATATTATTTAGCATGTCTGGGTCCCTGCCGCTGAGTAAAAGGTCGTCCATGTAATGTACACATCTTATCTTGGGAAAGGATTTCCGTAGGGGGGCCAGTAGGGAATCAAGGTAAATCTGACACATAGTGGGACTGTTGGCCATACCTTGGGGCAGCGTTATCCACTCGTATCTGAGATCAGGGCTTTCTTGGTTAATGGTGGGTAAAGTAAAGGCGAACCTATGAGTGTCCTCTGGATGCAGGGGGATTGAGAAGAAACAGTCTCTAAGATCTATAACATAAACTGGCCAGGACTGAGGGATGGCTGAGAGAGCTGGCAGCCCCCTCTGGACCGCCCCCAGGGACTGCATCTGCGCGTTGACCGCCCTTAGATCATGGAGCAGCCTCCACTTGCCAGACTTTTTCTTAATTATAAAAATGGGGGTGTTCCATGGGGAGGTCGACGGCTTAATGTGTCCTAATCTAAGTTGTGCACTGACTATTTCTGACAAGGCTAATAGCTTCTCCTTAGGCAGGGGCCACTGAGGTACCCAAACCGGATCATTTGACCTCCAGGTGATTTTGATCGAAGTGGGTAGGAGAGCTTCTTCAGCGGCCCCTAAGAAAAACCCAGCCCTTGCCTACCTTTTTTGTTCTCTACTGGTATTGGGGATGTCCGACCCTGTAGGGCATTGCCCAAGCCTTTGCCGGGGGTATATCCCTGGTTCCTGAGTATATCCTTAGCCTGGGGGGAGCAGTTTGACGTAAGCGTGACATCCATCTGAGTGAGGATGTCCCTTCCCCATAGAGACACTGGCAACTGCAACACAAATGGTTGGAAATGGCCCTGATGACCCTCCTCATCACACCAGAGCAGGGTTGAAGCACTAACCTGAGGAGCTGACACCATCCCCAGGCCCTGCAGCGTGTTATCTGCAGTGTTGGTGGGCCAGTTGGAGGGCCAATCCTTTTTGGAGATAATGGAACGGTCAGCTCCTGTATCTAGGAGCCCTGTTATATTCTTGCCACTGACCTTAAGTGAGAGCATGGGCCTTTTATCAAGTATTATATGGAGTCCCTCGAAGACTTCCCCTGAGGAACCGAAACCTTGACTTTCTCTAATTTTCTGCTTTGAGGGGAATCTCTTGTGGAGACTGGGGAGCAGCAAGAGCTGCGCTATCTTGTCTCATTTATTGATTACCATAGTACCCACAAGAGATTGAACCATAATTTTAATGTGTCCTGTGTAGTCTGAGTCTATGACCCCCGGGACTACTATGAGACCCCGAAGGGCCGTGGAGGATCTCCCGATCACCAGACCCACGGAATTTTCGGGTAACGGTCCCTTAAAGGTGGTTTCAACCACTTGAACACCCATATCAGGCACTAATATAAGTCTGGAGGCGACACTGAGGTCCACACCTGCTGACCCAGGGGTGGCCCTTGTTGAAGGCTGCCATCCTGAGCTGTCCTGTCTCTGGGGCGGGGGCCCGCCTGTGAAGGGGGCCCCCTCTGGCCGTTTTTTGGCCCTCTAGCATCTCGTCCACAAATACGGTTGCCCTGAGCATCAAAGACCGACCTACACTCCTCAGCTTTGTGTGATCCCCTCTTGCATCGCCCACAAACATATGGTTCTTCATTCTTAGGGCGAGGCCTAGCATCTGCATTGTTTGGGCAATGACGTTTAATGTGTCCTGGCTCCCCGCAGGCAAAACACCCTTTAGCCTTACATTCCCCTTCTAACCCGCGAGGTCCCCTCTGCTGTACAGCCGCGGCCAGGAGAGCAGCCACTCCCGAGTTGGAGAGCGGCCCCCCTATCTCTCTGCATATCCTAATCCAGGCGTTGAGGTCCTTGTTCTTATGAGGAGCTATCGCTGCCTTGCACTCCTTTGTACATTGCTCAAAAATCAGCTGCCTTACCAGCGGTCGAGCCACTCCCGGATCAGAAAATATCTTATCGGCAGCATCTTGCATTCGGGCCACAAAGTCAACAAATGGCTCTGTGGTACCCTGAATTACTGGGAAAGAACCCTGCGACTCCTTATCGAGCGACTTAGGCTCCTGACAGCTGGTCTCTTTGGCCTCCTTGCCATTCAACTTTCCCTCGTCCTCGGAGTCAGACGACTCCGAGGCTAGAGCCCCGTCCTTCTCCTTAGCATCTTTGTTCCCCTTGACGGGCCCCTCTCGGGAGCTCCCTGACTGGGCCTGCTCAAATACCCTGCGTACTTTTGTAAGCTCTTGAGAGCTTTCTCCACAACCACCCTCGCTCTTAGTGTTGCTACCTAGCATGTTTCCCATTTTTTAATATGTTACTCACCGCGTGAGGCCCAAGGAATCCGCCACTTACGCGTGAGCCTGAGGGGAGTCTAAAAGCCCTGTAGGTGCGCGCCACCCAGAGCCCAGGCTTATCCCCAACTCACCTGTCTCGCAGCACTGTACTGGAGCGTTGTCCGCTGTCACGTCTCGGGGGTGATCAGTCCCCGTGCGGGCCTCCAAATGTCGATGTCCGCTCCCGGCCGGCAGGAAGGACACACGACAAAGTCTGGCAGTGGACAACCTTTTCTTTTATTTTCCTTCTCCGTACAGCCTGCCCTGGGATCGCTCCCAGCCGAAGCCTCCTTTGGTCCGCTCCCCGCGGCTCCTTCTGGGCTTCTACTTCCGGGCTTCTTCTTCCCCCCCAGGGGTGGCACCAGTATATATACGGATACAATGTCCAATCATGTTAAAGTAAGCAAGGCAAGCTGATTGGCTAACATCATCAGTTGCCAGGCAGACTATATTGTTGAGCGGGTTGCTTACGCGGTAAGCAGGAAACTAACGTGCTCGATGGGAGGGGTAATCTACCTCAGGCTTTACTCTTTACTACAGGCCTCATGTCCGCCAAGTGAGGCGACCGGGCTCGGGGCTGCGGCTCCCAACAATTAATGAAACTGAAAATGTAATTAAGTCCTTAGCTACAAAGACGAGTCTAGGCCCAGACAGGTTCAATGCGGAATTCTACAGAAATACAAAGAAGACTTAATGCTGACATTCCTCAAACTCTTCAATGAAATCAAAAAGGAAGCAATCCTTCCTAAGTCATTCCTGGAAGCAAATATTACTCTAGTACCAAAACCTGAGAAAGACCCAATGAAAATAGAGGCCTACAGGCCAATCTCCCTAATGAACATAGATGCAAAACTCCTCAATAAAATATTGGCAAACAGGATGCAGCAAATCATCAAGAACATTATACACCACGACCAAATGGGATTCATCCCCGGCATACAGGGATGGTTCAACATACGTAAATCAATAAATGTAATCCACCATATCAATAGAACCGAAAATAAGAATCACACGATCATTTCTATAGATACAGAAATAGCTTTTGATAAGGTCCAACATTCATTCATGATAAGAACTTTTCAGAAAATTGGAATTGATGATCTTTACCTCAATATGATAAACACCATCTACAACAAACCACCAGCCACCATCATATTAAATAGCCAAAAACTGAAAGTCTTTACCTTAAAATCAGGCACAAGACAAGGATGTCCCTTATCACCACTCCTAGTCAACATAGTACTAGAAACACTAGCCAGAGCAATTAGACAAGAGAGAAATAATGGTAAAAGTAGGAAAAGAGGAAGTTAAATTATCATTATTTGCAGATGACATGATATTCTACACAGAAGACTCCCAAGACTCCATTGAAAGACTCCTAGAGATAATAAATAAATTCAGCAATGTAGCTGGATACAAAATCAATACTCAAAAATCAATAGCATTCCTATACACTAACAACAAAATCACTGAGAGAGAAATAACAGAAGCCACACCCTTCACACTAGCATCCAAAAAGATGAAATACTTAGGAATTAATATCACAAAAGAAGTAAAAGATCTATACAGGGAAAATTAAAATACCTTGAAAATGAAATTGAAGAGGATCTCAGAAAATGGAGTGGCATCCCTTGTTCATGGGTGGGAAGAATAAATATTGTGAAAAGACCATTCTCCCAAAACTGTTATACAGATTCAATGCAACCCCAATGAAAATACCATCAACATATCTCATAGATATAGAGAAATAACTCCTAAATTTCATCTGGAACCAGAAGAGACCTAGAATAGCAAAGGCAAGTCTAAGCAGCAAAGGCAAGGCAGGAGGAATCACAATCTCTGACTTGAAGTTATATTATAAAGCTACTATAATGAAATCAACATGGTACGGGAATAAATACAGATCTGAAGATCAATGGAATAGATATAGATGATACAACCAGAACTACAAACATACTCAACCAACTTATCTTTGATAAAAGGGCCAAAAATGTTCACTGGAAAAACAAAAGTCTCTTTAATAAATGGTGCTGGAAAAACTGGCTCTCCATATGCCAAAAACTAAAACTGTACCCATGCCTATCACCATTAAATTGAAATGAATCAAAGATATGAATATTAAAACAGAAATACTAAATATGTTGCAAGACAAATTAGCTAAAAATCTTGAAGACATAGTGGTAGGTAGAGAATTCATGAACAGGAATCAAACTGCATGGGAAATACTTCCTAGAATTAATAACTGGAATCACATCTTTTTAAAGAGTTTCTGCATGTCGAAAGAAATCTCCAGCATAGTGAAAAGAAAACCAACAAACTGGGAAAAAATCTTAGTGAACTGTCCCTCAGATAAAGGACTTCTATCTAAACCATATAAAGAATTTTTAAAAATCAGACCCCTGAAATTCAAAGACCCAATCCAAAAATGGGCATCTGAGATGAATACACACTTCTCAGATGAAGAAATACAAATGGCAAATAAATACATGAAAAAAATGTGCATCATTGGGGCTAGCTCAGTGGCATAAGCACCTGAATTCGTGAATTTGATCCCTGGTACCGATTAAGAAAAATGTTCATCATTATTACTCATTAGTGACATGCAAATTAAAACCACACTGAGATTCCATCTCACTCCTGAAAGAATGGCCAGGATCAAGAAAACCAACAACAACAAATGCTGGAGAGGCTGTGGGGAAAAAGGAAACTCTCCTACACTGTTGGTAGGAGTATAGACTGGTGCAGCCACTGTGGAGGTCAGTCTGGAGATTCCTCAAAAAGCTGGGATTGGAAGTCCCATTTGACCCAGCTATTCCACTTCTTGGCATATTCCCAGAAGAACTGAAAATATCATATCACAGTGATATATGTGCACCCATGTTTATAGCAACACAAATTGTAATAGCCAGATCTTGGAAACAGCCTAAGTGTCCATCAATTGAGGAATGGATAAAAAAAAGTTGTGGTATTTTTATACAATGGAGTACTACTCAGCTATAAAGAATGATCACATTGACATATTTATAAATAAGTGGATGCAACTTAGGACCATACTCATAAGTGAAATAAATCAAACTGACATGTATAAATACTGTATAGTCTCCCTTGAGTAAGAAATGCTAAGAATACGTAAGACTTTATGGTAATCATGATTCTCCATTCCATTGCTTTGAAGCCTTATAATGTTTACATTCATTAGTTGGAATGGTTTTATCCCAGTATGTTTGATTTTATTATCTGTGAGGGTATGAACAGCTACTTTGAAGAAAATAAGATGTTATAATAACCATTGCTGATTTAATATCATCTTGCTTTGAAGTCCTACCATGCTTTTGTTCTTCTGTTTCTGTCGGTTCTATCATGTTGTATCTTACTGGATTTTACTGGATTTTATTGGATTTTATGTGTGATAGTATATACAAATTATTATGGAAAATGAGATAATATAGTAGCCATTGTTCATTTTCGGTTATTTGGTTGTGCATGCCCTGTAATAGTTTCATTCTCGGCGCTTGGAGAACTGTGGAGTTTCCAGCAAGCAGGCGTGTGCACACTATCCCCGGAGCCCAGCATATTTGGGACTCCTGCACCATCTGTGTGCAGAGGAAGGGCTGGGCAGATCTGGGGTGCCTGCATCCGCCTCCCCATGTGTCTGGAGGACAGTGGATATCTCAGCAAGCAGGTGATCATCACCAGTTCCAGAGGCCCTGTGGCCTATGGTAAGTGCTCAGTGCACTCTGCCCCAAACCCAGACTGTTCAGGACCCACCAGGCTTCCCGCCGCAGTGAAGTGGATAAGTGGGTTGGAGGCATCTACATCCGCCTCCCCATTCCGGCTACACTTGGAGAGCTGTGGAGCTTCCAGCAAGCAGGTGGGCGCACAGTGTCCCTGCAGCCCAGATTATCTGGAACTATGGAGTTCTAAACAAGCAGAAGAGGGCCATTGGTTCTACAGGCCCAGTGGCTTGGGGTAACGGGGTGCCAGAGTCCCAGGAGCTGCAAACATAGAAGGGGATTTACAACAGACCCTGAGGAAGCTTTCAAATAACACTTGAAACACAGAAATATAGGAAAATGACAAAAAGAAAGACCAAATTACAACCTCAAACCTCCAGCCCATCTCAAGAAACCCTAGGAGCGAAGTATATAGAAGAAAATATATGCCATTCACCTCAAATATCCGACATAATAGCTACTGAAATTAACAAGCAACTCCAGGAAGCTTTTAAGGAACTCAAACTCGAAATAATCTCCCAGGTAAAAGAAGAAATGATAAAAGAAATGAAAGAGATTCTGAATATATCTAAAGAAAACACTGTTAAAAAATTGGAGGAACTAAACAAAAAGATAGAATCCCTAGATGACCAATATAAGAAATAAACAGAATACATGATGTAGATGCACAGAGATATACAGGAAATAAAAAACTCCACTGAAAGTTGTAAAAACTGCCTCAATGAAATTGAAGATAGAATTTCAGACCTTGAAGACAGGATTGCAGCTAGTGAACAGGAAAGGAAAGATCTTTTAAAAATAACAAGTAATCAGGAAACAACAATTCAACAAGTGCAAGAAGATGCAAAGAAAAATAACATAAGATTGATAGGGATTAATGAAAAAGAAGGAGACAACATAAAGGATGTCAAGAGGATATTTAGAGAAGTAATAGCTGAGAATTTCCCAAGCATGAGAGCAGAAACCGACATCAGGATCAGTGAAGCATATAGAACACCAAAGATTCATAACCAAAATAAAACTACACCCAGACATATAATAATCACCATCCCAGAAATCCAACACAAGAATAGATTATTAAAAGCTGTCAGAGGAAAAAGACTTATAAAGGAAAACCTATCAGAATCACAGCAGACTTCTCAGCACAAACAATAAAGTCAAGAAGATTATGGAGTGAAGTATTCCAGATCCTAAAGAAAAATGATTTCCAACCTAGACTGATGTACCCTGCAAAACTATCATTGAAAATTGATGGTGAAATACAATACTTCCATGACAAAGAACAGCTGAAGAACTTCATGAACACCACGCCAACCCTGCGACAAATATTGAAAGACAGTTTAGATACACAAAGGAAAAAACAACTAAGCAAAGCAGATAATTAAACAGAACAGAAAGAGAAAGATGCAACAGCAGAGAGATAACATGTCAACAATAAACCAGCATTTAACAGTAATAACCATTAATGTAAATGGTCTCAATGCACCAATCAAAAGAAACAGACTAGCAGAATGGATCAAGAAACAAAATCCAACCATATGCTGTTTACAGGAAACCCATCTAACCCAGAAGGATACTCACAGACTGAAAGTCAAAGGATGGAAAACAATACTTCAGCAGGAATCAAAAAAAAAAGCAGGAGTAGCCATTCTGTTTGCAGACAACGTGAACTTTAATCCAACAATGACCATAAAGGACAAAGAAGGTCACTACATACTCATTAGGGGAAAACTCCAAGAGGAAGAGATAACTATCTTAAATATATATGCACCAAACTCCAGAGCACCCAGTTATATAAAACAACTATTAACAGAAATGAAAACTCAAATTATCAGTAACACAATTGTAACAGGTGACCTTAATATGCCATTGATACCAAGGGACAGATTAACCAGACAGAAAATGAGCAAAGAAATAACAGAACTGAATCACACCTGTGAACAAATGGATTTGATAGACATATACAGAATGTTCCACCCAACAACATCAGAATACACATTCTTCTCAGCAGTACATGGATCATTCTCTAAAATAGACCATATATTAGCTCACAGAACATATTTAAACAAATGCAAAAGTGTTGAAATCATCCCTTGCATGTTATCGAATCATAGCGCTCTGAAATTAGAAATTAATGGTAAAAGATACTACAAAAATCCCACAAACACATGGAAACTGAATAACACACTCTTGAGTAATCAGTGGGTCACAGAAGAAATTAAAGAAGAAATTCAACAACACCTAAAAGAAAATGAAAATGCAGATACAACTTACCGGAATTTGTGGGATGCAATGAAAGCCGTCCTCAGAGGAAAATTTATTGCACTGAATTCCCACATCAGGAAAATAGAATGAATACAAATAAATAATTTGATGCTACACCTCAAACAGCTAGAAAAAGAAGAGCAAGTCAAGCCCAAAGCCAAAAGAAGAGAGGAAACTATAAAAATCAGAGCAGAAATCAATGCAATGGAGAATAACAAAACAATCCAAAGAATCAACGAATCAAAGAGTTGGTTCTTTGAAAGAATAAATAAAATCAATAAGCCCCTAGCCAACCTTATTTAAAAAAGGGAAGAAAAAGCTGAAATTCATGCAACAAGAAATGAAAAAGGTGAAATCACTACAGACCCAACAGCAATACAGAAGATCATTAACACCTATTTCGAAAACCTCTACTCTCAAAGGTTTCATAACACAGAAGAAATAGACAGATTCTTAGAAACATATGAAGTACCAAAGCTAGATCAAGAGGATGTAAAACTGTTGAATAACCCAATCTCTGTTAATGAAATTGAAAACGTAATTAAGTCCTTACCTACAAAGAAGAGCCCAGGCCCAGATGGATTCACTGCAGAATTCTACAAGAAATACAAAGAAGACCTAATGCCAACACTACTCAAACTATTCAATGAAATTGAAAGGGAAACAATCCTTCCTAAGTCATTCCTGGAAGCAAATATTACTCTAGTACCAAAACCTGAGAAAGACCCAACTAAAAAAGAGAACTATAGACCGATCTCCCTAATGAGCACAGATGCAAAAATCCTCAATAAAATATTGGCAAATAGGATGCAGCAAATCATCAAGAAGATCATACACCATGACCAAGTGGGATTCATCCCAGGAATGCAAGGATGGTTCAACATACGTAAATCAATAAATGTAATCCACCATATCAATAAAGCCAAAAGTAAGAATCACATGATCAATTCTATAGATGCAGAAAAAGCCTTCAATAAGGTCCAACATTCATTCATGATAAGAACTTTACAGAAAATTGGAATAGATGGTCTTTACCTCAATATAATAAAGGCCATTTAGGACAAACCAACAGCCAGCATCATACTAAATGGCCAAAAATTGAAAGCCTTTACCTTAAAATCAGGCACAAGACAAGGATGTCCTTTATCACCACTCCTATTTAATACAATACTGGAAGTACTAGCCAGGGCAATTAGGCAAGAGAGAGAAATAAAAGGGGTAAAAATAGGAAAAGAAGTTAAATTACCATTGTTTGCAGATGACATGATACTCTACATAGAAGACCCCCTAAACTCCATTGAAAGACTCTTAGATATAATAAATAAATTCAGTAATGTGGCTGCATACAAAATCAATACTCAGAAAACAATAGCATTCCTATACACGAACAACAAAATCACAGAGAGAGAAATAAGAGAAACCACACTATTCATACTAGCAAGAAAAAAAATGAAATATTTAGGAATTACTCTTACAAAAGAAGTGAAAGACCTATACAGAGAAAATTATAATACACTGAAAAAAAATTGAAGATGATCTCAGAAAATGGAAAGACATCCCTTGCTCATGGATAGGAAGAACAAACATTGTGAAAATGGCCATTCTCCCAAAACTTTTATACAGATTCAATAAAATCCCAATTAAAATACCATCAACATACCTTATAAATCTAGAGAAATCACTCCTAAAATTCATATGGAACCAGAAGAGACCTAGAATAGCAAAGGCAATTCTAAGCAGCAAAGGCAAGGCAGGAGGCATCACAATCCCTGACTTGAAGTTATACTACAAAGCAACAGTAGTAAAATCAACATGGTACTGGAATCAAAACAGAGCCGAAGATCAATGGATTAGAAGATACAGCCACAGCTACAAACACACTCAACCACCTTATCTTTGATGAAGGAGCCAAGCAGGTTCACTGGAAGAACGACAGTCTCTTTAATAAATGGTACTGGAAAAACTGGCTCTCCATTTGCCGAAAACTAAAGCTAGACCCATGTCTATCACCATGTACTAAATTAAAATCTAAATGGGTCAAAGATTTGAATATTAAAACAGAAACACTAAATCTATTGGAAGACAAATTGGGTAGAAACATTGAAGACATAGGAGTAGGTAGAGAACAGGACTCAAACCGCATGGGAAATACTTCCCAGAATCAATAACTGGGACCACTTCTTATTAAAAAGTTTCTGCATATCAAAAGAAATCTCCAGCATAGTGAAAAGAAAACCCACAAACTGGGAAAAGATTTTAGTGAACTCTCTTTCAAACAAGGGACTCTTGTCTAAAACATATAAAGAATTAAAAAAAACTCAGACCCCCAAAATTCAAAGATCCAATCCAAAAATGGGCATCTGAGATGAATACGCACTTCTCAGATGAAGAAATACAAATGGCTAGTAAATACATGAAAAAATGTTCATCATCGTTGGTCATTAGAGAAATGCAAATTAAAACCACACTGAGATTCCATCTCATTCCTGAAAGAATGGCCAGGATCAAGAAAACCAACAACAACAAATGCTGGAGAGGCTGTGGGGAAAAAGGAACTCCTACACTGTTGGTGGGAGTGTAGACTGGTACAACCTTTGTGGAGGTTAGTCTGGAGATTTCTCAAAAAGCTGGGATTGGAAGTCCCATTTATTCCAGCTATTCCACTTCTAGGCATATTCCCAGAAGAACTGAAAGCATCATACCACAGTGATATATATGCACCTGTGTTTATAGCAGCACAATTTGTAATTGCCAGATCTTGGAAACAACCCAAGTGTCCATCAACTGAGGAATGGCTAAAAAAGTTGTGGTAAAAAAATAAATAAATAAATAAATAAATAAAAATAAAATAAAATAAAATAAAATAAATAAATAAATAAAAATAAAAAAGTTGTGGTATTTCTATACAATGGAGTATTACTCAGCTATAAAGAAGGATCACATTGAGATATTTATCAATAAATGGGCGCAGCTTGAGACCATAATCATAAGTGAAATAAATCAATCTCACATGTGTGAATACCGAATAGTTTCCCTAGTGTAAGTAATGATTCAAATATATAAAAATATGTGGTAATCATGATTCCCCATTATGTGGCCTTGAAGCCTTATAAAGTTTTCACTTATTAATTAGAAAGGCTTTATTCTGGGCTTCTTGATATGGAAATATTTGAAGCTATAGTATATGGTTTTATTCAAATATTTCAAGGGAAAAGACAGACGCTATGGTAACTACTATTAAGTCGGGTTATTTCGTGGTGAAGCACTAGGTTCCTGAAACAGTCATGCTTTGACTTGTATTGTTTTTTTTTTTTTTTTAATTTTTATTTAAGGAGAAAAGAAAAGAAAGAAAAAAAACAGTGAAGGGGTACAAGTTATACAGATTTACAGAATAAAAAAATGCGCAGTAGGAAATCACTAGTTAATGGATTACATATTGCCATCTTAGAAATAATTAAGTCACAAAATTGAAGCATTGTAGAGTGGACATTCCAACAATGATACTGCAAACAGTTCTGTTCAATGATCCAATAAAACTCTGTGCTATCATTTTCTATCTTATACATTTAAATATACATGCAGTTATATAGTTTAGAGCACTTTCTTTTCCTCTCTTTTGTACAGTGACTATTACACATTCTGGGTTTCATTGCTCCCACGGTTCTTGTTGCTTTTTTGGAAGAGAGTAAAACCAAATGTGACATAACAGAACAGAATCGGTCAAGTCAAAAGGGTGGACATAATAGATAATATAAAAACATAATACAAGGTGATCAACAATGGTTACCATAATGCCTCCTGCTATTTCTAATAGAATTGCCTATATCATTAGTTGTAATACAATTGAACAAAACCGTAAAGAATAAAACCGACAAAACCAAAACATTGGAGATATTGTAGGTCTTCAAAAGTAGATAAAAGTCAACGAGAATGGGCGTTATAATGAATCTCATTATCTTCTCAGCTGATACCTAAACTTTCGAACCTGATACTATCCAGCAAAACAGAATAGAGGAACCTCAGTCAAAAGCAAGATGGTGAGAGTAATACAGGGCTTCAAATCGAGATAATAGAAAGTCAAAGTGGGTTACTATATTATATCCTGCTATATTTTTCCCTTTAATTAAGTGGATAAAAATAAAAAAGTAAATAATGGAGTGGAGATTGAGAAAAAGGAGGGCATAACAGCGAAACAGGGCAGATCAAAACATAACCATTTAAGCAGAATAGTGTTTCACCACCAGCTAATCCTGACCCCAAAAATAGTTACCATATTGACTCCCTCCCTGAAGTCCTTGAGTACAACTTCATATACTGTAGCATTAAGTATATCAAAACAATGTGAATCCATTTAAGAGAATGACAGCATTATAGAGCATTTAGAATCGACTAACAGAAAATGAACAATGGTCTCTGTATAATCTCCTTGTCTTTAAAAGGTTTTTCCTTATACTATCGTACATAACAAAATCCAATAAGATACAACCTGTTTAGACCATTGGAGACAGAAGAACAAAAGCTAGATGAGACTTCAAAACAAGATGGTACTAAATCAGCATTACCTATTAAAATGTCATTTTCTCCAAAAAAAAGCTGTTCCTATCATCCAATCTTCTGTCTCATTTCTGTTGAGCTCTTTTTCTGTCAGTAGCTGTCAGTTTGTCTTCTTCATTTTGTTCTCTGCTCCATTCGTTGTGGCCTCCCCGCCCCTATTTCTGGGTTCTTTGTATTTTTCTTTTTTTAGAATATCCTGCAATACTTTCTGTAGGGTTGAATTGGTGGTTGCAAATTCCCCCAGTTCCTCTTTATCCTGGAAGCACCTCGTTTTTCCATCAATTTCCAGGGACAGTTGTGCAGGATATCTCAATCTTGGCTGTAGATTATTATCTTTCAAAGCTTGAATTATTTCTCCCCATGCTCTTCGTGATTTGATGGTTTGTGAAGAGAAATCTGCTGTAATTCTGATGGGTCTTCCCTTGTAAGTGATCTGTTTCTTGTCTCTTACAGCTTTTAATATTCTGTTCTTGTATTGAATTTCTGGAATTTTTATTATTATATGCCTGGGTGTTTCTCTGTTAGGGTTGTAGGTAGCTGGGGTCCTGTATGCCTCATACATTTGAGTATCTTTACCTTTTGCTAAATTAGGAAAATTCTCCTGGATTATTTCTGTGAGTAGCTTTTGTAGTTCACTTGTTTGTGTCCCTACTTCTTCTTTTATGTTCTTAATCCTTAAGTTATGGCTCCTCTTATCATCTTCTTGTCTTTGTATTATTGCTGTGTATTTCTTTGTTATTTTTAAGAAGTTTTTCATTTCATTCTCCCATGTTTCAAGTCTGCCCTCCAATTCAGATAGTCTGTCCTTAGTTTCTTTCAAGCTGTTATGCCAGTCTTGGGTAGACTTCTTAATTTCTTGATAGTCCCTTTGCACCTGCTTCACATACTCAATGTTTTCTCTGTTTTCTCCATCAAGCAATTCTCCCCTCTTTTTCTGTTCTTCCATTCCACCATCTGCTTTTTCCTGGGTGGTGCTTAGCATTTCTCTAACTATTCTGCATACTTCTAGCTTCAGGTCATTGATAACTTCATTCCTGAATTGGTCTATGAGGCTCTCTAAATGGCGCTTAATATATATTGGTGCAGTGTCCACTATTGCCTGATTCTCAGGATTGGGGGTCGAGGAGCCTCTTTTGTTGCTTCCCTTCCCCATATTTTCTGTTCCTTATAAAATGTAATCTTACACAGGAGGCCCGGCTTCCCTGCCTGTCAGCCACAGCTTGATCAAATTGCGCTGGCTAGTTGTTCCCGCTCACCGCTGCGCCCCAGGGAGTTGCGGAGGAGGCAGCCTACGCGGGAGTCGGTCGCTCCTCCGGGCCACCGTCAGGCTCTGGGATCTGGGTTAGGCCAGCCTAGGGAGTCCGCGAGCAGCGTCCCTCCGGCCAGGTACCTTTCACCAATCCCGTCCGAGAGGGAATCGTGCGGCTGCAGTTGCCACCGCGCCCTGCTCTTACAGGACTGCCCGCGCCCAGAAAAACCTCCGCTGGAGTCAAACTGCGGTAGGGAGTCAGTTCCTCGCTCACCTCGCCATCAGTCAGCCTTCCTCCCTGTCCGTCGCGTTTCCGACTCCGTTCGGAGACTCCCGTTCCCAGAGCTGGGCAGTCGCGTCTCTCCTTGCCGAGCCCGAGCCGCTGTGGACCAGGCGCCGGCCGCCGGGCGGGGCGGGAAATCCAAACCGCGGTTTCCAATGGCGCAGAGTCGAGCCTCCACACCGAGATTTTTCTGTTCCTATTTTAGCGCCAGGACTGTATTCCAAGTTGGATTCTCTCAGCCCAGTTCGTTCCTGAGTCAGCAGAGCATATCTCTACTGGTTCGTATCTCCTTAGTCCGCATCATTCCTGGCCTCTGAGCCGAGCCTTTAGAGAGCGTTCAGTAGTTGCTGCTGTCTGTCCGCCATGTTCTCTCAGTCCTTGACCTGTATTGTTATATTGTTATGTCCTCCTTTATCTCAATCTCTCCCTTATTCATTAAAAAAATTATTTAGTTATTTTTTATGGTTTTTTTTAATTAAGGGAAAAAATTTTAAAAATTAGCAGAATATATAATAGTAACTTTTTTTGATTTCCTGTTAACTTTTTTTGAAGTCCTGAAATACTCCCACTGTCTTGTTTTGACTGATTAGACTCTGTTCCGTTCTGTATGATAGTATCAAGTTTGAGGATATAGGCAACTACTTTGAAGGCAATAAGATTCACTAAGATGCCCATTCTGGTTTGACTATTGTCTCCTTTGGAAGTCCTGTAATGTTTACAATGTTTAAGTTTTATTGGTCTTGTTCTCTACTGTTTTGTTCAACTTTATAATACCTAATGAGATAGACAATTCTTTTTAAGGAAACAAGAGACATTATGGTAACCATTGTTAATAACCTTGTACTCTGTTTTTACATCATGTGCTATGTCTATCCTTGGTTTTGACTGACAGCTTTGTTTTGCCATATTTGACTTTATTCTCTCCAAAAAAAAAAGTAATAAGAACTAAGGAGTAATAAAACCCAAAATGCGTAAATTTTGTTGTAAAAGAGAGAAGGAAAAAAAGTGCTCTAAAGGATACAACAGCAAGTGTGTTTAGGGGTGTTAAATAGCTGACCAAATTAATGTTTTTGGTTGGATCATTGAACACAACTGTTTTCAGTCTCACTGTTCGAATGTCCACTTTGTATGCTTTGATACTGTGACTTGAGCAACTATCTTTAAGATGATAATATGTAATCTATTTACTGGTGATTTCTTACTGTTTTTTTTTTTTGTAGTTCTGTATTACTTGTACCCTTACACCACTTTGTTTTGTTTTGTGTTTTCTCTTTTTCCTTTTAAATAAAATTTTAAAAAAAATACAGGTGCATAGGAAAATGATGGAAACTATGAATGCACAACATAGGAAACAAATAGAGTCCATAAGAATTCAAACAGATATCCAGGAAATCGGAAATTCCATTCAAATTTGGCAAAATCACCTCAATGGAAGTGAAGACAGAATTTGAGACCTATAATATAGGATTGCAGCTAGTGATCTTGAAAAGAAAGATCTCTGAAAAATAACAAGGGACCATGAAAAAGCAACCCAACAGTTGCAAGAAGATGCAAAAAGAAAAATAGTGTAATACTGGAGAAAATGAGAAAGACCCAACAAAACAACTGTTCACACCCAAAAAGCTGTTCTTGGAAGTAAAGACAAAACACTTCCCAAGAATGGAAAGAGAATTTGACATATAGGTAACTAAAGTACATAGGACTGCAATTTAGCTATGGCCAAAATAAATCTGCACCAAGGCCTATAATACTCAAGATTCCAGAAATTTAGTACAAGAACAGAATATTAAAAGCTGTTAGAGAAAAGAAATAAATCGCCTATAAAGGAAAGCCCATCAGAATCACAGCAGACTTCTCACACAAATCCTTAAATCAAAGAATTCTTGGAATGAGGCATTCCAAATCCTGAAAGAAAATAACTTCCAACTCAGACTGATATACACTGCAAAACTGTCATTCAGAATTAATGGAGAAATAAGATACTTCTATGACAAAGAACAATTAAAGAAATTCGTGACCACTGAACCAGCTACAGTGTGTTGTGGAAGATGTTGTAGAGGGAGGTAACTGTGTGCACAAGTCCAAGAATACCAATAGGAATAAGCCATCAGGCAGGCAAGCAATTAAACAGAGGGGAAAGACAAGGAACAGGTGGTCACATGACAAGGATAAATCAATGCATGTCAGTTATAACCAATGTAAATTGTCTCAACTCACCAATTGAAAGAAAAAGATTGGAAGAATGAATCAAGAAACAAGATCCAATAATATGATGCATACAAGAAACATGTTTAACTCAACAAATTCATAGACTGAAGGAATCCAGAAAAAAAAAAGAGGTAGCTATTCTATTGGCAGGCAATTTGAACTTCAAGCTAAGACAGATCAAAGGAAATAAAGGCAGTCACTACATTCTTGTTAAGGGAAAACTCCAAAAAGAAGAGATTAGAACTATAAACATATATGCACCAAATACAGAATCACGAAACTATATAAAGCAAATATTAATGGACATGAAAAACCAATAATGACTCACATAATTGTAATGGAAGACCTTAACAACCCACTGCTACAAACAAATCAACTAAACAAAAAAATCAATCAATAAATATTAGAACTGAACCAAACGTGTAAATAAATGGGCTTAATAGTTGTCTACAAAGTATCCTACCCCACAACATCAGAGTACATATTCTTCTCCGTTGCACATGGGACATTCTCCAAATCAGACCACATGCTAACACATAGAACATATGTAAGTAAATGCAAAGGAGCTGAAATTATCCCATCCATGTTATCTGAACATAGTGCAATGAAGTTGAAAATCAATGGCAAAATAAACCATAAAAACTCTATAAATACCTGAAAATTAAATAACACCTTCCTGAACAACCAATCAGTCACACATGACATTAAAGAAGAAATTCAGCAGTATCTACAACTAAATGATAATGCTGATACAACATATCGGAATTTATGGGACACAATGAAAGCAGTTCTAACAAGGAAATTTATAGCGGTAAATATCTGTATCAGGAAGACAGAAAGAGCTCAAATAAACAACCTAATGTTGAATCTCAAGCTCCTAGAAAAAGAACAAGTCAAGTCCAAAGCTTGTATGAGCAAAGAAATTATAAAGAGCAGAACAAAAATTAATGCAATTGAGACTAAGAAAACAATACAAAGAGTTAATGAATTAAAGAATTGGTTCTTTGAAAGATTAAGTAAAATTGATATACCCTTAGCGAATCTTATCAATAAAAAGAAACAAAGACTCAAATTCATGCAATTAGGAGCTAAAAGAGTGAAATCACAACAGATCCTGCAGAAACAAAATTTTTAATACCCGCTTCAAGAAACTTTATTCTAATAAACTGAAAAGCACAGATGAAATGGACAGATTCCCAGATACATATGATCTACCAAAGCTGAATCAAGAAGATATAAAAATTGACCAATTAAATTGAAACTGTAATTTAAAAACTGACCAACAAAGAAAAGCCTAGGTCCTGATGGATACAAAGCTGAGATGTACAAGAAATTTAGCTAAGATCTAATGTCATTGCTCCTCAAACTCTTCAGTGAAATAGAAAGAGAAGTAGTCCTCCCAAATTCATTCCTGGAAGCAAGTATTACCCTGATATCAAAACCAGAGAAAGCTCCAACCAAAAAAGAGAATTACAGGCCATTCTCTCTAATGAACATAGATGTGAAAATCCTCAATATGATACTGGCAAACAGAATTCAGCAAATTATCAAGATTATACAGGAAGGATTCATTCTAAGTATGCAGGGCTGTTAAACATATGCAAATAAATATCAACAGAGCCAAGGACAAAACTTGTATGGTCATCTCAATAGTTCAGAAAAAGCACTTACCAGAATCCAACACTCATTCATGATTAAAAACCATACAGAAAATTTAAATAAATGGTCTTTATCTCAATCTGATAGAAGTCATCTATGACAAATCAACAACTAACATCATATTAAATGGATAAAAACTGAAAGCTTTCACTCTAAAATCAGGAACAAGACAAGGATGTTCACTATCACCACTCCTATTTAATATAGTTCTGGAAACATTAGCCAGAGGAATTAGACAAGAGAAAGAAATAGCAGTACAAATATTTTTCGGCCTAACACTACTGTTTTAGGTCCACATTTCCTTTTGTTATCTTGGTAAGGTTATCATGTGCTTGTCAAACTTGTGCATCATTTCTAAGTGCATATATCACCAAATCTTTATCAACAGATGAATTAATGCAAATTATTCTATAAATTCAGGTAACATTTAAAATGTTTATATGAATATTTTATGTAGGTCATAAGAATTCTTGTTCAGCTGGCCTTGCACTCACTTGTAGCCTAGGCTGGTCTTGAACTCACAGCAATCCTCCTGCATCAGCCTCCCTAATGCTGGGATTACAGGTATGCACCGCCATCTAAAATGTGATTTTAAATCATCTTACACCTTTTAGTATGTAGGTGACATTGAAGAGTTGATGGATATCTGAACTTTTCCACCTTTCAGTAAGAAAGAAAACTTACAAAATTACAAATATACCAAATTCTACGCATTTGAAATGTTTATTTAGAACAAGAAAGTAAATCACTACAAGCTTCACAAAATTTAAAACTTACTATCACAAATCGTCTCACTTGACAATTTTGTAATATTCTTTTATTATGGAATACAAAGGTAATTTAGAATATTCTCTAGAATATTTAACGGAAAATCACTCTATTTTTTACATTGTATAGAGATTTCTTTCAAATTCTCTACTGTTTATTACAGTACAATTAGTTTTAGTAAACTTAACTTTGGAGAAACTTTTGTTAGTTGAAATAACTGCTCTTACATATTCTTCTGGTTATATTCAGAACATCCCAGACTGAGATGGCCAGCAGGTGTAACTATGGGTGCAAGGGGTGACAAAGCACACAGATATATTCCAGTCAACCTTCACAAGAGCTAGGAAATACCTACTGCCTTTTCATGGCTACAACAGGAGGTAAAGCTTGAAGGAAAAGCAGTTGAAATGCAAAGAGCAGTCTTAACTGATTATGGTCTAAACTTCTTACTTTTGCAAGTTTAACATAAATGTATAAATATATGGAGATGAACTGCTACCGCCTCTTTTGGAAGGCCTATACAAGTAAACGTTACTGGATCAACAGTAAATTCTGCCTCTGACCTAGGCCATTTTGGTTTTTTTGGAGGGAGGGAATCGAATGAGATAAGGCATATTAAGAAAGTGCCAAAAACAAAGCAATTAGTACATGTCACCTGAAGAATGATAGAATTGTTTGTAATTGTTTTAAGGTGACTGTTGAGTATGCGTATGCAGTGTGGAGAGGTCTGTTTTACTTTGTTGTTGTTGTTGTTGTTTTGTGTGTGTGTGTGTGTGTGTGTGTGTGTTTTTCATTTTTACTGGTACCGGGGATCGAACTCACGACTGCCTACTTGCAAGGCAGGCACTTATGCCGCTGAGCTAAATCCCCAGCCCCCTTTACCTTGTATTTTAAAATTTGCCAAATAAAAAGTTTTTTTAAAAAAAAACAATTGAGATAGAAATAAATGTAGCCAGCTGCAGTCATACACACACACCTATAATCCCCATTACTTGGGAGCTCGAGGCAGGATTCTCAAGCTAGAGCCCAACCTAAGAAACTTAGACCCTGTCTCAAAATAAAAGGTCTCAGGTTGGGGCCAGTGATATATCTCAGTAGCATAAGCATCCGCCTGGCCGGTGCAAGGTCCTGAGTTCAATTCCTAGTTTTAAAAAAGTCTAAGGGTATAGCATTCTATCATATAAGTATCAAAATACTGTAAAACAGTGCCTTGTTTCCCCTCTCTAAAAATTGATTTTTAAAAGTTATAATCATCTAAAACAAAACACCTTCACTTCCTTCTTTTTTATTATTATTTTTATTTTATTTTAAAGAGGATAAAACCAAACAAAATAAAGCAGAATAAAGCCAATTAAAACAGTAACAAAGTGATACAGGATTTCAAGACAAAATAATAGGAAATGAGCAATGGTACCAGTGCCTCTGGTTATCTTCAAAATAGCTGCCCATACTGTCAGGTATATTCAAAGCAAACAAAACAGAACAGAATAAAACCAATCAAAGTAAAACCACGAAAGCGATACAGCACTTCAAAATAAGATAAGGGGAAATGAACAATGGCTACCATAATATATCTTTTTATCTTTGAAACAGCTGCCCATGCCATCATATATAATCAAATCAAACAACAACAACAAAAGAATAAAACCAAACAAAATAAACCAGTGAAAATAACACAAGACTTCAAAACAAGATAATAGGGAATTAATGATGGCTAGCACCTTTAGAAGGAGATCCCCCCATAGTTGCTATATTTCATATTGTTACCCTTTACATAGATGCTCAGACTACCAGCTTTAGACTTGCAAAGTCAAACACTAAACATTACCAGCATTAAAGTTTGTTTTGTTAAGTTTTGTTTTTACTTCAGTAGCTATCATTTCAACCTATGTTTCTCCGGATCAGCTAGTTGCTTATGTGGGTTGGGTGTGTATATGTGTTATATGTGTAGGGTGTATATGTGTGTGTATGTGTAGGGTGTGTATATGTCTCCTAGGCCATGTATGCACCAGCTGGCTCACAGGAAGGGGCTGGCTTTTTGTTTCTCCTCCCAGCCCACACGACTGCCTCTTGCTACAGGAAGGGATTGGCTTCTTGTTTCTCTTCCAGGAGGCCCACATGGTCGCTTCTGGCTCATGGGAAGGGTGAGTTGACTCCTAATTTTTCCTCCCAGCTCTCATGGCTGCTACTGGCTCACACAAAGGGGTTGGCTACTTATTTTCTTCCCTGTCCTGCACCTTCATTTCTTAATCTAACATTGAATTTTATTGGAGAATCTACAACCTCCTCCACAGTGAGCACAGACAAATGCCCTCAGCTGGGTCAGCATAGGCAGCTTTTGGGCATGAGCCTGGCAAGGCCCATTCAGTTTTGGAGGGTACCTGTTTGTAGAAAGCTGAGAAATGCTGAATGGAGACTTTTAGTCAGGCCAAAGAAGCTTATCTGGCCTGGAATGAACCCAATGAAGGTGTCCTGGAGTCAGAGGTCAAGAATTATTTTGGGGAGAAAAATTGAGATTGGGACAAAAGATGTTTTTGAATGAGGTAAAGGATAAAGTGAATAAGTTCAGGGAGTGAGAGAGAAGCTTGTGAGGAGGACACAGAACAGCCTGGCAGACTTGGGTTTTAAGGTAGTGATAGGGCAGGGAGGGAAGGGCAGTGGAAAGGAGAGTGGGAAGGAGGACCGGCTGGGTGGGATCTCTTCTACACTTGCAGTGTGGTCGTTTTAAGGGTTCTGAGCAGGGGAAAGGGTGAAGGGGGAAATCAGGAATGGTGAGTCTGGTCAGGGACAGAGGGCTTAACAGCTGAGATCAGGGCACAAAAGAAGAAGTGGAGCAAGATGTGAGATTCTTGGAGTTTGGCTGATAGTGAGAAAGCCTCAAGGAAGTCAGGACAAGTGTAGTGGTTATGGTTCTGAGTATTGTCTGCCGTGAGGTCTTTTTTGGGGGAAAGAGGTTAGGTTTCTTTTTGTGTCTGGAGTCAGAGTACGTGGTGCCCATTAGAGTTTGGAAAGAGCTTTTATCTATGAACCAGGTAATGGCTGCCTGTGGAATGGGGTTTTATGTATATTGGGAAAGTAAATGAGATCATGGTGTATGGTTTGGAGGTAGCCATCAGCCAGGGAGGGCTTGAGAGTGTGTGTTATGATTTGTGTCTAGATGTCCCCCTAAAGCCTCATGTGGCCATGGAGGAGGTGGGCCTTTCAAAGGTGGCTGAGTCTAGAGCTTGTGGTTGGATCATTGTCTAGCACTAGGATTGGCAGTGTAAGTGCTGTACCTACCCAGGATTGAGGATCTGGCATACAGTATAAGAGAGGGAAGAAGGCGTCCTTTTGCTTTCTGCCTTTTGCTCTTGTCACTTGCAGGTGCCATGAATGGCTGCCCCTCAGTCACACCACCCTGCCTTGGAGCCAGCTGAGTATGGACTGAAACCTCCATGAACTATAAGCTAAATAAACCTTTCCTCCTTTCATTTTGGGTGTCTAGTATTTTGTCTTAGCAATGAGTGAAAAATAACCATACAGTGCGGGTATGTTAAAAAGCACTCTGACTCTGAGGCCAAAGTTGGGAACCCAGAGGCAGAGAAAGCCATCTAGGCCAAAGAATGAGAGGTATCTGAATGACAGGCTTGGGGAGAAGGGCTGCAGATTGAGAGAAATTATTGAGAGGTGGAGTCCAGTTGAGATCGTGGCTGAGAGCCTGACAGAGTAAATGAGAACTGTCCCTAAATCCCTGAGGAAGAAATGTCTAGGTGAGCTGAGGCAAAGCCAGTCTTAGTGAGAGTGAAAAGGTCTTGAGAACTGAAGCAGAGGTGAAATATCAGAGGAAGGAGGGAGGAGAAGGTAGCATGTGTGGAGAGGGAAGGGAGGTTAGAGAAGGTGACTGTTCCCCAGAGCTTGAGAAGGAGGTCCCATCCCAGGACTGGGGCACTGAAGAATCACCACTTAAGTGTACTGTCATGTAGGACAGAAAAAGTTGGCTGTCAACTCCCAATATTGGAGATTCAACTTTGGTCCCAAGAACATTGACGAAGAGGAATAAGTGGTACCCGTGTGAGGAAATCAACTTGTCCTCAACCAGAAGAGTAATATTGTGCTCTGATTTGTGATGAATTAGGGGCAAAAGAGCTGAGGGCCCCGTCAGTCTTTGGTTAGGAGTACAGGGATGAGGGTGTGAATTTGGCCATTGCTTTGCCCAGTATCCTATTTTGCTGCATCAAAAGCAAGGTCTGGGGGATTTAGACTTTTGCTCAACTGATTATCCCAGCTGGAGTGTTGATGTGAGAACCTGGAGGGCAGATTTATTGCAGGACTGTCAAGCTCTTGGTTGTGGCAGACCCTGAGAGCAGTGGCCATAGATTGGCCACATGGTTTGAGGACCCTTCTTGAATTATTTGAGCTTTGCCTCAGTGTCAGGGATTGCCTAGAAAATGAAATAAGTCTTGTGAAAAAGTTGTCCCTTCACTGAGGAGGGATCTAAGTGGTGTGCATCTTTAAAGCCTTTGTGACCTGAGCCATAAACTAGGTCAGGCTGTCTTTGGGGTCTTGATAGATTTTTTGGACTTTGTCAAAGTGAATGGACTTAATGGAGGCCCTGCCTAGATTGTTGAGAATGGCATTTTTCCCGGTCTCTGGAACCAGGCTTGTGACTCCATCTAGAGTCCTATTGAGGAACAGCAACTGTCCCAAGGTCTGTGAGCATCTTGGGTGTGGGTCTCATCAGCTGCATCTGTGGCCATCGTCCAAACTTGGTTTTTTCCCTTATCGTGTGAAGAGTGGTTGCAAGAAAGATGTGAAGATTGTGCCAGGTGAAGTCAAAAGAGTGAGGTGAGTGAGTTTTTTAATGTAATGCTGGGTATCAATGAAAACAGAGATCAGCGTTAGCTGGGAAGGACTGGAAAGTGATGTCAACATGGGTAGGGACCTTAGTGCCCCAACCTTTTGCAAAGGGCATAAGGACTTTAGGTAGGGTGCTCTGTAGGATCATCAGGGTGTCATTCAGGAGAAAGACTGGGTCACATCTGGCAGAGGTGCAAAGGGAGAGGTTTGCCTGCAGGATTGAAGTTTTTGTGTGAGGGAAAGTCTAGGACCGAAGGCTACCATGCAGCGGGTGGCGTAAGTTGGTTATCTGGTGTGAGATGGAGCTTACAATCGGAAGCCTCCTGAATCTCTACTAACCTGCCGTTTCTGATCGTCTTGGACTCAGTATAATAAACCTGCATAACATATTTAAACCTAATGTGTAAATAGTCTATGGTGCAAATGTCAAGCTAACGTCTGTGCTTACCGCTGAATAATTTAAAAACTCCAGTGTGTTACACATCGGGAAAATATCTTGTGCCCCATTTCTACCCAACACCTCCCAGAGGCAGCCACTCCTCCCACTTTCCTGTGTTTCCAGCTATTTTGTGTGTGTATGCATATATATTATACATACATATTACATACATATATATATATACTGTTTATATGTATTTTTCATAAAAAGTAGGATTTTATATACTGTTCTGAGCTTTGGTTCTCCATAAAATTAACTCACCTGAGTAATGAGGTGGCAAACCTTTCAGAGCTTCAGTGATAACAAGCAACTCACTGTGGCACCCATGCAGCAGGTGAGCACACTGACTTAGTGTCCTACAGGACCCCTTCACAGGTAAGTTAGCTTAATATGTCCTTACAGATCTTAATTCATAGAAAGCAATACAGATCTTACCTCATAGATCAGTCCCAAGAATCTTCATTAACATCTTAACTCATAAACTGAATTAATAGGCTAATTATTATGTTAGCCTATTACATTTCCTCAGGACAAAAATTGCTGCTTCAAGCCTGACCAATCAGGATTAGGTAGGGTTTCTCTGGCCTTGCCTATTTCAGTCAATTCCCATATTGCAGAATGTGCATTAAAACCATACGATCCAAAAGTTGCTTATAATTTCTATAGATTAAAGTTCTAAATGTTGCCCAGGGATGCAGATAAGAGGGATTCCTTTTTGATGCAATAAACTAAGTTTGCCTGGATTATTGTGACTTAGAAATGCCACTCATGACCTTCCATTTGTAAGCTTTAATCTGGAGGTCTCGCAGAGATTCTGTTGATATCCTTATGAGCGTGGAATAGTATCTTTGTTTCCTTATTTGGTGGTACTGAGAAATGAACCCAGGGCTTTTACTCTGAGCTACTTACCCTGGCCCTTTACTTTTTTTTTAATTTAGAGAAAAAAAAGCAAAACAGGCCAGGGATTTAGCTCAGTAACCTAAGTGCCTGCCTGGCAAGTGCAAGGTTGTGAGTTCAATACCTGGCACCAAAAAAAAAAAAAAAAAAAAAAAAAGCAAAACAGAAAAATGGATAGAAATAATACAGAATTTTTTTAAAAAGTAAGAAATCACTAGTTCATAAATTACATATTGTTCTCTTAGCAGTTGTTACTGAAGTCACAAAATCAAAGCATAAAAGTAGACAATCAAACAATGACAGTACAAACCATTCTGTTTGATGAACTAACAAAAACTTAGTAGTATGGTTATCTATCTTACACACTTAAGCATACATACAGTTATATCCTTTAGAGCACTTTCTTTCCCTTTCATTATCACAATATCTATTATACATTTTGGATGTTACTACTTTTTCACTTTTTATTATTTTTATACTAGAGAGACAATACAATATTTACAATTGTGAGTCTAATTTATTTCACTTACAGGGATAATCTCAAGAACCCTTTACTTTTTAATTTGGAACAGATCTTACTAAATTGCTAAATTGTCTGAGCTGGATTTGAATTTGCTGTTCCTCTGCTTTGGCCTCCCAAAGTTCAGGGATTACTTGCCAGTGGCTCCATGCCTGCTCAGAATAGCATCTTTAGAAGGTATAATCAACAAGATTTCAAAATTTAAGATCAGTGTAGAAAAAAAATTAGTGTAGGAAATTGACATCTATTCTGCTACTCCAGCAATGATTATATAAATACCAGAGTTACAAATACATTATTCCTTTATTTACCATTGTTCCTTCACCTCCAAAAGGGAAGAAGGAAGCAAAGAAATATTTAGGTGTAAAGCAAACCAATATATAGGGCTTGCACACTGAAAGCCCTATACAGCAATACTGATGGAAGAAATCAACAGATCTAGGTAAATGGAAATGTACTGTGTTCAAGGACTGGAATATTCAACATAGTAAAGGTATCTATTTTCACCAAATTGATACACAGTTTTAATTCACTTTTTAAAAAACCCACACAAGATTTTTGTAGACTTACATTAATATTCTAAAATTGATATGGCATGGTAAATTAATAAGCATAGTTTTAACAAATTTAGAATGAAGACTAAAATGGGAACATCAGTCTATCCAGTTTGAAGACATCATATAGCTACTGTATTCAAGACTATGTGATATTGGGTGAGTGATAAGATATAGATAAATGAAACAACAGAAAACCCTGAAATCAATCCATACAACTGTAATCTCCTGATTTTTGACAAGGTGCAAAAGCTATTCAATAGACAAAAGATAGCTTTTTCAATAAGTACCTCTCAAGGTAGTAAGCATTTATGCAACAACCTCAACATTTTATAAAACTTAATTCAAATCAGATCATATGGCCAGGGATATAGCTCAGTGGCATAAGTGCCTGTCTGGCAAACACAAGGTCCTGAGTTTGATTCCTGGTATAACCTCTCCTCCTCAAACACCCAGCCCCAGTAGATCACATACTGAAATGTAAAATGTAAATCCACAGGAGATCGGCCTCTGCCTGCTGGGTGCCACCACCAGAAGGCTCCTTCTTCAGTGCACTCAGTGCAGGTCAAGGGAGTCAGACAGATCCACCACTGCCTGCTGTGCACCGCCAACCAAAAGGCCACATCCTGCAGGTGGCCAGTGTGGACAGAGAGAACCAGCAGATCAGCTTTCACCTTAAGGGAGCAGCCACCAGTAGGCTGCTTCCTGCAGGCAGCCAGCAGGAGCACGGACACACAGCCAGGTAAACCCTGTGCATCTGTAGGCTACCACTGGAGGCCCTTGGCTCCCTCAGGCAGCCGTCACCCACTAGCAAAATCAGACAAACACACTTCTATGTGTCTACCACCATCATGAGAGTCCCAGCGTAGACACACAGGCTGAGAGAAGCAGCCCTACCTACATGCACACCTGATCATCAGCAAAGCCACAGTAGCTGCACAGGTCTAGAGAAGCCTGCTCCACCCTTGCTATCTCCCTGTAAATCTGGAATTAGAAGAACCCAGGTGCCTGTCTCATCCCCCTACACTGCCTAGGGGCAGCCAACACAGGAAGTAGCTGGGGCCCCACAACCAGCTTGTTGGGAGGAACCCAGGAGAATGTCAAGATGAAGGAGCAAAAGGCAAACTCAGACCTCAAGCCCACACACAATAAGTCTGAGAGATGCGGTCATGGAAGAAAATGGAAGTAAATCTCTGAGAGGATAGCAACGGAAGTAAGGAAACAACTCCATGAGATTGAAAAGCAGTCAAATCAGAAATAATGTCTCAGGTAAAAGAAGAAATCACAAACATACTGAAAGAACTGTTCAGCAGGTCCAAAAAAGAAAGAGACAATAAAGAAGAGCATAGGAAAATGATGGAATGAATGTAGAAAGGCATTACAATGCATGAAACAGATTCAAAGAGAGATGCAAGAAATTAAAAATTCAATCTAAAGCTGGCAAAACTGCTGGAAAGAGACTAAAGATAGACTTTCAGCCCTTGAAGACAGGATCACAGCTAGTGATCGTGAAGGAAAGATCTCTTTAAAATGACACAGAATCAGGAAATAACAGCCCAATGGCTGCAAGATGATGTAAAGAAGCATAACTTAAGAGTGATAGGTGCAGGTGAAGAAGCAGGGTTCAACACAAATGAAATTTAAAAAGATATTCACAGAAGTAATAGATGAAAACTTTCCAAACATGGGAAATGGATCTGGCATGCAGAATAGTGAGGCATGTAGGACTCCAACTAGCCAATACCAAAGTAAATCTATACCCAGACATACAATAGTCAAAATCCCAAAAACTCAGCACAAGAATAGAATATTAAAAGCTGTTAGAGAAAAGAGACAGATCATCTATAAAGGAAACCAGTCAGAATTACAGCAGACTTAG
Source organism: Cavia porcellus (assembly GCF_034190915.1). Classification (NCBI taxonomy): domain Eukaryota; kingdom Metazoa; phylum Chordata; class Mammalia; order Rodentia; family Caviidae; genus Cavia; species Cavia porcellus. The sequence goes on from NW_026947493.1 coordinate 2,911,112, forward strand.
CAACACAAACCTTCAAGTCAAGAAGACTTTGGAGTAAAGTGTTTCAAACCCTGAAAGAAAACAACTTCCAACCCAGATTGATCTACCCAGAAAAACTATGTTTCAAAATTGATGGAAAAATAAGATGCTTCATGATAAAGAACAACTGAAGGAATTCATCACTACCAAATAAACCTTACAGAGAGTGCTAAAGAATATTCTGGAGAGAGATAAAGATGACCACAGTTCCAGGAACAGCAGCAGAGGAGGATCACCAAACAAGACAGGCAATTGAGTGAAGGGGAAAAGTGGAGGGCCAACAACAGGAGGATAGCAGGGCAGAGACAAACCAATGTATGCCGGTTGTAACCATTAATGTAGATGGCCTCAGGTCAGCAATAAAAAGAAACACAGGGAGAGTGGATCAAGAAACAAGATCCATCGATACACTGTACCTAAGAAACACATTTAACTGGTAAGGAAATTCATACACCGAAAAGCAAAGGAGAGAAAACAATTGTTTCATGTGACAGGGGACCAAAAAAAGAAGAACAAAAAGCAACTTGCCCATCAGTTGCAGAATGGATAAGAAACATATGGAATGCCATATGTATTTCATGCAGTGGAAAGCTATCCAGCTATAAAGTAGAATAATCTCAAGACGCCTGTAGGTAAAGGGACACAACTACAAATCATGTTCATGGCTGAAACAGTTCCAACTCATACGTGTGAACCCTAACATAAGAAACAGAAGGCGTTAATGGGATCCAAAGGCAAAATAGTTAATGTAAGACCAAAGAGGAAGAAACACCCAGGAGGGAAAGATAGAAATTACTGTTAATTTCTTATTGTCTTATCTTGAACTCTTACATTGTTTACACAATTTTGTTAGGTTTGGCTTTGTTCTGTCTTGTTTTGTTAGATTCTATGCCTTAAGATGGTAGGGACAGCATTTTGAATAAAATGGGATATATTATGGTAATCATGGTTTCCTATTGCTTTGAAATCTTATAATGCTTTCATTCATTTGTTTGATGGTTTGATTGTTTTGTTTGATTCTATTATGTGTAATGGTATAAATAGCTATTTTAAAGAAGACAAGACATTATGGTAGCCATTAACTGATTTACTAGCATCTTGCTTTGAAGTCCTACCATGGTTTTGTTTTTCTGTTTTGATTGGGTCTATTCTGTTGTGAATTTGATTTTATTATGTGTGATGATATAGACAAATTTTTTGAGGAAAATGAGTTATCATAGTAGCCATTGTTCATTTCCTATTATTTGATTTTGAAGACCTGTAATGCTTTCATTCTTTTATACATATTGTTATGTTTGATATTAATGTGTGTGAAGGTATGCTCAACTATTTCAAAGAAAAGAGACATGGTAGCTACTTGTTGATGTCCGGTTGTCTGGTTCTGAGGTGCTGTGTTGCTTGCATTATTCTGTTCTGATTTGTTCTGTTCTATTCTTTTGTTTTATTCTCTTTAAAATAAAAAAAATTAAAGTGTAAATATATAAATCCTTTACAAAAAGAAACAGGAAACAATTTCTGGGATCTAAGGCAACTAGAGTTCTTAGTGTTAATGCTGAAAGTATGACCAAAAAGAAAAAATTAATAAATTGGACTTCATCAAAATTAAGTTTTTCTCTGTGAAACACAATGTTGAAAGGAGGAAAGACAACTTATACAGGGAGAAAAACAGGAACTAGTACCTAGGTGGTATAAAGAATACTACAAAGGAATTTTTTTTAAAAAAGAACCAGTTAGAAGATAGGCAAAACATGTAAGGAGCCGTTTCCATGACTAAGATACACTGCTGGTAAATAAGCACACCGAAAGATGGTAATATCATTTGTCACTTAGGGAAAAAATTAAGACTATATTGAGATGTCACTATACACTTACCAGAATGGCTAAAATAAAATAGAATTATTAGGTGCTAGCAAGAATCCACAGCAACTTAGCACTCAAATATCAGTGGGAATGTAAAACAGGAAAGCAATGTTTGGAAAAGTTTAACAGTTTCTTTCACAGGAAAACATGCCAGGCTGGGGTGCGGCTCAGTGGTGGAGCGTGGTCTACTCTGCACGAAGCCCTGGGTTCGCCTCCAAGGACCCTTAGAAAAAGTCAGAGTCCTGAACCACACGGCCAGGAATTGTACTCCGGGGCATTTCTGGCAGACAAATGAAATCGGTTTGATTCCAACTTTTTCAAAATCAATTTTATTTTTTCAAATCTGGTTTTAGAATTGTATATGTTTTGGTCCTTAAAAATGATACCAAAATTTAACCCTTAAGAATTACAAGTAAATGCACAAAATGAAACTACACATTTAAACACTAAATTAGGTCTGATATTTGGAGACAAATCACACAGCTTGGGAGAATACATTTATTGTATTCATTTATTATTTATACCAACAATCTAACTTTTCTGTTCTGTTTCATTCATTCATTCATTTTTCATTCATATATTTACATATTAAAATATTCTAAAATAGGGTAGAACTATACGAGTATCTTTAGTTAGCCTTTTCTGAAAAATATTTGTCTTACATATAACTTCACTGCTAAATTCCAAATATCACATTCTTACTCGTAAAGATGCCCTAGATTTTGCTATTATTACAATAATATTAGTATTGCTATTAGTATTAAATAATCATAGCACTAAAGAACATGCCTTTTAGGAACTCTAAAGTCTGTGGAAACACAGTAGACAGCTGCGCCCTGCAGTCAAACTCCAGTAGGCGGAGGGTCCCAAGAGCAGCTCCGGTGTGGCAGGGCACCGGGGGCTCTCTTCCTTGCAGCTTGGGTGGCCCCGCGCTGCCCCGTTCGGGGTTCAACTAAGCCACCTCTGGCTTCCCCCCTCATCTGGGAGTCTTCGCTCTTAGGAGTCCCTGACACGGCACTGAGAGCACTCTTACATCGTATAAGGCCCCTGGAAGAGGGGTTTTGCCTCAGGAGACGCTGCAGGCTAAGGTGTGGGGGTCTTGGCCCCCCTCCGGGGGACACTGACATTGCAGGTGCAGGAGAGGGGCCTGTGGGCTGCAAGCTCCGTTCTAGCTGGCTAATAGATGCTAATCCTTGACCAGAGATGAGTGTACTGTTTAAAAAAAAAGAATTTTTTTTTAACATCCAGAGGATTATTTATCAATGGAATGAGAACTCTGACTAGTGAAGTCTAAAATTTATACCCTTTTAAAAAGCTATCAGTACTACAAACATTAAAAATTTTGAAATAAAATCACAGTCTTTTGATTAGAGATCAAGAACTCTTCATAGAAACTTTTCTATTTATTTTTTATTTTGTTCTCTGTATTTAGGTTTCTCATGCAAGAGAAACCATGAGAAATTTAGCGTTGTACATCTCCTTTGTTTCAGTTGACATTATGATCTCCAGATACATCCTTTTTCCTACAGTTGACTCAAGCTCATCTTTCTTTATGGCAGAGTTGTACTCCATTTTGTATGAATTTCACATTTTCTTATCCACACATCTGTTGATGGACATATAGGCCACTTCCAATGTTTAGCTATTGTGAACTATACTTCTATGAACAAGGATATACAATATATTTCTTGTTTAAACGGTATACTATGCTATATATGCTATAATATGATGTCTTTTTTTTGGGAAGATACAAGGGGATTAGCTAGATCAAATGGAATTTCTAGACTTCAGTTTTTTATTTTAAAAACAAGAAAGAATAAAAATAATTATACAGAATTTGAAAACAATAATAGGTGATTAACACAGATTAATATATTGTGTATTGTTATCTTTAAAGTGATTGTTTAGATTATAAGATATAAACATAAAAATATGATCAAACTATTGAACAATGAAAGCACAAACTGTTCTTTTTGATAAACTAACAGAGATTAGTAGTATATTTATCTATCATATACATATAAATATGTATATTCATATAATCTTTTACCTTCTTTCTTTTCTCCTTTCCCCATCCCAGTTTTTGAGGACATTGCCATATGCTAGTACTAGATTACATTCCACCAAGGGTTCCTTTATCCCTGAAGCACTGTCAGCATTTGTTATTAAATTTCTTTTTTTTTTTTTGTCTTTTTTCATTTTTATCGGTACCAGGGATCGAACTCACGACTGCCTGCTTGCAAGACAGGTGCTTATGCCGCTGAGCTAAATCCCCAGCCCCTAAATTTCTTGATGATAGCCAATCTTGCTGGAGTTAAGATGTATGTGTGTATGCATGTATATATTTATGCATGTATGTATGTATTTTGAGGGAGTGGGGCAGGGTCTAATAGGTAGTTCAGGTTGGTCTTGAACTCACTATGTAGCCCAGGCTATCCTGGAACTTGCAGTCATCCTCCTGCTTCAGCCTTCCTTTTGCTGAGATTACAAATGAGCACCTGGCCTAACTCTCAGAGCTACTTTAATTGATATTTCTCTAATGGTTATTGACATTGAACATTTTTTCATGTGTTTCTTGGCCATTTGTATTTCTTCTTCTCTGAAACATGAGTTCATTTCAGTTGCCCATTTTGATGAAGTCATTTGTTTTGGAGGAATTAACTTTTTAAAATCGTTTACATGTTCTAGACATTAGTCCTCTCTTTAATGAATAGCTGACAAAATTTTTCTCTCATTCTGTAGGTTGCCTTTTTATTCTGTTAGTTGTGTCTTTTGTTGTGCAGAAGTGTTTTAATCTGATACTATTCTGTTTGTTAGTTCTCCTGTGCAACCAGGGTTCTGTGCAGAAAGTCCTTGCTTATATTTATGTCTTCAAGAATTTTACCTATTTTACTTTCCAGCAGGTTATGTGTTTGTATTCACACATTTAGATCTTTGATCCATTTCCATTTAGTTGGGTTGGGATTCCATTTTCTGCCTATGGATAGTCAATTTTCCCAGCACCGTTTATGAAAAAGGCTGTGTTTCCTCCAGTGTAAGTTTTTGGCTCCCCTTATCAAAGATCAAGTATCTGAGTGTGCCTGAGTTATACTTGCATCCTTCCACTGTTCCAAACATATGTTTTAATGCCAATTCTATACTGGTGTTTTGTTTTGTTTTGTTTTTATCATTGTAGCTTTGTGGGATAATTTGAAGTCAGGGATTGTGATGTCTCCTGCCTTGTTCTTGTTGCCTAGGATTACTTTTGCTATTGTAGGACGCTTTTTTTTTTTGAAACAGGGTCTTGCTATGCATTCAGGCTGGTCTCAAACTTGCAACAACCCTCTTGCCTCAGCCTCCCAAGAACTGGGATTATAGGCATGTACCACCACACACGGCTCCTTTCTGGTTTCATATGAATTTTAGGATTGATTTTGTCTAATTTTGTTAGGAATATTTTTTATATTTTGATTAGGATTGCATTAGTTTTGGAGTATATGGCTATTTTGACTATGTTTATTCTATACTTACCCAGGAGTAAGGAATAATATTTCATTATCTTTTTTCTTTCTTTCTTCCTTTTTTTTTGTACCAGGGATTGAACTCACAACCTTGCGCTTGCCAGGCAGGCACTTATGCCACTGAGCTAAATCCCCGGCCCCTAATGTTTCATTTCCTAGTATCTTTTTCATTTCTTTTTTCAAAGTCCTTGTAATTTTGGTTGTAGAAGTATTTCACTTCTTTGTTATGGTAACTCTTAAGCATTTACTTTTTCTTGATGGTACTGTGAATGATATTATTTCTTTTTTTTTTTTTTTGTCTTTTTCATTTTTATTGGTACCAGGGATCAAACTCACGACTGCCTGCTTGCAAGGCAGGCGCTTATGCCGCTGAGCTAAATCCCCAGCCCCAGAATGATATTATTTCTGTAACTTTGTTCTCAGTGAGTCTATTTCGCTGTACAGGAATGCTATTGATTTTTTGAGTGTTGGCTTTGTATCCTGCTACACTACTGAATTTGGTTATTAATTCCAGGAGTCATTCAGAGGGATTTTTGTGTCATCTATGTAGAGGATCATGTCATCTGCAAATAATGATAATTTGACGTCTTCCTTTCCTATACCCGTCCCTTTTTTTCTGTCTCCTTCTGGATTACTCTGGCTAATGTTTCAAGAAATGTACTGAAAAGGACTAGTGATGCAGCCATCCTGCCTTGTTCCTGATTTTGGAGGGAAAGCTGTCATCTTTTCTTCATTTAACATGATGTTTGTAAGGGGTGTGTCATAAATGGCTTTTATCACGTTGAGATAAAGTCCTTCTATTTTCCTCAGAATTTTTGTCACGAATAGATGTCGGGTTTTGTCAAAGGCTTTTTCTGGGTCAGTTGAGATGATACGTGGTTTTTGTCCTTGCTTCTGTTGATGTGGTGTATTACATTTATTGATTTGTGTGTCAAATCAGCCTTGCATCCCTGGAACAAATCCTATTTGATCACGGTGCATGATCTTTTGATGGCTTGTTGTTTTATTTGTATCTTATTGAGGATTTTTGCAGCTGTGTTCATTAAAGGGATTGGCCTGTCCTTCTCTTCCAGTTGGGTCCTTTTCTGGTTGTGTAATCAGGGTAATGCTTGCTTCCAGAAATGATTTTGGGAGTACTGCTTCTCTTTTGATTTCATTAAAGAGTGATCCATCCCGTGGATCAGTCCATGGGCCTCTGCCTGGAGAAGGGATGGGGATCAAGGGCAGGGCAAGAGAAAACAGAGACCCAGACTTGGCGGGATTCCATTCAAGCCTCATTTATTTTTAAAATGGCTACAACTTATATAGAGTGGAGTTGGGCCAATGGGGTAGGAAGAGGGCGTGGAGTGTTATCTGATAGGTCATCGTCACATCCGGATATATAACGTAAGCAGGAGAGGATTATGGGTAATGTAGGCAGACATGAGGATCATGGGAAATGTAGGCTGACACACAAAATGCCCTCAGGTGGGAGGGGCAGGGCAGCAGCAGCCATTCTAAGCCTACAAAAGAGCTTGTGGAGCATTGGTGTTATATCTTCCCTAAAGTTCCCATAGAATTTGGCAATGAAGCGCCCAGGACCTGGGCTTTTCTTAGTTGAGAATTTGTTATTAGTTTTTCAATTGCACTGCCTGTTACTGGCTTTTTCAGGATTTCTGTATCTTCTTGGCTTAGCTTAGGTAGTTCATATATATCTGGGAATCTATTTTTTTCTGAATTCATTTTCAAAAGAGTACAGGTTCTGGAAGTAATTACTAATGACTTTCTGAGTTTCATCAGAATCAGTTGTGAGCTTACATTTTGGATTTCCAATTACATTTATTTGGTGTTTTCTTTCTTTTGGGGTTAAGATTGGCCAGAGATTTGTATATTTTGTTCTTTGAAATAACTAGCTGTTCAATTAATTCATTGTATTTTTTGTCTCAATTTCATTAGTTCTTGATTTTATAATTTTCTTCTTGTACTAGCTTTGTCTTTGGATTGTTCTTGTTTTACGTGGACCTTGAGATGCATTATTAAACTATATACTTCAACGTGCTGTTTCTCTGATGTGCAAATTTACAGCAATAAACTTCCCTCTAAGGGCTACTTTCATATAAGTTCTTGTATGTTGTACTGGCATTATTGTTGGATTGTATGAGTTAATTTCTTCTTTGACTTTTTCTGTGCGGCATTGATTAAGAAAATATCATTTAGTTTCCATGAATTTGTATTATTTCCATGGCTTTTTTTTTTTTTTTGCCTCTTTCCTTTTTATCAGTACCAGGGATGGAACTCACGACTGCCTGCTTACAAGGCAGGCGCTTATGCCGCTGAGCTAAATCCCCAGCCTCTCCATGGCTTATTTTGCCACTGTTTTCCAGTTCTGTTGTACTATGATTTGATATTATGGTATAATTTAGATTCTCTTGCATTTGCTTAAGCTTGGTTTATGGAGCCACATGTGTTTTATTTTAGAGACCTGTGATGGTGAGAAGCATGAGTATGCCATGGTTGTTTGGTGGCATATTCTATAGGTCACTACAAGTGCCTTTGTTCAAAGATTCTTTTCAGGTCTTACGCTTCTTGCTGTTTTTTGTTCTGGTTGTTGTGTTTGTGATAATGTGGTGTTGAGGTTCTCTGTTATAATTGTGCTGGTCTTTTTCTAATTTTTATTTCAAGTAGTATTTGTTTTGTGAATTGGATGCACAGTGTTGTGTGGAGACCCACCCCCTCCATGCTGGACCTCAGGTATTTGGATTATGATGTGACAGAGGAAGTTTTCTTTTGATCATGGCTATTTGGGTTTCTCTATGTGTTACTTAGCGTAAGGTTACTTCTTTTTCTATACTTAGAAAATTTTTCTGTTATTTCTGTAAACAGATTTTTATACTTTTCATGCTCTCTTCTGTTTGCTTACTTTTTCCAGTTAATCTTAGATTGGTTTGCTTTGTGTCATCTAGCAGCTATAGAATCCTTTTCTCATGTTCTCTTTTTTTTAAATCTCTGCATAATTGGTTTTGAAAGCGTCCTTATTTTCCAATTCCGACTTTCTGTCTTCACACCACTTGCTTCTCTTGCCCATAGTGTCAGTATGGTTTTTATTCTGTAAGATATCTGTTTAGAGCTTTTTCATGGACTTATTCTTTACTAAACTCATTCATGTTTTGTGTCATTTTGTTTATCACAGCTAGCTTTTTATTAGTAAGCTCCTTTTTTTATCTCTAAGCTCCTTGATTGTTTTAACACTTTCACTAATTGGTTATATCTTCTGTAGATAAGATCCTTTTTAAAATTGCTGAACACCTCTCTGACCTCCTCTGTTATCTTTTCAAATAAGCTGAGTATGTGGTTTTTGCTTTCCTCCTTCTTAATGTCCTCAAGTTTGGCTTTCAGGGAGTTGGGAGTTTGTGGAAGCAGTTTCTTGCCTTGTCTTCTAATATTTCCATCATTTTTAATTGTCTTGTTTTGTTTTATACTTAGGCAGGCCTTTATCATGGACCTTATTGCTAGTGAAGAGATAATCTTATTATGATGTCTTGTTTTCTCCAAAATAGCTATTCCTACCATCAATCTTATTTAGTGTGCTTTTTAGCAATGAGCTCTAGGCATGGCTAATTATAGCCCTGTGCCTGTATCTGACCACCTCTGTTAATTTGGGAGGGTAGGATAAAGTTCAATTGGCCCAAGTACCAGTTCTCTGAGAATGGACAATGGTATTATTACGAAGGTATCACAAAGGTAATCCAGGTGTTCTCATAGACAGAAAACCCATTAATAGCAACAATTATATGATGCTGGAAAATATCAAGAAAATCAGCAAGTCACATATCCAAGACAGAGGAGAGTTACTGTGTAGAACAATTTTCACTATCACTAATGGAATCACTGCTGTTGGCTCAATGGAACCTTTCTGTTCAAGCAACTTTAATGAGGAACCTAAGATACTTGTTTTTCCTCCTTCTGAGGATTTTGTGGAAATGTGACATTGCATTGTTTAACAGATTCATGGCTTGTACTGCTACATTTTGGTTGTTGCTTTTCTATAAAATTTTGTACTGCTTTCTACATGTTATTCATTTTACTTCATTTGAAGTGAGGGGCTCCTCTACCTGTTTCTCTTCCTCTGCAGATGAGCCCCCTCCTCCACGGCCTCTTGCTTTTGGGAGAGTATCACCCACAATGCTGCAGCAAGTAGGAGAGAACCCTTGACTTTATCAGTTGTGACTGCATGATGGTCAGCTTTGCCTACTACTCGCACCGCAAGACATTGCTTGTTTACAAGCTGAAATTAATTAGAAATGTTTGCTTATCTTGTGGAAAGCACTTGCAGAACAAGTTATAATCCAAGGCTTTACTTTATGTACTAAATGCAACAACTATACTCCACTAATGATAGGAAGCAATTTAACAATAAAGATTTATTCACTACACTATACAGAGTAGTGGTGGCAAACCTTTTGCAGCTTTCGATGATAGCAAGCAGCTGGCTGCAGTGCGTGGCACGGTTCACTGTCACGGTCCAGGGCACTGAGCACAGGGGAGTGCAGAGGAAAAACATGTTTAAAATTGTTTTTACTAGTACATGTTTATAGCACATAATGATTATATTCATTGTAGGGATTTGGTACATGGATGTAACATATCTCAATTCTTTTTCTCCCCTTCCTTCTAAGAGGAAGGATTTGAAAAATTACACAGTGGGAACTCAGAAGAGAGAGAAGTGAAACAAAGAATGCTATTAAGGAGTAGAAAGTTGTTTATAGAATTAGATAAAGGTAACAGAAAAAACCAGCAACAACAACAACAGAGAAATAAAAGATAAAAGGAAGAAAGGGGCCAGGTGTGGTGGTACACGCCTGTAATCCCAGCTGTAACCTCAGCCCAGAGGTTGAGACAGGAGACTCACTGTGAGTTCAAGACCAGCCTGGGCTACACACACAGGGAGTTCAAGGCCAGCCAGAACTATGCAGCGAGATTCTATCTCAAACTCCTGGGAAAAAAATATATAGGAAAAAAGAAAAAAAAGAAAAACAATGAAAGACTATGGAGGATAAAAATAGGAACATATTAAAGGTGAAAAGAAAGGGAAAAAGAAAAAAAAAAGAAGACAAACAGAAAAAGTCTCCAGTCCCCAGTAAAACTGAAGAAGAGGAAAGTGGTTTTTAAAAAATCCCCAAACAAAAAAATTTTCCTCTGCATTTTTGGATGAGTGGATTTATTCCTGGACCTGCAATTCGGAGTCCAGTAATTCAGTTTTCTTTACCTACACAGCTCAGTGGCCTTAGGGTTTGTGAGGGGCCCACCACCCAGGATAGTTCCTCCATTTACCACATTTGGTGGCAATTTTCAAGCTAAAGCATGTCCCTGCTCTCACTGGACGACAGGAGAGCAATCGGACTGTACTGGATCTAGGTACAAGGGTAAGAGCTTAAGTTCTCAAGGTCAGTGTTTTCAGACCCAGCGTAATTCAAGATGGGCCTTGCCTCCCACTGTGGGGGCTGGAGCTCACATTCTACCTGTCCCAAACTCAAACTCTTTTTGGGGTCTCCTTCCAGCCTGCTCCCTGTCTATGGCTGTCTCTTGGGCCATCTTTCTTCCCCACACTGGGGAGCCTGCAGTGAAGGCACACACCAGGTATTCTAAGTCCCAGGCTCATAGGGTCAACCCACTGGTGTCCTATCCAACACTGTCTAGCACCATGGCAGGCACTTATGCTGGGAGCCCGACCTGGCTCCTGCCACCCTTTCAGAGTGATACCCCAGGTTAAAAACCACCATGGGTTTCCCATGGAGCCACACTGCCCACCGGGTCTGAACTGAGTGGCCTCCAGAACTTCTGGCTCCTGTCCCCACGAGCCTCTAGCCAAGCACTGGGATGAGTCCAGACTGTTTGCTTTCCTCCTCTGTGCTGTGGTCCATCTTGGAAGCATCTCTGCAGCTTTCAATTTTCCTGTCAGTACCTTCCTAATACCTAGCGATCTATTCTTTTTTTTTCCCCCAAGTTATTTTCCAGTGCCTGGATTCTGGATCTCGGAGAGGCTGACTTTTGCTGCCACTCATCAGTCCACTATCTTCATAAATAAAACCTTACAAAAAACTGCTGTTCACAGCAGGGTTGTTTTTGTTTTTGTGACTGTATTGGGAATTGAAACAAGGACCTTTTACACTGAACTACACCATAGTCTTTCCTTTGTTTTTTGACAAAGGGACTTGCTGAGTTGCCTAAGCCAGGCTCAAACTTGTGACCTGTATACCTCAGCCTTCTCGACTGCTGGGAGTACAGGTGTATACTACCAAAATGGCTGTAGTAGCTTTATTTGTGGTAGCCAAACACTGGTAGCAACTCAGAAGTCTTTCACTACGGGAGTGCTTAGATTGCTTGTACATCTGTAACATGAAATATCAGGGTCTGTACCTAGATCTCCCATCCCCCAAACGGGTTCATGGCGAAGGCTCAAAGGAATGAGACACATGGCATGTTGTTTAGGGCTGCAGGAGAAGTGAAATCCTCTGCAGAGCTTGTAACTCTGCTAGCTGGCTGGCCAACTGATACCAGGCAGCCTGTATTTAATCAGGACAAGCAAGAAGTTGAGTGGACAATGGAGGAAACCTGAACAGGATCTTGGGAGGGGTTCAAGGACACCTCAGAGCAACAGATGATGCTAATTAAAGGAAAACTATCCAGAAAGTCGCCAGCTTCAGCTGTGGCCTATCTTGCCTCCTGAGGCTTCTCCTTGTTCTCAGTTCAACCACGCCCAGGCCACACCACAACCCTGCACGTGTATCCAGCTTCAACACTCTCCCAACAATGAAATACCACTCCGCAGTAAAAGTCACAAACTGACTTTGGATGGTAGCACATGTCAATACTGTAATCTCAGCTTTCCAGGAGACAGACAAGAGGATTGCCTGCATGCTTTAGTGACTAAGATCCTGTCTCAAAATAAAAAATAAGAGCCAGGGATGTAGTTTAATGCGAAGGCCCTGGGTTCAATGCTCAGTATCACCAAAAATAAATCAATAAAAAAAACTATATTAGTCCTATCCTCTGGGAAAAATGGTACTAAATTTTCTTTAATTGTCAATAGAACTCACCAGTCAAAACATTTGGGCTTGAGTTTTATTTTACAGTCTTCTTGTTATAGCTCTGTGAACATTCTTATTTCTCCTTGAGTCATTTTTTATGCTTGTCTTTCTAGAAATTTGTCAGTCTTATTCTTTGTATAATTTGTTGTTATACAGTTTGCTCACTGTGTGAACTGTTTACTGTGTTTCTTGTAAACTTTTTGATTTCTGTAAGATTGGTAGAATAACCTCTATCCTGCTTTTTCTTTGCTGTGCTGGTATTCAGCCTAGAGCCTTCTGCATGTTAACCAAACGCTCTACCACTGAACTATATTTTCCCCCTTTTGGCCGGTTACAGGGTCTACCAAAGTTGCCTCAGCCTTCAAGTAGTTGGGATTGCAACCATGTATCACTGTGTTGGGTTACACTTGTTTCATTTCTAATCTAGTAATTTGGATCTCCTGTTGTTCTTGGCTAATCTTGCTAAAGTTTGTCAATTTGTTGTTGCTTTAAAAAAAGTAATTTGTTAGTGTCATTGATTTCTCTATTACTTTTCTTTTACGTTAATTTCTGCTCTATTATTATCATTCTTTTCTTTTTATTTTAGATTTGGTTTGTCCTTCTTTTTCTAGGGATTTATAGTACAAGGTGAGTTTACTGATTTTAGGTTTGTCTTGCCTTTCTTAAATTTTTGAAAAATTAAAAAATAAAATATATTTATGGTATACAATATGTTTTGCAATATGTATACAATATGAATAGTTAAATGAAGCTAATTAACATATATTACATCCTTTTGTGTTTTTCATCTAGGCATATATAATTTTCCATTTCCTGCTGAGCATTGTTTTACCTACCTATTATCAATTTTGGTATGTAGCATCTTTCCATTCACTTCAAAGTATTTTCTGATTCTTTTGCTTTCTTCTTTGATTCACTGTTACTTTTGATTGTATCATTTGATCCTTTTACATTTATTGTCATTGGTAGAATCAGATTGTTACATTTTTTGTTTTCTGTGTCAGGTGTTTTTGTTCCTCAATTCTTTGTTCATTGTTCCTTTCCTTTCCTCTGCATTATTGTCAACATCTAATGTAACATTTTAGTTTAATGGATTTTTTCCTTACTTACTTTTAACATTTTTTTAAAAAGCATATATGAGGTAGGATCAAAACATATACTAAATGTTTAAATGTTTAAATTTTGATAAAACATTTAGTATGGTAAAAAAACACATTGACATTAATTCCCCTAAAAATACTCTACTCACTTTAAACACATCCTATAGTTTTTGTTTTTGTTTTTTTTTTTTTTTTGCCACTTTTTGCAGCAGTTCTGAAGCTTTTTTTGAGTCTTCAGTTGCACTGTCATTGCTGCCTCAATGTCCTGAATCAGTCTGAAACACACCCTTTTACTGTAGTTCTGACTCTGGAAAGAGCCAGATGGTACCAGATCCAGGGAACATGGTGGACAAGGACCCACCATAATGTTTTAATGAGCCTGCCTTTGCACCAGGTGGCATTCAATAGCAGTATTCACTGAATTTTTGATCGTGTCTCATAAAAACATGAAAGAGTGATGGAGACCACTATGAAGTGACTCTGAGCAGGATTTAAGATTAACCAATTGGCTTTCTGTGTTTACTTGTCTGTCTCAGGTCAAAGCTCCTTATCTGGAGATGGGCAGTGGATTCACAGTAATTGAACATCTATGAATCACTAGTCCAGGTTGAGGCCTACAGTGGCCTATGAAGCCAGAGATACCTCAAAGGGCAAGATAAGGCCACAGCTGGGGACACCTGGCTCCAGCCCCAATTAACAAGGTAGAGACTGTAGCTTCAGGCATCTCACTCTTGCTGTCTCAGTCCTGTGGGGAAATGTCAATTTGGAAATAAGATAGTCCTCCTAAATTAGCATAGATTGCTACTTGGAGAAGTCTTTGAAGTGACTCCCAAGGTTCTGTTCAGTTCCTGTGTTTTCCTCATTATCCCCCACCACCACCTTTGTTTAAAAGCCATTAAATACAGGCTACCCAGAGAAGCTTTTTTTTGGTCTCAGCCCCATTGTGTCAAATTCTGCTAGAGGATGTTGATCCTCCTGGAGCCTTGAGATCATCCCACTTGCCTCATCTATTTAAGCCTTTGCCATCCACTCATTTGGGAGACTGTAGGCCTGATCAGACCACAATTAAAGAGGATGTTCAGAACTCCTTCAGAATGTTGCAAGAATCATAGGGTAAGTGTGCTTGAAGTGACAGAGTGTTTTGAGAGAAATTAATAGCAAAATGTCTTTTATTTTGATAAATGTAAAAAGTTTTAACTTTTACCATATATTTTGATTGTACCTTGTACATCTTATCAGTATCAGCTTTAGATTTTTACTGGCTTAATTTTAGTAATGGAAACATTACTCCTATATATTATTATTTCCTTTTTTTGTAGCATTACTGTTATGCATAGTATATCTTTGTTATATGACCAATTAGCTTTTTTTTTTAGCCCAGTATAGTTTTGCTCCCCAAAGTCCCTCCTTTGATTTTGTTGGCAAATATATTGCATGTGTATTACATTTCTTTATGTAACCAGCTCAATAATATCACTGATACATAATATACATATTTTATACAAATGATTTCTAAATCGGTTCAGAGCAAAATATTCAAAGCTATACTGTCCTTAATAATTATATCATTACCTGGGGATATTTATCATTTGTATATTGTATATGGACTCAAGTTAACTTCTTTGCTTGAAGAATTTCTTGTAAGGCAGGTCCGTTAACAGATTGTCTCATTTGTTTCATTTATATAGAAAAGGTGTTTTTCATTTTTGAAGGTAGTTTTGTCGAATATAGGAATTTTGATTTTGTTTTGCTTTTAGCATTTTGCACATCTCACTGGCTTCTCACCTTTGTTGTTTTATCTGAGAAGTCAGCTGCTAATCTAACGTGGGTTCTCTTAAAAAAAGGGAGTGGTTTTCCTGTGGCTGTTTTCATGATTTTCCTGTTTTTGACTTTCTGCATTTTTATTTTATTTTATTTTATTTTATTTTATTTTATTTTTTTGTCAGTTTTGGCTCTTTATATTTACTTGGAGTCTAGGAGATTCATATTCATGCAGGGCACTGCTTTTCAATCTATATAAGAGTTCTGGCCATTCTTTCTGTTTCTTTTCTGCTCCTTTCTCTATTTTTGGTCCTTCCATTATGAATGTTAATGTGATTAATGGTGTCCCACATTTCTGTGAGGAACTCATTTTTAATTTTTATTTTATTCCTTTGGTTACATAATCTCTATCAATTTATCTATACGCTTGCGTATTCATGGTTCTGACAGTTCTCATTTATCACTGAGGCTTTCTAGAAAGTTCTCTTAAAAATTTCATTTATCATAACTTGCAACTTTAGATTTCCACTTGCATCTTTTCAATAGTTCCTTTGTCTTTATTGACATTCTGTTGTCACTGATGTAACATTGTCATTATGCTTTCCTTGTTAATGTTTCCCTTCTGTGAACATATATATAATATCTGAAGATTTTTGTTGGTTTTTTGATGTAGTGGTGGGGACTGAGTCCAGGGCTTTGTGCATGCTAACTGAGCATTGTAGTACTGAGCTAGATCTCCAGCTTGAAGTTTTTTTCCTTTTTTAAGGTTCTCACTTGCAGTTTCTGTTGCCTGGTTTTTTTGTTTGTTTGTTTTGCTTTTTCCTGGTAAATGGGTCATACTTTAGTCTTTTTTGCTTGCTGTGTAACTTTTGATTAGAAAGTGGATATTTAGTTAATATAGTAACTTTTGTACAGATACTCCCCTCCTTCCAGAATCTTGTATTGTTATTTGCTTACTTTTTTTGTTTAGTGACTGACTGGATTGTTTTAGTGCAGGTGGTTCTTCCTTCTGCCTCCGGATGAAAGGACTACCTTGCTGCTCAGGAGATATGGCATCCCCAAATCCTTATGGGATACATCAGGTTTCATAAGGGTTTCTTCTCTTTCCTTGCTAAGTCGCAGCTGTTACACTCTACTAGCGCTTCTAACTGCTATATTATTTTATAACGTGTCTGGGGGTGACTTACTCTATAAAGCAGTTCAATAAAATTCTGTCTTCTTTGGAGGAATAGTTTCTGAACTCAGAGTTTGAGTCTTGTTTTGATCTCCCAAAGGCTGATCTGAAATTATTCCATAGCTCGACTTGAAATTAGGCAAATTGCAATCTCGCCTTGTTTCTTGAAGGTCTGTCAGTTGCCCTTCTTCACAATCTCTGATGTTTCTGAGAGCCCTTAGGGGTCATCTTCTCTACTCTCTTTTGCAAATGAAGTCAGTTCCTTTGTGAAAAGATCCGAAGCAAAAATGTCAGAATTTTAAAATTTTAGAGCTGAGAATACAAACAAATGTAAGCTTCTTCTTTTGTTGGTAGTAGGGATCAAACTCCTAACCTCATACTTGCCAGACAAGCATTTATTCCACTGAGCTAAATCCCAGCCATATTCAGTTTCTTTTTTAGTGAAATTTAGGAGCTGAGAGTTTACTGGAAGGATGACAGTCTGAAATATTCCTAACTTGCCTGTTTTGACTAGAACCATCACTTCACCAGTGTTCTCAATGCATTGAGTTCAAGGTAGGGAACCTCCATTCCAAAGTGAGAGCCCCTACCTCCTTAGGCACTAGGTCACAACTTTGCTTCAGCAACAGGTAGCTGGTGATGGAACAAGCAATACTGATGTCCTGCTCTTCCAGGAAGAGAATCCTCCCTGTGGAAGCTGGTATCATGGCTGCAGCAGTCACAAGCCTTGCTGAGCTGGAAGACAGGGGGACTTCAAGTGTACCTCAAGCACTACAAACCTTTGTGTGTTTCTTGCAGAATTTTCATAGATTTTTAAAAACAAATATTTCCTTACTTGCTATTCAGGCTATTATTTCCGCAGACTGGCTGGCTGGCTGGCTTTCCTTCTTTCTTTCTTTTTTTCTCTGTGGCTCTGGGGATTGAACCACCAATGGTATACTGCTCAGCAAATGTTCCAGCACTGAGCTACCTCCCCAGTGCTTTTTATTTGACACAGGTGCTCACTAAATTTCCCAGATTGGCCTCTCACTTGGTCCTTCTGCCTGTTTTCTAAATAGCTAGGAACATAATTTATAAGAGTTTTAAAAAATATTTTTACCAAGCATGGTGGTACATTCCTATAATCCTAGCAGCGTGAAACCTGAAGCAGGAGGGCCACCACATATTCAAGGCCAGCCTGGATTACATATCATCAGCGATTTCTAGGCCAGGCTGAACTACATGGTGGGACACTGTCTCAAAAATACACAAAAAAAATTTTTTTCACGAATTTCACACAAAGCTGGCCATGATAGCTGCTCCACAGAATTACTCCATTTCATTTCTTATAATGTAAAATATAAATGTAAATGTAAATTTATCTCTAAAACGTTTTCTTAGAAGAAAACTAATGAAAACATAAATAGGACTAAATCTAAAACAAGCATAATGGGTCTCATTGCAAAAGTAGATATACAAAAAGTTGTTAATTATCTTTTCAGTTATAAACTACTAGTATCTACAAAGTTATTGCCAGGTATCATGCTATAAAGGCTATTGACATGATTATGAGTATCTACACTGTTTGTATAAATGTCCTCAAATAATGTAATGAATGCCTGAAAAAAGGACAATAAATTAACTCCAACTTACAATAACTTTTTAAAAAAATAAATGAGAAGAAGCCAAAGCAGAAAAATGACAACTGAAAGTGTTGGAGAACAGTGCTAGATAATTACTATTTATAATTATCATATTAAATAATGGTACATGCAAAAATTATTAGAAGAGCCTCTATTTAAGGGAATACAGTGGTACTCTCTGTGATTCTGAACTGGCAAAGGTCAACATTGAACCTAATCACTGAATTTGATTCAGTTCTCATCCCAGTTTGTGACAAGAATCATGGAAAAAATCAGGTTCATGAAACAATGTACCACTGTGTGTTTTATGGAAAGCATGATGCTTTCATGGCCTTAATCCACAGATTCACTATTAGTTATAAGGGAGAAAATTTCATAGTAGACACTCTTAGTTCCTGGATGACACCACCACCCAACAACTAAACTCAATGTCCTCAATGACAAGCAGATGACCATCATGTGCCTCTAGAAGTTATAATCTAAAACAATATCAACATAACAGTTTTACAACTGACATCTACATCTACTAATAAGTAAATATCAGCTGAATCAATATTGAGAAACATTTTATAAAATAACTGGACATGGTTTTTAAAAAACCATCAATGTCATTTAAACAAAGCTGGAAAATGATTCCAAATTAAAGAATAAAGAGACATAACAGCTGAATACACTATGTGATCCTACACTGGGTATTATAATTTGGATAATTAAGAAAATGTGATAAGGAACATAGATTAGAAAAAAGTGTTTATTAATATATGGTATATCAAAGAAGATCCTGGTACTTAGAAAATACACACTGAAATATTAAGGGGTAGGGATACATAATATATGCCAGATACTCTCCAATGATTCAGAAAAAAATATATGTATATATACCTTACATATAGGGTTTTTTTTTTAAATTTTAAAGGGAATAAAACCATGTTCCTGATGTCCATCCTTTTCCAATTGGGCCCTGCCTCCTCTCTTCCTGACAACACACTCAGCTATGAACATCGGAGTAGTAACTCACATGAATATAGTCCATGATCTTGTGACCTCCCCATGAGACTTCATCCAGGCAGGATGACAAGAAAGATTAATTGGCACAACAAATAAGAGAAAATATAAAATTGTGATCCTCCAAACATTTCTAAAAAGGAGATGCCAAGTGTTGCAAATTATTCACAGTGTGCAGTAATAGCACCAAAAACTACTGTCATGAATTTTGCATTTTTCTTGAAAGAAAGAATGTCCCCAGGTCTAAAGTAGAAAATATGACAGCTTGTTTTAATATGTCAAGCAACTTGTATTTAAGAACCAGGCATAAACATGAGCTGTGCTCTCTTGTCTTGTGCTCCAGAAGGCTTCTTTTTCTTTTTTGCATCACTTATGCAAATTCCTGACCTGAAAAGACGAAAGAAGTTACATGATGTACGTATGGACTAGTCCCTTATACTCTTTCAGAACCAAATACTTTGTTCTATTCTTATCATTTCCAGGTGATTCTTGAGTTATTTATTTTGAGAAGAGTATTTTGTTTTGGGATAAATGCTTATTAGTTACTTTTCTACCGTTGCTGACACAACATTCAAAGTTAAGAAAGAAAAAAATTATTTAGCTCAGAGTTGGTAGAGGTTTCAGTCCATATCACCTGGCTCTAAGGCCGAATGGCACATGGTAGGCAACTGTTCGTGGTGCTCGAAGACAGCAAAAACAACAAGAGCAAAAGGGAAAGACAAGCCCTTTTCTTCCCTCCTTTATTTTATCCAGACTGCCCAGATTGGGGTGGTGCTAATCCAATCAGTGGGATGATACAGCACTTTTAATCCTAGCATTGAACCATGAATCAGTCCCAAACTGCAGATTGAGCAAGCTCTGAAAAAGCCCCATGCTGCTCTCACTTTTAAGTGAATGAGGCTTTGGGAGGACATCTACACACACCATAACAATGCCTATATACTATTTATAATTGTTAATGAGATACTAGACACTAGATCTTAAAATGGAGCACTTCAGCAGAACAAAGAAAAAAGTTTTTCTTGTGGTAATGAAGATTGAACCTAAGATCTTGCACACACTAGGCAAACTCTCTTCTGGAGAGCTACATCTTCAGCCCTTTTTTAAATTTTGAGACAGGGTGTTGCTAAATTGTCCAAACTGGCCTGGAACTTGCTATCTCTTGCCTCAGTCTCTTAGTAGCTGGATTACAGGCAAGAGCAACAGTGGGCAGACCAAATCGGTTTTTAATAATAGAATTGCATTACAAGTATTTGTTTTACAAGAACATAATAAAATTTGATGCTGTGTATACATCAGTTCTTCTGCCTAAATTGAGTACTCTTTAATTAGAGGCTCATTCTAGTCAGGTTGGAAACACTAATCCTGATATTTTCCTTTTTCTGAGGTTGATGATTATTAGATTATTGTTCTTAATGGGGTTGTTATGGCTTCTATCTAGATATCCCTCCAAAGTCTTGTGCCCTCATTAGGTGGGGCTTTTGGGAGGTGGCTGGACCATAAGTGTGTGATGCTGAATTAAAGGTGTGGTAACTAAATTACCCCACTGATTGGTTTTGTATAGGTCGAGGTGTGGGTGGCATCAACCAATAGGCTTATGTCCTGGATGGAATAAAAAGGAAAAGATGTATGGTCAGCTCACTGTCACATGAGCACACCACAAATTGTTTCTTTCTCTTTGACCTTCTGCTATGCTGCTCTGCCTTAGAGCCCACTGACTATTGACTGAAACCTCTACAGCCTGGAGCTGAAATAAACCTTTCCTCCATTAACTTGTGAGTGTTAGGCATTTTGTCCCAGTAGTGAGAAAGTAACTAAGACAGATTACTTGAAATTTATTGATGTCTTGATGTTGTACTTAGTCAAGAAAAAGTTCTTTAGCGTTTTAAATATTGCTGAGCAGCTAATGTTCAGAAAGATGTTTCTATGAATACTCAATAAAACTAAGACTATATTCAGTGATGAACTGATAGAAACAGAAGTTGAAATCTAGGATTCCTACATACACAATGAATTGAAGAAAGACTATTAACATAAGATTGCTAATATAAATCTAGCACTCCAGTATGACATTGATAAAGGTTACATCTAAGAGAATTAAATTAGTATTTTCAAATCTAGTGAAATGCCCCTTTCAAGATGTTAAACATAAAACAGAATAATGGATTCAGACCCCCAGTTAAACAAGAATTCTCAATCACACAAAAAATCTTACCCATAAAGTGCTCCACTTTGAAACCTGGAGCCAATCAACAAGCAACTTCATCCCTCCCTAATCTAGTCTCCCACTTAACAAGACTCGATGATAAAATCACCCAACCAAACTTTTCTTAACTTCCTATGACTGAACATTTGCCATAGGTTGTCTCCTTTCCCATGTCAAGCTAAATAAACTTGGCTTTGGGGGACCACATGCATGTTTCTCACTTCCTATTGGTGAGCTTCAAATCTTGTTTTGTTTGTTGTGACAGGGTCTCAGTTACCTTGAACTCACCATGTAGCCCAGGCTGGCCTCAAACTCACAGCGATCCTCTTGCCTCTATCTCCCCAGTTTGGCATTACAGGCATACACCACCACACCTGGCTTCAAATCTTTCTTTACACACATTCTTTTCCAGCTACTCAGGGGGGAAAAATTCACTATTGATCTTTAATTAAGCTTCTTATATTTCAGTAATGGTTGGGGGTTTGATGTGCTTCATTTCATACTACATATCCCTGACATTTTTGAAAAATAGGCTTTTAAAAATCTTAGGTAAACACTGTCAGTGGAGGTAAAGAAAATTTCTATCCATGTTATATTGATAGACTATGTACCAAAATTTAACCATTCCCTCCCACATTCACTCCATGTTGAGATAGTTTCAAATTTTTACAATTAGGATGAATCCCTGCAACATCAATTACTGAGTTGAATAATAGGTGCTTTTTTCAGCTGTAGCCACATACTGCTTGGCTGTTTCCCAAGAGCATTAAGTCTTATCTGTGACCAAGTAAATGTTCCACTAAACTCTTCATCTGTACATTAGGGCAATCTTTTGAGTAGAAGTTTTGCTAACACATTTAAAACTTTTAGAAATGTGTGATTTAGGTAATGAGCATTTGAAGAACTCATCATAGGCAGGTCTCTAGTTCTCAACTGGCCTGTATAAACCTAAAACTCATTAGATGGAGAAGCAAGCATAATGCATTTAGTGAAAATCTAGGAGACACCAGATATTAACTAATCATGTACAGCTGATATAAACAATCAGATCATAGTTTGGTATAGAGACGATATACTCACATTAAAACCCATTTCAGAAACCTTACTGACCACTAGTGTGTTTTTAAAAAGGCTTTTTGTCGGTAAGACATTATTTGGGAAAAGATTAACATGTGTAGCTAAATTGAAATATTTTTAGAATGGTGTATGCTACATACTTTTAACAATAAAGTTAAGCCTTGTATAGCAGGGCATATGTAAAAATACCTTTGAAAAGTGTTTTTCTTTTTTCTTTTCTTTTTCTTTTCTTTTTTTTTTTTTGGTACCAGGGATTGAGCTCATGATCTTGTGCTTGCCACGCAGGTGCTTATGCCACTGAGCTAAATCCCTGGCCTCTGGAAAAGTATGTTTTAAGTTCATTGCTCCAGCCTTTAGTGATAAAAGTTTGCTAAACTTTGCTGTCTTTTCTATTGAACCTCAAATTTAAGTTTGCCTGTTGTTATGGTTGATACATTGTGTCAGCATGAGTTTAAAAGTTTAAGTCACTTAGCAGCGAGCCAGAGTCCTTACTTTGTAAACATCCTTAGTCTGTGCAAAAGGAGGGCACCCAGGTGGGGTGAGAGCTACACCAGCCCCGGAGGAGGAGGCAGTAGCCTGCTCACTGTATAAGGAAGGGAAAGAGGCTTGTTCTCCACCCCCCCTCCCCCCGCCCGCTTTTGCTCTTGTTGCTTTGCTGTCTTCTGCCGCCTTGAAGTGTAGCCCCTGTGCCAGGGCACCCTGCCTTGGAGCCAGCTGACAGCTGATTATGTACTGAAACCTCCACAAACTGTGGGCTAAATAAACCTTTTCTTCCCTGATTTGGAATGTTGAGTATTTTTGTATGCTGTGGTCCTCAACTCTCCATTTGGTTTTCTAGGTGTACTGGTGGTTGGTAGAGCCGCCAAGACTTACGTTGGAGAAGAAGGAAATAATGTAAGAGTACCTCAAGATTCTTGAATTCCACTAAACCTCCACATTCCCCATCTCCTCAAAGGGGGAAAAAAGAAAGTGAGAAGAGAAATAGAAAGTAAGGAAGAAAGAAAAAGGAAGCCAGAGACTCATTCCCACCCTTGGCCTATATCTCTGAAACAGAAATATTCCCTTAGTCTTAATTTCAGGCAGGGTTTGCTCTGACAGCCACACCAAAACTAAAGCCTGGGTTCAGGCCCTCCTAGCACCAGTATTATAGACAGCTTAGTCAGTCAGGACCAATGCACAAACATCACAGCTGCTGCTGGGGATGCGTGTTACACCTGCTTACTTCCCCAAGGACGACAAAAAGGGGTAACACCTGGCCTAAAAAGGTCTAGATAGTTAATGGTCCCCCAAGTGGGTGACCAAGACCCATGAACTCGTTTCGTAAAAAAGTTCTTGTTCTTTCCACGTGCACTTGCTAATGTAACCTGCTTCTTCATCAGATCAGTATTACCCAAGCGGCTGTACTTGTAACTTTACCGATTGACCATAGCTGTAACCTACCTTATACCCATGTGGTTGTGCTCAATAAAACTTTCCCTGAGAAGTATGGTCCTCAGCAACCCATTTAGGCCCCTTTCCTCCGCAGTTAATATTCCTTCTCTTAACCTCTGTTGGGACCTCTAGGAGGTTGGGAGTTGTATTTCCCTTAGAGAGGGCCTGATACCATTCCTGTATCGTTTCCTGGATCACTAGTACTAATAAATTTGTTCTCATTGTTTGTTTCTCCCATTCCCCGAATCGTCAACCCTGCCTGAAATTAAGACTAAGGGAAACCATCAAACAGAAATACAAGACATTCGTGGTGTCTTGCAGACAGCACCTCCGCTCTGGCTGGGCCACGGCATGACTCAGGAACCCCGAGTGGGCCTGGCGAGGTGGAGCGCGCAGAGCCTCGGGCTCGCGGTTGGTGAAGCCTCTGGCCCGGTCACCGTCTCGGGAGCCTCTGGCTCCACTCGCTGGGCACGGCAGAACCTGTCTTTTCATGCTCACAAATGAAGCGTCCGTTTTCCTGTGCCTCCCCCCACCCCCGGCAATACTGAGGATACTCCTGCAGGCTGAACTACAAGTCCAGGCCTTTCCAAACATTTTTTTTTTTTTAAATCTTGAGACAGTCTCATTACTGAAGGTCTTGGACGGCCTCAAACCTGCAACCCTCCCAAGCAGCCTGCCGCAAAGCCTGGAAGCAGGTATATCTTTCGCACGGCCTGCAACATCCACTTCTGCGCACACTGCGCACCTGACCGAGGGGTTCTCCCCTGCTCGTTTTGCCACACACTCCGCGTGCGTGTGCAAACGAGGGCAGGAACACCCTGCGGGAACTACTACAACTCCCGGCGGCCCCGCAGCGGAGGCCGGAAGCCCAGCGTGCGGAAGGGGGCGGACACTCGCATGCCCCGCCCCCAGCACGGCCCGCTCCTCGCGTCCCGGCCGCCTGTGGCGTCAGCGGCGGCTGCGCGCGCGTGAGGCCGGGCAGAGCTAGCGGAGGCTCGGACCGGAAGGGGCGCCGTGGCCGGCCGGGGCGCCGCCTCTCTCTCTTGGGCGTCGGAAACATGGGCGACCCCGGGCCGGAGGTGAGCGCCGAGGCCGGGCCGCCTGCCGGGACTGCGTCTCTCCGGCCGTCAGGCCCCACAATGGCTGCCCTGCGCCCGGGGCGGCGGGGACGGGCGGCGGCGCGCGGCCCTGCTCCGGTGCGGGGAGCCCGGGGCGGTGGCTGGCGCCGCGGCCGCGCTCCCTCTGAGCTTTGTCTCTGCTCGCCGCCGGAGGCTCAGCCCCGGGCGGCGGGGGACTAAGGTTTTCTGGCTTCTTTTGTAGATCGTGGACGCCGTCTCTCCTGCCCGCCCCGAGGCCCCTGCGTCCGCCGCGGAGGAGAACGAGGACGACATCCAGTTCGTTAGTGTGAGTAGCACCCGCCCCGCGGAGGGCAGCAGCTGTGGGGTCCCGCGGGTCCCGGGACGCTCCACCCGGTCGTGGGAGGGACCTGAGCGAGCTCTGGGCCACCGCGGCGGCCGCCATAAAGAGGACGCCCGGGTCCCGACGCCCCCACGCCGCCGCTGTCTCTGCCTCACGTGCTTTACACTTGCGACGCGGCTCTGGTTTGACGTGGTGAGAATGTCTTCCCGGAGATGGCACACAGGGACTGTCATCCCAGGGACGATTCTGACACCCGGAAGGGGACCGGGAGGGCTGCACGTTGAGCCTCTCGGCGTCCCGCAGCTCCGCTGCCTGCCGGCTGTGCGCGGTGCGACACTCGGTGGTCTTGATGCACAGTCCTGCGTCTCCATGCTGTTTTTCTGAGTGTCTTCTCTTTGGGACAAGATTTTTCCATCGTATCTGAAAAAACAAAATAGCTGTGAACAGGCAGATATTTTGACCCAATCTAGATGTTGTGAATCAAAAACTCAAGGCAAGGGCCAGAATTTTTTTCATTTTGGAAGAAGTAACAGGGCACGGATTTCTGATCACGTTGATAAAGCATTGGCTTTGGGAGAAAGGTAACTATGGTGTGTTGTGGGTGGCTTTCATTTTTAGCTGGTTTTACAGTTGTTCTTGCTTTAGGTAATAGCTAGAAGACACTGCTACTCTAAGCTGCTCTCCATTAATGCTGTAGTTGTAGTTTGGTGTTAAGGTTGCATCTTTTTTGAGTATTCATCAAATATGTATTGATAGAGGCTGTCAATCAACTGTATAAAAGTAGTAATTAAACCTTGTGCTGTTGCGGGGATCCCTTGTTGTGTAGTGTTGTAATGAGCTT
Source organism: Cavia porcellus (assembly GCF_034190915.1). Lineage (NCBI taxonomy): Eukaryota > Metazoa > Chordata > Mammalia > Rodentia > Caviidae > Cavia > Cavia porcellus. The sequence goes on from NW_026947493.1 coordinate 2,937,193, forward strand.
GTTGTGAAGTTTGGTCCTGTCTTTCTTACCCCTTGCTAGCACATGCTGTATTCTGTCCTTTTCATCTTAACTAATAGGGGATGGGCATGCATTGTATCCTGATTCTCTCTTCACTGTGCTTTGTTTTTCAGGGGAATGTGTGCTGAGGATTGATCTCATAACTTTGTGTTTGTTAAACCAGGTGTGTTCGATAATAGGATTCCGTGGCTTTTTGGGACAAATATTTCGGGTCCTTCGTGAATCTTGGTATGAACGCAATATTCACCCTGATGTTTCATGCAAATAAAAGTCGTCTTTGTGAATCATCGCCCTTTGAGTAGTTAATAGGGTTTTGTTCAGCTGAAATTTAAAAGCATCTTTAAATTTTATTTAAGACATTGGTCACTTCAATCTTTTATCGAGAAGATTTACTTGGTGTATTGTACATTCAACTTGATGTGATTTCTTAGTTACCTCTGTTTTCTGTAAAGGTTTAATGGCTTAGTGGCTCTAAATGGAAAATAAATTACCTATTTTTAAGTACAGTTACAATATTAGAAGCAGCCTATACAAAACTTTGTTGCCTGGCCTAAAGGGTGTACTCGTGTAATCTCAGCACTTTGGGAGCTGCAGCAGGAAGATCACTAATTCAAGCCCAGCCTGGGCAATTCAGTGATTTAGACCCTACCTCAGAATAAAAAAGAAAACAAAAGAAAAGCTGGGGATGTAACTGTATGTGCTGGCCTTGGATTCAGTCTTCAGGAACCGCCCCCTCCCCAAGGCCCTTAAGTAGTACCACTTTATGACAATTAGTGAGAGGTTAATTGTATTTTTTTTTTAATTTCTTTTTGTTGACCACACACTTGCAGGCCAGTTGCTTATGCCACTGAGCTAAATCCCCAGCCCCAGGTTAATTGTATTTTAAAACACCTTCAGAGATGGGATCTTTTATTTCCTTGTAACCTTATCCTTTACTTGATTCCTCAAGGTAATTCTTACCCAGTAAAGGTGAAAACCATTTGTCTTACTTGAGTTTTTTATGTAACAGAAAATACACTATCATGTCACTTCTTGATTTACTCTGGCTTGAATTTCTTAGCTTTCACTAATCTAATTTTCTTACCTTAATCTTTGTGATGCTGACACAGCAGACTTTCTATGATTTTTAAAATACAGAGCCTGAAATCAAATGCAGCCTGCTGAAGGACAGAAACCGTAAAATGTGGAGAGGCAATAAGGAGCCCTTTCAAATAAATTTTATTGAAATACATAAAACAATGCACAATTCATAAGTGCATATGTTTGTTCAACTTTTGCAAAGGCAGTGCTTCTGCACAAAAGTACCCAGATCAAGAAACAGTGCTGCCATAACACCTTTTGACTTAGGTCTGTTGTTTCATTGTCTGCTTAGTAATATGCTTCTTTATTCAGGCATTTTTTTTTTCAAAGCTTGGAACCACAGATCTTACACCTGCCTTATATCAGAAAATTTAGCTACTAGCTGTGGATAGGATTGTTGGTGGTGCCCTGTTGGATTGTTGGTGGTGCCGTGTTGGACACAGTGTTGCAAAAACCGATAAAGGAATCATCCAGAACCTCAGAATGTGTGATAGGAAAGGTTGAGGTTTTATCCAAAATTATCATTGTTATCTGGAATTACTGAAAACTGTAAGCCAGGGAAATCAAGACAATTTAGTAACAACAAGTAACTTGTTGATTGTATAGGTTGGATATTAATACTTTAGCTGGAGTAGAAGGGATTCCTGAAGAAAATGAGTGTTTGGACTAGATTTCCTAGATGTTAATTTAACCATTAAACACAAAGAATGCTGAAGTTTATAGTAGGGAAAGCCTAGTTTAAATGTTAAAGTCTTACCTTAAGTGTTGCTATTTACTGTGGTGTACAGATACAAGCAGTAAGCAGTTCTAACAGATGTTTTACAGAAAGCACTAGTGCTTTTAAAAGGACACTAGATTCTTCAGTTCTTGAGTAGTTGGTTATATATGTGTTTTAAATGGCATTTTGAGCAGAAGAAAAAAGAAGGGCATGAACATAGGAAAGCAGGAGAATGTGGTTCTGGAGGATGTGTTTTTATTTTTGGTTTTGAAGTTGGTGAGAAAAGGATGGCCAGATCATACACTGAGTGTTGACACAAATTTGAATTATAAAATAGTCAATTGAGAGCTATTTGAAAATTTTTTTAACTGGGCAGGATTTCTGAAGTAAAATACACCCTTAGCTTCTTCGTGTGGGCAATACAATATGATTATGTAGGGTTTAAAGTTAGGTTTTTGTATTTATGTCCAAATTCATATTCATTGTTGTAGAGAATTCTTTGAAGTAAACCACTTTTTTCATAGACCGCATTTCAGTGTATTAAAATCTTTTTCCAAATAGTAAATTTGGGCTTTTGCTTTGAGAATAAGTTTTATAATTCAAAGAATGGCAGCTTTTTATTTCTTTGAAGTATGCTTTTAAAATGTATATTAACTGTGTTCCTGAATGTTTGTCATGCTTGTACATATGTATTTACTGCTAAATTGTATTGCACTGAGGGTTGAATCCTTTGATTTTGTTTTTGGTACAGAGGATGAGAATGGTGATTTTATTAAGTGATAGGTGGTATAAATTCAAATAAATACTTCATAAGAGAGGACCATGTGTATTTGTACTTAATAAAAATATAAGAAGTCACTGTAAATGTTTGTTTTTTCCTGATACTTGTATTATGAATGTTACTTCTGTATAAGTACTGCATACTAACTGATTGTGCTACTGGAGCTCCATGAATGTTACTTCTTAGGTGAATTATCAACTGGTTTTGGGTCAGTGTTGTGAGATATTTAGAAGTACAGTAGCAGCCTTATTTTCTCTTATTGAAGGATGATAAAACGTTATCCCAGAAACCTGGATAATAAATATCGATTTTAAAATAGAATTTATACTTTGAAGTAACTCAGAATTGTAAAGACCACACAATTACATGTTTCAAGAACCAGATATATCTCACTGTTTTATCATCTCTTAAATGAGATAAATAATAATAATTCTTGTTTTGTAAACAGTTCGGATTGGATGAGATAATACACATAAAAAGTTTATCATGGTGTTTTATGGTATAAACCAAATAAAATGGTATTGATTAGCAGTAAGTTAAGTGGAAGGCTATGTTTTGATTCCTTAAATTCATTATGGTGGGACTTTTTCTGCCATGAAAATTTGCTGAAGTATGCTTGATCTGCATACTATACTCTATGAGATACTTGTCTTTGCTTATTTTACCATTTAATACGTTTATTAACGTATTACCTCCCTTACCTTTTTCTTTTTTTTTCAGTGCTATGGATCAAACCCAGGGACCTTGAGCATGCTAATAATCAAATACTATGCCACTGAGTAGTAGCACCTTGATCCACAAACTTACATCTTTCCACATTTCTGGTCACGTGACAGTTGGAAAAGAACTGAATCAATTTCCCCATAAGATCAACATTAAACGTAGATTCAGTTGTCACCCAATTTGGTTTGAGACTAGAATTGCAGAAAGAAGTTCATGAACTGAGGCACTGCTATCATGGCCTCATCACTTTTTGGCAATCTAATTCAGTTTCCCTTCTCATTTTCCCACTATTGCTTGTAAATTAGTAATAATTTATTGAATGAATGAATGAATATTCTTTTATTTTTTCTCATTTGAGGTTTTTTTAAAATCCTGACGTGTGTGTGTGTGCGCGTGTGTGTGCAGAAATTGTGATCTTCTGTAGTTTACAAAATGGTGGTACATTGGTGTAATGGTTCCTGGAGGTTTGTCTCAGCTCTCTGCAGCTAATTTTTAATTCTTATCCCTTTTTTCTTTACTGATCATGAAAAATCTGCCACTCATTCTATATATTTCTGGTTACATGAGGACTTTCTTCGTTTACTACTTTTGTGAGGTTATAATAAAAATTTGTAAGACACCATTCTTTCTTGGAGAGAGCAAATTCAGGTGATGATGTGAATGGTGAAAGTGATTACAGTTTTATCGTCAGCTTCCTTCATTTCCTCCTTGAGTTGAACATGTGACTTTGATAGTATTAATACTAGAGGTAGAAATAGATGATACACATGATACGTACCATACATATGAAAAGAATATTTGTTCCCCATTCCTTTGATTTTTTTTTTTTTCCTTTTCCCCTCCTTCTCTTCATCTTTCTTCCTTATACAAGTTTGCAAAAATCCGAGTTGCTTTATTGCCTACTAGTTTTATTTTGGTGTCTGGGCCCAAAAGGATAGCCTTGGAAAAACAAGCTGTCAGCACCTCTTTAGGGAGGAAGAATCAGATCTTGGCTGTTTTCACCAACAAGTAACTTTTCCCATTCTAAGATATTTTTCCCTCAGGCACTTTCTCCTCCTGCTTATCTTATGGCTTCTTGCCTAACACAGTACCAGATTTCTTGAAGAAATAACCTCTACTGATGATCTTTTCTACTCCTATTCCTTCCCCATCCCTAGCTAAGCAAGTCTTCTGCTGACATTTCTGGCCCTTAATTTTATTTTGAGACAGGATTTTGATGAGTTGCCTAGGCTGGGCTTAAACTCGAGATCTTTTTTGTCTCCAGAGTAGATGAAAGTGAGGTGTGTACGACAGTGCTTGGCTCTCTTTACTTTTTTAAAATTCTTACTACTTTATTCTGATGTTGTTCACTTTTAGGTGTGTTCTCTTGCCAAATTCAGCGACATCTTGATGCTCAATATTTTTGGCTACAATGACCATTTTTTGTTGAGGCAATGTTACAGTTACAGTTTAGTTCTAGAATTTAGTACTCTTCTGGGGAGGAACTCCCAAGTCTTTATTTCCAGGTTGCTCATACCTTTGGATTATGAGCCCACATTATCAGATGTCAAATAACCCTTTATACTTTAGGTACTTTAGCTAGCACTTCTGTTTTTGCATTCTGAATTTATAGTAGTGATGTAGTCATCTAAGCATTAAAACCTTAAAAACCTCTTTGAGCCCTTGATTTTGTTTTTTCTTTACCGTCCAGGTTTTTTACCTTCTGCTTTGCCCATGTTCTTTGTATATGTCTACTTCACTATTCTAACCATTACCATTGCTTGGTGTTACTATGTGTCATACTGATTAGTTGTCTGGATTTCTCCCACAAGTCTCATTTATTGCTTTCCTTTTGCCTATAAAGTCAAATCTAGACTTTGCAGTCAGCATTCAAGGCCTGGTATATGAAGAAATAAGTCAGCATGAATAAGAAGAAAGGTTGGAAGACATTTTGGATTTGATGTGTGTGTGTGTGGGAAAGGGAGCTAAGTTGTTGGTCAGAGATCTCCACATTTTGGGTTTGGATCTTTTTTTTTTTCTTTTTTTCTTTGGCATTATTATGGATCAAACCCAGGGCTTTAAGAGTGCTAGGCAAGTACTGTATCTCTGAACTATACCCTACCCCTAGCCGGTGAGTAAGCTTGGATAGTTTAACAGACTCATCCCAGCTGGAAATCATTGAACCACAGTGTCTGTGTCCTTTACAGTATTTCTGTATTAGTCTTCCTTTCCAGGCATTTGGCATGGCCCTAACATCAGTAGGTGTTTAAGTCCTGTCTTCATTTTTCTTTTTTTTTTTTTTGTCTTTTTCCTTTTTATCGGTACCGGGGATCGAACTCACGACTACCTGCTTGCAAGGCAGGAGCTTATGCCGCTGAGCTAAATCCCCAGCCCCTCCTGTCATCATTTTTAACTTGTATACTCTGCATATTTCTATGTCTTTTATTCCGTTTTTTTCTTCGACTCATAGGCTTCTTCTTTAGAATCAATCCTGACTAAAAATTGTTTTAAATGCTATCTTTATTTAAATAAATTGTTACAACTTTTAAAATTTGCTTGATTCTTTTAGGAAGGACCATTAAGACCTGTTCTTGAATACATTGATCTGGTCAGCAGTGATGATGAAGAGCCTAGCACCTCACGTCCTGAGGTAAGTACATTATATTTGATTTACATTTCTTCATTTGTACCAGTGGAGAGGTTTCTCTAAAGGAAGTAATCAAGTCAATGATAGCTTTATGTAGGAGCTATTGTACTCTAGAAAGTGGCCTATTTCTGTTAGTATAGTCCATAATACCTAATCCAAGGAGTCTTTTGCTCAAAACATCTCCTCTTCTAATTTTGTTTCTTTAGTTTCAGTGAAGATCTGAGAAGATAAAATGACTAAAAAATTCCTGAAAGAGATAACTGATAAAAGAGAAGTGTAATAAAAACTGCAAATGTTTTGACTCCTCTTGCGTTTCTCTTTTCCTGCACTGTCTGGATCCTTCCAAAACTATGTGACTAGAAAAGTTGTTTTATCTAGGACATGTGAAGATCCTTTAGGAAATGGAATATAGGAGAGGGTTAATAATTGATAATTAAGTTGATCTTCATCCCTTTTACAACCCCCCATACCTGTAGTTATTAATCTTAAACTGTGACTTGCTGCTTGAGCCCATACTTTGAGAATTGAATTGAGTCTTTTGTAGCAGTCTTTTCATTTGTCTTTTCCTTTGCCCAAATTTTATTAATGGGCAATTTTCTTGATGGATTAAAGAACTCTTGCTTATCACTCAAGGGATTGAGACTCAGACTTGGGAGTAAAATAACTAGGTTTGAGACCCACCTTTACTCTTACTGATACTTTGGAGAAACTAACCTTTTAACCTTGTGTTTTTACTTTTTAATTCAATGAGAATATTACTTATCTCACAGAATTGTGGTAAGGATGAAGAAGGTAACAAATATGTACACTCCTTAAAACTACAAACCTTAAAGTAGGAATATTTAACTGAAAGTTGTTGCTCATGGACAATAAATAATAGGATTTTGAAAGGGTCTTAAAATAACTCTTAATAAGGGAGATTTAGAATTTTTTTGTTGTTGTTTTCAGTGCAACTTTCCTGATTATTAGCTTCTTACTCGCTGACTTACACATGTTGAATGGGATTTTTTTTCTTTTATTAGTTGTTATTACCAGTGGTCTTACCCCTCATTTTAGCATGGGACCAAGCAGCTGGCCAAGATAGCATCACTTAAACTTAGCTCAGTTTCACTCTGCTTTTCATAGATGTAGTTGTCCCATATTAATGACCATAGCTGTAATGACCATGTAATGCTTGGGGTAGTGGAGCTTGTGGATGTGACTTTTGTTATCCTTTTGCAGACCTGTAGTGGATTGTGTTTTTCATTTTTATTTGTAATAATTTAAAAATTGAATTCTGCTGAATGGACATGCATCTCTGCGTTTGAGAGTTAACATATTAAAAGCATATTTTTCTCTTCCTTGGTTTCCTTGTTCATGTGGACAACCCAGAGAATGCCTGAATCTAAGGTGCCACCCTCTGAGAGTCATCGTTCTAGCTGCAGTGCTCCTCTTCCCATTGGAGACAGCAGCTCCTCCTCTGGGAGCTGTACCAGCAGTCCACAAAGGATAGTTTCTCAGCTTTCCTCTGTTGAGAGCCCATTGGAAAACCAGAAAAATGATCAAAATAATTCTGATAATAAAATCTCTGAGACAGAGACACGTAAACCTTCACAAAAATACCAGACTTTGCCTTCATCTTCACTTCTGGTCCCCCAGGAATCTTTGGACTCTTCTGAGGTCAAAGAAGATTTACCCATAGAGTCTTCTACTTCACAGCATGGACAGGATGCTATCCTCTATCTCCAGACACAAGTGGCTGAAATGTCCCGAGTAATACGTGATCTGCAGTCCAGGAGCTGTTTTAGGTTTCATCATTCTAGGCCAAGTGAGAATTCTTCAGTTCCTTGGGACCTCTCCACATCTAAGGAAGAAAATTTATCCACAGTTGAAGAAGAAGCTACAAATTACAAATCTCCATCAGCAGACAACAAAGGGCAGCCAACAGACCGCACCCGATCTAGTTTCACAGGTCTGTTGAAGAGAATGGAACAGAGAGGTGTTATAAAGAGGGTAACCTTACAATCTGAAACAGAATCATGTGAAGGGAAGCCTGAGTGTGTAACTTCTAAAAAACGTTTGGTTCCACCATTGCATCCACTTTTGAGAATTGCCAGTACTGAGGTTTTTAAGGACCCTGCTGACTGTCACCCTTCTTCTTTCATGGGACACAGGGTATATCCTGTGTCCAAGGATACCTCTCCTTTCCAACCAAATCCACCAGCTGAGGGCCCCATTGTAGAAACATTAGAGCACAGCAAAAGAGGAAGCACAACATCTCCTTTAGATTCTACCTCAAAAGAAATGGAGGTCATGGGTGGTAGGTTCTACCGCGCTGCCTCCATTGCGGCTCGAGCTGCCAGCTATATGGCCTATATGACTCAGTATCAGCGTAAGCTCTGGGAAGACATGGAAGATTTAGTTCATAATCCACAGTTTGATCATGGAAAAGCAAGGTGTATAATATCTGATGGTATGGATGCAGGCCTTTGGCAGCTCTGTACCACTAGGGACATAATGGACTCAGTAGTCAGAGTTATGGCCATGGCGGTAGACTATAGAAGGCAAGCCTGGCTCCGACTTACATCTCTCAGTAAGAAAACCCAGGAAAAGATCTTACATTTGCCATTTGATGGTACTTCTCTTTTTGGACAAGATGTAAATGCTGTTGTTGCAGAAGACAATAGTATTAAAGAAAATGACTATAAGAATCACAAATACTATAACCAGCATCGATACTTTAATTGCCATGATCAAAAAGCGTATTATCACAATAGAGGATATTCCAGAAGGGATTGGTACAAACCCAGAAACCACCCTTATAGGTATAGAAAAAAAGACTCTCCAGAACGACATGGATATAAGAATTAACTGTGTGTTCAGCAGAAGTCATTCAGGATTCTTTTTCATTTGTTTCACACCACTCAAGTAGGATTAACTATAAACAGAAGGTCATCAATAAACTGCATGCGTGTCTGGAATGATTACAGTGAATGTTTGAAGTGTAAAATGAAAAGACTCGAGTTTTTTTGGCCAAGTGAGTATTGGAAATTTTGCCGTAAGGAGGGCTGGGCAAAGGTTACCCATTGTTTGTGGTCCAAAATAAGGCCAGATGAGGGCACTTAGGACTCCAGATTCTCTTAGGTTAAGAGAAAGTACATAGATACATGTTCCTTAGGAAAATTGTGTGGTAAAATGAGGACCAGTAGATTTTGAATCTGGAAACAGTTTACTATTAGATTCTATTTAGTAAGACCAGAGGCAAATCTTCCATTTTTATGTCATCAGTGCTTTGTCCAGGCATCAGCTTGATGGATCTTCATTAAATGACAGCTCTGTTAATAGTCTCTGTGTCAAGATGATCAACTCACCAAGAGTTCAGACTACTATCAAGCTCCGTGAGACTTTAGAATCAGCTGTGAAGCTATGTGCCAATTGGAATTCAAACAAGTTTTGCCAAATCCAGTTTGCGTCTAGCTGGAATGGCTTCCTGTCACAAGTCTGCTGTGGTTACCAGCTGGAAAGACTTTTCTACCTATAATGATATAGAAATTTTTGTAGTGTCTTCATTAAGACTGATGGCCACTATACCATCAACTCTCCTAAAACTACATGTGCGATAATTCTTTGTAGTCATAGATCTTAGTAGTCGTTGAACTATCAAGCTCACATATCAAGTTGAGAGACTGTAATAAAGGTCTCACTGTATTAATGTGGGCCTTTCACTAAGATGGCCTTCTGAAATCTATCATGTCAACAGTTAATTTGTTTGAGCTTGATAATGCATCCTACTCTAAATATAAAGATGTGAATAGCAATGCTCTGGAAATAAAAGATTATTTATACTCTGAAGGCATGCAAATCTGAACTCTGTAAAAATTTAAAACATGGCTGACAATCTGGTCCTCTTGGCAAAAGTGAAATGAGGTGCCATCAGTTTAGCTTTTGTTGAAAAATCCTTAAGGCTTAAAGCAAAATTGTGGATGTCATGAAGCAAACAAGCCAGATAGTTTTCGTTTCTGGATGTCTAATCACATTCATTAAAGATTTTTTTAAAAGGTTGAAATCAAGACTTCAAGTGACGTGTTCTTGGTTAATTGGTCACTGAATCTTGTCAAACTCACTGTAAGAGATGACTTACATTTCTGCCATATTGGAACTGGCAGCAGATACCTCAGTCACACATCCCACAATATCTTCTGTGTGTATCTCAAGGCACTGGCTATATGGCATACCGGCCTTTAGATCCTTGTCTTCACAGCATGGCTCTGGGAATGGAGAAAATGTTGAAAGATTCTGAATACATCAGTTACTGTTACTTGCTTAATAGCCAAAAGAGTTTTTTTTTTGACAGACTTAAGTAATTCTGTAATTTTTTTGGTTTGTCAAACATTTGTCTTGTCTGTTTGATCAGGTGTTTTAGGTGCAGTGTTGGCGCATGTAGCACTGTTTTAGGGCATATGTGATTCTGTTTCTTTTTGTCACAGTTCTTGCACAGTATTGCCCTTTCTTTCAAATAATGTTTGATACCCTTTTAATAGTTTATTAGAAGCTTATTCTCCTGTCATTCAGCACATTTTTTAAACTTATTTTTAAACTTTTTATTTCCACTTGCCATAGAGGTTGAAGACATTAATTATCCCTACTTGGAAGAAGTTACTTTATTGTCAGGTAATCTTAGGATATTGTATTGGTCCTGTCTGTGCTATTTATCCATGAAGCCTGAACTAGTCTTTATGAAGATCATTTGAGTACATTTAACCAAGTTGCATCTAAAGTTAATATTTATCTTTTCTATATTTCTCACAGAGTTGGATCCGTGCCAGTGCTCTGTAAAAACTTGTCTTTGAAACTTACTATTGATTATCTTAAAAAAGAAATCAAGGGCCTAAGAAATTACATGTAGATTTTTGTTGCTTGCAGTGTGTTTGGCACCAATGGAGCACTCTTGTGCCCTTGGCGTTGGTGCTGTAGTTTTGTCCCATGAAAGGACTCGCCACCTGACATCTCACAAGAGAAAGACCTGAGCTTCTATGTGGCTGCATATCAGTGTTACTAATGCTGTTCTAATTCCATTTCTCCTTTTTTCTTCCCTCAATCACATGGTGCATCACAAACTTGGTGATTTTTGAGATAACTGTAAAGCTTAACATGATTCTCTGAAATTGCTTTTGTACCATGCTTCTACTCCTCTCCCCCTTTTAAATTGTGGTTAAAAAATTCAAAATGTAGCACCTTAATCATTATTACTGTTAACTACTTCCAGGTTGTTGTGTAGCTTTCTTAAATATTTTAAAGAAAACAATTGTTCTCTTTTGATGCTTACATTACTCAGTAATAAAGAGACCCTGCTTAACCACTTAAGCCCAAGCATCCCTAGAAAATTGTTTTTCTTAAAGTGGAAAAGTATTAGTGGAAACCAACAAATTGAGTAACCAGTTAGGTAAATTAGTGAAAGTTCTTGATAGTTGAGTGGGAATAGGGACAGAATGCAACAGGGTAGAACTGGCCAGTGCCTGTGTATTAGTTTCTTGACTGCAGAAGAAAACAGTTTCCCAGTGTCCTCAGCCCATTTATCATTTTTGTAATCTCTCGTATACCTGAATGATGATGGTATTACAAAACTAAAAGTGCATGCCTGGTCTAGAGAACCTACCCCAGTAGAAAACAGAACTCATCTTAGTCAGATACGCAGTCATTGTTCCTGCTATGTGCAGAGCCTGTGGCAAAATTCTTTATTAGGCTAACCTCTGACTTAAAATACCTCTAGGTTTTTTAGGAGGCCTTGACATAGCTGCAAATTTTATGATTTAGCATTTTCAAAAAGGATGTGTCTACTGATCTTTTTTCTTCAAAATGTTATTTCTTTACTAGACAGAAAATGTATATGAAGAAAATATGATTTCTTGTAGCTACTATGTATAAGGAAGTAATTATCTCCATTGTTATATGAAGTGCCTTTTTAAATATCACACTATGTTTAAAACTTATATTTTGGTGTCTTGCATATATTGCGGGTAGTATTTGAGTTTTGTGTCACATTTTAATCTTTTAGTTTATTGCCTTCATTATATTAATTGCACTATCTAAATGTACTCCCTTGAATATTATTTTTCTTTATAGCACTGTTAACTCATTTCAGAGAATGGTATACTTTCCTCTCATTCACAAAAATTCTTTTTATTTTTTAGTGATTAGCCCAGTTTTCTGAGCATTAAGGCAGCTTCATATGTTCTGAATTTTCTGATTAAGTCATTTGTCTTATGTTTAACCTTGTTCTTAGCCATGGTAACAAAATGTGTTTATTTGGTAAGAAAAAGCAAAGACATTTTTTTTGAGGGGTGGGATTACCAAGGATCGAACTCAGGACTTGTGCTTGTTAGGCAGGCGCTGTACCGCTGAGCTCTATCCCTAGCCCAAAGCAAGGACTTCTTAAAAAACAGTAAATTTGCTGACACTTTATGTATGTATGTGTATATATACATATATATTTATTTTAGACTGAATGATTGCTTCCTTGTCAGTATAATTACATTTAAACTTTAAAGCTGTGTAATTTATCAGTGTAATTTCATTTATTTACTTAGCCCACAAATGACATGTAGAGGGGCACATAAGCTTTTTCAGGCTCCTTAGATACTGTTTAGTACTCTATATTAGTACTACAGTAATAGTTTACTGAATTTTATACCTAAATGATCTGATAATGTCCTGTCCTTAAGGACCTGTTACATCCAGGATGACCTCTCAGGTGTAATAAACAAGGAGGTTGAGAAAGAAACTGCAGAGTCCCTTCTGTAAAATTGAATACTTAACATGAACACAGAATTAAGTGGCAAACTCATTATTTGTGAAGATACAATTAATTGGGATTCTTATGAAGGTTTGAAAATGTGGATTAGATCTTTTTGGAAATAGTTCAAAGGTTGCAATAATTGGACACTTACTTATTTTAGTGTGAGATCTGTTTTGCCCCAGTCTTGGCACTGTTCAGATTACCTTATCTTTTGACATTTGCCGTCATAGCCACTTGATGGCTAGCCCAGTAAATTGATTGTCATACCTGTATGCATGTCAGTCAGTTGGCCAGATCCATGGTTTTTAGTAGACACATAAACTGGTCAGTTCCTTTTTTTACTTAACGTTACCAGGTGGAAGTTACCAGTAAACTGATGATGATTATTGTATTGAATGAAAATCTTTTTATTTTTAATATGATGAGTTTGTAAACCATTAAAATTTATGGAAATTTTTCTCCCTGGATGATGATAATATTGTTTTATTAAATCTTTTTTTCTCTTATTAATGGGATGTTCTTGTACTTCTTTGTCTTCTCATTTGTTTGAACTTACTGCAATGAAAACCTTTGTAGTAGTGTCTGGTATTTGTGGTTCTTGTGGAACACATCTGAAGTGGTCCCATTCCAGTCATGTCCTTTTGATGTTAGCCCGGCACTTGTTTTATTCTTTGTATTAATCTTCTCTTCTCCTTTATGTAATACTTACTAAAAATATTTCTGATTTAATTCCTTTGAGATAGATTATATTTTTATTTTACCAGGGTATATGAGCTAGCATTTTGATGTGGCTTTGTATTTGTATATTTAAGTACCATGTCTTAGGCAGTATTCTGATAGATTTTCTTTTTTCCTGAGAGATTTTTAGATGTTTAGTAAAACATCATTTTTAGTAAAGATAACCAGTAGTCTCAAACTTTCCCTTGGCTTTTGACGCGGTATTAGTTAAACACCTTCTTATTTAATGACAGGATTTTTTTTTTTATTTAATTGCATATTGTTTATGGTCAAATTCATTTGAAGCCTATAGCCTGAATAGACTATATCTCTATATAGCCCTGCTCTACCTATCTGATACCTTGTTCTTACAATTAACCAGTTTTCTCTAGGTCTTAAAGGCTTTACTAGGTGACCATCCATTTGCAGTAGTTTGTTAGATTTTCTGATGACTTGTCAAGTTTAGAGCGCTCAGATTTCTTTTAGGACTTCAAAGGTCTGTTAAAAGTTTTATTTTTTTTCTGGTATTCCTGAGTATATTTCTTGGTATAGTGAAAGTAAATATTTTATATATGATGAGATATTTCAAAGTACTCTGTCATAATGCTTCAGGTATTCTTGTGTTATAGGTTTTGTTAGTCTTTTTTAGCCCAATTTTCATATGCAGTATATTTCTTCAAATATTTTTTCTTTCATTAATTATCACAACGTTGAGTTTTAAGGACTATAGATAGACTTTTGTTGACTTCTACTTATATCCATGGTGGCTATGTTTCACACTATATTGATTTGTAATGTATTTATGTGTTAAGTAACTATAATGTTTTTTAGTCCGTTACATATCTTTTAATTAGAGTGAGGCAGCTGTGGTGTGGATAATGGAATAAATACATTACCCCAAATCATTAAACATAAGTTCAGGTTTTCAATTCCATTTATTTGGAGTCTTTTTGTTTGTTTGTTTATATATTTATTTATTTTGTGTGTGTTGAGACGGGGGCTCGCTGTGTAGTTCAGGCTGGCCTTCAACTAACTTTGTATCCTAGGCTGGCCTCAAACTTGCAGCAGTCCCCCTACCTCAGCCTCTTTAGTGCTGAGATTACAAGTGAGAACCACCACACCTGGCTGTCCAGTTCTTGCTTTAAAAAAATTAACATTTAACTTACAGTGTTTCCTGCAGTTAGATGTGTGACCCATCCCTTTCTGCCTTGAGTAGGATATAGTTAACATGTAAGTAATAGCATTTAGACTTTCAGCACAGAATTGCTTGTGTGTTGTTACTTTAATGGCCTTTTAAGAGCTCATATATTCTAAAATGTTTTGGAATCACCTTGATAGCCAATTGTCTGTTACCTTCCTCTTTGGGAAGGAAGTAGAAGATAGAAGCTCTGTCTACATCAATAGACTCTCTTGAGATAGAAATTCACAATTTATAGGTAAGGGTGTAAAACTTGAGTCATTAAGTAGCTTACTCAAGTGTTATGAAAGTTAATAGACTAGACTTTTAGCATTGTACTGGCCTGCCTCCATGTATTTAAAAGGCTCTGCTCATATCTTTACCTCTGTGACCAACAAATTTCAAGTGCAGTGAATTTTTCAGTTGCCTAAATTTTATTCTCAAGTAATTCTTGATTATTTCACTTGTCAGATTAGGAGCTCTGTCCTCTTCGTTCCCTGATTGAGGTTTCATTGTGCTGGACTAAGATGATTCTTGACAATCATTGGTTTCTGTTTCATGACGTGTTTATTCCTGTCCATTTTCAGCATTGATCATTTTAGTCATAATTGTTATTTTCATTGATCTACATTTTTTAAACCTTTTTAACTTGATATACACTAATGTTTAAAACTGGCGTCTTGCAGGTGTTATCTTAACTGAAGGAAAATGGTGTGGTTTAAAGCACTTGGTATTTGAATTATAAAGGCCTTGATCTTGATATTAACAAGTCCTTTGTTTTCTAAGCTTATTTTCTTTTCAGATGAGTTAATGCCTTGCAAGTAGTTTAAAAAAAATACTGAAGCCCAAAGTAGATTTCCTTTTTTAAGTAATTGTGCTGCTATGGAATAATATTGGGTACAGATGGATACATACTTCTAAGAATGTATTTGATAGCATGTGCATTTCATGACATCTGATCATGTTCCCCTTGTTTACAGTTTTTAAGACTTAGTACAAGCCTAATAGTAGCCTAAATCCTTGAGAAACATAGTTAAATAGGCTCTTTCCTCAAGTGCAAACTAAATAGAAAAAGAATACAGATTGAAGACTTATGGTGTTAAAGGTATGTTTGTATGATTTTTGATGGATGGCATTTTTTGATTTTGTATTTATGTTGAAAGCAATCATCTTTTCAATTGTCAAGTTTTATCTTTTTCAATACCTGCTGTGTGTAGGTAGGTACTACGGAAGGTCTAGGAATACTGAGGGTAAGAGACATTATGTTTAGAGAAACGAATAGCAGAACAGTGTAGTTGCTCTGTGTAGAGGAATGCCTGTGGTGATGTTGGAACAAAAAAGAGGGTTGTAACAAGGTGTTGAGAAAGCTTTTCTTGCTTACCAAGTACTTGAATTGGATTTTGGAGCTGTCTGTTGAGGCAGCTGGAGCCAGGCAGTGAGGCAGAGAAAGTAGTAGTGTCTGCCAAGGGAAACATGAGTTGTGTCTGGTTTCAAAATAATGAGTAGGGTTAGGGGGACAGAAATAAGAGATAATTAAGCAGAAGAAAGGATAAGTTACCCATGTAAATATGTTGGTATCTGTGTAGCTATTGCTTGTAAGGTTATAGAAGTAGTTTAGAAAATGATTTTTTCCATAATCCACTGCAGACATCTAGAATAACTTTTTTTTTTTTTTTTTAACTTGACCTGATCCCAAGGAGTGTTCTCAACAGCATACGTCTGGCCCCAAAGTAGTTTACCTAAGCAGTGAGAACAAACTGAGGCTGGTACAGAATGACTTGGAAGAGAATCCATGTAGTATCTCCTAGGTGGAGTGTGACATTCCGTTGTATATTTCAGGGTCACCTAACAGTACAGTGGTGCTTCAGTTTGTGAACTTAATTTGTTGTACAACTGTGGAAAAGAGGACCTTGTTTGTATTTGTGTGGGAAAGGGGACCACAGTCTTGTTTGTCCCCTGATGCAGAGTTTGCAAATAAATACAAAATGTGGCCAAATGCTGTTTACAAACAAAATTGTTTGCAGACATGTGTTCCTGAACTGAGGTACAATACCACTATACTTCCCTCAGTGTAGTTAAATGTGGCTTAATTTCCCTCTGGGTTGATTTAGGAATAATTTCTGGGGGCTCTTGAGAAAAATGAAGATACAGAATATTCTGCATTGATACTGAAAGGTGCTGTTTTTGAGGTAACTTGAACTCTTGTCCTGTGGTATCTCCAGCAGCTTCCAAACACATCTCATCAAATTGTCTCCTTGGTATTATCTTTACTTTTGACAGTTTCTCTTCCCTGCATTCATTGTTTTCATCTCCTTTCCTTTCCTTTCCCACCAGAGGGAGACCAATAGAACTCAGAATTTACAAGTAACTCCCTTTTATGGTAACTACATATTCAGAGGTATTTACAATTCTCTTAAGATGCAAATTTGTATGATTTTTAATGTCCTGTACTAATAACAGAAGATCAGAGTCATTTTCTTCAGAGAATTTTTACTGAAAAGATATTGGCAATTTTACTGGGAGAATCTTGTTAAGTTTGATGGTACTAGCTTTCTTAACTAAGTACGCTATAGAATGGGATATATCTGTATGTAATGCTTTTAACTTTGTTCATATAAAGTAAATGTTTTGTGTACTTTATAAGCAGTAAATGGGTGGGGAGGAGCTTGCTTTGTAAAAAAGATTTCAAAATTTTGCTGCTGGAGGAGGCAAATAAATATTATGTTACTTTGCTGTGTTTTATCTCTTTCTGTATCTATATTTGGGTATAAAAATTCTTGAGAAAAAGGGTAGCTTTTCACATGTTATATAGGGAGTAGGCGCTATCAGCAAACAACTTTATTTTCAAACCAAGTGCATCACTCTCTGTGGTGATTTGCCAAGTTAATTCTTACACAGTTTGTGGTTGGTTGTTCCTTGGGGATTCTGGTCAACTTGGGGTCTCTTATATAGAAGACGCCAATGATAAGGAGATGGTCCTCTTCAATCACTGCTAGGAGACATTGGTATTGGAACAACAATAAGTAAACTTGCCTTGGGTTGTGGTCTGTGTGTGTCTCCTTATACAGCCTACAGATTTCACTTTTCCTTATTATTGGGTTCTTCCCTGTTGAGAGAGTACTTTTGGTGAGTCAGATAGCTGGATTGTTAAGTAGGTATTTTTGCAGAGTATTTTTCTCTGTAGTAGATGGAAAAGAGTTATTCTATTTAACAGCAGTCTAGTTAGCCACTAATGAAAACACTAATGGAAATGTTCAAATTTCCATTAACTGCATAGCAAATGCAAATAATATTTTTTTGTTAGTAACTTGAAATGCTTTTCAGCAGCCATGAGTAATAATGATTTAAAAATACAAATCAAGTTTTCATCAAGAAACCATCAAGTATCACAGTGAATATAATATGTACTGTAAACATGTTCTAAAAGAAACAAAACAAAAAACACCAAATAATACAGTGCCATGGACGATCACATGAATCCCTGTTTTGTGACACTGTGTTTCTAGAAACTGCTTTGCAGAAGCAGAATCACTCCCTTAACTCTGGATTTCCTTTGAGTTGAATTTGGCATATAATTTTTAAAACGGGATTTAGCTAGATTAAAGCAGTAAGAAATAATTTAAAGGCTTAACTTTTGAATGAGCCATTATATAAAGAAAAGTGAAAATTGCCTGTATTTAATAATTGAAAAAAAATAGAGACCTTTTAAAAGTTTTTAAAATATGCTGAAAGAAAAAAAAATGCTGAAAGCCATATACTTTTAATTAACATTTAAAACACAAAGTTAGTGCATGAGCTTTGGGATTTTTTGAAAAAAAAAAAAAACAAAAACAAAAACGTGAGCTGGGTGTGGTGGCATGTGACTGTAGTCATAGCTGCCTGGAAAGCTGGAGCCAGCAGAGTTGCATGAGCCCAGAAATTTGAAACCTGGGAACATAGACACTTTCTTTCAAAAGACTTATATTCAAGAGGTGTGTATATATGTAAAACAATCACAGAAACATTTGAGCTAAATATGTGTATGCTTTAAAGTGATAGTGTTGGCCCCAAACCTGTGAAAATATTTTCCCAAGCCTGGCGCCGTGGCTCAAGCCTGTAGTCCTAGCACTCAGGAGGCTGAGATGGAAGGATCGGTGTGAGTTTGAGACTAGCCTGGCTACGAAGTGAGCTCAAGGCCAGCCTGAACTGCATAGCGAGATCCTGTCTCAAAAAAAGACAAAAAAAAATTTTTTTTTTCCCAATAGCTGTTAAGCCTGGTAAGCTTTGAATGACTTCTTTTGTTTGAGACTGGGTCTCTTGTGTTACCCAGGCTGGTTCTGAATTAGTGGGTCAAGTTAACATCCTGTGTCAGCATCCCTAGTACCTGAGACTATGGCATGCATCACCACACCAACCTTAATACTTGATTAATATGTTTCTGTTATGTTTGGAAAAAATGTAACCCAGTCTTAAACCTCTGGGAACAAAAGTTGATAAAAAGTTAAATTTGCCAGTAGACCATGGTCCTTCGAGTGAAAACATTTCCATCTATAATCTATGCTTACATACCACAGATGTTAAATATATTTTATATGACATGTTTGTGATTTAAATTAAACCCATTACATTCTTAAAATATTGAAACCCATCCTTAATGCATTTGTTTTTATCAACTCTTGTTAACACATTTGGCTTTACCCTTACCACATTTTGTCTTTATCCATTCTCGTTCATTAGTAATTAAAAACTTTGTTAATTTTATTGTACATACTGATTGTAAAAATAAATTAGAAAACAGATATGAAAACCTCTCCAAACAGATAATCACCACTAGTCACTTAACATTTCTTAGAGCTTTCCAGATTTTACACACATGAGGGACAATTTTTACTTAATAAATGATAGGAAAGAAAGATCAAAATGTACGTTTAACATTCACATTATTTTGTGTCATGTTCTCGTTGATTTGCCCATTTTATGTATTTCATTTTATGGTTTATACAGATCATGATTTCACAGTTACACAGTGTAACATTTTCTAGTAAGTCATTGTTCATTAAATTTGCTTATTAAAAAAAACTAAAAGCTTTTTTTTTTTTTTTTTTTTTTAAAAACAGTCTCACTTTGCAGTTTAGGCTGGCTTCAAACTCAGACCATCCTCCTACCTTCTCTTTCTGAGGGCTGGAATTTAAGGCATTTGTCACCATACTCAGCTATTGCATTAATTGTTCTGATGAAAATTCTGTCAAAATGGGAAATCCTTATTGCTTGTAACTCTTGATTTCTTATCCTGATCAGAATTTAAATTCATGGTTTGAACTAGTTTCTAATGAAGTATTTAATGGGGTCCAGCAAAAATAAGAAAGGACAGTGCAGCTAGTTTGTCACAAAAGTAAATTTGTTCAATTTGGGAGACTTCTGAGGCAAATAGTGTATTGCTTAGTGTTAGATTGTATTTGTTCTTGTGAAATTATATTGATATTTGATGCTAGTTTTTTAAATGTCCTTACTTGACAAAGTAGTTTTGTGTCTTTTTTTAAACTTTATATTGACCTACAGCTCCTGCTACCCAATTGTAGATGTCATAACAAATTGATCATCTTTTCCTGTCCAAATTACACAGCCTTTCTAAACTTAGAATTTTTCTGTATCTGTACCTCAAAACAAAATAATTTTAAAAAAATTTTTACCAGTGTATGCTTAAATCTTATTATATTCTAGCTTAACCAGTCGCCTGAATCTGACAGTCATTTCTAGAACTGACATTCTTAAATTTAACATTTCTTAAATCTATCAAATTTGCTATTATCTAAAGTTTTCAGTAAAAATATAAAGAATAATTTGAGAATATGAAAATTTCATAGTAACTAAAACAGAATGTGCCTTTTAACCTGTGGCTGTGCAATGTCTTAATTCTGTACAGTTGTGGTATAGAAGAAAACTGAGGCAGAGTGATCTAACACATGGGCAAACGAAGACCCCCTTCTCCAGTATTGCCCTTGTTTCAGAAAATAACTGAGTGAACTGAGCTTATTTGCTGTCAATATGGGCTCTTTAATATTGCTAGGCCCTTCTTATTTTGATTTTGTGGGAAACACTTAAGACATACATTTTCATTTACTCTGAACCAGTTCCGTTTTTGCCTGTATTTCTGACAATAGTTTTGCAGCTGGATAAAAGGTAAGTTTTCTTTTCCTTGCATCCTTATTGTTTAAAAGTTGCCTCTGAATATTTTTTCTTGAATTATTGACTAAACTGCTGTGTAGACTTCTATGACCCATGGGTAAACTTCGTGACATATGCAGATATGCCTCGTTTAATGACCTACCTGTTCAGATTCATCATCAGCCACTTTTATGGCTTTGGTGGGGGGGGGGCATCCGTGTTACTTGTTTATAGAGCCTCAGTGTGTTTTTTGTACACTACACCTTATTTATACAGTACTGTAATTTTTCCTGACTATATGGTATAATATATGTAGTTACATATTATACATTACAGTACTGCATGTAAGAGTTATGCAAGTAAAAGCAAAGTCATCAGGTTGAGTTTCCTTTGACCATTTCTTTGTTCTGAATATTGTATATCCTATAACATTTTCTCATTTAGTAACCAATTAATGATCTAGTCATAAGAATGGAACATAGTTGTTAAATGAGGATTTTAATAATCCCTCTGTTTTTCCAAAAGTACCCCCAGGCCACAGAAGAATATAATTCAGTAAGATGGAAAAGCTAGCCCTTATTATGTCACTAACTTCGGGAACACAAGGGACTGGTGTTTTGGAAAGATAGTAGCCACTAATAACTTGTTACATCTGACTATCACAGTAACCATGTGTGGGGGTTGGAGGTGGGGTTTTAGAGATAAAACGTAGGTTTCCTGCATGTTAGGAAAGTAAGATGGTACCACTGAGCTACATCCACAGTCCTGAGTAGCAGCTTTGACCCTTCTAGGTTGCTAGGGCTTTTTTTTTTTTTTTTTTTTTCTTTTTAAATAACGAATGAACATTGAATATTGTTAAATGCTTTTTCTTTATCAAATTGGTATGATTTTTCTTAAGTTTGATAAGATGGATTATTTTATATTTTAATGATGAATCAACCTTAAATACCTGGGATAAATTTCACTGTATGATAATGTATGATTCTTTGCAGTTTTTCCATCTGCTGTGTTATGAAACATACTGTTTTTGAAGATAAATTTTTACTGGTACTCTTGATATTCATAATGATCACATTCTTTATGGGAATTTGTCCTGTTTGATGATGCATCTTCATTCTTTTTTTTCCCCCCCATTCTCTTCCCCTCCTCTCAATTATCCCTTCTGAAACATACTGATTTGTAGTTTTCTTAATAGTGTTTTTCTGGATAGGGTATTAAGGTGATAATACTGCATTCTTCAGGAAATAATCCCTCTGCTGCTATCTCCTGAAAGAGATTTTTAGAGATTTGGTATAATTTTTTTCTTTAAATGTTTGATAGAATTTAGCATTGAACTTGCCTAGTCCCAGTGCTTTCTGTTTTGAGAGGTATTAATTATTGACTCAGTTTTTTTAGTAGTTACAGGTAATAACTATTACAGATTAGGCAACAAAAACAAAAATGACACCAAAGATAAATTTCCCCTGTCTAGAAGTATTATGGGTAATACATTTTCTTTTAATTTGCGTTAGCAAATGTGTTGCCCATCTCTGTTTTAATCTGTGTGTGTTTATATTTAAGGCGGTTTCTTATAGACAACAGTAATTTTTAACAAGATAATCTTTTAACTAGTGTATTTAGACCATTGACAAAGTGATTAATGAGTTGGATTCGTATCTACCATATTTACTACTGCTTTTATTTGTTCTCTTTGTTTCTGCTTTTGTCTTTTCCTACCTTTTGTAATTTTGCTTCATAGCATTCCACTGTCTTTCCTTTCTTAGCATATCTATTATACTTGGCTGACCTACAAAATATCACATAAAATGCACAAGACAGAGTGGCTATTTTAGTGCACGCCTGTAATCCTAGCTACTCAGGAGGCTCAAACAGTAAGATGGCAAGTTTGAGTCCAGCCTGGGCAACCTGTAGTGACCATAGCATCTGTCTTAAAATCAGAAGTCAGAAAGGGCCAGGGATGTAGTTCAGAGTGAAGGCGCTGAGTTCAATCTGTAGTACCTCAATTAATGAATATTGAGTGCATAAATGAATGGCTGGAGATACAGGTCTAAGGTAATGATCTTGCCTAGCATGCTTAAGGCCCTGGATTCAGTCTTAACACACACACATAGACATGCATGCACACACACAGTAGGTTCTTAGAAATATGGTAACAAAAGTAAGCAGTTCTTGAATAGCTGTTTGATAAATATATGTATTTTATCTAGATGTCAACTTTGTATTAAAAAGAACAAACATTTTTTTTTTCATTGTAGGAGAATTTTAAAATTAAAGATTATGTTGACCATCAGAAGGATAAAGTTGCTTTAACTCTAGCTCGTCTAGCCCACCATGTTGAAATGGAGAAACAACAAAAAGAAGAGAAGAATAAAGCATTCAGGGTATGTGGTTATTTTAATTGGTGTTTTATTGATTTATCATTATGTGTATAAAAATCTAAGGATGTTTAATGAAAACTTATAAATTCACATTCAGCATGTAGCCTAGATACTGATTTAATAGTAGCATATATCTTTATTTTTAGTTTGTGGAAACTACATAGGAAAAGAAAAATAGAACAATGTGTTCTTTGTTTTTGAGAATTGCAAATCCTGGGATTTCTCAAAGGAGATGCGTGCTTCAGGGTTACTTTATCACACAGTGAAAAGATTCTGTCAGGTCTTTTGTAGAATGAACTCTATTGAAAAGTTACCTTTTTATTTGCCACACAAAATCAAACCACTTTCTCAAGCTTCAGCCTATCTCTCCAAATTAAGCAGTTAATAAAAGAAATGTGAAGTTGGATGAAAGGAACCTGTGTGATAATGAAACCTCATTAAGAATCTTGCATATTATAATTTCTTTACTTGACTTGATTTCACCAAGTGAAATGAAAGTGCTCCATCAGTACTAACTAATGTCAGCATTCTACTCATTATCAGGTCATTGTGGAAAACACTCATACTAGAAGTCTTAGCTCAGTTCAGATCACAGCTCTGGCAGCAACTGGACCATAGAAGGTCACTTACTTTTCGTTTCACTGGATTTTTATAGAAGAATTTGTATATTTCTGTAAGCCTCTGTTTTAATACCTCCTAAATGATACAATGTAAACTAATTTTAAATTTAGGTTAGTTTGAGGACTTTATAGTGAATACTAATTAGACTGTGATTTTTTTTTTTTTTTTTTTTTTTGTCTTTTTGAGACAGGGTCTCACTATAGAGTTCCGGCTGGCATTGAGCTCGCTTTGTAGCCCAGAGTGGTCTCAAATTTGCAACAGTCCTTCTGCCTCAGCCTCCTGAGTGCTAGCATTACAGGCTTGCACCACCACACCCATGCTTTGTAATGTTCTAATTTTATGGGTGTGTATGTGGTTTTTTGTTTATTTTTAAAGACAATTTATTGGAAAAAAGGAATAGGGAATAGGAATGGCTCCTGAGAGACTAGAGGGGTCTCAAGTGGATTGCCCTCTAATTATGTTTAAAATGTTTTTTCCAGAAAATCACACAGTATCGTTTCAGTCCTGGTGAGCATCCTGTTCAGTTTTAAGGAAGTTTTGTACCCCAAACTACATATTTGTTGTTGTTGTTGTTATGGGTCATTTACAAACTGTCTTACATTTCTCCAGATTTCCCATGATGCTGGCATCTTTTCCTAGACCACCCACATAGTAAAGTTTTTTGTGATAAGCTCAAGATTTTACATAATAGTCACTGTGACAACTAAGGTTTTTCTCAAGGAATGTTTCACCATCCATTCATGTAAAGATTTATTGTATAAAAGATATTATCTTGACATTGAGGAAATACTTTTGAAAACTGGAAACTTTAAAAAAATTTTTATTGGTACATTTTAGGTACCATTATTCCCACCAACAGTGGAGAGGTATTCCCTTTTGCCCACAGCCTAACATTTATTATTGGTCAGTGTTTTGGTAATAGTCATTCTTTCTGGAGTGAGATGGAGTCTCAGTAGTGTTTTAATTTGCATTTCTCAAGTAACCAAGGATATTGAACATTTTCTCATGTATTTACTTGCCATTTCTATTTCTTCATCTGAGAAATATTTATTCATTTCACATGTCTGGTTTTGAATTTGGTCATTAAGTTTGTAAGGTTTGAGTTTTTTTTTTTTTTTTTTTTTTTAAGTTTCTGGTATATTGAGGATAGTAATCCTTTGAGGAACAACTGGCAAAGTTTTTTTCTCACACTTTTTTTCACTCTGTTGGTGGTTTCTCTTGCTGTGCAAAAGGTTTTTCTTAAGATCCCAATTATAGATTCTTCGTGATAGTTTCTGTGCAATTGGGATTTTGTTCATAAAGTCTTTGCCTACACCAGTGTCATCAGGAGTTCAACCTTTTTTAACTTCCAGTAGGTTGAATGTCTGGTTTAATATTTAAATCTTTGATCCACTTTGATTTTAGTTTACTGCATAGCAAAAGACATGGGTCTAATTTTAATCTTCAGCATGTGTAAAACTAGTTTTTCCAGAACCATTTATTTAAAAGGCTATCTTTCTTCCAGTGAATATATTTGGCACCTTTGTCCAAGAAAAGATGGCTAAGTATGTCTGGAGTTGTTTCTATATCTTCTAATCTCTTCCAATTATTGATCGTAGGGTCTGGTTTTGTTTTGTTTTGTTTACCAGTACCGTGCTGATTTTATCACATTAGCTTTGTAGTATAATTTCAAGTCTGAGGCTGTGATGCCTCCAGGTCTATTTTGGTTCCAAATGAATTTTAGAATTGTTTTCTCTAATTCTGTGCAATATACTGCTGCAATTTTGATTCAGTGCAATCTTGCATTGAATCTGTATAACAGTGTTGGAAGTATGACCATTTTCACTCTTAACTTTTTTGTACCCTAAAGCGAAAGATTCCTTTCCACTCTCTGATATCCTCTTCAGTCTCCTTTTGAAAGTACTATAGTTTTCAATGTAAAACTGTTTTCCTTAAATTGATTCCTAGGTATTTCATTTTTTTGGATGTTATTGTGACAAGTGGTGTTTCCTTAATTTCTCTGAGTTTATTGTGTACAGGAAGGGGATTGATTTTTGAGTGCTGACTTTGTATCTAGCTACATTACTGAATTGGATTATTAAATCTAAAAGTCCTTGTTGGAGTTTTCGAGGTCTTCTATGTATAGTATCGTGTCATCCACAAATAATGATAATTTAATTTGTTTCTTTCCTTTCAGTGTTACTTGTTTTTCTGTTGTCTTATTACTCTGTCCAGAACTGTATGAAACAAGAGTGGTCATCCTTATCTTGGTTTTATAGTGAAAGCTTTTGTTTTTGTCAATTCAGTGTAATGGTTGTTGGTTTATGACAGATGGCTTTTATCAGATTGAGATAAAAGTATTCTAGTTTTCTGTAAGGTTTTTATCATGAATGGGTGTTAGACTTTGTCAAATGCTTTTTCTGTATTTATTGAGATGATCATATGGTTTTTGACCTTGGTCCTGTTAATATAATTTATTATATTTATTGATTGACATATGTTGAACCATCCCTGCATTCCTGGGATGAATCCTACTTGTTCATGGTATATAATTTTCTTAATGACTTGCTGCATTCTGTTTGTCAATCTCTTATTGAGGATGTTTGCCTCTGTGTTAATCATTAGGGAAATTGGCCTGTAACTCTCTTTTTCAGTTGGGTCCTGCTCTTGTTTTGATATCAGGGTAATGGCTGTTTTGCAGAAGGACTTTGAGAATATTGTTTCTCTTCATTTTCATTAAAGAGTCTGAGAAATAGTGGTATTACGTCTTCTCTAAATTTCTTGTAGAATTCAACAGTGAATCCATCAGGCCCTGGGCTTTTCTTTGTTCATAGTTTTGTTTTGTTTTGTTTGTGGTACCAAGGATTGAACTCATGACCTCATGCTTGCCAGGCAGGCGCTTATGCCACCAAGCTAAATCCCCAGCCTATGTTTATAGGTTTTTAATTACATGCTCAATTTCACTGATTGATACAGATTTATTTGGAATTTTTGTATCTTCTTGATTTAGCTTTGGTAAGTCATACTTATCTAGGAATCTTCATTTCTCCTGTACTTTCCATCTTATTAGGATACAAGTTGTTGAAACAGGTATAGATGGATTTTTGCAGAATCTGTTGTGACTTTTCTTAATTGCATGGACTTGTATCTTTCCTTTTTTTGATGAGTTCACTAAAGTTTAGTTGATTTTATTTAATATTTGAAAGATCCAACTGTATGATTCATTGTATTATTTTTAGTCTCTTGCATTAATTTCTGCTTTTATCTTTATAATTTCCTGTCATGTGAGCTTTGTGCTTGACCTGCTCTTTTTCTAGAAGCTTGAAGTTCAATAATAAGTTGTTTATTTGAGCTCACTGTTCTTTTTTTTTCCTTTAAAAACAAAACAATAAAGAATAAAAACAATAAAGAATTTCAAAACAAAATAATAGGAAAGTAACACTAGTTAATATGTGGCATACATCATCAAAGTAGTTGTTCAGATTATAAGATTTAGGCATAAAAAAATGATCAATCAGTGAAAACACAAAACTTCTTTTTGGTGAATTAACAGATGAATAGTATAGTTATCTATCTTGTCTTGTATATGTATAC
This sequence comes from Cavia porcellus, assembly GCF_034190915.1. NCBI lineage: Eukaryota > Metazoa > Chordata > Mammalia > Rodentia > Caviidae > Cavia > Cavia porcellus. The sequence goes on from NW_026947493.1 coordinate 2,964,524, forward strand.
AAACACACATACACACACATACACATATATACATGTAATCTTTTCCCTTTCTTTTCTCCTTTCCTCATCCCAATTGTTCTTGCATTTTGACAACTTTCTGTCCCTTTCCGTTTCACAATATCTGTTACACCTTTTGGATCTTATTCTTTCTTTTTTTTTTTTTTTGATATGGGTATTTACTTATATAAATTATTTTGTAGTACTGTTTTCATTGTGTCCCATAAGTTCTGGTATGTTGTATTGGCATTATTATTTAATTGTAGAAACTGTCTAATTTCTTCTTTAATTTCATCTGTGACTTGTTGGCTGTTCAGGAGGGGTATTACTTAGTTTCCATCTGTTTATGAAGGTTTTGTGGTTTCTTTTGCCATTCATTTCCAGTTTCATTATACTATGCTCTGATAATATGCGTGGGATAATTTCAGTTCCTTTGTATTTACTTAAGCATGTTCTGTGAGCTAGTAGGTGGTCTGTTTTAGAGAATGTCCCATGTACACCTGAGAATGTATATTTTGGTGCTTTAGTGTAGAACACTGTAGAACATCTACTAAGTCCATTTGTTCAAAAGTTGGTTTAGTTCTAATGTTGCATTGTTTTTTTGTTTTGTTTTGGTGCCAGGGATCGAACTCGGGACCTAGTGCTTGCCAGGCAGGCACTTATGCCACTGACCTAAATCCCCAGTCCTCATTGTTAATTTTTTGACTAGTTGATATATTTCTGACAGCAAAGTATTGAAATCCCCCAGTACAGTTCTATTAATACTTACTTGGTTTTTCATGGTTTTCATGACTGTTTTATATATTTGGGTGCATGGATATTTGTTACATATATGATTATGATTGTTACCTCTTCCACTTGGTTGTTTGCTTTACAACAAAGTAGTGAATTTCTTTGTCTCTATTGGCTTGAAATCCACTTTGTCTACAAATTGAATAGCTGCTACTATTTTTTTTTTTAGTTCCTTTCACAAGGAGTATTGTTTTCTATCCTTTGAATTTCCATCTGTGAATTTCTTTTTGAGTTAAATAGTTTCTTGTATGCAGCCTATTGTTGGATCTTGCTTCTTGATCCATTCTGCCAATCTGATTCTTTTGATTGATGAATTGAGATCGTCAGCATTAATGGTTATAACTGATGTGTACTGATTTGTCCTTGTCATGTTGTTTTCCTGTCATTGGCTCTCTATCTTTCCCCTCTAATTAATTGCACGCCCAAGTAGTTCATTCTGTTGGGGTCCATAGGGTTGTAGTCCTTGTTACCACTTTCTAGAATGTCCTTCAGAACATTTTGGAGTGCTAGTTTGCTGTTCATGAATTTTGTGTTCTTTGTCATAGCAGTCTTATTTTCTATCAGAAGATAGTTTTGTGGGATACATCAGTCTGGGTTGGAGGTTATTTTTTTTTAAGGCTTGGAACACTTCACTTTACTTGAGGGTTTGTGTTGAGAAGTCAGTGATGATTCTGATGGGTTTGTTTTTTGTAAGTTTTTATTTGTTTCTTTAAAAAAATAAAAACTTTTCATATTCTGTTCTCGTGTTGAATTTCTGAAATCCTATCATCTGCCTTGCTGTAGGGTTTTTTGTTTTGTTTTGTTTTTTTAAATCAAACTGCAGTTCTATATGCCTCACTTACTTGTATGTTAAATTCTTTTTCCCCACCAGGGAAGTTTTTTACCATGATGTCTGTGAATTGGTTTTTTATATCATTTGTGTTATCTCCTGCTTTACATTGACTTGAGTCAACTTTAGGTTCTTCTTTGCATCATCTAGCTGCTACTGAATTGATTTCTCACAATCCTTTCCTATTTTTAAGAAATCTTTTGTTTTGTGCTGGGTGACTGTAAGCCTATCTTCTATATCTGAGAATCTCTCCTCACATTGGTTTATTCTGCTGTGGATATTTTCAGTGAAATTTTTAATCTCCAGGATATCTGCTTGAACCTGTTTTATGAGTTGGATTTCTTTCTAATGTTAGACATTCATGATTTCCATTATTTTCCAAAGCTGCTAGTCTTTTTATAATCTGCATATGCTCTAGAGTCACTAATCATGTGTTTCATGGTAGTTACCATCTCTGTAGTTATCTGAAAAATTTGCTTTGTTGTTACTAATTCAGAGAGGCCATGTGGGTAAAGGCTTTTGGGTTGTTCTGCCTCCTTGCCCTCTTCATTTGCCCTTGGTAAACTGGATGTATAGGGTTGCATCTTGTTTAGGTGTCTCTTCATTTTGGGTTTTTAAAAATTTGTTTTGTTTAGTTATTTTTCTTAGCTTAATTTATGGGTTGATTCTTGTAAATTGCCTATGGTGTGTAGCTTTTCATTGCTAGCATGTAGAACCCGTAGGAAATGACTGCTTCTCTGAGGTGTCTTGCTGTAGGTGGCTTTTTGGTTTTGAGTCTTGCAAGATCCTACCTTTGGTTTATTGGGAATGAGAAGTTACTGACCACTTGGCCCAGTCCCTTGTTTTTTGGCACTGGCCCATAATATTTTCTGTGACCCTTAGGCAGTCTTCAGTCTTGGTATCTCAGAAGAACTACTGGTTAGAATTTTAATGTCTCTTTGGTTAAAGCGATACAATCAACAACAACAGTACCATCAAATACAGCTTAGAAAACGAAAAATTGAGGTAACTATTAATTTTTAATTGTGTGAACTAGATTTGTGGTTATATAACAAGCTCTAAAACAAACCAGAAAATTGTATGCAGTAAATAAGCACTCCAAATGCCAATTTAACCCTTGGGACAAAGTTTTAAAGGAGTCAGGAGGGGGTAGGAGTTTAGCTCAGTGGCACAAGTACCTATCTGGTAAGCACAAGGTCCTGAGTTCGATCCCTCATACCAAAATAAAGAAATCAGAAGAAATAATAGAGAAATAGAAGAAGAGGAAGAGATTAGAAGTAAGCTAGAAGACAAAGGAGATTCACACAAGCTTTGGGAAACTGGTACAGAAAACAGAAAAATAGAGAAGGAAAAAATAAAAGGAACAGATCAACAACTACAAAAGAAAGTAGAAATCACATTCACACTTATAACAACACAATGAACAGTGAAAAAAAGAAAAAGAAAGAGTGAAAAGAAAATAAAAGTTTACTTCCAGACTTGTCTCTTCTGTCATTGGTAAACAGCATGTGGAGACAGAGTACAGATATGAGTTGATTTATCCCAGCAAGCCAGCAATAGCTTTACGGCAAGGTAGTGCAACATTTCAGTGAGCTACACTTTGATTTCTCCTAAAATTCAGACTGTATTCCGGCCATGGGGCTCAGACCAGACCTGTTCAGGCTGCAGCAGTCAACGTACCTTCTGTGGACTTGAACTCAGCTGGGAGCCACTACATGAACCCAGAGTTGTTCTGACTTCCAAGCTTGACTGGCTCCTCTGAAGGATGGCTCCCAGCTAATCACTGTCTCCTGCAAGATGATCAAGCTCTCAGGACTCTCTTCCAGGTAGTGCAGTCCTTCAGGTCCTCCGTTCCTTTCCACTCCTATATCTCTCTGCAGAAGCTTCTGGTATTGCCAAGTTTCACTGTGTATCTGCAGGTTTGAACTGCTCATTTTGTGCAGTGAGTCCTGATTCAGAGAGTGCTGCCTACTACTTCCTCCTTCATTGAAGTTTCTCCCTTCACTTTCCCAGTTTGCTCCTCAGATCCTTCCTGGGTCCAAGGAACCCACTTCCCTCCTTTTCCTCAAGTTATTATATTCTAGCAACTCCCAGAGAATCTTTTTCTGCTGCTCACCACTCCACCATCTTCCCAGAAGTCCTCACTTTTTAAATTCTTTGTTTAGTCAGTTAAAAAAATAAATGTGTCTAGATTGCATTTTTCTTAAAGGAAGAAAATTTCTCAGAACAGATGCGTCAGTCCCTTGCTTGCTATTCATCCATGAGTTTTTATTTGAGTCCCTTCATTGATAACTTGATTTTTATTATTTGCTTTTTGAATCAAGGTCTCACTTGATGTGTGTTCCGATTGGCCTTGAGTTCACTGTGTAGCCCATGCAGGCCTCAAACTCATGGGGAGCCTCCTGCCTCAGCCTCCTGAGTGCTAGGTCTACAGGCATGTGCTACAACACCCAGCTTGATTTTTAAAACTAGATACAAAACAGGAAGAAAAAAAAAAGCAGTCAAATGAAAAATACCAAGCGAGGAAGCTATGGAAAATAAATTTTTATAATTCTAGTTGGTGATAATTCTAGCTAAAAATAAAGAACATGTCTTCTAATTTAGGCATTTGTAAAATGTTGGTGTCCTCAAAGTTATCATTCTTTTGAATTGAGACATTTTAAAGAAAAAAAAAAAAGATTCATTAAAATCCTCACTGGAAACTTCACTTTCAGAGATCAGGTATTGTGCTAAGCAGCTGGCCAGGCCCAGCTCTTACCTGTCTGTGTTCCAAAGACAAGATGACATGCAGGGACTGAGGCCCTCAAGTGTGTGAGATGCCTTTGGGACAGGAGAAGGGTGGCTAATTCCATACCAGTGACAGTAAATGTTTTGAGCATTGACCATGTTTCAGAGTTTAAACTCTATTGTAAAAGGTTAGTTTCTGTGATTAGAAATTATTTAAGTGGGGTGGGGATTAAGGGGGAATGCTCAGTGGCATAAGCATCTGCCTGGCAAATGCGAGGTTGTGCGTCCATCCCTGTTTCTCAAAAAAAAAAAAAAAAAAAGAAATTGGTTAAGTGGCCTGTTAGCTGGTATATGGTAGTAATGATGGAAGAACTTTTATTGTGATAAAGTTTTGAAAGGGACTGGTGATTTATGATGTTGAGATACTGTAAACTTTATGAATGGAAAATTACAGTATAAACTAATACCTAGGACTATGAAATCCTGCATGAAAGGGCCTTGAATATTTTGTACTCAAATCATGGTTTGTAATTCTATACTTGCTTGGTTGATTGCAGAGATTTACGGGATCTGTATAATGTGTAGTAACATTCTTAAGAATTAGTATTTTATGGCTGTACTTTGAACACTATTGTATAGATTCAGATTAATTCTTGATCCATCTTTTCCCTCTACTTCCCCTTCACTATTGGAAATCTTATCACATTGCTAACTAGACTGTACTTTTTTTGTCATTCGAATACAATATTTCTGACTGACTTTTTTTTTTTAGTACTGTTGTCTTCCAGTATTTGCAAGACCCTTTCGAATATCAAAATTTGGCTAGTCAAGTCCCTTACATGAGATACACATATGAGATAGTGTAGCATTTGGTGTGAGCTACTCATATCCTCCCCTCTTCTTTAAATCGTCTCACAGTGATCAGTAATACCGAGTGCAATATAAGTGCTGTATATTGTTCCACTATACTGTTGAGGAAATAATGATAAAAAACAGCGTGCACTTTCAGTACAGATGCAATTTTTATCCTGTTTTCAATCATAGGTTGATCAAATGCATGCGTGTGGAAAATGAAAGACTGAGTATAGTTGAAATCTTGTCCAAAAAAAATGTGATGTACTCATAGCATGATTTCTAGAATTGGACTGCTAGAGTTTGGATTCTGACATTGTTATATATTGCCAGACAGTTTATTAACCCTCTCTATACCCAAGCCTTTCCTTCAATTTTAAAATGGGAATAATAATAATAGTACCTATTTCTTAGTGTACTATGAGAGTTAAAGCTAACATCCTTTAAGAACAGTGCCTGCACATGACAGGTGGTCAGGAAATATTAGAATACAGCATAAACCTAAGTTTGTGGATAATATCACTGGTAACATTCAGAGACTCTCAGGTTAAAGCATGTAGTTTACTTCTGGCACTGCTCTGTGGTCTGTTTTATTAATACAGTAGAAGTTTCCTGGCACACTACCATACTTGTTTGTATACTCTCTGTGAGTGCTTTCATGCTGCAACATTAAGCCCCCTAATAGTTGTTGCCCAGACCTTTTGGGAAAAGGTTTGCAAACCCTTGATCTCGGGGGCCACAAATGCTTTATCATGAAACAAAATTAGTGCTAGTAAGTGTCTGATAGTAATGTTATTCATTAAATAAATATTTATTGGGCTCCTCTTTATTTCTATTCCCAGAGATATCCTTAATATTTAATATATAGCCTTTTTGCCCTATTCAAATGAAGTTACATATCAATTAAATTCTTTAATACTTTGATTCATTTAATAATTTGCTGATGTTCTTGATATCAAAGATACATTCTCACAGCACAGTGTTTTGGGGGGAGGGCAGTAATGGGGGTGGAACCCAGTTCCTTCTTGAGCAGCAACCTCAGTCCTGTTCCATTTTTTTATTTTTTGAAACAGGGTCTTTCTGGGCTGGACCTGCCCCCAATAGTACTGAGTTTATAGACATGTGCCACACAGCTGAAAATTTTTATTTTTGTTTCTAATCAAATGTACATGATATAATTACTTAAACACTTGGAGATAGATGTAGCTTGTAGCAAACTTTGAGCAAATAATACTGGGATCAGCAAACCAGTTGTGATGGCACATGCCTTGTAATCCTGGCACTTAGGGGGCTGAGGCAGGAGACTCACTGCAAGTTCGAGGCCAGCCAGGGCTACAAAGTGAGCTGAAGGCCAGCCTGAACTGCATAGGGACACTCCACCCCAAAAAAGATACCAAAAAATAAAAACAAAACAAAGTAAAAAAACATTGGGATAAGGATCTTAGAGCATGAAACTTTATTCTGATGTATGTATAACTTTGGTATAGATTTCTCACTGGGATAAAGAGTATTTTCTGGTCATTGATGTGTCATTATTTTCCCCAAGGAAACTGGTTAGTAATCATAAGTCAATTGAATTTTTTCTTAATGTCTTTAGGAAAAAATCGATTTTCATCATGCTCATGGGTTACAAGAATTGGAATTTATTCAAGGACATTCTGATACAGAAGCAGCAAGACTGTGTGTGGACCAGTGGCTAAAAATGCCAGGTATTCATCAAAGATTCTATTAAGGTTACTGATTTTCCTGCACAACTTAAGGCAGAAAGTATGTTGTTTTATTCAGTTTCTAATAAATTTATAAGATGCTGAAATTCAAGACTTATTGAAACTAGTATGACTACATAATACCCTACTTTGCTAGTTGATTTCCTTTGCCCAAGCATGTTTTTGGTATATACAGTGTAAGTTGCCCTTAAACTCATCAGGTAGTGATCATGGTTCTGCGGTAGTTCATATATTTAACATGTTCATGGCAGGGCTGTAATTCATATGTCTTGCTGCTGGGTGGCTCTGATTTGAATTTGATGGTTTCATATTTTGTAGCTAACCTGCATATGCTCTTCGGTTAAGACGCTAAAAGAAAAATATTATTTCACAGCTCTCTTATTACTAACAAGTTTCTGCTGGCTTGAAACACTGGTGGCACATGCCTGACAGTCCTATCAGGCAGGCCCCTTGAACCATTAGAACAAGTGGATCTGATCACTTTTATTGGTCTTTTTACTGATAAAATTAAATCACACCCACCCAGCAGTGAAACATGAATTGTGGCTTCATCAATAATGAAACTCAGCGGTAAATTTCTCTTTTATTATTCCTTTGTTGTTCTGTGGTAGCTCTTCTCTTTTTTGTATTGGATTTTCATTTGTAATATATAATTTTTGCACATATGTATATATTCTGACCTATTTGTTTTCAATTTTATGTTTGTTTTTGAGCCACATTCTCACTGTGTAGTTCAGGTTGGCCTTGAACTCCCTGTGTATTGTAGACTGGCCTTGAATTTGTGGTGATTCTCCTGCCTCAGCCTTCCCAATACTGGGATTATAGGTGTGTGCCACCTTCCATGGCTTGTTTTTCAATTCTAAGAGTATTTCATTTTTGTAAAAAATTTTTTCTATTAGAGTGTCAAAAACACAGAAAGTGTAAGATTCATCAGATGAATCTGTAACTACCTCAACAGAGGACAGTGTCAGATGACGATGCATTAGCGTTACATGAATGTAACTCTATAAACATTCAATGAATGGTCAAAACATTCATGAACATAGTACAGATCTGGATATGAATGTAGATAATCAAGAGGAAGAACACATCGGGGCTGGGGGTTTAGCTCAGCGGCATAAGCACCTGCCTTGCAAGCAGGCGGTCGTCAGTTCGATCCCCGGTACCGATAAAAATGAAAAAACACCAAAAAAAAAAAAAAAAAAAAGAGGAAGAACACAGCCAATAATAGAAATATGATAAATCAGGAGCACAAGGAATTGCAAAACTTCTAATAAGAAGTATTGACTGCAGGTAATCTTTTGCATTGTTTAAATTATTTGTGTAAATCATTTGTGTCTGATAATATACTCAAAATTTTAGTTGGAACAGATGAATGGCTTTAGTGCAAAAAGAAGAAAACAGCAATGCTTGGACTTTGTTACAGTTAGATGAAAATTTTTTATTAATTATGAAGGTAGTACTATTTGCTAGATATTAGATTGTATTGGCTTAAATAGTATGTGTCCAAATGGATATATGTTACAATGGATATATGTAACAAATGGATGCCATGTAACACAATTTTTTTTTTTGACTGTTTTGAGTTGTTTATATTTCTTTGACAATTCCATGACAGAACTGAGGATCCCCTGAATACAGTTAGAAAAATCATGGAAGAAATTACTAGTAGAACATTAGGAATCGAGTAAAGTCTGGAAAAAATGTGATAGACAAAAGTATGATTTTTATAGTGAGAATATCTGCTTTTTCACCAATACATCAAAGGAAAAAAACACAAATACAGGGTAAAATTATATAAATTATGTTTGCCTAATCATTGGACCTATGATTTACATGTTTATGCCAGAACAAGTATAAACATTTTGATGCAGGAGCAGTCTTAATGATTTTTTTCATGTGTATATTTTTTCTTTTTACTTTTTGTTTTAGCTTAATATTTTGGTGCTGAGGACTTAACCCAGAGTCTTCCACTTGCTAGACAAGCATTCTGCCATAAGCTAAATCCTCAGCTTTTATGATATCTTGAAGTTACTGAATGATCTATTATTTGAACACATTATATGTAGTTATTTGAGAATATCCTTAATACAAGAACTTGAATAACAACAGAAATTTTGTAGCACAGTATAGCCAGATAGAAAATTTTTACCAATATGATCAAATACTAAGCAAAAATTGAGTGAAATCATAAACTTTGAAAATCATTGTGCTGTAAAATTTGTTAAAATGGAGTGATAAAAACAACCATTTGCATGTTAATGACTTCTAAAAATCATACATGTACATTGATTGAAGGAAAACATTAGAAACATAAAACCTGATCTTGTCTTTGATTACAGTGATACAGTACAGTGCATTAGTTTAGCAGGCTAGATGTTTCACTATATTAGGGTTTCTTGAGGAAAAGACTAAAATGGAATAAAAATTATAATACAACTAATTAAGATGCAGCATTTATAAGTGCATATTGTACACACCAACAATGGTATTTTTTTTAAGATTTTCATGTTAAAATTCCAAGAATTAACTGTTGATAAACTATTAACCTGTAAAGAAATGTTCTAAAGCACATTCCTTTATAGAAGTTTATTTAGGATTGGCAAGAAATGCACACAAGTAATTTGCAGAAAATGTATTGAAAATTGAATCTGAAAAAATGGATTCCACTGTGGCTGCAGAGAAAGCCAAGCATGCTGGGGTACTTTGCCCACTTTGCACAGATCAGCCACATTTATGTAGAAAATGTTTTAAAGAGATTCACAAATATAGATAAATGTGTGTTTAATGAGGTAAATAAATTTGCTCATTATTATGGTAATTCTTAAAATTGTTGTGAACTGTATTAATACAGTGGCACCTCGGTTCATGAAGTCAGTTCTCTCCACAATTCTGCTTGCAGACTGAACTGGACAAGAACAGACTCACATTTTGCCATAAGGTCAACATTGAACCTAACTACTGAATTTCATTCATTTTTTTCATTCAACCCAGTTTTTGACTAGACTTTGTAGATAGAATCAAGTTTGTGAACTGAAATACAACTGTATTTATATTTGTAGTTATTCCAGTTTAGGCATGAAATTGGTCTATTTATAGTTTTTTTTTATTAATTTTTTAAAAGTGATTAAATCTGTTTGTACCACCAGTGGTTCAAGCAGCAGGAATGCCTGTAATCCCAGCACTCAGGAGGCTGAGGCAAGAAGATCACTGACTTTTATGCCAGCCTGGGCTACATAGTTCAAGTCCTGGCTGAACTGCATAATGAGACCCTTCTGAAAAATGAATAAAAAGAAAGAAAAAGATTTCTGTATGGAAACTGGCTTTAAACAGTGCTAGAGGACAGGTTCATATTGGTCCATCCATGCAGTTTGTGAAGATGTTGGGAGGTATGCATGTGAGGTTTATCTGAAACAGTGGGCACTTGATTACTCTTGACAGACCTGAACTTCCAGGAAGGAGTACTGGAGCAGTTCTCCTCCAATCAACAGGAAATCCTGTGATGACTTTACTAGCTTGTTTTGTTTTGTTTTGTTTTGTGATACGGGGAATCAAACTCAGAACCTCGTGCTACCAGGTAGGCATTGCACCACTGAGCTGTATCCCCAGCCCTTTTCTTATAGGGTCTACAGAGATCTTAGTTGTGAATTTAATCAACCAGAAGGTTTAATTGCGAAAAAATTGTCAGAGGTTCAACTTGGTTGAGCCTTAGATATCTTGTCATTTTAAAGTTAGTTTGCAGGAAGCTTTCCTTCAAATACAATCAAAATATCTATTCTTATGAAAGAATTTATGTGTATTACTATTTAGTAGATCTTGACTGATGATTTAGATATTTTGACACTTGACCACCCCCTCAAGCCATATTTCTTCCCTTTACCTCTCAATCGGTCTACCCCCCTGTCAGTCTATCTACCCACCCGACATGTTAAAAATATTTTTTCCAGCCAGGTGTGGACACTGAGACAGGAAGATCACAGTGAATTCAGGGCCAGCCTGAACTACATAAGGAGCCCTTGTCAAATAAACAAACAGATCTTTTCTGTGTTTTTCTTCTTTGCCTGTGAGACTAGTATAATACTTCCTACCCAGGGATTGCTGAGTCAGAGTGGCTGTTGTATACCATGTCTAGTTATGAGTTAAGATTGTTTTGAGTTACGTCTCATAAAGTTAGGTGCTTGGCCTTCTTTGATCATCAGAGTATTTTATTGATTCCTCCAATGCAGTGTTTATCCTGCATTGGATTGATCTGTTTATGTTTGTCTTTTCCTCCAGACAGGATGCTCCAGGAGACAAGAGACCAAGTTCTTTATAGTGCCAATTTATAAGAAAACAAAACCATGCCCTGCACTGAGATGTTCAGTCCACGTTGGTTGGGTATCATATTGAAATGGGCTGTGAATAGTTGCATAATGAACACAGAAGCCTGGAGTTGCCTTCTTAGTGTGACTTAATCCAGTTAAATGGGAATTTCATGGCACTCAGGCTGCCTTAATTATTTAGAGGACATGGCATTTTCCTCTTGCCGTGATTTCTTGAAAGTCTTCAATGCATATTCCTTTTGTCATGGAAGAAATTGGCGTCTGTCTCCCTGGTGCTGCTTCAGCCACATAAGAACCAGGCGAGGGCTCTTTAGCACACCAGTGCATGGTTCTCCAGAGATCAAGGACAGACTATGGTTTGGGGGAGTCCTGAGAACTAGAACTATAAACCTTTACATCCCTAAGACCACTTCTAGGAAATGCTGATCTCATATGAGTCTAGCACTTTCAGGTTCCATATGGAGAATCGTTGGGTGAGTTATGGCCCCCATAGGCCTGATATCTGCCCTCCAGATTGAGAGAAGAGCACCTTGATTAATAATTTGAATTCTTTCCTAAGCAGACCAAGTGAGAATAAATGAGTTTTGTTTTGTAAATGGTAAGACCTTGCTGTGTAGTTCAGGCTGGCCTTGAACTCAGAGCAGTCCTCCTGCCTCAGCTTCCTGAGTGCTGAGATTATAGCTGTACACCACCATAACCTGCCTGGCATTAAATGAGTTGTTTGGTTGAGTCTTTATAGTGCTTGTAAGATTTGGTATTTTGTCTACTTTCAAGTCACTCCCGACTTGTAGATGGCAGATAAGTTTGAACCTGAAGTTAAATTCTATAGTTAAAGGTTTTTGTTTTTTCCTTCTAACTTAAATCAGGTTAGGTTTTTGCTTAGTTTCTGAAATAATGTAGAAATGAAGTTTGGGATCTATGGCTGTGATACCATTGTGATACTGTTGGGCTATATGGTCGTATGATAATGGACTTCAACTGTGTGCAGTGGCTCACGCCTGCAGTCCCTGCACTCGGAGGCTGAGGCAGGCAGATAGCAAGTTCAAGCCTAGCCTGGGCAACTTAGTGACTTGACAAGACTCTTGTCTTAAAAAAACTTTTTAAAAAGCTATAGTGGGGGCTGGGGATTTAGCTCAGCGGCATAAGCACCTGCTTTGCAAGCAGGCAGTCGTGAGTTCGATCCCCGGTACCGATAAAAATGAAAAAGACAAAAAAAAAAAAGCTGCAGTGAAACTCAGTGTGAAGGCCCTTGGTTCAAACCCAAAGAAAAGAAAAGGAAAAAAAAAGAAAACAAACGTTCGGAGTGTTGAGATTTCTTAAGAGAGCGATAGCTAAGGAAGTCATTGTTCTGTTTAGTTATTTAAAGAACAAGATTTTTATCTCCCAATACCTTTAGCAGGCTCATTCAACCTATTCCAAAGCACTAAGCTATTATAATTCAGTCTTTTGATTAAAACTGCTTTAAGTATTTTATTCATAATTAATTTTTGACGATCACTTTGTTGTTGTTTGTGATGATGTGAATTGAGCCCATGGCCTAGCCTATGTTACACAAATTCTGTACTTCTGAACTTTAGCCCCAAACCTGGGCAGTCTTTTTTTAAGGACCTTTACAGCTGACGTAGTTTGCATAAATTTAACTACTTAATAATTTTAAAACAATACACTCTATATTACTGAAGGGGAAAAAGTGTCTCAACTCTGTATTTTCCCTTACCAGTAGAAAGGTTGATCTTCTTTCCATAGATTGCTTTTATGAGTTAATTTTTATCCAGAATCTTGATAGCTGAATAAAGGTTCTAGAGACACCTGGAATGTGGATGGACAGTTGTGAAAATGGCCATAACTTTTGATTCAGTCAAAGAAGGGGCTGGAATGTTGCTCTTTGGTAAAGATGTTGCTCAGTGGAGAAGGCCTTGATTTCAAAGAATAAAAAAAGGATAAAATTGAAATGATTAGGAGCCGGGTAGCTGAATCAGAAAGCCTGCTGTGAGTTCAAGACCAGCCTGGGCTACAGGTGAGCTCAAGGGTAACCTGAACTGCACAGTGAGACCCTATCTCAAAAAAAAAAAAAAAAAAAAAAAAAAAAAAAAAAAAAAAAAAAGAAGAAGAAAATGGAAAAAAAAAAGATTAAATGATTAGGCTAACCAGGCATGGTAGTGCACTCCTGTAATTGTAGCGCTTGGGAGGCTGAAGCAAGAGGATCACTGTGAGTTCAAGAACAGCCTGAACTACATAGCGAATTCAAGACCAGCCTGCACTGCATAGTGAGACCCTGTCTCAAAAATAAAGCAAAATAAATGATTAGGGCTATGCTCTGCATTAATTGAATCCATTTGCAAACAGTTTGATAGTGTGATGGAGGTATTCTCCCAATAAGGATTAAAACAGCAGAAAAGAAGTTAAAATCTTGAACTTATTGAATCATTTAGAAATTTTAAAAACTAGATTGTTAAGGACTAATTCCTGCTCTAGTTAAATGCTTGGGGCTTTGTACAAAATATTCAAGGCATTTGAATGGAATGGTGCCTAAAGGACAGTAGTAAAATAGTAATCAGACTACCGGTGTATCAGAGGCCTTCTGGCAGTTTTATAATTCTTTAAACTATGACATAACTCTAAGTTTCCCATCATTTGTACATGTAATCATATAGGAAGTGTGTGGCTGTAGAACCATGATTACTAAGAAGGAAAAGGGTAAAGAGTAAGCACGGATAAACAGGAGCTGATAATGGCAGGGAACTATTTAATATGGGAATTTTTAAAGGGAAAAGGAAAGGGGACAGAATAGGTTCAGTGGAGAGAAAAGGAGATGGCAGTGACGAGCAGGCCTCTGCTCCATGATCCGAGGGCTGTTAACCGCTGACCCTTGTGCAGCATGGTGTCCAGGCTGGCGCTGAGCACCTCGCCTGCCTCTTCACTTCCCTCTCTACCACCATCACTCATTAACATGATTGTCCCAGGACCAAAGTCCTCTACATGTCCCAAATAATTTTATTTATGATTAGGTCATTATAACTTCAGTAAGAGAGACTGCAGTGATATAGTTATACTTAGGACCACCTAGGCAATGTTACATCCAAGTTTGTTTCTGTTGTTGTTTTTCTTTTTAATCTTTTTGAGACAGAGAACTATGCAGTTCAGGTTGGCCTTGAGCTCACTTTGTAGCCCAGGCTGATCTTGAATTTGCAAGGATCCTTTTGCTCTAACCTCCTAAGTGCTGGGAATACAGGCGTGCGTCACCACACCTGGCTATATATCCAAGTTCTCATTGTTTTGTCATAATTTTGATCACCAGTCCAAAGAACAAGTACCTGGCATAGTAACAGGAATTTGTATTCTAACCATGCAGGACTCAAGACAGGCACAATTAATTCTGGAACAAGAAGTTCATTTCGAAGAGGAGGTCAGATACGGAAGTCTGGGAAACCAATTTCATGTCCTATCATGCACTGTAATAGGGAATTTGACAATGGGCACCTTCTCTTAGGACATTTAAAAAGGTAAGTAGAGTGTTCAAAATGGTAAATGCTGAGGATCAAAATGAGTTGAAAGGGAATTTTTGTTCTTGTTGTTTTGTTTTTCCAAAGTGTTGGAAATCAAACTCAGAGTCCAGCACATGGTAGATGAGCACTCTACCGCTAGCCAGGAACCCTAGCTCCAGTGTTACTTGTCAGTGATTGTGTGGCACCTCTACCATTGTGATCTATAGTTAAAACTCAAGTTGTTGGTGCTGTTTTGCTATAGTTATCTATATTTAGGTATCCCAGAAGACTTGGTGAAATTGTATTTTTCTAGTGATTGTCTTGTTTATGCTGTGGTCTTTAAGTATGTATTTTTTCTTCATTTGTCTTACAAAATGCTGAACAGACTTTACATTGATATGTAGTTGAATGACTTAATGAAATTGAGCCCATAAATATAAATTCCAAGATACAGTTAAGAGATATTTGATCTGTCCTGCAGAAGCAAATGCTGCATTACAAAGTAAATACAACTGGCAAACCATTGTAAGCAAAAATAACAATAAAGAAATATTCTGCCTATGAAAGCTATTTTATCAGTTTGCTGAGTTTTTTCATAATAGAACATGAAAAGGTAGATATTTAGGGAAGATGATACTAAGGATATTAAACATTGTTTTCCCTGGCTTTCCTTTCTGACAGTTGAAAGATAGATAAATCAAGAGTTTGGGGGCTCTATTACCTTTTCCAGATGAATCATTCTGCTTACGCATTATCTTTTAAAAAGATTTCAAGTCAGTTTAAAATTACATACTTCTACTAAATGGTTAAATGAACATTAAAAATGCTTAAACATTTATAAGAAATAGAGATGCCTGGCATGGTGGTACACATCTGTAATCCTCATATTCAGGAGGTTGAGTCAAGAGAATCACTGAGTTCAAAGCCAATCTGGGCTACAAGGCCACCATGAACTACACAGCAAGACTCTTATCTCAAAAAAAACCAAAGGAAATAGAAATGCCTGAAATTGTTTTGTTTGTGGGGTTTTTTTTTTTTATAGTTCTGGGGAGTAAACCATTGGCTTCTTACATAGTAAGTACCCTGCCACTGAGGTAATCTCCAGCTTTTGCCAGAAACCTTAATGTGAAATTTATTATTATAGTGATTAAAGTTTTTTGTGATTCTTTCTGTTATCAAAGTAAAAAAGAAAAGATGATAGACTTAAAGTTTTCAAGTTAGAGGTTTACTATGACAGTTTGACCAGACAGGCTTAACTCTATCTTATTGGACCTTGCATATTTTTAAGAAACCTTAACCTAACTCTTGTTCAGTATGTGAGAGGATTTTCCACCGGTTCATCTGGGAGCTATTTGATACTTCTTCACTTTAAAGAATATTGTTTAATATTTCAGTAGAGAGCTACAAAAAGTTTTGAATGTATATGTGTTTAATTTCACAAATGAAGCAAAATAATTCATTCCCTGGAATGTGTATCTTTCTGATATTACTTCTTTTTTGCTGAAAAGGTTTGATCACTCTCCATGTGATCCAGCAATTACATTACATGGACCTTTCACCAATTCTTTTGCTTGTGTAGTGTGTTATCAACAGTTTGTTACTCAACAGCAATATAGGGAGCACCTATCTGCTAAGGTAAGAGCATGTTCTAAGAGTAGGTTTTTTCATAAGCTTGCAATTCTGATGATGTACATAAGGATAATAATTATTGTCTGGAAAAAATAAAATGATTTGGGGCACTGAATAATGAGCAGGTAAACATAATGCTACAAATTAGGATTCCGAGAGATTATTATTGAAAGCCTTTCACTGAATTGCTTTATGAATCTGTTACCTTGTTCAAGATGCTCTCAGTTGGTCATTTAAGAAATCTCTCTTCTTAAATCCATTACCTGTCATTGTCCTGAAGAATAATAACTCCTTTATTAATGCTAGTATTAAGAAGTAGAACTAGAGCTGTGATTAAGGGACATGTGTTGTTGCACAGATAAGCAAATCCACATAATACAGAGCTTTGAAAGGTTTTTATCATTTGATGTAGATATCTTTAATGACTTATATTGCAAAAGTAAAATCGATGTCCTTCTGTGTCCATAGGCTTTGCATTCTATATATTCAACAAACAATGGATCAAAAATACTAAACAAAAGTACCTGTGCTAAACTTTTTTCCTTGATATTATTCCATAAGCAATATAATATCATATGTAATTAGCACTTACATTGTATAAGGTATTATAGATTATCCAGACATCATTTAAAATATGTGAAATGGGGGCTGGGGATTTAGCTCAGCGGCATAAGTACCTGCCTTGCAAGCAGGTGGTCGTAAGTTCGATCCCCGGTAACGATTAAAGAATATATATATATATATATATATATATATATATATATATATATGTGAAAGGATGTGCATACTCAAATACTGTGGTAGGCATTTTATGTAAGGAACTTGAGCCTCAGATTTTGGTATCCATAATGGCTCCTGGAACCATTTCCCTCCACAGATACTGAAAGATGACTATACATGTTCACTGTTACTGTTTAAAAATAGTAACAAGAAAACGACCAACCTGAATCTCAGAGACAGGCTGTTAACATTTTGATACATACATTTTTTTAGTGTTTATCCATGTATAGATATTCTCACATAACATACATAAATTTTCTTACAGTTACATTAACGTAAGATTGTTATAAACGTAAATCTATAAATAATAAATGCATACAATTCTCAGTGAATACCATTCTGCTGTAGGAATATGTTATTGATGGTTTTTTATTATGTTAATTTTCTTTGGATATATTGCTTAATTTTTGTACATTAAAAGAAATTCTGGTAGTATAAAACCTATTTGCTGTAGATAGTGACTAAATATTTAGTTTTGAAATATTGAAGTGCTAATAGCCAAAAATCAGTAGGTTTTATAGAAAATCATTTCTTCAGAATTGATTATATATAGACCTATATCTGAAGATTAACATAAGGAAAAGCTAGGATTCTATGTAGATTCACAGCACAGAATCAAAGTTTATACTCTCAAGTATATCTGTAGTTCTCTCACTCCCTGCCCCAGTACTAAAGAATATTCCTAGAGTAGATGTCCACTTTTGAAACAGATTTTGTTATAAGTAGGCATTCATTTTTGAGTGCCTGCATCTGTAGAATAAGAGAAACAAAGGGTAGTTTTTGCAACACAGACAGCTTCTGCTCAAGATGAACGTGCCTTAATGTTAAAACAGTAAGACAGGAATTATGAGAAAGGACAAAAAAGAAAAAAGACTAAAAGACAAGTATCAGAATTTAACAATGTGTTGTGGAAGAGTTAAGTCCTCAAGGGGTAGGGGTGGAAAGGTGAAGGCCCGTCAGTGGGGAGGAACCTCAGCAGTATACTGTTGGGGTAGAAAGTGTGCAGTACAGTGAGAAGGTGACAGAACCCAAGATGCCTTTCCTGGCTTACTTGCATTGTTGGCCTTTGGGTGGTGTCTAGAACTTGGATTTGGGGGTAGTTCCTGTTATTCTTTTTATAGGAGTGGCTTGTTGTGTCTAAACTGTACAAACATTATGGTTTATGCTGTACATCTTTCCTAGAGGAGTCTGACTTTTGGTACATAGGCAAAGGCTGCTATAAGACCCAGCCCGTGAACCCTGACTGTAGCGAATAAACTTTCCCATTAGACCATTACCATTTGTTCTTTTTTTTTTTTTTTTTGTCTTTTTCGTTTTCATCGGTACCGGGGATCGAACTCACGACTGCCTGCTAGCAAGGCAGGCACTTATGCCGCTGAGCTAAATCTCCAGCCCCCTACCATTTGTTCTTTAAGTATGTTGTCCTATGTGCCTCCACTAAGCAAAATCCCCTGTAATCCTTTATCTGGCTTCCTCTGAACTTGGTCTCATGTGCCTTTTCCCTCTGTCAGTTTTTTTTTTTAAAACCCTTTCATTGTAGAGAGTTGTAGCTGTGATTATGCTTCTGTACTTTGTCCTGTGAGTTCTCCTGTAAATTGCTAGACTGAGATCCATCTTGTAGACTAACAGCATATATCACAACCTCACTTTAAAGGTACAGGATCTTAAACTTGATGTTGGCAAGTGAGAGCTGTTAGTGAACCACTGTAGAGGAAACACTGCTATAAAACAGTGACATGATTAGAGCTTGAAGTGGTATAACTAATGGTCCACTGTAACACCCAGCTAAACTGAGTCAGCATGGTGTTGGGTATGAAAGACCCAACTGAGGATTGTTGCCAAAAGCATAAAATCAGAATTAGGAGGAGGATGGTATGCTGCTGATCCTCCTAGAGAAGCTTGTCACACTAGTTTTCCTGATATGAACTTAGCTGTTTCATCATCGGAGGAATTGGGGTCCTCACTGTAGCTGACAATGGCTGCTGTTCTCTTCAGAGAAACTCTGGTCCTTACCTTATGGAACACTCCCTGGCTCCAGTGCAAATCCTTCAGCCTGCTGGCACAGATCCTTTATCCTGCTGGTAGAGACTTTCTAGCGTCCACTGTTGACATTTAGGCCTTTTCAATGCAGATTCTTGATATACAGACTTGCATGAGACATTGTTGTGATCTCTTGGTCTCCAGTTGGATGCATGGAGGATGCTACTACCATGGGCTCTAGGTCTTCAGCTGGACTTGTATAAGACATTGCCATGAATCCAGCTGGATTCTTTGGGTCTCTAGTACATGACAGTTCTCTTGTACAAATCCTTGCCATTTGACTTTTTGGGTGACTATTATAAAATAATCTTATAAATTATATGTATTAAATCTATTCCTTTGTATTAAAGCTGTTAAATTATATTTACTACTGTATTAAATCTGTATTAAATTTATTACCTTGCAAACCTTGACTAAAACAGAGGGAAATAAAATTGTAGAACCCAGTTTCTTCCCTTTTAAGGAAGAAGGGCACTGAAAAGATACTAGATGGGAATAGTAGCACAGAGGATTCAAAGATAGGTATAGGAGACCAATTTGGTGACTTTTGCAAAAATTTAGTTTCGAGGAAAAGATTTTACTCAAATAGTAATACGCAGAATAAAGACCTTAAAGTGAAGCCAAAAAACATACTGAAAAAAGAAATGATAGGAGTATCTCTTGCCTTGACAAATGGGAGGTTTGGGTAAAGAAAGGAAGAATGCTACAAGATGACTTTATTCCCTGGTTTTTTTAGTGTTTGTAAAATAGATCACTAATAACTTTCCCTTTTGCAGAAGTACAGTTTTTTCAGGAATGTTTCCTGTTTTATCCTTTAAATTTTTCTCTAAAGAGCCTTTTTAGCTTTTTTCTTTTGTTACATGAATTGGTAGATTAACCTAAAAATTAATTTTTTCTTTCATATTCTGCAAGTTTCATTAGTTTCTCCGTTTGTTTTCTTTCTGGGAATCACACATTCCAGACTATTCGGCCCTTTTTCCCTCTCTCTAGAAGTAGACCTGTGATTTAGCTTTCTAAGAAGCAGTTGGTGAAGCAAAACAAAGGCTGATGTTCGACAAACCAAGGCTCCACTATCGTTTTCATTACCTTCAAGCTCTAGGCAAGTTACTGAATGTGTGAGCTCATTTCTTTATCTGATGTGGTATTTTATTTTATCTTATCTTTTTTATTTTATTTTATTTTAAAGAGTATAAAGCTAAGGAAAATAATACAGAACAAAACTAATCAAAATAAACCAGTGTAAGTGATACAGAACTTCAAAACATTACAAAATCAACAGTAGTTACCATAATGTCTCTTATTGTCTTCAAAATACTTGCAGATATCTTCAGACATAGTAAACATTAAACAGAACAAAATAGAAAAAATAAAAACTAATGAATGCAATCAAGCACTTTAAAACAAGCAATATTAAATCCTAAGTGACTACCATAATGTATTTTGCTATCTTTGAAATAGCTGCCCATCAGATATAATAAAATTTTTAAAAAAACACACAGAAAAATCCCAACAATGAAAATGATACAGAGACCTCAGAACAAGACAGTAGGTAATCAACAATAGCTACCATTCTCAGAAGGAAATTAATAGATGCCATACTGTATACTGCTATCCTCTGAACAGAGGATCAGAACACCAGCCCTAGACCAGCAAGGTCAGTGAAACACCAAAACACCACAATCGTCAAATTGCATTTCACCCAGTAGCTATCATCGCAGCCCGTGTTTCTGTGGATCAACTGGCCACTTGGATGTGTGTGTGTATGGGGGATAATTGGCTCTTCTTTGCTAGCCCATGCTCCAGAAGGGGCTGAGGTCTGGCTGTCCCATGCTACTGGCGGCCCATGCATTACAGGGTTTGCAGGGGTACCTTGCTTCCTGGTGAGGCTTTGTTCTCTCCCCCTGTGGTCCATGAATGGCTCTGACTCACGGGGAGACACTTGGGTCTCTCTCTCTGACATGGTCTTATATTTGCATAGAAGGTTGTTAAAATATAAATCCTGTAAGGCACTTGGGGCCTGGCCCATAATCTTGAATATGTACTCTATCTTGTCTATTTTTTGGTATGTTTGTCATGAGGGCTGTAAAAGAAAGTAGTCCACATTGGTTTGTTAACTGTTTCAAATCAACCAGAAGAGGACAAAGATGGCATTCTTCAGTGGAAAAGTCAGATTAGAATGACCTTCTTTCAATCCGGGTAGCTGAGGCCATGCAAAGTGAGTTCCAGTATACCGGCACAGGCCCAGGGAGAGTCTAAGATCATCTCTCCCAGTGGTTAAGTGCCTACCCACCTTCCTGATACACTGGATTAGGCTTAGGAGGTATTGTGGCCCCACTCGACTATGGCCAGTGACCTTCATTCAATCAGGAGCTGAGGGCACTCAAGGTCATTTACAGTGCATTGGCGCTAGCCCAGGGAGAGCTTTGGACCGTCACCCACAGTGGTTAGGACCCCGCACAGCTTCCTGGAACATCAGAGGGGGCACAGGAGGTCCTGTGAGCCTGACTGGACCACACTCAGCAATCTCCATTTAGTCCCAAGAGCTGAGGGCATAGGAGGCGATTTCCAACACACCCAGGGGAATCTTTTGGAAGATCACTTGAAACATGGAAATGTAGGAAAATCACAAGATGAAAGACCAAAATACAATCTCAAATCTCAAGCCCATCCCAAGAAAGCCTAGGAGCCATGTACATAGAAGAAAATATATGTCATACAACTGAAATACCTGAAATAATAGCAACTGAAATAAAGAAGCAACTCCAAGAAGCTTTAAAGGAATTCAAATTAGAAATAATCTCCCAGGTAAAAGAAGAAATGATAAAAGTAATGAAAGAGATGCTGAACACATCTAAAGAAGACACAATTTAAAAATTAGAGGAACAAAACAAAAAGATAGAATCCCTGGATGAATAATATAAGAAACAAAGAGGATACATGAAGCAGATTCAAAGAGATATACAGGAAATCAAAAATTCCATTGAAAGTTGTCAAAATTGCCTCAATGAAAGTGAAGATAGAATTTCAGACCTCGAAGACAAGATTGCAACTACTAAACAGTAAAGGAAAGATCTCTTAAAATAATAAGGAATTAGAAAATAATTCAACATATGCAAGATGATGCCAGAAAAACAACATCAGAAGAATGCAAATTTTAAAAAAAGAAGGGTACAACACAAATGATATCTAGAGACTACAGAAGTAATAGCTGAAAATTTCCCAAACATGCGAATGGAAACTGACATATGAATCAGTGAAGCATATAGAACTCCAAATAGCCATAACCAAAATAAAACTACACCCAGACATATAATAATCAACATTCCAGAAAACCAACATAAGAACAGAATATTAAAAGCAGTTAAAGAGAAAAGACCCATCACCTATAAAGTAAAACCTATCAGAATCAAGCAGACGTCTCAACACAATGAACTCAAAAAGAGCATGGAGCAAACTATTTCAGAACCTAGAGGAAAACGACTTCCAGCCCAGACTGAGGTACCCAAAAAACTCCTTCAAAAGGGATGGAGAAATAAGATACTTCCATGACAAAGAACAGCTGAAGAACTTCATGATCCCCAAACCAACCATGCAAAGAATACTGAAACAGTCTAGACACACATAGGAAGAAACCACAAAGCAAGGCAGACAAACAGAATGAAAAGATAAGCAACAGCAGAAAGATAACATGTCAATAATAAACTAATATATTAACAGTTATAACCGTTAATATAAGTGGTCTCAATTCACCAATTAAAAGAAACAGACTGGCTAAATGGATCAAAACACAACATCCAAACATATGCCGTCTGCAAGAAGCCCATCTAACTCAAAAGGAAACTCATAAACTAAAAGTCAAAGGATTGTAAACAATACTTCATGCAACAGGAACCCAAAACTAGTGGGAGTAGCTATTCTGTTTGCAAACAGTGTGAACTTCAAACCAAGAATGATACGAAGAGATAAAGGTCATTGCATACTAGTTAGGGGAGAACATCAAGAGGAAGTGGCAACAGTCTTCAATATGTACGCACCAAATTCCAGAGCACCCAGCTATACAAAGCAAATATTAGCAGAATGAAAAATCAGATAAGCAATAACACAATTATAACAGACCTTAATGCACCATTGGCACAAAGGCAAAGATCAGACAGAAAATCAGCAAAGAAATAACAGAACTGAAACACACTTGTGAACAAATGATCTTGGTAAATGTATACAGTGTTCCAACAACATCAGAATATACATTCTTCTCAGCAGTACATGGGGCATTCTCTAAAATAAACCATATACTAGCCCACAGAACGTATTTAAGTGAATGCAAAAGAATTGAAATTATCCCATGCATGTCATGGGATCATAGTACCATGAAACTAGAAATTAATGATAAAAGAAACTGCAAAAACCCCACAAACACATGGAAATTGAATAATACTCTCTTGAGCAATAAGTGTGTCACAGATGAAATTAAAGAAGAAATTAAACTATCTACCAGTGAACGAAAATACAAACACAACTTAACAGAATCTGTGGGATGCAATGAAAGTGATCTTTAGAGGAAAATTTATTGCACTGAGTTCCCACATCAGGAAAACAGAATGAATACAAGTAACCGGATGCTACACCTCAAACATCTAGCAAAAGAAGAGCAAGTCAAGCCCAAAGCCAAAAGAAGGGAGGAAAGTATAAAACTCAGAGCAGAAATTTAACACAGTAGAGACTAAGAAAACAATCCAAAGAATCAATGAATCAATGAGTTGGTTCTTTGAAAGAATAAATAAAATTGATAAGCCCCTAGCCAACCTTATTAAAAACAGGAAGGAAAAAACTCAAATTCATGCAGTAAGGAATGAAAAAGGTGAAATCAGTATATACTCTGTGGAAATACAGAAGATCATCAACACCTATTTCGAAAACCTCTACTCTCATAGATTCGATAACGAAGAAATAGACAGATTCCTAGAAACATATGACGTACCAAAGCTGGGTCAAGAAGATGTAAAACTAGTTGCTGAATAACCCAATTTCTATTCATGAAGTTGAAAATGTAATTCTTTACCTACAAAGAGCCCAGACCCAGCCTTCTGTGTAGAATTCACTGTGGAATTCTACAAGAAGTACAAAGAAGACTTAATGCCAACACTCCTCAAACTCTTCAGTGAAATCAAAAGGGAAGCAATCCTTCCTAAATCATTCCTGGAAGCAAATATTATTGTAATACCAAAACCTGAGAAAGACCCAGCTAAAAAAGAGAACTACAGGCCAGTCTCCCTAATGAACAAAGATGCAAAAATCCTCAATAAAATATTGGCAAACAGGATGCAGCAAATCATCAAGAACATTATACACCACGACCGAGTGGGATTCATCCCAGGCATGCAGGGATGGTTCAACATATGTAAATCAATAAATGTAATCCACCGTATCAATAGAGCCGAAAGTAAGAATCACACGATCATTTCTGTAGCTGCAGAATAAGCTTTTGATAAGGTCCAACACTAAATTCATGATAATCTTACAGAAAATTGGAATCAGTGATCTTTACCTCAATATGATAAAGGCCATGTATGACAAACCAAACAGCCAGCATTATATTAAATGGCCAAAAACTGAAAGCCTTTACCTTAAAATCAGGCACAGGACAAGGATGTCCTTTATCACCACTCCTATTCAACATAGTACTGAAAATACTAGCCAGAGCAATTAGACAAGAGAGAGAAATGAAAAGGGTAAAGATAGGAAAAGAGGAAGTTAAATTATTTACAGGTGACATGATACTCTACATAGAAGATCCCCAAAACTTTTGAAAAACTCTTAGATATAATAAATTCAGCAATGTAGCTGGATTCAAAAGCACTGCTCAAAAATCGGTAACATTCCAGTACACTAACAAAAAAGTCACTGAGAGAGTAATAAGCCACACCCTTCACACTAGCATCCCCAAAAAATGAAATACTTAGGAATTAATCTCATGAAAAAAGTAATAGATCTATACAGGAAAAATTAAAATACCCTAAAGATATCGAAGAGAACCTCAGAAAATGGAAAGACATCTCTTGTTCATGGATAGGAAAAATAAATACTGTGAAAGTGGCCATTCTTCCAAAACTATTATACAGGTTCAATACAATCCCAATGAAAATACCATCAACATACCTTATAGATCTAGAGAAATCTCTCCTAAAATTCATCTGGAACCAGAAGAGACCTAGAATAGCAAAGACAGTTCGAAGCAGCAAAGGCAAGGCAAGAGGCATCACAGTCCTTGACTTGAAGTTAATACTATACAGCTACTGTAATAAAATCAACATGGTACTGGAATAAATACAGATCTGAAGATCAGTGGAATAGATTAGAAGATACAAACACACTCAACCACCTTATCTTTGATAAAGGGGCCAAACATGTTCTCTGGAAAAACAACAATCTTTAATAAATGGTGCTGGAAAAACTGGCTCTCCATATGCCAAAAACTAAAACTAGACCCATGCCTATCACCACGTAGTAAACTAAAATCTGAATGGATCAAAGATTTGAACATTAAAACAGAAACACTAAATATGTTGGAAGGTAAATTAGGTAAAAATCTTGAAGACATAGGGGTAGGTAGAGAATTGATGAACAGGAATCAAACCGCATGGGAAATAATTCCTAGAATTAATAACTGAGATCAGGTCTTATTAAAATGAGTTTCTGCATGTCAAAAGGAATCTCCAGCATAGTGAAAAGAAAACCCACAAACTGGGAAAAAATCTTAGTGAACTGTCCCTCAGATAAAGGACTTCAGATCCCCAAAACTCAAAGATCCAGTCCAAAAATGGGCATCTGAGATGAATACACAGTTCTCAGATAAAGAAATACAAATGGCTAATAAATACATGAAAAAATGTTCATCATCATTACTCATTAACGAACTGTAAATTAAAACCACACTGAGATCCTATTTCACTCCTGAAAGAATGGCCAGGATCAAGGAAACTAACAACAACATGTGCTGGAGAGGCTGTGGGGAAAAAGGAAACTCTCCTGCAGTGTTGGTGGTAGTATAGACTGGTGCAAGCACTGTGGAGGTCAGTCTGGAGATTTCTCAGAAAGCTGGGATTGGAAGTCCCATTTGACCCAGCTATTCCACTTCTAGGCATATTCCCAGAAGATTGAAAACATCATACCACAGTGATATATGTGCACCCATGGTTATAGCAACACAGTTTGTAATAGCCAGATCTTGGAAACAACCTAAGTGTCCATCAATTGAAGAATGGATAAAAAAAAGTTGTGGTAATTTTATACAATGGAGTACTACTCAGTTATAAAGTATGATCACATTGAGATATTTATAAATAAATGGATCCACCTTGAGACCATACTCATAAGCAAAATAAATCAAACTCACATGTATAAATACTGTAGTATCCCTAGTGTAAGAAATGGTAAGAGAACGTAAGATGTTAATGGTAATCATGATTCCCCATTCCATTGCTTTGAAGCCTTATAATGTTTTCATTCATTAGGTAGATGGTTTTAATTTGGTTTATTCTGATTTGTTTGATTTTATTATCTGTGGTGGTATGAACAGCTATTTTGAAGAAAATAAGACATTATGGCAGTCATTGCTGATTTACTATCTTGCTTTGAAGTCCTACCATGCTTTTGTTGTTCCGTTTCCATTGGTTCTATCATGTTGTGTGTTACTGGATTTTAATATATGTGATAGTATAAACAAATTAGGTTTTCTATGAAAAATGAGATAATATCATTGCCATTGTTCATTTTCTGATATTTGATTCTGAATGCCCTGTAATAGTTTCATTCTCTTGAATAGTTTTACACTATTTTGTTATGTTTGATACTATTGTGTGTGGAGGTATCAACTATTTCAAAGAAAGAGACGTTAGATGTAGCTTCTGTTAATAGCTGGTTGTCTTGTTGGAAGTGCTGTGTTGCTTACATTGTTTTGTTCTGATCTGCCTTGTTCTGTGCTCTTTTATCTTAATCTCTTTAAAATTAAATAAAAGAGATTATTCATAACTTTTGTTGTTTTCCTTCTTTCTGTCCCATTTTCTTTAATTTTCCATTTCTTCCCCCTAAGCCTGGTGATCTAAAGCACATTGTACACATGAATTACTTAAGTTTGTAAAACACAGATTGAGTTGGCCTATAGAGAGCTTTAGATTCATATTTCTAATATGCTCCTACATGATGCCAAGCCTGTTAGTCCTTGGGAAACAGAAAGTGAACAGTGATTTGTGACCTTAAAGACCCCTAGTGCATATTGTATCACTGAGCAGTGTCCTGCCTTGTCCCCTTTACATGGTGGTAGTGGTAACTACCTTAAGCTCCTGTTCACCTCAGTGAATTTTTGGATCAGTGGGAACTTTTGTGCTTTATTGTTTTGAAAGGTATTGTGTCCTTTAAGGTGCCTTTTCCCCCCCTTGTCCTAGTCCTCACTCCCAGCTCTAGACCACTACTAACCTACTCTCTGTGCATTGATGTCTCTGTTCTCAGCATCTCATATCAATGAACTCAAACAAGCATGGAATCTTAGTGACCAGATTCTTTCACTTACCATGTTTTTGAGGTTTATTCATATTGTAGGATGTATTAGAACTTCATTTCTTTTTATTTTCAAATAATCTGGATGTGAATCACAGTTTATCAGTTCATTCCTTGGTGGATGTTTGGATTATTCTTATTATTTAGTATTGTGAATAATGCTTCTGTAAATAATCATCCAAATATGTGTGAAATGTATTTTCTCTAGTAAATGAAGTTGCTAGTAAATTAAGTTACCTCTTTTAGGTTTTTGCAGAACTGCCTATTGTCCAGTACACCACACTGTGTTAGTTTCCCAATGGCCACAGGTGCAGCTTGCATTTTCTTGGTACCATTCCCAATTCTTAGGACCTATCATTTTGAATAGAGGTACCCTTGTGATTCTACTATTTTATATGTGCGTGTTTTATTGTAACAATTACAGTGTGATGAAAGGAATTAAACTATCATTTTTCTACTTTTTCTATTCCTTCTCCCAATTTGTAAAAGATATTTGCAAATGTGCTATACTTTCATAATAAGTTTATTGCAGTGAAATTTTATGTAGCATCCCTTTTTAATTTTACCTTGCAAATAATTTAAACAGGCTTTATTTTTAATCCACTTATAACTCTCAGTTGAACTAAAATTGTTTTTAGTTTAAGCTCATCAGGTAGAAGAAATCTGTATAAATAGGTGGTTAGTAAATGTTTTTATTGCTCTTATTTAGAACAGACTAATTGAAATTTAGTATTCCTTCCAGGCGTTTCTTTTTCTGTGAGGTACCCATCAAATTACAACAGGAACAGGGGTTAAGAGAGAAAGTACTGAAAAGAACATAGTATTGATAACCAAAGATACAAATCTAGATTTGGCCCAGCATATTTGTGGGTCAGAGGGAAGATGATGTAAGTAATGATGTTGGCGTCTCATGGGTTTTTAGGATTAAGTGGGTAGACATGCCAGAGTCCTCGTGTAGTTCTTTCCCTGTACTCAGCACAGTGTAAAGAGAGATTATCTCTCTGCCTCTTCCCTATATACCTCGTAAGCACTGTGCAATTATTGTTGTATTCCTAGTGTTAATTTAGAAAGGCACAATATAATTTAGAGTTATTACTCTAAAGGTCATTAATAAGAAGTTACATTATATCTATGTTCTAACCCACATATAAATATACCTACAAAATTTTCTAATTTCTGATTTTAGGATAGAAAAGGCACTTAACTAAGTTTAGAAACTTAGATGCTAGAAAAGGCATACCTGTTTGACTAAATCAGAAATTTTAAAAGTAATAATAAGCCAAATGAATAAATAGATGTCTGTAAAAGTATTTGTGCACTGGTGGATGTTAAAAAATTAATTCTAGTAACAAAAGACTGATACAAATTGATGAAGCAGGACAAAGCAATTAGAAGTAAAGCTAAAGGGTATGAATCAGAAATCACTTACCAAATTCAGACAGCCGAATAAATGCTCAAACTCAATTATAAACAGAACATAGAAATTAAAATAGTATCATCTGCTACCTGGCAAAGATTAAAAGATTCATAATGGATATTGCTGCCAGCCTCACTCAGTGCAAGGGGATATATACATCAGTAGAGGCTATTAAAAAAAAAAAAGCAATAATCATACAGTGTCTTTCAGTATAGTGGCCTTATAAGAACCACTTCTGATAATGAGAATAAAAAAATCTGTAAGTATATATATATATATATATATATACACACTCATTTTATTTTACTGGTACTTTTCATTTTTGGTGCTGGGGATTGAGCTCACAACCTTGCACTTGCCAGGCAGGAGTTTGGGCCAGCTGAGCTATATCCTCAGCTTTACTGGTTTTCTTTTTTTGTTTGTTTGTTTGTTTGTTTTTTGGTACCAGGGATTGAACTCATGACCTCTCACTTGTAGGACAGAGCCTGTGCCACTGAGCTAAATCCCTGACCGTACTGGTACATTTTAAATTCACATACTGATAAATTCATCCTAGAGAATTTGTGTCTGTACATGATACATTTTGCTGCTTTTTTCCCATTCCCCTTCAGCTTCTCTTATCTTCCTTATTTATGAAAGCTTGTTTTCTATTTTTTCCTATCTTATACTTTCCTTCTTTTCCCTCTTTCCTCCTTTGTTCCCCTTCTCACTGGAACATTTTCTTCCAATTTCCCAATATGTATTATGCATTTTGATCCTTATTTACACGTGTGTCTGATTTATTTCACTTAAGAATATGGTCTTAGAGTGCATCCATTTAGCTAGAAATATCTCAAGTTTATCCTTTTTTATAGCAGAGTCATATTGCACTTTATAAAAAAAGACACATCTTTATCTATTGATCAGTTGATGGGCATTTGGGCTTTTCCTAAGATTTAGCTATTACAAACTGTGCTGCTATAAACATGAGTATGCATATATCTCTATGATCTGATGTTTTTAATGATTTTGGGACAGTACCCTAGAAGAGAAGTAGCTGAGTTGAAGGGGACCTCTTGTTTTTTGAGGGACCTCCATACAGTGTTTGCACCAGTCTGTGTGCCTACCAATAGTGGAGAAAGGGTTCCTTTTCCCCTACAGCCCCTGCAGCATTTGTTAGTTGTTGATTTCTTGATAATGGCCATTCTTTCTGCAATGAGGTGGAATCTTAGTGTTGTTTTAATTTGCATCTCTTGATTGACAAGTGATGTTGAACATTTTTTCATGTATTTATAGCAAAGGTATACATTTAAAGATGTTTACAATAATTATATTTGGGGAGGATCAAAATAAAAATAGCCCTAGAAATTAATGGTCGACTTGATCCAGCCATACGAGTGATTTGCAACTGATAAGTATAAATTCACCTAGACTAATAGATTTTTAGAAGTTCTCATTATTAGAAAATGAGAAAACTTAACAGGCAGCAGAGTCTATAAGATGACAATACTTATGACATTCTTCATGTAAGTTTATTTCTATAAGTCTTTGTAAATGATTAAACTTAGAGAAGGTTTTTTTAGAGAAAGAAATTCTACATAACTCAAGCTGGCCTTGAACCCACTGTATCCCAGGTTGTCTTCAGACTTGTAGAATCCTCCTGCCTCAGCCTCCTGAGTATAATAACAGGTGTGGGCCATCACACCCAGATGTATTTGTAACATGTTATATTGGAGAGTGGTGTGGGCAGAACAAAAAATCAGAAAAAGTGTACTACTGTGATCAAATTTATGTATTGGGGCCAGAGATTTAGCTCAGCAGCATAAGTTCCTGCCTGGAAAGTGTGAGGTTGTGAATTTGACCTCCAGTGCTTAAATAAACAAATAATTTATGTATTCAAATGACACATGAATGTGTATGTAAAGTGAAAAATACATAGAAAGTAAATGTTCCTTCACACTTATCAGAGAAAGGTGGCTCTAACTTGATTTTAAGAAAATACAGTACATAGTTTATGATAAAATTTTCATAATTCACACCAAGGGAAGGAAAATGTTCATACTAGTTGACACAGAATTTTCCAAGTAAAAAATAAATAGGGAAAAGTTGAAAGTTTTCTTAAAAGTATTGATTTTAGTTTCTAATAAAGCTTTGTCTTGTGTTGTAGGAAGGTGCAGATGACGGACACAGCCACAGCCTTCTTCCTCAGGTTATTCAGTGCTTTGCGTGTCCAAGTTGCTTCCTCCTTTTTGGCAGCAAGGATGACTGTTTGAAGCATATGTCTGGAAAGAATCATTTCTATCAGAGTTTCAAACCAGGTGGCTTGTTAATAACTTCTGCTGAAAATTATTAAATCACTTTAATCTTTGTTAAGTTAGCAAATTTCCCAGATCATTTCTCAGATCAACAGTGCGTGGTTGGTATACAGAAAAATGGGTTTCCTACATGCATAATAGACTTCAATCACTCTTGAAAGTATCCTTATATTCTATAATCATAAAGGTGCCAGATTTATGTTTTACTTACTATTTTTTGGTCCTAAGGAATTGAACACAGAGTCTTGCACATGTGAGGCAAGCACCCTACCACTGAACCATCCCTTTTTGTTTTATTTTGATACAGTCTCCCTAAGTATGTGGGTTGGCCTTGAACCTGGAATCCTCCTGCCTCAACCTCCTTAGTAACTGGAATAATAGAAGTGTGCCATCATATCTGACTTTAATCCTTATTTCTTTTAAAAAGACTTTAAGCATTTATTTGTACCTGTCAGTAAGACTGACTTTTAAGAGTGAAAATTGGAAGAAAATATTTACTCAGGATAATATTTTGTTATCTTTGATGTCTAGGAAGTTGGGTATTTCTCTGCAATTAAGATTCAAATTTTAATTTGTATATAAAGCATTCTTTATATTTAAGGCTACAAAATGGCCTTTTTTAGATTTTTAGTACATAAGAAATACCTTCTTTTACTTAATTCAGCTAATGTTGAGAAAAGGGCAAGAGGAGAATGGTTGGACCAGTCTGTGTTTGAATGACTTACGTTATAGTTTGTCTCATCTTTCAGATAACAAGAAGATGGCACATCCAATACCATTTCCATCTTTTGCGAAGAAAATTCTGATCTCTCTGTGTAAAGATGTTCCCTTTCAAGTGAAGTGTGTTGCCTGCCACCAGACACTGCATTCCCACATGGAGCTCACTTCACATTTCAGGTTTGCACAAGTCCAGTCCTAGGCTCAGAATTGGTTTGCCAATCAGAGGAGAAGATTCAGCAAATACTGTCGTGTTCCACATTTCTCTCCTTTGAAAATGAGTGTGCATTCTCCTGGAAATCAGCCAAGTTTAGCGAAGTGAGCAAAGTTAGTGGTACGGGGGAAGTGGTTATTTTGGTGTGGCTGGGAGTATGACAAGCTAGTTCTCAGCCTGTGTGTTCCATGAGTATGTGAGTTGGGGAGAAGAGGATTTTACCAGCGCCTTGTCTTTAAGCTAAAGAGAGTGGAATGTGTTTATATCTGGAAGATTAAATCTAGTGAAAGATTGAATGTGATCAGAAAGGATTCCAGTAGGATTTTTTTTCTGTCTTTAGGAGGAGGATTTTAAGCAGTCACCAGAGTATGGAGAACAGTATAATGAGCCCCACTGTGCTTCCCTTAGCCTCAGTTGTTAATCATAACCTGACAGTCATGTTCATTCATACTGCTACATCTGCAAGTAATTTTGAAGGAAATTCTAGGTACCATTCTACCCATAAATACTTCAGTATGTATTTAAGACTGTTCATTAAAAAAAAAAAATACAGGTCTAACACCAGTATTACACCTTAAAAAGCAACTTTTTAAATATCAAATACCTACTTGATTATAAGGATTTCCTGAAGACTTTGTCAAGTTTTTTATAGTTGGTTGTGTAATTGTGAGCCAGAGTCTCTGTAGTTTGTATTTTGATGTTATTCTTTTTTCATTCCTCACTCTCAAAGCATACTAAAAGTTAACATTCTAAGTGACACAGTTGCGTTTATATTTCATGAGTGTCAATTTTGGCTATGGCTTTTTAATTTTTTATTATGAAACATTTTAACTACATGACCTGAACAAGGTAGTATGAAAGATACCCATATACCCATCCATCAGGAGCTTCACTAGTTACTGGCACTACCATATTGATTTTTGTTTTGTTGATTTTGACAGTATCAGGGATTGAACCTACAGCCTTCTCATTGATAGCCCCATGCCTTTTAAAATTTTGCTTACAAGAAGAATCTTGCTAAGTCACCAGTTTGCTCAGGCTGGGCTCAAACTTGTGATCCTGCTGCCTCGGCCTCCCAGACTGCTGGGATTATATAGATGCCTTTGTTTTTAATTTATACTTCTGTGTGCTCACAGTTTCCTTTATTTTTTAAGATTCTTTGTTTTTGAGGTAAAGTACACATTCATCAAAGTGTGTGTAGATTTTAATTTTGATAGTTTTTACAAGTGGATATGTCTGTTTAACCCACATGGTTACTGTAATGTATATTCTAATCATGTCCCTGACCAGCCATCCCCCATGGCAGTCTCTGTCCTGGTAATTTTTATCTTTACCTTAATTGTGTCACCTCAACAACTGCAGGTAAAGGGAATCGTGTTTGCTGTTTTGTATTTGTAACATCTGAGCTCTGTCCATATTTTTTAATGCCTTGTTCCTTTATGATAGTGAATAATAATCATTTATATGAATATAGTGTAACTTGTTCAATACATCAGTGTTAATGGGCATTTAGTTTGTTCACAGTTTATAACTGTTGTGAATAAAGCTGCTGTGAACATTTTGTACAGGTCTTGTGGACATAGGTTTCAAGGCTAATGTAGGGATAGGATTGCTGGGTTGAAAGTAGATGTATATTTAACTTCATAGGAGTATACATTCTTACTAGTGAGGTAGCAGTTTATCCTTGCTAGCATTTAATGTTGCTAGACTTCATTTTAGCTATTCTTTTGTCTGTTATTATGGTTTTAATATGCTGTTTTCTTGTGTGTAGGCGTGTGTGTGTGTGTGTGTGTGTGTGTGTGTGTATTGTGTATATGTCTAAGAATCAAACCTAGGGCTTTGTGCATGCTAGGCTGTTATCCTACCACTGAGGTATGTCTTCAGCCTTTTTGTATTTTATTTTGAGACAGGGTCTCATTAGTTGCCTGTGCCAGTCTTGAACTTGGGATCCTTTGCCTCAGCCTTTTGAGTAGCTGAAATTATAGGTGTGGGTCATTGCGCCAGGCACCTGTGCACTTTTTGGACCAACAATGATGGATGTATTGTGTATTTGTGGGCCATTTGTTTCTATTTGTTTGTGAAGCTGTATTTAAGGTGTTTTATCTATTATAAAAATTAATGGTTGCTTTAATAGTGAATGAGGTATTGAGGACATAGCTTAGTAGCATAGCACCTGTGAGGTCATGAGTTCGATTCCTAGTAGACAAAAAAATGAATTGGAATTCTTTACAGATTGTAAATATGAAACTTTGTCATATTTCTATTGAGATTATAGGACTTTCTGGAATATATGTGCCATAGTTTGGCATGAATTCCACTCCAAAAGTGCATAGTGAGCTCAGTGGCCGCACCTGCTGATATTGCTGTGTGGCTGGTGTGTGAGAACTGGCATGTGAGGAGTGAGCTGGGGAGCCTGTTCGCCGACAGTGCTGATGCACGGGGCACTGTGGTCTGCCGAAACTGCGTCTGGTCTCAGGCTGTGTGTGGAGACGGGAAACGCTCTTCTCCTCCTCGTCTCATCAGCGTTCATAATGGGTAATACCACCCTCTCTGTGCCTGAGGAGCAGGTGACTTTGGCTACATGCAGCCAACTGGCCTTGAATGGCCCTACTGTAAGCTACACAAACCTCTCTTTTGGATAAAGTACTCTGTTTCAGGTATTTTGATATAGCCACACAAAGACTGAAACCTGAGTATAATTCCCAGCCTATGATTTCCATACCCAAATTGTTGATTTTTCTCTCTTGATGAGCAGAACCTTTTAATCTCATTGAATGTAGTTTGTAGGCGTTCTGTGTTCTTTTTTTGTTTTGTTTTGTTTTGTTTTTGAGTTCTGAGAAACCTTTGCTGATTTTTGTTTCAGTAATATATTTTATAGCATTTTTTTTAAAAAAATCTGTTTTTTATGTTTGTTTATCTCAAATTTTTGTTGACTTTTTTAAATGACCAACATTTGATTTCACTGATAATTTTTTTCTCCTTTCTTATGATGAGTTTTTATTATTTTGTTTGCCCATTTTATAGCTCATTAATTTCTACTCTTTCAGATGGTATTGATGGGGTTGTAATTTATATTTTGCTGCAGGGTGCCTTTTACCACTGGTGCTTAATTTTGTTATCTTTTCCTGGCTTAATAAGGTGAAAGCTTAGATTGACTTTGGGTCTTCTTTTGCAATATTAAATACATGTAAAGGAGTAAATTTCCTTCTGAGCACTGCCCTGTCCTAATTCTACAGATTTAATAAAGTAAGTTTTCATTTTTATTTAGTTAAAATAATTTACCCTTCTTTCCTTAAATAATTAAACATGTAATTACCATATGAGCTAGGAATTTCCACTTACAGGAATACAGGCAAGAAAAATGAAAATGTTGATCTCCACAAAATACTTCGGTATTGCTTATAGGTGTGTTACTCATAATGCTCAGTATTTAGGAACAACTCAAATGTCCATGAACTGGCAAGTGAGTAAGCACAATGTGGCATATCCATACAATGGAAAACTGTGTGACTATAGGAAGAAATTGCATGTTGATACTGGCAAGAGTCCATTTTACAGAATTTCAGGAAAGGAAATTTTAGAGATGAAAGGTTGTAGCCTAGTGCTCAGTGATTGATCTTAATTAATTAGTCTTGTTCTTTAGTGTAAAAGCAAATATGGATATGGAATATTCCTAATATAACCTTAATCTGTTCTTAATAGATTGACTAGAAGCTTACTACAGTGTTCCTCCATATATGGAGGTTTAATTTGCTTGTCTGATAAAGTATTAAAATCCTCAGTCAATGCATTTGATACTGATTTTTGGTTGGAGGTTTACTAGAAATTGAACTCAGGACTTCACGCTTGCGAGGCAGGCACTGTGCTTGATACTGATTTTAATGTTCTAAAGTTTACCTTAATATTTTTTAACCTTTTAGTTCTAGTTTTAACCTTTTCCATATGAATTAGAAATAAGATATGTGATACTCAGATTGAGATAATATATCATTAAATCACCTGCATTAAAAATATTTTGTATAACTTACTCGTGTCTCCTTTAAAAATTCCTATCATAAAAAGACACAAAGCCGGGCGTGGTGGCTCACGTCTGTAATCCCAGCCCTAGAGAGGCTGAGGCAGGAGGATCATTGCAAGTTCAAGACCAGCCTAGGCTACAAAGTGAGCTCAAGGCCAGCCTGAATTGCATAGCGAGACCCTGCCTCAGAAAGACAATCAATCAGTCAATAAATTAAATAATAAAAAGAGATGATGTATTTAGAAAATACCTATAAAAAAGTTTTTTTCTTTTTAAATCCAATTTAGGGTTCGTTGTCGAAATGCTGGACCTGTAGCAATAGCTGAGAAAACCATTACTCAAGTTGCAGAGAAATTCCTATTAAGAGGTTATTGTCCAAATTGCAACCAAGTGTTTATGGATGAAACCAGCCTCCGAACTCACAAACAGAATTCAGGACACAAAATCCGAGCCATTAACTCAATGGAAGAATCAGTCTTACTTTATTGCCACAGCATTGAAGGGAGTAAATCTCCTTCTGACTTGAATTTACTGTTAGGTCAACCAAAAATTTTATCACTCAAAAGAGCTGTGTCTGTTAGAGAATCTAGCTCGCAGGATTGCAGCATTGTTGCAGAGAAAAAGATGAATTTAGAAGAGAAAAGCCATGAAGAGATGCTTTGTGTCCAGAAGCAAAAGTCCGTCATTAAAACTTGGTTTTGTGAATGCAGCCTGAAATTCCCAAGCGAGGATGCAGTGGAGAAGCATGTTTTCTTGGCAAACACAATGTGTTACAAGTGCGTGGTCTGTGGAAAGGTATGCCAAGATTCAGGGGTTATCCGTTTACACATGAGCCGGATTCATGGAGGAGCTCATTTAAATAACTTTCTGTTCTGGTGTCAGACATGTAAGAAGGAGCTAAGAAAGAAAGACACTATTATGGCACATGTGACTGAATTTCATAATGGGCACAGATATTTTTATGAAGTAGATGAGATAGAAGATGACACTTCTCCATCATCTTCCACAGTGAGTAATTTGACTGCTAACACACCTCCTTCTTCCACTGTTGCTGTTGTCAATCATTGTCTGACAGACAGTCCCCCGAGGGGCAAGTGGCAATGCCGAATTTGTGAAGATATGTTTGATTCCCAGGAAAGTGTAAAACAACATTGCATGTCCTTGACAAGTCACCAGTTTCACAGATACTGCTGTGCTCACTGCAGAAAGACTTTCCATAAAATAGAAACATTACACCGACATTGCCAGGATGAACATGACAATGAGATAAAGATTAAATTCTTCTGTGGGCTTTGTGATCTTATCTTTAATGTGGAAGAAGCATTTCTAAATCATTATAAGGAGCACCACAGCATAGATTACATATTTGTATCAGAAAGAACTGAAATGTCAATTAAAACTGAGGAGGATTTTTCAGTTGTAGAGACCAGTAACCTGTTAACCTGTGGTTGCCATGAGAGTTATATCTGTAAAGTCAACAGAAAGGAAGATTATGGTAGATGTCTCCAAGTCATGTTGGATAAAGGTAAACTGTGGTTTCGCTGCAGTTTGTGTTCATCGACAGCGCAAAATTTGGTTGACATGAACACTCACATTGATCAGATGCACAGAGAAAAGAAGGATGAAGAGAAGCAGCAGTATGTCATTAAGTGCGGCATCTGCACCAAAGCCTTTCACAATCCTGAGAGTGCTCAACAGCACTTTCACAGGAAACACGCATTCTTCCAGAAAGCCAGCCTGGCTCCTTTTGCACCTGAAAAAGGAAACATGTGCACGTTCACTGCCAGCACCTCACATTTAGAGGAAAAACTGAAACAAGCAGTGAGCTGTCCAAGAAACTCAGACACGGAGAAGGGAGCAGAAGATGACCTAAGCTGTCAGAATATAGGTATGAGTGTCCCACCAGCAAATTCAGATACAAGTGTGGAAACACACACATTCCCACTCTCCTTGTGACTTAATGGTCCAGCTTTGAAAGAAAAAATGGGGTAGGATAATGTAGTTCATCAGTTACTGCAGCATATACTTCTAAGAGATTTGTCTCCCTGTTCTCCCTTCATACACTTTCTAAATGTAAGGGGAGAAAGACTATGTTGGCTTTCAGGAACATATATTTGAGATCTCATTTTCTATTCTTTTCCAAAAGACATTGGGATTTTGAGAGATGAAGGAAGTTGATAGTTTTTCTAGAAGTCAGATTTGGTAGCTGTTCTGGACCTAACTTATCATTTAGGTTTTTCTTATATATGTAGGTTTTTAAAAACACACACACACATACAGGAAAACCCAATCTGGGCACGGTGGCAGACATCTGTAATCCCTGCACTCTAGAAGGCTGAGGCAGAAAGATCACAGTTCAAGCCCTCCTGGGCAACTTAGTGACTTAGTGAGATTCTATCCTCACACAATAAAAGGCTGGAGATGTAGCTCAGGGCTGAGTCCAGGGCTTAGCCCCCAGGACTGAGAAGAAAAAACAAGAACAAAAAAAACCACATGAATTCTTTATATCATATATATATATATGGCCTTATTTCTTTTCTTTCTTTTTTTTTTTTTTTTTTGTGCCAAGGATTGAATTCGTTACCTTGTGCTTACCAGGCTGGTGCTTATGCCACTAAAGTAAATCGTCAATCGTTGGCCTTATCGTTTAAGAATTAGAAATCTTAAAAATAATTTCAGCATTTGTGTATTTTTATGATTTACTTGAAAGCAGTGTTTTAGCATAGAATTGAATTGCAATTAGAGATAAGAATTAAGAATAGCAGCAAGAGAAAAATTGAAGTGTAAATCCCTTTCTTTATACTTTTTCTGGACTTTCCTTCTTCCTTACGATTGAATTAAGTAGTCAGTGCAATATTTTTGTTTTGTTTAGAAGTTTAGTTTTAGCCTGTTAATTCCATATCCTTTTAAACAAACGTTTATTCTTGGTGAGTTCTGTACAATGTAGAGTGGAGACAACCAGAATATGAAACTCCTGCTAAAAAAATATTTTAATCATTGAGCTTTTGTTTATTTTTACTTTATTTTTTATACATATTTTGAATTGGAGTCTTGCTGCATAGCCCCTGCTGTTCTTGAGCTTGTGTGCTTAGCACCCCTCCTGACTCAGCCTTTTGAATGGCCAGGACAACAGGTATGCCCCAACATACCCAGCTAAGAACTATTGGCATTCACAGATCTGCTGTGTAACACATGTAGATTCAGCATCACTTTCAGTCACAGCATGTCTTCACTGAGAAGGGGTTAACTCTCGTGTAACTCTAGTGCTCTAAACAGTAAGGCAATGGTGTATCATATATTATCTTACGTTTGTCTTTTGACTTTTTGGGGATGTGTATTAATGTATGTTTAATAGAAGATGATTGTAGTTTCTAAATCTAGAATTGCTGAGGACTTGAGGTATAAGGGGACTTGGAAACAGGAGAGGATGACCATTGTATTTTGAAGAATCTTCTGTTAATAGAAGCTACTCACTCTTACGTAATTTAGCATTTTAATTACCACCATTAGAAGCTGTAAAGCCTTATTAGTATGGAAAGTATGAAGTAAGGGAAAAGAGAGGAAGAGAAAGTTGGAAAATGGGGAAGATGAAAGAGTGAGAGAACAAAGAAGGTTTGCTTGTGGGGTCCTCTCACACCTAGTTCTGGCACTACTTCCTAGCAGCAGGAGTATAGGTCATTTATCTTGGTTCTGAGGGTATTTAATCATAGAGCCAGAGGGCTGCTAGAAAATCAGCTAGATTAGAGTAAGAAGCAAATCCTGGCTTGGCAGGTAACTGTGAAATTTTATGATGGCGGTATAAGTTCTTGGTAATTTGAAATTAAAACTATTCTTTTTATAAATGATCCCTTAAAAAGCTTTATGATCAAAGGCAGATATTTATTTAAAAGGATGTACAATTAACCAAAATATTCTGAATATTTTTATCTAAGTGTAAATTGTCATGTACAAAGTTAGATTTCATGAAAAAGTCAAGATAGAGACAAATAACATGCAAAATTCATATTATTACATATTAGACCTCTATATTTTAGGCTTCACAAATTAAATGGTGTTTTTTAAAAAATTAAATGTTTTTAGTATAGTCTTACTGAGGTTATATTACTGTTTCTGTGTTCGCAGAGGAAGAAGTTGTTGAGCTTCCAGATTTGGATTACTTGCGGACGATGACTCATATAGTCTTTGTAGATTTTGATAATTGGTCCAACTTTTTTGGTCATCTTCCAGGACATCTTAACCAAGGAACATTTATTTGGGGCTTTCAAGGTATGGTTAATAAAACATTTGAGACACGTTTTGCCCAGAATGATTCACTTAAAAGGTTCCTCTTAAACATTCCTGAATAGGTCCTATAAACCTAAGTTGAATATTGTTACTTGGCAGTACAGTTACTCTGCTACTATATGTTTTTCTTTTTACATGTCTGTCTTGTAAATTTTAATGTTACCTGGTGACCCAAAATTTGTGCATTTTCTGATATAGATTTTCAAAGGCTTTATTCAGTCCCTGTGATGTACCTGGCGCTATTGCTTGGTATAAACATTGTCACTAATTATTACTCTTGTCTCCCTTGTTAAATACAAAGAAGCAGGCTGAGGCATTATTATATATTTTTAAATTTTTGAGACTAATAAAAAGCACAGTTAGCATTTGAACTTTGATTTTTTCGGCATAGGATCGCTATCGTTTTCAGTATGTCACACTTGCCTCTGTGGCTCATGTCCAAGCTTATAAGTGTGTAGCTTCGACTGAGTCCTCCACAGACCATTGACTGGATGGATCCAGGGGAGTGAATTCTTTGGTCTGCAAACATTTACTGTAGTGAGAACCTGATACAGTTTTTATTTGAGGAAACTGTGTAAGGAACAGGAGTGGGATTAAAGATAGAAACATACAGACTTGGATAAATTAGCTTGTATACTGTTTTATTAAGTCTAGCTGTGATGGTTCCTTTATTTTTTGGTACCGGGGATCGAACTCATGACCTCATGCTTGCAAAGCAGGCGCTTATGCTGCTGAGCTAAATCCCCGGCCCCTTTAATTCTTTTTTTGAGACAGAGCCTTAGTAAGTAGTTCAAGGTGAGTTTGAACTCAGCGTGGAACCCAGGCTGGTCTCAAACTTGGGGCAGTCCTCCTGCCTCAGCCTCCTCAGTGCCAGGATTACAGGCGTACACCACTATGCCTGGCTAGGAATTCCAGCTTTGGTCGGTGCCTGTCATTTCTGTCCACTTCCCATGCTTGGCATACTTGTAAAAGCCACTGGTTTTTCATTCATACAGAATAATAGCATTGAAAAAGCTTTTATACACATTACTTTTGATTCTGTGCAATATTTTTGTGAATTTTCAAATAAGTAGGTAGAATTAGCACAGTTGGTCTGCCTTCTTGGGATGGTAAAACAAGGTGGCATGCCCATGCTGGGCAGAACTCGCTCACATTCTCATCTAGTTAGTACTTTCCTTTCAGGAAGAGTGTTTGCTAATACGTGTTCCTTCATTATGGTGTTCAGCCTTCTGTTTGACTTTCTCTTAAACCTATTTCTAAAATGAATAGGAGGGAACACCAACTGGAAGCCTCCACTCAACTGTAAGGTCTATAATTACTTGAACAGGATTGGATGTTTCTTCCTTCATCCTCGGTGTAGTAAAAGAAAAGATGCTGCTGATTTTGCCATATGTATGCATGTGAGTCATTGTTTTATCCAGTATCTGTGAATCTGGGATCCACTTGGGAACTATAATGGTAGAATAGATCTCTCCTTAGTACTGGACTCTCTGTGTTGGGTTTTTGTTGCTGGGCAGAGCCCAGCGGACCCTTTATTGGGCATGGAATAAATTACCAAGAAATGATGCTGTACTTGTGCTTCACTGAGCTGTTTTCCTATTTTAACACCTGAAATTGAGTGATAACTTCAAAGTCACTTTTGTCCTAAATAGAATTTGCATTTACATCTGCCTTTTCCAGTCACCTAGAAACTATTGGCCTAGGACCCACTTTATATTAAATTCTCTGCTTAAAGGCTTTTGTGTCACTCTGCTATAGGAGTGTACTCTGCACATGTATTGATTGCTTATCCTGGCTTAAACCACAAGAGAGTCGCTTGTCCCTCTGTGGTGCCACAGTTGAATTGTGCATGTTTCCTTCCTAAACTTTTCTGTAGTGGAGTTGTTTTTTACTTACCTCTACATGGAGTGTATAGTCCTTGGCATTCCTGCTTTTTGAGGAGTTTTCCTGTTGGACTTCATTTTGTTTTTTTCTTTTCCCTAAGTAGTTATACTTGGTAGTTATATAGCTTATACTTGATGACATCTTGTCTGTGTTCAAATGTGGGCAATTTCCTTTAGGAAGGTGGGGGCTAGGGAATAAGCCTTACATAGCTTCGTAGGTGTGTGTTCATTTGGAAATAAATGCAACTTTGCTTGGAAACTCATGCTGATTTTTATCATCCTGTGCCATTTGTTCCAACTTAGGCTGGTCGTCTAGATGAACAACTACCCAAGCAGATTCCTTTTACCATACTCTCAGGAGATCAAGGTTTTCTGGAGCTAGAGAACCAATTTAAGAAGACTCAGCGGCCAGCTCATATACTAAACCCTCACCACTTAGAGGGAGATATGATGTGTGCCTTGTTAAATAGCATATCTGATACCACCAAAGGTATGCAGCTGCTGTCCCAGAGCAAACTGCCCAAGAGGAGAAGACTTCACTGCTGAGAGAACCAATAAACTGCTGTCCACTAATGTATTGCTGCCTGCTCACTGGACCTTTGCTGTCACACTTTCGTCCTACGTACCTCTTTTTTTTAACCTCACTTTCATTCTTCAATATTTTAGCAGCAGGATAGGTCACAATCATTCTCTGGGGTCCTTTTTTAATCTAGTAGATAAAAATCTATAGTGAACTTGCAAACTTCCTACCTCAGCCTCCCAGAGCACTGGGATTATAGGCATGCAGTACCATACCCCTTTTGTATGTTGTAATTTTAAAAACTCAGAATTGAGATCTTTATTTTGTTTCTGAAGTTTTAAATTTATTTTCAGTTTTTAGAAAGCAGAGTGCTTGTATGTGAAAATCAGAAGGTGACTAATGTAACAATACCAAGAAAAGAATGAAAAAGACCGTTTCAGAGGCTGATGGTGACTCAGTGAACCCTGTACTAGGTCTTCCAGCAGTGCTTCCCACGTGGCTCTCCCAGGTGGCTCTGGAGGCTGTGGTGTGGAAGATAGGTGCCAGTGCCCATCGCCCCTGCCCAGTGGGGAGAACAGGGTGCCATGCTGATGACTTGCAAGTTTTGCTGTAACTTGTGAAATAAATGTGGGTAGAAACAGTGATGCAAAGAATTATTTTTAAATACTCTAGTAAGGTGAATTCATGAGTGAGATTTGAAGGTACTGATGAAAAACTGACTACTTTTTGGCATTTTTATTGCATACCTTTGAGTTTTCCAGGTGTGCTTGTGTCTCAGCTATTTTTTCTTTTAATAAATTTAGAATCATATTTTGGTTGAAACCCATTATGAAGAACCTTGCTGTAATTACTAGAGTGAATCAGTGTACTTCTGCAAAATTAGAAATCAGTTATCTACTTAGCTCAAATGTATTGTTTAAAGCAGAGTAAGAAATGCCAATTATAAAGGAAATGAACATTTTCATATGTATATCAGGCTTTGCTACTCAATATTATCTTCCTGTTGTGTACTTTTTGTGCAGTTGCTTTTTCTGTCTTCAAAACAACAAAGCCC
The DNA here is from genome assembly GCF_034190915.1 of Cavia porcellus. Classification (NCBI taxonomy): domain Eukaryota; kingdom Metazoa; phylum Chordata; class Mammalia; order Rodentia; family Caviidae; genus Cavia; species Cavia porcellus. The sequence goes on from NW_026947493.1 coordinate 3,008,658, forward strand.
TTTTTGTCTACTCTTCTGTCATCTTTTTTCCCTTGTCTTCAATGCTACCTATTTGATATCCTAGAAAATGTTTGTTACGTTACGTTACGTTTATGTTATGTTATATTATGTTGTTATGCTATGCTACAGTACACAATGCTATGCTATGCTATGCTGTGTTATTTTGAGACAGAATCTCACTGTGTAGTTCAAGATGGCCCTGAACTCACTGTATTCCAGGCTGGCTTCAGACTTGTGATGATTTTGTGGCCTCAGGCTCATGAGGAGTGGTGTGCCACCACTCCTGGCCCTAGAGAATGAATGTCTATCTTCACAATAGACCACCAACCTTTTCCTTTTCTTTGTTGCTGCTCTTGGGAACATTCATTTTGTGATTTCTATGTTAAACTTTCTGTGGATTTCCTGCTGTTTGCATTCTTTTTGGTATGGGAGGTACATGTAAATAGGTCTGTCTGGATATGTTAGGGTTGGAGTTGAGATGGTGGACTGTTGATCACTGTTGCTTAAGCCCCTCTGAATGCCTTCTATGGTCTGTCATTCAGTTGGTGTTCATGTGAACTTCATGGCTATTTGGAAGCACATATGCATACTTTGAGTTTTTGTGAAACACAGAGACCGTGCAGTATATAGAGAAGGGCATGGGCTTTACATGCTGACAAATACTGCCTCTGTGATTTCATGCCATTTACTTAACTTTTTCTTGGTGTTACTTGTCAGGTGCTAAGAGTTAGTGATGTGTGTAAAGTGCTTAGCATAGTATATAGTGGACTAAGGTGTTTAATAAATAGTAGCTATTTTTCTAGTACTACAATAAAAAGAAAATATGATTCTTAGGCAGTATATTTTTAAAGAAATGAAAATAACTAGGTGATCAAATAAATGTAGTTTATTTAAATAAATAGGTTTTGATCTAGATTAAAGTCCGATAAAATTATTGCTTTTGTAATTAAAATTCAAGACAGGTTTAACTGAATCATAGTATGTTCAGGTTTAGTTGTCTGACTTACGAGCATGTTTTTTCTTTATGGAAGACTGAAATCCATCAGATTGACTGGTAGTGAATTTTATCATAAGAAATTTTCTTTTCTTTTCTTTTTTTGTCTTTTTCCTTTTTATCGGTACCAGGGATTGAACTCACGACCGCCTGCTTGCAAGGCAGGTGCTTATGCCGCTGAGCTAAATCCCCAGCCCCTGAAATTTTATTTTCTTAAGAATTTTTTAAAAAATCAATTTCTTGGGTAAAATTTTATTTCACTTCCTTTCCTAACAAATGATTTTATAAATAGTAGAGTAAGTTTCTAATAAGAAACAATATTTAATATATATTAGGACTCAAAGTCTTTCAGTTTCCATGTCTACTTAGAGTAATTTTCATTTTCTCATATTCTTTCTCTCTCCCACCCTGCTCTGTCTCCCCACTCCCTTTCATATTTGCTCATTTATTGAGGTGGGGTCTTGCTATGTTGCCCAGGATATCCTTAAATTCTTGGGCTCAAGTGACGTTCCTGCTTCAGACTCCCAAGTGAGTAACTGGGACTACTAGTGTGTGTCACCAAGCCTGGCTTCCCCCTGATAATCTTTGACTCATTTTAATTACTACAAGAATGCCAGGGTAGCTCTTTCCATATAGCTTAACCCGGTGTTCTGTTCTCAGCTTGGACAACCCTTTATGGCATTGTGGATTTGAGGTAGGAGCTCAGTAGGCCTTTTCCTTTTTTTAGTCAATACCAGGGATCGAACTCATGACTGCGTGCTTGCGAGGCAGACGCTTATGCCACTGAGCTAAATCCCAAGTCCCCTTAGTAGGCCTTTTTGAGAAATGGAATGAAAACTTTCCAAATAAATAAGTCATTTGCACTCAGCTACACCCATAGCTCTTTTTTCTCCCTGACCTTTGAGAAATTTAGCAAGACTAGAAAGTGGTTTTTATTAGATCAAAGATTCCTGTGTTACCAGAAAGAACTTTTAAGTGTCACGAGAGTCAGTGAACATATGATGTACTATATACTTGGAGAGTTTCATTAGCAGATTTTATTTAGTTAATTGAAAGCTTTCTAGGAGATAGTCAAAGCACAGATATTTGGAGTTGCTGGTTCTGTATATTGATATCCCGTCATTTTGGGCTTGTCACTTTGTGCCTCATACTGAGCTACAGTAAATGCAAGGTTTGGCTGTTTCCTCAGGGTTTAAGCAAAATGCAAGGTTTGGCTGTTTCCTCAGGGTTAACATTATGTGATACATATATAAATCCTTGTGGAGACATCTAAGTAACTAGTGTCCTATCCTTATCTGACCTCTTGTAGCTGCCTCCTCAGTTCTATTTTTTTTTTTTAAATAACATTGTAAGTTTCTAAAAATTTAGCAAGATTCAGGAATCCTTTCTGTGGTCCTGATTAGAGGTACCAGGTAGACTTTCTGTTTTTCACACACAGCATTTTCATTTTAACTCATCTCATGTTTCAGAGATGGATGTACAATGTAAAGATAACTAGTGTGAATTATTTTGAGTGAAAATAATGGAAGATGTTCTGCTATAATTTAACAACATTGCAGTATTTGCATAAAGGTTAAAAACGAATTTTTCTAACATCGAACAAGACTGATGTTAGAAGATAACACAGTGTTTACCAGACGTGATTTTTTTTATAGAGTAAGCTATGTGTGCTGGACTTGATAAGGGTGATGACTAGCACTGTACTTGCCCTGGGGCCCTTAGTTTGTAATTAAACCCATACAGTGTTTCTACCTTGGGAGGCTGCTCCATATGACACCACAGGAACCCCAAAGATGGCGAAGAGCTATGTGAGTACAACGTGGAGTTCTAAATCCCTTATGAGACACGCCCTTTGTCTTTACCATCTTTCCTTCAGCCAGAAGTTAGTATAGGCAGTATCTGACTGATGTCTGCTCCGTGGAGGGTGAGATACAATGAAAAAGAGTTTACTAGTTGATCATTTTTCTTATTCTAAACATGCTGCTCAGATGATCTGTCTGCAGGTCTCTTAAGTCTGTTCATGTCCATTTGATGTGGCTTCACCTTGGATAATGAGGTGCACACATTAAATGTAGTTGACGTCTTTCTTGTTTAGTAGCTAGACAGATTTTTTAGTTCATTTTAAAAACTGAAAGTTCTGTACTGATGTACAAGTTCTATATTGATGTATACTGATGACTGAGGCAGGATCAAGGAACAGGCATATGAAGTAGTTGTTAAATTTACTTTTAATACTTGTTTTCTGGTGCTGCGGAGTGGACGTTGGGCCTTGCACATACTGGGCAAGTTCTCTGCTGAGTCCTAGCCCTCAGTTTTCTTGGCTTGTTAATAGGACCTGGGTTGTTGTGTGAGTGCAACCATCCTGTATGGCACAGTCAATTCTGTGCAAAGCTACTGAAATTTAAGTACATATATCGTGTACATATACATATCTGTATATACAGATGTATATGTACATATAATTATATATTGATATAAGTTGGTATACACTTAAGTTTTTAGTTAAAAATATTCAGCCAAATACTAGGACATCAAAAATGACTTTTGCAACATTTGTCATTTTATAAGGGTCTCATTATAATATAGCAGGTAAGTGAGTTTATGCCATTCAGTGGCATTACTAATTAAAACATGGTGTTATCTCTATAGAGGTGAATGCATATGATTTTAAAACTGAGCTGGATGTTGTGGTGCATGCCTGTAATTTCAGCACTCAGGAGGCTGAAACATTCTGAGATTGAGGCCAGCTTAGACTGCCTATCAAAACCCGGTCTCATACCAAAAATAAAACTGCAGGTGACTTAACTTGTGGTTATCATTCTTAAGATTTGGTTTATATTTTTTAAAAAAGCCAACTCTGCTGGATAAGTGGTTATAATGCTAACAAATAAGTTGTCTTGAGTGTAAAATAAACATTGAAAGTGATAGTTAAAGAATGTTACTTATGACACAACAACTTGTTCAGAAATGCATTTGTACTTACTGATTGTTTCTTACAGAATGTGACAGTGATGATAACATGGGTGTGAAAAGTTCTGTAGAAGAATTCAGATCCACAGAAGGTAACCTAGTAGAATGAATCCTTTTCTTCCTCTCTCTCACCCTACTCTTCTCCTTACACAAACAGAATCACCCTGTTAATCTGTTCTCTGTGCCTTTCTCAGTCTCTTGTATGATACAGTTAACTGAGCAAATGAAAACTTCATCCTGTGGGCTTGCACATTTGAGTCTGGCGTTAAAACTGATTTGTCCTTCTAATGAGCTAGGAAATCTTGGTCTTTCTCATAGCCAGATTACGTGATTGAACAAAATTAGGAGAAAATCTACAACCTAACTGAAGCGGTTATTTTGCCCAGCTTTTTTTTTTTAACATGGTCTAATGCAGCAATAAAGAACGAAATGAATCAGACAGGAACCACATACTGTGCTTTGTGTCAGGGCCACCAAGAGACACGTAAGGAAGTTAGATTTGGTGTTGTTTATTTGCACCTCATGACTAATTCCAGGAAAATGCTTGTTGGAATTTCTGCTTTTTGAGTAATACACTTTGGAAATCTTCAGGGTTTTAGAAGCTTCTAGCTAACGTGAGAAATCTGAGATGTATGTATATAGGTCTGTACCAAAACTTCTGCCACTGTGTTAGCTATGCGGTACATTGTATGATTTGGAGACTGAAATTTTACGTTTTTACAATTATGTAGTTTGGAAAAAGAAATAGTACAAAGGGATTCAAGAAAAGATAGTTTAAACTTTCTACTAGCTATTATTTGATTTTCTTTTAAAGACTATCTTCTCTTTTCCAAGAAAATAAAGTAATGATAGTACCAGGACCATGACATGTTCTACACAAGTTAAGGAATATGATCTCTATAGTTTCTTCTAATGCCTTTCTTATTTCTTATTTCCTCTTTACCCAATAAGACGTGGCTCAGATGTCATCTTTTAGGTTGGACCACATAGAATTACTTTTTTTTGCAGGCAATTTTGTATGGCAAGTGCATCTTCTCAGTTTTCTTTTTTTAGGTAGAATGCTAATTGCTGTCTGTACTAGACTGCCATTATATCATCCTAAGTGGATTTAAAATTTTTCTGTCTACATCTCTCAAATGACTTCCTTAAGAAATTAGGATCATATTTTATTTTTCCTTCAGTAGCACACATTATGTCAGTTGGCCCTGAGTAAAGCTTATTATTGAAGTAATTTCATAACAGTCTTAAAATATGAGCTACAGGGCTCAGGTCATTATAAATAGGTAAGGAAAATTACTACAAAGCCCATTTGGGAGACAACTGAATTATTTTGTTGACAAAGCATTAATTTTGCCCATGAAAATAAATGCTGCTGTCCAGACTAGGATTTTTAATTCCTTACCTTCCCAATACAACATTGTAATTGACAAATGATTGCAAAAGGCAGGTTTTGCTTCTGGCTTTGACTAGCAACCCATACCAGATGATTTGAATATCCTTCCTTGTCCTCCATAAACTGACATTAAATTCTATCCATGTGGGCCAATCTCAGATCTAGGAATCTGATATATAAACTATTCTGTATGCTAAACAGGGGAAATAGAAGCCAGTGTAGGAAGAAGTGACTTTGGATGTAGACCACCTAAGTTAAATTTGGCTCTGCTTTTGACAAGTTGTATAATGTTGAAGTCATCGCACTTCATATTTTGTTTATCTGTATTATTTTTTTTTCTTATTTTTGTTGTTGTGAACTAGATATTCAAATACATTGTATGTAATGTGGTAACTCTGGAAATCAGGTTCTTTTGCCTCTTCCCTAGGGTTACAGTTCTTGATTGTTGAATGTGTCACATGCATCTTAACTCCCTGGTGCTTCGGGTTCCTTGTGTTTAAAGATGGAAATAGTGGTAAACCCACCTCAGTAGAATAACATGGCAAATGGTGAGCAAACTTGACTCTTGCTTGTTGCTGCTGTCAGTGTGAGTCATTGTTCCTATCATTCATTCACCTTCCTAGGAATTCTGCTGTGGAGGTGTGCCTGCTCAGAGCCCTGGAAGAGACCTGGGAATAGGTGCCACCATGCTAAGTTCCTTCAATTCATAGCAGTCATCTGTGTTTTTTTGAATATTAGTTTCATATTACAGCCAGTTTGGAGTTGTCTTGGGTTTTTGTTTTTTTTTTTTTTTTTTTTTCGGTCTTTTTTTCTTTTTTTGAGATAGGATCTCACCATACAGCCCAGGCTGGCCTCGGACCTATGGCAACCTTCTTGCCTCAGTCTCTCCAGTGCTGGGATTACAGGCTCATGCCACCATGCCTGGCTTTATTGGGGCCAGTTTAAAGAACAAAGAGGATAGGAGAAACCAGAGTGTTAATTTTTAAAATTTGGTTATTTTTTTAATCCATTTTATTTCAAAGACAAGAAAAAGGAAAAAAACCCCAAAATTTCAAAACACATCAGTCAGGGGGCAACAATAGTACTTACATTGTGTATTGTCATCCCCAAATCATTTACCCAGAGCAGGAGACATCTGCATTCAGATGTGTGAACAATCCCAGCCCAAATCTTTCTCCTCATTGTCCTCTGAGAAACCAGTATAACTATCTTTAACTATTTTTTACATACATCTGTATGCATATATATACATGGTTTCTTTTAACTTACTTATGCTCTCACAGCAAACTGTTACTTTCAGAACTACCCTAGCCCCATGAGCATCATGGCAATTCCATGTAAAAGGAGTGTACTGAAGGGTGTACAAGACCCATGTCTATTCCTTAGGATGTTTTTCTATTGATAAATTATTAATTTTATGAGTTTTAGTGTATTAAAACAATGAGTTAACAAAAAATCAGATAAGTATTGAATTTTTAATATTTGAGTTTATTTTTAAAAATCAAAATTTTCAACATCAACTAGTTTTTGCTTTACAAAGTCTAAAATATAGCAGAAATATAATCCTATAAGAACTATAATAAGAGGCTGGGGATGTCGCTCAGTGGTAGAGCTCTTGCTTTATAGGCCCTGGGTTTGATTCCCAGCACCACCAAAAAAAAAAAAAAAAAAAAAACTAAAAAAAAAATCTCTCCTGGGCATGGTGGCACATGCCTGTAATCCCAGCCCTCAAAGAGCTGAGGCAGGAGGATTGCTGGGAGTTCAAGGCTGGCCTGAACTGCATAGTGAAACTCAGTCTCAAAAAAAAAAAAAAAACTATAATGCAGATATCAATAAAACTCTAAAACAAAAATAATCTTTGCTTCAGTTGTCACACCCAAGGCAGTCCTTCACACACAACAGTGTGTTCCATACACATCTCACCTTCCTGTCTTTTTTGTAGGACATACTTAACTTGCTGTTTTGTCCAGAGCTTCTTACTATATTGTACAATGTACATACAGCGGGAAAATGAGATATTAGTAAAATAAAGTATCAGATATGTAATGAGTGCTTAGAATAGACAGCATTTTCACATCAGCTGTGTAGTTGCTAACAAAACCTAAAAGACAACATTAGAAGTAGATTCCTATGTAAACTGTAATGGAAATGCAAAGAAAAGTCTACTACAGAAATAATCTTTGCTTTAGTTGTCACAGCAAAGCACTCTTTATGCACAACTGCATGTTCCATTCACAAGTATGATTTACACTGATAGCATATATGTTTTGTTTTTCTGTGCTTTCTTGTAAGGCACAGTTGACATCTTTTTCATTTTCTTGTTGTACTAGATGTTCAAGTTGCTGTGCCTGTCAGTTTGGTCAGCTCACCAGTGTACACCACAATATTTTTGCGTAGTTCTCTGGGAAGAAACATTTTGTTTTTCCTTTGTTCTGAATGCTCTCTTACGAACTCCAATCCGATCCTCCGAGAAAATGTCTCCATGATACTTTGCACTTGTTGTTTTCTTTGTAAACTGTTTCAGTTACTTTTTACTGGTCGATGAGACAAAATAGCCAATACCCAAAGTTGGGAAAGGAAAGGTTTGTTTCTTACAGTTTTTGAAGGTTTTAATCCATACCCAGTTAGCTCCAAGGCAGGGTGGCATGGCAGGGCTGCAGTTCATGGTGGCTGCAAACAAGGCAGAAACTGGCAAGAGAGAGACACGCCTTCTTTCTGCCATTACATTACATCCTGGCTCTACCCCTAGGGCTGTGTAGCACTCATACCCCCCAATCTAGGCACTAGACAGTGAACCTATTGCAAATCCATGAGGCCTGGAGGCCACCAACATAAACCATGACATTCCACCCCGGTCCCCAGGACTCATGTACATCTTTATACAAGAGACATTTAGTCCATCTCTATGAGTTATCAAAGTCCTAATAGTTTTAGCATTGCTGAAAAGTCCAAGTCCCAAGTCTCCTCCAAGATCTATGGCAAACTCTTAACGGTAACCTCCTGTATAAATGAAACAAGGTTAAACATTTCTAAAGCACAAAGGCACAAGATAAACATTACCATTCCAAAAGTTATAAACGGGAATATAAAGCATTGGAAACAAAGCAAATTCAACATCCAGCAGGGTGAACATTAAGTCTTAGAGTTTTATGCTTAGCATTTGAAGCAATCTGGTTGTAAACTCTTAAAAAGCTTGGGTGATTTTGCCCCCTTGGCACTTCTAGGGATTTTAGCTCCCACAGCTTTTCTCTTAAATCCTCTCTGCTCGCTTTTTGCAGCTTTCCTTGGATGATCCATATTTTTGGCTTTTCCAAACTTTTGGGGTCTCCAGTGCACCTCTGGCTTTACCCTTACATATTTACAAATTGCCCTCTCAGGCACACTGCTTGGCCTCCCAGACCCTTTGCAATCAAGGTGGAAGCTGTCTTATCCTCAGAATTTGCATTTTTCTTGCACCTAAAATCAGCATCATGTGGATGCTGCCAAGATTTGTTGTCATCTGGAGTAATAGCCAGGCTTTTTTCTCTCTTGGCTGTAGAGATCGATTGCCTGGATCGTTGGGCTCTGTAAACTTGACTGCGAAGAAAAGCTTCTCTATGTTGCCGCCATTTTGGAACCTCATGTGGCCTCAGTTGTCATTCTGGAGCATGGTGCTCTGCAGCTTTCTCCTCTGAGCAAATTCTTTCACTTTGGCAGTTTTGAGAGTGCAAAGGGTGGAGACCTGCAGCTTCCTGGGATGCCTGAGGGCCATCTTTTTTATCTCTTTGTTTCTTTTCAGCAATCAGAGTCTCAGTTTAAACTTTACAATCTGTAGCATCACTGGGTTTTTTTCTTCTGGCCAAAATCACAGTATTGTAAATTACCCTACTGGGCTCTTTGCTCTTGAGTTGCAACATAAAGCTGGCTAAAAGCCCCCAACAATAGCCATGCCACAACCTTAACATTTGACTGCTTTGAAATTTCCTTTTCCAGATTAATCGGTCCATTGCCCTTAGTCTCGGTTTCAGGCTAAGTCTCTGGGCATGAGCAAAATGCAGACAAACTTTCTGCTAAGCCATAACACACATTGTGGGGCATCTTAACAACCAATGCAGTCCTCCTTCCCAGCAGAAACCTCCCAAGCCTGGTCTTTAGCATCAGGCTTCCTATCAGCCTTTTGGTCTCCTGACCTCTGACCAGAATCTCCTCTACAGAACAGCCTAAGCTGCTCCAGCTCTATGCATCCAGGTGACATGTCTGAACCTTTTAAACTCTGCCCACAAGCCATTTTTTAAAGCCTCTCAAAAAACATGGTCAGGTATAGTCACAGCAAACGACTCCACTCTTGGTACCAAATTCTGTCTTAGTTACTTTTTACTAGTCAATGAGACAAAATACCTGAAGCCCAAAGTTGGGAAAGGAAAGGTTTATTTCTTACAGTTTTTGGAGGTTTTAGTCCATACTCAGTTGGCTCCAAGGCAAGGTAGCATGGCAGGGCCACAGTTCATGTGGCTGCAAACAACAAGGCAAAAACCCGCAAGAAAGACATACTTCATTTCTGCCATTACGTTACGTTATATTGGCTCTACCCCTAGGCCAATATAACACTCACACCCCCAATCCAAGCGCTAGACAATAAACCAATCACAAATGCATAATGCAAATGCATGAGGCCTGGGGGCCACCAATATAAACTATCAAATAATTTATGCCACATAAGTTTAGGATTGAGTGAAACACAACCATTGGCCAGTGCTCTGTTTCATGTGACATTATAGTTGCTGCATAGCTCATCAACAGCATCTCCACTTTTGGTTTTGCTGTAGAGTTTCTGCCTCAGGCCTCCGTTCTGTTGAGGTTTCCCTTTTAGTGTTTCCATTGTGCAGTGTGACATCAACAGTAGCATTTTGTTTTTCTTTGTCATATACAAGGCCAGTATTTTATCTTTCTGAAATCCAAAGCTTGTGCTGTACAATTCTCTGTCTTGAAATTGCAACATTTCTTCCAGGATTTCCGCTTTGTTCTTACATGCAGTTCCTAAGCTGGTCAACTTGTGCTCTGTTAACAGATTTAACATTAGTCAGAAACCAGTAAACTGTTGAATGTCACATTTTGACTAGGAGATGGAAACAAGTATGTTCACAGCATCCTTTGGCTCATTACCTTACAATAAAAGATCTGGTAGCTGAGTTCCAGGAGACACATTTCTAAATTCAAAGTATGTCTTCAGCATGTAGCAGGGTTTACATGTTTATACTGTATTTTGAAGGCTTTTGGCATATATTGCCTATAGCTACAACACAGGTTTTTCTGGTGCCACTGTACTGAAATGGACACTGCTACAATCAAAAGATGAGTCCTAAATGCAAGAAATCAACAGTTTCATTGGTAAAACTTACTTCTTGTTGGTTTAGAGCACTGTCACCATCCTTCTGCCAAGTGGGTGAATGTGCAGGTGGGTCTTTGCTTCCCCCAGGCATAGCCACTGAGGGTCAGACCTGGATTCCATTGTGACAAATTAGATGTTTGCAGCAGTGAATGATAAAGATGCCTGTTAACGCCTGTGGTGCTCAGGGATACGTACACCAAGGTGCAACACAGAGTGATGTGGGTAAAAATCCTGATCTGTCCCTTTTGCACAAGTGTCCCTTTGCTCTTTATAGTACCAAGTGGGTGAATGCAAAGAGTGCATCCCATGTCCATCAGGTGAAACTGCTGAGGTACTCAGCTGGCTACTATTACGCTAAAGTACATAATTTCATTAGAAAAGTATGGAGTGGGTTCTGATAACCTCCAATAGTGCCCCCCCCTTGTGTGTTGAAATACCGTAGTTTCTTCATTTTATATAAAAACTTAGGCTTCTAAGTATTGTCTTCAGGTTCACAGGTTGAAAATTTAGGTACTGCTTCTATATGGGTACTTAACCCCTCTTACTGGATTCTTCTTACCCATAATTGTTCTTAAAGAGAGTGCAACTAACAGAAAGGAGAGTAAGAAGGGCACAGACCTAGCTGCAGAGGAAAATAATAAAACAGACTTTCCGCATTTGAGCTTTTGTTTATTCATGTGGCTTTGAATTGCTACCCAATGTTACTTAATTTCAATCTAAAGGATTCTCTTTAGCATTTCTTAAATGGAAGATCTCCTAGTAATGAATTCCTTCAGTTTTTATGTGAAAATATCTTAATTTTTTCATTCTCACAGAATAATTTTACCAGGTAGGCAATTCTTAGTTGATGTTTTTGTTTTTTACCTATTTAACATGTCATCCAGTGTCTTCTGACCACCATGGTCATGATGAAGAGTGAGCAGTACATCTTAACTTAGGATCACCTATGTGTGACAAGTTGCCTCCTACTCCCCCTCACTCCCAGCTCCCCTGCACGCACTCTGCATGGCAGTGGAGATTACACCTAGGACCATTCACATTAAGTTGCTGAGGCAGGACTTAAATTTGAGATCTCCTGCCTCAGCCTCCTAAGTAGCTGGGATGATTGACATGTGCCACCATGTCCCGAGTTACTCCTCTCTTGCTGCTTACATGGTCTGACTTTCTTTTGTTAGTGATACAGGGAATTTATTCCATGACTTCAGCACTGAGCTATGTCCTCAGCCCTTTTGTTACTTGGAGACCAGTTCTCCCTATGTTGAAATTGCCTGGGCTGGGCTCAGACTTGGCAGTTGTCTGCCTCATCTCCCCAGAGTGCTAAGATTAAGTCTTTGACTTTTGTGGTTGAACTATAATGTGTCTCAATATACTTATTTCAATGTGCCCTTGGAATTCATTGAGGTGCTCAGATACATTAAATTCACATTTTCTTTAAATTGGGGACCTTTTCAGCCATTCTTTTTGTCAGTACTCTTTTTGTCCTGTCTTCCTTCTTTGAAGACCATGGTTTTTAAGTTAGTGCAGTTGATGGTGTCTCTGAAAGTCAGCTGTTGTCACCGGGACAGAAGAGCCTGGCAGCTGCCCCTTGAAGCAGAGGTAGTGTGCTCTTGGCTTTGGTAGAAGAGGGGAGCTGCTCACAGGGCAGCTACCAAATGAAGCACAGAGGAGAGGGGAGGCGCAGGAGAGGACAGGCCTGGCATAGTGTCTGTCCCCGACCCACTGAAGGGGCAGTTCGGATTCATCATTAGAGGCCCTCAGGCCTCTTAAACCATGTTTATTTTTCTCTCACAGTAGATAATGTGAATTGTATCTTTTCACTCACTTTTCTTTTGCTAACATTTGTTCAACTTTTCTAATGAATTTTTCATTTTAGTTATTGTGCTTTCATCTCCAGACTTACTATTTGGTGACTTTTATTGTAATTTGTTGTCTCCTATGGATACCTTCATTTTGTTCATATGTTCATAGTATCTTGTTTAATATTTTTATTCTTGAAAACTAGATACTCAGCTGTTAAAGTGTGGTACCTCTGGAAATCAAGGCTTACATTTTTTCTGAAGTTACTGCTCTTGGTTGTTGAATGCTGCCATCGTGCATTTTTTTACTTACCCAAATGCTCCATGCAGAAACTTAAGTTCATTGTGATACATGGTCAATGAAGTCTGCTCTTTTAGATGATGATTAGCTTTAGTGTTTTGACAGATTTCTTGAAAGCCAGGAGCTACAAATAAAAACCACCCCTCCCAGTCTTCATGGAGACTCTTTACCAGGCCGCCTCCTGCCTCTCTAGTCAGGCCTGTCCGCAGCCTGCATGTCAGTCAGGGGTCTGCTCAGCCTGCGCCTTGTGGTGGGCCAGTACCTCGCTTTAGTTGATTTCCCTGTCCACATAGGCACATCCTAATGCCCTATTTTCCCAAAGAAATTGTCTCCTGAATTTTCCTCTGAGGCTTTGGGTGATCTATTGCATGTCAATCCATGGTCTTTTGCCTGGTTTGCTGTAAGGTTTTGTTTTGTCTGCCTTATATTTCTCCAACAGCATTTACCACTTCTGCTTGAAGTGGGTTGGAGAGAGTTGAAACAGATGAATGCCTTGTGTGGGCCTTTTAGACAGAGGAGAGCAGACAAACAGGATGATTCATGACTAAGCTCTGCTCTGTTGTGCTTGGACTCGGAGACAGAACCCCACACTGAGGACAGCAGCTGCTGCCTTTCTCAGCAAAGGCTGGGGCATGCTCCTCCTTTTCCTGCTGTCTTTGTTGTCTTTGTGCCCCACCGACCCCAGCCCTCCATTTAGTTCAGTGTGTCTCTAAATTTTTGTTGTCCAGCGCTTTGGTAAAGTTACTTCTTACTATTCTGTTCCTCCTTTTTAAGCCTGTATCTCTGCAGAGGTACAGAGACTTCGTGCTGTTATTTGTTGAATTCACTCTGGAATGAATTTTACAATATTCACTGCTGAAACTAGGCCTGAATTTTTTTCTGGAATATCTTTTGGTATTCATTTTCTTTAACATCTGTCAGTAGACACCTGATTTTCCATTTCATTTTATATCATTTGGAGGATTTATTTTAAAGAAATGTGTCCATCTTACTCATATTTGAAAGTGTACCAGTGTAAAGTTATCATAATAATACATTATAAAGTTAGTTCTGCAAGGCTCAGACTTCAAACTCTGCCTTCCAGTAGTAAGTAGCAATTAAAGCTGTGCACTGCTTTGAGGTTTCCCACGTTGCTTATTGGGAGTGTGTTGAATGCTCTCTGTGTGATTTAACCAAGGACTTTGTAGATTTAGGAGAAACTCATTGGCTACCATGGTTCCTTGCTTTGATGATGGCAACTAAAACTAAAAGCAACATTTAAGTTTGCCTTATTTATTATACTTAGACCTTAAATAGGTCTAATATGAGAAACCCAAAGTGTAAAGAAATTAAAGAACAAAATGAAAAACATGGGTAGCAAATAGGAAAGTAGATCTTTGGGGAAGAGAAGGGATGTAAAGATTAGAACTGAGCCAGGCATGGCAGCAGTACACGCCTATAATCCCAGTACTTGGGAGGCTGAGGCAGGTGTATAGACATGAGTTCCTGGACTACAAAGTCAGCGCAAAGCCAGACTGGAAAAAAAAATAGAACTGAGATATGTTCTGTGCATGTAATTATGGAGGAATGTAATTATGTACTGCAAACAGGTACTAATGAAATTTTTTTAAAATAAAGCAACAGTACATATTTATAATCAAAAACTTTAATTGAAAAATTAAAAAAATAAAGGGGAGCATACTGACAAAGATCAGACCAGTCCCCTAACAAAGTAAAATACATGGAAGACGGAAAAAAGCTCCTCCACTTTCCAACTGGAAGTGGAACTACTGATTGGTTTTTGTTTTTATCCAGTCTTTTAATTGGCAAGATTAATTAATATATGCTCACTACCAATATTAATACATTAATATTTTACTATTTCACTAAGCTTTTTTAAAAAATGAGTTGGAGAATAATAGCCTTTTTCTTCTATTATTTTGTGGTTACTTTGCAATATATAGATAAAAATACATGTAAAACAGCCAGGCATACACCTGTAATCCCAGTATTCGGGAGGCTGAGGCTGGAAGATCACCGTGAGTTTGAGGCAGCCTAAACTACATAGTGAGACCCTGTTTCAAAAAAATAAAAAAATCAGGCTTTTAGTATTTCTTTGTTAAGCTTCTGGCAGTCCTGGGCACTTTTCAGCTCGCAGATGCATGGCTTCAGTGTCTGCCTCTACTCTGAGGTGACTGCCGCACATGGGCATTAAGCACTTGAAATGTAGCCTGATTGAGGAGCTGAATTTCAATTTCATTTCATTTTAATTAATGTAAATATATGTAGTCATTGTCCATGTTGGACAGCCCAGGTACAAGCTGTATTCTTTTATGGCTGATTTCCTTTAATTATACTGTTTTGGGGTTTTTTGGTACCAGGGATCGAACTCATGACCTTGCACTTGCCAGGCAGGTGCTTATGTGCCGCTGAACTAAATGCCTGGCAATCATACTGTTTTTGAAGCATCATCTGCGCGTTAATATATAACTGTGGTTTATTTAATCATCCCGTCATTTATAGACACTCGTTTGTATGTTTTGCTGTTAGAGTCACTGAGCTGTGGGCATTCCCATTGGTGTCCCTTGGCACCCATGTGTCCACATTTCAGGGCTGTGACCTAGGAGAAATGCTTATGTAGATGGTGCCAGGCTGGCTTTTCACAGTGACTAGTCTGATGAGTAGGTGGTGAGTAGTATACTAGTATTTCTGTGGCTTGGTTTATGGTTTTCTTCTCAGCCATGTTTTCTGTCTTCCGAGGCTGCTGTAGCTTATGTGCTGGGGATCAAACCCTGTCCCTCAGGCTTGCTAGGCAAGAGCTCCCTGTGGCTGTACCCAGCCTTGATAAGCAGTGTTTATTGGCCATTTCGACAGCATCTTCCGTGAACAAGTTTTCAAGCAAGTCGATGTCTATTGGATTACCTTTTATTTATTTTTCTGGGTTGAAAATCTTAGATACTGTTTCTGGATTCATTTTCCACATCTTGCAATTTTTTTTCTCCATGACTTGCCTTTTTGGTCATCAAATGGTGCCTTTTTTTTTTTTTTTTTTTTTTGCAGTTAGGATCTTGCCGTGTTTCCCAGAATGGCCCCTGACTGCTAGAGTCTGTGATCTTCCTGCCTAAGCCTCCCGAGTGCTGTGCTATCTTGATTAAGTCTGGGCCAGCAGTCTTTTCTGTAGTGTCCTTTTTTTTTTTTTTTTTTGTACCAGGGATTGAATTCATGACCTCGTGCTTGCCAGGCAGGCACTTACGCCACTGAACTAAATCCCTGGCTTTCCATAATGTCTTTGACTCTTACCTAAGTGTCTTTGTTTCCCTGCACTGTGATCATATAGATATACCCCTGTAATCTCTTCGGGAAACTTTTTTTTGTTCTGCCTGACACAATTTGATATATAGTATATCAGAAATTTATTCTTCTATATTCCTTGAAACAGGGATAATTTTTCTTCACTATCTGGCCTATCAGCTGACCCACCACCCTTTATTTAAAGAAGATACTTTGCTCCCATTTATAGTGCTTGATCTGTAACATTTCCATCTGTATGCAGGCTTCTTTCTGATAACCTGGCCATAATCTTGGTCTGCCCTAGGGCTGGGTCTGTAGGTGTGTACTGGGGGGAATTTCTCAGAGAACTCACAGCTCCTGTAGTCCTGGCCTGAGGTCTTCCTCGCTGAACCTGTCCTGGGTTTTCTTTGTTGTGTCTTGCTGCTTAGAATTAAGAGGCCTCACCATAGCAAAGGCACCCAGGGGATACTTGGTAAAGAGTACTGAGATTGACTAACCGTGTCCCTCAGTGAGATGCAGCTGTGTTCAGCAGGTTCCCTGGGGCCTGGATCCCCGCAAGCTCAGGCAGCCCAGCAGGAGAAGCAGCAGCACTCTGAGCCAGCGCAGGCCCGGAAGTGGGGCGTGCTTGCCCTGGTGTCCTCACTCCCAGAAAGGAGATGGGGCAGACCTGTGGCCAGTGACTGCCTTCTTCTCAGCTGCTTCCTGGCTCCTGTGAGCTCCGTGGGCATTTGGCGAGTGTTCTGGAAATGACCTGTATGTGTACGTCTGTTACACATGAATTTCCCTCTGCCTTAGACACTAGAGCTTAAAGTGAATTCCCCCCAGCTTTATTTTCTTTTTTTTTGTCTTTTTCCTTTTTATCAGTACTGGGGATCAAACTCACAACTGCCTGCTTGCAAGGCAGGTGCTTATGCCGCTGAGCTAAATCCCTAGCCCTAAAAGCTAAATTCTTAACCGCCTGAAGATTTCCCCTTTTCCTAGCACTGACATTCCCTTTGTTCCATGTGTCAGAGCTCAGATCTTCTAGGAAAAGTGATATTTTTTCATGTTGAAACAGGTGATATCATATCAGTGATTCTAAGTCTGTTGACGTCCCTCATCTCTAATTAGAAGTAATTTGCAATTCCTTATATTATGTTCATGACTATCAAGTTGAGCTTCATCCTGTCCAGAAGCTTGTATTTAAGAATGTATGTATTTTACTGTGGAGAAACTTGGATATTCCTTTCCTTCTTGAAAAAAGTAGCCTTGATGGCACACCCTTGTAATCCAGCACAAGGGAGGCTGAGGCAGGAGAGTCACTGTGTTCAAGTCCAGCCTGAACTACATTGTGACACTTTGTCTCAAAAAAAAACAAAAAAAGAAAACATTGTGATAAATTTGCATAAAGCACATGTTGATTGAATAGTTCTGCCCTGAGTTTTAATGTTCTGTTTCTCAATGCAGACATGGAATTAGAAGAAGCTATTCGGAGGAGTCTGGAGGAAATGTGATGAGAACTGCTGCTCAGCTGCCAGAACCGGAAGCCCCCTGGGCATCCGGAGCCCCACGCCCTCACCTCAGCCTTGTGTTTTGCGCTGTGGGACAGGACTGGAATGAGTGTTAAGGGAGGTGTCACACGCGTCTTCCCACGCAGGAATTGCAATGTGTCATGTTGACTTGGGGCTCATGTGTTGAAGTTAAGGCTTTTTAAAAAGCTCTTGACCATTGTGTTTTGCAAGTAGCATTACATCTTTAGTTTTATTCATACTGTACAGATGATTCTAGTTTATATTTGTAGGAGTAAAAAATGTAAATAACTCACTTTTCCCACAAGTTCTATGTCTTACGTGGTACTTACATGCAGTGCCTTTGAGGAGCTCATTTTGATTATCAGAAGCAGTCAGTGGAGACTGATGATGGCAACAGTGATTTTCTTTGTGGGTGCCATGCATCTGGACATTGCGCTGTATTTAGAGCAGCACATAGCTAAAATAAAAACTTTTTTTCAGAATAATGATGAAAACGAGTTTGTACTTATTAGACTTCTTTGTGACTTGTATGATCTGTTGAGGGGATGATGTCAAAGTAAATGCATACTACTAAACTTATTTTTAACAGTAGTTGCTTGATATAGTTGTGTAAACATAATTTTCTTCAAAAATAATGAAGCTATACTGAGTACTAACGTGCCTAAGTCTGGAAACTTTGTCCTCCATATGGAGCATCTTCATTTCAGCTATTCATCGAGTTGTCCGTCTCATACATTGGGCATTCTGTATTCTTAAATGTCAAAATTTTTTTAATGATGTAAGTAAAAGACTGAATGGCTTTCATACTTCTTTGTGGATGGTATGTGGTTCACATTATTGAGCCAGAAGTGTCTTCTAAAAATTTGGAGTAGTATTTACCAAATGTAAACTACTTCTATAAAAGACTATATAAAGCTTTCTTGAAGTTTAATAGAAAGATACCACAGAAAGAAACTCTTCATTCTTTGCAACACTAGGTATAAAATGAAATTACTGGTTTGTTTTAGTCTTTTAAGTCCACAACAAGTATTGTGCCACTGAACTACATCCCTGGCCTGTTTTTATCTTAAAATGTCACTCTGTCTGTCCTACTTGCACACGTTTTTAAAGAAGCTGTAGTTTGAAACTATTAATCATATTTCCACAACGAGTGCGTGCTTTTTCATTGTTTCCTGCAAGTGGCCAAGTGAAGCGTGGAGCGTCACCATGCTGGCTTCCTGAGGGCGGGAGCCCACTCAGTGGCCAGGGCTGAGGGGCTGCTATCGCAGGAGGAGATGGTGGCCTAGGGCCACAGGACGGAGACCCACCCATGGCCCAGCTCCAAGTGCCAGAACTGATGCTTCTGATGGGACCAGAAACAGGGGCATTCCATCATGCTCCTTAGGCTTGGGTGGGGTTTTTAATGTTTTAGTAATTGTTACTGTATTTCTACGCACTAATTTAAAATTTTAATTCATAATTTGAACTTAGTTGAGACATAATGACAAAGTTATGTTAGATTTTTATCAGAAATAAATGATTTTTCTTTTTTGGTTTGTTTTGAGCCAGGGCCTTGCTTTGTAGTTCAGGCTGATTTTGAACTCACTGTACAGCCCAGAGAAGCGTCAAACTCCTAGTGATCCTCCTGCCTCAGCCTCCAGAGTGCTGGAGTTACAAGTGTGTGCCACCAAGGCCTGGCTATTTCTGAAACAGGCCTTCACACTGAGCTATATCTGCAGATGGTTTTTTGGGGAGACAGGTCTCACCAAATTGAATAGGTGAGGCTGTACTTTTGAGCCTCTGTCACTGAGTGCTGGGGTTCCTGCTCTGGCCTGTCTTTATTTGCTCAGGTATGTACTGAGCACTTACCACATGTCAGTGACTGGCCCAGCCCAGCCCCCACCTCTGTGTAGCCTGCGCAGGACCTGGCCATGTTCCCAGCTGCCCACAAGAGGGATATCGGGATGGACCAAGGAAGAGAACTTGATACTGCGTGACGGGCTGGGCAATCCATGCCCAGGATGGGTACTGACAAAGACTTCAGCCCACCTCTGTTAGCCAGTGCGTGGGGAAGGGTAGCACTTACAGCAGGCTAATAAAAGAACAAAGCATTCTTGGAAGGATGAGACTGGCACTAAAGAAACTGCACATCTGCTGCACTGCCTAAGAGCCTCGTGGTCCAGTCTGACCCTGTGCTCCAAGCGCCAGGCTGCGCTTGCCCTCAGACTCCTTTCTAAGCTGTGCTCCCTGCAGAACGCACAATGGGGAGAAGGCTGTGCTGGCCGGAGCCGCGGCCAGGGCTGAGGAAGTCTGAGCTGCAGTGTAGGGCGAGAGCCTGGCCCTGGGAGCGAGCTGCAGGGGAGGCGCTGCCGGGAGGGCGGGAGCGGGGGCTGAGCATCCGCTCGGAGGCGCTACAGTCTCAGCTTGTGTCCTGCGGGTCAAAGCCATTACGTAGCCAGTAACCGGCCAGGTGACCCCTGGCTCGGCGGGGTTAGCGTGGCAGAGGCGGACAGGGCTCCTGGCGCTGTCAGAGCTCTGGCGCGTTCAGCCTCAAACCTGTCATTCTATTCTTGTCTTTGGGAGAAGAGGCAGAGAGCTACCGTGAGAGGGACAAGGCTCGTTTGTCCGCCAGTACGGGACATTGAATCTGAGGCTTTCGCCCTGAGCTACGTCCGCCCTCAGTTACTATTATTTTATTGTTTTAGGAGGGTCTTGCTAAGTTGCTTGACCTCAGCTTGAACCTGTGATCCTCCTTCCTCAGCCTCCCACAACTTGAGATTACCGGCACTCGCCCTGGCCGCCTAAAACATCACGTTTTGGGTTTTTGCTTTTTTCTCCTGGTTGCGACGGGATATCATGCAGTTCAGGTTGGGCTTGAACTAGCAGCGATCCTCCTGCCTCAGCCTCCCGAGAGCTGGGGTCACAGGGCTGAAATACAACCTTTTAAGTAGCAGATCGGTGTATTCGGAACAAGCTCCCTCTCCCACTGACCTTGACAGCGTCCGACCTCTGGCTTCCTTCTGCCAGGAGAAGGACGCGGTGCGAGCGCTTCACCCCCGGTTCCTGCGCCTTCAGCTCGGGCACAGCACCGAGGCAGGCGCGCGAGGCCTCTTCCCTCGAGGGGCTGGAGCCTGGGGACGCCCGGGCCATCCTACCCTGCAGCCACGAGGGCGGGGCCGGGCCGCGCCCGCCCCACTGCCCTGCCCTGCCTTACCCTCGCCACCGCCGAGCGGTGCGGAGCGGAGCGGAGCGAGCCATGGCGCAGGCCAGGATCCAGGCCAAGGCCAGCGAGGGCCGCTTCTGCCGCTCGTCATCCATGGCCGACCGCTCGAGCCGCCTGCTGGAGAGCCTGGACCAGCTGGAGCTGCGGTGAGCGGGGCGGGGGAAGCAGGGACGGGGGAGCCGGGGAGGGGCGCGTGCTTGGAGCCTGGACCGCGAAGCCCGGCGGCCTCGCCTCTCCGCTTCTTCCGGCCGGCAGGCTCCAGGTCGCTCGCTCGCTGCCTCCCTGTCTGCGTGGCGCGTCCGTCGGGCCCTCGTTCCCTAAGCGCTCCGCGGACGCTGCGAGCGCGCCCACGAGTGCAGGGCGAAGTGGAGCGTCGGGGCCGGCCGTCCCCTGGGCAGCCTCCGCGCGTGGCCGCCCCGAGCCCCGCACCACACTCTGGGCACCCTCCAGGGCCGCGCCGGCCACCTCCTGCCCTCCGACACAGGGGTGCCTCGCGTGCGGGCCAGGGACCCCACGCACTGCTGTCTGAACGAAAGCCTCGGTCGTGAATGTTGAAATCTTGCATTTGTTTAATGGAAAGTGAATTCTGATTACCGCACATAGTAATTAAATGACAGCTTGTTTAATTGATAGTACCGAGGAGGAAATGACACTGCCTCTCACTGTCCATTTAAACACTTTCCTAAGCCGGGCTCATTGCAATCCCAGAGCTAGGGAGGTTGAGGCAAGAGGGTCACTGCGACTTCAAGGGCAGCCTGGGTTACATCATGAGTTCAAAGCCAACCTGAACTACATAGTGAAACCCACTCAAAAAGACCAAACCAAACCAATTTTCCTAATAATTCAGACTTGCAAGTTTTACTTCTTCCTTAAAAGAGGCAATACTGGCAGAAATTTAAGGAACTATTTCAGAAGGTGAGCAAAAATAGAAAAACACCAAGGCTGCACCTGTTAAAAAGTTTTCTTGAAACCATATGGGCACCAAAGTGTTGCACTGCACACTAGACTCATGCCCAAGGGGGGCTTTTTAGGAAAAAACCGTGGAACTCTCAGGCCCCCTGCTCCAGTAGTCATGTCACTTTAAGTGTGAAATGTCCTTTTGCATTGCCAGATCTCTGCCAGCCCTCCCTCCGCCCTCCCCGCCCACCTGTGGAGGAAATTCCTTCCCTTGAAAGCTGAAAACAGGCTTTTACCACATGCTTCACAACTGCAGTATGATCAGGCCTCTGTGGTGCTTTAAATGTACTAAATACTTGGTCTCAGCTACAGGCTTAAAGAATTTTCATCTGTTCCTAGTACTTTCTCATTACATTAGTCTTTACTTTTTTAAAAAAAAAAAACTTTACACTGCATCTCATTTTTTTTTGCTTCTGCCTAAAAAGATACTTTTCTCTCTGCATTTTCATGACCATTTCTGTGGAGTCCGAATTGCGAGCACGCTGAGGATAGCTGCTTCTCAGCTTCCTGTGACATCTAGACAAGGTGCTTCTTGCCTGGGTGGGGTCCTGTGGCCTTGGTCCCACCGGCGGGAAGTTGAGGCCAGGGATAAATGACTGGTCCTTGGCCCTGAAGCTAAGCAGCAGGGAACTCACACCCCCCTCGCTCTCCAGGGCTTAGCTCTGCCTGTATTGTAAATTAGATGTGTCCTATTTCAGAATGTCAGACAGCTGTGTGAGGGAACAGGTAACTTTTCTGAATGAAAGCGATGGAAATTCAGTGTGAGTTAGCCTTTCATCATCACAGGAGCTCAGCAGGTGGGGAGGGGGCTAGGGCTGGCTCAGGTTGCTTTCACTGACCCCCTAGAGGTCTGACCCAGCCTGTCCTAGACCTGCTCTTTCCCTGCTAAAGTTCCCCATGGGGACCTGACTCGTAAAGCACTGCAAATTAGCACTCTGCAGTCCTCCTGTAGCAACCTGCAATTAACAAGGCGTCTGTCTGTGCTTTGTCACGGAAACTACCCCCCTCCTGCCCCCTGAGTTGACCAAGGCCATATCTGTCCCCATGCCTGTGCAGCATGCAGTGCTGTTGTCCCCTGCCCAAGGCACTGACCGCTCCACCCTGTAGTCTTTGAGTGAAATCAAGCACCTTCATGAGGAGGAAGACCCTGCACCATTTACGCTGCCAAAAGTAGTTGACCAGGTAGGGTTGCGATTCTCTACCACAGAGTAGCAAATGGGAGGTGGGACAGCTTTGAGGGCTCCTCCTCGGTGCGGTGTGAACGCACCTCAGAGGCAACGCCGACCTCCCCAGCCGCCCAGAGCCACATGCCAACTCCCAGAGGTGCCTTCCAGGCCATGCTGTCCCCTCCTTTCTGTCTCAGTCACCAGCACCTTGTTGCCATAGGCAAGAACATGGCCAAGAGTGCCAGATGATTGTGCCAAACTCCCAGAGACCTTGAGGCTGGTGACCCAGGATGGTGCCACAACCCATGTGACTATTGAGGTTCTTGGGGTGAAGGACCGCAAGAGGATGAGAAAATAAAGAAGAGACAAAGCTGGGATCAGGTGGAGCCCTTACTCTCCTGATGGGAGGAAAGGAACTGCTCAGCCTCTGTAACACGTTTACTTATACCCTCCAAAGAAGAATGTCATTTTAGCCCCGGGGCCTAGCAATTTGTTTGCCTGGCTGGCCTGGGCCCCTTGCCTTCTTGGAGCTGGAGCAGCTTGTTTACGTGGCTTGTTTTGGGCTCTCTGTTTTCAGCGACAGGCCTTGTATTAGCCCCACATATGATCTGTCTCCAGCTTTATAGGCTCCCTACAAGACAGCTGAGCTGTGCTTTCATCCTTGTAACTATGCCGACTGCTGGGTTTTTTTTTTTTTTTTTGTTGTTGTTGTTGTTGTTAAAGCTGCTTATTTAATTGGAGACAGAAAAGATGAGGATCAGTCCCTTCCTACTGGGGCCTGCTGCTAAGAGAAGCAATGTCAGATGAGATAGGAGGGATAAAGGGAGCCAGCCCAGCCAATTTATCTAACCAGAGTCAGAAAATAGCAGGGAGATGGGAAATAGTGACACAGCTAAGAATTTTCTAGAACTAAAGGAAAAGCCATAAAAAAAAAAAAACCTGTGTAAGGATAGCAGTAACATATACAGATATTTTCAGATAAACTCAGTAGAGATCTGGGTTCAGCTTTGGAAAAAGAAAAGCTGTAAACACAGAGGACATGTGAGCTGCTCCCCAGGGAAGCACGAAAGGGGCCTGGGGTTTGAAAGATCACTGGGCTGACAAGGGTCCCAAAGGGAAAAAACTACAGGGGAAAAAAACAGCACACAAAAGGCTTATGATGCCCAGAACCCTGCTGTCTTTATATCCTAATGTTAAATTTGCTTCTGCTATGAAATAAAAATTATGTAAGAATTTCTCTAAGAGTGAAATCTAGCTTTCACAGGGAAACTATCCTAGTAATTTTTTTTTTTGGGGGGGGGGGAATTGAAATAGGGTTTTACTATGTAGTTCAGGCTGGCCTTGAACTCACTGTGGAGCCCAGGCTGGCCTCAAATTGAGACGATCCTGCCTCAGCCCCTGAGTGCTGAAATTACAGATGTGCCCCACCATGCCTGGCTAACCCTGGTAATTTCTGTTAACAGGTAAAGAAACCTGTGGGGGTGGGGGGAATCTCCCACAAAGTCTAAAAAGTTCTAATTTCATTTAGTATTATTTAATGATAGAATATCTTCAAATTTATATTTTTTTCTTTCCTTTTAACCCATTCTTTCCCTCCACAAATTCACTATTGTGAATAACTTGTCAATGAAGCCTTCCTTTTTAGAAGAGAATTGAATTCTCTTTATCAACTTGCATCTGAATACAAACCTGGATGTTGAGAAATTAACATATTCTTCCATTAACTTCTCATCCACCGGTCGATCTGCCATTTATGGAAATGTTGGATTCACGGCTGACATCTTAGTGGTATTTCCTGTTGGTGCCAACTCAGTCTGTGGAGTGTGCCAGCTTCAGTTTACTGCTCACTGTCACTTTGCTCCTTTAAGCGCCTGAGTGAAGAATGAATGGTGCTCGAGAGGCCTGCGAGACATCGGTCCTGTCTTGGGGGAGACTGGCCGTGTGCTGCCCAGCTGAGGCTTGGGTCACACGCTCCCCAGCTCTCCACCACCAAGTGTTCCGAACACAGAGGCCCACACAGCCTCCACCCTGGCTGCTGACTCTGTGCTATTTCAGGGTATGACAGGTGGATGTGGGGAAAGCAGTGAGTGGCTGGGCTGGGGACCATGCTAGGACACTGGCGACCTGTCCCTTCTGCTCCTGTGTGAGGCAGCACTCAGACGAGCTCTTCGTAAACTTAGATTTCTGGGATCATCCAGACACACTGAGGACAAGTCTGTCATGTCAGTCCCTGAAGACCGACAACTCAGTTACAGGAACCGTGATACAGGAGTCCGGTGGAAGTGGAGAAGGTTTAAATATGCGAGTTTCCCCTGTTGTTTTGACAGTGTGCAGCTGCATCTTTCGCGGACAGCAGCACCTCTGCGGTCCAGGAGGGCTGCACAACCACTGGAAGTCTAGCCGACTTCCCTCTGACAGACAGACAGACAGATGCCGCCACTGCACTGCCATGCACTGCAGGCCTTCTTAGTACCGTGAAGGCAAAACAAAAAGTGGGATTGGAAAGCAGGAGGCAAAAACTTCTGGTGCAGGGGTGTGAGGAGGCACTGTATGTCTTGCAGTTTTTCATAGCATCCGCCCTCTGCAGGTGAGCTGTGTGGAGAAGCTGCTGGCTTCCTGTTGAACAGGGGGCCCTGCTGCATGGCTGAACAACAGATCTGGGGAGTTTTCCTCTCCTGGATGGGCAAGGGTGTAGTTCAGAGACTTGACAGCAGTAATTGACTAGAAAAGGTAATTAAACTCATTCATATTAGCAAAAATACCTATAAAGCTACTATAAGGAATATTTAAAATTCTAATAAAAGCCAGGCAGCGTAGTACATGCCTGGAATCCCAGCACTTGGGAAGCTGAGGCAGGAGGATTGCAAATTCAAGGCCAGCCTAGACAATAACTTGTCTCACATGCACTGTAAGCATGTAAAAGAAAAAAATGAGAGTCAAGAAATGGATGGACAGGGGCAGGAAGGGAGTAAGGAGAGAAGTGAAGCTGTGTCGGGGACACGCAGCCGGCAGCACACGCTGTGGAACCCCGAGGGGAGGCTTGTGTAGGCCCCCCAGCAGTGTGGCACACAGGTGCAGAAGGCGGGGTCCTGCTGCTGAGGAGCTCTGGGGTGACCTACTGGCGTCCATCAGAAAGCGGGTTGGGGGATCCCCAGCAGAATGCGTGGGGAAAAGTAACTGCAGCAGCTGCACCAGCACAGAGCCTCCAGTCACAGTGCAGGACAGTTGGATGTGTGCAAGGCTGGCCCTGCACCCCAGGAAGGCGGCATTCTGAGTCTCATGGCCTCCGCTGCCATGTTAACACGTGTCTTAGCCTAGCTCGAGCCTCTGCGGTTCAAGCATCCCTCTGGAGGCTATCCTTGTCCAAGTTTCTGCTTTGCTAGTAACGAGGCCACCAGTGCCTCAGCTGGGCTCCAAAGCTTTGTTTTAGGCATCACAGGGGCATTTGTTTCAGTGCAGCCAGTCCCACACAGCACACTGAGCAGGCTAAAGGAGCGCTTACCCAACAGTGCACCACGTGCATGCTTTAACCCCTAACCCTGGAAAGAAAAACTTCAAAAACTGAAATTCTTAAAAAGGCTCCGAAAAACTTAAGTAATGAGACCTCACGCCCTTGAATGTGACACTATTACAAAGATGTCAAATTTCCTCCTTTTTGTTTTTCTTTTGAGGAACCAAATAAACATGTTGGAAAGTTTATATAGGAGAACAAAAGCCCACCAATACCTTCGTTATCTTTAAAGAATACTGGTGAGGGGCTGGGGATTTAGCTCAGCGGCATAAGCACCTGCCTTGCAAGCAGACAGTCGTGAGTTCAATCCCTGGTACCGATAAAAACAAAAAAGACCAAAAAAAAAGAATACTGGTGAGCTTGCTCTACCAAATACTAGGGACTGTTACAAGGCTGGTGCCATGTTTTAAGGTGCGTGTTGGTGTAGGATCTTAAGCCCTACTATGTGGTGGAGGCTTCAGAGGTAAATTTAATGTACAAGCCGTTAGGAGAATGACGGATTATTTTGTAAATCAGGGGAAAATGGTTCACTATATAGAAAAAGGTAAAACAAAATCCTTACCTAGGGTCTGCAGGTTTAGCTCAGTGGCGTAAGTGCCTGCTTGGCAAGCATGAAGTTGTGAGTTTGATCCCTGGTACCAAAAAAAAACCCAAAAAACAAAAAATTCTTACCTAACCACACAAGTGAATTCTGGTGGCAAACATGGAAAAATTTTAAACCATGAAGTTAATGAGAAAACCATTTTATGATCTGGCAAGGCCCAAAAACTTCAAAAGCATAAACTGTCAGGTAAACAGTGAGCACATGGCAGCAGAGTAAGGAGCCCTGAGCAGGGAGCAGGCGCCTGGCCTGTCACGCGATGCAAACCCTAACGCTAACCCGGTCATAGGAAACAGCCCAGACAAGGTCACCGTGCGAGATCTGCTGTGATAAGGAACCATATCCAGGTGGGCAGACACTCGGGCCCGTGGGGGCGGGCCTCTGGGTACGACTTGACCCCGGAGTGGGTGGGCAGCCTACACACAGACGGGGTCAGGGGCAGGGGATTTAGCTCAGCGGCATAAGCGCCTGCCTTGCAAGCAGGTAGTCGCGAGTTCGATTCCTGGTACCGATGAAAATTTAAAAAAAGAGAAAAACAGACGGGGTCAGGCAGGGGATATTGAGCAGCAACCAGAAGCCAGTGCTTAGGAGAATGTCCAGGAAACGCGATGGCCCCAGAAATGAAGTAATAGTGCAAAAACAGCAACAACAACAACAAAAAAACAACCCTCACATTTAAAATATACACAGTGCAAATAAAATAGACCAGTTACCCCATGCGCAAAGAGAAAATGGAGCAAAGTTAAGTCAATTAGAAATAAAAAAGCTGAGCACAACGGTGCGCCTGTACTCTCAGGATTCACTTTGGGAAGCTGAGACAGGAGGATCACTTTAAGAGCCAACTGAGCTGCACAGCCTGACTCTGCGGTCCTGTGTTCAAGCCCCTCTGTGTCTCCCCGCAGGCCTTGAACTTGCACACGTGGCCTCTCGCCTCAGGTTCCCCTAGGCTGGGATTACAGGTGCGACTTTTAAACATGAACGAACTATTTCAGAAAGCAATCCGTGACCTTAGATTTGGGCTGGGACCCATGCATCGGAAGAGGGCGTGGTGGTTACTGTTGGTTCTTGCAGGGTTGAAGCCCTGCGGGAGGCGGCCACCGCGGTGGAGCAGGAGAGGGAGGTCCTCCTGGAGATGATCCACGGCGTCCAGAGCAGCCAGGACATGCGGCAGATCAGCGACGGTGAGCGCAGGCCCTGGCGGGGCTCGGCCACTGCCACCCCACGGCATCCCCAGGAGCCGGGGCTGCAGACGGGGCGGGGGGTGCACAGGGCCGAGCGCGCACGAGGGCCCCGTTTCCTGGGAGCCGTGGCGCAGCTGTGAGCTCCACTTGGTCCTGAGCCCTTCTGCAGGCGTCCAGGTCCAGGCCAAACCCCAGGCTGGCTCCTGGCCGCTGTCCTGCCCGGCTGCCCCAGAGGCCAGCGGGGCATCCAAGTGGAGGTGCACTTCCTTCCCCGCGGCCGAGCCCCGCAGCCTCCGGCCCGACACAAGGCAGTGAGGTGGCACCGTGACCCCCGCCGCACAGGGCTCACCCGAGCGGCTCAGCCCACTCCGCTCTCCTCTTCACACAGCTGCGGGCGCTTGTGTCTAGAATCAGTCTTTGCCTTTGAAAAGTTCCACAGCAGAAGTGATAAAAGGCACAGTCAGGTGCCACGGGATGCGTGGTGTCCTTGAGGTGGACAGTTCATGCCCCATTGACTGACATGTCGCACCCTGTTTTGTTCAGGAGAACGGGAAGAGTTAAACCTGACTGCAAACCGCTTGATGGGCCGAACCCTCACCGTGGAGGTCTCGGTGGAAACGATTAGAAGCCCACAGCAGGAAGAGGCCCTCAAACAGGCCACCAAGGTCATAGACGACGTGGTCAGTAAGTTCCTGGACGACCTGGCCAGTGCCAAGTGTCACCTGATGGCCCTGCACAGCGCCTGCTCGTCTGAGGTGCCGCCGGGGCCTGTGGATCAGAAGTTTCAGTCCATAGTGATCGGTTGTGCGCTTGAGGATCAGAAGAAGATCAAGCGGCGCCTGGAGGCTCTGCTGAGAAACATTGAGAGCTCGGACAAGGCTGTCCGGCTGCTGGAGCACTCCAAAGGGGCAGGAGCCAAAGCTCTGCAAGCACACGCGGAAAGCAGGCTGAATTAGTGCCGGCCGCGGGCGCGGTGCTGTTGGCAGCAAAACCGCATCTTCACCTTCCGTGTCACCACGTGACAGGAGCAGTCGTTTCAGAGGGAACCATTGCCACGTCGGGACTTTACAGCTCGATTAAACCAGTGTTTGAACTACCTAGACTTTCTAGGCTGCCTCCTTGGTGCCAAGCGCTAGCGCTCTATTTCACTGTTTGGTGAAGGAAGCGGCTGTGCAGGCTCTGGCCTGCTGGCACAGGGCTCCTGCTGCTGAGCCACAGCCTGGCACGGAGGTGCTGGAGGTGTCGGGTAGTGGAGGGCTCTGCACTCACTCCACCCAGTGCCGAGGGGCTGCAGCAGATGATTTTTATACACTTGGACATGTGTACAGTGTGAGAAAGTCACCTTTAGTTTTACCAGTGATTAATTACATACCCACTTGGTTTCTCAAATGCATTCTTCTAGAATTTCTACGTTCTTCTTGAAAAGGTGCTTGTCCACGTAAAACACTGATTTGCATAGCTATGCCCTGATGGGCCGTCCCCTCTCCTGGGAGGAGGGCAGCTCTACCATGCGGCTGTTGCTAAGATGCAGCCACTGCTGAGCTTCAGCTCTGCACAAACCCAGCCTGGGGTGTCCTGGGTCACGGGCCCCAGGTTCATGGCCTAACGCTGATTTTTAAGTAGTATAAAAGTTGTGTCAGGTTTTACTGCCTTCAGTAATTAAATGTGGCCATTTCACTGAAATTTTTTCAAAGCTGATCATTAAATTTTTCTAACATTAAACAAGAAACACCTTATCTACTTTGCATCTTGCTTCCTGACAGGGTTGACCCATGTGCTGATCCCTCACCTGTGGGGGGTGAGGCAATCTTAGGACATTTACTTGCTAAATGTAACCAGGACTGCTGACGTACAGAAACCACTGTGCTTCTCTCCCTGCTGCCTTGAAACCAAAATTCCAAAGGCTTTTTTGTAAGAATGTCGGTGTTCTGAGAAGAGAGGAGACCCGCACTGACTTTACATACTTGGGTCTGGCTCCTTAGCCGACTCGGGAGGGCTGCGCGTCACCTCGTTCTAGACCAGCATTTTGCAAATGGGTGATGGAGCTTCCTTCAGCCTCCCAAGCACTGCCCAGCCTGGGAGGCACACGCTTGCCGTCACTGGCCACGGGTCCCCCTGCTGTGTCCCCCCCCCCACCTCTGTGCTCAGCGCCAGGCCTGCTGCAGGGTCCAGGCCACAGCTGCGGCCTGCAATCTGAGGAGCCCTGACCGCTGTGCCGCTGCCGTGCACACCTGCCCGCCTGTGCTGCTTTACGGCAGCCCTGCTCCCCGAGGAAGATTCCCCCTCCCTGGCCCGGGGCGTCCATAGGGTCCCTGTGCCCAGGAACTCACCTGAGCGGGCGGGAGGCAAACACGGGGACGGACACAGCCAGAAGGACTTCCCTGGGGGAGCTGGCACATGTGCAGATTATTATGCAGCGTTCGTGTGTTTGTCCCCTTCAAATGGCTGTGATAAATGACACAGAGGAAGCACATACATTCTTCCATACCAGGAATCAATCTTGGTGCCTTGTACTTGCCAGGCAGGTGCTGCTCGCCGAGCTATACCCCAACCGCTAATTTTGTCTTGTATTGTTTTGAGACAGGGTGTCCCCATGTAGTTCAGGCTGGCCTTGAGCTCACTTTGAGCCCAGGTTGGACTCAAACTTAGAACCATCGTCCTGCCTCAGCCTCCTGAGTGCTGGGAGCACACCTGGCAATACTACTTTTGGAGGCTGGATTAACAATTATCTAGAGATACAGAATACAGTTAAAAGAAGTGAGAATCCCGGAAAAGGGGAAGACAAGAGAAAGTTTGAGCTTGGCTGTTCTCTACGTGCAGGTCCGAGTACAAGAAACAAGCAGCTCACCCACTCCAGCAGGGCAAGGCCCATAAAGCCAGACCAGCCATGCAGGGCCTGACCAGCCATGCAGGGCCTGACCAGGTAGCATCTGTTACATGGGTCAGAAGTAGCCAGGCAGGTGGCACACACCTGTAATCCTAGCATTCGGGAGGCTGAGGCAGGATTGCTGCTACTTCAAGGCCAGCCTGGGTGACACAGTGAGCTCAAGGTGGGCCAGGACTACATGGTGAGTCCACTGTAGATCTTCCCTCCTCCAAAAAACCAAAACCAAAACCCCATGGTTTACTTTATACCACTGGATAAAACAAGACAAAATAACTTTCTTGAGGAGAATGACAGATAATATTATAATTTCCTGGGCAAAATTATGCAAAGCACGATGCTACTAAGCTGCACTACAGTAAGCCTGTAGCTGTTCCCCTGGCTGTGAGATCTGACTCTGTGAGATTAGACTGTGAGATCTGAAGGGATCCACCTCGAGAATGTTCTCTGTGAATGGAGCCTGTCTGGAAGTCATAAACTTACTCTATGTAACTACTCTTAGAAAAATGAGTATAGTAGTGATTGGAAAAGTTAGCTACAATATACAAGATCAAGTTACTTTGATTGTTAAAGTCATGCTATGCCTCTTACTGTATTCTGAGTTCACTGATGACACACATGCATATCACACATCATAGCTGAGAAATGCATTTATTTTCTGATTACTGGAAGTCGTCATTGGAATTTTAATCAAGGAGCATATTTTAAGCTCGAGGGAATAATGCAACCTAATACTAGTACACACAAGTGGGTTTTCATTTAAACTTACACATTATTAGCAACAAAATGTAGCAGGGGTCGTTTTCCTTTTACTCCAAACTTACTATTTTTAAAATATCTTTTATCAAGACTCTACTATAGACATGGGTGGGAGGACATGATACCAACCAGTAAGGGTCACAGCTGATTACTCAGCCTGGGAACTGAAACCTTGTTTGCAAATAAGTTCACTAGTATGATAGATTTATGAGATTTACATGTGACAGCCTGCAAAGCCCACAGGACACAGCAATCAATTATCTAGTTCATTAGAGTCCAAGCTGCCCCCCAGGCCGCTCTGTGCTGACACAGATACTTGCTGCCGAACCCCGCCCCGCCCCACCCCTGCAACTCAGTGACCAGGACTCTGAATGAAGTGCTCAGCTCTTCCCTGAAGGCCTTGCACAAGGTGCCAGGCTGGGGTGGCTGACAGCAGGGTTTCCACTGCGGGGCAAGGCCGGTCCTCCCTCTGGTAGTGTTTAGCTCCACTCTGAAAAAGTCCAGGTGTGCCCAACCTTGATCCACACACAAGAAACCTCCGCCTGATGTGATGAGCTGCAACCTGGCGGGGCTCATCCCGGCTCATGGACGGGTATGTGACAGATCCCAGAGGTGCTGAGGGAAAACTGTTAAAAACATTCTGAAGGTTTTAGAACTGACGGACTTGACAAAACTACTTGATTACTTAAAATGACTACGGTTAGGTATAAAATATAGCAGTGAAAAATAAAAATTCAAGTATGTAACAAAGATATCTTCATTTTTTTGTAAAAAAACAAAACAAAAAAGGCTATAACAAAGTACCACCAATTACATTTTTAGTTGGGTTTTTTTTTTTTTTTGGCGGTACCGGGAATGGAACTCATGACCTCGCGCTTGCCAGGCAGGCACTTATGCCACTGAGCTAAATCCCCAACCCTCACCAATTACATTTTTGACACAGAAAAGGAACACACTTTTACCTACACACAATCATGAATGTGAAACAGAACTTCACTGTATTATAGAAAGAGTAACTTTTCTGCCCATAAGATGAAGATTACTTGCCAGAACATATGTTTTGAGAAAAAAAGAGACACTACCTGAAGAAAGTTTAAAAAAAAGACAAGACTCACTAGCAGGTACCCGCTGTTAAAAGGGAGATCTTCCCCAATGCTTGCTTGTCCCACTGCCAGCAATGGGAATGTAAGAGCCAAGGATGTAACACACCTGCCCTAGCTCGTCCACAGTGTAGACAGCAACAATGTAAAAGCAACACTGCTTGGGACAGCCCTCACCAAGGACAGGCCCTGGGAAGCGCTCTGACATCCTCACAAGTGGACAGAATGGTACAAATGGGAGACTTCAGAAAACATAAAACATGTACGAGAAATGTAAAATATTTATGCATTTAGTACAAAATGATGAAAAATGACTTCATGGTGCATTTTCCAACAAGTTATTTTTATACATTTTGAAATCTTGTAAAAACCAGATATACTGAAAGGGTTATTTACATTAAGCCAGGCTCATACCTGTAGTCCCAGCACTCCAGAAGGCTAAGGCAGGAAAACAGGTTTGAGCCCAGCTTTAGTGAGACTGTCTCAAATAAAAAGGCTGTCGATGTACCTCAGTGTGAAGGTCCCAGGTCTAATCTCCAGTAATACAAAACAATCCATGAGTGATGATGGGTGATAAAAAGGGCATTTTGTGGGATTGTCTGTCTGTCTGTCAGTGAGACAGGGTCTCACTATGTGGTCCGGACTGACCTTGAATGTGCTATGAAGCCCAGCCTGGCCTTGAGTTCTTGATTCTCCTGCTTCAGCCTCTAAAGTGCTGGGCTTAGAGGTATGCACAACAATGCCTGGGTTGGTAATCAGTTTTTATAGTTTAATTTCCTTTGTTTGGAAGGCTACAGTCCCAAATCACAAAATATGTGCTCTTGTCATCACACAGCAGATCACTTCTTAAATTATTTTTTTATGTGGCACTGGATAGAGCTCTCAAGAAAGTGCCACACACACCAAAGGCGGCAGAAATTTTCAGGCTGACTCTAAAATACAGTACCATATAGAACTGTGTACACAAAAGGCTGCTTTGGAGGTTCTGGGCACTATAAAACCTGTAAGCTGATTAGGACTACAGATAACCACTTCCGCATTTTAGGAAACGGTCAGCACAAGCTTCGAAGGGGCTGCGGTAAGGGCACCAGATGCACACGCATGTGGCACAAGACATAGGGGCACAGTGGCCACCTGGGAGGGGCTAACGTCACAGAGACCCCTGGTTTAAAACAGCTAAAGCCCTCTTCCATGAATCCTGCCACAGAGGAAAACAACATAAATTCTGATAGTAAAGCATTGTCCAATTAGGTTAATATTTTTGGCACATAGCACTTTTAGTTGAAGCTCATTATGCAAAACTCGGAGGGGGGCTCCTTATCTGAAAAGGAAAGTATGCAGATGCCCAGCATGTCAGTGATTTTACACATGATCAGTGCCCACCTTTCCCAGGCAGGCTCCGTGCGGGAGCCCTCGGTGCTCACAGCCGCCATGCACACAGAGGCATGGCCTGGCAGGTGTGGCGTCCTTGCGGGCCTTCTTTTCTGTCAGGATTCAGACCCATACTGTTTCCCGGAAACACTCGATGGCCAATTTCAGAAAACCAAGGCTTGCTACCTTTCCTGATGCACAGTATTAAAATCTGGACCAACATATTTAGGCATTTCATTTATGCTTTCACAATTTAGCAGAACCTACTTTTGATATTTCTTTTAGTAATCTTTCAAACACAGGACAAGGTTTGTCTTAACGTAAACAAAATATAAAAAAAAATTAAAACGCATCCCTAGGGCAGTGACATCCCACCAGAGGCCTCGCTCTGTGTTCTGGAAAGCGCAGTGCTGCCTGCGGCAGCGCCCAGGGAGCCGGGAGGTGCAAGTCTTGGGAAACACTTTAGTACGCCCAGCATGACACCTGGGCATGCCTGTTCGTGAGGTATGGGATGCAAACCAACTCTTCCCCTCCCTGAGCATTTAGGGTACGCTGCAGCTGCTGAATGGATTCCTGCTTTTCTTGGTCCTCTCTTTGTTAGGTCTAAGGTTGATGACGTCTCCGCCGTTAATGGTACTTGACTGACTCAAGCGACTGCCCCCAGAAGTACTGAAGACACCTGTATAATTTGAGGGAAAACAGAGAGGCTGACTTTGATAGAGTGCAGTTACCTGAAACATGCAGTGAAGTATTTTCCAGCATTTACAACTGTTTTCATTTTACTGTATTAAAATGCAAACACCACCACAATTTACTCTCTTGACCTTTTTTTAAGGGGGGGGCAGTATTGGGGTTCCACAGCTTTGGCACTGAGTTACACCCTCAGCTCATTTTTCAGTTTTGAGATAAGTCCTAAGTTGCTAGGTTGCCTGGACTAGGCACAAACTTGTGATCCACCTGCCTCAGCCTCCCAGAGAGCTGGGATTTTGGGCCTGTACCATCAGGTTGAGCTATCTGAGGTATTTTTAAGTGTCAAGCAGTGGTATTAAATACTCATGAGGATGCACAGCCATAGCCACTATGCCCCGCCACTGCTGCTGCCAAGGAAGACTGAGCTCTAAACCTGTTCAACTGTGCTCTCCACTCCCTTCCCCAGCTGGGATCTGCCACTCTCCTCCCTGTCCCAGGACTCTGCCTGCTTCATTCACTTGGAGTCCCGCCGCCTCTCAGGGCCAGGCTCATTTCACTGTTCTACTAACTCTTCTGATTGCTGAGACAAAATACCCAACACCCCAAGTTAAAAGAGCAAAGGTTTATTTAACTCCCAGTGTGTGGAGATTGCAGTCCAAAATCAGCTGGCTGCAGGGCAGGGTAGACATTGCAGAGTGGGGACAGCAGAAGAGAAAGTTTATGAAGGGCAGAAGGCAGCGAGGCAAGCAGGGAATGACCACAGCTCTTTCTATCCCTTCTATCTTACCCACCTGGGGCAGGTGGCACTCACACCCTTCATACTAACACTGCACCATGAACTGATCCCGCATCACGCACTCTGGATTCAGCATCCTCTGAAAAGCCCTGCTGTGTGAGGCTTTGGAGGACATCTAGACCTAAACTATGACAAGCACAGTATTTTTAAGAGTCATCCAGGTTGTAACATACTACAAAATTCCCTTCCTTTTTAAGCTGTTTTTACGTAGGACATTTTGTTTATTCATTCACATGTCAGTGACATTTCAGTATTTAAATTTTTAACCTTTTGGGGCTGGGGATTTAGCTCAGCAGCATAAGCACCTGCCTTGCAAGTGTATGGTCGTGAGTTCGATCCCTGGTACCGGTAAAAAAGAAAAAGACAAAAAAAAAAAAAATTTAACCT
This sequence comes from Cavia porcellus, assembly GCF_034190915.1. Taxonomy (NCBI): domain Eukaryota; kingdom Metazoa; phylum Chordata; class Mammalia; order Rodentia; family Caviidae; genus Cavia; species Cavia porcellus. The sequence continues at coordinate 3,044,866 of NW_026947493.1, forward strand.
TTTATTTATATTTTTCTTTTTTTTTCTTTGAGAACTAACAACTCCTTTTGGTTTTTTGGTTTTTGGGGTTTTTTTTTTTTTTTTTTGGTACCAGGGATCAAACTCACAATCTTGTGTTTGTTTGCCAGAAAGGCGCTTGTGCTACTGAGTTAAATTCCCGCCTTTTTCATTTATCTAAGATATCGCTGTGTTCCCTAGATTCGGCTCAACCTCAAGATCTTCCTGTCTCACCTCATAAGTACCAGCACTATGGGGTCCCTGTCACCATCATCAGCTGCCTCTACTGTACAGTATATGTATATGAGTATGTATGTATTGGTCTTGCTCAGTTGCCCAGGCAGGACTCGAATTTGCAATCCCTATGCCTCTGCTTCCCAAGGGCTGGATTTACAGATATGCACCACCAAATCCAGTTTGTTTACTTTTAATAGCTTATACAAAAAAGGCTTGGTGACGCATGCCTTGTAGTCCCTGCTACTCACCACAACTTCAAGCCTGGCCAACACAATGAAACTCCTCAACAACGACAAACAGGCTGAGGCAGCTCAAGGGACACAGTGAGTCCCCTTCTCAGCAGCTCCTGCCCTGAGCTAGTTTTCTTCCCCAGGAGATCACTCTCAGTTTTCCCAGGCATCTTTCTAGAAGTTTATGCATACACAAGCAAAATGTCCGTTTCCTCCCTTTTCTGTATCAACCACAGCACAGTCTCTACACCATTCTGTATTTCTTCACTAACAACATATTTTGAAAATCTGAAATCAACTAATAACTTCACATCGTGTACCTTCCTGGAGAATAGGCGATTTATAGTTTGCAGTATTTGAAAGTTTTATGGTAATAAATGCTACATACATAAATGCTGGTAGTAACATAGGCTTTTTTCTTATTTAGGCTAAAACAACAACATAAAGGTAGCCCACAGGCAAAGTGACAAACAGATCAAAGGATAAACTGTTGGGGTTTCCATCTTTTTTTTTTTTTGTCTTTTCTGTTTTTATGGGTATCAGGGATCTAACTCACGACCGCCTGCTTGCAAGGCAGGCGCTTATGCCGCTGAGCTAAATCCCCAGCCCCGGGGTTTCCATCTTGACATGTGCAGAGCTCTCGTTTACACTGAGCCAGCACCTCTAGACACTGTGACACAGGAACAACAGGTAATCATGCCAGCTCTCACCCACAAGAAGCCTCCAGCCAGGAGGTGAGGGCAAGCAGACACAGTACTGTGTCTGAAAGGTGACCTAAGACCCCACAGGTGGCGCAAAGCAAGCACTGATCCGTAAGGCGGGAAAAGTTGTGGAGACTGGGACAGCAGCAGGCGGTCACAGCCACTTCCACAGCCAAGCATGCCCTAGAAGTAATGCGCAGCTCAGACTGGGACGCTGGGTGCGGTCCTCTCCTCCAGGAGAAAGGGCAGTGGGAGGTACATGGCAGACAAGGACAGGCCCTTCCCACGCCGTGTGGAGAGCGCCGAGCCAGGGACCCACAGGACCGGCCTAACAGAGGCCTGACTGTTCACCAGGCATCCACGGAACCAACAGCATCATTGCACACACAAGAAAAATGGCAAAATAAGAAACAGGAAGCCAGGAGCAGGGTAAGAGCCACATTAATGATGTACGGGCTGCTGCACATGCAGCAGGGCATGGAAGGCAGATGCAAACGCCCGAAAACCCACCCAGAAGCTGGGAGGCAGCAGGTGCAGGTCTCAGCTTCCCCGATGCCACAGCGCAGTCAGCAACCATGAAAAACACAAAACACACTCATTCCGTGGGCTGCTGAAATTCTGCTGGCGTTAACATGCGAAAGAATCACTGACAGGTAATGACCAAGGTGGTAGAGGCAGCGGTAACAGAGCACAAGCACAGACTCAGGACAGGCACTTTAAAACTCCTTTCTAGCCAGGTATGGTGTGCACGCCTGTAATCCTGGCATTCAGGAGGCCAAGGCAAGAGGGTCACTGTGAGTTCAACGCCAGCTTGGGCTACAGTTAAGTTCAGCCTGAACTACATCTCGAGATCCTGTCCTGAAACACAAAACCCACTTCTTTTCTATAAACGACAGACCTTTACAAAAAGTTATCTCTGCTGTATTTTCTGTATTAAATGGACTCATAAAGTGAAAAATCCTTTTAACACAATCTACCTTTCAATAAGACATCTGACACTTTTAAGTTCAACAACCAACAATCTAACACTTTTTAAATAACATTTCTTAAAGAAATGTCCATATTACATATAAAAAAGTAAATGTAATGATAATGAATGGAGGATAACTGCTCAGTAAACATGGGTTGAAATTTCCTGGGTACTTACCAATTTTGTTACTACTTGAATGCTTTAGTTCTGGATTCTCAACTGTTTGTTGTTTGAGTTTCTGAAGATATTTTTCAGCCAAATATTTAAAAACTAGAATAAACACATATACTAGGTCAGTATGATTTATGCAACTATTACCTATAATATTTATATTTACTAAATAAATTTAAATTGGAACTAGAAACAACAATCTAGATAAAAATTCAGCTCTCAAAAATTATATGAGCAGTATCAAGTACAATAATAATGGCAACAATTATATAGTAGTATTTTATTAAAGAAATAATACCTGTAGTCATTAGCTCTTCTCTTCTATTTCAACTTTATTTATTTTCAGTGTTTAGAGACAGAGTTTCACTTAGTAGTTCAGACTAATCTTGAACTTACTATGTAGCTCTAGGAGGCCCTGAACTCACAGCAATCCTCCTGCCTCAGCCTCCTGAGTGCTGGGGCTGCAGTATGTCATACTCAGCTGATAATTAATACTTAGCAGGCTTAAAACTTGTCTACTTTCTTTAGAGAAAAGTCTCCAGAATAAACACCCATTTGCAATCTTACAAGCAACAATTCTGGGTTTTTATAATTTTTATTTATATGTATTTTTTTGGTACCGGGGATTGAACTCATGACCTTACACCTGTCAGGCAGGCACTTATGCCACTGAGCTAAATCCCCAGCCCAAAGCAACAATTCTGGAATGAGAAAAGTCAGCAGCTTCTTTTCCAAATTCCCACTCTGAAATTGGGAAATATAATTAAGCCAATTAAGGTCACTGTAATGGCCTAATAGAATATCTAATGCCATGATTTTTAAAAGATATAAATAAAAACACATACATGCATACACATTTGCACTCAGGTCTTTAGAGGCTGGGACACAGCTCAGTGGCGCAGCACCTGCCTGGCAAGCATAAGGTCCTGAGTCTGATTCCCAGTACCGAAAACAAACAAATAAAAACAAATCACTTTAGATCTTTAAAGATAATAAAACCCTAAACCCTACCCGACTTGCTTGTAGAAAGTAGTAAGTATTCATTAGTAAGTAAGGACTATAAATTTAAATAACGCCTTTAAATTTTACTTAATGTCAGGGTACCAAAAACTCCCACAGAAACACAACAGAAAAGGCTTTCTGAAGAAACAGTATTTGAAGGTGAAATTTACCTTCGTTCACATTGAGATCTTCTTTCACTGATGTTCTGTAGAATCTGAGCTTCAACCTTTTGGCCAGTGCCTCCGCTTCCTCACTGCACACCAATTAAAACATGTGTGAGGGACCTGCTGCCAGCTCTGCGTACACGGCTCTGGACCCTGCTCCTCGGGTCAGGCTGGCGGGTGCTGGGCGGCCCTAGGCCTGCAGACCACTCACAGGTCTGCTTGGGGCACTTTAGACAATGCCCAGGCAGGCAGAGCCAGGGAGCCAGCTCTCTCCAAGCACCTGAACTGAACGGGAGCTTCAGGCTTCCTTACACTTGGGAGAAACGCCACCCACAACCCTGTAACTGTAAATGGGACACTGTCCTATAAAGTCTTGAATCTCCAGCTATAAAATAACTAAGTATCATTCTTTAACATTTTAATTAATTTTCTCCCTTTTTAGAAGAATACTTGAATTTAATTACAACCTGAAAAGTCTGACACTGAATTACATCTTATTCTTACAGGTCACAAAATAATTTTGCTGCCAAAGACCAAGACCAGCATATTAATGTGAAGTCTACAAGAAAGGGCTCCTAATTTACTTTTACGAGGACTCTGGTTTTACTTTTTCTGCAATAAAAGAAGCCATGCTCCAAGATAGTCCCTCAGCTCCTGGCCTTCAGAGCCTTCCCACCTGTCCTATGGATTGGTCTAGGTGCCCAGAAAATCCTAATGAAGCGACAGCAGGTGACTTCTGAGGCCAGAGCACAAGGGGCACCATGGCTTCTGTCCATGGCTCCCCCACTGGGGGAACAGCTGCCTCTCTACAAGGCTGTCACATAACCCTAAGGAGAGGCTCACTGATCAGCACAAGAGCTGCCCCGGAACCAGACCTATGGGCACTGTCAGACCTCTGTGTGACTAGCCTACACCATGAGCCAACCCCACACAAAATCTCTCAGCTAAACTACAATCCAATTCCTATAGAAACCGTGATTGGAAAACTGTTTGAGGGTTTAAGTCCCTAAGTTTGAGCTAGTTTATTCTGCACCAACAGATAACAGAATATTTCTTTTTCATTTGTTCATCTGTTTTTTTGAGACAGGGTCTCACTATGTAGGGCAGGGTGGCCTTGAATGTACTATGTAGCCCAGGCTGGCTTTAACTCTCTGTGCTCCTTCTGCCTCAGCCTCCCAAGTGCTGGGATTACAGGCATGCGCCACCATGATCGGCTGAGAATGCATTTTTAAAAAGGTAAAAACCAAGCAAAGATTTTCAAAGCTAGCAAAAATAATAAATGCAACAAGTAACTATTGGCTGAGATTATCTGGATGCTGAACTCCATACAGATTTGAGGCTAATGATTTAATAATGATATACAAAACTATAGGAGCCTGACTTTTCCACTTCAGTTCAGCAACACAGGACAGCTAGTCGGCTTCAAACACCCCGCGATGCTTTTCACAATATCTAGGCCTCAACAAGGAAGGCTGACTTTGTGGTATAAGGACTTAAGACAGTAATTCTAAAAGGCCCTTTTAAACTTATTTCGTTAATTTTTGTCATGTAAAAATCAATGTGAGACTTGGGGGGTCTCCTACCCCAGACATGGCTATCTTACTTCTTTATACAAGAATCGTCCAGGAGGTCAATCTTGTTTTGGACCAGCACAGTTGGTATCTCTCCAACTTCAGCAACTACCTTTTCTCTCCAGCTGGAAACTGCTTCGAAAGATTCCCTGTCGATAGTAGAAAACACAAGTACACAAGCCTGGGCTCCTGTAAGGTCACAAAGTAAAAGTGTTGTTTACATTAAGGAACAATCTGTGTTCTGAATACATGAATGGGGTGGGCCAGAGGTGATTTCTACCTGCTCCAGCCAATTTCCATGCAGACCAGAACTAAACCTGTCTCTGCAACACTGCTTTCTTAGCTTACCACGTAAACCCTTTCTAACCCAAAGAACCTTTTTTTTTTTTTTTTTGGAAGTATAACGATTTTCAAACACACTTACGTGTGTCAAAGTACCCTCAAACCTGCATTTTTCCAATATTAAAAGACCCAATCAAAACCTGGGCAACTGAAATAAACAGACACTTGTTAGAATAAGTACAAATGGTCAATAACACATGGAAAAAACATTTGACACTGCTGGTCATTAGAGAAATGAAAATTAAAACAATGCTAAGATTTCATCTAACTCAAAAAAGAAAAAAAAGTGTGGGGGGGAGCTATCATCAAGAAACCAAGTAGCAACAAATGCTGGTGAACCTACAGGGAAAAAGGACACGCGCACTCCTACATTTATACCAGCACAATACATAATAGCTAAATCTTGAAAGTGGCCTGTATACGTCCATTAACAGATGAATGGATAAACAAAGTGTGCTATTTACACGCAATGGGGTACTACTCTCCCATGAAAAAGGATAAACTTGAGTCATCTATAGGAAAATGGATGCACCTTCAGACCACAATGTTAAATGAAATGAATCAGGCACACACATTTAAATATCACATGGTTCCTTGTACATGGGAAACCCAAGATACAAATAAAGAGCAAAATTACAGATGGATGACAGGAAGTGCAGACAAAGATCTTTTGCAAAAGTGAAGGGGACCAAGACGTGCCGGAAGAGGTAGGGGAGGGAAGGGGGACACAAAAAGAACTGAGGACATGGTGCGAACCAGCACCAACTCCCCAGGACAAAGGTAAGTGTTGTGCGCTGTAAACATGTAATAATAAAAAATAAACACTGAAAAAACGAGGCTACAGGATCCCTTGGGTTCTTTCTTTGACCTCAAATTCTTTACTGACACTAGTCATCGTCTGCAAAGTCAACACTTTGAAATTATCTGTTGTAGCGACTTATGTTCTTCATTTCTTTTTCTTTTTGGTTTTTTGAGACAGGGTCTCACTAGGTAATTCATGCTGGCCTTGAACCTTAAACTCACTCAGTAGCCCAAGTTGGTCTCGAACTTGAGGGGATCCTTGTGCCTCACCTGAATGCTGGCATTACAGGCAAGTGCTACCACGTCCAGCTGTACCTTCTTAATTTTTAAACGCAGCCAGTTAATGTTTTCTATTCTTCTATTCACAGAGACCATAAAGTTTCACTATTCAGCCTTCCTTCAATCCCATCTACCCTAAGAGTGACAGCATTAGAACAGCTGCTTCATCAATAGATTACAGCAAACCACCAAAAACAACTTATTACTATAAGCTACAAACTGCTACACTCACCCACATATCAAGAGAGACCTGAATGCATTGGGGGTCAGTGATACATTTGCTAACAGCAAATATCCCATTCCCAATTAGTGAGATCATTCCTAAGCAGCTACTGCAATTCAGAGAAACATTCCTGCAACAGGAAAGCAGGCAGTGCTCCTGTGCTGACTTCATGGAAAGCCTTGGGGGTGCCGCTGACCTGCTCTGAAGGTGAGGCAAAGACCAGCATCACCTGGGCACTTGCGGAAAATGCTGCCAAACCACCGTCCCCAGGAGTCATGCGCATATTCAAGTTTGAGAAGCAGTGCTGGAAATCTGCCAAGGACACAAGGTGATAGGAAATACAACGCACTGTGCATTCCTAATTATTGACACTGTTTTCAACTTAAAATGCTTGGCCCTTATTCTTTTTGACACTGCATGCCATTTAAAGCACACGCTATTATTCAATGGGCCAACCTATCAGATTCTAATTTCAAAACAAAGGAGACTTCTGCATGGTCTGAATTCAGTTGTTTCTTCACTTTTACATTTCTACTTGGGCACTTAATCAGGGCTATTTTGTGTCCAACAATTTATATTCATTTGTTTCTGAAAAAAAGGTACTTTTTAAAACAGGAGAAATTTCCTGGATGTGGTGGCTCACCCCTGTAATCCCAGCACTCGGGAGGCTGAGGCAGGAGGATCGTTGTGAGTTCCAGACCAGCCTGGGCTACAAAGCGAGGTCAAGGCCAGCCTGACTGCATAGCGAGACCCTGTCTCAAAAACACCAAAAAAAAAAAAAAAAAAAAAAAAAAACACAGGAGAAATGTCCTATGTGCATAAACTCAGATAGCAGGTTTCAAATCTATAACTTTATTTTTCTATACCACTAGTCATTTTTCCTTGGGACTTAATGGAATTCAGGGTACTCTAACCCTGAAAACATGGCATTTTGGCATAAGGAACACTTTAAGCTAAAGGCATCTAAGGAACATCTGAGGCATCTGAGGACTCTCTGACCCTACTGCCCCGAAGTTAAACAACACCCTCGGAGACAGGCGCTCTCCCCACACCTGGAAGAGGGGACACCTTCATCTCCGGAAGAGGGAGGAACTCCAAGAAGAATCGAAACAGATGGGCTGGCTAAGCTCCCTCCAGTTCACTGCTCTTTGATCCTTTTCCTGCATTTTTGCATGATTTTCTACTATTCCACGAACCTAGAATAAAGATGCTGAGGCTTATCAGTTTCTTTGAATCTTCATTTCCTTATGAAGGCTCCTGTGCTACAAAAAAGTTATATTAAATGCCTAACTGCAGGCTAGTTTGCTAATGTGTCTTGCTAGTAAGACCATCAAAACCAAAGGTAGAAGGAAAAGGGTTATTTTTTACTCACCTGTAAAGCAAAGTCATAGTGAAAATTATTTTCTGTTCTATGCATCTTTCTGTACTAAGCACTGGTTGCTAATGCCTGGAGCACACTCTCTTCAAGTTTTAAAGGACTCATTACAGATCCCAGAAGGCTTCCTAATAGGATCTGTGCTCTGCTATAACCTCTTTCTAAGAAAGTCATGTTTTAACCTATCTCATGATGCCATCAAGTCAACAACCCAAGTGCACAATGAGGATTCTGAGCGACAGTTATGGTACACTAGGTCTTAGGGAGGGGCAGGGGCAACCACAGGGTCTCACTGTGAACTCCTTCTGTTGGCCAGGCTGGACTCAAACTCACCGTGAGCCTCTTGCTCTAGCCTTCACATGTGCTGCAACAGCCAGCAGTAGGTCTTTGGCATTATAATAAAATTTAACTTTTATAATTTGTTAATGTTTTATGTAACATGAATAATTCATTTCTAGGATTTAAACCAGAGTCAGAATTGTTTGGTTTTTATTTTTCTTTTGGTACCAGCAATCGAACTCAGGATCTCGCAATTGCCAGGCAGGCGCTCATGCTGCAGAGCTGTATCCTCGGCCCTCAGAGTCATAATCGTGTAAAGTATAGTCTATCACTAAGTCTGTGTCTTAACTCATTTTCCCAGCCTCTCTCCTCCTTCTAGTCTTTACTTCGACCTAATGACATTGTTATCTAAATCCATACTAGCAGCAGATAGCCTAGATGGCATTAGGAGACCGTTTCTGGCCTGTATGGTAACCACTTGGGCTAGGCGGTATAGTTCTAACCTCTGCTAGATGAGCAAGATGGGGAAATTAATCTAACTACTGCAGTCAGGTCAAGGGAGATCTCATCAGAGAAGAGCTTAAGATTCACAGTAGTGGGCCACAGCAGTGGGCCAGGACCCTGTCTGTCCAAAGATATAACCAACATAGCAGTCTCGCAACTACAGATAGCAGCATAAGAGGAACTCTGCACAGCGAGAAGGCAAGGACAGGAGAGGTGGTGAACAACAATCACAACAAACCACAGCTAAATGCTATCTTACTTTCAGACTTTGCTATTAAACAAATCTATAAACTTTATTTATACTTTAAGCCAGTTTGAAATTGTTCTCAGCAGCCAAGAGCTTTCTCATGGAGCCCCAAAGGAAAGCATAAAAGAATATTTGATGTAACATTTCTCAAATTTATGTAAAATTGCTATTTCTTCCATAATTCAAACTATATTGTGATAAATGTTCATTTTTGCAATTTAGGAGAAGCAGCAGCTCAAGCTAAAGATTTACCTCAATTTCCCACCTTCTCTGCCGTTTTAATTAACATGTGCCTGCTGGCTTGAACCACCACTGGGCAGCTTGTACCACTGGTGGCACAAATGGATTAATAAAATGAATAAAAAGCTGCCTGATGGGACAGCCATGCATGTACCACTGGTGGTTCAAACTGCCTAGCAGTGAGACATACAAATCCTAGGCCTATTATGAGAATGTTAAAAGAAAGTTACATTCTGAAGATAAGCTTTTAACTTATAAGCTTGAGACCATTTTATATTAAAATGTTAAACACAGGGAAAGCAAAGGTATTTAAAGCCATTTTATATATATATATATATATTTTTTTTTTTTTTTTTTTTTTTTGGGGGGGGTGGTGGTGGTGTGTAAGATTGACCCTAAAGGCTCAGGCACATTAGGTAAGTATTCTATTCTATTCCTAAGACTGTCTCCAGCCCTTTTTATAATCTATTTTAAGACAGTCTTGGTAAACTGCCCAGGCTGGCCTTGAACTTGTGATCTTCCTGCCTAAATCTCCTGGGATTACCAGTCTGAGTCACCATGTCTGATTGAAGCCTTTTTATTCCAAATGAAACACAGTGGAGAAGAACTTAAACATCTTCCATAGACAATTAAGATGTAAATACTGCAATTACGGAAGTTTAATTCTGGCAAACTTTTGTAGTAAACATACTAAAGAGAAATGGTATGATTTCTGGAAACCTAAGAAGTACTAAATTATATTAACTACACAATAAACTGCATAATATACTTAAGTAATAATCTTGGACACAAAATGTTCTAAGATAACAATTACTAGAAGGATTAACGAGACTTAAATAGTGGGAAATGAAAATACTTTTGGCTACCTAGTCGTTTTTTAAAATTAGGCACTCAACCTACTTAACTAGATGGTTTCAATTCACATTCACTCCCCTCTCCCCATCTCTTTCTCTTGCTATCTTTCTCTCTCTCTCTATAATGGAGACTGACCCCAAGACCTTATACAAGCTAAACAAACACTCTTACCACTGAGCTATATCACAAACCCCATTTTCTGTATTTTGTTTACAATGAATTACATCACTTTTCACATTTGGCCAGTTTTATTTTTAGTTAAATATTTTATTTTAGGATAACTGTTATTGTGAAAATCTCATATAATACTTTTGATTACCGAAGTGTCAGTGCTGATGAAATTCATTATTTGATAGAAGTATCATCTGCTCAAGAGCCTAGAGGAGGAATAATATAATTCTCAACCTTTTCTATGCTCCTGGCTGACCAAGAAGGATAATCAAAGCTGGTAGGGATGGGAGGCCCGAGGACACAGCCAGCAAGAAGCAGGACAGTGGTGACCTTAGTGGTGACCTGAACTCTCATGAAAATAAAGGTTTCACAAAGCAGCCGTGGAAGTCAAGTCCTTTTAGTACCAGGTAAGAAAAGCAACTTCTTTAGTCCATTTTATGTTAGCACAATTACATTTTTTGGCCTTATTTTTATACATTTGCAAAAGGAGAAAAATATGTTCAAGAACTCCTCAAATTCACCCTGCTTTTCAAGTCAATCTGGGAGGTTTTTTTGTTTTTGTTTTTGTTTTTTGGTACCAGGGATCGAACTCACGACCTCGCACTTGCCAGGCAGGTGCTTACACCACTGAGCTAAATCCCTGGCCCAAGTCTATCTGTTTTAAATAATAGGTATAAATCTTCATACATAATACAGTAGCAACAAGCCACATCAATAAAATCAGTAATAAATCTATCTAGAAGAAAAGTTTATACAATCATATAAAAAGGCCATTAACACTATCAACTGGAAATTTTATTTACATAACACTGTTAGAGAAGTGTACCCTTACAATGCTGTTTGAATATTTTTAAGTGCTGCTTCTACAATAATTCTGGACACAAGCATACTCCCTGTCAAGTTGTGTAAAGTAACACATCAAATGTAAGGTTTCTGACCTCACTTTCAATGGAACTAATGCAGGACACTTTAAGAGACTGTGAACAAATCATTACAATTTCCAAGTTTTTAGGACTATTTAGTATTTAACTATTATCATTCCAGTTATAAAGAAAAAATAACCCAACTAGCGGTCATGGTGACAAACTATATAATTCCAGAATTCTGGAAGATTGAGGCAAGAAGATCTCAAATTCCAGCTAAGTCTGGACAACATATGAACACCTTTCCTCAAAATAAAAAATAGAAAAAATCTGGGAATGCAGCTCAGTGCAGAGGCCCTGGATTCAATCACTAGTACCGGAAAACAAAAAATTAACCCAAATGATACAGCTTCCTAAAATTGACTGAATTCACCTGAGCCAACAGGTGCTAAGGCAATGGAACTGGGAAGACAAAGACCAAAAACCCAAACAAACCAAAGAGTACTATAACTCCATAAGTCAGAATCTCAAGTAAATCAAGGGATACACAAACTTACAGAAGAAACTCAAAAAAGATTAAATTTTTTCAGGGATGGAGACCACAGAAAGTTTCACAGATTTCTGAACTACTATGCAGAAAAGCAAAGGACACAAGAAAGCATTTCACACTTAGTGTAAAAAGCAAAACAGAATCTGGAGACATTTTAAGAATGAAGTGCATGGGCAACCAGCAGGAAATGAGGCACAGACACACAACCACAAAGTCCTGGGTATGTAATGCTCAAACACTTGAACTTATGACAGTACTTCAAATTATAACTATGGAACTGAACTGACAGTGTGAAGGATAAAGTAATTTTTAAAAATTGCACTTAAGTTTTCAAAGAAAAATGAAGCAAGGAAGTCAGCAGAGAGTGGAGAAGAACAAGAGATCCTGAAGGTGAAGGCAGGTGAGGTCACCAAACACATCTTTTGGAAAAGGGCAGAGACCTGACTAAGCCAGTGTGTGAAGTGCCTGGCAGCTCCGAGCACCCATTCAAGAGATGCAGTCACTACACCAACACTCAATCACAGTGGTCCTGCTCTCTCAGGGAGTTCAGGAGCTCAGATGCACACCCGAGATAGTGGGGCTCAACTGGGCTGGACACTTTGCAGAGTAAGTACATGCAGGGAACACAGGGCAGGGAGTTACAAGAGTTGGCAAGCAAATGTTCATAGGCCTACAACAAGTACACTGATGATCAAAAGATGTAAAGCTATGTGAAAGTCACAGTAAAAAGTGGCTAGTGGTGCCACTGGACCCAAATTCTCAATGTGTTCAAGGACAGTTAAATGAACACAGACAATAAAGCTAGCAAGCTAGAATGAATGATCAGAAAATGGGAAACTTTACAGAGCATTAAAGATAATAAAAAAATAACTGGCCTTAAGAAGGACAAGGAAATGGGTAAAGAGCTGAATCTTCAGACAGCAACCTTGGGTTTAATCCCTAGCACCTTCATTAAAAAAAGAGTAAGTCAAATGCCAGTGCTATCAGATGCCACAGTACTAAACACTTGCTGATATGAGTCATCAAATATTTACTTGTTCTCAGGCTGTAATGCTACATGATACGAGGTCAAGCTTTCAATTATATTATTCTGTCACATCAATCACCACTAGCAGTGGGATGGAAGAATATAGAAATGTACATTTATTTTTGTGCAACTAGAGATTGAATCCAGAGCCTTCACACTGAGCTATCAACAGCCCATTGTTTGATCTTTATTTTGAGACACTACTAAGATGCCCAGGGCAGGTTCAAACTTGCAATCCTCCTGCCTCAGCTTTCCAGAAATTACAGGTATGTGCCACCACATCTAGCTAAACATTAAATTTCACACTCAAAAACAAAAGGAAAAAATCTACAGGAAAACTTTAAAGGAAATTTAGATTCAACTGAGCCTTTCTTGAGATATACCTTCAAACACTGAACCGTATCACTGCGGTCCTTCCTTTCACATGTACTTTGCCTTGAACTCCTAAGCATGGAAAAGACAGTACTGCACAGTTTCACATGCTGCAACAAAATGCCATCAAATCTGCAGGGGCTTTGCTTTTCATATCTGAGTTTCTGTGCTTACAGCAGAGTCACTGCCTGGGCATTAACAGAACAGGCATTTAACAGTTTCTGACTGATTCAGTCTGAGATCACCTATGCAGGTCATATAATTTCTAGACAGACTAGATATCTATAGTACAAAGTGTCATTCACTAGTGAATTGGGGTTAAAAAAATACTTTCATATTGATTCAGCTACTTTTTAAATTTTACTTTTGTTGTGGTGCTGAGGATCAAACCAAGGCTGGGCCTTATGGTGATACTAGGTAAGCACTCAAACCACTGAGCTAGAACTGACACCTTACTCTTCGTAAAGTGAAATCCTCACATGGGAAACAAAAAAAGCAGAGTTCTTTCTCTAGCCAAAAAAAGCCCAAATAATTAAAAAAATTAACCAAATAAAGTCCCACATTTTACCTCGGTAATAGGCCTTTGTTATAGCATCAAATTCCTCTTGACCTGCAGTATCCCATAACATTAATCTGACATCTTCATCATTAATTCTGAAAGAGAGATTAGCTTGTTCAATATGTAAAAATTTTTTTATAGTACGGCTTTGTGTATCTTTTTATTTTTGAAATACAAATACATTAAAACTATTGTCAGTTTTACTCCACAGAAGCCTGAGTAGTTACTTTTAAAAGTACATGGTATTTTCAACAGTGATAGCAAAGCTATAGCTTCAGAAGTCTTGTCCTTCAACAAAGGTCACGAGCAGCAGTGGCTCTAAGACTGGCCATGCTGGGAGGGGGAATTCCCTCAGGCCAGGGCCCACACGCCTTTCACCACACCATGTCACCCCAGTGACAGGCTGAGACATTTAAAAGCAACAGCCTGCCTGCATGGTCGTCCTGGCAAACATTCACTCTACTCTGTCACACAGCTGACTCTTCTTGTGGGCACAGTTATGGCCCACCATGTTTTTTGTTTTTTTTTTTTTTTAATTCTGGCTCAAACTTAGGGCTCGGCATGTGCTGAGCAAGAGCACTACCACTGAGCTATGTCCCTGGTCTACACTGCTGTTATGAAAGCTGAATTAGCAAATCTAACCCACTTTGCTCTAAGGGATACGTTACTGGGAATCTCTGGTTATATTTTCACCAACTGATCAATACATAATCTTGCTTTAAGTGTTTCTAAAGAAATTTTATTAATTGTTAATTCCTTAACACTGAATTCATGCCCAAGACTTCCACCAACATAATAGTGGGGTTACAAATCACTTTTATCAAGTAGATGAATTTGCAATTAGCCTATGACTAATGAGGATCAACTATACACTTAAAATATTAATTTGGTTTCAAGTATTAAGTACAAAAAATAAACACTGTAATCTCAGCACTCGAATGACTGAGGCAGGAGGATCATTCCAAGTTCAAGACGAGCCTGGACTACAAAGTGAGCCCCAAGCCAGCTTGAACTGCATAATGAGATCCTGTCTTAAAAAGACAAACAAATTTTAAAAAGTAAAATAAATAAACTAAAATAAATATCATCAAGAATTAAAATGAGTCCTCTTAAAATACATTCTAAGAAAAGAAGCAATATGGCGGCACACAAAAGTATCAGATTGGGAATTATTATTTAAAACAATGAACACAATCATATTTGCTTGATGCTACTATTATCTAAGCCATTAAATCAGATTTGTTTAATGGTTCTTCTTTCTTTTTTCTTCTTTTTGGTCTTTTTTGAGGCAGGGTTTCATGATTTGGTTGAGGCTGGCCTTAAACTCACAGCAATTCTCCTGCCTCAGCCTCCGAGTGTTGAGATTATAGATGTAAGCCACCATGCCCTGCTAATGGTTATTTCTGTAATACATTTTAGTTTGTCTCCTATAATCTAAAAGTCTTGAAACATCTCAAGAATAATAACAAAAAATATTACTATGAAATGATGTAGAATCTAATTAGATTTTCTAAAATAAGATTTCCTTTCTATAAGCATACCTAATCCTCTCAAATCTGTTTATTTCTTTAGAGTAAATGTGAATTATTAATTTTCTAACATTTATATACTCTTCCAAGAGAACAGACATTCTAAACAAAAGAAGTTTATAATATAGGAGATGAAAATTATTCTGAGAGACAGGCAGCTTTCTTCAAAATAAAATAGACGGAAATTTCATTGGAGTCAAGTTATCAGTTTGTGTTTAGAACACTTGAAGGTATAACTAATACACAAGCACATTATAAGACAAGAAAAAAAGGGGGAAAGAGAGAAGAAACAGGAATATAAATGATAAAAGGGAAAAAAGATGAAGAAAAAAGAAAAAGATACATACGCCATCAGCAACAGTCCATTGAGCATTACCACTAGTTGCCTAATCTTATAATTAATTACAAATATTAGCCTAACCACTGTAATTTATTGCAAGTAAGTTATTGCAAAGAAAGTCTTAGACATAGTTCATAAATCCAAACCAAAAGAATCAAAGAGCTAGACACATACTGTATTTGTCGCTCCAAAAAATCAACTCCAATGGTTTTCTTGTAGTCTTTTGTAAAAACGCCTTTGCAGTACCTCTGAATCATACTTGATTTTCCAACTGCTCCGTTCCCTACAACCACCATCTTGATGGCCACTTCCATATCTTCCTCCAACATTTTTAAAGTAGAAATAATTTCTGTATCAACTCCAATTCCAGGTATAGAGTCTTCTGTCAGATCTGGGATTTAAGATAAAATTATTTTTCATAACACAAAAATTGTATAAACTACAACTGTTTAATCAGGAAATAGTTACACTGCATTGTAAGAATTTGGCCTTGGCTCCACCTCTTTCAGACAATGTAAATTTTGTGAAAGGTGAAATGATTTATTTTTAATACTTTATCAGTGGCATAAAGCATGATATGTACCAATAAATGCCTAAATCTAGGGATAGGGATACAGCTCAGCAGCAGAGTATATGTCTGGCAAGCATAAGGTCTTGACTTTGATATCTGGTACCCAAAAAAAGAGAGAAAGAAAAGAGAGAGAAAAATAAATGCCTAGATCTGTGTAGTTCTCCCTTCCACAGAGATGAAGACTATAGCAAGTGAAGGTGAGGTGTGATTTAAAGCTGCCATTTACTAGTTCTGTTTTTTGAATAGTTATTGCTTAACCTCTTTGCTTTAGTATCCTGGTAATAGTATCTACTTCACAGAGTTGTTGACACATAAAAAGAACTTCCCACATATGAAATAGAGCTTGCAAAAACTGCTTCTGTTACACAGTAAGCCCCTACAGTGTATCACCAAGCAGGCAACAAACACAAAATCTGAAAAACTCTTTTCAACCTCACAGGTAAATGTCTTATAATGAATGTCTCCAAAGAAAGGTTTTGCAATAATAATATGCAACTAAGTGTCAGAACTGGGCTCTCAGTTACACTAGTTCACTGTTTAGTCTGCAATGAATCTTGCACAAATAATCCTATACCATGCATTCTCTAATTTCACACAATAATTACTCATAATGAAAGTAGCAGAATGTGCACCCTTTGCATTTTAAACTAGCAGAATACTCAATTTCTTTGTATTTCTTCTTTAAATTAATAGGTGCCTACCTCTGTAGCTATTATATTCCACTGATCTTACTGAAAACCTATTTATACAATCATAACACAGAGTGAGTCTGAAATATGAAGAATCTTTCTTTGTTCTCTATAGACTCTCAACAACTGCCCCTAGAACTTCAAAAAGTTGCATGACTGTAAAATTATATAGGAGAACTTGTTAAAGTTTGCATTCTGGGTCTCCAGTTCACAAGGGCTTTGGAATCAGTTTCAAAAATAAGTACAGAAGCCTGGTGTGGTGGTACATGATCCTTGCACTAGAGAGGCAGAGACAGATTGACAGTTCAGTGCCAGCTTGAGCTATCAAGCAAAACCATCTCAAAAATTAAATCAATACAGAAACAAAATAAACACAAAAGTATGTAGTTTAGATTTCCCTCCAACAGAGATGTTCTCTGGCAATCCTGAGCAGTGACAGCTTCAGGACCCTTGCACCTTTTGAAGCTGTATTCTCCCCTAAGGCAAGAACCAAACCTGCAGGACAACCAGGGTCAGGGCCCTTTCTGACCAATGTGAGATTCCTCTTTTAGCTGAGGCTCTCTCTCAAGTTAGAAAACTAAACTAATAACTTCCTATAAACAAAGATGCAAAACTTTCTGACAAAAATATAAATAAACTTAATTCAGCGTATTTAAAAAATACTATACCATTGATTCTGAGAATGTAAGGCTGGTTCAATGCTTGAAAGCCAATCAACATAATTCACCACATTAATACAAAGAAAAAATTACATCACGGTATCAACAGATACAGAGAAAATACTTCATAAAATGCAACACTCATTTGTGAGGGAATAAAAAAAAAAAATCTCAGAAACCAAAAATAGAATAAGACTTCCCCAAATCAATAAAGGGCATTTATCACCTAAAAACCTAGTTTTAACATCATTCTTAATTCGAGAGACTGCTGTATTAGTCACTTTACTATTGTTAGGACAAAATACCTAACACCCACAAGTTCAAGGAGATATTACTTGGTTCACATTTTCAGAGGGTTCAGAACATTTGGCAGGTTCAAGGCAGAAATTGCAGAGTAGAAAGGCATGTCAGGAAAGTTGCTCCACCTATGGCAACCAGGAAACAGAAGGGAGGAGGCGAGACAAGAACAAACCTTCCCAGGTTACATCCCCAGCGACTTACTGCTTGCCACCAGGCTCCACCTCCTAAAATCACATTCTGCTATGAACTCAGCAACGGACTAATCTAGTGACAATACCACATCTCTACCCATAGCACACTAAGGAATTAAAGATAAATAGAAAGACACAAACTACTTATGAATTGGAAAACTCCACAAAGTAAATTAAGTATTTATTTCCAGTTCTTTCAAGGGTCTCATGAAATGCAATTCAAATTAAAGTACCAGCAAGATTTTTTTTTTTTTTTTTGGTAGACAAGCTGACTAAAATTTACATGGAAAGGTAAGAGAACTAGAATAACTAACACTATTCGGAGAAAAAAATAAAATTGGAAGAAACTATATTGTTCAATTTTAAGACATTTTAAACCTAAATTAGTCAAAATGTATAACTGGCAAAGGGAAAGATACATAAATGGATGAAACAGAACAGGGAGCTGAAAGTAGATCCTCATAAATATGACCACTGATTTTAACAAAGATGTGAGAGCAATTCAAAAAAGAGGACAACCCTTCAACAAATAGTGATGGAATAACTGGATGTCTATATGCAAACAAAGCACAACTTCACTTAAACTTCACACCTTATACATTTAAACCAAAATTGATCACAGATCTAAACGTGAAACTGTAACCTGAGATAAGCAGAGCTGTCAGACATGATAACAAAAATACAAAAAAGGGAAAAATTGATCAGCTTGAGTTCATCAAAAATCAAAAACATTTGCTATCTGAGAGATAATATCAATACAATTAAAAAAAGATAAGTTACAAATATAGGAGACAATATTTGCAGAATGCATATCTTACATAAACAGCTAAATTAAAAAACAGTAAAAAGTTGACAATACCACGTCCTGGGGAGAATGCACAGCAACTGGAACTCTCACATGTTGTAGATGGGAATGCAAAATGAAACAGCCACTCTGGAAAAGAGTTTGACAGTTTTTTAAGAATTAAATATACTGTTTCCATGTAATCTTGAAAGCGCACATGCAGCACAAAGTTCACAACAAAATCTGTATTGTAAAGATTTTATATTGTACTGTATTTATAGCAGCTGTACTCGTAATTGCATAAAACTGAAAACCATTCAGATGTCCTTCAAAGGGTGAAAAAAATGGGTAGATGGATGTAGTAATCCTTCTAATGAAATACTACTTTACAATCCAAAAGAAAAAGAAAAAAGAAATTATCCATAGGTGAATCAACTTGGAGAAATAGCAAAAGCCTTAGGAGAGGGAAAGCAGCAAGTATCACTTTTCCACTGTTAGGATCCCACTGAAAAGACATTCCTGAAAGGAACCGCTGCAGGGTTTCCGGTGAGGGAGAACCTAAGTTCCCTGTGGGCGACAGAACTGTGTTATATCCCAGAACTGTGTTACAGGGATCAGCATCTGACTCAAGTCATGTAAGTGCACACTGCCATAAAGGCCAATTATCCCACATGATTAATTTTAAAAATGAAAAGACAAAAGTGAAAGCAGATTTAAAGTTTTGTGATTCTCAAGCCCTACTTTATAAAACACTATCAAAACAATTATCTCTTAGAAAAGTATAATTATCGTATCATTTGATTATGAAAATTTTTTTCATAAAATTAAAAACAATTTTTAAATGATAAAAGTCCAATAAAGGAGCTGGGCCTGGTGGCTCACGCCTGTAATCCCAGCTCTCCGGAGGCTGAGGCAGAAGGATCATTGCAAGTCGGAGACCAGCCTGGGCTACAAAGTGAGCTCAAGGCCAGCCTGAACTGCACTGTGAGGTCCTGTCTCAAAAAGACAAAAAAAGCGTAACTCTGGGCCCTATAATTAAGAACCTTGAGTCGTACGTTATACAAACACCCTCTGCACACAAACTTGTTTTGCCAACCAATGCTGTCTAATGAATCAAGAGAGGAAAGAACAAGTTAACGCGCAAATGAGAAAGGTGGTTTCTGACACCCTGCAGTCTCGGACGCTCGTGGCTCCGAGCCTCAGGACCCTGAAGTTCGGGTCGGGCGTCACCTACCCCCGGGGAGGCAGGGAACCCTCTTCAGATGGATCCCCCAGACCGGCTCCCAACTGCCACGGCTCCCTCCTCTCGGTGCGCGCTCCCGGATCTGGCCGGCGGCTCGCGGGAGCGCGCGGGCGGACCCCGGCCCCAAGGGGCGCCCCGCCCCGGGAGGCCGGGCTCCCACACCCCCAGGCCGAGTGCGAAGCCGCCGCCGCCGCCGCCTCACCGTCCCCGCGTTGTTCTCACTGAAGCCTCCCAGCCGCGGAGCAACCACCGCAGCCACTCCTGCTGCCCGTCCCCGGCCCCAATCGCTCGCTCCCGCGGCCTCACTCCTGGGAACTACAGCCGCTGTCGCACAGCCCGCCGCCCGCAGGAGCCCGGCCCAGGGTCTCAGGACGCGGAGCCCCGCCCCCACCCCGCCGCGCGGCCGCGAGCATGCGCTGTGCGGAGCGCCGATACTGCGCATGCTCCGCCTCGCCCACCCCGCTGTTGACCAGAGAGGCGCGGCCGGCTGCGCGCGCCCCGCGTGTTGGGGACTGTAGAGCTCCGGCATCCATTGCACAGCAGAGGCCGCGAGGAGGACTCGGCCTGGGAAGGCCGTGAGGTCTCCCACACAGCCGGCAGGTTCGCGCCGCCTCGAGCCACCTAGTTCCCCGACGGCCGGCGTCGCCCAGCGGCACTGCGGGGCCACGTCGGCCCGGGCACGGGGGCGAGGTCTCCCCAGAGCCGCGCCGCCGCAGGGCCCCGGGAGCCGCGCAGCTCGCCCCTGCTCCCTCACGTGTTAACCGGGAAACGGGCTAGCAGAGGACGCCGCCGAACACCGCGCGGCAGCAGCCGGCCCGGAGCAGGCGGCTGCTGCAAGCCGAGCCCCCGCTCCTCCGGGTCTGGCCAGGCGCGCGCACGGCCAACGGGCGGTGGAATCTCATTTCTGTCGTTGCATCAGTGCCTCAAACGGAGGCTTCGCAAAAGTCCAAAGACGATTTCGAGCCTTTATTAACGCTAGCCAGAAAACAAGAGGAGTTGGAACAGGCCTGCAGTGAGAGTGTGCCTGCAGGCCCCCGATAGCCAAAGGCATTTTTGTTGTGAGAGTTTGGGAAATAAAGCCTTGCGTTCTCATTGCATCCACACTGGCTGTAGGTGGGGCAGGTTAACACAAAGAGAGGAGGCAGCCCGTAAGAACTTGTTTCTAGACTGAAGTTAGTCATCTGGGTAAAAACCTGTTCACAAGCAAAATACAATGGGGCCTAATGGTCAGCCGCTGTGACTAGTCGTGAGTTGCACACAATTATTTTAGGAAAAATATTCTCATAACTTTTAAGTCATCAATGATTGATTCTAGGTACTAGAATCACTGACCCAGGAAAAAACGTGTGCTTACTAGTTTTTCCACTGTCTTACTGTAATGATAATCGTGAACTACAACTAAATGAAATAACAATGTAAAATAAAAGTATGCTTTTTCTTTTGCGAGGGTGCTGGATTTCACTAGATCACTAAATTTACCAGGCTGAGCGCAAACTTTCAGACCTTTTGCCTTAGCCTTCCAGAATGGTGGTGATAGAACTGCGGGGACCCGGCGGTGGCTGAAAAGATAAGTATGAAATATAAATGACCTTTATTTTGAGAATGCGGGGAGAGAACCCTGATCCTCTGGGGCGCGGCATCTCCGCCTGGGGTCAGGGATCTCTCCCTGGAACATGTGGAGTGGGGACATACTAGCTTAGGTTGGGGGTGGTGCCTCAGGGACATTAGGGATGCACAGGTAGCCCATTGGTATTCTTTTGGCGCCAGAGGTAAATTCCTAGGGGTGGGGGAGATGGAGCTCCTTGCCTCCACCTGAGGCTTTTCCAGCTACAGTGTTTGGGCCTGGGCCAAAACTGATGGAATCATCGATCTGTGCCATCATGGCCAGCTGGGAAATATTCTGAAGGAAGAAATCCTTGAAAATTTGACCAGTTAAAGCCGGGCGTGGTGGCGCACTCCTGTAATCCCAACACTTGGGAGGTTGAGGCAGGAGGATAGTTGCTAGTTCGAGACCAGCCTGGACTACAAAGTGAGCCCAAAGCCAGCCTGAACTAGATAGGTAGACCCTGTCTCAAAAAGAAAGAAAATTTGACCAGTTAGACTATAGGTCTCATATACATGTGAATGAGTATGCGCTCATCAGAGGAAATCTGATAGAAACAGTAGTATTGGTGGTGTGGCTTGTTTTCAAAGGTGATTAGATCTAGAGTGTATGATACTGGGATTACCGGGGTGTGATTACTAAATCCTCTGATTGATTTGGCATAGTTCTCTGTGGATAATGGGAAGGCCCTCCCTGGATATGAGTGCTACCCACCTGAACTATGTATCCTGGATAGAACAAAAGGAACAGAAGAAGGGCTGCTGCCTTTGTCTTGTTGTGGGTTACTCCCTTCTGTCTGCCATCAACTGTTCCTGCTGTGCCATCCTGCATTATAAACTGAAAACGGTACAGACTTCCTCTTTAATGATTAATTTAATTAATAAACCCTTCCTCTTTTAATTTTGGGTGTGGGATATTTTGCCTCAGCAACAAGAAAAGTAACCAAGACAATTAGTCCACACAGATACAATCTTCTAGTCCAGAACCAAATAAACCATACTGGAAAATTTTTTCTAAAACTTTCTAGTTAGAAATCAGAATACTAATCCAGTTCTTTCTTTCTTTCTTTCTTTATTTAAAGAAAAAAAAAAACAGTATAAAGGTACAAGCAATACAGAATTTCCAAAAAGAACAGTAAGAAATAACTAGTTAGTAGATTACATATTGTCTTCTTAGAAACAGTTGTTCAAGTTACAGGATTAAAGCATACAAAGTGGACATTCGAACAGTGACATTGCAAACAGTTGTGTTCAGTGATCCAACAAAAACTTAGTAATATGGTCATCTATCTTAACACACCTAAACATACTTGCAATTGTATCCTTTGGAGTACTTTTTTTTCCCCTCTCTTTTTTACAACAAAATTTATACCTTTTGGGTTTTATTACTCCCATAGTTCTTATTACTTTTTTTTTGATTAGAATAAAACCAAATATGACAAAACAGTCAGTCAAAACAAAGGATAGACATACCACAGGATGTAAAAACAGAATACAAAGTTATCAACAATGGTTACCATAATGCCTTTTGCTACCTTAAAAAGAATTGACTACATCATTAGGTATAATAAAATTGAACAAAACAGTACAGAACAAGACCAATAAAACCTAAACATTGGAAACATTACAGGACTTCAAAAGAAGATAATAGTCAAACCAGAATGGGCATCATAGTGAATCTTATTGCCTTCAAAGTAGTTGCCTATATCCTTAAACTTGATACTATCAAATAGAACAAAACAGTAAAATCAGTCAAAACATGATAGTGGGAGTAATACAGGGCTTCAAATCAAGTTAATAGGAAATCAAAAAAGCTACTATAATATATCCTAATTTTCCCCTTAATTAAAAAGATAATAAAAAATAAAACTAATCCAGTTCTTAAAAGTTGCTTGACCCTGAATCATAGTGTCTCATCTATAATAAGGAATTACCACTTTACAGTCATTTTTCCATTTAAAAAATATTTATGCTGGCTGGGAACTTAGCTCAGCGGCATAAGTGCCTGCCTTGCAAGCAGGCGGTTGTAAGTTCGATCCCTGGTACCGATAAAAAGGAAAAAGACAAAAAAAAATTTATGCCATGTACTGTCCTAAGCAATGGATATTTAATGATGGATATAAAAGGCATAGTTGATTTCTTCTCGGAGCTTATAGTCCAGTGAGGGATACCAAAAAGGAAAAGTACGTAAATATATACATAAATTTATTACAAAAATAGTTACACTATTTGGACATTATGTGAAAGAAAGGTGGTATGGTAGATGTGGGAGGGGACTGATTTAAATTGGACAGAGAAGGTCTTTCTGTCAAAGTGAGGTTTAAACTGTTAGCTGAAGGATAAATGAGCTAGTTACCTGAGATAAAGCTGAGCAGATAAAGATTTTAAATAGAAAAAACTAGATATAATGACGGGTTAAATTTGGTGGGTTTAAAGAATTGAAAGGGACAAGGGGACCAAGAGATAAAAGGAGGAGAAGAGTGAAAAAGAAGGAGAGGAGAAAAAGTAGCATGTGTAAATATATGCTTCACACAATGAATATAATCAGAGGCACGGAACACATGTACTAATAATGTTTCTAAGTGAGAGGCCCAGTATGTGGGAGTGAGGTGGAATGTGGTGTGAAAACAAGCATTGAAAGAAGTAAGACCGTACCACAAAGGCCTTGTGGGTTACATTAAACAGTTTTGGTTATAATTACCAAGGATACTTAGAAACCATTAGAGAACTTTTAGGTCAAGGATAAAAATATCCACTTGGTGGTTTGAAAAGACTGCTCAGTCAGCTGTCGTAGGGAGCCGCCACAGCCCCATTGCTACCTCCCTGCCTCTCTCTCTCCTATGGGCACAATGCTTCTGCCTACATTAACCATAATCCTCCCCTGCTTACGTCACATACCCGGACATGAGGATGACCCTGTTGCATTCATCCCCCTAGCCGCTTCCTGTCCCACCAGCCCGCCCTTGGCCTATAAAAGATGTGATCACTTCCAGAATAAACGGGGCTTGATCGGATTCTCTCGACTTGCCTCAGTCTCTCTCTCTGTCTCCCCGATGTGTTTATTTAATCCCCGTTCCCCCTCCAGGTACACCCCACAGATTGATCCTTGGGCCAGATCAAGCTGTCTAGGGATAGCACAGAGTAAAGGAAAATGGGGGACCAATGGAAGGCTGGGAGAATGAAACATGGAGAGACAGACAGAGGAACCAGCAGGAGTGAAGCAGAAAAATGGATGCATTTGATTTTAACTTTAGAGGCAGGAACAAGATAAAATGTCAAGAATGTGGTGAATAATGGTCAGTAGGTATCTTAGTCCATGCTTCTATTTGCTGTGGCAAAATGCAATCAATAATTTACAAAGTATAGAGGTTCATTAAGCTCACAGTTCTGGAGGCTGGGAAATCTAGCAGCTGGATGCTGGTGACCACCCAGCAATTGATGAGGGCCTTCTCAGCATCATAACATGCAGAGACCACCACTCAGTGAGACAGAGCACTCATTCCACAGACAGCTAGATGTTGCTGGAAAGTCACTCTTCAAGGTACCCCATAAATCCACTAATGACTGGGTCCATCCATGACAGCTCTAGCCTCATGATCCAGTCTCTTTCCACTTTTCTCTCGATACTGGGGACCAAACTCCCAATACATGAAATTTGGGAGAGACATTCAGACCATAACAATTAAAAACTGTTTATAACTCCAGCCCAGGTGAGTCGAGACACAGTCTATTCATTCTAGATTCCTTTTTGTTTTGTCTCACGTGGTTCTTGTCCCACATAGGTGGATCTGTACTAAAATACACACTTGTAGAATTCTTACTAATAAATTATTAGAAAATTTAAAAAAATTTTACCTGTGTTTTTTAGATAATGCATGTATTTGCTTTGATTGAAAGTCTCAGTGTCCCGTTTCGAACTGAAAAATCAGACTGTGAGGGCAGCCCTCTGACTTTTGAAGACTCTTTTGATGGTACCAAAGAGTGCTTTCTGTACATCTGTGGCACTCTATTTATCACCTCAATGAGCTGGTATGTAATGCATACTCAAGAGTTTATTCATGTCAAAGGTAGTGATGCATGTCTGTAATCCTAAGGAAGCAGAGTCAGGAGAATTGTAAGTCTGAGCTCAGCCTGGGCAATTCAGTGACTTAACAACTTGTCTCAAAGTAAAACAAAAAATAAAAAGGATTGGGGATATAGCTCTGTAAAGGCTCTGGAATTAGCACCCTGTACTTAATTCAAACTAATACAGCTGTCCCTTAGATTTGTGATTATTATGTCATGTACAATGGTGGTGAAATGTCCTAATTATGCTAAAGAGGGAAATAGTTAAACTTATTTTTGAGGTCCTTTGCCAGCCTGGACCTAGCTACTCCCCTGAGCAGATTCATTTTCCAGCCAAGTACCTGTTTCCCTTATCTAACAGACCCCATTCTGAACCCATGTATTATGCCAAAAAAGTGTTTCCAATAATTCTGAGCTTGCCTGGAATTTGAACTTGCGTTAATATGCAACATATATGATGTACTTTTCCCATAGGCTAATCAGTAACAACGAGCTAAGATGTAATCAGTAATCACCAAATACTCTGCTTCTGTACTTTCCACTTGCAAACCTCATTGAAGGTCTAGAGATTGGGATCTGACACTTAAGGAATGATTCCCAGTTGGGTTCATAGACATTAGTAAATCTGCCTCCAAATCATGGGTGACATCTCAGTGTTTCTGCTTTCCACTGCAATGTTACTAGACAAATACTTGATGACTGTGACAAAATTAATGTTTCTTTTTGAGTATAGTTCTTTCTAACTTTTTTTTTTTTTTGTACTGGGAATCAAACTCATGACCTCATACTTGCTAGGCAGGTGCTATGCCACTGAGCTATATCCCTGGCCCCTCAAGTATAGTTCTATCTTTTTTTTTTTTTTTTTTTTTTGTCTTTTTCCTTTTTATCGGTACCAGGGATCAAACTCACGACTGCCTGCTTGCAAGGCAGGCACTTATGCCGTTGAGCTAAATCCCCAGCCCCAAGTATAGTTCTATCTTAATCAGTGATTGGGTTTTTTAAATTGACCTATAATCTGTTTTAGTTACTTTTCTTTCATTGCTGGGACAAAATACCTGACACCCAAAGTAAAAGGAGGAAAAGTTTATTCAGCTCACAGTTTGTTGAAATTTCAATGAATTATTGGCTGGTTCAAAATCAGGGTGGCACATGGCAGAGGGGCAACAGTTTATGGTGGCAAAAGACAGAAAATTCAAAAACCAGCCATTGATGGTGTCTTTCTACACCTTTTATACTTTATGCAGGCTGCTGGAATCAGAGCAGTGCCAGTCTAATCGGTGGACTGATCCAGCAAATACTCAACATTAAATCCAGTACCCATATCCCAGCATCATACCACCAATCAATCACACACTCTAGTCAGCCACTTCCAGAAAAGGCCCATCTAAAACTACATAAGGCTTTGGAGACATCTAGACACAACCATAACACCATCTATAATATAAGGTTTGACTTAGACCTGATTCTCTCAATACCCAACCTGTCTGCTCCAGAAGCACTGTTCTCAGCTTGGCACCAGTGCCCTCAGCAGACACAGGATGTTGTCAAAGAAATATGATGGGGCATGAAATATTCTAAGCACCCAGACGTTTGAAGACACCAGATGCTTCAAAGACTTCGCCCACTGAGGGACAAGACATTCAGAGAATTTTGACAACTGATGTTTACTAAGAACTTTCCACCTTCCACCTCATGTCCCTTGCCTTCTTTCAAGCCTTATTAAAAGAAAAAACCACTTCACTTTGTTCTGTTGGGGTCTGTAACTAGATCTCCAATCCCTGAAAAGGGTGCATGTGAAAGCCCGAAGGGATGAGACAAGCAGCATGATCTTTAGGCCTGCAGGAGGATTATAATCCTTGGCAGAACTCGCATTTCTACTAGTTGGCCAACCAACTGACACTAGGCAGCACATTTAATCACAACAAGCAAAGAGTTGAGTGGACAATAGAGGAAACCTGCGCAGGATCTTAGAAGGGGCTTAAGGATCCCCCCCAGAGCAACAGATGATGCTAATTAAGGAAAACTCTCCAGAAAGTCTCCAGGTGGCCTCAGCTGTGGCCTATCTTGCTGCTTGCAGTGTTTCCTCGTTCTCAGTTCAATCATGCCCAGGCCACGCCACAGCTCTGCACATGTATTCAGCTTCAACGCTCTCCAACACTGTTCCCTACAGATGACCTTTTCACCCTCTGTCTGCCTCTACAGTAAATTCACACCATATTGTCTTTATACAAGCCTGGTGGTTTCAGTTGGTGTCTACCTCATGCTATTCCTTACACCAACAACCTGAAGGACAAAAAGAAATGGATTGGGATTGGGGAGTAATTGGAATGAGCAGGGAATTGATTCAAAGATAGACATAAATGGTAATGATATACTGACAATTTGTGGTGTATAGTAGAGATCCCAGATAGAAAGGATTTAAAATATGTACTATATATATCTGTTTGTTATTGGAATCTTGCTACAAACTTAGGCTTTGGAGGCAGAATGTATCCAACAAAGAGCCAACCAGCTAGCCTTTCTGGTAAGCCCTGCAAGCCCCAGGGCTCCCAGAAAGAGAAAAGTCGGCACCTCCTGTGAACCTATAGGTGCACTGGCTGAGAATCAAACCCACACCCACCCCCAAGCCCCTCTGTCAGCAAACTGCTAGTTCAGAGGACAGGCTGGGTTGATAGCAACTAAGGTATATAAAGCAACTAAATGCATCTCTTGGGAGAATGACAGTATGCAGTACAGCAAATATGGAAGATTTCTTTCTATCTTATCTTTGAAATCCAATATTGTTCCCTCTGTTTTGTTTTGTTCTGATTGTTTTGCTTTATTCAGTATTCTGTTTTGATTGATTTTACTCTGTTTTGGTTTCAGTTGGATTTTGCTATACCCGATTGAATGGACAACTATTGTGAAGATAACAAGATATACTATGGTAGCTATTGTTTTCCAAGTATCCTGCTTTGAAATATTGTACCAATTTTGCTGCTTTGTTTTGATTGGCTTTGTTCTGTTTTTTTTTTTTTTGAGCAAAACAGAAAAAAAGAATAGAAATGATACATAATTTCAAAAGAGAAAAAAGTAGGGAATTAACACTAGTTAATATATTTCACATTGTTATCTCAGAACTAGTTGTTCAGGTTACAAAATCTAAATACAAAGTGATCACACAATGACAGCACCAACTGTTGTTTTTGAAGAACTAAGAGAGATTAGTAGTATAGTTATCTATCTATCTGGCTCACATATGCATACTGATAGAATTTTTGGCGTGGCTAAAAAGATAGAAATATGAAATAAAAGTGGCTTTTTTTGAGTAAATGAAATTGTTTAATTTGAGGGAAAAAGTCACTTTCAAAATCATAAAAGAAAATGTAAGTAAACAAATGTCTTATGATTGAAGCAAGAACATCTTACAAGATAGTTTACCGCAAAAAAAAATTTTCCTTTTTTTTACTTAAACCTTATAGTGCAAAACATTAATTCTTTTTTTTTTTTTTACTTTTTTTAAAATTTTATTTAAGGAGAAAAAAAAAGCAGAGAAAGGGTACAAGTTATACAGATTTACAGAAAAAAAAATAAACAGTAGGAAATCACTAGTTAATGGATTACATATTGTCATCTTAGAAATAATTGTTCAAGTCACAAAATTAAAGCTTGTAAAGTGGACATTCCAACAATTATACTGCAAACAGTTCTGTTCAATGATCCAATAAAACTCTGTGATATCATTTCCTATCTTATACACTTAAATATACATACAGTTATATAGTTTAGAGCACTTTCTTTTCCTCTCTTTTGTACAATGACTGTTACACATTTTGGGTTTCATTGCTCCCACGGTTCTTATTACTTTTTTGGAAGAGAGTAGAGCCAAATGTGACATAACAGAACAGAATTGGTCAAGTCAAAAGGGTGGACATAATAGATAATATAAAAACATAATACAAGGTGATCAACAATGGTTACCATAATGCCTCCTGCTATCTCTAATAGAATTGCCTATATCATTAGTTATAATACGATTGAACAAAACAGTAAAGAATAAAACCGACAAAACCAAAGCATTGGAGACATTGTAGGTCTTCAAAAGTAGATAAAAGTGAACGAGAATGGGCGTTATAATGAATCTCATTATCTTCACAGCTGTTGCTTAAACTTTCAAACCTGATACTATCCAGCAAAACAGAATAGGGGAACATCAGTCAAAAACAAGATGGTGAGAGTAATACAGGGCTTTAAATTGAGATAATGGAAAGTCAAAGTGGGTTACTATAATATATCCTGCTATTTTTTTTCCTTTAATTAAAAGGATAAAAATAAAAAAGTAAATAATGGAGTGGAGATTGAGATAAAAGAGGGCATAACAGCGAAACAGTGCAGATCAAAACATAACCGTTTAAGCAGAATAGTGTTTCACCACCAGATAATCCTGACCTAAAAGTAGTTACCATATTGTCTCTTTCCTTGAAATCCTTGAGTACAACTTCGTATACTGTAGCATTAAGTATATCAAAACAATGTAAAACCATTTAAGAGATTGACAGCATTACAGAGTATTTAGAATCAACTAACAGAAAATGAGCAATGGTTTCTGTATAATCTCCTTGTCTTTAAAAGGTTTTTGCTTATACTATCATACATAATAAAATCCAATAAGATACAACATATTTAGACCATTGGAGACAGAAGAACAAAAGCTAGATGAGACTTCAAAACAAGATGATACTAAATCAGTTTTACCTATTAAGATGTCATTTTCTTCAAATTAGCTGTTCCTATCATCCAATCTTCTCTGCCTCATTTCTGTTGAGCTCTTTTTCTGTCAGTGGCTATCAGTTTGTCTTCTTCATTTTGTTCTCTGCTCCATTCATTGTGGCCTCCCCGCCACTATTTCTGGATTCTTTGTATTTTTCTTTTTTTAGAATATCCTGCAAAACTCTCTGTAGAGTTGAATTGGTGGTTGCAAATTCCCCCAGTTCCTCTTTATCCTGGAAGCACCTTGTTTTTCCATCAATTTCCAGGGACAGTTGTGCAGGATATCTCAATCTTGGCTGGAGATTATTATCTTTCAAAGCTTGAATTATTTCCCCCCACGCTCTTTGTGATTTGATGGTTTGTGCAGAGAAATCTGCTGTAATTCTGATGGGTGTTCCCTTGTAAGTGGTCTGTTTCTTGTCTCTGACAACTTTCAATATTCTGTTCTTGTATTGAATTTCTGGAATTTTTACTATTATATGCCTGGGTGTTGCTCTGTTTGGGTTGTAGGTAGCTGGGGTCCTGTATGCCTCATACATCTGAGTGTCTTTACCTTTTGCTAAATTAGGAAAATTCTCCTGGATTATTTCTGTGAGTAGCTTTTGTAGTTCATTTGTCTGTGTCCCCACTTCTTCTTTTATGTTCTTAATCCTTAAGTTATGGCTCCTCTTATCATCTTCTTGTCTTTGTATTATTGCTGTTTGTTTCTTTGTTATTTTTAAGAAGTTTTTCATTTCATTCTCCCATATTACAAGTCTGCCCTCTAGTTCAGATAGTCTGTCCTTAGTTTCTTTTAAGCTGTTATGCCAGTCTTCGATAGACTTCTTAGTATCTTGGTAGTCCCTTTGAACCTGCTTCACGTATTCTATGCATTCTCTGTTTTCTCCATCAAACAATTCTCCCCTCTTTTTCTGTTCTTCCATTCCACCATCTGTTTTTTCTTGGGAGGGGCTTAGCATTTCTCTAACTATTTTGCATACTTCTAGCTTCAGGTCGTTGATAACTTCATTCCTGAATTGGTCTATGAGGCTCTCTATATGGTGCTTTATGTGTATTGGTGCGGTGTCCGCTATTGCCTATTTCTCAGAATTGGGGGCCGAGGAGCCTTTCTTGTTGCTGCCTTTTCCCATATTCTCTGTTCCTTATATATGCAAGCTTACATAGGAGGCTCAGCCTCTCTCCCTGTCAGCCACAGCCTGATCGAATTGCGCTGGCTAGGTGTTCCTGCCCACCACAGCGCACCAGGGAGTTAGGCAGCCTACACGGGGCCCGCCCCTCCCGGCCACCATCAGGCTCTGGGATCTGGGTTGGGCCAGCCTACCAGGTCTGCCAGCAGCGTCACGCAGGCCAGGCACTTTTCACCAATCCCGCCCGAGAGGGGGATGTGTGGCTGGAGTCGCCACTGCGCCCTGCTCCTGCAGGACTGCTCAGGCACAGAAAGTCCTCTGCTGGAGTCAAACTGTGGTAGAGTGTCAGTTTCTCTCACTCACCTCACCACAAGTCAGTGCACACCTCCCTGCCCGTCCGGTTTTCGACTCCATTCGCAGATTGCCGTTCTCAGAGCTTCTGCGCGTCTCTCTCCTTGCCGAGCAGCTGTAGAGGCAGCCAGCCGCCGCGCGGTGGGAAACCCAAATCGCGGCTTCCAATGGCTCGGGGTCCAGCCTCCACACCGAGGCTTTTCTGTTCCTGCTTTAGCACCAGGACTGCATTCCAAGTTGGTTTCTCTCATCCCAGTTCGTTCTTGAGTCAGCAGAGCATATCTCCATCTGCTTGTGTCCCCTTACTCCGCACCCTTCCTGACTTCTGAACCAATCCTTTCAGAGAGCCTCTGTAGCATCTGTTATCTGTCCGCCATGTTCTCCCAGAAGTCCGTGGCTTTTGTTTTAAGAACGTGGAGAGAGAACCCCCACCACCACCACCACCACTGAGGTCTGGCTTTTTTCTCTTCTGGCCACGTATTGTGGGGGATCACACATACAGCTTAGGTTTGGGGTGGTGCCTAAGGGACATTACTGATGCACAAGTAGCCCATTGGAATTCATTTCATGCCACAAGTAAATTGCCTAGGGGTGGGGAAGATGACCTCAAGATACAGCTCCTTGGTTCCGCCTCCCAGCCTCCCACCACTGCAGCATCCCATTTAGGGCAAAATCCTTTCATGCCCGTCTTTTTATTATTAGGAAAAAGGGAGAAGTTTTTTTTCTTTTAGTATTTCATGCTGAAAGGGGGCACTGTATTGGGGTTTAGGTCGACGGGATGACAGTTGATGCCCATGCAAAAGCTGGTGCCAGGTGTTTTAGCCAGGACAACTTTATCATTGGTGAATGCCCGCACATTAGAGCATGATGTGGGAGTCTTTTTTTTTTTCTTTCGTCTTTTTCCTTTTTATCGGTACCAGGGATCAAACTCACGACTGCCTGCTTTCAAGGTAGGCACTTATGCAGCTGAGCTAAACACCCAGGCCCTGATGTGAGAGTCTTTAGGAAAGACTATTGAGAGTCCTGCTGTAAAAAGGATAATTAATAGAATGTGAGAAATTAGGAACCAAACTGGATAACAAAACATGACTTAGCCTGAAAGTTGTGGCTGTGAGGCTTTGGTGGGTGGAGATGAGTGGGCAAAAGGATGGTTAGATCTAGGGCTGGGAGGGCACCACTTAGCCTGAGTGATGGGAAACCAGGATGGCAGTCTAGCAACTTTGACCGTTGTTGAGGTTGCCAAGAAGACCAGGTATGGACTGCTCCACCTTGGTTGTAATCCCTGGGGTGATTTCATGTAACAGGATTGCCTAGGGGCGGGGAAGGTGAGCTCAAGATAGAGCCCTTTGGTTCTGCCTCCCAGCCTCCCACTGCTGCAGCATCCCATTTAGGGCAAAATCCTTTCACATACATAAATGTATATACGTTTACCAGCATACATATAATATTTTCCTTTCCCCTATCCTAGTAGTTCTGTGCTTTTGAGCACTTTCTTTCCCATTTATTATTACAATATCTATTGTGTATTTTAGATCTTATTACTCTTTCAGATTTTTTATGCTAGGGAGATAATATGATATTTGTTTTCATTTTTTAAAAAGCCAATTAAAACAAAACATTGAAGGTGTTAACAAGACTTCAAAATAGGATAATAGCATGGGCTGCTGTCAGAGTAGGGACAGCCACACACAAGCCTCTCTCTGTGAGATAGCGCTTACACTATGGGGGGAGAGAACCAGGTCTCACCAGGAGGTGACCCCTACCTGAAAAATATATCATTTTCATTGTTCTCTTGGGTTGGGTTTTCTTCTCTTTTGTTTTGTTTATGTTAAATCTGAGGGCATGAGTCACTATTTGAAAGATAGCAAGACATATTATGGTAGCCACTTTGGGTTTACTATTGGCTTGTTTTGAAGTCCCTCCTTGCATTCAATGTTTTGTTTTTATTGTTCTATTCTGTTCCACTTTTACTATGTCTGAAGGTATTTTGAAGATAACAAAAGGCATTTTGATAATTATTGCTGATTTTGTAAGGTTTTGAAGTCCTGTACCACTTATACTGGTTTTTTTTTTTTAATTTTAAAGATAGTAAAATATAACAGAACAAAACAGAACAAATCCAGTTAAAACAATACAGTGAAACTGGTACAGAACTTCAGAGCAGGATACTGGGATAACAATAATAGGTACCATAGTATATCTTGTTACCTTGACAACAGTTGTCCATTCAATCAGGTATAGCAAAATCAAACCAAAAACAGAACACTATAAAACCAATCAAAACAAAATATTGAATACAGCAAAACAATTAATCAGAACAAAGCAAAACAGTGAAAATAATAATGGCCTTCAAAGACAAGATAGAAGGCAATCACCCATATTGCTGTATTGTGTACTGTCATCCTCTCAAGAGATGTTCATAGCTGGAGATTTAGCTCAGCAGCATAAGCACCTGCCTTGAAGGCACATCATGGTCATGAGTACCAATAAAAAAAAAAGAGAGAGAGAGAGATGCTCAGACCTCTGGCTGGTCAGTATAATCCACCAACAATACAAGCATTTGGTTACTTTCTGTCCCTTAGTTGCTATCAACTCTGGCTGTTCTCAAAAATATCCAGTTGCTAAGGGGGAAGGGGTATATGGGAAGTTTGATTCTCAGCTGGCTCAGTAGGCTCACTGGAGACACTGACTTATTCTCTCCCTGGTGTACCCGTGGCTCACACTGCTTACAGGAAAGCTGGCTCATTGCTTTCTTGGTTAATATGATAATGATAAATGTGAGTTTGATTTATTTCACTTATGATTATGGTCTCTAGTTGCCTCCATTTACCTATAAAAGCCTCAAGATTATCCTTTTATAGCTGAGTAATATTCCATTGTATAAAAAAACCCACTTTTAAAATCCATTTGCAGTTGATGGGCATTTTGGTTGTTTCCAAGATTTACCTGTTACAAAGTGTGCTGCTATAAACATGGATGCACATGTGGCATGACATTTTCAATTTTTCTGGGGAAATATCCAGAAGGGGAATAACTGGATTAAATGGGAATTCCAATCCTAGTTTTATAAGGAAGCTCCACACTGATTTCCACAGTGGTTGCACCAGTCTACAATCCCACCAGCAGCAGAGAAGGGTTCCTTTTTTCCCTCACAGCCTGCCAACATTTGGTATTGGTTGATTTCTTGGTGGCAGCCATTCTTTCTGGAGTGAGATGGAATCTCAATGTCATTTCACTTTGCATTTCTTCAGTGACCAGAGATGTTGAGCATGGCTTCATGTATTTATTTGCCATTTGTATTTCTTCACCTGAGAAATGCGTGTTCATCTCAGATGCCCATTTTTGGATTGGGTCTTTGAATTGGGGGAGGGGGAGCTGATGTTTTTTAGTTCTTTATATGTACTAGATATAAATTCTTTGTCTGAGGAACAGCTAGCTAAAATTCTTTCCCATTCTGTGGGTTTTCTTTTCACTCTGTGGTGATTTCTTTTGACACACAAAAACTTTTCAATAAGATCTGATCCCAGTTGTTGATTCTTTGAAGTATTTCTTGTGTGGTTTGCATTTTGTTCATGAATTCTCTGCCTACCTCTATATTTCCAAGATCTCTACCTATCTTGTCTTCCAATAGATTGAGGGTTTCTGTTTTAATATTTAGATATTTGATCCATTTTGACTTTAGGTTAGTGCATGGTGATAGGCATGGATCTAGTTTCAGTCTTTGACATGGGGAAAGCCTATTTTTCCAACATCATTTGTTAAAGAGGCTGTCCTTCTTCCAGTGAACATGTGTAACCCCTATATCAAAAATAAGGTGGCTGAGTGTCTTTGTACCTGTGTTTGCATCTTCTAATCTGTTCCATTGATTCTCAGGTCTATTTCTTTGCCAGTACCATGCTGATTTTATCACAGTATCTTTGTCATATAATTTCAGGTCAGGGATTGTGATACCTCCTCCTTTGCCTTTGTTGCCCAGGATTACTTCTGTTATTTTAGGTCTCTTCTGTTTCCAAATGAATTTGAGGAATGTTTTCACTAGATCTATAAGGTATGTTATTGGCATTTTGATCAGAATTGCATTAAATCTGTATAACAGTTTTGGGAGGATGACTTTTCCACAGTGTTGGGTCTTCCTAACCAAGAGCAAAGGATATCTTTTCATTTTCTGATATCCTCTTCAATCTTCTTTTATTAGAGTACCATAGTTTTCAGTATACAGGTATTTTACATCCTTTGTTAGATTGATTGTTAAGTATTTTCAGTGTTTTGGATGCTATTGTGGAAGGTGTCATTCCCATAACTTCTCTTTCAGAGTTTGTTGTTTGTGTACAAGAGTGCTGATGATTTTTGAGTCCTGACTTTGTATCCAGTTACACTGCTGAATTTGCTTATTAACTCTAGTAGTCTTTTGATAGAGTTTTTTGGATCTTCTATGTAGAGTA
Source organism: Cavia porcellus (assembly GCF_034190915.1). NCBI lineage: Eukaryota > Metazoa > Chordata > Mammalia > Rodentia > Caviidae > Cavia > Cavia porcellus. The sequence continues at coordinate 3,081,238 of NW_026947493.1, forward strand.
TGATGTCATTTGCAAATAGTGGTGATTTAACTTCTTCCTTTCCTATTCTTATTCCTTTAATTACTCTCACTTGCCTAATTGCTCTGGCTAATGATTCCAGAACTATATTGACTAGGAGTGTGATAGTGGACATCCTTGTCTTGTTCTTGATTTTAGAGTGAAAGGTTTCAGTTTTTGTCCATTTAGTCTAATGTTGGCTGTTCATTTGTCATAGATGGCTTTTATCAGGTTGAGTTAGATACCATCTATTCCAAGTTTCTCTAGAGTTTTTATCATGAACAAGTGTTGAACTTTATCAAAAGCTTTTTCTGTGTCTATTGAGATGATCATGTGGTTTTTGCCTTTGGCTGTGTTGATGTGATGTATTTGTTACATTTACTGATTTGTATATGTTAAACCATCCATATCCCACTTGGTCATGATGTATAATCTTTTTGATGATTTGCTGCATTCTATTTGCCAGTATTTTATTGAGAATTTTCATCAGTGCTCATTAGGGAGGCCTAATTGGCCTATAATTCTCCTTTTTGGTGAGTCTTTCTCTGGTTTTTGTATCAGAGTAATACTGGCCTTGAGGTATGAGTTAAGAAGAATTGCTTTCCTTTCAATTTCATTGAAAAATTTGAGGAGTATTGGTATTAAATCTTCTCTAAATTTTTTATAGAATTCATCTGTGAATCCATTAGGATGTGGACTTTGCTTTGTTGGTAAGTTTTTTTTTGTTGTTGTTGTTTTTGTCTTTTTCATTTTTATCGGTACCAGGGACCAAACTCACGACCGCCTGCTAGCAAGGCAGGTGCTTATGCCGCTGAGCAAAATCCCCAGCCCCGGTAAGTTTTTTTTGTCACATTTTCAATTTCAGCAGTTGATATTAAGTTATTCAAAATTGTTATATCTTGATTCAGCTTTGGAAGTTCATATATTTCTAGAAATCTGTCCATTTTCTCTGTTTTCTACCCTTTGTGAGTAAAGATTTTCAAAGTAGGTGTTTATGATCTTCTGAATTTCCATGGGATCGGTAGTAATTTCCCCTTTTTCAGTCCTTCTTGCATGAATTTGAGTTTTTCCTTCTTCTTGATAAGGTTGGCTAGAGGTTTATCAATTTTATTTATTCTCTCAAAGAACCAGCACTATGGTTCATTAATTTTTTGTATTGTTTTCTAAGTTTCAATTGCATTAATTTCTGCTGTGATCTTTATAATTTCCTCTCTTCTATGAGCTTTGGATTTGACTTGCTCTTCTTTTTCCAGAAGTTTGAAGTGTAACATTAAGTTGTTCATTTGTGCTCATTCTGTTTCCCTAATGTGACAATTCATTGCTATATATTTCTCCCTCTTAGGATGCTTCCATTGCATCCCACAGGTTTTGGTATGTTGTATCTGCATTTTCATTGAACTGTAGGTATTGTTTAATTTCTTCTTTAATTTGTGGTTGTTCAAGAGGTTGTTATGTAATTTTCATGTGTTTATGTGGATTTTATAGTTTCTTTTGCCATTAATTTCTAGTTTCAGTACAGTATGGTCACATAATATGCATGGGATAGTTTCTTTTTTTTTTTTTTTTATCGGTACCAGGGATCAAACTCACAACTGCACACTTGCAAGGCAGGTGCTATGCCGCTGAGCTAAATCTCCAGCCCCAACGTGAGATAATTTCAATCCCTTTGCATTTACTTAAGAATGTTCTATGAGCTAATATATAGTCTATTTTAAAGAATGTCCTATGTGCAGCTGAGAAGAATATGTATTCTGATGTGGTTGGGTGGAACACTCTGTAAATGTATACTAAGTCCATTTGTTTACAGGTTTGACTCAGTTCTGTTATTTCTTTACCAACCTTTTGTCTGGTTGATCTATCTGTTTGTGACAATGGGGTATTAAGGTCCCCTACTATAATTGTGTTATCGCGTATTTGGTTTTTCATGTCTATAAGATTTGTCTTATATAGTTTGGTGCTCCTGTATTTGGTGCATGTATATTTATGATTGTTAACTCTTCCTCTTGAATTATTCTCCTAACAAGTATGTAGTGACCTTTATCTCTTTTGACTATCTTTGGTTTGAAGTTTACATTGTCTGCAAACAGAACACCTATCCCTGCTTTTTCTGGGTTCCTGTTGCATGGAAAATGGTTTTCCAATCTTTGACTTTTAGTCTACAAGTTTCGTTTTGAGTCAGATGTATTTCTTTTATATAGCACATTGTGGCATCCTGTTTCTTGACCCATTTTGTCAACCTATTTCTTTTAATCAGCAAATGGAGATCATTTACATTTATGGATATAACTGATATGTACTGGTTCAACTTTGTTATGTTATTTTCCTGGTGTTGGTTTTCAGCTTTTTCCGCTTGTTTAACTGCTTGCCCTGTCTAGTGGCTTCTTTATGTTGCTGTTCTGGAGATTGTGATCATTTTTATCTTCCCTAGCATGTCTCAGTACTCCTTCTAGGGTTGGCTTATGGAAATGAATTTCTTCAATTCTTCTTTGTCATGGAAGTATCTCATTTTTCCATTAATTTTCTTTCCTTCTTTCTTTCTTTCTTTCTTTTTTTTTTTTTGTGTGTGTGTTTTTTTTTGTCTTTTTCTTTTTTTATCGGTACTGGGGATTGAACTCACTACCGCCTGCTTGCAAGGCAGGCGCTTATGCTGCTGAGCTAAATCCCCAGCCCCTTTCCATTAATTTTCAAAGAAAGTTTTGCAAAGTTGTGCAAAGTTTTGCAAAGTTTTGAAAGTTGTTTTCTTTACGTACTCGAAACATTCCACTCCAATTTTGTCTTGACTTGAGGGTTTGTGCTGAGAAGACTGCCATGATTCTAATAGGCTTTCCTTGATAGGTGAGTTGTGTTTTTTCTCTAACAGCTTTTAGGATTTGGTTTGCATGCTGAATTTCTGGGATCTTAATTATTATGTGTCTGAGAGTAGATTTATTTTGTTTGTGACTGTCATTCTATATGCCTCACTTATCTGTATACCCAGTTCTTTTCCCATGTTTGGGAAATTTTCTGCTATTACTTCTGCAAATCGTTTACTGATGTCATTTGCATTGATTCCTCCATCTTCATTCATGCCTGTTAATCTTATATTGTTTCTCTTGGCATCATCTTGAAGCTGTTGAATTGTCATTTCATGCTGTCTTATTATTTTTAAAAGTTCTTTCCTTTCCTGATTGCTAGGTGCGATCCAATCCTCAAGGTCTGAAATTCTATTGTCAGCTTCATTCAAATAGTTTCACCAGCTTTCAACAGAACTTTTTTTATCTCCTGGGTATCTCTTTGAATTTGTTTCATGCATTCTACTTCTTTTCTGTATTGCTTACTCAAAGTTTCCATCATTTTCCCATGCTCCTGTACATTTTTATCTATGACTTTTCTAGCTATGCTGAGCATCTCTTTTATTATGGGTGTCATTTCTTTCTTTACATGAGGGATTATTTCTAATCTGATTTCCTCTATAGCCTCATAGATTTGTTTCTTTACTTCACTTGCTCTCTTTTCAGAAATTTCAGGTGTATGACTTGTAATGTCTACTGTTTTGATGTTTCCTGTACTTGTTCTTAGTGGACTGGACATTTGAGATTGCATTTTGCTTTTTTGATTTGCCATTTCATCTCTTGATATTTTGGTCTTTTCAATCTCACTAGTCTCTACTGTCTGTTTGTGTGTGTGTCTTCGGGTCCTACTGTGTGGTTGATGTTTGTCCAGTTGCTGGGTCCCACAGTGAAGGGGAGGGGCCAACCACCTGAATTTCTCTTGCAGGGCCTGTTGGATGAGTCCTATACTCTTCCTAGGCTGATTAGCCCAGGAATATTGATGTAAGTCCACCTTTAGCTCCTATCATTACTATGGCTTCAGGTTGTTCCAGGCTGCCAGATCTACCGGGCAATAGTGTACACCTCAGCTGTGGCGCTCTTGTATCACTAGGTGTCTTGCAGGCCCTTTTGGTTATCTCTGGGTTCAGGGAGGCCTTGTCAGCACTCTCCTCAACCTGTCTGGTGTTCTCTGTATGAAGGAAAGATTCACTCACACACTTGCCAGAGTCCCCAAGGTCCTATGGCTGGAGAGGGAGGAGTTCACTGCTGCTCCTGTTTATCCATTGAGGTCCTCTATTTGAAGAGCAAACTCACCACACTGTTGCAAGCCCATTGAGGTCCTCTGTGTGGGTTAGGGGTTGCTGAGGCTCCCACCAGCCCACTAAGGTTCTGCAGGTGTTAGAAGGGCCGCTAGTTGTCTGGGGTTGCTGTGGTTTTTGGGTGATGGGGAAGGTGACCATGGATCCTGCCAAGCCCTAAGCCCACAAAGGGAAGAAGAGGGGTGGGGCTGACATTTCTGCTAACCCCTAAATCTATGGAGTGAGGAGGGGAATGAAGCTGAAGTCCTATGACTTGGAGGGAGGAGGACAGAAGCGAGGTCCACATTTACTGACCCCTAGGTCAGTGGAGGGAGGACATGGGAGGAGGCCAAATCTACCAATCCATAGGTCCGTCAGTTCTGTTTTGTTTTGTTGGATTTTACTATCTTTAAAATAAATATAAAAATTTTTTAAAAGGGAAGTTGATCCTAAATACCCTATGTTTCATATTTCTATCTTTTTGTATAGTGACTGGTCTTTTAGTCAACTAATTTCTTCTTCATCTATTTCTAGTCTGAGTTAAAGTTACGCATTGAGGACTCAGGATGTAGTTTAGTGGTAGAGTACTTCCTAGCCAGGATGAGGCCCTTGGTTTGATCCATGGCATAGCAGAAGAAAAAAATTGTTTACATTGAGTTTGTAATTTAAGTAACTACCTTTCAAAATGTCCAGATGTTTTGTTTTATTAAAGTCTTTGTTTTTCTCCTGCATTCAAATTATTAATGGTGCTTTAATCTTTGTTGCATTGTTTTCATTCTTTTAGTGCTTTTAAGATTTTCCTTTTATTTCTGGTTTCCTTTTCATTATTTCTTGTGGCTCTCCTCCACCATCTCTTGTGAGGTTTGTGACTTACCCGTGGAAGTTCATCCTCACTGGGGTTGTATTTCCTGTTAGATTTCAATGTGTCTGGACTCCATAAAATAGTTTGATATTTGCTTTTTAATAATGTGTTTTACCTATTTCAAGATTTAGAAATATTCTGGGTCTGAGACCAGTGTTTGTGTTAAATTTTCAGCTTGGAATTTCTATATCACATATGTAATATAAATTTAGAAGACACACCTGCTTAAGATACAAGTTTGAGGTTTTAAAAACGTCTAGGATTTTTCCCCTCCTCAGAATCCTGGGGAATACCAAACTTCTTTCTAACTCCTTTTTCACAGATAAGGCTCTTGTAGTGCTCTGTCTTTATGACAGCATTTTATCTCCAGATGTTCTTTCATCAGTCTGGGCCAGGACATCTCTTCAATCACCTCTGGAGCATTAAAGCTGCGCTGAGCCTCAGATGTGGCCCTTGGTGATTTTCCTTCTTTCTTTCAATTTATATTATGTGTTTTTGTTGCTATTAGTCTATCTGACTGCATATTGAGCCTATGAACATATAGTGAAGGAGTTAATATCAACCTAGCCTTATTAGAGAAATGAGAAGTCTTGATTTATTTTTTGTATCAAATTAACTCTGATCTTTTTAGTAATCTTAATAATTAAGGCATAGTCTTGTTATTTAGTGCTTAGAAACCAAGAATTGCTGATGAAGCTTGCCAGAAAGAAGACTTTAGACTGTTCTTTGAGAAGCACTGTCTACTTCTTCCACCTCTGAGTTAGTTGAATTTAATTTTCTTTGAAAGACTGTACCAAAAAGTTTTCATTTCTTTTTTTTTTTTTTTTTTTTCTTTTTCATTTTTATCGGTACCAGGGATTGAACTCACGACTGCCTGCTTGAAGGCAGGCGCTTATGCCGCTGAGCTAAATCCCCAGCCCCAGTTTTCATTTCTTTCCTAAGGAGGGTGGGTAAGCTCAGACCTTCAGAAAAATGTTAGATTTTCCTTCATGTTGTAAGAAGGAGGAAAAGATTTTTTGATAAATATTTGCTTTATCAAACATTTCCCTTTGAATTCAAATAATAATACAACAAGACAACTAAGGAAAAAATATTCTTAATATACAACAGATAAAGAACTAAATTTTAAAATATACAAACACCTCTTATAACAGTAAAAAACAAAACAAAAAGCTAACAACACTACACAAAATGGCATAAAATGAAGAATAATGTCTGTCTCCTCCATAGCACCTACCTGATTCCTGTCCCACTCCTGAGGATAACATCTGTTAGCTTCTTATGTAGCTTCTTCCTCCTAAAGGCAACATCTGTCAGTAAGGATGACTAATACAGCTACAAATGCTCACATATCCATATAACAATAGATAATTTTGGCCATGTTGGAACTTAGGACGCTGGGAAGCCAAGCAAGCAGCTCCCCTCTCTAGTAAGCAGCTGCGGTGTGGTAGACTGCGGCCTTTCCAGGGGGAGAACCAGCAGTGTCTTCTGAGATTCACTCCATGTTGGAACTTATGAAGCTGGGAAACCAAGCAACCAGCCTGCCTCCCTGCTAAGCAATAGTGAACCTACTGGTGCACGGCCTAGAGTCAAACATCCCACTTCCCTACCCCTCTTCTCCTGTTCCCCCTATGCCTCCCCTTTAGCAAATGGGAACCAGAAATCTAAGCATCTCCTGGGAGGTTGACCATAACAAATAAGGGGGATTTCCTTCTACTATCTCTTTGAAGGCAAATATTTTTATTACTGTTTTGCTCTATTCTGATTAATGGTACTGCTCTATTCAATATTCTGTTTTGATAAGTTCTATAATGTTCTGTATTTCATTTTATTTTGATATATGTGATTGAACGATATATATGTTATTAGCCCAGTGAGCTTGACTTGGAAATTCTGGCCTTTAGAATGATAATGAATTGGTGGCAATTATTACAGTAATAGCAGGAGACTATTAGTCCTATGATAGTGACCATTTCTGTCGCTGTGGCTGTGAGAGTAAAACTATCTTTTATTGGTTTAGTACTTACTACCTGGTAGGAATGATATCAACTGCCTTATAAATAGTAATTTAATCTTTCCAATAACCCAATGAGAGTATTATTCCTCGTTTTAATGGAAAATTGAAGAGTAGAAAGATTAATTTGTAAAAACCACACACTAGTTAGCATCAAAGCCATTTCTATTATGTTTAATTTTTTTTTTTTGTTCCAGGGATCAGATTCATGACATTGTGCTTGTCAGGCAGGTACTGTGCTGCTGAGCCCTCTACTACATGTAATGCCTTTACAATGATGCATAAAAATATCTACTACCTTTCATGGCATTTTACAGTCTATATATACCAGTGGACTTAAACTGACTTGTTTATGTAGCTATATTTTATGCAGGAATTATTATCACTATGAACATTTTCAGCATGTAAGTGTTCAACATGTTATCACTAATTTCTTACTGATTTGATACATTTATTTTTTTAAGAAAAAATAATAAAGAATCATTAATCTCACTACAGAAAGAATGGTTATCATTGAGAATCAATCAATAACAAATGCTGGCAAGGTTACGGGGAAAAAGTGTTGGTGGAAGTGTAGACTGTGCAACCACTGTCAAAACTGCTGTGGAGAGTCCTTTAAAAAGTATGACTAGAGGTTTTATTCACCTCAGTTATTCCCTTTCTGGGTATTTTCCCAAAAGAGTTAAAAACATACCATAGTGATATATGTGCACCAATGTTTATAACAGCACAATTTGTAATAGCAAAATCTTGGAAACACTCCAAATGCCCATCAACCAAGGAATGGATAAAAAAGATGTTTTTTTTAATATGGTGAAGTACTACTTAACCATAAAGAAGGATAAACTAGAGACTTTTATAGGTAAGTAGGTGCAACATGAGAACATACTCATAAGTGAAATAAATCATACCCACACATGCAAACATGCTGCTACCCATGCAGTCCTGGAAGCTCCTTGAGTGATTGGTAGCCATTTTGGATTTACTATAGGCTTGTTTTGAAGTCTTTTATTGGATTCATTGTTTTGTTTTTATTGTTTCAATTCTATTCTGTTCTGTTTGATTTTCACTATATCTGAAGTTGTCTGTAGCTATTTTGAAGACACCAAAAGGCATTATGGTAACTATTGTTGGTTTCATAATGTTTTGAAATTCTGTATCTTTTACACTGGTTTATTTTGATTGGTTTTATTGTTTTATCCTCTTTAAAATAAAAAAGTTGTTGCTTGCATTCTTCTGATCTGATCTGCTTTGTTATGTCCTCTTTTGTCTTAATCTCTTTAAAATAAAAAAATCCAAAAATAAAATAAAATAAAAAAGAAAGAAAGAAAAAGGGAAGTGACAATAGAGAAAAAAGAATTCCATAATAACTAGAAACAGACATCATGAAAAGAGATAAGGTGGATTCCATTTCTGCTAGATGGTTCAATTGTAGAGCAATTGTAAATATCAAGAAAAATATAGAAGGAAGGGTTCCTAAACTTATCTAAGCTGTCTATGAGCATACATTATACACTTTCAGAGATGATCAGGATAGCAGAAGCAGGACTTACATTCATGCCATGTACAAAGTACACCAGAGAGAATCAGATTAATAGTTAACTTACAAGTGGTAAAGGACGATTCTTCTAAAGCTAATAGGATTCATTGAATCAATAAAGAAATCCTTTAATCTTCAAAGGTAAGATCCAGCTCTCTCTACAAGAGAACTATCAGAATGTGTCCTGGAAAATAAAAAATAGGACCTGTTCTTCTCTAGGAGATCAGATATATTGCCAAAGATAGTTACCCCAATTTAGGACTACAAATGGCCCAGTGACACTATGCTCTGCAGATTTCCACCTAACACTCAGATTATTACTTGTAGTTTGTTTGTTTTCTTTTTCTGTCATCCCAAAGATTCTGCCCTAGGAGTAAAGTCTTCTGTCCTTATTCCACTTTCCTGAGCAAATTTCGTTCGTATCCTTGGTTGCAGCTATTTATTTGCTGACAAATGACCTTTATATCTGACCTTTATGTCTAGTTGATCATTGCCCCTCCCTTCTGTGATCCCCACATCTCCTGTAAATATAATATACTCTGTCCTGAGTTTAACATGCCTTTGTCACATAAACTTTGCTTCTTTTCTTGGAAAACTAGTTCTAAGACATTAATCCAGTGATTTCATCTAATTTTGAGGCAGATACCAAGGGGTAGAGGATCACCTGGATGACTCTCCTTGAAAAAAGAACAGTATCTCCATTTTGGCTAAACCTGGCCCAGTCTCCATGTACTGACACACTCAGAGCTGGATGGGCCATTTCTTTATCCCTTTAATTGGCTCTAAGCAATGTAAATAGGTCTGGCTGAGATGCTAATGCATAATCTTTGAAACTGGGCAACAATCATTGTTTTCCAGCTTCAGGACTCCCAAAAAAGGTTGTTGAGCCGGGAGGAAGGCAGAGCCACTGCTGTGCTCCACTCTCCACGTTGTTGGCTGAGAGGAGCCTTAAGATAAGAAGCTATGACTTCCCAGGACAAAAAATGTTTACACATCAGAGCTGAAGCACTGACCCCTAAACATTAGGTGCTACCTCAATTGTGCTATACAGATCACTCTTTCCGCATAAAGGCCTTCTCCTGCAGATTGTAGAGGTGCTTTCAGGCCTCCTACCCAGCCTGGCTCACAGTACTCACATAATTCCCCGCCATTCTCACAGTCATTGGTCCTCAAGCCATCTCTTCTTCAGGAATTAATAAAACCCAGGTTTGGCCCTGTGTCTGTTATAACCTAAGCCCCCCTAACTATCCTAAGGTCTGTTCTAAGGTATAAGCCCACCTGCTGCTTCCCCTCCCCTTCTCCCTTCAAATTTAACTAGGTTAAGTTTTAACTTCCTAAAGGCCATAAAACAAAGGCCTGAGGTAATAGCTCCTCTTCCCTACCCGGTAGCCCGTCACAAATTGTGTTAATTGCATTAGATTGTATTAGATTGTACATTCTTCACAAAAATAGCTTCGTTTATATCACAGTAATACCTGTAACTTGGCCTTACTGTAAATGTGTGTTTTCCTTTCCCTCTGGGCAAAGGATTGATATGTTAATCAATGCTCTCCGCTGTAAAAAATTGTAAAATCTTACCTAGTTGATATGTTAACCATTGTTGCCCTCTACAAATAGAACAGTTGTGGTGCTAAAGTAAGGTAACTAAGGTTGTTAATTGCTGTTAGACCTCTCTATTCTTTTCTAAGAAAAACAAGATTTCTTCTTATCTAAACTTGCTAGTGTGCAGGGAGACTTGCAATTGCCGTTTCTGCTTTGTAGTGCGTCACACCCCCATCTCCCTCCTTACATTGTGTGACCAGCAGCTGTTTGTGGATTTACAAGATAAAAAGTCCTGACTTTTAGCTGTGAGGTGCGCAGTCTCCAAATTGGCTCCCGGAGACTCGTCACCAGGCCTGGATTTTACCTAATAAAGCCTTTGCTTCCCAAATTTTAATTTCTTGCTTTCTTGGATTTTATACCGGGGTCCGAGTTATCACATTTGGGGGCTCGGTCCGGGATGGAAGCAAGATTCCAGACCCATTTCTGAACATCTGAAAGTAAGTACTCTGGAGGGTTTGTTTGGGCCATGGTCAATTTGTAATTTGGAGGGGACGCCCTCAATTTGGCAGTGGGAACCTCTCAAGGACAGAGTCAATTTGTCTGTAACTCTGCCCCTCGTGGGGAACCACTCCGTTAGGAAGGGGATGCCCTTAATTTGGGGAGTAAAACCTCCCGAGGACAGAGTCAATTGGTTTTTCCCATTTGTGACTCTGCCCTGGGTGGGGAAGCGCTCCCTTAGTTAAATTTGTTAATTCCTCCAGATCCCAAAATTTGAATAATTTTTGAGCAAAGGCTATTTTTTGCTGCAGCTTGTCTTATGTGTCTGTTTGTGTGTCCATCTGTTCTAATTGTTCTCCTTTTGGTTACCCCAAATCTAACAAAACATTCTCTCCTAGGAACCCCTTCTATGAGCCCAAAATGGACAAAGGGATTGAGATACTTATGTTCAGAGTTTTTGTACTTTAGAATTGGTTGCCTGTTTAAATTTGTTACTAACTTAGGGGCTTGTTGCCCATTTCTGTTGCAGGATCCATATGGCTTATTAGATTCAAGGTTCATAATAAAAAAATTATTTCCTTTAGCTCACCAAACTGTGCAAGAAGCACCCTTTGTTTCTGTCTTTAATGTTGTGGCGCCTTGTTTAATATGTAAGTCTTCAATTGATTGCTTGCAACCTTGGCATGCCTTTTAAAAGGAGTATTTTTCTTTTCTGGTTAAAATGTAAACATGTGCACATATATATGTATATTTATGGTTATTAATAATCATATCAACTTTACCAAGTAAAAACCAGGCCGTACTATATTTGAGCCAGTTAAAAGGTTACAGTTTTGTTTTTAAAATACAGCATTTTTATGCGGTAAAAAGACATAAAATAAATATGTTTTAGACTACTAAAAGGTGACTGACTTCAAGGGTTTTGTTAAGAGTTTTGATGTTGTCTGAGAAGTGAGAAAAAAGGTAATTGACTGGTAATAGTAAAAAGAGGGACAAAGAGAGTGGTCTTCAAGTAAAAATGTATGGTTGTGTCAGAATGTAAAAAAGATAAAGCTTAACTTGGGAGGTATATTATAAGTTATAAAAGGTTCAAGAGGATGTAAATTTTATTTGTCTTGATTTATAGTACTGCAAATAACAGGTTTGACAAGAAGTAAATGTGTTCAGAATTTGACAGTATTAGATCAGTTTTGGTAAAAGTATTCATAAGATTGTACTTTGCTGCAAAATGTTTCCATTAAAATGAGATTATAGGTGATACTAGAGATAAGATACAAGTTCTTGCATGTGCTGTGAACATCTGGGAGATTATACAGCACAATTTTGTTACCTATGAAAAAGCCTTTTTTTGTTAAGAATATAATTTCAGTAAAATGATGGCCTGCCACGTGACACCCTTGGACAAAAAGCGGTGTGCCATCCAAATGAAGCTGGCTCTCTGATCTGGAATGCCAAAACCATGTTCTCCTTTTGTCCCACCCTGATTGGACATCCAGAGGTAAGGAGGTTTCCCCAGTATCGCCAGTTGTTCTCTTTGCAACTCAGTCGGCCCCACATTTTAGACAAAAAATGCAAAGGTTTGAGAGGTTTGAGGAAATGCCCCTCAGCCAGTTAATAGAGATAGCACAAAAGGTCTTTGAGAACTAGAAAATTTACAAAAAGATAACCAAGGTGTTAGAATTGCTCTATGAAAAAAAATTTTTAAAAAACAGACGAGAGTTTCTGGGGACGGTTGGATACTGTACGCTAAATTTTACTGAAAAGCTTGCCTCTATATGACTCCCATAAGGGAGAAACTCAAAGCTCACTTAACTGGACTGATGAATGTGAACAGGCCTTCCAGCAGCTCAAGTGGGCCTTGACAGAGGCCCCAGCCCTGGGACTCCCTGATGTTACCAAGCCGTTCACCTTGTTCATAGATAAACTCAGGGGCATTGCCAAAGGAGTCCTAACTCAGGACATTGGCCCTTGGAAGAGGCCCATAGCCTGCCTCTCCAAAAGACTTGTTCCAGTGACAGGAGTATGGCCCCCTTGCCTAAGAATGCTAGCTGCTGTGACAATGTTACTTAAGGAGGTGAAGAAACTCACTTTGGACAAGTGATTTCTGTGGTAACCTCTCACAGTTTAGAGATTCTTATCAAAACCCCTCCTGGAAAAAGGCTCTCGAACGCCAGAATTCTACTGTCAAGCCCTGCTTCTAGACCCAGAGTCAATGATATTCAAGACTTCTTCAGCTTTAAACCTAGCCACCCTTATGCCTGATGATGACCTGGAGGAACAAAGGACACCTCTCCATGAGTGTGCTGACATCCTTGAACTGCAGCAGAACCTACGGGCTGATCTTACCGACCAGCTTTTGGGAAATGCCAACAACTATTTTCATCGCAAATGAGTGGCCGGGACATCAGTGACCACCGAAAAGAAGGTACTGTGGGTTAAGCGGATAGAGCCTGGCACCTCTGCCCAAAAAGCGGAGCTTGTTGCTTTGACTGAGAGGCTAAAACTAGCCACAGGAAAGAGGGTAAACATTTTTTTTACTGACAGTAGATATGCCTTTGCTACTGTACATATACGTGGAGCCATCTATCAAGAGCGAGATCTCTTAACCTCAGCTGGGACTAAGATTAAAAATGCTCCACAGATTTTAGACTTGCTGACAGCTGTCTGGCTGCCTCAACGTGGGTTACTATTCATTACAAGGCTCACCAGACAGGAGATGACACTGTCACCTTAGGAAACAGTTTGGCAGATCAAGCCACTTGAAAAATAGCAACCACATCAGAGGGGTCAACCAAGAAAGTAACTGCTCTGATGCTAGTCCCTCCGACCTTGTCAGAACCAGTCTACACAAAGAAAAACCTACAGTTAGCATCTCAACTTGGAGTAAAGTCCCCCACCCCAGGGAGCTGGTACCAGTTACCTGATAAACAAGTACTGTTACTAGAGGCACTAGGGTGGGAGCTGTTACACCTTGCAGAATTGTTCAGAACTCAGTATTTTATTCCAAAACTCTGCAAACTGACCACCTCTTCAAGCTCCAGATGCCCACAGTGCTTGTTAGTCAACTCAGCCAAGAGCTCTGCGCTGGAGACCACCCAATATCAAGGAATTGTTCCAGGAAAACATTGGGAAGTAGACTTCATGGACATGGTAAAACTTAATTTATAGGGACACCGTTATTTCTTGGTATTAATAGACACTTTTACTGGCTAGGTAGAGGCTTTCCCTACTAAGTCTAAGTCAGCCTTAGTGGTAGTTAAAAGGCTATTGCATGAGATCATACCTTGATTTGGCCTCCCACTATCAATGGGGTCCGATAATGGCCTGGCTTTCATAGCCCGAGTCACCCAAAAGTTAGCCCAGGCATTAAAGATTAATAAAACTCCACTGTGCTTATCGGCCACAAAGCTTAGGGCAAGTAGAATGTATAAACCAAAAGTGTCAAGGACATTTTAGCTAAGCTGTCTTCAAAAACTGGCGATAATGGGTGAGCCTTCTTCCCTTCGCACTGTTAAGAGCTAGATGTACCCCATATGTTTCTAGAATTTCCCCCTTTGAAGCCATGTTTGGGAGGCCCCTGCCATTGGTTCCAAGATTGTCAGAAGACAAATTAGCTAAAATTACTAATCGATCTTAAGTCCCTGCAGACACTCCAACCTGTGTTGGCCTGGATCCACCAGCTGTTTAGACAAAAACACTTGGACCCGCCTTCAGAGACCAAGGCCCCAAGGACTCCAGTCTTGGTTCCACCTTGACTCCCTCGAACCCCGCTGGGAAGGACTTTTCACCTTGGTGCTCAGTACCCCCACTGCCATCAAAGTAGCAGGAAAAACTGTATAGATTCACTACACTCATGTAAAGCCACTGGAAACAGCAGACAACGAGGGACATACTCAATGGACTACACAGCAGACTGGTAACCCTTAAAGTTAAAAATTGACTAAAGCATAGTTAGATTATGCTGGTCATGAACTGTTTTAGCTTGCTTGCTTTGATTTTAATAACGTTGATGCCCACCTTGCACGGCGGCTTTGGTCCCCCTGTAAGCAAAGAACAATTGTTAAAGATTTTTATATGGGAGCCCCTGTGATTGTAGAAGGGGCTATATTACTAAAGGTAGGGGCTATATTACTAAAAGTAAAGACACTAACTGGGGAAATTATACATATAATAAGAAACAAGGATCGAGATCCTTCCTGCACAAATGGTAAATTGTATGCATACAGTCTTGGGACAGATTTTGGGGACAAGTTAACATTCCTTGTTGCTATACCCTCAGTTACAGGGGGTTTGACTAAAAGGTGGATGTAAATGATAAAGCCCCATGTGATACCTAACAAAGGCAGCCAGCCAGGGCCATGCCCTCAGAATTGTTCTTAGTATTCAGAAATGCATTCCTCCTGCTATGACTCTGTACAAAAATGTATAGGCATAGATAGCAAAACTTCATTGTTGAGCTTATGAAGACAAGGGCTAAAAGAGTTAAAGGTGATTGGTCGACAAATCTGACAGTGATAGGAAGTTCAAAGTATGCCCAAGCCTCATGTCTCAGCATGGTTGATAAATCAGTGTGCTGGAGCAGGGTGGCCCCTATACATGTGTCTGATAGGAGCGGCCCACAAGATAAGATCAGAAAACTCTGGTGGTTGAGGAATGAGTCAAGCTACAAATAAAAATAAGCTGCCTAAATCGTAGGGAGTTGGTCTAGATGCTCAAACTTCTGATATTCTAGAGGCCACTCATAAAGCCTTAAATGCTTCCAACCCAACTTTGGCTAAAGAATTGCTGGTTATGCATGGCACAGGGCTCCCCCATGCCCCTGCCATCCCCAGCAGTGTTTCTCTGGCTACACTGGAGAAACAAGATTACTTAAATTGTAGTGCTGGTCCCCCCTCTTTAGAGTACAACCAGTAGGCTTCAAGGACTCTCTCTGTCTCCAAGGAGGTTTTCATAACGATACCTCCAACATTGACGTGGAGTTAGTTACATTTACTAATTATAGTTCCATAGTTAACGAGACTACCTACTTTATCCCGCCAAAGGACAAGTATTTATTTGTGGAAAAAATATGGCCTATACTTTCCTCCCAACTAACTGGACAGAGATATATGTAACAGCTGTCCTGTTGCCTGATATAGCGATCTTACTTGGGGATGAGCCTGTCCCCATTCCTAGTTTAGATTACATCACAGGCCACTCAAAGAGGGCAATTCAATTTATTCCTTAGTGATAGGCCTAGAGATAGCAGGAGCCTTAGGTATGGGGCAACAGGAGTAGGGGTTTCTGTCCAACCTTCCAGCCAGATTGTTAGTGATGTACAGGCATTATCTAGTACCATTCAGGTCATTCAAGACCAAATAGACTTGTTGGCTGAAGTAGTTCTCCAAAACAGAAGGGGACTAGATCTCCTAATAGCAGAGCAAGTAGAGATCTGTGTGGCATTGCAGGAATGATGCTGCTTTTAATTGACTCCTTAGCTAAAGTAGCTCTCCAAAATAACAGAGGGCTAGACCTCCTGTTAGCCAAAAAAGGAGGACTGTGCTTGGCTTTAGGAGAGCAATGCTGCCTGTATGCTAATAAGTCTGGGGTGGTAAAACAAAATTTAGCCTAACTCCAAAAAGACTCTGGGATGGGCAGAACAAATGTTCTCCTTCCCATCATGGATGACAAACATAATAACGACTGTAGCCGGTCCTCTTGTTATGATTCTACTGTTAGTACTTTAGGTCCCTGCATAGTAAATAGGCTAACTACATATATCAGGCGTTAGATGCAGAGCATAAAATTAATGATGGTTAAACAAGTGTATAAACTTGTCCCCTGAGATCTTTAGGTCAAAGATTTGACCTCAGTCACAACATCAGAGGGGAATGTTATAACCTAAGCCCCCCTAACTATCCTAAGGTCTGTTCTAAGGTATAAGCCCCCCTGCTGCTTCCCCTCCCCTTCTCCCTTCAAATTTAACTAGGTTAAGTTTTAACTTCCTAAAGGCCATAAAACAAAGGCCTGAGGTAATAGCTCCTCTTCCCTACCCGGTAGCCCGTCACAAATTGTGTTAATTGCATTAGATTGTATTAGATTGTACATTCTTCACAAAAATAGCTTCGTTTATATCACAGTAATACCTGTAACTTGGCCTTACTGTAAATGTGTGTTTTCCTTTCCCTCTGGGCAAAGGATTGATATGTTAATCAATGCTCTCCGCTGTAAAGAATTGTAAAATCTTACCTAGTTGATATGTTAACCATTGTTGCCCTCTACAAATAGAACAGTTGTGGTGCTAAAGTAAGGTAACTAAGGTTGTTAATTGCTGTTAGACCTCTCTATTCTTTGCTAAGGAAAACAAGATTTCTTCTTATCTAAACTTGCTAGTATGCAGGGAGACTTGCAATTGCCGTTTCTGCTTTGTAGTGCGTCACACCCCCATCCCCCTCCTTACATTGTGTGACCAGCAGCTGTTTGTGGATTTACAAGATAAAAGGCCTGACTTTTAGCTGTGAGGTACGCAGTCTCCAAATTGGCATTTCCCGGAGACTCGTCACCAGGTCTGGATTTTACCTAATAAAGCCTTTGCTTCCCAAATTTTAATTTCTTGCTTTCTTGGATTTTATACCGGGGTCCGAGTTATCACAGTGTCGAGGCCTTTGTTCTACTATCTTTGGCTGGACCTCAGGACCCCCTGGCTCCCTGTAACTATAACAATACCTTAGTGTCTTTATTCTTGCCGTGGGTTGTACTGGAGGTGGTAAATTGGAATTAACTCACTGGAATTCCAATACCTTTTCCCTGGGATTACAAATATAAACTTTCTGGATTGCAATGAGGTCTGGGAAGGGCCCTCTATTCCCTGGAGTCAGGTCTGATGCTATTAAGCTCATCATTCATGTTGAAATCTGACCTCTCAGTTCTTTCCTCTGTAACAGCATAGTCCACCTGCCGGGGATTTAGTTCAGTGATTCAAGTCTTGTCTGGTCATGAGTTCAAGCCCCAGTACAAAAAATGAAAATGAAACAAAACAAAACCAAAACCCCCAATATGGTCCATTTTCTCTACATTTTACACTGTAACAGCCACTCAGTCACTTTGCCAAAAGTCTCCATCTCTTAGCCATCCTGTTTTTCCAATTTTTAATTTTTATTAGTATATGTTTGTAATATATGGTGATTACTTTCCTCATGAGCACTTAGAACGTGTACATAACACATCTGACTTCTTAAGGATTTCCTCTCCTTTTTCTCCCCCTCCCCCTCTATCTCTTGGTCTTTCTCTCATTTCTTAGTATCTTTTATTTTGTTCTCTACTGATATTTTGGCTACTTATATAAGAGAAACCATTCAATATTTAAGTTTGTGTGTCTGATTTATTTCACTTATGGTCTCAAAGTGTGTCCATTTCCCTACAAATGACCCAAGTTTATCCTTCTCTATGGCAGGGTAGTACTTTGTTATGTATAAATGCTGCATTGTTTAAATTTTCCTTTCTCTAAAGGCAAGTGATGTTGAACATTTTTTCACATCTTTATTGGCCATTTATTCTTTTTCTGAGAAGTGTCTATTTCAGTTGCCCATGTTCTTAATTGAATCTTTTATTTGGAGAGGATACTATTTTAAAAAATTCTTTATATATTCTAGATATTAGTCCTCTGCCTGAAAACCAGCTGGTAAATACTTCCCTTTTCTGTAGCTTGTTTCTATAGCTCTGTTGGTTGTTTCCTTTGCTGTGAAGAAGCTTCTACGTTTGATATGATCCTACTTGTTGATTCTTGATGTTCTTTCCTGTGCAGTTGGTGTTTTTTTCAGAAAGTCCTTGTCCATTCTATGTCTGTGCATTAATTTTGGAAGTATGGCCATTTTGATTCTGTTGGTTCTGCCTATCCAGGGACATCTTTCTATTTTCTGGGGCCCTCTGCAGTCTCCTTTTGTGACAGTACGTAATTTTCATCACAGAGGGCTTCCACTTCCTTGGTTAGGTTGATTCTTAGGCTTTTCTAAGTTGATAGGTTTTTTTATGATGACTTCAATTTTTCTGCCTGGGATTGGGTTATACAAGGTTTTTATATACACTTGGTTCAGTTTTTGGTAGTTCAAATATATCTATGAATCTAGGTATATCTATGAATCCCCTGAATTCTCTAACTTATTGTAAAGCACAAGTTTTTACAGAAATTGCTAATTATTTGGATTTTGGCACTGTATCTTGTGATTTCATTGTTTTAATTTCTAACTGTATTGATTTTGATCTTTTTTGTGGGGGACAGGGGTAAGATTGGCCAAGAGTTTCTCCATTTTGTTTATTCTTTCAAAGAATCAGCCCTTCCATCCATAGATTCCTTGTATTGTTCTTTTAGTCTCAATTTCACTCAAAATTTTCATCACCGATGTTTATAATTTCTTTCCTGGTACTATCTCTGAATGTGTATCGTTCTTGTTTTTCTAGGCCCTTGAGGTGCATCATTGGGTTATTTATTTTGGCTCCCTCTGTTTTTCTGATAGGGGAATTGACAGCTACAAATAATTCCACTTAGGGCTGCTTTCCTTGTGTCCCGTAAGTTATGTTATGTTGAACTGGCATTGTCATCTGATTTTAGGAACTGTCTAATTCCTTCCTTGATTGCCTCTGTGAGGCATGAGGTTATGAGTTTGATCCCCAGTACAAATATATATATACACATAATGAAAGAGTAAAGGAAGAAAAGGCACATGTAAGAGCTAGGAAATGGAGGCCCTTGCATGGCTGAGTAAGGTAAGTCCCAGGCCAGCAGCTGTGTGGGACAAAGATCAGCAAGTCCTTACTGGCAGTGGAGGAAGAAGGCTCCAGGGTGGCCACCAACAAGGGGACAGATTGTTAAGATAATATAACCTGCTTGAGAAGCTGTGTGGAAAGGGACTTTCATTCTTAGAGGAGAGTTTAGGACATATTAACATAAGACACTTAAAAAACTGAACAAATAAGACAAATATTAGGGAAGCAAAAAGCTACATGAAAAAGAAAACATAAGCCAGGCATGGTGGGACACATCTGTAAGCCCAGCACTCAGGAGGCTGAGGCAGGAGGATCATTTCAAGTTTGAGACCAGCCTGGGCTACAAAGTGAGCTCAAGGTCCGCCTGAACTGCATAGTAAGACCCTGTCTCAAACAGACAAAAAAAGAAAAAGGAAACATAATCATATGGTTTATCAATAAAAATGTTTCATAGTAATAACAATATAAGCACTAACTATTGATCTAATACAAAGATCAAATTATTAGGAGGAAAATAAGTACATTTGCGGGAGGGCTTGCATATTAGGCAGCCAAATACTCATATTCGTAATAGGGAGCTGATAGAAATGGAAATCTAAAGTAGCAGTGTTAGCTGGTATTGCTAAAGTACCAAAAGAAACTGGAAAAAACACTTAAAGCTTAAAGTTTGCTTTTGAAACAATATTTCAGGTAAGGGGCATGGGACACTGGACTACGATAGCTATGATAAACTTTGTAGAGCATCTGGGGATTTAGCTCGTGGTGCAGTGCCTGCTTGGCAAGTGTGAGGCCTGTGGTCGCTCCCTGGTAGCCCACTCAAATACATAAACTTTGTAAAGTCTCTGCACTTAAAATATTTATTTACTTATTTATTGACTGTACTGGGGATTGAACTCAAGGTTTTCACACCAAATTACAGTACATGACTAGCCCTTTGGCTTTTTTTCAGTTTGTTCCGTATTTTTAAAATTCCTTTTTCTTTCGTTTCTTTTTTCCCCCCAAATCCATTTTATTTCAAGGAGAAAAAAAAAAGAAGAAAAAGAAAAACTAAAACAAAATTCCAAACCACATCAATCAGGGGGCAACAATGGTACATATGTTGCTCATCGTCATCCCCAAATCACTCACCCAGAGCACAAGACATCTGTATTCAATTGTCTGAACAGTACCAGCGGGCTGGGGATTTAGCTCAGCAGTATAAGTGCCTACCTTGTAAGCAGGTGGTCATGAGTTCGATCCCTGGTACCTTAAAAAATGAAAAAGACCAAAATAAATAAAAAAAAAAACAGTACCAGCACAAATCTTTCTCTTCAGAAAACTCAGAGGAATCAGTAGTATAACTATTTTTATAGACATATACATACATACATAAATACACACATATGTTGTTTCAGCTTCTCACACTGAGACAATATGATGTTAATACATGTGTGTCTTATTTATTTCACTGATCAGTATGTTCTCAAGTTGCATCCATTTACCTATGTCTCCAGTTTATCCTTCTTGATGACTAAGTAGTATTCCATTATATAAAAATACCACATCTTTTTTTATCCATTCCTCAGCCAAGGGGCATTTAGGTTGCTTCCAAGATCTGCTCCCCCTTTTATTTTTATTTTGAGGTAGTGTTTTGCTAAATTTCAAAGGTTGGGCTCAGAATTGTCATCTGGTTGCCTCAGCCTCCCAAAGTGTTGGGATTACAGGTGTGTATGGCTACCTACTATGGATGGCTAGAAGTTTTAAACTGCAAAGATATAAGCAGGTAGATATAAAGTTACATTAAAATTTTTTGTAAAGTCTAATGTAGCAGTTAAACATCTTTGTATTATTAATCATATTAATAATAATTTCTTCAGTGGATCAGGTACCATATTAAAATGAGATCACACATTAACAACAGGAACACTGCTTGATATATAGTTAATGGTCTATAAAGATGTTTGTTTGTTTGTTTGTTTTTGAGACAGGGTCTCACTACGCAGTTCAGGCTAGTATTGAACTCATTAAGCAGCCTGGGCTGTTCTCATGTACATGGCAATCCTCCTGCCTCAGCCTCCACAGTGCTGGGGTTACAAGTGTGCACCATCATACTTGGCAATAGAGATTTCTTTCTTCTGATATCTGTAAATAAACATACGGAAAAAAATTCCCTCTTGAGAAATATGTTAAAAGCGTTAACATTTTTCTGTAAGCAAAATATAATGTTAAATGGGCACACTTAAATAAGAACTAGAAAAGAAAAAAGTGAGTTACTTTGACTTGTGTCAGTGCACATATCAATGTTTTATGAGGGAATTATAAAAATCAGGTAATTTTAAGAAGAATAATTTAATACTGAAAAAAATTATAGTTTTGTGTCTACAAAGTGGGAATTAAATAACTTATAATTGACTTGTTGTATACTTTCCCAAACCAATAGCATACTTAGCCAATCAGGAGGAAAAACATTCTTGCTAATTGTAGTGCAGGCTTTCTTCCTAATATGGTATAAACAATTTTAAAGTTCTTACTGTATGACATCTTAGGGTGTGTCTTTTAACTCCCAAGGGATGATTAGTAATATATCATGTGCCTTTAAAGAAAAAAAATTTGCTCTACAGACATTACTTGGAGTCCTAAAAAGCTCAAGTTTCTTACATTATAATTAAGCAATGATGAAATCTGAACTGCATGCATTGGCAGTAATTTTATAGTAATCTTGAGTTTTAGGATTAAGTGCTCATGGCAAAGGAGAATTTTCTAGAAATTCTGTTTTAAATGTCTCCTGTGAATTTCACAGATATTCTCAACAAATATAGCATTAATTTTTCCAAAACTCGTGTTCCTCAATCTGCGCTTAACCACGGATAAGCTTTCCCAAACCACCTAAAGTAGAAAGGGTTCTTAGAAGATTCCTAACAATTTAGTCTGCTCCTGTCTGCAATCTAGAATTCACAGTCTCCAAACTCGTGGATCCTGATGGTGAAAAGAAATGCAAATGGTGATGGCCATTTACACCTCACTTTTTTAAAGCAGTAACTCCCTAGTGTGTGGAGAAGGGGGCTTTTCCTGACCTCATTTTCCTAATACACGCTTTCCTTCCGATGTTTATTGATGTTGAATTTTACACATAGTTTTATTCTTTTATTATTCTTGCTCAACAGTGTGTAAGCTCGCTAAGGAGAAAGCCTTGTTTTTTCCTCACAATTAAACCCAATATCTGATAACGTGTCTGGTTTACGGTAGGCTTTCTCCACAATTAGTTATTGCATGAATCAATCTCTGTCTCTGTGTTTTTGGTACTGTGGACTGAACGTGGGGCCTTTGCACTGAGCTGCATCCCCAGCCTTAGAAAGAAAGGAAGGAAGGAAGGAAGGAAGGAAATAGAGCGTCTTGGCTGCTCTCCGTCTCTGGGAGAAACCCACTCTGCCGCATCTGTTCCTGGGGAGCTGACAGTCCCATGGCCAGTGTCCACAGCACGTTTGGGAAATATCTGAATCGACTGGAGCCATTCACAGGAACACAGGAAACGCTGCAGCTCTGGGTGGCACCTTTCTGCCTTGCAGTGCAGAACCAAATGGTATTTGCTCAATGACAAGCATCCAATTAACAGTGCACTTTGGTAGCCTGGAGGGTAGTATAGAAGGGCCTTTGAACAGCATGGCAAGAATCTGGGAGGAAATGATACACTACTGAAATGGATTTTTTTCATTTAGTTAACAAAGATAACTGACCAATCACCTTCTCCTGGGGACCTCTGAACCCCAATACTTTATCAATGCAAGTGTCCTGACTGCATGCTGCTTCCGGTCCCGCGGGCTGCACAAGTGGACCAGACTGAGCACCTACAGGACTGGACTACCAAGGGTAGCAGAACATACTCTTCCTTTGAGACAGAATCTTACAATGTTGTGCAACCTGACCTCAAGGATCACCAGCTTCAGCCTCCCCAGTTGCTGGAACTATAGGCTTCTCTGCGTCGCACTTACCTCAGAGCATTGAACTTTTGATCCTCAATTATAATTTCCAAATTATTAAAAAAGTTTAGGTGATGAGTACCAGGGATCAAACTCACAACCTGATGTCTGCCAGGCAGGTGCTTAAACCACTGAGCTAAATCCTCAGTGCCTCTATTTGCATATATATCTCAAGACTGTAGAAATGTTGATTTCCTTAGAAGCAAATTTTCTTCTGTTTCCTCTAAAGATTCTCTCAAGTCAAGTAACTTGTTTCAGTGTTAACTGAATGTGTTGCAGTAAACTGTTCCTTTTCTCTTTCTTTTCCTTTTTTATTTTTTTGGTTTGGGAATCAAACTCACAACGTTGCGCTTGCCAGGCAGGCACTTACACCACTGAGCTCAATCTCCAGCTAACTGTCCCTTTTCTACAAACCATCTGGGGGTGAAAAATTATATTTCATTCAAAGAGATCAGTTTTGTTTGTTCCTGTGTAATCTCTTACATCTTGAAGGTAAAAACCATAGGAAATCATTGGGGCTTTAAAAATGGCTGTGAAAGCAGTGATAATGCTATTTGACCCAGGCTAGAGACTCAGTTTCCCAGGAGGTTACTGGGACACATCAGGAGAGACACTTATTTGGATCAAGGAGAGAAAGTGACTTCACCCCTTCCTCTGGAGAGTGGAGAAAGGAGGTCTCTGTAAGATCCATCTGACACTTACCTTTGGTGATGGGAAGGAACCCAAGTATAAGACAGAATGGGGTTGCCACCACCCCAAATCCTAGACCCTAATGCAGTCATCAGGGAATGGGTGCTATGATTGTCTCAGCCTGTAAACTGATGCCTGGGCTTACGGGGATGCAGAAGAGTGAGTGAGAGGAGAGGCAGCCCCTAACAAAATCAGCCGGCGCCCCCAGAGACCGCAGCTCAAGATTGCAGAGCACTAGGGTTATGTCTACCAAGACAGCGATTCCTGCTGGTGCTCTCAACCGCTAGCTTTACCTTGCCCCTGTAGGCCCTGCTCTCGGTCTCTCTTTCTCTCAGGGCTGGATCTTGAACCTGGGTCTTGCACACACCGGGTAAGCACTTACCCCTGCTCTCCTTCGGCCCTGGCGCCTGCATCTCTTTAATTATTCTGTTAGACATCAGCCTCAGCTCCTCCTGGCCAGCCCCTCTTCACTGCCACACCCTCCAGGCTGACTTTGGCTAAATTACATAAAACCATTCAGCTCTTCTTTGGCTTGGATAGATTGAAATGAGTTTTAGGGCTTGTTCAATTTCAAAGCTGTTTCTTACTACACAGGTTGTCGGAAATTTGAAAAGTGCTGGATAATTGTCTATCAATGAGTAAGTACTGAAAGAAGAATCACAGAGATATAACTGAATACAGGGAAATGTTTGGGCACATTTTGAGCACTAGCAAATGTCAAGGGCATCATTAAGAGCAAAAATTGCTGAAATAGCATAAATTTACATTTCTGTCTATTGCAAATGAGGCGGAAATCTTCTCCACTGGATTGGCCTGTGTGAGAAAAGTGTTTCACAGGACTATCTCAATGTCATTTTAGAGTCACATCTGTGATCCAAGTATTCTGGGAGGCTGAGATAGGAGGATCACAGATCCACACCCAGCCTGGGCAATTATCAAGCCCTGTGTCAAAGTAAAAAATGAAAAATGGGCCCTGGGATAGTTCAGTGCAAAAGGCTTGAATTCAAGCCCCAGTATCTGCCCCCCCCAAAAAGAAAAAATGCTCTTAGAATGTCATTTTTGATACTAAAAATTTTCAAGTAGTAATTTTAAGAATCTTGAGATTTGGCAACTAATTTCTGTATGGCTCAAGGAATTTCCTATAGAGGGATTTCCTATGTTATTTGGGCTCCTGAACAAGTAACTCTGTACTCTAGATGAACTTGTAGGCCTATTTTATGAGTGAGCATATTATTTCTGAAATCTGTGGGGAATCAAGAGATTACAGAAAATCGACACTGGATATAATCGCACTAGCCATTCACCCTCTGTTAGAGAACTTTGGACAACAAAACTACTGAATCCATCATAATTTCCAGTGGTCACAATGACAGTAGGTAAAGAATTAAGGCACACACATAGAATCTTGGGTTATAAGAACTGTACACGGCTGTGCTACACAGCCAAACGTACCTGTGTGTGTACGCACAACTGAATTGCAGCTGCTGAGAGGCAGCGTCCAGGCACCTAGCAGCTTCCCACTGAAATGAGACAGTCCACGCAGTGTGACTCTGAACCAGACTCTTTGGCCTGCAAAACAAGTTTCAAAGTCATTTTGCTGACCACGGAGAGAGATAAATCACAGCCACTAATTTACCCAATTAGCAATGTGAGTTGCAGCCTGCACTTCTCTTTCATTTAGTAGCCACTTGAGAAAGGAGAGTAAGTTTATGAAAGGTGCCTTACAATGGGGTAATGATTTCCATTTAATATCCTTCAGACGTTTCTTGAAAATAACAGACAATTGAATAGAGCACATGTCAATTTGTTCTACACCTTTTCCTCTGGAGAACACTTCATGCCTTCACCTCTGAAAACACATTAATGTGCTGGGGAAACAGAATCAATTACCAGTGAACAATGATCAGAAATAATTAGTTTTTAATTTTATTTTAAAGAGAAAAAATAAAACAATTTCAAAACAAGATAATAAGAGGGTAACAGTGGTTAATACATTGCATATTGTTATCTTTAAATTAGCTACTTGCAGTACAAGATAATCGGCATTTAATTGTCCAAATAATATTACCACAAACCTTGTTTTTCAATGAGTTAAGAAAAGTTAGTTGGGGCCGGAGATTTAGCTCAGCGGCATAAGCACCTGCCTTGGAAGCAGGCAGTCGTGAGTTTGATCTCTGGTACCGATTAAAAAGACAAAAAAAAAGAAAAAAAAGAAAAGGTAGTAGTATAACTATTTTAAATATCTTCTATTTTATATATTATGTTTCATTTTTATATTATATATATTTATTTTCTTTCTTTTTTTTTTTTTTTTTTGCTTTTCCCTTCTTTTTCACCATTCTGCCATCCAGTTTCTCTTTCCTTTTGAAGCTTCTTCACATTTTATAGTATCTACGTTTTGGATCTTATTTACTCTTTTAGCTTCTCCTACTAGGGAGACAATGCAATATTTACACACGTGCACCTGGTTTCTTTCACTTATGAGTATGGCCTCAAGTTGCATCCGTTTACCTATAAAACTCTCCACTTCATACTTCTTTATGGCTGAGTAGTGCTCCATTGTATAAAAGGATCACATTTGTTTTATCCATTTCTCCATTGATGGGCATTTGGGTTATTTCCAAGATTTAGTTTTTATAAAGAGTGCTGCTACAAACATGGGTGCACATACATCACCGTCTTATGATGTTTTTAATTTTTTTTTTGTCTTTTTGTTTTTATCGGTACCAGGGATCGAACTCACGACTGCCTGCTTGCAAGACAGGCGCTTATGCTGCTGAGCTAAATCCCCAGCCCCAATGTTTTTAATTCTTTTGGAAAGGGAATAGCTGGGTTAAATGTGATCTCCAATCCTAGTTTTCTGAGGAATTTTCACACTGATTTCCACAGTGGTTTCACCAATCTGCTCTCTCACCTATAGTAGAGAAGGGTTCTTTTTCCCCACAGCCCCCCAGACATTAGTTATTGATTGATTTCTTGATAATAATCACTCTTTCTGGGATGAGGTGGAATCTCAGTGTTGTTTTAATTTGCATTGCTCCATTGTTCAGTGATGTTGACCATTTTTTCATCTATTTATTTTTCATTTGTGTTTCTTCAGCTGAAAAGTGTGTATTCATCTCAGATGCCCATTTTTGGGTTGAGTCTTTAAATCTGGGAGGGCTGTTTTTCTTTTAGTTCTTTATATGTTTTTGATAGGAATCCTTTGTCTGAGGAACAGCTGGTAAACATTTTCTCTCACGTTGTGGGTTGTCTCTTCACTCTATCGGTGATTTCTCTTGCTGGGCAAAAGCTTTTTAATAAGATGAGATCCTAGTTGTTGATTCTTTGTGATAATTTCTGTGAAAGATAATTATGAGAGCATACGAATTTGAAAGGCTAAAATATGATGCCACAAAGTTAAAAATAATTTCCTCTAAAGATGTTTGTAGTTTAGATATTGGGGACCATACCCAAAGCTCTGAGCAGGATTTAAATGTTACTAATTGGCTTTCTACGCTTATCTGTGAGTCTGTCCTAGGCCTCGGGCCCCTTGACTGATGATGGGAGCTGACTCATAGTAAATGAATCTCTCTGAATCATGGTCCTGGCTGAGGCCTGTAGTGGCCTGTGGTGCCAGAGACACCCCAGAGGACAAGATAAGGCCACAGCTAAGGACACCCCGGCTCAGCACTAGGTTAGTAAGTAGAGGCTGCAGCTGCAGGCATCTCACTCCTGCAGTCTCAATCTACCATAAGCGTTATCTTGGAGACAAGACGGTTCTCCTAAATTGGCTTAACCTACTACTAGGGGAAGTCTTTGAAGTGACCCCCAAGGTCCTGCTCATTTCCTGTGCGTTCCTCAGTTTCCCCACCTTTTGTCCTGGTCCTAATAAAAGTGGGCTAATCCAGAGAACTTTTTGTCATGGCCCTAGAGTCGTGAGCTCAACTAAAGGGTTTTGACCATCCTGGAGCCCTAAAAAAGCATACAATTTGTCTTTTTTAATTTAACTTCTGCCATACACTTGTTTGGAAGATTGGGGTTCTAGGACAGGACCCGATAATTCGATATGATATGATGGCTGTTACAAAGGGGAAATTTTGTAAGGAGTGAAAATCAAAGCAAGCTTTTTCTTTCCTCCCCTGCTTCTCTAGTTTGCTCAGCAATTTTTCTTTATTATGAAAATTAGGAGATTAGAGGAAAACAGAAGTCCTGTGTGGAGGAGGATGACTTGCTTAGGAGTTTAGGCTACCTCAGATTGAGAAGAGCAGCACAAACCAATGTAAAGTGAGGCTAGCCTGGCCAGAATGGAGTGCAGTCCTCAAATAGGAGAGGGGGAGCACACTGGCCAAGGGTACTGGCAGGTACTATGCAAGCTCAGGCCCAGTGGAAGGCCTAGCACAGAAGAGTGTCACTGCAGAAGGGCGGTGTCACTCTGTGATGAGTTGACGTTCCTCAGATTGTTACATCTTGCCTGAACAGGGGGACCCTTCCTGCTCTTGGGAAGACCACTATTTGAAAGTCCATCTTTCACATTGTAGTGAAAGTTAGACTGTTCACCTGGGACTTGGAGCACAATTTCCGAAGGATGAAGGACACTGTTGATTGACTTATTCCTGTGTGCCTAGATGCTGCACTAGACAGTTGGTTTTCCTGACTGACTTGTTTTTGTTGTTTTGTTTTTTTCTGGGGCTTGCATGTGCTAAGTGAGTGCTCTTCTACTGAGCTATATCCCCAGCTCTTTTTTTAAAAAAAATTTTAATTTTTATTTTAAAGGGGGTAAAATTAAACACAACAAAACAGGACAAAATAAGACATAAGAAAGCAATGTAAGAGATATAAATTTCAAAGCTAGATGACCTGAGATCTTCACTATCATAATGTCTCTTGTTTTCTTCCAAATAGTTGTCCATGTCTTCACATACAGAGAATTCATACAAAACAACATAGTATAAAACTGATCTGAACAGAATGAGGAAGGCGATTTAAGTCCTCAAAACCAGACAATATGGAAGTCACTATTGGCTGTCGTAGAGTCTCTCGTTCTCTTCAAAATAACTGTCCATACTTTCATGTATATTGAAGTTCAACAAAACAAAACAGGCAGGGGGAAGGGGTTGCTTGGTTTCCTAGCACTCCAGGTCCCAGCATGGCGCAGGTCCCAGTAAATGCCAGTGGCTCCCTTCCTGGGCTACCGGAGGCTGCCACACTCACAGCCACTCACCGGGAGTGCAGGGGTTGCTTGGTTTCCTGGTGCTCTAGGTCCCAGCATGGCATGGGTCCCAGTAAACATTGGTAGCTCCTGTCCTGGGCTGCTGCAGCCTGCCACACTCACAGCTGCTCATGGGGTGAGGGTAGGTTGCATCAAGCTGTTTCTTTCTAATGAACTGACCGTTTTACTGCCCAAGTTCTGAAATGGCCAACAGATCATGGAAAGACATCTCTTTAGGCTCCTGCTTGAAACCAACAGCATCAGGAAGCTGCCAACCTTGATTCAGGGCCAGCCCCAGCTCTATTAAAATTTTTGTGTTGAGAAAGAGTCTTGCAAATTGCTCTGTTGGGTCAATTACACAAAAACTCAACAAAGAAGGGTCAGAACTGAACCACATCTTGAAAGAAATGGACTTAGTAGGAGTCTACAGAGTGTTTAACACTATAGCATCAAAATATGTATTCTTCTCAACTACACATGGGACATTCTGCAAAACAGACCACATATTAGCTCATAGAACATGCTTAAGTAAGTGCAGAGGAATTGAAATTACACCATGCATCTTAAGACCACAATGCAATAAAATTTGAAATTGGTGGCAAAAGAAACCACAAAAGCTTCATAAACACATGAGAATTAATTAATAACCTCCTGAATAAATAATGGATCACAGACAAAGTTAAAGAAGGAATAAGACAGTTTCTACAATTAAATGATAATGCCAGTACAACAGACTGGAACATGTGGAACATAATGAAAGCAGGAAATTTTTAGTGGTGAACACCCACATAAGGAAAACAGTGAGCTCAAATAATAACCTAATGTTAAACCTCAAGCTTCTAGAAAAAGAAAAGCAAGTCAAACCCAGAGCTCATATGAGGGGGAAAATTATGAAAATATCAGCAGAAATTAATGCAATAAAGACTCAGAAACCAATGCAAAGAATCAGTGATCCATATAGTTGGATCTTTGAAAGAGTAAATAAAATTGACAAATCCTTAACCAACCTTATTTAAAAAAAGGAAACACTCAAATTCATGCAACCAAGAATGAAAAGGGAGGGCTGGGATTTAGCTCGGTGGCATAAGCGCCTGCCTTGCAAGTGTGTGGTCATGAGTTCGGTCCCTGGTACCGATAAAAAAGAAAAAGACACACACACACACACACACACACACACACACACACACACACAAAGAATGAAAAGAGTGAACTCACAATAGATCCCGCAGAAATCCAGAATATAATCAATACCTACTTTGAGGTCATGTATTCTAGTAAGGTGAAAAATGCAGAAAAAACAGAATCCTAGATACATGTGAATTATCAAAGCTGAATTGAGAAGCTATATAAATTCTAAATAACCCAATATCAGTCCAGGAAGTTGAAGATGTAATTCAAAACAAAGAAAAGCTCAGGCCCTGATGGATTCACTGCTGAATTTTAAAACAAATTTGGAGAAGACCTGACACCACTACTTCTCAAGCTGATTAATGAAATTGAAAAGGAAACAAGACACTGAAACATCACCTAGGCTTTGAAGGCAGATTCATTTACATTGATAGGCATTGAGCTCTGAAAAAGTCAGGCTTTGAAGGCTCAGGGAGGGAGGCTTTCATGGGGTTTGCAAGCAAAAAGCAAAGAATTTGGCAGTGATCAACTGATTCTTACAGTGCGACCAGCCATGCATTGTAATGATAGCCATTTCTAAGAGATGAAAGTAATAAGAACTGTAACAGGAACTGGAGGTAACAGGAACATAACAGGTAACAGAACTGTAACAGGAACTGTAACAGGAACTGTAACAGGAACTGGAGGTTGCCTGGGCAACTAACAAAAACTGCAAAGCTCACCCACTCTGCCTTCAGTAGCCCTGGAAGGCACCAATCATCTCCTTCATTATAACCTGTATAAAAGCAAAGGATATATCTGGAAGGAATCTGGCAATGAAGGGAATTTAAATGGATATTGATTCAAATAGACATTTTACAGGCCAGATTGAAGCTTTTCCTACTTTTTCAGAAAGGGATGTGGAGATAGTCAAGGTGCTTATTAAAGAAATAATTCCCTGATTTGGATCTACAGTCCCTCCAGAGTGAAAATGGGCTTTCTTTTACCACTCAAGTAACTCAGGGTGTTTAGGAATAAAGTACAATCTCTATTCTACATCAAGACCTCTGCCTTTCAGAAAGGTTGAGAGAGCCAACCAGATCCTAAAAGAGCTCTGGCAAAATTTTTCCAAGAGACATCTCCTGGCACTGATTACTACCAATAGGTCTATGGGTTCAAAACATACCCCAAATTGGGCTAAATGGGAGGCTATTTCTATTCTTTGATGTGGTAGTAGATCTAGAGGCCACAAAAATCTTACAATTTCTTCTTAATTTAGGCCAAATTGAACAGAGTATACAAAAGTATAGCAACAGAGTTCTGCCAGCTGCTGGCCCAGGGAAATACCTAGTATCCACCCTCAAGACCAACTGCTCATATGTTCCAGAGAGTTATCACTTCAAAGACACCTCTGCTCAGTTTCAGACAATGAGGGATTCTTCCTCCATGTTATATGATAGTAACCTCATTTAATTCATATAGACTAAATCCTGCCTAGCAACATATGATGAAGACGTGTAGCTAACTGTAAAATATTATGTTACTTGCTTTATATACTTTCTTCTGAAGACCTATGTAAGTGACTGCTAACTTCAGGACAGGGCTGATGATTTGGAACTGAGATTCCCATCAGCCTGACAGTGTAATAAACCTATATGCCTTTTGAAGTTCTTCTGGTGCTGTTGTCTTCCTTTTGGTCTGGTCCTGAATTCTGCAGCATTATGAGCTTCTGGAAGACTTGACATTTCTCTTCAAAAAGCAAGGCTCCCGTGCTACTACAGATAAGCAAATGGAATCTTGCTAAGGCCTTTTCTCTCAGGTTCCTGATAAATTGTTATGCCTTGTGTCTAGATGTCTCCTAAAGTTCATGGTGGGACTTTCTGGAAATGGCTAGATCAAAGGTGTGTACTGCTGGGATCAAGGATGTGATGCTGGGACTGATTCATGATGTGATGCTAGGATTCATGTTGGCCCATCCTGAGTGTGAGGGTCATCCACCCTAGGTAGTCTGGATAAGATATAAGGGACAGGAAGAGTGTCATAGACACCTGATTTAGACAAAATTATTATTGGCAGTCAGATAGGGCTAGGCCCTCAAAGGAGCCAGTGTAGAAGCCTAGATATCGTGCAACCTTGGAGGAGGCAGAAGCCTCCTGCTGTGAACCAGGTCTTAAGATAAAAGATAAACACACACACACACACACACACACACACACACACCCTAAGGACTGATATTCTAAATAGTCTCTATTGTTGGAGACCACTTCGAGGCTAGGCGGCTCTGAGCAGGATTTAAATTTTACTAATTGGCTTTCTATGTTTGTCTGTGAGTCTGTCCTAGGCCTAGGCCCCTTGCCTGGTGATGGGAGCTGATTCATAGTAAGTGAACCTCTATGAATCACTGATCCTGATTGAAGTCTGTAGTGTCCTGTGAAACCAAAGATACCTCAAAGGACAAGATAAGGTCACAGTTTTGGACACTCTGGCTCCCGCCCCAATTAACAAGGTAGAGACTGCAGCTGCAAAGATTACTCCTGCAGTCTCACTTCTACCATGTCTTCATGATAAGATAGTTCTACTAATTGACTTGATTCATGACTTGGAGACGTCTTTGAAGTGACTCCCAAGGTCCTGCTCATTGCCTGAACTTTCCTCAGTTTCTCTGCCCTTTGTCCTTGGTCCTAATATAAGTGGACTGATCCAGAAAATCCTTTGTTTTTACCCTCGAAGTCTTGAGCTTAATTAAAGGGTTTTGACCCTCCTGGAGCCCTAAAAATCAAACAATTTGTCTGTTTTTTATTTAATCTCTACCATACACTTGTTTGGGAGATGGGGGATCTAGGACAGAACCTGATACTCTATAACTCTGAGAAAGCCAGGAATTACTATCCCAACCCCTTATAGGAAAAGTCACTGCTCTTTAAGCATGCCCACTTGTTGCATGACTCATTTTCCCATTTGTCCCCAATTTAATCAGTTTTACCTGAGCAATTAATCTTATTGGTTGACTATAGTTCTGTTCCACTCCATGTCCACTTTGGGAGTTCCCCTTTTTCCTTATTTTGGACCCATCTTACCTTGTGTTTTTGCTCTATAAAAGTCCCTAAAAAAGATAGTCCTTGGCAACCCATTTGGACCCCTTCTGTCTCTTTCTCAAATAGAAGCTTTCTTTCTCTCAATGAATATATTCTGTTCTTAACCTCTGTTCCTAAAATTCATTGTTTGATTTTAGAGAACACATACTTATACCGAACATCTAGTAGGTTGGGAGTTTCTTTCCCCTCTATCAAGAGGGCTACTGCTCAGCACTTAGCCTATTTGTTGCTTTGTGCCTTGGCGTTTTCTGCCTGCCATGAACTGTTTCTCCTCTGCAGTGCCCTTCTTTCATGTCCCACCCTCCCTTGGAGTCAGCTAACTATGGATAGAAGCCTCTACAAACTGTGAGTGAAAATAAATTTGTCCTCCTTTAACTTTGTGTGCTGGGTATTTTTTCTCAGCCATGAGAGAAGGAACTAAGGTAACAATTTATTTGACATCCCTCTCTGGCGGTACATTCTTCTTCACAGGAAGCATGAAAATCTGACCTGCTCCCTGTCTTTGGAGTTTCTGTCTCCCATCAAGCAGACAGCTCAACAGTCACCAATTCCTTTCTCATTGTCTTCTAACATTTATCTCTTCAGCCCAGCTGTGAGCCACATCACTCCAAGGTAGTTGCAGAGCACAAATGCCCCTAAGGAAGTGTCCACAGCCCCCTACAAGCTAGAAGAAGCTACAGAAGACAGAGACCTCTATTCTCTCAGCACCCTATAAAAAATTATGTTGATTTGCGTCTCTTAGGGGGAAATGAGACAGGAAGGTAGGATGCAGCTAAAACTGGATGGGAAAGGAGCCCCGACAAGATCTGAGAACACGTGCACAGATGCATTGAACAGTTCTCAGAGCCCTGCATGTGGGCTTCATGTGAGAACATGAGCAGGGTTTTGACAGAATGGCCTGTGTGTTATTCCATCATGGAAAGTGTGAAACTGTATGGCTCCCCTAAGTGCTTGCTATGCCACTTTATGGTAGCTCATCCGGCACTGCAGGGCACATTTTATTTATATTTTTTCTTCCCTTTTTACTTAACCCAGACTTGCTCTGCACAGTTCGTGTTTTGTTTTTTTTTTTTTTTTTTTTTTTTGCTATCCCCTGTTTTTTCCTTACTTTTAATAAATAAGAAACCTTGCAACAGTTTATGCTCATTTGATTCAATTTGAAAGAATTTTGCCCTAGGTAAGACATTACAGCAGTGAGGGGCGGGACCGGACCAAGGGACATTTACCTTGAGGTCATTTTCCCCACCCCTAGGCAATTACCTGTGGTGTGAAATGAATTCCAGTGGGCTGCTTGCACATTTAGGCACAGACCAGACCAAAGCTATATGTGTGCCCCCCACATCATGTGTCCAGCAGAGAAAGCCAGACCTCAGTGGTCATGGGATTCTCTCTGAGTTCTTAGAATAAAGGCCACTATTACTTTATATTTTCTGCCTTCTAATTGTGCCAAAAATCCTATCACAATTCTTTATCTGGGATGGAAAAGACCCAGAAATCACCTGGAAAAGGAGACTCCAAACCAGGTGTGGTGGTGTACAACTCTAATCCCAGCACTGGAGAGGTTGAAGCAGGAAGATCATTGCAAGTTCAAGGCTCCCTGAACTACCTAGCAAGATCTTGTCTCAACTACCTACCCTACCTAAATAACTAAATAACTAACTATCTAAAAGGACATTCCAGCATGCCAGGACTCAGTAATAGCCTGGAGTCAGATTTAAGGTGTCTTGTCAAAGGCTTGCCTGGTTACACATTGGGTATAAATGAAGAACTGCAAGTGGCACGCTTCTGGTTGGTCCCATGCACACTACTCAGGAGCTGCAGTCTTTCCAATTTTAGGTCCTGGGCCGAGTCCTGGGTCTGTTACTGACATGCCATGTCCTCAATGGGGACTTCACCTCACCCTAATCTCCTACCTCAGATAGGAAACATACTGTCTTACCTGACAAATGGAAATCTTTCTAAGTTATTATTAAATTCCAAATGCATGTAGAAGTTTGAACTTTGTGTTAGAGTTTTCTGGTGCAATAAAGGAACAGAATACTAAAAAATAGTAAAAGTGCTCTTTTAATTTAAAGGACATGGAGATGAGCCCACAACCAGCAAGGGTTTGGCTTTTTTTTTCTCCCTGATATGGGAGCGTGGGGTATATGTGACCTTTGACCCAGTCTGATGCTTGAGGCAGGCATTGATGAAGCTTGTTATATCCCAAAAAACAAGACAATGTCCAAAAAGGAGCACTTTAATTAGGCTGGCACCCAGTGGCACAATAGGTTGGAATCTGCAAAACTGTGCAGCTAGGTTAGATTTTTGGAGGCTTATAAAGGAAAAAACTGCAAAGCAGGGGTGGGAGGGGATAAGGGTGAAGAAGGCTTTTGTTCTCTTATTTGGCTTGGGGACAGAGTTCCTTGCTTAGTCAGTTGCCTTTATGGAAATTTTTGTAGCTAGTCGTCAGTGAATTCCTCTTTTATGGGATCTTGGCAACTTGTGGTGGGCTAATTCCAGGAACAGCTGTCTTTCACAAAGGGGGACAAAGGTTGAGACAGAGTACAGGGTTACCAGGATAATGACGAATACAGAACAGGATGGTGGCGCTTTTGTTAGAGCACACCAGAGCTGACTGGAATTTCCTTAGCACTCCTGGGAAAGGAAGAAGAAAGTTGTAACCGTGGAAGAAGGAGGAAGTGGACTTTGGAGTAAGCATCCCTGATTTGGCCTCCACCATGTTGAACTATGGCCATAATGTCCTGTAATTTATTCTGGAGCAAAACTCTTGCATTTTTAAAGTGGAGGATGCACAAAGCTATTTTACAGTCACTTTAGTAACTTTCTGTTTTTTCCAAGCCAGATATTTGTATAAACAATTTGATTTTTACATTGTTTACAGGTACATTGTACCTGTTCTCAGGTACAATAGGAGAAATAAAAAAAACTAGCAGCAAGGAGAAAAGAAAATTTATATTTTGAAAAATGAAAATGCAGTTTCCAGACTCAAGACCAGTTTAGCTCATTAATTTGTACATTTATTTATATATTTTATTTCTCACCTCCCACAACATAATAAGGCTAGGCAATTCCTTTTCACCTACAAATAATTTTGCCCACTTTTTTTCCTGCAAATAGTTCCCTATTAACTTAAGCCTTAAAGGTGAACTGTGAATAGACTACCTTTATCAGCTGTAAATTAGGATTTCCCATGTAAATGGACCATCATCTCACTATGGATGGCCCATCCTCATTCGGCTACTCCTCAAGACTAAAGACTAGATTATCAAATTCCACAGTAAGGAAGACGAGAGCTACAGCCCCCCTGCACATGGCAGAGGCCAGTCCAGGTATAGATGAATGATTCCTAGTGTAGGAGGTACCTGGTGTGGAATTTCAATTATATGAATTTATCATATAAATGGGAAAACCAGTGTCCTGCCATTCAGTTGCTACACATTCCTTTAAATTTCTTTTCAGATGGAGTTTCACTAACTTGCTCAGGCTAGCCTGCCTCGAGTTCCTATACTCAAAGGATTCTTCTGCTGAGCCTTCCAGTTGATATAGGGGAAAGAAACTCCCAAACTGCTAGATGTCCAGTAGGAGCTTGTGTTCTCTAAATTCAAAGAATCACTTTTAGGAATGATAGAAGTTAAGAGCAGAATATATTTATTGAGAGAAAGAAAGCTTCTTTCTAGGAGAAAGACAGAAGGGTTCCCAAGTGGGTTGCCGAGAACCCTGTCTTTTCTAGGAATTTTTACAGAGCAAAACCACAAGGTGAGATGGGTCCAAGGTGGGGAAAAATGAGAACTTGTAAGGCAGGCATAGAGTGGGACAGAACTATGGTAAACCAATGATGTTACAAGTGTAATTGGTCAGGTAAAATTGATTAAATCAGGATCCAATGCAGGATTTTCGGTGCGGTAAAAGTAAGAGAATATAAAGTAAAAATGGCCTTTATTCTAAGGACACAGAGAGAAACTCCATGACCGCGGGGTTTCTTTGCCCAACACATGGTGTTGGGGGCATACATACAGCTTTGGTCCGGGGTGATGCCTAAAGCGGGCATCGCTGATGTTCAAGCAGCCATTGGAATTCATTTCTCGCCACTGGTAAATTGCCTAGGGGTGGGGAAAATGACCTCAAGGTCCCCTCAAGGGACTCCCTTGGTCCCGCCTCTCAATCCTTTCAAACATGAACACAGAACAGGTTTTTTTTTTTTTTTTTTTTTTTTAATTTTAAAGAATATAAAACTAAACTAACAGAACAAAGCAAAATCAGAAGAAAACAATGTAAAGGACAGATTTCAAAACAAGACAACAGGAAATTTACAATGGCTAACATAATGACTCTTGTTTTCTTCTAAATAGCTGTCCATATCTTCACACACGAATTCATACAAAACAAAATAGCATTATAATGCCTTCACAGAACAGGGTTCTATAGGCTTTGGGATAGTGGCTCCTTCTGACTTCCTCAGATAGATACTTATTTAGAATATCAATTCCTGATGTTTATCCTTAGGAAGTATGTGGGTACTGTCCCCTTCACCATTGCAAGGTATCTGATCTTCTGACTAGCTCCTTTGAGGGCTATCTGACTGCCTAGAATATTTCTATCTAACTTAGCTGCCTATAACACAATTAGTTGTGATACAAGCAGGTGCCACCACATTTGACCAGATATGGCAAATTTTTAATCTATAATATATAAAGAACCCAAAAACTCAGATCCCTACCTCCATAGAAGATCCAGTGATAAAATGGGCAACTGAAATGAATAGATACTTTTTAGAAGTACAAATGTCCAATAAGTACATTTTAAAAATGTTCAACATTTTGGGCCATTAGAGAATTGCAAATTAAAACAATATTGAGATTTCATCTTATTCCACAAAAAGTGACCATTATCAGGGTAGGAGTTCAGCTCAGTGGCATAAGCATCTGCCTGGCAAGTATGAAGTTGTGAGTTCGATCCCTGGTTCAAAAAAAAAAAGAAAAAAAAAAGAGTGACCATTATTATCAAGAAGTCAAAAAACAAATGCTGGCAAGGCTGTGGGGAAGAAAAAGATCCTTCTACACCATTGGCAGGAATGTAAATTAGTACAACCACTAGGGAGATCAATAATATTACAGACAACTAAGTTAGTTAGAAGTATTGTAGGGGGCTGGGGATTTAGCTCAGTGGCATAAGCGCCTACCTGACAAGTACAAGGTTGTGAGTTTGATCCCCGGTACAAAAAAAAAAAAAAAAAGAAAAAGAAAGAAAGAAAAGAAATATTGTAGAGTAACAGCCCCTCGAGAGCTTGTGTGGAAGATGAGACTACATTGCAAATGTGGGGGAGATGCATTCACTAAAGGCCAAACTGCAAAACAAAAGAATGCTTACCCCTCACACTTCCCCTAGGGATGAATGTTACGGTGTGCTCAAGAAATTTACCTATAGGACACTGAGATTTGAGAAACAAGTGAGGTTTATTAGAACTGCAGTGGTCAGTCAGTTTAGGTCATTGAAACTGCTGGCTGTTGGCTGGTATCGATTCCTTTGTTCCCTTTTCTTACATACACCGCTAGGAGTTCACAAGGTCAGGGAGTGTCGTGGTTTATGTTTGTGTCCCCCAGGCCTCATGAGTTTGCATTGTTCATATGTGATGGTTCATTGTCTAGTGCTTGGATTGATGGTGTTAGTGTTCAACCCACATAGGGGTGGAGCCAGGATGTGATGTCATGGCAGGAAGAAGGTGTGTTTTTCTCTTTGCTGGTTCGAGTTTGCTGCTGGCGGCCGTCATGAACTGCAGCCCAGCCATGCCTGCCTGTCTTGGAGCCAACTGAGTGTGGACTGAAACCTCCAAAAACTGTAAGAAATAAACCTTTTCTTTCCCAACTTGGGCATCAGGTATTGTGTCTCAGCAAGGAGCATAAAGTGACTAAAACAGGGAGTTACCAGGGATACCACCTTTTTGCAGCACTATCATTGCTTAGAATGTTATAAGACCTTCTTCCACATCTGGTTAATTGACACAGAATGTGGGCACCAGGCAGTTTGGTTACCTTGAGATTAAACCCTTTTGTTCTCCTTTTCATAGCTTTTATGGTCAAGAAAGAGGAAGAGGCCTTTTCAGGATTTGACCAAAGTTTAATCACTGCTTAAAGTCTAACTGCTAGCTAAACATCTGAAATCTATAGGCCATAAAATGAGTGAAGTTTTCAAAACTAGGGTTTGGGGGGCTTCAAGGGGGAAAAAGGGGGCAGAGAAAAAAAGCAAATAGTGGGTGATAGAGTTATTTCCAAAAGATGAAAAATATTAACAAAAGATGAGAAATATAAAATAAAAAGCGGCATTTATTCTGAGAACACGGAGAGAGATGACCGGCACCCCACCGCTGGCTTCCGGCGATCTCTCCGCCGGCGGACACGCGGTGTGGGGGCCTGTAAATAGCCTCGGTTTGGGGTGGAACCTAAGGCGGGCATTAGAGATACACAGGTAGCCCATTGGTCCTAGGTTTGGCGCCATATGTAAATTCCCAGGGGCGGGAAGATGGCGTCACAGGTAACTTCCTAGGGGTAGGGGAGGATGGGGCTTCCTGCTTCCAGTTGTGGCTTTCCTGGCTACAGTGTCCTGTTGGGCCAAAACCTTTCAGTGGGGAATACAAATACTCTCACAATGAATAGCAGTGATCATAGTCTAAACAGGATCCTCACCTTGGGTCAGGGTCCTGGAAGAGCTGCTGATCTAGTCTATCCAGGAGAAGCCCTTGTTTGTTCTATGTATGCTTGCTATGTGTCTGGCTCCCCTATTTGATTCCCATTTAATCAATATTTCCTAAATGATTATACTCACAATCTTATTGGTTCACCATAGTTTTGACCCATCTCATGCCTAACCTTATGATTTCTGATTAGATCAATGTTGTGCTTATACTTGTGATTTTTTTTTTTTTTGGTACTGCAGATTGAACTTATGATCTCACACTTGCCAGGCAGGTGCTTGTACCACTGAGCTAAACCCCCAACCCCTATACTTGCAATCTTATTAGTTGATTATAGTTTTTCCCACCTTAGACCTGCCTCACCTTGTGATTTTGCTCCTTGAAAGTCGATCCTCAGCAACCCACTCAGGACCCTTTCTGTATCTCTTAGACAGAAGCTTTCTTTTCCTAATAAATAAGATTCTGCTCTTAATGGGGAAGGAAAAGGGGGAATAATAAAATTAAGATGTGTTATGTGCATGTATGATTTCCCCATGATGAATGTAATCATCATGTATTTAAATCATGTGCCAATTTTTAAAGAGGAGTTGTTCTAATCTTTTAAACATGAAATAATCTCATCCTTTGTTTTGGTTTCCTAGGGCCACAGTTACAAAGTACCAAAATCTGGGTGGCTCAAAATAACAGAAATGTATAGTACACTTTTCAAAGTTTGTGGTCTCAGTCATTGGCAGATTTTTCCTTAGAATTTAACTGGTACTTCTTTGCAAAAACTCAGAAATTCCTCACAAATCCAAATAACCTCTGCAATTTGGGGAGGAGGGACGGAAGTTTGCAGGTAGCCAATCCAAGAGCATAATTCAGTTGTCTTTGCTGCTGATTGGCTGTTGCCCTATAGCCATTGCTGGTAGTTGCGCCAGCATTCCTGCATTATAGCAGGTTGCCATTGCTTGCTGTACTGTGTGTAACTGTCTTCCATGAAGTGTTCTCCGTTTATTCTTCTTAAAACCCAAAGTCCCTACGACACAGCTAAATGCCCCGCACCTTTAAGACCACAATTAGGGACTTGGCCAACATGCCCAACTGTCTGTATAAAGGGCATGGTGAAGGACAAAATAAGAGACAGAGACAATTTAGTAACGCATGGAAAAGGAGGGTTGTGAGAGCAATGCCTCAGGATGAGCAATTAAGACTCTCCAACTTGCCACTATTTTATTAGCCAGTGCAAGGGGAGGGCTAGTGAGAGTCTAGGAACTATAGTAGTGACTACAGTGGGCTAGTAAAAGAACAAAGCATTCTTGTAAGGATGAGACCAGTACCATAAGGAAACTAGTTTCCCCAGGGGAAGATTTACTACTGCTGCTACATTGCTTTAAAATCTCTCATTTTCCTCAACAGATCTTACTCTGAGTGCCACAGCCTCACAAGCCTGGGGCTTCATCTAGGACAAGGAGAAAACACAATTTCCTGGTTCCAATTTGGCTTACAGTACAGGCCAAGGAAAGCTTCAGACATCCTCTAAATTCAATTCATGATTTGTAGTCCCCAACATTTATTAATATGGCATTTTATTAAAGTAAATTATAAATCTATGGGAGGCATTGCCTATTTAGGGTTTAAACTGTAAATATAGGCATTCTTCCTGGTTTTTCAGAATTTGCAGGTGTTCTAGGAACATAACTTCTGTGAGTTTTGGGGGCCACTGTATTCTGTGGGCTGGCAGTTTGAAATCAAGGTGTATGTAGAGCTGTCTCCGATGGCCACAGAAGGGGATCCCCTAAGCGTCCAGGTGCATGCAGTCATCCTTGCTGTTACTGGCTTATGGTTGCAGTGCTTTGATCCCCATCTCTGTCACTGCATGGCCCTCTTCTCTCCTGACTCATCAACATATCTAGGGATGCCAGAAAGAGCACATTAAGGCCTTCCTAACAGCTTCATTTTAATTGGATTATTTCTGGAAAAACCATATTTCGAAATAAGATGACATTCTGAGATACTGATATCATATGACTTGAACACATCTTCTTAGGGACATAATCTTTTCTGGTAATACTCTAAACTCACAAGCCATCCAATAATATTCTTTCTCTTTTTACATCTCTTAGTTACTTTTCTCATTGCTGAGACAAGATATCTGACACTCAGAGTTAAAGGGCGAAGGTTTATTTAGCTCACAGCTTGTAGAGGTTTCAGTTCATAATTGGTTGACTGCAAGGCAGATGGGCATGCCAAAGGAGAAACAGTCATGGAAGGCAGAAGTAGCAAAACAAGGAAGCAGGGAAAGTGAAGCCTTTTTCTGTCCTTTATATTGTATCCAGGCTACTGAGGTTACCAATTAGTGGACTCATTTAGTAACCACACACCCTTAATCCCAGCATCACACACTCCAGACCCAGCCATCTCTGGAAAAACTCTATGACTGCAAGGAGGTTTGTGGGGACATTTAGATATAAGTGATGACATCTGTCACATGTCACTTATTTTATAGTGACTTATGTCTTATGCCCCCTTGACACTGATCATTATGAGGAAAGATCTAGCTTTGTTTCACTTTTACGTCCCTGACAATGGTTAATAAATGGCCAGGCTGAGGCTTGCCCCTCCCTTCCCAGCTCAGAATGGCTCCGTTAGGCTGGAGCATGTGCTGCCTACCTGGTACATGTATGTGTGAGTGTCTTATATTTCTAGCTCTTTGCTTGATTTCTTTTCTTGAAGTCTATAGATCAGGAGAATGAAAGAGCTGGGAACAGCCTGCCTTGGATGGTTCAATATTTATGTTTTCTGAGAGAGAATGATGGGCTTCACTCTACAAGGAAACAGTCTTGTTGGTCTCTAGTTTACAGCTATGTTTTTCTCCTCCATTTTCAGCATCCTGGTGATTTCCTTAGTGACCGTTGCTATGGAAATATTTTAGTGTTTCTCGCAGTGTTGGGTGGCGTACCCAGAACTTTCATTAGTGAGATTTATGATGACACCTAAGCCATGGATTTCATTTTTGTGCTGGTTTTCTGATTCAGTAACTCGTTGCCATCAGGGGAGTGA
This sequence comes from Cavia porcellus, assembly GCF_034190915.1. Lineage (NCBI taxonomy): Eukaryota > Metazoa > Chordata > Mammalia > Rodentia > Caviidae > Cavia > Cavia porcellus. Next base: position 3,124,313 of record NW_026947493.1, read on the forward strand.
TGTGCATTACTTTCCACAGAGTGACTTATTACATTGATTGTTTTTCTTTTTCGTTATTCCTGAAGTGCTTGTAATTATTTTAACTGCTTAACCCATTACTCCACAGAATATAATGTGAGAGCAAGGGCCATAATTTTTGTCACTGAGTAAATGGATAAACATATACAGTCCTTCTGATACCGCGTGCTGGGAGTATCTTCTGATACCATGGTATCAAATCATGGGAATCAAATCCATGGCCTTTAACTGAGCTATAATTCCTGTCCTTTTTATTTGGAGACAGGCTCTTGGTTAGACACTAAATTGTCCAATCTGGGCTCACATTTACAATCCTATTCCCTCAGCTTCTTTGAGTGCTGGGATTCCAGATGAGCATCATTATGTCTCCATAATCAATGGGTAGAGAAGAGAAAACTGGGTTATCTGGAGACAAGACCTTACCCATCTGCAACACAGATGGATGATAGTAATACATACCTCATCTACTTGATAGGATTGTCATGAGGATCATGGGATTCACATAGGCAAGAGCAATTAGTGAGCTACGCAGCATGATGAAAGGCTCAGAAATGTCATTGTTAACCATGAAGGTCCTGGCTCTGCCTTTCTTCAGGATAAAAATGGGGAAACAATTTAATCTCTGGTCAAAACATGGGTTGGACTCCCTTGAACTACCCGGCAGATGCTCAGGTCATTGTGCAATGCAGCATTTTCAAGGCTCTCAGGCTGCTCATTAACCTCTTCCATCACATTTTGTTTATAGTGGGGAGATTCGCAGTCTGATTTGCACCTTTTGGTTGAAGAGGAAGAAAAAGCTTGACTTCTTGAAGATCTTTTTCAAATTATTTCTTTATAAAAAATCTCTTTGATGCACTTGTGGCCAATTCATAATGGTGGCATGTGCAGTGTGATTTTTTTCCTCCAAAAAGTTTTGTTTTTATGTACAGTTTGGTGTAAAGCAGATACTCAACCACATAATAGAACACATTCAGCCATGCAGAATTTGATAATTCTAGGAAAAGTTTTGAATGTATCTAGTGATTTGTTGTATGTATTTTAGTATTTTTCTTCTAAAAAAGCTATCAGTTCATTCCAACTATGCTCCATGAATTGATGTCATTGCAATTTGCTATAAATAATTTGCGTAATAATTTCTCTCTCTCTCTCTCTCTCTCTATATATATATATATGTGTGTGTGTGTGTGTGTGTGTGTGTGTGTGTGTGTGTGTGTATGTATTTTTTTTTTTTTTTTTGGTCTTTCTGAGACAGGGTTTCCTTATGTAGTTCAGGCTGGCCTTGAGCTCACTTTGTAGCCTAGGTTGGTCTCAGACTTGCAATGATCTTCCTGCCTCAGCCACCAAGTGCTGGGATTACAGGCATGTGCCACCCACACCTGGCTAATTCTAGATATATTTATTATACAACTTCTCTTTAAAAAGTTTTAATTTGTTCATTTGGAGCCAAATTTATGTGTTAAATGCTGTTGGTTTCTAGATACTGACTTGTTTCAGCTGCTTTAGATTTACGGGAGGTAAGGAAACCGAGTGGTACTCAGAGAAGTGAAGGGAACCAAACTGTATCATGCCAGCAGGCTCAGAGGGGCTGTGTACTCTAAAGTCTGAACCCCAATCCTTTGTTGGGGCTGTCTTATATAGAGGTTTTAGGCAGGAATGTGCAGGCTGAGTTACAGAGGCAGAACTGGGAGTGGTTAAGCATGAGGGGTTTGAGTTGGTCTATGCAAGCAAGATTCCAGAAGTGGACCGTATATCAAGATAACAGAAGCAAAACCAGACAGTTGGTTTGTGCAAGCTATCCATTTTGGTCTTAAGTTTTGGTTTCTCAAAGTTCTGTTTTCCTTATCAGACTCACTTTCCAAATGTGAGCAGACTTTTTTTTCACAGTTGACTTTTCCCTGCCAGTGTGTCGTCCGGCTCTTTTTGTATGTGCTGCCAGGATACGGTTTGCTCATCATTAACAGGAAATAGGCTTCTTGCCACTCTCATAAAGGTAGAATGAAGTGAGATAAATTGATTTTTAAATCATAAGAAAAGGCGATGATGAAAGAAATGAAACTGAAATTTAACTAGTTTTTAGGCTCAGGGGTATTAATACAAGAAGGCTGCACAAATGAGACATCAGGGAACACAAGGAAAGCCTGCCATCTGCGTGTCTTTGAACAGCAACAGTAGAGTGTCTCTTTAAGCACTCTTGGCTGCAGCGTGAGTCAGTGTGAGTAAGCCAAGTGACCCAGACTTCAAGGAGACCACGGCAGCTTCTATCCTAGGAGCACTTCCACATGGTTAAGCATCTCAAAGTGAGCGCTTTGCCATATGCACAAAACTATTTCTGTGCTTTAAGATTTCACTTATAAATTCACCCGCCTCAATCTCCAGGAAATAAACACAGAAAGCCTACTGAGTTAAAAAGCAAACAAATCCTCTTACTAAGGGCAGTTCTGAAAACATCAGTTTTCAGTTTTACCTAATTAAATAATCATTTTGACAGTTTTTGCAGTCACAGTGACTTGTGGGACTGAACAGAGTAATGATCTGTTTCAGACCAAGTCTGATGTTAAACACTTAAAATATAGTGCAGGTTTGATTCAATCACATGGATAAAAATTCACCCCAAATATGTTCCCCATAAATTCCCTGGAAAAGAGTAATTTGTTGGCTTATCTACCCTGAGCCATCATTCACTTTGGATGTATACATACTTTATTAGAATAACAAAAATAATTTTTTTCTGGTACTGGGAATTTAACTCATGACCTGACAGTTGCCAAGCAGGCACTGTGCCACTATGCTACATCCCCAGCCCTAGAATAACATTTTTGTGGGAAAAATATAGTTTATTTTGCCATAGTTTCTCTCTACTTGTCAGTTCAAAACTTTCTCTTTGGGTTTTGATGGGACACAGAGTGGACAACTTGGAAGGCCATGACGGTAATGGAGTTAGTGTCAGTTAACTAGCCTGGGTTAAAGACTCTGCCCATGAAGCTTCGTGTCTAAGCTTTCCTTAACTCTCGGGTGCTGGGGAGAAGCCACCACCTCAAACTGTCTGAGCATGGTGCGTACTTCCTAGCACCTTCATTCCACTGCCTTGATCTATTTCACTGTTTCAAATACCAACCTGTTGTACTGGAAGTTATTTTAAGGTTGTGGCTCAGTGCTAGAGTGCTTGCCTGGCATGTCTGATGCTCTGGGTTTGAATCTCTAGTACCAAAGACAAAGGTAAGTTATTTTATATATAATGTGTAATCTGATTTGTAACTTTAATGTTTTGAAAAGATCCGTGTCCCAAAATGGCTTGAAAAACAGCACTTTAGTAGCTGTGACATTCTGAGAGATAAGACATTATCTAAAATCTGGAGACACTGTTGCCTATGTCATTTCTTTTTTTCTCTTTATGTTTCCCAAGGCATGAAAAGTACAGTGGGAGAAAGGGAGTTAAGGAGGAGGGGTGGCTTCTGCAGGAGAGCAGCCAGGAAGGAAGAAGGAAAGTGTCCAGCAGCTGGGGAAAAAGAGCAGGGGCTAATTGCTAGGAACACAGATAGAGACTAAGAGACCTTCCCCCTGCACTGCTCCAGGACGCTGTGGAACATTTTCCTTCTAGGTGATAATTATATTGATATGATGACACAAATTTTAATTTTTTTCTAGATGACCCTCCTATGACACAAATTTTTTTTTTTTTTTTTTTTGTCTTTTTCATTTCTATCGGTACCGGGGATCGAACTCACGACTGCCTGCTTACAAGGCAGGCGCTTATGCCGCTGAGCTAAATCCCCAGCCCCTCCTATGACACAAATTTTAAAAAAATGTCCGTGTTAGGGCTGGCTTTAGCCCAGCGGTTCCTTCCAGTCTGGCTTCCCAACCGCCAGGGCCGATTGGTCCGGTGGTTCGAGACCCGTGGGCGCTCTCCAGTCCTTTAAAAAAAAAAAAATGTCCGTGTTCATCCGAAGTGATTTTTATGCACATTTATGGCACCACAGGTATGATCTGAGGCACCTGTTAAAGGCAGTAAATTATTTATGCTTCTAGCGTTTGTTCTGCTACACAAAGGGGCAAAATTGTGGTCTGTGAAACCCTAAACCCAAGTCACAAAGACATGGTACTAGAGGTTTGGTTTTCAAAGCAGTTTAAAGTCTTGTTTCCACGTCCTGTCTTAGGAAAGACTTGAGCTTGTAAGAGAGAAACCACAATTAGATGTGGAAAATCTGACAGTTTGCTTTACTCCCTTGTTTTTATTTACTTATTTTTAACTGTAAAGTGCATTCTCTGGTTTAGCAGGAAAAGGAAATCCCTGCTTTGCATATTTTCAGTTCTCAGACGGGGTGATTTGCTTTCAAGCTGCAGGGAATCTGTTTATGGAACACGGGAGAAATCTTTTGTAGGTTTAGGAACTAATGCATCCTTGGGAGAATTTCTGGGATTTCATGACTGCTGGATTGCTCCACACCAGATAGAAATCTAGTCACCCCTCTTCCTGAGAACTATGTGACTAGATGGGGGTGAATTTCTGTTTGCATACTGTATTGGTTACTTTTGTCGCTGAGGCAAAATACCCAACACCCATACTTAAGGAAGAAAAGGTTTATTTAGTTCAGTTTGTGGAGGTTTTGGCCCATAATCAACTGGCTCCAAGATAGGGTAGCATGGCACTGTGGCAATCATTCAAGGCTACAGAAGAGAGCAAACGTAGGAGGAGCAAAAGGAGGGAGAGCAAACCTCATCTCCTCCCTTACATTGTGCTCAGGCCACCCACTCTGTGGGGGCGGTAGCCCTGATACCATGTACCTGCTCTCCTCTTGCACAGGCTCAGGATGTTTACAAAGTGAAACCCTGGTCCCCTGCTAAATCACTTATACTTCTAAACTTCTGAAGTTGACACAATGAACAACATCCTAGAAGTAAGGGCATATCCTCCACACCCCACAATGTAGGGCTGCTGAGTTACTTAGTGAAGCTTCTAGAGGGCTTGAGTTGACACAGTGTATTAACCATCACAAAACTGTAAGATGTTAGAGTGAGAAGGTGTTGCCAGGGAAGACAGAGGGGAGAAAATAAACATGGTGAATGAAATAAATCTCATTAAAAAAAAAAAACCCAAGTCCTTACTATCTGTCAGCACTTCAACATAGAAAATAATTCAGACATCCTGTCCTTGAGGGGCTCATGGATAAGTAGACAGGACACGTGGACAGGTAATGAAGGTGACTGCGGCCAGAGTGCAGTGGGCTGGTACTGGAAGCGTGCGCTGGGCCAGACACTCCCTCAGGGCCCGCGGCTGACCCGAATTCTGTGGGACCCGTCTTTAACCGGTAACATGGCTTTCCTGACCCAAGACATTCTCCACTCCTGAGGTGGACCGGAAGCCTGGGAGCGGCTCAGGGTGAGGAGGGCGATGGGGCTGAGGCTGGGGCCTGCCATGCTGAGAAATTGGGCCGTCGTCCACCTCCACCGAGACACTGAGGGGTCCTAAGTAAGATGAGCAGCTTTAAAATGAACCTTCCTTTTTTTCAACTTTACTTTTTTTCTCATGAACATTCTCATTGAAGAAAAGTTAGAGGTTAGAGCAAGGCATAAATAGAAAGTGAAAAACCACCTTAAATTCTAACACACAGAGATAACCATTGGCTGTTTTAGCGTATTTTTGGCAAGCATCTTTTTATGTTTATGATCATTTTCTGCACAAAATTCGACACTTTATTTTTTCATTAACATTATCTCCTGGACATTTCCATAGTTTTTGTAAATAATAGGCCTCTTATGTTGAATAGATTTTAGACTTATAGAAGTGCTGCGAGGGCAGTTTGTAGAGATTCTGTATGTCTTTACCCTGCCTACCTAAATGTCACCACTTTGCTTTCTCTCTCCCTCTCTCTGCCAAATGTGCCTGTTTCTGTCATCTGTCCACTGAGAGAAACTGTGACTGCTAACTAGATGGTAGAATTCATCAAGAGTTTGTGGACAGGCCCAGCCTGAAACACATTGTCCTTAAATAGAGGTCTCCTGCAGGCACACTGCACTGAGCTTGTGAGTACAAGTTTGGACAAAAGCAGAAAGAGAAATAAGGAGGTGCTCCGGGGAGATGGCCTGGAACATTTGTTTCTGTTTTTGATATGAAGTCTCACAGTGCTGCAGGCTGGCCTCGGGTTCCAAGGCCTTGTGCCTTAGCCTCCCGAGCAGCTGAGATTATAGGTCTGCACTGCCACTCTCAGCTTTCTTCTCCTCAGGTGGAACCTCCAGGACTTCACATCTTTGCCTTGTGGGAGCAACTGTGTGTTGAATTCTCACTGTGGAAATGATTAGCAATTTCCAGGTCTTTCTCCTTATGTTTATATAGAAAATAACTATCAACCTGAGTTTCCTTGTGATCTCCGCTAATTTCAACCTGGAGTTTGATCCAATGTTTCCTGACATTGTTCAAAGCCAATACTAAATGGGTTATGCTCATGTCTAAAGTTCTGGCTAACTCATTAGTTTCTACATCTCGACCAAGGAAAACATTACATACTGCCAGAAATCACCACTAATGACAGAAACAAATGCTCTTCAAAGCTCAGGCCTAGCCCCTGTACTTATTCCTCTCACTGTCTGGTGGGCTTTCTTCCCTTTGAAAGCTTGCTTATCCACTTTTAGGGCCATTTTCATAGTTTTTGTGTATTTCAGATTATGTTGTGCACTTCGCAGGAGTAGGACTGTATCATTCTTCTTTTTACATATTCACAGTACTGAGCATACTGCCTTATTGTTACAGGCTAAGTAAGTTCTTGCTTGTTTGAATATATTAATTCTCTACACCCTTTCCCTCCAAGGAGGAGTCATGGAGTCTCACAGCTTCAACTAAAACTGTTAGCCTGTATATTTGTTTGGTATTGCTGGCTACTGTCTAAATGGTTCTACAGCAAGAGTCAGCTTTCGGTGCGAGTTACAAAAGACTAGTATTGAAATAGTCCTTTCCTCCTAATCCTCTCTTAGTCCAGGTCAAACTGAATTTTTTCAACCTTAACATTGGAAGTCTGAAGCTCCAGAACATCAGAATGCGACAATATTTGCAGCCAGTGTGTTTATGGAGGTGATCGAAGTGAAAGCAGATCACTTCCCATCTGAGAAGAGGTTGAGATGCACCAGAATAAGACAGTGTGAAGACACAGAGGAGAAGGCCATCTGCCATCCAGAGAGAGAGAGAGAGAGAGAGAGAGAGAGAGAGAGAGTGAGACCTCAAGGGAAACCAACCCTGCTGTGTCTTTGCAGGCCTTGATGTTGGCCTTCAGAGTTGTGAAGAAATACATTTCTGTGCTTTAGGCTTTCCAGACTGCGGCAGCCTGAGCTGACTAGGATGCTTCCCTTCCCTTGGTTATGAATGGGCTTTCCTAATTCATCTCTGCACTTTTGCATTTGCCAGCTCTGTCCTCTGGATTAGGAAATCACTTTCTCAACGTGGTCGGCTCCTCTTATCCTCACCAAATACCTGCATGGTTATTACGCTAATGCACCTTTATTTTGATTCCTTTCTTTCCCTGTAACCTGAAAAAATTTCACACACTGTTTACATACATAGTTCAGTATCTGAGTTAATCTTTGTGATAGAGACATGTATTCCTTCCTAGTGACACTCACATGGCACAACTGACAATTGGCCATGCCTGGCTCAAATTACTGGCTCTGCTGGGAGCACTCTGTCTTTTCTCCCTAAGACCTCATAAGTTTTGGATGCGAGGCTCTTGCTGGCCTCTCATCTGTCCTGTACTTCTGATTTTAGTGCATGTCCTTGAGTTTTCTAGTCTAAACCTTCAAATGGGTCTCTCTGCTCTGTCCCTCATTTACACTGTATCTCCTGCCATCAGAGGAGGTGCGTTCCCTCTACTGTGCCACATACACACGTGGCAGAGCTAAAGATTGACATAGGCTTGAGCTGCAGCCTTTGGTTTAGAATTAATCCTTTATTAACTCTGGGCCTTTCAGACAGTTCTCCAACTTTTTCAGTCTCAATTCTCAAGGTAAGATATAGTATTTAATTTCTCTTGAGTAATATAAAGAAAAACAGGTTAACTGTGTGCTAGATGTATAAGTCTGAAGAAAGAAATAGTTACTATTACAGTGTTTGGCTTTCTTAATGTTTTCCATATTGTTTTTCATTGTCCCTGGTCCTGTTTCCCCAAGTGCCTGATAAACTCCTCAAGGTCCCAGATCATGAGTAATATATTCATTTTGACTCCTGTAGCATCTATGGCTAATGGTTATATATTGAAAAATTTAAACATCTAACTTCTAAAATTCCTCTCCCTGAGAGTGACCCTGTGTGACAGAATCTCTGTAGTTTGTTTCCCCCCAGGATAAAATGGGGATAAGGTGAACTTTTCTGAGGGGAAGAAAAGGCTAAAGAAGAAGAGAGTAGACTTGAAAAGTAAGGGCTTTATTTGGCAGAGTATTTCAGTTAGTGGGGATTATAAATCTTGTGGGTAAATGCATTATCCTTAAGCTAAGACAACCCAGCCGTACTTGACCAAAATATTGCCAAGTTTAAAATTTGAGTTTAGCATTTGGCAGCTGTGCTTGGATACTTACTGTTCAGTCTTAGAAGCTATTAATCATACTGTTAGAACGTGTGGTTAAGAGCTGTAGTGTGGCCTCTGTCTCTCTCTTTTTGCCTGTTTATAATTGAAGCAGACCCTCATGGCAAGCCCTAAAGCCTGGTTTTAAGTAGCTATACTTGTTTTTAATGACCCAAGATAGACGTGTACATAGTTTGTTTCTAGTTAAAATATTATTAAATAAATAGATTTTAAAAATCAGTTTCTCCCTCTGTTATAGTTTGTGTTTGAATGTTCCCCCAAAGCCGCATGTGGTCATGGGGGCAGGCCTTTGAAGGTGGGTGAATCTAGCATTTGTAACTGTTTTGTTGTCTAGCACTAGGATTGGTGGTGTGAGTGCTGCACCCACCCAGGGGCAGGGAACTGAAATACAATATAAGGGAGGCTGTCTATTTTCCTTTTGGCCCTTTGACCCTTTTGGGTGTTGTCACTTGCAGCTGCCATGAATGGTTGCCCCTTAGCCACACCACCCTGCCTTGGAACTAGCTGAGTATGGGCTGAAACCTCCAAAAACTAAGCGAAGTAAATCTTTCCTTGCTTCCTTTTGGGTGTCAAGTATTTTGTCTCAGCAGGGAGAGAAAAGTAACCAAGATGCTGTCCATCATCCCACTTTCCCTATCCACTTGGTCTCACTTTTTGACATACAAACCAATTTTGACCAACACACACCATAAATATGGAATTAAAAGTACTTTATTGATTTTTTTTCTAGTTTTTATTTTTATTAGTAACTGCTTGCATTACACAATGATTATGCCCTTTGTGTGGAGCTGGAACGTGTACATAATGCATCATTTTTTATCCCCTTTCCCTCCCTTCCCTCTTCCCTTCATCTCTTGATCCCATTCCCATTTGAAAAAGATCTAGCTCCCTTATACCTATTAACTATCTTTTATTTTGCTTTTTATTTATATTTTGGGTTTCTCATATAAGAAATATACTTACATGCTATACTTAAGCCTGTGTATCTGGTTTATTTCACTTAACATTATGGTCTCAAGATGCATTCATTTTCCTAAAAATGGCTCAAATTTGTTGTTCTTTATGGCAGAGTAGTGCTCTGTTGTGTATAAATACCACATTTTCTTTATCTGTTCATCTATTGATGGACACAAAGGCTGCTTCCAAGATTTAGCTATTATGAATTGTATCACTATAAATAAGGTGTGTGTGTATAACTGTAATACGATGTCTTTAACTCTTTCCGGGAAATACATAAAAGAGGAATAGTTGGGTCAAATGGAGTTTCTAGTTTTAGTTTCTTGAGGAATCTTCATACTGATTTGTATGAGGGTTGTATTAGTTTATATTCACCGCAATTTGGAAAGTTTCCTTTTTCCCTGCAATCTTACCAGCATTTGTAATTATTTAATTTCTTGATGAAAGCCATTTTTTTTCTAGAGTAAGATGGAATCTCATGTTGTTTTAATTTGTACTTTTCTAGTGAACAGTGATGTTGAACATTTTTTTTTTTTGTCTTTTTCCTTATAATCGGTACCAGCGATCGAACTCATGACTGCCTGCTTGCAAGGCAGGTGCTTACGCCGCTAAGCTAAATCCCCAGCCCCAGATGTTGAACATTTTTCATGTATTTATTTTATTTTTTATTTTTTTAGAGATGGGGTCTCACTATATTGCCCAGGCTGGAGTGCAGTGGCTATTCACAGGCGCGATCCCACTACTGATCAGCACGGCAGTTTTGATCTGCTCCGTTTCCGACCTGGGCCGGTTCACCCCTCCTTAGGCAACCTGGTGGTCCCCCGCTCCTGGGAGGTAACCATATTGATGCCGAACTTAGTGCGGACACCCGATCGGCATAGCGCACTGCAGCCCAGAACTCCTGGACTCAAGCGATCCTCCCACCTTAGCCTCCCGAGTAGCTGGGACTACAGGCGCGCGCCACCACGCCCGGCTATTTTTCATGTATTTAGTGGGCATTTGTTCATCTTCTGAGAAGTGTCTATTCATTTCATTTGCCAATTTTTTTTACTGGGTTTTTTATTTGGAGGGATTTATTGGTTTTAAATTCTTTTTATATTCAGAGTAAAGTCCTCTGAGGAATACCTGCCAAAATAGTTTTCCATTCTTCAAGTATCTTGTTTGTTTTCTTTGCTGTGCTTTTATATGATTCCATTTGTTGATGCTTGGTACAAATTCTTGTGTAATTAATGTTCCATTCAGAAACTCCTTGCCTATTCTTGTGTCTTCAAGAGTTTTATCTGTTTTACCTTCCAGCAGATTGTTTCTAATTGAATAGTTAGATTTTTTATCCGTTTTGATTTTAGTTTAGTACATGGGTGTGAATCATGGGTCTAGTTTCAATCTTCTGCATAAAGAGAGGCATTTTTTTTTTTTTTTTTTTTTTTGCCTTTTTGCTTTTTATCGGTACCGGGGATCAAACTCACGACTGCCTGCTTGCAAGGCAGGCACTTATGCTGCTGAGCTAAATCCCCAGCCCCAAGAGAGGCATTTTTCCCAGCACCATTTATTAAAGAGACTATCTTTCCTGCAATCAAAGATCAGGTAGTTGATTTTCCTTGTGGTTATTTTTTACATCCTCTATTCTGTTCCATTGATCCACATGTCTGTTTTTGTGTCATTACCATGCTGTTTTTATATTGTAGCTTTGAAGTATAAATTCAAATCTGGGACTGTGATGCCTGCTACTTTACTTTTGTTACCCAGGGCTAGTTTTGCTATTCTAGGTCTCTTCTGGTTCCATATGAATTTTAGGATTGGTTTCCATGAGGAGTGCTGTTAGTATTTTGATTGGGACTGCATTCAGTCTGTATATCAGTTTTGGAGGTATGGCTTTTTTTTTTTTTTTTTTTTTTTTTTTGTCTTTTTGAGACAGGGTCTTGCTATGCAATTCAGGCTGGCCTTGAGCTCACTTTGTAGTCCAGGCTGGTCTCAAACTTCCAACGATCGTTCTGCCTCAGCCTCCAATTACAGGTATGCATCACCACATCTGTCTGAGGTATGGCCATTTTATATTGGTTCTTTCTATCTAGGAATGGGGGATGGATTTATATTTTCTTATGTTCTCTTTGATCTGTTATTTAAAAGTACTGTAGTTTTTGTTATAGAGGTCTCTCACTTCCTTGGTTAGGTTAATTCCTAAGTATTTAATTTTTCTTAATGATATTGCTTTCCTAATATCTTTCTCAGTGAATTAATTGTTGGTGTACAGGAATCAATTCTTCTTTCATCTGAGAGACTATTTCTAGTTTGAATTCCTTCATGGCTTCCAATACTTGCTTCTTTATTTCAGTTACCATTACTTCAGGTATTTCAGTCATGTGGCATGTATTTTCTTCTATGCACATGGCTCCTGGGCTTTCTTGGGATGGGCTGGATGTTTGAGATTGCATTTTAGACTTTCGTTTTGTCATTTTCCTGTATTTGGAAGCTTCAAGTGTTGTTCCAGGTGTGGGAGAGAGACCCACCAGCTGGAATCTATGGGATGCAATGGAAGCCGTCCTCAGAGGAAAATTTATTGCTCTGAGCTCCCACACCTTCTAGATCTAGAGAAATCACTCCTAAGGTTCATCTGGAACCAGAAGAGACTAGGAAGAATGGGCTCTACCTGTGTCCTTGAATACATACAGTTTAAATCAGGAAACTTGTCATGATATGCTCCTCCAGAACCAACAGTGCAACATAGCAACATTTAGAGAAACCTACAACGCCACATATTGTCATCTTAAAAATAGTTGTTCAAGTTACAAAATTAAAGCATATAAAGTGGGCTTTCAAACAGTGAGCCTGCAAACAGTTCTGATCAGTGATCCAACAAAACTCAGTAATATGGTTATCTATCTTATACACTTAAATATACATGCAGTTATGTCCTTTAGAGCACTTTCTTTTCCTCTCTTTTGTACAATGGCCTTTACACATTTTGGGTTTTATTACTCCCACAGTTCTTATTACTTTATTTTTAATAGAGTAAAACCAAATGTGACATAACAGAACAGAGTCAGTCAAATCAAAAGGATGGACATAATACATAATGTAAAAACAAAATACAAGGTGATCAACAATGGTTACCATAATGCCTCTTGCTATCTTAAAAAGAATTGCTTATATCATCAGTTATAATAAAATTGAACAAAACAGTAAAGAATAAAACCAAAACATTGGAGACATTACAGGACTTCAAAAGAAGATAATAGTCAACCAGAATGGGTGTCATAATGAATCTTATTGTCTTCACAGTTGTTGCCTATACTTTTGAACTTGGTACTATCAAGCAAAACAGAATAGAGTAAAATCAGTCAAAACAAGATGGAGAGAGCAATACAGGGTTTCAAATCAAGTTAATAGGAAATCAAAGTAGGTTACTATAATATATCCTGCTATTTTTTATTTATTTTCCCCTTATTTAAAAAGATAAAAATAAAAAAAGTAAATAATAAAAAAGGGAGATTGAGATAAAAGAGGGCATAACAACAAAACAGTGCAGGTCAAAACATAACCATTAGGGGTGGGGATTTAGCTCAGTGGCATAAGCACCTGCCTTGCAAGCAGGCGATTGTGAGTTTGATCCCCGGTACCGATAAAAAGGAAAAAGAAAAAAAAAATCTAAAAAAAAAAAAAAAAACCTCCAAAAAACAAAAAACAACCATTTAAGCAAAATAGTGTTTCACCACAAGATATCCTGACATAAAAGTAGGTACCATAGTGTCTCTTTCCTTGAAATCTTTGAGTATAACTTCGTATACTATAGCACCAAACATATCGAGACAATGTAAAACCATTCAAGAGAATGACAGTATTACAGGGTATTTAGGATCAACTATCAGAAAATGAACAATGGTTTCTGTATAATCTCCTTGTCTATAATTTTTTTGTTTATATTATCACATATAATAAAATCCAATAAGATACAACATGTTAAGACCAATGGAGATAAAAAAAAAAAAAGACCGATGGAGACAGAAGAACAAAAGCTTGATGGGACTTCAAAGCAAGATGATACTAAATCAGCACTAGCTATTGTGATGTCTTGTTTTCTCCAAAATAGCTGTTCCTACCATCCAACCTTCTCTGTCTCATTTCTGTTGAGCTCTTTTTCTGTCATTAGTTGTCAGTTTGTCTTCTTCATTTCGCTTTCTGCTCCATTCATTGTGGCCTCTCTGCCACTGTTTCTGGAATCTTGGTATTTTTCTTTTTTAGCATATCCTGCAGTATTCTCTGTAGAGTTGAACTGGTGATTGCAAATTCCCCTAGTTCCTCTTTTGAACTTGGTACTATCAAGCAAAACAGAATAGAGTAAAATCAGTCAAAACAAGATGGTGAGAGCAATACAGGGTTTCAAATCAAGTTAATAGGAATTCCCCAAGTTCAAAAACAAGGAAGCACCTTGTTTTTCCATCAATTTCTAGGGACAGTTGTGCAGGATATATCAATTTTGGCTGGAGGTTATTATCTTTCAAAGCTTGAATTATTTCCCCCCCATGCTCTTTGTGATTTGATGGTTTGTGCCAAGAAGTCTGCTGTAATTCTGATGGGTGTTCCCTTGTAAGTGATCTGTTTCTTGTCTCTAATGGCTTTTAATATTCTGTTCTTATATTGGATTTCTGGAATTTTGATTATTATATGCCTGGGTGTAGCTCTGTTTGGGTTGTAGGTGGCTGGGGTCCTGTATGCCTCATACATCTGTGTATCTTTATCTTTTGCTAAATTAGGGAAATTCTCTTAGATTATTTCTGTGAGTAGCTTTTGTAGTTCATTTGTTTGTGTCCCTACTTCTCCTTTTATGTTCTTGATTCTTAAGTTATAGATCCTTCTATCATCTTCTAGCCTTTGTATTATTGCTGTTTGTTTTCTTGTTATTTTTAAGAAGTTTTTCATTTCATGCCCCCACATTACAAATCTGCCCTCCAGTTCAGATAATCTATCCTTAGTTTCTTTCAACCTGTTATGCCAGCTTTCGATAGAGTTTTTAGTTTCCTGGTAATCTCTTTGAACCTGCTTCCCGTATTCTATTTTTCTCTATTTTCTCCATGAAACAATTCTCCCCTTTTTTTCTGTTCTTCCATTCCACCATCTGTATTTTCTTGGGCGGTGCTTAGCATTTCTCTAACTATTCTACTTATATCTTGCTTTAGGCCATTAAATACTTCACTATTGAACTCATCTATGAGGCTCCGGAGATATCGCTTTATGTCTATTGGTGCCATGTCTGATATTGCATGTTTTCTGTCCTCATTCTCCTTTGCATTTACCTTTCCTGGATCAGTGTTCTCAGGATTGGGGACTGAGGACCCTTTCTTGTTGTTCCCTCTTTCCACACTTTTTGTTCCTTCCATACAAGTGTATATAGGAGGCCCAGTTTTTATCTTTGTTGGTTACAGTTTGTTTGAATCCGCTAGCTAGGTGTTCCCACCCACTGCAGTGTACTAGGGAGACACAGACCTGGGCAGCCTCTGCTGGGCCCGCCCCTCCAGGTCAACCTACTGAAGGCTTCACTGCTAGGGTGCACAGCTAGGTGCTGGGACCTGGTTTGGGCTAGCCTACTAGGTCTTAGTCAGTGGCGTCACCCAGGCCAAGTGCTCTGCACCAATCCCAATTGAGAGGGGATTATGTGACTGAAGTCACTGCAGCATCCTCTTCCAGCTAGTCTGCCCGGTCCCAGAACGTCATCTTTTGGAGCCTCCTATCCTATGGAAAGGACCCCGTTCTTCTCACTCACCGCAGGTTGATTCAGGGCTCCCTGCCAATCCCACTCTCAACTCCGCTCTCAGAGTTTTCGCATGTCTGTCTCCCTGCTGTGCTGATTCAGACGCAGCAGCAGTGGAAGGAAATTCAAATTGTGCCTTCCAGAGGCACAGGTTCCAGCTCCCGCACTGAGATTTTGTCTGTTCTAGTTATAGCACCGGGATTGCATTTCCAGTTGGTTTCTCTCAGCTTAGTTCATTCCTGGGTCGGCAGGGTATATCTCCCCTTGCTTAGGGCTCTTCACACTGTACCATTCCTGGATTCTAAGCTGGGTATCTCAGAGAGCCTACGTAGCTACTGTTATCTCTCTGCCATGTTCTCTGGAAGTCTCTGAGAGCAAAGTTTTAATAGCCACAAGATTGAACCCTTGAGCAAAGTTATAGATTCTCTTGTGCGCCTCTCCTCTTACTACGTAAAAAGTATGTCTGACCCTGGCCTGCCTGTTTTGCCCTCTTTTTCTCTTTATGTGAAGAGAAAATATCTTGGATCACATATAAAGTATATGATGTAGCTCATGTGTATAAATAACAAAGCTTTCTTTTAAAAATCTTTTTATCATACCTTTGAAAAGAGGAAATAAAAAGGTCACAGGCCAAACACCAGATTAGCATGAAGTAGCACACTAGTATAAAAATGTAATATAAAGAAAATTCATTTTTGCATTAAGTACAGGTAGTAAAAGATAAAAACAAATAAAAATATCACAAACCAGTGACATATGGCTTGTATTTTCAGCTTTAGAGGCGGCTAAGGCAGGATTGCTTGAGCTCAGGTATTTGACCTCAACCTCTATTACAAACAAACAAACAAACAAACAAACAAAGGGCTGGTGATGTAACTCAGTGATAATGCTTCCCTAGTATGTATGAGGCCAGCATTTTAAAAACAAACCTATTTTTAACTCTGTAAATATTTCCCTATCCCCCTGCCTCCCCTGCCTAGTCTCCTGTGTTGTCTATCATCAGGCTCTGCCAGTTCTATCTCACACTGCCTGTTACACTAGGGCTGGAAGCAGAATGCCTAAGTTCTCAACCTTCCTTGGTAGTATTGGCCCTTTGACTGTGGACAATTCTCTTTGTATCTGAGTCAGTGTCTCTCTCTCATTCCAATGAGCAATAAGATCATGCACAAGAAAGCCTTTTATAGCGGAGTGAAATGACATGCCTAGAATTGTAGCACTCTGGAGGGCTGAGGCAGAAGTATCACAAGTTTCAGCCTAGCCTGGGCAATATAGTGAGCCTCTCTCAAAATAAAAACGTTTTGTCATTTGTGGTGGTACATGTCTGTAATTCTAGCACTCGGGAAGCTGAGGCAGGAGGATTGCTGTGAGTTCAAGGTCAGCTTGGGCTATATAATGAGATCAAGTCCAGCATGAACTGCATAGCAAGACCCTGTCTCAAAAATACACACACACACACACACACACACACACACACACACACTAGGGCTGGGGATCTAGTTTACTTTTAACACCAGTATTTGGGAATCATGGCCTTGGACTAAGTGGCCATGATATGATGATAACATGATCATATGATAACTTCCTGAATTCCTTGTCTCTCATGTTGCCTTCTCTATCCACCTTATATGTTGGAATCCAACAATTTTTCTCGTTGAAGGAATCATCAGGCAAATGGATAGATATATATTTCTCTGAGCTCACCGAAGAATTGAGCCTAATAATTTTGCGCTTAATAAAGGGTGAATATATACGAGTCAGAAGATGAGCTGGCATACACTTATATTTAGGAAGTCAGCTAAGAATCTGTCACCTCTTCTTTCTTATAGTCTTTGGTCTGCTGTTCAGCAATCTTAGCCAAACCAAAAGTGTGCATTTACCAGAAACTTACACTCCTCAGGGCCAGAGGAATTTTGTTTCTTCTGCAGCCAGTGATGATGGTGGTACTAGGTGTGGGTCTCTTCTGCCAAGAACTGCTTGGAAAATCCATCATAGGCCCAGGTGGATGAGTTAGAGCAGACACCCTTGCTACACACACACACACACACACACACACACACACACGTGCACACACTTAGCACTTTGTTCATGCTATGTATACACAGATGAAATCTTTTATTAAAGCATTAAGGCATTTTCAGAAATTGCTTACAATATAGGAGGGATAAGTGTGATTCACTTTGGACATTCCGTGCCATGTGAGACTTGGTTTTTCAGTCTCTTCCATCCTCACGACCAACTGGGGCTTCAAGTATCTTGGTCCAGCAGCCTTACCATTTCTAGGGAGAGGAGATGTGGGTGACACTGACATCTAGCTACAGTTGTGGTCAGGTAAGGTAAGTATGAGTGGGTGCATACACTTGCTGTTCACTACCTTCTTGTCTCCTGTGTGTATACTTACGTATGTTTGTGGGACTCTGAGGATAGGGCTGTGGTGGGCTCCAGCTCCCTGACTGTGGTTAATGTGTCCTCTAGTTGGAGTTTAACCTTCCCATCAGTAGAGTAACTAAGCTTTAGTTTCTTTTTAGTTGGCTTAATAAATGAACACATTTCTCAAAAATAGACATTAATTTTCTTGGCTGCGTCTTAGTTTAAATTTGGATTTCTATTTCCCCTATTAATACAGTTCTGGTTCTGCCTTTGGGAAAAGTGGTGCTCATGGTTATACTGAGACACACCTCTTTTTCCTGGGCTAAGCAGACATGCTAAAGGAGATTTTCATGTTTATTCTCTTCCTCTTGCTGCACCAGGTGCCACTCTTTATTATAAAATATCTTGATTCAAAGGGTTTCTGTCTTACCCAAAGAACACAGGGCGTGTTGGCAGTTATGTTAGTTACTTTTCTCATTGCTGAGACAAAATACCCCACATCCTAAGTTAAAGGTGGAAGGGACTGAAACGTCACAGTTCATAGAAGTTTCAGTACATAACTGGCTGCCTGAAGGCAGAGTAACAGAGCAGACAAACCAGAGGTGAAACAATCCAAGGATGGGCAGAAGGTGGCAAAGTAAGGTACCAGTGCAACTTTCTATCCCTTATATCTTATCCATGCTTCTCAAGGTGGGTGCACTCACACCCTTCATCCTAATGCCTTTGAGCCTAGCATTCCACCATGAAGTAATTAATCCCAGCCTCACATACTCTAGATCCCACCTATGACTATATGAGGCATTGGGGGAGACACAGAGAAGCAAACCGTAATACCAGTTAAATGTCATTCTACTATCAAACTTGTTGTGAGAGAAAGGCTTTGGGAAAATAAGTGATTTTTAAATATGCAACGATTGGGTCTTTTTTTCTTTTCGCTGAAGAATCTTTATTATATAAAACAGAAGTGCACTCTGGCTGCGCCTTAAGCAAGAACACCACAGCGTCAGTTCCTACTGTGACAGGATCATTCCAGAGTTTTATTACTCTTTCCACTTCCTTTAAAGATGGCAACAGATCTGAACCCCAGTTGGTGCTGATGTCTGATCAACAGGGCATGAAGGTCTGAAGAACTGGAGCAGTGGCCCTGGGAGCTTCTTATCTCATGGTTTGCCAGGATTCACCTAAAGAATAAAGTGAGGAAAGACTGCTAATCATGATGCAGTTTTCTGCACACAGACATTACTACGGAGGAGTTGAAGCAACCAGATTCTTGGGGATTATTTGAGTGTTGAGTTTGAGAGAGAGTTAAGATGAACAGGATGGAGCTTTGGTTCTGCTTTCTTCTCCTTTTCCACAGTGCCAATCCTGGGTGGACAGAAAACATTCCCAGTGAGGGCGTGGATGTCAAAGCTAAAACAGGACGTTCTGCCTCATTCTGAGGGGTCACAAGATCTTGCTTTCAAATTTCAACTGGTTTCACTCCCAAATTGAACTACTAACTATGAAATATACTCTTACCTGAGCCTCTTATACAGAGAATATAAAATGTTTCAGGAAAAACACATTTTAAACATGAAATATCTGCTATATTATTTAGTTACTATCTTATTTTTTAGCAGAATTACAATTAAATATATTAAAAACTTGGTCTATATATCTATTTTCAGGTTATTTATTTATTTATTTTTGTCTTTTTCATTTTTATCGGTACCAGGCATCGAACTCACGACCGCCTCCTTCCAAGGCAAGTGCTTATGCCGCTGAGCTAAATCCCCAGACCCCAATTTTCAGGTTATTTAACTCTTGAATCTTTAAGCTTATCTATTTAAGTACATTATTTTATTTTATTTTATTTTTTTTGTCTTTTTCCTTTTTATCGGTACCGGGGATTGAACTCACGACTGCCTGCTTGCAAGGCAGGCACTTATGCCGCTGAGCTAAACCTCCAGCCCCTTTAAGTACATTCTTGACTCATCAACAAGTGTTTGACTTTTACATTTTTCCCCTAGAACTTTTCAATGTATTTCAATAATTTCAAGGGTAGTTATTGAGTTCTAAATAAAATTTTGTGTCAATATAAAAATTAAAAGTTGTTGCTTGGTTATTCACATATGAGTAAAAGAGAAATATATAAATTATCATAGCAATGAAAGTATAATCTTTATCTTTCAAAGACACAACTACTAATGCGTATCTTTTTCCTTAATATTTTGGAACTTCATTAGGGCTAGTGGATGTTCCAAATAATATTGAGCAGTTTGAAATAGTGGTTTTAACTGTGTTTATCTTTCTAAGAATAACCATAGGCTTACCATTTCTACCTTAAGCCAGAGCATTCTGGAAAGAACACAGTTGTTACAGCACATTATTTATAATTAAAAAAAATGTTCAAGCAGAAAGAGATAATTGATTTTTAAAAAGATGAATGTTTTGTAAAATATCTAAATTTGCCAAAAATCACTTTAAATTACTTCATAGCACTTATCCTATGTTTAATAAGTACAAATCAAAAGATTTACTATTTATCTACTTTATGATTAGACTAGTAATTCCCAAGTTTGAGCTATGCAGCTAACTATGTAAAAGGAAGAAAATTAGCCCAGCTCAGTGGTACATGACTGTAACCCCAGCTCTCTGGGAAGCTGAGGTAGGAGGATGAAAAATCTGAGCCCAATTTGGGCAATTTAATGAGAATTTTTTTTCTCAAAATAAAAAGACTGAGGAAGTAGCTCAGTGTGAAGGCCTTGGGTTCAAGCTCCAGTACTGAAAGAAAAGAAAAGAAAAGAAAAAAAGGAGAGAGAAAATTATTGAGGATACCCAGAGTTGATCTATTTTTTTTTATAATTTGTATATACTTTGAACTAAAATACCCACACAAAACCTAAGTACATTTGCATATTAAGCACAAACAAAATTGTACACACAATAAAATTAAAATGGCTAATATTAATTTAATGTGTGGTTGGTATTCTGCTGAAATTGAAGAGCATATGATGAGATTAATAATAGAAAGATTTAGTCACTCTTTTTCTTGTTTTTAATTCTGAGCACAGTAGCTTCTCATCTGGATCATTGTCATTGTTGTCGTTGTTGTTTTTAGATTTTAAAAAATGACAATTGATTGGCAGGTCACTCAGTTTAATTGTTCACTAAAAAACAGAAGAGAGAAAATCCTGCTAAGAAGCCCTTATTGTATATATACTTTACATAGACTGCTTGTGTCCTATGGTAAGATGCTGTACCTGCAGGCAGAATCAAATAGCACGTCTCCTGACAGTAGGTGAACATGGGCTGTACAGGTAGGCAGATTCACAAACATCCTTAAATTATCTATCCCATCCAGGTGTGCTGGTGCAAGCAGAGGCAGGATAGCCAAGAGTTAAGACCAGCCTGGACTACAGAGTGAGATCCTGTCTCAAAACAACAACAACAACAACAAACAAAAAACCAAAAAACAAAACAAACAAAAACCCAAAACTAACCCATGACAATTCCTGACCTATCACAAATCTCTATTTCCATTAATATGAAATCTTAGTTTGTTCAGCAAACCAAACTATCATTTGTCATATTTGGCACCAATGAAATCTTTCCATGTTTGAGTTCTCCTTAATTATGTTCTAAAAAAATACTTTATTTTTAAAAACTGATTTGACTTCAAAATATCAAGCCACATCTTGACTTACTATTTAATAAGAAATTTAAGAAATGTAAAGACTTATTCATAAAAATGTCATAATTGCAAAAACGTAACTGCAAGAATAGCAGCTAGTTGTATATTCATAACTGTTGGGAAAAAGTCCAAATTGACAACTGAATTTTCTAAACAGAAATAAGAGATGGTAATGCAAGGTTATGTCTGACATTTTGATTTTAGACTGCACAAATCTAAGCACAGCTAGACAGGCTACCAACACACTGCAAGCCAAACTATGTCATTTCAGATGATTGTATGTGGGGTTGGGGTTACAGTACTGGCTTGTACTGAAGCCACAGGGCACGATTTGGAAGTAACAGAGCCTTCCAGATGATAAGAGATACACATTTTATTAAATCTTTAAAGCTTAACATAAAAACAGAAGGCAAATGGAAAGAAAGTGAAAATTATAGTAGAATGAGGGACCTCAGAGATTCCATTGGTTGGGAAAACCTTAGGTTTGGTCATATAAATAAGATTTCTTTGAGAACTATGTGAGCTATCAATGCCAAAAATCATTAGCAAACAAATATAATGGGAAAAATCTGGGTTTAGTGCATCATAAACAAAAATTAGATTATGTCTACATAGCAGAGAATTCCCACAGTGAAACTCACTAATCAGAGATTATAGAAAAACAACTGCTCCTTGTATTCAACTGGAAAAAGCACAAAACAATCTAATTCTTTCATGAATGTACTAAGAAAGAGCTGTCTTTGGTTCTAAACACTGCTTGTGTGGCCTGGGTGTGTGTGTGACAGGGGGTGGGGTGGGAAAGGGAGCCCATCTCTGTGAAAGAGGCTGGAGCCCTGGATTGGCACCCTCTGCCGAGGGCCCTCTGGGCAGAGAGGCCTGGAAATAGTAGTGAGACTCGGTTAAGGGTGGAGTCCCAGTACATACAGCTTCTGGAAGACTGGCCCAAAAGATCAAACATCCCAGGAAAAACCATACTTCTTCAAAGATGAAGTTTTCACCCTATAAGCCCTGATTAATGTTTTGTTGCCTAACAAAAAGAAAACAGAGAAAAGATGGTTTCACATGTCAGTAGAGTTCATTTCCTCTCTGTACCCAGATCTGTACCCAGCATCTTGAAGTGTTTACATTAGGCAGAGTAAGGTCTATTAATTTTTATTCCTTGATTCCTATTTTCTGAAATTTTAAGATCATTTTCTAGTGGAAAATACCAACTTTTGGATGTATCAATCAGTCAAGTTGGAATGAAATCTTGGCACCATAATAAGTTCATATTTACACCTACTTTGGTTTCCAAAAATTGTCCAACTGAGAGAAAACATTTTGATCAGGAATTTCAGTAGCAAGGCCAAAATCTTCAGTGAAAACGCATCTTCTGTGGGAAATTACAAATGACAACCACCTGGAATTAGAAATAAACATAAAAGAGTTTGATTCAGTTCAGTAGACAGCTATGGAGTGTCTGTTTTGTGCCAAGGAGTAGGGTAGGAGTGCAAAAAATTGAAACATTCATTGAACCCAAACAGAGCACAGCTAAAGTCACCAGGATTTAATTCATGTGAAATCACTGATTTACTTTAAAAATTCTCATGTAGCAGGTTATAGGAACTGTACATTGAAAAATGCTATCAAATGTGACACACAAAGTAAAATTGTATTTCAGGGTATTTCCTTGGTTGCTTTCTTTTCTGAGGTTCTCTTTCTTTACATCAATTGAATTAAACACCAGTATGATGATTCTAACTAGACTGGTTTTGCACAATGGACTTCAGTCTAGTTTAAATTTAAATAGAATAAGAGCAACAAAGGACATTATACCATATTGTTAGGCTCCAGATTGGGTTACTAAAAACAGATATTTCTTATAATCTTTGGATACTTTGAGTTGGCATGAATAATTAGGACTAATTAATAAATTCTGTCGAGTAATCATGAAATGCCTGTTATTTATAAATGATAAGCAGTTCATAAATACCTATATTAAAATTACTTCTACATGGTTAAATCAAGGTCAGATTTTTTTTTACTGGATGTCTTTTTGTTCTTCCTTATCTGAAAATAGCCTCAAGAGCCAATAGTTGCTATGATCTATGTTCAGGGTGAGATTCAGTTCACCTCATGCTCTTACCCTGTGGATAAACTAAAAACAAAGCTATCAAATTAAATTTCCAATGGCTTCTAGTCCTTGACTCATCTTTCTATCCAAGGCCAGCCTCAAGCCTCTTATTCAGGTGAGCATCTGTTACTCCAAGTGACAGCGGCTTCCTTCTGCCAGCAAGGAGGGTAAGCTGGGTCTGGAGTTTCTTGGTGACCCCTCCTATACTGTTACAGCAAAGGGTGCACTTCATCTCTAAGTACCGTTAGGAACTGAGGGAAGGGCAGTGAATCTCAGGACACCCTTTTGGATGTTGGTGCCCGAGAGGTTTAGAGATGAGGCACAGACAAGAAAGAGGAGCTTGTTGTCAGAGAGCTCTCTAGAATGTGGCTGGAAGTGGCAGAGGACCATCATTTGCCAGCACATCTGTTTCTCAAGAAACCTCTTCGCAGAGTATTCAGCAGTCCATGCCCCAAAATCTCAGCTTCTGTTACAGTCTTAGAAGATCCGTCTTGTGTCTAATGGGGACAGAAAGGAGAAGCCAGAAGGGCTCCCCTCAGTGCCTCCCCCTTTCCTCCTTGGCGCAACCACCCAGTCTGGAACTTAATCCTTTCCTACCTCTAATGTATAGTATGTATCTCTGAACAATATCTTATTTCATTTTTGTTTTGAAACATATAAATGTAGAATTTTATCAGTGAGAGTCCAACAAGAGACAAGTCACATGTTCAAAATAGGCTAGCTCAAGGATTTTTTCAGAGATTTTTCACAAAGGCATGGGAACTAAACAGGTAGGTGCAGCCATCCAGGAGGACTTAATGAAAATTAGGTCAGTATTGTTTCTAGGCCGGCAAGCAAAGGAAGGGGGGCAGTTATTGGGCTCAGAGCAAGTCATTTATGACCTCCACCTTAACAGGTGCAATGACAGGTTGAGGGACACACGCTGCCTTGTACTGAGGCAGCTACAGGAAAGAAAACACTGACCTCATTTCCTTCTCTGCTTTATCTTTTAGGGCTCTTCATTGACTGAACCTAACTGTAAGCAGAGATATAAAAAGCCACTTGTATATTCTGTTCAAGTCAGAATCAGAGGGCAGGAGAGATAGCCAGAGTGGTTTTAGGTGAAGGATGGGAAAGCAGAGCAAATATATTCTCCTGTTTATAAGCGTTCTACTTCCCTGCAAAGATATTCTTCCAATCTCTAATTTCTTCTTCATGGCTATATTTTGTCAGCCATTCCTAGTCACACTTTCTAAAATTTCAGGGCCTCTTCTAGAAACTTTGTATCTTCTTTGTTTGATCTCCTCCCAGCTTAGCAGTCACTATCTTTCATATAATGTATTTAGTTTGTTGTTTCTCTTCCTCATTAGAGTGTAAGACTTAATGAGGGCAGGAAATTTTGGCTCTTTCATCACCTTTGTGTCCCCAGAATAGAAAATGTTGACACTTAGTAGATACTCGACTAAATCAATGTTGATATGTGGACAGATAGGTCTTCTTCAAGAGTATGGCTTTCTCTCTACTTGTCTTGCTCCTTGCTTGCTGCTGGATTAACAAAAGCAAAATGAAGAAGAGGGAGAAAGGATGAAATGCCTTCTTTAGATTTCTTTCCTACTCATCACCCAGAGATGGGCAGTGAAATGGGGAGAATAGAGTGAACAGGGGTTGGCTAAGCTAGTCTGTGTGGGCCAGTTATCCTGCTGAAAAAGCTTCTTGCTCCTGTTTTCCTTGGCAAGAAGGGTTAGAATTTGTAGCACATTCAGTTGGTAAAGAAACTCGTTCCACTCTTGGTTTTTAGAGTAACACACTCCACACTGGGGAAGAATGAACACTCACTTTGATTTACCCAGCATGGCAACTAACCTGTTAATTGTGGAACACTGTGGTACAGAAATCCTGGAGCTGCAGTCATTTAAGGGTGGCCACTCTGTGGGGCAGTTTGTCTGCAACTGGTATTGCATAGGGTGGGGATTAAATTGAGCAGGGATGATTCATGGAAATTCTCTCAGAAAAGGTATTCTGTGTTTTGTCATGGGCTAAACTGGGAGCCAAGTCATTCTGGAAGGAATGTGTGTGGTGTTTTCAGATGAGGTCTTCTTAAGGTGGAATCACATTTGATTCAAACCATCTGTTTAATGTGACGTTAAACCCAGCATTTTTTCATGTATCTCTCATAGCAGTCAATTCTATTGCATAAATATTTGTTGAAGGCCAGAGTGCCAGAACTAGGGTTACAAAAGGGAGTGATACAGTTATCCCTGTTCTCAAGATGCTTATGCTTTTGTGTATGTATGTTTTCTTCCTCTTTATTGTGAAGTCAGTACTTTTAATTTATAAGATTCTTTATAAGAGGCTGTCAGGGCTGAGCATTATATCAACCCATTTTTATTTATGAAATAAAATCTTCAAAGTGTGATTTGAAAATGGCTACTGCACTGTGTAACATTATTGTGCATTACTGTTGCTGTGATATGTAGATTCAGATTGCAATTCCCTCAGGTTTAGAAAACAGACTTCACAGTGAGGTAGTGACCAAAAATGCATTGGAACATAATAAACATGCTGGAATAGCTAACAGACTCACACTACTTTGTTTTCTGAGATTTAAAATAGACTTTTAATATGAAAAGGCAGCTATTGTGTGATATAGTAAGATATTGGCAATGTTAGACATAACCATTTTTCCACTTTTCTGAGCTGGTTATAAAAATCACACCAGTCCTTTCATCTTTTAATTTGAAACATATTGTGGTAAGCAATTTAGGGATCTTAAAGACAAACATAAGGTGTTCCCCCCACAAAATTAAAATCATGTATTGGTGATACTCTTAACTAGCTACACATGATTATGAACCTTTTGAGAGTGTGATTTGTGACGTGAGTGTATTTTCGTGAGATCATTTACCAAATTGTCCAGTGGTGCATGTTCCCAAAAGATGAAGATATTTTTTTAGGAGAAGGTTCTAACTAGAGGAAAACATGACACATGAGGATCATAAAAAGCCTTGGTAGATTAAACAAACAACATAGGTGGCACATGGAGCATTTTCATTGTTAAACCTCGGGCCAGTTTTGCAGAAAATTTCTTTGCTATGTGATATTTCACACTTTATGAGTTATCTAGCCCTTTTTTAGTTTGTCTCTCAGGATTTTTCTTTAATAAACTGACAAATTCTGTGTGCATTCTCATCAATCAATTAACTATCAACTAACACTGTTAAGTTTTTAGATTCACAATTATGTATTTTTAGGCAATTCTTTACATCTTTTTTCCTTTGTATTTCATTTAAATTCTTTTCATATCCACAGAGCTGCTATTTATGTAAGTATTCTTTTGGTCTGTGCTCCAGTTTTCTTCCTTTTGAGGGCAGGTCACATGTTTGCAGCTGTCTTGTTTGACTCAGGTGATGTCAGTTATGTATCTGACAACAGGAGAAAAAAATAAGAATAGGCTCTGCTCTCATTAACAGAATTGGGACAGTGAGATAGTGAGCTCAGTGGTTCCTTGGGACAGTCTTCCCAGAGTTGAATTTGGTTCTGTTACTAAATATGTGATCTTTCTAGCTCATTATTCTTCATTCATAAAATGGGACAAACACTTTAACTCACCTTATTCTATGTATTTTGGGGGATAAAAATTTAGAGGTAAATTGCTTAGGCAAAGGACAACTGAAGTTTAGTTCACATCGTGTAGGTGCCTTGAAGCTTGATACGATTTCTAAAATCTCAAGCATAAAAGAAAAAAACCCTCCCAACACATCAAGGTGATTTCACCAGGGCCTCTAAGCACTACTTTTCTGAGGGAGACACGCCCTCTAGGGGCCACAACGGAACTTCTCTTGGGGCTCGAGCTATACAGGGTGGCTCAAGTCTGCAGTGGGCATCCGAAAAAACGAGTCCCACAGCCTCTTTCTCGCCAGCAATTTCCGGACCCTCGTTTTTCTGCGAGCCTGCTATCTCGTGGTTACATTTTTTCTGGGAGTGCGCGCTCCCACTGAGATACTGTACAAACACTGCGCTGGGCCAGCATTGTGTGGAACCAGGTCCTACTGGGCTTGCATTCGAAAGAAACGAAGGGTGTATCTTGTGTAGAAGAGTAACTGATGATTCCTCACAGCCTGTTTTCTCATCAGCAAAGCGATGAGCCCTACCTCGTGGGGTCGCTAACATATTCGGCGAGGGAGAAAGGGCTAAGAGGGGCGCTCTCTTCCCGGTTCCTACCGCGTTGGGGGCGAAAAGGACGGGATGGCGCCGTTCCCCGCGCAGGCCGCGTCCCTCCAAGGTCTTCCAGAAGGCTACTGAAACGCTGAAGTTGTTTACGCTAGCTTTCCAGCACTCTAGCATCAACTGTCAGAAACTACCAACTCCTCATCCGGGAGAATAAGTTGAAAAACCGAAACAAAAACAAAAACACAAGAACAATCCCTCCCTAAAACTTTTTAAGCATGTAAAGTACCTGAGACGCCCTCAACCACGAGACGCACATTTCTGAGCATGCGCAGGGCCCGAGTGGGTGGGGGATGGGCGGGACATCCGGGAGTGGGCCTTCTGGCGCTTCTGTTACTTCCGCTTCCGGTCCCAAATGAAATCTCCCGCCACAAGAGGAAAGCGGTCTGGCTTGGTCTTTTGGTGCGTTGGGGTGTTTGCAGGTAAAAGAAACTCGCAAAATGATTTAGGAAAAGAAACTCTCGCAACATGATTTAGGACGGAGAGTAACCTGATACTGAGGCTTGCAAATTGCAATAAAAAAGATCATTTTCCCAGCAGAAGAACAGATTTTACCGAGGGGCGAGGTTGTGTGTGTGTGCGTGAAGGAGAGATGCCGCCGTCTTAGGGGATTTGAGGGTTCCAGGGTTGGAACTTTTAAAAGCCCGTGTGGTAGGTTTCCAAAAGGAGTTTCGAGTCACCGGGCCCAAAAGACGCTGCTTCCCAGGGCCATCAGATAGAAGGAGACAGGACATAGCCCATTAAGTCTCTTATCTAGCCAAAGCTCGGGATGGCAGCCCCCCAAAAACCCATCTTAGGGAATCACAGAGATCTAAGGGCGGTGACAGACAAGCCGGCAGTGAGCAGAGCATCACCTGACTGGTTTTGTAAAAGGATAGGACCACTCCCTGCATCTTTCCAATCCTGCCTGCTTAACAGAATTTTAACAGGTGTAATTGTAGAAAACCTGAAAAATACTGAAACGCATCACCACTTTGAACATTTTGTGCATGCTTTCAACTTAAGTATGTTTTTTCAATGTATGTGGAATCATGCTTTATTTTTTCTGTTTTTTAACTTTTAATGCACTTCCTTCCATAGGTAACCAAAATGCAGTTTTCAGGAGGAAATAGAAGAAAGCTGAGGTTGGCAGGAGACCAGAAAAGTGCGTGTTACCCGCATAGCCTTCAGTTTTACCTGGAGCCACCTTCTGAAAACATATCTCTGATAGAGTTTGAGAACATGGCTATTGATAGACTTAAATGTAAGTGACATTTGAATTAGAATATATAAATACTTGAGAAGCTCAGTTATAATTTGTGTGGATGAATGAAGATCTCCATTCAGCAATCCATTCACCAAATATTTATTGAGTGTTGTTGGTTTACTGTCATTCATTTATATATTATAGAACGATATTTTTGAA
This sequence comes from Cavia porcellus, assembly GCF_034190915.1. NCBI lineage: Eukaryota > Metazoa > Chordata > Mammalia > Rodentia > Caviidae > Cavia > Cavia porcellus. The sequence goes on from NW_026947493.1 coordinate 3,153,362, forward strand.
GACTGGTACTGTAAATGGCTAGTTTGAGAGAATGCAAATCATATCTTTGTTCTAGTACCTGCAGACAGACCTCTCAAATAATAGTCATAAGTATTTTTACTGCTTTAGTGGAGGTAAGTAGTAGTGCTGTAGAAGCATAGGAGTGGGAGTAATTGACTTAGTCTGATTAAGGCTTAGAGAAGTAAAAATGTGACGTGGTCCTTGAAGGATGAGTAGAAAACCTCAACAGAGAAGAAGTGAAGGTTTTTTCCTAGGGGACACAATGGTAGTACAGAAGTTTGGAGTTGTGAAAGAGAATGTCATGTTCGAGGAGCTAAGTTCAGGATGGGTAGTGAGGTCTGGATAACTAAGAGCATTTTGTGCCATGCTTATGAATAGGATTGGGTTGTCACAGGGATGTGGCCACTATGCTGGGACCTGTTTTTCTTTTTGTGTTGGTACGAAAGGAATGAGCTACATGTGAATTGAAACAAACAGTAGCACTGACCTCATATTGTACTATTGTATGTCTTTGTGGAGAAATTAGGGGAGGAGAGACACTTTTTCATTCTCAGAGGAGCAGAGTAAGAGCTGCTAATACAGAGAGCGGGACATTCGTTACTTATTTGTGGAATGTAAGAGTGAAGACAAGGGAGAAAGGGTTTTAGAGAGCTTAGTAGTATTACATGCTTCATAGGGATTGGGATAATGATAAAAATGTCACTTAGATTTGGCACCCAGGTGACTTGATAGGGACCAAACTAAGGTAGTGACAACAGCTATGATAGGAAGACTTTTAAAATACAAAGGAGATATTATCTGTTGATTTTTTGGTGTTGTTTATTGAGCCCTGGGTCTCACGCATGCTATACACATGCTTTACCACTGACCTACACAGCCTGCTTCTGAAGGAGTTACTGTTTGCAGGATTTGGTGGTGGCTTGGATATGATTAGTGAGGTAGCTGGGTTAGGGTGGATGAAGCCCATTCTTGACTTGATGTGGTGGGTAGAAACTGCTAATGGAAATGGGATGGCAAGAAGTGGGGTAGGAATGAGAACATGATTTCATGTTAATAACTTAACATGTAACTAACTTAATAAGGTGGGATTTGTGGACCATGGGGAAGCAACTGAGAAAATTGTAAGAATTCAGAGAATTAAAAAATTCCTCAAGAGAAGAATTCATTATGCTGGGCATGATGGCATAGACCTGATTCCTAGCATGCCGGGAGGCAGGAAATAACAAGTTTGAGCCCAGTCTGGGCATCTCAGCAATTAGTGAGACCATTTCTTATATCTCAGAATAAAAAGAGAAGAGTTGGGGATGGAGCTCAGAGCAGAGGCCCTGGGTTCAATTGTTGATAAAGAGGGAAGGGACAGATAAGAGACAGTCATCCAAAGAAGCATTAAATGAGGACTTTAGAGATCTGTGAACAGTGGTTGTTGATAAAGAGGGGACAGATAAAAGACAGTCATCCAAAGAAGTATTAAATGAGGACTTTAGAGATCGGTGAACAGTGGGTGGTGTCAAAAAGTCTGATTTTTACAAGTCTAAATGGCAGCTCCACATGAACAATGCAAATGAGGGGTGTTAGATTTTTCTCCCATGCTGAAGTAGACAACAGTGGCTTACCACAAAAGGGCTTCACTGTCCTCGCCTTTTTCCTGGTTAAGAATCCCCGGTATATTGCTGTACCGTGAGGCATGAATAGTTTATGCATATAGGTGGAGATTATTCTTGTTTTGTTTATAATGTACTTGCAGAAAGTAAAACTGAACAGTCATATTCTAAAAACAAGTAATTGGAGAACTGCTGGAGATTTTGTGTTGAATTTAGTTTTCTAAAGTTATCTTGCATTTATACTTTTTCCCTCTTTTAGTACTAAAAACAGTTGAAAATCTTGGTGTGAGCTATGTGAAAGGAACTGAACAATATCAGAGTAAATTGGAGGCTGAAATTCGAAAGCTCAAGTTTTCCTACAGAGTAAGTAAAAGGAAAATGCCTCTAGTTTGTCTGTGTTTACTGAATGTCAGTTGTGGGAAAGGTTTTGTATTAGGCACAAGGTTTTTATAAAGACTAATGTGGATTGAATGAAGGTACCTATGGTATACTGGAGTGATTGATATGGAGCCAGAAGATTGTACTATGGCAGAGTTGAAGGTTGACGTAGGAAATGGCTGAAGCGGTGAAATGTTTTACCTGAGTAAAGGGTATGTGAGAAAAGAAATTAAGAAAAAGGAGTTGATATGAGGAAAATAGGTCCAGATAGAGATTTTCAAAAGATCGTTTCGGTTCTTAGTTTCACCTGATTGAAATTTTAATAAAATGGTAATTATATTAAGAAATACGTTTTTGGCCAGGTGTGGTGGTGCACACCCATAATCCCAGCACTTGAGAGGCCAACACAAGAGAGTCACTATGAGTTTGAGGCCAGCCTGTGCTAGAAAAGTGTGTTTAAGGACAGTTTTCACTACATAGCAAGACAAGCAAACAAACAAAAAACCCTAAGACCAAAGAAATGTGTTTTTGTACATTTTTGTTTATGCAAAATTTCTTATACCGTTATCATTCTAATGAATTTATTTTATTCATGTCACTTTTAAGGAAAACTTAGAAGATGAATACGAACCACGAAGAAAAGATCATATTTCTCATTTTATTTTGCGCCTTGCTTATTGTCAGTCGTGAGTATATGTTTGTACTCTCATAGTCAAATTTGATGTTTTGGGCTATGAATTGAGACACAAGAAGCTGACATACACTAAACATAGGAAAACTTGGGAACCAGTGTGTGATGGGTTGAACATTGTTATAGTGAAGTATTTGAAACAAGTTGTTTAGTAAAAATTACTGAAAAAAGTTTCTGTTGCTAAATTTTGCCTGACAAACCACTTAACTGTTGGAGTGATTGTATGTAGAATTTAAAATGAGAAACGTATCCTTAGGAATAAGGACTTTTATGTTTTTCCAAAAAAAGATAGTATTTATGAGAATTAATCAAACATATACCTGAATTTGATATAAGTTTTTTGGAATTTGAGATGTATAGGCCTAATAGATTTAGATATTTTCTATTAGTACTTGGTTTTTATAAGTCGATAGTGCCACCCAGAGGGAGAAGGAATTGCTTTTTTAAAAATCTTGATTTTTTTTTTTCACTCTTACTTATTTTTGGCCAAATATATAGAGTCGTTTCTCTTTGTTAGTAGGTTTACTCAGTGAGAATCTTGACTTGCTTACTGTTTCAGGGTCAAAATTGAGAGATTATTCATCAACTTTGGTCTTATTTAAATAAGCATATATATTATATGTAACCTGTATAGTGAATAAATTACGTGCATACTTAAAAACTTATATTTTGTCTGTAAGGCATAATTTTACTTTTCAAAATTTAATGGTCATCGTCTAGTTAGAGATAAAGTTACCTTTAAAAAAATTTGATGTTTACTTATCTCTGATGAAATCATGTCAGCCCATTTTCTTTGAAGGTACACAGCTCTTTTATAGTTATGTTAAATGTAAGGAGCTATGTTATGTTATTCAATAAGCAGGTGGGCTCAAAGTGCTCTGTATTTGAATTTTAGGTTTATAACATCCCTTGAACTTCTGGTGAACACATGCTTGGAGTATTGTGGTTTCTGGTACAATATTTATCTCTTCATCACTGTAAAGAGCCTGACTGCTTTTAACTGCTGTTTGTTGGCATCTGCTTGTCTTTGAATTTCATTTCATAGAAATTGCTTGTGTTAATAAACTGTAGAGTTTTAAATGTATACTCATAATTTCCTCTTTCTATTTCAGTGAAGATCTTAGACGTTGGTTCATTCAACAAGAAATGGATCTCCTCCGATTTCGATTCAGTATTTTACCTAAGGACAAAATCCAAAATTTCTTAAAAGATAGCCATTTGCAGTTTGAGGCAGTAAGTACATTTTTGTCATTATTCTAGTTGTTTTCACCTTTTTATCTCTCACTTAAGTCCTGGTACTAATATGTGAAGTTCATTTTCTGTACATTCTCAGGTTTTACCTGAAAGTATAGCTAATAATTTTGCATTAAAGTGATGTTTATTTACAGTAGTGAAATTTAGACAGGGAAGCACTTTCTGTTTAAAAGTCAGCTGTGAGTGAAATCTGAATAGTTTTCAATTTAATCTGTTTTACTTCAAATCCATTTTATTTTGAGGAGGAAAAAAAATAACTGAAAATTTCAAAAGATGTCAGAGGACAACAATGGTATATACATTGAGCATTGTCATCCCCAAATCATTCAGTTTTAAAAGTACTTTTCGTAGGCAAGTCTGAATGATTTACATATGGTAATTATATGAAAAGGAGAAATGTTTGGCGTATTTAGCATGGGTAGTTGGTGGAAATAGGATCTGTGTATTTTAGATGGATCTGTATTATAACCGAAAAGTAGAAAAATCCTGTTTTTGGACTGAGTGTGGTGGTGCACATCTGCAATATCAGCACTCAGGAGGCTAAGGCAGGAGGATTGCTTTGAGTGCAAGGCCAACCTCGGCTACCACATGAATTCAAGGCCAGCCTGCAATGCACAGTGCAGTTGTGTCTCAAAAACAAAATAAAACAAAAAAATTTTATTTCAGAAGAATCACAGCAGTTCAGTGGTAGTGGAACTGGTGAGACTTTGGTGTTTCAATAGGTGTCTTGAGGCCAAATAAAAAGTTAGAAGTTGGTGTCTGACAAATACTTGTCCTGGCAGTATATTGACTGTAGTAAGGAACCCTGTGGGTTATATGAGACGAAGTGTGAATTTATGACCAAACATGTCATAGACATGTATCTGTTATGTGTTCAGAGCTACTTTTGTTAGTTCTCTCATTTCCTTCTTCTAAGTGTCTTTTGTGAGCTTTCAAGTAATGTCTATGACCTAAATTCCCTGTGTCTTCACTTGCTGTTAGCTTTGATCTTTTGTGGAATCCATTACTGTTTGTATTAATTCCGTGTAACTTGTACTTTCATATTAGAAATACTTTTTTTTCTGTTGTTGAAATTACTGAATTTTATTGGGGCATAGTAAAAAATTGTCCTTGAAGATCCCTTCTGTATTCTAGAGTATCTTACTTAACATGTTGCCATGAATAGTTTTTCTTTTGTAATATATTTACTGAGGTAGAATTTATGCATTTTGAAATTCATTCCTTTAAAACATATGCTTCTTTGGTGTTTAGTGTAGTCAGAGTTGTGCAGCTGTTACCACTATCTTATTTCAGCATATTTTCATCACCCGAAAAGTGAGACCCATTAGTAGTCACTCCCTGTTCTTTCTCACAATTCTTTTTTTTTTTTTTTTTTTTAAACCGGTACCAGGGATTGAACTCACGACCATGCTCTTGGAAGGCAGGCGTTTATGCTGCTGAGCTAAATCCCCAGCCCCTTCTCCCAATTCTTGGTAGCTACTTTTTGGATTCATTTATTGGAATGGAAACATCAAAATGTGAGTTCTTTAGTTTAGGGAATTTATTTTTATTGTTGCTTCAGTAATTCTCTGTTTTTCATGTTCTCTTTGTATAACCTTTTGTCCATTGGGATTTGGTCTTTTTTTTTTAATTTTATTTAAGGAGAAAAAGAAAAAAAGCAGAGAAAGGGTACAAGTTATACAGATTTACAGAAAAAAATAAACAGTAGGAAATCACTAGTTAATAGATTACATATTGTCATCTTAGAAATAATTGTTCAAGTTACAAAATTAAAGCTTATAAAGTGGACATTCCAACAGTGAGACTATAAACAGTTCTGTTCAATGATCCAACAAAACTCAGTAATATCATTATCTATCTTACACACTTAAATATACATGCAGTTATATTGTTTAGAGTACTTTCTTTTCCTCTCTTTTGTACAATGACAATTACTCATTTTGGGTTTTGTTGCTCCCACAGTTCTTACTACTTTTTTGGAAGAGAGTAGAACCAAATGTGATATAACAGAACAGAGTCAGTCAAATCAAAAGGGTGGACATAATAGATAATGTAAAAGCATAATACAAGGTGATCAACAGTGGTTACCAGAATGCCTCCCGCTATCTCTAATAGAATTGCCTATATCATCAGTTATAATAAAATTGAACAAAACAGTAAAGAACAAAACCAGCAAAACCAAAACATTGGAGACATTATAGGTCTTCAAAAGTAGATAATAGTCAGCCAGAATGGGCGTCATAATGAATCCCACTATCTTCACAGCTGTTGCCTAAACTTTCGAACCTGGTACTATCAAGCACAACAGAATAGAGGGACATCAGTCCAAACAAGATGGTGAGAGCAATACAGGGCTTTAAATCAAGATAATGGAGAGTCAGAGTGGGTTACTATAATATATTCTGCTATTTTTAATTTATTTTTCCCTTAATTAAAAGGATAAAAATAAAAAAGTAAATAATAAAATGGAGATTGAGATAAAAGAGGGCATAACAGCAAAACAGCGCAGATCAAAACATAACCATTTAAGCAAAATAGTGTTTCACCACAAGATAATCCCGACATAAAAGTAGTTACCGTATTGTCTCTTTCCTTGAAATCTTCGAGTATAACTTTGTATACTGTAGCATCAAATATATCAAAACAATGTAAAACCATTTAAGAGAATGACAGTATTATAGGGTATTTTGAATCAACTAACAGAAAATGAACAATGGTTTCTGTATAATCTCCTTGTCTATAAAAGTTTTTGCTTATACTATCATACATAATAAAATCCAATAAGATACAACCTGTTTAGACGAATGGAGACAGAAGAACAAAAGCTTGATGGGACTTCAAAACAAGATGATACTAAATCAGTATTACCTATTAAGATGTCATTTTCTCCAAAATAGCTGTTCCTATCATCCAAGCTTCTCTGCCTCATTTCTGTTGAGCTCTTTTTCTGTCATTAGTTGTCAGTTTGTCTTCTTCATTTTGTTTTCTGGTCCATTCATTGTGGCCTCTCTGCCACTATTTCTGGATTCTTCGTATTTTTCTTAGAATATCCTGCAGTATTCTCTGTAGAGTTGAACTGGTGGTTGCATATTCCCCTAGTTCCTCTTTATCCTGGAAGCACCTTGTTTTTCCATCAATTTCCAGGGATAGTTGTGCAGGATATATCAATCTTGGCTGGAGATTATTATCTTTCAAAGCTTGAATTATTTCCCCCCACGCTCTTCGTGATTTGATGGTTTGTGCCAAGAAATCTTCTGTAATTCTGATGGGTGTTCCCTTGTAAGTGATCTGTTTCTTGTCTCTGACGGCTTTTAATATTCTGTTCTTGTATTGGATTTCTGGAATTTTAATTATTATATGCCTGGGTGTTGCTCTGTTTGGGTTGTAGGTGGCTGGGGTCCTGTATGCCTCATACATCTGTGTATCTTTACCTTTTGCTAAATTAGGAAAATTCTGGATTATTTCTGTGAGTAGCTTTTGTAGTTCATTTGTTTGTGTCCCTACTTCTTCTTTGATGTTCTTGATTCTTAAGTTATAGATCCTTCTATCATCTTCTAGCCTTTGTATTATTGCTGTTTGTTTCTTTGTTATTTTTAAGAAGTTTTTCATTTCATTCTCCCATATTACAAATCTGCCCTCCAGTTCAGATATTCTGTCCTTAGTTTCTTTCAAGCTGTTATGCCAGTTTTCGATAGAGTTTTTAGTTTCCTGGTAGTCTCTTTGAACCTGCTTCACGTATTCTATGCTTTCTCTATTTTCTCCATCAAACAATTCTCCCCTTTTTTTCTGTTCTTCCATTCCACCATCTGTTTTTTCTTGGGTGGTGCTTAGCATTTCTCTAACTATTCTGCTTATATCTAGCTTCAGGTCATTAATAACTTCATTTATGAACTCGTCTATGAGGCTCTGGAGATAGCGCTTTATGTCTATTGATGTGGTGTCCACTATTGCCTGTTTCTCAGGATTGGGGCCTGAGGGGCCTTTCTTGTTGCTGCCTCTTCCCATATTTTTTGTTCCTTATATATGCAAGTGTATATAGGAGGCCCAGCTTCCTTCCCTGTTGGCCACACTCTGATTGAATTGCGCTGGCTAGGTGTTCCCGCCCACGGCAGCACACCACGGAGTTATGGACCAGGCAGCCCATGTGGGGCCCGCCCCTCCAGGTCACCTTCAGGCGCTGGGACCTGAGCTGTGCTAACCTACTGGGTCTCAGCCAGCAGCGTTACATAAGGTAGGCACTGCTCACCAGTCCCGCTTGAGAGGGGGATGTAGTGACTGAAGTCACTACAGTGCCCTGTTCCGGCACGTCTGCCCGGTCCCAGAATGTCCTCTGTTGGAGCCTCCTAGATTGTGGAAGAGTCCCAGTTTTTCTGACTCACCACAGGTCGATGCGCGGCTCCCTGCCCGTCCTGCTCTCAACTCAGTTCACTGATTCCCTTCTCAGAGCTTTCGAGCGTCTGTCTCCCTGCTGAGCCGATTCAGATGCAGCCGCGGCAGCAGGAAACCCAAATGGCGGTTTCCAATGGCGCAGGCTCCAGCTTCCACGCTGAGGCTTTATCTGTTCTTGTTATAGCACCAGGATTGCATTCCCAGTTAGTTTCTCTCAGCCCAGTTCGTTCTTGGGTCAGCAGGGCATATCTCCTCTCTTGCTTAGGATTCCTCACTCCGCACCATTCCTGGATTCTAAGCTGGGTCTTACAGAGAGCCTCCGTAGCTGCTGCTATCTGTCCGCCATGTTCTCCCGGAAGTCGGGATTTGGTCTTTCTGGGTTGGTTCTCTTTAATTTTTCTTCTGTTCTGATACCCAGTTTTTATCTTTTTGTTTTGTTTTCTAGGGAATTTCTTTAGCTGTTTTCCCTATTTTCTACATATTTACTTATGCATTGTTTTTTTCCCTTGTGTTTCCCTTCCCTAGGTCCTGTGGATTGAATCTAGAACTTTCCAGTAATTTTAATTTAAAAAGAATTTTTTACTTTGAGACAGCGTTTTGCTAAATTGCCCTGCCTCCCAGAATACTGATATTACAAGTATGTCCCACCATAACTGGCATCTTTTTTCTTTTGCAGTATTTTTCAGCTTCTTTTGTTGTTTATTTATCTTACATTCCTTTGTTTAAATTCTTGTATTAAATCCTTGTATTAAATTCTTTCATGTTCAGTGTTTCACTCAATGCCTGATGATCCTTTGATCCTTAGCTGTTAATGTTTAAGATTGAGATGATAGTAGATTGGAACGTTGAAGGTTACGTGTATTCATGGGTGCATAATGCACTTACTCAGCCTATTCAGCCCTACTCCCTTAAATTGATTTTGGTTGTGGGGGGATCCCTGCCGAACTCAAGATTTCAGGAAGAAAGCCTCTAATCTCTTTTCACAGTAACCTGTGTGTTAACACGTAGATTTTTGTATTGTTCAGCTAGAAGTTCAGTTTAATTTTTTCTGTAGTGATTTTATTTAGCCCCTTATAGTTTTGCCTTCTTTAATTCACTTCTTTCATCTCGTATATTTGATACTTCTGATTTTGACTTTTTGGTTGCTCTCTTAGGTCCGGTTAGTTCTGTTCTTCACAGTAGCATTTTCTTCAGGGATTTATATTGTAATTTCCTCTTCTGAGTCAGTTCCCACATTTTCATCCACTTTCCAAAAATGTGCTGGCTTCTTTCTTCCACTATGGTATATGTCCTTTGTGTTGATATTCTTTTAAATGTTACTGTTGTTTTTATTGATTTTTAGAGGTAGTAGAAATAAACATTTATTTCCTTGGTTAACCACAAGATTTATATATAGGGATTATGGTTAATTTTGGGATGTGTTTTATTACTAGTGGTTAACAGTTCAGGGTTCACTGTCATGTTGGGGAGTTTGATTCCTCTCTGCACTTATCAGCACTGGGAAAGACTCCTTCTTGGGTGTCTTGTGCTTCTGTACCTCTTGCTGGGTCTGTTAAGAATGTGTGATCTTAACCAGTCTTCACTGTTTCCCACAGTGTGTTTTTATCAAGTACTTTTGAAGGATAAGGTAGCATCTATCTTTTGGCATATAGAAGAAGCTAGTTAGCGCTTGTTATAAAAGCTATCAGTTCGGGGCTGGGGATTTAGCTCAGCAGCGTAGGCACCTGCCTTGCAAGTAGGTGGTCGTGAGTTCGATCCCCGGAACTGATAAAAAGAAAAAAGAAAAAAAAAAGTTACAAAAAAAAAAAGCTATAGAGAGTAGACCCTTGGGCTGTATTGTTACTCCTACCCAGATGTACTGGTTCTCCTTCTACAAGACTACTAAAATTCTTTGTCTCTTATACAGAAGTTTTAGTGACTTTTGTCACTAAACCATGTAGGCTAATTTTATTGGATTGTAAGTAAGATGTCTTAGTCCTTTCTTTGTGGCTATGACAGAATACCTGAGACTAGGTAGTTAAACAGAAAAGAGGTTTATGGTTTATTTAGCTCATAGCTCATAGTTTATTTAACTCATGGAGGCTAAGAAGTTCAAGATTAGGCTGTCACATCTGGTAAGGGCTGTGCAGTGTTCTAACATGACTAAAGAACAGAAGGACAGGTAGGCAAATACAGAGAAGAGATGGGAGGAGCAAGTGTGCTCTAGGACAGTTGCTGTCATGGTAACTAACCAGATACTAAGAGAGGAGGAGGTAATATATATCTTTTTTTTTTATTTTCTGCAATAGTGAGGGTTGCACCCAGGTCTTTCACACGGAGCTACTTGCCCAAGCTATTATTTAAATATTTTTTTTGTTTTTGAGACATACACTCTTAGCACGGTTTTGGAAATTTCAGACCTGAAAGAACTGGAGTAATGATTAATAGATGGAGGGCGTTAAAGAAAAAAGTTAGTCATAACCCTTGCAGAGACTGTAGGGAAGTCTTTACTCAAGGGGTACTACTATAATAAGGTTTTGTAATAAGGTAGAAAGTTGAACTCAATTCTGAATATAACAGAAAATGGGAATTTGTAGTCAAGGAACATGGTAGGGTGTTAGTAGATGGAAAGTTATGAAGAGAGGGGGTAATTCTTTGCAGGTTTACCTAAGGATTTTTTGCCATGATAGACTAGTAAGATATTGAAGATGATCAGACTTAGCGTGAAGGATTTCCCTTATACTGGTCTGCAGGATTCTTGCTAAAATTGACTAAGCAAGCCTATCAAAAAAGTGATTCAGAAACCTCAATAGACTTAGGTCAAGGAGTGAATCCTTGTCAAGGATCACACTTATCTTCTAAATGAGTAAGTAAATTTTTTAAATTTCAAGATTGTGTCAAGTAAGTTCAGTGGTTCAAAGTGTGATGCTCTCTGAATATGGTAATCTGGAATTAATTCCTAGAGAAAATAGTAACATTGCAAATATTTGTTCAGTGTCCAGTTTGTCTTGTGGACACTAACCATCTTTAAAGTGAGTAATATGAAATACTTACCTTTTTCAAGTTAGATTTCTCAGATAAATATGTTATATATGAAACGAGTCTTTTATATTGTATAGTTTTGAGGGGTTATTCTGATTAGCAAACTTCAGATTGTTCTGTATATCAGTAGAAAAATTTGTGATGTAGACAGAACTCTTTCAGTATTTCTGTTACAATTGCATGCCTTTGACTTCTTTCAGAAGAAGTACCGATACTCACGTAGTACTTCCTTCTATAACTAAAGTTGATATTTGTTCTCAGGGTGGTTTTGACATCAAATAATTATGGAAGCCAACCTTGTATTATTTTATGTCTGTTTGTTGGGCAGCTATAGTAAAATGTTGGTAAATTTGATGTTTGGAGAATGGGGAGCATGTTTGTTGAATTTTCAGTTAATTGAAGCCTAACTTATTTATGTGTATCATTGTTAAACACCATGACAGATGGTCTTTAATGGCAGTATTGTGGAGCTCACAAAATTTGAGTTTTTCTTGTCAGGCTTCAAAATTAGATTCTGATCATTATAAAATGGTTTAAGCCTAGACACACTATGGCAAATATAAAATTTCAGGCTGTATTACACTTGAAGGCTAAAATTAACACATACAAACATTTTCAAAATAACTCATGAAATCATTTCTCTTAAAGTTTTCATGCAGCGTTTGAATATAGAATTTGTTATGTTCTTATTGTTTGATTATTCTTTATGCCTGTGACTTTGCCCTTGAAAAAAGTGTATGACTTTAAATTAGCTGAAGTTTCCCACACATAAAAGTGTTTTATAATGTTATGCACATATACATATGTGATACTGTGGTTCACGAACTTGATTTGTTTTACAAAAACAAAATTTTGCCAGACACTTCTGTTAGTGAACCAAATTGTTTGGCAAACAAAAGCATTTGTCAGTTGAGGCACCATGGTACATATATATGTATATATATAAATTTAGATCCTAAAATAATGGAATTAATTTTACTAAATATCATCTCTCCTGTTAAATATTCTCTGTAACATTTACACTGTAAAGTTTTACTCACGTTTTCTGAAAAGGTTCTGAAAAGAGATAATGAGCTTTTGTATGTTTTATGTTATTTTTTCATTCCACAGTCTTCCTAGCCTTTGTCTTCTTTTAGGTTCTCTGAAAATTTAATCTTTATTTGAAGTCCTCTCATGGGCTAGTTTGAAGTCTAGGTCAGATTGCCTTATCTTAGGTCTTTTGAATGAGAATGAGACTTAGTGGTATGGGGGCATAATAGAGTTGCAACAAATAATAGTTTTGCATTGTCAGTCATTAATGGCTGTATCTGAGTTACAAAGCAAGACAAAGTAGTTAGAATAGCAACAGTTGTTCCCTGAGCTCAGCTGAGTCTTGTGAATATTATCATTCTGCTACTCCTGCCCCTCTGGAGACATACTGAAAACAAGGCAATTAATATCTCTTTTCAGTTTTGCCTCCATTGATTCTTTACCTGCTATTGGTTGCTAGTCTCCTGATTTTCAAGTACATGTACTTGGGCAAATTGTATAGCCTCCATTCTTTTGTTTCATTAAGCTTTGGGGCAAGAGAATCCTGTAATCTCCACTGGAGCTTAATAGTGATGCAATTTCAGTTAACTTTAGTTGATACAAGGATTAAGGTTGCCTAATGAATATTTGAAAACCTAGAGGAATGTTCCCAAACTTGCAGAGGGTCTTGGTTTTCTATGAAAAGGTTATGAATGACTGAATAAAAGTTAAGGACTATCCAATGATGTATGGAAATAGAAATGAACTTAATCAGCTAACATTTGTTGTATGTCTTCTGAGTGCCAGGCACTTTGCTAAATGCTTTACCTGGGTTATATAATTTAATCCTTGCAAAGCTCTGTGAAGAAACTGATCAGAGATGTTAAGGAATTTCCCTCAAATCAGATTTCTGAAAAAATTTTTTTGGCTTCTTTATTAAGCACAGTTATCAAACCCCTTTATTAATCACATTTTTCTGTTGTGCTTTTCTAAGACATTTGAGAAATACAAAGAAGAAAGTGTTATTATGGATTAATATAAAAGTTCTTGGTCTTGGACACAATTAGGCATTTAAGACTTATATCTATTTTTTTTTGCGGTGCCAGGGCTTGAACTCACGACCTCAAGCTTGACAGGCAGGTGCTTATGCCGCTGAGCTAAATCCTCCGACTGACTTGTATCTATTTTGAGATGTGTAAATTCAAGAATAAGTTACTAAGTGTGTGAGCAGATTCTTCACAGCTAGTCCTTAAGTAGCACTGAAATGAAGTAAAATAGATACTAACATGGTGATGGCTCATCAAAAGGAAATACAAATGTGAGTTTAGAGATTTACATTAATGTAGGATATTAAATAAGGTATTAACTATAAATTTACTAAGACGTTTTGATGGACAGTTCTTGGCAAAACTAGAAACTAAATCTGTTAAATATACCATAAGTTGGGCTGGGGATTTAGCTCAGCGGCATAAGCGCCTGCCTTGCAAGCAGGCAGTTGTGAGTTCGATCCCTGGTACCGATAAAAATGAAAAAGACAAAAAAACCCCGAAATATACCAAAGTAGTTTTCTAACTACTCATACAGCTTAGTTGTTGAGGCACTCATTGTCTAGCCCATACCCCTTTCCATACCTTTTTTACTTTATTCTGGTACTATTTACCCTTTTAGAAACATTTTTTGCATCATGCTGTGTGTCCTAGTTCATCATTAACAGTTGACTCATGTAATATGTAAAGATCAGTGTAAACCAGTACCTTGGCATTAAGTTTTGTGTTTCAGATGGTAATAGTTTAATTTAACTGGTCAGGAAAACAAAAGTTACAGATGTGAGTAGGTTTTCTTTTACGTCAGTAAAGGAATGATTTGCCCAAGGAGGAGACCCACTGATTGTTTCAAGCTGGACATTTTAGGAGGATGGCTTATTGGTTCAACTCAGGAGTTCTCTGCTGAAGAAATACAGGTATTCTAGTCATCTTTGTGGTGTTTTCGGTGGTTGCAACAATGTTTGGCAGGTTTGCCAGGCATTCAGGAGGCAGGCATGCTGGACTGCCTACTATGCACTGGACAATCGTGTACAACTATGGATTTTCCCATGTCTTCCTTGACTTTTTATGTGACCAAATAATATCTCCAAACCAAAGAGTTCCCAATGATCTGATCTTGAACCAAACACTGTTTAATAAATTAGCATAAAATGCCCTCCCCCATGTTTTTATTGTACCTTAGTTATTTTTGGAGTGCCACTACCCTCTGAACTGATGGAAGATAACACTTTGGTTACAGATATTTTTGTGAATTCTCTCTTTTTGAAAAGTACGTCACTAGGGGGACCAACCCCCACACACTATACCAGTTCGCATTGGTAGCTGTTTCTTACTAATGAATACAGTATCTAAGGTAATTAATCACATTTTCTGGCACACTGCGAGATCAGTTATTTTGCCAGTATTGTTTTGTTTTAAATTACTTTGCTTTTATTTTTCTTTTATATTTTAATTACGGAGTGTTATGGCTTGCGTTTGGATGTCCTCCCAAAGCCTCATGCAATCATAAGTGGGGCTTTTTCAGAGGTGGATGGATCTAGAATTGTGATTGATTCATAGTGTAATGCTAGGATAAGGGTGATTACTAAATCAGTTCATTGACTGGTTTGCACTGCCATTATCCCAGTATCCTGGATACAGTATAAGGGACAGAAACCGGTTTGTCTTCTTTCCTTGCTTCCTTTTGCTGTCTTCTGTGTGCAGTGAACTGTTCTCCTCTGTTATCCTCCTCTGTCATGTGCCACGCCTCTGCCTTAGAGCCAACCAACTGTGGACTGAAACCTTTACTGTCAGCTAAATAAACATTTCCCATTTTTAAAAAAAATTTTTTATTTTAAAGAGATTAAGATAAAGGAGGACATAACAAAGCAGATCAGAACAAAACACAGTATTTCACCACAAGACAACCCAGTATAACAATAGCTACCATAATGTCTCTTTCCTTGAAATACCTGAAACATTTCCCATTTTTAATTTTAGGTGTTAGGTATTTTGTCTCAGCAACAAGTTCTATTGCTTTAAAATTATATGTAAGCAGAGTACCTCTGAATTTTATTTTGGGATGTTAAAGTAAGTATTACAGCATTTTACGTATTAAAATATTTAAAGGCTAGCATTGAATTTGATAAGTGAACCAGCAGTTCCATCCAAAGCTTTGTGACTGTTTATCTGTTGCTTGTACTGTTACCAGCACTGCCTGTAACATGTTTTTTATTTTTATTTTTAGAAGATTTAAGGTAGTTTTGGCATAGAGTTCTATTTCTTTTAACATTTCCCCCATTTTTAAAAAAGTCATGTTATTTACTTTAGTAATACTCGAGTAGCTGTTATTTCAGATACTTTTTATAACTAAAGTTAGATCTGGGTGTTTTCCTATTTTTTGTGAAAAATAATCTTCTTTAATTAAACCTGAATGTTGCATATTTTCAGTGTCCTTAAGAACTTGTGAGCATAGCAAATGAAGAAAAGAGCCATAGACAGCACAACAATCCTATTTCTGTAGTCCCTTTCATAAAGAGTTCGAAACTCTGTCTCTTGTGAGTGCAGAGCCCAGGGGCATAGGGTGGTTAGGAAGGATGCAGACTGGCTACCTGTGCACAGGGCCTCTGGCGGGGTATTCATTTCTAGAGTGTACGTGTAGTGAAGATTGAGTCTTCATGGGGTTGTGTTCTGCATGTCAGGTGTCTGACCTTTGAGTCTCTTGTATATAGATTTCTAAATATCATCCATGTGTGATTATAATAACCAGTTTTGAAGAGTGCTAATCATAAAGAGAGTTTCAAGATTAAGTTTCTTTCAAATTGATGTTGATGATCTTGCTTGTGAAGATAATGTAATATATAGGACTGTTAGGAACCATTGAAAGAACTTTGCCTTTGGACTGGGGGACTTTTGAAATTTGGTTTGTCAGCCTGCAACTCTGGAGAGAAACTTGAGGGAGAGCCATGTATGGCTTGGGATGAGAGGCATGCTGGTTTGGTGGAAGACAGTTTTCCAGGGACAGGGTAGAAGGATGGTTTGCAAATGATTAAGGTGCATTACATTTATTGTGTACTTTATTATTATTATTATATTGTGCACTTTATTTGTATTTTTATTCCATTAGAGTCTCATAAGTAGCTTGTAACCTAGAGATTGCTTGCAATGACAGTTAATGGCAGGGTTCTTGATCCTATGAGAATCTAGTGTTCTGCTGATCTGACAGGATGTGGAGCTCAGGCAGTGATGCCAGTGCTGGGGAGTGGCGGGAAACAGATGAAACTTCACTCCTTGCCCATCCATAACCTGCACTATGGCCTGGTTCCTAACGGGCCATGGACTTACCAGTTTGGAGCCCTGCATAGAGTGATCTGGTTGCCTTGCTCCTTTGAGAAGGGAGCAGCCTGCTAGAGCTCTTCACTGGCTCAGGTGATAGATGAGCCTCATGTCCTTTGTTCCTTTTTTCCGACAATAGCAGTTTGCTTTTTCCGAGTGCAGGGTGGTTCTTTCTCTCCTGTCCAGTTTGAACATAGATATAGTTTCATCGTCTCATTCTTTTCCAAATATAGTATAACTCCTACTCTGGTGGCTCTCTAGGTATCAAATACTTCAGTGCTCTTTCCTTTTTTATTTAAAGGAAGTACATTCGTGTGTTTTCCATGTTAACCTTGGTTGCAGATTTACATTCTTATGATAAGGAGCAAGTTTGTCATGAACACGCTGAAAACAGTGGAAACTAAGGTTAGGACAGAATGGGGAGGAAAGCTTTTGAGGAGTAGAGTGAGATGGTATAATCCTCCATGATGAAGTGAATTACAGCAGCAGGGTAAGGAAGAGAATTGAGACAGAAGTTGAGACTTATAATTGCAAAGTAGAATGTTGACACTAGTGGCAGAATTCTTTTAAAAGAATATTGCCAGTGTCTGTGTTAATAATAAGAATTATTTGCCAAGGGAATGACCAAATGGAAGACGGCATGAAGATCTGAACTGTAGCAGTGGCTGTAGGAATGGAAGGAAGTGGGCTGACATGGTAGACCTAATGGAAGTAGCCTGACTTTTTATGACAGGTGGGATATGAAGAGGAGGTGGCCCCATTTGTTTCTGACAGAGGACAGGAATAGTGTAATATTGACAGTGATGGGGGTGTATGTGCAGAGATAGGAATGTGTGTTTGGGAGAGGACAGTACATTTGATTGTGGAAAGAGTGCTTGTGAGTTAGTGGGCCAGCGGTGAGGCAGTGGACTGTCAGAATGAGAGGCTAAGGTCAGGAGGTCATGGATGAAAACATAATCAAAGTACCATGTAACAGAGTACTCGCAACTATGAACAAGATGATTATGAAGGAGAGAATATGGGTGAGAAGACCTGGGAAAATCAATCTTTTAGTGGATTGCTCACTACCTGGGGTATATTACCCAACCTTTTGAAGCCACTTTCTCCTGCCATAAAATAGGGAAATTCTTAGTACTTCCTTTATTGGAGTGTTGTGAAACTATGAAAGCACCTCTGGAGATTATGTGGTCTTGGCAGGCACATATAGTAGTATACACACACTGAATTTACCCCTCTTATTTGTTAAGCACTTTGATTAGGCACATAAAAATTGATTGATTCTGACACTTTTTACTCTTTAGGTTGTATCAAATGTTTAAAATTAAACAAGTAATCTAAGTGATATTTTATTTTGCAAATTAGAGCTTCTGGCTTTTAAATACCTGGCCTATTGTAATATTGGAACTATTTTTTTTTTGGATTAATATGTTTTTCACTTTTAGGTATTTTATATAAAGCCCTCACTTTTCTTAACATTTAATACTTCTTGATGCAGACTTTAATACATACTTTTACCTTTCCTTAATTTTTTCACCGTTTGGGTCTTTGAGATCGAATCCTGGTTGAATATGGTTTTTTTTTTTTTTATTAGGTAGAGAGGTGGGCAGGTAAGAGGTGATGATACTAACTCTGATTTTTTTCTAATGGATTTTTCCTATGGAAGGTGGGCTATGAGGAAACCAGTTGTTTTGGCATCAGTTTCTTTTTTCCATTGCAGAATTTTTATGCTTTAGAAGTATCATGTGGGGGAGCCAAAACACCATGCTTAAACTTCAGAAGACTATTCAGTGTAGAAGGGAAGCAGGTTCATGCTTTGCAGTGTTTGTTTCTTCCTTTTGCTTTGTAATAAAGGATTAGAAAGATTTGTTAAATAGTAACTGAATAAAACTAAATGTTAAGCACATATATACCTAGAATTTTAACTTTACACACTTGCATTTTAGCTGTCCTATTGCTATTTTAAGGCTTAAAAGAAATTAGTGTCTTCGCTTGAGTATGTGTCATAGCAAGGCTACAGTAATTCCAGCATAATCATTGATTCCTTCCTTGTCTAATGGAGAAATGCCTACAAAAGCAAATGTTGGATTTTTCCTGTCAGTGAACCGACTAATATTTTCTTAGTACCCGTAGATGCAAAGCACTGTAAATTATATTAAAAATATTGCCACTTGAGTAAGTCCTTAAAGAAGCAATTTTGGAACTGTTTGGTTGATTAGTGTACATCAGAGCTATTGCTTGGGCTCTCTAGACCGAGGCTGTCAGGGAAGTCACTGGATTTGCATACAAATAGATTAGAAAGTATAGCTTTCTTATTTTATTCTGATTGTCTTGGTTTTCACTTAATTTTTGCATATTATTTAAAAAGGATTAGAATTGTCTTGCCTCTTTTTTTAGTATATGTGTGGCATGTTTTTTTTTCACAGGGCCCATGCATATGCATACACATGAAAGATCCATCTTTCAGGTGGTATTTATAGCATGATAGAGACAAGATTTATTTGAAACTTTTAGTGGATTGCTGCTGTAGTCATGAGAAAAGTCTATTTTTGAATTTTGCTGCCTCATTTTCATTGTAAGAGGTTGGATTCAAGAACAGATGGACTGTCTCCAAGATTGTCTTCATCAGAAACTGAGGTTTAGCATATTTTAGAAATGATGTATGCTTCTTTCACCATCTCTAAAGTCTTGCTGTATATTATCTGACTTTTGTTTATCATATCCCAGGGAAGTTTTGGGTGGACTAAGAGAGGAAATACTTCTTGTAAAAAGTCAGTGTCACTGAGTGAGAGAGAAGGTAATTCCTGTTGAGAAAGTAATCCATTAGCTTGGTGTGTTGTAATGGCAGCTCTGCTACTTTCTTGTCCTCTGCTGCTTTCTCTGTCTTTGTCTAACAAGAAGACTGACAGACTACTTGCCTTTTTGTGAATACTTCTCTTTAAAACTGTATGATTGATTGCCTGGCTGAGATAGCCTCAGCATGTAGCAGGGAGTGACTGGTGAAAGTGGGAAGTTGCTCCTTTTCCTTCTTCTAGCCCTCTTTTCTTTTTCTTGGTTGTATTAGGAGGTTAGTTGACCTCTGGGGAGTTGATAAAAACTGAAATAAAATGTTTTTTTTTCTGTTCTGAATTTTGTATTAATTTGCCTAAGATGACAGAGTTAGCTTAAATGTTGCGGAGTGCTAGGTTTAGCAAATGAAGTTAAGCTTAGTTTCTTTATTTTTACTGTATTGTGGTAAAATTAGATAATTAATAAAGGCTTAAAGAATGCTAAATGGTAAATTCACCCTATTTTACCTTCTTAAACCTAAGAAGCATAATTGTCCTAAATTATGCAAAATGCTAATTAAAGGGCTTACTTCACTAGTCATTTCAGTTTGATTAGAGGTATATGCGATTATCTGCACAGGTCTAAATGGACCTTTCCAAGATAGCTTTCATTATTTAAAATCAACTTGTCAAACTAATTAAGATGTAAACTTAAGGGATAACAAATACCAGTAGTTACCTATATGCTTTCAGTGTAGTGCACGTGAGGCAATTAAAGAATGCTGCGCACCAGAGACTCGGTATATATACAGTGTCATTATGAATCTTGATAGTCTCAGAGCTGAAGAGTTGAACATTGTTTGCCCTTTTCTTATTTTTAAAACTGAGCTCTTTAGATTCTGTAGTCAGAACTTTGTTGGTGCTATAGGTCTTTGATGTTTTTCTTGGTTGTTTCTTCCTGTTGTGAGTGAAGATAGCACAAGAGAGCAAGACAGTCTTGTGCATTCAGAGCATGTGTAGAACTGGGCAGGGTTCCTAGACAGCCATGTCAGGCTCCCCTTCCAGGTGGCCAGACCTTCATCTTCCAAAGCTGAGAAGCCCTGCAGGAAACAGTGTGGGTCAGTGTTAATGCAAGGAAGCGAGGATGTGGCGGTTGTTCAGTACTTGAGCAAGAGTTTGGGTCCATGGTTTTGTATGTGTTCTTCCTGGCTTGCCTTTGTCTCAGAGCAAAGACACAAAATAATTTATAGACTGTTCACTGGGTGATTGAGGTAAAGATTAGGGTAACAACGGCAGAAACTAATCTGAGTCAAATTCAAATGGCTCAGTAATAGAAAACATTTGAGGCTCTGCTTTGGCAATCAGGGTGTTGTAGAATCTGCACCAGGATAAAGGGTAGTGGGGTGAGTTGATGCACTGTTCAAGAGTGGATAATCCAAAGTTTGTATAACCTGGGGTAAAGAGCATGGGCTCTGGTATTCTACTGGTTGGGGTTGGATATAGCGCTGCCACATTTTAGTTGTTTCTCCTCTTTAAGTTAGTTTTCTCATCTGCAAAACACAGAATACATAATACTCCCTCATAAGATTGGGAGGCCTTAAACATTAACTTAAATATGTAAATTTGGTTAATTATACTTAAATATATTAACTTGGTAATACATTTTATGAATAATTTAGAACTGTGCCAGATGTATAGTAAGCAAAGCACAGCACTGAATGTTAACTGTTATTCATCATTACTTGATGTCATTCCAGTTTTTGCATGAGATATTACTTGAGTCTTATTAAAATCAATAAACACATGAGTGGGTTAGCGTGACAGGGTTAGGCAAGTGTATAGATAAGTGCTATATTGACATCTGGGCAATTGGGAGAGCCTGATCATGAGCACTTTTTACTTTTGAATTTTAAGGGTAAAAGTGGGGTTACTGGGGCCTGGGGATTTAGCTCAGCAGCATAAGTGCCTGCCTTGCAAGCAGGCAGTTGTGAGTTCAATCCCCGGTACCGATAAAAAGGAAAAAGACAAAACAAAACAAAACAAAACAAAACAAAACCCCAAAAAACTGGAGTTACTTTCTAGCTCTTAGAAGATTGAAACAGGTGCTGTGGAATAGGAAAAGGGGTCACAGAGTGCTATTGATTATTTTTGTTTTGTATTTTGTTTTTTGATACAAGGTCTGGCTATGCAGTTCAGGCAGGCCTTGAACTCTGTAGCCCAGGGTGTCTTTGAACTGAAGGTGATCCCCTTGCCTCAGCTTCCCAGTGCACCGTCCCCCCAGCCTAGGGTGCTGTTGAATGCTGGATAAGATTATTAACAATTGAAGGTCAGTTCTATGCACACATGACTCTAGAATTTGTCCACTTGCTTTCACCTTCACTGTTAGTGTTCTAGCTTGAGTTACCATGATTTCTTACCCAACCTATTCTTTACTCTGAAGGTAAGTATGGGTAGGATTATGCACATCTGTACAGCAGCCATATCCTCATACTGTTGACTTCCTATTAGTAGACTGTTAATCCTCCTGATTTCTAACAAGTTACTTTGACCTTTCATTTCTGTTACTCCCTAGTGTCTCCCTTAACCATTATTTCTGTCAACTCTATGGACCAGGCATAATGGGCCTTTTAGTTGGAAAACACACTGTTCTCCCTTGATCTTGAAGTTTTTTCCCTCTCGGTCATCTAATTCTGGCTCATCAATCATGTCTCAGTTTACACAGATTTTCTTTCTGGAATGTTTCCCAAATTTGCCTTGTAGACTCATCCTTTCTGTTCCCAAGCTCTGTGTGCAATGGCCTCTAGGGTTCTTTTACTTGAGGGTCTTCGTTACCCTGTCTGGCAGGGGCTTGATTGCAGTGGACCCTCACTATCTTGTCCAGTGTTGAACATAATCTCTGCCCATGGGAGGCACTTAGTAGAGGTGGGAGAATGTATAAACAAATGAACTAGCCACTCATGCTCACAGATGTCCCTCAAAAGAACTGCCTTAGTTGCTTAGGGGTTTTCTGACTCTTGAATGTTTATAATCAAGTTTAAACACTCATTCGTTTGTTCTATGTGTTTTAGTAGGTACTTACAACCATATGAAATAGATGGATCAAGTGATAGTGTACAGTTAGCAAAATGGGTTTTAAAACTCAAGATCTGCATTGCTGTTTGCTAATTGTATGCTTACAGAAGTTAGATTGATCTTGATGCATTAAAACTCATTAGGCAGACTTTGAGAGGGAAATAAAAGTCTTGAAGTAGACGTTGGGGAAGGGTAGTTTGCAGAAAAAATTGCAGATAGGCGAGATTTTTAAGATTCTGATGTACTATATCTCCCAAGTTCCAAAGAATGTTTGTACTTTATGCTGGGTTTTAGGGCAAGAGTGTTTCTGTTTAATGCCTAGCCCAGATGCAACCTAGATTGGCTGAAATCTGCAAATAGGTATTGAAGCTTTCACACGTGTTTAACAATTTGTCAATGTGATCAAAATTAATGTAGTTAAAATCACTTATTTCTGAAATGTTAAGAATGAAAAATGATTTCTGTTAAGGAATGAGGATAGTAATACACTATATTCTGAATTAATAATGTAGTGAAAATTAATTTATAGCTCAGTAGCCACGTGTTACATAAAGACATTTAGGAGTAGAGTATGTGTACTTACAGTTAATGAATATTTTGACTCCTAAGAGATCCCTTAGCTAGTATAAAACATTACAAATATCCACAAATGGGGTAGAGGTGTAGCTCAGTGGTGTAGTATACTTGTATAGCAGGTACAAGACCTTGGTTTTGATCCCCAGTACTGCAAAAGCAACAAAACAAAGCAGAAAAGATAGCCATAACTGTACTGTCATTGAGAGGTGGGAGCTATGACACCCCCTGCTCCCTTTTAATGTTGTGGTTTTACCTTTTTATTCTGTGGCTAAATATGCGTAATATTTACCATTTTAAAGTGTACAGCTTTGTGACATTAAACACTTCACAGTGCTTGCAACTTTTACTGCTCTTCATTTCTAGAACTTTGTCATTTTTCCTGACTCTGAGTATTCATTAAATACTAACTACCTATTCTCTTTCGCAACCCTTTGGCCTGAGTGGGTTTTATAACCCTTGACAAATAAATTAATGTGGAAATGACACTCTAATGGTTTTTGAAAATAAAGGCTTCCATTTTCTGTCTTGGCAAAACTCTCCTTGTGATCCTTGTAATGCCATGTAGAAGTCTAGCTAGACTCTCTGGGACAGATTTTAGGGAGGTCTGTGCTGAAACGCAGCATAAACCAACAGCTGCTGTGCTGGAGAAGCACGTTGACAGTCCTGCTGAGCCTGGCCATTTAGTCATCTCCTTCACGTGGAGCCATCTTGGGCCTTCAGATCTATCTGGTCACTAGCTCAGTACCCACCGCGCCCTTGTTTGGCGCTGCATGGAGTAGATGGCTTGCCCATTGGTGAATTCCCACTGATGTTTGGAGCACTGTGCTTATTGTACCCCAGGTATAGTAAAATATGATCGGTTTTAAACTGCTAAATTTTGGGTTACTTTATTATGCTGCTATAGATAATTGGAATTAGTTGCTAAGCTAGATGTTCTGTTGACTTCTTGAATTTGTGAAAGCAAAGCAAAAGCTGTATTGTACCCAAAACAAGCCTAACATGATTTGGAAAGACTGAATATAATAAAAGATACATAAGTCCAGATGGTTGTTAGTAGTGTGGAAAGTGAAATTCTAATAATATGGTAAGTGGATAATAATATGGTAAGAAGATAACTCTGAGAGAATTCAGATCACTTAGAAGACATGGAAATAGAAAAATTGTTGATGTATATTCTCACTTTTCAAAAATTATTTGGGTGAAGCTGTTTTAAAAAAATAGCTGTGAAGTCTATGATTTTTAACTTTGAAGAAGAGATTTTTCAGGAGTCTGAGGCTGTTTTCAAGCTTTTTTTTTACTTTCAAAGATGACTTTTTATGTTTCAGAGCTCTAGAAAGTTACGATAGTAAGGAATAAGATATAAAATGTAAAAGATAGTAAGCTTAAATGTTTTTATATGGTGCTCTTAGATCCTCTGAGTTTGTCAAAATTTAAGGTAGACCAAAATACGAGCTTATTTCTTAATATGGATTGTGGATAGTCCTTTGTATGTGGTAGATTTGATTTTGCCCATGGCACTGTGTAGA
Source organism: Cavia porcellus (assembly GCF_034190915.1). Taxonomy (NCBI): domain Eukaryota; kingdom Metazoa; phylum Chordata; class Mammalia; order Rodentia; family Caviidae; genus Cavia; species Cavia porcellus. Next base: position 3,178,001 of record NW_026947493.1, read on the forward strand.
TAGTATGGTGGATTAATAAAGCATTTTTGTAAATAGAAAGGCATAAATGTGATAGCTCGGACCCCGGAATAAAATCCAAGGGAGCAAGAAATTAAAATTTAGGGAGCAAAGGCTTTATTTTAGGCCAGGCCTGGCAACGCAGCCTCTGGGAGCCAATATTGAGACTGCACACCTTACAGCTGAAGGGTTGTGTTTTTAAAGCCAAAAAACCACAGGAATGTTGCAAACTTTGACACAGTTTGATAGCACCTGGGCTTCTTGGTATTTCCTGTAATTTCCTAGTAGTTAAACTTTTCTTAAGGAACAGCACATTTTATTACAGATAGGCGGAAGGGTGTGGGGGAGGGATTACAAGAAACAGAAACTTAAGGCTTTTATGGGAAATGGAGACTTAACCTAAAAAGAACGGGGAGGGGAGGGGGTTGTGTGGCGCATACAGAACAAGATGGAGGCACATTGCTTAGAGCTAGGCTACAACATTATATGTAAATAAAAGCATAAAAGCAGCCATGGGTTACACACTGTTTAGGCTTCCAAAATCTTGTGTGCCTTTCCAAAATATTGTGGATTTTTATCCTATTTTTAATGTTTAATCCTTTGGGTTTGGTTCTTGATATATGGCGTTTGGATTGTGATAGTCAAGGGGGAGATTTTAATTTGTATGGAAAATCTGAAAATGATTCCTTATTGAAAAACTAAAAATACATAGATCTAAAAGGCACACCTCTTTTGTAAGGGTAAGGGTAGATAGGCCCAATAAAGTGCTTTTGTGTTGCTGCTGTTGTGACACTCCCTTAAGAAATAGGAGAATCACAGACAAGCGCAGACACACACAGAGGTATTTGAATTTGCTGCTCAGCTTTTTAGATGGATTCCTTAAGTGGTGTCAGTTTTGGATTGTAATGAGCTTAATGGAGGCAAGAAACAAAGCAGTATCAAAATTCTCTTGTTTTAAGGTTCTGCAAAGTAGAAGTAATAATTTTGCCCATTTAGAATTTAACAATAGCAAGAATGTATAGATAAGGAACAAATGACTGCAGTTTTCAGTTAGAAATGATTGTCATGCTCATTCTAGAGAACAATATAATGGATCTAGAATGTATTACATATTTCTTCTCATTTCAGTTTTGAGGATAGAATGAAAGTGGCCACCTTTAAGCAGGTAGGAAGACAGGTTCTGAAAGGAGAAGGTATTTTCTTACACTGTAAATAAAACCACCTGTGTAGTACCTTGTGGGAAGGATGGTGGATGCTGGAAGATCATGTTCCTGATACAGGTTACCCAAGTCTGAGCATGAATCACATGTTCCTGATGCAGAAGCATAGGGGCTGGTGGAGAGATGGAGATAGGAGAGTACTCCTATGCTGTTTCATGCCACACCCCATGTGATGGCAGTGGAGAACTGGATGCTCCCAACAGCACTTCCCTTTCTGAGGGGCACTGTGGCAACTTCTTACTAGGATTTGTATCTTTTTTTTTTTTTTTAATCGGTACCAGTGTTCGAACTAACGACCGCGCCTGCTTGCAAGGCAGGTGCTTATGCCGCTGAGCTAAATCCCCAGCCCCTTAGGATTTGTATCTTAAGAGGGGTAAAGCATTTAATGTTGTAGGACCATGATTGGGGAGAGAAATGCAACTTGGAGAGGGGTACAGCCAGAGCGGGAGGAGATTTTGAAATGTATGATTGTAAGACTAGTGTCCTCTTCTATGATGTAGGGCACATGGATGAAGTGGTAGGCTAACACTTTTCTTAGGTCCTTATTGGTGTTAAGAAATGGCTCAGGAGGGTTTTAGTCTTATCAGCTTCTTCCTCACCAAAATACCTCAGATTAACACAAAATTCATAGAAAGTGTGCTTGCCATTAAATATTTTTTTTTTTTTAAATTTTTTTTTTTTGTCTTTTTCCTTTTTATCAGTACCGGGGATCGAACCCATGACTGCCTGCTTGCAAGGCAGGCGCTTATGCCGCTGAGCTAAATCCCCAGCTCCCATTAAATATATTTTTAAGGTAAGCCCCCTGGCAGAATCCCTTTTCTAATACATCCTACATAGAAATTCTGGGACTGCTGTTCTTTATATTACTTTCTAGTTAAATTTTTTTTTGGGGGGGGTACCAGGGATTTGAACTCATGATCTTGCACTTGCCAGGCAAGTGCTTACACTGTAGTTACTTTTAATAAGTAGTTCATTAGTACTGTTTCATGTTATGGACAATTCGCATTTAACAGGTTTGCAGTTATAGCAAACAGAACAAAGTAAAATGATATAGTGCTAGAATGTCTGATAGGGTCTATTAAGAGTTATAAAACAGAAATGTATTGCTATGTGTTGAAGTAGTCTAGGAAGGCAGTATCAAGCTGTCATTATTTGACCTGTATCTTAGAAGATAAAAAGGCAGAAGGAGGTAGCAGATATGTTTTAATGGATGGAATATCTTATGTTAACTCCAATTTCAAATGTTTGAATAATTTCTTTGATTTGGATCACAAGTAACTTTGTCAAAGTCATGAAGCTGACCTATATTTTCAGCTACAGATGTATGTATTTGAGGATCTTTTGAAATAAACATCTCCCTTCTTTTATCCCAGGTGCAGCAAAGTAGTATTGTACCATTCATTTGAGTTTTTACGTGCATACTAGAAATTAAATTCAGTAACGCTTGACTCATTAAAACTTAATTGCCAAAGATTTGGTTTCTTATAGTCTGTAAGTGAAAATTATAACAACTCAATTTATTTTTCTGAGCTTATTTTTTCTTAAATTTTTATTTCACTCTCTGTTTGCTTGACTGAACAGCGGCTCTAGTGGTCTGTGTGACTATAAGTGGGTGTCTGCCTTTCTTGGAGCTAAGTGAAGCTGTGTTTTTATAATAAACTACCCAGCTTGGAAGATGTCAGTCACCATCATATCTTTCAGGAATATGAATTTGTCTGCCTCTCTTCCAGTGACCTTGAAAATGACAAGATGCTACATAGTATGAAAAGTTAGAGCCAAGTAAAGTTGAATACTTTTTTGTTGGGCTGCGCTGTAAAAAGGGGGAAAAATTATGTTTTTGTTTTCAGGAAGACATTTGCCAGTTAGAACTTCAAAAAAGACTAAAGGGAAACTTTTAATTGTGTACCAAAAGGTTATTGCAGAAGAAAATATAAGGGAGACATCATAAAGAAGAAAATTTGAAACTCGTAAAGAAAACTAAAAACTTGGAAGAAACAGGTGTTCTGCCAGTTATCTGAATGCTTCAGATAGTTTAGAATTAAAGAAACAGTTTCAGATTTCACAGGAAAACCAAGATCAGGTTGGAAAATTAGCTTACCTTAGGTTTTTTTGGTGGTACTGGGAATCAAACTGTGAATCTTCTGCTTGCCAGGTAGGTGTTATGCCACTGAGCTACATCCCCAGGCCCTTTACATGCTTACCATCCATTTAAATTTTATTTCAAATATTTATTGATTATAATGTTGAACAATGTAAGGGTTTGTAATAAATATTTTGTGTTAAACTCCTAAAATAAAAATTCCAAGAATACTTGGGTAAAATTGAATTATTGCAGGAGCTTAATTAGTCTTTAGCTCTTGACTCTCTTGGGAGTCAGTAAATACCTCACATACTGGGAAGCATGGATATGGATTTGCAGTAGCGGGAAATCCAATGAAAAATATAAATGATTTGTGATCCTTATCATCTCATTCACATGAAGAATAATGACACAGCTATGTAAGTAACCAGCTAGTCATATAGAAATGTGTCTGTGAATGTAAGGTAGATACAGGAACATATTAAATATTCATCTTTTTATAATTGTCCAGCTCTTCTTATATTGCAGTAGTTTCAAGTAAGTTTTTAGATTTTATTACTAAATGTTTAAAAACAAAGTAGATAAAAATCCTTTTCACCCAAATGAAAGAGAAAGAAAGGCCTCCCTCTCTTTCTCTAAGTATGGGATTTTATGTTGGCTGATACTTTTCTTTTTTGGTACATTAAATTATTTTGCTCTCTTGGCTTTCATTCTTGCTCTGGAAAATTCAGCTCTTAGTTTAGCTATAGCTCCTTTGAAGGTAGGATGACCATCCTACTTGTAGTGGAGTAGTAGCTGTTGGTCAACTTAAACACCAGCTTAACTGAATTGGTGTGGTACTGAGCGTGGCTGGCCCACCTGAGGACTGTTGCCAGCATAAAAAGGAGACATGGAGAGGAAGAGTAACCTTATGGGTTCTCCTAAGTGTTGTTTGGAGCCACTCCAGACAAGCTCCTGGAGGAGCTTGTTGTGCTGGCTCCCCTGGTATGAACTTGGCTGTTATCATCAGAGGAGCTTGAGACCTTGTTGCTGAGAATTGTTGCAGTTCACTTTGGGGGAGCTCTTGTCCTTACTCTGAGCATCACTTACTGGCCCCAGAGGGGATGATGTATGCTGTTTTAATATCCAGGAGAAGTTTGTCATGCTGGCTTCCTCATATGTACTTTGGTTGTTCTCATTGTCAGTGGAGTTCAGGACCCCATTGTTGCTGAGAATGGCTCTTGGTACTTTTCAGGGGAGCCCCGGTCCTTATTTGGAGCGTTGCTTCATGGATCCAGTACAGAACCCTCAGTCTGCTCGCACATAGCCTTCATCCTGCTACTTTTAGACTTTCTAGCTTCCACTGCTGACCTTTGGGCTTTCTCAACTCATATCTGTGAAATAGACTTGCGTGAGTCATTGTTGTGGGCTCTAGGTTTTCAGCTGACTTCATGCAGGTGATTGCCATGGAATCCAGGCCGTCAGCCGGATTGTCTAGGTCTTTAGTGTTGTGGACAGATGTTCTGCACTTTCTTTGTATTTGACTCCTTGGGTGACTGTTATAAATAATACTATAAATTATATGTCCTGTATGTAATTGTTCTTGCAATCCCTGACCACAGCACTGCTCTTAGTCTCCTTTTATGATACTTTGTTTGATGCACTTCTCTTTGATTTATACCTCAATTTGTGTGGGAGTTTATTTATCTTGCTTGGTATCAGTGTGGGAGTTTACTTCTCTTGCTAGATATCAGTGTGGGAGTTTATCTTGCTTGGTATTAGTAGTCTTCTTTTGTCTTGTTTGGATTCTGAAAATTCTGAGCCATTATTGCTTTTATGTTTTTATTTTTTTGATACTAGGAATTGAACTCAGGATCTTGCATTTGCCAGGCAGGTGCTGTGCTGCTGAACCCTGTCCTGTTTTTGGGCCTGAATTTCCCTTTTTTTGTTCTTTTTCTATTGAATTACATATCATTTCTTAACTATTTCCCAACTTGATATTTCTCTGTTTTGTCTGTTTACGGCTTTTTATTTTTTAATTTTTATTTTAACAATCTCTCATTTTGTAATTCAGGGCCCTATACACTGAGCTGTAATACTACCTCCCCCTTGAGTTTTTAATTTTGGTTACTATACTTTGTAGAAGTGCTCTCTCTCTCTCTCTCTTTTTTTTTTTTTTTTTTGGCCCTTTTTGGATCTGATATACTATGTGTATGGATTCCCATTGCTTGCAGATTCTTTGATATTTATTGTTTCTTCAGTATCTTAATCTGTGTGGTAATTCAAAGATTCAAAATCTGTGTGAGTTGTTTCTGCTATTGTTTGTGCTTGTTCTTATTTTTTAAAATTTTTTTAATTTTAAGGACAGGTCTCTGTGTTGCTTATGTTTGCCTCAAACTCCTAAACTGAAGTGATCCTCCTGCCTCAGCCTACTGACTAGCCATTTCTGCCTCTCTGCAGCTGTCATCCCCTTTGGGGTCTCAGTTGAATACAAGGAGGGTCTCATTAAGTCCCTGTTCTGGCTCCTGTTTCTGCGTGTTCTTATTCATGTTTCCTTTTGTGTCTGGTCATTGTTGACTGATTGTTGCCCTCATACAGTTCAGTTTTGTTAAGTGCATTTCCCAGGATGAAAGTGTTCTCCCTCCTCTGAGGTACTGTGTTTGTGTCTGCTTTAGGAGGTATTATCAGCCAGGGACTCCTTTTGAAACCGTATTTAGCATTGTGGCTCTCTAGTCCATGGTAGCCATATACTTAAGATAAATACAGCATTTTCATTTTTTAAGAGAGGGTCTCATCATGTAGCCCACTCTGGCCTCAAATTCACAGTGATCCTCCCACCTCAGCCTCTGAAGTGTGTGATTACAGGTGTGTGCCACCATGCCCAACGACATCTTAAAAACTTCACTCTTCTGCTTTTTCCTTTTCTTGGTGCCATGATAGCCTGCTCTTCACTCTGCTGTGGTCGGAAGAGATGGTGGCTCAGTTTTCAAGAGTTCTTGAGCACTGTTCTCTGGAGTGATCATCCTTTGGGGTCTCAGTTGAATGCTCGGAGGGTCTCCTTAGGTCCTTGTTCTGGGAGGCTGTAGCCTTTGTCTTTTGTCATCTGGGCCTTGGAGGCTTGACCTGAAATGCAGGGGGGGTGACATCAGCTAATGTCCTTATACCAGAGGTGGCTTTGTTATTCCTGAGCTCAGGCTTGACTCATACTTTGGCCTAGCAGTTCCCTGTGTTTTTAATTCTTAGTGCTCTCAGAGTAATGCATTTTTTGATGGCTTGTTTAGCATTTTTTATTGTTTTCAGTGGAACATAGACCTGGATAACTTCAAGTGGGAGCTGCTAATGGCCTCAGTGCTGGAGCCCACGTGTTGACGCGCTGCTAGAAATACTGCTGCACGCTGGTTCTTCCCACCATTTCTTCCATTAGCCTCTGTCAAGTTAGAGTAGGGGCTGGGTGATGATGGTCTTCAGATTCTAAAAGTTTTAAGCTAGAATATTTTTTCCAGTTGATACTTCAGGTGAATGTGCTACTCTGGAGAGATTGTGAGGGTAAAACTATTTTTACTAAAGATACTACTATTCTTACATTCCCATAGCCTTCCTTTGGTTATCTTTAACTTCTTGTTTGTTTTCCATCTTTTTTACTTGCTTTTTCCACCTCCATTTCTATCATAGTACCCCATTCTAGGACTATTACTCGTTGGCATACTAACTTGTTAAATTTTCTGTAATTACTAACACTGTTAAACATCGTTTTGCATGTATAAAATTTTTGTCATGAATTACATTGTTTTTATCTTCATGAATTCTATATTTTATCTGTCCATTCATATTTTTTAATTTGGGGTTTTATTATACCAACTATTATTTCTTTATGCATTTTTTTGTGTATTTAAGTAGGCTGAGTATTGTCATCTTCCATAGCTTGTATATTTTAGTAAGTTAAATTTTATCTTATACTATGGTAAAAAATGGGAATATAATCTGCTTAGGTTGACGTCCTATTAAGGTAGATATAAATGTAAGTTCTCACATTATTATATCAGTCAGTGCTCACTAGAGAAACAGATTTAATATTACAGACAGATTGATTGATTGATTTACGAAGTAGGCTTATACTGGCCATTATAGAGTTAGATGTGGAAGAGAGCAAAAGGGCTGTCTGCATGCTGGAGAATCAAAGGTTCTGTCAAGAGCTCACTGTTGATTACCATGCAACTCCATAGGAGTTGTTATCCAAGATGAAGGCGAAGACAGAGCTCTTCTGAAAAAAACATAAGTGAAACTTCCTTCTTTCCATTTCCATTAAGACTATAAGCCTGTTGGTGGTGTCACTCACACCCTGAATGGGCCTTTCCTCTTTAGTAAATTCATCCTGTCACACCCAGAACTAACAGTTCACTATCACAAGTATAATTCATAAATGCCTCAAAGTGAAAAGTACTTTGGAATAAATTCGCCAGAGGGAATATGCAGATAACTGAGGTTAAACAGATGAGTATCAGGGCTGAATAACAAGATGACTACAGGAGCAGTGGCAGGTACACAGATGGATTTCTACTTTGGCTACCAATTGAAATTAAGCTGAAGACAGATGGAAATAAGTGAACAAAAGATCAAGAACTTTGGCATAATGTTGTTTCAGCTCTTACTGCAGGAGCCTGCTAGGCCTTTAGCCTCTTGGTTGACATGAAAGTGTTGTATTCTAGTTTTTCTACTCCACTAAGATTTGATACTTTGTATTTAATCCATTATCTTTTTTTTTTTTTTGGTATGGGGGATTGAACTCACAACCTTGTGCTGCCAGGCAGGCTCTTAACATCATTAAACTAAAGTCCTAGCCCTAATCCATTATCTTCTATAATATATTTTTTACAATTGATATCAGAAATAGCTCTAAGTTTTTTATAAATTTCTTTTTTTTAATGTTGCTATCTAGCTATCCAGCATCATTTATTAATAGCGTTTTACTCATTACTTTTTATGCTATTGTCCTATTACTTTTTATATTATTGTACTATTGGCATTTTTCTAGACCATATTAACCTAGGAGTCACTTGGCCCATAAACTGAGAGAGGATTTGGAGAGGAAAGGGGAAACATAGAGATAGATAGGTATTTTGGTTGATGGAAAGGACTTTTACTTGCCTGACATGGGCTTCCCAGCTTCTGGGGCCCTGGAGGTGGCACCAGCCTCTTCTCTGTTTTACTTGGCCACGCTGTAAGCCTCAGCTAGAGCCATTGCATTGGGGCAGTGCCTTTGGTAACTTTTCACATTTCTTTCGTTAGTTATTTGAGCAGTTTCTGGCTGGGCTCCGGAAGTTAGTTTCTATGATGAATACTCTTTCTCTTTCTCTGTGTTTCCCTCCCTTCTTCCTCCTCCTTCCTTCTCCTTTTCTCTCTCTTTCTCGGCAAGTGCATATCATTGGTTCTGCCTATCTCTACTTAAGTGAGGATGGCTGAGCACCAGGTCAGGTGACTTTCAGACTTTGGGCTTTCTCTCTGCTTAACTGAGGTAGACTCAGAAGTGTGCTTTTTCTAAGATGTATTTTCTTTACGACTGCATACATTCAAGCCCCACAGAGCTTCTGCTCTCCCATTTTATACTGGAAACCGGGCATTTTCCTCTTGTGAGTAGTTGCTGCTTTCAGATGTCATTGTTAGTAAAGTCAGCTTACCTCCTTTGCTTAGCCTGTGCTAAGGTTAGTGTTATTGTGTCTGGATGTCCCCCAAAGACTCATGCAGTCTTGGGGGCAGGATTCTAGAATTTTTGATTTGGTCCAGTGCTGAGATTGTGGGTGTGAATATTGCACTCACCTTAGGGTACGTACAATATAAGGGAGGAAAAGAGGCCTGCTTTCTTCTCTCTTCTTTCTCTTCGTTGTTTTTGCTGTCTTCCACCTCCATGATTGGTTGCCCCTGTGCCATGCTATCCTGCCTTAGAGTGAGCTCATTGTAGGCTGAAACTTTTGTAAACTGTGAGCTACATAAACCTTTCCTTCCTTCATTTTGAGTGTTGAGTATTTTCTCTCAGCACTGAGAGAAAAGTGACTGAGACAGAATATGGTACCAGAGAAGTCGAGTTGTTGCTGTGATTTTACCTGACCAGGAGCCTTTGGGAATGACTTGTGGGAAGAGTTTGGAAAGGATCAGTAGTATCACCTGAAAGGTAGAGCTGGAACACCTTAGGCTGTTCTGTATGGGAGATTCTAGTTAAAGCTCACAAGACCAGAAGACTGCTAGAAATCCTGCCAATAAAGATAGACTTGGGAGGTTTCTGCTGGGGAGAAGGACTGCATTAATTGTTGGAGCCCAGATGATGTATGTTATGGCTTGGCAGAAAGATTGTCTGCATTATTTTTGTGTCCAGAGACTGCCTGAGACTAAGATTAAGCATGGCAGACCAATTAATTTGGCAGAAGAAATTTCAAGGCAGTATAATGTTGAGGCAGCGGTATGGCTACTATTGGGGGCTTGTAGCCAGACTTAGATTGAGAATCATGACCAGAGAGCTCCGCAGAATGATTTAAAATGTTGTGTTTGGCCAGAAAGGAAGCTCCAGTAAAGCTGTGGAATGCAAAGATAGAGCTGAAAAGATCTTGATTGCTGAAAAGGAATAGGAGAAGAGAAAAGATGGCTCGGATGCATCATGGGAAGTGACAATGGGTCTCCACCCTTTGCAGCTTCAAAACTGTAAAAGTGAAAGACTTCGCTTTGAGGAGAAAGCCCGAGAGCACCATGTTCCAGAATGGCAGTGGAAGCCACACCAGGTTCTAAAATGGTGACAGCATAGAGAATCTGGTCCTGAGAATGAGGTTCAGAGTGCCCAGCAATCTAGGCGCTTGACCCCTATAGCCAAGAAAGAAGAAAGCCTGGTTACCGTTCCAGCTGGCAGTGGACCTTGGCATCATCCTCACAGTGCTGGTTTTAGGTGCATGCAGAATGCAGGAGTTCTAAGCTTAAAAACATTTCTACCCCAATTTCAGAAGATCTAGGAATGTGCTCCTATGAGGACAAAGTGTGAAGTTGTGAGGGTGAAACCAAAGATACAGTGGAGACCCCAAAAGTTTGGGAAAACCAGGAATGTGAGTCATCTAAGGAAAGCTGCAAGGATTGAGCAGAGCAGGCCCAAGAGTGAAGCTGCGGGAGCTACAACCACTGGAAGTGCCATAGAGTGAAGTTACATGAGCCATTTGGAGCACACAACTTATCACAGCTTGCTTCAGATGTTCCACATGGAGCTATAGGACTTGTTTGCCCTGCTGGATTTTGGACTTCCTTTGGTCCCATTCCTTTATATTCCCCTGATTGTACCCTTTGGAATGGTAACGTTTATCATGTGCCATTGAATGTTGGAAGTGTTTAACTTTTCATTTGTACAAGGACTCACAGATAAGAGGTTGTCTTAGTTCTCGGAGAAGACTTGGGACTTGGGCTTTTCAGCAATGCTGAAACTGTTAGGACTTTGGCAACTCTTGGAGATGGACTAAATATCCTTTGCATAAAGGATGTGCATGAGTTTTTGAGGAGCCAGGGGTAGAATGTTATGATTTGTGTCTGAATGTGCCCCCCAAACCTCATGCAGTCATGGAGGTAGGCTTCTAGAATTTGTGGTTGATTCATGGTCCAGTGCTGAGATTATAGGTGTGAGTGCTTCACCCACCCTAGGGTGCATGTGGCCTACATACAATACAAGGAGCAGAAACAGTCTTGTCTTGTGCTCCTCCCTTTTTGTTCTTGTTGCTTTTGGTATCTCCTCTGTCATGATCTGTTGCCTTCTACCACGCCACCCCGTCTTGGAGCCAGCCAAGTATGAACTGAAACCTCTACAAACTGTTAGCTAAATAAGCTTTTCCTCCTTTAACTTAGGGTGTTGAGTATTTTGTCCCAGCAATGAGAAATCACATTATAATTAGTTTGCAAGGTAGCATTTACTTTTGTTTGTATTACTTGTCTGTACAGTACTTTGCTCACCCTATGTGCTGAGGGAATATTTGTTGAATGAGTAGAATGGAATGTACATCATATGTGTCCAGTAAGATCATATGATTCTAATATGTATCTGGTACTGTGGCTACTTTGATTTACTTAGACTTCTAAGAAGATTCTTTATAAATTACGCGCCCTCCCCCTTTTAAACAAGGTGTTCATTGTTGAAGAGAAGAATTGTACTTAGCCCTTTGTTTTTAGTGTGCATTCTGGTATATTCCAAACATGCTTATGCTGTTAAAATGCAGCAATAAAGTAATCTGACAATTGATTTTTACATTGATCAGCAGTGTTACTGATATCAGTGTTCTAATTAGAATGTCAGAATGGTTATTAAATTATCACTTATTTTCTAGTATTTAATGCTTTGGATGATTATAAATGATAAATTTGTGAGGTACCAAAGCATAACACAGCCACACAGTGATGAGTATTTTTTCTTTTACTTTCCTTTTGTGTTTGTCAAAGATTTTCCAATTAAAATTTTCCTATTATGATTGTTTTGTACATTAAAATGAAGAAAGTACTATGTAAGCATTGGTCTATAAAATAGAAAAAAATGGTTCTGAGTTTCTAAGTATGTGTCATGATTTTTTCCAAGTCTAAAACAGCAATTCCGAAAATTTAACATCAAAACTTAAAGCTAAAACTTACCCTAAAGTTTGGAAAAGTATCCATGGTATTTTATTTCACACTTTGAGATTCAGGGCAGTGATTCTACACCACTTAGCACTGCATGGGTTGCTTAGTTAGCCTCTGATCCATCCTCACTCAGCTCTCCATGACAGTTGGACTGGCATGCCTGGGGCTTAGGCATGGTGCTTCTGGTAGGCCAGACTCTGCTAGGGTCCTTTCCTTGTGATTCTGCCAGCACTTTCTGTACTTGGTAGTGTAGGACTGCAGTCAAGTAGTCTCTGAGAGAGGACTGTCAGTCCTCCCGGGCATAGGTCAGGCCTGGCACCTCATCGCAAGTGCCTGGTCAAGCAGTCACAGCCAAGTGTAAGGTTATGAGGAGGATGGCGGGGCAGTCTCAGCCCTCAGGAGGAGCAGTGTTGAAGAATTTGTAGCTGTTTTTAGTCTCCACACTGAGATTAATGATTAGGTCACATTTGGGAAACAAATTTCCCTTTATAGATCACCAATGGAGAACCTATATTATGGGAAGTAATAATAGAAGTATTACAAAGTTTTAATATTTGCTTCATCTATATATTTAAAATTTTGTTATAAAAGAGAAGCAAGCAGCTCACCTCCCTGGTAAGCGGCTGTGGTATTGCAGTCTGTGGCCCTTCCAGGGGGAGAACCACCAGTGTCTCCTGAGATGTGCGTCATGTTGGAACTTAGGACGCTGGGAAACTAAGCAGGCAGCTCGCCCCCCTGGTAAGTGGCTGTGGTGTGGCCGGCTGTGGTCCTTCCAGGGGGAGAACCACCAGTGTCTACTGAGATCTGCGCCATGTTGGAACTTAGGACACTGGGAAACCAAGCAACCAGCCTGCTTTCCTGCTAAGCAGTAGTGAATCTACTGGTGCATAGCTTAGAGTCAAACATCCCACTTCCCCTATCCCTCTTCCCCTGTTCCCCTTTAGCAAATGGGAACCAGAAATCTGAGCATCTCTTGGGAGGTTGACCATAGCAAATAAGGGGGATTTCCTTCTACCATCTCTTTGAAGGCAAATATTTTTATTACTGTTTTGCTTTATTTTGATTAATGGTACTGCTCTATTCAATATTCTGTTTTGATAAGTTCTATAATGGTCTGTGTTTCATTTTATTTTGATATACGTGATTGAAAGAACAACTGTTGTAAAGATAACAAAATATACGTGATACCTGGTAACCTGCTGTGAAGTTCTGTACCAGTTTCACTACAGGGTCTCAGTTGGCTTTATTCTCTCTTGTTCTGTTGTATTTTACTACTTTCAAAAAAAAATTTGTTATAAAAGAAATGGTACTGCCTCATGGTACATCAAATGTTTTAAATGATTGTCTCGTTAATGATTTGTTTTAAGCATAATTTCAGTGTTGTTGGAATTTGAACTGTACCTTTTCACTTGCTAGTATAGATGTATTTTTCTTGAAGAAACAAAATCGTGCTTAAAATCATTTCCTTATGTTATTCACTCAATGCCCCTGCCTCCAGTGAGTTCAAGGAAATTTGCGATAAGGCACATAATACCAGTCTAGAAGAAGAAACTCCAAACAGGGCATAGTACTCAAACCTGAGACCCATGGTTCTCCCAACCTTCAGCTGCTGCTTGTCAGTCTGCACATCCTAAACAGATCCTAAGCCCACCCACTTCTGCTCTTCACCAGTGCTCTTTTGATGAGACATCATTGTCTTTCCACTAAATTGCCAGGGTCACATCTTCTACAGCTCATACTCTGTGCAGCAGCATTTAAAAATCAGTGTACACTAAATCTACTGGCAGGCAAGAAGGTAAAAATCTTATTAGAGACATAGAGGTAGGCAAAGAATTCATGAACAAAACACAAACTGCACAGGAAATACTTCAAAGAATCAACAACTGGGATCTCATTATTAAGAAGTTTTTGTATTTCAAAAGAAATCACCAGCAAAGTAAAAAGAAAACCCACAGAATGGGAAAGAATTTTAGCCAGCAACCCCTCAGACAAAGGACTTATATTCAGAATATATAAAGAAATGAAAAACATCGAGCCCCCCAAATTCGAAGACCCTCTCCAAAAATGGGCATCTGAGATGAACACACATTTCTCAGATTATACAAATGGCAAATAAATACATGAAGAAATGTACACCATCACTGGTCATTCGAGAAATGCAAATTAAAACAGCATTGAGATTTCATCTTATTCTGGAAAGAATGGCTGTCATCAGGAAATCAACTGATAACAAATGTTGGCGAGGCTGTGGGGAAAAAGAACCCTTCTTCACTGCTGGTGGGAGTGTAGACTGGTACAGCCACAGTGGAAATCAGTAAGAAGATTCCTCAAAGAACTAGGATTGGAAGTTCCATTCAACCCAGCTATTCCCCTCCTGGTTATTTTCCCAGAAAAATTGAAGAGGTCATATCATAGTGATATATGTGTACTCATGTTTATAGCAGCATGACGTTTTTTAAAATTTTTTTTATTTTAAAGAGATTAAGATAAAAAGGACATAACAAAGCAGATCAGAACAGAACAATGTAAGCAACACAGCATTTCACCAGAGGACAACTTGTAACTAACAGTAGCTACCATAATGTCTCTTTCTTTGAAATACTTGAGCATAACTTTATATATAATAGTATCAAACATAACAAAATAATATAAAACCATTCAAGAGAATGAAAGTATTATAGGGCATTTAGAACGAAATAACAGAAAACAAACAATGGCTACTTATTCTCTCACTGTCCATAAAAAATTTGTTTATACTATCACACATAATAAAATCCAGTAAGATACAACATGATAGAATCAGTGGAAAAAGAAGAACAAAAACATGGTAGAACTTCAAAGCAAGATGATATTAAATCAGCACTGGCTATTATAATGACTTGTTTTCTTCAAAATAGCTGTTTATACCATCACAGATAGTAAAATCAAACAAACCAGGATAAAACCATTCCAACTAATGAATGAAAACATTGTTGGACTTGACAGCAATGTAATGGTGAATCATGATTACCATAAAATCTTATGTATTCTTACCGTTTCTTACACTAGGAAGACTATATGGTATTTATACATGTGAGTTTGATTTATTTTGCTTATGCGTATGGTCTCAAGTTGTGTCCATTTATTTGTAAATATCTCAATGTGATCATTCTTTATAGCTGAGTAGTACTCCATTGTATAAAAATACCACAACTTTTTTTACCTGTTCCTTAGTTGATGGACACTTAGGGTATTTCCAAGATCTGGCTAGTACAAATTGAGCAATACAATTTGTAATAGCTAAGTCCTTGGGAACAATCAAAATGTCCATCAACCGCAGAATGGATGAAAGGGACGTGGTATTTTTATATAATAGAGTATTACCTTGCTATACAAAGGATGATCTTGAGGGTTTTATAGATAAATGCAGGCAATTTGATACTATCCTCATAAATCAGACTCACATTTGTAAATACTATATTGTCTAGTATAAAAAATAATAAAAACTGAAAGAGTAATAAGTTCCAAAATGTGTAATAGATACTGTAATAATGAAAGGGAAGGAAAGTGCTCCAAATGATAGAACTATGTATATTTAAGTGTGTAAGATAGATAACCGTGCTACTAAGTTTTTGTTCATCAAACAGCTGTTATTGTTTGATTATCCACTTTTTGTGGTTTGAGTATGTAATTTGAACAACTACTTCTAAGATAATTTATCAACTAGTGATTTCTTTTTTAAAAAAAATTCTGTATTATTTCTACCCTTTTTTCTGTTTCACTTTTTTCTCTAAATAAAAACAAAGGTTTCGTCAGTGTTCATGTTCTCCTGCCTGCTACCTCTCTTTAACGCACCTTGAAAGTCTTTATGCTCCTGGCTGTCCTGTGTCCTCCAGGAACAGCCTTTTCTTTGTAGAGTCTTTGCACTGGTTGCTCCTGCCACTTCTCAGGATGCAGCTCTTGCCTCAGGTTTTGTGTGACCTCATCCTTTCATTTATTCATTTAATTTAAAATTGCGAATTTTGACTTTAATTTTTATTAATACATATTTGCAATACATAATGATGCGCATAATCTACAATAGTAATACATGCATTTAATTTATGAGTATATGCATATTGGACCTATAGACATTGAGCATTCCACTCTATTGATTGTTCCTCTGGAACAGTCACCTGCTGTGTGGTAATCTAGCTTACTTTTATCAGTTGTTTTGAATCCCTTCTGCTGACCAGGACCTGGGTCAGCTTAACTAATAAGATGACAAGACTGTAGAAACCATGTTTCTTGCAGGAAGCATTTCATTTTTTTTACCTAAGGAAACTAGTAAAAATATACTTTACAGATACAATGATAAGTATTTACCATTCGCTAACTCATGTTCTTTGGTAGGGCTATTTCAGATTCTACATACTGTATTTTTTAAAATCCTGATAAAAACCACATGATAGTGATATTGTTTTCTTCATTTTGTGTGTGTGTGTGTTTTTAATTTTAAAGAAATTAAGACAAAACAGGACAAAACAGAGCAGATCAGAACAGAACAACGTAAGCAACACAGTATTTCACCAGAAGACAACCCGTAATTAACAGTAACTACCACAATGTCTCTTTCTTTGAAATAGTTGAGCATAACTTCATATACAGTAGTATCAAACATAACAAAATAGTATAAAACCATTCAAGAGAATGAGAGTATTACAGGGCAGTCTAAACAAAATAACAGAAAACAAACAATGGCTACTATGTTACCTCATTTTCCATAGAAAATTTGTTTATACTATCACACGCAATACAATCCAATAAGATATAACATGATAGAGCCAGTGGAAACAGAAGAGCAAAAGCATGGTAGAACTTCAGAGTAAGATGATATTATATCAGTACTGGCTATTATAATGACTTATTTTCTTCAAAATAGCTGTTCATACCATCACAGATAAAAAAACAAACATTCCAACTAATGAATGAAAACATTATAAGGCTTCAAAGCAATGTATTGGGGAATCATGATTACCATAAACTCTTATGTACTCTTATTATTTCTTACACTAGGGAGACTATATGGTCTTTATACATGTGAGTTTGATTTATTTCACTTATGAATATGGTCTCAAGTTGCACCCATTTATTAGTAAATATCTCAATGTGACCATCCTTTATAGCTGAGTAGAACTCTGTTGTATAAAAATACCACAACTTTTTGTATCCATTCTTCAATTGATGGACACTTAGGTTGTTTCCAAAATCTGGCTATTACAAATTGTGCTACTATAAACATGGGTGTACATATATCACTGTAGTATGATGTTTTCAGTTGTTTTCTTCATTTTACCAAAAAGAAATTGCAGTAGGAAGAGGCTAACTGTCTCATTTAAAAACCATGTACATACTGTTGGTTTTATAATTGTTCCACTGTGTCTGTTTTTGCTCACTTCATGTGATTCTGTTAGTAGAAGCAGGAAGACATTTACTTTTGTCTTAACTCTTTCAGAGGATGAGTATACTTGCAACAAATGAAATATGTTTAGATTTTCCTCATTAGTATTAAAAGCAAGAGAATTATGTGTAGAATACTCAAGCTTGGGAATTTGGAATAATCAACTCAATTCCTGTTTACACTAATTAGTAAAGTTTTAGATGGTCATTCTTTATTTTTCAGTGAGAATTTTCTTTCTTTGGCCATTTAGATTTTGATTATAGCTAAATAGATGAATAAAGATTTAAAATATGTGACAAGTGGGATTCACTTTAATTTGCCAAGGAAAAGCATATTTGCTTATAGGCTGTTTAAGTAGGAACTGACACAAATTTTGGAACAAATGTCCATGATTTGTAATGTTTTTGTGTACTTTAGAAACACATTGAATTCTTTAAAATTTTATCTAGAATTCTAATCTAAGCAAGACCAGGTAACATTTTTTGTGTGTATGGGAGTTTAGGGTATAGGTAAAGTGAAAGAAATCTTACATTTTTAAATTGAGGTTTAGCAATAGCAAATGTTCCTCCAGGAGCAAACATCAGATTATTCTGCTCCAGTATTTGCTTGTTTTCATATGTCTCTGTTGATAGTAAATTCTCTGCATAATTGGGTATTTTCCTGTTAGTTTGCATTCTGTACAAAAATTCCTTGAAAACGCAAATGTAGAACCAGACACATGTTGCAGAGACAACTCTAGTTTTTACTTAAGTTCTTGAGCTTCTTAATGTTTACTGAATCTAGGCTGCATTTGTAAAGCAGATGACCACAGCACTTACACAAGTAGGATATCATGTCAGTAACATGCTGTCGTGTGGCAGCTTAACTAATGTGTACTTTCTTGACATTTGGTAAGCAGTTCATTACTTAGAAGTTTAGTGATTAGCGATTTTGTTAATAGAAATGTTTTAAATTAGGGAAAGAAGAGAAATTGTGTTATACTAGATAAAGTATTAAGTGGTACAATGTTTGATGTGGAATTTGTTTAGCTAGGACTTACAATACTGTTAGGGCAAACATTTGTGTATTCATTTTCTTTGTTTTGATGATAAATGATGGTGAAAAGGTCAGGGCAGTATCCTTGGTCTCAACATTAGTTTTGCCAGATCCAGTCAAAATTGTATTGGCAGAAAACAGTGTGTGCAACCAGGAATTATCATTAACGTAAAGGGCACTGGCTTGTGGATTAAATTTCGTTTAATTTCAAATAAATAAGTTTATTAAAGAAACTTTAAATTTGATGCATATTCACGTAAAAAATGAAAGACCACTGTGAAGATGCGAAGATATTTTTCTTTTGCTCTATCTCTCTGATCATTTTCTGTATCAGTTATTTTAGGAATATTGTATCTGGGTTTAAAAATTGGTCTTAAAACATAGCTGACTCCTCTGAGATAGTCTCTGCAGTGTGTGTCTGGTTCTATATTATGTTTTGAAGGATTTTTTATATGGAATACAAAGTGGCTATTTACCCAATCATGACATATGTAAACAAAGCAAATACTAAAGCAGAATAATCTGATATTTGCTTTTGGAGAAATATTTGCAATTGCTAAACTTCAATTTAACACTCTGGAATCAGTGTTGATTATATGTAATTTGTGATCTGACGTTCTTTTAAATTGTAAGATTTCTCAGGACCTCTGGTTATATTTTCCGTTTCTGTATGTTTCTTTTGTTCATTACCAAAAAGAACTGAAGTGAAAATTTTCAGGTGATGAGCTTGTCTTTCATTGCTTTTGATGTTACATGTTTGCTCAACTATCCTGCAAAGTGATATTTCTTGTTTTTATTTGGACGTCACATGGAGTAGCTGGTTTTAGTGTTACAAATACTTCAGTTGGTAGTTCAGTTTAATTTCTACTCATGATAATTAGCTATAAAGCAAAATATCTACCTTGTAGGTTTACGATTAAATGAGTTGTAAATAGAATAGCAAATGGCAGGTGGTATGCATGGGTCTCAACCGTCATTGATTTTTGAATAATCGACAGATTTTTGGCACACCTCAACTGCTTCCTTGGCTTTCTCATTGCTATGACACATCTCATCCAGAGTGTTTTTTCCCCCCTTTGAAGGTAGGATTTTGCTCCTAAAAAACTAGTTTTCTATAGTAGTGATTAGGAACATGGTCTTAGGCTCACTAAATATGGAAAAATGTGACAGGACATTAGTATGTCAGAAATAGTGATTTCCATGTTAGCCCACTGTTTACTGTACTTAAGCTGGGAACCAGTATTTTTAATTTTGAAGTAATAGAGCAGTAAGGAACTGCACATGGGCAGAGACCTGCCAAGACTACCAGGCTTGGGTCAAGGCCACCTGGCATAAAATTTGTTGTGTGTGGGTGCAGGCAGAGGGCAAAAAAAGCCATCTATAGAGAAAAAGGAGGTGGGTTTTTTTCTTTTTAAACAGGAATTGAAAGAAGCCAAGACGCTCTTAGTAAACATCAGTGGTCACAGTTCTCTGGATGTCTTGTGTCTTGGGCACAGTCCCTGAGGCATCTGGTGTAAATGTTGGGGTGTCTTCAGATGTCGGAGTGTTTGAAAGAATTGTGATCTTGTCTCTTACATCACGCCCCATCTTTGCTGAGGGCTCAGGGTCCTGGTGCTGAGCTGAGAACAGTGCCTCTGCTGGCAGACAGGTGGGGTATCAGGAGAGTCATGTCCAAACCAAGCCTTACCAGAACAAAATTAAAAGAATATGCAGTAAAATAGTCAACAGTTACAAATTGAACAGTACCATTTATAGCAACATCCAAATCACGAAATAGCTAAGGGGTAAGTATAATAGGTACAATTATAAAAAAATAAAGAAAGCATGTTATCCCTTCATTTAGAAAATTGAATTTTGGTGTGGACTTTTCCCCATAAGTAAACTTGAACACACTGTGTATACTCTTTAACTATTTAATTTTCCTTGATCTAATTGTAATACTTACTTTCATGTACTTGTCTTTCATGGATATCTATGACAATAATCATAAATCCTTAATTTTAAAAGAAATGGCTGTATAATATTTCATAATGTTATGGCATAGTTTATTTACCCTTGGTTCTCTTTTTAACTTTTTAAAAGTTAGTAAGTATAATACATGTCCAGAAAACTTAGAGCAAACAAAAACATGTAGTTAAGTATGAAGTGACTCTTAACCTGACCATCGTCCGGAGAAGAAGTGAAGCTTTGCTTCCCCCAAATTCTCTCTTCGTGCCTTTCTCCTCAGTCCCTTAGAGGAGATCACTAATGTGGCTTTATGGCAGATTATTTGCTTGTCCTCTCACCTGTTAGTTTACTAAATAGTCATCCCTCAGCAGTGAGTTTCTGCTTATTAAAGCAAAGCTCTATATACATGGAATAATGTGATTTGTTGTTTCCATACTATTCAGATAAATATATTTATAAGATTTATGCAGTGTGTGGAACTGTGTTTTGTTTCAGTAAATTTTTTTTTTTGCCTTTTGCCTCAGCCTCTCAAGTGCTGGAATTACAGGCATGTGCCACCACACCTGGCTTCTTTCAGTAAGATTTTATAATTTCTTTATGGAAATCTACAGCATTCATTATATTTAATTTTTAAACAGTAGTTTTAATTTTGCTGTAAAAAATAGCTTTAAAAGCCTATTACTGTTTTTTTTTTTTTTAATTTAAGGAGAAAAAGAAAAAAACAAAAAGGGTACAGGTAATACAAAATTTAAAAAATAAACAGTAAGAAATCAGTAGTTAATAGATTGCATATTCTCATCTTAGAAATAGTTGTTCAAGTTACAAATGCGACATATCAGAACAGAGTCAGTCAAATCAAAAGGATGGACATAATAGACAATGTAAAACAAAATACAGGGTGATCAACAATGGTTACCATACTGCCTCTTGCTATTTTAAGAAGGATTGCCAGTTATAATAAAATTGAACAAAACAGTAAAGAATAAAACCAAAGCACCAGAGACATTACAGGACTTTAAAAGAAGATAATAGTCAACCAGAATGGGCGTCATAATAAATCTTACTGTCTTCACAGTTTTGCCTTTACTTTCGAACTTGGTACTATCAAGCAAAGCAGAATAGGGAAAATCAGTCAAAACAAGATGATGAGGGCAATACAGGATTTCAAATTAAGTTAATAGGAAATCAAAGTGGGTTACTATAATGTATCCTGCTATTTTTTTAATTTATTTTTCCCTTAATTAAAAAGATAAAAATAAAAAAGTAAATAATTGAAAAAAGATTGAGATAAAAGAGGGCATAACAACAAAACAGCGCAGGTCAAAACATAATTTAAGCAAAATAGTGTTTCATCACAAGATATCCTGACATAAAAATAGTTAGCAAAGTGTCTCTTTCCTTGAAATCTTTGAGTATAACTTTGTATACAGTAGCACCAAACATATCAAGACACTATAAAACCATTCAAGAGAATGACATTATTACAGGGTATTTAGAACCAATTAACAGAAAATGAACAATGGTTTCTGTATAATCTCCTTGTCTATAAAAGTTTTTAATTATATTATCATATATAATAAAATCCAATAAGATACAACCTTTTAAGACCGATGGAGACAGAAGAATACAAGTTCAATGGGACTTCAAAACAAGATGATACTAAAACAGCTATTATGATGTCTTGTTTTCTCCAAAATAGCTGTTCCTACCATCTGATCTTCTCTGCTTCATTTCTGTTGAGCTCTTTTTCTGTCATTTGTTGTCAGTTTGTCTTGTTCATTTCGCTTTCTGCTCCATTCATTGTGGCCTCTCTACCACTATTTCTGGAATCTTGGGTATTTTCCTTTTTTAGAATATCCTGCAGTATTCTCTGTAAAGTTGAATTGGTGGTTGCAAATTCCCCTAATTCCTCTTTATCCTGGAAGCACCTTGTTTTTCCATCAATTTCCAGGGACAGTTGTGCAGGATATATCAATCTTGGCTGGAGGTTATTATCTTTCAAAGCTTGAATTATTTCCCCCCACGCTCTTCGTAATTTGATGGTTTGTGCCAAGAAGTCTGCTGTAATTCTGATGGGTGTTCCCTTGTAAGTGATCTGTTTCTTGTCTCTGACGGCTTTTAATATTCTGTTCTTACATTGGATTTCTGGAATTTTGATTATTATATGCCTGGGTGTAGCTCTGTTTGGGTTGTAGGTGGCTGGGGTCCTGTATGCCTCATACATCTGAGTATCTTTACCATTTGCTAAATTAGAGAAATTCTCTTGGATTATTTCTGTGAATAGTTTTTGAAGTCCTTTTGTTTGTGTCCCTACTTCTTCTATGTTCTTAATTCTTAAGTTTTATAGATCCTCTTACCATCTTCTAGCCTTTGTATTGTTACTGTTTGTTTTTTTGTTATTTTTAAGAAGTTTTTCATTTCATGCTCCCACATTACAAATCTGCCCTCCAGTTCAGATAATCTATCCTTAGTTTCTTTGAAGCTGTTATGCCAGCTTTCGTTAGAGTTTTTAGTTTCCTGGTAATCTCTTTGAACCTGCTTCACGTATTCTATGTTTTCTCTATTTTCTCCATCAAACAATTCTCCCCTCTTTTTTATGTTCTTCCATTTCACCATCTGTTTTTTCTTGGGCTGTGTTTAGCATTTCTCTAACTCTTCTACTTATATCTTGCTTCAGGTCGTTAATAACTTCATTCCTGAACTCGTCTGTGAGGCTCTGGAGATAGCGCTTTATGTCTATTGGTGCCATGTCTGATACTGCATGTTTCTTAGGATTGGGGGCCAAGGACCCTTTCTTGTTGCTCCCTCTTCCCCTATGTTTTGTTCCTTTTATACAAGTGAATATAGGAGGCTCAGCTTCTTTCTTTGTTGGTTACAGTTTGTTTGAATTGCACCGACTAGGTGTTCTCACCCCTCCAAGGGAGACAGAGACCTGGGCAGCCTATTCCAGGCCCTCCCCTCCAGGTCAACCTACTGAAGGCTTCACTGCTAGGGTGCACCTCCAGGCGCTGGGACCTGGTTTGCGCTAGCCTACTGGGCCTTTTTTTTTTTTTTTTGTCTTTTTCATTTTTATCCGTACCAAGATCGAACTCACGACTGCCTGCTTGCAAGGCAGGTGCTTATGCCGCTGAGCTAAATCCCCAGCCCCACCTACTGGGTCTTAGTCAGCGGCGTCACGCAGGCCAAGCACTCCCCACCAGTCCCGCTTGAGAGGGGAATATGTGACTGAAGTCACTGCAACAACCTGTTCCAGCTAGTCTGTCTGGTCCAGTATGTCCTTTGCTGAAGCCTCCTACTCTATGGAAGGGTCCCCGATCCGCTCACTCACCGCAGGTCGATGCAGGGCACCCGGCCAATCCCGCTCTCAACTCCATTCACCGCTTCCCACTCTCAGAGCTTTAGCGCCTCTCTCCTTGCCGTGCCGATTGCGACACTGCAGAGGCTGCAGGAAATTCAAATCTCAGCTTCCAGTGGTGCGGGGTCCAGCTTCTGCGCTGAGACCTTATCTGTTCCTGTTGTAGCACTGGGATTGCGTTTCCAGTTGGTTTCTCTTAGTTTAGTTCGTTCCTGGGTCGGCAAAGTATATTTCCCCTTGCTTAGGATTTCTCGCCCGGCACCATTCCTGGATTTTAAGTGCGGTTTCTCAGAGAGCTTCCGCAGTTGCTGCTATCTATCCTCCATGTTCTCCCGGAAGCCTGTTATTGGGTTTTGTTGTTGGTGTATAGAAATGTAAGTTTCAGGCTGGGGATTTAGCTCAGTGGCATAAGCGCCTCTCTTGCAAGCAGGCAGTCATCCCTGGTTTCGATTTAAAAAAAAAAAATGCAATTTTCTTTTCTATATCTGAATTTAGAAACTTAGCTTAATTTGGCTTGTAGTTCTAGTAATTTATCTCTTCTTCAGCATTCTTCTGAATTTTCCAAGAATCCTAATCATAATCTGTGAATTATGACAGTTGTGTCTTTTTTCCCAATCCTTATGTGACTGTGGGCTCTACCAGATTCTGGCCCCAACTATCTGAATTTGTTTGTCCTCCTGCCATCAAGAATACCCATAAAAGTGGAAAAAATGAGTTTATTCACAGTTTGGCCAAATTGGATGGGCAACTATTTTGTCCTCCCCCTAGCACAGAAATACTCTTAATTTATAAAACAGGTAGACTAAAAGCCAGGAAATGCACGTATGTCAATTGAGCCAGGCCTGGGCCTACCAGAAGATTCAGAAAATGTTTAAAAATCAGGGTTTTAACATTTCTTGGTTTCCTTTCTGGTGCCAGGGCTGAGAATGATAGTTTCTTTTTCCTAATAGGAAGCTGGAAAAGATCATTTTGAAGATCCATTTTAGAGTCTTGCTAATCATTTCCCCTGGCCTATTCTATCCGTTGATTTTGAGGGACTTGGGTGTGGTGTCCTCTAGCTAGATAGCTGTTTATTTTTGGGTTGATACATAGATTCTATCAAAAGTACCTGGAGCATAAGTAAAACAAACCAGATACCTTGAACCTAAAAAAAGGTACCTCTGGAGCTGAATACAAAAGGGAGTCAGGTGGTATGTAATAGTTGTTCCTACTGGAAGGCTTTTTTGCTGTTAAGCAGCCATGCATAAAATCCGTTCCTCTGTAACACCTGTGGTCCTGCTTACCTGTGGGTTTTTTTTTTTTTTTTGGTTAAGATTGACATAGATGACTACATTTTGAAACTGAGCAGTTTCCCCACCTTGTTTCTGAATGCATTTTTACTTCTGAAAGCATTGCTAATTACTTATATGTGGGTGGGTTGGGTATTATGTTCCAGTGATGAGAAAGTAAGACATTTTGGTACCAGGAATGGGATTGTTGACTTAACTATCTGAGCATGTGATTTAGAAGCCTTTGGAAGTGGTTCATGGAACATGTTTGGAAAGGTTTGGAAATAAGCTGGAGAAGCTCTAGAATGCTATAAGCTGAACTTAATGGGAGAGTCTGGTCAGAGCTCCGAAGATCAGAATTTAGATTAGGGGGAAAAAAAAATCAGGCAGTAAAGACCAGGGTCGGGAGGCTTCAACTGGTAATAAGAATTCTATTGGCAGTTATCAGACTCAAGACCGTATGTGTTATACTTGAGATGATGTGTATTATCCCCTGGCAGAAAATTTGTCTACATTTTACTCATGTCCTGAGACTTTGCTGGAAACTGAGACTGTGGTGGCAGACTAATCTGGTAGAAGAAATTTCAGGGGCAACTGAGTGGCATTGGTACTGCTGGTGGATTTTAGTCATATCTACACTGAGATGCAGAACCAAAGTGCAGAGCTATGGAATTTGAAAAAATTTGCTTGTGGCCAGAATGGAAGCATCTGTAAAATTGGGGTCTGTAAAATTTTTGTCTTGAAGAGTACTTGATTGATGAAAAGATTAGTGTTAAAAAGAAGTATTTTGCATCAAGAAAATAGGACAGAGAACATGAAAACATCTGAGAGATCCACCAGACCGTAGCCATTGCAGGCCCAAGGGTACAAAACTGTAAATCTTTCATTTGTAAAGAGAGTGCTAATGTTTCAGGGAAATAACTCCTAATTTGTTAGATGTGCTAATAAGTTCCCATGCCTCCCAACTCCAAAGAATGGACTTGCATATAAAGGAGGTTAAGGGTAGGAAAGTTTTATTAAGAGAAAGCTCCTGAGAAACAGCAGTCCTCAGGACTTTACTGTTTCTACACAGTAAGATCATGTCACAGGTTACATTGCCTCAAACTACAGTACAGTTATTACCTGACACTGATCTAATAGAAAAACAAGATACAGAGCCAGAGTATATATCATTGAGAAGAGCAGAAGTGTTTCTGGAAGGGATAGGAGGGAGGTTCAGAGGATTCTGGCCATCGTTTTACATGTTTGCTGCATTTTTTCCTACATGTTTGTGACATTGATTAGGTTTACTGGGCCAAATGGTGCTCGCTGTCTAGGGGAGGTGACACTCCTAGCCATGGTGTCTGCATCAGTCCTTGACCAACAAGCCTGGTTTGCCTCTTCTCTGTTTTACTGTTTTGGGCCCAGTCTCTTTGAAATTGGCTATCAATCTTTACCTAACTTAGCTATCTGTAACTAGGACACCCTGTTCAAAAAGGGCCACCTAGGAAATTGGTCCTCTGGGATTCCATTCACAATGTTCCACCATCCAGGGACTCAGATCTTCAGTCTCGGTTCTAGGGGGCCTGGCTACTGCTCAAGCTGGCGACAGATCTTGGCAGCATCCATGTGTTACTGGTTTTACACGTGTGTAGAATGGAGGACTTGTACCGCTAGGGAGGCTTCCACCCAGATTACAGAAGAAGATGTGGGAGGCCAGGCAGTGTGTTCATGAGAGGGCAGTGTGTGAAGCTGTGAGAATGTAGTTGAAGGTGCAGTGGAGACCCCGGAAGCTGGAGAGCCCTAGAACATGAAATGTCTGCTGAAGAAGGCTGCAGGTAGGTAGTGAGCAAAACTTCCTCAAGAGAGAAGCCTTGAGGGCCTCAGCTGGCAGTGCCATAGTGCTGGGGTGCCTACGTCCCTTGGAGCTTTCCTTTGTGCCCCAAGAACTGAAGATCAAACTGGTCTGTTAGTAAAAGAACTAGACTCCTTTCTATGGTACCTCTGGGTAATTTCATAATGGGTCACCAGTATGAAATTTTTTAGAGACTTGTTACTTATATTTTAAGGAGTTTCTTCCCAATGTAAGGTTGGAGGCAGTGGTTGTTCTCATTTTTGGAGACACTGAGATAGGATGATAGGGAAAAAGATCTTTATCTTTGGTGGAGCCTGGGAATCCAAGTCTCTTGTTTCCTCAAGGGCCTTTGTCTTATTTAAGTACCATGTTATTATTTTAATTTACTATAAGAAGGACTCATTCAAAATTGGGGCAGTTTCTCCTTCCTAGCTTCCTATAGCAGTTATCTTCTGCAGGAAAGGGGCACCCCCTCACCTGTGGCCTGGGGCCAGGAGGAGCCCCAGAACCCCCTGCAAGTGCACACGGCTGGGCGAGGTCTGTGCCTGCAGCTGCCTCTTGCCTCCCTCCTGTAAACTCCTTCTGTGCTTCACCACTACTTTTCTCTGTGTTAACTGGACCTCTTCCTGCCAGTCAGGCACAGCCTCAGGCTCTGATAACATTACCATTTTTTTCTTTTACTCATGGATATTGGTGTTGCTGTTTACTGCTTTCAAGTTATTAGTCCTTCTCTACTGTTACCTAGTGTCTTATTAGGAATAACTCAGATGTCATATGAGGTGACTGTTTCCTTCAGTTTGTCATTTACATTATATCTTTAGATTTTTTTGTGTGTAGAAGTATAAACATTATACAGTCAGACCTGTAATCTTTTATAAAGCCAAAGTCAGTCTGAGATAATACATTCATAGCTGTTTTAAATTTGGGGTTTTCCTATGTAGGTAGGAAATTGAAAAATAGTTAAACTACTCATAACCTCAAGTAGATATTTTCATATATTAACATAACTCTGGAATTGCGATAATGCTGATTTTTAGTCCATATTAATTTGAATTATAATTTTTTTCTATACTGATTTCTCTATTTTTCTTTTGATGTATATTTCTGAAACTGTAAGTGAAAATTTGAAAGAATATTAAAATTTAGATTTTCATTCATATTTTGTCTTCCTTAGTGATAATAATGCTCATTAATCATGTTAGGTATAATTTGAGATAACAGAATATTGACATTGTTCATACAAGTATAGAACATTTAGTAGGACAGGAAACATTTTATGGAAATTGAATGTACACTTACTGTTTTCAATTATGTAAAATGTTTTCTTTTAGATAAGCGATGAAGAGAAGAATCATCGAGAACAGGACATTATCGCCTCATCGCTGAGTTTAAGTGGTACTCAGTTAGGATTGGAATCAGTGTACAAGGTATGTAAATGTTTGAAGTATTTTCTAGGATTTGTTAAATTTGTATCATTGTGGTTTATGTGCAGATTTAACCAACCCAAGGGCATAACCCCCCATCTCTTTTACTACTCCCTGTCTTGCACAGATCATGGCCTCATCCCATGCCAGTATGCAGTGCTTGTCTTGGTCCTTCCAGATGCAGACTCCTTCCTGATTCGCTGGGGTTTGGAACCTTGTGCAGGCATTCTGTTAAAGGAACAGTCTTGGGTTGGGAATGTAGCTCAGTGGTAGAGTTCTTGACTGACATGTGCAAGGCCTTGCATTTGATATCCAGCACTGCAATAATAAAAATAAAGTGAAATACTAAACAGTGCTTGGGCTCTCATACCTGCCACAGGGCGTTTTCCTGTAGAACCCTTTCACCTTGTGTTGGGTGCAGCATCTTAGATGAATTGCTACTGTCACTGCTCTGGGATTCTGATGCTGTGCTTTGGGCTGTGTCCTCTTGTGGTCTCTCTGGAGTCCCATGTGGGTTCCGGCCCTCAAGCCTTGCTTGCTTCCCTGTGAGAGTGCCTTCCTTCTGTACTCAGAGTTATCTTCCTTTATGCTGGACGACCTTGACGTCCCGTATCTCTTAGTATAGATACTTTGTATTAACCCCACCAAATGACTTTTATAATGCTAGTCCTGAAGGGGAAGACAGGAGAGCTGAGATTCAGTTTAAAATTTGATAACTGCAGCCCCTTAATTCCCCTTGAAAGAAGGTGCTGATGTTCATTGGTTAGTGCCAGTAAACTTAAAATTCTGCCTCTACATTAGTTCCTAATTCCGCCTTCCCTTTTTCTACCTGTTGGGCTATCCTTCAGTCTACCTTTCAAGTTTGGAGTATAGGAATCAATATTTATTCCTCCCATATCACACATTACTCATTACTCTGCTTTCACATCATCTTTTTGTTTCTCCTTGTGCATTTTTATGTCCATTGTAACCATCCTAATAAACTAGACTCATGGAGTAGTATAGCTAAAGAACCTGTAAGGATCATTTAGCTAAACTGTTTGTCTTCTTTCCCAAGTTTATGAGTTCAGCAGTTGACGTTTAGAGTCATTTATTAAATTTACTAAGTCATAGATCCAGTCAGGAGCAGACCAGACTGGATTCCGGACTTGGACTAAAACGCTTGTTTCCACACTTTTGTTCCCTCTTCTTGGCTGTGTTACGACTCACTCTAAACTCTTTTACTTGTTCCTTTTGTATGCCCCGTTGATCCGCTTGTTGGTGTGTGTGTCCATGGTGCCATTCCATGGAGCTTTCCATGTGGGGGTCTTTTGCTCTTTTGTCCTAGAGATGAATGATGAACTCTTTGAGGGTCATGGAATTGCATTCAGAAATGAGTACATTTATCAAAAGCTACCTGGTTAAAAAAATGTGTTGTTTATGTGTTGGTGTTGTCAGATATAGAATTGTAGGCATATAGGTGTTACTTTTCCCTAAAATATGGGTGAAGAGAAAATTTGGGGATCAGTTTTTACATGATTTCTTGTCTCATCTTAAAAAGGAGAAAAAAGAGTGAGGATGATTTTCACAGTTAATAATATATTAATTATGTAATTATTATATTTATTACATAATATAATTATATTATATATAATATATATCATATATATTATACATAATATATATAATTATGTAATATATAAATACATATTACATAATATAATTATGTAATTAATTATATTACATAATTAATATATTTTGCTTATTTTAAAATTTTACAGTAGTTAATATAGTAAAAAATTTAAGTTTTATTTTTTAAATATATACAAAATTTATAGTAAATAATTATTTTAATAGAAAACCTGAATGCTTAGTACAGTTGTACCTTGGGTTTGCAAACTTGATTTGTTCCGTGGTTCTGGAGAAGATGGCCACAGTCTTCTTTGTTACCCAATGCAGAGTTTGTGAACCAAAGCAAAAAAAAATTTTTTTTTTTTTTTGGTACCGGGGATCGAACTCATGACCGCCTGCTTGCAAGGCAAAACCAAAGCAAAATTTTGAGAAACATTTTATTTGCAAATGGGATTGTTTGCAAACAGAAGCATTTGTGAAGTGAGATACTATGGTATTTCCATTTTTTAGTGTTAAGGTTAGTTTTTCTGATTTCTCTAGAGAAAAAAACTGGAAATGTAGAGGAAGCAATTTGAAAATACTTTGTTAACAAGTAATTTTTAGCACTGAAAATGTAGTATACAAATGAGGATTTTAGTCAGTGCAGAATAAAATGTGGAGTGTGTCTGTGAGGTAAATGTAATATGCTTAGAAGTGTTGAGGTGTGAGTTTGAAATTATGAAAATTGCAATTTGTAAATTCATAGGTTATGAATAAAAAGAAAGCATTTTAATTTGGCTTTTATGTTAGTCACCTTTTTGTGACTGTGACAAAATATCTGAGCAAATCTACGTAGAAGAGGAGAGGTTTATTTTGGCTCAACATTTCAGAGGATTCAGTCCATGTTTCTGTGGTTCAGTTCTTCCATATTAGGGAGCAAGCAGTAGAGCAGTGGGGCTAAGCTCAGGGTAGATAAGAGGAAGACAGAGAGGAGGGGTGAGGGGCATGATACAGTCCTCATGGCACATCTCTACTCCTTCAACTAGTCAAAACTGCCTGAGTTCATGTCTGCCCAATGATATCATCACATTGTGAGTTCATCAATGGATTAGTCCACTGATGAAGTTAGATACCTCATGACCTAGTCATCTTCCAAAATCTGAACTTTTGAACACATGAACCTTTTGGGAGACATTTTAGGTCCAGACAGTAGTAGCTATTTGTTATTATCATTATTATTGAAACAGCTACTCTGAAACAAAATTTATCTTTGTATTGTTATGATTTGTTAGTACTAATAGTTTAGTTTTAAGAAATATGAACTGGTCTTTTTGGGTGTTTTTGGATTTGCTGGAACTAATGCATTTCTTTGTTTAGTCAGTGTTTATGAAGACTGGGAGGATTTCCTAATTATAGGTATTGACTTGTTTTTACTGTTTCTTCTGGATTCAGATCCCTTTTACTGATGCTCTGGATTTGTTCCGAGGAAGGAGAGTCTATTTGGAAGATGGTTTTGCTTATGTGCCACTTAAGGACATTGTAGCAATTATCCTCAATGAATTTAGAGCAAAGTTATCCAAGGCTTTGGCAGTAAGTATTTCACTGCATTTCCATATGCATGTTTTTAGTTATGTACCCTGGGAAATTTTATTTTGTCTTCTTTAAGGAATAAGTTAATTTAATGTCTATTGCTTGTGTTATTCTCTTAATTCCAGAACTCCTAGGTTTTTATTTATTATATCTACACTGTGTAGTACTTGGTTTTCTAACCTTTCTATCTTCTATATAACTAGTGATGAACTGATTGTGTGAATGACCTCTGGATTTCAAGGTCATGTCTGTTTTCCATGGAGTTGATTGTCACATACGGTCTCTAACAATCAGTGTGGTCTTTGGTGTATATAGCCCCTGAATTTCTGTTCTGAATTAGGGTTTTACATGAGTAGAGGGAAGTGTAGAAGAGTCTTTTTCTTGTGGTGCTGGGAATTGAATCTAGGACCTCACACATGCTAGGGAAAGTATGTACAGAGGTACACTCCTATATTTAGAAGAAAGTGTAAGTATATAAACAGTGCCATGCAAATGCTGCAATAAATAGCTATTACTGTGTGCAATTGAAAAGTGGCTGTTGATTAATTGAAGGATTAATACCTTTGAAATAGTTGATGAAAACATGGCTCCTAAGCGGTGATATTGTAAAACTGAACACATTTTATATGGTTGTCCTTTAATCTAGGTCATTTTATTTTATTTTATTTTTTTGCTACTTTTTTTGTATTTCACATGAAAGAAGACTTCAAAGTATAGTGACGAGGCATTTTTATGCTGATTATTATGTATACATACCCTATAAAGTTAAAAATTATACTATTTTCTGGTCTAGATAAGTTTTATTCACTTTGTGGGGTTACCTAAACATATATCATCCATTTATATCAGCATTTGAGAGGACTAAGATATTATATTAACTCTGTTTTTTATTAAATGAGGCAATTTATGAAAATACCTAATAGATGTCTGAGAGAGAGAGAGAGAGTGAGAGAGAGAGAGAGAGAGAGAGAGAGAGAGTGTGTGTGTGTGTGTGTGTGTGTAGGTATTGAATCTAGGGCCTCATGCATGCTAGGGAAAAATAATTTAATTGCCAGAATAAAAAAGTTAATACCAATAGGCTAATGTCTAATTCTCAGACTAAATTCACTTTTACCAATTGCCTTTTAAAAAAATGTTTATTTTAAACACAATAATACAAGCAAAATAAAACAGAATACAGTCAATCAAAACAAACCAATATAAGTGACACAGGACTTCTAAACAACAGGAAATCAACAGTAGTTACCATGATGCCTCTAGTCTTCAAAATAGCTGCAGATACCTTCAGACATAGTAAATATCAAACAAAACAGAACAAAATAGAACCAGTAAAGACAAAGCAATGAATGCAGTAAAGGACTTCAAAACAAGATAAGAGTAAATCCAAAATGGTTACCATAATACAGCTTGCTATCTTTGAAATAGCTGTCCATGCCATTGGATATAATAAAATCAAACAAAACAAAACAATAAAACTCAGTCCAATAAAATAATGAAGGTGATACAGGACCTCAAAACAAGATATTAATAGGGAATTAACAATGGCTACTACCTTCAGAAGGAGATCCCCGCAAAGTCAGTGAAACACTATGCACTACAAGCATTGTTATATTTTACCTCAATAGCTATCATCCCAGCCTGTGTTTCTCTGGATCAGCAGGTTGTTTACGGTGGGGGTAGGGTGTGGGGTGTTGGTTCTTTTGTTTTCCAGCCCATGCACTGTGAGGGACTGGCATCTGACTTTCCCCTGCAGTATTCCACGCTTGGTGCTGATTCGCAGGGAGGCTTGCTTCTTGGTGACTTGTTTTTCTTTTCCCCCTGCAATCAGTGAATGGTGCTGACTCAGGGGAAAAGCCTGGTGTCTACCTGTCCCCTCAGTTGCCCGCTTCACTCATTGTCTTAGTTGTGTCTTTTATTCCAAAAGAATCCAAAGCAAAATTATATGTGTGTACTTGTCAAGTCTCTTTAGTCTCCTTCCTGCTTGAATAGATTCTTTGTTTCTCCTTGACTTTTATGGCTTTGTCCTTTTTGAAGATTATAGGCTAGTTTTCAAGTTACACATCTTCAGCAAAAATACAGACAGATGCTGTGTTCTATAAAGTGATGATTCATCCTAAGTCTCACTGAGATTATCAACATTTACTCATCATATTGTTAATAGCCATTTGGCCTTTTCTTTTTAGTTACTATTAATATGCTGCTCTGAACATTGTAGTGCATCTTTTGGCAAACACATTTCTATGGGCCATATGTCTCAAAGTGAAACTGTAGGATACAGAGTGTCAGTTCTGTTTTAGTGGATTCAGATTTATTTTAATGAATTTACCCTCCTTCCTGGTATGTTTTGCAGCGTCCTGCTGTCACAGGACTGGACTTGATAGCAGAACAATGACTTGTGGTCTTAGGCAGTACTTGGCTTTTCCCCTTGTGTGTCAGGGCCAGGACTAGCTGAGAGGAGGTAAAGGGAGCACCTTATCACGAAGGAGAGTGGGTGGAGTCCTTTCTTCCTTGGAGACCTGTCCTGAAAGCTGAGGAAAGGGCAAGAAGGAAGAGAAAGTTTCTTTTTAGTATTGTCAAGTAGTATTTTCACATACTGCTGTAGTCTCTTTATTATTGTCCTTTCCAGTGGTGGAGGCTTTGGCCTTGGCGTATATAATTGAAAATTTTCAGCCTTATAAATGGAAATAGTCTTGTAGGATGAGAAAAAGTACCCTAAAGTAGATTTTAAAAAAATATTTTAATTTGTGGTAGAGGTTGAAATGAAAGATACTGGGGAAAGTCATAAATCGATAGGAGAGTTTAATCCCAGATAATATCTGAAAGTTTGTTCTTAACCTATGATTATATGATTTTTATAATGCAACTAATCTGGGCTTTAAGACTGTTAAAAGTTTGACATTACCTTCTTCTTTGATCTGAGCTCTCTTTACCCTGCAGATGCAGTGAGTCTCAGCTGTGACCTATCTTCCCTAGGAAGCCTTTTTGAAGTCTCAAGGTTGTACTGTGTGTGTCCTTTGTGCTTCCACAGAATTCTGCATACTCCAAATTATGATGAAACTATTCTCGTTGTGTGGCTTTCTCCCAATGAAAATATGAGCTCCAAGAGCAAAGGCTCTGTGTTAATTCACATGTTTTATCTAGTGTAGCATGTGGCACATAGGGTCAGTGCTCAGTGAAATTCTTTGCACTGATAGATGCTGTGTCAGAGTATGAAGTTTCTTTTGTTCCTGACTAGTGGTTAATGCATATCTCATCTTCTTCTCACTGCATACATCTGAGACAGACAGGATTGTGATCTGCTGCATATAGATGAGAAAGCTCGAATAGGCTCTGTCATTTGTCCAGGGTTATGCGGATTAGTAATGCCAGAGTGATGACTGGATCTAAGGTTTTCTGCTTGTGATTTTTAGGGCCTTTTGATGATAACTGTGCTCATGTTAGGAGCTGGATAATTGGGGATTTAGATCTTCAAACTCTGAGAAGATATTGAAAGATCTAGTTACAGGCTAATGGTGAATTTGGAGCTATGATGCAATAGATTGATACATAGGTAGGGAAAAGAATGAGAAAGGTAATTTCTATGCTTCACTTTTATATAACAGTCTTAGAAAATACAGTTAGTTTTTGCATTTAATGGTTTATTTTAAAGTAACTTTATTTCTTCATCCATGAATTGTTTTGTGTGTGAGAGAAACGGTATTTAGGACAAGTATTATTTCCTCACTCACAGAGCTTATGTTCTAGTAGGAGAAAACAAAATTACCAAAGAAAAAAGAATAACCATATTATATATGATACAAAGAGGTCAGCTGAACAAATGTAGAGGAAAGTGCCTCCTAGGCAGGGAAAAACCACTAATGAAAAGGTCCCAAAGAGAGAACTTTGGCATTTTTCAGAATAAAATAGGCTGGAATGGTGTGAGCTAGAGGAATGGCCCAAGGTGAGGTTGCACTGGCTTAATGTAGGGCTTTTTAGGATTTTGAATAAATCATGATAAAGAAGTTTATTTTATTTTATATTTTAAAGCTTAATGTAGGAGAACTGGATGTGATGGTGCATGCCTATAACCCCAGCACTAGGTAGACTGAGGTGAGAGGATTGCTGTGAGTTCAAGGCCAGCCTGGGCTACATAGCAAGACCGTTTCTTTGTTTTTTTTTTTTTTTTGTCTTTTTTTGTCTTTTTCCTTTTTATCAGTACCGGGGATTGAACTCACGACTGCCTGCTTGCAAGCCAGGCACTTATGCCGCTGAGCTAAATCCCCAGCCCCCTAGCAAGACCGTTTCTCAAAAAACCAAACCAACCCCAACCCCAACCCCAACCCCAACCCCAACCCCAACCCCCACCCCCATCCCCGAAGGATTGCACACAGGGCTTTGGCACTGAACCCCAGCCCCTTTTAAATGTTTTTTATTTTGAGATGGTTTTCTGGCTGGGCTTGAATTTGCTGTGGCCCTGCGTTGGCTTGGTAAGAATGCTGGCATTACAAAATATACCTCTGTGCGCTCTGACTTATATATATATATTTTTTTTTGTCTTTTTCGTTTTTATCGGTACCAGGGATCGAACTCACGACTGCCTGCTTGCAAGGCAGGCGCTTATGCCGCTGAGCTAAATCCCCAGCCCCCTGACTTATATTTTAAATAGATTACCATGGTTGCTGCCTGGAAACTTGTATGGAGAGAAAAGAAAAAATGGAATTGGGAGGACCAGTTTGGAAGTTTACCACATTAATCTAGCTAGGCTTGAGATGACAATTGACAGTCAGTGGATTTCAGTTATGTTTTACAAGTAGACATGGCAGATTGATGGGAGTGGAAATGGAGTGATCAGAATGGTGATGGTGATGATAACAATAGCTAACAACAATTTAATATTTTCCAAGCACTGTCCTGAATGCCTTAAGTAAGCCAACACATCCATGTTTACAGCAACCCTGTGGCAGCATTGTTCTTGCTCCCAGCTTTCCTGGGTCTCTGTGCAGCCGATGAGGAGCAGGCAGGGTTTGAATTCCTGTCAGCCCTTGGAGTCTGTCGTCCTGACTGCAGTGCTGCTGACAGAGAGTGTTGCCTATACCAAAATGGGGAAGGCTGTGAGAATACATAAAATAACACCAGGGACCTGTCCTGACTGTGTGAGGTGGGAGATGCTTACTAGTTACCCAGACAGAATAGCAGGTGTACAGCTGCACACCTGCTAGGATACTGCATTTCTGGGGAGCAGAGACAACTCACACCAGGAAAGTGTTGCAATTCCATGGAGAAGGGAGGAGAACCCACAGCCAGGCCTGCCCTGTATCACTCAGCTTTGTCTGTTTTTAGGAAATACTACACATCCTTAAATTGCAGAATTTCTCTAAGGGAAATTCTCTTTTTTCTCACATGGTGCTATAAAACTTTCACTTTCTGTGTATGCGACTCTTAGAGGGTGCAGGTAAGATGTTGCAAAAATCCCTTTTGCGAGGTGTGTTAGCACAATCCTGTCATTGCCACTACTTGGGAGGCAGAGGCAGTGGATCGCTTGAGCTTGGGCGTTCAAGGCCAGTCTAAGCAACTGACCCTGTGTCAAACAACAGCACACTAGACTTTTGGAAATCTACTTATATACTTCTTGTTTTTAACTGATATATGATTATGCATATTTTTTAGGGTACAATGTGATTTTTTTTTTTTTAAAGACAGGATCTCACTCTGTAATTCAGGCTGGTCTTCAACTCACTGTGTAGCCCAGGCTGGCCTCAGACTCATGGTGACCCTCCTACCTCAGCCTCCTGATGGTAGGGTTACAGGCATGTGCTACCACACCTGGCTAATGTGGTGTTTTGATACATGTATACATTGTGTAATGATCAAGTCTGGATATTTAGCGTATCTTTGTGGTGAGAACATTCAATATCCTTTATTCTAGCTATTTTGAAATTGTATAACACTGTTAATAGAGTCACCTACTGTGTACTACAACTCCAGATCTCGTTCTGCCTACTATAATTTTGTGTCCACTCCTGTTTTATCATCATTGCCCCTCCCTCAACCCTCTGCAGCCTCTGGTAATCACTACTCTGCTTCTGACATTAGCTTCTTTCAACTGAACTTGTGAGTGAGATCCCAAGTATTTTATTCTTATTTCACTAACATATTGGCCTCCATATTCACTCATGTTGCACAAATGGTAGGATATTTTTCCTTTAAAAAGATAATTCTCCAAAAGGAATGCAAAAATTATGTACTACAAGCATGTACTAATAAAAAATGGAGAAAGAAGAGGAAAGTAATAGCTGAGTAATATTTCATTCTCTCTGTCTCTTTTCTATATATGTATATACTCATGGTTTTGCTGGATCATATTATTTTTAAATTTTTTAATGAACTTCCATATTGTCTATAATAAAAGTATAATTTTCATTCCCATCAATAGTATTAAAGAATTTGTTTTCTTCACTTCCATATGTGTATGTATGAATGTGTATATTTATTTCTGGTCTTTTTGGTAATAGCCATTCTAATTTAGGTAAAGTGATATCTCATGGTTTTGACTTGCATTTCTTTGATCATGTAGAACTTTTTGTCATACCTGTTGGCTATTTGTATATCTTGTGGAATGTTGATTCAGGTCTTTTACCCTTTAAAATTTTTTTTAGGTTTAGTACTGGGATTGAACCCAGGGCCTTCATACTTAGTTAAGTCTCTAGCCCTTTTTTGACTTTTCAGTCTGAGATAGGATTTACTAACTTGCTAATAAATTGTCCAGACTGGGTTTGAATTTGTGATCCTCTTACGTCAACCTTTCAGAAGTTGGTTTATAGGCATATGCTACCATGCATGACTTACAATTAATTAATTAATTTATTGAGTTTCTTATATGTTCTAGATATTAACCCTTTTTTTGAATGTGTAGTTTGTAGATATTTCTCCCATTCTGTGATTGTCTCTCTTTACAGATTGTTGTTCTGTAGATTGTCTCTTTACTCCATTGATTGTTATCTGTATTGTGCAGGATAATTATTTCATTTAATTAATTAATTTTATGGCTACTCTGGGGATCGAACTCAGGGCCCTATGTATCCTAGGCAAGTGCCTTGACTTTGAGCTACATCTCTTGCTCCTGTTGTGTGGAACCTTTGTTGGTTTAAAGTAGACCCTTTTCTCTGTCTTTTATTTGTTGCCTGTGCTTTTGGAATCTTATTTAAAATTTTTTGTCCAGTCAGTGTCAGGAACGAATGCCGTTTTTTTTTTTTTGGTAGCACCATAGTTTTCAGGTCTTATCTTTAAACTTTCATCTCTTTGTAGCTGATTCTTGTGTATGGTGAGATAAAGAAGTCAGTTAGATGTAGAAAAAAGGACCGAGAAATTCCCAAGGAAGTAATTGACAAGTAATGAAGCAGTTCTTTTCTTGGAGTCACAGAGAAAAGAATTTTCATTTTTTGAAAAGAATTTCTTTTTCACATTTAAAAAATTCTAGTGGGTTTTGTGGGTATTTGTTGCTTTGAAAAAATGTTTTGTAGCATAATTAAGAGATTATTATTTCTAAAGGCATTAGAATCCTGTTAAATATTTTAGTCATTTTTTGAAAGCACTGTATAGGTTACTTCATTAAGCTGTAGTTAAATATAATTCATTTTCTTTTTGTTTTGTTTTGGTTTTTGGTGCTAGGGATTGAAACCAGGGCCTTGCACATACTTAGGTCTGTCACGGAGTTTTTTATTTTTTGGCTTATTTAAAATTTTTTTTTTATTTAAAAAAAAGTTTAAAATAAAAGAGGACATAACAAAACAGGTCAGAATAGAACAATTTAAGCAACATAGTATTTCACCACAAGACAACCTAACATAACAGTAGCTACCTTTCCTTGAAATATTTGAGCATACCTTCATACACTATAGTATCAAACATAACAAGACAGTGTAAAACCATTCAAGAGAATGAAAGTATTACAGGGTATTCAGAACCAACTAACAGAAAATGAGCAATGGTTACTATATTATCTCCATGTCCATAAAAATTTTGTTTATACTATCACATCTAATAAAATCTAGTAAGATACAACATGATAAAACCGGTGGAGACAGAATAACAAAAGCTTGGTGGGACTTCAAAACAAGATGATGTTAAATCAGCACTAGCTATTCTGGGTTTATTATTATTATTATTATCACCTGCTTTGTATTTTTCCTAGTGTGTCTCTTTTAGTAGTATTTCCTGCTTCTCTAATGTCATTTTGAAGTGGATTACTGTAAAACTGACAGTGCTGCAGCTTATTGATAGACAAATAGTAACATACCTCTGACCTCCAGCATTAACCCCAGACATTTGTTCTTCCATCTGTAGGGAGAAAGAATTGCAACTAAAAGCCATGAAACTAATAGAAAGAAGATCATTTGTTTTTGAAGGTGTGTTTGTTGACTGAAGATTGCTAAACTGAGCTTGACTTTTTTTGTTTCTGAGATACTGCTTGGTTAAGCCCTATATAGGCATAGGTCCAGTGTACAATTTGTTGTTCCGCCAACAAACATTTCTTTAACATATGTCAGGTTTACTGCAATGGCTAGCTAATATTTTTTGAAATGGGAAGTTTATAAGACAGGAGATTGGCCCTCAGAAACTCTTCTAGTAAAAAATCTAGGGTATATATAAAGAACTTACTGACTCCCTGGAAGGAATGGAGTGACCTGAGAGTTGCATCACTTAAGCTCAGAGAATTTTGAAGAAAGGCAGAATTAGCGTTCATTGATTTGGCTATAGGCTAGTGAACAACATGTAATGGTTAATTCCTGGGAAACATGGACTGTGTTTGAGTTATCATTAGTGTATAAATGTCTATGAGGAGAATAGAAAATAAAATTGGAACTGTGGATATTGCCAGCGTAATAAATTTGTGAGTTTCATACGGTACGGTAGTGTTTTCCAAACCTTATTGTGTTTCTTCAAATGAAAGCTCACACCTCACTAATGTATAGATGTAGCCTTTGTAAGATGAAAATTTTTAAAAGGATGAGAAAATGTAGGAATAGACGCTAGTATTTTCTGTCTCGGTCTCTGCAGGTAACCTTGCATACCAGGAGTGTGGAGTGCCTGTTGTAAATACTGGTATTATTGCTGGAGATAGATTTTAGAATAGGAATATGAAAAAGCTGTTAATGAGAAAATGGTTTTGCTTTTGGGAATGCAGGGTTTATAGCATTCATAGAACATTTTGGTAAATTTAAGTTGGAAGCTGGAAGAGTGCTTACAGATACAGATGTGGCAGTCACCCACTTGATTGTGAAATTTAAGACAAACAAGTGGATGCAATTTTTATAGAGTAGTACATAGAGAGGAGTGTCACGAGTGTCTAGTGCACTCGGGATCCCGGGAAGAGGCTCAAACTTACACACTAAGATCGGGACACGCGGGGAGCAGCGCAGAGAAGAAGCGGAGAGAAACAAAGATTGCAACTGCACACTAAGTCTTTATTCCAAGGCTCCTATATAGTAAAACCAGGTCAGCTCACAGAGTAAAGGCAATTATCTTGAAAAGGCACTCTTTGTGACAAGATTTGTGACCAACTACAAAGTTTATCTCTACTCTCTAAGTTAAACAAGCGAAAACAGTTCTTCTAACCACACTAACCCAGGAGGAATCCAATTAGCCCAAGAATGCACTCCAATTAGCTCAAGGATGCTCTTAACTATGTTTGTTCTTTCTAGCCACCTGAAGGTTGACCACCTCCCCATGACCCTGCAAACAAAGCCAAGTCACACAGTATCAGTTAGAGGGGGGAACATTTTCCCACACTGGGATCCGGGCCTTCCCCTCCGTCTCTGTCCTGCATACCGGGGGCTATTGTTTATTGCAGGTCACGAGGGGGCCAGAGCCTCAGGTTAACTCTTCATCCTCCACAGAGGAGCACCAAATACCAAACAAAATATGTTTCAAGGCAGTTTGTGGGGATCAGGTGGGTGCAGTGAATTGGATACCACAAATGAGCAAGTTATTGCAAGTAAGTCTTGGCATCTCTCTCCATATATAGATAAAAGAGGTTATTATTACCATTCACAAAAGAATACTGAATTATTTTCTTGTTTAGTGAAATATTAGGTTTTGGGTTCATTAGGTTTCATTCACTGAAAAAAAATCAGTAATACATATGAAGATGTTTTGAAAATTTCCCATTTTATATCCATTAGGTGTTCATTTGAAGGGCCTGCTTCATATAAAGAATAATATTTTAAGAGATTTTGATTTTCCTTTTATTTCTACAGTGCCTTACATGACTATATTTTGTAATTATGGAAATTATTGATGGCAAGAATTCTAATGATTCATTTTAAGTTTTCTTTGCTTGCTAGCAAATGTTATCATGTAGAAATAGACTTTTTTGAGCAAGAAAGGATTTTAGAGTTGCACAGTAATCTCTTGTGTACTATCTTGCCCTTTTCTTTGACAGCTGGAATGCAAACTTTACGTTCACAGATACTGTCTTGTTCAAGCTCTGTAACAAATTACCATGGACTGAGTGACACAGCAGTTTCCTTCTTTCTGCTCTGGAGGCCAGGTGACCCATGGTCTGGATGCAGCAGATCTGGTGTTTAGTGAGGGACTGCTTC
Organism: Cavia porcellus; assembly: GCF_034190915.1. Taxonomy (NCBI): domain Eukaryota; kingdom Metazoa; phylum Chordata; class Mammalia; order Rodentia; family Caviidae; genus Cavia; species Cavia porcellus. The sequence goes on from NW_026947493.1 coordinate 3,219,947, forward strand.
CTGAGGGTCAGGTGGTCCTTTTTTTGCATCCCCACAGGGTTGAGAGCAGAAGGAGAAGCATCAGACTCTCAGAGAGCCCATTCATGAGGTCCTTGCTTGCCTGTCCAGTGACCTCCCACGGCCAGAGGTTCTCACATGATGTGTTATGTGTGGTAGTACTTAAGTCGCACAGTGCTTTCCTTTGTAAGAGGCTGTTACAAAACTTATCCATCCCGCCTCTTCATTTTGCTCCTGAAAGCTTAGTTCCAGAAGGGATGAGTGATGTACTGAAACTGACTTGTAGTTTATGAGTTAATGAGTCTCCTATAACTCTTCTGAGTTCAGGACCCTTTTTACTGTAGCTTGTTGTCTCTCCCCAGATGCAATCAAATACATATCTCCTATAGTGCTTTCTGGGAATCACCTTCAACTAGGTGTTTCCATTGCATATATTAAATATGTCAGCAGCCCAGGGTTTAGAGGCTGTCCTAGATTCAACTTAATTGTCTGGAATGCCTAGTACAGTGCCTTGTAAAGAGCAAGTACTCAGAATCAGATGATCTCTCTTGGGAGAGATATGTGTTTGCATTCTCCTGATTTGTTAAGGCAGCTAAATAGGGTTGTCCTTCACTGCACTGTTTATAAATGGAAAGATTGCTTGGTGATATGTGCCAAGTGCTGCATGCAGAGAATATTTCTGAAATCTCAACTGCAAATGTTGATAACCTTGGAAAACTTGTGAAGAATTATTGAAATTGGCCACAGTAGTTAAAAAAAAAATTACTGCTCTTCTGACAGTTTTTCTCTGGAATAAGGTGTGAACTTTATATTTTGCTTTGAAACTTAAAGTGCAGCTTAAATCAGGTTTAAACTGTTGTTACCTACAGAACAGCGGCTTCATTCTTTATGGTTAGTCTCCATAGTAATCCTTAGGTTGCTACTTTTGCGTTCAAGGTGATCGCCACCCATTTTTCCTTCATAGAAAAGATAAAGAGCCTCCTTCTCCTTAAACTTTTTTGGAAAGACCCCTGTTGTCGGTGTCGCTCCCGGCCGGCAGGAAGAACACACGACAAAATCTGGCGGTGGCGAAGTATTCTATTTTATTTCTCTCCTCCTTCACAGTCTACCCCGGGACTCGTCCCGGCCGAAGCCTCTGTTGGTCCGCTCCCCGCGGCTCCTTCCGTGCTTCTCCCTCCAGGGGTGGAGGTACTGGCTATATATAGGATTGTGGCCTCCAATCAAATCAAGGCGGGTCGCGTAAGCTGATTGGCTAGCAACATTAGTAGCTAGGCAGACTACCCTGCGAGGCGGGAACTTAGTGGGGTGATAGGGATCAGGAAGCAGGAAACAGGCGCCATCCAGGCGGGCTCGATGGGAGGGGTAATCTAGCTCAGGCTTTTGTACTTTCCTACAGGCCTCGCGATCACCGCGTCTGATGACTTGGCAGTGCCACGGCTCCCAACACCCTGTTTCCCAGATCATCAATCATTTAAAAATTAGAATTACTCATTTTTAAAGCCTGAATTGACTAGAAAATACTTGAGTTTTACAAGTATTACAAGTATTACAAGTTTTACAAGTACACATTGTACTTGATTTTTAAAAAATCTTTCATTGACTTGAATGCACTGAAAAGTAGATTTTATCCCTCTTGCCTACTTGTGATGAGGAAATACCAGTAGAGTTAGTTGCTAGGAGACAGGTGAATATTAAAATAGTTCTGTGAGAGAATACTTGTAAATTCTGTTCCTTGACATTTATACTCTCATGGAGCAGAAACTTATTCAGTTAACACAAAGAAAGATGTATTACCTGTTAGTTTTCCAGTTTAAAAATTTTGCACAGGAGGAGGCAGAAATACAAAAAAAGGTCACAGGATTGATTGAGTGTTGGGAATGTAATTTTTAATAGTGACTGGACATTGAAAAGTAACGATTCTGTACATGTATGCATTTGAGTTTCAGTTTTCTTAAAGTTTTCTGAGTCATCATTAGTGAGAGAAAGTGAGAACAAGGACTAGAGAGAGAGACTTCCAGGAAGATGGTGGAGTGGTAAGCAGCAGAGAAAATATCCTGAGAGTTGCTGTCCAGGTGCTGAAATGTAGCATGGTGAGGAAGACTCGAAGGAAGGAGGTGGGTCCTCTGGACCCAAGAAGAATCTGAAGTGTTAATTGAAGCCCATAGAGAGTGTGAAAAGAAAAACTTCAAGGAAAGAGAAGGGTGGTAGCCAGCGGTGCCTTCACCCTGAGACAGGACGCTCGGCATGAGAGGAGCTGTTGGAACCTGGGGATGCAAGTCATGGTGGTGGTGATGGCTGAAATCCCAGTGGCCTGTGCAGCAAGACACAGTAGTGGAGGGGAGCAGAGGGCATGGAGGACTATGCTGGTTGGCAGTGAGTGCCAAGGACTTAGTCTTCCTGCGTGGAGAGAGTAATTTGATGGGAGCCGTTTTGCAGATGGGCCGGATAATGTTGAGATTTCCCACTTCTCTGCCATAAAGCAACTGCTGGCTTGCTGGCATAGATTGGCATGATTCGAACCTCTGTCTCCATAGGTTGTCTTATGAGTGAACCTAGAAGGAATCTTGGAAGTGAACTATTTGTTTTTCTTTTTCTTTTCTCTCTTTCTTCTTCATTGTTTTTATATGAGTATAAAAGTGGTTCCTAACCTCTTTTTGGATGCGGTTCTGTTTTCCAGTTCTTTTTATCTCTTCCATCTTTCTTTTCCTTTGGTCTTTCAGTATCCCCAACTTGGTGTGATCCCCCTTTGTCCTCCAGCTTCTAATCTCTTTCTCTTCTTCCCCTTCTCTATTTTTTTCTTAGTCCATTTTAAATTTGAACCCTCAAAGACAAAATTGACACATTACAGACTTACATATTGCATATAGTTATCTTATTTGTTTTACATTTTTTAACCATAAATCTAGTTCATATAGTGAAAAGTTGCAAATTAAGTATTAGCCCAGTTGTTGTTTTCTAGCCTGTGTTTCATGCTATTGGTATCACCATAGCCAAAACTGACATAATTGTTCTAAACTGCTATTGGTCCTGGTATTCCATGACTGAGATTAACTAAGGGTCAGAGAAAATATGGTGGCATAGTGCCAAAGAATCAGGGACTAGGCCAAATAAGCAATAAGTTCTCATTTCTGACTGAAGAGATCAGATCTTTTAACAGACTCAAAATTCAAAAACCAGATATACCTAGAAGATACCTCAGAGAAGTAATCATCACCTAAGGGCCCTAAACACTACCAATAAAGCAACCCACCCTAGGCAACTTACAAGCATCACTCCAAGAATTAAACTAAAAAAAAAAAAAAAATGAGAAGACACTTAGGCAAAATGCAACCTCAGACATCTAGTTTGCTAAAGGCAAATTCAGGGAGCAATGAGTTGGAACAATCTAAAAGCCCTCCACCAGATCTCTTTGAAGTGATTGAGTGAGGCTGTGGAAAAAATGAAATCAGAAATAATCTCTCAGATATCTACAGAGATTACCAAAATGCACACCATGCTTAGCGATATTAGAACAGACACAGACCAAAAGAGAGATGAGCTTATGCAAATTATGGAAGTTCAGCATAGGAAACAAATGGAATCCATAAAGTAGATTCAAGCAGATATCCAGGAGAATAAAAATTCCATTGAAAATACTTGAAGCAGATTAGGCCAATGTGAGGAGAAGATCTCAAGATATTGAAGACAAGTTTACAGTTTGCAACCAGGAAAAAAAAGATTTTTTAAAAATAGCAAGGGATCATGAGGAATCAATCCAGCCGGGACTAGTTGAGATAAAGAATAATAAGATTCATTGGGGTCAGTGAAGAAGCAGGAGATATTACAAATGACATTAAAAAATGTTCACAGACACCATAACAGAAAGCTTCCCTGGTAGAGGAAAAGAATTTGACATTCAGATAAACAGGGCATATAGAATTCCAATTAGCAGTGATGAAAAAAAAAAAAAAAAAACAATCTACGTTCAGGCATATCATAGTCAAGATTCCAGAAATTCAGCACAAGAATAGAAAACTAAAGGCTGTTAGAGAAAAGAATCAAATCACCTATAAAGGAAAGCCCATTAAAATTACAGCTGACTTCTCAGCACAAACTCTTAAGTCAAGGAGAGCATGGAGTGAAGTATTCGAGGTTCTAAAGGAAAACAGCTTTCAACCCAGATTGATGTACCCTGCAAAACTGTCTTTCAGAATTGATGGGGAAATAAGATACTTCCATGCCAGAGAACATCTGTGGAAATTTATGACCACCAAACGAGCATTCTAAAATGTTCTGCAGGACATTCTAGAAAGAGATAATAAGGACTACAGTTCCATGCACCTCAAAAGGAGGAATCCACCAGGGAAGGCAAACAATTGGAGAGGAAAAAAGGTGGGGAGCCAACAACAAGAAAATAGCATGGCAAGGATAAGTCAGTATATTTCAGTTATAATCATCAGTGTTAATGGTCTTTTTTTTTTTTTTTTTTTTTTTTTTTTTGTCTTTTTCCTTTTTATCGGTACCAGGGATCGAACTCACAATCGCCTGCTGCCTGCTTGCAAGGCAGGCACTTATGCCGCTGAGCTAAATCCCCAGCCCCCAGTGTTAATGGTCTTAATTCACCAGTCAAAAGAACTAGAGAGAAAGAGAGGTGCACACATATATACACAAGGCACACAGGAATTTAAAGTACAATACTGTGCTGATTAAATCAGTTTTAATATAGAAATGGGTTTGGCACCACCTATATTAAATCATCCACCTTTGCTATTTTATACATGCTGCTGAGGGAAAAGAATAAAAGCTAAAAAGAAATATTCAGTTGTCCTCAGCTTGGCTTCTTTTTAGTAACTGATTGTCATTTTTGAGGGGATCATAATTATACGATGTTTTGGAAAAGGATTTTCTCTTCAGTTAAGTCACTACTCTTGAATATTCACTGTGTGCCAGGCAAAAGCACTGGGGACATAGTTTTGGTGAATCTCTCAGGGTGTTCAAAATACTGAGTGCAGGCACTGGGGGAGACATGTCACCAGTCAGCACACTGTGGTCAGTAAGAGGAGAGGTGGGTACTAAGTCAGGAGGGGCAGAGCAGAGAGTGATGCCTCTCTTCTAGGAAATATGGAGAGCTTCAGAGATGTCTGTTTTGACATGGGTTTGCAAAATAATCCCTTCACTTTTGTCTTTTTTGGTAGTGGGCGTTAGGGAGTAAGAATAAGACCATTGTTGCTTTTCTTGATTTCTGTTTTCTCTGGTTACTCCTTGTCCATGCCCTTGGCTGGTAATGAGCCTTACTGTTTATCTTGCTTCCCAATCTGTTCAGCCAGTTGAATACTGTTGATACACCAGTTCCTAATTCTGAACCTTCAAATCATATTGCTTGTCTAGTTAATTGCATGTGTACATTTAGGAGTTTGTCAAGGAGTACAGACTACATTTTCAGATTTACATACAGTGAAAATCTTGTGTCTCAGAAATAAAAATTCTGCTAAGGCTATGTCGTAATACAAGTGGCAGATAGTACCTTGTAAACTTAAGTGTGTTATATACTTAATGCTAAATGCATCATGTATTATATATTTATATAAGATGTGTATTAAAGTAGGAGCAATGTGGACAGTCTTATCTGAAATATTTTTAAAAACGTAAGTTCAAAATAAAAGAAAGAATGAAAAATGAACATTGAGACTAGTTAATGTTAGAAAAAAATCAAGGAATGATAATACAGAATAAATGTGAAGGTTTTGTTGTCCTTAAAATTTATAGTGGTACTGTTTTATGACACTTGCTTTATATATAAAATATTTTTATTTTTTATAACTCTATTCTTTACAATTTGTTTTCAAACACGGTATTAGATGAAGTTCAGTGTTTTTATGCTGACATTTAAAAATAGAAACCTATCATACAGTTGGAAATTTTAAAACTTATGAAAATTACTTAAGCTCTGGTTTAGAAAAAAATTATGATTGTCTTTTCCAACACTATGGATTTGTTCATACACAAGATTTCTATTTGTTCAGTTGCAAAAAAGCCAGCTGAACCTCAGCGTCAGTGAACTTACTAAGTTGAGGTGTAGCTGGAACAGTGCTGTAGAAAGCTGTAGAAAGCAGAGAGCTGGACTCAGAAAAGGTGGAGAAGACAGAATCCCTTGCTCGTGAAGTAGAATCACAAGCAAGATGGACAACGAGAATGTTTTCTTCTCTAACTGCTTCATCAGAAACCTCACAGCTATCAGAATAACTATTAAGGGATAAAATAATAGTGAGAAAACAAAATAATATTCAGTATTCAAGTAAAAAGCTAGCATAGCTTTGGATTTTGACAAGGCACCTATAACACAGTGAATGAGAGTAACAGTCTGCATTTATAGTCTTCTTCGAAGTAGCTTAAATCTTTCTAAGTACATTTTTATTAATCCTTTGGACTACTTTTGAATTTTATTTAAAATATTAAGAAGGAAATCATCTCTGCTTTGCAAGGATAGCTGAAAAAAAAATGGTGTTCTAAAAGCCAAAGCATTTTTTTTCACCTTGGTGACAGTTTTTTATTTCCACTGTTACTTCTTAACACTTTGGCTAAGGAATTTATTCTTCAGCAAATATTTATCTGTTGCATACTGTGCTAGACCAGAGGATGTACATCCACATGTGCACATGCACACAGACACACGTGTGCGTGTACACATGGTAGGACAAAGGGCTCTGAATTTTAAACTCATTTTTTCTCTCGCTTCATGTTGTGTCGAGTCTTTTGAGTTCATGATCCTACTTTACTGACTTTAGTAGGAGGTAGGTGATAGGTGTGGTGTTGAGGCAAGTTGCTAATTTTTTGATGAACACATATTGTGTGCCAGGCACTACTGAATTTTTTTTTATGTGAATTGCTGGTTTAATCCTTTTGGCCATGTTATAATGTGGTGGTTTGTGTGGTTTTTGCAGGTGAGGAAACTTTACAAGGAAAAATAATTTAGGTTGAGTCACAAAGTCAGTCGCTGGGCTAGAATTCCACGCTCCTATACCTGAATCTGTAGTTTCTCTGTGTGTGATCCTTAATGATGTCCTCACCTTGTGAAGCATAGGCACACCAGTACAGTTCTTTTTCATTTTCTTTTTGGATCAATAGGAAGCTTAAATGTGTCAACACTTTTACCAGTTAGAAATATGAACTAGTTTAATGGGAACTTAAACAAGTAGGAGTTGTTTTTTCCCTGAACCAGAGATAGGTGTTTTGCTTATAGTATTGCAGTGACTCAGCAGTGCCAGCGTATGTCTCTCAAAGTCTTTTCATATTTTCCTCCTATTTGTGTCTTCTTGGTTGCCATAGTAAGGACACATAATTACTTACATTAAGTTACAGTGCCTATGTTAGGAAGATCAGTTACCTCTACCCCTCTTCATCAGGGGAACAAATTCATTCTCAGAATTGCTACACCTTAGCTATTCTGTCTGATCAAAATCCCACTGACATTTTTTGGCCAGAACAGTGTCTCATGGTTTTCTTTGGGAAGGCAAATACTCTTTTCCCTCCACCCCTATTGGTAGAGGCAGGCAAGTGGCTGGAGAGTTGAGGGTCAGCTCAGCCTGTGTGTTTGCCACAGAGTGATCAGCTGTGCTGAGCTCAGGTAACAGAAGGTGTAGACGAATTGGAGATGACTTCTGATTGTGTCCCTGTGATCCTGAGCTATGTTCCCCAGCGAACGGTAGTGTTAGTGTTAGCAGATTCTGTGGTGTGGCAGTCCTCTTTTAGAGGTAATTTCTAGGTTCTTTGTGTTCTGGACAAAGAATTGAATAAGACAAAAATAAACGGTGGCAGTTTCATCTTTATTATAGTGGGAAAAAAAGGAAGACTAAAGGAAAAAAATAGGCTCTTCAGTGTGAGTCTGGACCCAGAGAAAGGAGAAGGGAGTGAAAAAAAATATACCTCAAGTGTTGGGCAGGCTCCCTGAAGAGGTACTGTGGTGTGTGCTTCATGGTGACTTGTCTCTTTTTCATGTTTTCCACGCTGCCTTCACATTCAGGACATTCTGTCAAAAACCTGTACGAGTTCTCCTGAGGAGTCCACATGTAGAGTTCCGAGAACTGTTGTGCGCATGTGTCACAGGATCTTGGCAGACCTCCTTTCTCAGCCGATTTTTAAAAATTTTTAATTTTTTATTAATGAAAGCAGAATTTATTAGAAAAAGTAAAAGTACCTCACTTTCCACTTTTACTTTTTCTAATAAATCTGAATCTGATTTCTTCCCAGATCCATCACCTGGCTTTGCTGAATGAGCTTGAGCTGAATAAAAGAGGAAAAGCAATATTTAAGGACATATGAGAGGATGTAGGGTGGGTCCATGATAGCAAGCTCTTCTTGGCCTGTGCCTTTTTGTGTTACCCACATCTCAAGGAAACCCACAACAGTGATTCCTGGGAGGCGAGGTCACACCTCAGACTGATGTCAGACCCAAGCTATCTTATTGAAAACCTGCTTAAGTTCTTATTGAGAACCTGTGAGCTCTACCTGCAGGACTTTGGGAGTCTTTCTGTGTATATGTTCCAGTATCTTGTAACTGACAGGCCACGCCAACTTCCCCAGCGAGGTTTGCCATCCCTATCTATGTTATTTCCCCCTGAGAGACACATGTCCTTATAATTCTTTATGAAGTACAGAGGGAGTGGAGGCCTCTGTCTTTCATAGCTTCTTCAAATCAGAAGGGGCCGCAGAGCCTGCCTGCTGGGTATCATGTGCTCTCCAGCTACTTTGGGTGTTGTGACTGACTGGCGGGGCTAAAGAGAGAAAAGCCTGTCAGAAAACAATGAGAAAAGAGTTAATGAACATTGAATTTTATGTTTGATGGGAGAAAGGAACTTCCTGTTAGTCCAAATATGAGGAGCAGGTCAAATTCCACACTTTTGTGGCAGCCCTGGAATCTTGCTTTTTGAAATCTCTAATCTTCAGAGGATCCCAAACACAGCTTTCACCTTTTGGGTGATCTTACTCAAATAGTTGAGGTGGGATTGCCTTGTTGTAGAAAGATGAATCCTGTTATCTGTCTCTGCCACATTTACTGCAGTGAGTGTGGCAAGGATTACTTTTGAAAAGGGGTCCTTCCATCGTGGCTTTGGTTGGTCAGCGGGCTCCAAGTTTTTGTTAGCACTTGGTGTCCATGATGGACAGTAGGTGATCCCTCTGGGCCAGGAGCTGGCAGGACTCTTCCACTCTCATCCATTTGGATAGCCTGCTGTACTTGTCCCACATTAGTGAGATATTTTAAGAGTGTCATGTCCTGGGTCTACTATTGTATCAGAGCATAGAAATGGCGCCCATGTAACATTTCAAGTGGGTCCATAATATGACAGTTTTGGGCATATTATGAGTGCCATTGGCAGCAGTCAGAGACAGGACTCAGACATTTCTTGGAAAAGAATTCCAGAGCTCACTTAAGGGACCGATTGGCCTTCTTTTCCTTTCCCGAAGACTGAGGTTGCCAGGTGAGAATGGAGGTAGTACTTTGTTCTTAAAGCCGTGGCCACCTTCTGAGTTTTGGGAGGTAAAGAAAGGTCCATTATCACTCTAGAAGGACTTGGGTAGTCCTAATCTAGAGATGATTTCCTTTAGAAGCATTTTGACTACTTTAGTAGCCTTTTCTTTTTTTTTATTTTAAGGAGCATAAAACCCAAGAATATAAAACAGAACAAAGCCAAACAAAACAAAGCAGTGAAAATGGTATATAACCCCAAAACAGGACAATAGGTCACCAGCAACAGCTATCACAATATATCCTGCCATCCTCACAATGCTCATCTATTTCCCCAGTCACAGCAAAATTGAACAAAGCAAAACAATAAAACCAATCAAAACAGCACCAAACAAAACAAAATAATAAATTGGAATAAAACAAAACAGTGAGAACAACACTTGGATCTCAATAACAAGACAAAAAGAGATACCCTATATTCTCCACACTGCACACCATCATTCTCCCAACAGATACCCAGACCTTGGGCCCTAGTTCCACAAAGTCGGTCAAATAACACAAGCATCCAGCTGCTCTCACACCTCGGTTGCCATCAGTGCAGCCCATCCTCCGAACCAGCTGGCCACGTAGGGATTGGGGTGGTGGTGGTGTCATGATGCTGGGCTTGGGAAAAGCAGTCTGGCCTTTCTCTTCCTGGGCCCCTCCTGGTTTCCCTGGCTTATGGGAAGATCAAATACATCCGATTTCTTCCCAGATCCATCATGGCCTCCGCTGACTCATGTGAACAGTGGACTTGCTTCTCTCCTCCTGGTCCTTGCATGGTCCTTAGTAGCCTTTTCTGAATGGGTAGGAAATTCAGCCTGTGAAGGTGTCAGTGAGGTCCAACATTTGTTTGAAGCCTCCAGATGGTGGCATGTGGGTAAAGTCTTAACTGCTAGCCCCTGCAGGAAGATCTCTTCTCTGTACAGATTCTAATAAAGGAGGTGGTTTAGAGTTAGGTGCCTGGACTATTGTAGGCACAGAATGGGTGAGCTTTGTAGACCTGTCAAGTGGTAGCCATTAGACAAGTCCTGTGAAAATCTGAGTAACCGTTTCTCTACTTTCCTATCCCCATCTCCTCTTCCCATCGAGCACTTCCCTTTTTCCCTTCCAATTGAGCACTTTCTTCCTTTTCACAATATCTATTATACATTCTGGTCTTTCTTTACACTTTTTGTTTCTTGTACCAGAAAAACAATGTAATATTTACATATGTGTTCAATTTATTTCACTAAAATCAAGGCACATCCATTTACCTACAAATGTCTGAAATTTCATCTTTCTTTATGGCTGAGTAGTACTTCATTTTAGGAAAAACCATGTCATCTTTATGTATTCATTGGTTGATGGCATTTGGGTTGTTTCCAAGATTTAGATATTATAATCTATGCTGTTGTAAACCTAAGTGTGCATATTTTGTTATGATGTGATGCTTTTAAGTTTTCTGGGAAGATACCAAGAAGTTCTGGAAATAGCTGGGTTGAATGGAACCTGTGGTCCTAGGTTTTTGAAGAATCTCCACACTGATTTCCACAGTGGTTGCACCAATCTACACTGCCACCAACAGTGGAGAAGGGTTCCTTTTCCCCCACAGACCTGGCAGCATTTATTGTTGGTTGGCTTCTTGTTGATAGCCATTCTTTCTGAAGTGAGATAGACTCTCAGTGTTGTTTCAATTTGCACCTCTCCAATGCCAGTGATGTTGAACATTTTTTCATGTATTTATTTGCAATTTTTACTTCTTTGTCTCAGCTTTGTCTATTCAGTTCAGGTGATCATGGATTGGGTCTTTAAATTTGGAGGATCTGATTATTTTTGATTTCTTCATATAGTCCAAATTACAATTTTTGTCTGAGGACAGCTGGGAAAATAATTTTCGTACTCTGTGAGTTGTCTCTTAACTCTTCTAATGATTGCTTTTGCTGTTCAAAAGCTTTTTAATATGATCCCAGTTGTTCATTCTTTGTATTTCCTGTGTGATCAGGGTTTTGCTCATAAAGTCTTTGCCTATACCTATGTTCTATCTATTCTCTCTGCTAGTAAATTTAGTGTTTCAGTTTTAATATTGAGATCTTTGATCCATTTTAATGCATGGCGAGATACATGGGTCTACTTTTAGTTTTTGGCATATGGAAAGCCAGTTTTTCTACCATCATTTATTAAAGAGGCTATCTTTCTTCCAGTGGAGGTATTTGACACCTTTGTCAAAAATAAGGTGGCTGAATGTGTTTGGTGTTGTTTCTGTATCTTCTAATCTGTTCCACTGACCTGAGGTCTTTTTTTCTTTTTTCTTTTTGGCCAGTATCATGCTGTTTTTTATCACAGTTGCTTTGTAGTATAATTTAGAATCAGGGATTGTAATGCTTCCTGACTTGCCTTTGTTGAATTATATTTGTTATTCTAGGTCTCTTTTGGTTCCTAATAAATTTTATGATTATTTTCTCTAATTTTGTGAGGTATGCTATTGGTATTTTGATCAGGATTGCATAAAATCTATACAGTAAATTTGTGAGTATGGCCATATTTCATTTTCTTTCCTTTATTAGATTGATTCCTAAATATTTCATTTTTCTCAATTATGAAATGTGTGCTTTCCCTGTTTTCTCTCTTGGTGAGTTTGTTTGTGTATAGCTGAGTGTGCAGACATTTGGTGCATATATATTTATGATCATTATCTCTTCCTTTTAGAGTTGTCCTTTTACAAGGATGTAGTGTCTTTTTTCTCTTTTGATCAGTCTTGATTTGAAGTTCACTTTCATTGCAAATAAAACAGTTGCTCCTACTTTTTTCTGGATTCTTCTTGCATGTTTGCATTCTTTGACTTTCAGTCTGAACTTATTTTTGAAGTAAATATGTTTCTTCTGTGAAGTGTATTGTTGAATCTTATTTCTTGATCCATTCTGCCAGCTTTGTCTTTTTTTTTTTTTTTTTTTTTTTTATTGGTCCTGGGAATTGAACTTGTGACCACATGCTTGCAAGGCAGGCGCTTAGGCCTAAATCCCCAGCCCCAGTTTGTCTTTTGATGGGTGAACTGAGGCCATTTATATTGATGGTATATGCCATAGATACTAATTTATCCTTGTCATAGTATTTTCCTGTCTTTGGTTTCCTGTATTTATTTCCCTGTGTTTAATTGCTTGCCTTGCCCAGTGTCTTCTTTCTGTTGGTGTTCATAGAGTCAGTGTCTTCATTAACAAGCAGTTTACAAGCATCAACACAGAAAACAAATTAAAATTTAAAAAATATAAAATAAAAAGACATAAAAGCAAAGTGTAAGCCTAGAACTCCAGCCCACCCAGGACAAATCCAGGAAACAATGCAACTCTACAAAAACCTTCAGAGCATTTTGGAGAGCTGGTTTGTTGGTCATGAATTTCTTCAGTTTTTCTTTGTTGTGGAAGTATCTTATTTTTCTATTGATTTTAAAAGTTTTGCAAGATACATCAATCTGAGATGGAGGTCATCTTTTAGGACTTGAAATACTTCACTTCAAAGTATCCTTGATTCAAGGGTTTGTGTTAGGAAGCTAGCTGTGAATTCTGCTGGGCTTTCCTTTATAGGTGATTTTTTTCTTTAATAGCTTTTAATATTTTGTTTTGAGTTGAATTTATGGAGTCTTGACCATATATACCTTAATGTAGATTTATTTTGGTCATGGCTAATTGTATATGATGCACTTATTTTTAAATCAAGTTCTTTTTACATATGTGGGAAGTTTTCTGCCATTCTGTGCACAGTTTATTTTGTTTTTATGTCATTTGCACTATCTCCTGCTTTGTTAATGACTTTTATTAATCTTACGTTCTTATATTGGCTTGATTCCTCATAGTTCCTTGTTATTTTTAAGAAATCTTTCCTTTATGATCACTATCTTTTAGATCTGTTATTCTTTGGTTCAGTTGGTTATGTATACTTTCAATGGAATTTTTAATCTTAAGGACATCTGTTTGAATCCCTTTTATGGATTTCATTTCTTTCTTTGGGCATTCATAGTTTCTGTCAATTTCTGAAGGTGCTCTGATTATTTTTAACCTGTGTCTCTTATTGATTTATGGACACTGAGCAGTTCCTTTCATTTTGATAATCATTTCTTCTTATTTCTTGGAGAGATTTTTTTTTCTTAAGTGATTTTCTTTATAGCCTCCTTAATCTGTTTCGTTACTTCTGCTGCTATTGTTTCAGAAAATTCAAGTGAGTGGGTTGATTTCTTCTGTTGTATTGTTTCCTGGATTTGTCCTGGGGGGCTGGAGTTCTAGGCTTGTATTTTGCTTTTATGTCTTTTCATTTTATATTTTTAAATTTTAATTTGTTTTCTGTGTTGATGCTTGTAAATTGCTTATGATAGCTTTATCACTAGAATCGAGGCTTACCTAAGAAATAGCTGTTCCTTAGAATTGTCTGCTAGGTGTAACTGGCTGTTGGTCTTTGTGTATCCCAAGATATCACCCTCCAGATTTATTAGGGATGAGAAGTTGCTATCTACTGGGCTCAATACTCAGTCCTTTGGTACGGAACTGTGGTGATGGTTATGACCCCATATGGTCACAGTGTTGTCGTACAAAAGAGAACCACTGATTGCAACAGGTGTGACCTCCTGGGTGAAGTGGTACAATTGGAAATAACAGTAGCATCAAGCATAGCCTAAAACCTGACAAACTGTGGTAACCATTAATTTGGTATCTTAACAAAGGGGCAGGTTCTACAGTTATATAACAAAATTCAACATAAAGCAGGAACTGGTATGCAATGAGTTTCCCCTTAGTGGAGTGATTTTATTTTCTGTGGGAGAAATTTAAGAGTGGTAAAGAACGAAGAGAAATAGAATAGAAGCAAGGCTGGAGGACAAAGGATAATTACCTAAGCTTTGGGAAACTGGAGAAGGAGACAGGAGAGAAAGAATAAAGGAGAAGCCATAGAGTATCACCATCAAAGTGAGCCAGAATGGCTAGAGACAACCTTCACTTTCTTGAAGGCATTAAAAAGTCTGAATGACGGTTGAGGAGAGAACAAAGGGAACAATAAACCTAAACAACAACAACAACAACAAAAAAAAAAAAAAAAAAGAAGAAGAAGAAACAAAGACAAAGGATCAAAGAAAAAAGTTCCTGTGAGAGCCACAGTTGTGTGGTGGGGATCTGTGCTGAGTAACCTCACCAACTGCGGTAGGATTAGGGCCAAGAGCAGGAGCTGATCTTGCCTCCGGGGTTGGGGACTGGCGCCAGTGTTCAGCTGCCAGTTTTCTGGAAGTCCTTGGGCCCCCTTATACTGTGTCTCTGTATTGCCTTGGTGTTCACAGCCTGGGTGCTCCCAGTCCCACGTACAGTTGGACCCTCTCCTTGCACAGCCTGCTCTGTCCCACTCCCACCGGCATGTCTCTGTCCTCTCAGACATTTTGTTGCCGGGGGTTTGTTGCAGGGCGTGCGTGGTGGCATTTGGGGTGGGGTGGGGTGCGGCATGGAGAAGTGCTGCTCCTGTCGCAGCAGTGGACACTGCTTCAGGCCCCTCTGGTGGGTGGCGCTCTGCTGCACGCCTGGGCGGCTTGGATCCCGGGACCGGCCTCCCTCTGAAGCCTCTGGCCGCGGCCCCGGAAGGGGGCGCTGTTGCCTTCACTACCTTCACTGCCTCTGCTGCGGTTCCTAACTTTGCTGTCCCTAGAGGTTCTAGGTAGCAGCTGTGGAGTGGGATAAAAAACCAGAAGAAAACAACATTGAAACCCCCCCCCCCCTGCAAAACAAAAAGAAAGATCTGGTTCCTTTTGAGGAGGGAACAGTTTCTTGGTCACTTGCCTCTGTATGTGTGTGTGTGTTAAATTTGCTGCACTATTATTAGAGTCTATCAGTGTTTTGGAAACTTTGCAGAATGATTTTTCCTGCTCGTCATGCAGGTGGCTGTCTCACTGGCGGCCCTCTGGGCTTGTTTGCTTTTTTGTGAAGTCCAGTGTCTGTGTTTTGTTTGATCTGTAAGTCTCTTATTTCAGATTGATTTTGGCATCAGGACATGTGTCCCTCCCTTTCCTCCGGTTACCTGGGTTTTCAGTTGATGTGCTCTGAGTAGCTGTACTGTGGCTCCTCCTCTGGGCAGCCATGTTGAATTCTCCTCATCTTTGATTTTAATGGTTGATAAATATCAGCTGATGAGGTACTGATGTGCATCTGAGGAAACCTGTGTGGTTTCTTTTTCAGTTTTTCTGGATGAACCATAGTTATAATGTTTAATTGCTTGATCTCTTTTTTAAATTCTATTTTTGTGGCCAAGTATACTTCGTCTCCTTCTTCCAATTCAAGTTTGTAATTCCTGCATATATCTTAGCTTAAAATACACAATTTTTTTTTTTTTTTGATACTGGGGATCGAACTCATGAGCTTGTACTCACCAGGCAGGTGCTTATGCCACTGAGCTAAGTCCCCAACCCTAAAATACGTAATTCATAAATGATTAAAGATCCTTGCTTGCTTCTTGTTTGTTGCTGGACTAGCCAACTGTTTGACATTTATTTTGCTTTCAACAAATTCTTACTTATGGAAATACTATATACCTAACATATTTAAGGAAGAAAAAAATCTATGTTAAATGGGCAATTGTAAATACCTGTTAAAATAAGATTTTATATGACCATGAAATATTTATCTGTATTCCTAGCTTATTACTTATTGTGTAACTGTATTACTTTAACACATTTCATATGTACTTCCTAATTCAGTGTAATTGGGACATAAATCTGTGGTTCAGTGTGAAATCCTTCCCCTCTTTTTTTTGTTAACCTCTGTACCGCCCCACCCTGTGACTGTTGGTATGTCATGTGCTATGATTAAAAAAAGGTGAGCACCTTCTGGGAAGAGGCAGCCAGGCAGTACAGTGGTTTAGAGGTAGTGTGGATAGTGTGTCTTTATGAATATGCATAATTATTCACAAAAATCCAAATGTTGATTATATTGCGCTTTTTTGTCAGAGAACACCTTAAAAATCATGAGAACTTTGAATGTCAGAATTCAAATTAAATGTCTTGTTTCTTTGCTGTAGGTTTTATTAATAGAAAAGTATTTGGTTCTTCATATGCATCTCAGGCTGTTCTGTTTCTTTATTTGGAAATACTAAAACTTTTTTTATTAGTACATGCTTGCAGTTCACACAGTGTACAGTGATCATGATGAGAATGAAATTCTGAAGACAATGATTTATAGTTGCTTCATGAAAAATATCTAGGAATAAGCCTAACCAAGAAGGTAAAAGACTTCTACAAAGAAAGCTATAGTACTCTGAAAAAGGAGACTGAAGAGGACATCAGAAAATGGAAAACTGTCCCATGTTCTTGGGTAGGTGAAACCAACATTGTTAAAATGACCATACTTCCAAAACTACTGTACAGATTCATTGCAGACCCAATCAAAATACCAACAGTGTACTTCATAGATCTAGAAAAAACAATCTTTAAGTTCATATGGAAGCAGAAGAGACCCAGTGTAGCGAAAGTCATTTTGGGCAATAAGAGCAAATCAGGCCACATAGCAGACTTTAAGCTATCCTACAAAGCACTAGTGATAAAAACAGTATGGCACAGGAACAAAACCAGAAATGTGCATTATTGAACACAGTAGAGGACACAGAAACCTAAGGTTTGTTGACTTTCAACAAAGGGTCCAAGAGCATATTTGGAAAATGTTAACACTCCTATTTCTAGTTGTGTTTGTGTACAACAGAATAAGGAACCACCCCAGTTTTCTTCCTTCCCCTCCTTAGTCTGCTTGCTTTACTGTATTTAGTATTTCTCTTGAAGGCTAAACTTGGCATCCAAGACATCGAAAGTGATGTTTTGTTAAGAAATGCCCACATGAGGCCTCCTTTTCAGCAGTGAGTCCCCAGTTTACTGAAGAATCTCTTTAAGTCCTGATCCTCAAGCATCAAACGTACTTTTCCCATGACTAATGAGCAGAAGGCATCAAACAGAATAGAAGCAGTTTGAAGTAAGTGTAGACTCTTCTTTACTTGTTACAGAGTTGCAGCATTGCAGGAGTGGTGGATGAGTACAGGGAAGATGAAAATTACACATGGCCATACCGTAAGTTAGGTCAGTAATACATGTAGGTTACGTTTTTAATATTTGGGTGCTTTATTTTTCCTTTTCAATAGTTACCTTTTTTTGGTAATATGATCGTAGACTATGTTTTTATTAGTATTGTGTTTGTAGATTTTGTTTTACTTATTTTTCATGGTATTGGAGCATCAAACCCAGGGCTTTATTTAATTACTGAGCTGTGTTCCCAGCTCCGTTTTGGTGAATTTAATTTTTTATGTATTTACGTGGTTTTTGAGATGAGCTCTTGCTTTTTTACCCATGTTGGCCTGAACGTCATACTCTGGCTTCAGCTACCACAGAGCTGGGATTAGAGGCCTGTGCCAGCATGCCTGATGTGTTTATAAATTTTAATACTGGTTTTATTGAGGTGTAAGGTGTGTGCTGTACTTTTTACCAGCTTTCAAGGTAGAGCTGAAAGAGTTTTGACATGCGAATATGGTCTTCTACCAGCCAGGTATGGTGCTGCTTGCCTGCAGTTCCAGCACTGGGCAAGTTAGTCTCTACTTTAGTGAGCACAGCCAGAAAATTTGGCCTTTACAGTCAATTTGATAGTTAATACAATGGAAGAATGTGGAAACTGGTAAACATTGAAACAGGAAGGAAAGATAGAGTAAGTGTAAATGGGTAAAAGAGTAAGTTTTGATGGATGAAAGAAAGCAGTAGATCCCTAGGAACACCCCCCACCCCCATTTTAAAATTTTGAGGTAGTCTTGCTAAGTTGTCCAGATGGGGTTTCAATTTTTGATCCTTTTGCCTCAGCCTCACAGAGTGCTAGGGCTACAGGTATGAACCACCTGGTATAAAGTTTTAAATAGAAACTTGAGGTATTTTTTTTCATAGTAGGTAATTAATTTATAACTTGTTTTATTTTTGTAAAATGGCCAAGGTAGCTTACAACAAAACATTGCGCTTCATGTTTGACCATAAACTTCTGGGAATAAAGACAAAAAGGAGAAAAAAAATCACTTACATAAAGAGAAAGGGCTGTGTTAGTTTTTGAAATTGAAGATTTAAGAATTAAGCTGTGTCAGTCAAACCAAAATTTTTACTGATGGAAGATATATGCATGGATAAAAAAGCAATAAACCATCAAAGTTGTCATGTCATCTACTACTGTATTGAGACTCTTGTTAAATACTGTAATACATCCATGAAATTTGAGCACTTGTCCTTCTGTATAGGTATTTATGTGTTTGTCTCATCTGTGTAGTGTTTATTAAGAACGTGTTGGCAGGGAGGAGCCAGCAGCCTGGGAGGATCTAGTCGGTTCTACCTCGAGGCAAAAGCCCCCTTCTGCAAGGTCTCGCTGTGCCAGAGTCTGGGCCTTGGATAGGGCCGCAACCTCCACAGAAGCCACCTGTGGTTTGCGGACCATGGATCCCTGCAAAGTGTCAGGCCTTTGTGAAAATGCGTAAGCAAGATCCGAGCGTCCTGCATACTGAGTTGATGTGCTTCCTGAGAGAGTGGGTGGAGAGCATGGGGGGGCAAAGTATCACCTGCTATTCATAAAGCTAAATCAGAAGAAAATACCAAGGAAGAAAAAACAGTAAGAAGACAGAGGAAAACATAAAGACAAATGAGCCATCAAATGAGGAAAGTGATCTAGAGATTGACAATGAAGGTGTAATTTAACAGGACACTGATAGCCCTCAAGAAATGGGAGATGAAAATGTAGAGATAACTGAGGAGATGATGGATCAAGTGAATGAAAAAGGGGCTGCCATTGATGCTCTAAATGATGGGGAGCTACAGAAAGCCATTGACTTGTTCACAGATGCCATCAAGCTGAATCCTCGCTTGGCCATTCTATAGGCGAAGAGAGCCAGTGTCGTCTTCAAATTGCAGAAGCCAAATGCTGCCATTCGAGATTGTGACAGAGCCATTGAATTAAATTCTGATTCAGCCCAACCATACAAGTGGTGAGGGAAAGCACATAGACTTCTGGTCCATTGGGAAGAAGCAGCCCGTGATCTTGCCCTTGCTTGTAAACTGGATTATGATGAGGATGCAATTGCAACGCTGAAAGAAGTTCAGCCAAGGGCCCAGAAAATTGCTGAACATCGGAGGAAATATGAGTGAAAACGTAAAGAACAAGAGATTAAAGAAAGAATAGAAAACCTTAAGAAGGCTCGAGAAGAGCATGAAAGGTCCAGAGGGAGGAAGAAGCCAGATGATAATCAGGGAGTCAGCATGGCCCTTTTCCATGCAGCTTTCCTGGGGGAAATGCCTGGTAATTTCCCAGGAGGGATGCCTGGAATAGGAGCAGGTTTGGCATGAATGCCTGGGTGCAGTGAGATTCTCAGTGATCCAGAGGTCCTTGCAGCCATGCAGGATCCAGAAGTTATGGTGGCCCAGAATGGCAGGATGTGGCCCAGAATCCTGCAAATAGTCAAAATACCAGAATAATCCAAAGGTTATAAATCTCATCAGTAGATTGTCAGCCAAATTCGGAGGTCAAGCATAATACTCATCTAAGAAAGGCCTTCCTAAAAGAAAAGCAACCTAGATCACTTAATGGATGTTCGCAATAATACAAACCAGTGTACCTTTGATCTCATTAGGAGAGCTAGGGTGCTTCAAAGATAATCCCTTCCCCTCTGCACAAAATGGAGCTGTGTTTTATAATGGTTTACCATTAGTGATTCATTCAGATAATTTTTCCTACTAGGAATGACAAACCTTTAAACACTTTTTAAACCATAAAAAAGATTTAAAACAATGCAAAGGGCCTATTAACCCCTATGGTTTTTAAAATTAATCATTCTAGGTTTTTTCCTTTGAATTACTGGGCGAGGAAGATACTTCAGTATGAAGATTTATGGCTTTAGTATGAATGAATAAAGTTGGGTTTTTTTGGTAGGTAGCAAATCTGATTTAAGAAGATGACGTTTGAGTTGGATATATTGTTACTAAGGCATTTTCATTTGGCTTTTTAATGGTTTCTCTCTCTCTTTTTTTTAAGATGATTTATTTCAGTGTAACTATTGTGACCAGCAGTATTTGAATCTGATCTTGTTAGGGACTGGAAGTACTGGTAGGGCAGCAGCAGTCTTGTACAATGTTTGTATAATGTGTACCCTTGTACAGTTGTGCTGATGGGTGAACTTTTTTCTAAGCCACAGTGGAGTTCGGTTGTTTAGTTCTGTTCTTGTCCAAAATACCAAATACATGTTCCATATTATTTCCACTAGGGGGAAAAAAAAGAATGTGTTGTGTAGCATTGGCCCCAGTGTTCTGAAGGATACAGATATCCTTAATGTCAGCTGTCATTAAGTCTAATTACTAGGTGAAATTAAACATACGCTTAGATAACAGTTAAATGTAAGGGCAGAGGTGCTTGCTAACAGTACATTGATGTCAACCTTGCTAAATACTTGATCTGGGTCTAGAAACATTTGGTTGGTTAAGTGAGGGGTAATTGTGGGATAGAAAGAAGTTATGTTGGAGATCTGCAAAGCTTTAAAGAAAAGGTTGAATGGTGACAGCTGTTTTTCTAATCTATTGTATGTCTGGTAGAACTTCTTGGTACTTCTATTCTCACAAGTTGAGGTTAAAAAAAAAAACTTCTTGGTACTGGCTTTATAAGAATCAAGTTCAGTATTTAAGTGAAACAGCAACACCATAGGAAGTCTTACGTAGTATATTTATAAAATAATTCCATATATTGAATAATTTGTTATTAACCTGTTAAAAAGAAATGACAAATTTTAATAGCTGGATGACAGTGGCTAGTGTGAAACATTGCTGCTTAATATTAAAGCTGTTTGGCTACCTTATTGATTGCTGATTAATGTGAGACTGTTCTATCTTTGATATTTCTGAATTATAGCCTAGTATTCTACTCAATATTTGTTGTATATGTGAACAATAATTTTAGTGTTTTCTGCTATGAGGTGTGGAATCCAAGTCAGGATCCATGATAATAGTAGCACATATTCTTTTCCAGTTGACAGGAACAGATTGTAGTTCATATAGTATAATAAAAACATTCAGTGCCCAAGAGAAGGAAGAAATCTCTAATTTGTTGGACACGGTGAGAGCAACACTGATTAATTTTGTTGTTGCTGCTGCTGTTGTCTTCTTGAGACAAGGTTTCACTGTGCAGTTTAGGCTGACCTTGAATTCACTTTGTAACCCCGGCTGGCCTTGAACTCACAGTGATCCTCCTGCCTCAGCCTCCTGAGTGCTGGGATTACAGGCATGTGCTATCATGCCCAGCTCCAACATTGATTAATTTTTAGCACAAAGATAGTCTATTAATTGAATTACTTTTTACTAAAGAAACAGAAATAATTATGCATTTCCTATATGGTGTGTCTGGATGTTCCCCCAAAGCCTCATGCAGTCATGGGGGCAGGCTTCTAGAATTTGTGATTAGTTCATGGTCCAGTGCTGGAATTAAGAGTGTGAGTGCTACACTCACCCTAGGGTAGGTGTGGCCTGCATACACTATAAGAGTCTTTCCTCTGTGCTGCTCCCTTTTTGTTCTTGTTACTTTGGCTGTTGTTTACTGCCATGAACTATTAGCCTCCGCCAAGCCTCTGCCTTGCAGTCAACTAAGTACGGACCAACATCTTCACAAACTGTGTGTTAAATAAACCTTTTCTCCTTTATCTTTGGATGTTGGGTATTTTGTCTTAGCAGTGAAAGAAATAATCACCTTTCTCTCATTTGTCTAGTGTGTGCAGCCATTTAGCTCCTTGCTGATCTATTAGGACGTAAAGACTTTAAATCATTAGTCAGATATTTGCAAATATCTGAATATTTATAGTCTGAAGAGTGCTACAAGCCAGCTCTGTGGAAAATTGTAGCATATAGTTAAAAGCCTCACAAAATGCCTTACCAAACAAAGGAAGATAGGATATATTTATAAGTATAAAGGCTTAAAAATGGCTACATACAATTGCCATGAAAATAAGATTAGGTGGAGAAAATAGCTCGGTAGAGGACCATAGATGTGGCGAAATTTTAGGGAAGAAACTCAGGTAGAGAAAGTTTACATTGGTCAAAGGATTTTTTTTTTTTAAAAGAAAAAGAAGCCTAGGAATTCATTCAAATTCATTCAAAAATTAAGGGATAATTAAAGACAAAATTTAGAAGTAGCAGTAGTAGGACATCATTTCTTGTGTATTTTTATTAATTCATTAACTATTTCAAAACTACCTCCTTGGACCACTGACTCTGAAGGGGAATTTAGGAGGTATTTTTTATGTTTAGTTTTTTTGTCATGTTAGTTAGAAAGGAGATCAGGTTTTGCTTGCTAACGCTGGTGATCTTTTATATCTTTTCTAGTTGTTTCATGAAAGTGGTGAAGATCCAACTGTAGATTGCCTTTCTTTCTTTAGGACACTGTGATTTAATTAATTTGGAGTATGTTTAAGGGTTGTTGGCCCAGACCGGACACTGTAGCCAGAAAAGACTTCAGCCAGAATCAGAGAGCTCCTGTCTCCTCTGCTCCTAGAGATTTACCTGTAATTCTACATCCCCCACCCTTCGGAATCTGCCCCTGGCGCCAAACGTGTGCCAGTGAAATACCTGTGCATCTCTAATGGCCTTAGGGCACTGCCCTAAGCTTAGGCTACTTATATTCCCCCCACGCCACTTGTCCGTGAGAGAGATCGCCAGATTTCAGTGGCCCACGTGCCAGTCCTCTCTCCGTGTTCTCAGAATAAAGGCCTCTTTTGTTTTATACTTCTCATCTTTTGGAAATATTTTTCATCTTCTGGAAATAATCCTATCATTTGGTGCTGTGACTCGATCAGCAGGCGATTGACTCTTGGGACACACACGCCCAGTTGGGTCCCCAGCCGATTCACGAACCGGTAACATCCTGGCTTGATTCTGCGCTTTTCCTTCTGCCAAGACGCATCTCACCTCTCGCCGGCCACCTCCACGCACCACCAACCAGATTGATTTAAGGTGAGCACACTCTGGGAAACTCGTGGCACTGGGCTGGGCCCCAGTGGACTGGTCTCCCCCGTTTGCGTGGGTCTCTAGCATTTTCACGTCCCTAGGACAGACCTGAGCAGGGTTTTTTCTGGGCTAGCCTGTGTCCACACTAAAATCTCTCATGTTCTTTGGGTTCTGATAGCCCAAAGAGAGATTTTTGGACCGCCCACACTGAAAAATCCCTTACTTCCCTTTAAAGCCTCGCGCTTTCACTGGCAAAGCTGCTACTGACCTCACGCAAACTCCACTCGTACATGTCTCAGTGGACTAGAATATACATGTTTTGGAACCTTAGCCCCGCCATGTGGCACCACAGAATCAGTGATGGCTTATTCTTTGGGCCACAGGTTTTTTCTTGCCTAAACTAACAATGGGAAATTTACTTCCTCACTCCCAAAAAATGCCGTTACAATGCTTAATTTCCAATTTACGTACTTCAAAAATTAAAAGTACCATAAAAACTAAATTATTAACTTTTT
This sequence comes from Cavia porcellus, assembly GCF_034190915.1. NCBI lineage: Eukaryota > Metazoa > Chordata > Mammalia > Rodentia > Caviidae > Cavia > Cavia porcellus. The sequence continues at coordinate 3,243,927 of NW_026947493.1, forward strand.
ACTGCCAGGAAGTTTGGCCTACGTACCCACTCCTCGGCAAACATTGGCCCAGGGAAGGTACATTCGATGCTTGCATTCTGCAAACACTGCATGATTTCTGTCGAGCCAGTGACAGGGTGATAGAGCTACCGTACATAGAAGCGTTTTTGGTTCTGAGAACACGTCCGTCTCTCATTAAGTCCTGTAATCCCACTCAAATACTAGCTAGCTCTCCTGTGACCCAACCTGTTTCATCCTGTCCCCAAGATATGCTTGAGGCTGTTCCTCCGATTTACTCTCGGCCTCCATCATATCCTCAAATTAATTCTTCATCTTTATCTCGCTCGCCACCGCCGTCCCCTCCCCCCGCCCCTGGTCCCTCTGCACTGAAATTACCTCTCACTGCGCGATCCTCTCTCCCCTCGCCTTCCGCGATACAGGCCTCTCCCAGCAGTTCTGCTCTGCCCTCTGATACCTTCTGGCTGCCTGCCCACCACACTAGGTCACGTCCATTATGCCCTTCTGGCAAGCAGCATGGTTTTTTCAGCTTGTGTTGGGAACAGTCGCCATGTGATAGCCCTCCGCCATGCGACGGAGCGCTGCCATGTTCGGGCAGTTGCCGTGGCAACGGGGTGCCACCATGCTCGCCATGTTCGGGTAGCTGCGGCAGCCATGGGGTACCACCATGTTCGGGTAGTTGCCATGGCGACAGGGCGACGCCATGTTCGGGCAGTTCAAGCGGACGTGGCAATGGGGTGTCGCCATGCTAGTCATGTTTGGGCAGCTGCGGTGGTGACGGGTCGCCGCCATGTTCGGGTAAAGTTGCCTTGGTTCAGGGCGCTGCCACGTTTGGGCAGTTCAGGCAGTCACGTGGTGACCAGGTGCCACCATATTCATTACGGCCTCGCGGTCGTTGGGCGCCCCTTTGTGGCTCTTCTTGTAAACAGCAACAACCGCCTTGTTGCGGTCCACATGGCAATGGCCCACAATCCTCTTGCTGCAAGGCACACAGTACAATGCCATCTGCCTGTGTTTCCTCATCCCAGGGTGAGCTGCAGCCACTCTGTAGCCGCTCTTCAGATAATTACTCACACGCGTCTGCTAGGCGGATAGCTGCCCAATGGCACTCTCCTCCACATTCTTCTCAGGCTCTGCTGCCACTTCGGGAGCAAGCTGGCCCTGAGGGACTTGTTAATATACATGTGCCATTTTCTCTTTCTGATCTGTCTCAGGTTACCCATATATTAGGTAGCTTCTCTGTTGACCCACAAAATTGTATCAGGCCGTTTTAATTCATTACTAGTTGTTACGATTTACATTTTAAAGATGTTTATGTGATTTTTAAATACCACCCTTAGCTCGCAAGAGCGAAATCAGCTGTGGCAGGCAGCTCCAGAAGAAGCTGACCGCAAGCAAAGGGCAAAAACCACTGACAACGACCCTGGGCCTATAGCTGTGCTAGACCAAGACCCTAAGTGGAACTATCAAAATGGACAAGGTTCAACAAAATTACATAAGATGATTGAGTGTCTGATTGTGGGCCTTAATAAGATCGCTCACAAGCACACTAATTATAATAAGCTTTTAGAACAGGTCCAAGAGGCTAACGAAAACCCAGCTGTGTTTCTAAATCGGCTTTGGGAAACCTTAATTAAATGTACAATGTAAACCCAGACTCTCATGAAGGGATGATTGTTGTTAACTCTTTATTTCACAGTCTACTCCTGATATTCATGCAAAATTACAAAAGGTTGAACATGGCCCTCAAACTCCACAAGGAGATCTACTTAAATTAGCCTTCCGTATCTTCAACAATAGAGATAAGCTTCAAAAAGTGGAAAAGCAAGCTCAAAAATTAAAGTTTGCTAAATATCAGTCTGACTTCTTAGCAGTGGCACTCAGAGCTCCCAAGACAGAAAGTCCACAACATGGTGTGGCTGCCCGAGTCCCACCCGGACCATGCTTCAAATGCAGCGAACAAGGACATTGGGCAAGAGACTGCCCTAACCCTGGCATTCCTCCTGGGCTTTGCCCATACTGCAACATTAAAGGGCATTGGAAGAGCAATTATCCTAAATGCCAGCGAGCGACTAGGCCATCCTCTAATCCCTTGCCCTCACAGGAGACTTCGTCAATGCCAGATTCATCGCTGAATGACCTGCTCGCACTTGCTGCGGAAGATTGATGGGGCTCAGGGATAACAACCCCCACTCCGGTCACCTTTTTGGAGCCCCGAGTGTCACTGGAGATCTCAGTCAAAATAATATCTCTGCTTGTGGATATGGGGGCGACTTATAGTGTATTTCCTGAATTTCAGGACCCTGTAGTAAGTCTCTGATTTCTGTTGTGGGCGTTGACAGCCAGCCGAATCAACCTTTGCAGACTAGGCCTATCCCATGTAGATTCCAGACTCTTTTCTTTACCTATAGCTTCCTAGTAATCCCAACATGTCCCACACCCCTTTTAGGTAGAGACCTTCTTCAAAAGCTTAATTTTTCCTTCATTTTCTCTCTCCCCACAGCCCTAATCCTGCAAACAGCCTCATAACAGCCTCATATGTGTCGCAAAGCCATTCCCCCCTCTTCCTTCTCTGGTTGACCCCGTGGTTTGGGACACATCCAGTCCCACTCTGGCTACACATGCCACGCCTGTTTTAATCCGTCTCAAGGATCCCTCAATTTTTTCCTGCGTTCCCCAGTACCCCATAGCTTACCACATTTAAGGAGACTTAAACCCATAATTAAGCGGCTTTTAGACAATGGTTTTCTTAAACCTACCCATTCACCCCACAATACTCCCATCCTCCCGGTACTCAAGCCTTATGGGTCCTATCACCTGGTACTGTACCTTAGGGTAATTAACAGTGCTGTTACCCTGACTCACCAGTGGTGCCAAATCCTTATACCATGCTCTTTCATATCCCTCCCTCCACCACTCACTTTACAGTTATAGATCTTAAAGATGCCTTCTTCATTATCCCCCTACACCCTGATTGCCAGAACCTCTTTGCATTTACATGGACTGACCCAGACACTTTCAGTTCTCAACAACTTACTTGGACAGTGCTCCCCCAAGGGTTCAGGGATAGTCCCCACTTCTTTAGTCAGGCTCTTGCTACTGACCTCACAGAACTTGATCTCAAACCTAGTGTTCTTCTTCAATACATAGACGACCTCCCATTATGTTCTCCATCCCATATGTTAGCCATACACCACTCAGCCAGTCTCCTGCCAAAGTCCAGATAGCCTCCCCAAAAGTCAAATACCTAGGTCTCACTCTCACCCCCACCACTCGCTCCATCACCTCAGATCGTAAGGCAATTCTTTGTGATCTCCAGGTGCCCACAACTAAACAGCAGGTTACATCTTTCCTAGGTTTAGCTAATTTCTTTTCACCTCTGGATTCCTAACTTTGCAGCCCTAGCTCAACCCCTCTACAAGGCCGCTAAGGGTCCCTTATCAGAACCCCTAGACCCTACTAGGCCCATAAATGCCTCCTTTCAAAAATTAAAAGAGGCTCTCCTAAAAGCTCTAGCTCTTACCCTTCCTGACCCCACCCAACCTTTCATCCTATACACTACTTGTCAGGGCCACAATGCTATAGGTGTACTAGGACACAAAAAGGGACCTTCTTTTCAAGCAGTAGCTTACTTGTCAAAACAGTTAGGTCACATAGTAAAAGGATGGGCTCCTTGTTTCCGAGCTCTTGCAGCTGCAGCCCTCCTGACACAGGAAGCTAAAAAGTTTACATTAGGACAATCTATTACAGTACACTCGCCTCATCACCTACGTGACCTTATCTCACATAAGGTGCTCCCTGCCCTAATGACCCCTTCTCGCCTTCAACAGGTACACTTAGCTCTCTCTCAAGACCCTTGCATCTCTATTGCAACTAGTGGTCTTCTTAGTAAAGCCACCTTACCTCCCACCTCAGAGGGCCATCCTCACCATGACTGTATAGAGTTTTTACAGATGACTCCCACCCCTTCCCCTCACATCAGTAGCACACCTCTCTCCTTGGCCTTTGACACATGATTCATAGATGGCAGTTCAGCAAACACAGACAACCAAAAGAAGGCAGGATACCAGTTAAAGTTAACCAGTCAAAAGTTTTAGAGGCAAATCCACTGCCACCTGGGACCTCTTCCCAGAGGGCAGAACTTAACTGCCCTTACAAGGGCTCTTACACTAGCAAAAGACAAGATTATAAATATATACACTGACTCAAAGTATACATTTAGCATTTTACACTCTCATGCCTCTATCTGGCAAGAACGGAGTTTTATTTCCACTCAGGGAACCCCCATCATTAATGCTCCCCTTATCCTTAAACTTCTAGAGGCAGCCCAACTTCCAAAGCAGGCAGCAGTTATTCATTGCAGAGGACACCAAAACGCCACAGATCCTATTGCTCAAGGCAATGCCTTTGCAGATTCACAAGCCAAGATAGCTGCACAAGGTCCTGCCCTTCTCATCTTCTCCCCTTAGTCCCAAACAGTTTACCTCAGCCCAATTATTCACCAGAACAATTATAGCTACTTCAAAAACCAGGTTACACACAAAACACTCAGGAATGGATTTTTCAGGGATCTAAACTTGTTCTCCCACATCATCAGGCCTCAGACATCATCACTGACTTACACAACTGTTTTCATATAGGATCACAGGCCCTATACAAACTTTTAGCCCCAATAGTCACACACCCTTCTCTAAAAGTTATCATTCTTAAGGTTACTCACACCTGTTATCTCTGTGCCAGGACCTCTCCTCAGGGATGCATGGCACTTCTCATCTTTTGGAAATATTTTTTATCTTTTGGAAATAATCCTAACAGTATATTTTTAAAAAATTTTTTCTGAATTGTACAGCCTTTTAAGAACTAACTGTTTTACATGAAGTTTACATGCATTGGTGGTGGTAGTGCAGGGGACTTAGAATTTGTTAGGATAGTGTCATAGTAATCATATAAGGACTTATGACTGCCTGGACTAGAGGAGTGACAGCAGGGATAGAGGGAGGGGGATTAGTGTGAGGCTGTGCTCTGGGATCTTGGTGACTATTATGGTTTAGGTAAAAAAAAAATGCCCCCCAAACACCCCTGCATTCAGAGACGATGCTTTTGGGAAATGATTAGATCTCAGAGGTACTGACCTTCTCTGTAGGTTACCCCTCTGACAAACTCAGAGTGGAATGTGCTGCGAGGAGGTAGCGTGGTGGGCAGTAGACCACGAGGGCTCATGTCTGGAAGGGTATTTCCTGTCCAGGCCCTCTGCTCCAGCTCCAGCCCTGTTCTTTGCTGCAAGGGCTGAGCAGCTTTCCTCTGCTATCCTGCTCTGCTCTGCTATCTGCCTTGGAATCAGCTGACTGAAGGCTTAAACTTCTCAAACCGTGAGCCAGAAATAAATCTTTTCTCCTTTTAGCTGACTTTCCTGAATATTTTGGTCACAGCTATAAAAGCTAGCCCTTAGTGGAGGTCCAGCCCAGGAGCAGGAAATAGGGGGAATGTAAGAACTTGCCACTCAAATCCTGGAATTTAAACTCAGCCCTACTTTTGATTGCCTTTTTTTTCCTCTCTCAGAGGAGGGTCCATTTTGGAGGATGAGACACAGTGAATGACAAGAGAGTGTGGTTACTCAGTACTTAGTGTGTAGTGGCATTCATGTGGCATCTGAGTGGTATGCCATGTATGGAATGCACAGTGAACCCTTTAAAGCTTTCAATGATAACAAACAGCTGGCTGCATCATATGTGTCAGAGGGTCGTCACCACTGAGTATGATATTAGTCTTAGGAGTAAGACATCATCTTCCTGGGGCCTGGTGACTAACGGGCAGGGAGCCTGGGCTCCAGCCTAGTGATTGGGATTATAGGATATGTATATCCAGGTCCAGCAAGTTTATAAAATGTACTCTTCACACTGGTAGAATGACAGATCTGTGAGAGAGTTGGAGGCAGGGGCAGGAAGGTTTGTAGTATCAGCTTTTGAGTAGTCTTTTATGTGTGGGAAAATTTCCCAGTATACATTCAATTTTGCTAATGTAATAGTCTTATCATTCTAGAAGGCAATACTCAAATGTGTGTCCTCTTCTGTAGCCACATCTTTTTTTTTTTTTTTTTTTTTTTGGGTACTGGGGATTGAACTCACGACTGCCTGCTTGCAAGGCAGGCGCTTATGCCGCTGAGCTAAATCCCCAGCCCCCAGTAGCCAAATCTTAGGCATGGATTTAGACTTTAGTGATTAGACTCACATCCCCCATGACCTTCCACTGAACTGAGGAAAGGCATCTGCATTGAGCTTGTAGTTTCAGTTTTTGAGGTGGTGGTATCAACTTTGGTGGCAGCAGCAGTGTCTTCCCGTGGTTACAAGATTGATTTCTAGCCATTGGAGTGGTTTTCTTTAGTTCTTTCTGAGATGCTGAACGACAGTGACAGTTATTCTCTAATTAATTCCATTTAGTGGCATAGTTTGTGATGTGGTTTGTTTGAACAGAGGTCTTCACATTCCCATGAGGTGCCCAGGAACCTTTTATAAACTGCTCTTCTGTAATCAGCCAGGGTTAGTATCTTGTGTTAAGAACCTTAGCTGGTCATGGCTTAATTAGGAGAGAGACAGCAGAAGAGTAGGCTTTTTGATGCCTGCCTGGGTCAGAGCACACCTAGTGAGGTAGTTCTGCTGGTCCTCCTGGATTTCACAGGAGTGCCAACGGCTGAGTAAAAGTGATAGTAGCTACGGCTTTGATGAGCCACAGCATCAGATTGCATATTGGGGTGAGCTGAAGGAAGCAAGGGAAGTAACTAAGGTGATCATAGGTCTGTCTGGACACTGGGTGTTATTGAACAATTATTTTAACTGTGGAACAAATTAGTTTTGGGCATCTTTAGTTTGAGATGCCATAGACTTAATTACCTGTGGAAATATCTGACATGTACCTGGAAATGCAGCTCTAACATTCAGAAACTAGGGAATAGAAGTGGTAGAGTTACTCAAAGCTGTGATGAAATTGGATGAAAGCAATAAAAGTAGCAAGGGATAGGGAGGGAGGAAGTGAGGACAGAGCTTTAGGAAATGTTCATGATTCCAGAGCAGGTGAAGGAGGGGGAGTGAGGGGTTCTGAAAAGGAGTGTTGCAGAAGGATGATGAAAGATCAGATGTATACTATTTGAGATGTTCAAGGAGAACAGAGGCTTTCTAGGAGCACATTGTCAGGCATATCAAATCCTGTAGAGGGAAATAAAGACTGAGATGAGGCCAATTGCATTTTTGTGACTTTGGACAAAGCTGTGGAAAATGAAAAAAAAAAAAAAAACAAAAAACAACCTCACAGTAGTAGAGCAAAAACCTAAGGTAATAATACTCTGTAAAAAAGAGATTAATTAGAGAACCTGGTCAAATTTCAGTTGAGAGACTTGGAGTCTCTGTCAAGTCTGGAACCAGAGACAAATCAGTATCCTTTTCCTTTCTAGGCTTAATCAAGCTAGTGTTAAGTTTTTCTGAAGAACTGCAATGATTTATCAGATCCTTTTGTTTTAATGAGTTGACAGTCCTACTGTAGAAAACTTGGGGAAAATATTTTGCTTTACAATTTTAGTGTTCATTAGGCATTACCTTGTAAGCTGCAGGCAAATGTGAGACTACTTAATTGTTCATGACATCTGTGCTTTTACTCTGAATGTGAGTTTTCTTTTGTATGTATTCTAATGATCATTGTTAACAGTTTGACCTTCTTTACATTTTTGCCAGACTATTCAATAGTAGACATTTGTATTGTGTCTTTTCTTCCTTTTATTCTAACCTTTCCTATGAACAATGACTTCATTATTGCTTAGACTATTGGTAGTTAGAGCCCTTGCCACTCAAAATTTTCATTTTTCTTTATTTTGAAGTGCTATCTTTTACATTTGCATTTTTTTCTACTTAAAGAGCTGTCTCTTTACACTTGATATTCTGATAGAATTTATCTGCTCAAAATGAAAGTCTGTGCCTCTTGAATTCTGGCTTCAAAATAATCATCTTGAGTAGATATGAGATACCATAAGAAGATGAAAGATTCACAGATGCCAGTCTTAATTTCCAAGAGTCTGTTATCTGCAAGACTTATATTAGCTTTAAAAATGTATCTAGCATTATAATTTGAACTATGGTATTTCCTCAGTTTGAATTTATAGAACTTTTTTTGCATTAATTTATGTAGTCAGTAGAAGATACCAGATTCAGAAATTACTTCTTAAAAGATACATTCTGATGTTATTTTTGTTCAGTGTTTTAAAATTAATTGCAGTTCACCTTCCATTTGGAAACTCTGTGTTTCATTATATATCGTGGACTTTAAGGACATCACAGTGAGCACACCACTTAGCACTTGACCCTTTCCTTGCACATGGGCTGTGTTCTCTGTTGTCACACTACCTTGTTCATCATCCAGTCTTACACATGCTAGCCAAGCTTAGCAAGCTGTAGACCACTGAGCTGCACCTATCCACCCGCTTAGTCCTAGGCATTGATCTTGTGTATGGCGTAATCCTAGGCAGAATACCTCATTTGATCCTACTGGAAGAGTTAAGTTCATAGCAGAGAATAAAAAGAGGCGCAGTGCGGCTGGCTTCCATATCATTACCTACAGAAGAGTGGACAAGTACTAGGGATTTGGAATTATCTTACTTTGTTTCAATAAACAATTTTGTTAAAGTTGTTTAAAGACAATTCATATAGCCTAAACATAAAATCTTTTTATGGTTTTTCCTGGTAGCTATATCAACTACTGAAGTTTAGAATTTACTTAGACCAACTTACCATAAAAAATCCTTTAGGGTAACTTTATTAGAGTTAATATGTCAGAATTTCAATGGCAGTAATGCTGTTTACATTTTTTCTTGATGCAGTTATTTTTTCCATGTTGTATAACTATACAAATGCCTATGTTTTATGTTAGACAATTTTCCCCCCTTAATTCAGGAGAACTCTGTTTACACTGTGACCTTTGATAGTAAATTGGTAAGCATGTCAGATGCTAAGAACTAAGAAGGGAAGTAAAAATATATTTTCCAGGTAAAACTTTGGGATGCTCCATTTACTTGAAATTTTAAGCAGTGAGATAGAAGACTTTCTGTTGAAGCCCAAGTGTTTCAAAATGATGATTAATGAGGAGCTTGTCACTTAGAATTCACTTCAGGGACTATGTTTCCAGTGTTAGCCCAGAGTAATTTTTTTGTAACACAAATGGATTTTTATAATACGCACATACAAGGTTAGTATAGTGAGGTAGTAACTTAGCAAACCAATAAAAATCTAATATCTTAATTTTCACTTTGAACTTGACTCATTAGCCTATCAGAAAGCCTATTTTCATTTCCTCATTAGTATTTTTACCTTGATATTTTTCTGCTGTTTTAAAGACTTCTGTCGGCTTCCCGATCTTTTAATTTTCCATCGCTGTTCAAATACGCATGTGCATAAACCTCATTTTAGGTTGGTAACCTTGGCAGTTAAAGCGATATAAGTCAGATAAAGTGTGCAGAGCCCAGAAGCCTGGAAACAGCAGAATTAATGTCAGTGGTGACTGAAGTAAGACTGAAGTTAGATTCAGGGTGTAAGATACAGTCATTGTCAAGTCCTTTTGGAGTAATCATTTTTCTGTAGCAAACCTAGCTTGGTATGTGCAAAACCAAGAGAAGTTTCCTGTTGCTTTAGTACATATAATAAACATTTTGGATTAATTTAGTATTGACAAACACAAGGCTGTGTAGTGGTCTGCATTGAGATTAAGGGTACAGGTTAGTTCAGTGCATGCTAGGCAGTGAGTCACCCATTGTGCAGGAGCTTTAAGGATCCATGTGTGAAGGTAGAGTTATACCTTTGGGCTCCATGCGAAGTTTCCTTCCTCAGTGTTCCTGTGTATGAGGAGTTGTGTGCTCTGCATGTGTATATACTTGTGTGTGTGTGCATGTTTATGTTTCTCTTTGACTAAAGCCCAGTCAATATGTGTTTAGGCTAGTTCTGAATAATTTCTTTTTAAAACTTTATTATTAGTAGTGCATTCTTGATTTTGACTTCAGGGTGATCAGGAACCTTTGTTTATGACAGCAGCATAAACCTTTGTTTATGATGGCAAAGATAGGAAAAGGTAGGGATGGATATAATGTAGGTTGTGAGAAAATGCATTTATTTCATTAAATTCTAAGGAAAAACTAAGGATTTCATTTAAACATCAGACACTTCTAGAAAGTAGAGGTTCTGCCTGTTTGTACTTGCTTATCTCTCTGCGTTTAACAAAAAGACTGAGATGAATTAAAATCTTGTTTGTCACATCTCACAGCATTTGAGGTAACATAAAGATAATAAATTTCTTGCCAAAGAAGAGGATATAAGAAGAAGTTCTTTAAATTATTATTATTATTATTATTATTATTATTTTTTTTTTTTTTTGTCTTTTTGAGATAGGATCTTGCTATGCAGTTCAGGTTAGCCTTGAACTTACTTTGTGGCCTGTGTTCGTCTGGAACTTATAACCATCCTCCTGCCTTAGCCTCCCAAATGAAGTTCTTTAAATTGTATCAAAGGGGAGAGTAAACAAAATTAAGAGTCTGAGTAAGGGAAAATAGATTTTAAATATGTATTATTAGCAGGTGCTAAAAATATTTAAGTGCCCAACTTCAAAAGATAATATGAGTGAGTGCTAAAATAAACGTAGTTAAATTTGTCTAAAAATGTTTGGTAAGCAGCATATCAAGGACAAACATCTTTGCAATAGTTTCATTAATAGACTGTATCAAAATTGAGAAAGTCTCATATTAGATCAAAGAAGTACTTAAAAATAATCCTGGGCTATAGCTTAAGTACATAATCTCTCTGTAGAATAGTATATTAAAAAATGTCAGATTGGGTAATTTGAGTGAAAGAGATCAGGATGTGCAATTCTGATTATAGTTATTTCATTTTTCTTGACCAGTAAAAGTTTTACAAAATTATTAGTCTTGATGCAGTTAGCATGACTTGAGATGACTACAATATATTGTTAATTATTAAATGAACAGGAGTCACTTGATCTTTCATATGCATGCATATAACTATTCAAATAAAATAACTCAGAAACCTAATAAAGTTCTTTGAAGTATGAGGTAGAGGAATGACATAAATGAATGATGGAATAATTAATAAACATATGTAATTTTTTCTTAGTTAAGCAGTAGCTGTAAGATATACTCAGGAATACTTTGATTTCACATTTTACTCACTTAAAATATTTACTGTGTCTATCTAGTTTTTGTTGTAAAATTGTTTAAATTATATTTTTCCTTCTTTTTGAATAAATAAGATTTGTTTACTTGATTTGGATTCTAGGCATATTTTTTCACAGAATTAACTTACTTATAGTGTGGTCTAAGTTATAACATTGTTAGATATTTGAAATATGACTCCAAGTTCAGAAATTACCTTTAAGCATAGGAAACATTTGTTCACTAAATAGATAATTTGCAGGAGCCAGAAATCATTAGCAACCTGAGTAATAATGAGCGTCATTTTGGTAATATGATGTCAAGGTACTTCCCGAGGGCTGAGGACAGAGTGGCAAAGACACCATTAATCACATCTCTCAGAAATAGTGTATCTTTTTATAACTAATTTTCTTCTCAGTGATCAGTTGAAATACTGTAAAATAGATGAAAATTAAGAATGGCAGTGTCTTTCAGTCAAATTCAGACCTATTTGTGCCTAGATGGAACCCTGAGATTTTAGACAGATACTAGTGTCTGGTTATGAAGATGTTTAAAAAATTAAGTATATGTGAACAGCTAATAATTCAGCAAGCATTTCATTTCACACAAGAAATGCTGTGCTCTGAGTATGATGTTTGAAGATGCTATATATAAAAACTCAACTCATGTATTATTTATTCACAAATACTTTACCTGAATTAAACTGCTTGGGTATCCCCTCTCCCCCAATATTGGAGATTAAATACATAGTCTTTTCACTGAGCTATAGTTTAGTTCTTTTTCATATTTTATTTTGAGATGATATAGTTAAGTTACCCAGGCTGGGCTGGAACTTCTCATTTCTTGCCTTAGTCTCATAGAGTGCTAGGATTATAGATATTCCATGTCACACATAGCTTAAATTGTATAGATTTTAAATATACAAGTCTCTAAAATTTGGTAAGTGTGTATTCTGTTTGCTTCACTTCTGTGTACCTCCAAGGCATAACATTGTGTTAAAAAAACACTTAGATAGTTCTCCTTTATGGTTGAATAATTTTCTAATTTTGGAATCGGGAGAATGCTAGCTAGCAGGAATGTAGCCCACTAGGACCCACTTCTGGCTCACTAGATCTCAAACTTTGCAGAACTAAAAACTGGTCAAAGATTGTCTGTTTGTGTCTTTTCTTTAACACTTCTGTATTATGACATGATACTGAATTCAATAATTAGTTACTTTGTTTGGATGGGTTGTCTACAAATGTCTGTAGCTCTGTCCATTTTTTCAGGATTTCCTTTATTTCAGAAGAACTTCACCACCCTGGCTGTTAGTGCTCCCCATCTTCTTCAGAAAGCTCCTTAACTGCCATTCTCCGTTGCTCAACCAAAAGATGCTGAAGTTCCACCGTAACTCCGGTGTTACTGGTGTTCTTTCACCAGTTCCTCAACATCACCTCTGTCTACCGATAAGCCTGTGGGCTTTGCTATAAAGACAGTGTTATCAGCTACAGGCTCAGTCAATGGCTCAAGCTTCTCTGTGTAGCCTTTAAAGTCTCCGTCTTGCATAATTTTATGCCACATTTTCTTCCAGACAGATCTCAGGGTCCTTAGAGAGATAATGGCCTAGGATTTCTCAGCCCCTCACAGGAAAGGAAATTGTGATGTTCTTTCCATACTCTCTTAAAGAGTTAAATCTGTATCTGAGATAGCCTTGGGAGCACTTTAGCTGTGTGCAGCTTCTTCTAGTTAGCTATAACCAGGTTGTAGCTAACTAGAAGGCTGCAGTAGAGGAGTTGTATTACCTGGGAGGAACTCAACTGAGAGCCATGAGAATTTTTCAGCCAGTTCTCCCATGATGGGGAGAGCCTTGAGTGGTAAACCTTTGTCCTCTAGATAAACCTTTGTCCTCTAGATATTTCTTCACAGTATGACAGAAAGCCTCCTTGATCCACTCAAGAAAAAGTGTTTTGTTACCCAGGCTTTTGTGTTCGGCCTTCATAAGGACCCCCACATGGCCTATTTTTCATGTTTTCTGAACACTGTAGGGGTCTCAGAGTGATAAATCAAGGGAGACTTTATCGTGAGGTCACCGCTTACATTGGCACATAGCAGTAAACTTAGCCTATCCTTCATAGGCTTGTGGGTTAGCATTTTTTCCCCCTCCTTCCTGAATGATGTATATTCTCCTGGGCATTTTCTTCCACAAAAGGCCAATTTCATCATAGTTGAAAACCGATGACAGGAAAAGCCTTTCTCTGTGTCTTCTTTTTGAAGTGGTATGTATAATTTTCAGTAGCCCTTTTATCAGCACTGACTTTTTCTCCATTCCTAGTATGCTACGAACCCCAGTTCTCTTTAAAATTACAGATTACAGATTCAGATGGGTTATAACCTGCCATCTGCCTTTCGTTTATCTGCACTATTAATAGCCTTTCTCCCTTGTTTAACACTGTTGATTGTGATTACTAATTTGAGTAACTCCTTTATCAACACTTGCTTCCTTATACAGTATAAATCTTTTTCTCTTTTGATTGTTGAGATGGTGGATTTTGACATGCTGTACGTATTAGTGAGGTTGGTCACATGAATACCACTTAGATTTCTCCACAATTTCCTTCTTTTTTAATGTGACTGCTTTCTTTACTTTTCCTTCTTTATTTAGCTTTTTTCTGGCTTTTTGGGGACCATTTGATATCAGTAATCATAGCAGTTATATAAAGCACTGACCAAAATCACATCCACAAACATGCGTACCTGGTCTCAGACTGACACATATGCTTACATGGGCTTTTCTGGCATTCAGGGACTTTGTTTACAACTGCATAAGCAGTAGGCATTTGGATTGTAACTCAAGACTTTGGTCATCAGTTAAATCTAAATTGGGTTGTAACCCAGGTTTTTGTATGTGTTCATTTGTAACTCAAGCATCCACTGTATTTGGGAAGTTTTTTCTAATATTTCTGTAAATTTTTTTATGTCCTTTGTGTTATCTTCTGATTTTTCACTTATTGTGATTAATTTTGTTCTTCATGATACCTAGCAGCTGTTTGATCTTTTGTTGTTTTCAAGGTATCCCTGAGAAATTGGTCTTTGAAAGTATCCCTATCTTCTAATTTTGATATTGTGTCTTCACATTGGTTGCTTCTGCTGCCTATACTTTCAGTATAATTTTTAATCTCCTGGATTTTTGTTTGGAACCTTTTCATGAATTTTAATTCTTTGCTAAACTGGTTATTCATGTTTTACATTATTTTATCTCTGCTGCCTTTTTATTAGTATCTTCTCTGAGCTCCCTGGTGTTTTTGTTCCCTCCATTGTCTGACTACTTAGCATCTTTTGTGAGCCCACCCAGCTCCCTACCTATCTCTTTTTCATTCTTCTGTTTTCCTTTCAAACAACTCAGCTGTGTGGGTTTTGCTTTCTTTTCCTTTAGTGCCCCATGGATTGGCTTTTGGGGAGTTGTGAGTTTTGGCCTGGTTTTCTCATGTTTCTGTATTTTATTGTTGGCTTTGTTTGGCTTTTGGTTGCTTCTAATGGAAAGACTTTGTTCCTGATATGGAACTCTACTTAGCTGATACTCTTTTCTGTGATGCACTCTTATCATGGTTAAGTATAGTCCTTTGCCTCTGTCCCATGATCCAACTACTTCTGTTAATTTGGAAGTAGGGGATGTGTTGTAATTGGCCCAGCACCCTGTTCTCTAGGAGTGGACTGTAATATTGTTAATGTTACAAGAGTAATCCAAGTATTGACATACAGAGAAAACTTATTAGGAAAATTGATGGAACCCTGGCAATATCAAATAATCAGCAGCACAAACATTGGCCAAGACAAATTGGATGTTGAAACACCATAAGATTTAATAATGTAGAAATCTACAATTATAGTAGAATTATATATACTATGTACAATTGTGCTATATAATTATGTATTAATTATAAATATATAGTGTCATACAGCAAATATTTACTAAATGTGCTAACAGTACCCACACTAATGAGAGAAAAGAAAGCAAAAGTAAGAGTTAACTATGTAAAAATTAATAAAGCTTACCTGTTGTTAGAGATGTGGGGGTTTTGGGAATGGGTAAATTCAGGAGGAAAAGCTGGAAGCAAGAAAAGGGATTA
The DNA here is from genome assembly GCF_034190915.1 of Cavia porcellus. NCBI lineage: Eukaryota > Metazoa > Chordata > Mammalia > Rodentia > Caviidae > Cavia > Cavia porcellus. The sequence goes on from NW_026947493.1 coordinate 3,259,224, forward strand.
TACTAAGGAGTAGAAAGCCCTTTATAGAATTATGTAAAGGTAGAGGAAAAAACCCAGTGAGAAATAGAAGACGAATGAAAATTAAAAAAAAAAAAAAAAAAAAAAAAAAAAAAAAAAAAAAAAAAGGAAAAAATGACATGGTGCTAAAAAATAGAAAAAATTTTAAGGAGGGGCTGGGAATTTAGTTCAGTGGCCTAAGCGCCTGCCTGGCAAGTGTGAGGTCTTGATTTCAATCCCCAGTGCCACCAAAAAAAAAAAAAAAAGAAAGAGAAAAAGAGAGTAACTAAAAGGAGAAAACAGAAAGTCCGTGTTTCTGAATGGGTGGTTTCCTTCAGTGTCTGTAGTCTGGGCCCTGTGAGGTCTTTGTTTCTCCTACCCAGCATTACTGCCTGAGGGGTGGCAAGGTAAGGTGCACCCGTGTCCCAGGTGCTCTCGCTGACCTCAGGCTGTGACAGAGTCTGTGCTGAGATGTGTCCTGATCATGCTAGAGGAACGGTGGCCAGATCTCAGCTCTGGCGGGTACAGGCAGCAGGGCAGGGATTCACATACTTAATGCTGGTGCTTTGCACCACAGCTCACTTGGGTTGACTTCTAGTGTGGGGAACAGGCTGTGTCCTTTCTAGCCTGAGCTTAAACTTCCCAAGAAATCTCTATCTGGCTCCCTGTCTACACTGTGGCTGTCTTTTACTAGTCACTTTGGGAGTCCTGGAGTAAAATTAAACTTCTTTTCAGTTGTGTGGGTCCTGGATTTAAATTATCAACCCCTTCCTGAAATGGACCATGACTGAAGGCTGTCTGGCAGTGTGGTGGGTGCCCAGGCCAGAGTTCTTCTGCTGATACCTTACCCGTGAAGGTCTATTCATAGCAGCAAACCCAGCACTGCCTTTGCAGTTGATAGTGCTCTTGGACTGTGCAGTCTCGGGTTCCTCTTGGACCTCCTGGCCCTGGGTGCTTACCTTGCTTCTGGGGAGGGCACCCTCCAATCATCAGCTGAGAAGACCCAGGAATACATTCCATACTGTTTCAGTTTTTTCTCTGTATTATGGGCTATCTCTCTAACTTCTCTGTCATCTGTCTTCTGATTTTCCTGTGAGTCCCTTCCTGATTTCTGACAACCTTTCTTCACCATTTATTATTTTTCAGTGTCTGGATTTTGAATCTTGGAGAGATTAGCAGCTGAATTTTGCTGCTAATCACCCATTCCCCTAGTTTTTCCTCTTTCAAAGACTTGAGTGAATGAATGTTATTTGTGAAGGGTAATAAATGAACTAGTTTCTGATTCTTTACATGTTTTCTCATAGTATTCTTTTTTGTTTTTGGCTTTTTGAGACAGAGTTTTACTATGCAGTGCAGGCTAGCCTTGAATTCACTATGTATACCAGCTTGCCTTGAATTCAAGGTGATCTCCCTGCCTCAGCCTCCTGAGTGTATCATCACACCCAGCCATTGATTGTTTTTTTGGGGGTGGGGGGAAGATTTTGCTCTGCAGTTCAGGCTGGCCTCACACTCCCAGCAGTGCTATCTCAGCCTCCCTACTGCTAGGATTACCGGCATGTGCCACCATGCCTGGATTCTCCTAGTATTCTGTACATTAGGTGGTAAAAACAAACAAACCCAAAAAATTCTCTAGAATTCTGAAAATACTAGTTTTAAGCTAAGTCTGTATAAAAGTAATGGAAAACAGAAAGCAGTTTTATAGGAAATACTATCTTTGTACAGGAGTTTGTCAAATCTTAAAAAGCTTCTTCTGTTCAAAACAAATGAGATCAAAGGACTAAGTGATATATATATATATATATATATATATATGTGTGTGTGTGTGTGTGTGTGTGTGTGTGTGTGTGTGTGTGTATTATATAAAGTTAAATCTCTTAATGTAAGTTTTGTAGATTTTTTTTTTGAATTGCAAAAGTTTAACAAAAAATTGAATGAAAACGTGCATGACCCATTTTCAATCATAGTGAAACTAGCCCTTATAGCCAAGCATGCACTATTTCTCTGTCAGTCATTATTTAAACTTGTTCCAAGGCTTCTAGCATGATGATACTATTTCCTCATATTACCACTAGTCTAGCATTGTTCTGTTGCCCACTAGTTGCCATCTCCACATATTCATCTATCATGGGATTCATAAAGGGACCATATCTTTGCAGTATTCCTTGTACATGTCTGCCACCATTTAATTTCATTGATAACTTTTTGTCCATAAGTTTGTTCAGCTTGGGAGGGTGAGCTTTGCTCTTCTCATGTATTCCATGGGCTCGGAGCTTTGGAAGGGAATCTGCAGTTGTTTGGTAGATTATTTGGTAGGCAGTAACTTTACAGGATCTACTGACTTCAGGCATTTTCTTTACATATCTTTAAGCTAGTTTAATAGTACTGGTTGCAGGAAACCAGCAGAAGAGCCTTTGCATATCGCTAAGATATATATCCCTATTTCATATCAGATAACTTTTTCCGTATAGCGTCTGTTACTCTGAATTTGTAGATGGCAGTTTTAGGGAGGATTTCAAGAGCACACAGAATTTCCATTTAGTTCTAAAGGTTTTCCTTTTTCTCTGGAGTTGGCATCTCTCCTCAGCTATTCTACCCCTCTTTGTAAATTGAGAACTGTAAAGTATGATTTTTTAGGTTTTTGTCATCTGGAAGATAATGAAGAGTACTTTCAGAAAAGCAGTGATTTTTCTCAGGGCCCAGTACTTAAAAGCAGTGATTTTTCTTAGGGCCCACTTGGACAACTGTGAACTACTTCAGTTCTGTTAAACGTAGTTCTCAAACTAGCCGTTTTAGTCTTCAGTGAGCTTGACTTCTTGGCATTCTTTTCAAGACAATTGGAACTATTTAGTTTTGAGAGATAAATTAGGAATTATTTGGTCATCGTGTACCAAATGATACTTATAGAAAAGCTGCTGAATGTGTACTGGTCTTGTAGCCCTAGTTCAGCTTTAATGATGTTACAGTGCTTATCTCCTTCCTTTTTCATAAATATTCATTCTTCTAAGTTAGGCTTTCCTAAGACACACACGCACATGTACATATGCGTGAACATACCCATGTTTTACTTGAAGTCTTGGTGCCAGAAATATTTGAGGTTTTCCAGGTTTTTTTTGTTGTTGTTGTTAATTTTGGGATCTTCACTAGTTGAATATCCCTAATTTAGAAATATAAAATTTGAAATGCTCCAGAACCTAAAACTTTTGAGCACTGATATGACATTCAAAAAGTTTCAGATTTCAGAGTAATTTGGTGTTTGGAGTCCCTCATTAAGGATACTCAGTCTCCACATATACACACACATACCATATACACAGAAGTCCTCTGTACATGTTGTATTTTTATATATATTTTAGATTTACTAGAATTATGTAAGTAGTTGTAGCTGAAATGCAGCAAGACTGAAGCAGTTTTCTTTGATCACATCAGCATTAGTTTTACTACAGGAATTGTAATATACTCAAAAACACGTGTTTTCTTCTTTAATAGAGATAGAGATGTAGTCTAGTCTGAGTAACGTGTTGTTACCAGTTTAGCCTTCGTGCATTAAAACAAAATGAAGTACTCACACTTGAGATTTTTTCTGTGATAAGTTTGTTAACTATTGGACCAAGTGAATTTTACAATAAAATGAGAAGTTTATATTTCAGGGGTAGGTTATGTAATTGCTTTCCTGAAAATAATTTGTTTAGTTTTATGAATAAAATTTATTCATGTAGGAAAAGTGTGAAAATTCATGAGTGGCATGTTAAAATACTAAGAATCATATTCATATTTTTGTGAAGCAGGAAGACAGACTGAGGAATGGAAGGCCAGAGTTTTGATCTCCCTATTCTATGATAGGGTATTAAAGTTAATGAGAGTAAACACTGGATAGCTTTCAACAAACAGAAAACCTGTCTTGATGATAGCTGGCTACAAACTGAGACATTTTCATTTTTAAAAACTCCAAAAATATGAAAGAGGACTCTGTTATGTTTTTGATAGGAGGAATGTGAATTAATATAACCTGCATAGAAAATCATATGGAGGTTCCTCAGAAAAGCTAGATAGAGAACTAGTGTACTACCCCACAGTTGCATTTGTGGGTTTATATCCAAAGGAAAAGACACCAGTATGTCATGACATTTATATCCCCTTGTTTATTGCTGCACTGTTCATAAATAGCCAAGGAATCAAAATAAGTCTGATGTTCATCAGTGTATAAATAGAGGAGGAAAATGTGGCATATATGTGCACAACAGAGTATCACTTATCCATAAAAAGAATAAAATTTTGTCTTATGCAGCAATGTGTGGAGCTGGGAGACATCATGTGAAATAAGTGTGGCACAGATAAAACCAGTACCTCATGTTCTCACTTCTGTGTGAAAGCTGATCTCTTAAGAGTAGAGTAGTAGTTACCAAAGCCTGGAAAGGGTACATAGGGGCCAGCAGAAGGACAGAATATGCACATGGGGAAGCAGTTGGGTGGGAGGAGTAACTTCTGGTGTTCTGTAACACAGGAGATAGCAGTCATTGACATTGATAACTATACATTTAAGTGGCTGGATAGGATTTTGAAAAAAAGTGTTTGAGGTGGTAGATGTGCTAATTACTCTGATCTCACTATTGCACAATGTATGTGTTTAGAAATGTCACACAGTATTTGGGAAGTATGTATAGTTACGCGTCAATTAAAAATAATAATTCCATAAGTAGTGTTAAAGTGGCGTTAAAATAACATTTTTACTTTTCCAGTTTTATTCGTGTGCATCAGAGTTAAAAGTATTATTAAAGACTTTCTGTAATTGCCAAGTGCATATATCATTGTGTTCTTTTTCTTTTTTTGCTTCCTATAAGACTTCAGGCTAAAAGTGAAAGTGTGAAATCAGTCATTCCATGCAAATGATGACTCAGTGAAACCAGAAATAACATTTTTATTCTGCATCACTAGACTGTACACTTAGGATTTCTGGAAATTTTGGTAGCACAGCACTACGAACATAAGCACAACTGTGCACATGTGCTTGTCTGCATAGAGTCTGTCCATGACTCAGCTTTCTTCAAAAAACCAAACTCTGCTTACAAAAGAAACACAGTTCATTGTGTCTGCAAAAGAATTTACTTTTATAAGTAGCTTCCCTGAGATATGTAAACTTTCCTAACAATAATTTAAGGGTAAAGCTATAGTCTCTTGCACTGCTCTACTGATTAAACAGCCTGGCCCATCTTCGTCCTCCAGTCATCTATTCACCTGTTTGTTCCTTCCTGTTATGGTTCCCCCACCTGTTTTACATTTTCCTTCACTGTATTCTAGGACCTTTGTTTCCTCAAATGTTTATCTTTCCCTGAATACCTTTCTTGGTCATTCTTTGGAAAGCAGGTTGGTCTTCCTTTTAGGTTGACTTCTTAAAAGAGTATGTACAGTTAAATTCATACATATATATCCATCTTTATCTACTTATCTCTACCTCAAAACCACACATTGTAAACTTTCAGAAGTTAGCTTTCAACAGATTTTAACAATGCTGGCAGCCTTCTAGCTGCTCTGAGATTAAACAAAAAACATCTTTTACTCCTGACTCAGGCAGCTGTGTGGACCTTCTGATCGTGTCCCTTTCCTTTGTGTTAGTTCTCTAAGGGTGGTGTGAAGGGGCCCAAGTGAACACCGCACATGAAGATGGTTTGTGTCACTAAGCATAAGGAACTTCTGTTTTTTTAAGGGAAATTCCTCCTAAATTTGTCACAAAATTTGCCATGGACTATGTCATTGCTGTTTTCATGTACAATAAACAAATCTGTTCTCTAGGCCAGTCAGCAAAGCTGCCTTTCTTTTCCAGATTTTTCCTCACAAAAATCCAAAGGAAAATTGTTGGTGCAGAATCGTATGTTTCCAGGTTACGAATCCTAAGACACACAGATACCTGACCACACCCACAGGGGAATGTCTCCTGACACAACCATGAAGGGGTCTCTTTACTGTGTTCACCACTCACTTGCACATTGCTTTGCCTTCTGCCTAGTTTTCTATGAGTATATCACTCTGTCAGGACCCTAATATGTTACCAGTTCTAGTCTACTTCCCTTAGAAAATACTTTAGGACTATTTTCAGCAGGATGATATATAGAAGGGTCAGCTCAGTCTGCCATACTTACCTGAGATTTTCACTGTCAGTCACCTTGAGAAATCCCCAAAATTTCTAGGTTTTTACCATAGAAATTGATGTGTATTTATCCTTAAGGTTTCTTTCTTTTCTCCTAATGGTTTAATGATATGGTATTCTTTTTTTTTTTTCTGTGCTGAAAATCAATCCCAGTATGTCATGCAATCTAGAGGCATACTCTATCACTGATTCTACTCCAAGGCCTCCTTAAGTTTCCCTGTCAATCTCTGTAAAAGATAATGTGTGACTACATAACTAACCTTGTGTAAAACTCTGTATTTCACATTCATCTGATGAAATCTAAGAATTTGATCCAGAATCTGAATGCTGTATAGTTGCAGCTCATTAGCCCCAAAGGGCTGACAGTGGTAAAACATGTTGCAGTTAAGATTAAAGATGTTCATTAGCCACCAGGTAGAAATAGTGAAAATCATAGTATAGGCATAAAAGAATGAGGAGAGGGCATAAAGTGACACAGAAGTATGCATAAGTACAGGATACTTTGGGTAGCCCTGGACTTTGGGTGAGGGGGGAAATGTTTGTCCTATAGATGTGTTGTGTCTGTTGCTTGTGCAGAATGAAAATCATGGAGCCACTGGACCAGACCATGAGCCCAGAACAGGAAGTTCATTAATTTTCTTAAAGAGGATGTTATGTACTTTTAAAATTCCTATAAAACTTTGAAGAACTGGTAATCCTTTGTTATCTACATAGCACACAATCGAATTTTTACCAGATTTAAAAAACTAAATTTTGCTGTAGTTTAGCAGTGTTGGCAGACTGTCCACACTATAGTTGGGTTTTTGGGTTAATACATATGAAGCACTGGGTACAGTGCCTTGGTTACTGTAAATGCTTTACACATGCTACAACCAGGAAGGATCACTTTTTACTTTCTTTGAGACACAGTGGCAACCTCAGTTATTGAAAGCCATATACTTAGATGAAGCTTTAAAAGCAAAAACAAAGACGAAAAAACTACCCACAAGAATATTCTCTGAAACCTTAGTTTGTTTTGTAGTGGCAGTGACTGTCCAATGATGTCACTCCTACAGGATGTCAGAATTGAGACCCAGTCATGAAAGCTTCATTGCTGAAGTAACGTGGAGACCCCCCCCATGTGTAATACAGTCAATTTAAATTACTGTCTAAAAATTAATTGAAATGTGTTTCTTTTAACCCCTTGATTTTTTTTTTTTTCTCATTGCCTGCCTTTTGACTATTTTTCTCCATCTTTGGGTTCTTAAAATACAGTGTTTTTTTTTTTTTTTTTTTTTTTTTGGGTTATATCCTAAGTCCTGAGTTTCAGTTTCGATTGTTTTAATAACAAATCTCCGATTAGGGACCCTTGATGATCATAGTTGGCACTGCAGTGAGAGAACCAGGAATGGAAAAAATATTTTAAGTGCAAGCCACTGAATTATCTGACTTTTTTGATACCTATGATAAGTGACTGATTGAGGAGGACATGAAACTACTCGCAGGAAATGGATTTCTGTTAATATCACAGAATTTGCTCAGGTTTAATGGGGACCATGTAGAGGAAAAATATTCAGGAGAGACAGAATGTCCTAACTATGATGATTCCTGCCTCTTTGTTTGCTCTTCGCTCCCTAGGACCTCTTGTGATGATTAGATTACTCTCTCCAGGCATTGGTTGGGATTATGAACTCCCAGCCTGAACTTTGTTGACCCTGAGACAGTCCTAACAGCCCAGCTGTCTAGGCAGCAGGCCTCTGGAAGCCTGAGGCAGGATAATTGCAGATTAGAGCCCTGCCTGGTCAAGTTAGACTCATAGCAAGAGCCTATCTCAAAAATAAAAGGCAAAAAGGTTCAAGGTTCTAGTTCCCTGTGAAATCCTAATTATTAGAGGGAAAAAATGACCAACTAACCAACTAACCAACTGATAGCCAACTAACCAACCAGCCAGCCAACCAGCCAGCCAGCCAGCCAGCCAGCCAGTCTGATATAAGGCTGGGTGTACTTCAGTGGTAGAAAATATACTTAACTGTTACCAGGCTCAGGGCTTGATCCTCAGCACCAACAGAAAAACAAACAGCAGTGAAATAGCCTGTTAACTGCAAAAGAAAAAAATGAATATAAAGAAATACTGCAATACTTCATATGCTTCTGAAATACAAGTTTCAGCTCCTGAGAATCCTAATTAAGAGATTGGAGAAGCTTACTGAGTATCTTTCTAGTACCCAATAAGCCAGTATGTCTTACACAGGTGAACTTTGCCTCCATTCTTCACTTCAAACCTCCCTCCATATTTATTCCCACATTACAGCCATCTACTGCTAAAGATAAACACAGCCAGACGTGAGGTAAGTGGTGGATCGTTTTATTCTGTAACTACTGCCAGTTGAGCAAAGAGCTGAGGTTGATGCTGATTTGTATAGAAGTAGTTTGGGCATTCAAATCGGCATTGTTCCTTTAGTGCACCAATTTGATTTTTCTTTCTTTCTTTCTTTTTTTTTTTTTTTTTTTGAGTATAGTTACTGATCATTTAGCATTGGGCACATTATATTGATTCCAGCAAAATTGTGCCATTCTCTTTTCATTAATATAATTGGTCTTAAAATCAGCTTTTCTCCTATGTTCTTTTGTTTTGTCTGCTTCTTTTCTGTTTATCTTGTCTTTGAATTCACTTGCCTCTCTTTCACCTACTAGAATAAAAAGGCTAATATTAATCTTGGCCTTCGGGTGAGTTTGCCAACAGTGGTACTGACTGGGTTATAAGTTTTAAAAACCATGGGGATGGCTTTATTGTGGCTGAAGAGGATTTGAATGAGGAAAGTTGTAAAGAAGCCACAGATAAAGTCCCTAAATCTCTTTGAGAACATTGTGTGATTTGTCAGTTGTCAGCCTTTGTGAACTGCTGATATCATTCATCAGGAGAGCGAAAAATTTCTATTTAAATGTTTGATCATTTGTCTTCAGAATATGTGATTTTCAACTTTTTAAAAGAGTCACAAACCTTACAAGCAATAATGAGTTTGGTTCCCATTGGCAGCACTGACCACTGGGGAGTGCTTACTGGTGAAATATAGGCTGACTTGACTGAGATTCAGTGCTGCTTACACACTCCTTAGGGTCATTGAGTTTGCATTAGGCTTGAATGTTGATGGGCAGAGAACCTGCAATGAAATTTATTTCTGTTTGCTGTGTTCTGTGTAAAGATTTATCCCTTTTTGTTTTTGTGAGGTATAAATCTGTTTTATTGTGGGCCAAAAACTTGGATGAAAGAATAAAGTGGGTATTTTCTCCATAGATAATGTAATTTAACACGCCTTGTGAGACTTGTTCTATGTTTAATGAAAATTATAATTTCATAAATTGGTTTTGAATTACTTTAAAATTTGATTTCTAATATGGCAGTGTTGATAGGAAGCAGTTACACAACTAATAAAGACCAGGTTTTTGTTTTTTGTTGTTTAAAAGTAAGATTTTGGGAATGTTGTCATTCTTTTTTTCTACCTTTACTTATTTTTGTCTTCTTTGCCTACTCTGTTTTCACTGTTTTCTGGTTAACTGTGTGTTCTTGTTCAAAGCTTTTCTCCCTAGAAACCTTTGCCTAGCATGGGAGGTAGAGTGACAGATAAGCAGAGTAGTGTCACAGAGGTGTATAAATTTGTTTGGTGAAAGACTAAGATCTATCTAGGTTTTGTTTTCAGTGTAGGATTTTATGAGATAAAATGATTGAAAGGTGACTTATACATTAGCAATTTACAGATATCCTTAGGAAGTTTTCTTTCTTTTTCTGTTTTTTATTTTTGGTGATCGAGATTGAGTATAGGACAGGGTTAATTCTTTACCTGATTCTACTCATTTTAGTGGTACTAAATAGTCATTAGAAGACTTAAGTTTTTCCTAACAGCAGTTAAAAATTGGCCTCAATAAATCAGTCTTCAATTTTGAAATAGTTTTTGTAGTCTTTTGTTTAAGAGAATCAGTCAAAATTCCATTAGTTAGTTTTCTCAAACAGGCATTTTTTACTTTAAAAAGAAAACAATAAAAATGATACAAAATTTCAAAACAAGATAAAGATGGTTAACAATTGTTAATATATTGCGTATTGTTATCTTCAAAGTAGTTGCTCAGATTACAAGATACAGACATGAAAAATAGATCAAACAATGTAAGCACAAACCATTCTTTTCAACGAGCTAATAGAGATTAGTAGTGTAATTATCTTAGCTATCATATATTGTTTTCCCTTCCTTTCTCCTTTCCCCATCCCAGTTGTTCTTTGCTTTTGAGCAGTTTCTTTCACTTTTACAATATTTATTGTACATTTTGGATCTTATCAGATATGTGATTTTAAAAAGATATTTCCCCATCACCCCAAAGAAAACAGGTTTTTTTTTTTTTTTTTTAAATAATGTGTCAGTGCTGAATTTTCTCTGCAGAAATATTCAACTTTACAAATAACTACTTTAAAATATAATAACTTCAGGGAAAGGTTATTATTTGGGACCAGTTAAGATACACTTGAATCTTGAGACTATGTGAAGGGAAATAAAGAGAAGGAAAATGATTGCTAAAGATAACATAGGAAATATTTTTTCTGCCTCTTATAACTACAATAAAGAGGTGATGGCCTCTGAAATTACCAGCATGATGAATGTGAACATACTTTAAAATTAAGATACTGTGGAAATCATCCTAAATCTGGATATTGGTGCATAGAAGTGTATTATCTCACGTATTAAGGGAAATGGAATACATTTACATGCTCTTCGAGAGATTTAGTTTAAAATGATCAGCTTTTGAAACTTGGAGAATTTTAGGGAGTCTCTCTAAAGGCAGTGTTCCTTTATGTGGGCAGAAAATAATGATAATACTATCTCTAGGGGAGGGCAGTCCCTAGCTTTTTGGTTTATTTGTGAAGTTAATGGACTATGTATTTTGCTTTTGAGATTTTAAGGAAATGTTGCATTGTGGGTAGAAATCACTTGGTCACTTTTTTTTTTTAAAGCGAGTTGTAACTTGAATTTATTGTTTAGGTCAGATTTTTACTATTTGGACATTTTTTTAGTCATGGCCATTTTGGCTTTGGACTTGTGGTTAGCTATTTTGTCTTTTCAGTGGAATTGTCAGTATTGTACGGAAAAAAATTACATTTTTTTGGTTTTTCTTTAATTGAGTTTAAGCTAGGCAAACCTTTCTATTTACTCTGACCAGTCATCTAAATTATTTTAACTACCTTTTTTTTGTCTTTTGACAAAATTTGATGTTGTACTCAACTTTGAGTACAGATACTTTTTTTCTTGTGAAAACTTATGTTTAAAGCAAATTCTAAAATTTTAGTTTTTATGCATGAACCATTGGAGTTTTGAAGCTTTTTACAATTTTAAGCTTTTAAAAAAAAGCTAATAACAATTATCAGTTCAAAATTCAGGCTGATTGCGTAAATTATTTAAAATTAGAACATTTGAGTGTTACTTATTGAAAATATTGTTATATCTATGATAAAATATATTTTTACATATTTATATAAAACATATATTTGTGTATTTTTTAGTTGTTTCTTTAAACTAGAGTAGTATACATTCCCTTTGGTAATTTCAGGGAAAAATAAAAGTTTCAATAAGAAAATTAAGACAATTTAGAATCTAATGACATAAAAATATAGTCAAGCTTTGTATTGTGAGTAACTTGGTTCTGCAGGTATTCTGTAAGATAAGCAAACATTTTAAAGAACTTTTGACTTAATAAAGGAGCTGTATTTTGCAGCGTGAAGAGTGTGTCATGGCAAGTGTCACATCATCACAGCTGGTTATTCTTTTTCTTTCTTCCTCTCTCTGTCTCTGTCTCTCAATGCTTTGATACACAAATGCGTTGGATTATGAGTGGAGTGAATTATTCTCTCAAACCAAGATTTTATTCTAATTATAATTTACATTCTTGTAAATAGCTATTCATTACTTTTTCTTGCTCAAATTGTAGTTTTGATTTAGAAGAACCTTCTAAACCACATTTGCAACCTAGGATCCTGTCAACAGTCTTAATTACTTGTTGATGGCAGTAGAGGAAAGAAGCTACTTGGTTTAGGATCACATTCCCCTTTAGTTCCCTCTTGAAAAAATAACAGATTGTTTGTAGACTGTTGATTTATTTTGTAGCATGTACATATGTACATTCCTCTCTGCTTTTAACTAAAACTTCTCTCTAGCCTCTAGCATATCTAGTTTTCTAGCTGATCTAGTCTTCATACAGTCTCTTGGCATTGAGGGAATGAATACCTTTGACTTTTGACTGGCAGCACTTAGAAAGACTCCATAAACTAATAAGGTTTTACCATAACTATATTTGTTGACCAAATTAAATTGCTTCCAAGGAGCTGTGTTTGTTCATTCTCTATGAAGCTCACTCTAAATCTGTTCCCCATAGGAATTCTTGCAGAAAATCTTATATCAACTTTCTATTTACCATTCAAAGCAAAATTAAAAAAAAAAACCTCCTGCAAATACTACAGAAAAGATATCATATTGATTTTGTCTAAAGAGCACCCAAATCTCTTAGCAAATCAACATCAAGAAGTGTCTGCATCTGTGCCTCAGCATCTCTGTGAAAGCTGTTGGAATAATAGGTTATTAATCCTTGTATGCAAAACAGTTGCTGTAACATTGATTATATTGAGGTTTATTTTTCTATACTGATATTACAGAGCTAACTATGCTTTTTTTTTTCCCTCTCTCTTTAATTGGCTCTAAGCATTGCAAATAAGGCTAGGAAGCACTAGTATGTGATCTCTAAAGCCATCAGACAGTCTCCTGTTTCCTGTAGAAGACATGAGCACACAGGATGAGAGAGCCAGTGAGCTCCAGGAATGTCAACTGGATATGAGCCACAAGTTAAAGAGATGATGAGTCCCCAGGGCACAAAAAGTCCCCAGGGCACAAAAGTTTACATATTAGAAACCGAAGTAACAGCCTCTAAAAGCAATTTAATTGCTACCTTAATTGAATTATGCAGATTGATCCTTCTGCATGTCATTCTTCCTGCATTTTGCAAAGATGCTTTTCTCTCTACCTGGCTAGCCAGCTCAGGTTACTCAGGTAGTTTCCCCCATCCTCACTGTCACTCATCATTGAGCCAACCCTTTCTTCACAAGATTATAAATTCTGGGAGAGGCCTTAGTTCAGGGCTTCTTTCCGCATATTCTCATGGGGATTGGATTTAGGATCCCCTGGCTTCCCTTAACGTTGAATATATCTTGGTGTCTTTACTTTTGCTGTGGGTTGCACTGGAGTTGATAGATTGAAATTAACTTGCCGAGATTCCAATGAAGTCTCGATGGGATTATAAATATAACTTTTTGGATTGTGAGAAAGACTGAAAAGGAGTTAAAATACTTAGATTATAGTACACAGTATTTGGGATTATAATATAAAGTCATGGTTTATGCTTTTACAAGTGTTAAATGATAATTTTCCAAAAGGTAAAATGTGTGAAATATTTTATTTAATTAATAGGGAAATGAGTAAGATTTTATGTCTGGTTCAAAAAATATTTAAAACCTTAGATGTTCTTAAGTATAACAAAGAAATGTTTTCTGTGTTAGAAAGAAAACTGGTGAATGTCTCGCAGAGCCATTGATCTTTGTGGTTACCTGTTCTGTTAGAAGTTATTTATATCTCACTTGGATAGAAACCCTCAAGTTAGCAAGTGCCTTCCCTAAGGCTGGTTACTCTCCAGAGTAGTAGAGAGTGGCTTCAGGTGCCTGTGATGGGCGCAAGTGCCTTTCATCTCCTGTGAAGTACTCCACTGATGTGTCTGGTTATTTTCCATATTCCAAGGTTTGTATCTTTTTCTCATATAAATAGGGAAAAAGAATGACATGATGTTCGCCTTCACAAATAAGAAAAAGTAGATTAGGCAAAGAAGTTTTACTTTGGCAATGTTTCATGTGAAAAAACCATTTCATATTATTTCTGTGATAAACAAGGTCCTTCTCCCCCTATCATTTTCTCCTGGTCTGTAGCATTTAGTGCTGTACCAGAAACAATGGTAGAGCTAAATTTTGTTGAGTTCATGTCTCAAAGCCTGTGTTTGCCCCCACAGCTGAGTGGAAGGAGCTCTGAGTAGAACTGTGATCCACTTAGTATTTCAGCTGCTGACTTAGTGAATCATTTTATATTTTCATATTTGTGAGGTGAAGTTCTGTTTTGAGTGGTGGAATTGTGGAAGATGGCTGTGTAAATTTTGCTAGTAATACTAGGTAAGGTTTGTTATTTACTCTGTGATGTAGACTCTTAGGCTTGCAGAACTGGGAAGGACTTTAGAGATCATCCATTTATGGATGAGGATGAGAAGATAAGTGACTTGCTGGACTAAGTCTTTAAGAAATAAAATCCATGCCTTCAGAACAAGCCTTGTACCTTCTGAAGTGCATGACTAATTGTGAAGTATAGCCCTTGGAAAACTATAATCTTTATTTAATATTTACTGTGAGTCGGTTATGATAGAACTGTGGGGGACTGGCAGTGGCTGAAAAGATAAGAAGTATGAAATATAAATGGCCTTTATTTTGAGAACACGGAGATAACCAACACCACCCCCCCCCCCCCCCCCCGAGTCCGGGGATATCTCTAGTGGACACGTGGCGTTGGGGAGTATATAAGTAGCCTAAGCTTAGGGTAGTGCTCTAGGGCCATTAGAGATGCACAGGTATTTCATTGGCACACGTTTGGCACCAGGGGCAGATTCCGAAGGGTGGGGGGAAATAGAGTCACAGGTAAATCTCTAGGGGCAGGGGAGGTTCCGGTTGAGGCTTTTTCTTGGCTACAGTGTCCCGTCTGGGCCAAAACCCTTTCAGGTTACTTTGGTTAATGTGCCAGATCTTTAAATCACACACACAGGCACACACATGGTAATACAAATGCAGTTCTTGTTCTTGAGAGTTTAAGACTTAGTTGAAGAGACTAAGTCTTATTATTGTTTTGCAAATAACTCATAACATAGGGAAATATAGAGTATTCAATAAGTGGATGGGAATAAATGCTGTAGGGATTTATAAGAGCAAAGGGTCTGAGATGAAGATGCTAAGAAGGCAAATAAACCATGCAAAGCAACACATGATTAAGGGAACAGAGGAAGATGGTCAGGAAACATTTGTTTTCCTTGGGAAGGAGAAGTTGGTGTAGTACCACACTCACTTCTACCTCATCACTTAATCCTAGTGGTATCATTTTGTTTTTGGTTTTTTTTTTTTTTTTTTTTTTGGATTTTAAAAAAAATTTTATTTAAAAGGAGAAAGAGAAAAAACAAAACAAAACAAAGCGGTGTAAGGGTACAAGTAATACAGAACTACAAAAAAAAAAAAAAAACCAGTAAGAAATCACCAGTTAATAGATTACATATTATCATCTTAGAGATAGTTGCTCAAGTCACACTATCAAAGCATACAAAGTGGACACTCAAACAGTGAGACTGCAAACAGTTGTGTTCAATGATCCAACCAAAAACATTAATATGGTCAGCTATTTAACACCCCTAAACACACAGTGGTATCATTTTGGTTTTGCCATTGATGTAATAAGTTTGCTTGATAGTGCTGTTAAAAGTTAATCTAAATTGAATTTTGGTTAAATTACTCATACAGTTTTTAGATGACCCAGACGACTGCGTTTGTGTTAATAACACTTGGGGTGTTGGCTAGACATAATCCTGTCTAGTCATATAGTAAGCGACTACTTAAGTATGTATTTCCTAGAAGAGTCCTCTAGTAAAATAAATATCTAATATTAAATCTGTTTCTTTTGCTTGTGGGGACAAGTAAAATTGTAGAAAAGTTCATAGATACACGCTCAGTTTTCAAGCCCATTTTGTGTGTTTGTTTTAGCAGGAAGGTTAGCATTTTGATTGATGTTTTTGGCAAGGTTAAAAGAAGCAAAAATTAATTTTTTTATTGTTTATATTAATAAATATTAATATTTCACAATTCTAGTTGCTTTTTCTTGGGTCCTCTGCACATCTTATGTATTCTGATTTTTAAATATTTAAAATTTCATCTCCTGAAGTAGAAAGTGGAAGTGAAATAACTTAGAATGATAGAATTTTGTCAGTGATAGTTCCCTGACACCTTTTTAAAGGGAAGGGAATAGTGTTTGCATTGTGTTTCTAGCATTAGGAAGGTGACAGTTTCTTTAAGCGCTAATGACATCTCAAGCAAACATTTAAAATGTGCTACTTTTGTTTTGTATATGAGAGATACAATTGGTATTCTACTTTTTCTTACTGAATTGTAACTGTTCTGTCTGAAAAAAGTTTTTAGTAGGTATAGGCCAATTGAAGAAAGGCAGATATCTTTGTGTTTGCCAACATTCTCATGTAATAATGGATCACGCCGGGTGGAAATGATTCAGGAAGATTCAAGGGAATCGCTTCATTTCCATAACTGAAGAATTGTGACCCTATCCAGGAACAGAGTTAAGAATTACAGTGTGTGTAGAAATACATGCATGCACACATACTCACACAGAAATACTTCTAGTGATCTGGAACCATATAGTGTGTATGTGTGTGTGTGTGCACGTGCCGTTCTGCTGGTCCAGCGTTTATTTCGAACTGTGCAGAGAGGCTTGGACTTGGTTTTGTGTTTTATTAGTTGGAACTTATTCATAGTGCATGTACATTCAGGGTCACTTCTTGGTATTCACACCTTCAGAGCCAGGCTTGGTTAAGAGGACTTCAGAGTTCCAGATGACTTTGTGTCTGAAAAAACCCCATGAAGTATTTCAGCATCCTGGTGCCTGCACATCGAGTCTTTTCTAGCCTCATTCCTATGGTCTTACCCTTGTCCCTGCCTTAGGATGAATGACTTTGTTTCATGTTGCACTAAGTGGAAACCTTGCCTCAGAATATCTAAAATACAAATAGCTCTTAGGATAGAAGCAGAACAGACGGGAGGGGCATTCAAAGGGACATGTTTAACTTGCAGTTATATGAAAAGATTTTTTACTTTATGTTTTCATTTTGATCAATAGGGATTAATTTGGCAAGTAAACAAAAACGGATTGTTGCCATGTAAATTTTTGCCCTAGAGATGATTATTTAGCCCTAGGTGCTGAATTTGTCGCAAAGAATTGTGATCAAATAATTTCTCATCAAATTGGCAAACATTTGCTAAAACTGTCTTTAAACAGTTCTCTTGAACACTTAAAATTACCTTATTGTTGTTCTTATGTCTGAATCTAAATTCAAGAAACTCAATCTTTTTTTTTTTTTTTTGGGTCTTTTTCCTTTTTTATCGGTACTAGGGATCGAACTCATGACTGCCTGCTTGCAAGGCAGGCGCTTATGCCACTGAGCTAAATCCCCAGCCCGAGAAAGTCAATCTTATGAAGGGAATAAAATGCCAAAGTGTCAGGAGTGTTCAATTATTTTATGTAAATACAAACCCATTTACTTTGAGGAGAATCATTATACCTTTTAAAATAAGATTGATCAACACGTTTCTTAGAATTTCTTTCATTGAGCTAGTGAATAGATATTTTTATTCTTGAAATATTGCATTTTATTCTCCTTATTAATGACTTTTCCTGTATATGAGTAAATAAATCATCAGACAGCTAATAGTTGTGTTTTTCACAGAGCATTTAAGTGCTTATGATCACTAAACAAAGCAATACTATAGATTAAATGTGTTGTGAACTACACATGAAAGCAATGTCTTTTTTATTATCTGTAACTCTAATAGAAAGAAAATGTTAATTTAGGGTAATGAAATAGGCCTCCAAGTATGATGGGTGAACAGACCATTAGGTTAATTAAAATGAGGATATGTATCACTGCTGTAGTGGAACTACCATTGTGGAGGAGACAGATTTATTTAGTGCTTGAATAGTAAAATTCAGTGTGTCACTCCCAGCTTAGATTTACTACAGAAAAAACAAGATTAATGACAAGGGTAATTTCTTTTTGTTTCATTTACTTTTACCTGTCACATTACTTGTTACTCTAGAGAGCCTGCCAGTTAAAGGTGAAAATGTATGCAATCTTAAATCAATTTTAACTGTAACTTTTGCTTTTCTCTCTGTACATTATCCCAGATGAATTAACTATGAAAACAAGATTAAATAAAGAGTGGTCCATGCAGGTTTTATAATACAACATTACCTAAGTGAGCAACTTAAAATTTATTGATTTGTGAAAATGCAATTGAAATGACGAAGGAGACTTCTTAGTGATTAGTTCTTTTCTTTGTTTGATCCTGTTGGAAACTAGTTTTGTATAGTTTGTTAACCAGTTGAACAACTTACTATTTGAATTTACTTAAGAGTTGAATGCCTCACTAGCAAATGTATTATAAAAGGTTTTTTTAGTGGTACAGGAGACTGAATCCAGGGCCTTGAACATACTAAGTGAGTGCTCTGACACTGAGGTCTGTTCCTGCCTGCTAAATCGTTTTTGAGAGCTTTCTTTCCTATGAGGAATCTTAGTGTACCACCAACTATGAGGTAGCTTTTCAATAAATGCCTTCTTCTATTTTGACTAAAAAGTCGTGACATGTCTTTAAACAGATACTAAGTTCAGTATGCTCTTGAGCTATTCAGTTTCTCCCAGCATATGCCTAATATAATGTATTAATTTCTATTCAGGTCTTTGATCCAGAATGACAGCATCTGGCTTAATAGTCAACCAACCTAATCATCACTGTTGGCTCTTTGCCTGTCATCTGAATTATGAGTGCATACATTTAGTGATTTATAAAGCAAATGATAATAAATCTAATGATGTATGTGATCACTCAGTCAATCTTTGATTGAATTCCAGTTCGAGCCTGGTATTGTAGTAGGTATCTTCATTTGCATATGGCTTTCCATGGGAAGTTGTATATATTTAGAAAAGAATCACTTTCTCTGAGTGTTATGAATTAGAAAACCTTCCAAAGGGCAAGATTCTCTTTCTCTTGTTTATCCTGTTTTTCTGGGAAAGTGTTATTGATGATAGTAGAACATTTTTAAGGAATTTATATATTTTACGTATTTAATATTTTTGGTATGTGAACATTGAATTTGATATAAAAATTTAATGCTTATTAGAAAATGATCTTTACTCTGTAGCTGGATTCAATGTAGAAATTTTTCTAAATAATTGATTTAGAACATTTAACAGGTCTCATTTTGTCTCACTTTCTCTATGTAAGATTCATTTAATCTTATTAAAGAAGAAATTGTAAAGATTCATTCTGAGCTAGGCCAGAAAGCTATAGCAGTGAAAGCTGGAAGATTTAGAAACTCACTATACATTTGTTTCTTTCTTTATGCCTGCTCTTTTGTTTTCTACCTCTGTGCTGCCTTCTCTGTCTGTTTTCTGCTTCATTGATTCTGTGTACTCATAACCTAGTAGTGGCTCATCATAAAGTGTTACATTGTGCATTGGCATTTGTCATCTGTTGCTCACTACATTGTTTTTCCTCTTTCTTAGTACACATTCTTGAGTGAATGACTACTTGATTTGCGTTGACCAAAGTAAAGTAATTTATGCTGAAGAAACAGATGACTCACAGATTTTTCATTCATGCTGCCTGTTGCTCATGGATTGGTCAGAGGCTCTGTCATGTTAGCTTGGAAGCACTGCAGGTGGTGGTGGGGAACTGTCTAAACAGCTTCCATCCCAAAATGACACTGCATTGAGGAAAACAA
This sequence comes from Cavia porcellus, assembly GCF_034190915.1. Classification (NCBI taxonomy): domain Eukaryota; kingdom Metazoa; phylum Chordata; class Mammalia; order Rodentia; family Caviidae; genus Cavia; species Cavia porcellus. Next base: position 3,279,018 of record NW_026947493.1, read on the forward strand.
GCTGCTTATCTACATATGGTGTGAGTAAGGGAAGGCAGCCCCATTCTCCTGTGTACTCTGGAAGAGAACTACAGTTATTCAGTGGACAGTATTAATTACCAATCCATATTTCTCCCCTAACATGAACACTCTTCATAGGATGTCTCAAATCTTCCAGAAGGAATTTCACATCTCCACTCTTGGCCAGGTGACTTCTGGTAACTTGTAGTAGACAGAGTTTATGTTCCTCTCAGTGTGAATCCTGGCTGTGTGGCTTGCTTTGTCTAGTGGCATGTGGACAGACAAGGCACATGGCAGCTGTGAGTAGGGGCTTAGTAGGTAGGTTACTGATGCACTTCAGCTTGAGTTCACACTCTTTTGGCCACTACCCAGAGAGCATTACTGCCAGACAGCGGCAGCTGTGTAAGTTTCGATCTGGAGTGAAGGCAAGTTGTTTGGACCTACAGCCCTCTCATTTACCGTGAACAGGAAATATCTGGTGTGATCAGTCCCTGAGATTTGGGAGTTGTTACTGTGACAGCAAAAGTTGACTTGATATGATGGGCTTTGGAGTAAGCCAGCCTGGGCTTAAGTGTTAATTGTGCTAGTTTATGATGTGGAGTAAGAAAGTCTCTGAGCCTGGGTTTTTCACATGTAAAATGAAGACAGTGATGCTTACTTCAGAGTTGTGATGCAAAAACTAAATTGGATGACTTCCATAAAATGCTTCAGATGGCACTCAGCACCAGAGGAGTAACAGGAATCATTTCCCTTCCCGTTACTTTCCACCTTGCCTTCTTCATTATAGTTACTCAGGTGTGTATTGACTTGGTAAAAATCCTATGGAAAGGAATTGTGAGATGACCACTTGATTAACATGGTCTTCTGAGGTGAACCTAAAGCCCAGTTTAAGAATTTCCTTCCAAAAAAAACAAACCCAACTGCTCTTATAACTAGTCTTGATAGGTTCCTGAACTGTGAAAAGTCAACTAGATTTCAGGCTGAACTAAACATACTAAACTACAACATACTTACCAAATTTTTATTCCTTCTAAGAGAAAGCCCTCTGCCAGTTCAATAGTTGGGTTTCGTATGAGCCCCTCTGCCGTCACCAATAATCTCTTCTATGGAGGTTGACCTGTGGCTCTGAAACCAAGAGCAATTGACGTAGCAGCTAGTCAGTGATGTATTTCCTCACTCAAGGTGGTGAGACAGTACTGGAGAGATCATATGCCTGTTGAACTTTTAGTAGTAATGGAGATGATAGAAATCAAACGTAATGCTATATAAGTGTGTGTGTTTGCTGCTGTTAGAAATCATGGGGTGCATCTCCCAGCTCACAAATAAGGAATGAAGGAGGATACAAGGGACTTAAGAGGTGCAGTTCAGTGGCAGCACTGACCTTGATTTCAGTCCCCAGTGGCCCCCCCCTCCCCCCGGAAAAAAATAATGAAAAATACACAAGAGTACACATTTAGAGGATTTAGTATAGTAAAGGACAAAATTCTTAGCGATAGTAAGGAGAAAACTGAGAGGAACAAAAAGTAATTAAAGCTCAGCTTTGTGGCTGGGATCAAATCGAGAGTATGATTTCGCACCTTGTGGTAGCTCTAATGTGTGTCTCAGTACTCTGGTACTAGACCATTTACTTCTAGTACTTTGTATTTAAGGATCATTCTGTGGCCGAAGCGATGGCATGTGACTTCCGCAATGAGGTTATAGACTTGGTAGCACCGGCCTTGCTCTTGCTCTTGGATTGCCCACTTGAGAACCACGAGCCGTGTTGTGAGGACACTCAAGCAGTCCTGTGGAACCTATGAACAAGATATCTTGGACACAGTTCTGTAAAGCCCTGTATCCTACTCAGGTTCTCGAATGATGGCAACCTCTGTGTTACCACCCTTTACAGGTAGCAGAACGAGAGATCTTGAGCCAGAGCCACTGAGGTAAGGCCACTAAGTATTCTGGGTTCCTGATCCCCAGAAACAGTGTGAGGTGTAGAGTAGTTTATGACACAGGAGTAAGATGAACATTACTAAGTGAAGTCTCTCATTATTTTAGAGTATTTTCAGCAATGCCAGTATATCCTTTCTTTTTATCTTCTATTTCTCTGCCCTTTTATCCACCATCCCTTTTATAGTATAGGGGATTAAACCTAAGGGCTTTGTACTACTGAACCACATCCCTACCCTTTTTAGCTTTTTTTTTTTATTTAATTTTTAGACAAAGTCTCACTAAGTTGCTTAGGCTGTGCTGTAACTTGTGATCCTCTTGCCTCAGTCTCCTGAGCAGCTACCATTACAGGCATGATTACTTTTCTACAATTGATATTTATTCTTCTTTGATTTTTCTACCTCAAGTGATTTTCCTAATATTTCCTGAGCATACACTTAAAACAAGTTGTATCAGTCAGGCTCCTATGGAGAAATGGAACCAATAGGAAGAGGTATATGTGGGCACAGAGATTTTAAGGTGTTAGGTTTTGTGATTGGGGTAGGGTGTTGCAAGTATGGATTTGTATGGCCAGCTGGAAACTCAGGTAAGAACTGAAGTCACCATCTTGAGTCTTGGATTTGCCAGGAAAGCCCCTGTGTTAGAAACCCTGGAAGCATTTTGTGCTGCAGCCTGAGGCAGAGTTCTACAAGAAACTTATTTCTGATTGGATGAGGCCCACCTGCGTAACCAGAGGAACTGTTCTTAGAGTCAACTGAGTATAAATGCTCAGTCTATGGGATACCTTCACAGCAGTCCCTAGGTTAGTTAATGTTTAATCAGATCACAGGCACCATTGCTGAGCCACTGCTGAAATCAGTCACTCCTCACTCCACAGAGGAAGAATGCTCTCTTGTTGCAGAGGAGGGTGTGCAGGTACAGGACCCAGCAGCCCCTTGCCTCTCATCATAGGATCGCGATAGTGGTGGCAGGTTGTTCTCTGCTCTTCTCCAACACATCTGATATCGTATGATAAATCAATGTGGATGGCTTTCAGTCTGTCCAAAACTGTGCTTTCTCAAATCCAAAAGAAAAGTAGGGCATTTTGATTATAATCAGAGCTACATGTGGCTTCATAGCTGTCAGGAGGAGGATGGGCCAAGAGAAGATTTTCCACTGTTGGCCAGTAATCATCAACAGGAAGATGTGGATCCTGTTTGTTGGGAGTGTTTAACTTAGTGCTAGCTGTGGGCGAGCTTCTGTAGAGCTTTCCAAGGGATTTAAGAGTATGCCTGCGTCTCACAAGCTATGCCTTAAAGAACTGAACACCCCTGCATTTTTGCAGATGACAGTACTTCTGAACACCCTTGAGAGGACAGTACACTAATGCTCATTAAGTTCTGTCTTTTTTTAGCAGGTTAAATATGATATCTATTGGATTTTAAATCTTTGTCATTCTGAAGCGCATCTTTTAAGAGTTTACTAATTTGTGTCTTTGTAGGACAGGGGTTTGGCTGTTGGCCTAAGCTTTAAATTGAACTTTAAGGTTGATGTTTAGGTGTAACTTTTGAAATCTCTCTGTGAGTTTGATTTACTGCAAAAAGTAATATTATCAGTTTTAAAAGACTGCTTCAGAGCTGTGTTTTTCCTTGCTTAGATTTCCTTATGAAAAATGAAGGACTCTTTAACCAAGTTTTATTGGAGTAAGATCAATTTTATGAAGCCTGACAACTTCTTACCTGAGCAGTGTTTCAGTTTAACTGAATGGCTCATAATATTGAGTGACTCTCTGGTCAGCTCCTTTATTGATTAATGACACAGATAAGAAAGATGCAGAGGGTTTAGGATCAAGGCAGCTAGACATCCCTCATCTCAAGACAGCTGGAAGTCTGTATTTAAATATGACATGATTCATAATATAGAGAAAAAGTCAGGATTTAGTTAAGCAATGCAGAGAGGACAGGAATGAAGGGGTAGGGAAACAAAAAGGATATAGGGCCATAGTTTTGAAAATAGCTTGTGGGACTCATAAAACCTTGATTAGTATGTGGCTTTGCTGACATGGTAGAAAGGTGAGCACTGTTACTGATCATCGTATGTGGCTGCCGGAGAAGACTGTGGCTTCTGCATCTGCCCTCACATGCTCCACCTTACTGAGGCAGAGAAATCTTGTAGTTCAGGACTGTCAAGAGCATTACAATTAGTACTGAATCATTCTTGCTCTGACAAGGTCTGGCCACAAAAGCTCCTGGCAGATGTGTGAATAGGTTTCCAGTGTTTCTGAATATTTGAATGGTATAACAGAGCTCTTAGAGCTAGCTTAAATTGATAGTGAATTTAGTGTAATCAACTTTTTAAAAAGTAATTTACTTGGTACATTTGACATAGTGATTGTATTCATCATAGGGAATTTGTACCTGATAGATCTTGATTCCCCCGCCATTCTCTCCTCTCCTTTCAACCCCCTGTTCTCCTCATATCCAGAAGCTTTTTTCCCATCTTTTCCCTTCACAGTCAGCTTTTTAAAAGAGCAGAAACATTAGAAATCAAGATGTACTATTATTTTTTGCTAATCACAGTTAACTTTGGTTCATTTTGAAGGTACATTCACTTTTAATACGATAATAGGGGGTTCATGTTTCTTCGTGAAACTCCCCAAAGAATTTTAAAATATAAAAATGTCAATATGTAGAAATGTGTATATAAAAACATCAGTATACTTAGGATGCAGCCAGGCCTTGGTTTTCTCTCTTCACTTAATTGGATTAGCTAATTCTGGAGTGGCATATAGGTGAGAGTAACGAAACCATTTTGAAAGACTAATAGATTCAAAATAAGACATAGGAGAATCAAATGTGCCAAGTTGGTGGCCCCACAAGATGGAGGAACGTAGTAGTGAACCAAAGGAAGAAGTTAGGAGAATTTTAGTGGAAATAAGGGGAGAAAAATAGCTCCTGGATTTCTAGGAGGGGTCCTGTGTAGGGTTTCACTGAGCCCTCTTTCAGGGATAATTTTACAGCAAAGTTACAAATGTGTGTCAAACTACCATCAATCTGTAGGATTACAAGTCTTAGCTAATATTGATCCAGTAGCGGGGGTAGGTCCCATAGCAAGGGTGCATGGGAAGAATGGAGGCATTTTGGAAAGGGATGGTTTCAGATGCTGTGGTCACCTACCTGCCGACTGAAGCCTCCTGGACTTCCTGGACCAGGAGGTGCTAATTACAATGTGATTCCAAGTTACTGAGCCTACAGGGAGCCTACAGGTGGCTGCTGCTGCTGTATCATCATCATCATCATCATCACAGAGTCTCACTAAGTAATCCAGGCTAACCTTGAACTTGCTAGATAGCCCAGGCTGGCCTTGAACTTGCAGTGATCCTCCTGCCTCAGCTTCCCGAGAGCTGGAATTACAAGTGTGTACCACCATGCCTAGCTGCATCTTCATCCTGAGCCCTGGCCTTCTTCATATGTGCCTGGAGCCATAATTCTGATGTCTTCTTTTTCCACTGACTTCTCTCTGACTGTGTATTAGTTCTGTCTAACTTAGCTTCTATCTGACTTAGCTGCCTGTAATATTTACTTAGGAAACTCTAGAACATTAAGAATTAGAAAATGCTGGTATGACATGAAAGACTCCTATAAGTGCTGTGGTTAAAAATAAGGCTAGGTGGGTCCAAGTGTCCTCTCTTTTACAAGGTAAACAAGAACTGTGAGCCAGGTCTGGGAGCAAACATCTGTAGTCCTAGCACTCAGGGAGGATGAACAGGAGGACTTCAAATTGAAATGCAGCCTGGGTACCTCAGTGACTTGGTGAGACCCTATCTGAAAATCAGATATAAAACAGGACTAGGAGCGTACTCAGTGGGAAGACCTGTGGGTCTGGGCCTTCCCCTAGCATCCCTTACAGTGTCTGGAAGGTTCTTCGTGACCTGGCTCTGCCTTGTCCCTTCTAGCCATGCTGGCCTTTATGGTATGGAATGCAGAGAGCTCCCTCTGACACTGGGGTGCAGTTGTCTTCACACTTACTGCTGTCTTTGCCACGCATCCTCTTCCTTCAGCATCCTTTGGAAGGGTTTCTCCTCTGACCTGACTGACAAGGCTATTTGTCCTTTCTACACCCATTCCCAGGGTCACATCCCTCAACCTTGCATACTGGCCATGGTGGTGATGCTGTGTTTATGCATGTAGTTATTGTGATTATTTGATTAATCACCTCTTTTCCCTGTATATGTCAGCTCCATGAGAATGTAGATATCTGTTTTTGCTGTCTTTTGTACTTCTAGTGATCAGACACACGTACTAAGTATATACACTAAGGGTATATTTGCTGAATGAATGAATGAGCCAAAGCTACCAGGATCTCTTGGCTTAACAATGGTAACAACAGAGTCAACAGGAACAGCTGTTGTTTGTTAAGTACTTCCTGTGTGCCCTGCACTGTTTTCCTGCTCTTATTCCTGTCTGCACCACTGTCATTTTCAAATTCAACATTGCCTCCACTTTTTGAGGTGTTACTATTTTGTACCACACTGTGCGAAAGGCTGTATATATTATTTCATTTTGTTTTCACAGTGTACTTTCATGAGGCATATTGACCCATCAGCTTCAGGGTCTCTGTCTCCAACAAACCCTGACAGAAACTCTGAGATAGATGTGGGAGTTAGACAGCAAGGAACCTGATTGAACTAGGTGGGTCACACCTGAAAATGCCTGCGTGCTCTGTACACAAAGTGATATTGGCTGATTTAGGGTCCAGTGCTGCCCAAGGCAAGAGGACTTCTGAGAAGATAGGGACAATTCTGCTACGGAAATTGAGGCTCACAGAAGTTTAATATTTGACCAGTTATCTTAGCCCAGGCTTGGATCCTCATCCTTGGCAACTGGCTTTACATTTGGGAATGTTACAGAAAGATCAAAAGCTTATGTAGCATTTACCACTTCAGATCAGTGTAACATAGTATACTGTCAGTCATGTTCACTATGATCATTAGTGTTATGAATGTCTTGTCACTTATTTTGGCTCCTAGGGATCTTACGTTCTGGAAGCATCTTGAAAGAGAGAGAGAGAGTATGTATCTGTAAATCATCGCTTGCTGCCATGAGGGCAGAGTCTCCTTGCTGTTACCTTAGTAGAAAATGTCAGCTCTTGCTTTCCTGGCTTCTCTTGTGGCTGAGAAGTGTGTAAAGGATGCACTAGCCCGAGTTTCAGATCAGGAGCAGCTGATACATAGGCAGCGGCAGCAGGAAGAAAGTATTCTGCTGAGGGTCAAACAAGAGAAGTAGCTGGGGTGGGCTTCCAGCCACAGCGGCCTTTGATTTCTGTGTCATCACCATTGGGTTTGACTGGGCGTGTGTTTATTGCTGGTCACTGGTGTTCTCTTGGAAGAGCCTGTTTAACTCATTTTTCACCCCTAAGTGAAGCATATCCCAGAGCCTGCGTTTCCCTCTGGAGCCCTCTCTGCTGCATGCTAAGGATTGTAATGTCTCCTGACACATTAGCTTTCAGTCTGTGACAGCAGGTACTTTCAAATAGGAAAATGTCATGCAAGGTGAACTGTTGGTGTTTTCACAGCAGGCAACTTCTTACCATCCTCAGTATAAAAACACTGCTGCATCGCATTTGGAGTTTTGTCGCCATTACAACGAGAACAGATAATGATATTTAAGCCCAGAAAATTCAACCACTGACAGACTGTTACTGTGGAAAACCTGAAGAAGCAGGTAGAACACTGCTATCTTATGATATGAGTTTTCTAATCAGAGTGCGCTGATCCACCATCAGCTGTTTGACTTACTGAGTTTTGGAGAACCAAACTCTTTAGTATGGCAAGTAGATTTTGCCCTGGATTCAGACTAAGCAGTAAGATTCAGGGTCTTATGTATTTTTGTTATTTTAATGTGTAAATACCCTAAGTGCACAGGATTATGAACTTTCCCTGCTCAGGGTGACCTCAGGGTATATTTAAAGCTATAGGTGTGAACTCTGCAGAGAAGTATGTGGACATACTTCTTTCCTTTATTCTCATCTCTCCAAGCTTTGCTGTTTTGTAAATTGCCCATCTAGACCTTGGTCTCTCCGTTTCCAAAACTGTGGAGGGTGAATATACGTTGGGTTGTTACCCTGACCTGTTAGCAAGGCTTACTATCCTAAATGAAAGTTCACTGTAAGAAATGTAAATTGTCTTTGAACAGTGTTCAGTGAATTCTTCTTTTAAAAACAATAATGTGGATAGAGTTGCATTTGAGCAGTGTGGTGTTTTCTCAGAACTACTGTTTTTTCTTAATCTCTAGTCCCATCTCCAGATTTGCGAAGTCATTTCTCCCTCTGGATGACCCTTATGTCCCTGCAGCCTATTTTCCTCTTAACTTGCTTTTCTTTCTCCTTCACAATGTATTCTACAGCCAGCTCTTCATTTAAACTCCATCACAAATTAGTTGGTTTGGGTTCCGTGCGTATGCATGCACGTGCACTAGCTGCTTTCAGTAAAATGAGGGAGTAATTTTTGTTCTGATAGATTTTTGTTCTGAAGGGTAATCTTCAGTCATTTCCTGGTTCAGTTTAAGATGGAAGCATTGCTGCTTTGGTAGAATAATGTTTACAAAGTAAATAGAAACTTTTGTATTTTAGAATGATTTTGAGAAAGCTGAAATGCCAGAGTTCTGCTTTAATCTTTAAATGTCACTGTCATTTTATACTGAAAGGGGTAATAACTAAATACTTGTATGTAGCCTTTTGCTAGCAGATATGAAGTCATATGGTATAATTAATACACTTTGTCTTTCAAAAGCTTGCTAGATTTCAGTTACATGTAGCTTGGTTAGGGTTAACTTGTGCTTTCTTCTTTCGTTTTTGTTTTTGAGACAGGGTCTCACTATATAGTGCAAGCTGGGTTTGAACTCAAAATATGGCTCAGGGTGACCTCAGGGTATATTTAAAGCTATAGGTGTGAACTCTGTACAGATGGGTAGTGTCCCCCAGAGGCCCTCTGTGTGGAAGGCAGAGTCTGCCCTAGCGAGCCTTTCCTGTCTAAGAAAAGGTCTCACACGAGGGAGTAGAGATGTTGCTGCTGTCCGATCGCTTACCATTTGCTGGGTTCCTAGCAAGATGTGGTCCTTGCTTGTTACATTGTAAGAATGGTGCCTTTCAAATTCTTCTAATTTTATGTTTATGCACAAGATCATTCTGTTCAGGGGAATAGATGGATTTAATCTGAATGCTATCTTGAAATGTTCAAATCTCAGACTAATTCAGTATATAATAGGCATATATGAAAGGATGGCCTGTTTTGTGAGATTGAATATAAAAAGGAACAGCTGAAGAAAAATTATTTTCCTTAAAATAAAAGCATCCTTTTAAAAGTTTGCTTTGGAGTACAAAAAGCAATTGTATTCTAAGTATGTGTAATTATCTGCCTTCCTGCCCAGCCTCTTTGGGATCAAATTGGTTTTCTCCAGGAAAGGCAATTATATGCGGGAGGCTGCTTTTTGCTGAATTACTGTGAGCTGCATGCAGTGCGTCCCCCAAATCTGAAATCAGAGATGTACTGCTGTGATTTATAATGCCCATTAATTACAGCTGTGTATTAAAGGCTTTTAGTTTTCTGCTTCAGTACACTTAAATCCTCCTTTTGAAGAAGAATTGCTTACATTAGGTCTTGTGCTCACTCTTGAATCCTGTCTTTTACAATTTCATCAGAGACACTTGGTGCAGGCAGAGCTTCTTGGCTTTAAATATACTTTGCCCAAACTGTTTACTATTGGATGGTGATGAGCTAACTAGATGGGGTTCTGTTGTTAGGTTCAGAGCATTAATCACAAATATTACCCAGCAGACCTGAGCCGTCTTTGCAGCACCGCTGTGCGGCCTCTATGCCTGCCTGGAGTACAGGCCTGTGCAGCTCCATGGTGCTCAGCCTGGCTGCTCTGCTCCGCTCAGGCTGCTTGGGAAACCCGGCCATGCTAGTTCTGCTCCTGTAGGATTAAGTACCATTCCCAGGCATGTTTCATAGGGCTCTTTGTTGAATCCAGCATTCAGCCAAGACTGAAAACAAGTCTATTGTGTTTCTCTTGGTGATTTTTCCCTTGAAAAGTTAGATTTTGTAAGTCTATTCATCCGTTCTAAGAAATGAAGCATATGGGTTGATCTTGTTCAGCATCAGGCTGCCCTTTTGAAAACAGGTTTAATGTTTGCTACCTACTTCTGCTTCTGTTATCTTTTATTTGAAAAGAATCTTCTTGTGATCTTTGTTTCTAAATATTGTGGGAAGTTTTGAAAGAAGAAAAATAATACTGCTGTGTCTTGAAAGTGTTGTTTCTTAAATTCACATGTTGTCACTGTCCCTGAAGGCTCTCCCTCCTTTGGGGGGTCAGGTGCCCCCATTAGGGGACTTGCCAGAGCAGTGTTGGTCTTCTGTTGCCCTCATGTGAGCACATGGCACTCTTGTGTGCAAGGGAACAGAGGCCACATGCCACATCTTGGGCACATCATCTTGGACTTTCTAGCCCACAGAAATCGGAGAGGCAAGTTTCTATTATCTCTAAATTTCCTAGTCTCAGATACTTTGTTGTTGCAGTACAGAATGAATTAAGACAACTTCTGATAATAGTGTAGTAGCTCTAACTTTTTCAAACTTGGCTGTTGCTGGATTGTGAGTATTTTACATGCACTGGTCAGTTGAAGCCTGTCACTGACCTGAGGTGCACGTGCTGGTGCTGGTATGATCCGTAGTTATAGGCGACAAGGAAGTAGAGGGCAGTGTGCAGAAGAGCACAGGCTTGGTAGCCACCAGAGCTGAGCTTTTAGCCTGTGCTGTTTACCTTTCATTCATTCACTCATGTTATACTACAAACACAATGATGGTTACATTATAAATACATTTGGATGGTATGATACTAAATAACATTAACAGGAAAGTATGACATGCTACCTAAATATCCAACTGAAGCAGACGAATGGTATTTCAAAATATCCTGACAAGAATTTCTCTTGTGAATCTGTAGTTCACTCAAGAGGCTACAACGGGAATTTTATGCAGTAAAATGTAACATTGAACTGATTTATCGGTTCACAGAGGCTGCAAGACTTAGACCATCCATGAAACCTGTTTTGAATTTTTGCAACTGAATGTATTTCTGCATAATCTGATACTGACATTGTTTCTAAGTCTGATGACCCATGACTTTCAGAATTCTGATAAAATTTTACTATTTATTAGTTTTACACTAGAAACATTTTGAAAATCACTGTTTTGATATTTAAATTCATTGAAGGAGAAGAGACGGAAAGGAAGTTGGTACATATAGCACAAATCTGAAAGTTCCAAAGCCAAGAGAGGTAAGGTAAAGATTACATACACAGGTTTAGGAGGCAGGAGGACTGGCAGCAACAAATCACAAACAGAAACAATTCCCACCTTCCTGGGAAGCTGACTTTGTTTATTATTATACTGAAGGCCCGCAAACTTCTCAGCGTCCTATCAAACATTCCTAGAAGACCACACATTCCCTGAGGCAATGGTGTGCCCCTTAGGGCTCAGCACAGTGCTTTGTGCACAATAAGCACTCAATAAAACACAGTAAATGGGAAAGAATGGGGGGAAACTTTGCCAGTGATTTTTTTTTTCAGACAGAAGACTCATATCTACAATATAGAAAGAATTTTTTTTTTCTTCTTTTTACCAGTACCGGGGATCGAACTCACGACCACCTGCTTGCAAGGCAGGTGCTTATGCCGCTGAGCTAAATCTCCAGCCCCTAGAAAGAATTTTTTTAAAAATTAGAACTCCCCAAAGCAACAGACACATTTCATGATATGTACAAAATTGATGTTAGATAAACATGTTGTATGAGTAGTAATTAATTTTGACTTGGTAAAAGTAAATGTTTTTCAGAATTGGAAATTTGTAAGTGAACTTTATAGAGCAGGTACATTAAAATGTCTATTGATTTTGGTGCTAGGTCTGTGTTTGAGTCTTAGCCTGTCAGCCTACTCTATTCTCTTGGAAAGCTTCATATCTCTGGACCTATATGTCCTCATCTGTGAAGCAGCTATGAGTCTCTTTATGGTTCTATTATTGGTTCTGTCATTGGGTTAGAGAGTAAATGGAATTGAATATTTATTATAGTAGTATAATTTTCAATCACTGCTTAAAAATGAGAAGAAATCTCAAATTAAAAATGTAACATTGAACTAATTTACTTGGAATGTTGGTTGATAATTCAGAGCTCTACCTGATGATCTATTTTATACTGTAGTGCATTTAAAGTTCATTCATTGGCCACGATTACTTGGTTAGTGTGTTGTGGACTGCCAAAAAATGTACCAAAAGAAATCCTTCTATAATAACATGAGTAGGAAATGTTACATAAAGACTGCTTTTATTTGTAACTTTTCATGGTTCATTTTGTTTCTCAGGTCTTAACTTGAGCAGACAGGAGACTAATTTTTTTTCCCTCTGTGTGAATAGGGATAATTTGCAGCTGTTTCTTGAAAGTTTTTAGAAGATATATTTTAAAGTATAATCTAAAATGTTCTTACTAATGTATACACATGTGGCCTTTAAGGAACATTCTAGTGCATGGCTGTGCTAATTACCAGCCTCCTGTGGTTGTGGGAAGAGTACATAAGGAGCTGGCAGTGTGTGTGGATGGTGTCTCCTTCCTTCCCTTGCTTTGTAAGACACATTTGTCTTTGCGAATCCTGACAGTATGTGTTCCCTGGTCACCAACTGCTTGTTAGGCAGGCAAAATTAATATAGCCATGTATGGACTGTAGCGGAGTCTGGAGTGAAGCTAAAAGAACTGTTTTCCATTAGAAGGCTCTGCCAGTAGAGCACGGAAATGTCTGTCATAGAGGAAATATTTGTGGCCCTCAGAAGGAGGAAAGTCAGTGTCTGGATGAAGGTGTTATGACAGAGGAGGCAATTTGAACCGCTCCTGAGGGAGACCCAGGATTTCTCTGTCTATGGATGGAGTGGGAGGAGTTAGGGAGACACTTAGTGGAAGAACCTGGTAGACTGAAATGAGTCATTGATGGGTGATCCCTGTTCAGGGCACAGCAGAGGTTCACAGGGAGGTGAAGAGAAGGTGATGTGTAGGGAACAGTGAGAGGACTTTTAAATCTGGATACTTTTGTATTTGACTCAGGAGGCATGGAAAACTGCATGTCACTTTTTACAGTTTTTCACCTTTTAATTATTTTTAAAACTTTTTTATTTTGAAATGATGGTGCATACCCAAAATTGAACATATTACAGAGGAGCTTTATGTACCCTTTATCCAGTTTGCCCTAGTAGAGATTCTTACATAACTATTACAGCACTGAATCTGGGAAGCTGACGTTGGTACAATGCTCAGCGCAAGCCTTTTCTGTATTACATTCAGTGTGTGTGTGCATATTGTACATTCAGACGAGGATTCCCTTCATCTGTCCTAATCTCTCTACTTGCCCCCTAAACCCCTGACAGCTATGAATTTGTTCTTAATTTCTGTGATTTTATTTCAAGAATGTTGCATAAATGGATTATATATTGTGTAATTTGAAGATTTTTTAATCTTAATATAACAGATTCTTAGAAAGTTGCAAATTAGTGCAGAGACATCTCTTCCGTAAATTTTTTAGTTATTGCCCAGAGGTTACATCTTACTAACTATACTGTCAAAACCACAATGGTGTCCTTGCTGTAGTCCATGCATGCTTAGTTCACTGCTGTCTTATCACGTGTGTAGACATGTGTAACCACCACTGCACTGGAGATGCAGAACTGTTTGGTCACTATAAAGGTGACCTTCATTGTACTCTGAATGATCCACACCACTCCTGCTCCTACCCTGCCCCTAATTCCTAACCCCTAGCAAAATGTAATTCTTTTCTGTGTAATTCCCTTTCTCTAAGAATGTTATATATCTTGGACTCATATGATATGTAACCTTTCCAGATTGACTCTTCTTTATTCTTTAGCTTATTGCCCTTGGGTTTAGTATATATGCCAGTAGTGGCTCTTTGTTTTTTTTTTTTTTTTATTTAGAGAAAGAAAGCAAAACAGGAAAAAGGGTAGAAATAATACAGAATTAAAAAAAAACCCACTAAGAAATCACTGGTTGATAAATTACATATTGTTATCTTAGAAGTAGTTGTTCAAGTTACAAAATCAAAGTCTAAAAAGTGGTCAGACAATCAAACAATGACAATATTTGATAAACTAACCAAAACTTAGTATTATGGTTATCTATCTTATACACTTAAACATACATACAGTTCTATACTTTAGAGCATTTTCCTTCCCTTTCATTATCACAATATCTATTACACATTTTGGATCTTATTACTCTTTCATTGTTTATTATTTTTTATACTACAGACACAATGGGATATCTACAAATATGAGTCTGATTTATTTCACTTATTAGGATAGTCTCAAGCTGCCTCCATTTACCTATAAAAGCCTCAAGATCAGCCCTTTTTTTAGCTGAATAATAACCCATTGTATAAAAATACCACATCTTTTTCATCCATTCTGCGGTTGAAGGGTATTTTGGTTGTTTCCAAGATGTAGCTATTACAAACTAGGCTGCTATAAACATGGATGCAACATGTGCATGACCTTTTCAGTTTTTCTGAGAAAATACCTGGGGGTGGGGGGCGGGATAGCTGATTAAATGGAACTTCTAGTCTTAGTTTTTTGAGGAATGTCCATACTGATTTCCATAGTGGTTGCACCAGTCTACATTTCCCACCAATAGTGGAAAAGAGTTCCTTTTTCCCCACAGCCTCACCAACATTTGTTATCTGTTGATTTCTTGATGGCAGCCATTCTTTCGAGGGTGAGATGAAACCTCAATGTTGTTTTAATTTATATATCTCAAATGACCAGTGATGATGAACATTTCTTCATGTATTTATTTGCCATTTGTATATCTTCATCTGAGAAATATGCATTAATCTCAGATGCCTATTTTTGGAGTGGGTCTTTAAATTTGGGGGGCTTGAGGTTTTTCAATTCTTTATATGTTCTGGATATAAATCCTTTGTCTGAGGGGTTGCTGGCTAAAATTATTTTCCATTCTGTGGGTTTTCTTTTCACTCTGTTGGTGATTTCTTTTGAAGTGCAGAAACTTTTCAGTAACATGAGATTCCAGTTGTTGATTCTTTGAAGTGCTTCCCGTGCAGTTCGTGTTTTGTTTTTCAGTTCTTTGTATGTTCTGGGTATAAGTCCTTTGTCTGAGGAACTGCTGGCTAAAATTCTTTCCCATTCTGTGGATTTGCTTTTCACTTTGTTGGTGATTTTTTTTGAAGTGCAAAACCTTTTTAATAAGATAAGATCCCAGTTGTTGATTCTTTGAAGTATTTCTCATGTGGTTTGCATTTTGTTCATGAATTCTTTGCTTACCCCTGTGTCTCCAAGATTTCTACCTACTTTGTCTTCCAGTAGACTTAGTATTTCTGTTTTAATATTTAGATCTTTGATCTATTTAGACTTCAGTTTAGTTCATGGTCATAAAGCGTGGGTCTAGTTTCAGTCTTCAGCATATAGAAAGCCAATTTATCCAACACCATTTATTATAGAGGCTGTCCTTCCAGTGAACATGTTTAGCCCTTTGTCAAATATAAGATGGTTGAATGTCTTTGTAGTTGTGTTGGCATTTTCTAATCTGTTCGATTGATCCTCGGGTCTATTTCTTTGCCAGTACCATGCTGATTTTATCACTGCGCTTTGTTGTGAGGTCAAGCTTTGTTGTGAAGCTTTATATATATATATTTGTCTTTTTCATTTTTATCGGCACCAGGGATGGAACTCACGACCGCCTGCTTGCAAGGCAGGTGCTTATGCCGCTGAGCTAAATCCCCAGCCCCCTGTTGTGAAGCTTGGTTGAGTCAGTAATAAAGATGCCTCTTGCCTTGCTTTTATTCCCCAGAATCACCTTTACTATTCTAGGTTTCTTCTGTTTCCAAATGAATTGTAGGAATGTTTTCTCTAGATCTATAAGGTATGTTAATGGTATTTTGGTTGGGATTGTATTAAATCTGTATAACAGTTTTGGGAATATGGCCATTTTCACAGTGTTGGTTCTTCCTAACCAAGAGTAAGGAATATCCTTTCCATTTTCTATTTTCAATCCCCTTTTTTAGAGTAATATAATTTTCAGCGTATAGCTCTTTTACATTCTTGGTTAGGTTGATTCCTAAATATTTCATTTTTTTTTAGATGCTAGCTATTATGAAAGGCGATATTTCCATAATTTCTGTTTTAGTGAGTTTTTGTTTGTGTACAGGAATGCTACTGATTTTTGAGTGTTGGCTTTATATCCAGCTACACTGTTGAATTTATTCCCTCTAGTAGTCTTTTAATGGAGTATTTTTGGTCTTCTATATAGAATATCATGCCATCTGCAAATAGTGATAATTTAACTTCTTTCTTAATGTTTATTTTTTTATTTCCCTTGTCTGATTGCTCTGGCTAAAGTTTCCAGAACTATACTGAATAGGAGTGATTATTCCTGATTTTGGAGTGGAAGCTTTCAGTTTTTGTCCATTTAGCCTAATGTTGGCTGTTGGTTTGTCATAGATGGCCTTTATAATATTGAGGTAGATACCATGTATTCCGAGTCTCTGTAGGGTTTTTATCATGAACAAGTGCTGGACTTTATCGAAAGCTTTTTCTGCATCTATTGAGATGATCATGTGGCTTTTGTTTATGGCTCTGTTGATGTAGTGTATTACATTTATTGATTTGTATATGTTAAACTATCCCTGTATTCCTGGAATAAATTCCATTGGGTTGTGATGTATAATCTTGATAATTTGCTGCATTCTATTTGCCAGTATTTTATTGAGAATCTTGCATCCATGTTCATTAGTGAGATTGGTCTGTAATTCTCCTTTTTGATTGAATGTTTCTCTAGTTTTGGTATCAGAGTAATAATTGCCTCCAGGAATAATTTCAGGAGGATTGTTTCCCTTTCAGTTTCATCGAATTGTTTGAGGAGTATTGACACTAAATCTTCTCTAAAGTTCTTGTATTCAGCCATGAATCCATCAGTCCTGGGCTTTTCTTTGTTGGTCAGTTTTTAATCACATTTTAAATTTTAGTAACTGATACATTTCTAGAAATCTGTCCATCTCCTCTGTTTTTTCTTTTTTTTTTTTTTTTTTGTCTTTTTCCTTTTTATCAGTACCAGGGATCGAACTCACGACTGTCTGCTTGCAAGGCAGGCGCTTATGCCGCTGAGCTAAATCCCCAGCCCCCTTCTCTGTTTTTTCCACCCTATGTGAGTAGAGGTTTTCAAAGTAAGTATTCATGATCTTTTGAATTTCCATGGAATCTCTAGTAATTTCTTTCTTTTTGGTCCTCATTGCATGAATTTAGTTTTTTTCCTTTCTTTTTCTAGATAAGGTTAGCCAAAATTTGTCAATTTTGTTTATTCTCTCAAAAAACCAGCTCTTTGATTCATTAATTCTTTGTATTGTTTTTTCTTTAAGTCTCTATTGGATTAATTTCTGCTCTGATCTTTACAATTTCCTCTTTTCTGTTAGCTTTGGGTTTGACTTGCTCTTCTTTTTCTAGAAGCTTGAGATGTAGCATTAGATTGTTTGTGCTCGTTCTATTTTCTTGGTGTGACAGCTTACTGCTATATATCGGCCCCTCTTAGGACCGCTTTCATTGCGTTCCATAGGTTTTGATATAGTGTATCTATATTTTCATTGAATTGTAGGTATTGTTTAATTTCTTTTTAAATTTCACTTGTAACCCATTGATTGTGCAGGAGGTTGTTATTTAATTTTCAGTGTTTATGCAGGATTTGCAATTTCTTTTGCTGTTAATTTCCAATTTCAGTGCACTATGGTCAGATAATATGCATGGGATAATTTCTGGAAGAGAGGCCTTTTTTTTTTTTTTTAAATAAGTGGTGTTTTGAATTAGAAGTGGACATGTTTTGTTTCAGAAAGTTTTGTTTTGTTTTGCTCTGAGTGATGAGGAGAGGAGATTTTACATTGACTTGGAAGTGATTGAACTACTCTGAACGGGACTTTGAAGAGGCTTCTTGGGTGGCCTGATAAGAGTGGAACACATGGCAGATGTCTGCATGGATGGAGAGGAAAAGTATGACAAAAATTTGGGTCTTGTCACTAGGAGGTGATCCCCGCCTGGAAAGCAGCCCATGCACACAGGCTGCTGCTGGAGGGGGACAGCCATACCCAAGCCTCTTTCTTTGAGTCAGTGCCATAGCGGGACTGTGTGGAGGGAAAGAACTAGGCCTCACCAGGAAGTGATCCCAGCCAGGAAACCATATCATTTTCATTGTTTTGTTGGGTTGGGTTTTATTCTCTGTTGTTTTATTTAATTACATTAAATCTGATGGCAGGAGCAGCTGTTTGAAAGATAACAAGACATATTATGGTAGCCATTTTGGATTTACTAGTGGCTTGTTTTGAAGTCTTGTTTCATTCACTGTTTTGATTTTATTGTTTCTCTTCTGTTCCATTTTTACTATGTCTGAAAGTATCTGTAGCTATTTTGAAGACAAAAAATGCATTATAGTAACTATTGTTGATTTCCTAAGGTTTAGAAGTCTTGTATCACTTATACTGGTTTGTTTTTGATTGGTTTTATTCTGTTTTATTTTCTGTGGCTTTATCCTTTTAAAAATAAAATCTTAAAAAATTTGGATATTTATATTTGGTGATTGAAAGATCAGAATAGTATTGAGAAAAATAAGTAATTTTGGTTTTTCTTTTAATTTAGGGAAAAATGATGAGTGTAGTTCATAGTATGGCCATTTTTAGTGCAGATAGGTTATTTAGATTGAGGTTTCTAGAAGGAAGTTATAAACCTCAGTCTGTACCTTAGTAATGTTAGCGTTAGAATAATCTGAAAATGAAATGGAAACAGAGAATACATTTTTTTCTTGGGGTTGGGGATAATAAACCAACAAAGATGAAAGTCACAGGTTTAGAAAAAAACATAGGACAGTGAATTTAGTATATATTGGTGGCCAGCAGAGTCACATCCTATAGAAGACTGCGGGAAGCAGTATCAATCCTAAGTTAAAATCCTAGACATTGAAATATAAATATGCACAATAAGCTTGGGTGATTTTTTTTTTTTTTTTTTTTTTTTGAGACATCGTCTGGTTCTATAGTGCAGGGGCTGGACCTGAACTTACTATGTGGCCCCAGGATGGACTCTCTACTACGATCCTCTTCCCTCAGCTTCTCAAGTGCTAGGATTACAGGCATATGCCACAATACTTGTGTTGTTGTTGTTTTTCCTTTTTAACAATGGAAAAATAAAGGTATTTAGATAAAGAGACAGAGGGACTGGTAGACCCATGAAAGGCTTAAGATGTGTGTGATAATATAACGGCTTCAAAGCTGTGGAATGAGAGGAAGAAGATAGAAGGAAGCCAGATGTGAGGAACATGCTTGGGATATTACTGGGACAGGAGAAAGCATCACTTTGTCCAATTGAAACACACTTTGCATGGACACAAGATGTTTGGAAGAGAAAAGTGTGTCAAACAGATTTTTTTTGATGAAGAAGACTGAGGATCAGTATCATCAGATGGCCTTCTCAATCTTCTTGAGATGTTTTGTAAGATGTTTTGAATGATTGCAGATTATTTTAAAAATGATGGCTTTGATTATAGCCTCAAGATGAGCACAATACAGTTTTTCATTAAAAAAGTAAGAAATGCCAGCAGTGTAAACACTCTTTATCACTGTATCAGTGGTCTTATTTAAAATTTAAAAGGGCTAATACACATTTGTATTGCCAGAAAGTAATTATATTTGAAGAAATAGTATGGTGACCATTACATCAGATACATGAGTATTGCAAATCCCACCTAAATCAAAATTTATCAGTCTCAGGTGACTTAGAAGTGAGGACTTTTTTCAGTGATGAGGGATAGATACAAGGCCAAACTGGCTGCAAATTCAGTGTAGGTTATGAAGTGCTATAGGCTTAGGATGCCAAAGAAGGGCAAGAAGTATAGCAACGGTGGTGAAGGAAGATGTCATTTCTTGTACTGCATGTAAGGTTTTTGATTAGGGGAGGTAGCAACTGTTACTGTTGATATAATGCCATCAGAAGACTCGATATTTTGTATAACAAAAGTACCTGGGTTGTAAAGTGAAACACTTGTTTTCATTGAAATGTAAGATGCAATGAACTCTGAGCCAGTATTAGTATAAGCTAAACATTCTGAGGAAGACATTTAATTGTGATATATGGGATATATGCTGTTCTGTAAAAAGGCTGATGAGTATTGTATTGCATTTTCTTATCTTTTTAGTTGTAGGTCTCCAAGACAAAGTAAAAGGAAAAATGTTTTATATCTTTATTTTGGGGGCCATTGGGTTATAGGAAATATGACCATCTGTAGTGGTACACATGCTATTTATTACCATCAGATAGAGAATCTATTCATTAATTTATTCAGTAGATATTTAATAAGTGTTTACCATGTGTAGGACATTTCTCTTACATATGAAGATGAATTCATTTTATTTGATAGAGATATTTATTGAGTGAAAACTCTAAGCTATGGTTTATAGGATTAGCAATAAATAAGCCCTGGCCCTTGCCTTAAAGGAGATTACAGACCAGAAGAGGGAGAAAAACAAGCAAATGGATTTGTGTAAAATAGCCTGGGAGTGTGTGTTGCAGGGATGCCAAAGAGAGAATCAGAAGCCAGAAAGTTAAGGAATGGAGTTTCTTGGAAGTTTCTAGAAGTTTCTTGGCATTCATAGAAGCTTCTTGGCAGTCTTTTAAGGGATAGAAAAATGAATAGGTGTTTGGCAGAGAGGAGGATGAGGGGTCTGTGGAGGGAGAACTCAAATTCCAAAGAGCAGAGTTGGGGAACTGCTGGACCAGAACAGAATGACTGGGATGGATATCCTAAGAGGAGGGAGAGTTAGGTCAAGGATGGAGCCAACTGACCATGGGCTGAACCCTCTGAAATTGTTACCCAAATTAACCTCTCCTTCTTTAAATTGTGAATGTCAGGTATTTGATACCAGCAACAGATGACCTGACCAGAAGAGAACATATAGTAATCAGTAGTTTAAGAATTCAGTACATGTATTTTAGGGCAATTGTCTCTTGGTAAACATTTAACTCTATGATAATTCTGATCAGTTGATTTGAAATAGTAGAAATGATAGTAATGAGGATGGTGGGTGGTAGTTTTAGTAGTGGTTAGTACTAGCAGCAGCCCCTAACTCTTAGTACAGAGCCTCTTATTTTACTTAATCAAGGGATTCAATCCATGGTTAGCTGGCTCCAAAGCAGAATATCTGTTTGCTTCATTTCAGCTGAGAAACACAGCTAGAGGAAAACGGCCAGACAGGAAGGGGTTAGTGACCAGTTGTAATCAATCTAAAGGTCACACCTATCACTAACTCTGTTAACCTAAGCTTCACTTTCCAAGTCTTATTACCTCCCATAATACCATCAAATCAAGGTTGAGCCTTTGTGATCTAGTTGCCTTGTGATCCAATCTCCAGGTGCCTGTTACCCACAGATATGCCCTGTCCTGTGCTTTATTAATCTGCTAAGTTGATCAGTCTAATCAAGTTGACAATCAAGATTAATCATCTTGAACAGTAATGAACTGAATAATTATTCAGCTCATACAGCTAGTTAGGGCTAGGATTTGCATGTAGGGTTGTTCGACTTTAAGGTCAGGTTTACATAGTTTGTTACTATATTCTTTTCACCTGGTTTGTGACTCCCCCTTTGAGTCTTCCATACATTAAAATCCTAACATGTCACCCCTGAGTACTGTTGATATTATGGTAAAAAGGTGACTCCACTAGAATGAAGCCAATAATGATGTAGATTTCGTTTGTGCTGTAGTACTTCTTGCTTCTTTCACTTTCTCTGCAATGTGATGTGTACCAGAATCAGTGTTCCTAGGAAAAGTTAAGAGTTTATACATGATGGTTAAAAGGCTATGCCTTTTTGGAAAAAAAAAAAAAAAAAAAACTATGATTAGTTCAAAAGTAGAATGTAAGTTAAACAGACATTTGGAATTTCACTGAAATGAATAATTTGTGATTATAGGAATGTTTTTGTATTGGTTTCATCAGTGAAATCTGTTACCAGTCCTTGTTTGGGGGACAGTGAGGAGCATGACAGCTCATAGCACTAAGAGCAGCAGTCCCAGTATGTCCACCTGCAGCATAGTTAGCATGTGTTGGGGTCCACAAGAACAACAGCTCACACAGCAGGAGGATAGAATAATGCTGCTGTTCATGGAGGAAGAACACCAAACTGACTGCAGAGTATCATCCTCCCAGGGCCAGCAGATCTCACCATATAGCTGGACCTTGGGAGATGGTTAGCATGTGCCCCTCCTGTGCTACAGATGAGGGGCCTTTTCCTACCTAACCTGTTACAGCAGTGAGGACAGCCAGGTGTCAAGTGACATATGTGTATCTTAGGTGGAATCTTCCACATAAAGGTGGAAGGTTTATCCAACTCACGGTTTCAGAGGTGTTTGGCCATGCTGCTTGTATCAAGGCAGAAATGGCACAGCAGAAGGGCCTCACAGAGGAGAGTTGCTCAACCCATAGCACAAGAAACAAAGGAGAGCCTGAGTGAGAGTTGAGCTCTCCAATGCATGACTCCCTGTGACACATCTCCTCCTGCTGGGCCATGACTTCTAATGGCACATTCTGCAGTGGACTTACCAATGGGTGAATACACGGACGAGTTTATATCCACACAATCCAGTCACCTTCCAGAAGTCACAACTCTGAATATTTGAGACTTCCAGGGACATTTTAGATCTAAACCACAATAGCGCATGTAAGAAGAACAAAGAAATGAACATTAAGCCTAACAGAGAAATGAACATTAAGTTTAAGAATAACAGAGAAAGTTATTCTAAGAGACTTAACTGACAAGATACAAGAACTCTCTGTCTTTGTTAGGAAATGTGTGTACCTAAGGTACATTGTTGTTTGCTCTTTGAGGTACCAGTCTTGTGTTCATGACTGTCCTTTCCAGGAGTACTTAACCTGTGTCTGCAACACTTCATGGCAAGGAGCTGTGTAACCGAGTGTTTCACTTTAGGAGATCTTTGTTGTTGTTGTTTTCCTATTTCCACTCTCCCAACCCCTTTTTTCTTTTTGTTGGTGCTAGGGTGGTGGTGCTACACAAGTGCTCTACAGTAAGCTGTGACCCCGGCCCCTTGAGAGCAATTCTTAATTATTGGTGTTGACCTAAGAATTGGATTGAAGAGTTGTTTGCATTCCAAGAGTGTGTGCTGTGCTCCACAAGTGTTGTCAGTATTGTCGGTCCTTACTGGCAGTGCTGCTTTCTAATGTTTTGTCGGTTTCCAAGGCTGCAGCATCGGGAGCTGGTAAAGCACAGATCTCAGGACATACCTAAGGTGACTGAGAAACTTGAGAGGTGACTTAGGCTATTGGGACTAGGTACGCAGGTATAGGTGGCTTGGCCTAGGTACATCCAGGAATGTGTGAGCTTCAGAAGAAGGTAAATTGTTCTGTTTTTAAGTTTAGTTTTTGAGGTTTCTCTGATTGCCTTGAGACAATAATTGTTGCCCTACTACTACAGGAATTGTTGTCAGTCACACAGGGCAACATGAAAGGCTTGCTGGGATGGAGAGCTGAAGCAAGCAGATAGGATCCAACTGGCTACCTCAGGCGTTTGTTCACTCCATGCTTGCAGACCTTGCCCTGCAGAGAGGCCTCTCTCAGTGCTGGTACTTCCTGCAGTTTGAAAGGAAAATCCTGTCTGAGAAGTTTCCTGGGGGTGGGCTGCAAGTCTGCAGTGGTCAGGAGGGATTATTGGAGCCTGTGAATCATCCTTTCCATCCTTCTCCAGTTCAGCTAGAGAGACAAAATTACAGCACTAGTGTTTGGGCCATTTTCATAATATGTTTGTCAACCTCATAGTTCGTGTCTTTTTGGTAAATTTGACCTGGCAAATCAAACAGAGCTATGAGGAGTGTAAACACTCTTGAAAACAAATAACAAATACAATCAGTTTCCCCTAACTGCAGTTTTACTTTGTGTGGTGTTAGTTACCCATGGTTAACCATGGCCTGAAGTTGTTAAATGGGAAATTCTAGAATTTAATCATTACATTTAAATTGTGAGCTGTTCTGATTAACATGATGAAATCTTACAGTATCCTGCTCCCTCCCACCAATCACATAAAATAACACATAAAATAAAAAAACCCCACCATGCCACATAAAATACTGTCTTACAGGGTTGATTTAAAAACGTCCTCAAGTGTTGTGAGGTGGGGCTTTTTGAAGTGATTTGATCAAGGTTATTACTCTCATCAGTTGATTTATCATTCATCTGTTCATAGTGAGCTCTTGGGAGGAGGTGAGACTCACCCGGAGGAAATGAGTCACTGGGCTGTGGCTTTGAAGGGCAGATCCTGACCTAGCTCCTCCTCCTCTCCCTGGTTCTTCCCTTGCCCTAAGCTTCCTGGCGGCTGTAAGGTGAGCAGCTTTTCTCTCTTGCCATTTCTTTCTCTGTTCTTTCTTCAAACCATGCACTGAAACCTCTGAAATTGTGAATCAGAATAAACCTTTTCCTGTAAGTTGTATGCGTCAGGTATTTTGTACAGGCCAGTAAATGAAGTGACTAATCCACTGTCCCTAGGCACTTAGGAGTGGTCTCATTTCTCAAATTGATTATCAGAGCATCAGAGTTACTTAGGTTGAAGTAATCCTTAATTTACCTAAATGGATTGAAGTAATCCTTAATTTACCTAAATGATCCCAAAGTATAAGGCTAGTAATGCTGACCATTTTATTCTGTATATTGTTAAAACTCTATTTTATTATTAGTTAGTTATTTTTAATCCTTACTTGCATAATTTATACAGTAAACTATTAAAATTATGTAATTTGTATGTCTCACTGCTAGGTCACTCTGAAACTCCAGTGGTGCATTCATGACTGACCCACTAGGCAGCATGGGGCAGTCACACATGTACTGCCAGTGGTCAAGCCATGGTAGCCTGTAGTACTATGTATAGTTTCAGGCATCCATGGGGGTCTTGGTACACATCTCTGTGGATGGTAGGTTGTACTGTAGTATGGATAGCAGAAACTGAATTTTTATGACAAGTGTTGATAATGGAATAAACAAAATGTGCTAAGGAGGAAAGGAAAATATTTGACACATAGTAAAGCATGAAACAATCAGATAAGTAGGATGGCTATAGGTAAGAATGATTTATTGAACTTGAATATCATATTGAGGAACTCTGAAGAAAGGCAGAAAGACAAATAGAGATAGGAAATATCAAAGAGCGAATGGGATGCCACACAGAAAGATAACCCTCTGCTTGATAAAATGTAGTGACATTTAAAATATCACAACCAAAGGAATCTTTAAGTTTTTAGAACAAAGAATAGATTGTACAAAACACAACATGTATCAGACTAAGTTATCTTTTAAGTCCTAAGACTTTTCAATTATTTTGCCTATTGGAGTGAGGGAAATCATCTATATAATGTATAATTTAAAACTTATAAATTTATATTGTATTTCTAATGAATTTCTGAATGTAATAAGGGATACATTTTCTTTATAGCTTTCCTGATTGAAATAAAAGGTACATGATTTTATAATTTCATATAAATCTTTGGGAGAAGTTGCTGTCATTTTTCTTAAGCAGGTATGTCTCTCCTGTTTTGCAAGGTGGCAGTGGGGAAGATGTATTGTTCTCTTTGTTCTTGAATTGGACTTCATATTTTTTAGAAATGTGTTTTGGCAGCTATAGATGTAGGATAGACAGTTTTCTGTTCCTCACATAGGTAGGTTTTTGTTGTTGTTGTTGTGAGTGTGTGTGTGATAATAAATATCCTCAAGTATGCTGGGCAAACACTTTATCACTGAGTTACATTATCCTCCCAAAAGTGATTTTAAAAAAAAAAATCACATCTTTTTATGCTCCTAGATTTTAAATTTAACTTGCATGTTATTACTCCATATGGACCAGACAAAAAGTCATATTCATTCTCAGTTCAGAAATCTTCTTGTCTAATAGAAACATGTGAACCATATATACAATATAGAATTTTCAATATTCACGTTAAAATTTTTTTCAATGGATGAAATTAATTTCAGCCTGTTTGATTCAACTTTGTGTATGAAAAATGTTTGTATCATCAGTATACAGATTTTTCAAGCTATTTTACTATCTTTATTTGAATTCTGAAATTTGATATATGTTTTATGGCATATCTCAATTTGGACTGGCTATATTTCAGGAATTCAGAGGCCACATTGTTAGTAGGTGCCATTATTGTTGGTATATTCCTAAAGCAAATGGTTATGGGTTGTACCTAGATGTTCTGCCAAAGCTTCATGTACAGCTAGGCTTGTTAGCACATGCATGTAATCCTAGCACTTGGGAGGCTGAAGCAGGAGGATTGCTGTGAGTCCAAGGCCAGCCTGGGCTTCAAAATGAGTTCAAGCCCAGCCTGAACTGCATAATAAAACCCTGTCTCAAAAAAGATAAAGAAAGAAAGAAAGAAACAAACAAACAAAACCCCCCCAAAACAAAAAAGCCTAATGTACTCCCTGGCGGTACTTTTCAGAGGTGGCTGGATCTAGTGGGTATGACTATGGTATGTGATAACTGAATCAGCTCACTAATTGGTTTAGTATACATAATGAGAAGGCCCACTCTGGGTGTGGGAGGCACCATCCAATAGGCTTGTAGTCTGAATGGAATAAAAGGGAAAGGAAAGCTTGCTGCTGCTGCTTTGCTGCCTCATGCCTGCCTACCGTGACTCTTTCTCCTCTCTGATCTCCCTCTGTTTGCCTAGAATCAGCCAACTGTGGACTGAAAGAGACCTCTATGAGTTGTGAGATAAACCTTTTCTCTTTTAACTTGTGTGTGTCAGGTATTTTGTTCCAACAATAAGGAAGTTACTAAGATGCAAACAATTACTCTGGGTTACTAGAATTGTTGGTCCACTTAAGAGCTGTTGTGCTGGTTACTTTTCTTTCACTGCTGAGACAAAATACCCGACACCCAAAGTTAAGGAAGAAAGGTTTATTTAGCTCAGTTTGTAAAGGTTTTGGTCCATACTCGACTGGTTCCAAGGCAGAGTGGCCTGGCACAGGGGAAACCATTTATAATCGTGGAAGACAGCAAAAGCAACAAGAAGAAAAGAGGAGAGAGAGAGAGAGAGAGAGAGAGAGAGAGAGAGAGAGAGAGAGAGTGTGAGTGGAAAGAGCAAGACCAAGCAAGCCTGTTTCCCTTCCTTATATTGTATGCAGGCTACCCACTCCAGGATGGGTGTAGCACTCAAACCCATAATCCCATGATTGGACCATGTATCGATCATAAACTCTAGAAGCCTGTTCCCATGACTGCATGAGGCTTTTGGGGTGCATCTAGACACATATATAACAGTTGCCTTAAGAGCTTCATTTTATTGAGGGTCTTATAAGGAACTGAGTACTTATGATACTTGATGTCCATTAATCATAGCTAATAATATAAAGAGATGCTAAGAGTGCAAAATATTATTTGATTAATTTTCAGGATAGAAATTGTGGTAAAGCTCTAAAATTTATAAATGGTTTTGAGATTAATTAGATTTTATGGTTTATTTCATTAAATCCAGAGAGTTCTGCCTAGATGTCTAACAGACAGTTTGTACTTTACCTGGACAAAACAGAACATTGACTCATCTGTTCAGATTTATTTCTGCTTATATTAGTGAATAGTTATCTTCGTTCTCCCCTTGCACAGGGGCCAAAAAAATCACCTGTCTTTAATTTCCAGCTGTAGAGCACTGGTGAAAAGTCACAATCTGCTGTTGCAAATGTCAGTTTCCGTTAAGTCCTTCCGTGCCCAGATGTTTACTAGGATGTGCCTTTAAAAAAGTCTGCTGAACTTTATGTAGAGTTAATACCATAAAAAACAAGACAAAACAAAACTCAGAGGTGATTATATGTTTTTCAGAAGGTGACCTTAAGATTTTGTCAACTGATAATTTATAGGGCAGTGCTCTTCAAACATCTTAGTAGCACAGATTTTAGTTCATGATAGCATACTTTTACATTTTATAAAAATGAATAAACCAAGGAAGGAATAAATCCAGCATAAACAGCAGAACAGGAAAATCAGCTAGATCTTTCGTTGCAACAGAGTGCATTTTTATTTGAAGACTTAAAAATATACAATTTGGAGCTTTCTGTGTGTGGTGAAATCTTTTGGAACTAACGTTGCCTTGGGTTTTTGTTTCTTTATTTTTTATTTTAAAGGGGTAAATTAAACACAACAAAACACAACAAAATAGGACATAAAGCAATGTGAGAGATATAAATTTCAAAGCTAGACGACCTGAGGTCTTCACTGTGTCTCGTATTGTATCTTGTTTTCTTCCAAATAGTTGTCCATGTCTTCACATACAGAGAATTCATACAAAACAACATAGTATAAAACTGATCCGAACAGAATAGGGGAGGCAATTTAGGTCTTCAAAACCAGACAGTAGAGAAGTCACTAATGGCTGTCTTAGAGTCTCTTCTTTTCTTCAAAATAGCTGTGCATACTTTTATGTATATTGAAGTTCAACAAAACAAAACAGGCTAAAATAACACCATTAATTAGAACAAAACAAAACAAAACAGGGATAAAAGTATTTGCCTTCAAAGAGATTGTAGAAGGACCCCCCCCCCCCATTTGCTACATTGCCTGTGGTCAACCTCTCAAGGGGTATCCAGATCACTGGCTCCCACTTGCTAATGGGGGGGCGGCGGGGAGGAGATGTGATGTTTGATTGCCTCAGCAGCAGGCTCACAGCCGCTCACAGAAGGTGGTGGCTCTCATGCTGCGCAGCCTGGCACGCAGCCTGGCACGCTCATGGCGGGGGGTGGGGGGGGTGTTTGCTTCCAGCTGTTTCTTTCTAATGAATTGACCATTTCACAGCCCAAATTCTGAAATGGCCAACAGATCATAGAAAGACATCTCTTTAGACTCCTGCTTGAAACAAACAACGTCAGGAAGCTGCTAGCCTTGATTCAGGGCCAAGTATTTCTTTTCTTTTTTTCCAAAGCTGTGTAATAAAATATGTTGTCGTTAAATACAAAAGATGGTGATTGTTGAAACTTATCCTTTGTTTGCCTGGTTATCTGTTGGACAAACCCAATTGTGCCAGAAAATATGAAATAATATCATTGGAAAGCAAGCAGTCAGCTGTGTGTCAAGATCTTTAAAAAGTCTCAACCATTCTGTTATCAAAGCATGTTGTACAAATATGACATGCTAAATGTTTGCTCTTAGGAAGTGCCTCTATAAATGCTACTTGACCCTGATTGCTGTGTTGGTTCTTTGGTTTGGTGTCTCAATGGTCTAGAATCTGTTCCCACACTGATTGCAGGAATATACTAGCTAGGGTCCGTTCCATAGTTAAAATTGCAGCTTGTAATTTTGGGTAGTCAGAGCAATAAGCGGTTGTACAATAGATACATAATTTTTTAAAAACTTAGTAAAGAAAGTAGAGATTTTTTTTTCTCACTTTTCAGACCTAATTGTCTCTAACCTAAAAAAAAAATAATAATAGAAAAAGGTCATAACTTGAATTATGGAAATAGGAATACAAAATCTACATTTCTTAAGAAACTAGAATTTTGCATGACATTTTGATTTACTGGGTAACCTATATTAGTGCTGAACTGATTGTTTTATTGGTACTAATCTATTAAATTCATAGTGTTCTTAGAGAGATTCTATGTTATTTGAATCTTCTGGGGGTTTAGAAATGAGTAGATATAAATGATCCAGTTTGGTGCCAATGATACATTCGAAAATTTAGTGCTGAATACTTCAGAATCTGAGGCCTTTTGATCATAAAATAGGAACTCAAGGAGTTTAAGATTTGAGGTTTAAGATTAGGAATGTTCCACTGAAAAAAATCTTTTCAGATATTCAAAGGTCCAGAAAACCCTGAACTCTAGACCATTTATCATCTTCTGCATTTTTGTCTCTTAATTTTGCATTGAAGTAAACATTTTTTGAAGATGCATCTCATTTATTTTTATATCAGTAGGTGAGATGAAAGATCCTAATTGCCTTGTGTCCTTATCACAAAAGCTTCCTCCCTTTTTTTCCTTTTGCTATACTAGGATTTGAACCCAGGGACTTCACACTGACCTAAATCCCTTCCCTATTTGTTTGTTTATTTATTTACTTATGTATGTACGTATGCTTTATTTTGAGATAGGGTCTCACTGAGTAACTAAATTGTCCAGGCTGGCTTGAGCTTGCAATTTCCTGCCTCAGCCTCCCAAAGTTCTAGGGTTACAGAACCACCAAGGGTTATTGAACCACCAAGCCTAGCTGTATTTTAATTTCATTGTTGTTCTGTTTTTTATGTCCTAGTAATGGAAATAACTTATTTTTTTTTGTTCCAATTTATTTTAAATATCTTCTAATCAGAAAACTCTACAATCATAAGGTTCTAGTATTAGTAGGCAAAACATACTTCTGTGTATATATTTGAAAGATAGTCAGATATTGTAAGAAGCTCCTGTTTCAGTAGAGACTAAAATAAAAAATTTTGGAAGAGGGACAAAATTGTATAATAGAGTTGAATATCCAAACTCTTATTTATTTAAAGGAAATAACTTATAGGACATACTTATATTTAAAAGACAAACTATAGAGAAAATGGAGAAAATTAAGTAGAGAAAGCTGCTTAAATTTTCACTAACATGATGAATCCAAAACTGCACTGTTTAATTATTTCAGGTTAGCAAGTTAAGTTGTATGTGAGGTGCAGAGAAGACATGCTTAACTAAAAACCTTTTTACATCTGCAAAGGTAGGGTCTCTGTCAAGGAAAACATTATCATTACTCTGAGACAGCAGGGAAAGTTAAACCACAGAGGCAAGGAAAGGTAGCTGAAGGACTAAGCAAATGAGTACTTTCTGTAGCATCTGTCTGCTTAAACATTAGCCGAATATTGTTAGCCATCTGGGCTCTCCTTTGTCACACGTGCACAGCAGAGGTTTGAGGTTTAGCTGTGGGGAAAATGGAAATCTCTGTGTATCCTTGTCGACGACTAGTTTTTCATGGACCACAGCCCTCTGAATCCATTTCCAACGAAAGTACTATGCTACACAACAGAAGCCATCTCCAAGGCTTTACTAAAGGTCTTATGCACCTACTTTGCTCTGTATTGCTTCATTCTAACTTACTCCCAAATGTTAAAGTCCAAAGGAAGGGAGAGTTCTCAGAGAAAAATGAAAGTGTGTATTACTCATCCCCATCTTTCTGTATCTCTTCACTTTGATAATTGGTGGGTGCACTGACTTCAATTTCAGACTATTTAATAAAGAAAGAAAATATATTAAAGTATAGTGCAGAATAGATTAGTTTTCTAGTACGTTGTTTAATAGTAGTTAGAAACGAAGTAAGGTTGCCAATGTAATAGACAACTCAGAAGTCTGATATTTCTTACAGAAAATAGATTCAGCACAAAATTGAGGAATTACAGGCTATCCTACTTATTGAAGACAAATGGCCCAAATGGTGAAGGCTGCTAGTCTCTGTGGGAAGTCTTTTAAACATTTACTAGAACACAGATACAGTTGGTAACTCCAGTGCATGTAGCAAGATTTATATGCATATTTAGGAAGTATGAGAAGCTTCCTCATAAGATGATTTGCTCATGATTCATGCTTAAGTAATAATTTGGTCTTGAAAACCAAGATAAGAGTTTTTTAAAAAATATTAAGTATGCAGTTGACATGTATATTTAGGTAAGAATGGTATAGATATTTTGGGAGACAAATCAAGAATGGAAAATAAAATAAAATATAATAATACAATAAAATAATAACGAACTTTTTCGTTTCACAGATTAACAAAATAAAAAGATTCAGGAATTTAAGTGGTTTTTAGAGTCTCTGCATATAAAGATTTGTGGCTGAAACAAATATCAGGACTTTCTCTCTGTAATTGTGGTAACCATATAAAATGGCAGAGTAAAATGCACCAGGACCCAAATAATCTTAGTCAACTGCAAATGGACCATCAGACTTTTCTCTGGGTGACTGTGAACAGTTACTGTGTGGATGTAAGTTTTCTGCAGTAGTAAGATGGCCAAATGTATGGGGCTGAGTATGCTAGAGTAAATACACAAAGCCATATGGGAAAAGGGATGCTGTTTTACTTGATGGTAAAATAATTAAAACATTTTAATCATAAAGCCAAGATGAACAGAGGCTGGGTGGCCTGGGGTGAGTGTCCCTGCACCATTCCCTGAGTCCAGCTAGTTTGGGATCATTGCTTGGCCCTCAGGACAGGGACCGTCGTGGCTTCCTGTTACACTGGACCACCTCAGTGGGTGTCCAGCCGGCCTGCTGCACCCCTAGTGACCCTCTCTCAATCCTGGGCTCTGGGCGGCCAGAGTCCTAGGAGGTGAGGGCATAGAAGAGGATTTGCAACAGGCCCTGGGGAAGCCTTGGAATAACACTTGAAACACAGAAATACAGGAAAATGACAAAACAAAGACCAAATTGCAATCTCGAACCTCCAGCCCATCCCAAGAAACCTTAGGAGCTATGTATGTAGAAGAAAAAACATGCCATACACCTCAATTATCGGATGTAATCGCAACTAAAATAAAAAAGCAACTCGAGGAAGCTTTACAGAATTCAAACCAGAAGTAATCTCCCAGGTAAAAGAAGAAATGATAAAAGAAATGAAAGAGATGCTGAACGTATCTAAAGAAGACACAATTAAAAAATTGGAGGAACTAAACTAAAAGGTAGAATCCTTTGATAAATAATACAAGAAACAAATAATACATAAAGCAGATGCAAAGAGATATACAGGAAATCAAAAATTCCATTGAAAGCTGTAAAAACCACCACAATGAAAGTGAAGATAGAATTTCAGACCTTGAAGACAAGATTGCAGCTAGTGAACAGGAAAGGAAAGATCCTTTAAAAATAACAAGAAATTAGGAAATAACAATTCAGCTGCAAGATGATGCAAAGAAAAACAACATATGATTGATAGGGATAAATGAAAAAGAAGGAGACAACATAAAGGATGTCAAGAGGACATTTAGAGAAGTAATAGCTGAAAATTTCCCAAACATGAGATTGGAAACTGATATCAGGATCAGTGAAGCATATAGAACTCCAAATAGTCATAACCAAAATAAAACTATACCTAGACATACAATAATCACCATCCCAGAAATCCAACATAAGAATAGAATATTAAAAGCTGTCAGAGAGAAAAGACAGATTACTTATAAAGGAAAACCTATCAGAACCACAGCAGACTTCTCAGCACAAACAATAAAGTCAAGAAGAGCATAGAGTGAAGTATTTCAGATCCTAAAGGAAAATGATTTCCAACCTAAACTGATGTATCCTGCAAAACTGTCCTTCAAAATGGATGGAGAAATAAGATACTTTGATGACAAAGAACAGCTGAAGAACTTCATGAGCACCAAGTCAACCCTGCAAAGAATACTGAAAGACAGTTTAGATACACTTAGGAAAAAAAACCAGTAAGCAAAGCAGACAAACAGAACAGAAAGATAAAGATGCATCAGCAGAAAGTAACATGTCAACAATAAACCAACATATAACAGTTATAATCATTAATGTAAATTGTCTCAATGCACCAATTAAAAGAAACAGACTGGCAGAATAGATCAAGAAACAAAATCCAACATATGCTGTCTACAAGAAACCCATCTAACCTAAAAGGATACTCACAAACTGAAAGTCAAAGGATGGAAAACAATATTTCATGCAACAGAAACCCCCCCAAAAAGGGAGGGTAAAGTATTCTGTTTGCAGATGATGTGAACTTCAAACCAGTAATGATTAGAAGAGATAACGAAGGTCATTACATACTGGTTAAGGGAAAACTTCAAGAGGAAGAGATAACAATCTTAAATATATATGCACCAAATTCCAAAGCACCCACTTATATAAAGCAAGTATTAACAGAAATGAAAAACCAAATTAGCAGTACCACAATTATAACAGGAGACATAACAGATCATTAACACCAAAGGACAGATCAACCAAACAGAAAATCAGCAAAGAAATAATAGAACTGAATCACACATGTGAACAAATGGATTTGATAGACGTATACAGAGTGTTCCATCCAGCAACATCAGAATACACATTCTTCTCAGCAGTACATGGGTCATTCTCTAGAACAGACCATATATTAGCTCACAGAACATATTTAAATAAATGCAAAAGTTGAAATTATCCCTTGTATGTTATCGGATCATAGCGCCATGAAATTAGAAATTAATGATAAATGATACAGCAAAAATCCCACAAAAATATGGAAACTGATTCCAGTTGAGAATGACCCATGTACTGGAATCAAAACAGAGCCGAAGATCAATGGAATAGATTAGAAGATACAACCACAACTACAAACACACTCAACCTCCTTATCTTTGATAAAGGGGCCAAACATATTCACTGGAAGAAGGACAGTCTGTTTAATAAATGGTGTTGGAATAACTGGCTCTCCATATGCCGAGAACTAAAACTAGACCCATGCATGTCACCATGTACTAATTTAAAATCTAGATGGATGAAAGATATGAATATTAAAATAGAAATACTAAGTCTATTGGAAGACAAATTGAGTAAAAACCTTAAAGACATAGGGGTAGGTAGAGAATTCATGAATAGAATCAAACCATACGGGAAGTACTTCCCAGAATCAATAACTGGAATTATGTCTTATTAAAAAGTTTCTTCATGTCAAAAGAAATCTCCAGCATAGTGTAAAGAAAACCCACAAACTGGGAAAAAATCTTAGTGAACTGTCCCTCAGACAAAGGACTTCTGTCTAAAACATACAAAGAGTGAAAAAGAACTCAGACCTCCAAAATTCAAAGATCCAATCCAAAAGTGGGCATCTGAGATGAATACACAATTCTCAGATGAAGAAATACACATGGCAAATAAATGCATGACAAATTGTTCATCATCATTACTTAGCAGAGAAATGCAAATTAAAACCACACTGAGATTCCATCTCACTCCTGAAAGAATGGCCAGGATCAAGAAAACTACCAACAAATGCTGGAGAGGCTGTGGGGAAAAAGGAACTCTCCTGCACTGTTGGTGGGAGTGTAGACTGGTGCACCCATTGTGGATGTCAGTTTGGAGATTTCTCAAAAAGCTGGGATTGGAAGTTCCGTTTGTTCCAGGTATTCCACTTCTAGTCATATACCCAGAAGAACTGAAAACATCATACTACAGTGATATATGTGCACCCATGTTTATAGCAGCACAATTTGTAATAGCCAAATCTTGGAAACAATCTATGTGTCCATCAATTGAGGACTGGATAAAAAAGTTGTATACAGTGGAGTACTACTCAGTTGTAAAGAAGGATCACATTGAGATATTTATAAATAAATGGGCGCAGCTTGAGACCATACTCATAAGTGAAATAAATCAAACTCACAAATATAAATATCAAATAGCTTTGCTAGTGTAAGAAATGGTAAGAATACATAAAAGTATGTGGTAATCATGATCCCCCATTATATTGCTTTGAAGCCTTATAATGATCGCATTCATTAGTTGGAATGGTTTTATTTTGGGTTGTTTGATTTTATTGTCTATGATGGTATAAACTGCTATTTTGAAGAAAACAAGACATCATAATAGCTAGTGCTGATTTAATATCATCTTGTTTTGAAGTCACATCAAGCTTTTGTTCTGTCTCCATTGGTCTTATTATGTTGTATCTTATTCGATGTTATTATATGTGATAGTACAAACAGAAACTTTATAGACAAGGAGATAGTATAGAAACCATTGTTCGTTTTCTGTTATTTGGTTCTAATTACCCTGTAATGTTTTCATTCTCTTGAATGGTTTTGCATTGTCTTGATATGTTTGATGCTATAGTATACGAAGTTATATTCAAGTGTTTCAAGGAAAGAGACATTATGGTAACTATTGTTATGTTGTGTTATCTTGTGGTGAAACATTATGTTGCTTAAATTTTTATGTTCTGACCTGTGCTGTTGTGTTGTTATGTCCTCTTTTATCTCAGTCTCCTTTTTATTTTTATTTATTTAATTTTGTATTTTTTTATTAAGGTAAAAATAAAAAATAGCAGGATATAGTAACCATTTTGATTTCCTGTTTGTTCTGTAATGTCTCCAGTGTTTCAGTTTTATTGGTTTTCTTCTGTACTGTTCAATTTTATTATAACTGATGATATAGGCAATTCTTTTTAAAATAGCAAGAGGCATTATGGTAGCCAATGTTGATCACCTTGGATTCAGTTTTTACATCATGATTTTATTCTCTTGAAAAAAAAATAAGAACTGTGGGAGTAATAAAACCCAAAAATGTGTAATTGTTATTGTAAAAAAGAGAGGAACAGAAAGTGCTCTAAAGGATATAACTGCCTGTGTATTTTAGTGTATAAGACAGATAACCATATTACTGAGTTTTTGTTGGATCATTGAACAGAACTGTTTGCAGTGTCACTGTTTGAAAGTCCACTTTGTATGGTTTAATTTTGTTACTTGAATAACTATTTCTAAGATGACAATATGTAATCTATTAACTAGTGATTTCTTACTGTTTATTTTTTGAAACAGGGTTTTCTGTTTTTTTTTCTTTTGCTCTTCAAATAAAATAAAAAAAACCAAGACCAACATATTCTAGAGTCAGAGCAAATTTTGTATATTTTTAAAAGATAACTGTTGGATAATAATGGTGTTTATGATTACCCCATTAAAGTTCATTTGCTCCATTTCCTTGGATTTTGCTGATATCTGTCACAGATGAGTTTGAGGTAGATCTCTGATAGAGACACTGTTTAGCCCAGCAGAGTAGACCAGTCACCACGATGACTGCTGTCCCTGTTACTACATCCTTATTACATAAGAGCAGTTGTTTAAGGGGCCAAGCAGAAGGCTGACAGTTCAATTTCTTGGGTATCAATGTGAAAAGCAAAATATGTCAGGTTGCACTTTCCAGATGCTTGCTTTGTTTATGAAAAGCATAATTGTGAAATTGCTTTTTATAGCTTAATAATTCCAAACCAGAATTATTAAGATATAATTGAAAAAAAGTGCATTTTATGGAGATTTTTTTGCTTTGAGGAGAAGATTCAGTGATTTTTGTGTTTATCATCACATATCCCTTAATACATTTGCCCCCTTGCTTGCAGAGTTGTTTTATGTTTCTAAATAATGTAGAGCCTTGGGAAGGTGCTTAAGTTAGCCTTTGAGTAACAAGTTTCTTCTCAGATCATAGGTTTCATGATCAGAAGATATCTTAGCCTTGAGATATCTGCCTGTATCCCAGGCTTTCTCCGTCAGTTCTTCATATCATCCAAACTCCTCAACTGGAAATATCTTTTTAACACTGTGCTGTTTAATATTTTTTGGGAATTAAAATACCTGGCATGTTTAGAGCACATAAGGTCGTTGGTCAGTTTTTATAGCTTACATCCTGAAAATCACATTTGTGGCCACCTGATATGATGAAACCACCTCTGTCAAGATCAAGTGTAGGAGCCCTGTATAAATCAGAAAGTCCTGTGGGCAGCGGAGCACCAGGCCATTACATTAGTGATGAACAGAGCCCAGCCTGCCGAGGGGCTGCACAAAACTGGGGGAAAGCCTTGGTTCCAGGACCAAGAGGAATTGTAATGTGGAATTTCACAGTTTGACTTTTGTAAATTGAGATCTGATAGTATTATAAGAAAATGTAGTTCAAAAAGACCCAGTGTTTTCTGTTGTTAAGCAGCTGCTTCTAAACGTTAATTTTATTTGACATCTGCCTTGGTCCCAGTAATAAAAGTGATAGTTTTGTTGAACAACCTGTTCTCTCTAAAGCTGCATTTCTTTGTTACTGTGAGGTTTGTTTTAAAAAATGTTGCCTTTTGGTTTTTAAAACTTATTTTCTTGATCTAGAAATTCCATGTCTTTGAGAATACACATACAAATAATCTACATCTTTCATTTAGTAGGAAATGGCTGGCATTCTAGATTTTGACCTGATATTCTTAGGAAATTTTAAGGTGCAGTAGGGTCATCTCAGATGAGTATAATGTAAAACTAGAAAAATATTTCCTACTTGTTTTTCACTTAAAAAATATAATATTTATTTTTGTCATTTGTAAATATATATATGTATGCCACTGCTCTAATGTCATTGGTAGAAAATATGATTCTCTTATTTGAATTGAACAGTAATTGTGAAAATGTCTAACCTGTGCTGATAACTTACCTTGGGTTTGTTCTAAGATAGTTTTGGTATTTTTGGGTATTGTCATTCCTCTTAAGTTTGTCAGGAAGCAGAAGTGACTGGTGGGGGTGAAAACACCATGGAACAAAATTGAGCAATATTTTCCACGTGAGCCTTGTTATTCGGTCATTTTTATGTGTTTTAATTTAGCCAGTATTGGGTGAATAGTTCAGAGAGAGGGGATTTATTACTTTAAAATGAAGTCACCTCCTGTTCATTTTCTACTGATTGAAACCACTCTTGTTCTTGAAATGCCTATTGACTCTTTAGGAACCATTTACTAGCCAGGTGTCGGGAGTGCACCTGTAGTCCCATACACTGGGAGGTTGAGGCAGGATGGCAAGTTCAAGCCCAGCCTGGACAACTCAATGACTCAGAGACGTTGTGTTGAAATTAAGAAAGAATAAGAGTGTCACTCAGTGTGAAGGCCTTGGTTCAACCCCAGCACCACCAATCAGTCAGTCAATAAATAAATTTTAAAATCCCATTTACCTTTATGTCCATCAGTTGAAGAAGGAAATCATGAAAACAGTTTCTTCCTACAGTCCTTTATCAGTCCCTTTAAAAACTTCTGCAGAATAGCAACTGGCTTCACACCAAAATCTCTAGGCTTAGAAGAGCAACAGTCATCTTCAGAGCTGGAGACAGCTTGCTTTCCTCAGTGATTTTTTGTATGTAAGCTTCATTTATTTCAGGCATGTAGCAAAGGAGTTCAAGCGGGTACCTGTTTTGTTTTCTTTCTAATAAACCTGTAACTGCTTATAATCAGTGTTCTCAAACTATTAAGTCTATTGACAACATTTCTTGTTTCTCTTATTATCTTGCTTCAACTAAAAATAGCAAATACTTCACAGATAATCTCTAATTGTTCATTTCATACCCATAGCAGGCACCACTAATCCATTTTGTCCTGTTTGCTGGATATGCCTGGAACAGTTTGAGATGAGGTTTGAGACGTCCAAGCCCACAGCGTGACACTTCGGCAAGTGAGCAGACAGTAGAAACAGGACAGTCCCTCTTTTCTAGCCCCTTCTCCCTGAAGTAGGCCAGAAAGTCTGTATTGCAGAAGTCTTACTCTTCCTTCCACCCAGCGGAAAGGAATACTGTTACCGCCGAAGAAGCCAGGTTATAAAAACTATACCCCAGCAGCACAATTTGTAATAACTAAATCTTAGAAAGGGAACCCAGATGCCCATCAACTGAGGAATGATTAAGAAAGATGTGGTCTTTTTACTTAACGGAGTACTACTCAGACGTAAAGAAGGATAAACTGGAAACATTTCTAGGTAAATGGGTGCAACCTGAGACCTCACTCCTAAGTGAAATAAATCATACTCACATGTATAAATACTGCATTATTTCTCTGGGGTAAGAAACTGAAAGAGTGAACAAGAACCAACCTGTACAACAGATTCTGGAAAATGGGAAGAAATTGTTCAGAATGAAAGAGGAACTAGGGTAGGGGAAAGGGGAAAGAAGGGAAAAAGAAAAAGTACAATATAATTATACTACTAGTTTTTCTTATCTCATTGAAAAGTAAAGTTTGTGTTACAGTTGAGAAGTATTTCCTATGTAGCATGAATAGCCATTTGGAAAATATTTTGGTATTATGGGAATGTTTCTGATTATTTACTTTTGTTTAGGAAAGGTGGTTTAATGAAAAAGCATGTTCTGTAGTGTGTGAGAGAGAAAGTCCAGTCTATCTTCTCTGTTGTCCGAGAATTGACTTTTGAAATACCTAGAAAGCATGTAATCTTTTCAGAATAGTGTTGGTTTTGCTATGTGAAAGCCTTGAACAATGGAAATGACATTTTATAGAGGGATTTGACATTAATGGATACAGGGGATATTAAAGTAGCAAGGTGTTCTTTATAAAGCTTGATAACCTAGATATAGTCATATTTTATATTTATGAAACCCTTGACTTAGTATTTCTTATGGACATTGAAGGTCTGTTGGTTGTGCTAAAAGTCCAGACTTCATGCATGGCATTTTGTGCAAATTTAAAATAAATGTATGCTTTTAAAATGATAGCTCTAGTTTTATTTGCCTAACATCAAAAGTTAGTTTTGGTGAATTAAATGACTATTTTCCTTTTTTTTTTTTTTTTTTTTTGTCTTTTTCATTTTTATCGGTACCAGGGATCGAACTCATGACCGCACACTTGCAAGGAAGGTGCTTATGCCACTGAGCTAAATCCCCAGCCCCTATTTTCCATTTTTTAGGAAATTGATAGATGAGAAAATCAGAAACAGGATACCATATACATACTAAGGATAACTTTTATTTTGGTTCTTGTCTTAGGTTCTTTTTTGTGAATTGTGAGGTGATTTATTAGTTTAACACAAGGACTCTTCTATTTATAGTTGAATTGAAAATTATCCTTTAATTTTGTGGCTCTATTATTTCAAACTATCTGATTTTTTGGAATGAATGTCTTTAATTTCTTTGAGACAATTTCATATATGAGGGCATTCTCTTAACAGAAAAGAATACAATATAGATACATCGAAATATTTCTATTGCAATAAAATTGAAAGTTTACATTTCCATGTACAGTGTTCAGTAGTAAAGCTTTTAGTTCTCAAGTTCTTAGATCAATTTGGGGTTCTGTTGCAGTATTAAATATTTTAGAGTTGCTTTTGCGTCCTTAATGTGGTTGTCAGAATGAAGGTGGTGTGTGTTTTGCATATATACACCTCTTTCCATTATAACCATGTTCCTCGGAGCTTACCTGTAAATGAAAGTTCCTCTGCTTAACCTGAGCAGTACTGTAGAATTGAGTACCAAAAGGTTGACTTTTTATACATCTTAATGTTAGAAGTTTCCCCATTTTTATTTGTAAATTTTTTTGTGTGAGTTGAGGCTCTTTCTTGGAATCTGATGGGTGCTCCCTTTTACAGTGTCTAGCTCCCCTTTTTCCTTTAGCTCTAAACACAGTGACACACTCAGCTCCCTGAAGCCACGCATTTTCCTTTATGATCACTCAGTAATCAGCTTTCTGGGCACTTGGCATTTCTTTGCATTTTTAATACTGCCTTCTGGGTCTGCTTCCCAGCCCATGTTGCATTTAGCCTTGGTACCTGTTCAGTGTTTGGCCTTTGGTGTTCTTACTAACTCTTTTCTGCTTTCAGTTAACTGCCAGGACTTTGCCTGCTGTGCAGTCAGACGAGCGACTTCAGCCCCTGCTTAACCACCTTAGGTAAGAGGGAGACACAAAGTTACGGTGCTATGAAGTGCAGATGACCACAGAGAGGTCTAAAATGAGTGTGTTACTTCCTTAAACACGGGCTAAGGCATAGTTCTGTTGGTTATAGATGAAACGGGCACAGTCTTTTTGTTTTTTAAAATACAAATAGGATATAGCTGTTTTATTTAAAAAAATACTTAGAAAATATAGGAAAAGAAAAAATCTATTGTTGCTGCTAGTTTTTCCCTTCTTCTATGCTGTTTTCAAACCCAGCATTAAAATTGTGCTTTTGTAAAATTTGTATTTGTTTCATTTTTAAAATAAACATTTTAAGATTT
Organism: Cavia porcellus; assembly: GCF_034190915.1. Lineage (NCBI taxonomy): Eukaryota > Metazoa > Chordata > Mammalia > Rodentia > Caviidae > Cavia > Cavia porcellus. Next base: position 3,320,757 of record NW_026947493.1, read on the forward strand.
ATTATTATTACTAAAATCATTCTGAAAACATCATTTTTAGTGACACATGATGTTCTTGTATGGCTGCACTGTGGTATATCTGTCGTCCTTTTGGGGGCCTTTAGACAGCAGTTAGGCCATTTCCAGTTTTTCCCTACTATAAATAATGCTGTATGTAGTCATTACTATTTCAGATAGTTAGAATAGATTTTCAGAAATGGAATTACTTGGTCAGAGTATGAATCATGTTAAATATTTAAGGATACATGTGTATATATGCATATATATTTTAAACTTTATTCTGTTTATAGTCTCATTATATAAGGCTGTCTGTATTAGCATACACAAAGAGACAAGGCAGTCAGAAGGATTATTATTTTAATGGGTTAATTAGAGATTTCTCTTGTGATCATACACATTTCAGTTATCATGCAGAATGATTTTTAGGCATTTTAGTCCTTTTATCGTGATATCAGTGAACTGTATTCCTTGCTCCCTTATTCCTGATAGAATTTCCTGCTCTTGGTCTTTGTGCTTTAGATAGTAACTCTTTGTTACATGTGCTACAAACTTAAAATTTTTAGTGCTGTATTATTCAGCATACTTATATTTTCAAATTTTATGTAGATAAGCACTTTTTCCTTTATAATTTCTTTTTATTCTTTTTAAATTTGGAGTATCCTTCTCATTTAGAAGTTTGGGTATGCGTTGTATCTTTGATATAGTTTTAGTTTTCCTTTTTTCTTCCTCCTGTCTGCTTCCCTTTCTTTTCTCCTTAGTAACTTCATTCTCAGACAGGTGTATGTAGCCTCTGTGTGACTGTTCTGTTGGGATGAGAGGAAGAGTGGAAGACTGCAAAACTGAAGTTTCAGCAGGAACTGAGTAGCACTCGTCAGGTGAAGGTTTTAATTCCCTAGCTGCAGCGGTGTGGTAAGAAACCCAGAGGTCATGTTGGAGTTTCTTCTTAAACCGTTTCCTACACATCCAAAACTGTTCTCCCGAGTTCTCTCTTACTGCAGTAGCCTCTTGTCTGCTTTTGAGGCCAGCTTTGCCTTCTCTAATATGTTTCCTGTCATCATCATGTATGATTACATTATTCATCAGTTATAAATCCTTCTTCACCTTTCCATTTTCATTCTGCATGAAGCCTGAATTACCGGGGTCCTGACCTGTCTGTCTCTTTGGACTCCTCTTGCAGCACTGTATTCCTGAATTATAGTTTCACCATATACCAGGAAATTCCTCTAATGTAGCTTGCTTTTGCTTGCTAGCCTCTATGCCCATGTAGATATTTCCCCTCTTGACACTTCTAGTTGTGCATATGAATTTAAACACATGTACTTTTTATTTGTATGCGTTTGCAGTACATAATTACATTCACCTTGGGGAATTGGTATATATGTGTGTCACATCTCAGTCACTTCTGCTTTCCTTTACTTCTGTTCCTCTCCTTTCCTTAGATCCCATTCCTGTTTCCACAAAATCTGCCTCTTTTTCTACTATCTCTTTTATTTTGCTCATTAAATTATTTATATCATATAAGAGAAACCATACAATACTTATCTCTGATTTTGTTTTACTCAGCATTATGGTCCCCCAAAGTACTCATTTTCCTACAAATGACATCATTTGTTGATGGGCATATAGATCACTTCTATAATTTAGGTAGTATAATTTGTACTGATATAAACACAGATAGCATGTATCATTGTAGTATAATGACTTTAACTCTTTCCGAAAGATATACAAAAAGAAGTAGCTGATGAAAGAGAATTTCTATTTTTAGTTTTTGAAAGAATCTTCATACGGATGTCCATAGTGGTTGTACTAGTTTACACTCCCACTGACAGTGTAGGAGGGTTCCTTTTCCCCTGCAGCCTCACCAACATTTGTTATTTTTTCAGTCTTTGACAGTAGCTCTTATGGGGGTAAGCAGGTTCTCAGTATTGATTTGATTTGCATTTCTCTAGTGACCAAAGATGCTGACTATTGGTATACTTCTTCCTTGAGAAGTGTCTATTCATTACAATTGCTTATTTTTTATTACAATTTTTATTTGGGGGAGTCCAGTTTTTTGGATTCTTTATATATTCTGGATATGAGTTCTCTGTTCAAAGAGTACCTGGTCTTTTCACTCTGTTGGTTGTTTCTTTTTTGTGGTGTTGTATCATGGACAGTTGAGGCTCTGTTCAGAAAGTCCTTGCCTGAGCCTATGACTTTAGGAGATTTACCTAGTTTCTTCTTGTAGCAGATTCAGTGTTTCTGTTTAATATCTAAGTCCTTGATCCATTTGATTTTAGTACAGGGTGAGAGATGGATCTAGATTTATTCCTCTGCATGTGGATAACCAGTTTTCTCAGGACCGGAGAGGCAATCTTTTTCTGCAGAGTATATTATTGACACCTTTGTCAAGAATCAGATGGCTGAAAATGCACAGAATTATTTCTGCATGCTTGATTCTATCTCATTGGTTAGTATGTCTGTTTGTTTGGCCAGTGCCGTGCTGTTTTTATGACAGCTTTATAGCTTTGTAGTGTAACTTGAAATCCATCTTTGTGTGCTTTGCTCTTTTTTTTCCTCAGGAGTGCTTTGCCTGTTCTGGCTCTCTTCCGGTCCTACATAAATTTTAGAATATTTTTCTAGTTCTGTAAACATTGGTATTAGTATTTTGATGGGAATTGCATTAATCCTATTTATCAGTTTTGGCAGCATGACCATTTTGACAATAATGGTTCTGCCTATCCAGGAACAGCAATGTCTCTCCATTTTCTGATGTCCTCTTTGTATGTTTTGTTGAATGAATAAATACAAGTTGCCAGCAATATTTTCTTGTTTTTCTGTACAAAGGTTTTATATTTTATAAATCATAGTCAAGAATTTTCCTATAAAACCACTGATTCAAAAGATAAACTGAAGCTGAGCATGGTGACACATGTCTATAATCCCAGACTTGGGATGCTGAGGCAGGAGGATTGTTGCAAGTTCCAAATCAGCATGGGCTACAAAGTGAGCTCAAAACCAGCCTGAACTACATTGGGAGACCTTGTCTCAAAAAGACCAAAAAAAAAAAAAAAAAAAAAAAAGATAAACAAAGGATCAAATCTTGCCTCTAGTTTAATGCTTGATTCTGTGAGATAATGATAGTTTCTCTTTCCTCCATCTCAGTATGGTAATTTTCAACTAGACTTTAGATTAACTTCTGACATCTCTTCGAGTCCTTGAAACTTGCAGAAGCTGTGCATTTGTTTAAGGGTTTTATTCTCTGCAGTTCACACATGATTGGTTGCTAGGCAACCAGGACTAGATGCTACATGTAATATGTGCCAAGTTACTCTCTTGTTAAGCCAAGTAGTTTCTCATTTTATTACTGTGGCAGGGACATCTTACTTAGGGTGGCAGCTGATAACACAAAGTTGCACACTTTCTGTTCTATGTGCTATGCTTTTCAGGCATATTGAATTGTCTCTTTGGCTGTCCAAATGAAGTGCTTTTCTTTTATCTTCATTTTTTTAAGATGTCAAGACAGGAAAAAAATACTATTTGCTTGGAGAGATTCTAATGATAATCTTGTTAGGAAAAATAATTATTATTGATTAACATGAACTGTATAATTTAAATGTTACCTAGAAGGGAAAGACATTGGAAAGTTGAAACTGAGATCATTGTTAGATCTAATTTTGTTTAGTGTCTCTAATGATTAAAGATGAATGATGATGATTAACATTTTAATTAAATTTGTCAATAAAACTAATTTGAGAATTGCTACAAATACCTGTAAACACTGAGGTGGCAGTATAAAGAAAGTCAAGTTCTTTTATAGGAATTAGTGTAGTACTGTGCCACCCTCATAATCTACGATATAATAGCTTAACAGTGTATGTTACTGAGACTGTGGAAGTGATGTCTAAATTTTTTTTAGGTGAGTCCAGTTTTCTGGTTAAAACTTAAGTACAGAAAAACATTTTGTTTCAGTATGTTAAGGAAATATTAGCTTGTTTTTATTCATTAGTAGCATTCTTCCATTCATTAGTACCATTATGTGCCTGGAATAAAAAAAATGTCCAACTTTGCATATCAGCTGCCACCCTAAGTAAAGATGTCCCTGCCATAGTAATAAAATGAGAAACTATTTGGCTTAATAAGAGAGTCTAATTTAAATCATGTTACCATGAAATTGCAAATTTGAGTTGGGTTTGATAAACAAGGCTGTAATCCTAACGTTCTGGGAGTCTTGAGTCCAGGAGGATTGCAAATTCAAGCCCAGTCTGGGCAACTTAGTGAAACATGGTTGCAAAATTAAGAACTGAAATTTTTTTCTTTACATGGCTCGGCGTAGATCTCAGTATGAAGGCAGTATGTTTAACCTCAGTGGTGGGGAAATTTTTTATAAGTTTGGTTTCCTTTGAGAGATCAGCAGTGAAACAAATTATAGAACTTGTAAAGCGGGGCTGGGGATTTAACTCAGCGGCATAAGCGCCTGCCTTGCAAGCAGGCAGTCGTGAGTTCGATCCCTGGTACCGATAAAAAGGAAAAAGGCCAAAAAAAAAAAAAAAAAAAAACCCAAAAAAACAAAAAAACTTGTAAAGCTTCCAATTAGAATGAAACACTGAGTACGTAATTTATTTCAAATAGATAAGTAACGGGGCCATAGCCAACTCATTTTGATTTTTTGGTACTTTTTAGCATTGTAATGGTTCACATTAAATCCTCATACTGGATTAAATTTTAATCTCACTTGGGGGATGTTTCCATTTACTATAAAGGAAGACAAGGTGATTATGGAATGAGTTTGGTTGCTGAAATAGTAAGTTGAGTATTTGCAGACATTGAAAGGTGTTGTTTCCTTCATTTCTCTCTCAGTGAGTTTTGTTATTTGTGTATAGTAAGGCTATTGACTTTTTGGTGTTGAGTATTTGCAGTTTTAAATGCCTGGGAGACATGTGGGGAATGTTTAGAAAGCAACTGGGTGCAGTCCTACCATTTAAGAGTAGGATGTATACCTCACATGCATTTGCTAATTGCCACTGAATGAATGGGGTTACCGCATAGGGAGAGGTTGGTATCACCAAGGAGGAGTAGTGAGTGGCAGAAAAAGGGGAAATGGACTAGAACCTGCAGAGTATCCCTATTTACGTGACTTGTGGGCAGCAGTGCCGAGGAGATGAATTAGAAACCACTGGAGACATTGGGGAGGATGGCTGACACTGTCTGGTGGCATGGGGAAGTCAGCAGAGCTGCAGCAGGTCACTGAGTTAGGCCCCTGGCAGCCCTGGAGGCTTCATCTTTCACTGTAGTGATACAAGCGTGAGCTGAGGGAGCAGGACTAAGAAACTGAGTGGGTGGCATTTATGGAACACTTTCCAAACTGGTTCTTTTAGTTCATCCTGTATTAAACTACCCAGTGAAGATTGTAGATGGCGATTCATCATTGTCTCTGTATTAAAAGTTTGACAAAGGAACCATAGGAAGTTCTCGCTGGAAAGTCTCATTTTTCCTTCCAGCAGATTTAGTGTTTCTATTTTAATATTTAGATCTTTGATCCATTGCAATTTTAGTTTAGTGCATGGTGAAAGATGTGGGTCTAGTTGTACTCTTCAGCATGTGGAAAGACAATTTTGGTAGTAGCATTTATTGAAATGGTTTTCTTCCAGTGAAGGTGTTTGGCCCCTTTGTCAAAGATCAGGTAACTAGTATACTTGAGGTTGTTTCTGTCTTTTCTTATCTGTTCTCTTGATACTCCTATCTGGGTCTTCTTCTTCTTTTTTTTTTTTTTTTTTTTTGCCAGTATCATGCTGTTTTTATCATGGTAGCTTTATAGTATAATTTCAAGTCAAGAGATTTGATGTCCCCTGCCTTTCCTGTGTTACCCAGAATTACTGTTGCTATTCTAGATTTTTTCTGGTTCTATATGAATTTTAGGATTGCTTTCTATAATTCTGTGAGATACACTATTGGAATTTTTATTGGGATTACATTAAATGTCTATAGCAGCTTTGGAAGTATGGTCATTTTCACTGTATACCCAAGAGCAAAGGTTATATTTCCATTTGCTGATATCCTCTTCAGTCTCCTTTTCCAGAGTACTATGGCTTTCAATGTGGAGGTTTTTACTTCCTTCATTAAATTGTTTCCTAAATATTTCTGTTATTTTGAATGCTATTGTGAAAGGTGTTGTTTCCTTCATTTCTCTCTCAGTGAGTTTTGTTATTTGTGTATCGTAAGGCTATTGACTTTTTGGTGTTGACTTTGTATCTAGCTGTGCTCCTGAATTTAGTTACTAAAGCTAGAAGTCTTTTGGTGGAGTTTTTTTGGGGTATTTTATGTAGCATGTCATGTCATTCACAAATAACGATAGCTTCTTTCTTTCCTGTCTTTGCTCCTCAGACAAACATGTTCAAATATTATATAGTTTCTCTTGTGTGAGAAACTGAAAGTACAAATAAGAACCAAACTGTATAGTAGATAATGTGAAATAGGAAGAAAAGGTTCAAATGGGAAGGGGAACTGGGGGTGGGCAGGGAGAAAGGAAGGAAGGGAAAAAATGAGAGAAGAAAAAAATGGAAACAAAGCTTTTGAAAATAGGGGAGCAGTGGTTGAAAAGGAGGGTAGGGAAATGAAATAATATGGGAATTAAAATATATCATGTACAGGTTCAAAGTCCCTATCATGAATAAGATCATCATATATATCTACTGCTTGATTTTTTTTTTTTTTTGGTGCCGGGTATGGAACTTACGACCGCAGGCTTTTGCCGCTGAGCTAAATCCCCGGCCGTCATATGTATCTAAAATGTACCAATAAACTTAATTTTTAAAAAGTCTAATTTAAAAAAATACTTCCGTTTCCACTCCTCAAAAGAGAGAAATGCTGGGTGCTGTGTCATGTTCCTGTGATCCCAGCTACACAAGAGGCTGAGGCAGTCCAGTGGAAGTTTGAGGCTAGTCTGGGCAACAGAGTAAGATCCTGTCAAGGGAGTGAGGTGGGAAAGAACGTATGAATTACTTTGTGAGACTTCAAGGTTATTCTCAACTGCTAGTAGGAATGTTTCAGTTAGAAAAATAAACGGTTAGACTTTTAAAAAGTGTAAAATTCTGGAATGCCACAAAGAATTTGCATGAATCATTTTACCTTGTCATCAAAAGAATCTCGTGACTTCCTTGTGAGCCTTATGGTACAGTGTCATTGTGTTTTCTGTGATGACTTTACTGTACTGATTTTTTGAGTTATATAAAGAACTTCAGCTGTGTTATCACAAATATAGAAGTTCATTATAAATAAGTGCAGTATTTTGCTTTTCTAGTGATGATATCAGTGGCATAAAACTTAGAAGATGGTATTAGACTAGTAAGGAAATATTTTAAAGATTGTTATTTTACACTTATTAGCTCACTTTATAAATGTAAGGAATGAACAGATTAGCCTAGAGAGGAAAATGTGTAAGCCATATGACAACTAATTGTGTGATTGAGATTTTTCTCCCTTAAAAATTATGCTTCTCAGGCCAGAGACTGGCATAAGCGCCTGCCTGCAAGTACAAGGTCATGATCCCTGGTAACACACACACACACACACACACACACACAATTATGCTTCTCTTCACAGCTTATATGTTATCTTTCTCTTTTTTTTCCCACTTTAAGATAGTGTGTAGGCAGCAGCACATTATAGGTCACTTTAAAGGTTACTCTTATGTAACTTTTGTACTTAATTAAATAAGGACAGATTTTAAAATGTGCTTATTATATAGTCCTCCTAATTTTAAAGCATATTTTAGCCTATAATCGAAAAAATCAGGTAAAGATAAACCAAGATAGCAGAGAGATATTACTTATAGGAAATGCCTCATACCACATAGATTAACTCGAATATATCATGGATTTGTAAGTAGATGTTTATATTCATCTTTTAAAATCATTTAGAATAATGAAAGCATCTTTCTTCATTTGGTTTTGTTACAGACTGCTTTATAGGATTCCTTTTTCCTAATGCAGTAAACCTGCTTCATATGTATACCTTTCTGGTTTGTTCCTTTAAAGGTTATGCTGTCACAGATTTTATATTAGAAATATAACCTCTCTAAGAAAGCTTTCCCAAGTATCCAAGATGGTACAATGAAGCGCTTTCTTTGGGAATTAGCTCTCATTCGGAAATTGGAGAGTTGTGTGGGCATCCATGTGTCTGCCGTGGTAACTATGAAGACAAAGGCTGCCAAACATCGGTAGATCAGGCCTCCCCCCTTGAGGATGAAGGGTGGCACCAGGACTGTGAGCACATGCTCTGCTTTGTCATTCCTGTTTCTAGTCCCTGAAAGCTCCGAACTGTTGAAATGGTTCTATATGTAGCCGCACAAGTTTTTGCTGGTTATTGTGAAGGTTTTCCAGGTACCATGTAAGATATTAATACATTAGAATATATTATTTTCTGTCATCATTTTGCTTTAGAATTTTTCATGGACAGTGTCCCTGCATTCTTAGGGATGTACTTTTGAGTCAGCATGTTGTTAGAAGGAGCTCAATGTATTAAGGCTGCTATAATATACCCTGATTATATACAAAGCAACTAGGAGGTGTGGTTTCCTAACTCAAGAAGTTTATATTTTTAAAGCAAAAGAATCAAAATTCTCTCTCTTTCTCTCTGTCTCTCACACACACACACGCACACACATACACACACACAAACACACACAAGTACATGCACAGAGGAAAAGTTTCTTCACCTTAATCAAGTGGAGAATAAGGAAAAAAATAGGAGGTCTTAGGAGAGACAGTATCTGCTTGTGGATTCATTTACAAATTTAATGACATTTAGTATGTTTGGTAAACTATGTAAGTCACCATATATACAATTTGGGAAAAAAGTACCAAATTTTACTTTGTTGGTTTGGCTTTTGTTGTAACCATTATGCATATTTTTATATAATTATAATGAAAGCGATTAAACTTTTAAACAGTACCTAATGTATTATAACTGTAATAAAATAGAAAATCAACTTCCATAGTGCTAATTTGTGTGTCTATGTAACAGTCAGTTAAAGACAAATGCATTTATTTTTATTTAATTATTCCCAATTTATTGGATATTGAAGCTTCTCTTTGGCTAGATAAACCTGGAAAGAAAAATTACCATTAGCAGTCCTCCATGACCAAGTGAAGTGAGGTGGGAGAATTGTGATAATGACCTTGTGGCAGAGGAACGCAGCACGGGTGTTTTCCAGCAGGTCGAGAGAAGAATGGAGAACAGCAGCACACTGGAGGGCTTAGCCGTGGAGGTACAGGACAGGGCTACTCTAACCACATTGCACTGCCCGGGGATAGAGTGGTGGTGTTCATAGCAGCAGAATCAGCGACTTTGAAAGGTGGAATTCAGGAGACTGATTTTAAACCTTACTAGTGCGTCTAGATGAGAGCCCGTGTTGCTCTCTTACCATCACACTGTCCTTTAAAGCTTCTGAAATCATACAAATAAGTGTTAAATGAGTATTTCTCTGTAAGTGTAATAAATATGTGTACATCAGTTTTTCTGGTGTTTAAATAGCACTTCATATGCACACAGAATCAGTCTTGGTGAGTGCATTAGCTTCCCAATATAGTGATCACAAATACAGTGGATTAAAACAATGCTTTTATGATGTGTAGTTCCTTGTGTGGAGTTGGTCCATGGATGTGACACACCCCAGTTTCTTCTTTTCATCCTGTGTCTCTCCCAACATGTACCAAAAAAACCCTAAACAAACAAACAAACAAAAAACAAGATCGAGGATCAAGGGATTGGTGTAGGGGAGGAAGGGAAGAGGAATTGATAGGGTTACACACATGAACTCACCCCACACAAGGAGTGTGAACATTATGCACTACACATGTTACTAATAAACTAACATTTGTAAAAAGCAGTGCCTAGTATTATCCCATATTCTGTGAGTGAAAATCTGCCACAGGTGTCATCAGGCTAACATCAGAGTGGCAGCAGAGCTCTGCTCTCTCATCAGGCTCTGGGAGGAACATACTTCCAAGCTGATTTGTGTCTAGGACTGAGACCCTTTCTTGGCTGGGGTCCGGTCCAGATTTTTTCTTCTGCTTTTTGTAAGCCCTTGTTTGGGTCAAATGCCTTCTCCTGCTGTATCCCTCTAGCCAGTGTTTTCTGCATGTAAGAGCTCCTGTGATGAGCTCACAGGATGACCCGAGCAATCTCTTCCTCTCAAGGTCTTTCATCTTAGTGACATCAGCAGAGCCTGTCTGCCAGGTCACCTGATGCATTCACAATGGAAAGTGTGGAAGTATTTGTAGGTCTTTAACTCAGCCTAATACAATGAAAAGGCTTGAGGAGCATTGAGCATTGAAATAAGAAAACAGTTTTTTGAATCACTTTTCAGTAGTTCACCACATAATTTTTATAGAATACTGAATTATTCTGGGGTTTTAGGCCAATTCAGTTTGCTAACTTACCATGTCCTAACATTGAAAAAAGGATTAAAAATGATTTCTACAGAAATATAACTTACTGATTTGATTTTTAATGATATAGGAAGAAGATAGAAAATCTTTACCATCTTTAATCACCTACCTAGCCAAGGCAAACATTCTTTGTAATATGTTTTCAAGAGCTTGTGAATAGTGGCTATGACTATTGGAGTACCTTGTGTGAGAGCCACTTGGTAATATTTGTTTGCATACCTTTTCATACTCGTAAGAGATTTTATCTATTGAACACATATTTAGGGAACTAAGAGTAGGTGCCAGACATGGTGTAGATTCTAGGGATACATATTTATGTTTGCCTTTTAGGACTTAATGTTGTTATACAAGAGAATATTATTTAAAGTTATTACAATAAATCATGATGATTGTTGGCATAGTGTGGGTCTTGGGAACGCATATATGGAAATGATGGAGATTTGAATGTCACAGTGGTCTTGCAGCTTTTTCCTGAGGGACTTTTAGATTTCTCTTAGCCCTCTGTTTCCAGTGTTTCTTAGGAATTTTTGGGTTGTACATGCATGCAGTTTTTCTAGAAAGCAAAATTTTGCTTTCTTTTGCCTTTCAATTGTTTTTATAATTGGGCCAGGAATTTAGCTCAGTGGCATAAGTGCCCGCCTGGCAAGCGTGAGATCATGAGTTCCATCCCTGGTACCACAAAAGGTGGGGGGCAGGGATTTAGGTCTGTGGCATAAGCACCTGCCTGGCAAGCACAAGATCGTGAGTTCGATTCCTAGTACCAAAAGAAAAGGAAAAAAAAAGTTATTTTTACTATCAATACATATTAAGATTCCTATGTTTTACTCATTGGGTTTTCTTATAGTATTGATTACTTTTTCATTAAGTAATAAAGAAAAATTCATTATTGTACACTGTTAGTCGTAAAGCACTTCCAAACACAGAATAATGTTGTTATGGCAAATAAGTTTCTTAAAAGGACGGAGAAAGCACTGTAGTAGTTTCTGTAATAGATTAGCAGCTACAAAGTAACTTGTTAAGCACTGTGCAGTTGAACTCTTTGTGGAGATACAAGTTTTCTATTCCTGTGCTGTTCAATCCAATATTGAGGGCTTGAAATATGACTAGTACAACTAAAGGACTGAATTTTAAATTTTATATGATTTTAATTAAAATTTAAATTTCAATTGCCAGTTAGAGCTAATGGCTATTGGATTTGATCCATATAGTTCTTGAAACACATTTAGATACCACATTTAAGAACCAAACCTAACCATACTTGTAGGGCCTAGAGTGGCACATCAGAAGTGCTCAAGCAGAAGCTAACCCATGTAGTCGTCATCAGTACCGTGGCCTAAGAGGGTCAGAGACTTCTAGGCCAGGGTGGCTTCTGACTCTCCTGTGGATTGTGGCTCTTGGCACCTGAGCTGTCCTCTGGTGAAGGGCTGTGGCAACTCCATGGAAGCTGCCCACCTGGTTAGCTGATTCCTGCCCTGGATCTTTCCTTCTAGACTAATGCCACATGAGCATATAAACGTTGAGTGAGAATACCGTCTCATTTTTTGCATTCATTCACTCTTGTAGAACAGCACAGGAAAACACAATGTGAAGGCTCATTTCTAATTATTACTTAGAAAACTAATACAGATTGAATTTGAAGGGGGTTTAGCTCAGTGGCAAAAGTGCCTTCCTGGCAAGTACAAGGTCATAAATTCAATCCCTGGTGCCAAAAGGAAAAAAAAAAAGCATTGGCAGATTGAATTTCAGAAACTCTCTTGTGGTAGCAGCATCATGGCTCTTGATTTTCTGCATACGTTCAGTCTTAAGGAGGCTGCTAGAGGCAGTTTTCAGTGAGGTTAGTAGTGTACTCCTCAGATCTTTCAGAGCTTTCCCCAGCTCTAACACTGTCATGCTCTGTGATTTGCCATCTTATCTTACCATGTTGTTATGGCAACATCACTAGCTGTATGATCATTTTTATTCATTTATTTGTTTGTCTAAAACAAATAAAGCAAACAATTTACCCATCGTCTTAACCGTTATTTCTTTATTACTTGTCACAAAGGCTGGTGTAGTAGGACCTTAGTAAACACTTGAATGGACCAATGAAAGAATGAATGAATGATAAAAAACACTTTCAGTCTTTATCATTTACCTTGCATTCAGTTTTTTTCCCTTGTTTTAGCTGCTAAATTTTGAGACTGAATAAGATTTGAGCAAAAAGTGAATTTTCTGTCATTTCTAAGGGAAAACTCTGATACAGAAGTGCTCCTCAACTTTGCAGAAATTTAGTGCTGGTTTTATCTTTTGTTTTGGGACTGGAGACTCATTTTTATTAACAGGAGTTAATTATGAAGGTCAGAGAATACTTCCTGTTCCTAAAGGAGCACTTGAGGGGAGCATATAATGTGTTTTTTGGATTGTGACTTTTACTACCAGTCCTCACTAGCTGCCTCCCCCCAATAAATAAAGCATCCAGATTCTTCAAAACATCTCTGATTCCTGCCCCTACTCAGGGACAGATGTGTGAGGATAATCCTAGGCTGCTACAAAGACCATGGCTCACCTCTGAAGAATTCCTTACTCTTCGAGTTGTTTGCAGGAGAAGGGAAAGGTGCAGTTTGTTAGTTTAATTTATTTATTTGCTGCTAGAACTGTGTTCTCTCACTTTTATATTACAACCCTCTCAGGCATCCTTTCTTTAGTCCACCAATTGCCTACTATGGGCCCAAACCCAAAACAAAGCAACTTCTATTAAAGGGCCATTGTAGTATAGGAATGTACACTAAGAATACAGAATAAAGGAATATAAAACAAAACTTACTCCTGAAATAAAAATATTTGTTTGAGTCTTAACCAAAAATGCCTATGTAGAGCTATTTTTTTTTTTTTTAAATCGGTACCAGGGATCAAACTCATGACTGCCTGCTTGCAAGGCAAGCACTTATGCCGCGGAGCTAAATCCCCAGCCCCATGTAGGGCTATTATTAAAGCACATATATTAGGATCCAGGGTATAGCTCAGTGACAAAACACTTACCTGGCAAGTGCATGGTCATGAATTCAATCCTTGGTACAAAAAAACAAAACAACATCCCCTCCCCCATACTTTAGGGATATGTATTTTACTTTTAAAATCAGCTTCATAGAGGTTTACATTACATACAAGGAAATCCTCTCACTTTAAGGGTACATACAGTTCAATGATTTTTTACAAATGTAAGGTACTGTGTAGATATTTTTTGATAGAAACACAAAGTGCAACCTTTAATTCTGTTGCAGTCATTGGAGTATTATGGTTATAAATTAAAATAAGTAGAAAAGTATGGACCACATGGGAAAGATGAAGCCAACCGAAAGTAAGGAAACAAAATAGCAGAACAACTTACAGTTCATACCTGTTAGGGCAGCCCATGTGATGCCGATGGTTATTGGCTGGGGGAGTTTTCTGGAATCCTAGAGTTTCTCCCAGTTATACAGAAATATAGATCTTTGTACTGCTTATTGTCTGTAAGTAGTTTTCTGGGGGAGATTACTTAAAAAACAAAATTGAGTTAAATTCATGCTTGTGGAAAAAGAGTTTATGTACAATTTAAAGCAGAATTTTATTGATTGTGTTCTCATTTGGAATAACTGCAGGGAAAATCACCTGGGCTAACACATTTACCATTTACTATGGATTTGGCTGTGAAGAGAAACTCATTTCATTCCAGTGGTAGCACAGCTGAGGGAATTTTTCTGTGTATCCTTCATGGTGGGAAATGGTATATTGTAGATTTGGGTCCCATGATGTCCTACTCACCCAACAAATGCAGACTTGGGACTGTGCTGTCTGAATGTCTTGAGTGACCAAGCTTATGTAGACAGAATCCCCCCGCTCTCACACCATGTCCAAAGTGGTAAATCTGTGATTGCAAGGTGACTGTATGGGTGATGTACAGAGGGCTTTGTTTTACTCCTGAAATTGTTTTTATATTTGTGTTTATACCTAGCTTTATATGAAAAGGTTCTACTGGAATGTGTATTTTTATAGACTGATGTAGGAGATTACAGTTTATTTTGAAAGATATATTAATGGTCCAAGATAAATACATTTCCTTGATGCAGAGATAAGTTTTGATTATTTTTGATGCTTTTCTTAGTACTTTTTCTTTCATATCAGTTAAAATACATGGTAAGCCTATAGCCTACCAAACAGAAAGGAATAAATAGTGTTAACCTTTTTGGGTTCAAGAATACTGGGAAAATGCTTGACAAGAAGGAAAATATATTTCATATATTATTGTTTTATAAATGTCAGAATCTCTGTTTGTTGGTGAGGAGGGAGCACAGAGAGACACTCCTAAAGAATAGTACAAGAATTCTTTTCACTATGGCTTACTTTATGACCTTGTAATCTACATTTGTATCCTACCTAGTATGGCTTCTTAAGAAAGAGAATAAAAGACAGGTACAATTAAATGTTGAGGTATTTGAAGGAGGCCCAACGACTCTCAAATAGAAATGGGTTATAGGTTAATTTTTTCCCAAAGAAACCATTTAGATTACATTCTATGTTAGTCAGAATTCAAGATTGCTTTCCTAATAGTATAAATGACGAACTATGGCTAAAGTGTAAATCCTTGATTCCCAGGTAAAATGTAAAAGCAAACACATTAGCAGTAGACTTAAGATATTTCATTTCAGTATTTCATTTACTTGCACTTTATTCCTTGCTCATGACTGGCAGAAATTAATTTGGCAAATAGAGGTCTGAGTAAGGTTAGATAATGGTTCTACAGTGGTACCCAGCGCTCCAGAGAATTATTTTATTGTCTCATATTGTTCTGTCTTCTTTGTCACTGCATGGGGTTTACCATATGGAGTCCACCAAATGGGGTCCAAAGAGCTACCCTAAAGAGGAGATGGACAACTCAACACAGCTTGCTGAGTATGTTCTTAATTCACATCACAGGATAAGAATTTCAGGATGTACCACTGCAAGGATTGGACAGTCAGAGTTACTCATAGATGGGAGGAGACAGAAAAGTCCCCAACTACAGTAACTAGAGAGGCTTACTGTGTCATACGGACTAGAACTAGACATTGGGAATGCTGCAAATTGAGAGTCAAGAAAATTACTGTAGTTACTCTGATCTTGGTGTCCTCAGTCTGAAGGCAGCTGAGATAGACTCGGTAAATTCATGACTAACAAGTCCTATAATCAGACTCTCCTTGAGCAGTTAGCATGCCTACCTGCAGAGCCCAGCAAGGGCCTGCTCTGAAGTATTAGGTAATAAGAGAGACAAAACTGAATTTCCTTGTTTCCTTTCTATCTTTACTTTTTTTTTTTAATCTGTTTCAGTCCTATAGCAATGCTTTTGAGTAGAAATATGAAAATAAACACGACCCATATCTGGCTTTTAAATTGCCCAAGTGAAATTAATTTTATTTGCACATCTTATTAACCTCTAAGATTATCATTTAATCCATAATTGATATGATAATTTTTAAACCCTCACAATTTTTATTTTTTTAAATTTTAATGTTTATTGGTACGTAGTGATTTTTTTATTTCCAAGAGATAAAACCAAACAAAATAAAACAGGATAATGCCAATCAGAACAAAACAGTGAAAGTGATACAACACTTCAAAATAAGGTAATAGGAAATCAGCAATGGCTATCTTAATGCCTTTTGTTAACTTCAAAACAGCTGCCTCATACCATCAGACATAATAAAATCAAACAAAACAGAACAGGATAAAACCAATCAAAACAAGACAATGAAAGCAATACGAACTGCAGGACAAGCTAACAGGATATCAACAATGACTACCATGCTGTATTTTGTTATCTTCAAAATAGTTGCTCACACCATTAGATATAATAAGATCAAACAAAACAACACAACAGAATAAATCCCAACCAAGTGAAACAATGAAAATGACACAGGACTTTAAACAAGATAATAGGGAGTTAATGGTACCACCTTCAGAAGGAGATCCTCCTTTAGTTATTCACAGAAAGGTGTTAGCTTCTTCTTGGTTCTCTTCCCAACAGCAGCTGTTATGGCTGCTGTTGGCTCAGAGGAAGGGGTTGTTCCAGCCCATAACTGCTTTCAGTTCACAGGAAGGGGGGTTAGTTTCTTCTTGGTTCTCTTCCCGTGTCGCATGGCTGCCTCTGGCTCTGTGCTACATAATAATTATATTCATCATGGGTGAATGGCACACTCATGTCACATCTTCTTACTTCCCTCATAGCTGTTTTTTTATGGAGCTGGGGATTGAACTCAGTGTCTTGAGTGTTATCAAATCCTCTACCGCAGAGCCACATGCCCAACCCTTGATGTAACAAATTATTAGTGACGTTTTATATTGTTTTTTCACAAGAAGTTTTTGAAACTCAGTGCATACAGTATACTTAGTTTAGACTGGAGTACATTCCAAGTGCTCAGTAGTCACATTTGGCTGGTGGATATTGCACTGAACAGTACAGTACTACAAAACTGAATTCCATTTAAATCTCCAGTATTTGGGGTTGAATTTTTGCGTTTTAGAAACTTCTTGAAAGGGTAGGGAGACACTATAATGATAGATGCCAAAATCAGCTGTTAGGTATTCAATGAAATCTACATTCTCCTACTTTAGACTTCCATGTTTTATATGTAGAAAAAAGATTGGTAAAACATTATTTTTCTTTAGTATTCAGAAGACATTGATGAATCAAGGATAAATAGAAAAACAGCAACCAAGATGCATTTAAGAGTAGTAAGTTTAGGCCTGGATGTTGATGATGGATGATGAAGATGATGATTATTACAATTTGAGTGAGAACTCTATTGATAAATGCTATGTACAGCTCAGTGTGACCCATATAGTACTGCTAGATTGCAGTGCTTTTGTGATCGTTTTTATAATCTCTGTGTGAACATAATTAAGAGGTTTTTGCAGAAGTCACACAGATGGTAAAGGAATGCAGATCCATGACTTGGCTTCTGAATCTGTGCTTAGTCACTCCCTGGCTTCCTCCCTTGTTTATTTCTGCCTCTTTGATTGCCTTGGGCAAACTGGGGTTGAAAGAATTACCAAGGAATGCAGAGGATTTAGCTCAGCAGTGTAGCAAGTGCCATTGTGGGTGTTCAGATCCCTAGTACAAAAAAAAAAAAAAAATGTCCCAATGAAGAAGAGTTGCACTGAACTCAACTGCTTTGATCCTGTCACTACTTCTGTTTATTCCCTCAAGTCTTGGTCAGTAGTCTGAAATAGAGAAAATGATTGAAAACATAATCACCCTTGAAAGGTGATTGCCCCCTCATTTTGTCAGCTATGCCTTGTGGCATTATGTCACAGTAGTGGAGCTCTTGAATACCACCTCTTGGAGCTGAGGTGTGATGATCCGTTGTGTGCAATCAGTGCTGCAGCGTTAAAAGGTTTATTTTATTTTTTTCCTTAACCAGTTGATCTCGTTGTGAGGCTCACAGTATAATTTTTACTTTTTGTTTTCAGCTCTCAGTTTCAACACTCAAAAACAGTTCCCTGTTGAATGCTTAAATGTTCATATTGATATTTGCATGGCATCGACCAGGACTTAAATTTCAGTTGTTTTTTCAAGGTCTGGGAGTAGGTCTGCCTTCAACTTAGGATTCACTGATCGGCTGTATGTAGATATATGTGTCAGATTTATCTGTTCATATGTCCGCAGTGCTTTTCTTCTATAAGTTATCTTTTTGGAAAACTCTAGCTCATTGTGAATGTGATAAATTATGCCTCTGTCACAGTTACCCTTCAGCCTTCTTATCCACCAATAATGGGTTGTTTTGATTGGACTAAAAAGCCATGTAAATAGGATTACATAAATACATGTGTATTTAGGGTATTTTGAAAGTTTTCCTTTGTCCTTTCAGGTTTAAATTATTAAAACTATTAAGCTTTAGTCTTTACCATGTTTTAAAGCTGTGTTAGAAAAACTAGCCATGCTTACCCCTACTGTAAGATAACATGGCAGGAGAAACTTCCTCAGATGTGACCTAAGTTCTAGTTAAATTATATATAAGTTTGTGAAACAAGTGCTACAGTAGGGAGCTTTCGAATATTTTGTGTATCTCATTGTGTATTTGATAATTTATAACTGTCACCACAAACAACAACAGCAAACCACTGAATCACTTTTGTCTAAGTAGAGAGTTTATTATGAGCAATTACACAATTTTTTCCTTAGAAAATACTATTTGTGCATACTTCTAGTTTATTTATATATTTACTTACTTTTGGTACTAGGAATTGAAGTACACTGATCTGCATCCCTGGCCTTTTAAACTGCTTTTATTTGAGACAGGATTTTGCTAAGCTGCTTCGTTATTAGACTGGGCTGGCACTTGCACTTCTGCAGCCACAACCTGCCAAAGGGTGTATGCCGTCATGCCAGGTTTAGCTTTTTAAATCTCTACGAAGTCTCAAATTTTTATCAAAATGAAGACTTTATGTTATTAAAAAGGAAATAAGATTTAAGTCTTGTTTTTAGATCGTTTTTGTTTAGAGACCTACATGTCAGGACCTACCCAATCTCCTTCCCATTTTAATTTATTTTTGCCCTTTTTGCCTATGCTTGTATCTTTGTCTAGATTAACCTCTTCAACTAAAATTGTCTTGGCTTTGCATATCTCTTTCTGCCCATTCATCAGGTAAGTGCTCACCCTGTGGATCCTGTGGAAAAAACAGACTTCTTCCAAAATGCTACTTCTTTATCACATGCTTACTCTAAAATCTAAATTTCTTTATCTCAAATTACATTTTTTATGAACCTGGTCAAAATTTTGGAATTGTTTTAATGCATGTAGAATTGTTAAACTATAAATGCAAAAAATACTAAAGCAAAATCTCAGGGTTTTGTTTTTTGGTGTGTGTGTGATCATCTCCTACTTCTATGCCTCAAAACTTAAATTGTTTTCTCACTACAGTCTCTTATCCTTTCATTCATTCCCATTAATGGTAATCTTCCTGCCTCCTAGGCTTTGTACCTGTCCCCTTAAGGGTCACCTCTCCCTTTGGTTTAGCAGACTTCTTTGTCCAACCCCGATCCATTGTCAGCCACATGGGCAGAATTCTGCTGACACCCCAGAATCCTGCCGTCTGTGTTGCCAAAGCTGAGTATCAACCTGGGTTGTTCATTTCCTTTAACACTGCATAGTACTTACCTTCATCCATCCTGCACTGAGAAGAGACTTACTGTGGGCCTGCAGTGTTTGTTTTGAAAATTCTTGTGGCAGTTATCACATTGTACTTTTTGGATCCTTAGCTACTTGGACTGTTACTTGGTTAACAAGTGCTGCCTAAGTGATGCTGGGAGAGTGGCAGATGATAAGGGACTCTGACTAGGGTCATTGTTGTTTTGGTAGTCACAGTCTATTACCATATATCCAGGTGAGACTAACAATTAGCATATAGGAAAACAAAATAGAAAAGGTCTTTCACAGGAGTCTGACAATCTAATGACATTTTTAAAAAGTTCATCCTGGGTTTTATGCACGTAGTTGGTTGTGTGTGGGCAGTGATGGTATTTATTTTGCTGGTGCAGTGGGGAAAGTGTTACATTTTAGTGTAAAACATTTCCTTTTACAACCCAGTGTCTTCAGATAGTATTCTAATGTAATTGAATACTCACTGAACCACATCATTACTGTTTTCACTGCTTTTTTATAACTTAAGAAAGCTCTGTGACATTTCAACCTTTATGCCTTTTAGTGGATGCTCTAGCAAATAAAAGATAAATAATGTACAGAAAGTGCAAGTTTCTATATAATTGCGATTTCCATGTAATTCCTAGCACTTATCACCCATTGCTAACAGTTCAAATGAACACGCTGGTGCTTAGTTTGGATTGTTTTTTGCCTTTTATACTTGTGGCAGATACTTGGCTAAGCCAAAAATCAAAGAGACCAAATCCTGGAACTTTAAGATTCTCTCATTAGTAATCAAACATTTCTCTTTATATTTGGAAAAGCAGTACTGGTAGATAATTGTAACCTTATGACCCATGTTTTTGGTCTGTTGTATTCAGAAGAAATGACATATATAATGCATCTCACTTTGTTCTTTTATGGAAGGTTAGGAGTAGAGTTTTGTTTGTTTTTGCTCTATGGTGGGCTAGAGGAAGCAGCATACACGAGTAACTCAAAAGATACTCATCAAGACATACAGATGTAGGTGAGCAAAAACCTCATACCAGGAAGCAACTTAAGTAGACGCTGCCTACCAGATAAATTCCAGCATTCAGAATGTTGAGAGGGAGAAGCAGGCCTCTACCAGATCCTGGTCTAGCCGTTACCTCCCAGTGCCAGGCCTCTGCTTGTGGGTGGGCAGACCTCAGGGAACTAGATACTCCCTGCAGAGGGCCCTTCAGTTGATGGCACTAAGGCTGGTATGGGACACAGGATCTCTCAGAGGGGGCTGCTGAGTTAGGATTGACAAATGCGACAGACAGGAACAAGGCACGGCCCTGGATAGGGATGTGGAACCAGAGATTGACTGATCCATAGGACAGTGAGGGGTAGGGTCATTCAATGTGACCAGCATGATCTGGGATGGAGAAGAGACCTTGGAACAGTTTAGGTGAGGACCTCTGCTCCCCCAGGCTCTGTGCGTGTTTGGTACCCTGCCTGCTGCCCATTCACCACACGCCACAGAGAACTTGTTCTGCAGGATCTATCCCAGAGCCCACTGAAAACGCTGAGCCTGGAGCCCAGGTGAGTTTCCTCCCACTGGCTCCCAGACACTGCTGAATTCCAAACAGAAGGGCCCTACCCCAGGGCCACCAGGCCCTCAGCTAGATCCATGGGTGGTCGAGACAATTAGAAAGGCACAGCAGAGTTTGTTTGAGGCAGAAAGCCAGAGAGGAGCAGCTCACCCAGAGAGATGTAGAAATAGCAGATGCAGGATCATCATGGGGAAGGGCATAGAGTTCAGGGAAGACCCAGATATCCAAGATGCCAGGTGCTTGACTAGTCCCTCTTATTCCCACCCCTTTACACTGCACAGCAGGACCTAACCTATTGGTGACAGTGTTCCCTAGAGTGAAGCTGTGATCATGAATGGACAGAAAAAAGTATTTTGTGGTGGGTTTGCATGTGTGTATTAAAATTAGAAATTATATATTGTTATTAAGGTTTGCCGTTACCATTTCTGCTTCTCCAGTATAATAATTGCCAAAAAATATTCATTCATGAAGTTTTTATTTTTAACATTATGAAATGAGAATCTACCTCAGCAGTTCATTGGTGTAGTGCCTGCATCTGTGTGGAAGCAGCGTGGTATGAGGCTGCAGCCCTGTGTTCTAGCCACAGCAGAGAGGTGCTTCGCTTTTCTGGGGTACCTGACAGATAGGAGCTTCGTTCACAAATGCCCCTTGGCACTTCCAAGTAAAAACCAGAGGTCCTTTCATGAGCTCACATGGATTGTGTTTAAGGACTTTAATTTTTTATGGCACCATTATTTGTTCCTTTTTCTTCTTGATTTTTGAGATTCTCTCAATGGTTATTATTAGAATGCTCCTCTTGAGGGCATTCAAATGACTAAATAGATATTTATTATTTCAGATTATATTTGAGTTCTTTGAAAGTTTATTTCTGAACTGTTTTCCTTACTTAGAAGCACTGTCCCTTCAGTTGGAGACTTCTATGTCATTCTGGACTTCTATACTCCTCTGTCAGTTCATACCCGTTGTTGTGCAGAAAGTCCCCTAAGTCACAGTTGCCACTGCAGCATTTTTTGGCGGAATAGAATATTGCCTAAAATCTGCTTCTGCTTGGCTTTCTGTTCCTAGGTGCTCTCCTGGTTGTTTCTCCATGCTTTCTTCACTGTAAGCCTTATTACATCAGTTCCTGCCTCAAACATTTTCATGCATTTTCATTGCCTACAGAGCATAGAACCTAAGGCTTTTCATGATCTGCCTTTGTTTTGTGCTGTATTTGACAGTTCCCACTCTACCCTTTCGCTACATCTGAATAGGACAAGTATGTTAAATAGCTATGATGCTTGTTACTCAAGACATAAGCAAGCTCTTCTGATCATAGATGAATGGAAGAGAAATCCTGTTTGTAATTTAAATTGAATCCTTATTGTAAGTAAAGCCTAACTGAAACTTCATTTTTATTATCCTGTCCCTGCCCCCACCCACCATGCGTGTCACCCTGGGCTGCTGGCTTACTTTCTATTAATAATATTTTTAGAAATTTGATGTTTATATAATTATACTCTCTGTAGTTCTTTATACCATTTTATTGTTTTTTTTTTTTTTTACTTTTTTTCTTGATTTATCCCTTTTGTCTATTACAGAGTTGAGAAACAAGCATTTAGACAAGTATTTATATCATTTAGGCAAATAAGCTTGTCATTTGTCTCTCCTTTTTGTACTTAATATACTGCATTAGTCAGGGCTCAGAGCAACTTCCTTGTTATATAATATTCATTTGGCTGCTTTAATAGCTATTATATGCTTCCATATCAGTCTGCCACTTAGAGGGGCTTGTGTTTAGTTTTGATTTGATTTGGTTTTGAGAGAGTCTTGCTTTATAACTCAAGCTAGTCCTAAACTCACAGGAGTCTTCCTGACTCAGCCTCCTGAGTGATAGCATTATAGATATTTGCCAGCACTTTTGTATTTGCCAGTCTTTTTGCTGTAAACAATTGTGTTATATAATTGTAATCTTCGGTTTCTAGACTAAGACATGAAAATGAAGGAGGTCATGGGCATGACCTGGTACCTCCCAGCTAGGTAATAATACTTGTGTGTCATCATGCTGTAGTCTCCCTTACTATCCTGTTATTTTTACACTTGCTGGTGAAGACTGTAAATTCTCTGTGCAATAGAGTATACCAGAGTACCAAATTGTGTGTTGGCTACTTTTCTCTTGTTGCTGAGACAAAATGCCCGACACCCAAAATGAAGGAATGAAGTTTATTTGCCTTCCAGTTTGTGGAGATTTCAGTCCTTACTCAACTGGCTCCAAAGAGTGGCACATGGCAAATGGCAACCATTCAAGGAGGTGGCAAACAGCAAAAGCAACAAGAGCAAAAAGGGAGGAACATGGAGAGAAGGCTTTCTGACCCTTATATTGTATGTAGGCCACCCACCCTGGGGTGGGCGTAATACATTCATAACCCCAGCATTGGGCCATGAATCAATCACAGATTGTGGAAGCCTGCCCCATGACTAGATGAGGCTTTGGGGGGACATCCAGATTCAAGGATAACAACCCTGTGTGTGTAACTACTGATATATGATCCAAGAATGGGATCAGTTTCCAGGCTGCTGGGCTGTTGCTCTTTCTGAGGCTCCATGGTGGCTCTTTGCTGCACTATGAGATCCATTGGAAAGTGAAAGGTTTGCGCAGTATTCTTTGGATTCACTGAGGCAGTTCTCTGGTTATGCTCTGTGTGAAGATGTAAAACACTGAAGTGCAATTATAATCATTGGTTTAACTTAGTGTGAGTTTGGGTACTTCAGTGGCACTGATACTGGACATGAGGAGGAAGTTGCTTCAGTGAAAAGGGAAATCAGAACTGCCTTGGCAGCACCAATTCATAGGTGAAAGCTTTAACTGATAAAAAAGAGGAGCTAGGCTGTGGGTTTCACCATGAAGAGGAGTTAGCTGATGGACTCACGGGTCTGCTGGACAGCACGCCAGCCTGTGAACACAACAACCCGCCTACCCGTGAACACGGCAACCTGCCTGCCTACGAACACGACAACCCGCCTCATCTCTGCAGCTTTGCTGGGGTGGACCCGGGGTTGCTAAATGTCCATGGGCCACGAGTATGGCCGGATTTGGGGATCTCTTCCTCAGGTTTTAGGGGACTCTTGCTGTTTCCGTGGCTGGAGATGCCGAGGCACCCCTGCTGCCCTGGCACGCCTTACAGCCGTTGCTGTGGTGGTGGGAGTAGGGGTGAGGGAGCACCCTGCATGCTCAGGAAGGAAGGCAGTGAAAAGTGTGCACATGGTCACCATCACTGGGAAAGGTGCAAATGAGGGCCTGAGAACCCCTACTATTTCCCATGAGGGTGCCCAGCCTGTCCCACTAGTAAGATTAGTGATTCCATTAATCAAATGATGCACTTACTGACAAAAATTTGCTACTTGGGGGAGAAATGAACATAAGGGATGAGGAGATGTGTTTTAGGGTATGGGGTTTTAGGGAAAGAATGATTTTTTAATGAGACAAATTTGTTAAAATGTGTATTTCACGTATTTATGGGAGACTTTCAGAGATGGATGAGTTTGAGTTCCAGCTTTTATCACAACTTCAACAAAGGACAGTGAATTTTTAGAGCAAAGCCAAGAGAAAGGAAAAAGACTTGGGCTGTGTGGGCAGCAATCTGTGGCAAGGCACATGAGTGACCAGAAAGGCTGCTCAGCGAGGCCCAGATCTGATTGGGTTTTCTGGTGTGGTCTCCAATGATGACAGTGTGGGGTTCAGTGCTTCACCTTTGTTCCCCTTGGCAGGAGGCAGGCAGGATACCATTCTCTGTGTGATTTATGTCTTGCATTTTGGCAAACAAGGGGAGGTCAGTGAGCTTTCCCATACCTACTTCTTAAACTGCCTGAAGTCCTTCACATTTTGGGGCATCGCATTCTGGCCACCCTCTGCCTGCTTCTACACTCTTGTCGTGCTCGGTGACATTCTCAGGCTTGTTTCAGCTGCTGGGAGGAGGCCCACGGAAGGGAAGTCTGAGCCAGCAGCAGAGTGCCCGCCCTGCAGTAGCACATCCAGTCACTGTCACACACCTCATTGTCCATACCCTTTCTTTAACCAGCGAACGGACTGGGCATGTTCTCCTCTCTCAGGACCCCTGAGGGTTAGCATGGTTCTGCAGAGACAGTCCACATTGAGTAGAGTCCAGAACTCTTGATGATCATGTCTCGCTCCAGGATTTCCTTCAGTTGTGTCTGCAGCAGCCGATCGACTGTGCATACTTTCCTAGCAGCTGGTTTTCCTAAATGTGCTTTAACCATTTATGGAGTTGAGCATGGTTAGTGTATTTCATCAAGAAAGTGTAAAATTACCAAGGTGGATGGATGGCTTTAGATATCACATACCAAGATCTGTTTCTGGATTTGTAAACAATACCACATAAGTGTTGTCAAATAGTAGATGATGGCGTGGCACAGAGGAGCAGGGAATCAAGGGTCAGAAGTTTCAGTCCTGCCACACCACTGCTGTCTTCCCTTGTGATCTGGACAGATTTCTAACCCCTGTGAGCCTCCATGACCTTGTTTGTTAAATGTTAACTAAGATACTTTTTGGGGAATAATTGTAAGAGTCTAATTAGAGAGTATAGATGAAGACTCTGCATATTGATAAGTGCTATTCCAGTGTTACTTTAATAAATAGTGATTATTATATAGCAGATCATTGAAGCAAATTATTTCAGTTCAGACTTACTGCAACATTGAAAGCAGGTGTTTCACACATTTGACAGATAAAGAACATAGGATGCAAAATGTTTACCTGTATAATCCAGTCTGGTTTTGAGTTCACTATATGGGCCAAGCAGGCCTCTGACTCCTAGTGATCTTCCTGCTTGAGCCTCCCAAGTGCTGGAATTGCCAGTGTGCACCACCAAGGTCAACTGAGCCTAAGTAACTTGCCCACGGACTGACTGAGAGGTGATGGCTTCTGATTTAAATCTTTTTCTTTTTGCTCTGCCACTCTACCATTGATGATGGATAATTAGCAGAGGCTTAATAGTAACAGCAGTTTGGATTATGCTTTCAAGAAACAAAAGTAGCTTCCTAGGCCAGAAGTCAGGAGATTCAGGCTGTCACTGTGGTTTGGTCTTATTTTTAGATGTTATTTAAATGCATTTTATTAAATATTTTTAAAATACTTGACCATCTTACTGCTAAATATTGTTTAGATTTTTTTTTTTATGTGATCAGGAGTGTTTTACAGATGGCTTATTTGATATTTCATTATGGTTTGTGTTTGTTTTTAGTCATTCCTACACGGGCCAAGATTTCAGCGTACAGGGAAATGCTGGGAAGATCTCTTTAGATCAGATAGACTCGGTAAGTGTTGTATCTTCTTCTACTCAGACTTTTGTTAATGGAGGAAATATAGATTTTCTTCAGAGATTTTTTTTTTGTGATAAAATGGGAGAGAATGTTATTTTGTGGCTTCCTGATGACTTTTAAAGAAAATCTCACATCCTGTGCATACGATTTGTTTTTAACATAAGGAAACCAGACTTAATGAGAAAGTTACTTATAGGTAAATAAAACACAATTCAGTAAATTATTCCAAAGTCAATCTTTTAAGTAATAGTAGCCACATGGTGGATGTTTATATTTGAGTACCATATATATTTAGAAAAGGAGATATAGGAAGTGGTAAAGAGTAAGTTTTCCAGATTAGACTAGAATATCACAGACTGGTGACTCAAGTAGTGTCCATTCACGGATGTATTCTCTCTCAGCTGCAGGCTGGACTTCCTGAGAGCAAGCTGGCAGTAGGTTTGAGTTCTCTTGGCAGCCACTTGCCTTATAGGCGGCTGCTTTGTGTCTCTATGTGGCTACTCCACTGGGTGTGTGCATCCCTGGTATGTCTTTACCTTCTTGTAACAATACTGACCACACTTAGCTCCAACATCATGCGCTCATGTGTAACCTTAATAACCTCTTGAAAGAGGCTGTCTCCAAGTGCACTCATATTCCCTGTGTTTTAATCCTTGTTTCCTCTACCCTGCCCTATATCATTTTCCCCTTCCCGTTTGAAAAAAGTCTTTTTACTTCCTATTATCTTTTATTTTGCTCTCTATTTATATTTTTTGTTTTCTTATCTAAGCAAAACCATGAAATTTTTAAGCTTGTGTATCTGATTTATTTCACTTAACATTATGGCATCAAGGTGCATCTATTTTCCTACAGATGCCTCAAGGTTATATCATTCTTGTGGTATAGTGGCACTCCATCATGTATAACAGCTACATTTTCCTTATTCATTCATCTGTTGGTGGGCAGAGAAGGCTTCTTCAATATTTAGCTGTTATAAATTGTCATGCTAGAATGTCACTAATACATTTTGTTATACTTTTAATTTTTAGAATTTCTCTTTAATTTCTAATAAAGTTTGTACTCTATGGACAAATGAAAAATAATGTATACATAAAGTAATCTTTACTTAGAAGTTTCCAAGTTATTCATAGTAAATTAAAAATATCTGAGATCTTAATGCCAGGAAATAAGAATTATAGTAAGTTTAGAAGACCAGAATGAACAGATTTGTCTCCTATTTGAAAAATTATAATCTAGTACTTGCAGTTAAATGTGGAGTTTTCCCAAAAAAGTGTATACAGTAGGGAAAAGAAAAACTTCTATAAATATTTTAACACTAAATTTGTTGAGACTTCATAGATTAATACAAGTTGCCTTTGGTTTCTATAATTTTTTATTCAAATAAATACCCTTTTAAAGTAAAGAGCAAGGCATATTGTTAATTGGCTTTTATAATTACAAGACGCATTCAAAATGGTGGCCATTGGCTTCCAGAAACTGCTTAGTACAGCAAACTGCTGAAGCATGACTACATTTTTTTTGACGGACTCTTATATGTAGAAATAGCAGTAGGATTATCTACCTTATACAAGTGATTCAGAATTTGTTAAGATTGTGTCATCTCTTAATTTCCTCTAAATAGTTATTTCATCTGTGAAAATCCCTCCTGTTCCCCCACTACCCCTCTCTTCCTCATGATTTGTGATTATATGAATAGTTAGAAATTAATGCTATTCCAACACTAGCTAGATGCTTTCCTGCTCACAAGCATGTGCGAACTTGGTTAGGTCCTATGGAGGGGCACAGTTAAATAGTAATTGATTGATGTGGTGAATGTATATTGAGCCTATCAATTATGTTCTAGTCACCAAACTATGTATGTGGAGGTAAGTAAAGCAGACACACAGAGACTGGTGCAAGAGTGAACTGGGAAAGTCTTAGACTAGTGAATTGCAGCAGTGTCAGGATTCAGATTATGATAACATACTATAGTTTTGTAAACTTTTATTTTTAAGGCAACCAGCGCACATGATAGCTCTTTTTATTATTTCTTATAATTGTATGTGCTTCTATAGCTGTCTCAAGAAAAGGTTTTCAAACAAGAGATAGGTGAAGTAAATTTCAGTAATAATTTATAAAATTATAAATAATTTATGAAATAATATTTTATGTAACCCATACATTGAAAACACAGTCATCTTAACATATAATCAATATAAAAATACTGGTAAGAAAAAGGCCAACTACAATCACGGCAATATGTATGGTTTTATTATTTCAGTTAGACCGAGTCAGAGTTGTACAGTTCTCATGGGGTCCCCAGGGCCTTCCCGATAACCAGAAGCTATTCCTCTCGCAGCTCTCAATCACGTCCTTCCCGCCCTGCATGCGCCAGCTGCACAAGGCCTTGCGGGAGAACCACCACCTCCGGCACGGAGGCCGCATGCAGTATGGGCTCTTCCTGAAGGGCATCGGCCTGACGCTGGAGCAGGCTCTACAGTTCTGGAAGCGAGAGTTCATCAGAGGGAAGATGGATCCTGACAAGGTAATTCTGGAAAACCAGAGCACTAACTGAGATTTTAATCTGGTCTGCAAACTAAAGGCTCTGTGTATGTTTTTATTTGTATTAGAGCCTGTTAGTGGTACAGAGTGATGAGGTTCATTTTGGGAAATGTGCATGCATCTTGATCATATTCAGTCCCATTTATCCTCACTCCCTTTTTTCCCACCTCCTGTTCCACTTCCCCACTCAAAAAGTCTAAAAGGTCTGGTTTTTTTTAACACATTTCTGGGAATTCTAAAAGATAAATGTATTTGCAAGGTAGTTTAGGCAAAACAGAAGTTGCGAAGCAGTATGTGCTAAACAGAGGCTCAGAAAAGGTAACTTTTCCTTTGTTGGCATGCAACTGTAGGTGGGGATTGTATGACTGAAATTGCTTTCTGAGTTGTTTCTGTAGGACCGCATACATAGACATGTATATACATGCATAACATTTTGAAGATGAGATACTGTGAACAATTCAAGTAAAAGCCATTTAAAATATTTGTATTACATTATATAGAAGCTTTCATAGTGTGCTTTTAGTTATCAGCCACTATTTTTAAAGCTGATTGATTGCTTTTAAATCTATCCTTGGTTCTCAGATCTTTTGTTCCTACTTCTGTTTTCTTTTTAGTCATGCTAATAATATTTTATTTTGAAATATGATTTCTTGCCCCTTTTATATCACACTGTACTACAATGTAGATATTTTTGTTTCTTGACATGCTTTTTAATGTAAAAGGTTAATTATGAAACAAAGAATATTTACAAAGTACATTTTAATAACACATGCTTTTTTTTTTGGTACCGGGGACTGAACTTACAACCTCCTATATGCCAGGCAGGCACTTGTGCTGCTGAGCTATATCCCTGGCAACACATGCTTTCTTATGTCGTGTGTTTGTTTGCTAGAGTTACCATAAACAAAACACCAAAGCCCGAGGGGCTGACTCAGTAGAAATCTGAAAACTCCTGGTGAGGTTAGTTTCTCCCAAGGCTTTCCTTGGCTTACAGATTGCTGTCTTGACATAGTCTTTTCTCTGTGCATCCCCTGAGTCCCCAAGTCAAAGGCCTGACAACTAGGATGAAATAACTCCAGTTCAACGGCTGCCAGGCACATGGTTCAGAAGCGTTACATTTCCTGTAGAGGCAGTCAAGGAGGAGGAGCCACTCTCTTGTAGGAGGGCCAGGCTTTTTACTAGGAGACCTTCTGACTAGATAAGACACCCTTGCTGGGGGTGCAGTCTGCTTTACTGCCACCAGCTCCGACGCTCGTTTGATCCACACTCATGCCTAGGTTAACAGTGGAATGCTCCACCAAATGTCTGAGTGCGTCACAGCCTATTCAGGCTGACACATAGAATTATAGTTGGTAAGTATTTGTAAGTTGGAGGAAAAGGCAGTGAGTGGTTTTGGAATAGAAAGAGAAAGAAGTCAAGCTAACATTTTAGCTTGGTTTGAGCTGTAAACTCAGAATGAAGAAGAGGGAAGGAAAGTCAGTGCCACGTCTGCGTGGGCCCCTGCCGCACACTCCTGGGCTTTGTGGCCTGGACCCCTGTTCACCGACCTGCTTTCTCTGTGCATCTGGGGTGGCTGGTGTGTCCCTGGGTTCAACTTTGCAACTTTTTAAAAACCTGTTTTTTTCTTCAAGATTTTTATTTTGCAATATAAGCACTGTGCAAAATTTATGTATTATAATCAGTAATTTTTAGTTTTGTAGATATATAACATCTTATATTTTCATAAGCCTCTGTCAAATATGTTATTTTGACTAAAAGATTGTTAATTACATTTATAAATCACTGTGACATTTTGCTGTTCTGTTGTTATATAGTCTATAAATAAATGGTCATGTTTTTCTCAATTGTAAACTTATACAGTGAAATTAAGGGATACTAAATTATAATATTCTCTTTAACTTAAAAGCTATACATTTGTCAAATAACGTTCAGTTAAAAATAGTCTTAAAAGGCATTGAATATAGTTGGCTTTAGGTACTATTTATAGAGTAGAATGGTTAGGGAAGAAGTACACAAGACATTTTTATAGTACTCTAAAAGACTTAGGTGAGAAAGTATCATTGAGGTAATGTGAGAAGAGCGAATTATTAGGATGAATCATTCTAGAGACGATCAATCAGGATTTGAAGAATTGAATGGCTTTAAATAGTAGAGTGAGAAGTAAAAACACAAATATTCTCCAGAAGTTTGTGCTGAAAAAAAAAAAATAAAAATAAAAACACAAATACACCATGAACAAGAAATGATGGGAAAGTAGATAAAACATTTGTTTGCGTTTCCACTCTGTTCATTCCCTGAGCTGTTTTGTAGCTGGTTTCGGCTTTGCTTTGTCTTTGGTTGCTGTCACTTAAAAGATGATAAAAGAAAATAGGGAGATAGCATGCAAGTGGTAAGGGAACCCAGACTCTGAAGGTGGAGGGAGGAATGGAGGGGATGGAGACTTGAAAAGGTTTAAGATGTGTTGTGTACAGGTACCAAGTATCCACAGTGGGTATAATCATGGGTCACAAACATGAACTGAAATCATCATCATCATCATCATGAAGAAATTGGAGAGGAAGATCTAGAGGAAGAGGGAGGGAAGGGGAAAGGAAATAAAAAGAATCAAGGTGTGTTGCATACAGGCATCTACTCCTTCAGGTGAATGTAAGCATCATGTACAGCAAACATGAACAAATAAAATACATTTAAAAGCAATTAAATCTCTCATGTACTGAATGTAACCATGGACCGATCAGTACACTAGGGGGGGAAAAAACTCTGCTTCCAAATTTCTCTTTGAATTTACTTTATGTTTGAATACTGTTTTATTTAATTGTGTATTTTGCTAGAGAATAAGGGATGTTAGTATTAAAACACCAACCATTTGTAAGGGAACATCCTATTGCTATGAATGATCTTACAGCAAACAAATTGCTACTTCAGCCCCAAAGTATTAGGTTTATAATACAGAGTTTTCATTCTAGGCTTAACTGTGTTTAGTATGAATATTTATGATATATTAAAAGTTTAAAAGTAAAGCCCTTTTCAGTTCATCCTTGTCAGTGCTGGTTGGAAACATTTGAATATTGCAATAGGATTCTTAGAATTTGTGAACAATTCTATAAGAATTTTTTTTAAAATTTTATTTTAAAGAGGCTAAAACCAAGAAAAATGAAGCAGAGAATAAAACCAATAAAAAATAACCACTTTAAGTGATACAGGACTTCAGAATCTTATGAAACCAACAGTAGTTACCATAATGCCTTTTGTTGTCTTCAAAATAGCTGCAGATACTTTCAGACATAGTAAAAATTGAATAGAACAGGATTGACTAGGAACAGTAAAGCCAAAACAGTGAATGCAGTAAAGGACTTCAAAACAAGCCACTAGTAAATCCAAAAGGGCTCTGTAATATGTCTTGTTATCTTTCAAATAGCTGCTCCTGCCATCAGATTTAACATAATCGAACAAAACAAAAGAGAATAAAACCCACCCCAGCAAAACAATGAAAATGATACGGTTTCCCAGCTGGGATCACTTCCTGGTGAGGCCTGGATCTCTCCCTCCACGCAGTCTGGGTATGGCACTGACTCACAGAGAGAGGCTTCAGTGTGGCTGTCTCCACTCTGGAACAGCTGGTGCATGGCACATGACATTGCTTTCCAGGTGGAGATCATCTCCTGATGAGGAGCCTGGTTCTCAAAGTCTAATGGAAAGGGGCTTGGGTGTGGTTGTCCCCACTCTGGCAGCAACCGGAATATCTGAAATTTTGGATATTGTATTTCTTAGTAATGTTAAAGATTCCTGAAATAATTGCATCTATGCTTTATGCAAATATAATGTGTTATATTAATAATAAACTTTATATATGCTTTTCTTAGTTGCAATTATAATCTACATATCAGTCTACCTGAGAAAAAAACCTCACTGTGTATAAGAGATTAAATTAAACAAATCTTTATGTAAAGTATGAAAAAACATACCTCTAAAGCCTGATCTCACTTGGAACTTGGGCATTAAATCACTTCAGTCTCTAGAATTAAATTAAGAGGATAATTCATCTAATAAACTCAAAGCAATGTGTCCTCTCAGTCATATTTCCTACTGTGTTATTACTCTGAAATTTCTTCACTGTGCTGTATTGGATATTAAGCATAACATAGATCATGCACATTTTATATAGCTGGAATTCCTGACCTTGTTGGTAGCATATTTAATGTCTACTCTTATGTTGCTGTAAATGGGTCAAGGAACATTTAGCGCTGTTTAAGAAGCTTATCTTTTGTGCCAGAATCTGCTTTGCATCATGACTCAGAGCAGGCTGATGTTAAATTATCAAAGGATTAAACGTTCAGCTGATGTGGTGTAGTATTGGAAGTGTATTTATTGTCAGGATTTTTTTAAAAGATGAGTGGTTCTCCATGTGAACATCATTTGTGAGTTTATTATAAGCACAGATTCTCAGTTCTGAAAACACGACATCATTCTTACTTTTGAGATTCTCCTTTTAGTGACCAGGAACCCAGACTGTGGTTTTCTCTCTTCTACTTTAGTTTATCTGATAATTCTGTTTCCACTTCTGGCTGCTGCTGCTTCTTTGTTGCAAACAGTGAGTAATTTTCAAAGTTTACTCGCTTTAAATTTCTCTGTATACTTTCTGTTCACCAACACCATCATAAGATACCAGCCTCCTTTTCTGGAGAATTAACGTGTTTTCTACTGGCAGAAATGTGGTGGACCACCTTTCCTGGATGAGAACCCAAGTAGGTAGACTTCAAGCCCAGGGGCTCCCTTAGCTGTCATGAAGAGGAATGGAAGAGGGAGGAGCAAGGAAGGAGAAGGAAAGAGGAGGAGGAATCATTTGGGCTGCTGCTAAGCTGCCCCTGTGAAACATGATTTAGAATAGAGGTTCTGAGTTCTGCCTTTGTCACCAGAGCTTCCATAAACTCATCATTAAAGTGGAAGTATAATAACGTCTGCAGAAAGTTTGCAATGAATTAAGCATGTTTGTGAAATACTGTATAATCTTACAAAGTACTAGAACAATATTAATAATTTTATATGTTGATAAATGTATCATTCTATAATTACTCATTTTTCCCAATATACTTATAAACTTGTAGACATGAACCTTCGTTGAGAGTAAGTTGAATATAAGTGTTTCCTGCAAAAACAGCTTACTATTTGTCACTATTGTTGAGAAACTTTTATTTTTTAGTAGTGGGGATCACATTTCGGGGTACTTTATCTACTGAATTACATTCCTAGACATTTTAAAATTTTTGTGTTGAGGCAGAGGGTTGCTGAGTTGCTCAGGTTAGCATCAGACTTGAGGTCTACTTGCTTTAGCCTGCTATAGGCCTGGAATTCAAAGTTGTTTTTAAATGGTTCTTGTTCCCCTTCTGGTGCTGGGGTGCAAATCTGGGACCTCACATATCATACTAGGTAAGCTTTCCCCCATTGAACTGTGTGTCTAGATCTTCTAAATATTTTAATATATAGTAGAGATGTACATGTGTTAAGGGTTTATTTCCATGCCTTTTGTATCATTTAGGACACAAATTCTAGATAGCACAGTAAAATAATTAAGTATTTATATATTACTGGGGACCCCTACACAGGGGACCCATTCCCCTACAAGGTGAGAAGAAAGCAAGAGACAGAATGGCGATGCGGTCAGGATCTGAAATGACCAGTTGTTTGTGGAGGCACCCGTGACTTCAGTATTTACTGATCACATTCACATGGAGGATGATGGCGGGATGTGCTAGTTAAATGGTCAGGTGGGAAAGACTTGTAAAACGAGGAATAAAACATTCTTGTGAAAGTAACAGCACAGTCAGATTCTGGTTGTGGTCAGAGTAACCTGCTTTGTAGTGAGTTCTGGAAAGGAATTTTCTCCAGAATCACACAGGTCTTGGAAGAGATGTTATCACATATCTCAACCCCACTGTCTCCCAGTTGGCCTATCTGAGTTCAACTGTGGCCCCTGGAGAGGAGCAGTGCTAGCCCATCACACTTCATGAAGACAGTGCACAGCCAGCCAGACTCATTTGTTCAAACCGAAAGCTAATTTAGGAAAGTTGCCTCTATACAGGCTGCACTGCTCGCAAGTGAGCACGGCCGCATTTGTTGTCCGCATTAACTTGATCAAATTGGACTTGCTGTCATGAATAGTCAAGAAACTTGCTCACTGAATTTTCAGTTAAACCATATGCTGGATTGTGTCTGCCATTAAGATAAAGCAAGCGTTATTTTCTATGCCCAATACTTTTCTTTTAAAAATTAATTTTAATCTAGTTGCTTTTGATG
Source organism: Cavia porcellus (assembly GCF_034190915.1). Taxonomy (NCBI): domain Eukaryota; kingdom Metazoa; phylum Chordata; class Mammalia; order Rodentia; family Caviidae; genus Cavia; species Cavia porcellus. Next base: position 3,356,049 of record NW_026947493.1, read on the forward strand.
ATTTGCTTCAGATGCTTTTTGGTTCAGAAATTCTGCAAATAAGAAGAAAAGTAGGAGACTAACTCTTTATGTGTGTGATGGTGAAAATTGAACTCAGAACCTCATGTATGTTAGGTAGGTGCTCTGTCACTGAGATAAGTCCCTAGACCCAGACTTCAACTTTAATCATTCATTTATAAATACCACTAAGCCAGTAAAGTCTTGCAGATTATGATACATGAAAATGAAATTTTTTCCAACTTTTTAAATTGGGGGTCAAAGTTTTGTTGGTATGTATGTGAGGTGTTCTTATGGGTAAACAATAGTAGAGTTTATAGATTCTTAAGAAGGTGCCAGTTTAAGATTCCATGGAGTTTGCCTTCCCTAGCTATGACCTGGTGATAAATTGTCTGGATAAATTGGGTGTCTAAGTCCTGAAATAGGCCAGCCTCCTGATTCCAGATTTTCATCTTTGCAAAACTATTAAACTTCAGTACCTCAAGGACTTGAGGAATGGGAAATGATATTCTGGTCTTTGTTTAACAATCCATTATGTGTTTATTATCCTACTACATTTCCCTATACACTTTAATTGAATTTTTTTTTTTGAAAATCACTCTAAACCAGTTTGTTTTCTTCTAAAGTTGGATTTTATATTATTTTAGAAATAACCAAACAGTTGTTCTGTACCTATCTTATTTGCATTGCTCCTTGCAATAAGAAAACATAAGTGTCCACGGTCGTCGGCACTCAGAGAATGACTGTGCTTTAAAGTGCCGTTAACATTGTGTGCAGCTCACTCAGAGAGCATGATACAGTCAGGTGAGGGATGCGGGGATGCCTCTTTAATGGAGAAGTCAGATGCTTACTGTTTGGGCTAATAAAAACATCAACTTTTTCGTGAAATAAAGTGTTTTAAGTAAAGATAGGTTCAGAGAAGGAGACACAACACTCAGATTAAAACTTTTGAATGGGAGGATAAATCGATGAGGCACTCAGAGAAGTCCAGTGAGTTGCTTTTTGACTTGGGATCCCTAGAATATGATCATCTTTCTTTTGTGTTACCATAGAGATACCAGACCTAAGCCATCTTTTTCCCAGGGAGCTGTATAAAAAAAAAGTATTTCATTTGTCCACTGAACACATTTTCATTGAGTTTCTACTACATTCCAGGTACTCTTCTAGATACTAGAAGTACAGCAGTGAACAGCGTAGACAGAAATACCAATGCTTAGTGGCTCGTATTCTGGTGGGGGAGAGAGAGAAAGTTACATGATTTATTACTTGGTGATATGTACTATGGAGAAAACTTTTCTGGAAGAATATAGAGAATGCTAGGTGGTGCCTAAGTGTAGTTTTAAGTATAGTAGCAAAGCTTGAGCAACAACATGGCATTTTAACTACAACTTGAGTTTTGCATAAGAACTTCAGACTTAATAGTGTTATTTGTGAGGTCTGAGCAGGATATCAGTCAACAAATAACAGTGTTCATCACTTTACACTGAAGAAACCTCAAAGAAAGGTAAAAAATGACTCTAATGGTTGATTTTAGGTATCAACCTGAGTGAAGAAATGTCCTGGGAACTAGTAAGTAGAGCTTTATTCCAAATGTGTCTATGTCTTAGTTACTTATTGTTGGGGCACAATAGTTGACACCTACAATTTAAAAGAGGTTAGGTTTATTCTGACTCACAGTTTGTAGAGGTTTCTGTCCCTAGGGCTGGCATGTGGCATCGCAGAGGAAAAACAGCCCATGCCAGAGTGGACAGAAAACAGAGTGGGATAAGGGAGTAGAAGGAATATCTCTTTCTGGATCCATTCCTTTTCACCAGGCTTTACCTCCCAACATCACACCCACCTGTAAAGCAATTAGTGGATTAACCCAGTACCACACCTGTGATCCAGTTACTCCCCTAAACTCCACCTGTGAGGGCATAAGACTCCGGAAGCCCCCTAGACATAAGTTATAATAGTCCATCAGGTTGGCCTGAGAGTAGGTGGACTGAGGCAGGTAGGCTTTCTTTAGTCAGCTGGGGCCCCGGCTAAAAGACAGACTTAGGAGGAAAGGTGGTGTTCTCCCTTGCTCTGAAGCTGGGGTACTCTTCTGGTACCCTCGGCTGGAACTCCAGGCTTTCTGGCCTTTGAGGTCTGGGATTTTTGTATCAGCAGCCCTGAGTTCTTGAGTATCATATTTCAGGCTGGGAATGATTCCATCAGCTTTCCTATTTCTGAGATTTTTTAGACTGAGCACACTTCTGGCATCCCAGGATTTCTGTCCTACAGATAGCCTGTCATGGGACTTGTCAGATTCCATAATCATGTGAGCCAAAATATGTATTTGATTAAACATAAATCCAGGACATAATTATTTTTACTAGTATATTAACTATAACCATCTAAATAATAAAGATCTCACTCAAAGTAATTCAAGAAGAGACCCATGGAGCCTTATCTTCCTTTTCTAGGAAATGTTCTATTTTTCCTAACCTCAAGGGAAGGTCTGGTTCCTTCTGTTTGCTGATGGTGCATGTACTTCAGTGGACCTTTTCTTCTTGCATCATGATACACAAAATCCTTCAGCCTCCATCACAGGCTTTGAGCTTCGCATCCTCCTATAATGATACTGATACGTCTGCTCACAAACTCTAGCTTGGTCTTTGGCATTTCAGGGGTGTCAGCACTTTGGGACACTTTTTACCCTTCTTGCTTCCTCATCTCTTGTAAAACTTTGCCTCAGGACATGTAAATTTAGGCATTAAATTTCTGTGGTTCATATTTGGACTGCAAAACTGTAGTCAAGATGATTTCCAAAAACGTGTTAAGTGAAGCATTCACTGTCTCTCACTGTAATCTCTTACTGTTATTACTGAATTTATGGACCTTCTAGGAATAGTTTTAAAAAATCTGTCTTTATTAATGGGCTTATTCTGACAAGTCAACACTTGAACATTATTTTAACACAATTTTATGATGATTATTATCAGCTACCATTTCATGTATTTTAATTATTAACTTATTGATTGTGCCTTGAGGCCTTTTGCACAAAGGATGCAATTTGAATAATGCTGTAGTAAAGCTGTTTAATCTCTGTATATACCCATGTTATGTTTTATTCCAATTAATAACTTTTTCTGTGGATAGCATGGCATGTATTGCTTACTATTTTAAAAGCTAAACTTTGTTAAACTTAGATTTCAAAGTAGTATGTGATTTTTTAAAAAAAGATAATTGTAATCCACCTGTAGTATGTATAAATTTATTACTTACAAAAAAGAAGGAAATTGAACTTACTGATGTGGGGAGAGGAGTCTTATTATCAGGAGGCAGCTAAATGGAATTAACTTCAGTACTCTGGAGGTAAACTAGATTTAATGTAAACTACTATTGGTAAAAGCTGAAGAATCCTCCCACATGAATGTCTATCCCATAAGGCCCAGTACCCCGCCAGTGGTTCTTGCTGTTAGCCCCCCATTCATCATGACTAGGTTCGATAGACCTGAATAGCAGGGACTCTGGTGTGAAATTTTTCGGTTGTACCCATCTACCTTGGTGCATCAGAGAGAATGCTCTGCATGTAGTCTTTATTTGGTAGTATTCCTTGGCTGAAAGTGACCTAAGTAAGTCATTAGTTTTCTTTCTATAAGTTCCAGAATGTGCTATTTCAGTTTTTCCCCTATATATTTGGGTCTTATTGTTGTAATCGGGTCATACTTTTTATTTTAAAAGTGTAATGGATTAAGAATGTGTTATTATTCTCTCAGGGAACTTTCCCAGCCAGATCATTTACTCTTATGACTATTACCTAGAAAGTAACAAGCAGAGGATGAATGCTGTACTAAATGCTTGATATTATTTTTTTCTTTATAAAGATAAGCTCACTTGTTCTTCTAAAAGAATGTATTTCTTTACCATTTATAGAGTTTATCTACAGTGAAGGCAAGAACATCAGTCAAAAAGGGATTTTTTTTGGTTATTAATAGAGGCAAGTGAGATTTAAAAAATATTACTCTTCTTAGAAACACATTTATTATGTTAAAGGCATTTAGAAGGGATGGTTGATTCACAGTAAACCTGCTGTCTTTTGGCAGGGCTATGTGGTGTAATTTTTAGACAGGGAATTGCTGACATTTATTCAATCCTGTGGTATACCTGATACTTTATGTAAATATTCTTTTTCTTATTTTAAATATGTAAATGTTCTTATTTAAGTATTAGGAGCTCGTCATAGGAAAGTGGTATTATCATTTGAATTTTGCCAAGGAACATTCTGAAAATCAATGAATTTTCTGGTAAGTAGAATCTTCAGAATCCTTACGCTCTTTCTGACTATTGGATAGGCCATGCTATATGCAGTAGATAAGCTTTGATGGTATTGTCTTCCTCATTTAGAAAGGTGAACATGAAAACAATACCAAAAGAATCAGAAATGAGAAAACCAAAAAATGCCACCTCATTTTTAGAAAGAAACAATTTTACAGGACTAGAAGAGTTTACCTCATCCATTCATCATCTGCGCCAATATTTTAAATACTGTAACTGAAAAATAAGGTACAATGTAAGAGGACAAACATCAGGAACCATAGTTCATACTAGACTGTTGGAATTTTTATTAAAATACAATTTTTAAATTACCTTTAGGCCATATTTTCTCAGATTTAAATTATACATTTGGAAATCTTCTTTTACACAAATTAATAAACATAGTGTCCCTGGTAAGGTAATTTAGTTCTTAAATTCTTGTGTAACATGAGGTAGAAAGTGGTAAGTACAACATATGGTGGGCCAAGAATGAGTCCCCCAAGGGGACTTGGAGAGTTCCATGGAAAAACTGATGTTTGAATTGAACTCTGAAAGATGGTAGGATTTGGACACATGGAACAGGATCATATGGTTATTTTACGATCCATGAAGTATACCATAAACCTTAAATCTGTTTTAAATCATTGTTTGGCTAAAGACAGAAACATTCATTACTCAAGTAGATAAATTTTATATTGACCCTTAGTGAAGCTGAGAGAATACTATTAAATCCAGTGAACATATTCCCACTGAATGCTGAGAAATTACAGGTTGATTTTATTGCTCTCTGGTGATCTTAATACAAAGAGAAGGGTTCAAAACTTAAAATGAGCGATTGCTTGACACATGTATTTGGATCTTCCTTTAAAATACCAACTTGCCAAAGAAAGTTGTTTTGAGAGTGCTGTGTTAAGATCTATCCAGAATTCACTTTTCTGTTAAATGTTAACTTTTAGATCATCATCAAAAAATGCAATTAGGACTTTACAGTTATTTTCAATTAGGACTTTACAATTTTTGAATATTGAATTTTTGGTAACCTTCCAAGAGAAATCTCTTGGATTACCTTCCAGCACCGTGTCATTATCTAGCACGGTTGATGGCCCTGACTGCAGTTTCTTACGTTAGTGGCCATGTCACTGGTCCACACACTGCCCCTCTCTTATTTAGATTGTTGCAGTAGCTTCCTAATTAGTTGTCTGGCTTCTGCATTGCAGGATTTGGTGGCTGTCATTAGAAGCAGAGAATATGAGGGCCACTGTTTGGGCCAATTTGTCCCCTAAAAGGAGATTTTTAAAGACCTTTCCCAGGATAGAACCTTTTATAATACTCCCTAGTTTTTGCCCCGGAATTTGAGAGTGATCATTTTTCCTGTGTATATTTGGTTGACCATAACGTAAGAGCTTTTCAGTACTGCTCTTATGAATATTTGATTTTTAACCATCTCTTGAGGGACAGTTGCCCTGTATATTCTATATATTGCTAATCTTAAAATAATGAGAATATAATAAAGTGCCTCACTACTGAAAGTATAGTGAACATAATTTCATCTTCTTTTTAATGATTTAAAATGAACTTCAGGTTTTGGAACTGCTTCAGGCTGATCATTAGGACCATCAGTTATTGCATAGTAAGGGAAGTGGTGGTTAATAGAGATTTCCCATTGAATTGGTATCAGAAAAAGCAGCTATCTCTCTTCTAAAATTAAAAATAATTTTTTTAAGTTTTCTAGTTGTTTTCTCCTCTGAAATTTGGGGCATAAGGTCACTGACTTGGACTTGCACTAGCAATGGTGTTTGACTGGCAGGTTGTATTTAGTACTTTAAAAAGAGAAAAATTCCGGTGGGTTTTTTTTTTTTTTTTTTTCTTTGTGAGTATTGTTTTTAACTCATACAGGTCTTAACTTTTTAAAATTTATATTCATTTCCTTACCATATAGACATGAAGCTCTTTCTGGTTTAGTGACAAAGTAAAAGATAGTAATGAGAATGTCTTTGGGACATAATTATGTGTATTCAAAGGACTGATATAGTTTTAATTGTGCCCGTTAGGTAGTGTATTTGCATATTAAACTCATTCATGTCTGTGTATTTCTTTTTGAAACTTTGTTCTCGTACCTTAAATTACTAATCAGCTCATGGGTGTACTTGAAGGTTGTGTAAGTTGAAGGCTGCCAAAGACTATGTTTGAACTATTAACCCAAAACATATAGAAGTTTGTGGTTAGGAGAAATGACCACTAGGTTTAGTGGTCTTTGCTAGGTTGCAATGAAGGGAATTCCAGCCTGATATACGCACATGTGTTTCCTTCCTCCTGCCTGTCCAAATAATAATCACTCCCCAACTGTAAGGATGGGTTGAACTGGGTAATACATTGATTCCTGCAAGCTGGTTTATTAAACTCAGGGAATTTGAATAAAATAATGATAGCATAAAATGGTAATTTTTCTTGTGTGTATTGCGGTTTTTTTGTCTCTTCATTATCTTCCCCTTCCTCCTCCTCATTCCTGCTCCTTCTCTTTCATCTTTCTCCTGTTCTTTTCTTCCTCTCTTCTTTCCTCTTTTTCCTCTCTCCCTCCTTTGTCCTCCTTCTATCTTCTACTTCTCTCTTCTTCCTTCTTTTTGACTTACTTTCATTATAGGCTTTATGATTAGCACAAAAACAAGGAAAAAATCCACCTTAAAGCTACAAAATGATTTAATCATATTAGGAAAAAGTGAGGAGGCTCCTAAACCTAATTTATGGTTGGTTTTGTTTTTGTTTGTGAAAATCTGGACTAGGGAAAACCCTTGACAAATTTTACAAAGAAAGGATCTGGAAATCTTTTGAGGCTAACTTTGCTTTCAAACAGAAAATGTTTCTTAAAGGGCCAGATAGTAATTATTTTGAGGTTTGTGGACCATACGGTTTTTTGCATGTGCCATGCTACAGGAGCATGAAAGCAACTAGAGACAGCAGCTAGCCCCATGGATGGGCCCTGTTAGCCATTCACCAGGCAGCTGTCTGGATTTGGCCTGCAGGCCTGCTGTAATTCACTGACTCCTAATCTGAAGCATGGATTCCTTACCTTTCTTTTTTTTTCTCAGTTTTTACACCAACATCAATGTGCTTTTATCAACATTTTATGCTTTTTTAATCAATGCCTCATGAAACAGGTGGATTTAGTCCTTACAATTTTAATGTGATGCAATATTTCAGACATATGCAAACACAAATCACCACATATCCATTACTGTGTTAAACAGTTATTGCTGTTTTCCACATTTGAATTACATATCCCTTTTCTTGATGTTATAGCTGAGTTTCTGAAAGCAAGTTTCAGACCGTGTCATGTGTTAGGGTTCTAGAGAACTAGAATCACTACGAGGATTGGTCATAGTGGCCGAGAAGTCCTGTGATCGGCTTTCCACAAGTTGCAGACGCAGGAATGTCAGTGCTGTGGTCTGAGCCACAGCTGCAGCGTAAATGCTCTGTGTAGACCAGGGAAGACAGTGTTCCTGCCCAAGCAGCCCAGCAGGAGGGGTGAATCCTCCCTTCCTTGCTTTTGTCCTCTCCAGGCTCTCAACAGACTGTATGATGCCCAGCCATGCCCAGACAGCCCAATCATTCAAAGCCATCTTACTCAGAAAGACCCAGGCACTCCCAGGAATAAAATCTTGTCAGATCGTGGGCACCCCATGACCCACTCAGGTTAACACATAAAATTGTATGCCCTTTTAAAAATACAGGTATTTTCTTGTACAATCATAATACCTTGCCAGTTAACATTACCTAATTTTTTTGGTACCATCTGATACGCAGATCATTCATTTATTTTTCCAGTGGCCTTAAACATGTCTTGTTTTTGTCTGTCTCTGTTTGTTTTTACATCTGGATTGTTTAGACCAAGATCTGCATGGGGTCCTGTGTTATATTTGGCTGTTGTCTCTGAAATCTTTTGGAGATCCTTTATATCCTCCTCTGTATTGATTTTGCTTTTCAGTCCATTAACTTGTTGAAGAAATAAGCCAGTCATTCTATAAAATGAACAGATTTGACATTCTGGATTTGTTTACTTTCTCCAGGTGTCATTTGGTTTGTTGCTTTATTTTCTATTTTTCCTTAAATGGACCTGGCTCGTAGGCTGAATTTCAGCCTTTTTGTCAAGAATCCTTCGTAAGTGAATTGTACTTCTTTTTATTTTTGTTTTGTTTTGTAACACACCAGGAGGCATAGGCAAAACCCTGCATTATAAATCCTCGTCTAGTCTTCTAATGATATTGTCCTTTAAATGACCATTCTCAAGTCAGTTATCTTTCTTCTAAATTTGTTAGGTGGAATTCTTCTGTAAAGAACATTCCTGAATTTTATTACATATTTGGTTGGCCCAGAGATATAACTTATAAGGAGGACAAGATTTCTGAATATTATGTTATAGATTGTGATTGAATCTCAACACTTCTCTGTGAACTGCCTCATATACCTGGCCTCTGTGCCTCATATACCTTGCCAGCAAACTCTAGCATTTGATACTGCTTCTAGTCACTTGAGATGAGCGGCAGTGGTAGTTATCATAACAGGTGCCTGCTGTGTATCTTTCAGAAGTTAAACAGTGAAAAATTGGATATTGTAGCATGATCTCATTTCTTCTTTTGTTTTCTGAAAAAAATTCAGGAAAGACTAGGCAGTTTAATCTAGAGCTAGTTTTTAAAAATTTTTATTTTTTTTTAAACAGGATAAAACAGTGAAACCAATCAGAACAAACCAGTGTAAGAGATACAGGCTTTAAAACATTAAAACATCAACCATAGTTACCACAATGCCTTTTGATGTCTTCAAATTAGCTGCAGACAACTTCAGACATAGTAAAAATCAAACAGAGCAGAATAGAATAGGAACAATAAAAAAAAAACAATGAATGCAGTAAAATACTTCAAAATAAGCCAATAGTAAATCCAAAATTGCTACCATAATATATCTTACCATCTTTGAAATAGCTGCTCCTGCCATCAGATTTGACATAAACAGAAGAAAAGAGAATAAAACCCAACCTAACAAAACAATGGGAACGATACAGGACTTCCAAAACAAGACCTTATTGATTCCTTAGAGCTAGTTTTTTCCAAACGAATGCCTTTGAATCAGATTGCTTGGACTCAAATTTCTCTACCAAGAGCCCTCACTGTAACCCTATTTTTGACAGAGTATCTAACTGCCTGTGCTCCTTCCATAGAAACTTCCATAGAAGTTTCCTCTTCTATGAAACAAGGATCCTAATAGTGTCTGTCTTAAAGCTTTGTTGTGATTAAATGAAGTTACTACAGGGAAGGTACTTAGAAAGGTGCCTTGCACATAAGAACTCAGTACCATTTAGCTTTTCAAAATTAAGACCATCCATTGTTTTATTCTACTATCAAAACTAAACCTTAGAAATATGGTAATAATTGTTAAGAAAGCAGGATGATGCTGTGCTGCCCAGCCTAAAAGAGGGATAGGTCCTTACCTGCTCTTACATGAACGCCTCAGAAGCAGCATCAGTCTAAATATTAAAAGATGCGTTTTTCTAATTGTTATACTTGCAGAGGATTATTTAGTGAACTTAGTAAATTTAATTTGAAAAGATCTATGAATCCAAATGTTTGGTGTTTCAATTTTCTTTATGTTTGTATTTCTTAAACTGAAGAATTCTTTCTGGAGTCTTCAAGCTTTTCCCTCTGTGTGGTAAGAAAAGCTGTTAAATATGCTGCCATGTATTCAACAGGGCATGAAATACTCATTTTGTGCTATGTGGGAAAGGCAAAATGTGCTTTCCCACTGTCTGCTTATATAAATGTATGGGTAAGCAGGCATGTTTGTCTGGGACCAGAAATGTGATTTGTTATGATATGGCCCAAATGTAGTGAGTAATTTGATTTTGTTACTGTAAAGATGCTAGCCAGCTGTTCTTTGTTAGTTTTTTCACCTTGTTTTTTTGAGATTGTATGAGATTGTATCATGTATCCTGAGGTAGGGAGAGGCACAATGTGCTGATTGCAGGTTTGCCAGCCTCTGTGTTAATGTTTTCTAAAAGAGAACATTGTTTATTGCTTAAAACAGCTTTTCAGTGTTATTTGCTCACTACATGCTATAGCATTTTAGTATTTGCAAATGAAATACCATCATAGAAATTGTGGTAGAACAAATTTAGGAAGAATAATTATGAATTTTCTATTTGATGCTTTTTTTTTTTTCCAGCAATGTGAAGTATATATCCAATTCTGTGTTTACAGTGATGCTCAGGGAGTGACAGTGGTGAGTGTGTGATTAAACATGAAAACCAGAGAGCAGTCACTTTCTCCAGGGGTCTCTGGGGACTTTGCTACGGGCCTCCCCTTGCAGCTCCACAGTACTGGCAAGGCCTGAGTGTCAGGGATGGCCGGGGCAGAACCTGAAGGCCACAGGTAGATTCTTCCTTCCACCTTGGCTGCTCTGAAAGTCTCATGTCTGCTTTTCTTCTCAACAAAAGGAAGGAAATACTGTAATACGTGCTTTTCATGAGGATCAAGAGTCAAGTAAGTTTTCTGTAAATAGAATAGTGTAGATTCTGTTTCATCTAGTGTAGGATGAGGTTGATCACTTAGGAGGGAGCAAAGTAGTGACTGTTGGGGCGTGCTGTTTGCAACTGTTCATTCTGTGGTCTTGAGCAGGTTTCTCGCCAGAGGGCCGTCCCATACCCTGTTTGTGTGGAAATGGTCAACTCTGTTGTGCATAGTTTTTTATACATAACATTTTGGAAAGCATCGTTTTCTAATTATTTTTAAAGGTAATGGGGTTAATTTTCAAAAGTCTGTGTTATAAAATTAAATATGATCAACTATGCATGAAACCAAAACATTGACAACTAAAGGAAGTTCTAAACCTAGATTTCATTTATACTGAATATCTTTCCTTTCTCTCTGATGCTCCATTTCTTTACCATGTTCATTACTCAGACATTTTTGAGCACAGTTTGAGTACAGATTTGTAAAAGTATAATTGAATGAGAAAAATTTATGCATTAAAGTTGATATGCTGCCTATGAATTCTCAGGTGAATTCATCAACCTTCAGATTTCATCTCAGTTCTGACTCTTTCGTTAACTTCATTTAGTTATTCTTGCCCATCGTTTTCTTGTGGATGTGGAAATGAATTGTGTGTATACCGAGAAACAATCTTTTTAAGTCTGTTAACTCATGGCAGCTGCTGAGCCATGCGACATCTTTATTTATTTATTTTTTTTTAATTTTTTATTTTTTATTTTATTTAAGGAGAAAAGAAAAGAAAGAAAAAAAAACAGTGAAGGGGTACAAGTTATACAGATTTACAGGAGAAAAAAATGCGCAGTAGGCAATCACTAGTTAATGGATTACGTATTGCCATCTTAGAAATAATTGTTCAAGTCACAGAATTAAAGCTTGTAGAGTGGACATTCGAACAATGATACTGCAAACAGTTCTGTTCAATGATCCAATAAAACTCTGTGATATCATTTTCTATCTTATACATTTAAATATACATGCAGTTATATGGTTTAGAGCACTTTCTTTTCCTCTCTTTTGTACAATGACTATTACACATTTTGGGTTTCATTGCTCCCACGGTTCTTATTGCTTTTTTGGAAGAGAGTAAAACCAAATGTGACATAACAGAACAGAATCGGTCAAGTCAAAAGGGTGGACATAATAGATAATATAAAAACATAATACAAGGTGATCAACAATGGTTACCATAATGCCTCCCGCTATCTCTAATAGAATTGCCTATATCATTAGTTGTTATACAATTGAACAAAACCGTAAAGAATAAAACCGACAAAACCAAAACATTGGAGATATTGTAGGTCTTCAAAAGTAGATAAAAGTCAACGAGAATGGGCGTTATAATGAATCTCATTATCTTCTCAGCTGATGCCTAAACTTTCGAACCTGATACTATCCAGCAAAACAGAATAGAGGAACCTCAGTCAAAAACAAGATGGTGAGAGTAATACAGGGCTTCAAATCGAGATAATAGAAAGTCAAAGTGGGTTACTATATTATATCCTGCTATATTTTTCCCTTTAATTAAATGGATAAAAATAAAAAAGTAAATAATGGAGTGGAGATTGAGAAAAAAGAGGGCATAACAGCGAAACAGGGCAGATCAAAACATAACCATTTAAGCAGAATAGTGTTTCACCACCAGATAATCCTGACCCAAAAATAGTTACCATATTGACTCCCTCCCTGAAGTCCTTGAGTACAACTTCATATACTGTAGCATTAAGTATATCAAAACAATGTAAAACCAATTAAGAGAATGACAGCATTATAGAGTATTTAGAATCGACTAACAGAAAATGAACAATGGTCTCTGTATAATCTCCTTGTCCTTAAAAGGTTTTTGCTTATACTATCGTACATAACAAAATCCAATAAGATACAACCTGTTTAGACCATTGGAGACAGAAGAACAAAAGCTAGATGAGACTTCAAAACAAGATGGTACTAAATCAGCATTACCTATTAAGATGTCATTTTCTCCAAAAAAAGCTGTTCCTATCATCCAATCTTCTCTGTCTCATTTCTGTTGAGCTCTTTTTCTGTCAGTAGCTGTCAGTTTGTCTTCTTCATTTTGTTCTCTGCTCCATTCGTTGTGGCCTCCCCGCCACTATTTCTGGGTTCTTTGTATTTTTCTTTTTTTAGAATATCCTGCAATACTTTCTGTAGGGTTGAATTGGTGGTTGCAAATTCCCCCAGTTCCTCTTTATCCTGGAAGCACCTTGTTTTTCCATCAATTTCCAGGGACAGTTGTGCAGGATATCTCAATCTTGGCTGGAGATTATTATCTTTCAAAGCTTGAATTATTTCTCCCCATGCTCTTCGTGATTTGATGGTTTGTGAAGAGAAATCTGCTGTAATTCTGATGGGTATTCCCTTGTAAGTGATCTGTTTCTTGTCTCTTACAGCTTTTAATATTCTGTTCTTGTATTGAATTTCTGGAATTTTGATTATTATATGCCTGGTTGTTTCTCTGTTAGGGTTGTGGGTAGCTGGGGTCCTGTATGCCTCATACATCTGAGTATCTTTACCTTTTGCTAAATTAGGAAAATTCTCCTGAATTATTTCTGTGAGTAGCTTTTGTAGTTCACTTGTTTGTGTCCCTACTTCTTCTTTTATGTTCTTAATCCTTAAGTTATGGCTCCTCTTATCATCTTCTTGTCTTTGTATTATTGCTGTGTGTTTCTTTGTTATTTTTAAGAAGTTTTTCATTTCATTCTCCCATGTTTCAAGTCTGCCCTCCAATTCAGATAGTCTGTCCTTAGTTTCTTTCAAGCTGTTATGCCAGTCTTGGGTAGACTTCTTGATTTCTTGATAGTCCCTTTGCACCTGCTTCACATACTCAATGCTTTCTCTGTTTTCTCCATCAAGCAATTCTCCCCTCTTTTTCTGTTCTTCCATTCCACCATCTGCTTTTTCCTGGGTGGTGCTTAGCATTTCTCTAACTATTCTGCATACTTCTAGCTTCAGGTCATTGATAACTTCATTCCTGAATTGGTCTATGAGGCTCTCTAGATGGCGCTTAATCTATATTGGTGCGGTGTCCACTATTGCCTGTTTCTCAGGATTGGGGGCCGAGGATCCTTTTTTGTTGCTTCCCTTCCCCATATTTTCTGTTCCTTATAAAATGCAATCTTACATAGGAGGCCCGGCTTCCCTGCCTGTCAGCCACAGCCTGATCAAATTGCGCTGGCTAGTTGTTCCCGCCCACCGCTGCGCCCCAGGGAGTTGCGGAGGAGGCAGCCTACGCGGGAGTCGGTCGCTCCTCCGGGCCACCGTCAGGCTCTGGGATCTGGGTTAGGTCAGCCTAGGGAGTCCGCCAGCAGCGTCACTCAGGCCAGGCACCTTTCACCAATCCCGTCCGAGAGGGGAATGTGCGGCTGGAGTTGTCACCGCGCCCTGCTCTTACAGGACTGCGGAGCCCAGAAAAACCTCCGCTGGAGTCAAACTGTGGTAGGGGATCAGTTTCTTGCTCACCTTGCCACCAGTCAGTTTTCCTCCTTGTCCGTCCTGTTTCCGACTCCGTTCGCAGACTCCCGTTCCCAGAGCTCGGCGCGTCTCTCCTTGCCGAGCCGCTGTGGAGGCAGCCAGCCGCTGGGCGGCGGGAAATCCAAACCGAGGTTTCCAATGGCGCGGGGTCGAGCCTCCACACCGAGATTTTTCTGTTCCTATTTTAGCGCCAGAACTGTATTCTAAGTTAGATTCTCTCAGCCCAGTTCGTTCCTGAGTCAGCAGAGCATATCTCTACTGTTTCGTATCTCCTGAGTCCGCATCATTCCTGGCCTCTGAGCCGAGCCTTTAGAGAGCCTTCAGTAGCTGCTGCTGTCTGTCCGCCATGTTCTCAGGAAGTCGCGACATCTTTAAAAGAGGCGATAGAAACTCGTGTTTGGGAAAATGTCAGGAATCAAAGGTAACTATTGTAAAAGAGCTGTGTACAACCCTCTTTAATATAACTCTTTGGGTTAGATGCTTGTCAGTATTTCATAGCAGGAAATGATTTTTACATTCTGTGCACACCTATTTAAGAAATATCTTTAATTTCCATTTAGTATTCATGAAATTGATCATGTTTTCCCACCTACTATTAACAGTTTTAGTTATCACAGCTCTTTATATTGTACTGTTTTTCTGCTAGTACTTATGTATAACCAGTGTTGCTCTTCTACATTAAGATAATTTTTCTGATTGTATATGTTGTAAAATACTTGGGCATTTAATGGAAAGATGGATTCTTTTCTGGAGATTCTAATGAAGAAGTACTAAGTGGCTTTCTAGCGTGTCCCAGAGAGACTGTAAAGGTTCTAGTCAGTCTTGTGCTATAAAATGGCAATTTAGTCACGGGAAATAGACTGTGTCATTCAAAATACTTTCAATTATAAAGCTAATTGCATGATTAAAATAAAAGAATTGAGATTTTTGTTTGAAAAAGAAAATATCCTGTGTGATAATTAAGAGCTAAGTATGCCACCATGATTGTATTTGTCTATAATCACTAATATACTCTCAGAATTCAAATTTCGTGACAGTTTTAATTGTATCTTATGAAATGTTATATCTATTTCTGTTGGCAATGTTGACTTGATTTTCCACTTTCATAAACCAAACCTTATCTTACTACCAGCCAGCCAATGCTTGGTGTAGTCATCATGCCATATACAATACATATTTCAGATCAGTTAGTATGTTCTGAAAAAAAAATGAGTGACTAAGATATCTAGTTTTTGAACTTGGCAATAGGAAGAATAATCATACTTTGAAAATACTATCAGATGATGCTTACATTTAAAATTTCAGGTATGTAACATTTGTTTTAAAATTAAAACATTCAGCGCAGGTGCTTTGACATTAACTCTGAACACAGACTTGTACTACCTGTCTAGTTGTATAGGTTTCATTAAGCAAATTGCTTTATTCCTCTGAGCCATGGTTCCATTGTTTCTAAAATGGGACCAAATTTGTTTTCATAGTATTGTCAGGACATAAGAAAAATAAAAGCTATAAAGCACTATGTCTGAAACAGAGTAAATTTTCAGTAATTGATAGTTCTTATTATGGTTAGGAAATAAGTTTTTCAAAAAGTAAGCCCCAAATTCTGAACTATGAACTTGGAATTATTTAATTTGAATTTTGGAGTCAGTATGTCATGTCAGACTAAAGGTACATTCCCACTGATAACTGGTTTTCATGTGCAACTTCAGAACATCTGTATAGTTTCTAAATTCATAAATACATGATAAACATTTTCTCATTTTTTTCCCCCTGAGTCAATTCCCTTTAGAATGCCTGCCATTTCTATCAAAAGATTTTGCATACACATAGAATTTTATTACATTACTATTTTGAGTTTTAGGATGGCAAAATTCAAAATGACACATCTTCAAATTATTATCTAATTAAAAGTTTCTACATATCAATAAAGTAATGAATAAGAATTATTTTTTTCTCCATGATCTATCCTGCTTATTATGAGACAGAACACAAACAGCAGTGAATTCTTATGAAGAAACACAGTGAAAAGTTCACAAAACTAAGAAATTTTTTGTGAGGGTTCCAGCAAATTTGACAATTGGTCATTACTAACTAGGCTTATAGTCTCCCAAGATTTAAATTCATAACTGTAGCTCTAGTGGCTAAGAGAAAATGCCAAGGCACACAAACTCTAGGAGTTTTCAAGATGAAGCTATTTTAATTCATGTAGAACCAGTTAAAAGAGCCCCAGTCACCCCTGGTCACCCAGAGGGCCTGTTTGTCAGCTTCTCTCTGTTAAATTCTAATTGTCTTTGTCACTGTTTCTTTGTATTTGCTTCACCATTCGTGAATTCTTTGAGTCACTATTTTGAAATTCTAGATTTCTAACGAGCTACCCCTCTTATTTCCTTCCTTTTTCCTCCAGTGTCCAATATGATATTCCACAGGCTGTGTCTTTAAGGGGAAAAAGTTTAATGAATAAGACATTGTCAACATTGTATAGCAAAAAGTGAAGCAATGACACATTTAAGCTCCTTTCATTTATTTCACTTTGTTCAGTCCCCAGGTGAACAGAATTGTGTTGAGCAGCAGCCAAGACCATGGATTTGAGATTACTTGTTTCAATATTGGATGAAGGGTCAGCTGAGAGAAATGAATTTTAGAGCATTTTTTTCCTTAGTGGAATGAAGGTGACTTTCCTGTGCTCCTTGTGTCACCTCAATTTAGGAGATAAAGAGCCTGTGGCTGTTGGTTGAGTAGCTTAATTTTGCAGATTTGTGAGACATCATGTTTTTACAACAGAAGAAGAGAGTAGATAATGATCCTCTGAGCCTGTAAGAATTTGAGATGTGAGAATTCATGACATATTTATATGAAACTTTGTGTGCATATTTGTGGAATTTAATTCATGAGTTTTGAAGATCTCACAATCAAGAATAGTGGGCATCGGGCAGAGAGATAAAAGGCTAGAGAGGGCCTTTCATCATAGAATGTTGCCTGGTCTGGTTTAATACAGTTTAGGAATACAGACCTAAATCATGGATGGAGAACATTCATTGTATAGTACAGCCGACTATATGGAGTGGAATTGTTGGGCATTATAAGAGAAAACAAATTCTTCTGCATTTCTATAAGTCATTGAATGTAGGTATTTGGGGAAAGGGCTGACATCTGCTTCTACTTAAGTTTCTAAAGCAATAGCCATACTTTTATTTCTTTAGAAAAACAAGTTGATTTGGGGATTACAAATTACTCTTTAAAGCTATATATCAAAATATTATCTTCTGTTCTTTCATGTGTTTTTCATTATGGTTCTAGTAGTTTTTATGCCATCAAAGATAATAGAGGCATCATTTAAGTTTTAAAGAAAATTAGTGTACATATGAAGTGGTACATTTGTGATCCTAGAAGCAGTGGTAGAGTGCCTTGCTTAGAGTTGCAGTTTTCCCAAACATTCTTTCTCTGATATCTCACCTTTAAATGATTCAGTTTGAATTAATATGAGTCCTTATTTCTGGAACAACTTATCTTTGTAAAGCAACATGGAAAATAATTTCTAGTAAATACTGCATGGTATGATAGCCAAAAAATATAGGCACCACAGGAACTTCCTGTAGTAATGGGGTAACTTGAAATACTATGTACAAATAATACTCCATATTAATCTTGTTACTGACATGTGTAGGCATGTATATATGTGTATATGTGTCTGTCTGTGTGTTTCATGACGAGAGGTGTTCTGCATGATGCTGCATTCAAGTAAACTATTCAAGGGAAATAAGCAATTGAATTTTTTCTCCAGAAGTTTCTAAATGTGATACAGCATAGAAAAACAAAGTGTGTGTGTGTGTGTGTGTGTGTGTGTGTGTGTGTGTGTTGCGTGTGTCTGTGAGAGACCAGTAACATAATTACATACTATAAAACTGTACTTACAAACTGTACTTATTTCTATATAGCTGATAGGGACAAATTTCAGCACAAAACTGAACTTGCGCTGAGATAATCCATCTTTTAGTTATTTTATCTATAAAATGGTGATTTTAGTACTAAAAGAAGTACCATAGATGTGTTTTAATTCAGCCACTTGTTATAATTTGTAAGTGGCTGTTTTTTGATTTTATGTTATTTCTAAGAGAGATCAGAAAAGATCATTTCTGTTACCATCACCAGCAGCAGTAAATGTTAATGCCTATGATGAGAGGGAGAGACTTGGGTCTGCAAAGGAGCAAGGACCAGCCTCTGGTTTTCCTCTTACTCTGCTCTGCCCTTTTTTCTAGAAAGATACCTTTTCAGACATGACATTCAGTTAACCTCTTGGTGGATACGTACAGTGTGATTGAAAAGTATAGGGACTGTTTAATTTTTTAAAAATAATACAGTAAGTAATACAGTAATAATACATTGCCATTAATTCTCCTAAAAATTCTCCTTCGTGCTGCAAATACACTTGTCTTTCTTGCCACTTTCTGGAGCAGTTCTGGCAGTCTTTTTTCATGAGCATTGCTAGTTGCATTATCTGCATTGATTCAAAACATTTACCTTTGATGGTCACTTTGACCCTGGGAAGAACCAGAAGTCAGATGGTACCAGATTGTGTGAATGAGGTGGCTGAGGACACAGTATCGTGTTTTACAAGCCTGCCTTTCCATTGGGTGGCCCTTGGCAGCAGCATTCACCATATTGCTAGTCACACTTCATGAAGTCAGTCACGAAAGAAGACTCCAGAACTGCTTCAGAAAGTGGCAGCACAATGGATAAGAGTGTTCCAAGTGAGGAGAATTAATGGCAATGTGTATAAAGTAGTATTTTAAAAAATTTAAATGCTATATACGCTATCAGTTTTGACCATCTTTTATACTTTACCGGCCTCATTAAATAGAAATCAAGACCAACATACACATACCCTGTCACACACATACGCCCTTTCCTCTGTTGTGGATACAGTAAACAAGGCAGTTATTTCTGTAGCCTCAAATGATGATTTTTATCTACTGAAATTTTAAAATGTACCCAAACATTAAAATAGAACCTGGTAGGCTGCTAAACACAACTCAGATGTATTTGTTCTTATACAGTTTAATAAGCTTTTTTATCTTTCATTATACATGGTTAATAGTTACAACGTGTTATGATTCAGTGAATGAATTTTGGATAGGGAATCAACAGACCTAGATTGAAGGTTCAGGTTTGCTACTGACGAACTCTGTTACTCAGATATCCATAAGCAAAATAAATCAGTTAACCATTCCTGTGCCACATATGACATTTGTTCCATGATAGATTGCATATATAGTGATATCCTCTTAAGACTATAATGAGCTGGAAAATTCTGATGACCTGATGACATCCTACATCTTTTAACATCACAGTGCAGTGCATTACTTACGTGTATGTGTACAGAACGTGTTTGTTGTATAAAAGTAAAGAACATAAAACTATATAATATGTAATAATAAACACCTATGTTACTGGTTCATCTATGTATTATACAATACTTTTTTATTTTGTGGAGTGTTCTGACTTATACAAAATTTATCTTGTGTATGTTAGTTTATCAAAAAGAATGGTTTGTATGGTTTATGCTTTCATTGTTTGATCATTTTTCATACCTGTATCTTATAATCTGAGCAGCTACTTTGAAGATAAAAATATGTAGTACATTAACCATTGTTAATCTCCTACTACTTTGTTTTGAGATTCTGTATCATTGTTTTTATTCTTTTTTCATTTTAAAGTTTAAAAAAAATTATCAGATGAAGACCAACTGTGGCTTAGCATTAGAGTTGATTAGCATGCACAGAACCCAGGTTTGATTGCCAACATTGAAAAAGACAAAAATGTTTACTATAGAGCAGCACACTGTGTGACTTTGGCAGCAAGCCCCATCAGTTGTCGTGTTTACCGTGTCTGATGTTTGCATCAGGAGGCCGACTGGCCTATATTACCTAGCTGTGTGCATGCATGCTGTGAAGTAGCCTAAGAATGCATTTCTTAAGCAACAAGGGGCTGTACTTCGGTGATATTATGGAATAAGCAAGGGTGGATGTGGTGGCACATGCCTGTAATTCCAGCACTCAGGAGGCTGAGGCAGGAAGATCACTGTGAGCTTGATGCCAGCCTGGGCTACAAAGAGAGTTCAAGGCTAGTCTGAACTGTATAGTCAAACCATGTCTCAATTTTAAAAAAAAGTAAGTGAAATCATAATTACCAAATGCTTTGAAAATTGGCTCCTAAATTTAGGATGAAAATTGATACATAAAATTTAATGTTTGTAGTTTATTTCTGTAAATTAAAGTACTACAGATTTCAAAGCCAGTGACACACGGAAGTGTACCAGTCTCTGTTAGTCTGTGTTCACCAAGCACCTTATTTTTTCCACGTGATCTCTTAAGATGAGTCTTGTTGGACTAACAGATGTTTTGATTTTATGTTAAGTTTCTGTGTGTGAATATATGAAAGATTTACTAGGCTGTTTAAAGCATCTTCAAACATGAAATAATGTGCTTTTGAAAATTATTAAATTGGTGGAATTGAAAAAGCTTTGAATTTTCCTGGTTTGTCATGTCATCTTTCTCTGTTAGCATGTCCTTTGTGTATAGTTCATTGAAAAGAATAGCATGATGACATAAGTTTAGTGTCTTAATAAGAAGCCACACCAAAGTGGAAAAACAAAACAGATAACCTGAAGCTAGGCAATGCAATTTACATCATGAAGCCACCTTCCTGCATTGCACATGCATTATCCATCCAGAATTTAAAACTCAACTCCATTTGGTTGTGAGAAAGCAACACTTTGTTTTTTGGCTTTAATTCTGTTTTTTTAATCACAATTTACAAGATCAAGTAACCTGTCATTACTGTGGTGCCTGAAACGTATCACTAAAAGAGAAATGGGAGGAACATTTCTCTTTGGTTATGGACATTTTGTTATTCCTCAAATATTTCTCTAGAGTTTGCTGTGCTTCTCCTTGAATGAATTGTATTTACATGTTGTTATATAGCTAAATGGTAAAATGGTGCAAATTGCAAGGAAGTAAAAATACAACAAATATGAAAATTCACTTTTCTGTACTAGGTGTCTTTGAACTAATGAATGCCTATTGATGCTAAATAATCTTGTTACAAATCAACCTGTCAGTGGGAATCATAACAGTTTGTTGTAATTTGTATTATTCTGAAAGACTTGGCAGATATTACAGTGAATTAAAATGGTTTTACTTAAGTATACATGATTTGCCCTTTGTTAGTACAAGAGAGCCTTTTTGTTTCTTCCTCACCTTGTGTTTTAAGCAGAGTAACTTCTAGGTTCTAAAAATCACATCTACTGTTTTCAGCACTGTTGCCAGTTTAAAACTTTACCATAGCTGCGAAAGAAACCATTTCAGCTTCTTTGGTGGGTAAATGTGTATGCAGTATTAGTGCTAATGTGGTAGAAAGAACACCAGACTTCCTTCAGTCCTTACATTGCATCTGTTTTAGTTAACTTTTTTCTTTGCTGTGACAAAATACCCAGTGTCCAAAGTTAAAGAAGGAAACGTTTATTTAGCTCACAGTTGATGAAGATGTTGCCATAATCAGCCAGCAATAATGCATGGAAACAGTTCATACAGGCAGAAGGCAGCAAAGCAACGAGGGACCTTAACAGCACGTGTCTTCCCGATAGGCTTCTGGGGTTAGTGCAGTGGACTGATTTAGTCATCACTTAGTCTTAATCACAGCATCATACACGATAGGTCCAGCCTTCTCTGAAGAAGCCCCACCTATAACTGCATGAAGCTTTGGAGAGACATCTAGACAAAAGCTATAATAGCATCTTACCTCGTGTGTTTGAACATTTTGTGCAATCTATGCAGTTCTTACGTTCCTAGGCTAATGAGGATAATCATACCAACTGTACAAAAGAGAATCAAATGTGGTAGTGTTTGTACTAGTCATTTGTGGCATATAAACTTTTTATTTGTGAAAAAAAAGCTTATTACAGAAAAGTTAGAATAACAGTATAAAAAATTCTGAGAATAGTATAAAGAACATGCACTTCACCCTGTATCAGCATCTCGCACAACTGTAGTCAAAATAGACAAGTTAACATTGGTGCAGTGCTATCAACTGGCAGCCTTCTTCCCATTTCTCTGGTTTTGTTACTAGTGTCCTGCTCTTCTAAGCCATGATTCTACATTGTCGTGTCTCCTCAGTTTCTTCTACTCTATGAAGAGTCTCGGCCTTTGCTTCCATTTCATGACCTTGGTACTTTTTAAGGCTACCGACCAGATTGTTGCTGTTGTTAAAGACTGTCCCTCACTTTCTATTTGATGTTTTGTCATAATTAGATTCAGATTATGTATTTTGGCAGGAGTAATGCTGGAATGATGTCCTCACTGGTAGCCTCACATCAGGGGGCATATGATATCAACACAACTTAGTAGTGGTGATACTAAGGTGAGTCTCTCCACTCTAGAGTTACTTTTTTCTTCTCAACATATCCTGGGGAAGATGCTCTGGGACTATATAAATATACTTGTTTTCTCACTAACTTTTGCATCCCTTGGAGTGTCTTGCCTGCAACTATTATTCAGGTGTTCTGATGGTTATTTTCTGTTTTCCTTATTCCTTCTACATTAAAAGAATTCTTCTATAGAAAAAACTATTCTTTCTCCCATAGTTATTCATGTCATTGTGCACCCATGGATGTTTGTTTCATTCAGTGGATTCCAATTGTTAATTTTGCTGCTCATATTATTCCAGCGTTGGCATTTGGATGCTCCTTCTGCATGCAGGTTCTTTGCCCTTCTGCCTGGCCATTGGCCTCTTTTGGAGCACAGCCTCTTTGGCATCACACGATGCTCTAGTCTTATCCTTTAGTTCCCCTGCCTTAGTTCTGGAACCAACCATTTCTCCAAAAGTCTTTTAACTATCTGTCACTTAACATACATTTTTCTCTTTCGAATAATTATTTATTTTGTGCATGTGTTTTTTAATTTCCTTCAGAAGCAGCCTTAGAAATTTAGTCTCAAACAGATGTGAACTGTTAGCACCTGATCTTACACTGCATAGAAAGAAGGATATATATCTGTGTTTGTTGGCTCTGTCCTTGAAATTGTAGAGGACCAATCTGGCTTGTCCCTGTTTAAAAGTTTATCTTATTTCAGGCCATATCTTTTGTTTGTGACTTGCTTTTAAAATCATGTTTAATTTTTTCCCTTTGGTTATCTATCAGGCTTAGATGAGTAGAAGATAATATAACCTAATTGAAATATCTCACCATGTTTCTGTGAGTTTTGGGGATTAAATCCTCTTAGCGGTTAGTTTTAGAGTTACACTGACGATAGAAGTAGAAGTGTGCTAACTGTTTTGTCTTTTTTGGCCACTCTGACATTGTAGTCACTCTCATGTTGTAGAGTATACTTCTTTTCCTGCTCTTCTTGGCCCACATTTGCTCTTCAGATCCTGTTTCTTTTAATATCTTTAATAAATATTTACTACCGTTTTATGAAAAGAAAAGATCTTGTGTTTTTTAGTGTTTGATTCACTTGGTCATTGAGCAATAGAAAAATGTTATTTTATATGCTGTGAGTAACCACTAGAGGGTAGTAATAGGTAACCAATTACCTGCTGGCTGCGTGTTTTGCTTTGGTTTTTGGTTTGGTTTGGCTTGGCTTTGTTTGGTTTTAGATGCCCTAATGGCAGAGAGATTGAAAAGAGCTTGATAAACATGGTGAGGGAATGGGGAATATAGATATCTCCAAATAGAATAAAAAAGAAAACTGACGTGATGACAGACAAAGTGTAGCACAAGGAAAAAAGCATTAAGCTGGAAAAACTGATGTATTTTTAGATGTGATAAAAATTTTAGGAATATAAGATAATTACGAACTTTACGTTAAAAAATATACCATTGAAACATTAATGTTTGTAAATATTTTAATGTTTCATAAAAGTATTACATACGAGCATCTGTCAGATGATTGTTTTATTTTGCAGTTATCTTGGTAACTTCAAAAACTTTAGACTTTTTATTAAGTTATAGGTAGCATAGGGGAGAAATTATTGTTATCTTTTTTCTCACCTATTACTGGGCTGTGGCTGAGGGCCTATAACATAAGATGAATTAACAAGAAAAAAATACAAATTTATTTAATACAAGATTTATGTGACATGTGAGCCTTTATAAGTAAATGGAAATTGAGAGAAACAGGGAAATCTGTGTTTCTATTTCCTGATGTGATGAAGAGCAGCTGTTCTTGGGCAAGGGGGAACTAGATGAAGGAACCGTCATCTAAAGGTAAAAAACTTGAGGTGCAGAGTGGGGACTCAGCAAGGCCTATGTGTTCAGTTTCTGCTCTGCATGTCTGTCCTAAGCACATCCTTCCCTCCAGATAAAGGGCAGTATTGCTCAATGAATGTCTAACAGTGGCATCTCTGAGTGCCATCATAGAAGACTCTCCAGATCTGTGGCTGTTTCAGAGAAGGTGTGAGGAGATGTAAGAGTTACTATTTGTGAATTTCCTCAAATACCAAAGTGCTGTATTTTGGGGTAGCATGTTCTGAATCATATCAGTAGTGCCTATGAGCATTTTTCAGATAACTGCAGCAGATTTTCAAGATTTTATTGTAATAGTTCTAGAAAATGTTCTCTATGCGTTAAAGTACCCAGATAAGGAAAACTAGAAAAGCAAAAGCTGTGAGGAAAAATGGATAGAAAATAAATCTACAAAAACAAGAAATAAAATGAAACTAATTTAGCAGAGGTTAAATAAGTGTTGATACACTTGATACTTCTAGTTGTTTTTTAAATCACAGTACTCCTCTCTCTGAAAAGGAAGGGAAGCTTTTCTCCTGAAATTAGAAGCTCTGTCCAGCTACCTTTGTGCAGTCTTGTTGGACTTAGATGGTGTTTTCTCTTTGCTTCTCTTGCAGCCAGTGGTAGAAAGACTGCTCCATTCAAGCTGAGCTGCTCCTGGTGGACCAGTCATCCCCCAGCAGGCAGCTCCTCCTGTGTTTTTCTGGGGAGGCTGTTTTGTGTTGACCCTCTTCCACCAGTGCATAGAAGCCAAGTCATTTCTTAAGTGCTACTAAATCCTGTCTTTTAGACTATATTATTTATTTAGCAAGTATTTTAATTAGTGAATGAAGGGTCATTTATGGTTTCTGGTTTCAAATTTTGCCAAATTATATTTGGAATGTTAATAAATTTTCATTACTGTTAATGTCAGTGACATTCTTATAAGTGAATAAAATAGGTTTTCTACTGGATAAGTGTTTCAGGAAGGATTCTGAAAGATTCATCATTATTAATTTATCATTGAAGAAGGACCCCCCCCATCTCTCTGTAACTTCAAGTATTGATGCTTAATTATTTAAAAGAACACTAGAACTGGACTATCAAGTAATACAGATTTTATTCAGAACTATTATAATAGCTGCAAAGAAACTTTGGTACAGTACTGTGCTTACTTCCACATGCAACAAGACAAGGTGGGTAGGGTAGGATCGCTTAAGAAGAAAGAAACATGAGGGTAGGGGGTGCTGGTGAATTATACCTAGCAGGATTTTTGCTGAAGGCAAGCCAGAGTGATTAGGTGGCAAGGGTAACGGGCGAGAAGAAGTGTGTATCATGTTGGGTGCTGTGATACATGCGTGAAATCTGTGAAGTGCTAGATGTGCCCACAGGAAAAGGAGCACAGAACCAGTGATTTGCGGTGCTGTGGGAAGTGCCTTTTCAGCTAAGGTTGGTCAGAGGTTCTGGGGGTGAATAATCTTGCCAAGAGATGGAGAGGGATGAGGCAGAAGCTTCTAGATGCAGGTCCAGGAAAATGAAGGTTTAAAGACTTACTCTAATGAAGAAAAGTCCCAGCGAGGATAGGCAGCATCTGGGAAGGTAGAGCCTGAGTGCTTGAAACCATGTTTGCATAGTGGATTCCGTCCTACTGAGTGTGAGGATTGGCTCCCCATCATGGTACAGGGAAGACAAGCAGTCAGAGAAAGGTGTCATGTCCTCAAAGCCCAAAAGCTTTTCAGCTGCCATTTTGTTTCAAGAAGAGGAAAATGTTAGAAGAGGTCTGAAGATTGTTTTACCTGTAGCTAAAACATGAGCCAGATACCACACAGAGCTCTTGACACTTCATATACCTTCCTTATTAATGCTTTAAGAAGATACTTGGTGTCCAAAAGAGTGTCATTACTATCAGAACACATATGAGTAAATTAAGTGCTTAATTTAAAGTGCTCACAGATAGCGGAGCTCAGTAAATCCTGGGAATATAACAATCTAGGTAGATTCGTGATTTTCCTTGCTTTAGCCCCACACACATGATCAATCTCCAGCTTCAGTGTCTCCCTACATATTACATGTTAAAAGAGATAGCAGACAACATAGTGTAAGGGACATTTACTTAGATAATTTCCTCTCTCTGATCTTGAGCTAAGCAGTCCATTTTGCTTGGCTTCATAATGGCCACATGGGTGTGTCGCATGGACCGGAGTGAAACAGCATTTCTCACCCTTGTGACTGGGGAGGCTCTCGAGTTGTTCTAGCCCTAAGTGGGACACTGGGGAAGGCTAGAGAAGATCTGCTGCTAGTGTAGGTAGGTTTTGTATTCCGTATATCTAAAATTGATAGCTTTTGCCTCTAGTGAAGAGGAAATTCTAGCAGGTGATTTTAATCCATCATTAAACAAGTGATCATGAAAAAGGGCAAAGAACACCATCCCCTGGGGGATGTCAGACAAATTATTAAGGGACCCAGTTGTGAAGGAAGGAGACCACCCTGAAGGTGTTTCCAATTCCACCATGAGAAGAATCTTCCTAAAAGGTGTACTAGGGTGGGAGAGAGGGCTGAGAGCAAAGTTTCACAGAACTTTCAGAGAAAATACAGAAATATGAGGGTGACACTGAGGCAGCTCGTGACATAAGCTAACAGTTTACTTCTGGAGAAAGGTGGTGACTAAGGCCGAGGAGGAGTGAGGGAGAACATGTTGCCCATTACCAGTGAGAAGCGCGCCGAGCACCTTTGACCAACAGGGCTATTCCCGTGTCAATGTAGTTGCTCTGAGGCCCTGGACATTCACTTTGGAGCAGGATCAGCAGTTCCCTAGGGAGCAGGGGTGCAGGCTTTGGCTTTCCTTTTAAAGGCCAGCACTGCCTCTCAGCACTGCCTATGTGCAGGTTAGTAGGGGCACTGCACTGTGCAGCTTGCTGTGGATTAGATTTTTTGTCTTTCTAACTTTTCTAACATAAGCTTGCAGTGTATATTTTCAGATTTTTAAAAAAAATTCTGGGGGCTGGGGATTTAGCTCAGCAGCATAAGCACCTGCCTTGCAAGCAGGTGGTCGTGAGTTCGATCCCCAGTACTGATAAAAAGGAAAAAGACCAAAAAAAAAAAAAAAAATTCTGTATGCATAATGCTGGAGCTCAGACATTTAACCATTTAGTACTCTTTTTCTGCGGTATGTCATGGAACTCTGGCTTGAGACTGTTTAGAAAGGGCCTGTAGGCAGAGCAGAGGCTGTTGGGAGATGTCAACTCTAGCCTGAGGGGTATTTCCTTGTTGTCTCTAATGGACAGTGATGGCCTCAGTTGCCTCTTCTTTGTTTAAGGTTGTGAGTGTGGGCCAGTCCGGTTAGGTGGGACAGATCCCAGGGATGGCTCCTAGTCATTCTTCCCTGAGTCTTCACTGGGAAACAGGGACAGTTGGAAACCCATGAAGGACTTTTGCCTTTTTTGATTCAAAACAAGTCATCTCCAGGCTCAACTAATAGAAGGATGAATTGTTCTAGATTGGGGATTCCTAGAGAACGTGCTCCTAGAACAACTCTTAAGTTATTGAATAAATCTTTCCTTTTTTTTCTGGGGTCAAGAGAAGCCTGTCATTTGAAAGTGATCTTTTCTGATGGCTTACATGGATCCCTGTGCTGGCTGCATCCTGTGCTTCCTGTGGAGGATGGGACCCCTGGTCCTTTAAAGTTTCAGGGAGTTGAGGGGCAGGGTGCAGATGATGGAGAACATTTGTGGAGAGAAGACTATGACCAGGAGACCTGGGAGGGCATACAGAGGTGTAGAAGAAAGCTGTAGAAGGTTTTCTGGGTCATAAGACGCTAAGCCTCAGTAATTTAAGTATTAAATTATTTAGCCATTTTAAGCTTCTTCATAACAAAAAAAGTAGATAGACCACTGTGCACCTGAAATTTGTGTTTCCTTTTGCTAGGACTTCCTTATGTGGACTGATTAGGGGATGTTGCAGGAGTCCCAAAGGGACAATTATACCCAAAGAGAGTTTTTAGTAAAAATTAACCAGGAAAAATTTGCCAATAGTGTAAGTACCACAGTGGCAAACATATAGTCAGCAGGGCCTTGAGAAGAGAGATACCATTTGACTGAAGAGCAAGAGGAAATAGACCAGAGAGAATCTATAAGCCTGATAAAGAGCTAGGGAAAGGATATTCCATTGGAGAAGTCAAGGAGAGAATCCCCACAGCAGGACTGGAAAAGTGACTTTCCACTGGAAACAGCAGTTCAGGGATCGAATCCAGCTTTGGTCAGAGCATCGAGGGTCCTCTACTTACCATTGTCTAGCTTAGAAGTGTTCCACATCAGATAACATGAAAGCAACAGATACTTGGTAGGTGCCTTCCTGGAGACCTGGGCAGGGACTGCTGATGCTTAGCACAGCATCATAAGGGCAAACAAACCATTGATCCTGGCTGTGCAGTGTCCCATGTTGCCAAGCTGTGAGGTTTAGGTTGGGTGTATTAAATTCTTTTACACCTTAGAACATTTTCAGTTTATGATTTTCTGTTTATTGAAACTTGACTACATCGAAGTCAGTCAGCTCTGTACTCAGACTCTAATTATCAAAATCCGTCCTCACTATGCTTCAGTGGATATACTTACATAATACACAAAGAAGGCTGGAGACAGAGGACTCCTGCATATCAAGTGACTGATGGTTAAGTCTGAATGTCCAGTGATGGGTCCAGAGCTGAGTCATGGCACCAAAAGCTAATAAATAGAAAACAGCTATACAGTAGTTAAAATAGTAGAAGTGGAAATAGTGAAACTCTTAATCAAGAATTATTGGAATAAGGGAAAGAGTCCCTCGTATAGAACTGACTCAGTTCCCAATACAGCATGAATGAGGGGAGATTAATAACTAAAGAGCAATGGAAGTCAGTAGATGAAAAGTCACTGAGAGAAAAGAAATATCAGGCTTAGGATGCAGTTTATGAAAACTGATGAGTGGGGTCAACTCTGTAAGCTTTGATTCTTAATTTTGTTTTGGATATTTTAAACTTTCTTTTCATATAGCCAAAAGTTTATTTACTTAGCAAAAACATGAAGTACTGTTATCATGAACAGAGAGAGAACCCTGGTTAGTGAAGTCTAAAGCTTATACACTTAAAAAGCTGTCAAAGGGGCCAGCGATTTAGCTCAGTGGCGTAAATGCCTGTCTGGCAATTACTAGGTTGTGAGCTCAATTCCTGGTACCAGGAAAAAAAAAAAAAAAGCTGTCAGATACTGCAAGCACATGCAGAAATAAAGTCACAGTGTTTTGATTAATAAACCAAGAACTCTTAGGAATCTCCCACTTTGTCTCCCTTTTATTTTGCTCTTTACTTACATTTGAACAGCTCATGTAAGAGAAACCATGTTATATTTAAGCTTATGTGTCTCATTTATTTCACTTAACCTTATGGTCTCAGGGTGCATCTTATTTTTCTGCAGATGATTCAAGTTTATCCTTCTTTATGGCAGAGTAGTACTCAATTGTCTATATATACACATTTGCTTTATCTGTTCATCTGTTCAATATACAGTCTGCTTCTAAGATTTATTATGAATTGTGCTGCTATAAACATTACTATGTGTACATCACTGTAATATGATTTTTTTTTTTAACTATTGGGAAGATACCTACAAGGGGAGTAGCTGGGTCAATGGAATTTCTGTTTTTCATTTTTTGAATAACCTCCATGTTTATTTCCATAATGGTTGTATTAGTTTACATTCCTATGAAAAATCTAGAAATGTTCCTTTCTTCCCACAGCCTAATGTGTGTTATGATTTGAGTTCCTAATGATAGCCATTCTTGCTGGAATAAGATGAAATCTCAATGTTGTTTTAATTTGCATTTCTCTAAAGGCCAATTACTAGTTCTAGAACCTTGAAGGTTTTGCCCTTTGAAAATGATTTGTTTCCTGGGCTGTCTGGCATCTTACTGTTTAGCAAGTATTTCTTAAAGTGTCCGTGGAAACATTTGCTGTGCACTATAAACTCAAGCGTCTACTCTGGCTCTGAAAGCCTGAGAGATTGCCAAGTAGTGAAAGGAGGTCTAAGATTGTACTCCTGTAGAAAGAAGGTGAAGTTTTTCTTTTAAACTATATTTCTTGGAACAGGAGACAAATTCCTG
Organism: Cavia porcellus; assembly: GCF_034190915.1. Lineage (NCBI taxonomy): Eukaryota > Metazoa > Chordata > Mammalia > Rodentia > Caviidae > Cavia > Cavia porcellus. Next base: position 3,386,733 of record NW_026947493.1, read on the forward strand.
ACTAAATCTGTCACTTGCTGTAGTCTAAGACTCATAACTAGCAAGATGCAGGAGGAACTTGGTTTTAGATTTTGCCCAAATGATCACTTGACATGTAATACTTAATTCTTACCCCCTTCCCAGGATAGCTGTTTTTAATCCAAAGATTCAGTGATCTGAATGGTTAATGGGATTATATTTTTAATGGCATCTAGCAAATGACTCTTATGAAATATCTTGTCAGAGGTACTTTGTTTGCTTTTAGTTTTCCAAGGGGGAATGGTTGCTACCAATAGTGAAATTAGAAAATCACCAACCACCGGACTCTAGAAAACATTTTATTGGGAGCAAAATAATGGGATGAATGGTAACTTTTCAAGTGCTATAGTAGACAAGGAGTCCTTCCACATTCAATTCATTCTTTTTTTTTTTTTTTATGCTGATACCCAGCTGAGTACAAAGGTCCAATAAAAACAGATTTTTACCTCAGAGAGATTATAGTCGAGGAGGAACTAATCACCTTTAGGTGATTCATAGAAAATAGAGAGTGTGTCATAAGACAAATACATTGAAGTGTCGTGAAAATCAAACGCATAGTAGAGATTACCTTCTAGAGAGATACAGTACATATAGGTAGTCTGCCATTTGAAGAGAGAGATTATGTCCCACTTTGGGCTGCAAGGTAAAGTGTTATCTGAAAGAAACAAGTTACGTCCTAAAAGGATTAGATTGGAGCCCATGAGTTTTAAGTATCTTATTATTGGGAAAGTGCAGTAATGTAGAAAGAACATCAGCTTTAGAATCAAACTTAGCTACACGTGATTTTCAACTCTGCCATTTATTTAATAGATGTATTATGTCATATCACTTTGTTTCTTTGAACTTCAGTTTTCCCATGTGTAACATCATAGAGGAACTGTGATGATTTAAATGATTAAATGGGATTACTTTTTAAAAAGTACCTAACAAAATGCCTGGTGGTACCTAATTGCTTTTCAGTAAACATTAGCTGCTTTTTTCCTCTGTCTCCTTTGTATCAAAGTCCTTTCCATGCCATTAGCTTTTTCAGTGAACTTGGAGGCAGGAATTGCAGGTAGGAGTCAGTCACAGTAGTTCATTCATCAGGCACTTGCTGACTGCTTGCTTTTGGGGGGAAATGCAGAGGAAACCATTAATTATTTTAAGAGATACTTCAGAAGTAGAATGGATAGGAGGTAAGAACTACAGGACAGTTAGGGAAAGTGGGATAGAGAAGAGGTTAAATAAAAAAAGGGTTAAACTGATTTACATCTAATGTAATCTCTGGCATCAAACTGCAGGACAGATTGGTTATTCCTCTCTGGCAAAGATTCGTCTTCTCTTTAAACATATACAGTTGGCTCTCCATATCTGGATTTCGTAGTTATAGAATCAGCCAACTTTGGGTCAAACATACTAGAAAAAAATTGTATTTATACCTATCGGAGGTATAAGATCCCCAGTTTCTTAAATGAATGTATGGCGAAGGCTTAAATAAATGAGATGAGTAGTATGATTTTAGGGCTCCAAAAGGATCCAAACCCTCTAGCAGAGTTCGAGACTCTGGGGCTAAGACAAACTGCTTCTCTGGGCAGTTCATATTTATTACATCTTCAAAAAAGAGAGGGGATGTTGGGGAAAGTGCCGGAAATGAGCAGGACCTTGGGAGTTACTTCAAAGACTTCTCCAAATAGTAATTTAGGAGAATTGTCTTATCTCCATGATGACACTTATGGTAGGAGTGAGACAGCAGGGTGAGATGCCTGCAGCTGCAGTCAGTATCTACTTAATTGGTGTTTGAGCCAGGTGTCCCCAGCTATGGCCTTATCTTACCTTTTGAGGTGTCTCTGGCCTTACAGGCTACTACAGGCCTCAGCCAGGACCAGTGATTCATAGAGGTTCACTTACATGAATTAGTTTCCCTCGCCAGGCAAGGGGCGTAGGCATTGGACAGACTCACAGATAAACATACAAAGCCAATTACTTAATTTTAAATCCTGCTCAGAGCTGCTTCATAGTGGTCTCTGACCTACACCAAATATGTGCAGACCTTTTTCTTTGTCACTATTCTCTAAACATTGCAGTATAACAACTACGTAACAGCTATAGTATACTGACTGTTGTAATTAACTTGGAATGATTTAAAGTATATGGTGGGGGGAGGAGTATAACAGGTTATAAGACACCTTTTTATGCAAGAAATGTGCATGCAGAGATTTTGGTGTCAGCTGAGGGTCATGGAACCAGTCCACCAATGATACAGAGGAACTACTATTAATAACACTGTCTTGTACATGAGAAACTTGTTTCCTCCAGTTTTCATACCTTTTTTAGAGGAAATTATCTGTATCATAAAGGACCTGGGTAGTACATGTGGTGTCCATCTGCTCATGAACACTGAGTTTATTGTAGAAAACAGTGCTCTGCACTCTTCCTCACCAGTGTTGCTGACATGACTAGCAAAGTACAGACTGATTTTATTTCTTCTTTTTGTCTTTTTTCTTCTGTCCCTCCATCAGTTTGATAGAGGTTATTCTTACAATATCCGCCACAGCTTTGGAAAAGAAGGCAAAAGAACAGACTATACGCCTTACAGCTGCATGAAGATTATTCTAACCAACCCACCAGGCCAAGGGGATTACCACGGTAAGCGCACCCTGTGAAAATGCTGGGGACAAGGAGCCCAGCACACTAGATGCTTTTTGTATTATTGCAGGACCTAATTTGTAGCTTCTGCCAATCATCAGTGTCAAGCTGCAGCCCCATTCCTAACAGCGATTTGTCTCATTACTGAAGTAGGTCAGGCAAGAGAATTCACTTTGCAGTGTATTTCAGGTTGTGCCAGGTGAGGCCTTTCGGTTCTTCTGCTTCTGTCTGTCTTGTTTTCTATCTAAGGAAACTGATACAAAGCTTTTTGAAGTTGGAAAACTCTTATTTGGAAATGGTAGATTTTGAGGAAGAGTGTGTTTTATTCTCATTCCTGTCATCTGATTAACCAGCAAAGATTAAGCAATATCAGATTATCAAACATATATCAATTTGCCTGAGTTTTCAAGCTATTTTCTGTAGACTTCTGAGTTCAACAGCTTTTTTTTCTAAAGCAATTCTCTAAGCATACCTTGAGAAGCTTCTATTTGTTGTGTCAAGGAATGATTTAATAGTAAATTTTCTAGATTGCCAAAGCTTACTACAATACATGTCAGAACTATTTTGTTTTAGAATGTTAAGTGCAACACAATTTTTAAAAAATTGCACACTTTTACTTTGTTAAAAGATGAAATCATCACAGGCTTTTTCGATGATGCTCTCTGTGTCTAGAACTGGTGATGAGGACAAGCAGCAACTCCTGTCACTTGTGTTGAGTCCCTTAAGATGCCCCAAGAAATACAGATTGCTTAGACAATCCACTCTCAGACATATCAGTAGCAGACTTTTTTTGCGTTCCCCCCAGGTGATTTTTTTGACTTAATAAAGTTTGAAATTCATTGATACAGATACTTCTGCCCAGGAAACCAGAAGCTTTTATTAGCATGGCAAGTCTTACCGGGACAGTTAACTCAGAACTGAGCTCCTGGGGCAGTGAAATCCCAGCGATTCTTTCTGTGAATTCCTAAGTTTTAATATTGGTTATTTAGTTGCTTTTATTAGTATAAATGTAAGGCCTTGTATTTTTTATCTTTGTTAAATCATATCTTGTTCATTGTAGTACATTCTGTTGCATTTGTTTTGTTTTAATTTATACCTGTTAGGAGCAATAGTGGGGGAGCCTTATTTTCAAGGACTGCATCCCAAGACCCCCAGTGAATTCCTGAAAGCAGAGATACTGCTAACGCCTCCCTGTACTGTTTTTGCCTATAAATACCCATCTCTGATAAAATTTAATTTCTAAGTTAGGCACAGTAAGTAATCCATAGTAAGAGAACATTTGTAGCTGTAGACTATGGTAAAACTGTGTAAATGTGCTGTCTTTCAAAGTATCGCACTACCCTGTGTCTTCTTTGCAATGACCTGAGATGATGCAGAGCCTGAGTGAGGAAGCGAAGCGAGGCGATTAGCAGGCAAGTGCTGTGAAGCTACTGCTGCCAGAAGGGTTGTGTCAGGAGACCCTGGTCAGGGAGCACTGTGGTGGCAGTGGTTGGATGTCTGGAGCAGATGATGGTGATATTAAACAGGATTTTTTTTTCAGTTGCTTTATTTTAGCTTTTTTCTTGGTGTAGGATGGAGTGGCAATTTCTAGACTCCTTAATATGCTTAATCAAAAATCTTGTTATTTACAAAATTACTTTACTTTTCAGTCGTTGACACTGTTTTATGGATCAACAACTTAGAACAATTGTTCAACTAGTTGTGAATCTACACTGTTACTGTGTTAGTCCCCTGTCCATGCTAGGGTCAAATACCTGACACACACAGCTTAAGGTCGGAAGAGTTTATTTTGGCTCGTGGTTTCAGATGTCTCATTTCATGGTCTGCTAGCTCTAAGCAGGAGCTTCGTGGTAGAAGTGCATGGCAGAGGAAAGCAGCTAATCTCATGACAGCAGAGAGGAGAAGGAAGAAGCACACACCACTTAAAGCTTATCCCTGATGGCACGTGACCGACCCATTGAGGCCTTCTAAAGCCCTACCTCTGAACACATGAGACTTGAGGGTCAGTTTGGATTTAAGCCATAAAAAGTATATGCTTAGTCCTGTCTCTGTCCGTCTGTCTCACACATGTGTATTGGACAGTTTTGTCGGTTAGTGGTAATTCATGTTAGTTCTAAATGCTTTTATCTCATTTTTGTTATCTTGTTAGGTTTAACCTTGGATATAATTCTCTTTGATATGGAAGGTAGAAACAAAGTAGGTATTTATATCACCAGCAGGTATATCATTGTCGCCAGTAGTAGTCTGTTTCTTCTGTTTTCTTCATATAGTGAGCATAGCTTCAAAAAACCTCTGTTTGGTCATTAGTATTTTAGTTCTTCCTGCCTTGTCCATGGTGACCTTTTTATATAACTGTAACCAGTAATTTGGGTAATTTGTCTAGTTTGTCTTTTTGTTGGGGTGTGTGTGTATGCACACGCACGTGTGTGTGCCTTTTATTCTGGGTTTGCTAACAATTCCATGTACCTTCATTTCTGTTGTTGAGATTTTTGTAATTTTATTAACAGGCATTTCAAGATAGTGATAACTAAAACATTTGAATACTCCTCTACATACCAGGAGCACATAGAAGCTTGTATATTCCATTCTGTTGGAAAATCTGTGAGATAGGGACTCTTATTTCTGTCAAATGAGAAAAGAGAGTGGGTGAAGCTGAGTTGTGGGAAGATTAGAATTTTGCCTGGTCATCAAATGGAAAAGCAAGATTCCAAGGCAGATGGTACAGCTCCCAGCTCTTCACTATGTATTACATGGTTTCTTATTAGTTTTAATCTGAATATAATGTATACAGTAAATTTTGCAGATTTCATAGTTGCATGGGTCAAAAGTGTTATAAGGGATGTTTTATTCAGTTATGCTTTTATGGTAAATATGTTTGGCATCCTGCCTCTTTTGCATTAGTTTTCATCAATCAGTTTCCTGCTGATTCCATTTTAAAATGCAGTTGTTTTTAATTAATTTATAGGCCCATCATCTATATGACTAAAATAATTATCAAACTTTCCTGTATTAAATTTTCATAGAAGTATTATAATTTACCATTGGAGTTCTTTCTTAGGATATGTGAAATCTAGATTTTGGCCTAATATTGCATTTAATTTTTATTCTTCTATGTTCTTAATTATGCAGATATATATAGTATCCCATCTTTGTTTTTCTCATGAAATTATATAAAGATAAAATATGTATATGACATAATATTCATGTATATATGTCTGTTTTTCTGTGAAGCAGTTTCCTCTTTGTTCATTCATCTCCCTCCATAATTCCTCTAAATTTGTAAGGGTTTTGTGTCTGATAATGGTTTAAGATTTTGTATTTCTCAGAATTTTTAATTCTACTTTTGATTACATTATCTGTTGCCCTTTTGTATACCTTTCACGTAATATTTTAGACTAGAAAAAATACAAAGTTGTATAAACTTTTTTAGTAAACTGTCGTAGCTACTTTGTGGTTATCTGTGCTGTTAGCAGGTAGCAAATCAGGGCTGTTTTCCAGGTTGTAGTAAATGGACATCTTGGCTGAGGATGTTATAATGCTTTATGTAACTCTTGAGCCTCTGGTACCCTGATAACTGCACAGCTAAGTTGTTGTTTAGATAAGGGCTAGAAAGTAGTTGAACCCAAGGACAATTAACTTTTTTATTAATAAACTGTTAGACAATTAAGGGGAGTCTAGACGGTCTCTGGAATGTGGTATTGTATGAGTCCTGAGTAAATAACCATTTTGCTGTGTTACTTATTTTTTGCCAGGGTGCCCATTCCGTCACAGTGATCCAGAGCTGCTGAAGCAGAAGTTGCAGTCATACAAGATCTCTCCCCAAGGGATAAGCCAGGTAGGTCTGACTCTGCATCCTCATAATGAGACAGCAGATAGTTCTTCTCAGTTTGATTTAATGCTCCTGAGTGGTATGTATGCTACTTGTTAGGCCTCACCTAGACATCCCGTCTTCCAGATGAATTCAGCTAAGGCCTTGATTTTCCTGGCTTATTCCAATTCTTCTGTTTGCTAGTCTACAGGTTTATTTATTTATTTATTTATTAATTATTGTAAGGAAAATCAGAAACCCTTTCCCCTCCTATCAATTTGTGTTGCTTTATCAACTGAGGACCACATTTTTAAAAATCATTTTCTTTAGTTACATATTACTTATTAATGAAGCCAAAAATTAATGGCAGCACATTTCATTTGGGGAAATTGTTTTCTGAGCATACAGTAATCTAGTCTGTCCCAGCTGAATGTTCTTATTGCATCAATTACTGCCATGTTTAATTTGTGCTTTTAATGATAGTTCGTTAACAGACCTTTCAAAATACTGTATCGTGAACAACTTTAAAAAGGAAATGCGTATATTGTAAGCCAGACATTTAAGGGAGCATCATTAGTAAACTTGCCTTTCTAAAGAAACAAGGTGACATTACATAGTCATTTGTATTTGGTATGTTCCTGAGTTGAGTTGGAGTTGAAGGACTTGCAGAAGAACTTCTGCTTGTTTAACTTATGACCAGTATAAATTTTAGCTCTAGAATTTCCAAGTCATTATGTGTCCTTCAACAGTTGTCTTGGAAAGCATTATCACCATAGAAGACTGCTGCTTCTGGGTTCAAAGTTCAGGAGGAAGTCAATCAATCTGGGTCTCACAGTGTGTTTCCATGCTTACTGTAGGCAAGGCAGTACTAGAGATAGGGTGGACTGTGCAAAAAGCTAGGTGTATGCTCCCACATACCATACCACAGAACTACAGGTTGGAGGAAAACATAGGGCAACTGTTAGGAAAGAAGGAATCTCGGACATTCTAACAAAGGAGAAACTATCACCAGCTGCAGAGACAGGAACCGTTTCTGAAAGAGATAATTTTTGAAAGAGGCCTTGAGGAAAGTTGGGAATTAGGAAGAGAGAATGCATGGATAAAGATAGAGACGTGTAGGATCATTAGGGTTTCAGGCTTAGGTTAATGGTAGCACCAGTACATAAACATTAATAGGCAACGTGAAGTAGAGTAGTTGGCTTACAAGACTAGTTTTAGGGGTGAGACATTTAAATGGCAGAGAGAATGTGGATTTACAGCACAGTAGAGAAGTGAGGACTAGAAATCTGGTATTCTTCCAGCTAGCATTGTCTAACTAACCAACTATGAGACTAGAGTGACCATTAGAAAACCAGTCTCTTTTATGGAGTCCCAGGATGTGGGTGCACATCTGGTAAATCAGTGGTTGAGACAGAAATCGAAGGAGATACATCAAAATCCATGGCTTAGATTGAAATCTTGGCTAATGCTTTTGTTAGTGTTAAAGGGAAGTGGAACTGGGGGCTAAGTGTTTAGCTTAGTGGTGTAAGTGCCTGCCTGGCAAACGCGAGGTTGTGAGTTCAATCCCTGGTACCAAAAAAAAGAAAAAACAAGTAGAATTAATCAAGCCTGAATAAGAATGGAAAGGTCTACAAAGTCCCTTGTAGTAGAAAGGTTGTTTACAGTGAAGGCTATGAGCTGGTTACTCAAGTTTGACTTTGGTGAGAGCTGTCAGGATAACAGTGGAAACCAAAAGTAAGAGCACAAGGGGGAAAAATAAACAAACAGAAAAAGAGTAAGAACACACTTACCTAAAAGATGCATGAATACAAGACAGTGAGTACAGGTGACTCATTCAGAAAATGTGCTAGTAATGGGGATGTCGGAATGATACGAGTGTAAACATCACGAGATGCCTTATTCTTGGGTTTGGGACTAAACGAAATGGGCAAGGAGTGTAGCTCAATGACAGAGCACTTGCTTAGCTTGTAGAAAGCCCTGGATTTCATCCCAACAAACAAGCCAAACAAACCTGCTTGTAAAAAGAGGAAAAGAAATTTCCATCAGAGAATGTGAGCTTTATGAAAATTTAAAACAAAAGACTGTCTCTAACCAAGCAGAGGCTAGCCCTCTTTCTTTTATACTGTGACTATATTGTACACAATGCCTTTAGCCCTTACTATGGTAGATTGTATTTTAGACATAATTATGTTGTTTATTTACTTGTTTATCTTTCCCACTAGTTTATGAGTTTCTTGAAGGGAGCATGGATTTTTATTTAACCTTCTGAGTAATTCAGTGACTTGCACTTGGCAAATACTTCAAGAGTAAATGGGCACATTTAAGTCTGAATTGGATCCTAGAGCATGCTTCTTATGTGCAGAGACAAATAGGAACTCAAGAGCATGAATGAAAAAGTAACTAAGTGAAAAAAGGAGGATATTTACTTAGGCAAAAAGAATAGTGACAGAGAAAGGTTTGCCTCTAGCCAGTGTTGTGAAAAGGAAATGTTTGATGGGGCTGAAGGAAGTCAGTGATGGAGCAAATCCCCTACCCTTACTGTGAAAGGCTGGTCATCAGCTTAGAGTATAGGAATTAGCAATGGATTTAGGAAAGGTTGGAAACTCCGGCTACCAAATTTGGTAAGAAACTGGCAGAGAGCAAATAGAGACCTTTTGAACAATTATAAGTAAACCACCATTTTTACTGTTAATAACCATATCTATAAACCCTTTACTTTTGACTCCGTAATATCCTTCCATCTGCCTTCAATTGTGTTACTAAGATCAAGAATGCCTCCTGGAGGTCTCTGTGCACACAGGCAGGGCTTTGGAAGGGGCTGATCATGGGAAGAACGTAGCTGAGTGCATCCTGAGAAGTGGGTGTCTGACCAAAAGAGGTGGTCACTGAGGTCATGACCAGAAGAGTATCTTCCTTCTCAGCTCTTCTCTCTGCACCTGACCACTGTGACCTAAGCAGCTTCCCTCCATCAGGACCTTTTGTCGTGTGATTCCCATGTTTAAGCCTGCCAGACATGGACTGAAACTTCTGAAATGAGCCAAAGTGAATCCATCCTTTCTTTCTGAAGTTGCTCAAGTCAGGTATTTTTGTCCCAGGTCTGAGAAAATGGCTGAAATAAGTCCATAAGTGTACCACTTACTTAGCTGACGCTGGTCAGTGAGTTCCACACTATCCGTTGGTCCTTCATCACTACCTTTTGAGAAGAACGCAGATGTATGGTGCACAGGGGCAAACTGTAGATAATGTTTTTCCTTTAACATCTTTGTGAATAGAACACTGAGAGAAGCAGTTAGAGATCTGTATTCTAAAGGGCAGCAGTTGATGAATGAAAACCCCATGCAAAACATTTGACAAATTAATTGTAGTTGGTGTAAGTGCAAATTAGATCTGAAAAACTCCAAGTATACTTTTAAAATATTGAATGGAAGTGGATAGAAGTATCATTAAAATGTGTTTAAGGTAAAACTCAAGGTATTTTTATTTTAGAGAGAAAAATACTTGAAAATATACCCTCTACTGTAAAATTTAGATGTTTTAAATTTGAATTTGAATGATCGGAAGAGAGATTATTGTGATGAAGTTAGTACTGCTTACTTTTTAAAAAAAACGTTTAACATTTCACATTTCTTTGGATTATCATTAATACTAAATGTCAAATCATTATCAAAACCATTGAAAGTGGTAAGTATGTTATCCAACTTAAGGAGACAGCAGCTGAATGACAAAATATGGCCATTTATTCCCTTCCCCTGAAAAGGAAAACATGGTGGAACTGGGTGAAAATAGAACTGGGTTGTAATAACTGGTTTTGTTTGCAAAATTCAACATTCCTTTCTCAGTAATCACAAACAAATAGAAGATCAGGAAGGATAAGAATTTTGGAGCAACACTATTTTTTTATTTTAAAGAGAAAAAAATTCAAAGGTAATAGAATAACAGTGGTTAACACATCGTATATTGTTATCTTTAGTTACTCAGAAGATTATAGGCATTTAATTGTCCAATATTAATGCAAACCTTTCTTTTCAACAAATTAATAGAAATTAGTAGTATAACTATCTTAATTATCTTTTGTGTATGTGTATGTTTTTGTTGTTGTTTTGGTTCTTTTTTTGTTTGTTTGTTTTGCTTTGTACTTTTTTCTTGCTTTTCCCTTCCTTTTCTCCCCATTTCAGTTTCTTTCCTTTTGAATAGTTTCTTCCCACTTCACAATATCTGTTTTACACTTTGGATCTTATTTACTCTTTCAGCTTCTGATGCTAGGGAGACAGTCTAATGTTTATTCATGTGAGTTATGTTGTATCCATTTACCTATAAAAGTCCAGTCTGGTTTATCCTTTTTTATGGCTGAGTAGCATTCCATTGTATAAAAAGACCACATCTTTTTGTCCATTCCAAGATTTAACTGTTGTACTGCTATAACACACGAGTGCACATGTGTCACTGTGGTATGATGTTTTTAATTCTTCTGAGAAGATACCCAGCAGAGGAATAGCTGGGTCAAATGGGACCTTCAAACCTAGTTTTTTGAGAATCTCTATACTAATTTCCACAGTGGTTATACTATTCCACACTTCTACCAACAGTGGAGAAGAGTTCCTTTATCCCCACAGCCCTGCCAGCATTTGTTATTAACTGATTTCTTGATGATAACCATTCATTGTGTGGTGAGATGGAATCTCATTTCTTGAATGACTGATGATGTTGAACATTTTCCATACATATATTTATTTACCATTTGCATTTCTTCGTCTAACAATTGTGTATTCATCTCAGATCCCCATTTTTGGATTGGGTCTTTGAATGGGGGGGGCTAATTTTTTTTCAATTCTTTATATATTCTAGATAAAAGTCCCATGTCTGCGGGACAGTTGTCTCTTCATTCTGGTGATGGTTTCCCTTGCTGTGCAAAATCTTTTTTTAGTAAGATGAGATCCCAGTTGTTGATTTTTTGTGATACTTCCTGTGCAATCAGGAATTTACTCATGAAGTCTTTGCTTACACCAATGTCTTCAAGAATTCTACTTATTCTGTTTTCCAGAAGATTTAATATTTAGATCTCTGATCCATTTTGATTTTAGTTTAGTTCATGTTGAAAGTTATGGCTCTAATTTTAATCTTCAGCATGTGGAAAGCCAGTTTTTTCCACACCATTTATTAAAGAGGCTGTCTGTCTTCTAGTAAAGGTATTTGGCATCTTTGTCAAAGGTGAGTTTGCTAAGTATGTCTGGAGTTTTTTGTGCACCTTATAATCTGTTCCATTGATCCCTGGATTGTTTTATTGCCAGTCCCATGATGTTTTTATCACAGTAGGTTTGTGGTATAATTTCAAGTCAGGGATTGTGATATTCCCTTCCTTGCCTTAGTTGCCTACAGTTGGCTTTGCTCTTCTAGGTCTCTTCTGATTCCAAATTAATTTTAAGATTGTTTTTGCTAGTTTTGTGAGATCTGCTCTTGAAATTTTGATTGGAATTGCATTAAATTTGTATAGCAATTTTAGAAGTATGGTTATTTTCACTGTGGTTCTTCCTTTCCTACCAAAGAGCAAAGGATATCTTTCTTTTCTGATACCTTATTTAACTTCCTTTTTCAGAGTACTGTAATGTTTAATGTAGACTTCTTTTACTTCTGTTGTTGGGTTGATTCCTAAGTATTTCACTTTTTTGATGCTATTGTGAAAGGTGTGGTTAAAGATTTTGAAGACTAATGGAATTACATTTTCTTAGACTTCTTGTAGAATTCAACAGTAAATCCATCAGGACCTGGGCTTTTCTTTGTTGGTAGGTTTTTATTAAATCTTCAATTTCATTGACTAATACTGAATTATTTAGAATTTTTATATCTTGTTGATTCAGCTTTGGTAATTGACCTGTATCTTTGAATTTCTTCTGTGTTTTCCGTCTTATGAGAATACAGATTCTTGAAGTAGGTTTTGATGGTTTTTTGGATTTCTGCAGTATTTATTGTAGTTTTACCCTTTTCATTCTTAATTGCATGAATTTGAGTTCTTTCTTTCTTTCTTTCTGATAAGATTGTCTAGGGGTTCATCAGTTTTATTTAATCTTTCAAAGAATCAGCTCTTTGTTTTTTATTTTTGGTATCAGGGGTTGAATTTATGACCTCACACTTGCCAGGCAAGTACTTGTGCCACTGAGCTAAATCCATAGCCCAAGAATCAGCTCTTTGTTTCATTGATTCTTTGTATTCTTGGTCTCATTTGTGTTAATTTCTATTCTGATTTTTATCATTTCCTTCTACATATGAGCTTTTCACTTGACTTGTTCTTTTTCTAAGTTCAATATTAGGTCATTTATTTGACCTTTCTATTTTCCTGTTTCACCACTATAAATTTCCCCCATAGAACTGCTGTCATTGCATCCTGTTAAGTCTGGTGTGTTGTAGCAGCATTATTATTTCATGGTATAAACTGTCTAATTTCTTCTTTAATGTCTTTTGTGACACATTGGTTGTTAGTTTTTTTGGCTTCTTTTGCCATTGATTTCAAATTTCACTGCAGTATGATCTGATAATATGAGATAATTTTAATTCCTTTACATTTACTTAAGCATGTTCTATGAACCAGTACATAATCTGTTTTAGAGAACATCCCATGCACGGCTGAGAAGAATGTGTAGTATAATGTTTACAGAATACTCTGTAATAATTATTAAGTCTATTTATTCACTGAATATTTCGTTGTTGATTTTTCTAGTTGATATATGTATTTGTGTCAGTGGGTATTGAGATCCCCCAATAGAATTGTGTTAGTACTTATTTGATTTTTCATGTCCATTAATATTTGTTTATAAAGTTGGGTACACTGGTATTTGGTGCATATATATATCTATGATTGTTATTTCTTCCTTTTGAAATTTGCCCTTAACAAGTACGTGCTGACATTCCTTGTCTTTTGTGATCAGTCTTGGCTTGAAGCTCACTTTGTCTGTGAATAGAACAGCTATCCTGCTTTTTCTCTCTCATCAAGTATTATTTTCCATCCTTTGAATTTTAGTCTATTTGTTTTTCAGTGAAATATGGTTCTTTTATGCAGCATATTGTTGGATCTTGTTTCTTGATCCATTCTGCTAGTCTGTTTCTTTTGACTGGTTACTTGAGGCCATTTACTATATTGATGGTGATAACTAATATATATTGACTTATTGTTGTCCTGTTATTTTCTTATTGTTGATTTCCTATCTTTCCCCTCTATTTAATTACTTAAATTGCTGGTGCATTCATTCTGTTTGGGGTTCATGGAGTTGTAATCCTTGTTATTTCTTTGTAAAATGCCCTTCAGAATACTTTGAGTGCTTGCTTTACTTACTGTAAATGAATTTCCTCAAGGTATTGTCATGGAAGTTGAAAGGATTTTGCCCTAAAGGGGATGCTGGGAGGCAGAAGGTCACCTTCCCTGCCCCTAAGCAGTTTACCTGTGGCCCAAAATGAATTCCAATGGGCTACTTGTGCATCAGTAATGCCCCTTAGGCTACATATGCCCCACACCAGGTGTCAGAGAGAATGCCAGACCTCAGTAGTTGGGGGGTTCTCTCCACATTCTTAAAAAAAGGCCACTTTACTTTATATTCTGTCTTCTAACCACACCGAAAACTCTTTCAGAAGTTATCTTACTTCTCCATTGATCTTAAAAGATAGTTTGGCAGGATACATCAATCTGGGTTGAAAGTGGTTTTCTTTTAGGCCTTGAAATACTTCGCTGTAGGTTCTCTGTGACTTACAGTGTTTGTGATAGGAAGTTTGCTGTGATTGTGATGAGCTTTCCTTTTTAGGCAATTTGTTTCTTTAACAACTTTTAATATTTTGTTCTTGTACTAAATTTCTAGAATCTTTATTGTGTGTCTTAGTGTAGATTTATTTTGATCATGGTTAGAGTTCTGTATGCCTCACTTTTATGGGGGCATGGTGCTGGAAATCAAACGACCTCATGCTTGCTTGGCATGCACTGTGCCACTGAGCTAAATCCCTGAACCCTGCCTCCCTTATTTGTAGGTCAAAATCTTTTTCCATTTTTGGTAAGTTATCTGCAAACAACTTCTGTGAACAGATTTTTTTATGTCATTTGTGCTAGAGTTATTTCCAAAAGATGAAAAATATTAACAAAAGATGAGAAATATAAAATAAAAAGCGGCATTTATTCTGAGAACACGGAGAGAGATGACCGGCACCCCCACTGCTGGTGGCTGGCGATCTCTCCGGCAGATACGTGGCGTGGGGGCCTGTAAATAGCCTCGGTTTGGGGTGGAACCTAAGCGGGCATTAGGGATACACAGGTAGCCCATTGGTCCTAGGTTTGGCGCCATATGTAAATTTCCACGGGCGGGAAGATGGCGTCACAGGTAACTTCCTAGGGGCGGGCGAGATGGGGCTTCCTGCTTCTGGTTGTGGTTTTCCTGGCTACAGTGTCCTGTCTGGGCCAAAACCCTTTCAATTTGTGCTATCCTGCTTTGTTACTGACTCTGGGCAATTTTACCTTGTTCTTCTTTGCATCATCCTATAGCTGTTAGATTGATTTTTTTCATGCTCGCTTGCTATTTTTAAGAAATCTTTCTTAAAAGATCCTATCAATCTTGTCTTCTGGATCTGACATTTTGTCTTCATCTTAGTTCATTCAGCTGTATGTACTTTTAATGCAAGTTTTAATCTTGTGGATATCTGTTTGAATCTATTTCATGAATTTCATTTTCATTTCTTTCCTATATTGGGCATTGATGGTTTCCATCACTTTCTTAAGCTCCTTTATTTTTTTTTAATCTGTGTCTACATTGACTGAGCCAATCCTTTAAAAAAAGCTTTTTTTCCTCAACCTAAGATTATTTCTAATCTGATGTTTCTCTGATAGCCTCAGTTATCTGTGTTTTTTTGTTGTTGTTGGTTTTTATTTTTGTTTTTGTTTTTACTTCTGCTGGTACCATTTCAGTAAATTTGAGTGGGCAGCTTTTGATTTCCTCTAGGTCTCCTGGGCTTGTCCGTGTGGGCTGGAGGTCTGGGGTTGCATTTTGCTTCTGTGCCTTGTTATTTTCTGTTTTTTTAAAATCCATTTTATTTAAAGATAAGCAGAAAACGAAAGAAAATAACTATAACAAATATTTCAAAGCATGTCAATCAGGCAACAATGGTACATGCATTGTGCATTGTCATCCCCAAATCATTCGCCTAGAGCACAAGACATCTGCCTTCAATTGTCCCAATAATACCAGTACAAATCATTCTCCTCAGCAAGTTCCGAGAAATCAGTAACTTAACTTTTTTATACATATGTATACCTATCCATGTTTTTTCTTTCATTAGTATGACAATGAAATTAGTCATACTAATGAAACAATCGATGTTTACATATGTATCTTATTTGCCTGAGTGTATTCTCAAGGTGTATCCATTTACCTATAAAAGTGTGCAGTTTGTCATTATTTATGACTGAGTAGCACTCCATTCTATAAAAATACCACATCTTTTTTATCCAGCTCTCAGCCAATGGTTGTTTCCAAGATCTGGCTATTATAAACTGTGCTGCTATGAACATGGGTGCAGATACATCATTGTGGTATGATTATTTTAATTCTTTTGGGAAGATACCCAGAAGGGAAATAGCTGGGTTGAATGGGATCTTGAATCCCATTTGAGGAATCTTCACACTGATTTCCACAGTGGTTGTAGTATCTGCACTCTAACCAACAGTGGAGAAGGGTTCCTTTTTCTCCACAGCTCCTCTAGCATTTGTTATTGATTGATTTCTTGGTACTAGCCATTCTGTCTGGGGTGAGGTGGAATCTCAGTGTTTTAATTTGCATCTCTTGAATGACCAATGATGTTGAATGAGGACTAATTTTTTTTTTTTTTTTTTTTTTTTTTAGTTCTTTATATGTTCTGGATAGTAATCCTTTGTCTGAGGAACAGCTGGCAAACATTTTCTCCCATGTTGTGGATTTACTCTTCACTCTGTTGGTGGTTTCTTTTGCCACACAAAATCTTTTCAGTAAGGTGAGATCCCATTTGTTGATTCTTTGTGATAGTTCCTATATAATCTGGGTTTTGTTCATAAAGTCTTTGCCTACACCCGTATCTTCAAGAGTTTTACCTACTTTATCTTCCACTAGATTCCGTTTTACTATCAAGTTCTTTGATCTATTCTGATTTTAACTTAGTACATGGTGAAAGATATGGGTCCAGTTTTGATCTTCAGCATTTGTAGCACCAGTTTTCCAGCACCATTTATTACAGAGACTATTTTCCAGTGAATGTGTTTGTCACCTTTGTCAAAGATAAGATACCTTAGTGTATCTGCAGTTATTTTTACATCTTCTAATCTTTTCCATTGATTTTCAGGTCTGTTTTGTTTTGTTCGTTTGTTTTTTCCAGTGCTATACTGTTTTTATCATAACAACTTTGTGGTATAATTTCAACCCAGGAATTGTGATGCCCCCTATCTTGTTTTTGTTGCCCAGGATTGCCTTGGCTATTCTAGGTCTTTTCTTGTTCCAGATGAATTTCCAGATTGTTTTCTCTATTTCTGTGAGATATGCTACTGGAATTTTGATTGGGATTGCATTGAATCTGGATAACAGGTTGCTGAATATGGATTTTCATTTAACTGTAGACATTAATTTTTTCTTTAATTTCATCTATGACCCATTGGTTATTCAGTAGGGTGCTATTTAGTTTCCATGTGTTTATGAATTTCTTGTGGTTTCTTTTGCCATGGATTTCCAATTTCATTGCACTGTATCTGATAGTACACATGGGATAATCTTAATTCCTTTGCATTTACTTAAGCATGTTCTGTGAGATCTGATTTAGAGCAGCTGAGAATAATGTGTATTCTGATGTTGGATGAACACTCTGTGGACATCTACGAAGTCCATTTGTTCAAAAGTTTGATTTTGTTCTAATAGTTCATTATTGATTCTTGTCTAGTCGATCTGTCTTTTTGTGACATGGGTTATTGAGGTCTCCCATTACAATTGTATTAGGGCTTATTTGATTTTTCATGTCCATTAGTCATTGTCTTATATAGCTGAGGACACTGGTATTTGTTGCACATATATTTGTGATTATTATCTCTTCCACTTGGGTTGTTCCCTTTACAAGGATGTAGTGACCTTTATCTCTCTTAGTCTTGGCTTGAAATTTACTTTGTCTCCAAATAGAATAGCTGCCCCTGCTTTTTCTGGATTCCTGTTACATCGAGTATTGTTTTCCATCCTTTGACTTTCAGTCTATGAATTTTTTTGGAATTAAATGTATTTCTTGTATAAAGCATATTGTTGGATCTTGTTTCTTGATTCATTCTGCCAGTCGGTCTTTTGACTGGTGAATTGAGACTATTAACATTGAGGGTTATAACTGATATGTATTGACTTATCTTGTCATATTATTTTCCTGTTGTTGGCTCTCCCTATTTTTCCACTCCCTCTAATTGTTTGCCTTCTCTGGTAATTCCTTCTGTTGGTGTTCATGAACTGTAGTCCTTATTATCTCTTTTTAGAATGTCCTTCAGAACATTTTGGAGTGCTGGTTTGGTGGTCATGAATTTCCTCTTTTTTTGTCATGAAAGTATCTTGTTTCCCCATCAAGTTTAAAAGATAGTTTTGCAGGGTACATCAATCTGAGTTCAAAACTGTTTTCTTTTAGAACTTGGAGTACTTTGCTCCAAGTCCTCCTTGATTTGAGAGTTTATGCTGAGAAGTCAGGTGTGATGCTGATGGGCTTTGCTTTATAGGTGACTTATGTTTTTTCCCTAACAGCTTTTAAAATTCTGTTCTTGTGTTGAATTTCTGGAATCTTGACTATGATTATGCTTGGCTGTAGTTTTTTCTGATCATTGCTAATTGGAGTTTTATATGCCTTATTTACCTAAATGTCAAATTCTTTTTCTCTACCAGGAAAATTTTGTGTCATGATGTCTGTGATCATGTTTTTAATGTCATTTGTGGTAACTCCTGCTTGTTCATTGACTCCAATAAATCTTAAGTTATTCTTTGTCTCATCTAGCGGCTGCTAGACTGATTTCTCGTGATCCCTTGCTAGTTTTGAGAAATCTTTCTTTTCCTAGTCACTAACTGCAAGCCTGTCTTCAATATCTGATATCCTGTCCTCACATTGGCCTAATTTACTTTGAATACTTTCAGTTGAGTTTTTATTCTCCTAAATATCTGCTTGAATCTGCTTTACATTTTCTATTATTTTTTAATTTTAATTTGTGTTCTGTCATGAGTCTCATAATTTGCTTATGATAGATAGCTTTACCACCAGTTTTGAGGCTTCCCTAGAAAATGTCTGTTCAGAGATGTCTTCTGTATATAGCAAGCTCTTTGCCTTTGTGTCTATTCCAAGATTCTGTCTCCCCAGTTTATTAGGGATGAGAATTTGGTTTTTATTTTGCTCAACACCCAGTCCTTTGGTACTGCACAATGGTGATTATGATCCCAGACAATCACAGTGCTGTCATACAAGGGTGAACAATAATTGCAACAGGTATAACAGCCTGGCTCAAATAGTAAAATTACCAATAAGAATAGCATCAAGCAATGCCTAGAAAGTGACACACTGGGGTAACTACTAACCATTGGAGCAAGATCTAGAGTTATATAACAAAATCCATCATAAATCAGGAACTTGTATATATTATGACTTTGCCCTTTAGTAGGGTGGTTTTACCCTATAGGAGGTAGGATGCAAAAGGGATAGGGGAATAATAGATAAAAGAAGAGCAATATAGTAGACATCATGCTGAAGGAGAAAGGATGATCACCTAAGCTTTGGGAAATTAGAAAGCAGACAGGAGAGAAAGACAAAAGAATACTGAAGTATACCAGAAAGACTAGAGAATGTTCACCACATGAAAATATCAAAAAATGAAGAAAGTACAAGAGAGAAAAAAGATGAACAAAACAAAAAAGTAAAAACCTAAACCAGAAAAAAAAACAACTTTTATAAAAAAGGATGGGGGGAAAGACAGAAAAAATAAAGCAAACAAAAATAAAATGCCTCTGGTGCTCTCAGTTTTGCGGTAGTGTCTAAGTCAGAGCCCAAATGTGTGCTGGGCAACCCTGCCAACTCTCCAGTAGGCTAAGTGCTAGCTGCAGGGCTGATCTTGGCCTCTAGATGTGGGGCTAGGGCCAGTGTTCAGCCAACAACTTTCTGTGTGTCCCTCGGTGGCCGTGTACTTCTCAGGTCTCTGCGTCACTCTGCCAGCTGCTGCGGCCTCATACAGAGACAGCCCGAGGCTGCTGCCAGTCTGGTGCATAATTGGACCCTGCCAGCCCTGTTCCACCTGTGGGCACGTCTGTTTCCTCTCATGCCTCTGGGAGTGGGGCGGGGGAATGCCATCGGCAGACTCTGCCCATGCTCTCCCCTCTCCTGTTGTTGCCTCACTGTGGCCCAAGCCTGCACCCCTCTTCCTTACTCCACTGGGAAAGGGCAGGAGGGGCAGTGCTGTTCTTCTCACTGCCTTCACTGCCACACTATGTATTGTTTGATCTACATGGCTCTTATTTCAGATTGGTTTTGCAATAAGGATGTATGTTCCTCACTGTCTTCCAGTTAGCTATATTTTTAAAAGTTGATTTTCTCTTAAGTTACTCCAACATGGCTCCCTCCCTATTTTGCCATGTTGCATCTCACCCCTTGGATGATATCCTGAATCAGTCAAATCTGCAGGTGTAGAAATTGGTAGCTGCTGGGAGTCAGCGAGGCGTTAATTACAAAGCAATGCAGAGAAACATTTGTAGGTACTAAGAACATTCCATCTTGACTGTGGTGGTGGCGTCATCACTGAATTTGTCAAATTTTACAGAAGTGTAAAATGGGTATATTTTTGAAGTTTGGTAGCTCTCCCTCTTCCTTCCCTCCCCTCCCCTCCTCTCCCCTCCCCTCCCCTCCCCTTCCCTTCCCTTCCCTCTCCCCTCTCTCATCCTCTGCGCACTACCCCTGGTGAGCCACCCTTAACCAGACCTAAGACATTCCAAGGAATTAGTGTAGACACTCAGGCAGCCCAGCAATTGGTCTTCAGTGAATCTGACCACTTACCTCCACTGAATATATGAACCTGCTGGAGCTCCAGGGCACTGCTGGAAGCAGCTCATCACCTTCACACCTACCCCTTTCAAATCCTTCCTGCCTGTCCTCCAGGCAGGTTAACACTGAGTGCTAGAAAGAACTCTCTCTTCCAGAGGGCTGTCTCACCTCATTCCTAGGCTCACTGTGGTGCTGTCCCTCTGCTGCCCTGTGAATGGAGAGCCAAGCAGAGTTGGCTGGAAGTTTGGCCAGGCAGGGTGGGATGTGGGTTCCTGCTCCTTGCCACCGTGGCTGGGGGGCCCTCTGCACATTTTAAAACATTGTTCACATGGTTCATAATCCTTTCAGTGCTTTCTGATTTAGTCAGTTGCCCATATATGTAAAAATATAGCTTAAATTAGATACCAAATTTAAAATATTTTTTTTCTAAATGCACTTATTTTGCTTTTAACCTTGCCTGTATTTTTAAATAACTCTTTTTAAAAAACTGTGATTTTTTGATGGAAATATATCGTAAAATATAGAGGTTTTACGAAGACTGTAAGAATAAAAATACACAGAATAAAATCTGTATCTTAAATGATTTTCTCCAAAGAGATTTTGTTCTGTTGTGCAAAAATATACACTGCAGTTTCCTTTATAATGCCCCTGACTCTGTGATCTATCCTAGTTTAATAAGAAGTTGTCTTTTTGCTATTGTAAATCATGTTGTTTTTAATTTTCACAGAGCTTAATCACCAAAGGACAATAATTGCTCTACACAAATTGATCTAAAGGTGGTAACTGTTGAATTTAAAAAGAAAAATGCTGCAGGTTGCAGAACCACCCTGCAGGAGAAAGTGGCCTCTGACACTCTGGTCACTGTGGTCACTGAGTCCTTCCTGCCTCTCCTGCGTGGTGCAGCACCACAGGGAGGCTGACAGGGAGCCTGCTTGGCCATTGCTGGGTGGTGGCTTTCCATTGGGAAGTACTTTTAATTTTGATGAACTTCGGTTTCTTTTGTTTCTCATAGTTTCAGCATTATTCCTGGAAATCAGTCACCAAGTTCAAGCTCATGAAGATTGACGCTTATGTTTCTCATGAGTTTTATAGTTGTAGGTGTTTGAGCCACCAGTCTGGGGGTTTAGGGCCGGGCCAGGCTTGGCTACCTTCTTGCTGGCGTTTGGATACCCAGCCTCCCTAGCCCTTTTCCTTGAGGGCAAGTGTCTGCCTGGCAGCCACAGGCCTGTGTGTTGATTTCTGGATCCTTGGTGCTGTCATGGCTTTCCTTACACCAGCAGCACATTGTTTTGACAGCTGAGCTTTGAAGTGGGTTTGAGATCAGACAGTATGGACCTTTCAGTTTTGTTGTTCTTTTCTGAAGTTATTTCACTACTTAGAGCCCCTTGCAAGCTGTGGATCAGCTTTTCTGATTTTCAGGAAAGACTTCGAGGTAGGGTGGTGCTCAGGATAGCCATCATCGCTTTGGATAGTGAGGACATCTTACCATCTTCCCTCCCCATCCCTGTAGAGGATGCCTTTTCATTTACTTAGATCTCTTCATTCTCTTCCCAGCATTTTGTAGTTTTCATGGTACATATCTTTCACATCATGGACTAAGGTAGATATTTTATTCTTTTGAATGCTAAGTAGAGTATATTTTTATTTTATAAAAATAAGTAGAGTATATTTTTATTTTATGGTACTGGAGATCAAACCTAAGGATACTCTGCCACTAGCTATATCCCTATCCCTTTTTATTTTGAGAAGAGTCTTGCTGAGTTGCCCAGGTAGGACTTGATTTGAGGTCCTCCAGCTTCAGCCTTCCTAAATGCTGTGATTACACTTGGCTGTCATTTTCTTTTTTCTGGTCTTTCATTATTAGTGTTAGATACATAACTGTTTTTGGCATGTCATTCATGTTATCTTGTTACTTTGCTAGATTCATTTATTCTGATGCATGTTAAAAATTATGTTCCTTAGGGTTTTTCTGTATGTAGGACCATGCTGCCTGTGAATAATTACAGTTTTGTTTCCTCTTGGATGCCATTTATCAATCGGCTGCTAATTTATCTAAGTAGATTGTTGAGTAGTACTGATGAAATGGGCCTCCTCAACTTGTCCTGATACTAGGAGAAAAATTTTCTGTCTTTCACTATTGAGTGTTATGTTCTCTGTAAGTTTTTCATAAATGCCCCTTAATTCTTAAAATATAATTTTAATGGAGATTTTTGTTTTTGTTTCAATCATGAAAGGGTATTGTGTGTTGTCAGATGCCTTTTTTGGCATCAATTCAGATGATCATGTGAGTTTTTTCCCTTAATTTTATTAATGTGGTTATCACATCATCCGATTTTCATAATTTGAACCACTTGTCATTACTGGGTTAAATCCCATTTGGTTACAGTTTCTAATCCTTATGTTTGGAATTATGTTGAATATTTTTGCATCTGTAGTCATAAAGAATATTTGCTGGTCTGCAGCTTTGCTGTCAGGATGCTTGTCTCATAGGATGAGTTAAGTGATAATTTTTTTATATTTTTGGAAGAGTATGAGAAAGATAGGTGTTAATTCTTTAAATGCGTCAGAATTTTACAGTGGTTGGAGACTTTTCTTTATTGATACATTTTAAAATTCTGATTCATTTTGCTTACTTGTTTGTTACAAGTTTAGTTTGATTATATTTCTGCAGGTTAGTTTTGGTAATTTATATATCCAAGAATTTGTTCATTTCACCCAGTTGAACCATTCTCTTTAATTCTGTTGTGTAAATATTCCTACTTTGGGCCTTGTCAAACTCACAGTTTGATGGTACTGGACCCCATTGGAAAAGTTTGTTGGTTGAAGCAATGTGTTATTTACAAATGTATTTCTGTATTAATGTTTTGGAATGTTTTTGTTTCTTTTTACTATTTTTTAATAGATAAACCAAATATACTTTAGAGTTTTAACTCAGCACAACCATTAATAATTATTTTTAAAACAAATCTAATTAATACTTCCAAGAAACTTACTAGTGACATTAAAATCAGGAAATAATTTTTAAAAATATATTCTTTAAACTTCATAAGAGGTTGGCTAACCTTTAATTTTTGTTCTACCCCAAAATTGAGATCCCCAAAAGTTGCTCAGAATGAGTCAAGATGTTTTTGGAAAAAAAGATGCGCTTTATTTTAGCTGGCAGCCAGCGAAGCAGGGAGCAGTGGAGACTGACAACCTCTGTGTGCCGAGATAGTGGGGGA
The DNA here is from genome assembly GCF_034190915.1 of Cavia porcellus. Taxonomy (NCBI): domain Eukaryota; kingdom Metazoa; phylum Chordata; class Mammalia; order Rodentia; family Caviidae; genus Cavia; species Cavia porcellus. The sequence goes on from NW_026947493.1 coordinate 3,410,436, forward strand.
CACCGCTTTTATTGGCAAAAACCACAAAACAGGGTGGAGGTTCACAAGACAGGGTGGGGGTCTGGGGAGTTTTACAAGGGACATCTGGAGACTAGTAATCTCAGAAAACAGGGTGTTGGGCTGCTTTGGGCTGAGGGCTAGGTGCAGAATGTTTCTATGATAAAAGGGGTGGGGTAGGTACAAGGCTGGTGGTTAACTTATCTATATGAGTCCAGCTGAGAAGGAACAGAAAAAGAGAGGGGAGTGGGTGATGCATACAGAACAGGAACACGGCGTGATCTGTGGAAAATTACAAGTTACAGCATTTTTGAGTCCAAAACTTCTCAGGAATTTAATGACCAAATGAAATCTATCACTACAAATGGCTTTTAATGAAGAAACCTCTCAAAAGGGGAGTTTATTTAAAAGTAACTTATGTGAAGATTTCACAGCAAGGATAAAATCTCCATGACTCCTTCTTGATGGAGGTATAAATCTAAACTCTTAAAACGTGCTATGATTTTCTTAGGTAAGGCATACTTACCAGTGGATGGTGGTATTCATTTTGTCTATTACTGTGTGACGAGCAACTGCTTTTAAGAGCTGCTTTTGCGTCTGTTTTGTCTCCAGGAAGATCTCTTTGATTTGTGGGAATAGTACTTTGATTGCTGCACTTAGCTTTGCTTTTCTTAGTGCTGTAGTTGAAGATCCACGCATTGTTCTTAGGAACACTCCAAGTCACATTAAGAAAAAGGGGAAGTTGAGCCTTAAGAGTTGCTGTCAGCTGGCCTCAATTGCATTCTAGGCTTTATCACAGAAACACTGAATGAACATAGACATTTATTTTCGTTAATATTTTTCTTTTCTTAAAATAAGTATTAGTAAATAGTCTGTTAAAAATCACATTGAAAGTCAAGTAAAATGTCATTGTTAATTAAATCTTAAAATCACTAATTTTATAATTTAATCTTACTAGTATGTGCCCTCAATTCATTCAGCTTATAGTCATCTTGGGGACTGGTTACATGTACACATTACAGCCTGTTCAGTTTTTTTGTAATCCTCTTCCCTTCATTTGTCCTTCTTGATTTTTACCCATCCCTCATTCAACACAGGCCATACACTGATGAAGAGATATTTTCCTACAGGGAAACGTGTCCTGCACCGCTGGCTTTGCCTGGTGGTTGCAGGATGAGAAGGGAGAGTTCTGTGAGGAGAGATGGAGGTAGTGCTTCCCTTGAGTTTCCCAGTGGTGAGCAGCAAGGCACACCAGGCAAAAGGGGCCACATTCATTTGCCAGGTACAAGTAATAAATGGTTAGGTTATTACCCAAGAATATAGTCCTGAATAAAGCTATTGAGACCCTTGCTTTGGTGGAGTTGAGATTCCAACAGGGTAGGGTGTTGAAAGTGAACTATAAGAGGGTAAGGAGAATGGAATGGGATTTGGCAGAGGTGACCCTGCCGATGGTATTAAGGCTGCCAGGGTGTGTCCTGAGGAACTCTGATGAAAATTGGCTCTGGGGACAGTCCCCTCCCTAATACATCCTATCTTAAATGTAGGTAACTCAACCAAATCAAATAATGTATTAGGAGAGGAGTCATTACTAGGATGTTTGTCAGCTGTATCTCCAAAGACACATTTTTGAAAAGCTTGACTAGTGTGTGAGGACCCTGGGGTGGGAGGATCGGTAAGCAGAGAAGGGACACCTGCCCTGCCTGTGAGGCTTGATGACTAGCAGGGACCCACCAGGCAAGAGCCAGCCGTGCCGAGGTGCTTCCCCTCTCACTTCCGTCCTCTTGGAAGTGGTTTTGAGTGAGAAAAGGGTGAGTGGAGAAGCTCTGCAATAAAAGGAAAATAATGAGGGCCTGGCCCGTGGCGAAAAACAAGTGTGCTGTAAAGACATTTGAAGATAAAAGTGACTCGGAGAAGTGTGTTTACAGCCAGTGAAGCGTGAGTCCAAAGAATTCCTAAGCAGTAGCATGCTAACCAAGGAAGAGTGTGTATGCAAAGGTGGAAAATGTGGTGCTCATCTGTTGGCAGGTGAGGCTTACACAGAGAGCAAGGCCTCAGCCACTAGGCTGAGCTGAGCTGTGAGAATGGGAGCAAAGGGATGTGTGTGAGCCTTCCAGTCCCAGTGTCTCAGCCACACATTCCTTTGCCCTTTGAAATAAGGAAAGGTTAGAAGTGAAGTGGGAGAATAGTGAAGGTTGAGTTCTTCAGGAAGAAGCAAGACTGTTAGTGCTTCAAAGTAGGATAGCATCTGACTATAAAGAGAGGCCTGTGAGCTGCTGTGTAACTCCTGAGTACAGCTCGGGGTGCTGCTAGCCACACCTGAGTGGGCTACAGTTGTGTCCTGCTGCCAAGAATCACCTGAATCTCTCTGGCAGAAGACAGAGAGACAAAGAGAGAGATTGCACCTGGCAGGAAATACCAGAGCATCAGAGAGAGAATGAAGTATGGCTCAAAGTAGTGAAATGTTATTTTTATACCCGTGTACAGTTACGTGTTCATATAGGTTGTATGCGTGTGTTTCCTTACTCTGTTGTGTATTTATGGTATTTCCTACCAGCATTGACAGGTTTATCATATCTGTTCATCAACTCATGGCTATGATCTACTAAGTCAAGTTCATCGTCAGAAAAATAATTGCCTTTTTGTGCTTTATTCCTCAGTTGCAGTGATAACTCGGTTTGTCCTAATTAGAACTCTGATATAGAAAGAAGAATGAATTGTCTGGAGGGTGAAGTAGTAGGTAATGCATAATAAAAGTGTTTGTAAATGCTTTTACAAACTTCATACAGATATGATAAACTTATAAACTTGTTTTTCTTTTGGAGGTACTGAGAATTGAACCCAGGGCGTTCACATTTAGTTATACCCACAACCTTTTTTTTTAATCAGTACCAGAGATCAAACTCATGACTGCGCACTTGCAAGGCAGGCGCTTATGCTGCTGAGCTAAATCCCCAGCCCTCCACAACCTTTTTAAAGTTTTTGAAACAGGGTCTCATAAGTTACTAAATTGCCCAGGCAGCGCTCCAATTTGCAATCCTCCTGCCTCATCCTCCTACAGTGTTGGGATTACAGGCACGCACCACCACATCTGGTTGATGGACTGTGTTCTTTAAGTGGGAAACACCTTGTTTTATTATTAATTATTGTTAATTATTAATACAATATTCTTCTTGGTGGAATTTAGTCAACTGATAAAAGATAAAACTGTAGAGGAAAAAACTACAGAATATGAATTACCTGAATATCAGGTATTCAATATCATTACTTTGCAGTTTTTCTTACCCTTTTTATTTCTAGAAGTTGGCCGGGGTTATAATTCAGCGACATAGCACCTGCCTTGCAAGCACAAGTTGTGAGTTTGATCCCCGGTAAAATAAAGTATAAATAATAAAAGTTAGAAGTTATATTGCCATTTGACCAATATTGTATTCTCAGACTGTCATCGAAACTTTTTCTTTAATAACTGTTATCCAGTAAGTATTTGATATGATTGTATAGTTTGTTTGATTTTACTCTTTGAAAGCAGAGTTAGGAAACTTCTAGTACCAGCATTAGAACTGGCTCTTAATCCAGTTTCCTCTTATCTTTGAAGAACATTCTCTGGAATTATGCTAGATACAGAAGAAAATCCAGTGTATGCTACTTGTTGTTGTTGTTGTTGTTGTTATTATTATTATTATTATTTTGTACCAAAAATCAAACTCAGGACCTTGCACTTGTGACTGAGCTATGCCCTCGGCCCTGTGTTTTTTTTTTTTTTTTTTTTTTTTCTTGGTACCAAGGATGCAACTCATGACCTTGCACTTGCTAAGCAGGCACTTACACTGCTGAGCTACCCAGGCCCTGTGCTCTGATTCTTTTGGGGTAGAAGGTGAAAACCAGCATCAGCATCCTCACTAGGTGGAACTGCTTTTGCAAACTACAGGTGACACGTCGCAACCAGCCACACAGTGAGCGGGGCCTCCATCTCACTTAGCTAGGGTCCCTAACAGCCCATGTTTCTTACCTGGTTGGGTCCTGCAGCTTGCTTGCTTGCACCTCTCCCCATCTGGTTTGTTCCAAAGCATGAACACAACTCCATCCGTAGAGGGATTCACGTGGGAGGGAGTTGTTAGGGAAAGATCCAGTGGCTGGGGACTTTCAGGCGTCTGGGGTCACCCTTCTCCACTTGCCCTGCAGCCTCTTCACTCTGCATGTGATTGTCACCAAAAGCTGGGCATGGGGGACTGCCCCCATTGTATGTGCTGTGGACTAACAACCCTCATTGTACAGTCTGTAGCTGCTGGTGCTTTGTTATAGCAGCAGAAATGGATTAACCCAGGGAACAGACTCCCTCTGGGATCTGGGTCCTCAGAATCTGTGCTAGGAAACCAGCTCTGTCAGTGTTTCCTGGACCGGAGCATTCTTTGTACTTCTTTGCCTTTGGAGCGTTTTGATTCTGACCTAGATTCACAGTCTATGTCAGGGATCCGTTTTTCTTAGTGTTTGGTGTTTACTAGGTTTTTAATTTTACTTTTTTTTTTTCCATCACAAATTGGATTTTAGTGTCTTGTTCATACCTTAATTTTCCTTTCCTTCTTACTTTTAGCTTTATATTTCCTGCCTTGGCACCAGGCTGATCAATAAGCTATAGTGCTGTCCTCAAAATAGAGATTCTTGCAGAATATCTTAATGTGGGATTTACCAGTGATGTTCTTTTCAGAAAAATTGAACCAAATGAATTTAAAAGCATCCTAAGTTATATTCTGTGTACAAGTGCTAGAACATCAGCATCCCTGGGAGACCTGCGAGGTCCACGAGCTGGGTCTGCAGCTGAGTCCAGAAGGAGCTCCTGGTGCCACATTTAGAAGGAGCTGCACAAAGGCAGTGCTGATCTGTTGTTCAGGAAGTGGCATTTTGAAAATAGTTCATTTCATTTGGGAATTGCTCAGGAAAGGAGAGGCGTTGGTGATACACAGGTTCCTGTCGAGTGCTTTCCTACGGAACTTCTCAGGCTGGCAAGGGGCATTGGTGGGAGGTGCTGCTCCTCCTCTGACCGCCGTCCGCCATGGCCCAGGGTCCCTCATTCGTCCTGGCTTCCTGGAAGGAGCCCTGTTTCCAACCTGCTCTGCAGTCTCTCTCAGCACAGTGTGCACCAGCATTCTCCTGCCTCCCCATTTCACTCAGAAAAGGCCAGCATCATCTCAGGCCAAGAACTTCTCTTTTTTTCCTGTGTCCCTGTAATACCAGTATCTGTATACATTTACATTGTTAAAAATGTCCTCTTAGTCCTGGGGTTTGAACCCCAGGTCTTTGCGCTGAGCTCCATCCCCAGCCCTTTGTTAGTTTGGGAACAGAGTCTCACTAAACTGTTCAGGCTGGGCTCAGACATCAGCTTCCTGCCTCAGCCTCTCAAAGTGTTGTAGTTACAGGAGTAGGCTACTGTGCCTGACTAGTTGATGAATTGTTTGAGTCACATTATATATTTTCTATTTTAACTTCAAAAGCATGTATTTCTTTTTATTCCTCTTAAGAAAAGCAAGATATTAAATTGCATGTGATTTTTAAATTGTTTTTATTCTCTCTGATCCTCATGAGACTGACATCCCTGTTTTAACAATATATATTTCTTCAGCTCTGAAAGGAAGATAATAATTTCTTCAGTAATGCCTAAATGCTGCGAAGTCCTCTTTCTTACAGTTCTCCCTCCCTCCCTCCCTCTTTTGTATCTCTGTTTTTCATTTTTTCCTCCCCTTAGGCCACAATTGTCTGTGTTTGAAAAGATTTTCTCATCAATGGGAAAAACTCAACTAACTTTGTTCTCATCACACTTCACAAATGTACAGAAACTTTCACTCACTACACATAGGCTGTGACATGATTGTTGATTGCTAAAGTCATTTTAAGGAGAGAGAGTTGAATGATTGATGAATTTCCAAGCAAATTTCAAATTAAAATTCTTCTTAGATAAATCAAAAGCTATGGAAGAGTGAGCTCTGGAAGTAGGGTAGGACTGTGGCAGAGATCATTGTGTGTTTAATGTAAATTTAATTTTTTAAAAGAATTTAATCTTTTCAAAAATTTACCTTTTTCATATTCTGTGGCTTATGCATCAGTTTTCCTTAATAACTGTTTAAGCATATGTGCATATTACCCTACTAAATATTTGTTTAATGATGTTTTATGTCTCATAATAGCCTGTTTGTGAAATACATATATTATATTATTGTTCCGTATTTACTTTGCAAGGAAGATACTTATATGTGTATTTTATCAACAGGAGGAAATTTATATGCATAGAATAAGATGGTGGATTCATTGTATTTAAATAAAAGGAACTTGTATGCCATGTAGTTGCTTTGTTTCTATGAATTCATCTTCTCTTTGAGCCATTTATGATATCGTTTAAATCTTAAATTTGTGTTTGAAGTCTTTGGTTCTTCAGAATTCTATTTCGTATATAGTAGCATGTTTTCATTGATGTTAGCAATAATTCACAAGTTCATCTCAATAAAATTTGAGTGTCTTTTATGGAAAAACATCAGTATATGAACTCCACATATTAGCATTAATTTAGAAAATAATTATCATTTATCTTAAGTGCCTTTCCCCCTAATAATTCAAGAAAAACAGGTGAAATAGACAGACAAGCAGGATCTGGGTTCTGTGCTTAGCTGACATTTACATAGTTCTTTCACATAATATTTATTAAAGGGTAACATGTAGAAATGTAACCTATAAGACAGAAAAAGAATCTTTTAAGGACATTCTTCTGAGTACTGCATGAAGCCCTTTCTGCAACTGTGATTGTCTAGGGTTTCTGTTGAAAGATATAAAGCTATATTCAATAAAAAGGCTGGTAGGAATTTGAGACTTATGATGGGAAGGTCAGCCTTTTGAAAAGAGGTAAAGATCAGCATTTATCCAGAATTATGTTTCCCTTCATTTTATTGTGCTTGATAAATAGGCCAAATATGCATTTTATTTATTTGGAAGTCAGGGGAGGCAATGAAACTTTAGAAATTTCAACTGGCATTGCAGTTTGCTGATAAGGATGGGCAGTTGTACCACTCCAAAAAGATTACATGAAGTGGAATAGGAAAGCAAATTGTATTTACAAAAGATAGAATGATGTTCCTAATAGGTGTTCAAAATAGACTATCTTGTCGCATGTTCTGTTGCACTTTACTACAAATAACTTTATTGTTGAAAGGACAAATTTGATTAAAGCCGAAAGCATTCCCTCTCCACAGATACTCATCCAAAAAGTTTATGTTAAATTTTCCTGATGGGCACAAGTGGTGTTTTATGCTGGATCTATAGAAACAAGTAATGTGGAAAATAAAAATCTAAATAGTATATTCAATTGCTTCATGCACCAACAATTAGATTGCTGGGTTTATATCTACAAATTGTCGAAGAGATGCTGCAATCTGATATTGTGACAATAACTGTCAAAGTCATAAAACAGGGATCTGTTTTCATCTTGTCAAGGTAAAGTCATTAAAATTCATAGACAATAGGTCACAAAGATCACCTACTATCAATTGTAATCTGTGGTTTAATGCTGACCTAAATAACTACTATATAAAGTCAAATTATGAGTATCCGGGATGCAGAAGTACAGCATGCTGCGTGATTTATTGCGTTTCCTGTCTGGAATGCAGACTATGCAACTGAACTGCAGTGGTTCAGAAGAAACTTAATTTCTATTTTTTGTCTTTTTTCTTCATTCATTTTAGATTTTGGATTTAGTAAAAGGGACACATTACCAGGTAGCCTGTCAGAAGTACTTTGAGATGATACATAATGTAAGTACATTATTTTTGTCTTCATAGCTTAATTCTTTGTGGTTTGTGCTATTCTGTGTTTCATTCAAGGTTTTTAGTGGCAACATTAAAAATATCTGCTATTTTCAGGGCTGGGGATTTAGCACAGCGGCATAAGCACCTGCCTTGCAAGCGGGCGGTCGTGAGTTCGATCCCTGGAACCGATAAAAAATAAAAAGACAAAAAAAATATCTACTATTTTTATCACACAGGAGTACATTATATGCTGTTAGGAAACTTACAAAATTTATAAAAGGTCCAGAGAACTAAGCATGGATGCTGTGGGACCAAGAACATTGTAACTGGGAGAAGCTGCATCATGAAATGGATCTTGCTGTGGTGCAGGCAATGCCCACTACGCTATATGGAGGGGCAAGACCCAGAGTCTGGAAACTTTCTATAAAGAGCCGTATTGTAAAATTTTAGGTGTTAAGCTCTGTATGGTCTCTGTCACAGGTATCCCACTGTGCCATCGTAGTGTAAAAGCAGCCATGAAGAGTGCACGTTGATCAGTGAAAAGGTTGTCTGTGGGCCAGACTTGAGCCGTTGTCCTTAGTTTGCCAAACCCCCTGGCTGGATTAGCTCTGGCAGGCTTTTTCTCTCTTCCATGCAGAAATGCTAACGTTTCTGCTTATGGCTGCTTGGAGCATTGTGATTGGTTTTTAGCCAGCCTCTGTAGTAGACAAAGGCCTGCTGGGTAATCAGAGCAAGTGCTGAGTGACTCCGCATGTCACAGAGTCCAGAACATGCAAAACCAAGGGAGACCTAGGAAGAGCAGGCAAATCACCCAAAAAGGTAAGGCTGGCTGAGGCTGGAGACAGACAGGATGGTAGGAACTGTGGTGTCCTGAAGAATTTTGTCCCGTTAGAAACAGTCACGTGGACAAATGAAGGCTCCATGCAAGCAAACAGAATACACCTGCACACCAGATTCTGGCCCAACTCTGAGTGTGAATTCCGACATCCAAGAGTGCAATTTGAGGGGCCATTATCTCTTAAAACATTTGTCTCTGAGCACATGGCTGCTTTTTATGGAATCTACAGTATTTGTCTGGATCCCTGATCTCCCAAAACTGATAACACCTTTATTGACTTTCTTATCAGCTACTGTGCTAAGTTTTAAAACTCTTCATATTTTCTGTTAAGTTGTCTCAAAGCAAATTTCCTGTTTTGGCTTATATAATTATAAAATTTCTTACTTGGAAAGAGTTCATAGGAAAAGTATCTTCTTTAACATTGACAATAATAATTTAAATAATAATAATAATAATACCAACATCCGTAGACCCCTTCCTGCATGCCAGTGTGGCATATCAGCTCCCTTATCCATAGTGTTGGACTTGAACCTACTGAGCCCGACCCTGCCTGCTCTCTGTGAAATCTGCTGTACTTGTGACTGCTCAGAGGATGTACATCTCCCCGTCTTGAGTCAGAGAATGATGAGCATGAATGACCTGGAGGTGATCTGATTCACTTTTCCTGTTTCTGTACCAGGAGACTGGGGTCGGGACTCCCAGGGACTGCCCACCCACCTCAGTGGTCTTCCAATGGGAGACTGGACTGGAGCCTGGTCGTCTTCTTCCTCTCCTCCATCTAGCTTGTGAAAATGCTATTCTTATTTTAAAATGCAGCTCTACAAATTTAAAAGATTAAACATCAAAAATTGCTATAGTAAATAATAATGAAATCTCTTTGGTTTCTTCAGAAACCACTCCACACGTTTGGCATTTCCACCCCAGTTTGGTTTGACTCATTCCCTCAAAGACTGCATTTTGTAATTTGCTAGCTCATCTTGAGAGTTTTAATTTCTTATATATCTATAATTTCAAATATTTGTGGGCCCTTTTAATTAAGAGGTCTTAGAACTCTCAAAAATTCAGGTCTTATTATCCAACCTCTTTTTAAAAACCGAAAATCAGACTTGAATTTGTGACATAAACACTAAAAATTAAGGAATGATTCCTTTTAATTCTTAAAATTTGCCCTGGAGTCTCTCACCTATTGATTATTCACCCAAGAATATTGCTACTATTGCTGATTTTTAAAACTTGCCTTAGATTTGTGAAGCTATTGAAAAGACATATATCTAAATCCAGAAGTACTCAAATCATACATAAATCAATGAAATAAAAAGGCTGTTTGTATTCAGTATACCTCACCGATTTTTAGATGTGACTATCTCTTTCCATTTATTATTTTTTCTAATTTAATTTAAAAATAGATTTTGTTTTTATTGTCACAGTTCTGCCATCCTGTCCCCCTCCCTAATAAAACCCTAGGTTTATTTTCCTGAGGCTTCTGTGATCAAATTCATTTAAATGAAAATTTTGAAAATGAACTAGTTAATTGATACTGTTTACAAAAGCACAATGATAGTTCCATATGGCTTTTTTTGTAATACCAGCTGCCTCATTATAAGCTGTCATTGCAAACCCTCTTGATTAAAACCCGAATATCCCATAGGTAAAACAATATTGCTTCCATTCCTTCAAAATCTGCATTTGCTGTGACAGAAATATGAGACCTGTGTTTGTGTGAAGGTCATTTATGCAGAATGTGTTGATTCTGAGCAAATGTTTGAGAGATACTCATTTAGGAGATGTCAGAAGCTAGCCCACTTGAAACCTACTGTCCTTAGTAGTCTTAGGGAGCAACGTTTACATAAGCCTGTAGGATAGTGCATTCATTACTTTTCTGTTGTGTCATGTGTGCATGAAAGTACTAGGTCTTGATTAGATTGATTTCTGAACTTTAGTTGAAAATACTTTGTTTAGAAATAGATCACTTTGGACATTGAGCTGTTCTGGACAGTATTTTCCAAATAGCTGAGCATAACTTTTTCCCCGTCATCTGAGTCTTTACAGAACCTTTTGTATCTCCAAAGCAGAATGTGTAAATACATGTAAGCCTTTTTATATTGACTCAGGGTCATCATTATAGACACCACCTAGAACTCTGGACTAGATGCCACTGCTACCTCTCACTTAGAACCCTGGAGTACCTCCCTAACTCATTCCCCGGATCCACATGTGCCCCATTCCAACTTTTTCTCCTCCACACATCTGCTAGAATGATTTCTTTGAGATACTAGGTGCTAAACCCAGGACCTCATACCTGCTGGGCCAGCAGTTTACCACTGAGCTACTCCCCCAGCCCTGAAATAAGCGTTAAACTAAAGGAATTTGATCATTGTAGCACTTTGCTTTAAAAAGTATTTCCTGGCTTCCCAATTCTTTGAAGATGAAATCCCGAGTTTATAGGAATGAAATCCAGTCTCATCACAGGGATCTGGTATGGCACTCATTATAGCCCTTGGGTTTGTCAAAATTTATATGTGTTGTACTTTGGATTATGAGTGTTCCCCTAAGGCCTGTGTGCTGAAAGCTTGGTCCCAGCATGAGGGGCTGTTGGGAGTCATGGAACCTTTAGGAAGCAGGCCTTGTGGAAGGAAGCTAGGCTGTTGGTGGCATGCCGTCAGGAGAGTGCTGGGGATGCAGGTGTTTGCCTGTCTCCCCACTTCTTCCCAGAAGCCTTCTTGGGAGCAGCTTTGCTTGCCACATGCTTGCATGAGGATGTACTATCTTACCACAGGCCAGATCACTAGAAGCTATTAACTGTGGATCAAAACCTCCAGGACTGAGAGCCAAAATAAAATGGGGATTCTTGAAAGTAAGCACACTCGGCCATCGGTGTACAGATGAAGGGCTGGAGCAGATCTGGGGTGCCTGCATCCGCCTCCCCGTGTGTCTGGAGGACTGTGGATATCTCAGCAAGCAGGCAAGCATGACAGGTTCCAGAGGCCCCACGGCCTACGGTAAGTGCTCAGTGCACTTTGTCCAAAGCCCAGACTGGTCAACACCCTCCAGGCTTCCAGGTGCAGTAAGTGGATAAGTGGGTTTGAGGTATCTACATCCGCCTCCCCATTCTGGCTGCACTTGGAGAATTGTGGAGCTTCCCAGCAAGCAGGTGGGCACACAGTGTCCCTGGAGCCTAGCTTATCTGGAACTGCAGAGTTCTAAACAGGCAGAAGAGGGCCATTAGTTCTACAGGCCCAGTGGCTTGGGGGAAATGGGTGCCAGAGTCTCAGGAGCTGCAAACATAGAAGGGGATTTCCAACAGACCCTGAGGAAGCCTTCAAATAACACTTGAAACACAGAAATATAGGAAAATGACAAAATGAAAGACCAAATTACAACCTCAAACCTCCAGCCCATCTCAAGAAACCCTAGGAGCAATGTATATAGAAGAAAATATGTGCCATTCACCTCAGATATCGGACATAATAGCTACTGAAATTAAAAAGCAACTCCAGGAAGCTTTAAAGGAATTCAAACTCGAAATAATCTCCCAGGTAAAAGAAGAAATGATGAAAGAAATGAGATTCTAAATATATCTAAAGAAAACACAGTTAAAAAATTGGAGGAAGTAACAAAAAGATAGAATCCCTAGATGAGCAATGTAAGAAACAAACAGAATACATAATGCAGGTGCACAGAGATATACAGGAAATAAATAACTCCACTGAAAGTTGTAAAAACCGCCTCAATGAAAGTGAAGATACAATTTCAGACCTTGAAGACAGGATTGCAGCTAGTGAACAGGAAAGGAAAGATCTTTTAAAAATAACAAGGAATCAGGAAATAATTCAACAACTGCAAGACGATGCAAAGAAAAATAACATAAGAATGATAGGGATTAATGACAAAGAAGACAACTTAAGGGATGTTAAGAGGATATTCAGAAAAGTAATAGCTCAAAATTTCCCAAGCATGAGATCAGAAACTGACATCAGGATCAGTGAAGCATATAGAACTCTAAATAGTCACAACCAAAATAAAACTACACCCAGACATATAATAATCACCATCCCAGAAATCCAACACAAGAATAGATTATTAAAAGCTGTCAGAGAGAAAAGACAGATCACTTATAAAGGAAAACCTATTGGAACCACAGCAGACTTCTCAGCACAAACAATAAAGTCAAGAGGAGCATAAAGTGAAGTATTCCAGATCCGAAAGCAAAATGATTTCCAACCTAGACTGATGTATCCTGCAAAACTGTCATTCAAACTTGATAGTGAAATACGATATTCCATGAAAAAGAACAGCTGAAGAACTTCATGAACACCAAGCCAACCATGCAAAAAATATTGAAAGACAGTTTAGATACACAAAGGAAAAAACCACTAAGCAAAGCAAATAATTAAACAGAACAGAAAGATAACGATGCAACAGCAGAGATATAACACGTCAACAATAAACCAGCATTTAACAGTAATAACCATTAATATAAATGGTCTCAATGCACCAATCAAAAGAAACAGACTAGCAGAATGGATCAAGAAACAAAATCCAACCATATGCTGTTTACAGGAAACCCATCTAACCAGAAGGATACTCACAGACTGAAAGTCCAAGGAGGGAAAACAGTACTTCATGCAGGAGGAATCCAAAAAAAAGCAGGAGTAGCCATTCTGTGTGCAGACAACGTGAACTTTAAACCAACAATGACCATAAAGGACAAAGAAGGTCACTACATACTCGTTAGGGGAAAACTACAAGAGGAAGAGATAACTATCTTAAATATATATGCACCAAACTCCAGAGCACCCAGTTATATAAAACAACTAATAACAGAAATGAAAACTCAAAGTATCAGTAACACAATTGTAACAGGAGACCTTAATATGCCATTGACACCAAGGGACAGATCGACCAGACAGAAAATGAGCAAAGAAATAAAAAAACTGAATCACACCTGCGAACAAATGGATTTGATAGACATGTACAGAATGTTCCACCAAACAACATCAGAATACACATTCTTCTCAGCAGTACATGGATCATTCTCTAAAATAGACCATATATTAGCTAACAGAAGGTATTTAAACAAATGCAAAAGAGTTGAAATCATCCCTTGCATGTTATCTGATCATAGCGATCTGAAATTAGAAATTAATGATAAAAGATACTGCAAAAATCCCACAAACACATGGAAACTGAATAATACACTCTTGAGTAATCAGTCGGTCACAGAAGAAATTAAAGAAGAAATTAGACAATACCTAAAAGAAAATGAAAATGCAGACACAACTTACTGGAATTTGTGGGATGCAATGAAAGCCGTCCTCAGAGGACAATTTATTGCACTGAGTTCCCACATCAGGAAAACAGAACGAATACAAATAAATAACTTGATGCTATACCTCAAACAGCTAGAGAAAGAGCAAGTCAAGCCCAAAGCCAAAGGAAGAGAGGAAATTACAAAAATCAGAGCAGAAATCAATGCAATAGAGACTAAGAAAACAATCCAAAGAATCAATGAATCAAAGAGTCCTTTGAAAGAGTAAATAAAATTGATAAGCCCCTAGCCAACCTTATTTTAAAAAAAAGGAAACAAAAAAGCTCAAATTCGTGCAATAAGAAATGAAAAAGGTGAAATCACTACAGATCCTACAGAAATACAGAAGATCATCAACACCTGTTTTGAAAACCTCTACTCTCAAAGGTTTGATAACACAGAAGAAATAGACAGATTCTCAGAAACATATGAAGTACCAAAGCTAGATCAAGAGGATGTAAAACTGCTGAATAACCCAATTTCTGTTAATGAAATTGAAAATGTAATTAAGTCCTTACCTACAAAGAAGAACCTAGGCCCAGATGGATTCACTGCACAATTCTACAAGAAATACCAAGAAGACCCAATGCCGACACTCCTCAAACTATTCAATGAAATTGAAAGGGAAGCAATCCTTCCTAAGTCATTCCTGAAAGCAAATATTGCTCTAGTACCAAAACCTGAGAAAGACCCAACTGAAAAAGAACTATCGACCGATCTCCCTAATGAACACAAATGCAAAAATACTCAATAAAATATTGGTAAATAGGATGCAGCAAATCATCAAGAAGATGATATAGCCTGACCTAGAAGGATTCATCCCAGGAATGCAAGGATGGTTCAACATACATAAATCAATAAATGTAATCCACCATATCAAAAAGGCAAAAGTAAGAATCACATGATCATTTCTACAGATGCAGAAAAAGCCTTCAATAAGGTCCAACATTCATTCATGATAAGAACTTTACAGAAAATTGGAATAGATGGTCTTTACCTCAATATAATAAAGGCCATTTATGACAAACCAACAGCCAGCATCATACTAAATGGCCAAAAATTGAAAGCCTTTACTTTAAAATCACACACAAGACAAGGATGTCCTTTATCACCACTCCTATTTAATGTAGTACTCAAAGTACTAGCCAGAGCAATGAGGCAAGAGAGAGAAATAAAAGGGGTAAAGATAGGAAAAGAAGAAGTTAAATTATCATTATTTGCAGATGACATGATAGTCTACATAGAAGACCCTCTAAACTCCATTGAAAGGCTCTTAGATATAACAGATAAATTCAGTAATGTGGCTGGATACAAAATCAATACTCAGAAATCAATAGCATTCCTATACACAAACAACAAAACCGCAGAGAGGGAAATAAGAGAAACCACACTCTTCACACTAGCAAGCAAAAAAAATGAAATATTTAGGAATTACTCTTACGAAAGAAGTGAAAGATCTATACAGGGAAAATTATAATACACTGAAAAACGAAATTGAAGATGATCTCAGAAAATGGACAGACATCCCTTACTCATGGATAGGAAGAACAAACATTGTGAAAATGGCCATTCTCCCAAAACTGTTACACAGATTCAATGCAATCCCAATAAAAATACCATCAACATACCTTATAGATCTAGAGAAATCACTCCTAAAATTCGTCTGGAACCAGAAGAGACCTCGAATAGCAAAGGCAATTCTAAGCAGCAAAGGCAAGGCAGGAGGCATCACAATCCCTGACTTGAAGTTATACTACAAAGCAACAGTAGTAAAATCAACATGGTATTGGAATCAAAACAGAGATGAACATCAATGGAATAGATTAGAAGATACAACCACAACTACAAACACACTCAACCACCTTCTCTTTGATAAAGGATCCAAGTAGTTTCACTGGAAGAACGACAGTCTCTTTATTAAATGGTGCTGGAAAAACTGGCTCTCCATTTGCCGAAAACTAAAGCTAGACCCATGTCTATCACCATGTACTAAATTAAAATTTAAATGGGTCAAAGATCTGAATATTAAAACACTACATCGATTGGAAGACAAATTGGGTAGAAACCTTGAAGACATAGAGGTAGGTAGAGAATTCATGAACAGGACTTAAACCGCACGGGAAATACTTCCCAGAATCAATAACTGGGACCACTTCTTATTAAAATGTTTGTGCATGTTAAAAGAAATCTCCAGCATAGTGAAAAGAAAACCCACAAACTGGGAAAAGATTTTAGTGAACTCTCTCTCAGACAAGGGACTCTTGTCTAAAACATATAAAGAATTTAAAAAACTCAGACCCCCAAAATTCAAAGATCTAATCCAAAAATGTGCATCTGAGATGAATATGTACTTCTCAGATGAAGAAATGCAAATGGCAAGTAAATACATGAAAAAATGTTCATCATCATTGGTCATTAGAGAAATGCAAATTAAAACCACACTGAGATACCATCTCACTCCTGAAAGAATGGCCAGGATCAAGAAAACCAACAACAACAAATGCTGGAGAGGCTGTGGGGAAAAAGGAACTCTCCTGCTTTGTTGATGGGAGTGTAGACTGGTACAACCTTTATGGAGGTCAGTCTGGAGATTTCTCAAAAAGCTGGGATGGACGTCCAATTATTTCCAGCTATTCCACTTCTAGGCATATTCCCAGAAGAACTGAAAGCATCATACCATAGTTTATATGTATGCACCTATGTTTATAGCAGCGCAATTTGTAATCGCCAGATCTTGGAAACAACCCAAGTTTCCATCAACTGAGGAATGGCTAAAAAAGTTGTGGTATTTCTATAGAATGGAGTACTACTCAGCTATAAAGAAAGATCATATTGAGATATTATCAATAAATGGGCACAGTTTGAGAACATACTCATAAGTGAAATAAATCAATCTCACATGTGTGAATACCAAATAGTTTCCTTAATGTAAGCAATGATTCAAATATATAAAAGTATGTGCTAATCATGATTCCCTATCATGTGACCTTGAAGCCTTATAAAGTTTTTACTTATTAATTGGAAAGGCTTTATTCTCGGCTTCTTGATATGGAAATATTTGAAGTTATAGTACATTAAGTTATATTCAAATATTTCAAGGAAAAAGACAGACACTATGGTAAGTACTATTAAGTCAGGTTATTTGGTGGTGAAGCACTAGGTTCCTGAACCAGTCATGGTTTGACCTGTATTGTTATGTTGTTATGTCCTCTTTTATCTCAATCTCTCCCTTATTCACTAAAAAAAATTAGTTATTTTTAATGTTTTTTTTAATTAAGTGGAAAAATTAAAATAACTAGCAGGATATATTATAGTAACTTTTTTTGATTTCCTATTAACTTGTTTTGAAGTCCTGTAGTACTCCCACTATCTTGTTTTGACTGATTAGACTCTGTTCTATTCTGTATGATAGTATCAAGTTTGGGGGTACAGGCAACTACTTTGAAGGCAATAAGATTCACTAAGATGCCCATTCTGGTTTGACTATTGTCTCCTTTGGAAATCCTGTAATGTTTACAATGTTTAAGTTTTATTGGTCTTGTTCTCTATTGTTTTGTTCAACTTTATAATACCTAATGAGATAGACAATTCTTTTCAAGGAAACAGACATTATGGTAACCATTGTTGATAACCTTGTACTCTGTTCTTACATCATGTACTATGTCTGTCCTTGGTTTTGAGTGACAGCTTCATTTTGCCATATTTGACTTTATTCTCTTCAAAAAAAAAAAGTACTGAGAACGAAGGAGTAATAAAACCCAAAATGTGTAAATTTTGTTGTAAAAAAGAGAGGGAAAAAAAGTGCTCTAAAGGATACAACTGCAAGTGTGTTTAGGGGCGTTAAATTGCTGACCATATTAATGTTTTTGGTTGGATCATTGAACACAACTGTTTGCAGTCTCTCTGTTGGAATGTTCACTTTGTATGGTTTGATACTGTGACTTGACCAACTATTTCTAAGACGAAAATGTGTAATCTATTAACTGGTGATTTCTTACTGTTTTTGTTTTTGTTTTTGTTTTTGTTTTTGTTTTGTAGTTCTGTATTAGTTGTACCCTTACACTGCTTTGTTTTTTTTTTTTTCTCTTTTTCCTTTTAAATAAAATTTTGAAAAAAGAAAGTAAGTACACTCCTCAAAATTATTTTAAAGATAGGATGTTTACATGTCTTCGCTTGCTTGTCTTTTGCTGTTAAAGGCCTGTTGAATATAGTTTTGTTACTAAAATTCCGTTTCATCTTACTTTAATATCTATAATATAGTAGCAACAGGTTTTAGTTTCAGTTTCCTCAAAGTGAGATGGGAACAGTGGCATGTATAAAACAAGATCTTTCTTCTTATCCTTCTGAGAATTCAACATTTTTAAATGTCTTAGCTTTCCTGACAGTTTCTGAAAATTTCATTTACATTGCATGAAACCAGTAACTTTCAAACTTTTATATTCTTTTGGTTTTTCCATAGCAGCTGTGTGGCATGGAACTATTATCACCTTAGATTAAGAAACTAAGTCTTATAAAAGTAATGTATTTCGTTTTGTCCACACTGAAGTCTAATAAATCATTTTAATTGGAAGAGTAATCTTTTATGATAGATGTTTTTAAAAATTAAACAATTTGAGGCTAGATTCAAGAAAAAACTTCCATGTATTATTATTGCTCTAGGCAGATGTGACTCCACACGGCTTGTGTGACTGCTCCTGTGGCACTGCTGAGCTCATAGCTCCCACAGCTTCTCTCTTGGGCCTGCTCTGCTCCCTCCTTGCAGGTTTCCTCAGATGATCCATGTTCCTGACTTCTCCAAACCTCGGGGTTCTTCACTGCACCTTCAGCTTCACCTCACAGCTTTGTACACTGCCTTCTTGAGTGCACAGTGCTTGGTCTCTGGGGTTTCCTAATGTATTAATAGAGAAGGTTCCATATAAAGCATCTCCAGGGTCCTTCTGATCTCTTAATTTCTCTATTTACAAGGTGTAAATCCTTCTGATTAACATATGCTATGCAATCAACTTTTCATGAAACTGCAAATATAGCATTATATTTGATTTTAATGGATTACGTGAAATAAATATAAAGAAATTTAAAAATGACTCACTAATAAAAATTATAGCTACATTGTAAAACATTCAGAAACTATTTTGAAATTTTAAGAAAGGAAAACAAAGAAAAGTTTTTCTTTGTGATCTGGGCAATAATTCTTTTTGTTTGTTTTGGTACCAGGAATCAAACTCAAGACCTCGCACTTGCCAGGCGGGTACTGTGTCACTGAGCTATATCTCCGGCCCTTGGGCAATAATTCTTAAAATAAGCCTGTATGCTGTATGTTAAAGTCACTGTAAAATTTTTGGCCCAGATTTCTTAACATCTCACTAAAGAGAATCAGAGAATCCTGGGGTGTCTACCTATAACCATGAATACCTTATTTCTGCCTAGTGCTCCGCCCATCAGGTGGGATCATTGTGAACTGTAATTCTTTCCCCCTGCCAGTCCATCTTACTCCACCGTAAGATTATGCACGACTGCACCCATCCCACTTCACTTCCTGAGGAGTGTCCCTGTGCCCAGAGAATCACTCATACTACTTACTTACCCTGCTTTCTAG
The DNA here is from genome assembly GCF_034190915.1 of Cavia porcellus. Lineage (NCBI taxonomy): Eukaryota > Metazoa > Chordata > Mammalia > Rodentia > Caviidae > Cavia > Cavia porcellus. The sequence goes on from NW_026947493.1 coordinate 3,429,959, forward strand.
GCTGTCTCAGGCCTGACTCCTGCCAGTCTTCCCTCCGCGTTTCTTGTTTGCTTTTACACCAGGCCATGTGGACGTCTTCAGTACATTCCTTTCACTTTGCTTGTGTGGTCATGGTCCCTTCTTTCCCTGAATTTTGTCCTCTGTATCTTTCTTCATACTGCGGCAGCATGTCCTTAGAAGTCTCCTTGCTTTCCCCAGCCAGCTTTTCTTTGCTATAGAGTATAACAGACTTTTATCTGTGATTCCCATGCCTTCTCCATTTTTAAGTATATGACTTAGACTAAGAGTTTCCTTAGAGTTAGTCAAGTGTATTCACATATGCTGGGTCTTATCCATAGTAGATGTTCAGTTCACATGTGAAATACGTGACTGGTGGACACGGGCTAATCCAGGGCTCAATTTACTAGATATTTTTTAGATACCTACTCTGTGCCAGTCCCTTCAAAATAAAAGAAATGTAAAAAGATTAATAAATGCAAGATAGATAGAAGAAAATATCAACCACCTAAAAGGAAAACAGAGTAACTCACTGAAGCAAAATGGTATTTTGTTATCACCTCCAAGTGCAGAAGCCAACACGCATGTCTTTGAGTCAGGTGGATGTTACACAGGAGCAGCTCAGCCTAACCCATGGGTCGAATGTGAAGGAAGTAACTTGAAACAGTCATTTCTGAGAAAGTTCCTGTTGTTGTCTTGTTCTTACATCTCACCGCTATAAAAGTGAGCAAGATTCATTCAAGATTTTAAGTTTTAAGGAAAAAGTACAGCAGATTTGACTTTAACACAAGGTCAGGCCCTAGAGCATGCAGGATGAGCATGGGTTCTGTGAAGTCTTGTTCTCTGTCCATCCCTGCTAGTGTGTGATCCTGGGAAAGTGCTTCAGGCTTCCCTTTCTCAGATGCCTCTTTTGAAAAACTGAGAGAATACTGTTACTACCTTCATAGGGCTGTTGTGAGAATTCAAATTCAAATGTTTATAGGGTGTGTATTTTTATGTCACTTATCACAATGTTTGACACGCAGTATCCATTATTTAATATTGAGATTAAGAAATATATTTTTGTTGCCACTGGTAAATGTTAGAACCAAAATATGGAAATAATACCTCCTGAGTCTTCAAGAATAGGAAATATTGATGCTCCCAGAAGTTCTCACTGGGTGGAAAAGGCACAGAGTAATAAGAAATATGAGATGATATTCAGAATTAAAGATTAGTGATAGTATTTGAGAAAAGTAGCTTAAAACTATTAACATTTTCCATTAAACCACAGTGAACGTTTTAAAAGATTTTCTACAAAAGATGGAGTGCCAACGATTAGAGTGAAGAAGTTACATAAATTACATTGCTTTTACCCAGAGTTTGTATTATACAAAATGAGATTACCTGTACCAGACTTTTAAATATGCTCTAAAATATGATTGGTACTAAGTATCTGTATCAAAATGATAAAAAACAATTTTGAAATTATTTTTTAAAATTATCTATTGATGTTCAGTTTTCTAAGCTTTTACTTGGAGCTGGAGATAAAATAATGAATTATATAGTTCCTTATCTGTCAGTAACACTCACTGCAGAACATAAACACCCGAATAGTTTCCCAGACTTGTTCTGGGTTTGTTGTTGTTGTTGTTGTTGCTTCTGGGGTTTTTGTCTTGTTTTTTGTTTTTATTTTTTTGGTACTGGGAATCAAACTCATAACCTCACACTTCCTAGGCAGGTGGTACTTGTTCTGTTTTTGATGATGCTGGATATCAAACCCAGAGCCTTGTACGTGCTAGGCAAATGCTCCACCACTGAGCCACACCACCAGCCCTACCAAACACACTTTGAGATAGTGATCAAGAAGAGTTGGTAGTTTAGGTGCTGCCAGGACAGGGACACATGAAATGGGTGTGAGTTGGGAACTGATATGAGAGAGAAGTGTTGGTGTGTTCCAGGAACACTGCTCATACCAGTCACTTTGAGCAGAGGGCAGGGGGGCGGAGAGGATAGGCTCGATGTATAGTTTGAGCCACCCTTGAGCTCTCTGCAGTGAGTAGGATTTGGCTAGGGAAGAGGGACATTGTTCTACACCTGGCTTTGGACTAGGTGTAGAAATGCGGTGGCCGTTAGTATTTGAGGGGCAAGTAGTGGACTGACGGTTACGAACAAGGACAGCTAGTTCCACATCACAGGTAATAAATGAGTTTTGAGTGAGTGCGGGGGCAGTTTGGTAGCTTTGTAGGTATCACACCTTTACTGTGCATTAACGTGATATAAACTTGTTCCCTGAACAGGTGGATGATTGTGGCTTTTCTTTGAATCATCCTAATCAGTTCTTTGTTGAGAGCCAGAGGATCCTAAATGGTGGTAAAGACATCAAAAAGGAATCGAGCCAGCTGGAAATGCCTCACACCAAACCGAGTGTCCAGAAACCCAAGGGTGCATCATCTGCTCTGGCCTCTTTAAACTCGTCTCTGGACACGGACATGGAGGACCTGGAAGCCTATTTCAGCCAGTGAACTTGGGCAGTCTAGGGACCTCTTCCCCTCAGGCCATCTCTTCTTAGTTTTAAGAATTTGTTTTTTTGCTTTTGTTTTTGTTTATCTTCTCCTTCTGCCCTAACTCAGTTGATGCACACATACCCCTAGGTCCTATTTTAGGACTGGTTAATGTCCCCTGAAAAGCTAACATCCTCCAGTACAGCTAAAAAGAACTTTTATCTTTGTATAATTTTGACCCTTTCCTTTTGCTAGACCAATTTTACTAATAAACATCAAACTGTATATATTCATGTCTCTGCCTAATTGGGAGTCTTACAACAGACTGCACATTACCTCAGAATTTAAGTAGTATTTAGGACGTCTAATACCACTACCAACTACCACTGTGCTCTTAAACTTGTTTTTTAAGATGATTTGTCTGTGATTGTACTACATCAGCAAGGAGTATTTCAGACCATTGGATGATAGCAAACTCTGCTGAAGTGCTTTGTGACTTGAGAATGAAGAGAAACAGAATTGGTGTAGCCAGTTGTGTTAAGGCTCAGGAGTAGTATTTACACAGTGACACTACTCATTGGTGTCATTTCCTTCACTCTGGCAGTAGGTTCATGAAGAATAGATACTAGAGCAAGTGTCTCTAATGTGTTTCTTCCCAACTTGGAACTTCCATGCCTTAGGATTCAGCGATTTGTCAAGTATGTTTGGCAGATTCACCAGGTTCAGTACTCTGGCATGAGTAGTAGCCCTGCTGTACTGGCCAATCAGAGAGGTCAGGGTACTGGGCGGCCCTGGCACTGTGCACGGCGCTGTACACACTGACCTGGCCATGATCCTGCCAGGCATCTATGCTCACCCACTGCAGAAGTGACTCTTCCCCAGCTCTTACCTTGGGTTATGGGGAAAACTTTCAGTCCTTTCCACGATGGAGAGGTGCTGTTCCTTTCCTCTCGAGTTAGACGCTAAGTTGAAAAGTGGGCGTGATAGAAAAGTGAAGTGTGAAAAGCACTGTGTTGTATAATCTTGTGTTAATAAGAAAGGGATTCACACAGGACTGAGTCACCAGACCCTAACAGTATTAGCTAGTAGTGTTTTTATTTTAAGCTCTGAGGCAAAGATCTCTTGGGCTATTTTGTAGCATATAATTAAGAGATACTATCTGAATTATTACTTGTCTGTATGAATTATTATTATCTAGTTTAAAAAATAGCTTTATTCCACTGCAGATTACCTCTGAAATCTCTCCCTTCTGAAACCATCTGCTACTGTTTATCATTTATAGTTTTCAGGAGGAATCTGATGACTGTCTACTGCTTTATCCAGTAACTGCAAAACCTCAAGTCTTTTTAAAAATTTTTTAATAATATGAACAAGCTTTACATGGAGCTGGTTGTGTTTGGTTGGTTGGTTGGTTTTTTCTTTTTTTTTTTTTATTTTAAAGAAGGTAAAATTAAAGAAGACAACAAAACAGAACATAATGCAATAATTTCAAAGCAAGACAATCAGAGATCTTTACTATCATATTGTCTCTTGTTTTCTTCCAAACAGTTGTCTATATCTTCCCATACAGAAAATTCACATGAAACAATATAGTATAGAACTGATCTGAACAGGATGAGGAAGGCATTTTAGGTCTTCAAGACCAGACAATAGGGAAGTCAACAATGGCTGTCATAGTGTCTCTCATTGTCTTCAAAATAGCTGTCCATACCTCCACATATGTTGAAATTAAACAAAACAGGCTAAAATCACCCTGAATAAAGAATAATAGTATTGCTGCATTTCACATCATGATGCTATGGGATCAGCAGTGGGTACTGTAGTGTCTCTTTCTTCAAAGTAGTTGTTCATTTCATCATGTGTTATATAATCAGTTCTCATAAACTTTATAGGTTATACACATGCATAAGTCTCTACATGTACATCTGTCCTTTCTGTATTAAGGGGAAAAAGAAAAAGCAAAACAAAACAAAACAAATTCCTATAAAAACATGAAACAAAAAAGTCATATAAAACCACAGTACAGGGGGCTGGGGATTTAGCTCAGCAGCATAAGCACCTGCCTTGCAAGCAGGCAGTCGTGAGTTCGATCCCCGGTACTGATAAAAATGAAAAAGACAAAAAAAACAAAAAACAAACAAACAAAAAAAAAACAGTACAAGGTGATCTACAATGGTTACTGTGTTGTTTCTTGTTATCTTCAGTAGAATTGTCCATATCATCAGGCATAGTACAATTGAATATAGCAGTACATAACTGTATTAATAAAGTATTGTAGACAGTATAAAACTTCAAAAGCAGATAATAAACCAGAATGGGTATCCTAGTGAATCTTGTCATCTTCAGTGTAGCTGCCTATACTCTTCCGACTTGATACTATCAATCATAACAGATTTGAACATAATCTGTCAATACAAAACAGCATTCTAACCAGATTCAACTAAGATCAATCATGATAAAACAGTGTAAGTTATACAGGGCTTCAGATTAAGTTAAAGATGAAAGTAAGGATGATTACCTTACTGTATCCTGCTATTTTCGGGATAGCTGTCTGTGCCCTCCAATCTAGTACAAGTAGACAAATGGGACAGAATATAATCCATCTAAATAGAGCAGTGTGAGTAATGGGGGTTTTAAATCCTGATACACTACTAACAATATCCTCTGCCTTCCTATTCTAGACAATTCCTCCCCTTTCACTCCCACAGGGTGCACTGTACATTTTGGGTCCCACCAACTCCCTCAGTTTTTAGATTGGGGGGATGGGCAACCTGGTATTTACCTAAGTGGTTCCCAACAATTCCTGGACTTGATGTCCAGTTGTATTCCTTTACTTACAAAAGCCTCAAGGTTTTCCTTCGTTACAGCTGAGTAGTTCTGTACTGCACATAAGAGTCCTGTCTTTCCAACTTATGTGCAGTTCCTGGTTGAGTTGCAACTGTTTCTCTCTGGTTCCCTGTCACATAGAACATTGTTTTCTCATATTGATTTTTGGTCCATAAACCCTTTTTAATTATATTTCTTATACAGAGCATCTTGGTGGACCCTACCTCCTGACTTACTCTGACAGTGTTTCTTTCTCTTCTCTCTCTCTCTCTCTCTCTCTCTCTCTCTCTCTCTCTCTGTGTGTGTGTGTGTGTGTGTGTGTATCAAGGCTATCTATGTTAGAGAATATAGCCAACCTTCTCTGCCTCATTTCTGCTATGCTGTTTTCTCTGCCATTAGTTGTCTACTTTTCTTCTTCATTCCACAGTCTGCCCTGTTCATTGAACCCCCTCTGCCACTGTTCCTGAAATCCTGGTATTTTTTTTCTCTCTCTCTAGAGTGTCCTTCAGTATCCTCTGTAGGGTTGGATTGGTGGTCAAAAATTCCCCCAGTTCGTCTTTCTCATGGAAGCATCTTGTTTCTCCATTAATTTCAAGAGACAGTTTTACAGGTTACATCAATCTGGATTGGAGATTTTCTTTTTTCAGGGCTTGAAATACTTCACTCCAAGCTGCTCTTGATTTAATGGTCTGTGTTGAGAAGTCTGCTGTGATTTTGATGGGCTTTCCTTAATAGGTGATCTGATTCTTTTCTCTGACAGCTTTTACTATTGTTCTTGTGAATTTCTGGGATCTTTATTATTACATGTCTGGGTGTAGCTGTGTTTTAGTTGTAGGTTGGCTGGAGTTCTGTATGCCTCATACATCTGAATATCATTTCCTTTTCCTATGCTTGGGAAGTTTTCCTTAATTATTTCTGTGAATAGCCTTTGTATTTCCTTTGTGTTTACTCCTGCTTCTTCACTCACATTTTTTGATTCTTAAGTTATAGATCCTCTTGTTGTCTTCTAGCATCTGTATTGTTACTACCTGTTTGCTTGTTATTTTAAAAAATCTTTCCTTTCATGATTACACATTGCAAACCTGACTGCAAGTTTTGATAGTCTATCCTTAGTTTCTTTCAAGCAGTTTTTGCCATCTTTCGATGGAGTTTTTTTTTAAATTTTACTTAAAGAAACACTAAACAGAAAATAGGTAGAAATAATACATACATTCAGAGAAAAAAATAAACAGAAATCACTAGTTGATGTTTACATATTGTTGTTTTACAAATAGTTGTTCAAGATACAAAAATGGAACATGTAAAGTGGGAATTCAAACAGTGAGACTGCAAACAGTTCTGTTCAACTGTCCAACAAAAACTTAGTAACATGGTTGTCAATCCTATACACTTAAACATACGTGCAGTTACCCATATCTTCATTTATGTTTAGATTAAACAAAAGCAGGTTAAAATCATTCTGAACAAAGAATAATAGTATTGCTGGATTTCACATCATGACACTCCATGATCAGCACTGGGTACTGTAGTGCCTTTTTTTAAAAAAAAAAAATTAAAGAAAGTAAACAAAACAGAAAATGGGTAGAAATAACGTACAATTTCAAAGAAAATAAATCATTAGTTGATTACAGATTGTCCTCTTACAAATAGTTATTCAAGATACTAAAGTGGAGCATATAAAGTAGGTAATCAAACAGAGAGATTGCAACCAGTCCTGTTCAAATATCCAACAAAAACTTAGAAATATGGTTCTCAATCCTGTACACTTAAACATACATGCAGTTATCCATATCTTCAATTACGTTGAGATTGAAAAAAACCCAAGCAGACTAATATCACTCTGAACTTCCATCCGTGCTTAGTATCTCTTTTATTAATCTTATATCTTGCTTTACTTGGCTAAATATTTCACTTTTGAACTCATCTATGAGGTCTCGAATATATCTCTTTATGTCCACTGGCGCCGTGGCTGATGTTGCATGTTTGCTGTTCTAATTCTCCTTTGTATTTACCTATCGTGGGTCAGTGTTCTCAGGGTTGGGACCTGGGGACTTTTTGTTGTTGCTTCCTCTTCCCATCTTTTTTGCTTCTTCCAGGAGGCCCCAGTTTCTTTCTTTCTTGGTTACAATTCTTCTGAAGCGTGCTGGCTAGATGACCCTTCACACTGCTGTGTGGTAGTGAGTTGCAGACAGGGACAGCGTATACTGGCCCTCTCCTCCAGGTCGGTCAAGCTGCTGTGACCTGTACTGTATTACTTTGCGCCGCCTCCCCTCCAGGTCAGTCAAACTAATGAGCCTTTAGTGGGTTAGTGTGGTTAGTGTGCACTGCCACCATAGGGAATTGATTTCAGATAACCTATTGGGTCCGAGCCAGGTCACGTGACCCAGGCCTAGCTAACTCCACCAGTCCCATTCAGGAAGGGAATAATTGGCTGAAGTTACTGCTCCCCCTTGTACTTGCCAGTCCTACCTGGTCCCAGAATGTCCTCTGCTGGAGCCCCCCCTTTCTGTGGAATGGCTCCACTCATTACTCACCACAGGTCGATGCAGGCACCCCACCAACTCAGCTCTCCGTTTGGCTCACCAACCCCCAAACTCAATGTAACTGCACCTCCAGTGAGTCGAAGCGGCGGGACCTTGGATGGCTCTGCACGTCGTGTTGGAACCTTGGATGGTTGACAAGTCGCCCACTGCAGCGGGAACACTGAACCTTTAGCTGTTCCAATAATAGCACCAGGACTGTATGTTTGGTTGGTTCTTCTCACCTTAATTTCTTCCTGGGGCGAGAGAATTTATCTCCCTCTGTTTGGGGCTCCCCACTCTGTATTATGTTGAATTCTAAGTTGACTATCTCAGGGAGCCTCTGTAGCCAGTTATCTATCTGCCATCTTTGCTCCGCCCTCCTCAATGGGGTTTTTAATTTCCTGGTAATCTCTTTGAATCTGCTTTACGTGTTCTAGATTTTCTTTATATTCCTCATCGAACATTTCTCTTTTGTGTGTTCCTCCATTCTTCCATCTGTGTCTTCTTGAGAAGTGCTTAGCACTTCTTTTATTAATCTACTTATATCTTGCTTTACTTGAATTAATATTTCAGTTTTGAGCTCATCTACAAGGTCCCGAAGATACTTCTTTATGTCTGCTGATGCTGTGTCTGATATTGCATGTTTGTATTTACCTCTCCTGGATCAATATTCTCAGGGTTGGGGACTGGAGCCTTTTTCTTATTTCTTTCTCTTGTCATGTTTTTGGTTTCTTCCGTACAGGTGTATAGTGGAGGTTCCAGCCCCTTTCCTTGTTGATTATGGTTCTTCTGAAGCTAAGGCTTATGGCTAAGGGATTTCTGCCCTTGCCAGTTTGTTGTTGGTCACTGAGATTCAAGCAGGGGTAGCATATGCTGTCCCGCCCCAGGCCAGTCAGCCTTCAGGGACCTTTACCACGTTAGTGTGTGCTGGGCATACAGAATCAGTTTGGGATGACTTATTGAGTCTCAGCCAGGAGCGTGACCCAGGCCAAGCAGATCCCACCAATCTGCTCTTGGAAGGGAGGAACCAACTGAAGTCACTGTCATTCCTTGTTCCTGCCTGTCTTGCTTGATTCCAACATGTCATCCAGTTTGTCACCCCTTTTCTGTGGGAAAGTCTTATTCTCAGCACTCACCACGGGTTAATGCAGGTCCCTCGCTGGCTCTGTTCTCTGTTGGGCTCTCTGACCTCTGACTTCAGCGCACCTGTGGCTCTGGTGAGTTTGGGTGATGGCTCCAGTGAGAGCACTGTGGCCACTAGTCTTAGCTGCTCCAATGGTAGCCCCAGGACTGCGTGTCTGACCAGCTCTTCTCCCTTTAGTTTCTTCTTGGGTTGAGAAGACCCATCTCCCTCTGTCTGGACCCCTCCAGGATGTTTTATTCTGGCATCTGAGTTGTCTCTCTCAGGGAGGCTCTGTATCCTGCTGCTTATCGATCTGCCATCTTTCAAACCTCTCTTGTTTTTTTGCCTTTTTGAGACAGTCTCACTATGCAGTTCACTTTGAGCTCACTTTGTAGCCCAAGCTGGTCTTGAACTTGCAATAATCCTCCTGCCTAGCCCTCCTGAATGCTGACATTACAGGAGTGAGCCACCACACCCAGCTATGGAGCTGTTTTTAACCACAGAATTAAGTTAGCTTTAGAAAAGTAAACATAGACTGCGGTGTGACAGGAAGGGAATGTTAGAAGCAGTCGTACTGCTGTAGTTCAGTAAGTCTTGGGACTGGATGATTCCTAGCTGGCAGCATTTTGCAAGGCAGTCTTTTTCTGCTGCTTTGTGTTCTCCTCCTGTGAAGCCTAGGCTTCCACCAGCTAGAAGAAGAGAGCCATTAGTGGCATGGTAGATATGTTGTAGTAGACTATTTATTTTATACCAGCAGCTCCAAGAAATTGTGTCAACCTGCTTAAATGTTTTATATGTATGTGTCTAGTCAAGCTTCAGAATGACACCCACTTAATATTAGTTGTATTTACAAGTTCAATTTCTTAGTAATAATGATCTCCTGTCATATATTACACAGAAAAATATAAACATTTCTTGAAGTCTACAGATTAGAAGATAAGGGTTAGAGGCTTATATAAAAAGATAGAAATTAATTCTTTTCTAGTGCTTTTTGGAATTAGAAAAGGCAATTTATTTTTCATGCTTCACCAGTCTTGACAATCTTGATTTGTTTTCTTTGAAAGCAGACCTGTTTGAATTGAAAGACCTAGGAAAAGCCCAAAAGAAAAAAGTTAGTGCAGAGGAGGAGCTGGGCAGATCTGGGGTGCCCTCACTGGCCTCTCTGCGTGTCTGGAGGACTCTGGATTTCTGCGCCCAGACTGCTGGAGTTCCCTCAGGCTTCCAGGTGCAGTGAAGGAGAGAGGTGGGTTTAAGGCTTCCACATCAGCCTCCCCATTCCCGGCTTCATTTGGAGACCTGCTGAGCTCCCAATAGGTGGGCTGGCCCACACTACCAGCCTAGCCCAGCCTGTTTAGCTGCCGCGCCTGGCCACAGGTCTGCAGAGGAGGAGCTGGGCAGATCTGGGGTGCCCTCACTGGCCTCTCTGCGTGTCTGGAGGACTCTGGATTTCTGCGCCCAGACTGCTGGAGTTCCCTCAGGCTTCCAGGTGCAGTGAAGGAGAGAGGTGGGTTTAAGGCTTCCACATCAGCCTCCCCATTCCAGGCTTCATTTGGAGACCTGCTGAGCTCCCGATAGGTGGGCTGGCCCACACAACCAGCCTAGCCCAGCCTGTTTAGCAGCCGCGCCTGGTCATAGGTCTGCAGAGGAGGAGCTGGGCAGATCTGGGGTGCCCTCACTGGCCTCTCTGCGCGTCTGGAGGACTCTGGATTTCTGCGCCCAGACTGCTGGAGTTCCCTCAGGCTTCCAGGTGCAGTGAAGGAGAGAGGTGGGTTTAAGGCTTCCACATAAGCCTCCCCATTCCCGGCTTCATTTGGAGACCTGCTGAGCTCCCAATAGGTGGGCTGGCCCACACTACCAGCCTAGCCCAGCCTGTTTAGCTGCCGTGCCTGGCCACAGGTCTGCAGAGGAGGAGCTGGGCAGATCTGGGGTGCCCTCACTGGCCTCTCTGCGTGTCTGGAGGACTCTGGATTTCTGCGCCCAGACTGCTGGAGTTCCCTCTGGCTTCCAGGTGCAGTGAAGGAGAGAGGTGGGTTTAAGGCTTCCACATCAGCCTCCCCATTCCCGGCTTCATTTGGAGACCTGCTGAGCTCCCAATAGGTGGGCTGGCCCACACTACCAGCCTAGCCCAGCCTGTTTAGCAGCCGCGCCTGGCCATAGGTCTGCAGAGGAGGAGCTGGGCAGATCTGGGGTGCCCTCACTGGCCTCTCTACGCGTCTGGAGGACTCTGGATTTCTGCGCCCAGACTGCTGGAGTTCCCTCAGGCTTCCAGGTGCAGTGAAGGAGAGAGGTGGGTTTAAGGCTTCCACATCAGCCTCCCCATTCCTGGCTTCATTTGGAGACCTGCTGAGCTCCCGATAGGTGGGCTGGCCCACACTACCAGCCTAGCCCAGCCTGTTTAGCTGCCGCGCCTGGCCACAGGTCTGCAGAGGAGGAGCTGGGCAGATCTGGGGTGCCCTCACTGGCCTCTCTGCGTGTCTGGAGGACTCTGGATTTCTGCGCCCAGACTGCTGGAGTTCCCTCAGGCTTCCAGGTACAGTGAAGGAGAGAGGTGGGTTTAAGGCTTCCACATCAGCCTCCCCATTCCCGGCTTCATTTGGAGACCTGCTGAGCTCCCAATAGGTGGGCTGGCCCACACTACCAGCCTAGCCCAGCCTGTTTAGCTGCCGCGCCTGGCCACAGGTCTGCAGAGGAGGAGCTGGGCAGATCTGGGGTGCCCTCACTGGCCTCTCTGCGTGTCTGGAGGACTGTGGATATCTCTGCAACCAGGGAGGGTCCACAGGTTCCTGAAGCACTGCGGCCTGTGGTGAGTACCCTAACCCGGCTGTGATTGAAGAACTGTGGAGCTTCCAAGGGGCAGGTGGGCGCACAGTGTCCCTGAGGCCCAGCTTGTCTGGAACTGCGGAGTTCTGAGCAGGCAGAGGAGGGCCACTGGTTCTGTAGGCCTAATGGCTTGGAGTAGCGCGGTGCCATAGTCCCAGTAGCTCCAAACATAGAAGGGGATTTTCAACAGATCCTGAGGAAGCTTTCAAGTAACACTTGAAACACAGAAATATAGGAAAATGACAAAACGAAAGACCAAATTACAACCTCAAACCTCCAGCCCATCTCAAGAAACCCTAGGAGCGATGTATATAGAAGAAAATATATCCCATCCACCTCATATATCGGACACAATAGCCACTGAAATTGACAAGCAACTCCAGGAAGCTTTAAAGAAATTCAAACTCGAAATAATCTCCCAGATAAAAGAAGAAATGATAAAAGAAATGAAAGAGATTCTAAATATATCTAAAGAAAACACAGATAAAAAATTGGAGGAACTAAACAAAAAGATAGAATCCCTAGACGAGCAATATAAGAAACAAACAGAATACATAATGCAGATGCACAGAGATATACAGGAAATAAAAAACTCCACTGAAAGTTGTAAAAACCGCCTTAATGAAAGTAAAGATAGAATTTCAGACCTTGAAGACAGGATTGCAGCTAGTGAACAGGAAAGGAAAGATCTTTTGAAAATAACAAGGAACCAGGAAACAACAATTCAACAACTGCAAGACGATGCAAAGAAGAATAACATAAGAATGATAGGGATTAATGAAAGAGAGGGAGACAACATGAAGGATGTCAGGAGGATATTTAGAGAAGTAATAGCTGAAAATTTCCCAAGCATGAGATCAGAAACTGACATCAGGATCAGTGAAGCATATAAAACTCCAAACAGTCATAACCAAAATAAAACTACACCCAGACATATAATAGTCACCATCCCAGAAATCCAACACAAGAATAGATCATTAAAAGCTGTCAGAGAGAAAAGACAACTCACTTATAAAAGAAAACCTATCAGAATCACAGCAGACTTCTCAGCACAAACGATAAAGTCAAGAAGAGCATGGAGTGAAGTATTCCAGATCCTAAAGCAAAATGATTTCCAACCAAGACTGATATATCCTGCAAAACTATCATTCAAAATAGATGGTGCAATACGATACTTCCATGACATGAAGAACTTCATGAACACCAAACCAACCCTGCAAAAAATATTGAAAGACAGTTTAGATACACAAAGGAAAAAACCACTAAGCAAAGCAAATAATTAAACAGAACCGAAAGATAAAGATGCAACAGCAGAGAGATAACATTCCTACAATTAACCAGCATTTAACAGTAATAACCATTAATGTAAATGGTCTCAATGCACCAATCAAAAGAAACAGACTAGCAGAATGGATCAAGAAACAAAATCCAACCATATGCTGTTTACAGGAAACCCATCTAACCCAGAAAGATACTCACAGACTGAAAGTCAAAGGATGGAAAACAATTCTTCATGCAGCAGGAATCCAAAAAAAGGCAGGAGTAGCCATTCTGTTTGCAGACAACGTGAACTTTAAACCAACAATGACCATAAAGGACAAAGAAGGTCACTACATACTCGTAAGGGGAAAACTCCAAGAGGAAGAGATAACTATCTTAAATATATACGCACCAAACTCCAGAGCACCCAGTTATATAAAACAATTATTAACAGAAATGAAAACTCAAATTATCAGTAACACAATTGTAACAGGAGACCTTAATACACCACTGACACCAAGGGACAGATCAACCAGACAGAAAATGAGCAAAGAAATAACAGAACTGAATCACACCTGTGAACAAATGGGTTTGATAGACATATACAGAATGTTCCACCCAACAACATCAGAATACACATTCTTCTCAGCAGTACATGGATCATTTTCTAAAATAGACCATATATTAGCTCACAGAACATATTTAAGCAAATGCAAAAAAGTTGAAATCATCCCTTGCATATTATCGGATCATAGCGCTCTGAAATTAGAAATTAATGACAAAGGATACTGCAAAAATTGCGCAAACACATGGAAACTAAATAACACACTCTTGAGTAATCAGTGGGTCACAGAAGAAATTAAAGAAGAAATTAAACAATACCTAAAAGAAAATGAAAATGCAGATACAACTTACCGGAATCTGTGGGATGCAATGAAAGCCGTTCTGAGAGGAAAATTTATTGCACTGAGTTCCCACATCAGGAAAACAGAACGAATACAAGTAAATAACTTGATGCTACACCTCAAACAGCTAGAAAAAGAAGAGCAAGTCAAGCCCAAAGCCAAAAGAAGAGAGGAAATTATAAGAATCAGAGCAGAAATCAATGCAATAGAGACTAAGAAAACAATCCAAAGAATCAACGAATCAAAGAGTTGGTTCTTTGAAAGAATAAATAAAATCGATAAGCCCCTAGCCAACCTTATTAAAAAAAGGAAAGAAAAAGCTCAAATTCATGCAATAAGAAATGAAAAAGGAGAAATCACTACAGACCCAATAGAAATACAGAGGATCATCAACAACTATTTCGAAAACCTCTACTCTCAAAAGTTTGATAACACAGAAGAAATAGACAGATTCTTAGAAGCATATGAAGTACCAAAGCTAGATCAAGAGGATATAAAACTGTTGAATAACCCAATCTCTGCTAATGAAATTGAGAATGTAATTGGGTCCTTGCCCACCAAGAAGAGCCCAGGCCCAGATGGATTCACTGCAGAATTCTACAAGAAATATAAAGAAGACCTAATGCCGACACTCCTCAAACTATTCAATGAAATTGAAAGGGAAGCAATCCTTCCTAAGTCATTCCTGGAAGCAAATATTACTCTAGTACCAAAACCTGAGAAAGACCCAACTATAAAAGAGAACTATAGACCGATCTCCCTAATGAACACAGATGCAAAAATCCTCAATAAAATATTGGCAAATAGGATCCAGCAAATCATCAAGAAGATTATACACCATGACCAGGTGGGATTCATCCCAGGAATGCAAGGATGGTTCAACATACGCAAATCAATAAATGTAATCCACCATATCAATAAAGCCAAAAATAAGAATCACATGATCATCTCTATAGATGCAGAAAAAGCCTTCAATAAGGTCCAACACTTATTCATGATAAGAACTTTACAGAAAATTGGAATAAATGGTCTTTACCTCAATATAATAAAGGCCATTTATGACAAACCAACAGCCAGCATCATACTAAATGGCCAAAAATTGAAAGCCTTTACTTTAAAATCGGGTACAAGACAAGGATGTCCTTTATCACCACTCCTATTTAATATAGTACTGGAAGTACTAGCCAGAGCAATTAGGCAAGAAAGAGAAATAAAAGGGGTAAAGATAGGAAAAGAAAAAGTTAAGTTGTCATTGTTTGCAGATGACATGATACTCTACATAGAAGACCCCCTAAACTCCATTGAAAGACTCTTAGATACAATAAATAAATTCAGTAATGTGGCTGGATACAAAATCAATACTCAGAAATCAATAGCATTCCTATACACGAACAACAAAATTACAGAGAGGGAAATAAGAGAAACTGGACTATTCACATTAGCAAGCAAAAAAATGAAATATTTAGGAATTACTCTTACGAAAGAAGTGAAAGACTTATACAGTGAAAATTATAATACACTGAAAAAGGAAATTGAAGATGATCTCTGAAAATGGAAAGACATCCCTTGCTCATGGATAGGAAGAACAAACATTGTGAAAATGTCCATTCTCCCAAAACTGTTATACAGATTCAATGCAATCCCAATAGAAATACCATCAACATACCTTATAGATCTAGAGAAATCACTCCTAAATTTCATCTGGAACCAGAAGAGACCTAGAATCGCAAAGGCAATTCTAAGCAGCAAATACAAAGCAGGAGGCATCACAATCCCTGACTTGAAGTTATACTACAAAGCAACAGTAGTAAAATCAACATGGTATTGGAATCAAAACAGAGCTGAAGATCAGTGGAATAGATTAGAAGATACAACCACAACTACGAACACACTCAACCACCTTATTTTTGATAAAGGAGCCAAGCAGGTTCACTGGAAGAACGACAGTCTGTTTAATAAATGGTGCTGGAAAAACTGGCTCTCCATTTGCCGAAAACTAAAGCTAGACCCATGTCTATCACCATGTACTAAATTAAAATCTAAATGGGTCAAAGATCTGAATATTAAAACAGAAACACTAAATCTATTGGAAGACAAAATAGGTAGAAACCTTGGAGACATAGGAGTAGGTAAAGAATTCATGAACAGGACTCAAACCGCACGGGAAATACTTCCCAGAATCAATAACTGGGACCACTTCTTATTAAAAAGTTTCTGCATGTCAAAAGAAATCTCCAGCATAGTGAAAAGAAAACCCACAAACTGGGAAAAGATTTTAGTGAACTCTCTCTCAGACAAGGGCCTCTTGTCTAAAACATATAAAGAATTAAAGAAACTCAGACCTCCGAAATTCAAAGATCCAATCCAAAAATGGGCATCTGAGATGAATACGCAATTCTCAGATGAAGAAATGCAAATGGCAAATAAATACATGAAAAAATGCTCATCATCATTGGTCATTAGAGAAATGCAAATTAAAACCACACTGAGATACCATCTCACTCCTGAAAGAATGGCCAGGATCAAGAAAACCGACAACAAATGCTGGAGAGGCTGTGGGGAAAAAGGAACTCTCCTACACTGCTGGTGGGAGTGTAGACTGGTACAGCCTTTGTGGAGATCTGTCTGGAGATTTCTCAAAAAGCTGGGACTGGAAATCCCATTTATTCCAGCTATTCCACTTCTAGGCATATTCCCAGAAGAACTGAAAGCATCATACCACAGTGATATATGTGCACCTATGTTTATAGCAGCACAATTTGTAATCGCCAGATCTTGGAAACAACCCAAGTGCCCATCAACTGAGGAATGGATAAAAAAGTTGTGGTATTTCTATACAATGGAGTATTATTCAGCTATAAAGAAGGATCACATTGAGATATTTCTCAATAAATGGGCACAGCTTGAGACCATACTCATAAGTGAAATAAATCAATCTCGCATGTGTGAATACCGAATAGTTTCCCTAATGTAAGTAATGATTCAAATATATAAAAATATGTGGTAATCATGATTCCCCATTAGGTGGCCTTGAAGCCTTATAAAGTTTTCACTCATTAATTAGAAAGGCTGTATTCTGGGCTTCTTGATATGAAAATATTTGAAGCTAGAGTATATGAAGTTTTACCCAAATATTTCAAGGAAAAAGACACTATGGTAACTACTATTAAGTCAGGTTATAAGGTGGTGAAGTACTAGGTTATTGAAACAGTCATGCTGTGACCTCTATTGTTATATTGTTATGTCCTGTTTTATCTCAATCTCCCCCTTATTGTTTCAAAAAAAATTATTTAGTCATTTCTTATGTTTGTCTTAATTAAAGAAAAAATTCAAAAAAATTAGGATATATAAATAGTAACTCTTTTCGATTTCCTATTAACTTGTTTTGAAGTCCTGTAGTACTCCCACGATCTTGTTTTGACTGATTAGACTCTGTTCCATTCTATATGATAGTATCAAGTTTGAAGACATAGGCAACTACTTTGAAGACAATAAGATTCACTAAGATACCCATTCTGGTTTGACTATTGTCTTCTTTGGAAGTCCTGTAATGTTTACAATGCCTAAGTTTTATTGGTCTTGTTCTCTACTGTTTTGTCCAACTTTATAATATCTAATAAGATAGACAATTCTTTTTAAGGAAACAAGGGACAACGTTGATAACCATTGTTGATAAACTTGTACTCTGTTCTACACCATGTGCTACGTCTATCCTTGGTATTGACTGACAGCTTTGTTTTGCCATATTTGACTGTATTCTTCCCCCCCCCCCAAAGAAAGTAATAAGCACTAAGGAGTAATAAAATCCAAGATGTGTAAATTTTGTTGTAAAAAAGAGAGAGAGAAAAAAAAAGAAAAGGAGCTCTAACGGATATAACAGCAAGTGTGTTTGGGGGTGTTAAATAGCTGACTTTATCAATGTTTTTGGAACATTGAACACAGCTGTTTGCAGTCTCCCTGTTTGAATGTCCACCTTGTGTTCTTTGATACTGTGATTTGAGGAACTATTTTCAAGAATATAGTGTGTAATCTACTAGCAGGTAATTTCTTACTGTTATGGTTTTTTGTTTTGTTTTGTTTTGTTTTGTTTTGTAGTTCTGTATTGCGTGTACCCTTACGCCGCTTTGGTTTGTTTTGTGTTTTTCTCTTTTTCCTCTTAAATAAAAAAAAAAATAAAAAAGAAAAAAAAAAGAAAAACGTTAGCATCCTCTTCAAAACAGCGAATCAAAAAGAATATGGAGTTTCCAGATCTTTTAACTTCTAGTCCTTTATTAGCTCTTTAAGGAAGAGAGGGTATATGATAATCAAAAACAACAGAAACAGCAGAGGGAAAAAGGAAGTTGGAAATGTGAAACTATTTGAAGCAATGTTGTCATTAGTGGAGATTCTATCATATCCCTTTCATGTTTTTCTCAGTTTCTGCACTCTGTCCACACAATACAACCTCTTTGCCATGTGCATAAAAGAACACTAATAAGTTTAAATCAGCTTTTTAGGACTTCTTAAAATATTACAGAGTCATAAAGTGAATAGGTAATGTATTTTGAATGTGCTGGGAAGAGAAGAAAACACCCCCCAAAAATCTTTAGTTTCATATAGAATGATAACAGCCTGAGGGATTTTTTCTCTCTCTCAAAGCTTGCAGGGTGTTTTGCAGGCTGCACTTTGCTCTCTAACTGATGCTCAAGATCTTTGCAAACAAACCCGTAACTCTTTGCAGAGAAGAAAAGAAAACTTCTAAGATTTAAGCTTGAAAGGCAAAATGAGACAACTCTAAAGTTCTGGTTTGGTTAGAGTCCTACTGTTTGCAAATTTAATCAGTGGCTTCCAGAGGCATCAGCTTGACATTAAATTTAAGTGCCCATTAAAGTGAGTTTGACAGCAGTTCTGAATGTGACGCTCAGACTGAGGACATCTTTACAGCTGGAAGGAAAAAAAAGTCAAGAAGCCTCAAACCTCTGTGGTAATTAGATCCATTTGTTAACTTCTTTTCTTGTGTTGACAAAGGAAGCGGCAGAAAAAGTTGACAGGCTGGAACCAAGAAGGCAGTCCGTCCACTCTCCGTGGAGGGACTTGGACAAGCACACGGGCCTTGGTTGCAGAAAGCAGTAAATCCTCCCCCAGACAAGTGAGCGGATGTATTCAGCTTGCTTCCTTTTCCACACCCTGAGCAGCAGCGTGGGGCTACACTGAGCAGGCATGCAGGTTCGGTTGCGAGCCTTGGAAAGAAAAGCGTTACTTGGGAGCCGCACCTCCAGTGGTACACTGCTGGCCCCAAGAGTTAGAGTTTCTCACAAGACTGTCTAGGTTATATTCAGGTAATTACTTATTTACCTGAAGCATTTGGCCTTCTCTCAGTTCCTTTTTGACAGGCTTTGCCCCAGTCTAAGGCTTCTCACCAAAATTGGCATTGTAGGCAATTAGCTTTGTGACTCTAGAAATCATGTCGCCTGTAGGAAATTATCTTCCTACTTTATCTGTCTCCTGCCAACAGGTAACGTATTTTCTGTTACTGCATTTACTTCTATTCTGTAAGCTCTTTTTGTCCACTGCCTCATGACATTTTATTTTCTCAGAGGATTAGCACTGTAGAATCTTATCAAAGGCTAAAGAATATGTCTCTATATAAAGCTCCTGAATTTCTCCTGAGCTTGGCATTACTGTTTTTGAACATCAGTGAAACAACATTGCTATTATAATAAATGCATGATGAATTTTTCAACTCAGTCCTGCATTGCTAGGTATTCTTTCTCCATCATATAACTATAAGGCTTTTTAAGGTTTGATTTTGTTTTAGTTTGCCCTGAGAGGATAGAAAATGTAAATTCAACATGTAATGCATTTGTGATTCTTTGTAATAAGAAAACTAACCATCTGGAAAAGACTTTCCTGACCACCACCCCTTTAGTGTATTTATGTAAATTTTAGCTTCAGTTTGAGTCATAGAAGATACCAAAATTAATACTGGTTTTAAAGACGATAGTACTCTGCACTTCTCTTTCTCCTTCATTAAGTCAAATCATGACTTAAAATTGTCTTTTGCCCTTAGGTCTTGCTGGTTCCATGTAGCTCCTGCCTGACCTGGTCCTCCTCTTCCTCTGCTCTCTGTGAGTGCACCCTGTTCTCATGCTGTTACTCCTGTTGATCTGCAAACCTTCCTCAGTCCTGTGACTCTGTCTCCACAGCTGAACTTTCTCCTGTGAGCATGGACCCATCCATCCAACCACCTTTGCCTCTTCATTAGGATCTCCCACATCCACTGCGCTTTTAGGGTTCTCAAAATCAAGCCTGTCTTCTTTCTTCTGTCTACTTCCCCCCTTCCTACTTTTTGTCCTTGAAGAAATGCCGACGTTTCCCTTGACATGTCTCTTACTGTCACCACACATCCAAGTTCAACTGATTCTGTTTTAAGATCAGCATGTCTAAAGCAATCTCAGCAGGGGCAGTTGTGCCTTGCAGGGGACATTTGGCACTAGAGACATTTGTTGTCATCTCTGCTATAGAGACAGCTAGGGGATAGAGGCCTGAAAGGCTTCTTAGCCCCGTGGGACAACTCTCCACCACAGATGTCTGGCCCAGGATTCTGCAAGGCTGAGTGACCATGCCTATTCTGTGCGTTTTCCTCTCTCCTCTCTTTGATACTATAGGAGGTTACTCTCTTATCCTTGCTAACCTGGTCTCCACTTGCCTTCCCTAGACCCCATCCCACAGCCTTCCTCAATGTAAGCAAAGTACTTTTTCCCACCTAATGTTTATATCACACCACTCTCCATGCCAGGAAGTCCAGTGCCTGTTGTATTATGCACATGGCCCTCCATAGCGGACTCTTGACCCTTGCTCCAGTTCCATCTTGCTTGTATTCACCTCACTCTGTACCTCTGTAGGTCTCTTGACTTTCCAAGAGAGATCAAGTACCCTGGCCCCAGACTGGAGCTGCCAGTTGTTCTGTAACCTTGATTATGTTCCTAAGTTTTCCCATGCTCCATTTGCTCTACCTGTGAAGAGGAAATGTTACTGGCAGCGTTATTCTATTAGGTAATGTGACATCAGTTGCACCTGGTACACGGATCATTGACGAAGTGTTATCGGTAGTAAATCTTTCCTGCAAACCTTGTACCTGGGCCCTCCCTGCTGGAGGGCAGACAGTCTGAGTGTTTTTGCCAGGAGGAATCTCACATGCACTCTACACTATGGTAGGTAGGGAGAAACCCAACAAACAAATGTTAGAAAAAGTACTGATGTCAATGAATCTATTCTTAAATGTCAAAGTTTGATACTTTTGTGACGAGGGAAAGTAGATGAAGAATGGCACACTAAAACTAAAGGATTTCCTTGTGTGCATCATCCAAGGTATGAAAAGTCGCTGACCTGATGTCACAGAGTACTGCTTGTCCTTAAAATGGAAGAACTGAGGCAGCCTGAGTTCAGTGTATCGAGAGCAAGTTAAATTTTCTCTTAGGGTTGTGATACACCAGTAGACTCAAATATAATTCCAAATGAAAGCACTGATTATGTAGAACCTTATTCCATGCACCTGAATAGTACTTTTAAGTGGATCGTATCAAATAACAAATGACACTTCTGGAAGTTGGTAAGAATAGTAGTTATCTGTGTTTTCTCTGAAAGGGTAAGGAGATTGTTATAACTTGTAATTTTCCACAGATCATTCCACACCATATACCTATTCTGTATTTGCCACCCACCTGCTTTTTTCTGTTCCTTAGCCGGGCTCATGAAGATAAGTTAACCACCAGCCTTGTACCTCCCCCACCCCTTTTATCATAGAAACATTCTGCACCTGGCCCTCAGCCCAACGCAGCCCAAGACCCCGTTTTCTGAGATAACTGTGCTCCAGATGTCCCTTATAAAACTCCCTGGACTCCCACCTTGTTTTGTGAACCTCCACCCTGTTTTGCAGGTTTGGCCAATAAAAGCTGTGCCCCCCACTATCTCGGCATGCAGAGGTTGTCAGTCTCCACTGCTTCCTGCGTTGCTGGATACCAACTAAAATAAGGCACTTCTTTTTCCTCAAAGACGTCTTGCCTCAGTTTGAACAACATTCTGGGGTCTCGGATTTTGGGGTACAATAGAGATCCTGAGAGTTTCAGCACCCTGACCTCGCTCAGAAGCCCTACCACGCCAGGCACTGTGATTGCCAGTCTGTATGCTTTCTCCTCCCCTGCTTACCACACTGCAGTCTGAGAGGTAATTTCCTCCTCTGTTGAGCCCTACAGGGGCCTCAATAAGACCAGTTCTGTTTTGTTGTCCTTGGCAAATTCATTCACCGTGGTTTGGTTTCTTCCTCTGTAAATGGGGATATTACCTACTTCTGAGAATTAATGTGAGATGAAATGAAATACCAACTATCGATGCCTCGTACACAGTCTGACACACTATAAGTGCTAAATAACTGTTAACTACTATTACACAAGAATATACTAAATTTAGTTCGAAGGCCTTATCCAAATAAAGTTTGTAAACTACAATAAATACAGTATTTGTGTACTAAAGGGGAAGGGGTAGGTTTTAGTTTTCCTCTAGAATAAAAATTTCAGAATCCTTAGTCCTTTGGATTAAAAAAAAATAAACAAACATAGACTAAGTACAAAAAGTTTTATTGCCAGACTTCCTAATTGTGGCTTCCTTAGTGCCATGGAAGAATCTAGAAAATGGAGAGCCAGAAGTGACGTACAAAATCATGGGAAACTACGCCTTGTGTTGTGCACTGGTTTCTCAAGCACTGCCTAGTTAACATCACATTGCCGTGTTTGGGGAAATGCACCATTGCTTTCTTCTCATGGTGTCTACCCTATTATCTCAATGCAGTTCTCCTACAGTACATAGTAGCCTGTCACCCATAAGAAGCAACCTAGTTAGTCATGGAGACCACAAAGAGATGCTTCTGAGTTTTTCTTTTTGTTTTGTTTGTTGTTTTGTTTTGTCTTGTCTTTTTTTGAAACAGGATCTTACTATGCAGTTCAGGCTGGCTTTGAGCTCACTCTGTAGCCCAGACTGGTCTCAAACTTGCAAAGGTCCTCTGGCCTCAGCCTCCTGAACACTAGGATTACAGGTGTGCACCACTGTGTCTGGCTGGGTTTTCCCTTTTGATGTGTCATCTGTCTCTCTCTGCTGTCATAGCGGCTATCCCTTCTCAGTAACTCTGTTGAGAGGCATGGAGTCTAGGTGCACACTCACTTATTGGCACAAAGTGTACCACTTTGACCTTTCCATTAATAGCTGGCTCTGCCCATCAAGAGATATACATTAGGGGTACAAGTATCCAGATTCTGATTTAAAATTCATCAGGGAAGAGGATGACCTTATCCTTACTGAGAAAAACCAGCCTATTTCTGTAAGTGTTACAGTTGTTTAGGACAACACAGTCGATGAGAATGACTATCAACAGATTGCTGCCACTCAGGAGAACAGAGCCCATTCCAAATGTATCTGTGTAGTCCCTTTTTCAAATCTTTCTAACAGCAGGCTCTTTAGAAGCTAATTCATTCTCTAAACCAATACAGTAAATACTTTAAGCTTGTGGACTCTACTTTCTCTTGTAACAACTCAACTCTGTTCTTGTAGTAAAAAACCATACACAAACAGAAATGTGCCTAGATTTGTCTTGAAATATACCAGATTTGGCTTGTTTGAGCAACAGTTTGTTAACTCCGGTCCCAGTAGCAAGATAAAAATCTTCAAAGGATACCAATGGCCAAAAGTGACTCAAAAAAAGTACTTGAATATCTTTAAATTAAAAACAAATGTGTAAGCTATCCCTAACCAGCTCCGATTGCACGGCACACACTAACATGATGACCAGCTCAGATGGCAGGGGCCAGCCTGCCCCACCCCTGCTTGTACTCCAGTAGTCAACAGCAGGTTGGGGAGTGCAGCAATCCCTAGCCAACACGCTTCAGAGTAATTATAACCAATACAGGAAGTGCCACTATCCACTTGTCTGGAAGAAACCAGGACTATGACAAGAGGAAGAAACAAAAGGCAGTCTTCAGCCTCCAACCCAAGCAGCACTGGCTCAAGAGGGGCCAACTAACAGAAGAGATTGGGAGTTGCACACTTAACAGTTTCTGAAGCAACAGCATCTGACATAAACAACTTTGTGAAATTATAAATGAACTTAAAACAGAAATATTAATACATGTAAAGAAAGATATAAGAAAAATAATAAATGCTAAGCACCTCTAATAGACATAGATGGAAGAATAGAGGAGCATAGAAAAAGGAGGGAAACTTGATGAATATAAAAAAAATTTAGAATACATGGAACAGATTCATAGAGATTATCAGGAAATTAAAAACTCCACTGAAAGCTGGCAAAACTGCTTGAAAGAACATGACAGGTTTGCAACTTGTGATCACAAAAGGAAAGATCTCTTAAAAATAACAAGGAAGTAACAATACAAAGACTAGAAAATGACAGGAGGAACTATAACTTAAGAATAAAAAATGTGAGTGAAGAAGCAGGAGTAAACACAAATAAAATACAAAGGCTATTTACAGAAATAATGAAAGAAAACTTCCCAAACAAAGGAAAAGGAAATGATCTTCAGATATATGAGGCATACAGAACTCCAGCCAGCTATAACCAAAATAGATCTACACCCAGACCATAATAATCAAGATCCCAGAAATTCAACACAAGAACAGAGTATTAAAAGCCGTCAGAGAAAAAAACATCACCTATAAAGGAAAACCCATCAGAATCATGACAGACTTCTCGACACAAACTATCAAATCAAGAAGAAGAGCTTGGAGTGAATTATTCCAAGCTCTTAAAGAAAATAACCTTCAACCCAGATTGATGTATCTTGCAAAACTGTCTTTCAAAATTAATGGAGAAACAAGATACTTCCATGGCAAAGTTGAACTGGGAGAGTTCATAACCAGCAATCCAACCCTACAAAAAATACTGAAGAACATTCTAAAGAGAGAGAAAAAAAGACCATGGTTTCAGGAACAATGGCAGAGGGGGCTCACTGAAAGGGACTGACATTGGAACAAAAGGGAAAGTAGGCAACCAACGGCAGAAAAATAGCATGGCAGGGATGAGGCAGAGAAGGTTGGCCATAGCTGCTAACATGGATAGCCTTGATACTCCAATAAAAAGAAACACTGGCAGAGTGGATCAGGAGATAGGGTCCATCAAGAAGCTCTATATAAGAAATATATTTAATCTGAAAGAGGGTTTGTGGACTGAAAGTCAAAGAGGAGAAAATAATGCTCTATGGGACAGGGAACCAGAAAAAAGTGGGGGTAGCTCACCCATCAGCTGAAAATTGGTTGGAAGGACATGACACTTCTATACAATGGAGATCTACTTAGCTATAAGGAAGGAAAACTTTGAGGCTCTTGTAGATAAATGAATACAACTTGAGATCATGCTCAGGTGTAAAAAGATTCAGAATTACTTAGGTGAATAGCGGTTTGCCTCCCTAATCTAAAAACTAAAGGAGTTAGTGGGCTACAAAATGTACTATGCACCTTGTGAAAGTGAAAGGGGAGGAATTCTCTAAAAATGGAAGGCAGAGGACATTGCTAATCTTGTATCATGATTTGAAACCCATATTGCTTTCATAGCTCTGTTTAGTTTGGTTTTATTCTGTTCCAGTTTGTCTACTTGTAGTAGATTTGAGGATATAGACAACTACTCCAAAGGTAGTAGGATATACTATGGTAACCATTTTTGATTTGCTATTAACTTAATTTGAAGCCCTTTAGTGCTTTCACTATCTTGTTTTGACTGATTTTACCGGAATCTGTCTTATAACTACTTTGAAGACAATAAGATTCACTATGATAACCATTCTGGTTTGACTATTATCTATTATATTATATCTATTATCTTATATAGGACTATTATCCTATAATGTCTCCAATGTATTGTTTTTATTGATTTTGTTCTGTACTGCTATGTTCAATTTTATTTTGCCTGATGACATAGGCAATTCTATTGAAGATAAGAGACATTATAGTAACGATTGTTGATCACTTTGTATTGTGGTTTTAAGTCATGTACTATGTCCATCCTTTTGTTCTGACTGACCCCATTTTGTTTTCTCTCATTTGGTTTTATTCTTTTCAAAATAAATAAATGAAAAAAATAACAGCAAATATGTAATTTAAAACTTTCTCACAAGAAGGGAATCAAGGCAGTTTCACTGGAAACTGTCCAACATTTTTAAAAGTGCCAATTCTATGCAAACTAGTTCAAAAACTAGAGGACAGAATGCTTTCTAATACACGTAAGCTGAGCACTACACTGCCTTAAAAAAAAATCAAACACAAGAAAATTACAGTCCAATATCCCTCATGGACCTAGAGGCATTGACACTTAAAAAAATGTTAGCAACTGAAATCAAGAAATATATAAAAAAGAGCAATAATACATCATGAACAAGAGGGTTTATTGCAGGATTGTAAGAACAGTCCAGTAATCAACCAATGTAATTTACTGTTGAGAAGAGGAAGAGGCAGGACAAAACAATACAGTCCAAATGAAGTTATTAGCAAACCTGATAAAGTTCTCACTAACCTGGGAGGCAGAGAGAAGTGCTATCTTACACACTTCTGACAGGAGATTTCTAGGAGACTTAGCAGGGGACTTTTGATCCCCTTTTTTGGTAATCTGGCCATTTCACCCAGGAAACTGAAGGTTAAACAAACAGATATCCTGACATGGCAGGCTTTGTTCAAGATGCTGCTGCTCCTGTCCAGTATAGGGAAATGGCTGCCATCTCTGGTCTGGCTGCTTATTGCTGATGAGGGCCATAATGGGGCTATCAGGCAGACTGCAGCGTACTTGCTATTTTGAGAAGTTTTGGGGTAGTTGCCATGGAGATGGCCACTGTGCATTCCTGAAAAAAAAATCTTTATAATAAATTGACTGTAAGGATCGGGAGTTTAGCTCAGTGGTGTAAATGCCTGCCCCACAAGTGTGAGGTCATGAGTTTGAACAATCCCTGGTACCAAATAAATAAATTGACTCTAAAAGGGAGACATAATAAAATAGGGGCAACAGCAATGAGAGATATCAGAACAAGAAACAATGGAGAGGGAGGAACAGGATGTTTTGTAAGCCAGTATCTAGGAATCTTGAGGCTCAGTGATTGAGCCTCTTGGCTCCATCTTTGTCCCCAGTTTATTAGCAAAGAAGCAACAGTGTTCTGGCAGGAGGGCATGAATGGCTCCATGTGAGTCTGTAAGGAATTACCTTAGTCATTTTGAAGGACTATAGAAGCTAGGGAATTTATCTGGTCTTGAAGGTGTCGTAGAAAAGTCTAAGTCTAGGTTTTCTAAGTCC
This sequence comes from Cavia porcellus, assembly GCF_034190915.1. Taxonomy (NCBI): domain Eukaryota; kingdom Metazoa; phylum Chordata; class Mammalia; order Rodentia; family Caviidae; genus Cavia; species Cavia porcellus. Next base: position 3,457,213 of record NW_026947493.1, read on the forward strand.
CTCTGCTACTTCCTCTGAGAGATAGGTGAATTCAGAGAGGGAGCCTCCTGGACTACCTAGTCTAGAAGCCATTCTGGTCAGAATTCCAACGTTGGCTAATGCGTCAACTGGACTACATGCTGAGCTCTGAAATTGAGACAGGAATGGGGCGATTAGATGTGGCATATTGAGAGTGCAAGAAAGGTGACCCACTGTGCCGGTCACCATCCAGTGTGTGGGAAGACAGACATATGCCTGGGTACCACATATCTCAAAGACACCAGAATAAGAGGAGGTATTCAGCGAGGTCAAACCCAGAAAGGAGGAGGAAATCAGAAGGTGAGTTGTGGAGAAGGTCCTGGACAGCCTTGAACTTATGCCATATATGAAGGAAGAGCTAAAGGCTGTTACTGTCAGGAGAGAAAGATGACACTGGCTGTAGTGTTTTCGGCTACAAGAGGCAAATTTTTTACTTAAGGCTTAACTCTCAGGTGTATTGAGATGTTTGCACCCCTGAATACCACCAAGGACTAAAATGGTGTATATTACTTTCTCTTTGCTGAGACAAAATATGCAACACCCAAAGTTAAAGGAGGAAAGGTTTATTTGGCTCACAGTCTGTTGAGGTTTCAGTCCATAATTAGCTCCAAGACAGGGTAACACAGCAGAGGAGAAACAGTTCATTGTGGGCAGAAAGCAGCAAAGCAAGCAAGGAGCCTTACAGGTTTTTTCTGCCTCTTTCATACTGTATGCTAGGCTACTGGAATTAGAAAGGTGCCAAACCAATCAGTAGACTGATTTAGTAATCAGACACCCTAAATTTCAGCATCATACACTCTAGATTCAGCCTGCTCTGAAAAGGCCCCACCTATTGATATAAGGGAATTAAACTCCCCTGCTACATGTCCAGTACAAGTTTGTGTTCTCTAAAATTTAAGAATGAATTTTAGGAACAACAGAGGTTATTATATAATATATTTATTGAGAGAAGGCAAGTTTCTGTCTGAGAAAGAGAGACAAAGGGGTCCTGAGTGTGTTGCCAAAGACTCTATCTTCTCTAGGGACTTCTATAGTAAAACCATGAGGTGAGATGGATCCAAAAGGGGAAAACTGGCAACTCACAGGCAGATGGACATGACGTGGGACAGAGCTACAGTCAACTTGTTGTTCAGGAACAACGGATGTTCAGGTAAAATTGACCAAATCAGTGACAAGTGGGGAACCAAGTCATGTAAGCAGGCATTGTGGCTCTTCCTGTAGGGGTTTGGGGTGGTGACTCCTGGCTTCCTCAAGGTGATCCATACCTATTTAGAATATCCCTGGTGTTTATATTTAGGGTGTGGATGTATTTGTTTTGCCTTTTGTCTTGGGATCTGGCCATAGAGGAGAGACCTCTGTCTCCTCCAAGGTCACAAGACATCTGGTCCTCTGTGCTGGCTCCTTTGAGGGCCTAGCTCTGTCTGACTACATAAAATAATATTACCTGTAACTAACTCAGCTGCCTATAACACTATGACCACATGAGACTTTGAGAAGGCCTTTAGATACAAACCATAACAAGGTGTATTTTAGGAAATCCTTTCCTCTATTTGGCTTTCTTTTTTTTTTTTTTTTTTTTTTTTTTTGTACTGGGAATTGATCTCAGGACCTTGCACTTGCCAGGCAGGTGCTATGAGCCTGAGCTATATCTCTGACTGTTTGGAAATAATTTTGATGTGGTGTAGTTTGAACTGCCTTGAAAGGAAGTATACTGAGATACCTGTAAACAAGGATTCATAAATGATTAACATTGTAGTGATCAAAAGATTGGAGGAATTGGATTGTAGTTTCACAGAAGTAAGGTGAGAGAGCTGATTGAAGAAGTAGAGTTTTCTTGTAGTCTGGTTAGGGAGAGCAGCTTCATAGACCAGGTATAGTCCTGACAGTGATGGGCCCGAGATGAGCCTTTGGGAGTTGTAGCATTTTAAGGGTCAGACAGATTCCTGTTTGTACTCCTGATAACCTAATGTCCTTCAGCCAGGGGTACTCTTGGGTTTGGCTTTGTGTGGGTGCGATGGATCCCAGGCACTTTTATTATTGGTTCCTTGTGTATTATCACTGTGAGTTTGACAGTCTTTAGTTAAGAATAAACAAACTTTACCAACAGATTAAAGCATGAGTACTACAACAGAAAAGCAGATTGGAAAAGGAGTCATATCCAGACACTGTTTTTAAGGGATTGACATAGCAATTGTAACCAGCTGGCTCCCAAAACTGTCTACAGGGTTGACTGCAAATTGTTAGTGGGGAGCCACTGACAATAGTGATTAGCCACTAGTAGTGATTAGAGCCTACTTTGTGTGTATTACTATTGCTTTTATATCTTGTTAGTTGTTCTTTGTGTGTGTGTGTGTCTTTTTGAGACAGGGTCTCATTATGAATTCAGGCTAGCCTTGAGCTCACTTATCAACCCAGGCTGGTCTTCAACTTGCAACAATCCTCCTGCCTTAGCCTCGAGTGGTACAGGAATGTACCACTATGCCTGGCTATTATTGGTTATACTTTTCTGCCAAGTTTTCAAGCCCAATTCAATCAAAATTAACCTCATTATCTATCAGTATCAGTGGCTCCTCAGCCATTACTTTTGGAACCAGGTTCAGAGCCTCTCAGCTCTTCTTTCACTGTCAGTCACCAGGAAGGATCACAGTCTTGTTTGACAATGTTCTTCCCATGAAGCATGGCTGATGCCCCTCCTTTGTGGAACACTATACATTGGTTGACTTCTCTGGAGTCCAACTATCTCCTTGTTTAGGAGGTTGGGTGACTCACCAAAATTGTAGGAGCCTATAGAAAGATTTTGTAATGTGCCAGGTCCTTGTTGATCCTTGTTGACGGTTAAGGCCAAAATATTGGCTGTCTTCTTAACACAGCTACCTTTGTTAGCTCCTGTCTCCAAACCTTAGTTGTTGAACATCCAGGAGATCATTTTCTTACCTAGGTAGCAAGTACCCTGATTAGGGAACTATTATTTTGTGGTCAACTGTGGTTGTCTTAGAAATTGTTTTTTTGTGGGTTTTTTTTGTCTTTTTCATTTTTATCGGTACCAGGGATCGAACTCACGACTGCCTACTTGCAAGGCAGGCGCTTATGCCGCTGAGCTAAATCCCCAGCCCCTTGTCTTAGAAATTGTATTCCTGTAGAATGTTAACAGATAAAGTTTTATAGACAAAACTTGAGATTAAGGATAACAACATTTTGCATAACAATGACATCATATTACATGAATGAGTACCTAAATCTCATTACCAATAGCTGGAACATCAGTCAGGGAAAATCAGATATTTGAGCCTAAAAGTTTATCACCATAAACAACTTTAGCATCAAAGTTGCCATTATGATAAGATACTTTTCAGTTTCATAGCTTTGAAGACCTGTGCACTTAGAAAACAAATACATGTAGTGTACCGTGAAGTCAGCAATAATGAGTGTCACAAGTGCTCAAGAAGACAACTCTGCCTTATTTCCCATACCAGTCTAGGCATCCTTGCTAGTCATGCAGAATGGCTTATGTCAGTATTAGAAATGAGAGTTAAGACCTTTGTCTGAAAGCAACAGCTAGACTGGAGAGGAGAGTTGGGACCTGGGGAGGATGTTTTTTAGGTTGCTGCATTGTAAATCTGGCTGGTTGTCAACCCTAAGTCGGCCTTGAAAGTATCTTATCTCTACTGAAGCAGCAGAAGAACAAATTAACCCTGTAGAGCTGGGAATATAGATCAGCTGTATGAGTGCCTGCCTGGCAAATGCGAGGTTGTAAATTTGCTCACCAGTACCAAAAGCAACAACAACAAAAAATTAACCCTTAAGAATTTACAATTATGACACAGAGATATATCATGGCATTTGTCTACTTGCTTATATATTACATTGTCAATTATATACTTATAATTTTACATGTAATATGTATTATTTGCCAGTTTTATTATATAAGCTATGGACCTCATGTCCATTAAGAAATGTAGCTCTACTGCAAGTTACACAAATGTAATTAAGTAATTGTAGAACATAGGACTGTTCACTCTGTGATGTCAAGTGCAGAATGTGCAGTTAACTGGTGATTTTCTCATACTTTTGATACTACTTGCTCCTGTAAGTTTTTTAGAAAGACATTGGTGGAGTCCGTATCCCTTTTGTATTTTTAATACAGTAATTGTACATATTGGCTATATTTTTGTTGAAGATGGTAGAAATGTACTATGTTTATGCTTCTACATCCAGTCTGTACAAGTTGGAAAATAAGTAAATATAACATAAAGCCTTGCCAATACTCTTTAAAAAAAAGAATTTGCAAAGCACAAGAAATATTTTAAGCATATCTATTAAACAAAAATAACCATTCAAATTGAAAGCCAAAACTAAATTCATCAAATTTTGTTTTCTTAGGTTAAAACTTTTTTTCAGTGGGAAGAGGAAGGATTGTGGGAGCAGCAGGAGCCACACTGGAGCAATTAATTGGCTCAGAGGCAAAGGAAGAGGGGGTGGAAAGTCGAGCTGCATGTGCAGCTCTCTGAGCTGTTATCTGCAGCTGAGGTGGCACTGGTGGTGGAAAGGGGAGAGTATAAGGGCCCCCAAAGAGGCAGGCAGAAGAGGGGCTGGGGAGACAGGGGAGTTAGGGCTAGGAATGGAAAGGTCAGACTTTGAGTAGCCAGAAGATGGGAGTGGGAGGTGAGCTGGGATTTGAGGGTTAGGTGATTCAAGACGGGGTGGGTGGTATGCCAGTAAGGAGAGGGTTCATCATTTGGGTTGAGATTGTTGACAGGAGTAAGGTAAGAGGGTAGGGGGGCCTTTTGTCTATGAGGAGGATTTGGAGGGAGGAAAAAGCAAGAGAGAGGTGATCACAGAGAGAGAAGAAAGCTTTGATATAGCGGATATCAGACCATTTGACATTCCTCTGGATAAAATTGTCAGGGTCCCATAAAAATATGGAAATCAAAGGTCCCATTCAGGATAAAAAAGCTGTGGTACTTCTATATAATGGAGTACTACTCAGCTATAAAGAAGGATCACATTGAGGTATTTATCAATAAATGGGCGCAGCTTGAAACCATACTCATAAGTGAACTAAATCAAACTCGCATCTGTGAACTCTGAATAGTTCCCCTAGTGTAGGAAATGAATCAAATATATAAAAGTACGTGATAACCATGATTCCCCATTATATGGCCTTGAAGCCTTATAAAATTTTCACTCATTAATTGGAATGGCTTTATTCTAGGCTGTTTGATATTATGGCCGGTGATGCAATGAACAGCTACTTTGAAGAAAATAAGACATAATAACAGCTAATGCCGATTTAATACCATCGTGTCTTAAAGCCGCACCAAACTATGGTTCTTCTGTCTCCATTGATTTTATCATGTTGTAACTTGCTGGATTTTATCGTATGTGGTGTATAAACAAAAATTGTTAAAGGCAAAGAGATAATATTGAAACCATTGATCATTTTTTCTGTTAGCTGGTTCTAAATACTCTACAATGCTTTCATCCACTTGAATGGTGTTACACAGTCTTGATATGTTTGATGCTATAGCATATGAAGTTATATTCAAATATTTCAAAGAAAAAGACACTATGGTAACTACTATTAAGTCGGGTTATTTGGTGGTGAAGCACTAGGTTACTGAAAGTGTCATGCTTTAACCTGTATTGTTATGTTGTTATGCCCCCTTTTATCTCATCCTCTCCCTTATTCATTAAAAAAATTATTTAATTTAAAAAAAATATCAACCAATAAAAAATGCTGCTGGGTCTGTAGGGAAAAAGAAACCCTTTACAACTGTTGGTTAGAGAGTAGACTAGTACAAACACTGTGGAAATCAGTGTGGAGATTCCTCAAAAAATTAGGATTAGAGGTCCCATTCAAGCCAGGTATTCCCCTTCTGTGTATCTTCCCAGAAGGATTGAAAAACATCACACCACAGTGACATATGTGCAACCATAAGATTCAAAATATACAATAGTCACTGTGAAATAGGAGGAAACTGTTCAATAAAAAGAAGAAACTAAGATAGGGGAAAAGAGAAAGGGTAGAAGGGAAAAGAAAAGATGCAAGTTAGTTATACCATTAGTGCCACTTAGTTCACTGAATAGGAAAGGCTGTGCTAATATTGATTGAAGAAATTTTTATGCCCATATTTTGTACTCGAGTGACTAAAGATAATGATGTGTAATTTATCAACAATTGTTACTTTTTCATTACTTTGTTGTGAAAATGTGTTTTACCTTTTCTTAATATTAACAAATAAAGTTAAAAAAAAAAAAAGGTCCCATTCAGCAGATCAGTGAGAGCCATTGTCCAGTGTGTACAGTGATACACTGGTTCTCAAACTCAATTCTCTCCACGATTCTGTTCACAGGCTAAACTGGACAAGAACTGAATCAAATTTACCCATAAGCTCAACATTGAACCTAACCACTGAATTTGATTTGGTTCTCACTCAACTCAGTTTGTGACCAAAATCATGAAAAGAATCAAGTTCATGAACTAAGGTACTGCTGTAATTTGACCACACAGAGGTAGAGTAAAAATAGGGTTTTAGGTTTGACATTTTCCTTAAGGCCCTCCTGGATGAGACTGCAGAGGAGGCAACTCAAGGGGCTATCTCCTAAAGATTTTGAGGGGGGAGACTGACCATCCCAGAAGGGCCAGAAAGCTGACCAGGGTCAGGAACTGAGTTCCCAGGATGTGTACAAGGAAGCAATTTGAGACCAGAGGCTATAAACTCCTGGAGTTTCTGGCTGCCGAGAAAGGCTGTCCCCCTTGGTCCACAGTCAAAATGTCCGCTTCTTCCTAGAAAGAGAACTGTTGCGGAAAAGGTGAGTAATGGGATGGGGTGGCGGTGGGATGGTCTAGGGCTTCCCTGGGTACCAAGAGAGGCTGAAGAAGGCCGTGTCATACCCTTTCAGGGAATGGTGGTCCAATCAAGCCAGTGCTGGATGTTTTGGTATGGCAAGGAGGTCCTCAGACCAGAGTTCTTGAGTATTAAGAGAAGTCAGAAAAGAGAAGACTGGCTACCTAGCCAGGCATTTGGGGCTTGGGGGCTACTCCCGAGGGTTTGTATGGGGTGCAAGGGGAAAGAAGTGGGGGGACACTTGTGATCTGGGAGTAAGCATGGGACCAGCTGCCTCTGCCCATTGCTTCCTGGCTTGAAAGACAGTCTTTGTTCTCTGCTCCCGATTCCACCTTTTAATACCAGATGAGAGACAGGAGAGGTAGAATGTGACCTCAACAATCAAAATAGGTTTATCAGCAAACCTGAGAGGGTTCTCTCTGATCTGGTAGGCAAAAGATAAAAGATGCTATCTTACCGACTTGGGTGTTTTAAAGATTTGGAAGGGATAGGTGTAGTTTCTGACAGGAGACTTCCAAGAAACATAGCAGACTTTTGATGTCTTTTTTTGATAATCTGATTTTTTTACCCAGGAAAGTAAAGGTTAAACAAACAGAAATTTACATCTGAAATGGTGGACTTTGGTCAAAATAGTGGTACTCCTGTCCAGTGTCTATCAGCTGTGTTAACAAAAAAGAAACATGATCATTTCATTAGAGAGAAAAATTTGATACAATGTAATATATATTCATGATAAAAATTCTCGGTAAACAAACAATGCAAAGGAACTTCCTTAATCTGACAAAGGACATCTATGAAAATCCTAGGAGTAATCCTTAGTGGTGAAAGACAGAACATATTTTTTTTTAAAGATACGAACGGGCAAGATAATATCCATTCTCACCATTTCTCTTCAGTTTATACTAGAGATCCTAGTTAGTGTAATAAGACAAGAAAAAAGAAACAAAAAGCATAGTTTGGAAAAGATTAAAGAAAGCCACTTTTGTTTGTTGATGACATGACTATACATTTTAAAAGTCCTATGCAGTCTTCAGAAATAGCACCAGAATGAATAGGTGAATTAGTGAGATTATAGGTAATAAGGCCAATGTATATTAGTAACAATTAGAAATTGAAAAATTGAAATCACCATTCATAACATCTAAACATGAAATACTTAGAAAGAAGCACACCATGTGTAAGAACTGGATGCTGAATACTACAAAATACAGTGGAAAGAAAGAAGGAAGTGGGGCAACATAAGACTCCCCCCCAACATAGATGCATCAAATTGAGCAGCTATTTACCCGTGAAACAATTGACATCACAGGAGCTAAGTAAACCAGGTGAGAGATCATAGTGTCTGGTAGCACATTAAGAAGGAAAGATGCATCGAGAAGGTAGGAGGAAATAATTGCCTATGCAAGCACTCCTGACATTGCCAGCGGTGCATCATGGAGGTAGTTGCCTCCTGCTTTGGGGAGGGGGCAAGAAATCAGTGCAGGCCTTGAATTTGGAACCCAGCACCAGCCCCTCTGCAATAGAACCCAGTGCTGGGCACTGCCCCACCGCTGTTTCCCCATGCCAATGCTGGGAGTTGAAGTTTCTGACTCACACTGGCCTGATAGTCAAGGGACTGACCACATCACCCATCACCCAGTGTGGAAAAAAAATTTGTCCATTGAAGGGCAGGTCAGAGAATTAACACAGAACTTTGTCTTGGAAATCAGTGCTGAGCCTGCCACAGTGAATCTCAACATTAAGCAAATTGAATGCCCCTTCTCTCTCAACCAGTGCCCACAGATGGAGCCTCTGTGCTGGCCTCAGTTGGCAGGTCGAGCCAGTAGGACAGACTTACATTTCTGCCAGCATTACTTCAGGTCTTGGGCTATGAATATACCATAGTGCAGCAGGCCATAGCACTGAGGGCCTGGTCCTGCTGCTAAGCCACAAGGTCTCTGGACTGTGGGGTCTGGAGGGAACCTGCCCTGTGGCACTTGTACCCACTCATCCTTCTCCTCCCTCAACTCCAGGCAGCACAATGCAGAATTGTTGTCTGCTTGGGAAGAAAGGGAATGTGGGTATAAACAGTTGTTCTGTTGGCCAGACTTTCCACAGTGAGACACAGTGCCTGACCAGAAGGTAGTGACCAGATGAGGAGTCTGGCCTACTTTGGCCACAGGAAGAGGCTAATGGGGATAACAATCCTTTTTAGGCACTTTCCCTGTACACTTTGAGCAGGACGCCAATTGCAGATGTGAGATAAACAACCCTCCAGTGCTGGCACAATAACAGCACATCAAGTTCAGGCTGCAGCAAACTGGGCTGAGGGCACCCTCTGCTACTGAAGTAGCAGCAGTGTTCAGAGACTCAGAAAATAAGCAGCTGGAAGGTCAGGTACACATACAACTGGACCAAATCCCTAAGCCTTCATATACAAATATTATCACATGCCAACAAGCATCAGAACATTTCAGGGAACAACCACCTCTCCTAATGGATAAAAATAAGATACCATCAATGGAACACAAAGCAACTGGTATGAATGAATTTCAAAAATTTTAAAGTAAGTCTTTTAAAGAAGCAACATAGGGCCAGGGATTTAGCTCAGCAGCATAAGTGCCTGCCTGGCAAGCACGAGGTCATGAGTTCTATCCTCAGTACCAAAAAAAAAAGCAATATAAAATTCAAAATTCTAAGAACCAATTCATTATTGTATGCGAGAAACTGAAGAGAAATGGAAGTAAATACAAAGCATAAAACAAAAGTCTATACTGGAAAATAGACTGAAAGAAAAAAATTTTTGAACTCATGACTACAGGCTTGCAAGGCAGGCGCTTACACTGCTGAGCTAAATCTCCAGCTGACTGAAATTTTTAAAAAGCAACAAGTCATCAATAGTAGAATAGATGAAATATAGGAAAAGATCAGTGAATTTGAAGACAGAATATTTGAAGATACACAGAGAAGAAAAAAGGAGAAAGGATGAAGAGGAATGAAGAAAACTAATAAAGGAACATGATTTTAACACATTTAAAACAGCAAATATTAGGTTCTAGAAGGTCAAGAGGGACTTTGGAATGCTAAATTGGTAGAAAGCAGATTCAAAAAAGATAAATGAAAATTCCCCAGATCTAGAGAAAAATAGAAATATTCCAGTACTGGAGGGACAAAGCTCTCCACTTAGATTCTATTTATGCAACTTGAACCCAAGACATAATCCATCTCCTAACTGTTAAAAACAAAGAGAGGATCATTGAAGTAGCAAGAGAAAAGAAACAGTGCAAAAGAGCCTGCCACTTTACCTGACATCAGACTTCTTAGCAGAAATCTTATGGTCCAAAGGAGAAAAATGAGATAGTCGCAGTACAAATGTAAATGACTCTGCCAGCCTAGAGTACTGAATTCAACAAAGCTAAGCTTTAGAAATGCAACTGAGATAAAGAGATTCCAAGACAAGCAATTACTGAGAAGATGATCCATACTGTACCTGACCTGTGAGGCATACTAAAGGGGGTTCTTCAAGCCAAAAGAAAGAGACCCTGGTAAGAAGTAAACAGAAGCAAGCATCAAACTCGCTGATAGCAGAAACTCTACAGACAAAGTCAGGATACTCTACTATTGTACGCATGCTGTGTTAAGCCATTTATAACTTTATGTAAAGACTAAAAACAAAATAATTTATAAGTATAATGTATCAAGTGAGGCAATGTAAAAAGATGTGAATGAAATCTCAAAAATTTAAGATGTGGGGGTAGGGTGGTTATTTAGCTCAGCAGCATAAGCACCTGCCTGATAAGTGCAAGGTCATGAATTCCATCCCCAGTACCAAAAAGAAAAAAAGAAAGCCACACAAAATGTGGGGAGGATTGGAGTATAAGTGTAGAGTTTTTGTTAATATTTTTCTTTGTTTCTTTTCCTGTTTTTATGATAAATGTTAAGCTGCTATCATTTCACAATAGCTTGTTATCATCAAAAGATATTTTATAAGCCCTCTAGCAGTGACAAAAGAAAAATTTGTATTAAACATACCAACAATGAGAAGCAAAGAATCAAAACACATTACTGCACAGAGCTACTTAGCAATGAAGAAAAGGAGAAAACCAGATATAACCTACAAAACAAACAAACAAATTAACTAACTAGAAAAAAGTAACAATATGGCGACCCTATCAAAGGAAATGATTTGAGTTCCCCAATAAAAAACAGTGAGCCAGGAATGGTAGCACTCTCCTGTAATCCCAGCATTCGGGAGGCTGAAGCAGGAGGATTGTTGCAAGTTCAAGACCAGCCTGGGCTACAAAGTGAGCCCAAGTCCAGCCTGAACTGCATAATGAGACCCTGTCTTGAAAAGAAAAAAAAATACATAGAGTAACTGTATATGCTTATGAGAAGCTCATTTCACCTAAGAGGACACATAGTCTCAAAGTGGAAATATGGGAAAGATATCCAGGTATATGTAACCCAAAAGAATGCAAAAGTAGCCATACCTATACTAGGTTAAACAGACTTTTGTGCTCATGTTTGTAGCAGCACAATTCAAAACAGTTTTCATGGGTATTGCTTATATGCCCGCAACAGATGAATGCAAGTGAATAAAGAAAATGTGGTATTTACACATGGTAGAGTACTACTCTGCCATAAAGAAAGATAAAGTTGAGTCATTTGTAGGAAAATGGATGCACTTTGAGACCATAATGTTATATAAAATAAATCAGATACACAAACTGAAATATCACGTGGTTTCTCTTATATGGGAGAGAAAGGGAATGAATAAAGGAATAAACATGCATCCTATACATGCACCAAGTCCACACAAAGAATGGAACCTTTATGTACTCCAACATGTACTAATAAAAATAAAGCTGACAAAAATAATACTTAAAAAATCTAAAGCAATACAAGCAGACAAAAAAGGTTACTCTACTATGACAAAGTAATTCAGCAAGAGGAAAAATAGTATATTTAGGTGCACTCAATATCAGAACCCTAAATGTATAAAGCAAGTACTATGTTAATAGAGCTAAAGGAAACACAGAGCAATAGCAGTGGGGGAAGAGATTCAACGTGGCTGAACAGGAGTGCAGTCATGTCGTCTTCCAGGAAAAAGAAACAAAGGAAATGCACTGTGAGGTCAGTGTGTATTGGTAGCAAATACTTGAAATCAGCAAAAGAGAGACTAAAAGGCCTAGCGTGAAGGAGGAAAAACAGAGGTGGGCAAGCGGGGAGAGAGCTTCCTACAGGATCTCTCATAGACACAGCCAGAAAGACAATTCTCTCCAGTCAGCTGTCAAAAGCACAAGAAAAAGAATGAATTCTAAAATCTGCAGGATAAAATCATCAAGTTACATTTAGGGATCTGCTTTAGAATGACAGCACAATTCTCAGCATAAAGCTTATAGGCCAAAAGGGAAGGGATGACATATCCCAAGTCCTGAAGATATTAACTGCCAACCAAGAGTATATACTCAGTAAGGCTACCCTTCAGAGATGAAGGAGAAACAGACTTCCCATGGGCAACATCACAGGGAATACTCACTACACATGTCCTAGAAGAGACACTGACGAGAGCCTTTAATCAGGATGTGAAAGAAAGCCCATGATACCATGAGAACAGTATACACAAAAGAGTGATAGGAAAAAAACCCAAACAATATCAGTACAACAAACCATTAAACCACAAAGAGAAGGGAAAAAGAGCAGTGTTCAAGACAGAAAAAATTAACAAAATGACAGGAGTCTTTACCTACCAATAATAACCTTGATTGTAGTCTTCCAATTAAAAGATGTAGGCTGAATGAATGGATTTAAAAAGATCCTACAATAAGGAGCCTACTAGAAACTGCTTTCACCAGAAAAGACAAACACAGGCTTAAGGACAAAAAATGGAATATAAACGCTAAGAAAACACAAACTTAGGGTGAGCATGTGTGTGTGTGTGTGTGTGTGTGTGTGTGTGTGTGTCTCTGTGTGTGTGTCTGTGTGTGTGTCTGTGTGTGTGTGTGTGTGTGTGTGTGTGTGTGTGTGTGTGTGTGTGTGTGTTTAAATGTACTCATGCACTGGGGATTGAACCCAGGGTCTCATGTTTGCTAGGCAAGTCTTCTACCACTCTGAGGTATATCCTCAGCTCAAGGGTAGCTAATGCAGAATTGGATAAAACCTGGCAAAGACAGCAAAGGTAATTCATTATATGATAAGGGATCAATTCATCAAGAAGATACAGTGATTGTGATGCTATATGCACCTAGTGTCGATGTAGGCATTATTACACACCAAATAGCATGAGATCTAAAACAACAATAATGAGGACCTTCATAACCTCCCTTTAAGTTGCACCTTGTGACACAGTCCTGTAATCCCAGCATTCTGGGAGGCGAAGGCAGGAGGATCATGAGTTTGATCTTAGCCTTGCCAACTTAATGATTTAGTAAGACTCTCTAACAAATAAAAAATGGGCTGGGAGAAATCCCTGATGAACCAAGAATGTATCTCAACATAATAAAAGTCATAACTAACAGTCTCACCATTTTTTTGATGATGCACACTTGTAATCCAAGCACTCAGGAGGCAGAGGCAGGAGGATTGCCATGACTTTGAGGCCAGCCTGGCCTAGAAAATGAGGTCAAGGCTACCCTGAACTGCTGAACTGCATAGTGAGACCCTGTCTCAAAAGACACACACACCACACACACCACACACACACACCACACACACACACACACACACACACCACACACACCACACACACACACCACACACACACACACACACACACACACCCTCCACAAAACCCAAAAAAACTAACAATCTTAGAACTAACATCACATTGAATGGAGCAGAAGTGAACGCTTAATATATGAAACAAGACCAGGATGCCCACCCACCCTCACCACTGTTCTTTTTGTAGTATGTTTGTTTGCTTTTTCTGTGTGTGTGGTTGTTTTAGTTTTCTGTTTTTTAATCTTTTTTCCCTTTTCTTTTCTCTCTCTTTCATGACTTAGATATCTAACTTTTCTTTTGGTTTACTTTTATTCATCTTTTTTCTCTCTTTCATCAACTATGTTGCTTGATTTTATGATACTTTCATGTGAGTAAACACATGAAACTCTTCTTTCTGGTTCACTTCAAAACTCCTAGGCTTTCTCTGTCAGTCCTTCCCTCCTGTGTCCTATAATGACTCAAAATTTTGATGATCACATTATGCCGTCCAGTCTTGCTCCTACTATATTTAACCTCTTTTATTTCTCCATCCTACCCTGTATCCTTCTTAGCCACCCCCCACAACAGGATAAAATAACTCTAATAAGTGGAAAATCAGTCCATACAAGTTCCTGGTACAACTTAGATTTTATTATATAACTGTAGACCCTGCTCCTATGACTAAAGGGATAAGTTAGTAGTTACCACAGTTTTTCAGTAGTCAGATTGTGTTTGAATCTATTGTTACTGGTAACTATATTTTACCCAGGATGTCCTACCTGATATAATCAGTTTTTCTCCCCTGTATGACAACGATTATAAGGAGTCACAACCATCACCATAGTCCAGCATCAGAGAAATGGGCCTTGAGTCAAATGCTCACATTGTTAATACATTGGGAAGGTACAGTCTTGGGATAGAGATAAAGACCAAGAACCATATACATCTAGAAGACATTTCCTAGGCAAGCCTTGATACCAGCACTAACTCTAACATAAGAAATCTACAAACATCAACACAGAAAACAAAATACAATAAAAAATAGAAAATAGAAAATGGCAAGATGAAAAAGCACAATACAATCCCAAATATCCAGCCCACTCAGGGCAAGTCCAGAGCACAAAGAGAGGAGATCAGAAACCAACCACTGGAACTTTCTGAAATGATTACAGTAGAAGTGAAAAAACAAATAGAAGAGGCCCCAGAAAAAATAATCTTTATCAAAGGTAAGGTGACTAAAGACATCAAGCAGTCACTGGAAGAAAGATAGCCTCTTTAATAAGATTAGAATTGGATCCATATTTTTCACCATGAATTAAACTAAATTTGAGATCAGTCTAAGATCTAAATATTAAACATTAAATGGAAGATAGAATAGATAAAATTCTTGAATTTTAGTGTAGGCAAAGACTTTAAGAATAAAACCCAGATCACATGGAAATTATCACAGAGAAACAACTGGGATCTTATTTTACTAAAAAGATTTTGCACAGTGAGAAACCACCAACAGAGTGAAGAGACAACCTGCAAAGTGGAAAAAAGTGTTTGCCAGCATTCCTTGGGCAAAGGATTACTATTGATAACGTAAAAGAACTCAAAAAACAAAGTCAAACCTCACAAATTTAAAGACCCAACCCAAAACTGGCATCTGAGATGAATATACACTTCTCAGATGAAGAAATACAAACAGCAAATAAATATATTTTAAAATGTTCTACATCACTGGTTATTCAAGAGATACAAACTAAAACAACACTGAGACTTTATCTCACCCTGGAAAGAATGGCTACTATCAAGAAACCAATAAGAAATGCTGAAGGGACTGTGGTGAAAAAGGAACACTTTGCCACTGTTGTTGGGAGTGTAGACTGGTGCAATGACTGTGGCAACCAGTGTGGAGATTCCTCAGAAAACTAGGACTGGAGGTTCCACTTAGATCCATCTATTCCTCATACCACAGTGATATATGTACACCCATATTTATAGCAGCACAATTTGTAACAGCAAGATCTTGGAAACAACCCAAATGCCCATCAACTGGGGAATAGATTAAAAAATGTGGTCTTTTTATGCAGTTGAATACTACTCATCCACAAAGAAGGATAAACTGCAGACTTTTATAGCTAAATGCATATAACTTTTTTTTTTTTGTCTTTTTCCTTTTTATCGGTACCGGGGGTCGAACTCACGACTGCCTGCTTGCAAGGCAGGTGCTTATGCCGCTGAGCGAAATCCCCAGCCCCTTAAATGCATATAACTTAAGAACATACTCATAAGTGAAATAAACCAGGCACACATGTGGAAACATTGCATTGTCTCCCTACTGTGAGAAGCTAAAAGAGTAAATAAGATCCAAAATGTACAATGGATATTGTAAAATGGGAAGAAACTTCAAAAGGAAAGAGAAACTGGAATGGGAGAATGGAAAAAAGAAAGGGAAAAGATATACATATATATGATATATAAGGATATTTATATATAGTTATACTACTAGTTTTTCTTCATCCATTGAAAAGAAAGATTTGTTGGGATAATTAAATCCTGATATACTCAATAAATAATTTAAAGATAAAATTATGCAATGCATGAACAATTGTTATCCTATTATCTTGTTTTAACATTTTGGGTGTTTTTTTCTCATTAAAATAAAAAAAAAAACTTTGTGCTAGGATTGCTTGGACAATTATATGCCTATATCTTGTACTCTGAGCAACTATTTTAAAGGTAACAATAAGATTAACCACTGCTAATTTTCTATGATTTCATTTTGAAATTTGTTTTACCTTTTTTCTGTTTAAAATAAAATTTAAAAAAAAAATAATCTCTAAGGTGCAAAAAGAAATAACAATCAAAATGAAAGACATTAAAGTAGACTTAAATTTTAAAAAATAGAGCAGCTCAGGAAATCACCAATGCCCAACAGAAAAAAAAATAGAATCAATAAAACAGATGTAAACAGAAATCTAGGAGATTAAAAACTCCATTCAAAGTATAAGCAACAGATTGAATAAAGGCAAAGATAGAATATCAGATCTAGAAGACAGACAAATATTGACTAGCAATCAAGAAAAGAAAGATCTTAAAAACAGCAAAAGATTAAAAAAATCAATCCAACAGCTACAAAATGAAGCAAAGAGGAGAACCACCAACATCTCCTGAGATCCACATCATGCTGGAACTTAGAGTGCTGGGAAACCAAGCAAGCAGGTTGCCTCCCTGGTAAGCAGCTTTGGTGTGGCTGGCTGCAGCCCCTCCAGGGGAGAACCATCAATGTCTCCTGAGTTCCGCACCATGTTGGATCTTAGGACGCTGGGAAACCAAGCAACCAGCTCACCTCCCTGGTAAGCAATAGTGAGTCTACTGGTGCATAGGCTGAGAGTCAAACATCCAACTTCCCCTGTCCCCCGCTAGCAAATGGGAACCAGAGATCTGAGCATCTCTTGGGAGGTTGGCCATATGCAATATAGCAAATAAGGGGGATTTCCTTCTACCGTCTCTTTGGAGGCAAATATTTTTACTAGTTTTGCTTTATTCTGATTGATAGTACTGCTTTATTCAATATTCTGTTTTGATAAGTTCTATAATGTTCTGTATTTCATTTTATTTTGCTATACGTGGTTGAAAGAACAACCATTGTGAAGATAATGAGACACACTGAGATACCTATTACTGTTATCCTAGTAACCTGCCGTGAAGTTCTGTACCAGTTTCACTACAGTGTCTCAACTGACTTTGTTCTGTCTTGTTCTGTGGCATTTTACTACCTTCAAAATAAAAAAAAATTTTTTAAAAAAAGATGAAGCAAAGAAGAGCAACATAAGCTTGATTGGAGACAGTGCAAAAACCATTAAAAATCTCTTCTCAGAAATATTGACAGAAAAGCTCCCAAATATGGGTAAAGAATTTGACATGCGGGGTTGGGGATTTAGCTCAGTGGCTTAAGCACCTGCCTAGCAAGCACAAGGTTGTGGGTTTGATCTCCAATACAAAAAAAAAAAAAAAAAAAAAAAAAAAAAAAGAATTTGACATGCAAATTAATGAATCATATAGAGCTCCAAATAGTCATGACTAAGAAAATACACACCAAAGCATAAAATAATCAAGATTCCAGAAATGTAGCACAAGAACAAATATTAAAAGCAGCTAAAGAGAAGAAACAAATCACCTATAAATAAGAGCCAATTAGAGTCACAACAGATTTCTCAAAAAAAAAAAAAAAAAAAAAAAACCCTCAAATCAAGGAGAGCTTGAAGTGAGGTATTTAAAGTCCTAAAAGAAAATAATATTCAACCCAGATTGATGTAAAACTGTCCTTCAAAATCAATGGAGAAATGCTATTTTCATAATAAAGAACAACTGAAGAAATTCATAAGCACCAAACCAGCTCTTCAGAATGCTTTGAAAAATATATTAAAAAGAGAAAATAAAGATCACAAGCACGAGAACACTAGTAGAAAGAAGCCCCTAGGCAGTGAAAGCAATTGAACAGAGAAGAAAGATGGAATGAACAATAGGACAATAACATGAAAAAGATAAACCAAGACATAGCAGTTATAACTATCAATGTAAATGCTCTCAATTCACTAATCAAAGAAACAGACTGGCAGATTGGATCAAGAAGCAAGATCTAACAGTATGCTACATTCACCAAACACATTTAACCCCCAAAGAAATTCATAGACTAAAACTCAAAAAGTGGAAAACAATACTTTCTGCCACAGGAACCCATAAAAAAGCAGGTGTCTCTATTCTATTTGCAGATGATATAAATTTTAAGCCAAAACTGATCAAAAGAGACAAAGAAGTTCATTACATACTTGTTAAGGGAAAACTGCAGAGGAAGAGATAACAATTATAAACATATATGCATCAAGTACTGGTGCACCCAACTACATAAAATGAACGTTAATAGACATGAAATATCAAATAAGCACTAACATGATTGTAGTGGGGAACCTTAATACCCTACTCTCACAGAAAGATCAACTAGACAAAAATATCAACTAAGAAATGTCAGAATTAAACCAAGCCTGTGAACAAATGCACTTGGTAGATGTCTACAGAGTGTTCCATCCCAAAATATCAGAATACACATTCTTCTCGGCTGCACATGGGACATTCTCCAAAATAAACAACATATTAGCCCATTAAACATGCTTAAGTAAATGTAGAGGAGTAGAAATCATCCTATGCATACTGTCTAACCACAGTGCAATGAAACTGGAAATCAGTAGCAAAAGAAAACACAGAAACTACATAAATACATGAAAGTTAAACAATGCCCATCTGAAAACCAATCACAGGGAAAATTAGTGACAAAATTAAGCAGTATCTACAAGTAAATGATAATGCTGGCACAACATATTGGAACTTATGGGTCACAGTGAAAGCAGTCCTACAAAGGAAATTTATAGTGATGAGCTCTCACATCAGGAAAATAGAACAGGCTCAAATAAACAACCTAATGTTGAACCTCAAACTTCTAGAAAAAGAACAGATCAAAGCCAAAGCTTGTATGAGGGAAGAAATTATAAAGATAAGAGAAGAAATTAATGCAATTGAGACAAAGAAAACAATACAAAGAATCAAAGAACTGAAAAGTTGGTTCTTTGAAAGAATAAATAAAATTGATAAATCATTAGCCAACCTCAAAGAAAAGAGGGAAGAAAAAAATTCAAGTAATTAGGAATGAAAGTGGCAAAATCACAATGAAGCCTACAGAAATCCAGAAGATCATCAATATCTACTTCAAGAACCTGCATTTTAATAAGATAGAAAACAAAAGAAATGGACAGATTCCTAAACACAGTCAAATTGTGTAAACTAAATCAAGAAGATACAAAAATTCTAAATAGTCCAATATCAGCCAATGAAATTCAAAATGTAATTAAATCTTCCCAATAAAGAGGAATTTTACGAGAAATTTAGAGAACTGAAAATTTAATTACATTGAAAATGTAATTAAGCTTTTTATTTTAAAAAGGGTAAAATTAAACATAACAAAACAGATCATAAGAAAACAATTTAAGAAATACAGATTTCAAAGCAAGACCATCGGAGATCTTCATGGTCTATCATATTGTCTCTTGTTTTCTTCCAAATAGTTTTCCATATCTTCACACACAGTGAATACATATCGAACAAAATAGTACTAAACTGCTCAGAACAGGATGATGAAGGTATTTTAGGTCTTCAAGACCAGACAATAGGGAAGTCAACAATGGCTGCTATAATGTCTCTTATTCTCTTCAAAGTAGCTGTCCATACCTTTACGTATGTTGAAATTAAACAAAAGAAAATAGACTAATATAACTCTGGACAGAAAATAATAGTATTGCTAGATTTTATATCATAATGCTACAGAATTAGCGCTGGGTATCTTAGTGTCTCTTTTTCTTCAGAATATCTATCCATTACATCATGAGTTATCTGTTCTCGTAAACTGTTTAGAAGTTCACATGCGTGAATCTCTACATGTATACCTATCCTTTCTGCATTATAAGGAAAAACAGATCAAAACAAGACAACAAAACAAATTCCTAGAAAAACATGAAACAAAAAAGACATATAAAACCACAATACTAGGTGATCTACAGTAGTTACTATGATGTGCCTTGTTATTTTCAATAGAAGTGTCTATATCATCAGGCATAATATATAATTGAACATAGCACTACATAGCAATATTAATAAAAACACAACATGGTAGACATTATAGGACTTCAAAAGCAGTTAATAATCAAACCAGGATGGATATCCTATTGCATCTTGTCATCTTCAGAGTAGTTGTCTCTACTCTTAGACTTGATTCTATCAAGCATACTAATTTCCAATAAAATCAGTCAAGACAAAACAGTGATCTAACAAACCAGATGAAAATGTAATTAAGTCTTACCAACAATGAGGAATTCTGCCAGAAATGTAGAGAAGAACTAATGCCACTAATACTCAAACTGTTTAAGGAAATTGAAAGGGGCTGGGGATTTAGCTCAGCGGCATAAGCACCTGCCTGGCAAGTGCAAGGTCATGAGTTTGATCCCCAGTACCAAAAAAAAAAAAGGAAATTGAAAGGGAAGCAATACTTCTAAAATCACTCCGGGAAGTAAGTATTATGCTGATTCTAAAGCCAGAGAAGAACCCAATGAAAAACAAAACAAAGAAAACAACCACCACCAACAAAACAAAACCAAACCTAACCCTACAGGCCAATTTTTCTAATGAACATAGATGCAACAAACCTCAATAAGATACTGCCATACAGAGCACAGCAAATCATAAAGAAGATTATACATTCATTCCAAGAATGCAGAAATGGTTCAATATATGCAAACCAACAAATGTAATACAGCATATTAACAGAACCAAAGGCAATGTAAGTCCTAGAATTCTGATAAAACTACCGAAGGCATTTTTTCTTCTCACTATGAAGTTGAAGTGAAGCATAAATTATGTCAGTGGACTTCTGAATTCAATGTTGGTTTGGCATATTTGCTGGGACTCTTGCTTTTGATGCTTGAGAGCTTGCATCTATTTTGTTTTCTTCTAATCTATAGTTTAAGATCTGTTGAGAGAAGAATCATGAAGACGAGGGTATAGGGGGAGCAGGAGGACAAGGGGAATCCTGCTTTTGTGCCCTGGCACTACACATTCCACAGATCTCACCAGAGCAGAGCACTTGGCAGCATGCTGACAATTTAGTTCTAAAAGTGCTGTGAATTCCTGATGGCCTTTGAATTGGTCCCTTGGTTTCTTTGGGTTTTCTGTATTATAGTTAATCCTTTGTAGCTCTTATACTATTTAAATCACTTTTTCTAGTAATTCCAATTACTGTCCATCCTTTTACTATTCATTTGTTAATGTGCTTTTTAATTGGGTATAAATACCCAATACAGAGAAAGACATTAAACATAAATGTGTGGATTTTCACAAACAGAACTGACCCAGAACACATAACCCAGATAGAGAAATTGAGCAAAGTGAATTAGCAAATTTGTGGAGTAGGTTGCTTTGCAGGGAACCAGTTAAGACCAGCCCACAGGCAAGAGTATGCCTATCCCAGAATTAGCTCACAGCTATCCCAGAATTAGCAGTGAGGCTGAGACTCCCTTTGATTTGAATTTAGGAATAAAACATACAATAGTAGAACCCAATATTCATGTCTAGAATTCTCTAACACTAGAAGAGTAGTATGTAAGTCAGCTTTATATACTACAATGAATAAATATTTTATCCTACGAAAAACAACTGTAATCAACATCCGCCTCCCCATTCCGACTGCACTTGGAGAACTGTGGAGTTTCCAGCAAGCAGGCAGGTGCACACTATCCCCGGAGCCCAGCCTATTTGGGACTCCTGCACCGCATGATCTGGGTGCAGAGGAAGGGCTGGGTGGATCTGGGGCACCTGCATCCGCCTCCCCTTGTGTCTGGAGGACTGTGGATATCTCAGCAAGGAGGCAAGCATCGCAGGTTCCAGAGGCCCTATGGCCTGTGGTTAAGTGCTCAGTGCAATCTGCCCCAAGCCCAGACTGTTCAGGACCCTCCAGGCTTCTGGATGCAGTGAAGTGCATAAGTGGGTTTGAGGCATCTACATCTGCCTCCCCATTCTGGCTGCACTTGGAGAACTGAGGAGCTTCCAACAAGCAGGTGGGCGCACAGTGTCCCTGGAGCCTAGCTTATCTGGATCTACGGAGTTCTAAACAGGCAGAAGAGGGCCATTGGTTCTACAGGCCCAGTGGCTTGGGGGAACTGGGTGCCAGAGTCTCAGGAGCTGCGAACATAGAAGTGGATTTCCAACAGACCCTGAGGAAGCTTTCAAATAACACTTGAAACACAGAAATATAGGAAAATGACAAAATGAAAGACCAAATTACAACCTCAAACCTCCAGCCCATCTCAAGAAACCTAGGAGTGATGTATATAGAAGAAAATATATACTATTCACCTCAAATATTGGACATAATAGCTACTGAAATTAACAAGCAACTCCAGGAAGCTTTAAAGGAATTCAAACTTGAAATAATCTCCCAGGTAAAAGAAGAAATGATGAAAGAAATGAAAGAGATTCTGAATATATCTAAAGAAAACACAGTTAAAAACTTGGAGGAACTAAACAAAAAGATAGAATCCCTAGATGAGCAATATAAGAAACAAACAGAATACATAATGCAGATGCACAGAGATATACAGGAAATAAAAAAACTCCACTGAAAGTTGTAAAAACTACCTCAATGAAAGTGAAGATAGAATTTCAGACCTTGAAGACAGGATTGCAGGAAAGGAAAGATCTTTTAAGAATAACAAGGAATCAGGAAATAACAATTCAACAACTGCAAGCCGATGCAAAGAAAAATAACATAAGATTGATAGGGATTAATGAAAAAGAAGGAGACAACATAAAGGATGTCAAGAGGATATTTAGAGAAGTAACAGCTGAGAATTTCCCAAGCATGAGAGCAGAAACCAGCATCAGGATCAGTGAAGCATATAGAACACCAAATATTCATAACCAAAATAAAACTACACCCAGACATATAATAATCACCATCCCAGAAATCCAACACAAGAATAGATTATTAAAAGCTGTCAGAGAGAAAAGACAGATCACTTATAAAGGAAAACCTATCAGAACCACAGCAGACTTCTCAGCATACACAATAAAGTCAAAAACATTATGGAGTGAAGTATTCCAGGTCCTAAATAAAAATGATTTCCAATCTAGACTGATGTACCCTGCAAAACTATCATTGAAAATTGAAGGTGAAATACAATACTTCCATGATAAAGAACAGCTGAAGAACTTCATGAACAACAAACTAACCCTGCAAAAAATATTGAAAGACAGTTTAGATACACAAAGGAAAAAACCACTAAGCAAAGCAGATAATTAAACAGAACAGAAAGATAAAGATGCAACAGCAGAGAGATAACATGTCAACAATAAACCAACATTTAACAGTAATAACCATTAATGTAAATGGTCTCAATGCACCAATCAAAAGAAACAGACTAGCAGAATGGATCAAGAAACAAAATCCAACCATATGCTGTTTACAGGAAACCCATCTAACCAAGAAGGATACTCACAGACTGAAAGTCAAAGGATGGAAAACAATACTTCATGCAGCAGGAATCCAAAAAAAGCCAGGAGTAGCCATTCTTTTTGCAGACAACGTGAACTTTAAACCAACAATGACCATAAAGGACAAAGAAGGTCACTACATACTCGTTAGGGGAAAACTCCAAGAGGAAGAGATAACTATCTTAAATATATATGCACCAAACTCCAGAGCACCCAGATATATAAAACAATGAAATGAAAACTCAAATTATCAGTAGCACAACTGTTAACAGGAGACCTTAATACGCCATTGACAGCAAGGGACAGATCAACCAGACAGAAAATGAGCAAAGAAATAACAGAACTGAATCACACCTGTGAACAAATGGATTTGATAGACATATACAGAATGTTCCACCCAACAACATCAGAATACACATTCTTCTCAGCAGTACATGGATCATTCTCTAAAACAGACCATATATTAGCTCACAGAACGTATTTAAACAAATGCCAAAGAGTTGAAATCATCCCTTGCATGTTATCGGATCATAGCGCCCTGAAATTAGAAATTAATGATAAAAGACACTGCAAAAATCCCACAAACACATGGAAACGGAATAACACAGTATTGAGTAATCAGTGGGTCACAGAAAAATTAAAGAAAAAATTAAACAATACCTACAAGAAAATGAAAATGCAGATACAACTTACTGGAATCTGTGGGATGTAATGAACGCTGTCCTCAGAGGAAAATTTATTGCACGAAGTTCCCACATCAGGAAAACAGAATGAATACAAATAAGTAACTTGATGCTACACCTCAAACAGTAGAGAAAGAAGAGCAAGTCAAGCCCAAAGCCAAAAGAAGAGAGGAAATTATAAAAATCAGAGCAGAAATCAATGCAATAGAGACTAAGAAAACAATCCAAAGAATCAACGAATCAAAGAGTTGGTTCTTTGAAAGAATAAATAAAATCAATAAGCCCATAGCCAACCTTATTTAAAAAGGGAAGAAAAAGCTCAAATTCATGCAATAAGAAATGAAAAAGGAGAAGTCACTACAGACCCAATAGAAATACAGAAGATCATCAATATCTATTTTGAAAACCTCTACTCTCAAAGGTTTGATAACACAGAAGAAATAGACAGATTCTTAGAAACATATGAAGTACCAAAGCTAGATCAAAAAGGTGTAAAACTGCTGAATAACCCAATCTCTATTAATGAAATTGAAAATGTAATTAAGTCCTTACCTACAAAGAAGAATCCAGGCCCAGATGGATTCACTGCAGAATTCTACAAGAAATACCAAGACCTAATGCCGACACTCCTCAAACTATTCAATGAAATTGAAAGGGAAGCAATCCTTCCTAAGTCATTCCTGGAAGCAAATATTACTCTAGTACCAAAACCTGAGAAAGACCCAACTAAAAAAGAGAACTATAGACCAATCTCCCAAAGGAACACAGATACAAAATCCTCAATAAAATATTGGCAA
This sequence comes from Cavia porcellus, assembly GCF_034190915.1. NCBI lineage: Eukaryota > Metazoa > Chordata > Mammalia > Rodentia > Caviidae > Cavia > Cavia porcellus. Next base: position 3,482,317 of record NW_026947493.1, read on the forward strand.
ATAGGATGCAGCAAATCATCAAGAAAATTATACACCATGACCCAGTGGGATTCATCCCAGGAATGCAAGGATGGTTCAACATACATAAATCAATAAATGTAATCCACCATATCAATAAAGCCAAAAGTAAGAATCACATGATAATTTCTGTAGATGCAGAAAAAGCCTTCGATAAGGTCCAACATTCATTCATGATAAGAACTGTACAGAAAATTGGAATAGATGGTCTTTACCTCAATATAATAAAGGCCATTTATGACAAACCTACAGCGAGCATCATACTAAATGCCCCAAAATTGAAAGCCTTTACTTTAAAATCAGGCACAAGACAAGGATGTCCTTTATCACCACTCCTATTTAATATAGTACTCAAAGTACTAGCCAGAGCAATTAGGCAAGAGAGAGAAATAAAAGGGGTAAAGATAGGAAAAGAAGAAGTTAAATTATCGTTGTTTGCAGATGACATGATCGTTTACATAGAAGACCCCATAAACTCCATTGAAAGACTCTTAGATATAATAAATAAATTCAGTAATGTAGCTGGATACAAAATCAATACTCAGAAATCAATAGCATTCCTATACACTAACAACAAAATCACAAAGAGGGAAATAAGAGAAACCACACTCTTCACACTAGCAAGCAAAAAATTAAATATTTAGGAATTACTCTTACGAAAGAAGTGAAAGACCGATACAGGGAAAATTATAATACACTGAAAAACGAAATTGAAGATGGTCTCAGAAAATGGAAAGACATCCCTTGCTCATGGGTAGGAAGAACAAACATTGTGAAAATGGCCATTCTCCCAAAACTGTTATACAGATTCAATGCAATCTCAATAAAAATACCATCAACATACCTTATAGATCTAGAGAAATCACTCCTAAATTTCATCTGGAACCAGAAGAGACCTAGAATAGCAAAGGCAATTCTAAGCAGTAAAGGCAAGGCAGGAGGCATCACAATCCCTGACTTGAAGTTATACTACAAAGCAACAGTAGTAAAATCAACATGGTACTGGAATCAAAACAGAGATGAAGATCAATGGAATCGATTAGAAGATACAACCACAACTACAAACACACTCAACCACCTTCTCTTTGATAAAGGAGCCAAGCAGTTTCACTGGAAGAATGACAGTCTCTTTAATAAATGGTGCTGGAAAAACTGGCTCTCCATTTGCCAAAAACTAAAGCTAGACCCATGCCTATTACCATGTACTAAATTAAAATCTAAATGGGTCAAAGATCTGAATATTAAAACAGAAACACAATCTATTAGAAGACAAATTGGGTAGAAACCTTGAAGACATAGGAGTAGGTAGAGAATTCATGAACAGGACTCAAACCGCACAGGAAATACTTCCCAGAATCAATAACTGGGACCACTTCTTATTAAAAAGTTTCTGCATGTCAAAAGAAATCTCCAGCATAGTGAAAAGAAAACCCACAAACTGAGCCATCGGTGTGCAGAGGAGGAGCTGCGCGGATCCGGAGCGCCTGCAGAAGCCCCTTCCTTTGTCTGGAGGAGGAAGGATCCCGGATTCCTGAGGCACCTCGGCCTATGCCCAGCCGCACCTAGCCATCTGCTTGCAGAGGAGGAGCTGGGTGGATCCGGAGTGCCCGCAGGAGGCCCTTCCTTTGTCTGGAGGACTGTGGATATCTCTGCAAGCAGGGAGGGATCACAGGCTCCTGAGGCACTGCGGCCTGTGGTGAGTACCCTAACCCGGCTGCGATCCAAGAGCTGTGGATCTACCAAGGGGCAGGTGGGCGCACAGGGTCCCTGAGGCCCAGCTTGTCTGGAACCGCGGAGTTCTGAACAAGCAGAGGAGGGCCATTGGTTTTGCAGGCCCAATGGCCTGGGGTAGAGTGGTGCCAGAGTCTCAGTAGCTGCAAACATAGAAGGGGATTTTCAACAGATCCTGAGGAGGCTTTCAAATAACACTTGAAACACAGAAATATAGGAAAATGACAAAACGAAAGACCAAATTACAACCTCAAACCTCCAGCCCATCTCAGGAAACCCTAGGAGGAATGTATTTAGAAGAAAATATATCCCATCCTCCTCATATATCAGACACAATAGCTACTGAAGTTGACAAGCAACTCCAGGAAGCTTTAAAGAAATTCAAACACGAAATAATATCCCAGATAAAAGAAGAAATGATAAAAGAAATGAAAGAGATTCTAAATATATCTAAAGAAAACACAGATAAAAAATTGGAGGAACTAAACAAAAAGATAGAATCCCTAGATGAGCAATATAAGAAACAAACAGAATACATAATGCAGATGCACAGAGATATACAGGAAATAAAAAACTCCACTGAAAGTTGTAAAAACCGCCTTAATGAAAGTGAAGATAGAATTTCAGACCTTGAAGACAGGATTGCAGCTAGTGAACAGGAAAGGAAAGATCCTTTAAAAATAACAAGGAATCAGGAAACAACAATTCAACAACTGCAAGATGATGCAAAGAAGAATAACATAAGAATGATAGGGATTAATGAAAAAGAAGGAGACAACATAAAGGATATCAAGAGGATATTTAGAGAAGCAATAGCTGAAAAACTTCCCAAGCATGAGATCAGAAACTGACATCAGGATCAGTGAAGCATATAGAACTCCAAATACTCATAACCAAAATAAAACTACACCCAGACATATAATAATCACCATCCCAGAAATCCAACACAAGAATAGATTATTAAAAGCTGTCAGAGAGAAAAGACAGATCACTTATAAAGGAAAACCTTTCAGAATCACAGCAGACTTCTCATCACAAACAATAAAGTCAAGAAGAGCATGGAGTGAAGTATTCCAGATCCTAAAGCAAAATGATTTCCAACCTAGACTGATATATCCTGCAAAACTATCATTTAAAATAGATGGTGAAATACGATACTTCCATGACAAAGAACAGCTGAAGAACTTCATGAACACCAAACCAACCCTGCAAAAAATATTGAAAGACAGTTTAGATACACAAAGGAAAAAACCACTAAGCAAAGCAAATAATTAAACAGAACATAAAGATAAAGATGCAACAGCAGAGAGATAAGATTCCTACAATTAAACAACATTTAACAGTAATAACCATTAATGTAAATGGTCTCAATGCACCAATCAAAAGAAACAGACTAGCAGAATGGATCAAGAAACAAAATCCAACCATATGCTGTTTACAGGAAACCCATCTAACCCAGAAGGATACTCACAGACTGAAAGTCAAAGGATGGAAAACAATTCTTCATGCAGCAGGAATCCAAAAAAAGGCAGGAGTAGCCATTCTGTTTGCAGACAACGTGAACTTTAAACCAACAATGACCATAAAGGATAAAGAAGGTCACTACATACTCGAAAGGGGAAAACTCCAAGAGGAAGAGATAACTATCTTAAATATATACGCACCAAACTCCAGAGCGCCCAGTTATATAAAACAATTATTAACAGAAATGAAAACTCAAATTATCAGTAACACAATTGTAACAGGAGACCTTAATATGCCATTGACACCAAGGGACAGATTGACCAGACAGAAAATGAGTAAAGAAATAACAGAACTGAATCATACCTGTGAACAAATGGGTTTGATAGACATATACAGAATGTTCCACCCAACAACATCAGAATACACATTCTTCTCAGCAGTACATGGATCATTTTCTAAAATACACCATATATTAGCTCATAGAACATATTTAAACAAGTGCAAAAGAGCTGAAATCATCCCTTGCATGTTATCGGATCACAGCGCTCTGAAATTAGAAATTAACGATAAAAGATACTGCAAAAATCCCACAAACACATGGAAACTGAATAACACACTGTTGAGTAATCAGTGGGTCACAGAAGAAATTAAAGAAGAAATCAAACAATACCTAAAAGCAAATGAAAATGCAGATACAACTTACCAGAATCTGTGGGATGCAATGAAAGCCGTCCTGAGAGGAAAATTTATTGCACTGAGTTCCCACATCAGGAAAACAGAACGAATACAAATAAATAACTTGATGCTACACCTCAAACAGCTAGAAAAAGAAGAGCAAGTCAAGCCCAAAGCCAAAAGAAGAGAGGAAATTATAAAAATCAGAGCAGAAATCAATGCAATAGAGACTAAGAAAACAATCCAAAGGATCAACAAATCAAAGAGTTGGTTCTTTGAAAGAATAAATAAAATCGATAAGCCCCTAGCCAACCTTATTAAAAAAAGGGAAGAAAAAGCTCAAATTCATGCAATAAGAAATGAAAAAGGAGAAGTCACTACAGACCCAATAGAAATACAGAAGATCATCAACACCTATTTCGAAAACCTCTACTCTCAAAAGTTTGATAACACAGAAGAAATAGACAGATTCTTAGAGGCATATGAAGTGCCAAAGCTAGATCAAGAGGATGTAAAATTGTTGAATAACTCAATCTCGGTTACTGAAATTGAAAATGTAATTAAGTCCTTACCCACCAAGAAGAGCCCAGGCCCAGATGGATTCACTGCAGAATTCTACAAGAAATACAAAGAAGACCTAATGCCGACACTCCTCAAACTATTCAATGAAATTGAAAGGGAAGCAATCCTTCCTAAGTCATTCCTGGAAGCAAATATCACTCTAGTACCAAAACCTGAGAAAGACCCGACTAAAAAAGAGAACTATAGACCAATCTCCCTAATGAACACAGATGCAAAAATCCTCAATAAAATATTGGCAAATAGGATCCAGCAAATCATCAAGAAGATTATACACCATGACCAAGTGGGATTCATCCCAGGAATGCAAGGATGGTTCAACATACGCAAATCAATAAATGTAATCCACCATATCAATAAAGCCAAAAATAAGAATCACATGATCATTTCTATAGATGCAGGAAAAGCCTTCGATAAGGTCCAGCATTTATTCATGATAAAAACTCTACAGAAAATTGGAATAGATGGTCTTTACCTCAATATAATAAAGGCCATTTATGACAAACCAACAGCCAGCATCATACTAAATGGCCAAATTTGAAAGCCTTTACTTTAAAATCAGGCACAAGGCAAGGATGTCCTTTATCACCACTCCTATTTAATATAGTACTGGAAGTACTAGCCAGAGCAATTAGGCAAGAAAGAGAAATAAAAGGGGTAAAGATAGGAAAAGAAGAAGTTAAGTTGTCATTGTTTGCAGATGACATGATACTCTACATAGAAGACCCCCTAAGCTCCATTGAAAGACTCTTAGATACAATAAATAAATTCAGTAATGTGGCCGGATACAAAATCAATACTCAGAAATCAATAGCATTCCTATACACAAACAACAAAACCACAGAGAGGGAAATAAGGGAAACTGGACTATTCACATTAGCAAGCAAAAAAATGAAATATTTAGGAATTACTCTTACGAAAGAAGTGAAAGACTTATACAGTGAAAACTATAATACACTTAAAAAGGAAATTGAAGATGATCTCAGAAAATGGAAAGACATCCCTTGCTCATGGATAGGAAGAACAAACATTGTGAAGATGGCCATTCTCCCAAAACTCTTATACAGATTCAATGCAATCCCAATAGAAATACCATCAACATACCTTATAGATCTAGAGAAATCACTCCTAAATTTCATCTGGAACCAGAAGAGACCTAGAATCGCAAAAGCAATTCTAAGCAGCAAAGACAAAACAGGAGGCATCACAATCCCTGACTTGGAATTATACTACAAAGCAACAATAGTAAAATCAACATGGTATTGGAATCAAAACAGAGCTGAAGATCAATGGAATAGATTAGAAGATACAACCACAACTACAAACACAGTCAACCACCTTATCTTTGATAAAGGAGCCAAGCAGGTTCACTGGAAGAACGACAGTCTCTTTAATAAATGGTGCTGGAAATACTGGCTCTCCATTTGCCGAAAACTAAAGCTAGACCCATGTCTATCACCATGTACTAAATTAAAATCTAAATGGGTCAAAGATCTGAATATTAAAACAGAAACGCTAAATCTATTGGAAGACAAATTGGGTAGAAACCTTGGAGACATAGGAGTAGGTAGAGAATTCATGAATAGGACTCAAACTGCATGGGAAATACTTCCCAGAATCAATAACTGGGACCACTTCTTATTAAAAAGTTTTTGCATGTCAAAAGAAATCTCCAGCATAGTGAAAAGAAAACCCACAAACTGGGAAAAGATTTTAGTGAACTCTCTCTCAGACAAGGGACTCTTGTCTAAAACATATAAAGAATTAAAAAAACTCAGACCTCCAAAATTCAAAGATCCAATCCAAAAATGGGCATCTGAGATGAATACGCAATTCTCAGATGAAGAAATGCAAATGGCAAATAAATACATGAAAAAATGCTCATCATCATTGGTCATTAGAGAAATGCAAATTAAAACCACACTGAGATACCATCTCACTCCTGAAAGAATGGCCAGGATCAAGAAAACCAACAACAACAAATGCTGGAGAGGCTGTGGGAAAAAAGGAACTCTCCTGCACTGTTGGTGGGAGTGTAGACTGGTACAGCCTTTGTGGAGGTCTGTCTGGAGATTTCTCAAAAAGTTGGGATTGGAAATCCCATTTATTCCAGCTATTCCACTTCTAGGCATATTCCCAGAAGAACTGAAAGCATCATACCACAGGGATATATGTGCACCTATGTTTATAGCAGCACAATTTGTAACCGCCCGATCTTGGAAACAACCCAAGTGTCCATCAACTGAGGAATGGATAAAAAAGTTGTGGTATTTCTATACAATGGAGTATTATTCAGCTATAAAGAAGGATCGCATTGAGATATTTATCAATAAATGGGCGCAGCTTGAGACCATACTCATAAGTGAAATAAATCAATCTCGCATGTGTGAATACCGAATAGTTTCCCTAATGTAAGTAATGATTCAAATATATAAAAATATGTGATAATCATGATTCCCCATTATGTGGCCTTGAAGCCTTATAAAATTTTCACTTATTAATTAGAAAGGCTTTATTCTGGGCTTTTTGATATGGAAATATTTGAAGCTATAGTATATGAAGTTTTATCCAAATATTTTAAGGAAAAAGACAGACACTATGGTAACTACTATTCTTTAAAAAAATTATTTAGCTATTTCTTATGTTTATTTTAATTAAGGGAAAAATTAAAAAATTAGGATATATAATAGTAACTCTTTTCGATCTCCTATTGACTTGTTTTGAAGTCCTGTGATACTCCCAAGATCTTGTTTTGACTGATTAGACTCTGTTCCATTCTGTGCGATAGTAGCAGGTCTGAGGGTATAGGCAACTAATTTGAAGGCAATAAAATTCACTAAGATGCCCATTCTGGTTTGACTATTGTCTCCTTTGGAAGTCCTGTAATGTTCACAATGCCTAGGTTTTATTGGTCTTGTTCTCCACTGTTTTGTCCAACTTTATAATATCTAATGAGATAGACAATTCCTTTTAAGGAAACAAGAGACAATGTTGATAACCATTGTTAATAACCTTGTACTCTGTTCTACATCATGTGCTATGGTCTATCCTTGGTTTTGACTGACAGCTTTGTTTTGCCATATTTGACTTTATTCTCTCCCCCCCCAAAAAAAGTAATAAGAACTAAGGAGTAATAAAATCCAAAATGTGTAAATTTTGTTGTAAAAAAGAGAGGGAGGAAAAAAAAGAGCTCTAATGGATATAACAGCAAGTGTGTTTAGGTGTGTTAAATAGCTGACTATATTAATGTTTTTGGATCATTGAACACAGCTGTTTGCAGTCTCTCTGTTTGAATGTCTACTTTGTATTCTTTGATACTGTGATTTGAGCAACTATTTCCAAGATGATAATATGTAATCTATTAACAGGTGATTTCTTACTGTTATGTTTTTTTTTGTAGTTCTGTATTATGTGTAACCTTACACTGCTTTGTTTTGTTTTGTGTTTTTCTCTTTTTCCTCTTAAATAAAAAAAAAAAGAAAACCCACAAACTGGGAAAAGATTTTAGTGAACTCTCTCTCAGACAAGGGACTCTTGTCTAACACATATAAAGAACTAAAAAAACTCAGATCCCCAAAATTCAAAGAGCCAATCCAAAAATGGGCATCTGAGATGAATACGCACTCCTCAGATGAAGAAATACAAATGGCAAATAAATACATTAAAAATGTTCATCATCATTGGTCATTAGAGAAATGCAAATTAAAACCACACTGAGATACCATCTCACTCCTGAAAGAATGACCAGGATCAAGGAAACCAACAACAAATAATGCTGGAGAGGCTGTGGGGAAAATGGAACTCTCCTACACTGTTGGTGAGAGTGTAGACACTTACAACCTTTGTGGAGGTCAGTCTGGAGATTTCTCAAAAAGCTGGGATTGGAAATCCCATTTATTCCAGCTATTCCACTTCTAGACATATTCCCAGAAGAACTGAAAGCATCATACCACAGTGATATATGTGCACCTTTGTTTATAGCAGCACAATTTATAATTGCCAGATCTTGGAAACAACCCAAGTGTCCATCAACTGAGGAATGGATAAAAAAGTGTGATATTTCTATACAATGGAGTATTACTCGGCTATTAAGAAGGATCACATTGAGATATTTATCAATAAATGGGCTCAGCTTGAGACCATACTCATAAGTGAAATAAATCAATCTCGCATGTGTGAATACCGAATAGTTTCCCTAATGTAAGTAATGATTCAAACATATAAAAGTATGTGTTAATCATGATTCCCCATCATGTGGCCTTGAAGCCTTATAAAGTTTTTACTTATTAATTGGAAATGCTTTATTCTGGGCTTCTTGATATGGAAATATTTGAAGTTATAGTATATGAAGTTATATTCAAATATTTCAAGGAAAAAGACACTATGGTCACTACTATTAAGTCGGGTTATTTGGTGGTGAAGCACTAGGTTGCTGAAATAGTCATGGTTTGACCTGTATTGTTATGTTGTTATGTCATCTTTTATCTCAATCTCTCCCTTATTCACTAAAAAAAATTATTTAGTTTTTTTTATGGTTTTTTTAATTAAGTGGCACAATTAAAATAACTAGCAGGATATATTATAGTAACTTTTTTTGATTTCCTATTAACTTGTTTTGAAGTCCTGTAATACTCCCACTATCTTGTTTTGACTGATTAGACTCTGTTCTGTTCTGAATGATAGTATCAAGTTCGAGGGTATAGGCAACTACTTTGAAGGCAATAAGATTCACTAAGATGCCCATTCTGGTTTGACTATTATCTCCTTTGGAAGTCCTGTAATGTTTACAATGTTTAAGTTTTATTGATCTTGTTTTCTACTGTTTTGTTCAACTTTATAATACCTGATGAGATAGACAATTCTTCTTAAGGAAGCAAGAGGCATTATGGTAACCATTGTTGATAACCTTGTACTCTGTTCTTACATCATGTACTATGTCTATCCTTGATTTTAACTGACAGCTTTGTTTTGCCATATTTGACTTTATTCTCTTCCAAAAAAAAAAGTAGTAAGAACTAAGGAGTAATAAAACCCAAAATGTGTAAATTTTGTTGTAAAAAAGAGAAGGATAAAAAATGCTCTAAAGGATACAACACCAAGTGTATTTAGGGGTGTTAAATAGCTGACCATATTAATGTTTTTGGTTGGATCATTGAACACAACTGTTTTCAGTCTCACTGTTTGAATGTCCACTTTATATGCTTTGATACTGTGACTTGAGCAACTATCTCTAAGACGATAATTGTAATCTGTTAACTCGTGATTTCTTACCTTTTTTTGTAGTTCTGTATTACTTGTACCCTTACACCACTTTGTTTTGTTTTTTCTCTTTTTCCTTTTAAATAAAATTAAAAAAAAGAAAAACTACTGTAGTGTCAATAAATTGTTAAAGAATATAAATTACTTTTTAAAATCTTGTAAATTTTGACATCAAACTATAAAAGTGTGGAGGAGGTGAAGGAGTAGTTTTTCTGTGTCATTAAAGTTGCCTTAAGTCTGAAATCCCTGAGATGTTTTATATGAACCTGCTGAAAACCACAAAGCAAAAATTTTCAATAGTTATAAAGACCTATAGTAGTTGAACTATTTGGAAAAAGACATGATTCAAAGCATACCATTATAGAAAAACAACAAATCACAAAGGAAAACAGCAAGAAAGTTACAAAGAGACAACGGACCTACCAAAATTTCAGGAAACAATTTGCAAAACGACAACAACAAATCTTTATCAATAATATCTCATCAGCCTTGGTCTACCAGAAATGCTAAAAGTTCTTCAAACTGAGGAAAAGAGGCAATAATGAGTAAAAATGATACATAACATGGTATAAAACTAATCACAGGTAAGAGTCATTATACAAATTCAGAACATTTTAAATGGTAAACATGATGCACAAAACATTCATATATGTAGCATGAGGCCAAATAACAAAATAATTAAAAATAATAATTACATTAATATGTTAAGAGATAAGAGATAGAAAGGCATAAAATGAGTTATCAAAAATTCAAAATGTTGGCTGGACTAGAATGCGGTTGGGGAGTTTTCTTACTACTGTACTTTCTCTTTTATTTTTGTTTTTGTTTTGTTCTTATGATTATGTTATGTTGCTGTCATTTTGTTACAGGCAGTTGAGTTAATAGATTATAGGCAGTCAGACAGGGCTGGGCCCTCGAAGGAGCCAGTGCTTAAAAAGCAGATATCAGGCTGGGGATTTAGCTCAGTGCCTCAAGCACTGACCTGGTAAGTGCAAGGTCATGAGTTCCATCCCTGGTGCAAACAAACAAACAAACAAACAAACAAACCAGATACCTTGTAACTGTGGGGGAGACAGAGACAGACACCTCTGCTGTGGGCCAGACCTAAAAGCAAAAGGTAAAACAAAATGCACCCACATACTTCCTAAGGATAAGTATCAGGGACTGATATTATAAGTAAGTCTTTATTACCATGAGGAAGCCAAAAGGAGCCACTAACCCGACCCTCTATAGGAAGAGTCCCTGTTCAGTGTTCATGCTTGCTTCCTATGTGACTCACTTCCCCATTGTCCCTGATTTAATCAATTTTACCTGAGCAATTATACTCATAATCTTGATTGACTGATCATAGTTTTGTCTCATATCATGCCTACCTTGCAGTTTCCCATTTTTTACCTATCTTGGGTCTGCTCAGCTTGAGGTTTTGCTCTATAAAAATCCCTAGAGAAGACAGGTCCTTAGCAACCTACTTGAGACCTCTTATGTCTCTCTGTCTCAGATAGAAGCTTTCTTTCTCAGTAAATGTATTGTGCTTTTAGCCTCCACTGTTCCTAAAATTCATTCTTTGATTTTAGAGAACACAAACTTGTACTAGACATCTAGTAGGTTGGGAATTTCTTTCCCCTATATCAATTTTAAACCAGTTTGTTACAGCTAAAAGCTTTTTTTGGTAGGTCTCTTACAAAAATCTGTAATAGATGAATCAAAAACAATAAGCATTTTGTTGGGGACCACATATTGTAAAGTGACATCTATCCATTATCTATGGAAATCACCTTCCTGTCTCACTAGTGAGATTAGCACCCACGTGTGGAGGCAGATCTTGTCTTGTTTCCTTTATGATGTCAGACTTGCCCATTCCACCACAGACTGTACACCATTCCCGGAAAGGTATCCTACTGCCTCCCCTACACTGGCTAACAAATAGTGGCTAGCTTGGAGTGTCTTTGTCTTTGCCTGTCCTGAGACATCAACCTCCCAGCTCCCCATCAGGAATTACTAACAATGTCTCTTTCTTATTTCAACCTTTCACCATACCCCTCCTACACGGAGGTGGGGACCTTGGCCAGGTACCTCATACAACTAGTCGAAAGAGTCACTCCTAGAGCATTCAGAAACAAAGGAAGACAGAAAGAGAAAAAAGGAAAGAACTAGAAAACAAATTAAATCATGACTATATAATAGCTTATAATGATTAGATGATACCTTTCCCATCAGTAATTAACTTAGTCGTAAATGGATTGCCTTCAGTTAAAAAAAAAAGGACAACAAATGAATAAATCAACAAGACCCAGTTAAATGTTACTCACAAAAAACTTAAGTCACCTCTAAGAACACACTTAGATTGAAAGTAAAGAGGTGCAATAAGCTCATTTATAAAAATGGAAATAAAAAGAAAACAAAAGTAACCATACTAATATCAGATAAAATAGAACAAATCAAAAGCAGGAAAACGTGATAAAAAAGGTCATTAATGATAACAGGGTCAATTCTGCAAGAGTAAATAACAATTCTGAATACATATGTGCCTAAAATAGCAGAACAAAATATATAAAGTAGGTATTAATAGTCCTAACAAGAGAGACAGACTTCAATATAATAATAGTCAGGAGCTTTAGCATCCCAGTGTCAGCAGTAGGCAGATCTCTCAAACAAAAATCAATAAAACCCAGCAGAGTTAGGTTGTACCCTAAACAAATGAACCTAACAGACAACTACACAAAATTCAGCCCAATGGCTGCTAAATGCATATTTTTCTCATTAACGTGTGGAACATTCTGCAGGATAAATCATACGATGTTCTATAAAACACCTGACGTGAGAAATTTTAGAGAGTAAAGTTCATATGAAGTACTTTTTCTAACCACAATGCAGTAAAACTAGAAATCAAAACCAAGAAAACCTTCGACACTACACACGATATAAATACATGAAAATCAAACAACTTACTTTTGAACAACCAGCGGTCCAAGTAAGAGATTAGGAAGAAAACTTTAAAATTTCTTGAAATAAATGAGATTTGAATTACAACTCATTCATCAAAAGAATTACTAGGAAGAAAGTTAATAGCAATCAATGCCTACATCAAAAAAGTAGAAAGATTTGAAATCACTACATCTCAAGGAACTATACAAATAATAAGGCAAATCCAAAATTAGTAGAAGAAAAAAATAACAAAGATTACAGTAGAAATAAATGAAATGGGGACTAAAATACAAGAAATACGTAAGCAAAGACCTGATTCTTCAAAAGATAAGTATGCAAACCCTTAAACGGTCTACGAAAGAGAGAAGACTCAAGCAAAATCAGAAATGAATACGGGGGACATTAAAATCAGCATCACAGGGCGGGGATTTAGCTCAGTGGCATAAGCACCTGCCTGGCAAGCATGATGTCGTGAGCTCAATCCTCGGTACAAAAAAAAAAAAAAAAAAAAAAAATTCAGCATCACAAAAATACCAAAGATCGTTAGAGATTATTATAAAAAATTATATACCAATATACTAACAAATTTGATAACCCAAAAGAAATGGACAAATTCATAGGCATTACATACACTTTACAAGACTGAATTATGAATAAATAGAAAACACAAGCTAACCAATAACAAGTAATGAGATTGAATCAGAAATGAAAAGTAGCTCATTGAATAAAAGCTCAGGATGAGATGGCTTCACTGCTGAATTCTACCCTACATTTAAAGAAGTATTGATTCTAATTGTTGTTACTCCACAAAACAAAGAAGAAGAAATTATTCCAAATACATTCCACAAGACTAATGATTAATGTGGCACCAAAGTCACCAAAGGCAAAAACAAACCACAAACTAACTCTAACAGCATAGCAAAGAAATTATTGATTATGATTAAATGTGAATAATCCCCAAAACGATGTAAGAATGGATCAACACAAATGAATAAATCTGATACACCACATCAACAGAATGAAGGATAAAAGCCATATAGTCACTTCCCATAAACCATAAGCACTAGGTATGGAAGGAACACATCTCAATATAATAAAGGCATGTATGAGAAGCCAACATCTAGCATATTACTGAATGGTCAAAAAGGTGAAAACTTTGTTTCTGAGGTTGGAATAAGGCAGGGAAAGATGCTTACTTTCACCACTTCAGAGTAGTTCTGGAAGTTGAGCCAGAGTGATGAGGTGAGAGAAAGAAAGGAGATCCAAGTGGGAAAAGAATTCTGTTAACATTTGCAGATGGCATGAAAGAAATATGGTCCCCAAGAAATATAATCCACCATAGAACCTATTATAGCTAACAATGAATGCAACAGTATTTCAAGATACAAAATCAATATACAGAAATCAGTACTGTTGCTACATGCCAAGAGAATTAAATGAAATAGAAACCAAGAAACCAATCACATTTATACTAGCTACAATAAAATAAAATATCTAGCAACAAATTTAACAAAAAAGTAAAAAAATCTCTGAATGAAAATTGTAAAACACTGATGAAAAAGAAAAATAGAAAGATATGCCACGTTATATGGAAAAATAAATACAGTTTAAATGTTCGTAAAATATATGCAACTTACAATGCAATCCTTATCAAAAGACAAATGATGTGCATCACAGAATTAGAAAAAACAATCCTAAAATTTTTTTTTTTTTTTTATCGGTACCAGGGATCGAACTCACGACTGCCTGCTTGCAAGGCAGGTGCTTATGCCGCTGAGCTAAATCCCCAGCCCCTGATCCTAAAATTTATATGGAACTACAGAGAGAGAGAGAGAGAGAGAGAGAGACAGACAGACAGACAGACAGACAGACAGAGAGACAGAGACTAAAGAGCAAAAGAATGAAGCAAGAAGTATTATACCACTTGTCTTTGAAATATATTAGAAAGTTGTAGTAATCAAAGCATGATATCAGTATAAAGCAAACACATATATACATCAAAGGAAGAGAATAGCATTTAGAAGTAAACTTGGGAATCTACAGGCAATTGATTTTTTACAGAGGTGCTAACAACATGCATCAGAGAATAAGTACTTGTTAGAGCTATCTAGATGTGCTCCTGTTATGGTTGATACATTGTATGAACTTGAGAAGTTTAGAAGTTTAACTGAGAGACTCAGCAGGGAGCCAGGGCTCTTATTTTGTAGATATCCTCATCCTGTGCAAGAGGAGGGCACAGAGAGTTCTGAGTACTACACACAGCTTGGCGGTGGGCGACTGGGTGCAATGTAAGGAAGGAAGAGGCTTGTGCGTCCTCCTTTTGCTCTGGCTGCTGCCAGAGTGTTGCCCTGTGCCATGCCACCCTGCCTTGGACCCAACTGATTATATGTTGGAAGCTCTACAAACCGTGAGCTAAATAAACCTTTCCTTCCTTCATTTTGGGTGTTGTGTATTTTGCCTAGCAATGAGAAAAAAGTAACCAAGACAAAATTTGATACCAGAGGAGTGGAGTCGTTGCTGTGACTGTACCTGACCATGTGCTTCTAGAGCCTTTGGGAATGCCTTGTGGGAAGAGTTTGGAAAGATTCAGCGATGTCACCTGAATGTATAGGTCTGGAACGTAGGAAATTCTGTTCTGCAAGGAGATTCTGGTCAGAGCTCAGGAGACCGGACGGCTGACAGAAATCCTGCTGGTAAATCCCAAGCTTGGGAGGTTTCTGCTGGGAAGGACTGCATTGGTTGTTGGGCTCCACACAATGTTATGGTTTCGCAGAAGATTTGTCTGCATTTCTTTTCTTTTCTTTTTTTATTTAGAGAAAAAAAGTAAAACAGAAAAAAGGGTAGAAATAATACAGAATTTCAAAAAAATAACAGTAAGAAATCACTAGTTTATAAATTACATATTGTTATCTTAGAAGTAGTTTTTCAAGTTACAAAATCAAAGCATAAAAGATGTGAACAGACATTCAAACAATGATAGCACAAATTTCTGTTTGATGAACTAACAAAAATCAGTAGTAAGGTTATTTACCTGGCACATCTAAACATACACACAGTTATATGTGTATACCTACAAGTTGTTCTTTCCATTGGAGCACTTCCTTTCCCTTTCATTATCACAATATCTATTATACATTTTGGATCTTATTACTCTATCAGGTTTTTTTCTTTTTCATTTTTATCAGTACTGGGGATCAAACTCACGACCGCCTGCTTGCAAGGCAGGTGCTTATGCTGCTGAGCTAAATCCCCAGCCCCACTCTATCTTCTTGTTATTATTACTTTTTTACACTTGAGAGACAATACATAATTTACAAATGTGAGTCTGATTTATTTCACTTATGAGGATAGTCTCAAGTTGCCTTCATTTACCTAAAAAAGCCTCAAGATCATCCTTTTTTATAGCTGAGTAATACTCCATCGTATAATCATACCACATCTTTGTCATCCATTCTGTGGTTGATGGGCATTTTGGTTGTTATCAAGATTTAACTATCACAAATTGTGCTGCTATAAACATGAATGTACATGTATCACTGTGACATGACCTTTTCAGCTGTTCTGGGAAAATACCCAGGAGGGGAAATAGCTGAATTGAATAGAACTTCCAATCCTAGTTTTTTGAGCAATCTCCATACTGATTTCCACTGTGGCTGCACCAGTCTAACAGTAGAGAAGAGTTCCTTTTTCCCCATAGCCTCGCCAACATTTGTTGATTTCTTGATGCCAGCCACTCTTTCTGGAGTGAGATAACATCTCAATGCTGTTGTAATTTGCATTTCTCAAATGACCAGTGATGATGAGAATTTCTTCATGTATTTATTTGCCATTTGTATATCTTCATCTGAGAACTGTGTGTTCATCTCAGATGCCCATTTTTGGAGAGGGTCTTTGAATTTGGGGGGCTTGATGTTTTTCAATTCTTTGTATGCTCTTGATATAAGTCTTTTACCTGAGGGACTACTGGCTAAAATTCTATCCCATTTTGTGAGTTTTCTTTTCAGTTTGTTGGTGATTTCTTTTGAAGTGTAAAAACTTTTTAATAAGATGAGGCCCCAGTTGTTGATTCTTTGAAGTATTTCCCATGCAGTTTGCATTTTGTTCATAAACTGTTTGTCTACCCCATGTCTCCAAGATTTCTACCTATCCTGTCTGCTAGTAGATTTAGTGTTTTATTTTAATATTTACATCTTTGATCCATTTTGACTTTAGATCATAATGATACACGTGTATCAAGTTTCAGTCTTCAGTATGTGGAAAGCCAATTTTTCCAACCCCATTTATTAAAGAAGCTGTCCTTCCAGTGAGCATGTTTAGTTGAATATAAGGTGGCTGAGTGTCTTTATAGATGTGTTTGCATCTTCTAATCTGTTCCTTTGATCCTCAGATCTATTTATTTGCCAGTATTATGCTGATTTTATCACTGTGGCTTTGTAGTATAGTTTCAAGTGAGGAACTGAGATGCCTCCTGCCTTGCCTTTGTTGCCCAGAATTGCCTTTGCCATTCTAGGTTTCTTCTGTTTCCAAATGAATTTTAGGAGTGTTTTCTCTAGATCTGTAAGGTATGTCAATGACATTTTGATTGGGATTGTATTAAATCTGTATAACAGTTTTGGGAGTATGACCATTTTCACAAAATTGGTTCTTCCTAGCCAAGAGCAAGAGATATCTTTCCATTTTCTAATATCCTCTTCGATCTACTTTTTTTAGAGTAGTATAATTTGTAGCATATAGATCTTTTACATTCTTGCTTAGGTTGATTCCTAGGTATTTCATTTTTTAAGATGCTATTGTGAAAGGTGATATTTCTATAATTTCTCTCTCAGTGAGTTTGCTGTGTGTGTACAGGAATGCTATTGATTTTTGGGTGTTGACTTTGTGTCCAGCTACACTGCTAAATTTGATTATTAACTCTAGTCGTGTTTTGATGAAGTTTTTGGGGTCTTGTATGTAGAGTTCCATATCATCCACAAATAGTGATAATTTAATTTCTTTCTTTCCTATCTTTATGCCTTTTATTTCTCTCTCTTGTCTGATTGCTCTGGCGAGTGTTTCCAGAACTATATTGAACAGGAGTGGTGATAGTGGACATCCTTGTCTTGTTCCTGATTTTAAAGTGAAAGCTTTCAGTTTTTGTCCATTTATAATAATGTTGGCTGTTGGTTTGTCATAGATGACCTTTATCATATTGAGGTAGATACCATATATTCCAAGTTTCTGTAGGGTTTTTATCATGAATAAGTGTTGGACTTAGTCAAAAGATTTTTCTGCATCTATTTAGATAATCATGTGATTTTTGTCTTTGGCTCTGTTGATGTGGTGTATTACAGTTATTGTTTTGCATATGTTGAACCATCTCTGCACTCCTGGAATAAATCCCACTTGGTCATGATGTATAATCTTCTTGATGATTTGCTGCATTCTATTTGCCAGTATTTTATTGAGAATCTTTACATCAATGTTCATTAGTGAAACTGTTTTCCTTTTTGGTTGGGTCTTTCTCTGGTTTTGGTATCAGAACAATTCTTGCCTCCATGAATGAGTTAGGAAGGATTACTTCCCTTTAAATTTCATTGAAGAGTTTGAGGAGGATGGTGTTAAATCTTCTCTAAATTTCTTGTAGAATTCATCCATCAGTACCTGGACTTTTCTTTGTTGGGCTTATAAGATACTCAGTCATATAGTAGGCTCCTAGCTGAGGCAAACACTGTAGACAAGTAGATCTGGTGGCCTGGAGCAACCCCTCTGTTTGGAAAATCATTCAAAAGCTATCTCCTAAGGTTTTATAAGTGTTTGGATCAGTTACACTTCTCTGAGTCTGGAACCTGGTCTTTATCACATCAAGGAGTGCATCAGGCAAATTTCTACCAGACCAGCAGAACCTCCGGCCATGATCTACCTTGAAGCCTCACACACTAAATTGACATCAGCCTTGGCAGACATCTTCTAAGTGAGGGCACAGAGAGTGGGCCGAGACAAGAGCGCAAGCTTGCTGCTGGAATCCCAGGCTGCATGGCCTCTCCAAGTAGGGAGACGCCATATGGGTTGGTGGTTCTCTGAGGGAGGTTGGAACAAGCACAGGCTCACTGTGAGATTTCTAGAGGATTAGAATTGGCCCTCTGCACTGCTAGGGCACTCTCTTGCTTTGGCCAGATTTTGTATGCATTTTGGTCATGTCGAGAAACTTTGCCTGACACTGATTAAGGATAGTGGACTAACTCATTTGACAGAAGAAATTTCAAGGCAGTCTAATGTTGAGGCAGTGGCATGGCTGTTGCTGGGGGCTTTTTGCCAGATTTATGTTGCAAATCAAGAGCAAAGAGCCCAGCAGGATGATTTGAAATGTTGTGAGGTTGGCCAGAAAGTTATGAACTGTAAAGATAAAGTTGAGATCTTGATTGCTGAGAAGGAACAAAAAACCTGAGAATATGGGGGCATCACAGGAGGCAGAGGCGAGTATATACCCTTTGCAGCCTCAAAACTGCAAAAGTGAAAGACTTTACTTGGAGGAGAAAGCCTCAGAGCACCATGTTCCAGAATGACAGCAGAGGTCATGCAAGGTTCCAGAATGGTGGAAGCATAGAGAATTTGTTCCTCAAAGTTGGATTCAGAGTGCCCAGTGATCCAGGCACTCAGCCTCTACGGCCAAGAGAGAGGGAAGCCTGGCTACTGTTCCAGCTAGCAGCAGACCTCAGCATCATCCACATGGTGCATACAAAATACACAAGTTCTGAAGTTGAAAAGGTTTCCACCCCAATTTCAGAAGACCTGGGAGACCCGGCAGTGTGCCTCTGAGAGAGCAGGATATGAAGATCTGAGTGTGAAGCCAAAGGGGCAGTGGTGACCCCAGAAGTTGGAAAAGCCAGGAATGTGGATCATCTAAGGAACAAAGCCATGGGATTGGTAGCCACCAGAACTGTCACAGCGGTGGAGTAACAGAAGCCCTTTGGAGCTCACAATTTGCCATATGTTGCTTCAAATGGTGTACATTGAACTAGAGGATTTAAAATTTGCCCTGTTTGATTTTGGTCTTGCTATTGTTCCAATCCTTTGTATCCTCCTGTTTGTAACTTTTGGAATGGAAATATTTATCTTGTGTTATTGCATGTTGGAAGTATTTAACTTTGTTTTTATTTGTACAGGGTCTTGCAGCTAAGGTTTGCCTTATGTCTCAAAGGAGACTTGGAACTTAAATTTTTTAGCAATAGACTTCATGCTGTCTCTTAAGGATTGTTGAGCTGTGTTACAATATTCAAGTTGCAAAAGCTAAGAGTGCCTTTGTATCTGGAGGTTGGTTTAAAGAAATGTGTCTGGTTGCAGAGTTGCAAGGGGTCGATTGTTATGGTTGACACATTGTATCAATTTGAGAAGTTTAGCGGTTTAGCTGAGAGCCTCAGCAGGGAGCCAGGATTCTTTGTAAATATTATCCTGTGCAAAGGAGGGCAAGGAGTGCTACACCCACCCTGAAGGGGAGAGGTGTCCTGGGTGTGATATAAGGGAGGAGACGATTCTTGTTTTCTCCTTTTGCTTTGGCTGCTGCCTTGATGTGTTGCCCCATACCATGCCACCCTACCATCCAGCCAGCTAGTTGTGAACTGCAACCACCAGAAACTCTAAGCTGGATAAACCTGTCCTTCCTTCATTTTGGGTGTCAGGTGTTTTGTTCCAGCAATGAAAGAAAAATAAAAGTAACCAAGAAAGATCCCAAAGCCTTATGCACTGATGGATAGGGAGTTTCAAAGTGACTGCATTAAGGTGTGTGAATGTGGATTAAGGGTGTGATACTGGTATGACTAACAGAAGCATCGCCCTGGGTATAGGTGACATCTATCAATCCTTTACTGCTTCACTGTCTCCTGGCTGCTTTGCTGTGGACTATTTCTCCTCTGTGATGCCATCTGCCATGTGCCATCCTACCTTTGAGCCAGCCAAGCATGGACTGAAACTTTTACAAATTGTGAGCTAAAATAAACCTTTCCTCCTTTAATTTGTGGATTTCAAGTATTTTGTCTCAGCAATGAGAAAAGTAACCAAGAGTGAGGTTGGTGAAATTGGATATCCACAGGCAGGTGAATGAAACTAATGCTTTTTCATCAGTTGCACACTCAACTCAAGATGGATTAAATATTTAAATTTAAGACCTGAAACTATGAAACTTCTGAAAGACAATTTAGGGAAATACTTCAGGAGACTGAAATGGGCCAGGGATTTTTGGAAAAGCACAGGAAACAAAAGCACACATACACACTAGCCAAAATGTTTCTGCACAGCTAAGGAAACAATCAACAGCCTCCAGAGTCAACCTACAGAATAGGAAAAATATTTGTGAACTATATATTTGGCAGGATATTGATACCCAGATTATATAAGGACTTTCAAAAACTCATTTGTAGACAGAGCTCGAATAATGTTGATTAAAAATAGGCAAAAGATCTAAATAGATATTTCTCAAGAGAAGCCATACAGATAACTAACAGGTACATGAAAAAAAAGATCAACTTCACTAGTGATCAGGGAAGTGCAACTCAAACTACAATGACATATCACCTCACCCTGATAAGAATGGCAGTTACCAAAACACTAATGATAATGATAATAGTGCTGGCAAGGAAAGGGAACCCTTGTGTACAGCTGATGGGAATGTCAGTTAATACCTCGTTATGAGAATCAGTATACATGTTCTTCAATAAATTAAAACCAGAACCTCCATATGACCCAGCAGTCCCACTTGTGGGTATAAATCCAAAGGAAATGAAATCAGTGATGGAGCTTCTGCATGTCCTGTTCCCTGTGGCTTCCTCTTCATAATAGCCAAAGAGTGGAAACAATCTAAGTGTCCATCCACTGCTGGGTAACTAGAGAACACGTGATGAACATCTGCAGTGGAAGGCTGCGGCCTCAAGAGAGAATGTTTCCTGACATCTGCAGCAACACGAATGGAGTGGAGATCATCATTTTAAGTGAAGGAAGCCAGTATACATATAAAATGTGGTACTATGTATTGCTAACCTTGCTTTTATGTAGAATTTTAAAAAGTTGATGCCATAGAAATGGCTACCAGAGGCTGAGGGGGGAAGAGATGTGGGAAAATGTTGATCTGTGGGTCCGTGTTACAGTTAGACAGGGCAGGAAGTGGTGGTGTGCTGTTGTGCAGCAGGGCGACTGTAGAGAGTGGTGATCAGATTTATACATTTCAAAAAGCTAGAACAAAGGATTTTGAAACTTTTCACTGTAAAGAAATCATAAATGTTTGAGATCAGTATACTTAACCTGATTAAATATTATGTAACATGTACATGTAATGAAACATTATGTGGAACCTTGTTGATATGTCTAATTTCTTATCAGTGAAATAAATTACAAAATAAAATGAAAAATAAAGTTTCTCAAGACCTTAGGGATGCCTTACTGCAAATCAGTTCATTTCTGGCTATTGGAATCCCTCCTCAGCAGACTGAAATCAGTGTGATATGGGACTTACCTGTCCAATTTGTTTTTCAGCTTAACTAGAATCATTTAAATTCTCTAAGAAACGCACAGCTTAATAGCCTATGAACATCTTCACAAGTCCTTAGAAAGTCATGCCTCCGTGTCTCTATGTTAATGATTCGTCTGTCAGAGCAAAATGCAAACAATCATGATGGTTTTGTTTTTTTGGCCCTGGGGGTCAAACCCCACTTCTTCTGGACCATACTGGATGTCACTATCCTGAGTCTTTGCTGGTCACTCTGTAAAAGAGTACCACTGTTTCCCCATCACTCTCCTCCTAGAATCAATCTCTCTCTCTCTCTTTTTTTATCAGTACAGGGATCAAATTCACGACCGTGCGCTTGCAAAGCAGGTGCTTATGCCGTTGAGCTAAATCCCCAGCCCCCTAGAATCTCTTTATCTTGTGTTCTTGTATCCAGTATAGATGTTTTCACCATTTGGATGTCCGAATACAGACGTCGTCTGTTCTGTAAACCCAGTACCTAGAGCCATCTTTGGTACACAGGAGATTCTTTTTTTTTTTTTTTTTTTTTTTTTTTTTGTCTTTTTCCTTTTTATCAGTACCAGGGATCGAACTCACGAAGGCCTGCTTGCAAGGCAGGCGCTTATGCCGCTGAGCTAAATCCCCAGCCCCAGTTCTTAATACAAATGCTTTGAACAAATGGATGAATAAATGAGCATTTAACTATGTTACAGGCTCTGTGTTATGTCCTTTACATATATTTTCTTACTGAATTTACATAGTAAAAAATAATAATAAAAGCGTCTATGTTATATCTCCTCTCATGGCTCACTCATTCCTGGTATTTCTTGGGATCACATTCCAAATAAAAGGTTTGTTTCCAGATTCTATTCTCAGGGACAACTTCTGGGAATCCTGACCAAAGAATGGCCATAACAGTGCTTTGATTTTTGATAAGCTGGAGTTCAGGACCAATCATCACTGGTATTCAGAGTTGTGCAATGGGAAATTCCAAAGCCAGTGCAAATTTTCCTGCTCACCTGCTCTCCACACCAGAGAGAAGACAGGCTCTCAATGGAGCAAAAGCATTGAATGCCATGGGCTTTGTGTCTGGATTTTTTGAGGAATGATGGGAGGCGGGGGAGGAAGGGTAGAGGGGTTAAGCCCACCTTAGCAGGGATTGGTGCTGGCTGGTGGCTCACAAGTGGTCTTGCCAAGCTGTTGCCCTTCCAGGCTGACTTCTCAGCCTCCTCTGTGTCTCACCTGCCTGGGTGAGAGGGGGCATGAAGAGTGAGGGACAATAATTGTGTTAGAGAAGAGTTCGTTCACTTAGTCACTCAACAAATATTGTTTGATCAAAATGCCAGGGTAAAGTAGTGCTAATTATTATGCAAGTTGCATTAAGTAACATTACCTTACAAAATATGAAAAGAATTAAATTCAGCCATGACAGGCTAGAAAATGACCAGGCTTAAGCATTTACTTTTGAGGATGCTTTCTAGAGAATGTTATTCAGAAGAACTTTGGACTGCTGAGGTCATTCTACACACTGTAGATGAAAACAATTTTATCCTTATTTTGAGATGGTATAAATGCATATATTTTAGAAATTGAATGTTCTCTTTATTCAAATACTATCAGTCTATGAGGTCATTTTGTAAAGACCAGAAGTATGTTTGTATACCACAATTTTAGCTACACTTCATCAAATCATCTTTAGTCTCGGTAAGTCATGTGTCTTTTATTCACCATCCTACTTTATCTTCTGCTTTAAAAATTTCAGCTAGTTCATAAAACCTCAAACTATCTTTTTTTTGAACCAGGGTGTGTATGGTTCAATAAAGTCATATTGTTCCTATGCTAGTATGTAACTTTTATGTACAGATTATTGCTCCTTAAACACATTTTACCACTTCATTTTTGATTTGCAATTATAAGTAGGCCTAATTTGAAGGAACTAGTTTTTCTCTCCAAGATGTATTTCTTTATTACCTAAGCTGCCTATCATTTTTCAACATGACATCTCTTTTATCTTAGAAATACATTTTAAAACACAAATTTTATTATAATTATAGAATTAAAATACCCTTTTAATATATACACGAGCGCTTTTTCCCTCAAAGATAGTCCATTATTATAGTGTTAAACCTTTTTTATGTTAAATATTATGAATTACATTATTGGATTCTGTGCTGGATTTTCAGAGAGCTCTCTGATTTTCAGAGAGCTTACATCTATTTTATATCCCAAATTTTACTGTTTTCTATATGTATGTTATATATAACTATATACATTTATAAACACATATATAAAACTGAGTAAAATATTGAAACTTTGCTTTAGCTGTTTCATTTTCTCTCTGGTGTACATGCTTTGCAGACTCTTCGCCTCCTCACCTGTCTCAGGGGTGGGATATTTTTTCCATGGATTTTACTCTTCTCCTTACCATTTGCGGGTCTGATCTGTGGAGTGATCAAGCAGATCCTTCTGGGGAAGACCAGCTGGACCCAGGCAATGTGCAGGATGCAGCAGAGGTCACTCCGTAGTTCCCATCCTAAAATGTAATTTACTCTGATTTTGGCTAAGTTGTTTCTGCTTTACCTGAAAATACAAAGCTGACTGACCATAATCAAGGGCACACATCAGGTCTGTGTCTGACCTTGGGCAAGCAACTGAAACACGTCTCTTTGTTTTGTCAGTGTGAGAAATGAGAAAAATCACACTGCCTACTTTATTTACAGGGAGAGCCTTAATGAATTTTATTTTGTAGAGCATTGTGACATCTTCAGGGAAGGGGTGCTAGAGAGGCTGGGCTGATGGAGAGATCTAAAACTTCCACTGTTTGGAATTTTCAAAGTTGTTCTCTCAGGGTTGTTGCACTCTTCTACCAAGCTTTTGAATCATTGTTAGGAATCAAAAGTGAAACTCAACAGGAAGAAACTAGAAATCTTGAGTTAATTTTTTAAGTTAAAAATTTCTTAACTTCTTATTCCTGGCACAACCACTATAATTTATTGGGCAATATACAAGAAAAAGGCAAAGCTGTGATAGATAAGGAATGCACACCTCACTCATGCTATGCTGCACTAGGTAATACTGCACCGTGAGCAAACTGAGGCCATTGCAATCCTGAAGGACTTGTCATCTCAGCATTTGGGCAGTTCAGGATGAAGACTATAAGGTTTTTTTTCATTAATGTTTTGCACAAGAATGATCATTGTGCTAAATCTTTAAGGAGGCAAAGTGCAAAGAAAAATCAAATAATCACTTTGATGCAATGGAGGACCATGTGGTATGACAATATTGGACCAGGCAAGAAACGATGGTGGTTGACA
This sequence comes from Cavia porcellus, assembly GCF_034190915.1. NCBI lineage: Eukaryota > Metazoa > Chordata > Mammalia > Rodentia > Caviidae > Cavia > Cavia porcellus. The sequence goes on from NW_026947493.1 coordinate 3,507,754, forward strand.
CCAGGGAAATGGGCATGAGGATGAGTCAGTATTCATTTAGGAGGCAGACCTGACCAAGCAGGGTGAGCGATCCGGCAGTCAGGATGACACCCAGAGATCCAGCTTGTTCAACCACGGAATGGTATGGCATTTACTGAGACTGAGCACACAAGAGTTAAAGTGTGTTGACATCTGGGAGTGAATGATAGACCCATGCTTTTAGCATGTTTAGATGAAGTATGTGCAGGCATCAAATAAAGAAGTTCAATCAATAGAACATGTGGATCTGAATCTCAGAAGACAGGGTTTCAGGACAAGCTGATTGTAGATGGTAATTAAGCCGGGGGACTGCCCACGAAAACTATGCAGATTTATGACAAGGTTCACAGGCTCTGAAGCACAGCAAGGTAGCTGAACTCAGCGCTGGAAGAACAGTCCACGAAGGAGGCTGGGGCCTGACAGGGAATGAGAAGAAAAGCCAGGAAGCTTCCACGCGGGGCAATTCTGCCAACACTGAGTCACATTCTGTTAAAATAAAAAGGCACTAAGGTATGGCCTTTGGATTTAGTGAGAAGGTTCATGGTTTACAATGGAGGAAGTGGTTTCCTGAACAAAAGCCAGAAAAAAACGAATGAAAAAACAAAAGCGAATTCAAGATGTTTGGCTTATGATGGTGCCGAGAGGCACAGGAAGATATGTGGGAGACCAGTGAAAAGAGTTTGAACTGCAAAATCTTTGTTTAAAATTGATTTTTATTCATTCACATACAATAAATGGGCTACATGGTCAGAAAGAGAAATGTTCACTGTTCACATAGAAAGATATTGATGATATCTATGGAGAAAAGGCATAACTGATAGAAACAGGAAGAACAGGGTCCAAGACGTCCTCATTACAACCCTGACTCTCTGAATGTCTTAGACTGTGGCAAAGGGGATTGAGGATGCAGACAGAATTAAGGTTGCTGATCAGCGGCCCTTGAGATGGAGGGATCATTTGAGTGGACTGGATGGTAAGCCCAGGGGTCTTTATAATGGAGGGGGCAGGCAAATTAGAGGAAGCCTGGAGAGGACCGGGACTGGTAGTTGGTCTGATATACTGGGGTTTGAACATAGAAGAACAGGGTCACAAACCAAGGAGTGGGAGTGGCTCTAAAGCTGGAAAGGCAAGAAAATGTGTTCTCTCCTTAATTTCTAGGAAGGATTAGACCAGAGAACACTTTGATCAACTCAGCAAGACCCGTGTCAAACTTCTGATGCACAGGATGATAAATGTGTATTGTTTTGGGTTTCTAAGTTTGTGATGATTTGTAACAGTACCTAGAAGAAACAATAGTGGTCTTTGAAGTATTTTTGCTCACATAACTCAAAATTTAAAAAGCTACATATTCTCTTACATATTTTCATGTAAAATCTAGAATTTTCACCATAATATTTTGTTTTTGTTTTCTAAGAGGGTCTCATCATGTTGCCCAGGCTGGCCTTGAACTCACTGTTGTCTGATTTAGTCTCCTGAGTCCCTGAGATTACATGTATGTACCATCACTTCTGTCTTACGATTAAATAGTTGAAAAGAGAAATTATTATTTTAAACACATAAATTGCATTTAAAAGTAAAACTTGTAAGACAAAAGAATGAAGAGAAAGAAAGCTTATGAGATTTATGTAATAATACCTAAAAAATTGATGCTTAAAGTATGTAAATTAGGAAAGAAGAAGAAAAGAAAACATTTTTAAAGAAATATTAGCATTCCAAATCTAGGGAAAAATACAAATGTTCAGGTAAAGAAGGCTAAAAGTCTACAATTAGATTCAGTCCAAATAGGACTACGCCAAGCTATAATCGAACTATCAAAAAAAAGGCAAAGAGTATTGTGAAGTGAGTCACATAGAAAGGGGTCTTAATGAGGCTGTCGGTGGGTTTCTCAGTGGAAATCCTATGAACCAGGACTGAGACAGACAAAATACTTTCCTGGACAATGAAAACTGAGGGAATTCATCACTAGCAGACTGACCTTGCCAGAAATGCAAAGGGTCTTCACACTGGATGGAAATAATGCTAACTAGCACTATGAAAATACGTGAAAGTATAAAACTCACTGGCAAAAGTAAGTCAATCCAAATAAAACAGAAGAAACCAATCAAAACAAAACAGTGGAAGTGACACAGGACTTCAAAACAAGATCACAGAAAATCAACAATGGCTGCCATAATGTATCTTATCTTTGAAATAGCTGTTCATGTCATCAGATATAATAAAGTCAAACTCAACAAAACAGAATAAAACCAGTTAAAACAGAATAATGAAAGTGGAACAGGAATTTAGAACAAAGTGATAGGGAATTCACAATGGCTACCACCTTCCCTTTTTGGACGTTTCCTCCCCTTTCACTCTCACAATGTCTATTGTACGTTAGGGAGACAACATGACGGGTGGCATGGGCAGCTATTTTGACGATAAAAACAGGCATTATGGGAGCCATTACTGATTTCCTATTGTCTTGTTTTGCTCTGACTGTTTTGTTTGGATTGGCTTTATTCTGTTCTATTCTGGGTTTTTTTGGTTTCCTTCTCTTAAAAATAAAAAATTTAACAAGTACAGAATCAAACTGAAAACACAGTAATGGTGATATATAACTCACTAATATCTTAAATGTTAAGGTTAAAAGACAAAACTTCAGAGTAAGTGGATACACAACACAAAAACATACAAATTGTATGTTCAGAGCATAAAATGTGTAGAAACTACCGTGTGGTTCTTTTAAAATTAGTGCATGATTGTGATTCATGCAGTTTATAATCATCTATGGAAGTGCTTACACGGACATACCACAGCTTGTTTCTTTTTTTCTTTTTCTTTTTTTTGTAACCTTCCTATTTGCTCTCCCTCCTCACTTCTTCTCTGGTTCTTCTGTTTGTTGTTGTTGTTTTTGATACTGGGGGTTGAACTCACAACCTCACACTTGCCAAGCAGGTACTTACACTGCTGAGCTAACCCCCAGCCTCTCTTCTGTTTTTTCATACTTGTTGGTATTATTTGTCTTACGGCATAGGGTGTCTACACTGACTGTAGCTACTGAGCTCCTGCGCGTGGCGTAGCTTTATTCTTACTTCCCTTCCCCTCACTCTTACTCATTACCCTTGTCCTTTGAACCACTTCTCTACTGTAAGAATCTGTACCCTTGTCCTTTGTATCCTTTCTTTATCATTTTATTTGTTTGTGCTTTTCCTCATTCAAATAAGAGATACTACACAGGGTTTGAGCTTGTATGTCTGGCTTATTTCATTCAACATTGTATTTCCAGGTGCCTCCATTTTCCTACAAATTTCTCAAATCTGTCATTCTTTATGGTCAACTAGTATTCTATTATATTTAGATATCACATTTTTTATTTGGCTGTCTGTTGATGGTTACTCAGGATTTGGCTACTATGAATTATTCTTGTATACACAGTGGTATGCACGTATTGCTGAAGTATGCTGATTTAAGCTCTGTAGGGGAGATTCCTAGCAAAGGGAGAGCTGGAAAGTTCCAGTTACTAATTAGAACCTGGAACTTCTAATTTCAAACTGTGATTTTATGTGATTAAAGTTAAATTGTATTTTTTTTGTCTTTTTACTTTTTTATAATTTTTTTATTTTAAAGAGGAATTTTTATTTTAAAGAGGAAACAAACCAAGGAAAATAAAACAGAATAAAATCAATCAAAGTAAACCCAATTCTTTTGAAATCAACAATAGTTACCACAGTGCCTTTGTTGTCTTCAAAATACCTGCAGATACCACCTTCGGACATATTAAAAATCAAACATAACAGGATAGGATAGAAACAATTAAAAAAATAACAGTGTCTGCAGTAAAGAACCTCAAAATGAGCCAGTAGTAAAGACATAATGGCTTCCATAACCTGTCTTGCTATATTTCAAATAGCTGCTCATGCCATCAGAGTTGACATAAGCAAAACAAGAAAGAATAAATCCCAACCCAACAGAAAAAAAACCAATGAAAATGACATGGTTTTGGGGGGACGGGGATCTCCTCCCTGTAGATAGTGGTTCTATCTCTCTTCAGCCTGCAAATGACTCACAGAGAGAGGCTTGGGTCTGGGTGTACCCAAGCCGGCAGCAGCCGGTGCATAGTGGGTATCTGGGCAGGGATCTCCTCCCATGGGGCCTGATTCTCTCCCTCTGCAGTCCACGAATGGCACTGACTCACAGAGAGAGGCTTGTGTCTGGCTCTTTTTTCTTTTCTTTTCTTTCTTTTTTTTTTTTTTTTTTTTTTTTGCCTTTTTTGAGATAAGATCTGGCTATTTGGTTCTGACTGGCCTTGGGCTCACTTTGTAGCCCAGGCTGCTCTCGAACTTGGAATGATCAGTCTCCTTCAACCTCTGGAGTGCTAGGCTTACAGGAGTGTGCCACCATGCCCAGCAAAACTTCTTTTTCTTTTCTTTTTGGTACCAGGGATTGAACTCATGACCTCGTGCTTTCCAAACAGGTGCTTGTGCCGCTGAACTAAACCCCCGGCACTAACTTTAATTGTATTTAAAGTAACATTTATACCATAAATATTTTATATAAAATTTATAGTAGGCAAAAAGCAAAAACTTATTGTAGATACACAAATTGTGGTAAGCAAATCATTCAAGGAATTCAAGCAAACAGCGGAAGACACAATAGATTGAAAAAATGAACAAAGACCTACAGAAATATGAAAATGTTCATAAAATGACAAGTTCTTACTTGCCAATAATTACCTTGAATATAAATACATAATCTTCTCCAATCAACAGGTATAAGAGAGTGGCTAAATAGATTTAAACACACACACGTAGGGAGGTGGGAGGGATAGGGAGAGCAGAGAGAGAGACAGAGAGACAGAAATAAGCCCTGAAACAAAATCCAACTATTTGCTGCTTACAAGAGTTACTTCGCCTCTGAGGATGCACATAGATTGAAAATGAAGGAATGGAAAAAAGATACTACAGCAAGTAAAAAACCAAAATAGAGCAAGGGAATCTGTACTCTCAGATAAAAATCTAAGCTCCAAACAGAATGATCATCAGACTGTTTATAGGGTATTCTTTTAAAATTTTTTATTTTATTTTATGAGTACACATACATAGTACACAATGTTTATATTCCTTGTGGGGAGTTCATGCATGTACATAGCACATCTTAGTTCATTCGTCTCCTCTCTCCCCATGCCCTGGTCCTGTCCCTTTAACGTTTTGTGTACGTCCCCAGTATGGATGCTTGCGTGCCTTGTGTGGGCTGGTACATGTTCACAACCTCCAAATCACTTCTGTCTCATTCCTTTTCCTTCCCTGCCACTCCCCTTCCTATATCTCGGTCCTCTTCCCTTTGGGAACCATCTGTCTTCCTACTTCCTCTTATTTAGCTTTCATTTTTTTGTTTCACTGTTTCTTATATAAGAGAAATGATTTGGTATTCAATGTTCTATGTCTGGTTTAATTCACTTGTCATAGTCTCAAGGTACATCCATTTTCCTACAAGTTTAACATTTTTAATAAAAAAATTTATCGGCACATATTTGCACTAATATTGTTCACCTTCATCATAAGGAATTTGTACCTGTACATAATTACCTTAATTATTCTTTTTTTCCAATCCACTCCCCTCCATTCAAACCTTATTCCACTCCCCATTTACAGAAGCTTTCCCCTTCTTTCTCTTTCCCATCTTTTGTTCTCCTCATTTGAACATGTTCTTCCTACTTCGATATCTATTCTCAATTTTGTACCTTCTTTACCTTACTTAAACTGGTGTGCCTTATTTATTTCATTTAAAATTGTGGTTTCGGGGTGCATCCATTTACTTTCAAATGACTCATTTATCCTTCTTTATGGCAGAGTAGTATTCCATAATACATAAATTCCACATTTGCTTTATCTATTGATCTGTTGATGGGCTTATGGGTTGTTTCCAAGATTTAGCTATTATGAATTGTTCTGATACAAATTATGGGTTTGCATCTATCACTAGTATGATGCTTTTAACTCCTGTGAGAAGATATCTAGAAAAGGAATAACTGGGTCAAATGAAACCCTTAGTCTTGGTTTTTTGAGGAATCTCCATATGATTCCATGTGGTTTACACTCCTACCAACAATGTACAAGTGTTCCTTTTTCCCTACTGCCTTGCCAGGACGTTTTACTGATTGCTTTCCTGTTGATGGCTCTTCTTTCTGGAGCGAGATGGAATCTCAGTGTTGTCTACCACCTAGCAATTCAAATATTTAAATACAGGGTGGCCAAAAATTGCATAGTTTTCATTAATTATTGTGAGACAGTGTAACAGGAAATATAAAAGTGACAATTTTATCAAATTTACTTAATACAAGAATTAACTAATAAAATGACACCTGCCCGAGTGTCACTGGGAATAGTCAGGACATAGGCAAATGCACTGCCGTAGTGATGGTCATAATAAACCATTAAGTGGTTAATTTACATGTCTTGTATGACTGGTGATTTTCAGCATTTTTTCATGTATTTATTTGCTGTGCATGTTTCTTTATCTGTGAGGTGCTATTCATTTCAGATACTCATTTTTGGACTTGGTCTTTGAATTTGGAGGAGCTCTGATTGTTTTGTTTTTTATGTGTTCCAGGTATAAATCCACTGTAGAATATTTTCCCTACTCTATGGGTTGCTTCTTCATTCTCCTTGTGGTTACTTTTACTATGCAAAAGCTTTTTAATATGGTGTGATCCCAGTTGTTGATTCTTTGTTGTATTTCCTGTGCAATTGGGGTTTTGTTCATAAAGTCTTTGCCTACATTTCTATCTTCAAGACTTTTACCTATTCTATATAGCTTGCAGCAGATGAAGTGTTCACATTTTTGTATTTAGATCTTTGATTCATTTGAATTTCAGTTTAGCGTGTGGTGACATAGAGGGGTCTAGGTTTAATCTTTGGCATTTGGACGGCAAATTTCCCCAGCCTCATTTATTAACGAGGCTATCTTTCTTCCAGTGAAGGTGTTTGGCCCTGTCAAAAATAAGGTAGTTAAGCATGCTTGGAGTTGTTTCTGCATCTTTCATTCCATCCCACTCATTATCAAGACTGTGTTTGCCAGTACCATTCTGTTTTCATCATAGTAGCTTTGTAGTATAATTTCAAGTTTGGGACTGTAATATCCCTCCCTTGAATTTGTTGCCCAGTATTGCTTTTGCTTCCTGCTTTGCTCTTTTTTATACCAAGATTTCATTTGCTATCCTGGGTGTCTTCTGCTTCCATATGAACGTTATAATTGTTTTCTCCAGTTCTGTGAAGAATTGGAATTGTTGGAATTTTGACTGAAATTGCACTCGATCAATTTGGAAAGTGTGGCCGTTTTAACTATATTGGTTCTGTCTATACAAGAGCAAGGAGACATGTTTTCATGTTCTGCAGTCCTCTTCTGTTTCCTTTTCCAGGGTACTATAATTTTAATTGTAGAGGTCTCTCGATGTCTTATATGGGTTAATTCCTAAGAAGTACTTAATTTTTCTTGTTGTTACTGTGAATGGTATTTTTTTCTTTAATTGTTTTCCCAGTGGGCTCATTATTATAGGAATGCTATCGATTTTTGTGTGTTGACTTTGTATCCTGCTACACTACTGAATTTGGTTATTCTAAAAGTGCTTTGGTGGATTTTGTGGATCTTCTGTGGAGAGTGTCCCGTCATCTGCACATTACGGTAACTTCACCCTTTCCTTTCCCGTATGTATGCTTTTTGTTTCTTTTGGCTGTCTATTGCTGTTGTTAATGTTTTGAGTATTATGTTGAAAAGTAGTAGTGATAGAGGACATCATTGTCTTGTTCCTGATTTTAGAGGGAAAGCTTTCAGTTTCTTCCCATTTAATGTGATTTTGGCAGTAGGTTTGTCATAAATGACTTTTTATTAGAAATCTGACTATATCTACTTTATTCAGAGTTTTTATCATCAAATGATGTTGAATTTTGTCAGACTTCTGTGTCTACTGAGATGGAATCTGACTCTTGTCCTTGCTTGTATATGCTGAACAATATCAGCATCTCTGAGATGAAGTCTACTTGGTTATAATGTATAATCTTTTTTGATGATTTTTTGAATTCTGTATCCCAGTAATTTGTTTAGGAGTTTTCATCTATACTGATTAAAAAGATTGGCCTACGGTTCTCTCTTTTGGTTGATTCCTTGTCTGATTCTGGAATCAGGGTAGGGTTCCAGGAGTGACGTTGAGAGCACTCCCTCCCTTTTGATTTCATTAAAATGTTTGAATCACATTGGTGTTGGAATTTCTGTGACATTCTTGTAAAATTCAGTAGTGAACCCCTTGGGACCTGAACTTATCTTAGTATATTTTTTTATTACTGCTTCCATTTTTATTGTCTATTAATGGTTTATTCAGGGTTTTTAAATCTTCTTGGTTCAGTTTTTGGAATTGTTATGTATGTAGGAATCTAATCATTTCCTCTAAATTCTGCAATTTATTGGAATACAGGTTTGCAAAGCAGTCCTTAACAAATGTTCTGTTGTAGCAGTGTCCATTTTGCCTTTTTCATTTCTAATTGCATTGAGTCTTTTCTCTCCTTTCTTTGTTAGGTTGGCTAAGTGTTTGTGCATTTTGTTTCTTTCTTCAAACAACAGACTCTCAGATTTATTCTTTGCATTGTTTTATTGGTGTCAATTTCATTGATTTCTACTCTGATCGCTATAATTTCCTTCTTTAATTAGGTTTGGGTTTGGATTGTTTTGGTTTTCCAGGACCTTGAGGTGCATTGCTAGGTTATTTATCTGGGCTCTGTTTTTGTCATGTTGGCATTCACAACTGTAAAATTCCCTCATAAGACTGCTTTTATTGTGTCCATAAGTTTTGTCATGTACTTTCATTACCATTTAGTTTTAGAAACTATCTTATTTCTTCCATGATTTTTTGTACTTCATGGTAAGAGTACACTGTTTGGTTTCCATGTATTTGTATAATTTTTGTGGTGAGAGACCACCAGGCTGCTCTCTCCTGAAAAGCAAACCCTGGCCACAGCCTGCCTCTAACCTCGCCTTCACCCTATTTACTGAGGTATATAGAGCTGACTATATTGAAACAAATGTTCTTGGCAGTAAAGGTGCCAGCCTTGCATACATGAAAACTATCTGTTCGTTGCTAGTTGGAGGCCTCTGTGCTTGATATGGCTACAAAGTTTCTTTTTGTATGTACACAACCCCCCGCCCACCTCCTTGATACCAGTAAAAACCATAAGCTTTTGGGAATGAGGCCTTTTTAAAATTTTTAATTCAATTTTTTATTTTTAATTTTTTTTAAAGACAAAAACAGATAAATGAATAAAATCAGTTTCAAAAACTGCAGTAACATATTGTATACCCGTGTCTTACAGTAGTTATTCAGAGCAGAAGACATAGGCATGATACCTTGTCTAAACAATATTGGCACAAAACATTCTCTTCAATGAGCAAACAGAAACTGGCTGTGTAACTGCCTTACCTAGCTGGTATATTACGTATTTTTTCCTTTTTTCTCATTCTTCCTTTTTCTTATCACAGTTTGTCTTTTGAATGGTTTCTTCCCAACTCACTATGTCTATTATACATTTTTTATTTTAAAGAGAAAAAAGAAAAAACAAAAATCAAGATGCAAGCAAACCTAAAAAATGACAAAAGCAAAATGACAACAACAACAGAAAAAAATAGCTATATAGGCTTTCAGAACAAGGTGATAAGAATTTAACAATGGTTGTTATAGTGCATATTGTTATCTTCAAATGGTTGCTCAGGTTACCAGGTACACAAATAAAGCAAAACAGTAAAATGGAACAAAACACTAAATTTCAAATATGCGACATGAGGAAATCCCGCACAGGTGCCACAAAGTACACTGTCACAGAGGCTCAGACCACCAGCCCAGGTCTGAAAAGTCAATCAGACAACGCCAACGTCAAGCTATGCCGTTCATCTCAGTTGCTATAATCTCACCCTGAGTCCCCCAAATCAGCCAGTTGCTTACAGTGGTGGGGGTGATACAGTCTTCTGGCTTCCCAGTGCACACATCAGCTGGCTCGTGGGAAGCCATGGTTTGTCTTCTGGCTAAGTTTCTTCCTGATCTTCGTGGTGGAGTCTAGTTCACAGGAAGGCATGTTTTGTCTTCTGGATGAGTCTCTTAATGATCCATATGGCTGAGTCTGATTCAGGAGTAGGCAAGCTTTGTCTTATGGCTGAATCTCCTCTGGATTCCCATGCCAGAACCTGGCTCATGGGAAGTCGTACTTTGTCTTCTTGCTGACTCTCTTCCTGGTCCCCATGCTGGAATCTGGTACATGGGTAGGCATACTTTGTCTTCTTGTTGAGTCTTCTCCCAATCCCCTCTGGAAACAGGCTCACAGGACAGTGTGCTAAAGAAGTAAAGAAAAGTGAAAAAGAAATTTTAAAAAAAAGGATAAACATTAACAATGAAACCAAATTTTGAAACAAGTTAGTTGAATCATTACAATAGTTGATATGTTATGGGTTATCTTTGTAGTTGTTGTTCAGAGTATAAGATATGGGCATGATATCTTTCCTAACAGTATTAGCACAAAGCATTCTTTTCTTTTTTTTTTTAATTTTTATCTTATAGAAATAAAACCCAACAAAACAGACAGAATAAATCAAATCAAAACAAAGCAGTGAAATTGGTATAGAGCTTCAAAGTAGGATTAAGAAGAAGACAACAATGGTTACCATAGTATATCTTGTTATCTTCACAATAGTTGTCTATTACACCAGATATAGCAAAATCAAACAAAAATAAAACAGAAAAAAACCCAATCAAAACAATATTGAATAAAGCTAAACAATTAATTGGAACAAAACAAAACAGTGAGCACAATATTGGATTTCAAAAACAATATAGAAAGAAATCCCCCATAATAGCTGTACTACATAATGTTATCCTCCTATAGATGCTCAGACCACCAGCCCCAGGACTACAAAGTCAAACAAACAATATAAATATTTAGTTGCTTTTTGTACCTCAGTTGCCATCAACTCAGCTGTCCTCTGAACCAGCCGGTTCCTTACAAGGGAATAGTGATGGTGGTGGTGGTGGGGGTTGGTGATTCTGAGCCCATGTGCCAGTAGGCTCATGGGAGATTCTGACTTTTTCTTCCTGGTTCCCATATGGCCTGAATGTCTTACCAGAAAGGCTGGCTAGTTGGTTTGTTGGTCAGCTCCTCTCAGTCCCAGCATGGCCTATTCTCAGGAGGTGCTGTCTGACTTTTCCTAGGCCCCTGATGGTCTGACACAAAGCATTTCTTTCAAGGAACTAAAAGAAGCTAGCTGTATAACTATCTTATCTATCTTGGGGTGCACGTATTTTTCTTTTTTTCCTTTCTTCCTTTGAGATGAGGCCTTTTGTTCCATAGAGAACATAAGGTCATGCCAGAGTTCTTCAACTGCAGAACTTTTCTTTTGCATTCCTGTGCTATGTAGCTGGGTGGGTTGGACTGAGACCCCCTGCAGTGGTTTTGGTATCCATGTTTTCTTTTACCATTAATTTCTAACTTGATTGTGCTATGATCTGATACTATGCAGGGTGTAATATCAATTCTCTGACATTTAGTTAAGGCTGTTTTATTGGCTAGTATATTGTCTACTTTGGAGTACGTCATGTACTGCTGAAAAGAAAATGTATTCTGTTGTTGGGTGGAACACTTTATATATCTGTTAATTCCATTTGTTTGAAGGTTTTGTTCAACTCTGATATTTCTTTGTTGACTTTTTGTCTAGTTGATTATCTATTTATGACAACATAGTACTGAGGATCCAAATATAATTATGTTTATGTCTGTATGATATTTTATGTCTAGTAGTACTTGTTTTATGAAGTTGGGTGAACCATTGTTTGGTGCATGTGTGTTAATAATTCTTCCTGTTGGATTGTTCCCATAACTAATATTTAGCAACCCTCTTTGCTTCTTTTGATCAATTTTGGCTTGAATCCACTTTGTCTGACAGCTACCCCTGCTTTCTTGTTTATAACATTCTAAGGATTCTCTAGCCCACATCTCCAAAACCTTCCAAAGTCCTTCTGCAAACAGGTACCAAGTGTTCTAAACCATTATGGTCAGGTACAGTCAAGCAATGTCTTCAGTTCCCTGGTACTAATGTTTCTGTATCAGTCACTTTCCTCTTGTTTGACACAATACCCAAACCTATAATATGAAGGAGGAGTGGTTCATATTTGGAGATTTGGTCCATGATCAGCAGAAGGATAGGGCAAAGGAAAGCTGCTTAACTCATAGTGACCAGGAAACAGCAGAGGCGCAACACTGAACAGGAAGGAGCCAGAGACTAGACACAGACTCCATCCAGACAGATCCAGAATTGTGCACTATCAATATTCTGGTAGTTCCCAATGGCTGACAAGTTGACACTCTAGAGTACCACAATCTGTATGTTGAAAAAATATAAAAACACAGGTGAAAGAAATGGAAGATGACATAAATCAATGGAAAGATATTCATGTTCATGGAATAAAAGAACTAGTATTGTTAAAATATCCACACTCCTTGGCATGGTGCAGGCAGGAACTTGTAATCCTAGCACTCTGGGAGGCTGAGGCAAGAGAATGCTTAGCTTGGACAACTTAGCAACTTCGCAACACTTTTTGTCATAATAAAAAAGTAAAAACAAAGAGCTCGGGATGTAGCTCAGTGTAGGTTCAAGCCTCAATGTCTCAAAAAACAAACAAACAAACACTCCAAACTACCAAAAGTGACCTATAGATTCAATGCAATTTCTATAAAAATACTAATAGCATTCTTGGAGAAATAGAAACAGAAGCTCAAAGCACTAAAAAAAAATCTTAAGCAAAAAGAATAAACCTGGATGTATCGTATTTTAAAGAGAAAGAGGCATCATTCTGTCTTCAAAATATATTATCTAGCTATAGTAATCAAAACATCAGGGACTGAATGCTAGGGTGTATGCCTCCCAGAACTCTGGAAGAATTAGACAGGAGGGTCTTACGTTCATATCTGGCCTGAGCAAATTAGCAAACCCTGTCTCAAAATAAAAATTAATCATTAAAAGCAGCTGATGAAGTAACTCAGTGCAAAGGCTCTCAGTTTAATTCCCAGAACTACCACAACACACACAAAAAGATAAAACCCATCACGAAAACAACCCCTGAAAACTAAACACTGCAATTTAAAGATTCATAGACCATTAAACACAGAAAATAAACCCTGCATTTGCAATCATTTGGTTTTTCAAGGAGGTTGTACACAGTGGGGAAAAAGTAGTCTCTTCAAAAAATGGCATCAAGAAATCTGGTTATATACACACATAAGAATGAAAGGAGACACTTCATACTCTATCAAAAATCAACTCAAAATGGATTAAGGATTTACATGTAAAACCCAAAATTGTAGAACTATTAAAAGAAAACAGGCAACGACATTGTTTTTATAATACTAAATATGTAACTCCAAAAGCACAGGAGGCAAAAGCCAAGGTACACAAATGGGATTCCATCAAACTAAAAACTTCTAAATGTATCCAATGGAGTAATCAACACTGTGAGGAGACAGGGGGATAATATATTTTATGACATACATTTAACAAGGGGTTAATAACTAAAAGGCATAAGGATCTTAATAACACAAAAATAATTGATCCAATTTATCCTTCAGGGAGAAGGACCTGAATAGGTATTTTTCAAAAGATGACATAAAATGGCTAACAGGGTTGTGAACACTGCTGATCATCAGGGCAGTGTAAGTCAAAACCACCATGAGCTATTGCCTCACCCTCTGAGGAGGCTGTTATCATGAGGATTAGAAGCACTGGTGAGGATACAGGGAATACACAGTGAGAATGTAAGTTAGTGAGGCCATTATGAAAAACAGTATGAGTGGAATTTTCTCAAAAAATTAAAAGTGGAATATCTATGTGATCCAGTACACATCCAAAGGACATGAAATCAGTATGTCAAAGAGCTATGTGCATGCCCTGTGAACAGTGTGCAACAGCGTTCGGAGCAGCCTGGTATAGAGTCAACTTAAGTGTACACGTGTGAATAAATAGATAAATATGATACATAAAATGAAATGCTAGTCAGCCTCAAAAAAGGGGCAACCTCTCATTTTCAACAACATGGGAAACCTCGGGGACACTATATCAAGTGACATAAGCAGAGAAAGACACAGAAAGACAATTACCCAATAAGCTCACTCTTAATAAGGAATCTTAAAAGCTGATTTTGTAGAAGCGGACTAGAATGGTAGTTTCTTCCCAAGGGAACAGATGAGAGGGAGAGTTTAGGGAGAAGCTGATCAAACGATAGAAAATTTCAAACAGGAAGAATAAGTCCAAGAGATCTATGGCACACCAACGTAATAATCAGTTGATAATGCATGTGCTTTTGAAAATACCTAAGAGCAGATTTTAAGTTTTCTCATCATAAGAAATAAGTCTGTTGGAGTAAAGCATATATTAATTAGTTTACCTGTTACAATGATTGTATGCTCATCATCATCTAAAAATATATATAGTTAATAGCTTTTCAAAAACTCCATTATTAGCTGTTTTGGAGGCATTGGGAATTGAATACAGGGGTCCTTGCTATATATCCAATGCTTTTAAAAATACTAACACAATTTTTTTGGAAACAGGGTCTTGTTGAGTTGCCCTCACTGGCCTTGATCTTGTGATCCTCCTGCCTCAGGCTTCTACAGTGCTGATCTTTTCTTCTTGAAATTGTATTTTCACTCCAATTTTCACATAGCATTGTATCCTATATAATGTAATTTTACACTTAAAAGTCTAACATGATTCTATCAAACATCTATGCAATACAACATCTATGTAAAACTTTAATCTTTTCTTCAAGATAAGGGCTATTTAGGGTAAGTTATAATTCATACATTGTTATCAAATCAATATAAATATAGAAACTGATAAGTATTAAAATTAGAAATTAAGAATTTGTAGTAACTGCATTGCTTTTTGGGGCAGATACTTTTTTATTTTACAAAACAAAACAGAAAAAAGTATAAAAGAAATGATACAGAATTTTAAAATATATAAAATTAACACTAATTAATATGTTGCATATTTTTATCTTAGAACTAGTTGTTCAGGTTACAACATCTAGGCACAAAAAATGATCAAACAGTCAAACAATGACAGTACAAGCTATTATTTTTTGACGAACTAATAGAGATTGGCAGTATATTTATCTATTTTGTACACATATACACCTACATGCATATAATCTTTTCCTTTTCTCCTTTTATTTGAGTTGTTCTTTCCTTTTGAGCACTTTCTTTCCTTTTCATTATTACAATATATATTGTACATTTTAGATCTTATTACTCTTTCAGTTTTTAATTTTCTATACTAGGGAGGCAATACAATATTTATAAACGTGAGTTTTATTTACTTCAGTTGTGAATATGGTCTCAAGTTGCCTCCATTTACCTATCAAAAAACCTCAAGATCATCCATTTTTATAGTTGAGTAATATTCCACTGTACAAAAATACCACATCTTTTTCATCCATTCTATGGTTGTTTCCAAGATGTAGATATTAAAAATTGTGATGCTATAAACATGAGTGCACATATTTCATTGTGGCATGACATTTTCAATTTTTCTGGGAAAATATTCAGAAGAGGAACAGCTGGATTGAATGAGACTTTCATTCTTAGCTTTCTGAGGAATCTCCACACTGATTTCCACAGTGGTTGCATCTGTCTACACTCCCACCAGAAGAGGAGAAGAGTTCCTTTTTTCCCACAGCCCTGCCAACATTTGTTATCAGTTGATTTCTTGATGGCAGCCGTTCTTTCTGGAGTGAGATGGAATTTCAATGCTATTTTTAATTTGCATTTCTTGATCAGTGATGATGAACATGTCTTAATCTATTTACTTGCCATTTGTATTTCTTCATCTGTGAAATGTATGTTTATCTCAGATGCCCATTTTTGGATTGGGTCTTTGAATTTGCGGGGCCTAATGTTTTTCAGTTCTTTATATGTTCTTGATATAAATCCTTCATCTGAGGGGTTGCTGGCTAAAATTCTTTCCCATTCTGTGGGTTTTCTTTTAACTTTGTTGGTGATTTCTTTTGAAGTGCAAAAACTTTTTAATAATATGAGACCCCAGTTGTTGATTCTTTGAAATATTTCCAATGTGGCTTGCATTTTATTCATGACCTCTTTGCCTACCCTATGTCTCCAAGATTTCTACTTGCCTTGTCTTCCAGTAGATTTAGTGTTTCTATTTTAATATTTGGATCTTTGATCCATTTAGACTTTAGTTTAGTGCATGGTGATAGACGGGTCTAGTTTCAGTCTGTGGCATGTGAAAAGCGAATTTTTCTAGCACCATTTGTTAAAGAAGCTGTCTTTCTTTCAGTGAGCATTTGTAGCCCCTTTGTCAAAGATAAGGTGGCTGAGTGTCTTTGTAGCTGTGTCTACATCTTCTAATCTGTTCCACTGATTCTCAGGTCTGTTTTTTTTTTTTTGTCAGTACTATGCTGATTTTATCACTGTAGCTTTGTCGTATAATTTCAAGTCTGAGATTGTGATGCCTCTTGCCTTGCCTTTGTTGCCCAGGATTATCTTTGCTATTTTAGGTCTCTGTTGTTTCCAAATGAATTTTAGAAATTTCTTCTCTAGATCTGTAAAGTATGTTAATGGTATTTTCATTGGGGCTGCATTGAATCTATGTAACAGTTTTATGAGTATGGCTATTTTCACAATGCTGGTTCTTTCTAACTAAGAGGAGGGAATGTTTTCTACTTTCTGACATCCTCCTCACTCTCCTTTTCTAGAGTACTACAGTTTTTTTTTTTTATTTAAGAGGAAAAAGAGAAAAACACAAAACAAAACAAAGCAGTGTAAGGTTACACATAATACAGAACTACAAAAAAAAGAAAACATAACAGTAAGAAATCACCTGTTAATAGATTACATAATATCATCTTGGAAATAGTTGCTCAAATCACAGTATCAAAGAATACAAAGTAGACATTCAAACGGAGAGACTGCAAACAGCTGTGTTCAATGATCCAAAAACATTAATATAGTCAGCTATTTAACATCCCTAAACACACTTGTTGTTATATCCATTAGAGCTCTTTTTTTCCCCTCCCTCTCTTTTTTATAACAAAATTTACACATCTTGGATTTTGTTACTCCTTAGTTCTTATTACTTTTTTGGGGGGGAGAGAATAAAGTCAAATATGGCAAAACAAAGCTGTAAGTCAAAACCAAGGATAGACATAGCACATGATGTAGAACAGAGTACAAGGTCATCAACAATGGTTATCAACATTGTCTCTTGTTTCCTTAAAAGGAATTGTCCATCTCATTAGATATTATAAAGCCGGACAAAACAGTGGAGAACAAGACCAATAAAACTTAGGCATTGTGAACATTACAGGACTTTCAAAGGAGACAATAGTCAAACCAGAGTGGGCATCTTTGTGAATCTTATTGCCTTCAAATTAGTTGCCTATACCTTCAAACTTGCTACTATCGCACAGAATGGAACAGAGTCTAATCAGTCAAAACAAGATCTTGGGAGTATTACAGGGCTTCAAAACAAGTTAATAGGAGATCAAAAAGAGTTACTACTATATATCCTAATTTTTTAAGTTTTTCCCTTAATTAAAATAAACATAAGAAATAGCTAAATAATTTTTTTAAAGAATAGTAGTTACCATAGTGTCTGTCTTTTTCCTTAAAATATTTGGATAAAACTTCATATACTATAGCTTCAAATATTTCCATATCAAAAAGCCCAGAGTAAAGCCTTTCTAATTAATAAGTGAGAATTTTATAAGGCTTCAAGACCACATAATGGGGAATCATGATTATCACATATTTTTATATATTTGAATCATTACTTACATTAGGGAAACTATTCGGTATTCATACATGCGAGATTGATTTATTTCACTTATGAGTATGGTCTCAAGCTGCGCCCATTTATTGATAAATATCTCAATGCGATCCTTCTTTATAGCTGAATAATACTCCATTGTATAGAAATACCACAACTTTTTTATCCATTCCTCAGTTGATGGACACTTGGGTTGTTTCCAAGATCTGGCGATTACAAATTGTGCTGCTATAAACATAGGTGCACATATATCCCTGTGGTATGATGCTTTCAGTTCTTCTGGGAATATGCCTAGAAGTGGAATAGCTGGAATAAATGGGATTTCCAATCCCAACTTTTTGAGAAACCTCCAGACAGACCTCCACAAAGGCTGTACCAGTCTACACTCCCACCAACAGTGCAGGAGAGTTCCTTTTTCCCCACAGCCTCTCCAGCATTTGTTGTTGTTGGTTTTCTTGATCCTGGCCATTCTTTCAGGAGTGAGATGGTATCTCAGTGTGGTTTTAATTTGCATTTCTCTAATGACCAATGATGATGAGCATTTTTTCATGTATTTATTTGCCATTTGCATTTCTTCATCTGAGAATTGCGTATTCATCTCAGATGCCCATTTTTGGATTGGATCTTTGAATTTTGAAGGTCTGAGTTTTTTTAATTCTTTATATGTTTTAGACAAGAGTCCCTTGTCTGAGAGAGAGTTCACTAAAATCTTTTCCCAGTTTGTGGGTTTTCTTTTCACTATGCTGGAGATTTCTTTTGACATGCAAAAACTTTTTAATAAGAAGTGGTCCCAGTTATTGATTCTGGGAAGTATTTCCCGTGCAGTTTGAGTCCTATTCATGAATTCTCTACCTACTCCTATGTCTCCAAGGTTTCTACCCAATTTGTCTTCCAATAGATTTAGCGTTTCTGTTTTAATATTCAGATCTTTGACCCATTTAGATTTTAATTTAGTACATGGTGATAGACATGGGTCTAGCTTTAGTTTTCGGCAAATGGAGAGCCAGTTTTTCCAGCACCATTTATTAAAGAGACTGTCGTTCTTCCAGTGAACCTGCTTGGCTCCTTTATCGAAGATAAGGTGGTTGAGTGTGTTTGTAGTTGTGGTTGTATCTTCTAATCTATTCCATTGATCTTCAGCTCTGTTTTGATTCCAATACCATGTTGATTTTACTACTGTTGCTTTGTAGTATAATTTCAAGTCAGGGATTGTGATGCCTCCTGCTTTGTCTTTGCTGCTTAGAATTGCTTTTGCGATTCTAGGTCTCTTCTGGTTCCAGATGAAATTTAGGAGTGATTTCTCTAGATCTATAAGGTATGTTGATGGTATTTCTATTGGGATTGCATTGATTCTGTATAAAAGTTTTGGGAGAATGGCCATCTTCACGATGTTTGTTCTTCCTATCCAAGAGCAAGGGATGTCTTTCCATTTTCTGAGATCATCTTCAATTTCCTTTTTCAGTGTAATATAGTTTTCACTGTATAAGTCTTTCACTTCTTTCGTAAGAGTAATTCCTAAATATTTCATTTTTTTGCTTGCTAATGTGAATAGTCCAGTTTCTCTTATTTCCCTCTCTGTGGTTTTGTTGTTTGTGTATAGGAATGCTATTGATTTCTGAGTATTGATTTTGTATCCAGCCACATTACTGAATTTATTTATTGTATCTAAGAGTCTTTCAATGGAGCTTAGGGGGTCTTCTATGTAGAGTATCATGTCATCTGCAAACAATGACAACTTAACTTCTTCTTTTCCTATCTTTACCCCTTTTATTTCTCTTTCTTGCCTAATTGCTCTGGCTAGTACTTCCAGTACTATATTAAATAGGAGTGGTGATAAAGGACATCCTTGTCTTGTGCCTGATTTTAAAGTAAAGGCTTTCAATTTTTGGTCATTTAGTATGATGCTGGCTGTTGGTTTGTCATAAATGGCCTTTATTTTATTGAGGTAAAGACCATCTATTCCAATTTTCTGTAGAGTTTTTATCATGAATAAATGTTGGACCTTATCGAAGGCTTTTTCTGCATCTATAGAAATGATCATGTGATTCTTATTTTTGGCTTTATTGATATGATGGATTACATTTATTGATTTGCGTATGTTGAACCATCCTTGCATTCCTGGGATGAATCCCACTTGGTCATGGTGTATAATCTTCTTGATGATTTGCTGGATCCTATTTGCCAATATTTTATTGAGGATTTTTGCATCTGTGTTCATTAGGGAGATCGGTCTATAGTTCTCTTTTTTAGTTGGGTCTTTCTCAGGTTTTGGTACTAGAGTGATATTTGCTTCCAGGAATGACTTAGGAAGGATTGCTTCCCTTTCAATTTCATTGAATAGTTTGAGGAGTGTCGGCATTAGGTCTTCTTTGTATTTCTTGTAGAATTCTGCAGTGAATCCATCTGGGCCTGGGCTCTTCTTGGTGGGTAAGGACTTAATTACATTTTCAATTTCAGTAACCGAGATTGGGTTATTCAACAGTTTTACATCCTCTTGATCTAGTTTTGGCACTTCATATGCTTCTAAGAAACTGTCTATTTCTTCTGTGTTATCAAACTTTTGAGAGTAGAGGTTTTCGAAATAGGTGTTGATGATCTTCTGTATTTCTATTGGGTCTGTAGTGACTTCTCCTTTTTCATTTCTTATTGCATGAATTTGAGCTTTTTCTTCCCTTTTTTTAATAAGGTTGGCTAGGGGCTTATCGATTTTATTTATTCTTTCAAAGAACCAACTCTTTGATTTGTTGATCCTTTGGATTGTTTTCTTAGTCTCTATTGCATTGATTTCTGCTCTGATTTTTATAATTTCCTCTCTTCTTTTGGCTTTGGGCTTGACTTGCTCTTCTTTTTCTAGCTGTTTGAGGTGTAGCATCAAGTTATTTATTTGTATTCGTTCTGTTTTCCTGATGTGGGAACTCAGTGCAATAAATTTTCCTCTCAGAACGGCTTTCATTGCATCCCACAGATTCCGGTAAGTTGTATCTGCATTTTCATTTTCTTTTAGGTATTGTTTGATTTCTTCTTTAATTTCTTCTGTGACCCACTGATTACTCAAGAGTGTGGTATTCAGTTTCCATGTGTTTGTGGGATTTTTGCGGTATCTTTTATCATTAATTTCTAATTTCAGAGCGCTGTGATCCGATAACATGCAAGGGATGATTTCAGCTCTTTTGCACTTGTTTAAATATGTTCTATGAGCTAATATATGGTCTATTTTAGAAAATGATCCATGTACTGCTGAGAAGAATGTGTATTCTGATGTTGTTGGGTGGAACATTCTGTATATGTCTATCAAACCCATTTGTTCACAGGTATGATTCAGTTCTGTTATTTCTTTACTCATTTTCTGTCTGGTCGATCTGTCCCTTGGTGTCAATGGCGTATTAAGGTCTCCCGTTACAATTGTGTTACTGATAATTTGAGTTTTCATTTCTGTTAATAATTGTTTTATATAACTGGGCGCTCTGGAGTTTGGTGCGTATATATTTAAGATAGTTATCTCTTCCTCTTGGAGTTTTCCCCTTACGAGTATGTAGTGACCTTCTTTATCCTTTATGGTCATTGTTGGTTTAAAGTTCACGTTGTCTGCAAACAGAATGGCTACTCCTGCCTTTTTTTGGATTCCTGCTGCATGAAGAATTGTTTTCCATCCTTTGACTTTCAGTCTGTGAGTATCCTTCTGGGTTAGATGGGTTTCCTGTAAACAGCATATGGTTGGATTTTGTTTCTTGATCCATTCTGCTAGTCTGTTTCTTTTGATTGGTGCATTGAGACCATTTACATTAATGGTTATTACTGTTAAATGTTGTTTAATTGTAGGATTCTTATCTCTCTGCTGTTGCATCTTTATCTTTCTGTTCTGTTTAATTATTTGCTTTGCTTAGTGGTTTTTTCCTTTGTGTATCTAAACTGTCTTTCAATATTTTTTGCAGGGTTGGTTTGGTGTTCATGAAGTTCTTCAGCTGTTCTTTGTCATGGAAGTATCGTATTTCACCATCTATTTTAAATGATAGTTTTGCAGGATATATCAGTCTAGGTTGGAAATCATTTTGCTTTAGGATCTGGAATACTTCACTCCATGCTCTTCTTGACTTTATTGTTTGTGATGAGAAGTCTGCTGTGATTCTGATAGGTTTTCCTTTATAAGTGATCTGTCTTTTCTCTCTTACAGCTTTTAATAATCTATTCTTGTGTTGGATTTCTGGGATGGTGATTATTATATGTCTGGGTGTAGTTTTATTTTGGTTATGACTATTTGGAGTTCTATATGCTTCACTGATCCTGATGTCAGTTTCTGATCTCATGCTTGGGAAGTTTTCAGCTATTGCTTCTCTAAATATCCTCTTGATATCCTTTATGTTGTCTCCTTCTTTTTCATTAATCCCTATCATTCTTATGTTATTCTTCTTTGCATCATCTTGCAGATGTTGAATTGTTGTTTCCTGATTCCTTGTTATTTTTAAAAGATCTTTCCTTTCCTGTTCACTTGCTGCAATCCTGTCTTCAAGGTCTGAAATTCTATCTTCACTTTCATTAAGGCGGTTTTTACAACTTTCAGTGGAGTTTTTTATTTCCTGTATATCTCTGTGCATCTGCATTATGTATTCTGTTTGTTTCTTATATTGCTCTTCTAGGGATTCTATCTTTTTGTTTAGTTCCTCCAATTTTTTATCTGTGTTTTCTTTAGATATATTTAAAATCTCTTTCATTTCTTTTATCATTTCTTCTTTTATCTGGGATATTATTTCGAGTTTGAATTTCTTTAAAGCTTCCTGGAGTTGCTTGTCAACTTCAGTAGCTATTGTGTCTAATATATGAGGAGGATGGGATATATTTTCTTCTAAATACACTTCTCCTAGGGTTTCCTGAGATGGGCTGGAGGTTTGAGGTTGTAATTTGGTCTTTCGTTTTGTCATTTTCCTATATTTCTGTGTTTCAAGTGTTATTTGAAAGCCTCCTCAGGATCTGTTGAAAATCCCCTTCTATGTTTGCAGCTACTGAGACTCTGGCACCACTCTACCCCAGGCCATTGGGCCTGCAGAACCAATGGCCCTTCTCTGCTTGTTCAGAACTCCACGGTTCCAGACAAGCTGGGCCTCAGGGACACTGTGCGCCCACCTGCCCCTTGGTAGATCCACAGCTCTTGGATCGCAGCCGGGTTAGGGTACTCACCACAGACCGCAGTGCCTCAGGAGCCTGTGATCCCTCCCTGCTTGCAGAGATATCCACAGACCTCCAGACAAAGGAAGGGCCTCCTGCGGGCACTCCGGATCTACCTAGCTCCTCCTCTGTACGCAGATGGCTCTGCGCGGCTGGGCACAGGCCGAGGTTCCTCAGGATCCCGGGACCCCTCCTCCTCCAGACAAAGGAAGGGGCCTCTGCAGGCGCTCCGGATCCGCGCAGCTCCTCCTCCGCACACCGATGGCCAGGCGCGGCTGGGCACGGGCCGAGGTGCCCCAGGAACCCAGGACCCCTCCTCCTCCAGACAAAGGAAGGGGCCTCTGCACAGTACTACAGTTTTCAATGAATAGGTCTTTTCCATCCTTTGTTAGATTGATTCCTAAATATTTCATTGTTTTGGATGCTATTGTGAAAGGTGTCATTTCCATAATTTCTCTCTCAGTGAGTTTTTTATTTGTGTACAGGAATGCTGTTGATTTTTGAGTGTTGACTTTGTATCCAGCTACACTGCTGAATTTGCTTATTAGCTCTGGTAGCCTTTTGATGCAATTTTTGGGGTCTTGTATGTACAATATCATGTCATCTGCAAATAGTGATAATTTAACTTCTTACTTTCCTATCTTTAGTCCTTTTATTTCTCTCTCTCTTGTCTAATTGCTCTGGCTAATGTTTCCAAAACTATATTGAACCAGAGTGGTGACAGTGGACACCCTTGTCTTGTTCCTGATTTTAGAGTGAAAACTTTTATGTTTTTGTCCTTTTAGTTTAATGTTGGCTGTTGGTTTGTCATAGATGGCTTTTATCAGATTGTGGTAAATACCATCTATTCCAACTGTCTGCAGGGTTTTTAACATGAAAAAATGTTGGACTTTATCAAAAGCTTTTTCTACATCTACTGAGATGATCATGTGATTTTTGTCTTTGGCTCTGTTAAAGTGGTGTTTTACATTTATTGATTTGTGTATGTTAAACCATCCCTACTTTTCTGGAATTAATCCCATTTGGTCATGGTGTATAATCTTTATGATTTGCTGCATTCCATTTGCCAGTATTTTATTGAGAATTTTTTCATTCATATTCATTAGGGAGATTGATCTATAGTTCTCCTTTTTAGTTGGATCTTTCTCTGACTTTAGTATCTGAGTAATACTTGCCTCCAGGAGTGAGTTAGGGAGAATTGCTTCCTTTTCAGTTTCATTGAAGAATTTGAGGAGTGGTAGCATTAAATCTTCTGTAAATTTCTTAGAGAATTCATCTGTAAATCCATAAAGACCTGGGCTTTGCTTTGTTGATAAGTTTTTAATCACATTTTCAATTTCAATAGCTGATATTGGGTTATTCAAATTTATTATATCTTCTTGAGCCAGATTTGGTAATTCATATGTTTCTAGGAATCTGTCTGTTTCATCTGTGTTTCCCACCCTATGTGAGTAAAGATCTTCAAACTAGGTATTCATGATCTTCTGAATTTCTGTAGGATCTGTAGTAATTTCCCCCTTTTCATTCCTTATTGCATGAATTTGTTTTTCTTTTTTCTTGATAAAGTTGACTAGAGGTTTATCAATTTTGTTTATTCCTTCAAACAACAAACTCTTGCCGGGCATAGAGGCTCACGCCTGTAATCCCAGTACTTGGGAGGCTGAGGCAGGAGGATTGCTGCGAGTTCGAGACCAGCCTAGGCTACAAAGTGAGCCCAAGGCCAGCCTGAACTGCATAGAGAGACTCTGTCTCAAAAAAGACCAAAAAAAAAAAAAAAACCAAAACAAACAAAACCACAAAGAACAAGCTCTTTGATTTGTTAATATTTTGTATTGCTTTCTTAGTCTCAATTGCATTAATTTCTGCTGTGATCTGTATAATTGCCTGTCCTCTGTTTTTTTTCCTAGGCTGATTAGCCTAAGAGTATTGGTGTAAGCCAATCCTTATCTCCTATTGCTACTGCAGCTTCAGGCTGCTCCAGGCCTCCAGATCTACCTGGCTATAGTGTCAGCTGGGACCCTCCTGTGTCACTGGGTATTGTGTAGGTCCTTTTGAATTTAAAATATTATTTGATTCTTGGAAATTCTTCTAAGTTACATATTCAAATTCACAATGATAAAATTGTATTTAAATAGCTACTGACCATTGTTATACCTACATTTAATTTTATTGAAGGTAAAAATATAGAAAAGTGCAGGTTACCAAAGAATTTTTATCTATCCCGGAGAAACATCAATAGTCTCATTTTTTGGAAGTGCACCAAGAAGGCCTTATGAAATCTTACACTTTCACTTAGAGGTACCCTGTTTATGGCTCTAGCGCTAGATGATAACTAACTGAAAGCCAATCCCACAAAATTAGAAGCTGTCAATTTTTGGACTTTCTTAAGGGCTATGAATGGAGAACTGTCCATGTAACCTGTAATTTTCTAAGTAATCTCAAAGCACCTTAGAATAATGTGAGGTCATGCTGTTAAGTAGCATTATGAACAGATTAGTAGTTTCAAAGATAATTATGTTTGTGTTTGAGAAAATTAAGCAGAAAGGGAGGAGGAACTGATACTAATTTAACAGAATTTTTTTCTAAATTTGAAGATTTGCAGAGCATTGTATCCTATGTGCATACACAGAAAAAAACTTTTACTTTAAAGACCAACTTAGTCTGCTTGGAGATTTATAACAACAACAACAACAACAAAAATAACCACAGAAAAAAACAAAACAACAAAGTCAAGGCTAGCAATCAGTATGGAATCTATAAGATTTCCATTAATGAATTTTAAATAAAATACATGTCATTTCTCTTAGTTGAAGTCTAAAGAAACCAAGTGAGAATGAACAAGTCAGGAGGAAGTGACTGTCCAGGGTGTGCCCCTGGGAAAGCTGACTCTAGGAAGAAAGCAAATATGGATCCAGCACCATTTTAGTAACAAGGTAGTGCAATTATTTCTCCCACACCTGAATAAATATTTAAGATAATATAAAATGCTAACAGCATCAACTTATGCTCCTTTCACTTGATGCCTTAACACTGATTGAAGAACTTTTTGCCTTGTCCTTGAGATCCCAGTATATGTTCCTGTGCCGGGGATGAAGAACTAAGGGGAGTAGGAGAAAGGGGAGGGTAGGGGATAAGGGGGTGAAACAAAAGAATTAAGATGTATTAGGAACACGTACCAATGATAAATAGAGTCAATATGTACTGCAAACATGTACTAAAAAATAAAAGCAAAGGAATGAGCAGTGATTGCCCCTCTTTGATTTAAAAGGTGCAGCCACACTGCTCTCCCGGCTGACTGGGTCCCGGGTGTGCTGCCCTGTGTCCACAGTCCCCACTCCGGGCGAGGCTGAAAGAACTCTCAGTGGCAGGGCCTCACCTGGAGCTGGCCATGCAGTGAAGCCTGTGTCTTTCCCCTTGCTGATGCTTTGTTCCTCAGTGACCTCCCTGAGGCAGAGGCTTCTTGGCAGTAGCTCTGAATGCAAGAAGGAACTTGTTAAATGAGACTGCACTTCTTCTGTACCTGAATACATGTGAATTGAGAACACTCCAACTCTCTCATCTGGGTCCCCCACACAGATCCTGAGATCTGGGAGCGTGGAGCAGAGAAAAAAGAGCTGAAGGAGGAAGATGGAGAGCCAAGGAAGAGTGCCATGGCAACAGAAAGCAGCTGCAGGCACCCAGAGCGCCTCAGCTGCCCTCAGACTGTACCCCGAACCCTTCTCCAGGAGGCAAGGGGGAGCCTTGCCTGGCTTTGGCGTGGTTTCAGGGTTACCTGCACAGTGGCACTCCCTCCCCAACTCCCACCAGCACCCCAGGGCATCAGAGAGGGGAGCCCAGGAGATCCTGGGCTGTGCTTATGTGAAACTGGTCCAAGCCTGTGCAGCACTGGACACTGGAGTGAGGGGGAGACAGGACTGGAAGAGTCACAGAGGGAATGGGTACCAAGCACAGGATTCTGGAGCCACACTGGCCTTCCGCACAAGCACAGGGAAAGAGTGGTGTAAGACAGGAAAGGATGGGAGGCTCATCAGCTATTCCTGGTCCCTTCATTGACTATAGAAGGCTTTGCTGATACTAAACTCTTGGATTATTTCTTTGGCTCTTGGAATGATTTAATGGCCTCGGGAAATGTATCTGAACGTGGGTGGGAGTGGGCGAGGAAAATGCTTTGCTTTTGTGAAGAAGGAAGAAGGCTATAGGGAA
Source organism: Cavia porcellus (assembly GCF_034190915.1). Lineage (NCBI taxonomy): Eukaryota > Metazoa > Chordata > Mammalia > Rodentia > Caviidae > Cavia > Cavia porcellus. The sequence goes on from NW_026947493.1 coordinate 3,534,985, forward strand.
AGTGGAGCCTTTTCTAGTGCCTGAACCTAAAGTGGTTTCCCAAGCAAAGCAATTTTAGGGCTTGAAGCCTGGGACTTTCACTCCCTAAGACTTTTCCTGAAAACAGCGGTGATCTCAGGGGGCCACATTCCCACCCTTGAAGTGGGAAGCCAGGCTGAGACACAGGCCTGGGCAAGGAAGTGGCATTGTGGTCATTTTGCACCCCAAGGAGGGTAGAGGCTTGGTGCTGATGGTGTCTGGCTCTCAGGCTCAGGGACACACACCTGACCACTGTGGATTATTTCTCTACACTTCTAACCACTTCTCCTTAGTCTTCTTTCTGGGGCCGTGTTAGTGTCTCCCTCAAGGTGGCATCACAGGGTTTGTCCTGGCTCTCCTACCTCCACCACCTCCAGGCTCCATGCTCCTCAAGGAGCGCCTGTTTACTCACGGCTTTGCTAGCCAGCTACACCTCGATGGATACCAAGTATTTACTGACTTCCCCCAGAGGCACCAGAGATTTGCGTCCATAGCCTCGTCTTGCAGATATCCTCTTCAAGGTGTCTCAGGTAAAGCTGGAACTTAACATGCACTAATTTTTTATCTTTCCTGCCACACCTAAGTCTGTGGCCTCCCCGTTTCTCCGTCCCAATGGCTGCGTCATGTCTACCCACTCAGCGACTCCAGAAACCTTAAAGGTACCCTGGATTTTTCCTTTCCCCCCATTTTGCACATCAGAGTCCCACTAATTTTATATTCCAAATTCTTTTACATCTATCTGCTTTCTCCCATCCTCAGTATTATTTACTCTAGGACTTCATTATCTCTTTCCAGGATCATTGTTAAAAATCTCCAGCTGGTCATCTGATTTCCATGCCCGGCAGTGCTCCACTTTACTCCCAAACTTGCTCCCTCAGAATGCCCTCACTAAAATGTAAATCAAATCATGTTACTCCCTTCCTTAAATTTCAATGACCTTCTGTTCCAAACAGAATAAAATTCCAGCTGCTTAGCATGACTTATGAGGTCCTTTGTGATTTAACTCTGATGACTAGTATTACCCAAAATAAGTAATTATGTAAATATATTCTTCTCCACCTGGAATGCCCTTGTAAATATAATCAAGACTCATTAATATCTTATTGTGTTAAGGGGGTTGTTACCTGGTTTTCACCCACTTTGGGGGATTGAAATTTGTCTTATTATAAACTATTTTAAGCATATAGCAAAATAGAGGGACATGATAAAAGCACCACCAGGCTTTGTCAGATTTTAAAACCTGGACACATTCCTTCAGATGTACTTTCTTTCTTGAGAAATGAATCATCATAGGTGCAGTTGGGGCCTTTCATTCCTTGCCTCTTCTCCCTCCATCTCCACAGGTAGCTTTCCCACTGAGTTTGGTGTTAACCATTTTGTGTTTGTACATTTCTATATTTCCATAGATTGTGCACTGTCCTGTGTTGTACTGCTTAAGCCTTCTTTGAATGGCATTACATGGTATGTATCCTGCAACTTGCTCAGTGGTGCTTTTAAGATCTACCCTTGTTGAAGACCAGTTTGCATTCTCCTTAAGGATGTCCACTATCACCATGCACAAAATTAAAATCTAAATGGATCAAAGACCTAAATACTAAAACAGAAACACTAAATCTACTGAAGACAAGGCAGGTACAAGTCTTGGAGACATAGGGGTAGGCAGAGAATTCATGAGCAAAATGCAAACTGCATGGGAAACACTTCAAAGAATCAACAACTGGGATCTCACATTATTGAAAAGTTTCTGCACTTAACAAGCAATCACCAACAGAGTGAAAAGAAAACCCACAGAATGGGAAAGAATTATAACCAGCAACCCCTCAGACAAAGGACTTATATCCAGAACATATAAAGAATTGAAAAACCTCAAGCCTCTCAAATTTAAAGACTCTCTCCAAAAATGGGCATCTGAGATGAACACACACATTTCTCAGATGAAGATATACAAATGGCAAATGAATAGATGAAGAAATGTTCACCATCACTGGTCATTCAAGAAATGGCAAATTAAAACAGCATTGAGATTTCATCCATTCCAGAAAGAATAGCTGCCATCAAGAAATCAACTCATAACAAATGTTGGCGAGGCTGTGAGGAAAAAGGAACTCTTCTCCACTGTTGATAGGAGTGTAGACTGGTGCTACCACTATGGAAATCAGTATGGAGAATTCTTAGAAGACTAGCATTGGAAGTTCCATTCAGTTCAGCTATTTTCCACCTCGGTATTTTCCCAGAAAAACTGAAAAGGTCATATCACAGTGATATATGTGCACCTATGTTTGTAGCGGCACAATTTTAAATATCTAAATCTTGGAAACAACAAAGATGCCCATCGACTGCAGAGTGGATGAAAAAGATGTGGTATTTTTATACAATGGAATATTACTCAGCTATAAAAAGGATGATCTTAAGGCCTTCATAGGCAAATGGAGACAACTTGAGGCTATCCTACTTAGTGAAATAAATGAGAATCATATTTATGCTTTTATAAAAAGTAATAAGTAGGAGTAATAAAACCCAAAATGTGTAATTGCTATTGTAAAAAAGAGAGGAAATGAAAGTGCTCTAAAGGATATAACTACATGTATGTTTAAGTGTATAGGATAGATAACCATATTACTAAGTTTTTGTTGGGTAGTTGAACAGAACTGTTTTCAGTCTTGTTATTTGAATGTCCACTTTGTATGCTTTACTTTTGTAACTTGAACAACTACTTCTAAGAGGACAATATGTAATTATCAACTAGTGATTTCTTACTATTCTGTTTTGAAATTATGTATTATTTCTGTTTTTTTCTTTAAATAAATAAGAAAAATCAAGGAAACTTAAAAAAAAAAAAAGAATAAGGCACCAGCTGGCGGCATCCTTCACCCTGAGATGGACTCACTGCATGAGAGAGCTGTCTGAGTCTGGACTTGTTTGGTCAATGTGACAGTGACAGCTGAAAACCCTGGAAGCCTCTGCAGAGAGACACAGCAATGGAGGAGAGTGGTGGATGTGAGGGTTGCACTGGCTGGCGGTGAGTGCAGAGGACTTAGTCCTCCCATGGGGAGTGAGTGATTAGTCAGGGGCCATTTTGGAGGCAGGCTGGATAAGCCCAGAACCCAGAACTACTCCCAGCTTCCTCTAGCAGCTTGTAGCTGGGCACAGACTGCTTGGACTGTGGCAAGCCCAATGAGTCTGGTCTCAGGAAAGGCCTGCTAAGGTTATCTATTACTCTTCCCTGAAGTAAGTGCTGCCCTGATGGGATAGATTGGCACAATTTGGGACTCAGTCTCCAAAGGTTATCTGCTAGTGAAACCAGAGAGAACCCTGGAAGTGGGCTATTTGTTTTTTCTGTTCTTTTTCTCCTTCATTGTTTATATATGATTGTGAAAGTAGCTCCTAACCTCTTTGTGGGTGTGTTTCTGTTCTGTTCTATCTTTTATCTCTTCCACCTCTTTTCTTTCAATCTTCTGCACCAGTTTCCCCAAGTTGGCAGGATCCATCTTTGTCCTCCAACCTTACTTCTAATCTCTTTCTCTTTTTCCACTTCTCTATTTTCTCTTTAATTTATTTTAAATTTTAACCCCAAGGACAAAATTGACACATTATGGACTTATGTATTGCATAAATTATTTGATTTGATTTACTTTTTGTTATATAATTGCAAATCTATTTCATACACTTAAAAGTTGCAAATTAAGTGTTAGCTTAGTCTGTTGCTTTCTAGGCTGTCTTTGATGCTACTAGTACCACTATAGCCAGAATTGACATAATTGTTCTAAACAGCTGTTGGTTCTGATAATCCATGATAGATTAACTAAGGGTTACAGGTACAGTGGTACAGTGCTAAAAGACAAGAGACTAGGCCAAACAAGCAACAACTTCTCATCTCCAACAAACTGAAAAGGTAAGATCTTCCAGCAGACTCAAAACCCCAAACCAGCTACACCTGGAATGTACCTCAGAGAAGTAATCATTATCTAAGTGTTATAACTACCATCAATAAAGCAATCCACCATAGGCAATTTACAAGCATCATCCCAGGAATTAAACTCCAAGGGGTGGGGGGAGAGAGAGAATAAAATAAGAAGACACACAAAATGCAACCTCAGACATCCAGTTCACCAAAGGCAAATCCAAGGGGCAATGAGGTAGAACAGTCTGAAAGCCTTCCCAACCAGTTATCTCTGAAGTAGAAACAACAAAGCAACTGAATGAGGCTCGGAAAAAATGAAACCAGAAACAATCTCTCAGATAACTACAGAGATTACCAAAATACACACAATGCTAGAGCAGACACAGACCAAAAAATAGACAAGCTAAAGCAAATTATGGAAACTCAGTATAAGAAAGAAATGTGTCTTAGTTATTTTTTACTTGTCACTGAGACAAAATACCTATGTCCAAAGTTGGGAAAGGGAAGATTTATTTCTTACAGTTTTTGGAAGTTTCAGTCCATACTCAGTTGGCTCCAAGGCAGGGTAGCATGGCGGGGCCACAGTTGATGGTGGCTGCAAAAAGCAAAGCAGAAACTGGCAAGAGAGAGACACACATAGCTTTTTCCTGCCATTACAGTGTATCTGGCTCCACCCCTATGTGGATGTAGCAGTGACACCATCAATCCAAGCACTAGACAATGAACCAAACACAAATGCATAATGCAAACACAGAGGCCTGGGGGCCACCAACATAAACCATGACAAAATGGAATCTATAAACAGACTCAAGCAAATATCCAGGAGAATAAAAACTCCACTGAAAGTATTTGAAGCAGATTAGGCCAATGTGAGGACAGAATGTCAGATGTTGAAGACAGGCTTGCTGTTAGTAACCAGAAAAAGAAAGATTTCTCAAAACTAGCAATGGATCATGAGAAATCAGTCCAGCAGTTTCTAGGTGAGAAAAAGAAGAATAACTTAAGATTCATTGGAGTCAATGAACAAGCAGGAGATACCACAAATGACATTTAAAAAGTTCACAAACATCATAACAGAAAAGTTTCCTGGTAGAGAAAAAGAATTTGACATTTAGATAAATAAGGTGTATAGAACTCCAATTAGCAATGATCAAAAAGAATGTATGGCCAGGCATATCATAGTTAAGATTCCAGAAATTCAACACAAAAATAGAATCCTAAAGGCTGTTAGAGAAAAGAAACAAATCACCTATAAAGGAAAGTCCATCAGAATTACAGCTGACTTCTCAGCACAAACTCTCAAGTCAAGGATAGCATGGAGTGGAGTACTCCAAGTTCTAAAGAAAAACAGCTTTCAACCCAGATTGATGTACCCTGCAAATCTATCTTTCAAAATTGATGGGGAAACAAGATGCTTCCATTGCAGAAAACATCTGAGGAAATTTATGACCACCAAACCAGCATCCAAAATATTCTGAAGGACATTCTAGAAAAAGATAATTAGGACTACAGTTCCATGCACCCCAACAGGAGGAATCTACCAGGGAAGGCAAACAATTGAAGAAGGAAAAAGATGGGGAGCCAACAACAAGAAAATAACATGGCAAGGATAAGTCAATCTGTATCAGTTATAACCTTCAATGTTAATGGTCTCAGTTCACCAATCAAAAGACAGACTGGCAGAATGGGTCAAGAAGCAAGATTCAACAATGTGCTGCATACAAAAAACACATTTAATAAAAAAAATTCATAGACTGAGCCCAGGAAGCACTCCCCACCAGGGAACCAGCACCATGAATGGGCTGCTGCAGAAATGGGGACAGCCAGACCCAAGGCTCTCTCCATGAGTCAGCACCACTTGTGGACTGTGGGGAGAGAGAGAACAAGACTGCACTAGGAAGCAAGCCTCTTCTGGGAACCAGCACCAAGTGCGGGCTGCTTCAGGAGTGGGGACAGCCAGACCCCAGCCCCTTCTAGTGCACAGGCTGGCAAACAAGAAGTACCAATCCCCTCTTACCCCATAAGTGATGATCAACTGATCCAGAAAAACACAGGCTGTGATGACAGCTATTGAGGTGAAATGCAGTTGGATGCCTGTGATGCTTTGGTGTTTCTCTGACCTTGCAGGTCTAGGGCTAGTGGTCTTATCATCTGTTCCTAGGATAGCAGTACACAGTGTGGCATCTCCTTCAGAGGGAGGTAGCCATTGTTGACTCCCTATTGTCTTGTTTTGAAACCCTATATTGTTTTTGTTGTTTGCTTGGTTTGGATTTTTTCTCTTTTGTTTCGTTTGATTGTGCTAAATCCAATGGCATGAGCAGCTATTTCAGCGACAAGACATATTATGGTAGCCATTTTGAATTTACTATTATCTTGTTTTGAAGTCCTTTATTGCATTCATTATTTGGTTTTTATTGGTTCTATTCTGTTCTTTTTAAAAATTTTTACTATCTCCAGAGTTATCTGCAGCTCTTTTGGAGACAACAAAATGCATTATGGTAACTATTTTAGATTTCATAATGTTTTAAAGTCCTATATCACTTATACTGGTTTATTTTGATTGGCTTTATTCTGTTTTATTTTCCTTGGTTTTATCCCTCTTTAAAATTAAAAAATTTAAAAATTCATACACTGAGAAGTCAGAGGATGGGAAACAATACTCCATGTGACAGGAACCCAGAAAAAAACACAGGAGTAGCTATTATTTACAGACAAAGTGAATTTCAAGCCAAGCCTGATTAAGAGAAATAAAGATGGTCACCACATTCTTTTAAAGGGAACAATCCAAGAGGAAGAGATAACAATTGTAAATATTTATGCAACAAATACCAGGACACTCAGCTACATAAAGCAATGACTAACGGACATGAAAAATCAAATAAGCCCTAATACAAATGTATTGGGAGACCTCAATAACTGACTGTCACAAAAAGACAGATTGACTAGACAAAAAAATCGATAATGAAATATTAGAACTAAACCACACTTTTGAACAAATGGACTTTGTAGATGTCTAAGAGTGTTCACCCTACAACATCAGAATTCTCATTTTTCTTAGCTTCAAATGGGACATTCTCCAAAATAGACCATATACTGGCTTATAGAACATGCTTAAGTGTGTGCAAAGGAATTAAGATTATCCCATACGTAGTTTTAGATCACAGTGCAATGAAATTGGAAATTCATGGCAAAAGAAACTACAAGAACTTCATAAACACTTGGAAATTAAATAGCACCCTATTGAACAACCAATGGGTCACAGATTAAATTAAAGAAGAAATTAGACAGTTTTTACAGTTAAATGATAATGAAACACAACATTCTGGAACTTGTGGGACACATTGGAAGCACTCTTAAGAGGGAAATTTATGGCAGTAAATACCCATATCAGGAAAATAGGGCAAGGGCATAGAAACAACTTCATGATGAACTTCAAACTTCTAGAAAAAGAAAGCCAGGCTAAGCCAAAAGTCATACAAGGGAGGAAATTATAAAGATCAGAATAGAAGTTAATACCCTGAAGACTAAAAACAAACAAACAAAACAAAACAATACAAAGGATCTATGAGTCGAAGAGTTGGTTCTTTGAAAGATTAAATAAAATTGACAAATTCTTAGCCAACTTTATCCAAAAAAGGGAAAAAAAGACTCAAATCCATGTAATTAGGAATGAAAAGGGCAAAAATCACAACAGACCCTGCAGAAATCCAGAAAATCATCTCTATCTACTTTCAAAACTTGTATTCAAATCAGAGGGAAAACATAGAAGAAATGGAAAGATTGCTAGACACATATGAATTACCAAACCTGAATCAAGAAGATATAAAAAATCCTGAATAACCCAAAATCAACAAATGAAATCAAACCTGTAATTAAAAATCTATTAACAAAGAAGCCCAGGTCCTGATGGATTCATTGCTGACTCCTACAAGAAATTTAGTGAAGACCTAGCACCACTACTTTTCAAACTGTTAAATGAAATTAAAAGGGAAACAATACTCCCAAATTCATTTCTGAAAGTAAGCATTTCTTTGATTCCAAAACTAGAGAAGGACCAAACTAAGAAAGAGAATTACAGGCCAATCTCCCTAATGAACATTGAAACAAAAATCCAGTCAGCCGTACTTTTTTTTTCTCTAATTTTTTATGACTAAACGGACCTGTGTGTGTGTTTTATGGATTATCTGGCCAACCAGGCAGTTGTATAACTGATAGCTCAATATCATTCTTAAGAATTAATCCTTTTGCATTTACTTTCTAAGTCTATTCTTGGGTTTCTACTATTAATTATAAATTCATTTCCTGATAGCTACAATGGGGTTAGGATAAATGTACTCAGTTAGGTATCTAGTGAGCTCAATGTATTCAGATTGGTAACAAGAGACCAATTCCATTCTGATAAACACCATTAAAAGGAAAGATAAATCAAATCTACTGCCTTAGTCTGCAAGTTTTAACCTACAAGTAGTTAAGTTGAGCCACAGCTATAATTTGGAGCCTTAGCTCAAAGTGACTGCTCTGTGTTTTTCTCAAGGGTATGAAAATTAAATCTGTATTCTGTTGGCAAGGCACAATGTAAAGAGGGCTGCCTTCACCTGGGTGGTTTGGAAGGCTCATAAGTCTTGGCACTTTGACGGATTTTGATGCACAGCCATGAGTTCTGCAGGTATTAATTCTGCTCCACTGCTTGGCCATTTGAACTAACAAGTGCCAATGAATACATTATACTTGGGGTCCTCCAAGCTGCACGTTAGTTCATTGTTACTCTCAAGGTCACGGATCTCCTCTGCTGTTCTTGCGTCCAGAGCATGTTTGAAGTTTGCTGCTATGGTGTCCTTTTACTTTTATCTTCCACAACGGTGTCAGATTTTCTTCTTGAGGAAGGGGACACTGCCTTTGTTCACAAAGCAAATTATTTGGAAAGGTCAACGTCTACAGCACAGCACTTTGTTCTATTTCTACAGAGAAACATGTGTATTGTACTCCAGAGGTGCCCTGTGTTGAAGGTCTTCACTAAATATGCATGGGGAATAACTATGTAAAGATGATCACTGTAAATCATTTGGTATTTGACAGAAACCATTCTCCATTCTCACTGAGTTGACTTTCTGAGCATCTCCACTAAAGGAAACAGAGTGAAACCACTGTGACAGAATTGCCTCTTTAGGGCTGTGAAGGCCCTGTCTTTTGTGTCTTGTCATCCTCAGCATGGGAAAGCCTCTGCCACTTACAAAGAGACTTCACCAAATTTGTTTTTGCTTCTTGCAAGAAATTTCATTTTAGTGATTCAGGCTAAATTTTGGTGAATGTGTTGTATTTCCATTTAACTTTTTATAATAGAGGATCTTATGTTTTTTGTTTCTATCAAGACTTTAGGCAAGGACATAAACTATGAAATATGAAATTTTCCTGCCAGGAGAAATGAAAGTTGTGTGTCAGTAGTTCCTAGGAGTAGATTGAAGTATATAGAAATGAAGCTGGAGATGGAAAGGAATGTTTTTAACAAGTAGTATCTGAGTTATACCAGTAGGAAGTCATCTGATCAGAATTTCATATATATATATATATATATATATATATATATATATGAGCTATGTGTATATTTTCATGAGTGTGGTCCAGGTATGACATATGAATAAGACATACAAATGAAGACTGTATACTTTATTAATGTGTATTCATTTATTTTTGTCAAGTATTCTTAATACTCTAGTTAAATGATACAGTTTTATGAAAATTAAACTTAACAGCTCACATTTACAGAAATGTATTCATTCAGCCTCAGTCCCAGCTCCTGAGTGAGCCCTCTGCTGGCTGGGGCCAGGGAACAGGAGGGGTGCTCTGGGATATGCGCCTGCTGGTTCACAGACACTAGTGAATGTGGGCATATTCCTTCCAAGACACCCTGATGGAAGCCGGCCTTCATCTGTTTATAACAGGGTAGGCATAATTTATTACTCAAAGCAGGAGCATTTTTAGTATAAGCAGTGCTGCAAATCATTAGGTTAGGCAAAGCCAATCGCACATTTTCAGATATTTTATGAGAAATATAACATCTTTAAAATATTCCTATTTTGTGAAATAGTCCTTATTCTTGTTTATTTACAGCAGAGAACTGAATTCACTTTAAAAATAAAGTACCTATATTATGTTAAAAAACAGAAAAGTTTTTTATTTAGGATCCGTGTATGTTGTGCTGTGGAAAGAAGTATTTGTCTTATTTTATCTTAATAGGCGAGTCTAAACCTATTAAGCCAGATTAGAAGAAACAGATCTGTTTTTCCTGCATACAAGTAACTCAGGGAATTAGAAAAGCAAATCCAAATCAAATTAATGGAAAGAATATTTCAAAATATTGGTAGAAAAATAAAATTGAGTCTAAAATACAATATAGAAATCATGGAAAAATGTTGAAAAGATAAAATTGACAAAACTTTAGACTAGGAAAAAAGAGAACAGATATAAATAAGTAAAATCTCAGATGAAAAAGGAGACACTAGCAGTAAAATATAAGGAATCACCTTACAAATACAAAGGGCCATTAGGGCACTATGAACAACTTCTGTACATGCCAACAAATTGGAAACTAGAGAAGAAATGAATAAATCTCTGGACACAGAACTTATCAAAACTGAATTGTGAAGAAACACAAAACCAAAACAGGCCAATAATGAACAAAAACTGAGTTAGTAATAAAAAGTCTCCCAATAAGTCCAGGACCAGATGGCCTCACTCTTGAATTCTACCAACCTTTTAAAGAATTAATTCTAATCCTTATCAGGGTATTTCAAAAAATTTAAAAGAATGAAATTCTTTCATACTCATACTACAAGACAAGTATTATTCTGATACTGAAACCAGACAAGGACGTAATAAAAGAAAGAAAATAACAGCCCAATGTGTTTGATGAATATAGATACTAATTTAGCAATAAGACAATGTAAAACCAAATCCAATAGCACATTAAAAAGATTATACCCATGATTTGTCCCAAGAATGCAAGGATGATTAGACAAATGCAAACCAATAAACATGATATGCTACATTAACAAAATGAAGGACAAAGTCCACACCATCATCTCATTCCACACTGAAGAGGCATTTATTGAATTTGGGCCTCTCTTCATGGCAAGAAATCATATGCAGAAGAAACATACGTCATCACAATTGAACCATAAGTGGCAGATTTGCAGCTAACAACATACTGAATGGGGAAAACTGAAAACATTATTTTCCTAAGATCTGGAACTAATAAAAGGGCCTATTTTCACCACTCTGATTCAATATAATTCTGGAAGTCCTAGATAGATCAACAAGGCAAGAGAAAGAAATAAAAAGCATACAAATTAGAAAAAGGAAGACAAAGTATCATTTTGAGATGTGATTTTAAACTGAGAAAAACCTAAAGATTACTCCAAAAAGCTGTTAGAACTGATAAATTCAGTAAAGTTGTAGTTGTAACATGAATAAACAAAAAGTAGTTTTCCATTTCTACATATCAATAATGAATTTACCTTAAAAGAAATTAAAAAAGCAATCGCTTCACAATAGCTACAAAAAATAAATTATGTAAATTTAACAAGTGGTGAAAAAATTCTCTGGGATGACCACTATGTAACACTGATAAAAGAAACTGAAGAGATCATACACAAAAATGGGGGAAAAAAATCTCATATTCATGCGTAGAAAGAATTGGTATTATTAAAACATCTCTACTACCTAAAATAAGCCTTAGATTTAATGCAACTCTATCAAAATACCATGAAAGATTCACAGAAATAGGGAAAAACTTCTAAAAGTCATATGAAACCACCTAAGACACCAACATCTCCAAAGCAATCCTAGGGAAAAAGAAGTTGGATATATCACAATAGTTGACTTGTCTATTATCTTATAGTAACTAAAACAGCATGATAATGGCATAAAAATCAACATATAGACCAATGGGACAGAACAGAGAACACAGATGTACGCACAACCTACTGATTTGCAGCAAAAATAAGAAGAATGAGCCTTAAAGACAGGGCAGTCTCTTCAATAAATGGTCCTGGGAAACTGGATACCCTTCTGTAAAGGAATGAAAATAGGTCCATATAAGATGTCTAATTCTACTAAAAATTAAAAACCAGTAAAAAAGAACCAAGGACCTAAATGCAAGAAAAGAAATGATAAAATACCTAGGGCAAAACAGGGACCACTTCAGGATATTGATGTAGGCAAAGATTTTTTGGAGGAGATCCCCCAAAACACAAGCAATAGAAGCAAAAACTGACAGATGTGGTATGTCACACTCAAAACTTCTGCACAACAGTAGAAGTAATGGACATACGGAAGAAACAGCCAAAAGAACAGAAGAAAATATTTGTGCATTCATCTGTCAATGGATGAAGCAAGAATATGAGGAAATCAAAACAATAACTAGAACCCCTAAATAATTTGACTTAAAATGCATTATAGATCTAAATAGACAATTCTCAAGGCATACAAACAGCCAACAAGTATGTGACAAAATAATTAAAATCCCTGGTCAAATGGAAAATGCAAACCCAATCTACAGTGAAATATCATCTCATCAATACTAAAAGGTGAGTACCAAAAAGATAAGAAATAGCTTAGAAGTGCTAGAGGGATGTAGAGAAACAAAAACTCTTGTGCTCTATTGTGGGAAGATACAGTGGTAGAGCCACTGTGGCCAGCAGTATGAAAGTTCCTTTAAAAGCAGATGTCTTGAGTTAGATCCCAGGTATTAAAAAAAAGTAGATAGAATAGCATAGATCCAGAAATCTCACATATATCCAAATGTAAGGAAATCACTATCACAGAGACAACTACACACTTAAATTTTTTGCAGCACTATTCACAAAGGCCAAGATACAGAATCAACCAAGATGCCCATGAAAAGATGGCTGGATAAACACAATGTGATGTATGGGATACTACTTAGTCATGAAATCTTGTCATTTGTGGCAACATGTTGGAACTAGAAGACATATTTCAGGTTAAAAAATCAGGCACAGGTTAAAAAATCTGATAAATACTGCATCTCCTCACTTATACATGGAGGCTGAAATGTTGATCTCATAGAGTAGAATAATAAGAAGGTTGAAGACACAAGGATGGTGAGGAGGGGGAGTGCAATTGAATACATTAAAATACTTTAGTTGAATTACATTAAAAGGCTTTAATTTGAGAGTAAGAGAAAATGATGAGCTTAGAATAACCCTTTAAAAGGAAATAAGAAACGTAAGGAGGGACTCCAGGTGGAGCAGCTGAGGGGGTGGCTGTGATGGAGGGCCTCAGACGGCCCAGGAGAAGAGCCTCATAATGTTCTGTGGCACACAACATACAGTGAAGTGGACAATGATTAACAGTAATCTTCAAATCACTAGCAAAGAGAATTTTCATTCCCAGTACGAAGGCCTGATATGAGAGGTGGTGGTTACATCCACAGCCCTAATTTGATTCTTGTACATAATATATGTGTATTAGAGTATCACACCATACCTCACCATATATATGACTATGTGTCATTTAAAAATAAATGATATATCTATATCTATATCTATATCTATATCTATCTATCTATCTATCTATCTATCTATATATATATATATATATGAAAAAACTCAAGAGATTTATCTAGGTCCAGTACCTTGTGGGCTCTGGAAAGGCATACTTGCCTCCATTTTTTTCTTGAGGCATGAGTCTAAACCTATTAAGTTAGATTGGAAGAAAAAGACCTGTTTTTCCATAGTAATAAGAGAGTAACTCACAGAGTATCATAGAGTGGTGTGGGAAAAGGATTATAAAAATTGACTGTGAGACTTCAGAAATTTGTCTCTCCAGCAAAGGAAGAGTCTGCAGAGAGAAAAGCCAAAGTGGGATATAGGAAAGAGCCATCAAGACACAAACACAGCAGCAAAAGAAAACACCGTTTCTCTCCTTTGTTTTCCCTGAAAGACCGGAATGTGTTTCGTATACATAGTCTTGGGAGCCATTGAAATTGGAAATTGAACCAGGCTAGAGCATGGCTGGTGTTAGAGTTTTCTGGTGCAATAGAGAAGCAGAATATAAGAAAAAGTAAAAGTGGCTTTTTAATTTAAAGCACGTGCAGAGGAGCCCACAACCAGCAACGGTTTGGCTTTTGCCTCTCCCCTGATATGGTTTTGTGGGGGTATACGTGACCTTTAACCTGATATGTTGCTTGGGGTGGGCACTGATGTGTGAGGAGTTGATTGCAATTTTCTTCACGTGCACTGGGAAAGGAAGGAGGAAACTTTAGTGGGGAAGAAGGAGGAAGTGGTTGTCAGGGTAAGCATCCCAATTTGGCCTTCCACCATGTTGAACTGCTGTAGCTTTAACCTGTGTAGTTTTAACCTATGCCTCCTTCCTGTTCTGTGTGCACTGTTTCAATAGAGATTAAAATTCCATTTCCAGTAAAGACTTAAGTCTCAGCTCCTTGTAAATCCCCCCTCCACTCCCCATTCTTTTTAGGTTAAATCTCGATTTCCCATAAAAGCCTTAAGTTTCAGCCCCCCCCCACACTTCAGCCTATCTGTAATAAAATGTGCTGTTCCTTAAGAAATGTTTAACTACAAGGAAGTTACAAGAGATACCAAGAAGCCCAGATGTTACCAAACTGTGTCAAAGTTCATAACATTCCTGTGGTTTTTTGGTTTTAAAAACCCAACCCTTTAGCTGTAAGGCATGCAGTCTTCCCTATTAGCTCCCAGAGGCTGTGTCACCAGGCCTGGCCTAAAATAAAGCCTTTGCTCCCTAAATTTTAATTTCTTGCTTTCTTGGATTTTATTCCGGGGTCCGAGCTATCACATATGGGAGCTCGTCCGGGATGGAAGCAAGACCCCCGACTCAATTCTGAACATAAAAGTAAGTACTCTGGAGGGATTAATTAGACCACAGTCAATTTGTACTTTCGGAGGGGGTGCACTCAATTTGGGGATTGGGGACCTCCTGAGGACAGAGTCAGTTGGTTTTTGGGGACAAATCTCATGCATTTGTGACTCTGCCCCAGGAGAGGATCCGCTCCATTGGTTAATTTGTCAATTCCTCTAGATCCCAAAATTTGACCAATTCCAAAATTTGACCAATTTTTGAGCAAAGGACATTTTTGCTGCAGCTTGTCTTGTTTTATAGGTCTGTCTGTGTGTCCATTTGGTCTAACTGTTCTCCTTTTGGTTACCCCAAATCTAACGGAACATTCTCTCCTAGGAACCCCTTCTATGAGCCCAAAACGGACAAAGGGATTTAGTGTTTTTGTACTTTAGAATTGTCTGCCTGTTTGAATTTGTTACTAACTTAGGGGGCTTGTTGCCCATTTCTGTTGCAGGATCCATATGGCTTATTAGACTCAAGGTTCATAATAAAAAATTATTTCCTTTAGCTCAACAAACTGTGCACAAAACAACCTTTGTTTGTGTCTTTAATGTTGTGGCACCTTGTTTAATGTTTTAGTCCTCAATTGATTACTTGCAACCTTGGCATGCCTTTTAAGAAAAAAAGTATTTTTCTTTCTGGTTAAAATGTAAACATATGTGCACATATATATGTATATTTATGGTTTTTAAAATCATATCAACTTTACCAAGTAAAAACCAGGTCATACTGTAATTGAGCCAGTTAAAAAGGTTAAACAGCTTTTTAAAATACAGCATTTTAATGTGGTAAAAAGACATAAAATGATTAAATATGTTTTAGACTACTAAAAGGTCACTTCAAGGATTTTGTTAAAGGTTTTAATGTTGTCTCAATGAAGAAAAAAAGGTAATTGATAATACGTAAAATAAAGGGTAGTTTTCTCTTAAAGTAAAAATGTAAAAGAGAAAATGCTTTCTGTGACATGGCTATTGTTGGGGCCCTTAAGCAGCTTTATGTTGCAAATCAAGAGCAAAGAGCCCAACAGGATAATTTACAATACTATGAGTTTGGGGGAGGGGAATTTCCAGAAATGTTATAGATTGTAAAAACAGAGTTGAGATTTTGATTGTAAAAAACAAAAACAAAAACAAACAAACAAAAAAACCCCAATTTGTCTTTACTGGAAAAAGCCAATCTAAATTTAAAAGAAATATCTATTGTGCCTAACGTGAGTGATTATAGAGATAAAATACAAGTTCTGGCATGTGCTATAGACATCTAGGAGATTAGGTGGCACAATTCATTTTGTTACCCATGAAAAAGCCCTTTTTTGTTAAGTATATAATTTCAGTAAAATGATGGCCTGCCACGGGACACCATGGGACAAAAAGTGGTGTGCCATCCAGATGAAGCCTGCTCTCTGATCCAGAATGCCGAAGCCATGTTTTCCTTTTGTCCCACGATTGGACAACCAGAGGTAAGGAGGTTCCCCCAGTATCGCCAGTTGTTCTCTTTGCAACTCAGTCAGCCCCACATGTTAGACAAAAATTGCAAAGGTTTGAGAGATTTGAGAAAATGCCCCTCAGCCAGTTAATAGAGATAGCACAAAAGGTCTTTGAGAACAGAGAAAATTTACAAGAAGCTACCAACAAGAAGATAAATGAAGTGTTAGAATTGCTCTATGAGAGAGAAATTTTAAAAAAATAACAAGTACAGGAGTTTCTGGGGGCAGTTGGATACTGTAGGCTATAGATTCTAAATTTTACTGAAACAGCTCACCCCCTATATGACTCCCTTAAGGGAGAAACTCAAAATTCACTGAACTGGACTGATGAATGTGAACGGGCCTTCCAGCAGCTCAAGCAGGCCTTGACAGAGGCCCTAGCCCTGGGACTCCCTGACGTTACCATTACTAAGCCATTCACCTTGTTCATAGATAAACTCAGGGGCATTGCCAAAGGAGTCCTAACCCAGGACATTGGCCCTTGGAAGAGGCCTATAGCCTACCTCTCCAAAAGACTTGATCTGGTGACAGGAGGATGGCCCCCCTGCCTGAGAATGCTAACTGCTGTGACAATGTTACTTAAAGAAGATTAAAAAAACTCACTTGTGGACAGAAGATTTCTGTGGTGACTTCCCACAGTTTAGAGACTCTTATCAAAACCTCTCCCAAAAAGTGGCTCTCAAATGCCAGAATTCTACACTATCAGGCCCTGATTCTAGATCCAGAGTCAGTGGTATTTAAGACCTCTTTAGCCTTAAACCCAGCCACCCTTATGCCTGATGACAACCTGGAGGTTCAGAGTGCGCCTCTCCATGAGTGTGCTGACATTCTCGAACTGCAGAAGAACCTACGTGCTGATCTCACCAACCAGCCTTTAGGAAATGCCGAGAAGTATTTTACCAATGGGAGCAGTTTCATCCAGGACAGCAAATGAGTGGCTGGAGCAGCAGTGACCACCAAAAAAGAGATACTCTAGGTTAAGCGGTTAGAGCCTGGCACTTCTACCCAAAGGGCGGAGCTCATTGCTTTGACTGAGTTGCTGAAGTTAGCTATGGGAAAGAGGGTAAATATCTATGCTGATGGTAGATATGCTTTCGCTACTGTACATGTACATGGAGCCATCTATCAAGAACGAGGTCTCTTAACCTCAGCCAGGACTAAGATAAAAAATGCTCCACAGATCCTAGACTTGCTGGCAGCAGTCTGGCTGCCTCAGTGGGTCACTGTTATTCATTGCAAAGTTCATCAGACAGGAGATGACCCCATCACCCTAGGAAACAATTTGGCAGATCAGGCTGCTCGAAAAATAGCCACTACATCAGAGGGGCCAACAGAGGAGGTAACTGCTCTGATGTTGGTTCCTCCCACTTTATCAGAACCGGTCTACACAAAGAAGGACCTGCAGTTAGCATCTCAATTTGGAGCTAAGTCCCTCACCCCAGGAGGTTGGTACCAATTACCAGACAAGCGAGTGCTGTTACCTGAGGCATTAGGACGTGAGCTGCTATACCAGGCTCACCAAACCACCCATTTAGGGGGAACTAAACTTGCTGAATTGTTCAGAACTCGGTCTTTCATTCCAGAGACTCTCCAAACTGACCACCTCTTTAAGCTCCAGATGCCCGCAGTGCTTGTTAGTCAACCCGACCAAAAGCTCTCCATTGGAGAACACCCGGCATCGAGGAACAAGTAGACTTTACAGACATGGTAAAACCTGGTTTACAAGGACACTGCTATCTCTTGGTATTAGTAGACACCTTCACTGGCTGGGTAGAGGTTTTCCCTACTAAGTCGGAGTCAGCCTTAATGGTAGCAGAAAGCTATTGCATGAGATCATACCTCTATTTGGTCTTCCATTATCAATGGGGTCCGATAAAGGCCCGGCTTTCATAGCCCAAGTCACCTGAAAGTTAGCCCAGGAATTAAAGATTAATTGGAAACTCCACTGTGCCTATCGGCCACAAAGCTCATGGCAAGTAGGACATATGAACCAAACTCTCAAGGACACTTTAGCTAAGCTGTCTTTAGAAACTGGTGATAATTGGGTGAGCCTTCTTCCCTTTGCTCTGCTGCAAGCTAGATGTACTCCTTATGTTTCTGGAATTTCCCCATTTGAGACTATGTTCAGAAGGCCCCCTCCACTGGTCCCAAGACTGTCAGAGGACAAATTAGTTGAAATAACTAACCAAGATCTCATTAAGTCCCTACAGACACTCCAGCCTGTGTTGGCCTTGATCCACCAGCTGTTTAGACAAAAACACACGGACCCGCCTTCAGAGATACCACTCAAAGCACCCATCAAGCCAGGAACTTCTGTCCTGGTGTGACGTTACCATCGAGACTCCTTTGAACCCCACTGGGAAGGACCCTTCACTGTGGTGCTCAGTTCCCCCACTGCCGTCAAGGTAGCAGGAAAAACTGCGTGGATTTACCATACTCACATAAATCCACTGGAAACAGTGGACAATGAGGGACTACTCAGTGGACTATACAACAGACTGGTAACCTCTTGAAGTTAAAACTGACTAAACATAGTTAGATTATACCAGTCATGAACTGCCTTAGCTTGCTTGCTTTTGCTCCTTCTATCCTACTGCTGGGGATTTTAATAACATTGATGCCGACCTTGCATGGCAGCTATTGTCCCCCTGTAAGCAAAGAACAATTGTTAAGATCTTTATATGGGAGCCCCTGTGATTGTGGAGGGGGCTATACTAAAGGTGAGGACACTGACTGGGGGGAATTATATATACAATAGGAAAAAAGGATCATGGTCCTTCCCACATAAATGATAAATTATATACATATAGTCTTTGGACAGATTGTGGGGACAAGTTAGCATTCTTTGTTGTACCCTCAGTTACAGGGGGTTTGACTCAAATGTGGATGTGTAAGTTAAAGCCCCACATGATACCTAACAAAGGCAGCCAGCCAGGGCCATGCCCTCAGAATTGTTCTTATTATTCAGAAGTGCATTCCTCCTGCTATGACTCTGTACAAAAATGTATAGGCATGGATAGCAAAACTTACTTCACTGCTGAGCTTATGAGGACATGGGCTGGAAGTGCTGGAGGTGATTGGTCCACCAATTCAACAGTAATAGAAAATTCAAAGTATGCCCAAGCCTCATGTCATGGCATGGTTGGTGAATCAGTGTGCTGGAGCAGGGTGGCCCCCACTATATGTGTCTGATGGGGGTGGCCTGCAAGATAAGATCAGAGAACTCATGGTTGAAAAATGAGTCAAGCAGCTAATAAAAATAATGTTTCCCCAGATACATTACTACCCCTTGATGCTGCCTAAATTACAGAGAGTTGATCTGGATGCTCAAACTTCTGATATTCTAGAAGCCACTCATAAAGCCTTAAATGCTTCCAACCCAACTTTGGCTGAAGATTGCTGGTTACGCATGGCACAGGGCTCCCCCATGCCCCTTGCCATACTCACCAATGTTTCTCTGACCACGCTGGAGGAACAAGATTACTTAAATTGTAGTGCTGGTCCCCCCTTTAGAGTATAACCAGTAGGCTTCAAGGACTCTCTCTGTCTCCAAGGAGGTTTTCACAATGATACCTCTGACACTGACATGGGGTTCTTTGTGTTTACTAATTGTAGTTGCATAGTTAACCAGACTACCTTCCTTTATCCCACCAGAGGACAAGTATTTATTTGTGGAGGAAATATGGCCTATACTTTCCTCCCAACTAACTGGAGAGGAATAGGTGTAACAGCTGTCCTATTGCCTGATATAGAGACATTAAATAACACCATAGCTGATTTCTCTCCTAAATAAAAAGATAAAAAATTAAACAGGCCATCCTCCAAAAATCAGATGGCTTTAGACATTTTAATAACATAAAGAGATACTTATATATGACATAAATGAGTTTCTAAAATTCTCTGGACCTGTCCTCCTTATGAGAAGCCATTGCTAAACTCATAAATACCCTGTTGATTATATTTGACTCCTGAATACTTACTTAATTCTACAGATACCTTCTACTGTCGTCCAAATCCCAAACAAAAAGGCAAAACTTGACCTTCAAACCTCATAGAGACCTGAATATGGCTTTTCATGTTTTCAACAACAGAGATAACAATAACACTTGTGACACTTGGAGTTCTGAGACAGGTAAACTGACACAAGGTGGAACTTCCTGGGCCCCCCCATGGACCATGCCTCAAATGCAGCAGAAGGCATTGGGCAACAGAGTACCCCATCCTGGTATTCCTTTGAGACCTTATCCCAAGGCTACTGGACTGTCTTAGCCACCAGAGAGTGTGTAAGCCATCCTAACTTCCAGCCCACACAGGAAATGCCAACACTACCAGATTCATCACTGACATATCTGCTTAAACTTGCTGCTGAAGACTGACAGGGCTCAGGGCCAACAATAGCCCCCTTTATGGGTGTCCGTCTCAGAGTCCAAGTCCCACAAAAGTCTCAGGTAAGACATTCTCTATACTTGTGGACATAGAGGCCATATGTACAGAGTTCTTCCTGAGTTTTCAGGCTGCTATATTAAATCCTCAAACTCTAGGGGGTATTGAGGGTCAACCTATGCCATTTACAAACAGGGCCTATTTTGTGCAGGTTCCAGACTGCTTCTTCCCAGTCCACCCAGTGGTGCCAAATCTTCCCTCCACCACTCACTCTACAGTCCTAAATCTTAAAAATGCTTTTTATTCCCTTGTGTTTATACAGGCTGACCCAGACACTGAGGTCTCAACAGCTTACACCTGTTATTGCTAGAAAACCTCTCCTCAGGGATATCCTACCCAGGGAAGAGCCTGTCCCCATTCCTAGTTTAGATTACATTACAGGCTGCTCAAAGAGGGCATTTTAATTTATTCCTTTATTGGTAGGCCTAGAAATATCAAGAGCCTTAGGTATGGGGGCAGCAGGGGTAGGGGTTTTCTCCCCCTTTCCATGGGTTCACATGATGCCCTCATATCCTTAGACAGCCCAAGGAAGAGTCTTTCTGGACCACCCTGGGTTCACACTGAAAGGCTCTCATGTACTTCAGACTTTTAAGCTCTCATGGGCAGAGCTGTTACTAAAACCCACGAGAAATCCACTTGTGGATCTCTGTGACGACTGAGAAATATGAGCTTGTTCCCCCAAATTCCAAAGTAGTTGGCCAAAGATTTGGACTCAGTCACAACATCAGAGGGGAATGTTGTAGCCTAGTTCTAACCAATGCACCTCCTTCCTGTTCTGTATGCACCATTTCAATAGAGATTAAAATTCCATTTCCAGTAAAGACTTAAGTCTCAGCTCCTTGTAAATCCCCCCTCCACTCCCCATTCTTTTTAGGTTAAGTCTCCATTTCCCGTAAAAGCCTTAAGTTTCAGCCCCCCACACCCTTCAGCCTATCTGTAATAAAATGTGCTGTTCCTTAAGAAATATTTAACTACAAGGAAGTTACAAGAGATACCAAGAAGCCCAGATATTATCAAACTGTGTCAAAGTTCACAACATTCCTGTGGTTTTTTGGTTTTAAAAACACAACCCTTTAGCTGTAAGGTGTGCAGTCTCAATATTGGCTCCCAGAGGCTGCGTCGCCAGGCCTGGCCTAAAATAAAGCCTTTGCTCCCTAAATTTTAATTTCTTGCTCCCTTGGATTTTATTCTGGGGTCCGAGCTATCACAGAACTACCACCATAATGTCCTGTAATTTATTCTAGGGCAAAACTCTTTCAGCTGGGGCATGGCCAACCTGAGAACAAAGAGATGCCTCAAAGGGCAAGGTAAGGCCACAGTGAGGACACCTGGCTCCAACCCCAATTAACAAGATAGAGATGTAGCTGCAGGCATGTTACTCCTGCAGTGAAAGCCAACCTGGAGACTTTCTCCTAAAATACTTCTCCTAAATTAACATAAGATATTTCTCCTAAATTAACATAATCCATTACTTGGAAAAATCCTTTAACCACTCCCAAGACCCTGCTCAGTTTCCTGCATTTTCAACCTTAATCCTTCCTAACTAAATACCTACAGGCTACTCAAAGACATCCCTTGTTTAGCCTCCAGAGTCTTGAACTCTGTTAGAGGGTTTTAATCCTTCTGGAGTCCTAAAATCATATCACTTGTCTCATTTATTTAAGCCTTCACTGAACACTCGTTTGGGAGATTGGGGATCTTGGCCAGGTCCCTGATATAGTTTACTTACTTTTATATGAAAAAAGGGAAATTCTTACCTTACTTAGCTTTTTTATGGGCAGACACAGTTTTTTTTTTTTTGAACACATCTCCATTTTGTTTTGTTGCTTCCAGGGATTCACAGTTAGGAACTTTTAGTCCTTTCCCAGGTAATGGAGGAATACACCTGTGTCTCATTCTAGTACTTCAGCAGTACTCTTCCCTCCCCTCCTTTCTTCTCCTCTCCTCACTCTGTATTTACATATCCAATTCATTTGTAGTTAGATCATCCTGGTATATCCAGTGAAGTATAGATACAGGGATATATTTTTAAATAATGGCCACTTATAATTTGCAGTATTATTTCTTAACATTTGTATGTTTTCCCCATTGATTTAAGGTATAATCTTTTCTACATAATAAACTTAAAACTCACATGGATCTATTTCTCAGTCATCTGTTTTGTTTCACTCTTTTTCTCATATAATTTTTCTGAATTCCACACAATTTTAACTACAGTAGTCTAATGATGATGATGGTAATTATATTTTAACATCTATTTGGGTTAGTCTTTCTCATGTTTTCTTTTTTGGGCACTTCTTGGTTACTTATGCTCTTTTTTTTGGAATACATCATAAACTTATTGGCAAACTAAACATTTACACGAAAAACTGAAAGTTACCTCATACTTGAAGCAAAGCACTGAAGGTGCAACACATACAGTTTTCTAGTTCACTGGAAAGGTAGAGGATAGAGGGTTCTCTGGGATATCTGATGAAGGTGCTTGGAGAGTGATCAATATGCAGAGCTTGTGTTAAAAAAGCTTGCCTTAAAAAGTGGTTGAAAACATCACATAAAATTTACAGTCTTAAACCATTTTTAAGTGTACAGTCTACTGGCATTATGAAAGCTATTGATTTTGGTATGATAATATAATCTTGTATCACTTTTTTAATTGATTCTCCTGGGTTTCCAGATACACACCATGCCACATGTAAACAGATACTCTTCTTTCTGTCCTGGGAAACATTGTACTGCTAACTGCTGCCCTTTTCTGTGGCATCTTGCATCTAATTTGTGTGTGTGTGTGTGTGTGTGTGTGTGTGTGTGTGTGTGTGTGTGAGATGTTGGGGACACAGCCTAAGGCCTGTGCACATGTAGTGTCTGTTCCATCATGAAGTTACATGTAGCCCCTCATTTTTATTCAGTATGTTAGGTCTGTCTTGTCTTAAAACTCAAAAAATTAGATATCATTATTTTATACCATGCCTTCCTTACAAAGTTAAGTATGAAGTATTTTATTTTTTTAACTAAGATAAATTCTCTATTTTAAAAAAAATTTGAAAACTATAAACATTTAAATTCTCCTCTAGGAACTATTTGACTGGCATTTTCCACATTTGAATTTAAGGATTTTTTCCTCAGTATTTAGTTCTAATTATATCTAATTTCCATTATTGCATCCTAACAGATTATAAAAAGTGGGCTTTAAATTACCAAATGCAGAGTTCAATTTTTTCTTACTTTGAGTCCCAACTTTATTTTGATAAGAGAATATTATTTATACTAGGGCACTTTTATCTCTTGTGACTAAGTTTAATATCGCATAGATAATCAACTTTTATACATATTTAATATTTGTTTCCTCTGTGAAGTTGCTAATTATTGAACTATTGGGTTAGGGAGATCAATAGTTCAAACTTGCTACATGTACTTACTTATACTAACTATGTTTTCCACTACTTGAGCTCTCTTTTTTAAAGAAAAATTAAAAATTTATGAAACTATACATGTTCTTCCAAATTGTCATTTACCCATTATTGAAGTTAAACTATTATTTGTACATTGATTTGGGATTTATTTCATCTGGTTAAATGTTTTATTGATATATTATGACTATCATCATCCCTGAAAGTTCTTTTTGCCTTAAAATAGATTAATTTTTTATTAGTTCACATTTGCTGCATAGAATGTTTACATTCTGTGTGTACATTCTGGAGTTGGTACATGTGCATAGCACATTTTAGTCTCTTGTTTCATCCTTTTTCCCTTCCCTCCTGCCCCCTCTCCATCCTCCTTCCCATGTGAGAAGATCTATCACTCTACTTCCTGTTTTTTATTTTGCCCCCTTATTTATACTGTACTCTGGATTCCTCACATAAGAGGGACAATGCAGTATGTAAGCTTGTGGTCTGATTTATTTCACTTAACACCAGGGCACATCCTAATTTCACATTATAATATGTCAGAGAACTGTTAGAAGCATAGACTTCTAGAAATCCCAAATCATACACATAATTTTAAAAGTTTTCTCTAATTATCCTAATGTGCAAATGGGTTTGAGAACTACTTACTTAAACTATATATTTTTTGCATCTTTTCCCCAATATTACTAGAATAACATTGATTATGTTTGGTTAGTTTTACCTACCTGATTTTTCCACGCTTTGTCTAATTTGCTGTCTTCTCACCCCCTTGAACAATTTTATTCTTTTTTTACTTTACAATGAAAAAAGTACAAAAATGATGATACAGATTTTTAAAACAATATAATAAGAGATTAACAAAGGTTACTATATTGTATATTGCTATCTTCAAAGTACTTGCTCAGATTACAAGACACATGGTCATGAAAAAATGATCATTGAAAGCATAAACCATTCTTTTTGATGAACTGACAGAGGTTAGTATAATTATCTATCTTGTATGTATATGTAAATATATTTTTGTATATATATGTATGAATAATCTTTTCTTTTTTCTCCTTTTCCCCCATCCCAGTTTTCTTTCCTTCTGAGAAGTTTCTTCTTTCACTTTTACAATATCTATTGTACATTTTGGATATTATTTACTCTTTCAATTTTTTACATTAGTGAGATAAAACAATGCTTACATATGCACATCTGATTTATTTCACTTATGAGTATGGTCTCAAATTGCATCCACTTACCTTTAAAATCCTTGAGTTTATCCTTTTTTTATAGCTGAGTAGTACTGCATTGTATAAAAAGACTATATGTTTTTTTTATCCGTTCTGTAGTTGATGGGCATTTGGGTTGTGAAAGTTTCTTGCCTTACTGTACAGTTATGGTGATGGTCTGACGTGGCAGAAGGCCAAAGAGGGAGTGCCTACCATTTCCTGCTTCTTCCTCAGCCTTAATAGCAACTTTCCTTCCTGTTTGTGCATGAAGAAAACTCCAATCAGCTGCTCGCACGTCATCAATGCCCATTCTAAGTGCCATCCCAGTCAGAGGTTATATGTATATTCCATACCCCATGTTCCAGTCAGAGGGACACAGGCTGTCTATGGTCATGGACTCCTCTCTATGTCCTTGGAATAAAGGCTATTTTTTACTTTATATTTTCTCTTTAATCACACCAAAAACTCTTTTATAATGGTACCATGACTCGGATGGCAGAGTACATTAGCTCCTAAAAAACCCTTCCCAGTTGGAGCTCCCCTGCCTAAGAACCACATTTTCCCCCCTCCAGGATTGCTTACTTGCTGCCACTAATCTGCATGCAACATCGACCTTCCTCACTGATCACAAGTGAGCTGCCATTGGGGGGTTTTCTGTTTCCGTTCCTAAAATTCCCAGGCTTGCATCAGAAAACCTATCCTGCTGTCCCTGAACTGGGATACCAGTTTTCACACTCCTTAGGCTATATAGCCTGAGGCAAAACTGTTATTTTTGTTCCCTAGGACCCCGCCCCACACTCATGGAGGAGAATGGGTGTTCAGACTTTCTATGTCACACTTTCCAAACTGGTGACCACCTCTTTTGATAGGTGTGATCCAGGACAGCTTCCACATTCCTTGGTGGGGGAACTAAAGCTCTTACCTCCCGAAGTGACGTTCTCTCAGCTCACTTATAGTTTAGTCATGGGGACCACTTCCTGTCCCCCCCAAAAACACACCTTTGAGGTGCCTGGTTCATAACCTTGTGCTCTTGGCCTCAAGGCTAAAAAACCAAAAAGCTGATCTTTTATTTATGCTTTTGTTACAATGGCAGCAAGTAAGGATGTGTCCTTCTCTCACTCTGCTTTGTATAATGGCCCAAATACTTCTGGCTCACTCTGCCCCATCAGGAACTCTCCCCTCCTCTCCTCTGGACCCCTTAGATGATGTCTTTACTCCCCCTCCTCCATATCCCCAGACCTGTGCCATCCTCTCCCCCTCCCTCACCTGCAGTGGCCTCTAATCCTTCCCTTAGTTTTATCCCCAGTCCCCAACTTCTCAATCCCCTCACCTGAGCCATCTGTTCCATCAGAGAGTTCTTTGTCACCTTCTCCTGTGTCACCATTTTCTCCTGCATTCTAGCCTTCCTTCAGGCCACACGGTTGTCAGTAAGCTTGTGTGGAGGACAGCTGCCATCTTGTGGCCTTCTGCCACATGACAGTGTGCTACCATCTTGCAATGGGTCTCAGGGTCAATGGCTGCCACCTTGCAGCCCCTGGTGTGATCAGCAACAGCCATCTTGTTGCAGATCACATGATGACCAGCTGCCATCTTGTGCTCCCTCACTGTGTGACCAGCAGCAGTAATCTGCCAACAGCCTGTGTTTCCTGGTTGCATAGTGACGAGTGGCCATTTTGTAGCCAATCATTGGGTAATTGCCCACACATGCCTACAGGACATTTGGCTGCTCAGTGGCCATCTGTTCCACGGCCTTCTCAGCTCAATGTTTACTCCGCTTCAGGAACAGGCTGGCCCTGAGGGATTAGTTCCTTTTTTCCACTCTGACCTATCTCAGATTAGCCATAAATCAGGTTCCTAGGCTGGTATTCTTATTTCAAGAGATCTATATTAATTGATCTATAAAATGATTCACATTAGTTTATTTATTATAATCCAAATTGGCCAAATATATTTGAGTGCACTCTGATTTTATGAGATGATTGTCAGTCTATATATCTGTTCTCTGTCCATTTGCATGCTATGTAAATTCCTTTTTATGTAGGCTCAACAATATAGTTCCTCTTCTTTTATATTTTCAAACCATTTAATCAAGGTTTATTTGGGTTATAGATTTAAAAAACGTGCTTCCACCTAGGTTACTGGCTGGTCAAAATGATGCTAGAATTGGTTAAACAAAATCCCTTGGAGTGAGGAGACATTGGACAGGACTTCAACTGATGAATAAGAAAGTGGCCTCTTGGTAACTTTAACCAGTTGTTGTTCATTAATTGGAGAGCCTTATGAGAGACACCTCAACTAAAGTTCATATGACTAAGACAATTCACTGTTGCTGATCTGATGGTATAGTCATGCCTTTAAATATAAAATTGGGATTATTTATGATGACAAGTTTTCTTTCAGATCCAGACGTCTACCTTTTTCTTGTGCTCCAGTCAGGAAATTCAGATTAGACCAACATGAGGTCATCAGTCAAATGATAATTTTTAAACAAAAACTTATGCAATGTATATATTATACTTAGAGATGCTTAAATAGTGAGCAGTCCAAACAATGTCACAAATTTCTTCAGTGCTCAAATGTGAAAATGCCCATGGTTAATAAAAATAATAGTTCCATTTAATGTTCTATGTTAAGCTTACTGCCTCTACTGCTACTGTTATCAATTTTCTGGATGTTCAACAACTAAAATTAAGAGATAATTATAAATTCCTTTTGCTGGGATCCACCAGATCTTTTCCAGAAAAAGGTTATATAATGCATATTGGGGCCATAATTAACCATACTCATCTTGCATTAAATGACACCACAGTTGATCTCTTGCCTAAATAAAAAGGTAAAATTAGTAAAACAGGCCACCCTCCAAAAATCAGATGGCATTAGATATTCTAACAGCACAGGAGGTACTTATACAATTGTAAAGGCTAAATGTGTGTGTGACAAATGAATGGCATATCAGTTTTTAAAATTCCCTGGACCTTATCCTTATCCTCCTTATGGGAAACTATTATTAAAGTTATAATTATAAATACCCTGTTGATTCTATTATTTGACTCCTGTATACTTAATTGATTCTTTGCCTTTGTCTCCTTTAGACTTAAAGCTGAACACTTACCCAAGATAAAAACCAGATGTCTTGTGACTGTGGAGGAGATAGATACCTTCCACTGTGGGCCAGATCTGAAGATAAAAGCTAAACTTGGTCCTCAAACCCCACAGGGACTTCTTCTTAACATGGCTTTTTGTGTTTTCAGCAGCAGAGATAAAAATCAAAAGAAAAATAACAATCTGATCTTTTAGCAGTGACACTTGGAGTTCTGAGACAGGTAAACTGAGACAAGGTGGAGTTGCCCAAGCCCCTCCTGGACCATGCTTCAAAGTTGAACAAAGAAGGACATTGGGCAAGAGAGTGCCCCAACCCTAGTGTTCCTCTGGGGTCTTGCCCCTATTGCAATCTCAAAGTTCATTGGAAAAGCAACTGTCCTAGCTCCCAGAGAGTGGGTAAGCCATCCTCTAACTCCTTGCCCTCACAGGAGATCTGATCACCACCAGATTAATCACTGATTGATCTACTTGGACTTGCTACTAAACACTGATGGGGCTTAGGGCCCATAGCTCCCATTAAGGTATCCTTCTCGGAGCTCCAAGTCCCACTGGAGGTCTAAGGTAAGACATTCCCTGTACTTGCGGACATAGAGGCCATACATAATGTTCTAAGTCCTCAGCTTCTCCAATGGGTGTTGATGGCCAACCTATGCAGCCTTTGCAGACAGGGCCTATTCCATGTAGGTTACAGACTCTCTTCATTACCCACAGCTTCCTAGCAATTCCAACATGTCCCACATTCCTTTTAGGTAGAGATCTTCTTCAAAATCTTAACTTCTCTACTTTACCTTCTCTCTCCCCACAGTTCTCTGTCTTCCAGCCACCTTCACAGTGTGCTGCAAAGCCATACCTTCTTCTCTAGTCAGTTCCATAGTTTGAGATACCTCCAATCCGATCCTTGCTACTCATGCCATGCCTATTTTAATTTGTCTCAGGAATCCTTCAATTTTTCCTTGCATTCCCCAATAACCTATCGCTCCCAAACATTTATGGAGAGTTAAAACTATAATCAAGCACCTTTTAGATAATGGTTTTCTCAAGCCTACTCATTCAACCTATAGTACTCTCATTCTCCCAGTATTCAAACCTGATGGATCTTATTGTCTAGGGCATAACTTTGGGGTAATCAAGAATGCCATTACCCCAATCCACCCAGTGGTACCAAACCCTTATACCATGCTCTCTCATATCCCTCCCTCCACCACTCACTTTGTAGTCATACATCTTAAAAATGCCTTTTTTATTCCTTTGTGTTTATGCAGACTGACCCAGATACTCTGAGGTCTCAACAACTTACACCTGTCATCTCTATAGTAAAACCTCTCCTCAGGGGCACATAGCACCCCCTTCCTTTCCTATTCATCATTTTCACAGACATAACCCTGGTCAAGATTGGCAGCTAGATTTTGCACACATGCCCTGCCACAAAACTCTCAAATACCTTCTCATCTTTCTTTGTACTCTTTCAGGATAGATAAAAGCCTTTCCCACAACCAGGAAGACTGCTGATGTAGTTGCTAAAGTCCTGTTACAGGAAATAATCCCAAGGACTACAACCAATGTGAACCAACCCCCTACTTGGTTTTCTTGGCAACCCCAACAGTGGTCAAAGTTGCTGGACTGCCATCCTGGTTTCACATCACTCAATAAAAGTAGTGCCCTCCCAACCTTGAATCTAACCATCTTGAGTGATCGTCTCATTGTTCCCACTCATTTCCTTTAAACCCTTTTTATCTTTCTCATTTACAAAATCTTTGTTCCAAAGCAAGCACCTCCCCTCCCTGGTAAGCAGTGGCGGTATGGCAGACTGTGGCTCTTCCAGGGGGAGACCCAGCAGCAGCTCCTGAGATCCGTGCCATGTTGGAACTTACATGCTGTGAAACCAGCAACCAGCCTGCCTCCTTGCTAAGCAATAGTGAACCTACTGATGCATGACCTAGAGTCAAACATCCCACTTCCCCTACTGCCCTTCTCCTGTCCCCCCATTAGCAAATGGGAACCAGAAATTTGAGCATCTCCTGGGAGTTTGA
This sequence comes from Cavia porcellus, assembly GCF_034190915.1. NCBI lineage: Eukaryota > Metazoa > Chordata > Mammalia > Rodentia > Caviidae > Cavia > Cavia porcellus. Next base: position 3,565,476 of record NW_026947493.1, read on the forward strand.
CCATAGCAAATAAGGGGGACTTCCTTCTACCATCTCTTTGAAGGCAAATATTTTTATTACTGTTTTGCTTTATTCTGATTAATGGTACTGCTCTATTCAATATTCTGTTTTGATAAGTTCTATAATGTTCTGTATTTAATTTTATTTTGCTATACGTGATTGAAAGAACAACTATTATAAAGATAACAAAATATACTGTAATACTTATTACTGTTATCCTGATAACCTGCTGTGAAGTTCTGTACCAATTTCACTGTATGATCTTAGTTGGCTTTATTCTGTCTTGTTCTGTTGTATTTTACCACTTTCAAAATAAAATTTAAAAAATGAAAATGTTTGTTCCATTTTCCCTTCTTTTCTCATTTTTTCTTTTCTCTTCCTTTCCCTTTCCCTTTCCTAGTTTTTCCCTTACCATTTAAATATATTCCTCCTTTTTCACAATATATATAATATATTTTCATTCTTATTTACACATTCAGTTTCTCTTGCTAGAGGAGCAATCAGTATTTGGACATGCGTGTCTAACTTATTTCAATCTAGATTATGGATTCAAAGTGTATCCATTTAGCTAAAAATCTCTCAAGCTTTTACTTCATTATGGAAGAGTGGTATTATGTTGTATTAAAAATCCTCACATCTTCTTCATTCATTCATCAGTTAATGGACCTTTCCAAGACTTAGCTATTACTAACTGTGTGTCTTAGTTACTTTTTACTCATTGATGAGATGAAATACCTGAAGCCCAAGTTGGGAAAGGAAAGGTTTATTTCTTACGGTTTTTGGAGGTTTCAGTCCACACTCAGTTGGCTCCAAGGCAGGCGGGCATGGCTGGGCCACAGTTCATGGCGGCTGCAAACAGCAGATGGGAACCAGCAAAGACCAAGAAACACCTTCTTCCTGCCATTACATCACATCCTGGCTCCACCCCTATGTGGGTGGAGCACTGACACCATCAATCCAAGTACTAGACAATGAACCATCACAAATACACAATGCAAACTCATGAGGCCTGGGGGTCACAGACATAAACCATGACATTTCACCCCTGGCCCCCAGGACTCATGTACATCCTTTATACAAAAGACATTTAGTCCACCTCCAAGAGTTGACAAAGTCCACTGCTGAAAAGTCCAAGTCCCAAGTCTCCTCCAAGATCTATGCTAAACTCTTAACTGTAACTCCCTGTACAAATGAAACAAGATTAAACATTTCTGAAATGCAAAGGCACAAGATAAACATTACCATTCCAAAAGTTACAAACAGGGGAATATAAAGCATTGGAAACAAAGCAAGTCCAATATCCAGCAGGATGAATATTAAGTCCTAGAGTTCCATGCTCAGCATCTGAAGCAATCTGGTTGCAAGCTCCAAGGCTTAGGTGATTCCACCCCATGGCACTTCCAGTGATTTCAACTCCCACAGCTTTTCTCTTAAATCTTCTCTGCTGGCTTTTTGCAGCTTCCCTTGGATCATCTGCATTCCTGGCTTTTCCAAATTTCTGGGGTCTCCACTGCACCTTTGGCTTCACCTTTACATCTTCACAAATTGCCCTTTCAGGGGCACACTGCTTGGCCTCCCAGGCCCTTTGCAATCGAGGTGGAAGCCGTCTTGCCCTCAGAATTTGTGCATTTACCTTGCACCTAAAATTAGCACCATGTGGATGTCACCAAGATTTGCTGCTAGCTGGAGCAGTAGCCAGGCTTTTCCTTCTCTTGGCTGTAGGAGTCAGTTGCCTGGATCGCAGGGCTCTGTTTACCTGATTGTGAGGAAAAGCTTCTCTACATTGCCGCCATTCTGGAACCTCATGTGACCTCTGTCACCATTCTGGAACATGGCGCTCTGCAGCTTTTCCCTCTGAGCAAATTCTTTCGCCTTTGCAGTGAGGCTGCAAAGGATGGGGACCCGCTTCCTGGGATGTCTCAGGGCCATCGTTCTTATTTCTCTGTTCTTCTTCAGCAATCAAAATCTCAACTCTGTCTTTACAATCCGCAGCCTTTCTGGCATTTTCCTTCTGGTCAAACTCACAGTATTGCAAATTATCCTGCTGGGCTCTTTGCTCTTGATTTGCAACATAAAGCTGGCTAAAAGCCCCCAATAGTAGCCATGCTGCAGCCTCAATGTTTGATTGCTTTTTAATTTCTTTTTCAAGATTAATCAGTCCATTGTGCTTTGTCTCAGTCTCAGGCAAAGTTTCTGGGCATGAACAAAATGCAGACAAACTTTCTGCCAATCCATAACACAAATCATGGGGAGAGAGGGGCTGGGGATTTAGCTCAGCGGCATAAGCCCCTACCTTGCAAGCAGGCAGTCGTGAGTTCGATCCCTGGTACCGATAAAAAAGAAAAAAGACAAAAAAAATCATGGGGAGTGCAACAAGCAATGCAGTCCTTTTTCCCAGCAGAACCCTCCCAAGTCTGGTCTTTACTATGAGGCTTCCTATCAGCCTTCTGGTCTCCTGAGGTCTGACCAGAATCTCCTCTACAGAACAGCCTAAGCTGCTCCAGCTCTATGCTTTCAGGTGACATGTCCGAACCTTTCCAAACTCTGCCCACAAGCCATTTCCAAAGCCTCTCGAAAAACATGGTCAGGTATATTCACAGCAAATGACCCCACTCATCGGTACCAAATTCTGTTTTAGTTACTTTTTACTCATTGCTGAGATGAAATACCTGAAGCCCAAGTTGGGAAAGGAAAGGTTTATTTCTTACAGTTTTTGGAGGTTTCAGTCCACACTCAGTTGGCTCCAAGGCAGGTGGGCATGGCTGGTCCACCAGTTCATGTCGGCTGCAAACAGCAAGCAGGAACCAGCAAAGAGCCAGAAACACCTTCTTCCTGCCGTTACATCACATCCTGGCTCCATCCCTATGTGGGTGGAGCACTGACACCATCAATCCAAGCACTAGACAACGAACCATCACAAATACACAATGCAAACTCATGAGGCCTGGGGGCCACAGACATAAGCCATGACACTGTGCCACTATAAACATGAGTGTACACATATCACTCTGATATGATGCTTTTAATTCTTTAAGGAGGCTACCAAGAAAGGAATAGCTGAATTGAATGGAATCTATAGTCTTAGTTTTGTGAGAAATCTCCATACAGATTTCTACAGGTTGCAGCAGTCTACACTTCTGTCAAGTGTTCAGAAGTGTTCCTCTTCCCCAAGGCCCTGCCAGCATTTGCTTTTGGTTGATTTCTTGACAATAGCCATTCTTTCTGGAGTGATATGGAATCTCAGCATTGTTGGAATTTGCATTTCTTGAATGTTAAACATTGTTTCATAAATTTATTTGCCATTTCTACTTCTTCATCTGAGAAGTGTTTATTCATTTCAGATGCTCATTTTTAGATCTGATCTTTAAATTTGGGTCATCCAATTTTTTTTTTATTTCTTTGTATATTCTAGACATTAATGCTTTGTCTGTGGAACAGCTGGAAAAATTTTTTCCCATGATGTGGATTATCTGTTCACTGTGTTGTTGGATTTTGCTGTGCAAAAGCTTTTTAAAAAGATGAGATCCCAGTTATTAGTTCTTTGTGATAATTCCTATGCAATTAGAGTTTTATTTAGAAAGTTTTGCCTACACCAATGTCTTCAAGAGTTTTACCTATTCTATCTTCCAGCAGATTTGATATTTTTGTTTTGATATTTAGGTTTTTAGTCTGTTTCAGTTTTAGTTTAGTGCATGGTGAGAGATATGGGTCTAGGTTTAATCTTCAGCATCTGGAAAGGCAGTTTCTCTAGCATCATTTGTTAAAGAGGCTTTCTTCCAATGAAAGTGTTTGGCACTTTTGTCAAAGATGAGGTGACCAAGTATGTATGGTATTATTTCTGCATCTTTTTAATCTGTTTCACTGGTCCTCAGGTCTGTTTTACTTTCTCAGTACCATGCTGTTTCATTATAGTAGCTTTGTAGTATAGTTTCAGACCTGGGATTGTGATACATCTTGCCTTGCCTTTATTGCCCAGAATTGCCTTTACTGTGCTATGTCTTTTCTGGTTCCAAAGGAATTTTAGGATTGTTTTTTGTAATTCTGAGAGATACACTGTTGGGAAATTTTGATTAAGACTGCATTAAATTTGTATACCTGTTTTTAAAGTATGGCCATGTCATGGTTTATGTTTGTGTCCCCCAGGCCTCATGAGTTTGCATTGTTCATTTGTGATGGTTCATTGTATAGTGCTTGGATTGATAGTGTCAGTGCTCCACCCATATAGGGGTGGAGCCAGGATGTGATGTAATGGCAGGAAGAAGGTGTGTCTTTCTCTTTGCTGGTTCGAGCTTGCAGTTTGCAGATGCCATGAAAGGCAGACCAGCCATGCCCGCCTGTCTTGGAGCCAACTGAGTGTGCACTGAAACCTCCAAAAACTGTTAAGAAATAAACCTTTCCTTTCCCAACTTTGGGCTTCAGGTATTTTGTCTCAGCAACCAGCATAAAGTAACTAAGACAGGCCATTTTTACCATACCGTTTCTTTTTATCCAAGAGCAAAGCATATCTTTCCACTTTATGACATCCTCCTCAATCTCCTTTTTCAGAGTACTGTAGTTTTCAGTGTAGAGGTGTTTACTTTCTTTGTTAGACTGATTCTGAGGTATTTCATTTCATTGGATGCTCTTGTGAAAGGTGTTGTTTCCCTAATTTCTCTCTCAGTGAGTTTGCTAATCATGTACAGGAAACCTATTGATTTTTGAGTGCTGACTCTATATCCAGCAATACTTCTGAGTTTGTTTATTAAATCTGGAATTCTTCTGGTGGAGTTTCTTGGCTCTTCTATGTAGAGGATCATGTCATCCACAAAGAATTATAATTTAACTTCTTCCTTCCCTATCAGTATTTCTTTTTTTTTCCTTATCATGTCTAATTGCTCCAGCTAAAGTTTCCATAACTATACTGAATAGGAGTGATGACACTAGGCATACTTGTCTTGTTCTTATTTTAGAGTGAAATCTGTTAGTTTTCCTCCATTCACTATGATGTTTGCTGTTAAATTGACATAGATGGCTTTTATCAGATGGAGATAAAGATCATCAATTCTATTTTCTGTAGACTTTTTAACATGAATGGGTGCTGGACTTTGTCAAATGCCTTTTTATACTATTGAGATGATCATATAGTTTTTTCCCCTTGGCTCTGTATGTGATGCATTACATTTATTGGTTTGTGTACATTGAACTACCCCTGAATCCCTGAGATGAATGATGTTTGGTTATGTTCAATAATCTTCTTGATCGTTTGCTGCATTCTGTTTGCCAGTATCTTACAGAGGAATTTTTGCATCTATGTTCACTAGGTGAATTATCCTGTAGTTCTCTTTATTGGCTGAGTTCTTCTCCTGTTTTGTAATCAGGATAATGCTTGCTTCCAGCAATGAACTTAAGAGTCTTGCTTCCCTTTACATTTCATTAAAGAGTTTCAGAAACAGCAATATTAGGTCTTCTCTAAAGTTATTGTAGAATCTAACAGTGATTTCATCAGGGCCTGGGCTTTTCTTTGTTGGTAGGTTTTTAATTATATCTTCAGTTTCATTGATAGATGTTGGTTTATTTAGATATTTTACATCTACTTGATTCAGCTTTGGTAATTCCTATGTGTTTAGGAATCTGCCCGTTTCTTCTCCATGTTCCATCTTATTAGAATACAAGTTCTTCAGTTAGGTATAGATGGTCTTCTGGATTTCTGCAGGATCTGTTTTGATTTTATCCTTTCATTCCTAATTGCATGGATTTGAGTCTTTTCCCCTTTCTTTTGATAAGGTTGGCCAATGGCTTGTCAATTTCATTTAATTTTTTAAAGAACCAACTCTTTGATTTGTTGATTTTTTTTGTATTTTTTAGTCTCCAGTGTGTTAATTTCATCACTGATCTTTATCATTTCCTCCCTATTATGAGTTATGGGTTTGAATTGCTCTATTTTTCTAGAAGATTGAGGTTCAACATTAAGTTGTTTATTTTAGCACACTTTGTCTTTTGATATGGGTATTTACTGTAATAAATTTTCTCATAGGTCTGCTTTCATTGTGTCATGTTATGGTGTGTTGTATGATCCTTATCATTTAGTGTAGAAACTGTCTCATTTCTTCCTTTTATTTGTGAACCTTTGGTTTTTCAAGAGGGTGATTTAATTTAATTTCCATTAGTTTATAATGTTCTTGTGGATTCTTTTGCATTTGATTTCCTGTTTCATTCCAATGGTCTGATATGTGCAGGGGATAATTTCAATTCCTTTGAAATTCCTCAATGAGTTTATGAGCTAGTATGTGATCTATTTTGTATAACATCACATGTGCATTCTTCAAACATATCTAGGAAGAATATGTATTCTGATGTCATAGGGTGGAACACTGTAGATATCTACTAAGATCGTTTGTTCATAGGTTTGGTGTAGTGCTGATATTTCATTGTTCAATTTTTGTCTTTTTAATCTTTCCATTTGTGACAGTGGGGTATTAAGGCCCCCCAACTAGAACCATATTAGTGCTTATTTGATTTTACCTATTCTTTGATATTTAGTTTATACAGTTAGGTGCACTGGTATTTGCTATATATATATATGCTATGCTATATATATATATATATATATATATATATATATATATAGTTTTCTTTAATTGTTCCTTTCTAAAGGATGTACTGTCCTTCTTTGTCTCTCTTTATCAATCTTGGCTTGAAATCCACTTTGTCTGTAAATAGAATAGCTAATCCTGCTTTTTTTCAGATTCTTGTTGCGTGGAGTATTGTTTTTTGTCCTTTGACTTTCAGTCTATGAATTTCTTTTTGAATTAAATGTGTTGTACGCAGCGTATTGTTGGATCTTGCTTCTTGATTCATTCTGCCTGTTTTCTTTTGATTAGTGAATTTAGAGCATTAACATTGAAGGTTATAACTGATGTGTATTGACTTGTCCTTGTCATGCAACTTTCTTGTTGGTGGCTACCTGTCTTTTTCCTCTTTGGCTGGCAGATTCAATACATTGTGGTTTGTGGAGTTTTAATCCTATTTTCTCTTTTCAGAATGCCCTTCAGAACATTTTGGAGTGCTGCCTTGGTGTTTATGAGTTTCCGTGAATGTTCTTTGTCATGGAAATATCTTATTTTCCCATCAATTTTCAAAGATAGTTTTGCAGGGTACATCTATCTGGGTTGGATGCTGTTTTCTTTTAGTGCTGTTAATGCATCTACCCAAGCTCTCCTTGAATTAAGGCTGTGTTGAGAAGTCTTCTGTTATGTTGATGTGCTTTCCTGGATTGAATAGTAATGTCACTTTGGCTAAAGTAGCTCAATCAGTAGTAACAATAGCATCCAACACAGCCTAGAAAATAAAAAATTGAGGTAAGTATTAATTTACCACCTTTAACCATATGAACTAGTTTGTAGTTATCTAACAAAATTTAAAACGAACTAGAAAATTCTACACAATAAAACTCACAATGTGGCAATGTTATATTCAGGGAAAAAATTTAAAAGGGATTAGGAGAAAAATAGTGAAATAGAAGAAGAGGGAGAGATTAAAAGCAATGTTGGAGGACAAAAGAGGATCATGTAAACTTTGAGAAACTGGTGCAGAAGACAGGAGGAAAATAGTCAAGAAAGAAGGATAAACAAGAACAGAATAAAACAATAACAAAAAACCCTAGAAACCATGTTTATACACAAGTAAAACAAGAACAATCAATAAAGAACATACTCACACGTGCATATGCGTGTGTGCACAAAGAGAGAAAGAAAAAAGAAAAAAATGTTTACTTCAGGGCATGTCTCTGCTGTCTCTGGGAAACAGCATGGACAGAGTCCAGATCCTTGTTAATTAACACCAGGACCTCAGTGTAGCTTTACACTGGTGTAGTGGATAATCCTAGTGGATAAATCTGCACCTTTATTTTAACTGATATTCAGCCTGGTGTCTGGCATGAGTCTAGAGGTTGGTGTCTATGTGAGTCTAGGCACAGAGCAGTGCCTGTGCCTGCTGTGGGCTTGAGCTCTGCTGACTGCTATATGGAGTCAGCTCACAACTACTCTGACTTCTGAACTCAGTTGGCCCCTCTCTAGGATGGTTCCCAACCAATTGCCCTCTGTTGTGGGACATCTGAACCCAAATAACTCACCAGTGCAGCCTGCTACATCCATTGTTTCTGTTTCACTGGTGCATTTCTCAAAGGAGGCCTCTGGGATCTACTGTCACTGGGCATCTGCAGGTTCAAGCCGACCACCCCGTGTCCCCCTACACACAGTGAATCTGGGCTCAGGGAGAAAGGGCTGTCTGCTACCTCCTTTTTCTTTACTGGAGTGTCTCTCTTTGCTCTCCCCATGGGCTATAACTCTTCCTTCAGACCTTTCTGGATCCTGCAGACTCATTGCCCTCCTGATTCTCTTCCTTATGTTGCTATAGTCCTGTGTCTGGAGACCAAGTCTCTGAAATGCCTCTTTCTCTGCTGTCTAGTCTCCTTTACCATATTGTTGATCTTTTTATTTTAATGATTATAGCTTTAATTTCTTCATCATCTGACATATTAATATCTAATCTTTCTATTGGTTGTTTTATATGACTCATTTCTATGTTTTAAATTGAGTTAAGCCAGTATCATATTACTTAGGAAATTTTGTATTGTTTAAACTGCTTCAAAGCATTTCAAGCATATTGTAGACTTAAGATACTTTTAATTTCTAATTTTGGGGTCCTCAGAGAATGAAATATTTTCCTATCTTCCAACCTAATGTGTTTGGCTGAGATATAGGTTCTTGTTTCTTGATTGACTCTGGAGAATCTTCTTTTATTTCTTGTAACATTAGCTAGGTATTCATAAGAATTCTTGTTATGTGCTCTCCACACGTGTATGTTTTTCCTTATAAAAGTTACTTTGTAACATTTAAATAGTTATACAACAGTTATTGAAACCAGTGAATACAATAAACCTCAGTGACATTCTTTTTGTAGCAACACCTCATAGAATACTGACAACCATAGACAAATGAAATACCTTGATGATTTTAATTTCAATAAACTGGGAAATAGACAAAAAACATGGATCATTTATTCTTCAATACCAAAATAAAGTTGGAAACTTGAATTCTGGTCTGGCTGTCTGCTGTATTAAGTGATAATTTTATTTTGATCATTGGAGAGGGCTCACCTGAAAATGAAACCAGAAAACAGAAAAAAGTCAGCATATGCAGGTGAAGAGCCCATGAAATGTCAACTGAGGTTTGAAGTCCAGCTGTTTCTAGGTAGAGTATTATGCTTTTGAGATTATTCCAATTAATCTGTGCAAATATGTATTTTTCTCAAAAGAATTGAACACAATATATTTTAGAACTAAATAAGACAAATTGGATACAAGAAAAAGATTTATCCTAAAATTTCCCAACAGACATTTTTTGGATATGCTCCATGTTATCAATTAACATCAGTGGCTTCTAAAATATAGAAATTAACCAAGCACCCAGCTCACCTCCCTGGTAAGTGGCTGTGGTGTGGCAGGCTGTGGCTTCCCCAGGGCGAGAAACAGTAGCAGCTCCTGAGATCTGCACCACATTGCAACTTAGGGCACTGGGAAATCAAGCAACCAGCTCACCTCCCTGTAAGTGGCTGTGATGTGGCAGGCTATGGCAGCCCCTGGGAGAGAACCACCAGCAACTCCTGAGATCTGCGCCATGTTGGGTCTTAGGGCTCAGGGAAGCCTAGCAACCAGGTCACCTCCCTGCTAAGTAGTAGTGAGCCTACCATCTCTTCGAAGGTTGATCATATGCAATATAGCAAATAAGGGGGATTTCCTTCTACCATGATTTTGAAGGCAAATATTTTTACCACTGTTTTGCTTTATTCTCATTAATGGTATTCCTCTATTCAATATTTTATTTTGATAATTTCTATAATGTTCTGTATTTCATCTTATTTTGCTATACCTGACAACTATTATGAAGATAATGAGATATACTGTGGTACCTATTACTGTTATCCCAGTAACCTGCTGTGAAAAAAAAAGATTAGCTATAATATAGAAATTGTGTAATTAAAGAGTCGAATTTGAAATTTTGACAATTTTTCCATTCTTTTTGTTTTTAAAATATCTCAAGACACATTTATTATAATTCTGGCCCATAATTGTTCTATTTTCTTCTAAAATATCTTTGACCAAGAGAGGGTTCTCATTTACTCATTCAAAAACAGAATTTGTCTGTTTTCTCCACTGTTCCATGAATATAAACTGGTCCAAATGGAAAGATGTAATGAAAACCATGTCTCAGCTTTTGATTTTTCTGTGTTGATGAGCAGAGGAAATCCTTCATTACTTCCCTCTTGTTTTAGCATAATAGTGTGAACACTAATTTTCTCTTCTGAATCTTGATTTGGTGTCTTCCTCCTGTTCTTGGAGGTAAGCCGCTCATTGCAGCTGTACCTCAAATGTGGCAGGTAGGATGGAGTGTTTATTTATCTTTCTCAAAGCTTTGTATCCTTCCTTCAAAAGCTGCCCAGATAGCTTCCTTCCTGGTAAGCTTTAGCTCCCTGGGGGTGGGGCGGCAGTGGAATCTACCTAAGTTTGCCTGCCTCCCCTGGCAGGTGACCCTGAGGGGGGACAGCAGACCGGAAAGCTTGAGCTCACAGTCCTCGGTGTGGGACAGGTCCCTGTTCCTCTTCAGCTCTTGTGCTCCTCTGCTTGGTCCTGGTAAAGTGGGGCATGAGGCTTTCTCTGTCCAACCTGGCCTCCATCCTCATTGTCTTCCATGACTAACATGTCAGCTTTAAAAATAGGACTTTTTTTCTGGATACTGAATCCACGATGTTATCAGAAACAGAAACCTTTACAGTAAATCTCCAAAGTTACTAAGCAGTAAGAAGGCTTTAGCCTGCCTTTGTTTTCCTCGTTAGCCTATCAAACCCTCACTACCCTGGTGATTTTTAGGTTCATTGAAGTTTAAGAATCAGCATTCTAAGCTATCAAAGGAAAACACACACGAAACCTCCAGAACTGTTCTTATCCTTTCTAAGCGTTAATTCCACGAACACCAAAAAGATAGACATGGGCAGGAGTAAGTAAGTATAAATAAGCAGAAGAGTTGGGAATGAAGTGGAATATCCAAGTGAAAGTGCAAGATAGTTATACACCTCTGTGTAACTGTGAAAGACTGTACGCAAAGACTGCGTGAAGACTACAGTTAGTGCCTGAACAAAAATAATTGTAGGATGGTTCCTGTTGGCAATATATGGCTAAAGTTTAAATACTCAGTGTGTTAAGAAAGCCAGGGACTACAGAGAAGATATTACATTACTCTTTTGTAGTATTTTCCCAGAAATATGGAAGACCATAGTCAATTCTGATGCATCTCAAGAATGGTACAGTAGATGATGATGCAAAAGATATCTGCCACATAAAGGAAGCTTGGGAATCTTCAGTCTAATAAAAAGTAGGACACGACAAAAACTTATAAACATTGGTTACAGTGACATATGATCTTCTTCAAGCTATGAAGGAACAGTGTGATGCTCTTTAAAACTTGAGTGAAGTTCGTTTAGGTATTGAAGGAAAGGGTAGTAGAAGATGTGGGGGCTTGGTAAATGGTGCAAGTTGTAAAAAAAAAAAAGAATTCCGTTAATCAATGGCATAGTCATTCGAGTTCGCTTTGTCTCTTACTAGAGCTTGCTGACTTCAGTGCCCTCCACACCTCTGTTCCTAGGATCTCCCTACATGGCCCCCGGAAGGCTGTGTGCATTCAATAAAGAGTGAAGACTTCAAAGATTCTTGGTCTTAGCCTTCCTGGCATTCTAAATTATTGTTTCAGTCTCTTTTATTTTTCATCCTTCCCTCATTCAGGTGATTGGGGGCTTGACCAGCCTCTGATAACTGGCACTCCATAGGGAACTTCTCCAGCCTGGATCAGTGAAGAGGACCACCCTGCGTGGATGCTGAGGTCCAAGAGGCTGAAGGACTTTGAGGATGATGGTGGGAACATCTGAGAAGACAGAAAACCCTTTGTCATCCAGAGTAAGTATGGGGCAGGATCTGTCCATAGTGAAATGTACAACCGCTCAGCATTTTATTAAAACAGTCTGGCACCTGTGTACCAACAAGCAATTTGTCCAAAATGTTAAAAGAAGTGAATAAATTCAGTCTCTGTCTCTCTCAAGCAGGCACCTGAATATTGAAAACTGGGAATGTGTGGGGGAGAAAAATCTTGAAAAAACTCATGGCAGCTGGCAGCTGTGACTCCAGGGTTGAGAAAACAAAAGTAACAAATTCCACAACTGCCCCTTCTGAGGAAGAGGAAACACTACCTAGTGTTGCCCTGGCTTGCTCTTCTCAGGAAGAGTGTGCAAGACAGGGGATTTTCCTTGGCTGCTGCCACCATTGGAGGCCCTGGGGGAAAAACTGGTTTGGTCCCAAAAGCCTGATAGAAATTTACCCAGTGTAATTTTGTCCATATACTTGCAGATTTTAAAACAAGCTGTAGCCCAGGGAGAGGTTGCTTGCACTCCTACCTGCTTTCCAGTCAGCACCCAACCAAAGCCAAATTATGAGAATCACCCCTTACATGTTCATGTGCCTTTTGTTGTAAATGTTAAAGAATCTTAGACAAAGTGTAAAAATAATGGTGTCCACAGTCTGTTTACAGCTATGTTTTTGGAGAATGTCCTAGATTTACATTGCTTGACTTATGATATCAAACATCTACCAATGACATGCCTGTCTCCTGCTCAGTCTCTTAATTTTGGTGCTTTTTTTCTTTTTTTTGGTACTGGGGTTTGAACTCATGACCTAGAGCTTGCCAGGCAGGTGCTTGTGCCACTGATCCATAGCCCCCAATCTCTTCATGTTGATGTGCAAAACTTTATTGTATATCAGACCCAAAAGAATAGAATGGGCTGTGACTCTTGGGAGTATATAGATGCTTTCTGGAACAGGGCAATATGTGTCCCCTAAAGGAACAGATTCAATACTCTCAAGTATATCAACAATTAACTGATTTGATGGAAAGAGAGGTTTCCCACCCAATCCTCTTTATGCATTTTCTAAGGCTCTAATGAGCCTTTTACCCAGTTTGGGACAAAATTACAAGAGGCTGTGCACAGACGAATTCCTAAGGCCCAACCTGTGGATATTTTAGTTTGTCAGTTTGCCTATGCTAATGATAACCAAGATTGTAAGCAAGTCCCAAGTCCAGTAAAGGCAACTAATGATTCATGGATATATATTCAAACTTGCCAATATGTAGGCACTGAATTATATAAAACTAATTTGGTGGTCAAGGTTATGGTGGGTTCTGCTAAAGAGACTAAGGGCAATAAAGGTAATGTTAAATGTTTCAGTCATGGTAGGGTTGGACATGTTCACAAAAACTGCAAGGACTCAGCTCAGTCTGGGGGTGTCAATCTTGTGGCTGCAGCAGCTGATGAGGGTGATGCCTCTGGCCAAGATGACTCAGGTCATGCACCCAGTCTTTGCTCTCACTACATGAAAGGGAGACATTGGGCTAAGCATCGCCATTCTAAAATATCTTACAAATGGGATGCTTTTGATGGGAAATGCAGTCTGGGTCTTGCCCTAGGCTCCCCGTGAAACACAGGAAGTGAACAATGCCAATCAGACCCTTGCTCAGCTTTACCCAATTCAGACCCATCAGCAACTTCAGCAGCTACCGACATGGCTGCCAGGACATCATTTCCCTCACTAGGGGAACAGCCCAAAGCACAGGATTAGACCTTGCTCTGGCACAAGAGTGACCTTCACTAGAGGAGCTAAGCCCACTCCTGTCCCTGTGAGAATATGAGGCCCCTCCAGGGGAGACAATGAGGCTCACTTTGGGTAAAACCAACAAACTTACAGGGAACAACTCTTTGCCCATGCCTTATTGATCATGACCACTATGATAAAGTTCGGGTTTTTGCTTATTTTCAAGATATTTGAGTGTTTGAACAAGGTGATTATGTCACGTAATTGGTTTATTATTAGATAAGCCTTCCTTTGTTAGATATAGAGAAGTCTAAAAAGAATAAGACTGTGATAAAAAGGTTACCAAAAAGGAAATTTATTTTACTCAAGAAGTACCTGGAAGAAGATCCATGTATTCTATAAAAATTAATGAGAAATATTTTGTGAGGCTTATAGACATGGGTGCACATGTCCCTATAATTGCATTAAATCAGTGACTGGACACTTGGCCAGTTAGACCTACTCCTACCTCCCTGATGGGACTGGGGTCACCACAGTGAGTCTTGAAAAGTGCCTTTCTTCTGGTGTATTAAGCACTTGATCAACAACAGGGCATTTTCTTTCCTTTGTGGCTCCTATGTCTGTCAAATTATGGAGTAGAGACTTACCACAAAAATGGAAATTAAGGGGCTGGGGATTTAGCTCAGCGGCATAAGTTCCTGCCTTACAAGCAGGCGGTTGTGAGTTCGATCCCTGGTACCGATAAAAATGAAAAAGACAAAAAAAAAAAAAAAAAACAAACCCGAAATTAATTTAAACCAATGAAATAGGGCCTAAGGCAGAACATATAATGAATAGAATGGCTTTTTACAATGGGAAAGAAATAGGCAGGAAACTTAGAAGGCATCACCAAATTCATTAACTCTTTTTCTAAAAGGGGCAAACATGGCATTGGCCATCAGTCACATTTTTAATGGGGCTTACTGTTGCTTATCTGCCTAAAATTGCTTTATCTTTACCATGGAAAACAGATTCACCCATAGGGGTTGATCAATGGCCCCCCTAAACAGGAGAAGCTTATTTAATTTATATAAATTGATTATAGAACAATTGCAGTTCAAATATTTGGAATCCTCTATTAGCCCTGAGATACATGGATTTTGTTATTCCCCAAAAAACAGTTAAATTAAGATTATTACAAGATCTAAGGGCTACAAATGTTTGTTTGTTACCCATGAGAGCATTACAAACAGGACTGCCCAATCCAACTGTAGTCTCAAGAGATTGGCCCTTAATAATAATTGACTTAAGAGATTGTTCAATATTCCTCTTTATCCAGCAGATACAAAGGGCATTCACTTTTCTTTGCTTAGCATAAACTTTAAAGAACCAACGACATGCTATCAGTAGGTAGTTCTACCACAAGGTATGAAAAATAGCCCCGCATTGTGTCAGTTTTGTTTTTGGTAGCATACACCTTATAATGGATTATAAAAATCTTCTCTTTTGCTTATATCATTCAGTGATATCTTATTGGCTGTACCAACTACATGACAACTTTATGAGCTTTTTGTTGAAACAAAACAAGACTTAAAATCTTTTGGTCTCTGCATCACCTCAGATAAGGTTCAATTATCTAGCCCTTATTTAGGAACATTAGTGGCCACCCAAGCTGGATGGCCAGAAAAATCATAAATCAGACATGATTGTCTAAAAACTTTATGTGATTTTATTAGGAGATACAAATTGGATATGGCCAAAACCAGACATTGCTACTTATCAGTTAAAAAATCTATATAATACCTTACAAATAGACTTGTCTATTGACTACCCTTATAATTTATCTTCCAAAGCACAAGAAGAATTAACAATAGTTGAAAAAATATTACAGCAACATCAAGTTTTTAGGGTGAATATTCTTTTTTTTAAAAAATTTTTTGGTCTTTTTTTCGTTTTTATCGGTACCAGGGATCGAACTCACGACTGCCTGCTTGCAAGGCAGGTGCTTATGCCGCTGAGCTAAATCCCCAGCCCCAGGGTGAATATTCTTTACATATTAGATATTTCTTATTCTCCTATAGGCCTTCTAGGACAGTTTTATGACAAGCAGATGTGCCCTATTGAATGGCTTCACCTTCCTAACCAATTAACCAAAACTTTATAATTATATGTAGAACAAATTGCTAATGTCATCACCCTGGGCAGGAGAAAGTCTCAGTAGCTTTTTGGTATTGATCCCATGGTTGTTTACCTATTGATTTAAATAAATATTTGATTTTGTTACAACAAATTCTGTTTGGAAAGTAGCATTTGCAGATTTTGTAGGATAAATTGATAATCATTTTCCCAATGATTCTGTTTTTCAATTTTTTCTTAAACCTTTGTGTATTTTTCCAAAAATTACTAAATTTGTACCTATTTCTAATGCAATTGTTTATTTTATTGCTGGTTCATCTAATGGTAGGGATACAATTTGGAGTAAAAGTTGTTGACAGGTAATAGAGACTGCTGGGCTTTCTACACAGAGATCTGAAATTACTGCTATCCTAGTTATTCAACAGTTTAACCATCGGCCTATCAGCGTAATTAGTGACTGTGCTTACACTGTTTATTTTAATGCAATGGCTCGAGAACATCATCTTGTGGACTACTTTGGAAGCGCCCCTATTTAGTTTATCTCTTAGATTACAAAAAACAAGCGCAAATCGCCCCTTTTTATATTGGTCATATAAAATTCCACTCTAATTTGATCAGATCTCTAACATTTGGAAACCATCAAGCTAATTTATGAATTGCTTTTATAACCCTACTTGACGCAACACAATCCCATGGACAACCTCATTTTTATCATTACCAAAATAGTAAGGCTTTAACTAGAGAATTTCAATTGTCTAGGTCACAAGCAAGAAAAATTGTCAAGTCTTGCCCTAGGCTTCCTAAACCCATGCACCCAGAGGGCAGTAACTTTTGGGGTTTAAAAGATTAAGATATTTGGCAAATGGATGTTACACATTTTTCTTCCTTTGGTAAATTACAATGCATTCATATGTCCATTGATACCTACTCATATCATCTATGCTACCTGTCATACAGGAGAAAAAATATGGCTATGTTCAACAATATTGTCTGTCAGCATTTGCTTCTCTGGGCATCCCAAATGCCACAAAAACTGACAACAGGCTCTCATATAGTATTAAATCATTACCTTTCTTTTTTCAACTATGGTTATTAAACATATCACAGGTACACTCTATAACCTATAAGTACAAGCAATTGTAGAACATGCACACTTATCCTTAAAAATGCAATTACAAAAACAAAAAGGGGGACTCTAGATACCTCCATGGGCACGGCTTGACCTTGCTACTTTCACCTTAAATTCTTTGAATTCAGCCACTGATAATAATTTAGCTTCCATTGAACTTCATTGGTGCGCCACTGGTGTCACCCAGCCTCAGCCTCAAGTTCTCTGGAAAGGCACTGGTGCTGGTATTTGGGAAGGGGCTTCACAACTAATAACATGGGGATGAGAGTATGCTTGGGTGTTAACAATGGGTCAACAAGATGGATGCCATTTTGGAATGTGCACCCATGGCAGGGTAGGTGTGAGGTGGTGGAGGTGCTGCCCAGCCAACAGCAGCAGAGGGCTTTTGTGAGGATGAGTCTGTCAGATGAGGCGTGCTCCCCACATCCCCCACAGGTCATCAGTAACACCACTAAGGTTGACCTCTCCAAGGATGACAGGAAGGAGAATCATCCTGTGGAGCATAGCAACAGCTCATGGGTCCAAAGCAATGGTTATTGGGTGGGACCTTCCACAAGCCCCCAGTAACCTGTTGGTGGCATTAATGGTTCTGTTGGTGGCTTCTATATGCATAATGTCAGTATTTGGATTAGAATATTGGATATATGTACCTAACCCACCGTTACTTAAACCTATTTCTTGGGCAGCCACACCCAAGAGATTTATCGTAAACCTGTTACTACTGGCCCTAAAATAGATGTCCTTCCTTGCCCTATTATATAGAAATGTGATAAAGTATGCTTATTAATTATATGTCTTATTTTGTTTTCCCTCTATTCTGTATAAGGGATTTTAATATTTAGTCAGACAATTGTTATTCCTCTTACTTTCAAACCGGGGTGAAACATATCAATGAATATCTGACGGTTACCTCTCTGGGGTCCACCTCCACTCCTGGATGGGTGACTGATCAATGGAAACCTAATTTACCCTTGTGCCCCAAAGATGTTTCATGGAAGGATTTTTATGAAGGCATTATGCCACCATAGATCACATGTAGTGTGAGAATGGGGACAAAAGGCAGAATGGGGACCTACAAATATATCCACTGGGGCCTTTGGGATACATTCATAGTCAAGAAAGATGATAGAGATCCATGGCAATATTTAAAATGGAAGCATTTTGACGATGTTACTAGACCCTCTTTACCTGCAATACCAACCAGGTAGGTTGGATTGGTCTGGGGCTATGGCTCCTAGGCCCTGATTACTACATAATGAGTGATTGGGATCCATTCAGGAATCCTTTTGGAAACTAACATTACTTTTTATGGGAGGAAGTCTGTGGACAGATCCTGCTATGACAAGTGACCACAGAGAAAAGATGCCCACTCTTACCTATTACAAAAGTATTCAGACTACTATATGTATGTGTAACCCTTAAATTTTCCTGGATGACACAGTACTTTGAAATGATCATTCCTTTGACTGCATGAATTATACCATAACCCACTGTGTAAAGCCAGGATCTGTATGGTAATGAGTCACATGCCTGGAGTTTGAATTTCTATCAATCTGACAGCAGCATGGTTGTATTCACCTACTTATTTATTACACACCTTACCTGACTATCTCCTATGTCAATTAAATGTGTGGTCAGCTCAGCAAATCCTGGGATAAACCCTGGAAGTGCCAATACAATATAGTTATAAAGTTGCCAACACAAATAAGTGTCCTCTGACCTCTGGGGGGATGATCACATTGAAAACCTACTACTACAACAAGGTTTAAAATGTCACTATTAAATCACCTGTTTCTGTATGATCCCATTGCTGTACAATAAATCTGAACATCCCGGGGAGCATACTAAGACCATGTCCAGGGAGCTATTCACCAAAATGTTAATGTTAACATCGATGTCTTCCAAAAGGAGGAATTGTCTGTATCCCAACAGACTCAAAATTTTGATAAACAAGTTAAGGATTGGGACAAACTTTCTACTGCTTTAAACCAAGTATATCCATTTAATTATCTCAAGGCACATTTCTGGTTTTATGTGGGATTACTTGGACTAATCTGCTTGTTTCTTCTGATTGTCTTTATACTCTACCATACAGGAATTGGAACCAACTGATGTTCAGAAGCTATTCAGCCGTGACTCACCTTGATTCAGCTTCTCCGATTACGTAAACAAAAAGGGGAAACTGATGGAGACACCCTCAGTGAGTTACAAATCCATGAACTGGATTTCTATATTAAAGAACTGAGTACTGCCTATGCCTACATGCCTTGAACCAGCAGGTGGCATGTGGAAACCTAGTGCCTTGTGCCACTGATCTCAGTGGGGTCTCTATGCCTGTGACGTTTCAGAAGGTGAGATGGCTTTTCATCTGAGGACTCACTGACTCTCACACCCAATTCTATAAAAGTGAATATTACCCAAGGGAACACGAGTTTCCCATTAATCAATGGCTTATTCATACAAGAATGCTTTGTCTCTTATTAGATCTTGCTCACATCAGTGCCCTCCATACCTTTGTTTCGAGGATCTCCTACATGGCCCCTAGAAAGCTGTGTGCACTCAATAAAGAGGGGCAAATTGAGCGATCCTTGGTCCTTGGTCTGAAAAGAGTTCTGACCCTCTAGGTCCCTGGCATTCTATATTACTGTTTTCTGCATCTTTTATCTTTTGTCATAGCCTCACCCAGATGAATGGAGAATTGATCAGCCTCTGATACATGAATTTACAAATAAGGGAATAGAAAGAGAAGCTGTAATACAAATCTACGAGTGTAAGATGAAACACACACATATGGTATGTCATACAGAGACTTCATGCAGTAAACACTGGACTGCATTGTCTGGTTTTCCATATTTTGATGGTGAAATGAGGAAATGAAAAGATATTTTGGAACAGATGCAAAGGAAAACCATACTGAACTAGCTTTTAGAGAATCTTCAGGAGAAGGCTAGAGAATAGAAGGAATAGGGTACTACAAAAAAAGACAAGGGGACTAAAATTAACCATTTTGTGTAATTGATCCTTATTTCTGTGTGAGTACAGAATTGAAATGTTCTGTGAGTTGGGGGAGTGTAACAGTTAAAAGTATGCTCATCAGAAGCAGAAGCATAAATATAAGGTCAATCATGTCTACTTTTGAATTTTCTCAAAAAAGAGAATATTACTTGTAATATACCATTATCAAACCTAATATATCCAAAGCATAATTCCAAATGTAGGCCATATTAAAAAATTATCTTTGTGATATTTTATATCTTTGATTTTCATATCCAGTCTTCAAAATCTGATGCACAATTTTATTTTTAGAGCACATGTAAATCTGGAAGCTAAATTTTTGTCAGAAATACTTGATCAGCACTTAAATTTAATAAAATTATAGTTGAAATGGTACTCTATTCCATGCCATTGGTAACTGAACTGTTGGTTTCTAAGATTAATTTTAAATTGGTGAAATAAAAACTTAGTTCCTCAGTTACATTTGCTGTACTTCAAATGCTCAATAGCTCTGTATGGCTACTGTCAAGAGTTGGTCTTTTAAAACCTGTCTACATACACCACTTTCTAGTTATTTGGTTATGTTCCTTACACCCTAGTAGTATTACCTAGTTTATAGGGATACTTTGACAGTTAAAGCGAATGTTCCCCCTAATGCATATAAAATGATGCCATGCACATAGCTGATGCTAAGTGTTATTATTTTGACAGTTGGGAACCCTGAGCGGGAACCAGGCTGGGCTTGGGAAGAAGGAAAAATACGTCTCAACCATCCTGGTTTTGAGGTGAAGACAAGGAATCCAATGGAAGAAATAGATTTGAATCCAGGCAAAAAGTTTGGCGCAGAGAGCTCAGGAGAATAAACCCTGTGGACATTCTTATGATTACTGTAGCACTGGTAAAGCCATTTTCTCTTTTCATCTAGCCTGTGAAATGCTCAAAATCTTTTAGATGTGACTTATATAAATCTGGAGGTGGCTGAAGTGCTTGGAATTGTTTCTGCACACATTATTTAAGAACCGCCTGTTGAAGCTGGGCATGGTGGCAAATGTACCTGCTTTTGCCAGCACTCTGGGAGGTGGGGGCAGGAGGACTGTAGGTTTTAATGACTTAAAGAAACCTTGTCTCAAATTTGCAAGAAAAAGGGAAATGGCTTGTGAAGGTGGCTTAATGCTAAGGTCTGGGGTTCAATCCCTAGTACTGTGAGAAAAAGAAAAAAGAAAGAAAGAAAAGAAAGCTTATTGAATGGACAAAGTGAAATCACCAGGGAACTAAATGTAACAACAGCTTAAAAAATGAGATGCTTAAAATATCTTAGAGGGTTTGGCCAATTACTACCTGAACACATATTTTCAAAGGAATGACAGCTCAAGTTATGTCACTTTGACATATTGTCAGATAATACTTGTGAAATGATAAAATAATATCAATTTTATGCTAAAATTTGTTGCATTAGTAGTCTGAGATATTAAAATGAAATTCATTCTCACAAGGGCACCGTGTTTAATTCAGGCTATTACTGTCTTTTATTTTGTTGTTTCTTTTCATTGCCTGCATTTAACCCAATCTCTACAATTTGGAAAACTGTGAAAATCTTTGGAAAGGTACAGAAGAAATTATTCAGTGCTTCTCCTTCTTAGCAAATCTTTCTTTCTCCACAGGTGCACATCAGAAGATTCTACTGTTCACCACCAAGGAGTGCAGTTAGTGTGAGGTGGGCTGGCCGTGTGGTGACGCTTTTCTTTGACATTCCGGAGGCATCTCGGTCGACACTGTGGAGCAGCAGCCAAGTCCTCCCCTGCTCCCTGTAAACAAGGCTGTCAGTCACGGAGCCTTCTCCTTATTTTGGCTAGGGAATGGAGGTTAATGACCTTGGAAATGGAAAACAGAACAACCATCAAAAGGACTTTTAATACCAGGAGAATTATAGGAGAATAATTGAATCAAATAAAATGAGAATATAAATAGACCGTGTTACTGGCTACATTTGCTGGAAGGTTTCATATCAGTTGAAGTTCTGTGTTATCTGGGAAGAGTAATAAAAGGAAATAAAATAGATTGAAAATGGTTACCCTTGAGAAGTTATTTCTGACTTTTTGGCAGGGATCCCCCGTGGCTTCTGATGCTCATATAGTGTGTCTCATTGCTACTTTCTTTTCAACTTCAATTCTGCTTTATAAGTATGACTTCTGATAGTTTTTCCCCCTTAGAGTGTCCTTGATTTATCATTTAGTTTAGTGGTTAAAGAAATGAGACAAGCTGCTGTATCTGGGGAAATGCTGACATTTTTGGGCTTCTGAGAGGTGACCTTTTAAGGCCAAAATCTCTGAGAGGAGTCAAGAACGTTCTTTTTTTGGGCAGACCCTGCTCATTCTGAATGAGAAGGTTCCAAGAAAGCAATTAGGACAGTAGCAAAGGATGTTTAAAAAAGACACACAGCTTCACACATGTACACACACACACACACACACACAGACAGACACACAGACAGACAGACAGACACACACACACACACACACACACACACACACACAGAAATATGCTGCTGATGAAGGTGGGTAAGAAGTGACTGGGCATTTAACAACCTTCCCAGAGATGAGCATAGTGATAATATTTGTGCTTTTCCAAAAGATTGACCAATTTGTTATAAAGATCTTTTGGTTTCGTAAATGGAATATTCTTTGATTTTGAGTCTATCTGAGATTATTATTATTATTAATTCAAAAATATTAAGAAGGGCTTACTATAGAGTACTATTCCAGGCCGCTCAGTCAGTCTAAATAATGAAGAAAATATTGTAGTTTGTTCAACGGATTTTAGAGTTTAGTAAAGGTAAAAATGGACAGGTCAAAAAATTTATAATTATAAGCGGTAAAGTATCTATTAAAACAGATGAAGAAAGCAGTTGGTCAATAAATTAGATAATTAACTTCAACTAGAAAAGATAATGAGACACTAATCCAATAGAGCCCAGTGCATGAGATGGGGGGAGGTGGTTCCTCACCTCAGGTACAGTGAAATGGGGAACTTTGTTACACAGCAGGAGATACCTAATACAATGCTGAGTTCTTCATACCTTGTAAGCTGCCTCTTATTTAGACAACGAGACAATGAGTGTGTTTGTTACATAATTATTACTAATAGTGGTCATTATGAAGACCGTGATTCACTGCAGGAAATGAAGTCTGTGTAACTGTAACTCATTCTTGAGGAGAGCAGCGCTAGATGAGTTTGGATACCTAGATGGAGACCTACCAACTTGCTGCTGAGTTTGTGAGGTACCATTTTGAGGGCTCTTGTGCATGGCATGAATTGGGGTGAAGCACAACTGAAAACAAGAGCTCTTGTTACAGTATTACAGATGAAAGGTGGTGGTAGCTTGTACTAGATTGGTGGCACTGGACAAGGAGTTGTGTGTATGAGTTGAAGACAAATTTTGGAGGTAGAGGACTTGCTATTGGGGTGAAGTGTACAGAAGGATGACGAAGTCATGGATAGCACTAGAGTATCTTGGTGAACAGGGGTGCCAAAAGAATAATTTGGGAAGGAAGAATTCTGCTGTAGATATAAAGTTTATGCATGTGTATCTCCCTAATAGAGACATCAAATTGACACTTGTATAAAAATCTGGAATTCCTTGGCTTTATGTGGATTTTCAGGAATTGGAAATAGAGAAACAACTTAAGGGAGAGAGAAGACATGTCATTTGACTGAGTCTTCAAAAATGGAAACATTTGGAAAACAGGCAGAAGAGAAGTCTGTAAGGAGACCGAGCAGAAGCAGCCAGATGGGGGAAGACCGTGAGAGGGCGGTACTGTAGGACCCAAAGGAAGAGAGTATTCTCATAGGAGGAGACATTGCTTAACCGGATGTAGCACTGACCCAAAGATAGAAAAGTGACCACCGTGCATGGAAAAGCACATAGAATCTAGTGCTAACTGACATTCAACATAAGCAGGATGATAAAATCAAAACTCAGATAGACTGGGTTGAAGCAAAATTGAAAGTTGACAAAATCAAGAAATAAAGAAACAACATCTGATGAGTGTGTGTATGTAAGGCAGGAAGGAGATGAAAGAAATGGGACTCGTGTTCAGAGATATAGTACCAAGACATATTGGTGTGCTCTGGGATTAATGTAAAGAAACACAGCAATTAATATGCAAGGAAGACAAAATATCAGACAGCCAACCCTTGAGAGACTGGGTGCCCAGGATGGATGCTGTCAGCCACAAGGGTGTGATACGACACACAGACTGGCTGTAGTTTGTGGTCACAGCGTGGGGAAGTCCTTGTTTAGTTGCTTTTGTTTCCTTAGCAAGGTCGCAATAATGTCACTAAAGGGCACAAGAAGACTGCGAGTCAATACCAGAAGCTTTACCAAATGAGAGAAAGAAACCAAGAGAGTGGAGAACCAAAGGCTAACAAGGTTTGCTGTGAATATATTTCTCTCTTTGAAAATTTTTGCTTCTACAACATAAAATTTAAAATAGGATGCTTTCTTTTCCTCTTATGCTTATGTTTTGTTTGTTAGTAATATCAGAAGACTTTTGGCCAGTTTTTTCCCATACAATTAGGAATTTACATCTAGGGGCTGGGGATTTAGCTCAGCGGCATAAGTGCCTGCCTTGCAAGCAGGCAGTCGTGAGTTCAATCCCTGGTACCAATAAAAATGAGAAAGACCAAAAATAAATAAATAAATTAAAAAGAATTTACATCTACAAAGTCATTCATATGATAGTTTATCAAAGCTTTTTCCTGGAAAAAAGAGAGTGTACAGTAAGCTGTGTACTATATGGGGGAAAAGAAGGGTGGAATTATTTATGGGCAGTGTAGGCAGGAGCTGAAGTGTACCTCGGAGTACTTCAGAGTCCCAGTGAAACCTTCAGAGGCTCCATCAATAGGGACACAATATAATCAGCTCTAATTGCCTGGGTAACAAAAGCAGGAATAATTTACTTGAGAAATAATCCAACTTTAAAGCATTTATTCTCATGGTGTTAGAAAAAGAAACCCCTCTAATTGCAAGATTGTAAGATGGCAAAATATTGTGATATTTAATTTTCCTCTTACTAAATGGAGAACTAGAATTCAAAGGTCTTAACAAAATAAAGTGATTAAAGTTTGAATTTTAACCTATGAAGCCTGAAAAATAATTCACAACATTTATGTACCTGGGTAAGAGGCAGTGTTTAGAGAGGGCAAGAGCATAAATGGTGAGCTGTCACCTGCTCTAAAAGCATTTCCGTTCCAGGGCATTCTCCTTGCTGCGTGGAGCACAGGGAGGTTGTGCCTCGTGGGAAATGGAAATAGAGAAAGTGGAACACCTACATTTGAGGGAAGATAATAGCTATAATGAGCCAATTGGAGTAGGGCAGAACACAGAAAAAGTCACCTGGAACTTAAAAATCATCTTCCTCATCTATCTTCAGAAAGAGCCTGTCTTTCTACACTCCTTTTTCCACGAAAAAGTTTTAGTAAACTATATAAATGGCTTTACATCCTTAAAAAGTCAGGATTTGTTAACAAATTCAAAGTGATGTCTTTTTTTATGTCTAATCTGTGAACAATTATCAGAAACTTCTGTTCTCTAGGAATTTCGTATGCAAGGTTTTCTACTTTTCCTTGTTACTAAAGTCACATTTCTGGAATCTGCAGATACTTATACTGTGGATATTTATACTGGTGATATCTATAAAGGATAGTCTGGGGACAAATCATAGGGTTAGGGGACAAAATTCCTCTAGGGACCTTGTGAAGTGAGCAGGATTATTTTCTTTGTCTGGCATGGTGGTTGCTAGGTAATGTAACACTGGTGTTTCCTAAGGTGGAGCTATATTGCATTCTATATTCTCTCTATATTTGGAGAATTTATTTCACTGTCATTATTTTTTACTTCATAGATGATCAGCTTAAATCTTTGCCTTTGTTTTAAAAACCAGAATCAATGTAAACAATGTCACTGGGAAAAAGTAGACATTTTTTGAGAGCATGAACCAAGAAAAATGGATTGGTAACAGTAATGTGAAATGGTCTCTATCAAAGTCATTATGTTTGATAGGTTTTTCTAAGGCATTAACCTCAGAGGTGTCTTCAAGAGAGGCTTTCAAGATACAGCACTCTTACAAAAGAAGACAGCAGAATAAGCGGACTAAAAATAGAGTAGAAACTGGCAGTATTCTACTTAAAATTCCATTTCACCACTGAATCTCTGAGGTGGGCCGAAAGTCTCCTTACCCATCACCGTTTCGGTTTTGCCATCTGTAAACTGGAACAGTAGTTTCTTATATAGTTTCATAGCTTATAATTTCTTCCTATTTCAGAAGCAGTACACTTTTATTCATGAACAATGCATATAGGCAAAAAGAATGCAAAATGCACCATCAAACCTCCTTTCTAAATCCAGAGAAAATACTGTTTTTTGTGTTCTCAGTTTCAAGGAACATCTTTTAGTAATGGCTGATACACACTGAACATTCACCCAGATATCACTCTAACACTCACCCTGGCCTTTCTGTCTCTATCTTTCTTTAGAATAAGGTGAGCTCATACCAAATTAGTAAACTTGATATAGTATGTATCACAAAATTGTTTTTTTGTAACATACGAAACAAGTACAATTTCAAACATTGCACATGCCCAGGGCAGCTGGGTTTTGGGGCATCTGTGGAATGCATGGTTTTCAAGTAGTGGTGAGAAGAGAGAAACAGCTAGCAAGGGGATGAGACAGGGAGTGGAGGGCAAGCCCCTTTGCTGCTGGGAAAAGCCTGGTAAAGCGAGACCACAGCTCAAAGGCGGGGGAAGACCCTGCTCTGTGATGCTGACACACAGCCAGGGAGGACCAGTGACTAGACCGGGGCTGGTTAGCTCATGTGAGCCTCTGTTGTGCTGAAGAGATGGTGCATTTTCCTAATGCACTCAGGGACCAAGACTGCTTGGAGGGTCCTTTTCAGGCTCCTCTCTGGACTGTTTTTATTTCTTTCTTTGAAAGAGTTTTGGTGGAGAAGTCTTCCCAATATTGTTCTCCCAACAGGAAGAGAGAAAGGTGGCATCTGGATCTTTGCAGTCACGCCTCTCCACAGCACTGATTGTGCATGGAAAGGAAAATTGCTGTCTGGGGAAAGAGCTGATGGGAATTCTACACAGTATTCCTTCTCCCACATGTGCGTTTTATGACATTTATGAAAACAAAGATGGTTTCACATTTAAAAATATAATAGTGCAAAATCACAGGAAAATATCTGACAATTCAGATGGAGGTGAAATTGCTATGTAGAATTTTAAACTCCTGTATGTAGTTTAGTTCTCTTGAATACATTGAAGGAATATGACCAAAAATTTTTTGGAAGTTGCTTACTTTTTTTTTACATTCTGTAAATTTGTTTATTAAGCTTATTGGTACAATTTAGATATGCACAATGATCGCATCCCTCATTGGGAATGTGCACCTGAATATGGTACGTCTTAGTTACTCATTTTTCCCTCCCACCCTCTCCCCCTTCTCTCAGTTTTCTATAATACTCTGGATTAATGAACAGTCTATATAGGATTTTAGTTTTACTGCAGACTGTATTCCAGGATAGGCGCCAAACTACAGGATCAAACTCATCCTAATTAAGCCATACCAAAGATAATGATATTCCCAGTTTAGCCATCAAATAAGTCTATCACACCACTGGCCGTTTGCTGAATAAAATGGGTCCTAGGCTATCCTTACAAAAAAAGAGGTTTTCTCATCTTAACTGTTTCGCTATCTTTTTTTTTTTTTTACTTGATAATGTGACTTTGGGCTAATGGGAAATTTTTGAGATCAATACTTAATTCTTTTCTCTTGATCTACATACAATATATGCAACATAGGGGTGCTAGACTGGAGTTTTGAATCCCCCCATACAGTACATCACACAGTTGTGAGTGAGCCATGATTGCGAATACTCAGAAATAGTCTGCACTCATCCTATGGTCCTATATGTATTTTTCTTTAATATTTTGCATTTTAGTTTTCATTTAGGCAAAGAATGAACTTGACAGCTAGCAAGCACAATACAAGTTAAGTTTTGTTATATTTCCTTTGTATATAAACTTCTTTCATAGTTTTGGCAAGAAAACATTTTGATGGTTTTGCCAACCTATTTCATTGCAAATCATGGGGGATTCTCAAGAAGTTGGTAACTCTAAGACCATCAAGCAGAATTGTGGCCCCTCCTGCCTGGGGGCTGCATCTCACCTCTCTGTGTGTTCCTGGGGCCAACCAAACCACCTGGGGGCCTGTAAACTGATAACCTGAAGAAATCCCGCTGTGAACCACAGGGAACAGTTCTCAACACTTCCAATTTCTGTTTTTTTTTTTTTCCTCCAAATTGTGTAGGGTCTGATTAAATCGTACACTTGATTTTTATGATCTTACAACAGAAACACGTGCACCAATCAAATAAAATTTCCTGCTTATTGTATTTTTCTGAGCTATTTTCATGGTGAAAAATAGCAAACATGGCAAAATTGCCTAAAACATGAATGTATAGCTTAATAAATATTATAAGGCCCAAGAATATTTAGTATCATCCAGGTCAACAGGTAAAATACTGCAGTCTCTGAAAATATCTCAATTTCCCTCCTTCCCCTCTCAGACAAATTAACTGTTATGCTGGTTTTTATGGTAATTGCTTCTTTCTTTTCCATATAATTCACCATTTATATATCCATTCTCCAAACCAGTTTAGTTTTTTCTATTAAAAAAAAAAAAAGCTTATATAAACGTTGAGTGTTTGTGGAGTGCTGGTCTAGCTTTGTGGGGATCAGACTCCCGGCAGGGCACAAAAACATTCTCAAAAGGAAGATTTGGTGGAGTTTCAGGGAAAGATCACACACAAATTGTGATCAGATTAAAAGATTAATTATTAAAAGATAAGAAATGGTATCTCCATACTCCAGGTTACTAGCGGTGGGGGAGTGAAGGGGCTCCTTCACTACAGACCCAAGGGCCCTGGGGGCCAGCAGGGGATGGACAGCTCCGCAGCTGCAGGGAGAGATGGGCAGGTCCAGCGTGGCCTCCCGGAGAAGCAATTCCTGCTGGCAAGGCCCAGATTGAGCCTCCCAGGAATGAGGATTTTTACCTCCCTCCCTCTATCTACCTCTTGCAGGACTGTTTCTGATCAAAAGCCAGAATGCAAGTACCTGTGTATAAGGAAGCTTCTGAGATTACTGGAGCCTCTTGTATTACCCTAAGGCTTTCTGGCTCCATGGCCTGGGCACACAGACGGGCAGGACCCTCGCAGCCAGTCCAAACAGGCGTCTTCGCTTGACGTTGTTTTGGAAGACTGGTTCACATTGCTTTATATGATTGTGTTTTATTTACTTTCACTGCTACATAGTACTCTAACAGGAATATATAATTATTTATCAATGTTGTTGATGAATATTTGGGTTGTATCTTGCTTTGGTTATTGTGATTGACTGTAGTTGGGTTATCTTGTTTTAGAATTTCATTTTGGGGCTTATTTTTATGTGTTGAAGTCCAAGGAGTTTATTTGTATTACATTTATAGAAGAAAGCAGACTAGAAAATATAGTGTTTATAAATCCAGATTTCATAAATTATGCCAAAATACCTCTAGAGTTGTGCCAATTTCAACTTCCACCTGTGTTTCACAGCCTTGCAAATCTTACATATTGTCAATCTTTTTAATGTGGTATGTGGTACAGTATTATTCAATTTTAATTTCCTTTATCACTAATGAGGTCACATATTTTATACTTTCACTGGCTATTTAGATAATCCTTATGTTCCAGTTCCTTGTCCATTTTTAAATTGTTTAAACGCAGGAAGATTTAAAAATATATATCTGATTACTAATTCTTCATCAAAAGTAGATTATTTAATATTTACATACATGTATTTGTGTACATGTATATACTTATACATGTATATGTATATACACATATTTCTCCTTTCTAGTTCATTTTCTCTGTCTTAATCATGTACTTTAATACCAAGAAGCTCTAAAGATTTTAGACTCTAAATTATCAATGTTTTCTTTTATAATTAGTGCTTCTCTGCTCTATATAAAAATAAATGTTTTCATTTATTTAGATATTCTCTCATTTCTCTTAAAAGGCTTTTATAGTTTCCTGTGTGAAAGTCCTACACGTGTTTCATTAGTTTTATTCATAGGTATTCTATTTTTTTACACTGTTGCAAATAGTATGTTTCTGAACTTAAAAAAATTTTTTTTTGTATGTAGCAGCTTATTTTCCCACCAGGAAACTAGACTATTCTAAGTATTTTATACAGAAGTAATTTAATGCAAAGGACTCATAGCACAGTTGATAGTGGAATGAGAATCCCAGGAGGGAGGGAAGGGGTATCCAGGAGGTACAAGGGTGTGGTCAACGGCCTCCACTGCCAGGATGGAGAGGTAAGGGAAGCCGCATTATTGCACCTGGAAGACCAGCATCACTGCTGATGGGACCACGGAAAGTCCCTGCCGCAGGAGCTGTAGTCACTAGTTACCTGAGATAAACACAACAGAGATAAACAAAAACGGAGAAAGTGAAGGAAACACACTGCATTTCCTCTTCCCCTGCCTACCACTGTCCGTTTAGGGCCTTCCATGGTCTGAGTGTATGGAGCAGCTAGGGCAAATGCAACTCTTAATATTGTGCCCTTGGATACAGTGCAGGGGAAAACTGCAGGATGTATCTTGGAGGACTAGCCAGGGAACTGGCCTATCTGTTAATTATTCTGATATTTTGTTTCCCTTCTCCCTATGTATTTTTACTTTGTATTTTAATGTACTTGACTCTATCTCACCCTAATGAAAAGTGTTTATTGCTCCCTTTCGATCTTGATAACTTTTATTTTTTCCATCTTAGTGCACTAGTTAGATGTAGGTAAATTTATAAGCTTCTGTTCTGAAGTCATCAAAGCATTCTGAACTGCTGTGGAATCTTCCTGGATCCATCCACAGGATCTTTTCCTGGACAGTTCAAGCCTGTTTGATAGGACTTGTTCTGCCTAGTTTGTTTTTAGAATTGTCAGTTGACAGCATTTTGAGCTGGAAGGGACCTAGGAGCTACTATAGTCCAGAGGTTAAGGAACTGTAGCCCTCACTCCGACTGGGCTACATTTGTTTCTGTAACCTTTCTGTGGGATGGGGCCGCACACCTTTGTTCACGGAGTACCCATGGCTGCTGTTGTGCTATAGTGGCAGAGTTGAGTAGTGGCATAGATGCTATGTGGTCTTCAAAGCTGCAAATCTTCATTATCTAACTATATTTACAGAATGAATAAATAATTTGAAAAGGAAGAGTTTGGTCCCTGCCCACAGCCACATTAGCTGGCAGAGTGTGAATGGTCACAGACCTCCAGACACTGAAGCCTACCCCTTTCCCTGTGCACCGTGGGAGCAGCCCCTTTTCGACCCCACAGAGAGGTCTGCTTCATCCCCTTGGAGGGATGAGGTTCAAGAGCTTCATCAGATGGGAGGCTGGCTCAGATTGGGGGCTGCAGACTTCCTGTTTACATGGAGGATGAGAGCTGGACAGTAATAGCTGACTTTTGCACTCTCATCCTGGGGAATAAAGGGAAAACCCTGTGAAGAATTACCTGCTTCTTTTCTTTTCAGTATTGTTGTTGGATTGTGTTTTGTGAAAGTTACAATGTTGTTAGGTTATGTTTAGTGAAAGTTACAGACATTTTAAATTTGTTAATTTCAACTTGAAGTACTATGTTCTTGTTGACTCAAAGTGAAGATTTCCAAGGACTTTGAATTATTATTTACTGAGTTTGTTTTCATTATTCACGGTTTCCGAGGCATAAAAACATTCAATTAAAATTTCAAGCAGTGCTATTTGGCAATGACTACAGGGAGAATTTCTATTGAACAAGGAATGACCTTGAATCTACTATTTTCAGTATTGAGGTCTCAGCTTTATTCTATTTAAAAGGCATAAGCAATTATCAAAGAACATGCTAAATTTATATTTTTTCTTTCTCATGCTATTTATCTCCCAATTTCTCGCTATTTCTAATAAAATACAGGGTGTTCAACTGGAAAGACTGATTCTGAGCTTTTAAACTTGTCCTTGTGTTCTTGCTGTTTACCGATGCATTGCTTTGGGTGTTAAGTGCCAATTATCATAGCAGAGATTCTACTTAACTAGAGATTCCCTTAAACGAAGACCTTTTAGTAAGTGTGATAAGGAACATCATGTGGTTTCTATTAACCTAACATGTCATTTTTCTTCTAGTACTCTGTAGGATAATTCTCATTTTAAAGTTCAGCTCTTTTTGCTTTATCTTTGCAGTGCTATAGCTTCAGTTGGTTAATTTTAGAACCCAACTATTAGCTTGATTTTTTTTAATTTAAAGAGTTAATGGAATGGTTTTTTTCTTTCTCTGACAGCCTTGTCTTAGCTCTGATCAAATATCTATTCCTAGAAAAAAAGAGTGACGAGAAAAGGAAATGTGGAAACAAAGCTTTTATAAATAAGGAGGGGGAAGAGGGAGGGGTTGAAGGAGGACAGGGACATGGGGAAAAGAGAAGAAAAGAAAATAAAGAAGAGTTCTAGTAGTTTCGAATGAGATGCTGCATCATTTACAGAACTGCCATTACATGATTTATCTCCCCTGAACCAGGTTCTTCAGTTCCGTTTCTCAAGGAAGGGACAGTGTGAGAGGAGACAGTCAGGGTTGTTTGCCTCATTATTATTGTCTAATCCATAGAGCTAGAGGTTCACGTCATATAAGACTTTTCACCGTGCCGTGGTTCTAAAAACTGGCTGGATATTGACCTCACAAGCAGGGAAGAGAGGGACAGGCAATCAGAATTTCACCTCAAAGTCTAGTGTCATCTTTGTTTTCTTTTGATGTGAGTTTTCTATAGCCAACAATCTGAACATTTGTTTCCTGGCCAAGCTTCAGGTTTTGAGCATGTGTTACTACTGAAAACTAGTTATGGCCAGGTCCTAGCTTGTCATCCCTCACCTGATTTCTCCACCCAGGGAGTTCACATATTTCCAGAAAGGACAGGCAGGGGCCAGAGTAAGGATCAGCTGCTTCTGAGACTTAACAAGTGGAGTCAGATTTGCTGGCTGTGCCGGAGGTAGGGTCTGGACCTGTGGCTTAGAAGCAAATGCTTACAAGATGCTGCTTTGATCATTCTGTTTTCGTATATCCAGGTCCTGCATTCCTATTGATTCTTTTCATGCTTGTCATCAGAGCTGCAAGAAGATACCAATTTTACTAAAGCAGCGTCCTTTGCAGAGCCTTCTTGAAGGGCAGCTGTTAGCATTTCTCATCCGTATCCCCCCCCCCCCCCCCCCCGTTACCTTTGGATCACATTTGCATTCAGAACAAATTTCCTTCTATTTTTCAGCTTTGGTGCTGAATCTGATTTCTAGGCCAAATTTCTTATTCTTTATGACTATGAATTCTTACTTTGTCTTAGCATGTGGACTTCTGTGAGAATCTGGAGCCCACAGAGCTTTCTTAGGATCGTGTATTTAAATAGCATAAAATATGAATGGTTATAAAGGTGGCTAATTAGAATGTAATAGCTAATCAAATATTGAAAAATTTTGTGTTTCCTTTTTTTAAAAATTTGATAACATGAAATTATGGGTGTAATTGCTAACTTTGAAATGATGATAAAAATATTTTGAATTGACTTCAACAACTATAATGATATAAGAATCTGTGGTTTCTATTGCTGACAAAATCAAAGACATTTCTCACAGTGCTCTAGTTGGTAATAAAAAGAAATAGCATGTTGTGGCTGAATATTAGTGAAAATGGAGATATATTTCTGCTTTCCTCATGGAGGTTCCGAATTTGGCATTAATAGTCCTGAGTTAATACGGAGAGCTCTGGAGTCCCCGTCAAGTCCTCCCTGTAACCTGGGGCTGAGCTCAACCCTCCAAGACAAAAGGTGTTTGACAAATAGGAAGTAAGGTTGTAACTCAGCCTTCCATCAGGGTTGTGAGGCACTGTGGTCCTCATTTCCAGGGCACGGAGTAGACAGGCCACCCCGTTCTCCCTCTCATAAATCCCGTGTCCTGGCTAACCTGGCTCTCTTGATGGTTTCTCATCTCTTTTGTGCTTTGCCACCTCTGTGCCTTGGTGCACCCTGTCTCTTCTTCTGCGTGGCTAGAGTTTGATCTCATGGGACCATCAGTGAGTTACTTATTTTTCTTCATTACAATCTCCCTTTTCTGTAGAATGGCTGTCATTTGTGCTGTGAGCTTGCACTACACTTACATGGGAACATACGACATTTATTTTAAAACATGCTAGCTCTCTTTTGGGGTTCTACTCAAATCTAAATACTTTTTTTAAAATTTTATTTAAGGAGAAAAAAGAGAAAAAAAGAAAAAGGGTACAAGTTATACAGAATTTCAGAAAAAATAAACAGTAGGAAATCACTAGTTAATTACATACTGTCATCTTAGAAATAGTTGTTGAAGCTACAAAATTAAAGCATATAGAGGGGACTTTCAAACAGTGAGACTGCAAACAGTTTTGTTCAATGATCCAACAAAACTCAGTAATATGGTTATCTATCTTATACACTTAAATATATATGCAGTTATATCTTTTAGAGAACTTCCTTTTCCTTTCTTTTGTACAATGACAATTACACATTTTGGATTTTATTGCTCCCAAAGTTCTTATTATTTTTTTTTGAAGAAAGTAAAACCAAATGTGACATACCAGGACAGAGTCAGTCAAATCAAAAGGATGGACATAATACATAATGTAAAAACAAAATACAAGGTGATCAACAATGGTTACCATAATGCCTCTTGTTGTCTTAAAAAGAATTGCCTATATCATCAGTTATAATAAAATTGAACAAAACAGTAAAGAATAAGACCAATAAAACCAAAACATTGGAGACATTAGAGGACTTCAAAAGAAGATAATAGTCAACCAGAATGGGCGTCACAATGAATCTTATTGTCTTCATAGTTGTTGCCTATACTTTCAAACTTGGTACTATCAAGCATAACAGAATAGAGGAAAATCAGTCAAAACAAGATGGTGAGAGCAATACAGAGTTTCAAATCAAGTTAATAGGAAATCAAAGTGGGTTACTATAATATATCCTGCTATTTTTTTATTTATTTTTCCCTTAATTAAAAGGATAAAAATAAATAAATAATAAAATGGAGATTGAGATAAAAAAAAAAGAGGGCATAACAACAAAACAGCGCAGGTCAAAACATAGCCATTTAAGCAAAATAGTGTTTCACCACAAGATAATCTCGACATAATAGTAGTTACCATAGCATCTCTTCCCTTAAAATCTTTGGGTATAACTTCGTATACTGTAGCATCAAACATATCAAGACAATGTAAAACCGTTCAAGAGAATGACAGTATTACAGGGTATTTAGAATCAACTAACAGAAAATGAACAATGGTTTCTGTATAATCTCCTTGTCTATAATTTTTTTGTTTATATTATCACATATAATAAAATCCAATAAGATACAACATGTTAAGACCAATGGAGATAAAAAAAAAAAAAAGACCGATGGAGACAGAAGAACAAAAGCTTGATGGGACTTCAAAGCAAGATGATACTAAATCAGCACTAGCTATTGTGATGTCTTGTTTTCTCCAAAATAGCTGTCCCTACCATCCAACCTTCTCTGCCTCATTTATGTTGAGCTCTTTTTCTGTCATTAGTTGTCAGTTTGTCCTCTTCATTTCGCTTTCTGCTCCATTCATTGTGGCCTCTCTGCCACTGTTTCTGGAATCTTGGTATTTTTCTCTTTCAGCATATCCTGCAGTATTCTCTATAGAGTTGAATTGGTGGTTGCATATTCCCCTAGTTCCTCTTTATCCTGGAAGCACTTTGTTTTTCCATCAATTTCTAGGGATAGTTGTGCAGGATATATCAATCTTGGCTGGAGGTTATTATCTTTCAAAGCTTGAATTATTTCCCCCCACGCTCTTTGTGATTTGATGGTTTGTGCCGAGAAGTCTGCTGTAATTCTGATGGGTGTTCCCTTGTAAGTGATCTGTTTCTTGTCTCTGACGGCTTTTAATATTCTGTTCTTATATTGGATTTCTGGTATTTTGATTATTATATGCCTGGGTGTTGCTCTGTTTGGGTTGTAGGTGGCTGGGGTCCTGTATGCCTTATACATCTGAGTATCTTTACCTTTTGCTAAATTAGGGAAATTCTCCTGGATTGTTTCTGTGAATAGCTTTTGTAGTTCATTTGTGTGAGTCCCTACTTCTTCTTTTACGTTCTTAATTCTTAAGTTATGGATCCTCTTATCATCTTCTAGTCTTTGTATTATTGCTGTTTGTTTTCTTGTTATTTTTAAGAAGTTTTTCATTCCATGCTCCCACCTTACGAATCTGTCCTCCAGTTCTGATAATCTATCCTTAGTTTCTTTCAAGCTGTTATGCCAGCTTTCAATAGAGTTTTTAGTTTCCTGGTAATCTCTTTGAACCTGCTTCACGTATTCTATGTTTTCTCTATTTTCTCCATCAAACAATTCTCCCTTTTTTCTGTTTTTCCATTCCACTATCTGTTTTTTCTTGGGTGGTGCTTAGCATTTCTCTAACTATTCTACTTATTTCTTGCTTTATTTCATTAAATACTTCATTTTTGAACTCGTCTATGAGGCTCCAGAGATACCACTTTATGTCTATAGGTGCCGTGTTTGATATTGCATGTTTTCTGTCTGTTCCCGCCCACTGCAGTGTACTAGGGAGACACAGACCTGGGCAGCCTCTGCTGGGCCCGCCCCTCCAGGTCAACCTACTGAATGCTTCACTGCTAGGGTGCACCACCAGGCACAGGGACCTGATTTGGGCTAGCCTACTGGATCTTAGCCCACGGCATCACCAGGCCAAGCGCTCCCCACCATTCCCACTTGAGAGGGGAATATGCGACTAAAGTCACTGCAGGGCCCTGTTCCAGCTAGTCTGCTTGTTCCCAGACTGTCCTCTGTTGGAGCCTCCCAGTCTATGAAAGGGTCCCCATTTCACTCACCGCAGGTCGATGCAGGGCTCCCTGCCAGTCCCGTTCTCAACGCCATTTGGTTCGTTGATTCCAGCTCTCACAGCTTTCGCACGTATCTCTCCCTGCTGTGCTGATTCAGACGCAGCTGCAGCAGCAGGAAATTCAAATCACGGCTTCCAGAAGTGCGGGTTCCAGCTTCCGCACTGAGATTTTATCTGTTCCTGTTATAGCATCAGGATTGCATTTCCAGTTGTTTTCTCTCAGCTTAGTTCATTCCTGGATCAGCAGGGTACATCTCCCCTGGCATAGGACTCCTCACACGGCACCGCTCCTGGATTCTAAACTGGTAATCTCAGAGAGCCTCCGTGGCTGCTGTTATTTGTCTGCCATGTTCTCCCAGAAGTCCTAAATACCTTGTTAAAGCCTACTCTAATAATATTATCAGTTCCGAAGTTAGCCCAGCCCCAAATCTCACTGCTGTCCTCATGTATGCACACAGTATTCTGACTAGTGTTGCTTATTGGTGGAACTGTTTCTTGTGTGAATTTCTTATCTTTTGTTTTCTTCTAGGTGGTAAACACTTTGAAAATATTGGTCCTAACTAGGCATGGTGGTTTGTGCCTGTAATCCTAATACTTTTGGAGTCTGAGGCAGGAGGATCATAAATTTGACCCCAGACTTGGCAACTTAGTGATTTTGAGACCTTGTCTCAAAATAAAAAATAAAAATAAAGAGGGATGGGGGAATGTGTCTCAGTTGAAGGTCCATACTTCAATCTTCACAACTTGAGAAAAAGAAGAAAAAAAGAAAATAGTATTCATGCATAGTTACATTTTTCAGAATCCAGTCTAGAATCTTGCATGTAATATATCATTTACCATAATTCAGGTAGCTAATTATTTAATATACCACATAGTAGATATGGCAAACAAAAAGCGAAGCAAAGCAAAACAATACATTTGTAGCCATATCTTGAATTTCAGCAGTGATTAGTAAAACATTGGTTGAATTAACAGAGCATTGTTTTGAAAGGTCACTATTCACTGTAGTAAGAGCTGTTTATCAGGAAAGCAGCATTCTGCCCATCTGTCTGTAGCCCAGTCCCTGCCTGACTCTGTCAGATTGCTCAGGCCATGTGGTTACCTGCTAGGAAGAAAGGCATTTCCCTTGATTCCTGGTCTTCAGTTACAGTCTCATGTAATTTCCTTGCTTCTGATCAGCTGTGCAGCTGGCAGCTGCGACCATGCTGTGGAGCTACCAGTGCCTCTGCTCTGGGTGAACATCTCCCGGCACAGAGTAAGCTCTTATTACTCAGTTTGTGTTTCCTTTTGCTGGAGCAATGACCTGGGTTTACAACTTGTCCCACTGTGATCATAAATGATATGGATGAAAAGCTATCAATGTTACACAAGAAATGCAAGTACAGAGTGTCTATGGCTTGACTTTGGGATGTCTCTAACGTTTACAACTTAAAATTTGGACACTCTAAACCATGTTTTAGGGTTTCTACCCTTTGGAACATTATACTCCAAGTGTACATGGTGGTTGAGGAAGTTGTGGCTATGCTAATCAACTGGCGCTTTCCAGGGATTAACTCAGTAGTAATTTTTTGAATGAAAATGTCTTAAATTTCTTAAATATTTTATGAGTCACTCTTTTCTTTTCCCTCAACAATTCATTGTAGGCATCGGGTGGAACAAAAAAAGAGTGTGGTCAGTTGAAAAGAAGACATTCCTCTCCAAGGACATAATTTTCTTGTCCTACAATATTTTGTTTTAAAGCTGAATGGCTTTTAAATAAGTTCATGGATCTAAATATTACTAGGGAATGTAATTTGTTGAATTCTGATTCTTATCTTTTTTTTTCCAATGTGAAATTATAAGAAGTTTTTGGAATACGGACAAAACTAAAGAATCAAATTGGGGGCAGGAAATAGATGGGATTGGTTCTAAGCACTGTCATACAGTAGGAAAGCATTATTTGTCCATATTGGAAACAGCAAAGTGGGGGGGGGCAGTGACCATTTGCACTGAATTCTCCTAACAGTTAGCTACAGAGCTCCATGATTATCTATCCCATTGACTTGTTAATGTTTCTCTTGGATATTTCAGCCAGCAACTAGACATGTGGTGTCCTGTCTCAAAATTATTCTATTATGTCATTGGTATCATCTTCCTTCAGGGAATTTGGCCAAATAATGTATACCTAACATTTCCCCTCCTGTTTTTCCTTGTTACTTTGAAAAAAATGTCACTGTCTCCTACGAGTGGAATGTCTGCATCACTCCAAGTCTTAGCAGTTAAGG
This sequence comes from Cavia porcellus, assembly GCF_034190915.1. Taxonomy (NCBI): domain Eukaryota; kingdom Metazoa; phylum Chordata; class Mammalia; order Rodentia; family Caviidae; genus Cavia; species Cavia porcellus. The sequence goes on from NW_026947493.1 coordinate 3,604,672, forward strand.
CTGGTCTTTGAAAATGGTTTAAGAAATCACAGAGAGGAACTGAGAGAGAAAGACAGTAATGTGGGACAGACTTCCATGGAGAGTGCTAGCAGCAGGCCAGAGTTTTTCTGTTGGAATATAATTTAATAAAGTTATAAACATGTTCTTTCTTACCCACTTGCTTTGTGGAGTAATATCTGGAACTGTCAGGCAGGCAAGCAGGAGTCCCTTTCACACTTCTCTTGGCCTCTGGCCACCACCAAAGTCACCATTAACGTCAGAACTCTGTGTTTCTTTTTTCTCATCTTACTGATGCCCTCCTTGTCATGCTTGCCCAACATGGAGCCTTAGTTATCTGAGCTGTAAACATGTTTGTGTCACATTTTGGAACTCTAAGTTGTAATGTGGGTCATTGTATGCTTGCAAATCTTGCAGAACGTGCAAACCACAAATGAGCCCTAATGTGAGCTGTGACTTGGGTGACAAAGCAGTGGCAGCATAAGTTCCTGAGTTTTAAGAAATGTGCACTGTAGTGTGGGATCGTTGGTGATGAACAACATCATACAAGCATAGGGACCCTCTATGCTGGCTGCTCAGCTCTGCTGAGACCCTAAATCTGCTCTAAAACTACTCTATTATTTTAAGCAGTCACTTTGTTCTCTGATTCTTAGTCATCTTTTTGAAAACACACACCTACTTGTGTCAACTTCTGAGTGGATTCCCAATGTTATTAGAATAATGGACAAATTTTTTAATTGGGGCCATGAGGCTCTGTGTGGGCCATCTCTTGCCTGTCTTTCAAATTTTGTTTCCCATAATGGTCTCCTCCAGTTTCTCAGCTCTTGCAACTGACAATCCAGGACATTTTCCTTGCTTGTTCCCAAGGCAAAATCTTATGCTTACTACCCTTTCTTAACTCCATCAAATGGGGTCTTATGCTGTACTATGCCCCCTTGTCATTGGGGTACTGTAGGGGAAGTCAGTCTTGGGCCACCTAGGCTCTCACCAATCTGAGTTGAGCCTGATTGCACAGCTGTAAGAACATGCCCAGGGTCAGGGACAAAGCTGGACTCAGGCTAAAACATGAGCCTGTCGCACTGGTGAGGATCTCTGCCTGTTACAGGGCAGTTCCAGAGCCTGTCCAGGAACCTGGCCTGTCCTTCCAGGGCTGAAGGAGGTTGGGGTTGAATGGTGAAGACAGTCCTTTGGCTGCTGGGATGGTGCAGCTCTGGGTTGCACTTAAACCCTGCACAGCCTCGGCAGGATGGCAAGTGTGCTCCAAGGCTAGAATTTGTGTAGGCCAAACTCAAGTCTGTCTCACAGGTACACCAGTCTTACCTGATGCCAGGCCTTTCTGAAGGCTTTGGAAACTTTGGATTGCATTAGGGGCCTGTAGTTTTTATCAGTGATTGTTCTTATTACAGTGTATCTGGCACAAGGCTCTAAGACAAAGCCCTGTGCTCACTTCCTGGCCCTGCTGCTCAGTGAGCTAAATTCTGCTATGCTTACAGTGAGCAGTAAAAAGTTAAGAAGATGATTTAAAAAAATCCAGAGGGGTCTGGGAAGATGGTGGAACAGTAAGCAGTAGAGTAAATAGCTTCTTTGAGAGAAACAGTCCAGATGCTGGAATATAGCATTCTGGAGAAGACAAGAAGCAAAGAAGTGGGTCCCTTCAATCCAGGAAGAGACTCAAGTGAGAACTGAAGCCCACTGAGAGAATAAAAAAAAAGAAAAAGAAAAACTTAAACAGAAGAAGGCAGTAGCTGGTGGTGCTTTCACAAGAGCAGGAACCACCATGCCAGAAGCACTGTTGGAACCCGGAGATGTATGGCACAGTGAAGCTGGTGGCTAGCAAGCCCAAAGGCCTTGGCGAGGAGACACAGTGGTGGAGGAGAGTGCAGACCAGAGGACTACACTGGCTGGTGGTGAGTGTGTGGGACTCAGTTCTCCCACGGGATTGGGAGATTGGCCAGGTGCCATTTTGGAGTTGGGCGGGATAAACCTGGAGACAGAGCTGCAGCTGGCTTCATTCAACCACTCTTAGCTCAGAGAAGACTGGTGAAAATTGCTTGGACTCAGTCCTGCTCTTCTGTAATAGCCACTGTCGAGGTTTCCCTAAAGCTATCTTTAACCAACCCCACCTGCCTGACACACACCCTACATGGTGAAGACTCCTTGTGGTTAACCAGCTTAGAAGGGAGGGGCCAGCCTGCCCCACCCCACTTACACTCCAGTAGCCACCAGCAGACTGGGGAAAGCAGCAAACAGCAGAAATCCCTAGCCAACACACTTCAGAGTAATTATAACCAATACAGGAAGTGCCCACTACCCACTTGTCAGGAAGAAACCAGTAATGTGACAAGAGGAAGAAGCAAAAGTCAGTCTCTGGCCTCCAATCCAAGCAGTACTGGTCCAGGAGATGTAAACACAGAAGAGATCAGGAGTTGCACACTTGCAGTTTTTGAAGCAACAGCAACTGAAATAAAGAAACAACTCCATGAAGCTGTAAGAGAACTTAGAACAGAAATACTATTACAGGTAAAAGAAGGTATGAGAAACATAATAAAAGAATTGCTAAGCATGTCTAAAGAAGACACAGATGAAAGAATACCGGAGCATAGAAAAAGGAGGGAAACCTTCAATGATGAATATGAAAAAATTTAGAACACATGAAATAGATTTAAAGAGATTACCAAGAAATTAAAAACTCCATTGAAAGCTGGCAAAACTGCTTGAAAGAAACTAAATATAGACTATCAAAACTTGAAAACAAGTTTTCAGCTTGCAGTTGTGAAAGGAAAGATCTCTTAAAAATAACAAGGAACCAGGAAGTAACAATACAAAGGCTAGAAGATGACAAGAGAATCTATAACTGAAGAGTAAAAAATGTGAGTGAAGAAGCAGGGGTAAACACAAAAGAAATACAAAGACTTTTTACAGAAATAATGAAAGAAAACTTCCCAAGCATAGGAAAAGGAAATGATATTCAGATATATGAGGCATACTGAACTCCAGCCAGCTATAACCAAAATAGATCTACACCCAGACATATAATAATCAAGATCCCAGAAATTCAACACAAGAACAGAATATTAAAGACTATCAGAGAAAAAAATCACCTACAAAGGAAAACCCATCAGAATCACAGCAGACTTCTTGGCACAAACAATCAAATCAAGAGGAGCTTGGAGTGAAGTGCTCCAAGTCCTGAAAGTAAATGACCTCCAACCCAGATTGATGCATTCTTAAAAACTATCTCTCAAAATTAATGGAGAAACAAGATAGTTCCATGACAAAGAGGAACTGGGGGAATTCATGACTACCAATCCAACCCTACAAAAAATACTGAAGGGCATTCTAGAGAGAGAAGAAAAAGATCATGGTTTCAGAAACAGTGGTAGAGGGGACTCAATGAATGGGATGAACAGTGGAATGAAGGGAAAAAGTAGACAACCAATGTTAGAAAAATAACATGGCAAAGATGAGGCAGAGAAGGTTGGCTATAATCCCTAATATGGATGGCTTTGATTCACCAATATAAAGACATATAGGCAGAGTGGATCAGGAGACAGATAGGGTCTATCAGTGTGTTCTATATAAGAAATACAATTAAAGAGGATTTATAGACTGAAAGTCAAAGACGAGAAAATAATGCTGTGTGTGACAGAGAACCAGATAAAAGTGGGGATAGCTTGCCCATCAGCTGCAGATTGGCTAGAAAGCCACAACATTTTTATACAATAGAAAACTGCTCAGCTATAAAGAAAGAAAACCTTGAGGCTCTTGTAGGTAAATGGATACAACTTGAGATCATGCTCAAGGGTAAAAAGGTTCAGAATCAGTTAGGTGAATAGTGGGTTGCCTCCCTAATCTAAAAACTAAAGGAGTTAGTGAGATGCAAAATGTACAATGCACCCTGTGAAAGTGAAAGGGGAGAAACTGTCTAAAAAGGGAAGGCAGTGGTCATTATTAATGTTTTATCATGATTTGAAACCCATATTGTTTTCATCATTCTGTTTAGTTTGATTTTATTCTGTTCCAGTTTGTCTTGTATTACATTTAATGGCATGGACAGCTATTCTAAAGATAGCAGGATATATTATGGTAACCATTTTTGATTTCCTGTTAACTCGATTTGAAGTCCTGTATTGCTTTCACTGTTTTGACTGATTTTACTATATTCTGTTTTATTTGATAGTATCAAGTCTGAGGGCAAATATTTTGAAGACACTAAGATTCACTATGAATCCCATTCTGGTTTGACTATTCTCTTCTTTTGAAGTATTGTAATGTCACCAATGTTTCATTTTTATTGGTTTTGTTCTGTTCTGTTTTGTCCAATTTTATTATACCTGATGATATGGGCAATTCTTTTGAAGATAACAAGAGGCATTATGATAACCATTTTTGATCACCTTGTATTTTGTTTTTATGTCATGTACTATGTCCGTCCTTTTGTTTTGACTGGCTATTTTGTCACATTTAGTTGTATTCTCTTAAAAAAAAGTTATAAGAACTGTAGGAGTAATAAAACCCAAAATGTGCAATTGTTATTGTAAAAAAGAGAGGAAAAGAAAATGTTCTAAAGGATATAACCGCATATATGTTTAAGTGTATAAGATAGATAACCATATTACTAAGTTTTTGTTGGATCGTTGAACAGAACTGTTTGCAGTCTTGCTGTTTGAATGTCCACTTTGTATGTGTTAGTTTTGTAACTTGAACAACTATTTCTAAGATGACAATATGTAATTTATCAACTAGTGATTTCTTACTGTTTATTTTTTGAAATTTTGTATTACTTCTATCCTTTTTTTCTTTTTCTCTTTAAATAAAATTAAAACAAATTCAAAAAAAGAAAAAATATCCAGATGTATTGTCTCTGCTATAATGCGTTCTACTGTTATATCGTAAAACTCTTATGTTGGCTCCTTGACTGAGCTCCACAGTGCCATCAAGCGTTTTAAGATAGCTCTTTTCCTCTGCCAAGGAGTAGGGTTTTCTCACTCTGACAGCCTCCTTGTTGCTCTATCCTTTGTCTTCATTGAGCATTATCTATTTCTCAGCAGTGTGGAGAACTTCAAAAAGAAAATTATGAGTTATGTGACTGTCATTTCTGATATGTCAACTTTGTTGGATTGAAAAATACCTTGCAGATTAGCAAAGCACACTTGTTGGTATATCTGGGTAAGTCACAGAGCCATGATCTCAGAATCTATACATGGTTCCTTGCCTCTTCCTCTTTGGAAATGTTTCTCTATACTGCTTCCTGGCCACCATGAACTAAGCAGCTTTACTGCCATCCTTTTTGCTGTGACGTTTTTGTCTTGGAGCCAGTCAACCAAAGACTGAATCCTCTGAGACTGTGAGCTAGATTAAACCTCTCTTCTGTTAAATTGGGAGGTAGTGGTCTGGTATCATGTCTCAACAACAGGATAGGTGGCCAACACAGAAAACTGATTCTGAAAGTGAAGTCATTGTGACTGTATGTGACCATGTGGAACTGGTTTACTAGAGGAGTTTAGAAATATGGGTTGACAAGGGTTAGATCAATAATCAGATTCTGGTGGGTGATTCTGGTTGGTGCCTAGAAGACCAGAATGCTAATAGGAATATGAAAAGTAAAAGCTTGAGGTTTCAGTGGGAATTGAACGAGATACCATGTGTGTCACATTCTGGCTGAAAGTTTGTCTATACTTTGTCCATGTTCTGAGACTTTTCAGGAGACTGAGATAAAGGATAGACTTGGAGGAAATTTCAAGACAGTCCAATTCTCAGGCTGTGGCATGGAACATCAAGCCAGTAAAATTACTTTTACTGGTTATGGAACTTCACAACTACATATCTCAAAGGGAGTGGTTTGTTTGTGTTTAATTTTTCAAAGCTTTGTCTAAATCTAACTTGCTCAGTATGACCACCAAACATTGTATTTCTTTGGTTTTTTGAATACTTAAAAATATACAACTGTTTAATAAATAGAAAATTTTAAAACATGATAAGTATAAGATTTCCTTTTGTGGAAAAGAAAACAGCATCTATTTTTTCTTAGCACCTTATGAATCTTGACAGTGTAAGAACCTGTGTTAGTTACCTTTCCACTACTATGAGTACCTGAGATATTCACTTAAAAAGAGGAAAGGTTTATTTTGGCCCATAGCTTCAGTGGTCTCAGTCCATAATCAGGTGGCTCCATGGCTTTCAGATCCATGTGTGTGTAGCTGGGACATGAGAGGGGCATGTAGTGGAACAAAACTGCTTACCTCATGGCCAGGATGCAAAACAGAGCAAGTGAAAAAAGACAAACATCCTACTATTCTTTTCAAGAACATATCCTCAAGGACCTAAAGACCTCCCGCTAGGTCCCACTCAAGGTTTTCATCACCTCTTGATAGCAACACACTATTACCACATGGACCTTTGAGGAGTACTTAGAATCCAGAATATAGCAGAATCTTGAACACGTGGTAGTTGTGTGACTTCATGTAAGTCATTTGTTTAAGCCTTGGTTTATTCATTAGTTAGGGGAATAATAGCTCTCTAAGAGAAATGTTGAACAAATAGATTCTGTAAAGTGTTTCTCAGAAGTTTGGCTCAATACATAGCAACCACTGTTGTGGTTTCTTGTGTCACATGATGTCAGTAGATGCTCAGGTCCAATAGTGGGTTAAGATTGCTGATTTCTTAATACTTTAGGGTGCCTTTTCTTTCTATCCAAGCTATAACTCCCTGGTCCCATGTGCCTGCTAGTGGGGCTTAACATTTTTACTTCTGAATGAGCATATCCTTATCCTTTAAACTCAGTTTTCCAAAGAATGACAAGTCTTAAAGTCTTGAATTTTAAAAATCCATCCCAAGGAATTTTATTAAATCAGGAGGAAAATTTCAAGTTGAAAAAAATCTGTGGTTGTTGTTACTGAAATTTTCCTTAAGACATGAATGTGACCTTTAAAGAATTGGTAGTCTCAGTTTTTACACATTTTCAGGTTATAAATAGAAATAAAGTCATTTGTAACTTACTGTGCACTGAGAAATAATACTTGACCATTCATTATTCTATGTTTATTGATGTCTTGGCTACTTTGTTTCTCATTACTGAGACAAAATACCTGATTTCCCAAATGGAAGATTGAAAGGTTTATTTAACTCACAGTTTGTGAAGGTTTGAGTCCATAATCAGCTGACTCCAAGGCAGAGTGGCTCATGGCAGAGGGCAACACTTCATGGTGGAGGAAAGTAGCACAAGCAGCAAGTCCAAAAGTGGAGGAGCACAAGGAGGAGACTCTTTCTGTCCTTTATATTGTATGTAGGCCACATCCATAATCCCATCATTGGACCCATAAGTTATTCACAAACTCTAGAAGCCTGCCCCCATGACTGCGTGAGGCTTTGGGGGGACATCCAGATTCAAATCATAACAATTGCTGCAAATTTTTTTTTTATTTAACAGTATCTGTAGAATGTCTTTCCAATCAAATCATGCAGATCTATCTCAATCTTTTTATTTCTTAGATAATTTTCATGGATGTGCTATTTAATCATTCATTAACTGATAATATTCAGGATCTCTCTCTCTCTCTCTCCATTCTCACATCTCAGGATTGAGCACAGTGACTTTGCACTGATTTATATCCCTACCCTTTTAAAATTTTGAGACAGGATCTTACTAAGTCACTAAGTCATCCAAATTGGACTCAATCTTACAATCCTCAGTATCACAGAGTCCAGGAATTATAGGCATTCACCATAACCATGCCTGATTTTAAGTTATTTCTCATTTTTTCCCACTATAAATAATTCTGTAACAAGCACCTACATATATATAGATTTGTTTTGGTACTTGTGCAAATATTTTTGTAAGATGGATTTTTAAGAGCTGAATTGCATAATCATTTGATACTGATAAATTGTTCTCTGTAAGCTTATAACAGTTATATTCTAACAATAATAATTTCTATCTGATACATTGCTGAGTGTATAGATAGATAGATGGATAGAGAGATAGATAGATTTGCTGGTATTCTCAGTGTGCATTTTCTTTTTCACCAGCAATGTCTGATAGTTCCATTTGCTCTATAACTTTCCCAGCACTTTGTATTGTCACTTACTAAAATTTTTTGCCATTGTGTGTGTTATATGAAATCTCACTTTTATTGTATTGTAATTTTCTTATTAATTAAAGTGATTAGATTTTTGGGGCCATTGTGTACTCTTCCTTATGAAGTTTCTTTTGTCCCATATTAGAAACAAATTAAACTGTTTTGTTCATATAATTTCTGTGGGATACAAATCTAATTGGGGTTATATATGTTTTATATAGAGTCTCTACTGCTCTGATCACTTTTTCATAGTATTCATAAATATATTGAAGTATTTATTTTTAAATTTAAAAATTTTTATTTTAAAGAGGATAAGACCAAGGAAAATAAAATAGAGTAAAACCAATCAAAACAAACTAGTGTAAGTGATAGAGAAGTTCAAAACATTACAAAATCAACAATAGTTATCATAATGCTTTTTGATGTCTTCAAAATAGCTGCAGATACCTTTGGACATAATAAAACTTAAATAGAACTGACTAGACTAGAAACAAAAACAAAACAATGAATGTAATAAAAGACTTCAAAGCAAGACAATAGCAAATCTTACTCATCTTGTTGGCTAGATCTTCAAATATAGTTTTGAATAGAAATAATGAGAAAAGACATTTTTCTGTTATTCATGGTGTTAGGAGGAAAACATTAGTCTTTCACTATTAGGAGAGATTTTACCTATATTTTGAAGATGCTCTGGGTGTCAGAGGAGATTCTCCTAATTTTCTGACTGTTCTTTTTTTCTTTTCTTAATCGGGAATAAATGTTGGGTCTTGTTAAAGGATTTTACCATACTCATTGATATGATTTCATGGTTTATTTTAAAAAAATTTGTTAATATGGTTAATTATATTGGTTTTGGTCTATTTGGACTTTTATTAAGATTTTGTTAAAACATTAAGCAATAGTGAGTATTATCTTCACAGCAATGGATTCTCCAGTTTTGAATCTTTATAATAATACTTTGTAGTTTCTGTAAGGTCTCTTGTTTTTCTTTCTTTTCTTCTTTCTTTCCTCTTCAAGAGTATGTTACCTACATACTATACATGTTTTAAAATATATACTAGCAGCTACCTGGGTGTCAGGGAGATCCATGGGCAGCAGCAAAAGTCACAATGACAGATTCTGGTGAGGAGCTTTGCAATGATCTGGGGCTCTGGAGTCCATCAGCCTGACTCCTTCACAGTGCAGTATTTCACAGCTTTACTCTTACCATGGCATCTGGGACTGGAGGGAGTGATAAAACCATGCAGACTGCCCTCGAGTTTATATACAGCAAAACCACTCAGACGAATCTCTGCTTTATGAAACAGTTTCCCAGGAAAATCTGGAAGATAATGATGCCTCAGGTACCTTAAAATTATTAGCAGTGCAAGCTAAGATAATCTTAGTGTAGTGATGATCTTTAGTGACAACTGTATAAGAAAAATTAAATGAAAAAACAGATCAGATTAAAAATGAGAGGAAAAAGAGAAACAAACAAACCAACAAACAAAAAAACTAGTGTTAAAAGCAGAAAAGCAATTGTTCCGCAGCGCTTCTGTTACAGTTGACAATTTCTTAAGTTGAAAGGCCAAGTTTTATGCAGAACTTTTGGAAATATAAAGGATACAGATCAAAGAAGAAAAACAAGGAAGAAAAAAAGTAAGTGGGAACAGCTTTTTGAAGTGGATCATAATCTCCACACACATGGCAGCATGCTATGTGTTGTTGGGGGATGCTTGCTGGCATCCAGATGGAGGGAGAGTCTGTTTCAGGACATGGACAACTTGGCAGTGAAGGATAATGAAGATGACCCAGACTCTAGTCCTACTAGCCCAGGGAGGGACTCATCAGATAATGGTTTATCCATCTCCAGGGCAGTTTGATTGCCACAGCATATGTGGTTATGCGGAGAAGTTTTGATTTTCACTTCCTGCTTTCTAGGAAAAAAGTTAATTTTCAAAAATTCTATTGATATCTTTCACATTGAACTTAATAAACGGACCACTCCTTCCCTCAGTGAAAGACATGTGTCCCCTTCCCTTGCATCTGGATAACCTAGTGACTTGGATGGAGCTGACAGGATGCTGCAGAAGTCATGCTATGTGATACTGGTAGCAAGGTCAGAAAAGATCAGACCTCGTCATGGACATTTTCCTTTATTTTGGTTAGTAAATTATCTCTTATTAGTTCAACATTTACTTCAGTGCCAGGCATTAGCTTCTACAAATCTGTTTAAAATAATTTTAAAAACTGTATTTTGTATTAAAGTCTACTGACATGAAATAATTATTTGGGAGTCTATTCGGAAATGTGGATGTGTCTATTACACGGTAAGTAAAATAAGCACAACACATAATGGCATGGACACTATGACCGACTACAAAGCACGTGTGTGTGTGTGTGTGTGTGTGTGTGTGTGTGTGTGTGTGTAGGGGTATGTAAAACAGATTCTGTCTGTCAGTGTAAGGGGACAGGGAATGACTTTAATTAACTTATTTTTTCTTTATTATAACTGTATTTCTAATAAAACAAATCACATTTATTTAACTCCCCTGTGAGAGATCTGATAAGGCTGGGGGAGCTATGGGGAGGCGAGGGAGATGAGAAGGGGAAGGAAGCAAACCTTGTAAAGAAAATACCATCGTTCCAGTTCTTAAAAAGGAAATGCAAAGTTCTGGAAACTTGGATCTCTTCCCATGTGAGACACAGAGCGCAGGTCCAACTCCTGAAGTTGTGTCTGGCTCAGACATTCTGTTCCTTCTCCCCAGTGCTTCCTAGAAGAGTACACCATCAAGGACTGTCAGAGTAATGTGTCGTGTCTTCCTGGAGGATAAGTAACTGATTTAAACCTCAAACTGCATAAAATATATCACAGCATATAAAAAATAATGATCAATCAGGAGAATTGAGAGAAATATCATTCCCATAGCTGGTTATTTTAATTCTAAAACTTATACTTAGGTGAGAATTTTTGAAATTCACTATGCTGCATCTTATAATTACTAATCCAGGGAAAGGTGGAATATTTTTCTTTTGTGGAAGTTAGTATGAAGATTTTTCAGAAATACTAAAAAAAAAAAAAAAAGGAAATACTAAATATCATTTGATTCAGCTATATCAGCACTTGATATATTATTACTGAAACAAAGATAGCATAGGGATACAGGAAAATCCATTTTTTTTTCTTTTTTGGTACCAGGGATTAAACTCATGACCTGGTGCTTGCAGGGCTAATGCTGCTGTGCTAAATCCCTGGCCCCTGCATACCCATTTTTATGGCTATGTAATTCACAGTACCTAAGCCATAGAAACAGCATAGCTCCCCATCAAATGATGAATGGATTAAAAAATGTGATATATATATTTCATCCATAAGGAAGAGCAGAATTGTGTTTCTTGCAAGAAAATAGCTGGGATTATAGACCATCACGTTAAGGGAAATAAACCAGAACCAGAAGGTTAAATATTATATTCTCTTATAAATAAATAAAAATAAAATTTAAAAATATAACCAACAGTTATAAGATAAACTTTTAGAGATGAGAAAGGCAAGGGAAGGAAAGGCAGAGGAACATAACAGGGATGAAAATAACTCAAAATGTATTATTTGCATGTGCCTTTGCACCAAAATGAATCTCATTATTATGTATTATTAATATCACCAATAACAAAGTCATTGTGTAACTACTGTTTCAGAGAAACAATGATTTTTTTGTCATAATTTGCAAGTTATCAATGTATACATTTCTAAGAATTAGTAGTGCTTTCTTTTTGGGTTTTTGTATATGTCAAACAGTGCTTAGTACTACTACTATCTCATTTATACCTACAGCATTCCTGTAAATACTCTATGAGAGTCGCTTGTTCCTTAGAGAGGTTAAGCAGTTTGCTCACATTTTTGCAGGCAGAGCAGAAAGAGTCATCAATAGCTTTGTTTATCTCCACAAACTGTGCTTTTAATCCTTAATGGTGTTTGTGCAAAGACCCTCTTGAAATGGAGCTCCCTGTGCAGCTCATAGGGGTAGGAGTATTGGTTCCAGATGAGGGTAGTGCCTGACTAGGTTCAAGTATGGCCTGATTCTGCATTCCAGAATGGTAGAAAATGGGACCATATTATACAAGTTGGATTTCTGATCTCCTTGGATAGAATTCACAACTGCTTCAGAGTGTAATTCTCACCTTCTCCCTGGTTGGCCAGGCTGTCTGCAGTGAGGTATACTTATGTGTGCATCTGCTCAGCCATCTGCAGTGTAAGATCGTGTCAATCATTCTTACCTCAGGGAGACCATGAGATTTTAGTTCTGGGAAATTACTGTCTTAAGAAGGATAAATCAAGATGCCACTGGTGAAGCTATTTTAATGTTGTCTCTTATTTAAATGAACTCCTGGATATATGGATTATAGATTTAGGATTTTAAAGCACATGGATAACTCCTAGTCTGTGAAAGTAATTCATTTTATACTTGCTGGATTCTGAGGAAATAAATTTTCCTTCCTAGCACAGACCATATTATAAAGTCTGACAGTGAAGGTTCTCAGACAAATGAAGCCAAAATGTCATGGGAGGTAACTAATTGTTCACAGTGACTGTTTGGCCACTCTGCGAGTTCTCTGTTTTTGGTAGTTGTGAATGTGGCAGAAAGGGCTCTAATGACTTGTAATCCTGTGATAATTTAGAGGCTTCTTAGAAACTGCTCACTGAAGTGATGAATCTACCAATTAATGACTTATTTCTTCAAAAAGCCTGGGAATTACAAGCTTCGGCCCAGATCACCTTGTGGTCTCCAAGTCGATGCACCTTGAGTGTCTTTGCCTCTCTTCTCTCCCTTATCCACACCTGCTGGCTTTCAGATCCATGGAAGCCCTGCGTGGCGCCTCTGCACAGAGGTGAACGGGAGTGTCACATGCAGATTTCTCCTGACTTCTAGTAGTGACTCTCACAGTTGAAGGAACTGAATTGAGACTAGAGACCCATGGCAATTTCTCACTCCAGATTTGTAGTTGTGACTCATTTGAATGTATTTTTATTACTCCCTGCTGTGTCTGTTGATAGGGTTCACAGACTGAGGTTAAATAGGAACTATGTTGGGTGACATGATGAGCATCCTGAGTTTACGAGTGGGACTGCACCCAGGGCTCATCCCAGAAGCTGGGAGCTGTCCGGTGGTTCCCCAACCACCCACTGTGCCGAGCCCATCACTGAGCTCTGTAGTGGGCCCTGCAAGGGCCTCCTGGTGGCCCCCGGCTACCCCTCCAGTCATTTTCCACCTGGCAGCCAGGAGGTTGCCTTCAGAACTTTCTGTTGCGCTTGAATCAGTCTCCCAAATGTGTGTAGAATCTAGGGTGAAAAGACAGGGGAGCAAGACAGTTACCGCGAAGGTGACTGGTCATCCTCCCAAGGACACCATGTCACACGGTTTTTCCTCCTTCCAGTCTGAGTCCTGGTCCCTTGATGGTGTGCATAGAATGTCCACAAAAGTGGGCCGCTTCTCTGTTGCTTCATCAGCGCCATCCCACAGTAGTGTGTGTGGCACCACGCTTGTCTCCGCATGGGTTAGATTAGGTGAGCTATGTACCCTTTTGTTCTTTGGGGGCTAATTTTCTTTTCCTTTGATTCCTTTGTTTATTATTTACCTAGTGTTGAATATTTAAGTGTGACTAGAGAATTTTAAAATGCGTCCATTTGTAATTTGAGTGGATAGTATGGATTCTTACTCCTTGCCTCAGGGCAGATTTATTTCAGGGGTTTAACTACAGACCTATTCTGGAGAGAAGGAGGTTGTCTGACTCCCCCACCCACCCACATACTTTGATGCTCCAGATATGGCAGGACTCATGGAGGCTGGAATCCTAAGGCATCATGGAAACAAGGCACCAGGAAGAGGCAGGTAGATGATCCCATGGAGTCCCCGGGCTCTGTGTCCAAATCGCTGTATTCTGGTGTGGAATAGAAGGAGTAGACCAGGGAGCTTGATGGGACCACACGGGCTGGCGCAAGGAAAATTAGAAGTGAGCATAGTGGAAGGATGCCCCAGGACGAGAAGCTCACCACCTTATCAAAACTGACACAGGGATGGAGAGGCTTCCCAGGGACACTCTGAGAAGGAGCCTGTTTGAATAAGACCTTTTACTTCGAATTATGGTGAATGAGGAAGAAATCCAAGTGTGTTTTGCTGGCCATGTTTGTGAGTCGGAGGGAAGCACTGTGATTCTCAGAGCAAGTGCAGAAGCTGCTGTGTTGCTTCCTGGCTGGGTGTCTTTGGATGAATTAATTAATGCTAATACAGTTGTGCCTAAGACTGCGTCATCTGCGCAAACAGCAGTAGCAGCATTTATCTCATGCCTATTACAAGAATCAGACAGACTGCTTAATTTCTAGAGCGCTTGGCACATGAAAAGCATTCTGTGGATTAGCAGTTGTTAACATCAGCTGTTTCCCAGAAGACCTGTTTTTGTATGTTGGCTATATTCTTGTTTACAGGTTTTTCAATAACTCCAAGAGGAAAATCATTTGGAAAAGAAATGTGAAGCTATGGTAGTAGGAAACATTAATCACTAAAAAGCAATAAAAACTGAAGGTTACAATATTTGAGTTGCTTTTTAAAATTTTTTCATCCTCAGATTTATTTCTTTTTTTTAGAGAAAAAAAGCAAAACAGAAAAAAGGGTAGAAATAATACAGAATCTCAAAAAATAACAGTAAGGAATCACTAGTTGATAAATTACACATTGTTATCTTAGAAGTAGATTGACTATTCCTAAAAGCTCTAAAGTAGTCAGGAGGACAGTTCAATTGTGCTCTGCATCTTGGTTTGATTCTATCAAACCTAGCTGATGGCTTGTAAACACTTGTTTCCTATTTAGACTCTTAGCTTGATCACTAGAGCAGAACCTCAAAAATTAAAGTGCATCTGAACTGCCTAGGGCCTAGTTGAAGCACAGGTTCTTATTTGGTAGTTGTAGGGTGGGGCCTATGGAAAAAAAAAGGGCCTTGACCCTTCTAGGTCAAGGGCTGCACTGTGAGTAGCCAGGGCCTAGATTTTTATGGGGAGCAATGAACCAGGGGGAACAGTGTGTTGGTGTCTTCCTTGGAGAATTTAAGCACTGGATAGCTTGTAGTCTGATTGGCAATTTTTAGATGCAGCATTTGCTTTGGACGCTGTGCCAACTAAATGACTTCTAATAGTTTACCACCCTCTCTGGCATTCTGTGATAAAGATTATGGACCACTGTATGCTATGATATTCAATTCTATAAACATTCACATGATCATATAGATGTCCAATTTTCTAACTTTCCTTTATATATTTTTTGCTATGAGATTAGTATTAACTTGGAGGTAGAAACTGCGTTATTTTTGTTTATGCCTTTATTTGACAATAAAATTTTATTTGACATTAAGCTTTTACTCAATATTGTATTACTTAGTGCTTAACAGAGAAACTGTTTAATGCAAGATATACAAATATATAAGAATTTACAAGATTGGCTTCAGTGGTTGCCTGCAGAATCACATGGGGAAGAGTGCAGAAGGTCTGTCTGCATGGTGCAGACCTAGAGGATCCAGTCAAAGGCGTGGAGCTCACTGCAGTGTTCTGTGCAAGGCTGGGTCAGGTCAAAGGGTCTGCAAAAGGAAGCTGAGGGGCTGATGCTGTAGGCTGAGGGATCTGCACTGGAAGGCTGAAGAGCCTCTTGGGAAGCCAGGAGATGATGTCCAAGGTAAAGGCGAAGACTGGAGCCTCTTCAAAGAGACAGAGGTGGGCTTACCTTCTTTATCACTCCTTTATGTCATTCAGGTGACAAGCTGCCCTGGAGTGGGTCTTCTGTCTTCAGTCAACCCCCTCAGCCACACCCAGAACTACGCTGATCCAATATAGTTGGGGGTTTCTTACACAAGTTGACACAATCCATTGTCACAGATAGTAAGTTAAATATGTTTTCAGATGTAAAGTTCCTATGATGCATAAAAAGATTGATGCATGTCTATTTGTTAGCACTGTAACTGACACAGAGGTAAAGTGTCAAAAGAGTAGACTCAAAAATGGCATGCAGGAAAACAAGAATGCCATAGAGTTAATAATGCAGTGATTCATAGTTGTTCCAGGTAAGCTACCTCTCCTCCTGTCCCCTACTGAAAGAGGTGTTTTTAAGCTCTCCAACTTGACTTAATCATGATACTGCAAGGAGCTAATGAAAGAGAATTCCAGTTTTCAATTAAAATGAGTAACAGTGAATATCATTGATGACAGGAGGATAGAAACAGAGATACCAAAGCAGAAATCCCTTTGTTTCTTAGAGCTTCAAACCTTGTTGGAGAGAATAAATTGTCTGCATGAAATCATTGGTGAGCCATTCAAGACACAGTGATGGAGCATAGTAATTGACAAAGTTTGGTGGTTATCGGAATCCCCTGGGGGAAGTGAGAGAACTAGAAAGGCCCGGGACTTCTGCATCAGCGAGCCTTCCTGGTGGGATTCTTACATCAGACAACAATACTGACTTGGTCAGTGGTTGGTTCCTGCTTTATAAGGCAACGACACCTCCAGAGAGAACTGGACAGGGATAAGGGGAGGAAGCTTCATGGAGAAGATGTGGTAAGGAGAGACTTGCAGTGACTGTGGTCTCATTCTGAGCCAGGCTAATACGCTAGGGGCCTTGTTTGGGCAAGGAAGGATGAAACTACGACTGTGAGAGGAGGAACAGGAGATGGAAGGTGAAAGGGGTCAGTATAGATGACAGAAAGTCACAGGTTCAAGTGGAGCAGGCCTGGGATTCAATCTTTTCCTTGTAAAAGTTGGCAATGGAATAATTCTATGACCTGGGGCAGGTCACTGAACCTCTCTGAAACTGTTGACAACGTTGACAATGTTCGTGACAATCACCGTAGCATTCCTAGCATGTAGATGATCATGAGATCTTGTGTGGAAGAGTTCTAACAGTGTCCCGCCAGCAGAGCATGCTCAGCAAATGTATGGTTATTATAAGACAAAAGCCCAAACTGAGGCTTACTGACGGGTGTCTGATGGTCGTGGAACAGAAATGAGACCAGAAACAAGGATAATTTTCAGCTGGTGTTTCATGACTGAGGATGAATTTCAATGCCGGCCCCCAATCAGGGGGCATTTGGCCAGAGGAGACATTTTTGGTGGATACAACCTTGGCATAGAGGAGTAGTATACAGAAGTGGAGGTCAGGAGAGTTGCCAAACACGCTGTAATGCCAAGGTCAGTCCCCACAGTAAAAACTAGCCAAGCACAAGCGTGGCGCCAAGGTTGAAAAATGCTGCTTAAATTGTCTGTCATAGAAGATGAAATTGATGATATACGGTGCACTGACACAGAACCCCAGAGGAGGGCAAGGTGAGGGAGAAACATGAGGACTTTGGTTTTGTACATAGGGGAATCGTGGCACCTGTGGCACAGAGTTGGCTCTTCAGGTCCTGTTTTCTTCATCACCTTTGTTCTCCATCACTGCACACAGTGCCTGCTTACAGAGGAGCTGGGCTGGCTAAGGGGCTGCAGAGCCCAGTGTACTGAGGAGCAGGTGTTTGGGGAAGGGAAAATAAAAGGAAGGAAAGGGAAGACAAAAGAATAGGAAGAGGGAGCAGGTGGGAGGGAATGTTGGAATTAACTGAGAACAAAGGCAGGTGGTTTCACCCCTGACGACAGTCAGTGTAGGAGTTGCAAAGATGGAACGTTGCTGACCACGACAGGAGGATGGTGAGGTGAGTCTGGGGCTTGGGAGGTGATGAGATGAGTCGAGGGGTTGAAGGCTGAAGAGGGGAAGGAGCTGTGGGATGAGGACTCATCTTTAACACTGAAATCACCCTGAATGGTAGTTAGACCAGGGATCAAGAGAGAGAGAGTAACCCCCGTGTCTGCTGTCTTCTCAAGAGGCTTCCTCTATCCACATCCATTTCCAACTGTCCTCAGTAGCCCTAATCTGCTAGAATATGGCATCAGTGTGTGATGTTTTAACCGAGATGTCACAAACCTATGCAACTGCATACTTCCCTCCTCTGTGGGATAAGTAGACCCAGGTCAGTCTCAGCTTCTTCAGGCTGATGAGGCTGCTGGAAATGTCAGATATTCTGGATTTCAGCCTGATCTAAAGTCTTCTCTCTACATAGTTCCTGTAAACTTTTATCTCATGTTTGTCCAGCAGAATTCACATGGTTCTTAGGGTATTGACCATCTCATGCAACTCTTAATATAATTTTGACTTGCATCAGAGGAATTTGGGGACTTAAATTTCCACATCCATTCGGATGTGTTCTGTTTGAAATTCCATTGCTAATCCATCAACCACCCACAATACTGCATCTTAATTTTCAGAAAAAGAAATATCTTCCATTACTGTCCTATGTGTTTATCTTTGATAAAGGCATTGCAGACTAGATTTATTTCTCTGGCTGTTTTCTATTTTCCTTGGTAATTTGATTTTTTTTGGTTCTTTTTTGATTGAATCCAGATACAATTCCAAGTGTTAATCTGCATAGCTTCTATGTGGAGGACTTAGAAGATACTCAGGTCTTTAAATCCCTAATTGATCTGTCTGATTGAACTCCATGAAGCTATTTACTGAGTACTCAGCTATGTACTACAAATCGTGAGTTTTACTTACATTTCATTTACCATAATTATACAGTATTTCTCTAGCAATTTCATTCCTACCATAACTATCTTGCTTTTCTAGCTGTGTGTGTGTGTTTACTAAATTACAGAGAATGTTTTATAAACCTAAAATAATTTCTATCACATGCAGCAAAATTTCTTTACCAAATGCTTGCTGGTCTTTTGAAAGAAAAAATCAACCCAATTTTAAGTCAGAAGAAATAGAAGAGAGAGATAAAATGATAAATAGAAGTATCATATATGACTGTTGGTCAAATGCCTTATTTTTATTTAATTTCTTTAGAAATACAAAAAGGCAAGTGACTATGCAAAGAATTACTTTCCTTCCTAGATTCTCTTGAGGCACACGCTTTAGGAATTTCATTTAAAGTTGAGGTACTGTAACATTTTAAAAACGTGTCCTTTGCTTCCATTTATACAAATACTGCCATAACAGTAAACATTTTGAGACATTGAAATGAATTGCAGGAATTTCAATGGTTTGCAAAGCTAGAAAAAAAATCACTGTCTTCTTTATCTAGTAAAAGGCCATGTTTGTGTTCACTGGGGAATTTAAAGAAAAGAAAGAGACTTTTGGAAAAAACCGTATTGATATTTGCTTAATAACATGAGAAAATTGAAGGTAGATTGCCAGGTACAAGTTTCTCTAGCAATTATGAAGGAATTAAAAAGTCACACCAGCAAGATATTGAAACATATTCAGCAGCCATTATTGATTTGTAAATGCAAATCCAGAGCAAAGCTATTCCACATTTAACTACTCCATGACAATTTTCCATGTATATTTTGTAACAAATGGCATTCCACTTAGCTAGGAGGCATTGTTTTGAAGCAGCTTTTGGCCTTGCTATAGTAGCTACTGCTATCTTACCACAACTTTCCAGCTAGATTATCGCTTTTAAAAAGTAAGAAACATCATCGGTGTGCAGAGGAGGAGCTGCGCGGATCCGGAGCGCCTGCAGAAGCCCCTTCCTTTGTCTGGAGGAGGAGGGATCCCAGGTTCCTGAGGCACCTCGGCCTGTGCCCAGCCGCGCCTAGCCATCGGTGTGCAGAGGAGGAGCTGCGCGGATCCGGAGCGCCTGCAGAAGCCCCTTCCTTTGTCTGGAGGAGGAGGGATCCCAGGTTCCTGAGGCACCTCGGCCTGTGCCCAGCCGCGCCTAGCCATCGGTGTGCAGAGGAGGAGCTGCGCGGATCCGGAGTGCCTGCAGAAGCCCCTTCCTTTGTCTGGAGGAGGAGGGATCCCAGGTTCCTGAGGCACCTCGGCCTGTGCCCAGCTGCGCATAGCCATCGGCGGGCAGAGGAGGAGTTGGGCGGACCCGGAGTGCCTGCAGAAGCCCCTTCCTTTGTCTGGAGGACTGTGGATATCTCTGCAAGCAGGGAGGGATCACAGGCTCCTGAGGCACCTCGGCCTGTGCCCAGCCGCGCCTAGCCATCTGCATGCAAAGGAGGAGCTGGGTGGATCCGGAGTGCCCGCAGGAGGCCCTTCCTTTGTCTGGAGGACTGTGGATATCTCTGCAAGCAGGGAGGGATCACAGGCTCCTGAGGCACTGCGGCCTGTGGTGAGTACCCTAACCCGGCTGCGATCCAAGAGCTGTGGATCTACCAAGGGGCAGGTGGGCGCACAGTGTCCCTGAGGCCCAGCTTGTCTGGAACCGTGGAGTTCTGAACAAGCAGAGGAGGGCCATTGGTTTTGCAGGCCCAATGGCCTGGGGTAGAGTGGTGCCAGAGTCTCAGTAGCTACAAACATAGAAGGGGATTTTCAACAGATCCTGAGGAGGCTTTCAAATAACACTTGAAACACAGAAATATAGGAAAATGACAAAACGAAAGACCAAATTACAACCTCAAACCTCCAGCCCATCTCAGGAAACCCTAGGAGGAATGTATTTAGAAGAAAATATATCCCATCCTCCTCATATATCAGACACAATAGCTACTGAAGTTGACAAGCAACTCCAGGAAGCTTTAAAGAAATTCAAACTCGAAATAATATCCCAGATAAAAGAAGAAATGATAAAAGAAATGAAAGAGATTCTAAATATATCTAAAGAAAACACAGATAAAAAATTGGAGGAACTAAACAAAAAGATAGAATCCCTAGATGAGCAATATAAGAAACAAACAGAATACATAATGCAGATGCACAGAGATATACAGGAAATAAAAAAACTCCACTGAAAGTTGTAAAAACTGCCTTAATGAAAGTGAAGATAGAATTTCAGACCTTGAAGACAGGATTGCAGCTAGTGAACAGGAAAGGAAAGATCTTTTAAAAATAACAAGGAATCAGGAAACAACAATTCAACAACTGCAAGATGATGCAAAGAAGAATAACATGAGAATGATAGGGATTAATGAAAAAGAAGGAGACAACATAAAGGATATCAAGAGGATATTTAGAGAAGCAATAGCTGAAAACTTCCCAAGCATGAGATCAGAAACTGACATCAGGATCAGTGAAGCATATAGAACTCCAAATAGTCATAACCAAAATAAAACTACACCCAGACATATAATAATCACCATCCCAGAAATCCAACACAAGAATAGATTATTAAAAGCTGTCAGAGAGAAAAGACAGATCACTTATAAAGGAAAACCTATCAGAATCACAGCAGACTTCTCATCACAAACAATAAAGTCAAGAAGAGCATGGAGTGAAGTATTCCAGATCCTAAAGCAAAATGATTTCCAACCTAGACTGATATATCCTGCAAAACTATCATTTAAAATAGATGGTGAAATACGATACTTCCATGACAAAGAACAGCTGAAGAACTTCATGAACACCAAACCAACCCTGCAAAAAATATTGAAAAACAGTTTAGATACACAAAGGAAAAAACCACTAAGCAAAGCAAATAATTAAACAGAACAGAAAGATAAAGATGCAACAGCAGAGAGATAAGATTCCTACAATTAACCAACATTTAACAGTAATAACCATTAATGTAAATGGTCTCAATGCACCAATCAAAAGAAACAGACTAGCAGAATGGATCAAGAAACAAAATCCAATCATATGCTGTTTACAGGAAACCCATCTAACCCAGAAGGATACTCACAGACTGAAAGTCAAAGGATGGAAAACAATTCTTCATGCAGCAGGAATCCAAAAAAAGGCAGGAGTAGCCATTCTGTTTGCAGACAACGTGAACTTTAAACCAACAATGACCATAAAGGATAAAGAATGTCACTACATACTCGTAAGGGGAAAACTCCAAGAGGAAGAGATAACTATCTTAAATATATATGCACCAAACTCCAGAGCGCCCAGTTATATAAAACAATTATTAACAGAAATGAAAACTCAAATTATCAGTAACACAATTGTAACAGGAGACCTTAATACGCCATTGACACCAAGGGACAGATCGACCAGACAGAAAATCAGGAAAGAAATAACAGAACTGAATCATACCTGTGAACAAATGGGTTTGATAGACATATACAGAATGTTCCACCCAACAACATCAGAATACACATTCTTCTCAGCAGTACATGGATCATTTTCTAAAATAGACCATATATTAGCTCATAGAACATATTTAAACAAGTGCAAAAGAGCTGAAATCATCCATTGCATGTTATCGGATCACAGCGCTCTGAAATTAGAAATTAACGATAAAAGATACTGCAAAAATCCCACAAACACATGGAAACTGAATAACACACTCTTGAGTAATCAGTGGGTCACAGAAGAAATTAAAGAAGAAATCAAACAATACCTAAAAGAAAATGAAAATGCAGATACAACTTACCGGAATCGGTGGGATGCAATGAAAGCCGTCCTGAGAGGAAAATTTATTGCACTGAGTTCCCACATCAGGAAAACAGAACGAATACAAATAAATAACTTGATGCTACACCTCAAACAGCTAGAAAAAGAAGAGCAAGTCAAGCCCAAAGCCAAAAGAAGAGAGGAAATTATAAAAATCAGAGCAGAAATCAATGCAATAGAGACTAAGAAAACAATCCAAAGGATCAACAAATCAAAGAGTTGGTTCTTTGAAAGAATAAATAAAATTGATAAGCCCCTAGCCAACCTTATTTAAAAAAGGGAAGAAAAAGCTCAAATTCATGCAATAAGAAATGAAAAAGGAGAAGTCACTACAGACCCAATAGAAATACAGAAGATCATCAACACCTATTTCGAAAACCTCTACTCTCAAAAGTTTGATAACACAGAAGAAATAGACAGATTCTTAGAAGCATATGAAGTGCCAAAGCTAGATCAAGAGGATGTAAAATTGTTGAATAACCCAATCTCGGTTACTGAAATTGAAAATGTAATTAAGTCCTTACCCACCAAGAAGAGCCCAGGCCCAGATGGATTCACTGCAGAATTCTACAAGAAATATAAAGAAGACCTAATGCCGACACTCCTCAAACTATTCAATGAAATTGAAAGGGAAGCAATCCTTCCTAAGTCATTCCTGGAAGCAAATATCACTCTAGTACCAAAACCTGAGAAAGACCCAACTAAAAAAGATAACTATAGACCGATCTCCCTAATGAACACAGATGCAAAAATCCTCAATAAAATATTGGCAAATAGGATGCAGCAAATCATGAAGAAGATCATACACCATGACCAAGTGGGATTCATCCCAGGAATGCAAGGATGGTTCAACATACGCAAATCAATAAATGTAATCCATCATATCAATAAAGCCAAAAATAAGAATCACATGATCATTTCTATAGATGCAGAAAAAGCCTTCGATAAGGTCCAACATTTATTCATGATAAAAACTCTACAGAAAATTGGAAGAGATGGTCTTTACCTCAATATAATAAAGGCCATTTATGACAAACCAACAGCCAGCATCATACTAAATGGCCAAAAATTGAAAGCCTTTACTTTAAAATCAGGCACAAGACAAGGATGTCCTTTATCACCACTCCTATTTAATATAGCACTGGAAGTACTAGCCAGAGCAATTAGGCAAGAAAGAGAAATAAAAGGGGTAAAGATAGGAAAAGAAGAAGTTAAGTTGTCATTGTTTGCAGATGACATGATACTCTACATAGAAGACCCCCTAAGCTCCATTGAAAGACTCTTAGATACAATAAATAAATTCAGTAATGTGGCTGGATACAAAATCAATACTCAGAAATCAATAGCATTCCTATACACAAACAACAAAACCACAGAGAGGGAAATAAGAGAAACTGGACTATTCACATTAGCAAGCAAAAAAATGAAATATTTAGGAATTACTCTTACAAAAGAAGTGAAAGACTTATACAGTGAAAACTATAATACACTGAAAAAGGAAATTGAAGATGATCTCAGAAAATGGAAAGACATCCCTTGCTCATGGATAGGAAGAACAAACATTGTGAAGATGGCCATTCTCCCAAAACTCTTATACAGATTCAATGCAATCCCAATAGAAATACCATCAACATACCTTATAGATCTAGAGAAATCACTCCTAAATTTCATCTGGAACCAGAAGAGACCTAGAATCCCAAAAGCAATTCTAAGCAGCAAAGACAAACCAGGAGGCATCACAATCCCTGACTTGAAATTATACTACAAAGCAACAGTAGTAAAATCAACACGGTATTGGAATCAAAACAGAGCTGAAGATCCATGGAATAGATTAGAAGATACAACCACAAGTACAAACACACTCAACCACCTTATCTTTGATAAAGGAGCCAAGCAGGTTCACTGGAAGAACGACAGTCTCTTTAATAAATGGTGCTGGGAAAACTGGCTCTCCATTTGCTGAAAACTAAAGCTAGACCCATGTCTATCACCATGTACTAAATTAAAATCTAAATGGGTCAAAGATCTGAATATTAAAACAGAAAAGCTAAATCTATTGGAAGACAAATTGGGTAGAAACCTTGGAGACATAGGAGTATGTAGAGAATTCATGAATAGGACTCAAACTGCACGGGAAATACTTCCCAGAATCAATAACTGGGACCACTTCTTATTAAAAAGTTTTTGCATGTCAAAAGAAATCTCCAGCATAGTGAAAAGAAAACCCACAAACTGGGAAAAGATTTTAGTGAACTCTCTCTCAGACAAGGGACTCTTGTCTGAAACATATAAAGAATTAAAAAAACTCAGACCTCCAAAATTCAAAGATCCAATCCAAAAATGGGCATCTGAGATGAATACGCAATTCTCACATGAAGAAATGCAAATGGCAAATAAATACATGAAAAATTGCTCATCATCATTGGTCATTAGAGAAATGCAAATTAAAACCACACTGAGATACCATCTCACTCCTGAAAGAATGGCCAGGATCAAGAAAACCAACAACAACAAATGCTGGAGACGCTGTGGGGAAAAAGGAACTCTCCTGCACTGTTGGTGGGAGTGTAGACTGGTACAGCCTTTGTGGAGGTCTGTCTGGAGGTTTCTCAAAAAGTTGGGATTAGAAATCCCATTTATTCCAGCTATTCCACTTCTAGGCATATTCCCAGAAGAACTGAAAGCATCATACCACAGGGATATATGTGCACCTATGTTTATAGCAGCACAATTTGTAATCGCCAGATCTTGGAAACAACCCAAGTGTCCATCAACTGAGGAATGGATAAAAAAGTTGTGGTATTTCTATACAATGGAGTATTATTCAGCTATAAAGAAGGATCGCATTGAGATATTTATCAATAAATGGGCGCAGCTTGAGACCATACTCATAAGTGAAATAAATCAATCTCGCATGTATGAATACCGAATAGTTTCCCTAATGTAAGTAATGATTCAAATATATAAAAATATGTGATAATCATGATTCCCCATTATGTGGCCTTGAAGCCTTATAAAATTTTCACTTATTAATTAGAAAGGCTTTATTCTGGGCTTTTTGATATGGAAATATTTGAAGCTATAGTATATGAAGTTTTATCCAAATATTTTAAGGAAAAAGACAGACACTATGGTAACCACTATTCTTTAAAAAAATTGTTTAGCTATTTCTTATGTTTATTTTAATTAAGGGAAAAATTAAAAAAATTAGGATATATAATAGTAACTCTTTTCGATCTCCTATTAACTTGTTTTGAAGTCCTGTAATACTCCCAAGATCTTGTTTTGACTGATTAGACTCTGTTCCATTTTGTGCGATAGTAGCAAGTCTGAGGGTATAGGCAACTAATTTGAAGGCAATAAGATTCACAAAGATGCCCATTCTGGTTTGACTATTGTCTCCTTTGGAAGTCCTGTAATGTTCACAATGCCTAAGTTTTATTGGTCTTGTTCTCCACTGTTTTGTCCAACTTTATAATATCTAATGAGATAGACAATTCCTTTTAAGGAAACAAGAGACAATGTTGATAACCATTGTTAATAACCTTGTACTCTGTTCTACATCATGTGCTATGTCTATCCTTGGTTTTGACTTACAGCTTTGTTTTGCCATATTTGACTTTATTCTCTCCCCCCCAAAAAAGTAATAAGAACTAAGGAGTAATAAAATCCAAAATGTGTAAATATTGTTGTAAAAAAGAGAGGGAGAAAAAAAAAGAGCTCTAACGGATATAACAGCAAGTGTGTTTAGGTGTGTTAAATAGCTGACTATATTAATGTTTTTGGATCATTGAACACAGCTGTTTGCAGTCTCTCTGTTTGAATGTCTACTTTGTATTCTTTGATACTGTGATTTGAGCAACTATTTCCAAGATGATAATATGTAATCTATTAACAGGTGATTTCTTACTGTTATGTTTTTTTTTTGTAGTTCTGTATTATGTGTAACCTTACACTGCTTTGTTTTGTTTTGTGTTTTTCTCTTTTTCCTCTTAAATAAAAAAAAAGTAAGAAACATGATTTGTGCCCAGTCAGGTTGAGAGGGTCAGATTTGGATTCTGACAAAGACTAAGAGGCAGTTGCTGAAGGCTCCGTTATTGTTGCTTTATAAACTGTTTTGTGAAGGATATTGGTATCATGCTTTCTGAAAGTTGTGTAGCACAGAAAGACAAATTGTAATCTGGGATATTCATCTGAAAATGCTCATGGTGAACTGATTGAGGGAGTCAGTGAGGAACGTAAGCAAATCTAAGTCAGATATACTGCATATCAGTCTGATACCAAGAGATCAATGTTTTGTTTACCTACCATCCTGTCAGTTCGGTTCATGCAGTGGTTAATGTTTAAAAGAAGAAAGAAAACATGAGGTAATCCAACATAAACACTAAGACAGTCTAAGCATTTGATGAATTTTAGGTTTTAATAAATTGTTTAGCTAAATTATTCAATTTGGTTATTCTACATAGATTAAATAAAACTTCAAATTTACGTAACGAGAAGCACAGGTTAAATGTACTAATGTTATTTCTTTCCTTTATTTACACATGCACCATTGATAGTGTTAATTTAGAAGCTAATCTTTTGTTAGATGTAACAACATGATGAAATGTTGACTATTTGTTTCTCTTGAGTGTAGAGATGTACTTGGTTGGATTCAGCTGTAGTTGATTAAATACAGACCCAGCATTCGGTGTTTTTAAAAAAAAATTTTATTTTTTATTTGTGTGTGTGTGTGGTACTGGTGATCGAACCAGGCTTCACACTGGGCTAAATTCCCAGCCTCACTTTTATCTTTTATTTTGAGACAAGGTCTCCCTAAATTATTAAGGCTCAGGCTGCCCTTGAACTGGTATTCCTCCTGCTTCAGCCTCCTGTATTTCTGGGATTACAGACAGGTACCACCAAATCTGGCTTCAATGTTTTCTTAATCCAAACTCTCTTGTTAGGAATTTAAATCTCTTGTCACACAGTTAGATAAATAGTGAGTTGTCCTTTTCTCTAGATAGCAGCCTTCCTTAGTGCCGAATAACTAAAAAATTTAGTTAATTTAACATTATGATTTTTTAAAAAACTCTGAGTTTAGAAGATGTATTTTCTAAGCTAAAACAGAATTAGAAACGGAGGATACTCTATGAGGGTAACTGTGAGAACCTGAGTGCTGTTAGTTTACCCACCATCCTTTCACACCCTAAAAAGGAAGTGAAGTCTGTCTTTTTATTTTTGCTAGCATCTGCACAATGATTCGGGGTTGAGAGGACAGATGGACTAAAAGCCACACATAGATATTTAGCACAGTTATGAGGATCTGACTGGCTATGCTTTAATTTCCTAAATGGATTCCAGGTTTTATTTCTTTAATTATAACTTTTTGGTGTCAGGAATCAAATTCAAGACCTCATGCTTGTCAGATCAGCATTGTGCACCTGAGTTACATCTCTGACCCACCAGGTTTCATTTAAAAACTAACAACAACAACAAAATAATATGAAACAAGTGAAGCAACAAAACAAACAAAAAATACATCTTATATAGATAAATCTCAGCTATTCCCACCCCTTTCTTGATCATCTCTTCCTGAGTTAGTTTCTTTCCTATGCATGTAGTTTTGTGTTTATTACATGCACTTATTCATCTTAAAAAAGTATTTGATTTATTTTTCCATGGTTTTGAAAATGGAAATGAGCAGTATCTTATTTTTCATTTTAGGGGGAATTTGCTATTTTCCCTCTTAACATTGTTTTTAAAGATTTATTAACATGGATACTGGATACATTTAAATTTCCACATAATACTCATTAGAACAAGCTGATTTATTCATCTATCCTCTTTAGGGACAATTGTTTTCATGTCATACAAACAGTGTTCCAATGAAATTTGTGTTTGTATTTTCTTGTAGATGTACTTGAGGATGGAATTACTGATTTATAGGATATACCCACATCCAGTTTCTCTAAGTGTTGTCAAATTAATTTTTTAAATGACCTCATTAATTTTGAGATCTCACTGTTGGTGCATGAGGAAATCATTTCTTAATATCATTGATACTTTTTGGTTTACCAGATTAAAATTTTCTACAACTAAAGGGGTATAAATAGCATCTTGTTTTATAATTTCTTGATTACTGACAACATGCTTACTAAGATATTAGTTACCTATAAATATATCTAATTTAATATGTATGTAAAAGCCTCAAAACAAACAAAACAAAACATCTTGTGGGAGACTTCTGGCAAGATGATGTGATGGGAGACTTCTGGCAAGGTGATGAGCAGCAGAGAGAGACAGTCTCTCTTGAGATTTGGTGCCTAGACACTGGAATATAGCAACATGAACAAGAAGGAGGGAAGTGAGTCTCTAGGATCCAGGAGGGTCTGAAGCCAGAATTGAAGCCCATAGGAAGAGGGAACGGAGAAATTTTAACAAGGAAGGAAGTGGCAGGCTGTGCTTTTTCCCTGAGTGCAGAATCACTGTGTAGGAGAAGCAACTCAAACCTGCAGATGGGGTGTGACTCCTAGCCACCTTAAAGGCCTCTACAGAGAGACACACCGGTGGAACAGAGTAGTGGATGCCGTGAACTGCAGTGACTGCAGTTATCCAAGTTCAGACATCTTGTGGAAGACAGCCACTGTCTGGGAGCCAGCTCAGAGGGTCAATTGAGCTCAG
The DNA here is from genome assembly GCF_034190915.1 of Cavia porcellus. NCBI lineage: Eukaryota > Metazoa > Chordata > Mammalia > Rodentia > Caviidae > Cavia > Cavia porcellus. The sequence continues at coordinate 3,633,803 of NW_026947493.1, forward strand.
AACTCAGAGCAGCGGCTGGCTCCATGCAGTGGCTCTCAGCCAAGTTCAAGCCCATAGGAGGAGTAATGATTGTTGCAGGCTGAATGAGTCTAGTTCCAGCCTTACAGCTGGAAGCCAGCCTGAACTTCGGTGGAAATAAAGGTGCATGCCTGCTGGGCTTATCCATTACTCAACACAAAGCTACTGCTGGCTTGCTGAGGTTAATCAGCACAGAGCTGGATCCTGTCTGTGCACATTGTTTACAAGTGACAACAGAGATACACCTTGAAGTGGACATTTTTTTCTGTTCTTGTTTTTTTTTCCTTGTTTGTTCTTGTTTTTATATGAGTGTGAACATGGTTTCTAGTTATGTTGCTGTTGTTGCTCTGATCTTGTTTTTATTTCTTCAATCTCTTCCTCCTGTCTTCTACACCAGACTCCCAAAGTACGCCTAATCTTCCTTTGTCCTTCAGCCTTGCTTCTAATCCATCCCTTCCTCTTATTCTATGTCTCTTCCCTCCCAACCTCTTTTAAATTTTCTCCCCCAAGAGTAAAATTAACATATCAAGTGTTTATTTACAATTCATGGTTCATTTTAGAAACTGCTATGAAATCACAAATCTAGTTCATATGGTGAAAGACAAAAATTTAAAAAAAAATTTTTTATTTAAAGGAAAAAAAGAAAAAAAAAAAACCAAAACAGTATAAGGGTACAAGTAATACAGAGTTACAAAAAATGGTAAGAAATCACAACTTAATAGATTACATATTGTCATCTTAGAAATAGTTGTTCAAGTTACAGGATTAAAGCATACAAAGTAGACATTCAAACAGTGAGACTACAACAGTTGTGTTCAATGATCCAACAAAAGCTCAGTAACATGGTAATCTATCTTAACACACCTAGCCACACTTGTAGTCGAATTCTTTAGAGCACTTTTTTCCTCCTTTTTACAACAAAATTTACACATTTTGGGTTTTATTACTCCCATAGTTCTTATTACTTTTTTTTGGAAGAGAATAAAACCAAATATGACAAAACAAAGCAGTCTGTCAAAACAAAGGATAGACATAGCACATGATGTAAAAACAGAGTACAAGGTTATCAACAATGGTTGCCATAATGCCTCTTGTTTCCTTAAAAAGAATTGCCTACATCATTAGGTATAATAAAATTGAACTAAACAGTACAGAACAAGACCAATAAAACCTAAACATTGGAAACATTACAAGACTTCAAAAGAAGATAACAGTCAAACCAGAATGGGCATCATAGTGAATCTTATTGCCTTCAAAGTAGTTGCCTATACCCTCAAACGTGATATTATCAAACAAAACAGAGTAGAGTCTAATCAGTCAAAACAAGATAGTAGGAGTAATACACGGCTTCAAATCAAGTTAATAGGAATTCGAAAAAGTTACTATAATATATCCTGCTATTTTTTTTTATTTTTTCCCTTAATTAAAAAATAATAAAAAATAAAAATAAATAAATAAATATTTTTTTTAATGAATAAGGGGGAGACTGAGATAAAAGAGGACATAACAACATAACAATACAGGTCAAAGCATGACAATTTCAGCAACCTAGTGCTTCACCATCAAATAACCCGACTTAATAGTAGTTACTATAGTGTCTCTTTCCTTGAAATATTTGAATATAACTTCCTATACTATAGCATCAAACATACCAAGATAGTGTGAAACCATTCAAGTGGATGAAAGTATTATAGGATATTTAGAACCAGCTAACAGAAAATGAACAATGGTTTCTATATTATCTCTTTGCCTATAAAAATTTTTGTTTATACTATCACTTATAATAAAATCTAGTAATATACAACATGATAAAACCAGTGGAGACAGAAGAGCAACAGTTTGGTGGGACTTCAAAACAAGATGATATTAAATCAGCACTAGCTATTGTGATGTATTGTTTTCTTCAAAACAGCTGTTCATTTCATCATAGGCAATAATATCAAGCAGCCCAGAATAAAGCCATTCCAATTAATGAGTGAAAACTTTATAAGGCTTCAAAGCCACATAATGGGGAATCATGATTACCACATACTTTTATATTTTTGAATCATTTCTTACACTAGGGAAACTATTCGGTATTCATACATGTGAGTTTGATTTATTTCACTTACGAGTATGGTCTCAAGCTGCGCCCATTTATTGATAAATATCTCAATGTGATCCTTCTTTATAGCTGAGTAGTACTCCATTGTATAAAAATACCACAACTTTTTTTGTCCATTCCTCAGTTGAGGGACACTTGGGTTGTTTCCAAGATCTGGCGATTACAAATTGTGCTGCTATAAACATAGGTGCACATATATCACTGTGGTATGATGTTTTCAGTTCTTCTGGGAATATGCCTAGAAGTGGAATAGCTGGAACAAATGGGACTTCCAATCCCATTTTTGAGAAATCTCCAGACTGACCTCCACAAAGGTTATACCAGTCTACACTCCCATCAACAGTACAGATTTCCCTTTTCCCTACAGCCTTTCCAGCATTTGTTGTTGTTGGTTTTCTTGATCCTGGCTATTCTTTCAGGAGTGAGATGGTATCTCAGTGTGGTTTTAATTTGCATTTCTCTAATGACTAATGATGATGAACATTTTTCATGTATTTATTTGCCATTTGCATTTCTTCATCTGAGAAGTGTGTATTCATCTCAGATGTCCATTTTTGGATTGGATCTTTAATTTTGGATGTCTGATTTTTAAAAATTCTTTATGTGTTTTAGTCAGAAGTTCTTTGTCTGAGGCAGAGTTCACTAAAATTTTTTCCCAGTTTGTGGGTTTTCTTTTCACTATGCTGGAGATTTTTTTTGACATGCAGAAACTTTTTAATAAGAGGTGATCCCAGTTATTGATTCTGGGAAGTATTTCCTGTGTGGTTTGAGTCCTGTTCATGAATTCTCTACTTACCCCTATGTCTTCAAGGTTTCTATCCAATTTGTCTTCCAAAAGATTTAGTGTTTCTGTTTTAATATTCAGATCTTTGACCCCTTTAGATTTTAATTTAGTACATGGTGATAGACATGGCTCTAGCTTTAGTTTTTGGCAAATGGAGAGCCAGTTTTCCCAGCACCATTTATTAAAGAGACTGTCGTTCTTCCAGTGAACCTGCTTGACTCCTTTATCAAAGATAAGGTGGTTGAGTGTGTTTGTATCTTCTAATCTATTCCATTGGTCTTCAGCTCTGTTTTTATTCCAGTACCATGTCAATTATACTATGGTTGCTTTGTAGTATAATTTCAAGTCAGGGATTTTGATGCCTCCTGCCTTGCCTTTGTTGCTTAGAACTGTCTTTGCTATTCTAGGTCTCTTCTCAATCCAGATGAACTTCAGGAATGATTTCTCTAGATTTATAAGGTATGTTGATGGTATTTTTATTGGGATTGCATTGAATCTGTATAACAGTTTTGGGAGAATGGCCATTTTCACAATGTTTGTTCTTCCTATCCACAAGCAAGGGATGTCTTTCCATTTTCTGAGATCATCTTCAATTTCTTTTTTCAGTGTATTATAATTTTCCCTGTATAGGCCTTTCACTTCTTTCATAAGAGTAATTCCTAAATATTTCATTTTTTTGGTTGCTAGTCTGAAGGGTGTGGCTTCTCTTATTTCTCTCTCTGTGATTTTGTTGTTAGTGTATAGGAATGCTACTGATTTTTGAGTATTGATTTTGTATTCAGCTACATTACTGAATTTATTTATTATATCTAAGAGTCTTTCAATAGAGTTTAGGGGGTCTTCTACGTAGAGTATCATATCATCTGCAAACAATGATAATTTAACTTCTTCTTTTCCTATCTTTACCCCTTTTATTTCTCTCTCTTGTCTAATTGCTCTGGCTAGTATTTCCAGTACTACGTTAAATAGGAGTGGTGATAAAGGACATCCTTGTCTTGTGCCGGATTTTAAAGTCAAAGCCTTCAATTTTTGGCCATTTAGTATGATGCTGGCTGTTGGTTTGTCATAGATGGCCTTTATTATGTTGAGGTAAAGACCATCTATCCCAATTTTCGGTAATGTTCTTGTCATGAATGAATGTTGGACCTTATTGAAAGCTTTTTCTGCATCTATAGAAATGATCATGTGATGCTTACTTTTGGCTTTATTGATTTGGTGGGTTACATTTATTGATTTACGTATGTTGAACCATCCCTGCATGCCTGGGATGAATCCCACTTGGTCATGGTGTATGATCTTCTTGATGATTTGCTGCATCCTATTTGCCAATATTTTATTGAGGATTTTTGCATCTGTGTTCATTAGGGAGATTGGCCTGTAGTTCTCTTTTTTAGTTGGGTCTTTCTCAGGTTTTGGTACTACAGTTTATATTTGCTTCCAGGAATGACTTAGGAAGGATTGCTTTCCTTTCAATTTCATTGAGGAGTTTGAGGAGTGTCGGCATTAGGTCTTTTTGTATTTCTTGTAGAATTCTGCAGTGAATCCATCTGGGCCTGGGCTCTTCTTTGTAGGTAAGGACTTAATTACATTTTCAATTTCATTAACAGAGATTGGGTTATTCAGTAGTTTTACATCCTCTTGACCTATGTTTGGTACTTCATATGTTTCTAGCAATCTGTCTATTTCTTCTGTGTTATCAAACCTTTGAGAGTAGAGGTTTTTGAAATAGGTGTTGATGATCTTCTGTATTTCTATTGGGTCTGTAGTGATTTCACCTTTTTCATTTCTTATTGCATGAATTTGAGCTTTTTCTTCCCTTTTTAAAATAAGGTTGGCTAGGGGCTTATCGATTTTATTTATTCTTTCAAAGAACAAACTCTTTGATTTGTTGATTCTTTGGATTGTTTTCTTAGTCTCTATTGCATTGATTTCTGCTCTGATTTTTATTATTTCCTCTCTTCTTTTGGCTTTGGGCTTGACTTGCTCTTCTTTTTCTAGCTGTTTGAGGTGTAGCATCAGGTTATTTATTTGTATTTGTTCTGTTTTCCTGATGTGGGAACTCAGTGCAATAAATTTTCCTCTGAGGACTGCTTTCATTGCATCCCACAAATTCTGGTAAGTTGTATCTGCATCTTCATTTTCTTTTAGGTATTGTTTAATTTCTTCTTTAATTTCTTCTGTGACCCACTGATTACTCAAGAGTGTGTTATTCAGTTTCCATGTGTTTAGGATTTTTGCAATATCTTTTATCATTAATTTCTAATTTCAAAGCGCTACGATCTGATAACATGCAAGGGGTAATTTCAACTCTTTTGCATTTATTTAAATGTGTTCTGTGAGCTAATATATGGTCTATTTTAGAGAATACCCTATGTACTGCTGAGAAGAATATGTATTCAGATGTTGTCGGATGGAACACTCTGTATATGTCTATCAAGTCCATTTGTTCACAGGTGTGATTCAGTTCTGTTATTTCTTTGCTGATTTTCTGTCTGGTTGATCTGTCCCTTGGTGTCAATGGTGTGTTAAGGTCTCCTGTTACAGTTGTGTTACTGATAATTTGATTTTTCATTTCTATTAATACTTGCTTTATATAACTGGGTGCTCTGGAATTTGGTGCATATATATTTAAGATAGTCACCTCTTCCTCTTAGAGTTTTCCCCTAACGAGTATGTAGTGACCTTCTTTGTCTCTTCTGATCATTATTGGTTTAAAGTTCACATTGCAAACAGAATGGCTACTCCTGCTTTTTTCTGGATTCTTGCTGCATGAAGTATTATTTTCCATCCTTTGACTTTCAGTCTGTGAGTATCTATCTGGGTTAGATGGATTTCCTGTAAACAGCATATGGTTGGATTTTGTTTCTTGACCCATTCTGCCAGTCTGTTTCTTTTAATTGGTTCATTAAGATAATTTACGTTAATGGTTATAACTGTTACATGTTAGTTTATTGTTGACACGTTATCTTTCTGCTGTTGCATTTTTATCTTTCTGTTCTGTTTAATTATCTCCTTTGCTTAGTGGTTTTTTCCTTTGTGTATCTAAACTGGAAAGACAGAAAATTAAATCACCTCAGTAATTTTCTAGGTTGTGTTTGATGCTATTGTTATTGCTGATTATACCACTTTAACCAAAGTGACATAATTGTTCTAACTGGTTGTTCTCCTTGGTATACCAAGACTGAGATTGTCTAGAGTTCCTAAACAATACTGTAGTCCAAAGAATCAAGGACTGAGACAAGTGGGCAGCAACTTCTTATCCCCAATAAGTTGAAGTGGAAAGATCTTACAACAGATTCAGGAACCTGAAGACAGCTACACCTGGAAGACAGCTCTGAGAAAGTCATTTCCTAAGAGTTCTAAATACTAGCAATAAAGCTACTGATCAGAGACAATTTACAAGCACTATAAAATCTAAAAAATAAAATTGGAGAGACATTGAAATAAGATATAATCCTAGATATCCAGCTCACCAAAGGCAAACTCAGGGGGCAACAAAGAGTAACCAATGAAAACTAGCCACATGGAGTCTCTGAAGTGGTAATGGAAGGTGTAATGAGAGAAAAGAATGAGGCTCTAGAAAAAAGTCAAATCAGAAATAATTTATTGTATAACTACAGAGATAGTGACCATAATGAGAGACATGCTTCATAACTTGAGAGTAAATACAGACAAAAAATCCAGACAAACAAACAAACAAACAAATACCCCCAGAAATTAAGAAAATGATGGTAATCACGTATACCCAACATAGGAAAGAAATGGATCCATAAAACAGATTGAAACAGATATCCAGGAGATTAAAAATTTCATTGAGAGCATTTTCCAATGAATCAGCAGTATTTTCAGATTGCAGAAAGAGAGAACAAGAAATCAACAAAAAGCGAGCCCTACCTGTGTACCAGCACCATGAGCAGGCTGCTGCCTCCAGGGGCTAGCCAGACTCCATCTGGGAAACAAGACGAGCCCCTCCCCCCACCTAGTAAGCACCTCATAAGCAACAGGCTGTCATGATAGCTATTGAGGTGAAATGTGATTTGATGCTTGCAGTGTTTGGTGTTTAATGACTTTGTAGATCTAGAGCTGTGGTCTGATCATCTGTACAGAGGATTACGGCATGCAATATGGAATCTAGGGGGCATCTCCTTCTGAGGATGGTAGCTATTGTTAACTCCCTGTTATCTTGTTTTGAAGTCCTGTATCACTTTCATTGTTTTGTTGGGTTGAGTTTTATTCTATTTTGTTTTGTTTTGTTATATCTGATGGCATGGGCAGCTATTCAAAGATAGTAAAGTATATTATGGTAGCCATTTTGGATTTATTGTTGTGTTGTTTTGAGGTCCTTTATTACATTCATTGTTTTCTTTTATTGGTTCTACTTTGTTCTCTTTTGTTTGATTTCTGCTATGTCTGAAGGTAGCTATAGCTGTTTTGAAGACAAGAGGCATTATGGTAACCATAGTTGATTTTGTATTGTTTTAAAGTCCTGTATCACTTACATTGGTTTATTGTGATTGGCTTTGTTATGTTTTATTTTGCTTGTTTTTATTCCTTTAAAATAAGAAAAGAATTTCACTGAGACTGTATGCAGAGGAATGAAGCAATGTAAAGATAGAATATTAGGTATAAAAGGATTGTAGTTAATGATCATAAAAAGAAAAATTTCTTAACAATAGCAAGGGACCATGAGAAATCAATTCAGCAGCTGCTAGCTGATATAAAGAAGAACATAAAATTAATCAGTCAAGGAAAAAGCAGGAAATAGCATAACTGACATAAAAATTTGTTTGTAGATGCATAGTTGAAAAGTTACTTGGTAGGGAAAAAGAATTTTAGAATTCCAATTAGCCACGATTGAACAACCAACTAATCAACCAACCAAACAACAAGAACAAGAACAACAACAGAACTGCAGCATGACATATGATAGTCAAGATTCTAGAAATTCAACACAAGATAGAATATTAAAATCTGTTAGAGAAAAGAAACAAATAAAGGAAAGCCCATCGAAGTCATAACAGAGTTCTCAGTCCAAAGTCTTAGGTCAAGGAGAGATAGAGTGAAATTCTTTAAATCCTAAAAGAAAAAAACCTCCACTCCAGATTGATGCACCCTGGAAAACTATTTTTCAAAATGGATGGAGAAATAAAATACTGTCATGATAAGGAATACCCAGGGAAATTCATGACCACCAAACCAGCACTCCAAAATGTTCTGAAGGACCTTCTAGAAAGAGAACAAGGATTACAACTCCAAAAATTCTAACAAAATGAGTCTACCAAGCAAGACAAACAAAGAGAGAGGAAAAAAGGTAGCCAATACCAGGAAAATTGCATGACAATGATAAATCAATACATATCAGTTATAACTATCAATGCTAAAAGCTTCAATTTATGAAAAGTTTCAATTTATGAATGAAAAGAAACAGACTGACAGAATTGATCAATAAGCAAGATCCAGCAATATTCTGCATCCAAGCAACATATTTCATTGAAAAAAAATCCACACACTGAAAGTCAAAGGATAGTAAACAATACTCCATGTGACAGGAACCTGGAAAAAACTAAGAGTAGCTCTTCTACTTGCTCAAAATGGATTTCAAGCCAAGACTAAAAAAGAGGGACAAAGAAAATTACAATACCCTTTTAAAGGAGCAATCCAAGAAGAAGAGATAACAATGGTAAATATATATGCATCAAATACTAATGCACCCAACTATGTAGAACAAATATTAACTGAAATGAAAAATCAAATAATCACTAATATAATTGTAATGGGGGAACTTAATACCTCTTTGCCACAAATAGATCAACTTGACAAAAACAAAAACAGCGAATATCAGAACTAGACCAAACTTTTGAACAAATAGACTTAGTCCACAGAGTGTTCCACCTCACAACATCAGAATACAAATTTTTCTAAGCTGAAAAGGGGACATCCTTCAATAGACCACATACTAACTCATAGAAAGAACATGCTTAAGTAAATGCAAAGAAAATTCAAATTGTCCCATGTATATTATCAGAACATAAAGCAATGAAATTGGGAATCAACGGTACAAGAAACACCATGAAATTCATAAACACATGGAAATCTCCTGAAAAACCAATGGGTCACACATGAAATTGAAGAAGAAATGAGACAGTTTCTATAATTGTCAATAAAACATACCAGAACAACAAAAGCAGTCTTATGAGGGAAATTTATGGTGATGAATATCCAAATCAGGAAAACAGATCAAACTCAAATAAACAACCTAATGTTGAACCTCAAGCTTCTAGAAAAAGACAAGCAAGTGAAGTCCAAATCTCATATGTGAGGAAATTATAAAATCAGAGCAGGAAATAATGTAATGGGGACTAAGAAAATAATACAAAGAATCACTGCATCAGAGTTGGTTCTTTGAAAGATTAAATGAAATTTACAAACCTTTAGCCAACCTGATCAAAAAAAAAAACCCTCAAATCGGTGCAAATAGGGATGAAAAAAGTAAAATCACAAAAATCTTGTAGAAATCGAGAAGATCATGAATACCTACTCCACGAACTTATATTCTAATAAGATAGAACATGTAGAACATGTTGAAATGGACAGATTCCTAGACACATATAAATTATCAAAGCTGAATCAAGAAGATATAAAATATCTAAATAAACCAACATCAGTCAATGAAATTGAATATGTAATTAAAAACCTGCCAGTAAAGAAAAGTTCAGGCATTGATGGATTTACGTCTGACTTTTACTACAAATTTAGAGAAGGCTGGGGATTTAGCTCAGTGGCATAAGCACCTGGTTGGCAAGCGTGAGGTCTTGAGTTCAATCCCCAGTAATAAAAAAAAAGAGAGAGAAATTTAGAGAAGATATGACACTGATACTTCTCAAACTCTTTAATGAAATTGAGAGTGAAGCAATACTCCCAAATTCATTCCTGAGAGCAAGCATTACCTTGATACCAAAACCAAGAAAGACCCAACCATAGGCTATAGGTCTATCTCCCTCATAGACACAAATCTTTCCAATAAGATTCTGAAAAACAGAATGCAGCAAATCATCAAGAAGATTACATACCATGATCAAGCAGGATTCAACCCCGGAATATGGGAATGTTCAACACACACAAATCAATAAATGTAATACACTATAGTAACAGAACCAAAGGTGAAAGTCACATGATCATCTCCATAGATGTAGGAAAAACATTTGACAAAGTCAAACACCCATTCATGATAAAAACTCTACAGAAAATTGTAGTAGATTGTCTTTATCTCAATCTGATTAAAGGCATCTGTGACTCTAAAACCAGGAACAAAATAAGGATGTCCACTGTCGTCACTCTTATTCAATATAGTACTGGAAACATTAGCCAGACTAATTAGACAACAGAAAGAAATAAAAGAAGTAACAGTAGGAAAAGAAGAAGTCAAATTATCATTATTTGCCGATGATATGATACTCTACATAGAAAACCCCAAAAACTCCACCAAAAGACTTCTAGATTTAATAATCAACTTCAGTAATGTAGCTGGATCCAAAGTCAACGCTCAAAAATTAATAGCATTCCTGTATGTGAATGAAAAACTCATTGAGAGAAATTAGAGGAACAATACCTTTCACAATAACATCCAAAAAAAGGAAACAACTTGGAATTAATCTGATGAAGAAAGTAAAACACTGAAAGCTACAGTACTCTGGAAAAGGAGATTAAAAAAGTTATCAGAAAGTGGGAAGAAGGCCAGGCATGGTGGTGCTGGCCTCTAATCTCAACCCTGGGGAGGCTGAGGCAGGAAGATCATGGCAGGGTTGAGGCCAACCTAGGCTACAAAGTAAGTCATGGGCTAGCCTGATGTGAAATCCTCTCTCAAAAAGACAAAAGTAAAATAAAAGAACAGCTATCCCTTGCTTTTGAGTAGGAAGAAGCAATATAGTGAAGATGGCCATATTTCTGAAATTGTTATACAGGCTTGATGCAATCTCTATCAAAGTTATAACAGAATATCTCACAGAATTAAAGAACAATATCCTAAAATTCATTTGGAACAAGGCAATTCTGGGCAACAAAGGCAAAACATCATGGTATTATCAATAAAACAAACCCAAAGATGACTGGAATAGATTTGAAGATACTTAATCAACTCTAGACAAACTGAGCCACTTCATCTTTAACAAAAGTTCCAAACACTTTCACTGAAGAAAGGCAGCCTCCCGACTAAATAAAAACTAGCTTTCCACATGCTGATATTAAAACTAAGTCATGTCTTTCACCAGGCACTAAACTAACATTGCAGTGGACCACAGACGTAAATATTAAAACAGAAACACTGAATATGCTAAGAGATACAATAGGTAGGGCTCTTAACGACATTGGTATAGGCAAAGACCATGAAAGGCACACAGAGCCAGCAACTGGGATCTCATTAAAAAGCTTTTTCACATCAAGAAAATCCACCAACAGAGTGAAGAGACAGCACACACTGTGGGAAAAGTTTTTTGCTAGCTTTTCCTCAGACAATGGACAAAAATATACACAGAACCTCTCAAAAATTAATCTCCCCGAATTTAAAGATCCAATCCAAAAAAGGCATCTGAAATAAACAGTCACTTCTCAGATGAAGAAGGAGATACAGCAAATAAACAATTGAAAAAATGATCAACATCAATTAGTCATTCAAGAAATTCAAATTAAAACAATACTGAAATGCCATCTCACTCCAGAAAGAATGACTATCATCAAGAAATCAACAACAAATGCTGGCAGTGCTGTGGGGGAAAAGGAGCCCTTCTCCACTGTTGATAGGAGTGCAGACTGGTGCAACCACTGGGGAAATCAGTGTGGAGAGTCCTCAAAACACTAGGATGCGAGGTTCCATTTGACCCAGCTATTTCCTTGCGTGGTGTCTTTCTGAAATAATTAAACCTAACATACTACAGTGATGTATGCACACCCATGTTTATAGTGGCACAGTTTGTAATATCTGTGTCATGGAAACAACCCAAATGCCAGTCAACCAATAAATGGATAAAGATTTGGCTTTCAAAAAATATATATATATACACACACACAATAGCATACTATTCAGCCTTACAGAAAGATAGGCATGAGACATTTCTAGGTAAATGGATGCAACCTGAGAAAATACTTTTAAGTGAAATAAATCAGATGCATATATGTAACTATCACATTGTTTCTCTGATGTGAGAAACCAAAAATATAATTAAAGACCAAAACGTGTAATATATATTGTGAAGTAGAAGAAAATGTTCAAATGGAAATGGGAATGAGGGACAGGTAGGGGAAAGGAAGGAAGGGGGAAAAGAGGAAAAGAATGAAAAAAAAATGGAAGCAAAGCTTTGTAAATAAGAACATGGAGAGGGACTGAAGGGAGGGGAGGGAATAGGATAAAGAGAGAATCAAGTTATATTATGTAGCCAAATTTTATCACACTCATCAAATTCCCTATGTTGAGTGTGATCACTGTGTATATCCAGAACTCAATTAGTTTTTTGAAAAGTAATGCATATCTCATAATGTCTACAGTAACTGGATGCCATATAGCATTACAATTTACTAAGAGATTTGTTCTTCAAGTTTTCTTCCTATACTGGAAAGATATTTGTATTAGATGATGTAAATGTTACTTACAGACATTTAGATAGTGATTTCACAATATAAAGATGGCAATAAATCACATTTTACACTTTCAAAATATGTAGCTTTACTATTTTTCTTAATGAAACAGACACAATACTTTTAAACAAAGCAAAATTTGCATGCCTGTGGTTCCTTGATGTGTCCAAAGAATCTCTCTCTCTTTTCAATTTAGGTAGCACTGTTTTTGTTTCTGAAAGGATTTAGTATTGCAGTGAAATTTATACCTGAATCACTGGCAACATAGAGTAGTTTCTTTAAGGATATAATCTGAGAAATTGACATTACCATGACTTCAGTTCGTATCATTCATGACAGAAAGTTGCTATATATGTGTTCAGAAAACTTTCTACATTTTATTTTTTAAAAATTATTATTATTTTTTGTACTGGGGATTGAACTTATGATCTTGCACTTTCCAGGCAGGCACTTATGGCACTAAGCTAAATCCGCAGCCCTTCCTACATTTTAAAAACAAAAAAATTCTATTTATGTTATACATGTACTTTTAAAAATAGTAAAGTTATGGTAAATAATATGTTTTACAACAATTTATAATCTAAACTGATATTTATTATTTATGTGACGCTCATTAAAATATTTATTTTTAAATTTTACTTCAAAATAATATTAAGAAAAACCTTGTCTGTCTTCAAGTGTTTTTCTAAATGAAATTTCAGTTAGAAGATTTTTGCCTCCCACATCATGTAAGTGGAGGCCTGGAAGACTTTTAAACATCCTACAGCATACAGGCTATTCCCACACACACAAAAAGAAGGAATCAACTGCCTGTGTTCACAGTATCAGGATTGAGACTACCCCACATCATTATTTTCATAGGTACTGATATATTTGTCCTAAGCAGGGCACAGTGGCACACACCTGTCATTCCAATGCTGGGAAAAAGGCAGGAGGCAGGAGGATCGTGAATTCAAGCCCAGCCTGGGGAGCTTAGAGATGAAGTGTGATCCTATCTCAAAGTAAGTACGTAAGTAAAGAGGGGCCTAATATCCTCCATTCTGAGCGTCATAGTTATTAAAATCTTAATAAGTTTACTACAAGATTTTGCAACTTTATATTTCTTGTTAAACAACATTCAACTTTGTCTTGAAATATTAACCATCTATTTATGCAGGCCGACCAATCTCTGTGCTCTCTGAGGACCCACAGAGGCAGTGGTGACTCAGCGTAACCTTGACTGCTCAGCAGCTGGGAGCCAGGGAAGTGAACATGAGGATGCCCCTTCCGCAGAGAGGGCAGACGGGCACGGCGGTGCACCACAGCGTGCTCCTATCTGCTGTCAAGCTCGGGCTCTGAGCCTTAGTGGTGATGACCAGGACTGTTGTTTTCTATCTTCAGTTTCGATTTCTGTGATATGGATATAATAATGCTTAGTTCACACAGAATTCTACAGTGTGTGGATAAAATGTAACACTGGATAATTAATAGTTGTTATCATAAGGACAGAACTCATGCTGTGGCGCACTCATGTGAGGAATATCTTAAGTAATATTCAGGTCCCAGTGGCTAATGAGAAGGTAATGAGCCAGAATCTGCTAGTGCAAGCCCATCGCTTCGGAGCGATGTCCTTCAGGGAGCTGTCCCCTCCTCAGGCTGGAGGGACACCACTCCCGCACACTAAAGTGGTAACTGATGAGTGGCCTGACTACGGTGGTACTAATGGAGTACTGCACAGCAACATCTAGTTGAAACAGCTGTCAAATCAGGTGGCCTGGTGAGGAAACGACTTAAAAGACCTGGTTGTAAGGTGGCGTCAGTTTTCCAAACGATTCAGTGCCACCCGCTGTCATCACGTGTGGCCATCCTTTCTGATCCTTCCTGTGTCTTCCTTCTGGAGGATGTTACTTTTCACCACCATTATGCTTTACACCCAAGTGGCCCTTAAGAGCCTCTAATGCTTATTGTTGTGGCTTTGAAAGGTGACTGAATCACTGGGGCGATCCAGCTGATTTCCTATGGGGACCTGGGGACGTGGTATAGAAGGGTGCATTTCATTCCTGAGTCCCTCCCATCACCCTCTCTCTGCTTCCTGTCTGCCAAGCAGTTCAGCTGCGCATGGAAAGGTGCACCAAAATAAACCCTTCCTTTCTTAAATTGCAGGAGTCAGGGGATGGTTCCCAGCAAGGAGGGAAGTGACTCAGACACCAGCTGATGAGGATTTCATTTGCTTGGTAGACAACAGAAGCTCCGGGACAGATGCATTTTAACGAATCACCTAAAGGCCAAAAAGACTGTAGAACTCAGAGGGTTGGGCTGTTGATGAGAATTTATGCACTGTTTGGAAACTGGAAATGCTACGTTTAAAGCCTCCCCAAACCATTCCTGGCATGTAGCAGGAGTTTAAACAAAAAAGCCTATATTTAAATTTTTATCTTATGAATAAAATATATATTAAAGGCATTGAGTACCATGCCATACACAGAGTACTGCATAATAGTTTTTGTGGAAAGATAAAACATTGTGTTTGATTCATCTGCTCTGTATCTCCCCATTGAGCATACAGTAAACAACCATGGATACCGATCCTTAAATAGAAGAAATTTAGAGTGGCCCACCAAGGAGGCTGCTGCTTCTAGAGTCTGTCTGGAATGTGTGTCACAAGCCTTCCAATGAGAAATCTTTTTGTATGTGTATATGCAATATTTGGGAGGAGAAAATATTTCTCAGTGTTCACAAAATGATATCCTTTAGTATTTTGAAAATTGAAACCATGATTCTGAGAAGATTTCCTCAAATTTCCCCAAATTGCATGCAGTCATCTTAATTTCTCTTAAGAATAATTTGGAGCTTTGGATAATGTTTCCAAGGTTGTAGGAAAGATGACACGTGGAGGTAAAGGGCCATCTTCTTCCCTTGGGGCTGGGGAGGGCTGTTTCCACAAGATCTTGACTGATGCAGTCTGCTTGCAAAAACAGGTCAAGGTTTTCTGATGTTGCCTTGAGAACAGGCGAAATCAGACTGCCTTGAAAAAATTGAGATGTCAGTCTTCTCTCTTTTACATGGGAAAAATAGAAAAATACAGCAGGTTCTGTCTATTACCTCGAGATCTGAAGGCTCACAGGAGAAAACTCTACTTTTTGATGCTTCTGCTGTCATTATGTTTTCAGGAGGAACATAGATATCTGAACTCAGACCTTGACTGGTATATGAATCGGATGACATGCATTCTTGATTTTCACAGGGTCACTTTCATATCTTGGTGCCCATAGGGCAGAATACAAAATAAGATTAGAATGCCCTAGAACAGCTGTCCTTAGACTTTCACTCTAAATGTTCCAGTGAAAAACTGTTTATGATAGAAATAAAGCCTTCAGCCATGCTCACAAATAATACTAATTCAAACAGCACCAAATAAAATGTATATCACTGTAGTTTATGGTAAGTGAGGAGACCTGCACAGAGCAGAACTGGGTCATGAGGTGCTTTGGAAACAAGACATGGCAGGCTGGATGTCTGGCCACCTAGCAGGGTCCTTCAAGGTGTGTGTGTGTGTGGGGGGGTGTTGGAGACCACTATGAAGCAGCTCTGAGCAGGACTCAAATTTTACTAATTGGCTTTCTATGTTTATCCGTGAGTCTGTCTTAAGCTTAGGCCCCTTGCCTAGCAATGGGAACTGATTCATAGTAAGTGAACTTCTATGAATCACTGGTCCTGGCTGAGGCCTGTAATAGCCTGTGAGGCCAGCGATACCTCAAAGGGCAAGATAAGGCCACAGCTGCGGACACTTAGCTCTAACTACAAATAACAAGATAGAGAGTGCAGCTGCAGAAGTTACTCCTACAGTCTCACTTCTAACCATGTCTTCATGATAAGACAGTCCTACTGAATTGACTTGATTCATTACTTGGAGATGACCTTGAAGTGTCTCCCAAGGTTCTGCTCATTTCCTGGGCTTTCCTCAGTTTCTCCACCTTTTGTCCTTGGTCATAAAAGTGGACTGATCCAGAAAACTTTTTGTCTTAGCCCTCAGAGTCTTGAGCTTAGTGAAAGGGTTTTGACCCTCCTGGAGCCCTGAAAAATCATGCAATATGTCTCTCTTTATTTAACCTCCACTGTACACTCATTTGGGAGATCAGGGATCTAGGTCAGGACCTGATAGAGGGGTTTGTGCTGTTTACTTTTGTATCATCTGTAGTGGCTCTTTCACTACACTGTTTGTGTGGTTGGTCCTCAATGATAATTTGTTGACTCAGTGAAACATCATATTGAATATACCAACAAAGGACAGGGCTCAAGGCACAATCATTAAGGTTGTAAAATATGTCATGTGGTATTCTAGACCCATATGGTAGCTCAGGCTCCTCCTTCCCTGGGAGGGCAGAGAAGACACTGGGAACATTTTGGGACAAGGTATTAGTACATTGTTACATCTCTCTGCACTGAGTTAAAATTCCTAACAGGAATGTGTTTGCATGTAGTTATTTTTTTGCATAACATAGTGTATATTATACAATATAGAAAGTGAAAGTTCATCTACTTTGTTTTCATTGTGATGTTTCTTGAATGTAACTTCCTTGAAGACATTTGTGTCTGTTACACTGAGACGCAGTATCTTGCAGCAGCTACCAAAGTAGACTGTCAGACTGCCTGGGTTAGACTTGCTGGCTCTGTCAGTTACTTTGTGACTTGTTCCAGTTACATAACTCTAATGTCCTTGGTGCTCATCTTAAAATAGTGGGATTAGTGGGTTGTGGTGAAGATGAAATAAAGTTAATATATAAAACAGTACATGACAATATACATGTGTGTATATAAACAGGATAGGTAACTGTACTACTAATCTCTCTTAGTTCATCCAAAAAGAACAATTGGTGTTTTCACTGATTATTTGATCATTGTTTCATGCCTAAATCTTGTAATCTGAACAATTACTTTCAACATAACAAATTGCAATATATTAACTAGTGTTAATTTCCTACTTTTTGAAATTCTGTATCATTTTTATCCTTTTATTGTTTTCAAAATAAAAACAACAGAACATGACATATGATAAATTCTCAGTAAAAGGTAGCTAATTTTCAGGATTTGTTCTTATACTTTGCAATAGAACAAATAATCCTACTTAATGAAAACATATGCTATACCTGTTTGTTTCACATTATTTATTAGAAGCAAAATTTTGTATAAAGCAGATTTGTCTTGCCTCCCATTCAAGTACCACAGACCAACAGACTGTGGTACTAAAGTATTTGCATTAGTTCATAGCCTGTTGTAACAGATCAGCACAAATTTAGTGAGTTAAAAGAACAGCAATTTATTCTTTTTTAGTTCTGGATGTTGGAAGTCTGAAATTAGTTTCACTGGGTTGAAATCAAGGTTTTAGCAGGTCCACATCATTTTTAGATATTTGGAGGGAAATCTATTCCTTGCATCTTTCAGCTTGTTTTGGCTGTCAGTATTCCTTGGCTTGTAGCTATGTCAATCTCAGCACTGTCTCTATAGGCACAGTGTCTTCTCATATTCAGTATTTATACAGCCTTTGCTTCCCTCTTAGAGGAATATTTGAGATTACACTTAGGGTCCACCTAGATAATCCAAGAACAAATTTGTTCATCTCAATATCTTTAATCATATCTGCAGAACCAAATTTTAGTCAGATGAGGCAGCATCCACAAAGTCCAGGGCTTAGGACAAGGATACCTTTTGGGAAGGTCATTTCTGTGCTTATCACAGCTTCACAGAATGGTATCTCAGAGTGGGAATGAGAAGACTGTATAATAGACTTAGTATATTTACTAGACCATCTTTGGATGGTCCTTTCAAATGACTACTAAGTTGTCTGAATAATGATATATCTCAGCACTATCATGAAATTTACATTAATAATTATTCTGTATCATTTTTATCTTTAATTTAAGACTTTTTGTACCAGGGATCAACCTCATGACCTTGCACTTACCAGGCAAGTGCTTGAGCCACTGAGTTAAATCCTTGGCTTAGACATATTTTTAAGAAATTTCTGGAGGGAGGGTGGATCTAAAGATGATAGATCAGTAAGTAGCAAAATAGAGAGCCTCCCTGAGAGAAACAGCTCAGATGCTGGAATAAAATATCCTGGAGAGGACCAGACAGAGGGAGATGGATCCTCTCAACCCAGGAAGAAACTAAAGGGAAAAGAGCTGTTCAAATGCACGATTGCAGGGTCACCATCAGAGCAGCTCAGATTTGAGGCCATGGCGCACTTGCAGGAGCTGCCCAAACTTGTGGTCATGGCGTGCTCATTGCTGGAGCTGCAGTCATGCTGAAGTTGGGAATCCATCAGCCCAACGGAGAATGGAGCCAGTGTGGAGACCTGCACTAATCCATGGTAAGTGCTTGGAACAAGACCCTCCCATGGAAAAGGGGCAACCAATTGGATGACATATGGGAACTGGACAGGACAGGCATGAACAAGGAACAGTGGTGACATCAGTTGGTTGCTCCCTACCCAGAGCAGATTGGTGGAATCTGCTTGGTCTGGGCCATGCTCTTGGCTAGACCCAATAAGTTGTCCCAAACTGATTCTGTACAGGACACACTAACATGAGGGTAGGCCCCTGTTGGTAGACTGGCATGGAGGGGAGGAACCTGCATATGCCAACCCTGCTTGCACCTCAATGACCAACAGCAAACTGGAGAGGTCAGAAATCCCTGGCCAGCATGCTTCAGAAGAACCACAACAAACAAGGAAAGGGGTGGGACCTCCACTGTACACCTGGATGGAAGAAACCAAAAACATGACAAGAGAAAGAAATAAGAAAAAGCCCCCAGACCCCCAACCCTGTGAATACTGATCCAGGAGAGATAAATACAGGAGAGATTGAGGGCAGCAAACATGCAATATCAGACATAACATCAGTGGACATAAAGAGATATCTTTGTGACATCACAGACAAACTCAAAACTGAAATATTAATTCAAGTAAAGCAAAACATAAGAAGATTAATAAAAGAAATGCTAAGCACCTCTCAAGAAAACACAGATGGAAGAAAAGAGGAACACAAAAAAGGGGAGAAATGTTCATTGAAGAATATAAAGAAAACCTAGAATACATGAAACAGATTCAAAGAGATTACCAGGAAATTAAAAACTCCATCAAAAGCTGGAAAAATTGCCTGACAGAAACTAGAGATAGATTTATAAAACTTGAAGATAGGTTTGCAATGTCTGACAAAAGGAAAGATCTCTTAAAAATAACAAGGAAACAAGCAGTAACAACACAAAGGCTAGAAGATGACAAGAAGACCTATAACTTAAGAATAAAAAATGTGACTGAAGAAGCAGGAGTAAACACAAAGGAAATACAAAGGCTATTCACAGAAATAATTAAGGAAAACTTCCCAAGCATAGGAAAAGGAAATGATATTCAGATGTATGAGGCATACAGAACTCCAGTCACTTACAACGAAAACAGAACTACACCAAGACATATAATAATCAAGATCTCAAAATTCACCACAAGAACAGAGTATTAAAAGCCACCAGAGAAAAGAAACATATCACTTATAAAGGAAAACCCATCAAAGTCATGTAGACTTCTCAACACAAACCACCAAATCAAAAAGAGCTTGGAGCGAAGTATTCCAAGTGATGAAAGAAAATAACTTCCAACCCAGATTGATGTATCTTGCAAAACTGTTTCTCAAAATTAATGCAGAAACAAGATGCTCCCATGACAAAAAGGAACAGGGGGAATTTGTGACCACCAATCAAATCCTACAAAAATACAGAAGGATGAGAGAGAGAGAGAGAGAGAGAGAGAGAGAGAGAGAGAGAGAGCAGGATTCCAGCAACAGTGGCAGAGAGACCGCAATGAATGGGGCAGACTGTGGAATGAAGGAGAAAAGTAGACAACCAAAAGCAGAAAAATAGCATAGCAGAAATGAGGCAGAGAAAGCGGGATATAATCTCTAGTATAAATGGCCTTGATACACTAATAAAAAGAAAGACAGGGTAGATCAGGAGGTAGGGTCCATTGAGATACTCTGTATAAGAAATATAATTTACTTGAAAGAGGGTTTATGGACTTAAAATCAAATATGAGAAAACAATGCTCTATGTGACAGGAAACCAGAGAGAAATAGGGGAAACTTGACCAGCATCTGTAGATAAGTTGGAAAGACATGAATCTTTTGTACAGTGGAAAACTACTCAGCTATAATGAAGGAAAACCTTGAGGCTTTTGTAGGTAAAGGAATACAACTGGACATCAAGTCCAGGAGTTGTTGGGAACCACTTAGGTAAATACCAGGTTGCTCATCCCTCTAATCTAAAAACTGAGGGAGTTGGTGGGACCCAAATTGTATAGTGCACCCTGTGGGAGTGAAAGGGGAGGAATTGTCTAAAAAAGGAAGGCAGAGGATATTGTTAATAGTGTATCAGGATTTAAAACCCCCATTACTCACACTGCTCTATTTAGATGGATTATATTCTGTCCCATTTGTCTACTTGTACTAGATTGGAGGGCACAGACAGCTATCCCGAAAATAGCAGGATACAGTAAGGTAATCATCCTTAATTTCATCTCTTAACTTAATCTGAAGCCCTGTATAACTTACACTGTCTTATTATGACAGATTTTATTTGAACCTGGTTTGTTAGATTGCTGTTTTTTATTGACTGATTTCATTTGAATCTGTTATGATTGATAGTATCAAGTCTGAGAGTATAGGCAGCTACACTGAAGATGACAAGATTCACTAGGATACCCAGTCTGGTTTGACTATTACCTGCTTTTGAAGTCTTATAATGTCTCCAATGTTTCATTTTTATTACTATTGTTATTACTGCTATATTCAATTATACTATGCCTGATGAGATAGACAGTTCTATTGAGGATAACAAGAGATATCATAGTAACTATTGTAGATCACCTTGTATTGTGGCATTATATGACTTTTTCATTTCATGTTTTTATAGGAATTTGTTTTATTTTGTCTTGCTTTGTTTTGTTTTTCCATCTAATACAGAAAGGATAGATGTACATGTAGAGACTCATGCATGCATAGAATTTATAAACAGTTTATAGAATGGATTATGTAATGCATATTTAAATGAAAAACTACTTTGAAGAAAAAGAGACACTAAGGTACTTAGTGCTGATTCTGTAGTGTCATGATGTGAAATTCAGCAATACTATTATTCTTTGTTCAGAGTGACTTTAGTCTGTTTTGTTTTGTTTAATTTCAACATACATGAAGGTGTAGACAACTATTTTGAGGAGAATGAGAGACACTATGACAGCCATTGTTGACTTTCCTATTGTCTGGTCTTGAAGACCTAAAATGCCTTCATCATCCTGTTTGGATCAGTTTTATACTATGTTGTTTTGTATGAATTCAATGTACGTGAAGACATGGACAATTATTTAGAAGAAAACAAGCGACAGTGTGATAGTGAAGATCTCTGATTGTCTTGTTTTGAAATTTATGCGTCTTACATTGCTCTCTTACGTTATGTTTTGTTGTGTTTAATGTACCCTCTTTAAAATAAAAAAAGAAATTTCTGATACTATTTAAATATCATTTGGATTAATCCTGGCATTCTACTATTTCCTTTCCCAATAATTCTTCGACTTTGATATTACTGATATTATATTTATATTATAAATGAGAAAACTGATATTTAGAAAAGCTAAGTGTGCTGCCTAAGATCAAAACTTTGGACTAGCCAATGCCTTTTAATTTCTAAGCAAGTGTTCTTTACATCTCATCATAATGACAAATTACATTCTCAGGAAAAGTCTCTGCATTTAAAACAATATTTTTAATTTTTTAAAGAATTGAAAACTTTTAGCACTTTTTAGTCTTTAAAATATTTTAATTATGAATCAATCATTGTACTATAGAAAGGACGAATATTGCTCTGTATGTAGAAAAAAAATTAAGAAAGGAGAATTTTGAGGTTAGCTTTTTGTTTTTCTTTCTTTTCTCCCCTATACTTAAACCCCTGTAAATTTTAGACAATATGGATTTGCTATTGTATAACCCTTGGAGTTATGTTCATGTAAGAACCAGAATAATTTTGGTTTCTTGCGCTGCCCACGTACAGTATCAACATTTAAACATTGACAAATGTTGCTTGGCAAGGTTGAAAGATGAGTGAAACACTGATGATCACAGAATGATAGGTAGATGCCAAGAAACCACTGACAAAGGAAATGCCACACTGTTAGATAAACAGAAATTGGTATCTTTAGCAGACTTCCATTTTATTTAATCTATTCTCCCACCATTGTGTAATACTTGCACATTTGAAAAGTAACATACTTATAATTGGACTAGCTTACTTCCAAGGTGTTTTCTAAGTTCTTTTTAGTCCTAAGAGGGAGCAGTAACTGTAACAATCACCTGTAGGTTACACTTTAGTAAGTTCTCCACCCAATAGGGGAAAGAGGATAAAGTGATGTCATAGCCCTTTCCATGGCTTTAAAATCGCAACATAAAGTGAATACATAGACAAATGTGATAGAATTGCAGTAAACAATAAACACACAGCCAGATTCAGCCTATTTTCTATTATATGCAGAAAATGAAACTTGATGCAGCTACTTTGAAGACAAAGCATTAGATTGGAAAAGAACACTAAAATGAGGCAAAACAGGGAAATAATTACCCTAGATGTTCCCTAGGTGTCCTACACCATTCATTGAGTAGTAATTTTAAAAAACATTTGAAGTTCAAAAGAGAACTAAAATAGCACCCGAGTTATCTTGTGAGTGGAGGTTCTACAAATAAAGGGAATAAATATGCAATAGGTATTATAAAATGTTCCTTAAGACAAAGAAAGCTTCACATAAATTGAATATTCAGCTGATGAGTATCATAAATAGATTGAATATCAGCAAATGTGGTTTTAAAAAATCAAAATGCATAGTAAAAGTACATTATTTACAAAAAATGAGGCAAACGTTATTTCCACGGATGCTGTAGGTTTTGTTAAACTCTCACATAAGTATGTACGCAAAATCTATCACCTCTTTTCTAATTTTGTTAATTTTTCTCTACCTATATGCATATCTATCTATCATCTACTATGGCTTGGGTCTAGATGTCTCCCAAAAGCCTCATATAGTCCTAGGTGGGGTCTTTTCATAATGCAATACTAGGATTTAGGACTAAGAGTGCTAAGATTAAGGATAGGTAATTGCTAGTCAGTTCAGTGATTGTTATCACCCTATCCTCAGTAGTCTGGTTACAATATAAGGGACAGAAAGAGACTTGACTTGTTAATTGCTTGTTTTGCTATCTTCTGCTCATCATGAACCATTCCTCCTCTGAATTCCTGCCTGCTTTGGAGCCAGACAATTATGGACTGAAACCTCTACAAACTGTGAACTAAATGAATGTGTCCCCTTTAACTTTGAGTATCAAGCACTTTGTCACAGCAATGAGACACATAATGTCTATATCCTGTACTCTACATTACTACTGCAAAGACAACAATGTGAAATGTATCAACTATTGTACCTGTCCTACTAACCTCCTTTGACACTTGGTTTCAATATTTATCTTTTTTTTCTCTTTGAAAGAGAAAAAGAATTTGGTACCAGATTCATCTGGTGGAACATTGAGGAAAACTGCAAAGAGGAGCAGAAATAGCCCAAGAGAAAATGCACAGAAGTTACAACTATCAGATCCCTCCAAGCCATTTGGAGTTCACATCTTGCCACAGATCTCCTGGAATGTTGGACATGGAATTCAGGATTCAATATTTGCCCTGATTAATTTTAGTCTGATTTGGTCCTATTCCTGTCTATCCCCTTATTTTTACCTTTTAGAATAGTAATGTCTCTCTTGTGTCACTGACTGTTGAAAATATTCAACTTTTAAAACTTTCATAACTGTACAGGGATGTACAGTTAAGAGTTTGTCTTAAACCTCAGAGGAGACTTAAGTCTTGGACATTTCAGCAATACTATAACTGTTAGGACTTTGGCAACTCTTAGAGATGGCTAAATGCCTTTGGCATAAAGGTATGCACATGAAGTCTTTTAGGGGTCAGGGACAGAATGCTATGGCTTGCATCTAAATGTCCCCCAAAGCCTCATGTAGTTATATATGGTGCTTTTTCAGAGATGGCTAAATCTAGAGTATGTGATTTATTCATGGCAAAATGGGATTAAGGGTGCTACAATTATGGGTAGATGATCACTAAATCAGTCCACTGACTGGATTGGCACCACTCTAATCCCAGAACCCTGGATATAATACAAGGGAGCAGAAACAGGTTTTATTTGCCCTTTGCTTGCTTTATTACTTTCTACCCACCATGAACTATGTTTCCTCTGCAGTGCTTATCTGCCATGTCATCTTGGCTTTGGACCAGCAAATTATAGAGTTCAACCTCTATAAACTGTCAGCTGAATAAACCTTTCCCCTTTTAAGTTTGGGTGTTAGTATTTTGTTTTAGCAGTGAGAGAAAAGTAACTGAAACACTATCTGTCTATCTATCTATCTATCTATCTATCTATCTATCTATCTATCTATCTAATTTCCCTCTCTCTACAACCTGTGTAGCTATATACCTATGCACCTATCCAGTCATCCAGCTATCTGCCTTAGTTACTTTAGAATAATTTGTGCAGCAAGGTTAGTATTTGAGAACAACTGTATAGAAATTAAGATGCACTACATTATCAATTTATAGTGATAATATATGGTGGAAAATTCCAATTTTCATTAATGACAGACGTTAACGAAAAGTTATTGAGAGATAAATCTCCGTGGGGTACACATTAACCTTTAATAGCAAATCAATCAGCACTTAGAGCACAAAAACAACTCAAATCTCGGTACCTCAAAATAACTTCCTTATTTGGGATCTTGGCTGTGTGTTCTGGTGTGTGTGTGTGTGTGTGTGTGTGTGTGTGTGTGTGTGTGTGTGTTGAGAGAGGAGGATTAGTCATGTGTCCATCTTATCTTAGCTGGGTCACATTCTTTGAATGATAGTGGTGGAAACTTACAGGAGCAAACCCAACTGCCCAACTGCCCTTCAGATCTCTAAATGCATCACAGCTGCTGTGGGACTGGACAGAGTGATTCACATGACTAAGCCCAGGGTTAGCAAGATCAAGATACTCTTTCCATGGAAGTGATAGGAAGAGACTCAGTGTTTCTGAAAAATAATTCAAATTATCTGAAACAAACACAATATCCCTTTGCCTTGCACATGAAGACCATGGAGAAGGGAAATACAATATTTCTGGTAGCTAAACAATGCTGATCTCCAGGCACAGAGTGCACTGCAGCTTCTACCCTCTAGTGTCCTTTACAACTTCCCTTTCATGCCCCTGCAATGACTGAGGAAGTGAATGCAGCATCCATGTGGTGTGCACTGAGGTGACGTCTGGAGGCAGAGTAGACCTGGGCTATACCAGTAGAGGACCGTGGGCAGAATTCTAGTTCTGACGTGTGTGCTCCTCTGATCTGGGCTGAGGTTATTACCTGTGAGTCTCATTTTTCTAAAAGAAGACTGAGAATAATATCTTTCTCCCAGTATTCTTGGAAGAATAAACTTACTTCATGGTAATATATCTTGGATGGTGGCTGGCCCAAATTATGTACTCAGTAGAATACCTAGCATGCTCTTCTCTAAGGTTGGAGGGCTTCAGGAGGGGTAGATAGAATGGACACCGTTAGTCTCTGAGGCATCATCTCTATTTTATTGCCTCAAGTGATGCCTACCTTTTATATTATGGTTCTCCTTTCAGTGTGCCCCTGTCTCAATTAAAAGACTTTGGAAGAAGGATCACACTATGTGCTATATCTCACATAACACCCCGCACATTTACACTCTTGTAAGGCAGCATCAGGAGAGAGAGAAAACTGGACTTTGAAATTATGATATCTCTACATCAGTCTTGAGCCTGCCACCTTAAGCTGGGTCTGTATTCTCTCCTTGTCTTTTCTTCATTTCTACAGTAAGATAATTGGACTCCATCTTCTAGAGGTGTACTTGATGCCTAATAAACACTTAATGAAAATGTTTTGGGTGAAAGAATAATACCTACTTAAAATTTCAACAGGCTCTAAACTTCAATAATAAAATTGATTTAAAGCAGGGAAACAAGTGACTAAAATGTTTTGGATGAAATTGTGAGAGTTTTCTGGTGCAATAGAGAATCAAAAAGTACAAAAAGAAAAGAACAGGTTTATTGAGGATGTGGAAAGGAGCACAAAAATCTATGGCAGTTGGACTATTTCCTTCGACTGGATACCAAGAGGCAGAGGGTTATATGACCTCTGATCAGAAGTGGCACATGGAGCAGATATTGATGATGTATAAGAAACTTACTGGAATTGTCTTTGTGCACAAACAGGAAAGGAAGTTACAATTAGGGTTGAAGAAGAAGGAAGTGGTAAGCATTCCTGCTTTGGCTTTCTGCCATGTTAGACCACTGGCATGATTGTACAGTAATTTATACTAAGGCAAGAACCTTTCATTCCCATCTTTATATTGCTAGGAAAAGGGTGACGACCATCTTACTACTTCCTTCTGGACAAGGGCATCATTTTGGTGTCTAGGGGGTTGATGGGATGACAGCTGATGGCCATGTAGAAGCGGGTATCAAGTGTTTCACTTCAGACAAGGAGTTACTTGGTAAATGCTCACATCCTAGATTGAAGAATAAAAAGACAAGGTGCTAAGAGGAGGCAGGTCACTGTCATAATTAAGGGACCCAGGAAATGTAGAAGTAAAAGTGCCCTTTATCCCAATGTGTTGTTGCATCAGGGCCTTGATGAGGACGAATCTGAAAAATAAGCATGCAGTTGGGAGAGGTGGAGGTACAGGAGCTAATTATTCCCCTGTCTGAAAGGGTAAAAGTAAAGTGTGTAGGCAGGGCTTGTCCTTGGTCCAGGGGTTGAGCTGGAGAGAATGGGAAACATGAGAAATGTAAGGCCTGACAGTTCAATCATGCTTGGGAAATTATAAACTAAGGATGAATAGGACTGTGGCTGCATCTCTGTATGTGAGATGAGGTCCTAGACCCAGAGGAGTCCCATGTTTAGAATGTAAGGGATCAGGAAGCAAATAGGATAACAGAACGTGACTTAGCCGGAAAGTTGTGGCTGTAGGGCCTTGGTGAGATGGGAATGGGAGATAAGAGATGACATGACCACTCAGGATGTTGAGTCAGGGAAGTTAGGGTTAGGAGGGCACTGCTTAGCTTGAACGATGCGGAACCAGAATGGCAGTCCAGTGACCTTGGTCACCATTGAAGTTCCTAGGAGCACAAGGTAGGGGCCACTCCACTTTGGTTGTAGTCCTGAGAAATAGAGATTGAACCATTATCTGACTGGATACTCTGAGGTAGACCAAACCTTGGGATGATTTCTTGTAATGGGACTTAACTATACAGCAGTCTCCCTGGTTGTAGGAAAGGCTTTTATTTATCCAGAAAAAGTACAGACAAAGGTAAGAAGCTTTTGTGGTAGGGCATGTGTGTAAAATCTGTCTGCCAGTCCTGACCAGGGGTGTGTCCATGAAATTGATGAGTAGGAAAGGAAGGGGATATGTGTCCCTGAGGAGAGGTTTTAACATGGTGATGACAGGTATGAATAAGTCGTTGAGACCTGAGAGTGTCTGGGTCAGTCTACATAAACCCAAAGGAATCCTGACAATCGGGGTGTAGGGGAAATGGTAAAGAAGGCATCTTTAAGGTCCAGGACTATGAAGTAAGTAAAGAGTTTGGAATATGCCCTGATGGAATGGGCCCTGTTTGTAAAAGTTGTGTAGGTTGGCTGTCAACATCCACTACAGATGCTGGGGATTTAATGTAACAGCCTGAAAACTCAGGAATAACACTATACATGGCCTCTGTGTACTGTACTGTCTACAAGTACAGAGGATGTCTTACCTGAGACCTCCAGTGAGCCTTCAGGCTTTGAGAAGGATACTTTAATGGGGGCTGTGGGCCCCAAGCCCATCAGTCTTCAGCAAGAAGTCCAAGTGGAGCAGCCAGTGACAATGAAATCTCCTGTGAGAGCAGGGAATGAGAGGATGATGAATCCACTCTCTGGTGGACCACCCTTTCAGTGGCCCTTGAAATTGCAGAAGGGGCATTCTCTCTCCCAGTGTCCTTTTCATTACACTTGAAACTTGGTCCAGGAGGGGCTCAGGCAGCTCCACCTTGTCTCAGTTTACCTGTCTTAGATCTTCAAGTGTCACTGCTCACTGCTAAAAGATCGGATTGTTATTTTTACTCTTTTTGAGTCTTATCCCTGTTGTTGAAAACACAAAAAGCCATATTGAGAAGGTCTCCCTGTGGGGTTTGAGGGCCAAGTTTAGTCTTTTGTTTGGAATCTGGCCCACAGTGGGATATATCTGTCTCCTCTAAGTTTATAAGACATCTGGTTCTCTGTGCTGGCTCCTTTGAGGCCCTAGCCCTGTCTGACTGCCTATAGTACTTTTAACGGACTCAGCCATCTGTACCATTTTTTTTTTCTGAAGAAATAACTCAAACTGCCATGAGGGGTAATGGGTGATGACCAGTCTGGCTTTTTCAGGCTGAAGGGGGTTGAAGTTGTTGAATGGCACTGAGGGATACTCTGCAGAGCTTTTAACTAGTGGTCTTCAGTAGACAGCAGGCATTTTAATCTTGGGTAGGCATATGGCTTTAAGTCCAGAGGAGACAAAGGGAAAAAATCAATTAAGTATGCATGTGCCAAATAATAGAATCAACAGGATAATTAAGAGTATAGTTCTGGTAATGGTTTCCCATAAGGAGGATAAAGATAAGGTCCAGGGAATTTTAGAAATTGACATGTCATTGATTTTTTCATACACACATTTAGTTTTTACAATTGAGTAAGTATCTCCTGTGCTTCAGGACAACAGATATACAGAATTTTCAATACCATCTGATCTTTGGGGATGGCCTGTTTTATTAATTTTACCTTTTTTGTTTAGGATAGAGATCAGCTACAGTGTCATTTAAGGCCAGTTGAGTATAATTAATTATGGCCTCAATATGCATCATATAATCTTTTTCTGGAAAGGATCTGGTGGATCTCAGTAAAAGGAATATAAAAGGAAGTTATAATCATTTCTTAATTTTAGATGTTGAACATCCAGAAGAAAAGATTGATAACAGTACAGTGTAGTAGAGACAGTAAGTGTAACATAGAACATTAAATGGAACTGCTATTTTTTATTAGCCATGGGTGTTTTAACATCTGAGACAACATTTTGTAAAACATGTCTTTTAATAGGATGTCACTGAAGAAATTTGTGACATTGTTTGGACTGCTCAATATCCAACCATCTCTAAGTATAGTGATATATATATATGTAAAATACATTACATAAATTCTTGTTTAAAAATTGTCATTTGACTGGTGACCTCATATTGATTTGACTTAAATCTCTTGGTTGGAGCACAAGAAAAAGGCAGATGACTGAATCTCCAAAAAAATGTTTGTCATCATAAACAATCCCAATTTTACATTTGAAGGCATGAATATACCATAAGATCAGCGACAATGAATTGTTTTAGCCGTATGAACTTTAGTTGAGGTGTCTTCCATAAGGCTATGGAGATTATTGGGGCCTCTAATTAATGAATAAAATCTGGTTAAAGTTACCAGGTGGCCGCTTTCTTATCCATCAGTTAAAGTCTTGTCCAATCTCTCCTCACCCCAAGGAATTTTGTTTAACCAGTTTTAGCATTATTTTGACCAGCTGACAATCTAGGTGGAAGCATGATATTTATATTTATGACCCAAATAGACTTTGATTAATGTTCTGAACATGCAAAAAAAAAAAAAAGAAAAGATTGTTGAACTCAAAAAAGGGACAGCTGTTTACAGAGAAGACAAATGGACTAACATGGGCAGATGATCTTCATAGTATAAATAGACTGGACAGACAACAGATATACAGACAGACAAACATCTCACAAAATCAGAATGCACTCAAATATATTAGGCCAATTTGAACTATAATAAATAGACTAGTGTGAACCTTTTTGTAGGTTAATTAATACAGATCTCTTGAATAAGAATACCAGAAAAGGAACATAATTTATAGTTATTTTGAGATAGGTCAGCAAGGGAAAAAGGAACATCAGTATGAACTAGTTCCTAGGGACCAGTCTGTTCCTAAAAGGGGAAGATAGATTAAAGCTGAGAAGGCTGTGGAGTGGGAGGCCACCAAGCAGCCAACTGCCTAACAGGCATTTGTGGGCAGTTACCAGGTGATCAATCACAAAATGGCCACTTGTCACCGTGTAAGAGGGAAGCACAAGATGGCAACTGGTTACCATGAGACACATAACAAAATGGCTGTTGCCAGTTACATGGTTAGGGAGCAAAAGATGGCAATGGGTCATGATGTGACCTGCAACAAGATGGCTGCTGCTGATCCCATGATGAGGGACTGCAAGATGGTGGCCATTTATCCTGTGATCTATTACAAGATGGCAGTGCACTGTTACATGATGGAGGACCACAAGATGGTGGCTGTTCTTCAGGGGAGCTGGAGCAAGATGGCTGCTGAAGATCATGTGGTATGGGATTGCAAGATGGTGGTCAAATACCATGTGGCCTGCTAAGTGGCTGAAACACACCAGACCGAGCATGGTGTGCTGGTGGGGAAAATGGTGACACAGGAGCAGGTGACAAAGAAGAAGAGGGGCTATCTGATGAGATAAATGGCTTGGGTTCTGAGATTGGGGAGAGGAAGTAAAGGAAGTGTTAGAGACTGCTGAGAGTGAGGAAAGGGGAGAATGAATGAGAGAAGAACACATCCTTGAAGTGAGAAAGGCTTGAAAATAATGGATTTCTACCAACTTGCCACTGTTGTGACTAAAAATATAAATAAAAGATTAGGTTTTTGGTTTTTATAGCCTACTTGAGGCCAAGAGCACCAAGGTTATGAGCCAGGCACCTCAGAAGTGTGTTTTTTGGGGGTCAGGAAATGGTTCCCATGACCAAATTATAAGTGAGACAAGAGAACAACTTTGCCTCAGAATGTTAAGAACTTTAGCTCTCCCACCCAACCCAAGGAACATGAAAGCTTTCCTGGATTGCACCTATCAAAAGAAGTCATCACCTGTTTTGAAAGTGTGACATGGAGGGTCCCAACACTCATTCTCCTTGGCCAACACCAAGAGTGTGGGGTGGGGTCCCAGGGCCGTGAATGTAACAGTTTTGCTTCAGGCTGTTCTGCCCAAGGAACATGAAAACTGCTATCTCTGTCCAGGGACAACAACAAATAGGTTTCCTGATACAAGCTTGCAAATTTTAGGAACAGAAACAGAGAACCTCGGACAGCAGCTCACCTGTGTGAACGAAGAGGGTCAGTGTTGCATGTGGATTAGAGGCGGCAAATAAACAGGTCCTGGAGAACATAAGGATGGTTTATAGGCAGCAGAGTTCAAACTAGGAATGACTCCCAGAAGCTAATGCATTCTGCCATCTGAGTCATGACACCAAAATGTGAGTTTTCTAGTGCAATAGAGAAGCAAAACTACAAAAAGAAAAGAACAGGTTTATTGAGGACCTGGAAAGGAGCACCCATCCCATGACTGTTGGGCTATCTCCTTCAACCGGATACAGAGAGGCAGCTTATATGACCTCTGTTTGGAAGTGGTGCATGGGGCGGACATTGATGATGTCTGAGGAACTGACTGGAATTTTCTTTGCATGCAAACAGGAAAAGGAGTTGCAATTAGGGCTGAAGAAGAAGGAGGAGGTGGTAAGCATTACTGCTTTGGCCTTCCACCATGTTATATCACTGCCGTAATTGTATAGTAATTTATACTGGGGCAAGAACCTTTCAGAAATGAATTAGGCATTATTTTTAACAGCACATTATCAGGTTTCATATTTCTCCTTCCCAGAAAAACATTAATTTGAAGCCAACACTGTCCTGGGAAAAACATTTGCTGTGTGAAAAATTAGATAGAAGCATACTCTCTTTTTGAAGTAACTTGTGATTTCTATTTAACTACAAAAACAAAATCTATTCAGACAAATGCCTTTTTAAAGTTCATCATGTCAACAAAAACCCCAATTATAGTACAGGGCTTGGCATATTCAGTCTATCCTTATGAGTGATAGCTTTCATATGATAACTCAGTTGATCTGTTAGATATTGAATAGCTTTCATTGTTCCCTGCTAACTTTCAAAAATCCAGTCAGCATCAAAACATAGGGATTTTCTGTGTTTTTTTCCCTAAACAAATTGTCTCTTGACCTAGTTGTGCTATAAAAAACAACTTGAAGAAATACATCTAAACATCTTGGTCTACTCAAGTAGGAGGAATGGTTGAAATGACTATTGTTATGATTTCCTGTAGAATTCCCAGCAGGTAATTTGTGGATTTCTATGCAGTATTGCTGTTTTTATTATTCTTCTGGCACCAACTTGCCATGGGAAACATTGTCTTCACTCACTTATGAAGTTACAAAGACTTTTGAAGAGATAAGGAAGGAAGGAATGTCTCCTCCTGCTGTTTGGACCCTTGCTGTCCTGACAAATAGTTCAGCAGTTTCTTCTGGACCCTCATGACATTCCAAGTGGGGGAAGCTGGATGTGGTGAGGACTGCTGCACCGTGCCTAGACATTGTAATCTGGAACCAGAGCTGCCTGTATTTCAGGCCTGGTTTTATCCACCAGGCAATTTACTTAACATTCTTGTGGCTCAATTTCCTCATCTATGGAATGGAAATTAGAATTACCCCTGTTGAGGAGATGAAATGAATTAAGATACATTTAATGTCTACAATAGTGTCTAGTACCCTCATATGCACTGTGTAATTACTTGTTATCATTATTTTGTCAATAACATATTTCCTTGTTTAATCTTCCTTTGTTTTACCTGGAGTCCATGGCGGTTACAAGTTCATGAAGATTTTTCCCTTACCTTCTCCATTTATTCTATTTTTAGAAATATCCATTCAAATTTTGGGAAAAAAGCAGTGAACTCTTTAATAAAAGCAGTTCATTAAACAGAGAGAAATTTCTGAGCTATTTAGAGCTATTACTGTCTTTCTTCAGCTTTGATGTGTTTTATGTTTTCCTCTGGGCAGTAAACTCATTGTAGTTTACTGTAAACTACAGTAATTGTAAAAAGAGTTGTGAAGTTCTAGTTTTATATCAGAATGATGTTGGATGCATCCAGTTTCCAGAAACACAAAGTCATCAATGGAGGAAAATAATCCTTTCTCTAAATGTAAAGAATTTCCTGCTACAGGAATGAAAGATAAGCTCAGAGGATTCATCTGATAAGGAACTAAAAATGATCAGATTTTATTTACAGTGGAATTCATAATGTCTCAGGCACCTTTGGGACACCATCACATTCTTTTCAATAATTTCTCATGTGCTCTAGTATCCTTCTCTTTTTCTGGAGAATCAAAGCAGAAATGTTAACTTCCAGGGCATATCGAGAGAGAGAGAGAGAGAGAGAGAGAGAGAGAGAGAGAGAGAGAGAGACACACAGAGAGAGAGAGAGAGAGAGAGAATTGCAGACCAGTTATAGGATTTGTCTTTAAAAGTTAATGTCTTAGTGTTACAGGCAGCTGAGTTAGTTAGAAATATTACAGGCAGGCAGGCAGGCAGGCAGGACTGGGCCCTTTTGAAGGAGCCAGTGCAGAAGATCAGATACCTTACAGTCTTGGAGCAGACAGACACATCTGCTGTGGGCCAGATTCCAAGACAAAAGGCAAAACAAATGCAACCACATGCTAAGTATAAACATCAGGGACCGATGGACATTCTAAATAGGTATGGATCACTTTGCGGAGGCACCATCACTGGGAGGCACCATCCCAACCCCCTACAGAAAGAGTCACTGCTCTTTAAGCATGCCCACGTATTATGTGACTCTTTCCCCATTGTCCCCGATTTGGTCAATTTTACCTGAACAATTAATCTTATTGGCTGGCTAGCAGTGTCCCATCCCATGCCTTCCTTTCTAGTTCCCATGTTTTCCCCAATTTGGGCTTGTCTCACCTCATGGTTTTGCTCTATAAAAGTCTCTAGAAAAGATAGACTCTGGCAACCCACTGGGGACCCCTTACGTCTCTCTTGGACAGAAGTGTTCTTTCTCTCAATAATTATATTATGCTGTTAACCTCTGCTGTTCCTAAAATTCATTTTTTGATTTTAGAGAACACAAACTCATACGGGACATCTAGTAGGTTGGGTGTTTTCCCTATATCATTAGGATACACTTATTTGAAAACTACCCTAGATGGCTTTTTAGAATAAAGAAAATGAGACACAAATTGCCTGGATGATTTGATGGAAAGAACAGTTTTCTTTATTTGAAAAAAAATCAGCATGGATGGAATTAATATGTCCTGAAATACTTTTTAGGAGGCAGCCTGAGACCTTTAATACTGTGCAGCAGAAATCCTTCATGTCCATGGTGGGTCTGGTTTGGCACATGTGTTTGGAAACGAGGAAAAATGCGGCCGGGGTGGGATTGTAGTGGATCCAGAGCATGAGGCCTGCCTTACAGGCCATGCCAGGATTTAAAGATTTAAAAGTAATCCATGCTGGAGAAGGCAGAGTCCCTTGGCCAGGTTCTGGTGGAGTGTTGGAAGTATTGCTGTCATTCTGTTGACTTGTTCCTTTCCTTGAGTTTAGGATGGGGGCAGGAACTTGCAGCTGCTGGGTGCATTGCTTGGAATATTTTCACTGTGCTGGGAGTGAAGTGCAGAGGTGAAAGACTGAGTCCTGTCTTTTTTGTGGGAGCATTTAAAAATATCTGCCTATTCTCCATGTTCATGACCAGGTCCCAGGCAACTTTCCTCTGTGCTCTGCTCAAGCTCCTGTGTCAGCCTTCATGCCTGTCCCTCCTTGAGAGCAGTGAAAATAACTGACCTCTTCTAAGGGTCATTGTGAGCATGACATTCCGCTTTATTTGGGTCTGGGTCTGCCTCTGATACTTATTTTGATCCCTATTGGGGAAAAGACCTTGAGGTTTATTTTTAAATACTTGAAAACTATGATAAATTTTGAAAAACAAAATAAGAGTGAACTTCAAACTAAAATTCTCCATAATCCCTACACTGTTTCTAAAACTGGTGTGTGTGTGTGTGTGTGTGTGTGTGTGTGTGTGTGTGTGTCCTAGCGTGTATCAAAATTCACCACAATGTTTTGTAGGTGGTTTAATAAAAGTGTTTTTATCATACACTATTGATATAGGGGAATGAAACTCAAACTACTATTGATAGGGTTTTTGGCGTGAGGAAAGAGAAAAAAATATAGGGGAACAGTAGCTTTTTTTCTAAGGACATAGAAAGAATTCCATGACTGCCAGGGCCTGGCTTTTTGTACTGGAAATGTGGGGCATAGGACATACATATAATTTTTGACTGGGGTGGCACTTAAGGCGGGCATTGCTGATGTGTGAGCAGCCGATTAGAATTTTCTTTGTGTGCAAAGAAGAAGGAGCTGGGGAAGAAGCAGGAAATGGTAGGCATTCCTGCTTTGGCCTTCCGCTTTGTTAGACCACTGCCATAATTTCTACCGAGGCAAGAACCTTTCATTCCCGTCTTTGTATTGTTAGGAAAAGGGTGAAGGTTTTTTTTTTTGTTGTTGCTTATGGTTTTTTTTTTTTTTTTTTTTTTACTACCTCCTGCTGAAAGGGAGTGCCATATTGGGGTTTAGGAAGATTGATGGGATGATGGTTGATGCCCACACAGAAGCTGGTGCCAGGTGTTTCAGCCAGGACAACTTTATCATTGGTGAATGCCCATATGCTAGACTGGAAAAGCAGAGACAAAGTGTTATGAGGAGGCAGGCCACTATCATATTTAAGGACCCAGGTGAGGTAGAAGGAAAGGTGCCTTTGATTTAGATATGTTATTTTATCAGGACCACGATGAGGTAG
Source organism: Cavia porcellus (assembly GCF_034190915.1). NCBI lineage: Eukaryota > Metazoa > Chordata > Mammalia > Rodentia > Caviidae > Cavia > Cavia porcellus. Next base: position 3,670,205 of record NW_026947493.1, read on the forward strand.
AATCATCACCATGGTGAGGTAGAATTCTGAAAAATAAGTGTGGGGTTAGACAGAGTGAAGTTATGAGAGGTGGTTATTTTTATCCTAAAGGGTAAAAGTTAAGTGTAGGTATGTACGGCTTGTTTCTGGTCCAGGAGTTGAGCTGGAAAGTATAAGAGGGGTGGGGGAGGGCTGTGGCTGTGTCACTATAAGGCAGATAAGAGCCTAGGCCTTTAGGGATCTCACGTTTGACTAAACAGCTGAGGTTAGAGAGAACTAAGACAGTTGTCACATAGAACAACATGAAGACAATCTTACACATGATGTGGGAGTCTTTAGGAAAGATTGTTAAGAGTCCTGCAGTAAAAAGATAATTAATAGAATGTAAGGAATTAGGAAACAAATTGGATAGCAAAACATGACTTATCCTGAGAGGTGTGGCTGTGAGGTCTTTGTGAGACAGAGACGGGTGGAACAGAAGATGAGATGACCACTCAGGATGGTTAGGTTCAGGGCTGGGAGGGCACCACTTAGCTTGAGTGATATGAAACCAGGATGGGAATCCAGCAACTTTGACTGCTATTGGGATTGCCAAGAAGACCAGGTAGGGGCTGCTCCACCTTGGTTGTAGTCCTGTGGATTTAGAACATTTGAGATAAGTTCATATACATGATGAGGTGAGTGTACTGTAATAGACTGATCTAATGTAAACTTCATAGCTTCCTGTGTCAGTGGGGCTGCAGCCACAAGGGCTCAGAGACAAGGTGCCCATCCCTTACTGTGTTGTCTACCAGCTTTGAAAGTAGGTTACTGCTTGAAAAGAAGATCTCTTCTTGTGTCCTAGTAATCTACAGCATTGTGTCCCTGGGAGGTATTATATAGAGTGGAAAAGTTGGGTGAGGTCAGGGAGGGCAAGAGCTGGAGCCCTTAGGAGAGTGTCTTTCAATTTTTAAAAGGAGGCATGTATGGGCGTAGTGGGGTCTAGGGGTTCTGATAAGGGGACCTTAGAACATTTGTAGAGGGGTTGAGCTAGAGGTGCAAAGTTAGGAATCCAGAGATGAAAGAAATTAGCTAAAACTAGGAAAGATGTAACCTGCTGTTTAGTTGTGGGCGCCTGGAGATCTCAAAGAATTGCCTTACGATCTGTAATGATGGAATGAGTGGTGGGGGTGAGACAGAGACTTAGATACCCGACTTTTGGGGAAACCATTTGGGCTTTATCAGGAGAGACCCTGTATCCACCACTGGCAGGAAAAATAAGGAGACTAGCTGAATGCTGCATGGCTAACATATGGGATGAAGAACATAAGAGAAGGTCATCTATGTATTGAAGGAGAGTGCTAGGTTTGAGATCAAGTTCTGCAAGGTCAGCAGCAAGAGCTTGGCTAAAGAAGTGAGGACTAACCCTGAACCCTTGGGGGAGCACTGTTGGAGTAAGTTGTTGAGACCTGAGAGTGTCTGGGTCACTCCACGTAAACGCAAAGAGATCCTGATAATCAGGGTGTAGGGGGATGGTTAAAAAGGCATCTTTAAGATTTACAACTGTAAAGTGAATGGCAGATGGTGGGATATGAGAGAGCATGGTATAAGGGTTTGGCACTGGGTGGATTGGGGTAACAGCACTAGTGATTATCCTAAAGTCTTGCATTAGGTGATAAGACCCATCAGGCTTGAGTACCAGGAGAATGGGAGTATTATAGGGTGAATGGATAGGTTTAAGAAAACCATTGCCTAAAAGGTGCATAATTATAGGCTTAAGTCCCTGTAAATGTTTGGGAGCTATGGGATATTGGGGAATGCAAGGAAAAATTGAAGGATCCCTGAAACAAGTTAAAATAGACATGGCATGGGTAGCATGTGTGGGACTGGAAGTATCCCAAACTATGGGATCGACTAGAGAAGATGGAAGGGAAAGGGACTGTTTTGCAGCACACTGTGAGGGTGTTTGGAGGAGTAGAGCTGTGGGCAGGGAAAAGGTAAAGGAGGAGTTAAGCTTTTGAAGGAGACCCCTACCTAAAAGGGGTGTGGGACATGTTGGAATTACTAGGAAGCTATGGGTAAAGAAGAGAGTCTGGAACCTGCATGAAATAGGCCCTGTCTACAAAGGCTGCATAAGCTGTCAACACCCACTACAGAGACTGAGGACTTAATACAAGAGCCTGAAAACTCAGGAAGTACACTATAAGTCATCCCTGTGTCTACAAGTACAGATAGTATTTTTACCTGAGACCTCCAGTGAGACTCAGAGCTCCAAGAAAGATACCTTAATGGGGCCTGTGGGCCCCAAGCCCCATCAGTCTTTGCAGCAAGTCCAAGTAGATCAGTCAGTGATGAGTCTGGCAGTGATGGAATCTCCTGTGAAGGCAAGGAGTTAGTGGATGGCTTACCCACTTTCTGGTTAGGTTAGGATAGTCGCTCTTCCAGTGGCCCTTGAGACTGCAATAGGGCAAGACCCCAAAGGAACACTCTCTTGCCCAATGTCTTTCTTTGTTGCACTTGAAGCATGGTCTGCTAGGGGCTCAGGCAGCTCTGCCTTGTTTTGGCTTTTCTGTCTTGGGAGCCCCAAGAGCTACTGCTAAGAGATTTCTTTTTTTGTGCCTCTTTCTCCTCTTTTTGAGTTCTTTCTCTGTTGTTGAAAACACAGAAAGCTATATTAAGAAGGTCTCCTTGTGGGGTTTGAGGGCCATGTTCAGCCTTTTGTAACTTTGCACAAATATCAGGAGTAGACAGAAATAAAATAAGAGTTCACAACAATCATCCCTTCATGAGAGTCTGGGTTTACATTAGTAAACTTAATTAAGGTTTCCCTAAGCTGATTCAGGAACACAGTTGGATTTTCATTAGTCTCCTGGACCTGTTGTAAAAGCTTGTTATAGTTAGTATGTTTGTGAGCAATTTTATTAAGGCTCACAATTAGACATTCAATCATGTATTTTATAAAACCTTCTCCATTTTGGTAATTCCAGTTAGGATCCTGTTCTGGTGCTGCAGTAGGCTCAGGGTCATTTTCAGTGGTATTTTCCTTATGTCTGCAATTGGCTTTTTTTTTTAGCTGCTTGCCATAACTGAGCTCACACTTGTGAGCTGAGGGTAGAGTTCAGAATCACATAAATATCCTTAAAATGTAAATCATAACAATTAGTTATAAATTTAAATTCTCTGATATAATTCTGTGGATCAACAGAGAAGCAACCTAACTTATGGCTAATCTGAGATAAATCAGAAAGGGAGAAAGGTACATATATATTAACTGCCCCTTGGGGCCAGCCTGTTCCTCAAGTGGGAGCAGATGTTGAGGTGGAGAAGACTGTGGAGTAGATGGCCACTGAGTGGCCAACTATCTGGCAGGCATTTGTGGGCAATTACCTGATAATTGGCCTCAAAATAGCCACTCATCACCATGTGACAAGGAAACACAGGCTGTTGGTGGGTCACCATGTGACCTGCAGCAGGGTGCTCATTGCTGATCACATGAGGAGCCACAAGGGGGCGGCCATTGACCCTGAGACCCATTGCAAGATGGTGGTTCCCTGTCAGGTGGCGAAGGGCCGTAAGATGGTGGCTGTCCTCCATGGGAGCTGCAGCAACATGGCTGCTGCCAACCATGTGGCCTGCCAGAAGGCTGGAACCCCCAAGACCACTTGGTGAGCCAGAAGAGAAAATGGCAATGTAGGGAAGGGAACAAAGGACCCTCAGATGGAACAGACAACTCAGGTGCGGGGCATTGAGAAGTTGGAGACTGGGGAGAGATGCTAGGGGAAGGACTGGAGGCCATTGTGAGTGAAGGAGGAGGAGAGGATGGTGTAGGGGGTATAGAAACCTTTGGCTGAGAAGGCTGAGGGGTTTGAGCTTGGGGATGGGGGGGCAGTAAAGATGGGGTTATATCATCTAAGGCTCTTGAGGGGAGAAGGGGAGAGTTTCTGGTACAGCAGAGTTAGCTAAAAATGTTTGAGCTACTGTACATGATTTAATGAGAGAAGAGCACGTCCTTAGGGTAAAGAAGGTCTGTACATTTGGAATTTCTGCTAACTTGTTGCCAGTGTAACAAAAGTCATAAATTTTTGAGAATACAGGGGTCAAACATCCCCTTTTTAGGTCATGGGTTGCTGTTAAGCTCATAGGTTGGCCAAGCCTCCTGGAAGTAAAAGATTAATTGTTTAATTCTTATAGTTTTCTTTCAGCCAAGGTACCAAGATTATGAACCAGGCAACCCAGAGGTGTGTTTTTTTGAGGAGGGAAAAAGTATTTCCCATGACTGAATTAAAAGTGAGCCAAAAAGGACAATTTTATTTTAAGGTGTGAGAGCTCTGGCTCTCTCCCAAGGAATGTGAAAATTGTCCTTGATCATGCTTAACAAAAGAGATTGTCACTTATTTTGCAAGTGTGATTAAAAATGGCTCCAACTCAAACCCATTGGCCATCACCAAAAGGCACAGGTTGGGATCCCAAAGGACCTGAGTAACTTCTCTGCCTTGGACTGTCCAAGGAATGTGAGAACTACTACCTTAGTCCAAAGACAGAATGGGCAATCCAGTGTGGGCCTGGCTCATAATAACAGAAAACCCTGGACAGAAATTGGCTCACCTGAGGTGAATGAAATTAGGCTGGTGTTGTTTGTAGGCTGGTGGTGACAAGTTGAGCAGCTCCTGTGTGTTGAGAAATGAGGAATTAATCCAAGATACAGTCCAGTCCATGAATTAGCAGGGGGACTCAAACTGGAAGGACCCAAGGAGTCTCTCACACTGCCTTCCTGGTTGAGGAACCAAATGATAGGGTTTTCGGTGTGAGGAAAGAGAAAAAAAGGAAACAGTAGCCTTTATTCTAAGGACACAGAGAGAACTTCATGACTGCTGGGGCCTGGCTTTTTCTACTGGAAATGTGGGGCATGGGATATATATATATATATATATATATATATATATATATATATACTTTGTGCCTGGGGTGGTGCTTAGTGCCGGCATTGCTGATGTGTGAGCAGCTGATTGGAATTTTCTTTGTGTGCATACAGGAGCTGGGGAAGAAGTAGAAAGTGATAGGCATTCCTGCACTGGCCTTCTATTTCATTAGACCACCACCATAACTGAGGCAAAACCTTTCAACTATATGTCTGTTATGAGTTTTTATTCTCCAAAATCAAAGAATTAGGGGCTGGGGATTTAGCTCAGGGGCATAAGCTGATAGGATTATTTCCAAAAGATGAAAAATATTTCCAAAAGATGAGAAGTATAAAACAAAAATTGGCCTTTATTCTGAAAACACAGAGAGAGATGACAGCACCCCCCACTGCTGGCATCCAGCGATCTCTCCGGTGGACACGTGGCATGGGGGTATGTAAGTAGCCTCGGTTTGGGGTGGAACCTAAGGAGGGCATTAGGGATGCACAGGTAGCCCATTGGTCCTAGGTTTGGTGCCATAGGTAAATTTCCAGGGGTGGGAAGATGGCATCACAGGTAAATCCCTAGGGGCAGGGGAGATAGGGGCTTCCTGCGTCCCGTTGAGGCTTTCCTGGCTACAGGGTCCTGTATGGACCAAAACCCTTTCATATCCCATCGTATGATTATTACTATGAAAAGGGGCAAAGATTTCTCTCTTTAACTACTTCCTGCTGGCAGAGGGCACTGTAATGGAGCCTAGGGGAGTCGATAGGATGATGGTTAATGCCCAGATAGAAGCTGGTGTCAGGTGGTTTAGCCAGGACAACTTCACTGGTGAAAGCATGTATGTCAGACTGGAAAAACAAAGAGACATGAGGAGACATGGCACTGTCATATTTAAGGACTCAGGTGAGGTAGAGGGAAAGGTGCCTTTGATTTAGACATGTTCCACGATAAGGCAGAATTCTGAAAATTAAGTGTGAGGTTAGGGGAAATGATGTTATGGGTGGTGATTACTCCCCCATCTGAAAGTATAAAAGTTAAGAGGTAGGTCGGTAAGGCTTGTCTCTGGTATGCATGATGTTGGAGTCTGTAGGCAATAGTGTTAAAGGGTCCTGCTGTAAAAATGATCATTTATAGAATGTAAGAAATTAGGAACCAAAGTGGATAACAAAACATGACTTAGCCTGTTAACTGTGGCTGTGAGGCATTTGTGAGACAGAGATGGGTGGGCGACAGAAGATGAGATGACCACTCAGAATGATCAGATTTAGGGCTGGGATGGCACCTCTTAGCCTGAATGATGTGAAAACAGGATGGCAGTCTAGCAACTTTGATTTAGGCATGGGTTGCTGTAACCTGGTTTTTTTTTAAATTTTATTTAAGAGGAAAAAGAGAAAAACACAAAACAAAACAAAGCAGTGTAAGGTTACACATAATACAGAACTACAAAAAAAAAAAAACAAACATAACAGTAAGAAATCACCTGTTAATAGATTACATATTATCATCTTGGAAATAGTTGCTCAAATCACAGTATCAAAGAATACAAAGTAGACATTCAAACAGAGAGACTGCAAACAGCTGTGTTCAATGATCCAAAAACATTAATATAGTCAGCTATTTAACACCCCTAAACACACTTGCTGTTATATCCGTTAGAGCTCTTTTTTTCCCCTCCCTCTCTTTGTTACAACAAAATTTACACATTTTGGATTTTATTACTCCTTAGTTCTTATTACTTTTTTTGGGGGGGAGAGAATAAAGTCAAATATGGCAAAACAAAGCTGTCAGTCAAAACCAAGGATAGACATAGCACATGATATAGAACGGAGTATAAGGTTATCAACAATGGTTATCAACGTTGTCTCTTGTTTCCTTAAAAAGAATTGTCTATCTCATTAGATATTATAAAGTTGGACAAAACAGTAGAGAACAAGACCAATAAAACTGAGGCATTGTAAACATTACAGGACTTCCAAAGGAGACAATAGTCAAACCAGAATGGGCATCTTTGTGAATCTTTTTGCCTTCAAAGTAGTTTCCTATACCCTCAAACTTGATACTATCGCACAGAATGGAACAGAGTCTAATCAGTCAAAACAAGATCATGGGAGTATTACAGGACTTCAAAACAAGTTAATAGGAAATCAAAAAGAGTTACTATTATATATCCTAATTTTTAAAATTTTTCCCCTTAATTAAAATAAACATAAGAAATAACTAAATAATTTTTTTAAAGAATAAGGGAGAGATTGAGATAAAACAGGACATAACAATATAACAATAGAGGTCAAAGCATGACTGTTTCAGCAACCTCGTGCTTCATCACCAAATAACCCGATTTAATAGTAGTTACCATAGTGTCTGTCTTTTTCGTTGAAATATTTGGATAAAACTTCATATACTTTAGTTTCAAATATTTCCATATCAAGAAGCCCAGAATAAAGCCTTTCTAATTAATAAGTGAAAATTTTATAAGGCTTCAAGGCCACATAATGGGGAATCATGATTACCACATATTTTTATATATTTGAATCATTACTTACATTAGGGAAACTATTCGGTATTCATATATGTGAGATTGGTTTATTTCACTTATGAGTATGGTCTCAAGCTGTGCCCATTTATTGATAAATATCTCAATGCGATCCTTCTTTATAGCTGAATAATACTCCATTGTATAGAAATACCACAACTTTTTTATCCATTCCTCAGTTGATGGACACTTGGGTTGTTTCCAAGATCTGGCGATTACAAATTGTGCTGCTATAAACATAGGTGCACATATATCACTGTGGTATGATGCTTTCAGTTCTTCTGGGAATATGCCTAGAAGTGGAATAGCTGGAATAAATGGGATTTCCAGTCCCAACTTTTTGAGAAATCTCCAGACAGATCTCCACAAAGGCTGTACCAGTCTACACTCCCACCAGCAGTGCAGGAGAGTTCCTTTTTCCCCACAGCCTCTCCAGCATTTGTTGTTGGTTTTCTTGATCCTGGCCATTCTTTCAGGAGTGAGATGGTATCTCAGTGTGGTTTTAATTTGCATTTCTCTAATGACCAATGATGATGAGCATTTTTTCATGTATTTATTTGCCATTTGCATTTCTTCATCTGAGAATTGCGTATTCATCTCAGATGCCCATTTTTGGATTGGATCTTTGAATTTTGGAAGTCTGAGTTTTTTTAATTCTTTATATGTTTTGGACAAGAGTCCCTTGTCTGAGAGAGAGTTCACTAAAATCTTTTCCCAGTTTGTGGGTTTTCTTTTCACTATGCTGGAGATTTCTTTTGACATGCAGAAAGATTTTAATAAGAAGTGGTCCCAGTTATTGATTCTGGGAAGTATTTCCCGTGCGGTTTGAGTCCTGTTCATGAATTCTCTACCTACTCCTATGTCTCCAAGGTTTCTACCCAATTTGTCTTCCAATAGATTTAGTGTTTCTGTTTTAATATTCAGATCTTTGACCCATTTAGATTTTAATTTAGTACATGGTGATAGACATGGGTCTAGCTTTAGTTCTCGGCAAATGGAGAGCCAGTTTTTCCAGCACCATTTATGAAAGAGACTGTCATTCTTCCAGTGAACCTGCTTGGCTCCTTTATCAAAGATAAGGTGGTTGAGTGTGTTAGTAGTTGTGGTTGTATCTTCTAATCTATTCTATTGATCTTCAGCTCTGTTTTGATTCTAATACCATGTTGATTTTACTACTGTTGCTTTGTAGTATAATTTCAAGTCAGGGATTGTGATGCCTCCTGCTTTGTCTTTGCTGCTTAGAATTGCCTTTGGGATTCTAGGTCTCTTCTGGTTCCAGATGAAATTTAGGAGTGATTTCCCTAGATCTATAAGGTATGTTGATGGTATTTCTATTGGGATTGCATTGAATCTGTATAACAGTTTTGGGAGAATGGCCATCTTCACAATGTTTGTTCTTCCTATCCATGAGCAAGGGATGTCTTTCCATTTTCTGAGATCATCTTCAATTTCCTTTTTCAGTGTATTATAGTTTTCACTGTATAAGTCTTTCACTTTTTTCGTAAGAGTAATTCCTAAATATTTCATTTTTTTGCTTGCTAATGTGAATAGTCCAGTTTCTCTTATTTCCCTCTCTGTGATTTTGTTGTTCGTGTATAGGAATGCTATTGATTTATTAATGAGTATTGATTTTGTATCCAGCCACATTGCTGAATTTATTTATTGTATCTAAGAGTCTTTCAATGGAGTTTAGGGGGTCTTCTATGTAGAGTATCATGTCATCTGCAAAGAATGATAATTTAACTTCTTCTTTTCCTATCTTTACCCCTTTTATTTCTCTTTCTTGCCTAATTGCTCTGGCTAGTACTTCCAGTGCTATATTAAATAGGAGTGGTGATAAAGGACATCCTTGTCTTGTGCCTGATTTTAAAGTAAAGGCTTTCAATTTTTGGCCATTTAGTATGATGCTGGCTGTTGGTTTGTCATAAATGGCCTTTATTATATTGAGGTAAAGACCATCTGTTCAAATTTTCTGTAAAGGTTTTATCATGAATAAATGTTGGTCCTTATCGAAGGCTTTTTCTGCATCTATAGAAATGATCATGTGATTCTTATTTTTGGCTTTATTGATATGGTGGATTACATTTATTGATTTGCGTATGTTGAACCATCCTTGCATTCCTGGGATGAATCCCACTTGGTCATGGTGTATAATCTTCTTGATGATTTGCTGGATCCTATTTGCCAATATTTTATTGAGGATTTTTGCATCTGTGTTCATTAGGGAGATCGGTCTATAGTTCTCTTTTATAGTTGGGTCTTTCTCAGGTTTTGGTACTAGAGTAATATTTGCTTCCAGGAATGACTTAGGAAGGATTGCTTCCCTTTCAGTTTCGTTGAATAGTTTGAGGAGTGTTGGCATTAGGTCTTCTTTGTATTTCTTGTAGAATTCTGCAGTGAATCCATCTGGGCCTGGGCTCTTCTTGGTGGGTAAGGACTTAATTACATTTTCAATTTCAGTAACAGACATTGTGTTATTCAACAGTTTTACATCCTCTTGATCTAGCTTTGGCACTTCATATGCTTCTAAGAATCTGTCTATTTCTTCTGTGTTATCAAACTTTTGAGAGTAGAGGTTTTCGAAATAGGTGTTGATGATCCTCTGTATTTCTATTGGGTCTGTAGTGATTTCTCCTTTTTCATTTCTTATTGCATGAATTTGAGCTTTTTCTTCCTTTTTTTAAATAAGGTTGGCTAGGGGCTTATCGATTTTATTTATTCTTTAAAAGAACCAACTCTTTGATTCGTTGATTCTTTGGATTGTTTTCTTAGTCTCTATTGCATTGATTTCTGCTCTGATTTTTATAATTTCCTCTCTTCTTTTGGCTTTGGGCTTGACTTGCTCTTCTTTTTCTAGCTGTTTGAGGTGTAGCATCAAGTTATTTATTTGTATTCGTTCTGTTTTCCTGATGTGGGAACTCAGTGCAATAAATTTTCCTCTCAGGACGGCTTTCATTGCATCCCACAGATTCCGGTAAGTTGTATCTGCATTTTCATTTTCTTTTAGGTATTGTTTAATTTCTTCTTTAATTTCTTCTGTGACCCACTGATTACTCAAGAGTGTGTTATTCAGTTTCCATGTGTTTGCGGGATTTTTGCAGTATCTTTTATTATTAATTTCTAATTTCAATGCTCTATGATACGATAACATGCAAGGGATGATTTCAGCTCTTTTGCACTTGTTTAAGCATGTTCTGTGAGCTAATATATGGTCTATTTTAGAAAATGATCCATGTACTGCTGAGAAGAATGTGTATTCTGATGTTGTTGTGTGGAACATTCTGTATATGTCTATCAAACCCTTTTGTTCACAGGTATGATTTGCTTCTGTTATTTCTTTGATCATTTTCTGTCTGGTCGATCTGTCCCTTGGTGTCAATGGCGTATTTCGGTCTCCTTTTACAATTGTGTTACTGATAATTTGAGTTTTAATTTCTGTTAATAATTGTTTTATATAACTGGGTGCTCTGGAGTTTGGTGCGTATATATTTAAGATAGTTATCTCTTCCTCTTGGAGTTTTCCCCTTACGAGTATGTAGTGACCTTCTTTATCCTTTATGCTCATTGTTGGTTTAAAGTTCATGTTGTCTGCAAACAGAATGGCTACTCCTGCCTTTTTTTGGATTCCTGCTGCATGAAGAATTGTTTTCCATCCTTTGACTTTCAGTCTGTGAGTATCCTTCTGGGTTAGATGGGTTTCCTGTAGACAGCATATGGTTGGATTTTGTTTCTTGATCTATTCTGCTAGTCTGTTTCTTTTGATTGGTGCATTGAGACCATTTACATTAATGGTTATTACTGTTAAATGCTGGTTAATTGTAGGAATCTTAACTGTCTCCTGTTGCATCTTCATCTTTCTGTTCTGTTTAATTATTTGCTTTGCTTAGTGGTTTTTTTCCTTTGTGTATCTAAACTGTCTTTCAATATTTTTTGCAGGGTTGGTTTGGTGTTCATGAAGTTCTTCAGCTCTTCTTTGTCATGGAAGTATCGTATTTCACCATCTATTTTGAATGATAGTTTTGCAGGATATATCATTCTAGGTTGGAAATCATTTTGCTTTAGGATCTGGAATACTTCACTCCATGCTCTTCTTGACTTTATTGTTTGTGATGAGAAGTCTGCTGTGATTTTGATAGGTTTTCCTTTATAAGTGATCTGTCTTTTCTCTCTGACAGCTTTTAATAATCTATTCTTGTGTTGGATTTCTGGGATGGTGATTATTATATGTCTGGGTGTAGTTTCATTTTGGTTATGACTATTTGGAGTTCTATATGCCTCACTGATCCTGATGTCCGTTTCTGATCTCATGCTTGGGAAATTTTCAGCTTTTACTTCTCTAAATATCCTCTTGATATCCTTTATGTTGTCTCCTTCTTTTTCATTAATCCCTATCATTCTTATGTTATTCTTCTTTGCATCGTCTTGCAGTTGTTGAATTGTTGTTTCCTGATTCCTTGTTATTTTTAAAAGATCTTTCCTTTCCTGTTCACCAGCTGCAATCCTGTCTTCAAGGTCTGAAATTCTATCTTCACTTTCATTAAGGCGGTTTTTACAACTTTCAGTGGAGTTTTTTATTTCCTGTATATCTCTGTGCATCTGCATTATGTATTCTGTTTGTTTCTTATATTGCTCGTCTAGGGATTCTATCTTTTTGTTTAGGTCCTCCAATTTTTTATCTGTGTTTTCTTTAGATATATTTAGAATCTCTTTCATTTCTTTTATCATTTCTTCTTTTATCTGGGAGATTATTTCGAGTTTGAATTTCTTTAAAGCTTCCTGGAGTTGCTTGTCAACTTCCGTGGCTATTGTGTCTGATATATGAGGTGGATGGGATATATTTTCTTCTAAATACATTCCTCATAGGGTTTCCTGAGATGGGTTGGAGGTTTGAGGTTGTAATTTGGTCTTTCGCTTTGTCATTTTCCTATATTTCTGTGTTTCAAGTGTTATTTGAAAGCTTCCTCAGGATCTGTTGAAAATCCCCTTCTATGTTTGGAGCTACTGAGACTCTGGCACCATGCTACCCCAAGCCTTTGGGCCTGCAGAACCAATGGTCCTCCTCTGCTTGTTCAGAACTCCGCAGTTCCAGACAAGCTGGGCCTCAGGGACACTGTGCGCCCACCTGCCCCTTGGAAGCTCCACAGCTCTTTAATCGCAGCCAGGTTAGGGTACTCACCACAGGCCGTGGTGCCTCAGGAGCCTGTGATCCCTCCCTGCTTGCAGAGATATCCACAGTCCTCCAAACAAAGGTAGGAGCGACAGCAAAACAGGCTGGGCTCGGGGGATAGTGTGGGCCTGCCCACCCGTCGGTAGCTCAGCAGACCTCCAAGTGCAGCCAGGATGGGGAGGCGGAGGTAGTGGTCTCTAATCCCCTGCTCCACTTCACTGCACCCGGACGCCTGGGGGGTCCAGAACAGTCTGAGATTTGGCAGAGTGTGCTGAGCACTCACCATAGGCCGAGGTGCCTCATTAACCTGCGATCCCTCCCTGCTTGCAGAGATATTCAGTCCTCCAGACAAAGGAAGGGGCTTCTGCAGGCACTCCAGATCTGCCCAGCTCCTCCTCTGCACACCGATGGCTAGGCGCGGCTGGGCTTGGGGGATAGTGTAGGCCCGCCCACCCGTCGGGGGCTCAGCAGACCTCCAAGTGTAGCCGGGATGGGGAGGCGGATGTAGTGGCCTCTAACCCACTGCTCCACTTCACTGCAGCCAGAAGCCTGGGGGGTCCGGAACAGTCTGAGATTTGGGCAGAGTGTGCTGAACACTCACCACAGGCCGAGGTGCCTCAGGAACCTGTGATCCCTCCCTGCTTGCAGAGATATTCAGTCCTCCAGACCAACCTGGTTGTATCAGCAGTTTACCTGGTTGTGGGAAAGGCTTTTATGTATCCTGAAAAAGTATAAACAAAGTGAGAAGACAAAATGTATCTGTCAGTCTTGACCAGGGTTGTCTGACAAATTGGTGAATAAGAAAGGAAGGACGTGGTCTTATATCACTGAGCAGAGGTCCACCAGCAACAACAGGTGGTAGCTTCTGAGGCCTCAGTGTGTCTAAGTTAGCCTGTATATTTAGGACTGGGACCTGTATGAAATAGGCCCTGTTTGTAAATGGTGTAGATTGACCATCAATACCCATCATAGAGATTGAGGACTTAATATAGCAGCCTGAAAACTCAGGAAGAACTCTGTATATATGGCCTCTATGTACACAAATATAGAGAATTATCTTACCTGAGACTTTAGTCGACTTGGACTCTGAGACAGACACCTTAAAGGGGGCTGTTGTTGCCCTGAACCCCCTCAGTCTTCAGCAGCAATTTTTTCAGCGATAAATCTGGCAGTGTCGGCATTTCCTGTGAGGGATAGAAGTTAGGATGGCTTACCCACACTCTGGTGGCTAGGACAGTCCAGCAGTCCTGGAGTAAGGTCTCAAAGAATGCCAGGATGGGGCACTCTCTTGCCCAATGTCTTCTGCTGCATTTGAGTGTGGCCCATGTGGGGCCAGCAGCTCCACCTTGTGTAGGTTTACCTGCCTCAAAACTCCAAGTGTCAAAAGTGTTAAAATATGAAAAACCATATTAAGATCTCTCTAAGGTTTGAAGGTCAAGTTTTGCCTTTTTGTTTGGGATTTGGACTACAGTAGAATTAAATAAGTATGTAGGAGTTAAGTATTGGCATTTGAGATCAGAGAGTAGGCTTTATCTGAATGGCACACTGCTTTTTTTTATAGGGTGCCATGTGGAATTAACAAAAAGGCTTTGATTGATAAACAAGGCTGGTAAAATTATCAGGTGGCCAATAACCTTGATTAAATGGTTTGAGAATTGTAATAAAAAATAGCATCTTTTGAGCAGAGCTGAATTGTAAAAAAAGCATGCCTGAGCGGAGCCGCTGAGCTGCTGTTTTGTGGCGTGCTGGCAGAGCAGGCCCAGGGTGGGGGTGGGGTGAGCATCAGCATGTAGCACGCAGGGGCGGGCTGGGACTGCCCCCGGAAGTGTGTAAGGCGGCAGTGATGACAGCGCACTAGGGAGGGAGGGGCTGGGATGGTGCATGGGGGAGGGGCTGGGAGGTGGCCCGATTCAGCACAAGAAGCTGGAACTGCTCTCTGGGCGCAAGGATTAGAAAGCCAATTTAGGAACACAGCTGGGTTTTGATTAGCCTCCTGGACCTTGTTTTAAAAGTTTATTATAGTTAGTATGCTTGTCCTGCTCTGGCACAGCTGTAGGCCCAGAGTCATTATCAGCGGTGTTTACCTTATGTCTGTGATCAGCTTCTTCTCGAGCTTGCCACAGCTGATTTCGCTCTTGTGAGCTGAGAGTGGCATTTAGAATCACATAAACATCCTTAAAATGTAAATCATAACAATTAGTAAGAAATTTAAATTGCCTGATATAATTCTGTGGGTTAACAGAGAAGCTACCTAATTTATGGATAATCTGAGATAGATCAGAAAGGGAAAAAGGCACGTGGATGTTAAAAGTCCCTCGGGGCCAGCTTGCTCCCGAAGCGGTAGCAGAGCCTGAGGAGAAGATTCCGGAGCAGAGGGCCATTGGGCAGCCATCCGTCTGGTAGCCGCATGTGAGCAATCATCTGTAGAGCAGCTACAGAGCTGCTGCCGGTCACCCTGGGAAACACAGGCAGATGGCGTCTCACTGTGTGCCTTGCAGTGAGAGGACTGCTGTCGGCAGCACAATGAAGCATCATGTGCACTGCAACAGGGCGGCTGTTGCAGTTCACAAGAGGAGCCACAAGGGGGCGCCTGTTGACAGTGAGGCCTGTGCGAACATGTCAGTGCCTGGCCACGTGGTGGAGGGTTGTAACATGATGATTGTTCCCGGCGCAAGCTGGAACAATCACGCGGCCTGCTGGAAGGACATAGTGACTGAGACCTAGTATGGTGGGCAGGCGGTGAGAATGCTGTAGGGGATAGAGAATTCTCAGGAGAAGAAGAAGTCGGAGACTGTGAGGAAGCACTAATAGAGGGATTAGAGCCGCTGGGAGAGTTATGGGTCCCGGAAGGTGGAGAGGGAGACGATCGCACAGCAGGAGATAATGGCAAGGAACCATTTTGGGGGTAGGGAGGTGGCGGCAGGGAAAACACCGGGGGACAGGACGGAAAAGTTTGTGGCATGGTAGAGTTAGCTAGAAGTCTCTGAGCAGGAGTACAAGACTTAATGAGAGACAGGCGTGTTCTCAGAGTAAGAAAGGCCTGAATATAAGGGAGTTCTAATAACTTGTCACCAGCCCAACGGAAATCATACAAGTTACTGAGAATGCAGGGGTTAAATGTTCCTTCTTTGGGCCAACACTTACTGATAGGTGGGTAGGTTGGCCAGACCTCCTGGCAGTAAAAAGTTAATTGTTTAGTTTTTATGGTACTTTTAATTTTTTGAGTATGTAAATTGGAAATTAGGCATTGTAAAGGCGTCTTTTGGGAGTTAGAAAATACATTTCCCATGACTGATTCAGGCAAGAAATAAGCCGGTGGCCCAGAACAAGCCGTCACTTGTTTGTGGCACCACATAGCTGCTAAGGTTCCAAAAACTCCTATATTCCAGTTGTCACCGAGAGATTTACGAGTGGAGCCCACGTGGAGTCAGTAACAGTTTTGCCCATGAAAGCACGAGGCTTTAAGGGAAATGAGGGCCTTTCAGTGTGGGTGGGCCAAAAATCTCTGCTTTGGGCTATTCAAACCCAAAGAACGTGAGAGATTTTAGAGTGTGGACACAGGTTAGCTCAGAAAGAACCCTGCCCTGGGCTATCCTAAGGACATGAAAATGCCACAGACCCATGTGAACAGGGAGAACAGTCGACTGGGGCTGCCCAGTGCCAAGAGTTCCCTGGGGAGTGCTCACCTGAAATCAATCTGGCCGATGGTGAGTGCAGGCGGCTGGTGACAAGGACGTCTCGGGAGAGGAAAAAGCTCAGAATTAATTCAGGATGTTATCTGGTTTGTGAATTGGCTGGGGACTCAACTGGGTGTGTCTCAGGAGTCAATTGCCTGCCCACTGAGTCACGGCACCAAATGATAGGCTTATTTCCAAAAGATGAAAAGTATTTCCAAAAGATGAGAAGTATAAAATAAAAAGCGGCCTTTATTCTGAGAACATGGAGAGAGATGACCAGCACCCCCACCGCTGGCGTCCAGCAATCTCTCCAGCAGACACGTGGTGTGAGGTTATGTAAATAGCCTCGGTTTGGGGTGGAACCTAAAGTGGGCATTAGGGATGCACAGGCAGCCCATTGGTTCTAGGTTTGGTGCCATAGGTAAATTTCCAGGGGTGGGAAGATGGCGTCACAGGTAACTTCCTAGGGACGGGGGGGATAGGGCCTTCCTGCTTCCGGTTGAAGCTTTCCTGGCTACAGTGTCCTCTCTGCACCAAAACCCTTTCAAGCACCTGCCTTTCAAGCAGGCTTTCGTGAGTTCAATCCCTGGTACCGATTTAAAAAAAAACACAAAATCATAGAATTAATTAATTCTAGGAACAATGGAGGTTAAGAAGCATATGTATTTGAGAGAAAGAAATCTTCTGTCTGAGAGGGACAAAGGGGTCCCCATCAGGTTGCCAGGGACTCTGTGTTTCTAGGAACTTTTATAGAGTAAAAATCATGAGGTTAGATGGCTTAAAGATAGGGAAAAATGGGAATCTGCATGGTGGCATAAGGTGGAGCAGAACTGTGGTCAACCAATAAGAGTAATTGCTCAGGTAAAATTGATTAAATTAGGAACAAATTGGGGGAGCCAGTCATATAGTAAGCAGGCATGCTTAACAGCAGTGATTCTACCTGTATAAGGGTGGGATGGTGACTCCTGACTTCCTCAGGGTGGTAGAGAACTATTTGGATTGTCCAACCAGGATGTGGTTGTATTTGTTTTGCCTTTTGTCTTGAGATCTGGCTCATAGCAGGAGGTGTCTGTCTCCTCCAAGGCTGCAAGGTATCTGAATTTCTGCTCTGGCTCCTTTGAGGGCCCAGCCCTGTCTGACTGCCTATAATATTTCTAACTAACTCAGCTGCCTGTAACACTATGACTTTCTGGATCAGTGGTTCAGGCAGATCCTGGCTGGGTGTCTTTTCTGCTCTGTGTGGTGTTGTATGAGGTCACCTGGAAATTTTCACTAGTGCCTAGCTTGGTCTAGAAATAATCCAAGGTAACTTTACTCCAGTGATTTGGCCACAATGGCTCTGCTGCGTTCCTTTCTCATATAAGATGCTCTCAGAGTCTCTCTACCTGTTTTCTCTAGCAGTAGTGGAAAACCTTACATGGTAGCTTGTGGCTTCAACAATGAAAATTCCAAGAAGTAAAAAAAAATGTGAAGCTGCCTTTTTCTCAGAAGTGAGGAAACCAGCATGAAGTCACTGCTGGCCAGAGCAGACATAGAAAATGCTCAGCTAGGTTCTCAGGGAATGGTGTCAAAGGACTAGAGCCACCTCTAATCTGTTGATGTCCTGCCCTTTGGTCACAAATGATTTATGTTTCTCTGACATACCCCCATTATAGATCACCTAAATCTCATCTCTCCACATCAGGAATTGGCTGTGCTTTTTAGATATTGCCAACTGCCATCATACTATCATAGCAGAGCTGAGTAGTTGTGACAGAGACCTCATGGGCTGCAAATTGAAATATTTGCTATCTGGCCACCTCCTGCTATCAGCGCTACCCATGGGATTTCTCCTAAATTATGGCAAGGTTAATGAGGCATGACTAGCCCATTGCATACATTTATTTCCTTGCTGGTCATAGTGAGGATACCACATATCTCTGGTATCTGATGGTGGCTCAGAGACAGGGTAATGTCAGTAAACAACGGATCATTTGAAGTGGGTCTGCAGGCACTAAGCAGTCACTAGTGCATAACAATTCTAAGATTTAGCTGATGAGGCAGGCCGATTGCTGCAAGCTCAAGGCAGGTCTGGGCTACACAGTGAGACCCTGTCGCAAGAGCATAAAAAATGAAAAGATAGAAATGACACCAGATTAAAATATATATAAAAATCTGAGAACATTTTGCCAATTCCCTGACTATGATCCATTCCCTCTCCTTAGGAAGACTTTTCTATGGCTCTCGGTCTTATCCTCTGGGCTTTTGGTTCTGGATTTCCTGGCTTGTTTGAGTATTTTTCTCAGCCTGCTTTCTGCTCATGGAAAGTTGAGATCCAGTGGTATCTCTGTCCTTTCAGTCCAAGCTAATAAAATTCTTTTATAAATCTTTTGGACTTCTTAGGTATCAACTTGTAATATATTTCTTTAGACAAAAGTTGCACCAATACAATATTTCTTTTTTAGGCCCCTGTTTTCTTTTGAAGACATTTGAGATGCTGTAACTGGATAATGCCCTAAGGATTCTAAAATGACTATCACTCAGCTAAGCAAGTCTGCGAACTCCTAAGATTCTTAAAAGTCCTACTAGACATACTCTTCAATATTTGAGAGTGGTTCTAGGGCCATGCCTTGAAATCTTTACCTTGAAGTTAAGCTTTGCCAATGGTGCCCTGGATTTAATCTTTGCCTTGAAGCTATTTCTTTGAGAATATTCAGGTGGAAAAGATTGGGGTAAGATACACTTATTTTCAAACAAAGTGACTTCTTCATTTGGTCTGTACATTCTGTTGGGAAACTAGATGATTTTTCTTAAAGTTCATCAATGTTTTCCCTAACATATTGTCACAGGCTACTAAAAATAAGTTGTAACTTCTACACTCTGTCTGGAAATCTCCCTAGCCAAATTCAAGACTACATGAGGTGCTCTTTCTATTTGCCACATGGTCATTGTTACTAAACTTTCCACCAGTATGTAGCTTCCTCACTCTGTTCAGAATCCCTTTTCTGGCCATAAATGGTATGTTTGATTTTGTTTTCTGTTAAGGGCAGCATACTATTTCTACATACTAAATTCTTATATATGTTATATATTTAATGAATAATTACATCATTCCCTTTTTATTTTAATCTTCTGCAACTTGAGATTCATTTCACTGCAAAAACAAAAATACAAATTGTCCTTGCGCAGTCTTGGATCTTTTCCCTACAATACCTTGAGTTCTGTATATTCTCATGGAGCTAAGATTTGTATTCTAAAGAATCTCTAAGTCAAATAAAATTGTTTCCATCTAAATTATTTCATACAATTGTTTGTTTCTTTGTATGCTATAATCTGACAGGAAAAATATTGAGAGATAAAAGGAAATTACATATAAGAAGAGTAGAAAGTTTATAGGCAGTTGCCTCTTTATCTTTGGTCCAGTTTGGATAATACCATAAGAAACACATTGTATGTGTATATATTATGATAAATAGCCATGGCACACAGTGTGGGCTTTTTGAAAAATCTGGAGGGGATTCTCTATTCCCTGAGGATTTTTCACCAACTAGATGGGCAAACATGTGACCTGAATATGGACTGTGTGTCTAAACAACTAATTTTTGCTGGGTGGCAAATATAAGCTTTTTATTAATGGTCTGAACTTACTGCCACCATTTTTCTTAGGCTTGTTGTCTTAGTTATTCTTGGGGAGGAGTTACAATGGGAATGGTAGAAAAAAAGAAGCAAAAGGAGAGGAAAAGGAGGCAAATATATCAGAAAAGCAAGAATCAGGAAAGTTTTTTCAAAATACGCATACATAGCCCTTCCAGTAGGAACCATTAGTCTTGGGCCGTTTGATGGTCCTCATGGTTTGCTGTATCTTCCTCGGTTTGATCAGATAATACTATTTGCTTCAATTTTTTCCAGCTTATGGTTGGACACTGGATCTCTAGTTGGAAGGACTTCTACTACAGAACTTTGAACAAGTTACTTCTACCTCTCTGAAGATCTCATTTAACACCCAACTTCCCTATCTAACCGAGGAGTTTCAAACACTAGAATAGGTGTGAAGTACTTGAATACTCTAATAGACTTTAAAGGTCCTTTCAAAGAGTGTTGAAAGACTTTCTTGCTAGGAAACATACACCCATGTTGCCTGTGTTCCTGAAGGGAGTGTGATTTAAAGCACAACTCCCAATTTCACTCTTAGCTGTACCTCAAGTGTGGGTGGCAGCTACTCTGTGTTTGTGAGATATTAACCCATTATGAAAGGCAGCTAAGGAGATGTCAAAATTCAGTAAGGCAACCGTTAGTTCCTCTTTCTCTTTGACAGTTGAGTTGGAGTCATGAAGATAATTTTTTTGGAGAGGGCCCTTAGTGTACGTTGAACCTCCCCAGTCTGCAAAGACACCTTCTAATCTGTTGTCTGACTGGCTCCTAAGAAATAGCTGCATGCCAGAAACCTACAGCTGTCTGGCTGTGACTGTGGGGAGTAAAGAGAGTGTCACAGTTACTACGACCTGCTCAGAAATGGAGATTTTGATGATATTTGATGAGATGATTGCAATTTGCTTATCCAGACTCTGTGTGGCCAAGGATGTACCCTCTGTTCCAAATGAGGTCACATGCTAGGTTATACATTGCGCAGGGGAGGGCAGACTTGGAGTTTTCCTAAGAACACCACAAGAGAAGGGCGCTGGGTGTCAAAGCACCTACATGTGAGTTCAGTGATGGTGGGATGTGAAAGGGCTTCCAAGAGTCTCTGAAGTATGTTATGAGAGAAAAGTACAGCTTTAAAGATCTGTCAAACTCAGATAGCACCGAACTTATACTACCTCAACAATACTAACGGAAATGAGATCTTTCATGACCCCAGCCTCCTCTCCCACCCCATCTCAACCCCCAGGAGGAGCAGAATCTCCGTACATGGCTGGGAGGAGGAAAGGAGCCTTGTGGGAGGGAGAACAGCAGGTGAGCACCAGGCTGGCACCAGGCCACCCCCTGCCCCTGCAGACTGCTGGGAAATCTTTACAACCTTTAATTCTTGATGAAGTGATAAGTTTATTAGTTTTGTTCAACTACAGTTATATAGGTATATATTTAATCATATGAAAATATGGAGAAAGATATGGAGGCTTCCCAAGTGTTTACAGGAGAATGAGAAAAAGAGCACTAGGTTTAAAGTGGGGTAGGAAAAAGTCAGGTTATTCGTGTTGCACCAGAGGAGTCTTGATTTCAACACATGTTTGCAGAAAACAGTGTTGCAAAACAAGTGTGAAAGTTGAAGAACAATACTGATACCCTCAAGAGCTTCTTTTCAGCTCTCTTCTCTGCTCACCTTATTTTGCAATGTACTTTTTAACTTCAGCTGGTGTAATTCTTCACTATTTCTGGACCTGTCTTCACAAATAACATGTCGGGTAAACTACTGAAGTGTTTATCTAGCTTTTAGAAATGTAGGCAAAAGTTGGGAGCTATACCTAATTTCAGAAGTCCTACCAGCTCTGTGGGTGAGAGAAAGTGCCTACAGATAATGAGGGCTGAATCTTTCCTCACACTAAGCACTACATTTTAATTCCAGAGACTGTCTGATTAATCTTATACTAAAATATGTGAGCAGTAGCTAGGATAGATTTCTCATTGGCCTGACTGCAGACAGTGTCAAGATAGCAGTCTAACATTCTCATCAGGATCAGTAATTGACTGGAACAAATTCTGTGGGGAAGACCTTTGAGAGACTGCGAAGTCTTTTTATTTTGTAAAGCTCTTTCTTGCTGCATTTCCAGCTGTTGAATACTGCTGGAGGTGCTTTGGTTGAACTCAAATAATTATTTGCTAAAAAAAGTCAAGGAGCAGAAAAAGAGATGCCAAATTATTTACCTTTTAAAAATTTTTAATTTTTTTATTGTTCTGAACTTCCTGGAAATGATCTTGGGGCTTTTCCTTTAATTACATTCAGGTTTTCCTCAAATGAAAGAGAAGTTGTGCTAATGAAAAAAATGTCAATATGGATATCACACTTGCATTTGTAACTGTTATAACCTAAGCCCCCTAACTATCCTAAGTCTGTTCTAAGGTATAAGCCCACCTGCTGCTTCCCCTCCCCTTCTCCCTTCAAATCTAACTAGGTTAAGTTTTAACTTCCTAAAGGCCATAAAACAAAGGCCTGAGGTAATAGCTCCTGATAACCTGAGTCTTCCCTACCCAAAAAGACCCGGTAGCCCGTCACAAATTGTGTTAATTGCATTAGATTGTATTAGATTGTACATTCTTCACAAAAATAGCTTCATTTATATCATAGTAATACCTGTAACTTGTCCTTACTGTAAATGTGTGTTTTCCTTTCCCTCTGGGCAAAAGATTGATATGTTAATCAATGCTCTCCTCTGTAAAGAATTGTAAAATCTTACCTAATTGATATGTTAACCATTGTTGCCCTCTACAAATAGAACAGTTGTGGTGCTAAAGTAAGGTAACTAAGGTTGTTAATTGCTGTTAGACTTCTCTATTCTTTGCTAAGAAAAACAAGATTTCTTCTTATCTAAACTTGCTAGTATGCAGGGAGACTTACAATTGCCCTTTCTGCTTTGTAGTGCGTCACACCCTCATCGCCCTCCTTACATTGTGTGACCAGCAGCTGTTTGTGGATTTACAAGATAAAAAGTCCTGACTTTTAGCTGTGAGGTGCGCAGTCTCCAAATTGGCTCCCGGAGACTCGTCACCAGGCCTGGATTTTACCTAATAAAGCCTTTGCTTCTCAAATTTTAATTTCTTGCTTTCTTGGATTTTATACCGGGGTCCGAGTTATCACAGTAACCTTTTTATCTCTTTGTGTTGCAGTTTACAATATGACTTTTTAAACAGAACTGTAGACAAATGGTTATTCCTTGGTTTTGAAGTGATCGTTTTAATAATTTTCTTCATGAACAGATCATAATTTTTGTAAAGCACAGTTTTTAAATAAAAACTCCACTCTGGTAGGTGCACATCTAGGGCCCAGCCCATGGCCTTCTCCCCAAGGAATGGACTGTCCCTGTCCACACTAGGTTTGCACACAGCTCTTCTCTGGCTTTAGCATTGGACTAAGAGAAAAATTTCTATTTGAGTTGGATCAATTTAGTTTTTTACCAGGAATTTGGAACCAGGATTCAGGAATGCTAATATGTTAGTCATCTTACCTGTAGGAACACAAATTCCTGAACAGAGGCTGGCATGATGGGATGGCCTGTTTTTGTTTTGTCTTTTTCCTTTTTATCAGTACCGGGGATCGAACTCATGATTGCCTGCTTGCAAGGCAGGCGCTTGTGCCGCTGAGCTAAATCCCCAGTCCCTGGATGGCCTGTTTTGAGTGGGGTGGCCAATCACAGTCATCATGGTTTTGAGAAAAGTGAAGTCAGCATGCTGAGTGATGAGAGATGAGACGTGAATGGAGACAGTGATGCAGCAGACAGTGTGAGGGGAGTTGTTTTGGTCTCAGATGGCTTTCCTTGGATGGTTCTGGTCTTTGGTGACTCTAGTGATAGGCTTTTCATTTCATGACATATCTCAATATCCTCACAGTATTTTGTTCTTTTTGGCTGTCCTTTATCCTTTTTGATTTAAGTGAATTTCTACTGCGTACAACCAAAAAGTAAAATTCACCGAGTCATTTATCCAGTTGCAAAACCAAAACTGAACCAAGACGCTAACCCAAAATTTGACCAGCCGACAATCTCATTGGCTGACCTCACTAGTAGCCAATTGTATAGAAATACACTTTTGGTGCCAGCTCAGCAGTTGCAAAAAATGTATAGCTTTTATACTTTGATTTACCATTGTTTGTTATCTTTGTCTTAAATCATCTGCAGAGCAAAAATCACAGCTTTCCCAAGCACACACTAATAACTAATATAAATATCCAGCCCAGGAACCAGGATCCTCTAACTATGTCTCCTTTTTTCCACCACACTCAGAAAGACTGAGACTCAAATCCAAGCTCTCCTACTGACTGGGTGTGTGATTTGTGGTAAATAACAATGCTATAGATTCAATTCATGCATATATAGAATGAGAACAACAGATTAACTTCAGTTTTAGATTAAGAACATTTGGAAGGAAAATCTTTGGTCTCAGGATTATCTAGCAGCATTTTTCATGGTTTGAAGACTGATGCAGAAACAGCTGGCACGACAGCTTTCGTGTCACCTTCTTCCCTTAAAACATGAATCTGTTTTGTTAGTGAACGCAAGCCTGGAGACCACTTTTACCAGTCTCCTTTCTAACAACGTTATTCTTGCTTACTCTAACACGTGAACTGGGCACAGTTTCAGTGGTTTATACATATGTGCATGTGAGTAATGCCTCAGTTGGTACTGTACTCAGCAACCTGAGGAGACAGCTTAATCGTCACAAGAGCCACCCCAGACAGGGACCAAACCTCATTCTATCATGGGAACCTATTAAATAATCACTACCAATGGTGATGAGAGCTCTGAAAAGGAATGAATAAAGTGAAAATATGAATGTCACAATTCATCTGCTAGAGTCCTTGTGAATGGCTTCTCACAGAGGTGGCATTTCAGCCCCTCTAGGCGGAGGAAGAAGGTGGGTGGTCAGGCTGCTGAGCAGCAAGTGCAGTTCTATGATTTAAGGTCATGGAGGGAACGATGCTTCACCCGGATGAAACCTTGAACCAGGAAAAAGCTTGATATCTTAGAACAACATAAGGGAGGCCAATATGGAGCCCTTCCCTAGCAAGTATGCATGCAGTGTCCTTTTACTATTCTGAAATGAAATTCATATGTATAGATATACATTTTAAATACACGAGATGCCTTAATTAGAATACAAAAGAGATGCAGAAAGAAGTAAATGTATTAAAACTAATAACGATTTCAATGTGTGCAATTTTATTCACAAGTATTCTAGAAGGTATAATGAAGTTGTCTGAGGTCCCCAAGAATCAAATCATTGTGAATGTGACACTTACAAATGTACTGTAGTTCAGTCGTGTCAGTTTCATGAGCTGAGTTTCCATGGGTGACAGGATGTTCCCATGTGGAGAACAGTTTTTTCCTAAATTTTTGAACAAAGCAAGGCAAGCACAAGTTTGTGAGTTCAAGTTTGTGAGTTCAATCCCTGGTACCAATAAGTAAATAAGTAAGTAAGTAAATAAATAAAATCTCAGGGTTTATACACACATTATATCTAAGACTCACTTTCCACTAAAGAAATCTATTTTTGATATTTATATTTTCACAACCAAGTTTATAATTATTTGGCTATCTCATTTTAACTGGTCTTCATAGTCACTGCCTAATTTTTTATGTTGCCTTATTCTATTTTTGAGTGGTTATTTTTCTTCTATTTTTTTCAAGAAGATCATAAGATGGTTTCTTTCTAGAGATTTGGTGACTTTTAGGGTAAGACTGGATAAATACAGTCATCTCCCCATATTTGGGGATTCAACCAACCATCAGTGGAGGAAAAAAAGTGCCTTTCCTGAACATGTAGTGACTTTGTCATTGTGTCCTAAATGATAAAGCACAGCACTTATTAACATAGGATTTACAGTACTGTGTTGGGTATTATATGTAATGTAGTGATGATTTAAAGTGTGTGGGATGATGTGTGTAGATTACATGAAAGCACTGTGCCAGTTTATGTGAGGAACTTGAGCACCCACAGCCCCGGCCTGCACTTCCTGCTTCCTGGTCTTCCTGAGATGAGTTTCTCCGCTGTGTCTTATGTGGCCACCAGCTGGTGTCCTGCCTCACTGCAAGCCCATGACAATGGAGCCAGCTGCTTACAGCCCAAAACTTCTCAAATTGTGAGCCAAAATAGGTCTTTCTTCTTTTGAGTGGATTCCCACAGGTATTTTGTCATGATGATGAAACGCTAACACAACTATTATTCATGTTGTTCTAAAATGGCAATTTTAAGAAACAAGTGGTTTCTTCAGCTCTGTTACAGGGAGTAGCTTTGTTAGTCCTGCGACAGTCTCTCCTAGCCTCCCTTAGCAGATCACTAGGTACCTTGGAGGGTTGGGCAGGAATTTATTCTTCTTATTCAACCAAGAGGTTGTCTTAATTTGTCTGGGTTTTACTGAGTAGTTACAGATTTTTAGCTTATAACACATGAAAGGAAGAGGAAGTCATGATCCCCAACATTTGAATATTTGAGGAACTCAGTGTTTTCTTGAAGAGGTGGAGAATCCATAGAAATAAACAAGGAGCCAAGTAAAAGGCAGTGAATAATCTAATGCTACACATCTGACAGACGTTACGTGTTATAAGTGAACAACTGCTTTTACGATATTGTATGTACACTCATACACATCTTCTATCCGTAAGATTCTGGTAACTATTTCATTTTGACTTAGTAAGTGTCCATCTTTCTTAAGGAAATTGGAAATCTGAGTGTGACTAAAGCACTCAAGGAGCTTATGGAATGACAAGAGAATCAGTCATAAGAAAATAAATGCAAGATATAGGCTGAGAGTGGATGGCACAGGTTGCTTGAGGAGGTGATGTCATTTGGATCTTCTCTGGACAGATGCACAGTGGAACAGAGTAGAGGGTAAAACTTCGGGCTGAAGGTAAAACACCAGTGTATTTATCAGTGCTGTAAAATTCATCGACACAGAGGAAGAGTTGGTACCTCGCAGTATGTTTTGCACATTTGGTACACAAAATTATTGCTTGATTTGATTTTAATGCATCTATTTTTGTAACTTTAATACTTGGGAAATTCCCACCGTACTGCAATTCAGAGAAAGTAGCACAGAGGTGATAATTAGAAGTCAATGTGGATCAATCTAAAAGGTTTTATAATGGTTAATGCTATGTGTCAGGTTAACTAGGCCACCCTGGGTAAACAGGCAGTTGGGTAAACATTTGGGGCATGTCTGTGAGGATGGTTCTGGATAACTGTGACATCTGAATTGACAACCTAAGTGAAGCAGAGACCCTCCCTCACACCCAATGTGGGTGGGCCTCACCCAATCAGCTGGAGGTATGCATAGCACAAAAGGCTGAGTAAGGGAGAATTGAGTCTTCCCTGGGTGACTGACCTTCAGTTAGCATGTCCAGCTTCTGTGGCTTTGGCACTGGGACTAGGACTGTCCCTATAGTATTAGTCTTCTTGCTTTTCTGGCCTTCAGACTAGGAGTACCACTGGTGCTCCTGGGTGTCTAGTTTGTCGACTATAGGTCTTGGGCCTTGTCAGGCTCCATACTTCTATAGTCCAATTCCTCATAATAAATTAATATCTCTGTCTCTTATCTGTCTTTGTGTCTATATCTCTGCTATTGTTGCTGTTTCTCCAAAGAACCCTGACTTAATACAAATTTTGAAATCAAGAGAGACTCTAGAGAAAAATAATTACAAGAATAAGTTTTCTGAGTTGGTTCTGAGGTTTCTGGTTTGGCTGCCCACTGTAATTAGATGTAAAGATGCTAATGATTATTTTCAATAGTAACAAGAGTACTGGTAGCCTATAGCATGACTGACCAATGGAGACATGCAAAATAGCACCATTGGATTCTCCTAATTGGCCAATTATAAGAAGCAAAGCGCTGGGTAACTGTGTGTGTGTGTGTGTGTGTGATCTTTTCTAACATTTTTGGCAAACTAATGAGTACAATGAGATTTACCTGTTGTTCTTTTTGCTGGGGAAGTGGGAAAAGAAAAAGATGAGCTCTGGGACTGAAACTTGATAAGGATCAGGGTTCTAGAGGCTAAAGTTGGGTTATGAGTCCTGCAGCCTGTACCTGAGGGGTGCTTATACTGGGTGTAACTGGACTAGATGCGAAATTTGAGGGAATTCCTCTAATAATAGGAAAGATAAGACATGGGCCCCTCAGTCGTTAAGGGCAGGGACAAGCTTAGCTCATTTTAAAGTCTCACAACCCATGGGCTCGGCATTATTTTTACTGGCGTTTACTCAACTGAGGTGGCTGAATCAGGGCACACTTTTGATGACAGACACTTCTCTTCCAGGAATGCCTTTCAGTGGCAATGGAACTGTTGGACAGTGGATGAAAGACGTGAGAGGTAGTGCCCTGGGGAACCAATAAGGTGAGTGTATTTATATCATTGCTTACTCTAAGATAAACACTTCTTGGATGGAAGATTTTTAATTCTACAGCTGGTTTGCCTACTAACAGGAAAGTCAGGAAATAGGAATTTTATCTTGGCTTTCAGCTTTCAGGATACAAAGGGCATGTCTTGGTTTATTCCACTCTTCCATTAAGTAAGATACTCATATTAACCAAATCACCAAGCTGATATGAAAAATATCTTAATAAAAATATCCCCATACCAAAGCATCCCTTTGGTGATAAATAAAACGTTGGTGTAATGAGGTGGAAATCTCCAGCTCAGCGGGTGGGAAAGAACTACAACAGGAAATACTGAGATTTTTCAGCCTCACTTGGGAATGGTTACAATAATAATCATAATAACAACAATAATAGCAAAAACCTCAGTAGGACTTTCCATTTCTGTCATACCAGCACTAGAAATGCTGTATTGAAGGCAGGTGGTAAACGAGCCAGAAGGGAACCACCTGGATAGCTCTGCGCCTAGGACTGAGGAGGGGCCAGGTCAGAGGTGCGGGGGGGGGGGGGGAGGGTGTGGACAGGCCAGCTTGCTTTTGTCCCTCTCCCTACTCCTCTCAGGTGGCTGCTTGGGGGTGATGCTTGGTGCTTTGCCAGGTTCTAATGCCTTCTGTGGACACAGTGCTCCCTGTGTTGTGTGCGGTTTTTAAATGTGTTTCTCTTATAACATGGTATGAACTGGTGTGAGCATGAAATGCCAAAGTAATACAAAGAGCACAGCTGAGGCCTGGAGACCACTGCTCCCCACCTTGGAACCAAGTCCTTGGGTGATGGTGCGGGTTAAACCCTGACCCTTGCCCAGGGCTTGCCACAGGTGATGGGACGGAGAAAAGAGGAGTAAAGACTCCTGAGCAGTCTACCTTGGAAAATTCCCCAATTCCATACCCCGAGGTGTGTGCACCAGCCCTCCCTGCCCACCTCGGTAAACTTTCCTCCGGGCTCAGAGAGGGTTCAGGCGTCAGGCCCGGTGCTGACAGTGAAGAAGGGCACTCAGCACCTGTCTGTCCTGCAGGCCCCACCCGTGACCCTGCACACTCAGCCTGGGCCAGATCCCCTCATTGGCTTCACGCAAACCGGGCCTCAAGGGCACTGGGCCTCGTTCTCTTCATTGTCCTGGAACCCACACCCAGACCTCGTGGCCGGCATGGCATGTCCTTACCATCCCAAATGCAGGCTCCAAGTGACCAGGAGTTCATCTTTGTCTGTCTGTACCCAAGTTGAAGGTTCGATGTTTACATATCGGTCCTCAGGGCAGCATGGCCCTGTGGGAGAAGCAAAGGTGGTCTTGATTGGAACAGGGTTTGTGCCGACTTCTTACCCACCAATGCCTTCAGAATAGCCTTATCTTGGAGTCCCCTAGACTTGTTTGGAAGATTCCCAGCTTCCACTCCTAAAAATAAAATATCTGCCGTGTACCTGGGCTCAGGAGAGCTTTCGAGTTGTCATTACACATGCATAAAAGCCCAGGAACATTTTCAGCTCAGTCCAGTGCTGGTCCCTTGTATCAAATTCTCTGCAAAGATCCTCCTGATTGGAGATGAAAAGTGGATTCTGAATTTCTTTCTGCAAGGATCAGTAAGATTTTCTTGTAGAGTATTTGAATCATACCTTGGGGGGCTTGATTTCCTGAATTGTTAGACCTGGTCTCAGCACACCTTTCCTGAATTAATCATTCTAAGGGCTTAGAAAATTTCTGCCACATCCTTATGGGTTCCTTGAAGAAAAGAAAGAAGGTGTTAGCCTGAAAAAGTCCTTCTCTAATGTGTCACATCATATAGATCTTAACATCGCAATATAGTTTCTTTGAAAATTCAGTGACTTTCCCAAATTAGAGAAATGAAATATTTGCATCTAGCCACCGTCCATCAACACCAGCATCTGAAAAGCTTAATGCACTCAAGGAGAGAAATGGCTATTTAATAGTCCTTTTATTTTCCATTCAGATCACATGTACTTTCACTGAAACAGGCATCACAGTGTGAAGTCTGATACAGCAGCGTTTTCAGGAAGCAATAATTGAATACTCCTCATTAAAAAGGTTCATAAAAGAATCCTATTAAAACCAACACAAATAATAAACTTTGAAAATGCTGCTTTAAATTCCAGGAGGGTGGTGGTAAAGATTTGCTACAGGAACAGTCTTCCTGTTCATCCGGTGATTTTAAAAATCTCACAGGCTGCATTTTCCTAAGCCAAGCAGGCACCTAACTACCAAATGAAAGACCAGGGAATCTTCGAAATGCATTCAGTTCAAGCCTGCGCCTTTGACAGTCAGTCTTCCCTATGAATTTACCCCTAATCCTGACAGGATCCTCCACAGAAGGGCTAATTACCTTTAATCACTTAATTAATAGGTAATTCTTACAGTGAGAAGAGACACCTGAGCCCACCAAGTCCCCTCTATGTGCATATGCAGCCGGTTTGATGGGCTGATTTTACTAAATGAGAATTTGGCCAAAACGTGTGTTGCTGTAAATAATAGTAGGTGAATACAGCGCACAAGTAGTTTTTGTTGCCTTTCAGTCACAGAGGCGGCCGTGGAAGGCGGGTGCACAGGCGCTCAGCTCCCTGAGCTCACCGCCTGGCGGAGCCCGCTCCTCCTCCGCACTGGGCCTCCTGCCTCTGGCTTCCAGCTGTGTGGCTGCTGCCTGTAGGTTCTCTGCCATCTCCCCTATTTATGTTACTTCTCAGCGTTTTCTCTTCTCTGGATTTTCCCACTAAGCTGCTTTCTCGCTCACGTGCTTGGTGCGGCCTCTGAAGGTGATCAGGATTCCTATGGGCAGCCTTCGTGTCTTCACAAGGGTTACCAATGCATTTCTCGATTGTAAATCGGGGGCAAACACATCTCTGTTTTGGGGTCCAAAAAGTTTGCTAATCATTTTCATTGTATGTTTTTGCATCCTCATGAGCTGTGCCCTGACTGTTGTCACTGAACGCTTGCAAGCCTTTCTCTCCCTTACTGCCACCAGTGCTGCTCTTTGTGTGGCTCTTGTCACTTTTCCCACGCAGTGTTTCTTGCTTCCTCTTGTTACTTCTCCAGGTTTGGACTCCTTCAGTGTTTCCCAAACATTGCTTATACCAAAAATCTGGACAGTTTTTACAACATAGATTGCTGCTACCTCTCGCGTCTGATTTGGCGGATCTGCGTGGGCCAGGGAATTTGCATTTTCTACAACTTCCCAAGCTCTACTGGTGGGCCTGTTGCAGGGTGAGTTTGTGAACTGCTAACAGCTCTGGAGATGTGAGACGATAAAGGGGTTATGTGGTTTAACTTGAGAGTTAGTTTTGATTGACTTTACTATGCTTCTAGCTGGATAGCAGCCTCTCAGCTAATAAAACCCCCCTGCACTACAGAACATTTCTAGCAGGATTGTTAAAAGGAAGAAATGAGATAACGTTTATTAAACACTTGAAGGAAAAGAGATTGTGAAGAGTATTTTTATTACTTTTTATTTCTTCGCTAGAACTCAATTTTTAGGACTTCTAATTGTATCATAAAGGATCCTTTAAGCACCCAATTTGGTTAAGGGTACTTGTGTCTATTTAGACAGTTAAGAAAATAAAGTTCTTTTGGGAGGATTTTGACAAAATGATGATTCTAAAATTGGCTTGGAGAGGCACAGTAATAGCTGAGAGTTTTGAAAGCAGGCTTCTCTTCAGGTTAGAATCTCACCTCAGCCATGGAAACACATATTTGTAAGACATCAGCATATATTATAAAGTCACAATAATTTTAAAAAGCCTGGTATTGATTTAGGAAAAGGCAAATAGATTAAAGAAACAGTGAAAACTGTGTATCACACAGGAACATTCATTTAAACATATATATGTAAATACAAATATGATCTTGAGTCAATGGAAATACAGACTATTAAATAATGTTGGAAAAAGCAGCCACTAATTTAAAAAACTTGGACAATTGATTTATAATGCACAAAAATAATTTATGGGTAAGTTTTTCGAATCTAAAAAATAGTAAGGAACATTTAGTGTGTTATCTGTATGACCTTGGAGTAAGGAATAAAAGTAAAAATTTCAGATTTGGAGCAAAAGAAACTTACAGTCTCTATGTGACACAAGGTATTTATCATAAAGTTGAAAGACAAGACAGACTAAAAGAAAATATTTGAATTATAGATAAAGATCAATTTGTACATAATCACTTTAACAATAAGGCAACAAACTGCATTAGAAAATACAGGAAGCTTATCAATAGTCAATTTGAGAAAAGAAGAAATATAAATATCTGATAGATCAATAAGACTTAATATTGGTAAGATATGGAAACCAAATTACTTTCATCTACTGCATGTGTGGAAAGGTAAGTTTATCAACTATTTGGTGAGCAAATTCAAAGTACACATACTGTTTGAAATAGAAAGTCTACTTTCTGTTTCAAATAATATGGCAATTTATGCAGCAGAGATATTTTCATGTAGGTACCATTTCTGTTAATACTCAAACATTTAAAACTATCCTTTCATCAATCGAAAAATATCTGTCATGGTCATTCATACTATAGGAGACACATATAAAGGGTAGAAGCTGAATTGTCAGTGAAAAAAATCTAGGATCATGAAAGATGCCTTTGCTAGGTAAAATACAACAAACATCTGTTTAAGTCATAATTAAACTTACATTTCTGTATGAAATCTTCACAGAAATACAAAACTTTGTCTCATGCTGTATATCCACAACCACATCACCTCTCCATAGGCCACTAAAGGTAACTATTACTCTAAATGTGTATTATCATTCCTATACACTTCTTTATTTTTTCCCTGCAAGTGTAGAAATACAAATATATGTGTTTTGAAACAGTACCATGCTTAATATTCTTTTACATGTTTGCAAACATTATAGGAATGGTATTATATTATACAGATTACATTTTCATTCAAAACTCTTATGAGAGTCACCTGGATAGGTATACATTGCTCTAGCTTCCTACTCTTCACTGCAATCTACCATTCTATTTGATGACACTGTAATTTATTTATTGTTTTGTGCACATGTATGTATGTGTGCGTGTGTGTATGTGTATGTTTCAGTGTAGGGATCACACATAGGGCCCTTCATGCTGAGTTACATCTCCAACCCATTTTCAATTTTTTATTTCAAGACAGGGTCTTACTAATTCCCAGGCTAGGCTGGAACTTGTGACTCACCTGCCTTAGCCTCATTTTTCCTTTGTTAAACATTCAGATTGTTTCTATGTTTTGGTATTTCAAATGATATCATCATTATTGTAAACAAAGTCTTGTGTGCCCATCTGGGAGTTTCTCTGAGGTAGGCATGTAGGAATAGGTTGCTAACTTGTAATATATTGTAGCTTCAAGTTTTCTGGTCATTGCCAAATTATTTGTGCAAGATAGTTATTTCTCTTTTTTACCCCCAATTTGACAAACATGTTTGTTTGTTTTTACTTTATAATTCCCTAATTACTAATGGAATTAAACATTTTTAAATTAAACATTTTTGTATGTTTATTGGCCATTTGTGATTCTTCTTCTGGAAATTGCATGAATTTTTCCCATTTTCCTGATGGACTTCTTTGGCTTTTTTTGAGTAATGTGATCTACTCTCTGTGTGTGTGTATGTGTGTGTGTGTTTCTTTTCCCCTCGCTTTGCCATCGAATGGGGATTTTCCACGCACTGTTTTTCATTGACAACCTACCACAGGCCTCAGTTTCCATTTTATATCCCGCACAAGCCTGCAAACCGCTCATAGATTGCTTTTCGGTGCTATAAGCAAATGCCCTCAGAGCAGTCTTTTTTTCAATTTTCGTTTTTTGCAGTGCATGTTTGTAGCACATACCACTTTCATGACGGAGATCTGGTCTGCTCACACAACACAACTCACTTCTTGTTATGTTCCCTCTCCTTCCTTCCCTCCATCCTTGGCCACCTTCCCATTTCTAAAACATCTGTCTAACAGTGGTAGATAATATATGTACAGTAGTGAATATTAATGGGCTGCAGAATATTTTCAATCTTGCAAAGTTATAATTATATAGATTATCCCATCCACTTGGAGAAAGATATTGATATGATAATGAGAATACAATGCAGATTACAGGTACATTATGCTACATAAAAATCCAGCAACTCATGGATAGGTTTGAAAGGTGATTACACAAAAGCAGAAATCATTTTTCTGTTAAAGTTATCTGACTATGAATAATTAAAAATGGTCTTAAAATTCATGCATCATAATCTCAATTTCAAATCATTTTTTGGATATACCTCAGTACCAAATAAAGACCCTAAGGATGGTTAGTATTGATCTGACAACACAAGAATCTGAATAAACTGCCTTTCGGAATCTTTACAGCTGAAAACTGCTATTGTGTGTTAAAGGTTTGAAGCAGCTAACTTGAAGCACCTATAATTTTTGTAGTAGAACAAAATGTATCTGGACAAATTGTATAATATCAACAATTTTCTAATTGAACTTATTTAAGTAAATAGATCTAGACTATATATGTCTATTGGTATGTCTCTCTATGCATCTATTTATCTATAATAAAATGAATATGGATCAAGAAATGAATAAATATGAGCCAAATATCGTAAAAACTAGCAGTTGTGAGAATTATTGACAAGGCTACAGAAATTCTGCAACAGGTCTCAAAGAACTGGATGTCTTCATTTAGTACTTGTCTTCTGGCCAGTCTATATTGGGGTTTTTTGTTCAGATGGCCCCCCCAAGCCTCATGTGGTCATGGAGGAGGCTGAATCTAGCATTTGTGATTGGTTCATTGTGTAGCACTGTCTTGGTGGTGTGAGTGCTCCACCTGCCCCGGGTGGGTGCAGCCAGCATACTATATATGGGAGGGAAGAAGGTGTGCTTTTTCTTCTTTTTTCTTTTCACTCTTGTTTTTTGCAGTCACCGTGAACAGCTGTCCCTCAGGCATGCCACTCTGCCTTGGAGCCAGCTGAGTATGGACTGAAATCTCCAAAAACTGTAAGATAAAGCTTTCCTTCCCTAATTTTGGGTATCAGGTATTTTGTCTCAGCAACAAAAGAAAAATAACCAACACTACCCCATGCTGCCCCTTCTGCACTTGAGCATCATTAATTGGTATAACATAGGCTACTTTCCCACTCATCACCAGTGTGAGAATTTTAGCATTTGCAAATCTACTGCAGGGAGGTGGGACACACAGTGTATGAAACGGTCAAGATGTTGAGTTGTTAAGAAAGTGCTGATCAACCAAGAATCCAGATGACATGACTGGAAATAAGAATTTATAAGGAGACAGTGAGATATGGACAGAAGGATAACATAGAAATGAATAATGAGAGGAATTAAGATCAACTAGATTATTGATGCTCAAAGTTGAATGTGCATTGGATTTTCTTAGAGGGTTTGATGAGCACAGATTGTTTGAACCCAGTTTATAGTTTCCCATCCAAAGGCCTGAAATAGGGCAGAAGATTCTATAATTCTACCTAGAAACGGAGGGAATGTGGAAGGAGAGGAGAGAAAGAGGATGAAAACAGAAGATGTGTTATGTGCGTCTGCCAATTCCCCACAAGGAATGTAATCTTGCGTCGCAGACATGTACTCATAAAAGAAAAGAAAACTGGAAATGAACCAAAGATGTAAATAAAAGCAATCTGTCTCTCTACTTGGCAGATGAAGATATAGATCCATGAATAAATTAACTCCTCTGAGGTCACACAATAGTCTGCATGAGATTCTGTGAGTTTTATACAATAACCAAACATTGATGATGGTCCTTTGAATACTTGAAATTTTCCCTCCGAATAATTCACTTGAGGAAGCACATTATGTTGCATTGTATCAGGAAGAACAGAGCTTCTGAGGGTTTGATTTCCTTTAGATATCTACTATTTTCTCCCTCACATTTTAGTAGGGATAGAAGTATTAGTAGGGATGCTTTCTATTTCTTAACCCAGTTCTTCATAAACTGGTGAAACAGTTGAAAGTTCATTAGGAACAAGTTCTGTAGAAGAAGGAAGCAGATATACTGAAAGAAACAGTAAAGCTAGAGTATAAAAGCAGATTTTAGCTAAGATTTAATATTTTGAAAATGTACACAATCATTTGTTCCTCTGAGTAAGGATTCATTTTCCAATCATGGATTTTGATGTCATACTTTGCTAGCAGTATCACCTGCCTGGACAAAGGAAACAGTGTGACACCCTTGATGGTTCCTGCCATGCTTTTTTTTTTTGTGGCAGGGATCGAACTCATGACTTTGTGCTTGCCAAGCATGCACTTACGCCGCTGAACTA
Source organism: Cavia porcellus (assembly GCF_034190915.1). Taxonomy (NCBI): domain Eukaryota; kingdom Metazoa; phylum Chordata; class Mammalia; order Rodentia; family Caviidae; genus Cavia; species Cavia porcellus. The sequence goes on from NW_026947493.1 coordinate 3,706,767, forward strand.
AACCCCTGGCTCCTCTGCTGTGCATTGGACTTTGGGTCAGTCCCTGCCCTGTCCCTTTCTGGCTGTGAACTTTCAGCAAGATAATGAATCTTTAGTTCCCAGTTTCCTAGTGTAATGTGGGAATAGTAAGAATATTGAAATGGTAGGTTTGTTGAGAAAATTGAATAAGAATGCCTATAGCACAGGGCCTCGTACAGAGAAAACATTGTGGTTTTATTTTTGTACCAAGGTTTGAACTCATGACCTCGCGCTTGGAAGGCAAGCACTTACACTGCTGAGCTAAATCCCCAGTCCTTGTTTTTTTTAATTAAAAAAATTTTTATTAAACTGTCAGTTAGACATTTTTCAAATAACTAGAAAGAATTGTAAGTGATGTCTATTTTACAGATTTCTTAAACATTTCTACTAGTACATTTATATATGATGACTTCACTAAAAATTGGTTTCATAAAAGTAGACTATTTTGAGATGAAAATACACTTTTTGAAAAATCATTGTATCTATTGTCCTTTCAATGTTCCTACTTTAGTCACATGCAACAATATTTACTTCCCTTCTATAGATATCAGAAAACATCACATACCCATAACTTCGTTCAAACATGTTATACTGAAATTGATACCACAATGATGTTTTTATTTTCCTATATTTTCTGTTATTTTATATTTGATTAACTTTTATAATGTGTTTAACTTTTATAATGTGTTTAAGGGCATGTAACAGTAAAGATTTAGGGCCTTGGACTCAGCTAAGAGCCATATTCTGACTTCTTGTTAGTTGTTTATCCTTGTTCATTTGTTCATTATTTTGTAAATATTTATCAAGTGCCTGCTATGCACAGTGCTAAGGGAAAATTGTTAGGAATAGTAGCAGTTCTCTAGGAAAAACTGATATAATTAGAAATATAAATCATATACATAAGCATACACATAAAGCAGGTGATAAAACATAAATGTGAGTGGTGTAGGTAGGACAATGTTAATTGAGCCAAGAGTGATCAGAAAGCCTTTCCAGTTTAAGGTAAATGAGATACTTTCTAAAAGGTGAGCAGAAACTGGCTGAGAAAGGAACTGTGTAATCAAAAGCTTAGAATAGAGACTTAGCTTAACCTATAATCAAAAAAAAAAAAACCCAAAAAGAAATAAGAAGTAGAGTATTGGAGGGAATTGAGACACAGGTAGTGTGAAGAAAGATCACAGAGCAATACATGCATTTTGCCCTGAACAAAACAGAAGATTTTGAAGATGTCTGGCAGAGGATAACTTGATGGAAGGATATTTTTATAAAAATTTTTATATGTATTGATACAATGAGTTACACTGAATTACATTACAATATACCTAAAGAAAATGGGGAAAAAAAGAAACTAAAAGTAAAAACATGGATGAAAATATGTTCTACATTTAGTTCCTTTGAGGGAGTGACTTTGGCCAGACCGTGTAGTAGGACATCCACAGTGGAGCTGGAACTGCAGACAGAAGCCAGAGGGATCATCCTGAAGGTGGAGTGAAGGGTTTATGCTGAGGAAAGCAGGAGCCAAAGAAGGACTGATCCAGGCCAGGAAGTGAGCAACTAAGGCAACAAAAAAGGGGTCCTGGGCCGGGATGTAGCGCAGTGGCACAGTGTCTGCCAGGTCCTGAGTTTGACTCCTGGTACAAAAAAGAAAAGAAAAAGAAAAAGAACAGGTATAGGAACAGGAAAAAGAAAAAGAAATAAAATGGAGTCGTGACAGTTAAGAGTTTCTCCCTGGAATGAATCCTCACTGGAGCGTGTGGGTCTAATAGACACAGATGTTTTGCGTCACTGTTGAGGTGCGCCAATGCAGATGTGGTTTTACGAAGGATCACATGATCACCGTATAATGACTCTTATTAAAAAGTATTTGACAAGCCATAAGTGTACAGCTTGGCAAGTGTAACTTGCCAAGGCTTTATTCTCAAAGTTATTGCAGCATGCTGTCTTCTATACCTTTTGGATAAATATGCTGGGCATTTATAATCATGAAAACTGGAACATGGCAGGCATTTATGATCACAAAAGCATTCTGGATTCAAATGGAAACATTATCCAAGAATCTCTGTATTTGTGGATGAGGGATTAATCAAGATATCCAGGGAGGATATAGTGGAGGCAGATTTGGGAAAGGATCATGCCAGCTTTTGTGAAGGGACTTTGGTTCCTATCAAAGACAGCATCGAACAGAGGGTGGCCTAGTAAGGAGCTTGACTCTCTGAAGTACAGTTGTACCTTAGGCATGGTATCCCACCATCCAGTCTCAGGATTACACGTTCTTAAATCAGACTGTACTTGGGTCAGACTTCATAAGGTTGGTTCGAACAGCTGAGCTGTGGCTGTGTGCAGGCCTGGCTCATTGCACTGAAGTTGAACCAAATGGTACCTAAAGCAGAATGTAACAGTGGGGCACAGAATGAAGGCTGTCTCTGCCCAGTCAGTCGGGGAGCAGAGGGAGATGGTGGTCAACTGACTGGGTAGCTAATCTGAGTTGGAAGACACTCTGTAGCATGCCCCAGAGATGGCATGCACAGTGACAGCAGATGTAGCCTTGGTCAGGGTTCTCACAGGCAGCTGGGGAAGCCTCGGAGGACAGACACCTGGGTACTACATGGTTCTTGATGTTTCTACCATTTGGGGCCTGTGAGGAGCATCCAAGCAAGACTGCTTCTCTGTGCTTCACATTCTGTCTGATTGGTGATTTTTTCCATGCTCCCACCATTCTCTTGGACAGCACTGTTGGGGAACCCTCTGGAGAGGTCACTTTTCAGCAGCTGTGCATGGGCCTTGGCTGTACCATCTTTGTGGCTTCTCTTAGATCTGGCACTATGCCCAGTGCTTTATACACTTTCAAAACCACTGCAAAATTATGATGTGAAATGCCCAGTAATTTCAATTAAGCCTTTAAGCCCTCTAGGGAATTGGCTGGAATTGAGAAACTAATATTTATAGTAGGTCCAAGGAAAGAATAATGTTTGAGAAATTCTGTGGTGGTTAGGTAGTATTTTCCTTAAGCTACTTAAAATCAAATGATTCTGTGCTGAATTCCCTTGAAAGTACCAAACAGATAAAAATCACTCCCAAAGCACAATTTTCCTATGACTGTGAAACCTGGTCATATGCAACGTATCTCAATGAAAGTATTGGCCTTGTTGAGAGAGAAACTAAAGAGGACTTACATTTTGGTGTGAAAGTCAGGATGTTTTTTTTTTTTTCTCAGTAGTTTGTTTCCTGAGAAAATATTAGCATATAAATGTGTAAAGGAAATTTCAAAAGAGGAATTAAAATTTATTTTCTCTGATTGTATGTTAACATAATACCACTGAGATGCAAAGATCTGATTATCTGAACATATTACTAACATAGTCTTGGAGATTTCCACCTCAAATTCAGTCAATGCTTTCCAAAATATATGTTTACAAAATAGGATAGAGGAGAATTACATATCACTGGACTTCCTAATTGTTTACTAGGGTGTGTATGTGTTTGCAATCTCGAGGGATATTCTTACTCCTTAAGGAATATCACACTTATTCCTCAGAAGTTTATGGTAAATGAAAGATGAAAGCAAATGGGAACATTTATGTGTGATTCAGTTGTTTATTTTGTTAAATATTTACCTTTCGGCCTATGAGTGTTACAAAAAACAATGGCCATTTTAAAATGAAAGGAATAAATTAGAATCAGTAAATTAGATGACTTAATTTTATTAAAAATATAGCGTATAAGGTAAATTATAAGTGCCACATGGATAATTTAATTTTGTTTCCTGTAGTGGGGAATCCTTCATTCCCTGATCTTGCTGTTTTAGAAGGCTACTGCATGCAGTGGCGAACTTTTGGAAAGGAGCTACAAACCTGAAGCTCCCACTTTTTTGCCAGTATTTTATGATCAGGCAGATGCATACGTAGATCACGTCTGTTGTGATTCCAGAAACTCTACTCCAGTCAATCACTGTAAAATAACTTCTGTCTCCAAGATATAAAATACATTAAAGAAACGTCAAGGCTGGACAATAAACATATGGTCACATTTTCTGTTCTTTCATGAGACTCCAAGGAGTGCTCAATGATGGATCAATGAAATTTCTCATGGATGGGAAAGTGAGAAGCCTGGGGAATGTGCGGGGGCAATAAGCTACATCTTGCTGTGGGTGTGCTCTCCTTTGCTGCTCTGTCCAAGAAAATCTTGAAGTGCTAATGGACTTGTATGATATCGTAACAGCAGGTAGATTGTATTGTGAAAGTCAAATTTGTTCTTTGAGAAGGTGAAGGGTGAAGTACTTGGCACTATTTTCATTGCTCTGAAAATATTTTTGTGTTTATCTGGTATAAATCATGTGTTATAAATTGCAAGGCACTTGCTCTTTAATGGTATACTAACAAGGTAAGTATCTCTGAGTTCTGTAACCCACATCCTTGTGTACCAGTGTTTGAGTTGGATGCAGAATGTTTAAAAGTTCTTTAGAACTTTTTTCACAGAAAAATAAATTTATTTTAATTCGATGACGGGTATAGTATAAACTGGCTTCTGACAAGTCTCGACTTGTTTCTTCTCTGCATGCAGCCTCATGTTATGTTTTCTTAGTGAAAATAGGCTGTTTGGTGTAAGGTCAGAATTCCTTGTGCTATGTTTGGAAACAGCACAATTATTTTCACTGCACTCCTTGCAGACACTTAACGATTTATGATTGTTGACAACAATATCATTGTTGCACATGCTCTTTGCAATCTGTAGGAGACACAGTGCAATAGTCTCTTCAGCTCTCTAGCTGATTATGTCACCAGTAGCCTCTGTTCTTTGCACACAATTACTTCACATACACTTCATTCTCAGTCATCTGTTCCCGTATTCCCATTATGAACTGATTAAATCTTTGGAATAGACATAGAGCATGCTACTTTTAAAAATAATTTTTGTGTTTTTGTTTTTTATGACTTTTCTGACATATGAGACACATGGAGGTATTTATTTATTTATCTTATCAGGGTGTTTGCAGTACACAGTAGTTTCATTTATTTTGCATGCACATAGCACATCTTAATAGTTTTATCTTCCCCTATCCTTCTTACCCTTCCTTACTTGTTCTCTCCCAGTTCACTTTTGATTTACAAAAGCTTTAATTCCATTTTTTATTGGGTTCTTTTCATTCATTCCTATTCCCTCTTCTTTGTCTCTCTCCTCCCTTCCTTTTTTTGGAAGAAGATATTCCTACTTTCTATTATATATTTCTTTTTTGCTCTTTATTTATATTTTGGGTTTCGCATATAAGAGAAGTGATATTTGGGCTTGTGTGTCGCATTTATTTCACTTCATGTTATAGACTCAAAAGTGCATCAATTGAACATGGGAAGGGAGAAACAACCAGATATGCTCCATATACCTGCAGGCTGCCATCAGAGATGCTTGGTTCCTGTGGGCAGAAAGAACAGGCCAGGAGATTGAGGCAAACACACCCTTGTGAACCTGCTGCCATCACAAGAGTCCCCAGTGTAGCTATACAGGCTGACAGAAGAAGCAGCTCTGCACACATGACCATCATAGAAACCTTGATGTAGTTGCACAGGTCTGGAGAAGCCAGCCTCATGCTCCACTGCATCTTCAGGAACCTGGATTTGGAGAAACTCAGGTTCCTGAGTCATTCCCCTACACTGTGGAGGGACAGGCAACACGGGAAGCACCTGGGACCCTGCAACCAGCTTGTTGGGAGGAACCCAGGAAAATGTCAAGACAAAGGAGCAAAGTGCAATCTCAGACCTCTAGTCTACACAGAACAAGTCCAGGAGACATAGTCATGGAAGAAAATGTAAGTCACACACCTGAAAGCTCTGAGAGGATAGCAACTGAAGTACAGAAATAACTTCTTCAGATTGTAAAAGTAATCAGGTCAGAAATAATATCTCAGGTAAAAGAAGAAATCACAAACATAATGAAAGAATTGCTGAGCATATCTAATGAAGACATAGATTAAAAAAGAGGAGCATAGGAAAATGATGGAGACCTTAGATGAACAATATAGGAATGAATTACAAAGGTTGAAACAGATTCAAAGAGATCTCAAGGAAATTAAAAACTTCATGGAAAGCTGGCAAAACCACTTGAAAGAAACTGAAGATAGACTTTCAGTCCTTGAAGATAAGATTGCAGCTAGCGATTGTGGAAGAAAAGATCTCAAAAATTCCAAAGAACTAGGAAATAACAATTCAATGGTTGCAAGAAGATGCAAAAAAAAAATTTAAGAATGCTATGTGTCAGTGAAAAAGTGAAGAACAACACAAATGGCATAAAAGGACTATTTACAGAAGGAATAGCAGAAAACTTCCCAAACATGGGAAAAGAACTGGCATACAAATATATGAAGCATATAGAACTCCAGCTATCCATAACCTAAATCTACACCCAGACATATAATAATCAAGATCCCAGAAATTCAGCACAAGAATAGAATATTAAAGGCTGTTAGAGAAAAGAAACGGATCACCTACAAAGGTAAACCCATCAGTATCACTATAGACTTCTCAACACAAACCATTAAGTCAATAAACATAGAGTGAAGTGTTTCAAATACTGAAAGAAAACAAATACTGAAGATATTTCATGATAAAGAGCAACTGAATAAACTCATGACTGCCAAACCAACCCTACAAAGAGCATTGAAGGACATTCAGAGAGATAAAGATGACCACAGTTCCAGGAATAGCTGCAGAGGAGGATCGCCAAACAGGACGGTCAATTGAATGAAGGGGAAAAGTGAGGGGACCAACAGCAGGAGAACAGTGTGGCAGAGATGAGCCATTGCATAGAGATTATAATCATTAATGTAGATGGCCTCAATTTACCAATAAAAAGAGACAGAGAGAGTGGATCAAGAAACAAGGCCCATCAATGTGCTGTATACAAGAAACACATTTAACTCAAAAGGAAATTCATAGACCAAAAGTCAAGGGAGAGAAAATAATTTTCATGAGACAGGAAACCAGAGAAAAGCAGGGGCAGCTTGCCCATCAACTGGAGAATGGATAACAAAGATATGGTATTTTCACACAATGGAAAGCTAATCAGCTATAAAGAAAGATAATCTTGAGGCTCCTGTAGGTAAATGGATGCAACTTGAAATCATGCTCACGGGTGAAATGTTTCAGACTCATGGGTGAATATCACGTTATCTCCTAGTGTAAAAAACTGAAAGATTTAGTGGGATCCAAAGTGTACAATAGATATACAAAAGTGATAGGCGAGTAAATGTCTGCAAGGGGAAATTGGTAACCATTGTTAATTTCCTATTATCTTGTTTCAAAAGCCTGTGCTATTTTCATAATTTTGTTAGGTTTGGTTTTATTCTGTCTTGTTCTGCTTGATTTTACTGTGTCTTATGGTATAGGCAGTTATTTTGAAGATAACAGGATGTATTAGGATAGCAATTGTTGATTTGCTATTATCTTGTTTTGAAGTCCTATATTACTTTCATTGTTCTGTTCTCATTAGCTTTATTCTGTTTTGTTTTATTCTCTTTAAAATGAAAAAATACATCAATTTATCTCATTTATCTTTATAGAAAAGTAGTACTCCATTTTGTACAAATGCCACAGTTTTCTTTATCCATTTATCTATTGATGGGAATATAGGCTATTTCCAAAATTTAGCTACTATAAAATGTTCTGCTATCAACATGGGTATGCATTGGTCACTGTAATATAATGACTTTAAATCTTTTTGTAAGATTCCTAGAAGAGAATAGCTGAGTCAAATAGAATTTCTGGTTTTAGCTGTTTGAGGATTCTCCACAGTAATTTCTATAGTGATTGTACTAGTTTACATTCCCACCAACAATGTAGAAAAGTTTCTCCCCACCTCCCAAATTTTTGACAGCATTTGTTATTACTTGATTTCTTGATGATGGTTATTCTTTCTGGAGTAAGGTGAAATCTCAGTGTTGTTTTAACAGGTGTTTGTCTAAAGACCAAAGTGTTGAACATTTCTACATATATTTATTGGCCATTTGTACTTCTTCTTATGAAAAGTATATATTCGTTTCAGTAGCCCATGTTTTGATTGAGTCTCTTATTTTGGGGAACCTAATTTTTTTGAGTGCTTTATATATTCTAGATAATAGTCCTCTGTCTGAGGAACAGTTTACCAAAAATTTTTCCATTCTGTAAGTTGTCTCTTGACTCTGTTTATTATTTTCTTTGTTATATAGAAGATTTTTAATTTGATATGATCAAATGTGTTAATTCTCGGTACTATTTCCTGTGTAACTGGTATTTTGTTCAGAAAGTCCTGGCCTATACCATGTCTTCATGGGTCTACCTGTTTTATCTTCCAGCAGATTATTTGTGCTTTAACACGTGGAACTTTGATCCATTTTGATTTTAGTTCAGTACATGGTCTAGACTCAATCTCTGCATGTGGATATTCAATTTTCCAGCACCATATTGATGTTCATTTGATCTTTTATGTCAAATAGCATTTGTTTTATGAAGTTGGGTGCACTGTTGCTTTTGCATGTATTTTTGCTATCTTTTCCCACTGAATAGTTCTCTTAACCAATATATAGAGTCTTTCTTTACCCCCTTGATCGTTTTGCCTTAAAGTCTACCCCATCTGGGGGCTGGGGGTTTAGCTCAGCGGCATAAGCACTTGCCTTGCAAGCAGGCAGTATATGGAGTTCGATCCCCGGTACCTATAAAAAAGAAAAAGACAAAAAAAAAAGTCTACTCCATCTGAAAATAGGATAGCTATTTATGCTTGTTTATCTGTTCACGTTGCATGGAGTATTGATGTTCATCTTTTGATTTTTAGTCTATGAGTTCCTTTTAGGGCTAAATGTACTTCTTCGATACAGTCTCCTGTTGGATTTTGTTTCTTGGTCCATTCTCCCATTCTGTGTCTTTTGACTGGAGAATTGAGAGCATTTAAATTGATAATTATAACTGATATAACTTTTTCTTACTATTGTATTATTTCCCTATAGCTGATTTCCTTTATTTTCCTTTATTTAATTACTCACCTTTCCTGGTGCATGTATTCCACTGGAAATTTTAGTATTTTTAGCTTCACTTTCTCTTTGTGAAATGTCCTTCAGAATTTTTGGAATTCTGGTTTCAGGGTCATGAACTTCTTTAGGTGTCTCTTTCTTCACATTTATTGTTTCTGTTGTCCATACTTGGAGTAAAATTTTTAATCTCTTGGATTTCTATTAGGAACTTTTGTTTATGTATTCTAATGCTTTTTTATGTTGGGCATCCATGTTTTGCATCTTTTTTAGCTCTGATAGCTTTTTGTGTCTTTTATAGACTTACAGATCTTTGATTCCATTAAGCTCACTATCTGTTTTGTTATATCATCTTTGAATTTGCTAAGCAAATTTATGTTCTGTTTTGTTACACCCCCTCTTATCTTTTCAGATCATTTGGCTTTGAAGCTTTTGATTTCCTCTCCTTCAATTGCATATCCTCCTCCCCGCATCAGCTTTAGGGTAGTTGGGAGATTGGAGATATTTTATTGCTTTGTCTTCTCATATTTTTATTTTTTGTTTGTTTATATTTTTCTGTGTTGAAGCTTGTGGATTGATAACAGTGGTGGTTTTGTTGCTAGCATGGATACCCTCTTTAGTTAATGTCTAATTTTCAAAGATGTCCTCTGAGTGTAGCTAAATATTGGCCTTCACTTCTGTCCCAGGACCCAGCTACTTCCATTTATTTGGGAGGGAAGGTTGTAGCTTATTTGCCCCTGTATCCAGTTCTTTGGGAATGGACCACAGCACTGTTTATGATTCTCAGGCTATCCAGATATAACAGAAAACCAACAACTATGTCAGGTTGGCTAAAGTAGCAAAATTGGCACTAACAGTGGTATAAAATGCAAATTGGATATTGACAAGCCCTAAGAAGTAATAATATACTATTCTTAAACCCAGAAAAGAGACCTATGATTATATTAGAAATAGAAGAAAATCAGATATTGACTTAGATTTACTATGCTTACTTTGCCTCTACTGACAATAAAACAGTGTTCAGTAATAAGTAATAAGATATGGTTATAACAGTAGTAAGATATGGTTAACTATAGATTTATAAAGTTTAAGGATTATGTAAGCATAGATACAGGGTCTAGGGATTGGGAACATGAAAACAGTAAAATCTGAAAAATTCAATTTGTGAGGTGACCACTCTGCTAAGAGGCACCCCATAACATGGTAACTGTTGGAACTGCTTAGTGTCCTCCTCTCTTTGGTACACAAGGAGGCAGTCAGACCACTGATCTCTGCTGGATGTGGGCAGTGGGGCAGAGACTCAATCAGACCACTGAGCTCATGCCATCACCCTCACATTCTGCCACGTTTGAAGGCCACACTCCTGAACCTGGCCTCCCATGATGGGATGCAGGCCCTGTGTCCTTCCTGGTTAGAGCTTGAACTCCCCAGAGGATCTCAGGAGTCTGTGTCTAGCCCTCAGTCTTTTATGTCTGTGCTTCTTGGTTGTCTTTAAGGTAGGGTAACACTTCAGTCTTGGAGTGAAACTGGTTTTCTATGCCTCAGTCTCACAAAATCAACCTCTTCTCAAAATGCCATCTAATTAAACTCTGGAAAAATGGTGAATGCTGCACTGAATTTGTTCTACTCTGTCCCACCATGAAGAATTCACTCTTGGTGTAAACCCCCTCTGCTGTATTTTCAGTGTACACTAGCCCACAGGCTTTTCTGGAGGGTATCCCTGCTGGCCCATTGGTTATTTCTCCTTGAAGCAGCTGACTCTTCTGGAACTTACCTCTTCTATGCAGTTTGATCTCATTCTTGATTGAGTCAGCCATTTGGTAGCCTCCTCTGCAGCTCTATGCTGAGGGCAACCAAGATGCAGAACTTGCTGGGAGTTGGTGGTTTCATTGGCATGGTGTGAGGTCTTCATGACACAGTAGAAAAGTGAATATATTACAGATACAAATACTTTTTGTAAAGTTCCTATGAAAACTCAATAAATAAGATTAAGATAGAAAAATGGAAATTATTAACCATGTCTTTCATATCAGTACCACAGTCTCAATTTTATATTTTTGAACTTTGTTTGAAAGTACATAGGTAGGGCTGGGGATTTAGTTCAGTGGTGTAAGTGCCTACCTGGTTAATGCAAGGTTGTGAGTTCAAGCCCCACTACAAAAAAAAATTAAAAAAGCACATAGATAAAGATATTTTGCTTATATGTAGTTCAGTTCATTTATTCTTGTTGCTATATAAAATTTCATTGTTCTATACATATGCCATATTAGTTTTCATCCTTTTTAGAGTTGACAGTTATATAATCTTTAATTTTTAGCTGTTACAAATAAAGCTGTTATGCACATTCTAGTTTTGCATTTTGTGAATATATGCATATTTCAGTTCAGAATACTTCTAGAAGTAGAGTTGCTAGATTGTAATATATGCTTGATTGTAGAATTTCAGGAACGTAATTGATCGAACTAGTCTTTTAGAAATATTTTTCTCATATCAATGAAACAGCTTAAAGAATAGTGAGAAAAATGTATGTGGAGACTATTGCAGTTTTAAACTAATAATGTCAGTGAAATAGAAATAAAGAGGTAGATATGAGAGCTATTTATGAACAAAAATTATTGGAACTGATGACCTAATTAGATATGGAGGTGAAGCCAGGATGACACCCAAGCATCTAACTTAGTGGATATTGGTCTTATTCATAAAGATAGTGGCAACAAAAAACCATTACATGAGCACAAATACACTTCCAAGATATTATGATATTACTTCTTCTAAAGATGAGGAAATATATAACAATACAGATAATAGCTAATAATTGGCACATTTTCTCCAAAATGTTTATTTTCTCCAGCTCTTGAATTGCCAGGATAGGTTCTAAGAATTATACCTATCGACATTTAAGGAGGGCTCAAGGGAACAACAGACTTGATTTAAACCTACCATTGTTCTTTATAAGTTATATAGGCTTAGGCTAGCTACTTGATGTTTAAGAGGTCGTTTTTCATTGATGACACAAGAATAATAATACAGATTTTATTTTATTCAATGAGATCAAATGTATAAAGCCTCTTAATGCCTAATACACAGTAATTTAAAATGATATCTATAGTAATAATAACTTATTCCATTTAATTATTGCATATTAATGCTTTTGTTATCATTTATATTCTCAAAGGATAGACCACCTTTCTACTTTCTATTTCTTCTCAACAATTTATCTTAAAATCTTAGCATTAGGATGCTAGGTAAAAATTAACATTGTATGGTATTTAGTAGCCTTAAGCTAGACATAGCCATTCCCCACCAGGCAGGCTCTGGTTTAAAATAAGGATGTGAGAATACTTACATCTTACCCTAAATATAATCCAATTTTATCCAACAAACTTGTTCTGATTTTTTATTGATATATAGCCTATATCTGTTTTTAGGACCTCAAAATTTTTACCGAAGATGAAATCTCCATTGATAAAGTTCTATTACACATTCTTGAGTTTTAAAATATAAAACTTCGACTGTCTTGCAGACAAATTTACACAGAATACAGTTTGTAAAAAAAACTACCACTTCTGTTTTACAGTGTAGAGGTTATGTATTTACCTTTATCTGCCGGGAAACAAAGACATACATCATCACAGTGGCTTCCAAATCCTAAAGCATTTGTGGGACTCAGTAGAATTAATAAAACTCTTGCAATCCAGCTAGATCTTTTTTATGTTTTTGTATACAGGGGCAGTGAGTGAGATTGAGAGTTCTTTGACTTTGATGCCTTGTATTTAGATCTGCTGGTTGTGCCATACAGGCTGGGGAGGAATTTTGAGAATGAAAGTGTTGAACATATTTCTAGTTTCATCATCTGAGTAGTCAGGATAGCAGAGAAATACTTTTAGAGAGACCTTTGAATGCTTAGCTATTTGCTTCTAGGCAATCTTCCTCTCTCTCATCACTGCCTGTCTCTTACTGCTCCTCTTCACACCCAAATTCCATATTGTTCTATTTTTATACAGTAATTCAATAAAAGTATTGCAGTGGTTTCAGATGATATTATTCTGAAATAATGTTTATTACCTGTATAAGATGATAATGACACATACCGTTCAGTGGTTCATTGATTTTTCTGACATCTGAAAGGACTTCATTAGGACATTATTCTTCTGGCTGTACTCTCCAATTACCTGGCTACACAATATGGTATCATACAACTGTACTTTGAACACTGAAACACAGATAGAAAAGACATCATTTAAAAATGTCTTATACTGCTTTTGGTGGTTTATCTTATTGGGACCTGAGGCGCTGGAATGAAGATAAACATTTTTAGGACAAGCAGACCTAGATGAAAGACACTTCTGGGGATAACAGGGAATACCATACGCACCAGTGTACCTCATTATATTGATTTGAAGACTCAGGAGAAATGTTTTTGTTTGCTAAAACACTAGAAAAGATGAACATACACATACCAATAGCTTAAAGACCTTAATGCCAGTAAATTCTGAGCTTGCCTCCACACAGTTGTCTCCTGAGTCCAAGCTTAATATAACCCTTAAATATTACAAGGAATAGCTTAGGGCATAAGCTACTCCACACTGCAATAACATATTTTAGGAAAATGATTTTCCTGCTACCATGCCCAGCTTCAATATCTTCTGTACCAATAAAAAGGAAAAAGACCAAAAAAAAAAAAGATTTTTTATATCTCACACAAAATAATTAAGTAAAGTGAATAGCATCTCAGAAATTCTGCTTTTCAGGGCTATTCAGTGCGGTCTCTTCAGGCTCAGTCTGTTAGCAGTGAGGGAAGGGGACAGCAGAAATTGGTGCAAGGACTGGGAGTGGGGTGGTGTCCAAGTGCATTGGCACTGGACACCACTGTGGTCCATTTCCAAGGTCGTCTGTCTCTGGTTATATGGCCATCTTCACACCTGAATGGTTGTTGATGTTGCCTAGAGTCTAGGGAGTGTCCAGTTAATAACAGTAAGTCTGCAGGAGTAAACATCAGTTAAGTACTAGGAATTTGTCTACAAATAAAGCCCCTTCCATTATGTTATCTGCCCACAGCAAATCATGGCTTCTTAATACATTCATATTCTGGCAAAAAAAAATCAAGGAAAAGGTGCAGAAATTGAATGTACTGTTTGTCTTATTTAGCTTTGGATTTCATGAGGAATCTGAGTTTAGTGTTTGTATGCTTGTTTTGATTTGTTGTGCGAGTGTTTGGCTTGAATTTGTTTTTGATTTTAAGTCTTTGCTTTATGACCATTTTTCATTAAAACATGGGAGGGGGAAATATGCAGAACCTTTTTTCCTTATGAGAGCGTGGTAAAATGAATCATCAAAAATATGACAAACTATGATGGATCTGTGAGATTCAGTCCATCTGAGTGACATAGGTGATAATGTGTTATTTAAATTGCTTCTGAAGGTACAGCCTCCTCCTCCCTAAAAGCCTGTCTTTATCGAAAGTCCAGAAACATTCTTAATGTAAAATATGTGACTTGTACTCTTACTTGAACATAAATTTCCATGATGGTTTTGATCTGATAATATTATAATTTGGAAGTTCCAGGAATCTTGGAAATATTTTAAACAGGATAGATGTAAGTCATATTTATTTGACATTAACCATGTCATATGGTATTTTATATATGAAACTGAGAGTGTGTGTATGAGTTACAAAATTTTAAAAGAACAAAGAAGATTGAGTGAAATTAGTGTTTACTAAGTACGCTTTGCTTCCAAGTGCTCCTTCAGAGCCTTCATGATCCCTTTCTTCTCTATGTTCACATAAACACATTTGTACACACATGTATGCTAGGTCTTAATCAATATATTCAAGTTGTTTCAAATCTCTTACTAACAATGCTGTAATGACATATTTTGAACACTCTTCCCAAGGGCATCTGGTTAGTCCACTTCCTCACTTCCCTGGGATTTCTGCTTATCAATGGATTGGTAACTGGTGGTCAACTTAAATACCAGTTAAACTGAATCAGCTGGTGCTCAGCGTGGATGGCCCATCTGAGGACTGGTACCAGCATAAAAAGGAAACCTGGAGAGGGAGAGTAACATCGTGGATTCTCCTAAGTATTGTTGTTTGGAGCCACTGATTCTCCTGGAGAAGCTTGTCATTGTGGCTCCACTGATATGAATTCAGCTGTTATCAACAGAGGAGCTCAGAACTTTGTTGCTGAGAATGGCTGCAGTTCACTTTGGGGCAGTTTGGTCTGTACTTTGAAGATGTGTGTTGTTTAAACTCCAGGAGAAGTTTGTCATGCTGGCTTCCTGATATGTACTTGGCTGTTCTCATTGTTGGAGGAGTTTGGGACCTCATTGTCACTGAGGATGGCTGTTGGTACTTTTCAGGGAAGCCCTGGTCCTAATTTTGAGTGTCACTTCTTGACTCCAGTGTAGAACTCTCAGCCTATTGGCACAGATCCTTTGCCCCGCTGGCCTAGATTTTGTAGCTTCCATTGCTGACCTTTGGGCCTTCGTAGCACAGATCTGTGAAACAGACCTGACTGCAACACACCTCCTTATGTAAAATAACACTCCTTCATTCTTTCTACTTGCTCTCTTTCTCTTTCTCTCTCTCCCTCTCTGTGTTTCTCTCTTTCCTGTCTCAGTATCAGCTGACATATGTTTTTTATAGATTCTTTTCAATGACTCATATCCTTATGAGATTCTAAGTTGCATCTACTGCTCTGCCCTCAGTGCCTAGGAAAGTAGCAAGTGTGTAGTTAGTGCTGAATACTTATTAAGTGAATAGGTCACTTTGCTTATTTGCAAGTAGACTTGTAATAAAAATTACTGGATGGGAATTGCTATGTTAAAGGATGTGAGTAGTTGTGAATTCAATGAATATTACCAAATTGCTTGCCCTAGAAGTTGTAGAAATTTACATTTCTATCAACAATTTACTCACACCCTCACCAACATCAAACTTTTGTATATTTTCAAATTTGCATAATTTCATTACAATCAATTGTACCTCATTTTATAGTTTGCATTTATTGATTATGAGTGATGTACATATTGCCACAAGTCTTTAGCTGCTTGTGTTGGCTGAGCATACAAAAGTGTTTTCATTCAGTTTCTCTTGAACACCAGAAAACATCTCAAATCTCACACCCTTGACGCTGGAAGTTGCTTGGTATCTGCCCTTCAGGATATGAAGGTTCCTGGTTGTCTCATTATACCTGCTCATCTAGTCTGAGATCCACCATTTATCTGAATTTAACTCTGGCTGATTAAAGCAATGATTAAATTTATTTTCTTATAGTCCCCAAGTTTCACCCTCTCATGAAGATGACCATTTCTAAGATATTTTTTGTACCTGCCTTTAGCTGCCAAATACAAGAGTTTCTAGAAACTGGAGAAAGCTTCTTCCATCCAAATAATTCCCAGTGTCTTTACCGGTGAAGCACCTCCACATGACTGCTGGTTGACTAGTCTGATAAACAAGCCTATAGGTAAATTTGATAGTTGCTTTTGATGTGTATATTTTTTTTATGCAACAAAATTTATATAACTTTCCTTGACTGTATGCATTTTATGTTTCCCTACTTGCAGGTAATGTTTGGAATTTTAACATATACCACCTGGAATACCAGTGCCAAGCATTACATCTTACTATAGTAAAGTTAAAAATATCAGGACTTTGTTATATGATTGGATTTAATTTTAAAACATGTTATTTGCACCATTTTTATTTAATAATAGTCTAATAATTCTTTTACTCTCTTTAAAATATTTACATATGCTAAACTTGTATATGTAGACAATCATGATTTTACTGTAAAGCAAAACAATTTCCTGTGGGAATTCATTCTTTAGCTTATTAGATGAAATCTAAATGTATAAATAACAGAGCAAGAATAAAATGATGGCACTAAGATTATCTCCAATGTTGGAATTTCCTGTCACTTAATATCTTATCATATCAAGAATTTTATAATGTGCTCCCATAAAAGAATAGAAAGTGTGAATTATTTTCCTTTTACAAACCATATCAAAGTTTGAAGAATATTACATATATAAGAACACTGGATAAAGACTCAAGACAATTTTTGGTTCTGCTACAAACTTAATGTTGTCTTTTGTCTAATAAGAAATCAAATGCAGAATAGTGTGTGATTTTCTGATTTTGAGTGTTAGCTTAGGACGAAATTTCTGCAGCTTAAGATTAATTATGTTTACAATTTGTTGTATGATAAATGTTAATCCATAATTTATCCATTCCTGTTTTCCTCATTATGCAGTATATTTAAAGAGTTGTTTAACACATAAAAATCTTAATTTAAACTTGACAGATCAAATGAACAATATTTTCTAAATATTGTTTTTTTCTAAAGTTCTTGTATTAGTCCCTCATTACCTGACTTGGGGGGATCTTTTTTGAGATCTGGTCTGTTTGGAAGTCTAGTTATTTCCTTGAAGTTTCAGTTTGAGACCAAGGACTCAGAAGCAGTGGAAATTCACATACACGTGGACTGGACTAGCCAAGGCAGAGTCCGCCCCCCCCAACCCCAAGGCCCTGATGGGGGCACACACACCAGCAGTTGGTAAGTTAGGTGAACCATCATTGTGCTTCTGCACATGGACACACAGAATAGAAGTTGGTGGGCTGCTGCACTTTTTTCTTTTATTTCTTTTCCTTTCCTTTCCTTTCTTTCTTTCTTTGTTTTTTTTTTTTTTTAATCCAAGTGCTTTAGGAGAACTCAGGTAACAAAACACCAGTCCCAACCCCCACATCCAGAAGCCAAGATCAGCCCTACAACCAGCTAAAATCCCATCACAAACTTGGCTGGAATCCACAACATATTTTTGGGATCCAACTTGCACCTACCACAGAACTGTGGACTCCAGAGGAATTTTACTGCATTTATTTTTCCATGTTTATTTCACTGGTTTTACTTTTTTCTGTCTGTCTGGCGTCTTTTCTGTTTGTTTAGTTTACCTTGGTCATTTTATTTTTCTATGGATTTTTATTCTTTTTTAGTCCTTTTTCTCTCTAATAATTCAGATTCATTACCTTTTATGTTTTTGTTTTCTTCTACTCATTTTCTTACTTTTGTCAACTATCATGCTTGAGTTTGTGATATTTTCATTGACTAAACAATGACTCTTCTCTTTCTGGTTCACTTCAATACTCCTGCTTTCTCTTCCTTTCTTTCCCTCCTTTGTCCTCCAGTTTCCCATTATTTGGGTGATCATCCTTTGCCCTCCAGCCTTCCTCCTACTATACTGAACCTCATTTATCACTACCTTGCTGCCATCCTTTTTAATCCCTCACTTACAACAGAGTAAAATCACTCCACTCAGGGAAAGAATCATTTCATAAAAGTTCTGGTATATACTGGATTCTGTTACATAACTGTAGAATTTGCTCCTATAGTTATTATGTTAATAGTTACCACAGTCTGTCAGTAGCCATACTATACTCAAGTCTATTGTTCTTGATAACTGTACTAATTTGGCTAGGTTGTCATACTTGATATAATTAGTTTTTCTCCCATCTGTGACAACAATGTGGTTATGTGGAGTTATTACCATCTCTGTAGTCCTATACCAAAGGACTGAGTGCTGAGACAGAGATAAGAACTTCTCATCCTCAATACATTGGAAAGGTAAGTTCTTCAGATAGATACAAAGACCAAGAATCACTTATATCTAGAAGACATCCCTTAGGAACAGACATTTCCTAGGGCAGCCTCCATACTAGGGATAAGAGATCTACCATAAGAAATCTACATACATAAAATAAAATAAAATAAAAATTAGAAAACAGAAAATGACAAGACACTGAAGAAAATGTAACCCCAGACCTCCAACTCATCCAGCACAGGTACAGCGCACAGTTAGATAGAAGAAATCAGAAACCAACCACTCAAACTTTCTGAAATGGTAGCAATAGAAATGAAAAAATGTTAAGAGGCTATAAAAGATCTCTAAGGTGCAAAAAGAAATGATGATCAAAATGAAAGACATTAAATCAGACACAGATTAGAAGAAAAAAATAGAGGAGCTCAGGAAAACAATGGAAACCATACATGCCCAACATGGGAAAGAAATGAAATCCATGAAATAGATCCAAGCAGAAATCCAGGAGATTAGAAACTCCACTGAAAGTATATTCAGCAGATTAACTCAAGGTGAGGAGAGAGTACTGGATCCAGAAGACAAGATTGTGGCTAGCACCCATGAAAAATATCTTAAAATAGCAAGAGACCATGAAAAATCAGTCTACCAGCTACAAGATGAAACAAAAATAGCAACATAATATTTATTGGAGTCAGCAAGAAAGCCAGAGACAGCACAAAAGAAATAAAAATCCTCTACAGAAATAATTGCATAAATTTCCAAAACATGGGTAAAGAATTTGACATACAAATAAGTGAGGCACATAGAATCCCAAATAATCATGACCAAAATAAAACTACACCAAGACACATAGTATTCAAGATTCTAAAAAATTCAATTCAAGGACAGAATACTGAAAGTGGCTGGAGAAAAGAAACAAACCATCAATGAAGGAAAAAACCATCAGAATAACATCAGATTTCTCAACACAAACCCTCAAATCAAGGAGAGGTTGGACTGAAGTATTTCAAGCCCTAAAAGAAAATAATCTTCAACCCAGATTGATGTACCCTGAATCATTGAGGGAATCATGGTTGAATTCTACAAAACATTTAGAGGTGAACTAATACCACTAATATTTAAACTCTTTAATGAAACTGAAAGGGAAGCAATACTTTCAAAATCTTTACTGGATGCAAGTGTTACCTGATACCAAAACCAGGAAAGGACCCAACCACAAAAGACTACAGACCAATTTTCCCAATGAGCAAAGATGCAAAACCCCTCAATTAGATGATTTTTACTTTATAATGGTGTTGGAGAAATTTGGCACTAATACTCATGTTGGATATAACATTGATGAAAATGTCTTTATAAGCCGCCACCACACTGTTAAGGCTTAATGATTATGAAAAACCACCATGGCGTGAGAGGATAACCTTGACAGTTTTGCACAAAAATCCCTGAAGTGTTATGGATGCCTATGTTGTATAAATATGAGTTACAAACATTGTCATGCTAAGATTTAATACTTGGGGGTCAGTGCCCTGGTAAAGTTTGAAAAACCCAAGCATATCGACTAAACTGCCTTCATTATCGTGTCTACCAGGGAGCCTCAGTATGAAATCGTTTCACATCAAGGGTATCTCCAGCTTTGAGTCAGAAAGCCCAAAGCACATAGGAGAGTAAGCAAGTAATGATGAAATTCTTAAAGAGAAATATGAACTCCTAGACTCTTACATATTGTTTTATAATTTTTAAAAATACAAAGATACGTATTCTTCAATCATTTACCTATTTTCCAAAAAAGCAACTTTCATTAAAATGTAAAAATGCTCTTTTAGAATCATTATCATGTATGATGCATATACAATTATTCAAAGTTATTAAGTCTTTCATTCAACTTTATTTTGTATTAAAACATTTTTGGTTAAATTGACATACAATAAACTGCATGTATCTATGGTAAACATCTTTCTAAGTTTTGACATGTGTTTATGGGGGAAGTATAAATGTAATCAAAATGGTAATCATTTTTATTACCATCCAACATCTTTTTTGCCATTGAAATTCCTTTTTATGTACCACTCCATGTCAGGTGCCAGACAAAGATCTTTCTAGTGTTATCATTGTAGATAAATTGGCATTTGTTGGAGTTTTTATAAATGGAATTATATGGTATGCAATTTTTCAGTTTTCTGTTATTTAGCATACTTACTTTGAAAATCATCTATCAAAAGTTGATTTCCTTGTCATTGAGCAGCATTTTGTTGCATGGCTGTAAAATGTCCAGTTTGTTTGTCCATTCACCTGTTGTTAAGATTCTGGTAAGTGTGCTGAGGGTGTTTGGCAAAGGCCTGGTCCCCAGCCCTTAGGTCTACTAAGGTGGGCTTGAACCTTTGAGAGGTGGTACCCTGCAAGTGTACACTTGGAGGGTACTGTGGGACAATGATCTCTTCCGCTCGGTATTACTTACCAGTTGCCCCAAGAGAATTCTGCCTTGCAATCCACCATGATGTACTGTCTCTCCACAGGCCCAAAGCAGCAAGCCAAGCAGTCAAAGAATAAAATCTGTAAAGCTTTTCTGATAGACATTTGGGTCATCTCCAATTTGGAGCTACTACAAATAAAGTTGCCTTGAACATTTGTGTGGAAGTATTTGCATGGACATAGGGTGTGTGTGTGTGTGTGTGTATGTGTGTGTGTGTGTGTGTGTGTGTTTGAGATAGGGTCTCACTTTGCAGTTCAGGCTGGCCTTGAGCTCCCTTGTATCCCAGGCTGGTCTTGAACTTGCAGTGATCCTCCTGCCTCAGCCTTCTGCGTGCTGGGATTACAGGTGTGCACCACCATACTAGACTTGGACATAGGTTTTGTTTTAGTCTTGAGAAAATATCTTGGAGTGAATGGCTGAATTTCATAGTGCATGCATTATTAATGTGCCAAGCTGTTTTCAAAGTACAGTACTATGTTGGTTCATGAACTTATTCCAAGATTCTGGGGAAGTTGGCCATGTTTGTGTTTGTGTGGGACTGAGATCATGTTTGTCACCCAATGTGGAGTTTGCTAATGGGAGCAAAATTTTGCTGAGCACTTCTGTTAGAAACCAAAGTGTTTGTGAAAAAAAAGCATTGGTGTATGAGGTATTACTGTAATGATACTTGTTTTTTTCTATGTTTGCCAACACTTGATATAGCCAGTACTTTAAAAAAACTTTAAACATTCTAACTGTAGGTGATTATGCCCAATTGTTGTTTTAGTTTGCATTTCCCTGCGACTCATGCTATTGAGCAGGTTTGCAAGTGCTTGACTGCCATCAAGGTTTTCTTTGGTGGAGTATCTATTAAAATTCTGTGTGTTTATGTTATTGAATTTTGAGAGATTTTCCTGTATAGTATGGATACAAGTCCTTTCTCAGAAATCCACTTTGCAAATAATTTCTCTAATTTTTGGTTTGTATTTTTATTCTCTTGTGTCTTTATAAGAAGAAAAACTTGCCATTATTATTATTTTTACTCCCCTTATTTTTTGGAGCACATGATTTACAGCTATAAAAGCTATCTCTGTGTCTTTATTCAGCAATTTTAACTCGATTCTGGTCAATTGATTCTTGTCATTATGGATTGTAGTTTCCTGTTTCTTTGCATGGCTGGTAATTCTAAATTAAAGGTTAGGTGTTATGTAGAATTTTAAGCTGCTTTTAAAGATTTCTTCATTATCTTCAGTGGTGAGTAATTTGATTGTGATGTGTTTTATTTTAATTCTTTTCCTGGTTCTAATATTTAGAACTTGTGAGTTTATAGGTTTTAATTAAATTTGAAGAGCCTCAGACATTTATTTCTTCAAATACATTTCCTTCTTTCCTCTCACAATTCTATTCTTTAGGGCCTCCAATTATAAGGACGTTAGACTACTCAAAGTTGTCCCAAGTTCACTGCTCCTATTATCATTTTTAAAAAATCTTTTTTCTCTCTGTTTCACATTGAAAGTTTCTATTGCTGTATCTTCAAATTCACTGATCTTTTCTTCTGACATACTGAATCTTCTTTTAATTTCATCCAGTGTATTATGAAGCTCCAACACTGTACTTTTCATCTTTGAAAGTTTAATTTGGGTCTTTTAAAAATATCTTCAGTATCTCTATACTTAGGAATATATGGAAGATAGTTATGACAACTATTTCTATGTCTTTGTCTAGTAATTCTGATATCTGTTTCAATTCTGGTTGGTTGATTCTTATCACTGTTTCTTGTAGTTTGTTTGCATGACTGGTAATCTTGAATTAGATGCCAGACATTATCAATTAACCTTGATGAGTGTTGGATATTTTTATATTTGTATATCTTTAGCTTTGTTTTGAGTTGAAGTCAATTTAACTGATCTTTTCTAAATAGTTTGACCCTTTCAAGTCCTATTTTTATCATTTGCTAGTTGGATCTGTATTAACTTTAGTCTAGGACTAATTATTTCCCAGCTCTCAGACAAAACTTTCTGAATGCTCTTCCCAGTACCCTATGAACTATGAGGTTTTGGTGTGCAACTGTTGGTGTGCAACTGTAGTGTGGTGTGCACTAGTCCTGGTCCTGCATGAGCCTCTGGTACTGTTCTGTCTAATCACTTCAGGTGACTGCTTTCCCAGGCATAGGCAGTCTTACACAAATGCCAATTGAGACTCCACGGGTGCTCAGGGAGCCCATGAAGATGCCTGAGTTTCTTTCTTCATGGAGCTCTCTGGGCCTACTGTTCTGTCGTATAAACCCAGCCACTGGTTAGCAGACTCTATCGCATCTCCTCTCCTCCAGCTCAGCCTAGGCACCCATGCCCTGGGCCCATGCCTGGGAAGTCTGATTTCTGGCAGTGTGATGGAGCAATTACAGGCCTTGCTTCACTCATTTCCTGTTTCTAAGGATCACTCTTCTTTGTTTCCTCATGCCCAAGGTTTCGAAATCCTATTTATTTTTGTCTAGGGTGATTTTGTCTGGCTTTTTGTTTTGTTTTTTTGTTTGCTTGTTTGCCTGTTTTTTGCTTGTTTCAGGCTAGGAGTGACTTTGTCTTGTCCAGAAGTAGAAGTCTCCAAAACCAATTTTCTAAATAGTTACATTCTTGTTTTTACAGAAGAATGAGTAATATTAAAAGACATGAATAAATGAAAAGGTTATATATACATCTATATATACATAGAGAATTTATCCTGTGGTACAATATTAATAGTATGAACTTTAATTTGTTCAGATATTGAAATGATTATTATTTAATGTATGTTAAGCCTTCTAGATATGGACATCATAGCTTTATTGTAATTAATCAAATTCCTGCCTTGAGGAATTTCAAGTCCAAGAGCTCAAGAGCTATATGATATTGAAACTCAAATATAGAATTAAAGTAAAATGGGTAGGGATAGATACCCATGTAAAGTGTACTAGGCCGAAATTTTAATCTTCCCTTTTTGAAACTGTCTTTAAATAGAAATGTGAAGGTACCAAGTAATAATAAAGTGAATGGTTCTGCAGAGTTATAAGAGGAGATAAATGATGTAAATTTCCACAATTAGTCTAGAATGAATACTCAGAAATAGAAGAAAAAGAGAGAAGCACCATATGATGAATCTCTGAAGTAATGAGGCTACAATTGCCTCAGATTGAGGATGAATACAATGAAGTTTATGAGGAAAACAGAAATTCTTCAGAGACACGGCTCTTGCCTTCCCCACGGCTCCAGTGGAGCTGACCCTCCTTTACTTGCCTCTTACTCAGTTCTTGCTCTCAACTATGCGTGGAACCTAAATGCTTGCCTCACATCATCACCTTCCACTACAATGCATATAGATTTATCAAGTGGCCAAACATATGTTTGATCTTTAGAATGAGAGCTAAATTATGCTAACTTTAAACTTAAAAGAGCACTATTTGTAATTATGACTTCCTAGGTCTTTAAGTGGTTGGAGACAAATATTTGTCTAGGAAGGCAGAAGTCAGAGTCCTGAACTCATACTCGCGGTGTACCCGAGTGACAGTGGGTTTGTGGTTCTGCACACTTTACCCCCTTTTGTATCTTCCTACCTTTCCTTCCCACCCCATCCTCTCTCAGCCACCGCCCCTTCCCTCACTTGATGCCACGGGGTCCTCCTGTGTTTCTGGAAAATGATCTCCCTCTTTCCATCCTCCTAGTGTCCGTTCTTCACACAGCAGCCAGAGTGATGTGTAAATGTGTCTTCTTACCCGCCTGGTTGAAAGCTTTGAATGATTTCCTGTAAAACTGAAAACAAGCCCCAGCCCCTCCTGAGGAGCCACCTCGCAGCTCCAGGGGCCTCTCCTCTGTCCCTGGCTCTGCACGAGTCTGTGAGCTTTGGCCTTCTTGGAGCCCTACTCGTGCTGCAGTTGCTCCCCACTACAATTGGAATTCGTTGCCAAATTTTATCCCAAAGTGCTTCACAAAATGATATCTCCAATACAACAAACGCATTATGGTCTCAAGGGACTCTGAACAAGCCACACGCATTTCCATATACAAGTGGTAGGTCTGGAAATCAGCCATTGTGAATGACAGTTACAGAGCTCTGGAAAGGGAGCTCATGGACTCCTATTCTGCGGGCATCGTGCTCTGCTGTTTGAGGGGACCCTTTCCACATGGTAAGACTGCCCTGTGTGTCTGCGCTCTGAATTACTCACCATCTCAGGCAGAACAGCAGCTGTCATTTGTTCTGTCTCCCTTAGTGTGCTGGCACCTCTGCAGTCGGCATCTTCCTGCTTGAATCAGCATCCTCAGAGATGTGACACCTAACCTTGCCTCCAAGGTCGGCTGAAGTTCAGATGACAAGGATGGAGGTATTATAGCTATTTTACACAATGTGTTCTTTTCCTGATCCAGTTTGTACCGTTAATATGGGCATTG
Organism: Cavia porcellus; assembly: GCF_034190915.1. Lineage (NCBI taxonomy): Eukaryota > Metazoa > Chordata > Mammalia > Rodentia > Caviidae > Cavia > Cavia porcellus. The sequence continues at coordinate 3,732,241 of NW_026947493.1, forward strand.
CTATTTTGCGAGAAAAAATCAGGCTACGATCAGAGAGAAGAACATGAAAAATGACCCAGGGAGAAATAGGATCTTTCTAACAAAGAGATAGATCAATACAAGAACTTATTAAAAACATACCATTCATAATGCACAAATTGTAGTTATTGCAACAGCTGTCATTGTCATTCTGAACTGCTTCTCCAGAGTTTCAAAGCAGACCAGTGTCCTCAGACAGTGTCTTATATCAATGATAGATTTTTCTTTTTATGTGGAACTACTGTAGGATTTGTTCCTCTGCTTAGTTCAAAGGGCTGATCTTCATCCCTATTTTCACCAGTTTCCCTTCTATGTTCTTTTTTAAAGCTGGCTCTGGGACTTAAGAATTTTTTTCCTTTCCAAAAATAAAACAAACAGAAATTACCTTTCTGCTTCAGGGAATTTAAAATTTTCACAAAAATATTAATAAAACTACAATGCCTATAGCATCTCTAAAAGAAGCAACTCTTGTCCTACTAGTTAATTGTGCTGTGCATTTGTGTGATGCTCAGGAATATGACACATTCTACCTCAGGTGAACTTTCCACACACCTGCATGTAGAGCTTTGTGAATATTTAGTTTCCCTTTTTTAGGGATAGAGATAACAATGATGTATCGCTGGAACCTGTCTCTAGGAACCAGGAGTGGTATTGTTTAGTTTGAAGGAAGCATCTGAGCTAGTGGCAATGTGACAGGCTGGCACACAGCAGCAAACAGACAGAAGATGATATACTGCAGGGGAAAAAAATCTACAGATAACACTTCAATCTTTTATTATATCCTCATAAACCAAGGAAGTAATACAATGAGTAACAGTACTTTTTGGTGAAGAGTACATGCTGCACAGGACTCAAATCAGGCAAAACGTTTGAAGTCATTTTCAGATGGGGAGTTGTTATGGACTGAATACTTGTTTCCCTGTAGACTTCGCATAATGAAATCCTGACTTCCATAGTGATGGAATTAGGAGAGTGATCGTTTGGCACAGGACTAAGTCATAGAAGTGGAGCTCTCCCTAATGGAGCCAGTGCTCTTCTACAAAAGCCTGAGGGAGCTTGTTTGCTGGTTGAGCAATGAGAGGACATAGCCAGAAGGTGTCATCTAAGCATCAGGGCACCAAATTCGGCAGCTTCCGAGTCATGACCTTTCCAGGCTCCAGACCTGGGAGAAATAAATTACCATGATTTGTAGCTCCCCAGTCTGAGGTATTGGGAGAGGTGCCCAAACAGAGTAAGACAAGATACCTTTAAGTAAACAGAAGGTATTGGTTTAACAAACAGTAACAGAAGATCATAGTCTGGGGAGTCTTTTTCCACCTCACAGATCAGTTATAATTTGGACTGTGCACACCAAAAATAAGATCTGTAAGTCACCAAAAATGTCTTCCAAAGAACCACATGTATGAAATGTTTTCAACATTCCAGATTTAAAAAAAACTATTCATTTGTGCCTGAGAACTCATTATTCAAGTTTTCATGAGTTTTTGAAGCCTGTAGTTTCTCTTAGAAATACAATAGAAATTGCTTTATGACATCTTTTCCTTCAGTCTTAATTAAAACAACATTAAATTTTATTTTACTGCTGTTTCAAGGCTTAGATATTTCCTTCTTAAACAGCATTTTATTCCTTGCCAAATAGTTTTGTTCGTAGGTCTTTGTAAAAGGCAAGCATGAAAAAAATAGTTTAAGTTTACTCTGGCAATACTTTAAAAACTCAGTGATTGAGTTAACAAATTTTGCACAGGTAGTGTCTCAGGTATCTAAACTTCCACTCATTCCCTGTTTGTTTTTATTCGTTTGTGTGTTAAATATATGCTGAGAATTTCCGTGTGCCATGCTGTGACGCTTGGTGTTACCTTCTTGTCTTTTTCTTGTCATCTTTTTTTCTGCATTTGTGTCACTTCTAGTATCATTCACATGGTGTTGAGTAGGATAGTAAGGCTGGGATAAAAACATTAAGAAATTCTGACTTTTGCTTTCTTTCCCTTTTTTTTATTTTAAAGAGGATAAAACAAACCATAAAAAAAAAGAACAAAGCAGATCAGAAGAAAACATTGTGACACAGATTTCAAAGCAGGACTATAGGAGAGCTACAGTGGCTCCCATAAGATCTCTTGTTTTCTTCTAAAGAGTTGTCTATATCTTCACACACACAATGAATTCATACAAAGCAAAATAGTATAAAACTGATCAAAACAGAATAATGAAGGCATTGTAGGCCTTCAAAACCAGACAATAGGAAAATCAACAGTGGCTATTGTATGTTTTTTGTTCTCCTCAAAATAGCTGCATATACCTTTATGTATGTTGAAATTAAATCATACAAAACAAACTAAAACCACGCTAAACAAAGAATAAAATCATTACTGGATTTCACAGCATGATGATATGAAATCAACAATGAATACCATAATGTCTCTTTTTCTTCAGAGTAGCTGTTCATATCATCATGTACAATACAATCAATTCTCGTAAACTGTTTAGGAGAAGGTCTAAGCATGTATAAGCCTCTACATGTACATCTATCCTTCTGCATTAGAGAGAAAAACAAAGCAAAAGAAAACAAATACTAGAAAAACAAGAAACAAAAAAGACTAATAAATAACAATAGCAAGCAGCCCAAAACAATGACAATATAGGCCTTCAAAAAGGTGGTAGGAATGGAACTAAGGTTGCTATTTTACATAGGGATCCTAAAAAGAGTTCCTCAGATCACCAGACATGAACATGCAAAACTTACCCACCTCTATGAATGTTAACTATTTTGTCCAAGAACTAATAGAATTTATAGCACAATCATTTTAGCTATCTTAAACATGTTTATACAAATTTAGGCATTTTTCTTTTCCCTTCCTTTTTCCCCTGAGATATTATTTTTCCCTGAGATATTATTTTTTCTTCTCTGAACAGATTCTTACCCTTTCACAGTATTTATTGATGATTTTGTATCTTATATACTCTTACCATTTCTTACACTAGGGAGAAAATATGGTATTTACACATGTGAGTTTGATTTATTTCACTTATGAGTATGGTCTTGAATTGCATCCATTTATTTATAAATATCTCAATGTGATCATTCTTTATAGCTGTGTAACATTCCATTGTATAAAAAAGTATCACATCTTTTTTATCCATTTCTCAATTGATGACCATTTAGCTTGTTTCCATGATCTGGCTATTACAAATTGTGCTGTCATAAACATGGGTGTGCATATATCACTGTGGTCTGATGCTTTCAGTTCTTCTGGGAATATGCCCAGAAGTGGAATAGCTCGGTCAAATGCGACTTCCAATTCTAGCTTTTTGAGAAACCTCCAGACTGACCTCCACAATGGTTGCGCCAGTCTACACTCCCACCAACAGTACAGAAGATTTCCCTTTTCCCCACAGCCTCTCCAGCATTTGTTGTTGTTGGTTTTCTGTATCCTGGCCATTCTTTCTGGAGTGAGGTGGAATCTCAGTATGGTTTTAATTTGCATTTCTCTAATGACCAATGATGATGAACATTTTTCATATATTTATTTGCTATTTATATTTCTTCATGTGAGAACTACATATTCATCTCTGATGCCCATTTTTGGATTGGTTCTTTGAATTTTGGGGGTTTGATTTTTAAAAATTCTTTATATGTTCTAGACAGAAGTCCTTTGTCTGAGAGAGAGTTGACTAAGATTTTTTTCAAAATTCAACTCTTTTGGAAATTTCTTTTGACATGAAAAAACTTTTTAATAAGACCAGATCCCATTTATTGATTCTGGGAAGTATTTCCAGTGCAGTTAAATTTTTGTTCATGAATTCTCTGCGTACTCCTATGTCTTCAAGATTTCTACTTACTTTGTCTTCCATCAGATTTAGTGTTTCTGTTTTAATATTTAGAGCTTTGATCCATTTTGACTTTAGTTTAATTTAGTTTAGGTATGGGTCTAGGTTTAGTTTCAGCATATGGAAAGCCAGTTTTTTTCAGCACGACTTATTAAAGAGACTATCTGTTCTCCAGTGAATGTGCTTGACTCCTTTGTCAAGATAAGGTGGTTGAGTGTGCTTGTAATTGTAATTGTATCTTCTAATTTACTCCATTGATCTTCAGATCTGTTTTTATTCCAGTACCATGCTGATTTTATTACAGTAGCTTTGTAGTATAACTTCAAGTCAGGGATTGTGATGCTTCCTGCCTTGCCTTTGTTGCCCAGAATTGCCTTTGCTATTTTAGATCTTTTCTGCTTCTTCTAGATGAATTTTAGGAATGATTTATCTAAATCTGTGAGGTATGCTAGTGGTATTTTGACTGGAATTGCATTAAATCTGTATAACAATTTTTGGGAATGGCAATTTTCACAATATTTTTTCTTCCTATCCATGAACAAAGAATGTCTTTCCATTTTCTTTTTCCTTTTTTTTTGGTGCTGGGGACTGAACTCATGACCTTGTGCTTGCCAGGCAGACTCTTATGCCCCAGAGCTAAATTGCCAGCCCTATCTTGCCATTTTCTGAGATCTTCTTCAATTTCTGTTTTCATGGAAGTATAATTTTCACTGAATAGATGTTTTAATTTTTGCTTCTTTTGTTAGATTGATTCCTAAGTATTTCACTTCTTTGGATGCTATTTTGAAGGGTTTGGTCTCTCTTATTTCTCTCTCAGTAAGTTTGTTCTTTGTGTGCAGGAATGCTATTGATTTTTGAGTGTTTACTTTGTATCCAGCTACATTACTGAATTTAATAGGAGTCTTTCAATGGAGTTTTAGGGGCCTTCTGTGAAGAGTATCATGTCATCTGCAAATAATGATAATTTAACTTCTTTTCCTATCCATATTCCTTTTATTTCTCTCTCTTGTCTAATTGCTCTGGCTAGTATTTCAAGCACTGTGTTGAATAGGAGTGGTGATAATGAACATCCTTGTCTTGTTCCTGATTTTAGAGTGAACGCTTTCAGTTTTGGGCCATTTAGTATGATGCTGGCTGTTGTTTTGTTATACATGGCTTTTGTCATATTGAGAAAAAGACTATTCCAATTCTCTGTAAGGATCTTATCATAAATGAGTGTTGGAACTTATCAAATGGTTTTACCACATGTATAGAAGTGATCATGTGATTCTTATTTTTTGCTCTATTTATATGGTGGATTATGTTTATTGATTTGCATATATTGAACCATTTCTGCATTTCTGGGATGAATCACACTTGGTCATGTTATATAATCTTTTTGATAATTTACTGCATTCTGTTTGTCAGTATTTTACTGAGAATTTTTGCATCTATGTTCATTATGGAGATTGGCCGTAGTTCCCTTTTTTGGTTGGATCTTTCTCTGGTTTTGGTATTAGAGCAATGAGTTAGGGATAATTGCTTCCCTTTCAATTTCATTGAATACTTTGAGGAGTGGTGGCATTACATCTTCCTTGAATTTCTTAAAGAATTCTGTGGTGAATCCGTCAGGACCTGGGCTTTTCTTTGTTGGTAAGGTTTTAATTGCATTTTTAATTTCATTAATTGAAATTGGTTTATTCTGAAGTTTTACATCTTCTTGCTCTGGCTTTGGAAATTCATATATTTCTAGGAATCTGTCCATTTCTTTTGTGTTATCAAATTTATGAGAGTAGAGGTTTTCGAAGTAGGTATTGATGATCTTCTGTATTTCCACAGGGTTGGTAGTAGTTTCACCCCTTTCATTCCTTATTGCATAAATTTGAGTTTTTTCTTTCCTTTTTTTAAAGTAAGGTTGGCTAGAGGTCTGTCAATTTTATTTATTTTTTCAAAGAACTAACTTTTTGATTCATTGATTCTTTGTATTGTTTTCTTAGTCTCTATTGCATTGATTTCTGCTCTAACTTTGATCATTTCCTCCCTTCTTTTGGATTTGGGCTTGACTTGGTGTTCTTTTTCTAGATTTTTGAGGTGTAGCATCAGGTTGTTTATTTGTGTTTGTTCTATTTTCCTGATGTGGGAATTCACCACAATAAATTTTCCTTTGAGGACTGCTTTCATTGTGTCCCATTGGTTCTGATAAGATGTATTTGTATTTTTGCTTGCTTGTACATATTAATTTTTTCTTTCTTTTCCTCTGTGACTCACTGATTGATCAGGAGTGTATTATTTAATTTCCATGTGTTTGTGGACTTTTTGCAGTTTCTTTTATCATTAATTTCTAGTTTCATGGCACTATATCTGATAACATGCATGAGATAATTTCAATTCTTTAGCATTTACTTAAACATGTTCTCTGGGCTAGTATGTGGTCTGTTTTAGAGAATGTACCATGTGCTGCTGAGAAGGATGTATATTCTGATGTTTTTGGGTGGAACACACTGTATATGTCTACTGAGTTCATTTGTTCAGAGGTGTGACTCAGTTCTGTTATTTCTTTGCTGATTTTCTGTCTGTTTGATCTGTCCCTTGGTGTCAATGAGGTGTTAAAGTCTCCCATTATGATTGTATTATTGTTTATTTGATTTTACATTTATGTTAATATTTGTTTTGTATAGCTGGGTGCTCCCAAATTTGGTGCATATATATTTAAGATTGTTAACTCTTCCTCTTGAAAGTTTCCCCTAACTAGTATATAGTGACCTTCTTTATCTCTTTGGATCATTCTTGGTTTGAAGTTCACATTTTCTGCAAACAGAATAGCTACCCTTGCCTTTTTTGGGGCGGGGGTTCCTGTTGCATGAAGTATTGTTTTCCAACTTTTGACTTTTGGTCTATGAGTTTCCTTTTGGGTTAGATGGGTTTCCTGTATGCAGCATATGGTTGGATGTTGTTTCTTGATCCATTCTGCTAGTCTGTTTCTTTTAATTGGTGAATTGAGGCCATTAACATTAATGATTGTAACTGATATATATTGGCTTATTTTTGTCATGTTACCTTTCTGCTGTTGATTCTTACCTTTCACTCTGTGTAACTGTTTCCATTGCTTAGTGGTTTTATCCTATCTTTATCTAGAATATTTTTTAGTATTCTTTGTAGAGTTGGTTTGTGATCACAAAGCTCTTCAGCTATTCTTTGTCATGGATTTATCTTATTTCTCCATCCATTTTGAAGGACAGTTTTGCAGGGCACATCATTCTGGGTTGGAAGTTGTTTTCCTTTAGGATCTGAAATACCTCATTACATGCTCTTCTTGATTTCATTGTTTGGGTTGAGAAGTCTGCTGTGATTATGATAGATTTTCCTTTATAGGTGATTTGTCTTTTCTCTCTAACAGCTTTTAATATTCTGTCCTCATTTTGGATTTCTGGGATGCTGATTGTTATACATCTGGGTGTAGTTTTCTTTTGGTTATGGCTATTTGGAGTTCTTTATGCTTCACTGATCCATATGTCAGTTGCTATTTTCATGTTTGGGAAATTTTCAGCCATTACTTCTGTAAATAGCCTCTTTCTATCATTTGTGTTGTCACTTTCTTTTTCATTTATGCCTATCAATCATATGTTGTTTTTCTTTGCATCATCTTGCAGCTGGTGGATTGTTATTTCCTGATTCCTTGTTATTTTCACAAGATCTTTCCTTTCCTGTTCACTAGCTGAAATCTTGTCTTCGAGGTCTGAAAGTCTACCTTCACTTTCATTGAGGCAGTTTTGTCAACTCTTGATGGAGTTTTTGATTTCCTGGATATCTCTTTGAATCTTTTATGCATTCTGTTTGTTTCTTATATTATTTATTCAAGGTTTCCATCTTTCTGCATTGTTCCTCTAATTTTTAAACTATGTCTTTTTTAGATGTGTTCAGCATTTCTTTCATTACATTTATCATTTCTTCTTTTACCTGGGAGATTATTTCTGATCTGAGTTCTTTTATAGCTTCCTGGAGTTGTTTCTTTACTTCAGTCATTATCATTTCAGGAGTTTCATGTGTATGGCTTACATTGTCTTCTATGTCCATGTCTTCCAGGCTTGCTTGGGATGGGCTGGAGACTGGAGATTGCATTTTGCTCCTTTGTTTTGTCATTTTCTTGTATTCCCTTAGGGAAGCTGAAGGCAAGTTCTCAGTTGTTTCTTGGGTTGAGAATATCTATCCCTACTGCAGGGAGCTTGAGTGGAGGTTGTTAGACTTATCAGGTGACTCCCAGCCACTTGGGGTCACTGGGTGGGGCCCAACTAGGCCAGGTGGGACATTCTTAGGGATCCTCTGGTGATGGAGGATGCTGGACCATGCCCTGTCAGGCTCTGAGTAATGTGCCACAGATGCAAGGCTGGGTGGAATGTGCTGCACACACTTTTGGTTCACAAAGCAGAGTGCAGGCAGCTCTGGACCACTCGATGGTCACTGGTTAGGGCCCAACTAGCCCAGGAGGGACTTTCTCAGAGGTCCTCTGGTGATGGCGGATGCTGGGCAGTGTCCTACCTGGCTCAGAGTGATGCACCGAGGCTACGCCATGGGATGGGATTTGCTGTATGCATTCTAATTTCTGTTTCAAGTAGCTCATGGACAACACATTTATGAGCATATGCATTTACATTTGTGATTTCTTTGGGACCATATGAAGTGTATTATTTTAAAAATTAGAATAATGTTAGTGTAATTTGGGAAAAGATGTATTAGATACAAATATATGTGAAATATTTTCCTGTTAAAACTGGAAAAATCTCATTCTTTTGCCTTAAAATATATCTAAGAAAGAAAATTGCTTCATCTGTAAATGAATTCTAAGTTACAAAATTTAAATTTTTGAATAGGACTTTTACATTCAAAATAATGCCAGAAGTTTAGAATCTTAAATGTCTTTAAAAATATTTACAAGACAAAGGGCTGCTCTTATCCAAGATCTCTGAATTTAGTAGAGCACAATGACAGATGAATAAATGTTGCTTACCTGTGAGGTCAGTAAATATTCATTCATTTGTTCAACTTTTATTTCTTGAGATTTTATTTGTGCATGCTCTTTACCCTTTCCTCTATAATGAGACATATTTGTCAACACCAAGATGCTTATGCTTCAGAAAGCATAATGCTACATATTGTCTCTGTGTGGGAGTTGATCTCAGTGTGAAATTTTGTGCTTGCTTAGGCAGCACATAAACTCAATGTTCATTTGTCCTACCAGTGTTTAATTATAAAATATCAGTAGACAAGTTATGTCTTCAGTTTAAAGTAAAATTCTATATATTTATCCTTTTGAAAAAAATCAAACAATTCTTGATTGCATTGTAAACAATGCCATCCTGAAAAAGTATTATTGTAGAGGTTATTTTGTCTGTATTTTATTATTAAACTTTCACTTCATTTTTCTTTTTAAACTGGTTATAGCAATTTTTACAACTTTGGAGAAACCAATCTGCTAAAATCTTCTATATCTAGTGATCCCAGTTCCAGAGGGACTATTTTTACATCTGGCTAAACTGATCAAATTTTAAAAATTTAAATCAGATTAAATGTACAAAATGTTGGAATTTTCATAGATCTAATCAGTCACCATAATATATTGTGCTGCAATAAGACATGTGAAGATATGAAATAAAATAAAATTAAATAAAATGTAATGCAAATACTAATCGTGTATGTTGCCAATAGTGAAATTATAACAGCTGATAACTCTTATAAGAGATATGTCTCAATATACATTTTAGCAAAGTAGCCAGAAATTTATCCATATAAAAGCACTGGATCCAGAAGTGTTTAAGGACAATTTCTACTAAAAATAGAGGAAAAGGTGATTTATGTTATATGAATAACTTAAGACAGAGAGAAAAATGAAAAGTTAATTTAATTCTGTAAGACTTGTATACTAACAATAGAATAGAAGGGATAGCACAAAAGGGAAAGTTATATACTCATTTTATTTTTGAACATAAACACAAAGCGCTTACATAATATTAATGAATTAATGCATCAATTAAAGTTGAAATACAATGAGCACTCATAAAAATCAGAAATTATCTCTGCTAATATTGTACAGGGCACCTAGCCAATGAATAGGACAATAAGTAATCAATAAATAGGTTAAAGACATAATAAAGTATGAGAATTAGAAAATGAAAAAGTTCATATATTATAATTTTCCATGAACAATTTCAACAAAAAATTGTTAGGTCTTCTAAAAAAATTGATAAAGCTAGTTTGTTGTTAGAGATTGAATCTATATGTCATTCCAAAGCTTCTTTGTTAGAAACTTGCCTTCCAGTTGGTATTTGGTCTCCAGATGGTATTTGGCAGTGGGACCTTGGGAGATGATTCAGTTATAATGACCCTGCCCTTAGGGATGGGATCAGTGCCCTACCTATGCCACAAGTGGTGATGGGGAAACTGGAAAATTATTTGCAGAAGATTGAAATGGCCCTGTGTACTAAATTAAACTTAAAATGGATAACAGATCTAATTATTAAAGCAGAAACATTGGATCTGTTGAATAATAAAATGGGTAAAACACTTGAAGTCATAGAAGTTGGAAATGATTTTGGAATCAGTGGAATGTGGTTTCTAAACAGAACCACATTTGCACAAGAAATAGCAGCAAGAATCAATAAATGGGGTTATATTAGACTTAAAAAAGCTGTACAATAAAAGAATCAGTCAGTGGAGGGAAATGATAACCTACAGAATGGGAAAATATTTTTGCCAGTTACTCCTTAGATAAAGGTTCAGAATATATAAAGAACTCAAAAACATCAAGCCACTTAAAATTAAAGTCCCAGTCAAGAAATGGGAAATGAAATGAACAGACACTTCCCAGAGGAAGAAATACAAATGTTTAACAAATATGTAAGAGAATGTTTAGCATCTCTAGCTATGTGAGAAATGCAAATTAAAGAAACACTAAGATTCCATCTCACTCCAGAAAGAATGGCAATCCGGCTGAGGTGAACAAGGAACCCTCCTCTGTAGTTGGTGAAAGTGTAAACTAGTAAAAACTCTATGGAAATTACAATGGAGATTTCTTAAAGAAGAGAAATTAGAAATTCCATATGATCCAGCTATTTCTCTGCTGAGTATCTTCCCTAAAGAGCTTAAGACATCACACTACAATGACACATGCATACTAGTGTTTATAGCAGTAGAGTTCATAATAGCTAAGTCCTGGAAACAGTCTGTATACCCATCAATAGATGACTGGATAAAGAAAATATGGTATCTATATCTAATGCAATTGGCTATAAAGAACAACAAATTTGAGACATTTGTAGGAAAATAGATACACCTGGAAAATACAGTGTTGAGTGAATAAAGCAGACATGCAAGCTTGTTTCATTTGAGTAAGGCAAAGGACAAGCAAAGAAGATGATAGAGGATGGATAGAAAGGAACAAGGGCATGGTTCTCTTGCAAACGGGAAGGGGTCCAAGAGACCATGGGTGAAAGATAAGGGAGAGGGAAGGGGAAATAAGTAGATATGTGTACGTCATGTATGGAAACCTAAATCCCCACTGTGTGCCATACAGATGTGCCTCGATTAATTATGTCAACAAGAATACAAAAGGGGAAGGGGATTGGAAAAGGAGGGAGGGAAGGAAGGAAATTAAAGAAAGAAACAATTTGCATTGTGCACATGAACCTATTCCCCCAAATGACTATAAATTGCATGTGTTGCAATACATACTAATGAAAAATAAAAAAGAGGCCCCAGAAAGCTCCCTTGTCTCTTCTGTCACATGAACTCATCCTAGAAGATGTCATTTACAAGCCAGGAAGCGGCCTTTAACAGAGGTCAGCTGCTGACACCTTGATTTTGTCCTTGCCAGTCTCCAGAAATGTGAAAAACAAATTTCTGTTATTGTAAACTACTTAACTTTACTATTCTGTGATTACAGACCACATGAACTAAGAAATTTGGCATTCAATCAACAGAAAAAGACAACAGATTTCAAACCGATGAAATTTTTAAAAAAATTTAAAATAGCTGCCAAATTTACAACATCATATGAAAAAACATAACGAAATATTTGCAAGATCTTTGTGATACTTTCTTATTGCTGCTACAATAAATTACCACAAACATCTTAAGGCAACACAAATTTGTTATTTTATACTCTTTGAGGTCAGAAGTCCAAGGTGAATTCACAGGGGTGAATTCTTGATGGAGACTTTACGGAAGAATACGTCTCATTACTTCTTCCGCTTCTAGAGTTGGGCTGCATGCATTGGTTCCTGGCCCCTTTCTCCATCTTCAAAACTGGAAATTGTATCTCTTTAGTCTCGTCTCAGAGTCTTCTATCAGTCTCCCCCATCTTTTGAAGATGACTACATTGATCAATCTTCAATATAGGTACCTCATTTCAAGATCTTTAATCATATCTATAAGCTTCTTTTCATCATGTAAAGTAATAGAGTCATAGATTCCAGGGATTATTAAATGAACTCAATGTAAATCTCTAATTCTACCTATCACAACCTGTGTGAAAATAATTGGAGTTTTATGGTGGTTAGAATTGTTATGTCTGATGTCAGACTTCCTAAGGAGGAACCAATGGTAAATCTACCATTTACATTTACCTACTTTTGATCTTTAGAAATTAACACAGTCGGGGCTGGGGATTTTAGCTCAGTGGCATAAGCACCTGCCTTGCAAGCAGGCGGTCGTGAGTTCAATCCCCAGTACTGATAAAAAAAAAAAAAAAGAAATTAACACAGTCTTGCTAAGTAAGCTTTTTTGTAAAGTAATAGCAATTAATTTTATTCCTTAGTGGCTGCAGGAAAGAACACAATGTGTTTGATGAGTTTGACACAATTTGATAATTTAAGAAAACATTAAATCCATGGAAGTGTGCAATAAATGCTAATATTTATAGATAGTAAAGAATGATTGGTAAATAAATTCACACATACCAGTATATGGTTTACAAGAACTAAAATGCATAGTTCAAAAGTATTATGATATAATGTAAAATAAAAAGACAATAAATAAGAAACAGAATCAGAAATGTCAAAATATGATAATAGGCTTCCCAAAAAGAGAGAATAGAAAACATTCCACAGAAACTTGTGAAAGGAGTAAAAGCATGCAATTTCTCACAAAAAATTGCATGTCCTTTCAAATCAAAAAAGACTATTGAAAGTTAAATGAATGGTGTAGCAGTTTTAACGAAGACATTAGATGCTGTAAAGTAGCAGAACATAATGCTCAAAAACTTGGTAGAAAAATAATGTCAACCTAGAATTTTATACCTAGCCAAATTATCATTCAGCACAGAGCGAAAACACACATTTTCAGACATGCAAGGATGTCAAAAATTAACTTTTCATGTACTCTTTCTAATTAAGGGAGAACAAGGAATATTTTATTTCACTCAACATTATATTTTTCAGGTATATCCATTTTCTACCAAAAAATCTCAAAATTATAAAGGATAGATAGAAAGGGACAAAGGGGTGAATCTCTTTTTTTTATTTAAGAGGAAAAAGACAAAAATACAAAACAAAACAAAGCAGTGTAAGGGTACACGTAATACAGAACTACAAAAAAAAAATAACAGTAAGAAATCACCTGTTAGTAGATTACATATTATCATCTTGAAAATAGTTGCTCAAATCACAGTATCAAAGAATACAAAGTAGACATTCAAACAGAGAGACTGCAAACAGCTGTGTTCAATGATCCAAAAACATTAATATAGTCAGCTATTTAACACCCCTAAACACACTTGCTGTTATATCCGTTAGAGCTCTTTTTCTTTTTTTTTCTTTTTTTTCCCCTCTCTTTTTTACAACAAAATTTACACATTTTGGATTTTATTACTCCTTAGTGTTTATTACTTTTTTTGGGGGGGGGGAGAGAATACAGTCAAATATGGCAAAACAAAGCTGTCAGTCAAAACCAAGGATAGACATAGCACATGGTGTAGAACAGAGTACAAGGTTATCAACAATGGTTATCAACCTTGTCTCTTGTTTCCTTAAAAAAATTGTCTATCTCATTAGATATTATAAAGTTGGACAAAACAGTAGAGAACAAGACCAATAAAACCCAGGCATTGTAAACATTACAGGACTTCCAAAGAAGACAATAGTCAAACCAGAATGGGCATCCTAGTGAATCTTATTGCCTTCAAAGTAGTTGCCTATGTCTTCAAACTTGATACTATCATATAGAATGGAACAGAGTCTAATCAGTCAAAAGAAGATCGTGAGAGTATTACAGGACTTCAAAACAAGTTAATAGGAAATCAAAAAGAGTTACTATTTATATATCCTAATTTTTTAAATTTTTTCTTTAATTAAGACAAACATAAGAAATGACTAAATAATGTTTTTTAAAAGAATAAGGGGGAGATTGAGATAAAACAGGACATAACAATATAACAATAGAGGTCACAGCATGACTGTTTCAACAACCTAGTACTTCACCACCATATAACCCGACTTAATAGTAGTGACCATAGTGTCTGTCTTTTTCCTTGAAATATTTGGATAAAACTTCATATACTATAGCTTCAAATATTTCCATATCAAGAAGCCCAGAATAAAGCCTTTCTAATTGATGAGTGAAAACTTTATAAGGCTTCAAGGCCACGTAATGGGGAATCATGATTACCACATATTTTTATATATTTGAATCATTATTTACATTAGGGAAACTATTCGGTATTCACACATGCGAGATTGATTTATTTCACTTGTGAGTATGGTCTCAAGCTGCGCCCATTTATTGATAAATATCTCAATGTTATCCTTCTTTATAGCTGAATAATACTCCATTGTATAGAAATACCACAACTTTTTTATCCATTCCTCAGTTGATGGACACTTGGGTTGTTTCCAAGATCTGGCGATTACAAATTGTGCTGCTATAAACATAGGTGCACATATATCACTGTGGTATGATGCTTTCACTTCTTCTGGAAATATGCCTAGAAGTGGAATAGCTGGAATAAATGGGATTTCCAGTCCCAACTTTTTGAGAAATCTCCAGACAGATCTCCACAAAGGCTGTACCAGTCTACACTCCCACCAGCAGTGCAGGAGAGTTCCTTTTTCCCCACAGCCTCTCCAGCATTTGTTGCTGTTGGTTTTCTTGATCCTGGCCATTCTTTCAGGAGTGAGATGGTATCTCAATGTGGTTTTTATTTGCATTTCTCTAATGACCAGTGATGATGAACATTTTTTCATGTATTTATTTGCCATTTGCATTTCTTCATCTGAGAATTGCGTATTCATCTCAGATGCCCATTTTTGGATTGGATCTTTGAATTTTGGAGGTCTGAGTTTCTTTAATTCTTTATATGTTTTAGACAAGAGTCCCTTGTCTGAGAGAGAGTTCACTAAAATCTTTTCCCAGTTTGTGGGTTTTCTTTTCACTATGCTGGAGATTTCTTTTGACATACAGAAACTTTTTAATAAGAAGTGGTCCCAGTTATTGATTCTGGGAAGTATTTCCCGTGTGGTTTGAGTCCTGTTCATGAATTCTTTACCTACTCCTATGTCTCCAAGGTTTCTACCTAATTTGTCTTCCAATAGATTTAGTGTTTCTGTTTTAATATTCAGATCTTTGACCCATTTAGATTTTAATTTAGTACATGGTGATAGACATGGGTCTAGCTTTAGTTTTCGGCAAATGGAGAGCCAGTTTTTCCAGCACCATTTATTAAAGAGACTGTCGTTCTTCCAGTGAACCTGCTTGGCTCCTTTATCAAAGATAAGGTGGTTGAGTGTGTTTGTAGTTGTGGTTGTATCTTCTAATCTATTCCACTGATCTTTGGCCCTGTTTTGATTCCAATACCATGTTGATTTTACTACTGTTGCTTTGTAGTATAACTTCAAGTCAGGGATTGTGATGCCTCCTGCTTTGTCTTTGCTGCTTAGAATTGCCTTTGCGATTCTAGGTCTCTTCTGGTTCCAGACGAATTTTAGGAGTGATTTCTCAAGGTATGTTGATGGTATTTTTATTTGGATTGCATTGAATCTGTAATAACAGTTTTGGGCGAATGGCCATTTTCACAATGTTTGTTCTTCCTATCCATGAGCAAGGGATGTCTTTCCATTTTCTGAGATCATCTTCAATTTCATTTTTCAGTGTATTATAATTTTCCCTGCATAGGTCTTTCACTTCTTTCATAAGAGTAATTCCTAAATATTTCATTTTTTTTCTTGCTAGTGTGAAGAGTGTGGTTTCTCTTCTTTCCTTCTCTGTGATTTTGTTGTTCGTGTATAGGAATGCTATTGATTTCTGAGTATTGATTTTGTATCCAGCCACATTACTGAATTTATTCATTGTATCTAAGAGTCTTTCAATGGAGTTTAGGGGGTCTTCTATGTAGAGTATCATGTCATCTGCAAACAATGATAATTTAACTTCTTCTTTTCCTATCTTTACCCCTTTTATTTCTCTTTCTTGCCTAATTGCTCTGGCTAGTACTTCCAGTACTATATTAAATAGGAGTGGTGATAAAGGACATCCTTGTCTTGTGCCCGATTTTAAAGTAAAGGCTTTCAATTTTTGGCCATTTAGTATGATGCTGGCTGTTGGTTTGTCATAAATGGCCTTTATTATATTGAGGTAAAGACCATTTATTCCAATTTTCTGTAAAGTTCTTATCATGAATAAGTGTTGGACCTTATCGAAGGCTTTTTCTGCATCTATAGAAATGATCATGTGATTCTTATTTTTGGCTTTATTGATATGGTGGATTACATTTATTGATTTGCGTATGTTGAACCATCCTTGCATTCCTGGGATGAATCCCACTTGGTCATGGTGTATACTCTTCTTGATGATTTGCTGCATCCTATTTGCCAATATTTTATTGAGGATTTTTGCATCTGTGTTCATTAGGGAGATCGGTCTATAGTTCTCTTTTATAGTTGGGTCTTTCTCAGGTTTTGGTACTAGAGTAATATTTGCTTCCAGGAATGACTTAGGAAGGATTGCTTCCCTTTCAATTTCATTGACTAGTTTGAGGAGTGTCGGCATTAGGTCTTCTTTATACTTCTTGTAGAATTCTGCAGTGAATCCATCTGGGCCTGGGCTCTTCTTGGTGGGTAAGGACTTAATTACATTTTCAATTTCATTAGCAGAGATTGGGTTATTCAACAGTTTTACATTCTCTTGATGTAGCTTTGGTACTTCATATGCTTCTAAGAATCTGTCTATTTCTTCTGTGTTATCAAACTTTTGAGAGTAGAGGTTTTCGAAATAGGTGTTGATGATCTTCTGTATTTCTATTGGGTCTGTAGTGATTTCTCCTTTTTCATTTCTTATTGGATGAATTTGAGCTTTTTCTTCCCTTTTTTAAATAAGGTTGGCTAGGGGCTTATCGATTTTATTTGTTCTTTCAAAGAACCAACTCTTTGATTCGTTGATTCTTTGGATTGTTTTCTTAGTCTCTATTGCATTGATTTCTGCTCTGATTTTTATAATTTCCTCTCTTCTTTTGGCTTTGGGCTTGACTTGCTCTTCTTTTTCTAGCTGTTTGAGGTGTAGCATCCAGTTATTTATTTGTATTCGTTCTGTTTTCCTGATGTGGGAACTCAGTGCAATAAATTTTCCTCTCAGGATGGCTTTCATTGCATCCCACAGATTCCGGTAAGTTGTATCTGCATTTTCATTTTCTTTTAGGTATTGTTTAATTTCTTCTTTAATTTCTTCTGTGACCCACTGATTACTCAAGAGTGTGTTATTCAGTTTCCATGTGTTTGAGGAATTTTTGCAGTATCTTTTATCATTAATTTCTAATTTCAGAGCGCTATGATCCGATAATATGCAAGGGATGATTTCAACTCTTTTGCATTTGCTTAAATGTGTTCTGTGAGCTAATATATGGTCTATTTTAGAAAATGATCCATGTACTGCTGAGAAGAATGTGTATTCTGATGTTGTTGGGTGGAACATTCTGTATATGTCTATCAAACCCATTTGTTCACAGGTGTGATTCAGTTCTGTTATTTCTTTGCTCATTTTCTGTCTGGTTGATCTGTCCCTTGGTGTCAGTGGTGTATTAAGGTCTCCTGTTACAATTGTGTTACTGATAATTTGAGTTTTCATTTCTGTTAATAATTGTTTTATATAACTGGGTGCTCTGGAGTTTGGTGCGTATATATTTAAGATAGTTATCTCTTCCTCTTGGAGTTTTCCCCTTACGAGTATGTAGTGACCTTCTTTGTCCTTTATGGTCATTGTTGGTTTAAAGTTCACGTTGTCTGCAAACAGAATGGCTACTCCTGCCTTTTTTTGGATTCCTGCTGCATGAAGAATTGTTTTCCATCCTTGACTTTCAGTCTGTGAGTATCCTTCTGGATTAGATGGGTTTCCTGTAAACAGCATATGGTTGGATTTTGTTTCTTGATCCATTCTGCTAGTCTGTTTCTTTTGATTGGTGCATTGAGACCATTTACATTAATGGTTATTACTGTTAAATGCTGGTTAATTGTAGGAATGTTATCTCTCTGTTGTTGCATCTTTATCTTTCTGTTCTGTTTAATTATCTGCTTTGCTTAGTGGTTTTTTCCTTTGTGTATCTAAACTGTCTTTCAATATTTTTTGCAGGGTTGGTTTGGTGTTCATGAAGTTCTTCAGCTGTTCTTTGTCATGGAAGTATCGTATTGCACCATCTATTTTGAATGATAGTTTTGCAGGATATATCAGTGTTGGTTGGAAATCATTTTGCTTTAGGATCTGGAATACTTCACTCCATGCTCTTCTTGACTTTATCGTTTGTGCTCAGAAGCCTGCTGTTATTCTGATAGGTTTTCCTTTTTAAGTGATCTGTCTTTTCTCTCTGACAGCTTTTAATAATCTATTCTTGTGTTGGATTTCTGGGATGGTGATTATTATATGCCTGGGTGTAGTTTTATTTTGGTTATGACTGTTTGGAGTTCTATATGCTTCACTGATCCTGATGTCAGTTTCTGATCTCATGCTTGGGAAATTTTCAGCTATTACTTCTCTAAATATCCTCCTGACATCCTTCATGTTGTCTCCCTCTCTTTCATTAATCCCTATCATTCTTATGTTATTCTTCTTTGCATCGTCTTGCAGTTGTTGAATTGTTGTTTCCTGGTTCCTTGTTATTTTCAAAAGATCTTTCCTTTCCTGTTCACTAGCTGCAATCCTGTCTTCAAGGTCTGAAATTCTATCTTCACTTTCATTAAGGTGGTTTTTACAATTTTCAGTGGAGTTTTTTATTTCCTGTATATCTCTGTGCATCTGCATTATGTATTCTGTTTGTTTCTTATATTGCTCATCTAGGGATTCTATCTTTTTGTTTAGTTCCTCCAACTTTTTATCTGTGTTTTCTTTAGATATATTTAGAATCTCTTTCATTTCTTTTATCATTTCTTCTTTTATCTGGGATATTATTTCGAGTTTGAATTTCTTTAAAGCTTCCTGGAGTTGCTTGTCAATTTCAGTAGCTATTGTGTCCGATATATGAGGTGGATGGGATATATTTTCTTCTATATACATTGCTCCTAGGGTTTCTTGAGATGGGCTGGAGGTTTGAGGTTGTAATTTGGTCTTTCGTTTTGTCATTTTCCTATATTTCTGTGTTTCAAGTGTTATTTGAAAGCTTCCTCAGGATCTGTTGAAAATCCCCTTCTATGTTTGGAGCTACTGAGACTCTGGCGCCGCGCTACTCCAAGCCATTGGGCCTACAGAACCAGTGGCCCTCCTCTGCCTGCTCAGAACTCCGCAGTTCCAGACAAGCTGGGCCTCAGGGACACTGTGCACCCACCTGCCCCTTGGAAGCTCCACAGTTCTTCATTCGCAGCCGGGTTAGGGTACTCACCACAGGCCGAGGTGCCTCAGGAACCTGTGGACCCTCCCTGCTTGCAGAGTTATCCACAGTCCTCCAGACACACGGAGAGGCCGATGCAGGCACCCCAGATCCGTCCAGCTCCTCCTCTGTACACTGATGGCTAGGCGTGGCCGCAAAACAGGCTGGGCTCGGCTGATAGTGTGGGCCAGCCCACCCGTCGGGTGCTCAGCAGTTCTCCAAGTGTAACTGGAATGGGGAGGCTGATGTGGAAGCCTCAAACCCACCTCTCCCCTTCACTGCAAGGGGTGAATCTCTTGCAATAGAGAAGTGGTCCAGGCAAACAAGGGAGAGAGATGAGGAGGAGGAGGAGGAGGAAGGGGAGGAAGAGGAGAGAGAAATAAGAATAATAAAGACAGGCCATGTGCAGGAGCCTGGTAACCACAATCAGCTGTAAACACTACACACCATAACATGAGCTAAGACAAATAATATCAACAAGTACAAAAAAGGGGATCAGGGAGCCAGACGGGGTGGGGAGGAGGAGGGAAGGGAATTTAAAAAACATACTGTAAATGTACATATAACTACTTCCAAGATGATTATAAACTGCATGAATCACAAGCATGTACTAATGAAATATAAAATGATAAAAAAGATATAATATTATCTAACTCCCCACCCTGAAAAAAACCAAGATAATGAACTAAAAAGAAGCACCTGAGATCTGGAACTAAAGGATCTAGCCAGGGAAACTAGCCAGGGAAATGCAGGCAGTCTCTGAATGGCAGCTGAGATCGGGCTCCACTCTAAATTGGAGCAGGACAGATGTCTTGTTCATTCATTATTTCTGCTGTGTTGCCTTAATCTGAATGGTTCACATTATTCACTGTTACATCTGTATTTCATGCAATGGAAGGTGAAAAGAGAAAGAATAAAACCTCTCAAATTTTGCTCACTCACTGTATTTCTGCTCATGTCTAATTGGTCAAAACTAGTCATATGTCACTGGAGGGGGGTTCTGGCTCCTGGCCCTGTGCTCTGCACTATTTCATTACTGTGCATCATCTCATTATATTGTTTATTAAGTACTTACCATATGCCTGACTGCAAAGCAATGCTATGGGAACTATTCTTATTCTGCAAATAAAAACTTAGAAATAGGAAGTTTAATGCCTTGTATATTAGTAGGTAGGAAGGTCAGGACTTGAACTCATGTCTTTCTGAATTTAGTAGTCATAATCCCAGCTGCTCAACCATATTGCATTCATCACAATGGGCAGTGGATGTGGTGACTTAGGGCCATCTTGATGCTGTTGCGCAAGATTTGTTACCCAGCCTGCCACTACTGCAGCTGCATAGAAAGCCATGCTGTAAGAGCTCCTTCAGTGGCCAGGGCAGGAGATAATCCCAGACCATCTGTGATATAATCACAGTTTCAGTCTCTAGACATTACAGTGCTATAGACATGATTCAGATGCTAATCATTTCTCAGGGCCATCCCTCTGCTTTGTGTTTAAAAATAAGTTGTTTCCAAAACCTAGGAAATTTCTTCATTGGTATTCTTTATTTAAATTCTGTCAATTTGCAGCTTGTTTTATTTTGCTAGGTCTTTTGATTTGAATGCAGAGGAAGGTGAATAAAGCAGCTTGCTTGCTGTTCCCAAACTTCCAAATTGACTGAGCAAACCGTCTTTGTGCTATTATGAAAACAGCTTTCAGGAGGTAAACGGTGGAGCAACGGCTACGTTATATTTTCAGGAGGTCTGAGCAGACACAGTTGGACACCAAAGAGATGCTTTCTTTTTAATGTAAAGAAATTAAATGAATACTGTTTACCATGTACTTTCTCGGAGAATTAATACATGTCTTTGAAGAGGGCTGTGCAAAGTTGAGATTTTATATAAATTTGTGTATGTAGGTGAGTGTTTAAATAAGTGGAAAAATAAAAAGGGTGGCTGAGGCTTATCTGGTGGAAAAATGTTGAAAAGAACCCAGGCTTACAATATCCTCTCTGTCCTGGAGGATTTAGAGTATCGAGATTATATGTTT
Source organism: Cavia porcellus (assembly GCF_034190915.1). Taxonomy (NCBI): domain Eukaryota; kingdom Metazoa; phylum Chordata; class Mammalia; order Rodentia; family Caviidae; genus Cavia; species Cavia porcellus. The sequence goes on from NW_026947493.1 coordinate 3,753,925, forward strand.
CCTCAGGGATTTTCTTCAGATGTAGATTGTCAAATACCACTGCTGACTGCCCGATTTCGGTCCTCTAGGACTTTTTTCCTAGACCAAATTAATTCCATTTGGGAGAACTGGATGCATTTTGTTTGAAAACAGTGCCTGTGGTGATGGGAAGTGGTGAAGGATGTATTTGTTACCCTCCCACCAGGTTGGTCCCGGGCCGCACATGGAGTAGGGAGTGGAACGGCAAGAAAGATGTAGTATGGGGAGGATCTCAGTCTGTCAGAGAAAAGCTCTCAGTGAATGTGACTGTACCAGGAAGGCTGGCTTCCTGGGTGCTTTTCCTCTGTCTTATGGGGCAGAGCTGGGTTATGACACATTTTCAGTGTTTTCCTATGACTGATTTTAATTTTTCCAACTCTTCTGTGAAACAGAATTTTTATGTACAGTTATGTCATAGCATTGTTGAGAGTTAAGGGAACTAAGACTTGCCTCACTTTGGACCTCCAGAGGTAGCCAAGGCATTGCTTTTCTCTCACAGCCTGAGGGTCACCCGGTTTAGGGGTCTAAGTGTAAGAGATGCTGATGAGCAGAGTTCACGCAGCAGGTAGTGTGGGAAGGACTTAGAAAAAATGCACCTTGGTAAGAGCTTATTTTTCACTTTGTGTGTTCTATACAAAGACAAGAACAAAACCAAACCCCAAAACTTCACAATTTCAAAAATATTTTAAGGCAATTTCCTAAAAGAACATTTGTACATGGAATAAATTTTGATTGTCACTTACAAATGCAATTCCATGTAAGGATCAGGGTGCTCAGATTAGCATTTGTACTGCCATTCAAAGCTAATAATATGTGTATAATATACACAATGGCTAAAAATCAGACCTGGCGATAATTTAAAAAATAATTTAAGAATGTTAAATAGTGAAGGCTGTGGGACATGTGGGATCTCCTTTTCTTTTGTTGTCGTTGTTTCTAAGGAAGAAACAACCAAGTGATAGTTCTCGAAGGCACTCATTCTCTTGACTACTCTGGGCCACCCTCTCTGAATTGTCTGGCACCAGAGTCCAGAAGAAAATCTACCCTCCCCATTAAGACACGTGATCATGTTGAGAAATCGTCCCCAGCGGTCACCTCTCATTGGTGCCCTGCTGGCACAAGAGCTCCTGGCCCCACTGTGAATGACGTGCTTTTGTTTTGCTAGAGGTGCGGCATGGGAGCAAGGTAAAGCAAGTCTCAAGAAACATTTTATGTTCACTTTTCCGTATTCCATATTCCCCTAGTCAAGATAGCTCTTGGTCTTTGTTGAAATGATCTCTACCCATAAGTTCCATATTATAGCTTTAAAGTGCACATAAGATGATGTGACAAACAATCTTGGAAACCCATGCTTTGTTGAACAGGAGCAAGTGTTCTTCTGATGAGGCAAATGCATATGCAGAGCAGCAAAGATCCTATTTATTTCCATCATATGTGAGCCTCATGTGGGAATTAATACGTCACAGTCATCCACAATGTAGCTTTCCAGGTCCACAGCTCCTCTGGGAAAAAATGGAGTGAAGTGTCTCTGTTTGAATCTATTCACTTCCACAGTTTAGTTCAGTGGATAGAACCGTGACTCACACTGACAGAGTTTAATAGTCACTTGCCCTTTTAGTTCTATCCTAAGACAGTAGAGTTTTGGCATTTGCAGGGATAGAGAATTCAGAGATGGCTATTTTTTCTAGTCACCTGCTAGTTTGGATCTTGTGCAATTAAAGTCTATGGGAATATGTGTAATGTCATGAGATTGGTAAGGGAGATGTTTTCAGAACAATTTCACCATAGAGAGACATTTTTAGCTTGAATACTGATTAGGAATTAGAATGATTAACTAACAGCACATAGGTAAATTCATAGTAGCCTTTGAAACTTCTGGGAAAAGTGATGCTAACCTCTAAGGAATAAACAATCCTAAAAATCTCAGTCATTGCAAATAGAATATCAGTTTCATTCACATATTTTCAAAAGGGTAAAAGAAGCTTTGTTATCTGCTGTCATTAAAAAATGTAGGTTTCTCTCATAGTGGTTACCATCTTTATATATGGCTACCAGGGTTACTGCATAATGGAGAAAGAGAGGGAGGGATGGAGGGAGAGACACAGAGAGACAGGGAGAGATAGAGATAGAAAGAGAGAGAGAGAGAGAGAGAGAGAGAGAGAGAGAGAGAGAGAGAGAGCTTTCTCCACAAAGGGTTAGAACATGAATATGTTTTTTTGTTTTGTGAGCCACATGGCTATGTTGTAATTACTCAGATATACCATTGTGGTGAAAAGAGCTATAGCTGTGGTTCTCTTTTGATAAAATTTTGTCAAACCACAAAGTCAGCTCTACTTTGCTGACCCTAACCTAGTCCTGTGGAGAGATATTTGTGATTCAGACATAGAAGCAATGTACATTATTTCCACCTTTCTGTTGGCCGGTTATCAGTCACATCAGCTTAGTTTAACTGCAACAGAACTCGAAATATAGTTTAATTTTATGTCCAAAAGAGAAAAGAATGGGACTCAGTAGACTGCTACAGTTTTTTGTTTGTTTCTTTTTTTGTACTAGGTATCAAACTCATGACCTTGTACTTGCAAGGCAGGTGTTTATGCCGCTGAGCTAAATCCCCAGCAACTGCTACAGTTTTTAATACCTTGATGTGAACTAGCTTTCCCAGGAAAACCAGAAGCCTCTTGTGATTCAGTTTTGCCATTAGGATGTTAGATAGTTTAGTGTGATACTGTTTTCTACTAGGTTTTTGTTTAAAATCTGCCTGAATGACAAAAACACCAAAGGAAAAAAAAAAGCCATTCTATGAGGTACAGAGAGTTTCACTGCCTTTTTAGGCTGCCCTGATCAGTGTTTCATGGAACTGGGGGAAAGTTGCCTGAACAGAGAGTATTCACAATGCCTAGCGGTGCTGGACAGGGGAACGTGCCCACAGCTTCACCAGGATGCACACTCAGGAGGCCGAGGAGAGGAGGCTGGGCCTCCACAGCCCTTTCTCTGGTGGCTTTTTGTGTAAAGTTGAAAGATCCCAGTTTATGTTATTTTTATTCCATATAATAGTGAGACCCCAAGACAAACAGCCCATTATTTCTCTGAAAAGAACATTGTTTTGATCTTTTAGCTACATCACTCCCTGCTAAGTGACTCATAAAAAGTGGTTTGAATTTATCAGGCTAATAATCATGTAAAACTGTGGAGACATAATTATAAGCCCAAATGCAATCTTACTGTCTTGAACTATTAATGGGATGATTTATACTTTACTAATTTGTCTTTTTTTTTTTTTGTTGTTGTGACAAGATCTTACTATGTATTCAAGCTGGTCTTGAACTCACTATGGAGCTCAGACTGGCCTGGAATTCATGGAGATCTTCCTGCCTCAACCTTCCAAGTATTGGGATTACAGGTGTGTGCCATTATGCCTGGCTCTTTTGCTTTTTTGAGAACCAGATTTAAGTTAGTTAAGGCCAAGTTGTCTGTATGAAAAGTGCAGTACTTGTGTAGAGAACAGATAAGGTAACAGTAAACTTTTAACTTGTAAAATGGAATTTTCCAGTGAATCTTGAGATTCGAAGTTTATTTTAAAATAAATTTTATCTCTTGTTATAAAATATATCACAACCAAGTATGAAAGATAGATATGCATAGAATTCTCAACTTAACAGTTGTCATAATGTTTAAAGCTGTAACTTCAACAACATCATTTTTATCAGATAAGAAAGCCCCACAAGGCTTTTGCTTGATAGTAGAGGGCTAAGCTAGGGAATTTTTTCAAAGAGTCAGGTAGGAATTTGGAAGGGAAAGGTGATAGAAATATGGAGTTGGTCAAATATGTGTCTCAATTGCCCTACTTGGGTTTTGCTCTTTGGATTCCAGAGATTTGGATGTTTCAGGTTTAGACTTCCCAACTTCCTCTTGGTCTTGGTATAACATGGCTGGTTACAGAAGTAGCTAAGGATCCAGCTGAGAAACACGCTAGCACAGGGAGGACCCGGAGCAGAGCTACGGTCAAGAATGAACCTCAAAGGACTGTAGTCCACTAGCGCCAAGGGATGTAAGGCTGAGTCCCTCAGGGATCCTGCCAGGCTCTGCCCTAGTCAAGAAGAAAAACAAACAGTGCCAAACTCCAGCTGAAATCTGTTAGCTGCACATGACCGAAGGGCCAGATCCTCTCAGGTGGATGAAGGGTATACTCTTTGACCCTAGAAGAATGTGACTATGAAGTGATTCAAAGTATGAGTATGAGTCCAAGGAGCACACCTAGTACCACAACCAAGTGGCCCCACGTTTCCATTTGTCCCCAGGTACCTCACAGTCAACTCAAGGGAAGAAGAGAAGCAAAACCCCCCACAAGTACTTTATCCAAGAGAAACAGTATAACACCAAAAGGTATGATTTAATTGATAAGATTATACCTTATATAAATAGACTGGCTATTTAGGTAACTTGTTTCATACTAGTATCTTGGCAAAAAGGCTGATTAGTTATGGACAAACTAAAAAGTTACATTTTCTGCACATCTGCATTGTTTTGTGAGCTAAATATTTGCTCTCTTTCTACAGCGGCTAATTAATTAAAATTAAAAGAAAAAATCATGTAAAATTTTATTGTGTTTAAAACTCTCAGCTAATTGAAAAATATTTGTATTATCTAAGCACATACACTTAATTTAAAAATCAATTATAACAAGTTTAAAAAATTACATTCGCAAGAAAATCATATTCACTTATGGTAGAATTGAAAATTTATATTATGTAAGATTTATAATAAGCTACTTCTTATGCTGGCTTCATGAACATGAAATGCAAATACATCTTTAAATATGTATATATGTGTATATTTATTTATGGGAAAGTTGTTCTCCTTGTTATGCAATTGATAGCATCACACACACACACACACAAGGCAAAGCAGTAAATACCTACCTATCATTATGACTGACCGAAGTCACATGCCATTTTTTAATCCTCAAGCTGCTTGCTTATTCTCCATGTCATTACCTTGTGCCCAGGATGGAAATTTATTAGAAATCAACTTAGTAAATAACTACAGAGGGGGAGCATTCTCTTGTGGGTGGAGCAGCTCTCTTTGTTTCCACTTGTTTTTAAACAAGTGACTTCCTCTCCAAGGTAGAAATCAAGCAGTCCTCTGTGTCTCACAGCCCCTCTGGCCTTCTGTCTGCTCCGTGTGTTTGTCTCAGAGGAGCCTCTCTGGGATTTTGGGCAGCAAGCTGAGCTCCTGGTGAGGGCTGCCATTTCAGAGAGGAAGCCCTTGCTTGGCTGGCCACTGTGCCCCCTGTCAAAGGCCGAGGAGCTGCTGGGGACCCTGGCCAAAGTTGCCTGCATTTTCAGGCGGCCAGCCCAGAACTCCCTCCCTCCCTGCCCCACCTCCCGCAGCAGTGGTTTATATTCAATAGAATTCAAATCTTTAGCTGCCGGAGAAGCCAAGCAGCAGGCCCAGCTTTCCTCTCAATCAAGGTTTTTATAGTTACTATAATCCACAGGAGATGCCAGCGTTGTTCTGCCTCACAAAGACAAGCAAAAGGGTACAAGAGGCTGATAAGATACAAAGTCTGGAGGAGGAAGTTGAGCCAGATTCTTTGCAAAGGGAAAAAAATGAAAGCAAATCCACTTGTGGTATTCTTTGTGCTGATCCGCTGCTTATTTTCACTGCTCTGAGAGAGAGTCAGGTAGGAAACGATACAACAAATAAATGGTAGGTGGGTGAGGATATGGCAAGCATGCACCGTTTTGTGTAGCAACTGGGAGCCAGCACACCCAGAAGACTGTGAGAGTCTTTCATTCAACAAAATGCATATTAGTCACTTTCTCCTCCTGTTGGGTTATGTTGAAAATTAAATTGTTGATGTGTAATGGGGATTTAGCTCTACCAGGGAATCTGGATTTGATTTAGTGCTAATTATTCCACAAGTGTGTGAAGTAATGTGGGCTACATAGCTGCTGAAGAGCATTGCTGGTTACACCTGTATAACCTCCAGGATCAGACTGTCTAGGCTGAAATCCTATTCTGCCGTGTACTAGCTGTGAGATTTGGGGCACGTTTGTAACCAGTTGCTCTCTGAAATAAAAAAAAAATGAAGATGGCATTGATAATGAAAGTGAAATAAGCCAGTGAGGGGAAAGCATATAAAGCACTGTCCACAGAGCAGTGAGATTGCAGCATCAGTAAATGCGTCCACAGCGTTAGAGATGCAGATTCCTGGATCCTATCCTTGATCAGAATCTGAAGTTCAATAAAATGCCTATTGACATTAAAATATTTAATGTTGGTATTGGTATTTCAGGATGACTTCAAGTAGTGTCTTATAAGATAATTGGTCATTTACAGTTTGAGCAGGCAGCTGCCCAGAGAAAGTACCTGAGGCAGAGCTGGGGTGGTCAGCTACACTGATAGAAATTAAAATAAGAAATGGACTGGACCAGAGACTTCAACCTGGAAATGAGTTGCTTAGGTGAAATAGAGTGCAACACCTCTCTGCATCCAGGTCTCAGCTCTGAGAAACTTACAAATGCAAAATAACTGCTTTTCCTTTAAAACCAGTTTCCTTTAAACTTTGCAGGCTGGGTAACTGGTTTAGAGATCCTGAGTCCCAGATGGTCATTTTAAATCCGACTTATGGATAACTGAACAAGTTCCCAGCTCTGCTTATCTCTAAAATGTTATGGAGACAGCCTCAGTGGAATGCTCAACCCTGCAGGCTGGTCCCTGACCAACTCCCAGTGGTGGATTCCATGCGTTGGTCCAGGCACTGCCAATTTGGAGCTGGCATTATTTCCCCTCTGCATGGAAAATAGAAGTGCCAGCCAAACAAAGGACCTCTCCCTGGACAAGGCAAAAGCCTGCAATAAGAGATTCAAGCCAGCCAACTAGAGGAAGAGTCATATCACGGAAACTAAGGAAAGATCCACTAAGAAGGAATGAGCTGAAGGATCCAGCATGGCTGAGAAGAGGAAGAGCCACACTGGAGACTCAGAGAACATCCATAAGAGACACCAGAGGAAGAGGACAAGATGGTGAAACATGAATTTCAGAGATTCGACCTCTCCGGGACAAGGTGTCTGGAGTCTGGAGTTGTCAAGAAGAACACAAGGCTCTTTCCTGAATGACCTGGTGGTAATGGGTGGTGAGTCTCTGCCTTATGAGCTTCCCTGAACACAGGCTGGGAAGACTATGTGGAAAGGGACAGGAAGTTTGAACTTCAATCCCAGAGCAGCCTCCTGGCAGCCACATACTGCCAAGGTCTCAGAGTTGATGAGGGAAAGAGAGTCATTGGAGAATTTTGGTAGTTGGCTGGCAGGGTTGGGTGAGTCTCACTGAAAGGCAGGGACTGATCACAGATCTAGGACTGTAATTGGGCATCAGATTCAGCCTGAGTCATCCAGGATTAGACATGCACATTGATGCCCTGATCGCATTGCTAAAGGGAGACCCAGTCAGGGGCACCCAAATCAGGGGCATATGGTATGTTATTTCTCAGCTAGCCCTGATAGATACCACTGCAATAGATTAGCCTGTTGCTGCTATAATTGAATTGATTGTATAGGAATAATCCTGACTCAGTGGACAATTTAATGCCAGTGAACTTGTCTGCTGAATCCACCATCATACCCAGGAAGAGGGAGACCAAGAACTCCTAATCTGACTTCTGGGAGAACATGGCGGACAGAAAGCAGCAGCTATGGAGGCTCTCTGAGAGACCCAGCTTGGGTTCCAGGAATGGTGCAGAGGGAGGAATCCTAGCAAGAAAGGAGATATGCTCTGCTGACCCAAGAACGAACTGGGCTGAAAGAAACCAACTGGAAATGCAATCCTGGTGCTATAACAGGAACAGATAAAGCCTCAGTGTGGAAGCTGGAGCCCGTGCCATTGGAAACCGTGATTTGGGTTTCCTGCCGCCGCGGCTGTGTCTGAATTGGCTCAGGAGGGAGAGAGATGCATGAAAGCTCTGAGAATTGGAATCAGTGAACGGAGTTGAGAGCGGCACAGGCGGGGAGCCGTGCATCGACCTGCGGTGAGTGAGAGAAACTGGGACTCTTCCACAATCTAGGAGGCTCCAACAGAGGACATTCTGGGATCAGGCAGACTTGCCGGAACAGGGCATTGTAGCGACTTCAGTCACATATCCCCCTCTCAAGTGGGATTGGTCAGCAGTGCCTAGCTTATGTGAGGCTGCTGGCTGAGACCCAGTAGGCTAGCACAACCCAGGTCCCAGCGCCTGAGGTGACCTGAAGGGGCGGGCCCACATAGGCTGCCTGGTCCGTAACTCCCTGGTGCGCTGCCATGGGTGGGAACACCTAGCCGGCGCAATTCAGTCAGACTGTGGCCAACAGGGAAGGAAGCTGGGCCTCCTATATATGCTTGCATATATAAGGAACAAAGAATATGGGAAAAGGGAGCAACAAGAAAGGCCCCTCAGCCCCCAATCCTGAGAAATAGGCAATAGCAGACACTGCATCAATAGACATAAAGGGCTATCTCCAGAGCCTCATAGACGAGTTCAGGAATGAAGTTAATAATGACCTGAAGCTAGACATAAGCAGAATAGTTAGAGAAATGCTAAGCACCACCCAAGAAAAAACAGATGGTGGAATGGAAGAACAGAAAAAGAGGGGAGAATTGTTTGATGGAGAAAATAGAGAAAACATAGAATACATGAAGCAGGTTCAAAGAGATTACCAGGAAACTAAAAACTCTATCGAAAACTGGCATAACAGCTTGAAAGAAACTAAGGATAGATTATCTGAACTGGAGGGTAGATTTGTAATATGGGAACATAAAATGAAAAGCTTCTTAAAAATAACAAAGAAACAAACAGCAATAATACAAAGACTAGAAGAGGATAAGAGGATCTATAACTTAAGAATTAAGAACATAAAAGAAGAGGTAGGGACACAAACAAATGAACTACAAAAGCTACTCACAGAAATAATCCAGGAGAATTTTCCTAATTTAGCAAAAGGTAAAGATACTCAGATGTATGAAGCATTAAGGACCGCAGCCACCTACAACCCAAACAGAGCAACACCCAGGCATATAATAATCAAAACACCAGAAATCCAATATAAGAACAGAATATTAAAAGCTGTCAGAGACAAGAAACAGATCACTTACAAGGGAACACCCATCAGAATTACAGCAGACTTCTCGGCACAGACCATCAAATCACGAAGAGCATGGGAGGAAATAATTCAAGCTTTGAAAGATAATAACCTCCAGCCAAGATTGATATATCCTGCACAACTATCCCTAGAAATTGATGGAAAAACAAGGTGCTTCCAGGATAAAGAGGAACTAGGGGAATATGCAACCACTAATTCAACTCTACAGAGAATACTGCAGGATATTCTAAAAAAGAAAAATACAAAGAATCCAGAAATAGTGGCAGAGAGGCCACAATGAATGGAGCAGAAAACAAAATGAAGAAGGCAAACTGACAACTAATGACAGAAAAAGAGCTCAACAGAAATGAGGCAGAGAAGATTGGATGATAGGAACAGCTATTTTGGAGAAAATGACATCATAATAGGTAATGCTGATTTAGTATCATCTTGTTTTGAAGTCTCATCAAGCTTTTGCTTTTCTGTCTCCATTGGTCTTAGCATGTTGTATCTTATTGGATTTTATTACACATGATAGTATAAACAAAAACTTTTGTAGACAAGGAGATTATACAGAAACCATTGTTCATTTTCTGTTAGTTATTCTAAATACCCTGTAATACTGTCATTCTCTTGAATGGTTTTACATTGTTTTGATATATTTGATGCTATAGTATACGAAGTTATACTCAAAGATTTCAAGGAAAGAGACAATATGGTAACTACTTTTATGTCGGGATTATCTTGTGGTGAAACACTATTTTGCTTAAATGGTTATGTTTTGATCTGCACTGTTTTGTTGTTATGCCCTCTTTTATCTCAATATCCATTTTATGTTTAATATTTTATTTTTATCCTTTTAATTAAGGGAAAAATAAATAAAAATATTAGGATATATTATAGTAACCCACTTTGATTTACTATTAACTTGATTTGAAGCCCTGTATTGCTCTCAGCATCTTGTTTTGACTGATGTTCCTCTATTCTGTTTTGCTTGATAGTACCAGGTTCGAAAGTATAGACAACATCTGTGAAGATAGTGGGATTCGTTATGTCGCCCATTCTGGTTGACTATTATCTACTTTTGAAGACCCGTAATGTCTCCAATGTTGTGGTTTTGTTGGTTTCATTCTTTACTGTTTTGTTCAATTTTATTATAACTGATGATATAGGCAACTCTATTTGAGATAGCGGGAGGCATTATGGTACCCATTGTTGATCACCTTGTATTATGTTTTTACATTATCTATTATGTCCACCCTTTTGAATTGACTGATTCTGTTCTGTTACGTAACACTTGGTTTTACTCTCTTCCAAAAAAAGTAATAAGAACTGTGGGAGCAATAAAACCCAAAATGTGTATAGTCATTGTACAAAAGAGAGGAAAAAGAAAGTGCTCTAAAGGATATAACTACCTGTATATTTAAGTGTATAAGACAGACAATGATATTACTGAGTTTTGTTGGATTATTGAACAGAACTGTTTGGTCTCACTGTTTGAATATGCACTATATAAGCTTTAATTTTGCAACTTGAACAAATATTTCTAAGATGACAATATGTAATCCATTAACTAGTGATTTCCTACTGTTTATTTTTTTTCTGAAATTCTGTATAACTTGTACCCTTTCTCTGCTTTTTTTTCTTTTTCTTCTTAAATAAAATTTAAAAAAAAAGCATTCCTAGTCCAAGAACCTGGACTGGATCAGACTCTGCAAAAATTCCAGCATTCTGGCATAAAGAGTCTGAGTTAACTCCAGCTCAAAGAAGCCAAAAAGAAAGTAAGATAACAAGAGAAGACTACAGCACCTACTAGATGACAATAAGAAAAATAATCTAAGGCTAATCACAGAGAAAATCTAGAAGATTACACAGATAGATTCACCAACTTGCTTACACAAATTATGGGAGAACACTTTCCAAATATAAGAAAGATTTTAAAATACAAGTAAATGATGCTTATGAAAGGAGAAGTTCATCAAGGTACAGCCTCATTAAATTCACAGATATCCAGCCAAAAAAAATCAGAATTTTAAAAGTAGAGAAAAACAAAAAATTTGCCATAAAGTTAAACCAATTAGAATTATGGCAGACTTCTTAACACAAACCCTGAAAGCCAGAAGAACTTGGAGGGAAGTATTTTAAACCTTAAGAGCAAATAACTTCCAAGCCAGAATAACTTACTCAGCAAAGCTACCCTTCAAAATAAATGGGAAAATAAGATATTTCCATGAAAAAGACTATCTTAGAAGTTATGTGAGTGCAAAACCAGCTCTAGAGGAAATAGTCAACAGCATTCTTGACAGGCACAATGTATTGGACACACCTGCAAACACAGAGGAACCTAGTGAAGTTGATTGAGAAGCAACAACAATAAAAAGTCAGGGAAAGTAAAATAAGCAATTTACCAATGAATAAAGAAGGTAATGACAGTAAATAACCAACATATGTTAGTAATAATTCTAAGTATTAAAAGACAATAGATTAAAGACTGGCAGACTGGTCAAAAAACAAAATATGACAACCTACTGCACTCAAGAAATTAATACAAAAAGTTATTCATAGATTATAAATTAAAAGATGGAATACAGCATTCTGTACACCAGAATCCTGAAAACAGGCACAAGTAGCAAGTTCTAACATCGTTCACGATAAACTTCAAGTTAAAAAGAATTTTAAGAGACACTACGTACTAGTTATGGTCACTAGATACTAGTTACGGGGACAATCCAACAGGAAGAGATAACGCTGATAAACATATGTGCACCAAATACTGGAGTACTTATCTTCATAAAACAAAACCTTATGAAATTAAAAGATCAAATAAACATTAACACAATCATAGTGGCGATTCAACAACCCACTTTCACAATGAGACAGAACAATTAAATAAAAACCAATAAAGAAATTTCAGAGCTGAACCACACTCCCAAACAAATGGACTTAATAAATACATACAAAGAGCAGACATCCTTTTTTTTAGCAGCACATGGTACCTTGCCCAAAATAGGCCATATATGAGTCCACAAAGCCTGCTTAAGTAAATATAAAAGAATTGAAGTCACCCCATGTATACTATAAAACTACTGTGCAATGAAAATAGAAATCAAAGACAGAAAAAATGTTAGAAAAGGCAATGCTCCTGGGAAATTAACAGCATTTTCCTACACAACCAATTGGTCACAGAAAAAATCAAAGAAGATGTTAAAAACTTTCAACGACAATGACTGTACAACTCAACCAAACCTCTGAAAGCAGTTCTAAGAGGAAAATTCATGGCAGTCACATTAGGAAAACAGAGCAGGCCCAAATAAATAAACTCATAAGAAATCTTAAAATACTAGGAAAACAACAAAAAACCAACCCCAAACCAAAATTAAAGAGGGGAATTTTAAAGATGAAAGTGGAAATCAATGAAATTGAGACTAAAGAAACTAAAAAAAAAAATCAGTGAATCAAAGTGGCTCTTTGAAAGAACAACTAAAACATAATATCTTATCAGGACTCACCAAGAAAAACCTCATGTCGGGGCTGGGGATTTAGCTCAGCGGCATAAGCACCTGCCTTGCAAGCAGGCAGTCGTGAGTTCGATCCCCGGTACCGATAAAAAAAAAAAAAAAACCCTCATGTCATTGCAATTAGGAATGACAAAGGTGAAATCATAACAAAAACTATCGAAATCCAGAAAACAGTAACTACTTTGAAAAATTATATTCCAACAAATTAGCAAATTTTGAATAAATAAACAGATTCCTAGACATATACAATTTACCAAAACTAACCTAAAAAGACATAAATATTCTTAACAACCCAATAACAAGGAAAGAAAATAATTCAGTAATAAAGAATTTATCAACTAAAAAAAAAAAAAAAACCCATGACCTGGTGGATTCACAGCTGAATACTGCAAAACCTTTACAAATGCTATAACACCAAGCGTTCCCAAATTTATTTATGAAGTCATTATCACCCCGTTCTCCAAACCAGATACACAACTTAAAAAGATAACTAGAGTATAATCTCTTTAATGAACATAGATGTAAAAATTATTAACAAGTGATTATCAAATAGCGTGTAACATACTATGAAAAAGATCATACATCATGATCAAGTAGGCTTCCTCACAGAGATGCAAGGATGTTCAACATACATAAGTCTATAATGTAATGTATCAAATAAACAGGAGCAAAGTAAAAAACCACATGGTTATATCAATACACACAGAAAAATCTTTCAACAAAAAGCCAACACCCTTTCAAGTAAAAACTCTGAAAGATTATAGGCATAGAAGGGCCATAACTGAATATGATAAAGGCTATTTATGATAAACCAGCAGCCAGGATCATATTAAATGGGGAAAAAGCTAAAAAATACTGCCCCTAAAAGCAGAAAAAAGACAAAGATGCCCATTATCACCATTACTATTCAGCATAGTGTTGAAGTATTAGCCAGAGCAATTAGGCAAGAGAAAGAAACAAAAGAGACACATAGAAGAATGAAAGAACTCAAATTATCATTATTTGCAATGACATGATACTCTACATAGCAGACTCAAAAACTGAAAGAATAACTGCAAAGTAACACGATGTAAAGTCAACATAGAAAAATCATTCAAATTTGTATACACCAACAAAGAACAGTATGAGAAAGAAATTCTAAAAAAAACACCATTTGCAGCCTCTTCAAGAAAAATGAAATATCTAGGAATAAATGTAACTAAGGTGGTAAAAGGCTTCTACAAACAAAACTGCAGCACTCTGAAGAAGATTGAGTAGGATATTCAAAAATGGACTGATGTCTTTTGCTCCTGCATAGGCAGAAAAAATATTGTAAGAATGGCCATACTTCCAAACTCTCATACATGCTCAATGTAGTCTCAATCAAAATACCAACAGCATCCTTTACAAATCTAGACAAAACAGTCCTAAAATTCTTATGGTGCTAGAGAAGACTCCAAATATCAAAAGTGATTTTTAGCAATAAAAGCATAGCAAGCAGCATAGCAATACTGGATTTTACTACATTACAAAGCTATAGTGATTTAAAAAAACCCAGCACGGTTCTGGAATAAAAGCAGACACATAGGTCAGCTGAATAGAATACAGTATACAGAAAACCTCTCCAGCATACTTACCCATTTTATCTTTTACAAAGAGTTCAAAAATATATATTAGAAGAAAGATAGCCTATTCAACAAGTGGTGCTGTGAAAACTGGTTATCTGTAGAAGAATGAAACTGGACCCTTATCTCTCACCATTTACTAAATTAAAATCAAGATAGATCAAGGATCTAAACATTAAAAAAGAAACATTAAACCTTCTCGAAGATAAAATAGGCAAAACACTTGTAGACGTAGTGTAGGAAAGGATTTTTTTGGTAAAAAACAGAAGCAAAATTCCACAAGAAATAACAGCAAGAATCAACAAATGGGATTATATCAGACTACAAAAAGCTTCTGTAGGGCAAAAGAATCAATCAGTAGAGTGAAATGATAACTTACAGAATGGGAAAAAATTTGCCAGTTACTTCTCAGACAAAGAACTATTGTACAGAATATATGAAGAACTCCAAAACCTTAAACCACTTGAAACTAAAGACTCAATCAAGAAATGGGCTAAAGAAGTGAACAGATGCTTCCTAGAGGAAAAAAATGCAAATAGTTAACATATATATGGAAAAATGTTCAACATCTCTGGCCATTTGAGAAACGAAAATTAAAACAGCACTACGATTCCATCTAACTCCATAAAGAATGGCAATCATTGGGAAATTGAACAATAACAAATGCTGCCATACCTGTGGTGAAAAAGGAACCCTCTTACATTGTTGATGGGGATGCAACTTAGTAGAACCATTATGGAAATCAGTATGTAGATGTCTCAAAGAAGTGAAATTCGAAATTCCATATGACCCAGCAATTCTGCTATTTTCCCCCCAGAGTTTAAATCATCATTCTACAGCCATGTATACATACCATTGTTCACAGCATCACAATTTGTAATGGCTAAATCCTGAAAGTGGACTATATACTCATCAAAGATGAATGGACACAGAAAATGTAGTATCTATATATAATGGAATACTACCAGCCTACAAAGAATGACAAATTTGAGGCATTTGTGGGAAAATGGACGCAGATGGAAATTATAATACTGAGTGAAATAAATTAGATACACAGGCTTAAGTACTATACGGCATCTCTCATCTGAGTGAGGGAAAGTACAAACAAAGAATATGATCAAAGATGGATAAAAAGGGGCAAGGGAACAGATCTCACCCAATATAAATGTGACCCAAGGGAACAAAGTTGAGGGGTGAGAAGGAAGGAAAAGGGAAACAAGAGGGTTAATGTGTGCCATGTTCAGAATCCTAATATTGTCTATCAGTGTAACATTATAAGCCATAAACATGAGCTAACACAAATAATATGGATAGTTATATGAAAGGTTATAGAGGAACTAGAAGAGTAGGGGGAGGGGAGCAAAGGGAAAGAGAAATAGAAAAAAAGGTTTAATACACTCCCCAAAATGACTGTAAATGATGTGAATTGCAAACATGCCCTAATTTAAAAAAAAAAGTGTTTCAGATAATGATCCTATGTAATTCCACTTCCTGGTCCTCTCCAGGATATTGAGAGCTTTTTCTTTATATTTGCAATAAACATTTATCCTTAATGTCCTGTGGGTCTCGGATTTCATTCTTTGCCTTTGTGAGACAACAGCTAAGTTTCTATGTGGACTGCTCTTTTAGATATGGAGGTCCCACTGAGATTCACAGGACTGTGTGACCCTGATTGGGGAGGGTTTTTCATTTTTGCTCTTTTTTTCTCCATTTGAAATATGCTCTTCCCCTGCCTATCCATAGCTTTTGTTAACTGTAATTACATTTAGGATGTAAGCAAGATTTGTGTTTTCTATTTTTACTGGCTAGCTTTACAGTCATTCCTCATGTTAGAGTAAGTTTGAGGGGAATTGCAGAACAATATACTTCATACAAAAATAAAGGACCTTTGTTAGCAGATGGCACTCTTAAGCCTTAAGGGACAGTTTTTACTGCAATATTCTTTTTTTTGAGACAGAGTTTCACTGTGTACTCCAGATGGCCTTGAATTCATTATCTAGCCCAGGCAAGCCTCAAACTCCCAGTAATCCCTCTGCCCCAGCCCCCCAAGGGCTGGGATTATAGGTGTGCACCACCATGCCTGGTTTTCACTGAAGTTTTCTGGCCTTCCTCTGGAGTAGTCTGTAGAGATGTTTCTGCCTCAGTTTCCTTACTGAGTTGATTCTCTAGTGGTGACAGAGCAATTTTAGGCCTCCATGTTTTCTGTCTCCAAAGACTAATGGCTCTTGGGCATGTTGTTCCATTAGCTCACTGCAAGCATTGATGAAAACAAATATTTTTTGTTGTGACCTTTCAACACTTTATAGTAGTGCTCTTTCTTTGGTTTCTCAGTTTTTTGGAGGCTTTATTTTACTGAAGTTCAGAGACCAGCCCTGAATAAACTTTGCCCTTGATGTAGTGAGATCATGGGAGGTAGTGCTATGCCCTGTAGATCAAGTTCCTGTGCCTTACAGAGATAACCATTATTGGGTTAGGTATTTCATACCAAGGGGAGAGGCATTTGTGGGATCTAGTGTGACATTTTCCACTGCCCCCTGAAATAAAGCCTGGTGTTCTTAGAAACAATAGGGAGGCCTAATAATCTTTGGAATGGGGACTTTTAGCACAGATGATTTCACGGTAGAACAAACAAACAAACAAAAAGGTCCAAAAGGCACAGCCCCTGGTCTCTAAGGACTGCCCCTCTTTTCTTATGATTTCTGTCTGGAACATACTGCTATGCTGTCAGCTGAGTTCTGTACTCAGAAATTTGTAAACTGGGGTTAACAAAGGAAAAATCAATGGCTGATATGGACCTAGACTGATAGCATCACAAGGAAAGGGGTTGCATGTGTTGGTAAGGGTGGCAAGGGGGGTCTTAACTGACTGTGAAAAATACATAGAGACTCATTTGGTTTGACATCAAACAGAAAAGTGTAATCAAAAGTAAATATATTGACTTCCGGGAGAACATGGCAGATAGATAGCAGCAGCTATGGAGGCTCTCTGAGATACCCCGCTTAAAATCCAGGAATGGTGCAGTATGAGGAGTCCTAAGCAAGGGGAGATATACCCTGCTGACCCAGGAATGAACTAAGCTAAGAGAAACCAACTGGAAATCCAATCCTGGTGCTATAACAGGAACAGATAAAATCTCAGCACAGGAAGCTAGAACCTGCGCCACTGGAATCCGCGATTTGAATTTCCTGCTGCCGCTGCTACATCCAAATCTGCAGGGCAGGGAGAGAGACGCGCGAAAGCTCTGAGAGCAGGAATCTGCAAACGGAGTTGAGAGCAAGACTAGCAGGGAGCCCTACATCAACTTGCGGTGAGTGAATGGAATGGGGGCCCTTTCCTAGAGTAGGAGGCTCCAGCAAAGGACATACTGGGACCGGGCAGACTTGCCGGAACAGGACACTGCAGTGACATTAGTTGCATATTCCCCTCTCAAGTGGGATTGGTGGGGAGTGCCTGGCCTGCCTGACGCTGACTAAGACCCAGTAGGCTAGCTCAAACCAGGTCCCAGTGCCTGGAGGTGGACCCTAGTGGTGAAGCCTTCAGTAGACTGACCTGGAGGAGTGGGCCTAGCAGAGGCTGCCCAGGTCTGTGTCTCCCTCATACACTGCAGTGTGCAGGAACACCTAGCTGGCAGATTCAAACAAACTGTAACCGACAAAGAGAAAAAAATTGGGCCTCCTACATTTGCTTGTATGGAAGAAACAAAAAGTATGGGAAGAGGAAGCAACAAGAAAGGCTCCTCAGTCCCCAATCCTGAGAACACTGATCCACGAAAGGGAAACGCAAAGGAAGACAGAAAATGTGCAATATGAGACACAGCACCAATAGACATAAAGCAATATCTCCAGAGCCTCATAGACAAGTTTAAAAATGAAGTATTTAATGAAATAAAGCAAGATATAAGTAGAATAGTTAGAGAAATGCTAAGCACTACCCAAGAAAAAACAGATGGTGGAATGGAAGAACAGAAAAAAAAGGGGAAAATTGTTTGATGGAGAAAATAGAGACAACATAGAATAAGTGAAGTAGGTTCAAAGAGATTACCAGTAAACTAAAAACTCTATCAAAAGCTGGCATAACAGCTTGAAAGAAACTAAGGATAGATTATCTGAATTGGAGGGCAGATTTGTAATATGGGAGCATGAAATGAAAAACTTCTTAAAAATAACAAGAAAACAGCAATAATACAAAGGATAGAAGATGATCAGAGGATCTATAACTTAAGAATTAAGAACATAAAAGAAGAAGTAGGGACACAAACAAATGGACTACCAAAGCTATTCACAGAAATAATCCAAGAGAATTTCCCTAATTTAGCAAAAGGTAAAGACCCTCAGATGTATGAGGCATATAGGACCCCAGCCACCTACAACCTAAAAAGAGCTACACCCAGGCATATAATAATCACAATTCCAGAAATCCAATATAAGAACAGAATACTAAAAGCCATCAGAGACCAGAAACAGATCACTTACAAGGGAACACCCATCAGAATTACAGCAGACTTCTCGGCACAAACCATCAAATCACGAAGAGCATGGGGGGAAATAATTCAAGCTTTGAAAGATAACAACCTCCAGCCAAGATTGATATATCCTGCACAACTATCCCTAGAAATTGATGGAAAAACAAGGTGCTTCCAGGATAAAGAGGAACTAGGGGCATATGCAACCACCAATTCAACTCTGCAGAGAATACTGCAGGTTATTCTAAAAAAGGAAAATACTAAGACTTCAGAAACAGTGGCAGAGAGGCCACAATGAATGGAGCAGAAAGCGAAATGAAGAAGACAAACTGACAACAATAGAAAAAGAGCTCAACAGAAATGAGGCAGAGAAGATTGGATGGTAGGAACAGCTATTTTGGGGAAAACAAGACATCATAATAGATAGTGCTGATTTAGTATCATCTTGCTTTGAAGTCCCATCAAGCTTTTATTCTTCTGTCTCCATCGGTCTTAACAGGTTGTATCTAATTGGATTTTATTATATGTGATAATATAAACAAAAACTTTTATAGACAAGGAGATTATACAGAAACCATTGTTCATTTTCTGATAGTTGGCTCTAAATACCCTGTAATACTGTCATTCTCTTGAGTGGGTTTACATTGTTTTGATATGTTTGGTGCTACAGTATACAAAGTTATATTCAAAGATTTCAAGGAAAGAGACACTATGGTAAATACTTTTATGTTGGGATTATCTTGTGGTGAAACACTATTTTGCTTAAATCGTTGTGCTTTGACCCACGCTGTTTTGTTGTTATGCCCTCTTTTATATCTCAATCTCCTTCTTTAAAATTATTTACTTTTTTATTTTTATCTTTTTAATTAATGGAAAAATAAAAAAGCAGGATACATTATAGTAACCCACTTTGATTTCCTATTAACTTGATTTAAAACCCTGTATAGCCCTCACCATCTTGCTTTGACTAATTTTCCTCTATTTCTCTTTGCTTGATAGTACCAAGTTCGAAAGTATAGGCAACAACTGTGAAGACAATAAGATTCACTATGACGCCCATTCCGGTTGACTATTATCTTCTTTTAAAGTCCTGTAATGTCTCCAATGTTGTGGTTTTATTCTTTACTGTTTTGTTCAATTTTATTATAACTGACAATGTAGGCAATTCTTTTTAAGATAGCAAGAGGCAGTATGGTAACCATTGTTGATCACCTAGTATTTTGTTTTTACATTATCTATTATGTCCATCCTTTTGATTTGACTGACTCTGTTCGGTTATGGCACATTTGGTTTTACTTCAAAAAAAAGTAATAAGAAGTGTGGGAGTAATAAAACCCAAAATGTGTAATTGTCATTGTACAAAAGAAAGGAAAAGTAATTTCTCTAAAGAATATAACTGCATATATATTTAAGTGTATAAGATAACCATATTACTGAGCTTTCTTGGATCATTGAACAAAACTGTTTCCATTCTAACTGTTTGAAAGTCCACTTTATGTGCTTTAATTTTGTAACTAGAACAACTATTTGTAAGATAACAATACGTAATCTATTAACTAGTGATTTCCTACTGTTTGTTTTCTGAAATTCTGTATAACTTGTACCCCTTTTCTATTTTTTTCTTTTTCTCCTTAAATAAAAAAAAGTAAATATATTGACAGTGATAGTAACACTAAACAAAAAGCTAGGCTAGATACACAAAGAGGGCTCAGTCACTACACTAACACCTGCTGGCAGATTCCAGCTTGGTGATAATTTATCCCTATTAAGGTTCAACAAAGATGGAAGCCCATGATGGCTCTTGTAGAAGAATGGCAGAGTTTTAAAATCCTTTAGCTGAAATAGTCCTTAAGAGCCATAGAGCCCTCAATCTCTTTATGGGTAAAAATGGAAGAATTTATATGCTCATAAATGAAACATGTTGTCTTTGGATAAATGATTCATATCAGGTGGCATAAAACCTGAAAACTATAAAAGAAAATGTCAGACTTACAGATAACCTCCATGAGAAGGCAAATCTAGGCAAACTTGTTACAATCCCTACTCCAGTCCCTTAAGAATAGCATTTGGACTTTGCTCCTTCCCTTAGCTGTCCCCTCCCATCTGTCTTTTCATTCTAGTTCTCACATTTGGGCTATACATTATTAATTTCTTCTTCTTGTTTAGAGGTTGTCAAACTCCAAATGGTCATGCAAATGGAAGCAGTGATAAATGTGCTGGACTCCTTTTACCATGGTCTGCTAGACTGATCCTCTGACAAAGCCCTTAACTGCTAAGTCCCAAAATGACTTCTCTCATTGGGCCCCTTAGATAGCTCTCTGGAGAACATTCCTGCTGCCAGTCACCTACCTTTCAGAAGGAAAAAGCTGGATCAATTTTTGTGCATCTTCTCTGATGGTGGTTAGGAATACTTTTTCAGAAAGGAAAATGTGTAAGAGGCAGTTTGATTCTTAACCTGACAAATAGGCAGTTAGGCAAAGAGAGGTCCTGAGGTGGAGTTGGGATAGTCTGTCATGCTGATGTAAATTAAAATAAGAATTGGCAGTGGATCTGAGACTTGGACCTGGAAATGAGTTCCTCCAGCAAAATGAAATGCAACCCCTCTGTACATCCTGATCTGAGGTTTTTGTACCGAGGATTGAACTCACAATCTCGCATTTGCCAGGCAGGCGCTTATCCTTCTGAACTAAATCCCTGGCCAGGCCTGAGTTTTGAGAAACCAACAAATGCAAAATAATTGTTTTTTCTTTGAACGTGTGGGACCAGTTGCTTTTAAACTTTGTATGCTGAATAACTGGGATAGAGAGATTAGGCTCTCAATTGGTCATTTTAAACCCACGGGGCCTCCTGTGACAGGTAGCCTCTGGACAACTGAACAAATGCCTATGCTCTGTTAACATGAAAAGCTCTGGATAAGGCCCATGTGGCACCCCACTTTCTGGAGTTCCTCCTGGCTCCCGAGAGCTTCTTTCATTTCTGATATTTCCAATAAACACTTCTCCTTTAACCCCCCGATTATCCGTGATTTCATTCTTCAACCTTGTGAGGCAACGTGCTGAATTGAAATGATGTCAGCTGTTTTACTATTTTATATGCTTAAGGCAAGTCATCCCCTGTTAATTTGCTCCTCTCTTTCAAGCTCTGAGCCCCAGAAAGAGACTTTGTCTTCTCTGAGAGTGGTGTCAGATTATCTTTATTTCTTATTGTCTAGTGAATTGTGCTCTTGTGAACCTATTTTCTGTGACTGCATCTGATTTTAAATGTTTATTTTGCATCAGGCTCCTGATGTTTCTGATTCTATCACTTAATTTAACCCCAGTGTTACTCTTCACTGGTAACTTTGCTGTCAGTATTATTAAATGTCTTAGATTACACACTGCATCTGATACCTTTGCAGGTCAGCTAGAAGTTTTATGTGCAATTGCCATTCCTGAACAAAACCAGATGATAATTAGGAACACATTGAGGAGGAAATGTTGCAATTCTTTAAACACTTCCCTTGTAGACTCCACATTGTACAGAAACATTTTTATGGTTGTATCCAAGAGGCAATTTTCTAACAAAGATTTTATAGCAGAGAAGAGAGATTGGCCTTTAAAGAATACAAAGGTCAACAAAGCAAAATCTGTTCTATTTGTGGAGTGGGTGTTACATTTGGAGCTGTTAGCAGCCAACATTCTTTTGGTTTTGGGAAACATTTCATCACCACACCTGCTTGCTTTATTTCACATCAAATGGTTTTTAGCAAAGTGGTTTGGAGACAGAGACCTTCCACAGGTGTTTATGCCAACTTTATCACAATTCCATGATGTGTGGCCAATAATGCAATGAGAATGGATGACACCATTGTTGTGTGGTAAGTTGAAGGGACACAGTTCAATGTGAAGTGGACAGAAGAAAAGCCTCAAGGACACACTGGGACCTGACTTAAAGGAAAAGAGCCTCCTTGTAGAGAGCCTGGTATTTATGACAACAATCCTTGTATCTAGCCATGGATCACATTAGAAATGGGGAGATGTTATTTATTTGCAAATTGTGAGATTGATGTAATTCACAATTTAAATCATAGATGCCTGAGCTACTTGGAATGATTGCTTAGCTTTCCACAATTATTGATTGCCTCCTCTGTGTATAGAACTATGCAAGTAGCTAATGGACAAAAAAGTATAAAGCCCAATTTCTTTCTTCCAAAGAACCTATAGTAGACATATGCGAACACAAGCTAAGAATAAACCATAGCGGGGAGAAATTAAGGTTCTAGAAGAGTATCATAGACAAAATTGCTTGTGTCTCATCTAGAGGAGTCCAGAAAGTGTTAGTAACATCTGGCTGTGTGCGTGTTAATTCTTTACTGTTGATTTATGTGGTGTTCACTGCCCTGTACCTGACACTCGCAGGCCACTCCACAGAGACGGGAACTTACTGAATGATGGTAAGTAGGAAAAAAAGTGCCCTGCCAGTAGGCAGGGAAACAAGAATGAAAGAATGAAAGTTTAGCAAGTGCTGTCCCATGTTGGCTTAGTCCTGTCTTCAAAGTCCACCCATTGGAATTCATTCATCTTCCCTGGAAACGTCCTCTCCCCATCTACCAACTTGGTATCATTCTCTAGAGTCTTGATCCTTTCTGTAAATTGATATTTGTGCAAGAAGTTAAATGAACAAACACCACAACCATAATTTATTTTCTTTTAATTTGTAACTTTTTGTGATACCAGTGTGTGTGTGTGTGTGTGTGTAAGCATAATTTTGTTTGCTAAGCTATTTTGTGTTTGATATAATATTGTAACAATAAACATATGGCTTTAGAATAAAGATTGTGTTGCTTAAACATTATGACTTCCTTCACTGACAAATAAGTTTATATTCTGAAACTTTGTTGGGTTATTATCTTGAGGGCCTTGCTACACATGATTGCTGGAGGGCTCCTTTCCATCAGCTTGATTAGCATCTGCCGGAGAAGCCCTGGAAGCTGATGTAAGAGGGGTCCAAGATACAGTGTATGGGCCATATTGGGGAAGGCAGGTAAGATGTGCTCCACCTGGCCTCATTATATGCAACCGAGAGCAAAGATTAGTCATAATGTGGAGATGTTTTCCACATGTGTAGAGGAAAAATTTCCCAATGTTGTGAAACACTTAAATATTTAAGAGGGCTGTCTTGGAAATTGTGAATTTTCTGTATCTAGAAATGACAGAGTTTTACATGTTATTTTAAGCATTAGATAGCTGATTATTTAGATCAAAAGCTGCTAAAAGCTTGTTATAAAATTAGCAGCCTTTATTGCCGTGTGTGAAATAGATTACTGGTGTGAATTAGTTACTTTTGAAAGAGCTGCTTCTAAATGGTTGTGACATAGTCTCAAATGATCCCTAAAGCCTCATGTGTTTGGGAAGTGATCAGTTTCTGTCAAAACTTGCTAACTGAAAAGATTGTACACCATGGACTTCATCAACATTTTAGCTAGAGCAATTAGTCCAGATAATGCAAGAAAATGACAACTACAGTAGAAATTATTCATCTCTGCAGATGGTATGACCCTAAATTTAGAATACCTTTTGGTTTTTAATTTTAAAGAGGAAAAAAACCCCAGAAAAATCAAGAAGCAAACAAACAATTAAAAAAACAACAACAAAAGCAAAATGACAATAGAAACAACAACAAAAAACAATGATGACATGAGACTTTAAAACAAGATGATAGGAATTTAACAATGATTGTTACATTGTATATTATTATCCTCTAAATAATTGCTCTGGCTACCAGATATAGGCATGCAAGATTGATCAAACAATATAATTTCCCTTTGAGCAATTTCTTTCTCTTTTACTATATATAACTTTTGGATCTTATTTACTCCTTGAGTTTCTTATATTAGAGAGACAATATGGTGTTTACATATGCAAGTCTGATTTATTTCACTTATGAGTATGGATTCTAGTTGCATCTATTTATCTATAAAGACCTCGAGTTTATCATTTGTATGGCAGACTAGTATTTCATTATATAAAAGTATCACATATTTCTTATCCATTCCTCAGTTGATTTGCATTTGGGTTGTTTCCAAGATTTAGCTATTACAAATCGTGCTGCTATAAACATGGGTGCACATGTAATACTGTGGTGTGATATTTTTAATTCTTCTGGGAAAATACCCAGAAGGAAAATGGAATCAAGTGGAAATTCTCATCCTAGGTTTTTAGGACTCTCCAGCCTGATTTCCACCATGGTCACACCAGTCTACACTTCTACCAGCAGTGGAGAAGGGTTCCTTTTCCCCCACAGCCCTGCTCGTATTTATTATTGATTAATTTCTTGATGTTAGCCATTCTTTTTGGAGTGAATTTGCATTTGTTGAACGACCGATGATACTGAATATTTTTTCATATATTTATTTGCCATTTGTATTTCTTCATCTGAGAATTGTGTATTCATCTCAGATGCCCACTTTTGGATTGGGGGACTTGATTTTTTTCAGTTCTAGCTAGAAGTCCTTTGTCTGATGGACAGTTGGCAAAAATCTTTTCCCATTCTGTGAATTTTCTTTTCATTTTGTTGATTATTTCTTTTGAAGTGCAAAAACTATAAGAAGACAAAATCCCAGTTGTTGGTTCTTTGAAGCACTTACTGTGAAGTTTGGTTTTTATTCATGAACTCTTGGCCTGCCCCTATGTCCCTGAGATTTCTACTTATTTTATCTTCCAGAAGGTTTAGTGTTGCTGTCTTAATATTTAGATCTTTGATCCATTTTGCCTTTAGTTTAGTGCATCGTGCTAGGCATGGGTCTATTTTAATTCTTTAGCATGTAGAAAGCTATCAACATAGAAGACTTTAAAGACTTCACTGAAGGATTTTGGGACTGATGAATAAATCCAGCAAAGAAGCAGGATGTAAAATCAGTATTGAAAAGCAATAGCTTTTCTATATAGCAATAATGCACTAGCTGAGAACAAAATCAGAAAAATGATTCCACTTGCAATGGTGCAAAAACAGAACCAAACCACCAAAAAAACCAACCAACAAAACAGGATCAGTCCAACCAAAGAGATGAAAGGGCTCTACAATGAAACTTTTGAAATATTTAAGAAAGAAATGGAAGAGGTCACTAAAAGATGGAAAAAACCTTCCGAGTATGTGAATTGGTAAAACTTTGTTAATGTGGCCATACTACCAAATGCAATCTACAAATTCAATGTAAATCTTGAAAATATCTTAATCAGTTTTATTTTTGTGTCCTTCGTCTTGAATGGGACATATTAGGAAAATTTAGGGTTAATAAACCTCGTATCACCAGTTTGTAGGCCGACATTGCTTTAGATTAACATGCTTACATGCAGAGCTGAAAGGAGACAGATACAAAATGAAGGCAGCAATGTCAAGCTTTAGCTTGCTCTATTTCCTTTTTATTTTAGCAAAAGAAGTTTTCAAGTCTCTGACTGCTCAGAATAAAATACCTACTGTGCTTTTAATGGGTAATGGTTTGTCCCTTATTTCTCTGTCACATAGCATATTCTTAAGGGCTCTGCAGCACAGGCATGCTAGTGTTAACACTGCACCTGGTTTGTGAGGTTATCAAGGATGTTTGGGAGAGTGGGGGAAAGGATACAGATGACTACTCAGCGTACTCTTCATGGGCAGCAGGTCTTGGGTCATGACTCCATAGGTGTACTGCCCTTTGTTTCCATGGTGGTCTCCAGTTTTTTTGTTGCACACAGTGACATCCTTAAGGTCTTATTCTTGTTGCCTTATCTTGATGTTTTACACCCATTTCCCCAGAAAAATAATCGAATAACAAATGTTAGTGATATGCCCTGTTTGTACGAGAAGGCGACAGGCACAGACAGAGCCAAAGTGCAGAGACCATAATATTGTGTTTGCGCATCACTTACATTTAGTTCCCTTCTGCAGTACTTGCCCCAACTCACATTCTGTGACCCCTACTTAGACGTCCTGTCAGCACTGCAAGCTTAACATGAGAAACTGCAAACTCATTCTCTCCTCTTCCTCTGTGTCTCCTTTCTCTGTTAGATAGCACTTCCATTGTCTTTTCTTACCAGCACATTTGTCATCCCTTCTTTTACCCACTTGAAAATTCCTGCTTATTGTGCATGAAAGTCCATTTACGATGTATGAAAGTCCATTTCCTCTTCTCCACTTTTGCCATCTTATGAAAGGGCCCCATTGACTCTCACCAGCACACGTAGAGGATTCTCTTAAATACGTCTATGTTCCAGGTTATCTCAAGACTCTAGAGGTTCTTTACACTTGCTCGGTGCCACCCTTTATTTCCTGCTTACTTTGAGTATGATGCATGACCTCCCACTCCCCACCATTTCACTCGTGCATGCTTGCGCTGGCAATGCCCTTCAACGGAATTCCCTTCGTACTCCTAGTCTTTCTCAGCCTCTGCTGACATCTGGGAATGGGGTTCCCCTTTTATCTTTGTTTGCTGAGCTTTAGCTATCAAGGTTAGTTCAGATTCTTCTTCCATGAAGCTGTTTCCATGTTTCTCAATGTCTCCAGGTCTCCCAGTTGTTCATTCTCATGGGTGCTAGAAACACTCTTCATACAGTACATTTGGTTGCCAGAAATTTGTTCAATAGGCTGCTTGTGACAGTTAACTGTTGTGTCAGCTTGAGTAAGGAGCACCTAGTGGATTGGCTTGGCATAGTTCTGGGTGCTACTGAACGATGGTCTCACTGAAGAAGGAACACCCTCCTTGGATGTGGGTGGAACCAATCAGTAGGCTTGTAGCCTGGGTGGAATAAGAAGGGAAAGAAGGAAGAAATATCCTGCTCCTTTGGAGGTGCTCCAGTCTTCACTATCACCTTTGGATGTCCATCTCCCGGCTTCCAGTGCAGACTTGAGCCTTCCTTGTGCAGACCCAATAGACTACATGTGCTCCAGGTCTGACCGGATCTTTGGCTTTGTGGTACATAGACAGCTCTTTTGCACTCTTCCTCAACTGATTCTACAGATGTCATTGTAAACCTATTTTGACACATACAAACTCTGTTACTCCAGGGAATTCTAACTGATGCACTGGTATAGAGTCAATGATCAGTTCTTTTTCATTTTCCTTTCTTTTTTTTTGACTGCTTATTAGGCAAGACAAAATTTATCATACTCATATCTAAGGCTCTGTCTCTATAAAGGCCTTAACTTATTTTAGCTTTATCAAAAGACTGGATTGTTGAACAACAGAGCTGCTTAACTGATGCAAATGCAACTGTGGAATATAAGTTTGTACTTGCTTGATTTTCATTTTGCTGGAAATCTTGTTTTAGTACCAAAAAACCCCTCTTTTTCTTACCTCTGGGGCCTTTGTTTTTTGAAGCATATTCTGCCAGAAGAATTTGACCTGAAAAATTAAGATAGTCCAGTTTGTGTCTCATATTTCTAGAAGATGAATAAAAGGAACTGAAAGAATTAAGAGATTACACAAAGTATAATTTTCTTTAGTTTTTATGCTTATAGTGTTCTTGTTTTATGCCTAAAATATAACTTTGTATGAAAATACAGCATCTTGAAATGCTTCCTTTTTCTTCTGTCATAGATTATTAGGATTACATAGGACAGAAAGTTTATACATAATTTCATTTATCCTATTCATATATTCATTTGTAAGCTGCTATGTTTCTATTATCAGCATTTTTCATGGTAGGAGTATTCTGCAGTTATTATGAGGCGCTCTGGGGTTGCCTTTAAGTTGCAGGTATTCTAGAGTGAAATGCCAGCGAGTTTATCATCCTGCCATGTGCTTTTGGAGCTAATTTCTACTAATCTGATTGTCTCTACAGGGTGGGCTTTGCAGATACACAACTCATTTACAGCTCCATGACAGGAGAGCTGGGAGACAAATAAAGATGTAGTAATGCTCTTAGACTAAGAGGTTGAATATGTGTTTTTTACAGAGTCTTGTATTTAACGTTACTTCCAAGAGATTTCCTTTTGTAGTAGTTTGGTAACCTAAGACTCATATGTAATTCAGCAAAAAAGACAGAATTTTCTGATTAAGAATTTAAATAAAACTACTTAAACTGTAGTAAGAGATGACAAGAAAAATTGGAGAAAACTTTAAACTGATTCCAAATATTAACTGTTTTTCATAAATTGAGTAGTAGCAGACTGATATATCAAAAAATGGTACCATTAAAAGAAAGGCTGTTCTTTACTCATCTGTGTTTAGCACTGAGTCTTCAGTGTAGTGGCAAAAATGGACAAGTGTTTGTAGAATGACTAAATGAAGCCAGCTATTTGAGACTGGAATTTTTGTTGCTGTGTAAAACAGCTTTTATCTGTAAAGATGGATTAAATTTAAAATTTAAAATCACCTAATATTAATGGGTGCATGTTAATCACTGCCTTAAACTACTATTTAATTTTTTTCTAAAATAAAAGAAATATTTCTGTCTTCAGGTTATTTAAAGGGTATATTTTAGAAACAGAAAATGGAAGAGTTAAAAAATGTAGAGAAAGTCATAAGTGTAAATTGCTTCCCAATATAATCTCTTGAGCTCATATTTAATAAAGATAAGTTACTCAGTCAACAATTGTTCCATGTGTGAGAGTATTTGTGCATAAATCACTGTTTGGCTCAGATCTAACATTGATAGGGCATAATTGATCTTTAAAAGTTTTATGAAGAATCACAGACTGTGAAATTAAAAGCCTTTGAATTGTCTAATTTTGCTTTCCCATCAAGCAACTGCTTTCTTGCTAGTGGGAGTCTTATTTTATATGTATTATTGACCAGTCAATCAACTAACTTTGTCTGACAATAATGAGTATCATGTTACCTTCTTCTCTAGATCAGAAAAGCTGGCTTTCTGAAGTTTTCTAATCTGACAGACTGCCCAACTAGAGTATTTTTTCATCCCTTCTTAATGGTATATGGTGTTTTCTGGCTCATGATTTGGTAAATCACTTTGTTATTTAATCTTATGTCTTGTCATGCTGTGATAAGAGCTGGAAGTTGTCCAGTAAGCCAGTTTTATTCTATTTATGACAATCCATAGCAAGCACCATCTCTTCAAGTATTACTTTATGATTATTTATAAATGTTGTCAGTATCCCTGGAAAAGCGAAGAGTTGTGGGTGGACTGGATAGTGTATAACTATCTATGCTTGTCATTAAAATTTTGGGAAATACTGTGTTTATATATTTATCTCACCTACCCAAATCAATGGCCCTTGAGAGCATCTGTATTAGTGTTCTTTGCTAGTGTAAATAATTATCACAAACTTAGTGTCTTAAAATAATGTAAGTTTATTAGCTTATTTCTGGTGATCAAAAGTCCAAAATGAGTCTCATTGGTTTAAAAAATCACGTCTTGCAGGAGAATCCCTTCCTAAGACTTTAAGGATTTTTTTTTTAACCCTTTCTAGTGGCCACTCATGTTTTCTGCCTCACAAGCCACTTCTCTCTGCTCAAAATTAGCAGTCATGTCACGGTGACTCCCACTTTGATGCTCCATCAGACCCAGGTATCATCTACCTATCTCAAACCTCTTAATCACATCTGTGAAAACTTTTTCATTGTGTGTTGGGAGTCCTCAAGATTACTCCCAGGTTTAATAATTTTTGAGGAAGGCTCAAAAGATACAGCATCCAGTCATTATAACAGTGGTCATTATGAAAAACAAACCGAAGTTAATCAGGGAAAAGCCACATGGACAATCAGGAAGAAATGAGACACGCAGCAGAACCACTCAGGCTGTGTGCTCCCCCGGCAATGATCTGGACAGCATGTGTAAAATGCTGCTAACTAGGGGAAAGCACCACAGACCAGCTCTGGAGTTTCCATAGGGTCTGAGTTGTTTGGTATAAACTATGTTGTTTGCACAAATGTTTCAGGCCAGTGAAGAGCTCTTATGGCGACTATCTCAGGTTTATGGACCATGTGGTAACCCTACAAGAGGCCTCCTATATACAGCGAGTCAAGACCACCATGTTAACTCTTGGCTCCGTGTCATGGAAGGCAACTCACAGTTTCAATGATTAGTGTGGACATGTTTTCTTTCTTTCTTTTTCTGTGGGAGGGGGCGTGATTCTACCCATAGTATTTTACTTCCTATTCACTGCTTAGCCCAATGTCTTCCATTTAGTGAGTGCATGGGAAATGTTCTTGTGGACTGTGATTAGGCACATACCTGGTGGCCCGGGATTAGAGAATAGCTTGCCATCCACTCAGTGCCTGAATAGAAAATCTATTGTGATTCATTCCTTTTTCTTTCCTTCCCCATCCAATCAATCACCATGTCCTGTTGATTTCACTAAGTGTTTCTTCATTCTGTCCTATTATTATCTGCAATCACTCTTGTCATCCTGGTCATCATAACTTCTTGACTATCTTTGTCAATAACCTTGGACTGCTTTCAAGCCTCTAGTTTTCCATACCTCCCAGTCATTATCCAGATAGAATGGAATGTGTTCTTTTAAAACACAAATAGGTCATTGTTCTTGGCCTATTAAAAAGTGTTCAGTCGTCTCTGCTTTCTTAGAACTAATTTTTACCCTCTTTCACCTTGCACATTAGTTTCCAATTCTGTTCAGTTTCTCTTGGTTCCTCAAACAGAACACGTACCTTTGTCTCCAGAGACTTACATAAATTTTTCCTTTGGACCGCTTTCCTCTTTCTTTGTCAAGTCAATTGTAATCTTTTCAACTGGGTTTCACCATAAATATTTGTTCCTCAGAGAGATCTTACTAGGGCCCTAAATAGGACAGGTCCTTCAGTTACCTAGTCCTGATTACCTGTATCTTCCCTGTCATTATTCTCATCCTCAAATGTATGATTTTTGTCTCTCATCCTTCAATTATTGAGATACTGTTTCTTTTGTTATATATACAGTTATATCAATAATATCTAGTATTTTGAAAGGTGCATAGTAGGATTTCAATAAATATTTACCGAGTGAGTAAATTACTGTTGAAACTTTCAAGGTTGAGTATAGTTTGGAAAACTGTCTGGTAGTTACTCGAAGGGTCAAACCTATTTTCCAGGTGCAGTTCTACCCCTAGAAATGTGCCTAAGAGAAATCAAAGCAGATTGCAGATAAAACTTTTCTCAAAAATTTCCTGACTTCCAAATGGAAGAGTGCAAACATCTGTGCCTAATGGATCACTGACCTGTGCTACAACGTGGATGAACCTCAGAAATTTGCTACAGACAAGGAGCCAGGCACAAAAACCACTTAAGCTATCTAATGAGTCCAGGGCCAGCTGGGACCATGCAGCAAGACACTGTCTCAGAAAAAGTCAAAAACAAAACTGCAAAGGAATACACTTCTGTCTGTTATTCTACTTTTTGTGTATCTATTACGTGAGCCACTATTAATGATAACAAAGGCAATGTATATACTTCCAAAAACCTTACCACAAAAAATACTAGTTGTGGGGCTGGGGATTTAGCTCAGTGGCATAAGCGCCTGCCTTGCAAGCAGGCAGTCGTGAGTTCGATCCCTGGTACCGATAAAAAAGGAAAAAGGAAAAAAAAAAATACTAGTTGAGTAAGTGAATGGTCTGTCCTCTTCCCCAGACTCTTGCATTCTGCCTTGCCTGAAATGTTTAACCAGCTACTTGACCTCACAACTCAAAGACCCACCCAAGGGCTTCTTGTTTGGGATGGAGCAGAAGAGCTCTATGTAGATTTTGCTATATGAAATATTTAGTAATAATAATAACAATAATGAAAATGGAGAAAGAAAATTTAGAAATGGAAGGAAGGAGATGGCTGGGATGGGGAAGGAGACTTTTAAAAGAATCAAACAGTACATAAACAGTACATAAACCTGCTCCCTAAAATGAATGCAAACTTCATGTGCTGCACACAGGTACTAATAAAATAAAGTTTAAAAAATAAGTGAGAAGAAGCCAAACCACACCTTCCTGTGAGCCAACTGATGCATGGGCTGGGAAATCAGAAAAGCTTCTACCCGACTGCATTGACTGAAGGACTTAGGGTGAGATGATAGCAGCTCAGGTGAAAGAAATAGACTGATGCTTGGCTATTTGATACAGCCTGGGGCTGGTGGTCTGGGCATTTCTTTGGAGGATGGCAGTGTGTGTTGTGGTAATTGGGGGGGAGTTTCCTCCTTTCTTTTTTTGTTCTTGGCACGAGGGATTGAATTCACAACCTCACACTTGCCAGGTAGGTGCTGTACTGCTGAGCTATATTCCCAGTCCTCTGTCTTGTTTTGAAATCCAATGTCTTTTTCCATTTTACTGTTTTGTTTTATTCCTGTATCTGGAAACCTGAGTAACTATTTTAAAGATAACAATATGCAATATAAAAGCTATTGTTACATTCCTGTCATCTTATTTTGAAAACTTATTTAGCTATTGTTTTGTTGTTGTTGTTATTGTTATTTTACTTTTGTTGTTGTTCTTTAGGTTTGTTTGCTTCTTGATTTTTCTGTTTTTTTTTCTTTTTTCTCTTTAAAAAAATAAAAAAAATGAGAGGAAAGGAAAGTGCTCTAAAGGATGTATATTTAAGTTTACATATTTAAGTGTGTAAGATAGATAACCATATTGCTAAGTTTTTGTTGGATCATTGAACACAACTGTTTGCAGTCTCACTGTTTGAATGTCCACTTTGCATGCTTTAATTTTGTAACTTGAACAACTATTTCTAAGATGACTGTCAGTAATCTATTAATTAGTGATTTCTTACTGTTTATTTTTTTGAAATTCTGTATTGCTTGTACCTTTTTTCTATTTTTTCTCTTTAAATAAAATTTTAAAATAAATAAATAAATAAATAAGTGAATGGAAAGGTTGAGATTTAATAAACTTACTATTGATTCAGTGATGATATTTTTATGTAAAACTACCTGTCCATCTCATCTTTTCTTCTGCTTCCACCACTGCTAATGTGAGGCATAGAAGGTGGCAAGTCACTCAGGCTGGGGTGCTGCAAATTCTACCATTGCTTTAGACCATGGGGGCCAAGCAGCCCATGAGGAAAGCAAAAAGCAAACAGCAGTCTTGGGACTGCTGTCCAAAGTGATTGAGAATCACAGGAGCCTTGTAACTGCATATGTTCACAGATCTTGTTCAGACTCCCTCATGGTAGGCTGGCCCACACAGTTCTTACTTTGAGGGTCCATGATCATCTCAATCAAGTTGGACATTATTTGGTTGAGTTTCTTCTTTTTTTTTTAAAGCCAACTGAGACCGTGTAGTGAAATTGGTACAGAACTTCACAGCAGGTTACCAAGATAACAGTAATAGGTATCACAGTATATCTCGTTATCTTCACAATAAGTTGTTCTTTCAATCACATATATCAAAGTAAAATGAAATACGCAACACTATAGAACTTATCAAAAGAGAATACTGAATAGAGCAGTACCATTAATCAGAATAAAGCAAAACAGTAATAAAATATTTGCCTTCAAAGAGATGATAGAAGGATATCCCCCTTATTTGCTATGGTCAACCTTCCAAGAGATGCTCAGATCTCTGGTTCCCATTTGCTAACAGGGGGCATGAGAAAGGAGGTAATGACTCTCAGCCCATGCACCAGTAGGCTCACTATTGCTTAGCAAGGAGGGAGGCTGGTTGCTTGGTTTCCCAGCATCCTAAGTCCCCACATGGTGCAGATCTCAGGAGATGCTGCTGGTTCTCCCCCAGGGGCAGCCATGGCCTGCCATACCACAGCTGCTTACCAGGGAAGCGAGTTTCTTCTTAATATGCTACAATGCTAATTAAGGAGACAGCATTTCTGATGGTTAAATACCTAGCATTTTCTTGATTTTCATCATCAGAGGATATATTAACAGTAATCATTTCAACCTTGTGTTTTCTCAGCCCTTAATACCTTATTGCTATTCTCCTTTATGTAGAATACAAAGATAAAGCAACTGGCCCCATATCTCTTACCAGTTACTACATTAAAATGAAAATGGATCAAAGATCTAAACATTGAAGCAGAAACATTGAACTTGAAGGCATTGGGATAGGAAAAGATTTTCTAAACAGAACTGCAACTGCACAAGAAATAACAGTGAGAATTGGCAAATGAGATTATATCAAATTAAAACCTTCTGCACAACAAAAGAATCAATTTTTTTAATAGTGTGAAGAGACAACCTATGGAATGGGAAAAAAATTTGCCAGCTATTCCTCAGACAGAGCACTAATATCCAGGGTATATAGAGAACTAAAAAAAAAAATCAGACCACCTAAAATAAAAGACACAGTCAAGAAATGGGGAAGTGATATGAACAGATACTTCATGAGGAGGAAGTACAAATGGCTAATAAATATATGGAAAAATATTCCACACTTCTGGCCTTTAGAGAGATGTAAATTAAAAAAACACTAAGATTATATCTTAACACAGAAAGAATTACAATAATTAAGAAAACAAATTAAAAGCAAATGTTGGGAGGGCTGTGGTGTAAAAGGAACCCTCTTCCGTTGTTGGTGGCAGTGTAAACCAGAACCACCATTATGGACATCAATGTGAAGATTCCTCAAAGCAGTAACAGCAGAAATTCCATATGACCCAGCTCTCCAGCATGCAGGTATCTTTCGCAAAGAGCTAAAGACCTCCTACTACAAAGGCACATGTACACCAGTGTTTATGGCAGCACAGTTCAGAATAGCCAAGTCCTGGAAGTGGCCTGCATACTCACTGACAGATGATATCAGTTATATGAAATACTATTTGGTTAGAAAGATGAATTTGAAGCATTTGTAGGAAAATGGATACACCTGGAAAATATAATGTTGAGTGAAATAAACCATATATGCAAGTGTAAATATTGTGTGGTGTCTCTCATTAGAGTGAGGCAAATACAAAGAAAATAATAAAAGATAGGTAAAAGGCCACAAGAGGGTGAATTTCTTGCAATTGGGAAGGGGTCTAAGAGATCAGTGGGGAAGGATAAATGGGAGGGAAGGGGAAATAATTAGAACACGGGTATGGCACGTGTGGGAACCTAGTAATGCCTATGAATATGGCATTTAAAGATTATATAGCATAAACGAGTTAAGATTAATAAAATCAACAAGAATGAGAATAGGAAAAAAGGAATTAGAGGAGGAGGATGGTGGAGGGGAGGATAAGGGATTAAAAAAAGAAATAAGCTGTATTATGTATACACATCTACTCCTCAAAATGATTGTAAATTGCATGTACTAGTAAAAATAAAAAAATTAATTAAAATAAAAGAGACATAAGGCAGCCAAAGAGGTAGAGTTAGGGCTCTTTCTTCCTTCCTTCCTTCCTTCCTTCCTTCCTTTCTTTCTTTCTTTCTTTCTTTCTTTCTTTCTTTCTTTCTTTCTCTTTCTTTCTTTCTTTCTTTGTCTTTTGAGACAGGGTCTCACTATGCATTCAGGATGGCCTTGAGCTCACTTTGTAGCCCAGGCTTGTCTCAAACTTGCAGCAATCCTCCTGCCTCAGCTTCCAGTGCTGGAATTACAAGTGTGCACCAGCATGACCAGCTAAGATTTCCATGAAAAGTAACTTTCTATGGTTCAAGGAGTTCAGAGAACTCTACTCTGGGCATCTTGTCTGAGAAGCTTTCTGGACCATTTACAGCAGCATATTGGAGATGAACTGACACATGCTGGCTGGCATACCTGTGGGAGCTGAAAAGCTAACACCAAACTCTTGATCTGTTTTTAAAAAACGACATGCAAATCTTTGCTATGGGCACAGTTAGTTTCAGTGCATGAATAATTCTCAGGTGATGATGTAAGGAAGGAACTGCCAAATGAGTCTCTAATTTGCACTTAGGATTATAGAGTGAGCTACCATAATTTGTGACAATACCGAGGATGATTTGTTAATGCCAGGTTAGAGTTCTGCCACACATTAACACTGTCTTTGTGTTTCTTTACACTGCGCTTTTCTTGGGGCAACACTGAAATGTTCTTTGTGTTGCAGAAGATGTCTCAGCATGGCCAAGTGGCATTTAAAGAGCATGATGAGAAACAAGACTTACGTCCAAGTGACAATGCTGAAAGACACATCACAGTTTTCCTGACATTCCCAATTACTTCCCCAGGGCCGTGGCATCCCTCCGCCTTCTCAGTATCCACCTCATTTGAGCTTTGTTTGTTCTTCTCTTCATCTGTTCAAGTGGGTGCCCTGGCATGGAGAGAGCTGTGCTTTATCTCCCTAATGCATCTTGCTGTCTCTGGCATATTTGTTGTTTGTTGTTGATGGAGCCAGGGCTCAGCTGTTCTACGACAGGCTTTGATAAAGTGAATCAATTTTTTTTTCTTTCTTCATGAAATATCCATCAGACATTGAGCTTCTTTGAAAGTGAAAGCTGTTTTATAATAGTTACTATCAGAAGAGAAATAAATTCAACACAAGAAATTATTATTTCTGCATATGGTCATGTTGGATGAACTGCCAGCAGAAAAAAATTGTTGATTTTGCATAATGTTCATTTAGATGGGACCAACTTCTAGATGTCTTATTAAATATGTTTTGCAAATGCACTATCAAGAATATACTGAATTAATCTTAGCTTTTTACTCTCCTTAGACAGACAGATGGACACACACACAGACACAGGCACACACACACATAGATCATTATTTCCTGTTTTCCTCTGTCCCAGGGGCCAGGGGAAGCAGGGTCAGGAAAAGCAATCTATTGGATTCAGAAGATTGCTTTTCACCTGAGCACTATCTGAAATTTCCTGTGGACTGTGGGTCTGGAACCTTAGGGTCAAGGCTGAGGATTTGTGATTTAAAGTCTTGACCATGCATCTTACAAAATCACAAATTAATATTGGTGGAACTAACCTCTAGAGGTCCAGCATCCAGAAAAAATAGAGCAATAAATTCAGAAAGGTCTTTCGCTTCCGAGTGATCATGTTAAACCTCTTATGTCTGATACTATTATTCAAAATCTAAATGAATTCTGAGTTCAAAAGTATTATAAAAATTTTTTCTAACACTGTAAAATTTTTAGAGTGGCATTTAAAATACAAGTGAACCTAATTTAGGGTTTAAAGAAAGGACTAGGCAAGAGACACAAAGCATGTTCATATCCTATCTTTGTATATGCTTCACCTTTTATGAAAAAATCCTTCGCAGCATGTACTTAATGGGAACATTGAAAGCAGAAGCCTCTCTGATCAGTGGCTATATTTCCCTTCACTAAAAGACCCCAGTAGCCTGCAGCTAGTTATTCCAGTTATGTGACCTTGAGTAAAGCCACCCTTTGTGCCTCATTTTCTCTGCTGTGAATGGAGATACTAATAGTGCTGTCTCATAGAATCTTAAAGCACTGAATGAGGGAGCTTGATAAAGCACAGTGCCTGAGACAGAGTAAACACCACACAGTCCTTAGAGGTTGTTGTAACTGAGATGATGTGAGGTACCTGCTTCCCCTGCCCCCACCCAATAGAACAGGAGAGAGATGGCAAGTGCCAGAAGCAGGTCCTCACTCTAAGAAGGAAGGACAGGCAGGGGGTTACAGGTGAGGTGTTCGCCAACATTCTTCCTTGCAAACATCTCTGGGTGAGTGGCTGGATGGTTCACAGAGGCTCTACACTTTGGGTGCAGGGCTTCTCTGCCAAGTGGAAAACGCCTGTCTCTGAACCTGCAGAGCTGGGACGGGAGGAGCAGTCTCAGCCTGACCCCAGCTGTGATCAGAGAGGCGTGCCCTCCCTCTCTTTGGTGCTGTGATACGTGAAGAAGACTCATGGTCCTCAGGGAGGGTACACTGGGCGCTGGGTGCTGGATTTAAGTTGCTTTAAAGATAATTTTAAATTCAGTGCTCTCTGCATATGGTCCACAGCCTAGGAGTCATTCCCACTGCATTAATTGGTTCTTGTGATTATGTGATTCGCAGGCGTGCTCTTTAGGGGTCTCCTCTACGCTCCGCTTTCCAAGGTGTGTCATGCTTGAGGACCGGGCCCTTGGAGAGCACAGATCACAGACACCCAGGGATCGCGGATCTGCTGTACATTACGCAGGATAAACCTCTAATCCGGTATGCGGGGGCACAGATGCGAGTCAGGCCCCGAGGTCAGTTACGGGATGTGAAACTTCCATTCCAGTGCATCAGCGCTGGCTCTGCTATAGCTGTATTCCGAAGCCTGTGCCGGGTGGTGCAGGGCGAACCGGTCCTGCAGTGCCGAGGGGCTGACCTAGAACCAACCAGGACCCACAACAGCGCGTGTGCTCCCCGGGACCCCCGAGGGCTTCGGGCTGTGAGGGCAGAGAGGTCAGGTCAGGGCAGGCAGGGCAGGGCCAGCTCTGTGCCCACAGTGCCACGGTGCGGGAGGGCTCTAGGGGCGCCGGGCCAGCTTTGATGGACACTGTTGTCTTACAGTAACGATTCCGCGCTGTTGTGAGTCACTCTGATAGGACTTAAGTGTTTAAACCTTTAAAGTATGCTTCCAAAATACTACCATGCAGAAGTGTGACGAATTTCGGAAAGTTGAAACCTACTGCTTTGGGATAAGCATATCTTTAAAAATATGGTGAGGCACTTGAATGTCAGGCTGCTGACCCAACCGACACCATCTTATTGGACCAAGCATGGTTATCTCGGCTGGATCACGAAATAGCCCTGCCTAAAGTCATGTGGTCCAGCGGCTTGAAGGTAACGGGTGTCTGCGGTAGCAGGTTTGATTGTAACACTTTGCAGACTTCGACAGAGAGAAAAATTCTGGAGTTCATTTTTAACACTAGGGAGATAATACGACATTTATAAATGTGACTTTGATTTAGTTCACTTATGAATATGTATACACACACATGATAGATAGCTATACTATTAATCTCAGTGTGTGTTTTCATTGATTGTGTGATCATTTTTTGTGTGCCTAAATCTTGTAACCTGAACAACTACTTCTAAGATACAGTAACAATATACAATATATTAACTAGTGTTACTTTCCTATTTTTTTTTTTAAAAATTCTGTATTGTCTCTATTTTTTTTCTGTTTTGCTTTTTTTTGATACCAGGGATCGAACTCACAACTTTATGCTTACCAGGCAAGTACTAGAGCCACTGAGCTAAATCTCTAGCCCCCTGTTTTGCTTTTTTAAAATTTAAAAAAAAAAAGAAAAGCCTATATGTGTTTAGGAGATTCATGCAAGAGTAACTGTAGTGTTTGCATTGGTTCTCCTCATCGCATGAGTCCCACAGGGATGGTGCAGATGAGGGCTGAGTAGCAACTGAGTGTGCAGGGTACATATCCCAAATGAGGAACACTGAGTTCAGGAAATTTGGGGTTTTAAGGGCACAGCAAACCTGCCCAATCATTGCTCCCAAGGAAGACATTAGCTTCATTACCTTGGGATGTAAGCAAATCTCAGGAAGGCAGGAAGACCTAATTATCTTGGAATAAGTAAATAAATCTACTCTCTTACAAGAAAAGTGAGACTTTCTCTAGCTTTTATCTTATGTGAATGCTCTCAACAAAACTATTAATAATAAATCACCATTGGAGCTTGCACTGTTAAAGATATGATAGAGTCTATGAAATCTTGATTTGAACTTGAGTTCTGCAGTACACTAATTGAGTCACCTTGGATAAGATATTTAACCACCCTGTAAAACTGAGAATAACATTTATAGAACTATTGAAAATTTGATGATGCATGCAAGCATGCAGACCTATCTGTAGCCCCAAAATAACATATTACAAAAGCTGGATTATTATAAGGCTGAAAGTTGTAGAAAAATTGATCAGTAGTAACTTAAAAATAAAGGCCAGAAACAGTCTAGAAGTCATTCTGCTACTCACCAGTGCTGGGAGGGATAGGCTTGCTCTGTGTTTCTTGGTGTGCAGTTCTTGGCATTATTGTGGCAAATTGTTGCTGTTCCTTTAGGCCTTTGGTGGCAAACCTATGGCACATGTGATGCACAGCTGTTTGTTATCACTGAAGGCTCTAAGAGGTTAGCTGTCACTGTCTCAATCTGAGGAAGGAGAAAGAAGGATGGACTCAAAGTTTTCTATTTTCAAGTTTTGTGTTTTTGTTATGGATGAAATGCCCTTTTTTGCCAATATTTTGGCTATAACTTATTTGATAGCTTCTGAGTTACATGACTACTCATAGCTTGGAACTGGGTATTTTTAGGTTGTTACATAGTTGTCCCAACCAAAACTGCAATTCTTTTAAGAAGGTGAGCAGACACTGCTCAGTGGCTGCACAGATGCTGTCCGTGTACTAAAGCTGTCTGGGCTCCAGTGTGCTCCTTTCCTGAGCAATAAAAATCTCATCCTGGCAGTCACAGATTCTCATTGGAGTAGACTTTTTAGTATGCATTTACCTTTAATTTGAAAAGGTTAATTCTACTTGATCCAGTGGCCAAAGGGTAGATGTATTACCAGCTTCCAGATTTCAGACCTTGTGCATAGTGTATTTAGTGAACTCTAAAACAGAACAGAATTAATACATCGTAGTTAATAGGCCTGCTGGAAAACCTTATTGCCCCTAACATAGGTAGCTTCATTACTTTATATTTTAATCTCCTCTTGTTCATTAGCAGGTACTGTGGGGCATCTTCAGTGAACTGTCTTTCAGGGTTTTGGCTTTAAGCTTCCTTGTCTATCTTTATGTTATTAGGAATTGGTCAGGTGGGTATGAAGTCATTCTGTGTAGCTTAGCTCCTTGGACGTGCATTAACCTGCAAGTTCAGGAACATTTATATCAGTCACTTTCCTAGGTGTAAATGTTACTAAAATGAATTTATCATTCCTTATTGAGAGGAAGCTTAAAGTAATTTATTCTAATTTTGGCGATTCTGAATCAGGCACTAAGCATCAGTCATTATGAGATTCTAGTTATAAATGTTAATGTGAACTCTTCACGCCAACTTACAGTTTGCTTACATGCTTCTTTCTCAGAGAATGAAGTTTATTTAACTGTAAGCTCCCTTGAATCAGTTGTAGTCAGCGTTTACAAGCGGAAACATTTAAAACAGGACACGTGATTCATAGGATTATTTTATAATATTCATCCAAAAAAATCAAATGCAGAAGAGTGCAGGAGATCTGACCATGCACTAGAGACCCAAAGAATCCAGCTGAGGGTCTGGATCCTACGACAATGTCCTGTATGAGACCAGCTAAAGACCTAGACCTCATGGCAATGTCTCCCATGAGTCCAACTGGGGGTCTAGAGCCCACAACAGTGTTTCATGCAAGTCTGTATCAAAGATCTGCCCTGGGAAGTCCCAAAGGCCAGTGATAGAAGCTAGAAAGTCTGCACCAGCAGGATGAAGGATCTGTGCAGCAGGTCAGGGAATGCACTAGAGCTAGGAAGCAATGCTAGATGTAAGGACCAGAGCCCCTCCAAAGAGAATCACAGTCATCCTCAGTGACAGTGAGGACCAAGTTCCTCTGACTATGAAAACAATTGAGTTCATGTCAGTAAAGTCATCATGACAAGCTTTTCAAGGAGAATCAGCAGCATTACATCTTCCCTTCCAATTCTGATTTTATGCTCTTGGCCACAATCCTCAGTTAGGTCCTTCACACCCAGCAAAGTGCTGACACAGTTCAGCTGGGTGTTACAAGTGATTGGTAGTTAATCTATGACAGCCAGTGTTTTCTGGTCCCTTCCAGAGTCACCATCTTAAAGAAGTTATTAAAGCCTTCTCTATGCTGCTGACCCTTGACTTTTCATCAATATTCAAATAATTAACTGTGTACCTCATATATGATTGAATCACTAGCAGCAGCTTATGCATTGGTACCCTTTCCTGCTTTCATGCATTGAGTAGGTTTACTCCAAAGCAGAAGTCAACATTTTTCTGCAAAAGGCAGAGGATAAACATTTTAGTTTTCTTGAGCTACATATATATGATCTCTATCGCATACTTTTTACTTTCATTGTTGTCCTAGAGGAACAGACCTGGGCCAGATTTGGCCCACAACTGATGTTTTCTGACCATTTTTCCAGAATGTATCATTGTTTGTCATTAGAACAATTTCTGGAATTTGTGGAAATGGATCCTTATTTAAAAGGTTTTTAAAAAGTTGAGAATATCCTATGGCATAGATGCTTCTTGGGTCCCCA
Organism: Cavia porcellus; assembly: GCF_034190915.1. Classification (NCBI taxonomy): domain Eukaryota; kingdom Metazoa; phylum Chordata; class Mammalia; order Rodentia; family Caviidae; genus Cavia; species Cavia porcellus. The sequence goes on from NW_026947493.1 coordinate 3,796,646, forward strand.
AAACCATCTTGCCCTGCATTTCATCTTGGAATTCTGATAGCAGAGAAGCATGCCACTGAGATTTCTACAACTTAATATCAGCCTTCACCTTGAGTCTGCTTAAACTTAGGGGTACTTGATTCATTGGAACTTGCCAAAACAAAGGTTGAAAAAATTACAGGAGTAAATTTTTAAAAATCAGAATAGCCCACTTAAAAAAAACACTCTGTGAGACCATGAAATCCTCCTCAGGACTATGACTTATTAATTGTTCTCACTGGTGAATAGACAAACTTTTAATGTGATATTTTACTTGAAATGCCAAGGCTGTATTTCTGGGGACAGGACACAACTGAGGCAGATGCGTTTATTTATGACACTAGTCTATTTAAGGAGTAAGAGCTGGTTTCAACTGATTTCTAAGAACCTTTAGCAACATATTCTGCCTCAGACCCCAAGATTGGTCCATGGATTCTCTAAATGGCCATAGATAACCTTAATGTAGCAATGAATGCATTAAAATTTGTCTGTGGAGCACATGTGTGTTATGTGTGCATATTTCTCACCATATGTACATAGGAGACAGAAACCACATCAATTATTTTACAGAGAGAGTCATTAACAAGTTTAAAATTATTGACAAGGAAACTGAAAAGACAAAAAGGACTGCAAGTGATCACAGAAGCAGCAGTTGCAGAAAGATGCTGCTGCTCCTCCATGGATAAACAACAGGAAAGGATTGGAAGCTTAGATTTCTAAGAAGCTAGGCCCCAGAATGCTGGAGCTGAGCTCTATGAAGGGACCTGGGGCAGCAGGGCCCAATCTCTGAGCAGCTCTCAGTGAGGCTGATTGTGGGAGAGCTGGAAACGCCTTCACAGGGCTTGAGGAAGTTTCCAAAGCAAACTGCATTGCAAGCAATCAGGGCTGGAAGGAGGATGAGGTAGAAGATTACAAGCAATCAGATACCTGTCTCAACAAAACAAAATGAAACAAAGCGAAACGAAACAAAACAAAAAATAGAAAGGGCTAGGGATGTAGTTAAGTGTGAGGGCCCTGAGTTTAATATCTAATACTGAAAAGAAAAGCAAAAAAAGCAATCTTTGCTTCCAACTCCAGTCTCACAGATTCCCTGATGCATCCCATATTGACAAATCCTGACAGCTCGCAGGAAGGAACTGTGGTTTGCAACATACAAAGCTAAAGGCTTCAAGTTCATGTATCATAGTTTAAACAGTGGACCAGCAGGCCCAGAGATTTTTTTTTTCCTACCAGGGATTGAACTCATGACTTTGTAGGCAAGTGCTTATGCTGCTCAGCTAAATCCCTAGCCAGGTCCACAGATTTTTAATTTTCAAATTCATAAAGAGGACAGTAATTCTAATGATTAAAATCTCTACTCCATATTTTTTAATATTTGCGAAAAGAAGTTTGTTTTATGCATGGAGGGGCTGCATAAGATTTGAAATAATAATCTGCTCAGTTTTGTTTTCAGGACGTTACTATCATGAAGATTAGATAAACTAGTAATAAAGCCATCAGAGATGTTCTGGAATTGGTGAAGTTAGGTGCTATGATGAATTAACTAATGTAAATTTGTGTCTTAGCTGATATTCTCTCATTGCTGAGATAAAATATCCAATGCCTAAAATTAAGGAAGGAAAGGTTGATTTAGCTCACAGTTTGTGAAGGCTTCAGTATATAATAAGCTGGCTCCAAGGCAGGGTGGCATGGCACAGGGGCAACACTTCCAGGCAGCTGAAGACAGTGAAAGCATCAAGACAGCAAGAGCCGCACAAGAAAAGAGGGGGAAGAGCAAGACTCTTTTCCTCCCTCATACTGTAGGTAGGCTACCTTAGGGCAGGTGTAGCACTCACACCATCTCCCTGCCCCCTCTTGCACAGGATGGATGTGAAGATGTTTACAAAGTGAGGACTCTGGCCCTCTGCTGAGTCATTTAGTTAAACTTTTAAACTTCTCAAATTTGCACAAAGAATAACATCCTAGAGATGTAAGGGCATGCCCTTTACACCACAGGATGTAGAATTGGGATTTACTTTGTTAAGCTTCTAAACTGCTCAAGTTAACATGGTATATCAACCATTACAACTTGTAACATCCAGCTGAACTAAGCAAGCATGGTGCTGGTTGAGGAAGGCCTGCAGATTGCTGGCAACAGCATAAAAAGAGAACCGGAGGGGAAGATGGTATTCTGTTGATCCTCCTGGAGAAGCTTGCACTGGTTTTCCTGACATGAACTCAACTGTTTCGTAATTAGAAGAGCTTGAGTCCTTGCTGTAGCTGAGGATGGCTGTGTTTCTCTTTGGAGGAGTTCTGGTCCTTACCTTGAGCATTGCTTCCTGGCTTCAGTGCTGATCCCTCAGCATACTGGCACAGATCCTTCATCCTGCTGGTATAGATTTTTTAGCTTCTACCATGGACCTTTGGGCATTCCTGGTGTAGATCTGTGATACAGACTTGCATGAGACATTGTTGTGGGCTCTAGGTCTTGGCTGGACTCATGGAAGACATGCCATGGGTTCTAGGTCTTCATCAGGGCTTATGCAGGACATTGCTATAGAATCCAGGCTCTCGGTTGGATTTTTTGGGTCTTTAGTGCATGGACAGATCTCCTGTACTCTTCTGCATTTGACTTTTAGGTTAATATTTGAAAATAATCCTATGTTCTGTTTTAAAAATTTCCCCTTGTAAACCCTGACTACAACAAGTGGTGAGGGCCATTACTTTCTTTCAGTGTTCCGATCCTTCGGTTTGGCTTTGCCAGGACAATGATTTGTGTTTTGGGGATGGTGTAGCACAAGTCATCTGTGGTGGTTCCTTGTACTGGGCACCCCAGGGCCTCTCTGTATCACTTTTGGGCTCTGCGGGCTTCAGTGGAGCTTAGAGATACCTGAAGAGGCGAACTAGTCAGGCATTTGCACCCTTAGACAAAAGAGTGCATTTCTTAGGTGATGAAATTGGGAGGCATGAGCAAACAACTGCTGGCCACCCTACTCCCCACACTAGAAACAAGCCACTTTGAAACAAACACATGAGGAACTAGAGAGCAGTGACTGAGTCTTACTTTTGGCACCCCTGAAACAGCTGCACACTGGCTCCGTTTGCTTATGTGAGCCAACCTTCCTTTCCCCCAAAGCTTGATCAAGATGCTTTTTGCTAGCACTGTGTGGAACAATTCAGACTGCTTCAAAGCTTGGGGGCTTCTCAGGATACCTGAGGACATGTTCCTGTTTATCTAATGCAGGCACATAGTGAGATATAGTTATGTAACTATGACTTAGCACAGGTAAACATGCATGTACTGGTTACAACACTATGTAAGAATGTAAATATGAAACAACCTGCATAAGAATTACACAATAAAGACACAGGGGGATCTTGCACTCTTTTATTTTTTTAATTTTTAAAATTAATTTTTTATTTTAAAGAGAATAAAACCAAACAAAATAAAACAGAGTAAATCCAATAAAAACAAAACAATGAAAGTGATACAGGACTTCAAAATAGAATAGTAGGAAATCAACAATTGCTACTATAATGCCTCTTGTTGTCTTCAAAATTGCTGCCCATACATAATAAAATCAGACATAAAATAAGACCAAACAAGACAGAACATAATAAAATCAAACCAAACAAAACATTCAATAAAACATAACAATAAAATGGAGCAAAACAAAGCAGCCAGAACAGCATTGATTTTCAAAAACAAGACAGAAGGAACTTCCTCATATTTGCTACATGGCATATTGTTATCTTCTAAATAGATGCTCAGACTAGAGCAGTTTTGGCTGGTCTTGAGCTCACTTTGTAGCCCACGCTGATTTCAGACTCACAATGATTCTTTTGCCTCAGCCTCTCAAGTGCTGGGATTACAGATGTACACCATCATGCCTGGCTCACACATGCCTTCTTTAGTGTGAAAATCTCCCTTGGCCCCTTCACCTGTGAAAATCTCCTTGGGCCCACTGCACCCCCAGCAAGCTAACATGTACCCAAAATAAGGCTGCCTAAAGCAGTTCCGTTTTGCATATATCACATGTGATTATCTTAGGAGGACACGAGGAGGTAAGTGGGAAGCACTCTGTGTGACCCCGTCCACATCAGGAAAGCTGTGGACACAGGTTCACATCCTCAAAGCCTCTCTCACTACTAATTTATGTGCAAATTTCTCTTTGCACTTCTTATTTTGTCCTGCTATGCCATTTGACTTGCCCTTTTCTTAGCAACTTGATATGTCAGGCACCAAGAAAGTCCAGAGAGGGAGCTACTAACTCACAATGGCAGCACACCACTCCTCCAAATGTAGGACTTGTGTTCCATGTAGGTGTCTGTGGTACCCTGTCCATTTAGACTGTAAGGTTATTTGATTTACTTTTTATCTTCAGCTGTGTGCTAGTTTGCTCTGCTATCACTGTGGATTGTTGAATCTCCAGCATTACTGTATTTCTGACTGGTAACACTGAAGCTACACATTTGAATCAGGTTTTCCTTTTTATTATGGTTTCTTCCAGACCATGTTACATCACCTTTGTATCTTGGTTTCTCATGTGAAAAGTCTAGTGACTTATTTATTTTTATATTTCAGGAGGTCAATGTAATAATTTGTAATGAAAAATGTAATTCTTGGGAAGACAGATTTTTTTTTTTGAGGCACAAGACGGGCAGACAAATTAAGATCAGAGGTTGGTTGCTGATCCAGAAGTCAGTGTAAGAGGCATGAGTTGCCCAGTAGTCATTATTACTGCAACCTTGAAAAGACAAACGTACTCAGCTGTTCAGAAATTATTTCTGAGTTATTGTCAAACCAGATAGCTAACAATTATTCAGTTGCTGCTACTTTAAAATGAAAAATTAAGGAATGACTTTTGTGTCTTAACAACAATATCTTGATATGGGGTAATGCTCCAAAATGCCCAAAGCTTGGGGCATGTAAGGATGCTTCCGGACAGCTTTAAGGACATGGGCCTGCTTGTCTAGTGTAGGCACACAATGGGCAACAATTATATAACCATGAATTGGCACAGGTAAACATGCATGTGCTGGTTACAGCACTAAACAAGAATGTAAATATGTGATAATGATCAGTGTAAGAGTTACCCACGAGAGACCCACGTGGTTCTTACTCCATTGGGCTGCTTGCTGTTGCTGTGCTGCTGATATCTGCCACTGGATGGTTTCTTTGGGGACCTCACACATGAATTTACTCATTCAGCCTCCTCAACTCTGACTCTCATGCATACAAAGAAACAGGGATGTACTTAGTTCCACAAAATGAAAAAAAGAACAAAATAAAAGCTAACAAAGCCAGTGAAAGGAAGTAATGTCTGGAGAATTTCCAATGATATTAATAAACAAATTATTAGTATGGAGGCATATAGCTTCATATGAGTTATTACCTTGCTTAGTAAACTGTAACACTGTCAGTTTGATACAGTTTGTAGGCTACTAATTTAATAGTTGGTCCACTTTTTAAAAATAACTAAAATTTCACTTTTTTTGATAACTAAAACTTCATTTTTTAAAATAACTATGGTGATCACACAGGCATTCTTTGAAATGACTTTCGAATTGCATTAGTGCAGTGAGACCGTGTGTTATAATAAAAAATATTCTCTCATTTCTGTCCTGTGTCCCAGTGTCCCCTGCCTTCTATGTATATGGTCCTATCTGCCCAACTGCGTGCTGCAGCTCTTGGGAATGGAAACCCTAACACATCTAACACAAAACTTTCAACTCCTCCCTGCAAAATGTATTCCTCTCTTCCTTGTTTGTGGAATACTACCACTCACTTCTGAAGCCCAAATCCCAGTTTATTTTTTATTTCCTCTTTTGTTCACATTTCACATTCCCTGCATTCCCTGTGCCTGCAAGGGAATCAGCTCAGACATCACAACTTCCTGTTGTGCTGCCACCTGGTGCAAGCTCCTTCCCTTCCTCCTGGATCTCGGTGGCCCCAGCTGACCTCCTACAACCTCCCAGGCTAGTCATGCATCCCCATGTGGCAATGGTTTATGAACACAAGTCATCCCACATTTTTTACATACTCTGAATGCTCAACTCAATATTCTCAAAATAGCCAAATTTAACACCCAGGTTGAGCTTTTGTTTCTTTCTGTGTTGTTCAGGCTGATCTTAAAACTCATCGGCCCAAGTGATCCTCCTGCTTCACCCTCCTGAGAAACAGGGGCCACGAGCATGTGCCACTGTGCCTGGCTTTACTAAGGTGATTTTTAAATCTTGCTTATTTTATATTTTCTGTAATTTCCATATATAATTTTAATAACCAAAAGCAATTTAGTTTTACACTTTTGTCTTTATAAGGATGTAGCATTTTCAGTGCAAATTAAAGAAATTATTTCTTGATATGTCTTTGTTTCTTTAATCACTTGGTTTGGCACACCTTCCCTGCTGCTTCCTTTTGTTTCAGCTATTTCTATTACAAGTTAGATGAAAGGTAATATTCAGTGACACTGGAGGACAGTGCAATGTAGTGGGGAAGATACACATCTTAAACTGTAAGGCTTAGGGTTAAGTTTTACTTCACAGAGCATTAGCCAAGTAGTTTTATTTTATTTTTAAAGGGAATAAAACAAAACAACAAAAATGATATTGGCAAAAACAAGATAGTAAGAAATTTGTAAAAGTTACTATATTGTATATTGTTATGCTCTAAATAGATGCTCAGACTACTGGCTTTAGGTCTGCAAAGTCAATCAAACAATACTAGCATTAAGTTCTTTCTTCAATTACTATTGTCTCAGCCTGTATTCTTCCAAATCAGCCAGCTGCTTGAGGGGCTGGGGAGTATCTTCTCTCCCAGTACTCTGACCAATGCTGGCACACAGCAGGGTTCTACTCCTTCCAATTGGCCAACCCAACTGCCAAGTAGCTTTAGCAACTTGACAAGCTTTGTGTCCTTTATCTAACAGATGTAAGACTGTTAATATATGGCTTACTTATCACATATGATTTTCTTTTGTTGAAGATCAAATCAATATTTGAAAGCATTTTGTAAAATGTAAAACTTAATGAATGAATCCTAGCTAAAAATAACAGAATTACATAATAGACAAATGATGAGTTGTAAAACCTGCAGATGGAGTGATGAATTACTTAAAACACTCACTGAAATAAATTAAGGATTCAGTTGAGTATTGCATTTGTCTTACGCTATAATAACTCAATATTCATATGCATAGATGATGGTTAGATTAGTGGATATCAGATGCTAACTGAATAAAAATTATAATGACAAATGTAGAGTTGGAACAGCCTTGTTCATCAGTGGAGACAGCTGTACATGGCTGTACAGCTGAGAGAAACTCTCTTGGTAAGTGGATGGGTTTTCTTATACATTGTGAGGTGGCAGCTGGGCTCGGGGTGGGAACAGTACCCTGGTCTGAACTATAAGACAGAGAAATCATGCCTGCGAAAGCTGTAAAACGCCCTCTTCTCAGGGGAACGTATGTGTTGTCAGTTCTGGAAGCCCCATAGGTAGTAGAGTTGAGGCCTAGTGAAGAAAATTTCTCTGTTCACAGGGAAAAACTAGAGTTGAAGCCTTAGAAGAAGAGTTTTGATATACTTACTCAGTACTAACACATACTGAGTATTGGACAGGTTGCCAGAACCATTTCTATGATATCATATTTGATACTTAGCATCTTCTTGAAGGTAAATATATTCTAACAGTCAGCTGATGCAGTCAACTTAGAGGTTTACTTGACATGCAATTTTGGGGTTCCAGCCTGTGATGGGCGGGTCTTGTAGTCTGGGGCCTGTGGTAAAGAGCAGTGTACTGCAGCTATGTACAATGGGGAAAGCCGTTCTCCTATGGCAGGCAAGCAACATGGAGGAAAGGGGAAGCACTGAGCCCCTTTCATCCTCTTTGAGGACGTGCTCCCAAGACCTCCCTACCTCCACAGGGCCTCCCTTCTTTCCTGTTCCAACACCTCCCTGAAGCACCTCCCTGGGGACATCACTCCCAACATATGGTCCTCTGCAGGACATGTGAGACCTAAGCTATGCAATGAGATGCATCACCATAGATGGAAGGGAAACCTGGGCTCAGAGGAGTTGAAGAAGTTGAAGAAGTGAGAATGATGTTATGTAGTAAACAACCAGCTCCAGACTGAAATTCAGTTCTACTGGTTCCTGCACACTAGATCCTCTTGAATGCCAATGAGTTTCTGCATACACAAGCCTTAGATCTGTTCACATTAAAGATTTTCAGAGAGACAGATGTGAATTTTTTTCAGGGATGTTAACAAAGCCTTTGATACTAGGGTATGACACTATCAGAAGCAACAAATCCTAGTGATGTGTGACACTGCCTTCTTAAACAAGAAGGAAAGTTAGATTTATGGCTTAGCCTGTCTGAAAGATTAGCATGACTTTTTTGGCAAGGAAATATTTTGATATTTTGAATATAACCTTTATAACTTCTAGAAGGACCTCATCAGATAGGTGTGCATTAATGTATGAAACCACAGTTCTTGCTACATGCAGTGCTCTGGATGACCATTCAGGTGTAGGCAAATGGCATAGCTGTCTATAACTCATGACCTGCTTCATGGAGTCAGGGATGTTATTTGACAAGGACATTGCTTCATTAACATTCTCCACATCACAGAACAGAACATGCAGTTTCAGTGACATCTTTTCAGTCATACAAGGCTTATTTTCAAATGCTTCAAGACAAGACTTTTGTGTTGGGACAAATCCAAGATTTAGTGAAATCCCTGCCTTCTTAAATGCAGTTTTCTTTTCACAAAGATTCACATTTTTTCTAATGTGTTATGGACTGACCTAAGGTACTCCTTTGTATTTTGTTAGCTTCATATTTTTATTGGAAAAAAATCTTTTAACACCAAAAGAACTGAAGCTTTTGTTTTCAATTTATGTTTTGTTATGAAAGCAAAATCCAAGAATACAGAAAGTTGATTTCAGTCATTTTATAGTGAAATTCTGTAAAATACATTTGTAAAAATCATGTGTCTATAATATAAAGAGAATTATATTCCCTGCATCTACTTGTAAAAGAGGAATATATGTGTATGTTAGTATGAAAACAAGGATGTATTGTATATTCACTGCCCATGGATAGCACTAGTAATATACTGCTCTTTCTGTATTATCTGGAGTCAATGGTACTTTAACATTTGCATGTTTTAAACTGTCCTGAAAAAGATTAAAGACAAAAAGTTTGGCATCTGTTTCTTGTGGACCCTGATATCAATCTGTACATCCTATACTACAGAAATGATGTTTCAAAGGAAGAAAAAAAATCCCACTAATTAGACACAGTATAAACAGAGAAAATTCTATGATCTTTAAGAATTATATTTTCTTGTGTAAGAATGTTTAATTCGGTCCAGCCGAGCGGAGGCCTTCCCTGCTGCCGCCTCTCCCACCCGGGGCCCATACTACCACCGCTGCGGACCGGAAGGTGCGCGTCCAGCCCAGCGGAGGGGATTCAGATCCACCCGCCGCCTCCTCTGGCCAAGGAGCACACCACAGCTGCTGGCCTGAAGGAGGGAGCTGGGCCAAGCTGCTGAAACCTGCTCTGACCTCGCCTGTGACCTTCTTATGATCTGGAGAGCACCAGCACTACTGCCACTGCCTGGAGGAAGGAACAGTACTGCTGAGGAGGTTTGAGGCCTACTTATGCCATAAAGGAACCTTCGATTAAGTCTGGGGAGCTTTGCCATCCAAGGAGCTGGATTGTTACAAAATATCCAATTCCTGGAGGATTATGAGATCCTTGCTCTAGGGGGTTGGGAGCCCAATGGGCTTGCAGCCACACTATACTGGGTTTAACAGGATTTGGGATTGCCTGGACCACACCAGGTGCCCTTCTATCCCGCAGGGGAGTTTTGCTACCAGAAGGGGAAACTGTGCAAATTGAGGAAGCTTTAGGTCTACTTCAGAGGAGCCTGGCAAGCCTCTTTTAATCCAGGGGCTCCGCTGCCCAAAGAGGGAGCTACTACAAGAGGAGTCCCAAGAGCCCAGGACGTAAGAGTCAATTTACAATCACGACCAGGGGAGCAACACTTGAAACACAGTAATATAGGAAAATGACAAAACAAAAGACCAAAATGCAATCTCAAACATCCAACCCATCCCAAGAAAGCCTAGGAGCCATGTACATAAAAGAAAACACATGCCATATACCTGAAATACCTGAAACAATAGTTACAGAAATAAAGAAGCAGCTCCGGGAAGCTTTGAAGGAATTCAAACTAGATATAATCTATCAGGTAAAAGAAGAAATAATAAAAGAAATGAAGGAGATGCTGAACATTTCTAAAGAAGACACAGCTAAAAAATTGGAGGAACTAAACAAAAGGATAGAATCTCTGGATGAACAATATAAGAAACAAACAAAATATATAAAATAGATGCAAAGAGATATACAGGAAATCAAAAGCTCCATTAAAAGTTGTAAAAACCACCTGAATGAATGTGAAGATAGAATTCCGGACTTCGAAGACAAGATTGCAGCCAGTGAACAGGAAAGGAAATATCTTTTAAAAATAACAAGAAATCAAGAAACAACAATTAAACACCTGCAAGATGACTCAAAGAAAAACAACATAAGGTTGATAGGGATAAATGAAAAAGAAGGAGACAATACAAAGGATGTCAAGAGGGTATTTAGAGAAGTAATAGTTGAAAATTTCCCAAACATGAGATTGGAAACTGATGTCAAGGTCAATGAAGCATATAGAACTCCAAATAGCCATAACCAAAATAAAACTACACCTAGACATATAATAATCACCATTCCAGAAATCGAACAAAAGAATAGAATATTAAAAGCTGTCAGAGAGAAAAGACAGATCACCTATAAAGGAAAACTTATCAGAATCACAGCAGACTTCTCAACACAAACAATAAAGGCAAGAAGAGCATGGGGTGAAGTATTTCAGACCCTAAAGGAAAATGATTTCCAACCTAGACTGATGTACCCTGAAAAACTGTCCTTCAAAATTGATGGAGAAATAAGATACTTCCATGACAAAGAACAGTTGAAGAAATTCATGATCACCAAGCCAATCCTGCAAAGAATACTGAAAGACAGTCTAGATACACTTAAGAAAAAACCACTTAACAAAGCAGACAATTAAATAGAACAGAAAGATAAAGATGCAACAGCAGAATTATAACATGTCACCAATAAACCAATATATAACAGTCATAACCATTAACATAAATGGTCTCAATGCACTAATTAAAAGAAACAGACTGGCAGAATGGATCAAGAAACAAAATCCAACCATATGCTGTCTACAAGAAACCCATCTAACCCAAAAGGATACTCACAGACTGAAAGTCAAAGGATGGAAAACAATACTTCATGCAACAGGACCCCCCCCCAAAAAAAACGTGGGTAGCTATTCTGTTTGCAGACAATATGAACTTCAAACCAATAATGATCAGAAGAGACAAAGGAGGTCACTACATACTGGTTATGGAAAAACTTCAAGAGGAAGAGATAACTATCTTAAATATATATGCACCAAATTCCAAAGCACCCAGTTATGTAAAACAAGTAATATCAGAAATGAAAAACCAAATTAGCAGTAATACAATTATAACAGGAGATTTTAACACACCATTGACACCAATGGACAGATCAACAGGACAGAAAATCAGCAAAGAGATAAAAGAACTGAATCACACCTGTGAACAAATGGAATTGATAGACATATACAGAGTATTCCACCCAACAACAACAGAATACACATTTTTCTCAGCAGTACATGGGACATTCTCTAAAATAGACCATATATTAACTCACAGAACATATTTAAAGAAATGCAAAAGAGTTGAAATCATTCCCTGCATGTTATCAGATCATAGCGCTATGAAATTAGTAATTAACGATAAAAGATACTGCAAAAATCCCACAAACACATGGAAACTGAATAACACACTCTTGAGTAATCAGTGGGTCACAGAGGAAATTAAAGAAGAAATTAAACAATACCTACAAACAAATGAAAACACAAATACAACTTACCGGAATCTGTGGAATGCAATGAAAGCTGTCCTCAGAGGCAAATTTATTGCACTGAGTTCCCACAACAAGAAAATAAACAAATACAAATAAATAACTTGATGCTACACCTCAAACATCTAGAAAAAGAAGAGCAAGTCAAGCCCAAAGCAAAAAGAAGAGAGGAAATAATAAAAATCAGAGCAGAAATCAATGCAATAGAGACTAAGAAAACAATACAAAGAATCAATGAATCAAAGAATTGGTTCTTTGAAAGAATAAATAAAATTGATAAGCCCCTAGCCAACCTTATTTTAAAAAGGGAAGAAAAAGCTCAAATTCATTTGATAAGGAATGAAAAAGGTGAAATCACTACAGACCCAATAGAAATGCAGAAGATCATCAACACCTATATCAAAAACCTCTACTCTCAAAGGTTTGATAACACAGAAGAAATAGACAGATTTCTAGAAGCATATGAAGTACCAAAGCTAGGTCAAGAAGAAGTAAAACTGCTGAATAACCCAATTTCTATTAATGAAATAAAAAATATAATTAACTCATTACCTACAAAGAAGAGCCCAGGCCCAAATGGATTCACTGCAGAATTCTACAAGAAATACAAAAAGACCTAATGCCAACACTTCTCAAACTCTTCAATGAAATTGAAAGGGAAGCAATCCTTCCCAAGTCATTCCTGGAAGCAAATATTACTCTAGTACCAAAACCTGAGAAAGTCCCAACTGAAAAAGAGAACTACAGACCAGTCTCCCTAATGAACACAGATGCAAAGATCCTCAACAAAATATTGGCAAATAGGATGCAGCAAGTCATAAGTGGGATTCATTCCAGGTATGCAGGGATGGTTCAATATACGTAAATCAATAAATGTAATCCACCGTATCAATAGAGTCAAAAGTAAGAATCACATGATCATTTCTATAGATGCAGAAAAAGCTTTTGATAAGGTACAACATTCATTTATGATAAGAACCTTACAGAAAATTGGAATAGATGGTCTTTACTTCAACATAATAAAGGCCATCTATGACAAACCAACAGCCAGTATCATACTAAATAGCCAAAAATTGAAAGCCTTTACTTTAAAATCGGGCACAAGACAAGGATGTCCCGTCACTGCTCCTATTTAATATAGTACTGGAAATACTAGCCAGAGCAATTAGACATGAAAGAAAAATAAAAGGCATAAAGATAGGAAAAGAAGAAGTTAAATTATCACTATTTGCAGATGATATGATACTCTACATAGAAGACCCTCAAAACTCCATTGAAAGACTCCTAGATATAATAAATAAATTCAGCAATGTGGCTGGATACAAAATCAATACTCAAAAATCAATAGCATTCTTATATACTAACAACAAAATCACAGAGAGAGAGAAATAAGGGAAGCCACGCCCTTCACACTAGCAACCAAGAAAATGAAATATTTAGGAATTACTCTTACGAAAGAAGTGACAGACCTATACAGGGAAAATTATAATACATTGAAAAATGAAATGGAAGATATCTCAGAAAATGGAAAGACATCCCTTGCTCATGGATAGGAAGAATAAATATTGTGAAAATGGCCATGCTCCCAAAACTGTTATACAGATTCAATGCAATCCTGATAAAAATACCATCAACATACCTCATAGATCTTGAGAAATCAATCCTAAAATTCATCTGGAGTGAGAAGAGACCTAGAATAGCACGGACAGTTCTAAGCAGCAAAGGCAAGGCAGGAGGCATCACAATCCCTGACTTGAAGTTATACTACAAAGCAACTGTAGTAAAATCAACATGATACTGGAATCAAAACAGAGCTGAAGATCAATGGAATAGATTAGAAGATACAACCACAACTACAAACACACTCAACCACCTTATCTTTGATAAAGGAGCCAAGCAGGTTCACTGGAAGAACGACAGTCTCTTTAATAAATGGTGCTGGGAAAACTGGCTCTCCATTTGTCGAAAACTAAAGCTAGACCCATGTCTATCACCATGTACTAAATTAAAATCTAAATGGGTCAAAGATCTGAATATTAAAACAGAAACACTAAATCTATTGGAAGACAAATTGGGTACAAACCTTGAAGACATAGGGGTAGGTAGAGAATTCATGAACAAGACTCAAACCGCACGGGAAATACTTCCCAGAGTCAATAACTGGGATCACATCTTATTAAAAAGTTTCTGCACATTGAAAGAAATCTCTAACATAGTGAAAAGAAAACCCACAAACTGGGAAAAAATCCTAGTGAACTGTCCCTCAGACAAAGGACTTCTATCTAAAACATACAAAGAATTAAAAAAAATCAGACCCCCAAAATTCAAAGACCCCATCCAAAAATGGGCATCAGATATGAATAAACAATTTTCAGGTGAAGAAATACAAATGGCAAATAAATATATGAAAAAATGTTCAGCATCACTAGTCATTAGAGAAATGCAAATTAAAACCACACTGAGATTTCATCTCACTCCTGAAAGAATGGCCAAGATCAAGGAAACCAACAACAACAAATGCTGGAGAGGCTGTGGGGAAAAAGGAACTCTCCTGCACTGTTGGTGGGAGTGTAGACTGGTGCAACCATTGTGGAGGTCAGTCTGGAGATTTCTCAGAAAGCACCATTTGACCCAGCTATTCCACTCCTAGGCATATTCCCAGAAGAACTGAAAGCATCATACCACAGTAATATATGTGCACCCATGTTTATAGCAGCACAATTTGTAATAGCCAGATCTTGGAAACAATCTAAGTGTCCATGAACTGAGGAATGGATAAAAAAGTTGTGGTATTTTTATACAATGGAGTACTACTCAGCTATAAAGAATGATCACATTGAGACATTTATAAATAAATGGACTCAGCTTGAGACCATACTCGTAAGTGAAATAAATCAAACCCACCTGTATAAATACCGAATAGTCTCCCTAGTGTAAGAAACGATAAGAATACATGAAAGTATGTGGTAATCATGATTCCCAGTCACACTGGCTTGAAGCCATATATGTTTTCACTCATTAATTGGAATGGTTTTAATTTGGGTGGTTTTATTTTATTGTCTGTGATACTACAAATAACTATTTCGAAGAAAAATAAGAGCGTAATAGCTAGCACTGATTTAATATCATCCTGTTTTGAAGCTCCATCAAGTTGTTGTTCATTTGTTTCCATTGGTTCTAACATGTGGTACCTTATTATATCTTAATGTATGCAATAGTATAAGCAAGTTTTTTATAGACAAAGAGATAATATAGAAATTGATGTTTGGTTTCTGCTAGCTGGTTCTAAATACCCTGCAATAATTTCATTCTCTTGAATGGTCTCACACTGTCTTGACAAATTTGATGCTATAGTATACGAAGTTATACTATTATTTCAAGGAAAGAGTCACTATGGTAACTACTATTAATGTCAAGCTATCTGGGGGTGAAACATAATGATGCTTAAATTTTTCAGTTCTGACCGGTGTTGTTCTATTGATATGTTCTTTTTTTTTAATCTCAGTCTCCCCCGTTTTTCTTTCCTTTTTTTAAAAATTAATTTATTTCTTAGTATCTTTTAACTAAGGGAAAGCTAAATTAAAAATAGTGAGATGGATTATAGTAATTTTTTTGTTTCCCTATTAACCTGATGTGAGCCCCTGTAGTGTTCTCCACATCTTGTTCTGACTGATTTTATTATATTCTGTTTCGCTTAATAGTATCAAGTTAGAGGGTCTAGGCAACCATTTGGAAGGCAACCAGATATTCTATGATGCCTGTTATTATTTGACTATTATCTTCTTTGGAATCCTGTAAGCTCTCCAATGTGGTTTCATTGGTCTTATGTACAGTTTTGTTCAATTCTTTTATACCAGCTGATATAGGCTACTCTTTTTAGGATAACAAGAGGCATAATGGTAACCATTGTTGATCACCTAGTAATCCCCCCCTTTTTTTTCCATTTTATGCTATGTCCATCCTCCTGATCTAACTGACTCTGTTTTGCTTTGTCACACTGGGTTTTTCTTTGGTCCGTCTTGTTTTGTTTTTTGCTTTTTGGCCTTTTTAAAAAATCTTTTTTCTTTTCCTCTTCAAAGAAAAAGTTAAAAAAACTGTGGAAGTAATGGAAACTAAAAGGTGTGATTTTTAGCGTAAAAAAGAGAGGAAGGAAAGTGATCTAAAGGATATAACTGCAAGTTTATTTAAATGTGTAGGATAGAGAACCATATTGCTGAGTTTTTCTTGGATCATTGAACAGGACTGACTGCAGTCTCACTGTATTAATCTCCACTTTGTATGTTTTAATTTTGTAATCTGGACAGCTGTTTGTAAGATGACAATGTGTGATCT
Organism: Cavia porcellus; assembly: GCF_034190915.1. Taxonomy (NCBI): domain Eukaryota; kingdom Metazoa; phylum Chordata; class Mammalia; order Rodentia; family Caviidae; genus Cavia; species Cavia porcellus. Next base: position 3,812,988 of record NW_026947493.1, read on the forward strand.
ATTAATTGGTGAACTCTTACTGTATATTTTTTCTCTTGAAATTCTGTATTACTTCTAGCCTTTTACTGTCTTGCTTTGTTTAGTTTTGTTTTTCTCTTTAAATAAAAAAAAGAATGTTTAATTGATCCAATACTGAGGTCAATTGCCTTACCTCATCAAAATCGAGGATGGCAGATATCCTATTGTATGACAGAGTCAAAATGTCCTTTATTTTAGAAAAACTTTATAGCTTTCAGAGTCTCTGTTCTGTACAGTATTTATTATAGAAACTCTTTATAGTTTGTAAAATTTTAGAACTATTTTAGTTTGCATAATATTGTGTATATAGTGAGGTTGTGTCTGAGCTGTCTATTTTGTGTTAACAAACTGCTTCCCAAATTGGAGAGCTGTAGATCACAGAGATTCTGCCTGTGGTTTTGTAGTGATTCTTTTGTCACACATGGTGGCAGTAGGATCATCTGTGCAGCTATATGCATCTGGGAGCTGAGCAGGATACCTTGGTTATTTACACGGTCTTTCTCTAACAGGTAAGATGAAGTTTCCATACAAATGGCCTGGTCCTTGAGTAAGTGATGTTTATTTTAACCTTCCATTTGCATCTTATGTGCTAATATTTCACTGACCTGAGCAAGTTACATGGCTGTGCATCTGTAGCTGTTGCTGTTAGATGTGGCTCATCAGAAGATGCTAGTGTGTCTCCCACAGGTTACTTCTGTTAAGATCCATCTACTTCTGCTCTTTTAGTCCATTAGTAATTTAGGTATTATTAATGGCTGTTACAGTTTGTGTCTGGATGTCCCCCGAAAGTTTCATGAGGTCGTGGGGGCAGACTTCTAGCGTTTGTGACTGATTCATGTTCCAATGCTGGGATTATGGGTGTGAGTGCTACACTCGCCCTAGGATTGGTGTGGCCTATATATAATAAGGGTCAGAGTCTTCTCTCCGTGATCCTTCCTCTTTGCTCTTACTGTTTTTGCTGTCTTCTGTTGCTGTGAAATGTTCTGTTGCTCTCTGCCGTGAGCCCCCATGCCTTGGAGCCAGCTAAATAGGAACTGAAGCTTCACTGTGAGCTAAATAAACATTTCTTTCCTTCATTTTGGGTGTTGGGTATTTTGTCCCAGCAACAAAAGAAAAGTAACTAATATAGTTCCCTAGAGTAAATGTGCAAGAAAGAGGGTTCAAGTGGAAGTGTTGTGAGTGACTTCTGTTTACAACTGGCAAATGGAAACCAGGTGTACCAGTTTAAAACACCACTTTATTTCCTCACGCAGGTTTTGAAAGTTAGGATGTGGCAGGAGTTGGGTGACTGGTTTAGAACCACTCATATGACTACAATTATTGAGAAGGGCTGAAGTCACTTTGTAGTTAGTGGGCTTGGAGGAGCAACTTCAGATTGCTTACCACATGGCTGTTGGTCAGAAGTCTCAGCTCTTTGTGGCTGTGGTACAATGTCCCAGTTCATTACCATGTGGACCTCTTCACAGGACTGCTTAAAAGGCAGCTAGCTTCATGCCAAGGTACAGCTCCAGCTTTGCTAGAGTGAGGTGTAGGGGAGAGAGAGAGAGAGAGAGAGAGAGAGAGAGAGAGAGAGAGAGAGACAGAGAGAGAGAGAGACAGAGACAGAGAGAGAGACAGAGACAGAGAGAGAGAGACAGACAGAGAGACAGAGACAGAGACAGAGACAGAGAGAGATGGCCATCTACGGGGCTGTTCACTCCAGTGTCTTTAATGATAAGCCATAGGTATTTTTCTTATTCTAAGCTTCTAGTATGTTTCAATATTTTAAGCAGGTATGTGACACAAAACTAAATAAGCCAAATTCCATACAAAAGGTTTTCCACAGTGTAATTAAACTCCAATTTATTTGTATTGTTTATTCTCTTTAGGGAGAAAAAAAGAAAAAACCCATTTTTTTCAGAGTAGAAACAGTTACGATAATATTTACTGAGAATTTGGTTCTCCAACCTGCTAGACGTGTTTTTGGAATGTTTGAAAACAATTTAGAGAATATGGCTTGAAATAGAAACATTGCTGTCTTATTCATATTCATTGTAGAAATAATTAAAGATTAGTGTTGGCAAACATCTTTAAAAAAACAAACTATAAATGGGATAGTAAAACTGTGTGGTATGAAAATTAATTTCCATATTGATCAGCTCTGTTATCGCTTTGCTGCTGTACTCATGGTGGAGCTTGGTTAAACCGTCTTTAACACATCCAAAAAAATTCTGATCCTGTGTATGTAATTATTAAAGAGAAAGTCACATTCGATATGGCCATTTGACTCAATGCTACACACTTTGTGTGTGTGTTTTTTTTAAATACTACACATTTTTTTTTTCATTTTTATCGGTACCAGGGATCGAACTCATGACTGCCTGCTTGCAAGGCAGGTGCTTATGCCACTGAGCTAAATCCCCAGCCCCTTAATACTACACACTTTGATGAGTTGACTCAGGAAGTGAGTAATTTTCGGGCAGAGGGTGCAGTGAGTGTGGAGAGGAAAGGAGCAGAGAGAAATGTGGCATCCCACACCGGTGTGGTGTGGTGGGCCCGGGTGGATCAGCAAGGCAGGGCCTCCACATCTCCGGGTGCTTGGAAGCCTTCCTAACGCACGAGAACATTACCTAGAAGACACGTAGGAACCCTCTCAAGGGTTTTTAAAGGGGGAAATGAACTGATTAGCACTGCTGGAGTACAGTAGTGGTGAGGAGCTGGTGGGAAAAGCCTGGCAGATCCCCTGGGGTGCGGTTGGATGACGGAGGGGAGGACAGCGCTGGTGCTCAATCTGGACAAGGAAGAGGACAGTAGGCCGTCGAGGGGAAAGGGGACCGCTTAGCATCTCGGACAGCGCAGTCCGATGGGTGCCAGGGTGATCCAAGTGCAGATGTCCTGCAGGAGACTGTATTGAGTCCCTTCTACAGCAGCGGCGTGTACACAGCTCTCGGGGGTCCGGAGAAGCAGGTGAGCCTGTCTTACTTCCTCCACCACTCCTGAGCTCAGTGCGTTTCTGGACCACTGCTTTTGTCTACCCCAAATCACTCTTTCCCACCCCACCTTCTGCTGCTTTCCATATTCGTCATTCACTGCAGTCACACCGAATGATGGTGCAGAGCCATGGACAGTTCATATTTTGTCGTGAGTTGGATTCATCATGCTATTCCAAATGTAGTCTGTTCTCATACTTTTAGGAAGTCTACCTGGACTCCCTGTTATTTTGGACAATTTCTTATGCATAACTTTTAAGTGGAGGGGACAATGGATTCTTTTTTATCTTTTCAGGACTGTATTAAGCATATATATGAATTTAATAATTTATGTAAGTGAAATTAACTGTTGACAATTTAAAATATCCCATATAAATTATTTACCTGTAAGTATTATTTGGACTACACTGTGCTTACCTTTCTGATGTTTTTTCTTAAACAGACAGTATGTCAGAGACTTTATCCATGTCAGTAAATATGAGGATGTAACTCCTCTATAGTTACTTGGTATTTAAACAATTATATGCATTTATTACATTCAATGATTTTTTTTGAATAGTGCTTATTTCTCTGTTAATTTTATTGTTGTTGTTGCCTAAGTTGGCTTTGAGGTTCTGGTCCAATGCAACCTGCTCGCCTCAGCTTTCTGAGCAGCCAAGACAACACTGCCATGCTCAGCTTCTGTCTGTTAACATTTAAAGTTACTTCCTGTGTTTCCCTAGGTTTTCTGGGCAGTTGTTCCCTGGGTTGCTTGCTTCCTATGTATATTGAGGCACTGACAGCCTTTTTCTGAACTGATTTTTTTATTTTTAAAGGATGATTCTGTAACCCATACCCCCGGAAGGTAGAGTTGTGAGTTTCTAGAGAAAGCAGGCAAAGCTACTATCTAGCATAAGAAAGACACCACTTCCTCCCAGAACAAACCACAAGTTTGCTTGTTATCAAAGGCTTGGGTTTCCTAGGCTTGAGTGGGACCCTGGGATGAGAGGAAACCATGTGAATTAAAGTTCAGGCTCCTTGCTGTATTATGACGTTGTTGTCTGTTGTCTCTGGCTTAGTTTTTTGTTGGTGTCTGCCAACATCTGTGCATCTGCAGCAGGCTCCTTTGTCAGCCTGTATTGTTTTAAATCTTAGGCTGCCTTCTCTCAGTGTTGTTGCTGGGGTTTTAGTAACTAAGTGCTTGCTATAGGCTAAATCTTACATCCATTTTAATTTCTTTTAGCTGTCATGTAAGCATCAGTAAAATGTTATTCCCCCGGTGTGCAGGTGAGCGGACTTTATGGAGATGTGAATAAATTGCTAAGACTGCATCAGCAGAAGGTAATGGAGGGGGAGTCAAAGCCATCTTGAAGTTCCAAACTGTTGCTTGTGCAGGCTCCGTTGGTTGTTTAAGCTAAGAATCATCCTGGAAACCATGAGTACTGCAGCTAGGACAGTTTCCTCTCCAAAATGAAGCAATAGAGGAAAAATACACAGAGGAGGGCAGATATTTGTGCAGCAGAAAGTCTTTCTGTTACTCCTCAAGTAAAATGACAAGAGATAAGCACTCTATGTATACACAGTCTGGGGAAGGAAATACCTGGTGAAATATACATATGAGATGTATGCCTTGCTGTCAAAATTGTATTGTCTTGTTGGGAAGGTGAAATTCACCCACAGGAAGCAATCAGGGGAAGGTAAGACAGTGTTTAATTAAGCTCCATATTGGGCTCCATAATGAATGGCTCAGGCAGTAAGTAAATTACCAGTGACAGAGAGGCGTGATCAATGAAAGTCATATTCCTGCGGAAGGGATTTCTGGAGGAGCCGAGGCTTGAGCAGAGCCTGGAAGAAGGGAAAGTCAGTTCCAGGTAGTATTAAAACCCTAAGGAAAAATTCTAGAAGAAAGCAACACTCTTGTGTGCCAGGAAATAAGACTTCTTGCACTTACTTTTCTCTTTATAGAAAAAGAACAGTTTTGCAGCTTTGTGTCTGTTAAAAAATCACAACACACAGCCATATCCACACACATAAATTCAACACACACACAAAGAAACAAAACTCGCCATGGTATTTTCTCATTTGCACTTAACTCAGTCAGTGAGCCTTTTTCCTGGGGAGGATGTTGCCACCGGCTCCTGACATTTCTAATTTGATTGGATCCCTGCAGTGCAGTCGACTTCAGCCTACCTTTTTTAGAACTCTTGAAAGTTTTTCAATTTATACAGCAGAATGTACCAGCCTGTCAGCTCTGGAGAGCTGGTGCCTGTAGAAGATACATCTTTCCTCTGCAGGTGGCACTGGCTGCCAGTTTTTCTTTGGGGCAAGCTCTTGTTCGGAATTAGCCCTCCGTGGTGACTTGAGTGTCAGTCACAGCAGGGTCACTCTCCTTTCCTGTCTCCTGCTCTATCTGGGTAATGGCTACACCTGCTGTAAGTGAGTGTTGAGAGGCACTTATTGTGCTATTTCTTTGTTTTTTTTTTTTTGTTTGTTTGTTTTTTTTTTTGGTCTTTTTCGTTTGCTTTGTGATTAGCAAATTACATTTTGCTTAAACTGGGTCATCTCATCTCTCTTTCCTTGCCTGAGCAATTTATCTGCCTCTATCATTTCCTAGATGTTGATATCAATGTCACTTTGCTTCAGATGGTGTGTCCCTGGAGTCCTTCAAGTCTTTGCTATCTGTCTTCTCTTTGATTATTTGCCATCCACTCTGCAGAATGGCTTTGCCTCCTCCTGCTGTCCATCCTCATTGTGTAAGTAATCTGGCTCAGCCGAGCTGCCCCGCCAGGCTTCAGTGGGGAGGCAGGAAGATTTCCTCTGGGATCTGCAGAGACCTTGAGAAGAGGCCTCCATCTATTCCTGATCACACAAGGCAGAGCCTGAAGGCAAAATATACTCTTGCTGTCAGCTTTACTGGGTGGACTTTATGAGGTGACACTGAAATCAAAAGTAACAGTGGAAAGGGGAAAGCACTTTGCTTTTGTTTCTGGCATTTCCTTCTTTCATTTATTCTCTGCTCTTTTGAATTTGAACTTCCTTTTTTCTTCAGGCATAGTAAGATTAAGCCAGGAGATGAATATGCTTTTAAACTTCAACCAAATGAATCACAATTCCGGGCCTTGTCTCGAGACATCCTAAATTCTGGTAATAGAAGAATCCAGAAGAGGTCTTGCAGTTAGTTCTTTGTTCTTCGTTCTTTGTAGAAGGGAGGACCCTTGAGCATCCTGGACAGATGGATTTTGATGCTACTTTTAAGTATCTTGTAAAACAGACAGTGGGAGGAGAGCCTGGCTTCTGGTAGATAGGTCATTTTTTAAACCGGAAACAGTATTAATGAGGATTGTACACTACTAATAAAACAGCTAAGAAAAGGACTGCAGAATTATGGTAGCTAATGATCTGAGGAGCAGTTACTATAAGCCTGATTTTATGATACATGTTAGAAGAGCAATTTACTCATAAATACTCCCTCTCTCATGACATGTTGCACATAAAGTCTGATCCTAAAAACATCTTTAAAATACTTTCAAAAATTATAGGAGACAAGAGAGGATAGCTTTCATATGCTAAAGAAGTTCTCTTAAGCTTTTGCCACCCTGGAAGTAGAAATCCTCAATCAAATTATTTCCACTAAAGATTTACCCTTAGGAAAACTCCTAGTAAAATGATAAGGTCAATTCACTGAAAATGTTTGAACTTCTTTAAAAGAGTGAGACATTCAGTCAGGAGATAAGTGGCTCACAGGTGTCTTGTTTCTGGATTTTATTACGATCTGAAGAAGTCTGCTATTTTTTAGAATTATAGTGTTTGATGTTTTAGTCACACTAGGGTTAACTTACACATGGAGGAATTTCTCTCTCTCTTCTCAGCTCACATCCATCAGGTGAATCTTTCTTAGACGCAGTAATATTAGTAAAATTCCCTTCTCCCCACCCAGCCAATGTGGACAGCGCCGTAGTTTCGAGTATGGCCAGGAAAACGAGTGCAGAGATATTTCCCTGCCAGTGCTTCCTTAGTTCTCAATGAGTATTTCAACCTGGAGTTAAATAGCCTTGGCTTTCCTTTAACCAGAATCAGACAAGAGAACCCCATTGTTGATATTTCTCAGCTCAAGTTGATATTTTTCTATTTACTTTGGATTGGACAACAAAGAAGTACTTTGAAGAAGAGAATGTAGGCAATAGGGATGGTTACAATTTTCAAGCTTTCTCTAAGTCAAATCTTCAAAGTGAGATTTTAAGCTTAGTATTTTTTCTTTTCTATGTTTATCACCCAAACATAAAACCTACTTATATTTAGAATAAGTATGAAAACAGGAAAACACATCCAAATATACACTAAAACCTTGGATTGTGATTTATTCTGCCAGTGTTCTGCAAGACAAGCAAACATTTCTAATAAATCTTAACTTGGTAAACAAGCAATGTCTTGCAATATGAATAGTACCTGACACTGAACATCCCATGATCACAACTGAGCCAACATATCTCTCTCTGTATCTGTGTCTCTGTCTCTGTCTTTGCAGAATTATAGATGATCATCTCTCAACAGCGAGAGGTTATGAAGATTTCATATGTGAAGCAGGAAGAGGAGAAAATGGTGGAGGAATCCCTCACTTTACATAAGATTAAGGAGATGAGTAAAATGTGGGAAACAGTGCAAAATAATGTAGAAAAGCAACACCCAAATAAGCCTGTAGTAGTGGGAGTGATGAATTTGTTTAAAAACAATGTAATGTCACATTTCTCTAACATCCTCAAAAGGAGGCAAATGCAAGTGTCATTGGATAGGTGCCTTGTTAAAACTGCATGAAAAGAAAAAGTTTCCATTGAGATAGATCAAAATTATTCCATTAATGGTAGGGAAAGTCATTCTGCACAATAACCCTCCTCTCTCTCGTCTTCCTCATTCTAGCCACGAATGTTTTTCAAAGGTAAGTGCAGGTTAATTTATTTTTATTTATATTTTATTATTTTATGTTTCTTTATATTTTATTATATTGTGGTATTGTAACCATTTTTACATTTTTAAAAATTTTATTTTAAAGAGGGTAAAATTAAACACAACAAACAGAACAAAACAAAACATAAGAAAACAATGTAAGGGAGATAGATTTCAAAGCAAGACAACCAGAGAGCTTCACTATCTATCATATTCTCTGTTGTTTTCTTATAAATAGTTGTTCATATCTTCACATATAGTGAATTCACACAAAACAACATAGTGTAAAACTGATCCAAACAGGATGATGAAGGCATTTTAGGTCTTCAAGACCGGACAATAGGGAAGTCAACAATGGCTTCCATAATGTCTCTCAGTCTCTTCAAAATAGCTGTCCATAACTTCATGTATGTTGCAATTAAACAAAACAAAACAGACTAAAATTGCTCACAACAAAGAATAATAGTATTGATGGATTTCATATCACAATGCTATGGAATCAGCACTGGGTACCTTAGTGTCTCTTTCCTCAAAGTAGTTCATTTCATCATGCATTATATAATCAGTTCTCAAAAACTGTTTATAAGTTCTACACATGGCACGAGTCTCTACATGTATATCTACCCTTCCTGTATTAGAGGGAAAAACAAACCAAATCAAGACAAAACAGAACAAATTCCTAGAAAAACATGAAATGAAAAAGTCATATAAAACCACAATGCAAGGTGATCTACAGTGGTTACTATGATGTCTCTTGTCATCTTCAGTAGAACTGTCTATATCATCAGGCATAGTATAATTGAACATAGCAGTACATGACAATAAAAACAAAACATTGGAGATATTATAAGACTTCTATGAGCAGGTAATAATCAAACCAGACTGGGTATCCTCGTGAATCTTGTCATCTTCAGTGTAGCTGCCTATACTCTCGACTTGATACTATCAATCATAACAGATTCAAATAAAATCAGTCAATACAAAACAGCAATCTAACAAACCAGGTTCAAATAAAATCTGTCATAAGAAGACAGTATAAGTTATACAAGGCTTCAGATTAAGTTAATAGGAAATTAAGGATGATTACTGTAATATATCCTGCTCTTTTTGGGACAGCTGTCTGTGCCCTCAAATCTAGTATAAGTAGACAAACTGGAACAAAATATAATTCATCTAAACAAAGTGGTGAGAATAATATGGATTTTAAATCCTGATACACTATTAACACTATCCTCTGCCTTCCTTTTTTTTAGACAATTCCTCCCCTTTCACTACCCCAGGGTGCACTGCACATTTTGGATCTCACCAACTCCCTCAGTTTTTAGATGGGAGGGAGGCAACCTGCTATTTATCTAAGTGGTTCCAAATCTTCTCACTCCTGGACTTGATCTTAAGTTGTATTCCTTCACCTACAAAAGCCTCAAGGTTTTCCTTCATTACAGCTGAGAAGTTATCCACTGCACAAAAGTGTCATGTCTACTCAATTTAAAAATAGCAAGAGGCACAATGGTAACCACTTTTGATTACCTGGTATTCTATTTTTGCATCATGTGCTATGCCCACCCTTCTGTTCTAACTGAATCTGTTTTGCTTAGTCACATTTGGTTTTATTCTCTTCAAAAGAAGTAATAAGAACCGTGGGAGTAATAAAACCCCAAAAGTCTAATTGTTATTGTAAAAAAGAGAGGAAAGGAAGGTGGACTAAGGGATATAAACGCAGGTACGTTCAAGTGTGTAGGATGGAAAACCATATTACTGAGCTTTTGTTGGATCATTGCATGGAACTGTCTCCAGTTTCACTGTATGAATGTCCACTTTATATGCTTTAATTTTGTAATTTGGACAACTGTTCCTGGGAAGATAATATGTAACCTATTAACTGGTGATTTCTTACTGTGAATTTTTTTTCTTGAAATACTGTAATATATGTACCCTTTTACTGCTTTGTTTTATGTCCTTTATTTTTTTCTCTTTAAATAAAAAAAAGTATCATGTCTTTCCAACTTATCTGCAGGTGCTGGTCGAGTTGCCCCTATTTCTTTCTAGTTTCCTGTCACATAGAGCATTGTTTTCTCATATTTGATTTTCAGTCCATAAACCCTCTTTCAGGTTAGTTATATTTCCTATACAGAGCATGTCAATGGACCCTACCTCCTGATCTACTCTTCCTATGTTTCTTTTTGTTAGTGTATCAAGGCCATCTATGGTAGAAACTATAGCCAACCTTCTCTGCCTCATTCCTGCTATGCTATTTTTCTGCCATTGGTTGTCTACTTTTTTCCTTCATTCCACTGTCTTCCTTGTTCACTGAGGTCTCTCTGCCACTGTTCCTGAAATCCTGGTATTTTTTTCCTTCCTGTCTCTAGAATGTCCTTCAGTATTTTTTGTAGCATTGGATTGGTGGTCACAAATTTCCCTGTCCCTCTTTGTCATAGAAGCATTTTGTTTCTTCATTAATTTTGAGAAACAGTTTTGCAAATTACATCAATCTAGGTTGAAGTTATTTTCTTTCATGGCTTGGAATACTTCACCAAGCTCTTTTAGATTTGATAGTTTGTGTCGAGAAGTCTGCCATGATTTTGATGGGTTTTCCTTTATAGGTGATCTGTTTCTTTTCTCTGACAGCTTTTACTATTATGTTCTTGTGGTGAATTTCTGGGATCTTGATTATTATATGTCTGAGTATAGCTCTGTTTTGATTATAGGAGGCTAGAGTTCTGTATTTCTCATACATCTGAATATCATTTCCTTTTCCTATGCTTAGGAAGTTTTCCTTAATTATTTCTGTGAATAGCCTTTGTATTTCCTTTGTGTTTACCCCACTTCTTCACTCACATTTTTTATTCTTAAGTTATAGATCCTCTTGTCATCTTCTAGCCTTTGTGTTGCTACTACCTGTTTCCTTATTATTTTAAAGAGATCTTTCCTTTTGTGATCAGACATTGCAAAACTGTCTTCAAGTTTTGTTAATCTAGCTCTAGTTTCTGTCAAGCAACTTTTCCTGCTTTCCATGGAGTTTTTAATTTCCTGGTAATCTCTTTGAATCTGTTATCATGTATTCTAGGTTTTCTTTATATTCTTCAATGAACATTTCTCTGCTTTTGTGTGTTCCTCAATTCTTCCATCTGTGTTTTCTTGAGAGTGCTTAGCGTTTTTAAATTAATCTTCTTATATCTTGCTTTACTTGAATTAATATTTCAGTTTTGAGCTTGTCTGTGATGTCACAAAGATATCTCTTTATGTTGCTGATGCTGTGTCTGATATTGCATGTTTGCTGTCCTCAATCTCTTCTGTATTTACCTCTCTTGAATCAATATTTGCTGTGTTGTGGCCTGGGGACTTTTTCTTATTTCTTTCTCTTGTCATGTTTTTGGTTTCTTCCATGCAGGTAAATAGTGGAGGTACTAGCCCCTTTCCTTGTTTGTTATGATTCTTCTGAAGCATGCTGGCTAGGGATTTCTGCCCTCTCCAGTTTGCTGTTGTTCATTGAGGTGCAAGCAGGGGCAGTGCATGCTGACCCCTCCCCTCCGAGCCAGTCCACCAGCCGGGGCCTTTACCATGTTAGTGTGTGCCGCGGATGAAACTGGTTCAGGACGACTTTGGGTGACAGTTCCTCCCTGGCTATTGGGTCCCAGCCAGGGACATGACCCAGCCCAAGTAGATCCCACCAATTTGCTCTGGGCATGGAGCAACCCACTGAAGTCACTGGGTTCCTTGTTCATGCCCATCCTGCCCAACTCCAGTATGTTCTCCAGTCTGTCACCCCTTTACCATGGGATGGTCTTATTCCGAGCACTCAGCACAAGTTAGTGCAAGTCTCCATGCTGGTTCTGTTCTCCTTTGGGCTCGCTGACTCCCTACTTCAGTGAGACTGTGGCTCCTGCAGTGAACACACTGTCCAGCTGTGAGTCTGGACAGGTCTAGCAAAGTGCCACGTCTGTGAATCTGGGCAGCTCTGATGTTGCCATGACCACAAGTCTGACCAGCTCCTTTCCCTTCAGTTTCTTCCTGGGTCAGAGGAGCCATCTCCCTCCATCTGGACCTCTCCAGGATGTTTTATTCTGGCATCTGAGCTGTTTCTCTCAGGGAAGCTCTGTAGTTTGCTACTTACTGATATGCCATCTTTAGCTCCCTGTTACCATTTTTATATTGATATTTTTGGGTTGTGGAATGAATCATCTGAGTTTCCATTATTTCTTATGGAGAAATTCACTGATATTTTAATACTTTGGGTTACAAGTATATTTGTGGGATGAATTATGCTTATAAACCAAGGTTTTACTGTGTGTGCTTTATTTGCGAGTTATTTTCTATACTATTTCTTCTTTATGATATTTTTAGGTCAATCATCTATAGCTTATTTTATTAATACATCCACTGGTAAAATATTTTAACTTGTACCTCCCAAATATCTTTAAGTATGTGTATATGTATAATACCCTTACCATTTTATTAATGTTGTATAAGTTGAAAATATATACAGAAATTTAAACTTAAGCTAAAAACAAATAAATAAACTTACTTCAAATATCTTACCAAAATTGAATCTGTGGTCTCTACAGGAATATTTTTCCAACTACTTGTCTAGTTTACAAACAACTTTTAGCTGGAATAGACAACAATCCATAAATATGCACAGCTGGTTGGACTTCAGGTCCAGTGTATGAACTACTCTGCAGGCAAGCGGTCTTCAAACCATCTCCACCATGAAACTACTTTTTCCCCAAAGTCACCTTGTCTCCACATAATACACAGATGGAATACAAGTCTGAGTGTCCATTTGAATATTAAACACTAGAAAACTAGTAAAGCTTCATTTTCATGTTTTAAAGATAAGCTGACTGTATATTTTAATGTTTTCAATCACACAAATGACCTCCCTGGAAAGGGGAATAATATTTTGGAGACAACTGTTTTTGATGTTATGAGTTGAAAGCCTAAAACACAAAAGTGTCCACTTAAAGACTTATTTATAATGTATGGTGATAGGCACAAAATAAAGTGTTCTAGTCAAGAAATCTCAGTAGGTCCTCAGTTAAATAAGGTAGCTGTGATTCTCAATGACTGTTTAGAATCACCTCATTTAACTTTGCTGCTCTGTATGAATTCCATTAGAAACAGCCTTTTAAGGAGAAGTTTAACAATTAAGTTCCAATTAAGCTCTTTTAAGTATAGGTTAATTCAGTTGTGTATTTACTAAAATGTAGTGTTAAACCCATAAGACAACATTTATGAGAAATATTCTCAGCCCTCATGGAGTTAATGTGTTCATATAAAATAAAATGCCCTAGGACTGAGACTATGAGATGGAAGAAAGTTCCCATGAAGATCCAGCTACAAATGCTCTGGGGATGTTGGAAAGCTAAAGCATTTACTAACATAATGGATCATAGAAAATGGGTCCATGAAAAATGGGTATAAAAAGATTAAGGCTATTTTTTAGACAATGAGAATATTTAAAACGGTGCTCTGATTACTTCCTCTTCATTTTATATTGCTGAAAGGATGTGTTTGTTACATAAACTTGGAAGTCACCATTCTATATAGTTATAAAATTAATTTCTTTATAAGTATTTTCTTAAAAGCTTAGGGTACAATGTATGTAAGTCTGGAAAAGATAGCAATGGCTTCCCCTAGCCAAAAGATAAATACAAAACAGTGTGTTTTCTCTATCTTTTTCTCTTTTTCTTTGTTTTCTCCCTGGAAGAGTCAGTGGCTTATGTTGCAGCAGCACCTTCCCCTGCCATGCTATTTGCTGGAACAGTTGATGGCAAGATTGTCTTCAGATTATGACTTAGGAACTTTTGAGATGTATCTGAACTATTCAGTTTTATTTGTACAAAGGAAGCTAGCATCAGGAGGTAAAACTTCTTAAAACCCATGCCTGTTAAAAATTTTATCCTAAGTCTCTTTTTGTGTCATTGTGTGAAATCAGTGAGTGTATTTGGGGATAGCTAAAATGAACACTCTTTCTCATCCTCAAGAGCTTCTTGATAATAATAACATGTTCTTCTTTCCAACTTATGCTGTGAGGATTAGACATTTAAAATGTTGGATGTATTCCATTCACATATTTTATATTCCTTGGACATTAAGCAAATTTTGAATTCTCTTGAGTGTGAGAATCACATATTTTGTCAAAGTGATGTTCAGCTTTTGTTTTGTTAACATTTTTATTTTTTTAAAATTTTATTTAAGGGGGAAAAAGCAGAAAAAGAGTACAAGTTATACAGAATTTCAGATAAAATAATAAACAGTAGGAAATCACTAATGGATTACATATTATCATCTTAGAAATATTTGTTCAAGTTATAAAATTAAAGCATATAAAGTGGACATTCAAACAGTGAGACTGCAAACAGTTCTGTTTAATGATTCAACAAAACTCAGTAATATCATTGTCTATCTTATACACGTAAATATACATGTAGTTATATCCTTTAGAGCACTTTCTTTTCCTCTCTTTTGTATAATGACTATTGAACATTTTGGGTTTTATTGCTCCCACAGTTCTTGTTACTTTTTTGGAAGAGAGTAAAACCAAATATGACATAACAGAATAGAGTCAGTCAAATCAAAAGGGTGGACATAATAGATAATGTAAAAACATAATACAAGGTGATCAACAATGGTTACCATAATGCCTCCCGCTATCTCAAATAGAATTGCCTATATCATCAGTTATAATAAAATTGAACAAAACAGTAAAGAACGAAACCAACAAAACCAAAACGTTGGAGACATTACAGGTCTTCAAAAGTAGATAATAGTCAACCAGAATGGGCGTCATAATGAATCCCACTATCTTCACAGCTGTTGCCTAAACTTTTGAACCTGTACTATCAAGCAAAACAGAATAGAGGAACATCAGTCAAAACAAGATGGTGAGAGCAATACAGGGCTTCAAATCAATAGTAAATCAAAGTGGGTTACTATAATGTATCCTGGTATTTTTTATTTATTTTTCCCTTAATTAAAAGGATAAAAATAAAAAAGTAAATAATAAAATGGAGATTGAGATAAAAGAGGGCATAACAACAAAACAGCGCAGATCAAAACATAACCATTTAAGAAAAATAGTGTTTCACCACAAGATAATCCTGACATAGAAGTAGTTACCATATTGTCTCTTTCCTTGAAATCTTTGAGTATAACTTCGTATACTGTAGCATCAAATATATCAAAACAATGTAAAACCATTTAAGAGAATGACAGCATTACAGAGTATTTAGAATCAACTAACAGAAAAAGAACAATGGTTTCTGTATAATCTCCTTGTCTATAAAAGTTTTTGTTTATACTATCACATGTAATAAAATCCAATATGATACAATATGTTAAGACCTATGTAGATAGATGAACAAAAGCTTGATGGGACTTCAAAACAAGATGATATTAAATCAGCATTACCAATTATGATGTCGTTTTCTCCAAAATAGCTGTTCCTACCATACAATCTTCTCTGCCTCATTTCTGTTGAGCTCTTTTTCTTTCATTAGTTGTCAGTTTGTCTTCTTCATTTTATTTTCTGCTCCATTCATTGTGGCCTCTCTGCCACTATTTCTGGAATCTTTGTATTTTTCTTTTTTAGTATATCCTGAAGTATTCTCTATAGAGTTGAATTGGTGGTTGCATATTCCCCTATTTCCTCTTTATCCTGGAAGCACCTTGTTTTTCCATCAATTTCCAGGGATAGTTGTGCAGGATGTATCAATCTTGGCTAGAGATTATTATCTTTCAAAGCTTGAATTATTTCCCCCCACAATCTTCATGATTTGATGATTTGTGCTGAAAGTCTGCTGTAATTCTGATGGGTGTTCCCTTGTAAGTGATCTGTATCTTGCCTCTGATGGCTTTTAATATTCTGTTCTTATATTGCATTTCTGGTATTTTGATTATTATATGCCTGGGTGTAGCTCTGTTTGTGTTGTAGGTGGCTGGGGTCCTGTATGCCTTATACATCTGAGTATCTTTACCTTTTGCTAAATTAGGGAAATTCTCCTGGATTATTTCTGTGAATAGCTTTTGTAGTTCATTTGTTTGTGTCCCTACCTCTTCTTTTATGTTCTTAATTCTTAAGATATAGATCTTCTTATCATCTTCTAGCCTTTGTATTATTGCTATTTGTTTCTTTGTAATTTTTAAGAAGTTTTTCATTTCATGCCCCCATATTACAAATCTGCCCTCCAGTTCAGATAATCTATCCTTAGTTTCTTTCAAGCTGTTATGCCAGTTTTTGATAGTTTTTAGTTTCCTGGTAATCTCTTTGAACCTGCTTCACGTATACTATGTTTTCTCTATTTTCTCCATCAAACAATTCTCCCCTCTTTTTCTGTTCTTCCATTCCACCATCTGTTTTTTCTTGGGTGGTGCTTAGCATTTCTCTAACCATTCTGCTTATATCTTGCTTCAGGTCATTAGTAACTTCATTCCTGAACTCGTCTATGAGGCTCTGGAGATAGCGCTTTATGTCTATTGGTGCCGTGTCTGCTATTGCCTATTTCTCAGGATTGGCGGCTAAGGAGCCTTTCTTGTTGCTCCCTCTTCCCATATTCTTTGTTCCTTATATACCAGCATATATAGGAGGCCCAGCTTCCTTCCCTGTAGGCCACAGTCTGTTTGAATTGTGCCACCTAGGTGTTCCCGCCCACTGTAGCGCACCAGGGAGTTATGGACTGGGCAGCCTGTGCGGGCCTGCCCCTCCAGGTCAACCTACCGAAGGCTTCACCATTAGGGTGCACCTCCAGGCGCTAGGACCTGGGTTGTGCTAGCTTACTGGGTCTCAGCCAGCAGCGTCACATAGGCTAGGCACTGCTCACCAATCCCACTTGAGAGGGGGATATGTGACTGAAGTCACTAAAGCGACCTGTTCCGGCAAGTCTGCCTGGTCCCAGGATGTCTGTTGGAGCTTCCTAGATTGTGGAAGAATCCCAGTTTCCCTCATTCACCACAGGTCAATGCACGGCTCCCACCCATCCCGCTCTCAACTCCATTCACTGGTTCCCATTCTCAGATCTTTTGCATGCATTTCTCTCCCTGCTGAGCCGATTCAGACGCAGCAGCGGTGCCAGGAAACCCAAATCATGGCTTCCAATGGTGCGGGCTCCAGCTTCCACGCTGAGGCTTTATCTGTTCCTGTTGTTGCACCAGGATTGCATTCCCAGTTGGTTTCTCTCAGCCCAGTTCATTCTTGGGTCAGCAGGGTATATCTCCTCTTGCTTAGGATTCCTCAATCTGCACCATTCCTGGATTCTAAGCTGGGCCTCTCAGAGAGCCTCTGTAGCTGCTGCTATCTGTCTGCCATGTTCTCCCAGAAGTCATTGTTAGCATTTTTAAAAGTATCACAATCTATTAATGTTTTCTATGACCTTCCAACAGAAAATTGTGAGGCAATACAATTTCCCCCCAAAATTAATTCAAATTATTATTATGAAAATATTGAGTGAATTACTCTGTATTTAAGAGCATGTGCTTAATGTTTCTAAAATTAAGGCTTAATGAATAGGCTTCTACTATTGATCAGTAGTCAAACTTCCGAGCTATCTATGAATCTTCATATTCCAGAAATTGCTGGAAAAATGGAGGAACTTAAAATTAAAAGTCTTACAGAGGATTCTGGTCTATATCTACTATTTCTCAGTGTTTTGGAAGTAGTTTGTAGTCTGTGTAGACTTTTTAATATTAGTAGTTAAAAATGGTTTTCAAGGCCAGCTGAGCATCAGAATCATGGTGGAGAACAAGATCTCCAGCTCTGGCTGCAGAAATTCTTATTCAGTGATCTAGAGGCAAATAAGGAGAGTAGATAGAAACTTCTCCATACCTTAACACCTTCTCCATATGATTCTGGTAATAAATCAAGGTTTAATTTAACTATGAACATGATCAAATTTCTTACTATAGTACTTACAAGAAGAACAATAACCTTCTAAAGGCAAAATTTTGGGAATTCCTAGAACAATATACCCAACATGGGAGATTTGCTTAAGTGTTTATTGCAATATTCTGGCAGAAGCAATGTGATTTTGCTCCCTGGTGACAAAGCCTAACAAACTTAGCAGGAAGGTGTAGTGAGACAGTGGCAGCAGTCCTGGAGGAAGGGCTATAGGAAGCCGCCTTTCTGGTCCTGATGAAATGTATGCAAGAGGACAGAGGCCCAAAGGGAAATCAGTCAATAGGGTGTCAAATTCCCTGCCCCGCCCCATGATGTGGAAGCAGCCCAGTGATTCTGACCAGCTTCCTTGGACTTGGAAGGAAAACACTGCTGATACATGAGAGAAAAGTAGTTTCTGCCCAGTGCCACAGCTTAGTGAGACACAAGAAGGTAAGTCATGGAGGGGGGCGGCTGGCTTTATAACAGGAAGGAGAAGCCAAGTATTGAACTCATATCAGCAAAAACTACTTTATGTGAAATCCAAAGTGGGGTGCTAGGGCCAAGGATTTAGCTCAGCAGTGTAAGTGTCTGTGTTGCAAGCACACAGTCATCAATTTGATTCCCGGTACTAAAAAAAAAAAAAAAAAAAAAAAAAAAACAAGATCAAAGTGAGGTACTAGATCACCACATGAAGATTTATAAATGGAAAAGACACTGCAAATCTATGACAGGTATGTTATTATGTTTTTCTTTTAATACGAAAGATGTTAACATAGAGTTGATTTTTCACAACTAAAGCTCCATCATCTAAGTTTAATTGCAGTATGGGCACTTTGTGGTAAACACATGGATTTTGGGGCTCAGGAAGGGTAGGTGTCTACCTTGCAACAGGACAGAATTGGAATTTTCCAGTGAAGGCAATATAGGAGGAGCCCACACAACAACCTGCAAGGCAGCATGGGTATTAAATACTCTCCTCAGAAAGACCCCTCCCTAGAGTAACGGCTCCTGGTGGTGTCTGTACCCTGTCCTTTAGTCCCTGTGTCAGAGCCTGAGCATCTAACTCTTGCTTGTGAAATTGGTGGAAGAAAAAGAGTAGAACCAAAATGAGGAAGGGAGACCCCACCTCTTTTCTGTCACTGCAAACTGTCTCTTTAGCTTAAGTGAGCTGGAGAAGAGGAGATACTAGGTAAAACCACTTTTTGAATTTTCATTATTAAATGAACTAGCTTAATATATCTAATTTGCAGTGTTTTTTGAGTTACAGTGTTTTTCTGAATTTCCCTGCATAGAGGGAAAAATTTTTCTTCATCCAAAAAATGTTTAGATGAAGGGAAATAAAAGTAAAAACTGTGCTTTGATCACCGTGGGATTATTCAGTATACCAGCTGCAGGTTGGCTGGTTAGGAAGAGGATCTGGAGGTGGTTATGTGCCCTGGGGAAAGATGTGTGGTGTAGAGGGCTGGCGTTAAGGGGTGACAAAGTCAGAAGATGGGAGAAGTCTAGTGCTGTAGGATCAGAGGCAAAGGGTTGAGCTCAGATTCTTCAGTTTGGGGAGCCATTAAGAACCCCTCCCACCCTGATACAAAAGAAAAATAAATGGAACAAAATGTGCTACGTGGGACAGGAGACCAACTAACTCAGTGACCTGCGGAGATGGCCTGTGGTGTCAGATCCTCTTCCTATCTCCCTTTCGTCTCATTCTCCTGTCTGTTTGAGTGCCGTCCCATAAAGAAGAGAAGAATGAGACATTCACAATTTCATGGACTCATACAGGCAGCAACTGGGTTACATTAAGAGATGGCTTTAATTATCAGATCAAGTTAAGGTGATGGCCTAGGACTGAATTTTAGTTTTGCCTTGCTAAGTCATTTCTGGCAGTGGTGGTGGTTTGAAAAAGTCAAAACAAGATAGATGGGGGAAAGTGGAGCATGTATGAGAGAATTATTTACTTTTCTCCATTTCTGTTCTAGTTGTAGTGTTTCATTTGAAGAGGGAGGTAAATCAGGCAACTGATGTGCTATAAGATCAGTGTTTTTTTTTTTTTTTTTTTTTTTACTGCTTTTATGTCACTGGGTTGGATCAGAGAAGACAGAATCTGGTGTGGGAAAGAAAGATGTTACCTAGATGAGGTGGAGAAGAAGTCTTGTATTTTCATTCTAAACAGTTTTTACGGAGGTCAAAAATAGCCAGTGCTCACTCTGAATCAGCTCTTCTTTGACTGTGTAAAGAGCCAAGCAAGTTAAACTTTCACCAACACATCTTTCCCCACCTCCTCAGAAAGTGGGGTAGATTATTGAGGGGAGAGAATTTTTCTTGATTTCATTTCCAGATTACAGGTAAAAGTAGTAGAGATCTGCAAAACTTTGTATGTGGTATTACTAAATTATTGTTGTTTAACTCTTCCACTTTCATACGTGTTTTATTTTGAGAAAAAAAGAGATGGCACAATGTTACTACAAATCACAGGCACACACAGAGAACAAAAAGCAATCATGAGACTACTGAACTTCCTGCATTTTCCTAAAAGAACCAGGAGAGTCATAAGTCCAGATGACCTTAGGAATACAGGCTACTTTGCAGATGCTATATGATGGCAGCATGTCTGGACAAAGTCACGGGTATGGATTCTTGTGAGAAATCAATCATTTTGGCTGATCAGCTGTATTACAACAGACCAAGCATGACCTTTTTCCTGGTTAACCTATTTAATGTTTATTAAAGGATCTATTTTCAAGGTAGGATCTATTTTCAAGGTGTTAGAGGCATATTAGTTAGAATTAACAAATGGTTGATAATATGGATCTTTTCCTAGAATAGTTTGATGGAAATTTTGTGTTTGTTTTTACCCTGAGGGTTAATATTATTTTTAAAAAAAAGAAAAAAGGAAAAGGGAAAATTTACTTCATTAGTTTATTGAGAAACCAGGCTTTTGCATCAGTATGTATCTAAAAAACCATTAAATATCATGATTAGTTTGGGAGATGATATAAAGATTGTTACCTTAATGGTTGCTGTAACCAAATACTAAACACAGTATTGTTTATCATGGCAAAAAATGATCAGAACATACAGGGAAATTAGTATGCATTGAGATGACTGATTTGGCCTAGGTATTGGTCATAGAAGATTGCTTTTGAAGAAACT
Source organism: Cavia porcellus (assembly GCF_034190915.1). Lineage (NCBI taxonomy): Eukaryota > Metazoa > Chordata > Mammalia > Rodentia > Caviidae > Cavia > Cavia porcellus. The sequence continues at coordinate 3,833,913 of NW_026947493.1, forward strand.
TGTTCAAAAGATTAGAGTCTATAGCAGGGATGGTAAATCTTTAGGAGCTGTCAGTGATGCACACAGCCTGTTACAGCATGTGTACCATAGGTTTGCCACCACTGGTCTATGCAACAGCAGTGGAAGGGGAAATCACAAAACAAAGCACGACATTTCTTAGGCCAAACCTGGTGTCATTTTCCTTATACTCAATGGTCACACTCTGCATACATTAGTGACTTTTTCTTGCATCTTTATATTGAGAGAGTACCCTCAGCAGTTAGTACTTTCCTTCAGCAATTACTCAATTGCCATGATAAATAATATTCAACATACAAAATTCTTAAGCATAATGATAACATGCTATCATTTGAGTGAAGAATGTATCTGTAATTTCAAATTTTATTAAAAAAATGAAAGTGGATTTTTTCTATGTTGTGGCTCAGAATAGCACCTCAGCATATGTGTTTGGGGTGATGTTGGAAGACTTCAGAAGCAAAGTCTTCCTTGGACCTTCACCAGCCTTTTTGTGTTTTGCTTCTTTTTTTTCCAAATGAAGCCACAGAAACTAGAATTTCTCTTGCCCAAGGGTATGAGGGTCATAGTAGGTAGGACTCCTCTTCAAAGTTGGCCACAAAACCTGGAAATATTACTATAGTTTCTCCCCACCTCTCAGTGACCTCTCTGTCTAATAGTAGATCATAGATGTTCCTTTCAGAAGGAATCCCATTCTACACCTGGAAGGTATGCCAGGGAGAGGCCATAAAGCCATAGCAGATGCGCCTGCTGGGTCTCCCCACTGATCTGTCACCTCCGAGTCACACTCCTCTGTTTATTCACCTTGCTGCAGGGCTGTGCTTCCTTGATGGAAACTAAAATAAAAAGTTTTCCCTGGGTTTCTGGATCTTCATTTCTATGTCATAGAAAACTTTGATTAGATAAATCTGTTATTTTCTCTGGCTCATCTGTCTTCTGTTGTAGGGTTGTAGGCTCTGATTCCTTTGTGGTGGGAGGAAAGCTATCACACATTTCTACCCCTACCACTGCACACTGTGATTTTTTTTTGGTTATGGATCCTGTACGATACACGTTGTTATGTAAAAGCAGTTTACTCTGCCTACTTTTTCTACTTGCTTACTTAGGTATCCTTAGGAAGCCTGCAAAGAGAATTTTTGACCAAAAAGAAAAAAAGATCCAGCTAATAAAACAACATGCACTACCCAGACAGGCTGCAGAAGACAGCGGTGGGCTCCATGCAGCTCTCCAGAGATTTCGAGCTGTACAGAATGAAGATGGTTGCGAGATAGAAGCTAGAACCATCCAGAAGGTGAGAGCCAAGCTCAGCTGCATGGTTACCTAGAAGGTAATGTAAGAGCATTGTGCTCTTTTATTTGAAATCTTGAGCTTTGGTTTGAGCTGCATAGGAAGGCTGGGATGCCCTGAGTTCTACATAGTTAAAAGCATAAACTGCATGAAAGCTGCTCTTTAAATTTAGGAAGGGGCTCCTGTCAAAGTTTCATCTAAGTGAAGGGAAGATAGGCATCAGTCTTCCCATCCACTGATAACATATGGTGGCCATGAATTTGTTTTAAGAATATATTTGGTTTAAGCATACAGATACTTCAGTCTCTAAAAATAATATCCATGGGATTTTAATAAATAATACATGACATTATTTTATACAGATGCCAATCAGAAACTTCTAAGTTCTCAAGACAGCTTACAACATATGGGAAGTGTTCTGAGCATGTTAGGATGAGTTCACATGCTGGCCCTGACCTTTGAACTGTGACGTGGTTCATGAGGGTGGCTGAGTACACGAAGTGTCTGGGGACTTCAATCAGAGCTAGGAAATGGGGTCTCAAGGAGAGTGAGGGGGCTCTACGGCAAGGAGATGCGGGAGCACAAAAACAGAGCCAGTGAACCCAAGGAAAAATGTATCCACTTAGTCATAATTTCTTTTACTCGCTTAAAAGATGGCTTCTTTGGAAGTTTTTTCCTCCGTCTCTACTTGATTCAAGAGAATCTTTTAAAAACATAGAAAATTCCTTGTCTTCCTCTAACCTGTGTCATGCCATATTTCTACCCCTCTGGTGACCATGTACTACATCTCTTCCGTATTCCCTCTGTGGCAGGTGGCATTTCCAGCGATCTTCCCCCACTGATGTAGACTCTGTTTAGATCCTCTGGGATGGCAGCTGCCCAGCTGTTTAAGCTATGCACCGGGATTAAGTCATTTGCACCTCACAAGGGCTATCTGAGGAAATGCCATTATCACCCTCATTTTATAAACGAGGAAAAACCAAGATAATAAGGCAAGGGGTTATCAAGAGTAGCATTCATAAGGGAGAAATTATGGTAGACACGAGAAATAGAAACTAATTCACCCCATGGAAACTCTCAAGAAACGTTGTTCATAGTATTTCAAGTATTTTATGTCTCCTCTTTTAACTCTATATTTTCTTTATATATATTTACAATTGCATGCATTTTTCCCATGGTTTCAAAAAATGTGTTATCCAATCATTTATCTTACAGCATTACTACTTTTAGTTTTCAGGTCCTTAAATCTGTTTTTAAGCCTTACTCCTCCCACACATTTTTTCATGTTCTATTTTCCATTTTAAAACTCACATTTAAAAATTGTTATATCTTTACATTCTCTTTTTAATTTTAAAAACTCTTTGCATAGTCTTCTCAACTCATTTCATGTTTTATCGTTTTTAATTCAATTCTTAATGGATTCTAGATTTTTCTTTCTTTAAAATTTATTTTACTCATACTTTATTCTTAAAATGTTTTTACTTTATTTTTTCTAGTCTTCTTGAGAGAATTCTTAGCAATCTCCCTAATTTGTGTCCCTTAGTAATAACATTACAGAATGTGTAAAATTGGTCTCAGAAGACTGTAAGAGTCTATCTTGAACTGGATGAACTAAGCTTTTAGGATCTAGAACAAGGTTCTGCACCTGAAGTAGTGAATTTGTTGTTGTTGACCTGTAAGTGACTTTTCATTGAGATCCATTAAATTATGCTATAGAATATGGCCAGTTAAAGTCATTAAAGAAAGAAGAGTTGTCTGGCAGCTTTACTTGACTTTTTATATCATGCAAGTGGAAATGGAGAGCATTCCCTTATCCGTATTCACTGTTTTAGATTTTTTAAAAATATTGTTCCTGCTGGCAGGTTAAAGATTTGGCTGAGATTAGAACTGGGTTTGTGGTTGGCTCGTTGGTTTATCGAACAGGGATTTCTCTTAACACTAAATTGCTACACACAAGTGCACACAGAATACTGGATACATGCTGAATCTCCTTTCGATGATCCTTTGACTTAGTTTTGTTCTGCACACCCCTAATTCACTGAATACCAGAGCTGATACTGCACTCTCGGAAGCATTTTTGGAGTAACTGCAATGGGTTCAATCTCCGTGGACCTTCTTCCTTAGGGACAGGCAAGGAAACATTAGTGAAGATTTCAGCAGTATTCCTTCCCTGCAGAGAGCAGTACAGACCATTTCATATTAAAATTCATCTGCTTATCTGATCTCAGGATGGATGCTCTGGGCTAATAATAAAAGATAATGCATGAATGTCTCTTATTTTCAGTTTTGGAAAAAGCAAGCCATTGCTGATATTATCCACGGAAAGAATGGCAAGATTATAGAACGCAGAGCTGCAGCGAACAAAGGGGCTTTGAGGCCTGTGGGTCACTTGCTGTTATTACGATCCCTAATGGTAGCTTAGTGAGAGATTTTTTTCCTCTGATTTCCTGTTGACAGTTTTGGTAACTTAAAAATATTTTGATACATGTGATATATGAGTAAATGTGGAAATCACCCTCCCTTGACAAAGAAGCACATGAATTCAAAACTCAAACCTAAACAGAATCAAATGACAGAGAGCAGTTAGTGCTTGAAGGGTAAAACAAAAATCAGAAATTTCTACTCTTGATTTTTATCAAATTTAAATTTCCAAAGCCTTCTTACTGTTCAATAAAACTAGAAGGATAATGTTATATGGAAAGTTCCATCAAATCGAGCAATAAGATTAGATTTTGAAATATAATTACTTGAGATAGGATTTTGGGAAGTGAAGCAAAGGATGGGTGGCCTGGAGGCCAGCCCTTCCCCATGCCTGCTTGAGCCCTGTAGCTGCTTTACGAGTTTGAGGTACTAAGCTCTATGTGTGTTAATATCTCCTGAATCATTAAAAAACTTTACTTGGTGTTTTATAAGCTTTATCAATTTCTTTGTCAATGCCAAGTTTACCTAAAATATTATTCATCCTTTTAAAGAAAAATTAGGGGGACCTAATAATGTGCAATTAACTATTTCCTTTTACCATACAAGCTATGCCTTTCTTGGTGAATTGCAAATTTGATTTATTATGTTAATGCCTATCTAAAGAAGCAGGCAAAATTTAGGCATGTCTGTTCTCTTAGTGACTCATACTCTTTATCACCTTGTAAAACTTGTGAAATTGCAACTTTAACACTATAGATGTGACGTAGTTGACCTTCAGCTTGTGGGCAAAACTTGATTATAAACAAAACTGAGTTCCTATCTTCCCTTGTTATTCACATACATGTTGAACTGTGCCATAAATATAATGGCAAGATCTGGAGATATCTGTAGTAATCTTTTGATTAATCAAATAACAATACTTTTGTGTGGGAAAAAGGCACAGGTTTCTGGTTCTCTTTATAATTTGTACCATATTTTGGCAATTATTTTTCATTTGCTGGAAGCATACTTTCATATAAAAATGAGTGCAGTCTTTTATATGGTGATAATGTTAGAATAGTTACTGAATGAAATCATACTTTTGTAGTTGTTTAACCAAATCTACAGTAATAGTAATTTCTTAAAGTTGTGAAACAATGTATTAATAATAACACATTAATAAGTTAGCATTTCTTGAACTCTTTATATGTGCCAGGCCATTTTCTTCTTAGGGCTTGACAGGAACTCATTAATTCTCACAACAGCTGTTTATAATAGATACTATTATTCCCACTTTTAAAATGAAGAAACACAGGTAGGGACAAATTAACTTCCCAAATGTCACACAGTAAGTGGTGGAGTTAGAATTCAAAGCCCAGTTTGACACCAGAAAGCAAATATGTATAACATTGCACCAAGTTAAAGTTCTGCTGACAGCTTAGTGGAAAATTAACTCACTTCAAATAAAAATGTGAACATCATTAAGAAATGGGCCTTCACCTAGGCAGCATGGCTTCTTGTGGCTCCTCTTTAGAACACCTGCTTCCTCTGCTGGGGGTGGTGGATGTGTAGACAGGCTGCCAATATTCCAGTATTCACACAGGAGGGGAGGGGAAGGCCTGGCTCTGCTTTTGCCCTCACTATCACAACTTGGGAATTCTCTTTTGTTTCAAGTGATAGTTTGGATTCCAAGTACACCTTGTAAATTGTTTTCTTTTTGCACACGGCTTCCTTTGACATTTCCTTTGTAGGTAAAACATCTGCTATTGGTTTCTTCAGAGACAATTTTCACACAGAAAGAATAGTAGCATTGTTAATAACAATTTTAAATGCCGTATTTTCCAGAGGATCGAGGTGAGTTCAAGAAATCAGAATGATATAGTTATTTAATAATTGTTAATGTACTTATTCTTTTGCATTTATTCCAAATTCTACCCTTACTCCTTTTGCATGCTCACTCTCAGACTTTGATAAATTGCTAGGACCATCTGTAGAACCTCCACAGTAGGCAGAGAGGGATTCAGTCCTTGAGAGATGTTGATGAGAGATACCGCAATAGTGCCTCACAGCCGGCCCTGGTGATATGTGCCTATAACTCCAGCATTCAGGAGGCTGAGGCAGGAAGAGCAACACCAGTTCAAGGTCAGCCTGGGCTCCACAGTTCTAGGTCAGCCTGAACTACTTAGTGAGAACCTGTCTCAGAAAAGCAAAGAACAAAAACAAGCAAATGAAAAAGATTATGACGAGAGATGATTCTGAAGTCAGTCTTGAAGACGGAGACATAGCAGCCAGGCCTGCAAACCTCCTCAGCAATAAAGAGCAGCTTGAGTTGTACCATAACCAGCACCACCTGGTCTAGTGCGCCTGGGTAGCATCAACTGCACAGCTTGGTGACTGGAACATTTGGACTGGTTACTCCATCCCCGTCCGGCAATGCCATTGGTCTTTCCATGCACCTTTGCTACATGACCTGCTTCCCATTGGATCGATATTAGCTCAGTGGCTGTCCTTGGAATCCTGTAGTTCCATGGTAGTTTGACCCATGTTGTGCCGGCATTGTGAGTTTGCTATAAGACCATCCCTGACAAAGAGCCTCAGTGGCGACCCACTCAGGACCCCTGCTGGGGATCCGGAACCTATTCTTTTACTTATTTCCAATAAAACACTCTTAACTTCCTCCTTTGGTTTGTGACTTCATTGATGACGTGAGACCACAAACTTGCATGCTGACATCTACTAGGGAGTTATCTGCCCTATAACAATAGGTACTGTATTGAAAATAATATCTGCAGGATAATTTTTGGTCCTTCTAGCTGTAGCTTGATTAAATCTAAACACACAAGTTACAGGCTGTACGAATAGTTACCATCATCTTCTGGCTGATACCTGTGCATGGCTTAGAATGATACCTTTGAAGCAACTTCTGGCCACACAGAGCTCGAAGATCAACTGGGATCTCTAGATAAACCACTTTCTGATAACTGAGAGGAGCATTGGTAATAGAATCACCTCCCTGGTAGCTTCATTCTTGTTTTGGTAATGTAAGTGTCTCAGAATCAGCTGGAATGCTCCTTGAGTCCTGTGCTATTCTGTAGGGTTTTTGTTCAGCATGTGTGTTAGCTTTCCATTATTATAACAAAATGTCTGAGGTAAGCAACTGCAGAAGAGGCAAAGTGCATTTTGGCTCAGTGTCAGAGTGTCTGGTGCCTGGTGAACTGGCTTTCTCCTGTTAGGGCCGCGGCTTCTGAGGTAGTAGGGCATGGTGAGAGGCACTGCAGAGGAAGCTGCTCTCCCTGTGGTGGTGGGGTGTGAGGGGTCCACATGTCCCTACTGTGAGAGTGTGCTGTGCAGACCCAGCTTCCCTTTGTGAGGCCCCACCCTTCCCTGAGGGCCCTTCGCCTCCCTGGGGCCAGGGGTTGAGATCCCAGCCTCCACCTGGGGCCTCTGTGTACTGCTGCTTGTGCTCTAGGCCAATGGAACCAGGGAGGAGGTGTGAAGCTGCCTCAGGAGATGCTCTCTGTCTGGTTTGTCTTGTTATCCTCGCCTTCTTTCTCACCTGTGAAGAAGCTGCTTGCAGCATCCAGGCCCAACAGACTGACAAGCAGGAGCCACGAGGAGGCTACTCAGGCGCTGCTCCAGTGGTGCATGTGCTCGCCTCTGTGTTTCAGGCTCCACTTGGCTTGAGGTCTGACTTCTGCAGTATACGTTCAGCCCCTAGGGACAAGTAAAGCACTAGTTTTCAATTATTCAGTCTTGGGGTAGATAGCCTTTCCTGTGGACTTCAGTTTTCTCTATTCTATCCTCCTGCCCCCTTCCTTCCCTTTCTTTCTGTTCCAGGGTCCTTCCTCTCTCCTTCCTCCTTTCCTGTGAACTGAACCTAGGGTCTTTGTACTGACTATATCCCTAGACCTTTTTTATATTTATTTATTTATTTATTCATTTATTTTTGAGACAGGATCTTTCTAAAGGTCTCAGGCTGAGCTTGAATTTGCAGTGCTCCTGCCTCAGGCTCCTGGAGTGCTGGGATTGCACGTGAGTCTCACCAAACTGGATTTGATTTCTACTGTTCTTGTCTGTTTATCCCCCACTACCCGACAGAGATGTCTAACCCAGGGACCCAGGATTCTAGCTTCTGTGGGTGGCCCTGGACATGAAATAATGTGACCCCGCAGATCGTAAACTTCTAGTGCTACCGTATGACTTTAGCTGTGTTTTTGAGGCTGGATCGCTTTGTTCTAGGGCAGCAAGGACACAGAGCTGTGCCCCCGCTCTCCCCTGCCTGGCCTGCAGTGTGACGGAAGCCTGGTTTGTCTGCCTCCATGGAAGAAGCAGCTGTGGAAGAGGAAGTTTGTTATTTAAATACATGCACCGTGTCACATCTTTGAAGTGCAGCCCAAGACAGTCTGTCTTTACTTCCTGGGCCTCTGACCACTAAAATGTATGGACACCAATGGCCTGAATGCCACCAAAGTCAAAGATCCATTGATTGTATATTTTACTTAGTTTGTAATTTTCAATCAGCACAAGTCCTCTTTTGCATCTTGCAATCCTGTGAAGTTTCAGGCTTGTTTGTCTCATGTCTTCAGGATTTGCTTATCAGAGCTGAGGTAGGGGAGCCAGGTCCACAGTCCCCTCCTTGCTGGGCCCTGCCCAGTGTGCACTCCTCTGGTTGCCACATGGTAGGGAAGCTGGTGACAGGTGGCAGCCAGGAGGGTCTCAGCGCAGGCAACTGTCTATCCAGCCCTGAATATCCTACCCTCATCTTGCTGCCTGAGTGGCAACATTTCTGGTCACAAACTAGCAATGTCCTGGAGATAAAGGAATTGAGGGGCTGCAGCTCCCTGCTACAGTACTCAGGACTCCATCTCCAGTACCAGAACTAAAGCAAAAAACACACAGAGAAAACAAGCCAGCTGTATAATTATTAACAGAAAGATGGTCAGGGCTAATAACTGAGGCTTCCATGCATGCTCAGTGCTTCTCAACATTTTTCCTCTTTCTTTTCTTTCTGGTGCTGAGGACTGAACCCAGAGCCTTCTCACTGTGCTGCATGCTCAGCCTTTAGAAGAGACAGGGTCTCACTGAGTTGCTAAGTTACCCTGACCAGGCTTGTACCCAAGATCCTTTGGCCTCTACCTCCCAGAGTATTGTGTGTACAGAGTTAGTCCACTGGGGCCAGCCAACATGACCACATTCTATATATCTCTTGGATTTCACTTCAATGGGTTCAGCCAACTTTGGATTGAAAAACTGGAGGATGGGTGGGGAATTGCGTCTGTGCTGAATAAGTATGGACTTTCTTTTACTAATTCTCATTTCTTAAATGCTACAGTATGATATTTACATGAAGCAGAGATGGTTTACAGGATATGGGAGGATGCCCAGAGAGTACATGTGTGAACACTACACCATTTCATATGAGGAACTTGAACGTCTGCAGATTTAGGTCTGGAAGCTACAGTCCTAGAACCAGTCACCTGAGAGTTATACATCACAACCTTGTCTGCATAGCATGTTAGTCCACTCAGTTACTTAGCCATGCACTTAGTAACTGATCAGTCTTGGATGGAAAACAATAGATTTGTGTTGCTCAAGACAGTTACTCTTAGGCTTAGGCCTAGGAGGGTCCTGGCATGGGCCCTCATCATGAGTGGACCCTATCACAAAATGTTGAAAAATAAACATGAGTGCCCAGCATAGGTGCAGTGTCACTCATGATGTGAATGTCCAACAACTGATCTACTGTGTCTGCATAGATTTACCTATTCTGACCATTTCATGTAAACAATATCATGTGTATGGTCTTTTATGAGTACCTTCTTTCACTTAGCATAGTGCTTTAAAGTTCATCCATGTTTAGCAGATATTAGTATTTCATTTCTCTTTCTTGTCAAATAATATACCATTTGATAGGTATTCTTCATTTTGTTTGTCCATTCATTGGATGATAGATACATGGGCTTTCCAATTTGGGCTATTAGGTATTTGGGCTACGGGTGTAGATATAAGAGAAATTGATGAATTCCAATATAACTCTATTTTCAAGCTTTTGTAGAGTCACCTGACAGATTCCAAAGTGACTGTGTTATGTGTCTACCAGTTACATATGCCTTGATTTCCCAGCATTCATCCCAATTTCTGTTTTAACCCTTTTGACTATAACCATCCTAACGAGTATGAAGTTGTTTTAATTTCATTGTAGTTTTAATTTACATTTCTTTCTTTCCTCATTTCTTCTTTTCTTTTTCTTGGAATTGCTGTTGACTGAACTCAGGTTTTCAGGCATGTTAGAAAAGCGGTTTACTGCTGAGCTACATTCCTACCTCCTATTTACATTTCTCTGATGGTTTGGCCAGTACTTTTTGTTCTCTTTTCCTGAAACTATGAGGCAATATGGTTCCATTGTTGTTGTCAAGGAAAGTTTATTTTGTACTAATAGATTAAAAGAGTAGAGGACAGTGTCTTTTTAAATAGACATCCTGTTTCTGATTTAGAAAGTTAATGCTCAAGGTACATTCAGTTCAAGAATATGAATGCTGTCAAAAATAAAAATATAAATTTATCTGTGGAAGCAGATATGAAAGAATGGAAACTGAGAATCTCAGTTCTCCTCCACAAACCACCTCAGCCTTCGTTCTTGCTAAATGGTCTACTGTAGTAATTTGAAAGCCTAACACTCTTATGGGAACTGACAAAGGCCGTCTACCCCGTTCCTTCAGGGCTTCTGAATATTGGGAGCACTTCAGCACTGAACAAAATCTTCATATTGCTTTCACTTTTGTTACCTACAGAAATCAGGAACTTGACTGAAATGGTACTAGAAAACCTCAACCCAGGAGGGTGGCTGCCTGGGGCTGGCCTGATTCATTTGGTTCAGTTCACTGTCACCGGGCTTGAAAGTTTGTGAAGACTGATTGGCATTAAAGATTTTGGACACCTCTTCTCATGCCAGTTAACTTGGAGGTCCCTGATTTGTATTTGTATTATTACTTACATGTGCAATGTTTATTGATTATAATTTACACTTAGCTATTTAACTAGTATGTAAGATCCAAGAAGGAATCAATGTCTGTCTTCTCTGATCTTCCTAAACAATGCCTAAAACAGTATGTGTTGACTATATAAGTAGACCAGTGGTGTGCTTCCTATATTTGGCACATAAGAAATGCTAGTTGCTGTTTTAGAGTGCCAATCTAGGCTAAGTGCTTTACAGTGAATAACTCAGCTCTCCCAACAACCATGGAAGATAAGCATTATTATTGTGCTTAGCAAAGAAAGCAAAACTATTTGCTCAGTGTCACAAACCAGGCTGCTAAGTGCTGGGCTGTGATTGGGACCCAGCCATGCTTGCCTCCTAAGCTGGTTCCCTTGTTCTCTGTACTTCTCCGCCTTTGCTATTGAAGAATAAGCAGTCAAAGCCCTGTGCCCTTTTATCACTGCCTGGCAGCCCCAGAGCTAATGTGACAATTGAAACAGGAGGAGAGTGCCGTGGTGCACCAGCCTCCTCTCCTGCCACCTCTGCTCACCGCAGCAGCAGACAGTCCTTTGAAGTGGGGAGAACAGATATTCAGGGAATAGAAATTGGAAACTTCAGACTGCTTGAGTTTCATATGAAAAGTTGTCAGTGTTATTGATCCACCCCACATGTAGTTGCTGGTAAAAGGTTTGTTTTAACTTGCTTTTCTCTTGACGCCTCAAAGTTTTGCTATACTATCATCACAGAACTGAGAGGCTCAACCCATACCTTCTGATGCATTGCTTGAAGCATTTATACTAATGCTGTCTTCTAATAATAATAATAATAGCTATTTCAGGAAGTGAAAAGAGCTTCAAATATAGAGGCATATTATAGAATTTAAAACATAATCACTTTGCTCAAGAGTCAAGAAAAATATGAAGCTGGGGATATAGCTCAGTGGCACAAGCCTGATAAATGAGAGGTCCTGAGTTTCATCCCTGATATCCCTCCTTCCCCCCAAAAAGGCAGAAACATAAACATCTGTGCGGACTTGTACTTTTGTTTCTTAGAACCAGAATGCTAATAAGTTGTAACTATTTATGGCCAAGAAAAATAGGCTATATGTACAGATTTGAAAGACATTAGGCCAGAACTTTAAAAAATAGATAAGGCTACCAGTGAAGGAGGATTTTAATAAAAATCAAGAACAATTTTCACCCCGAATACTTATCTGTTTGGAAGGTTGATTGGAAACGGGGTTAACACAAGGCTTAAAAAAAGAGCTGAACAGGCTTGAAGGAGATGTGGAAGACCAGATAGACTAGTAGTGTTGGAAAAGTGTTGGACTTCCTGGTCACTGTGTTTGTAGTGGGGAGATACCCAGGGTGCCTTGCAGTGGATGGATGGCTGTGGAAAGCCAGAGAGCTTGTTCAGGTACTGAGGTACAAGAAGCAGAGGTCAGGGGATGTTTCCCTAAGCTTGTTTCTTTATCTTAAATAGTTGTACAGGTTTGCAAAAGGCCAATCTGACATTCTTGAGGGCATGTTAGCTTTCCACTCCTTTCATTTAGTGTTTATTTTTAATGCCATCTGTTTGGGGAGGAGTGATCCTTGAAGCTTAAACTGACCAGTACAGCTTACATCTCCTTTATACAGACACAGATTTAAGAATAGGCATGTAGCCATTTGAGTAAGTGGAATGGGAGTTAGAGACTGGTGTGAGTCCACTGGGAGACAGATCTTCCCTTCTTCTTGAGAAAAAGAGAATGTAACTCTGAAGCTGCCAGCAGCCATTTTGTTCTCTTTTGGCACCATGATAGAATGGTTTGGTGGGGGTAGGACCAGGGCAGAGGGAGCAGAGCCGGACTGGGGAGAGACTGGTCTTGCTACAGGTCCCTGGCCTGAGACTCAGCCGTACTCCACATTATTCTTTTCTTTGAAAGTTAAATTCCATGAGTCAGTATATGACCTCACTGTACTTTTTTGCAACCTCAGTTTACCTCAGATATTCTGTTTTTTTCAACTAAAAGCATACTACATGGTCTGGTAAGGTAATGTTTGATCTGATTAACCCCTATCACTTCCCTTGTCAGACCTCTGTACTCTCACATGTACATCAATACTATTTTTGGTGGACTTTGTGCATATGCCTGGTTATGTCTAAAGAGTGTATCTTTTACTGGCAGGTTTCTAGTCTGATATATTATTCCTTCTAAGTATTGGAGATTGAGTCTCTTATTTGAAAAAGTGATAAGGTATGTTGGTAAGAGTATCCTGGATATATTTTTATTCTATAAAGGTTTTTATTTAATTGTAACTTGAATGAAATGCAGTTTTTATTTTTTGGATCTCAGATAAATTAAGGCCTAAGATAGTCTTATAGTGAGAAATCATAAATACATGAATAATTTCTCATTTGTTCTGTTAAGTGAAATGACATGTTTTTCTTTATTTGAGAGAAATACATTATTATCGAAAGAAAATTTAATTTCAGTTTTGTTAGTTTTTTTCCCTGTTTGTGCTTTGGTTCAAATAAAAATATATGATTATTTACCTTCCTTGGCATTTAAAAAATTACTTAGGTCAAAAAATTGTTTATGGTGACACATTTATGTTATCCCGGCACTTGGGAGGCTAAGGAAGGTGGATCATTGCAAGTTTGGGATCAGCCTGGACTACAAACTAAACTCAAGTCCAACTTGAACCTCATAGTGAGACCCTGTCTCAAAAAGACAAAACAAAACAAAAAAGAAAGATTGTTTATTAGGATTTATACTTTATATGCTTTGTCACTGAAAATATATTTAACTTAGAATATTTTGGTAAATTTACATTTTATCTGACAAGTTATACTTGCTACATTAATTAGAGCACAGTCATAGAAGCAGAATGACTATCAGTTGTAGAATAAGAGATTTATTATAAGAATTAGAACTTACGTAGTTATGGAACATTCTAGAAAACAAAATAACCAAAATGGAAGCTGGAGGATGTAAGAAAAAGAATTGCCCACAAATTGTTACGAAGTGAGGATATCCAACTGCCAAAAGGAGACTGTGAAGGGAAGACTCAGTGAGAAGCTCATGTCTCTGTGCACACCCTGACAAACACCCTAGGGGTGGTTTGGTTGTTTTGAGAAGAGGAGGTGGGTGAGGAATGCAGATGAGCCCAGACCAACTGCAACCCTCTCTCCACTCTGTCAGTCTGTCCGTCTACCTAACCACATGACACTCAAAGAATCATGACTCATTGCTTACTTTCACTTCCTAATTTTCATGAAAATTTTTATGTCAAGTCCATCCTATACAAAGAGACGGAGTCACATTCTTTTGGGGGAGTCATATTCTAGCTTCACCACAATATTTGCTCTTAGCATTTTAAGTTGTGATTGATTTAAATTTAAATTAATTTAGTATTGTATAAAAGGCAGCCACACTGAGAACAAGTTGAATGTAGTAATTTGACACTGCAATGTAAACATCTACTGGCAAGTAACTAATTAGATAGCAATGCCTGGTGCTTTGAGGCAAGGGTGTAGAGTCAGATGAACCTGAGTTTGAGACCTAGTTTCACCATTTTCTAGTTGGGAAATTCATAAAAAATATTTATTTAAATATTCATTACTTTATGTGTGAAAGGAATATGCTAATAAGTGCAACATGGAGTTTGTTAAAGGATTAGACAGATGTGTTGAATGTGACACAGTGGATAGTGAACCACAGTCTTACACATGTTATCACCATTGTACACTCCTATCTTTTCTACCTGTGTAAACGTCATATTGTATAAGGAAGCTGAAGGAGAGGGCGTTAATGACAATGGTCAATTTCAATATTCTTGATTTTCCAGCACAGTCCTACTTCCAGCTGTTTTTATGGTCTGAAGATTATTCTAGTTGACTTTGGATTAAATGAGAATTGTATTCTCCAAATGAACCCTTATTCGTTTTTGTCTTATAAACTACTAGTTAATTCTACTAAAACTTAACCAGCTTTAACCAGTTGAAATAACAGATTTTTCTTCTTATGTGCATCTTTCATTATAGTGTTTCTTATTGGCTTGTTCCTTGAATTACAGTTTCTTTGGATACACTAAAAATAATGCCTTGAATGACTATAACATACCTGTCAAACACTGTGGTGATATTTTGTGTGTGTTAAATTCTCTGGGAAAGTCTTACTATTTTTTTCTTTATTGTAACTAATAGGTCCACTCAAGCAAGCTATTAGGTGTAGTGCATCTTTAATAGTGCTACAGTGCAGGTGGCTAATTTGTCTCATTGTTATTTTCAGTTAAGTTATTAGTGTCTGAAGAAAGGGTTAGAAAATGGCCTGTTTCATATTGGGATGTGTCGACACTTAGTTCTTGAGATTTTCCTCCTGTGTATTATTTGAAGCACATTTAAAAAATAATGAAATAAAAATAAGTTGTACAAAGAAAGCTTGGAAACAGCAGAAATTTATAAAATTATATAAGACTAAAGTAGAAAAGCCTAAGTTGCTAGTAATCTCACTACTCAGGGAAAAGTGCTGTGCATGTTTTGCTGTTCTAGTTTAAGACTGTTTCTGTTTTTTCATATAAAAATGTTGATGATGCGATTTGTATGTACACTCAGGTACACCATACATTTACTCTTTAGCTTCCTACTTATTGTTATGTCATGGTATTTAATGCTGCATGGTATTTAATGTTTTATTTTTCATGCCAATGTTGCATGTCAACATGTGTAAAGCTCCTGTCACAGTACGGGGGATGTAGCAAGCACTTGAATGATAACTGGTATTAATGCCTATGTAGATAAATATTTGCATGATGGCTAGAACTGAAAACAGTGTAATTTAATACAAGTTGCCACATTTCTTGCAGACAAAGGTGTTTGTTTTTCTTATAATATAACCAAGAACAGTTGTGTACTCTTAGAGCATTCATGCTTTTTATACAGAGGACAAATGTTCTCCCTCTGATTTACAGTAACCATGTTTTTCTATATTAACAATCATATGGTCTGCCAGAATTTGAACTTATGAGTTTTCCAAAACAATTGTGTTCCTACACACTTTTCTGATATTTCCTAGTTTGTGTTTCATATTTTTTCATCCAATGACAGCATATATCCTTTGGTGTCAGATTAGATTTTAAAACTACTCAGTTTTTTCTAATTTAATGAGTTTTAGGTTTTATGTTTATGTCATATTTTTATGACTTTGCCTAAAATTAATGTTGTTCTTGTTTATTTGGTTTTCTTTTTTGTGGCTTAAGTTTGATACATCTCACATAGATTTTTATTTTTAAGTCATTTTAATCATTGTTTTCATTTTTTTGTAAGGAGTATATAATGGCTTCATCATTTAACTGGTAAATTTGGACTATTCATATTTGTGACCTGAAGTGTTAGATTTGCGTTCATCTAGTTTTATGATCTTCATTTTTACTTTTTTGCTTTTGATTATTTAATAGTGTTTTTTTCTATAGATGGCCTATGTTTTGATTTTTATCTTCCAATGATTGAGAGGTATACTAGAGCTTCACTTTGTTTTTTTTTAAAATAATGTTCCATCTACATTAAAAATTTTTACTTTACTACTAATAAAATAACCTTTTATTTTAACCCATAATAGGTCTAAATTTGTAAACTTTATTAGTTTTTATCATCACCAATACTTTTATACAACAATGTTGCATAAAATCTTGAGCTCTTAGTTTTGAGGTCACCCTTAGTTGATCTCCTTTGTTGCTGATTAGCACATATTTACAGCATATAAAGTGCACCGTCCTCACATGCAGCTGGTGCCTGGACATGAACAGCTCCATTCTGTAGTCATCCTCTCCTTTTCTCTCCCCCTCCCTCCATCTGTGTCCTCTTTTGTGAAAGCTCTGGCTCCCTATTTGCTGTTATCTTTTATTTTGTTTTTATTCATGATTTGGGTTTCTCATCATATAAGAGAAATGATGTGATATTTAAACTTGTGTGACTGTTTTGTTTCACTTAACATTATGGCCTCAAGGTGCATCCATTTTTCTAAAAATGATTTAAGTGTGTTCTTTGTGACCGAACAGTACCTTGTTGTTGGTAAATACCACATTTTCTTTATACATTCATGTGTTGATGAAGCTATCTATATATCTGTCTCTATCTTATCCAAGATTTAGCTATTATGAAATGCAGTTCTATAAACATGGTTATCCATATACCACTGTAATAATATGATATTTGTAGCTCTTTGGGAAAGATACCTAGAAGAGGAACATCTAGGTCAAACGCAATTTCTAGTTTTAGTTTTTGAGGAATTTCCTTATTGTGTTACACAGTGGTTGTACTAGTTTACATTCCCACTGACAATGAAGAGGGCTCCTTCTCCCTGCCACAGATCCTCCAGTTTTTGCTAGTAGTGGATTTCTTGATGATGGCCATTCTTTCTTGAGTAGCACTGAATCTCAGTGTTGTTTTAATTTTCATTTCTGTTATGGCCAGCAATGTTGAGCATTACTTTGTGCATTCATTGGCCATTCATACTTACGTGGCCATTCATTTTGCTTACCTGTATTTTGTTTGGGTCTTTATATTTTGGGCAATCTAATGTTTTTGGAGTTATTTATGTATTCCAGATAGTAGTCATCTATATAAGGAAGAACTAGTAAAATTTTTTGCCATTGAGTAGGTTGCCTTTTTATTCTTTTGGTTGTCTCTCATGCTGTGCATAATGTTTTTAATTTGATATGATACCATTTGTAAATTGTGTTATTTCCTGTGCAACCAGAGTTTTGTTCAGAAAGTCCTTGTCTAGGCCTTATGACAATGGTCATGGATCTTTAGCACATGTGTTACTGTGTGTTTTTTTTAAGACAAACAAGATAGAGTTGATGTAGAATTGTTTTTTTCTAAACTAAAACCTTGGTATTCCGGTTTAAGTGCTGTTTGGTGCCTTGTGATAAATAACTGGACTTTGGTTTGGAGTTTGGCATTTGGTCTTTAAAAGGTTCACCACCACTACTTTATGACTTCAAGACCTTTACCTATTTTATCTTTTGTAAAGTTAACTGTTTCTATGTTTTTATTAGTGTGTGTTTTCAGTACACAATGATTATGTTCACTATAGAGCACTGATGGCAAACCTATAGAGAGAGAGAGAAGAGGAAAGAGAGGGTTTTTCATGTAAGAGAAAGCATGTGATATTTAAGGTTGTGTCCTCTGAGTTACTTCACTTAACATTAAGTCTCAAGTATATCCATTTTCAGCAAATGACTCGTTTATTCTTTTTATGGAGAAGTACTACTCCATTATGCATAAATACCACATTTTAAAAGTCCATTCATCTGTTGATGGATATACAGGCTGTTTCCAATATTTAACTGTCATGAATTCTGGGTGTGTGTACATCACTGTTGTATGATGTCTTTAACTCTTCTGGGAAGATATCTCGAAAAGGAATATCTGGGTCAAAAGAAATTTCTAGTTTTGGTTTTTTGAAGAATTGCAATACTGATTTCTGCAGAGATTGTACCTTTGTAGTCACACCAACAACGAGGAAAGGTTTCTTTTTATCCATAATCTCACTAGCAATTCACAAAAATAATGACAGAATACTTTCCAAATGTAGGAGAAAAATATACATACAAGAAAAACATACACACAAGAAATATACACACAAGAACATACTTTCCAAATGTAGAGGGAAAATATACATACAGGAGGCTGAGGCAGGAAGATCACTGTGAATCTGAGGTCAGCCTGAGCAACAAAGTGCATTCAAGGACAGCTGAACTGCATAGAGAAATTCCTGTCTGAAAACAGCACTAAGGATAATGATTATGCCTAAACAAAATGGGGAGGGGGGCGCCCAAACCACACAAAATATCCCAAAACACATACAGATAATACAGGTATATAGAACACTAAATAGCCATAACCAAAAGAGAACCTTTCCTTGCTACACTGTACTCAAAATTCCAGAAGTCCATCGAAGATCTAAACATTAGACCAAAAACACTTGATCTGCTGAGAGATAAAATAGATAAAACTCTTGAAGACACAGGTGTAGGCAAAGACTTTCTGAGCAGAATCCCAAACACACAAGAAATAATGCCAATAATCAACACATAGGATCACATCAAATTTAAAATTTCTGCACAGAAAAGGGAACCATTAACAGAGTGAAGAGACAACTTACAGTCCTGTGAAGAATGCTGTTGGAATTTTGATTGGGATTGCATTAAACCTATTATGAATTTTGGAATTATGGCTATTTTGACTATATTCAGTCTCCCTAGTCAAAAACAAGAGATAGCATTCCACTTTCTGATATCCTCTTCAATTCCCTTCTTCCAAGTACAATTCATTATAGAGATCTTTTACTTCTTTAACTAGGTTAGTTTCTAAGTACTTAAGTTTTCTTGGTGCTACCATAAATAGTATTTTTTTTTATTTAAGAGGAAAAAGAGAAAAACACAAAACAAAACAAAGCAGTGTAAGGTTACACATAATACAGAACTACAAAAAAAAAAACATAACAGTAAGAAATCACCTGTTAATAGATTACATAATATCATCTTGGAAATAGTTGCTCAAATCACAGTATCAAAGAATACAAAGTAGACATTCAAACGGAGAGACTGCAAACAGCTGTGTTCAATGATCCAAAAACATTAATATAGTCAGCTATTTAACATCCCTAAACACACTTGTTGTTATATCCGTTAGAGCTCTTTTTTTTTTTTCCCCTCCCTCTCTTTTCTATAACAGAATTTACACATTTTGGATTTTATTACTCCTCAGTTCTCATTACTCTCTTGGGGGGGAGAGAATAAAGTCAAATATGGCAAAACAAAGCTGTAAGTCCAAACCAAGGATAGACATAGCACATGATGTAGAACAGAGTACAAGGTCATCAACAATGGTTATCAACATTGTCTCTTGTTTCCTTAAAAGGAATTGTCCATCTCATTAGATATTATAAAGCCGGACAAAACAGTGGAGCACAAGACCAATAAAACTTAGGCATTGTGAACATTACAGGACTTCCAAAGGAGACAATAGTCAAACCAGAATGGGCATCTTTGTGAATCTTATTGCCTTCAAATTAGTTGCCTATACCTTCAAACTTGCTACTATCGCACAGAATGGAACAGAGTCTAATCAGTCAAAACAAGATCTTGGGAGTATTACAGGGCTTCAAAACAAGTTAATAGGAGATCAAAAAGAGTTACTACTATATATCCTAATTTTTTAAGTTTTTCCCTTAATTAAAATAAACATAAGAAATAGCTAAATAATTTTTTTTAAAGAATAGTAGTTACCATAGTGTCTGTCTTTTTCCTTAAAATATTTGGATAAAACTTCATATACTATAGCTTCAAATATTTCCATATCAAAAAGCCCAGAGTAAGGCCTTTCTAATTAATAAGTGAAAATTTTATAAGGCTTCAAGGCCACATAATGGGGAATCATGATTATCACATATTTTTATATATTTGAATCATTACTTACATTAGGGAAACTATTCGGTATTCATACATGCGAGATTGATTTATTTCACTTATGAGTATGGTCTCAAGCTGCGCCCATTTATTGATAAATATCTCAATGCGATCCTTCTTTATAGCTGAATAATACTCCATTGTATAGAAATACCACAACTTTTTTTATCCATTCCTCAGTTGATGGACACTTGGGTTGTTTCCAAGATCTGGCGATTACAAATTGTGCTGCTATAAACATAGGTGCACATATATCCCTGTGGTATGATGCTTTCAGTTCTTCTGGGAATATGCCTAGAAGTGGAATAGCTGGAATAAATGGGATTTCCAATCCCAACTTTTTGAGAAACCTCCAGACAGATCTCCACAAAGGCTGTACCAGTCTACACTCCCACCAGCAGTGCAGGAGACTTCCTTTTTCCCCACAGCCTCTCCAGCATTTGTTGTTGTTGGTTTTCTTGATCCTGGCCATTCTTTCAGGAGTGAGATGGTATCTCAGTGTGGTTTTAATTTGCATTTCTCTAATGACCAATGATGATGAGCATTTTTTCATGTATTTATTTGCCATTTGCATTTCTTCATCTGAGAATTGCGTATTCATCTCAGATGCCCATTTTTGGATTGGATCTTTGAATTTTGAAGGTCTGAGTTTTTTTAATTCTTTATATGTTTTAGACAAGAGTCCCTTGTCTGAGAGAGAGTTCACTAAAATCTTTTCCCAGTTTGTGGGTTTTCTTTTCACTATGCTGGAGATTTCTTTTGACATGCAAAAACTTTTTAATAAGAAGTGGTCCCAGTTATTGATTCTGGGAAGTATTTCCCGTGCAGTTTGAGTCCTATTCATGAATTCTCTACCTACTCCTATGTCTCCAAGGTTTCTACCCAATTTGTCTTCCAATAGATTTAGCGTTTCTGTTTTAATATTCAGATCTTTGACCCATTTAGATTTTAATTTAGTACATGGTGATAGACATGGGTCTAGCTTTAGTTTTCGGCAAACGGAGAGCCAGTTTTTCCAGCACCATTTATTAAAGAGACTGTCGTTCTTCCAGTGAACCTGCTTGGCTCCTTTATCGAAGATAAGGTGGTTGAGTGTGTTTGTAGTTGTGGTTGTATCTTCTAATCTATTCCATTGATCTTCAGCTCTGTTTTGATTCCAATACCATGTTGATTTTACTACTGTTGCTTTGTAGTATAATTTCAAGTCAGGGATTGTGATGCCTCCTGCTTTGTCTTTGCTGCTTAGAATTGCTTTTGCGATTCTAGGTCTCTTCTGGTTCCAGATGAAATTTAGGAGTGATTTCTCTAGATCTATAAGGTATGTTGATGGTATTTCTATTGGGATTGCATTGAATCTGTATAAGAGTTTTGGGAGAATGGCCATCTTCACAATGTTTGTTCTTCCTATCCATGAGCAAGGGATGTCTTTCCATTTTCTGAGATCATCTTCAATTTCCTTTTTCAGTGTAATATAGTTTTCACTGTATAAGTCTTTCACTTCTTTCATAAGAGTAATTCCTAAATATTTCATTTTTTTGCTTGTTAATGTGAATAGTCCAGTTTCCCTTATTTCCCTCTCTGTGGTTTTGTTGTTTGTGTATAGGAATGCTATTGATTTCTGAGTATTGATTTTGTATCCAGCCACATTACTGAATTTATTTATTGTATCTAAGAGTCTTTCAATGGAGCTTAGGGGGTCTTCTATGTAGAGTATCATGTCATCTGCAAACAATGACAACTTAACTTCTTCTTTTCCTATCTTTACCCCTTTTATTTCTCTTTCTTGCCTAATTGCTCTGGCTAGTACTTCCAGTACTATATTAAATAGGAGTGGTGATAAAGGACATCCTTGTCTTGTGCCTGATTTTAAAGTAAAGGCTTTCAATTTTTGGCCATTTAGTATGATGCTGGCTGTTGGTTTGTCATAAATGGCCTTTATTATATTGAGGTAAAGACCATCTCTTCCAATTTTCTGTAGAGTTTTTATCATGAATAAATGTTGGACCTTATCGAAGGCTTTTTCTGCATCTATAGAAATGATCATGTGATTCTTATTTTTGGCTTTATTGATATGGTGAATTACATTTATTGATTTGCGTATGTTGAACCATCCTTGCATTCCTGGGATGAATCCCACTTGGTCATGGTGTATAATCTTCTTGATGATTTGCTGGATCCTATTTGCCAATATTTTATTGAGGATTTTTGCATCTGTGTTCATTAGGGAGATCGGTCTATAGTTCTCTTTTTTAGTTGGGTCTTTCTCAGGTTTTGGTACTAGAGTGATATTTGCTTCCAGGAATGACTTAGGCAGGATTGCTTTCCTTTCAATTTCATTGAATAGTTTGAGGAGTGTCGGCATTAGGTCTTCTTTGTATTTCTTATAGAATTCTGCAGTGAATCCATCTGGGCCTGGGCTCTTCTTGGTGGGTAAGGACTTAATTACATTTTCAATTTCAGTAACCGAGATTGGGTTATTCAACAGTTTTACATCCTCTTGATCTAGCTTTGGCACTTCATATGCTTCTAAGAAACTGTCTATTTCTTCTGTGTTATCAAACTTTTGAGAGTAGAGGTTTTCAAAATAGGTGTTGATGATCTTCTGTATTTCTATTGGGTCTGTAGTGACTTCTCCTTTTTCATTTCTTATTGCATGAATTTGAGCTTTTTCTTCCCTTTTTTTAATAAGGTTGGCTAGGGGCTTATCGATTTTATTTATTCTTTCAAAGAACCAACTCTTTGATTTGTTGATCCTTTGGATTGTTTTCTTAGTCTCTATTGCATTGATTTCTGCTCTGATTTTTATAATTTCCTCTCTTCTTTTGGCTTTGGGCTTGACTTGCTCTTTCTTTTCTAGCTGTTTGAGGTGTAGCATCAAGTTATTTATTTGTATTCGTTCTGTTTTCCTGATGTGGGAACTCAGTGCAATAAATTTTCCTCTCAGAACGGCTTTCATTGTATCCCACAGATTCCGGTAAGTTGTATCTGCATTTTCATTTTCTTTTAGGTATTGTTTGATTTCTTCTTTAATTTCTTCTGTGACCCACTGATTACTCAAGAGTGTGTTATTCAGTTTCCATGTGTTTGTGGGATTTTTGCGGTATCTTTTATCATTAATTTCTAATTTCAGAGCGCTGTGATCCGATAACATGCAAGGGATGATTTCAGCTCTTTTGCACTTGTTTAAATATGTTCTATGAGCTAATATATGGTCTATTTTAGAAAATGATCCATGTACTGCTGAGAAGAATGTGTATTCTGATGTTGTTGGGTGGAACATTCTGTATATGTCTATCAAACCCATTTGTTCACAGGTATGATTCAGTTCTGTTATTTCTTTACTCATTTTCTGTCTGGTCGATCTGTCCCTTGGTGTCAATGGCGTATTAAGGTCTCCCGTTTCAATTGTGTTACTGATAATTTGAGTTTTCATTTCTGTTAATAATTGTTTTATATAACTGGGCGCTCTGGAGTTTGGTGCGTATATATTTAAGATAGTTATCTCTTCCTCTTGGAGTTTTCCCCTTACGAGTATGTAGTGACCTTCTTTGTCTTTTATGGTCATTGTTGGTTTAAAGTTCACGTTGTCTGCAAACAGAATGGCTACTCCTGCCTTTTTTTGGATTCCTGCTGCATGAAGAATTGTTTTCCATCCTTTGACTTTCAGTCTGTGAGTATCCTTCTGGGTTAGATGGGTTTCCTGTAAACAGCATATGGTTGGATTTTGTTTCTTGATCCATTCTGCTAGTCTGTTTCTTTTGATTGGTGCATTGAGACCATTTACATTAATGGTTATTACTGTTAAATGTTGTTTAATTGTAGGATTCTTATCTCTCTGCTGTTGCATCTTTATCTTTCTGTTCTGTTTAATTATTTGCTTTGCTTAGTGGTTTTTTCCTTTGTGTATCTAAACTGTCTTTCAATATTTTTTGCAGGGTTGGTTTGGTGTTCATGAAGTTCTTCAGCTGTTCTTTGTCATGGAAGTATCGTATTTCACCATCTATTTTAAATGATAGTTTTGCAGGATATATCAGTCTAGGTTGGAAATCATTTTGCTTTAGGATCTGGAATACTTCACTCCATGCTCTTCTTGACTTTATTGTTTGTGATGAGAAGTCTGCTGTGATTCTGATAGGTTTTCCTTTATAAGTAATCTGTCTTTTCTCTCTGACAGCTTTTAATAATCTATTCTTGTGTTGGATTTCTGGGATGGTGATTATTATATGTCTGGGTGTAGTTTTATTTTGGTTATGACTATTTGGAGTTCTATATGCTTCACTGATCCTGATGTCAGTTTCTGATCTCATGCTTGGGAAGTTTTCAGCTATTGCTTCTCTAAATATCCTCTTGATATCCTTTATGTTGTCTCCTTCTTTTTCATTAATCCCTATCATTCTTATGTTATTCTTCTTTGCATCATCTTGCAGTTGTTGAATTGTTGTTTCCTGATTCCTTGTTATTTTTAAAAGATCTTTCCTTTCCTGTTCACTTGCTGCAATCCTGTCTTCAAGGTCTGAAATTCTATCTTCACTTTCATTAAGGCGGTTTTTACAACTTTCAGTGGAGTTTTTTATTTCCTGTATATCTCTGTGCATCTGTATTATGTATTCTGTTTGTTTCTTATATTGCTCGTCTAGGGATTCTATCTTTTTGTTTAATTCCTCCAATTTTTTATCTGTGTTTTCTTTAGATATATTTAGAATCTCTTTCATTTCTTTTATCATTTCTTCTTTTATCTGGGAAATTATTTCGAGTTTGAATTTCTTTAAAGCTTCCTGGAGTTGCTTGTCAACTTCAGTAGCTATTGTGTCTAATATATGAGGAGGATGGGATATATTTTCTTCTAAATACTCTTCTCCTAGGGTTTCCTGAGATGGGCTGGAGGTTTGAGGTTGTAATTTGGTCTTTCGTTTTGTCATTTTCCTATATTTCTGTGTTTCAAGTGTTATTTGAAAGCCTCCTCAGGATCTGTTGAAAATCCCCTTCTATGTTTGCAGCTACTGAGACTCTGGCACCACTCTACCCCAGGCCATTGGGCCTGTAGAACCAATGGCCCTTCTCTGCTTGTTCAGAACTCCGCGGTTCCAGACAAGCTGGGCCTCAGGGACACTGTGCGCCCACCTGCCCCTTGGTAGATCCACAGCTCTTGGATCGCAGCCGGGTTAGGGTACTCACCACAGACCGCAGTGCCTCAGGAGTCTGTGATCCCTCCCTGCTTGCAGAGATATCCACAAACCTCCAGACAAAGGAAGGGCCTCCTGCGGGCACTCCGGATCTACCCCGCTCCTCCTCTGCACGCAGATGGCTATGCGCGGCTGGGCTCAGGCCGAGGTGCCTCAGGAACCCGGGACCCCTCCTCCTCCAGACAAAGGAAGGGACCTCTGCAGGCGGCTCCGGATCTGCGCAGCTCCTCCTCCGCACACCGACGGCCAGGCGCGGCTGGGCTCGGGCCGAGGTGCCTCAGGAACCCGGGACCCCTCCTCCTCCAGACAAAGGAAGGGGCCTCTGCAGGCTCTCCGGATCCGCGCAGCTCCTCCTCCGCACACCGAAGGCCAGGCGTGGCTGGGCACGGGCCGAGGTGCCCCAGGAACCCGGGACCCCTCCTCCTCCAGACAAAGGAAGGGCCTCTGCAGGCGGCTCCGGATCTGCGCAGCTCCTCCTCCGCACACCGACGGCCAGGCGCGGCTGGGTACGGGCCGAGGTGCCCCAGGAACCCGGGACCCCTCCTCCTCCAGACAAAGGAAGTGGCCTCTGCAGGCAGCTCCGGATCCGCGCAGCTCCTCCTCCGCACACCGACGGCCAGGTGCGGCTGGGTACGGCCGAGGTGCCCCAGGAACCCAGGACCCCGTTTTACTCATTTTTGAAATTAGTTTTATTGATATATTTTGGATCTACCTAATAATCACATTCATCATAAGGAATCTGTACTGATATCTTGATTTGTCTTTTTTCCATTCCCCTTCTTTCAAACCCACTTCCCTTCCTTATTTATAAAAGCTTTGTTGCTATTTTTTTCTTCCATTTTTTTCTTTTCCCTTCCTTCTTTTTATCTTGTTCCCCTTCTTATTTGAACATTTTCTTCCCATTTTCCAGTATCAATTTTACAGTTTGGTCCTTGTTCCCCTTTCAGTTTTTCACTCCATAAAAAGTGTGCTATTTACACATGTGTGTCTAGTTTATTTCACTCAAGAGTATGCTCTCAAGGTGCATCTATTTAGCTAGAAATGAGAATTTGGATCCCCCAACTTCAGAGATTCTATCCATACTCTGTTTTTTTAATTATTATTTTTGTTTTTTACTCTAAATATAGTAAAATCCAACAAAACAAGACAGAACAAAGCTAATTAAAATAGTACAGCAAAATTGATACCAAACTTCAGAGCATGATACTAGAAAAACAACAGTAACTACCATAGTATATCTTATCTTCACAATAGTTATCCATTCCATGAAGTATAACAAAATCAAACCAAAGCAAAACACAATAAAACCAATTGAAACAGAATATTGAATAAAGCAAAACAACTAGAAGAAAGCAGAACAGGGGCTGGGGATTTAGCTCAGCGGCATAAGTACCTGCCTTGCTAGTAGGCCGTGGTGAGTTTGATCCCTGGTACTGATAAAAATGAAAAAGACAAAAAAAAAAAAAAAAAAAAAGCAAAACAGTAAAAACAATATTAGACTTCAAAGACAAGAGAGAAGGAAATCCCCCATATTTGCTATAGTGTATGCTGTCATCCTCCCAAGATATGCTCAGACCTCTGACCCCAGGTCAGCATAATTAACCAAACAATACAAGCATTTGGTTGTTTTATGTACTTAGTTGCTATCAACTTAGTCTGTCCTCTGAAACATCAGGGGGGCCAGGAGGGGTGGGGGGGATGGACCATGTTTCATTCTCAACCCGCGTGCAGGTAGGCTCATGGAAGGTGCTATCTGACTTTTCTCTCTCTGGAACCCGCACAGCTTGGGCAATTTACCAGGAAGGCTGGCTAGTTGATTGTTTGGTTGGTCCTCCAAGTGTCAGCATCTTGAGAGAAGCTGACTTTTCTCTCCCTGGAACTCATGCATACCAGCTCCAGACTCTTTCAACTAAAAGCTGGTGGTAGTGATGGAAGTTTTGAACATGTGTAGTAATAGCTTAGAATTCACTCTGCAGTTGCATAATTTAATTTATGCAAACTTCTTTTTGGTATGAAGGTAGGAGTTTATAATTTGGAGTATATGTTTTGTAATTTGGGATTTATCTACTTTATTTCTAATCTCATGCAACATTTCAAAATTATACTTTCATAGATAACCTGTAAAGATCAAAAATTTAAAAATAATTCATGTTGCCATAGAATTCCAACTATTGAATTCTTAGAACCTGTTTTTATTTTTTTGTTTAAAGAGAAAAAAAAACAAAAAACAAAAAAGGGTAGAAATAATACAGAATTACAGAAAAATAAACAGGAAGAAATCACTAGTTGATAAGTTACATGTTGTCATCTTAGAAATAGTTGTTCAGGTTACAAAATTAAAGCACACAAAGTGACATTCAAATAGTGACAATGCCAACAGTTCTGCTTAATGATCCAACAAAAACTTAGTAATATGGTTATCAGTCCTACACACTTGTTTTTTTATTTTAAAGAGGATAAGATTAAACATACCAAAACAGAACAAAACAGTTCATAAAGAAACAATTTAAAGAAATACAGATTTCAAAGCAAGTCCACTGGAGAGCTTCACTATCTATCTTATTGTCTCTAGTTTTCTTCCAAATAGTTGTCCTCATCTTTGCACACATTGAATACATACTGCATATTATAGAACTAATCAAATCATTACAGGATGATAAAGGCTTTTTAGGTCTTCAAGACCTGACATTGGGGAAGTCAATAATGACTACATAATATTTCTCATTCTCTTCATAGTAGCTGTCCTTATCTTTACATATGCTGAAATTGAACTTAAGAGACTAGACTAATATCACTCTGAACAGTGAATAGTAGTATTGCTAGATTTTATATCATAATGCTACAGAATTAGCATTGGGTTTCTTAGTGTCTCTTTTTCAGAGTATCTGTTCATTACATTGTGCATTATATAATCTGTTCCTGTAAATAGTTTAACAAATTCTTCCCATGTGTGAATTTCTACATGTATATCCATCCTCTCTGTATTATAGGGAAAAACAGATCATAACAAGACAACAAAACAAATTCCTAGAAAAGCATGCAATGGAAAAGACACATAAGACTGCAATATTGGGTGATCTACCGTAGTTACTATGTTCTCTGTTATTTTTAATAGACTTGTCCACATCATCAAGCTTAATATATTTAAGCATAGTATTACATACCTATTTTTATAAAAATGCAACTTTGAAGACATTGTAGGACTTGAGAGTGGTTAATAATCTAAACCGGTGTGGATATTTTTTAATCTTGTCATCTTCAGAATAGTTGCCTCTACTTTTAGACTTGATACTATCAAGCATACCAAATTTGAATAAAATCAGCCAAGGCAAAACTGCAGTCTAACAAACCAACTTCAAATAAGATTAGTCATGGTAAGACAATATGAGTAATACAAGGTTTCAGCTTAAGTTAATAGGAAATTAAGGATAGTTACCATGGTATAACCTGCTATATTTGGGTTAGATGTCTGTGCCCTCATATCTGATATGAATGGACAGACTGGAACAAAATAAAATCAAACTAAACAGTGATAAGACTACTGTGACTTTTAAATCCTGATACACTATTAACAATGTCCTCTGCCTTCCTTTTTTAGGCTATTTTTCAACTTTCCCCTTTTCAGGATGCTTTGAATGTTTTGGGTGCCACTAGCTCCTTTAGTTTATAGATTAGGGGGCCAGCCTGTTAGCTATCTGAGTGTTGTTGAACCTTTTTACCCCTGAGCTTGATCTTGAGCTGTACTCCTTTACTTACTAAAGTCATAGGGTTCTCCTTTCTTCCAGCTATGTAATTCTACACTGCCCAAAAGTGTCATAGCTTTCTAATCTATCTGTGGCTGCTGGATGAGTTGTCCCTATTTCTCTCTGATTTCCTGTCACATATTGCATTTTTTCCTCATCTTTGACTTTTAGTGTATTAACCCTCTTTTGGGTTGAGTGTATCTCCTATTCAGAGCATCTCAATTGAACCTGCCTCCTAATCTACTCTGCCTGTTTCTTTTTTTTTTATTTTAGTGTATCAAGGCTATCTAGATTAAAGATTATAGCTTACTGTCTCTGCCTCATGTCTGCTATAATTTGTCCACTTTACTCCCTCATTCCACTGTCTGCCCCATTCATTGAGGCCTCTCTGCCACTGTTGCTGGAATCCTCATATTTTTTCTTCTCTCTCTCTCTGGAATGTCCTTCAGTATTTTTGTAGGGTTGGGTTGGTGGCCATGAACTCCCACAGTTCCTCCTTGTCTTGGAAACATCTTATTTCTCCATTAATTTTGAGAGACAGTTTTCTGGGTATATCAGTCTTGGTGGCAGATTATTTTCTTTCAGGGCTTGGACTATTTCCCCCCAGGCTCTTTTAGATTTGAGAGTTTGTGTTGCTAAGTCTGTTGTTATTTGATAATTTTTTCCATTGTAGGTAATCTGCTTCTTTTCCCTGGGTGCTTTTAATATTCTGTTCTTTTGGTGGATTTCTGGAATCTTGGTTATTATATGTTTGGGTGTAGATCTGTTTTTGTTGTAGGTGGCTGGAGTTCTGTATGCCTCATTTATCTGGATATCATTTCTTTTTCCTATGCTTGGGAAGTTTTCCTTAATTATATCTGTGAATAGTCTTTGTAGTTCATTTGTGGTTACTCCTGCTTCTTTGCTCACATTTTTTATTCTTAAGTTATAGATCCTTTTGTCATCTTCTAGCCTTTGAATTGTTTCTTCCTGGTTCCTCATTATTTTTAAGAGATCTTTTCTTTCACGATCATATATCATAAATCTCTCTTCAAGTTTCAAAAGGCTAACTTTAGTTTCTGTCAAGGCATTTTGCCAATTTTCAATGGAGTTTTTAGTTTCTTGGTAATCTCTTTGGATCTGTTTCATGTATTCTAGGTTATGCTTGAATTCTTCATCAAAGGTTTCTCTTTCTTTTCTGAGTTCCTCTGTTCTTCCATCTGTGTTCTCTTGGGTGGGGCTTATCATTTCTTTAATTAATCTTTTTATATCTCACTTGGATCTCACTTTTTATGCCTCACTTGGATCAGAAGTACAGTTTTAAATTTGTCTATGAGGTCATGAAGGTATTTCTTTATGTCTGCTGATGCTGTGTCTAGTATTGGATGATTACTGCACTGGTTCTCTTTTGTATTTACTTCTCCTGGGCTTATTTTCCCAGATTTAGCAGCTGGAGGTTTTTTTTCTATCTCTTATCATGTTTCTGGTTTCTTTCAGACTGGTGTGTCCTGGGGGTCTCTGGCCCTCTCCATATTTGCTTAGGGTCTTTCCAAAGCGTGTTGATGGGGTTTTGCTGCCCTCCCCAATTTGCTGTTATCTGAGGTACATGCAGGGATGCAGGGATGGTGCAGGCTAGCCTCGAGCCTCTGAACCAGTCATTCTGCAGGTTAGGTTGTACCTTGTCAATGTCACAGAGTCATGGCAATTTTTTACCTGCTTATTGGTTCCCAACCAGAGGCGTAGCTCAGCCCCAGCAGATCCTGCCAGTTCTCTCTGCACCAAGGGTGTCTGACTGACGTGACCGTGGTGCCTTGCTCTGCCCAACTCCAAGATGTCCTCCATCAGTCCTCTCTGTCAGGGGCAGCTGACTGATACTGCTGTGGTGCTGGGCTCTGCCCAACTCCAAGATGTCCTCTAGCCAGCGACAGCAGCCACAGGACCAATCCCTAACACTCACCAGGAATCAATGTAGTTCTTTCTCTTGGTCTACTCCACACTTTGCCACATGTCTTCACTGTGCTCCCAGCACAGCGTGGATTGGTCAGAAATCTGCGCAGTGCCTGGCTTTGGTGCCCAGGTATGTGGTCCTCTCATGTTCTCCTCTGGCGTGGTCAGGTGGCTCCGGCTGCTTCACAGGGCCCTGGGACCCAATTTCCAGCTCTCACTGAGAGCAAATAAAGCTCTTCCCCTTGAATCCACTGCTCACTGTGCCACATCCTCCCATTAAGGACCCAGGATTCACCAACTCCTGTTACCAGCAGCTGCGGTCTCAGCATGACTTTGGATCATCCGTGCATGCCTAGTACAGCATGGAACAGGTCTCAGTGAGTGTGTCGGGTTTCAGTTCTCTACTTGCACTTTTCCATCCTCTTCCTGCTTTTATTTTTCCCCTCAGTTACTGCCTTGGTTAATAAGAATCATTATCCAATCGTCTGGCCCTCTCCACATTGTCAAATTCTAGCATCTGAGCTGATTTCTCCACAGACATTCTCTATCTAGCTTCCCAGCAAGCCGCCATTTTTTCTCCCCCCTGTTTTTAAAGAACTCTCACATTAGGATAGGACAACAGGTTACATGTTTATAGGAAAAACTGTGTTTAGTTTGTACAAAAGCCTGTGTTTATTTGGTACACACTACACCCAGGTGGTTTTGCAAATTTAACCTTTAATTAACTAATACAAACCGAAGTAAGAAATTCACCTCACATTAGCCACATTTATTTGTTCAGTAGTTGCCCAAATGGGTGGTTGGTGGCTATCATACCAGACAGAACTAGTGCAGAAGATTTCTGCTACACTAGAGAGCACCATTGGTCCATGCTGTTCTGGACACCAGTGTCTTTAAATCTGAATTTGCTGGAGAACTCACATTTTCTTGAATTTTAATACATTGTGTTTTGGGGAGAATGTTTAAGACTATCTAAAAGCATGGGTTTTGTGATTTAACATGGATTTTTAAAAAGTAACTTTTAAATTTTAGAATAAAACTGTGTACCTATTATTTCTGAATTTACAGAAATGTGTAGATAGTAAAGATTTCCCACATAATTATAACATCAGAAATTCTGTCCCATCAATAAGAGATAAATTTTTATCCCCTTATTCATATTTAACTGATTGCTGATATAGTTGGATTAATACACATTATGTTTAAAACTATTCCTGTTTTTTGCACTTGTTCTCTGTCCCCCCCCCCCACCATGCTTCTCTGCCCTCTTTGGTTTTAATTGAACATTTTCTCTCTTCTCTTAACTTATCCATTACTTCTTTTAAGTCAGATTTTAAATCACAGGTTTCCTTGTGATTAATAGTGCACCACCCTCAAATTACCCATGTGACATAGTTAACTAATAACAGGGCATTCTCCCATCCTTCTGTCTCTTGTGATACTGCTATCATTAATTTCACTTATCCATATGCTACAATAGCCCAATACTAACCCATATTTTGTTGTTACTTTTACTTTAAGAAGAGAATTTTTAGATCAATTTTTCAAAAAGTAAAATGCATTGTTTGCCTTTCTTGTATTTCTTCTCTTCTGTGCTTCTTTTCATTATGCATATCCTAGCATATCATTTTACTTCTTCCCAATAACTTCTTTTAACATTTCTTGCAGGACTAGTTTGCTGGCAATACATTACCTCAATTTTTGTCTAAAGAAGTCTTATTTTGCCTTGTGCTTTGAAATGTAATTTTGCTGAAAATAGAATCCAAATCAAAAACATTATTTTAATACTTTATTTAATCCTACTCTTCATTTACTTGCATGGTTTTGGCCATGGTTTTGGCCACTCTAGCTCTTATTCTTTGATACTCAGTGGTTAAGACTCTGCTTTACTAGGCCAGGGATTTGGCTTAGTGGTGTAAGCACCTACCTTGCAAGTGCATGGTTCCGAGTTTGATCCTTGATACGAGAGAGAGAGAGAGAGAGAGAGAGAGAGAGAGAGAGAGAGAGAGAGAGAGAGAGACTGTTTTAAAAGAGAAAGACTCTGCTTTACTGAGGACCACTTCCTCTGGTTGCCTTTAAGGTTTTCTGTCTTGTTTCCTGAAGTTGAATATGATCTTCCTGGGTGTGTGTTTCACAGTGTTTATCCTACTTGAAGTTCTCTAGTCTACCTAGACCTGTGTTTGATGTGAGCCATGAATTTGAAACAGTCTCAGCCATTATTACTTCAAATATTTCTCTGATATCTCAGGTGTGTGTAACTTATACCTATTGATTTTGTCCCATAGTTTTAATTTTTTTGTTCTTTTTCTTTTTGCATTTCAGCATGGGAAATTTCTATTGACCTATCTTGAAGTTCTCTGATTGTTTTCTTGCCATGTCATTTATCAATGAATCTGTGAAAAGAATTTTTCATTTTTTACAGTGCTTTTGTTTTCTAGCCATTCTGTTACAGTCTTAGTTGCTGGCTTTCTGTGTATATACCCATATGTTCTTACATATTGTCTACCTTTTCTATTAGTGTTTTTAAAATAATATTAGTCATAATTACAGCTGGTCCTCACTATTTGTAGCTTCTGCATCCAATGGTTGAACCAAAATATTAAGAAAAAAATATTGCAGCTGAACAAGGATACACATTTCCCCTTTTCACTATTCCTCAATAATGCAGTGCAACAGGTACCTACTTCCTTACCTCACAGGTTGTGTATGTTTCAGACCATAGAAATAAAATCAATATCACAGGAAAATGAATTACATGCATTTTGTTTTGTTTTCAATGCACGCAACATTTATATTTACACTTTACTGTAGTCAATAAAGTCAATACTGAAGTGTATTTTGTCTAAAAAGCAATATAAATATTTTAACTAAAATACTGCCTTGCTAAAAAAATGCTAATGATTACCTGCATTGTTAGAAAATGGCATACAGTTTCTATAAAACTTCAATTTGTAATAAAAGGAAAACACAAATTAAAGAGCAATAAAATAAGATATACATGTATTTAAATAGCATTTAAATTTTCTTAGAGATTAAACAATCTAGAGGTAGATTAAAGTAAAATGTGCATAGGTTATATGCAAATGCTATGCCATTTATCTAAGGAACTGAAACCCCTGTGGCCTTTGCTATGTATCAGTGGAGACTTCTGAAATTCATTGTTCAAGGATTCTAAGGAGCCACAGTATTTTAAATTGCCACTTGATAACCTGCTAATTCTAATTCTGTGACATATCTGAGTTTGGTTTTGATGATTGCTTTGTCTTCTGAGTGTTTTTTTCTTGCTTTTGGTATATATTCTAATTTTTTCCTTAAAAGCTGAACATTCTATTGCATAACTAGACATGGAGTTAAATACACTTTTGGTGAAAGGTTTTATATTAATTTAGCCAGGAGCAGAGTGACTTAGTTTTCAGCTGTGGATATAGTTAAAAGATAATCAAATTCCGCTTTTATCTTTATTTTTGACTTTCCCATTGTCTTGGGTTTTCCTTGAGACCTCCTCAGATTAAGTGCATGTCTTGTAGCTCACTCAGTGATAATGCATCATTAAAGCTATTTGGTGGTGGTGCTAAGGTGTGGGAGGGAGAAGCATTGTATAATCTTCTAAATAAACCTATTTCTTTTTGGAAGGCTGGTGAATTGGGGCCTCCCAGTCTTTCTCATATTGAGGTAAAGACCATCTATTCCAATTTTCTGTAAGATTTTTTTTATCATGAATAAATGTTAGACCTTATCAAAAAGATTTTTCTGCATCTATAGAAATGATAATGTGGTTCTAATTTTTGGCTGTGTTGGTATGGTGGATTACATTTATTGATTTGCATATGTTGAACCATTTCTGTATTCATAGGATGAATGCCACTTGGTCATGATATATAATCTTCTTGATGATTTGCTGCATTCTGTTTGTCAAAATTTTATTGCAAATTTTCGCCTCTATACTCATTAGGGAGATTGGCATATAGTTCTCTTTCTGGTTGGGTCTTTCTCAGGTTTTGGTATTAGAGTAATGTTTGCTTCCAGGAATGAGGTAGGGAGAATTGTTTCCTTTTCAATTCCATTGAAGAGTTTGAGGAGTGTCGGCATTAAATCTTCTTTGAATTTCTTGTAGCATTCCACAATGAATCCATCTGGATCAGGGCTTTTCTTTGTTGGTAGGAATTTAATGACATTTTCAATTTCATTAATTGAAATTAGGTAATTCAGTAGTTTTACATCTTCTTGGCCCAGCTTTGGTAATTCATATGTTTCTAGGAATCTGTCCATTTCATCAAGCCTATGAAAGTAGAGGTTTTCAAAGTAGGTATTGATGATCTTCTGTATTTCCACGGGGTCTGTAGTGATTTCACCTGTTTCATCCCTTATTGCATGAATTTGAGCTTTTTCTTTCCATTTTAAAATAAGATTGGCTAGAGGCCTGTCAATTTTATTTATTCTTTCCAAGAACCAACTTTTTGTTTCATTCTTTGTACTGTTTTCTTAGTCTCTATTGCATTGATCTTTAAAATTTCCTCCCTTCTTTTGACTTTGGGCTTGACTTGCTCTCCTTTTTCTAGATGTGTGAGGTGTAGCATTAGGGTACTTATTGTGTTCATTCTGTTTTGCCGATGTGGAGTTCACTGCAATAAATTTTTCTCTGAGGTGTGCTTTCATTGCATTCAATTGGTTCCGGTAAGATGTATTTGTGTTTTGGTTTGCCTGTAAATATTGTTTAGTTTCTTCTTTA
Organism: Cavia porcellus; assembly: GCF_034190915.1. Taxonomy (NCBI): domain Eukaryota; kingdom Metazoa; phylum Chordata; class Mammalia; order Rodentia; family Caviidae; genus Cavia; species Cavia porcellus. The sequence continues at coordinate 3,869,627 of NW_026947493.1, forward strand.
ATTTCTTCCGTGACCCACTGATTGTTCAGGAGTGTATTATTCAATTTCCATGTGTTTGTGGGGTTGTTGCAGTTCCTTTTGTCATTTATTTCTAGTTTTATGGCACTATGATCCAATAATATGCATGGGACAATTTTAATTTTCTTGCATTTACTTAAGCATGTTCTGGGGGTTAGTAAACAGTCTATTTCAGAGAACATTCCATGTGCTGCTGAGAAGAATGTATATTCTCATGTTGTTGGGTGGAAGACTCTGTATATGTCTACTAAGTCTGTTTGTTCACAGGTGTGATTCAGTTAGTTATTTCTTTGCTGATTTTCTGTCTGGTTGATCTGTGCCTTTGTGTCAATGGTGTGTTAAGGTCTCCTGTTATGATTGTTTTATTGCTTATTTGATTTTTTCATTGCTGTTAATATTTGTTTTGTATAGCTTGGTGCTCCCAAATTTGGTGCATATATATTTAAGATCGTTATCTCTTTCTCTTGAAGTTTTCCCCTAACTAGTATGCAGTGGCCTTCTTTATCTTTGGATCATTCTAGTTTTGAAGTTCACATTGTCTGCAAACAGAATAGCTACACACTACCCTTTTTTGGGGGTCCTGTTGCATGGAGTATTGTTTTCCATCCTTTGACTTTCAGTCTATGAGCTTCTTTTGGGTTAGATGGATTTCCTGTGTGTAGCATATGGTTGGATGTTGTTCTTGATCTATTCTGCCAGTCTGTTTCTTTTAATTGGTGAATTGAGGCCATTTACATTAATGGTTGTAACTGATATATATTGGTTTACTTTTGATATGTTATCTTTCTGCTGTTGATTTTTTACCTTTCCACTCTGTTTACGTGTTTGCCTTGCTTAGTGGTCTTTTCCTATGTCTGTATAGAATGCTTTTCAGTATTCTTCCCAGGGGTGGTTTGGTGGTCATGAAATTCTTCAGCTGTTGTTTGTCTTGGAAATATCTTATTTCTCCATCCATTTTGAAGGACAGTTTTGCAGGCCACATCAGTCTGGGTTGGAAGTCATTTTCTTTTATGATCTGAAATAGTTCACTCAAGGCTCTTCTTCACTTCATTTTTTGTGTTGAGAAGTCTGCTGTGAGTCTGATAGGCTTTCCTTTATAGGTAATCTGTCTCTTCTCTCTAGCAGCTTTTAATATTCTGTTCCTATGCTGGATTTTGCCAACTTTTGCTTGAATTTTTGATTTCCTGTGTATCTCTTTGAATCTGCTTCATGCATTCTGTTTGTTTCTTATATTGTTTAGAGTTTCCATCTTTTTGCAGTGTTCATCTAACTTTTTAACTATGTCTCCTTTAGATGTGTTCAGCATTTATTTCATTACATTTACCATCTCTTCTTTTACCTGGGAGACTACTTCTGATATGAGTTCTTTTATAGCTTCCTGGAGTTTTTTCTTTACTTTTGATATCATTTCAAGAATTTCAGGTATATGGCTTAGGTTTTCTTCTGTGTCCTTGTCTCCTAGGCTTGCTTGGGCTGGGCTGTAAGCTCAAGATTGCATTTTGCTCTTTCATTTTGTCATTTTCTTATGTTTCCAGGTTTCAAGCAATGTTTCAAAGCTTCCCCTATGTGCTAGAAATCACCTGGCCCACTTTTGGCTCCTGGGATAGACCGCAGGCAATTTCTGGCTGATTGGAGTTTGCTGGGTGTGGCTAGGTTAGGCCCATGGGGACTCCCATGTGTCCTTCTGTGATTTGAGATGTGGGGCATAGTCTTCCTACCTGGGAGCAATGTGCCAAGCCTTCCCTGTGTGCTGGGTTTCAACCCATGCCCACTCAGGGCCTGGGACTGAAGTCAGGCCCCTGCCAGCTCCAATGTTTCTCTAATGTACAGGTTGGTTTTTCTTTGGTCATTACTTTTTTCTCTAGCTGAGGAATACTTCACATAATTTCTTAAGTACTCATGCGTGATCTGTGGTTTGTATCTTCCCTGTGTGACACAGGAGGACCCCAGGGCTGGCTGGTGCATGGAGTCTTTTGCCCAGCCAGGGTAAACTTTCAGCTTTGTGCTCTGTGAAGGGCCCTTGTTGCAGGGGCAGGCTTTTGTTATGTGGACACTCTACGGCAACTTTTTCTCTCTCACTGTCACAGCCAAGTATTCCTACTGAGAGCTTGGTGATATAGTCAGACAGAAAGCTCAGAACAGGGTGGGGAATTCCCTAAGCTGGAAACCTCAGGAGGTTTTCTTTTTAAAATATCACACTAGTCCACAAACTCCCGGCTTGGTCTTCATTCCCACTCGTGTATTTCCTATGGTTTAGATATAAAATGTCCCCTCAAAGCTTCACGTGTGTAGAGGTAGGGCTTTTGGGTCACATGGGAGTTAGCTCATCGGTGAATTAATCTCCTCGTGAGTTCAGAACTCCATGTACTGTTAGGAGGCAGAACCTGATGAGAAGAGGTGAGTCCCTGGGGGAATGACCAGGAAAGGTGTATTTCCCTCCCTGGCTCTTCCTTTTTCTCTCTGCTTTCTGGAATATCATGAGGTGAGCATCTTTTCTCTGCTATACCTCTCTGCAATCGTGTTTCTGATTGGAGCCAACCAAGCATGGACTGAACAAGTGAACCAAAATAAACATTGGCTCTTTTAAGATGGATATTGTATTTAGTGATGGGAAAGTGACTAAGACAGATTCTTGCACCAAGACTAGGCTGTGATTGGTCATTGCTACATCTGACCATGTGTGTTGGGAGCTCTTGAAACTGGAAATGGAACACACATGCAGGGCTGCTGCATGGCCAGGGCAAAATAGGATAATGGCAGAGGATATCTGGCTCCAACTCCAGTTAGCTAAATAAAGACTAGCTGCAGGCATTTTACCCATGTAGTGAAATGCAACATGGAGATCTTCTTAGACACTTCTCCATGTTAACATAATTTGTTACTTGCATTGTTTGAAAAAAAAAATACATGGAGGCATCCCCTGTCTTAGCTACCAGAGTCCATGAACTCTGCAGAGTGTTTTGATCCTCCTGGCGCCCCAAAATCATATCACTTCTCTCATTTATTTATACCTTTGCAGTATATTACTTTGGGAGATTGGGAATGTAGGCCAGGTCCCCGATACATGTGGTTCAGAAGTCTTTGAAAATGGTTTGTATGAGGAGTCTTGAAAGGTTTGGAGATGTGGGCTAGAGAAGTCTTAGGATGTTATAAGCTGAGTTTGATGAAGCATTCTCATAAGAGCTCAGAAGGCCAAAATGTTGACAGAAATGCAGATCAAAAAAAGAAAAAAAAAATGCCACACTCAGGGTTTTAGTTAGGAACAACGACTATGCTGATAGACTAGAGACCATGTGTTTTCTTCTCAGGCAGGAAATTTGTCTACATTTTGCCCATGCTCTGAGACTTTGCAGGAGATGGAGATTAAGAGCAGCAGACTGCCCTGGGCTTCCAAAAGACTCATTTCTATCTCATTATGCATTTAGTCCATCTCTAAGAGTTGCCAGACTCTTAACAGTTTCAGCATTGCTGAAAAGTCCACGTGTAAAGGCTCCTCTGAGACTCAAGATAAAATCTTATCTGTGAGCCCCTGTAAAAATCAAAAACAGTCACAGTTCCAACCCACAATAGCACAGAACAGATATTATCATTCTAAAAGGTAAGACTAAGGGATAGGAAGAAATCAGAACAAAGCAAGGCTAAAAACCATCGAGGCAAATATTAAATATTATAGATCCATGCCCAGCATCAGCACAAGATGTGTCATCCAAAAAAGTTGGGCAGCTTCATTTCTACAACATTGCTGACTGAAGCCCTCATGGCTTCTTTCTTGGAGTACCTCTGCTTACTGCCAGCAGTCTTTCCTGGAAGACAGTCCATGCTCCTGACTTCTCTAACTCCTGGGGTTCTCCAATGTACTTTCAGCTTCACTCTTACAGTTTGATGTATTGCCTGCCAGGAGCATACTGTCTGGCCCCCAGGTCTTCTCATATCTGGGTGGAAGTGTCCATGACCTCATAATTTTCATATTGTTCATGCCTAAAATACCAACACCACGTGCATAATGTCAATGTCACCAACTCAAACAGCTCAAGCACAGTCAGACTCCTTGCAACCATGGTTGCAAAGGTCTCTGTGTGCCTAGATAGATGAACACTAAAAAGAATCCTATGAAACCAATTGCCTAGGCAACTCTCATCAAGTATGGAGCTTTCTAAAATCAAGTCTTACAGTTTAGTATTTTGAACTTGTAGAAGATGTGGCCTTGCTGATTCCTGACATTCTCTTAAATTATCCTTATTGTACAGAGAAAAGATGACTTGCCTCTCTTTCTGTTTCATTTCTTTTCTCCATGGATTTCAGTTTCCTGGTTCACCACTTTTCAGACTCTGGGACTCACAGAGACTCACAGCCACAGGAGCATCCTCACCCCTAGTGGTTCCCAGGTTTTGGTCTATGATGCCTAGACTCTTGACATGCACTGAATTACACCACCAGCTTTCCTGGTTTTCTGATTTACACATGATTGGATTTCTTGGCCATCACAACCATGAACTAATTCCAAGGCTCTTTGTTTTTACTGAAGAACCCTAAATGCAAGTACAAAGGTACTTTCACTCAACAGTTACTTAAACACTTAAATGTATACCTAACACATGGCCCAGCCATTTTGTTCTTCAGTATTTACCCAAGATACATGAAAAGTCATGTCAATTCAAAGATTTACACATGACATTTATAGCTTCTATGTTGACAACAGCTGAAGACTAGGACAACTTAAATGTCAGTTAACAGGCAAATATGTACGTGATGTGCTATATTCACATGAGGGAAAACTACTAACAGAGGCATTAACTCTTGACACACCAGCAACATAGACGAATCTCAAAATAAATATGTAGAGTGCCAGGAAATAGAAGAAATGGTATGTGCTGTATGATTTCATGTGTGTAAAATTCTAAGCAGTGCCAACAAATCTGTAGTGCTGAAAGAAGCTGGTTAGTGTTTGCCTAGAGTGAAGTAAGGAGAGAAATGTGGGAAGAAAGGATTAAAAAGGGACATGAAAAACTCTAAGAGGTGGTGGATATGTTCATTCTTTTAATTGTGGTGATAGTTTAAAAAACATATACTTTTATCAAATTGCATACTTTAAATATTGGTACTTTATTGTATTTAAATCATATATCAGTCTCCAAAAAGAAAAAAATGAGATACAGTTAAAAGTAAAAGAAAAAAATAGCCATAAATTTAATATATTACATTTTCAGCATCACTAATTACTAAGTCAATGAAAATATAAAACACAAGGAGATGCTATTTCTTACAAACTAGGATGGCTGGCAGAGGAGGAGCTGGGCAGATCTGGGGTGCCCTCGTCAGCCTCTCTGTTTGTCTGGAGGACTGTGGATGTCTCCGCCCAGACTGTTGGAGTCCCCCCAGGCTTCCAGGTGCAGCGAAGGGGAGAGGTGGGTTTGAGGCTTCTACATCAGCCTCCCCATCCCGGTTGCACTTGGAGAACTGCTGAGCTCCCGACGGGTGGGCGGGCCCACACTATCAGCCGAGCCCAGCCTGTTTCGCGGCCACGCCTAGCCATCAGTGTACAGAGGAGGAGCTGGGCGGATCTGGGGTGCCTGCATCGGCCTATCTGTGTGTCTGGAGGACTGTGGATATCTCTGCAAGGAGGGAGGGATCACAGGTTCCTGAGGCACCGTGGCCTGTGGTGAGTACCCTAACCTGGCTGCGATTGAAGAACTGTGGAGCTTCCAAGGGGCAGGTGGGCGCACGGTGTCCTTAAGGCCCAGCTTGTCTGGAACTGCGGAGTTCTGAACAGGCAGAGGAGGGCCACTGGTTCTGCAGGCCCAATGGCTTGGGGTAGCGTGGTGCCAGAGTCTCAGTAGCTCCAAACATAGAAGGGGATTTTCAACAGATCCTGAGGAAGCTTTCAAATAACACTTGAAACACAGAAATATAGGAAAATGACAAAACGAAAGACCAAATTACAACCTCAAACCTCCAGCCCATCTCAAGAAACCCTAGGAGTGATGTATATAGAAGAAAATATATCACATCCACCTCATGTATCGGACACAATAGCTACTGAAATTGACAAGCAACTCCAGGAAGCTTTAAAGAAATTCAAACTCGAAATACTCTCCCAGATAAAAGAAGAATTCAAACTCGAAATAATCTCCCAGATAAAAGAAGAAATGATAAAAGAAATGAAAGACATTCTAAATATATCTAAAGAAAACACAGATAAAAAATTGGAGGAACTAAACAAAAAGATAGAATCCCTAGACGAGCAATATAAGAAACAAACAGAATACATAATGCAGATGCACAGAGATATTCAGGAAATAAAAAACTCCACTGAAAGTTGTAAAAACCACCTTAATGAAAGTAAAGATAGAATTTCAGACCTTGAAGACAGGATTGCAGCTAGTGAACAGGAAAGGAAAGATCTTTTGAAAATAACAAGGAATCAGGAAACAACAATTCAACAACTGCAAGACGATGCAAAGAAGAATAACATAAGAATGATAGGGATTAATGAAAGAGAGGGAGACAACATGAAGGATGTCAGGAGGATATTTAGAGAAGTAATAGCTGAAAATTTCCCAAGCATGAGATCAGAAACTGACATCAGGATCAGTGAAGCATATAGAACTCCAAATAGTCATAACCAAAATAAAACTACACCCAGACATATAATAATCACCATCCCAGAAATCCAACACAAGAATAGATTATTAAAAGCTGTCAGAGAGAAAAGACAGATCACTTATAAAGGAAAACCTATCAGTATCACAGCAGACTTCTCAGCACAAACGATAAAGTCAAGAAGAGCATGGAGTGAAGTATTCCAGATCCTAAAGCAAAATGATTTCCAACCAAGACTGATATATCCTGCAAAACTATCATTCAAAATAGATGGTGCAATACGATACTTCCATGACAAAGAAGAGCTGAAGAACTTCATGAACACCAAACCAACCCTGCAAAAAATATTGAAAGACAGTTTAGATACACAAAGGAAAAAACCACTAAGCAAAGCAAATAATTAAACAAAACAGAAAGATAACGATGCAACAGCAGAGAGATAACACATCAACAATAAACCAGCATTTAACAGTAATAACCATTAATGTAAATGGTCTCAATGCACCAATCAAAAGAAACAGACTAGCAGAATGGATCAAGAAACAAAATCCAACCATATGCTGTTTACAGGACACCCATCTAACCCAGAAGGATACTCACAGACTGAAAGTCAAATGATGGAAAACAATTCTTCATGCAGCAGGAATCCAAAAAAAGGCAGGAGTAGCCATTCTGTTTGCAGACAACGTGAACTTTAAACCAACAATGACCATAAAAGACAAAGAAGGTCACTACATACTCGTAAGGGGAAAACTCCAAGAGGAAGAGATAACTATCTTAAATATATACGCACCAAACTCCAGAGCACCCAGTTATATAAAACAATTATTAACAGAAATGAAAACTCAAATTATCAGTAACACAATTGTAACAGGAGAACTTAATATGCCATTGACACCAAGGGACAGATCAACCAGACAGAAAATGAGCAAAGAAATAACAGAACTGAATCACAACTGTGAACAAATGGGTTTGATAGACATATACAGAATGTTCCACCCAACAACATCAGAATACACATTCTTCTCAGCAGTACATGGATCATCTTCTAAAATAGACCATATATTAGCTCACAGAACATATTTAAGCAAATGCAAAAGAATTGAAATCATCCCTTGCATGTTATCGGATCATAGCGCTATGAAATTAGAAATTAATGATAAAAGATACTGCAAAAATCCCGCAAACACATGGCAACTGAATAACACATTCTTGAGTAATCAGTGGGTCACAGAAGAAATTAAAGAAGAAATTAAACAATACCTAAAAGAAAATGAAAAGGCAGATACAACTTACCGGAATCTGTGGGATGCAATGAAAGCCGTCCTGAGAGGAAAATTTATTGCACTGAGTTCCCACATCAGGAAAACAGAACGAATACAAATAAATAACTTGATGCTACACCTCAAACAGCTAGAAAAAGAAGAGCAAGTCAAGCCCAAAGCCAAAAGAAGAGAGGAAATTATAAAAATCAGAGCAGAAGTCAATGCAATAGAAACTAAGAAAACAATCCAAAGAATCAACGAATCAAAGAGTTGGTTCTTTGAAAGAATAAATAAAATCGATAAGCCCCTAGCCAACCTTATTAAAAAAAGGGAAGAAAAACTCAAATTCATGCAATAAGAAATGAAAAAGGAGAAATCACTACAGACCCAATAGAAATACAGAGGATCATCAACACCTATTTTGAAAACCTCTACTCTCAAAAGTTTGATAACACAGAAGAAATAGACAGATTCTTAGAAGCATATGAAGTACCAAAGCTAGATCAAGAGGATGTAAAACTGTTGAATAACCCAATCTCTGCTAATGAAATTGAAAATGTAATTAAGTCCTTACCCACCAAGAAGAGCCCAGGCCCAGATGGATTCACTGCAGAATTCTACAAGAAATACAAAGAAGACCTAATGCCGACACTCCTCAAATTATGCAATGAAATTGAAAGGGAAGCAATCCTTCCTAAGTCATTCCTGGAAGCAAATATTACTCTAGTACCAAAACCTGAGAAAGACCCAACTATAAAAGAGAACTACATGCCAATCTCCCTAATGAACACAGATGCAAAAATCCTCAATAAAATATTGGCAAATAGGATGCAGCAAATCATCACGAAGATAATACACCATGACCAAGTGGGATTCATCCCAGGAATGCAAGGATGGTTCAACATACGCAAATCAATAAATGTAATCCACCATATAAATAAAGCCACAAATAAGAATCACATGATCATTTCTATAGATGCAGAAAAAGCCTTCGATAAGGTCCAACACTTATTCATGATAAGAACTTTACAGAAAATTGGAATAAATGGTCTTTACCTCAATATAATAAAGGCCATTTATGACAAACCAACAGCCAGCATCATACTAAATGGCCAAAAATTGAAAGACTTTACTTTAAAATCGGGCACAAGACAAGGATGTCCTTTATCACCACTCCTATTTAATATAGTACTGGAAGTACTAGCCAGAGCAATTAGGCAAGAAAGAGAAATAAAAGGGGTAAAGATAGGAAAAGAAGAAGTTAAATTATCATTGTTTGCAGATGACATGATACTCTACATAGAAGACCCCCTAAGCTCCATTGAAAGACTCTTAGATACAATAAATAAATTCAGTAATGTGGCTGGATACAAAATCAATACTCAGAAATCAATAGCATTCCTATAGACGAACAACAAAATCACAGAGAGGGAAATAAGAGAAACTGGACTATTCACATTAGCAACCAAAAAAATGAAATATTTAGGAATTACTCTTACAAAAGAAGTAAAAGACTTATACAGTGAAAGTTATAATACACTGAAAAAGGAAATTGAAGATGATCTCAGAAAATGGAAAGACATCCCTTGCTCATGGATAGGAAGAACAAACATTGTGAAAATGGCCATTCTCCCAAAACTGTTATACAGATTCAATGCAATCCCAATAGAAATACCATCAACATACCTTATAGATCTAGAGAAATCACTCCTAAATTTCATCTGGAACCAGAAGAGACCTAGAATCCAAAGGCAATTCTAATCAGCAAAGACAAAGCAGGAGGCATCACAATCACTGACTTGAAGTTATACTACAAAGCAACAGTAGTAAAATCAACATGGTATTGGAATCAAAACAGAACTGAAGATCAATGGAATAAATTAGAAGATACAACCACAACTACAAACACACTCAACCACCTTATCTTTGATAAAGGAGCCAAGCAGGTTCATTGGAAGAACGACAGTCTCTTTAATAAATGGTGCTGGAAAAACTGGCTCTCCGTTTGCCAAAAACTAAAGCTAGATCCATGTCTATCACCATGTACTAAATTAAAATCTAATTGGGTCAAAGATCTGAATATTAAAACAGAAACACTAAATCTATTGGAAGATAAATTAGGTAGAAACCTTGGAGACATAGGAGTAGGTAAAGAATTCATGAACAAGACTCAAATCGCACGGGAAATACTTCCCAGAATCAATAACTGGGACCACTTCTTATTAAAAAGTTTCTGCATGTCAAAAGAAATCTCCAGCATAGTGAAAAGAAAACCCACAAACTGGGAAAAGATTTTAGTGAACTCTCTCTCAGACAAGGGACTCTTGTCTAAAACATATAAAGAATTAAAAAAACTCAGACCTTCAAAATTCAAAGATCCAATCCAAAAATGGGCATCTGAGATGAATACGCAATTCTCAGATGAAGAAATGCAAATGGCAAATAAATACATGAAAAAATGTTCATCATCACTGGTCATTAGAGAAATGCAAATAAAAACCACATTGAGATACCATCTCACTCCTGAAAGAATGGCCAGGATCAAGAAAACCAACAGCAACAAATGCTGGAGAGGCTGTGGGGAAAAAGGAACTCTCCTGCACTGCTGGTGGGAGTGTAGACTGGTACAGCCTTTGTGGAGATCTGTCTGGAGATTTCTCAAAAAGTTGGGACTGGAAATCCCATTTATTCCAGCTATTCCACTTCTAGGCATATTTCCAGAAGAAGTGAAAGCATCATACCACAGTGATATATGTGCACCTATGTTTATAGCAGCACAATTTGTAATCGCCAGATCTTGGAAACAACCCAAGTGTCCATCAACTGAGGAATGGATAAAAAAGTTGTGGTATTGCTATACAACAGAGTATTATTCAGCTATAAAGAAGGATCACATTGAGATATTTATCAATAAATGGGCGCAGCTTGAGACCATACTCATAAGTGAAATAAATCAATCTCGCATGTGTGAATACCGAATAGTTTCCCTAATGTAAGTAATGATTCAAATATATAAAAAATGTGGTAATCATGATTCCCCATTAGGTGGCCTTGAAGCCTTATAAAGTTTTCACTCATTAATTAGGAAGGCTTTATTCTGGGCTTCTTGATATGGAAATATTTGAAGCTAGAGTATATGAACTTTTATCCAAATATTTCAAGGAAAAAGACAGACACTATGGTAACTACTATTAAGTCGGGTTATATGGTGGTGAAGTACTAGGTTGCTGAAACAGTCATGCTTTGACCTCTATTGTTATATTGTTATGTCCTGTTTTATCTCAATTTCTCCCTTATTCTTTAAAAAAATTATATAGTTATTTCTTATCTTTGTCTTAAGGGAAAAAATTTAAAAAATTAGGATATATAATAGTAACTCTTTTTGATTTCCTATTAACTTGTTTTGAAGTCCTGTAATACTCCCATGATCTTGTTTTGACTGATTAGACTCTGTTCCATTCTGTATGATAGTATCAAGTTTGAGGATATAGGCAACTACTTTGAAGGCAATAAGATTCACTAAGATGCCCATTCTGGTTTGACTATTGTCTTCTTTGGAAGTCCTGTAATGTTTACAATGCCTAAATTTTATTGGTCTTGTTCTCTACTGTTTTGTCCAACTTTATAATATCTAATGAGATAGACAATTCTTTTTAAGGAAACAAGAGACAACGTTGATAACCATTGTTGATAAGCTTGTACTCTCTTTTACACCATGTGCTATGTCTATCCTTGATTTTGACTGACAGCTTTGTTTTGCCATATTTGACTGTATTCTCTCCCCCCCAAAAAAGTAATAAGAACTAAGGAGTAATAAAATCCAAAATGGGTAAATTTTGTTGTAAAAAAGAGAGGGGAAAAAAAAAGAGCTCTAACGGATATAACAGCAAGTGTGTTTAGGGGTGTTAAATAGCTGACTATATCAATGTTTTTGGTTCATTGAACACAGCTGTTTGCAGTCTCCCTGTTTGAATGTCCACTTTGTATTCTTTGATACTGTGATTTGAGCAACTATTTTCAAGATGATAATATATAATCTATTAACAGGTGATTTCTTACTGTTATGTTCTTTTTTTTTTGTAGTTCTATATTACGTGTACCCTTACACCGTTTTGTTTTGTTTTGTGTTTTTCTCTTTTTCCTCTTAAAAAAAAAAACTAGGATGGCTGTTATTAAAAAAAAAAACACGAAAACTCAAAACTGTTAATGAGGCTTCATTATGGCATTTTATATGGGTTTATATGGCATTTTAATAAAGGGTGATGCATTGTGGGAAGTAACTAGAAGAGGATAAAGGGATTTGGGTTTCTAGAGCACTAAATCATAGAAAAATGACTAAGAAATGTGGAGTAAATAAAGGTTGTTCAGTAAAATTTGTTATACTAGCCCATCTTAGTACTGTCTTTGGATTTCCTAGCACAGGCCCCAGGAAAGCACCTTCACAAACGGACACTTATGTTACTTTTGCAAAGGGAACTTCGTGCTGTTCTAGGTAGAAAGAGGGAGGACAGAGGCCTGTTTCTGAGCTTGCCTTCTCAATTGCTTTCATCTTAAATAATTCTTTGGCTAATACAGCATATTTTGGTGTGGAATTATCTGAACTCCTTCAGTGGATCAGTGGGCTGGAGGGAAGTGCAAGGGAATTATTGTTTAATGATGAAAAAGTTTGGAAGTGGGTATTCCTGATACTTGTACAACTATGTGAATGCACTTAATAACTCTCAAGTAGTACACTTAAAATGGTTAAAACTTTCATAAATATATACAATAAAATATTGAAAAAATTAAGGTATTAGAATCCCTAAGGAGCAGACAAAGTTTTGTGTGTAAATCAAAGGATTTTCCTAATAATTAAGAGAAAGCAATCTGGATTTCTTTTGGAAAGAATTGTCCAAAAGTTTTGGTTATAGGCTGACGGTAATTGAAGACTTGGGCACAAACTATCAATACCGTCGTGGGCTGTAGGCACGCACATTGCACGCCAGGAGTGGGGAAAAAGAGTCCTTTGGCAAAGGGACTCATCCACCCCGCAGCTCAACCTGCCAGCTCAGGGCACCTCTGGAAGCAACAGCGTCTCCCATTTGGACTTGGTAAACTGTGAGTTCCTGATCATGGTTGCAAGCGCCTGCTTTCTGGTCCAGTAAGTTTCCATGTTTGCTGTGTTGTGGTGGCAGTATGTGTTCTTCTGTGACATAGTGTCATTTGAATTTAACTAAATTAAGCCAGCCTGCAAAGTGCCTCAGTTTTGAGGCTAAGTGACATTCTGCTGCTGCTGCTGCCTAGCACATGTGAGTGCGTGGAAAACTTTGGGGTCCCACTGCTTTTTCCTACACAGTGTATCAAATGAACAGCAACAGACATTTATTAAGGATTGTGTATAAAGGCTTTTTAAAAAATTTAAAGTGACCCATCTGTAATCTTTTTACCTTTTTAATATTTAATTTGTTAGCACAAGTTTATAATTCACGTAATTTACAATCATCTTGGGGATTTGTTACACTATATTCAGGTTGGTTTTTCCTTAATCCTGTTTCCTTTCTCTTCCCCTTCCCCATCCGACTTCTGTCTTCTTCCCACTCCTCCACTGGTTCTCCTCGCGCCTTTTACATCACCTTTAATACCTGCTTGGTATTATTTGTCTTAGCTCATGTTATAGCATATAAAGTTTGCACTGATTGGAGTTTTTATGCTCGTGTACATGATGTACCTTTTTACTTTATTATTACATTTATTTATTTATTTATTTAGTCCTGCTTGGAATTGAACCCAGAGCCACGTACATGTTAGAGGCAAGTACTTTATTACTGAATTATATTCGGAGCTCCTGTAATCTTCTTATAAAGTAACATCCTAGAAGCAACATAATAATGGAAGGAGTTTCAGTATAGTGGCTACAGCTAAGTTGATTTTAAAATGATTCATGATTTCCTTTGATTCTTTGCTTCATGTAATTAACATGGAAGAAACAGGCCAGTGTATTCTGGAGCTTTTGGCATTTTTTTTTATCAAAAGAGAAAATGTATGATTGTGTTTGCAATTAATATAAGAAAGAGAATGTGTTTGCTTCTTTATTTTTTCTAAAAAAATTTTTTTTCTTTTTGTCGTTTTCCTTTTTATTGGTACCAGGGATCGAACTCATGACTGCCTGCTTGCAAGGCAGGCGCTTATGCCACTGAGCTAAATCCCCAGCCCCCTTAAAAAATATTTTTAACAGAGCTAACTGGATTATCTATAATTTAAGAAATATTTATTCCCAGTTTCCCACATGTATGTTCTTTCCTTGAATATTGGGATTCTGCTGTGTAGTTAGGTTTTTTGGCAACATTTCCTTAGAGGTTTTAGAATTTCTTCCTCATTGTTTTAGAGCAATGCACACGTACTTCTACAGTCCCTTTGGTGGCAGGCTGCCTTGCTATCTCATATGGCTGAGCAGTGTCACAGCACTGGCAGCGATGACTCACAGCAAAGTAAACAGGAAACTATAAACTTAGACTTTGGGGGTATGACTCTTTGCTAGTATTCTTATGGGAACAGTGGGCTTTTCTTCTTTCCAAAAGGAGAGAATCTCTTTTGTTTCATCCTGCAGGAAAAGAGAATTAACTATGCTTAGTCAAGTCAGTGGTCAGTCGGAAGCTTCCTGGCTGGGAAGATGGCTTTGGAATATATAAGCTTGATTTAGGAGCAGGTGATAATCAGGGACAGCAGAGAATGATAGCAGGTGAGTTGACCACCACTGAAATAGTGTGGAAGAAAAAAAGCAGTAGTAATCCAGGAAATCAGCAGCTGAAGACAAAATTCAGGAAGGATGCAAAACATACATGACAATTATCACAAACTAGGGAGCTTATAGGAGAAAAGGAAAGTCAGAAGGATTTATGGTCAGGAAAGCATCAATTTTATAGTATAAATAAAGTGAACATTACATATCTTTTAAGGTGTTTGCAAACTGTAATAATAAAAGAGATACAAGCAAGCAAAAAACTAGGGTTATTTAATGAAAAGCAGAGAATCAAATCAATGGCTCGGTTGCATCTAATTATGAATATATCCTTCCTTTTCTTGAGAAGGACTTGAGAGGTTAGAAGTAAATTTAAATTATATAATTTATTTGTTACTGATTTTAAGTTTCTTGAACAATTTAATAAACTCTCATGGTCATCCATGAAGCTGTTACTGTCCTGCAAATGATCGTTCATGTGGTGAGTTGGTGTTTAGGATCCTAGCAAAGCTCATTTATACAACTATGTCCACATTCCTGTGGCCCTTGTCACTCGCTTGGCCCAGGCTGTAATGTCTATCATTTCTGTTCAGGCTACTGGAATGAAGGGCTGTGGGAGAGTAGGGGAATGAACATGTGTATCACTTTTACAAGGAGAGGAAATATAATTTTTTTCCTTTAAAATTTGTTTTATTTTGATACTTCTTTTTCACCACATTGACAATTTAGAAAGTCATGTCACTTAGACACCTGGGCTCTAGGATCAGGTGCCTACTGAGTGTAAGCTTGCCTGTCTTTGACTCTCACGACTCCGTACCATATGTCTCTGAGAGTGTGATGGTGTTTAATGCATGTCAAGGAACTTCCCAAAATGATTTGGCTCATAAAACTGTCAGTTGATTTCATATATCTAATTGAAGCATTTTCTATCTAAAACAGGACAATTTACAGAGGTGTGTCTCTGGTTTATTCACACTGCATTTGCCCATAAAACAGCAGGTTCACAATAAAGCATTTGACACAACCCCCTCCTGTGGTATTTTGAAAAAAACAATACACAATCTGTTGCCTGTGAGCACCAGTGTGAAATGGCAGGCTGGGGGGATGGCTTCAACAGCAGCGACTTTCGAAAGTAAATGAAGTATCATCTTAAGGAGTCTGCTGTTAATGCAATTTACTCACCTGAAATTAATATTCTGCTGAGGGAAATAAAGCAATTTAAAGACTACATAATTTCTGATCACTTTAATAACATTATGTGGTCATGGATGGCTCCCTTATCTAATATAGTAACACTTCAGTGTCTTTGAACACTAAACACATTTTTCCACTTTAATTACTTAGCTTCTGGGAAAAAAAGTTCACTCATTTTCTGCAGATGGTTAACAATTTGCTATTTATGCTTTGCTTCACTAGAATTAGGTAAACATGACATCGACATACTTATTATTGTACCTAATATTCATTTCTGTAGAGGAAGACATAAATCAGTGACATGTTATGTAATTCCCTTATCCCATAAGGGGCCAGTTTCACTTTTCTTCCCCTCTCCAGTGGAAGGCAGTTTGAAACTTGTATCATCTTAACTTCTTCCCATTTTGGCATGTGAATAATGTTAAAGAAAAAAAAGGAGTTTTAATAACAGCTCAGTTATGTTGTAGAAACAAGAAAACATGCTGGGTTCTATCCAGATGAGAGACCTGAGATTTCTGGATTTTTGAGTTGATAGGATGAATGAAAGAGAAGACTCACATGTTGACTACCAACAGTACAGAATGAGTGGAGTACTGTGTCCAAGTGAGGGCTTAAAAGAACAGTCTTTATTCCAGAGTTGGTTTGCAGAAGAAAAGATGAAAAACAGCTAAACAGACAGTGTTTAGTAAACATCCTCATTTCTCAATATTTTTCCACCCTTCTCTGATTTTGGCCTCAAGATCAGGACAGGTCTGTGGACTCAGGCAGGAAGAGAAGGCTACTGGGCACTGAGTCCTTGACCCATGCAAGAGACTCTTATTCCAGTGACCCACTTGCAACCAAGCTTCATTAAGTCAGAATGTCTGAAAGTGAGATGCATACATCTTAAATGTATTTTTAAGCTTGACAAAACAAGTGACCGCTGTGCTGCAAGTATAGAGAACTACCGTGCTATGGAAGCCTTTCTAAATCCAAAGGGTTTGATTGGCAACGTTACTCCCCAGAGAGTTCAATTATCCATTTAGCTTTACTATTGGACTATAGTTTGAAGACAAAAGAGAAAATTGTATTAATTTAGATTTAGTTAGGTAACAGCCAACTTTCTTACAGTAATGATTGATAATTTTTGTTCAGTTTCTAACCTACAGTATAGCATATAAGAGTTTCTTTTTGAATACTTCCTAAATAAATTCTTAGCTCATTTAAATTTATTTTAATGTAAATTTTGTATTCCTTGTTAATAGAGTATTTAAAATCAGAACATTCTTTTTGTTTAGTACAGCACCACCTGAAACACGTAAGTAAACATCTTTAGTAAAACAAGACAAAAATATATTTTTCCATAAATTACCTTTGGGCAGGATAATTCTCTCTTCAATGGCTTGAGAAGAGCATTGTTTTTTTTCCATTTGGAAATCGGTTACATTCAAAATTAATCATTAATTCAAGCTTATAACAGGCATTGTTCAAGTGTTTGGATGAATGAATGAATAAATGGATGAATGAATGACAAATAATATGCTGGGATTTAACCTTGTTTCTGGATAACATCAAATGACTTGAATAACAGGCTCATGTAATAAATATAGCAGTCTCTATTTCTCAGGTGAAAATAATTTCTAGGTATTGTGAACATAACCTTATATGACAATGTGTTTTAAATACTATTGAGGGTCTGCTAAGTGTTAATGAGCACTGTGATAAGAGATACATCTTGTTGCCTGCTTTGAGGAACTTGCAGTTCAAGAGAAGGAGGAGTGATACTTGATAGCTTTAAAGGAAGGAGGATCTCTAAAACTTCATAAGAACTTACTGAATTTTTAACTTAAATCTCCTGTCTCTGAATATCATGTTTCTCAGCAGTTTGATGCCATAGAGAGTACACTGTAATCATTTCATAGGCATGCCTTCAATGCTGGTCAGTGTGTTTCATTTTTTTTTTTCCAAGGTTGGATTTGGATTCTGTTGATGGGGAAGGCAGCCATGCTGTAGTGTTTTGATATAATGTATATGTTCATACGTTCTCAGTTCATTTTGATTTTTACTTAACATATTCCTGACATTTATCTATGGAATATGTATGGCTAGCTTTTAATTCCTGTGCATATATGGAGACTCACTCAGAACTCCAGAATTGTTATTATCTTAACCTGAAGATACTTAAAGATAAATAGAGGATGAGGAAGTCTTTAGAAGCTTCTCTAATCTGACTAGTAGCTGAAACTTTTGGGAGATGAGACTGCCATGAATTTTCCTTTGGGGCAGGCCTCTCACCAGGGCAGAGACCTCTGGGGAAAAACGCCATAAATCCCTACTCATGGGCAGGTGCATGACCAAGAAGACAGAGCCAGCTCTCACTTACACAAACATCGCAGAATTTCTTATCTTCTTTTGTTCTCCTAATGACACATTTACCTTTCCTAAAGAAATGTGTTTTCCCTAAATAACCGTTTCCTCTGCCCTTCCTTTTCTCTGACTAAGGTAAATTGATGAGTCTCAGTGTAGCCACTGATAAGCTAGTTACCTCTTTGTTAACTCCAGTTTGTATTTGAGTACTCTTTTTCTGCTGTCCACATTCTTTTTCTCAATTTAATTCAGTTATCCCAGAAATTCAAACTGTAAGAACAAAGGAAAAACTTTTCTCCTGAAAAGTGCATTGTGATTCTGTCTATGTAACATTAAGTTGAAGGAGGTAAATAATTCAATCTGAATTAGAAAAGGACAAGGTTATTGTAATATCAAACTGATAACAAGAAAAGTGGTGTATTTATGAGATTCCAAAATGTTCCGTGATAGTTGATGTGGGAATCATCCATCAGGACAGTAAGCACTTCTAACCAAAACTCCTCCAGTAATGGCGGGCAACAGTGAACAGTGTGGTGTGTATACTTAAAACTATGGAGAATTTCTTATACTGAAGAAATGATATATTACTGTCTTATAAAACTCTGTTTAGTATGTTTAATCTTAGAATTAAGTTAATTTTAGTATTGACTATTAGAATTCTGTGTTTTAATTCAGATAAAAGAATAATTTAGAACTAGTGAATTCTTAATTCCATTGACAAAGCTACATAAAATGTGATAAGAATATCAGAATGTTATTTCTCTAATTTGACATATTACTGATTGATGACCAGTTGCCAGTTTTACTGCATATCAAATTCAAATCTATCTGCATATAGATAATATGATTGATTTTTTATTATATACATTAAGTAGCACAGACAGCTTTGAATTTGTTTTCTGTTTGGATTTGGAATTTTCAATAACTTCCTCTAATTTGTGACTCATTGGTATATAGAAGCATTATTAATCTATGTTTAGGTCTCTGACAGTCGACAAAAATTTTCCTATTTTATTATTGCCAAAAAATCACCTAAAGTAAAATTTTTGACTCTTAAAAATGATTTATACAGATGTACTTTTTTCTGAGAAAAATTTACTGGTTTTTAAAACATAGTTATTACTTTGTTCCAAGTAATCCAAAGGAAAAAATGCTGTCAGATGTTACCATAATAAGGGTTCATGATGTGTCTGTTTTTATATACTATTGAAAAGGAATGTAATTGCTGTTTGCTATAATAGATATCTCCAATTTCCAAATGGTATTTTTCTCCTTTGAAAAAATGATTGCTAAAATCCTATACACTAGCAATTATCCCTTCCTTGGTCTCATTATTGAGCAATGAGATAGACTTGATATCTAAAAGAAAAGCTTAGCTAACTTTTTGTAGTTTTGTGGTTAGATGCACACATATATCTCATACTGTTGGTAAGTATGTAATTCGAGAAAAAGGAAGTCACACACAATTAATCCATTAGGGAGTTCTAAGGTAAAGGGGCCTGATATATATTAGCAAAGTCTAAGTTTTTCAGCCCACTATACTTAATTTAATCATCTACAAATTCAAAACATTATTCTGAGTGGTTTTTGACTTGAGGACTAAGCATGAGCAGTGAGTTGAAATGGATTTCAATGTTTCACTCATTTTCATTTTGATAAAGTAAAATTCAGTGTTTCTAACTAGATCTTTATTCCACATTTATTTGAAAAGGTTATTTTGAATTCTCCTATATTTTGATGCAGTATGAACTCCTTTTTGGTTTTACTTGCAAATATCTACAAACATCTCTGTGGGAGATTTCCAGGACTCACATAGCAAAGTATCTCAAAGTGGGTGGCTTCAAGCAGCAGATATGTTTTTTCTCAGTTCAGAAGGTTATGAATCTAAAACTAAAGTCCTGGCAGGGCCATGCTCCCTCTAAAAATTGAAACAAAGTTTCTCTGGTCCCTTGAGTGTCTTGTTCATATTTGGTAATATGAAATTTTACAATTTTTCTGTTATGTCCAGACTGGTTATAGGTCAATAATATTGATCTAAAAAGGAATCATAAAAATGGTAGGAACAAGAGAAAATATACTATTTCCAGTATTTTAAAACTGACTGCACACTAGCTGACAAGTAATCTTAACAAATATCAAAGATTAAATATCAGATGGAGCATTTTCTCTTTTCTTACAAAAGTTTAATTAGAAATCAACAACAGAAAGAAAATAGAATTAAAAATACATGTTTGGAAATTGAAAAATGCATTCTCAAAAAACATATGGGTTACAGCTTTTAGAATTGAGCAACAGTCAAAATACATATTAAAACTTACGGAATGCAGATAAAGTGGTGTTGTGTTTTATATCTGGATGTCTCCTCAAAGGCATGCACACTCTTAGGTGGAGGTTTTTGGAGGTGGCTGGATCTACAGTGTGTGCAAATGGATTAAAGGTGTGTGATAAATTAGTCCACTGATAAGCATCAGCCTGGATGTGTGTGATTGAAAGGCCCGTGGTGGGTGTGGATGATACCAACCAATAGGCTTTTAGCCTGGATGAAATAAAAGGGTTCTGTGTTACTGTTGGCTGCTCCCTGTCTGCCCAGCTCTGAACTGTTTCTCCTTTGCCAGGCCTCTTCACCATGTTACTCTGCTTGGAGCCTGCCAGTTAGGTACTGAAACTTCTACAAACTGTAAGCCAAAATGAACCTTTTCTTCTTTAACTTGTAGGTGTTGGTATTTCGCCTGGCAGAGAAAAATAGCAAGCCAAGTGGTCTTTGTAAAACAAAAACCTGTGACCTTAAATTTATTAAGATTAATATTTTATATGTTTCATGTTGGCTAACTCTTTACTGTTTTCCTATCTTTTTTTTAGTTTAACGAGAATAAAGCCAAATGAAATAAAACAAAATAGAATAAATAAAAACAAAACAATGAACACGGTACATGACTTCAAAACAAGATAAAGGGAGATCAATAGTGGTTACCCTAATTTCTCTTGTTAACTTCAAGATAGCTGCCTTAAAGTACATATTGTCCAATCTCTGTAGTTTTTGATAGATTAGATGCTGGACTATCTTTTTCAGTTTCTTTGTCTATTTGAGTTATGACTAAATCCATTCAGGCTTATACTTGGAGATCAGGTTAAGAAAAAAAAATAGAATCACTCTCCTGAGCTCAGTGAAGATTCCTCTGAATGTTGCTTTAAGTCATCTGTCAGTCTTAATTTTAGATGGTGTTGTATTTTCATCTTTTTTCTACACATGCCCTTATAAGAACTTTAGTGTAAAGATAAGAGAGACACCATTAAGGATTGTTAATGAGTGCCAATATAAATCAGAAATCCTCTGGCTTTCATCGCTCTGAAAAGATAAGGACATGAGCAAGGCAAATTAGGAGTTTATCTAAGCCACGCTTTGATCAAAGTCAGACAGAATCTAAGCTGATGGCAGGGTGGGTGAAGTCCACAAATGCTCCTTTACCGTATCTGTGCAGGACTCATAATTTGCTGACAGAAAGAGCCTTCCTTATTCTTTTTGTGCTCAAATGACTTCCACTGCTACAGTGCACGTTTATGCTCCCATTTTACCTTAAACAAATATCTGTTTTCATTCCTAAGTTTGTTTTCATTTCCTAACAGGAAATTAGGCTTATTAACTGACATGTCTCATACTAAGTAAAATTTTAGCTAAAATTTTAAACAGGAATTTCATCATTAAAAACTCCCCAGAATTCTCCAGAATTTTGTATCAAAGTTCTGGGATTATGGTGACAGTATCAACAGAGTTTAAAAAATTTTTTTGAGATTGAACCCAGGGTCTCAAACATGCTAATCAAGAGCCCTGTTAACTGAGCTCTACCCCTGGCCCTCATCTGTAGCCTTAAAAAGTAGTTCTGATTGATATCTTAGGTTGAAATTACTAAAAATTAATTAATATATTACATAAGTCAATTCTGCCTGGGTTGATTTCTTGAACATAGGTGACTCTGATACAACTGAAACAAATTAGGTGTTCCACAGAGCTTATCACTCATTGTACTAACTCTGTCACTTATTAGACACATGCAGAAGGTGAATCACTTTCTTTGAGCCTCAACTTTCTCATCTTCTGTCCCCAAAGGATTTATTTAATGGGTTGCTCTTTTGCCTAGGAGTGCTGGGTGTGTACTCAATGCTGAAAACAATAGATGACAAGATTTGGAGCATTCTTAAATAGAATGAATCACCGAAAAGTAGCCAAAGCTGTTTAGAGATATAAAGACCATAAATAAGACAGTATCTACATGTTAAACTGATTAAAAGGAAGATTATTTGAAAAGACTCACTAGCCTAGAAGGCATGCCTCCACATTTTCTCTGATCCTGCAGCCTCAACCATAAAGGCAGATCTTGAAGTAGAGGGTTTTATTAACATGGTTTTATCCGTACTTCATAAATGTCAGCCCTATCATTAGGAAACTGTTTGTGAGATACGAGCATGCCCTCTTTGCAGCCCATGAAAGGGATGGGAAATACAGTAAAAAGATTAGAAAAGTGTCAGAGAAAAGTTTACTTTCAATTGTATCTA
Source organism: Cavia porcellus (assembly GCF_034190915.1). Lineage (NCBI taxonomy): Eukaryota > Metazoa > Chordata > Mammalia > Rodentia > Caviidae > Cavia > Cavia porcellus. The sequence goes on from NW_026947493.1 coordinate 3,892,319, forward strand.
AGTAAATATGTCAACTATTGACATATTAGGCCCATTCCATTAGCTCTGTGTTACACTTACAATTGTACCTCCTTTAAATACCCTTTTGTCCTCCTAGCCCAAACCTAGCATCTTTTTGAGGCTTCTCCATGCCAGAACAGGTAAAGAATTCAGTGATCTTATTTAGCTCAAACTGGGAGATGGGAAGTGTTAGTGTTACGCTTGCTGAACAAAGCAATTTGGGATCTGACATTTTCTGCTCTCCATCTTGCTGCTGTGATGCAGCTGCCTGTCCCCAAGATTGTAGGTCTTGTTTTTGTTGTTGTTTTTTCCTCCTTGTTTTTAGCCACCATTCTCCAAAGCCAAGTGACTTCCAATGCATGCAAAGTACATGGGTTACTTTTAATGCCTGATACCAGCCAATAACTGGTCAATGTTTATTGATCTAGACTTATTGGACTACAATAGTCATAGAGCTTTCAGTGTATCTATTAACAGTATGAGACATGCAGCTGGTGGGTTTTGAGTTTGTCTAACAGTGGGGCTCTCAGTTTTCTCACCTGGGGTAACTATAGATGCATTACTCATTTATGCAGGTTCTTTGGGATTAGTTAGAAATGACTTTTTAAATGGATCTCTAGCATTGGAATGGTCAAAACTCTATCTTAGATTTCTCTCTTTTTTTCTTTAGCTGAACATCCCTTAATCCCATGTATTTTCATGGCTTTCAGTATCACTTTAGGCAAACAGTTCAAATCCATGTGTCTAACTTTGCTTCATGTTCTTGATACCACTAACCTGCTAATGTTTTTATATTTTTCACAATAATTTCAAATATAATGCATCCCAGAATGACCTCTTGAGTTTCATCCCTCAAACTTGCTCTTCTAACATGATTTTCATTCAGTAATTTATCATAACTTTATATAGCTTCTCACACAAGAAAACACCCTTGAGGCTTCTGGGAGAACATGGCAGACAGATAGCAGCAGCTACAGAGGCTCTCTGAAAGACCCAGCTTAGAATTCAGGAATGGTGTGGAGTAAGAAATCATAAGCAAGAGGAGATATACCCTGCTGGCTGACCCAAGAACGAACTGGGCCGAGAGAAACCAACTGGGAATGCAATCCTGGTGCTATAACAGGAACAGAAAAGCCTCAGTGTGGAAGTTGGAGCCCGCGCCATTGGAAGGCGTGATTTGGGTCCGTCCCCCCCCCCCCCCGCCGCTGCTGCATCTACATCGGCTCGGCAGGGAGAGAGACATGAAAGATCTGAGAACAGGAATCAGTGAACGGAGTTGAAAGCAGGACGGGCAGGGAGCTGGGCATTGACCTGTGGTGAGTGAGAGAAACTGGGACTCTTCCGTGGTCTAGGAGACTCCAACAGAGGACATTCTGGGACCAGGCAGATTTGCGGGAACAGGGCGCTGCAGTGACTTCAGTCACGTATCCTCCTCTCAAGCGGGATTGGTGAGCAGTGCCTAGCCTACGTGACGCTGCTAGCTGAGACCTAGTAGGCTAGCACAACCCAGTTCTCAGCACCTGAAGATAGATTGACCTGGAGGGGCGAGCCCCACATAGGCTGCCTGGTCTGCAACTTCCTGGTGCACTGCAGTGGGTGGGAACACCTAGCCGGCGCAATTCAATCAGACTGTGGCCGACAGGGAAGGAAGCTGGGCCTCCTATTTAGGCTTGCATATATCAGGAACAAAGAATATGGGAAGAGGCAGCAACAAGAAAGTCTCCTCAGCCCCTAATCCTGAGAAAGAGGCAATAGCACCAATAGATATAAAGTGCTATCTCCAGAGCCTCATAGACAAGTTCAGGAATGAAGTTATTAATGACCTGAAGCTAGACATAAGCAGAATAGTTAGAGAAATGCTAAGCACCACCCAAGAAAAAAACAGATGGTGGAATGGAAGAACAGAAAAAGAGGGGAGAATTGTTTGATGGAGAAAATAGAGACAACATAGAATACGTGAAACAGGTTCAAAGAGATTACCAGGAAACTAAAAACTCAATTGAAAACTGGCATAACAGCTTGAAAGAAACTAAGAATAGATTAGCTGAACTGGAGGGCAGACTTGTAATATGGGAGCATGAAATGAAAAACTTCTTAAAAATAACAAAGAAACCAACAGCAATAATACAAAGGCTAGAAGATGATAAGAGGATCTATATCTTAAGAATTAAGAACATAAAAGAAGAAGTAGGGACACAAACAAATGAAATACAAAAGCTACTCACAGAAATAATACAGGAGATTTTTCCTAATTTAGCAAAAAGGTAAAGATACTCAGTTGCATGAAGCATACAGGACCCCAGCCACCTACAACCCAAACAGAGCAACACCCAGGCATATAATAATTAAAATTTCAGAAACCCAATACAAGAACAGAATATTGAAAGCCATCAGAGACAAGAAACAGATCACTTACAAGGGAACACCCATCAGAATTACAGCAGACTTCTCGGCACAAACCATCAAAGCATGAGGAGCATGGGGGGAAATAATTCAAGCTTTGAAAGATAATAATCTCCAGCCAAGATTGATATATCCTGCACAACTATTCCTGGAAATTGATGGAAAAACAAGGTGCTTCCAGGATAAAGAGGAACTAGGGGAATATGCAACCACCAATTCAACTCTACAGAGAATACTGCAGGATATTCTAAAAAAGAAAAATATGAAGAATCCAGAAATAGTGGCAGAGAGGCCACAATGAATGGACCAGAAAACAAAATGAAGAAGACAAACTGACAACTAATGACAGAAAAAGAGCTCAACAGAAATGAGGCAGAGAAGACTGGATGATAGGAACAGCTATTTTGGAGAAAATGACATCTTAAGAGGTAATACTGATTTAGTATCATCTTGTTTTGAAGTCTCATCAAGTTTTTGTTCTTCTGTCTCCATTGGTCTAAACAGGTTGTATCTTATTGGATTTTATTATATACAATAGTATAAGCAAAAACTTTTATAGACAAAGAGATTATACAGCAACCATTGTTCTTTTTCTGTTAGTTGATTCTAAATACCCTGTAATACTGTCATTTTCTTAAATGGTTTTACATTGTTTTGATATATTTGATGCTACAGTATACCAAGTTATACTCAAAGATTTCAAGGAAAGAGACAATATGGTAACTACTTTTATGTCAGGATTATCTTGTGGTGAAACACTATTTTGCTTAAATGGCTATGTTTTGATCTGTGCTGTTTTGTTGTTATGCCCTCTTTTATCTCAATCTCCATTTTATTATTTACTTTTTTATTTTTATCCTTTTAATTAAGGGAAAAATAAATAAAAAATAGCAGGATATATTATAGTAACCCACTTTGGTTTACTATTAACTTGATTTGAAGCCCTGTATTGCTCTCACCATCTTGTTTTGACTGATGTTCCTCTATTCTGTTTTGCTTGATAGTACCAGGTTCGAAAGTTTAGGCAACAGCTGTGAAGATAGTGGGATTCATTATGACGCCCATTCTGGTTGACTATTATCTACTTTTGAAGACCTATAATGTCTCCAATGTTTTGGTTTGGTTGGTTTTGTTCTTTACTGTTTTGTTCAATTTTATTATAACTGATGATATAGGCAATTCTATTAGAGATAGCGGGAGGCATTATGGTAACCATTGTCGATCACCTTGTATTATGCTTTTACATTATCTATTATGTCCACCCTTTTGATTTGACTGACTCTGTTCTGTTATGTCACATTTGGTTCTACTCTCTTCCAAAAAAGTAATAAGAACTGTGGGAGCAATAAAACCCAAAATGTGTAATTGTCATTGTACAAAGGAGAGGAAAAGAAAGTGCTCTAAACGATATAACTGCATGTATATTTAAGTGTATAAGATAGATAATGATATTACTGAGTTTTGTTGGATGATTGAACAGAACTGTTTTCAGTCTCACTGTTGGAATGTCCACTTTATAAGCTTTAATTTTGTAACTGGAACAATTATTTCTAAGATGACAATATGTAATCCATTAACTAGTGATTTCCTACTGTTTATTTTTTTCTGTAAATCTGTATAACTTGTATCCTTTCTCTACTTTTTTTCTCCTTAAATAAAATTAAAACAAAAAGAAAACACCCTTACTCAAACTTTAATCATCTGCTAGCCAGCATATTTACCTTATTTCCTTTCTTGACTACTTCTGTCCATTTTCTACATAGCAAAGCATACGTGGAAATGTCGCACTGAATCTCACTAATAGGAACAATTAGTGTGTATTAACTAAAAAGAAAACATAACTGTCTTGTCTTTAAATCTTCCAGTAACTTCTTATGGTGTTTAACCTAAAGCTCAAAAGTGTGATATTTACCTTAACAACGTATATAATTGATCTCTGAATATTTTAATGAGCATTGTTTCTCTTCATCATTCCTCTTATGCATTTTCTCCAACTACCACTGTCCATTTATACAGCACTCAGACCCTAGGGCCTTTGCACTTGTTTAACTCTGCTGGTACTTTCTTCCCCAACATCCTGTGCTCCTCCTGCATGCTATCTCCCTACCTCACTTGCATCTAACCAATCTGCCTTTCCACAGAAACCTCCTGGCACTTTCCTCTGTTTCCTGTCATCATGCCCACTCCCAACTTTAAGAACTTGTTAACATTTTAACAGTTTTGTGATTGCTTTCTTAGGGAGTATCTTCCTTTATCATAAAGTGATCTCCATATTGATAGTGTTTACACAAGGAAACACCCTGAGACAAACCACCATCATTCCTTGCCTCTAGTACTTCTTTGCTTCTATGAGTCCCTCCATCTATGCTCCATTTTATCACTGCTGGGTGAGCAGAACCGGAAGAAGTGCCTGCCATAATCTGCTATGTTGAGCAGTTAGTGAGGAGAGGCAGTTTTTCTCTCTGCTTGTAGGGGGTGAAAGGTCTGCTCTGCAGGACACTTGTTTGCTCCTATTCTGAAGTCCATGGCCCAGTCTTCTACTCTTTATTGCTGCAGTCTGGCCTTGTTTGCACAGAAGCTCCATAATTTGCATTCTACCACCACTGCCACCATTTTATTCTTTGTCCTTTTGTTGTTTGCCTTCTTTCAGATTGTACAAAGGTATTCTTGCTGAATCCTAGGAAAGCGAAATCCTGCATGAGATAATGTAATGTTTTATGCTGATGAAGTCAGAAAAGACAGGGGTACAATGACTATAGCTGAAGATCATGATTCTCAGACTTCTTTTTTTATTTTTAAAGAGGATAAAATTAAACAGAACAAAACAGATCATAAGATAACAATGTAAGAGACATAGATTTCAAACCAAGACAACCGGAAATCTTCACAGTCTAACTTATTGTCTCTTGTTTTCTTCCAAATAGTTGTCCATATTTTCACAAACAATGAATTCATACAATACAAAATAGTCTAGAACTGTTCAGAACAGGATGATGAAGGCATTTTAGGTCCTCAAGACCAGACAATAAAGAAGTCAACAATGGCTGTCATAATGTCTTTCATTCTCTTCAAAATAGCTATCCATACCTTTATGTATGTTGAAATTAAATAAAACAAAACAGACTAAAATCACTCCAAACAAAATACTAGTATTGCTGGATTTTGCATCCTAGTGCTATGGAATCGGCACTGGGTAACTTAGTGTCTTTTTTTTTTTTTCAAAGTAGCTGTTCATTTCATTGTGCATTATATAATCAGCTCTCATAAACTGTTTAGGAGAAGTTCTATGCATGTATGAGTCCTAACATGTATATTTATCCTTTCTATATTAGAGGGAAAAAACAAAACAAAACAGAACAAAACAAATTCATAGAAAAACATGGAACCAAAAAGACAAAGAAATAACAATAGCATAAAGCCCAGAACACTGAAAATATAGGCCTTCGAAACAAGGTGGTATGAGCATAGCTAGGGTTGTTATTTTACATAGTGATCTTCAAGAGTTCCTCAGATCACCATACAATAATATGCACAGTTGTTCCAAACATTAACTATTTTGTTCAAGGAATTTATAGAATTTGTAGCACATTTATCTTAGTTATACTAAGTGTATTTATATGATTTTAGATATTTTTTCTTTTCCTTTCCTTTTTATTTTTCCTCATTTCCCTGAGATATTATTTTTCCCCTTTAAGTAGATTCTTATCCTTTGACTGTATTTATTGAGTTTTTTGTATCTTATGTACTCTGTTTCTTACGCTACAGAGATCACATGGTATTTACACATGTGAGTTTGATTTATTTCATTTATGAGTATGGTCTCAAGTTGCATCTATTTACTTATAAATATCTCAATGTGATTATTCTGTATAGCTGAGTAGTACTCCATTGTATAAAAATACCACATCTTTTTTATCCATTTCTCAATTGATGGCCATTCAGGCTGCTTCCAAGATCTGGCTATTACAAATTGTGCTACTATAAACACAAATGCACATATATCACTGTGGTATGATGTTTTCAATTCTTGAATAGCTGTATTAAATGGGACTTCCAACTCCAGCTTTTTGAGGAATCTCCAGACTGACCTCCACAGGGTTGTACCAGTCGCACTCCCACCAACAGTGAAGAAGAGTTCCTTTTTGCCCGCAACCTCTTCAGAATTTGCTATTAGTAGTTTTCTTTATCCTGGCCATTCTTTCTGGAGTGAGATGGACTCTCAGTGTGGTTTTAATTGGCATTTCTCCAATGATGCCGAACTTTTTTTTATATATTTATTTGCCATTTGTATTTCCTCATCTGAGAACACTGTATTCATCTCAGATGCCCATTTTTGGAATGGGTCTTTGAATTTTGGGGATCTGATTTTTAAAAATTCTTTATATGTTTTAGACAGAAGTCCTTTGTCTGAGGGGCCATTCACTAAGATGTTTTCCCAATTGTGGACTTTCTGTTGGCTATCCTGGAGATTTCTTTTGACATGCAAAAACTCTTAAATAGGATGCAATCCCACTTACTGATTCAGTGAAGTATTGCATGTGCGGTTTGATTCTTGTTCATGAGTTCTCTACCTACCCATATGTCTTCAAGATTTCTACCTGATTTGTCTTCCAGCAAATTTAGTGTTTCTGTTTCAATATTCAGATCTTTGATCCATTTAGATTTTAGTTTAGTATATGGTGATAGGCATGGGTCTAGTTTTAGCTTTCAGCATATGAGAGCCAATTTTTCCAGTACCATTTATTGAAGAGACTATCTTTCTTCCAGTGGACGTGTTTGGCCGCTTTATCAAAGATAGGTGGCTGAGTTTGTTTGTAGTTGTAGTTGTATCTTCTTATCTATTCCATTGATCTTCAGGTCTGTTTTTATTCCAGTACCATGCTGATTACAGTAGCTTTGTAGTATAATTTCAGGGCATGGATTGTGATGCCTCCTGCCTTGCCTTTGTTTGCTATTCTGGTCTCTTCTGGTTCCAGATGAATTTTAGGAGTGATTTCTCTATATTTGTGAGGTATGCTAGTGGTTTTTTGATTGAGATTGCATTAAATCTGTATAACAGTTTTGGGAGAATGGACATTTTCACAATGTTTGTTCTTCCTATCCATGACCAAGGGATGTCTTTCCATTTTCTGAGGTCCTCTTCGATTTCTTTTGCCAGGGTATTATAATTTTCCCTGAATAGATCTTTTGCTTCTTTTGTTAGATTAATTCCTAAGTATTTAATTTTGTTGGATCCTATTGGAAAGGGTATATCTTGTCTTATTTCTCTCTCAGTGATTTTGCTGTTAGTGTATAGGAATGCTACTGGTTTTGGAATGTTGCATTTGTATCCAGCTACATTACTGAATTTATTTATTATACATGCCTAGGAGTCTTTCAACAGAGTCTTGGGGGTCTTCTATGTAGAGTATCATGTCACCTGCAAATAATGATAATTTAACTTCTTTTCATTTCTTTAATCCTTTTATTTCTCTCTCTTGTCTAATTGCTCTGCCTAGTATTTACAGCACTATATTAAATAGGAATAGTAATGGACATCCTTGTCTTTTTCCTGATTTTAGAGTAAAGGCTTTCAATTTTTGGCCATTTAATATGATGCTGACTGTTGGGTTGTCATAGATAGCCTTTATCATATTGAGGTAAAGACCATCTATTCCAATTTTCTGTAAGGTTTTTTATCATGAATAAGTATTGGATCTTATCAAAAGCTTTTTCTGCATCTATGGAAATGATCATGTGGTTCTTGTTTTGGCTTTGTTGGTATGGTGGATTACATTTATTGATTTGCATATGTTGAACCATTTCTGTATTCATAGCATGAATCCCACGTGGTCATGATGTATAATCTTCTTGATGATTTGCTTTATTCTGTTTGTCAAAATTTTATTGCAAATTTTTGCCTCTATATTCATTAGAGAGATTGGCATGTAGTTCTCTTTTTGGTCTTTCTCAGGTTTTGGTATTAGAGTAATGTTTGCTTCCAGGAATGAGGTAGGGAGAATTGTTTCCCTTTCAATTTCATTGAAGAGTTTGAGGAGTGTTGGCATTAAATCTTCTTTGAATTTCTTGTAGCATTCCACAGTGAATCCATCTGGATCAGGGCTCTTTGTTGGTATGAATTTAATGACATTTTCAATTTCATTAATTGAAATTGGGTAATTCAGCAGTTGTTATGGTTTGATAATTGGTGGTCAACTTAACGTCAGCTGTATTACATCAGCATGCATTGAGAGAAGATGCTCCACCTGAGGAGGGTTGCCAGGATAAATAGGTGGAGAAGAAGAGAGGTGTTGAGAGGGATTGAGGCGTTATGGAGGCATTGTTGGTTCTCCTACGAGTTGCTGTCTAAGCTGTTGGTTCTCCTGGAGAAGCTTTGGTCTTCACATCGAGCATTTCTTCCTGGCTCCGGAGGGGAAGACACGTGCTGCCTGGTCTCCAGGATGAACTCGTCATGCTGCTTCCTGGCACGTACCCGACTGTGCTTGTTGTCGGAGGAGCTCGGGGCCTCTGTGTCGCTGAGGACAGCTGTGGTGCCTTTCAGGACAGCCCCGCTCTTTGTTGTGAGTGTGACTTCTCGGCTCCAGTGTAGAACCCTCATCCCACTAGCACAGCTCCTTCATCCTGTTGGCATAGACTTTCTGGCTTCCACCACTGACCCCTGGGTCTTCCCAGCGCGAATCTGTAAAAGAGACTGGCGCGAGTCCTTCTTGTGAGCTCTGGACTTCCAGTTGGACTTGTGGAGGCGTTGTTCTGAACTCTGGGTTTTTATCTGGACTCATGTGGGACATTGCCATGGGGTTTAGACTCTTGACTAAATAATCTATGTCGTTGGTGTTGCAGATGGATTTCCTGCATTCTCCTGTGTTAACTTCCGGTGACCATTATAAAAATATTATAAACTCCATGTCCTGATCTGAATTGTTTTCTGTGTACAACCCCTGACTACAACAGCAGTTTTACATCTTCTTGGCCCAGCTTTGGTAATTCATATGTTTCTAGGAATCTGTCCATTTCTTCTGTGTTATCAAGCCTATGAGAGTAGAGGTTTTCAAAGTTCGATATTGATGATCTTCTGTATTTCCACGGGGTCTGTAGTGATTTCACCTGTTTCATCCCTTATTGCATGAGTTTGAGCATTTTCTTTTCTTTTTTAAATAAGGTTGGCTAGAGGCCTGCCGATTTTATTTATTCTTTCCAAGAACCAACTTTTTGTTTCATCCTTTGTACTGTTTTCTTAGTCTCTATTGCATTGATCTTTAAAATTTCTTCCCTTCTTTTGACTTTGGGCTTGACTTGCTCTCCTTTTTCTAGATGTGTGAGGTGTAGCATTAGGGTACTTATTGTGTTCATTCTGTTTTGCCGATGTGGAGTTCACTGCAATAAATTTTCCTCTGAGGTGTGCTTTCATTGCATCCAATTGGTTCCGGTAAGATGTATTTGTATTTTGGTTTGCCTGTAAATATTGTTTAGTTTCTTTTTTAATTTCTTCTGTGACCCACTGATTGTTCAGGAGTGTATTATTCAATTTCCATGTGTTTGTGGGGTTGTTGCAGTTCCTTTTGTCATTTATTTCTAGTTTTATGGCACTATGATCCAATAACATGCATAGGATAATTTCAGTTTTCTTGCATTTACTTAAGCATGTTCTGGGGGTTAGTAAATAGTCTACTTCAGAGAACATTCCATGTGCTGCTGAGAAGAATGTATATTCTCATGTTGTTGGGTGGAGGACTCTGTATATATCTACTAAGTCCATTTGTTCACCGGTGTGATTCAGTTCTGTTATTTCTTTGCTGATTTTCTGTCTGGTTGATCTGTGCCTTTGTATCAATGGTGTGTTAATGTCTCCTGCTATGATTGTATTATTGCTTATTTGATTTTTCATTGCTGTTAATACTTGTTTTGTATAGCTTGGTGCTCCCAAATTTGGTGCATATATATTTAAGATCATTGTCTCTTCCTCCTGAAGTTTTCCCCTAACTAGTATGTAATGGCCTTCTTTATCTTTGGATCATTCTTGTTTTGAAGTTCACATTGTCTGCAAACAGAATAGCTACATGCTACCCTTTTTTTGGGATCCTGTTGCATGGAGTATTGTTTTCCATCCTTTGACTTTCAGTCTATGAGCTTCTTTTGGGTTAGATGGATTTTTTGTATGCAATATATGGTTGGATTTTGTTTCTTGATCCATTCTGCCAGTCTGTTTCTTTTAATTGGTGAATTTAGGCCATTTACATTAATGGTTGTAACCGATATATATTGGTTTACTTTTGACATGTTATCTTTGTGTTCTTGATTTTTTACCTTTCCACTCCGTTTACTTGTTTGCCTTGCTTAGTGGTCTTTTCCTATGTCTGTATAGAATGCCTTTCAGTATTCTTCCCAGGGGTGGTTTGGTGGTCATGAAGTTCTTCAGCTGTTGTTTGTCTTGGAAATATCTTATTTCTCCATCCATTTTGAAGGACAGTTTTGTAGGCCACATCAGTCTGGGTTGGAAGTCATTTTCCTTTAGGATCTGAAATACTTCATTCCATGGTCTTCTTGAATTCATTGTTTGTGTTGAGAAGCATGCTTAGTTCTGATAGGCTTTCCTTTATAGGTAATCTGTCTCTTTTGTCTAGCAGCTTTTAATATTCTATTCTTAAGTTGGATTTCTGGGATGTTGATTATGTTGTTTTGGTTATGGTTATTTGGAGTTCTATATGCTTCACTGATCTGTATGTTAGTTTCCATTCTCATGTTTGGGAAATTTTCAGCTATTACTTCTCTTGATATCATTTGTGTATTCTCCTTCTTTTTCATTCATACCTGTCAATCTTATGACGTTTTCTTTGTATCATCTTGCAGTTGTGGAATTGTTATTTCCTGTTCCTTTTAATTTTAAAAGATCTTTCCTTTCCTATTCACTAGCTGCAATCTTGTCCTTGAGGTCTCAAATTCTAACTTTCATTAAGTTTGTTTTGCCAACTTTCATTGAAAATTTTAATTTCCTGTATATCTCTTTGAATCTGTAACATGCATTGTTTTTTTTTCTTATATTGTTCAAAGTTTCTATCAAAATTGGACATTCCTCTAATTTTTTTTAACTATGTCTTATTTAGGATTTCTTTCATAACATTTTTATTATTTCTTCTTTTACATGGGATACTATTTGTGATTTGAGTTATTTTATAGCTTCCTGGATTTGTTTCTTTATGTATGTCTTATATTTTCTTCTATGTCCCTGTCTTCTAGTCTTGCTTGGGTTTGGCTGAAAGTTTGAGATTGCATTTTGCTCTTTTGTTTTGTGATTTTCCTATATTTTTGGGTTTCTAGCAACGTTTCAAGGCTTCCCCTATGTGCTAAGAATCACGTGGCCCACTTTAGCTCCTTGGGCAGACAGCAGGTAACTGTTAGCTTCTTGGAGTTCACTGTGGGTGGGACAGTTAGGCAGATGGGGACTCCTGTGTGATCTCCTATGCTTTCAAATTGGGAGTGTTGTCTTAGTGCCCAGGAGCGAAGTTCCAAGGCTTCTCTGTGTGTGGGTTTCAACTTGTGCAGGCTCTGGGCCTGGGACTCAATTCGGGCCCCTGCCAGCTCATTGGAGTTTGTTGGGTGTGGCCCAGTTAGGCCCTCGTGGACCTCCCCTGAGTCTTTGTGTGATTTCAGATGGGGGGCCTATTCTCAGACTTTAATATGGAATTTTTCATTATTATTCAATTCTTGGGTTCTGTTTCCAAATACTGTGTTTCAGTGGGTCAGGTTTGGTGTCTAAGAGTTTAAAATTGTAACAAGACATCTGTACTGATGTTGTGGTGGCATTTCATGGAAAATAAGAGTAAGACTCCTGTCAGAGATTAAATTCTTGTTAGTTTTCTTCAATGACAAGAGTTGCTTATGTGTTAGTGAACTTGGGAAATTCTATTATAATCATGAGGTACTTAGTGGTATGCATAAGAGGAGAATCCCAGACTGATCTAGAAGAAAGGAATAAAGTGTAAAGTGTGGTTTACCTGGCAGGTAAGGAGAAATGAGATTTGGAAGCCCATTGTGGCTGTCCCAGAGATGACTTGGCCCCAGGGCACTGAGTGTTGACTTGCACTCCCAAATATGCTTTGAGGGTAAGCTGAAACCCTGACTCTGGAAGTATGACATTGTTTCACTCTGAAATGTGAGGGCCCATTTATGAGAAGGTCCTTTGCCTCCTGTGCTGCTGCTGGGTTGAGTCCTGGCATCCACTATGGCTCCCAAAGAAGAGGTGCAGTCTTCGTCACTGTGTGCTGAGGTCTGTCTTCAATAATCTCACCTCTGTGGGGCCTTCAAGAGCTACCTTGGCTGCTGCCCGTTGCTACCAGATCACAAATAGAGCTGTGTTGGATGATCTATGGTTGTCAGTTTGCCTGGTTGAAGGGATGGCTAGAGTGAAGACAGGACTGTGAAGGCACAGACTACATCAGTGGATTAACCCACAGACGAGGGACAGCTGAACCTCCAAGAGGAGGCAGGGCCCTGTAGGAGCTCTTGGGTCTCAGGGGCAGCCTGAGTGGGGCATATCTTCCTGAGAAGGGCACATCTTCCTGTTTCCCCTGCCTCTCAGCTTCCTGGTGGCCTTGTATTAATCTGGGTGAGCCACTCACTATCTGTGTAGGGTTTTCAGTTGTGTAGAGTGTCATCAGCCTTAACTCCGACACTTTTCAAGGGTCATCTAATATTAATGTTTGTTTATATTATTCACAAAATGACCAGATGATGGCAGATCAAATCTGGAAAACTGAATAGACAACATAATTCCATTACTCTTACACATTAATTATTTGAGCAAGAGAGGGGTATAATCTTGCTATCTTTTTAATTGATTTATTACTCATTTTATTTAAAATTATTGATGAAATCAGTGATCTTAACATCATAGTTACAAAACTGTCTCACAAATACAAAACATTTTGAAGCCAACTGTATCTAATTTTGAGGATTGTATTTCATTTAGGATACACAAAACAGATACATTAGTTAAATTTTTATTTATCAGTTAAGCAACATATGGCTATAGATTGTAACATTTAAGTTATATTCAATAAACTTTGCTTATTGTATGTCAAATAAAATTATTTAAAGTTTCATTTTTGCATATATTTTAAAATATGCTTATAAATTTTATATTTTCTAATCTGTAAAAGGAGCACAGCTTGTAATTCATAGTAGAGAAACAAGTATAAATACCCAAAATTTTTGTATGATATGCACACAGAGTATCATTTCAGTTATTTACAGACATTATGTGTTTTTCTATGTCATCAGCTGAGGTCATAAGTTATAAAGTGGTCAAAGTGCTTATCTGAAAGTATACACATCATACTGTAATGCAATATGTACAACCATAATATCTCTTACTTTAGAACTCAGGAGATTCTGTCTGACATTCCCTGAATTCCTTCTGCAGTGTCTCCAACTAACAGTAAAGTATGTACAGACTCCAATTTTGGATGGGAGAACACAGATTATATCAGTTTTGGTGCAATGGTAGGAACTCATGAGTGAGGAAGATAAGGTATGTTTTTGTGATACTAAAAAGAAATAAACACCTCCCCAAAATACCTCACCCATTATCTGCTTATTTTAACCATATATATATATATATATATATTCTTATATATACATATATATATATATGTGTGTGTGTGTATTCAGTATATTTGCTGTATATTTAGTTTCTTCTTATAATTTTTGTCCTTTTTTTTCATTTGTTTTGTCTGAAGTTTTGATAACTTTGCCAAAGTGGCTGATTTTATGTTGCATGTTGTCCCTGATGCATGACTGCTTGTTGTTGTGATCATTATGACTGTTATTATGCTCCCCTTATAATTTTAATGCAAGATATTCCTTGCTCTGCAAACGTAATTATTTTTATATCAATTCTGCCTTAAAAGTTGAATTACAACCCACAAAATACACATGAGTAATGGAATTGTACGCTTACCTTTAGAAAATAATTTTTTTATAGTGAAGAAATATTTGTAGCATGTAGAAAACTTGTTTTAAGGGTGTTCAGCTATTCTTGGAAGGTAGAGATGTTTACCCAGCTTTGACCTATCCTATCTCCTGTGGATACCTTTAAAGTCAAGCTTCATCTTTTTGGTTTAAGGTGATAATATGTGTAAAAATCAATTCTTCTGTCTTCATATGATTGCAATGTAACAAATTCAGCAGATTAAAGTAACACTGATTATTCAGCCATAGGTGTCATGAGTGACAGATGTTATATGAAACCACACCCTAGAAATACCCCTGTAAATGAGCTGGGATTCAAGTCTGAGAAACATTAGATGGTAATTTCAAATACTGGGCCCTAACAATTCTCATGTATAATGTAATATATAAGAAGGGAAACCTGTAAAATGACATCATTCACTAACTATTTGCTGCAACATTTTTTTGTTTTAAGACTTGGTGAGCTACTTTTCCTTAAAGAGAAAACAGCTACTTCATTTTAATAAATTTCATGTTTTAAATAGCTTCAGTTTACCAATCTCTGTATGTCAAGTGCTTCATATAGAATCTGTAACTTTTTTCCTTTATTATATCAATGTAGTGGTTATTTTTATGTGTCAACTTGACTGGACACAGGAATGCCCAGAATGCTGATAAACATTATTTCTGGATGTGTTTGTAAGGTTCTCTATTGAAGAAATTGGTGTTACAGTTGGTGGACTGAGTAAAAGAAGCTGCCTTAGTTCACGTGAGTGAACATCATCCAAATTTGCACTGACTGTGCAAATAGAGCAGTGAAGGGAGGAAGGGATATTTCTCTCTCTCTCTCACTCAGTGTTATTCTATTACTTTTTATTTTGTTTGCAGGACTGGAGACTAGTATGCCTCATGCATACAGGGTAAGCACTCTACCACGGAGCCTCCTCTATTACCCTATCACTTTTTAAACAGCTGTATGGTATTCTGTTTCCTGGCACAGTGATGATCTGTCCAAACAATCAAGCACTGTTGGCTTCTTTGCCTATCAGATTTTAGGCCACTGCAAACAATTCTGGGTGATATTCTTGGAATCGTTATATTAAAATAAGTCACATTTTAAAAGTGATAGAATATCTTGCCAAAAAATATCTCTAGGAATATTTTTAGAAATACTTTATTAAGATGTACAGAACTCTAGTCTTCTCAATTAAAAAGTAATTTCAATTTGTATTAATATGTATTTCTTTGCTTTAAAAATCAATCTTGTTTTTTCATGGCTAATAAATTGTTTACTTTACATTGCTAGGACCCTTTCGTTGGGTGTTTATTCTTTATCCCATTCTATAAAGTCCTCTGAAGAGAATAATATCTTTCTAGCTGTCAGTTAAACTGGGCTTAATTTTTCCAGTATGTTTCCTTTAGGCTTTTACTGTTTGCTTACACATATTAATTTATGTTGCCTCTGGAGCTTACTGGGCTTGTTTCTTCAACTTAGAAAGGGGAAGAGGGGCTAGAACAGTGCAAAACAAAAGTAATCTTGTTGTAGATATTGCAGGAGGAAGCAGTGTAAAGCCACTCTGAGGTGTAGGGGATCTCAGAGCTGGGTCACCCCAAATCTGAGGGTGCTGTCTTATTTTATGGGGTAGGGGTTTCTGTCTCTACTCCCATGAGGGTTGGCACTCGATTGCTTTGGTCACTGGGCTTATTGCCAGGGATTGGGTATTGTGGATTAGTAGGGGAATTTGGGTAGGCTTGGCAACCTGCAGGAGGAGGGACAGTACTTTTGTACAGAGGAAACTAATCCAATTATTTAAATAGGTTAACCAAAAATTGCATTTTCATTAATGTTATAAAATAATTATAATAGCAAATATAAAAATGGTCATTATATCAAACTTATTCAATACAAGAATTGACTGGTTGGAGAACTTCAACATGGCTGGCTAGAAAGGAAGCCTCATTGGAAGTACTGAGAAAATCAACTAAAAACACAGGTAACTGGGAGAAAACGAGGGACATATATCCCAAAGCCAAAATCAATCTGAAATAAGAGGCATGTGCATCAAATAATACATTGGCACAGGACTTCTAGAGGTATTTTCCAGACCACAGGGCTGCCTGTGGGTCTTCTGCTTGCATTCGGAGTAGGACTGCCCTTGGGGAAACTTCCAAAAAGCTTAGGGACTGAAATAGTGCTGCTCACTCAAGCCACACAGGATAAATTTGGAGTATAAGACCCTGAGCTCTTTTACCTTCCTCCGAAGCAAGGGCACTGCAGCCAGGCAGCAGATTGGGCTGGCACTTCCAGGTGCAAGAGACCAGGAGGCTGCTTCCTCCCCGATGGGTCACAATTCTGTTTGTCTGCACGTGCCATAGCTGCTAACTGGAACCTCTTGTGACAAGTTTAGGGACCACAAGGACAGCTGTGAGGATAGTGAGTGGAACAGCTCTGCTCTTCCTGCGCCCTGACCAACCAGCATGTGAGACGGGCACCGACTGCAGATACGGATTTTAAGCTGCCTTGGACTGGAAAGAGTATTCTTCCTACCCTGTGACCAGCAGTGTAGGTAACCTTGGGCTCAGAGGGACAAGGAGTAGGAACAGTTGCTGCCACCCTGCAACTAGTGCGTGAAAGGAGCCAGCAATGTGGAACAGAGGAGTCTGTGCAAGGTCCAGGAAGGGCCAGCAGTGCACGAGACTGAAGCAGCTTCAAGCTGTCTCCATCTGACAACACCACAACAACTGGGCGAGCGATCAGAGACAATCAGGGTAAGGAGACCTGCTGGGAGGAGAGGCTTTCAGAAAGCTGCTGGCTGAAGACTCTGGTCCCAGCCTCTACATCCAGAGGCGAAGATGAGCCTTGCACCCAGCACGAACACTGCTGCAGACTTGGTGGGGTTGCCCAGCACAGATCTGGGCTTGAACTCGGACACTGCTATGGAACTGTGAGCAAAGGGGAAGTTTTCTTCTTCTTTCTCTCTTTGTTGTTTGTCTCATTTCATATTTCTGATGAGTATTTTTAGGAGGTGTCCTTAGGTTTTGACCCTGACTGTTTACTGTATTCTATCTGTCCTATTTCTTTCTTTCTTCACTTGTCTTGCTGGATTCTTTAGTTATTCATCTCAATGAACATTGTATCCAGTCTTTCTGGTTCAATTGATATTCTTTTGCTTTCTCTTTTATCCTTTCTGTCACTTTTCTAGTTTCTCAGAGCTTGGGTGATCACATTTGTTCTTCAGCCTTGATGCTATTATATTTCTCTTCAATTGTTGCTCTGTTGTGCCCTTTTCCCTCTGGAAGTCTCCCTCCCCTCACAAACACACACAGGGTAAAATCACTACCAACAGAAAATACTGCAAAAATTTCTGGTTTATGCTGGATTTTGCTGTATAACTATTGTCTTGCTACTACAGTTAAAAGTATCAAATTAAGAACTACCACAGTTTGTCAGTTTCTACACTGTGCTTGATTCTATTGTTATTTCCAGTTATACTACTTTAACCAGGATGCCATACCTGGTGTAATCAGTTGTTCACCTTTGTATGAGAGCATGGTGACTGTCTGCAGTTATAACTATCACCATAGTACCATACCAAAGGACTGGGTGCTGGAACAAATACACAGCAACTTCTCATCCCTAATAAACTGGGATGGTAGAATATTGGGATAGATACAAAGACCAAGAGCCTGACATGCCTAGAGGACATCTCTGAGGAATGGGTATTTCTGAGGGAAACCTTGCTACTAGTGATAAAGCTACCTAATGTAAGCAACTTATGAATCAGGTGAGTAAGAGGATCATCCACAGTTGTAGGGTATCGGGCTAGTAACCTGGGCCTGGTCTATGTCCCTGTGTTAAGAAAGAAAGAAAGAAAGAAAGAAAGAAAGAAAGAAAGAAAGAAAGAAAGAAAGAACGAAAAGGAAAGAAAGAAAAAGAAAGAATGTACAACCATCAGCACAGAAAACAAATTAAAATAAATAAATAGAAAATGAAAAACAAAATGCAACCCCAAACCTCCAGCCTGCCCAGAACAAATCTAGGAAACAATGAGACGGAGGAAATCAAAAGCCACTCACCTGAATTTTCTGAAATGATACCAGCAGAAGTTAAAAAAACAGATCAATGAGGCTATAGAGAAAATCATATCAGAAATAATCTCTCAGGTAAAAAAAGGGATGACAACCAAAATACAGGACTTGCTTAGTGAACCAAAGTAGACATAGTCAAAAAAAGATAGAGGAGCTTAGTAAAATGATGACCCACGAATGACACAAATAGAAAAGAAACAGAATCCATGCAGCCTATCCAGACAGATATCCAGGATATTAAAATTTCCATAAGAAATTAGTAAACTGCATAAATAAAAGTGGAGACAAAATATCAGACCTAGAAGACAAGAATGTAGGTAGCAACCATGGAAAGCATGACCTCTTAAAAATAGCAAGGGGCCATGAAAAGCCAATCTGACTGCTGCAAGGTGATGCAAGGAACAACATAAGATTGATTTGAGTTGATAGAAAAGCAGAAGACTGTACAAATGACATTTAAAAAATCTGTTCACAGAAGGAATAACAAAACTTTCCAAACATGGAAAAAGAATTTGACCTACAGATAACAGATACAGAACTATAATTAGCCATCACCAAAATAAATGTATACCTAGACAAATAATAATCAAGATTTCAGAAATTCAGCCTAAAAACAAATACTAAAAACTGTTAGAGAAGAGAAATAAATCACCTATAAAAGAAAGCCCATCAGTATCATAGCATACTTCTCAGCATAAAACACTTAAGTCAAGGAGAGCTTGGAGCAAAGTATTTCAATCTGGATAGAAAGCAATCTCCTATCCAGACTGATATACTCTGCAAATCTTTCAGAATCAAAGAAGAAATAAGATACTTCCAAGACAAAGAACAACTGAAGAAATTCATGAATACCAAAACAGCTCTATAAAATGTTTTGAGGATATCTGAGAAATAACAAAGACCACAATTCCAAGGACACCAATAAAATCAATCCATCAGGCAAGGCAAGCAATCAAATGGAGGGAAAAGATAGGGAATCAATTACAGTAAAATACATATCAGTTATAGCAATCAATGTAAATAGTCTCAATTCACCAATCAAAAGAAACAGACTGGCTGAATGGATCAAGAAACAAGATCCAATAACTCACTGCATATAAGAAACACACTTAACTAAAAAAGAAATTCACAGATAGAAAAGTCAAAGAATGGAAAATAATGTTTCACGCAACAGAGACCTGGAAAACAGCAGGGGAGCTATTGTGTTTGGAAATAAAGTGATGGTCAAACCATCACTGTTCAAAAGAGACAAGCTCACTACATATTTGCTAAGGGAAAGCATCAAGAAGAAGAGATAACAGATATAAATACATATGTACCAAGTACTGGTGCATTCAACTTTATAAAATAAATATTAGCAGACAAAAAAAATATCACAATTGTAATGGTGGATCTCAATACACCGCTGTCACAAATAAACAGATCAACTAGCCAAAAAATTAATAAAGAAATATCAGAATTGAACCAAATCTATGAGCAAGTAGGCTTAGTAAATGTCTACAGTGTTTCGACCCATAACATCAGAATACACATTCTTTTCACTATGAATGGGATGTTCTCCAAAATAAACCATATACTAATTCATAGAATATGCTTAAGTAACTAGAAAGGAGTTGAAATTATCTCATGCGTATTATCAGACCATAATGCAATGTAAATGGAAATCAATGGCAAAAGAAACCTTGAAAACTACATAACACATGAAAATTAAGTAACACTCTCTTGAACAACCAATGAGTCACAGATGAAATTAAAGGAGAAATGAGACAGTTTCCATGATTAAATAATGCTAACACAACATACTGTAACTAATGGGGCACAATGAAAGCAGTCCTATGAGGGAAACTTATAGTGGTGAATACCCACTTATAGTAGTAACAATGAGCTCAAAGAAACCACTGAATGTTGGACTTCAAGCTTCTAGAAAAAGATGAGCAAGTCCAGCACAAAGTTCATATGAAAGAGGAAATTATGAAGATCAGAGCAGAAATTAATGCAACTGAAATGAAGAAAACAATACAAAGAATTCAGGATCCAAGAGGAATCAAGATGATATAAAAATTCTAAATAAACCAGTATTAGTCAATGAAATTGAAGATGTATTTAAAAACCTATCAACAAAGAAAAGCCCAGGTTCTGAAGAATTCACTGCCGAATTCTATAAAAAATTTACAGAAGATCTAATGCCATTACTCTTCTAACTTTTTACTAAAATTGGAAGGGAAACAAGCCTGCCAAGTTCATTCCTGGAAGCAAGTGTTATCCTCATACCAAAAGCAGAAAAGAATCCAATCAAAATAGAGAAATTTAGATCAATCTCCCTAATTTGAGATGTAAGAATCCTCAGTAAGGACTGGCAAGCAGAATGCAGCCAATCATCAAGAAGATAATATACCAGGACCAAGTAGGATTGATACCAGGGATGCAGAGATGGTTCAACACTTGGAAATCAATAATTGTAATACACCCTATCAACAGAACCAAGGACAAAAATCACATGATCATTTTAATAGACACAGAAAAAACATTTGAAAAATTCTACCACACATTCATGATAAAAACCCTATAGAAAATTAGAATAGAAAGTATTTATCTCAATCTGATAGAAGCTATCAAAACAACAACTAACGTTATACTAAATGGACAAAAAAAATGAAAGCTTTCACTCTAAATTAAAGAACAAGACAAGGATGTCCACTATCACCACTCCTATTCAAGGTGTAGTTCTGGAGACATTAACCAGAATAGTTAAACAAGAGAGAAATAAAAGGAATAGTGATAAGAAACACAAGAGTTTAAAACATCATTATTTGTAGATGACATGCTACTCTACATAGAAGACCCCAAAAACTCCACTAAACCACTTCTAGATCTAATAACCAAATTAAGTCCTCTAACTAGATTAAAATCAGCATTCGAAAATCAGTAGCCTTTCTTTATACAAATAACAAATTTCTGAGCGAGAAACTAGGAAAGCCACATCTTTCACAGTAACACTGAAAAAGATGATATAATTAGGTATCAATCTAACAAAGGAAGGAATCAATCTTTACACTGAAAACTACAGTACTCTGAAAAAGGAGATTGAAGAGGGAATCAGAAAATGGGACAGGATGTGGTGATGTGCTGTAATCCCAGCACTTGGAAGACTGGGGCAGGAGGATCACTGCAAAGCTGAGGCCAGTCTGGGCCATAAAATGAGTTCAAGGTCAGCTTGAACTGCATAGTAAAATCTTGTCTCAAAAAGAAAAAAAAAATTATCCTCTGCTTGTAGGTAAGAAGAACCAACACTGTGAAAATGGACATACTTCCAAAATTGTTATACAAATTTAGTGAAATCCCAATCAAAATACCATCAACACACCTCACAGAACTAGAGAAAACAATCCTAAAATTTACTTGGAACCTAAATAGAGCTAGAATAACAAAAAACAATAGTCAGCAACAAAGGCAAGGCAGGGGCCCTCACAATCCTCCACTTGAAATTATACTACAAAGCTACTGTAGTAAAAAAAAAAAAAAATCAGCATGGTACCGGCAAAAAACGGACCTGAAGATCAGTGGGACAGACTAGAAGATGCAGACACAATTCCAAACTCACTCAGCCACCTTATCATTGACAAAGTGGCCAAACACCCTCACTGGAGAATGACAACTAGTGACACCATTAAATAAACGGTGCTGGCCAAACTAGCTTTCCACACTGCAAAGACTAAAACTGGTCTTTCATTATGCATACTCCCCTAAAATGGAAATGGCTCAAAGATCTGAATATTAAAACAGAAACATTGCTATAGATTTGTTAAAGGGACTCCAAGTTTGTCAAAAAGGGAAATAAGAAAGTAACATACATGTAATGTTAGAGTTCTAAAGAAACTCTATAAACTATGTATAAAAATCTATTTTTCAAAAATTGATCTTAAACTACTATCTGGCTTTTCAGATAGTAATTTTCAGATAAGTAAATAAATCACCCTTTGTCTGAAGAATGAGATGATTTGTCTCATGTTAAAGCCAAATAAGTGGATTTTATTTTATTTAGGCCAACCATTTGATTAGTACAGTATCTCTTTGCCAATTAAATGTGTTAGTTCTGTGTCACTCATGTTACCTTGGAATCGGCTGGTAAAAATATTTGAATCAGAAAAGTAGAAATTTTGTGCTAACTTGGTGAGTACGGTAGCTATATACTCAACTCTTTCTCCCCCACCTTCTCTTACTTTTTTGTTTAATGATCTTAGCCAACAGCTTTGTCTTATAGAGAGAGAGTTGTTTGCTTTGGAACAAGAGTATATAAAAAAGATATTAAGCATTTCCTTTCTCAGTTTTTACTCATTTTAAGTAAAGAACCCTAAAATCTCCAGAGTAAATTTTTAAGATTTATAGTTCTGAAAATTGCCAGTTTAAAAGCATACAAGCAATTATTTCTGAATCACATTAGAAATTATAGACATGTTTACAAGTTTTTTGATAGTCTGATAGTACCATAGATGGAACAAAAATCTTTTACAGTAGAAACTTTTGTTTACAACTGTGTTCTTTTTCTACAATATCACTGCTTTTTCTTTAAAGAAATTATTAAATACAATCCCTAAGGATATAATATGTTCTGGTGCTTGGAACAGTATAACAAAAATGTAAAACTCCAGGTTCTATTTTCTAGCTTTGCCCACAGGATAGGTCGCAAGTTCAGTTAAAAATTCCCCGTTAAAAACTATAGAAGTTTAATTACTATTTATTCTCAAAGGCACTTAATTACCAGCAGGGAAGTTGATGCTATTTAGTGCTCCTCAGATCAAAGCATTTTAAACATGCACCATTTCAACAGCATACAGGAGCAAAACCAAGAAATTGCCTTTTATGTGAGAGGTTCATTTCCTTCTCATTACGGTTTTTTTTCTCACAGCGCATGAGTAACCTAGATACTGAAGCTGAGATGTACAAAGAGCACACATTTGAGAGAAAATTATTTTCTTTGCCTGTTTTGTTTTCTGCATAAAAGGAATTGCAGATATTTTGCAGATGAAAAGTTTTACTTAAACAATGATTATGGAGGAGGAGTTATATTTTAACAAGATCGCAGTAGTCATTGTCAAAAGCTTTTAGTTAAAGGGCAGTGAAATAGATAAAACACAAGGCTTAAAGTGGAAACAGAGTGCTTGCTTTGAGACATAGTCATTGATGGTTTGAGTGTTCTTTCTTATGCTACTGATATAGAGGAACAAAACTCCCAACCTACTATATATCTGGTACAAGTTTGTGTTCTCTTAAATTGAAGAAAGTATTTTAGGAATAGCATAGGTTAAGAACAAAATATATTTTTTGAGGGAAAGAAGGTTTCTTTTTGAGAGAGAAACAGAAGGGGTCCCAAGTGGGTCGCTAAAGGCTGTCCTTTTAGGGACTTTCATAGAGCAAAGCCATGAGGTGAGATGGGTTCAGAATGGAAACTCGCAAGGTGGGCATAAGGTGGGACAGAGCTATGGTCGACCAATAAGATTAACTGCTCAGGTAAAAAATGATTAAATTGGAGACAAATGCAGAAGCTAGTCAAGCAGCAAGTGGGCATGCATACAGAGCAGGGATTCTTCCTGTAAGGGGTTGGGATGGTGACTCTTGGTTTTCTCAGGGAGATAGAGAACTACTTAGAATATCAGTCTTTAGGATGTGGGTGCATTTATTTGGTCTTTTGTCTTGAAGCCTGGTGTCGATGTCCGCTCCCGGCCGGCAGGAAGGACACACGACAAAGTCTGGCAGTGGACAACCTTTTCTTTTATTTTTCTTCTCCGTACAGCCTGCCCTGGGATCGCTCCCAGCCGAAGCCTCCTTTGGTCCGCTCCCCGCGGTTCCTTCTGGGCTTCTACTTCCGGGCTTCTTCTTCCCCCCCAGGGGTGGCACCAGTATATATACGGATACAGTGTCCAATCATGTTAAAGTGAGCAAGGCAAGCTGATTGGCTAACATCATCAGTTGCCAGGCAGACTATATTGTTGAGCGGGTTGCTTACGCGGTAAGCAGGAAACTAACGTGCTCGATGGGAGGGGTAATCTACCTCAGGCTTTACTCTTTACTACAGGCCTCACGTCCGCCAAGTGAGGCGACCGGGCTCGGGGCTGCGGCTCCCAACATCTCCCCCTTTTTTATTTTTTATGAATGTGCGCATCGTAGCCCTTCCTGGACTGGGTGCAGAGGCTTATGCCCTATGCGTAGGCCCACCGTAGGTCCTTGGCTTAGACCCTGGTCGGCCGTCCCATGGTCTGCCAAGGCCCTGAGGCCCTCGTCCTTTTTCTAGGGCCAGGCACAAACTGGACGGAACCTGGATGCACACAAGCTTGCACTCATTTCCTCTCCGTAAAGAAATCCCCTCGGAGAGAAATTTAGACCTGGGCAGCATCTAACAGTCCAGCGGCTTACGTGCAGGATGGGGTAGGGCCTGGCTTAGGTTGAGTCGCACCGGGGGAGTACGCTCTTACCCGTCATTGACTCTCCTACCCAGCTATGTCATAATTTTTTAGAGGAGGAGTGTGGGAAGCTCACCGTCCCTAGACTCGGTCGTAGGCTAGGCGAGCGAGCCATGCATATGCCTGAGGATCTTTTTGTCCATTTCGGGCTACCGCTATTTCTATTCATCTTGTTGGTTGGTCTGTGATGGATCTCCGGTAGGGCAGGTCTGATCTTCAGTCGAGGGCTTTGTCGCCCGTGTCAGTCTCTCCGGTACCCACAGTGGTTCTCGTCCCGATTCCTGTGGGAAAACACAAACCGCGCCTCGGTTCCAGCTGACCACTGGATCCGGGCCCATCCATTGTCCTGTCAGGACATCTTTCCACTTCACCCACCCTTTATGGTTGGGGGAAGGGTTGCAGTGCTCCACAGCTGGGGAGCGATTATCATTATTTAAATTTAAAAAATTGTGTGTGAATAGTGCCATGGATAATCGTGCCTTTGGGGCCAGGCCTTGGCCTACTCCCCCTTTTTGTTTTTGTAAAATTTCTTTGAGGCTTCTATGAGCCCTCTCAATGATTCCTTGACCTTGGGGATTGTATGGGATACCATGTTTTAATTGAACCTCCATCATTTTGCAGAACTCATTGAAGGCTTTGCCTATATAGGCTGGTCCATTATCAGTTTTTAATATTTTTGGTTTGCCCCATGCGGCCCAAGCTGCCAGGCAATGATTGATCACATTAGACACTTTTTCACCTGTTTCTGCTGTTGCGAATATGACGTGAGAACAGGTGTCTGTGGAAACATGAACATATTTAAGAGTCCCAAACTCCTGTATACGTGTGATGTCCATCTGCCAAACATCACCAGGGATCAAACCTCGAGGGTTTACTCCCATCGGTATGGCAGGTTTGTATGTGGCACAGGAGTCACATAGTCGCACGATATCTCGTGCATCTGCTCTGGAAACATGGAAATGGTTTGCTAGTGTCCTGGCATTGACATGAAACTTATCATGGAAGGCACGGGCTCGCTCGATTGGTGTTAGTAAGGTAAAAATCCATAACGGGCGAGTGGCAGTATCAGCAGCCGCATTCCCCTGTGCCATAGGCCCTGGCAGGGATGTATGTGCTCTTATGTGGGTGGTGAAGACCTTATGGTGTCTGTTCTGAAGCAATGTCTGGATAGACAGGAACAGCCCAGCCACTGTGGAAGTGGATCTAATTAAACCGGCAGTCTCAAGCACTTGCATAGCATTGACCACATACCTAGAATCGGAGACAATATTAATGGCTTCTGAGAACCGTTCAAGAATCATTTTAACGATCTGCAGTTCCACCACCTGAGGCTGATCAGGTTCAAATTGTATGGTAACCGGGGGCTTGCCTAGGATCACATAGGCGCCTATCCCCGTCTTGGAGCCATCTGTATATATTGTAGTTGCTGGGACTAATGGCTCAGAGGCAGTAACCTTTGGAAAAATTATAGGGTGCTGAGTGACAAATGACAAGATAGGGTCTTTAGGGTATTGATTGTTTATATCCCCATGGAAAACACATCTCAGAATGGCCCATGTATCTATGCAGGCAGCCAGGGTCTTGATCTGGCTGGCGGTATAGGGTACTCGGATGGCTTGTGGTCCTGAGCCAAAATGTTGGACAGCTCTATCATGCGCTTCAAGGGCCAATGAAGCGACTGCCTCCGGGTAATGCTCTATGACTTTTGCAGGTGAGACCTTAGGGTGTATCCACAGTAATGGTCCTTTCTGCCAAATCACCGCTGTGGGCTGTAGACTAGTCTGTAGCAAACAGACATCAAAGGGTCGCCCTGGTTCAATTCTGAGTAAGGTAGCCCCACCTAAGGCTTTTTCCACTCTCTGTAAGGCAGCTCTTGCCTCAGGAGTGAGCCTCCTGTGGGAGGCTATATCTGGGTCTCCCTTCAGAAGGTCGAACAGGGGTTTGAGATCTGAATTTGGTATATGTAAATATGGCCTAATCCAATTAATGTCTCCCAATAGCTTTTGCATGTCATTTAGGGTCCTAACGCCATCCATCCTAATGGTGACCTTCTGCGGAGAGACTAGCATAGGGGAGATTCTCGCGCCTAAGTAGGTCACCATTTCTCCTCCCTGAATCTTGTCGGGGGCAACATGCAGATTAGCTTGTCTCAGGGCCTCGACCAACTGGCCGAGCATATTATTTAGCATGTCTGGGTCCCTGCCGCTGAGCAAAAGGTCGTCCATGTAATGCACACATCTTATCTTGGGAAAGGATTTCCGTAGGGGGGCCAGTAGGGAATCAAGGTAAATCTGACACATAGTGGGACTGTTGGCCATACCTTGGGGCAACGTTACCCACTCGTATCTGAGATCAGGGCTTTCTTGGTTAATGGTGGGTAAAGTAAAGGCGAACCTATGAGTGTCCTCTGGGTGCAGGGGGATTGAGAAGAAACAGTCTCTAAGATCTATAACATAAACTGGCCAGGACTGAGGGATGGCTGAGAGAGCTGGCAGCCCCCTCTGGACCGCCCCCAGGGACTGCATCTGCGCGTTGACCGCCCTTAGATCATGGAGCAGCCTCCACTTGCCAGACTTTTTCTTAATTATAAAAATGGGGGTGTTCCATGGGGAGGTCGACGGCTTAATGTGTCCTAATCTAAGTTGTGCACTGACTATTTCTGACAAGGCTAATAGCTTCTCCTTAGGCAGGGGCCACTGAGGTACCCAAACCGGATCATTTGATTTCCAGGTGATTTTGATCGAAGTGGGTAGGAGAGCTTCTTCAGCGGCCCCTAAGAAAAACCCAGCCCTTGCCTACCTTTTTTGTTCTCTACTGGTATTGGGGATGTCCGACCCTGTAGGGCATTGCCCAAGCCTTTGCCGGGGGTATATCCCTGGTTCCTGAGTATATCCTTAGCCTGGGGGGAGCAGTTTGACGTAAGCGTGACATCCATCTGAGTGAGGATGTCCCTTCCCCATAGAGACACTGGCAACTGCAACACAAATGGTTGGAAATGGCCCTGATGACCCTCCTCATCGCACCAGAGCAGGGTTGAAGCACTAACCTGAGGAGCTGACACCATCCCTAGGCCCTGCAGCGTGTTATCTGCAGTGTTGGTGGGCCAGTTGGAAGGCCAATCCTTTCTGGAGATAATGGAACGGTCAGCTCCTGTGTCTAGGAGCCCTGTTATATTCTTGCCATTGACCTTAAGTGAGAGCATGGGCCTTTTACCAAGTGTCATATGGAGTCCCTCAAAGACTTCCCCTGAGGAACCGAAACCTTGACTTTCTCTAATTTTCTGCTTTGAGGGGAATCTCTTGTGGAGACTGGGGAGCAGCAAGAGCTGCGCTATCTTGTCTCCTTTATTGATTACCATAGTACCCACAAGAGATTGAACCATAATTTTAATATGTCCTGTGTAGTCTGAGTCTATGACCCCCGGGACTACTATGAGACCCCGAAGGGCCGTGGAGGATCTCCCGATCACCAGACCCACGGAATTTTCGGGTAACGGTCCCTTAAAGGTGGTTTCAACCACTTGAACACCCATATCAGGCACTAATATAAGTCCGGAGGCGACACTGAGGTCCACACCTGCTGACCCAGGGGTGGCCCTTGTTGAAGGCTGCCACCCTGAGCTGTCCTGTCTCTGGGGCGGGGGCCCGCCTGTGAAGGGGGCCCCCTCTGGCCGTTTTTTGGCTCTGTAGCATCTCGTCCACAAATACGGTTGCCCTGAGCATCAAAGACCGACCTACACTCCTCAGCTTTGTGTGATCCCTTCTTGCATCGCCCACAAACATATGGTTTTTCATTCCTAGGGCGAGGCCTAGCATCTGCATTGTTTGGGCAATGACGTTTAATGTGTCCTGGCTCCCCGCAGGCAAAACACCCTTTAGCCTTACATTCCCCTTCTAACCCGCGAGGTCCCCTCTGCTGTACAGCCGCGGCCAGGAGAGCAGCCACTCCCGAGTTGGAGAGCGGCCCCCCTATCTCTCTACATATCCTAATCCAGGCGTTGAGGTCCTTGTTCTTATGGGGAGCTATCGCTGCCTTGCACTCCTTTGTACATTGCTCGAAAATCAGCTGCCTTACCAGCGGTCGAGCCACTCCCGGATCAGAGAATATCTTATCGGCAGCATCTTGCATTCGGGCCACAAAGTCAACAAATGGCTCTGTGGTACCCTGAATTATTTTTGAAAGACACAAGGAGGCTGTTCCGGCACCACTTACTTGCTTCCAGGCGCGGAGCCCTATGGCATTGATTTGTTCATAGACAGCGCCGGGGAACTGAGTCTGATCATCAGCGTGCCGACCTTCTCCCATAAGCATTTCCTTGTTCCACCCCCGGTTTCCCCGATTGGCGTTTCTCTCAGCCTGCTCTGCAGAGAACTCTGCGTACCAGGCTTGCCAATCCAGGTAACTGCCCGAGGGCAGACACGCCTTTGCCAGCTGAATCCAGTCCGCGGGGGTGAGGGGCCCAGAAGACAGATTCTCCAGCATGGCAATGGTGTAAGGCGCAGTCGGCCCAAAGGTTGTAACTGCATTTTTAAGTTCTCTAATCTGCTTTATCTCAAAAGGCTCCCATGCATTGCGTCCCTGGCCCATAGCTACTTGTACAGGAAATATCCCGTAGGGGCCACTATCTATCCCAGGTGGATGTACCTCATGAGACAAGCGTCCCCCCTGCCAAAGCCGCCTGTAAAAATACCGACCCGCCGGCGGCGGAGCATAAGACGGCGGCCGTGATTGGGCGGAAAATGGGGGCCCGTGCATCACTTCCTGTTCTGGCGAAAGGGGAGGGAGCTCCCAGGCGGCCGCCTCGTGGCGAGGGATCGCCTCCCTCTCGCGCCGGGGAGCGCTCAGGAGCTCTCTACTCCTCCGCAGACCAGGTTGAGCAGAGCGCAATTCGCGGCGCAACGCTGGAAAAGAACCCTGTGACTCCTTATCGAGCGACTTGGGCTCCTGACAGCTGGTCTCTTTGGCCTCCTTGCCATTCAACTTTCCCTCGTCCTCGGAGTCAGATGACTCTGAGGCTAGAGCCCCATCCTCCTCCTTAGCATCTTTGTTCCCCTTGACGGGCCCCTCTCAGGAGCTCCCTGACTGGGCCTGTTCGAATACCCTGCGTACTTTTGTAAGCTCTTGAGAGCTTTCTCCACAACCACCCTCGCTCTTAGTGTTGATACCTAGCATGTTTCCCATCTTTTAATATGTTACTCACCGCGTGAGGCCCAAGGAATCCGCCACTTACGCGTGAGCCTGAGGGGAGTCTAAAAGCCCTGTAGGTGCGCGCCACCCAGAGCCCAGGCTTATCCCCAACTCACCTGTCTCGCAGCTCTGTACTGGAGCGTTGTCCGCTGTCACGTCTCGGGGGTGATCAGTCCCCGTGCGGGCCTCCAAATGTCGATGTCCGCTCCCGGCTGGCAGGAAGGACACACGACAAAGTCTGGCAGTGGACAACCTTTTCTTTTATTTTTCTTCTCCGTACAGCCTGCCCTGGGATCGCTCCCAGCCGAAGCCTCCTTTGGTCCGCTCCCCGCGGTTCCTTCTGGGCTTCTACTTCCGGGCTTCTTCTTCCCCCCCAGGGGTGGCACCAGTATATATACGGATACAGTGTCCAATCATGTTAAAGTGAGCAAGGCAAGCTGATTGGCTAACATCATCAGTTGCCAGGCAGACTATATTGTTGAGCGGGTTGCTTACGCGGTAAGCAGGAAACTAACGTGCTCGATGGGAGGGGTAATCTACCTCAGGCTTTACTCTTTACTACAGGCCTCACGTCCGCCAAGTGAGGCGACCGGGCTCGGGGCTGCGGCTCCCAACAGCCTGGCCCACAGCAAGAGGTATCAGTCTCCCTGACAGTTGCAAGGTATCTGGACTTCTGCGCTGGCTCCTTGCAGGACCTAGCCCTATCTGACTAATATTTCTGTCTAACTCAGCTGCTTGCAACAGTACAATAGGCTTTGGTTATTTATCATGTTTATATATTTTTTTGACCAATTTGAGTCTTCATATAAGTGGACACAAGTTTGTTTGTTTTTATTTTTTTAAACAGGGACAATTATGTGGGACCTTTGAACTATTTAGCCCATAGACATATGAAAAACTAGGCATTATAATTTTTCCATGTTCTTCCACTTTTCAGCCCTTCAGAGCAGGGAGGACCCTAGGATTACTTCTGTTTTCCACATCTCTGAGTCACTCCACCTTCTATTAGTGGCTGTATTAGTTCAACAGTGTTTCATGACAGCTTTCACAGTTCATTATTGATGAATGTTTCACTTTTATCTGTAGAATTACTTTGCCAACAAATCTGCTGTGAAGTTAATTACCTGGCAATTTTTAAAGTATAAAATTAAAAGAAATGGCCTTTGCTGTTAAACTGTCATGCAGACTCACTTTTGACATTACAGGATAACAACAGATTCCTTTGATAACTAAGCCAAGCAGGTCAGCATCTCCCTGACTTTCAAATGGTTGATGAAATATTCACAAGACTAAAATCTGGCAGAATCTGAAACCCATAGCTCTGCAATTTGGCTGTGTGTGATTTGTGGATTGTTCATATTCTTTGAGCCTGGTTGAAAAAAATGTTTGTGTTTTGACCTGCTGAGTTCCTAACATTTAAAAGAGAATAAGTGACTTCCACAAATCATGACACCCCAGGCAAAAAAGCTTTGAGGGTCCTGCAGCAGAGGGCTAGAGACACTTGGCCTGAGGCACAGCACAGGGTGGCACTGTTAGGCCCATGCTTCACGGACAAGGACATTCAGGAGAAACGGACTCTGCTTACGGGGTGAGGACTCCCGTCTGTCCTACCTTGCTGAAGTTTGTAAGGCAATTCTAAGATTCGTTCAATTAGAAAATTTCCATATGCTGAAAGAGAAAGCAGACACATAATCTCCATCTTAGAGTGGTCAGATTTCCTGAACAAAAATACATGACATTTGGTAAAGTCTGAATTCAGAGAGTAAGTGCCAGGTGTCTTTTATCTGGAAACCTTACATTTGAGTTTTTACCCCACATAGATGTTTTACTTAGTAGTATTATATGTAGTAAATTTGGGGGGAATTCATAAATCCAGTACAGATTACATATTGTTTTCTTTTAGTTAATACCACTTAATTTAGTGTGGGATACATTTAGTGGGCAGTTTTGAGAGTTTTTATAAACATCTCAAGGCATTGTTTCCAAACTTGGGCACCTATTGTAAGCAGCTCTTCTGAGGCAGGAGGAAGGGAGGAAGGGGCGTGGCAGAATACAAGCAGCCGGAAAATGCCAGGGTTGGTTTTTAGAAAGAACAGGGAAAGCCCTCACTGGAAGCTTCCACCACCTCTGATGGGCTCTTTGTTGCTGCTGCTTGCCATGCTTCCCATGGCCAGGGGATTTTATCAGCTCTTTGCATTTTGTAGCTCCAGCTTCCAGTCTTATCTCACTTTGCCTTCCAGTTTCTAGTTATTTCATTTGTTCAGACCTTTGCTTTATGTCTCACTATCAGCTCTAGAGAACTAACAAAGCTCACTGAGGTGTGAGGAAGATGGCCTTGATGTCCCCTAGGTTGACTACCTTTAGATGGCTTCTTCCTGATGACAGGTCCCTGATTTCCTTTTCTTGGAGTATTGTTGAAGAGCATGTGCAACTGTAACCTCTTCCTGTCCCTTTGATAGGTAAGTGTTCTCTTCACCTTGTTCCCCATTTCCCATCTCTGTGCGTGTGTGGGGAGCAGGGGAGGAAAAGCATAGCTTCAATAGGAGACAATTACGAAATGGATGCTTCGTCACACTGATAACACCTCCCCAAAAACCCTCCACTATCTCCACTCTCCTTACACAGTGCTTATAAATTTTCCTGTCTTGTTTTTGTGGAGTTGAGTCTTTCTTTCCTGCTGCAGTAGCCAGTATAACATTTTCCTACTATTTTTAGTGAATATTCAACATGTTACCATTTGGCTCTAGATGTTTTGAAAGAACTCATGTTCCCAGAGGTGAGGCTTTTGGAAGAAGGTTTGGACCATGGATGGGTTAGCACCTGGCCTGCTGTTTAGAGATGGAGCCTGGTTGTCACTAGGAGTGTGACCTGGAAGTGTTTATTTCTCTTCCTGTGCCTTGCTTTTCTCCACTTCCTGCTGCCCTGATGCGAGCAGCTTTCCTCCTTGTAGACTCTTCCTCAGGGCCGTTTCCTGCCTGCAGCCTACTAAATGTGGACTGAAAGTGCTGAACTGTCAGCCTGTTGAGTATTTTGTCCCAAAGGCCAGGAAAGTGACTGAGGCACACTGCTTTGCTACTTTGATAGGGAGGATAAGGCCAGGTTATGATACTTTATTAAATTCTTCTGGTGATTCTGATAATGATTCAAATTTGACAGTGACTTTTTCCTTTGGTTACATAGTTTTTCTTTTATTATAAAACATCACAGTAACATGTCTTGAAAGTTTTAATTAGAGGGGAAATATATAATGCCCTGAGGAATGGTATTCCTTCACTTCAGTGGCATCTTTTTAAATTGAAAAAATAGTAAAGTGAGTTATTCCTCACTGTGCTTTGTCCTTATCTCCATCTGTCCTTATGTCCATCTGTAATGCTTCTCAGCCTTTAAACCTAACTACTTGATTCCTGAGGAACATGGCTTAGGTCTTTCCAATAATGAAATTCATTCTAAGGAGGTGGGGAAATGGGGTGTGATAAAAAAGAGGAGTGCAAAATATGTCAAAGTTCCTTCTTGGTTCTGCCTTCCTCAGCCCAGTCCCTTACAGAGAAAACGTGCTTTGGTATACTTGGGGTATCCCTTAGTTTGTCTGGGTGAGTTCCTCAACAAGGAGATAATGTTCTACTCATTTTTTTGTTTGTTTTCTTCCCACCATGGAAATAAGTAAAAGCCTGATGTTACAGTTTATAACTGTGTGTCACTCCAAAGTCTCATGCCACATAGGTGGACAGGTGATTGAATCGTGGGAGTGTGATACTCATCTGGAGCTGAGTCCTCTGATGAACTAAGTTTATAGCTAACTGTGATGTTGGGAGGAGAAGTCTGGTAGAGGAGGAGGTCTTTGGGGCTATGCATTTAAAAACAAATGCAATGATGACTTTTGTTTCAGATTAACCTCTTCTTGAACTGAATGTTTTAAAAAGAGCTTTATTTATTATAAGCTTTTGATGAGTAGCATGTACTAGTTACTAAGGGCTGGGCTCCTGGTGGCTCATGGTTTTTGCAGATGTGCTTTGCACAAATTCACCCAACTACTCCTCTAGCCTGAAGTAAAGGACAAGAAACACTGTCAGTGTTTGCTTTGCATGATAGTGAGATTATAAAATTACCATGCAAGTTATGATAGTACAGAATCGTTGTATTAAATCATGCAGACTAAAACATTCTGAATGGAAACTAATCATCGTTTAGAGTAGTGGATGGACAGAAGAGGAAGTAAAGGAGAAAGATTCTCACATAAGCCTATATTCTTCATTTTTCTAGAACAGAGTATTTATTATACAGGCTATTCTGTGTCCTATAGGCTTTTTTTTTTTCTTAAACAGTATCCTTGATGTCAGTAGAAAGTTCAACAGACAAAAAGACATGGCTAAGTGTCTCTGGGGGCAAAATTGTCCTATCCTGAGAATCATTGTACCGGATAAAATATCTAGAATGCTTTCTCAGATAATCATAAATCATTGTCTTTGTATACATGATTGTGCTTGTAGTTTTCCATTACTACAACAAATACTTGATGGAATCAACCTGTAACAATAAAAGATATTTTTAGCTCATGACATTAGGTGTTCCAAGTCATAATTAGGTGGTGCCATTGCTTTTAAGTCATAATGGTATGGTGGGGAGTGGTAATGGTGGGGAGTGCATGATGGGACAGAGCCACTCAAATAGGGGTTAAAAAGAGAAATACAGGGAGAAAAGGGGCTGAGTTTCTGCTTTCCTCTGCAAAAACACACCCTCAGCGACCTGAAGAGCTCCCACTGGGTCTCACTTCCTAAAGGTTCTACCACTGCCCAGTAACAGCAACCCAAGGAACAAGCCTTTGCCACACAGACCTTTGGAGGATCCTTGTGATCCATTTAGCAGTCAGTAAGGTTTCATTGGAGTGGTCTATAAATTAAGGACCAAGAAATAGTGACTTTCACATAGAAGTATTAAAGAAGCAGCCATGGTGACTTGAATATCATCTGCTTATGGAACAGCTTGCAGGGGTATTTCTGGATTGCTTTAGTCTTGTTGAAATGTGTGAACAGGAAAACAGCAGTGGTTGATCTCTTTCTCAGCCTCGGTTTGTTAGGACGTCTTCATCCGGGGTGGTACTGCACACCTGCATTCCCATCTATTGGCATTGGTTTGTAGAAATTAAGCCTTAATTAAAGACTGCATATGAATGAGACTTGCTGGCACATGCCCGTCATCCTAGCATTCTGGGAGGCTGAGGCAAGAGGGTCCAAGTTTGAGCCCAATCTCTGAAACTTAGTGAGATCCTAAAAATACAAAAACTGGGTTATAACTTAGGGCAAAGGCCCCTGGGTTAATCCCCAGTACTATAAAACAAAACAAAGTACACAAAACAAACAAAAAGACCCACGAACTCAAAACCCAAGACCCAAACTCAAAAAACTGTGTAGAGATAGTGATTTAATAAGAGTATATTAAAAATAATCTTTATACAAAGGTCCATATATAGCAACAACAATTCTTTGTGTCATTGAAGGATACTGTATCTCCATCTAGACATAACAGAAAACATCTGGACACATTTCTTTTTTCTTTACAGAGGCTCTAAGTTACATGAGATTTCCTAGATTGGGTTATGAATCCTGAAAAGACTGTTTCCTGCTTTCCAGAAACCCATTCTATAAATTATTTACCATTTTAATAGAGACTCTTCCTTTAAAGTACGTCACATAGCATCTAGTGCCAAACTGTCCCCTGAA
Organism: Cavia porcellus; assembly: GCF_034190915.1. Taxonomy (NCBI): domain Eukaryota; kingdom Metazoa; phylum Chordata; class Mammalia; order Rodentia; family Caviidae; genus Cavia; species Cavia porcellus. Next base: position 3,928,119 of record NW_026947493.1, read on the forward strand.
CTAGCCTAGAAAAGTAGCTAAGGTCTGGTACTTTCATAAATACTAATTGCTTGTCTGATTTTGAAACAGCATTAGGAAACCAAAGACATGCACATTAATTTTAATTATCAAAACAAAGACTCTACTTCTCTCTCCTACTTTAATTTCAGACATTGTCAATAATATAAGGAGCTGGAAGTGAAAGGGCTTTCCTTCAACTAAATATTGTGGAGACTTCGTGGCACATCTTTTATGATCCAGTACAGAAGTCTTAAATGAGAAATGTAATCTGCACAAATTGTTCGTGGGACATTCTCACGAGGAGGACAATCAAAGGAAAAGAGCTACTTCCTTCCAGGCTTGCAGAGGGTGAGACAAGGGAATGTCTGGGTCTCTCTAGTGCCTTTGGCCCAGAGAGCAACAGTGGAAATCACCACAACCAACACGGCAAAGGAAGCCAATGCTGCCCACTGCAGTTGTTCCGATGGGGCAGTGGAAGAGATCGGGCAGTCTTTTCTGAAGAGATGGAGTACAGATTGGCATGGTTATAGTATTTGTTGACTGGGCGTACCTTAACCTTTCCATGTGGATAGGAATAATTATTTGTGCTTTCTTCTTAAAGTTGCTAATCATGGAGAGACCCATGGCCATTTGTCAACTTGGCCATGTAACATCAGTTCTCTTTCTTGGGAGAGAACAAGAGGTCATCGTTTCCTACATATTTTCTCCTTTTTCTTTGGCTCAGGATTTCTGGAAGCTATATTTCAAAAACATATTTAATGTTCCTTTAACTTTTGAATATTTTCATTTCCACAGACTTTGTAGGTGACATCTATTTCCCCATCCCTTGTGCTGGCAAAAGGTTTCATTTGGTCCAATGCCTGGAAGGGGAGCGCTGGGATAGTTATAAAGCTGCCTCATAACTAGGCAATCCTCCATCAGAGACAGGAGATGTGGAGGAAACAAGAGTCATGCTACAAGATGAGTGTTTCAAAGAGATGTTTGCCCAGTCTGGTCTGGGGTTCTGGCTGCAGAGGTTTGTTGAGGTGTCCACCCATCTTCTCCAGGCATTGTACCTCTTTACTCCAAAATGCTTCCTGGGAGTCACAGAGGTGGAGATCTGTGCAGGCAAAAGCCAGGGTCTGATACCCAAAGGACTTCTGGTCCTTCTCCAAGGCCATGCTGCTTCCGTAGTGTGCAAGGTTCTACCCACTCATCCAGAGAAGCATCCAGGATGAGGGGATCACACTTTCATGACACTGCCTAGGCTTCTTCTCAACCTGTGCCCTCCAGAGCCACATGGCCAAGGTAAATCAGAAGCTCAGAGAAGGGTAGCCTGGAAGCCTGCAGATTCAAACTGACCAGTTGGTTGACTGCAGACTGCACTGATGAGGAATAATTCTGATGAGTCTGGGAATCAAGATTGTAATAAGGATGTAAGCACAAGGCATGATGTTGACTGCTCCTGGATGCAGGAGATGGGCGAGAAGATGGTCTAGGTGATGCAACTGGTGAGGAGATGGAAAGGCAGTTGGGGGCCCAGCGAGTGCTCGGTCTGTCCCGTCCAAACACTGACGAAGTAAGAGACAGATCTCCGGGGCCTCAGACCACACTGCTATATGTGTGCTCTTCTGGCATCTTTCACAGCATGTCTTCTTCAATTTTTGATAATAAACTCTTCTACTGGAATCCTATCTTTTTATTTTTATATGCACTAGTTTAGTTAGTTTTGATTAGACCATGACACAAGCTCCAGTTTCCTTTGTTCCATAATGGTGACTCTGTAAGTCAGATTATTTTTTTCTACCTTCTTGAAACTCATCTTCAACAAAGCAGGCTTAGAGTGTATCTTGTTATATAATGAAAGTCCTGAATTGGTTTTTCTTTAGAATAGTCTTCTTTTTTCACAGAAGACTATTTAGTTCTTCTGTATTTCCGCCTACCAGCTGTTTCTGTTTGGAATGTGGATTATCATACCTTTGCAGTATGTTTAGTTTCTCGAATGGATCCAATGAATAAAAATGCTGTATATTCAAATTTATTGCAACTGTGCTTATTAATCCAAATGAGAAAAAATGACTAATTTTGGAATTGTACATGGACTACCATTAAGCATATTGAACAATAGTTTTTCTTAATCATGGTGAATTTGAAGTTAATTCTATTCTTATAAACTGAAATCTAATCTCTGTCTCCAAAACGTGGTTGCAAATTTGATAGAATTTGAGTGTTAGAAAAAACAAGAGATGCTTGCTGTATTTGCATGAAAGCACAAATGTGTGTGTACATCTACACGTTTGTGTACGAAAGAGTTTTGTCCTAGAATAAACTACAGGATATTATGGCGGTGGAAGGCCAAATCAGGGATGTTTACCCTGAGGTCACTTCCTCATTCCCCCTATTACAACTTCCTTTTTCTTTTCCCAGTGCAGGTGAAGAAAATTCCAATTAGCTCCTCGTGCAGGGTCATCAATGCCCACCGTAAGCACCACCCCAGATCAAAGGTTACATATGTCCCATCCCCCCATACCCCAGTCGAAGGAGACAGCCCAGCCGCCGTGCTCCTTACCATGTCCTCACCTCAATAAACCTGTTTTGTACTTTTACTTCTCTATTGCACCAGAATAATCTAACAGTATATACATATACATAGGAAGCTATCAAAATTTTTGAGGTTTACATTTTATTTTAAAGCTTTTATTAGGTTATATTAGTTCTATATATACATATATTCACAGTTACATTGAAAGTCAATCCAATAATTTCACAATATGCCTCATAAAATACCTATTCCTATTTTAAATAAATTACTTTGGTCTTTTAAAAAAGGTTACAAGAGAAGTAATGACTTTGAAAATATTTTATATCCAAAGCACATGCAAAAGCTACTGACAGTACAGTGCAGCGAGCATTCACTTAGAAAGTAAATGCAAGGAAAAGAGGATTTAGCAGACCAACTAACCAAGCAGAGACTGAATTTCAAATTCAGAGAATAAAAGAATGGTTTATTAAAACATGTCAGCTCATCAATTTCCAGTCTCTGCTTTTGAAATAACTGGTGGTTGTCCTTGAGGGGATTTTAGACAGTGGTTCATTTTTTCAGGTCATAAGAATGGGTAAATGGAGAAAAGAAGAACTTCTGCTAATATTTTGTCCCTGATGCTGGTATTTATTAGCATTCTTTGTGTCTCTGCCTCTATTTATGATTCTAGTGTTTGCTTTGTTACACCTAAATTGTAAAAATAATTTTAGTTCATGACCATTTAAAGTGGACCCAACTGAGATCAAATTGAGAGAAAGCATCTTATTGTTTGTTGAGCCAGTGTGATGATAGTCCATAAGGGCATCTATTAGCATACATTGGTATGCAGAGGAGATTATGCTTTAGGTTAAAGCAAAAAGAATTGTTTAAATTTCAGGAACACTTGGGCCCAGGTAGGGAAAATAGGAACAACAGAGGGAGCTGCACTGTGGCTGGTTGTGCCTGTCTGTGCCTATTTGGATTTCTGAGCTTTGATGAGTGAGGTGGAGGAAGGTGCAGAAGTTACTTTCTTGAGGAATGTGATACCTGTACGTCAAGGGAGGCTGCACCTGGGACAATAGCTCAGCAGGGTACTGAGTATGGGAGGCAGCCTGGGCAGAGCTCCTATTCCCCAAGACTCACTGCTACCGGGGGAAGCAGTGGTGACCCAGAGGTCACAGGAAGCCATGACAGCGATTACTGTAAGAAGGCAACCTCCAGAAGGAGGACACAGGGGCAGATAACATGCAGATTTATTCTTTCCCTTTCAGGACCCACAGAAATGCTTGAGCTGGGGCCCTTCCTGGTATCACAGTCCTTCCCTCATGAGCCCATGGGGAAAATGACCAGTGACTTAGGAGCAGTCATTGTTGCACAGGCTGGTGTGATCCAGGTACACCTACAGTGTCTCGATTTATAGTGGTTCAAGGTCTCTGTGATTCTCCTCCTTGAAAGAAGGATTCATCTAATTGCATACAGTTTAAAAATACAAACAACACTTGATTGATATTCACTAATATAATTTTGTTTCTGCAATCTGGGTTAATTATAAAAGCCTAAATATTGATGCATTTAATAAATAGATGAGAAGGAGGGAGATAATGTAGTTCCAAAACAATTCATCTTCAACAACAACAACAACAAAAACCAATTTATCAACATTCTTCAAACATAACCCATAAATAGTGTCTATATTCAGAAAGATTATATTCTCAGTCTTGGAATTTTATTACATGTTAAATTATCAGATAACTTATTTTGGTAATAAAATTAGGTTTATAATTCTATTTTATTTAATTAGTGCTAGAACATGCATGAAGTTAAACACATTTTATTTTGCTATGTGATCCTGAAAACTGGAGATTCATTAGCAAGACAGATAATTTTCAATGTATCCTATTCTATGTCATTTTATCTAAAAATTTGCAAAACATTTCAGATTATGGATCACTATGATATTATGGGATGTTGTGAGTTGCTATTACTATATTTTATTTTGAGTTTATGCTTGTGCAGTAGTTTGCAGTGTTTTATGGTTCTGGTAGCTGATAAAATGTTTCCATTGTAATACAAAAACAGAGGTATTTATTTCATTTATATTGTTTTACTATTAAAGTGGCTGCATGCTCATCTACTTACTAAGAGATATCAAGCAAGTCATTAGCTGTTTTAAGACTCAGATTTCTTGTTCTTAAAGCAGTGAGAAAGAGGGGCTAACATTGCTATGAGATTTATTAAATGGGTTCTGGTTGTTCTATCACCATATAGTTCAGGGCTCTCCAATTGCCTTCATGTGTTGCAATTCTTATAAACAAGAAAGGTTTAGGCTTTACATGATGTTTCCTTCCTAAAAATCCAGGCTTGCAATTAGACTATCTCTGTGTCTTACTACTACACTTAGATGGCCTAGCATCAAAGTCGGATAAAGCAATTTTTTTCTAACTCCAATAAGTCTTCAAATCTACTGTTCTCCTTTGAAATGGCTTTTGTATTTTGGCCTCTCACTCCTCTGAAACACCTGAACACCATAATTCTAGGTGGGTCTTTATGTCATGTCAAGATTACTGAGCAACACCCAGCAGGTGTCTCTAACCTAATCTCCCTCCTTCTACTCAATGTGCACATCGCTGAGGTTATTTTCTTTAAGAATCCTATCATTCCCTTTAGCAGGAATGAAGTCTTCAATAGGTGGATAAAAATTTAATCATATGCGTCTGAATTTCTTTGGTGCCTATTTATAACTGTCATGTTTTTTTCTCCTTTCCTTCAATTTCTCTCTTTCTGTGTTTTCCCTTTCCTAAGAGAGGAGTGTGTGTGTGTGCGTGCGTGTGTGTGTGTGTGTGTGTGTGTGTGTGTGTGTGTTGTTTTGACCTCTGTGCCTTTGTGTACACTGCTGCCAGGTGTAGGTAGCTTCCCATCATCTGGCATGCTACTTCTCCACTTGTCATTCAGTGGACATTCAACTTCTTTGGCCTTAATACTTCTAATTTAGTTACTTAAAAAATACGAGTCCCTATGTCTAGCACTCCTGATGTACAGCAACTAACTGAGCCTGACCTTGTATTGTGATTAAATATACTTTAACATAAAACTTTTGTTTGCCATTTTTGAGAGTGTGATTCAGCACCATTTAAGACATTTACACTGTTGTACAACCACCACTACGATACGTCTTCCTGAGCCTTTGCATCATTCTACATTGAAACTCTGTATCCATGAAACAATAAACCTCCCAGGATCCCTCTCTTCAATTCCTGGTGATGGCTGCCCCACATTTTCTCCCCTGTGAATTTGACTATTCAAAGTTCTTCATAGAAATGGAATCATATCATCATTATCATTTTGTGCCTGGCTTGTTTATATAGTATAATGTAAATCTTATTGTAAGAATATGTTGTTAGAATTTTATGAAAGTCTAAAAGGGTTCCAGTGCATGTGTAGGTTCCCTTTTTTGTGGGTCTGGATAACAAACAGCACCTTGTGTGTGCTAGAAAAGTTCTCTAGCACTGTGCTACAAGCTAAACCCTCAGGCCATATTTGTTTTATTCATCTATTGGTGGACTTTTGAGATCTTTCTTCTTTTAGGCTATTGTAAATAATACTGCCATATTGCAACACAAATATCTAAGTCCTTTTGGGTTTTTTGTGTATATCCAGAGATGGAATTGTGAGTTGTACAGTAATTGTTTGAGAAACTGTCATTCCACCTTCCCTGTGGTCTTGCCATCCAAGATTCCACCAGGAGGACACAGTTCTAATTTCTCAATATCCTTCCCAATACTTACTATTTTCTGTGTTTTGGATGATAGGACTTACAGTTTAAATCTAAAATGTCCTCCAAAAGTCTCATGTATTTGGAGGTGGAGCTTTTGGAAGGGAATTGGATCACAGGGTGCTGCACTTATCAGTGAATTAATGCTTGGATGAATCTCCAGCTGGGCGTGATAGGGCCTGGTTGGAAGAGAAGGTCACTGGAGTTGTGACCTGGAAGAATGTATGCTATTGTCATTCCCATTCCTGCTTTCTCTCTCTGCTTGAGTAGCTTTTCTCTGCTTCACCTTTCCACCATGGTATTTCTGTCTTAGAGCCAGTCAACCATGGACTGAACCCATTGAAACTCTGAGCCAAAATAAACCTCTCCTTTAAATTGTGGGTGTCAGGTATCTTTGTCCTTGCAAATAGGAAAAGTGCCTATTATAATAACCATCTTAGTGGATGTGGAGTAGTATCTCGTTGTGCTTTGGTTGATATGTCTTTAATAGTAATAATAATGAGCAAGCTTTGAAGTGTTTCTTGTCTACTTTTGTATCTCCTTTAGAGAGATGTCTATTCAAATCCATTGCCAATTTTGAATTGGGTTATTAATTTTCTGGGATTTTTTTGGGGGGCAGATCTGATCTTTTAAGCAGCGTATATTCACACATCTTTGCTCAGGTGTTTCAGATGAGCTGAGTCATCACAGGGACTGTATACTAACATACTATGTTCGTAATGTGCTAGGAAGGAGGAAAAGGGTTTTCTGTGGTCTTAGATGCCTTGTTTTTGAGTTATTTAGCATGCTTTTTGTATGTTTTCTATCAATTATTTTGTTATATACTGTTTTGATCTAATTTGCTAGAGTTATAAATAAAGTTGGGCTAAATAAGCTCTGGCAAAGGCCAAAATGACTCACCTGTTGATAAAGAGTGTGGAAACTTTATTGTATGGAGAACATGATATCAAATGTAATGCCGACTTCTGTTTCTTACTGATGGAACTAGGTGAGATTTTCTTTTAAACTAATTTTGATTAGCATATGCTTGTGATACATACTAATTACATTGAGATAGATAGATAGATAGATAGATAGATAGAGAGAGAGAGAGAGAGAATAAACTGTATTTGATCCCTTTTTCTCTCTCTCCTCACCTATGTAGGAATTCTTGATGGCCCTGTTTGGAAGAAATGAGGTTTCACAGTGTGAATTTTTCAGGGTAGCATTCACATTTTTTCACTTATCTACTATGTCTTGCTATTTTTACCATGTTGAGTATTTAATGGTTATCTAATGAATATGTTTAAATTCCCTAGAGGCAGTTTATTCAGTTTAATCATGAGTTTTTAGATTCTTTTGTAGTTTATTTAATCATTTTTATCATTAATTGATTCTAAAATCATAGTCACTGAACTTTAGATTTATTTTCATATTTAAGAAATTTCAGTTGAGTCAATACACTTTGCTATATTACAAATAACCCAAAAACCTAGTGTTTTAGAACCAAGAACATTAACTCATTAGACAAAATTCTGTGGGCCAATATTTTTTTCTTTTTCTTTTTTTCAAAGCCTCATTGTGTTTCCCAGGCTGATTTTAAACCCATGAACTCAGATGGTTCAGTCTTCCGAGTAGCTGGGACTACAGCCATGTACCACTGTGCTCAGCAGAAGGTCAGCAGTTTGATCGTATGTCAGCTGGGTCATCCTGAGAGTCTCATATGTGCTCTATTCAGAAGTCCTTGGCTGGCATGTGGTTGGCAGGCTGCCTGGTGTCCCAGTGCCTACAGATCCCTTTATTCATGGGTAGTTTGGATGAACAGGGAGAGTGGATCAAACATCTCTGCTCTCTAGCAAGGTAGTCCACACTTCAAGATGCAGTGGGTAAAGATAAGCTTCATGCTTCAGCTTACATATGCTGAAATCCTTTGGCCAAATAAGTCTAATGGCTACTTCCAGATATGGGGGAAAGAGAAACAGCTTCTATCTTTACATAGAAGGAGTAGTAAGAAACTGTTTATTATTTTATTTTGTTTTTAGTCTACCACAATAGTGACATTAATGAATGGCCTTGATTTTTGTCCGTTGAGTATAAGCCTCATATTAGAACAGTATTTCAAAGATAACATTTACACTGTCTGCGTGGATTGAAGCAATAAGTACAAAAGGCTGAAATGGCATGAAGCTTCGAAATTTCTGGGTTTAAATTTAAAATATTTTTCAACAGATTAAAACTTCTAATTGACTTTTTATCAGGAATTTTAAGGTATGAGGATTACTAAAATACTAAAATCTCTATGCCTTTATCACACAAGACAACTGGATGCCAAAAGTTTTAACATCAAATTACTCCTAGGTAGCTTTGGCCTTTTAAATTTTAACATCTGTAGAGTATCAGAAAAGGGGGAGAAAAGACAAAAAAAGGAAATATAGAATAAAACTGTAGTCATAAATCTGTTGAAGGTACCTAAGCTATTTGGAAACTAATTATGACTGTGTGCAAAGCAAATGAAGTGCGAATTGAATTAATGAGTACCAGCTACCTCCTACAGCTAATGAAGCATGCTTTATACCAACAGTGCTTCGAATTGAAAAATTAAGCCTCTGGTGGGGAGAAGAAAAAGAATAACCCAAGTTAAGAATAGCACACAAGGCCAAAGCACTCTGCAAAACTCTTCTCTGTGAGTAAAAATCCTTGCTTGCTTTTCTATGATTCAAAACATACAGGATCTTTGTGATCCCTACATCTGTGTATTTCTACATCTTTGTAATTCCTTAATCTTTCTCTTTTCCTCCCATCTTTTCAAAAGACGAAATTGTGCATGGCAGTTTGTTTTAGCACCAGGACTTGGTACAAAGTAAAAATGCTTCTGTTAAAATGTATTTCTATTTCTTAGATTTTGCACTGAACATCAGTATAATGCTAGCGTGCCTTTTGATTTTGTTGGGATGACTACATAGGTGATTTTTCATGAGTTTCTTTTTATATGCTCATCATGAAACATTCATATATATATATATATATATATATGCATCTGTATACTTATGTATACACACATATGTATATATAAACATATACAGTAAAACCTTGGACTGTAATTTGTTTTGCAAGGGTTCAACAAGATGAATAAGCATTTCTAATAAATTTTAACTTGATAAATAAGTTATGTCTTGCAATATGAGTAATATGCTTGAGTATGTGAGTGATATGTGACATCAAATGTCATATGGTCACAACTGAGCCAGTAGTTCTCTTTCTGTCTCACTGTGGGATTGTGAGTGAACACCTCCCAACAGTAAGAGGTTATGGAAGAAGTCTCATCTGCAAAGGAGGAGGAGAAAAGGCAGAGGAATCCCTCACTTCAAATGAGATTAGGGATATGTATAAAATATGGGAAACAGTGCAAAGTTTTGTAGAAAAGCACCATCCAAATACGACTGGCAATGCCAGCTATGAACTTGTTTAATGACAATGCAATGTTACATTTCCATGAAATCCTCAAAAGGAGGAAAAAGTATTGGATAGGCGTCTTGTTAAAGTTGCATTGAAAACAAAGATCCCATTGAGCCAATAGCAGTGATCTTTCCTTTCTTTTGTCTCTCTCACACCAGCCATGAACATTTTCAAAGCTAAGAGCAGGTTAATTTGTTTGTTTTTCTTTATAGTCTTTATTTTCCTTGTTGTTTTTATTACAGTATTATAATCAATTTACATGAATATTTTTGGGTTGTGGAAGGAATCATCTGAGTTTCCACTATTTCTAGTAGGGAAATTGGCTTTGATATACAAGTGCTTTGGATTAAAGAATTTTTTAAATTTTAAAATGAAAGAAGAAAAAAGGTAAAAATGACAATACAGAATTTCAAAGCAGAATATTAAGGGATTAATGGTTAATGTGTTGTGAATTGTTGTTTTCAAAGCAGTTGTTCAGATTATCAGACATATGTATGAAAAAAAATCAAATGATGAAAACACGAACTGTTCTTGTTGGGGTAACAACAAAATCTTTTCCCTTCTTTCTTCTCCTTTCCCCCATGCCAGTTGTTACTTCCCTTTTTTAGCAGTTTCTTCCTGTTTCACTTTCACAGTATCTATTGTACATTTTAGATCTCACTAATCTCAAATTGCATCTATTTACTTACAAGAGTTTCATAATGATCTCTATTTATAGCTGAATAGTTTTCCATTCTACAAAAATGGTATATCTTTTTTATCTATTCTGTGGTTGATGGGCAAGCTACTCCTGCTTTTTTCTGGTTCCCTGCTGCATGGAGTCTTGTTTTGTCTCCTTTGACTTTCGGTATATGAATTTCCTTTTGAGTTAAATGTGTTTCTTGTATACAGCAAATTGATGAATCTTGTTTCTTGATCCACTCTGCCTGTGTTTCTTTTTACTGGTGAATTGAGACCATCTATATTAATGGTTAAAAACCAGCATGCACTGGCTTGTCTCTGCCATGCTATTTTCCTGTTGTTGACTCCTATGTTTCTCCTTCATTCAGTTGCCTGCCCTGCTCAGTGATTCCCTGCTGCTGTTCCTGCAACCATGGTCATCTTTATCTCTCTCTAGAATGTCCTTCAGTACTGTTTGTATTAAGAATCTGGCCAAGAGTCCCAACTGTCAGTCTCAAGAATGTTGTGAGAAAAATAAAACAGACAAATATCATATTCCAACAATGGCTGAGAAGTCAATGTCTTTGGATCTGACTTCCTCCACTCCCAAAACAGACACTATTTATTTGGTCTATACAGTGATAGGTGGGGCTAGCAAAGGATTATAATTCGTCCAAAGACTAAGACTCCAGAGAATGTAGATAATCTAATGTTTGGAGTATCTTGACCCAAGTATAATCATCAAATGACTTAAGAAGGCACTGATGATCCTATGCTTGGAAGAGACAATGGGAAACCCCAGATGGGTAGTACCAATAATTCCAATTCTTTCTTTTATCCGATAGGGAAATATGCAAAATCAGTCACTGAATTTGTGGTTCTTAGTACTTTGTAGGATTGGTTTGGTGGTCATGAATTCCTTTAGTTGCTCCTTGTCATGGAAGTATGTTATTTCTCCATCAATTTTGAAAGATATTTTGTGTATCAATCTGGGCTGGAAACTGTTTTCTTTCATAATTTGAAACACTTTGCTCCAAGTTCTTCTCGACTTGATGGTTTATGTTGTGAAGTCTGTTGTGATTCTGACGGGTTTACCTTTATAGGTGATATGTTTCTTTTCTCTACCAGGTTTTAATATTCTGTGCTTGTGATGAATTTCTGGGATTGTGATTATTATATATCTCAGTGTAGATTTATTTTGTTTATGGCTAGTTGGAGTTCTATATGTCTCATTTATCTGTATGTCAGTTCCTTTTCACATGCTTGGGAAGTTTTCCTCTATAACTTCTGTAAACAGCCTTTTATGTCATTAGTGTTGATTCCTGCTTTTCTAAAAAATTTTTTAAAAATTAAAAAAATTTTATTTAAGGAGAAAAAGAAAAAAAACAGAAAAAGGATACAAGTCATACAGAATTTTAGAAAGAATAAACAGTAGGAAATCACTGGTTAATAGATTATATATCATTATCTTAGAAATAGTTGTTGAAGCCACAAAACCAAAGCATACAAAGTGGACTCTCAAACAGTGAGACTATAAACAGTTCTGTTTAATGATCCAACAAAACTCAGTAATATGATTATCTATCTTATACACTTAAATATGTATGCAGTTATATCCTTTAGAGCACTTTCTTTTCCTTTCTTTGTACAATGACAATTACACATTTATTACTCCCACAGTTCTTATTACTTTTTTTTGAAGAGAGTAAAACCAAATGTAACATAGCAGAACAGAGTCAGTTAAATCAAAAGGATGGACATAATAGATAATGTAAAAACAAAATACAAGGTGATCAACAATGGTTACCATATTGCCTCTTGCTATCTTAAAAAGAATTGCCTATATCATCAGTTATAATAAAATTGAGCAAAACAGTAAAGAATAAAAACCAAAACATTGGAGACATTACAGAACTTTAAAAGAAGATAATAGTCAACCAGAATGGGTGTCATAATGAATCTTATTGTCTTCACAGTTGTTGCCTATACTTTCGAACTATCAAGCAAAGCAGAATAGGGGAAAATCAGTCAAAACAAGATGGTGAGACCAATATAGGGTTTCCAATCAAGTTAATAGGAAACTAAAGTGGCTTACTATAGTGTATCCTGATATTTTTTATTCATTTTTCCCTTAATTAAAAAGATAAAAATAAAAAAGTAAATAATTAAAAAAAGTAGATTGAGATAAAAGAGGGCATAACAACAAAACAGTGCAGGTCAAAGCATAACGATTTAAGCAAAATAGTGTTTCACCACAAGATATCCTGACATAAAAGTAGCTACCATAGTATCTCTTTCCTTGAAATCTTTGAGTATAACTTCATATACTGTAGCACCAAACATATCAAGACAATGTAAAGCCATTCAAGAGAATGACAGTATTACAGGCTATTTAGAACCAACTATCAGAAAATGAACAATGGTTTCTATGATCTCCTTGTCTATAAAAGTTTTTGCTTAATAAAATCTAATAAGATACAGCCTGTTAAGACTGATGGAGACAGAAGAATAAAAGCTTGATGAGACTTCAAAACAAGATGATACTAAATCAGAACTAGCTATTATAATGTATTGTTTTCTCCAAAATAGCTGTTCCTACCTTCCGATCGTCTCTGCCTCATTTCTGTTGAGATTTTTTTCTGTTGTTTGTTATCACTTTGTCTTCTTCATTTCGCTTCCTGCTCCATTCATTGTGGCCTCTCTGCCACTGTTTCTGAAATCTTGGTATTTTTCTTGTTTTAGAATGTCTTACAGTATTCTCTTTAGAGTTGAATTGGTGGTTGCAAATTCCCCTAGTTCCTCTTTATCCTGGAAGCACCTTGTTTTTCCATCAATTGCTAGGGACAGCTGTGCAGGATATATCAATCTTGGTTGGAGGTTATTATCTTTCAAAGCTTGAATTATTTCCCCGCACGCTCTTCGTGATTTGATGGTTTGTGCCAAGAAGTCTGCTGTAATTCTGATGGGTGTTCCCTTGTAAGTGATCTGTTTCTTGTCTCTGATGGCTTTTAGTATTCTGTTCTTATATTGGATTTCTGGAATTTTGATTATTATATGCCTGGGTGTAGCTCTTTTTAGGTTGTAGGTGGCTGGGGTCCTGTATGCCTCATACATCTGAGTATCTTTATCTTTTACTAAATTAGGGAAATTCTCTTGGATTATTTCTGTGAATAGCTTTTGTAGTCCATTTGTTTGTGTCCCTACTTCTTTTATGTTCTTAATTCTTAAGTTATAGATCCGCTTATCATCTTCTAGTCCTTGTATTATTGCTGTTTGCTTTCTTGTTAATTTTAAGAAGTTTTTCATTTCATGCTCCCACATTAAAAATCTGCCCTCCAGTTCAGATAACCTATCCTTAGTTTCTTTCAAGCTGTTATGCTAGTTTTCAATAGAGTTTTTATTTTCCTGGTAATCTCTTTGAACCTGCTTCATGTATTCTGTTTTCTCTATTTTCTCCATGAAATAATTCTCCCCTTTTTTTCTGTTCTTCCATTCCACCATCTGTTTTTCCTTGGGTGGTACTTAGCATTTCTCTAACTATTCTACTTATATCTCACTTTATTTCATTAAATACTTCTCTTTTGAACTCATCTGTGAGGCTCTGGAGATATCGCTTTATGTCTATTGGTGCCATGTCTGATATTGCATGTTTTCTTTCCTCATTCTCCTTTGCATTCACCTTTCCTGGATCAGTGTTCTCAGGATTGGGGACTGAGGACCCTTTCTTGTTGATTCCTCTTCCCATACTTTTTGTTCCTTCCATACAAGTGAATACAGGAGGCCCAGTTTTTTTTTTTTTTCTTTGTCTATTACAGTTTGTTTGAATCCACCGGCTAGTTGTTCCTGCCCACTGCTGTGTACTAGGGAGACACAGAGCTGGACAGCCTCTGCTGGGCCCACCCCTCCAGGTCAACCTACCAAAGGCTTCACTGCTAGGGTGCACCTCCAGGTGCTGGGACCTGGTTTGGGCTAGCCTACTGGGTCTTAGTCAGCAGAGTCACCCAGGCCACGCACTCCCCACCAATCCCACTTGAGAGGGGAATGTGTGACTAAAGTTACTGCAGCGTTCTGGTCTGGCAAGTCTGCCCGGTCTCAGTATGTCCTTTGCTGAAGCCTCCTACTCTATGGAAGGGTCCCCGTTCCGCTCACTCACCGCAGGTTGATGCAGGGCTCCCTGCCAGTCCCGTTCTCAACTCCATTCGCCGATTCCCACTCTCAGAGTTTTTGCACATCTCTCTCCCTTCTGTGCCGATTTGGAAATAGCAAGGATAGCAGGAAATTCAAATCACGGCTTCCAATGGCGTGGGATCCAGCTTCCGTGCTGAGATTTTATCTGTTCCTGTTATAGTACTGGGATTGCATTTCCAGTTGATTTCTCTTAGCTTAGTTTCCAGTTGATTCCTGGGTCAGCAGGGTACATCTCCCCTTGCTTAGGACTCCTCGCACCGCCCCATTCCTGGTTTCTGAGTGGGGTATCTCAGAGAGCCTCCATAGCTGCTGCTATCTATCCACCATGTTCTCCTGGAAGTCACTGATTCCTGCTTTTTTGCTGACACTTATTACACTTAAATTATTTTTCTTACCTGGAGAGTGGTAGCAGTGGTGGGGGCATCTGTGTGTGGTGTACTGCATTTGCTGACTGTCTGGGTTCTCTGGAGACAGGTCTGGCTACATAGACCAGGCTGACCTTGAATTCATGGCAAAGTTTCCTGAGTTCCAGGATTTCAGCCACCTCAGCTGTCACCGCTGCCAGAGAAGGGAGTTGCACTGCACAGGCCTACCTAGGCCACACTGGCGACCTTCTCTGTCTGGGGAGCTTCACTGCCACCACTGCCACCACCACTAGGAGGAGGGAGCTGTGCTGCAGAGGCCTTCCTGGGCCATGCTAGTGAACTTCTTTGAGTCTGAGGAGCTTCATCATCTGAGGAAGAGGGAGCTGCACTGGTAGAGGAGTCCCAGGAGCCCAGGGCATAGGAGATGATTTCCAACATGCCCAGGGGAAGCTTTGGAACAACATGAAACACAGAAATACAGGAAAATGACAAAATGAAAGACCAAAATGCAATCTCAAATATCCGGCCCATCCCAGAAAGCATAGGAGCCATATACGTAGAAGAAAATATATGCCATATGCCTGAATACCTGAAATAAAGAAGCAACTATGGGAAGCTTTAAAGGAATTCAAACCAGAAAAAATCTCCCAGGTAGATCAGTTCCAGAGGCTGGGTGGCCTGGGGTGATTGTCCCTTGCACCATCCCCCGAGCCCAGCTAGCTTGGGACCCTCACTCAGCCCCGAACAGGGAACTTCGTGGCTTCCTGTTGCACTGGACCAGCGCAGCAGGTCCTGAGCAGGCCTGTAATGGCCTCCCTGCTCCCAGCCATGCTTGGGGGACTCTGGAGTTCTAAGCAAGTGGGTGCCATCAGTTCCAGAGGCTGGGCGGCCAGGGATGAATGTCCCTTGCACCATCCCCTGAGCCTAGCTAGTTTGGGATCCTTGCTCAGCCCCGGACAGGGAACTTCACAGCTTCCTGTTGCACTGCATTGGTTGGTGGGTCCTGAGTGGGCCTGCAACAGCCTCCCTGCTCCCGGCCATGCTTGGCAGAGTCTGGAGTTCTCAGTGAGTGGGCACCATCAGTTCCTGAGGCTGGGCTGCCTGGGGTGTGTGTCCCCCACACTTTCCCCCAAGCCCAGCTTGATTGAGATTATTGCTTGGCCCTGGACAGGGAACTTCATGGCTTGCTGTTGCACTGGACCAGCTTGGCTGGTCTTGAGCTGGCCTTCCCCACCCCCAGTGACCCTCTTCAATCTGGGGAACTGGGCTGCCAGAGTTCCAGGAGATAAGAGCATAGAAGAGGATTTCCAACAGATCTTGGGGAAGCCTTGAAATAACACTTGAAACACAGAAATATAGGAAAATGACAAAATGAAAGACTAAATTACATTCTCAAACATCCAGCCTATCCCAGAAAACCTTAGGAGCTACGTACATAGAAGAAAATATATGTCATACACCTGAAATATTGGACATAATAGCAACTGAAATAAAGAAGCAACTCTGGGAAGCTTTGAAGGAATTCAAACTAGAAATAATCTCACAGGTAAAGAAGAAATGATAAAATAAATGAAGGAGATGCTGAACATATCTAAAGAAGATACAGTTTAAAAATTGGAAGAACCAAACAAAAAGATAGAATCCCTGGATGAACAATAAAAGAAACAAACACAACACATAAAGCGGATGCAAAGAGATATACAGGAAATCAAAAATTCCATTGAAAGTTGTGAAAATCGCTTCAATGACAGTGAAGATAAAATTTCAGACTTTGAAGACATTGCAGCTAGTGAACAGGAAAGGAATGATCTTTTAAAAATGACATGGAATCAGGAAATAACAATTCAACGACTGCAAATGACACAAAGAAAAACAACATAAGATTCTTATGGAAAAATGAAAAAGAAGGGGACAGCATAAAGGATGTCAAGAGGATATTTAGAGAAGTAATAGCTGAAAATTTCCCAAACATGAGATTGGAAACCAACATCAGGATCACTGAAGAATATAGAACTCCAAATAGTCATAACCAAAATAAAACTACACCCAGACATATATTAATCACCATCCAAGAAATCCTACATAAGAATAGAATATTAAAAGCTGTTAGAAAGATGACACAGATCACCGATAAAGGAAAGCCTATCAGAATCACAGCAGACTTCTCAACACAAACAATGAAGTAAAAAAGAGCATGGAGTGAAGTATTTCAGATCCTAAAGGATTTCCAACCTAGACTGATGTACCTTGTAAAACTGTCCTTCAAAATGGATGGAGAAATAAGATACTTACGTGATAAGACAGCTGAAGAACTTCATGATCACCAAGCCATCCCTGAAAGGAATACTGAAAGACAGTTTAGATACACTTAGGAAAAAGCCACTAAGCAAAGAAGACAATTAAACAGAACAGAAAGATAAAGATGCAACAGCAGAAAGATAATGTGTCAACAATAAACCAACATATAACAGTTATAACCATTAATGTAAATATTCTCAATTCACCAATCAAAAGAAACAGACTGGCAGAATGGATCAAGAAACAAAATCCAACCATATGCTGTTTACAGGACACCTATCTAACCCAAAAGGATACTCACAGACTGAAAGTCAAAGGATGGAAAACAACACTTCATGCAACAGGAACTCCAAAAAAGTGGGGGTAGCTATTCTGTTTGCAGACAATGTGAACTTCAAATCAATAATAATCAGAAGAGACAAAGAAGGTCACTAAATACTGGTTAGGGGAAAACTTCAAGAAGAACAGATAACTATCTTAAATATATATGCACCAAATTCCAGAGCACTGAGTTGTATAAAACAAGTATTAACAGAAATGAAAAACCAAATTAGCAGTAACACAATTATAACAGGAGACCTTAACACACCATTGACATAAAGGGACAGATCAATCAGACAGAAAATCAGCTAAGAAATAACATAACTGAATCACACCTGTGAACAAATATACTTCATAGACTTATATAGAGTGTTTCATCCAACAACATCAGAATATACATTCTTCTCTGCAGTATATGGAACATTCTCTAAAATAGACCATATACTAGCCCCCAGATTATATTTAAACAAATGGAAAAGAAATGAAAGTATCCCATGCAGGTTATTGGACCATAACACTATGAAATTAGAAATTAATGATAAAAGATATAGCAAAAATTCCACACACAGATGGAAACCGAATAACACACTCTTAAGTGATCAGTGGGTCACAGGGGAAATAAAAGAAGAAATTCAACAATACCTACAAGCAAATGAAAATACAAATACAACTTACTGGAATCTGTGGGATGCAATGCAAGCTGTCCTCAGAGGAAAATGTATTGCACTGAGTTCCCATATCAGGAAAACAGAATGAATACAAATAAAAAACCTGATGTTACACCTCAAACATCCAGAAAAAGAAGAGCAAGTCAAGCCCAAAGCAAAAAGTGGAGAGGAAATTATAAAAATCAGAGCAGAAATTAATATACTAGAGACTAAGAAAACAACCCAAAGAATCAATGAATCAAAGGGTTGTTTCTTTGAAAGAATAAATAAAATTGATAAGCCCCTAGCCATCCTTATTAAAAAAGGAATAAAAAACTCAAATTCATGCAATAAGGAATGAAAAAGGCAAAATCACCACAGACTCTGTAGGAATACAGAAGATCATCAACACCAAATTCAAAACACTTTACTCTCAAAGGTTTGATAACACAGAAGAAATAGATTCCTAGAAACGTATGAAGTAGCAAGGCTAGGTCAAGAAGATATAAAACTACTGAATAACCCAATTTCCATTAATGAAATTGAAAATGTCAATAAGTCTGTACCTACAAAGAAGAGCTCAGGCCGATGGATTCACTGCAGAAATCTACAAGAAATACAAAGAAGACTTTATGCCGACACTCCTCAAACTCTTCAATGAAATTGAAAGGGAAGCAATCCTGAAGTCATTCCTGGAAGCAAATATTACTCTAGTACCAAAATCTGAGAAAGACCCAACTAAAAAGGAGAACTACAGACCAATCTCCCTAATGAACATAGATGCATAAATCCTCAATAAAATATTGGCAATTAGGAGGCAGCAAATCATCAAGAAGATTATACATCATGACCAAGTGGGATTTATCTCAGGAATGCAGAAATGGTTCAACATACGAAAATCAATCAATGTAATCCATCATATCAATAAAGCCAAAAGTAAAAATCACATGATCATTTCTATAGATGCAGAAAAAGCTTTTCATAAGGTCCAACATTCATTTATGATAAGAACCCTACAGTAAATTGAAATAGATGGTCTTTACCTCAATATGATAAAGGCCATCTATGACAAACCAACAGCCAGCATCATATTGAATGCTCAAAAACTTTACCTTAAAATCAGGCACAAGGCAAGGATGTCCCTTATCACTGCTCCTGTTCGATACAGTACTGGAAATACTTGCCAGAGCAATTAGACAAGAGAGAAAAATAAAAAGGGTAAAGATAGAAAAAGAGGAAGTTAAATTATCATTGTTTGCATATGACATGATATTCTACATAGAAGATCCCCAAAGATCCATTGAAAGACTCCTAGATATAATAAATAAATTCAGCAATGTAGCTGGATACCAAATCAATGCTCAAAAATCAAAATATCATTCCTATATACTAACAAGAAAATTATGGAGAGAGAAATAAGAGAAACCAAACCCTTCACAGTAGCATCCAAAAAAGTGAAATACTTAGGAATTAATCTCATGAATGAAGTAAAAAGTCTATACAGGAAAAATTATAATATGCTGAAAAAAGAAATTGAAGAGGATCTCAGAAAATGGAAAGACTTCCCTTGTTCATGGATAGGGAGAACAGATATTGTGAAAATGACTATTCTCCCAAAATTTTTATACAGATTCAATGCAATCCCCATGAAAATACCATCAACA
The DNA here is from genome assembly GCF_034190915.1 of Cavia porcellus. Taxonomy (NCBI): domain Eukaryota; kingdom Metazoa; phylum Chordata; class Mammalia; order Rodentia; family Caviidae; genus Cavia; species Cavia porcellus. The sequence continues at coordinate 3,947,969 of NW_026947493.1, forward strand.
TACCTCATAGGCCTAGAGAAATCACTCCTAATATTCATCTGGAACCAGAAGAGACCTAGAATAGCAAAGGCAATTCTAAGCACCAAAGGGAAGCCTGGAGGCATCACAATCCCTGACTTGAAATTATACTACAAAGCTACTGTAATATAAATCAACATAATACTAGGAGAAAAACAGATCTGAAGATAAATGGAATAGACTAGAAGATACAGCCACAACTATCAACACATTCAACTACCTCATTTTTGATAAAGGGGCCATACATGTTCATCTAAAAAATGACAGTCTCTTTAATAAATGGTGCTGGAAAAACTGTCTCTCCATATGCTGAAAACTAAAAGTAGATACTGGTCTATCACCATATGCTAAACTAAAGTCTAAATGGATCAAAGATCTGAATATGAAAACAGAAACACTAAATCTGTTGAAAGACAAAGTAGGTACAAATCTTGAAGACATAGGGATAGGTAGAGAATTCATGAACAGAAATCAAACCACAGGAGAACTACTTCCCGGAATCAATGGCTGGGATCACCTCATTAAAAAGTTTCTGCATGACAAAAGAAATATCCAGCATAGTGAAAAGAAAACCCACAAACTGGGAAAAAATCTTAGTGAACTGTCCCTCAGACAAACAATTTCTGTCTATAACATATAAGGGAATTAAACAAAATCAGACCTCCAAAATTCAAAGATCTGATCCAAAAATGGGCATCCAAGATGAATACACACTTCTCAGATGAAGAAATACAAATGGCTAATACATGAAAAAATGTTCATCATTATTACTCATTAGAGAAATGCAAATTAAAACCACACTGAGATTCCATCTCACTCCTGAAAGAATGTCCAGAATCAAGAAAACTACCAACAACTAATGCTGGAGAGGCTGTGGGGAAAAGGGAACTCTCCTGCACTGTTGGTGGGAGTGTAGACTGGTACAACCATTGTGGAAGTCAGTCTGGTGAATCCTCAAAAAGGTGGCATTGGAAGTCCCATTTCTTCTAGCTATTCCACTTCTGGGCATATTATCAGAAGAACTAAAAGCATCATACCACAGTGATGTCCATGCACTCATATTTATAGCAGCACAATTTGTAATCGCCAGATCTTGAAAACAACCTATGTGTCCATCAACTGAGTAATGGATAAAAAAGTTGTGATGTTTTTATACAATGGAGTACTACTCAGCTGTAAAGAATGATCACATTGAGATATTTACTAATAAATGGGCCCAACTTGAGATCATACTCATAAGCAAAATAAATCAAACTCACATGTATAAATACCATATAGTCTCCCTACTGTAAGGAATAGTAAGAGTACATAAGATTTTATGGTAATAATGATTCCCCATTACATTGCTTTGAAGCCTTATAATGATCACATTCATTAGTTGAATTGGTTTATCCTGGTTTGTTTGATTTTTTTAATGCGTGATGGTATGAACAGCTATTTTGAAGAAAACAAGTCATTATAATAGCCCATACTGACATAGTATCATCTTACTCTGAAGTCCTACCATGCTTTTGCTCTTCTGTTTCCATTGGCTCTATCATGTTGTATCTTACTGGATAGTATAACGTTTGATAGTATAAACAAATTTTCTATGGAAAATGAATTAACATAGTAACCATTGTTTGTTTTCTGTTATTTGGTTCAGAATGCCCTGTAATACTTTCATTCTTTTGAATGGTTTTATACTATTTTGTGATGTGTGACATTATTGTATATGAAGTTATGCTCAACTATTTCAAAGAAAGAGATATTGTGGTAGTTACTGTTAATTACAGGTTGTCTTCTTGTGAAATAATGTGTTGCTTACACTGTTCTCCTCTGATCTGCTTTGTTATGTCCTGTTTTGTCTTAATCTTTTTAAAATAAAAAAATATTTTTCTTTGTATTGGCTTGCAACTGCTGAATTGTTATTTCCTGGTTCCTTGTTATTTTTAAGAGATCTTTCCTTTCTCAATTGCTAGCTTCAATCCTATCCTCAAGGTCTGAAAGTCTATGTTCAGTTGTGTTCCAAACAGTTTTGCAAGGTTTCAATAGAGTTTTTAATTTCCTGGGCATCTCTGAGTATGTTTCACGCATTCAAATTCTTTCCTATATTGTTATTCAAGGTTCCCATCATCGTGCTCTGCTCCTCTCTCTATTGTTTTAAATCTATGTCTTCTTTAGATACACTTATCAACTCTTTCATTATGGCTGTCATTTCTTCTTTATCTGAGATGATATTTCTAATCTGATTTCTTTTACAGTCTCATGAAGTTGTTTTTTACTTCAGTTTCTATCATTTCAGAAATTTCAAGTGTACAACTTCCAGTTCATTCTATACAGATGTCCCCTGGACCTGTTCTGTGTGGGCTGGAGGCCTGAGATTGCCTTTTGCTCCTTCATCTTATTTTCCTGGGTTCCTCCAGATGAGCTGCTTGTGGGGTGCTTCCCATGTTGCTGTCCATTCCTGGTGTAGGGGAGTGGGCCAGCTGTTTGTGTTTCTGGTTTCCCAGGGAGGCAGATGGGGTGTGCTTCTTCAAACTCTCACGGCTATACCGAGGCTTCCTTGTTGGCCATTGTGCACTCTGGGTCATGGTTGGCTCGAAAGATGTTTCTGAGATGAAATAAAAACTAAGGTTTCACTGTACATGTTATATAATCATATTTTCTAAGATCATTTGGTCAAAGACATCACATGGCTAAGCCCATTATTGGAGAAACTAACATGCATTTTTCTTTATACAAAGGGAACAGCTTTCTTTATACAAAGGGAAAATTTTGTGGTTTTTCTTTTTTTCAATCTAACACAAGAAATATATGATGTATGAGACAATATGGAGACAAAAATTTGAAAAATCCCATTTTTTTTTTTTTTTGTCCTGGGGATTGTACTCCTGACTTTGTGCTTGCTTGGCCAGCGCTTTTGCCATTGAGCTATAATCCCCAGTGCAAATTTTCAGTATTACCAAAGGACATTTTCCTTTGACTTTTTTTGCATCCATACTTTCTTTCTTGTTCAACTTTTTATTCTATAAATCAATACCTTTAACTAACAGTTACTGTACCAGTATATCATCTTTTCATGATATAACACAAATTTTATGTTTTGTTTTTAAGCAAGCTACTACATTACACAAAAATTATTTTCCTCAATTTTAATTACTTTTTGTTAAAAATATATAAAAGCATGGATGTTGTACTTTTCATTTTCCTACTGCTAGAATAAAATACCTCACACTTTCAAATTAACAAAGGAGAGACTTTATATTAGTTTTCATGTCACTGGAACAAAATTCTCAATACCCACACGCTAAAGGGAGACCGATTTAATTTGTTTCAATTTTGGGATCTCAGTTCATACTTAGTTGGCTCCAAAGCAGACATGTCAGGTTAAAAGCATATGATGGAGCAAAACTCCTGTCTCACAGTAGCCAGGAGGCTGAGAAAGAAAGACGAGCCAGGGCGGGAGATATACCCTCTATCTCAGGTAGTTTTCTTGTTGCTGAAACAAAACGCCCAAAGTTGAAGGAGGAAAGGTTTATCCAGTTCACAGTTTTTAGAGCTTTGAGCTCATAATTGCCTGGCTCCAGAGAAGGGTGGCACATGGCAGGTAGACACTGCAGTTCATGGTGAGCGGAAGGTAGCAAAGCAAGCAAGCTCTTTGATGATCACAGCTCTTTGCGTCCCTTATATCTTATCCAGGCTATCCAGGTGAGTGATGCTCACACATTTAATCCTAGTGCCCTTGATTCTAGCACACACCATGAATCAATCTAGCACCACACACTCTAGATACAACCACATCTGAAGAAGCCTCACATATGACTGTATGAGGCTTTGGGAGACATCTAAACACCAAACATAACACTCTAAATGTGAGTCTTTATATAGTTACATACCTCTTCCATCCAGGCCATGCTTCCTAACTGCAGCTTTACCCCTGAATGCATCAATGAGTCAACCCTCTGTTTTGTACAGTACCAGCATGTAACACGTTCCAATTGTATCCTAAATACTCATCTCTAAACACATATGACTCTGGGGGAAGATTTTAGATATAAACCATAATACTCTTTCTCTGGAGCCCAAAAGGCTCACATTTATCTCATTATAAAAATCCATTTAGTCAGTCTTTAAGGATCATGAAAAATCTTAGCAGTTTTGACCATACTGAAAAGTCAAAGTCCAAAATCTCCTGTGAGGCACAAGGCAAACTCTTAACTGTGAGCCCCTATAAAAGTCAAAAAGAAAATCAAGTACTTCCAACATACAATGACACAACCTTTCCATTCCCAAGGAGAAGGAAATTGGACCAAAGAAAGTCCAAGAACCGCCAGGACAAACATAAAGTCCTATAGTTCCATGTCCAGTAGCCAGGGACAAAGTGACATGTGAACCCCAGAGAGCTCGTGCAATCCTGCCTCTATGGTTTTGCTGTTCTCAGGCCACAGGGCCTCTTGCTGGGTGGGTTCTACTCACTGACTGCAGTTTTCTTTGGCAAAGGCTTCATGTTTTGGGTGTTTTCAACTTCCTGAGGTTTCCACTGAACTTCTGGCCTCACTCTCATAACTGCATGAACTACAGACATTTCTCCTTTAATAATGGAGTTCTGTTCCTGTGACTAGGTTATAAAATGAATTGGTCACTAAATGAGGAATTGTATACAGTATGCACAGTATGATATTCAGAAGAAAGAAATGGCCAAAGAAACTCCAACTGGATGACTTTGCTTCTATTTGTAAAACTCTTACATTCAAGACTACACTGTATAAGAGGACTTAAAATTACAGTATGTACTATATAGTACAATAAGCAAAATTAAGTACTGATAAAAAGATATCAAAGCTCTATAAATAAGATGTACAGAACTGTATGAAAAAAGATGAGTTTGCTAATCTGAACAGGGCACCTCAGTCATAAGTCTAAACAGTCTTTAAACAGGGAGGTTATTAAATGAGGGATACCTATACTGTCTTAGGGGCACATTGCCTAGCCTCCAAGAGCTCCCTTTGAAATTTGACTGGAAACCTCCATGACTCCATAATGCTCATTTTGTATGCCTGAAAAATCATCAGCATGCAGATGATACCAAGATCTGCCACTAGCTTTCACAGTAGCCTAGTCACCCGGAAACATTACTGTAGCAGTCAATTCTCTAGGGAAACCTGGTCTGTCTTCTCAAAACAAACTCTTTTATGAGCATTTACCCTTTTATACCCTTTTGTCTGCAATGGATGGAGATTTTCTGATTCTAGAGATGCTTTCTTGGCTTCTCTCTGCTTGACCCTGCACCAAATAGTTGATTCCTTTTTAATGGTACTGGTCTCTATATCAGCTGCAGATCCTTTGGTCTCAATTTATTCATCGTTCCTTCTGAGCCAAAATTTAACATCTCTTTTTTTTGTTTGTTTTTGTCGGTACCAGGGATCGAACTCACGACTGCCTGCTTGCAAGGCAGGCGCTTAAGCCACTGAGCTAAATCCCCAGCCCCCAAAATTTAACATCTAAATTTTCTGCTTTGCTTTTGACCCCGATTTTCACTATACATGTGGCTCACTGCATCTAGCACTACCCATGCCACAACCTGAATGTTAGGCTCTCTTAAAATTTCCCCTACTACATTAACTGGCCTGTTACTATTATTGTTAGTCTCCTACAGTCTCAGGACGTATGCGAAATGTGACAAATTTTCTACCACAGTGTAACACACACAGACTCTAGTCCAGTGAAGTTTCTAGCTGAAACCTCCTGTACCTAGTCTTTCTTTGTGAACTTCTCTCAACATTCTGGTCTTCTGTGTTCTCACTAGAATCATACCTCAGGTTCTGCTTACACTATTCTAAGACTTCTTTAGCCCACATTTCCAAATTTTTTCCAAACTTCTCCTATAAACCAGTTCCAAAAGTTTCTAAACCACATGATCAGGTATATTCAAAGCAATAACCCCACTTCTCTAGTACCAGTTTTCTGTATTAGTTTTCTTGTAATTGGGACAAAATGCCTAACATCCACAAATTAAAGGAGGAAAGGTTTAATCTGGCCCACAGTTCTGATTATCCAGTTCATGGTCAGTTGGCTCCAAGGTAGTGATGGCATGACACCAAGGCGTGGCAGAAGAAAATACCTAGTAGCCAAAATGAAGGAAGGAAATATTTATTTATCCCACTGTAGAGGTTTCAGTCCATAATCAGCTGGCTCCAAAGTAGGGTGACTTGGCAGAGGGACAATATTTCAAGGCAGTAGCCACCAATAACAGCCAGAAAAAAAGTGGGCAGGGGGAGCATGCCTCTTTTCCTCCTTTATATTGTATATAGGCCACCCTCCCTCCATGGTGGGTATAGTATTCACAAAATCTTGTCTTCCTCTTGCTAAGGGTGAGGTTATTTACAAAGTCTTTTAGTTAAATTTCTAAACTTCTCCAGTTAATACAGTGCATCAACCATAGCAAGAATTTTAGGTTTAAATCATAGCATAAGCTTTTGAAAATAATTTTAAACATTTAATGCAGAATTCATGAATAAATCTTGTATAGTCAATAACACAACTGCACACAACACATGCACTTCTTAGGTACTGTAGATTCTGTATTTAGAGATGGTGGCAAGGCCTTTTGATCAAGTTCTGGGAAATTTTAGAAATGTTAGAAAAATACTGTAGTGCGAATTTAAATGCTTTATTTGCTCAGGTTCTCTTGGTATCAAATACATTTAATTTATTGAGGACCAGAAAGAAGAAAGTTGTATTATGACTATTAAGAATAACTCATGGTGAAAGTTAGTTATTAAGCATTTAAAATTTTTCTTTTTCAAAGATAGGAATAATTAAAAGCAATTTTTATTTTGTTTGTAGAGAGAATATTTTAATCATCTAAAGTGCTCATTTTCTCATATAAATGTCTCTAGCACTAATAATTAAAAAAACTAACAATTAAAATTTTTTTGTTATAGAAGTAAATATCTGAGAAAATTATATATAACAAATGCAAATCATTATAGTGTTATGATTTAGATCTTCTCAGTTAATGTTTTGGCATATTTCTCCTTTACTTTTTCTATGTTTATGTATGTTATATAAAATAACTATCATATTATACATCGTATTTTCTGTGTACATAGTTTATATATTTTGCTTTTGCTTTCATCACCACAATGATGTTTATCCTGTGACGCAAAATTTATATCAGAGTATATATTACATACACTCTCCAAACTTGTTATATAAATGACTCCTAATATTCTGTCCTATGGGTTTACTCTAATTTATTTAAATTGCTGTACTACCTTGTATTTTTCTGATAAGCAGAGATAATTAAAGTCAACATATTAACTATCAAGTGTTAGAAATTAAAATAAGACTTCTAATATTTTCTTTTTCCTTCCTTTCCTCCTTATTTCCACGTAGTTCCCAACTTTCCCAATTGGATGCCTAGATTTGACATCTTCTAACACCCACACCATTGCTAATAGCAGCAAATATACCAAAAAAGTGTACCAAATTTTTGGACTTAAAGGGAGTTTGTACATGAAGTATAGAAAGACAGAAATGTTCCTTCATTGAGTTATTCTTATATTTAAAAATATTGATATCTTGGATTATACACATATCAATTTTTTTTTTTTTTTTTGGTACTGGGGATCAAACTCACAACTTCATGCTTACCAGGAAGACATTTGAGCTAAACCCCTGGCCCCTAAATCAATTTTAATCAGTAGTTTATTCCTTATAATGTCACTTTATTACATAACTATGATGCACAAGGCTGGATGAAGAAGCAAATGGGAGAATATGGACTTATTTTCTAAACTAAATATCTGTACTAGAGGCAATTTTTGAAACACTAATAAGGTACATGTAATTTCAGTAAAAGGAAATAAAGTAATTTACTCAATGAATCATACCTGTGATGACCATATTTTGGTCAGCTGGTCCAGATCTGCTCAATTTACTTTCTGTGGGTTCTGTTACTATTAACTGAAGAGTAAATAGATAGGCCAAAGTTTTCCTGGTAGGATCATCTTGTTTTTCTTAATTTTAGATTCATAAATATTTCTGACTTTCTTGACAAACATAGCTTGAAAACCTACTTTTGAGTGAAACTATTCCAGAGGACAATCTTGCTCCTAGTTTAGATATACTACAAAAGGCAGCATTTATCAGTTTCTTATGAAACTTTAATGGAATTTGTGATACAAAGTGAAATATTGGATGAACTTATGGTAGGTTGCCTTTAATGACAGTTAAGGATACAAATATCTAATTCCATAGACCATTTATCTAAAGCTATTAAATTAAAATTCCTAAGTACCTCTCATGTTCAACTCTACATTTAAAGCAAGTGGCATTCTACTTCAGGGAAATGACACTGAAAGGGTTTTGGCCCAGACAGGACACTGTAGCCAGGAAAGCCTCAACCAGAACGAGGAAGCTCCTATCTCCCCCACCCCTAGGAAGTTACCTGTGACGCCATGTTCCCGCCCCTGGAAATTTACATATGGTGCCAAACCTAGGACCAATGGGCTACCTGTGCATCCCTAATGCCCGTCTAAGGTTCCACCCCAAACCAAGGCTATTTACATTCCCCCATGCCACGTGTCCACCAGAGAGATCTCCAGATGCCAGGCAGTGGGGGTGCCGGTCATCTCTTTCTGTATTCTCAGAATAAAGGCCGCTTTTTATTTTATACTTCTCATCTTTTGGAAATATTTTTCATCTTTTGGAAGTAATCCTAGCAGATACCACTTATGGTTATAAAATAATGTATCTAGATTGGCCTTTCAATAGAGAGGTAAGTATGCCAAAAATCTGATAGGTATTCCTGTAAATAAAATTTTTTACTAAGTGCAATGGAGTTCAAATTGATTTTAAAGCTCATCACTCTTGCTGGCACATAATAAAATATAACGATGATAATCAGCATTAAGATGCTTCCTAGGAATGAGGATGTCCTGCAGCAATACAGAAGTGTAGTGCGGCATGGCTCTGTGCCATTGATGAGGACTGCCTGCTGTATAAAAGTAATGGACTGTCTCAGTTGGAGGACCATGCGAAGGAGACCAAATTCCAAAGGCCACAGGTTATCAGTTAACTGTTAGGGTTATTTGTTCCTTCCTCAGAAGCATTACTAATTCTGGTGAAGATTCTGGTGATAGTTAATCTTGACTGCCAATTTGGTTGGATTTAAAGACACCTAGAGAGTGGTTAGATGGTCAGGGTGCCAATCTCATCAGGGATTTTGCCCACTGGTAAGTTCAAACCTGAATGGGCTATAGAGAGACGGGGCCTGGTTGGAGGATGTGGGCCATGGTGGGCATGTCCACAACCTTTTGTTACAGGCAGCTGAGCCAGTTAGATATATTATAGGCAGTCAGACAGGGCTAGGCCCTTGAGGAAGGTGACACAGAGGACCGGATATCTGATGACCTTGGAGGGGACACACACCTCTTGCTGTGGGCCAGATCTCAAGACAGAAGGCAAAACAAATGCAACCACACCCTTAAGTGTAATCCTTAGGGATTAAATCTGGATCACCTTGAGAAGCCAAGAGTCACCATCCCAACCCCTTATAGGAGGAGTCATTGATCTCTAAGAATGCCCGCTTCCTATGTGACTTGCTTTCCCATGTGTCCCCTATTTAATCAATTTTACCTAAACTGTTGATCTTATTGGCTAAGTATAGTTATGTCCCACCTTATGCTCATCTGCTTTGTGAGTTCCTGGTCTACCCTCTCCCCCTGAACCCATGGTTTTACTGTATAAGTCCCTGGAAAAGACAGAGTCCTGGGAAACCCATTCAGGACTTCCTGCAGCCTCTCTTCAGACAGAAACTTTCTCTCTAATATATTCTACTCTTCACCTCTGTTGTTCCTAAAATTCATTCTTGGGTTTTAGAGAACACGAATTCGTGCACATAGTAGGTTGGGAGTTTCATTCCCCTATATCACTTTCTCAGGCTCTTTCCTTGTTCTCTGCTTCCTGCCCAGGCATGTGATGAGAAGCTCTCTTCCACCACGCCACTCTGTTATGATTCTGCCTTGGAGCCAGCTGAGCATGGACCAAAACCACTGAACTGTGGGCCACAACAAACCTCCCTTCTCTGAATTGCTTTGCTCAAGTATTTGTGCGGGGACCACAAACTAACTAATGTTGTACTTTCCCAAAAAGGCCCCTGAGATGAAAAATGGGGCAAAACCCCTGAGAGAGAAAAGATGGGGCAGAACGACATTGTTTTTAGGAAGAACCACTTTTATTTTAGCTGGCCTAGTGACACAGTGCAGATGGAATTTGCAAAGCTGTGCAACTGAGTTAGAGTTTTGACTGATTTTTATAGTTCATTTATGATTTGCTCATTGATCATGAAGTACATAGTGATGAGAAATAGAAATAAGGTGGGCCTTTGTTCCCTTTTGCTTGAGGTCAGAGGCATTTCACAGTGGGTGGTTAGCTAACTCATAGCCCTTGGTCTGCCAATTCTAGGAACATTTGTGTCTCATAAGGGAACAATGGTTGACACAGCATCATTTGTCTCATACAAGGGGAACAAAAGTTGACATAGCACACAGGTTACTAAGGTGGGGGGGGTGACGCATTACAGAACAGCATAACAACGCGGTCAGTTAATTTATAACTATGTGGTTGGTGCTTGGTTACTAGGGTAATGAGCTCAGTACAGAATGACAATATTGCTAATAACTATCTTTTTAAGTAACTATTTTTGTTAATTATCTTTTAATCAATTATTTTAATTTTTCAGCATCTTAGTATAACACTAACGCAGACTCTTGGTTTACAAAAGGTTTTTACCTGAGTTGGCCAGCCAGTGTTTGTTCCCTGGCAAGTAGGATGGGCTCCAAGAAAAATTGCTTCAGTAGTAATAGATGTAATTAGGAAGACTCCAGTTTTTGTATTTTAACCTCTCAATATGCCACATTTCTTCCTGTCTTTGGAGTTTTGTTGTCTGTTTTGAATAAACTTTTCTTGTTGATAAGACAAAATTCCCAACACCCAGAAGTTAAAGGAGAAAAGGTTTATTTTAGCTCGTGGTTTATAGAGGATTCAGTCCATAGTCAGTTGCTCCCTTTTATCGCGTTCAAGTTACCAGCCTGTTGGATGGTGCCATCCATACAGTGGGCAGAGGTTGAGGGTCTGTCTTCAGTAAATCCATTCAGCCTGACATGGTTTATGTCTGTGGCCCCCAGGCCTCATGAGTTTGCATTGTGCCTTTGTGATGGTTCATTGTTTGGTGCTTGGGTTGATGCTGTCAGTGCTCCACCCACACAGAGGTGGAGCCAGGATGTAATGTAATGGTAGGAAGAAGGTCTGTCTTGCTGTTTGCTGGTTCCTGCTTACTGTTTGCAGCCACCATGAACTGTGGCCCAGCCATGCCTGCCTGCCTTGGAGCCAACTGAGTGTGGACCGAAACCTCCAAAAACTGTAAGAAATAAATCTTTCCTTTCCCAACCTAGGCTTCAGGTATTTTGTCTCAGCAATGAGTAAAAAGTAACTAAGACACAGCCATATCTAGAATTATGCTAATTCTAATCAGTGGGCTAATTTAGTACCACACATGCTTAATCCCAGTTCCACACACCCTTGATCCAGCCAGCTCCCAAAAGCCCCACCTATGAGATTTTGGGAGGGACATCTACATATGATGACCTAGGAAGAGACTTTTTACCCCAGTACTTGAGATGGAACCCAGGGCATTGTGCATACTAGGCAAATGCTGTACCACTGAACTACATTCACAGCCACTGCCCCCTTTTTTTGAGCAAGTCTTGCTGTTCAAGCTGCCTCAAAGTCTAGGATGAAAAGATTGTTTCATTTTTACCTAAACTGGTGCACAACCAACCCTATGTTTCCCTCCACTTTCACACCTGGCTCATGATATAATCATAAAGTTTTGAGATACAGGAACAGAGGACACAGAAGATACATTGAATTAAATGTTTATTCTTTCTGATAAAGTTAACACTTCATGATTGTCTTGGTGTTCTCTGGATGACATAACAAAATACCACCCTCTGGATGGCTTAGACCACTGAGATGTATTTCCTCATGGTTGTGGAGGCTGAAAGTCTATGATCACAGCACCTGCAGGGTTGATTTCCTCTGAGACTGCTCTTCTTTGCTTGCCAGGGATGCTCTCTTGTGGCGGCCACATGACATTTTCTCCGTGTGTTTCTTCATCTTTTTATAAGGATGGGGAACCTACCATTATCATGTATTTAACCTGACTTACTCAACTAAAGGATTTATCTCCTGATGTAGTCACATTAGAGGTCAGGTGTTAGAGCTGGGAACGGTGGTGGTTGTGTGGCAACTCAACCTATAACACTGTCTGAGCCGAAGGCATGACATGCGAGCATGTAGTAACCTGGAGTTTCCCCAGATGCTTTTCTCTATATCCTAGGCGGACTTCCAGGACTTTTATGAAAATTTACTCCACTGCAGATGGAAAAATAAAAAGTCTGCTGTAGAAGAAACCTTATAAAAAGGAATTAAGACGTAATTTGTTTCTCTTATATTTACTCATTTATGAGTAATTCTTAATTTCTGTGCTCAACCATTTCTCATTGCTATGTGTGGATGATCATTCATTCTGGTTGGCCAGGACAGTAAAATCTGACCAATTTAGTAGTGCCTTATATTTCTTCCAGTATTTAGATGGTATAGGCATCCTACCAAGATAGGAGTTTATCAGGTTTAGACTGTCTTTTAAAAAATAGTATCATTCTTAAAATAATTTTTTTTCATTTTCCTCTCCAAGTGAATGCTCCAATATATCTCTGACCATCCGTACTGCCCTGTCTCTACTTTTCTCTGTGTTACCCTCTCTTCTGTTTATATTTGCACATTTCTTTTCCTTTATTTCTTGTCCAGTGTGTGTCTCCTTGTATAATCAGTCTCCATGAAGTCTAGCCTGCTGCCAAGGTGATAGAGTTATTTCCAAAAGATGAAAAATATTAACAAAAGATGAGAAATATAAAATAAAAAGCGGCCTTTATTCTGAGAACACGGAGAGAGATGACCGGCAACCCCCACCGCTGGCGTCCGGCGATCTCTCCGGCGGACACGCGGCGTGGGGGCCTGTAAATAGCCTCGGTTTGGGGTGGAACCTAAGGCGGGCATTAGGGATACATAGGTAGCCCACTGGTCCTAGGTTTGGCGCCATATGTAAATTCCCAGGGGCGGGAAGATGGCGTCACAGGTAACTTCCTAGGGGCAGGGCAAGATGGGGCTTCCTGCTTCCGGTTGTGGCTTTCCTGGCTACAGTGTCCTGTCTGGGCCAAACCTTTCATATCCCGTCTTATGGTTATTATTATGAAAAGGGGCGAAGATTTCTCTCTTTAACTACTTCCTGCTGGCAAAGGGCGCTGTACTGGAGCCTAGGGGAGTCGATGGGATGAAGGTTGATGCCCAGGTAGACGCTGCTGCCAGGTGTTTTAGCCAGGACAACTTCACTGGTGAATGCACGTATGTCAGACTGGAAAAACAAAGAGACAAAATGTTATGAGGAGACATGGCACTGTCCTATTAAGGACCCAGGTGAGGTAGAAGGAAAGGTGCCTTTGATATAGACATATCATTCTATCAGGACCATGTTGAGGTAGAAACATTTCCACGGTGAGGCAGAATTCTGAAAATTAAACATGGGGTTAGGAGGAGTGGAGTTATGAGAGGTGATTACTCCCCCATCTGAAAGCATAAAAGTTAAGACGGTAAGTTGGTGAGGCTTGTCTCTGGAAGGCATGATGTTGGAGTCTGTAGGCACTACTGTTAAAGAGTCCTGCTGTAAAAATGATCATAAAATGTAAGAAATTAGGAACCAAAGTGGATAACAAAACATGACTTAGCCTGTTAACTCTGGCTGTGAGGCCTTTGTGAGACGGAGACGGGTAGGTGACAGAAGATGAGATGACCACTCAGAATGATCAGATTTAGGGCTGGGAGGGCATCTCTTAGCCTGAGTGATGTGAAACCAGGATGGCAGTCCAGCAACTTTGATTTAGGCATGGGTCACTGTAACCTGGTTGTAGTCCTTGGAATGATTTGCTGTAACAGAACTTTAGCAAGTATGAGAAAGGCTTTTATGTATCCTGAAAAAGTATAAACCAAGTGAGAAGACAAAAATGTATCTGTCAGTCTTGACCAGGGTTGTCTGACAAATTGGTGAATAAGAAAGGAAGGGGGTGGTCTATATCACTGAGGAAGGGTCCACCAGCAACAACAGGTAGGAGCTGTTGAGGCCTCAGTGTGTCTAAGTCAGCCTGTATAAAAGGCATTTTAAGATTTAGGACTGGGACCTGCACAAAATAGGCCCTATTTGTAAATGGCATAGGTTGACCATCAATACCCCATCATAGAGATTGAGGACTTAATATAGCAGCCTGAATACTCAGGAAGAACTCTGTATATATGGCCTCTATGTCCACAAATATAGAGAATGTCTTACCTGAGAGTTTTGTGCGACTTGGAATCTGAGACAGACACCTTAAAGGGGGCTGTTGTTGCCCTGAACCCCCTCAGCCTCCAGCAGCGATTTTCTGTCGGTGACGAATCTGGCAGTGTCGACATTTCCTGTGAGGGCTAGGATGACTTACCCACTCTCTGGTGGCTAGGACAGTCCAGTAGCCCTGGAGTAAGATCTCAAAGAATGCCAGGATGGGGCATTTTCTTGCCCAGTATCTTCTGCTGCATTTGAGCGTGGTCCATGGAGGGGGCAGGCAGCTCCACCTTGTGTAGGTTTACCTGTCTCAGAATTCCAAGTGTCACAAGTATTAAAAATATGAAAAACCATATTAAGATCTCTCTAAGGTTTGAAGGTCAAGTTTTGCCTTTTTGTTTGGGATTTGGACTATAGTAGAATTAAGTAAGTATGCAGGAATTTAATATTGGCATTTTGGATTAGAGAGCAGGCTTTATCTGGATGGCATATCGCTTTTTTTTTTAGGGTGACACGTAGAATTAACAAAGCTTTAGTCTACCAAACAAGGCTTTAATGGAAACATTTTGCAGTAAAGGTTTAGCAATCTTATGAATAAATCTGTCAAAACTGATCTAATTTACTTTTAAAGTTGTTATTTGCAGTAGTATGAACCAAGACAAATAAAATATAACTTAGAAGAAAACCCTTGTCTTGAAATAGAGCTAGTGGTTCCCAGCAAAAAGGAATTTATAACCTTAGTTGTTAAACAGAAGATTGATGAAGGCTTTGATTGATAAACAAAGCTGGTAAAATTATCAGGTGGCCAATAACCTTGATTAAATGGTTTGAGAATTGTAATAAAAAGCATCTGTTGAGCAGAACCAAATTGTAAAAAAAGCATGCCTGAGCAGAGCCGCTGAGCTGCTGTTTCACGGTGCTCCGGCAGAGCACGCCCAGTGGGTGGGGCAAGCGCTGGGATGTAGCGTGCAGGGGCGGGCTCAGACTGCCCCCGGAAACGTGTAAGATGGCAGCGGCGACGACGGCGCACAGGGGAGGGAGGGGCTGGGACGGCGCATGGGGGAGGGGCTGGGAGGCGGCCCGACACAGCGCGCGAAGCTGGAACTGCTCGCAGGGCTCGAGGATTAGAAAGCCAATTTAGGAACACAGCTGGGTTTTGATTAGCTTCCTGGACCTGTTTTAAAAGTTTGTTATAGTTAGTATGCTTGTCCTGCTCTGGCACAGATATAGGCCCAGAGTCATTATCAGCGGTGTTTACCTCATGTCTGTGATCAGCTTTTTCTCGAACTGCTTGCCACAGCTGATTCCGTTCTTGTGAGATGAGAGAGGTATCTAGAATCACATAAACATCCTTAAAATGTAAATCATAACAATTAGTAATAAATTTAAATTGCTGGATATAATTTTGTGGGTTAACAGAGAGGCTACCTAATTTAAGAGTAATCTGGGATAGATCAGAAAGGGAAAAAGGCACATGGATGTTAACAAGTTTCTCGGGGCCAGCTTGCTCCCGAAGTGGTAGCAGAGCCTGAGGAGATTCCGGAGCAGAGGGCCACTGAGCAGCCATCCTTCCAGTAGGCGCATGTGAGCAATCATCTGTAGAGCAGCTACAGAGCTGCTGCCGGTCACCCTGGGAAACACGAGCAGATGGCGTCTCACTGTGTGTCTCCCAGCTAGAGGACTGCTGTCGGCAGCACAATGAAGCGTCATGTGCACTGCAACAGGGCGGCTGTTGCAGTTCACAAGAAGAGCCACAAGGAGACTCCCGTTGACAGTGAGGGTCCTGGAAACATGGCGGCGCCCTGTCACATGACCCAAAACATGGCGGTGCCTGGGAACATGGCGGCGCCCTGTCACGTGACCTGAAACATGGCGGCGCCCTGTCGCCATGTGGCCCTCTGGAACATGGCGGCGCCATGCCATGTGGCAGAGGGTTGCAACATGGCGACTGTTCCCTGTGCAAGCTGGAACAATCACGCGACCTGCTGGAAGGACATAGCGAGCGAGACCTAGTATGGTGGGCAGGCGGTGAGAATGCTGTAGGGGATAGAGAATTCTCAGGAGAAGTTGGAGACTGTGAGGAAGCACTAACAGAGGGATCAGAGCCACTGGGAGAGTTATGGGTCCCAGGAGAAGGCGGGGGAGAGGATGGAACATCGGGAGATAACTGCGACACAGAGGGATTAGAGCTGCTGGGAGAATTATGGGTCCTGGAAGGCGGAGAGGGAGACGATCGTACAGTGGGAGGTATCTGCAATGGAGAGGGATTACAGCTGCTGAGAGAATCAGGCACAGGGGGAGGAGAGAGCGGTCCGGCGGGAGGTAACAGCAGGGAACGAGTTTGGTGGTAGGCAGGCGGCGGCCGGAAAAACACTGGAGGGCAGGACGGAAAAGTTTGCGGCGCGGTAGAGTTAGCTAAAAGTATCTCAGCGGGAGCACAAGACTTAATGAGAGATGGGCGTGTTCTCAGAATAAGAAAGGCTTGGACATAAGGGAGTTCCAATAACTTGTTGCCAGCTTGACAAAAATCATACAAGTTCCTGAGAATGCAGGGGTCAAATGTTCCTTGCCGAGGCCAAGGCTTGCCGATAAGCGGGTAGGTTGGCCAGACCTCCTGGCAGTAAAAAGTTAGTTGTTTAGTTTTTATGGTACCTTTAATTTTTAGAGTACGTAAATTGGAAATTAGGCATTTTAAAGGCGTCTTTTGGGAGTTAGAAAATATGTTCCCCATGACTGATTCAGGCAAGAAAAAAAACCGGAGGTCCAGAAAAAGTCGTCACTTATTTGTGGTACCACACGGCGGAACGGTTCCAAACCGTAAACTCCAGTCGTCACTGAGATTTACGAATGGAGTCTACGTGGGATCAGTAACAGTTTTGCCCGTGAAAGCGCAAGGCTTTAAGGGAAGTGAGGCATTCTTTCAGTGTGGGCGGTCCCAAAAATCTCTGCTTTGGGCTATCCGAACCCAAAGAACGTGAGAGATTTTGTGGGCGCAGGTTTGCCCAGAAAGAACCCTGCCCTGGGCGGTCCTAAGGACGTGAAAATGCACAGACCCACGCAGACGGGGAGAACATTCCACTGGGGCTGCCCAGTGCGAAAAGTTCCCCGGGGAGTGCTCACCTGAAATCAGTCTGGCCGATGCGGAGTGCAGGCGGCTGGCAACAGGAACGTCTCGGGAGAGGAAAAAGCTCGGGATTAATCCAGGAAGTTATCTGGTTATCGGCGAGGAAACTCTGGGTATGTGGCCCAAGAGTCAGTTGCCTGCCGATCGAGTCACGGCAACAAATGATAGAGTTATTTCCAAAAGATGAAAAATATTAACAAAAGATGAGAAATATAAAATAAAAAGCGGCCTTTATTCTGAGAACACGGAGAGAGATGACCGGCAACCCCCACCGCTGGCGTCCGGCGATCTCTCCGGCGGACACGCGGCGTGGGGGCCTGTAAATAGCCTCGGTTTGGGGTGGAACCTAAGGCGGGCATTAGGGATACATAGGTAGCCCATTGGTCCTAGGTTTGGCGCCATATGTAAATTCCCAGGGGCGGGAAGATGGCGTCACAGGTAACTTCCTAGGGGCAGGGCAAGATGGGGCTTCCTGCTTCCGGTTGTGGCTTTCCTGGCTACAGTGTCCTGTCTGGGCCAAACCTTTCACAAGGAATTAGAATTCTTTATCTCTGTTAATACCAATTTCAGTTTCTTAATCAATGCTAGAAATTTGAGAAGGTGAGATTAACAGGGGTAAGACTCTTAGCCAGACTTTTAAAAGTGTGCTGCTAATTATATAGCTTTACTTATTACTGGAAAACATCTGTACTTAGCTCTGGTGGTAGACATTAAGCTGATTACTGCACAGAGCTAGTGGAACTGATAGCATTGTCTCCCTTTCCAAGCTGCCCATTGTCGTAGTGGTATTGCTAGCCAAGGCCCATATCTGTAGTCAATCCTCCCTCTCATCAACCAGTCCCAATGTTTAGTTTTGGTTGCAGAGCCTTGGGTGAGAAAGAGATAGGCTTCCTTTCAGCTACTAGCAAAACAACTTACATTGTGCACTCGAGAGGGAGAGAGAGAGAGAGAGAAAGAGAGAGAGAGAGAGAGAGAGAGACAAAGAGAGACAGAAAGAGACAGAGAGACAGAGCGAGAGTAAGAGCGAGCAAAGGCTCAGCAGGACCATGTTGTCTTAAGGTCAGCATATTATTAAAAATTCTCCATAGGGAGGTGATTCGATTAAATAATCAGTGGATGTGAGGTTCTTTAAATTGCTAATTATTATACTTTGTGGGTCTCCTCTGCAGATCATCCATAGCCTGTGACCCTGTTCCAGGCAGGAGGAACAGGATGATTCTGTTTTATCTCTACTCTCCATGAGTATTTATAATTATATAATGGATGGGTTTGGGGCATTTTACAGCATTTACAAATGTAATCTACCATTATAATTCCTCGAACTTTGGTACCTAAGAAAAACAAAGTAAGATCGCCATGGAAACCTTTTTTTTTCCTCTTTTTTTTTTTTTTTTGAGAAAAGGAAGATTAGAACTACTAGATTAGCAAACACTGCACCATTAATCATGTATCACCAAATCCACATAGGTACTTTGAATTTGTGCTAGAGAAAAAAACAAATAAGAAAACTAAAACAACAACCTAAAAAGTAAAGCTCAAGTACTGCGGATAAGTGTTATGGACTACTTGTTCTGAAAGTTCAATTTATTCTCCTGTTGTGGAGTGGAGATTTGAGAGCTAGAGAAGTAATTATTCTGTCCCTGGAAGATCAGGCTGTAGCCCATTAAGGAATTATTGCCAGCTCTAGAGATGATTTAAGAAGCTATCTGACAAGTTCAGTGTGAGATGGAATAACCCATCGTCAATCGTGTCGGCACAGTTTTCCCTTGATTCTTAAATACTGTACCTTTGTTAATGAGCTTGCTGTGTTAAGCGGCCACACCTTTTCTCTGCAAACCACAGGGGAATGGAATGAAATGTAAATACATAGGACTCATTTTAGACTCCGTGTGGAATTCATTAAATGCCCTTGACGCCATCGCTTTTGCACAAAGCTCTCTTGGTGTGTCGGAGAAGAGGAGAGTGTGAAATTAGAAGTCAGTGTGGTGTTGAGTGTGCAAACCTCGGGGTTGTTTGTGACTGGCTTTTGTTTATGGGTATAGCACAAATTACATCAGTAGAAATCAGGTGTTACTGTAGAGGTATTTAAAAATATTTATTTGAGGTAGAGATCTACTCATGGGAAGGAAAGAGGATGTCTGGAAGCAAACTTTACTTCTGCTCCTCAGGCCCTGGCTGTGGAGTTCATTATTCTTCCATGTGATCTGGAAAACAGAAAGAGGAGGAGCACAGGCAGGGAGGGCTGAGTGTGTGCTGGGTTCAGCCTAGCAAGGCTCTCACTGCATGGCCTCCTCTGTGGAGGAAGGGCAGGGAAAGAAGAGCAGGGAGTTGGTGTGGAAGGAGAGGCTTCCTCACCTCTGGCTTGTGATGAACTAGAGCAGGAAGGGCAGCCACTGCCTGCTTAGACCCCTGGAAGAGGTGACAGGCCCTGAGCAGCTCAGAGCGGCCAAGCCACTGAAGGCAAGGAATCTGAAGCCACGTCATTTCGGGCACCTGGACACAGCAACTCAGGGACACCTTTGTCTTCAGGCAGATTAATTTTCTTGCACCTTAGTTTACTTGTTGGTACAATGGGGATAGTAATGATTAGTATGAAGTTTAAAATATTTGTGATTATACATGGGCCATTGTAAACACTATACAAATGTTGGTTACGGAAACCTTTTTTTCTTTTGGGGGGGTTACTGGTGATTGAGGCCACTACCAGCACATTGAGCTGCATCTCTGCCTGCACCTCTTTTTTACTGTTTTGAGTCAGAATTTCACCAAATTGTTAAGTTGCCCAGGCTAAGCTCAAACTCTTGATCCCCGACCTCAGACCAACAGTGTGAGGATTAGGGAATTGCACTGCTAGCTCTGGCTATATAATATTAAAATTACTGCTATCAAAGTGAAATTTTGGGGCCAGGGATGTAGCTCAGCAGCACAGTGCCTGCCTGGCAAGTGCAAAATCCTGAGTTCAATTCCCTACAACAAAACAAAACAAAACAAAACAAAACACAAAGAAAAACAAAACAAAACACGAAATTGCTATTATTCAATAAAAATCTAAATATTGTAATATTAAAAACTTTAGAAGATTTGTAAGATCTAGTTTCTAATGAATGACTGGGGACACATTAATCATGGCACCTATTTGGTAAACAAGCTGCTCCAGCTCCAAGAAGGCAAGGGGCCCAGGCCAAGCAGGAAAAAAAACAAGTTGCTAGGTAGCAGGGCTGAAATGACATTCTTCTTTGGAGGGTATAAATAAACATGTTACAGTGGCTGAGCAGTTCCTTTCCCCCATCAGGAGGATGAGGGAGGGCTCCACCTGACACCAGCTTTGTCTCTTTAATTTCTCATCCTCTCAGTGTCCTTTCCTCTAACAGGGAACATCTAGAGCTGCATCTGGTCACCACAATTCATTGATTGGAATTCTTTTTAAAAAAAAAATTTTAAAACAAACAAGAAACCTCAGAAAAATCAAAATGCAAATAAGTAACAACAACAAAAAGCCAATAGCTATATAGGTTTTCAAAATAAGATGATAAGAATTTAACAGTGGTAGTTATACTGCATATTGTTATCTTCAAAATAGTTGCTCAGGTTACCAGACACTGGAATAAAACAAAACAGTAAAATAGAACAAAACATTGGATTTCAAAACAAGACAGGAAGAAACACCTTACAGTTACCTCAGTGCACACTGCTGTCCTCCAAACAGATGCCCAGACCACCAGCCCCAGGCCTGCAAAGTCAGTCAAACAATATAAGCATCCAGCTGTTCATCGACTCCTCTGAAACAGCCAGTTGTTTACTGGGATGGGGTGGGTTGGGGCAGATGCTTTTCTGGTTTCCCAACTTGCACAACAGCTGGTCTCTTCTTGCTGAGTCTCTGCCCAATCCCCATGGCAGAGCCTGGCTCATGGGAAGGTGAGATTTGTCTTCTTCCATGTATTGGAATTCTTGACTTGGGTACAAAAATTATATTTTACTTGGCATTTCACTGAATATTTCAATTTAATGAGCAAAATAATTCCAGTACTCTTGTTGCTTGTTTTACTTGAGAGACAATAAGAATTTCTGTAATGGATTGATAGCAAGGCTGGTGTTCTGAGGTTGTTTTTATCTTGTATCTTGATTTTTCATACACTGGGACTCTTCGTGTGTAGGAAGTTCTACGTCCTATCGTGACAGGGTTGTCAGAATTCTAGTTCCTTTAGAGATAGAATAATTCTACATTTAGCCCATATTTGATTCTCTGCTTTACTTTGCACTGAAGAACAGTTATCTTCTAGCCATAATTTTAATGGTATTTTGCTATTTTTTGCAATTTGGGAACACTTATGCACTGGATATACTTTAATGTATAGGGAATATTCTTTAATGAATGGGCTTATAGGTTAATCCTATGACAATTATGTCTTAAATTATTACATATTCATAATCTTTTCAAACCCCAACTCATTGACCCAATGTAATTTCATCAATAACATAAGGAACACTGGCTAACAGTCATCATGTTTCAAAATAGGCAAGTCCTCCTTCCTAGTGTATAAAAGGGGCTCTGCTCAGGGCTATACCATAGGAAATAACTGTGTACCCCATCATTTTGTATGTTGAGTCCCTCAAGTACCTAAATAAGATTTCTGGAGAACTTCTTGTCTTTTTCCATCACTTTGAGGCATGCAATAGTCTCAGTGGTAGTATGAAGACAATCTTTTCTCTTACTCAGTTGTGGGTGGGGACCAGCATGGTCTGTGTCTTTGCTGATTTTGTCTTGTTTCTCCCACTTGGCAGCTGTTGCTTTTGTTCCTCTCTACTCAGGAGAAGGAAGTAGAAGAGCACAGTCTGAGTTGATGGTTGCATCAAAATCTGGCGTTGAGGCCATTACTTTGACAGATATTCAAGGGCTGCTTTCCCTTCTCAAAGGAACTGCTGGATTTCACAGACTCTTTCCCACCACCCTTGCCCAGGGTCCTCTAGCCACATGCCTTTCTCAGAGGTGGGTGATGCACTTTATGGCTGGCTTGGATGGACATCTGTCCTGCTCCCTGGAGTTTGTGCTGGGCATCCTTGCCATGGAGACAGTTGTCCTGAGTAGGGTCTTCTTTCTGCAGACGTTAAGCCTGGATACCTTTGTCTAGTCCTAAAGAAAACTTAGCACCTTTGTCCTTTCATCTGGAGCATGGACATTCAGCATGTGCCCCTGTGACTCTCTCTGTAGTATTTGCCAAGTCAAACCTTTTCCAGGTGAGACCAAAGTGCTAGGCAATGGAGACAAAAGACCAGGGAAAATTTGCTTCTTTATTCTGGCTTAATATGGATTAAACATCCCCTATGCAAATTGCTTGGGATGAGGAGTGCTTTGAATTGCTGATTCCTCTTCTGACTCTGGAATGTTTGCATCCACATAATGCTGAGGATGGGATCCAAGTCCAAACATGAAATTCATCTGTCCTTCATGCATACCTTATAACTGTGATAGCTCAGACTCCGGAATAAAACCCAAGAAAGCAAGAAATTAAAATTTGGAGAGCAAAGGCTTTATTTTAGGCCAGGCCTGGCATCACCATCTCCAGGAGCCAATTTGGAGACTGTGCGCCTTACAGCTAGAAGGGTTGGGTTTTAAAGCCGAAAACCACAGGAATGTTGCGAACTTTGACTCAGATAGCATTTGGGCCTTACAGAACTTCCTGTAATTTCCTTGAAGTTAAGCATTTCTTAAAGGACAGCACATTTTGTTACAGATAGCTGGATGAGGGGTAGGGGAGGGGGTTACAGGAAACTGACACCTAAGGCTTTTACAACCTTTTCAGGAAATTGAAATTTAACTTAGAAAGACAGGAAGGGAAGGGGAGGGGGAGGCAGTAAGACGCATATAGAACAGAAAATGAGGCGCAATGGTTAAAACTAGGTTACAACATTCCCCTCTGATGTTGTGACTGAGGTCAAATCTTTGACCTAATTTTAAGGATTTTGAGGTATGGGCTCGCAGGCATGCTGGCATAACATCATCAACTTTATGCCTTACATTTGTTGTCTGACATATGTAGTTATTTTATTGAGTATACAAGGACCTACTGTGACCAGGAGCAGTACTCCTAACAATGGTCCAAGCAAGGGCAGGAGATAGGGCAGAATTTCATTTTAGACACTCCATAAAGGGTTTTTAAATAGCTCTCTCCTCTTTTTAACTAGGTCTTCCTGTAATCTCTTGATTTTATCTCGGACAATGCCGGATTTATTTACATAAAAGCAGCATTGTTCCTGCAATGCCACACAGATCCCTCCTTGTTCTGCTGTTAGGAGGTCTAGTCCCCTTGTGTTTTGGAGAACTACTTCAGCCAACGAGTCTATTTGGTCTTAAATGACCTTAATGGTACTAGATAATGCCTGCACATCACTAATAATCTGGTTGGAAAGTGATTGAGTTATTTCTAAAAGATGAAAAATATTAACAAAAGATGAGAAATATAAAATAAAAAGCGGCCTTTATTCTGAGAACACGGAGAGAGATGACCGGCACCCCACCGCTGGCGTCCGGCGATCTCTCCGTCGGACACGTGGCGTGGGGGCCTGTAAATAGCCTTGGTTTGGGGTGGAACCTAAGGTGGGCATTAGGGATACACAGGTAGCCCATTGGTCCTAGGTTTGGCACCATATGTAAATTCCCAGGGGCAGGAAGATGGCGTCACAGGTAACTTCCTAGGGGCAGGGCAAGATGGGCTTCCTGCTTCCGGTTGTGGCTTTCCTGGCTACAGTGTCCTGTCTGGGCCAAAACCTTTCATATCCCGTCTTATGGTTATTATTATGAAAAGGGGCGAAGATTTCTCTCTTTAACTACTTCCTGCTGGCAAAGGGCACTGTACTGGAGCCTAGGGGAGTCGATGGGATGAAGGTTGATGCCCAGGTAGACGCTGCTGGCAGGTGTTTTAGCCAGGACAACTTCACTGGTAAATGCACGTATGTCAGACTGGAAAAACAAAGAGACAAAATATTATGAGGAGACATGGCACTGTCATATTTAAGGACCCAGGTGAGGTAGAAGGAAAGGTGCCTTTGATTTAGACATGTTCCACGGTAAGGCAGAATTCTGAAAATTAAACGTGGGGTTAGGAGGAGTGGAGTTATGAGAGGTGATTACTCCCCCATCTGAAAGCATAAAAGTTAAGACGGTAGGTTGGTGAGGCTTGTCTCTGGTATGCATGATGTTGGAGTCTGTAGGCAATACTGTTAAAGAGTCCTGCTGTAAAAATGATCATTAATAGAATGTAAGAAATTAGGAACCAAAGTGGATAACAAAACGTGACTTAGCCTGTTAACTGTGGCTGTGAGGCCTTTGTGAGACGGAGACGGGTAGGCAACAGAAGATGAGATGACCACTCAGAATGATCAGATTTAGGGCTGGGAGGGCACCTCTTAGCCTGAGTGATGTGAAACCAGGATGGCAGTCTAGCAACTTTGATTTAGGCATGGGTCACTGTAACCTGGTTGTAGTCCTTGGAATGATTTGCTGTAACAGAACTTTAGCAAGTATGAGAAAGGCTTTTATGTATCCTGAAAAAGTATAAACCAAGTGAGAAGACTGGGACCTGCACAAAATAGGCCCTGTTTGTAAATGGCATAGGTTGACCATCAATACCCCCAGAGATTGAGGACTTAATATAGCAGCCTGAATACTCAGGAAGACCTCTGTATATATGGCCTCTATGTCCACAAATATAGAGAATGTCTTACCTGAGACTTTAGTGCAACTTGGAATCTGAGACGGACACCTTAAAGGGGGCTGTTGTTGCCCTGAACTTCCTCAGTCTTCAGCAGCAATTTTCTGTCGGTGACAAATCTGGCAGTGTCGACATTTCCTGTGAGGGCTATTACTTAGGATGACTTACCCACTCTCTGGTGGCTAGGACAGTCCAGTAGCCCTGGAGTAAGGTCTCAAAGAATGCCAGAGCCCTGTGCCA
This sequence comes from Cavia porcellus, assembly GCF_034190915.1. Taxonomy (NCBI): domain Eukaryota; kingdom Metazoa; phylum Chordata; class Mammalia; order Rodentia; family Caviidae; genus Cavia; species Cavia porcellus. Next base: position 3,973,482 of record NW_026947493.1, read on the forward strand.
AGCAGAACCAGAAATTCTTCAGCCAAAGTTAGGTTGGAAGCATTTAAGTCTTTATGAGTAGCCTCTAGAATATCAGAAGTTTGAGCATCCAGATAAACTCCCCATGATTTAGGCAGCATCAAGGGGTGGTAATGTATCTGGGGAAACACTATTTTTATTAGCTGCTTGACTCGTTCCTCAACCATGAGTTTTCTGATCTTATCTTATGGGCCATCCCCATCAGACACATGTATAGGGGCCACCCTGGTCCAGCACACTGATTTACCAACCGTGCCGAGACATGAGGCTTGGGCATACTTTGAACTTCCTATTACTGTCAGATTGGTGGACCAATCACCTCTAACACTTCTAAGCCCGTGTCCTCATAAGCTCAGCAGTGAAGTAAGTTTTATTATCTATGCCTATACATTCTTGTACAGAGTCATAGCAGGAGGAATGCATTTTTGAATACTAAGAACAATTCTGAGGGCATGGCCCTGGCTGGCTGCCTTTGTTAGGTATCATGGGGTGCTTTAACATACACATCTACCTTTGAGTCAAACCCCCTGTAACTGAGGGTATAGCAACAAGGAATGTTAACTTATCCCCACAATCTGTCCGAAGATAGTATGTATACAATTTATCATTTGTGTGGGAAGGATCTTGATCCTTGTTTCCTATTGTATGTATAATCCCCCCCCAGTTGGTATCTTTACCTTTAGTAGTATAGCCCGCTCTGCAATCACAGGGGTTTCCATACAAAGATCTTAACAATTGTTCTTTGCTTACAGGGGGACCAAAGCCGCCATGCAAGGTTGGCATCAATGTTATTAAAATCAAAGCAAGCAAGCCAAAGCAATTCATGACTGGCATAATCTAACTATGTTTTAGTCAATTTTAACTTTAAGGGGTTACCAGTCTGCTGTATAGTCCATAAGAACACTCCTCACTGTCTGTTGCTTCCAGTGGTTTGACGTGGGTATGGTGAATCCATGCAGTCTTTCCTGCTACCTTGACAGCAGTGGGAGCGCTGAGCACCACGGTGAAAGGTCCTTCCCAGCAGGGTTCAAGGGAGTCACGGTGGTGACATCACACCAAGACTGGAGTCCCCGGCTCGATCAGCACTTTGAGGGGTGTCTCTGAAGGCAGATCCAGGTGTTTTTGTCTAAACAGCTGGTGGATTGAAGTCAACATGGGTTGGAGAGTCTGCCAGGACTTAATGAGATCTTGATTAGTTATTTCAGCTAGTTTATCTTCTGACAATCTTGGAACCAATGGCGGGGGCCTCCCAAACATAGCTTCAAAGGGGGAAATTCCAGAAACAAATGGGGTACATCTAGCTCTTAACAGTGCAAAGGGAAGACGGCTCACCCAATTATCACCAGTTTCTAAAGATAGCTTAGCTAAAATGTCCTTGAGAGTTTGGTTCATATGTTCTACTTGCCCTGAGCTTTGTGGCCAATAGGCACAGTGAGTTTTCCAATTAATCTTTAAGGCTTGGGCTAAATTTTGGGTGACTTGGGCTATGAAAGCTGGGCCATTATCGGACCCCATTGATAGTGGGAGGCCAAATCGAGGTATGATCTCATGCAATAGCTTTTTAACTACCACTAAGGCTGACTCAGACTTAGTAGGGAAAGCCTCTACCCAGCCAGTGAAGGTTTCTACTAATACCAAGAGATAGCGGTGCCCCTGTAAACCAGGCTTTACCATGTCTGTGAAGTCTACTTCCCAATGTTCTCCTGGAACAATTCCTTGATGTCAGGTGGTCTCCAGTGTAGAGCTCTTGGTTGAGTTGACTAACAAGCACTGTAGGCATCTGGAGCTCAAAGAGGCGGTCAGTTTGCAGAGTTTTGGAATAAAAAACTGAGTTCTGAACAATTCCGCAAGTTTAGTTTTCTCTAAATGGGTAGTCTGGTGAGCCCAGTGTAACAGCTCCCACCCTAGTACCTCCGGTAACAGTACTTGTTTATCAGGTAACTGGTACCAGCCCCCTGGGGTGGGGGACTTCGCTCCAAGTTGAGATGCTAACTGTAGGTCTTTCTTTGTGTAGACTGGTTCTGACAAGATTGGAGGGACTAGCATCAGAGCAGTTACTTCCTTGGTTGGTCCCTCTGATGTGGTTGCTATTTTTTTGAGCAGCTTTATCTGCCAAACTGTTTCCTAAGGTGACAGGGTCATCTCCTGTCTGGTGAGCCTTGCAATGAATAATAGCAACTTGTTGAGGTAGCCAGACAGCTGCCAGCAAGTCTAGAACCTGTGGAGCATTTTTAATCTTAGTCCCAGCTGAGGTTAAGAGACCTTGCTCCTGATAGATGGCTCCATGTACATGTACAGTAGCAAAAGCATATCTACTATCAGTATAATGTTTACCCTCTTTCCCATGGCTAGTTTTAGTGCCTCAGTCAAAGCAATGAGCTCCGCCTTTTGGGCAGGGTGCCAGGCTCCAACCGCTTAACCCAGAGAACCTCCTTTTTGGTGGTCACTGCTGCCCTGGCCACACTTTTGTTGCTTTGGATGAAGCTGCTTCCATTAATGAAATAGTTATCGGCATTTCCCAAAGGCTGGTTGGTAAGATCAGCCCGTAGGTTCTGTTGCAGTTTAAGGATGTCAGCACACTCATGGAGAGGTGTGCTTTGTTCCTCCAGGTCATCATCAGGCATAAGGGTTGCTGGGTTTAAAGCTGAAGAAGCCTTGAAAACTACCGACTCTGGGTCTAGGAGCAGGGCCTGATAGTGTGAAATTCTAGCGTTTGAAAGCCATTTTTCGGGAGGGATTTTGATAAGCATCTCTAAACTGTGGGAGATCACCACAGAAATCTTCTGTCCATAAGTAAGTTTTTTAGCCTCTTTAAGTAACATTGCCACAGCAGCTAGGATTCTCAGGCGCGCGGGGGGGGGGAGGGCGGGCATTTTCCTGTCACCGGATCAAGTCTTTTGGAGAGGTAGGCTATAGGCCTCTTCCAAGGGCCAATGTCCTGGGTTAGAACTCCTTTAGTAATGTTTTTGAGTTTATCTATGCACATGGTAATGTCAGGGAGTCCCAGGGCTGGGGCCTCTGTCAAGGCCCACTTGAGCTGCTGGAAGGCCCATTCATGTTTATCAGTCCAGTTCAGTGAGTTTTGAGTTTTTCCCTTATGGGAGTCCTATAGAGGAAGCTTTTTTAGTAAAATTTAGCCTACAGTATCCAACCGCCCCCAGAAACTCTTGTCTGTTTAAAAAAATTTTTTTTCATAGAGCAATTTTAACACCTTGGTTATCTTTTTGTTGGTAGCTTCTAAATTCTCCCTGCTTTTAAAGACTTTTTGTGGTCATGGCTGCCCTGACCACAACGTAGTGCTGAGAATTTCTGTCCCGGCTAGACTGCTTACTGAGACTTCTACGGCCTACAGGCCTCATGGAAGGACTCTTACAGACTGGAAAGACACACAGTGATCTTTTAATATATTATGGAGGATGTCAAAGATGTAAGATCTAGCCAATTGCTCAGTACACACAATTAAGTTGCCATTTGACTCTTCCGGGAGAACATGGCGGACAGATAACAGCAACTACCGGCGGCTCTCTGAAAGACTCGGCTCAGAAGCCAGGAATGGTGCGGACTAAGGAGACATAAGCAGGTGGAGATATGCTCTGCTGACTCAGGAACGAACTGGGCTGAGGGAAGCCAACTTGGAATGCAGTCCTGGTGCTAAAACAGGAACAGAAAAGACTCGGTGTGGAGGCTGGAACCGCGCCATTGTAAGCCGCGATTTGGGTTTCCCGCCGCGCAGCGGCTGGCTGCCTCTACAGCGGCTCGGCAAGGGGAGAGACGTGCAGAAGCTCTGAGAACGGCAATCTGCGAACGGCAGGGAGGCGTGCACTGACTTATGGTGAGGTGAGTGAGAGAAACTGACACTCTACCACAGTTTGACTCCAGCAGAGGACTTTCTGGGCCCGAGCAGTCCTGCGGGAGCAGGGCGCGGTGGCGACTCCAGCCACACATCCCCCTCTCGGGCGGGATTGGTGAAAAGTGCCTGGCCTGTGTGACGCTGCCGGCGGACCTGGTAGACTCTCCCAACCCAGATCCCAGAGCCTGACGGTGGCCGGGAGGGGAGACGCGTAGGCTGCCTGGTCCGTAACTCCCTGGTGCGCAGCGGTGAGCGGGAACACCTAACCGGCGCAATTCGATCAGGCTGTGGCTGACTGGGAGAGAAGCTGGGCCTCTTATATAAGCTTGCATATATAAGGAACAGAGAAGAAGAGGCAGCATGGGAAGAGGCAGCAACAAGAAAGTCTCCTCGGCCCCCAATTCTGAGAAACAGGCAATAGCAGACACCGCACCAATACACATAAGGCACCATATAGAGAGCCTCATAGACCAATTCAGGAATGAAGTTATCAACGACCTGAAGCTAGAAGTATGCAGAATAGTTAGAGAAATGCTAAGCACCACCCAAGAAAAAACAGGTGATGGAATGGAAGAACAGAAAAAAAGGGGAGAATTGTTTGATGGAGAAAACAGAGAAAGCATAGAATACGTGAAGCAGGTTCAAAGGGACTACCAAGATACTAAGAAGTCTATCGAAGACTGGCATAACAGCTTGAAAGAAACTAAGGACAGACTATCTGAACTGGAGGGCAGACTTGTAATATGGGAGAATGAAATGAAAAACTTCTTAAAAATAACAAAGAAACAAACAGCAATAATACAAAGACAAGAAGATGATAAGAGGATCCATAACTTAAGGATTAAGAACATAAAAGAAGAAGTAGGGATGCAAACAAGTGAACTACAAAAGCTACTCACAGAAATAATCCAGGAGAATTTTCCTAATTTAGCAAAAGGTAAAGATACTCAGATGTATGAGGCATACAGGACCCCAGCTACCTACAACCCAAACAGAGCAACACCCAGGCATATAATAATAAAAATTCCAGAAATTCAATACAAGAACAGAATATTAAAAGCTGTAAGAGACAAGAAACAGACCACTTACAAGGGAACACCCATCAGAATTACAGCAGATTTCTCTGCACAAACCATCAAATCACGAAGAGCGTGGGGGGAAATAATTCAAGCATTGAAAGATAATAATCTCCAGCCAAGATTGAGATATCCTGCACAACTGTCCCTGGAAATTGATGGAAAAACAAGGTGCTTCCAGGATAAAGAGGAACTGGGGGAATTTGCAACCACCAATTCAACTCTACAGAAAGTATTGCAGGATATTCTAAAAAAAGAAAAATACAAAGAACCCAGAAATAGTGGCGGGGAGGCCACAACAAATGGAGCAGAGAACAAAATGAAGAAGACAAACTGACAGCTACTGACAGAAAAAGAGCTTAACAGAAATGAGGCAGAGAAGATTGGATGATAGGAACAGCTATTTTGGAGAAAATGACATCTTAATAGGTAATACTGATTTAGTATCATCTTGTTTTGAAGTCTCATCTAGCTTTTGTCCTTCTGTCTCCAATGGTCTAAATAGGCTGTATCTTATTGGATTTTATTATGTACGATAGTATAAGCAAAAACCTTTTAAAGACAAGGAGATTATACAGAAACCATTGTTCATTTTCTGTTAGTCGATTCTAAATACTCTGTAATGCTGTCATTCTCTTGAATGGTTTTACATTGTTTTGATATACTTAATGCTACAGTATACGAAGTTGTACTCAAGGATTTCAAAGAAAGAAACAATATGGTAACTACTTTTAGGTTAGGATTATCTGGTGGTGAAACACTATTCTGCTTAAATGGTTATGTTTTGATCTGCGCTGTTTCGTTGTTATGCCCTCTTTTATCTCAATCTCCACTCCATTATTTACTTTTTTATCTTTATCCTTTTAATTAAAGGAAAAAAATAGCAGGATATATTATAGTAACCCATTTTGACTTTTCATTACCTTGATTTAAAGCCCTGTATTACTCTCACCATCTGGTTTTTAACTGATGTTCCCCTATTCTGTTTTGCTGGATAGTATCAGGTTCGAAAGTTTAGGCATCAGCTGTGAAGATAATGAGATTCATTATGACGCCCATTCTTGTTGACTTTTAGCTACTTTTGAAGACCTACAATGTCTCCAATGTTTTGGTTTTGTCGGTTTTATTCTTTACTGTTTTGTTCAATTGTATTATAACTAATGATATAGGCAATTCTATTAGAGATAGTGGGAGACATTATGGTAACCATTGTTGATCACCTGTATTATGTTTTTACATTATCTATTATGTCCACCCTTTTGACCTGACCGATTCTGTTCTGTTATGTCACATTTGGTTTTACTCTCTTCCAAAAAAGTAATAAGAACCGTGGGAGCAATGAAACCCAAAATGTGTAATAGTCATGGTACAAAAGAGAGGAAAAGAAAGTACTCTAAACTATATAACTGCATGTATATTTAAGTGTATAAGATAGAAAATGATATCACAGAGTTTTATTGGATCAATGAACAGAACTGTTTGCAGTATCATTGATGGAATGTTCACTTTACAAGCTTTAATTTTGTGACTTGAACAATTATTTCTAAGATGACAATATGTAATCCATTAACTAGTGATTTCCTACTGTTCATTTTTTTCTGTAAATCTGTATAACTTGTACCCTTTCCCTGCTTTTTTTTTCTTTTCTCCTTAAATAAAATTAAAAAAAAAAAGACTTTTTGTGCCATCTCTATTAACTGGCTGAGGGGCATTTTCTCAAATCTCTCAAACCTTTGCAATTTTTGTCTAACATGTGGGGCCGACTGAGTTGCAAAGAGAACAACTGGTGATACTGGGAAGCCTCCTTACCTCTGGATGTCCAATCGGGGTGGAACAAAAGGAAAACATGGTTTTGGCATTCCGGATCAGAGAGCAGGCTTCATCTGGATGGCACACTGCTTTTTGTCCCAGGGTGCCGCATGGCAGGCCATCATTTTACTGAAATTATATTCTTAACAAGAAGAGCTTTTTCATAGGTAACAAAATTGTGCTGCATAATCTCCCAGATGTTCACAGCACATGCAAGAACTTGTATCTTATCTCTAGTATCATCTATAATCTCATTTTAATGGAAATATTTTGCAGCAAAGGTTTACCAATCTTATAAATAAATCTACCAAAACTGATCTAATACTGTCAAATTCTGAACACATTTACTTCTTGTCAAACCTGTTATTTGCAGTACTATAAACCAAGACAAATAAAATTCACATCCTCTTGAGCTTTCTATAACTTACAATATACCCCCAAGTTGAGCTTTTATCTTCTTCCACATTCTGGCACAGCCAGACATTTTTACTTGAAAAAAAACCACTTTCTTTGTCCCTTTTTACTATTACCAGTCAATTACCTTTCCTCTCGCTTCTCAGACAACATTAAAACTCTCAACAAAACCCTTGAAGTCACCTTTTAGTAGTCTAAAACATATTTAATTATTTTATGTCTTTTTACCACATAAAAATGCTGTATTTTAAAAAACTGTAACCTTTTAACTGGCTCAAATATAGTATGACCTGGTGTTTACTTGGTAAAGTTTATGTGATTCTTAAAAATCTTAAATATACATATATATGTGCACATATGTTTACATTTTAACCGGAAAGAAAAATACTCTTTTTTAAAAAGCATGCCGAGGTTGCAAGTAATCAATTGAGGACTAAAACATTAAACTAGGCACCACAACATTAAAGACACAAACAAAGGTTGCTTCGTGCACAGTTTGGTGAAGCTAAAGGAAATAATTTTCTATTATGAACCTTGAGCTTAATAAACCATATGGATCCTGCAACAGAAATGGGAAGCAGGCCCCTAAGTTAGTAACAAATTCAAACAGGCAGACAATTCTAAAGTACAAAAACACTGAACATAAATATCTAAATCCCTTTGTCTGTTTTGGGCTCATAGAAGGGGTTCCTAGGAGAGAATGTTCTGTTAGATTAGGGGTAACCAAAAGGAGAACAATTAGAACAAATGGACACACAAACAGATATACAAGACAAGACAAGCTGCAGCAAAATGGCCTTTGCTCAAAATTGGTCAAATTTTGGGATCTGGAGGAATTAACAAGTTAACCAATGGAGTGGTTCCCCACCCAGGGCAGAGTCAGAAATGGACGAAGTTCGTTCGGAAAACTATCCCAAAAACCAATTGACTCTGCCTTTGAGAGGTCCCCGCTTCCCAATTTGAGGGCGTCCCCTCCCCAAGAGTACAAACTGACCACGGCCCAAACAAACCCTCCAGAGTACTTTCTTTTAAATGTTCAGAAATGAGTCTGGGGTCTTGCTCCCACCCCAGGGGAGCCCCCAAATGTGATAGCTCAGACACCAGAATAAAACCCAAGGAAGCAAGAAATTAAAATTTGGGGAGCAAAGGCTTTATTTTAGGCCAGGCCTGGCGTCACAGTCTCCAGGAGCCAATTTGGAGACTGTGCACCTTACAGCTAGAAAGGTTGAGTTTTAAAGCCGAAAACCACAGGAATGTTGCAAACCTTGACTCAGTTAGATAGCATTTGGGCCTTACAGAACTTCCTGTAATTTCCTTGAAGTTAAGCATTTCTTAAAGGACAGCACATTTTAATACAGATAGCCGGATGAGGGGTAGGGGAGGGGGTTACAGGAAACTGACACCTAAGGCTTTTACAACCTTTTCAGGAAATTGAAACTTAACCTAGAAAGATAGGAAGGGAAGGGGAGGGGGAGGCAGTAAGATGCATACAGAACAGAAAATGAGGCACAATGGTTAAAACTAGGTTATAACAATAACATAGCCTGAAGTTACTATCTTATGATATTTATAGTGCAATTATTTTTAACTGTCTCCTCACATAAGATCAGGTATGAGATTTTCTACAATGACACTATGCTTCCACTTAAACAGTTTCATATTTTGAGAGAAAAGCCAGTATCTCCTGAAAATCTGCCATGCTGGGACTTGGGAGGACTAACCCCAAGAAAGCAACAATCCAGCCTCCAGAGCAAGCCTAGCACAGAGGCTGAGAATCAGTCCCCACCCCTCTTAGCAATTGAAGGGTTCCAAGGACAGCCTGAATTGATAGCAAATAAGGTGTATAAAGTGACTAAATGCTTGCAATTGTTTGGACAATTATGTAGGCCTGAGGGCAACAGTCTGAGCATCTCTCTGGAGCATGACAATATGCAATATAGCAAATATGGAGATTTCCTCCTATCTTGTCTTTGAAGCCCAATATTGTTTTCACTGTTTTGCTTTGTTCTGATTGTTTTGCTTTATTCAGTATTCTGTTTTGATTGGTTTTATTGTGTTTTGTTTTTTATTTGATTTTGCTATACCTGATGGAATGGACAATTATTGTGAAGATAACAAGATATACAGTTGTAGCTACTATTGTTTTCCTGGTATCCTGCTTTGAAGTTCTGTACCAGTTTTGCATTGTCTTGATCAGCTTGGCTCTGTCTTGCTTTGTTGTATTTCACTATCTTTAAAATTAAAAAAAAATTAAAAAAATTAAAAACAAAACAAAAAAGTTTCATATTTTGTAGCATTTGAGATTTTGGGGGGCTCAGTATGATTCATGTGGTAGGAACCTACATGTTCCTATAGCTGGATAAGCATGAGAGCTGGGGAAGAGAAGAGAAAAGAGAGTCAAAGATGTCATTTTGTCCCTCTCAACTCATAGCTGTTCAGATACAAGTATGTAAGAGTACAGAATAATGTGTCTACCTACTTGTATTTATATTTAGCCAGTTACTTTGGGTTTAGTGGATTGGTAATTGGTGGGCAACTTAAACACCAGCTGAGCTGAATCAGCATGGTACCGAGTGTGGCTGGCTCAACTGAGGACTGTTGGCAGCATTAAAAGGAGACATGGTGAAGAAGAGTAGCCTTATGGGTACTAAATGTTGTTTGGAGCCATTGGTTCTCCTGGAGGAGCTTGTCATGCTGCTTCCCCTGATGTGAACTTGACTGTTACCATCAGAGGACCTCGGAACTTTATTGCTGAGAATGGCTGTGATTCACTTTGGGAGAGCTTTGGTCCTTAATTTGAACATTGCTTCCTGGCTCCAAAGGGGAAGATGTGTGCTGTTTAATTTCCAAGAAAAATTTGTCACACTGGCTTGCTGATATGTACTCAGCTGTTTTCATTGTCAGAGGAGCTCATGACCTCATTGTCACTGAGAATGGCTGTAGTACTTTTCAGAAGAGCCCTGGTTGTTATGTTGAGCATCTTTCTTGGCTCCAGTACAGAACCCTCAGCCTGCTGGCAACAATCCTTTACTCTGCTGCCATAGACTTTCTAGCTTCCACTGCTGACCTTTGAGCCTTCCCAACGTGGATACATGAAAATGACCTCCATGGGTCATTGTCATGGACTCTAGGTTTTCAGCTGACCTCATGCAGGTTACTGCCATGGGGTCTGGGCCCTTGGTTGGATTTTCTAGATCTTCAGTTTCTGGACAGATGTCCTGTACTTTCTTTGTGTTTGACTCTGGATGACTAACATAAAATACTGCTATAAATTATGTATCTGTATGTAATCATTTTCCTTGGAACTCCTGTCTACAACAGGAGAAGAAAAGTGTTCTTTTTATTACATATTTTGAAAATAGCATTATATAAATATACACATGTACAAAATCACCCTTAGTGTAGGGTAAATACAGACTGATGTAAATGTGAGGCACTGGAACTCAGCTACTATTGTTGCTATAGACAATGTAATTTTCTGACATTTTAGAAAATTTCTAAGCAAAACAAAGTATAATAATACTCTACTTGCACAATAGTTGTCTTTCTAGTGAATTCTGTCCGTTATTAAATCGAGTCAGACTTTCCCTTACAGCTACGTGTGCCTGAACTGCATCAGTTGAATCTCCCTCCTGTAAGCTGCCTGGGGAGGAAATACAGACCGCTCACAAGCATTTCAGCTTGGCTGAGCGGCCAGAGACAGAGGAGCCAGGATCATAAAAGGAAAGATGCTCTGTTCCAGAGAGGTGAAAAGGATGAGGAAAAACTGACTTCCAGCCTGGAAGAAACTAAGCTGAGCTTTGAGGTTCATGGTGGTGGGGGACGGAAGTGAGAGGTGGGGACCTAGACCGAGACTTAGAGAACTGAGGCCTAGCCTTGGATGCGCATGGTACCTAATTCAAATTCTAGGCAAGTGCTAAGATATAGTCTGAAGAGAAGTGATGATTTTCAGCATTTCTACAAAATCTCCTGCCTCATATCCGGTATTAAGCGTGCATTTTTGAGGCCTACAGACAGTGGAAGCAGACCTACCAGTGACATCGATATTGAAACATATGATTAAGAAAATAGAAGAAAAATGAAGATTTGATTGGAGAATGGTTCTACACACAAGCATATACACACATACACCCTGTGATCTTCATTTTTGTACTTTATCCTAAATTCTTATGTTGAAACCTCTACGTGATGATACTGAGTGATGGAGCCTCAGGAGCTGGTGAAGCCACAGGACCCTGACCTTGTTAAATGACATTCATTCCCTGTGTATAAATGACATTCATTCCCTGTGTAAGCGATGCAGCAGGGTTTTGCCCCCTGAAGACACAGCTACAAGATTCCATGGGGATAAGGCCTTCATAGCAGCTACTTGTAGTATAGTTCAAAATAATCACAGGTGAATCATGAGGGATTTGTGTGCAAAGTTAGTACCCAATATACCTTTTCTCTGGAATTTACATAGACTTCTAACTTTAGTTATATTAGCATTTTTATAAATTCTCTCACCACTCTGTAGTTCTTCAGAATAACCTGAAATCATAGTCTCTATTCCAGCGTTAAAGTTGGAATTTCTGTCATGTAGCAGGTTTGGAGACATCTACTTCCCATCTGTTTTCCCTCTTACATTTGGAAAAGAGAGCTTGTCTAAAAGATTTCATTCTTCTCTGCCTCTGTTTTTATAGGCAACTTCAGATTTGCATTTTATCACTTCTCTCTCAGAACCTGGTGGTATTGTTATTGAGTTTTAATGAGTTTTCATTGGTATTGCTCAACATTAGTGAATTATCATTTATTGTTCTGGGTAGCTTTGCCTGCATGCTCCACTGTATTTCTTATTGCTTTTTCTCCTGGCCTTGTAGTTTCCTAGTATCTACTAGTGATTATCTATGCATAATCATATGTGTATGCATTTATACATTCACCTATACATATTAATATACATACTAATGTACATATTAATAATGTCACTAACATATATAAAACTCACTTGGCCAAGAACCTATTAATGAGCTGCCCATGTACCTATAGAAAGTAATTACAGAACAATTAATTCTGTTTATAAACTCACCCAAAGTCAAATGATTCATCTCTACCAGAGCCTCAGCGAATTTTATCTGATTAAAGCCTTTCCAGGGAATGTCACACCACACAGAGGAATCAGCTCTTAATTTCTGCAGCTCCACATATGCAAGAAAGGCTTAGGAGTTGGGACTCTTTGTGCCCTTGCCACTTACTAATGGCTGTAGTTATAATGTATCCTTAAAAAATTAGTTGGTCTTCATTCTTCCCTCAATTCAATGAAGATACTTCAATTCTTACTTAAATGCAAGACTCTCCTGTTAGCACACATGTGGCTATTAGGTTCATATGAATATTTCACCTTGGCTTTTTAGGTGCTATTTTGAATATAGTACAACTATAATTCAAGTGCTAGTTCTCGCTTGAGTCTTTTTATGCCCTGCATTGCTGGAGTGCAACACGTGTAATGACAGCAGCTTGAGGAGAGATTTCAGGAGCCCCAGGAAGAGCTCTCACTTCTTTTGCACCTTCATTTTTAACTTCCCTCCAATTCACAGCTGCTTCTCCCACCAGCTCCTCATTATGATTATTCTTTTTATTTTAGCATCATTTATTTGACTTGGTTTTTTAAAAATCAAATTTAAAACTTAACCCTAGTATTTGGTAGCATGTTAGTGTGAACAGTCCTTTGCTTTTTGGTGGAAAAATTTTGATGATGAGAAAATGAAAGATTCTGGTTACACTGAGGAAGAGAAAGTTGTACTGCTCTAAGAAGAAGCTGGGTGTGCCTCAGCCATCTAGATCAGCTCATTATAGTGTGGATTATTGTTGGTTTGCAGAGTTTTTCTAAAAGAGTGCCGTTCTTAGTTTGAACTGAGAAGAACTCAAAGTGAGAGAAATCTGTAGTCTAAATGCCTTATTGCACTAGCTGTTTAGATTTTCAGTGTGTGGTGGTTCAGTTAAGAGGAAATCAATTAGAATATCATGTTCAACAAGATTTTTGTTTATTATTTCATAATCTGTGAGGAGCCCAGCTGAGCATCCCTGTGGTCTGTCTTAAGAGTACGGTGAGAAAAATAATGGAGTAAGACAAATATAATAATGTATCAATGGCTGGATGTCACTGTCTCCAGATGGGTTCTTCTCCACTCTCCACTCTCTAAGCACCCACTTATTTATTAGGTGCATACAGTGATAGGTGGGGCTGGCAAGGGATTACAACTCAGGCATAAAACTCAGACTCAAGAGGGCATAGACAGTCTTAGGCTAAGAAGTATCTTGTCCTGGAGTATAAATCCTGGGATGACTCAGGAGGGCGTAGATGATTTTATGCTTAGAAGAGTCAATGGGAAATCTTAGATGGGTGGTAACAGTGATCTCAAACCTCCATTTTATCCCATAGGGAAGTATGCAAAATTAGCCACTGTGAATTTATGGTTCCCAACAATAATCTAGGAAGAGAGTTGGATACAGTATATGGAAAAGAAAAGTAACAAATATATATGACTATAATTCTGTTATACACATATACACACAAGCACACACAGCAGAATTAAGTCCAGGGACTCACACAGGCAGTCTACCACCAAGTTACATCCCTAGCTCCTTTTCATACTCTTATTTTGAGACAGCGTGGCCTCAAACTTGAGATTGTCCTGCCTTGTCTTTTCCAGAAGTTCCTGATGGAAATTTATTGCCTGGCTGCTCTTTGACCTATCACTTACATTTTTTTCATTATAAAAACAAGGTGGTCTTAAGGAATATGTGATGTAAGGAATAAAGTAGGATGAGCAGGCATTTCCCCTGGCACAGGCATATCTTCCTGCCCGTTCATTGGTATTCTTGCCTCTGGGTGGCTTTTCATTGTGCTGCAGAATGTGTTTGTGTGAGCAGGATGGGGACGCGTGGATCTTGGCAGCAGGTCACAAGAGCTTTCATGCATGTGGCCTTTGGGTTGAATGGAACCTTTTCATTGTTATTTGTACCCCAAGGGTCTGAGCCTGGGTAGCTGGAGTCATCCACTATTGCACATTCCTCCACCTATTGTCTGCAGTACCACATACCTGCTCACATTTTACCCAAGTGGTCTTTGACACAGAGGCAGTGCTGCTGAAGATAGATTTTTCCTTAACTGAGCCTCCCGCCGTTCAGTTTAACTCTTCATCATCACTTTAATCTACTTTCTATGCTGTGGACCCTCTACTCCTTGCTACATTTTGAGCTCTGAGCAAACATTAATCATATTTATCAACACTATAATCAGGATCCACCTGTGTTCACAGGTGCTAAGATGATGGATGAACTGACTTCTATCCTCTCTCTGGTGACTAGATTCTATACTTCCTACTAATATTACTGGTGAGGTGGATACCTTTCTCCTTGCTGTTACTCAATGTGTGTTTTGTTTGAAACAGTTCACTTGATCAACAAGGATTACTGTTCTTTGTAGAATAGAACATTTCTTTACAGATTTGTAGAAGCTAATATTTTCTCCTACTAGAATTTCCAAACAAGGGTTTGCAGATCCACATCTGTAATGCCTGCACTAATTACATTGCATACTGATTTCTTTATCGGTTACTAACCCTGAATGTAGACAATATCACACAAATGCTAGCAATAAAGCTGTAAAGAAATTCTCCTGTGTTTTGACTCCTAATAAGAAAAAATAACAGCCGGTTACGATGCTTCTCATTGGAATCACTTCTCAAGTTAAAGAATGGTTTTATTATTGGCTTTTGAAAAAAGTGTAACATGTTGAATGAACAAGCAATTGGTAAAATGTCCTTTGCCCTACTGCTGATAGACTTTGAAGAAGAGCTTTCAACTGCTTTGAAGAATACATTTTTCTCCTGACAGCTTGTAAGTAATTAAGTTTTAATTTCCTTTGGTGCTATGTCCAAGCTGTCACTTTAACATGAAGGAGAAAACATGAAACTGTGGAAGTCATCCGTCAGAATAACTAGAGGCAAGCAATCTTAAGAGAAGCAGAAGAGACTGAGAAGTGGTTTTTCTGTCAGTTGTACTGTTTTACCTCAAGAAAACACATGTTAGGGAGAGCTGTGCTGGATGTTAAGTTCTCTGTACTTCTGAACACACAGTCTTCATCTTCCCAAGCCTGTCTTCCAACTCTGCCCTACTGGTGAAAATTAGAGATCACATTCGTGAATTGCCTAAACAGGACTGCTTCTATGGAACGTGAGAATACATTGGCTATGGTGTGAACTAAAAAAACTGCTGCGATAGGCATCATTTTGGGAAACACCGCATTAATGTAAGAATAATAAAGAGGAGGATCAGACCTCGGGAAAATCATGATGTGTCAGGTAGTGAAATATGTTGGTGTTGGGACTAATTTGTCACAATTTTTAGTAACAAATCATTATATTTCAATCAAACTGAATTAAATATGTGTCCAGCAGTTTAAAAAGACTAAGCCTATTTGTCTTTAAAATTATTGAATACGTGATACTTTTGCTATGCATAAGGTTTGAACTTGATATAATCCCAGCTATCGGTTCTTGGTGTAAATTGCTTTGCAGCTGTGGTTCTGGCCAGAAAGTGCTTGTCCTTGCCTGGCTCTCCCATGTTTTCCTAACTTTATCTCCCAGCAGAAACACTTTATTAGAATAAATATTTTTATTCTAAAGAGACTAAGACAAAAGAGGACAGAACAAAGCAGATCAGAACAGAACAATGTAAGCAACACAGTACTTCGCCACAAAACAACCTGATATTAACAGTAGCTACCATAATGTGTCTTTCTTTGAAACAGTTCAGCATACCTTCACATATAATAGTATGAAACTTAACAAAATAGTATAAAACCATTCAAGAGAATGAAAGTATTACGGGACATTTAGAACCAAAGAAATGAAAATGAACAATGGCTACTATATTATCTCATTTTCCATAAAAAATTTGTTCATACTATCACACATAGTAAAATCCAATAAGATACAATGTGATAGAACCAATGGAAACAGAAGAGCAAAAGCATGGTAGGACTTCAAAGCAAGATGATAGTAAATCAGTAATGGCTATTATAATGTCTTGTTTCCTTCAAAATAGCTGTTCATACCATCACAGATAATAAAATCAAACAAAGCAGAATAAAACCATTCCAACTAATGAATGAAAATGTTATAAGGCTTCAAAGCAATGTCATAGGGAATGATGATTACTGTAAAATCTTATGTGCTCTTACCATTTCTTACACTAGGGAGACTCTATGGTATTTATACATGTGAGTTTGATTCATTTTGCTTATGAGTATGGTCTCAAGTTGCGTCCATTTATTTATAAATATCTCAGTATGATCATTCTTTATAGCTGAGTAGTATTCCATTGTATAAAAAAACCATAATATTTTTATCCATTCTTCAGTTGATGGACACTTAGATTGTTTCCAAGATCTGGCTATTACAAATTGTGCTGATATAAACACCATTGCACATATATCATTGTGGTTTGATGTTTTCAGTTCTTCTGGGAATATGCCTAGAAGTAGAATAGCTGGGGCAAATGGGACTTCCAATCCCAGCTTTTTGAGGAATCTCCAGACTGACCTCCACAGTGGTTGCACCAGTCTACACTCCCACCAACAGTGCAGGAGAGTTCCTTTTTTCCCACAGCCTCTCCAGCATTTGTTGTTGGTTTTCTTGATGTTGGCCATTCTTCCAGGAGTGAGATGTAATCTCACTGTGATTTTAATGTGCTTTTCTCTAATGAGTAATGATGATGAACATTTTTTTCATGTATTTATTTGCCATTTGTATTTCTTCATCTGAGAACTGTATATTTATCTCAGATGCCCATTTTTGGATTGCGTCTTTGAATTTCGGGGGTCCAATTTTTTTTTAATTCTTTATATGTTTTAGACAGAAGTCCTTTGTCTGAGAGGCAGTTCACTAAGATTTTTTTCTCAGTCTGTGGTTTTTCTTTACTAGCTTATGTTTCACTAAGTGTTTGGTCCATTTGAATTTGTTTTAGTACAGGTTGAGAGATATGGTTCTGGATTCATTCTTTTGCATGTAGAGTGTTAGTTTTCCCAGAATCATTCATTAGAGGCTATCTTTCTTCCAACGGATATTTGTGGTCCATGTGTTAAAATTCAGATGACTGAGTGTGCCTAGGGTTGGTTCTGCACCCTTAATTCTGCTCCACTGATCACATCTGTGTTTGTGCCGCTACCTTGCTGTTTTTGTCACTGTAACTTTGTAATATACAGGAACTTGAAATCTGGGATGTGAATGCCTGCTGCTTTGTTCTTGTTACCCAGGATTGCTTTTGCTATTCTAGGTCTCTTCTGGGCCTATATACTGGGTCTACATAACTCCTACAGTTGTTTTTTTTAGTTCTATTGAGAATAGTCTTGGTGATTTGATTGTAATTTTATTGAGTTCGTACATCATTTTTGGCAATATGGGCATTTTGACAACATTGTCAGCAATAAGAGATGTCTTTCCGTTTCCTTTCTTTGTTTCTTTTTTTATTTTGTCTTCTTTGTTTCTTTCTTTTATTTTTGTTTTTGTTGGTACTAAGGATTAAACTCAGGACCTCTTACTTATCAAACAGGTACTTGTGCCGCTGAGGTATTCACCAGCCCATGTCTTTCCATTTTCTGATATCCTCTTTAGTCTCTGTTTCTAAAGTACCATAGTTTTCATTCTAAAGGCCTTTCACTTCTTTTGATAGCTTAATTCCTTGGCAGAAAAAAAGCAACAAGACATCACGCCAGACATCATGTAGAATGGGAAAAAAATTCCAGTTACTTCTAGATAAAGTGCTAATATACAGAATATACACAACTAAAAAATTAGACTCCCAAGGATAGAAGATATACTTAAAAAAGAGCAATTGGGACAAATAGACACTTCTCAAAAACATAAGTTCAAATTGGCAATAAATACATGAAAATGTTTAGCATCTTTGGCTATTAGGGAAATGCAAGTCAAAATGACATTGAGAATCGCTTTAGTCCAGTAACAATGCTTAACATCGAGAAGCCAAAAAAGATAAGTGGTAATGAGGTTGTTGTGGAAAAGAAACACTTATATTGTTGGTTGGAATGGAAACTGGTACAATGACTGTGACAATCAGTATGAAGATTTCTCAAAGAGCTAAAAATACAAATTCTACTTAATCCAGCCCTACTTGTTTTGGGTATGTTCCTGAAAAATTAAAGATACCATATTATAGTATGTATACATATTCATGTTTATAGTGGCACATTTCATAATCGCTAAATTGTAGAAGTTGATCTATAAGCCCATCAGAAAATAAACAGATAAAGAAAATATTGTAAGTATACAGGCAGTGGAGTACGTCTTAGCCATAAAGAAGGATGCACTTGAGTCGTTTGTAGGATGCCTGCACTTTGAGACCGTAGTACTCACTGCAGTAAACCAGACCCAGAAGGTTAATTATTACCTGGTTTCTCTTACATAAGAAATGTAAAAGAAAAAATTTTGAGACAAATAAAAGACAGATAGTAGGAAGCAGCAAGTCAGACTTTGAGGGCATGGGAAGGGAATGAGAAGGTGGAGGGCAGGGAGGGGAGAGGAGATGAAATGATTAAGATGCTGTGTGTTCATGTACCGATTCCCGAGATGAATGCACTTGTTGCTACATATCGCAAACATAGGATAATTCCCCCTCCACTCTCAGGCCCCAGAAACAGGCTGTCAGGGCAGGTTTCCATTCCCTTGATGCATCTCACTTCCAGAGAGTGTAAGGCTGGGACTCCCTGGAGGACTTCTGAGGACAGGATTAGGGCTGCCCTGAGCTCAGCCATCTGGTGGACGAATGCGGCATTACAGCAGCAGTCTGACCAGGCCTCAGGCCTTTGTCTTCTGCCCTCTAAAAATTAAATTGTATTTTAAATTTAGTTTTCTATTAGTACATGTTTCTGTACATAATGATCATATTCAACATAGGGAATCTGCACATGTAAATAATGTATCTTAATTCTTTTTCCTATTCTCCTCCCCTCCTTCCAACCCTCTCCCCCTCCCTATTTAAAAAAATTTGTTTCCATTTTTTCCTTTCTGTTTTCTTTTTTAATCCCCTTTTCCTGCTTTTCTTTCTCCCTCCCCCTTGTTCCTTTCCCATTTGAACAAGTATTTCCTAGTTACCAGTATCTGTCCTCTATTTTCACCTTATTTACTCTTTGGGTTTCTCATGCAAGACAACTAATGTATTATTTAAACTTAATGTGTCAGATATATTTCACTTAAAGTCATGATCTTGAGGCACATTCACTTACTTGAAAATGTCTCAACTTTATCATTCTTTATGGGTGAATAGTATGCCACTGTATGTAGATACTACATTTTCTTTATCCATTCATCCACTGATGGATATCTGATCTGTTTCCAAGATTTAACTATTATAAATTGTGCTTCTATAAATATGGGTGTTCATATATCATTGTGGTATGAAGCTTTCAATTGTTTTGGAAAGATACCTAGAGGGGAAATATCTGGGTCAAATGGAATCTCTAGTTCTAGTATTTTAAGCAATCTCCATCTGATTCTCATGGTAGTTATACCAGTTTACACTGTCATCAACAATGCAAAAGGATTTCTTTTTTCCCACTGTCTTACCAGCATTTGTTATTGGTTTATTTCTTGATAAAAGGCATTCTTTCTGGAGTGGGATGAAATCTCACTGTTAATTTGTATCTCTCATCACATGACCAGTGATGTTGAACATTTTTTCATACATTAATGTTTGTATTTCCTTCATCTGAGAAGTGCATATGCATCACAGATGCCCATTTTGGGGAGAAATTTTTATTATATAGAGAATAAAACCAAGCAAAACAAAGTAGAACAAAGTCAATCAAAACAAAATAGTGCAAGTGACACAGGACCTCAAAACAAGATAATAGGAAATCAACAATAGACACCATAGTGCCTCCTTTTGTCCTTAAAACAGCTGTCTATAACTTCAGACACAGTAAAAATCAAACAAAACAGAATAGAACTAATAAAAACAAAACAATGAACACAATAAAGCACTTCAAAGCAAGACAGTAGTAAATCCAAAATAACTACCATAATATATCTTGTTATCTTTGAAATACCTGCCCATGACATTGGATATAATAAAATCAAACAAGACAAAATACAATAAAACCCAAGCAAACAAAACAATGAAAATGATACAGGACTTCGAGACAAGATAGTAGAAAATTAACAATGGCTACCACCTTCAGAAGGAGATCCTCCATGGTTCCTACATTGTGGATTATTATCCTCTAAGTAAATGATGAGACTACTGACTTTAGACCTACAAAGTCAGTGAAACACTAAATACTACAAACATTAAATTGTATTTTACTTCAATGGCTATCATTACAACCTGTGTTTCTCTGGATCACCTGGTCTCTTATGACAGCAGTTGGTGAGGGGAGGAGTTTGCCTCTTCTTGTCTTCAAGCCTATGAGCCAGAAGGGGCTGTGTCTAGTTCTCCCCTCAGCAGCTGTGTATGGCGCCAGCTGACAGGGGAGCCTTGGCCTGTTGTTAGCTTCTTGTTCTCCTCCCACACAGTCCACAAATGATGCTGACTCACAAGAAAAGGCTGGTGTCTTGTTCTTCCTCCAGTTGCCCACAGATGCTCATTTTTGAATTGTGTCTTTAAATTGGCGAGATCTGGTTTTTTGAGTGCTTTATATATTCTAGGTATTAGTCCTTTGCCTGAGGAATAATTGGTAAAACCTTTTTTTCTCAATCTATGTCTGTCTCTTCAATCTGTTGGTGGTTTTTTGTTTGTTTGTTTTTTACTGTGCAAAAGCCTTTTGATTTGATGCATTTCTAGTGTTGATTCCTTTTAATGTGTCCTTTGTGATTAGTGCATTGTTCATCAACTCTTCCTATACATATGTCTTTAAGAGGGTTACCTATTTTATCCTCCAGTGGATTCAGTGTTTCTGTTTTAATATTTAGATCTTTGACCCAGTTCAAGTTTAATTTAGTGCATAGTAAGAGATGGGTTTTGGTTTAACCTTTGGCGTGTGAAGAGCCAGTTTTTCCAGAAAAATTCAGTTTAAAAAAAATCACTGTAGCTTTGTGGTATAACTTCAGATAAGGGGTTGTTATTGTGGTTGATAGATTGTGTCAACTTGAGAAGTTTAGAAGTTTAACTGAGAGATTCAGCAGGGAACCATGGTTATTACTTTTTAAATATCCTCATCCTGTGCCAAAGAAGGCAAAGAGATTTTGTGAATGGCGGGTGGGGGGTGGCCTGCACACACTCTAAGGTAGGAGAAGAGGTTTGTTTCACCCCCTTTTGCTCTGGCTGCTTTTGCTTGTCTGCTGCATTGTAGTGTTGCCCATTGCCATGGCATGCTGCTTTGGAGCCAGCTGATTATGGGCTGAAACCTCCACAGACAGTGAGCTAAATAAACCTTTCCTTCCTTCATTTTGGGTGTCAGATGTTTTGTCCCAGCTATGAGAGAAAAATAACCAAGATAATTGTGATGCCTCTGGCCTTGCACTTGTCCAGAGTTGCTTTTACTAATCTAGGTCTCTTCTGGTTTCATATAAATTTTAGGATTGTTTTCTGTAGTTTTGTGAAGTATGATATTGGTTTTTTGACTTGGATTGCATTGAATCTGTATAATAGTTTTGGAGTTATGGCCATGTTCACTACATGGATTGTGCCTATCCGAAAACAAGAGACAGCTTTCCATTTTCAAATGTCCTCTTTTATCTTTTTCATAGTACTGTAGTTTTCAGTGTAAAGGTCTTTCACTTTCTTTGTTAGACTGATTCCTAAGTATATCATTTTTCTTGATGCTACTGTAAAAGGTGTTGTTTCCCTAATATCTCTCTCAGTGAATTTGTTTTTTGCATACAAGAAAGCTACTGATTTTTGAGTGCAGACTTTTTTCCTGCTGTGCTACCAAATTTGGTTATTAAATCTAAGAGTTTTTTTTTTGGTGGAGTTTTTGGGGTCTTCTATGTAGAGGATCATGTTATCAGTAAATAGTAATTTAATTTATTCATTTCCTGTCCATATTCCTTTTATTTGTCTCTCTTGTTTAATTGCTTTGGCTAAGATTTCCATAACTATATTGAATAGGACTGGTGATAGAGGGCATCCTGTGTTATTCTTGGTTTTAGAGTTGAAAGCTTTCAATTTTTGACCATTTAATATGATGTTGGCTATTGGGTTGTCATAGATGGTTTTTATCAGATTGAGATAAGGAACTTATATTCCAATTTTTTAATGTTTCATTGTGAATGCTTGTTGGGCTTTGTCATATGTTTTCTGTGCATCTGTTGAGATGATCATAGGCTTGGTCCTGGTTCTATCAATGTGGTGTATTCTGTTTATTGATTCACATATATTGAACCCTCCCTGCATCCCTGGGATGAGTCTTACTTGGTCATGGTAATATGAATTGCCAAAGCTGAATCAAGAAGATATGAAAATTCTGAACAGTCCAATATCAGTCCTGGAAATTGAAGAAGTAATAAAAAAGTAAAACTTGTCCTGATGGATTCAGTGAGAAATTCTAAAGAACTTTGGAGAATATCTAGTGCCACTAGTCCTCAAAACCTTTAGTAAAATTGAAAGACAATCAATACTGTCAAAGTTATTTATAGAAACAAGCACTATTCTGATATCAAAACCAGAGAAAGACCCAACCAAAAAAGAGGACTTCAGACGAGTTCCATTAATGAATGTAGATGCATAAGTCCCCAGTAACATACTGGCAAATAAAATGCACAAATTTCACATGGATTATACAACGTGACCAAGTTATAACTGATAGGTATTGACTTATCTTTATCATTATATTATTCTTTTTATTGTCTCTCTTTATCTAGTATATAATTGCTTTTCTTGCTTTGGATTCTTGGAATTGTCTTCATTATCTCCTTCTAGAATACATTCAGAACTTTTAGAGTGATAGTTCGGTTGTCACGAATTTCTTTGGGTGTTATCATGGAAGTCTCTTGTTTCTCCATAAATTTTAAAAGATAATTTTGTGGGGTACAGCAATCTGGGTTACAGGTTGTTTTCTTATAGGGTTTGAAAAAAATTTACTCCTAGCTTTCCTTGACATAAGGGTTTGTGTTGAGAAGTCTGCTCAAATCTGATAGGTTCTCCTTTACAGGTGACTGGTTGTTTTATACAGCTTTTAATATTCTGTTCTTGTGCTGTATTTGTGAAATCTTGACTACCATATGCCTTGATGTCATCTTTTCTGATTAAGGCTATTTGGGCTTGTATATTCCTTACTTGTCTATATTCTTTTTCAGATTCTTTTTCCATGGTTGGGAATTTTTGCCTTTACTTCTGTGGACAGTTTTTTGTAATGTCTTTTGTTCTATCTTTTGATGTTTCATTGATTCCAACTGATGTTATAGTATTCTGCTTTGTCTCATTAAATAGCTGTTGAATTATGTTTTATGCTTCTTATTTTTAAGAAGTTTTTCATTTGATGATCAGTCACAACCTGTCTCCTAGGTCTGATATTCTACCTTTACATTGGTTAATATAGTTGTACATACTTTCAATAGCATTTTTAATCTCCTGACTTTTTGTTTGAATCTGTTTTATGGATTCCAGTTCAATGGATTCATATGTTGGGCATTTTGGTTTCTACAACTTTCACAAGCGTCTTTCTTTATTTATTTCATCTATATCTACTTATATTCACTAACCATTTCCTTCATTATGGTCATAATCTATCTCATTTGGTTATGTTAAGAGACATTTAGATGTTTTGTTATTTCTATTACCACCAATGCATAAAGTCCAGCTGAGTGGCCCTGAATTTGCCTTGGGCAAGTTAGGGGTTTTGGGCTACAACTTGTTTCTGTTTTCTCATTTTCTATTTTTTTTCCTTTGGTTATTTGTTTTCTGCATTGATGCTTGTAAATTGCTTATGGTAGGTAGGATCATTACCTCTATCAAGAACTATTAAGGACATGGTTACTTTTATGAAATGTCTTCTAGATATAGCTGGCTTTTTGTCTTCCAGTCTGTCCCAGAATTCTGCTTCTTCTATTTATTAGTGATGAAAGGTTTCAGCTTTCTGGTACTCAGTTCTTTGGGTCTGAGCTGTAGTATTGTTACCCTTAGCAATCAAGATATTGGTATACAAGGAAGATCAATTTATCACAACTATGACATGTTGGCTAAAATAGTGCAACCACAAATAACAATAGCATCAAACACAGACTGGAAGGTGATAAATTGTGGTAACTAATAATGTGCCACTTTTAACCCTAGGTACAAAATTTATAGTTATATAATACAATCTAAGACAAACTAGAAAATTATATACTGTAAATACTCAGTAAGTGATCTTATCTGAAGGGGAGAAAGTTTAAAAGGGAGAAGAGGAAAAAACAGGCAAATGAAAGAAGGAGAAGAGATTAGAAGCAAGGTTGAAAGATAAAGGAACACTACTCAAGCATCAGAAAACTGGTGAAGAAGACAGGAAGAAAGGAAAAGATGGAGAAAACAAAAGAAAGAGCAACAACAACAAAAAACTAAAACCAATGTTTACACTAATAAAAATATCAAAAACAAGCAATAGCAACAACAAAAATAAGTAAAAAAGAAAGAAAAAGCAAAGAAGAGGAAAACAGGAAATTTCTCTGTGATTTCAAGCCTATGATTATCTTCTGGGGTCTACGTTTCTGTGATAGTGTCCATTTTAAGACATGACTCTGCTCTCCTTGGTAGCCAGGGGAGGTGGTCAGAACCAAGACCATGCTGGATAGTTCCAGCAAATTGTAAGGTTAAGATGGGGATTGTTCTTTTAGATCCACAAAATCTCTTGAGCCAGGCTTGTCTTTATGGGGAAGGTGTGTGTTATTTAGCTTATAACAAACACTCTGGGTTTCTCTTGCCAGTCTAAGCTTGGCTCCCCAGACAGAGACGTCTCCTGTGGCTGTCCCTCACCTGTTTCTGTGGGAGTTTGATACTAGGAACCCTGAGATGAAGCCAACCAGTGGCTGCCTTAGTCTCAGGTTCAGTTGGCTCCTCCCTAAAATGACATCTGACCAGGCACCTTCTTTTGAAGATATAGCAGATGCTTGGACTGGAATCTGTCATCAGCTGTTGTAGTGTGTGGCATCCAGTACTTTGTTCCACTGGCGCCTCCAGGAGGCAGGGGAAATGTGTGGATTGCCCCTTGCTTTTTGTATGTTAAGGTCTATCTCTTGTTTCTTTTAGCTGTTTCCTGGGTTCCAGGAATTCAACTTTTTCCTTCTTTTCTCCTTAACTTCTCCTTCTTTTCTTCTTTCCTTCTTAACTTCTCTTCAGAAGTTAATGTTCACGGGTTCTGGGAAGCAGAATGCAGTTGTTTTTTCCATTGTCTAGATTCTGAATCTTATAGAGGCAGGTTTATTGCTGCTCACCACTATACCATCTTCTCAGAAGTTGTTTCTCTCCTGCTTACTGAGCAGCTTGGTGCCTCACAGGCATGTCTTTCATTGCAGAGGAACTGGAAGGCTTATTAATAATTACTTATTTTCTCTTAATGTCCACTCGTGAAATATAATAGTATAAAAACTTCAGATCACTTTCAAGTATAGTAGCTGTGGTCCTCAGTGTTCTGATGATTATGTTGTGTAACAGTAAAGTGTTAGGAGATCTGAGGGTTTCCTGTGTTTTGTTGTTTTAACACTTTCTCCAAGAGTTGTTCCTGTAGTCTGAGCCGTCAAAACATTGTGATTATTATCTAATGACACTTACTCTGAAGCTCAAAGATATCCTCAGTGTCTTGATTTAAGCTTCTAAAGTTGTTGACTCACTGGTAGAAGAGGACACTATTTCTAGTTGATAAAATTGAAGATCAGTACAACTCAGTAGTTTTTTCTCTTGTTGGGAAGCTACAACACTACTTTAATAAGTTGTATCAGCTTCCTGTGATTCCTAGAAAGTCACCTCCAAATCTGTGGTAATTTTATCCCTCATGCTTCTGGAGACCAGAAATCTGAAATCAGTTTCTTGGGTCTAACACAGGATATGCTTTATCTGTAGCCTCTAGAATCTGTATTTTCAACCTTCTAGGTTCCGGTGTCCCTTTAGGTTCCTTTTAGGTGTCCTTTCTAGGCCAGGAATCCTTTGCTCATGGTTGCATGCCTCCAATCAATTGCCTTCTCCTTTTGTATCTGTAGTAAAATCTTTATCTTCTTCACTCGTACAAGGACATGTGTAATTATATTTTTGGCCCAGCCACTTAACTCAGAGTAATTACTTCATTCCTAAATCTTTAAATGAATCGCAGATGCAAAAATCTTTCTTGTCATGTAGGTTAATGTTCACGGGTTCTGGGAAGCAGAATGCAGTTATCTTTTGGGCATTCATTATTCACCCCACATACACATATTATTAAGATTTTGAAACAAGAAGTTTAAAATTGATTTTCTTTCTCATCAATAAAGTCATCAATCAATAATTGTATATTTATGTATTCTACCAGTTATGAAAAACACTGCAAAAAAAATCGTGGAGTTTTTTGTCTCCATATTAAAGGAAGTAACTTTCATTGTCACTAAAGTCTTTGATGACCCAGATTCCTTAGCTCTTACGGTGATCCCAAGGTCTCCTGATTAAATAGTTTCATCCAGGATGCGACATACAGAAATAATCACTGAAATCCCACAGGAAATCATGACTGCATCTCTGGTTCTACTTGTTCTTTTCTCCATTATGAATTCTCCAACTGTGAGGCTTTTCAGCGGCATTTGGTTCTTGAAGTCTTGGGTCACATTCAACACTGTTTTGATGCTGACTCAGTAGTAGTGGCTGGCTTCTCAATGGCTGTATGTAGACATTCCTACACAATGGCTCTTTCTCTTTCTTTAACCTCCACATCTGTCCTAGGTGACTAAAAGTAGGATTGTGCTCTGTCTTGTTTATATCCTCAATTATGGCATAGTAAAAAAAAAATAATAATAATGTTGCAGAAACATCTAACACTGTGGCTGATAACTTGAAAAGTTATTTTTCCCTTAGCTGAATTATGAAAATAAATTGTTTAGGCCTCTAGATCTGGCATATTAAATTTCTTCAAGATTATTATCTATTAAATCTTCTAGGTTGTTGGCATGTTAAATGCAGAATATAAGAAACAGATTTTCGAAACCTATACTTTAGAAAAGACTGACACGTATTGATTGATTCTTTGTAAAAACAAGAATATTTCTACTTATCAGGACCCTTTACAGGCGATGGAATTAAAATTATAAATAGAAATGATAATTTATGTCTTCTACAAGGTTACACACTAGTGGGAGAGTCAGATGTTAGAAAACTGCACATTACAATTTTGAGTGTTACAAGACCTACTCCAGGAAAAGTTGGAGGAAAGGCATTCTGAAAGGGATTCCCTGAAAAAGCAGTATCAAAAGAAGAACTTAAAGAATGAGTGGGAAATTGCATGATAGTATTGTAAGGTGAGAGTGTTCCATACAAAGGGAACCTCAGTGTGGAGAGCTGGGCAAGGCATTTTGACAGAACCAAAACAAGATCAAGATCAGTGAGGCTGGGGCAAGTAGTAAGTAGCACAGTGAAATTTGAAGGAGCAGGTAAAAATCAGAGTATATTAGAATTATAGGTCTTTTAAAGATTTGGACTTTCCAAAGTGTCAGAGGAAACCATTAAATACTCTGAGCAGAAGCATGACACAATCTAATTTATGTTTTAGTTTAATTCTAATTAATTAATTGATCTGCAAGTTCATTTTACTCTGGAGAATATCTCAGTTGCAGTGAAAAATCTAGTTGTTGGGAAGTTCAACTTACAATTTTCTTACTCTGAAATGCAATATATCCATGGTTGTTTATCTGTTTTCATTGTTGGGACTAAATACTCAGAATTTGATTTAAATTTGGAAATATGTTTAGATTTTTATTTTATTATAGTAAGAAAATTTACCAGGAGCTCTCTCTGAGTATATTTTTAACTGTATAATTTATTATTGTTGGCTGCAGTTATAACATTATCCAGAGGATCTCTTCAGAGCTTATTCATCTTACTTAACTGAAACTTTTTGCTTGTTGATTAGTAACTCTCCATTTACCTGTCAGGGGAGGCACAATAATCAGATTTATGTTTTGGGAAGGATTCTCTACTGTGTGGAGGTGAGTTCGAAGGAAAGCAAGAACAGACTTGGGAAATGTAGTTAGTAGACTGCTGCAAAAGAAAAGATGAAAAACAACTCACTCTATTTTTCCACATTGTCTCATTTTATCTTTTTCTGGTTTTCAGCACTGTGCCTGAGTCAGTATAGTGTGTACCTGTTTAAAGAACAATAAAAGATTTATGAATGAACAAATATAACTGTGATTTGGTATAGGAAGGATCCAAATCAGTTATGCTGTGTGTCTTTGGCATCTCAGTTGTCCCAAAAGTTATGGACCTACACATAACTTAAAAGTCTCAAAAGTTATGTAGCATCATGAAAATACAGAGATAAAGTGTTCAGGGCTACAGGGCAGACATTCATATCCCAATCCTTGTGGACTAGCAAGTGATTAAGCAAAATTAAAAATCTGATTAAGACTGCAAAGGATAGAGATTCCTGAGGTTCTTGGTAATTAAGCAATAGAAATTTAATCCAAATTGGCAGGAAATTAGTCTTTGAAAGATAAGAAGATAACTAGGTCAGTTGACAATATGGTATGAATATTTTGTCTAAGCTTCAGAAGAGGTCATCTAACTCCATTAAATCTCAAATATTTTATTAAAATGAAGGTATTCTAAGTATGTCAAGCATTAGAAAAAAATGTAAGAAATACAAAAGGATATTTTAAATTGAGAGTGCTGTAGGCCTGTCCAGGAATTAAATTGGAAGCCATAAAAATAGTTACTATTTCTGCTTCATTTCTCTTCATCTCCCCTAAAAGTAAATAAAATATTCCAAAATAAAATAAAGTTGTGGCTTTGACAGTGTTCCCCACTGGCCTTGTGGGTGACATGGTGGCATCTGGGTACGTCAGTGAAGAATCTCGGTAGAGTGTCCTACTCACGGAAAGGCGGAGTCAGGGCCATAAACACCTGCCTCACCTGCCTTGTGCCAGGAAATTGCCACCTTCCCACTCTGTTTTCAAACCTCAGATCCAGAGCCGGCCAAGTTCTTCCACCTGTGGAAGTAGACTCCAGGTTCCAGAAGAGAAGACTGGGAATGCATCCTTAAGGGAAAGGGAAATCTGATGTCATTTGACTTCCCATTAATAAAAAGAAAATCTGCTTCACTTGAGATCAATAAATATGGAGGACTTAGCGTAGGGGACAGCATGCATTGTGCTGTAAATATTTGCATCAGAGGCGTATATTCATGAGTCTTCAAAATCTTTTATGATTTTTGTGCAGTTGTCATCACAAAAAGAAATAAAAGAATGAAGACTTTCCAGAGTATTATGCTAACTGTACAAACATAATGAATATTCTGTGAAAGCAACCCATTCTTCTTTAGTGCAAAACACTAGTTTAAAATTCATCATTAAAGAATTATTACAAGTCAATAAAAATGATCTGACTTGTTAAGACATTTGAAACAACTCCCTACTTTTCAGAGTTATGGATGAAGAAGGGTTAATGACATTGCTTGGATTTTCCTTTCATTCAGAAGTAGTTTATCCTTGGGAAAATGTTAACTGTTTATGCAAATTCTGCAGCATTCATAACTGGAGGAAATAAACCTAATGCATACATTGAATATCCTAATGTTTTTCTGATTTATTTAAATGGATAAATCATGTGATTTTTTTGAAAAGTGAAATTTATATGAAAATGTGATTTCTAGATATTCAGCAGCCCACTCACATGGTAAAAAACTGTTATCATAAATCCAAAAAATGTAATCTTACATTCTGGTGACTATCAGAAATGAAGTACTTTTCTGCAGGCATGACAGACAACTTACTATTATACTTTTGGAGTGTTTAGAGATTCATATTTTGTTTTAGAAATGGGGTATTATTTCTGATTGACTGCTTTGGGGTTTAAAACCAATACTGTCATTAGCAAGGAAGTGCACTGAGTTACATTAGCACACACACACACAAAAAGCCTACCAGACTATATTTAAACACTTCATAAAAAGTTTCTTAAGAAGTCCCTTAGGTAATATAAAAACATTTTTTTCTTTGATTTCTGGTACCCTACATATTGATATAAGAGTTTAGGTATTCTGTGTCTTGGTCTGTTCAGACTACCAAAATCAAGAATCATAAATTGCATTGCTTTACTTGTAAACAACGAACATTTGCTTCTCACAGGTCTGAGGCTGGAAGTTCAGGCTAAGGTGCAGGTGCAGTGTCCGGTGAAGGCTCACATTCTTGTTCTTGGCTAACCCTTCTACTTCTGCCTTCTTGGGAGGATGTTTTATAAGGGACACTGATCTCAGTTGTGAAGATGCTGGTAGTGGAGTTTTTTTTTCCCCCATGAAATTGTGCACTTTAGCATGTAAAATTTTGAAACTCAAAGCTGAAATAGTATAAATTTGAAGTTTTCCCTATAAATATGTGTAAAGTCTTAGTTCAATATGCTGTGAGTCTAAAAAAGTGAAAAAAATTGTGATTATTCAGTTAACCCAAACTATAGAAAACATATTAACCTTTTTAATTGATGAATGTATAAATAAACACATCTCTGATAAAAATTAGTATGATTTTTTTCACCTAAGGAAATTCTATAGGAATCTTATAGAGATCTGTTTACACAGAGATAGCAAGCAAGTGGCACAAGTTATTGTTTCCATGAATCTAGCAGGGAAAAGAACAACATTAGGAATAATTGATAATGCAGGGATGAGAGAGATAAAAAGAGATGGACTGGGAAGAATCTGATGACTCTCTGTGACTTTACATCTGTCACAGTATTTGTACTACATTAAAGTTTCATTATTTTCACATTTTGTGTTTTCATATTTTCCATCCCCGTCTTTCTGCTAAATTTACCAAGTAATACAATGTAGATAATGGAGAGCTATTTCTGCAAATGTCATCGACTCTGTTACTGGAAATGAATAAACTATTTCAGTGATGCATTTCCTTCAAAATGTATTTTCAATTAGCAGGAGAGGATTTGTGTACAAAACATACTCTTTTTAAAGTTATATAAAAAATAGAACTTGGTATGAAAAACAGGAAAACCTAAAATTATGAATAAGCATATCTTTGTCTTTTGGTTCAGTTTCATCAGTTCAGATGGTTCTGCCAGCCTGTTTTTGCAAACTACATTTTCTTGTGATATTTGGAATTTACCTAGAAATGCGTCCATCTCTGTGCCTTGACTTCTCACTCACTCATCGTAGTACACATTTTCATAGTGATTTCTACTAATTGCACCAATGAGCTATTTTATGTTGGAATATTAACAGCAGTTGTTGAAATGATTTCTTTTACTGTATTTTTGCATACTTTTTCTTGGGAGTAGATATTCTTTCAGAATTCTGATAGAACAGTGATCCCGTTCTGCTCCATTTCCATTTTACTCTTCAAGGAACGTGTGCTCTTGGGGCCTCACCCAACTTGACGTTGCCATGACCTGTACTAGGTGTGTTGCTATACGAGAGTACAAGGGGCAGCTGGAACTCAGGATGCTGCGACTTGGATCAACTTCCTGAACTGCTGCTGAACCAGAGCTTCAGGTCACAGGCGGGGAGGGAGCCGTGTCTTTATTTACCAGTGTATTTCCTGCACTCTCTTATCTTGCTTGTGTTTCTTATGAACCTGTACTCTCCTCTCTCATCTGGCCATAGGGACTACCACACTTGATATCGGCCAAAAGGCTGAGAAATGATGGCATAGGGAATACTAATTAAAGCTCACTGAATGTGGCTTTAATGCCACATGGTTAAATTCAATTCTTATTCAGTTGGTTCAACTAAAAGTATCTAAAATAATACAAAGGACATAAGTGCACCTATTATTATTTCTAGTACAACTGTAAGAACCACCGAATTCTACCATTATTTGTATTATTGTATTATCAACGTCTCATATTTACTTATCCACATATTGTGAAAGTTAGAGATGTGGTTTTATAGAGTGAAATGATGCAAAAAAGCCATGACACTCTGGTTAGAAAACTGAGGTTTCTTCCCCAGGAAATACTGTTCAACTGATCTCATGCCTTTTTTGGGAATCACACTCCTGGGGGTAACTTCTCACTTAGAGACCATTCTTTCAATATTTGGATCCCAATACTGTAGTACTTTGTAAGTGAAACTATTGTAAAATTTTTTGTGCCACTTAAGTTCTGTCCAAGGAGATAAATCATAATCAGAGTAGGCAAGGTTGCAGTGTGCTCTGAAGCTCACGACCTCTGTGTGTGATGGCTGCCAGCGTGTGTATCTGTGCTGGAACTTTTGAAGAAGCTGTTGTAAAAGTGAAAGAGCCATTTGCTTGGAATTAGAAAACCTGTCTTGAAAAGTAATCTGTCCATCTTTGTGGTTTTTGGTCAAATCCATTTTCTTCTTGAGCCTCAAAGCTCATAAAAACAGACAAACATGTACCTTAGGTTTGTATGAAATGCATTTCTGACTTTCATGGAAAGTCCCATATTTATGATTAGAATGATTACAAAATACGCAGGCAGTTATCACCATGAAGCAAATTAAAAGCACTGTCAACGAGCACATCGTGCCAGTGGAGCCCTTGCCAGAATACTACCAAACTGAGGACTCCTTCAAAAGCCAGATTCCAGCTTGACTTGGGTCCCTGACTGACAGCAGCATTTCTGCAGCGCCCTGGCACTGCCACAGTGCTCCTCTGTGCTTCACACAGCTTGCTCATTGTTAATTAACCCAAGCCAAGAATGTCAGCATTTATTAGGCTGGGTTCTGGACTACCGCGAAACTTCGAAAGCTAGAAAGAATTTAACATCTGTGAAAGGTTATTTAAAATACATAGACTTTGAGGTTTACATACCTTGCCTTCTTGTGTATGATAATTTAGAACAAGCATCTTGTCCAAATAAGAAAAATGCAAAAGAAATGTCTAGCTAATGCTGATGGGCATGTGGGCCTTTCGATGCCATTACAACATTTAGATTTTTAGCCCCACGAGTCTTGCAGTCTTCACTCAGCTGGAACATGTGAAATAGAATTTTGGAAATAACAATGTTGTAACCAGAATGTCTACAGCCATTTTCATCTGCATGATGTGTTTTACTTTCTTCACCTTTAAAATGGGAGGAAAAAGAAGAGAGTAAAATAAAAACCTTTTTCCTTTTCTTTTTTCTAATTGAGTGGCACAATTCACAATCTAAAAAGCTATCGACAGACACTTTTTCCTTTGGTACATGAAGCAGGAGGGCTCTTGATGATCACATACAGCTGCTTTCAGAGGTGGGCATTACAGACTGCGAGACTAAAAGGAGAATTTATTCACATTCCTTACTACGACGTCTAGTTCAAAGCTTTTTTGCCTTGTCTGAGGGGAAACTTGGCTCGTTTGCCTGCCTGGTAACTGTTGACAGATACTGACTTACTGGAGCCCTCTGTTTTTAACTTACTTCATGAACCCTGTGTTCTTTGAGCCATTAGCTTTAGATCTATAAGAGTTTTCACCTCATCTTTGAAGGCAAGCACAGACAACTTTAAGGAGAAATTAATTGTTCTTGGTGCTTTCTTCTAAGAAGAAAATGAATACATTTCTAGGAAACAGAAAGAAATGTGCTGACATTAAGTAGCATGTTTAAGAAACCAAGTTATTTCTTTAGCAGTTACTACTCAATGACACACAGGAGTATTCCTTTGTGTTTGAGTTATGACCTGGGGCATCTATAGTATTAGTACAAAATAATACTATCAGCAACACATTTTTGTTTATCAGAAAACTATGCAAATTATATGCTGAGTTTTGAAAGTTTTGTTCAGTATATAATGAGTTTTTTAAAGTTGAATTTCAACTTAACATAACTCAAAAATTATGATGAATGAGTTGGCACCAACTGAATAACATTGAAAACAATCTCCTAAAACATACATGTAGGAATGTGGGCATTGTTTTACACATTTTTGATTAGTTTTGCCACAAGTCAGTGTGAGACAACTCTTACATTTAGTTTCTTGCTTCTCGTACGTCATACATGTGACCAGTTCTTTTTAATGTTTCTAAGTTTTGAAGTGGTTAAACTTTCGTTTTGTATTTTAGGTATTTTTAGCAAACAACTAAAGAGAGAAATCAAACGGATCTTATGAAGAAACATTTATCAAGGGGCAAATACACGGGAATTAGAAAAGTCTGCCTGATCACAAAGCAGAAATGGCATTTAGTATCCAAGTCCACCTTCAGACAAAATTAGCAAAGGGCTGTAGTGAAAGCAAAGCCTGCTGATTGCAAAATTGGAAATTGGTTTCTCGGGGCTCTCTGTAAACTCTTCATTACTTCACTCAATCATGGTTCATTAGCAAGTTAACAGACAGAAGACCAGGGTACATGGGGATATCCATGGAGCCAATCCTTTCATCTCTTTGAGCATCACTTAAAACTGAATGCCACGGCAGATTAGGCAGCGCTTCCGACTGCATCTCCAGGCATACTCACTCACTGTTGTCAGGTGTGTTTGTTTTACCCTGCATTTCACAGAGCAGCAATGGTTTTAATTCAAAGTGACGCTGATGGAGCAAATAAAAAATCTCTAAAGGCATCTAAGAAAGAAACATCTTGAAGAAACTCAGTTAAGAGACTCAACTAACGTAGATTTAATGGTTCCCATTAACTTGGATTTAATTCACTGGAGGGGAAAAATCCATAGGGAGATTAGCGCATTTCAATGCACTTCTGAAAATGGTTGGACAAACTACAGCCTTGGCATCTGAAACTGTTTTGCTCAACCTGTTCAAATAGCTTTGACTCCCAGACCAAAGCAACTCATTTTAAACAGTACATGTTGCAGGCAAGTATTTCTATAGTCTCGTGACTTGTGATAAACAGCAAGTAGGGAATGCACCAAGTGTCAAGGACTCACTAAATGTTATGGGGTGTTTCTGTTTTGTTCTGACAGGTTATTTTTATGACTCAGAGGATATGTTATTAGTTATTAACCAGACTATACTCAAATCTTATTTGTGCCTTCTATTCTTAGCATGTGTCACATTCAGAAAGCAGATTTGACTATTAGATGAAATAAAATGGGTTGAATGTAAGAAGAATTAGGTTTGACAAAAAGAATTAAAAACAAAAATCTTAAGAAAAAGTTCTACATTATTTTAAAAGGTCGGTGTAGTACCACTTAGTTGGCAATAATAAGTATAAGGGCAAAAATGGTATTTTATTTAATGTTGATTTTACACAGGAGGAAAAACATGACATTAATTTATCTTGGCTATCCTTTGAGATCTATTTTTTTTCATTTTTTCTACATTTTTCAGCAGTTTCTTGAATTTATTTAGATCATCCTTCCCTGCATCATTCTCTCCTTTGTTTTCATATAAAATTAGAGAATTGTGTGAAGCAGCCTGCATACTGTCAGGTAAAAACACAGCCATCTGATCATTGTGCTTTAGTATTGCCTGACAGTTTCAAATATATTGATTGGAATGTGATGTTCAATGCAGTTGTTAAAATCTCTAGTAAAGCTTGACTAAAATAACAGAGCTGAGCTATATGCTTATTTATATTCGGGCTGCAGAATTTCATTTTTCATTTATTCTGTTGTGAAAAAAATAAATGCATAAAGGAAGTCCCTTTGTAGAAACTTACTCTATAGAATGATCTGTTGTAAAAAATTGTTTTACCTCCACCTCCAGAAAGTTAGGCCAATTGTGGCTTAACTTATAAGAAACAGAGCTAGTTTCTAAATCAGTCAGGTTGGGAAGATCCTGGGGACCTGGGATGGTCTGTGGGCCTGTCTACACGTCGAGCCTCTGCTGAATTATGCCTAGAGAGACTACTGAGTACTCTACTACACTGGCCTCAACTTAATGTTATAACGTGGGCCCCGGTATAAAGTCCACGGAAACAAGAGTCCAAAACTTAAGTGGCAAAGGCTTTATTGAGCCAGTCCTGGCGGCACAGTCTCTCCTAGATCAAACCAAAGACTGCGCGCCCAAGACTGGGGAAAGGGGTTTTTAAAAGTAAGGGAAAGTGGGGAGGAAACCTGTAAGGCCATTAAACCTGTTGACCCGCATCTGGAAACTGTATTGCTGTCCACTTAGCTCTGACAGTCCCGGGAGTTCCTGGTGTTGCTCAAATTACTCCCATCCTGTAGACTGACATTATCTCAGAGTGGCACATCTGCAGCAATATTTGGGGAAGAAAGTGGAGAGTTAATTATCTCAGGACAGCTTGTCTTCGCCAGTGAGTGCGAAGGGGTCACGAGTTATGAGATGCTGGAACTTAAGTTTTACAAAGATCTGATATCTAACCCATTGGTACATACAGAACAAAAGGAAAGCACCGATCGGGGTTTGGGCCACAGTATTTTCCGGTAATTTTTTTGAAGCTAAACAGTTCTTAAAATTGGGGCAGGCTCATTTTATGACAGATCATCACCAGGTCGGGGAGAGGTCACCAGAAACCCAAATTTTTTATGGCCCAGATAGGTGGGTGGGGGGAGGCAATAAGGCGCGCTACAGAACAGGAAAACGGCGAGTATCTATCTTGTGGGAAGAGTAACTAAGGTTAGGTAAAAAGGTTAAACTCATGGGCAAATCTCCCTGTATATAAACACACTACTTTAAACAATGTGTAAATTAGTGGGCCTTTTTGTCTTCTTTAGTTCTTTAGCGAAGACTAGAGGCGCCTACCCGTGATTAACAGCCCTTGTTAGCTTGTTTT
Source organism: Cavia porcellus (assembly GCF_034190915.1). Taxonomy (NCBI): domain Eukaryota; kingdom Metazoa; phylum Chordata; class Mammalia; order Rodentia; family Caviidae; genus Cavia; species Cavia porcellus. The sequence goes on from NW_026947493.1 coordinate 4,010,435, forward strand.
AGCACCACTCTTCTTGTTTGTAGAGGGCCGCTCCGTGATTAACATTTTAATTAAGTGAAATTCTTGCAATTCTTTACAGGGGAGAGTATTGCTCAACATATCAATTGGGTCACTTAACATATCAGTTAAGAAAAAAAAACATTTAGTAAGCCGCGATACAGGTTTGCTATAATACACAAAATGATGAAGCTACTTTCTTAGAGTACAACACTTAACCCAGATTCCAGAATAATGATTCACATTCCAGAGAAATGGGGCCTGCACTGGCCCTGAGACTTTTGTTAAGTGTGTTCAATTTATTTCATTAGCACTTAAGTCTCTTAAGAGTGATGCTATTTCATGCATCAGCTTTCTTTCTTTCTTTCTTTCTTTCTTTCTTTCTTTCTTTCTTCCTTCCTTCCTTCCTTCCTTCCTTCCTTTTTTTTTTTTGGTACTGGGGATCGAACTCATGACTTGTGCTTACCAGGCAACTGCTTAAGCTACTAAGCTAAATCCCTGGCCCCCTCTTCCCTTTCTTGTGCTCTTTTATAATCATTGTCTAGTTTCTTCCATACTGTTTTTCCCCGAGGACACTCGACAGCACTGTAGTGTTATTTGAAAACATTCCCAGACTGCAAAATGAACAGAACTGTTATAAAAATCTTCCTTGCAAAAAAGTCAGATCGACTTCTACATTTATGCCTTTGGCACTAGTGTTTTATAATATATACTTAGCAGACAAGGGTAACACAAGCTTTGGTACTGATTGTTTTCCCCATCAACACAGTATTTTTTACCCAAATGAATTATTTTACTTATCTCCTTATTTATGTTATATTTTGTACATGTTTGTGGAGTTAATAGGAGCATGTTTTTGCACTTATTCTGTGGAGGGCTGGAGAGATAGCTCAGCAATGCAGCACCTGCGTGGCAAGCCCAAGATCGGAGGATTTTGCTTTCATCAGTTTTTGATCATTTCTTTTCTATGGTTAGGCAGAGACACACACTTTCTCCCTTGACAAAGACATTACTCCGTTATTTTCAGCAGATTTTCCTCCAAGTTCCTTTTTAGCTACTAACTTCCTACTTTGTTTACAAGCATCCCAGGAATACTGGTCTCTAGTGTAGCAGTATGTTCTACAATTTAATACCGGAGGGAACTGAAGAGTGTGAAAGTCATTGCTTGCTGTCTCTGGACAGAATGAGTTTATCAGTGTACACATCTCCTGTTTGTGTTGCTGTGCCAGTTTGATGAATTCTGACCTAATTTGTTCAGTTGCACCTAGCCTGCAGAAAAAACATTTTTATCTTGTTCCCTGAGCACAGCTACCTAATGAAACAATTAATCACTTCTAAATCAAATATAAAACTTTCAATTAAGAATACTGAAGAAATTGAAATTAAATGTGCTATATCCTGAGTAAGAAAGTAAGTGAGATACAGAACTCATCAAAACCACAGCAGAGGCAATAGATAATAATAGCCTATTTCAAAGAGAGGAATCAACTTGACATTCAGATTAAAGGCTGGACTTGGATCATTAGTTTAGAATGCAGAGTACAGTGAGATATTCTTCATATAATGCATCTCAGGATAAGAGAAGACAGAATATAGTAACAGATTTTTGTATATAGCATTCCCAGGGTGAAAAGCAAAATAGTACGAGAAATTCTGCTTATGTACCATTCTTTCTTTTAAGACAGTCTAGATCTCGAGAAGCATATTATCTTAAACACTGGGTTTTCTCATAATTTCTGAATAGTCTGAGTCCCACAGTACTTTTTCTGAGCAGATGTCATCTGTACATTGTTGTTTCAGACCCTTACAATCCGTAATCATTCTCTCCAGAAGGTTAAAGACAGCCCATTTTGTATGGAGAGTTCTCTCAGAATCAGGCAAGACCACCGGAAGCTGACAGGCCAAACAGATTAAAGGAAGATGGTGGCATCATGATGAAGTCATGGATAGAAGGAGGGGTGGACTTAGACCCTTAGACTGTTGACTTGGACTATGGGAAGGGAGCACAGAACTAAGAATGTAGACTGGACTAGGAACTAAAATCCCTGACTTGTGAGTTTTGTTCTGCCACAGATAACTTCTATGACTTTCAGCCTATAACTTGACTGGGTTCCATTGTTTGTAAAATAAAAGGAAATATCAAATAATTTAAAAATTCCATACCTATTTCTATAGTGTGTCTTATGCTGAGCCATCATACCATTGAAAGAATGAGGCTGCACAAAGCATCAGAATTAAGTTGAAAATGAACTCATTAGATCAATGCCTTTGACACTGATGGTTAGCAATTTAACAATCATAGCTAGCATAGTTTTATGAGAAAGATAAGACAGTTTTTGGGGACCACAAATTTGCAATTTGCAATGGCTAATTTTACATACTTCCCTGAAGGATGATTGGAGGTTGGGGTTATTGAGATCACCCTTTTGAGATTTTCCATTATCTCTTTAGGGATTGGGCCATCCTTTCTCGTCCACTAGGATTAGAAGACACTCCAGGGCAAGGTCCTTCTTAGAATAAGATCACCCCACCCTCTTGTGTCATCCACTAATCCCCTCCTCAAATCCTCTCCGAATCAGCAAATGCTCAGTAAATGCTGTGGTTCTGGCTGACCCCATCCTTTCTTTCCATGTGAACAACTGGTCATCTCAGATCTTTGCTGCAGCACCATTTTGTCCCTTGCTCTTTCTGCCATGTGCTGTAATACTTGGCAGGAGATTGAAGCCACTGCAAGGGTCCCTGATAAACTGTCATCAAAACATGGTTCTATGTTTTTTTTAAATTTTATATACTTGACAGTAACATCAGATTAGAAAAGTTACTTAAACAAATTACTTGTAGACTTAAAAAGATTATTTCCCAGAGGAATGCACTCATCTCAGATTTCATTTGGCTACTATTATTAAAAAGCTGTGGTTGCACATAAACAAACAGAGCAAAAGCACTAGAATTCTCATTTTACTTTTATTGGAAAAGGAAAGTATATTAAAATCATACCAAGATTGTACTGGAAATGGATAGGATACATGTTTTTATCTCTCTAAAGGCATGAGTTGGAGGCAGACTCTCTAGAACCAAATCTCCTGTGTATTTCAACAAAATATAAATAGAGAAAAAATAAGAATTACTCAGGAAAACTTGCAAACCAATGTGTATTGTACAGCTCTGAGGAGACAGAAGCAGCTGCATGACAGCTTAATCCTTGTGACAAGCCCAGAATTCCACAATAATGGCTGGTGCGGGCTGATGAGATTGCCAAGGAGCCAGATGCCACAGCTGGGAACATTATTATGTGCTTCAGATCAAACTGATCCTGCAAATGGCACTCCGTGCTTAACTCTCTGCGACTCGTTTTGGCTTTCTATGAAGTATTGGAATCTTCCACTCTAAAGGGCATGTTTTAAAGTAATGGGGGAAGGACAGATGAAAAGATAATACTTTAAAAAAGAAAGTAAAGAAGCAGTTGTAAGTATGTTTTAAAGAAGCAAAGGTGGAAAATAGAGGGATTTTTAAATGATGAACTGTGGAGAGCTAGAGGACCTGTGAAAGAATCAAACTGATGAGTGCTCTAAAATTTTTAAGACTACTTATATTTTCTCTGCAGTGGATCATTCAGGTTGAGGATCCCTTCCCCAAAGTGCGTGGGACCAGAAGTGTTTTGAATTTCAGATTTTGAATATTTGCATATACATGAGATACCTTGGGGATAGAGACTGAACTAAAGATAAAAGTCTAAATAGGCAATAAATTTATATTTCATATATACCTTAAATACATAGCCTGAAGGTAAATTTATACCGTATTTTTTTTTTTTTTTGCATTTTGATTGAATTGTCACATAAAGTTAGATGGGGAATTTTTCAGTTGTGCTATTATGTTGGTTCTTTAAAAGTTACATATTTTGGAACATTTTAGATTTTGGATTTTTTTTTTTTTTTTGTCTTTTTCGTTTTTATCGGTACCGGGGATCGAACTCACAACTGCCTGCTTGCAAGGCAGGTGCTTATGCCGCTGAGCTAAATCCCCAGCCCCTAGATTTTGGATTTTCAAAAATGTGCAATTTGTAGAATTTTTTTTTAACTGGAAACAATACAGAAAACCCAGGGAGAAATTTTGAACTAAAACTGATAATGAAGAATTCACTATAGTGACATTTTAAATGATCCATACATGTTAAATGATTATACAGAATCATATGATCCTATGCTAAAAACTGGATGATCTCAAAGGGCACAGAGTATAGAATATAGCCTATTCTGTAATAAATATAACATGTATTCTACAGATTATGCACAATGTATATAAAATTCTCTGTGAAGTACTAGTTTGGGTTTGTAGCTTAGTTTAGGCTACAAACTTCACATAATGTATGCAATAGACAGAATAACGCCCTACAGGCCCCCAGAATGTCCAAGCTGTCATTTGCAGAACCTGTGAATATGCTGCCTTCTGTTATAAAAGGGATTTTGCAGATGCAGTTAAGGGAATAGAGTTCACAATGGGGAAGTTACAGGATATTGTTCGGGTGGGACCAGTTCCTTAAGGAACAGCCTTCCTCATCAGAGCAGACTGTGAAGTCTGAAACACAAAGAGAAGTAGGGGGAGAGAAGAAGGAGAGTTCAAAGCATTAGAGTGGCTGAGCTCTGCCTGGCAGGTTTTGAGGTTAAGGGAAGGGGCACTCTGGAAGCTGGGCACAACTCTCAGCTGACCGCTAGCAAGAAAATCTCAAATGCTTACAATGCTGTGAAGCAGAATTTTGAGCCTTTTCATTCTCTTCATATTTAAGTAATAGCATATATTGTAAAAATCTTTAAATTCAATAAAATTGTAGCTAAGCGAAATGTCGTGGCTCCCTACCCCAGAGGTACATGTCCAGAAGGTAACTATTACTGCTCTAACATCCTTAGGTAAATGCCAGCCAGTTATCCGTGCCTTCCGCTTCTTGTCTTCATGAGTCAACCCTGAAGTTGCACTTATTATCTGCTATGAAAGATATGGATTGGTTTCCTAATTTAAAGTTACTTGCTTCTATTTCTATTGCAGTGTTGGAGCTGACCTCTCATCCTCCCTTCAGAGCCAACAGGAATCCTGGCCCTTCCTACTCTCTACTGGGCTATATCTTCCTTTGGTGTCTGGAAGACTTCAGGTGACTTCCTAAGAAGACTTGGGTAGGGGTCATGGTGGAAGGTGAATATGCTGAGTTCCTGCTTTGTTGAAAAGTCTTTAGTTTTACTATTGTATAAATATACCTGCATATAGAAATTGAAGCCCAAGTTTCTTTTGTGTCAAAAGCTTGGAAACTATTGCTTCACTGTTGTCTGGAACCAGCTACTGAGAGGATATATTATATTGAAGTGAAATTATTTCTTTTTGTTAGTTTCTGGGATTTCTTCTTCATCCTTCAAGGTCCTAAAATGTTAAAAGATTATATCTAGGCATGGATTTTTTTACATTCATAGCTTTGTTATCCTTAAGCTCTCTGTTTTGTCTTTCTAGAAGTTTAGCATGTTGGCTAAGAGTTAAAATATTCCTAGAGAGAAGCTCAAAATAACAAAAAAGATTTAAGATAAAAAATAAGAATGGAGAAATTTATTTAGAAAACAAAAATAAAACAAATGTGATCTTAACATAAAATAGAATTCATACAATATTTATGAAGAATATTATGTACAATAGTATTTTACATTATATATTTAAATGCATAGAAGAAGTTATATACATAAAGTCACAAACTAAAATAAATAAAAAACACAGTTATCATGGAAACAATGTGTAGTTTACTGAGCATAAAACTATGGAATAGGAGTTTTATTTGCATTAATATTTAATCCTACAATGATCTTGATATAGATGCTATTTTTCTCATTTTATAGATGAAAAAGTTTAGTGGTAGCAATTTTAAATAACATGCCAAAGCTCAAAGAACTAGGGGCAATAAAGTTGGATTCTAAGTGAATTTCGCCCTGGAGTCTGGAATTCTAATACTCTGGGCATTTTATATTTTTTTTTCTTCCACAGAGAAAACAAACAAAAACATGTATATTGATTGATTTAAAACATACATGTAACAAATTTTCAATTTAACAAAGTACTAGTGTCTCAGGTATGAACATCAAGGAAAGTAATATGATCACATTTGAGACATAAAAGCATCAACTAATTCCTTAAAGTAGAAGTTGCATATTATTTGATCATCTGTAATAAAAGTAATAATTTTATGTTGTGGAATAAAAATGTTGTGCACATCAACTGAAATACAAAAAATGATTATTTCTTCATTTTCTTTGATTTAATGTGCTGTAGAACTTACCATACTATCAATGTTGAAAAAATTGCAATTTTTTCATATAAAGATAATTTGATACCTTCAGATAAAAGCTTCTTTCTTTAGAGTTATAATCTCTTTTGGATAAATGCTAAGCTTCTCAGGTTTCTTCTTCCTTTACCTTTTCTTTCCCTCTTGGCAGAGGGAATGCTGACATTGTTGTGGACCATAAATTCACAATGGCTAAATTTGCATATTTCCCTATGGGATACAAGGGACGATTAGGATTATTGGTACCACCCATCTGGTATTTCCCATTGACTCTTCTAAGTGTAAGATCATCTGTGCCTTCTTAAGTCATCTCATGATTATACTCAAAGATGAGATACTTCTAAACACAAGATCATCTACACCTTCTTAAGTCATCACAGGATTATACTCCAGGTTAATATACTTCTAAACATAAAATTATCTATGCTCTCTGGAGTCTCTTGGAATTTTTGGATGAATTGTAATCCTTTGCTAGGCCCCCCCCCATCACTGAATACACCGAACAAACAGTGGCTGTTTTGGGAGTGGAAGAGATCAGATCTAGAGACACTGACTTTCAGCCATTGAAGGAATACTCGTCTCTGTTTTTTGTTTTTCTCATGGTATTCTAGAGATAGACAGTTGGGATTCTTGGCTGGGTTCCTGATATTGACTATTGGGACTGTTGGGCAGGTTCTTGATAGGCATATCCTCAAGGCTTCTGAAAGAAGATACTTTATCCCATGGACTAAGCCAGCAGTACTGCCCCTGTGCCGTCTTTCCTTTATTCTGCCCTCCATGCTTAGGAATCCATTGCTGGTGCAAATGAGATCAGTAGGGCCCAGGATCTGGAAGTTGGCCTTGTGTTTCTGTCTGATAGAGCCATGCTGATCGGTTCCCACCGACTGAGCCACCAGCCAGCATTCTTAGCCACATTACACACTTCCCTTCCCTGCTGGAACTTCCGGAAGCAGGGCTTTCAAACCACAAGTCTTGGGAAACTGAAAAGCACCATCTCAGGACCCCTCCAGCTACCTTTTTTCTTCTCTCCTGCTACTCCTCACTTATGGGTAACATCCTGTGGTAGCTCTGGGAAGTGGAAAATTAAGGAGAGTTTGAAACTTATAGGAAAAATTAGCAAGTGTCATAATGAACACTGATTTTTAATCATCTATTTATTTTTGCTGAATAATTTATAGTCATCAACCTCCTCCAAATAGGCATTTTTATATAGCTACAATTCTACTAGAATACCTAATGTAGTGAAAAATCATTTCCTCATATCAGTTAATGCCTAGTTCTTTTTTTTTGAAATAGCTTCTATTATGAATATTCAAGGTTTGCAATATACTATTGTGGAATACAAATAGTAAAATTGCAGTTATAGTGAAGTGAGTGGACGTATCTTTTATCTTGCCTTGTTAATATTTCTGACAAAAGAAGCTAAAATCTTAACAAAAATTCCTAAACAATTTTATTAGCTACATTTTACATTAATTTTCAGACTTAAATCATCCCTCACACTCTCAGTAGTTTTGTTTTGTTTTTTCTTTTTTTATTGTTTTGTTTTATTTTTTGAGACGAGGACTTAGTGTGTAGCTCAGGTTGGCTTTGAACTCCTGGGGATCCTCCTGCCTCAGCCTCCTGAGTTAACTAGTATTTTATTTTCGGTCTATATTTAACTCCTCTTTCTCTCCTTCCCTCTCTCCCTCTTTTTGTATTCTTGATTCCACATGTAAGTAAGACCTTGCAATGTTTTTCTTTCTGTGCCTGGCTCATTTTACTTAATATATGCCCGCCAGGGTCAGCTGTACCCTAGCAGATGGTATATTTCCCTCCTAATTAAAGGCTGTTGATATTCCTACTGTATATATGGCCCTCCCTTTCTTTATTTATTTGCTCTCTGCATATATAATGTACATGTGGGTCATTTCTATGACTTGTCCACCATGACAAACCCGGGAACTTTATGAGCTGACAATATCATCTCATGTGAATTTATACCCACAGAAGAAATTATTGAGTGGAATGATAATTCTGTGGTTTTCTGTTTGTTAGATGGGTTTTTTTTTTTCTGTATCCTCCCACCAACAGAGTATGAGGGTTTCTTTTTTTCCTGTACATCTGCTAATATTTGTTATCGCTTGTTCTGTGGGTATGAGATGATACCTTATCATGGTTTTAATTGCCATTTTCTTCAGGGCTGATGATGCTGACCACATTTTCACATTCTTCTCAGCCATTTTCATGATTTCTTTGGAAAAAAATGTCTGTTCAGATCCTTGGTTCATATTTTAATCTCATTAAATTAATAACTTTTCTGTTATTGAGCTTTCAGTTTCCATCAATTTTGAATATTACAATTTTATAAGCAATATAGTTAAGAAACATCTTTTTTGTTCTGTAAGTTGTCTTCATTTTGTTGGTTGTTTGCTTTTCTGCGTGGAAGTAGTTTTTTCATAATTTCCTTGTTAATATTCTTAACTATGAATTTTTGATGTAATATTCTGAACACCAGTGCCAAAGAACTTTTCTTCTGTGTTCTCTTATAGGAGTTTTATGGCTTCTGGTCTTAGATTTAGTTTTTTAGAATCCATTTTGAGTTGACTTTTGTGTGTGATATAGATGAAAGAGTCCAATTTATTTTTCTGCATATGGAAATCCAGTTTTCCAACTCTTTCCCCTTTTGTGGCCTTTTGTTGTCCTTGAAAGTTACTTGACCATACGTAAGCACTTTTTCTGGGCTCTCTTCTGTTCCACTGATCTATGTCATGGTTTGGATCTACAGGTACTCCCAGTGTTTCATGTGCTCTAAGTTGTTGCTTTCAAAATTTGACTGAAGGCAACTCACTCAGGACCGCTTCTGTCTCTCTTCCAAAAAAAGCTTTCTTTCTCTCAATAAATACATTCTACTCTAAAAAATATTTTTTATTGAATCATGAGGGGGTCTAGCTTCATTAATCTATTAAGGAGATTAGTGACTGGATTAATGGACTAGTGAATTAATGTATCAGTGAGATCATAATTCACTGGCATTGGGAGGCAAGGGGAACTCAGGAGGTGGGGACTGGGGAAGGGAGTGGATTGTGTAGGGGTGACCTTGGAGACTAAATTTTGTACCTCTTTCTTCTCTGGGTTTCTCCTTCCTCTTGATTCTGGCAGCCCTGAGGTAGATGGTTCTCTTCTACCACACCTTTCTGCCATGATGTTTCTGCTTTGCCAGAGGGATAAAGCAATTGGACTGAAACCTGTGTAAGTATGATTAAAATAAAGCTTTTTTGAGGTGTTTGAACATGGATGTTTTGGCAGCAAAAATCTGACTACCCCAGTTTGTGTCTGTTTTTATGGCAGTACTATATGTTTTAGCTACATCATCTGTTAGTGTCCCTGAGTGATTTCTTTTAGGACCCTTCAGATATGCAATTGTATTACAGAAAATAGTACAGTACTTTCTTAAAAGCTTAGGTTTGTGTTCTGTATACTTTATATCATCTGTGGAGTGTTTTCATACTTAATATGGTACAAAAGCTTTGAAAATACAGAGCTCTAGGGAATAATGACAAGAAAAATAGTCTTCACATGTGCTATACAGGTGCAATTTTCAAAATTTATTTTAAATCTTGAATTTGTTGAATCCATGGATGTGGTATATGTGTTTTGTAGTGTAATTTTAAATTAGGAAGTGGGATGACTCTAACTTTGCTTGAGGAGTTTTTTAATGCAAGCATGTGTTTTTGTGTGTGTGTGTGTTGTCTTTGGCATAACCATGAAGGTGATGCTGGCCTAACAAAATGTTCAACCATACTTTATTTAACCATATTTTCTATTTTTATAGGTTTAGTGTTTAAAATATTTTATGAAATATTGGTACTAATTAGTCTTGGATATTTGATGCAATTCAGCCATGAAATACTCTGGTCCTGGGCTTTCCTTGTTTTTGGAAGGTTTTTAATTACAGTACTTCTTTACTGTTCTTATGTGTAATCTGTTTGCCAAGCTTTTCATCATCTACCATCTATTCTTTATTTAATCTGAGTGTACATGCATTATGCCTTCAGAATTATTAATCTGTATCCTAAGGGAAACAAATTTGCCATCTAGAGTAGAATACTTACTCACAGCTCATTTTGTTCTTCGATTTATACTTGCCAAAGTTACTTTCATAAGGACTTCGTTTTTCATCTCCTTCAGTGAAGGATGCTTCTGCTTTTTGTAATACAGCCAGATTATTTTGTCACAGTTTATAGTTCATCAGGTGGTCTTCCAACTGCCCAAATAATTTTTTTAAAATTATGTTTTGAGGGGCATTCTTTCTGTTGTGATGAATGCAAGATGTTGTATTCCCAGCACTACAACACTGTAAAACAGGAATTCACAGCCCTAAAATGTCTCTCATGCTTCACCTAGTTCTCCTCTTTGCCTCCCCAAATCTGTGAAATTCACAGTTGTTTTCTTCTGTCCCTGTCATCACATTTTCCCCAGAGTTTCACATACGTTTTGTCATACTGAGTAGCCTAAGGGACAGGGCATGGTGGGCAGAGAAAAGAATAGAATAGGGCCTCATTAAGCTTTATTAAAGAAACTTACTAAAGGAAGTCTTACTAAAGGCAATTGTTGCCTCTACAGTGAGACTGGAGCTATTAGAAAGACAAAGGTAAAGAGCAGCCAGGTAAAGGTACCAGGTAAAGGCAACATGTGACACAGTTAACTTAAGAATTTATGCTGACGAGTTGGCAGACAGAACAGGGATGTAGCCAGGAACATGAACAGATCAAGGTAACCATCTCCTCACCCAACAAACTGTAAGGAAACAAGGAGTGACCACCTAAAAACTTTAGTGTACAAAAAGATGCACATCTGTACATTTATTCCTAGATGTATAGTCTGAGGCTAGGGTCGACATATTACAGTATCAGGTTCATACTTTACTCAACTTCTAACTCTAAGCTGCCCTTCTATGAGCCCACACCCACCCCTATCCATTGCAAAAGGGCAGGAAGGAATCAAAGGACCAAAGAGAATGCAGGCAAAATTCCCTGGGGTGTCAAAGCCAGCCAGAAAGCCTATCAGATTGTTATCAGTTGCAGATGCTCGCATGGGCAGAGACACCAGTCTTAATAAATGGATGCTGAGGACAAAGACTCGTGGGCGCTTGTCTTTTGGACACCTCCTACTCTTCTGTGTAGCTGTCTACCGTCTCTTCCCTCTCTTCTTCAAATAAATCATCTTATTTTAAACTAGATTCCTTCAGTTTTTTGCTGATGCTGAACTTGATGCTTCTGGTGTGTTGCATGCGCCAGCAGAGCAGTGGTACAGTGTACACTTTGACTTAACAGTTCTTTCACCTGGCAATGTCCTATGCTGTTATTACACAGATTGAGTAGATTCCTTTGGTTCATTGATTAATATTCTACACTATGGAAATACCATTTGCTGATTAAATGGCCTTTGAATAACATTCTAGTTGCTTCTCACTTGGGAAATATTCTACTGATTTTCAAAGATTAATAGTGAATATGCACACTCACATTTTATTAGGTGGAATATATCACAGTTTTTGATTATATATACCTACCACTTAATCTCCACCTTAAAAATATAAAATGCCCCTAATCATTCAATATGTACTTTTAAGATGCAATAAGACTTACATTCTTACTAAACAAAAACGTATGAAAATCGATAAACAGACCAGTCAGCTTAAGAAAGTGGAAACACGTGAAGTGACATAAATCAGACATACAAGCTTGGATATTGCATGGTTTCCTATAGAGCAAAATATAGGCTAGGTAACAAGTAGGGAGATGGGTCTTTGTCAGATGAGAAGGAGCCTGAGAGATGGAGGAGGCAGGCAAGTTGGCAATGAAAGGGAGTGGAAGAAAGGCATTGAGATCTGTCATGTCCCTTACCTATGCCACGCAAGAACGTAAATGCTAAGGACTGCAAGTGTGGACTAATAAAAAATGAGAAAAGTAAGAAAAGAAACTGGGAACAGGAATAAGTTAATGGAAAGTGGAAAGAAGGTGAGAGTAAAGCAAATGTAAAAGTTTAAAAATTGGAAAAATGGCAGAAATCATGATTTGAAGAATGTTTTCATATACTTGAAGTAAACTTTATAATGTGTATATGATTTTAGTATACTTGATGAAGAAAAGGACAAACCCTCTCAAGTGTATAACTGGAAAGAAAAGAAGATATATGCTATGTAAATTAGTATAGGCAAAATTAGAAATTTAATAAAGCCAAAATAACTAACATAGCCTTTTGAGTAGAGTTTAAAAATATCTGATAATATTGAAGAATTGGCCTTCTTGAGCTGGTAAGAACTAGCTCAGAACACAACTATAGAATAATTGTATTTAATATTATTTAAAAATATCTTTAAAGCTTTGCTAGCAAACTGACCTCAACAGGTGCCCTCAAGTGGCTACAAAGGACATAAGCATAAGCTTGACAGCAATACCAACCCAGTGCTAAAGTAACTTGTACTTTAAATAGATTAAAGAAGGAAAAATTATGGTTTTAAAAGTTTATCTGAAGGTATTAATTAATAATTACTGACTATTATGGATTAAAAACTGGTAGTCAACTTAACACCAGCTAAATTAAATCAACATGGTGCTGAATGTAGATGGCCCACCTGAGGAAAGTTGCCAGCATAAACAGAGATGTGAAGAAAGAGAAGCTAGGCATTGTGGGTTTCTCTAAGTGTTGCTGTTTTGAGCCATTGGTTCTCCTGGAGGAGCTCATCACAACTAGCTTCCCCAGTGTGAGTTCGACCATTGTCATCTGAGGAGCTCGGGACCTTTTTGGTGAGAGTGGCTGTGGTTCACTTTGGGGGAACTCTGGTCCTTACATCAAGCATTGCTTCCAGATTCCAGAGGGGAATATATGTGCTGTTTAATCTCCAGGAGAAGCTTGTCATACTGGGTTTCTGGCATATACTCAACTGTTCTTATCGTTGGAGGAGCTTGGGACCTCCATGTCACTGAGGATGGCTGTGCTGCTTTTAAGGGAAACCCTGGTTCTTATTTTGAGTGTGACTTCTCAGCTCCAGTAATAGAACCCTCAACCTACCACCACAGCTCTGTCACCCTGGCATAGACTTTCTAGCTTCCACCACTGACCTTTGGGCCTTCCCAATGCTGATCTGTAAAACAGACTGGCACGAGTCCTTCTTGTGGGCTCTAGACTTCCAACTGGACTCATGGGAGACATTGTCATGGGCTCTTGGTTTTCATCTGGACTCATGCAAGACATTGCTGTGGGATCCAGGCTCTTGGCTGAATATTCTGTACCTTCAGCATTTTGGACAGATTTCTTACACTTTCTGTGTTTAACTCTTGGTGACCATCATAAAATAATATAAATTCTGTGTCCTGATTCTAATTATTCTCACAATCCCTGAGTACAACACTGATTGTATTAACTCATAATTTCTAAGTTTTATTGAATATTTACCCTGTGTCAGACACTGTTCCAAGTAGCACCTTGACTTCTCATAATTTCACCCAAAGCAGGTACTGTTACTACAATTAAATGATGTTTTCAGAAAAAGAAACTGACCCGCTTAAATCACTTACTCATTGGCCACTAAGAAATACCAAAACTAGGATATGAACCTAAGAAGTAAGACTCTATAGCTGTATCCTTATTCATTAGTAGATGGGTTCACAGAACTTAGTTCTGACCAAATACAATTATGAAAAATGTAAAGCCAACACTACTACCAGTGAATTCACAAGTTGTTCACTACTAAATAATACAAAAATGAAAAATTAAGAGAGGGAACTTCTAGTTTTCCCTGGATCATAAAGGTGAAGACATATTTTTTTCTTTCCTTTGAATACATTTGTTTGTATTCCACGGGGCTGCAGTAGGACCCCAAGACCCTTCCCCTGGAGCAGAAAGTTTCTCCCTTACCTGGGGGGAAGGGACAGTATTTTGTCACCCAGAGTCACTGTTTTGGCTCTCTGGCTTATAACACAGTCTTGTAGATTTGTGTAGGGTAGCATTTAGTTTGATTGCATTGTCCTGTGCCTGGTAAGAGGCACAGGAGAACTGAAAAGTTATGTGCTATAATATGAATAATAATTAACTTCTCTGCTCTAGAACTCTGCGTGTGTATTAGAAGTAATATTAGAAATGTAACTATTAAAACTTAGCAGCTTTTTTTGGATTCATTCTCCAGCTCTGTTTGTAGCTTTGCTCAGTATCTAGAGCATCAGAGTGGTGCTTCCCAAATAGGGATAGGGTCGTACACAGGGCTTCCTTTGTTTTCTTTTTTTTTCCCTTTATTTTCAACTATGAATTTTTGGGAGATCTAATCAATTGAGAATCTAACTGACTATGAAAAAAGTACATAGAATTTTGAATGAAAAAAAGCAATCTCTAATAGGAGAGAAAACAGTTGAAGTATACATAACACCATGTGCTAATAGCAATTGCTAAGTGTGTTTGGACACTACTTAGCAATTCTAGAATATGTTACTGATATATGCTTGTGAGACACATTGTTCTATATTTTTCCTGTGTTTGACTTTCCTGGTTTTGGTTTTAGGGTCATAGGTGGCCTCAGAAAATAAATAGGGAGGTGTTTCCTCCCTATTGTTTCTGGAAAAAATATGTATAATAGTGTTAATTCCTTCCTTAGATATTTGGTAGAATTTGGTAGCAAAACATATCGACCTGGAGTTTTACTTGAGGAAAGGCTTTAGCCTAATGTATAATGTTTTTTTAGTAGATATAGAATCATTGATGTTATCTATTTCTTCTTGACTGAATTTTAACAATGTGTGTCTTTCAAAGAAAAGTACTTTATGAGGTCTTTTAAAAAGAGAAGTAACTTTAGAATATATTTAGATAGCATGCCTACAAATCTTTACTTTTTCTTCCACAGATTGTTTTAACACTAAATTTAGGAAAACATTTTAGTAGAATTTTTTTTGTAAAATGCTTATGACTGTATTTTAAGGATTTAAGTGGTATCAAAGAGACGTAGTTTTTTCATCACTCAGCTACAGCAGTGGAATTTGCAACTGAAGAATCATCCCAGCCATACATGTATAACAATACTTCTGAAGGTATTATGAATGTATCATGTATTTATTTTCCTCTTAGTCTACCAGATGGGCTGTAATAGAAAAGAAAGGAAAGGAACAACATTGCTTCCATGAGTGAAAAACAAAAGATGAAAAACAACTTTTCTAAAATTTTCCTGTTTGCTTTGCTCTTGGAAAGAGAAGCTGGTTTAATTTAACTCAATTATTTAAGCCACAGGCAGTGGAGACCAAGTTTGTCTTAGCATTTAGTAACTGATAGTTATAATCTTGTTATGCTTTAGTTGGGCAAGCTTGATACATGATTCCTTAACTCATATATCAAAACAGAACATTTTGGTTATGTCTTAACTTCAAAGTGCTCAAAGTTTAAAATTCTCTTACTAGACATACTTACTATTCACCTTTAACCATAGTAAAATAACAACTTGAATTTTCAGGAGCTTGATGGGCTCAGTTAAATTTCTCCCCCATGACTGATTTCATTTTTATTTTAATTTTAAAGCCATGTTGATTTCAGTATACTGTACATACAATAACACTTACTCTATTTAGTATAGAAGAAGTCTTTGGAGTTTTACAAACACCATTGGATTCTTCAGCTAATTTATTGCTACCCCCTAACCGCTCTCCACCTCCTCAGTTTATCACCAGCATTTGTGAAGCCAGACTAAAGGGAAGATTTAGGTCTGGAGACACAGGTGTGATCTTACAACCCCTAATTCTCTCATTGCACCTCCTGTTTTTGTTCTTCTTTACCCAACCCTTTTGAGAATATTTTAAGTAAGTGTGATAGTTCTATATTTATATGAAAAGAAAAAATCTAGCAGCTATATAAAAATGCCAACCACTTCCTTAAAATTTGATTACTAGTCCTAAATCTGTGGGAAAGTTTGTTTGGGGAAAGTTTTTTTTTTCCTCCTATTTTCTTATTATGGTGATATTTTCCTGTATGATCTTTTGCTTCTCTTTACAAAGACTTACATAATTTCTGCCCAATTGTTTTCTGAAGGACCATTTTCTTTTTTCTTACTGCGTGCTTCCTTCCTTCCTTCCTTCCTTCCTTCCTTCCTTCCTTCCTTTCTTCCTTCTCTCTCTCTCTCTCTCTCTCGTTCTTGTTTTTAGGGGTAGGGCTCTCATTATGTTGTTCTGATACTTTGAACCTACAATCTTTCAGCCTTTACCTCCCTAATAGCTGAGATTTGAAGCTTGTACCATGACACCTACCTATTCTGCGAACCTTTCTTAATAATTCTCTCAAATATTATCTCAAAGGTCTCTCTTTTTGTACCATGTTCCTTATAGTTCTCTAGAGAATAGCAAAATCACACACACATGCACACACACACGCACACACACACGCACCCAAACACACGCATGCACATACATGCACTCTCACACACACACACACACACACACACACACACACACTTTCAGAGGAGGAATAATAAATGTCTCATGTAATGAATATTTTGTATTTGTATCTTAAACTAAATCTATGGAATTGCTGTTTCAAAGAGGACTATGATTTTCAAAACATAATTCTAAATTTGTTCTCCTGAATCAACTATTAATTTCCCAGCAGTGTATATGAGCAAAAATTTTTCTCTGCTTTTTTGTATTTCTTTGCTTCATGTTTGCAACTTTCATGCTTAACACAGTTCTAATTTTTAGTAGCTTTAGGAAAAATATTTGCCAAACCAATATGATCTGAAAGTGTCCTTGCCAGGCTGGGGTTGCATTTGGGGCAGGAGAAGATTTTTTCTAAAAATGATACTGTTGCGTCATTCAATGCACTAGCGTTTCTCATAAACAAACAGTCACCACCAAAGCTCTGTTCTCTTCCCCAAAGATTTTGAACAAAAACATAAATGCTGTCAGGACATTATGATACTTTGTAGATACTTTGAGCAGTATAGGGACATACGGTAGTATATGGATTCATGAAGGCGTTTGGTTTTGCAGTGTGAATTGAACCCAGGGCCTTCACACTGAGCTACATCTCCAACCTTGCTTTTTATTTTGAGATTTTTTTTAAAGTTTCAGACAAGCTTTCACTGTGTTACTAAGCTGCCAGGTTGCCCAGGCTGGTCTTTAACTTTCACCTCTCGTGCCTCAGCCCCCAAGAGGGCAAGGCTCTCAGTTTTGCCTGCTGATATGGTCAACGGAATTCTCTAGGATGAGGCTTCTGGCAAGTGAGACTAGATAGCAATTCTAAATCCACAGAGATGGCTGGGTTATCTCTGATGAAATGTGACAGTTTTATTGCATGGAGAAAACAATTATAGATTTAAAAATTCAACCATGATTCTGACTTCAGTTGCAGGATTTTATACAGCATATAAAATAAAGAATTGATTCAAATGTCATGCAAATTGGGGACTCCAAATGATTTTGTTCAGATCACTGAGAAAAATTCATGTGAATGAAGGTTTTTAGTGCCAGTTTATTAGACACATACTTCATTGTTTAAATTGTGCATCTGGGTTCACAAACCACAGTATTTTAAAGTATAATGGCCATACCTAATGGGTGGTTTAATAGGCAAAGGCAGTTTCAGGAAAAGTCCAGTGTTTCAAAGAAAATCTGAGAACTAAGGTGAAACAGATTTTAAGCTTCTAAAATCTCTTTATTTCAGTAGCTTTAGCCAAAAAGGAGAATAAAAACTCTGAGGTTAAAAGCAATAAGACTGTCTTTAATGTTCCACCTTCTAGGTATGGTTGCTTCTCTGTTTAGTTTGATAACAGAAATCATCTTTGGTTTTACTAATGCCAGAAACTTAACAGGAATTTCCTTTTAGAGTCTCCTAATCTCATTTTTGTGCATTTTTCTGTACATTGCTTGTTGAGAACGGTTATCCTTCTTTTTTGTAGCCAGGTAACTTCCCGTAAGTGCTTTTATAAGCAAGGCTATTCTCTGAGTCTTTTGCAGTGACAACCCATCAAAAAGAGACTGATGACAAGCCAATACTTAACACTATAAAAAACTCAAGGAACCATGACCCTCCAGGGAAATACCCTCCTATCTGAACTCCAGTAAACTCATTTTGTATTTTATTCAAATTATAAACTCCCAGGCAGAAACTGTCACATTTGAAGAGCACATTTCAAAATAAATGAGAAATATGCAAGAATATCTTATGTTTATTATTTTCAGTAATATGAATTATCTTATACATCATTTAGATTTTGTTTCTAAGAAGCATTGGTTCTACCTAGCACATTTTGATGTCTTCAGATTTTTTATTAATTACTTCATCTAAGCTCTACAGTACATGCATAGGAATGAAAATCAAACAGCACGGAAGACTGGTTATAGGAAAAAAAAGATACTGAAAGTATCCATTCTCATAGAGGCTTACCTCCTTGGTCAGCAACTATAACAGGTTTCCTCCTCCATATAGTTTAGTTTTGCCACTTTTTCTCATCAACCATAGGCATCATCTGTCCAACTCTTGGGTATTAGATTTAGTTCATTTTCCAATCCCTCCAAATACGTCTTCCCTGAGTAACTTCTATTTTAGTTCTTCAGTTGTCTGCACGATCAATAATATATGTGTGTACTATGCTTAACTCTAATCTTTTGTTTCATTAACTATTAGTATCTGTTGACTCTTTAGTTTTTCAGACAAGAAAATTAGTTCCCTTATCTGTTCTTTTTCCTCTCTTTTCATCCTCTCACTTTTCAATCAACTCAGATGTGCCATTCCAGTTTTACATTGCAATTGCAAATTTGAAAACATCTGCTATCTGTTCTACAGCTACAATCAATATTTTTGTGTCTTACAATTGCTTAATTCTTAAAAGCTGAAAGCTGCTGACATTTGTATTATTTCAGCTCTGAGAATATTCCTTGTTGCAAAGCCAAGTCATGTGTTAGGATTTCTTTTCTTTCTGTATGGTTTCAAATCATGACTTCCATTTTTCTAAAAAGATAATGGTACTAACTATGATTCTACATCAGGGTTTGCCACATACAATATTTGGACTTTGCTAACTATACAGTCCCTCTTGATTCCATGGATCTTCTTGCAAGTTTATCCTTCTGTTTTCTAACTAGGAAAAGTGCTAATATTTTTCTTCCAAAACCTCAGATCTTCAGCTTCTTGTTTATTCTGGTTAATAATTAAAATCCATTCTATTTTCTTGAAACTCACTAATTTCCTTTTAGAATATTTCAAACCTTATTTTAGTGTCTGGATTTTTCATAGTTGAGTCTTTTCTACAGTTCTCTGTCTTATCCATATGTCCAGGCTCTTCCTGGTTATCATTCATGCTGTGTCATCTGTGTCTTGCATCCTGACAGATCTCCCTACCCATGTCCTCCACTCTCTGGTTTATGTTTTACACAGGCTGATTGCTTCCAGCTGCTATTCGGTTCTTCACTATTCTGATTTGCCTCCTCTGCTTCCTGAGTTTATCTTTTCTTTTGACAATTAACTTTTCATTTCTGAAAAGACTTCTCATGTAACTCACTAAGGAGAAATGTTGTTGTATTGCCTTGGAAAATATGTTTATTCCACACTTGCACTGAACTGATGATTGACAGCAAAAGGGGCTTAAAGCTGGAAGTGTCCTCTCTCAGAATGTGGATGGTGGACCACTCTCACCCAGATGCCATCTGCAAGGGCAATATGGACAAGGAGTCTGTACCCAGAGACTTTCAGCCATCTTGAAACCCTTGGTGAGGCTCTTGGGGGCTAGGAAGCTGTGTGCAGGGGCCTGTCCAGACCCAGACACCATCTTTGAGGCCCATGGGGACTGGGAGACTATGCCCAGTGACCTGCAGTTATCTGGAATCCTTGATGAGTCCTGCAAAGGCTGCAAAGCTGTACCCAGTGATGTGTCCACATCAAAGAACCCTCAGTGAGACTTCAAGGGGCTGGTAAGCTGCCCCTCGTGGTTCATTCACACCCAGGAACCCTCCATGAGGCTTATAGGAACTGGGAAACTGTGCCCAGTGACCTGCCCACATATAGGAGCCATCTCAGAGGCCCACAGAGACTGGGAGCCTGTGTGCAGTGATTCACAGTCATCTGAGAACCCTCAGTGAGGCCTGCTAAGAGTGGGAGTCTGGGCCCAAAAGCCCATCCACACTTGGGAGCCACCTTTGAGGCCTATGGGGACTAGAAACCTGTACCTATCAACCTGCAGTTATCTGGGAACCCTCAGTGAGGCCCACTGTGAGGGTCAAAATGTCTGCCCAGTGACCCAGGAACATCAGCAACCCTCAGTGAGGTCCACTGCTGGACAACCTACCAGAATGGGAAGCAACTTGGACTTGGCGTTTGGCTGATTCAGAGGAACTCAGGAAGATGCCAAAGTGAAAGAACAAAATGCAACCTCAAACTTCCAGTTCATCCAGATAAAGTCCAGGAGACATAAACAAGAATGAATTTGGAAATCACATAGCTGAAATCTCTGAAATGATATCAAGGGCAGTAAAGAAACAAATCCAGGAAAATGTAAAGGAAATCAGATCATAAATAGTCAGTTAAAAACAAATATGATAAACATAGGGAAAAATTTGGTGATTATATCCAAAAAAGATATAGATAAAAAAAAATAGAGGAGCATTGGAAAGTGATCGAAATCTTGAATGAACAATACAAGAAACAATTAAAATACATGAAACAGATTCAAGGAGATATTTAGGAAATCAAAAATTCCATTAAAAGTTGACAGAACTACATGACTGAAACCGAAGACAGACTCTCAGACCTTGAAGACATGACTGCAACTAGTGACCATGAAAGGAAACAGTTCTTAAAAATAACAAGGAATCAGGAAATAACAATTAAACAGCTGGAAGATGATGTAAAGAGAAATGATATAAGGCTGATAGTTCAATGAAAAAGAAGACAACACAAATGACATAAAAAGACTATTTGCAGTCATAATAGCAGAAAAATTCCCAATCATGGGAAAAGAACCTGACATGAAGATAAATGAGGCATACAAAACTCCACTTAGCCATAACCAAAATAAATCTACACCTTAGAATATAACAATCGAGATTCCAGAAATTCAGCATAAGAACAGAATATTAAAAGCCACTAGTAGAAGAATCATAGCAGACTTGTCAACACAAACTATGAAGTCAAGAAGAGCGTGCAGTGAAGTATCAAATATTAAAAAAAACCTTCCAACCCAGATTGATATACCCTGTAAAGCTATCTTTCAAAAATCAATGGAGAAAAAAGACACTTCCACAATAAAGAACAATTTCATAACAACCCAACTAACCCTACAAAGAGTACTGAAAAATATTCTACAAAGAGATAGAAATGACTACTATTCCAGTTACAAAAACAGAAAGAACAAGCAACTAACAAGCAGCACACGCAATGAAACAGAGGGATAAATGTAGGGAACCAACAACAGAAAGATAACATGACAAAAAAAAAAGATATATAACAGTTATAACCATTAATGCAAATGGCTTCAATTCTCCAATCAGAAGAAACAGACTAGCAGTGTGTAGTAAGAAACAAAATCCAGCAATATGCCGTGTACAAGAAAATCATTTAACACAAAAGGAAATTCATAGACTGAAAGTCAAAGGATGGAAAACAATACTCCATGGGACAACAACCCAGAAAATTCCGGGTAGCTATTCTGTTTGCAGACAATGTAAACTTCAAACCAAGGATGATCAAAAGAGATAAAGAAGGTCACCACATACTTGTTAGGGGAAAACTTGAAGGAAGAGATAATCAATATATATGCGCCAAAAATGGGAACACCCAGCTATGTAAGACAAATATTAACAGACATGAAAAATCAAATCAGCTATAATACAATCATAACAAGGGACCTTAACACTTCATTGTTACAAAGAGACAGATCAACCAGACAAAAGAATCAGCAAAGAAATAACAATTGAATCAAACTTGTGAACAAATAGACTTAGATGTGTACAGAGTATTCCACCCCATAACATCAGAATATATATTCTTCTCAGCTGCACATGGAATATTCTCTAAAATCGACCATATACTAGCCCATAGAACATGCTTAAGTACAAAAGAATCAAAATTATCCTGTGCATATTGTCTGACCATAGTCCCATGAAACTGGAAATTAGTGACAAAGCAACCACAAAAACTCCTTAAACACATGGAAACTAATACCATCCAAATAATCAATAGGTCACAGAGGAAATTAAAGAAGAAATTAAATAATATTTATTAGCAAATGACAATATAAATACAACTTACCAGAACCTGTAGGACGCAATGAAAGAAGTCCTTAGAGGGAAATGTATTGTGGTGAATTCTAACATCAGGAAAACAATGAAAAAGAATAAACAACCTGATGTCACACCTCAAATATCTAGGAAGAGTAAGATAAACCAAAAGCCAAAATAAGGGTGGAAATTGTCATGATCAGAGTGGAAATTAATGAAATTGAGACTAAGAAAACAATACAAAGAATCAATGAAAGAGAAAGTTGGTTCTTTGAAAGAATAAACAAAACTGATAAGCCCCTAGACAACCTTATTTAAAAAGGAAAGAAAAACTCAAATTCATGCAATAAAGAATGAAAAAGGAGAAAACATTACAGACCCTGTGGGAATGTAGATCATCAATACCTACTTTGAAAACTTCTAATCTCATAGGTTTGATAATAGAAGAAATAGATTCCTCAAAATGTATGAATTACCGAAGCTTGATCAAGAAGATGTGAAACTGCTGAGCAACCCAATCTCAGTTAATAAAATTGAAAATGTAATTAGAACTTTACCAACAAAGAAAAGCCCAAGTCCTGATGGATTCACTCCAAAATTTAGGGAATACAAGAAATTTAGTGAAGACAATGCCAATGCTCCTCAAACTCTTTAATGAAGTTGAAAGAAAAGCAATTGTCCCTAACTCATTCCTGGAAGAAAGTATTACCTTAAGATCAAAACCAGAGAAAGACCCAACCAAAAAAGAGAATTACAGGTCAATCTCCTGATGACACTGATGCAAAAATCCTCAATAAACTCCTGGCAAACAGAATGCAGCAAACCATCACAAAGACTATATAACACGATCAAGTGAGATTCATTCCAGGAATGCAGGGGTGGTTCAAATACACAGTCAGTAAATGTGGGACACCATATCAACAGAACCAAAGCTAAAAATCACATGATCATCTCAATAGATAAGCAAAAAGCTGTTGACAAGATCCAAAACTCATTCATGGTAAAAATTCTATTGAAAATTGGAATAGATGATCTTTACCTACCTGATAAAAACCATATAAAATAAACCAACAGCCAACATCTTAATAAATGGACAAAAACTGAAAACTTTAAAGCTAGAGAGCAAGACAAAGATGTCCACTATGACTGCTTCTATTCAATATAGTTCTAGAAACATTAGCCAGAGCAATTAGACAAAAGAGAAAAATAAATGGAATAAGGATAGGAAAGGAAGAATTTAAATTATTATTATTTACAGATGACATGTTATTCTATATAGAAGACCCCCAAAACTCCATTGAAAGACTTCTAGATATAATAACCAAATTCATTAGTGTAGCTGGATACAAAAACAACACTCATAAATCAACAGCATTCCTGCACACAAACAACAAACTCACTGAGAGAGAAATAAGTGAAAACACACCCTTCACAATAGCACCTCCAAAAATGAAATACTTAGGAATCAATATCACAAAGGAAGTAAAAGATCAATTCAGCGAAAATTTCATTACTCTGAAAAAAGAAATTGAAGAGGATTTCAGAAAAATGGAAAGACATCCCTTGTTCATGGATAGGGAGAACAAACATTGTGGAAATGGCCATTCTCCCAAAATTATTATACAGATTTAATGAAATTCCACTAGTATACTTGTAGTATACTACTGTATACTGTATACCACTATTATACCTCATAATCTAGAGAAATCTTTTCTAAAATTCATATGGAACCATAAGAGACCTTGAATAGCAAAGGCAATTCTGGGCAACAAAAATAAGGAAGGAGGCCACTCAATTTCTGACTTGAGATTATACAACAAAGCTACTGTGATAAAATCAGCATGGTAGAGGCAAAAAAAAAAAAAAAACAGACCTGAATATCAATAGAATAGATTAGAAGATGCAGCCACAATTACAAACATACTCAGACACCTTATCTTTCACAAAGGGGCTGAACATGTTCACTGGAAGAAAGATAGTCTCTTTAATAAGTGGTGCTGGAAAAACTTTTTATATGCTGAAAACCAAACTAGATCTGTGTCTATCACCATGCACAAATGTCAAAACGCATCAAAGATCTAAATATTAAAACAAATACTAAATCTTCCAGAAGACAAAGTAGATAAAAAAAAAACCCTTAAAGACATAGGGGTAGGTAGAGAGTTCTTGAACAAAAATAAAACTGCACAGGAAATACTTCCCAGGATCAACAACTGAAATCTCATCTTATTAAAAAGTTTTTGCATGTCAAAAGAAACCTCCACCAGAATGAAAACCCTTGAACTGGGAAAAAATCTTAGCCAGCTCTCCCTCAGACAAAGAACTTCTATCTAGAACATATAAAGAGTTAAAAAAGATCAGCCCATCACCAAATTCAAGAACCCAATCCAAAATGGGCATCTGAGATGAATACACACTTCTCAGATGAAGAAATACAAGTGGAAAATAGGTATGAAAAAATGTTCAGCATCATTGGTTTTAAGAGAAATAAAGATTAAAACAATGCTGAGAGTCCATCTCACTGTAGAAAGAATAGCCAAGATCAAGAAATCATCCAATAACAAATGCTGTAGGGGCTGTAAAGAAAAAAGAAATCTTCTCCACTGTTGGTGGGATTTCAGGTGGGTATGATTACTGGAGAAATAAGCATGGAGATTCCTCAGAAAGCTAGAATTTGAGTTCCATTTGACCCAGCTATTCCACTTCTGGGCATTTTCCCAGAAGAATTCAAAGCATTATACCCATGTTTATAGCAGCATAATTTGTAACAGCCAGGTCTTGGAAACAACCTAAATGCCCATCAACTGAGGAATGCATAAAAAATATATGGTATTTTTATACAATGGAGTACTACTCAGCCATAAAGAAGGATTTCACTGAGGTAAATGGATGTGACTTGAGACCACATTCATAAATGAAATAAATCAGACTCACATATATAAATATCATACTGTTTCCATAGTGTAAGTCACTGAAAGAGTAAATAAGATCCAAAATCTATAGTAGATATTGTAAAAGGGTAAGAAACTGCTCAAAGGGTAAAAGTAACTGGATGGGAAAAGAATAAAAGAAGAAAAGGAAAAGATACAAATTTTTTTGTACACATAAAATAGCTAAGACAATTAAAGTGTTAATTCTATTAGTTCTTGGAAAAGAACAGTTAATGCTCCTACAATTAGATCAATTTTGCATGTCTATCTCTGCTAGTCTAAGCAACTCTTTAGAAGATAACAACATGCAATATTACAACCAATGTTAAATTTCTATCATCTGATTTGAAAGCCTATATTGTTATTGTTTTGATTTTTTGTTGTTCTTATAGTTATTTTTTGTATGTCTCTTGCTTTCTGTTTTTCTTTTCTGTGTTTTTTTCTCTTTAAAATAAAATTTTTAAAAAATGACAATTGTGCACATAACAGTGACAAAAAAAGAACTTGGATGGCATTTCCCTTCTGTGCTCACACCCTCTGCCATCTATTCAAAGGATTTTCACATTAATCTTAGTCCCCTCACCTTGACCTTATCTTCTTCTGTGATATTTTAAAGATTTTATCTTAAGATTTTCTCTCCTCAGCTCCTGTCCGTTTTTTTCCATTCACATCTCCTCATGACTCCACTGCCATTCTGCTCTGTCCTCAAAATAATTTCAGTCTTAAACAATCACTTGGTATAATTTTTGGAAAGAAGAGAGATAATAAGCATAAACATGCAGTCCTCTATCTTAAATCAGAAATTATATCAACACTAAGAAATCTGTATCAATTAAAATTTTAATATTTAATGTTCATTGTAATGGTTTATATTTTTGCCTCTGACCTTCATAAAGACTCTTATTATTTTCTCAATAAGTCAGATGTGAAAGCTGGAAAGTCCATAGATGATGTAATTTATCAAACTTCCCAGATATTGGGTGATATTTACAAATCCAGATATATTTGACCCTAAATATCATGGCATGAGGGTTAACTTTGATTATGTCTACTTGATTGGCTTACAAATGTTCAGGAAATGTTAGGGTGCAACTGTGTAGGTTGGGAAAATGTGACTTTGGGTTCTAGGTATAGTCTTGGCCCTTTTGTTCTGTCACTGTTCCTCAGCTTTGCTTCCCGGTTAACAAGAGTTAAACAGGTTTACCTTGCCACACCCTTCCACCATGATGCTCTTCCTTGGAGTCTACTTGCCATGGACTGAATTCCCTGAAACCATGAGTGAAATGTTTTCTAACTTGTAGGTAGTGTGCATTGGTCCCAGGAACAAGAAAACAGACCAACACACATGTTTATCTCTTTTGCCTTGCTGGTTGAAATTGTTTTTCTTATATAGACAACTAATTTTGCTTCTTGGAACCCTTAAGAAAAAGATATATTAGCACGGATTTCTCAAAAAAAGAAAAATATTAGACTTCTTAATCACATTCACATAAATCTCTACCTCTCAGGTAGATTCAAGTGCAATTAGAATGTAGTAGGATACATTGGTATGTGATGATTTAGGGTTATTTGAGGTTTGGAGATGTGATTATCAAGAGCACTCAAAATGTGGATATGGATGAAAAGTCCAAATTCCACAATGTGGATAGAACACTATTCACAAGACTTTACTAAATACAAAGATAAGGAAGAGTCATTTATTTATCCCTCTAGGTCATTTACATAGGGGGTAAATACAAAAGCAGTTCTACTAGAAAGCAAGAGGTAAGTATCATAAAAAGTGTGATATGCTAAAGAAATTCTACAGGGAATTAACCAAGGATCATTGAGGGCTTTTCTGGGAAAAAGTTGAAATAATATTAATTATAAAAGGGCTTTTAGAAAAATTCATGTTGACATAGTGTTGTTAAGTGGATAGAACTGTAACAGAAAAAGAAGGCATCTTGTCTAAAGAGTCTTATTAGAAGCATTAGTAAACAACAAACATACTAAGGAAAGAAAGGAGTACCCAGAGTTCTTGGTCATTTGGGAAATGCACATGGTAGGCACTCATTAATTCTGTGAAAAATGATTGAATTTTTACATGAAGGATGGGAGGCATGTAACAGCAAACCAAGATGAGATGGCCATTGTTATTAAATCACCCTCATGAGAAATAGGTCAAAGAAGGGAGGAAACTAACATGAATGAGCACTGGGCTTGCTGCCAAGAAAGAATGATGCCAGTCGCATGCAGTTGTGTAGGTTACCTGTACTAATGTAGGAAAAGCACCTAGAAATTCACAATCACTGTTTCATGCTAAGTTTTGTTGCTGTTATTAAGGAGGATGTAAACAGAGTGTCATGAAGAAAATGGAGACACGTTTTTATATACAGGGATTGGAAATGATCTTTTTGCTTACTTCTTTTGACAAACTTGAAATACGAAAAACAGCTAAGTCATATACAAAATAGGAGGAGAGCTTAAGTCAAACAGAGGAGCAAAGGTCAGAGGCAGAAGCCTTGGGACAGTGGTTACGGGAGGATAATATTGGCCTGTTTGGTTGCAGAAGTAGATAGGGGAGAGATCTATGAGCTAAATTTGAGAAGCAGGCAAAAGTGTGCTGTACGCATCTTTACAGCCATGATAACATTTAATAAAGATTTATAGACTGGATGAAGAAATGAAAGAATAAAGATCTGCTGAGCTGTTCCCGAGCTAACAAGTCTGAAGAAAGATATCATGCTGTATTGTGAAATATCCTGACTGCTGGAGCACAGTGAGTAGGATTAGTTGAGCTGATAATGAAAATGAGGCATCTATATGCCCAACAAGGGGATGGCATGGCCACAGCTGCCTACATCGTGGAAGGAATTAATACCCAATAAGAATGAGGTGCCTGATTCATAAATTTATTTTTTGATTTTAAAGAGAATTAAAACCAAGCAAAATAAAAGAATAAGGCCAATCAAAACAAACCAGTCTGGTGACATAAGACTTCAAAATAATATGAAATCAACAGTGGTTATCATAATGC
Organism: Cavia porcellus; assembly: GCF_034190915.1. Taxonomy (NCBI): domain Eukaryota; kingdom Metazoa; phylum Chordata; class Mammalia; order Rodentia; family Caviidae; genus Cavia; species Cavia porcellus. The sequence goes on from NW_026947493.1 coordinate 4,038,920, forward strand.
CTCTTATTGTATTCAAAATAGCTGCAGATATCTTTAGATATAGTAAAGATCAAACAGAACCAATAAAAACAAAACAATAAATGAAATAAAGGACTTCAAAACATGACAATAGTTGATCCAAAATGGCTACCATTATATACCTTGCCATCTTGAAATAGCTGCCCGTGCCATCAGATATAACAAACTCAATCGAAACAAAACAGAATAAAACTCAACCCAATGAAACAATGAAAATTATACAGGACTTCAAAAGAAGATGATAGGGAGTTAACAATGGAAGGAGAAGATCCCCAATAGAAGGAGATACCCAATAGATGCCACACTGTACACTGCTATCCTCTGAATAGGTGATCAGACGACAGGCCCTAAACCTGCAAGTTCAGTGAAACACAAAATACCACAAGCATCAAATTGCATTTCACCTCAATAGCTATCATCACAGCCTGTGCTTCTCCAGATCAGCAGGTTGCTGATGGGGGCGGGGAGGGAGGCACAGGTTGGTTCCCCTCGTTTCCCAGCCCTCGCACTAGAAGCGGGTGGAGTCTGGCTGTGCACCTGCTAGTGGCCCATGTATGGTGCTGGTTTGCAGGGAGGGCTTGCTTTCTGGTAAATTCTGATTCTCTTCCCCCCGCAGTCCCTGATTCAAATATTTAAAATTTCTCAGTGATAATAAAACATGAAACAAAGCTTGGCTCTGCTTAAATCAGAGCCCAGTATAACTGCACATGTCATGTATCCAAAGAGGCAACCCTAAACACAGCCGGGAACCTTTTAGGAGATTAGTGGCTCAGTTCATAACAAGACAGACTCCCTAATAAATAATTAAGTAATTTAAATACTCTTTCTATAAAGTTTCAAAGAGTAGCTAAGTGGCAGTGCTGGAGTGAAAAGAAGGTAGTCAGTGGAAAACAAAAGTGGTAGAAATAGACAGCAGAAATGGTGACTCTGGTTGGACAGGGGAAACAGAGCTGGGTGGGAAGATTCACAATGCTTCATGCATTAAGCCTTGAGTGACCATGAAGAATGGGAACCAATACTTGTCTACTATTTGATAGAATCTTAAAGGAATTCAGGATTGCCATCCTCAAATGAGCTGTTTGGCGTACAGACTACTTTGAGTTGAATATACTGTTGAAAAACAGCAGATTCAGGGAGAGGCTTTCTCTGAGCTCCTCTTATCTGCCTAAAAGGAGATCCTTTCATTGGAGCCCAATTCTCACCAGTTCCTCCCTGAGAGTTTTGTCAACCAACAAACATTTGCTTATATCACAAGAGAGGAAGGCTTGAAGTCAGCACCACACCCTGATGAACTTGGACTACCATTTATACTTCTAAGGTCCTTTACATTTTCCTGCATAACCATTTATTCCTCCTTAAATTGGTTACACCACCTGATTCTTCCCCATGAAGAAGGCATAAAAGCTTATGAATCTCAGTGATTTGTTGGTATTCTCTTTCCTGTGATGTCTCTATGCACACAGTGAATCTGTATGCTTTTTTTTCCTGTTAATCTATTTTGTGTATTAATCACAGGCTCAGTTATGGAAACTTTAGAGACAGAGTAAAAGTCTGTCCTTCATAGTAGCTTATTTTATCAAAATGTAATGCTTAAAATAACAGATTCATGTCAATTATAGTTATTATAATTTTAAAGATAGTAAAACCATGTTTTAAAGAATCTGGGTAAATTATTTAAGGTCATAAAGGTAGCAAATATTATTGCTGTTAGTGTCTGACTTTAAGTCTGATTCTAAAGCCTGTATTTTTTACTGTGTATTTCACTGCCTCCTTGATGAAGAATAGAAATTAATATTCATCTTCCCAGGTATTTCTAATTAAGATACAGCACTTCAACTGGACATCTCCTGAATTTGATTTCTTTATCATGCACTTATTATTATTCTTATCCAGTGCTGCCTATATGCCCAGATTTTGTGGTTTGTAATGGTGATAAAATGACGAAAGAGATGATGTTAGACATCTTCTTATGTCTTGACAAACTCAATGGCTGTGGCCCTGAAAAATATAATTTACTTAGAAATATCCTGTATTCATTATGATTTCATTTCTGGGTCATGTTACTAACAACTGTACCACTGACTGCAGTTGCTCATCCTAGTAGTAAACCTTTAGTATTTTGTACATATATACACACATACGGTGGCAGTGTCATGCAGAAGTTATTATTACGTGACCAAATTCTCTGTTACTGTTGGTCTCCATGACCTTGAGGAAGTGAAATAACCTCTTTGCACTTCAACTTATGGAACAAAAATGGAAGTTATACAAGGGGTTATCCTGAAGGACTATTAAAAGACAAATATGAGTAGAAACATATCTTGTTTTGATCAGTGTGACACAAAGTCAACCCTCCAAAACTACTGTCACCATTACTGTTGGCCTATGCTTATTCTAAATAAGCTCTAGATTTCAGGTTGGCAAACTTTATGGCCAATATAAATAATAAATGAACGAAAACATGGGTAAATTAAGTTTGTAAGATAGGCATGGCGCCAGATATCTTTAATCCCATCTACTCGAGAGGCTGAGGCAGGAAGACTGAAAGTTCAAGGCTAGTCTGGGCAGATAGCATGACCATATTTCAAAAATAGAATAGAATAGAATAGAATAGAATAGAATAGAATAGAATAGAATCAAAAATTTGTGATTTTATTCATATAAGAAATTTCAATAGAGCTTGTATGGAGAAAAAATAAGTTATTTTATTTTTAGACAAGTAAATTCTAAGCTGGAATCTTATTTGTTAGGTGTTACCATGTCTTACAAATGAGCCAGATAATATTTTTTAATATATATTTTACATGCTCCTTCATACACATATGTCCTAGTATAGGTAGAGATTGGATGGTAATTCGCAGTGTTGATAATCCAAGAGTTTTCCACATAAAACAAAATTTGAGAATTATTAACATTTTAGCCATAAACATGTACTTGTCAACTTTAATACAGTTGTGTGATGCGCACTTGGTAGTTTTATGTTTCTTCTGTATTGTACTTTATATTATTTGTGCAGTCAAAATCAGTAAAAGCATTTCAGTAAAAGCAAATTAGTGCCAGTGTTATACAGTTCCTAACATGGAACAGTGAGGTCTGCTCTATGCCCTTTCCACTAAAAACTTTTCATTTGTGTCATGAATTTGTTTCATTGATTTTATCGCAGAGAATAGAAGTAATTGATTATACCTTTTTTTAAGTTTTTTTTTTTTGTCTTTTTCCTTTTTATTGGTACCGGGGATCGAACTCACGACTGCCTGCTTGCAAGGCAGGCGCTTATGCCGCTGAGCTAAATCCCCAGCCCTCGATTATACCTTTTAACTGCATTGCAAGTGAAAAATTTGAAAAAAAATACTGTTTCACTGTTTCAGCCATCATACTTCATTCTCTGATCTCTAGCACTATTCCATAATGAAGCCACCGACCTGAGTCACTGTCCCATCTGCCTCTCAGAGGGTCCTCACTTTCTGGATGGCCCTGCTTTTCTATCTTTGTGTCTTCAAACATGTCCTGAGTTGCCTTATTCAGACAATTTCTTCTCTTTCTGTATCCCCCAAACACTATATGTGCACATCTCTTGTGATATTTGTTACTTTACTTAGCAAGGCAAAGGCGACCTCTGTTCTGTGTCTGCTCTTCTAGCCAAGTCTCCCTAATCGAGCTCACCATGGAACCTCTTAGAAGTTCTCTGCAGCCCATAAAGCAAAGCCAGGCTGGGAAATGTTCACAGAAGTGGGTTAGGGGCTTCTGTGCAGTTCTGTTACCTTTGGGAATAGGATGAGTGCAGGACAAGGAAATGTCAAATTTGTTTTCTTGTGGCAAATACCAAGATAAGGAGGCAAAAATACCTAGCTGGTTTCAGACAGCACACATGGATGACAAAAATGATCCTAATATTAATACTTATGTGCACGCAAGCACACACCCACGCATACATCTTGTTAAGTAGGATATACATTGTTCTAATTAAAAATTAGTGACTTGCATGGCAAGGAAACATCTTAAGAGTAGCCACGCTGGTGAGAGATGGGTCTCTATTCCAGCATCATCATGCTGCAATCCTTGGGAAGGAGGAATAGTGGAGAAGAAAGACAGTGATGTGCTAACATCCAGCTCCACCTATTTGCATCTTCTGCTTATAAGTAAGTATCTAGAGACTGGCTTGAGTTCTGGGCTGAAGAAAGACACCACGGACACTCACACCATCAATTCAAATGAGGTGAACCAGGTCCTGGACCATCCCACAGCCTAAGCCTGCAGCTTTGGGAAAGATTAGCAGGGATTCCTACCTGTCATCAATTTTATCACAGAGAATAGAAATAATTGATTATATCTTTTAACTGCATTGCCAGGGAATTATTTTTTAAAGAATATGCAGAGTTCTTGCTTCACAGTTCTGTTCAATGATTTTGCTTATTATTATAAGTTGAATGAAATTTCTTCTACTGAGATGATCATGTATTTTGCTGAGAGAAGCTTCAATTCATGTGGATCTGTTTTATGGTGAACGGGAATAAACTGTATATCTCCCCCTATAGTCCCCAATTCATGAGAAACTGTGAATCAGGACAAGAGAGAGATGGCTATCAGGTTGGAAAAGTCTATAGAAACTGGCTGGAGAAACTTGCTTAAACTGGAAAGGAGATTTAGTGGGTGCTATGATAAACACTTCAAATAATTATATATATATATATATATATATATATATATATATATATATAGACACTTCATAGAAAACAATTTTGTTTTTTCTTTTTCATCAGAAGAAACATACCTAAAAATAACAAATACTACACTATATCGAGAGAGAGATTTTTAGTCTACTGGAAGGGAATAACCAATAAATCACCCATGAGCCAACAAACAAGACAGAGGGAAAACATGCTTTCTCACAAAGTAATGAGTTCTGGGTCACTGGAGGTGATCCAGCAGAGCTCAAATGACTACTTTTAGGGAATGGTGCAGAAAAAAATGTCAACATCTGATAATGCTTGGATTAAATGACCCATAAGATTTCTCTGAAATCTAAGATTTTGTACTTCTAAGAATGAACCAGATTTTATGCCTTAGCTATAAGGTTCATAAAGCCATATTATTTCTAAGCAATTTCTTATGTCTCATTGAGTAAAAAAATAAAGAAATGAACTAGTTCCTACATGAGAAAGGAGCAGAACTAGACTTTTTTATTTTCTGGTTAAAAAGGCCTTCAGTATAAAAGATAAAAGACACAAGTCCTATGAAATCTAAGAAAATACATAGGGCACTAAATTCTAAGCCCTTTTTTTCTTTTAAACATTTCATCTCAGTTTAATTTCTTATTTTATAGGGAAGGAGCTGGCTCTGAAGTTTGCAGCCTCTACGGTCCCTTTCACCTCAGCAAGCAGGGCTTCTCATTGCATGCTTTGGCCACGTTTAATTAGGACAATCGCAGGGGGACTCTGAAATTTAGATTTCTGGTCCCACGTGGACACATGAAGTTACAGTCTTTGGGCTGGTAAGTTGAATCCCAATATTTAATAAATATTTTCTGATGATGCTTATGCATGTTAATTTCAAAAACATTTGCAGTGGATCTTTGTGATCTGGGGCTTCGGTAAGTAAAACAGTTTCATTTCATTTCTGTCAAATATCAGACACTTTCTTCTTGTATAAAACCTGGGCAAAACCTCTACAGAAATCAATATTTATCCTCTAATAGTATTTTTTATTAATGTATTTTTCCTGTTGTTTTTATACATCAATTTAAGAATAAGAAAAAGATCACAAAACATTTTGTTTTGGCTTGTGAGCATATATTTATAATAGGAGACTCATGTAAGAGAATTTAAAAAGAAATAGAAACAATTTTTAACTTTTATTTTTCTTGTTAAAATATTTGGTACCAGAGCAGGGTACTAAATTAAAAGTTTTGCCTGATTTCTGAGTGGTCAGTAAAAGTATCATTTCACTCCATGGTCTTAAAAATTCAGGCTCTTGTTTGAAAGAGTACCTCTGTTTTTCAGGATTTTTTTATTTCTAGTGATGGAGATGATACTCAAAGTTCTTAAGAAAAGAAAAAAATCCCACATAACTGAAGACATGGTGCGAATGAGGGAACTTCAGCTGGGACTCAGATGACATCATCGGAAGTTGGTCTTGAGCCATCACCAAGCTCTTGTTTTTTTCCAGGTTGACATCATTCTGTGAGTCCTCCTACAGGGTGGCAAAGACCACCATCACCAGCTTCAAGCTCCCTCCGGTCTTACACCAGGCAGCACAAGAGGAAGATAATGCATCTCTCAACGCCCCCCCCCCCCAACATTCCAGGGATGACCTGCTTGCCCAGCTGGAGTCCCACACCCAGTCCTGATTTCATTGTCGTGGCCAGTGATACCGAGTTCCCCCATTGTTCCTTCACGGACACATATCCATTGGTCAAGGCAGGTGCCATCCTGTCAGGACCTGTAGGAACACGGACACAGTTCCTTCAACAGAGAGGCCGAGCAAAAGAAAGATGATGTCCTCTAGTGGAACTATGTGACAGTCTTCTGCTTGATAATACTGAAAATCGGGAGGGGAACCCTACTCTGACCTCCCCCTGGCTCAGCTGTTGGGGGAACTGCTCTTGGATAACTATGCTCTTCACTGGTTAGAGCTGCAGTAGAGGCAGGAGTGGTGTCTGCAGCAGTGAAGAGGAGGAAGCAACTAAGTGGAACTCAGAAACCTCGGAGAAAATACTGGGCAAAGAGTGACAAACGTCACTCAAAAGTGATAAATGAGATAGCTACGGAGCGTAAAGGGACCCAGAGAATAAGGCAGACTAAGTGAAAAGGAAGCCCAGGAAGAGGGCAAACTATAAAAGAAACATAAGTCTGAATAACATACGACAGCAAGCATTTATGCTGTGACCGAAATAGACTTTCGAAGCAAGCAGCTAGAGAGAAAATCCTGACTCAGAATAAAATTTGAGTCATTTGTCCATTTGGGCTGGAAGCCAATGCAACTTAACCTAGATAACTCAATTTCTATTAAACCGAATTGCCTCTACTTGTAAGAAAAGTGCTATAGTGGGAATAAAGATTTTTTAAAAGATCAAATAAAAGATAAAATGTTTAAAAACTCTTAAAAGCAAATGCAGTGATGTTCAACATTTTTGCTTTTTATTGAAGAAAACTAATGTGGCAGCAGTTTAGTAAAGGCACGCTTAAAATCCACTAAAATATAGAAAGTGTAGAAGTTAAGAATACAGCTGTCCTCTGCAGATGTAGGTTGCTTTAAAAGATGACTGCATCCATGTGGCACTGGTGATGATTTAAGTATGGAATATTTTAAAGATCCTATTCTGGTTCAGAATATGAACACAAAAGTGGCTTTAAATATTTAGAGTAAAGAAGACGAAGAGAGACTGTGTGACAAGGTGAACCACCAACAGAACCATATCCACATTCAGCTTTTCCTAAGTCTTAGGCGTAGAATGCAGTCTGCTTTGGTGAGGCCAACTATAGGAGCAGGGAGCAGGTGGTTATAATAACATTGTTCTCAACTCTCTGCTTACCATATTTAATCCTCAAAACAACCTGTCAGTGTAGGCTACAATGTTAACTTCATGTTAGAACTGACAAAGCAAGGTACAGAAAGATGTGTCCTGTGGCAGGGCCAGGGCCTGGGAGCTGGCCCTAACGTGGGTTCTGACTCAGCCAAGACACACCAGTGTCCAGCTCTGGATGATGGGGGCTGGTACTCCTGAAGCATCTGCTGTGAGCCCAGGTTACACTTGCGTTGTCTGTACTCCACAGAGTGCCATGGAAAAGTCATATTTTATTCTATTTTACAGATGAAGGCTGCCTTGAGGTGCTGAGAAAATTGCCCACATGAAGTCCACTTATATCCAAATCTGAACTAGAAATAGGTATTCTAAACCTCCCAGGCTGCGTGGGGATATTGATTCTCTTTGATCTCTTCCTTGTTCCACACACAATGATGATCATGAGCAAGAAGAAATCTACATTTTCATTATCCTTCCTGAATCCCTAACAAATGCCCACTTAGTTACAGGGTGCCATTCTATTGAGCTTCATTAATAAAGAATAGTGAAGGCTTTCTGAAGAATTTAAATATACTGGTTACAAAAATAGTTATTTTAATGGAACATGTATGTCTCTACTATAAAGAACTATGTGTAGCAGTTTGGAATTTAAATTTATTTATGAAAACTTTCATTAACTGTATCCCATATATTGTCTCAGTAGCTCTCTGGATATTTTTCTCTTTAAAATGTATATTTGAATTTTATTATTGATTTCAGATATAAAATTATTACATTTCTGGGTAAGGGAGGTGTTCACATTTCTTAGATATTAAAAATTTAGCACAGACCTATGGTTTACTATGGTAGACAGCGTGTGCTGATTTCTACCGCTGTGTTTTAAAACTCGTAGCAAGAATACAACTTGCCACAGAAATAAAGCAGTAAAGTGAGGGAGTCAGTGGGGTGTGCAAGATTGCATTTAACCTAATGGAAGGGGAAAGTGTGGATAACGATTTTAGCTGGATTAGAAGCGCGGAGGAGACGTTATCTTAGAAAATGTCAGGAGAGGAGCACAGAGCCATGGGGGCCCTGGGACACTGGGGTAGCACACTGGAACCCCACGTTAGCACAGATGAAAGGTTGCTTCCCTTTGGAAACAGAAGTGGGAGTTGGGAAGCAGGGAAGAAGTGAAGGGAAAGACAGAGATGCAGATGCCACCGTTATAGGCAGGAAGCCGTGAGACACCATATGCATTTATGTAATAAGGAAGGAGTACATTAATGTTTTAAAATTGTTTGCTTTCTCTCTCAAATTCTGAGGTTCTCTGACTTTAAATCTGCATTCACTTATTAGAACAGGCATAAGAAATTTAATGGAATTTTGTCCAGAACATGTTGCAGGTACCTTTCTATACATTATCACATTAACAGCACTAAGCAATTATTAATCCATAATATGGCTAGGTTTTTGCTTGCTTTAAAAATTTTCTTTTGTAAGCAGTGTTATATAATATCCCAATTTGCACAATACTCAATTTACCTATTGTTTACTTATAACAATTTCTTGAAACTGTAATTCTATGTCTAAGGTTATCTATATTTGAAAATTTGAATCTTTCTCTAGATTGGTCTCCAGAAATATTTATTGACTTATATTTCCAAGGCTAACATGTTCCTGTTTCCAGGCAACATTATGCATACCTACTTATCTATTTGCCATCACTTTTCATTGTTATTTAAATTAACATTATTTAACTACTAATACAGTTGTTTTTATGGTTAAAGCCTTTTTTATTTTAGCCTTTTATTATACTTGCAAGTGTTGACTTATATATGAGAGATATTGACATATGATCTAAAGTATTTGATTATAAATTTTTTATCACTTTGCATTTTAACTTTGTACTATTTAAAATTTCTAAGTAGATATCTTTACACATTTTTATTCAGGGTAGTTGAGTAGAATAAGTAGGTTTATACTTAGCATCTTCCTAATTCTAGATTTATGGATGAATTTTAATATTATTATAATGCTGTTCTTTTTTACATTTAGTTATTATGTTTATTTGATATTTAATGCGATGTCAGAAGATACAATGTTTACCAATCTATTTTCCAAAATTGTCAGTTACATCAACCATGCTTACATATTTTTTCATAAATTGAGCTTTACTAAGTTTTATCCCATTTATTTGTTTACCTGGTATCTGTTTCAGTTTCCTGTGATGAGCACTCATTAGTACAATAATGTTTTAATTCTTAGAATTTCATTATTCTGTTCTATACTTGTTAGCCAAGTATCCCTTTTTGCCATGTTTTTCAGTTTGTGCCTTTTATTTTATAAGTTGACTTCCATATAAAATTGAAAATTATTTAGCCCAATTTACAAATGTCTTACTAAAGTTTTGATTAGTATTTCATAGACTATAAGGGTAATAACTTTACAGTATTTTTCCCTTTTCTATCTTTTATTTTGCTCTTTAAATTATTTATCCTGTATGTTTCTCATACGAGAGAAACCAAGTGATAATCTTCTGTGTCTGATTTATTTGTTAGTATTTTTTTTTTTAATTTTTATTTAAGGAGAAAAGAAAAAAAAAGCAGGGAAAGGGTACAAGTTATACAGATTTACAGAAAAAAAATGAACAGTAGGAAATCACTAGTTAATGGATTACATATTGTCATCTTAGAAATAATTGTTCAAGTCACAAAATTAGAGCTTGTCAAGTGGACATTCCATCAATGATACTGCAAACAGTTCTGTTCATTGATCCAATAAAACTCTGTGATATCATTTTCTATCTTATACACTTAAATATACATGCAGTTATATAGTTTGGAGCACTTTCTTTTCTTCTCTTTTGTACCATGACTATTTCACATTTTGGGTTTCATTGCTCCCACGGTTCTTATTACTTTTTTGGAAGAGAGTAAAACCAAATGTGACATAACAGAACAGAATCGGTCAAGTCAAAAGGGTGGACATAATAGATAATGTAAAAACATAATACAAGGTGATCAACAATGGTTACCATAATGCCTCCCGCTATCTCTAATAGAATTGCCTATATCATTAGTTATAATACAATTGAACAAAACAGTAAAGAACAAAACCGACAAAACCAAAACATTGGAGACATTGTAGGTCTTCAAAAGTAGACAAAAGTCAACAAGAATGGGCGTCATAATGAATCTCATTATCTTCACAGCTGATGCCTAAACTTTCGAACCTGATACTATCCAGCAAAACAGAATAGGGGAACATCAGTTAAAAACCAGATGGTGAGAGTAATACAGGGCTTTAAATCAAGGTAATGAAAAGTCAAAGTGGGTTACTATAATATATCCTGCTATTTTTTTCCCTTTAATTAAAAGGATAAAGATAAAAAAGTAAATAATGGAGTGGAGATTGAGATAAAAGAGGGCATAACAACGAAACAGCGCAGATCAAAACATAACCATTTAAGCAGAATAGTGTTTCACCACCAGATAATCCTAACCTAAAAGTAGTTACCATATTGTTTCTTTCTTTGAAATCCTTGAGTACAACTTCGTATACTGTAGCATTAAGTATATCAAAACAATGTAAAACCATTCAAGAGAATGACAGCATTACAGAGTATTTAGAATCGACTAACAAAATGAACAATGGTTTCTGTATAATCTCCTTGTCTTTAAAAGGTTTTTGCTTATACTATCGTACATAATAAAATCCAATAAGATACAGCCTATTTAGACCATTGGAGACAGAAGGACAAAAGCTAGATGAGACTTCAAAACAAGATGATACTAAATCTGTATTACCTATTAAGATGTCATTTTCTCCAAAATAGCTGTTCCTATCATCCAATCTTCTCTGCCTCATTTCTGTTAAGCTCTTTTTCTGTCCGTAGCTGTCAGTTTGTCTTCTTCATTTTGTTCTCTGCTCCATTCGTTGTGGCCTCTCTGCCATTATTTCTGGATTCTTTGTATTTTTCTTTTTTTAGAATATCCTGCAATACTCTCTGTAGAGTTGAATTGGTGGTTGCAAATTCCCCCAGTTCCTCTTTATCCTGGAAGCACCTTGTTTTTCCATCAATTTCCAGGGACAGTTGTGCAGGATATCTCAATCTTGGCTGGAGATTATTATCTTTCAATGCTTGAATTATTTCCCCCCACGCTCTTCGTGATTTGATGGTTTGTGCAGAGAAATCTGCTGTAATTCTGATGGGTGTTCCCTTGTAGGTGGTCTGTTTCTTGTCTCTTACAGCTTTTAATATTCTGTTCTTGTATTGAATTTCTGGAATTTTTATTATTATATGCCTGGGTGTTGCTCTGTTTGGGTTGTAGGTAGCTGGGGTCCTGTATGCCTCATACATCTGAGTATCTTTACCTTTTGCTAAATTAGGAAAATTCTCCTGGATTATTTCTGTGAGTAGCTTTTGTAGTTCACTTGTTTGTGTCCCTACTTCTTCTTTTATGTTCTTAATCCTTAAGTTATGGATCCTCTTATCATCTTCTTGTCTTTGTATTATTGCTGTTTGTTTCTTTGTTATTTTTAAGAAGTTTTTCATTTCATTCTCCCATATTACAAGTCTGCCCTCCAGTTCAGATAGTCTGTCCTTAGTTTCTTTCAAGCTGTTATGCCAGTCTTCTATAGACTTCTTAGTATCTTGGTAGTCCCTTTGAACCTGCTTCACGTATTCTATGCTTTCTCTGTTTTCTCCATCAAACAATTCTCCCCTTTTTTTCTGTTCTTCCATTCCACCACCTGTTTTTTCTTGGGTGGTACTTAGCATTTCTCTAACTATTCTGCATACTTCTAGCTTCAGGTCATTGATAACTTCATTCCTGAATTGGTCTATGAGGCTCTCTATATGGTGCCTTATGTGTATTGGTGTGGTGTCTGCTATTGCCTGTTTCTCAGAATTGGGGGCTGAGGAGCCTTTCTTGTTGCTGCCTCTTCCCATGCTGCCTCTTCTTCTCTGTTCCTTATATATGCAAGCTTATATAAGAGGCCCAGCTTCTCTCCCAGTCAGCCACAGCCTGATCGAATTGCGCCAGTTAGTTGTTCCCGCTCACCGCTGTGCACCAGGGAGTTACGGACCAGGCAGCCTACGCGTCTCCCCTCCCGGCTCTGGGATCTGGGTTGGGACAGTCTACCAGGTCCGCCGGCAGCGTCATGCAGGCCAGGCACTTTTCACCAATCCCGCCCGAGAGGGGGATGTGTGGCTGGAGTCCCACCGTGCCCTGCTCCCGCAGGACTGCCCGGGCCCAGAAAGTCCTCTGCTGGAGTCAAACTGTGGTAGAGTGTCAGTTTCTCTCACTCACCTCACCACAAGTCAGTGCACACCTCCCTGCCGTTCGCAGATTGCCGTTCTCAGAGCTTCCGCGCGTCTCTCTCCTTGCCGAGCCGCTGTAGAGGCAGCCAGCCGCCGCGCGACGGGAAACCCAAATCGTGGCTTACAATGGCGCGGTTCTAGCCTCCACACCAAGTCTTTTCTGTTCCTGTTTTAGCACCAGGACTGCATTCCAAGTTGGCTTCTCTCAGCCCAGTTCGTTCCTGAGTCAGCAGAGCATATCTCCACCGACTTATGTCTCCTTAGTCCGCACCATTCCTGGCTTCTGAGCCGAGTCTTTCAGAGAGCCTCCGGTAGTTGCTGTTATCTGTCCGCCATGTTCTCTTGTTAGTATTACAGACTCAAGATGCATCCATTTTCCTACAAATTCATCCGTGTATGTGTCTGTGTGGTGCTCCATTGTGTATGAATACAGTTTCTTTATCCATTCATCTGTTGATGGACAGGCCACTTCCAAGATTTAGCTATTATGAATTGTGCTGCTGTAAATATGGGTTTGCATGTATCACTGTAGTTGGGTCAGGGGAATTGTTACTGTTAGTTTTTTGAGGACTCTCCAAGTTTATAGCATTGATTTTCCTCATTTAACAAATTTATAAAGCTCTCTTTTATCATATTCCTTTGTATCACTCAGTAATGTGTTGAGTGATACAAAGTTTGTCAGGTATGTATGGTATAAATGCATCTATCTGCTCATATGAATGTATGACTCTTATTGAAACAATGCTCCTTCTTTGAAACTGTAGTCCATTGTTTTCCAGACTGTTTCCTCCTTCCCAGAGGCAATGGCTTTCAAATCATTTAGCTAGTCCTTTGGGTGTTTGCCACCATATCTTTAAATACCTTGCCTACAAGCTACCAGGGCCAGTATCTGTGGTTTAGTACTTTGTGTATTCATCATGTTGCCCTACCAGTCAGGGAACCCAGGACTATCCAGGCTTCCATTTGGCAATACACCCCAAGTATCTTCTCCTGATTGCTTCAGCTCTCTCCTCTGGTATATGCTGTATGCTTTTGACTACTTTCCAGAGTGCTGAGGTATCAACATTAACCTGATTTATCAATTCTTGTCTTTAATATTATTTTGATATATTTTATTTTTCTATTATCTTAAAATTAGGAAAATATATTTGTATTATGACTGGCATTTTTTCTATATAATTTTTTTTACTTTTTACTTTTCGACACAATTTCCTGTTTTTGTCTATAATCTTGTTCTTTCTGCTAACAAAACATACATTAAAATACTTTTATTTTTTCCCTTTGATATTAGAATACTTTCAAAACATGTCTATTGACAATGAATTCTTCAAGTTACTATTTTTTAGAAAACATCTTTATTTCCTCTTTAGTTTCAAGGAATATTTTTATGGTATATGGAATTGTAGATTTCAGCACTTTTAAAAGATGTCATCATTCCATAAATTGTCTTACATTAGCAGGTTAGCTGTGACTATTGCTCCACTGAAAGTTCCTGCTGAGGTTTGTTTCTTTCCTTTGCTTCTCAGTAGTTTTAGGTGGCTCTAATTTTGGTTTTGTATTATCTTAATTTGCATTATCTGAAGCTTTAGAGTCTGTGGGTTGATTTCTTTCTACATATTTATCTTCGATAAATTATCAGTTGCCATCTTCAGATGCATCTTTTTTTCTCCTTTTTGTGGCCTCCAATTCCCAAATATTTTAGATTTTTTGTTTGAATTGTCCACAGAGAAATTCAGTTTATGAATTTTCAACTGCCATCTTCAGATATTTCTTTTCTCTCCTTTTTTGGGGCCTCCAATTGTTAGATTTTTTGGTTAGAATTGTCCTCAAAGAAGTTTAGTTTACTAATTTTCCTTTTTACAAAATGTAGTGTATGATTAAAGTTACTGAGATTTAAATCAAGTTATTGTTTATTTCAGTTCAGTTTTGTATTTCTAAATAGATTCTAATTATTGGATAAAAGTGTGTAAGTTTTCATCTAAATTCTTAATTTAGAATATGTTCCAAATTCTTCAACATAATAATCACAATTTTTGAAAGACTGTATTTGGTATCTTCAGTATGTTTACATTGTTCCAGAGTCTATTTTATTTAGATGATTCTGAGCTCCTGATTTAAATTCTCACAATTTCAGTTTTATAAGAAGATGAAATATTTGCTGGGATTTGCAGGAGCTTTCTGCTTTGCTTCTTAGCTTCTCACTTAGGTTGCTTCTGTAGCTGAAAAATCAATTGAAATAGTATTTATTGTCTGAAATAGTCTTTTATTTTATTGACAAATGCTTTGATGTTTCATGTGTATAATTTTATTTGATTTGGATTTTCAAATTTATCTTTGGGGACTACTAATGCCAAGTTTGTGCATTTTTATGACATCTCTTAGAAAAAACAGACATTTTTTTCTTTCTTCTCTTTGCTCTTGAAAGGTAAAATATTGTTTGTTGATCTCTCAGTGTAAGATATTACTGATTCACTAGGTAAGAAGAGAACAATCTTACATCCCTTTCTAGCTTCCTCTCTCCTACTTCTCTGTCTCTCAGATACTGCCATCAATATTGAGACAGATAATATTTATATTATGCTGTGTAATTTTTCTAAGGATTAAATTTAAAAATTAAAAAATAAACATCTTTTCACATTAAAATATATGAATATTATTCACTGTGGGGCTAAGTAACCACTGATCCAATTATTAAGAAATATATCATTCTGCACCATGAAATCAGTGTTACCTGAAGTAACTGTTCTAATTATTAAAGTCTTTTTTTTTGCCAAAACTTTCTGATAAACTTATCATATTGTAGTTTACCAAATATATGCAATCCTGTAAGGATTTTCCAGTCTTTGAGTCTGCTATTTATCGTTAAATTTATATTTGTAGGCCAGCTACACAGCTGCATCACTAGTTACAGAAACAAGAATTGTAATTGTATATAACTATACATATACACATATATGAAGTAGATATCTTTGTTCTCTTTATTCATAAAACAACATTGATTAACAGTTTTTAAGTATGGTTAAATCAATATTACAATGTTTAACTTATGGAATGTTAGGAGAACAGGGTCACCAAAAGAAAACCATGACTGCTTTGTAGGGGAGAAATTAGGGCTTTTCCATGTATATGAAGGATAGTTATATCATGCTAGGCATAATTATGACATGCCCCATTGTCAAAATGACAAGGGGTGGACTGTGATTGGTAATTGTGATATGTCAACTTGACTTGAGTAAGAACTGCCTGGCAGATTAATAAAGTTCTGTGTGTGTATGTGTGTATAATTAACATGTAGGTCACAAACACGAGAAATGATACAGCTGGATAGGGACAGTAACAAGCAATGGGCTTGTAGCCTGTGTAGAATGAAAAAGGAAAGGAAAAGAAGTCTTTTTTTTTTTCAGAGGAGCTTTAGTCTTTGCCATGCCTTTGAGCACTGATCTCCAGGGGAAACTCTGGCCTTCCACACAGATTCACATTGGTGACTACAGAGAGCTTCCAAATCTTCTAATTTTAACTGCTTCTGAGTCCTCTAGCCCTCTACCATACAGACAACCTTTCAGGATTCTTCCACTTCCCATTGCACAGATTTACACTGGGGCTCTTCTACTTCTGATCCTGTAAGCCTACCTAATAAATTACTTATAGAATTATACATACATTCTATATTGATTCTGTTCCTTCAGTGAACCCTAACTCATACAGATTTTGGTAGTAAGAGTAGGGTTATTGCTATACCTGCCTCATCCATATAAATCACCACAAGACTTTGGAAGTAGTTTGTGGGAGAGTTTGGAAATGCAGGAACTTGAGAATGTTTGAAAATACTGACTGGAGAAGCCATAGAATTCGGTAAGCTGAGCTTGCTGGGAGCTTCTGGTTAGAGCTTAGACAGTAAAGGCCGGGCTCAGGAGGTTTCTTTTGGAACAAGGATTTCACTGGCAGTTGGACTCAAGATCATGTATGTTATGCTCTGGCAGAAAATTTGTCTTCATTTTTCTCATGTCCTGAGACTTTATGGGAGATTGAGACTAAGGGTAGCAGACAAATCAGGAGATTTTTGTAGAGGGAATATCAATGTACCCTAACATAGAGGCTCTGTTATGGGTAATTTTGTGGGCTATTAGTCAGCAGTACATTAAGAATCAAGAGAAAATGGCACACCTGAGTGATTTAAAAAGCTTGAGTGTCACCAGAAAGGAAGCATGGTAAAATTGAGAACCTGTAAAATTTTGGCCCAGGACAAGTTGGTTGTTGGAAAGATGGGCATTAAAAAGAAACCAAGTATTTTGCACTGGGACAATAAGAACAATGCTTTGAGGACATCGTGAGAATCAGTAAGACTTTTTTCTTTTTTGAGAATAAAACCAAATAAGACAAAACAAAATGGAGTCAATCAAAACAAAAGGATGGACATAGTACATGACTTAAAAACAAAACCAGGTGATCAACAATGGTTACCATAATGTCTCTTGCTATCTTCAAAAGAATTGCCCATATCATCAGTCATAATAAAATTGAACAAAACATTACAGAACAAAATCAATAAAAATAAAACATTAGTGACATTATAAGACTTCAAAAGAAGATAATGGTCAAACTAAAATGGGTATCATAGTGAGTCTTATTGTATTCAAAGTAGTTGCCTGTACCCTCAGACTTGATGCTATCAAACAAAACAGAATAGAATAAAATCAGTCAAAACAAGACAGTGAAAGCAATACAGGGCTTCAAATTAAGTTAATAAGAAATCAAAAATGGTTACCATAGTAGATCCTGTTATCTTTGGGATAGCTGTCCATGTCATCAAATCTAGTACAAGTAGACAAACTAGAATGGAATAAAACCCAACTAAACAGAACAATGAAAACAATATGGGTTTTGAATCATGATAGAAGATTAACAATGTCCTCTGCCTTCCTTTTTTAGACAATTCCTCCCCTTTCACTTTCACAGGGTGCTTGCACATTTTGTACCCCACTAACTCCTTTAGTTTTTAAATTAGGGAGACAACCCACTATTTACCTAAATGGTTCTGAACCTTTTAGCCTCTGAGCATGATCTCAAGTTGTATCTATTTCCTACAAGAGCCTCAAGGTTTTCTTTCATTGTAGCTGAGTAGTTCTCCATTGTATGTTTTTCCAACCAATCCACAGCTGAAGGGTGAGCTACGCCCGGTTTTTTCTAGTTCTCTGTCACATAGAGCATTGTTTTCTCACCTTTGACTTTGTTTATAAACCCTCTTTCAGCTTAATTATACTTTTATATAGAGCATATTGATGGACCCTATCTCCTGATTCTCTCTGCCTGTGTTTCTTTTTATTGGTATATCATATTAGTGATTATGGCCAATCTTCTTTCACAGGCTTGAGGTCTAAAAGTGAATGATTTGCCATGAAAAGAGAGCCCCAGGGCAATCTGCTCACAGATTGCTTCTCTGGGATATATTTAACAGAGCTCAGTCACATATGTAATTGGGGGCTTCTGCACTGGTCAAGCTGGCAGCATACCTCGGCATCATTCATGTGTTGCTGACTTTACAGGTGTGAAGAATACAAAAGTTGAGGAGTCATGGAGTCCAGATTTCAGGAGGAGGTCAGGGATGCCAGGCAGCGTGCTCCCGAGAAGGCGGTGAGTGAATCTGAGAAGTGGTGAAAATGAATCTGGAAATATGGTAGACACGCCAGGTAACTGATACGGTAGAAACGCCAGGTAACTGAAAAGTCAAGAACAAAGAGTATCTGAGTGTCTGAGGACAGTGAGCAAAGTCACCCAACAGAGAGGCCATGAGGGCTACAACCTGTAATGTCACTGAGACAGGGGCATCTAACAGTTTGGAATTTACATTCTTGTTCAGGGTGCTTGCTAGAGCAATAGGATTTGACTTTTATTCTGGTGGGTTTCAGTGTTGTGTTGATTCCATTCCTTCTGGTCCATCTTGTTCTCCCTTTTACAGTGTGAATGTTTACCCTGTGTCATTGGATGTCTGCAGTCTGTAACTGGTTGCGTATTATGGTTGGATCCCGACTGTCTTCCAAAATTTTCATGCACTGTTAGTTGGGCTTTTGGAATGTGATCGAATAAGGGGTGTAGTACAGCTGACAGACACTTAGGAGTCAATTTTGGTTCTAAGAGGTGAGTCACTGAAGGTGTGATTTGGAAATTTACATCTGCCATCCAGGCTCCTTGATTCTCTCTGCTTCCTGTTGCCACGATGTGATCAGTTTCCTCTGTGGCGGGCTCTTCTGCCATGCTTGTTCTGCCTTGGAGCCTGCTGAACAGGGTCAGAAACTTCTGAACTGTGAGCCAACTGAACATCTCCTTTATGTTATGGATATCAGATGCTGTGTCCTTGAGGAAAGTGACTAAGGCACATATATTTGATGTTTGTTTTTATTTATACTACTTAGCTGTATTACTCTGTGCATCTCATTTTGAAATTTTTAAAAAATCAAAATGCTAGCCAGGTGCCATGGTTCATGTATATACTCTCAGCTTCTAGGGAAGTTGATCCAGGAGAATCGTAAATAAATTCCAGGTCATCCTAGACTTCATCTCAGAAAACATCATCAAATTCAAAATGATCTGAATATGACCCTGGGAAAAACTGGGGAAAGGCTCTGGCTTAAGCTCCCATCATAGCCTTCTTAGGACCAGCATCGGGACAACCTCTAAGTGTAAAGCAAGCCTGCATTTCTAACAGTACACTTGGATCTCCAGGTTCTTTGCTTCTGAAACACTGCCTAAGTAGTAGACTCACTACTGTACCTCTTAAATCTGATCATTAACTTTCATCTACTGGTCCCTCCATCTTTTCAGAGCCATGAGTTTTAATTTCCTTTTCATGCCATTTAGATTATGTGTCCCATCATTATACTTACTCTTTTAGAATGACCTCAATTGTTTCATCCCTCTTTCTTCATTGAACTTGCTTGGTAAAGTCTGCACCGTGTTGAGCCCAAATAGCCTCTATTGTCATATCTGATCCCTTGTAAAGCAGCAAAAGATGCTTCAGAAAATACTATTTGTGTACAATAATACACAAATATTAAACTTAAAATGGATATTCTACCATGCCCCAAGCCCCCAGTTGTCTGTAACATAAACGATTGGTGAGCTCATCATTTTACTGTGATATATCCTTTTTCAGAATTTCAGAAATTCTTCTCTTCATCAATTCAAGTACGTTCATGTGATTTCTCCTACTCACTGCTTCTACTATTATTCTTTCCGTTACATTTCATGTGTTTTTTTGCTCAGTGTTTTGTCTTCTCCATGCATCTTTTATTTTTAATTTACTTGATAATATAAAGGAGATGTTATCTAAAACTATCTTTCATTTATACAGAAATCTTCTAAAGTGTTCTTTCATTAATTGAGAGAACATCTTCAAATACACAAATTTCACTTTTATTTTGTGTTCTTTGTTATTTATTTTCTTTAATATTTAAAAAATTTAAATACCAGTCTATGTGAAGTTGTTTTTATTATTGAAATTTTATCTAAGCTTGCAGATTTGTCCCAAATTGATAGAGGAGGACTTTCCTTGTACAATTTGCTTACTTCTCTACACTACTCAGTGTGTCTCAGAACCGACAAGTGAAGGCATGTTTGTGGGAGGCCAGGGGCTGAGCAGCTCCTACAGTGCACAAGGGAGCCCAGCTCTGGATGCCTGGGGATTAGGAACGGAGGCTGTGCGCTTCCCAGCAAGTCCTCTGCCCCAGTATTCCTAGAGGAGGGAGCTCCTTTTCCTTCTCACAAAGGCACAGGCTACTTGTGGGCTGGGCTGAGAAACTGCAAAGCAGGGCACTTCCTGGAAAATAAAAGGAAGCAGAGGAAAACTCCTCTGTGATCCCATAAACATAGCATGTCTCTCTGCACATCTTTGCTTCCTGTCTGAGAGACTCCAGCTCTTAAGGACTGTTCTTACAGTGCCATCCAGACTTTTCCCTCTCTGTCAGTATCATATAATGTCCTTTTTCTACTAGAAAACTCCCAGCAGCACGCAACCTTAACAATTTCCATCTAAACAAATGGCTTTCTTTTCTATATGTGCTGCTCCAACTATGGCCCTGTTTCTCTGTTCCCCATTGGAGCAAAGCTTTTCAGCAAGGCACGGCACTCTCTGCTCACACATCAGCCTGGAGGGACCTCATGTTCTCTAACCCTCTTCTATAGTTCACCTCTCAGGGTGGACATCTCTGTCTCCTCATTCTGGGCACTCCTTACCTCTTTTCTCTAAATTAATTTTCTCTATAACTTTAGAGCCATCTGTTCTATTGTAAATATTGATTAGTTTCAGCTCTGTGACTTGGAGCTGGATCAAATTCTGTATCGTGGGATTTTCTATAGTGTGTCTTAGAACCATTATTTCAGCCATTTTAAAGGGGCTACCTTGGCCTGGAAAAGAATGTGTAGATGATGAAATGAAGCCAAACTTCTAGGGCCCTCCCTTCACTTACACAGATCCGTGAGAATGCTGGGTGTCACTGAGAGTTGTAAAATGCACTACTTGGGTCAGCAAGAAAGTCACCCCCAAGAATTCCTTCTGTGGAAGCATTTTTGATACATCACCCACCAAGAGCTCTGGAGCAAAGAGATGAGAATCTTCAAGAACTTTCAGGATGATTTAAAAATAAACATGCACAGTTCTCCTACCTTTCATTAAATTAATAATCATATTCATTTAAAAGTCCCCCAAACTGCTATGTATCAATTCCATAAAAACCTACTTTTAGTATCAGTATGTAGGGATCAAATAATTTTGTTAAATTTAGAACCAACCAAAAGTAAAACAAGTTTCCTTGATATGTTGGATGTGCTCAGCATACAAATCTGCCAGAAAAACGTTTCGGAGTAAATGCTAGGATGCATCATCCTTCTCTGATGGACGCATCTACTTGCAGGGAGCTTCCTAAGCAACCTGCATTTCTAACATTTGTCTTAGAAAGAGCGGTTCCACAGCCTTGTTCACTCTCTATGCTTCCTTTCTCATTCCAGAGAAAAGGGAGAGAAATCCTTCCCTATTCTTGGCAGCTTTGGTATGCACCTTTAGTGGCCAGCATGTCATTTCATAGTGAATTTTATATTGTATGGAAATATGAAGTTGATTCTGAGATTGACCGGACACCCTGTGTTTAGCATTGCTTACCTAAGAAGAGAAATGAGTATTTTGCACATAGTCTAACCTACCAACTGCAGTTACCATCTTAGCCCTGTGAAAACGTTATTGGTAAAGATCGGAGTTGCTGTCTTCCAAAGGGAAGTTACTATGCTGTGATAATATTTTCAGATTTAATCTGACTTTTCAAATTTCACAAGCCAATTGGGAGCTGACAATATCCTGCATTTTATCTAAAGGGCATATCAATACAATTGGCAGTTCTACCATATTTAAAAATGTTGCTTAATGTAATAAAGAACTGTATCTTTTAATAATAGAGTTTACACAAAACTATCAGCCGCAGAAAATAAACAGTTCAAACTAGGTTAGGGAAAAATGTCTCAGAACAAAGTAAAATTGTACTAATCCAAACCAGGAGGCATTTTAAGCAGCTCTTCCCATGGGAAGCTGAGTAGGGTAGTTGTTTGTGTGTGTGTGTTTGTGTGTGTGTGTGTGTGTGTGTGTGTGTGTGTGTGTGTGTGTGTATTGCTTCTATCTTTATATTTGCCTTGCTTCTAATGTACCATTTATTTTTTTCTCTAACTTTTCATTTGAATTCTGTCACATTTACAGCATCTTCATTCACAAGATTACTCATTTCTCTGGCTCAGATTTCGTAGCATTTAACAACTGTAATTATACTTTTCAAGTGCTACACCAGTCTTTAGTACTACATTCACAAGCAAGGACATTAGCTTTCAAAAGTGCTGAAAAGCACTTAGAAGTTTCATTTGTAGAGATGAGCTGTACTTAATTTTGATGAGAGTTAGTTATTTTGTTTATAACCACCCTAAAAAGATGAATCTCATTAAAAGTGTATTATAGTTGACAAATCTAAATATAATGCACTAAATTCTACCATCAAATTTGTAGATGTGGTCTTAGAAATGAGTTACTTGGTGTTTTAAGAGAATAGGAAATAAAAATGAACTTTTAAAAAAACTCTCTGGATAAATATTGTTCAAGACTCATAGGGTGAAAAAATGGCTTTTTTCTCCAATGCAGTTCTGTTTTATGCGTGCTGCTTTGGTGTAATTATTCATGGCATTCCCTTTTATTTTCAAATGTGTCTTGGTATAGATGAGAAATTATATGGTCATCCTACTTACAAATCATCTTCTAAGAGCCCACTAAATCTAGAATGATTTGACTTAAGTCATTAAATTATTTTTTTCTTCCATCTACCTAAGAACATTACACAGATTTGTTATGTTTTATTCTTATGTGTATATAATAATATTTAAAATTAACTTTATGTAAGTGTGCATGTCCATAAAATATACTAAATTCTGTAAAGCCACTAAGCAGATGACTGCAGGTTATTTTAATATACTGTCTCATTTTCACACATAAGATGATTTATTATATGTACTGTATCTTGACAATTCCACTTACATGGATTTTAGGACAACTGTGTTGATCAATGACAATGCTTACTCTTTAGATCAAGAAATATGCTTTGTGTATAGCATTGCAGTATATCTAAGAAAAGTATAGTTGGTAACCAAATACACTGAAATTTAGATCATGCCATTACTGTTTTCTTCCCCGAAATTGACCTAATGGTAATGTCTCAGCACAAAAAGAAATACAACAATGAAGATTGGTAAGTAGTTTATCATTTATAGTTATTACAAAGTCACTTCGATTCATGATAATAGAATTTTTTACAGGTATACGTCCTAAATTTTTTCCATCTTCTGTAATTGAAAGACATAGAATATAACATATGTTTAAATGATTCATATTCCCATCAGCTACATAAATAATCACCAGTACTACTTAAGCTTCCAACCCTTCCATGCAATTTCATATATACATATACATGATCCATCGATTTTTTTATTACTGTACAACAAAATACTCCCAACAGTTACTGGTTTAAAACAACAAACTATACATATTTCCCAGTTTCTGTGGGTCAGAAATTCAGGAATGCTTACCTTGGTGCTGGTTCTGGCACAAGATCTCTCATGAAGCCACTAGGGTTATGCTCATCTGAAGCTTGAGCAGAACCGCAGTCTTCTCCCTCAGGACAGCTTACTTCCATGGCTCCATGCGGGAGTCCTTGTGGTTGTGCCAGCTTCAGGCAGCAGGACAGTAGGGCTTTGTTCCTTGCTTGTCCCCTTCATAGGGCTGCTTAGATATCTTCATTAAACCTAAGAGCACTGTCCTAAGAAGAAATGATCTAAGACCCAGGAAGGAAGCTGTTTTTCACACAGTTTCAAAAGTCATGCACTATCACTCCTGCCATATTCTATGCAATCGTAGCAAGTCAGTAAGTCCAGCCCACAAGTGGGCTGTGAGGAACTCATCTCCACCTCTTCAATGGAAGGCCTCAGAGCATTTGTGGACATACTTTTAAAATACAAGGGTAGCTGGAAGGTAGGGGTCTAGATGCGTAAAATTGAAGCCATTGAAAAATACAAAACATTGCTGAGAGACAGAAAAGAAGACCTAAACAAAAGGAAAGGCAGACTCAGATAATAGTGACTAAATATGATTAAAATACTAATTCATTCAACTTTGCTTTATGTACTTGGTGCTTTCATAAAAACTCCACAGTCTTTCTTATGAAATCATTAAGATGACTCCTAAATTAATATGGAAATACAAAGGGCCTAGAAAGTTAAGTGATATTAAAGAAAAAGAACAAAATTGGAGAATATGTACCAATAGATGTGACTTACTATAACTTCACAAAATTACTAAGACAAAACTTTTTTTTAGCATAATATAGAAAACTAATTTAATAAACAATATATGTTTACTTGATTTTTGGCAGAAGTGCCAAGCAATTTAAAGTGCAAAATGTTAAAGGAAAAACAATGGGTAAACCAGTTGTGATATACTCATACTTGGAAATACTCGTCTGCAGGAAAAGGAATGAAAGTCTGATACTGTAAAAGCAAAAACAAATCTGGGAATGTTTGGATGAACAAAGATGCTATGCAAATGAATGTATATGTATGCTGACATTTGTGTAAAATTCAGAACAGACAAAACCCAACCTATAGTAATAGAAAGCAGAGCATTAGTTACTATTGGGAGTAGTATGATACAGAAAGGGTTTGAGGAAATTTTCTGAATTGATGAAAATGAGAATGGGAGAAATCCAAGTTACATAGAGATAAGAAAATCAGGATTTTAAGTTGTACTTTTAAGAGAAGCTTTTGCTTCAAGACACAGACATAACCCCTTTTTTCCTTCTAGGAAACTCTTCCCCATCCAAAAAAATTCTTACAGGTCCTTTTACATAAAGCCTGTAAACCAGAATCTTCACTGTTCCTTTGCCTCTGTAAATTGAGCTTCCCCAAATGAAAGAAGCAGTGATACTGGCCAGCAGCAGACCTCAATGTCAAATCTTTGGAGATGGTTTGCACTGTAACTCGCACACAGTGAGGACACCCATCCTAGACTCACTCCTCATCTTGAAGACCCCCTTCAGTGCACCTGACTCCAGTTTGTAATGTGTTACATCTCTCTAAGCACCACTCTCCTCTTCTGGGTGCATCCTGAACGCTTCTGGTCAAGCTCTCATGTCTCATTTACTGATGGGTACTGCAAGTTAGGTCAGTGAACCTGCAAATTTTCTCTACAGAAAGGGTGGGCTTGGTTCTGTATCTCAACCACGGGAAACTACACCCAGCCTAGTGACATCCACCTGACAACTCCAAAACCATGAAGGGACCTACAAGAGAAAAGAGATGGCAGCGACCTTGACTTTCATAGGCTGAGCCAAAACTTCTCCTTTTCTCTTTCTTCTCCTCCCATCTCAAATCCTTTCACTCTTTTATAATACTGGTTATCAGCCAGAGACAGATCTGGAGGTGGAGGGGAGTCATGCGAGGTGGGGAAGGCACATGTCTGCTTTCCTTGACATTTGATCTGTAGTTGTTAGGTGACGTCTCTGGAATTCTCAAATCCCCGAGTCCCTTGTGTACAACTGCCTTGCCTGCCTTCTGTAGGGTTGCTCATACTAGTCAGTGAAAGACAGAAAGAGCAGAGTTGCCATCTGCACAGCCCTGGTCTAAAAGGTGGAGGGCAGCTGCTGGCATGGCGTGACTGAGCCTCCTGTGGGGGTCCCTGGAGTCCCCTGGACAGTTTGGGCCCAGCACTGCTACAGCCCTGGAGCCCTGGGGGTGGAGGATGGGGTCAGCTCCAGCTGCCTGGTGAGGAGTGGGGTCCTATCTCCCTATCTTCCTGCCTTTCTGTTTTCTTTTTCTGTCTTCAGAAGCACACAGGAGAGATTCTGGCAGCAGGCAGTCCATCCCTCATGTTTATGGGTGACTCAGTGCTTCCAAAACACAAGCTTCAGACTATATTTGGTACACTGGGGACCAATTTAAGATAAAAGATTTTAAAAGTTGATTTTTATCCAAAGAAACCTAAAATGAGAGAATAAAAAGACAAAGCCTCAAAGCTCTTTTCTCTTACCCCCTTACAACTCGTATTGGCTATATAAGTCTATACTGTTAATGAACAAAAAAGTACTCAAAGTTGCTTAAAGTATTAAAATGCTGTTATAACTTATATAAGATGGAGAGTTAAGTGATAATCCCTAAAAATTCTAACTAATTAGTCCATTTATAGTTATAAACATGAAAAAGATTATTGTAATTCAACACAAGCAATGCATCTAAAAGCATACTTTAATATAGTTGCTTTATGTGTTATGCGTGTTGTCTGTCTGCCTACTAATATCTGTTAATCATTGGCTAAAGTAACCTGCAGTTCTTTCTTTTCAAAACAATTTTTTTTAGCTCAACAGTTTCTTTTCTTTTCTTTTTTTTTTTTTTGCCTTATAGACTTCTGGCTTTGTTTGGACTTTCCAAATAAAAAATCAATTGTACAAGCCTTTGAGGATAACCAAACTCAAAATATTACAAGACGAGAGCTAATAGGCTTGAGACTTACAGGGATTTGCAGATAAAATTCTTAAAATAACATAAAGTTTAAATGTGACTTATTTACTTTTAAAAAATTGTTTTTATTTTAAAGAGGATAAAACCAAGGAAAATAAAATAGAATAAAACCAATCAAAATAAACCAGTATACGTGATACAGGACTTCAAAACCTAACAAAACCAACAATAGTTACCATAATGCCTTTTGTTGTCTCCAGAATAGCTTCAGATACCTTTGGATATATTAAAAATTGAACAGAACAGAATAGAAACAATGAAAACAAAATGATGAATGCAATAAAGGACTTTGAAACAAGCCATTAGTAAATCCAAAATGGCTACTGTAATGTCTTGCCATCTTTTTAATTGGTACCGGGGATCAAACTCATGACCATGCGCTTGCAAGGCAGGTACTTATGCTGCTGAGCTAAACCCACAGCCCTGTCTTGCCATCTTTTAAATAGCTGATTATACCATCAGATTTAATATAATCAAACAAAACAAAAGACAATAAAACCCAACCCAACAACACATTGAAAATGATATGGCTTCCAGGCAGGGATCACCTCCTAGTGACGCCTGGTTCTCTCACCTGCACAGTCTGAGAATGGCACTGGCTCATGGAGAGAGGCTTGTGTGTGGCTGTCCCCACTCCAACAGCAGCCGGCGCCATATGTGATTTATTTTAGTATCTGTCTTTGTATATGTTATATTCTAAAAGCTCTACTTAAGTTGGCTTATAGATAAGTGGATGCTCATAATGTAGCTTAAATACTTTTATTCTCATGTTTAACCGTGAGTTTAAAATAAGAATAAAGTTGTCATTAAAATTGGTGACAGAAAGAATAGCTATCATGCAGAAATCAACCAATACCAAATGCTACTAGGTCTATGGGGAGAAAGGAAACCTTCTTCACTGTTGGTGGGAGTGTAGAGTGGTGCAACCACTGTGGAAGTCAGTGTAGAGATTCCTCAAAGAACTAGGATTGGGGGTCCCATTCAGTCCAGCTGATCCTCTTCAGGGTATTTTGCAAGAAGAACTAAAAACATCATACTACAGTGATCTATATGCACCCATGTTTATAGTAGCACAATTTATAATAGCCAGATCTTGGAAACAACCCAAATGTCCATCAATTGAGGAATGGATAAAAAAAGATGTGATATATTTATACTATGGAATATTACTCAGCTGTAAAGGATAAACTCCAGGCTTTTTTAAGTAAATGGATGCAACTAAAGACCACAATCATAAGTGAAATAAATTAGACTAGCATGTGTAAACATCATATTGTCTCCCCAGTGCAAGAAACTCAGAGTTAATAATATACAAAATGTACAATAGATATTGTGAAAGGGGAAGAAACTACCCAAAAAGACAGAACAGTTGGGATGGGGGAAAGGAGAAAAGAAGGAAAGGAAAAGAAAACTATATATATAGTAGTTAAGATATTTATATTATTAATTTCTTTTAGTTCATTGAAAAGAACAGTTTGTGCTTATACTGTTTGATCAATTTTGTATGTCTATTCTATGTCTTGTAATCTGAACAACTACTCTGAAGATAACAATATGCAATATATTAATAGCTGGTAATTTCCTATTATCTTGTTTTAAATTTGGTATCATTTAAAAAATTTTCCCTTCAAAATAAAAATAAATTAAAATAAATAATAGAGTTGGTGAAATGTTTCCATCCAGGTTGTTACCCAGTGAAGATACTATTAATAAAAAAAGTTTTATGAATGCAATGTCCATTTTTGTGTGTATATAATAATTTAAGAGTTTTCCTTAAAGAAAATAAAACAGGGCTGGTGATGTGACTTGGAGATAGAACTCTTGCCTCGCTTTCACAAGGCCCTGGGTTTGATCCCTAGCACCACAAAAAATAAATAAAATAAAATTTTAAAATAAAAATATTAATGTAAATTTAGGGTTACATGTAAATATAGGGTTATAATTATTTAAAGACAAAAATCAAAACAGAAAAAAGGGTAGAAATAATACAGAATTTCAAAAATAATGAATAAAAATCACTAGTTGATGAATTACATATTGTCATCTTAAAAATAGTTGTTCAAGTTACAAAATTAAAGCATACAAAGTAGACATTTAAACTGAGACTGCAAACAGTTCCCTTCAACAATCCAACAAAAACTTAGTAATATGGTTATCAATCTTAGACACTTAAAATATATATGGAGTTATATCTTTTAGAGCACTTTCTTTTCCTCTCTTTTTTACAATAGCAAATACGCATTTTGGGCCTTATTACTCCTATATTTCTTATTACTTTTTACACTAGAGACACAATGTGATATTTATAAATATGATTCTTATTTGTTTCACTTATGAGGATACTCTCAAGTTGTCTCCATTTACCTATGAAGGCTTCCAGATCATCTTTTTTATAGCTGAGCAATATTCCATTGTATAAAAATACCACATCTTTTTCATCCAGTCTGCAGTTAAAAGGCATTTTGGTTGTTTCTGAGATTTATTTATTTATTTTTGCTTCCAAGATTTAGCTATTACAAATTGTTCTGCTATGAAGTTGGGTACATATATATCACTGTAATATGATCTTTCAGTTTTTCTGAGAAAATACCCAGAAGGAGAATACCTGGCTTGAATGGAAATTTCAATTCTAGTCTTCTGAGAATTCTCCACACTAATTTCCATAGTGGTTGCACCAGTCTACATTCCCATCAACAGTGGAACAGTGTTCCTTTTTCCCTGAAGCCTTGCCAACACTTGTTATCAGTTGATTTCTTGATGGCAGCCATTCTTTCCGGAGTGAGATGAAATCTCAATGCTGTTTTAATTTACATTTCTCAAATGACCAGGGAAGGTGAACATTCATGTATGTATTTGCCATTTGTATATCTTCTTATGAGAAATGTGTGTTCATCTCAGATGCCCATTTTTGGAAAGGGTGTCTCAATTTGAGGGGCTTGATGTTTTTCAATTCTTTATAAGTTCTTGATATAAGTCCTCTGTCTGAGGGGTTGCTGGCTAAAATTCTTTCCCATTCTGTGTGTTTTCTTTTCATTTTATTGGTGATTTCTTTTGAAGTGCAAAAAAATTTCCATAATATGAGATCCTAGTTGTTGATTCTTTGAAGTGTTTCCTGTGTGGGTTGCATTTTGTTCATGAATTCTCTGCCTACCCCTATGTCTCCAAGAATTCTACCTACTACCCTATTTTCCAGTAGACTTAGTGTTTCTATTTAAATATTTAGATCTTTGATCCATTTAGACTTTAGCTTTGTGCACAGGGTTAGGCATTCGTCTAGTTTCATTCTTTGGCACGTGGAAAGCCAATTTTTCCAATAACATTTATTAAAGAGGCTATCCTTCCAATGAACATGTTTAGCCCCTTTATCAAATATAAGGTGGATGAGTGTCTTTGTACTTGTGTTTGTATCTTCTAATATGTTCCACTGATCCTCAGGTCTATTTCTTTGCCAGTACCATGCTGATTTTATCACTGTGGCTTTGTATTATGGTTTCAAGTCAGGAATTGAGATGCCTCCTGCCTTGCCTTTGTTGCCAGAATTGCCTTTGCTATTCTAGATTTCTTCTGTTTCCAAATGAATCCTACGAGTGTTTTCTCTAGATCTGTGAGGTATGTTAATGGTATTTTGATTGGGATTGTGTTATCTGTGTAAGAGTTTTGGGAGTATGGCCATTTTCACAATGTTGGTTCTTCCTAGCCAAGAACAAGGAATATCCTTCCATCTTCTTACGTCCTCCTGAATCTCCTTTTTTAGAATAGCATAACTTTTAGCATACAGGTCTTTTAAATTCGTAGGTTGATTCCTAAGTATTTCATTTTGTAGATGCTATTGTGAAAAGTGGTATTTCTCTAATTTCTCTCTTTGTGAGCTTTTGTGTACTGGAATGCTATTGATTTTTGAGCACTGACTTTGTATCCAGCTACACTACTGAATTTGTTTATTATCTCTAGTAGTTTCTTAATGCCATTTTTGGATCTTCTATATAGAGTATCATGTCATCTCTAAACAGTGATAATTTAAATTCTTCCCTTCCTATGTTTATTCCTTTTATTTCTTGTCTTGTCTGATTGCCCTGGCTAGTATTTCCAGAACTATATTGAATAGGAGTGGTGATAGTGGACATCCTTGTCTTGTTCCTGATTTTGGAGTGACAGCTTTCAGTTTTTGTCCCTTTAATATATGTTGGCTGTTGGTTTGTCGGAAATGGCTTTTATCAGATTGAGGTAGACACCATGTATTCCGAGTTTCTGCAGGGTTTCTTTTAAAATCATGTACAGGTGTTGGACTTTATTGAAAGCTTTTACTGCATCTATTTTCATTTCTTTAACATCTATTGAGATGACCACATGGCTTTTGTTTTTGGCTCTGTTGATGTGATGTATTACATTTATTGAATTATGTATGTTAAACCATCCCTGCATTCCTGGAATGAATCCCACTTGGTCATGATACATAATCTCCTTGATGATTTGCTGCATTGTATTTGCCACTGTTTTATTGAGAATCTTTGCATCAATGTTCATCAGTGAAACTGACCTATAGTTCTCCTTTTTGGTTGGATCATTCTCTGGTTTTGGTGTGAGAGTAATACTTGCATCCAGGAATGATTTAGGGAATATTGCTTCCTTTTCAGTTTCATTGAACAGTTTAATGAGTATTGGCATCAAATCTTCTCTAAATTTCTTGTAGAATTCAGCCATGAATCCATCAGGACCGGACTTTTCTTTGTTGGTAAGTTTTTAATTATGTTTTCAACAGTTGATATTGCATTATTCAAAATTGCAATATCTTCTTGGTTAAACTTTGGTAGTTCATATGTTTCTAGAAATATGTCCATCCTTGTGTTTTCTAATCTATATGAATAGAGATTTTCAAAGTAGGTATTAACGATCTTTTGAATTTCCATGGGATCTGTAGTAATTTCATTCTTTTCAGTTCTTATTGTGTGAATTTGTTTTTTTTCTTTCTTTTTCTTGATAAGGTTAGCTAGAGATTTGTCAACTTTGTTTATTCTCTAAAAAAAAAACTCCAGCTTTTTTGATTCATTGATTCTTTGTCTTGTTTTTTGAGTCTCAGTTACATTGATTTCTGTTCTAAGCTTCACAATTTCCACTCTTCTATGAGGTTTGGGTTTAATTTGTTTTTGTTTTTCTAGAATCTTGAGATAAAACATTAGATTGTTTATTTGTGCTCATTCTGTTTTCTTGATATGACAGTTTATTGAAATATATTTCCCTCTTAAGATCACTTTCATTATATCTCATAGATTACATTATGTTGTTTCCACATTTTCATTAAATTGTATATATTGCTTTATTTCTTCTTTAATTTCATCCGTAGCCCACTTGTTGTTCAAAAGTTTGTTATTTAATTTCCATGTATTTATACAAGTTTTGTCATTAATTTCCAATTTCAGTGTGTTATGGTCAGATATTATACATGTGATAATTTCTATACATTTGCATTTACTTAAGAATGTTTTATGGGATAATATATTGTCTGTTTTGGAGAATGTCTCATGTACAGCTGAGCAGAATGTGTATTCTGATGTGGTTGGGTGGAATAGTCTGTAAACATCCACTAAGTCCAATTGCTTACAGGTGTGATTCAGTTCAATTGTTTCTTTGTTGACTTTTGTCTAGTTGATCTATCTCTTTGTGAAAATGGGCTGTTAAGGTCCCCTCTTATAATTGTATTCTTATGTATTTGGTTTTCCATGTCCATTAGTATTTGTCTTATATAGTTGGGTGCTCATGTATTTGGTGCATACATATTTATATATATATATATTTATTATTGTTAGTTCTTCTTGTTGAATTTTTCCACTAATGAGGATATAGTGATCTTTTTTATCTTTTTTAATCATTTTAGGCTTGAAGTTCACATTGTCTGCAAATAGAATAGTTATCCCTGCTTTTTCTGGGTTCCTGTTGCTTGGAATACTGTTTTCCTTCCTTTGACTTTTAATCCATGAGTTTCCTTTTTGGTCAGATATGTTTCTTGTGTATACCATATTGTGAATTCCTGTTTCTTGATCCATTCTGTCAACCTCTTTCTTTTGATAGGTGAATTGAAGCCATTTACATTTATGGATATAACTTATATGTACTGGCTCAGCTTTGCCATGTTATGTTACAATTGTTTGCTTTCTGCTTTTCTCCCTTGTTTAATTGCTTGTCCTATCTGGTGGCTTCTTTCTGAGTTGTTCTAGAGATTGTGGTCATTTTTATCTCTCTCTAGTATGTCTTTCAGTATTCTTTCTAGGGTTGGTTTGGTGGACATGAAATTCTTCAGTTGTCCTTTATCATAGAAATATCTTGATCTCCATTAAATTTGAATGAAAGTTTTTCTGGGTACATCAGTTTGTGTTGAAAGCTGTTTTCTTTCAGGGCTTGAAATACTTCACTCCAAGCTCATCTTGACTTGAGAGTTTGTGCTGAACAGTATGCTGTGATTCTAATGGTCTTTCCTTGAAAGGTGAGTTGTGTCTCTAACAACTTTCAGTATCCTGTTTTTATGCTGCATGTCTGGAATCTTAATTATTATATGTCTAGGTGTAGATTTATCTTGGTTGTGATTGTTCTGTGTGCTATATGCCTAACTTATCTGCATATGAGATTTTTTCCCCCATGTTTGAGAAATTTTCTGCTTTTACTTCTGTGAATATTTTAGCTATATCATTTGCATTGATTCCTGCATCTTCACTGATGCCTATTAATGTTATATGTTGCTCTTGGCATCATCTTGAAGCTGCTAGATTGTTATTTCATGGTGCTTTGTTATTTTTAAAAGTTCTATCCTTTCATTATCATTAATTGCGATCCTGTCCTCAAGATCTGAAGTCCTGTCCTCAGCTTCATTTAAACAGTTTTGCCAGCTTTGAATAGAATTTTTTGTTTCTTGGATGTCTCTTTGAGTTTTTTCGTTAATTCTGTTTTTTTCCCCCTATGTTGTTCATTCAAGGCTTCAATCAGTTTCCCATGCTCCTGTACTTTTTTCTCTATTTCTTCTTTAGCTGTGCTCAGCAATTCCTTTACTAAGGTTGTTATTTCTCTCTTTACATGGGAGAGTACTTCTAATTTGATTTCCTCTACAGCCTCATGGGGTTGGTTTTTTTAAATTTCACTCGCTGTCTTTTCAGAGATTTCTTGTGGTTAGTTTTGAAGCCCTTTATTTGAATGTCTCCTGTACTTGCTTCTGATGAACTAGATGTTTGAGATTGCATTTTGGTTTTTTGTTTTACCACTTTCCCCTTTCAGGTTAATATTTGGTCCTTCAGTCCCACTAGTGTCAAGTGTTGGTAGTGTATATCTTGGCATCCTACTGTAAGGTGATGTTTGTCCAATTGCTCCATCCCACAGTGAAGAGGTGAGTCAGTCAGCTGAATTCCTTCTGCAGGGCCTGTTGTGTGAGTCCTGTGTTTTTCCTAGGCTGACAAGCCTATATTGATAGAAATCAACCCTTAGTTCCTGCTGTTATTATGCCTTCAGGTTGTTTAGAGTCACGAGATCTTTCTGTTTATAGTATTTGTCTTAGCTGGGACCTTACTGTGTCTCTGGACGTCTTATAGGCCCTTTTAATTTTCTCCAGGTAGGGGGAGTCCTTAGTGGTACTCTCCTCAACCTACCTGATATTCTCTGTGTGGATGAAGGACTCACCAACCCACTTGCCCAGCTCGTCAATGGCCTACTTCTGGAGGGGGCTTTGCTATTGCTCCTGTTTACTGACTGAACATGGCAAACTCTACTCCTATTTTAGGGGTAAACTCATCTCACTGATGGAAGCCTGCTGAGTTCTTTTGTTTGAATGAAGGGTTACCAAGTCTCCTCTCCATACTGCATGGTTAATCCACTGCAATCCAAGGTTCTAGGGGGAAGTTGGTAGCCAAAGATCAACAGTAATGCTAGGTCCAGGAGGCGGTCCAGTCCCCATGGCAGCAGTGGGACTGCAAGGGTACTCATCATGGGCTGGAGTTCCTAGGTCCTGAGGTGGGTAGCCAGGACTGCAGGGACATGGGAGGGACCCAGTTCTGGCCCAGCCTGCCTGTGCTGCTGGCTGGAATTTCCGGGTCCTATTAGGTCATCTGCTGGGATGGCAGGGGTCATGGGAGGAGCCCAGGTCTAGTTCGGCCCTGTGCACGCCACTGGCTGGAGTTCCCAGGTCCCATGAGGTGGTCTATTAACTTAAAATATTAACTGTATATGCTTTGATTCTTGCAAATCATCTAAAATAATGGTTAAAATAAGTAAGTAAAGGTCAGTAAGATTAATCTTGATAAATGTTCATAACAACATCTAAGTCATCAGTTGCTATATGTAAATTCAAGTATTCGTTGCTTCTTAAGACTTTCAAAACATAATATATTTATTAAATATATTTTCATTAATTATTTATGTAGATGTTTATGAAGGTTTAAGGTTGCTTTCTTGAGTTGACTAAGACTTAAATTTCTAATATTAAAATAATGTTTTTAAAATATGTTGTGCTGAGTGTGGATCCTTGGGCCTGACGAATTACTGGACAAAACTTCCCTCTGTGGTTGGCAAAGTGGCTTGTGAACCAATTTGCTTCAGTGTTCCCTACTAGTGGAACTGTAGTTTTCCCCCAGTCTTATTGAGCTCTATTCCAATACATGTTATTAAAAAATTATAAATAAAAATGTATGTTATAATTAAAAGGTTAAACTTTCTATGCCTAAAGTAATGAAGTTTTCTAAAGATATCAAAATGTTCTTGGTTAATTTAATTAAAAACAAATACTTTATATTTAATTAAGAGGATTTCTTGTGTTTTCTATTGTTAGATTTTGGATACTTAAAAAACTGGGTTATAAAAGTTAAAGATTATTTGAATGTCAACTTCTAAATGTTTTAATTAGTTGTTATGATTGATTAAATAAGTGAATGTTATTGTGAAGCACTAGGTTGCTGAAACAGTCATGCTTTGACCTGTATTCTTGTATTGTTATGTCCTGTTTTATCTCAATCTCTCCCTTATTCATTAAAAAATTATTTAGTTATTTTTTATGTTTTTTTTAATTAAGGGGAAAATTTTAAAAATTAGCAGGATATATAATAGTAACTTTTTTTGATTTCCTATTAACTTGTTTTGAAGTTCCTGTAATACTTCCACTATCTTGTTTTGACTGATTAGACTCTGTTCCATTCTGTATGATAGTATCAAGTTTGAGGGTATAGGCAACTACTTTGAAGGCAATAAGATTCACTAAGATGCCCATTCTGGTTTGACTATTGTCTCCTTTGGAAGTCCTGTAATGTTTACAATGTTTACAATGCTTAAATTTTATTGGTCTTGTTCTCTACTGTTTTGTTCAGCTTTATAATATCTAATGAGATAGACAATTCTTTTTAAGGAAACAAGAGACATTGTTGATAACCATGGTTGATAGCCTTGTACTCTGTTTTACATCATGTGCTATGTCTATCCTTGGTTTTGACTGACAGCTTTGTTTTGCCATATTTGACTTTATTCTCTCCCCCCCAAAAAGTAATAAGAACTAAGGAGTAATAAAACCCAAAATGTATAAATTTTGTTGTAAAAAAGAGAGGGAAAAAAAGAGCTCTAAAGGATACAACAGCAAGTGCATTTAGGGGTGTTAAATAGCAGACCATATTAATGTTTTTGGTTGGATCATTGAACACAACTGTTTTCAGTCTCACTGTTTGAATGTCCACTTTGTATGCTTTGATACTGTGATCTGAGCAACTATCTCTAAGATGATAATATGTAATCTATTAACTGGTGATTTCTTACTGTTCTTTTTTTGTAGTTCTGTATTACTTGTACCCTTACACTGTTTTGTTTTGTTTTGTTTTTTCTCTTTTTCCTTTTAAATAAAATTTTTAAAAAAGTGAATGTTATTATAGTTTATAATACATCTTATCTATATATCTGAGGCCAGAGATGTTCATTCATCCGAAGACAAAATGAACTATAAACTATAAAAATAAAATTTAAAGTTAAGTTTTACACATACAAAGTAATTAATAAGTGCTTTGTAAAATATACATTACATGTAGACCTCTAGTGTAAAATGATTAAGATTTTTGGCATTTTTATAAGCCTGGCCCTGCCATTTAAAAGCTTGATCTGTATCTATTGGTTTTAATTAAATAAAGATTTTATTATTGTATAAATGAGATACACTTATGTATTAGATAACAAGTCTTTCTATAGCTAAATGATGTAGACATCATTTTCTAAACTCATAAGAGCTTTATTGATGTCCTATATTTTTGTCAGTATAGTTATACCATGTTAACTGTTCTAATAAACCTAAACTCTGCCTTAAGAATAAAAACTATATATATAGTTAAACAGCTATATATATATATATATATATATATATATATATATATATAGATAGATAAAACTAAAGATTTCTATCTATCTGTGATGATATTTATCAATAGCCTTATGGTATATATATATATATTGAGTACATTTGTGTTTTCCTAATGCACAGAACTTCTAAAATGCAGAACGTGAGAAAGATATACTATTGTACTTATGACCTCCAGTCTAAAGTTATTCACGATGATTGCTTTCTGAAGGTTTTATGTGACCATTATATAATCATCTTATGATAGTTATGTGTGCCCAAACATCATACAGTTGAGTTAGTGTCATTATAATGATTCAAGACTAGACATTAACAAACCATCAGGTTCATCCATGAATAAGTACATTCTACTTAAAAAAACACTTTGTTTTAAAAAAAGGTAACAAATGTAGTTGAAAATTTCTTTATATCATTTAATATTTTATCATTCAATTAAGGTAACCAATTAAAAAGTTATTTACTAAAGTAAAAATTTAAAAATATTTTATAGATAATAATGTCATTATAACATTTAACTAAGATGATATATTTACTCTTGATTGTCAAGTTTCTTCTTAAAATTTTATAGCTGTTAACATTCTGTAGCAAATTCATTTTAAGATAATCATGACCGATAAAAGATATAGCAGTTCTCTAGCCATACTTGTATGTCAAAGTGTTTAATGCCCATGTAAGATTATGATAGTTAGATCTACAGCTCCCATCTCAGTGTTGATGTAACTGACCTCCTGGGTATTCAACAACTAAGGCTTAGAAACCAAAGCTAACATAGGCAGTGAGGCTAACAAGAGAGGCAATAGTTTGTTCCTGGACTGCTAAGATTGACAAGGACCCAGAACTTGAAGAAACTTCTGTGAAGGATCTTACAGCTCCACTGAGTTACCCAACCTCTTGAGCAGGGGGACTGATGGAGGCAGTGTACATTGCGCTCAGAAGAGGATCACCAAAGAGAGGAATATTTCTGTACTTCTAAGGGAAGCTATATTGTCAAGCTAAT
Source organism: Cavia porcellus (assembly GCF_034190915.1). NCBI lineage: Eukaryota > Metazoa > Chordata > Mammalia > Rodentia > Caviidae > Cavia > Cavia porcellus. The sequence goes on from NW_026947493.1 coordinate 4,077,210, forward strand.
ACTTGACTGATACTGGCAGATGACATAATTGGTAGAGGAAAAACTAAAAGAGATAAGAGGCCTTACCCATGGCCCCCAAAAGGCCTGAGGATCCTGAACTACTACTACTACTGCTACTACTACTACTACTACACACACACACACACACACACACACACACAGAAGAGAGGGTTTAACTTTAAGACAGATCTTCCTTTGAATTAGTCTTAAACATCCAAAGGGAGCTATAACCAAAACTATATCTAAAAATAATAGTAATATTAAATTAGAAGTGAGACTAAATACAAAAGAGGGCTCCAATTACTGCATTAACGCCTGCTGATAGTCTCCACCTGGACCTATAACTAAAGCCATAAAATGTTTTGATTAACCATAAAATGTTTAATTGCATTTCATTTGTTTTTTAAAAAATTTTTATAACATTGTCCAGTGGGGGAACAAATGTGTTCCTTGACTGGGCCCAGGAGCCTTCCAAAAATATTAACCAAGATGCATGCTGGGTCTGTAGAAAACTGTCCACTTCTAATAAATCTCAGTTACCATGGTGGATATCTCCTCTACAGGGCCGTGACTGGATAAAGCTTCAAAATTTTATAGAACAGCTACAAAGTGGATCCTTTTAAAGCTTACATCAGATCTAACATCTCTCAGTAGCCAATAAATGAGAGTATTCATCAAGAGTCAGGAGAAGAATTATTCTCTGGCCACAATTAATACTCAGATATGAAAATACAGATCCTGAGCTACTCCAGACTCCTAAAACTGCTATGGTGAAAGATAACCATCATTCATATTTTCAGACTTGGGATGAGTATATTTGGCTAACATTTCCTATGGGGTAACTCAGTCAGCTAACACTCTTTTGTTAAGAACACAAACAGAAAACTATACTTATGACAAATAGAGCAATTCCACCCAAAATACAGGATGTATTCCTATCTAGGGTTGTATTCACACTGTTGTGTTAAGAGATAATGACTTGTTTGCTACTGGCTGGAGAGCACAGGTGGAATAAGATAGCCAGCACTAAATGGTACCTGGTGCTCTATACAAACCTATGGTTTTGATTGTCTCCAGCATGGTTAGGAAAATGTTGGGCTCAAGGTCACTGAGTTAAAAACCATAAATCAACCAGCTAGCTTCTGAGTCTGTGGCACCAATGGGACAGATAAGTTTTCCACTGATATGATCAGATAGCCACTATCTGTAGTCTCCAAATAGGACTTAAAAATGTCATGGATAGCACTGAATCTCTTACTAACTAATCACAAAACTTCTAAATTATACTACAAGAGTATTTTGTTACTAAATTCAGAAGTAAAAATGATGAACAAAGCTATTCTACAGAGCCAAACGACCCTAGATGTTCTAACTGCAGCTCAAGGTGGAACCTGTGCCATAATTAACACAGAATGTTGTGTGTGTATTCCTGAAAATTCTGCAGTGTGTCCTCTGCATTACATAATCTATGTTCACAAATCAGTGCAATATCAGACTCCTATCACAAGCCTTAATGACTTGCTAGGCGGCTGGTTCCTGAAACAGCCTGGTGGGAGAAAGTTCTTGTTTTTCTGGCTAGAATACTGTGCATTAGAATTGTTTTATGTTGTGTGATCCATTGTTGCTGCGTGTTAATGTATCCTATGCCCTTGCCTTCCTTTTCATCTATTGGAAATGTCTCTTCAAAAGATGAAACGCCATATTCTGTCTCCTCAATCAGGATGAGACTTTTGGCTCCTGGCTCATCAGAATTAAAACCCTTCCTCACTCTAAAGCAGTCACATGCTGTCAGGCCATCAAACCTTAAGAATGAGGGACCAAGCCTCAGGGGGACAGGGAACAAGGTAGGATACAAGAAATAAAAGTATGTAGTAAAGAGACAAAGATATTGGGATTTTAGGATTGTGCTTAGAAACTTCAGCTTCAAGACAGAGAAGTTATTCAATCCCTTTTCCTTTCCAAAAAAGTCACTAAAAAATTCCCAAAGCTCCTATTACAGTAAGACTGTAACTCAGGTCTCTAACACTGTTCTTTGTAACTGTAAATTGTTCTTGCCCATCTGAAGGAAGCAACAAAATTGGTGAGCAGCTGACCTCAGCCTCACATACTAGCCTCACATTCTAGACCACCTGTCTTGAATGTACCCCTTCAGTGTATCAAACTCCAGCCCACGATGGGTCTCACTTTCTCTGAGAACCCACACTCCACTCTTCATTGCATCCTAAAGATCTCTAATAAATTCTTTTTATGTCTCTTGCTGATGTGTCCTGAAAATTCTTTTCCTGTGACAGGAGTCAGAAAATCTGGAAACTTATTCTACAGAAAGGGTGGGATAGGTTCTTTATGCAGCCTGGGAGCCTCACAGACCCAACTTGGTGACAGAAATATTTAGTACCATGATCTACATGGTGTTCGCATGAGTGTATGCAGAAATAATGTGTACATTGAATTATACACATAGCAGTAATACATTTTTATGTACATAAGTTATTATTTACACACACACACATACACACACACACACATCAGGAAACAAAGCAAAAAACCCCCTAAAATACAAAAAAACAAAATGTAATTTCTACCGGGGCACCAAAGTATCTGTATCTGTACACTGAAAGGATATGCCAGCTCAAAGTATTTTACAAAACCAAATGAAACCCAGAAAACGCTCAAAACCAATTTCATGACTTTTAGAATTTTCTGCAAAATCAAGGCAAACTAAATTCTATACTGGAAAAGAAATTATACACTCTTTGGTGGGCCAAAGGACATGGGAATGTTTCCTGTCAATCAAATATAGATGATGTCAGAGAAAGCACAGGTTTCCATGTTGTAATTCCCACCCAGAATGGCAAGACCATGAGGGTGAAATTTAGCATCTTCAGAGGACAAGAAGATCAGAGAGGCTGAGACTGAGGCAGTGGCCAGCTGAAGACTGCATTGCTCTGTTATGGGAAACCTGAAAACAAGGTCGATCGAAATGCCTAGAAAAGAAAGAGCTACATTTCAGGTGTAGCCTGTGTATGAAAGAATAGGTCTTTTGTGCCTTATTTTTGTGTCTCCTCGACATCCTCTGTCCTGTGAACAGTTCACCCTGATGTCACTTGGGCAGTGAGGCTAATTCCCGTGCTCATCCCATCTCCAGTGTATCTTGGGCAGCTGTGTTCATGGATTGAATAGACTTGATAAAATCATCATCTTTATCTTTCCTGTGATGTTATAAAAATTAATTTTAAAAATATGCAATTTTTGGTTGTCTTGGATGTAAGTACTTGGCCTGGAAAGTCTTCCATGGATGGCTTGTGACAGGGGTGTTCAGAAGAAAAGGAGACCAAAGGCAGGAAGGAGATAATTTCCACTGTCATCTTTACAGCACAAGACTGACATTTGTAGCCTTTATCTGAGGAAGGAGCCTTAGTTTTCAATGAAGATTACCAAGTGCACTATGGTTTTGATTTGGCACTTTGGATTTCTGATTTGGGAGAGTGGTTTGCATTATTAACTGACTCTAGTGCTATTATCTAACAGCAGAAAAGCTGGCTAAGTTTTCATTCTGTGACAGGCAGAGTTCCTCACTGAGTACAGTTTGTGTGGGAGAGAAAAATACATACAAAATGGTGTTTTCATTATGCATCACATGTCATATTAATATTCAATGGAATCTAGATGCATTTTTAAGACTGCACATAGAGTTCTCTCCATTTTCCAAAGGGCAATAAAATGTTGGTAATGGAAGCTACCCTGCCTTTAATTACATAACCTTGCTTTTAATCAGAGAAATGGAGGGAACGAAAAAAGAAAAGCTTATCTAATTTTTAGGGAACAAGATATAAAGATACAATTCACAGAATTTGTCCTTTGACTTTATTGTAGTAGAAAAAACCAAGAACAGTGTCACAAAGAGTGGTAGCACCTGCCTTGTTTTTTTTGACTTCTACATTCATTCTTTAATCTCAAAAGCCCCGCTACCCCAGCCTTTGTGACTGTGATAGCAAGAAAGGGTCTTCTCTAATGACCAGCCTATTAACTGACATCACAGAACAGTATAGTATTGACCAGTTCACACCTGGCTTACATGGTGTTTTGAGCTCCTCTTTTACAAAAGAGTGCTAGTCTCTTAAAAATATCCCACTGCGAATGATTAGAGTTACAATATATCTATCCAAGAAGAGTTGAACTGGGCTATTAGCCTGGAATATCTTAAAATTGACAAAACAGTACTATAAGTGTTTTGAAGTTACATGAAATGTACTCTACCTTTGTGACTTTAGAGGTGAAAGAAGTTTGAAGAAGGTTGCAGCTCTCTGACAATTAGAGTAACTTGAGGACAAATTGCTCTCTCCTGTAGGTTAAGATCTCCCACTGAAGATTTTCAACCAGTTAATTGCCACTTTTCATAAAGTTTATAAGGGGACAGGGAGAATTAATGACAAAAATATGTCACAGTTCCTTCAGGACACTAGGATAATATGACTTTGAGTAAATTTTCTTTAGGAATTTCTACAACAAAGCTATACAATGTTTAGAAAATTTGAAATATAGGAAGAAGAGAAAAAAAATCAAATATATGCCTACTACTCAAAGAGGACTACTTTTCAGGAATTAATTTATGTATAGATTTGTGTTAGTTTTAAAAATAGTTCTGTATATTAATGTTTTTCTTTTTGTTTTCTGGATTATTAACTACCATCATAAGTATTTTCATGTATCATTAATTATTTAACATACCATTTTTATTGATAACGCTTCTTTAAATAAATAAGATTTGTCAGAACGCTTTCTGTGTGAAAGTTTAAATTGCTTTCACTTAACTACTTAAGTGGAATTGTAACAACATTATAAATAATATTATGCTGAGCAACTTTATTCATAAAATCTTTTTTGGTTTGTATGTCTATTTCTTGCTTCTCGTATTTGTGATTTTGTCTTATAAAGGTTTCCATGGTAATTATTAAAGTAAAGGAATTTAGATTTGTTAGGTTTAAAACTATTAAATGGTTTTATAGATTTATCTAATATTCAAAGCAATGTCAGAAAGTGAGCTTTTCACATAATATTCCTTCATTTTCACGATTCATATTTGCAACATTTTATTACATATACATTGGGCACATACTTTTAAATCATCTGTTCATAACTTTTGACAATTTATTTGGTGTCTTAAGGTTTCAAATATCGAAACCAGTATGTGCTTAAAAGGTCATATTCTTTATTAACTTCATGCCCCCATGATATTATATAGGCTTTTAAAAATTATAAGCGTATTTTTTCCAGTCAAAAGGCCATAACTTTCAATGACCACACTTGAAATGGCACAAACAAATGAAGATTAAGAATCATTAATGTAGATAGTACACATTTATATTTTTCCTGTAAAGTGTTCTGCAAATAATTTTCCTAATGTTTAGGGTTTTTTAATTTCAATTTTGCTTATTTTGTTGGTTGACTTCAATGTAGCCACATATTTTATGAGTGCTTCCATTGCTTCTAAAATATTATCCTTGTTTCTAAAATAATACCCTTGTTTTTCCAGAGAGTTAAGAAATATATACTTTTGTATTCTTCCAACTAAAAAATTCATTCACACATGTTTGAAGACATATGGAAGTGGCATCAGCACATTTTAAGTAGATTTCTATTTAATATTTATGGAATAATCCATTAAATGATTCATTTAAAATGCTCCAACTATACATACACTGTACTAGGAGGGCCTAGATATTTTATTTCCAGTGAAAACATCACTCACTTCACCACCTGGTAATGCTCTTGAATCAGATCACCCTCACCCTTAAGTGCCTTTTTTTCTTCCTGAGGTGCTGCTCAACTGTTTGCCAGATGGCATGAGTAAGCCAATTTAACATGCTCAATTTAAAAAAGTATAATCAAACTTAAAGAAAATAAGGTTAATCTTCTCGCAATCCAATGGCAAGTAGAAACAAAAAAACACACAGGATTTAGAGGTAGATTTCTTTTACATTGATGGGTACTGATTGGATTCATTTACAAAATATCAGGCCCTGAATACTCAGGGAAGGAAGTTTTTATGGGATTGAAATGGGGAGGTACAAAGGCAGACTATTTGGCTGTCTTTGACTGGTTCTTGCAATATGTATCATAGTTACTAGCTATGCAGCAGAGTGACCAGCTGTTTCTAGAAGACAAAAGCAACTGGAACTTTAACAGGAACTGTTACCTGGGAAGGGCATTTTCTGTTACAGTAGTTTTTTCACCAATTTCTATTTAAGGAAATTGTGATAGAGGGGCTAGAGTATATGAACATCAGTGTTTTTAGAGTTTTACATACTATAATTTAACTAGTGAACCTGAGGAGGAGGTTTATTTGCTCTACTTGAAAACACTTGTCAATATGGGCTATGCAAATCATTATCTATTTAGCACCACTGATAGTAAATTAGGAGGCATGATGGTAAATGAGCTCACAGGAACACAGGAAGACAAAAATAAACATTTTGAGAGGCATGGTAGACACAGACGATGGTGCCAGTTTGTATTTCAACTGTTGGCCACATTTCCTTACCTGCTTGACTGTTCTATTAAAAGCACTGCTAAATTATTTCTTGTTCTGCCTCAGAATGGTACGTGTTGTCTTTGTTAGAGTCTAAGCTTCTGGGAGGAAGGGAAAATGTCTCTGTAATCTATTAATGTGATACCTACACCTTTATTCTGTAACATTCAATATTGATTTCCTCAAGGCAGCAGTGATTCAGTAGGAAGGGGCAGAACTGTAAAGAAAACAGAAGATTCTCTTAATGTACCTGAATTTTGACTCTTAGATAGATTAGAAATGAGGATGGGTACTCAATGTGGAAAGAGCAGCAGGTCCCATCCACTTGGCTCCTACTGTGCAAACAATCTCTTGTTAAACTGTTCTTTGCCCTGCCCCACATGATAAGAGTCCAGATCAGTGTGGATCAGCTTACACTTTCCAGCAGGACAAGTCTCTCACTGAGTCCACTTTGGAAGATAGGAGCATAACTTATTTAGGGATTTGGTGAGATTTTTTTTCATAAATCTGTTGTTTCTTTCCTATTGTAGACTATATTCAGTATTCTTTAGTTTTTTTCTCCTGATCTCCAGAGTGTCTCACCCAGATTACAACTCACTACTCCCAGCCTCACTGTACAGAGAAGGAAAAAGTGAAACTCAGGAAGATTGAATGACTTGGCTGAGGTTAAAAAATGGGTCATCTTGATTGTGATATGGAAACCAATTCTTTTGATCATATCTCATAAGTTTCACTCTGTATGACTATGCCATCTGCTCTGTCTGATTCAATCCTGCCTTTTTTCTTCACATTTTCCAGCAGGATTGTGCCATCAATCTATTTTCAGTGAGAAGGGTGCCATTTGCTCTTATGTGGAGTGCTGTATTTTACTTTAGTATATCTTAAGTTTTGGGTTTTTTTTGACCACTGGCTATCCTTTTTATAGTGAATGTGCTTTTAATTTTATAGATACATTCTACTCAATACTCTATTTTGCTTTTTATTTACTTGGAGAAATAATTGGTATATCCTTCACCTTATTTAATTTTATCATGATAATTTAATTTTTTTCATTAAAAATGCCTTTCATGTTTATTCTTTGCCCTTTCTATCCCCATTGGTGTTTAACTCACTGTGGTTCTTGTTGGCCAACTATCCTGACTCGAGTCTGTCCTAAAGAGTACTGGAATATTCTATGTAAGCACACATTTTGTCATTTTTTCTTCTCAAAAGCCTAGGCTAACAAGTGGTAAAGGATTAACAGAGATATAAGATATTTACAAACTCAATTCTAACAATGAGTGTGGCAGAAGCAGTGATAATATAAGGCATGAGTTAATGACAGAGCTAATACGACTGCATGGAACATGGCCCAAGTGGTGGGGAGGAGAGGACCCAGGAAGAAACAGCAGCTCAAAAGGCATTGACTTAAGGGTTTCCCATGTAAACATCTTACACAATAATATTGGTTCTGAAATGGCCAGAAGGCCCTGCTGAGTCTGTTCCAGAATGTCTCTAGAAGGACATGCAGGAAAGACTTGCATCTCCATGATCATCTTTGATACTTGTATTCAGAGACTAAAATCCCCAAGCCATTTAGAGATAACATAAATGGTGGGATTGGCATGGGACGCTGCATATTTGTGAAGTAAGTTTCTTCAGGACGGTCAGGAATAGAAGGTCAGGCACAGATGGTCCCAGGATAGCGGAAGAGCCAGGTACTGGGGTTAGGAGGAACGTGTAGCAATGTTACACTGAAAGGAAGCCCACTGGATTCTGGGACTAGGACTCACAGCTTAGAACAGCACCACGCTGTAGCTTTTGACTTGAGAGAGAACAATAATTTGTGGGCACAAGTAATGGCAAGGTTATTATTAGAAACACACAAAGTGGCAGGAGCTCGTTCCACCAATGAAGACTAAGTGAGGGAATCAGTAGGGAGATTCTGAAAAATGGAAAGAACTTGAAGAGGTAGAGGAAGAGGAAATCTCAGTAATGGCTTTATCTCCAATCAAAGCACTCTTGTTGAAAATTGTTTGCTATTTTCTTCAAGTGTGAGAGGAATGATTTTTTTTTATGAAACAAATGAAACCTGTTTAACCCCTTCCTACTAGCTTGAACCATTGATGGTACATGCATGACTGTCTCATGGTGCAGCTTGCACTTGTTGACACAAATGGATCTAATCAATTCTATTAGTCTTTTTACTAATACAAATAATAAAAAAATCTGTAAATGCACTGAACCTACTCAGTTGCTTAAATCTGAATAATCACTCTCTAAATAAAAATTAATATTATTTATACCAATTAAAATTACTATATTAATCAAAAAATTTATTTCATCAAATTAAAAGAAAATGATTTTTGTGAATTTCTTTAAAATGTTTTATATATAAAAGTGGTTGATTTGCACACAATGCACAAAACACCATAATGCATTTTACTTTTTTTGTGAACACAACAGCATTCAATTTTGGGTTTTTTTTTTTGTACTGGGAATAGAACTCATGACCTTGTGCTTGCCAGGTAGGCACTTAAGCTGCTAAGCTAAATCCCCAGCCCTTTCTTATAATTTTTGATAGCATTCTCTTGCATGCATTTTTTTGCTGATCCTAAGTAAGATTCTAAAAAGTGGATTTTTTTTTTAGTAATTTGCACCTGTGGTATTTCTTCTAATTCTAGACTGTATAAATTCTAATTCTAGGGTCTCTAAGTTCTAACATGGGAATCTTATATGTACTCCATTGTTGGTGTATATAATATGTATTCGCAGCTGCCATATCCCAAGTAGCTGTATTGCAACGTTTTATACCATTTTAAGGATATGATGGCATGTGGTCAACTGGATCAACCAGATCAACTAGATCTTTGCATTACTGCAAATAAAAGACAAGATTGGATTTCATGTTTCCAAATTTTCCCTTGATCAATGTACACGTATGACTTTTACAAGTTGTTAGCATACAAAAGATTCTTTTATCAGTCCATTTAATGAATTTTGTACTAGAATGATTTTTGGAGTTTATGATTTTGCCTTTTTTTTTTTTTTTTGTCCTTTTCCTTTTTATCGGTACCAGGGATCGAACTCACGACTGCCTGCTTGCAAGGCAGGCGCTTATGCAGCTGAGCTAAATCCCCAGCCCCCAACAGTTTTTTTTTTTTTTTTGTCTTTTTCCTTTGCCATGTTTTTATTCTATCTTTGCATATACTGTTAAAAATTTTCGATTTGGCTGTATTGTGTAGCAAAATACATTCATCTTTGTGAAAGTTTTGTAGTAGGTGTATACTCAAATAATAACTATCTGCATGTAATGTGCAGTGCTCAGATAATAAACCATTCATTAATTTCAAAACATCATAAGAATGCCCATGCATCAAAGGGTTTGCTCTTTTTCCAGCACAGACATGTAAATCATAGGTGTAACCATTAAGCAAATATAATTTATATACTTAACCAGGTTCTCCGTGTTGGTCATTGGTGCCATCTTATATGACAACACACTGCTGACAACAGTGAGCATGCATGCTACAGGGGTTCTGTGATCCCTGTACCCACCACTCCCTGTGAACCATCTGGACCTGCACCAGAGATAAATCAAAGAACAACTGCTTCAAGGTGCTTGCTATTGCTGGAGCAGCCAATACCAAGGTAAAACAATCATAATCAGTAGTGATTAAGGAAACCCACATCTCCCTGGACTCCAGTACATCTGTGGAAAAAATAACCACATAGGATGTACCCCACACACTCTGTTGCCTCTACCACTCCCGTTTGAAATGGTAGAGTTACCCTAAACTCTCACCTCACTGGGTTCAAACTGATTAATCACAGCCAAAGATGCTACAGGGAAATTATACTATGGTACCTGGCTGTAAGTAAACTTAGCATTGCATAACAAATCAGTACCTAAGAGATATGTTTAGGGCAAAGTCACTTACTAAGAAGGCCCTCTCATAAGACTGTACCAGATGTGCCAACCTCCACATAAAGACATAAGAAATATGAAAAAACAAGGCCGTATGAGAGTCCCTAAAGTTCATACCTCCTGGTAACAGTACTAAAAATATTCAAGTGGATGAAACGCTGGATAAATAACTCAAAAGGATTTTTTCAAAGCTTAATGAGACCTGAGAGAGTATAGGCAAATGGTTAAATGAAATTAGGAAGACACGGCAGACTGTGAATGAGAAATTCAGCAAAGATATAAAGCTTTTGCAAAAGAATCAACCCACAGTCTCAGAGAGGGTTTACATCGTGGTCCAGTAGAGCCAACAGAGAGCGGCAGGGGACCCACGGAGGGGCAGGAAGGCTGCTTGAAGGGACGCTGGCCAAGGGAGGCCCGTACCAGAAGTGTTTAGAAAGGGAAGCCCAAGGGCCCTTTGTCCCTGGCACTGTTTATACCCCAGGTCTGGTGCACAGGGAAGTTGAGAAGCTGAGCACAGCCGGTGCCAGCCTGGTAACCACCTGGCATAACACCTTCTCCCTGGAAGAGGGAGCCCGGGAGCCTTTCCTTCAGAGCTGCAGAGCTTGGCACCCAGATCCCTGAGTTCTCCGCCCAAATCAGCGAAGTCTGTGGGCCACAGGTCTCACTAAACTTGTGAGCCAGGTCCCCTGGCAGGCAGACACACCCGAGTCTGGAGTCCGGTGCAGGACAGAGAGGGAGAGGAGTGATGTGGCCAGAGGAAGGTGCAGGGTGCTCTGGCCCAGGGCAGGGCAGAAACAGTTCACCTAAGCTTCTTGGGGCCGCTGCGGGTAGTGTGTTTGACCAGCCGCCCCCACTGGAGCTGCCTCTGGCTGGCCAGCGGAGGACCCCGCGCAAACACAGCGGCATGCACTCAGAGAGAAGAAAGAGAGGACCTCCAGGGCTTCCCTCACTGGCAGACAAGAGAAAAATCTAGCAGGGGGACAGCTCAAGCCTGGGGAGACACAGCCACACTTCCGCACAGAGCCTCCCAGGCCAGGCCGGCCTCTCCGTTTGTGAAGGCATCCTGATTGCAATATAAATAGGACTCAGAAGACTCTCTGTGTCCGTTTTCATGTCTGTGCTTTTATTGTCATTCAGTCTTTCTTTTCTCCTTTAGTTTAGGTTCTATGTGTGAAATGTCTGTATAAATGAAATGAAGACTAGTTTAGGTAGTGTCTTGCATGACTGTGTTGGTGTAACCATTACCGAAAACGTGTAAAGGTGATTCAACTGCAAGCTTTCTATGAACATATCAATTGGTTCTAACCATACAGCTTCCTGAATAGCCAACTGTAATTGTTTCCTCTCTCATCTTTTTCCCACCCATACATGTAACCTCTCAGATCCCTTCTCTACCAACACGCCATTTTAGATATAAAAATAATGCCAAATCATATCTTTTACTTACTATTATCTCTTCTTTCTCCTTTTCTCTTTCTTTCTGAGCTATTCTCTCCATTTTCTTCTTCCTTTTACCTTCTCTCAACCTCTATATTCCAGCATACCTATCATCAGTAGTACATTGCAATCTTTCAGGGTTACTAAAAATAAAGAATGAAATTGATCAAAAGGCTTTAATTTACATAATTGATCCACACAGTTGATTCTAACCCAAAGGACAGTAAGACTAAAAACAAAACAAAACAGCAACAAAAAAAACCCAAGCAAAACAAACAAACCTCAACAAATTGCAGTGAGGTGGTGAGGAAAAAGAACCTTTACCCATAATTGGTGGGAATGTAAATTGATACAACCAATATGGAAATCAGTATAGAGATTAAAATACTAAAAACAGAAATTCTATTTGACTCATCTTTTCTGGATATCTTCCCAAAAGTATTAAATAATCAGACCATGCTTATAGCAGCACAACTCATAAGAGCTAAATAAAGTGGCCTATGCGTCCATCACCAGGTGAATGGATAAAGAAAATGTGGTGTTTATACACAGTGGAGTACTACTCTTCCATAAAGAAAGATAAACTTGAGCCATTTGTAGGAAAACCACTGGATCTTGAGTCCATAATAATAGTTGAAACAAATGATTCACAGAAGGCTAAATATCATATGGTTTCTTTCATATGAGAAACACAAAATGTAATTTTAAGAGCAAAATAGTCTAGTGATATTAGGACAGAGAAAGAAAGACTCTGAGGAGATGGTAAAAGATTTGGGTAAGAAGAAAAGGGTAAAGTTGGGGAGGGAAAGGGGAGTAAAACGCACCAAATGTAATCTGCATCTATATGCATTCCACAAGATAAATATAATTTTTATGCAACACAAGTGTAGACTAATAAATAATTAAAAAGAAGTCTTGGAAATGAAGAGCTCTGTGAATCAGATAAAAATTTAGTTGAAATTCTCAACATCAGACTACATCAAGTAGAAGAAAGAACATTGGAACTTGAGGATGAGTCTTTTAAAATACTGCATTCAAACAGAAATTAAAACAACAAAGAATCAATAAAGCATACAAATCCTGGGACACCATTAAAAGGTCTGACATATAGGCCACTGGCATATTCAAAGGGGAATGCATAAAAGTGAAGCACAGAGAAAAACTTAATTAGTGAAATATTAGCAGGAAATATCTGTAAAGCATGCACTTCCATGTATAGGAGATTTATTTGTCCCTACTAGCCATGGCTAGAGATGATCCTTACAACATAAATTATAATCAAACTCTCAAAAATACAAGGCAGAGAAAGAGTTTTAATATCTGCAAGAGGAAATTGCTAAATGACTTTAGGAGCAAGCCCATTACACTAGTAACAGATTTCTCAGCAGGAACCAAGAATTGAGAATGCCATGGAGTGATGTTTCTATACATGAAAGAAAATAACTGCCTACCAACATTACAGCACAGGGCAAGGTTTTCCTTTAAAATAGAAGGAGAAGTAAAGATTTCCTAAAACAAGTAAAAACTAATGAAATTTATGACCAACTGATTTGCCTTATATAAGATCTTCAGAAGTCTTACACCTAGAAATGGATGCAGCTTACAGCAAGACAACATGTAATATTATAAATTACTTAGAAATGTAGATACACAAATTAGAAAGAAAAAAGAATCAAACATCATCAGTGTTGTAAATCATCAAACCACAAAATGAGAGTGATAAAAACAAAGAATGTTCAAAGATAAAAATCAACAAAATTATAGTCTCATGTCCATTCCTTTCACTATTAACTCTGAATGTAAATTGGCTTAATTCTTCAATTAAAAGGTACAGACTGGATGAATGAATTAAAAACTAAGACCCAGAGTTGGTGACATTTGTGGGTCATAGTGGAGAGAACAAGAAGCCAGCCCTTTCCTGTGAGTCAATGCCTTGCTTAGACTGTGGGAGTACAACCAGATGTCAGCCCCTTCCTGTTAGTTGATGCCATTCACAGGTTACATGGAGGAGAACAAGAATCCAGCCACTTCCTGTGAGTTGGTGCCATGTGCAGGCTACGGGGAGGGGAGCCAAACACCAGCTTTTCCTGGTACATGGGTTGGGAGACAAGAAGAGCCAAGGTTTCCGATCCCTCCAAGATTAACTGGCTGATCTGGCGAAGTACAGGCTGAGATGGTAGCTACTGATGTAAAATATGACTTAATGCTTGTAGTGTTTAGTGTTTCTCTGACTTTTGAGGCCTAAAGCCAGTAAGATGATCATTTATTTAGAGACTAACAACATGCAATATAGCTTCTAAGGAGTATTGCCTTCTGAAGGTGGTAGCCAGTGTTAATTCCCTATTATCTTGCTGTAAAGTACTGTATTGCTTTCATTGTTTTGTTTGGCTTGGTTTTAATTCTGTTTTGCCTTGTTTGATTTTGTTATAACTGATGGTATGGGCAGCTCCTTCAAAGGTAACAAGATGTATCATGGTAGCCATTTTGGATTTACTATTATTTTGTTTTGGAGTCCTGTATTTCATTCATTGTTTTGCTTTTATTGATCCTATTTGGTTCTGTTTTGTTTGATTTTCCTATGTCTGAAGGTATGGGTAGCTATTTTAAAGACAACAACAGGCATTATGGTAGCCATTGTTGATTTCTTATTATCTTGTTTTGATACCCTGTATCACTTATAGTGTTTTGTTTTGGTTGGTTTTATTTTATTTTGTTTGGTTTTATTATCTTTAAAATTAAAAATTAAAAAAAAAATATTTAAAGGAAAAAAAAAAAAAGAGTAGAAGGGTACAAGTAATATAGAATTTTGCCCAGAGAGGTGGAACTCTCTTCTTCATCTGGGGGCCAGGCTCCGGCTCCCTGTTGGGATGAGTAAGTCCAGCAGAGGCAGGGAACCCCATCCCAGCTCGGCAGAACTCTCTTCTTCACCTGGGGGCCAGGCCCAAGCCCATGTCAGGACGAGTAAGTCCAGCGGAGGCAGGGAACTCTCTTCCTTGCCTGGGGACCAGGCTCTGGCTTCCTGTTGAGATCAGTGAGTCAGGAAGGGGCAAGGAATTCCATCCCAACCTGGCTGACCTCTTTCCCTCACTTGGAACAACACTTGAAGCTCGAAAATTTAGGAAAATGACAAAACGAAAGGCCAAAATGCAATCTCAAACATCCAGCCCATCCCAAGAAAGCTTAGGAGCCATGTGCATAGTAGAAAATATATGCCACATACCTGAAATACCTGAAATAATAGTAACTGAAGGTGGGAAGCCTTAAAGGAATTCAAACTGGAAATAATCTCTCAGGTAAAAGAAGAAATGATAAAAGAAATGAAGGAGATGCTGAACATATCTAAAGAAGACACAGTTTAAAAAATTGGAGGAACTAAACAAAAAGATAGATTCCCTGGATGAACAATATAAGAAACAAACAGAATATATAAAGCAGATGCAAAGAGATATACAGGAAATGAAAAACCCCATCGAAAGTTGTAAAAACCACCTCAATGAATGTGAAGATAGAATTTCAGACCTCGAAGACAAGATTGCAGCCAGTGAACAGGAAAGGAAAGATCTTTTAAAAATAACAAGAAATGAGGAAATAACAATTCAACACCTGCAAGATGACACAAAGAGGAACAACATAAGGTTGATAGGGATAAATGAAAAAGAAGGGGACAGCATAAAGGATGTCAAGAGGATATTTAGAGAAGTAATAGTTGAAAATTTCTCAAACATGAGATTGGAAGCTGATATCAAGATCAATGAAGCATATAGAACTCCAAATAGCCATAACCAAAATAAAACTACACCCAGACACATAATAATGGCCATCCCAGAAATTGAACAAAAGAATAGAATATTAAAAGCTGTAAGAGAGAAAAGACAGATCACCTATAAAGGAAAACCTATCAGAATCACAGCAGACTTCTCAGCACAAACAATAAAGTCAAGAAGAGCATGGAGTGAAGTATTCCAGATCCTAAAGCAAAATGATTTCCAACCTAGACTGATGTACCCTGCAAAACTGTCCTCCAAAATGGATGGAGAAATACGATACTTCCATGACAAAGAACAGCTGAAAAACTACATAATCAGCAAGCCAATCCTGCAAAGAATACTGAAAGACAGCCTAGATACATTTAGGAAAAAACCACCAAACAAAGCAGACAATTAAACAGAACTGAAAGATAAAGATGCAACAGCAGAAAGATAACATGTCAACAGTAAACCAATATATAACAGTTATAACCATTAAGGTAAATGGTCTCAAAACACCAATTAAAAGAAACAGACTGGCAGAATGGATCAAGAAAGAAAATCCAACCATATGTTGTCTACAAGAAACCCATCTAACCCAAAAGGAAACCCAAAGACTGAAAGTCAAAGGATGGAAAACAATACCTCATGCGACAGGAACCCAAAAAAAAGCAGTGGTGGATATTCTGTTTGCAGACAATGTGAACTTCAAGCCAATAATGATCAGAAGGGATAAATAAGGTCACTATACATTGGTTAGGGGAAAACTCCAAGAGGAAGAGATAACTATCTTAAATATATATGCACCAAATTCCAGAGAACCCAGTTATATAAAACAAGTACTAACAGAAATGAAAAACCAAGTCAACAGTGACACAATTCTAATAGGAGATATTAACACACCATTGATACCAATGTACAGATCAACCAGACAGAAAATCAGCAAAGAAATAAAAGAACTGAATCGCACCTGTGAACAAATGGACTTAATAGACATATACAGAGTATTCCACCCAACAACAACAAAGCACACATTCTTCTCAGCAGTGCATGGGTCATTCTCTAAAATAGACCATATATTAATTCACAAAACATATCTAAATAAATGCAAAAGCGTTGAAATTACCCCTTGTATGCTATTGGACCATAGTGCTATGAAATTAGAAATTAATGAAAAAAGATACTTCAAAATTCCCACAAACACATGGAAACTAAATAACACACTCTTGAGTAACCAGTGGGTCACAGAGGAAATTAAAGAAGAAATTAAACACTACCTACAAGAAAATGAAAACACAAATACAACTTTCCGGAATCTGTGGGATGCAATGAAAGCTATCCTCAGAGGAAAATTTATTGCACTGAATTCACTCATCAGGAAAACAGAACAAATACAAATAAATAACCTGATGCTACACCTCAAACATCTAGAAAAAGAAGAGCAAGTCAACCAAAGCCGAAAGAAGAGAAGAAATTATAAAAATCAGAGCAGAAATCAGTGCACTAGAGACTAAAAAACAATCCCAAAAAATCAATGAATCAAAGATTTGGTTCTTTGAAAGAATAAATAAAATTGACAAGCCCCTAGCCAACCTTATTAAGAAAAGGGAAGAAAAAGCTCAAATTCATGCAATAAGGAATGAAAGAGGAGAAATCACTACAGACCCTACAGAAATACAGAAAATCATCAACACCTATTTCAAAAACCTCTACTCTCAAAGATTTGATAACACAGAGGAAATGTACAGATTCCTAGAAGCATATGAAGTACCAAAGCTAGGTCATGAAGATATAAAACTACTGAATAATCCAATTTCTATTAATGAAATAAAAAACATAATTAAATCCTTATCTACAAAAAAAGAGCCCAGGCCCAGATGGATTCACTGCAGAATTCTACAAGAAATATAAAGAAGACTTTATGCTGACACTCCTCAAACTCTTCAATGAAATTGAAAGGGAAGCAATCCTTCCTAAGTCATTCCTGGAAGCAAATATTACTGTAGTAGCAAAACCTGAAAACGACCCAACTGAAAAAGAGAACTACAGACCAATCTCCCTAATGAACACAGATACAAAAATCCTCAATAAAATATTGGCAAATATGATGCAGCAAATCATCAAGAAGACCATGACCAAGTGGGATTCATCCGAGGCATGCAGGGATGGTGCAATATACATAAATCAATAAATGTAATACACCATATCAATAGAGCCAAAAGTAAGAACCACATGATTATTTCTATAGATGCAGAAAAAGCTTTTAATAAGGTCCAACATTCATTTATGATAAGAACCTTGCAGAAAATTGGAGTAGATGGTCTTTAACTCAATATAATAAAGGCCGTCCAAGACAAACCAACAGCCAATATCATATTAAATGGCCAAAAATTGAAGGTGTTTACTTTAAAATCAGGGGGAAGATAAGGATGTCCCTTATCACCACTCCTATTTAATATAGTACTGGAAATACTAGCCAAAGCAATTAGACAAGAGAGAGAAATAAAAGGCATAAAGATAGGAAAAGAAGAAGTTAAGCTATCATTATTCGCAGATGACATGATACTCTCTATAGAAGATTTGAAAAACTCCATTGAAAGACTGCTAGATATAATAAATTCAGTAATGTAGCTGGATATAAAATCAATACTCAAAAATCGATAGCATTCCGATACACTAACAACAAAGTTACAGAGAGGGAAATAAGAGAAGCCACACCCTTAACACTAGCAACCAAAAAAATGAAATATTTAGGAATTACTCTCACGAAAGAAGTGAAAGACCTGTACAGGGAAAATTATAATACACTGAAAAATTAAATTGAAGATGATCTCAGAAAATGGAAAAACATCCCTTGCTCATGGATAGAAAGAATAAATATTGTGAAAATGATCATTCTCCCAAAACTTTTATACAGGTTCAATGCAATCCTGATAAAAATACCATCAACATATCTCATAGAACTCGAGAAATCACTCATAAAATTCATCTGGAGTGAGAAGAGACCTAAAGTAGCAAGGACAGTTCTAAGCAGCAAAGGCAAGGCAGGAGGTATCACAAGCCCTGACTTGAAGTTATACTACAAAGCAACAGTAGTAAAATCAACACGGTACTGGAACCAAAACAGAGCCGAAGATCAGTGGAATAGATTAGAAGATACAACCACAACTGCAAACACACTCAACTACCTTATCTTTGATAAAGGGGTCAAACATGTTCACTGGAAGAATGACAGTCTCTTTAATAAATGGTGTTGGAAAAACTGGCTCTCCATATGCCGAAAACTAAAACTAGACTCATGCCTATCACCATGTACTAAAATAAAATCTAAATGGATCAAAGATCTAAATATTAAAACAGAAACACTAAATCTATTGGAAGACAAATTGGGTAAAATCCTTGAAGACATAGGAGTTGGTAAAGAATTCATGAATAGGACTCAAACCACATGGGAAATACTTCCCAGAATCAATAACTGGGATCACCTCATATTAAAAAGTTTCTGCACGTCAAAAGAAATCACCAGCATAGTGAAAAGAAAACCTACAAACTGGGAAAAATCTTATTGAACTGCCCCTCAAACAAAGGAGTTCTGTCTAAAACATATAAAGAATTAAAAAAAAATCAGACCCCCAAAATTCAAAGACCCAATCCAAAAATGGGCATATGAGATGAATAAACAATTCTCAGATGAAAAAATACAAATAGCAAATAAATATATGAAAAAATGTTCATCATCATTAGTCATTAGAGAAATGCAAATTAAAACCACACTGAGAAATGCAAATTAGAGAAATGCAAATTAAAACCACACGCAGCTTGAGACCACACTCATAAGTGAAATAAATCAAACTCACATGTATTAATACCGAATAGTTTCCCTAGTGTAAGAAATGATAAGAATACATAAAAGGATGTGGTAATCATGATTCCCAATCATATTGGTTTGAAGCCATATAATGTTTTAACTCATTAATTGCAATGGTTTTGACCTGGGTTGTTCGATTTTAATATCTATGATAATACAAACAGCTATTTTGAAGAAAACAACACAATATGAAAGCTAGTGCTGATTTAATATCATCTTGTTTTGAAGTCCCATCAAACTGTGGTACATCTGTTTCCACTGGTTTTAACATGTTTTATCTTACTGTATTTTACTATATGCTATAGTATAAACAAAATTCTTTATAGGCAAAGAGATAATATAGAAACCGTTGTTCGTTTTCTATTAGCTGGGGCTAAATACCCTGTAATTCTTGCATACTCTTGAGTGGCTTCACACTGTCTTGATATGCTTGATGTTACAGCATCCGAAGTTACACTCAAATAATTCAAGGAAAGAGGCACTATGCCGACTACTATTATGTTAGATTATCTAGTGGTGAAACACAATGATGCTTGAATTGTTTGGTTCTGACCTGCGTTGTCCTGTTACAATGTCCTCTCTTATCTCAATCTCCCCCCTTTTAAAAAATTAATCTATTTTCTCTCATTTTTTTAAGTAAGGGAAAACTAAATTTAAAAATAGCGGGACATATTATAGTAACTTCCTTGGTTTTCCTATTAACCTGATTTGAACCCCAGTATTGTTCTCCCCATCTTGTTCTGTCTGATTATTCTGTATTCTATTTTGTTTGATAGTATCAAGTTTGAGGGTATAGGCAACCACTTTGAAGGCAGTAAGATGTACTATGATGCCCATTATGGTTTGACTATTATCCTTTTTTTGAAGTCCTGTAAGGTCTCCAGTGTAGATTTTATTGGTCTTTTTCTGTACTGCTTTGATCAATTTTATTATACCTGATGATATAGGCAACTCAATTTAAAAATAGCAAGAGGCGCAATCGTAACCACTTTTGATCACCTGGTATTCTATTTTTGCATCATGTACTATGCCCACCCTTCTGTTCTAACTGATTCTGTTTTGCTTAGTCACATTTGGTTTTATTCTCTTCAAAAAAAGTAAAAAGATGTGTGAGAGTAATAAAACCCAAAAAGTCTAATTGTTATTGTAAAAAAGAGAGGAAATGAAGGTGGCCTAAGGGATATAACCGCAAATATGTTCGAGTGTGTGAATGGAAAACCATATTACTGAGCTTTTGTTGGATCATTGAACAGAACTGTCTCCAATATCACTGTATGAATGTCCACTTTATATGCTTTAATTTTGTAATTTGGACAAGTGTTTCTGGGAAGATAATATGTAACCTATTAACTGGTGACTTCTTACTGTATATTTTTTTCTTGAAATTCTGTGTTACTTTTAACCCTTTTACTGCTTTGTTTTTTTAATGTCCTTTCTTTTTTCTCTTTAAATAAAAAAAAAAACAAGTAATACAGAATTTCGGAAAAATAAACAGTAAGAAATTACTAGTTAATAGATTACATATTGTCATTTTAGAAATAGCTGTTCAAGTTACAAAATTAAAGAATACAAAGTGGACATTCAAACAGTGAGACTACAAACAGTTGTGTTCAAAGATCTAACAAAAACTTGGTAATATGGTCGTCTATCTTACATACCTAAACACACTTGCAGTTGTGTCCTTTAGAGCACTTTCTTCTCCTCTCTTTTTTACAATAACAATTACACATTTTGGGTTTTACTACTCCTGCAGTTCTTACTACTTTTTTTTGGAAGAGAATAAAACCAAATGTGACAAAACAAAACAGAGTCAGTCAAAACAAAGGATGGACATAGTATATGATGTAAAAATAGAATACAAGGTAATCAACAATGGTTACCATAATGCCTCTTGCTACCTTAAAAAGAATTGCCTGTATCATTAGGTATAATAAAATTCAACAAAACAGTACAGAACAAAACCAATAAAACCTATACATTGGAGACATTACAGGACTTCAAAAGAAGATAATAGTCAAACCAGAATGGGCATCATAGAGAATCTTCTTGCCTTCAAAGTAGTTGCCTATACCCTCAAACTTGATACTATCAAACAAACAGAATAGAGTAAAATCAGTCAAAATAAGATGGTGAGAGCAATACAGGGCTTCAAATCAAGTTAATAGGAAATCAGAAATGTTACTATAATATATCCTGCTAATTTTTAAAAAAAATTTCCCTTAATTAAAAAATAATAAAAAATAAATTTAAAAAGAGGGGGGAGATTGAAATAAAAGAGGACATAACAACATAACAATACAGGTCAAAACATAACACTTTAAGCAAAATAAGATAACCCAACTTACCATAGTTACCATAGTGTCTCTTTCCTTGAAATATTTGAGTATAACTTCATATACTATAGCATCAAACATATCAAGACAGTGTGAAATCATTCAAGAGGATGAAAATATTACAGGGCATTTAGAACCAGCTAACAGAAAACATAGAGCAATATCTAGGAATTCTAATATCCTATTGGCACCAATGGATAGATTGTCAGACAAAAATCAGCAGAGAAAGTGCAGAATTAAACTACAATATGAATCAAATGAATTTAACAGACATCTCCAGAACATTTACTATCAAATGCAGGATACACATTCATTTCATCAGAGCATGGAACTTTTTAATCACTATATACTGAGTCATGAAACACATCTTTTAGAAAAATTATACTGATATCCTGTATCTTTTTTGATCAAATAGAATGAAACTAGAAATCAATGGCAAGAAAACTTTAGAAATTATATGAATAGATGGAGCATAAGCAACAATATTTTTTCTTTTTGAGACACTAGGCAATTCAGGTGGACTTGAACTCACTTTGTAGCCCAGGTTGGTGGCAAACTCATAGAGTCCTCCTGCCTCTCCAGTGCTGGAATTACAGGAATAAGTGCCCACGCCTGGCAACAACAAATTTTTGAACAAACCATGAGTCATTGAGGAAGTTAGAGAGGAAATTTTAACATACCTTGAATCAATCTAAAACTGAAACAACTGAAAACCTGTGGGATGGCATCAAAAATGGTAATTGTTAAGCAATGAGTACTTACAGAAAAAAAGTAGAATGATTTAAAATAATCTATTGATATATTATAGAACAGTATGCACAAATCGTATTTAGCTATTAACTTTACCTCATTGAATTCTATTCTCAGTTCAACTGGCAAAATGGTAAGATTGTGTCATTACTATAATAAAAAACACATGGGTTCCAATTTAATGATAGAAAAACCAAAATCCTTATGAAAGTGTGAGGCACTGCTTGAAATTGCCCTTTTTTACCCCTCTGAAATGATAGCCTGCAGCTTTCAAATTCATTCACTCCTGCAGGAGACTATCAGATTATTAAGATTTTGTTATTTTACATGGCAAACAGAAATTCCCAGGTGTAAATTTTGAGATAGGGAAATTATTCTGGATTATCAGGTAGGCTCAGTGTAGTTATGGGATTCATTATAGAAGGAAGATGGGAAGTTCAGATTGAGAGAATATGTGACAATAGGTAGAGCTAGTATTGCTACCCCATGAATCAAAGAATAGAGGCAACTGCTAAAGCTGGACAGATTAACAGGTCTTTCCTTTAAGTCTCCAAAAACAAAACAGTTTTGTCTACACCTTGATTTTAGACCAGAAAGAACCATTATTTAATCTTCTGAATTCCAAATTGTAAAATAAAAATTTATGCTACTGTTACAAATATTTTATTTCTTTTTGATTTTCACAGAGACCCATAGCTAAGTGTTTGCCTTGAGACTAAGGATTTGTACTCTTCAGCAATGCTGAAACTGTTAAGACTAAGTCTTAGAGGTGAACTAACTACATAAAATGGATATGCGCTTTTTGGGAGGTCAGGTATGAAATCTTACAGATTAATTCTAAAATGCTCCCCCAAAGTCTGAAGTGTTCATAGGAGAAACCTGGATGGAAGAACTGTGTCATTAGAGGTACAACCATGAAAGGTATAACCTTGTTCCCAGATCATCCCTTCTCTCTTGGCTTCCTGATTACTGTGACCTGCACTAGGCCCTTCCATCATAAGACTTCTGCCTTCCAGCTGGATGATCACAATCTGAATCCACTGCAATTATAAGCCAAAAGCAAATCTGTGCTCTTTTACATTGTGAGGGTTGGGTATCTTGGGTCAGAGATGGGAAAATGACTCACACAGAAGATACGTAAGGACCCACACACAATGAACTGCCTTTGATTCACGCTGCACAATTTTGCTGTAGGCCCACTGAAATCAAC
Source organism: Cavia porcellus (assembly GCF_034190915.1). Taxonomy (NCBI): domain Eukaryota; kingdom Metazoa; phylum Chordata; class Mammalia; order Rodentia; family Caviidae; genus Cavia; species Cavia porcellus. The sequence goes on from NW_026947493.1 coordinate 4,100,990, forward strand.
AGTGATAAATCAAGATAATGGAGAGTGCTGCAGAAGAGGCCCTTTGCTTATCAACTTGACATTGTTTCTGTAAGAGACAATGAATGTATAGTGACTGTTCCACAAATTCTCTGGCTTCATTTTCTTTCCTCTCTTGCAGTTGGTTTTCACAAATAGACTACAAGTTCCAGAGACACGTCATTTCTGGGTGGAGAAACTTAAGATGTATATACTTTTTCCATATCTCTCTTCTGTTTCTATGATCAGGAGCACATTGTACCAGGAGGGCAGAGCTAAAGATGGAGCAGCATTGCATGAACCACAACAAACCTTACCATAAGGAAAACTAAAATTCCAGGACTTTCTTATTGCAGCGCACACGCTTAATGGAAAAGGCAAATTCTGGAGGCAGTTGGATTGCAAAGTGTTTAACTTCTGAAAGCTGGAAGTGAGCATTGTCTTTTACAAACCTCTTATACATCTATTTTTCAGTACCAGAATATATCCACTGATTGACAACAAATCTACCTGCTCAGTGTGCTAACAATTTTTAAAAGTGGTGGTAAATATCATGAAAAGATTGTTCATTTACAGGATGAGAGCTAGAACAAGATGTCAGAGCATCACCTTTTATAATCTCAGCTGGGGACATGAGTGTTGCATGACTCACATTTCTTGGCAATTTGCATGTCTGGAAATGACTATAAAAGTTCTGCCCATATTGATTTGAGATCTACAAATAGGTTGCAGTAAGTAGGCAAATTCACAAATATGAATCTGTGAATAACAAGAGCTACTGTATAGGCACACACAGGCACACATACAAATTCCAAGAAATTTACTTCGATGTGTGTGGAAATAGGCAAGTCTGAAATCTGTAGGGCAGCCTGGCAAGCTGGAAACTCCACCTAGAGCAGAGTTGGCTCTGAGACAAACCTGATATCAGAATTACTGGTGCTTTCATGATACTACAGTTTCTTTTTTTTTTAAATTTACTTAAAGAAAGACTGGTGAAAACTGGTGAAAATAATACATACTTTCAAAGAAAAAATAAACAAGAAATCACTAGTTGATGGTTACATATTGTTCTCTTACAAATAGTTGTTCAAGATACAAAACTGAAAAATACATAGTGGACATTCAAACAGCAAGACTGCAAACAGTTCTGTTCAACTATCCAACAAAAACTTAGTAATATAGTTATCAATCCTATACACTTAAACATACATGCAGTTATCCATATCTTCATTTATGTTGATTAAACAAACCAAAGCAGGCTAAAATCACTCTGAACAAAGAATAATAGTATTGCTGGATTTCACATTATGACACTACAGGATCAGCACTGGGTACTGTAGTGTCTCTTTTTCTTCAAAGTAGTTGTTCATTTCATCATGCATTATAAGACCAATTCTCACAAACTGTTTATAGATTCTATAAATGCATGAGTCTTAACATGTATTTCTAACCTTTCTTACAGTTTCTTTCTTAATGTCTTTGAGCAGATTGCAAGGGGCCCAACCAAACCATCATAGGTTGTCTCCTTCACTGAAAGTCAGGTAAGAACAGATATGTTAACCACATCTACAAATCATTTTCAGAGCAATACTTCAGTTAGCATCTGATGGAATAACTACAACTAGAATGACCAAAGCTGACATATAAAGCTAACCATCCCAGTGAGTATATTTTGGAGAACCACAGAGGATTTAAAGTTGAAATGACAATATTGAGGGTTTGGGGGTGCCTTATTGTTTTGTTTTAAATATAACTTATTTTTAAGGATATTGTAATGGTTGATATATTGTGTGAACTTGATAAGTGCAGAAGACTAACTAAGTAACTCAACAGTTCTACATTCTTGGGTGTAGAGGACTGATCCTTACCCCTCTAGGATGTTGTCCATTGATTCAACTTGAAAAGTTCAGATGTTTAACTAAGTGACTCAGCATGCCAGGATCCTCACTTTGTAAGCATCCTGAGCCTGTGCAAGAGAAGGGCAGGGAGGAGTTGTGAGTGCTATGTCTGCACTGGTTGGGAGGGGGATGCCCTGTACACAACATAAGGGAGGAAAAGAGGCTTGTTTATCCCACTTTTGCTCTGATTTTACTGTCTCCCCTGCCTTGAACAGTTGTCCCCTTCCCTCATGGTGTCCACTCTGTTTTGGAGCTACCTGATTATAAACTGAAACCTTCACATACTGGAGCTAAATAAATCTTTCCTTCCTTAATTTGAGGTGTTGGGTATTTTGTCTTAGCAACCAGAGAAAAGTAACTAAGACAAACATCATGAAATATTTAAGGATGAAAATTAAGAAGTCTAATAAACTAGACAAAATAAGTCTAAATATCTCAATGGTTATGAAAAGGAAAAATTAAAATTTTAAATAGAAGCCTGCCAGAATGCCACCCAAAAACTAAGCAGACATGTCCAGATAAGCCTGATAACAGAATACTCCTTTCTTTATGTCAGTTTGTCTATCAGGTGGCCTCATAATATAACTTCATCATTCTTTTATGCTTCTCATTGATATGTACTTAATGGTCAATGAGCTAATTGTAAATGAACTATAAAATTTTGTCAAAATTCTAACCCAATTGCACAGCTTTGCAAACTTCATCTGCACTGTGCTTCTGTGTACCAGCTTAAATAAAGTGCTCTTTTAAAGAAATCTTGCCCCTCAATTTTTGATTAATATTTTGGGGCCTTGTTTTGGGGTACAACAGCCAGAGGTTACAATGTAAAGTTCATAAACCTGGGCTCCTTTTCCTTATGAGCTCCAAATTCTATCTGTTGTCTGCACAGTGTCAGGAAACTAACTACTTGGCTGCCCAGATGCCTGCCTGGCCATCCTTGCCCCTGTACAGCACATTCAAGAGTGAAGAAATGCCTTGGGACTTGGAAAGTGAGCCTACTTCTCTCCGTCTTTTGGGGATGGGGGAGGGGAGAGGTCACTGCCCCTCCTGTTATAGATACCTCGTCAGTGACCTGCAGGTTCAGGCTACTAACTCCAGAGCCCTGGAGTCACACTTTTGCCTCCTCCCACTATTCTAAGGCATGAAATGCCTCCTGGGAAACAGTAGAAAAGCAGCCCCTTTCCCCTGGGTGACTCCGATACCCTTCAGTATTGTTCAAGGTTGTTTTTCATTTCCTCTCATACTTTTTTGGTCTTTGTGTGAGATGTTTTATTAGTTTCAAGTTTTGTTAGTTTCAAGTTTCAGAAACAGGAGACGTCCACCTTTATTCTTCATCCCCTAATTTAAATATTATTTTTCTTTCACAAGACCAAGGCTTACACTTATCCACATGCCTTCTTTGATCACCTTTCTTCTGGGATTAAGTTTCTAACTCTATTGAGATGTCATTGATATAAAAGTTACATGTTTTAATGTCTACATCTTTATGAACTTGGACATAGGCATACACTTGTGATATATCACAACCAAGGTGGAAAATATATCCACATCGAAATATTCTCTTGTGACCTTTTGTAGTAATAGTAGCTGTTATTATCATGAAGTTTATCCTATTTAACTTTTTTTTTTGTATTTTTGAGACAGGGTTTCACTATGCAGTTGTAGCTGACCTTGAACTCACTTTGTATCCCCGGCTGGCCTTGAACTTGAAGAAGTCCTTCTGCCTCAACTTCCTGAGTACTGGGATTCAGGTGTGCACTACTACACCTGGTTCTCTTAACATTTTAAAGTGCACAATATCATAAAGCTAACTCTAGGTACTGTGTTGAGTAGCAGATCTCTAGAACTTATTCATCTTATAGATGATTAAAGAATGATTTTCATTTGTTCTTTGGCCCTTTGGTAACCACCATTACATTTTCCACTTATCTGAGGGAGACTATTTGAGATTCTATATGTAAGTGGAATCCAATCTTTATCAACTCATCTGTAAAAGGACATTTGAGTGGTTTCCACACCATGGCTATTGTGAATAAGGCCACAATGATTATGGAACTGAAGTTTATTTCTTCAAGATTTTAACTAAAAATCTTTGGCATGTATATCTAGAAATGGATCAAATGTAAATTATGTTGAATTTTTTGAGTAATCTCTCTACTGTTTTCTATAATGCTGCTCTAACCTGCATTTCCAATAAAAAATTTTAAATGTTCAAATTCCTCTACATTTTTGTTCAAATGTTCAAATTCCTCCACATTTTCCCTTTTTTGTTGATCTGTTATTTATTGTTCTTATCAAAACATATGAGCCTGTATTTCATTGCAGTTTTGATTTGCTGGTGATGTGTAGTGCTAAGCACCTAGTAGCTGCTTGTGTGTTTTCTTTGGAGGAGGGGATGGCTTTATTTCTTATTGAAGTGCATTGTTTAACCTTTTAAAAAAGTTTTCAGTGGATCTATTGTTATCACACTTCCCATTTTGTCTTATTTGAAAATGTCATTTTGATGTTCTTTAACAAAAATTGTCAATTAAATAATTCTTGACTCACTATTTGGTCTTAACAATTCAAAAATATTGCTATATCTCATCTTGAACTTACATTTTGCTGTGAAGTAATTAACCCCCAGTCTGATTAGTGCTCATTTTAAATTATCAGTATTTTTTTCCTCTGAGTGCAATTAGGAGCTCTGTGTGCACGTGTGTGTGTGTGCATGCGTGTGTGTGCGTGTGTGTGCATGTGTGTGTGTGTGTGTGTGTGTGTGTGTGTGAGAGAGAGAGAGAGAAAGAGACACAGAGACAGAGACAGAGAAAGAGAAACACTTGGTCAAACACAATAGCAATTTTCTGAAGGTTTGTTTGTTTTTTATTAATGAAATGTCTTCAATCATATACAAAACGAATGTGAAAAGTACATTGTGCTTGTTACTGTTCTCAATCCTCTAGCTTGACAACTCTCAGCTTTATGTTATTTATGTTGTATCTTTTTTAGAGGATGAAACAGAATAAAACCAATGAAAACAAAACAGTGTAAGAGATACAGGACTTCAAAACATTTGGAAATCAACAATAGTTACCATAATGCCTCTTGTTGTCTTCAAAGTAGTTGCAGATATCTTCAGACATAGTAAAAATCAAACAGAACACAATAGAATAGAAACAATAAAAACAAATCAATGAATGCAATAAAGGAATCCAAAATAAGCCAATATTGAATCCAAAATGGCTACCATAATGTCTTTTTAAAAATTTTTATTTAAAGAAAGAATAAACAAAACAGAAAAAGAGTAGAAGGATACAAAATTTCAAATAAAAAATAAACAGTAAGAAATCACTAGTTGATAATTATATATTGTCCCCTTACAAATAGTTGTTCAAGATACAAAACTGAAAAATACATAGTGGACATTCAAACAGCAAGACTGCAAACAGTTCTGTTCAACTATCCAACAAAAACTTAGTAATATGGTTATCAATCCTATACACTTAAACATACATGCAGTTATCCATATCTTCATTTATGTTGAGATTAAACAAACCAAAGCAGGCTAAAATCACTCTGAAAAAATAATAATAGTATTTCTGGATTTCATATCATGACACAAAAGGATCAACACTGGGTACCATAGTGTCTCTTTTTCTTCAAAGTATTTGTTCATTTCATCATGCATTATAAGATCAGTTCTTATAAACTGTTTATAGGTTCTATGCATGCATGAGTCTTAACATGTATTTCTATGCTTTCTATATTAGAGGGAAAAACAAAACAAAGCAAGACAAAAAATGTTCCTATAACCACATGAAATGAAGAAGTCATATAAAACCACAGTACAAGGTGTTCTACAATGATTACTGTGTTGTTTCTTGTTATCTTCATAGAATTCTCTATTACATCAGGAATAGTATAATTGAATATAGCAGTACATAACAATACTAATAAAAACAAAACATTGTAGATAGTGTAATACTTCAAAAGCAGGTAATAATCAAACCAGAATTGGTATCATAGTGAATCTTGTCGTCTGCAGTGTAGTTGCCTATACACTTAGACTTGATACTATCAATCATAACAGTTTTGAATAAAATCCATCAATACCAAACAGCAATCTAACAAACCACATTCAACCAAGATCAGTCATGGTAAAACAGTATAAGTGATACAGAGCTTCAGCATAAGTTAATAGGGAATTAAGGATGATTACCATATTATATCCTGCTATTTTTGGGATAGCTGTCTGTGCCCTCAGATCTAGTGCAAGTAGACAAACTGGGACAGAATATAATCTATCTAATCAGAGCAGTGTGAGTAATGTAGGCTTTAAATCCTGATACACTATTAACAATACCCTCTGCATTCTTTTTTTAGACTATTCCTCTCTTCTTACTCCCACAGAGTGCACTGTGCACGTGGTTCCAAACTTTCTGCTTCCTGGACTTGATCTCAAATTGTATTCCTTAACCCTCAAAACCTGTCTTTCCAACCTATGCAGGTGCTGGTCGAGTTGCCCCTATTACTCTCTGGTTCCCTGTCACATAGAGCATTGTTTTCTCATATTTGATTTTTGGTCTGTAACTCTTTTTCCAATTAATTATATTTTGTATATAGAGCATCTTGGTGGACCCTGCCTCCTGATCTACTCTGCCTGTGTTTGTTTTTTCTTTTCTTTTCTTTTTTAGTGTATCAAGGCCATCTATTTTAGAGATTATAGCCAATCTTCTCTGCCTCATTTCTGTTGTGCTCTTTTTCTGCCATTAGTTGTCTGCTTTTCTCCTTCATTCCACTTTCTGCTCCATTATTGAGGCCTCTCTGCCACTGTTCCTGAAATCCTGGTAGTTTTTCTCTCTTTAGAATGTCCTTTAGTATTCTCTGTAGGGTTGGATTGGTGGTCGTGAAGCCCCCCAGTCCCTCTTTGTCTTGGAAGCATCTTATTTCTACATTAATTTGTAGAGACAGTTTTGTAGGGTTCATCAATCTGGGTTGGAGGTTATTTTCTTTCAGGGCTTGGAATATATTGCTCCAAGTTCTTGATTTCATGGTCTGTGTAGAGAAGTCGTCCATGATTTTGATGGGTTTTCCTTATAGGTGATCTGTTTCTTTTCTCTTATGGCTTTTAATATTCTGTTCTTGTACCGAATTTCTGGGATCTTGATTATTATATGTTTGTGTGTGGCTCTGTTTTGGTTGTAGGTGGCTGGAGTTCTGTTTGCCTCACACATCTGAATGTCATTTCTTATGCTTGGGAAGTTTTCTTTTATTATTTCTGTGAATAGCCTTTGTAGTTCCTTTGTTTGTACCCCTTCTTCATCTTTCACATTCTTTATTTTTAAATTATAGATCACTTTGTCATCTTCTAGCCTTTCTATTGTTACTGCCTGTTTCCTTGTTATTTTTAAGAAATTTTTCCTTTCATGATCCCACATTGCAACCTGTCCTCCAGTTTGGATAATCAATCCTTAGTTTTGCCAGCTTTCAATGTTTTGTTGTTTTTTTTTTTTTTTTTTTTTTTTTTTTTTACTTACTGGTAATCTCTTTGAACCTGCTTCATACATTCTAGATTTTCTTTATATTCTTCATTGAATGTTTCTCTCCTTTTTTGTGCTCCTCCATTCTTCCATCTGTGTTTTATTGAGAAGTGCTTAGCATTTCTTTTATTAATCTTTTTATGTTTTGCTTTACTTGAATTAATGTTTCACTTTTGAGCTCATCTATGAGGTCCCAAAGATATCTCTTTATGTTCACTGATGCCATGTCTGATATTGCATGTTTTCTGCCCTCAGTCTCTTTTGTATTTGCCTCTCCTGGGTCAATGTTCTCAGGGTTGGGGGCTGGGGACTTTTACTTGTTGCTTACTCTTCTCACGCTTCTGGTTTCTTTCATATACACATGTAGAGGAGATCCCAGTCCTTTTCCTTGCTGGTTAAGGTTCTTCTGAAGTGTGCTGTCTAGAGTTTTCTGCCCTCTCCAGTTTGCTATTGGTCACTGAGGTGCAAGCAGGGTGGCGTATGCTGGCCCCTCCCCTCCAGGACAGACAACCTGTGTGGGCTTTCACTGCATTAGTGAGCACTGAGCATAAGGAATTGGTTTGGGCTGACTTATTGAGTCCTGGTCAGATTCACGACACAGACCAAGCATATCCCACTAATCTGGTCTGGAAAGGGAACAACTGACTGAAGTCACTGCTGTTCCTTGTTTCTGCCCATCCTGCTTGATTCCAACATGTCATCCAATTGGTTGTCCCTTTCCAGTGGGAGTATCTGATTCCCAGCACTCACTACGGGTCAATGCAGGTCCCTTGCCTGCTGGCCCCATTCTCTGTTGGGCTCGCCGACCTCCAACTTCAGCACAACTATGATTCTAGCCAGTTGCAGCAGCAACAGCGGGAGTTCTGTCAGTTCAGTCAAAGCAGCGGGAGTTTGGTTTGCTCAGTGAGTCACAGCCACACAAATTTGGGCACTGCAGTGAGGGTACCATGGCCAATAATCTTAGCTGCTCCAATGGTAGCCTCTGAACTGCATGTTTGACCAGTTCTTTTCCCTTTAGTTTCTTCCTGGGTCGAGAGGATCCATCTCCTTCTGTCTAGACTTCCCCATGATGTTTTATTCTGGTCTCTGAGTTGTCTGTCTCAGGGAGCCTCTGTATTCTGCTGCTTATCTATCTGCCACCTTTAGCTCCTCCCCCACTAATATGTCTTGCTATCTTTGAAACAGCTGCTCCTGCCATCAGATTCAACATAATTAAACAAAACAAAAAAGAACAAAACCTGGCTGGGTATTTAGCTCAGTGGCATAAGTGCCTGCCTGGCAAGTGTGTGGTCATGAGTTTGATCCCTGGTGTACCAAAAAAAAGAGAGAGAGAGAGAGAGAGAGAGAGAGAGAGAGAGAGAGAGAGAGAGAGAATAAAACCCAACCCAACAGAACAATGGAAATGATATAGGACCTCAAAGCAAGACCATAGGGAGTCAACAATGGCTGCAACACTCTGAAGAACATCCCCCTAGATGTCACACTGTGTACCATTATCCTCTGAATCTATTGTCAGACCACTGGCCCCAGGCCTGCAATGTCAGTGAAACACCAAAGTAATACAGGCATCCAATTGCATTTCACCTTGGTAACTATCATCACAGCCTGTGTTTCTCTGGACAAGCTTGCTGGTTACTGTGGGAGGGAGGGATTGGTACTTCTTGTATTGCCAGTCCACATGCCAGATGGGGTTGGGGCCTGACTTTTTCCAGTCCAGTGGTGGCCCACACATTGCACTGGTTCCCAGACTGGGCTTGTTTACTAGTCCATATTGCTTCTTTATTTATTTTAATTGGTTTGAGAATCTCGGTGTTTTCTGAATCTGCGGACAACAGATAGATTTCTTCTATCTTTCCTGGACAAATATTAGCTGCTGTCACTCTGCATATCTTTTACTTTCCTTGTTCTCTTCTTCTGAGATAGTTACTAGACAATTGCCTTTTAAACCTTAGTTTCTATTTTCATATCTTTTCCCAATGCAATGTTCTCTATTCAGTTGTGTTTAATTCAGTCTAGCTAACTATTGAGTTTTTTCTTTCAATTATATTTTTAGCCTTGTAGTCTTATTTTCCATTTACTACTATCATTTTCTAGTACTGGGGATTGAACCTAGGGCCTAGGTGTCTTAGACAGTGCTTTACCATGGAACTACCTATCCGATCCCTAATTTTGCACTTTTTTAAATAAGCAAGTTAATTGCTGAAAGGGTTTTGGCTTAAAAAACCCTTGTTTACAAAATACTTATTAAGAGCACAAAGTCTCTAGCCAAATTCACTAGATTTGGATTATAGCACCACAATTTATCTTGTGAGGCTTTAGGTAAGATTCTTAACTTTTCAAAACCTTATTTTCCTCAGCCATAGCCTTTTATCACTGGTTTGTGAAGCTGTTCAGGAGGAAGTAACAGAATACTTACCAATGACATTTGGGAGAGTTCCAGACACAAAATATCTATTGTAAAGGTGTTTTTCCAATAAAATATCATGTTTGCACTTGTAAGATTTTTGAGAATTTGTTTTTGCATTCAATTTTATCATGCCAATCACTGAAATTTTTGTAGTTACAACTATCATGCTTTTTAGTTGTGTTGTTTCATTAATGTCCTCCTGCTCACCTGCGTATCTCTGAAACATCATTTTTGTTGTTCCTGATGGTCATAGCTTGTGTCTAGATGTCCCCTTAAAACCTCATGTGGACACAGGTGGGGCTTTTGAGAGGTGGCTGGATCTAGAGTGCGTGATGCTAGGATTAAATCAGTTCACTGATGGGTTTCTGCATGGCTCTATGCATGGATAATGGAAAGACTCCCTTCCTGGGTGTGTTTCCTATCCTAAGGGTTTGTAGCCTGGATAGAAAGAGGGCTGCTATGACATGTCTTCTACGCTGTTGCCCTCTGTCTGCCATGAACTGCTTTTCCTCTACAGTGCTCCTCTGCAGTGCCACCTTGCCCTGGAGGCAGATAACTATGAATTAAAACCTCTAAAAACTGTGAGCCAAAAACCCTGCCCTCCTTTAACTATGATTGTAGGATATTTTGTCTCAGCAATGAGAAAAGTAAGTGATACACTGACTAATCTTGGTTTCTAAGAAAATTGAAAGCTGGATTTAAAGGTATATCCCTGAGTCTGTTTTGGATCCACTGTGATTCACAGGGTGCTGTAGTCCTTGCATAGTTTAAGGAAATGTTCCTATTCAAAATCTCAAAACCAATGTGAGCACACAGGTGTTTATCAATTCTCTCTGGAGAATATTTCCCAAATGTATGAGGGTGAAAGAGACACAGTCACTTGCACTTCTCATTTGCTGTCTGAAAGTTTCAATTCTAATCTACTCTCTTACTAAGAGTGCAGGTTTTAAGGGTCCTAGGTCTGGGAAGTGGTCCCAGAGTGCAGCCTTTCAAGCTGCATGGGCCCAAGATGCCGTCTTCTGTCCCTAGCATTAACAGTAGAAGCCCTCTCTAGGTTGTCATACTCATAAAACATCACAGAGGCCTGGCTCCAGGACCAGTTTACCTCTCCCATTTCTGTTCCTTCTGGAAGTAGTGGAATAGAGTGCTATGTTTATTTACTTTTATAAAACTTATGGTTTAAATTTTGTCAGTTTTCAACACTAAAATTTTTATCATATCTGTAAGAATGTTTGTCCCACTAAATTGAGGAAAGTGGAAATCCTGTCTTTTACACTTTTGTAGTATTGTCATTTCCTTTGGTATGTATATACATATGCTTGTATCTATTTTTTCACTATATTTGGAATGTTTCTCACCTATTTCTATTCTCTACTAGCTTGGTCAAACTTAAATGTTAGTAACAGAGTCACTGCTACAAAAATTAAGAAAACTCTAAGTTTTCCTTTTATAGCTCTTGATTACCTTCTTACTTTTGTTGTTTTTTATTGTGAGGGCTATTAGATTTTTATTAATTCCACTACTATAATTCCCTCTGTCCCCTTTAGTTTTGTATTTAAAGGTATTGTGTTCATTTTCATCCTTTTATCACACAGTTTGTCTAGTTTTGAAAACTTCATTAGCTTCACCTTTTGTTTCATTAGGTTTTATTCATTAAATAGCTTTCTTTGAAAAAATTATTCATTCTTGAACATTTTTGCTTATGTGAAATCGTTTCCAATGTCTTTAGAGGTGCCTTTAAGCTATGTATTAAAGTAGGAAACACTTTTTCTCAAATTCATAAAAACATTAATTCATTTTTCACACATAAAATAGTCTACAGAAGTTTGAAGGTCACCTCACTTTTCTTTACCATAGTCATTGGGTTTTTTCCCTATGTACTCATAAGCTATTTTTCCCTTTAAGTTTAGCAACTTTGCTGGATATGTCTAGACATTGCTCATTCTTGTGCATTTTAAGTAGGATGTGGAATCTCTTTTTGATCACCTCATTTACACTTTTAGAAAATAGTTTCTTTTTTATTTGATTTATTAAAATTTATTCTTTACCGACACTAGTTATCTTTTTCTCTGGTTCATAACTATGCTGTTATATTTGTTTTTACACTTTTGTTCTTTTCTATTTTGTTTTATGTAATTTTTTGGCAGCCTTATGCTTTGCTCTATTTTCAGTAGTCTTCAATCTATTTCAACATCTAATATGAATTTCATTTAAGTTTGGTTTTACTGTCATCTATTTCTTCCTGGGTCCTTATTAGGTAAGTATGTGTCTCCCTTGATTGTTATTCATCTATCCCTTGATAATTTGTTCCTTTCCCCTTTGCTTCATTTTTTAAGATTCTAAGTCATTTTCCTAAATGTTCTGGTTTTTGAACCCCTCTTTAGTCTTTCTTTCTTCCTTCCTTCCTTCCTTTCTTCCTTCCTTCCTTCTTTTCAGTAATTGGAATTGAACTCTAAGCTACACACTAAGATACATCTTCATTCCTTTTTATTTTTTATTTTCAATCAGGGTCTTCCCAAGTTTCCCAGGTGAGACCCTCCTGCAGTAGCCTCCCTGCATGTTGGAATTACAGGCATGTGCTACCACACCTAGCTTGAGTTCCACTTGCTGTATAAACTTTTCACCTGCTTTTATGCGTTGCATCTGATTACCATGGTGGTGGGTGTTGCTATACAGGTCTTGAGCACAGGTATGATGATAAAGCTTTTCCATGGGTTTGGATGGTTATCCTGTAGAAAATGATCATTCTATAGACTTGTCCTTCAACTGACACTATCCATTTCCACCTTGGAGGCTGTACTAAAGAACTATATCTACTAGAGCCTGACTGACTTTTAGAGAAACTATAGTGTATTCAAGATTTTAACAACTCGTGATCTTTTCTAAATTTGGTATACATTTTCCTGGAGGTTCTGAGGGAAGTCAGTGAATTCCCATGGGTCACCTGGGCTCCTGAAGAAGTAAGTCATGTCCACAGTTCTCCCAATCTGTTTCTTGATTGTAACACATTCATTTCTCATGGTGCTGTTGCTTCCATTTTCAAACCAGCTATGGTGTCCTGATCCTTCTCACCTTTCAACCTTTCTAGCTTCTTTTGGGTTGTATCTCTTTTGCCAATAACCAAGAACCCCACCTTTCCATGCTTTTGAATTGGGGCCACCCAGGATAATGTATTTTAAGGTGCTTAATTGCATCTATGAAAACTTTCTTTTTTGCCATATAATGTAACATACATGTTCAAGTAGTTAGGGCACAGGCATGTATTCACAGAGGCCAAAATTCAGTCTCCTATGTGTTTTTAAGTGTGTATATATTTTCTAGTACTATGGTTTTACCTTCTGACATCACATATAGCTGTAAGCCCCTCAGTGAACTAATTCAATGGTGACTACCATGCCTCTAAGATCCAGGCAACCCCGTAGTCAAACCCCATAGTCAAAGATGAACCTATGAGCACGTGAGGCTTTGGGAGGGACAATTAAATCATAACACATGGAATTATTAAATTGTATGCTCTTTCTATTTACATTTTTTGAGGACACCTATAAAGATTTTTGTAACTATTGAAACATTTTAACCTCTCATCAATAATTGACAGGGTTCCAATTCAGTTGAATCTTTGTCAGCACTTGTTATTTTCTATTTTTAAGTAGTCATCCTAATAAATTTAAATTGTTCTCTCATTGTGGTTTTGATTTGCATTGCCCTAATGATATGCTGTGATAAATATTTTCTTCATGAGGTCATTGGCAGCTCATTTGCCCTTTGGGGAGAAATCTATATTCAAATCCTTTGTCCATTTTTTAGTTGAGCTGTTTGCTTTCTGGTTGTTGAATTTTAGGAGTTCTTATATACAGATATACATCTTATATTAGATATATGATTTGTAAATAATTTCTTACATTCCATGAGTTACATTTTCACTGTTTTTCAGTTCTTTGATGTATAGAAGTTTTATATTTTCAGGTAGTCCAATTTCAATTTGTCCTTTTTTTCTTTGTGTTGCTTATGCTTTTGTTGCGATATCTAAGAAATTATGCTCAGGTTGAAACTGGTTTAATTTTCTTCTAATATTTTTATGCAGTGCATTAAATTCTTACCTTTCAGTCAGATCCATTTTGATTTCATCTTTGATTTCATTCTTTGGCATAAGGTGAAGATTCAGTATATATTCTATTTTTCCAGCATGGTTTTTACAAAATGTTCTCTAACATGGTCTTGGAACTCTTATCAGAAGTCCTTGGGTTACACAAACAAGGATTTATTTCTGGACCTTGTTTCTGACATTGGTCTGTATGTCTTTCTGATGCCACTACTACTATTTTGATCAATGTTGCTTTGAAATGCATTTGAATTCAGGAAGTGTAATCTTCTTAGCTTTGTTTCCCTTTTTCAAGATTATACTGGGAACATTTGCTCTCCTTAGGCCTTGGCTTGCACAGCCATGCACTTCCTGTGCGACTCCAGCCACCAGTGAAGAATGCCACACAGCCCTGGACCTTGGCCTATGCCGTTGCACACTCCCTGCATGACTTGCACTGGCCATAGGGAATACGTGCTGCCCTTAGACCTTGGCACACACAGCTGTGCACTTCCTGTGCAACTGACTACAGTTGCCAATGAGGAATGCCACGCTGCCCTGTGACCTTGGTCCATACCCAGCAGATGCCCAAATCCAGGAAATCTACTGGCCCCTCAGGGACACTCCCTACCTCGTGGACCTACTACTGCTGTTGATCTTCAGCTCCAATCTTTCTCCCAGAACCTTTGGAATACAGCAGATTAACGGTGCTAGCCTGAAGGGAGATTCAGTAACTGCCTCACCAAAACAGAAGATCTCAGCAGGCTCCAGTCAATGTGGTGAGTATGCCCCTAAAACAGAAGTGTGCAGTGAGGTGAAAAGGGCCAGTAGGAAAGCTCCCTCCAACTAACTATAAGACCTTGGTGAGTCTGACAAGAGTGTGGGTGACCCCTTCCTGCCCACAAAAAACATCAGGTAGGGTGAGGAGTGTGCCAATAAAAACCTCCTTAACTTGGGAGAAAATCAAGAGGGCTTATGAGACACTTAGCACCCAATAGGTATACAATATGGCCTTAGCTGACACAAACTATAGACAGGGAGATTTGATGACCTGGAATAACTTGAAGAGAAAGTAATAGCAGGAACAAAAAGTTGACCTACATCAATACTACTAGGCTTGTCAGCCCAGGAAGAATATAGGATTCACCCAACAGGCCCTGTAGTGGGAAGTCAGGTGATGGGCCATCTATTCATTGAGCAACCCAGCAATTGGACAAACATCAGCCTCACATTAGGACCCCAAGATACACACTACCAACAGTTGACACTAGTGGGATTGAAGGACCAAATATTAACTCAAAAGGGCAAAATGACAAAATGAAAAAGCAAAATGCAATCTCAAACATCTAGTCCACCAGGAGCAAGTACAGGAGACACCTAAATAGAGGAATTTAAAAGTAACACACCAGAAACTCTGAAAAGACAGTGAGGGAAATAAAATAAATAACTGCATGAGGCTATAGAGGAAATCAAATTAGAAGTACTCTCCCATGTAAAGAGAAAAATAACAACCTTAGTAAAGGAGTTACTGAGCACAGCTAAAGAAGAAATAGAGAAAAAAGGACCATGGGAAATCGACTGAAACCTTGAATGAACAATATAGAAAACAAGCAGAAGTCATGAAACAAACTAAAAGAGACATTCAAAAAGCAAAAATTTTTATTCAAAGCTGGCAAAACTGTTGAAATGAAGCTGAGGATAGGATTTCAGATTTTGAGGACAGGACTGAAATTAGTGATCACAAAAGGACAGAACTTCTAAAAATAACAAAACAGTATGAAATGACAATCCAGCAGCTTCAAAATGATGTCAAGAGCAACATACAAGATTAACTGGCATCAGTGAAGATGTAGGAGTCAATGCAAATGACATATTTAAAATATTCACAGAAGTAATAGCAGAAAATTTCCCAAACATGGGGAAAGTCAAACAGTCACAACCTACATAAATCTACAATCAGACATATAATAATTAAGATCTCAGACATACAGCATAAAAACAGAATACTAAAAGCTCCTAGAGAAAAGACACAACTCACCTATCAAGGAAAGACCATTAGAATCTTAGCACACTTTTCAGCACGAACTTTCAAGTCAAGACAAGCTTGGAGTGAGTTATTTCAAGCTCTGAAAAAAAAAAAAAACTTTCAACCAAACTGATGTACACAACAAAACTTTCACTCAAATTTAATGGAGAAACAAGATACTTCCATGACAAAGAACAACTGAAGGAATTCATTTCCAGCAAACCAACCACAGAAGCATATTGAAAGACATACTAGAGAGAGATACAAATGACCACAATCTCCAGAAGAAACCACCAGGTAAGAGAAGCAATTAAACAAGGGGGTAAAGCAGAAAGCAAACAACTGAAACATAACATAGCAAAGTTGGGCCAGTACATGTAAGTTATATCAATAAATGTAAATGGCCTCAATTCACCTATCAAAAGAAGTAGGTTGACAGAATGCATCAAGAAACAGGATCCTAAAATATGTTGTATACAAGAAACACATCTGATCCAAAAGAAAACTCATAGATTAAAAGTCAAAGGATGGAAAACAGTATTCCAAGCAACAGGAACCCAGAAAAAAGCAGGGGGTAAGTATTCTATTTGCAGACAATGTGAACTTCAAACCTGAAGTGATTAAAAGAGATAAAGGTCACTACATACTCATTAGTAGAAAACTTCAAGAGGAAGAACTAACAATTATAAATATATATGCACCAAATACAGGAGCACCCACCTATATAAGGCAGATACTAGTGGACATGAAAAACCAAATACACAAGTACACAATTATCACAGCCTATTGTCACAAAGAGATAGATCACCTGGACAAAAAGCTAGCAAAGAAATAATTGAACTGAATCATACCTGCAAACAATTGGACTTAGTACATGTTTACAAAGTGTTACACTCAATCACATGAGAATACACATTCTTCTCAGCTGTGCATGGGACATTCTCTAAAAAAGACCTCATATTATCCCACAAAACATTCTTAAGTAAATGCAAAAAGTATTGAAATTATCTCATGCATAATATCTGACCATAGTGCACTGAAATTGGAAATCAATGTCAAAATCCGCATAAATACATGGAAATTAAATAACAATCTTTTGAAAAACCAGTGGGTTGTAGATGAAACTAAAGAAGAAATAAAGCAATACCTGCAATTCAATAATAATGTGGAAACAACATACTGTAATTTTTGAGAAGTAATAAAAGTGGTCCTAAGAGGGAAATATATAGCAATAAATTGTTATATCAAGAAAACAGAATGAGCACCAATAAACAACCTAATGTTTCATCTCAAGATTGTAGAAAAATAAGAGCAAGCTAAATCCAAAGTTCATGGAAGAGAGGAAATTGTAAAGATTAGTGTGGAAATCAGTCCAATTGAAACTAAAAACATACAAAGAATTAATGAATCAAAAAGTTGATTTTTTGATAGGATAAAAAAATTGACAAACCTCTAGCTAACCTTATAATGAAAAAGAAAGAAAAAACCCCAAATTCATGCAATAAGGACTAAGAATGGAGAAATTACTACGGATCCCATGGTAATTCAATAGACCATGAATATCCACTTTGAAAATCTCTACTCACATAGAGTGGGAAACACAGAGGAAATGGACAGATTTATAGAAACATGTGAACTACCAAAGCTCAACCAAGAAGATATAGCAATTTTGAATAATCCAATATTGGCTATTGAAATTGAAAACATAATTAAAAACTTACCAACAAAGAAAAGCCAAGGTCCTGATGGATTCATGGCTGAATTCTACAAGAAATTTAGAGAAGATTTGATGCTAATACTCATTAAACTCTTCAACGAAATTGAAAAGGAAACAATACTCTTTAAATCATTCCTGGATGCAAGTATTACTCTCATACCAAAACCAGAGAATAATTCAACCAAAAAGGAGATCTATAGGCCAATCTCACTAATGAACATTGATGCAAAGATTCTCAATAAAACACTGGCAAATAGAATGCAGCAAATCATCAAGAAGATCACACATCATGACCAAGTGGGATTTATTCCAGGAATGCAGGGATGGTTTAACATACAGAAATGAATAAATATAATACACCACATTAACAGATCCAAAGCCAAAAACTACATGGTTATCTTAATAGATGCAATAAAAGCTTTCAATGAAGTCCTACACCTGTACATCATAAAAAACACTTAAGAAACTCAGAATACACAGTGTCTACCTCAATCTTATAAAGGCCACCTATGACAATCCAACAGCCAACATTATACATATTACAACATTATACATATTATAAATGGACAAAAACTGAAAGCTTTCACTTTAAAATCAGGAACAAGATAAGGATGTACACTATCACCACTCCTATTCAATATAGTTCTACAAACACTAGCCAGGGCAATCAGACAAGAGAGAGAAATAAAAGGAATAGAGATAGGAAGGGAAGAATTTAAATTATCACTATTTACAGATGACATGATATTTTATATGGAAGACCCAAAAACTCCATTAAAAGACTACTAGAGGTAATTAACAAATTCAGTAGTGTAGCTGGATACAAAGTGAATGCTCAAAAATCAATAGTATTCCTGTACACAAACAAAAAACTCACTAAGAGGGAAATTATAGAAATATCGCCCTTTAGAATAACATCTAAAAAAATGAAATACTTAGGAATTAACCTAACTATGAATGTAAAAGACCTATATGCTGAAAATTATGCTATGATAATAAAGGAGATTGAAGATGATATTAGAAAATGGAAGGATATTCCTTGCTCTTGGCTAGGGAGAACCAACATTGTGAAAATGGCCATATTCCCAAAACTCTTATACAGATTTAACACAATCTCAATCAAAATACTATTAACATGCCTCCCAGATCTAGAGAAAACAGTCGTAGGATTCATTTGGAAACAGAAGAAACCTAGAATAACAAAGGCAATTCTGGGCAACAAAGACAAGACAGGAGGCATCTCAGTTCCTGACTTGAAACTATACTACAAAGCCACAGTGATAAAATCAGCATGCTACTGGCAAAGAAATAGACCTGAAGAATAATGAAACAGATAACAAGATGCAAACACAACTACAAAGGCACTCAGCCACCTGATATTTGACAAAGGGGCTAAATTTGTTCACTGGAAGAAGGATAGCCTCTTTAATACATGGTGTTGGAAAAATTGGCTTTCCACATGCTGAAGACTGAAACTAGACTCATGCATAACACCATGCACAAAAGTCCAAATGGATCAAAGACCTAAATATTTAAACAGAAACACTAAATCTACTGGAAGACATGGTAGGCAAAAGTCTTGGAGACATAGAGGTAGGCAGAGAATTCATGAACAAAATGCAAACTGCACAGGAAACTCTTCACGGAATCAACAACAGTGATTTCATATTATTGAAATTTTTTTGCACTTCAAAAGAAATCACCAACAGATTGAAAATAAAACTCACAGAATGGAAAAGAATTTTAGTCAGCAACCCCTCAGACAAAAGACTTATATCAAGAACATATAAAGAATTGAAAAACATCAAGCCCCCCAAATTCAAAGACCCTCTCCAAAAATGGGCTTCTTAGATGAACACACAGTTCTCAGATGAAGATGTACAAATGGCAAATAAATATATGAAGAAATGTTTACCATCACTGGTCATTCAAGAAATGCAAATTAAAACAGCATTGAGATTTCATCTCACTCCAGAAAGAATAGCTGCCATCAAGAAATCAACTGATAACAAATGTTGGTGAGGCTGTGGGGAAAAAGGAACACTGCTCCACTGTTGGTGGAAATGTAGACTGGTGCAACCACTATGGAAACTAGTATAGAGAATTCTCAGAAGACTAGGATTGGAAGTTCCATTCAAACAAACTATTTCCCTCCTGGGTATTTTCCCAGAAAAACTAAAAAGGTCATGTTACAATGATATATGTGCACCCATGTTCATAACAGCACAATTTAAAATAGCTAAATCTTGGAAACAACCAAGATGCCCATCAACTGCAGAGTGGATGAAAAAGATGTAGTATTTTTATGCAATGGAATATTACTCAGCTATAAAACAAGATGACTTTGAGGGCTTCATAGGTAAATGGGACCACTTGAGACTATCTTTATTAATGAAATAAATAATCATATTTATAAATATCACATTGTGTCTCTAGTGTAAAAAGTAATAAGAAATGTAGGAGTAATAAAACCCAAAATGCGTAATTGCTATTGTAAAAGAGAGGAAAAGAAAGTGCTCTAAAAGATATAACTGAATGTATGTTTAAGTGTGTAAGATTGATAACCATATTACTAGGTGTTTGTTGGATCACTGAATAGAACTGTTTGAAGTCTCACTGTTTGTCCACTTTGTAAGCTTTAATTTTGTAACCTGAACAACTATTTCTAAGAGGACAGTATGTAATTTATTGACCAGTGATATCTTACTGTTTATTTTTCTGAAATTATGTATTATTTCTACCCCTTTTCAGTTTTTGTTTCTCTTTAAATAAAATTTAAAAAACTAAAAAAGCAAAAAAGATTATACTCGGTTTTGTGGTCCCTTGAGATTTCATATGAATTTTAGGAGAGGGCTGTCCATTTCTCTAAAAAAGTACCAATGAAGTTTTGATAGTTGTAACAAATCTGTAGATCAGTGTCAGTAATGTTGATCTCTTCATGATCTTTTTATTTACTTATGGTTTTCATTTCTTTGAGCAACATTATGCAATTCTTGGTGTACAGCTCTTTCACATCCTTGGTTAAGTTTGTTCCTGTTTTATTTCTTTTGGTGCTTCCGTAGAGGTTGGCTATTATTTGTCACAAACATTTATTGAGTACAAATACTGTTCAAAGGACCTGAGCACATTTATTCTCAATGAATTTACATTTCAATTAATTTATATCATTCATTCTTGATTATATCAAAGAGGAGGGCAAAATATTATCATACATCAAAAAGGAGATTTTTTTCACAAGGCATCACTGGAGAACATGGAGCTGTCCTTTGTATCCCAACATAAGATAATATTCGTACCATTTTGGAAGTTCACCTTCCTAAAATTTTAAAGGAAAAACAGGCTTAAAAAGGCATAAAAGAGGGAAGATTGTGAAGCCTGTCAAACGTGGAGGGAAACATCTCCAAAAAGGGAGTTGTAAGTGTGAAACTCTGGCATGTACAGGGCTTTCTGGGGAGTTCAGAGAGCCCTGAAAGGCTATCATTTGGGTAAAATGCTACTATAAGTGAAACTAAGAGGAAATAAACATCGAGGTATACATTATCAATAAGAGTTTGGAAAGAATTCAAAGTGCCTGAACAAACCAGTCTCTCATGGGAAGTTCTCAGCTCTACCCAAGTCACTACCGAGTTCGCACAGGAAACCCAGCCACCCATCATCTCCGACCTCCCTGTGCAGGGCTCAGGCTCTGCTGCTGAGCTTGAGGCCTTCTTGCCTGTGCCCCATCTGCACCTACAAAGGAACAAGAAGACTTTCATTTCTAATTTGCTATAACAAGGCAAAAGCATTTTATAAAATAGGGTTTCTTAGGAATTTCAGACCACAATATTAATCATTCGTAGGCCAAAACAAAGTCACTGCTGTTTCACTCCTTTTTTTAAAAAAGAGAAATGTGAAAAATTATTCAAGGTGACAGCAACCCACTTTCAATTTTTTGTCTGCCAGCAATACAAATTTTTTATAGGGTGATCTTGAGTCACAACTGTGAAAAGAATCAGGTGTAATAGATTAGAGCTACTATAAGACTGCCATGAAAAAAGAAAAAGGACATTTTAAATAAAATTGTTATAATCTACCATTTTAAAAATCAGAAACTACATGAGAGGATATTGTTCTCTCAGAGAGCTTGCAACAGTGATATAGAAAATATTCTCATTCCAACTATAAATACTAATCTTGGTTGCTGTGTAGATGATAGCAAAAGTAAAATGATGTATAAATTCAATATGTGAATATAAATTCAATATGGTTACTGTTCTGTCATTGCTGAGACAAAATACTTGGTGCCCAAAATTAGGGAAGGAAAGGTTTATTTCTTACACTTCTTGGAGGTTTCAAACCATACTCATCTGGCTGCAAGGCAGAGTGGCATGGCTGAACAATTGTGGGATATATTTATTGTGGGATATAGCTAAGTAGGACTGTCTAATTCTAGGGAAAAGCTACCTCCCAATCTGACTTTTATGTCAATATTGGTACTTTGGAAGAATGTTGCTAGACATGTCAATGGCACACAGTTACTCCATTGTGGAAATGAAACTCTGACTTTAGCTTCTATTATCAGCTCAAAATTATTTTATCATGTGTAATTCTTCTCAGATGTTTAATAAAGAATAACAATGATTATATATATTTATTTTATATTATTGTAAAAATGTTTAGAAAAGCTAAGTTGAATGGCTACTTGTTACCATTTAGATTTTAAAATATATTTACAAATCAAGGCTAAAATAAAAGAAGAATGAAACAGTTAGCTTATTGAGTGCCTCTTGTGTCAGCCTTTGTGCTCAGTATAATTAAAGATTTTGATTCCCAAGAATTCATGTGTTTCAGATGAATACCATGAAGCTTAGTCTTTTTGGGTTGGTATAAGCCAAATTCAAACTGAGGTTTTTTTCCTGTTACCCCATGGCATCCAGGAACATGCACAGCCAGTTGCGTGAGCAAAGGAAAATGCATAATACAAAATGAAGCCTCAAGAACAGTCCAAGAAGGAGATCACTTGTGCTGATGGGTAAAGAAAAGTGTCATCTTTAAGAGAGCAGTTTGTGGGCCGGGGATACAGCCCAGTGGTGCAGCACCTGCCTGAAAAGGATCCTGAGTTTGATTTCTGGTGAAAAATAAAAGAGAAGTCTGTATAGATTTCACCAAACCAGAATCTTAATAAGAGAAAAAAAGGGCAGCTTATTCAGATTACAGCCACTAACCACCATAAAATACTACTATGCTCTTTATATGAAAGATTAATATCCTGAATTTTAAGAAGATGACTGTAATCTTAGAAAGCCAGTTTCCTTTTCTTATAGACTTTTGGATCTTCTTCAAAATTATGTAAATAAAATTTCTCAGAAAAAAGGAAAAATATATTAAGAATTTTTTTCAAAATTATGCATATTACATAATTTATAAACATGTAATTGCATATAATGCATTTTCTGCATATTGATATTAAGTTGGTAACATTAATGCTAATAATAGAAGCTAATCATTACTGGCTGCTTTTTCTTGCTAGCCACGGACTTGCAGAAATTCCACGTATCAGTTCCATTACTCCTCAGAAGGACATATGAAACACTGTTGTCTTCACCCTTTTACACACAAGTACATTTCAATTTGGAGTGTGTACGTAGCATTTCCAATGTAACTTTGTCATCCTTTGCCCCAGTACCCTCCAACCCTCACCCATTCTATGTGTTTGAAGCAGGATGAGTCCAAGAGAAGGTGACCCTTGCAGGTGCCTGGAGTCACATTCAGAATATCTTGCACTTGCTTTACTCATTTGCTGTTGCTATCCTGAGATTGCTCCTGTTTTTTTTTAAAGCTTCCCTGCATTTTCATTTTGCAAATTATGGGTGAACTCTGCAAATTATGCAGTCTTGCATGGAAAGCTACCTCATTGGCTTGGCATCACTGGGCTCTTGCTTTGTATGTTTAGGATTGGTTAAGTTAAGGGAGGTACTGGCAAGACTTAAAAGGGTGGGGAAAAGTGACAGCAGGGTTCTAATTACTCTTTATAAGCTCCAGCTCTGTGTCAGCATCCTGTCTTACTGCTATGTTTTCTCAGCTGCTTCTCTTCTCTTTAAAGTGGCCTTCCAATGTAAATTCCCATTAAACAATTGGAATTGTTGATTTACTTAAGTCTTGTCCATTTACCATTCTAAATAGTTCCTTTATGAAATTCTTATCAAGTTATTTAGTTCAAATATGCTAACTGTTTTCTGTAGAGATCTTGTTTAGTGTGTGTGTGTGTGTGTGTGTGTGTGTGTGTGTGTATGTGTATGTATACATATTTAAAAAAAGGGAAAATCTATGCATACTCATTAGAAAAATTAAACAGCTTTGAGCTAGGAAAATTAGGGATTGGTAGAAAGACAAAATAAACTTCAAGTATTTTAATTCTTCCCATGTATATTCTGATCTGGAGATCCAGTACAATCCAGCTCAGAACAAGGTGCTACATAGATAGACCTGCGGCAGTGAGCCCTAGGGGCAGGGGCAGGCTCTTTCTCCACAGAATCAGCTTTTATGCCCGCCAGCTATGAAATTGCTTGCCTGGCTCACTGACTCTACACTGACTGGGTTTTAGCATTTGCCCCATTTTCCTCTGGTCCTAAAAAGAGGAATCTTCTAGAACTGGTGCAGAATGATGCCTGATGCTGGGGTGGTGGAGATGGTGAATGAGCAGGTGGTGGAATCTATATAATGGTATCCTGTGTCTGTTATTGAGTTCCTAAGACTTTTATTTTAGTTTCTGACAAATACCTATGTAATGCTTTCTTTAGGCAAGCTCTAGAGGCTTAGAATAAAGATCTTAGCTCTGGAATTTCTCAGATATTAAAAATGAACATAGGAGAAAGTGCTTGTCAAGGAAAAAAGTGAGGGTATTTGTGGTTACTGTACATTTCACTTTCAATTTACATTTTTAAAAGTCTGGGTTTTTATATTAAGATGTTTAAGTCATCATTACATTTTCTGTACTACTGGAAAACAAAGGAGTATTATTTAATGTTCAATTTCATTATATTTCAATTTCTTATTACAGAATATTTCTTTATAGGCAGGGAAGCTAAACACCTAGAAATACCCCCATTAGGTATTAATAACTAATATCAAGTAAGAATTTAACTTGAAGATGGCCATTGTGCTATCATCCTTGGAGTAACACTAACACATTAGCCCACTGATGTTGACCTAAAGCATGGATGAAAATTTTCAGTTATGAGGTAATACACTGTGGAACAGGAGTAAATTTAAAGATTTTACCCCAAAGGTAAATTAAAAATAATCATATGTAGATTCTCAATCACTAACATTTTGTTTTTCTTCATAGGAAAACAAAACTACTCTGTACTAAAGTGAAACATGTAAGATGCATAAGAGTATAATGAGAGCCAGGTGTGGTGGCACAGGTCTAAAATCCCAGAACAGAGGCTGAGGCAGGAGGATCACCGTGAGTTTGAAGCCATTTTGGACTACATACTCTGTCTCAAAGGTGAAAAAAAGGGTGTGATTGCAAAGATATTTAGTTCCTTTTTTTTTCATTCCCTACTCTCATTCCCGTTGTCATTTAAGGCTTTAAATATCTTTCTATACACTGATAGCTAACAAAGTTACATCTTCAGTAAGGATGTCTCTCACCAAAAATCCTAACTGATCAATGTAATCCAATTTAATATCTCCCTTTGGTGATGTAATCTCTGGTACTGGGGTTTCTGATCTGTGTTCCAGAACTGGCCCATGTACACCTTACTTATCTCAGGTAATGCTACTCTTTCCTTCAGGTCAGACCAAATCTTGTCTTCCTCTTCCATCCACTAGCCAATTTCTTACCCAATCCTATGGTAGTTATTTTAAAATCTAGTACATCTTTCCACTTCTATGCTGCTCCTCTGGTTTAAGCCAAATCACCTCTGTCCTGGTGCCTTAGTTACTTTTCTTATTGCTGAGACAAAATGCCCCACACCCAAAGTTGGAGGAGGAAAGGTTTATTTGGCTCACAGTTTGTAGAGGCTTTGGTTCATAGTTGGCTGGCTCCAAGGCTGGGTGGCATAGTAGGGGCATCATGGAGAAAAAACAGCTCATGGCAGGCAGAAGGCAGGAAAGCAAGCAAGGGAATCAACAAGCAATCTTAGCAGCTTCTTTCTTCCTTTTTTGTATTCTATTCAGGCTACTGAGTTTAGGGCGGTGCCAAACCAATCAGTGGACCAATTTAATAATCACACACCCTTAATGCCATCATCACACACACTAGCTTCAGCCACTTCTGAAAAAGCCCCACCTATGGCCACATGAGGCTTTGGAAGACATCTAGACACAAGCCATAACACTTGGACTATTAAAATAGCCTGGAACCATTTTTTTTTAAAAAAGGTCAGTTTTTTCTGCATTTTTTCTGCTCCTCTCCATAATGCTTACTCCAATAGTAAGAGAATTCCATTAGAAATGCAAGCCAGATGATACCACTTTGTGCTTAAAATTCTGAAATGACTTCCCATTTTATTCAGAATGTGCCCCTCTCACCTCATCTCCTGCTTAACCCCAGGCACACTGAACTATGCTTACCACTTCCTGCTCCCTCTCCTTCACATCCAATCCTCCATAACTTGCTCCTTTTCCAGAGCACCAACCACTGATTCACCCATGATGTGGCTCACTTATTTACTGTGTTTGTTACACATGGTCTGTTTTTTACTATTGGAATGTAAGCTCTGTGAGGGCAGGGAACTTTATTTTGTTTATAGATGTTTTGTTTTCAGATCTATCCTTTTTGCTTTAAATAGTTCCTGGTCCATAGTAGCCAGTCAGTATTTATTAAATGGCCAAAAGGCTTGTTAATGTATCCTACTCTTTTAAATCTGTTTAAAGGAGTGTGTAGGAAAGTGATACGCCCAATCTATTTGCAGCAACAGGTGTGTGTGTGTGTGTGTGTGTGTGTGTGTCTGTGTGTTGTGTATGTGCCCATGGGGGTATGTGTTTAAAGATTGAAAAATCTTTGAGAATTATTGGAAAATATCAAGAGTTAATACTTCCTTCCTTCATTTTCACTATGAGGAATATTTAAATGGAAAAAACAAAGTGAATTTTAAAGTCAGTCAGACTCTTCCAACACTCATAAGGTGAGCAGCCTTATGTTAGACAGTATTGTCTTTGGGATTTGATGTCATCCTCAAAATGATGACAATAATGTTACCTACCTCCTAGTGTCAGTTTAAAGATTAATGAGTCAATGTATTTAAACATTTGTAGTCGTTAAACAACAGAATTTCCATGCTACCCATGTGATTCAGTATGTGGTAGGCTGGGCTTCTTTTCTAGGAGGACAAAAATAAAATTGATCTTCATGTCTGCTGCTTGTAGAGAGACTGTCCAACACATTGTCTCTAGTTGCATAGTTAAAGAGGAGATGAAGACTTGCAAAGTGGGAAAGATTCATCACAGAGAATAGCAAACTGCTCTTACACTGGGTGAACTGAGTTGAAGATATGTGAACATTTACACATACTCTATAGATCACTAGACCAGTGATTCAGTGGTAAACCAAGAATGCCAAGGTCATTGGCAAGATCTCACTAATCCAAATCTCAGAATAAATTTGTCTTAAAGGGAATATTATCCCTTTAAGGGATAAAGAAAATTTTATTTCTAAGGTATAAGTATAAATTAAGCAATAATGTCAAAATTACTTTTGCAAGTAAATGAATAAAGACTTTTTGGAGTTGTATAATTTATGGTGGCTGATAATTTCAAAACAGTATTATTATATCATTGATATATCTAAGCAAGTTTATAGGTACTATACATTTGATCTGTACATTAGCTTATAATTATCTTAAACTCATTTATATAATCAGATATCTATTCAACTGCCTTGTATAATAGAGAGATATAATAGCTTTTCTGTTTTAGAAATGAATAATTTACTAGAAGAGAGATTATATTTCTGATTAAGGCTTCATCATTCAACCAGCAATAAGACTGGAATTAAAATACAGCTCTTTTGATCTTCTTACCAGATCTGAATTCTATGTGATAATCTCTCCAAATGCTATTGAAAAAAATTTTTAGAAAGGGCTTACACAGGGCAGATTAAATGGGAAATATGTGGAAATAATTTTTGCCTGCGGCAAAGTGAATATGAATTTTCAGCTTGCTCCCGAACAACTAGGGGGATAAAAAGCATGTCTCTCTCTTCTTTGTTGATCTCACTGGGGAAGACTTTACTTTATTTCAGAATTTAGAGTAAACAGTCATGTTGGTAGATAGCAGCAGAAATGCAAATAACAATATTACTTATATGAGAAAAGGTACAGGTATGTAAAGTTTCACATTTCTCCGGACTTGGGTGGTTTCATCTCAAGGTCAGCAAAGAGTTCAAATGCAGTGTGGACTGCATGAGGTGATAAGATTGCCCTACCGTCTCATAACTCTGCAAACTTATTTCGTTGAATCTGGATGTTGTATGCCAACATTAGAGCATGGAATTTTCTTCACAAAGCTAGGACTGCATCCAAAACCCTGTAATCAATAGGCACTAACTGCTATTTTCTCATATAAATGATTGATTGATAAGACAATGAGTAAAATCACTGTCAACTTTATTGCCATAGGAGGCATTTTCCTGTCTCAATCGTAAATTATTGCTGTGTGTCCTTTCATTAAACCTAGTTTTGTGTTTCAGCATTATAGAAAATTCTATGCTTGGATTCTCTATAAAGTCATATTAGGCTGCCTGTTAACCACAGGGGCTTTGAGCTGGATATTTGAGAACTTTGTCACCATAATTGATTTTATCTTTGACTTGGCATGGTAACTTCTTTGTAATTTGCTGATGATTAATGACCACACCCTGGTTATCACTGCTAGGCTGGCCAGAAATGAAGCAATTGGTTTCTCTTTGCTCCTAACTTTTCTTAAAAGATTTTAAGAATCATTAAGGGAAGTTGTGTAAAAATGGTTAAAATTTAAAGATGAAATAAGATAATATATAAAGATATTCTTAACATACATTGATATTCAATGTATTGACTTTCTATCTTATGGCATATTGATTAATATATTTGTTTTAGAAAAATAGGTGCTTTTAAAGACCGTGATTATGCTTGGACAAATTTTGATGAACCATTTCAAGAGTGTTTATCTGTGTTTATCTAAAGAGCAAAATGAAACTCTACCAAGGACATGGAGGGCATGTGGGAAGGCCAGGGTAAGATGAACCAATAATCACTTGATAGCCCATTAGAAAAGCCTGCGTGGGTGAAACATGAGATATAGTGGAAGGACTGGAATGTGGAGGCAGATTGTCAGGGGTCACAGAGATGGTTTAGCTGAAAGAGGATGATATGATATCTTGAACAAGTTTATAGTTATTGAACATGGAGATAAATGGATGGATTGAGACTTTGAAAGAAAAACTGGAGAAGAACTGGTGACAATAATATAAAGGACGAACAGGGTATTTGGCAGCACTACTGGGAATGGGAAAAAATCTGAGACCAATATAGCAGAAAAGAAAAAGAAGTGTTCAGGTAGAAGGAGAAAAGAGGTGCTGAGAGTCTTCCAGGTAGTGTAGAAATGCTATAATCCATGCTGATTTCAGACATGTTTTATAAAATACTGATTTATTTCTTTTTTCTTTCTTGTCCTTATCCATTCACTTTTTTAGAAATGCAAGAACTGACTTTCAATTGGAATTATAGGTTGAGCACCACAACACCCAGATTCTCTTAAGCACCAACATAATGCTACAAATGGAAAATTTACAACTGATCCAGGAAATGGACTTTAGTCAAAAATGGACTTAGCTGCACTAAAAATATATGAGTGTAGTTTCAGGCTATGTTTATAAGGTATGTATGAAAACAAATAAACTTTTGTCTTTTGACTTACGTCCTTTCCCCAAGGTATCTCATTATATATTTGTAACTATTCCAAAATTTCAGAGACTCAAACATCTGAAACACTTGGGGGTTGAGGTATTTGAATAAGGGATACTCAAACTATACTTAGTAGATAAAATTCAATATGTTATGTTTTTGCTAACAATCTGTCTCAAATATGAACAAATTCATATTGGTTACTTTTCTGTCATTGCTGAGACAAAATGCTTGACACCAAGGTTAAAGGATCAAAGTTCACTTAGTTCATAATTTGTAGAGGTCCATAATCAGTTGGCTTCAAGCAGGGTGGCAAGGTAGAGGAGCAACAGTTCATGGTGACAGAAGATAGGAAAACAACAAGAGAAAAAAAGAAGGAATGAGCAAAAAGAGAAGACTCTTTCTGTCCCTTATATTATAGGTAAGCTACCACCCAGGGAGGGTGCATCACTCACACCAATAATTCCAGCATTGGACCATGAATTAATCATGAACTCTATAAGCTTTCCCTCTTACTGTATGAGGATTTGGGGGGACATCCAGACATAAAACTTAATATTCCATTCTTGGCCCTCTAAAGACTCAGGCACATTCTTTATGCAAAAAGCATTTAGCCCATCTCTAAGGGTTGCAAAAATCTTAATAGTGTCAGCATTGCTGAAAAGTCCAAGTTCCAAGTCTTCTTCAAGACCTCAGGCAACTTTTAGCTGTGAGTTCTTATACAAATGAAGAATTAAAGACTTCCAACATACAATGGCACAAGATAAACATTTCTGTTCCAAACATTACAAGCAAGGGGATACAAAGAATTAGGACCAAAGCAAATCCAAAATCCAGCAGGGCAAATTCTCAGTTCTGTAGTTTCATGTGCTGTATCCAAGGCAATGTGTGGCAAATTGTGAGCTCCAAAGGGCTTGTGTGGCTCCACTCCTATGATATTTATGGTGGCCATAGCTCCCATGACTTCTCTCTTAGGTCCATTTAGCTCCCTCCTTGCAGATTTACTCAGAAAATTCATGTTCCTAGCTTCTCTATACTTCCAGAGTCTCCACTGAACCACTAGCTTCATCCTCATAATCTTACACACTGTCCTCTCAGGGGCACTGCCTGGCCTCACAGGCCTTCTGAAGTTTGGATGGAGGTCCTTTAATCATTCAGCTCATGCATTCTGCATGCACCTAAAAGCAGTATTGCATGGATAATGCCAAGGTCTGTTACCAGGCAGAGCAGTAGCCAAGCTTTCTTCTCTCTTGACTATAGGAATCAAGTGCATGGATTTCTGGACACTCTGAACCTGATTCTGAGGAACATACTTTCTATGCCACTGCTATTCTGAAACCTGGTGTGTTCTCTGCCACTATTATGGAACATGACGCTTTGTGGCTTTCTCCTCAAAGCAAAGCCTTTCACTTTTGGAATTTTGAGGCTGCAAAGGGAGAATTGATGTTTCTCATGATGCTCTTAGGCCATCTTTTATAGTCTGTGTCTTTTCGGCAATCAAGATCTCCTCAGCTGTATCCTCACTGTCCATAGCTTTACTGGAGCTTTTTTCTGGCCAAACACAATGTATTAAATTATTTTTCTGAGTATGTGCTCTTCACTCTCAACATAAATCTGGCTCAAGGTCTCCCAACAATAGCTATGAAACTGCTTCAACATTAGACTGCTGGTTCCAGCACACTGATGCAGGCTCAGGGAGAGTTTAAAATTATTGCTCCTAGTGGTTAAGTCCCTGCCCAGCCTCCAGCCACACAAGACTAGGCTTGTGAGGTTTCACAGGCCAGACTAGAACATGCCCAGTAACATTCTTCAATCAGGGGAACTGAGGGCATGTGAGGTGAGCTCCAGGGTATTGGTGCTAGCCCAGGGAGAGTTTTGGACCGTCACCCACAGTGGTTAGGAGCCTTCCCAGCTTCGTGGAACACTGGAGGTGGCACAGGAGGTCCTGTGGGCCTGACTGGACCATGCTCAGAAACCTCCATTCAGTCTCAGGAGCTGACGATGTAGGAGGAGACTGCCAACACATCCAGGGGAAGCTTTGGAACATCACTTGAAACATGGAAGTATATGAAAATGACAAGATGAAAGACCAAAATGCAATCTCAAATTTTCAGTCCATCCCAAGAAAGCCTAGAAGCCATTGTACAAAGAAAAAAATAAATGCCATACACCTAAATTACCTGAAATAATAGCAACTGAAATAAAGAAGCAAATCCAGGAAGCTTTAAAGGAATTCAAATTAGACATAATCTCCTAGATAAAAGAAGAAATGATAAAAGTAATGAAAGAAATGCTGAACACATATAAAGAAGACACAGTAAAAAAAATAGATGAACAAAGCAAAGAGATAGAATCCTTGGATGAACAATGTAAGAAACAAACAGAATGCGTGAAGCACATGCAAAGAGACATGCAGGAAATAAAAAATTCCATTGAAAGTTATCAAAACCACCTCAGTGAAAGTGAAGATATAATTTCAGAACTCAAAGACAAGATTGAAGCTAGTGAACAGGAAAGGAAAGATCTTTTAAAAATAACAAAGAATCAGGAAATAACAATTCAACAGCTGCAAGATGATTCAAAGAAAAACAGTATAAGATGATAGGAATAAATCAAAAAGAAGGGAACAGTACAAATGATATCAAGAGGCTATTTACAGAAGTAACAACTGAAAATCTCCCAAACCTGAGAATGGAAACTGACATATGGAATAGTGAACCATATAGAACTCCAAATAGCCATAACCAAAATAAAACTACATCCAGACATATAATAATCAACATCTCAGAAATCCAACATAAGAATAGACTATTAAAGGCTGTTAGAGAGAAAAGACAGATCACCTGTAAAGGAAAACCTATCAGAATCACAGCAGACATCTCAACACAAACAATGAAGTCAAGAAAAGCATGGAGTGAAGTATTTGAGGTCCCAAAGGAAAAAAAATTCCAACCTAGACTGATGTACTCTGCAATACTGTCCTTCAAAATGGACAGAGAAATAAAATACTTCTATAATGAAGAACAGCTGAAGAACTTCATGATCACCAAACCAACACTACAAAGAATACTGAAAGAGAGTCTAGACACACATAGGAAAAAACCACTAAGAAAGGCAGACAGTTAAACAGAATGGTAAGGTAAAGATTCAACAGCAGAAAGATAACATGTCAACAATAAACCAATATATAACAGTTATAACCATTAATGTAAATGATCTCAATTCACCAACTACAAGAAACACACTGGCAGAATGGATCAAGAAACAACATCTAACCATATGCTGTCTACAAGAAACCCATCTAACTCAAAAGGAAATTCACAGAGTGAAAGTCAAAGGATGAAAAACAATACTTAATGCAACAGGAATCCCAAAGTGGGGGTACCTGTTCTGTTTACAGACAATGTGAACTTCAAACCAAGAAGGATCTAAAGAGATAAAGAAGATCACTACATATTAGTTAGGGGAAAACTTCAAGAGGAAGAGATAACAATCTTAAATATATATGCACCAAATTCCAGACCACACAGCTGCTACAAAGCTATAGAACAGAAATGAAAAAAACAATAACACAATTATAACAGGAGACCTTAACACACCATTGACACCAAGGGACAGATCAACCTAAAAACCATAAAATCAGCAAAGAAATACCAGAACTGAATCATAACTGTGAACAAATGGATTTGATAGACGTATACAGAATGTTCCATCCAATAACATCAGAATATACATTCTTCTCAGCAGTAAATGGGACATTCTCTAAAACAGACCATATACTAGTCCACAGAACATATTTAAGTAAATACAAAACAGATTAAATTATCCCATGCATGTTATCAGATCGTAGTGCCATGAAACTAGAAATTAATGATTAAACAAACTGTATAAACCACACAAACACATGGAAATTGAATAATACACTCAAACAATAAATGGGAAATTAAAGAGAAAGTTAAACAATACCTACAAGCAAATGAAAATACAAATACAACTTACCAGAATCTGTGGGTTACAATGAAAATAGTCCTTAGAGGAAAATTTATTGCACTGAGCTCCCACATCAGGAAAACAGAATGAACACAAATAAACAACCAGATGCTACACCTCAAATATCTAGAAAAAGAAGAGCAAGTCCAGCTCAAAACCAAAAGAAGGGAAGAAATTATATAAGAGCAGAAATTAACACAATAGAGACTGAGAAAGCAATCCAAAGAATCAATGAATTGAAGAGTTGGTTCTTTAAAAGAATAAATAAAATTGATAAGCCCCTATATTATATTAAAACCTTATATTAAAAAGCTCAAATTCATGCAATAAGGAATGAAAAAGGTGAAATCACCACAGACTCTGTGGAAATACAGAAGATCATGAATACTTATTTCAAAAATCTCTACTCTCATAGGTTTGATAACAGAAGAAATGGATGGATTCCTAGAAACCTATGAATGTATCAAATGAAGTACCAAAGCTGGGTCAAGAAGATGTAAAACTGCTGAATAACCCAATTTCTATTAATGAAATTGAACACATAATTTAAGACCTTACCTACAAAGAAGAGCCCAGGCCCAGACACATTTACTGCAGAATTCTACAAGAAATACAAAGACTTCATGCCGACACTCCTCAAAATCTTCAATGAAATTGAAAGGGAAGGAATTCTTCCTAAGTCATTCCTGGAAGCAAATATTACTCTAGTAGCAAAACTTGGGAAAGACCCAACTGAAAAAGAGAACTACAGGCCAATCTCCCTAATGAACACAGATGCAAAAATCTTCAATAAAATATTGGCAAACAAGATGCAGCAAATCATCCAGAAGATTATACACCATGACCAAGTGGGATTCATCCCAGGCATGCAAGGATGGTTCAACATATGTAAATCAATAAATGTAATCCACCACATCAGTAGAGCCAAAAGTAAGAAACACATGACCATTTCTATAGATGCAGAAAAAGCTTTTGATAAGGTCCAACACTCATTCATGATAAGAACCTTACAGAAAATTAGAATAGATGGTCTTTACCTCAATATAATAAAGGCCATCTATGACAAATCAATAGCCAGTATCATACTAAATGGCCAAAAACTGAAAGTCTTTACCTTAAAATCAGGCACAAGACAAGGATGTCCCTTATCACTGTTCCTATTCAGTGTGCTACTGGAAATACTATCCAGAGCAATTAAACAAGAGAGAGAAATAAAAGGAGTAAAGATAAGAAAAGAGGAAGTTAATTTATCATTATTTACAGGTAATTGATACTCTGCATAGAAGACCCCCAAAACTCCATTGAAAGACTCCTAGATACAATAAATAAATTCAGCAGTGTATCTGGATACAAATTCAATACTGAAAATCAATTCCATTCCTATACACTAACAA
Organism: Cavia porcellus; assembly: GCF_034190915.1. NCBI lineage: Eukaryota > Metazoa > Chordata > Mammalia > Rodentia > Caviidae > Cavia > Cavia porcellus. Next base: position 4,135,889 of record NW_026947493.1, read on the forward strand.
CAAAATCACTGAGAGAGAAATAAGAGAAATAAGAGAAAAATGAAATACTTAGGAATTAATCTCATAAAAGAAGTAAAAGATCGATATAGGTAATATTATAATACCCCCAAAAAAGAAATCAAAGAAAATCTCAGAAAATTGAAAGATATCCTTTGTTCATGGATAGGAAGAATAAATATTGTGAAAATATCCATTATCCCAAAAATGTTATACAGATTCAATGCAATCCCAATGAAAATACCATCAACATACTTCATAGATCTAGAGAAATCACTCCTAAAATTCATCTGGAACAGAAGAGACCTAGAATAGCAAATGCAATTCTAAGCAGCAAAGACAAGGCAGGAAGCGTCACAATCCCTGACTTGAAGTTATACTACAAAGCTACTGTAATAAAATCACCATGGTACTGGAATAAAAACAGATCTGAAGATCAATAGATTAGATTAGAAGATACAACCATAACTACAAGCACACTCAAACACCTTATCTTTGATAAAGAGGCCAAATATATTCACTGGAAGAACGACAGTCTCTTTAATAAATGGTGCTGGAAAAACTGGCTCTCTATATACTGAAAACTAAAACTAGATCCATGCCTTTCACCATGAAGTAAACTAAAATCTAAATGGATCAAAGATCTGAATATTAAACCAGAAACACTAAATCTGTTGGATAACAAATTAGGTAAAAATCTTGAAGACATAGGGGAAGTTAGACAATTCATGAACCGGAATCAAACCACACAGGAAATATTTCCCAAAATCAATAACTGGGATCACATCTTATTAAAAAGTTTCTGCATGTCAAAAGAAAGCTTGAGCATAGTGAAAAGAAAACTCAAAAACTGGGGAAATATCTTAGTGAACTGTCCCTCAGACAAAGGACTTCTGTCTAAAACATATAAAGAATAAAAAAAAATCAAACATTACAAGATTCAAAGACCCAATCCAAAAATGGGCATCTGAGATGAATACACAGTTCTCAGATGAAGAAATATAAATGTCAAATAAATACATGAAAAAATGTTCAACATCATAAGTCATTAGAGAAATGCAAATTAGAACAACACTGATATTCCATCTCACTACAGAAAGAATATCCAGGATCAAGATAACTACCAACAATAAATGCTGGAGAGGCTGCACGGGAAACTCCTGCACTATTGGTGGGAGTGTAGAATAGTGCAACCACTGTGGAGATCAGTCTGGAGATTCCTCAGAAAGCTGGGATTGGAAGTCCCATTTAACCCAGCTATTCCACCTCTAGGCATATTTCCAGAAGAACTGAAAACATCATACCACAGTAATATATGTGCATTCATGTTTATAGTAGCATAATTTGTAATAGCCAGATCTTGGAAACTATCTAAGTGTCCATCAACTGAGGAATGGATAAACAAGTTGTGGTATTTTTATACAATGGAGTACTACTCAGCTATAAAGAATGATCACATTGAGACATTTATAAATAAGTGGATGCAGCTTGAGACCACACTCATAAGTGAAATAAATCAAACTGACATACATAAACACCATATAGTCTCCCTAGTGTAAGAAATGTAAGAGTGCATAAGATTTTATGGTAACCATTGTTCCCCGTTACATTGCTTTGAAGCCTTATAATGTTTTCATTCATTAGTTGGAATGTTTGCATTCTGGTTTGCTTGATTTTATTATGTGTGATCATACGAACAACATTTTGAAGAAAACAAGACATTATGATAGCCATTGCTGATTTAATATCAACTTGCTTTGAAGTCTTACAATGCTTTTGTTCTTCTGTCTCCATCAGTTTTATCATGTATCTTATTGGATTTTAATATGTGTGAGAGTATAAAAAATTTTTTATGAAAAATAAGATAATATAGTGTCCATTGTTCATTTTCTGTTATTTGGTTTTGAATGTAATACTTTAATTCTCGTGAATGACTTTATACTATTTTGTTATGTTTGATATATTTCAAAGAAAGAGACATTTTGGTAGCTACTGTTAATATTGGGCTGTCTTGTGGTAAAGTACTGTGTTGCTTACATAGTTCTGTTCTTATCTGCTTTATTCTGTCTTCATTTATCTTAATCTCTTTAAAAGAAAATAAAATTTAAAAAGAAAGTCTTCATTAGACTCCTTTGAAATTTCCTCTGCTCGATGAATTAGTTTGACCCCTTAATCTCAGTCTCAGGCAAAGTCTCTGGATATGGGCCAAATGCAGACAAACTTTTTGCCAAGCCTTAACACACACTGCCTGGAGTTCCTCAGACCATACAATCCTCCTTACCACCAGGAACGTCCTGAACCTGATCTTTACTTGGTTTCTGGTCCTCTGAACTCCAATCAGAATCTACCGTACGGAATAACTTAAGGTGTTCCAGCACTACTCTTTTAGGTAACATCTCTGAAGCTTTCCAAACTCTTCCCACAAGCCATTTCCAAAGATTCTTGAACCACATGGCCAGGTACAGTCACAGTGACAACCCCACTTATCTGGTACCAAAGTCTGTGTTGGTTACTTTTCTGTCATTGCTGAGACAAAACATCTGATACCCAAAATTAAGGAAGGAAAGATTTATTTAGCTCACAGTTTGTAGAAGTTTCAGTTCACAATTAGCTGGCTCCAAAGCAGAGTGGCATGGCAGAGGGTCAACTGTTCATGGCAGCAGAAAACAGAAAAAGAAGTGAGAGCAAAAAGGGAGGAGAAAGCAAGGAGAGGAGACTTTGTCCTTTATATTGTATGTAGACCACACCTACGTTAGGTAGCTTTAGCACTCACACTCATAATCCCAACACAGGACCATGAATCAAACACAAACTCTGGAAGCCTACCCCCAGGGCTGAATGAGGTTTTGAGGGGCCTTCTAGACATAAACCTCAAAAGAATCTTATATAAAAAATACTAACTATACTGCTCACTGTCCAAATATATAAAATTTATACTATTCATATAAAATATAAATTTATTGAAGATGTATATTTGAATACTATTTTTTATTCAATTTTTTATTTTTAGTTGCACAATAATGTCTCAATAGTCAAGGTAGAAAGAAGGCTAGAATAAACCCTCTCAGAATTCCAGTTGCTTAACAGCTAATTCAAGTAAGTGGAGGGGAAGGACTCTACGCTGGCTCATGGGTCCAAGTTATGCTTATACGTGTACTAAGCCTTTTGTGTCTTATAAAGCCTTGGGATCCCCACCGAGTTCTTCTGGAAGGTAGAGGATTGTGTCAGAGGTCTTAAGACCAGATTTGGGAGCAGTGTTACTTTACTTCTACCACTTTCCATTGGTCAGAATTCAGTTATAAAGCCAACATAACTGGAAAAGGCTAGAAATACAGTATAATCCAGTGATTTGCCCAGAAGAAAAAACAAATATTTTTACATAATATTCAGCAGTCTCTGCCACAAATAGAAAATATTTTTCTATTAAAAAGTGTACAACAGTATACTAAATTGGACATTAAGGTAGAAGACATTACAGAATTGTACTTGTAGATATTTTATTGAGATTTCCATTATCTAAGTTCTACTATTCTTTCCCATACCGGTTACTTTACTTTTCCAAAGACTTTCTTTGCATATATGTGTATTTAATACATATAAAGTATGTATATGTGTATGTCTACTGATACTAAGAGATATTATTTCTGTCTCATTTCTAAATTTAATAACTGTGATGCTAATACTGGCACATTCAAATAATTTCCTTGTTCCTCCAAAAGAATCACAATTAATTCATTAGGTTCTTCCATGACTTTAGTGGAATTTAAAAATACAGTGTGTTTAACTTGCATATTACTTTATGTAAATTTATAGTTTCATAGTGCAGAATCTTTCCTTCCTGGAACATGGTATGTCTTCTATTTATCTATCATTTTGAGCTCTAAAAACTTGATTGAGCCTCTTTGGGAGGTTGAGATAGGGAGTAATAGAAACTTTGACTAAGTAGAATTGAAATCAGATTCTCTGTCAAGCTTTGAGCTTATGCTATGTGAAGATAAGCTCATGAAGTTATGATAAGACCAGAGAGATTATTTATCATCTGAGAAACATCTTTAAGCTGAGAAACATAGCTGTTAAACTTAGTTGCTGACATTTTTAGTTTGACTTTACCTAGGCGATGAAATATTTTTCTAGTTATCAAAACTTTTTGGATAAGTTTGAAAAATGTTAACAAATTCTGAGTCTATTTCTTTGATTATACTTTTAACAAAAATATTCTTTAGTTAGACTCCCTAATAATAAGTCTACATCATCACTTCAGAGTTTATATTGTTTAATGCTGCTACTGTTCAAGGGTAATCTAAGTATTGTCTTATAAAATTTTACTTGAAAATCTAATGTTAAAAATTAAATATTTGTTAATATTGTTGCTTATGAAATTTGGTAAACAGTTTGTAGTCTAGACAGTTTATTTAAAATTAATGCCTTTTATGTCTGATCTGAGAGTTTTTCTTTTGTTTTATTTAGAAGTTTATAGGATTATATACTGTCAAGGTCTTCAGAGGGTTGTGTGGTTCAAATTTATGCTTGCATATCATTTTGTTCTTATTTACCCAATGTAAGAATTGTTGTTTTATTTATTCTGTGTTGGAGGTTCTCTGTGGGATAAAATTGTGTCACATCTTACAGGGTTATATAAATGTTGAATCACCCTTTAACTAAAGGACTACTGTATATAAATTTCTAAATAGCTTCCTGTCCATATAATTGCCATTTTATAAATAATAATTGTGTGAAATGCCTCACTAAAGTCATAGAATTTATTTTCTCAGGAGCCAATTTACTTTTCCTTACTCCCCTGATATTGTCTCTCATACTCTTGTGTATTGAAAGTAGCTCACTGGGATGAGGGATGCAACTCAGTTGTGCAGAGTAGGCTTAGAAAGAGCAAAGCCTTGTATTCAATCCTCTGCACCAAAAACCAATCAACCAATTGAACAAAATAAAGCAAAACCAAAGGCCAAGCCAAAATAAAAATCTTAAAATATGTTGTCTACCGAGATTGATTCATCAGGTAAATTAATTTTGGTTTGAGGGGAAATTCCTTACAATACTATTTGAGTTTCACCTTTTCAGGACCATTTTCCCTTATTTCTTTTCATTTGCTTGAGTTTTAAAAGACTTTGAAATAATTTCCTCCTTTTTATCACTTGTGCTTTTTTATTTAAGCTTGTCGGCTAAAATTGGATATGAGAGATTGCTGGAAAAATGGAGGAATGATGAGTATAAGCTATTCTTCTCTAAACAAAGTGTCAAGAGTCTGGAAAATAGCAGTCTGGAGAGAATCCAAAGAGAGTGCAGGACACAAGGGAACAAACAGTAGAGAAGAAGAAAATAGCCTATTTTACTACAGAAGAAACACCTCACTGTTGTAGGTCTGAGACCATGTGGTATGGCTACAGCAGTTGTACAGCTACCCTAATGGGTGACAGAAGCAACTCTGCTGATCACAGGGAGACTGAGACCTGACCTGGACTGAAAGAGTCTCGTACAGTCAGAAGCAGCAGTGAGAACATGACACACTGTTTCCTGAGTGCTCCCTCCACCCCAGAGTCAGCTCTTGGTGAGTGAACTAAAGTGGCCTCTGGCACACAGTTGTGTGGAGGAACAGCAGAACAGCTTCAAGGATGCTTCACTGCCAGTGTCTCTGAGTGGAATGAAACTAGTCTTTCTGGTTTGCCTCAATGTGTTTCTGCTTTCTTCTTTATTCATTCTCTCCTGCTCTCTATTCTAGCTTCCTAAAGTTTGGGTGATCATCCTCTGTCTTTCAGCCTTGATTCCACTATATTTCTCCTCAGTTGTTGCTCTGTTTTGTACCCTGTCCCTCCTAAGTTCGCCTTCTCTACAGGGTAAAATCATTCCACTTAGGAGAAACACTGCAAAAAATTTCCTAGCTTATGTTGGATGTGGCTACATAATGTAGATCTTGTTCCTAGAGTTAGAAATAACAAATTAGCAGTTACTACAGAATGTCTTTGACTTTTGCCAGTATCATCTCATTTTTATCACAGTAGCTTTGTACTATAATTTCATGCTAGGGATTGAAATGCCCACTTCCCATGACTGAATGATACTTTGGGGAGACATTTAAACAAACCACAACAGTCTTGAACAAAATAAATCTACATCACAGCATATTATAATCAAGAGTCCAGAAATTCAAAAGAACAGAATATTAAAGACTGTCAGATAAAATAAACAAATCACCTACAAAGGAAAGCCCATCAGAATTGCAGCAGACTTATCAACAAATCCTTAAATCAAAGAGAGGTTGGCATAATGTATTTCAAGTATTAAAAGAAAATAACTCCCAACCTAGACTGATGTATCCTGAAAAAGTATTTTTTTAGAATAAATGGAGAAATAAAATACTTCCATGACAAAGAACAACTGAAGAATTCATAACAAACAAATGAGTTCTATAAAAGGTTTTTAAATATATTATAGAAAGAAATAATAAATATCACAATTCCAAGAGTACCAATAGAAAGAAGCCACCAGGCAGGGGAAGCAATTAAACAAAGGGGAAAGACAGGGAATCATCATCAGAAAAATAATTTGACAAGGACAAGGCAATACATATCACTTATAATGATCAATGTAAATGGTTTCAGTTCACCAATTAAAAGAAGTAGATTAGCACAGTGGATCTAGAAATAAGATCCAACATTATGCAACATTCAAGAAACACATTTAACTAAAAAAGAAATTCATAGATTGAAAGTTAAAGGATGGAAAACATACTCCACGCAATAGGAGCCTGGGAAAAAAGCAAAGGTACCTACTCTAGATGCAGACAATGTGAACTTCAATCCAAGACTAATCAAAAGAGATAAAATATGTCATCACATACTTGTTAAGAGAAAACTCCAAGAAGGTGAGATAACAATTGTAAATATATATGCATCAAAGGCAGATGAACCCAATAATAAAAAAGATATTAATGGATATGAAAAATAAAATAAGCACTAACACAATTGTAATGGGGGACCTTAATATCTCACTGTCACAAACAGATAGATCGACTAAATAAAAACTCAACAAAGAAATATCAGAATTAAACAAAGTCTGTGAAATAATGGACTTAGTAGGTGTCTACAGCATGTTCTGCTCCACAACATCAGAACACACATTCTTCTCAGTGGCACATGGGTCTTTCTCCAACATAGACCATGTGCTAGCCCATAAGACATGCTAAAGTAAATGCAAAAGAACTTAAATTATCCCATGCATATTGTCTGAACATAGTGCAATGAAATTGAAAATAAATTGCAAAAGAAACCACAAAATGGGTGCTTGCCCTCCCCACTCAGAGCCCGATGGAACTCCTCCTAGGAGGGTGGCTGCTCTGTGCCTGCTGTCCCACTGACCTCCTGGTCCTAGTACTGTTGTGGATCTTCAATTGCCCCTCCTCCTTCCCGAACCTTGGGCTGCAGTGGATTAACCTTGCTGGTTTGATGGGAGACTCAGTAACTCCTCTTTCAAACAGAAGGCCTCAGCAGGCTTTTGTCAGTGTGGTGAGTTTGCCCCTAAAATAGAGGACTTTAGTGAATAAACAGGAGCACTAGTGAAATAAAGAAACAAATCCAGGAGGGCAAAGAGGAAATCAAGTTAGAAATAATTTTTCATTTAAAGACAGAAATGACAACCTTGATAAAGGGGTTGCTCAGGTTAGCTAGAGAAGAGATAGATAAAAAAAACTATAGGAGCATGGGAAACTGATTGAAACCTTGAATGAACAATATAGAAAAATTCAAAGAGATATCCCAAAAATTAAAAAAAAATTATACCAAAAAGCCATTTAAATGAAGCTGAGGATAGAATTTTGGACCTTGAGGACAGGATCCCCACTAGCCATCATAAAAGGACAGAACATCTAAAAATAACAAGGCAGCATGAAATGACAATTCAACAGCTTCAAGATGATGCCAAGAGAAACAATATAAGATTAAGAGGCATCAATGAAGATTCAGGAGTCAACATGAATGACACTGTAAACCATTTACAGAACAAATAGCAGAAAACTTCCCAAACATGGAGGAAAAATGTCAAATACAGACAATTGAGGTATATAGTACACCAAACAGTCACAACCAATATAAATCTAGACCCAGACATACAATAAGTAAGATCCCAGACATGCAACATAAAAACAGAATACTAAAAGCTGTTAACAAAAAGATACAATTCACCTATCAAGGAAAGTTGATTAGAATCACAGCAGACTTTTCAGCACAAACCCTCAAGTTAAGATGAGCTTGCAGTGAAGTACTTCAAGCCCCAAAAGAAAACAACTTTCAACTCAGATTGATGTACCCAGAAAAACTTTCTTTGACATTTAATGGAGAAATGAGATACTTCCATGACAAATAAAAATTGAATAAATTCATGTCCACCAAACCAACCCTAGAAAGAGTATTGAAAGACATACTACATAGAGATAAAAATGATTACAATTTCTAGAACAACAACAGAAAGAAACCACGAGACAGGGCAAGCAATTAAACAAGGAGAGAAAGCAGAAAACCAAAGCAGGAAAATAACATGACAAAGTTGAGCCAGCACATACCAGTTATATCCTTCAATGTAAATGGCCTCAATTCAGCTCTTAAAAGAAATAGGTTGACAGAATGAATCAAGAAACAAGATCCAACAATATGCTGCATACAAGAAACACGTCTAACTCAAGAGTAAACTCATAGATTAAAAGTCAAAGGATGGAAAACAATATCCCATGTTACAGGAACCCAGAAAAAAGCAGGGGTAGCTATTCTATTTGCAGACAATGTGAACTTCAAACCAAAACTGATCAGAGAAGATAAAGAAGTTCATCACATACTTGTGAAGGGAATAATTCAAGAAGACAAGCTAACAATCATAATCATATATGCACCAAATACAGGAGCACCCAACTATATAAAATAAGTACTACTAAATATGAAAAACCAAATAAGCAAAGAGATAGATCATTGTCACAAAGAAATAGATCAACTAGACAAAAATTCAGCAAAGAAATAACAGAACTGAATCAAATCAGTGAGAAAATGGATGTAGTAGATGTTTACAGAATGTTTCACCCAACACATCGGAATACACATTCTTTTCAGCTGTGCATGGAACATTCTCGAAAATAGACCATGTAGTAGTCCATAAAACATTCTTAAGTAAATGCAAAAGGACTGAAATTATCCCATGCATATTATCAGACCATAGTGCATTCAAATTGGAAATCAATGGCAAAAGAAATTGCAAAACCTGCATAAATACCTGGAAATTAATTAACAACTTCCTGAACAATCAATGGGTTACAAGTGAAAGTAAGAAGACATGAAGCAATACATACAATTCAATGAACATGTGGATACAACATACCAAAACCTGTGGGATGTGATGAAAGTGGTCCTAAGAGGGAAATATACAGCAATAAATTGTTATATCAAGAAAGCAGAGTAAGCACAAATACACAACCTAATGCTGTATCTCAAGCTTCTAGAAAAAGAAGAGCAAGTTAAACCCAAAGCTCATAGAAGAGGGGAAATTGGAAAGATTAGAGCACAAAGTAAATCAATTGAGACTAAAAAATGATACAAAGAATTAATAAATCAAAGAGCTTATTTTTTGAGAGGAAAAAAGGACATAAACTTCTAGGCAACTTTATCAAGAAAAAGAAAGAAAGAACTCAAATTCAAAAAACAAGGACTGAAAAGAGGGAAATTACTACAGATCCCATGGAACTTCAAAAGATCGTGAATAACTGCTTTCAAAATCCTTACTCGTATAAAGTGGGAAACAGAGGAATGGACAGATTTCTATAAATGTATGAACTACCAAAGATAAATCAAGAAGATATAACAATTTTGAATAACCCAATACCAGTTATTGAAATTAAAAATGTGATTAAAAACTTATCAACAAAGAAAATCCCAGGTCCTGATGGCTGAATTGCACAAGAAATTTAGAGAAGATTTAACAAAAATACTCCACAAAACATTCAATAAAATTGAAAGGGAAGCAATCCTTCCTAACTCATTCCTGGAGTAAAGTATTACTCTGCTATGAAAACCAGAGAAAGACAACCAAAAATGAGAACTATAGCTCAGTCTTTTTTTAAAAATTTAATTTATTTTTTTTTATTTAAAGAAAAGGAAACAAAAAAAAAATACATGGAGATTAAAAAAAAGGTGGAAATAATACAAAATTACAGAAAAACAAATGGTAAGAAATTGCTGGTTGATAAGTTACATATTGTCATCTTAGAAATAGCTGTTCAGGTTACAAAATTAAAGTATTTAGAATGAGAATCAAAAAGTGACACTACAAACAGTTCTGCTCAATGATTGAACAAAAACTCAGTAATTTGGTTATCAGTCCTACACACTTGTTTTACATCCCAAAGAGGGTAAGATTAAACATATCAAAACAGAACAAAACAGTTAATAAAACAATTTAAAGAAATACAGATTTCAAAGCAAGTCCACTGGAGATCTTCACTGTCTTATCTAACTGTCTCTAGTTTCTTACAAATAGTTGTCCCCATCTTCACCCACTTTACATACTAATTGAATATTATAGAACTAATCAAATCATTACAGGATGATGAAGGCTTTTTAGGTCTTCAAAATCCAACATTAGGGAAGACAATAATAACTACCATCACATCTCTCATTCTCTTCATGGTAGCCGTCCCCATCTCTACATATGCTGAAATTGAACTCAAGAGGCCAGACCAATGTCATTCTAATCAGCGAACAACAGTATTGCTAGAATTTATATCATAATGCTACAAAATTAGCATCGGGTTTTTTAGCGTCTCTTCTTCAGAGTATCTGTTCATTACATCTTGCATTATATAATCTGTTCCCGTAAATAATATTTTTTAAAAAACACTCATGTGTGAATTTCTACATATATATCTATCCTCTCTGTATTATAGGGAAAACCAAGTCATAGCAAGACAGCAAAACAAATTCCTAGAAAAACATGCAATGGATAAGACATATAAGACCACAATATAGATGATCTTCCATAGTTACTATGTTTTCTCTTGTTATTTTCAATAGATTTGTCCACAACACCGGCTTAATATAGTTAAACATAGTATTACCTATTTTTATAAAAACACAACTTTGAAAGCATTGAAGGATTTGAGAGCTGTTAATAGTTAATACCAGTATGGATATCCTTTACATCTTGTCATCTTCAGAGTAGTTGCCTCTACTTTTAGGGTTGATACAAACAAGCATACCAAATTCAAGTAAAATCAGCCAAGGCCAACCCATAGTCTTATGATTCAGATTCAATTAAGATCAGCCATAGTAAAACAATGTAAGTAATACAGGATTTCAGTTTAAGTTAATAGGAAAGTAAGGATAGTTACCATGGTATAACCTGCTATTTTTGGGTCAGATATCTGTGCCCTCAAATCTGACATGAGTGGACAGACCAGAACAAATTAAATTCAAACTAAATATGGTGATAAGAGTACTGTGTCTTTTAAATCCTTGTACACTATTAACAATGACCTCTGCCTTTCTTATAGTGTTTCAGAGCTGTCTATACTAAAGACTATAGCTTACCATCTCTGCCTCATGTCTGCTACTCCACTTTTCTGCTATAATTTGTCCACCTTATTCCCTCATTCCACTGTCTGCCTCATTCATTGAGGCCTCTCTGCCACTGTTGCTGGAATCCTGGTATCCCTTCCTCTCTTTCTCTGGAATGTCCTTCAGCACTCTCTGTAGGGTTAGATTGGTGGCCATGAACTCCCACAGTTCCTCCTTGTGTTGGAAGCATTTTATTTCTCCATTAATTTTTTTTTTGGTCTTTTTCATTTTTATCGGTACCAGGGATTGAACTCATGACTGTCTGCTTGCAAGGCAGGCGCTTACGCCGCTGAGCTAAATCCCCAGCCCCATTCTCCTCCCCCGCTTCTCCATTAATTTTGAGAGAGAGTTTTGATGGGTATATGAGCCTTGGTTGCACATTATTTTCTTTCAGGACTTAAAATATTTCTCCCCATTCCCTTCTTGACTTAAGAGTTAGTGTTGATAAGTCTGCTGTTATTTTGATAATTTTCCCATTGTAGGTAATCTGCTTCTTTTCTCTGGCTGTTTTTAATATTCTGTTCTTTTGGTGGATTTCTGGAATCTTGATTATTATATGTCTAGGTGTAGATCTGTTTTGGTTGTAGGTAGCTGGTGTTCTGTATGCCTCTTTTATCTGGATATCATTTCTTTTTGCTATACATGGAAAATTTTGCTTTAATATACATGTGCATATTCTTTGTATTTCATTTTTGGTTGCTCCTGCTTCCTCACTCACATTCTTTATTCTTAAGTTATGTATCTTTTTGTCATCTTCTAACCTTTGAATTGTTTATTTCTGGTTCCTTGTTATTTTAAGAGGCTTTTTCTTTCATGATCATATGCCATAAATCTCTCTTCAAGTTTCAGAAGGCTGTCTTTAGTTTCTGTCAAGGCATTTTGCAAGTGTTCAATGGAGTTTTTAGTTTCTGGTAATCTCTTTGGATCTGTTTCGTGTATTCTAAGTTATGTTTAAATTCTTCTTCAGAAGTTCCTCTTTCTTTTCTGATTTCCTCAGTTCTTCCATCTGTGTTCTCTTGGGCGGGGCTTGTCATTTCTTTAATTAATCTCTTTATATCTTGCCTCACTTGGATCAGGAGTACAGCTTTAAATTCATCTATGAGGTCACGGAGGTGTTTTTTAATTTTGGCTGATGCTGTGTCCAGTATTGGATGGTTACTGTGCTTGTTCTCTTCAGTGTTTACTTCTCCTGGGCTTATTTTCTCCTGTTGGGCAGCTGGAGATTTTTTTTTATTTTTATCTCCTGTCATGTTTCTGGATTCTTTCAGACTGGAGTGTCCTGGGGGTCTCTGGCCCTCTCTGTATTGCTTAGGGCCTTTCAGAAGCATGCTGATTTGAGTTTTTGCTGTCCTCCCAAATTTGCTGTTATCTGGGGTAGGCTGGGATGCAGGGGTGGTACAGGCGAGCCTCCAGCCTCTGTGCCAGTCAATCCATAAATTAGGCTGTACTTTCTGGATGTCACTATTTTGTATCTGCTTATTGGGCCCCAAGCAGAGGCTTGGTTCAGCCCCAGCAGATCCTGCCAGTTCTCTCTGTGCCAGAAGAAGCTGACTAATGTCACCTTGGCACAGGGTTCTGCCCAAATCCCACCTGTTCTCTTCCAGACCTCTCTGTGACAGGAGCACCAGGACAGCAGGTCTGCCCAATTCCAAGATGTCTTCTACTAGTTCCCTGTATGATGCTGAAGCCAGCTCGGTGTCAGGCTCTGCCCAATTTCAAGATGGCCTCTACCAGACCTCCCTACAGGGCGACTCGGTGATGTCACCAAGCCATGGGTTCTGCCCAACTCTAAGATGTCTTCCACCAGACTCTCTGTTTTATTGATGTCCCCGTGGTGGTGGGCTCTGCCCAGTTCCAAGATGTTCTCTGGCCAAGCTCAGCAGCTGCAGGACCCAGTCCCCAGTACTCACCAAGGTTTGGTGCAGGTCTTCCTCTTGGGTCTACTGCACACCACACCACTCGCTCTCACTGCCCTCCCGGCACAGTGTGGAATGGTCAGAAAACTGCACAGCGTTCGGCCTCGGAGCTCCAGAGCCTTTCACACTCTCCTCTGGTGCAGCAGGGCAGTCCTGGCTGCTTCTCAGGGTCCCAGGTTTCAATTTCCCGCAGTCACCAAAAGCCAACACAGCTTTTCCTGTTGGGTCCATGGGTCAGTTTGCTGATTTAAAGGCATGGGATTTGCAGCCTCCTGTTATCAGCCTTCGCAGTCTCAGCATGACTAAATCCTGCAGCCACGCTGTCTTGGTTAATAAGAATTGTTATCCATTCGTCTGGCCCTCTCCATGTTGTCATATTCTAGCATCTAATATGATTTCTCCAGAAAGACTCTCTGCCCGATCCCCTAGCAAGCTGCCATTTTCTGTCTCCTCTATAGCTCAGTCTTACTAATGAATATTGATGCAAAGATTCTCAATAAAATACTGGCAAAAGAATGCAGAAAATCATCAAGAAGATTATATATCAGGACCAAGTGGGATTTATCCCAGGAGGCAGGGATGGTTTAACATATGTAAATCAATAAATGTAATACACCACCTCAACAGAGCCAATAACAAAAAACATATGATCATCTCAATAGATGCAGAAAAAGGTTTTGATAAAGTCCAACACTTGTTTATGATACAAACCGTAGAGAAACTAGAACTAGATAGTATCTACCTCAATCTAATAAAGGCCATCTATGATAAACCAAAGGCCAACATATACTAACTGGACAAAACCTGAAAGCTTTCACTCTGAAATTACAAACAAGACAAGCATGGTCACGATCACCACTCCTATTCAATATAGTTTTGGAAATATTAGCCAAAGCAATCAGACAAGACAGAGAAATAAAAGAAATAAAGATAGGAAAGGAAGAAATTGAATTATTACTATTTGCAGATGACATTGTAATCTACATAGAAGACTCAAAAACTCCATTAAAAGACTACTAGAGGTAATAAACAAATTTAGCAGTGTAGCTGGATACAATGTAGTCAACATTAAAAAATCAATAGTATTCTGTACACAAACAAAAAACTCACTGAGAGAGAAATCATGGAAATATTGCCTTTAACAATAGTATCTAAAAAAAATGAAATATTTAGGAATCAACCTAGCCAAGAATGTAAAAGACCTATATGCTGAAAATTATACTACTCTAAAAAAGGAGACTGAATAGGATATTTGAAAATGGAAGGATATTCCTTGCTTTTGCCTAGGAAGAACCAACATTGTGAAAACAACCATACTCCCAAAACTCATACAGATTGAACACAATCTCAATCAAAACACCATTAACATACCTCATAGATCTCCAGAAAACACTCCTAAAATTACTTTGGAGACAGAAGAAATCTAGAATAGCAATGGCAATTCTGGGCAACAAAGGCAAGACAGGAGGCATCTCAATTCCTGACTTGAATAATACAAAACTACAATGATGAAAATCAACATGGTAATGGCAAAGAAACAGACCTGAGGAATATTACTCAGTTATAAAAAAGGATGATATTGAGGCTTTTGTAGGTACATAGAGGCAACTTGCAACTATCCTCATAAGTGAAATAAATCAGATTCACATTTGTAAATATTGTATTGTCTCTCTAGTATAAAAATCAAGAAGAGTAATAAGATCCAAAATGCATAACAGATATTGTAATAATGATAGGGAAAGAAAGTACTCTAAAGGATATAACTATATGTACATTTAAGTTTGCAAGATAGATAACCATACTACTAAGTTTTTGTTAATTTATCAAACAGAATAATTTGTACTGTCATTGTTTGTCCACTTTTTATGGTTTGATTTTGTAACTTGAACAACTACTTCTAAGATAACAATATGTAATTTATTGACTAGCAATTTATTACTGTTATTTTTTTGAAATTCTGTTATTTCTATCTATTTTTCTGTTTTGCTATTTTTCTCTAAATGAAAAAAAAGAAACCACAAAACATGCAGACACATGGAAATTAAATAACACCTTACTGAACAACCACTGGGTCACAGATGAAATTAAGGTAGAATTTAAAGTGTATCCTCAACTAAGTGATAATGCCAGTACCACATACTGGAACTAAAGTTGTGCAATGAAAACAGTCCTAACAGGTAAATTAACAACAATGAACTCTCACATCAGGAAAACAAAACAAGCTCAAATAGACAACCTAATGTTGAACCTCAGACTTCTGGACAATGACAAGCAGATCAAGCCTAAAGCTAGTACAACTGAAGAAATTATAAAGATTGGAAAAGAAATAAATTCAATGAAGACTTTAAAAAGCTACAAAAAACAAATGAACCAAAGAGTAAGTTCTTTGAAAGAGTAAAGAAAATTTACAAAACCTTTGCCAACCTTATGCAAAAAGGAATGAAAAGACCCATATTCATGAAATTAGGAAAGAAAATGGTAAAATCTCAATGGATTATTTGGAAATCCAGGAGATTATGCATATCTACTTTGAGAAAAACACAGAAGAAATGGACAGATTCCTATATAAATATGAATTACCAAAACTGAATCAAGAATACACAAAAATTATTAATAACCTTGAATTAGTCAAAAATTGAAAATTTAATTGAAAATTTTCCAATGAAGAAAAGCTCAGGTCCTAATGGATTCATTGCTGAATTCTACAAGAAATTCAGATAAGATCTAATGCTGTTACTTATCAAACTCTTAAATGGGATAGAAAGGAAATCAATACTCCCAATGCCATTCCTGAAGAAAGTATTACCCTGATACCAAAATGAGAGAAGGACCCAGACAAAACACAGAACTACAATGTCCCTAATATCCCTAAAGAACATCAATGCAAAAATCAATAAGATACTGTCAAACAGAATGCAACAAATCGTCAAGAAGATTATATACTGTAATGTGGTAGGATTGATGCAGGGATGGTTCAACATATGGAAATCAATAAATGTAATATACCATATTAACAGAGCCAAGAACAAAAACCATACAATAATCTCAATAGATGCAGAAGAAGCATTTGATAAAGTCCAGCATCAACTCATGACAAAAATCCTACCAAAAATTGGAATAAATGATCTTTATCTCATTCCGATAAAAGCCAACTATAACAAACCAAGAGCCAGCATCAAACTGAATGCTCAAAAGCTGAAAGTTTTCACTACAAAATAAAGAACAAGTCAAGGATATCCACTATTATTACTCCTACTCAATATAGTTCTAGAGAAATTATCCAGAGCAATTAGATGAAATAAATAGATAAAAGAAATAAAAATAATAAAGAATTTTAATTATTATTATTTTCAGATGGCATGATACTCAACATACAACCCCCAGAAATTTCACCAAAAGACTTCTGGATTATAACTAGAGTCAGTCACATAGATAGATACAAAGTCAACACATAAAAATCAATAATATTCCTGTACACAAATAAAAAAACATTGAGATGGAAATTAAGGAAAGTTCACCTTTCATAATAGCACCAAAAATAAATAAATAAATAAAAAGAAAGAAAGACTAATTACTCAAGAATTTTTCTAACAAAGGAAGTAAAACATATCTACAATGAAAACTATTGAAAAGTAAAACATATCTACATTGAAAATTACATTGAATACTCTGAAAAAGGAGATTGAAAAGGATATCAGAAAATAGAAAGATACACCTAGGGTAGGAAGAACCAATATAGTGAAAACAATCATAGTTCCATAATTGTGGCACAGATTTAACCCAATCCCAATGAAAATACCATTAGCATACCTTACAGAACTAGAAGAAACACTCCTAAAATTTATTTGGAACCAGAAGAGACTTAGAATAGCAAACAATTTTAGGTAACAAAGGTAGGCAGGGGATATCACAATCCCTAACTTGAAATTATAGTACAAAGCTACTGTGACAAAAACAGTGTGATACTGGCAAAAACAACAATAAAACAGACCTGAGAATCAGTGGAACAGATTGAAATAAAAAACTACTTTAAACACGCTCGGTCACCTTATCTTTGCCAAAGGGACCAAACATACTCACTGCAAGAAAGATAGGCCCTTTATAAATAGTTTCCCACCTGCTGAAGACTAAAACTAGATCCTTGTCTCTCACCATGCACTAAAGTCAAATCAAAATGTATCAAATATCTAAATATTAAAACACATACACTAAATCTGCTGGAAGAATGAATAAATAGAACTCTTAAAGATATTATTGTAGGCAAAGACATTATAAATAAAAATCCAGTTGTGCAGGAACTATCACAAAGAACCAACAAGTGGAATCTCATCCTATTAAATTGCTTTTTTACAATAAGAGAAACCAACAATAGAATGAAAAGACAGTCAACAGAGTGGGAAGAATACAACACTTCTTGGAAGTGGTGTAAATGGCAAACAAATACATGAAAACATATTCAGTGTCACTGATCATTCAAGAGATGAAAATTAAAACAACTCTAGATGCCATCTTACTCCAAAGAAATAAACCAATAAGAATTATCAAGAAGTCAATCAATAACAAGTGCTGGTAAGGCTGTGAGAGGAAAAGGACACTTCTCTGCTGGTGGTGGGAATGAGACTGGTGCAACCATTGTGGAAATTCCTCAGAAAACTAGGACTAGATAATTCCATTTGATCAAAGTATTTCCCTTCTTGATATATTTCTGAAAGAATTAAAAGCATCATGCCACAACAATATATGCACACTCATGTTTATAGCAGCACAATTTTGTAATAGCTAACAATCTATGTGGAAACAGCCCAAAATCAAGAATGGATTAAAAAGGTGATTTTTATACACCGGAGTACTACTCAGCCATAACCTTGAGACCATACTCTTAAGTGAAAAAAATCAGACACATTGGGTGTAAATACCACTGTTTCTCTGGTGTGAGAAACTAAAAGTGTAAATAAGAACCAAAATATGTAATAGATACTGTGCAAGAGGAAGAAATTGTTCAAAACGAAAAGGTAAAGTATGGGAGAAAGCAAAAAGAAAATAATGAGGAAAGAAGGATAAAATGAAAATAAAACTTTATAAACAAGGAGGGAAAGGGGTTGAAGGGAGGATGGGGGAAAGGGAGGAAAAACAAGAACTAGGACTATCAGGTACAGGTACAAGTTTCCTATGATGAATGTGATTGGTCTGCATATCTAAATTGTATCAATAAACTTAGTAAATATAAGAAATTGGATATGATGCAAGGATCACTTTTTATTATTAATCTGAATCTTAGTAATTTTTCAATGTTCAACTATCTAAACAAGAAGCTTAATATTCTGACCAGTAACTCAATGCTTATGCTGAGTCTTGGTAGCTGACCTTCTTTCCCTCACTTGAATTGGTAGTCAGCCACTAGAACACCCTTTTATTCTTATGGAACAAATTACTTGCCTGAAATTCTTCATAAACTTAAGGAAGGATTTGTTTGTAAGGCTTCATTTTAGTGTCATTTTCTTGCCCAACGCCAGTATTTTCTTAGGGAATCATGATGCCAACACGGGGCAGCATTAACTTTACTTGAATGGAGATTTAGCTTTTGACATAAGCTACTGGAAGATGATCTCTAGCCCAAGTGAAACATCTAGCCTGAAAGGAATTTCTTCGTTGGCCTTGGGTGCTAACCCCTAGACAGCCTGACAATGTGATTTTTCATGTTGTTTTTGTAATATATTATTGCAATTCTCTTCTCCTAAGGAAAAGACTGAAGTTACTGCACTGAATGTCCAGGAGAGGGTGGTTACTAAAGGGCAACCCAGGGGCTGTGTGAGATCAATCTGAAACTGGACTTCAAAGGTTCAAATGATCTTCTCTGATTGGTACTTTAAAAATGAATGCTTATCACAGACAATATTAGATTAGCATATGCCTAAATATAGACTGGAAACAAGCCATCATATTTGTAAACAATTTGGATAGCTTGATCTTGGGACAGAAGTTAATTTTAAAACATGTTACACTGACTGGCTACAACCTGAAATTCTCTTTTCTTGTCCTTGGGTGTTTTTTAGTTTATTGTTAATCAAAAACTTTTGTTTTGTAGCAATATATTGAAGAGGGTTAGGAATGATCAATTAAACCACACAATTTATTAATTTAAAACAATATACTGTATTTTGAATGAAAATAAAATGCTTCTCCATTTGAAGTTTTTCTAGGTTTCATTATATTGAAAAGTTAGTAGTGATTAAAAACTCCACTAAAAAGGATTGAGACTGTTATCAGATTTCTGCTAAATAACCTTCTATTGAATCTGTGGGATGTAGTTACTGTGAGACCAGATGTCTGGCCTCCTAGAAAATTTCATTAATGATTTGGGAGAAACTATAAAGGCATTTTAGTAAAAATTCAAAGATGTTAAATAAAGACCTTCTGAACACCACAAAATTGGCTAAATTATGGAACTGGAAATTAAGAACCTGGGATAGAATTGTTTCTAAGATTTCAAGTGGTAACATTCACAAGGAGATAACAATCATGAAAGCAATTTTTGACATAAAAATGTTTCTCTGGGCTTGACTTATTATGTAGCTTGTATCCATTTTGTTGTATTTTGATAATTTTCACAATTGCCAATGACTCATCTGTGTTACCTAGACTATAAGGTCATAGTTAATTTTATTTATATTTAAAACTAACAAAGTAGTGAAGTACTGAAAAGTACTGAAAATTTTAGTTTTGAGAAAAATGTCACTGAGATTATCCTACTATAGCCATTTGATTCTCTTATTCCTGAACTCTATTGAGTGGCTCTTTTTACAATAGCAAACATGCTTCAGTTTACATAGAATCAATATTTGTTCCCATGGTTAATAGAAATTGTTACAGTTTTTGTATATCTTTTTGATTTTATATCCTCAAAGTCCTTTAACCATTACAATCATTTTCCAAGAATAGGGTTGAGAATAATTTAAAATCATTCAGTAAATTGCTGCTTTTATGCCTCCTCTGCACAGGAGTGGTGGATATACTTGAAAGAGTTAATGTGGCTTCGACTGATGTCTATTTACAGCCACAGACAGAGTGGCAGCCCAGAGAAAATGTGGCTAAGTGCATGTTTGTGACATCAGCTAGTAACAGCAAAGTTTCATACAGTGACTTAATGCTTTGATCACATGCTTCAGATCCAGGGGCTGGGGACCATTAGAGTAAAGACAAAATTCTCAGTGTCTCATATCTTCTGAGTATTCGACATTATGTTATCCTTCCAACTGTGAAATGAATTCTGGGTTGTCTTCCAGTCTCAGTCAGTAACTAAAACCACTCTTATGGAAAGTAGGTATTAGAAAGGTAATCACTACACACGCTTAAAAATGTACCAAGCTCATTTACCCTCGTTTTTAAAGTGATGCATAGGTTGGCTAAACTGGCACTAATTAGACTTTTGGGCTACATCACAGGAGAGCATGGACAAGGACATGATTATTGCAAATGTGGCTTATTTCAATCAGGTTTCATCGTAGCTTAAAGACTGGAGGTGTGGGGGTGGTTCTTGAACTCCAATCTTTGGAGAGAGCTTGTAGGGATTTATGACCAGAATTCAAACCACACACCTTTAGGACATTTCACTGGCGCCATCACGCTGAGTCACTAGAAGTTGTTAGTTGGGAAGTGAGCCGGCTCTTCTCAGAGGGCGCCTTCCCCTAAGCAGGCTCAGCAGTCACTGCACACACTGCAGCAGCCCCATAGAATTACGACTACAGCATTTGATAGGGCAGGTGCTTAAAATCAAAGATATAGCTTTCAATGTGTGAATGTATGACCACATTAAGTAACTGAAATTCATTTAGTTCTTGAATAAATTCTATTATGGTTTCTATTTTACAAATGAGAATGAAGCTCCAAGTAGTAAGTGATTTGAGGCCACATACAGGTACACTGAGATTCAAACTCCTTCAGGTCGATGATCGCGCCTGCACTTGGCATCACTATTTCATGGTGATTTAGGTATTTTGACATGTTTAACTCCTGCTTCCTAAGTATACGTAGGAAACTTTCACATTTTGAGAAGCAAATTTAACGTTGAAAAATAATTTGGCACTGCATTTTAAGAGGAATAACACCTGCTGGTATGCAAGATTTTGATACATAGCAGAAGTGCCATCAGGTTAAGATATATTTTATGGGGTCACAAGTGGTGGAGATGAGGTATTTTTGTAGACACTTGGTGTGCAGTCCTGGTTCCCTACAAACATGAGTTGAAGAAGGTGCTTGAAATCCACAAAGCAATATGATTCCTAGGTACATTTTTTTCTAGTTCAAACATTTGTTTTTTTCATCAGATTCTCTAAGGATTCTGTGACCCACAAATACTAAAACTCTAAATGTGTTCAGATAATGCTTTTTTCTTCCTTCTGAAGGCTACAATCATCTCCTTGAACTTGACCAATCCGTCTTTACTGTATTTCTTACTTTTCAGCTTTTCTACGTCACAACTTGTGTGTGTGTGTGTGTGTGTGTGTGTGTGTGTGTTTCTACTCCCAGCCATCACTCACAGGGCCAGGCTGTCCACCTGTCTCTCCTGTGCCAGAATCATAAAGGCTGATATAAAGGCACTGCCGCCGTCTTTGACATGAACTTGCCATTGTCTTGGCTTATAGAAGGATCTGCACAGCAACCACAAAATGACCCGAAGGGGCTCAACTGTTTCAAGATCATTCTTCTCCAATGACTCTTCATTTTGCTGAGTCTCCTTGGTATATTCCAGTTGCCCTGCCCCAGAGCCTGAGTTTAGAAAAGTCACCTCTCATCAGACGTTACACAGCCAAGCCTGGTTGCTGTCTCAGAACTCAATTTGCATTAACTTACCATTTCTCCTGCTTACACTGTTTTTTCAGGACTGCCCTCCCACAACACACACGCTGAGGACATACACAAAACCAAAAATTCAGAGAATAGGGAAAATTCAAACTAGATAAAAGCCATTCTTGGTTTCATAAATTCTTATTTAAACCTTTAACTGAATATGCTCATTGAGTTTCTCTGTGTCAGGAAACTGAATTTGTTGCTGATTGGTTAATTGATTCATTCTTTACTTCATGGAGTGACCTAGCATGATACCTTTGATGTAACAGTAAGTCAGACTTGCTTTTGTTGCATAAAACTATAATTTCTATGAGACATGCTTTAGGGTTTTGAAATCTCAGTTGGATTCTTGAGTATTTAGTAAGTTCCCTTTTTTCCCTAAAATGAGTAAGATATTTTATTTCTACTCTAAAACAAAGATATCTTTACCTTTGACCCTGTATTTCCAAGTAGCTTCTAGAAGGTTTTCAGTTTCTTATTAATTGATGACCATGAATACTAAGAATGATAGCATTGCTGTATGATTTTAATTACTAGAAACAATATTGAAACACAAAGGGCCAAGAGAGTTCCAGATAGTAAGGGGACCATTTGAAATCCCCTTTCCATCTGGCTGCTTATGCAAATGTTTAACGTGTGCTCTGTCCTCTGTATGTGTATTTCCTTTGTGGTTGCCGACATCCCTGGTGCCATTATCTGCTGTTTGACTTGAATATTGAACTTGTCTCTTTGAAATATGTCACGCAGCTTAAAAAGTATAAGCAAACTCTGACATTATAATAAACTTAAGTGGAGACAAAGAAATGGATACAGATGGGCAGCTTTGCTGCTTTCCCCAGCTCCCTGCCCTGCTGCCCTTTCGCTGGGATACACATCATCTGACAGAACCATAATTCAGTGTTTGTTCAAAGGCTACAGATGTAGCAGCAGGCACTTAAACGGTGCTGTAAGTGATATCTTAACAACTTCTGGTAGGCTTAAAAATGAATCCTTATAGAGACTAATATATTGTACAATTTTTTATAAAGATGAATGGAAAAAAATAGCCTGACTTTAATATAGTGTTCTTCCTATAATAGCTGGAATTGGTGACTCACCAGCAAACCTACACAATAGCTTTGCAGTAGTGGCATTGTAGTTTAAGGGAACTCCTGGACCTTGGGACTCAATTAGAATTTATGTTTAATCAACCTGAAAAAAAAACCAAAAATAATCCCAGTGAGAGAATTATTTCTTTAGCCTTTCTCAGTGAGATCTCTGTGGATAGAGCCATTTCCGTGGTTTTGCAATATGTAGAACATAACTGTGGGTACTTATTGTTGCAAGGGCAGAGCTTGGGAAAAGCATCTTATGATTGTCAAAGGAGGACAGCAAGAACCTTAGGATGGCAATCTGGCTTTTCTGAGTCAAGCTGAGGAACCACCACATGGCAGTGCGCTGGACTTCTTGTCTACTGCTGTAGCCTTACCAAAACAGTGAAGAATATGTGAGGCCATGATGCAGGTGGGCCATTTTCCCTTGAACGGGTACTAGAGTCAACCCTGATTAAATATGAGGTATGATCAAAAACTAAAGTGAGTGTTTACATTTAAAAAACATTAAAGTAAAAGATGCATTGCTATTAATCCCCTCAAAATATTTCCCCTCACTTTGAACATGTTTACTCACCATACTTAATACTTTCTGAAGTGCTTTTGAAAGTCTTCCTTCATGAGTGTCTTTATTTCTGCTATGATGCTGTGATGCTTTAACTGATTCAAAACTCTAAACCTTCGTGTTCATTTTGGCTCTGGGGGAGAGCCAGATATCCCATGGTGCTGTATCTGGTGAAGGGATCTCTTTACATTGTGTTTTTGTTTTTGTTTATTTGTTGCAAGAAACTAACCTCTTCGCTGAGGCAACAGCTATCTTCTGGATCATGTTGCAGACTTGAGATGTCAAGTAGGTTATGGGTTTTATTTTGAGCCAATCAGAGCTCAATGCTTGTAAAATGGAGCAAACTAGTCCTGAGGATTTTGTGCATTTCTGGAATGTGCAGAGAAAACACAGACTCAGAGAGGGAGGACAAAGAATGAATGTCCATTGGAGGAAAGTATAGAAATTGATACAAATTAAGTGACCAGGAAAACATAGGTAAGTACATGAAGTTAAAATCTTCTGAATTTCCAGGATAACATGACCCAGAAAGACTAAACCATCATTCAAGAAGATTCAGAGCACACACAAAAAAACCAGATCTCTGAAATACAGCAAAACAGATTTACGTAAGTGGTTAATTCAATCACTTTCAACTGGTGTCCTACCAACTAAATGGTAAATGGAAAGAAGTTATACTCCGAGGATTTTTACACTAGGATAGTGTATTTTGTCTTCAGATTTTTAGGCTCTCTGTTGAACTCCAAGGAAACAATAATTCAACCAATAATTCAATAATTCACACCGAGATTTGTGGCTCAGTTTTGAGGTTCCAAAGACTGTCTCAGAAGGAGTGCTCCCTTTTCCTGAAGGTAAGTAATAATCACATGCAGCTGAACCAACTGAATATTAACACTGGTTTCTTCTGTGTAACGATGGTTTTCTTTAATATTGAGCAACTGTATCAAATTCCCAGCATACACATAACCAGATATTGGGAGTCACCACAGAACTGTTTCTGCAAATAATACCTTTTAATGAAGGAAGAAGGATCAGGAAACACATGTGGTTTTGTTTCTAAAATGCCTCAGTTGGTCAGCTCCATTTGTCCCCTACTGTCAGTCCTCCCCCCATCTCTCCCCTTCCATTCTGGCTTCCTACCTATCCTGTGCTGTACACTGGAGCACATCAACTCTGGGGAAAGGCTGTTGATTGCTTGTGATGGTACCTGGCATCACCAGGAGGGTGGGCAAGAGAGCAGTCAGGAGAATGATAAAGGCTTTTTAGCTTGAAGAGGGAAAAAGAGTCATCACCCTGCAATTTACGTGAGTCATGTACAAGTCTGGCTGCGTGGTATGTGAAAGCCCTGGTAGACCTGCCTTTAATCTTTCTGCACGTCAGCTGAGCTGCAGTTCTTAACAAAGCCCGAGTTCAAAGGGGAAGGAATGCAATACCCAGCAACAACAAATCACACACAGGCTCAGACCTCAGCAGGCCAGGGAGATGGGTGGGAGCAGCCCTTTAGAGAAGGAATAAAGATAAAGATTATCACAGTGCCAGCAGACACGCGATGTTTTCATGTAGCAGATTTATGGTTGGAAACGTTATGACATGAACATCATAGAACCCTGCATTTACCTTCAGGGTTACCTAGGCAAAAACATGTTTTGAGCAGACAGACCTCTTGTGCCTTTGCAGGTCTCAGTCAATCTGAATTCTGATGATAAACCTTTCCGCGCATCCTGGAGGTGTGGGTGCTCTGTTTGTTCATATACTGATGTGAGATGCTTTTTATTTTTCCTACTACCTAGAATTTTGAAATTGAGCTTTGTCTCTGTATGAAAGCCATAAATATTCTTATCCTCTCTAAATCACTCCTTTATTCCAAGTAGACAGATAAGCAAGTTGTAAGAATTATTTAATTGCAGCAGATGTTGCATTAATGACTTTCGGGTTAATTTGTTTGGAAACAATTTAGGAGGGGGATGAATGATTGTTCTCCATAATAAATTTTCAAATACTCAAATGACATTGTTAGAACAGATGCATTAGCTTGTCTTTAGGAATTAAGAAATAAATTATTTTCAGGTACCTATTATTCTAACCTAGTTTTTTCTGAGAATAGTTTTAGGTGATGAAGTTAACAGCAATAAAACTTTATCCCTTTGGGGAACTGCTTATTCTCTCATAGACCAAGCTTAACTACTTGACCATTTCAGAAGTGACCAGAATGCAGAGTTAGGTCAATATCTGGGGTAGATCCAGAGTTTGGTTCTGTTTTATTTTTCTTTTTTTGCAGCTGGAGATGAGATTTCAGTACTTTTCTCCATTGTTGAGAAGCCAGTAAGGAGGCCTGAGGATAATCGTCATGTGTGTGTGTGTTGACTTGGCCTTTGATCAGTACCTTACTCCTGGTCACAATCCATGTGTCTGAGGATGTATTTCGCCTCTCCAGGGTTAACTGATAAAGGCTTGAGACATACATCTCCCAAGACCCAGTGCTGGAAGAAGATGGAAGCTACTTTGATTGCAAAATTGCCATTCGCACAATTATATATTTTGAAGATTTCACCTGGACGACTTGATTGAAAACCAACCAACCAACCAAAAGCTTCCTTTCCTTTTTGTCTTTAGTTATACAGCTTTTGACCTTAAGTCAGTTTCATTTTGTTGGTCATTTTTAGTGTTTTTCTAGATACAATATATAAAGAAAGGTAGTCCTACTTCATGCAGAAACTCAGATTTTATATCAAAGGATTGGAGCTGAGGACAGATTGCACTGAAACCTAGGACCCAGGGCAAATCCATTTCTCCATTTCTCATGGACCAAAAGGAAGCAAGAGTATGTTTCTTACAAAAATCGCTGTGAAAATTAAAAGCACAATCTAAATGAAAGATATATTTGTTGTATCCTCTGGAATTTCCTGGCTCAGGTTAATACAATTTAAAATAAAAATTTCTATAGCTATAAAATAATACTTTTACTGCCTGATCTCATCCCAGCTTAGATTATAATCCATAGTTGTTGCCATAAATAAAGTTGAAAGGGGCACTATGAAGAAATATGAATGATGTTTATTTCTTTCACTCATAACTCATATATACACATTTATTTTGTTCCTACAATGACAGAAGGTACTAAAAGTATAGAGTGTGACAAGTCCTATAATGTGGTTTATAGCACAGTAAGTGCTTAGATGAGAAGGCTCTGGGTAGGAAGCAAGGCAGTGCGGAGGTGCAAAACAGACTTGCCTAGAGGTTCTGGCTTCCTAGCATGGCGATGCAGCAGTGTGTATTTGGAAGCAAAGGTGAGTGAAGGACTATCTGGAGGAGGTGGAAAAGGCTCCAGTCTCTGCTTCAGATGGTGTTGACTGGGGTTGTTTGCACGGGACAGCAGGATTCACAATGTCTGCGCCCACGTTTCTAGCGTGGTATGTGGCTACCCAGGGTTATCAGGACCTTGTCTTTTAGTGCCCCACCCCACTCTCTCACCTTGTGTTTGCTCTCTTTAGCCGCTTGGTCAGACTTTTTTTTTTAACGTAGTTATGGATTCAAAGGAGGTAAAAATAAAAATGGCAGCCTTTGTAAGGCCTAGTCCCAGGTCTGGAAAACTGTCATTTCTTCTACATTCTTTTGTTAAAGGATGTCAGAAGAATGGGCCATAATTAAAAGGAAGAGAGCATGTTCATACTGCTGTGGAGGCCCTTTGTGGCCACCAGAGACTATCCTGGGTTACCATAATATAATACTACAGGCTGGGTAGTTTATGAAGGAAAGCAATGTATTTTTCACAGTTCTTGGGCTGGGCAATTCGATACCCAGGTGCTGACATCCTTGCTATGCCGCACCATAGAGAAAAGCCACATTGACAAATGGAGGAAGCAAATATGTTTGGATCTCTCTTCCCCTTCTTGTAAAGCCGCTCATCTAGCATTGGGGGCCTCCATGAACTCATCCCACCCTGACTGCCTTGCAAAGCCTCACCTCCACACACTGTCAACCTGCAAGATTGGGGAGTAAGTTTCTAACACATGGACTTTGGGGGACATATTCCAATCACAGCAGTAACTACCTAAGGAAATAATCTGCAACACAGGCCTTAGTAAAAGTTGTTGAATCAGGATATGTGGGAATGGGAAGAAGGAATAGGGTAGGTGGGAGAAATAAGCTAAGCAAAGGTTTCAAAGTAGGGAAGTAAACAAAAGACAATTGCTGAATCTGACTCTGGCGTATAGCTGAAGAGTTCAATATTCCTTGCAAAAATCCACCTGCAGTCCCCTGGACCTGCCTGCTCCTGGTACTTATCAACTTTAGTCTATATCTAGTCTATATCTAGACTTAGTCTATATCTAGTCATTCACCAGTTGAAGTATTTGGAAAAGTTTCAACATTTGTTTTGCAACATTTGTTTTGTGTTGTTTCTCTGAAGAGAAAAACCCTTCTTATAAATAATAATTGGGATTTTATAAATAAAATTGGAAACCAGATGAAGGAAAGGAAGAGACAAGTCATAGACGAGACAAGGCATGTAGCAAACAAGACAACAACCAGATATTCATTCAGGAATATTGAAAGAGGAAGGAAAATTAAATAAGGAATTATTTAAGGAATTAAACAAGAAATTAAATAAGGAAAATTAAAGCAACGATAGACCCCTTTTTACATATCGCATAACAAAAAATAGAAATAAAAGCAGTCACAATGGCAAAGATGTTAGGAAAAGGCACTGCTGTGTGTGAATATGAATTACTACATAACTTAGAATATTATTTGGTGGTTTCTGTTAACATTTAAAATGTGCCCGCCCTCTGATCCAACAGTTTCACACCGGTAGATGTTCTCTAAGGCAGATCAGGACCAGTCTGTCAGACAGTAAGGAAAATAGTTATTGCCACATGATTTGTGATAGCTGAATATGATATTGCCTTTAATGTCATTTACATAAGAATTATTCAAAAATTGTCATATTCCCATGCAACAGAATATTATGTGCAGATTAGAAAGAATGAGTCAAAAGCACATGGATTGATTTTGGAGCGATTTCGGAAATATATGGAAATAGCAAATTGCAGAAAAGAAAGCCTATGGCTTAATTCTTTCTTTTCTAAAGCAACCTCAAATATTAGACCTTTATGTGTATGGATATTTTATGCAAATATTTAGGCATGGAAAAGACTTGGAAGTTTGGAAGGAGTGGTTTGTGAAATAAAGGAAAATGGAATGCATAAAAACAAAATGGAGCAAAGCATAATGATTACTAAATGAAAACTGTAGCTTACAATCATTCTGTGATATTTCTGTAAATATATTTAAGTAAAATATACACAAGTTTACAAAGTCCCTACTACACTAATGCTGCTTGCAAAAATTAATAACTAATATTTTTTACATAAAGAGTACCTTATTTACCCTATTGTGCTGTTTTCTTGTGATAATAAATTATGGCATACTTCTTGGCTAGAAAAAGCCAGAGACGTATTCTTTTTTTTTTTTTTTTTTTAAATTTTATTTAAGGAGAAAATAAAAAAAAAGCAGAGAAAGGGTACAAGTTATACAGATTTGCAGAAAAAAAATGAACAGTAGGAAATTACTAGTTAATGGATTACATATTGTCATCTTAGAAATAATTGTTCAAGTCACAAAATTAAAGCTTGTAAAGTGGACATTCCATCAATGATACTGCAAACAGTTCTGTACAATGATCCAATAAAACTCTGTGATATCATATTCTATCTTATACATTTAAATATACATGCAGTTATATAGTTTAGAGCACTTTCTTTTCCTCTCTTTTGTACAATGACTATTACACATTTTGGGTTTCATTGCTCTCACGGTTCTTATTACTTTTTTGGAAGAGAGTAAAACCAAATGTGACATAACAGAACAGAATCGGTCAAGTCAAAAGGGTGGACATAATAGATAATGTGAAAACATAATACAAGGTGATCAACAATGGTTACCATAATGCCTCCCGCTATCTCTAATAGAATTGCCTATATCATTAGTTATAATACAATTGAACAAAACAGTAAAGAACAAAACCAAAACATTGGAGACATTGTAGGTCTTCAAAAGTAGATAAAAGTCAACGAGAATGGGCGTTATAATGAATCTCATTATCTTCACAGCTGATGCCTAAATTTTCGAACCTGATACTATCCAGCAAAACAGAATAGGGGAACATCAGTTAAAAACCAGATGGTGAGAGTAATACAGGGCTTTAAATCGAGGTAATGGAAAGTCAAAGTGGGTTACTGTAATATATCCTGTTCGGGCACAAACTCTAAAGCTAGTTGACAGGGCGAGCTCCCTCTGAAGGCTCTAGAGGAGAATCCTTCCTTGCCTCTTAGCGTCCTTTGCTTGTGCCTGTGTGACTCCACAGGCTCCTCCGTGGTGGCGCTGTGGTCCCCTCTTCTTTCTGTGTCTCTTCTGCACCACAGTTGAAGTCCAACGGTGATTATATAAACCACAACTTGTGTAGTGTAATTTTCCTCTGCATATTTCAAAGATATGTGGAAAAAAAGCAAAAGACACTTTCCCAGTAACTGAATGACCCTATAGTGTTTGATTTTCTTTGGGGAAAAAATTCTTCCTCATTTTATTTTAGCTCTACACTTTTTGGAAGAAATTTGCAGAAACATATTCTGAAACCTGACATTTTCAAGCAGGTCCAGGCACTGTGGGGGGTGCAGAGCAGCATTCTATGCCCTGTGACCTGGGCCTGTCCCGGAGCCGGGGTCCCGTCACTCATTACGAAATACAGTTTAGCTTTCAGGACAGGGGCCAGATGTCTGCCTTGGCGATAAGGCTGACATCTGCATTGACTGAAAATGCATAGGGCCAGTCGTGCTTGAGCTCATCCTCCAGGGAAGCTTTGACTAACTTAAACCCAAGCACGGACACGGGAATGCTGCAATAAATGGCTCTTTCGCAGGCCCGCAGCCGTCGTCCTGCCTTCCAATTTTCAAACACACAAGACACGGAGGTCGAAGGAAGTTAGAACTTTTGCTTTGTCTTCTTTTTTTGTCTCTATTGCTCAATATCTCACTGAGAGGTTTTCCTCAGGATTCAGGCTCCCTTAGTTTCTGTTTTACAAACAATGAGTTTCTCTGGAGCAAATTTTAAAAAATCTACTTGTACTCTGTTTAAATTTTAAAAAATGAATATCCTCTTGTAACAGCAGAGTTGGTAAACTTGTACTACCCAGGCTTATCATAGTTCACTGCATTCTATTAGAGTTCTATTATGATGTAAATTAATATTGTGTGGAGCAGTCAGAGTAATATCCTATTACTAATGTGACCTAAACTTTAACCATTACTACTAATTTACTATTTAAATTGATATTTTACATCTTATATACAGTATATTTAAGTTTTTGCTCTTCATTTAACTTTGGTCAGTGTGTCTCACATCACCATGACGGTAAGTTAACACTGTACATCTAGCATTCTATAAATAGTAGAAATAATATTCTTTAATTGTTTGGTGGGCAGTTATCTATGCTGAATCTTTGGGTAAGTATGTGGTTGCTTAACATTTCATTAGCAGATAGAAAGAGAAAGAAAGATGTAATAAACTTAGAGTTGTTCATTTCTTTTATATTAATTGGGTCTTTGAAGGCCTAAGATTTATAACCACTGAAGCCATAGGGGACAATATAGCTTTTATTTTGATGTGTTTTTCCAATATCACTAGGCTGAAAATGTGGTATAATAAAAAAATATAAACAACAGCACTTTTGGGAAAGGCAAAAGACATAGTCAAGAGCATCTAGATTTTTATCTTCCTTCTGGCACTGATTTTCTCTGTGATCCAAGATGAATCATATGGTTTGCCTCATTTTCCTCACATAAAAACACAAGATCTTGCCCTTCCATGAAGTTACCTGAGAACCACTTGGATGTGCTCTTACTGTTAGTAGGATATTTATTCATTGCTTAACTTGAATGATGGGCTAGCCTAAGCATGAAAATATTTTTTCATATGGAGTATTGCCTAGAGCAGCGAATGGACTGTGTCTAATCACTCACCTTTATTTTAGTAATAGTTTTCCTCATGACCTCGCACTTGCCAAGCAGGCACTTATGCCGCCCAGCCCTTAGTAACAGTCTTATACATTAAAAAAATTTCCACAAAGTATCACAATTTTGTGTACATCTTTCATGATACTGGGAAAGTTATCTTGAATGAATGTTCCCTTCAGTAAGTGAAAGCATGATTCTTAGAAGAGAGAGAGAGAAAATAAGATAGTAAAGTATTATAGAATAAATTTATGCTAACGCATTTAAAAAAGAATTCAGTGATTTCCAGTAATAATAGATTGAGAGGAAAAAAATTTTCCCAAATTATTTTCCCTTAGTGATTCAATTATCAGTATGATTTGCTTAGTATTATAAATTTATTTTCCCTTATGGAAATAAACAGCCTGCTTTATGAGCCTTCCTGGATGCCAGGGGGAGAGGACTGGCTGGCAGTTATGAGCTGAAGCATCAGAAAATCTACTTGTTCTGGCCACATTCAGGAAATCAGAGTAGGCATTGGGGAAATACATACCACAAGCAGCATTGCCCTGAAAATGAATGCACTTGTCCTGAGCAGATTTAAAATTTGAAAATAGAGCCATCTTTAACCAAACAGAAGAGATGCCTTTTCCTTTCTTCCTTCTTCTCTTCCTCCCTTCAGGCCTTCTTTTTCTTTTTAGTTTTCATTCAGAGTTTCAATTTTTATACTAGCCCATTTTCTATGGCTATAGTAAACTACTGAGGCTAGAGTACTTTAGAAAGATTACCGAGTTCATGATTTGAGGCACTGAAATACCAGGATTGGGTGGTCTCTGCCTTATGCATCTGGTAAGCGCCTCCTGCCTCATGCCTCCCTTTGCCTCACGTGTGGTGTGCAGCGTCACGGCAAGGGCTCTCTCCCTCTCACATACCCTTGCCATGCTGCAGACTCCAGGAGGCAGGTCCTATCCAGCCATCACACTCTTGCTCTTCCTGCTTCGGCTCATGAGTGACTCTCTTTTTGTGATTTCAGCAGCCTTTACACTTTGCTTTAGGAGAAGCAGCTGCAGGGACTGTGCCTATAAACTATTTCCTTTAGCCATTTCTTGTCACTGATAGTACTGAGATTTGCCCGTGTTTCACAGGCGATTGGTATTATTCTTCTTTTTATTTAGGTCTTTGATCAGCCAATATCATACCCACATAACACTGAGTCACTCCAATACAATATAAATCTTGTCATTTGTCAAGTAACAACCATTGCTTCTCCATTCTCTTCTGTGATGCTTTGATCAGGCAGGTTTACTTATGGACCTAAGGATACACTATGCTCATGACACATTTCATTTCAATGGAAAAGACAAATAGTGTTTTGAAAAATGAAGCATTTGATAGAAAGTATTTTAGATGACACTGCAAAGCACTGCTATTTTATGAGAAAATATATCAAGACTACATATGCTGGATTCTTTAGCCTCAGTTTTTAAGTTCTAGTCCATTTTCACCATAAACCTTGTGTTTAGACTCTGTATTTCATTTTTATCTCTGTCATGTAATATTTATGTAATTTGCATTTGGAATATTTGCAATATTACCTTTACAGAAAATTTACTTGTAAAGTCTTATAAAATTTCTATTATAATAATACTGCCAAGTTGTAATAATACTGAGAAAGGTTTAACATTAGTTTTCCTGTACCTGAAAAATAAATGAAATAATGTCATATTGAAGCCTGTTATTAGAATGTTTTATGCACACCAGACTTTATGATTTCAATTATTTTTGGTCACTCTCTGCTACACATACTTATCTGAAGTTTTCATCCTTTTCTCTTTCCATATAAATAGAGAAGTATTTCCTTGTCCCTTATTATGTAATAATTTTCATATATGAAAAAAAGTTAGCCTCTTCTACTTGAAACTATGGCTTGTTTGTCTTGCACTGTAAGAAGATTGCTTTTTTTCTCTAAACACATAGATATTTATGGATATGGGGGCTGGGGATTTAGCTCAGCAGCATAAGCGCCTGCCTTGCAAGTGTGTGGTCGAGAGTTCGATCCCCGGTACTGATAAAAAAGAAAAAGACAAAAACAAAAACAAAAACAAAAAACAGAAAAGATATTTCTGGATATTTGCTTTCTGAAATGTGCTTGTCACTCATACCAATGACTAAATTATAAATCATTTTTCAATTGTTGTGCATTTGTGCCATGATATAGAAATCAAGAATATAGTTTTCTCAAAATATATGTTATGAAACACAAAGAAAGGCAGGGAAACTGTTGTAGATAAATAAACATAAAGACAGCATGTGATCTGGATTGGATCCTGAATCTGGGAAGCAAATATAAATATAAAAACCTTGCAATGACATTCTATTAGAACAATTAGAAGAATTTAGTATGTACTATATATTAATTAACATGCGTTATGTATGATATAGCAATGTTAAGTGTCTTGAATTTGATCGTTTCACTGAGGACAGAAAATGTTCTTGTTCTTGGTATATATGCTTATATTCATTTTTTCCCTTTTTTTTTTTTTTTGGAATTTTGAGACAGGGTCTGACTATGCAGTTCAGGCTAGCTTTGGGCTTACTTTGTAGCCCAGGCTGGTCTTGAACTTGCTCTGATCCACTTGCCTCAGCCTCCCGAGTGCTAGGATTACAGGAATGCGCCACCACGCCTGGCCTTACATGATTATACTCAAAGTTAAATTGTCATGACTTCTATAACTTATTCTCAAATGGCTCAGAAAATGTGGGGTTTTTGTGTGTATTTTCCATATGGAGATAAGTAGGAAGAAAGAAAAGGAGAGAGAGGAACAGAGACAGAGACAGAGGCAGAGAGAAAACAAATGTGATTGAATGGGAAAACTTTTAGGAAGTAAATTTTTTAAAAATTGAGAAAAGTTTACACCGACAAAGTGCAAATAAGCTTCAAATGTGCCAGAAAACCAGGAAGTAGGGTTGCTTTATCTGTACAGCATAGACTATGTGTCAAACATTATTCTAGATTCTAGAGACACATAGGAAAGGCACATTATCTTTTCTTTGAAGATGTTCATTCCATAGAGAGGCCAAAAGACAGGTAAAGAAATGTTAAATTTATTGTAGAGGAGATGTTTTTGTCTCCCTGTGTACCTTTGATCATCCTAAATGGATTTGGCTGAAACGCACACTTATGCTAATGGATTAAGCTATGGAAAGAAATTTGTAACTTTGCAGGTAATGAGAATTCCAGACAGGTTTACTTATCTTTAAGGTTTTGTGCTTATACATCACTGAGCTGTAAAGCTAGAAACTCTAGGTCCACCATAGGCAGAAATACCTACATTCCTATCCTGGCACAGAGTTAGAACCCAGGATGCTCTCCTCTAATTACATTTTCCCAGTTCTTTCATCAGGATGTAGGAAGGCAAGTTCATATAAGCAGAAGGCATTTATTTTAAGTTTTTTAAAACTCATGCAGCCTCTATTCCTGTAGCATGTTTGGTCTATTTTGTTATATTACCTCAGATATAAGAATTGCATCAGCATAACTCACAATCTATCCCTGAGCCAGAAAACCTGGTGCATACATTCAGGACAAAATGAACGATCATGAATAATAAAAGTCCAGTGGACGCACAGTGGAAATTATGTGTTCAATAAACACAGAGAAGGAAAGTGCTACTTCCATTCAGGATTTGATCTGGATATTGAAGACTTACAACTTCAGCAGAGAAGAAGGAGGGGTTTCAATAAATGTACATTTGAATTGGAATACGTGGTACATTTCGTTTATTACTATGTGAAAGAATGCTCATTCTGGTAGCTCCTAGTATTGAAGGATTATTTGAAAAGAAGAACTCAGGTGTAAATTAGCAGACATTTAGGGAGGCAGCAGGTAAGACAGAGAGCATTCCTGCACTTAGAACCAGTCAGACTGGAGTTTGAATCTAGGCTATAAGAATTCAAATTTATTTGCTCAAATCCATCAGTTTTAAGAATCTACAAACATGGAAGCTCAATTTTTAACTCAAAGAGTTCTTGCATGAAGTGTATGGAATAATCTACTTTGTTTAATTTAGCACTTAGAAATAATTGGTGCTAATCGAGGATGCAGGCTCTGAGTTTGCTCCCTAGAACCCCACACATGCACACAGTCATGGACATACTCACACACACATTCACATACTCACACACAAACTCAGAAAGGAAGTGGTTGGTGCTAAATAAATACTTATTCTCTGTCCTCCCTTTTAATCTTTCTTTTGTGAAAGCCCACCACAATCTAGGAGTATAATTTTGAATAATTGTAGGACATTACTTACACTACTTAGCTCTCTCTGCAAATGTTCCATTCTAGGAACGGGGCTTTGCCTGCTGTGACTTCATGTTGGAAGCTGAGTGCAGCCGGTGAGTGTAGAGAAGGGTGCTGCTCCAGGGTGGCACTGGACTGCTGAGGGGAGCAGGACTCGGAGGCACATTTTATCTGTTACCCATACCCAGGATCACAAGTCATCTGAGTGTACTAGCCACATTCCACGTTTTTTAGGTTGAAAATAAAACTATCAGGAAAGAAAATATCATTTTACCTTTCTTCCCACAAATATGGCCCATTGTACTTTATTAAATGTAATATTGCACTAGAAACTTTTATCTTTAAAATTTTTATACGTATGCAACCTGAAAAACAAAAACATAAATGGATTCATCTAACCATGTGCTTTGAAATGCTTATTTTAGTTCACCACCAATATAACAATAACTGTATTTGCAGCAATAGAAGAGTGTTCAAAAGTAAAATCATGTCAGGGTAGCTATGGACTCAGATTTATGGCATTGCATGTTGCCAAACTAAGACTTCTTGGACTTGAATCATGTTTGGTTTGTATTGAGAAGAGTTGAAAGCCATCAATAATCTGCTAATTACATATTTCATATTTTGGGG
This sequence comes from Cavia porcellus, assembly GCF_034190915.1. Lineage (NCBI taxonomy): Eukaryota > Metazoa > Chordata > Mammalia > Rodentia > Caviidae > Cavia > Cavia porcellus. The sequence continues at coordinate 4,172,826 of NW_026947493.1, forward strand.
TAACACCCATGGACAGGAAATTCCTCTGGGAAGAAAAGGCAGTCACACTGACTGATGGGATAATAGAAGAAAGCCTGCTGAAGGCAATAGTTTGATTATTTTAAATAATTTTTTTACTCTAAAGTGTAAACAAGCGATAAAACAAGTAATAAAGTGTAAACAGTGCAGTATTACTTGATAAAACAAGTAATAAAATGTAAACAGATAAAACAAGTGTATTTACTATTCCAAATGTATTCATAATTTTTCCTTTGCTGTTGATTCAATGTTTTCTAATGTTGCAAAAGTTTGATTTTCCAAAAAGGCATTGCACTAGCTTGGTTAGACTGCATCTTGCATTTCTATTTGAGATTGTGTGCCAAGCAAATCAGCATGTGGTGTTTGAATTGCTTTAACAACAGTTTGATTTATCATTATGAATAATAGTCAACCATCATCAAGCTAATTGCCCCAAGTTATTGTACCCTTCCACACTCTTCCCTTGCTGTCTCTATCCCTTCATTATAAATGAAGGAAGAAAGGCTGGAACATTTCAAATTAGTCTTCCCATCCACCCTGAGGTTTTCGCCATGATAATGTCAAGAAATCTGTCTCTTCTGTTATACCACTAAAAATCTGAGGCTGATAGAAATACTCTGTCACATAAATTCTTTCACAGAAAGATCATTAAATATCTAGCCAGCGGTTCTCCCTTCTGATGTGGAAAGGGCACACAATATATCTGTTGGACCCCTTCCTTAAAATACGTTATGTTCAAATAGTCTTTAATCTTCTTGATAGTTACTTTAAAATATTTCTTATTGAAATATTTTTCTGTACCAGCATAACAAAAATTTTTACATCTCTTTGGTGGACAATCATTTTAATCTTCTTGAAATTTGTGTGTTCCTTCAGTAAAAATTTATCAAGGCTTTACTATGTGGCTAGCATATATCTCCCCTCGAGGAACTTACAACTGAGACAAAGAAGTGAAACCTCCCTTGGGCATAAAACTATGATAGAAGGAGTAGAGCACATGGACCAGACTTCCAACTCAGTCTCAAGGGGCCAGAGAGAGGTTTTTGGAGGAGGTAACCTCTCCACTGGTCTCTGAAGAATGGAGCACTTAATCTAATAAGCGGGAAATACATTTTTAAAAAAGAGAATAGGCCAGACGCACTAGAAATCAGATGAAAAGATAAAAGTAGTGGCCTGGCAATTGGGGGAAGACAAGTATAGATGGTGACTCTGAGTGGAAAATGAAATAAAACTGTAGAAAGCTGATCATTGTAGTAAGAAGATTTATTTCATTTAATTTAAAAGATGAATTGGTTAAACCCACATCTTGACTAATTCCTTCAATATCACTGACTATGTTCACCTTTACAGTAGCATTCTGACTAAGTTGAAATACTTAATTAGAAAATTATTTCATTTTACATTTTTAGCAGTGATTATGTTGTTTTCTTATTTAGATTTCAGCAGATAAGTTTCATGCAGTAATTTTACATTGTTAGAAGTTTTTTACAATTTAAGGTTTGACTAGAACAATTGATCATCTTTGTCACAATAAAATTCCAGTTTTTTTAAAAAAAGTATTCTGATATAAATTGATGTAGACAGAACTATGAGTCATAACACATATGATAATACATGTTAAGTAGGATCCAACATAAGGCATTTATCTGTCTTTTTTCTTCGCTTCCTCTTTTGTTTCTTCCTTCCTATCTGTCTGTCTCTCTTGCTCTCTCTTGCTCTCTCTGCCTCTCTGTCTCTCTGTCTGATGTCGAGGAATAAAATGTTGCTTTTCTTCTTAGGAAAACTACTTAGTTTGATTTTACAATCTGTAAACATAGGTAAGGCTTTGCGTGGATGAACAGGATTTTTCTTCACTTCGTCTTGCCTGTGCGCACACTTACTCAGACCATTCTACAATCATTCATGTGAATTTTCATAGGCAATTAATGTGTCATTGCTTGTACCTCTTACATGCATGTCGCTAAGCTCTGCCAATCTCTAGCCACGTTAGAGAAGTCCACAGAGTGAATTAAATAAGGCTTGCTATTGTCAAATCCATTAGCCCCAGTCCTGGTCTATCCAGCTGAAAGAAAAGCCACTTCAGAGAAAGTACACGTGGACACAGCGATGCTGTGAAGTAGCTGTACTGTTTTTCTTCTGAGAAATGTTATTTATTTAAGTACATACATGCAGTGCACAATATTTACTTTCCTGTGGAGAGCTGCGTAGGTACGCAATACATCTGAACTCCTTTTCCTTCCTTCCCTTCCTCCTCCCTGTCTGCCTTCATTATATTTCTCTATCATTTGGGGGCAACGCGAGCTGTGCGCCACGCAGCCATCACGTGGACTGGCACATGCACAGAGCACCTCTTAGCTCCGTTCTTACCCCCTTTCTCTCCACTGCCTTCCCCTTCCTCTACCCCTTGGTCATCTTCCCCTTTTAGAAAGATTTATCTCCCTACTTCCTATTTTGTTCCTTATTTATACTACTACAAAATGTCTTACTGAAGCAAATGTGTCAAATCAGTGAATTCTGTTCTTTCAAAGGCATTGCCCCATGAAACAATGTAATACTTTGCCCCCTCCAATGATATTATATTTACTGGCCTAATCCTCTCCTTACCTAACGTATAAACAACTGACTTCCAATTCAGTACTACAGTAGATGAATGAAAATTTTAAGACTGTACAAGGACTGCAACCCTATTTTCTGTGGGTTTATTTACCAAGACAGAATTTGTCTAACATAAATTTGGTTCAGTGAACAAATACAATATGAATTCTATGTGATATTTTAGTTTGCTTTTTTTTACTTATTCCCCTAATTTTCACCACCCCCCCGTCCTTGTTCAGTGCAATTAGCAGACACTTCTACAGTCTCTTTGTACTTTTTTTATTTAAAGAGAAAAAAATAACAAAACAGAAAAAGGGTAGAAATAATGCATAATTTCAAAAAAATAAACAGTGAGAAATCACTAGGTCATAAATTACATATTTTCCTCATAGAAATAGTTGTTCAACTCACAAAATTAAAGCATACAAAGTGGACATTCAAACAGTGAGACTGCAAACAGTTCCATTCAGTGATCCAACAAACACCTAATAACATGGTTATCAATCCTACAACACTTAAATATACATGCAGTTATATCTTTTAGAGCACTTTCTTTTCCTCTCTTTTTTACAATAACAATTATGCATTTTGGGTTTTATTACTCCTACAATTTTTATTACTTTTTACACTAGGAACACAATGTGATATTTACAAATAAGATTTGTATTTCTTTCACTAATGGGGATAGTCTCTAGTCGTCTCATTTATCTATGAAGGCCTCAAAATCACCCTTTTTAATGCTGAGTAATATTCCATCGCATAAAAGTACCACATCTTTTTCATCCACTCTGCAGTTGATGGGCATCTTGGTTGTTTCCAAGATTTAGCTATTACAAAATGTGTTGTTATGAACATGGGTGATTTTTTCAATTTTTCTGGGAAAATATCCAGGTGGGGAATAGCTGGATTGAATGGAATTTCTAATCCTAGTCTTCTGAGAATTCTCCATACAGACTTCCATTGTGGCTGCACAAGTCTACACCCCCTCAACAGTAGAGCTGTGTTCCTTTTTCCTTGCAGCCTCATCAACATTTGTTATCAGTTGATTTTTTTGATGGCAGCCATTCTTTTCGGAGTGAGATACAATCTCAGTGCTGATTTAATTTATCACTTCTCGAATGACCAGTGATGGTAAACATTTATTCATGTATTTATTTGCTATTTATATATCTTCATCTGAGAACTGTGTGTTCATCTCAGAAGCCCATTTTTGGAGAAGGTTGTTAAATTTGGGGGGCTTTATGTTTTTCAATTCTATGTATGTTCTTCATATAAGTCCTTCGTCTGAGGGTTTGCTGACTAACATTCTTTTAAATTCTGTGTGTTTTCTTTTCACTCTGTTGGTGATTTCTTTTGAAGTGCAAAAAATTTTCAATAATATGAGATCCCTGTTGTTGATTCTTTGAAGTGTTTCCTGTGCAGGTTGCATTTTGTTCAAGAGTTCTCTGCCTACCCCTGTGTCTCCAAGACTTCTACCTACCTTGTTTTCCAGTGATTTAGTGTTTCTGTTTTAATATTTAGGTCTTTGATCCATTTAGACTTTAGTTTTGTGCATGGTGATAGGCACGGGTCTAGTTTCAGTCTATGGCATGTGAAAAGCCAATTTTTCCAACGTCATTTATTAAAGAGGCTATCCTTCTTCCAGTGTGAACATGTTTAGCCCCTTTGTCAAATATCAGGTGGCTGAGTGTCTTTGTAGCTGTACTTTCATCTTCTAATCTGTTCTATTGATCCTCAGGTCTATTTCTTTGCCAGTACCATGCTGATTTTATCATTGTGTCTTTGTAGTATAGTTTCAAGCCAGGAATTGAGATGCTTCCTGCCTTTCCTTTGTTGCCCAGAGTTGGCTTTGCTCTTCTAGGTTTCTTCTGCTTTAAATAAATTTTAGGAGTGTTTTCTCTAGATCTGGGAGGTATGTTAATGGTATTTTGATGGCGATTGCAGTAAATCTGTATAAGAGTTTTGGGTGTATGGCCATTTTCACAATGTTGGTTCTTCCTAGCCAACAGCAAGGAATGTCCTTCCATTTTCTAATATCTTCTTCAATCTCCTTTTTTAGCATAGCATAATTTTCAGTACATAAAACTTTTACATTCTTAGGTTGATTCCTAAGTATTTCATTTTTTTAGATGCTATTGTGGAAGGCAGTATTTCCATAATTTCTCTATTGGTGAGTTTTTTGTTTGTGTACAGAAATGCTATCAATATTTGAGTGTTGACTTTGCATCCAGCTACTGCTGTTTATTACCTCTCATGGTGTTTTAATGGAGTTTTTTGCGTCTTCCATATAGAGTATCGTGTCATGTGCAAATAGTGAGAATTGAACTTCTTACCTTCCTGTCTTTATTCCTTTTATTTCTCTCTTGTCTGATTGCTCTGGCTAGTGTTTCTAAAACTATATTGAATAGAAGTGGTGATAGTGGACATTCTTGTCTTGTTCCTGAATTTAAAGTAAAACTTTTCAGTTTTTGACCATTTAGTATAATGTTGGCTGTTGGATTGTCATGGATGGCCTTCATAAGACTGAGGAAGAGACGGTGTATTTTGAGTTTCTGAAGTGTTTTTATCATGAACGATGTTGGACTTAAAAAAGCTTTTACTGCATCTATTGAGATGACCATGTGGTTTTTGTATTTGGCTTTGTTGATGTGGTGTATTACATTTATTCATTTGCATATGTTAAACCATCCCTGCATTCCTGGGATTCCAATGAATCCCACTTGGTCATGATGTATGATCTTCTTGAGGATTTACTGCAATCTATTTGCCAGTGGTTTACTGAGAATCTTTGCATTGATGTTCATCAGTGAGACTGGCCTATAGTTCTCCTTTTTGGTTGGGTCTTTTTCTGGCTTTGGTATGAGAACAATACTTGCCTCCAGGGATGATTTAGGAAGGATTGCTTCCTTTCAAATTTCCTTGAAGAGTTTAAGGAGTGTTGGCATCAAATCTTCTCTAAATTTCTTGTAGAATTCAGCCATGAATCCATCAGGACCTGGGCTTTTCTTTTTGGTAAGTTTTTAATTACATTGTCAATTTCAGTAGCTGCCATTGAATTATTCAAAATTGCTATGCCTTCTTGGTTGAGCTTTGGTAGTTCATATGTTTCCATAAATCTGCCTGTTTCCTCTGTGTTTTCCACTCTATGTGAATAGAGATTTTCAAAGTAGGTATTCATGATCTTTTGAACTTCTATGGGATCTATAGTAATTTCCCCCTCTTCAGTTCTTATTGTATTAATTTGGATTGTTTCTATCTTTTTCTGTATGAGGTTTGCCAAAGGTTTGTGAATTTGTTTTTCTTCTCTCAAAAAACCAGCTTTTTGATTCATTAATTCTTTGTATTTTTTTAGTTTCAATTTCATTGATTTCTACTCTAATCTTTACAATTTCCTCTCTTCTATGAGCTTTGGGTTTAACTTGCTCTTCTTTTTCTAGTAGCTTGAGATGAAACATTATGTTATTTGTGCTTGTTCTGTTTTCTTGATATGATAATTTATTGCCATATATTTCCCTCTTAAGACCAGTTCCATTGCAATCCAAAAATTACAGTATGTTGTTTCTGCATTTTCATTGAATTGTAGGCCTTGCTTTGTTTCTTCTTTAATTTCATCTGTAGCCCACTGGTGTTCAAAAGGTTGTTATTTCTTTTCCATGTATTTATACAAGTTTTGCGGGTTTTTTGCCATTAATTTCCAGTTTCAGTGCACTATGGTCAGATAGTATGCATGGGTTAATTTCAATACCTTTACAGTTACTTAAGAATGTTTTATGGGATAATATATGGTCTATTTTGGAGAATGTCCCATGTGCAGCTAAAAAGAATGTGTATTCCAATGTGGTTGGGTGGAATACTCTGTAGACATCTACCTAAGTACAATTGCTTGCAGGTACGATTCAGTTCTATTACTTCTTTGCTGACTTTTTGTACAGTTGATCTATCTTTTTGTGACAATGGGCTATTAAGGTCCCCTGGTATAATTATGTTCTTGTGTATTTGGTTTTTCCTGTCCATTAGTATCTGTCTTGTATAGTTGGGTGCTCCTGTTTTTGGTGCATATATATTTATAATCGTTAGTTCTTTCTCTTGAAGTTTTCTACTAATAAGTATGTAGTGACCTTCTTTACGTCTTTTAATCATTTTGTGTTTGAAGTTCACATTTTATGCAAACAGAACAGTTACCTCTGCTTTTTTCTGAGTTCTGTTTCATGAAATACTGTTTTCCATCCTTTGACTTGTAGTCTATGAGTTTCCTTTTGGGTCATATGTTTCTTGTATACAGCATATTTTAGGATCCTGTTTCTTGATCAATTCTGTCAATCTATTTCTTTCGATAGGTAAATTGAGACCACTTACATTTATGTAACTTATATGTACTGGCTTGACTTTGCCGTGTTATGTTCCAGTTGTGTGCTTTCTGCTTTCCCCCTTGTTTAATTGCTTCTCTTACCTGGTGGTTTCTTTCTATTGTTGTTCTGGAGATTGTGGTCATTTGTATCTCTCTCTAGTATGTGTTTCAGTACTCTTTCTAGGGTTGTTTTGGTGGACATGATTTTGTTTGTCATGGAAGTATCTTGTTTATCCATTAAATTTGAATGAAAGTTTTGTTTCATACATCAGTTTGTATTGAAAGTTGTTTTCTTTCAGGGCTTGAAATAACTCACAGGAAGCTCATCTTTACTCGAGAGTGTGGCTGAAAAGTCTGCAGCGATTCTAATGGTCTTTTCTTGATAGGTGAGTTGTGTCTTTTCTTTAACAGCTTTTAGTATCCTGTTTTTATGCTGTATGTATGAGATCTTAATTATTATATGTCTAGGTGTAGATTTATGTTGGTTGTGATGGTTTGGTGCACTATATGCCTCACTTATCTGCATATCAGATTTTTTCCCCATGTCTGGGAAATTTTCTCCTATGACTTCTGTGAAGAGTTTAGCTATATCATTTGCTTTGACTCCTGCATCTTCACTGATGCCTATTAGTCTTACATTGTTTCTCTTGGCATCATCTTGAAGCTGCTGGATTGTCATTTCATGCTGCTTTGTTATTTTTAAAAGTTCTATTCTTTCATCATCGTTAATTGCGATGCTGTCCTCAAGATCTGAAATCCTATCCTCAGCTTCATTTAAATGGTTTTACCAGCTTTGAATAGAATTTTATGTTTCTTGGATGTCTCTGAGTTTGTTTCATGAATTCTGTTTGTTTTCTATATTGTTAATTCAAGGTTTCAGTCAGTTTCCCATGGTCCTGTACTTTTTTCTCTATTTCTTTAGCTGTGCTCAGCAACTCCTTTACTAAGGTTGTTATTTCTCTCTTTACATGGAAGAGTACTTCTAATTTGATTTCCTCCATAGCCTCACGAAGTTTTTTGTTTTTAAATTTCACTCACTATCTTTTCAGAATTTTCTGGTGTGTTACTTTTGAATTGCTCTATTTCAGTGTCTCCTCTACTTGCTCTTGGTGGACTAGATGTTTGAGATTGTATTTTGCTTTTTCATTTTGCCATTTTTCCCCTTTCAAGTTAATATTTGTTCCTTCAATCCCACTAATGTCAACCATTGGTAGTGTGTATCTTGGGGTCCTACTGTGAGGTTGGTGTTTGTCCAATTGCTTGTTCCCTCAATGAATAGGTGGGCCAGTCACCTGACTTCCCACTACAGGGTCTGTTGTATGAGTCCTATATTCTTCCTGGGCTCACAAGCCTAGTAGTATTGTGATTAGTCCATTCTTAGGCCCTTGGTTACCTACAACCAAAACTATTTTTCCTTGATAAAATACAGATGATGCAATGACACTTCTGGTAAGCCCTATAGTAATTTTGGTTAAGACTAATAATTGTGAAGTAGTGTTACAGAGCTTTTCCAATTGAAACACCTGGGCATGCCTCCAACAATTAAAGTAAAAATGGTGAATACTGTACATATTAGATTCTAAGATGGATTTTGGAAATGGACTTTGATATTACCTCTATATATAATATATGAACATACAACTTTTAGATTTTATTCTACTGGGAAAAATATGCAACTCAGTAAGTCAATTGAATGACTACTATTTGCCCAGCACTCAGCTCTTTTATCATGACATAAAAATCATTGAAACTCATTTTATTATGAGCACTTCATGAAGGAGTTATAACTTTCCCAGGACCTTGGAAGTATCTAGTATTTGAACAGATAAAATTTGGAAAATCAAATTAATTCAGAGAAGGGAAAGAACATTCACAAAATCTAGAACAGAGGAAAACAAGTTAAATTTAGGCAATGGTGAATGGAGTACAGTTGTGAGTCTCAAATTTTGTTTGCATCAGAAGCATGTGGAGGATCATTTTATACACAGGACTCTGTGTTTGAGATCCAATTCATTACATCTGGAGTGGGTCCAAGATTTTGAATTTCTTGTACATTCCTAGGCCATGATGATATGCCTAGGCTAAAATCTATGCTTTGAGAATCACTAGTGTGTGTGATGGGGATTGATGGTAAAAGATACCTGGAAACATTGGTGTTTGAAGCCAGATTACAGAAGATATGAATGCATTTCAAAAATCAGAAACTTGTTATGTATTTTCCCATTTATGCTAGATTTCATGGACATGAGGAATAAAATGCAGGAGGACAAGCATTTTATCTGCTTTCATTTTTTAACCCAACAGATACTCAGTGATGTCAAGTTTCTTTATGGTAGTCTAATACTTGGTTACAGTTGTTTTCTGATCCATCACTAATCATCCATTTTGCCAATATACACAGCCATCAGCTGTAGGTGGGATTTGTATTTGCAGAATCTATTCATTGAAGTATTTACGGAAATGCTTCAGGATATGACATAGCAATTTTATCTTTATGAAAATAATTCTCATACATACCAGAAGTTTAAATTCTATAACTTATTCTTTTATTTTTATTTAGAGTGACCCTTGAAACTTCTGCTTTTACTATATTTCCTATAATCCTTTTTGAAGTTGGTGGGGTTACAGTTAAATAAAACATGGAAATATAACAATAGCAATCTTAGTTATTTTTTCATTGCTAGTACAACATATCCAACATCCACAAGTTAAGGGATGAAAAGCTTATTTACATCACACTTTATAGGGGTTTCAGTTCATAATCAACTGCCTCCAATGCAGAGTAAATGACAGTTAGGCATTACAAAGGAGAGCTATTTCATGGCAGGCAGAAGGTGTCAAAGCAAGCAAGGGATGACCACAGCTCTTTCTATCATTTATATCTTATACAGGATACTTAGAGCCAGTAGCACTCACACCTTTAATCCTAGTGCCTTTGAGCTCTGAATCAACTCCAGCATCACATACTCCAGATGGAGCCACCTCTGAAAAAGTGCCACCTATGACTGCAAGAGGCTTTGGGGTGGGGAGATCTAGACACAAGCCGTAATATTCCACCTCTGGCCCCCTAAAGGCTGATGCATGTACATTCAAGCACAATACATTTAGTCCATCTCCAAGAGTTGCCTAAGTCCTAACAGATTCAGCATTGCAGGAAAGTCCAATTTACAGGTCTCCTCTGAGACGTAAAGAAAAGTCATATCTGATAATCACTGTACAAATGAAAAGAAAGTCAAACACTCCCAGTATTCAATGGCATCAGACAGATATTTCCATTCAAAAAGTCACAAACAGGGAGATACAAAGGACTGTAACCAAGCCAAGTCCAAAATTAGCAAGGCAAACATTAAGTCCTATTTCTCCATGTGCAGCATCTGTGGCAATCTCGGCAAGATGTGAACTCTAAAGAGTTTGAGTGACTCTGCCTCTCAGCACTTCTCATAGTTGTAGCTCTCATGGCTTCTCTTTTGGGTCTGCTCTGCTCCATCCCTGCAATTTTCTTCAAGTGATCCACATTCCTGGTTTCTTCAAACTTCTGGGGTCTCCATGGCTCCTTTGGTTTCACACTTACAGCTCACACACTGCCCTCTCAGGAGCCCACTGGTTGGCTTCCCAGGCCTTCTGAGAAATCTAGATGGAAGCCTTCTTGATCCCACAACTCTTGAATTTTGCATTCACCTAAAACCAGCATCATCTGGATGATGCCAAGGTCCCCTACAAGCTGGAGCAGTAGCCAGGCTTCTCTCTCTTGGTTGTAGGAATGGAGAGCCTGGATCAGTGAACAGGCTGAACCCAGAGGAACAAATCCTCTATGTTGTTGCCATTCTAGAACATAGTGCTCTGCAGCTATCTTCTCAAAGAAAAAAACCTTTACTTTTGAAACTTGGAAACTGCAAAGGATAGAGTTCCTGCTGCTTCTCATAATGCCATCAGGTGATCTTTTCTATTCTCCTACTTGTTTTCATTGATCAAGGTCTCATCAATCAAGATATCCTCTGCTCTGTATTTGCAGTTCACAGTTATATTGCTTTCTTTCGGCTCTTTGCTCAAACCTTTTTTTTTTTTTATTTAAGTAGAAAAGAAAAAAAACAGTGAAAGGGTACAAGTTATACAGATTTACAGAAGAAAAAAATGAACAGTAGGAAATCACTAATTAATGGATTACATATTGCCATCTTAGAAATAATTGTTCAAGTCACAAAATTAAAGCTTGTAGAGTGGACATTCCAACAACGATACTGCAAACAGTTCTGTTCAATGATCCAATAAAACCCTGTGATATCATTTTCTATCTTATGGCATTATGAGAAGCAGCAGGAACTCTATCCTTTGCAGTTTCCAAGTTTCAAAAGTAAAGGTTTTTTTCTTTGAGAAGATAGCTGCAGAGCACTATGTTCTAGAATGGCAACAACATAGAGGATTTGTTCCTCTGGGTTCAGCCTGTTCACTGATCCAGGCTCTCCATTCCTACACTTAAATATACATGCAGTTATATCATTTATAGCACTTTCTTTTCCTCTCTTTTGTACAATGACTATTACACATTTTGGGTTTCATTGCTCCCACGGTTCTTATGCTTTTTTGGAAGAGAGTAAAACCAAATGAGACATAACAGAACAGAGTCAGTCAAATCAAAAGGGTGGACATAATAGATAATGTAAAAACATAATACAAGGTGATCAACAATGGTTACCATAATGCCCCCCGCTATCTCTAATAGAATTGCCTATATCATTAGTTATAATACAATTGAACAAAACAGTAAAGAACAAAACCAACAAAACCAACACATTGGAGACATTGTAGGTCTTCAAAAGTAGATAAAAGTCAATGAGAATGGGCGTTATAATGAATCTCATTATCTTCACAGCTGATGCCTAAACTTTCGACCCTGATACTATCCAGCAAAACAGAATAGGGGAACATCAGTCAAAAACAAGATGGTGAGAGTAATACAGGGCTTCAAATCGAGATAATAGAAAGTCAAAGTGGGTTACTATATTATATCCTGCTATTTTTTTCCCTTTAAACGGATAAAAATAAAAAAGTAAATAATGGAGTGGAGATTGAGAAAAAAGAGGGCATAACAGCGAAACAGTGCAGATCAAAACATAACCATTTAAGCAGAATAGTGTTTCACCACCAGATAATTCCGACCCAAAAGTAATTACCATATTGACTCTTTCCTTGAAGTCCTTGAGTACAACTTCGTATACTGTAGCATTAAGTATATCGAAACAATGTAAAACCATTTAAGAGAATGACAGCATTACAGAGTATTTAGAATCGACTAACAGAAAATGAACAATGGTTTCTGTATAATCTCCTTGTCTTTAAAAGGTTTTTGCTTATACTATCGTACATAATAAAATCCAATAAGATACAACCTGTTTAGACCATTGGAGACAGAAGAACAAAAGCTGGATGAGACTTCAAAACAAGATGATACTAAATCAGTATTACCTATTAAGATGTCATTTTCTCCAAAATAGCTGTTCCTATCATCCAATCTTCTCTGTCTCATTTCTGTTGAGCTCTTTTTCTGTCAGTAGCTGTCAGTTTGTCTTCTTCATTTTGTTCTCTGCTCCATTCATTGTGGCCTCCCCGCCACTATTTCTGGGTTCTTTGTATTTTTCTTTTTTTAGAATATCCTGCAATACTTTCTGTAGGGTTGAATTGGTGGTTGCAAATTCCCCCAGTTCCTCTTTATCCTGGAAGCACCTTGTTTTTCCATCAATTTCCAGGAATAGTTGTGCAGGATATCTCAATCTTGGCTGGAGATTATTATCTTTCAAAGCTTGAATTATTTCCCCCCATGCTCTTCGTGATTTGATGGTTTATGCAGAGAAATCTGCTGTAATTCTGATGGGTGTTCCCTTGTAAGTGGTCTGTTTCTTGTCTCTTACAGCTTTTAATATTCTGTTCTTGTATTGAATTTCTGGAATTTTTATTATTATATGCCTGGGTGTTGCTCTGTTTGGGTTGTAGGTAGCTGGGGTCCTGTATGCCTCATACATCTGAGTATCTTTACCTTTTGCTAAATTAGGAAAATTCTCCTGGATTATTTCTGTGAGTAGCTTTTGTAGTTCACTTGTTTGTGTCCCTACTTCTTCTTTTATGTTCTTAATCCTTAAGTTATAGCTCCTCTTATCTTCTTGTCTTTGTATTATTGCTGTTTGTTTCTTTGTTATTTTTAAGAAGTTTTTCATTTCATTCTCCCATATTACAAGTCTGCCCTCCAGTTCAGATAGTCTGTCCTTAGTTTCTTTCAAGCTGTTATGCCAGTCTTGGATAGACTTCTTAATTTCTTGATAGTCCCTTTGAACCTGCTTCATGTACTCTATGCTTTCTCTGTTTTCTCCATCAAACAATTCTCCCCTCTTTTTCTGTTCTTCCATTCCACCATCTGTTTTTTCCTGGGTGGTGCTTAGCATTTCTCTAAGTATTCTGCATACTTCTAGCTTCAGGTCGTTGATAACTTCATTCCTGAATTGGTCTATGAGGCTCTCTATATGGCGCTTAATGTCTATTGGTGCGGTGTCCGCTATTGCCTATTTCTCAGAATTGGGGGCCGAGGAGCCTTTCTTGTTGCTTCCCTTCCCCATATTTTCTGTTCCTTATATATATACAAGCTTACATAGGAGGCCAAGCTTCCTTGCCTGTCAGCCACAGCCTGATCAAATTGCGCTGGCTAGGTGTTCCGCCCACCGCTGCGCACCAGGGAGTTACGGACTAGGCAGCCTACGCGGGAGTCAGTCGCCTCTCTGGGCCACCGTCAGGCTCTGGGATCTGGGTTAGGCCAGCCTACCACGTCCGCCTGCAGCGTCACGCAGGCCAGGCACTTTTCACCAATCCCGTCCAAGAGGGGAATGTGTGGCTGGAGTCGCCACTGCACCCTGCTATTACAGGACTGCCCGAGCCCAGAAAGTCCTCCGCTGGAGTCAAACTGTGGTAGAGTGTCAGTTTCTCTCACTCACCTCGCCACAAGTCAGTGTACGCCTGCCTGTCCGTCCTGTTTTCGACTCCGTTCACAGACTCCCATTCCCAGAGCTTCTGCGCATCTCTCCTTGCCGAGCCGCTGTGGAGGCAGCCAGTCGCCGAGCGGCGGGAAACCCAAATCTCGGTTTCCAATGGCGCAGGGTCCAGCCTCCACACCGAGTCTTTTCTGTTCCTATTTTAGCACCAGGACTGCATTCCAAGTTGGTTTCTCTCAGCCCAGTTCGTTCCTGAGTCAGCAGAGCATATCTCTACCGGCTCATGTCTCCTTAGTCCGCATCATTCCTGACTTCTGAGCCGAGCCTTTCAGAGAGCCTCTGGTAGTTGCTGTTATCTGTCCACCATGTTCTCCTGGAGGAATCTGCTCTTGACTTTTAACATAAATCTGGCTAAAACCCCCAACAGTAGTCATGCCACCCGCACAACATTAGACTACCCTGAAATTTCTTGTGCTATATTAATAAGTATGCCATCCTTAATCTTAGCCTTGAGCATTCCTTGGACACAAGTAAAATGCAGATAAATTTTCTATCAAGGCATAATGCACATTTCCTAATGTCCAACAGCCAATTTGGTTCTTCCCAGCAGAAATCTCCTAAACCAGGCCTTTATCATCATCATTTCTGTCAGTCTTTTAGTCTTCTGAGCTCTAACCAGAATCTCCCATATAGTACAGCCTAAGGTGTTCAAGTTTTACTATTTCAGTAGACATTTTCTAACTTTCCAAACAAGCCAGTCCCAAAGGCTCCTAAACCACATGATCAGATAGAGTCACCGTAACAAACCCACTTCTCTTGAACCAAAGTGTCTTAGTTACTTTTTCCATTGCTAGGAAAAAATATCCAGCACCCACAGTGAAAGGAGGAAGGGTTTACTTAGCTCATAGTTCGTATAGATTTCAGTCCATAATTAGCTGGCTCCAAGCAGGATGAATGGCATTGCAGAGGAGAAAGAGTTTATGGAATGCAGAAGGTAGCAAAAAACAAAAGGTGACCATAGCTCTTTCTATAATCTTATCCAGGTACTCAGACCTGTAGCACTTAACCAGTAGTTAATCCTAATGCCATTGATGTTAGTATTGCATGATGAATCAATTCCAGCATCACACATTCTAGATCCAGCAAACTCTGAGAGAGTTCCACCTATGGCTGCATGAGAATTTGGGGGACATCCAGACACAAGCTATAACAATAGTATTTTCTTTCTTTAGTTCTGGTCCAAGTTACCACTTCAATTCTATACTATAGAGTATACAAAAAGAAAAATAAGAGAAAAATTGCTTATGTGAGAATGTTCTTTCCTCAGCTAATCATTTAATAAATAAAAATATCCCAATAGAAGAAGCTAGTGAAGTTGATATTTGGCTGCTAATGAACAGTTTCACCTTGACCACAGTCATATTTCTCCTACTTTTGGCATTTCAAGGAAGCAGAGAAAACACTTCAGTAGACAAAAGAATGCCATGAATAGGGGGACACTGAAGCGTTAAAAAAAAACATTGTAGCAGACTTTAATTACCACATGGAGACAGGGACAATACTTTAACAAGAAAATACAGAGGCTACCAAGAACAGCAACAGCTAGATGAAGATCAATAGCTGTGTGTTTGAAAGACAGATGACTAAAATAAGATTAGAATGTAAGGCAAAATGAGATTAAGATAATCTATATGCAACTGTGAAAATAGACTTGGGATGCAATAAGTGAACAATTTATCTATATTGCTCAAACTTGTTGAGATCAATAAATGTAAATTCACCATTTGTGGCTTGTGTTAGTGAATACAAAGTTCCAGAAATTTATTTTTTCTTCTTCTTGAAAAGTCAATGAAAATTCACTCTGAAAAGTAAGTATACACACATATAAAACAAACCCAATATATCATTTGACATCACAGAGAAACAGCAGCAATGAAACAAACAATCCCTTTTCAGAGTCATTATGCATTTTTAAAAAGAATCAGAGATGGTGCTGATGATAGATATTCTATTACTATGCCAAAAAAATAATATATAAGCCTTTCCAACACCACCAGCCTGATACTGACGCTTATAAATTAGACTTGATTGAAATCTGAGTGTTTCAAATAACATTCTTCCTAAAATAAATATTTTTCCTAAAATAAATTGTTTATATTCTTTCACCTTTCAGTATGGAGCAAGTATAGAAAAGCAAAGCACAGATAAAAGGGCAAGGTCAGTGCTGAAAGCAGGATTTAAATCTCACAATTTCATACACAGTATCAGTTCTGCTGCTGACATCAAGAGCAGAGGTTAAGATAATCTTACCAGTTACAAGGGCATGTGGCACAGGGATTACGTTGAAATCTCAGAATAGTGACACTATCTCAACACACTAATGAAACATTATTTAAAATAATCATTGAAGGAGGCATGAGGATGCTAAGACACAGGAGTCTACAATATGTTAAAACTCCCATTATTCGGGAGGCATAAAATACACAACTGATCTTGAACCAAGAATGCAGAATTTTCTTTTGTGTATCAACAGTGTTTTTCAATAACATGAAAATGTTTGGTGGAAGGGAAGGAAGTGCCTCCGGAGGTGCTGCTTTTTCCTAATTAAATTAGCTTAGAAGGCTAGGCATCTTGCTGGTGGATGGTTATGCTAAACAGAGACGCACACAGCGTTCCCAGCCCTTAGGCTGAGTGCTCTATAATTATATCCTTCTTGGGTACTTGAGAGGAATCCATGGAACTGCCATGATCCAACACATGGAGTTCAAAATTTTAAAAGTACAAAATATGGGGTCATGTTACTGCAAGGATAACAAAATCTCTGCAGAATTGCTGGGAGTTGTAGATCTTTCTGCACAATCCAGAAACAACACTTTCTGTGTGTGGTTTGGGTCCCAGGGTCCCTTTCATTCATTGTGTGCAAAGTACATTTGTCCCTTTCCTGCCACTGAGATAGAATAGCTGACATTCAAAACTTAAAGGAGAAGGGAGGTTTAATTTGGCTTATGGTGCTGTAGAGTTTTGCTTTTAATTTTCTCAGATATGTATGTATCTAGGAGGACAATTGCTGAGTTGTATGGTATCTCTATTTTTTTAACTTTTTAAGACCATAGGTTTTTTTTCCCCCACAAAAAATCTTTTCCATGTCACATTCTCACCAGAAGTGTGTAAAGTTTGCAGATTCTTGTCATCTTTACCAATATTTGTTATTGTCTGATTTTTTAAAAATTATGACTGAAGACTTCTAGTGCAGAAAGACATGATATATCAATATGGTTTTGATTTGCATTTCCTAAATTACAAATGACACTGAAAATTTTTCCTGTGCACATCTACTATTTGTATAACTTCTTTGGAGAAATATCTGTTAAATCTTTTAATCATTTCTATATTGGGTGATTTGCCTATATGCATTATGTAGCTGTATATAATCCAGTATTATACTTTTGATCATGGTAGCTTTGCAGTGAGTTTTGAAATCAGGAATTGTGAATCCTTGAGTTTGCTCTTCCTTCAACATTGTTTGCACATTTCTGCCTTCATTCCATTTCCATCTAAGTTTTAGGAGTAGTTTGTAAATTTAGCATCAATGACAGCTGGTATTTAGTAGCTGGTATTTGACTATATTGAACCTGTAGATAAACTTAGAGATCACTGCCATCTTAGATTAAGTCTTCCAGTTCATGAAATCTCTTCTGTTTATATTGGTTTCTTTTAATGATGCTTTATGATTTTAAATTTACAAGCACGTGCTTCTTTTATTAAACATTCTAAAATATTTTACGTCAATGTTATGGAAAGTGGAATCAGAATCTTTTTAATTTCAGAATGTTCCTTGCAAATGTATTATTGACTAAATAACTGGTTTAATTTCTCACTTTATTCTTGGTATGTAGGTTTGCACTAAAATCTCCTTGCATTTACCAGGGAACACTCTTTGGTCTGTATTATGTATTTTGATCTTCTATTTTGCAATTTTGCCAAATTTCTTTGTTGAATCCAATAGTATTTTTGTGTTTTCCTTAAAATTTTCTCTATATAAAATAAGTGAGATCTTCTAAAAGTAAATTTTGCTTCTTTATCCATGTGTATATATTTTATTTCTTTTTCTGGCCTAATCTCCCTTGACTAATTATATCAGTACACCGTCAGCTAAAAGTTGTGAGGTTGAGTATCCTTGTTTTGCTCCTGATCTAGAAACAATGTATCCAATCTTTCACACTAAGTATGATGTTACTTATGGATTTTTAATAGATATGTTTTATAAAGTTATACGAATTCCATTCTATTTCTAGTTTGTTATTTTTTCCATATAACTATTTGATTTTGTTTATTGCTTTTTCTGCATTTGGTGACATAATCATGTGCTTTTTACCCCTGGATTGATTTATTTTTCATTGATTTATTTTGATATATTAATCCGGCCTTACATTACAGGACTAAATTCTTCTTGGTCATTGAATACAATGTTGCTGGATTTTATCTGTTAGCATTTTGCTGCTGACTTTCCTGGCTGTTCAAAAGAAGAATGTTGTTCTTGTTTTAAATTTTGCCTTTGTATGATCTCGGTATCAGGCTTTGCTAGCCTCATTAAGTGAGCTGGAAAGTTTTCTTTTGTTTTCTGTTTTTGAAAGAATTTCTGAAATTTTTTCTGCTCAAATCTACTGTTGAGCTCTTCTAGTAAATTTCGAAGTTAACTTTTAGTTAATGTATTTTTCATCTTCAAAAATGTAACTTGGTTCCTCCTAAAAGTAATTATTTATATCCTTCCTGTTCTGGTGAGGTACTGTTCTCGGGGTTTCTTTTTAGTTTTTATACTAGTTTCTTTTAGTTCATTGAAGGTATTTAGAAAAGTTAATGAAGCTGTGTCCCTCTCAGTTGTCTAGGTATGCTAGGTTATATGAGTTGTCTAGTAATTTCAACATCTGGACTTCTTCAAGAACAATTTCTATTGCCTTCAATTTTTCCTTTGAATGAGCCATGCCTTCCCATTTCTTTTTGTTTTAAAACTAGACACTTTAATATAATGTGTCAACACTAGAAATCAGAGTCCCCTGACATATTTTGCTATTACTGCTGCTGCTATTGCAGTGGTTTGTTTAGTGAGTTTTTCCTCCATGAATTCCCTAAAGTTTGTATTCACTGGGTGCAGTCAGTGAAGCATTTGTCTGCTCACTTAGCTAAATATCAGTGTTAGGCAGGAATGTTCTTAAATGCCTTGCCTCCAGACCACTGCCAGCCTTTGCTGGAGGGCTCTGTGTATGCTGACCGCACTTGCAACACACAAGCAGACAGCTTGTAACTCTTTCTTGCTTATAGAGTGTCACAAGTCATAAGTGGGAATTGAGGGCTTTCTCAGGTCTTTCCTTGGTGTGTTCACAGCCCAGGGCATGTGCATGTTCTATGAATGTGTGTGACACCCGAAATTCCTGGGTATAAGCTGGAATTTTTCAAAATTCCCTACAGAACACCATTTCCCAATTTTCTTTTGAATTATTATTATTATTATTATTATTATTATGTCCTAGGGCTTGAACCCAGGCTGCTGCCACTGAGTTGTTAAGTAGCACAGGGAGACTGAACTCCTTTTGGTTTTGAATTAGTCATTTGTTAGCCTAACTCATAATGCTGACTCAGTACACTGTTAAATAATTATTGCTAACCTTTTTGACCGATGTGTGGGAGGTTAGGTTATTCTCAGAGTTCTGCATCAGGTCAAAGAAACACAAACTGTGAGAATGGAGCTTTACAGTGAGCTATCAGAAAGACGAAAGGGAAATTCTCTGGAGAAGGGTGGTTAGGAAACGCCAGGTGAGTTCATGTGTTCCAGCGACAGTTGTGCTGCTGTAGTTGCTAAGCTAAGGCTACTGTGGATGGACGATACTGGATATTTTTGTTTTTTTGTTTGGGTTTCTGGAACTTGTCTTTGATGCAGTTATTGTTGCTTCTGTTTTTGTTTTCTCTGATTACACTTCATAGAGCTTATTGAATCTATTGCTTGATGTCATTGCCAATTTTGGGACATTTTCATTCATTTTGTTTTCAGTTGTTGCTTTCACCTCATTGCCTTTCCTTTCCCTCCATCAATGGCTTCCAATAAATATATATCATGCTTTTTACCATGTTTTATATTTTACTTATACCTCTTCTTTTACTTTCTATCTTTCATTTTCTCTGCTTCAGGCAGAATATTTTTTTCTGATTGAATAACTTTGAACTCTAACTCATTCATTGTATTTTTAATTTGTTTTCTATGTTTTTCATTATAGAATTTCTTTTTTAAAAAAGCTTCTAGGTTTCTTTCAAAGTTGTAAGTTTTGAATTTTAGTTACTTAAACATAATAATAGTTACGACTTTCATAAATTTGTTTCTGGTATCACTTGAACTTTTTGTGAGAAAGAGTGTATATCTCTTAAATCTTACTTCCTTGTAATTTTACTTTTTTAGTAAATTCTAGATATTGTAGCTGAGAAGTGATAGAGAATACTTTAAAGAAATTGTTTTTGGTGTACTAGGGGCATTTGTTATTCCAGATTACCTATATTTGCTGATGTATTGATTCAGTCCGGCTCACTGTTCTTCTTGGTAGGTGGGCCTTACACTGAAACCCTGGGTGCGTGGCAGGGACTGCCTCTCTGGTGTTCCATAAATTCCAGTTGTGCTTCTCCCATTCCTATGGGTCTGATGAAACTTCCATCTTCCTGTGTGTTAGAAATATCAGTTGTATCGTTGGCATTAGTAAACTCTTTGCAGGAAGAGAGGTCCTGAATGTTTGGTCCGCATCTGACCATACATTTTCCTTACTGCCTGGGTGGATGCCCACTGTTTCCAAGCAGATGTTTCTTTTATATTTTTCTCAACATTATTTTCAGAAGGAGTTTTCTCCTGGTTCTCTTAGTCTACAGTTGCTAGAAAAGAAATATTCATATCTTATTTATGATAACATACCAAGCTTTGAGGAAACATCTTGCTTTTATGAATAGCTAGTTTTACTACAGCAATCACCGCAGGCACATTTTTACTTTTTTGTTGGTGTTGTTTTTGCTGTAGAAACTTTGCATGTGACATTTGGAGAATTATAGGAATACGTTTTGAGAGAAAAGCAGGGGAAAGAGAAAGACAGGGATGAAGAAACAGACATATACATGGAATATTTATTTAGAAAACAATAATTTTCTCTTTAAAAACTGGGTATATATACTGTCATATCCCTTAATCTTTCAATAGCAATGTTGGTGTGAAATAAAATCACAGTCATTTTTATTTTGTCCCTTCTTGTTTCAGAAGTGTATGTTAATTCTGATTTGGGTGGGCATGTGTAGGAAGTGGCCTCCATGGTAGACAGCACGGTTCTGTGGTGGACTCAGCTCTCCTGCTCGGCTGAGTGACCTATTGCCAGCAGCACCTTCACTCTCATTGTCTGGCTTTGACGTAGGGCTCACTTCATGGTTCCATAATCCCATGCCTTGTGCTAGACAGACATGCACTTGTACTATCTGGAGGGTTCCCCATTTCTGAAATGCTGTGTGAAGCATCAAGTTGATGGCCAGGAAGCCCAGCTCACAAGAGCTAGTCACCCACAGCTCACCAAGATGCAAGCTGACCTTGCCCTGCCAGTCATTCAAGTATGATTCCTTTCGAATCTTGTACTCATGCAAATAAAGTCTATGCTCTAAAAGAGACATCCAGATCTCGAAGACCCACAGTGTTCACTTTGTATTTTAAGAGAATGAGGCTGGGAAAATAATTAATTTTTTCACAATCAACTAACAATAGTGAAAAGATACACTGCTATTTTCTCAGTCAAGCCAGCTACTTATATCTCAGTGTGACACAAAAAGAGAAAAGAAGAAAAATAGGAAAACAAATGAGGAAAATCATCTGTATTCTATGTAGTATGATCCCATTTATAAATGCCAACAATGGCTGCACATTAATATGCACATGGTAAATAAAAGTCAGTGCTTAAAAATATGATGTTGCATTTTTGGGGAACAAAATGCAAAGCAGTAACTGTGTAATAATTTGTGGATTATTTCAGCAGCCTAGTAACATTTCCGTTTAAGCAAATATGAAACATAGGGAGATAGTAACATAAACAAGTATAAAGATTCAATGATGATTGCCTTAAAATGTCCTAGTTTCCATTGCAATTCTAGAGTAATTATCTCATCTTCCAGCAAAGATATAAATTCTGATTTAGAAACAGAATTTTATGATTATATGTGTATATCTTGTTATAGTAAAACAATCTACCTCTTTATGTTAGTGAAAAGGCTGTCTTATAATTACTATAGCTTACCTTAGACAGTTGGCTAAACAGCTTTTGCAAGTTAACAAAATATAATTTATCTAAATTTTGTGTATGACTTATTAATTATAATAGGAAACATAAATGCTAGCCACAGTAGTTCTTTAAAAATTCTGTTTCATTTATGATGTGAAAAATATACTATGGAATAATTAAGATTGTTCTCAAATAACTTACAGAAATAGAGACATAGCAAACATCATCTTGGCCTACAAACATAAAAACCAATCTAGCCTCATTTAGCAACCATAAAGAATAGTTAAGACTTAAGAGACACAGGTGATTTGTTGCTATTATAAGAATGATATTCCATAATACATGTTAAAAACTTCACTATTCAATTTGAAATACATTTAATATGTTCAAAACAAATAAATGATATATGAGGTACTAAAATGTAATTTAAAGGATTTGGAGTTCATGTGCTAAAATGTATAATTAAAAAATTCCTTATAGATCTCTATTAAATAGAAATAATAGAGAGAAAGAACAGAAACAAGAATTGATATTTCCTAGTGTGATTCTATAGTTTACAAGCCTGAGATGTAGAGAAAAGCACTTTGGTATCTCTTGTCACTGTTTATTCACTCATTACTTTTTAATGATGCAGCAATGATGAAATGACACTTTTAGAACATGGTGAATTTGTGACATTAAAAGAGATTAAATAGTCATAGCATGTCTGACTTTAAGGCCAATACAAGCATTCTAACTCACACATCATTTGGAATAAGGATTAGAAGGTACGTGAAGTGTGTAACTTTGGGTGAAAATTTTGGTATTTGCTTAGTATTTTGCAACCCCAATAGATCAGAAGTAATAAATTGACCTCTGTTCTAGTTAATCCCATTTCCAAATAACGTATGAATCAGAACACATATCCAAGAATGCTATTTCAGAACATAATTCCTTCCCAGCAATGTTAGGAAATAATATAACATGGTTAGAGTGAATGAAAAAACAGATAATTAATTTAAGGATGCTGTAGGAATGAGAGGGACAACACAGCTCTGCAAAGGCTAAGGTGTCAGCTAGGAGGTGGAACCTCCTGTAACAGAAAACCCAACACCACAAGTGCACACACAACAAGGGCTTTTTCTCTCCTGCAGGCAGACAGTGTAGAAGCAGCAGTTTCCAGCTGGAGGGAGCCCTGCCACCTCTTAGCACCTGGGTTCCTCCTATCTTTTCATCTCTTCTCTTTAGTGAGGGACAACATTTCTTTCTATGTATTGCTACATGGCCCAATATAGGCACAAGGCGTTATTCCAGGGAAATAAAGAGAAAGATACCCAGAAATTCTTTACATTCATTTTCCCAGTGTGTGTAAACCCTAATTGAGTTGAAAATGAAAAATCAATAGCAATTAAAATACATATAAACAGAGAAGAGATTACAAATGGAGGAAAGGGGACCATTATAACTTGACTTTTATGGAGACAAATATACAAAATAATAAGGATTATTTAGAATCATAGCTCTTAATTTTATGATGTTAGAGAATTCATCAATAAACATGTAATTCTGTTGTTTCTTTGTATTCAGTCCTTTTAGGGAATCAAAAGTTTTCACTGATTTCATCAAAATTTTAGTGTAGAACGGTGTAGTGAGAGAATAATTTCTAAATTTGATACTTGTCTTCTTATTTAGTAAATTTATCCTCAAGTGGGGAGTCAAAACAAACCCCTAGATTTCATAATATTCATAAATGTGAGAGAACCACAAGCAATATAAATTTTAAAAATAATTCAACAACGCAATGATCACAGGAAGTAACCAGAATGCAACTTCTTATGAAAATTGGCAAAATGAAAAGAATTTCATTTTCCCTGTAAAACGACCTTGGAGGGAAAATTTACACGGATATGAGAAAATTAATTCCCATAGGTGACAAATGATCAGTGCGGAGAACTCTTTGCCTGGCTGCAGCAGTGTGGGCAGAGCTGAGGGCAGCGCCCAGCGGGGGCCGAGGTGCCAGCCAGTGTCTATTCGGCCTGTGTACCGCTGCGAAGAGAGCAACTTCTCCCGGGCTCAGGCCTTCCCGGCGGTGGTGGAGGTTTTGGTCCACTGTGTGATGGAGCTCCTCCTATCTGATCTTGCTTTGCAGAACTGCCTCTTACACCTGATGCCCTTCTTGCTTTTCATGCCATCTGAAAACCAACTTGAGAGCTTACATTGCTACTGGGGAAGACCGAAATGACAATATTGGGAGGACCTTGTAGGAATTTTCAACTAACAGCTTTAAAAAGTGTATTGTTGTAAGGGAAAGTATATTTCCTTTGAACTCAAAAACCTAGACCTTATCATTATTTCTATCACAAATCATCACCCTTAGCATAAATTAGTCAATTATACTGAGTTTCAGATTCAGAAATGTAAATTAACAGTGATAATCTCTATTCTAGTTTATCAGTGTCATTTACATATTAATAAATGGAGAAAGGTGTAAGATGTTAATAATTTCATTTAGCATATACTAAATGAAAGAGTTAAATATTGCCATTTATTAGATCTCAATCTATCATCTCAATGGCATAAAAATGCACACAGAAAGTTTTTAAAAAATCAAAATAAATAAAAACATTAAAAATGATTATTTTCAGGACATTTTGGTTGGCTTTGTTTTTTCATATTTTATTCATCATATTTATTTATTTGATAGTGGTCCTCTTTTATAATTAGAATCTCCCACTTCTATGTGTACAGACTCTTGCTTTATAAAAGTAAATGCATATTTCTTCCGTGATGAAGAATGTGTAGAACATAATACATTTATTTTTCCTTTATCCTGACTTTAGTCACTCAGCTCATGTTTCATTTTCAGGTTCCATTTTCTCAGTCCATCCACTGTCCTGTATTTGGTTAAAGAAGTGTGCTAGTCTGGGCCTGGTAGCATGTGACTGTGATCCCAGCACTCTGTGAGGCTGAGGCAGGAGAAAGCAAACTCAAGCCTCACCTGGCAGTTTAGTGACTTAGCAGGACACTGCCTCAAAGTAAAAATCTAAAAAAAAAGATCTGGGAACATAGCACATTGCAAAGGATCGGGGTCAGATTCCCAATACTGTGCAAAAATAAGTACATGATTAAGTAAAGTGTCCTGACCAAGGACAGCTAGAGCACCCCTGTCTGACTGTGTCATTCCATGGCCCTCTGCCTTTTCTGCCTGGTCGCAGACAACTCCAGTCTCTCCCCCACTCCCTAGGCAGGGAGCTGGGGCTCTCTTCTTGTCTCTCGGAGTCACAGCTGTCCCTGGTAACTGGGGAGCTGCTAAATACAGTGGCGATATTGTGTGTGCAGCCACCTCACTGCAGAGCACCAGTGACACATTTAAAACTTCAAGGTTTTCACAGTAAGAAATTTAATTTGAGGAATGTTAAGATAGAACTAAAGATAATCTGTGCAAGATCTCCTTGTCTTTTTTTTCAACTTTTGTTTTTCATTTGTTCATGTTTCCAGCACATGATACATTCCTCATGGGGAGTTTGTATTTGTACACTTCACTCTCTTTATTCCCCTTTCCGTCCCCTCTCTCTCCCTGTCCTCCATCTCTTGGTCTCCTTTTCACCTACAAAAGATCTATCTTTGTGTTTCCCATTATCTGGTTTTATTTTTCTCTTTATTTATATTTTGGGTATCTCATAAGGAAGGAACCATATTATATTGAAGCTTATAGGTCTGTTTACCTCACTTAACACTATGGTCTCAAGGTGCATCCATTTTTTACAAATGACTCAAGTTTGCTCTTCTTTCTGATAGAGTAGTACTCCATAGTGTATAAAAACCACATTTTCTTTATCCATTCACATGTTGATGAACAGATAGATCATCTTGAAGATTTGGCTACTATGAATTGTGTTTCTATAAACATGAGTCAGTATGTGTCACTTAATATGATGTCTTCAATTGTTTTGGGAAGATACCAAGAAGGGAAATATCTGGGTCAAATGGAATTTCTATTTCTAGGTTTTTGAGGAATCTCCATAACTGATTTCCATAGTGGTTGTATTAATTTACACTCCCATTGGCAATGTAAAGGGTTTCTTTCCTCCACAGCCTCACCAGTATTTGTTATTATTTAATTTCTTGATGATGGTGACTTTTTTCTGGAGTAAAATAGAACTTCAGTGTTTTTGTTAATACAGAAGTACCTCATTCATGAATTTAATTCTTTTCATGATTCTGGTTGGAACCTAGTTGGTTGTAAACCTAATCAAATTCAATGATTAGATTCAATGTTGACTTTATAGGGTTTGTAAAGCTAAGGTGCCTTCACATTAGTGCCTTCACTACTATATAGTTCAGGCTGGCCATTGTTTTTCCAGGCTGGCCTTGAATTCACTATATAGCTCAGAATGGCCTCTAACTTGGAGCAGTCCTCCTGCCTCAGCCTCCTGAGTACTTGAGTCAGTGTTGTTTTAATTTGTATTTTTCTAATAGCCAGAGATGTTGAACAGATTTTATTCATATTCATTTATTCACATATTTTCCTTATTATATATTATGCTACATAGAATGAACATTAGTTATTTTTCTAATCAGAGAAAAAACTTTCGAAAAAAGATCATATTTCTTTTAAATGTAGAAATATTATCCAGGATAATGTGACTGTGTTCCTTTAAAATGCGGGTTACTACTTAATAAAAAGTTAACATGTGCTTAATACATGATACATCTAAGTGATTTACATGTGTCACTTCATTTAATCTCAAGATCCCAGTGTCTGTGGAAGCACACGTGTGAAAACATAGCAAGACGTATGGAGAGGACAAAGGGCACATTGTTGAAATTTACCTTGTTAAGAGAACAGTTAGAATTTGAACAGAAACATCCTGGGCTTAGTCTTGTGCTTTTGACCAAGTAAACACAATGGAGCATAGCATCATATGGTTAGAACATGAGACTGATATTGCAATGATAGCTGAACCCCCATGCATCATTTTAAAGACCACATTCTGGTACTTCACTTTTCTTGAAGCACAACCATATTTAAGCTGCTTTTTGAGGAGAAAAACAAAAACCAAATGTGATAAAAATGAAATTCCACTGCTTTTCAGGTTATCGGAAATCTCCCACTTTGCGGGTGTATGGAAAAGCCCTCTATATGGTCATCAGTTATGCATGGGGTAATTATATATCTGCTAGTTAACTATATTTTTCTATTTCTACCCAATAACAGTACTGTCACTTCTATCATCCTTATATTTCTCTCACAGTGAGAAATGAGCAGAGCTATGAGGCCTACGTCCAGATGTGTGTGCCAGTAGCCACAGGAGGTGCCTAGGTAACCAGAAATGGAAGCACAGAAGTCAGCCCCGAAAATTGCAAGAACTAAAAAATCTTATTGAAAGTTGAATTCCTTGAGTTATAGATGGCCAGTCTTCTACATTTTAATAATGGCATTTATTCCCTTTTCTGCCATTAAA
This sequence comes from Cavia porcellus, assembly GCF_034190915.1. Taxonomy (NCBI): domain Eukaryota; kingdom Metazoa; phylum Chordata; class Mammalia; order Rodentia; family Caviidae; genus Cavia; species Cavia porcellus. The sequence continues at coordinate 4,200,493 of NW_026947493.1, forward strand.
ACACTTGTGAAAACACAGAGAGGCAATCCAGATCATCTAAAGTCACACAGAATCTAATTAATGTATTCCAGGCAATAGTTTCTGTGCCTTGAGTAAGAATGACATTATTATAACCCGTTTACTGCCCCTGTGCATGTGCATTTAACTATTTAGAATAACAGACTCCAGTAAAACTGTAGGCTTGTTTGATAAATATGACAAAGCTCACAAAACACCATCATAGTATATTCATTTACAATACGAATCATATCATGTTCCTCTTAGAATGTAAGTACCTAGAAAAGACAAAGATATTTAAATTAGGGCATTTAAATTATCTGATGTGCTTATTCCAGGTGTATTTCAAAATTCTGCCCTGAAAGACAGCCTGAAATCAGTTAGCAGAAGAGAGGAGCATTACAGCTCCTTTTGGGAGCATCCTTGGAGGGGGGTGGTGAGGGAAATTCTTTCTGCGGTAAGATGGAATCTTAGTGTTATTTTAATTTGCAATTCTCAAATGGTCAGAGATACTGAATATTTTTTCACATGTTTGGTAACCATTTTATTACTTCCTCTGTGAAGCATCTGTTCATTTCTTTAGCCCTTATCTTGACTGGGTCTTTAATTTTAGGTGGTTTAATTTTTTTGAGTTCTTTATATATTTTAGATGCCAGTTTGCTATTCAAGGAATAGTGGGCAAATTTTTTTTTCCATTCTGTAGGTTGTCTCTTCATTCTCTTGATTGATTCTTTTGCTGTATAGAAGCTTTGTAGCCTGATATAAAACCATTTGTTGATTCTTGCTGTTATTTTTTGTGCAGCTGAGGTTCTGTTTAGAAAATCCTTTCCTGCACCTAAGTTTTCAAGTGTTTTGCCTATTTTACCTTCCAGGAGGTTAAATGTTTCTGTTTTAAAATTTATATCTTTAGTCCACAATGATTTTAATTTAGTACAGGGTGAGAGACAAGTGTCTAGTTTTATTTTCCTACAAACGGATAACCAGTTTTCCCAAGATCACTTGTTGAATAGGCTGTCTTTCTTCCAACATATACTTTTGGACTCTTTGTGAAAAATCAAATATTTGAATATGCCTGAGGATGTTTTTGTATTCTTTGTTCTGTTCCACTGATACATGTCTGTTTTTATTACAGTGCCATGCTGTTTTTATCACTATTACTTTGTAGCATAGCTTGAGTTCTGGTATTTTGTGCCACCTGCTTTGCTGTTGCCAAAATTAGTTTTGCTATTCTAGGTCTCTTCTGGTTCCCTATGAATTAGGATGGCTTTTTCTAGACCTGTGAAGTATGCTGTTAGTGTTTTGATTTGGACTGTACTGTATCTGTATAACAGTTTTGGGACTATGGCTATATTGACAATATTGTTTTTGTCCTTCTAGAGACAATGAACATCTTTCCACTTTCTAACATCCTCTTTAATCTCTTTTCCAGAGTACTGTAATTTTCTTTGTAGAGGTCTTTCATATCCATGGTTAGGTTCATTCCAAGATATTTCATTTTTCTTGAAGCAACTATAAATGGTATTGTTTTTGGAATCTCTTCCTCATCCAGTTAATGTTGCGATACACAAATGCAAATGATTTTTGTGTGTTGATCTTGTATCCTGCTATTTTGCTGAAATTAGTTACTAATTCTAAGAGATTATTTTGGTGGAGTTCTTTGGGTTTGCTATGTAGAGTATCATGTCACCTGCAAATAATGAAATTTGAGTTCTTCCTTTCCTATATGGGCCCCTGCTATTTCTTTCTCACAAAAGATTGTTGGATTCTGTTTTTTGATGCAGTCTGCCAATCTGTCTTTTGACTACAGAGTTGAGGAGTAGTTGCTCAGAGAATGAGACAGAGACATGAAATTTTGCCCAAACAATACTAACATACACCTTCTCTCTTTAGCAGTGGGAATAGGGCACCAGTGTGCACCTCCTAATCCTGGATGTCTCAGGCTGAATCTGGTGCCTGATTACAGGTCCTGTGTCTGTGATCAGTGCCTGCCTTTCAGTAGGACTCACCCTACTCTGATCAACAACTACCAAAAGTTTCCAGTGACTGTCTTTCCCTCGTCAACACTCAGACCTTGGTTGTATGTGGCCCCAAGGGGGCTGCTCTTGGATTGAAGTTCAAACTTCCAGTCCCTTTCCACAAGGTCTTTTGGTCCTGCACCTGCACTGCACAGCTGTGTCCTGGGGAGCTCATAATGCAGAGACTCACCATCCATTACCACTGGAAGGTCACTAAGGAAGCAGAGACTCAAGTTCTTCCTGCTGTCTACAACTCTAGACTCAAGCAACTCATCCTGGAGAATTGGAGTCACTGAAACTCATGCTATACCATCTTGTCCTCTTCCTCTAGTGTCTCTTGTTGATGTTCTTTGAGCTCCAGTGTGGCTCTTTCTCTCCTCAGTTATATTGGATCTTTCAGCTCATTCCTTCTTAGTGGATCCTCCTGAGCTTCTGCAATGTGACTCTTCCTCTAGTCAGCCAGGTTGAATCTCTTATTGCAAGCTTTTGCCTTGTCTAGGAACGGGTCCTTTGTTAGGCTGGCACTTCTGCTGTCCATACAGAGGACAAACAATGCAGACCCAGCTCCAAATTGACAGTAGCTGAATTGAGACTTGGAATCCACAGTTGGGAGTTGGTCAGGAACAAGCCCTCTGGGCCACATGTTCCCCCAGGAGTTGAGTCTGCCTTACGTCTTTTTACATCTCTCATTTCTTGTATACAGTCTTGTTTTGTGTTTATTTGATTTTTAAAATTTTTACATAGTGCTTCCTTTCCTTGTAGGAAGTAGTTATATGGAAGCCAACTAACCAACCAGTCAAGTTGGTATGTAACACATCTCAATTTCTGTTTCCTTCCTCTTTTCCATCCCAATCTTCTCTCTCTCTCTCTTGATCTCCTTCCTTATCTTTTCAAATGAAACGTTTAAATTTATTTCTCATTTCTTTTTCTTTTTTGTTGCCATTCATATTTAGATTTATGTCAGATTACTTCAATAACATTCAAACTCAGCTAAAGTTCTAGTCCCATTCATTTCTGTTGTTAATTTCAATAGTCACACACACACATATATTAGTGTATTCAAAGGAAAAACTAATACTTTATAATGTGGTACAGTGTAGAGTTTCAAGCCATACTAACAATAATATGAGATTTTTTAGTTACCCATATATTTACCTTTCCTGAGATCTTCATTTCTTTGTATGGATTTGAGTTTTCATTTCCTGTTCTTTTGTTTCAACCTGTGAGATCCCTTTTGCGTATCTTCCAGAACAGATCTGGTGGTACCCAATCTCTTGCACTTCTGCTTATCAAAAATGTTTTAATTTCTTCCTCACTTTGAAGACAGTTTTATTTAATCAAGATTCCTGATTGGTAGCTTTTTTACCTTTCTAGGGACTCATGTCCCTAGGGTGATGTTATTCACAGGCAATGGAATCTTCAGAAGGAGAGCTTTACTGGGGAATCCTTAGCTCCATGGCAATGCAAATGGTGTCTCATGGATTATACATGCATAGCTTTTTTTTTTTTTTTGCTTCAAAGCTTCAATTTATTATTGAGAAAACAAACTTAGAGAAGTTTTCATGTTAGTTCTAATGTTATTCAACATCTGTTAATTTGCTTGGAAAATGGTGATATAGGGGAATGAAACTCCTAACCTACTATGTCTAGTACAAGTTCATGCTCTCTAAAATCAAAGACTGAATTTTAAGGAACAACGGAGGTTAAGAGCAGAATATATTTATTGGAGAAAGAAAGCTTCTATCTGAAAGACAGAAGAGGTCCCAAGTGAGTTGTCAAGGACTCTGTCTTTTCTAGAGATTTTATAGAGTAAAATCATGGAGTGAGACAGGTTTAAGGTGGGGAAAACTGGGAATTCACAAGGCAGATAGGCATAAAGTGGGATGGAACTATGGTTAACCAATAAGATTAATAGATAAGGTTAAATTGATTAAGTTGGGGACAAATGGGTAGGGGAGTCATGTAGAAAGCGAGCATTTTTAGAGAGCAGTGACTCTTTGATAGGGGGATGGGATGTTGACTCCTGACTTCCTCAGGGTGATAGAGAACTATTTAGAATATCAGTTCTTAAGATATGGATGCATTTGCTTGGTTTTTTGTCTTGAGGCCTGGCCCACAGCAGGAGGTGTCTGTTTCCCTCATAGCTACAAGGTATCTGGGCTTCTGCACTGGCTCCTTCAAGGACCTACCCCTGTCTCACTGCCTAGAATATTTCTAACTAACTCAACTGCCCATAACAATGACAGATGGCTGTAAGGTAATTTCAATTAAGGTTCCCTCTGACTGATTTAAATCTTGTGTAGAAGCGAGGTATTTTTTTCTATCTATACTTTTAACTGTTTAATTTGCTAAAAGATACTGGGAGATGTTTTTTAAATGAAGTCACATAAACTACATACACACATCCAAGCCCTGCCAGCCAACCACAATGAGGTGTACTAACAATAAGTACAAATTACAAATGCATATTAATGTATATGTGTTTGTGTGTGAATGTATTTTATTCTGTCACGTGACTGGGATAGTTCTTCCATAATCATTACATTTACATTTTCTTTGTATTTCTCATTATACCCTAAACCTGAGAAGACAAGGAACTTTTAACCTCATGTAATAATACAACGTAACACCACTATTAAATATGATTCATTTATTAGAGAGCTTTAATGTTTGTGGAATTGAGATTTTTATCTATTGGCAGATAAATTTCTGACAACTGTGTCCCCTTATATGTAATTTCCATTCTCAATCCTGCTACAATTCTTTCCTGTAAATCTCTTCCTTGCATTAATTTATTGTCTCTTATTGATGAGTTAAGAGGTTATGGGTTATCTATTATTAGATAATGTCTAAGTTAGACATTCCATAGTGAAATAAGCCTACCAACTTAAAAAATGCTATTGAAATCCAGAAATTATTCCTAAAATCAAGTTAAGAAACAAAATTATTTTAGATTGATCCAAACACTCATGATATGACACCTCAGTTAGCTCTTGGCATTATTACTCATGCTTAAGATCATCCATCAATTTCTTTAAAATAGAGATTATACTTACTTAGCTTCTATTAACAGGATCAATCATAAAAAGAAAGGGAAATTAGAACTCAAGGACTAGAAGAGAATTTGAGGTCTCTCTGATTTCCTTGCCTCAGGCAGAACAGTTTTAGGCATCTGGGTATGAGATCTATTTTTTTCTTTTTAAGAATAAGAGTCTTGCAAGACTCTGTTTGTTAAATATTCAACTGCAATCACTTCACAGTAAAGAAACTTGTCAAATAAGAACCATAGTCAGGTAATCAAAGCCAACACCAACAGTGCTGGGTCATGTTGCTTATACACATCCTTCATACAGTATGCTAAGAATGATGATTATTCTCTGGTTTCCTCCTTGTAATCCGTGTCTCTACTCTTAAATGTGTTAAATTTCAGACTAACCAAACTGAAGATGTTCTACAAAATATCTGATGCCTTTGAAAGAGTTTTGCCTTGGTATAAATTACTGTACAGTGACAGCCCTGGTCTAACATGGTGGAAGGACAAAGTGGGAATTGCCATCACTTCTTTCTTCTTCTTCAGCCCTAATTGCAACTCCTCTTCCTGTTTACACACACAGAGAATTCCAGTCAGTTCCTCACACATCATCAGTATCCTCCCCATGTGCCTCTTCAATCAGAGGTCATATAACCCTCTGCCTCTCTGTATCTGGTTGAAAGTAATAACCCAGCTGCCATGGGTTGTGTGCTCCTTTCTGTGTCATCAACTCAATAAACCTGTTCATTTTTGTACTTTTGCTTCTCTATTGCACCAGAATACTCTAACAGTCTTAGGAATAGTACTCCCCCAAATTGTCAAGTTCATCAAAAATTACACAGATCTAAGAAACTTGGAGGCAGAGAAGCTTCAGGAGACACAACATCTTACAGTAATGCATTGCCCCAAATGAGATCTTGGCACAAGAGAATGATTACTAGAGAGAAAACTAATGGAATTTAAACAAAATACAGATTTTTAGTTAATAATAGAATGCTCTATCTTATTTTATCATTTATAACGAATAAACCATAAATACTACTAAAGGATATTAATTTAGGAAAAACCAAGCACAGGGCACAGGTACTATATTGTAATTTTAACTTTTTGTTAACAGCACAATTCTAAAATTAAAATTTTGTTAGATCAAAAATCACCTAAGGGTAGAAATATTCTTTTTTATTCAGAATTAAGAATACATTCATAGAAGTGCAGATCTATGTTTTTGCTCTTCTCCTATAAAGACAGACACCGGTATAGAATTATAGATTATATTAAGTGTTGGCATCTTAGTTGGGTACTTTTCCAGAACTTTGAAAAGCCAGAAAGTTTAGTCAACATCACAGTCATTTAACTAAACCTATGAGTTGTTATACTGCAGCAACATCTGTTAAACAGGAAGTCTAGCTGTAATGAAAAATTTCTTGTTCATGCTCAATTTGCTTTCTGAAGAGTTAACATCAATAGGAAGGATAATTACTTTCCAGAGTTTTGGGAAACAATATTGGCATGGTCATTTAATACAGGCTAGAAATCTTGACACCTTGTGAAGAGGCATTCCAAAAACAGAGCACTTCATACTTTTTGTATAGCCCGAGCCTGGCATATTTTATCTTCCAAACTCTCTCATTAGGCATTGTGCTATTCTATTTTTAAAGTATTATGTGGAAGAAACAGTTACCATTTTGACCATGTCTTATTTAAAGAATGCATATAATATACATCCGAACCATTGTTCTTTTTCTGGGCAAGTAGTGTAAAAATAGTAGTTCAATATTATATTTATGTCTCTGTGCCTATTTCTGTTTATTTCTTAGGCTTACTTTTAAAATTTTTATCTTCAGCAGGTGAGTTAATAGCATTTCAATACTTTGTATAAAACTCTTTTCCTAATCAGAAGTACATAAAGCTGTTCATTTGACCTTCATAATGAGGTGGCATTGATATTGTAAGGTTAATGATGCAATTATTCTTATAGAGAACATCAGTCATAAAAGCATGGTTTCTTTCTCCTCTTAATATGCACATTAATTAAAATAATCTTTTTGCTATTTGCATTGATAAGTAATCACCAATGAGGGGAGGAATAATTAAGGTTATTTACATCCCCCAAATAATTATAGGATATAAGTTCCTTAGTATGGAGTTTTTGGTGTAATATGTACTTCCAGACTTTCCTAATACAATTTCCTGTGCTTTTTCTTATTTATTATGGATGCAAAAATAATGAGTATTGCTAAAATTATTTATCAACTATGTGAGGAAGAACATACATTTGAAAGTATTTACAGAATCTGACCTTGGCCATTACCTCAAATACAATTTGGCTGATTAGCCATGATATTTAGTCAATAGCTAAAATGATATATTTAGGGTTTTTTTTAGGTTACCCTATAAAATCTACCTTAGAGTACAGTTAAATTATTTTTATTAACATAAACATATACATTTATAGTTATACTTATCAAACACAGGTTTTTAATTTTTCACTATCAAGATGAATCTACCATAGCAATGAGCCATCAAACTTACAAATATGTAATGTTATGAATAAGTTTAATTAATTATTATTTGACCCAGGCTCATATAAAACCTAAACCAAATTTAATTACTGCAATTTAAACACACAGATGTATTTCTATGCATATTTTGAAATAGATTCTTACACACATGAAAAGAAAATATGGTTGCATTTTAAAAAGTCTAACAATGTATTTGCTTCTCTAGCTTAGTAAAATGGGAAAATTTTTCTCAAGTTGTCTTTTTTAGTTTTTGGCTTGTTTGTTTGTTTAGTGAAGTGTGCAAGAGAGACATTTGCTTGTGAAAATAGCCCATGGATTCAGCCAGAAAGCTGAGGAAAGAGACAAACAGTATGTTGTTCTTCATAATAAAATAAGAGTTTTGAGCTTCTTGATAACAGGCTGAGAAGGGAGAAATGGAGGGAGAGGATCGCTGGAATGGAAGAAGGAGAAAGGAAGAATACCACAAAGCTAATGGCATACAGCTAAGAATGGCAGAGCATGACTTACAGACAGGAGTCTGATTTCACATACTGATGAACTCCCTGTGGTGCACACTGACCATGCGCTCCTCCCCTCCCTCACACCGTCACAGTGTGACAGAGAGTTTTAAGGTTTGGAAGACTCCAAGAAGAGCATCCTCAGTTTACCTGTTGTAGGAAAATTTCTTGGTCAGCACAAGGCTCAGGTGCAATAGATTCTGTCCTACGGGAAATTTGAATGTAAAGTTTCTTGTACTGTAGCTGTATTAAGGTAATATTTAACATTTCACACACATACAAAAAAACCAAACATTTTAGCATACATGATCTTTTATATTTAGGACATTAACAACGTTGCCGTATTCCTGAAGAATACTATTTAAGGATTCACTAGAAAATATTGCAATTTCCAGAAGGGAAAGGAAATCACATTTTGAGGGGAAAATTTTTTCCCTATATAGGAAGTCTTCAAGCCACATCTGATTCCAATGCCACATTTCTGAGGTCACATCATCTCCTTGACAGAAATCAAGAAGGAGAGCTTCAGACTGAAGGCAGGGAAGTTGGCTCAATATTTAAATTTTCATTTGTGAAAGTATTATTAAGATAAGTGATTTGAGAGTCAGAATTGAATATTAATCTGCATTACAATATTTCATACTTGTTCAACATCACTGACAACTTGAAAGACTAATACTGCAAATCTGGTTCACTGATAGTTATCATTTTTCACTCATGTTATTATTTAAACTTCATGTTTTATTGGTATATTTTGAACCAAAGTGACTTGAAAAGCACAAGTTATGTGGATTATGGCTAGACAATTTTGCCTTCTTATCAGATTAGAAAAATTATTATAGTCTTTTCCACTTAGATTTATTTTGCAATTTAGAAATTCATTTGGTTGATAAGTGATTTAAAGTGGAAATATATGGGACCATTAGTCATTCATTCTTTGCTATGAATTATCAGTATCCCTGCCAGTGATACTGGGAGGTAAGGAAGGAAAAAAAAGATAAAAATAAAACATGAAAATATGAAGATAAGCTGTCTTCTTCATGATTTTTAAAATAGTAATCTATATTCCTATAACACTGTGTATTAGACACATTGATTTGAGATAACCAAAGAAATAAGATGTATGAAACATATTGATTTAAGACAACCAAAGAAAATGTCAGGGAAACACATTCTTGTTTTTTCAGAGTAAAAGTAATGAGACAAGAATTTTTAAAATGTGTTTGTGTCCTATTCTTTAAAAGGGGGAAGGGGACGACTATTTTCATATCATCCCTCCAGACTCCAATATCTACCACCCGTAAATCATTAGCAATCTTATGAAATGTGCAGAGAATGGGCTTTTGTGATAGAAAGATGAACATAAATGGAGAAGCTGCCGGCAATCTAACACCCACTTAGGAAGCAGGTTTACTGGTGGGAATCTTCATTGGGAGCCTTTATTTCATTTTGATTACTAGCTTTAGTATTTCCTGGGGAACAAAGGCCTGATTTTGAGAAGTATGTTTTCTCTCCTGAGTACATAATTTCTGCGCCCAGGGATATCTCATAGACACTAACTATACTGATTCAATGGGCTCAGACAATTTCACATCTCCTGTTGTTTGTTTATTTGTTTGTTCTCACCTGAAAGAATTACAAAGATTTAGGATAGCTGTAGTTTTTTTTAAATGAGTATATATAACACAGCATAAAAATAAATTTATATCACCAGTTGTAGAATAGCTTTCTTCCAAGAAATGTGGTATATAAGTAAAAAAAAAAAAAACTAGTTCTGCAATAAACCTGGCAATGCGCTTATCCTCTTAATTATTATAAATTAAATTTTAAAATGTGAACTTGAGTGTAGGCTCTCGTTTAAATTTACTGACTTTCAATTACATCTGCCACTCAAGGGCAGAGGAAGTAGGAGGGGTGGTTGGACTATGTAATTTCTAAGGTCCCTTTCAGTTTTAGTATTTTATCATTTGAGGATGAGTAGCTATTCCACTATAAGGAGTAAACTGCCAAACTGGAGTGCATTTAGGGTTTCAGGGAAATTTCCTTCATTATTTTAAATACCTTGACATTTCTATTAGATTATATCCTAAACTATTTTTAGTCTCAGACAAGTTTATTTATTGAAGCTAAGTGCAATTTGTTCATGGACTCACAGGAATGGATCAAAAATGAAATTTGACCTCGACCACTTCCTTCACATTCTCTGCCAGGTTAAGATTCAGTATAGAAAACAAACTACTCTGGGCGGGCATTTACCCAAAGGTAATTAGATAATTATGAAACAATGGGAGGGCTCGGGAGCAGAGACTACGAGTTCCAGTAAGTGATGCCCCATGCCTCCGGGCGGAAGCTGCACTCCAGGAACCGGAAGCGGAAATCAGGCCTGCTCTCCTCCTCTGCGCAGTCTCTCGGTCCTGGAATCTCGCACTGGCGAAGAGAGAGAGCAGAGTCCAGCTGCCCCTCCTGCAGCCGACTGGACGGACAAGAGATGTTACCGCAGAAAACAGAAAACCCCAGTTCGGGGTTCCCGTGATTTCCACAGAAAACAGCCATGGTCGCATAACCTTAGCCTCTCCCTCTCACTCATTCTTGAATCACCACAGAGGCCTCCTGCACCGTGGAACCTGTCTTACATTCCAGATGGCTGGCTGAGAGGGAGTCTGAGAAGTGGGGTTTTGCTCATCAGTCCGCAGGACCATAAGGTAGGGTTGGTTCTTAGACTGATCGCAGTAGTGGTGCATCAGAATTTCTGGAAACTGTAAAAAATGCACACTGTAGACTAGCAGTTGTGTCCTAACATTCTTCCAGGTGATTCTGATTACACTGACTTCAAAATAATTATAAGAAGGCAAACAGTTAGAAAACCTTGTTATGATTTTTGTTTGCTATTCAACCATATTTAAGAAATATGCCAAGAAATTGCATAACACAAGGTGACTCAGAGATAGAAAAAGGAACATAATTAGTGAATACCTAAACCATATTCTTGTCTGTATTGACTTCTTGTTGCTACTATATAATTATTTCATTATCACCATTAGGAGATAGGGATTTAAATTCTCACACATAAAATTGGACAAGTGGCCTATGATTTTTATGAGAAACTACTCTTCATTTGTGTTTTGGTCTTAATCTTTCAATTACAGTGCTATCCTGATACCACCACTAGAAGCAAATGCTCACCTGATATTGAAAAAGACTGATTCCCAGAAAACCCCACTGGTACAGGTTTAGAGCATGTGTGAGGCTCATGATCCAATCCCCACTATAGGGGCAAACAAAAACAGCATGAAAAACAAAGCTTATCAACTCTTACATATTTTTTTCAGGATTAAGAAAAAAAAGCTACAAGGATTTTTACATTTGTTCTCATCAGGTCGTAAACTTTCTTGAAAGCGAACAGTTCTGTTTATAGTAAGAAGGCACAAATTTATTCATTGTAGGTTATTCTCAAAGAGAATGAACTTACGTTGCTAGAGAATCATACATTTGTTTTGTTTCCATGTGAACAGTAGCAAAAAAAATGATAATCTGCTTATTGTTAAAGGTGAAATGGAGCCATCCCCCTTACCTGTCCTTTCTTCCCAGTTTTCTGTCAGAATGAATCACATAATAAGCATTTTTAAAATTTTGATGATTATTCAAATATATAAATACATATGAAACAAGAATTAAACTACTGGATATGTATTCATTCACTTGAAAAAAGCATGTATTTTATGTATTAACTTTTTTGATTACCAATTCTATCATTGATTTCTATATGACTCAGTAGTTTGTGATGGGAGTATGATATCTTCATTGTATGAATGTATTTGGTTTACAAAACTATTCTCCTATACTATATGTTTCTATTTATTTTAATTTTTCATATTGCAAAAAATAATGCAATGTGAAAATGCAAATATTGTTGTATACATATCCTGGTTTTTGATTTCTATGTTATATGCAAGATCTCAAAAATCTATTTATTAAGCATCACATTTCAAAAATATTAACAAATATTACTAAGACATCTTTCAAATAGGATGCTCCAAGTTAAATTTTCACAAATAGTACACCTTTTGAAAATCTTCTTAATAGACTTAAAATAAAATTTATATGTTATTCTAATTTTACTTCCTTAATAAGATACAGACTTTTGGACATTATATCTTCCTCTATGAATTATCTGCTCTTATCCATGACTCATTCTTTCTCTATTGCACTTTTTCTACTTGGAAGTCAAAGCATTTTATATATTTAGCATAATGTTATTTTAAAATTAATTAATATTTAAATAATGATTTAAATGCCCCGTACTGGGCATCGAAATTACAGCCTAGCGCTTGCCAGGAGGCACTTATGCTGCTGAGCTAAATCCCCAGTCCTCCATTACTTCTTTAATATGCCAGTAACATATTTGATGATATATATTTCCTTCTACAAATAGACCACATCACCTATTGGATAATGTGTGTCTTTTCCATTACTTTGAAAATATCACCTTTAAGGTTTATTAAACTCTCAGATATTTCCAGTCCAGTATCTGAACTTTGTAGTCTGTCTTACTCACCTCATATTTAGTGTATATTATCTTGTGTTAACTACAGTGGTATTTTTACATTAGCTTTCCTTCCTGCAGAACAATTTGTCACCTGGCATGTTACAAGAGCCATCTCATTTACTTTATAACAATTGTTAGGAATTATGTGTGTATCGAAACTTCTAATGCATTTGAACTATTATTTTTTCAATCACTCATCTAATCTGTGCTTTCACAGACTTCAATATAAATATTAATTGACCTTTAATAAGATATAGGTTGATACAAGTATCTATTCATAAATTAGAGTTTCTCTTTACTCTCTGTCCATTTAATGTTGCTTACATATAAAGAATATTTTCAGCAATGTATCATTTCAAGGAAACCTAAAAAATCAATAGCGTTTCAACTACCTGACTAAGAAATGGAGTTATCCTTGTTAAGTTCTAAGTTGTTATTTAATGGTGTTCAGGCTTATTAGGACCTAGTCAATAATACTAACTTCTAACAAATGTATATTGAGCACCCAAGGGATACTGTGCACACTGCAGGAATTCTCTGGAGTACAAAGTAATTCTCTAAACAATTCTGTGGCTTCCTAAGTATTCAGTAAGATCATCACTTACCTCTGAATAGTTCAGACTAAAACAATATTGCTGTAAATTCTTCAGGAAAAGAGATTATGGGGTTCAGAGTGGGGAATTCTAAGACTGGTAGTCCTTTTTTGAAATAAAGCTTCTCCTGCCTACTGAAATATATGCTTTTCTTAAGTTTAGCACATACTGCAATTTATAAATAAGCTTTATATAAATCTACTCATGAAATAACTAAGATTTCATAAGTGCCACTTTTGTGAGCATGCTCAGTGAGTCAGTATTATGTGTTAATAATCTATTAGTTTGCAGTCACCTTTCTGCCAAATTTATATTCAAACTCCTAATTTTCTTATACTCTAATATTTCTGGTGACTTTTGCATAATTATTTAAAGTTAATCATTCCTAGTGTTTTATTTATATTCATCACCTAAATTGACTATCAGAATTAGAAATGATGACATTAAGGAGATACTAATATGGCCTGCTTTTGAAAAGATCAAAATATGAATTAATTTATTTCATTCAATCATTCTTCATGGGTACCTCACTTTTAAAGAAAGAGTCTGCAGTTTGTGTGTAACAGTATACAAAAAACCAACAAAACAAAACAAAACAAAAAGCCCAAGATCATTCCTTAACTTTACATCGGAAAAAAAATCTAAATAAATTTTTAGCCATCATATAAAAATATTTGTTAATTGAAGTGCTTGACTTATAAACACTAACAGATGAACAAGTTACTTTTAGCCATGATTTGTTCAATATACATGAACTTGCATGTCTGAACACACAGTTGTGAATCACAGTATTTTTTGGCATCTATTTTTATTCAAGGGGCATCTCAGTAATCATACTTTCTTGGCCCTTGTAGATGCATGCTTTTCTCTATACTTCACACAAAATCCTCAGCCTCATTAAAATGCTGTTTGTAAAATCAGATAATCTGCATCTCCAATCATGTCTCCTAAAAGATAACTACATACAGTGAAAACTTTATGTAAGACAGCTTAAACAAATGGGTGTTTTTATTGTCTTCTGACAGCAACATAAAGAATTTCTGTGAATTCCATGTACAACCCCAGGGTGGGAATGACTGGAGGAATAGTTTAAGGGAACAGAATGCCTAAAGAATCAGGCCTTTCTGTGAGTATGCCTGGGGGACTTAAAGGCTGTTCCATTGATTCTTAAACATTTTCCTATTAAAATAATACAAGCGTCTGCCTAACACATGCATGGTCATGAATTCAATCCCCGGTACCAAAATAAATAAATAAAAATAAAATTTAAAAAAATAAATAAAATAAAATCAAAATCATACTACTAATAATACCGAGTAGGAATCATGTACTGTTTTCCCTGGTGTCTTGGCCCTGCATATGCGAGTTGCCACCTTGTGCAGAAAGCAGTTCTAGAGAATACCAGCCCCGTAATATTGCCATTTCAAAAAAGGTCAGAAGTCTCAGTCATGACCCAATGACAGCTTCTAGTTCCTAAGGTGATGGAAGTGTTTACAGGCAAAGGCCATGTTTCCCATCTCATTTGGTGTAGTTTCTAATACATACATAGGATTCCAAAGCAGAAATCATGCAGAGCGTGTAGGATCCAGGAAGCTGTAACAGTTGTAGCACAGATCAAGCTTTCATTTTGTACACCCTTTACTGAACCTTGAAGTGCTTTCTAAATTAAGCTTTGGAGGCCCTGTGCTGTCACACTCCAGAAACTTAGAGTTTACCCAACCATTGGGCCACAGATGAAGAACAGCCACGCAGCAAGTGCATGTAGGCATCACCTTTGCCACACCTGCAGGGGTTTGAATGTCTTCAGAATATCTGCGAAGTACACAGGTAGGCATTCTCCTTGGAATATTCATGTTTTGTTTTTATTTAACCTATAAGACGCAATATTCTTCTATAAGCTATGTGTCTAAATGAAAGGACAGAGTATAGCATACCCCTGCATGACTTTACACACAGGAAATTCATCTCTTCATTTCTGAAATGAGATTTTAAATTTATTTTATTTTAGTATTCGTTATTTTAGTACTTGATGATTTGTTTAAAAATTGAAAAGTGTTATTTTGTGAAATATAACATTTTGTGAAAAATAGTATATTTATTCACCATAATTGTTTTATTTCTCCAGTGTGAGTGTGTGTGTGTGTGTGTGTGTGTGTGTGTGTGTGTGTGTGTGTTATGGGTATTCACCCTCAGCCCTTTTTTATTTTGTGTTTTAAGGCACAATCTCACTAAATTGTTGATTTTCTCAGCCTGAGCTGCAATCTGTGATCATTCTGTGCAGCCTCTAGTGCTGGAATTACAGCTATCTATTCAATGTTAAACATATAAATAAGTTTCTATTAATCACATAAATAATTTTTCTATTGCCTTTTATTTTATGCTTTTATAATGCCTAGCACTGGATTACCTTTGATCTATTTGTCATACTGTTAGTTTTCCACTTAGTGCTGTGTTCCTCTCCACCTCACAGCTATTCAGCCTTTACTGCTTTGCTTTCTATTATTATTATTATTAATCATTATTATCATTATTATTATTTTGTATGAGGATCGAATTTGCAACTTCCTTGGCCTCATTTCTATTCTTTTGGCATCCATTTTATGTTACCAGTGTTCGTATATTTTCTATGTCTTATTTTTCTTCTTTCAGTACTCAGATTTTTTCCAGAAATAATGCAGTCGGCTTTTTCTGCCTGTATCTATTTTTTGTGTCTCTTCTTAGATATTTTTGGTGGAGATTTCATTCACATATCAAATTTTTATTGTGATTATTATCTTTCAATATTTAATTAATGGGCCTTTGGGCAATATAATAGTGATGAGCTTATCAAATTAATCTTAAATACCATTTAATACCAAATACCAAATTAATCTTAAATACCAAAGGAAGTACCAACCTTTCAGTTAGAGGTTTCTTTTCCAGTTCTGTAGATAAAGTTAAGATTTGTAAAAGCTAGATCTAGTAGAAAGACCTGCACTGACGTCTGTCATCCGGGGCTTCGTTGGTAAAATACTTGGTCATTCTTATCATGAATACAGAGGTTATAATTTATGTCATTGTGTCAGAAATGCTGCTGGATATTTTAGTCCTTCTACATGTGGTACTTCCTTTAGAATCAGCATTTATGTGTAATGTGTGTGTATATTGTGTAATTTATATCTTCTCTCCCTAAAACATGTTGAGTCTGTTTTTAATAAAAGTATACCTAAAAGGACCATTACATTACAATCAAGTCAATAAATAAAAAATAAAATAATTAAAATCTCATATCTCACTCACTCATCAAACACTTGAATATCCATTGTGCCAGATGTTAATTAAGAAATCAAATCCAGAAAACAAAACAAAACTAAGAGTGTAATATAGTTTCCAATTTTCAGAAATCACAATCTAGTAAAAAGAGACAGAATTAATTATCAATATATTGAATACTATGTTAGATATGTGTGATGATTGTCATCTATAAGCATAGATTTGATTTATTTATCCTTTAAAGTGCAAGTCCACTTACCTTGATTTTCTTAACTTATTATAGGATATCTTGGCAGTCTATAAAGATGAGGAACAGCTTGGTCATTCGTAGATAAAAGAAAGAATTCTTTCATTGTGTTGTACAAAAAGTATACTTAATTATTCTTTCAGAGCTTCTTTATTCCATTATATCAATGCAAATATCTCACATGTCAGTTTAAAAAAAAAACAAAAACAAAGGAAAAGTCAGGTCCATGATCCTTGCTCTCTTCCATACTGGTGAAATTTCTGTAAGCCACAGCAATCTGCCACTAGTGTACATCCTGAAGAAGTTAAGGGTTTGGGCAATTGTATCAGACTTTAAGAAAGCTCGTGATAATACTTACTGTCCTAAAGAATTGACACCCACAAGACACCTTATGCTTTATAAAATGATTAAGTTGAAAGAAGATGAATAACAATAATGCTGGAAGAGAACTTGTTGAATTACATACATTTGAGAAGATGTAGGGCTAAGTGATGTAATTATTAGTCTGAGAATACTGAATTGGATGGATAACAAAGTCATCTATGGATACCAACTTTCTTGAATTCTAAGGAGGGTTTCTAGTACTATTAGAGTTTCCTTCCCATCAAAGATAAGCAAGACTTTGGGCAGGTACACTGAACTTATGACCTCAGGCTTATTACTGCTGGTACTGTTATGGAAAATGTATCTAATTTGTCTTTGATATCTGCTTTTTTTTCCATTTCCATTTATCCTTCCAGGTGATGCCATCATTGTATTCTCTAAACTCAACTCTAGTTTTATCAGCATTCTGCTTGTCTTCTGAAAGCTCGAACTCTAGCCAGTTCTTTATGACCCTCTTGTGAGCTGGAAGTAGGCCAGCTTTCCAAATTTAACTGCTATACCACATCACTCAGTGGATATTTAGCTTCAAATATATCTACTCATCACACTCATCATATTCAAACTTTTACATTTATTTCTTTGTTTACATGCCTTCCTCTATCTGGGTATCCAAATCCGACACCTCTTTCTATTTCCATTATCAACTGCTTATCTACACAGATTTTCCTGGTACTTAAGTTAGAAACAAACTTTCTGTTCTGTAATCATTAACATATCAGCATAGAACTTCATCCCTATATATCTTCACACATACAATTTTCTGCATACTATTATAATTAAATATAAGTCCTGGTCTTTTTAAATTCTGGGGAAAAGACTCTCATTCACTGTTGAAATAGTAATAATAGTTAAGATTTATTGAAGATCTACTCTTATTTTAATATATCCTGCCAATAAAGATTATTGTATTAAAAGGTATCCACTTAAGAAATACAGTTAAAGGATGACACATTAACTGCTGTATTACAGGTGAGATGTGATTGATAAAACACTGTACTATCTGATTTTAGATCCTTTTTTTTTTTGGTGAGCCAGGGTCTTGCTATGTAGTCCAAGGTGGCCTTCAAGTCAGTTTATAACCCAGGCTGACATTGAGCTTATGTTGATCCACCTAGCTCAGCCTCCCAAGTGCTGGGTTTACAGGAATGCACTGATGTACTTAGCTCAGTTCCAAACTCTTGACACTGGCTGCTCATATATGCTCTCCATGTTTTTATTCCCTTTGCTTCTTTTTATTTATTTTTAACCAAAGTGCTTATAAAAGATCTGGATAAACAAATTAAAAAATCAAGAAAGGTATGTATTTAATGGTTATGCGTTTATTTCTTTTTATTAGTATCATTTTTATCCAAGCCCTAAGACAGGAAAATTTTATTCTTTGTACATAGAAGACAATTGATGTAAGACTTTTTTCCAAACACTTAAACAATAAAGTTAATGCTACAATTCTGATTTGAGCTTTTTAACACAAAAAAATTTGTATTATAGGAGTTTTAAAAATTAATATACTACTTTGAAAAAGAATTATGAGAAGGCAGATGTTACACAAACCTAGAATTTGATAACAGACAGTTACATCTGATCTAAATTTTGACCCAGTTGACATTATGTTAATTTCTTCCTCTGCTGTAAATCACAGGGCAGAATGTCGCTCAGGCTTTGCTGTCATTGGCTGAGTCAGCAATTGGCATGCACTTGAAGAAGGGTGGGAGGGACGGGAAAGCCAGAGCATTTCCTGTTCTCTTCTTTTGTCCCTAGTGGCACTGTTGAACTTTCTGGCTTCCCAGAGAACACCAGCAGAATCATTCAGGGCCCTGGCTTTTGTTACTGGCTCTTAGATGTCTAACTTAGGGATGCTTGCTCGTGCCCTCCCTTGATGGGATTCTCAGCCACGCCATCATCTGGGTACCAATTTCTGGTTCCAATTTTAAATAATTTTAAATAATTAAATAGTTCTTTTTCTATGTGCACTCTGACTGATAAAAGAACGTATGAAATCATTGGTGACATGACCAATGTTTTGAAAACTTTTTAGATTTAATATTGAGAATATTTTATAAACGTGCATGCCATTCTTTATATGTGAAGAGAAACAGAGCATGCAGTTTCTTGTCTACAGATAAGAAGTGTTGTGTCAGTAACTATCTCACGCCCTCATTGCCAGTGGTAAATGTCTCCTCTGTAGCTGGTCAGAGTTACTGACGTCATCTACAGCAGTAAACACAGTGGAGTGGGGTTAATTAGAGAATCAGAAGTTCTATCTCAAGCTTGGCAATAACATTTGAATATTTGAAACCAGTTAATGACAAAAGATCCATATAATACTGGAGCATGCAGTTGACATGGTCGAAAGGTCAATTATAAACCTGTCACATATTTTTAAAATTATAACATTTAATTTAATTAACAGAATTGTCCATTGGACTTATCGTGCCCTGCATCACTTTAGCTAACCTTTATTTTTGCCCTCAGTTGTCTTAATTGAGTACAATTATAAACACACCAGAAGGAATATCTATGTTATTTCTTGTATTCTCATATTGGGAAGTGTTTATATGGATGAAGTTCTTTTTTTTTTTTTTTTTTTTGTCTTTTTCCTTTTTATCGGTACCGGGGATCGAACTCATGACTGCCTGCTTGCAAGCAGGCGCTTATGCCGCTGAGCTAAATCCCCAGCCCCTGGATGAAGTTCTTAATTTGGCTGCAGAGAAATTAGAAGTGATAACTGATTAAAAGAGGGTTAGCTGTGTTTCTTTCATGTTTATGTTACAATTTTTAAACAAGAATGCAGAGCACTGTAATATGCCAGGGGCCTACATTTACATATTATGTTAATATTTTCAATACAGCTGGATGGGGAATTTTAGTTCATGGATGGGAAAGGCATCTATTAAGAAATAATAATTATATGACTATTAAATTAGGAACGGGTACCACATCCAAACTCTCAGAGAAGATGGTGGAAAGTGTTAGGTCACAATTAGAAGACCTAGGTTTGAATCTTTACCCAGCTCATTTACTATTTCCTGACTGGGCAAATCCTTGGGAGTAATGCTAGTATCACTGGGCCAATAGAATGGGTGGAGAAATAATGTAGATAAATAATTTCTTCAAAACAAAGAATACAGGGCAACCCACTTGGGACACCTCCTCAGGAGCTTTTCCTATTCCCCATTCCTTTTCTCCCACAAATTTTCCTAAAAAACTAAAAGAATACATTATCATACTACTGCACACAAAGTCTTTAAAAAGATCCAAAAATTTGCCAGGTTTTAATAAGATGGAACATAGATGGTTTTACCATATTTTGATATAAGTGAAAGTAGATATATTTGAAACTTCTGATGTCCCTGTCACTTTTCTTCCCCTCAGAGAATCATGTTTTATGAGAATGAATGGAATTCATGAAAATTTCTATTTCCATGCTGCCCTAGTCATGACGGTGTCTCTGCAAGGTCAGATTACTGAATTTCACATCTGGGAGGTAACTTTGTAAAATAAATTATCAAAAGCAGAATACATGTTCTTTTCATCCTTGTAACAGTTGGAGAAATGTTATGTGAGAAAACTTTCTCACCTTCATATTTTCTTTTTTTAGCAAACATAATGAGAAGAAATGTATTAAAATAATGTATCTGACTAATTAGATACATTATTTCTTTTCTACCTGGGTAAGTTTAAAGTTGATTTTAAGTTTCTTTAAATGACCTATGTATTTAAACTTACAAGTATTTGGTCTAATTGCAAAATATTCCCCTGTGTAAACAATACAATGTAAATTCACAAATATGGTATACTTTTTGCAGATACACAGTGAAAGGAAAACATTGGACTTACTTCCTTGTTATTGGATATATTTAAATATATTCATAAATTTTCACAAGCATTCTTAAAAAGCAGTTTGATTTTTCAAAATAACATATTGGTATTTTTCATAGTGTTACTGACATATACTTTGGGTCACATTTTTTAAAGTAAAATAAGTACTTTTTATATAACACCAGAAATACCTGTTAGTTATCTATTAAATCACTAATTCTCTAAATATTTCTGGTTTTCTCCTTGATTTCTCATTTATTTTTTAAATGTTTATTTGTGCTAGTATATTTGCAGTACATGATGATGTCATTCATTTTGAGTGAAAAGGTGCATGCACAAGACACATCTTACTTCTTTTTTTATCTCCTTTTTCATCTCCTTTTTATCTCCTTTTCCTCCCCACCTCAATTTGTTGGTTCCCCCTCCTATTCATAAAAGGTTTATCTCTGTTTCTGATTATCTGTCTTTCATTTTGCTCTTCTAGTTACTGATATTTTAAGTTTCTTATGTAAAAGAAAGCATATGTTATTTAAGCTTGTGTGTCTGATTTATTTCACTTAATATTATGGTCTCAAGGTACATCTGTTTACCCTTCTTTATGGTAGAAGAGTGCCCCATTGTGTATGAACACCACACTTCCTTTACCCACTCATGTGTTGATGGGCATGTAACTGCTTCCAAGATTTAGCTGTTGTGAATTGGAGGTTATGAACATGATTATGTATACATCACTGTAGTATGATGCCATTTTTTTATTGTTTTGCTTTTTTTGGGGGTGAGATCTTCCTCAAATCTTCTGTCTTTGTCATATGACCCTTTTAGTGTGTTTTTAATATATCTCATCTATGCTTTGGAAACTGTTCACTTTGGCCAGGTGCAGTGGTGCATACCTGTTATCCCAGCACTTGGGAAGCTGAGACTGGAGGATTGCCATGCTTCACAGATACCCTGGACTACAAAGTGAGTACAAGTTCAGCCTGAACTGTCTGGTGAAACCCCATCTCAAAAACAAAGTATAACAAAACAAAACAACAACAAAAAAAACTGTTCACTTGGAATAGCATCCAATTTTATGTTTTGAAAGTTATTTTAAATTTTTGATCAATTGCTCCTGTTCACTCACTCTTATGTCTTCTTGTGCGGTAGTGCCCAAACTTTGGTTAATTTCCACATCAGTTTTCATTTAGGGGCTTCCCGGAAGGTGTGGTTGTCTGGCTGTCTGAGCATGGGGCACTGACAAGTGGTTGGAGCTGTATGCTTGGTAAGGGTGAAGGTGTTCACAAGAACCACCTTTGTGGCTTTTGCCAGATTGTGTCTTGTGAGAAATTCTCAAGTATCCACATGTAGGTCAGTTTTCCAAAGCTGTCACAAGGTGCCCAGGATAATCGTCTCAAAAAGAGGGGAGCTTTACTTTGCACTGTTGCAGAAGCCAGGCCTGTGGTCAGCAATCCTCCAGAGCAAGAGTGTGAGGCAGGACAAAGATGGGGATACCTGAACCTCTGGGGTGCGCCTGAGGGCCAGTGGTGCACAGTGATCTGTTGGAATCACATCTTTAGTCTTGGATCTCCCAGCCACTGCTGCTGCCTTTATATCTCTGGGCGCATCACCCATGCTTTCAGTTTATTCAGAGCCCTTTGCAGGAACAAAATACCCCCTGCTGGATGGAGACCGCAGAGCGACCAGGAAGCCATCCAGGTGATTTCTGCCCTTTTCAGCCCTACCTCTTGTTCTCTTTTGTGGTAGCCACATCAGCTGCACTTCTGCCCTTCTGGGGTTTGAGTCAGGCACCTTTTGCTTTAGATTTTCATCTCTCTGTACTCTGCGACTACAGCTCTCTCAGTTTTGGATCTTCCAGTATTTTTCTGGCAGCTCGTGCTAACTCCTCTCTTCTCATCATTTAAGACTATACTTTAACAGTCTTCCTACTTCAGGAACATTTTAAACAATATAAATGTGAGTAGTCGTGTCTCAAAAGGTGGCCCAGTGAGTTATCTTCAGGTATTGAAAAAAAGCTATGTGACAAAACATATTAATGACAACCTGTAGCCAATGGCTGCAGCCATAGTTTACATTTCAGAATATGTGGATTCCTAAAGAATTATTTATAAAAATAGACACTGTTTCTTGTGAAAACTGTAGATTCTTGTTTAAAGGATTAAATATTTCATAAACTTTTGTCTGCTAATGCCAAAATCAGTGTTAAATTGTGTCAGCATAGTTCAATAGCAGCATTTAGTCGTGGATGGTTTTATCTAGTGCTCACTGAGAATTGGCCTCCTGAGCCTGACTTTGTCTCTTTTAGTCTTATCTTAGCATAGATAGTACAAAGACTTCATTCCAGTGCTGAAGTGTGAAGGTATGAGATAAAGATCACATTACCTGCACAAGAATGAGAAATAGATGACTTACCGTGTTTTCACATTCTGAAGGTTTCTAGGTGAAATTTCCTCCCCATAAATGTCAGTTAAATAAATGTCTGAAACAGTGTTATTTTCTTCTACCAAGAATGGCATTAGAATTTCTATGCCTTATTTTGCCTGTGGGACTAAATTATAGACAGAGCTCCAGAATTTGTTCTGCTATCACTCCTATTTTTAGGAGTAAGATTTATTTAATTAAAATGATTGGGAAAGTGTCACAGAGGCACAGCCCTATAAATAGTGAAGAGATTATAGTTACAAAGACTTTCTTTCCAGAACCAATCATTTACTATTTCTTTCCACAGCATTTGCTTCCTGCCATGAAAAAAAATTGCTTATAATTTTTATGATAAAGTGTAAAGCAGTATTTTTTATAAGTAGGTAACAGTAATATTCTGTTTTTCTCTGGTGACTTATTCCATAGCATATAAATGTGGGTATAGCTTAACAGATAAGAAAAACAGGTGTAAAAAATAAATTAAAAATTAAAACCAAATAATACATTGATTGTGTTTAAAGTGCTTTCTCAAGCTGCATCTTTTGTGTCTATAAATATCTATTTCTGTCTGTAAATCTCTGATTTTTGTCACAGAAGAGAATACTATAAATTGAATTTAAGGAACGCACGTTCTATGATTGGGTCTTGGAATCTGACCCACTCCTGAAATAGATTTACCCAGTCATCATTATACCAAGAGTAGGGGCCACACCTGAGGTATGGTACTGAACACAGTAGCTTGATGGCTTATGGAAAGATGACAGGGATCTACTTTGAGAGAGCACCAGGGAGATCCAGGCCGGGACACAGCATGGGCTCCTAATCTTAAACTGCTTTCATCTCAGGGATTGTAAATTGGTATCTGTTGGTCCATACTCTGACGGATAGGTTTTGTTCTTGCCATAGTGGCTGAGCTCTAGCAAGGTTTACCTACATATTTAAGTCTGTCATGAAAAGCTGAAATACCGGCTCGCAAGCCTATGGCTTAAAATAAATTAGGACAAGCCCACAAAGGGTTAGACAGCAAAATTAATGAGGACCAAGCTGGAGTCTACAGAAAAGGGTAATATGCTCTTCCTCTTCCGACTCTTCTTTGATTAGTTTTTTATTGGGCTCTGGGGAGTGAACTCTAGCGTGTGTGTGCAGTGGGAGAAAGATTGTTCTCAGAAGATCCACGTTTGGAAGCAGTAGCTGGAGACTGTTAAATGCAGATGGGAATAACACAGACTTTGCAAGCTGTATAAAGACTTTGTGAGTCTATGGAGTCTTGAAATTGGGTGGCATTATTTTTGCAGTGGTAGGGTCTAGAAATCTAAGTCAGACTAAGTAACCTCTGAAGTAAAGGTCAACGTTCTAAATTTGTGGGCTTATACTTTTCTTGAAGTCTATCTTAAAGGTCTGTATTTTTGAAAGGCTAGTCTATAAAATATAATTTTCTGGTCTAACTGGTTAACATAAACAAGGATGCAGATTTTAGATTTCTTAAAATTCCTAACAAATTCAATTTTATATTAAATTATACCAGTTTTGAGCAAAAATAATGCATGTGCAGATGGTGCTGAATTGCATAAAATTAATTACATGTGCAAGTTTTTAGTAATTAATTCCAGTGAGGCCTATAAAGATCCATTGTGAGCAGAATTACATGCTGCTTGGCCCCTCTCTTCGAACCTGAAGATTGTTTTTGCATTTTTGAGAGCAAGTTAAAGTGACATAGATTTATAGAGTGCATTTTAGGGGATATACATTAAATTTATTTTGGTTAAAAAGAAAAACTGAGCTCTTGGTTATGACACATTCCATGCTGTGAGTTTTCATGTAGAGGGCAGCCATCTCTCCAGGACGCCAAGGTCAGGGCCACAGTGCTGGGGCCACTACCTGCTGTATCCTGTCCCTTCCACCTGGACTTAGGGCTGTGGGACTGGTCCCATGTCTGAAACCTTGGTTGACGCTTGCTGTGTAATGTTCATTTCCCCATCATTTCCTGTACTTTTCAGTGCTTATAATACAAAAACTTAATTCAGGCAGTTGAATATTTGAGTCTGATATTAAGTGTATTTTGTCCAAAACAGGAAAGCATCTGGGCTCATTAAAGAGGCTACTAATACTGGATATGAAAGGAAACAAGAAAATTGCAGACTTCCAATTCAGAATGATAATACCTAAGTGAGAGTTTTACTAGGTCTTTAGATTCTACTTGGAATCGTGTGTTGTCAAAACCTTTATGAGTTTGGGACTTACGGAACCTGTTAAACCATTCTAATTTCAGCTACATGGGAGGTTTATTTCTATTATGAAATACAGTGCTTGATTTGAATAATGCTTAAATAAGGCATTAAGTTTAGTCATTCCTCTTTCATGCGAATGACATTCAGTAGTATCATGTAGGTGCCAAATTTTAAATATAAGCTTGAAGACCCTTAAAATAACTGCTTCTTAGAATATACAATACAATGTATGGTTTTTTAAGTATCAGCAGTCAGTTTCTTTATCCACACATATAGCTATATCGCTCCACGCTGGATGTATACAAAATTAACCATGGGATTTTTCAGGACAAATTTAATCTTGAGGTGCTTTCTAGACAAAGAACAAAGCCCACTCACATGCACGCACACATGCACAGACACACCGCACATACACACTTCACACTTATTACTAAGATGTTTCTTGCCTGTTACAAGTAGAGAAACTTATACCAAATTTTGCAGGGCTAGGAAGGGCTGCTGGTTCTTTTGCTTTTTAAGCTCATGATCATGTCTTCATTTGAGAACAGGCATTGCCTCGGTAATCAGAGGAGGCCAGTCAGAAGACCCCAAGAAATCATGTGGTCACAAACCTTGTATCCTACAGCAGGAGGGCCTGCATGCCATGCACCTTCCCCATATACCTGTAGGCTGTCCTAGAAGGAGAAGGAGTAGGGAGAGAGAAAGAGAAAGCAGAGAGAAGCTGATCAAATTATATTAAATGATGTGATTAAGCTTTAAACCTATTAACAACAACTGGTTTGTATTTATTGTTTATTCATTTCTTTTAGTCAGAAGATCGGACCTTAAGAGAACAATCAGATCACTTCTATAGATCTATTCTATCCACAAATTTGAGTTGCAACATAAAATATGTGTGATATTTTCAGAAGAATTAACATACATAAGGGTCATATATGTATTTCTATTTATATCATATATTTAGTTCAAATATAGTTCAAAAGCATTCATTGAAACTGGGAATTGTTTTTAATTTGAGTTTTAGTTATCTTCAATGTTTGTCTCAAATTTAAAAATTGAAATATTTGGGATTTTTACTAATCGTCGTGAACAGAATTGCTGACTCAAAAATCTAATTAGCAGTTGTAGAAGTCTTCTCAGGTTGTTATAACAAATCTGCCAGGCTGATTTGTGGTCTGACAGCAGAAACGTGTTCCCCTCCCAGTCTGCAGGTCCAGAAACGTGGCCTCAGGTGGGTGACAGGTCTGCTGAGGGCCCTGCACAACCAGATTGTCACTGTGTGCTCATGTCTGCTTCCTGGAACAGCGCCACCTTTCTCCTCATAGAGCAGAGATCTTACTGGATTAGGGCCTCAAGATCATCACCTCCTAAAGGTTGTGCACCTTAGGGTTAGGACCCAACATACTAGTTTCTGTTGAAGAGAATTCAGTCAGCTTCAACTGTATTATTTACCATGTGTTCGCAAAATTTTCACTTTTGATTTATGCATATATTCTTGACTTTTGGCTTTCTGAAGCATAAGCAATGAATTAAATTATGTTCTTTGTATTTCTTGTGCTCAAATGCTTTTTAAGCTGGTGACTCATGTAGGGGGAATATCATAGTATTTGATTACTGGTATAGTAAATTGACCCCCTGTTCCATTCTTTATTAATTCTGCGAAAAATAGAACTCACATATTTTCAGTTTTAGGACTGTTCCAACTCAGAAGATATTTGAATGTCCATTAATGCAAGCAGTCCTTTAAAATAAAAGTTTTTTAATGTGTAAAATAGCCAATTAATGAGAAGCTACTTTATTTAGCCATACACCAGGCATAAATAAGTTAATTTAGCATAGATAATTGGCATAATATTTTCAAGCAACTATAATCGTATGTTTTCATTGCTTATCCTGATAAATCACACTCCCCAGTACTATGCCACCATCACAACCCTACTAATAGAGGGAGAAATATTTTGGGGCGCCATCGGTCCTACCTCAGAGGTAGCACGTACCTAGGCTGTGTATTGCAGAGGGCTGTCACATCTAGGGAGGCGCCAGTCACAATATATGATAGTGTATGTACTTCAACAAAAATTTCCTAGCAGGTGGCAATAAAATCTCTCCACTTAAGAATATTAATATAGGGAGGAGGAGAACATGGCGGACAGACAACAGCAACTACCGAAGGCTCTCTGGAAGACTCGGCTCAGAGGCCAGGAATGATGCGGACTAAGGAGTCACGAACCAGTAGAGATATGCTCTGCTGACTCAGGAACGAACTGGGCTGAGAGAAACCAACTTAAAATATAGTCCTGGCGCTAAAATAGGAACAGAAAAGGCTAGGTGTGGAGGCTCGACTACGCGCCATTGGAAACCGCGATTTGGGTATCCCGCCGCGATTTGGGTTTCCCGCCGCCCGGCAGCTGGCTGCCTCCACAAGCGGCTCGGCAAGGAGAGACACGCAGAAGCTCGGGAACGGGAGTCTGCGAACGGAGTCGAAAACAGGACGGACAAGAAGGCGTACACAAAAACTGACTGGTGGCAAGGTGAGCGAGAAAACTGAGCCCCTACCACAGTTTGACTCCAGCGGAGGTCTTTTTGGGCTCGGGCAGTCCTGTAGGAGCAGGGCGCCGTGGCAACTCCAGCCACACATTCCCCTCTCGGACGGGATTGGTGAAAAGTCCCTGGCCTGAGTGACGCTGCTGGCGGACTCCCTAGGCTGGCCTAACCCAGATCCCAGAGCCTGACAGTGGCCCGGAGGAGCGACTGACTCCCGCGTAGGCTGCCTCCTCCGCGACTCCCTGGTGCGCAGCGGTGGGCGGGAACAACTAGCCAGCGCAATTTGACCAGGCTGTGGCTGACAGGCAGGGAAGCCGGGCTTCCTTTGTAAGCTTGCATTTTATAAGGAAGAGAAAATATGGGGAAGGGAAGCAACAAAAAAGGCTCCTCGGCACCCAATCCTGAGAAACAGGCAATAGTGGACACCGCACCAATATACATTAAGCGCCATCTAGAGAGCCTCATAGACCAATTCAGGAATGAAGTTATCAATGACATGAAGCTAGAAGTATGCAGAATAGTTAGAGAAATGCTAAGCACCACCCAGGAAAAAACAGATGGTGGAATGGAAGAACAGAAAAAGAGGGGAGAATTGCTTGATGGAGAAAACAGAGAAAACATTGAGTATGTGAAGCAGGTTCAAAGGGACTATCAAGAAATTAAGAAGTCTATCGAAGACTGGCATAACAGCTTGAAAGAAACTAAGGACAGACTATCTGAACTGGAGGGCAGACTTGTAATATGGGAGAATGAAATGAAAAACTTCTTAAAAATGACAAAGAAACAAACAGCAATAATACAAAGACAAGAAGATGATAAGAGGAGCCATAACTTAAGGATTAAGAACATAAAAGAAGAAGTAGGGACACAAACAAGTGAACTACAAAAGCTACTCACAGAAATAATCCAGGAGAATTTTCCTAATTTAGCAAAAGGTAAAGATACTCAGATGTATGAGGCATACAGGACCCCAGCTACCTACAACCCTAACAGAGAAACACCCAGGCATATAATAATAAAAATTCCAGAAATTCAATACAAGAACAGAATATTAAAAGCTGTAAGAGACAAGAAACAGACTACTTACAAGGGAACACCCATCAGAATTACAGCAGATTTCTCTTCACAAACCATCAAATCACGAAGAGCGTGGGGGGAAATAATTCAAGCTTTGAAAGATAATAATCTCCAGCCAAGATTGAGATATCCTGCACAACTGTCCCTGGAAATTGATGGAAAAACGAGGTGCTTCCAGGATAAAGAGGAACTGGGGGAATTTGCAACCACCAATTCAACCCTACAGAAAGTATTGCAGGATATTCTAAAAAAAGAAAAATACAAAGAACCCAGAAATAGTGGCGGGGAGGCTACAACGAATGGAGCAGAGAACAAAATGAAGAAGACAAACTGACAGCTACTGACAGAAACAGAGCTCAACAGAAATGAGACAGAGACGATTGGATGATAGGAACAGATATTTTGGAGAAAATGACATCTTTATAGGTAATACTGATTTAGTACCATCTTGTTTTGAAGTCTCATCTAGCTTTTGTTCTTCTGTCTCCAATGGTCTAAACAGGTTGTATCTTATTGGATTTTATTATGTACGATAGTATAAGCAAAAACCTTGTAAAGACAAGGAGACTATACAGAAACCATTGTTCATTTTCTGTTAGTCGATTCTAAATACTCTATAATGCTGTCATTCTCTTAAATGGTTTTACATTGTTTTGATATACTTAATGCTACAGTATATGAAGTTGTACTCAAGGACTTCAAGGAAAGAGTCAATATGGTAACTACTTTTGGGTCGGAATATCTGGTGGTGAAACACTATTCTGCTTAAATGGTTATGTTTTGGTCTGCCCTGTTTCGCTGTTATGCCCTCTTTTTTTTCTCAATCTCCACTCCATTATTTACTTTTTTATTTTTATCCGTTTAATTAAAGGGAAAAAATAGCAGGATATAATATAGTAACCCACTATGACTTTCTATTATCTCGATTTGAAGCCCTGTATTACTCTCACCATCTTGTTTTTGACTCAGGTTCCTCTATTCTGTTTTGCTGGATAGTATCAGGGTCGAAAGTTTAGGCATCAGCTGAGAAGATAATGAGATTCATTATAACGCCCATTCTCGTTGACGTTTATCTACTTTTGAAGACCTACAATATCTCCAATGTTTTGGTTTTGTCGGTTTTATTCTATACTGTTTTGTTCAATTGTATTACAACTAATGATATAGGCAATTCTATTAGAAATAGCGGGAGGCATTATGGTAACCATTGTTGATCACCTTGTATTATGTTTTTATGTTATCTATTATATCCACCCTTTTGACTTGACCGATTCGGTTCTCTTATGTCACATTTGGTTTTACTCTCTTCCAAAAAAGCAATAAGAACTGTGGGAGCAATGAAACCCCAAATGTGTAATAGTCACAGTACAAAAGAGAGGAAAAGAAAGTGCTCTAAACTATATAACTGCATGTATATTTAAATGTATGAGATAGAAAATGATATCACAGAGTTTTATTGGATCAGTGAACAGAACTGTTTGCAGTATCATTGTTGGAATGTCCACTCTACAAGCTTTAATTTTGTGACTTGAACAATTATTTCTAAGATGGCAATATGTAATCCATTAACTAGTGACCTCCTACTGCACATTTTTTTCTTCTGTAAATCTGTATAACTTGTACCCCTTCACTGTTTTTTTTTTCTTTTCTTTTCTCCTTAAATAAAAAGAAAAGAATATTAGTATAAGGCAACAATTTTCTGTTAAGAAGACAAGTTATTTGAGAAAGAGCCATCTTTTCCTAATTTTGAATAAGGCAGTGAATAGGCTGAATACACACCTCCCAGGGAAATCAGGAAGACTGAATGATTCATAACACTGCCCAGCTTAGAGAATGTTCAAATAAGTATTAACTACTACACTGCTACAATGGTGAATACTACTGTCACCATTCTCACATTTCCACAATGATGAGCAGAGAGGCCTCACACAGGTAAGCAATATCATTCAGCAGAAGAGAGCCTCTTTCTTACTTAGAAACTGTGTCTTCCATCTGGTGTTATTTAAAGAAGCTCCATTGAGGACTTGAACTTTAAATAGCATGAGTATGTAAGATGAAGGAGACTGATGAGTGGGATGTTCCTCCCAGTATTTTAGAAGTGAGGATCAAAGACTTTTAAGAAAGGGTGCACAAGTTCCAGAAAAGCTGCTCCTCCTTCCCCGTTCTGGGTGAGCTATCATGTCAGTTCAAATCTCCCAAGAAGAGGACTCAGGATTTGAAGGATAAAGGGAGGTAAGGCAAGAGTCAGAGGGAAAACCTTCAAAGGGGCCTGTGAAAGGAGAAAGAGAAGGGAAAATAGGTGAGACTAGCTTGGCTCTAGCGCTAGAGTCCTGCTGGCTGGGAACAGCCAGAAGCACTGTGTTTTTTGAGGAACTCCATGCTGAATCGGCAGGTGAAGGAGGTAAGGCTGCCTCTCCATGTGCTCTCTGCAGCAGACTACTTGTGGGAACATCTACATGAGAGATCTGTAGAGCCACTGCAGGTAGGAATTAGTTTTCCAATCCTACCTTGTTTGTTTAAAGGCACAAGTCAAACCCCACACACATACACAAACATGCATGCACATATAAGCATTTTAAAAATGCAGTCGTATGAAGCAAATATTTACAGAATCAAAGAAGAAATAACTATAATAATAGGAAACTTCTGTATCCCATTTTCAATAATAGGTAGAACAGCTAGCCGGGCGTGGTCATTATCCCAGCTACTCAGGAGACTGAGGTGGGAGGATCACTTGAGTCCAGGAGTTCTGGGCTGTAATGCACTATGCCCATCAGGTCTCCACACTAAGTTGGTATCAATATGGTGACCTCTCGGGAGCGGGGGACCACCAGGTTGCCTAAGGAGGGGTGAACTGGCCCAGCTCGGAAATGGGGTAGGTCAAAACTCCCGTACTGATCAGAACAGCTAGACAGATGATCAACAACAAAGGAATTAGAAGTCCTGAGCAACACTAAATGGACCTGACAGATGATACGAACATTTCTCCCAACATAGCTGAGGCATATTTTTTTCTAGTCACCCGGCATGTTCTCTAGGATAGCCCATGTTTTAGGTCACATACCAACTCCTAATAAATTTTCAAATTGAAATCCAGAGATTTTTTTTTGTGATCATAATAGATTGACAGTAGAAATCAATTATGAAGGAAAAACTGGAAATATGTGAAAGTTAACACTCACAGTCAACTAATAGTCAAAGAATAAATCAAAGAAAACAAAGATTAAATTGAGATAAATGAAAGCACAGCATACTAGGATGTGTAAACACAACAAAAGCAGTGCCAAGAGCCAAGCTGTATCAGTAATTAGAGAAGAAAGAACCCAAATACACAATGTAACAAACTTTACAACTTAGGAAAACACAAAAAGGGCAAGGTAAGACCAAAGCTAGTAGAAGGAGGAAAATAAATAGTAAAGCAAAAACAAAATAGAGAATAGAAAAATAATTCTGGAAATAAACAAAACCAAGAATGGGCTCTTTTTTTTTTATTTAAAGAAAAGGAAACAAAAAAATACATGGAGATAAAAAGGGTAGAAATAGTACAAAATTACAGGAAAAAAAATGGTAAGAAATCACTGGTTGATAAGTTACATATTGTTATCTTAGAAATAGCTGTTCAGGTTACAAAATTAAAGTATTTAAAATGACATTCAAAAAGTGACACTGCAAACTTCTGCTCAGTGATCGAACAAAAACTCAGTAATATGGTTATCAGTCCTACACACTTGTTTTACATCTCAAAGAGGGTAAGATTAAACATATCAAAACAACAAAACAGTTAAAAAGACAATTTAAAGAAATAAAGATTTCAAAGCAAGTCCACTGGAGATCTTCACTGTCTGTCTAACTGTCTCTAGTTTCCTGCAAATAGTTGTCCCCATCTTCACCCACGTTATATACTTATTGCATATTATAGAACTAATCAAATCATTACAAAATGATGAAGGCTTTTTAGGTCTTCAAGATCCAACACTAGGAAAGACAATAATAACTACCATTGCATCTCTCATTCTCTTTGTGGTAACCGTCCCCATCTCTACATATGCTGAAATTGAACTCAAGAGACCAGACCAATGTCATTCTAATCCGCGAACAATAGTATTGCTAGAATTTATATCATACTGCTACAAAATTAGCGTTGGGATTCTTAGCGTCTCTTCAGAGTATCTATTCATTACATCTTGCATTATATAATCTGTTCCCGTAAATAATTTTTTAAAAAAAAACTCGTGTGAATTTATACATATATATCTATCCTCTCTGTATTATAGGGAAAAACAAGTAGTAACAAGACAGCAAAACAAATTCCTAGAAAAACATGCAATGGATAAGACATATAAGACCACAATATAGGTGATCTTCCGTAGTTACTATGTTTTCTCTTATTATTTTCAATAGATTTATTCACAACATTGGCTTAATATAGTTAAACATAGTATTGCCTATTTTTATAAAAACACAACTTTGAAAGAATTGTAGGAATTGAGAGCTGTTAATAATTAATACCAGTATGGATATCCTTTATGTCTTGTCATCTTCAGAGTAGTTGCCTCTACTTTTAGGGTTGATACTAACAAGCATACCAAATTCAAATAAAATCAGCCAAGGCCAACCCATGGTCTTATGAATCGGATTCAGTTAAGATCAGTCTTAGTAAGACAATGTAAGTGATACAGGATTTCAGTTTAAGTTAATAGGAAAGTAACCATGGTATAACCTGCTATTTTTGGGTCAGATGTCTGTGCCCTCAAATCTGACATGAGTGGACAGACCAGAACAAATTAAATTCAAACTAAATATGGCGATAAGACTACTGTGTCTTTTAAATCCTTGTACACTATTAACAATGACCTCTGCCTTTTTTACAGTGTTTCAGAGCTGTCTATACTAAAGACTATAGCTTACTGTCTCTGCCTCATATCTACTTTTCTGCTATAATTTGTCCACCTTATTCCCTCATTCCACTGTCTGCCTCCTTCATTGAGGCCTCTCTGCCACTGTTGCTGGAATCCTGGTATCCCTTTCTCTGGAATGTCCTTCAGCACTCTCTGTAGGGTTGGATTGGTGGCCACAAACTCCCACAGTTCCTCCTTGTCTTGGAAGCATCTCATTTCTCCATTAATTTTGAGAGAGAGTTTTGACGGGTATATGAGTCTTGGTTGCATATTATTTTCTTTCAGGACTTGGAATATTTCCTCCCCATTCCCTTCTTGACTTAAGAGTTTGTGTTGATAGGTCTGTTATTATTTTGATAATTTCCCCAATGTAGGTAATCTGCTTCTTTTCTCTGGCTGCTTTTAATATTCTGTTCTTTTGGTGGATTTCTGGAATCTTGATTATTATATGTCTAGGCGTAGATCTGTTTTGGTTGTAGGTAGCTGGTGTTCTGTATGCCTCTTTTATCTGGATATCATTTCTTTTTTGCTATACATGTGAAATTTTGCTTTAATATGTCTGTGAATATTCTTTGTATTTCATTTTTGGTTGCTCCTGCTTCCTCACTCACATTCTTTATTCTTAAGTTATGTATCTTTTTGTCATCTTCTAACCTTTGAATTATTTCTTTCTGGTTTCTTGTTATTTTTAAGAGATTTTTTTCTTTCACGATCATATGTCATAAATCTCTCTTCAAGTTTCAGAAAGCTGGCTGTAGTTTCTGTCAAGGCATTTTGCCAGTGTTCAATGGAGTTTTTAGTTTCTGGTAATCTCTTTGGATCTGTTTCATGTATTCTAAGTTATATTTAAATTCTTCTTCAGAAGTTTCTCTTTCTTTTCTGATTTCCTCAGTTCTTCCATCTGTGTTCTCTTGGGCGGGGCTTGTCATTTCTTTAATTAATCTCTTTATATTTTGCCTCACTTGGATCAGGAGTACAGCTTTAAATTCATCTATGAGGTCATGGAGGTATTTTTTAATTTCAGCTGATGCTGTGTCCAGTATTGGATGGTTACTGTACTTGTTCTCTTCAGTGTTTACTTCTCCTGGGATTATTTTCTCATGTTGTGCAGCTGGAGATTTTTTTAAAAATTTTTATCTCTTGTCATGTTTCTGGTTTCTTTCAGACTGGAGTGTCCTGGGGGTCTCTGGCCCTCTCCGTATTGCTTGGGGCCTTCCAGAAGCGTGCTGACTTGAGTTTTTGCTGTCCTCCCCAATTTGCTGTTATCTGGGGTAGGCTGGGATGCAGGGGTGGTACAGGTGAGCCTCCAGCCTCTGTGCCAGTCAATCCGTAAATTAGGCTGTACTTTCTGGATGTTACTGAGTTGTGACTATTTTGTGTCTGCTTATTGGGCCCCAAGCAGAGGCTTGGTTCAGCCCCAGCAGATCCTGCCAGTTCTCTCTGTGCCAGAAGAAGCTGACTAATGTCACCGTGGCACAGGGTTCTTTCCAAATCCCAGCTGTTCTCTTCCAGACCCCTCTGTGCCTGGAGCACCAGGACAGCGGGTCTCCCCAATTCCAAGATGTCTTCCACTAGTTCTCTGTATGTTGCTGAAGCCAACATGGCATTAGGCTCTGCCCAATTTCAAGATGTCCTCCACCAGACCTCTACAGGAGTGACTTGGTGATGTCACCAAGCCACACGTTCTGCCCAACTCTAAGATGTCTTCCACCAGACTCTCTGTGTTATTGATGTCCCTGTGGTGGCGGGCTCTGCCTAGTTCCAAGATGTTCTCTGGCCAACCCCAGCAGCCACAGGACCCAGTCCCCAGTACTCACCATGGCTCGGTGCAGGTCCTTGTCTTGAGTGTACTGCACACCACGCTGCTTGCTCTCACTGCACTCCTGGCACAGCATGGAATGGTCAGAAAACTGCATAGAGTTTGGCTTCAGAGCTCCAGAGCCTTTCACAATCTCCTGTGGTGCAGCGGGCAGTCCTGGCTGCTTCTCGGGGTCCTGGGTCTCAATTTCCAGCAGTCACCATAAGCCAACCCAACTTTTCCTGTTGGGTCCACTGGTCAGTTTGCCGCATTAAAAGCGCGGGATTTGCAGCGTCCTGTTACTAGCCTTCGCAGTCTCAGCACAACTTTAAATCCTCCAGCCGCACTGTCTTGGTTAATAAGAATTGTTATCCATTCGTCTGGACCTCTCCATGTTGTCATATTCTAGCATCTAATATGATTTCTCCGGAGAGACTCTCCGCCCAGTGCCCTACCAAGCTGCCATTTTAGGATCCAAGAATTGGCTCTTCATCTAAAGACCCAAAAAAGGCCAGCTGTGGTGGTGTATGCCTGTAATTCCATCACTTAGGAGGCTGAGGCATGAGGATCACTGTGAGCTACATAGTGCATCCAGGCTGGAAAAAAAAAAGACCCAAAAGTAAAATCACTAACAATAGTGGGCACATTAGTACTGATTTTACTACAAGGGATATAAGGCCTACAAGGGATACTATGAATAACTGTACAACAACAGATAGAATAACAGTGAAATGGACACATTCCTAATGCATGGTTGCTTAGAGAGACTTAGTAAAGAAGTTTAATCAAGGGTCAGCAGCAAAAGCACCTGCCTGGCAAGCACAAGGACCTGAGTTTGATTCCCAGCCCAAAATAAATCAGTAATGATAAAAAAAACTCACAATAATAACACAAAAGCCTGAGTTCTACCAAACTTTTAAAGAAGAAACATCACCAGCCTCTTTAAGCTCTTCCAAAAATGTGAAGAAAAAGAAACAGATTCAGACCTATTCTCAGAGGATAGCACCCAAAGCAGATGATAACTCAAGGAAACACAAACCAATATCCCTGATGAATACTGATGTGAAAGCCTCAACAAAATACTGGCCTATGGTTTCCAATAGCATATTAAAAAGAGTCAGCATTTTAATTAAGTGGGATTTATTCCCAAAATGTAATAGTATCTCAACATGAAATTCGACTAATGTGATATTCACGTGAACAGAATGAAAACAACACCCACACATGATCGTCTCAACCAATGTATTTCACAAAATCTAGCCCTTTCTTTATAAAAACTCTCAAACCTGGGTTGAAAGGGAAATATCTCAACATGATAATGACAATATTTAAAAATATATGCAGCCATCATCATGTTTAATGCTAAAAGTCTAAAAGCTTTTCCTGGAAGATAAGGAGCTAGGTAAGGGTGCTTGTTTGCATTAATTCTGTTTTACTTAAAAATAGAAGACTTCAACAGAGAAATTAGGTAAGGGAAAAGAATAAAAGGCATCCAAAGTGGGAAAAAAGAAGTAAAATTACCTCTGTTCACAAATAACATGATCTCATTTGTAGAAAATGCTAAAGATCACACACACACACACACACACACACACACACACACACACACACCTCTGTCAGAATTGATACATGATTTCAGGAAAGTCACAGAATACAAAGTCAACACTTAAAAAGGCCTATAACCTTTCTACGAACAATGTGAACATGAAACAAAATGACTCTATAGTAACATCAAAAGCAATAAAATGCTTGGAAGTAAACTAAGATGGCAAGAAACTACAGTAAAAATTACAAAACATGATAAAGAACTTTTTTTAAAGACAAAAATTGTTTAAAGACACAAATGAAAGACACCTCCTATCTATGGTTTGGGTGAACAGTAGTTCAGTTGTCAGTACTACCCATTGCCATTTACAGATTCAAAGTGTTTCCTACCTAGATCCCAATTTTTTTTCCTGCAGAAATAGAACAGCATATTCACAAATTCACAGGAAATCTTCCGGTGTTCTGCATAGCTAAAATGATCTTGTATAGGAGAAGTGGAATATCTCACATTTCTTGATTTTAAAACAGTATAAACAAGAGCAGTCACAGAGTGTGATGCTAAAAACTGACATTCAGACCACTAGCATAGAAAGGGCACAAGTCAACCTCAAAAAATGAGGTTGATTGATTTTTGACAAGGGTGCCAAGACTGGTCAATGGATAAAGACATCATTTGGGAAAACGATATTCACATGTGAAAGAATAAATTTGACCCTTACTTTACATCACATACAATTAACTCAAAGTGCAAAAAAGCACACTTTGAGTACACCAAAGCTAAAATAACAAAATTCTTAAGAGAAAAAAGGTGATTAGTTCCAACAGTGAATTCATTACATTACAAATTCATCCTTCTTTATAGTACAGTAGTATTCCTTTGTGGATAAATACTGAAGTTTCTTTATTCATTCATCTATTGGTGGACATACAGGCCACCTTCAAGCTTTAACTGTTATGAGTTACACTGCTACAAATATGGATATGTATGTGTCACTGTGTGTGATGTTTTTAACTTTTGGGGGAAGCTACCTTGAAGGAGAATATCTGATTCAAATGGAATCTGTATATTCTAGAAATAGAATAGACATTCTGGAAGCACAAATAGAAATTCTAGAAATAGAAATTCTAATTGCTGTTTGATGTTTTGAGGCATCTCTATACTGATTTCCATAGTTGTGGTACCAGTTTATGTAGCAGGATACTTCCTATCCCCATCCTACACCACCACTCCAGCCTCACCAACATTTATTATTATTCAATTTCTTCATTATTGCTATTCTTTCTGGAGTAAGATTAAATCTCAGTGTGGTTTTAATTTGCATGTCTTTAATGGCTAGAATTTTAGTCATTTGTAGGCACATGGATGCAACTTAAGACCATGGTGTTAGGTAAAGTGAATCATACTAACTAGCTTAAATATTATATAACTTCTCTTATATGAGAAAACAAAAGTATCAATAATTTCAAAAATAACTAAAAGTCAGACATTAGGAAACAAGGGAAGAGGTCTCTTGCAAAAGGGAAAGGGATGCAGAAAAGGAGGAAAAGGAGACACAAATGAAGATATACTATGGTTATGGGCATATCTCGTAATATAAATTATGTAGTGCAAACATATACTAATAAAAATTGAAAAATAAGAAAGCATAGGCAACAGAAGAAAAGAATAGACAAATTGGACTACATCCAAATTTAAAATATGCATCAAAGAGCCTATGGGCATAGTGAAAACACAAACCAAAACAATGAAAAATATTGGTAAGACATTTTTCCAAGAAATTGGTAAAAGGTTAATATTCAGATTATGCAGAGGCTTAAAAATTCAGTTAAAAGTAATTTCAAGTGCCTAGTACACCCGTGTGGCTGCCATCTGGGACAGTGCAGGGATAACCCGAAGAGCGTGGGCACCCTTGTGCCTGCACTGTCACCCTGTTGACTGGGTGAAGCAACCAGAAGCCCCGGACTCCAAGACGAAAGCTTTGTGAGGGGCTGCAAAGTCAGCCTTTCAGCCCATGTACAAAAAATACACTTTCATTTAAACCTTAAAAAAAGGAATAAAAAGGGGCTGAGGATTTAGCTCAGCGGCACAAGAGCCTGCCTTGCAAGTGTGCGGTCATGAGTTCGATCCCTGGTGCCATTAAAAAAAAAAAAAAGTTAAAAAATTTGAATAGACAGTTCTTCGCAGAAGATACACAAATGATGAATAAACTCATAGAAAGATGTTCAGTATCACTGGTCTTTGGGTGGATTCAAGTCGAAACCGCGGTGAGGCTCCACTTACAGCTCAAAAGGCACTGCCATCAAAACTGCATGCCAAATAAAGCAAACAGGACATAGTTACTCCTGGAGAGACTGTGAAGAAAATGGAACTTCCGTATATTTTCACTAGAAATGTAAAGTGATGCTACTGTTGGAGAGAACAATATGGTGGTTCCTCAAAAAAATTAAAAATGGAATTACCAGATAAATCCGCTATCAGCTTTTATGTCTGTAGCCCAAGAAATTAAAACAGCAACTCAGAGAGGTATTTGTGTAACTATCTTCAAATTAGCATTATCTTCACCAACCAACAGTTTGAAAACAATACACCTGTATTTTTCTCGTCTCCTTCGTCTCTCTTTGCTGTTTGCTCTGCTCTCATTTTACTGGTGCTCTGACCCTGGGCAGGCCGAGGCTAATGTATGTATGACTTTTTCTGTAACAACAACAATAAAAAAGTTAAATTTTAAAATTAAAAGAAGCTCATAGACTCAAACTATCAAGAAGGAAACATTTTTGTACAGATGTATTAGTATATATTGATAGTCTAAGTGTTAGAGTCCAAAAGTTTAAAAACCGAAAAGTGTATAAAGTAAAAATGTTATAAAGAGCTAAGGTTAGCTTGTTTTGAAGAAATAAACCATTTCTTTGTGAGTTAACACAGTCTAAAGCATGGTGTAATGCTGGTAAGGCCTGCCAGGATGTCCTAGGCCTCCTGCTCACCACCACTCCACACTGACTGGTACACAGCAACTTCCAGTCCTGAAAGCTCTAGACCTGTTTCTAGTCTGAGCTTTCGTACTGCATGTTCAGTTTTTAGGTATGTTCAGGTTCGTAAGTGATTTTGGAATGGTCAGAAAATTGGCTAGTAATATAGTTCTCAGACTGAATTCCTTGGTTATGTGTCACCAGACTGTCTGTGCTATGTCAAACTTCTTTGTGTCAACTGAATTTTTTAAGAATGTTTATTAGATTTGAGTATTTGTTTTACTCTATGTTAGGAGCATTAAATTATTTACTTAGCTATGTCTCTCACTTTTGCTAAATAAACCTCTCTTTCAACATTAATCTTTTTCTGATTAAAATACTGCAACATTTTAAGAGATTAGTATATCTGCATACCTACAAAATCATGTTAATACTGCTTTGGAAGAAAAACCATATAAGCAATAGTGATGTTTTAAAGAGTATGATGACAGTGAGACTGCTGAGTCCATCTGTAAGCATTACAGACAAAACTAAATTTTACCCCATGTCTTTATACTGCACATCATTTCCCAGAGTCAAGACTCATTGCAGAAGGATGTAAGATATTAGAAGGGAATGACGTTTTCATTCTGATTCCAAGCAGCTGAATAGGATCATATCCTTGTAAATCAACTGTATTCACATTACTTGAATGAAAATTACATAGTTGAAAGAGCTTGGCATATGTATCCATGCCCAGAGTCACATTTGGAAAACCAAGTGAAAACACTATTTAGCACACATCTCCCTCATACTGTGAATTCTGTTTTCTGTGTTGCAGAGAGCACAGTACAGCTGGTTTTTTTCCAGCCATGACTTGACCACGCCAAGCCCTTGGCCTCCCTAAGAAGCTCCAGCTTTGCTGACCATTATCTTATATTCCAATTCCCTTTCTTCTGGTATTCAGCAAAATGTGGAAAGCCAGTGTTCCACATCTTCTTTCAATCAAGGACAGTAAAGGGATGGGGAAGGGCTCAGCAGTAATGTTTGTAGACAGTGATGGAACAATCACTTCCTATGGGTTTCAGGCTCTCGACACTGTTGAATTGACAGTATAGGTTGCCTATTTTACTAGCTACTCATTTACTTTCCTAGAAATATTTCTTTTGCTAAATTTATGACAAATCATCATCATAAAGTTCTAGTGTAATTGAGTAAGATTCTTAACAGAATGCTATTATAAATGTAGAGGCCCTGCTAAACACCATAGTATAGTAGGAAAAATATGAAAATCAAAATCTAAATCATTCTGTATACTGTACTGGTCACTTTCTCATTGCTAGGACAAAATGCCTGACACCAACAACTTAAAGGAGGAAGAGTTTATTTGCCTCGTAGTGTCAGAGGATTCAGCCAATGGTTGGTTGGTGCCAGGGCAGAAATGGTATGAAGGAAGATTGTGGCAGAGAAAAACTGCTAAACCCATGATAGTCAGAAAGCAGAGAGAGACCTCTTGCCAGCGTGAGAGATCGGCCCTTGAAAGGCCTGGCCTAGTGACCATCTCCAGGTTACAAGATAGAAAGTTGTATTCTCCTGAAATCCAGAATTACGAGCTCGGTGAGAGAATCAAGAAACATACACTAGATAAATTTTTGGTAGAAGTAGAAAACCATGCAAAGAGGAATGGAATAAACAGTATGCACGGAAAAGGGAATAGTAGAGGAGAGACCGAGTCTGAGGAAAGCGTGCTTAACAGCGAGAAGAGGCAGCAGGAAAAGAAAGAATAAAGAAAAGAAGAAAGGAGAGGAGGCCTGCCAGGGTGGAGAGACATGATAGAGAGAGGAAGCGGACATCACACATTAGAGAGGGGGAAAACTTGGCAGCTTTAAAGGATTTAGAAATTTCAGGAAAAGCGTGACAGAGCCAAAGTTAGGTAAAATGTGCAGTGTTAATGCTATGTGACTTCTGTTTTTCTGAGATTTTTTTTCCCACAACTTTGGATTCATTACAATTTTTATGAAAAAAAAAGTTTAGAGTGTGATCATCATGATATGGCATCTATAGAATTGAGCCAACAAGTGAAGGAAAAAGCTAATTATAAATGTATTGCAACATATTGTTTAATGGTTTGTGAAACACTGGAAGTCATTTTTGAAGAGTAATAAATAATGTGCCCCTTAACTTTTTTTTTTACTTACATGTTTCCATCTAATACCTTTGGATCATTTAAAATCAACTCCAGAATTTTGCATGTCATTTTGACATCTCAGAGAGTTCAATTTATGCTTGAATGTCACCATTAATCCAACAATGCCAGCTTTTTCCTCCTGAAACAGTCATGCTCTTTAAACAGACTAGGCAAATTTAAAGATTTTCATATCCTTTAAAATTTTTTTTGCTTTTTTATTTAATTTTATTTAAAGAAGAAAGAAGAGAAAATTTTAAAAACATGAGAAAAAGTAAAGAATTAAAAAAAATTAACATAAAATTGCTGGTTGGTACAATACATATTGTTATCTTAACAATAGTTGTTACAAAATCAAAGCATAAAAAGTGGCTAGGCACTCAAACACTGACAGTGCAAACCCTTCAGTTCAATCATCTAATAGAAATTTAGCAATATAGTCATCTATCTTATGCACTATACATTTATTATATCCTTTAGAGCACTTTTCTTCCCTTTCACTTTTACAATATCTATTATACTTTTTGAATCCAGTTGTTCTGTCAGTTCTTATTATTTTTTATACTAGTGAGACAATGTGATATTTATTAATGTGAGTCTTGTTTATTTCACTAATGAGGATATTCTCAACTTGCCTCCATTTACCTACAAAGGCCTCAAGATCATCCTTTTTCATAGCTGAATAATGTTCCATATCATAAAAATAACACCTCTTTTTCATGCACTCTGCAGTTGATAGGCATTTGGGTTGTTTTCAAGATTTAGCTATCACAAATTGTGCTGCTATGAACATAGGTGCACATATATCACTGTGACATGACTTTTGCAATTTTTCTGGAAAAATGCCCAGGAGGGGAATAGCTGGATTGAATAGAACTTCCAATCCTAGTTTTTTGAGGAATCTCCATACTGATTTCCACAGTGGTTGCACCAGTCTGCACTCCCAGCAGTAGTGGAGAAGTGTTTCTTTTTCCTGCATCCTCACCATTTGTTATCGGTTGTTTTCTTGATGGCAGCCATTCTTTCGGGGATGAGATGAAATCTCAATGCTGTTTTAATTTGCCACGTCTTGAAAGACCAGTGATGACTAGCATTTCTTCATGTATCTATTTGCCATTTGTACATCTTCATCTGAGAACTGTGTGTGCATCTCAGAGGACCTTTTTTTGGAGAGGGTCTTTGAATTTGGGGCTTGATGTTTTTCAACTCTTTATATGTTCTGGATATATATAAGTCCTTTGTCTGAGGGATTGTTGACTATAATTCTTTCCCATTCTGTGGGTTTTCTTTTCACTTTGTTGATGATTTCTTTTGAAGTGCAGAAACTTTTCAATAATATGAGATCGCAGTTGTTGATACTTTAAAGTGTTTCCCATGCACTTTGCGTTTTGTTCATGAATTCTCTGCTTACCATTATGTCTCCAAGACATCTACCTGCCTTGTCTTCCAGTATATTTAGTGTTTCTCTTTTAATATTTAGATCTTTGATCCATTTTGACTTTAGTTTTGTGCATGGTGATAGGCATGGGTCTAGTTTCAGTCTTCGGCATGTGGAAAGCCAGTTTTTCCAACACTATTTATTAAAGAGGCTGTCTTTCTTCCAGTGAACATGTTTAGCCCTTTTGTCAAATATCAGGTGACTGAGTGTCTTTGTAGTTGTGTTTGCATCTTGTTATCTGTTCCATTGATCTCAGGTCTATTTCTTTGCCAATACCATGCTGATTTTATTACTGTGGCATTGTAGTATAGTTTCAAGTCAGGAATTGAGAAGCCTCCTGTTTTGCCTTTGTTGCCCAGAATTGGCTTTGCTATTCTAGGTTTCTTCTGACTCCAGATGAATTTTAGGATTATTTGCTCTAGATCTGTAAGGTATGTTAATGATATTTTGATGGGGATTACATTGAATCTATATAAAAGTTTTGGGAGTATGGCCATTTGCACAGTGTTGGTTCTTCCTAACCAAGAGCAAGGAATATCCTTAATTTTCTAATATCCTCTTCGGTCTTCTTTTTTAGCACAGTATAATTTTCAGCATATCGGTCTTTTACATTCTTGGTTTGGTTGATTCATAGGTATTTCATTTTTTAGATGCTATTGTGAAAGGTGATATTTCCATAATTTCTCTCTCAATGAGGTTTTTGTTTGTGTACAGGAATGCTATTGATTTTTGAGTGCTGGCTTTGTATCCAGCTATGTTGCTGAATTTGTTTATTACCTCTAGTAGTCTTTTGGGGTCTTCTATGTAGAGTATCATGTCATTTGCAAATAATGATACTTTTA
Organism: Cavia porcellus; assembly: GCF_034190915.1. Taxonomy (NCBI): domain Eukaryota; kingdom Metazoa; phylum Chordata; class Mammalia; order Rodentia; family Caviidae; genus Cavia; species Cavia porcellus. The sequence continues at coordinate 4,245,315 of NW_026947493.1, forward strand.
CTTCTTTTCCTATTCTTACTCCTTTTATTTGTCCCTCTTGTCTGATTGCTCCGACTAATATTTCCAGAACTATATTGAATAGGAGTGGTGATAGTTGCCTTCCTTGTCTTGTTCCTGACTTTACAGCAAAGGCTTTCAGTTTTTTTTTCAGTTAGTATAATTTTGGCTGTTGGTTTGTCATAGATAACCTTTACCAGATTGAGATATATACCATCTATTCCAAGTTTTTGTTGTGTTTTTAACATGAAAAGTTATTGGACTTTATTGAAAGCTTTTGTCTGCATCTATTGAGATGATCATGTGATTTTTATTTTTGGTTCTGTTGATGTGGTGTATTACATTTATTGATTTGTGTATGTTGAACCATCTCTGCATTCCTGGAAAAAAATCCCTCTTGGTCATGGTGTACAATATACTTGATGATTTACTACATTTTATTTGCCAATATTTTATTGAGAATCTCTGCTTCAATGTTCATTAGTGAGTTTGTTCTGTAGTTATTCTTTGGGTTGGTGCTTTTTCTGGTTTTGGTAGTAGAGTGACACTACAAGAATGAGTTAGGGAAGACCTGATTCTCTTTCAGTTTCTTTGAAGAGTTTAAGGAGTATTTGTGTTAAATATTCTCTAAATTTCTTATAAAATTCAGCTATGAATCCATCAGGACTTGGGCTTTTCTTTGTTGGGGAGTTTTAAATCACATTTTCAATTTTGGTAGCTGATATTGGGTTATTGTTTAATAGCTGATATTGGGATATCTTCTTGATTGAGCTTTGGTAGTTCATATATTCTTAGAACTCTATCCATTTCCTCTGTGTTTTCCACCCTATGTGAGTAGAGATTTTCAAAGTAGGTGTTCATGATCTTTTGAATTTCCATGGGATCTGTAGCAATTTCCTTCTTTTCAATCCTTTTTGTATAGATTGGAGTCTTTTCTTTCTTTTTCTTGATAATGTTGGTCAGGGGTTTATCAATTTTGTTTATTCTCTCATAAAACCAGTTCTTTGATTCATTAATACTTTGCATTTTTTTAGTTTCAATTGCGTAAATTTCTGCTCTACTCTTTACAATTTCCTGTCTTCTACGAGCTTTGGGTTTGACTTGCTCTTCCTTTTCTAGAAGCTTGTGGTATAGCATTAGGTTATTTATTTGTGTTTGTTCCATTTTCTTGATGTGAATACTTATTGCTCTATATTTTCCTCTAAGGACTGCTTTGATTGCATCCCATAGGTTACAATATATTGTATCTGCATTTTCATTGTGTTATAGGTATTGTTTTATTTTTTCTTTAATTTCACCTGTAATCCACTGGTTATTCAGAAGGTTGTTATTTAATTTCCATGCATTTATGCAGGTTTTGCAGGGGTTTTCTGCTATTGATTCCTATTCTAGTGTGCTATGATCAGATATTATGAATGGGATAATTTTGCTCCCTTTGCATTTAGTTAAGAATGCTTTATGAGTTAATATATTGTCCATTTTAGAGAATGTCCCATGTACAGCTGAGGAGAATGTGTATTCTGATGTGGTTGGGTGGAACACTCTGTAAACATCCACTAAGTCCAATTGCTTACAGATATGATTCAGTTCAGTTATTTCTTTGTTGGCTTTTATCTAGTTGATCTATCTCCTTGTGACAGTTAAAGTCTATTACAGTTGTATTCTTGTGTACTTGATTTTTCATGTCCATTAGTATTTGTCTTAAATAGTTGGGTGCTCCTGTTTTTGGTGCATATATATTTATAATTGTTCATTCTTCTTCTTTTAGTTTTCCACTTGCAAGTATGTAGTGGCCTTCTTTATCTCTTTTAATCATTTTAGGTTTGAAGTTCACTATGTCTACAAACAGAATAGCTACCCTTGCTTTTTTTCTGGGTTCCTGTTACATGGAATACTGTTTTCCATCTTTTGACTTCTCATCTATGAGTTTCTTTTTGAGTCAGATGTGTTTCTTGTGTACAACATATTGTAGGATTTTGTTTCTTGATCCATTCTGTCAACCTATTTATTTTGATAGGTGAAATCGTTTATGGATATCACTGATATGTACTGGTTTGATTTTGCCATGTTGTGTTCCAATTGTTGGTTTCCTGCTTTTCTCCCTTGTTTAATTTCTTGTCCATCCTGGTGGTTTCTTTTTGTTGTTGTTGTTCTGGAGATTGTGGTCATATATATCTCTATTTAGCATGTCTTCCAGTACCCTTTGTTGGGTTGGTTTGATGGACATGAATTCCTTCACTTGTTTTTTGTCATGGAAGTGTCTTGTTTCTCCATTAAATCTGAAAGACAGTTTTTTTGGGTACATCAGTCTGGGCTGAAAGTTGTTTTCTTTCAGGGCTTGAAATACTTCACTCCAAGCTTGTCTTAACTTGAAGGTTTGTGCTGAAAAGTCTGCTGTGACTCTAATGTTATTTCCTTGATAGATGAGTTGTGTCTTTCCTCTAACAGCTTTTAGTATTCTGTTTTTGTGCTGTATGCCTGGAATCTTAATTATTGTATGTCTGAGTGTAGATTTATGTTGGCTTGGACTGTTTGGCATTCTCTATGCCTCACTTATTTGTATATCAAGTTTTTTTTCCCTGTGTGTGGGAAGTTTTCTGCTATTACTTCTGTGACTAATTTATTTATGTCATTTGCATTGACTTCTGCATCTTCACTGATGCCTATTAGTATTATATTATTTCTCTTTGCATCGTACTGGAGCTGTTGGATTGTCATTTCATGCTGCTTTGTTGTTTTTATAAGTTCTACCTTTTATGATCACTATCTGTGATCCTATCTTCAAGGTCTTAAATTCTATCCCCAGCTTCATTTAAAGGTTTTACCAGCTTTTAATAGAATTTTTGTTTCTTGGATATCTCTTTGAAGTTGTTTCATGGATTCTACTTGTCATTTTCCTTCAAAGTTTCAATCAGTTTCATTCAGTTTCAGTCAGTCAAACTTTTCATTCAAAGTTTCAGTTTCTCATATTCCTGTAATTTTTTTATCTATTTCTTCTCTAGCTATGTTGAGCAACTTATTTCCTAAGGTTGTTATTTCTCTCTTTACGTAAGACATCATTTCTAATTTGATTTGTTCTATAGCCTCATGGATTTGTTTCTTTACTTCATTTGCTATCTTTCAGGGATGTCTGGTGTATGACTTTTGAAATCCTCTATTTCAGTGTCATCTCTACTTGTTCCTGATGGACTAGATGTTTGAGATTACATTTTGCCTTTTTGTTTTGTCATTTTCACCTTTTGGGTAAATATTTGGTCTTTCAATTCCAACACTCTCAACTGTCCATAGTGTGAATTTTAGAGTCCTACTCTAAAATCTTTTTGATGTTTGTCCAATTTCTGGGTACCACAATGAAGAGGAGAGCCAGTCACCTGAGGGGTTCCTGAGTATCCCATCCAGCCAGCATGGTAATCCACTGTAGTCCAAGGTTCTGGAAGAAGGAGTTGAATCCAAAGATCAACTGCAGTACTAGGTCCAGGAGGCAGGTGGGTTCCCCAAGGAATGGGCCCATGGTGGCAGTCCAAGAGTACTCAGTTGTGCTGGGGGTATCCCAGGTGTTCCAGACCGAGGGGCAGGCTCATGGCAGCAGTCCAAGGTGGCTCAGTCATGTTGTGGGTGTCCCAGGTGTTCCTGTCCAGGAGACAGGCACAGCAGTGGGAGTCCATGGTGACCTAGGCCTGCCGAGGTGACCCAGGCCTGCCAGGGTGGCCCAAGTGTTCTCTCAGAGGAGTGGACCCAGCAACAGCAGTCTGAGGCAGCTAGGGCTAGGTCACACTGGGGCATCCCAGGTGTTCCCGCAAGGGGTGGGCCCAGTGGCAGCAGTTCAAGGCATAAAAAATTATTAATTTATGTTTGCTACACTGTAACTGATTAAGAATCTTTTTGCTACCAGTATGGAACCTTAGCTCTAGAACTATCCTTTTTACTTATCAATTGTATGCAGTACTTTACATACAACAAATATTCAGTAGTTATATGCTAAATGAATGAAGTAACCTTCAATTCATCCTGTAGTCTGTTTAAATAATCCTTCTTCCATTAGTTTTAACGTGTTGTATCTTATTGGATTTTATTATATGTGATAATATAAACAAAAACTTTTATGGACAAGGAGATTATACAGAAACCATTGTTCATTTTCTGTTAGTTGATTCTAAATACCCTGTAATACTGTCATTCTCTTGAACAGTTTTACATTGTCTTGATATGTTTGATGCTACAGTATATGAAGTTATACCCAAAGATTTTAAGGGAAGAGACACTATGGTAACTACTATTATGTCGAGATTATCTTGTGGTGAAACACTATTTTGCTTAAATGGCTGTGTTTTGACCTGCACTGTTTTGTTGTTATGCCCTCTTTTTTATCTCAATCTCCTTTTTATTATCTACCTTTTCATTTTTATCCTTTTAATTAAGGGAAAAATAAATAAAAAATAGCAGGATATATTATAGTAACCCACTTTGATTTCCTATTAACTTAATTTGAAACTCTGTATTGCTCTGACCATCTTGTTTTGACTGATTTTCCTCTATTCTGTTATGCTTGATAGTACCAAGTTTGAAAGTATAGGCAACAACTATGAAGACAATAAGATTCATTGTGATGCCCATTCTGGTTGACTATTATCTTCTTTTGAGGTTCTCTAATGTTTCCAATGTTTTAGTTTTATTGGTCTTATTCTTTAGTGTTTTGTTCAATTTTATTATAACTGATGATATAGGCAATTCTTTTTAAGATAACAAGAGGCATTATGGTAACGATTTTTGATCAGCTTGTATTTTGTTTTTACATAATGTATTATGTCCATCATTTTGATTTGACTGACTCTGTCCTGTTATGTCACATTTGGTTTTACTTACTTCAAAAAAAAATAATAAGAACTATGGAAGTAATAAAACCCAAAATGTGTAATTGTCATTGTACAAAAGAAAGAAAAAGAAAGTTCTCTAAAAGATATAATTGCATATATATTTAAGTGTATAAGATAGATAACCATATTACTGAGTTTTGTTGGATCATTGAACAAAACCGTTTGCAGTCTCACTGTTTGAAAATCCCCTCTATATGCTTTAATTTTGTAACTTCAACAACTATTTCTAAGATGACAATATGTAATTAACTAGTGATTTCTTACTGTTATTTTTTCTGAAATTCTGTATAACTTTTACCCTTTTTCTGTTTTTTTTTCTTTTTTCTCCTTAAATAAAATTAAAACAAAAACAAATAATCCTTCACATTCTTCTTCAGGGTGAGCAGACTTTTAAAGACCTCCAAAGTCTAAAAATGAAAATCAAACACCAGGTACTCATTTGGGTCTCAGTGGCTTTATAGTGACAGATATAAGGGATTTTTTTTTTGTAGTGGGGGATTGAACTGTCAGCCTTATGCTTGCCAGGCAGGTGCTGTGCCACTGAGCAATATCCCTGGCCCAAAGGGATTATTTTTATATCATTAGCTAACATTTTTTATTCCTGGTCCTTAGTTTTTTGAATCCATAGCCACTAATGGGAACTTAGTGACTCAATGGTAGGAACTACTTCATGAGGGAAAGACAATGAGTGCAGTACAAAGACATCATTGCTCAGTTTTCAGTACCAAAGTTGACCTTTTAAATCCAGAGTTTATTGCAAAGAGCAAACAATTTCACTGTGAAAATAACTGATCGGATACTGGCTGAATCAGATAGCTTAGTCCATGAACCACAGAATTAGGAAGGATTCATAATAATTCCTTGAGTCAAGAGTTAAATTAAGCAGGAAAGAATGGAAGGGGGTCTATCAAGAGCTTGTCTGCAAAGGTCTGAGACCATCTTGACATCTTTTCTTCCTCATGTTAGACTCTCTGTTTGGATCTGTGTGAGAAAATTCTGGAGTGGAAGCACACTAGCTATACAAGAGAATGACTCTAGAACAGTCCTAGAATAAACATTTGTGTTAACTTTACAAGACCTAAAGTCATAAAAAGTCCCTGTAAACCCCTTTTGAGGGGCAACTAGTAATGGGTTCAGTCTTGTACCAGACTCTGGGGTGAAATCAGTGCTTCTGAATCAAAGCTGAAAGCAGATGCCTGTACTGCAAATGCTGGGATCCCTAGGGAACCAACCAGATTTGCTAACCCAATTCCACTCTTAGAGGCCCATGTCCTCACAAAAGTGGTATATGTGTTACCAATGTTTTTCTTTACTGTTTGCTTCAGGGAACTTTTTAGATTGTAACTTATAGACAACAGAAACACTTGTGTAAGTGCACTGTCTGATGCATTAGGGCAGACATGTATAACTGTGTTAGCATCAAAAACAAAACAGAACATTTCCACTCACAAGTTACCTCAGTTCCCGCCCATCCACCTTCAAACCTAGACAACCATTGCTCTGTTTAGTATTACTATGTATTAGGTGAAATAAGTATGTATTCTATTTGTGTAAGTCTTCTTTCACTTAGCATATCATCTGTGAGAAGCACCCATGTTGCTTGAATCTATAGTTTCATTTCTGAGTAGTATTCTATTGTGTGACTATACTATACTTTGTTATCATTCTCCTTATTGGTGAGGACCTGGTTTATTTTTACTTTGGGACTATTACGATAAAGTGAGTATGAATATTTATTTACAATCTTTGTGGGAGTAATGTGATTTCAATAAAATACATAGAGGTTAAAAAATTAACAGAAATTCTTAGACATATTTCCACATTACATGACCCAACAAAGAACCAGATTCACAAAGCACAGTTGTTTAAGGTTTATTTGTGGACCAGCAGTGAGATGAATAAAAAATGTAAGCTATGAGTTTGAGGGAACTGGCCTTAGAACCGAGAGACCAGGGTCCCAAATCCCAGCTCTGCTCACATTAGTCATGTGCCCTTTGCGACCCCATTCAAACCTCAGGCTTCTGTTTTCTTATCTTTCATATGAGAAATTTTATTTGGATGACCTTTTAGATCTCTTCCAACTCTAAACCTTTCTGTGTGTTTTAAGGGTTGATCACTTGGAAAATCATGAGTCAAAGGGCACAACACAAAAGTCCACAGTAAAGAATGATGTTTATGATTGGCCATAAAATTGATACTCAGCTATAAAGTAGTTAATATCCTACAATATAGCCTCTTTAATAAATTGTTTTTAAGAGCAGTATGAATTATACATTGCAAAGTTTCCCAAGATTTTTGTTTTCATAGAGTCTTAAGGTTTTGTGGAAGTCAAGGAGAGTCGTGTACTTTTTCAAATTATGCTTTTAATTTTGAGGTGCTCGTAGATTCACCTGCAGTTATGAGAATTCCAAGTGTTCCTATTTATCCATTTTCCCCAAATGGCTCCATCTTGTAGGATCATGCAGCATCATGACCAGGGCTATATGTACCAAGGGACGATTCTGGTGGCCCTCACTGGGAAGTTTCCTGTCTTACTCTTTAAGGCCACCGTGTTTTCCTCCACCAAGACTCCTGACAACTGCTAATCTACCCTCGTGTCTATATTTTTATTTCTAGAAAGTGATTTTTGTGGAATCATATTTAACTTTCTGTAGTTGAATTTTATTATTCAACATAAGTTTCTAAGAGTTCCATCCAGGCTGTTACATGTTACTAGTAGTGCATCACATTTCAGTACTGAGTGGATTCCATGATGTGAGAATGTCAGTGTTTGTTTCATACTTTGCCCTTTGAGAGCCATTGGGTTGTTACCAGCTTTGGGTATTAGGAATAAAGTCACTGTAAATCTTTGTGGATGGGGTTTTGTGTGAACATAGGATTTAATTTCTGTAGATCAATGCACAGACTATAATCATTGGTTGGCATGGTATTTGCTTGTTATATTTTAAAGAAACTATCAAACTGTTTCCAGAGCAGTTGTGACATATTCTATTCATATAGTAATACACAGTAACCAGTCTTTCCACAACCTTGACTACAACTGATGGTGTCATTATTTTTACAGGCTTTAAAAAAGATAGCAGATAGTACAGAGATACCCCACACATCTTCTCCTTTATTAACACTTTACACCCATTTTGTTATAATTAAAAGTAGGTGTTGGCCCATTATTATTAACTAAAGCTGATAGTTTATTCAGAAACCTATAGTTTTTGCATAATGATATTTCTGTTCCAGAACATTTTCTAAGGTAGCCTATTAGATGTAGTTGCCATGTCTACTTAGGTTTCCCTTGGAATAATGATTTTTTTGGACTTTTGGTTACATGATGGTCTGGTGCTATAATTTTACCAGTTAAAGGTAGAAAGCTCTCTTTCCATTCCATTATCCTTACCCATTTCAATTGCCTTAAATTTCTCCTCTACATACTTAGAGGCACATCAGACAATGTGTTATGGTTGACACATTGTGTTAACTTGAGAAGTTTAAAAGTTTAACTATGAGCCTCAGCAGGAAGCAAAATCTTGACTGTAAACATCCTCAGCCTATACAAATAGAGGGCACAGAGCTGGTATGGTGCTCTGGGAGGAGGGGTAGCCTGCTTACAATATAAGGGAGGAGAAGAGGCTTGTTCTTTCCCCACTTTTGTTCTGGCTGCTTTTTCTGACTGCTGCCTTGAAGTGTTTTCTCTGTGCCATTACATCCTGCCTTGGAGACAATTGATTATGTACTGAAACCTCCACAAACAGCGAGCTAAATAAAGCTTTTCTTCCTTCATTTTGGGTGTTGAATATTTTGTCCCAGCAATGAAAGAAAAGTAACCAAGGCACAGTGTTACATTTTTTTTGTTTTAACATTCAAATAAGAGGAGAAAAAAGGTAATTCTCAAGAAGAAAAGTATGTTTTAATGTACTCATTGTTGAATGGGTACATCTTGATGCTCCAGGTCATTTTTTTACTGTTTTCTTTCTGTTTAAAGAATTTCCTTAAGCTTTTCTTATAGAATACATCTGATGATGTTTAATTCTCTCCATTTTTCTTTATCTGACAGACCTTGATTGCTGAAGAATAGTCTACCTGGATATAAGGTTAACCATTCACAGTTGTTTTCTTTCAGCCTTAAAAAGTGCTGTTGGACTTTTCCTGACTCCTTAGATTCTGGTGAGAACTCCCCTGTCATACAAATAATTTTCTACTGTAAGTAGGGTGCTTTCCAATTGCTTCCAAATGTGTTTTTCTTTAGCTTTTAGAAGTTTGACTGTGATATGTCTTTGGGTGAATTTATCCAGGGTTTCCCTGCTTGAGATTTGCTAGGCTCCTTGAATATTTAGGCTTATGTCATTAGCCAAATTTGAGAAATTTTCAGCTATCATGCATTACATTATTTTCCTACCCTATCCTTCCCTCTTCTAGAAGCATGGTAATATGGTTCATTAGAGCTGTATTCCTTTTTAAAAGTCTTTTCTATTGTTCCGATTTGGCTAATTTCTCTACCTTCAACTTCACTGATTCTTTCCTTCATTCTATTATTTGAGTTTTGTGTTTCAATTCTATATTTTTCAGTTCCATGTTTTCATTGCATTCTTTGGTGTGTCTTCTACTTTCTGAGACTTTTTAATGTTTCATTTATTTCAAGAATGATTTTTTTATTGGAGGATTTTTACAATGGGTCCTTGCTGGATAATTCTAATGTCTGTCAGCTTATATCAGTAATTGTTGCCATTTCTTTATTCATGTGGAAATTTTCCTGATTTTTGGAATGACAAACAATTTTGATCTTGACTGGGATTTTCATTTTATGCCATAGGACTTTGAATCTTATTGACACCTTCTGCTTTAGCCCAGAGGTCAGCACCACAGTCACAGGGGTACAAGCTCTGTGTCAGCTTTGTCATCAGAGTCCTACAGATTGGATGTGTGTGCATTGGTCCTGTTCTGCCCACAGCCAGGAGCAATGCTGGTGTTGGCTGCACCCAAGATGTGGAGCACCAAGACTGAAGTGGGAGCAGCACACACTCTGCCACCGTATTCCTAGACATTCCCTTCACAGAAGCTGATGTAGAGCCATACAGAGGAAAATTCCAGGAAACCTTGGCACATCAGAAGCTGTTACTCACTCTGGTGAGCCAGTGTCCAATGATGACAAAATTGGAGGAAGTGCAGCATGGCTTCCCTTCATGTCTAAAGACACCTGAAGTACTCAAGGTTGAAAGACTGGCCATTTGGGGGAAGGGCATCTGGGAGGATGTCATGAGTAGGTTCTGTGTGTTGTTTCTGAATGGCTTCTTCAGTGACCTTTATAACTCTGGAAGGTGATGATAAATTCTATTTTTTCACTAACCCTCCTCTGACATAGCCTTCTTGGGGATGGGGAGGTGGACATCCTTATTAGGTGTGGAAATCCAGGCTCCTCAAGCACCTGGTGGGCATGAGACTATCTTCTTAATCTCATCTGACACTATCAGAAGAAACTGTGACACCACATGATGGCCTGGCAAGGGTGAAAATCTAGGTTTCTCACTAAGACCTTGCTAGCATGGATGAGAAATTGGTCTGCTGCTTTTTCTATGGCTTTTGGCTGGATTAGAGTAGCTATTGCCTAAGAGTTTACTAACTTGGTAGATTTTTTCCTTTTTTTGTTTTTTTGACTGAAAAGACTAGGTTTTGTTGTCACTGTTGTTTTGTCCGTACGCTTTGGAGTTTGTGGGTTTGTAGCTTTCCATCTGCTATGCAATATATGATTTAAATGACAGTCCAGCAACAGCAGCATGGAACTCACCACTATTGTTGTTCTCCATGTCCAGAGGTCTCTGGCTGGACTGTGTCCTTCTCCTTTTCAGAGCTATCTTATGTGTGGGTCAAATACAATGTCCAGGGATTAAGAAAGAGTATGTCAGCTTCATTTCCCAGAGGTAGAAATCTAATCCTTTGTATGTGTATTTAAGGTTATATGTTAGAACTCAAAGAGTAAATTAGAACTGCATGTCTTTCATGGGCTCATTCTAAGAAAAACAAGAAGAAAACTCCTTTATGTGAAATAATAATTTTCAATAATCTTGTTTAAGTTGTGGCCACTTCTATTCTCAGTTTCTGTACCTATCTCGTGATTTCTGAGCTTATTCTAGAGTCTGCATTAGCAGAAGAAATCACTACAAACTGCTGAGAGTTGCAGAACCTGAACCGTGTGATTTATTTTCCTTGATTGATTGAACAGTGTCTGTGCATTTAGTCACCATCAATAACCCCTTCACACCCAAGATTAAATAATTGGTTAATTTGTCTTTTCAAAAGCTATAACTCTCTAAAATTGTAATCTCCCTTAATTATTTACTCCCTTGATAATAATCATTGCAAAAGCCAAATAATCATAAGAAATTACACTGGACATCTCTGCCTGTGCTGTGTCTCAGACAAGATTCTCTTTTCCAGGATCTCAGATATTTTTGTTCCAAGTTGTGCCCATATAGGCTTAGGTACAAATGAATCTAAATGATCTGAATGAGATCCTGACTGCCTAAACTCTACTTACAGGTTAGAGATGAGTGGGGGAAGAAACTCAGAAGTTAACCAATTTGTTGAAGTTTATACAGTGAATAATTTCTGACTCCAAAACTTCAGGTCTTTTGTCTCTTTTTTGAGATCGGTGATATGGAAGACAGTGGAGACATGAGAGAGTACAGCGTTCTGTGAAGCTTCTCTGAATGTCGCCATGGAAACCCATTCAGGCATGCTAAGTACTGACCACATGCAGCACCCAATGCCGAGCTCAAGGTAGATGAGTCAAATAGCATTGCCAGAGAGGAGTGTCCTTCAGCTAGAAGCACTTACTATCTTTCACCTGGAACTCTGCAGTGGTTTATTATTTAAAAGTCCTATGGACATTGCTAGCTACCTCAGTCATGGACTTATTTGCAAAAAAAAAAAAAAAAAAAAAAAAAAAAAAAAAGACAGAAAAGAAAAAATGAGAACTCTATTCAAAAAGCAGAAAATGTGAAGTCATGGATCTATTTAAAAAATTTAGCTATGAATTCAAAAACAGGAAAAGTAATCATTGAAGGCAATCAAATAAAAAGCTTTTTCTTTTCTTTCATTGTATCTTTATTGGCTTTTCAAGTTCTTTTTGCTGTGTAATGTAATTCTAGATAGAGCAAAAATTAAATCAAGTTACTAGCTTTAAACATTCTTCCTTATGTCCATGTCAGTTGTAATGGAGTATAAAAATATAGAAGGGACACAAGTGAAAAAGGATATTTTATGTTTATTGGTCATTTATGTTTCTTAGATTAGAACTTCATTGCTTTCTTTTTACACTGAAGCAAATTCTAAGTCACACCAATGTCTGATTTCTCAGGTTGTTTTTGCCCTGTATCCAGCTCTAGATATAACAGATTACCTTTTTACTTATTTGTGTCTCACTGAGATCTCACACATTGTGAGTGTACCAGAGAGCTGTGTGCATGGGTTGTGAGGAGCACTGTGTACAAATAGTCAGCAGCAGAGGGTGACAGGGATGTGGCCCATCTGTGCCCCTTCCACTCACAGGAATGCTCCATCTTCTCATTCAATTTCATTTTCATTTACAAGGCACAAGTTCAAAGATGAAATTATTGAGGTTTTTAAGAGACTGAGTACTGACCCAAGCACAGATTTGAACCTGAACCCTGAACACAGGCACAGATACATCATGAATCTGGGTCTTGGGGGGGTCACAACAAGTTTTCCTGCATTTTTAGCATCTTAGACCTAAACTATCTTAGTTTTTGTGTTTGTTAACCTTCATGCTACACTTTTAAAAAAATATATTTTGAAGGCAGGTCTTTTCCTGTTCCCTACAGGATTTATAGTTGAGCTCCTTCTTGCAGGTGGGACTTTTTTTTAACTGTACTTTTAGCCTGAGCTGTGTTCCATGTCAGCACATTGTTGGCCCTGTTGTTTGAGTAGAGCTGTCTTTATGTGGTTCCTGACCCCACTGCATGCATTGCTTTCTGTTATTTTTGTGAGTGCTGCTGTTATAGGCCAAAGCCTATTTCGACAATGAGCATATGTGAACCTTCTGCTGTGTATGCTGGCAAAATCATTGCCTACAGTAGAACTCAGTCTTCATAACTGTGCCTTAACTAAACTGTCTCCTGTTCCTTGGTTTTTTTATCTGAAACCCCATAATGCCTATAGCTTGCTGCTGATGTGGTGGAGTGCAAGATGTATTAAAACTACGTCAACATAATATATACATAGATTTTTTTTGCTTTTAAAGACAAAGACACGTGCATACACAAAGTCAAACTGGGTCCTAAGTTTAAGTGTATTTGTTTATGCAGGTTGTAAGTCACGTTCAAAATGTATAAAAGTCTAGCTTTCTGCAAGCATAAATTATTTTAACATTGAAAATAGGTTTAAATAAATCTGTAAGTTACAATATATTAAAAATGAAGTGTGTGCTGTGCCAGAGAGACCTTGGTCACATACTGATCCTTGTGCCTGTAAAATTCATGAGGACACTTCCTGGGACCTTGTGCTTCAATGTGAGTTGTCAGCACACATGGATGAGGGTGCCAGCAGGGAGGGAGATGGTACAGGAAGGCTCAGGGAACAGTTAGTGTGGGGCAGGAGGCAGGGCTTTACAGAAGCAGGGAACTGTGGGTTACCGGTTGAGGAACATCAAGGCCGTTCTCTGTGAAGGATACAGAATTCCTGCATCCTCCATTTTGTAAGTGATTTGTCTAGAAAACAACCAGGCTTTAGTGAACAGAGGAATAATACTGGGAAACGGGCCTGAGGAGAACTGTCTTGGGAAGTACCTGTAGCTGGATGGGAGAGGAGAAAGGCTGTTTTAAGAGGTCACCGAGTGGCTTCAGAGCCACGGACCACAGGTAATAGCTGAACAGTTGAGATGTATCTAATACTATTAACAAACAATTTCAATTTTTTAAAAATTTTAACCAATTTCAACGTGAATTTAAAAGTAAGAGTATTTTTCATTAAAAACAAATGTATCGTTTTGGTAGGACTAAATTTCACTTTAACCACCGAAAGATGATTACTATCGTGGGTGTAATCTCATCACATGGCAGGCTGAGGCAGGAGGATCACTGTAAGACCAGCCTGGGCTGCATAGTGAGACTCTGTCTCAAAAGAAGAAAGAAAGAAAACAAATTTATTTCCTGAAATGTACAATATGTTAAAAAAATACCCTGTGAATTTCAAATATATTACAATTAAAGATAATTTATTTCAGAAATAATTTTATACTACTACATATTGAAATTGTTTTTTATATATGTGATAAACAAAACTATTATTAAAATGAACTCTCTCTCTCTCTCTCTCTCTCTACCGGGGATCAAACTCATGGCCTTGTGCTTGTCAAGAAGGCACTTATGCCTGCTGAGTTAAATCCCCAGCCCCATGTTTTCTTTTTTTATGTGGCCACTAGAAAATTTACAATTACTTATGTAGGTTGCATTATATGTTTACTAATATTCTGAGCTGGCTGATGAAACAACTAGTTTTACATCCAGAAAACATTTTAATAATGGTGATGACAACTGTATTTTCAAGATTCTTTTTTCTTGTCCATATCAATGATAATCTGGATTATCTAGAGTTTATTGAATAAAAGTAAGTGACCAATGTTTTAGGCCATTAAAATTACTTCTGAAATAGTTTCTTTTGACTGAAGTTAAGTTAGAATTCTGGTGAAAACTGGGTTATAGAAATTGATGTGCCAGCTAAATATTGAGCTCCAATCTCCAGCCAGGTGTTCTGGCACGAAGGAAGGAAGAAAGGAAAGAAAGAAGAAAGGAAAAGGAACAGAACAGAAAGGAAGAAAAGGAAAGGAAGAGAGGGACAAAATGATGGCACAGTGGGGATCCAGGATGACTAGTTGTTCTTGAGGAACAAAAGGCCATGAGGCAGCCAGAACCTCAGTATTTATTAAGGAGGAGATGTTTGTTTGTTAATAGTATTAGATACATCTCAGTATTTATTAAGGAGTCAGGTGACTCAGAGTGTGGTGATCTTAAACTAAAGCGTATCTTGCCCTGGAGCATCTTTCACCTTAGTAGTCTTAGTCTTAGTCTTATTTTTACTCTTATTCTTAGCATTAGTCTTAGTCCTAGTCTTAGTAGATGGGAGAGGATGGCCAGCCCCTAATAAGAAAATGGGAAATGTCACAAGGGAGATATCAATAATACCAAGCCTTTGTTTATCCCTTAGGGAAATATCTAAAAGTAACCATTGTGAGTTTGTGGTTCCCAACATTAAGCCAAATTCTAGAAAATTAGACTATATAGAAAAATTGCGATTATGGTAGTATTAAAAAAAATCTGTGTTTCTGCACAACATACTGTGATGATCAAATAGGGAATATATTTTATCCAAACTTAAAACACTACCAATCAAAAAGGTGGCAGATAGATAAGAGCAGAATACAGAGGCTCCCTGAGACAGACAGCTCAGATGCCAAAATAAAACGTTGTGGGGAGTTCCAGACAGAGGAGATGGAATCCTCTCGACCCAAGAAGAAAGTAATGTGAAAAAAACCAGTCAAACATGCAGTCCTTGGGCTACTATCGAGGCAGCTAAGATTCTGTGCTCTCGTGTGCCAAATTCCCACCGCTTTGACTCACTGAAATTGCAGTCACGCTGAAGTTGCACTTAAGTCAGAGGTCCATGAACCCAATGGAGAACAGAGGCGGCAAGGGACCTGCACTGACCTGCAGTGAGTGCCAGGAATAAAAGCCTTCTACGGGAAAAGGGCACCAACTGGACAACATTTTGGAATTGAGCAGGACTGGCAAGAACAAGGAGCAGCAGTGACGTCAGTCAGTTATTCCCTTCCCAGACCAGACTGGTGGGGTATACTGGGCCTGGGCCATGCCCCTGGTGGAGACCCAATAAGTTGTCCCAAACCAGTTCCCTACAGGCAGCACACACTAACGCAGTGAAGGCCTTAGCAGGTTGGCTGATCAGGAGGGGAGGGGGCAGCATATGCTGCCCCTGTTTGCACCTCAATAGCACACTGAAGTGGGCAGGATCACCTAGCCAGCTGCTTCAGAAGAACGATAACCAACAAGGAAAGGGACTGGGACCTCCTGCATACACCTGTATGGCAGAAACCAAAAACATGACAAAAGGAAGAAACAAGAAAAAGTCCTCAGCCCACAGCCCTGAGAACATTTATCCAGGAGAGGTAAATACAAAAGAGACTGAGGGCACCAAACATGCAATATCAGACACAGCAGCAGTGGACATAAAGAGATATTTTGGGGACCTATAGTTCAAATGTGAAATATTTAACCAAGTAAACAAGATATAAGTAGATTCATAAAAGAAATTCTAAGCACCTCTCAAGAAGACACAGACAGAAAAATGGAGGAACACAAAAAAAGGAGAGAAATATTCAATGAAGAATATAAAGAAAACAGAGAATACATGAAGCAGGTTCAAAGAGATTACCAGTAAATAAAAAAAACCATTGAAAGCTGGCAAAACTGCTTGAAAGAAGCTAACTATGAGAACTGATCTTGTAACGTATGATTAAATGAACAAATACTTTGAAGAAAAAGAGACTACAGTACCCAGTGCTGATACCATAGTGTCATGATGTGAAATCCAGAAATACTATTATTCTTTGTTCAGAGTGATTTTAGCCTGCTTTGGTTTGTTTCATCTCTACATAAATGAAGGTATGGATAACTGCATGTATGTTTAAGTGTATAGGATTGATAACTGTATTACTAAGTTTTGTTGGATAGTTGAACAGAACTGTTTGCAGTCTCACTGTTTGAATCCCCATTTTGTATGTTTCACTTTTGTATCTCGAACAACTGTTTATAAAAGGACAATATGTAATCATCAACTAGTGATTTCTTACTGTTTATTTTTTCTTTGAAAGTATGTGTTATTTCTACCCATTTTCTGTTTTGGTTACTCTTTCTTTAAATAAAATTTAAAAAAACACTACCAGATCAGCACTATTGAAGATTATGGATTTCAGAGCTACTCTTTTGGGTTTAAATTCTGAATTTGTTGCTGGGGAAAATTTCTTAACTTCTCTCTTCCTCAAATTCCTTCTTCATTTTGAAGAGAATGGTAACAGCAACCCTCTTCCAGGTCCTGTGAGATTCACAGGACTCCTTCATGCAAAGCCCTTAGAAGAGTACTAGGGACATAGGAGACACTTAATATTAACTCTTACATGTTATTGAAAATACTATATATGTGAACAGGTATACAAATATGTTATAGGCCCAGAAATATTCATCATAAGCAATTCAAGTGAGACAATCCAAGTACTCTTTCAAAATATTTGTACATTAATTTTTCATTTACTTTGAGATGGAGATAATTCACATTTATGTATCTGGTTTCAAGAGTCAGACAGATGGGCTGAGACAATGGCTTGGTCTGTGACTGAGGGCAAAGTGCCTGACCCGTGGAAGTTTCCTCATGTCTGTCAGGAGCACAGATGAGCGTCCACCCTCAGGAGGTAACAAATGGAGAGTTTAGCATAGATCTTGATGCACGTGATCTGATGACTATTATCACTTTCCCTAAAAAAATTCTTTCACCATGCTGTAAACCTGGCACATTTTATTTTAATCTCAATACAAGACTGTTTTTGAATGATCATAGAATTTGAAAGACCATATCATTCAATTTTTATTTTCATTTTCTGTTTTCTCCTTTGAAGTTAAATTTATGATACACAGCCTATTGCTATGAATCTTTTAATCCTCCCTCCAGCATATAAAACTATTAATTTGTTCTGGAAAATAGATATCTGATAAGTCTATTTTGAAACCCAATACC
Organism: Cavia porcellus; assembly: GCF_034190915.1. NCBI lineage: Eukaryota > Metazoa > Chordata > Mammalia > Rodentia > Caviidae > Cavia > Cavia porcellus. The sequence continues at coordinate 4,262,999 of NW_026947493.1, forward strand.
CTGATTTTAATTCTTTCATGTTACAATTATCTTGTGATTTATGCCTCTGATGTAGATGCTTTCTGACTCATTTCTGTTGACTTGACCATGTTTTGGGGCTAAGCAATTCAACAGAAATCATGATTAATAAAAGCTATTTTAAGGTTCACTTCTTTATATAAAACTATATACATTTTCTTTTTTAATAAGGGGTCAAAACTCTTAAATGGTCACTTTCTATATGCAAATGAGACAAGATATTTTATAACAAACGTTTATTTTCTCATTGTCCACATTTCTATACCTGTGTTCTCCATTAGAGCACAGGATTGCAAATGATATTCCTGGTAAGCATTGTGGCAGCCCAGATGCTGACCAATGGGTGCAGGAAGCAGGGACTTTCCTCCCACGCTCCTCTTGACAGAAGGTGTGGAGAGTTTTCAGGGAAGGAAGCTTCTGAAATGCCCGAAGGCAGACTTTATCTTTTGTATTATATGATCTTTCCTACCTGTGAGCTACGTGGCACAATAAAATAATTATAAAATTTATTTTTCTCATCTTTGCTCTTCAGGGTCTACTTAACAGGTCTGATTATTTCCTGACTTGAACCCTGCTTGAGATTCAAGACTAACATTAGAAACAGAAAATACCTATTAAATTTTATGTGCCAGGGGTACTGAACTTAGAAAGGATTCTTAATTTATGTATCTCCTCATTTAAACGGATATATTTTCCCCTTAAAATCCATTTCATTTCAAAGAGGAAAAAAATAAAACAAAATTTCAGAGCACATCAATCAGGGGGCAACATAAATTAATAAACCATCACCTGCTCATCAAGTTGGGGCTGATACGAGAATTCCCTCTTGAAAGAATAAGGAAATGGTGGATCATCAAGGATAACACATTTTCAGTCCTAACAGGGTCTGAAAGACAAGCTGGAGAGGGGGTAAAAGAAGTAGCCAAGAGTTTGTAAAATTAGAGGAAGTCTAGATAGATCTAATTATGAAAATATCCAAGAGATGGGGGAGATAGGAGGGAGTGGAGAGGGGACATAAAGAAAATTAATGTATATGTGTACCATCTACACATAATGGATGTAATCATCATGCACTATAAATTTATACTAATAAAAATAAAAAACTTTTTTTTAGAAAGTCTAAGGATAAAAACATGAGTTGTGGGTGAGTGGAAAAATTACCGAAACTAACAGGTCATTTTGGATGAAAAGCTGAAAGTTTCCTTATGTTTAAATGGAGCCAGAATCCAGTAACATCTTGTGATTAACTTTCTGTTATAATAGTGTATTTATATTAATGCTTTTCAATAGTGTCGGGCACATGGGAAATTGTCAATCAATGGCAGGTTTTATTACTGCCGTGTTTCATCATTTTAATTTGAATTGAGGAAGCTGTACTGGATAGTATTTGCCAAATGTGAAAATTCAGAAATGGCTTCTTATATCATTTCACAAACTTAAGTGGGTATTTAGTGCATGCTATTCAACCTTAATGCCTTCCTGGCTATGTCCTATGTTTTCTCATCTTTATTATTATCACAGGAGGATATAGAATTTCCTGTGGCTCATGATGAGTTCAGTGATTTAGAAATCAAGCCCTGTAGCTACATTACTTATTCAGCTGCTGAACTGTGTGACACACCGTTTCATTAGTCATACCAGGTTGTTTTGGAAATATGTCCCATCAACCTATAAATTATGGAACTGCTGTTATAAATTCATAACAAAACTATATGGGAAGTTTCAGATTAAGTTCATATTCTTTTTGCCTGAATTAAAATATGAATGAGCTATTTTGCATCCCAGACTTCGGTTCACTGAAAGTCTAAAGTGGGAGGATGATGTTAGAAAAAAAAATCTGAGAACACAGTATTATTTCAAGTCCAGACCCGAGCTATCATTTTGACAGATGCATGTTCTTGGCTTATTTTAATACTTAGCTTGAAAAAAAAGATTAAAGAATTCTAGTTCAGTCTTTTTGTGCATTTTCAAATCTACAAATTTTTGTACTCCCATTGGGGAGAGAAGATTGGAAGAGATTCCAAAAACAAAGTGGAAGTTTTCTGTCTGATGATGATTGATCCAGGATGTTGTGGGTGGCTCTCCTGTGACTCTATTTTATTAGCAAACAAGTATATGTCAAGTGCTGGTTTGTATGGTCACGGTACTTGATGTCCTATATGCAACATGGCATGCCATGGATACATATGGCAGAGGATTCATTGTATTGTCAAATGAATGATGTTGATAACAGATGCTATCAACCTGCAGAGTATTGTCTTTTATTCCAAGATACTATGGGGATTTCACAGGCTTGACTGCTGTTTCTCTCCTCTTTTTCATACTGCTGTTACTCACCTCTTAGTGGTGATGGAGATAAATCACAGTAGGATTTAGTACAGCTAGAAGAGGAATTAATGTAGTGACGCCAAACACAGACTACTATGTTATCCTAAGTAGCCTACGCCTAAGGTTTCCTTAAAATGTTGTTAAATGAAACTGGATTCCCTTTTCATAATTGTAGTGCTTAATGTTTGTATTTGGCACATAGTTGAATCTTAGATGTTTGTATAAACAATGTTTCATAACATTTTTTAACCCAGATTTTCAAACAAGTCCATGAGCAGATATCATGTTTACATTATTAGTTATACCCAGCTTTGCAAACTATTCCTCTACCTCACATGCTATGTACAACTCTCAGAAAGATCTTTTGCAGGTACTTTCTATATTAATCTGCTTATATTTTCTTTTTATTCATATGTTTATTGAGTGCATATATATATATATATATATATATATATATATATATATATATATATAGTTTCTGTCTCTGCCTTCTATTGGGAAGACAGGCAGTAAACAAAGAAAAACAAAATACGTATGTCGGTAATTATAAGGAATAAGAAGAGCAAATAGGGTTAGAGTATGCAGAGAGACTGTAGACAAGACAGGGTGTTCAACCTGGTCCCTTCTAAAAAGCTGCTGTTCAAGTAGAGCTGTAAAGGAAGTGAGAGAATAAACAATCCTCAGGTGGCAAGAACTACAAGTGGCTCAAGGCTGGAGTTCCACTGGTGAGGAAAAGTAAGGAGGCTGCAGAGCTGGCTGGGCTGAGGAATGCAGACAGTGATAAGGCAGGAATTTATAAAGGCACTAGGGGCTTCATTGGAGAACTTTCAAATTGTTATGAGGACTTTGCATTTATTCTGTGTGAGCTGGGGAGGGATGCCAAGATGTGACTTATGCCATAAAAGGAAAGCTCTCATTTATTGAGATTGGAACTTGGGAAAATGACTAGAGATAGGGAAAACATTACAAAAGTTTTTGAACGATGTTTTTGGTCGAAAACGATGGTAGTTTAACAGGAGTGTAGCTGGTAACTGAGAAAAATGATAGAGGTGTTTGATGTAGTTTAACGGCAGGGAGATGATTTATTAATAGATTAGATATGGGCTGTGGAAAAATAGGCATCAAAGGTATCTCTCAGAGTCTTTGGAAGCATCAAGCTATGTATCCTGAGTCAGAAACTCATAGGAGAGAAACAATAATCTGTATGTTTAAAGGCCAACAGTTTGGACTGTGATGCTTTCATTTTGAGGTAACTGTCAGCCATTAAAGCAGGGGGGTGCACTGTCAAGTAAATGAATGAGCTTAGAGTGGGGAAGAAGTGACACCTATAATATAATACGGAGGGTCTTCTGCATGTAGATGACATTTATAGCATGCAGCTTAATGCAATCACCTGGAGAGTAAATGCTAATAGAGACAAGGGTGGGTCAGAGACTAACTTCTTGGGGTGCCCCAAAGTGTTAAGGTAAAGAAGACAAGGCAGAATCAATCATACTTCCAAGAGAGACATGAAGTGAGGAAGAATACCAAGACACTCTATCAGAAAAACCAAGAAAGAAGGTGATTCAGGAAGAAATTATGAAGTAAGTTAAGTGCTGCTGAGAGGTTGAGTAAAATGTGAGCAGAGACCTTTACAATATCAGGATCATGATGAGCCCTTTCTTGAAATGTCCTTTCTTCATCTTCTAGCCAGTTACTACTCAAGTTGTATCTACTGTATAAAAATATTAACCCAAGAACAAATCAAACACACAGGTGCATACATGGATACACATACACACACACCCAGAAGAAGAGAGAGACAGAGTGAATGAATGAATGACTGGGAAAAAGCCTAAGTCAATAAAGTAGCAGAGTCTGGGCTAAATGACAGTATTGACAGATGTAGTTTTGCTGGAATGTTGAGCTATGGGTTAAACATGTCTCTTAAAAAGGGAGTGGAAGAAGATGTCAGTGGTATTCCTAGAGCCGGCTATGCTGCAGCAAGAATTAACAGAGAAGAAAGCTACAATGGAGCTTTTGTCTCTGAGCATCATCATCTAGTCTGATGACAAATGAAAGTCAGCTTTCACACATCATGTCACTGCTGTCTGAAGAAAAACAAACTCTTGACATTGATATTACTCTGTATGGTTTTCACCTCAAATATAGTGGCCATTTCTGAATGGTGAATAAATCAGTCTTTCAAATTTAGGAAATAAAAATTTGGAGATATAGTGTTTGCCTTGCAAAGAAGGCAGCCTTTAATAAGAAAAACTGGTACAAAGAAGTTAGAAAAAAAGATCAAAGCCTCCTCAATAAAAGAAGATTATACAGATGACTCATTGGATAACTAGGGATAAAAAGTATAGTTATGAGTGGAATGACACCACACCTACCTGGATGTGAAAAGAATTGTGTCATGCGTTAAACGGAGCCATCTACAATTGTTCTTCCTTTGTGTTAGGCTATTGGGAAAATGTAGAATTGAGGGTTTTTTTTTTTTTTATCGGTACCAGGCATCAAACTCATGACTGCCTGCTTGCAAGGCAGGCGCTTATGCTACTGAGCTAAATCCCCAGCCCCTAGAATTGAGTTTTAAGAAGTTTTTTTTTTTTTCTTCAATCTGCAGCTAATGAAAGGTAGATGCCTAAGTAACTGCTGGAGCATTTATACATACACAGTGCTGGAAGGGAAAAGGTGAATAGATCTAAAATCTTCTAAAAGTAGTCATCTTTTTTCACATATTAATTTTTATGAAGTGTTATCACATGGTCTTCAAGTGATAAATGTTGGCTGTTGTTCTAAGAATGTATTTATTTTCTCTTATTTATAGCAATATGATGGTTATAAAGGTGAAATGACAATTGTAAGTTTGAGGGTCTAGCTCAGTCTTCTTAAACTTTAATGTGCATGCAAACCACCAGGAGATGTCTGGAGGCTCCGATTCTGTGTGGAATGGCATCTGAGGTGCTGTATATCTGGCCAACTCCCAAATCAATTCAATGCTGCTGACTGGTGCATGATTCTGAGTTGAAAGTTACAGAGCAGTTGAACTGGGCTTCCCTCATGATTGTTTGTAGCTGATTCTTTCTTGTGCTGAACCTCTTTGAAGCTGATCCCACCTTATCTGTTTCAATCTTTGAGTTTGTGCCATTCCACATAGATGAAGATCATGTTACTGACCAATAGATGGATGTGCTTTCAGTAGTGAGAAGCAATTTGTGTGTCTTTTCCTGCTAATTCTGTAGAGTTCTTTATTTTAATATATTGCAAATAGATATTAATAAAGAAAATATAAAAAGCACTCCTCTATGAAAAATGAAGCATGCTTTCATAACAAAATAGATTGACAGTACATCGTGTACCATAATCTTACCATAATCTTAATAAATTGTGTACCATAATCTTAAAATAGCCAAAATGTTACTCAGAAAAAAGTCATGGACAAAATGACTATCTTACAAAAAATAAACAGATAATAGCAATAAACTCTCATTTGAAAGAACTAAGAGAAACTAGTAATATATATGAAACTAATTAGGAAATAGAGAGAAGTTCAAACAAATTATTCTATTGTTTCAAAAACATTTCAGTATATATTTCCCAGATTTCTTTATGGCCAAAGGAAACATTTTGAATATTGTGAGTATTCTGTGGCCAAGGAACAGAATGAAATTGTGACCTTGTCCTTGTTACTCCTGTGTCCTAAAGCTGGCCTTTATTCAATTTTGCTAAATCCTTTTGCTAATGAGTCTAAGGATAATGCTAATTGTTATTTGTTGTATTCCAGGACTTTAGGCCAATGAAGTCCTGTTAGAAATATGGGCCATTGTTGTTTGAAGAAGAACTGTATTCAATTTGTAGGAAAACTAATACCAATACTGATGAAACTGATCCAAATTAATCATCTCATAGTTTAAAGCACTCCTCCTTTCCCTTGTCTACATCCTTTAAGACAGTAGCGGTCAACCCTGGCTGTCTATTAGCATCATCCTAGAAAGACACAGAATACCTAAACTGTAATTCCCAACACTCAAAGTTTTGATTCAACTGGTAGTAAGGGTTCACTAGTATGATTTGACTGAGCTTTACTCTTACTTATTTATCAGTACCTTTCTGTCGCAATATGTTTACAGATTCATACTATTCTAGTATGTCCCAATGGCAATTTGGGTTGAGAACAAGTATTTTAAGAGCTGGAAGAGGAGATATTTTTAGATAACTCTCCTTCTCTCTTTTTTTTTTTTTTAGGAAAAATATGAACTATATAGAAAGTGCCTGAAATATAGTAAATATTCAGTACACAGTGGTATTTAACATGTAGGTTATTTTTGCCTGAAGATTCCCTATTTCTCCCAAAAGAAATACAGAAGAGTGACTGAAGACAACTCTAAAACCTCTTTTTCCCCTCCTTCTGTCTTTTTCTCAGTCTATAAGAGCTATTACTCAAGAATCTCAAGGAGCATTTTCTGCTCACCTGTTTTCCTTTTCTCTTTCTTGAGATTCTCACACTTTCAAACCTTCAAGCCATATTTTGAACATTCCAATGAAAATTACAAGATAATCAAAGATTCATAAGAAATGCATAAATTAGTACCAGAACAACTCCGAAGGGAAGTAACTACAAAATAATAGAATCTAAAGAAAATGGCTAAGAATTAGCAATGAGCCAGATAAATGTAAATGAAAAAATTTAGAAGTAGACTATAAAATAGAAGAAATACAAGAATACATACTGACATATCAAAAAATTTAGTATAGGAACTAATATGTAATTTAGAGGAATGTGGATTCAACAAACACCGTAAGAACAACAATAGCAAATAAGAAAAAAATATTTCAAGAAAATATTGAAAGCATACAAGACAGGTTAAACATATTGATTATATCAATAAATACAATTTGATTTGATTATATCAATAAATGCAAGTTGATTAACTCATTTTTCAAAAACAGAATTATTACTAAGTAATGTTCAATATTGCTATAACAGGAGATAAAAATAAACAAATTTAACAATAAAAAGATATAGAAATACATCAAAGGGAATAATGTCTCTAAGCTATTTAAAAATATCCAGATATACATACTATCATGATAATGATACTCAAATAAAGGAACAATAAAAAATAGGGAGGCAAAGAAACATCATATCTGATTGGAAGCTACCAGAGCACTAACCTGCTATCCTAAAAATCAATCATTTCAAAAAAGAATAGGGAATGTTCTCTACTTGGACCTGCCTAGCACACATAAGACCTGGGCTAAATGTTCAGCATGAGGAGGGAAAAAGAAAAAAGAAAGAAAGAATCTCAAACTTTATAGTATAGCCTTATATTTCTGGTGAGTATGAAAGCCTTAGTAGACACTTAATCTATCTAGGTAGTTTATACTAAAGGAATAATAGAATGTGAAAAATAATAGGTTTGTGATTTCTAATAAAGGATTCAGACTATAGTCATTAATGTTATTAGGGGAAAGTTAATGGTGAATGTTCAATTGGAGAGATCAGACTTCCACCACTGGCCAGTTTTATCATCAGGAAAGTGAGGTGATGAGACAACTTGTGTTTTCTCCCTCCATACAGCATGAATAACAGGGCCATCTAGTATGTTTTCAGATTGAGCTTGCATTCTATTGGAAATAAAGGGGTCAGGGGGAGAAGTTAAACAGTATGATCAGGAAGAAGTCAGCCAAATCTAAAATAGAAAGTTTTCTAGTAAAGCATGACCCAGTCTCTCCAATGGCATTTTAAAAAGGTGACTATGGATTCTCTAATTTAATGATAGCTTTTAAAAGATTTAATGGTATGTTATCCATATTTTCCACCTGACTGGGATAGTTATTTTAATTCTGCTTTCCCAGTACTGTGTGGCTATTATTAATCCTCCTTTACTCTTAGAAGCATTTAGCATAGAGTTTTGGATTCTATGATCCTTTTTTTTTTTCTTTTTTGAGACGGGGTCTCACTATGCAGTTCAGACTGGCCTGGAGCTCACTTTGTAGCCCAGGTTGGTCTCGAACTCCCAACAGTCCTCCCACCTCAGCCTCTTGAGTGCTGAGATTACAAGCGTGAGCTACCATGCCCAGCTCTATGACTACCTTCCTTAAGAGACATAAGAAATACACCGAGCCCCAGGATTTAGCTCAGTGACATAAGCACCTGCCTTGCAAGTAGGCAGTTGTGAGTTCGATCCCTGGTACCGATAAAAACAAAAAAGACAAAAAAAAAAAAAAATACACTGAAAAGGCTCTTGTTTGAACACTAGCCAAAACCACATTAAAACCTACCAAAAATTTGTGTATATGCACACAAACTCTTTTTTGCTAACACAGGGGAATCAAGAATTGAGAGTTGAGTGATACAATGAAATTTCCCTTAGAAGATTCTGTGTGACAATGGCAGACTATCCTTCAAAAACATAGATGCAAAAGTGTTGAGAAAGAAAAATCAAAATGAAGTGATGAAAAGAGAACAATTATAGGATCTTGAAAAACATATAGGATCTCTTTATGCTATCTTATCTATTTCCTGTAGTAACCTGAAGTTATCCCAAAGCAAAATATCAGAAAGCAGAATGGGAAAAAAGTAAGGGACATGGTAGCTGTGAGTGCTTTTGGAGAATTTCACAGCATATACTGTCATAGCTAATTGGTCAAGTAGGGTCAAGAAATACAGGATTTTACCTTAGCACCTGGCATAGAAAGGCACTCATGCTATGAGAGGCATTAGGTTAATGAGACAGAATTCAAAGAAAAGTGTGATGTAATCTCCATATGTCTCTGTGGAAGCAGAACTCTGTGGAGTTCCATACTCAGCTCTTTTCTAAGAGAAAATTCCATTTTCTCTTCTGTCTGAATTGTACAGTTGAGTTTGTATAAATGAGGAGTTTCCATTATGCATCTTATTTACCAATTCTCATAGTTTGGATCAAAATTTTAATATACATCCATATAACTCTAAATGTCAAATATCAAAATCTGAATAGTATAACTATTTTCGTGAAAGCATGACAATCTCCAAATAGAAGAGATGAGGCAGTCAGTCACCATCAAGTTTATCGTAACAGTATGTAGAGAATCAGAAAACAGGGGAATATACGAGTGGTTTTCAGAGCTGAATCAATCTGTTATGAGAATACCTTTTCTGCCTACTGTTTTCAGAAAAAAATATAAGGACAGGAAATGAAAATTCTTTTGTAAAGATTCTGATATTTCATAGGCTGCAAGAAATTGCATTCATGCCTTCAGATCATCCCTGAGAGTATAGTCCATAGGGTCTCACCCCTATGTCTCTACATACTGCTGTACAAGAAAAGGTAGCCTGAGGAAAGGGTGGTGGCAATGATCACCATGGATACTGCAATCAAGATTTCAAATAAATTGTGTGGTGTTATCTTGGTACCTGTCAGCAATTCATCCTGGGAGGTGTGAAAAGTACCCAAAACAATGAGTACCCAACAAATTTTTCTGGCAATCGGTACTGATGAATTCTAGCTTGCATGCCAGGTACCAAATGCAATGAGTTCAGGGGCCAAAAGTTTACATGAAAATGCATTGAATACCAAATATGAGTTTCAGAGCAGTTAAGAACCAACGTGTGACTGTATATTTGAGATAGAAGTATTCATTATGTCAAAGATTTTTCTAGATTTAGGCCAGGTTATTTCTTTTCAGTTACTAATGCACATTTATTCCTGACACCTTAAAATATTAATAGATGACAGATACATCAAGGGACTCTTCTTCAAAAAGATTCTGGAGAAACTATGGTTCTGTCAACAACACATGAGCAGAACACTCTTTGGAATATTTCTTATTCCTCTAGTGAATAATACTCTTTGATTGATTATATTTTGAAATGTAGATGAAATCTAGGGTCTTGGTTATTTTTCTGTCATTGCTGGGACAAAATTCCTGATATCCAAAATGAAGGAAGGAAAAGTGTATTTAGCTTACAGTGTTTGAAGGTTTCAGTTCATACTCAGCTGGTTCCAAGGCAGAGTGGTACAGCTGAGGGGCAACAGTTCATGGTGGTTGAAAACAATAAGAGGGAGAAGGGCAAAAGGAAGGAGCACACCTCCTTCCCTCCCTTATATCATATGCCAGCTCCCTGCCCCTGAGCATATACAGCACTTACACTGTTGATCCCAGCACTAGACAATGAACCGATCACAAGCACTAGACTCATCCGCCTGTGAAAGGCCTCTTCCCCAATGACCACACGGGGCTTTGGGGGGGGGCATTTAAACACAAGCCATAACATGCCACCTCCTGACCTCCCAAAGACTCATCACATTCTTTATGCAAAAGAGATTTAGTTCATTTCCAAGAGTTGCCAAAATCCTAACAGTTTCACCATTGCTGAAAGGTCCAAGTTCCAAGTTTACTCTGAGATCTAAGGCAAACTCTTAGCTCTAACCCCTGTACCAATGAAAACAAAGTTAAACACTTCCAGTTTTCAATCGCACAAGATAAATATTACCATTCCAAAGGGTACAAACAAAGGAATGGGACCAAAGGAAGTCCAAAATCCAGCAGAGCAAACAGTAAGTCCTGGAGTTCCATACTCAGCATCCGATGCAACCTGGTTGTGAGCTCCAAAGGGCTTGAGTGATTCAAGTTATGGCTCCCACAGCTTCTCTCTTGAGCTGGCTTTGCTTCCTCCTTGAGGATTCCTTAAATGATCCACACTCTTGACTTTTCCAAACTTCTGGTTCTCCATTTCACCTTTTGCTTCACACTCACAGCTTCATACCCTGCCCTCTCAGGGGCACACTGCCTGGTCTTCCAGGCCTTCTGAAATCAGAGTAGAACCCTTTTTAACCTCAGAACTCTTGAATTCTGTATGCACCTAAAACCAGCACCATGAGAATGATGCTGAGGTCTGCTTCCACCTGGAACAGTAGCCAGACTTTCCTTTCTCTTGGCTATAGGGGTCAAGTACCTGGATCACTGGGCACTCTGAACCAGGTTATGGGGAACAAATTCTCTAGGCCACTGTCATTCTGGAACCTGGTACAGCTGTCTCCAGTTTGGAACTTCATGTGGTCTCTACTAATTCCGGAGCATAGTGCTCTATGGCTTTCTCCTCAAATCAAATTCTTTCACTTTTGTAGTTTTAAGGCTGCAAAGCATGGCTACCCACTGCTGCTTGTGATGCCCCAGGCCAACGTTTCTATTCTCCTCTTCCTTCTTTGCAGCTATTTTTGTACTCCACAGCTTTACTGGAGCTTCCTTTCTAGCCAAACTCACAATGTTTTAAATCTTCCTGCTGGACTCTTTGCTTTTGATTCACAACAAAAATCTGGCTAAAATCCCCCGATTTTGACCATGCTACTGTCTCAACATTTGACTACCTTAAAATTTCTTCTACCAGATCAATTAGTCTCTTCCCTTAATCTTAGTGTCAGGCAAAGTTTACAGACACAAGCAAAATGCAGACAAACTTTTTGCCAAGTTGTAATGTACATCATCTGGAGTCCAACAGACAGTGCAACCCTTCTTCCTGGCAGAAACATCCTAGGCCTGGTCTTTACTGTCAGGATTTCTATCAGCCTTCTAGTCTTCTGAGTTCTGACCAGAATCACCCATACAGGACATCCTAAAGCATTCCAGCTCTACTTTCAAGTGACATCTTCAAATCTTGCCAAACTCTTCCCACAAGCCATTTCCAAAGGCTCTTGAACCACATGGTCAGGTATAGTCACAACAATGACCTCACTCCTCTGATACCAAATTCTGCCTTGTTTACTTTTCTTTCCTCACTGGGACAAAATACCAGCCACCCAAAATGAAAGAAGTAAGTATTTAGCTCACAATTTGTGGAGGTTTCAATTCATAATCATCTGGCTCCAAGTCAGGGTGGTGTGGCTGAGGGGCAACAGTTCATGGAAGCTGTGGCAGACACAAAAAGCAACAAAAACAAAAGGGAAGGAGCACAGATAGAAGATATTGTTCTGTCCTTATATTGTATGTAAGCCAAATGCATTTGGGTGTAGCACTCACACCCATAATTCTAGCATTGGACCGTGAGTCAGTCACAAACTCTAGAAATCAACCTCCATGACTGCATGAAGCTTTGGGAGGACATTTAAACACAAACCATAACACTAGGAATTCTGCTTTACTGGGGCCCATATACTTCCAGAAATTAGAATTCAGATTTAATCTCCCATAAATAACAGTTCATGTAGTATGAGAAGGTGAAGTATAATGAAAAGAATAGGTTGTTTGCCATCAAGAATGTGCATGAGTGTGCATGTGTGACCCTAGAATGGTCACTTACTGGCTTATAGGGCTCAAAGCAACCATGGAAATCAAGATAGATTTAAAAATCAGAGTTAACTAAGATGGCAAATAGGAAAATGATTGTGGATTTATAAATATTTTATATACTTATTACAGAAAATCATTTAGCAATAAACATCTTTGATGGTAATATTTGATAAAGATATAATTTTGTGTTTGTAAATAGTTCAATAAAATTTGGCTTATTTTTCTATTTAATGTTTATTAATAAACTATGGTCTATTTTAAGACATGCTGGGACAAAAAACTTACATAAGACTGAAATGTATAAATCCAAATATAGCTTAGGGCAAGATAGTTTGAAGTTCATGTTTTCCAACCTCTATGTAGGTGGAAACAATTTTATAGACAGCAGATTATCTGATCAAAAATAACTTGGAGTAATAATCTATAGTCAATAAGACAGTAACTGAAATTTGCACTCAAAATAAGAAGGAAATAAGAAGGAAAAGCATTTTCTATGCTTGTTTGGTCAACTTTTCCTTAATAAATGATAATCTTTTGCCTGTCTTTTATAATGGCCAAAAGCAAAGGAATTTCTAGAAAAGCAAGCAAGTAAAATAGAAACAGGAAAGTTTCATTTCCGGTAGAAACAAAGAACAAAAATAATTCAATTTACAAAGCTTGGCCAAGTTGAAATGGCTCTAGACAAAAATCTACAGGATATAAAGGAGAAAGAAAGTTGTTTAGAATATTGTAATGGGATGCAATTAAGGAAAAGAAAATGTAAGCTGAATATCAGAAACAATTTCCTAACAGTCTATTACAGTGTACATTAGTTTCCCCAGGGAAGAAATGGAAGCCTCATTGCTTCAGTCATTTAGAGCTAGACTGATTCCCAGAGGGTGTGGTGGCTGGGAAGGAAATGCTTATGAAGAGTCCTGACAGTCCGTCTAGGTTAATTTTATCACACAGTGAAATTCTGCTCCACGTGCCAGGAGGGATCTAAAATCATTGCAGTGGGGGAGTTCTGTCACTTTAGAGTGGATGGTTTACCTGGCCACAGATCTAGATTCTGCCGCTAGTGTCAGATCATGTTTGCTTCTAGGTAAATTCAGTGTGCTGAGTGCTAGGACACAATGGAAAGAGGGCCATGGATGGTGAAAAAATCTGAGTATGGCTGCAGCTTCTGCCATTCCTAAGCCACAGAGCTTGCTTTGGTCATCTAGAAGAAATGGACTAGTTCCTCCCCTTGACTTCACAGTTTCCTCCAAAGCCTGCTGAAGAGAGAGAGAGGTCCAGTGTGGGTGCTTGTCAGTCATGACCATTGCCTGCAAGACAGTGCTCCATTGAAGGTGCTTGGGAAACCAGTTTGTATTAGTTATTAATCCCTAGTAACCAAAGTGTTCTTTTCATTTCTACAGCATGTGGAACATTTCTTTTTAGTAGTCTTTAGTGGTTTCTAATTTATCCATTTTTTTCTTTCTTACCACAAAGATAAGACTTTGTTCTTCTTAAACACACCCATTTCCCTAACCCCAAGATTTTCCTGATACTTCAGGACCCAGCCAGCATTAATATAAAGTAGAATCTAAGCACTATGTAATGTAAGGCACCATTGTAACTCAAAAAGAAAATCATGCTGATCATAACTGTGACAGGATACTTCATCTCTTGGAATTTTTATTTTTTGCTTCTCCATATAAATTTCAATATTTTACTAGAACATAGTAATTATATAAAATATTAAGTTTCATCTCATAGTTTGAATTCACTCCCATTGTTCTGGTACCTTCCTTTATCCTCCTCTCATCTCCTTCCTGTTTTCTAATTCTCCTTCTACTGTCATGTAGTCTTGCCCCCACTCCTAATTCCACAGATTGGAGAAAATATGACATCTTTCTGAGTTTGGCTTATTTAGCTCACATAATAAACTCAGAAAATTGGAAAAATAAAAGGTAGTTTATATATACAACAGAGTGTTACTAGGTCATAAAAAGGGAAATCATGTATCTGTAGGAAAATGGGTGGAACCACAGACTGTCATACTAGGTAAAATAATCCAGAAGCAGGGAAAGACTCATTATTGTGGTAGAGAATTAACCAGTTACATCCTAGTGAGTGTCTTGAAACTGATGGAGTAAGTTGTCATACTCTTAAACAATTTCACATTTGCAGTGCAACTTTTTCTATATTTCCTCAAAACTTAGGAGTTGTTAATACCAATCCAAAGTTTAGAAAAATATGGTCTCATGTGCCATGCCTTTCGTTAAAGATTTTCAATGATGGACTCAGGTTTTCTCAGGAGCTGGGTTAACCCCTGTTCTGCAAAATTCGTTGTTCACACTTTGCTGCAACAAAAACAGAAGAGCACATTTAATCTCTCAGAGTCCTTCTTCTGTAAGTCCAACAAATCATTCTGTTTCTGCTTTCAAGAAAATGAGTAATTTCACTCATGCCTTTGAGGATGGCTATTTGCTTCTGGACTAGTCAGTGTACATGTCGCTGCACGATTTCTGTGCCTTGTCCAATGGCAATAACATTTCATTTCAGTACAGACTCCTGCTGTAACTTCTGAAGACATTTTAAATGGCAATTAAAAAGCAACAGTTGCAGAATAAACATGACCCAATTTAAGTGGCCATGCTAATAGCCATGACCACATTAGTTTATGTGTAGAAAAGGGTAACTGGCACGTGGTAGAGAGTGGCAGGAAGATGGGCAAAACCAGATTTTCTGGAAACTCCTTGAGCCTTCCATTCTTGTGACATTTTTACCTCAGGCCTCATTCACCTCAGCTGGAAAATTTCACTTGTCCTTGAGGGAAAGGTAAGTTGTTGAGAAATAATCACAGGTAGCTTCTCTCAAAAGAAACTACAGGTCTCCAAGGTGTTCCTCCTCATGTAAGCATCCTTTGTGGTGAAATCCACAAGTTAGAGCATTTGAAACCTTCTTGCCATTTTCAGAATTTGTGTTGCTCTGTCAAGGGGACTATCCCCAAGCCCCCATCCTATAAATGTACTTCCTTCCATGATCATTTCCAAGCAATTCCTCCAGAGACTTTCTGAAAAAAAACCACCTTCCATTCTTCCAGATAGCCTCATGCATTTTAACAAATGTCAATTTCAAAATGAATTCTTGTCTTTTAAGGTGTTAAACTATGAAAAAATATGTGTCTTGTAAATTAGTATAATGACTTATCAATCAAAATAAGTCCTTTCTCTTATCCTTTACTGTCTAGTCAATGACTATTGCTGTATCATCAATGATGTTTGGGTTTCTTTTCCCTTCTAGGGTCAATCTCTAATGATGGCAGGATTAGTGTAAAACAGTTTTTTGTACGCATGTGTGTAACTTTTAAAAGTTGCCAGCATTACAAAGGAATATGTATGCTCTTAGCCCTGTAAGTCTGCACCCCTTTTTCCCAGTGCATGAATAACTATTGAGCACTACTGTGCACTGTACTGAATGTCAGTCTCAGAGAGCTCAGTGAAGATAGGCATGGCACTTGGGCTCTTGCCAAGTCTCTCTGGCATGGTGATCACCTATTTGATGGCCCAGAGAGCTTGAGTGCCACCAACACATGGACTCCAGCACAAATTGAGTAACTGCCCTGCATCACAGACATTTTGGCTTGTATGGTGTGTGTGTGTGTGTGTGTGTGTGTGTGTGTGTGTGTGTGTGCATGTGTGTCCAGATTAGGAGATGCAAATGCACCCAAAATTTTAGTGGAAAGGTAGATGATCTTTTGGAGAAAGCGATGGGGATCATGTGTTGTCGTGTGAGGGCTCCATACCGCATCAGGCCTTCTGTGGAACCGAAAGAGCCAAGTTTCAAGTCAGTAGAATAATTTTTCTGGGTTCTGCGCACATTAAAAAAATAAATGGATAGAAACAACTGTTTAAACTTACTGGAAAAGTACTTTTAAGTGACCATAAACCATTCAAACCCATCAAACCATTCTAAATTTGAGAAGGGTAAGCAAATTACTGGTGGAATGTTTAGTTAGCATTTATTGCTACTTTTCCATGATTCACTTTTAGTGATACCACCGAGCTGTGCTCTTGCTATCACATGTGCACTTTATAGCATATTCAGTGCTCTTGTAAACCAACACATAAGGCTCATTTATACCCATGCTGTGACACGTGGCACATAATTTACCCATCTCAAACAATTATAGGGGCTTATCACTGCTTCTGTGTGTAGGTCTGTTATGCTATTCCTTTATAACAGGCTTACACTTTCTGTATTAAGTATCTTACAGCTCAAATCATGGAAGAAGCTGATTAACCGATATAAGTAATATATTAGCACAGGCTCTAAAACTATGTCTCTGACTACTTATTGTCTCAATATTCTTAAGGTTTCCAAGAATTTAAAATGAGCAAATATCCATCCATATTTTTGTGCATTTACTGAATTCCAGTTAGATAAGCAGTTGATATTCATTGCATCATTGAAAGACTATATCGAATTTAAAGAATTAGATATAGAAAGCTCTTATTTCCCTTGGTTCCTGCAGCTATCTTGTCCAAGTTCCTGTGCTCATGTAGCTTATTTTAAAGTGTGAGCTCCTTTCTTCTAAGGTTACGGTATGATGCTTAATTTTATGTGGCAGCTTCACTAGGCTATCATATCCAACATTCATCAAACATGCATCAGGGTTTATTCCGTGGAATTATTTTGTAGATGTGATTAAAATCTATAATCAGTTGATTAATTTGATAATCATGTGAGCCTCATCTGACGAGTTAAAGTCCTAAGAACAAACAGAGTCTTCCTGAGAAAAAAACGGATTGTAACTCAAGACTAACAAGCAAAACTGCACCGTTCCCAGCAGGCTGGCTGTAGCATGTATTCAAGCCCATGTTTGCAGCTTGCTGGCCTGCTCTGCATATTTGACTACTGGTTTAACTCTGACAGTTTCATAAACCAATTTCTTAAAATGAGTCCTGTTGTAAGAT
The DNA here is from genome assembly GCF_034190915.1 of Cavia porcellus. Classification (NCBI taxonomy): domain Eukaryota; kingdom Metazoa; phylum Chordata; class Mammalia; order Rodentia; family Caviidae; genus Cavia; species Cavia porcellus. The sequence continues at coordinate 4,280,545 of NW_026947493.1, forward strand.
TCACACACCCATCTGGTGCTGCTGCTCTGTGGTTATGACCAACACAGCAGACAAAGATGTGTTCCTGACTATGAGAGTAGAGATAAAAAGCTTGGAACCCAGATTTTGTAATTAGATTATCATACTAGCAGTTCCCATTCTTTGTAAGTCTTAGATCTTCTCACTAGTTTCATTATACAGTCTATCTCATGTTCTCTCATTCGGCCCAACTTGCCGTAAGAAGCACAAATCCATTTCCACGTACTAATATGTGGAAATACAAATCCATTTCCATGTACTGACTATACTATATATTTTTGCTGCTACTTATGATAGGCATCATTAATTGAATGAATAATAAGATGACTTTAGGTATATTTAGATATGAAACAAGTAGTTTATCTGTTATGTTCATATATTGTTTATGTTCATATAGGTCTAAATAAGTGTCCCAATTTCCATAGGCAACACTTTTAGTGTTTTATTTATGAAGTAAAAGCTTACAACCATTCCTCATTGTAAAACCTGGAGGTGTCTGCCCCCTGGGACTCCCGTCTTAGTGCTGCTTTCTGAAGCAGAGAAAACCTTTTATATTCATTGAAATATTATGGGTAATGATCCTTAAAAATTTTAGCCAGTCTAATGAGTGCCTCCCAAGGAAGGAAGCAGTGACAGTTGGAAAAATTGACTACTTTGATATCCCATTGATTAATGCTGCTACAACAGGAACAGACAACAGGAAGATAATTTCTAATACTAAATTAGCTCTGTGAAAGCCAGTCCATTGACTCATATTCTATTCAAAGCAGCACAACTGCTGCTCTTCATATATGACAGAATGCCCAACTATTGCTGATATAGTTTCAGACATATGTTGCATATTTTAGTCACAAGAAGTGCAAAGGAAAGTCAGGAGTTCTGAATTGTATTTGAGCCCTTCTGGCAGAATGAATACTGATTCCATATGCATTTCAGAAGATTATGTTTTACAAGTGAAGTGATAAATATAATGTATTAAAAAAGGTAGGAAATCTTAAAATTAAAGGTTTCAGGGTGGAAGGTGCAATATGCCTGCAATCACAGGGTGTTTTTTTTGTTTGTTTGTTTTGTATTGTTTTGTTTTTTGTCTTTTACTTTTTTATCGGTACCAGGGATCGAACTCAAGACTGCCTGCTTGCAAGGCGGGCGCTTATGCCGTTGAGCTAAATCCCCAGCCCCAATCATAGGTTTTGAAAAAAGACCTTTCTGATAACTTAAATGTGCATACAATAGAACAGAACAGTTTTTAAAATTACTCAGGGAAAAAAAATAGCCATTAAGGATTCTGGTTAAGAAGCCTTGACTATTAATGCGAAAAAGTTATTAAAATTTCTAAAGTAGAAGCATTATAATAATCTAGAGAGGTTTATGATTTTTCCATTTTGTTTCTTGAACTGAACACTATGACAGTTCCTTTGCATTAAAATGCCATCAAGGCTGGCTGCATTGTCCTGTGACCTGTGCTGTTCCAAGAGGTCCCTTGCTCAGCAGGGCCCCACACTTGATTTACAGCTCTGTTGGAAATATAGGGAGACTTTTAATGGTGTTGTCTGAACTTGTATTTTGTAGGTGTGTTTTGAGGGGCTAGTGGAGCACACGCATAAGCAATGGTGACATGAACATATAAATGTGGGACCTTACTCCTTGTAGCTCCCATCCCATAAAATGTTCATGATCCCCCATGAGTGCAAGACTCTTTTTTTTTTGTCCTGGAAATTGAACCCACATACTTTCACTTGGCTACACACATTTCAATACAACCCCCCTCAACTGTTATCTCGATTTTAAGTTGAGACAGTGTCTCTTGGAGTTGATAATTTGCCCATGTGCCGGGCTTATATTCATGATTTTTTTGCCTAAGCCTACCAGAGTGCTGGGATTACAGGCACACGTCATCATACCCTGCTAACCACAGAATTTCTGTGGGCTCATCGAGAGCTGAAGTTCAGAAAGGCACAAAGTCACGTATCTCAATAATAAGTAGGGGAGGCCATGGTTTCCTCTTGAACCAGAATGTGCTCTGCATGCAGAAAGAGGGCAAGGGTGTTCTAAGAAACACTGATGACCATGAAACCTGCCCTGTCCTTTCTTCCGCTGTGACCTTCACAAATTAATTGGACAACTAGAACAAAAAGGAGATAAAAAGGCAAGACAAGAGCAATTGATGATTCCTTCCCTACTCAACAGTAAGCCTGAAATAGACAGTATTGTTAGAGCTACTGCACACCAAGAAATGGAATAAAAACAGGTAAGTTGATTTATGGTCATCAAATGAAAACTGCAAAACAAATGCAAATGAGAACTATGCAAATAACACATGCCATTACAGTGACTCTACTCAAATGGTTAAATGAGCTTATATTCAGATTTATAGGTGGCGTTGGACAACAAAAGTTAATATGCTAATGATTTAATTTTTCATGACTTAGAATGACAATAAACAAAAATGAAATAAAAATCCAAAATGCTATTACAAGTCATGAGAAAGATCATGAACACAGGAGAAAGAAGTAACTTTTAGCACCTTATACAGCAGCGTTATTTTCATGCTTTTTGAGCAAGGGATCTCACTGTTTCATTTTTCACAAAGTCTCACAATTATGCAGCTGACCCTGAATGTCATCAACTCTCTTTTCATGCCTCATCGTTCTTTTGGCTAACCCAGAGTTTCCAGCAGAGGTTCTTTTTGGCTTTCATATGAATTCTTTCCTGTTGGTTCCAGTCCAATTGCCCATTCTGTTCTCACATATTCAAGGCTTTGTTACTTGTTTTGTTTGATTTTTCTATCCACCTACATATAGGATATTGTATTTAATTTTTAAAATTTTAATAGTATAAATGCAATATGTATATGCACAGCTTCCCATGATGAATGTATTCACTATGTATCACAAACATATACTAGTGAAAATCTATAACAAAATAGGTACAAACAGGAAAGATAATATAATATTCCCTAGTAGCAAAATTCATTCATTGGTCCTAGTGATTGGAACAATAGAAGCAAAATTTGTCAAAATAAAATTAAACATCAAGCTAGCTCTCCTCATTTTGGCAGGTTATCTAATTGTACTTCAAAAAGACCTTTTACTCCAATTCTGTTTTTCTCTGCTAGAAGATATTTTTTTCTTTTCTTTCTCTTCCATTTAGATTTTTTCTAAGATGTGTAAGAATTTTCTTCACAACAATTTGGAATATACCGATGGAACACACGTGACTGTTGATTGTCTCATATTCAATCACCAACTAATTATATGCATGAAGTGTTATTCAGTAGTTTTCCAGTTGAGCACACCAACCTATCATACTAATATTTAAGGAGAACTAATATAGGTTTTTCTATTTTAGTTGACTGAAACACCCTCCAAAATATTTGCAAATATTAATATGTATGTGCCTTTGCATTGTAACTTGATATCTGCTGACTGCATGCATATACTCTTCCTGTCTGTTTTCCTATTACGTATGTATATATATATATATACATATTACGTATGTATAATATATATATATATATTTCTCTTTATTTATACAAAAGTGAAATAGGCCCCGATTGTCTAAGTGTTACTTAGCAGGTTACTATCAGCTAGATAAATAAGAAATGAAGTTTATTAATGATGAACAGCTGAAGCTACTAAAGTTGCTACTCAGGATCCAAGGCAGATTGGTTCCAGGTCTCCCAGATACCAAAATTCACAGATCTCAAGTCTCTTGTATAAAGTGACATGGTTATCTCCATATAACCTACACTCAACCTCCTGCACACTCTACATCTCTAGGTTACTTATGATACATAATCCTATGCAAATGCTATGTAAATAGTTGTTATACTCTACTTCTTAGGGAATAATGATGAAAGAAGTCTGTCCCTGTTCAATTTAGGTTATATTATTTGAAATATTTTTGAACCACAATTGGTTGAATCCATGGCTGTGGAGCTAACAGGTAAGGAGCACTGATGAGTGCGCTCTAGAAATGCAAAGTTCCCTTACTAGACATCTGAACAATTTTTTTAAAAAGAAAAAAAATTTCAAACATACCAGTTGTATAGTCTTGAACAAATTGCTTAACTACTAAGCAACTACCACCTTCTTCATTTGTAAAATAAAGTTGATAGTATAGAACTAAACTGCTATTGGAGGCCTTGTACCAAACACACTTTACCTCTTAATACGTGGTATTACTGTTGTCGCTGTTGTTGTTTTGTCACGTACAGCTGATGCCCCAAACCCGTGCCCACCTTCTTATGAACCAGCAGAGGCTGCCTTCGGAATGGAAGCAGTGCTGTGCTGAGGTGCAGTGCTGTGCTGAGTCTTAGCAATAGGAGCAATCTTGTTGCTGGCTCTGAATTTCCCAGTGCTTTGTAGGGTGCACAGCTGCAGGCCCAGGAAGGACAGCAAGAGCTAAGTAAGCAGCTCTCTGAGGAGGGGTAGGGAAGGTATCTGATTACCTTACACACGGTGAGGGCTGGGCTCACCCCCCCCCCCCCCCCGCTTTGAAAGTCGGTCTGATGAAGCAGCCTATTTCATGGGGCAGAGGAGAGGATCCTGGGAACATCCCCAGGGGAGCCCGGAGCGCCAAGGTCAGTGTGTACAGTGACACACTGGAGCAGGAGGCTGGGGCCCTGCCCTTCAGCTCCTGCCTAGAAACCCGAAGCAGCAGGATGGGTAGGGGAATCACTCCAGTAACATCTTTCAGGGTCTTTCAGATAGATAATTTTGCCCTGCATGAACCCTTGCTATAGTACATAGAGAATAGGAAACTGGTAAAAATGATTATAAGGAAAAATTCAATTATTTCTGCTCTGTCTTCTGAATAAATTTAGATGATTTTCCTGGGGGTGGGATGGAATACAATCTTTTAGAAATTTCAAAATGGCCTGGCTAGGCTTACTTCGTTTGAACAATTTCACAGCATGGATGAGCCGGTCTCATCCAAGGCAGCTATGCAGCTGGCAGTATTGGGGAAGATGGTCAGGTTTCTCACACTGGTGAGAGTGTTTCTTGCCTCGGGTGTAGAGGTCAGAGATGCCACCACACATCTTAGGAGGAGAGGATCTTGCAAGGACCAGGATCCTCCCCACCCTTCAAAGGATGATCCAAAGATGCTGACCTATTCACAAAAGATTTCAGATGTGTCCATTAAGAATGTGAAGAGCCTTCTTCAAATACATTTAATCAATTATTTATAACTATTACTCCTACTACACAGGCTTCTACTTGTGACAAAATTAGTGCTGAAGTTCAGGCTCTTGATAGCTTCTTGAAATGATATCCGTTTAAAGATGGTTTTGGTTACACGGCTATCACTGAGAGCAAATTTTAACATCCAGTAAATGTTTGAAGTAACACAGATAGTGAGACAGCCCTAGTGTTATAAAAGGCTTCTCCTATTCTAGCTAATGAAAAATTTTTGTCATTATTTTCCCAACTTTATTGCTTTAGAATCTCATACCCTTAGGTTAAGTAAAGATTTGAAAATCTATTTTGACTTTATCTATTGTCATAAATATTTTGTATTAAGTAGATGTGTAGTAGATTGCTTTTCAGCCAACAAAATAGTAGATTTGCCATAATCTCATGAAGACTTGGAATCATAACCCCAAGCATGAGAGAAAGTTGAGTTTGTTAAAGAACTTACAGTGTTAACAAATACACACATATTTGGGCACATGATTTCATGATTTTTTTTTAAATGTTCTCTCCATTTTTGTACTTTGCTCTGCTTCTGGAAAAATATCTTATTTTAGTCTTCTTTAAAAATTTATGATGCCAAACTAAATGTAACTGCTTCTAGTAAGAAGCCGGACTGCATTCACCATTAATTATTTTATGACCCTGGAGTCATTTTCTCAGAACTTTGTATAATGGAAATTATAATAAGGACTAAATAAGATTATGCAGCAAAAAGTGTTTCACCCCCTACCTGGCTCAGAATGAGGTTCTCAGTAACGGGGCATTATTTTTCCCTCTCTACTCTTGAATTCTTGATCCATTAGAAGTGCTTGTAGCGGTTCATGGTTTATAGGCACCATCCATATTTTAAAAGAAGGCATAGATCCCACTTATCCTTATTTGAATTTATTAGTTTTTACAATATTAGTTTTAAGTACTCTGCTCATTAGACACAAATGATTTAATTGTCTGGACATGCTTCAGATTAAGCAGCAGAGTAAGAAAAACAGACTTACTTTAAAAAACAAATTGGAATCCTGAAACCTGAATTGATATTTTAAACAAAGGGAGAGGGAAACCCCACTTTAAATTCTAAAGGTTTTTTCTTTGTTATCAGTTTGAGATGCAATAGTTTTCCTGCTTTATGTTTGTAAGACAGGATGGGCTGTGATGTTACCAAGCCCACTGGAATCCTATCAGAAAATATTTATTTGTATTGTTGACTTCCTGGGTAATTCATCCTTCTAGCAAGGATATAGTTAAGTAGGAAATTCAGGAAAATGTCTTCCTTTTTAGACTGTAAATCACCACTTTACTATCATTGGAAGTCGTGTGAAGTCATGCAAGGCAGGGTAAATGAAGAGAAGCCAGCCTGTCTTAGCCTGTTTCATGAAGATCTGATGATATGCCCACTTCATTACTCAAGATGCTTTTGTTACCAAGAAAGAAGAACATTGAGAGAGGTAGGTACTCAATGTCTGCCTAAAAGTAGACATGAGTCTCTTCCAACAGATACATAGCAACAGACTAAATAGAACCCACCAGCTGTTAATTTGTTAATTTAGAAAAGCAAGAATATCATGTTTTTTTTGCAGTCCAGATTTCTGTGATTTAAGCATTAACCCATCGTATTTTCAAGTGATAGCTAACAATATGCAAAAATCCACTACTATTCACAAACCTTTGAAAGTTCTAACCTCATTTAACAGATAAAATAAAGGCAGTTTACTCACAACCTTTTAAAGAAGCTGAAAGAATTTTTCACTTAAGGTGAATAGCTTCAAAGACATATGTGTCTTTCTAGTGTAAAACAGCATCCTACCCAGAGAGAACTATGTTAGAAGAAAGCTTGGGGACTTGTCTAGATTAATTTCAGATCTGCCTTCAGTTCCAAAATGACCTCATGTACTTCACTTCATGGTCACCTTCTTGGCCCACTGTGATATGTGGACTGGAGATTGGCTGCCTTGAGATTTTGTTTTTACTTTTCGAGTATGCGAGTGACGTTTGCCTGTTCATCTGAAGAATGAAGTAAACTTGATTAGGTTTGTTCTCCATTTGGGAGCAGGAAATTAACTTGGAAAATGATTTAAATCTGTTGCCTGGGGAAGGATTTTTACTGCCCCAAGTTCAATAGTTCAATTTGACAGAAGCTTCTGCCAGATTTCTCATACATAGCTGTGTTTAAAAAAGGATGAAAACAAAGCTACTTTAAATTTCATTAACTCAATTCTTGTACCTGTCCAAGTCTGGTGATCTGTCAGACACAAAATACTGTCCCAGTAAACATTTCAAGTAGACGCATATTACTAGTTTCAAAGAAGAAGAAATACATGTACTTGCATATGAGTTAAAAGTCTTTGGGACTGTCATTTCATGTAATATTGGTATTTTGTATAATATGTTCTACATTTTTCTTTTGTTTGGACCACAAATATATGCCATGTAAGTCAGGAACTATGAAGACTGATAGAATTTTTAAGTTATTTTGACTTATTTCTGATGATACACATGATAATTATACTGAAAGGTCAAAGAGGGCAAGATATTCATATTAATACCTATTTCAATTTGTGTTTATGTGCAGGTAGATCTCAATTTTGGGTATTCATCTCTATTTATCACTGTGTCTCTATAGTTAACATTGGTGTAAACAATAGTCCCCATGAATGCTAACATCAAAAAGCCCTAACTGTGCAATACCCTCACACACACTGATATTGACAGGTGCCTGGTCTATTGCTATGTTGTTTCTTCTTAAAATCCTTCATCCAATGTCTTGAAATAAGATTCCTACTTTTCCTCAAAGCACTCACACCCATATGTTTTCCCTTCCCCGAAAGAGTAATTTCGTTTCTGCCTGGTGGATTGTAGTCATTGCACGCCAAATTAGGCTGTGGTAGCCAATGGCTCTTGGCCACTCCCCGCCAGCCAGCTGTCTATAAGCCCCCTCCCTCTCTCGTCTCAACTTTGTTTCCTGCTCCTGATATCTACTGGGAGTTGATGGATCTGCCTCTATGTGAGGTTGCCTCAGTCCATTTTCTGTTGCTAAGCATTCACATCATCACCAACTGGCTAAGTTTTAAAGACAAAGGGTTTCTTTGGCCCATGCTTCAAGACAGAGCTCAGGTGGAGTCCCATGATGTGTCAGGGGACCACATGATGGGGCATAGAGGGTGTCAAAAGACCCAGCTGAATTAGATTCATTGCAGACCCACTCCTCAGATAGTCCATTGCCCACTAATCCTAACCCTAATTAGGTTTTTGAGTTCCCACCTGGCTTCACCTTTTAATACTGTAGAATGAGGATTAAATTTTAACCTGTATTTTAGAGGAGACAACCCATATTAAAAGCCATAGCATTGTGTAATCATTGATGCATTGTGTCAACTTGAGAAATTTGGAAGTTTAATTAAGGAACTCATCAGGAAATCAGGGTCTTCAATTTGTAAACATCCTCACCCTGTGCAAAACAGGGCATGGAGATTTTGTGATGGCTACACCCCTACTGGGGGACTGGTAGCCTGCTTACAATATGAGGGAGGAAAAGAGGCTTGTTCTCCACCCCCCTTTTTTTGTTCTTGCTGTTTCTGCTGTCTTCTGCCACCTTGAACTGTTGCCCCTGTGCTATGCCCCCTGTCCCCACCTTGGAGCCTGTTGATTATTGACTGAAACCTCCACACACTATAAACTAAATAAGCCTTTCCTTCCTTAATTTTGGTTGTTGGGTGTCTATGACAGCAACAAGAAAGAAATAACAAAGACACAAGGATATCAGCAGAGGAAAAAGAGCAGAAATTGAGCCCTAGCATGCAAGCTAAATCTTTTGCCTATTAGTGATACCTGCTAGTAATGTATATCTCTTCCCATCATATTGAGTAGCCCAGATCAAACTGTGTGACCAAATTTAACATCAGTGGGGGGGGGTGCAGTTCTTTTACAAGGAGTGTTTTCACAAGGTAGAATCATGAATATTTTAAATAAGATTAAAATCAAAATTAAAATTGCAGTACACATTACATGATCCAGTATATACATGCACAGAAAAACTGATGCAGGAAACATACTAGGTACTTCATAAAGATTTACTGAATGAATATTGCTCTGTGGTGTACTCTGATATTTCTGATTGCATTCTGCATAAAGTACTTATAACAACCCACTATATTTTATATTTTATGATTACAATTTTAAAACATTCATTTAGCAAATGTGAGAACATGAAAGCAATATAATTTCAATCCTTCACTCTTTTTTTCACAAGAAAACATAACATACATTTGATGAACATTTTCTCTGTGCTAGGTGTGTGCTCACAGCATTGTTGTAAAATGATTATAGTGAACTGAACTAGTCATGGAAGAGGTCCAAGGTTATGATTTTCACAGATAATCTAATAGAAACATATGGCGATGCTCACATAAGAGAGGCAGATATGTGAACAGGGAGGCAGCCTTTGATGAAAAAGGTTTCCCCAAAGACATGATACTTATCTAGATCGTGATAAGAAGTCATAGAACTTTGAAATGCTACAATATTAAGACAATTCTCAGCAGCATGAATGTTGATGGCACATTTGAAAAAGCGAGGTATAGTTTAAAAGAGTCATAAATATTGGTGGGAAAATTAGGGCCTTTCACATCACCTATAAACTATTCTTCAGCTACTATGGTAGGTGTAGCAGGAACTCTTGGTCTGGGACCCTTAAACAGTCATGTGAAAGAAGAGCAGCAAAGCTGTAAGAATTTTGTTTTATAGATTAGATGTAAGGTTAACAAACTCCTTAACTCATACTGTTGTTATAGATGAGCTTTTTGTGTCTTCCACGGTACTGAGCTGATTTTTTCTTGTAAGTTTTCCCAGATGAGATCTGTCATTTACCAGTTCTTCAGGTATAAAACAAATCAACCTTGGCATTGTTGTCTATACAAATAAATTCATAGCAGTTAACTTCACATCATTTGGGAAATATGGGAGCATGTAACTTGTAAACATCTAAACATAAGAAAGCTAAGCCATGGTTCTCTGGGATAATACTGAGGCCAGCATCACTATGTTCCTGAAGGATTTCCCCAAGGCATGCAAGATGGGCACTGCTGCATATTAGGAAAAATAAGAAGGAAAAAGGCCAGGAAGAATGAGCAAATTCACAGAGGCAAACCAAAGTTTTCTAGAAATTTTTCACCGAATTTGGCCCCTAACTCGTTAGTGAAAAGTCCAACTTCATATCAAATGGACAAGTCTAGTGTCAAAGGAAGCTGAAAAATAAAAATAAGTAAATAAATACATAGATAAAACTGCAATAGCCCTGGCCTAAATAAAATTAAATTTTCTTATAAGATACCATGGTCACATCTGTCTACCTAAACAGGCTCGCTCAGGGAATCAAATGAGGCAGTATCTTTAAAAGGGCATGATAATTTAAAAAAATCATTAATAAGTAAAAATTTTTAAAATAAGAAATGCATACATTGAAGCCTAGCTAACTAGCTGTCCCAAAATGTATATGACAATTCCAAGTACCAATTCAAAAACATACACATGGACACACATAATTATTTAGAAAAATTGGCTACTTGTCTAGATATACATTTGGTCATCTAAGTCTAAATGCTTTCATACTATTTACAGATAATGTATATTAGTTTATCATTAACTTTCACACATATTTAGATATAGCCATATCAAATACATACACATTAAAGTCACTGAAAAAGTAAAGATAATATCCCTTCTCTTAATTATATGCTACGAAGGACTCAAAATTTTTCACAACGTGATACCATGAATTCATTAGAGGACCTCACATCAAATTATTATTTACATGGTGATCTTATCTTTTCCAAAGATAATTTTAACTGTAACCTTGGAATATATACATTAATAAGGGTGGTAGATGTTCACATTTCCTACAAATTTTGCGGGCAATCTGGAGGGCTCACAGAGTTTTGAAAATCTGAGCAGAATGTGGCCCTGTCTGAAGGAGTCAAGAAGACCAGTGGAAGATTGGTCTTCCATTGGTAACCCTTCTTGGGTGTGTCATGGTACACACTGCTTCAATTATATAGTGATTATTCTATTAGCTGATGAGGATGGGACCTGGTCTAATGGGTTGAAAATGCAACAAGCAGTGTTTTTGTTAAATAATAGAGGGAAAAATAAATAAAAGCTTCCAGAAAAATGTCTTCTTTTCCCCACTGGAAATATTCAAGAGACAGAATCATTGCTGCTTTAATAGCTGACTTTCGAACATGATGGAAGAGATGCTTTATCTATATCTTATCTCTACTTCTGGACATTTATTTATTTCAGTTTTGCATTATTATTATTCCTTTCTAGAACAATTCACCAGTAACTTTTATATCATTACATTGTGATTAGAGCAAGACAGTGTTTGTGAAGACGGTAAATTAAAAAACACTGTAACAAAAATACAAACCAAAATAGTGCAAAATATTATGATCTAGGAGAGAAGAAAATGGTGCCTTGCTAGGAGGCTGGATGCAGAGTCTTTGCGGAGAAATCAGATCAGATGCTAGAATATGACAACATGGAGTGGACCAGATGAATGGATAACGATTCTTATTAACCAAGGCAGTAGCCAAAGGGAAAAATAAAACTAGAAGAGGAAGGGAAAGGAAGGAAAAGCACGGGTGGAGAGCTGAAGCCAGATGTGCTCACTAAGACCCGTTCTGCACTGTACGAGGCACACCCAGAGTATCCAAGATCACGCTGAGACCACAGCTGCTGATAACAGGAGTCAGCAAATCCCATGGGAGTATGCAGTGCACTGAGCAGTGGATCCAAGGGGAAGAGCTATATTGGCTCTTGGTGACTGCTGGAAATTGGGACCTGGGGCCCTGCTAGGCAGCCAGAGCCACCTGGCTGCGCTAGAGGAGACTGTGAGAAGCTCCTGAGCTCCGAAGCCAGACACCATGTAGTTTTCTGACAGATTTGCACTGTGCTGGGAATGCAGTAAAGTCTTGCGGCACAGTGTGCAGTGGACACAAGAGGAAGATCTGCATTGATTCCCGGTGAGTACTAGGGACTGGGTCCTGTGGCTGCTGTCACTGGCTGGAGGACATCTTGGAATTGGGCAGAGCCCAGCACTATGGCATCCTCAGTGACACAGAGAGGACTGGTATAGGACATCTTGGAGTCTGCAGAGCCCGGCGCCAGTGTGACATCAGATAGTCGCCCCTGGCACAGAGAGGTCTGGTGGAGGACATCTTGGAATTAGGCAGAACCCAGTGCTGCAGCAGTGTCAGTGTCACAGAGAGGACTGATGGAGGACATCTTGGAGTTGGGCCAGGCCTGCACTGCGGTGAGATCTGTCATCGAGCCCTGGTGCAGAGAGAATGGGCGGGATCTGCTGGGTCTGAGCTATGCCTCTGGTTGGGACATAATAAGCAGATACAAAATGGTCACAACTCTGTGAAGTCCATAAGGTACAGCCTAACTTGCAGATTGACTGGCACAGAGGCTCGAGGCTAGCCTGCACCATCCCTGCATCCCTGTCTGTACCTCAGATAACAGCAAATTGGGGAGGGCAGCAAAAACTCCAAGTCAGCATGCTTTGGAAAGACCCTAAGTAATAAGGAGAGGGCCAGAGACCCCCAGGACACACCAGTCTGAAAGAAAGCAGAAACATGACAAGAGAGAAATTTTTTAAAAATCTGCTGCCGAACCTGGGAAAATAAGCCCAGGAGAAGTAAATACAGAGGAGAATCAGTGCAGTAACCATCCAATACTAGACACAGCTTCAGCAGATATAAAAAAAAAAACCTTCATGACCTCATAGACAGATTTACAACTGTACTTCTGATCCAAGTGAGGCAAGATATAAAGAGATTAATTTAAAAATGACAAGTCCCTCCCAAGAGAACACAGATGGAAGAATGGAGGAACTCAGAAAAGAAAGAGAAACATCTGATGAAGAATTTAAACATAACCTAGAATACATGAAACAGATCCAAAGAGATTACCAGGAAACAAAACTCCATTGAAAAGTGGCAAAATGCCTTGACAGAAACTAAAGTTAGCCTTTTGAAACTTGAAGAGAGATTTATGATATATGATCATGAAAGAAAAGACCTCTTAAAAATAATGAGGATCCAGAAAGAAACAATTCAAAGGCCAGAAGATGACAAAAGGATACATAACTTAAGAATAAAGCATGTGAGTAAGGAAGCAGGAGTAACCAAAAATGAACTACAAAGAATATTCACAGTATATTAAAGGAAAATTTCCCAAGCATAGTAAAAAGAAATGATATCCAGATAAATGAGGCATAGAGAACTCAAGCCACCTACAACCAAAACAGATCTACACCCAGACATATAATAATCAAGATTCCAGAAATCCACCAAAAGAACAGAATATTAAAAGCACCCAGGGGAAAGAAGCAGATTACCTACAATGGAAAAAATTATCAAAATAACAACAGACTTAGCAACACAAACTCTCAAATCTAGAAGAACCTGGGGGGAAATAGTCCAAGCCCTGAAAGAAAATGATCTGCCACCAAGACTGATATACCCAGAAAACTCTCTCTCAAAATTAATGGAGAAATAAGATGTTTCCAAGACAAGGAGGAACTGTGGGAGTTCATGGCCACCAAACCAACCCTACAGAGAGTGCTGAAGACATTTCAGAGAGAGAGAGAGAGGAAAAATATCAGGATTGCAGCAACAGTGGCAGAGAGGCCCCAATGAATGGGGCAGACAGTGGAATGAGGGAGTAAGGTGGACAAATTAATGCAGTGAAGTAGAATAGCAGACATGAGGCAGAGATGGTAAGCTATAATCTTTAATATAGATAGCCTTGATACACTAAAATAAAAAAAAACAAACAAGCAGAGTAGATTAGGAGACAGGTTCCATCGAGATGCTCTGAATGGGAAATACACTCAACTTGAAGGAGTGTTAATAAACTGAAAGTCAAAGATGAGAAAGCAATGCTATATGTGACAGGAAATCAGAGAGAAATAGGGACAATTCATCCAGCAGCTGCAGATAGATTGAAAAGCCATGACACTTTTGGGCAGTGTAGAACTACACAGCTGGAAGGAAAGAAAACTGTATGACTTTAGTGAGTATAAGAGCACAGCTCAAGATCAAGCTCAGGGGTAAAAGGTTCAGCAACACTCAGATAGACAACTGGCTGGCCCTCTAATCTAAAAACTAAAGTAGCTAGTGAGACCCAAAACATACAAAGCATCCTGAGAAAGGGAAAAGTGAAAAATAGCCTAAAAGGGGAAGGCAGAGGTCATTGTTAATAGTGTATCAGGATTTAAAAGTCACAGTAGTCTTATCGCTTATTTAGTTTGATTTTATTTTGTTCCAGTCTGTCCATTCATATCAGATATGAGGGCACAAACATCTAACCCAAAAATATTAGGTTATACCATCATAACTATCCTTGATTTCCTATTAACTTAAACTGAAACCCTGTGTTACTTACATTGTCTTATTATGACTGATCTTATTTGAATCTGGTTTGTTAGACCACGGTTTTGCCTTGGTTGATTTTATTTGAATTTGGTATGCTTGATAGTATCAAGTCTAAAAGTAGAGGCAACTACTCTGAAGATGATAAGATGTAAAAAATATCCACACCGGTTTTGATTATTAACCACTCTCAAGTCCTACAATGTTTTCAAAGTTGTGATTTTATAAAAATAGCTATGTAATACTATGCTTAACTATATTAAGCCTGATGATGTGGACAAGTCTATTGAAAATAATAAGAGAAAGCATAGTAACTACGGTAGATCACTTAATATTGTGGTTTATGTGTCTTTTCCATTGCATGTTTTTCTAGGAATTTGTTTTGCTGTCTTGTTATGATCTGTTTTTCCCTATAATACAGAGAAGATAGATATACATGTAGAAATTCACACATGGGAAGAATTTTTTAAACTATTTATGGGAACAGATTATATAATGCAAGATGTAATGAACAGATACTCTGAAGAAGAGACATTAAGAAACCCAATGCTAATTCTGTAACATTATGATATAAAATCTAGCAACACTATTATTCACTGTTCAGAGTGATATTAGTCTCTTAAGTTCAATTTCAGCATACATAAAGATAAGGACAGCTACTATGAAGAGAATGAGAGACATTATGATAGTCATTATTGACTTCCCCAATGTCAGATCTTGAGGACCTAAAAAACCTGTATCATCCTGTAATGATTTCATTAGTTGTATAAAATGTGATATGTATTCAATGTGTGTGAAGTTGGGGACAACTATCTGGAAGAAAACTAGAGACAATAAGATAGACAGTGATGATGTCCAGTGGACTTGCTTTGAAATCTGTATTTCTTTAAATTGTTTCTTTATGAACTGTTTTGTTCTGTTTTGATATGTTTAATATTATCCTCTTTAAGATAAAAAACAAGTGTGTAGGACTGATAATCATATTACTAAGTTTTTGTTGGATCATTGAGCAGAACTGTTGGCAGTGTCACTATTTGAATATTACTTTATATGCTTTAATTTTGAAACCTGAACAACTATTTCTAAGATGACAATATGTAACTTATCAACTAGTGATTTCTTATTGCTTATTTTCTGTAATTCTATATTATTTCTATGCTTTTTTCTCCATGTTATTTTGTTTCTTTCTCTTTAAATAATATTAAAAATTATGTTCTTACTGTAACACAGAGTTCTGCACTAGTGCCAAAGCAGCATGCTCTAAGTACCATCCAAGGTCCCTGGGTGCCCCTGATATCTAGTACTACATGAGGTCAAAAAGTATTTTCACAATAATACGAGATCACTTGCCTTTTTCACCGTACTGACACTTGAAGTGATGGTATAAAACAACAGCTTTATAACTCTAACATCTTCACATGTACCAAGGCCTGGCACAGAAAAGTGTAGTTAGTGACTGTGTTTTCTAGCATTGTGTACTCTAAACACACACAAAAAAAGAACAGAGACCAGTTTATCCTACCAGTGTCCTTCATAAAGCACTCATTGCAAAATATTAGTTTTATGAAATCTTGATCTTTGAATGCACAACTTTTAAACATTCTCTATGAGATGTTGGGCAGAGCAGATGCTTAGAATACTTGTGCAATGCATCAAAGTCCCTGGTCGTGAAAATTCAAGCCCTGTAAACTCTACTAACTTTTCAGTTCACTCCATGCTTTCCTGAAAGCCAAACTGACAGAATGTGGTTCTAGGTCCTTGGGTATTCGGTAGTCATTTTCTCAAAAATTAATAAAATGAACATATGTCAAGGAAACAAGACTTACTTATAATATCATTGGCAATCAGTATGTTGCACTGAGAATTGAAATTGTTAAAAGTAATATTAACCAAGAAGAACTTATTTTTTCTGACTTTTCTGAGGAAATCAGGAGTGATAGTAATGAATGTAATTTTTATCTTTCTTTTCCTCTCTCTTTCCCTCTGACCTTTCTTCCTCCCTTCGCTCCTTTCTGTGGTGAGACTTGAACCTGGGGCCTCACTTATGTTAGCCATATACTCTGAGCTACCTGCCCAGGATGTGGTACTGCCTCTTACAGATCAGATAAACTGAACTACCACTTGTCAAGGTTTGGTTTAGAATCAAAGTATTCACAATCATCTGAAAAAGTTACTAAAATATTTCTCACCTTTTCCACTGCTTATCTTTATACAGCCAGATTTTCTTTGTATACTTCAACCAAAACAATATATAACAAAAGGAATACAGAGAAAACTGGAGGATCCAACTATCTCTTATTAAGTGTAGCACTAGATTTGTAAAGACAACACTACTCTTCTCATTACATTTCATTTGTTTTTAAAAATATAGTTATTGTTCATAAATAACATGTTTTAATTTTAACACATAATATATTAGTACTACTGGTAAATAGCTTAATATATAAGAAATTTCAAATTTTCTATTTTAATTTTGGATATGGTAAAAAATCGAGGTAATCACACAAGTAAATGCCATTTTGGGGTCTTCTATTAATTTTAAGACTATATAGGTGTCTGGGGTCCAAATATTAGTGAACTATGCCTACAGAGAAATGAATAAAACATTTTGCTTCACATTATACCATTATTTGACACAACTGAGAATTTGACTCATGGTTTTTGTTCTCCAGTATCCATTTTCATCATTTAGATAAGAAGACAACCTCCTTAAGCTCTCAGTGCTTTTTATTTTTTTATTTTTTATTTTTTTAAGAGTAGAATACATTTATTGAGAGAAAGAAAGCTCCTATTTGAGAGAGACAGAAGGGGTCCCGAGCGGGTTGCCCTCACAGTGCTTTTTAAATCTTAACAATCCCTAAGGTCAGTGTGTTTCTCATTGTGTTTCACATGATGATTATATTTTTTTCTTCTGAAATCTTATAGAAAGTCAAAAATGATGAGCCTTGGTATATTGGTGAACCCATTCTGGGCAGAAATAAAGATAAGAAACCAGTTGAAGGTGTTTGATGCTGCCTTAGCACTGCCTACCAGCCTGGCATTGCTACTCACGGTGCTGGCCCTGGGGGAGCTGCACAAAGCTGTCATCCTGAGTGATAGACACTGACTCCAAACTACCTTAAGCCCTTAGTGGTCTGGTTTGATTTATCTCTTACTTTGTAAGAAAATATAATTCTATCTTCCACTATTTTTACCTAGGATTGTCTTTGGCAGTGGCACTGACAGTGTCTCTGAAAGTTAAGTCAATCTGTTTCTGAATCTCTGTCCAGCAATCAGACATTTGAGCTCTCAGAATATTGTGGAGAGAAGCTTTAAAAGAAATCTAGTAGGGCTGGGGATTTAGCTTAGCGGCATAAATGCCTACCTTGCAAGCGTGTGGGTCGTGATTTCAATCCTTGGTACCCCCCACCAAAAAATCTAGTGCACGATCCACTTTCTATTTTATATTTGACTATTCTGTAGATTATTTTACCTGCAAGGACTGTGAAGGTGAGTTCACCATGCTACTACTGAGAAATACTGGTTCTTGAACTCCAACTCCTGCCTGCCTTGGGAACTTGTTAGAAATGCAGAACCTAGACCTTGCTCTGTGGAATGATCGGTCAGAGTTGGTATATATTTTTCTTCTCCACTGATTTGGAAATTCACTATTATATATTACTACTGAATTAGTAAAGTATTAAAACACTGAAGTTCTGACTTCTGTGAATCACCCTCTGCCCCTTGGCAATAAAGGCTAACATAATTTACTATCATATAGTTCAAGAGCTTGACAGAGTAACTGGGCATTTTAGGGGAGGAATACATATAAAATATATTAGCAAATTTACAGAAGTTTAATTAAGTCTGTGTAAGGCAGCTAATCTATCTCTTCTAGGCTGCACTTTAGAATTATCTGGGAAATTTTTAAGAAACCCAGTCTAGGATAGTTGGTTCAGCATTATTCTATGTGTTAAGATTTTTAAAAACTCTTAAAATGAAGCAAAACAACAATTGAGAGTCAGTGTTATAGAAAACGGCAAAGCCAACAATAGCCCTGCCTTGGCTTCCTCGCTGTAAGCATCTATGTAAGCAGGCACCAAGGATGAGCTTGGTGTTTTCTGAGGCCCTAAAGTTCACTTGTGTGTTAGTTTTTAACCTGCTTTTATGAAAGCAATGGGAAAATTAAACTGAAGTGACGAGGTTATACTGTCAAATAAGTTATATAAAGTTTAGTAAATAGGAACCCAACTTTCATTCTGAAACTGTGATTTGCAGTCCTCCAGGACTCTGTCCAGGTGCTGATTGGGAGCTTTACTAAAGTTATTGCTTACTTTGGTGAAAGTAATAGCTTTGATTCAGGGCACCAAACTACAGTTTTGCCTACCAGCATCTTGATCTTTGTTGTTTCCAGATGTACACACTGCTCCTTGTTTAGTTACCAATATATAAATTACTTGTTTTGCTCAATGGTTCCAAAGATTTAATGCCCATTTTTTGTCTATGTGTGTGAAATTTTCAGAGATGTAATTTGTAATTACTATAAACCAAGTAAAATGATCAAAAGATAATGATTTTTTGTAAACTATAAGGAAACATTGTGCCCGTGGACCTCACACAAATGTTAGATTCCCATAAGATCTTCTGACATGGGATAATCAGTCACTAATTCTTCTTGCACATGTGTACAACCAGACTGTTGTATGAATTCAAAACTACACTTCTCTCTTCAGATCAAGTGGTAAAATCCATCAGCAGCCTGGAAAGATGTGATAAGTTTCTCCTGACCTTAGGCAAGGTCTGCTTCTACCCAGCAAGGCACAACTTGGGAGGGAACCCAATCATGGCTCTTTGGGTTTTGGCAGACAATGCAGCCGAGAGTGACCACAGCAATGTCTCTAATCTTCTCCAGGCTGGCTGTCAGCTCTTAACTGGTTCACAGGTACGCTTCTGGTTTAAGGACGAATAAAATAAATAAATAAATGATTTAAAAGTCCTTGTTGAAATTGAGGGATGAGATTTATCTTTTTCTTTCAGTCTACAGAAGGCTTGCAGTTGTACTTTCTCATCTGTTTAAAATGTAAATACATGTTTTTTTTTTAAATTGAGCATTTGACAGTACTGCAGCTTATGAATTTTTGTCTCAGAGGACAGAGTCTTTTTTTATTTTTTTTTTTTGAGAACTCATTCTTTGTAATGTGCACATTAGCAGAAATAACACCCCCATCTCGTGGTTTCTGTGGGAGGTCAGGAACCTAACTTTGGGGCACCTTGTTGTAAGTTCCAAAAGTACTTCCTGTCATAAGGAGATGGCAAATTTGTGATCCATTGAGTACATGTATTGGCTAATGTTGATGACCACCCCAGGTACCTCTTAAAATTAGAATAAATTATGCTGGACATATTGTTGAGTCTTTTTGCTTGAGGATTAGTTGCTGTTTGTGTTGGGAGTGTGTATCTGTGAGTAATGCCTATTTGACAATATACAGTTGTACAATTTCTGTCTTTCTAATCTCTTAGTGGATTATGTTATACCAATCCCTTTCTAGTTTAGTGTCCATTCAATAATAAAAGCATTTTCTTTCTTTGCTACTTTTGTAGAGAACATTTCTTATTTGGAAAGTTTTGTGTTTAAATACATTTCCACTGTACTGATTTCTCAATAGTCCTTCTCCTGTAGTATTGGAGCCTCACTGGTAACCTTCTAGTTCTAGATTGTAGCTATTTAGTGTTTGTTGCTTCAGCCTAAAAATGCTCAAATTTCAGCCATGTTTTCAGCTGGACTTTATTATTTTGTCACACGTGCTCTTGCTTGCCTTGGAGATTAATGAAGCACCTTCCAGCTGAGTCTGGGTCACTCCTGGAGTTGTGACCTTGGTTGACCTTGGACTCTATATCTGCTCCCTGGCCCCTTCCTCTCTGGCTCTTCTCTGCTTCTTGAGTGCCAGGGGTTTGCAGCTTTCTTCCACTGTGCCCCTCGGCTTTGGAGCCCATTCACTGGATCTGAAACTGCCTGCCAAAATGAGCCTTTTCTCCTTTAAATTGTGTATATTAGGTATTTGCTCACCCGCCATAGCTACTTTCTTGCTAGTAGACAATTTTTGCCAACCAATTTTCATGGGTTTCTTTTTCAGTGAGAGTGTGTTTTACAAATACTATCTATAAAATTCCATCTCCCCTTTATTCCTGAATTAGAAGGTATTTTTAAACCTTCTTAATTTAGATGTAAAAAAATAATTTTAAAAGTTCTCTGATTATTGCCTTACAGAGATTTCAGTAAATGTAAATTGCTAACGTTGAGCTGAATTTTAACTACGGAGACTGACCATTGCTATGGTATTATTAATATCTGTAGGATCCACTTAACCTATTAATAAATGGAGAGAGGTACAGACCTTGGAAATAAGAGTCACAGTTAATAGGGAATGGTCTTACAGGATCAAGAACAATTTCAGCCTTGGCTCTTTTTACCTCCTGAAAGACCTCTTTCTGAACAGCCTTGGAGTTGTACTTTTCAGCCAAAATTCATACAGAAAAATGCCTATTAAAATGGATTCTAAAGCTATTATTACTGGGACTGAGTCAGAGAAAATACATTATACAATGAGTGTTAGAGCCAAAAAAGGAATGGGATAGGTAATGTGAAACAAAGGTGCTCACTGCCTCATGCAAGTGAAAAAGAATTTTGAAGGTCATTTGCACATGAATAAAGACACTTCTCTACTACTGCCTGGTAAACTTTCAAAACACACAACATTAGCAGAATGAGAGTGTGCTTATGCCTTTGGACAGTAGGTTAGTATTATCTGATTTCCATGTGATGGTTATTAAATTTAGATCAAGCAGAAGGATTGTCTGTCTCTGTGATTACTGCCATACAATCATCAGCTTGAAAAAAAAATAAGTAATTGCCTGTTTTAAATACCTATATCAAATACTAAATAAATCTTTCTCAAAAAATAAAATACTATAATTGGTCCTTTCATGTATAGTACTTTAATAAACATAGTAATTCATTTAAATTCAACTTAATGAGCACTTTATTAGGCATCTATATGCATTTTCAAAGTGCTCTGAGTGCTATAAAGGAAATAGAAGGTATAGGCCCTGCCTTTACAAAAGCACAATATCAAAAAGGAATGGAAATAAACTGGACAAAAGTCCAGAAATAATTCTGTACTTTTCTTGGTATGGGATACAAGAGTAATATATCTTATGTCCTCTAGGTGGGACCAGTTTCACATGACTTACATTTACATGGTGGTTTTTCTTTTGCTTCTTCTGTTGCCCCAAATAATTGCTTGTCTATAACACTTTATAGTTCTTTAATAACAACCTTCCTCCCTTATATAAAATGTAGGTGACCAGGTTTCTTCCAAACCATAAAGCTGAAGTTAAAATGCCATCAATATTTGGGGACATCTCAGAGAAGAACAGTTCAGATATGAATTTTAAAAGAACAAAACATTAAGTAATGCTTGTTAAAACACCATAGGGAAGGCTTTATTAAGATCATTGTGATGCATATAGGGACCATTGCAATAGGTCCTTGCAACAGGAAATAGACATTGGCTTTAGCTCTGAATACAGCGTGGACAAACTGGAATTTATAGAAAAGGAGCAGGTTGGAGATCAGAATGTGGTATATTGCCAGGAGAAAACAACAGGGGCAAATGACACTGACTCAGCTGACCTAACAGGATTCTTGCTAAAGACAGACTAGAGTAATCAGATATCATCTGGGAGATGTTGGAGAATGAAGAACCCAATCAGAGAGAGAAAATCACCAGATGCACCAAGGGTATGTGATTCTTGCTAAACTGATTTAGCAAGGCACTTTGGTAAAGTCAGATTTTACAAGAAAGTGCAGAGATGAACCTAGGAGAATTTTAGGAACCTGACTAATCATTGGCCCAGCAAAGAATCTTTATCAATGTTCATTCCTGCTTGCTTTGCTTTATTAAAAGGAGGCTGCGATGAAAATCAACCTGACAAATTTGAGGGACTATGTGCAAAACGTTTTAACTCTAAATGAGGGCTCCGAATTAGACCTGACAGTTTCCCTTGGATGACAGGCTGCCTCTCATGGATACTTTGCAACTAAAAAAGGTCTTTTTCTTTGAGGCAATCAAGCAGTCTCCAGTAATTTATTCAAGGATCTAGGAACTGAGCCACAGCTGCAGGTGGTAGGGTGATTGGGAGGGAGGGGGTAAATGGGTCCTAGTATCCTACTTACTTATTAGAGTCTGCATTAGAGATGTGTTCAGCAAAGTTAGAGTAATGGCAGATATAAAAGAATAATTCAACTGAATGAGTTAAATGCTGAACTGAGCTAAGAGGAAATTTTTAGGTCCCCATGTCTGAGAGACAGCACAATCATCAATGGCAATGGTTCAAAACTGTGCCCTGATAATGCATATCACCTTCTTCCCAGAAGCCCCTATACCTTCTCCCTCCCAAAAGTATGTGTGCCAAAGCTCAGGCATGTAAAGGTTTACCCAACCCCCTGCACTCTCATAAAATAAATCAGCTCACATCAGTCCCCAGAGCCCTACCCCCATCAGAGCCTATATCAGGCAGAACCTATGGTTTGTTTGTAGGAGAGCCGCCACAGCCTTCTCTGTGGTGACTCCCTCTGTGTCCCCCCTCATTAAACTTTCTTATCTACTTGCCTGCTCTCTTTAATATTCTGAACTGCTCTAGATTGAGCACAAATCACTCAGTCAGAAATTGCTGGAAGATTTTAGGGTGAAGATTGGTGATTTTGATTATTATGTCCAGGCATGGACAGCTAGCCATGCATGTCGTGACACAGCTGTGCTGGAACATATACCTTCTGGGGATCCTAAACCTAGTATCTTTAAGAAGCTAAAGAAACAGTTTAAAATAAAAGAAGACAATTTATTTGAAGGTGGGGAAGGGAGGAAGAAACAGAAAACACATGTTGGATGAGTGGGTAGAAGTATTAAAAAATGAGTAACTTGTGGATTCTTGCCCACAGCTCCTGTTTATTAACACCCTTATCCCTTGTGGCTCCTGGAATCTGATTTGCTCCCTGACTTATCTTTCATCCAACTCTGAATTTCTTCTGGCTCTGACCTTTTTTTGGTAAAGGGTAAGATTATGGATGTGTCACGGTTTATGTTGGTGGCCCCCAGGCCTCATGCATTTGCGTTGTGCATTTGTGATTGGTTCATTGCCTAGTGCTTGGATTGGGGGTGTGAGTGTTCCCTGGCCTAGAGGTGGAGCCAGGATGTGATGTAATGGCAGGAAGAAGGTATGTCTTGTTCTCTTGCGGGTTTCTGTTTTGCTGTTTGCAGCCACCATGAACTGCGCCCCTGGTATGCTACCCTGCCTTGGAGCCAACTGAGTATGGATTGAAACCTCCAAAAACTAAGAAATAAATCTTTCCTTTCCCAACTTGGTGCATCAGGTATTTTGTCTCAGCAATGAGTAAAAAGTAACTAAGACAGGATGGGAACCTTATGGACAAGTAGTTTAAATTCAAGGATTAAGTAAAATTGTTCTTATTTAAGAACTTCCTGCTCCTGAGTTTCTTCTGCTTCTTTGCCTTTGTCTTTCTAATGGGCCCAGTCTAGCTGTTTTTGCCTTTCTAATTATTAGAGTCTAGCTGCAGAGGTCAAAGCTGCCTAACAAGCTTAATGAGGTTTTCATCATACCTCTTTCCCACCTACAGATCCCTCTGTTTCCTACATGATGAAGCCATTGTATTTGTTAATTATCTCCTACTGAAATTAGGTTATGTTATGGTTTAGATAGAGAGTACCTGACCTCTCCCCCATTCCCAAGGAAAAAATCTCTTATCAACCCAGAGGGAGCACTTCTGGAAGATGATTGAATTGTAGAGGTGCAGTAATTATCAGTGGATTTATCCACTAATGAATGCAGTAGCCAAGTATACTGTTAGGAGATAGATCACTTGGGTACATGATCTGCAAGGATGTAACTCCCTCCTTGGATGTTTCTTTCTCTCTATCTGCTTCCTGGATGCCGTAATATAAGCAGGTTTGGGTCTACTGTGCTCCTCTGCCATACTATTTCTCTGCATTGGAGCTGGCTGACTA
Source organism: Cavia porcellus (assembly GCF_034190915.1). Lineage (NCBI taxonomy): Eukaryota > Metazoa > Chordata > Mammalia > Rodentia > Caviidae > Cavia > Cavia porcellus. The sequence continues at coordinate 4,305,250 of NW_026947493.1, forward strand.
TGGACTTAATGTTCTAAAAACTGTAAACCAACATAAACCTCTTTTTTCATGTGTCAAAAGTTACTGAGAAAAAATTTGGTGCCAAGAATAGGATTGCTACCTATGTAGTTCATAGCCTTTGGATCTGGTTCACAGGAGAACTCTGGAAAGGTTTGGAGATACAGGGTAGAGAAGCTATGGAAGTAGAGTAAGTGAAACTGAATGGGAGATTCTGGGATCTCAAAAGACCAGAATGCTGATACAAAAGCAGACAGTGAAGACCAGGCTCAGTAGGTTCCAGTTGGGAACAAGGATCACACTGGCAGTTGGCCTGGGTAGAAAATTTGTCTGTATTTCACCCATGTCCTAACACTTTGTGAGAGACTCAGATAAAGGGTGTACGACTAATTAATCTGTCAGGGGAACTTTGAGGAGGCCCAACATTCAGACTGTGACATGAGTACTACTAGTTGCTTTTAGGCTTATCTATCATGAGTATAAGGACCAAAAAACAAAGATGACTAGTTTGAAACATTTTGCCAGTAGCTAGAAATTAAATGTCTATAAATTTGGGACCTGTAAACTTGGGTCTGGTAAAGTTAGTGCCAAATAGAGTTTGTTGGCTGAAAACATTAGCAATGAAAGGAGCCAAATACTTTACATCAGGGCAATAGGAAAATGTCTTCGGCAATAGGAAGTCCCAGAAATCTACAAGACTCCACCCATTGCAGGGTGCAAAACTGTAGTAACTTCATTTGAGAAGAGAGCCCTTGGGCACTCTGCCTGAAAGGGCTTATCTAGGGAACTAGTTCCCTAGGATTCTTTGCACAGTGCTCAGCCACTGAAGTACACAGAGAGGCTTTTGCAACCATAGTCCCCTATATGGACTGGCTACCGCATAAGCTAGTGGAAAACCTTGGCATCATCTATGTGCTGCTGGTTTTTCAGGCATGCAGAATGCAAGAGTTATATGGCCATGGAGGCTTCCACTCTGATCTTAGAAGAAGGCCTGAGAAGCCACAGTGTCTCTTCAGAGAGAAGTACATAGAGCTGTGAGGGTGAAACCAAACTTGTAGTGGAAGATCTGCCGTGTGCCCACCACTGCCACTAGAAAGCTCACTTCCTGTGAGCAGCCTACATGAGCAGGGGGATGCAGCCAGAACTGTCCCTGTGCACCATCTGCTGCTGCTGGAAAGCTTGCCTCCCTTAGGTAACCAGCACAGGCAGAGAAAAACAACCAGGTATGCCCCATGCACCCACAGGCCACTATTGGAGACTTGCTTCTTTGAGGTAGTCAGTATCCATCAGAAGAATCAGACAAACACACTCCTGTGTGCTGCTTTGTACCTCCCAGTGTAGGCATACAGACTGAGAGAAAAAATACCCCTGGTCATTGGGGAAGTCTCAGTGTAGCTGCAGGGGTCTGGAGAACCCTGCCCTATGCCTTGCTACCTCCCTGGGAACCTGGGTTCAAAGAAAACCAGGTCCCTGGCTCATTCTCCTGCACCACAGAGGAGCAGGCAATGTGGGACCCCACAGCTGGCTTGTTGGGAAGAACCCAGGAAAATGTTAAGATGGAAGAGTCAAAGGCAGTTTCAGACCTCCAGCTCACACAGAACAAGTCTGGGAGATATGCACATGGAAGAAAATGGAGATCATACCTGAAATCTGCAAGAGGATAGAAACTAAAGAAACAAGTTTGTGGAGCTGTAAAAGTAATCAGATCAGAAATAATATCTCAGATAAAGAAGAAATCACAAACATAATGAAAGAATTGCTGAGTATATCAAAAGAAGACATAGATTTAAAAAAAAAAATGTAGCACAGGAAAATGATGGAAACCTTGCATGAACAATATAGGAAGGAATTATAATGCCTGAAACAGATTCAAAGAGATATCCAGGAAATTTAAAACGCAATGGAAACCTGGAAAAACCATTTGAAAGACAGACTTTCAGACCTTAAAGACAAGATTAAAACTAGTGGTCATGAAAGGAAAGTTCTGTTACAAACAAGGAACCAGGAAGTAACAATTCAACAGCTACAAGATGAGACAGAGAAAAATAATTTAAGAGTGATAGGTATAAGTGAAAAAGCAGGGGTCAACATAAATGACACAAAAAGACTATTTATAGAAGTAATAGTAGAAAACTTCCCAAACATAGGAAAAAGAATCTGGCATACAGATTAAGTGAGGTATATAGAATGCCAACTGGCTATAACCAAAATATATCTACACCTAGCCATATAATTATCAACATCCCAGAAACTCAGCACAAGAACAGAATATTAAAAGCTGTTAGAGAAAAACAAAAACAAAAACAAAAACAGATCACCTATAAAGGAAAACTCATCAAAATCATGGCAGACTTCTCAACACAAACCATCAAATCAAGAAGAGTTTGGTTTTAAGTGTTTAAAATCCTGACAGAAAACAACTTCTAACCCAAATTGATGTACCCTGCAAAACTATCTTTCAAAATTGATGGAAAAATAAGATACTTCCATGATAAAGAACAACTGAAGGAATTCATGACCATGAAACCAACTGTACAAAAAGTGCCAAAAGATATTCTAGAGAGAGATCAAAATGACCATGGTTCCAGGAATGGCAGATAGGAGGATCACCTAACAGGACAGGCAATTAAATGAAGGGGAGAAGTGGAGGGCCAATAGGAGGAGGACTGCATGGCAAAGACAAACCAATACATGCTGGTTTTAACCATTACTATAGATGGCTTCAATTCAGCAATAAAAAGAAACACAAGAAGAATGGATCAAGAAACAAGGTCCATCAATATACTGATGGAAACACATTTTAACTTTTGAAAGAAACTTTGAAAGAAAATCCATAGACTGGAAGTCAAAGGAGAGAAACAATTGTTCCACATGACAGAAGATCAGAAAAAAGCAAAGGTAACTTCCCATCAACAGCAGAGTGGAATAAAAAAGATATGGTATTTTCACACATGGAAAGCTACCCAGCTATAAAGTAGGAAAATCTTGAGGCTTTTGTACGTAAATGGATGCAACTGGTAATCATGCTCATGGATGAAATGGTTTGGACTCATACAAGTCAACACTAGTGTAAAAAACAGAAGTTAGTGGGATCCAAAAATATAATATATATTATGAAAGTGATAGGAGAAGAAATACCTAAAGAGGGAAAGTGGTAACCACTGTTAATTTCCTGTTATCTTATTTTGAATTCTTGTATAATTTTCATAGTTTTGTTAGTTTGGTTTTATTCTGTCTTGCTTTGTTAGATTTTACTGTGTCTGATACTATGGGCAGCTATTTTGAAGATAATGGCATATGTTATGGTAACTATTGTTGATTTCCTATTATCTTATTTTGAAGCCCTATAGTACTTCCATTCTTTGGTTTTATCCATTTTGTTTTGTTTGATTTAATTATGTGTGATGGTATGGACAGCTATTTTGAAGAAAATAAGACATTAGGGTAGCCACTGTTCATTTTATATTATACTGTTTTGAAGTTCTATGCTGCTTTCATTCTTTGATTGGTTTTATTCTGTTTTGTTTTACTTTTTTATTATGTTTGATAGTATGGACAGCTATTTTGAAGAAAAAAGACATTATGATAGCCATTGTTGATTTTCTATTATCGTGTTTTGAAGTCCTGTAATGTTTTCATTCTTTTGCTTTGATTGGTTTTATTCTATTTTGTTTTGTTTGATTTTATTTTATATGAAGGTATAGACAGCTTTTTTGATGAAAATAATAGATACTATGATAGCCATTGTTAATTTCCTGTTATTTTGTTTTGAGGTCCTATGATGCTTTCATTCTTTGTTTTGGTTGGTTTTGTTCTCTTTTGTTGTGTTTGATTTTATTGTGTGTGATAGTATGGGCAGTTATTTTGAAGAAAACAAGAGACATTGTGGTAGCCACTGTTGATTTCTGGTTGTTTTGTTTTGAAGTCCTGTATCACTTGCATTGTTCTGTTCTGATTTTCTTTATTGTGCTTTGTTTTGTTTGGCTTTATTCTTTTTAAAATAAAATTTAAAAAAATTATAATGGAAACCTCAAGAAGAGCTGCCAGGAATGTGGGTCATCTTTTTTTTTTTTTTGATTTAAAGAAAGATTAAACAAAACAGAAAATAGGTAGAAATAGTACTTACATTCAGAGAAAAAAAGAGTAAGAAATCACTAGTTGATGTTGTTGTTTTACAAATAGTTGTTCAAGGTACAAAAATGGAACATGTAAAGTGGGAATTCAAACAGAGACTGCAAAAAGTTCTAAACAACTGTCCAACAAAAACTTGGTAACATGGTTGTCAATCCTATACATTTAAACATACATGCAGTTATCCATATCTTCATTTATGTTTAGATTAAACAAACTAAAGCAGGTTAAAATCATTTTGAACAAAGAACAATAGTATTGCTGGATTTCACTTCATGACACTCCATGATCAGCACTGGGTACTGTAGTGTCTTCTTTTTAAAACTGAATTTAAAGAAAGACTAAAAAAAACAGAAAATAGGTAGTAATAATACATACTTTCAAAGAAAAATAAACAGTAAGAAATCACTAGTTGATGATTACAGATTGTCTTCTTACAAATAGTTATTCAAGATACTAAATTGGAGCATATAAAGTGGGGATTCAAACAGTGAGACTGCAACCAGTTCTGTTCAACTATCCAACAAAAACTTAGAAATATGGTTATCAATCCTCTACACTTAAACACATATGCAGTTACCCATATCTTCAATTATGTTGACTTTCAATAAACCCAAGCAGGCTAGTCTCACTCTGAACAAAGAATAACACTGTTGCTGGGTTTCACATTATGACACTCCAGAATCAGCACTGGGTATTTTAGTGTCTCCTTTTCTTCAAAGTATCTGTTCATTTCATCAGTTGTCATACGATCAGTTCTCCTAAACTGTTCACAGATTCTACACATGCATGGGTCTTAACATGTATTTTTTTTTTAAATTTTGAAAATAGCAATTATGCAACAGCATAAGACAGAACAAAGCCAATCGAGACAATGCTGTGAAGTTGGTACAGGATTTCACAGTAGGATACTGGGATAGTAGTACTAAGTACTATGGTATATCTCTTTAATTTAACAATAGCTATCCAGTCAATTATGTGTTGTTAAATCAAATCAAAAATAGAACATTGTAAAATGAATTGAGAATATTAAATAGAGCAAAAGAAATATAGCAAAAAGTAAAAACAACCTATGCCTTCAAACAGAAGATAGAAGGAGATCCCCCAAATTTGCTATACTGTGTATGGTCATCCTCCCAAGAGATGTTGAAATATATATTCCCAGTAGGTAAGGGGGGAGGGGGCAGGTGGGAGAAGGGTGCTTGATTTTCAGCTCCCATGGAAGTTGTCTCACAGGTAATGGTTCTCCTCTACGCCCAAACTTCAGGTGCTTATCAAGAGGGCAGGTGAATAAGCTGCCCCAATCCCTCCATGGCCGGAACTCTGGAGCTCTGTTCTCCTCCTGGTCCGCATTGCAGACGCTTACCGAGAGGGCGGGTGATCCCTCCATGGCCGGAACTCTGGAACTCTTTTCTCCTGCTGGCCCGCGTTGCAGATGCTTACCGAGAGGGTGGGTGAATAGGCTTCCTGAATCCCCCCATGGTCGGAACTCTGGAGCTCTGTTCTCCTCCTGGCCCACGTTACAGACGTTTACCAAGAAGGTGGGTGAATAAGTTGTCCTAATCCCTCCATGGCCGGAACTCTGGAGCTCTGTTCTGTGGGTCATCTTTTAATGAAAGCCATAGACTTTGAGTGGATCTGCTCTAAAAGAGAGGCCATGAGGGTTGCAATCAGAAATGTCACTAAGGCAGGACTTACAAAGCTCTCTGGAGCTCATCTCTCACCACAACTTACCTGAGGTACTGGACACTGAACTATGGAGTTTAATGTTGGACCTGTGGGGTTTTAGCCTTGTTATTGTCCCATCCCATTGTATTTACATATTTTTATCTTTCAGAATACCTTTCATTGGGAGTATTTAACTTCCTTTTAAAATATTTTATAGGGGTTCACAATAAAAAGTTTGCTATAAGTCACAAAAGACTTGGACTTTTTAACAATACTGAAACTGTTCAATCTTTCTGTGACTCTTAAAGATGGCCTGAATGTGTTTTGCATAAAGAGATTGCATGACTCTTGGGGCCAAGGACATAACATCATAGTTTAGATCTAATATGTCCTTCAAAACTCTCATGTGCTCAGAGGCAAAGCTTTTCAGAAGGAGATTGGAGCAAAGACATAGTACTCATTCTTGGATTCAGTAGCTGAGTGTGCTCTTAGGAGGTTGTTGGTGGCCTTTTGACCTGAGAAGATGCATCTCACATTCCAGTTACTTATGTGTCTCTGCTTCCTGGGTGCCATGATGTAACCAGATTTTTGTCCTTCATGATCTTTTACCATCTTTTCCTTCCTTGGAGCCAGCTGATAATGGAGTGAATCTTCTGAAAACAAGAGGCTAAAATAAGCCTTTCCTCTTTAAATCGTGGGTGTCAGAGATTTTCTTCCAAGAAATCAAAAGTGACTAAGGTCTCTCCTTGTGCAAACTAGGCCCACAGATTTTCAATCTCTCTTTCAACGATTATAGTTTTAAAGAAATGGCTCTGAGTCCCATGGAGAAAGATACCACTGGGCTGTAGAAGAATTACACCTCAAGTTTTCTGAAATAAATTCTCAAAGAGAATTCTTAAAGAGAAGAAAGTTTGAGAGTTTATTGTCAGGAAGAAACCTACCTAAAATTTAGGCAAGCTAAGGAGAACTTTGGGTGTTTTGCTTTCATAAATAAATAAAAAAATGTTTAAAACATTTTTTTCATTCCTTCCTTTTCTCTTTTCCCTGAACACACACAAAATATATTTCTTCTACTCATATTCTTTCTCATTCTCTAATCTGTGAAGCCAATGCATAGGATAACAGGTATATTAACCTACTAACCTTTCCTTAGGTTGTATGAACCGATAATAGGCATTTGGATCAAGATCCCACTGTCATGATACTCCTAAATTTAGCAACAATCATATAAAGCATGAAGAAATGTATTTATTTTAAAACTAAATATATTTAAATAGATCATTCATGGGAAATTTGTGATATTTTGTGGGATGTAAATAAAACCATTATTACATACATAACCGTCAAAGGCCCTAAATTAATTTTGCCTATCTTATGATATTGGTGATGAGATAAAATGTGCAAGATAATTTTTATTTTTCATAATACATAATTCATTAAAACTAATATTATGGAGTTCTGCTTCCCTAAATGACATTTTTTATGTTATGTTTGACATTTTTAGTGTTATATTTACTATGTAAGACTAAAATACATTTTAAAGTATAAAAATGTGACTAGATTCCTAATATGATTTAATATAGAAGCAATACTTAATTATAGTCCAAGATCACCATCACAGAATTTACCACCATACACCATGTCCTCATGGTGGTTTGGTGCTCACCGATCACTGTGGAACCTAGCTAGTTCTACACCTTGATTTTCTTCAGCAGAAGGCCACAGAGACAACCACCAAGGGACCAAGCTGACTGAGGATGAGACCAACACCCCAGAGAAGCGGTAAGCCCAGAAAAGCAGGCTGCTTCCAGAAGAAATAACGGATGGATCAGCAGTAGTAACCTTAAGGAAAGCCCATGGCTGATGTAAACTACAAAAGCAGCATGAAGTTTTAACCTAGAGTGAGCTGGAGGTACAGAGCTAAAGATAAAATCCATTGCAGTATCTACCATGTTGCCATAGAAGGTTAATCTGGTTAATCTGAGAATGGGTCGGTTGTGTAACACTGAGCCACAGAGGCTGGGAAGAAGGTAAGCCCTGCCTTCCATGGTAGGAGGCCAGCTTTATTTAGTATGTGTGGGTCTGAAGATGATGGCATTGAGTCCAGTGGTTTACTTAAGCCTACATCCCTCTGGCTACTTCCTTGGGAGACTAGTGCCTGACTGCTTCCCTGTGTACCAAAGTGAGTGTGGATGCAACCTGGCTTAGACAATTGCCATGGTCTCAGGTTTACAGATGGGAACAGGTTGAGCTGGGAGGGTCACCTCACAAACCTGCAGGCTTAGAGTAGGGTGGAAATTTACCGGGTTCCAAAGACTGCAGGTCCTGGAAAGAAACCAAACATATGAAAATGCACAGGACAGGGCTGGGGGGTTTAGCTCAGTGGTGTAAGTGCCTCCTTGGCAAATGCAAAGTTGTGAGTTCCATCCCTAGTACCAAAATAAAAATAAAAAAATAAAAAAAAGAAAGAAAGAAAGAAAATCCACAAGACATTGCTTGCTTTATTTTTTTGGCCTTTATCATTTTTTATGGTGTTTGGAGTATTTTTTCTTTATTTTTGTCATCATCATCATCATCATCATCATCATCATCATCTCTGTTTTGGTTTTCTTTTTTCCTTTCCTTTTCTTTTCTTACTTTTTCCTTTTTAAATTTATTCTCTTATTCTTTTTTCTTTTTTTCTTATTAGTTTATCATCTATTTTTTCTCATGTGTCTTTTTTTGTTGTTTTTTTTCTGTTACCTTTGCCAATTACTATTAATTTTCTTTTATTCTGTAAGAAAATGTCTTGTCTCCCTTTCATCACCTTCTCCTCATCTTCTATTGTTTAATTTTTCAAACCTTACTTTTTTGATGCTGTCATTCCCCACATCCTTTGGCCCTACTAGTATAAACATTAAGCTTTACAAATCTATCAATAATCGACTATTTTCTGTTACTGTAGAACACTATTCTATTGTTAGTGAAGGTAAAGTTGTTCCACTGGGTAGATATCTACTGTAGGTGAATATTTCATTTTTCTCAATGTTTATACTATCATTATATAGCTCTTTTCTATGGATAAAGATTGCATTATTGGTTCTTAGGGTTTATCAATATCCAGTTTCTATTAGGTGCTAAGAGGACTTAGAGAGGATTCTTTTATAAGTTGAAGTAAAGTGCTTCAAGCTCTGAAAGAAAACAGCTTCCAAAACCAGACTGATATAACCTGAGAAATTATTTTCTAAAATTGGTTGAGAAATACATATATTCCCATGATAAAAAAAACAAATAAAATTCATGACCACAAAACCACCACTCCAAAAAATTCTCAAGGACATCCTAGAAAGAGTCAATGAATATAACAATCCCAAATATCCAATAAGATGAAGGCACGTGGTAGAGTAAGCAGTTAATAGAAAGGAAAAAAAGGGAATGAGGAGGAAGATAATACAATGACAAAAACAAGTCAAAACTGATCAACTGTAAGTATCAATGTGAACACTCCGGATTTCCCAGTCAAATGACACATATTGGTAGAATAAGGAAATTGGAAAAGACACAAATCAGTATAATTAGAAATGAAAAAGATGAAATCCTAATTGACATCAGCAAAATGCAGGAAGTTACTAGCAACTACTCCTCAAATCTATGTGTCAATAAAGAAGAAATGAATTGACTCCTGGAGAGAAATGAATCACCAAGAACTAACCAAGAAGGCTTAAAAACCCTGAATAATTCAATAAAGGGCAATGAAATTGAAGTAGTAGTTAAAAAAAAAAAAAGCCTACCAACTCAGAAAAGCCCAGGCCATGAAGGATTCACTGCTAAGTTCTACAGAAACTCCAGGGATGATCTATGCCTGAACTACTCAACCTAATAAAATTGAATGGAAAGACATACAAAGTCATTCCCAGAGGCCAGCATTACCCTAATTCCAAAGCTGGACGTAGATCCAACCAAAAAGGAGGACTCTACGCCAATATCTCTAATGAAAACGGATGCAAAAATCTTCAAGATATTGACAAACAGAATGTAATGAATCGTGAAAAAGATCATACATCATGATAAAGTAAGCTTCACTTACACAAATCAATAAATGTAATTCATCATGCAAACAGAAGGACAAAAGCCACATTGTCATCTTAGTAGATGCAAAAAAAGACTGATACAATCCAATGTGCATTTATGAATAAAACCTTCAACAAAATAGATATAAAAGGATTTTATCTCAGTCTGATAAAAGCCATTTATGACAATCCTAGTGTCAACATCATATTAAATAGGAACAATATGAAAACTTTTCCTCTAAAATCAGGAATAAGACTAAGATTTCCACTTATCAGCTCTCCTGTTCAAAATTTAGCCATGCAAAATAAAGCAATGAAAAGGATATGGATAGAAAAGGAAGAATTCAAGTCATTATTGCTGATGACAAGATCTTCTATGTAGAAAATATTTTTTAAAAACTGCCTACAGACTAAAATTAATTAATGGAGTATTGTAGTTGGATATGAAAATCAACACACTAAAATCAATTACATGCCTGTACATTAATAATTAACTCATTGAGAAAGAAATTAGGAAAACAGTAACATTCATAATAGCATCATGAAAACCGAAATACTTAGAAGACAACCCAACCAAAGAAGTCAGAGACTTCCACAATAAAAATTATATCATTCTGAAAAAGGAGATCTAAGAGGACATTAGGAAATGAAAAGTTATCCTGATTCCTGGATAGGCAGAACCAATCTAGTCAAAACAGTTCTTCCCAATCTGATACATAGATTTAACACAGTCCTCCTCAGAATATCAACAACATTTGTCACAGATCTAGAAAAAAGAATTCTAAAATTTGTATGGAAGCAGAAAAGACCCAGAATAGCAAAAACAGCCCTTACTAGACAAAAGCAAAATGGGAAGCATTATAATCCTAGATACTTAGTTATATTTCAAAACTATAGCAATAGCAGACGTGGGATTCAAAAGAATAGATTGGAGGACATAGAACCAAAAATAGGCACATTCAGCTATTTGATCTTTGACAAAGGGGGCCAAAAAATACACTGGAGAAAAGAGAGCCTCTCTAATAAATGGTGCTGGGGAAATTGGGTATCCACATGCAGAAGATTGAGAAAAAGAAGAAGAAAGAAGGAAGGAAGAAAGAAAGAAGGATAAAAAAAAGGCTAAATCAGCAGTTGAAGATTGTTTTAATGATTTTACTAACTTGCCCCACCTGAAGCTCTAAAGTTAACAATAGCTTAGAATTTGTTTTAACTTTTGCTGAAAGGACATAAAGATTCCTTTGACAGTTTCAAAGCTGTGTTCATCATACAGACCTTCATATTTGATTTCCTGTCTGATTTGTCTTGTGCTCTGGGGCTTTGTAAATGTCCCGGCACTGATTAGTTCTCTGATGTTTTGCATATCACTTGCTTTTTTCCATTGTATCACTGCAGTAGCTGTTGATGTCTGACTTCAGTGATGGGTGCCAATGAACTCCTGGCCCTCTCACTGACTCATCTACATGTCTTCCCACTCTGGTGAGTAGACACCTGACCTCAGGACCAGTTCCACGCCAGGGCCCCCATGCCCTGACGGCCACTGTGGGTACAGCCATTCTGAGTAACCATTTCAATCAGATGGTTTGTGCCATCCCTCCGTTCAGAAACTGTCAGATAGTTAATAAAAGAACAGTTTTAAGAACCTGCAGCGGGAACCCTGTTAGACCCCAGATGGTACAAACGACATTTGGGTAGGTACCTTTCTGCATGCGAGCATCTAGACCGTGGTGTATTAGTAAGATTTCCCCTCAGGCATAAAATACTTCACGTACATGATTTAAAGGAGACGGGACTACCCTGGAGGAGGACAGATGCTCAGGGTAGGGAGGCCGGGAAGCAGAGAGAACCAGAGGAGAGCCTGGGACATGGGCTAGGCTAAAGTCGCACTCAAGGACTCACTCTTTGCAGTGGACCCTGCCTCCAGCTGCCCACTCGTTCATGAGTGAAGCACTGAAGAGGTGTCTTCATGATTCATCACCCCTGCAGGCCTCACCCTGCACCAGGATCAAGTCTCAGTACAGGAGGTTTAGGGGACAGCTGGTACCTAAGCCATAGCCAGTAGCTCTTCTTGGCTTTCCACGTGTAGCCTGCCACTCGCAGATCTGCTGATAGAAGGAACGTCCTCCTGACTAGTAAAACTCAACTGTAATTTACCTTTTTTCCCTCTCTCTTGGAGAATTTAATGTGGCAGCAGGGAAGGACAGACAAGGTCTGGAGGAGAGAAGCACATACACTGCAATCCTGACTTGCCCTGGAATAGTGGAGCACAATGAAACTCTTCTTCATCAGAAATAAGTGAAGGTGAATGTCCCTTCCACTGTGTGACTTGTTGACTTGTGACTGGACAGGAACAGTTTCGCCTGCACACTCTGATCAACTGTGCTGTCTCTTGTTCCAAGGCAGCAGCGTTAATGAACCGAGGGGTCCAGTAGGAAATGCTGTGATTGCTGCTGACTCACAGTGTGTGTACTTACATGGTGACTGGTGGTGATTCCCTTTGGGTGAGTTGTTCTCCATGCTGTTTATTTTATTCACCCTGACAAAAGTGTTGCTGACTTTATGTGGGTCATGAAATATTTACTGCTTGCTCAACTGATGAAACACCTCTCCTGTTAGGAGCTTGCTGTGCACCACAGGAAATTTTGAATTGCACATCTAATTCCTTGATAGGTATTTATGTATGAAAATAGTGCAATATGGCATCAGGGGCAAAGCCATGGGGAATGGAAAGCCAGGGCTGGACAGTGGTTACCTGTGATTCCGAGGTAGTTGTGTTCTATAAGAAGTGGTGAATGTGTGTTTGTGGGACATGCACATTCTAATTCCATGAACAGCACCAATGTCTGGCCCAAGACTCTATTTCAGTCACTCGGGGAATGGGGTGGGAAGTTGTAAAGAAATCTGTCTTCCACTTCACCAAACAAGCTGGGGAAAAGCATCTCAGGTGTCTTTCCTGCTATTTATAACAGGTGTGAAGCTGGTGGTCAAAACTCCAGGCTGAATGCACCCTCTTCTGTTTCATGATACACAGCGCTGACGCAGTGGAAATGCAGAAAGGAAGACAAAGATTTTTAAAGTCCTCACGAACTCCGTAAACAGGAGAGCTTGTCTATGATAGCCTAATTCATGGCGGCTGGCCTCAGAAAGCTGTTCTGTACTTCCGTGGCCCTGGGGAGTGGGTGCTGTCCTCTCATTTCAGTTCTGTTCAGTGCACTCTAAATCACAGCAGCCCTCTAAGTGCTGGCTGGGTCAGCTTCCATGCTGATGGAGCTCAGCTTCCAAAGAGTGATGACAGTGGCAGAATTTTGGACAGAATGGACGAGCCATTTCAATGCAGGGACTAACCTAAAATTCCACTGTGACCATGAAATTGATACATAACAGATGCCTAATGAATGTTTGGAGAATGAATATACAATGCATTTATATATGCACGAATCCAGACTGTTTTTATCACATCTCTTCCACATAAAATTAATAACTATAGATGCTTTATGTTTTTATTTTGTATAATAATCTGAATATTATAAAGAAAGAAAATGCAACATGCTGTCTGGCTCTGGTGCCTCCTGTTGATCACAATAATTATTTTTGTGAATCATATTGGCCAGGTGGGCTCCACTTACTTATATAGCACATTTTTTAAATTGTAATTTGTCAAGTTAGCCATTGAGACAGAAGAAAGATGTTCCACATATGTTCCATGGTTCTAATAAGTTTCAGGCACTCAGATATGTGATTTGGTCTTCTAAGGATACAGAAAGTCTGGACACTTGGTACCAGTACCTCCATCCAATTATTCAAGGTTATGTTTCTGTGTGCTTTGATCCAGTTGAAGATTGCCTGTCAAGCACTATCTATGCCCCTAAACCTGGTACTTCTGTCTCTCAGTTCCTAAAAAGTGTATCATGATTGTTTTCAAAAGTCGTTCTACTGTGAGTGTTGCAAGCTATATTTTACTAATTGAATATATATATATATATATACATATATATATATTTTATGTAGTAAGAAAAACAATTTTATTCATTTTTATGTACTATTAAATGTTATTAAGAATTATCAATATTTATAACTTGAAGATACCTATGATACCACATTTTGCGGAGAAAAATCAAAACTAGATCATAGCTCTATTTTCACCTTTAACAATAACCCTATGGTTTTGTTTTATTTTGTCTTTTTCATTTTTTATTGGTACCAGGGATTGAACTCACGACCACCTGCTTGCAAGGCAGGTGCTTATGCTGCTGAGCTAAATCCCCAGCCCCTAACCCTATGGTTTTAAAGAGCAGGTAGGGTAATGTCTTCTTGCCAGGAAAGGGGAATTGGGAAAGTTTTAAAGTGATCCTTACAGGTAGATAAAATTCTATAGGTGAGTGAAAGTTGTATTATAATATGGAAGCTAGAATATGGCCAGCTTCTTCTGGAAGGATAACATATAGAAAGACATACTTTAAATTCAAAAGAAAAAAGAATTTAGAAGTTAGTAATAACTTCATATACCTAGGGAGAAATTATTCTATCTGTGTAATTTACATGAACATTTCCTTGATGTACTTCTTCTAAACTGGCCTTAGGACAAAAATGTCCTCACTGTATTTCTATCCCTGTAGTTTTAGTTTAGCCACTAAGCCCCTAAGGTTAAATTCTTTGCATTCTGCCTATTTTTTATTAAAATATATCCTGAACTTTTATGTTAATGTTTAGAAACTAACTTCCCAGAATTACAATTTCAAATATGATATTCATTAAATTGGTTTTGATATGTAAGAGTTTACCAGTTACAATTTTACTACAAAACAATATGCAAATGAGCCTGTTCCCACCACCAGTGAGCTATGTGACTCAACTTTCCAATGGTGTTGGTCTGCAGTGATGACTATTATAATTTCTTTTACTTAAAACCTGTATTTAATTCTTAGTCTTCAATGTGTTTACATTTTGTCCAATCTATGTTTTTCTTCTTAATGGATAGCAGTTTTTATATATTAAAGAAATTAGACCATGATTTGTGATATGAATTGCAAACATTTTTGAAACATTTAGTTTCTCTATTTCTAATTATGGTAGCTTTTTAAAAGTACATTCTTTTTATGTAAGTAAAAATTATATAAATGAAGTGCAAATATTATTTTTGAAGCTTTGATGAAGCATAATTAAAATCTCTGTAACCAAAAATTATGGCTTTTTACAAATAGACTAACTGGTTAACACGTGTAAACCACAAGTATGTATTATAAAACTATCACTCTAGACAAGATAGTAAATACATTCATTATCCTCCCTGTGAATTTCATCATAATTGCTTGTAGTCTCTTGATTGTTTAACAGCCTCCCAAAACTCTGAATTCTGTATTTTTATTTTCCTTCAGTTAAAAATATTCTGAGATTTCATCTTTGAAGAAATTTAGGCTCATAGAGTTTGTTTCTCATTTTTCAGGGATCACTCACTGATTTTAATGCTCTGAAAACTTGCTTCATGTACCATGTCTTGTTCTGTAACCGAACCGAGGTGATTTAGTCACTCTTTCTCTATTTTGCATAGTCTCTCCTGTAATCAGATTTAACATCTTTACTTTTGATGTATTTGGTATTTATTCTTCTACTGGGAAGAACTCTAACACTCAGATTTTTTTTCTTCTAGTATCATTTTGTTTGTATTTTTGGAATTTATTTTGGTGTAAAATATGAAATGTAGAATGAGAATCAGTACCATTTTGCCCTTTTGTGTATTTCTTCTTTGAAATGATCTATTTCATAGAAATGCTAGAGTGCTCTCCCAACTGTTGAGTAGTATAGCTATTTGTCATATTCTACATTTCAATATGCATCTGAATGTATTTTGTGTCTCCCTGT
This sequence comes from Cavia porcellus, assembly GCF_034190915.1. Lineage (NCBI taxonomy): Eukaryota > Metazoa > Chordata > Mammalia > Rodentia > Caviidae > Cavia > Cavia porcellus. Next base: position 4,320,951 of record NW_026947493.1, read on the forward strand.
TACCCAAATACTGTGTATGAATCTACATTATAATCTGGCAACATAGTGACATAGGATAGAACTCATCGTATTTTGTTCTTGATTCTTCAGAATCTTTTTTGTTTTTTACTTTAATGTAACACAAGTAGTATTAATAAATAATATGTAAAAATCACTTTTCACAAAAATAAAATTTTATAACAAAATAAATGGTTAATATAGTATGTACTCATGATTTCAAAAGAATTGCCAAAATGTTACCCAGAATACAAGTTGTAGACAAAAGAGGGCCATCTTGCAAAGAAGAAATACACAAAAGGGAAAAATTTCTTTTTGATTAACAAAAAGAAACTGCTAGTATAAAGGAAATAAATTAGCATGTGTCTTAAAATATTTTTGAAGCAATAAATAAATAATTTGGGAAATTATTTGAACTCCTTACTTCTTGCTTATCTATCTTCTATTTTGCTCTTCACTGATGTTCAGGGATTGAACTCACAATCACACACTTGCAAGGCAGGCACTTACACTGCTCAACTAAATCCGCAGCCCACCTTCACTGAATCTTACTTGGGTTTTGGCTCTGCAGAATTTGCAAGAGTGTGTCTATTACAAAAAAGTCTTCTAGAATCATGTAAGATTCATAGATTATTTTTAAAAGACTTTGCTTGCTGCTTGTGGCCACCATGAACTGCTGCCCCTCTTGAGAGCTGTGTCATTTTGCCTTGGAGCCAACTGAGTATGGACTGAAACCTCCAACCTGTAAGAAATAAACCTTCCCTTCCCTAACTTTGGGCATCAGGTATTTTGTCTCAACAATGAGAGAGAAAAGTAACTAAGACGGGGCTGGGGATTTAGCTCAGCGGCATAAGCACCTGCCTTGCAAGCAGGCAGTCGTGAGTTCAATCCCCGGTACCGATAAAAAGGAAAAAGACAAAAAAAAAAAAAAAAAAAAAGAAAAGTAACTAAGACAATATATCTGAAGGTTTGTTTTCCACATCATAGTATGCCATGCCATATTAACAACACAAAAATTTGAATTATGATAGTGATTGAAGTACTTTTTATGTTTTACATTAATTACATTAAGGATTTAATATAATTTCCATATCCTTAATTTACATTAAAGACAAAACATGCAAATGTCATTCTGAGGTTAAAGTACCTATTACTAATATTTTGGAGTATTCTGGGGCAGTTAAAATATCTTTTTCTTGTTTTTATAATCCCCAACATGTCAGAATGGGAGTTTAAAAAATCTTGTTTCAGGAATGAGAATACATAACTCTAAATATTTAAATGATGATTTTACACATTCAGTTTAATACTATAAAACATTAGAACTATTTATAAGAATAATTTATCCTCATTAATAAAGCTTCAGTTTGAAGATTTAACTGAACAAATATGCATTCTTGACCTTTGAGTCATAGCCTCAAGTCAAAAAGGTGGCAGACCCTTGGCTGTCCACGGAAAAAGACTGAAGGTTGAAGTGTCTGGCATAAATGCATTGGGAAGGGAAGGAGGTGGTGAGGGAGGAAGGGTGGATGGTGGCAGTGAAGTGATGGGGGACTGTTTATCGCTAATGGCACACTACATCAAGAGTTTGTCAAATGTGTGTAGGATTCATTGCTTGTTTTCACTTAAGAATTCAGAGTGGTTGTTCTGAAAAACATGGCAGTAGTCCAAAGTATGCATAGGAGATGTTAGTGACAATTATGTATCACAATTGCATTAGGGACTGGCTATAAAATCTTTGACTCTTACAGAATGAGTTTGGGAGGTCTTTGGTTTATTAGGTCAACTGCTTGTATTTTGGCACAGTAAAGCTTTCGATCAGCTGAAGGGTTCCAGATATTATCACGGTTTCATTCTACCATTCATCTAAAAGTACTTTTATCTGCCAGTAAAAATTTCCCTTATAAAAACCAAACTGGGCTCCTCAAACAAGAAGTGTGGCTTCTGCATTGCACCTGTGTTGTTGTTGTAACGATAAGATGATTTTAAGGTGATAAAATTATCATTTTACAGTTTTTCAATAGTAAAATGATTATAGTCAGATGCTTGGACCGTAAAATTCTCCTTGCCTAGTACATAAAGGGAATCGTATTTACCGAGGGCAACGAGGTGATGATTGTCTTTTTCTTTCTTTGTTGTCCCCTGTAACCTTTAGCCAGGGTTTTCCATTTGCCTCCCACATGTTGTATCCTCCATGAGATGTACATGTTACCATTAACTTCCTCCCTCTGCCCAGGAGGAGGGTTGCTGATAGTCTTATCCTTACTTAAATGAGCTCCCAGTGTGACAGCTTGCCACAAAATATTAGTTTGAGAAAGCCCTGAAGCAAGACAGGGACGAGTGGGCTGCCAGCGTGAGTTTAAATGCAGGGTGAGGATGAGGGTGAGCTGGGTGTGAAAAGGTGCCAGCATGGCCTCAGGAGGAGGAAGAGGAGAGAAGAAAACTGATACAACAATTGGTAGAACACTTTGTCTTTCACTACAAGACCCTTAGAGCTTCTTCTTCTCTCTGTCAAGTGACTCTCGATGGAGTCCCAGCCCAGTTCTGCTCATGGAACTGTAACCTCAGTGCAGCTCCTCTCTGGCTATAAAAAGGAGACCATTTGGGCTTCATATGTGGAAATGTTGATGCCTTCTTAAATTGTTATTACTGTCAGGCGCAGACTACTAACAAACACGTGTGGTTAAATAATAGTGATATTGGAGAGCCAGAGCAACGTTTTTCATTTCATTGCTGACACAAAGCCTGAAACACAGTCATCAGCTTGAGCCTCATAATCTGACCTCCAACTCCCCAGTTTCTGCTCATCTCCCGCACGCACTGCTCCAGCGGGCAAATCCCAAATCCCATGAAGCTGGCTTCTCCACACTTGCGGCACTGTGCTGTCCACCCTCCACTGTGAACTTTGCCTTTGCTTCTTGTATGGTTTGGTGGCTCTGTTCAATGACCTGCCCCTCAGTATCACCAAAGATACTTACTCATTTGAGGCACTTTGTTCTGTGTTTCTGATCTTAGAGACTAAAAATTAGTAACTCTAAGTAACATGTAGGGCCACATAGGCAAGACAACATACAGCAAAGCCCATGACAAATTTAAATGTAAAAAGCACTCAGGAGAAGCCATAAAACCAATTAAATTTAACATATAAAATATAACGAAATATATAAAGCAATCATGAAATTATAAGGCATAATCAACAGAAATAGTTAAATTTCAAAAATATAAAGTCATCCTATTTTTATGACAGCTCAAGTAAACAAAAGTGGATGCAATAAAACTTTGGATTGCAAGTAACATCCTTGATTATTCTGACGTATTCTAGTATTTCATTGGGCCATATGATTGTGTCTGTGTGTCTAGCTTCTTTATTCAGCGTTACAAGTTTTCTCTCACTGAAATATAATGTTTGTGCATATTTATAGGACATAGTAGGAAAACTTGACACATGGATGCAATGTGTAATGAACAAATCAAGGTTGAAAGCACATCCCTATCTTCAAACATCAATTAAGTCTATACTTTGGTTACTTTTGTACTCTTTTCTTGATTTTTTGAAATACATCGTGGATATGTATTAATAGCATAATTAACGTGCTATACTATAAAAACCAGAATTAATTCCTTCTCTTGTGTTTTGATGCACTTCATAGTATCTGTTGATTAGTATTCCAATGCAATATTCTATGAGATTGACTTTTTACTTTATACAAATGAGGGACAACACATTATATTTTTCTACTTGTTTCATTTAACATAAAAACTTTCAATATTACCCACACTGTGGCAAATGACAGGATTTTTTGTTTTTTGTATGGATCATCCCTCCCCCAATAAAACCTTAGATTGTAACTTATCCTTCTAGTATTCTGCAAGAGGAGCAAGCATTTCTAACAAATTTTAACTTGATAAGCAAGCAACATCTTGAAAACAAGTAGTATATGATATTGAACAACATGATCACAACTAAGCTAATGATTCTTCTCTTTCCTCCCCGCTGCAGGATTGTAAGTGGTCCTCTTCCAACAGCTAGAGGTTATGGAGGAGATCTCATCTTCAGAGGAAGAGGAGAAAATGGTAGAGGACTCCCTCACTTCAAATGAGATCAGGGAGATGTGTAAAATGTGGGGCACAGTATAAACTATTATAGAAAAGCACTATCTGAATGTGATCGTGGCAATATAAATGATATCTGTTTAGCAACAACAAAATGTCACATTTCCATAAAATCCTCAAAAGGAGGCAAAAGCAAGTGTCATTGGATAGGTTCCTTTTTAGAGTTGCAAGAAAAAGATTCCATTAGTGATAGTGAAAGCACCCTACAGAATAACCCTCCTCTCTCTTGTCTCCCTCACACCAGTCACAAATGTTACCAAAGGTAAGTGCAATGTTTATTTTTCTTTGTTTTGTATATTATTTTTTTGTATTATATTACAGTATTGTAATCATTTTTAAATGGGTATTTTTGGATTGTAGGATGAATTATCTGAGTTCCCATTATTTCTGATGGGGAAATTCCTGTGATATATAAATGCTTTGGATTATAAGCATGTTTCTAGATTCAATTATATTCAAAAACCAAAGTTTTATTTTATATATATATATATATATATATATTACATACAATATATACCACGTTTTTATCCATTTATTCATGGAGAGACACTTGAACTTGTGAAAAGTGCTGCAGTAAATATGAGAATATGGGTATTTTCCTTGCTATAATGTCATAATTTCATGTGGATATATACCCTGTGGTGGGATTGTTAGTTCATAAAGTATTTCTAATTTTATTTTTTAAAGGAACCTCTGCAGCATTTTACATTTTGGCTATATCATTCTACCTTCCTAGTGGCAATGTGTAAGCATTTCTCTTTCTTTGCAATCTTGTCATCATTTTTTTTTATTTTAAAGAGAAAAAAACAAAATTTCAAAACAAAATAATAGGAAAGTAACAATGATTAATACATTGTTATCTTTAAATTAGTTACTCAGATGTGATCTTTTTATACAATAGTGTACTACTCAGCCATAAAAAGGATAAACTGGAGACTTTTATAGGTAAATGGATGCAGGATGCAACTTGAGACTATACTCATAAGTGAAATAAACCAGACTCATTTGTGTAAATATAATATTGTCTTCCTAGTATGAAAAGCTGAAAGAGTAAATAAGATCCAAAATGTATAATAGATATTGTGAAATGGTAAGAAATAGTCATCATTTAAAAAAAAAACTTTTTTGATAACAGTCACTTTAACTGGAGTGAGATCATTAGGCAAGAAGTTAGACATTAGAAGACTTGGAAAGTGACAGGGGATTAAGTGAGAACAAGATACAATTTCTCCCCTTTTCTTTCATTTAGTAGTCAGTAACTACAGATAAAATCCAGAAAAGCTTACTATTTCAAGCTCTGGCCCAAGAGAATGTCTCCTCGTCTGAGCATGATGGACCCATACATAGTCCAGACCATGTGAAGGGCTGGAAAAGCCTCGAGGTCTAGAAACAGCTACTTGGGGAGTGAACAGGAGCCTTCTCCCTCTGCAGATGATAAAAATAACTCCATTTTCCTTGTAACAAAATAGTGACCTTGGAAGAAGTGAGTGACATTCTTTGCAGGTCCACTGAATCATAACTGTAATCTCAGTCTTATTTCAGCACAACTCCCATCTTGGTATCTGCCCACCTTCATGCTTGGAAATTTATTCTGTCTATCCACCACTCTGAAAATCTGTTGCTTTGCAGTAGCTTTGCTTATACTCTGAATAGCTGCCTGTGTGTCTTTTCTGAATTCATTCATCCAAGACACAAAGAACTGAGGAGCATCAGTGGTTCCTTATGGTGCTGAGCTCCAGCTTCTCCATGATGAGACGATACTTTGCTTTGGTTTTGATTTATATATTCCTGGTGATGGATGATATTGACCATTTCCCCCTCGGTTTCTTGGTCATTTGTATGTCTTTTTTTTTTTTTTTGAGGAATAAAAATTCAGGTCTTTTTCCTATTTTGAAATACTATTATTTCATGATATTTTTGGTGTTATTTGAATGCTTTTATATTCAGGATATTAATTCTTTGTCCAATGGATTTTTGTAAATATTTTCACTTATTCTGTAGGTCATCTCTACACACTGAGGATTGTTTCATTCACAGTGTAGGAGCTTGTAAGTTAGGTGTAATTTCATTTGATCATTTTGGGGGTTTTTTGTCTATACTTTCTGCAGGGGTGAAGTGTTCTATGATATAGAACTAAAACGTCCATCACATGTTCAGAATTGAGGACGTTGAACGGTGACTGCTCATGTACTGTAAACTATGTTCATCAGTGAATTAGTCCATTAATGAGCTCATAGCAGAGCATCAGAAAACAGGCTCTAGTCAGAAGAGGTGCGCGGCCTGGAGGAGTGTATTCTTGTCTCTGGTTCCTTGCTTCTCTCTTTGCTTCCTGGCTGCTGTGTGATCAGCTTTCTTCCACAATTTCCTTCTGCTTTCCCTTTTCTGCCTTGGAGCCAACCATTATTCATGGACTAAAGTCTCTGAAGCTGAGTCAAAATAAACCTCTGCTTTTCTAATTTACTGGTGTCATGTATTTTGTTTCAGTAACAGAAAAGTTATTAACAGAAAATTTGCACCGAGTGGAGCTGCTTCTGTGACTGAACTTGACTCTATTGTTCAGAATCCTTTGGAGATGGTTTGTAGAAAGAGTTTGGAAAGGGTTAGAGAACTGGGATGGAAAATGTAAGGATGGCTGTAAACTGAACCCAATGAGTGACTCTTGTTTGGCTGAGAAGATTAGAATGTGGACAAGAATTCAGAAAGTAAAGCCAGGCTCATGAGATTTCAGATGGGAAGGAAAACTGTGCTGGATATGGACCAGAGACATGTATGTTTCATTCTGGAAAGTACTTTTTGTATGTCTTTTTCCATGTCTTAAATTCTGTGAGGTTGAGTTTAAAAGTGGTGGCAGGAAATCTGACAGGAAATTTCAACACAACCCAAAACTCAAGATCTGGCCTGAGTACTGCCATCTGCTTTTCCATAGACCTATGCTCAAAGTTAGTAGCAAAAAGCAGAGCTAAAGATGTGAAAGTTGTGCAGTTGGTCAGAAAGGAAGTGCCTGTAAGGTTAGGTGCCTATAAAGCAAGGAGGGTGACTGTAGGAAAGACTGGCACCATTAAAAAGAAGGTTTCCATTGGAACAATAGGAAATATGGCTTGGGGTCATCTCAAAAATTGTTAAGACCCCATCTCACAGGTTCAAGAGTGGAAAACTGTAAAATACTTTTAAAGACTTAGATTTTAAGGAGACTTCAAGGGGCTCTGCTAATTCCAGGCTGCCCAGGGAAGTATATATCCAGACTCCAGCCATCCAGGCACTCATGCATGGTCAAAGGAAGCTCCTGCTACTACTCAAGTTGGCACCAGAATTTGGTGTCATCCACATGGTATTGGTTGTGCATGCATGCAGAATGCAGAAGTTGTGGGGTCATGAAGGCTTTCACCCAGATTTCAAAGGAAGACATAGACAGCCAGACAGTGTACCTCTTAGAGGTCAATGTTTAAAACTGTGAGCATAAAGAGGAAAATGCAGCACAAACCCACCAAAATAGGAGATGCCAAGAATGTAGAACATCTATTGAAGAAAAGTATAGAAAGCAAGCAGAGCAGAGTCAGCCCAAGGACTGCACCCAGGACCAAATGGGTGGGGTTGCTGGAGTCTTTAGAGTTTCTGCTCCATCATGACTTTCCCTGATTGCTGGGCTTTCTTTGGTGCAATCCCTTTCTATTCACCTCTTCCTCTCTTGAAGTGGAATGTATAACCTGTGTCCTTCCATGTTGAAAGCATTTACATTTATTTTTGAGTTTTAAAGAGACTAAGAGAGAAGCATTTGCCTTGAATCTCAGAGTAGACTTTGGATTTGGAGTTCTCAGCAATTCTGCAACTGTTAAGACTTTAGTGACTGGAACATGCACTAAACACCTTCTATATAAGGAGGTGGGCATGATTTGAGGCTGCAAGTGGAATGTTATAGCTTAGATCTAAAGTCAGCCCCAAACTCACCTCTGTTCACAAGTGGGGCTTTTAGAATGTGATTGGCTCCTCAAGTACTATGATCATCACTGGTTAGTCTATTGCAGAGCTCATAGCTGAATGTGCTATTAGGGGGTGGAGTTTAGTCTGAAGAGGTGGTCCCTGGGGTGTGACTGGGAAGGGTACATTTTTGTCCTCTCTCCTTACTTCTCTCTCTGCTTCCTGGATGCCATGGTTTGACCAGCTTTCCTCCATGATGCCCTTCTACAGTGCCATTTTTGCCTTGGAGCCAGCCAGCCATAAGCCAAAGGGTAAAAAAAATCTCTGTTCCTTTAAGTTGTGAGTTTCAGGTATTTTGTTCCAGTGATTTGAAAATGACTAATACATATCCAAAAATATTTCTCCTACACCAATGTCTCAGAGTGTTTCATCTGTGTTTTCTTGTAGAAGCCTTATAGTTTTTAATCTTAACTTTAGATCTCTCATCCATTTTGAATTGATTTTTGTATGATCAGAGGTGAGGAGATTCAGTTTCGTTCTTCTGCACATATACATCCAGTTTTGCCAGCGTCATTCATTGAAGTCTTCCTTTTCTCCAACATCATCAGCAAAATAGCTTTGAAATTCATCTGTTTTGAAAGTATGTTTATTTTTATTGATGTAAAGTATTCTGTTGTATAAAATTCTGTTGTATAAAATATGTGTCTTAATCTACTTTTCCTCTTAATGAAAATCTGGAGAATTTCAAGTTTTTGACTTTTATAAATATAGCTAAAATGAATAGTATGAATCATATACTGTATTCTTTATACAGGTATAAAGAATATGGCTATCCAATTGTTTCAGTGTAATTTGTTTATAAATTATTTATCTGTTATAGTAGGTTACCTTGTCACCTTTGTTGAAAATAATTTGATTATATATTTGTAAGCCTATAATTTTTTTGTACTCCAGCCATTTTTAAATTTTTATTTTATTTCGTGTGTGCATGTGTATGTGTATGTACATATATATGTATCTGAGGTGGGGTCTTTCTGAGTTGCACAGACTTCTAACCCTCCAGCCTTGTGTTACAGCAGTGTGCCAGCATGTGCACTAATTCTATAATATCTTTACTATTTGTTTTGTTGCACTGGTTTATTTGGCTATTCTGTTGCCTAATTTGACTGTTGTGTGTTTATAGCAGCCTGGAGTCAGGTAGGATTCCTTTTATTTTGTTCTTCCTCTATGTAATTTAGTCTACTCAAGTTCCTTTGTCCTTCAAAACTAACTTTAAAATTGGCTTTTAAATTTCTAAAATGAGTTCTGGTAATATTTTTATTGAGGACTAGGTTGAACTGAATCTATGGACCAATTTGGAACTAATATCTTAATATTAAATTTGTAATTAATATCCTAATATTAAATCTTAACCTGTAACTACAGGATTTATCTCATTAATTTAAATCCTCTTTAATTGAAATAAAAAATGTCTTACAGTTTTTAATGCAGATGTCTTATATATTTTATATATATCTTTTGCTTCTTTTTTAAAATCTTTTTTTGGTACCAGGGATCAAACTGAAGACTGCACTTTCCAGGCAGGCACTTGATCACTGAGCTAAATGACCCTCCCTCTTTAGTTAAAAATATACATACAAAATGTTTTAAATACTCTTATAAGTGGTATTTTTAATTTTGTCTTCAAATTTTCACTATTAATATATGTAAATATAGTTATCATTTCAATGTTGACTTCCTGTACTTTGACTGAAGGCACTGAATTTAATCAGTGCCTTGAACTTTTTTGGTAGATCCTTTAGGATTTCCTAAATAAAATAGTCATATTATCTGCATAACAAAAGGGTCTACGTTCTGTTATTGCCACTTTGTGTCCCATTGCTCTATTCATTATCATAGGCTCATGTGGAATAGAGACCATAATCTGGGCTCATTGCAGGCCTGCAGTCCTAGACTCCTGGAGGCCAAGGCAAGAGGGTCACAAGTCTGGGCCCAACCTGGGGAACTTGGTGACTAAACAAGATCTTATCTCAAAAGTAAATAAGTAAATTAAATAAATAAAACAGTTGAGGATGTAGCTCCAAGTGCAGGTGCCAGGTTCAATCTCCAGTACAGAAAACCAGACAAAAATACAGTAACAGTGACAAAAATAGACTTTGGTCTGTGTTACTGATTTTAGGGAGAAAATGTTTAGTGGTTCACTAGATCAGCCCCAGATCTTCAGGATTCCTGAGATGGTTTGAGAAATTTTTTTCTATTTGTAGTCTATGGTGAGTTCTTAAAACAAATGAGAAGTCGGGCATGGTGGCACAGGCCTGAAATCCCAGCACTTGGAGGAAGAGGATAATTGCAAGTTCAAGACCAGCCTTGGCTACAAAGTGAGTTCAAGACCAGCCTAGAATACTATCCAGACCCTGTCTCAAAAAGACAAAAAACAAATGCATATTGGTCAAAACATTTTATTTCTCAGTCTTCTAATGTGATTAATTATATGGACTGTTTATATCGGCTTAACCTTGTATTTGTGGGACAGATCCCGTTTAGTATAAAGCTTACCATTTTTTTGTACATCAATGAACTTGATTTACTAACAGTTCATTAAGGATTTTTGCCTGTATAACTCAGGGTTATGTAGAACAGTGGATAATCTAACAAGCATGCTTTCAATAAGAAAAGTTTCTGATAATTAGAATCAGAGTACAACATCAGTATAAGTATTTCTTCCTTAGGTTGTCTGAAATCAGACACATTCTCCTTCAGATATGTTTGATGAATCTTTGGGAACAGAATCCAAAATAGGATTGAAATTATGCAGTGGCATCAGAGATCATAACATAAAAACTTGTTCTGAATTTAGATTTCTTTTCATGAAATCTTTAAGGGAAATTTTGTAACCTTGTTAACATTTTCCTTTTTTTTTTTTTTTTTTTTTTTTACATTTACAGTTGGGATTTTTCCACTACTGTTGTATAAATTTTTACCCAAAACTCTAAAAGTTTCTTTGAAACTATTATTGTACTCCTTTCATGGGAAATAAGTAATATAACTCAGAAATTATGATTCATGTGACTTTATGGAGCATACAAAAGAAATGCAACAAAACACCCTTACTCTGGTGTTAGTCTACACATAACTAATCATTTTTACTTAAAGCCACAATAGACTTGTTCCTGGAACCATCTTTCATCCAGAGCATAAAAGGTTGATGAAAAATAATGATCTAGCAAAGCTGGAGAAAGCATTAGACAGAACTGTGGTTTTTTAAGCCTCCCCCCAAAAGAACACAAAATAGAGAAAAATAGTACTTCATAATTTAAAACCCTTCATCTAGTGATGAAAATATTTTATAGTGTCACAAAACTCATGCAGTAGTAATTTGGTAGTACAGGCTACTTTGTTTTGATGGGTTAGAAAGGCAAGGGAATTATTAAAACTATGACTCACATTAATTGTAGCTTTGGAGACATCATTTCACCTTTCTGAGCCTCTCATATTTTCTAAGATGAGAGCTTAAAAATATGGTTTGCAAGATTTTTTCAGTTCTCTTATGTACCATGACACTTTAGAATAAGGAATAATCATCATGATGACTCTGGTGCATTGTACAGTGCTGAAACGGCCTTGAGTTATCAGGGAAATCATGTTCAGAATAAATTCTGTTGTGGGCTTTTCTTGTGTTTGCTTATCCACCCCCTCTTCCTGCTTTTCCTGGGACTAGCACCCAGATATTTGCTTGGATATTCCTTCTGCCTTCACGCAGTCCACTGCTTCAAGGTTGGTGAAGGGGCTCAAGTTTGAAATGCTTGGGAGAGTCACATACCTCTGATTTCAGCAGCTTGTTGCTATATGGGAGAAAAAAAAATCTGAGTGGATCGAGTTTCACTGCAGATCTATTATTCAGAAGCTGGAGAAATGCTTTGTATCTATGCATTCCTGAGAAAGAAAGCATGAAACCTTTGGAGCCAGGGTAGCCCTTGCAGAGTCACAGAGCCTGGCTGTCAGCAGGGCCAGCACTACAGAGACTGGCCCTCAGCCTGGGGCCAGCTGAGGAAGGGCCCCAGCCACACTGAGCTTTCACTGAGCCTCATGTCCTGGAGACTCCCAGCCCTTCCAGTGGCTCCTTCTGTAAATGTCTTTATTCTCTAGCTGGTTTTCTTGAGGTGTTTACTTCGAATCAGAAACACTCTATTGGTTTTAATTGGGGAACTGCTTTGATGTAAGGCACTGTGGCTCCAGGGAGTGTGGGTCCCCCACATGTGTGTTTATCTCAGGACAGAGCATGGTCCCAGGAGCTGTGGTTCCTCTTCGTGCCCAGTCACTGTGCCATCCTCCTCCTCCATGCAGCTGCGTACTTCCTTTGAAAATCTCCTGCCGGAGCTGCCTCTTACTTTCCCTAGGGGAACTGCCTGACTGGCTCTTTTTGTGATTCTGGCAGCATCTACAGTGACAGTGTCCAAGACATTCTGTGCCCACTTTGACCAAAGAATCTAGCATTCTCAGCAGGCACTAGTGCCAGAAGAGGCATGTGGATCTGTAGAGAATCATAAGTTTTCTTTATATTAATCCTTTATATTTAGAAGGAGGAGTTTTGTTTCTGCTTGGGGCTCCCATATGCCTTGTCATAGACATGTGAGGGAAATATATGTGCTGTAGAATGGAATAAAGCCAGCCCCAAAAGGACAAAAATAAATAAGAATGGATACGAACAGGGAGAGGGCCTGAAGACAGCCGCAGGACCAGTATTCCTGGTGTGACTTCACTCTGGAATTTCCCTGTTTTTTGTTTTTTGGTCAGTAAATTCCCTGTTAAGTTGAATCTAGCATGCACTGGATTTCTACAGCTTCCAAGTCCCGACTAATAATACGTAAGAAAACCTGCTCAGATTTCTTTATGTGTGAGGGTATCTCCTGGCTAATTTAGCAGCACACCTGTTTATGTCCCTTTCTCCTTGGCGTTTTTACTCTTTTCTCAGTATTGGATACACATGTACTACTGGGGAAACTGATAGCACTCCCCACCCCACCCCGAGCACCCCAAGCCTCCCATTCCTGTCCAAAACCAGCTTCTGCGTGAGGACACACCAGCTGGCTCTTTGAGTCACTGCCTGGGCCTTCTATTGGCACAGACACATCTTTGGGGCTGCGTGATCAAGCATACCGGCCAGGATATGAATTACTTAACTGACATCGCAACATGATACTGCTGACTGTGTACCCAGCATCAGTCAGCTGGTATAGTGGGGATCATGAAAAGAGAGTGTTTTTATCAGTCTTGTTGGCCATAGCCATCTATATGATCATATTGTCAAAGCTGAGGAAGCACTCAGGCTTAACCATTTGCATAAGCCTCACTTGATAGGGCACTTGATCCTTATTTTTGCTGTACTTTAATGGAAAATGCACATTTTTTTTTTTTTTTCATTTTAGATGTTCGGCAATGACCCTAAGGCTGGCACAAATGCAGCTATGTTGCTCATCCCTGCAGTACCCATGCTTAATGAGCTATAGTGTTTTTGATATGACATACTGTGGTTCTTTAAGATATCAGAATACTGGCTGGATAGCACTCAAAATGTGGTTAGCTAGAGTCCCTATCTTCCAAATAACCTGTTGCTTTCCCTTCTCTAAATTCACCTCTCTTACCTGTCCTAGTATCCAAATGCACACGCACACTATTCTATATGAGCAATATCTGCCTTCTGTAGTTTGGTGTCACTCTCTGCTTAAAGGTGCTTAGAAAACTAAATGGAGACATCATTCTCATTCTTGCATTCAAAACTATCCTTAAGAAGCTGTATTACAAACAAGAGGCTGTGTTTTCCTTTGGCATCCATTTCCAGTTCACATAATCTGCTGGGATTTAGGAGTTACACAATCACACAGTGGCAAACAAAGAAAATAATAGATGAACAATGCTTAATATATTGTGTATTGTTGTCTTCAAAGTAGTTGTTCAAATTAAAGGATACACACATTAAAAATGATCAAACAATAACAGCACAAATTGTTCTTTTTGATGAACTAACAGATTAGTAGCATAGTTATCTCTTATGTGTGTGTGTTTATGTATGTGTTTAATCTTTTCCTTTCTTTTTTCTCCTTTCCCCCAATCCAGTTGTTTTCTTTTGAGCAGTTTCTTCCCCTTCCATTTTCACAGTATCTATTGTACATTTTGGATCTTATTTACTCTTTCAGTTTTTTATACTAGGGAGACTATAATATTTACACATGTGAATCTGATTTATTTCCCTTATGAATATGTTCTCAGATTGCATTCAAATATCTATAAAAGCCTCAAGTTTATCCTTCTTTAAAGTGGAGTAATACTCCATTGTATAAAAATACCACCTTTTATTTTTTTTTGAAGCACTTTGTTTTAAATTAGAATGTTCCAAGATTTATCAGAAGTAACTTTTAGATCTCAAGAAGAATTAGAAGGACTGTTACATCTCATGAGGGTAGATTTTTTTTTTATCAAGGTCTTGTTAAAAAAAAAAAAAACCTACACCAACAAAAGATTCAGAGATGTAAGTTCAGAAGGAAAAACAAAATCACTTTATGGAAAGGGAAAGGACATGGGGAAGCAAACTCACTCTACTGGGAAAAGGAGAGGAAATAGGTAGACGGACACGACCTCCTTGTTAAAGAAAGGTAGAGGTCCCAGAGTGGGCACCTGGGGTCTTCATTCTAAGCCTCTTTTATTACATGGCACGAAAGGGCTTTTCCACTTGAGAGCTGGTATAATTTGGGCTGCGAGATCTGGGCGTTGTCCCTTTTAATGCCTACCTGTGCATTCTTGGATAAACACTTCTCTGGCTTCTTTGTGCTGTCCTGGTTCCTATCTTGTGAGATGTACAGCAAAGTTACATTCGAGGCAGAGTTAGCTAAAAGGCTATGTGTGCATTTTAATGTATTACTATGGTGAGAGAATAATAAAACACGTACATGTGTGTGAATGTCTAGCTGATACTGCATATTTTACATGCTAAGTGAGTTTGTGTAATGTGGCCCCTCCCCACTCTGTGTCCTTTTGTGCTTAATTGATGGTGGGAAGAGGAGGGAACTGAGACCTTGGCACCTGGGGGGAGCCAGGACAGGAGGGAGCTGGGCCTCATGGCCTCTTTCTGTGTGTTCTTGGTTGTTTTCTCTGTAGGGTCTTAACTCCTTATTTGCCAGCAGTCTCACTGAGGCCCTTTAACTTTCCTTGCCTGCCCCCTGACTTTCTCTACAAGATCTCACAGTCACTGCTATATCTCTGCGGAGAAGACCTGAATATACAGGTGTAATGCAAAGGATACATGCATTCCGGTAACTACACTCCAGTCATTTTTCCTCTTCATTTTCTCAATAATAACATTTGCTCTTCTTGATGCACAAGTTTCTCAGGATATTGTGACCCTTAAATACTATTGGTTAGCCACATTACCACGTGTATTCCAACTGGCTCATTTTGACCACTTTAGATACAATTTTATAACAAACATGTGAGCCGGGTCCAATCCTTTGTCTTCCTGGGAAGTGTTTGATAATAGAAGAGGAAAAAATTTCTCACCAAAGAGAAAATTGTGGTTGGTGCAAAACTATATTTTCTGTTACATTTTGCCTAGAGTTTTATTTTCCTCTCAGAGGACTATAAATAATTCTTCACACAGTTTTCAGGGGGGTTATATTCTGTACCAACATAAACAAAGGAGGGGCATCCTTACGGTATCCTTTCAAATCCTCAAATGTTTAGCTGTTCAAAAATAACCCCTCCATGGTAACAGAAAAGCATCCTGTGGTTAAAGCACTTTGTGTCCAAGAAATAACTGTGTACCAATAAACAAAATATTAACTGTAATAGATACAAACATTAGCTGAGAAAACCTAACAGAAAATTTCACATTTTTACTATTATATATATATATATTTCTGAATTTGTGTTCAATTCACAAAGCCTAAGAAACAAGAATCTTTAAAATAAGTTACAATGATAAGAAAAATATGAGAGCAGTTAAAAGTATAGAGCACCTCCACAATGCAGAATTTCTTAGTACTTAGTGAGTATTTAGAAAGACATTGATACTAAATTTCCTTTATTGCCTTGTGTGTGGTAGGGTCTTGAGACTTTCTCTAAGGACAGATCATGCCTATGATCTTCTTGAAGACCACCTGCATGACATTTCCCTTGATATATTGCATCTTTCCCCAAGATCTTATCTGACAAAATTAACTCTAATATGAGATTCAGTAGAATCACATAATCTTATCCCAAATAAAATCACTCATTATTAAGGATTCATTCATGCTTTACAAACATATTAGGCAATCTGAGAAACCATGTATTAATCGGTCTGTTTTATTTTGTTTCACTCCTCTGAAGAAAGAAATACCCTGTGGGTTTACTTTGGGACATGGATCCTTATGTTAATTTTCTAATAGGTATCATTAGCATTTATAAAGTGCTGTCTTATAAAGTATGCCGAACTGCCTTCTCAGATAAGGGAGCCGAGGTAACAAGATAATATAGTAACTGAGTGGCAGAATTGAAGTTAATACTCAGACAATTTGGTGCCAAAGTCCAAGTATCGACTCACTACCCATTGAAAATTTGACTTTCAACCTTGAATTACTAGAAACTTAAATCTGCCACAGAATGTTCCATCTATAGGGATGAAGATACATGAAACAAAATCTGGAGACTGGAGTTTTAAATCAAGATGCTTACTTTACAGTGTACCATCAGAGATCCCTGGCATAGAGACTAGAATGTTCAAAGTGCATCATCTATGTATTCTTCCCTTCTGTGCAGTCACATGTAGGAAGTTGCTGTATTCTGTTGCTGTGCCAAGATACCCGAGAAGAGCAAACTAAAGGAGGGAGATTTATTCTCATGCATGGTTTTAGAGGCGTTAGGCTATGGTCTCTTGGCTCGGTTATTTCTGGGTCTGCGGTGAGACCCAGCATCATGGCAGAGGGTGTGGTGGAGAGGGCGGCTCAGCTCACCTTAGCTGGGATGCAGTTAGGAAAAGATTCAGAGAGGAAGGTATCTGGGATACTACGCACATTTTAAAGTTATGCCCTAGTGACCTACGTCCTCCAAAGGGATCCTACTTCCTGATGGCTCATTCAGCTATAAAATCACGGATGGATCAGCGCATTGACATTAGAGTCCTGCTGATCCCGTCACTTCCCCAAAGTCCCATCTCTGAACACTACTGCATTGGGATCAAAGCCCCAGACACGAACCTTGAGGCATATGTTCAAAATATTCTGAGTAAGAATGGAATTAGACTGAGGGGAGTTAATGTGATCACTGTTTTTCCATTGTGTAGTTTAAGGACATGAATTGATGAGTTGAAAGTCTTCCATCATTGGTAGGATGAAGTTCAGTGTTTTCCCCACAAAAACTGTCACCAGTGTGGTGATTGGATCAAAATGAAAGACCAAAGATGTATGCCTAGTCACCATTTTCTCTAAAAACCAAAGAAACATTTAATATTTTCAACTAATTTAGTGAAATCCATGAGTATGGAAAACTATACATGTCATTAAAAATGAAAACTATCATGAAATTCTTGAACTATAGAAAGCAAACATGAATAGATAGTTGAATACAACCATAAATACCAGAAGTTGAAACCTGACCTGAAAGAATACTTCTTTGACAGTAGGGATACTCTTGTTGAGTGGAACCTGGGACTTTGCATAGGGGGATTTAACTGCTGACCTATGTCTTGTGTGCTCAGGACAAATAAATTTCCCTTTCTCTTCTACGTGGACAAGCACCAGTTTAAGTGTTAAATGGTCACAAGATGAAGTAGAAAGATCAGGATGCAGAACAGAATTATAAAACCAGGATAAGAGGGGCTGGGAATTTAGCTCAGCGGCATAAGCACCTTCCTTGCAAGCAGGTGGTCGTGAGCTCAATCCCCATTACCGATAAAAATGAAAAAAGACAAACAAACAAAAAACAAAAAAACAAACAAAAAAACCCAGAATAAGATACCAAGAAGTACTGGGTCAAAGAAAGACAGATCTAGTCATGACCTTTCAAGATATATCCCACACTTAGCATCTCATGAGTACAGGGGAAAGCTGTAAATCAGTGAGGCAGTAGAGGGTTATCTAATTTAAATATAATCACCTAGCTACATATTCCATTTACCCATGTGAAGGAAACGAAGACCATGAGAATCATCAAAAGAAATGTAAGTGCCAATAATATTTAACAAAACACAGTAATAAAGGAAAAAGGAGAAAAGAAACAGAGCAATAGAATAGAAGAAAATCTAAAGCATAATTAATATTTAGTTGGGGAAAGTTACAATAGAGTACTATGGTTATGAGACAACAGATAATTCGGACATTAAAATCAGACTGAGAAAGATCTGGAACAGTGCCCAAGTCTTTGAGTAATAGGAAAACAGTCCATTATTCAGACTAACATGTAGCCAACTGTCATGTATTGAGTGCCATCACTAGCATTTTATTTAGAATATTGTTATGTCTATGAAATAACATTTTTTCCCCTGCCACATTGCTAAATTTCAAGATAGGTTTAGTAAACATCCCTAACTGTTTCAAATAGTCTTAGATGCAGAAGTCGGTCAAATATGGCTGCACTCATTTTTTAACATGATTAGCTAGGATAATTAGGAAAATTGATTCATGTACCTATGTAAGCATTAAATAAATATTATTCATTGGTAGCACTTGCTCAGCGAAACTTCTGCTGAGTTCTGTTCTTCTCTAGTCATATTATTTGAGCTATTGTGGATGGATGTTGTTCACAGCTCAAAAACTCAAAATGTCAAAACTAAGACAGATGAAGAAACAAGCAGAAGTGTCACTTCTTTTTCATTTCCGACGCCCACCCTTAAAGACAGATGCCCTCTATTTTCCCCTGGGAACCACTGAGCTCTTGGATGTTATTGATTGATAGCGTCTCATGCACGTTATCCACCAGAGAGTGGAATCAGAGCTACGGCCCAAATCTGCTCCACTCTGTTGTTCTGTCTTTACAAACATTTGGCGTGTCACAAGGATAAGTTCAAAGTTGACCAATTCATAAAAGTCTATAAAGGGGACGGTAGAACTGTTTCAAGTATACTAAAGAATAACAGTCATTTTTCCTCCAAATGTCACTTTTTTATTTCTGTGTGGAGACAGAATCTCGAGTTGGATGGATTACAATGCTGTGTCAAAATGGCATTTCCTTCCTGAAAGGGACCAGCTGTAGACGAACGTTCCTGTTCCCACCAGCAGAAGTGTCTTTGTCAGTGGGTAAAGTGAAGATGAGAATTTAGGTGAAAAAATATAGCTTAAAATATTAACAAGCTTTCTGTTTAAGTACACTAAAGGTTTCCTTACTTTAGTATCTTTCTGGAAGAGCAGGACGTATGATTTGTACTACAATATTGTTGTAGTATTTCATCTTGAACTCGGTGGCCTTGTGTATGGGATTGAGGGAAGATTTATCAGGGATTAGTTAGTTGCAAAATGCTACACTTGATCTTAGCCAAAAGGCTGAGAGGCAATGGTTAGTTGTAAAATGAAATGGGAGGATGCATTTGTAAGAATGTTCTAACACAATTTTTGTTACACAGTGAAAGAATATGTGCATAAACACTGTTGCTTTCTTTTGAAGTTTAGGGCTGGAGATTTAACTCAGCGGCATAAGCGCCTGCCTTGCAAGCAGGCAGTTGTAAGTTCGATCCCTGGTACTGATAAAAAGGAAAAAGACAAAAAAAATGTATTGTTGAAATTTAAAAATAGTTTAACAGATACATAAAAATATAAAATTACACATATTTATGAGGTGGCATTGATGTTTCAATACAAGTATATATTGTGTAAGATTCAAGTCAGTATAGACATATTTGTTTATTTTCCCTTCTTTATGGTAGAAACATTCAGAATCCTTTTTCTGGCTTTTTGAAATAATGATACATTACCATTATCGAGATTCAACCTCCTGTTGAACAATGCAACAGAATTCTTACTGTTATTTATTGCAACTGCTTTCTAGGTCATCTATAGCATAAATTATTTATACAATCAGCTGATCATAGGATTTAATTAATTTGGATTATTTATTAGAAAGCATCCTTGGGATTTGCTAAGGCCAGATATGAATGACAATATGACTGAGATGAATGGTAAACAGAGTAAATCTTTCCTTCTGCTTGATTCTGTCAGCCCTTACTAAGACAAATATCAATGAGTGGACTGATCCCAAAGAGCCAAACACCAGGCAAAGTCTTCTCTGCCAGTTAACACAAGGAACAGACTAGTTTCCTGCGTTTTCTAGTGAGAATTCCTCCTTAACTTTTCAACTATAATGGAGAAAATTTTAAGACATTAAAAATATCCCAAAAACCTCTTTAGTAAGACTATATTCAAATGTGCTACAATCAGTAATGTTACGAAAGTTGTTTTAATTCTCAAGGAGAACTCACTTTACTGAATGGTACTTTTTCTTTTTTACTTATGCAGAAAATTGGAATGAGCTTACAACCAAAATTAAGTGCTAGTTGAGACCAATTTCAGAACAAAAGAAATGACAATGTAGATATAGATACAAAACAATTAAGCATTATTACTAGAGATAATTGGACTATTGGGATTTAAAAATTCATTTGAAAAAATAACTGCTCTAGTGGACATAAGTAATTGATGGTTTTTACCTTACA
The DNA here is from genome assembly GCF_034190915.1 of Cavia porcellus. Classification (NCBI taxonomy): domain Eukaryota; kingdom Metazoa; phylum Chordata; class Mammalia; order Rodentia; family Caviidae; genus Cavia; species Cavia porcellus. Next base: position 4,341,649 of record NW_026947493.1, read on the forward strand.
GTTAGGAACATTAAGCTAGGGACATTCCTATCGCATTGTAAACTGCAGTATCTTTATGGGTCTGTGTATCTGGGATTTAAAGACTGGTGTATGAGAGGTCTTTCCATTTCAGCTTACTTCATGATCAGTGTGGCTAGCTATGTGTGTTCCTGGTATCAATCATGCGACTTTGTTTTGATCCAGCTTATCTGTCTTACTGTCCTAGTTATATGCTTATTTTTGTTATTGTCTTCTGAAAACACAACTTATTATTAAAGTAATTGCCTCTGATTATTTTGTTGCAGTATTACTTATAACATCAAAATGTCTTATAAGCAACATTTATTTTGACATGTTTGACATGTTAGGCAACTGGGGTATATGATTAGAAGTAAAGATTAATAATACAAATTAAAAAGAATGTTAATTTATTTTTTTCTGAAAGCTTATTAACTGAAGAAGACTTATTTTAAAGACTGTTTTGAGTATATATTGTCAGCAAAATCATGTTCATAGCACAGCTCATTAAATAAAGTAATTTAACCAAAAACAAGCCCAAGTGAGTACTAGTAAGTTATAATAGCGCAGATAAAATTGAATTTCTGTGAAAAACTGTTTGCCTTTTTAGATACTAAGGAATAACTAATTTCTACATATGTATTTAGAATATTAGAGAATTTCATCATTTTTGCTTAACCTTGGGGTTTTTAAGAACACCATAAAATAACCTTAACTTTTTCTTAAGTTGCCGTATTTTTCAAGAAGTTAGCACTATTTTAGATGTTTTTTTTTGCCATTTTCTTACCCTTCTTATTCTCATGAAGTTATTTGTTTAGTCTTTCCTTCTTTCTTTCTTTCTTTCTTCCTTTCTTCCTTTTATGTTTTTGGCAGTACTTAGGACACAATCCAAGGGTGCCCTATTGTGGAATTACATGATTAGCCCTTTTGATTAACTTATTTTGAGACAGGCTCTTGCTACAATGCCCAAGCTGCCCTACGGTCATTTCCTGAGTAGCTAGAACTCTGGGTAGCTATCATTGCACCAGCCATGTACATTCTTTAGGCATAACATGACCAGATTTCATAGAAAGGAATCATTTAAGAAATTAAAAATTTTATTTTCATTTTTCGTATTACATTTTCCTGTTAGACAATCACTGATTTTAATATAGATGAGCCCTGTAAGGTAATGTTCTTTTAGAGGATCTCTGCTAATGTCTATGCAAATGATTTGATTATTTTCATTTGTGCATCTGTCTTTAACTTATTTATTTGCTTGTCTGTTTCTTTGTTTGCTGTTTATTTTTCCTAAAGGAGATGAACTACAAGGGCAGAGGTTTTTGTTTTATTTTAAGCTCCATTTGTCACACAGGACATTCATTTATTTTTTTCCTCCTTGAAGAACTCATGTCTTGTTGCTGAGATAAAATACTGTACACTCAGGTCAAAGGAGGAAAGGTTGAATTTACCACAGTTTGTAACGGTTCAGTCCACTGTGGGCTGGCTCCAAGGCATAGTGGCATGGCAGAGGTTGTCACAGAGGAACAGCAGTTCACAGAAGCCTGCCCTCTATCTGTCCCATTATATTCCATCCAGGCTCCAAGCCTACAGACCAGTGCCACCCACACCTGAAAATATGATGCACCAACAGTCCTCGTACCCTTCATCCACATTCACACTAGCTCCAGCCACCTCTTTAAAGCTCCACCCATGAGAGTATTGAGGGGGACATCTAGATGGGAACTGTACAAACCTGCTTATTTTCTGTTACAGTGCTGAAGATAAAGAAGCTAAATACTGTGAAGTACAAAAAATTAAATTTTAATCGTTATTTTGCACTAAGACCTTCCATCTCTTTAATAAGAGATTATTTATTGAAGAATTGTTAGGAGGATCAAAAATATAACACGTACAGACCATGTAGAAAAATGCTTCCCACACGGTAACTGTCACATTGCTCTTGCTTGTGCAAATTATAGTTCATCTCCTTTAGGAAAAATAAACAGCAAACAAAGAAACAGAGAAGTAAATAAATAAGTTAAAGACAGCTGCACAAATGAAAATAATCAAATCAGTTGCATGGATATTAGCAGAGATCCTCTAAAAGAACATTACCTCAAAGGGTAACTAAACTACATGCAGTTTTGTGTTTGCCTGAGTTATGTTTAATTTCAATTATATTTTAATAGTACACAGTGTACTGATGTGATTCCAGAAAGTGGAACTGTACCAATTGAGAAACTTGTTTCTAATCCACCTTCTTGGACTCACTTCCTCACCTACTTTAGTAATCATTTTTAGAAATGTCTGGTTTAGTCTACCAGTGATACTTTAAACATATAGACTCAAGGAACCAATTTCATTACTATTATTACAATGAGTGACTCTTTGAGTTGATGTTTCCAGATCTACATCTTACATGTTTAAATGTGGCTCCTTTGCTGACCCAGAGGGGGTGTAGTCAGCATTAGAGTGGGGCACTGCAGAGGCGTTGCGGCCTTTCTGAGTACAGCCTCCACCTCTCAGGCTCAGCTGCAACTTCAGACTGAAACACTGCACTCACTCAGAGCCCACAATTTCTTCCCTAACTCCTTGCCAACTCCTGAGCTCAGAAGCAACCACAGCTGGCCACTCCTTGCTGCCCAGTGCAGGAGCTCATTAACCAGCAGTCTTTGCTCTACTGTTCTACTGTGATGGTTGAACCAATTCTCTGAATGAAGCTCCTGTTGCCCAGTCCTCTCCCCTTTCCTCCCTCCTTTCATTGACCTGCCTGGCACGCTGAAGGCTCACTCCCCTGCTCCTGTATCTTTCTTTTATCCATACATTAGTGCTCAGTAAAACCTCTTTGTTGCTTGTCTCTCTTGTATCTGCCCCTCATAGGTCTTGAGCTGATTCAGCTGGTGCAGAAGTGATTTGAGAAAGCATGCAGTAAACTCGGCTTTGATGATTGTATTGTGTGGAAACCCCAACTGGAATGGAACGTGGGACACACAGGAGGGGATCTGTGTGTTCTTTGGGATGGTGTGGTGTGCTGCAGCTCAGAAGCAATGAGAAACAGAACCGCAGTGATGCAGTCAGAAGAATAAAATTCCTAATTACTTGAACAAGTTTACAAACAGTTTCCTCCAGGAAAATTTCAAAATAAGAACGTAGCCCAGAGACATTGATTGTAGCCTTTTCTGAAATAGTAAAGACTCCAACTAAGATCTTCTTATACTTTTGACATACAGAAACTCTGAGATAATAAATGTGTCCTTTTTTAAAAAAATGTGTCTTGTTTTAAGTCACTAAGCTTGTGGTAATTTATTACATGGTAGTAATAATAACAATAATAATATCCAGCTCAGTCAACTTCCTTTAAACCTTACTTGCTGGTAAAGGTGCTGCCCCTCTCCACTAACTGTTTCTGTTTTCATTGAGGACACTGTTAGAAGTCTCTCCTCTGCAAAGTGACAGAAGCTGCCACGTGGTGTGCCTACTCCTCTCCTGGTGGCTAAGCTAGTAACTAGAATCAAACTTTCAGGTTAACTCAGCTAGAAATATACTGAGTCTTACAGTGACAAAAGAATCTTTAATCCACAGCAGCTACAGAAATTAGCATGAATGCACTAAATTAAAAAAACAGTCACCTGAGATTGGAACTTGAGGTTAGTTGATTGAGTAAATCTGAAATGTAAATCTGGATAAAGAAGAAGTCACTGTCTTTGGTGTCATGAATGTGAGTATAGGACATAACACCACAGCAAGCGCCCTCGGGGACAGGAAAAACAGTGCTATGCAGCAATTAGAATCCTGGAGAAATGCTAAAATTCCTGTTTTCCTGGCCAACAGTAGGGGAAATAACAACAAAGATCGGAGACATAGTGGATCCATAATGCAAGGCCTAAAGATGAAGCAGAGGATTCTGTCGAATGTAGAAGCCAAGAGTTTACACCATCCACCCAGTGGAAATAGCAAGTGTTGGAGTGTTGGCAGCATCCTGAGCTGTGTTTGCCTTGCTCCTCCTCAGGCAAGAGCTGATGGCAGGAGAGAAGCTTATAGCAAAGGGAACAGTGGGACCCAGAGTGCATTCTCCTGAGCAACACCAGTGGATCCCAGGTAGTTTCATGGCTGTTGAGATTGGAGGGGAAGCCTTAGAGATTTAACTTGCAAACAATTGAGATGATGGTGAGACCCAAACAGACAGACAGCCATGATCAAGCTCTTACTACTCACAATAAAGCAAAATGTGGAGAACATGATTGTGGAGGTAGTAAAGGCCTCAAATAATTCTGATTCCTTGCTCGGTTCCTGGATCTGAACACATTTTATGAAATGAATTCCACTGACTAAAAAGATAAGGGCTCCAAAAGAGAGAATGTAATGATAGCAGTGTAACGAGTGCAGGTGGTAAGGTTTCTATGAGTCCTGTGGTAGATCCTGTGGTGATGGCGATGGAATTGATGCACAGCAATGCGGCATGGAGTTTATAAACTCTGACATGAAAATGACAGCACATATCCCTGCCTACGCCATCTGCAGCAAGGGGTTATGCACCTTCTGAGAAATAATTCCTGCTGTGTCACAGGGCCCTAGAGGATGGCTGTTAGGAAGTTATTCTCTTTACTCACCAAGTCGTATAGTCAGTGGATCCATCCATACTCCATTCACTGTGAGATAGAAATGCTACATCCTGGATTCAGTGTGAGCAGAGAAAGAACTATCAGTATGACTCGCAGATGGCCATGTCCACATTCAGGGGTGGCAGTGAGAGGGGACTCCTTCCTATAGGACAGAGCTGCTGGCAGGGCACTTGGTCATCTACTCTATCAGAAAGGAGCAGTGGGCTAGATAAAGCCCATACAGATTCCCAGGCAGAGGCCAAGTGCCTAGCACTGGAACTGTAGAAATGGCAGGGAGGTCTGGAGTAAAATGAGGAGAGAGAGACAAGGGACAGAGAACAGAGTTTAGGATTGTCTATCATGTGTCAGTGCCAACAGAAGTTGTCAACTACTACAGAGATACCAAACAACAAAGTAGACAAAATGATTTGGCCAAAGACTTTAGCTGGTCTTCATCTAGAACTGACGTGGAGGGTATTTGAATAGACTGGCCGAAGTGCAGAGATGACAGTCACACATTGGCCCTATGGCCTGTATTGCTACTTACTCAAGGATGACACAGCTACTGCCACCTCCAGATGTTCACCCTTCTGGTGGGGGGCAGCAAGTGGAAATCGCTGACCACCGAGTCACACTAGAGTTCCATTCTAGAAGAATCAAAGTTCACCTCACGGGTACTTATTTCAGTTGTGGGTAATACTTGTGATTCGTTTCTACGTTTTTTGGTTCTTTTAGGTAAGCACCACACAGAAGCTTACTGAATGTCAGATACACAAATTATGGGATCTCTCATGGCATCCACCAAGGTAACCACTTCAGAAGTAATGTGATACAAAAGCAAGACGTTTGCAGAATCTCATCCACACAGCCTGGAGGCAGTTGGTGATGTTGGAGTGATTGGGCCAAAAACCCATGAACAGTAAAGGGGGCAGCCTAACCACCTAGCATTACTGGTAATCACCCACCTGGGGCCTTCATGCTTTCTGTGAGGTCCTAAGTTCATGAAGGGGGAAACTCTTGTCAGGGGGACAGAAGTCCCACACTTGTGAATGTTTTAGGTCTGTGTGTTTAAATATCAGTAGGTGAGAAAAGGCACTACTCTCTTGGCAGGAGTGATTGTCCCTGGTTTCCAGAGGATGTGAGACCTCAGTCCAGCAAGGATGGAAAAGAATATGTGTGGGGTTCTGGTGGCCACTTTGCCACCTTGTACAGACTCTGGTTCAGGTTTGGCTGTGAGGAAGAACGGGTGTCTTCCCTAGCTGGGTGTGGTTACCTGGGGCCTAGATGGGGCAGAGTAAGCGTCTGAGCTGCAGAGACAGCTATGGCCAGCAGCACCTCTGTGAGTAACTGCAGAGACTGGGCTGCAGTTTCTTCCTTCCCGTCTCCTCGCACCTTGCACAAAGGTCACACTTGTCAGAAAGTGAAGCCTTCTGCCTTCTCCCTCTTGACTCTCTTTGGGCATCCCTTTCCGTAGTCACTCACACTGCTAACTCTGCTTTGGAATCTGCTTCTCGGAAGATTCACACTGACACCTGAGGTAGAGGCCCAGGAGGTTCTCATCACTGGGATCAGCACCAAGCAGTCTAATATAGTGTAGAAATCACTCATTTCTTAAGTCACTTTCTCGTACTCCAAAACCATGGAGCTCTGCATGTTTTGTATGTAATATGTCCAACTATGTACACAAAGGAGATGATTATCCTTTATTAAATAATGGTGTCTATTAACCTGAAACAAGAGCAACATTCATGTATACTTTTTGTGTTAACACATAAGCTATAGAAGTATAGAGAGACTCAAGTGAAAATACGAAGTATTATATGTTGTAATATACCTCTTTTCTCCTTAAGGGGAAAAAGACACTTTTTAATGTCGATAAAATCATCTTCAAAAACAAGTACAAATAGGCATTTCTGCAGGCACAAAGGTTAGGTTGCTTGTCTTCTACTGAAGTCAACAGCTGCAGTGGTCTGTGACCATGAATTGAAATGCATCGTCAAAACAGAGCATTGTAGCTAAGTTTACACAGGTGTGTAATACCGAAAATATTGAAGCATTAATAATTCTGGCAGCATCACTTTAGCATTGGTCTAATGAGGATCAGTATTTAAATCATCACTAAAGGAACTTTGGATTTACACATCTTTAGGGATTACTATTTTGCATATATGTGTGTATGTGTGTTTGTGTGTGTGTGTGTGTGTGTATGTGTATGTGTGTGTTCATAAATTGTAAGTTCATAAAAGATGAGAAAGAAGATGCAGAGAGAGTTGTTTCTATCAGCGCAGCATTCATATCAGGTAGAGTTATTTCTTTAATGTGTTGCACGCATCAGGACAGCTTCTACCATGAACCTCTCCTTGTCAAGGACTTACTTCCAGCTGCAAACTCTCCCAAGAGCAGCCAAAGGGGAGATAAACTCCCTGACCTTTCCTGTGTGCTTGAAACCCTATCTCTAGCTCTCATTTCTCTCACTTTAGCCTCTTTAGAATTTAACTATTTGCTGTAATTTCCACCAAGAAGCACCCAAAGTTAGCTGAAATTCATGCTGTGGTATAGTAAAACATTTTATTAGCCTTGTCTTTGGCTTTTTTTTGAGGCAGCCTCTAAATCCTTAGATTTCCCAGCCATCAGAGTGTGTTTGTTTGTTTGTTTGCTTTTATGGTCATCCCAATGAGCTGCAGTAGAGTTCATGCTAGTGAGTGGGTGGTAGAGAATCTCTAGGTTGATCATACTAATGGGCTATGGAATGAGCCAGGTGAGGGGCTTACCATGCCTGGAACGCTCGAATATGTGATTAGAGAGCTGAGGTTTTGAGCTGCATATCAGCCTGAGACAGGGTCAAGATAATGAGTTCATGGGGGCTGAGGATTTAGCTAAGCGGCATAAGCACCTGCCTTGCAAGCAGGTGGTTGTGAGTTCGATCCCCGGTACTGATAAAAAAGGAAAAAGACAAAAAAAAAAAAAAAAAAAGATAATGAGTTCATATTTGACACCTAGGATTGGATCCATCATGCCCTTAGAAATCCCAATTACGACTCTATAATGACTCTCAGTACAGGTTGCATGGCTGAGGGATCTGTGCTTTAGAAATACAGAAACATCACATTTGGGATCTTGTGGACCCTGCCCTGTGCATTGCTTTATTTGACTGATTTTTTTCCCTTTTATAAAAAAACGTAAGGTAGGCATGATGTTTGTCGGAGGTCTGTCAGTCGCTGTACTGAATTCTTCAATCTTAGCTGGTGGTGGGAACTTCTAAGTCAATAGCCAGTTTGCCACTGTCATGGGTGGCCTTGGAGCTTAGCCCTGCTCTAGGTCATGTAAGGATCACTGAAGTTATGTACGGATGGACCGATGCATTTGTGTACTGAAACCAATCCTGACCTGAGCTGAAGTCTGATGTAACTTGAGTTGTGACTTAAGGACTGTACTACAGTCTTTAAACCCCAGAGCATAAGCTTTTCCTAAACCCAACCATCTTATTTGGTGAATTGTTTCTCTTCCCACATCATCAGCCATTCAGTCCAGTTTTATTCCCTTGTAAACCTCTCACAGCCTCGCCTGCAGTTCACATTCACTGTCACTTGTGTAATCTTTTCTATTTCAATACTGTATAAAGTGCTTTATTTCTGCTTTAATCTACTCTGTATTTCTCAAATTTTATCTCTTACCCTTCCTTCGAGCTCAGATCTTTCCCAGAAATGTTCATGAGCCCACTATCATGTCATTCGACTAGCAGATTCTAATTTATTTGTTAAATCAGTGCCTTCTCGGTGTCCAAGCTCCAAGAAGGTCCACGAGGTGGCCTCACACATCTCTTCGACTGTCTCCTTTTTACATATGTAAAACTTTTGCTCCAAACCAATTGCTCATTTTGTTTTAACTGCCAAACAATAAGGATCTGTCTCCATTCCACTGAAAACTGTGTGTGTGTGAAATTATGTTTCCCCTGCCTATTCCCCTTCTTATTTTAGTTCTCTCGCCCTATGAGTATTTTTGGACCTTCTGTTTTTTAGGATTTGTCGTTACCTCTAAATACCTGCACACCTTTTATGCATACTGTATATTTTACAGAGAGTTTTCATTTGATTTCAAGTCTGAATAAACTGGAATTTTAACTTTTTTATTATTCTAGTCCCTTTCAAAAGTATACCATTAGTTTTTGAAAATAAGCAAATATAATAGTTGTTTTGTGATTCAAAGAACTAGCAACATGTAAGACTTGCACCAACTTTCTGGTTTTGTTGTGGGTTTTATCTAATTAACATGCACAGTTGTCTGGCATATAAAAGACAATGAAGGTGGAAAAAATAGTACGGTTATTAATTTTTAAGGAGTTCTGACACAATCTAGTACTTTAAATGGCCTTGAAATTTTAGGGATAGTGTTGTTTATATGACTCTGCTTGTAGCCATTATAGAGAAACTACATTCATTTGATGTTCTTCAATATGGCATGTGTGATTTTTCTAATCCAAACTTGTCTCACTTGAATCTTTGAAGACAACAGAGCTCACAGCTCTCTCCATCAAAACAAACCAAAATACACATGAGAGCATAACCGAGTAGTCCTCACTCTTTCCTGTCAGGAAAGGTCCCATGTCCCAAATATTATTTAAGAAGCAGCATTTCCAGGCAGCTTTGCTATCCTTAATTTAGCATATCTTCTTGCACTGCTCATATGCTCCTGTGTAACTGAAGAGTAAATATTGCAATTCCTGTAATTTTCCCATTTTTGTGGCAAAAAAAAGGAAAACAGGATTCCAGTGTCTCTGAAGAAGGGGGAAGCATGAATCAGCACTCATTTAACAGAAAGAGGGTTTGGGCTGAAATAGCCTCTGTGTGAGATAATGCAGCCTTTTATTAAAGATCACATCCTGGAAATTGCCTACAGGGAATTTACTCAGCATTTTGGGCAAATGAGTTCTTGGATATTACATCTGCATTTGTTTTAAAGAGGTTTCTATATTCTTGACTTGACAAATCAGTAATAATACTGAAGAACTGAATTTTGAAGTGCAGAGCATCTAATCTGGGAATAAAGATAAATGTGTTTGAAAATAAAGATGAAATGGATAGTGAAAATTTACTTTCCTGAAAAGCCTTGTCTGATAAATTTCAACTTTCCTTGTAAGAGCCTACATTACTTTTACTTACTGTCAATGGAAATACATTGTTACAGGGCTTACTTTGTTAAATGTGATCTTACAGTTGCTCTATATTGCTACATTTGAATTGGTGGTTTCTCTCAAACACTAATTTAGATCATTTACAGGCTTGTGGATCAATACATATTTTAATATGCTCAGAAGAAAGATTCTGTATTAATTTCCATCTCATAAAAGGGTTAACAAAATCACATAATGATACAGTTCTATACAATGACATGGTGACCAAAAGGTTGACTTTTACTTTCTTAATCCTGCCTCTTCAGTTAGTTGTATATATTGATTGATTTGGTAAGAAATTAGAGTAGAAGAAATCTAGCATTCTTATTTTAAACACTTGTTTATTTAACAATGTTACAGACATATGGTAGGGTCTGGTAACTGAAGATCATTGGCCATCAAAGTTGGCTGCAGCTGGAGCCAAATGAACACTTCCAATAGGCAGAGCAAAAGCACAAGAATGATTGACTGCTTTTTTGGTGAAGGCCTAGTTCCAACTACTGGAGATTCCAACATCTTCTCAGATGAACAGAATTCATTGGCGGAAAGTACCTGAAACCAAACCAGATAGACACGGTTGACAAAGGCTGCTTGGGAAAAGTTAACATGCAATGAAGATTATGTTATTATAACAGAGCGGTATGCTCTGACAGCAGAGCAGATTCTAAGAAGATGCAGGAGATGAGGAAGCACAGGATAGCTACCCCGGGAGTCATAATTTTATCCCTTAAGTCCCAGATTTCCAGACACTGGGTCAGAGAAGAAGGGACCAGAGTGGAAAGTGGGGAAAGATGCTGTCCTGTCACCAGGCAGGCGGAGCTTGAGCTGTACACTTGGGCATCTGACTGACCCAAAGGTGTAGGTCTCAGAGTCAAGCATGTATTTCTAGGGCTGAGCTGAATAGAGAAGGTTAGGTTAGAATTCTGCATGCAATGTCACTTGTGTCTTTTGAGCCTGCTGCTTTTACATTCCTTAGTAAGAGGCAAGAATTGTTTCAAATTCTTTGCTTGGAACTCCAAACTGACAACCCTTTCATTGTTTGTCAGGCATCTGACCAAGCTTCTGAAGAGCTTAACTTTTGATCTGAGTTGCAGAAGGTGGAAGAAGGATAAAGAGAAGAATGAAAGACAGCATTTTACCTGCAAGAGATACATCAGTATGCTTCACAATTATCAGAAACACTCCACTCAGTCATCACTTTATGAACATGTTCTACACGTTCTACAGTTTTAGGTATTAGAGTTATTAAGACAACAGGACATGTTTCTTCCATAAAGAAATACACATACTCATGGGGACACAAATAAGCAAAACACAAAGACAAAAACTAAATAATGTAGCATGTGGCATTCTCCAGTGAATTTGTGGGAGGGTCAGAAGAGTCAGAAAGTATCTTCGAATAAGTGGGAGTTCAGCCTGAATATCAGATGTATTCATTGTTAAGTTTATTTGTACAAAATAGCTCTCTGCTGAGTTGTGACAAGTGGTTACATCCACGGTAGTAAATACATTAGTACTGGGTTTTGAATGCCATGCTGGGGCATTCTGATTTGGGAGATGCAGGGGATTATTTAAATGTTAAAAGTAAGTGCAGGCACATGGCAGAAATTTACCTATGACTTCTTTCATTAGGGCCCCCAGAAGAAGAGGGAGGACAGGCAGGAAGTTAAATTAGTTATTTGTTTTGTACAATAAATAGGGTACTTAGGAGGGAGCACAGATCGTCAGGAGATGAGACTGGGCTCTGAAGTTGTTTCAGATGGTTTTTCCTTACCATGGTCTTTCCACCAAAACTAGAGGAGAGCAGAAAGCTGTAAACCAATCAGGGAGTGTAGCTACCCAACAGGTATCTCATTCCAAGTCTTCCTGTGCTACTCTCTTAGCATGTAAAAACAGTTTTGGGAAATAATATGGAAACAAATACAAAAAAGGGAAGAAGGTGAAGGTATTAATATTCACACATGTGTCCAAATATGAAGGTATTATCAACATACACAGTAGATGTTATTTTCTTTTTTTTAAATTTTATTTAAGGAGAAAAGAAAAAAAAAGCAGGGAAAGGGTACAAGTTATACAGATTTACAGAAAAAAAATGAACAGTAGGAAATCACTAGTTGATGGATTACATATTGTCATCTTAGAAATAATTGTTCAAGTCACAAAATTAAAGCTTGTAAAGTGGACATTCCATCAATGATACTGCAAACAGTTCTGTTCAATGATCCAATAAAACTCTGTGATATCATTTTCTATCTTATACACTTAAATATACATGCAGTTATATAGTTTGGAGCACTTTCTTTTCCTCTCTTTTGTACAATGACTATTGCACATTTTGGGTTTCATTGCTCCCACGGTTCTTATTACTTTTTTGGAAGAGAGTAAAACCAAATGTGACATAACAGAACAGAATCGGTCAAGTCAAAAGGGTGGACATAATAGATAATGTAAAAACATAATACAAGGTGATCAACAATGGTTACCATAATGCCTCCCGCTATCTCTAATAGAATTGCCTATATCATTAGTTATAATACAATTGAACAAAACAGTAAAGAATAAAACCGACAAAACCAAAACATTGGAGACATAGTAGATGTTATTTTCATCACAGTAGAAGGTGCTTTGCCATTACTCTGCTTCAGAATGCTCCCTTATATTTGAATAGACCTGCTCCACCATTCTTGTCACTTTCTGAAGCAATTTTTAAAGTCTTCTTTTGTGAGTGTCTTTATCAAGTGGCATCAAAGCCATGGTGAGTGCTGCTATTCAGGTCCACTGAACAGAAAGGCAGGCTCACAACATTGTTCTGTGTTCTAATCTACCTTATTCACTGGATCTGACACTGGGCAACTTCTGGTTCTTCTGCACGGGCAACATGATCATGAAACATAAATGTTTAGAACTGATTTAGGACATCAAGGCAGTCAGGACAGTGCAACAAAAGACAGTCACAGAAACGAACTTCTAGACCTGCTCCAGAAAATGGCAAAAATAATGGGATAAGTGTGTTCAAGGTGGGAGTGGGAGGAGTTATATATTGATTGAGGGGCAGTGATAGCAATGTATCTTTTAAATTAATTTAAAAAGTTACAACTCACTGTGTATGTTGATTACACTGTGAACCATTGGTAGTTCATCCTGCAGAGCCTACACGGAGGCTTTGTAAGATGCAGCAGTGGGCACAGAGAAGCACATGTACACACTTTGGGCCTTGGTGTATTAGAATTTTGGCCATAATTTGATGTGAATTCACAGTGTCATTAAGTAAAGAGCATCCAGAGAGTTAATGGCAATGTGCCTTTTAATGTAATACTTTTTGAAATTTAAACAGTCACTGTCGTTTGTCGTCATGCCATGTATCATTCCTTTGCTTACCAAACCTGCTGTTGTCATTTTTAACAGTATGATGAAAATGTTCTAGATGAAGACAAGAATGGCTAATGGGACAGAACTGGCTCCAAGTCAGAGTAGGACCAATAGCAATTTAACGTATCTAAGTATTATTTTAACACCAAATGATCTTTAAAAAATGGTGTGAGAATTAAGCCAAGTCAAAAAAAACTCATCATGATAAATAGCATGGAGAAAAGGAGGAAGAAAACACATATTTATTTCAGGGATTATGATGGGCACATTTTAGAACAAAAATATCTTCTCAAGTTAGAATGTGTATGTATAATGTTTTCATTTTCTTGAGAAGTTTAGTAGAATAATGCTAGTTTATGTTGTAGCTTGGCATAACTGACGCCATCTTGAGCCCTGCATTTAACTAATGCCCTGTATTTGACCCAGGAAAATGGAAAATTACTCAGGGTATGAGTCCCATGAGAAAAGCAGAATGAGCTGTACCCACAAGAGAAAAATTAGTCTGCTCAACGAAAGAAGCAGGATACAGGTGTCAACCAAAATTAATGTAAGGTTCTAGCTGAACTGTTTCCAACAGGATGTCTTCTGTGATTCTCTGTTTTAAAAACTCTGTAACTTTCCAGTTTGGTGCCACTTATTTGGACTCTGAAATGGTGGGGGTCTATATATGAGTGGTCCTGAGCTCAGGTAATTAAATTTCAAATTTATCAATTTGGCTGCGTGGATTCCTATACTGTTGCTCACGAACCCACCTCAGTTTACCACAATAAATTGGGTTATAACATAAACAATATTGAAAAATAATATAGAATTAAGAAATTAAAACTCAGATAAAGTTAAAAATTTATAGGTTATTAGTTACAATTGCATATTCTTAAGTACAAATATTTTATACTTTTGTTTAAATGTAGTTTCATAATGGCCATCCTTTAAGTCATTATGAAAATAGTTACTTTTGACCTCCCCATTGGTAAAATCTACTTTATGACAGGTCATTAGTATATTTTTCTCAAGGATGGAACACCTGAAATTCATCTTTGTCATAGAAAATTAGCAAAGCAGATATCCTATAGATCTCAGGATACAAAAATCATCTGTATATTTTGAAGGCAGTGGTAATCACACAAAGATAAATGAAAAACAATGTACTCCTTCCTTAAACATTCTAATTTATCTCTCAGTTATCTGTTTTTGAAGTATTCATGATTGATTAAAAATCTGTGTAAAAGCTACTTATAACAAAATAAATTACCCTTTAATATCTAATATAGCAACTTAGCATTTGAGAAAAAGAGATATCCATAAAAGCCTAATATATTCAGAATTTGACAAAGTATGACCTATTTACTGAAGCAGAAAAGGCACTGCAGGTTTCTCAGTGCTTCTTTTTTTATTCCAAAGTAGATAAATCATACTTAGTAACTAAAGAGGGGCAATCTTTCCAGACTTAGATATTTAGGGAAAAGCAGGAAGAGAAAATTGGGGCAGGGTTTGCACAGTAATTTTGACTAAAATACTCTCAAGACAAACAACTGGTGAACTTAAAAAGACTTTCTAGAACTATCAAAATACGAGAAACATTTAATGAATTTTTATAAAGAATAGTAATAACTGTAGACTACTCCGTGTCTTTTACCTGATGTGGAATATTTTATCTATCTCTCTAGGTTATCTTAGTTTGTTGAAAAGAAAGTTTGTGTTACTGTCTGTTTCTTGTTTTCTAAGAACGTTTTTGATTTTTGTCTTGTACTGAGCAACTGCTCTGAAGACAGACACATGCAGTGTAACAACTATCGCTGTTCTCTTACTTGGTTATAGGTCATGGGTATTTTTTCATAAAATAAGAAAGAAATCATAGTCATGTTGCTGCTTTCTTAAAATCTACTAAAGTTTTTGTGAGAATTATAAATATACTGGAAAGAGAGAAACAATTGTATTATGCAGAGCCCTGGGCTAGCCGTTGTGTCTCCTCTTTGGAAGCGCTGTTCAGATGTACCAATTTAATTCTCTCTCTTTGCTGGATTAAATACAAAAGTAAGGAAAAACAGTTGGTGTTCATGGGCAATTTCTTACAAAAATAATATATACAATAATAGTAACATACTGTGTATTTTAAAAGGTAAAATATTTTGAGAATTTCACCAAAAGGAAATGAAAATGAGGAAATATGTTTCATCTGCTTTGCTACTACACATACATACATGCAGCAAAATATCACATATTTCTCATTTTATGTTTTGAGCATTAGTTAAAAATAAATAGAACTTAAATTTTAAAAATCAAAATTAAAAAGATATAAAACATACTGAGGCCCTCTGTATGTTGCAAAAAGAAATTTTCGTGTCTTGCTGCAAAATAGTATAATATTAATATAAAGACTGACATACTTTGTATTACTCACATTTAAAATAGATCAGTAAGTCATTAATTCTTTTTAAACCATCCAAAAGTCCTTCCAAAACAGATACATATAAAAAAATTATCGTTTAAAGTCTTATAAAATACTGTCATGGTAATTCATATTATAATTAGTATTATTTTAGACATCCCAAGTGGTTAACAGCATATTGGTAAACTAGAACAATGACTTGTTCATTCCTCAGCCACATTTGTATATTTTACCCTCACCCATGCTTTAAGCTAAAGTTAGACTTAGGACCAAAATTGAAATTTCTAACAATGTAAGTATTTTGTCTTTTTTTGGGGGGGGGGGTTAATATAAATTTAAAATTATATACTAGGATTGAAAAGGTTTCAAAGAGAGTTTTTTTTTATTATTATTAAGAAAGAAAAGTACTGGTAATAGCTTTTAGGACCCTTAAAAAACCACTCCCATTCTAAATCCAGAAGGACAGAAACGATCAATAACACTGGCCATTTGGCTTAATTCAGGTTTTCTTTAATGAACATGCTCCATTCTCACTAAAAGCATTCTTGCAAGCCTGGGATGGATTTCGATTTCCTGGCGACTGACAGGAACAGAGGCTTTAATGAAGCCTAGAGGGACCCACCTTGCTCTGTGCCACTTTCCTTGGCCGTCGTCTTAGTGCCACTGAACTCAGAAGCATATGGCATTTTGCTGTGGACTCACGACCCGTGGATCTACAACAGTTAGCTAAATTAATTTTCCCCATGTTTTGCTCTTTTGTTTGTTTTTGGTATCAGGAGTCAAACTCAGGCCCTTGCGCTTGCCAGGAAGGCACTTATGCTGCTGAGCTATATCCCCAGCCTTTCTCCATAATCCTTGATGTACATTATTTTAGAAACACATTCCAACACCATGGATCATTTTTGAGTATGTAAAGTCTGATAAGTGTAGGCATAACGATCTCAAGGAAATATGAACCCTGAATTGGTTTGATCATTTTATTAATATTCAGTGAGATTGTTTCTATTTCTGTAGTCACTTTCCTAGTTCAAGTAACCATTAATTTGTGTCTAATACAATGTCATTAACACTGGGAATACTTAAAAAATCGCTTCTGATAAATGCACAGCATCTAGACTATTATAGTAGCTCTTGTCCCACTTATTCAAATTTATTCCAATTATTTTCTATCCAGTTGTCAGAAAAAACTCTTGATTTTCTACCATATTCAATTCTCTGCTTGAGAAAGTAGATTTTTTTAACAAATCAAAATTCTATGCCTGAAGTTAAATTTATCTATCAGTTTCTATGGGTTCCCATTTCTTAATCTAGTTGATTTATTATTACTTCATCACAGCTATATATTTCTCTAAAAAAGCACATTTTAATTTTGGGGATCTAACAAATATAGTTAAAATTTCAAAAATGAAAGTTTTAATGAATCCCAGAGTAAATATACCAGTTCACTGGTGAACACTGAACAAGCTTTTGTGATTTCAGAAAATTCTCCTGCCGAGGATCTAAATCAGAGGTGGCCTGGAGGAGCAGAAAATGATGGAGTGCAGAGATGAGGGTGCAGCCATCGCTGCCTCCTTTTCTCCCTAAGTTTAAACCCGTATCATCTATAAGGAGAGGTTTTAGTATTCAGCAGGATAGTAAATCTTCTCAGAGAAGAGTAGTTACCCACACTGAGTACAGGAGGATGGGGGCAGAAACTTTTAAATGAAGATTTTAGGGCAGTCCTGTGTTACACAGAGGGAATCAGGTCCTCCCCTAACATTTCATATTGCAAATGGAAGAAGCAAAACATACTTAAGATCGAATGTCTCAAAAAGTATAAGAGAAATGAGGAGACTTTCAAATGAGGAGACTTTTGTCTGCTTGTGGGGTGACAATCCCCATGTGTGCAAAGATTAATTTTAGAATTCCTCATCTGTAGGTGACCAGTGAGCACGGTTTTGGCCCAGGCCTTGGATTTAAATGGACTGCTTTTCTTGAACGAGATTATTCATTGTTTCTGCATCCCAGGGCCATTGCTGTTGCAGACAATGCCATCATTTTGCAACAACAGCAGAACTTCCCACTCAGTGACTCCTCCGCCCACAACACCTGAGATTTGGTCCATCAGCCCTATCAGGAAGTGTCAATTCCATTATGAGAAAACCACTCCAACAACTATGACATTCAACACAGAGGCAGGCGACAGAGGTGACTACCTGTTTTATCTCATGGGAAGTACGCGTGCCCAGATATATTCTCTGATTTCAGCCTAATTATGTCTTTAGCTGTTTGTCTTTATGTCTGTAATTGCCACGTTACTTTTTTTCTAAATGACAGCTTTTTCCTTTCACTTTCATGCTACAATGGCAGCTCTACAGAAAAAAACAGCACTCTCTGTATTTTATATCCAGCTCTAAATCATTTGATTGCTTTCTACAGAGTCAACCTTCTGTTTCATTAACCACTTCCCAAACACCAAACGCAGGGCAACTCCTGGAAATAATATGTATTTGTTTATCCATTTGCTTCTCCATTTTGAGCTTAGCCTCTTTCTCTACTTCAATCTGGTCACATCAGCTCTGGTATCTCTATGGAATTTCCTGAACTGGAAGTTGTTTTCAGTGGCTAAAAAATGCAAGTGATTTTTAATTCAGTCCCAGGGACATTTGGCATGATCCAGAAATGTACCCAGCCACCATAACAAAAAGTGGTGTCAGCTGCCCATCTCCAAGAAGTATTTGGTCAACAAATCAACAGTGTTGCTGTTGAGAAGCCTTCAACTAATCCAACTGCTTGTATTTCCATCCTGTGCATAATTTGATTTCTATTTGTGTACATTAAATCATCTGTATTGGAATATGAGCTTATAGAACAATATGACAGCACTGTTCGTGTGCTTTTTTCAAAAGCCTACTAAACATCTGGCATATGTGGGCACACACAAAAACTTATACATCTATCATTTATTAAAGAATAAATGTACAAAAAGAAAATTACTTACCAATAAAGCTATGTTATATTCAATGTGTATTTTCTTTGATGACCTTGGGAATTAGGTTGCCATTGAGAATCTTTTGCTAATGAAAATCAGTTAGGATTTTCTGGCAAAGACAGAAGTTACAGGTCAATGCATGTTTTAACTGATATGCAGAAAAGCAGACATTTTACAATAGTGACTAGAGTTTTATAATTAATACACTAATAATTGGAGTTTGAGGTTTGCAGAGCTAGTGTGTCATTATTGCCTATGTTTGTTATGTTGAATTTGTTGAGTTGCTGTTTTATCCTGTGCTACAATTGAGTCTTGCTTCATGAAGGTCTCTTGACTGCTGCACATGGGTGTTGGTTAAATCTGCTCCCATTCGTTTGTATTCCCCTAAATGGAGTATCTAGCTCTTGGGTAAAATAAAACATTGTTACCTTGCCAGTTTGCTGTAAATATTTGAAAATTATTGCTATTAGAATACATAAACAGTTCCTTAACTTCCCTTATGAAATAAGCTGGTGCATTTTGCTTACTAATGAAAGATCTATGCTTGTGTAATATACAGTAGTCTCCCATATAAGTGAAAACAAATGGAGCTAGTGGTTTCCAGGTCTACAGGCCAATGTTCAAACTATCTAGGCCACCATACAATGTCCTCCAAACCTGCTCCTACTGACCCTTTAGGCATATCTTCCACACACATTCTGCTTTTCACTGAACCACTTTCCTTATATTCTTATACAGCTTTCAATTTCTCCATATGTAAGGCTTATGTCTCTTTTCCAAATTTTACAATCATAAAATGAACTTTTGATTTTCTTTCCATTTCATCCTACCTTCCTCTTTAAATTGCTGGTCTATAATTCAGGCATCTCACCTGTCAAACTTCCAAAAAGACTTCTCTTCTAAGCCATATACTTCTGCCTATAAACTCATAATATCTTTACCACTTTAATAATTTATACTGCCATTTCTCTCATTATATTTTCATGTTTTTATTTTAATTTTTTCTCAGACTGTAAAACCTTGGTGGCAAGGACTATGATTTAAAAACACTTTGCATCAAACTCAGCACCCACTGGAATGTCCTATATATAGTAATTGTCCATTATGCAGTAGCTGGATAAATGTTATATGATATATAATATATAATGTTACTTTTGACATAGAAAATATCATAACAATGTAGTTATAAAATATGATATATAGTGTTTTTCCAGTAATAATGTACATGTCAAGAAAAAGTCACATGACTGTTTGCAGCATAATAACCAAATAACATCCCCATAATTCATTGCAGATGTGATAACCAAAAATGACATGGGGACCTTTTGGATCCTGATTTGGACAAAATAATTGAAAAGGGACATACAATCAGAGAAAAGTGTATGCGAAATGTGTACTAGATTATATTAAGAATCTGTACATGCCTGTTATGTCAAAAAATTCTTGCTATTTAGAGACGCATACACAATTATTTTTCAACAAGTTTGATATTTGCTTTGCAATAGTAAAAAAGTATAAGGGAGAAAAAGAATTTACAACCTTTGGCCAAATAGTGATACTCATTCGAGTAAAGGGAAGGCTATATATTGTTCATTATACTGTCTCAATTAGGTCTAAATATTTTCATAACACTAACTTTAAAATGCATGAAGAGCTGCTGCGGAGCTGTCCTTCAATTATTTTTACTGTAGGAGACTATCCAAGAATTTAAGATATTAAGATTCTGGTGCCTTGTACATATTTTTATTTCACTGTGTATGTCCTGCACCTGGAAGCAATCCATCATTTGAAATCACCCATTGGTTGCATAATGTCCTACTGCCTTGTTTGTGGCAGGAATGTACTGAGTGCTTAGGGAATCTAGATTTCTACTTTTCTTTCTCTCAGGACCCCAAAATTATGGTCCCTAAGTGCCTGGCTTATAGGAAGTAGAGTCAACACAATAGACAAATACCCCAAAACAATACCTTCTCTCATTCTTTAACAAAACAAAACATTGTTATTAGTACTATACTTGTGTTCAATATATAGGGTTTGCTTTGCTTGTGTGGGGCTGGTACATGCACATATCACAGCTTAATTCCTTTTCTCATCCCTCTTCCTCCACACCCCTCCCTCCCCCAGTCTCTTGACTCCTCTCCCCTTTGACAAGGGTGTCTCTACTTCCTATGAACTCTCTTTTTCTGAGTGTAACTCAGCAGCCCTGTAAGAGTGTAGATTTGTTTTTCATGGACAGCAAAATGGGATCTACTCCTCAATATCATGGACTAGAGCTGATGTGAAGAAAATCTTCCTTTAATAAATGATGAGGGCTCAGGGAAATGGAGACAGAAAATTGTAGTTAGGCTCTACAAGAAAACAGTAAAGAAATAATGGCAGCCAAAGATGGAAAACAAATGAAACAGTGAAGTGAACTTCAGACTCAGTCATAGCCAGGTCTTCCTCTCATACGCATCACTGTCTCCCCACTTCTCTGGCCATTTTCCTAGACCAGCTCTTCTTTCTCACTCCTTCAGTTGATACAGAGCCTCTATCTCACTTATCACTATTAGCACATCCAAAAATTGTCCCCCAAAGAAATCCAGGTTACATTCTTGGGCTTGATACGGAAACGCAGTCTCCAAAGAAGCCCTTGAGCCTCTCAGCTTTCTCCTGCCACTCAGCTGTCTCTTCCGTGGCTGGGGTTCACCTCTGGCCTCGTGGACAGCTTTCTCAACTTCTCTCTTGTTCTTTTCACTTGTAATCTTTTCTCTGCTCAACAAACACTATGCGAAGCTTCCAGATTACTATAAATCACTTATTGACCACTCCCTGTCTAAACAGAACCTTTTCATGCAGGATACCAGGTTCTATAAATCTCTCCTATGTCTGCCTTCTAATCAGGATTCACTCCTGATTTCTTTAAACACATGAAACTAAAGCAACTGAACCAACTGCAACAGATACTTTGGAGACTCCTTTCTTTGGTTTATGATGTTTCTGTTACATTCCAAACATTTCAACTTGTGATAACTTCCAATTTTTCCTTTCATTTTCCCTTGACATGAAGTCTTTCCTGGTCTTTGTCATAATTATTCTCTGCAAATTTCTGAAGTTCTTGATTTTTTAAAAAATTAGTGTTACACATTAGCACCCAGTGTCAATTTCATTTCTCCATTTACCCTTAAGTACTGTAAAAGCTCTGTTTGATTTATTTTTGTATCTCTGTTCTCTGCCACAGTGGCCTGTGAATAGTAAACGGTTAGCAAATGTTGATTAAAACCTGGTAGCATAATACTGAAAGTCTAAGTAAGACAGTTTGAGATAAAAGTAAAGCACTACTTTCATGAATCTAAAAAATTATGATTTTTCATATGTAATTATGAAATAAATCATTTAATTGGTTTATGCCAAATATTAAATACATTCATTTTTTACATATCACAGTTAATCTTCACAATTATGTCATTTTACAGATGATGAAACTAAATCTTGGGCACTTTACGAAATTTGTTTGTAATGGTCTACCTGATATGCAAATCCTCATTTCCCTGAAGCCAACCCTTAGTACTTTTTTTAAACTTCACTGTGTGTGGGAAGTCCTGAAATTTTAAAGTCTCAAAGGGGTATTAAAAAATAGTTTTAAAAAATAGGATAAAAAATAACAGGATGCATTACAGTAACCTACTTTGATTTCCTATTAACTTGATTTGAAACCCTGTATTGCCCTCACCATCTTGTTTTGACTGATTTTTCCCTTATTCTGCTTTGTTTGATAGTACCAAGTTCGAAAGTATAGGCAACAACTGTGAAGACAATAAGATTCATTATGACGCCCATTCTGGTTGACTATTACCTACTTTTAAAGTCCTGTAATGTCTCCAATGCTTTGGTTTAATTCTGTACTGTTTTTTCAATTTTATTATAACTGGCAATTCTTAAAAGAGCAAGAGGCAGTATGGTAGCCATTGTTGATCACCTTGTATTTTGTTTTTACATTATCTATTATGTCCATCCTTTTGATTTGACTGACTCTGTCCTGATATGTTGCATTTGGTTTTACTCTCTTCAAAAAAAGTAATAAGAACTGTGGGAATAATAAAACCCAAAATGTATCATTGTCATTGTACAAAAGAAAAGAAAGTGCTCTAAAGGTTATAACTGCATATATGTTTAAGTGTATAAGATAGATAACCATATTGCTGAGTTTTTTGGATCATTGAGCAAAACTGTTTGCACTCTCACTGTTTGAAAGTCTACTTTATATGCTTCAAATTTGTAACTTGAACAACTATTTCTAAGATGAGAGTATGTAATCTGCTAACTAGTGATTTCTTACTGTTTATTTTTTAAATTTTGTATTACTTGTGTACCCTTTTTCTGTTTTTTTCTTTTTCTCCTTAAATAAAAAAAAAACTAAAAAAGAATAATAAATAAAGTAAAATATATGTATTCATGTTGCTGATTTATTTAATGAATGAGCTTTTCCCTCACTGTTTTATGGAG
Organism: Cavia porcellus; assembly: GCF_034190915.1. NCBI lineage: Eukaryota > Metazoa > Chordata > Mammalia > Rodentia > Caviidae > Cavia > Cavia porcellus. The sequence continues at coordinate 4,364,613 of NW_026947493.1, forward strand.
CGAATTTTAATTTTTACTTTAAATTGACTACCTAGAAGATAGTCATTCATGTCATTTTTTCTTTAATTACTTTCTTTTATGCGATTTCACATAAATTATTTGCTTGAATGCACTGAAAAACATAATCTTCACTAATTTATCAAGAGTAGTTCTTAGGTAAAAATGAGAAGCTGAATTGCAGCTCACATGCAGGCATGCCACAAGCCTGTATACCGGCCTCACACTCCCACACCTATGTTTTTCCCCACTTCTGGGACTGTTCTCAGAACAACCTCTAATTCTAAAGAGAAAATCAACTTGATGGCCTCAATTTCCACTTGCTTCAAAGAGTTTTGTTTCTTTCCAGAAATCTTTCAATCTGAAAGGATTAGGTAATTGTGAGAATACATGAAATACGGTTCTTTGAAGCAAAATGTCAAATTGCATTTTTAAAATAGTTTGGGAAATGCATTGCTTTCCCAAGATGGTCATTTAAGAGAGTTCATGTGAATGTGAAGAGCTCTGATTGGTGTGTGTGTGTGCATACATATGTAAATGGCTAAATATTTTTCTACTATGTGTATATATCCATATATTCTGATATGCGTATTTCTATTTCCTTAGCTGTACCTATACCCTAAATATTATGTAACTACAATATGTCAGAAATGTCATTAGTACTTGAAAAGGAACAATTCCTTCTGGGACAAGGGAGACAGAAACACTCGTGTGACACAGGTGTGGCACTCAAGGGCCCACAGAGCTTCTGCATCCAGGGGTTAATTGAGGGCTCCTCTGAGTCAGACAGGCAGAAGGCTTCTGCTTCCGGAGCGCTGCTCCCGCGTGGTGCTGCAGGGCAACACACTGGGTGGGTGGGGGGGGGGGCGACTGATGATTAGATACACTGGGAAGACCAGGCCCTTAAAGGCGTGGGAGCATAACACACCTCAAAAACTCAGAAACGCAGGGTGAGAAAAGAAAGAAAATCATTTTATGTTTCAAACACCTTTTATAAAGGTTCCTCCTTGTTTCCTGTACACACCCTTTAATAACTCATTATCCATGTTAAGTAGACCTGTGATATTTAGGCTGAAATTGCTTGTATTTCCTTCCAACAAATACGTACATTGTTATGCCTCACAGTGTCCTGTTTTTTAGTTGGTTGATCATTTAAAGGTTGTGAAACTATGGCACGTTTTTTAATCTCTAAGTGTTAGTTTTTTTAACTTGTGAAACAGAGACGGTCTAGTACCTGCTGATAAGGCTGCTGAAAAATGAGGGTCTATGCACGCAAAGTCTCGCAGCGTGCTTGGCCCCTGCAGGCGCTGTGGTCTCCGGGATTCCTCCAGCTTAGCTGCGAAGCTCTCCTGTTCCCGCGCGGCCTTATCCTTCCTTCAGTAGTTCTCCGTTAGAAGGGTATTATGTAAATGAGCGCACAGTGCTGGAAAGAGCTAACATTTTCTACAGCAAACACGAAATAAGATCCAGGCGCACCAAGTAGCCTAAAATTGTGCATACAGAGTCCTTGGCTCTGAGGCCAAAGAGGAAGCCAAACCTTCGAGGCTATTTTGCACAGTGTGTGTCTGTTGTTTAAGGGTCTGGGACTTTTTCTTTCTGTTCTGCTTTTTGTGAGTTTAAGGGAAAAAAATATATGAATTCCTTCTTCCTTCAGCAGGACCATTCAGGGCCTAAGGTAAAAACTACAACAACAAATCACATGGCTATTTTGGTTGTGCAAAAAATGACAGTGCTGGGGCCTTCTAGCCCCATTCAGCGCTGCAGCATGTGCCGGGCAGAGAAGGGACTCCGGTTACCCCCAGTCCCAAATTTAAAAATTGCGTGTGGTGTTATAACGAGGTGCTGCATTACGTCCTGTTGACCTGGCCATTATTAAAGAAGATAATTACTCGATTTTCCTAAATTTAAAAAGTTGCAAAATTTATGGCCTTTGTGATCTAGCTTTGTATAAATTCAAAAAAATTCCTTAAGTCCTTCATCATTCACAGCATCATCATCGGCCCCAGACAACACACTTTGCTTCTCAGAAAGATAATCAGGTATTAGGCGCCTCTGCATCTATATTTTTTAAAACTAAGAAAGAACGGGTAGAAAAAAACCAACTATTTTATGTATCTAAATATGCACTGTATTATTTTTATAACCTTTACTTTCATGAAGCTAATGTTAAAATTAGATTATTGAGAAATGATTGTTAAAGTGCTCAGTAAATGTAAAATCATTATGCAAATATGTTAACTGATCACAACAATAAATTGACACGTGGCAATTTGATACTTCAGTTTATGATTTTACTTGCTTTATATCTCAAATGAGGGGCCAACCTCAGGCAGTATTTTCACAAACATATATCAATAAGTCAATAAGACATGATGTTTATGTAAGTTAATGTACAATTATCTATGATTACATATAATCATGGATAATTATGTAGCATAAATACTGAAGTCTGACATTTGCTTACCATTTCTCTGTGCCATAGTAATGAATTCTGTTCAGTGATTAGTTGTGACATGAATGATTTTATAAAATCAATTCCAAGATGCACTTAGTAAATTTTAACGATTTATAATCAGGGTGCTTCTCATCGTGAATATCCAAAAATCTGCTACTGATTTTTATATCAAAAGATTTTCATTAAATATGTAACAAATGATACAAAGTTTTGTAACAAGTTAAAGGAGTAGAAGCTGTTATACCAACATATGTCTAGCCATCTTTTGTAGATATATCATTCAATTAGCTTCCAATCCCATATGCATTCCATTCACTTATTTTTGCTATGACTTCCTAGCAAAAATGAACTCTTCTTATTCCTTCGTCATTAAATGCCATGATAGAGGTAACAAACTTCTCTAATATTAGTTTTCAAAGGCCAAGTTGTGAAATATGAACAAGTATCTTAGCAAAAATAAACGGGCTAGAGTGCTCTAACCTATAACAACTTGGATCGGCTTTGACCCAGACATAAAAATGCAGATAACAGCCCTGAAAGCACAGAGAGGGCTTCTAATTAAGAGGAGGAAATCTTCTCGAGGTGACTCAGTTTCAGGTCTTTTGCAGCTTGACCTAAATGTCATTTTTCCCTTTACTTTAAATTTCAAAGCAAAGAAGCAAATCAAATTAATATAACAACTCTGTAATATTAACTTGAAACTAGCTATTAGTGTTATATATCATCTTGCATTTTTATGAACTATTTTGATATTATTCTCATACCCCACATATAGTTTCTGTGGTGCAATACATGGGAAGCCAATTACCCAGTGCTTTCATTCTCTTATAGAAGAGCAGAGTCTGACTTTAGATTGAGAACAGATGATGATATCCTCATGAAAACAAAAGGTTGCTTTAAACTTCCCTAGCCACCTGTCGTCCTCTCAGCATGTTGTCTTCTCTTCCCTTCTCTATCCTAAGATTGTCAGGTTATCCACCCAGCCCGTCACAAAATGCTTACTTCATACTCTGGCAGGTGCTGTGCTAGATCTTTGGAATGCCAAGATGAGCATGTTTCACCTTCCAGGACATGCAAATGATCAGATACTTTCAGTCTTGTGGTTAAGCTGTAACACAGGGCAGAGCAGAGCCGGCCAGGCGACAGAAGAGCTAGGTTTTGTCTCAAGGGACCAGAGAATGGCCAGGAGGATAGGATGTGAGTCAGTGCAAGTGGACTGAGTAGTTATATTTGTAGGTTTTTCTCTTTAGCCTAACATTTTATTTAACTCTTCAGATAGAGCCCTGGAATGCTACATTGATTATTGAATTTCCAGGCATACTCTGTAGCTCCAGGGCAGATTTTGTTTTTCCTTGAGCTTCTCTAGGGGCTTGATTTTTGAGCCTGATCCAGGAGAGCATGACACAAGGTGGCAGTAGCACTCACAAGCTTTATCAGGAGCTACTCTGACCGGTTCTGCAGGAGGGCAGTCCACTGCAATAGGAGTGCAAAGACAGAGATGCAGGCGTGGTGTGGGACAAGGGGACAGGACTGGAGAGGGGTTCATGATCTCGGCGATGCTGCTCAGCAGCATTGTGGGAGAGCTCTGGGTCAGAGAGCTCTGAAGGGCAGTCGTGGCTCATGTCTTAATGACCTAGGACTTGTCCATTGCCAGCAGATGTGGGGTGAAGTTTTGCAAGGCATGCAAAACAGGCAAATCTTGGAAGTATAAAAATCCCCAGACCAAAGATGAGATCTAACAGAGGCCAGTTTTGGCTCATTTATGTCACAGCATCACATGGGTATCATCAGATGTCATTTTAACAATGTCATCCAGGTGTTATAGAAGGATCATCAATCTCAAGAAGAGCTGGTGGGCCTTCCTTCTTAATAGCATGGTGTCATCAATCCCTGAGACAGAAACTGCATGGTCACACTGTTCCTCCCTGGCAACAGATCACTTCCTAAGCATTTCACCTACCCAGTTCTCCAGGTGGAGCTACACGTCTCCTCCTCGGCTTATAGTTCAATGGTCTGCTAGGTTAATCTCATTTAATTTAGAACCTCTTCCCATCAGTTCCCTAGCCAACAGTCAGGGTTGTCTTTTGAAATTTGTATTAGCTCATGCTAGCTTGTTATTTGAGTGTTTGTTTTATTTCACTCTAAGGCTGTGTCTTCCTGGGTTGCCCAGTCTGGTCTCGATCTTCAAACCCTGGGGTTGCAGGCACACACCTCTGCCTTTTAACAACACTCTGCCCAGAAACCCATGCAATGTCTGTTCTTACCTGTCCTCCAGATGCTTCTCCTACCACCTCGCAGGGAGCTTACCAACAGCCACTGACTGACAGACCAGTCTGTGCCCAACCCACACCACGCACAGTTGCATTGCTTCCTGCTGGCTGGGGCTCCTCTACTGGAGTGTAAGCAGCTGCTTTCCTCCTTTAGATGTTGCCTAAATGTCAACTCCCTGGGAAGGTCTTCTGGCCCTGCCTGGAAGAGACACAAGCCTCCCCCCATCCCACTCCCTTTATTCCCTCTCAAGTTTTCTATGTATTTCTGCCATAATAATTTCAGTATGTAATGGAGATCTCCTTTTTACTTATTCTGTGAACTTCTTTAAGCTTCATGAAAGCAGACTCTGTCTCGCTCACTGCTTTTTGATTTGTATTTGTATTTTTGTTCCTTTATTAGGTCTCTAGTGCAGTGCCTGGCACATAATAGAATCTTTACTGTTTGTTAAATGAAATCATGCGTATGGTCATGAAGAATAAAAAAGTAAGGGGAGGGAGAGGATACTTCCCTTAAGTCCTAACGTGCTGTTTATGATGCTATGCAGTTAATGAATACAGAAAATTCAGTACTGCCTTTTTGGTAAGGCAAAGGAATTCAAATAACTGGGAAATAGAAACTGCCTCTGAGTAAGTTTGAAAATCATGAGTGTGAGTACTGGCAATCACTGAGTAAGACTGAGCTACATAACAATAGGTTGTGATCAGCTATTCCCTAAATGTTTCAGGCCAAAGAAGCAAGAATGAACTTCACTGGGATGTGAAACATGTATTAATAAATACTTTGCACTGTGGAAGAATAAAGTAAAAAATCTGAAAATCCTGTCTACCATGCTTTTTTACATTTCTAAGACATTGGTGGCGGTAATGCCTTTTCATTCTTATGTGTCTATTCCTTTTTTCTTTTTTCTTACTGAGTTTTAGTGGAATTTATCTATTCTGTATTAGGAGTACAAATCATGACAAAATAATCATACAAAGAATAAAGCTATGACAGAAAAACATGTTTCCTATGAACTCGGCAGTATTCTGAATGAACCTCAGGTCTCAAGCACACTATGTCTGCCAGCACGGCCACTGAGCCACATCCCCAGGCCTGGGACTTGTTATGTAGGGAAAGGAGTGCTTGATGCTATAGGTGTGTTCTACAGATACCAGGATTGCACCAGGAGAGAAGAAATGGGAATTTGCAGTGATAAATACAGGAATGTCCAATTAGTTTTTCATTATACCATTTGGAAATCATTAGCTTTTTCACTAAAGTCTTTATAGTTTTTATTAATGGGAAACACCAACAGTGAATAGCAAGATTTTCTTGTCTTCTTTCCCTTCTTTGGTGAAAACAAACTGCAAACCAGCTACTTTCTGAGAGGAACAAGATTGTAAACTTACACAACCTTGGAGTGGAGAGACAATTTACTTCTCTGCCTTTCTATGCTGCTTGTTCTCTTCTTTCTACATTTTTTCTTCAACAAGACCGAAGATCTGATATAAGTAATAATTGGGAAGTGTTCTTTGTTCTCACTGACCCAGCCACTCACTATTATTTATGGAACAGGTCTCTATGAGTACTGACTGTGTGCCTGCCTCTGTGCGAGGTTTGTTCAGTAGTGAAGGAAGCTGAGGTAAAGGAAAATTTGTGGAGGAAAGGTGACAACATGGACAAATACACACTTATAACACACAGATGGACATTTGTTCTCTATGTTACTTATACACATGCATTTTTGATTCACTACACGTTTATATGAATTTAAATTTCTCCATTTACTTCTGATGCCTATTTTACACATACTTCATGTGAAGGATAATTATCATATATGCTGCAAAGAAAGTGAGCAGGTTCTGACATACAGAACCAGTTGTTAGTAAAGGAAACCATGAGAAGGACAATGGCAATCCCCAGGAAGGTAGCTCAGGGATATTCTTACATTTAAAGTAAGTGGCAATGGTTCTTGGAGTCTCTGTGCTGTTCAGTGTGACTTGAAGAATCTCTGGTCTAGAGCGTGTCCCATGTGTGTGACCAAATACACACACATCCAGCTGCAGGATGAGTACATAAGTATGTCGCTTAGAAAAGGAGATGGAAATACCAGCACAGATGCTGGCGACATGTAGAATGCATTTAGCTCACAAGCTTATGCTGTGAACCTGCTGTGTGGAGATATAACAGATAAAGTGCCCCTGATCGCAAAGCTCTGAGTGTAATTGGGTAGAATAAACAGACGCCCGAGGAGTGAAACCAGAGGCAATGGACCACGTGTGGAGAAAGCTGTGATAAATGGAACAAACAAAGCCTACTGAGCCTACCAGCTCACCCCTTCTCAAGGAAAGGATTTATTGATGTAGCATTTACTTAATTGATGATGGGGTGGTGGGGATATATTTAGATGGACACAAATGGTAAAGACTTAAATTTAGGAAGACAACTCAGAGGCTACAGCTTCTGGTGAACACTGAATACGACAAAGACTGGAGGAGCTTCCTCTAAACCAGCTCAAGCGCTAGCCTCCTCCTCTGCACCTATTTCCCTCTGCACCAGTGCTGTTCAACAAAGGCAGAAAAGCTTCTACAGGCAGGTCACAAACAGCACATATTTAAAAATAACCAGTGTGTAAGTAAAATCTTGCTAATACTAAAATGATTAAAAATTAAAAATCTTCCTTTTCAAGAAGTTAATTTTTGTCTGGAATGTGAAGTATTGTTAAGATCTGACAAATGTGTTTTGAACAAATGCCAAGTGCCAGTGAAGGTCCTGGGTATCGGCAGGAAGGGCCAGACATTTCCTCGCACAGGTGTGTGTCTGAAGGGAAACGGAATCTGCATGTACCTTAATGTACACACAAGGCAGGCACAGCTCAAGGACACTCCTGGGCAGAGGAGTAGTGGCTGAAAATTCACATCCCCAGTGAAAGAAAGCAAAAGACAAAAATTATTTTAGGAAGAGGATCCAGGCAAAAGAATGGTAGGCATGGGGAAAAACAAGGAAGACTTTGTAATATAGTGTTTTTAGATGCACGGTTAATACATGTTTTGATGTTTAAAGTGTAAAAGAGGTTAACACATGAAAGGATGCAAGACTCTCACTGGAGGCTTCAATATTAAAGGACTTTTGGGAAAATTAAGGTTAATTTTTAAGATATGGAGTTGATTTATGGCTCAAATTTTCTTTGTTGGATAGAAAGCACAAAGAATACAATTTCCAAATGGTTACTAACAAAATCCTGTCATTTCTCCGTGTGGAAAGGTTCTGGGAAAGATTAACCACCTGTGCGTGAGTGGAAGTGGTGCCCGGAGAATGGGATTGAGCAGACAGGACAGGCGGAGCAGCTACGTGAACCCAGCAGGGCTTCATTGCTCTCTACCGTGCTAGGAAGCACATGGGCGATAAGCTTGCCTCCTCCAGCCAGGTTCATAAACAAGATGCTGCTTGAGGACCTCTGACACTGGCATTAGCAATCTTAGAGAAACACACTCAGTGTCCCTGTGGGTCATGGAGCAGAGTGGGCTTGGAGGAGAGTCTTGGAGGTGAAGGAGAAGCAGTAGGCCTGGCTGCCGTGCAGCTCCCGAGAGTCTCAGGTCAGTCAGAGCAGGAGCGTGGCCTGCTGAACAGTCACACTGAGACCTTGTTTTGCACAGGGCGCCTAGTCAGACTGCAGAGTCAGTGCCCAAACAGAAAATGAGATTACGTGCAGTACCCAAAGGGCAGGACTACCATGCAAGGAATTCAGCAAAGAAGAGACAGCTGATCAGAGATTGAACAAGCAAACCAGAAGAGAGTGAGACAACTCCGAAACCAGCAGCACTGTGGCAGCCATGGGCTGGTGACACCTGCCACACGCAGCTTCTCATGACAGGGCGGGAATGGAAGCCAGCCAAACTGGAGAGGCCAGGGAGAGACTGCTGCTGGAAAGGCTAGGGGACAAAGTCAGTGGCATCTCCTCCTGGCCCTCTCCTACCCTGCTGTCCACATCTCCAGCCCCAAGGCTGCGTGGAAGCCGGCGAATGCAGGGAAACAGATGTCTGGGAAAGGAAGCTGGGATCAGCTGAAAATGGATTCAAGAACAGAAAGCCCCAGAATAGAACCTATCCTTTTTTTTTTTTTTTTTTTTTTTTGTCTTTTTCCTTTTTATCGGTACCAGGGATCGAACTCACGACTGCCTGCTTTCAAGGCAGGCGCTTATGCCGCTGAGCTAAACCCCCAGCCCCGGAAGAACCTATCCTTAAGACCGGTTTCCTCCCCCCTGCCTCACCTGGCTAGGTCAGTGGGAACTGGGCGCATGCACAGTCACAAAAACTGATTCTGCTTTACTTAGAAATGTTCATCAGAAAAGACAAGCCAGTGTTTTTCTCTAAAAGAGATTTCATGTTAACATCCTATTTTGTGAAACTGCCTACATGCAAGGTTTTCTCTTTGTTGTGCTAGGGGATGCCACACATGGGAAAGTCTTTGGAACAGCTATTGAAGCCTTATTTGTCTAAATGGTTGTGCTGGACCAACACTGAGTTGGGTCTCTGTAAATTTAGTGGCCATCAATATTTTGATAAACACTATCGCCTGAAACGATGCAGCAGGAGGTTAGGTACCATCTGTTTGTTTCTGTACAAGCACTAACTGCTGAGAGAAAAATCTGATGCTCATTTCACAGATGCAGTATAAGCAAAATGCAAGGTGAAGCCTTTAACATAATTATTGTACTTTTCATTTACATAGTGCTTTGTGCATGTCAGTGATTAGATGTGCTTTCATTTAACCAACTTTACAAAACTTGTGGCAGTTGGGTATAAGTTTCTAAAACATATAAAACCTCAACAAGAAAAACTGAAAAGAGGCAGTGTTTCAGGAGAAGGCTGAACAGCCCTACTGTCTCCTCTCCTGTTGATATTAAGAGAATGCACTCATCAAGCATGTTGTTCTCCACACCAAACATTTTCTGCAGTGTGTCACATATGCTAGCTTGTTTCATCAAGAGTCCTATGTAGTAGGTACTGTTATGTTCTCATTTTAAGGATAAGGAGACTATGGCTCCCAGCTTTCATTAACTGATAACAAACAAAAGATGTATAGTCTAACCAAATACTATCACTCTTAAGCAGCATCTTACTTAAATATTTACTCAGTAAGCAAAATTTCTAATTATAGAGATTTCTGTTTATATTGGGTCCCTTTCTTCTAAAATGTGCATATAATTCGGTGGTGTGCTAATAAACTGGCTCATTGGCTCTCTATAAGAGAAATTAAAGTCCTGGATTATAGCATTTTCCTATGGCATAAATGGACTCATCAACATCCATTAAGCTACCAAAGATGTCCCTGAAGCTCAGTGGAGATGGCATGGACACATGTAGCTCTCCTGAGCCTTACCAATGGGACCAGCTTACTATCACTGATTAAAATTACCACTGTATTGGAGATGACATGGTCCATTCTAGAAATAACCTTAAAAATTAAAAATATGAATTAATTTTACTTTCAATTTTTATGTGATCGGATGTGAGTTAAACTATTTCGTTATGTGTTATTAAACCTTGCATAAGTAGTAATCATGTTTATTTTTAGTATGCTTTTACCAGGATGATTATAAGACTTTTCTGAGATGAATCAACCACAAAGCACCAGGTCAGAAGTGCAGGGAGACCAAAAAAAGCCCCCATCCCCAAGATGCCCAGCAGATACAGGCCTGGAGCAAGGTATCAGGTGTTTCCCAAACCTCAGTTCCATAAACTTATTTTGCAGCCAATATGGATACTAAGATTCCCTTTTGCAGTTTCGAAGTTCTAGGGTTGGATCCAAGTTTTGAATTCCACATATTAGAATATGGAGATGTCACTGAATACTCTGTGGGGGGTGGCCTTTATGGCTTTAAATCTTAGGGCCATGTCAGCTGAATAGAAGCCATCTGTGGAGAAATAACCAAAACTTCCCTTGGTGGCATCAGGGATGAGCTGATATGGTGCTGCCATGTGACAGCAGCCTCTAGGCCCAGCTATCAACTGCCTCTGCCCTGATTCCAAAATCCATGCTTGTTTTTAAGCAGCAAACTGGCACTGTATGAATGAGGTCATCAAAGCTCTCTGAGATCAGCTCATCATTTTCTTTTCCATCAGTATTTTGTTTTCTTTTCAGTCTCTCTTCTTACTATTTTATCCCTATGAAACTGTTTTCAAATGTATTATAAAATTCCACAGGGAAAATATGAGCCTCCTCCCTCTCCATCCCCCAATACAATGAAGGTCAGGGAAGCTTGGCTTCACCTGTGCTGGGAGTTCTGCACTGCAGAATGAGATGAATATTCTTTGTGATCTTCTGGCAGGGCCTTAGGGTTCTACTACAGCCCAATATGGAACAGTGACAAAACAGTTCTCTCCTACAAAAACACAGGCTCTGCACGTAGCTCTTGGGAAAGCTTGGGAAATTTTCCAAGCCTTGCTCCTGCCCGTGGGATAGTTTTGGTGATGCCCCAAGAGGAGAGACTGGACTGAACAGGAGTTGTGCAGAGGTTCTGAGCTGAAGTTTAAAAGGACACCCTGCTATTAACGTGCATACAATCCCCTTATCTCTTGCATCTTTTTTCCATTTAGCTGTTTTCCGAGAAACAAAAGACATAAAAGCTTACTCTTACAAGCTAATGACTGTGAAGTCTTTGGCAGCCCTTGGTTGCAGATCGAAAAACAAAGAAACAGCCCCCAAATTTTACTAAAACATTTGATCATCCCAAAGGAGATCAATGCAATTTTCCTCACAAGCAAGGTAGAATGAGTAAACTAAGTAAATTCAAATGTCTCACTCATTCAGTAAATATGTATTATGCGTATCTTAGAACAACAGTCCCTATGTTAAAGAACTAGCAAAGAAGAATTGAATAAAATATGAACCCTGAGCTTTGGGAGTTTGCAGTCTAAAGTGTAGTCACTAGTCGTTATTAAATTTTTGATTGTGTATATAAATATCAATCAATAATAAATATTAGCCATCACAGAGGATGTTAAATCTGATTTACATTTGATCCTATCATAGATATACTACAAAATAGTTTGTTTTTAGGCATGTATTGGTACAAGCTTGATTACTTTTTCAAGAACAATGGATCTAACAGACTGGATCTAATGCAGTTAGGAATCTGAAATGCAAAATAACCTTAAAAATCAAGATTTTATTTTATGCTAAAAAAGCAAAAAAAAAAAAAAAAGTTTCGCTTACCTCTGTCCACATATGAACTTCCTTTGAAATCTTATTTCTTCTATGGCACCATGTTTTGTAAATCTCAGCTCAAATTAACTTCTTTAAATATCTGCAATATTAATATATTAATATGTTCCACATATATTTTGATACACTACTGATTATTCATAGTGCATGTCAAAATCACTTGGAGAGTTTTAGAAATACACCTTTCTAGACTTCTACCTCAGAAATGTATCCATTCAATGCAAGCAGGGTTGTGACATCTCTATTTTTAAAGCAACACATTTGACAGTGATACACACTTCTAGTTAAGAACCATGATCCATATCACACTAAATGACTTGGCATTTACAATAGCACAGAACACATATTTGTACATTTACACTATCATATGCCAAAGCAAATTGCAGTCCTTTATTGTGGACATGTATAGACTTGAACTTAACTTTGCTATCTATGGCACAGTGAAATTTATAATAGCATGTATTTCTAAACAGTTTTTGTTTGAGAAAAATGACAAGGGATTTCCTCTCAATAACCTTTACATCATACTGTCTCATTTGTTTTTATATTGATACTCTTTATATTGTGATATAACAAATTTGATTATAAGAAATAGTTGTTTATCTGTCTTTATTTCATATAGTTTCCCAGAAAAATTTTGAAATTGAAACAATGCCTAGGAAATTTCACAGAAGGATTCTCTCTGTCTGTCTCTTTCTCTGTTTCTCTTTGTCTGTCTCTGTTGCTCTGTCTCTCTGTCTCTGTCTCTCATAGTCCAGTCAGATTTATACTGGTACTCTTCTTTATTTGGGCTGTGTCAAGGAGAAAAACAAAGAAAAGATAAAGAACTATAAAGTACTCAAAGTGTGAAAATTAATATTTTAGGTGTTATAGTAGCGTCAGAGAAGTCGTTTTGGCCCTAAGAAATTTCCTCTGCATCTTTTTTGTCATATATTCTGATAACCAGTTACTCTGTAAGACACCTAAACATAGAGTGGTCAGAGGTACAGAAGCCTCCAGTTTTCATTTCTAACTTATGAGTCAGTTCGGACCACAGCTACAACAGCCCCTACACATTCATGGGGTTTAAACATCCTGCCATGCAGAGTTCATGTTAGCATCAGCATAGAGTAGGCTCTAGGAGAATCATTAGCACTAATGTAATGATTGATATCAATACCTTGAAATACAACCCAGCTCAGTTGTAGTTCCTTCGGTTTGGGCTCTTTCCTGTTTTAAATAACACAGCACTTAGCTGGAGTGCTATATTTGGTGGCTGAAGCAGGAGGATGGTGAGTTTAAGGCCAGAATGAGAAACTTAGAAAAGCTCTGCCAAAAAAAAAAAAAAAAAAAAAAAAAAATCAAAGGGGCGTGGATCTAGCTCAGTGATTCTTGGGTTCTGTCACCAGCACCACACACACACACACACACACACACACACAGCCATAATAGTTACAACTAAGATACTAAGAATAACAATAGACTATTGATAATCTTTGACTCCAGTAAGTAAAGCCACTCTCATGGCCCAGCAGACAGAGATGTCTAAAACAGAAAACAGAAACATTTCTTGACTCTTCTATATTGCTATCTGGCCAATCATATTTACCCTTTTGCTTTAGAATAAATGAAAATTTGAGGAAGGAACAAATTATCAATCCTATTCTATCACATTCTGCTCCCTCTGTCCAGTTTCACCCCAAATTATACCCATGTTTATCAGATGAGCTTTCATGGCAGCCCTGTTTTACAAAACTGTTTCCCTCTACTACTAAGAGCTGAAACTTGGAAGAATGACTACAGTCATACATTAGGCAAAGGCGCTATGAAGATGTGTTATGTATGACAGGTAGCGTTTCTTGTCATGGGACTTTGTTTTAATCTCCCACTTCCCTTAGTACAAGAAATAATTCAAACATTTATTACATTCTCTCAACAAAATGTATTTCCTTATTGGTTGATTTTTGTTTTGGTTTTTACTCTGTCAGTCAGGAATTTATAACTTCAAATTTAGGTAATATAAGATACAAAATCATGTGCCTATGAGAATCAACACATTAGTGTTATGCTGCTACACTGCGATATAAAAGCAAACAGTTCCTCACTGTTGATATTAATGCAGTGTCTCATTTAGCTCTCATTGGATGCAAAGCACTCTTTTACCCATTCAAGCACCTGTGTTTGGGCTCTATGTGGGCACATGAAGTGTTCTGCACCTGTCTCATAAGCAGAGTTCATCACTGAAATCAGAAGTGGATGAAGGGACTCACCTCACTTCTACAAATGACCAACCACCAAATAACTGGTGTCAGCTTTATCCCAGTTTGGGGGCTCTCTATCAACACCTTGTTGTCTCAGGTGAGCAGAACAACTTCCAAGCATCAAGCAGTCTCACTGACAGGCATCTTTTGAGCATTGCCACCTGAGTTCCCAATTCACTCACGGCCCATTTAACAACCGAGACAGTTGTTAAACATACTCCAAACAAAATAAATTATCAACCTCACCTTTCAAATTTAATGGCTTTTTATATTCTGCTGAATTTTAAAGAAAGTTTAACTTAAAACAGCTATGATCTTTCTTTCTTTTTTATGAGAGCAAATGAAGATGCTGACAATCAGCACTCACTGCCATTAGAATAAAATGTGAAATACCTGTGAGCAGCTAAGACAAGATAGTGAAAATATGGCTTCCCATGACTCGGGCAGGCTTCTGGCTGTTGCGATGGGTATTCTGTAAAGGAAACTGGCTTATGTCTTGTACTAGTCTATTTACTGGCACAAGCACCATAAGCCCAATTGTTTGCCCTCACTGCATACAAAGCTTTATGTCCATTACCCAAAAGCAAAAGATCACGCTGCTCATGGGCTGCTCAATCCATGCTTATGTGTTACTTTCACACCCAAAGTTATTTGATAATTAAACTCTAAGGAGTCACTTGAGAATTCAGTTTAATGAAACCTCAGCTATTATAAAAAATTCTCAGGATTTCTGTAGTGTCTATTAGCTAGAGTATACATCAATATTCAAAAATCTACTCTTGCATGGGAATGAAAGAAACCACACATTCAGAAGAAAAAGACCACTTTGATATTACAGATCAAAATAGGATTCTAAAAGGAAAGGCCAGGGAAGGCCAGCTAAAAATATTTTAATTGCTTTTTTACCTTGTAATACCATTAATATTTCCACTTAAAAACAGCACGGTTAAAGCACTAGTTCATTGAATGATGTATTAATTCAACAAGATTCACTTCACAGAAATTTTTTGAAGTTATTGAAAATTTATTTCCACATAAATATTGCTTTAATTTAAAATGTAATAATTTATGGATTTTGTAGTTATTTGGACATAGCAGAATTCTATTCACAGATTGTTAGTCTCTCAAGATGAGAGATCTAATGCCTCTAATAGGAAGTTGATAGTTTGTAAAAGTGAGGTGAGTCTCTTCATCCACTTCTGATTTCCCTTATTGTCCTAAGCTAGTTGAACTTCATTACACATTGGAAAAAGAAAATAAAAACAAGAATTGAGGAAAAGAGTGCATACAGTTGCCTTCTGGAAACTAAGGATGATTTCACACCATGAATGGTATTTGTAAATTTTGGTTGTATATGTATTTTATAGAACCATGGCTGTATCCATCTTCCCATCCTATGGCATAACAGGGTCAACAGGAGTTTCATAAAAGGCACAAATGAGAAGCAAGAGTAAGAGACAACTTCTCCCTGACAATGCACGGCAGAAATGTCAGTGCTGGGTGGGTGAAGTTCAAAGCTGACTGCTTCTAATTATAAGGCAATGAGCCTTTCACTGTTTAGTTTATTTGCATTATTTATACATTGTCTCACTGCAATATTACAACTGAATTGACTTGAAATTGATTATTTTAGCTCTATAGTTTTATTATTGGTAATAAATAAGGGTGGCTCCTTGGTGCTGTACAACAATAAGAAACTTCTGAGCTGGGAGACTGACTTATTGCGACTGGAATTTTAAAACATCATTTGATACAAAAACAAAGCTTACTGTAACATCGATGGGATTTTTAAAAAAAAATTCTGCATAGTTTTAGCCAATGATTCTTATTTTGGCTCACATCTTTCTATTTTTGATGCTACTGAACAGGTAGCATCCATGGCTATTGCATAGATAAGTGGATTTAGGAATGAGATAATAAATCTTCAATTTACTTTCAATTAAAAATCAATACAGTATGTTACCCCAGTTATTAATAGCAGATTTTCATATGTCAAAATGACATTTTAATAATGTACTAGGAATAAGCCGTGCCATTATTATGTGAATATAGGATATAATATATTGGTGCTGAGTCTAGTCAGATCTACTGGAAAATACTTAAGTGTTTCAGTCTATACACTGTAACCGATTATAAGGGTATATTTTGAAATATAATGAGGATTATATAATTTTTAAGTAATGCTTACATTTTCTGCAAAGGCTTTGGGGAAAACAATTATCTTGTGTTAGACAAATGACTCATTTAGTAGATAATAGCTTTTATACACTTCGTTGTTTCACAATAGAAAAGAGTGTTTCAAACTACCTCAGCCATAAAATTGGAGGTGGGGTAAATATAAAATATGGGATGTACTGTAAGTTCCTGAATTAGGAACATTCCAGTTATGAACTTTCACAGACACAAAGGGACCTCAGATTACAAACATTCATTGATGTGAACAAATCATGGAATGTGATATTTCGGTACCTTGATTCTTTTCATGTTTCTTGTTGCAAACTGAATTGGATGAGAACCCAATCCTGTGTCTGCTGTATTTGCCACTATGTGCTTACTGGATAATGTGGTAGTATACAGTTATACAGTGTATGCTCTTTTTATGCTTTACATTGTATTTTTTTTTTTTCCGGTACCGGGGATCGAACTCATGACCGCCTGCTTGCAAGGCAGGTGCTTACGCCGCTGAGCTAAATCCCCAGCCCCTTTACATTGTATTTTTGTGTCAAAGGTACAAAAGATTTACTTGTCACAATTAAAAATGAATTCAAATGAGGAATATTCTCCTGGAACAGAGAATATTCATTTTTAAGTCATGGACTTACTGTATAATGAATGAAATTGAAAATAAATAATAACTACTACACTTAAGAGATGCATAGCTGTGTATATTGCTGTGGTGCATGATCTCATTAAGAAAACAGTTATTTGTATGTAAATATCCTTTGAGAACTAAGTATTATACCCACTAGTTGGTAAGTTTATGAAATTGACTGAATATGGTTCAAAATGTTAGTATTACTCAGGGTTGTTTTGAGAATCAAAATTCACTTTTCCAGTAAAACAAAGTCTAATAATAAATGAAATAAACATCTGATATCTAATTATATAATTATATAAAAAATATAAAACATTTATGTCTCCATATTTCTCAAAAATACAAACTCAGAAAACAAGGAAATATTTGGTAAATATTTACCAAATATCATTATAATTTATCTTTTTAAATAAACACAGGCACTAGAAAACTCTACTGCATAGTAAGAATCATATGTTTTTGTTTTGGATATTGCAGATATAATTTAAAAATCTCTCATTTATACTTGTTTTGTCTTTCATATTCCTCCCATACATGGGGTTGTGGCAGGTGATAAAGATCACCTCCCTAGCAAATACATATTGTCACATAGACTTCCTCAAGTGCATTCCCTGATCTCCCTAGTGCCCAGGGATGCTGGGAGGTTCTGTGCATCCCAGACCCTGAAGTGCAGAGCTTAGCTGAGATATCTGATCACAGGACTAATCATTAACAAGTGCCTTCAAAATCTGAAAATTGAACAAGACTCTCAAATATACTACTTTTATATCAGAACAGGAGCTACATTTTCTGCACAGAAATACAGAAGATTAATTAATTAAATAGTAAAGTATTTATTGATTTGCCACAGAACCCTTCAACAGTAGGTTTATGACAAATAAGTATATTGGGGTTCCTGCTCTGAATGCACTTAGCCAATAAATACAGACAGAGACAAACTGGACCTAAAAACGGATTCCTTCCAGACAACTACACTCTCATGGAAGAAGCCCAGGTCTCTGCACTGCTAAATGAAATTGTTTAGTAAATTAAATTAAGATCAAGCGCTGATCTGTTTAATTTAGACTCAAACCTTCTGGGATGGTTTCTTCAAAACAGAATTCTTGTTTTATAACTAGGAAATTGTTGTGAATTTAGTATTTTGCAAATCAAGCAAAAATTGAACTTTAAAATTTGGGCATTTAGAAATCTCAATTATCTAAAATTCTTTAAAGATAGAAGGATGAAGTTAAGTATAATCAACAATGGCTGAAGTTACATCAGTTCTAAACTTAGTGATAGACTAACAGCTTGATTTTCTTTCTTTTAAAAGTTCTTGTAATCATACATGCCATAAAAATGGTGCTATAATTTATAATTTTGATACATTTTTAATAATATTGATACATTTTTAAAAAGATAAGGATATTATTTCTTAGTGTTTTAAACTTTTAATTTCAGTTCGTCTCTCCTCCCTAAAGTCATAAAAAATCATTACCTAATTTAACTATTACAAGTTCAGTGAGGAAAGACTCTCGAGCTCCAAAGCCAAACGCTGCTCCGCACTGTGCTGGGAGGGCACGCCGCGCGGGTTTCTGACCCTTCCACACCGTACCGGGAGTGCACGCAGCGCAGATTTCTGACTGCTCCGCGGGCCGCGAGTGCACGCCGCGCAGGTTTCCGACGGTTCCGCACTGAGCCGGGAGTGCACGCAGCGCGGATTCCTGACCGTTCCACCCTGTACCGGGAATGCATGCTGCGCGGATCTCTGACCGATCAGTGCTGTGCTGGGAACGTGGGAAAGGTGGGCGGCGTGGACCCTGGTGAGTACTAGAGACCCTGCGACTGCCGGGGTTGGCCAGAAAACATCTTGGAACGGGACAGTGCCCGCCACCACGGGGACATCAATAACACAGAGTCTGGTGGCAGCCATTTTACAGTTGGGCAGAACCTACAGCTCAGTGGCGTCACTGAGCCCCCTGTAGGGAGGGCTAGTGGAAGGCATCTTGGAATTGGGCAGAGCCTGAGTACGTGTTGGCTTCAGCCTCATACAGAGTTTGGGCAGTTCTGCTGTGCTGGTGCTCCTGACACAGAGAGGTCTGGAAGAGAACAGCTGAGATTTGGGCAGGACCCTGTGCCATAGTGACATTAGTCAGCTGCTTCTGGTACAAAGAGAACTGGCAGGATCTGCTGGGGCTAACCCAAGCCTCTGCTTGGGGCCCAATGAGCGGATACAAAATAGTCACAACTCAGTGACAACCAGAAAGTACAGCCTAATTTAGGAACTAACTGGCACAGAGGCTAGAGACTAGCCTGTACAGCCCCTGCAGCCCAGTCTACCCCAGATAACAGTAAATTGGGGAGGACAGCAAAAACTCAAGCCAGCACGCTTCTGAAAGGCCCTAAGCAATTCGGAGAGGGCCAGAGAACTCCAGGACAGTCTGAAAGAAACCAGAAACATGACAAGAGATAAAAATAAAAAAAAAGTCTCCAGCTGCCCAACAGGAGAAAATAAGCCCAGGAGAAGTAAACACCGAAGAGAACAAGCACAGTAACCATCCACTACTTGACACAGCATCAGCTGAAATTAAAAAGTACCTACATGATCTCATAGAGGAATTTAAAGCTGTACTCCTGATCCAAGTGAGGCAAGATATAAAGAGATTAATTAAAGAAATGACAAGCCCCGCCCAAGAGAACACAGATGGAAGAACTGAGGAAATCAGAAAAGAAAGAGAAGCATCTGAAGAAGAATTTAAGCGTAACCTAGAATACATGAAACAGATCCAAAGAGAAAATCAGGAAACTAAAAACTCCATTGAACATTGGCAAAATGCCTTGACAGAAACTAAAGATAGCCTTCTAAAACTTGAAGAAAGATTTAGGACATATGAACGTGAAAGAAAAAGCCTCTTAAAAATAACAAGGAACCAGAAAGAAGCAATTCTAAAACTGGAAGATGACAAAAAGATACATAACCTAAGAATAAAGAATGTGAGTGAGGAAGCAGGAACATCCAAAAATGAAATACAAAAAATATTCACAGAGATATTAAAGCAAAATTTCCCATGTATAGCAAAAAGAAATGATATCCAGATAAAAGAAGCATACAGAACACCAGCTACCTACAACCAAAACAGATCTACGCCTAGACATATAATAATCGAGATCCCAGAAATCCACCAAAAAAACAGAATATTAAAAGCAGCCAGAGAAAAGATGCAGGTTACCTATAATGGGAAATCTATCAAAATAACAGCAGACTTATCAACACAAACTCTTAAGTCAAGAAGGGAGTGGGGAGAAATATTCCAAGTCCTGAAAGAAAAAAATATGCAACCAAAGTTCATATATCCATCAAAACTCTCTCTAAAAATTAATGAAGAAATAAGATACTTTCAAGACAAAGAGGAACTGTGGGAGTTCGTGACCACCAATCCAACCCTACAGAGAGCGCTGAAGGACATTACAGAGAAAGAGAGGAAGAGATATCAGGATTCCAGCAACAGTGGCAGAGAGGCCTCAGTGAACGGGGCAGACCATGGAATGAGGGAATAAGGTGGACAAATTATAGCAGAAAAGTGTAGTAGCAGACATGAGGCAGAGACGGTAAGCTAGTCTTTGGTATAGACAGCTCTGAAACTATATTTTTTTAAAAAAAAAGCAGAGGTCATGGCTAATGGTGTATAATGATTTAAAAGACACAGTAGCCCTAGTGCCATATTTAGATTGAATTTAATTTGTTCTGGTCTGTCCGCTCACGTCAGATTTGAGGACACAGACATCTTGACTCAAAAATAGCAGGCTATACCATGGTAACTATCCTTACTTTCCTATTAACTTAAACTGAAATCCTATAATACTTACATTGTCTTACTATGACTGATCTTAATTGAATCTGAATCGTAAGACTATGGGTTGGCCATGGCTGATTTTATTTGAAAATGGTATGCTTGTCAGTATCAACCCTAAAAGTAGAGGCAACTACTCTGAGGATGACAAGTTGTAAAGAATATCCATACTGGTATTAATTAGTAACAGCTTCCAAACCCTACAATGCTGCCAAAGTTAAGTTTTTATAAAAATAGGTGATACTATATTTAACTATAATAAGCCAGTGTGGTGGTCAAATCTATTGAAAATAACAAGAGGAAACATAGTAACTATGGAAGATCATCTATATTGTGGTCTTAAATGTTTTATCCATTGCATGTTTTTCTAGGAAATTGTTTTGCTGGCTTGCTATGACTTGGTATTCCCTATAACACAGAGAGGATATATATATATGTGGAAATTCACACATGGGTTCTTTTTTTCTTTTTAATTATTTATGGGAACAGATTATATAATGTAAGATGTAATGAACAGATACTCTGAGGAAGAGACACCAGGAAACTCGAGGCTAATTTAGTAGCATTATGATAGAAATTCTAGCAATACTAATGTTTGCTGATTAGAATGACATTGGGCTGGTTTCTTGAGTTCAATTTCAGCATATGTAGAGATGGGGACAGCTATCACAAAGAGAAGGAGAGATGAGTTGGTAGTTACTATTGTCTTCCCTAATTTGGTACTTGAGGACCTAAAAAGTCTTCAATGATTTGATTAGTTCTATAATATACACTAAGTATATAAGGTGAATGAAGAAGGGGACAACTATTTGTAAAAAACTAGAGACAGTTAGATAGACAATCAAGAACTCCAGTGGGCTTCCTATGAAATCTGTATTTCTTTAAATTGTTTTTTTAACTGCTATGTTCTGTTTTGATATGTTTAATCTTACCCTCTTTGAGAAGTAAAACAAATGTGTAGGACTGATAACCATGTTACTGAGCTCTTGTTCGATCATAGAGCAGAAGGGTTTGTACTGTCACTTTATGAATGTCATTCTAAAGGCTTCAATTCCATAACATGAACAGCTACTTCTAAGATGACAATGTGTAACTTATCAACCAGCAATTTCTTACCGTTTGTTTTTCTGTAAGTTTGTATCATTTCTACCCTTTTTTAAAATCTCCATGTATTCTTTTGTTTCCTTTTCTTTAAATAAAAAATTAAAAAAAAAAAAAACAAGTTCAGTGAATGCTTTGATCATCATTAGACTCTTGATTTTGAATGATTTCATATACATCTGCCAGTAATCTGCTGTTTTTTGAAATATTCAATGTTATGGCATGTCTTTAGTAGATATATGAATATATATGAAGAAATACAAACAACTTAAGAGCCCATCAGCTGAAGAATGGAAGAATGGATACAGAAAATGCATCACACACATGCATACTGGAACACTCCTCAGCTACAAAACAGAAGAAAGTCTTGTCGTTTGCCACAACATGGATAGACTGGGGATCATTAAGTGAAGTGAAGTAGTGCAGGTTCAGAAAGATATGTACCTAAAAGTCTTGCTCATAAGGAGAATCCACAAAGTTGTTCTCAAAAGTTGACAGTAGAGTGGTTGGAGAGGCGGCTGGGGAAGATGGGGTCGGAGGACTGAGAAAAAGGTGATCAGTGGGTGCTGCATTGCGATCAGACAGGTGCAAGAGACTGATGTGCTAGTGTATAGCACAGGGTTACTGCAGCTACAACGGCAGGCTGCACAGTACAGAGCAAGAGGGAAGGGTGCTGAACGTCTCACCGTACAGAAATTAAATGGTTGAGGAGATAGATAATGTTTAATGTCATTTGACTCTTACCCAGCATATACATATAGGAAAACATTACATGCCTCCCCATTAATATGCATGCATAATTTGTATGTTTTTCTGTATCAGCCAAAAATAAATTTAAAAATAAGTGAATAAAGCAATAAAATTTGCAAGTATCCAAATAGACATTTTCCCCAAACAATAACAGTAACAACAACAACAAAATAAGCCCTTCTCTTTGTTCTCTTATCTGTCCGCATGTAGTTGGGAAAATGTCCTAAGGTGTGAGGTATCAGAGATGGTAATAAAAAACTTGAAGATGGTGTTGGCCATGAGTTAGAAGCCATGAAACATCGTGGATAAGGTGGACAGAGAAAGAGGTAAAGGGCATTTTCCTTCTAACAGAAGTTCTCCTCAGAGTTGTTAGGCAGAAGGAAACGTGTGTCTGGGAACTGGCTTTGGAAGGAGTCTAGGCATAGGCTCCAGGTATGCTCAGTTGTGTTTAGAGGCTAAGTGTGATGGCTCACACTTCTAATCATCAGATCCTCAGGAGATGGAAGATCACAAATTCAACGGCAGCCTGGGCAACTTTGTCAGACTCTGCCTCAAAGTAACATAAAAATGGGCTGGCTTTCCCCCGAGTTGACTCCTCAGTATGAAAACAAATTCTCTTACAAATACATAATTCATTATATAGCACTGTGAAGTATGAAACACAGCAGATGAGAAACTTTAGCAAAACTGCTGTTCAGTTGCTGGAGACCAAGCTTCACGAGTGCTCACGCTGTGTTGGAGGAGGTATGTGAAAGCAGGTAAGCGAGATGTTAATGAGGCACACTCCTCTTCCATCTCATAATAAAGTATAAGAAACTGAGATGTAAAAACAGCGCATTGAGAGATTCACCTTTTCTGCCCCACTGTAAATAATCTTTCAAGTATGGATGAATATGGAGGATTGATTATCAGTTAGAAAGAACATTACCTTGCTGATATTTGAACAGAAAACTAGACAGTTAGGGGCTGGGGATTTAGCTCAGCGGCATAAGCGCCTGCCTTGCAAGCAGGCAGCCGTGAGTTCGATCCCTGGTACCGGTAAAAAGGAAAAAGACAAAAAAAAAAAAAAAAAAAAAAAAAAAAAGAAAACTAGACAGGAAACTAGAAATCTGGGCAAATATTATACCTTGTATTGGTGACAGCAAATGCTTTGAGAAGACTTTAACATTGACTGGTACCTTCTCCTTCTCTTGTGGTTTTTTCTTCTCTTTTGGAGACAGGGTCTCACTACATAGATCAGTCAAGCTGCCTTTAACACACTTTGTAGCCCAGGCTGGCCTCTTAACTCACAATGATCCTCCTGCCTCTGCCCTCTGAGATTATAAGTATGCACTACCATCCCCAGCTTCTATTTGTGTCCTGCGTGGCTTATACAAAGATATTTCTGTTTTAAAATTGACCTTTATTCTTTAAAGCAGAATTCTGATCCATGTATTGAAGAACAAAGCCTTAAACTGCCTTCATGCTTATTTAATCGTTTTTTAAATGTAAAAATGAAATTTGGATTATAAATGACTTAATACTATAAAGACTATAGCCCTGATTTGAGACAAATGTAGGATAGTTTCATTTACATTTTTCTATATTAGAAATTTTATATCAGAAAGATAACTTTTAGAAAAAAACTAAGTTGCACTTCAATAGAAATTTGTAATGTTTAAAAATGAATATTTACTATATTGCTACAGAATATAAATATGTCATAGACATCTGGCACTACCACCATTTCAATTAAATTTATACAAAACTGTGGACCTCCATTGGAAAATATGTGAGTTGTTAAAATTTCTTTAAAGTATTGAGTTTTCAGGGCTGGGGATTTAGCTGAGCAGCATAAGCGCCTGCCTTGCAAGCAGACAGTCGTGAGTTCGATCCCTGGTACCGATAAAAACAAAAAAGACAAAAAAAAAAAAAAAAAAAAAAAAAGTATTGAGTTTTCCACCTATTAGCTACATGTTATATTACTTCCTCTTCTGCTGACAAATATTTTATTTTCTTTGCATGCTTGTGAGATCTATAGCTGAAGGGTTTTTCTTTTAAGCTTTTATTAGTACATGTTTGTAGTACACAATGATTACATTCACTGTAGGGAATTGGTCACGTACATAATACATTTCAAGTATTTTTCCCTTTCCTCCATCCCTTCTATTTTTCAGCTTCAGATTCACTCATTTTGTAAGATCCTACGAAGTTAACCGCCATTATATACCGATGAAAATCCAGACTAATGCCAAAGAACACATAAAACATGTTAGATACTTATGCTAAGTTAGGGTAACATTTTAGATACATTGTCTGGCATGTATGTTCAAAAAGCTAAAATGTTCCATTGATTTTTGTTGTTACTACAAATTAATGTTGTATCTTTATACCAACCATAAATCATGGATTCAGTTTTGTAAATTACCCTGCTATTGTATTTATTTGCTATTACTTATTGAAAGTTTTGTTTTTCAGTGAAAATTAAACCTGCCTATGTGACCTGTAAAAGCTGCAGATAAATAATTTTCAGTAACAGTAACCTTCACACTGCAACTGCATACTCAGCCATTCCAGGTTATTATATTATTGTTTTAAATCTCCAAAAATGAAACAAAACAAAACAAAACAAAAACCTCTCATTTTCTACAATATACAAACAAGAAACATAGAGATAGAGAATACTCAATGATTGAAATTTAAAGGTATAAAAGTGGTATTCAAAATACCTACACATTTTTAAGTGAACAAGTAAAAAAAAGAGTTATATTTTAGTAACAAAATTTTAAAATATCATTTATCTTCAAAAAATTCGTGCGACTCTTTTATATGTTACTTTGTACCAATTTCATTTAAAAATCATTAGTGCATTGTCATTAAGCCAAATGGCCTTAGTTTCCCTGATAAATCAAAAGTGAAACTTACTGAAAAATTATAAGCTCCAAAAGCATCAAATTAATTCTAATTTATTTATATTTGAATGTGATAAAAAATTTTTGTTATAAAAACATTAATAGGTATAAAAACTTTCTTCCTTATGAATGGCTGTTACTCTTTAAAAGTCTCTGTTTTGTGCCCAAACTGGCTATCTTTGGTGCTCTAGAGAGGCCCCAGCTGTCACAGGCTCATCATTGCACAGAGTCACAACACTATCTGAAAGAATGAATTGAACATGCACACAGCAACTTCAGAACACACTAAGAACGCTGCCTGGCAAGCACAAGGTCCTGGGTTTGGTGCCTTGTACCAAAACCACTCAGAATGAATCATACTGGCTGGGGTCAGACACAATAATTTTTACTACCTTTGGGAGACAGCACTGTGGGAGCTGGGTAGAGTCCAGGGTCATTTCTGATACCAGCTAGAGAAGGCTCACTCTGATTAGAAGGGAGTTTACTTGTTGGGCCGTTCTCTGAATGGCATTTGTATTCATTTCTGATTACTTTAAGAGCCAAGAAAGTTGTGTGGTTTTTGTTTCTTTTCTTTCTTTCTTTCTTTCCTTCTTTCTCTTTCTCTCTTTCTTTCTTTCTTTCTTTCTTTCTTTCCTTTCTCTTTCTTTTGTGCTATACCACAACTTGATTTTAAATTCTATTATCTATTTTTCTAGGTAGAAAAAAATAATTTCAGCCAACTCTGAAGGTGCTGGTGGCAGGAAGCAAGTGGTCTTCTGCCTTCCGCACACTGGTATGTCCAGGGATGTGCCAGTAGTGTGGTCAGCCCCAGGCCCCAAGGAAGAGTGCCTCTCCCCATTCCAAGCCTACCTGAGTTTTTATGGAATAAATAACCTGCTTTACAAAACCCATATTCAAGGTCTCACTGATATCTTAGACACTGTTGCCTCTTGAGGTCTCTTCACTGCCTCTGCAGAGCTTAGGCTCTAACTATATGGACATAGACCAGTCGATGTCTTTTGAGTCTACTGTTTAACGTTCAAACTTTATGTCCAAACTTCTTCACGCCATGTTACTCAACACGCACACTTCTGAATCCCAAAGTCCTCCTTTTTGTGAGTCTTTTTTTTGAGCTTTAAACACAGTTTTTTTCCTCTTGTTCAGCACTGATGTTTCTGCCATGAGTTACTGCATGCCAAGATGCGGTCTGCGTGGCAAGAGCTCCACAAAGTTAAAAGACCACAGCAACAATCAAATAAAGGTAATGAAAAAACCCTGCCATATGGGTTCAGGCATCCAAATGGTAACAAACAATGGGCTGAGTCTTCTTTCATTGCTTTACTAAATCAAGCCTATGACTGGTTGAAAAGGACAAGAACAAAAGAAAGGTGTCAGGCTTCAAGATGCTTTCTCTTTTTACTTTATAAACACAGCAACTTTTAAAATGATTAAATCAGACTGAGGATGCTATTGGAAGGTAACATTTCAGAATTTCTGTAACTTTTAATCTTTGATGCTCAGCAAGACCCTGCGTGCCTGTGATCTCGGCAAGCTGGAGGAGGAGGCAGGAGGAACTCCCAAGACTGGGGCCCTCAGGGCTCTCCCATCTGCTCTCCTGAGAACTTCTCCCAGACTTTTCTTCTCCCTGGAGGGACAGAGCCAACCCCTGCCCAGTGATGCTCCCATCTTCAGGAACAAATGTGTGCCCACAGCTTTCGTCCCCATGCACCTCCGTTAGCCTTTGCCCGTCTCCTCCTGCTTGGGAACCATCAGGCCCTCTCATGTCCATCCTGTAGCTCTTCCT
The DNA here is from genome assembly GCF_034190915.1 of Cavia porcellus. NCBI lineage: Eukaryota > Metazoa > Chordata > Mammalia > Rodentia > Caviidae > Cavia > Cavia porcellus. The sequence goes on from NW_026947493.1 coordinate 4,391,952, forward strand.
CCCAGCTAACCTGATGATAGGTATTTATGCAGAGCACAGAGGACCAGATTCAGAAGGGTTTCTGTTTATTTTTACCTCGCTTCAAATATTGGGCCAGCCCACTTCAATTCTTCTGGCATCAGGTCAGCCTGTGCACTGCATAACTGTTCCTGTGTCATTTCAGCCTGCAGCTCGCTGGCTAACACTTTCAGCTCCATGTAGAGAAAGAAGTGTGTTTCCAGTAGCAGTTGGTACTTGGTAACTATTCATTTATCAAACAGAATGGCAGGTGAGAAAGATCAGTTTGCTGATCAATCAGTGAGCTAAGTCAGAAAGATAATGGTGGTTTAGAATTTTGTTTTTAATGTGAATCTCATTGACAGAAGGTAGGCACAGGGTTGGGCATTGTGTGATGTTTCCCTTTCTTTATCTTAGTCAGTGATGTGATCTCCTTGTATCAGTGGAGTGAAAGTACTAATACTTTTCCGGGCAACTGAGGAGGGCAGTACAGTCTGAGGGACAGTAGTTCACAACAAAGAAAAGGGCTAAAAATTACCCACTAACTTGTGTTTCATGTGACAAGCTTTTCAATAAATTCAGAAACTTTGCCAGATAAATACCAAATGAGATCTTTATTAAAAAGATAAAAATAACTCAATTCCTTGACAGCAATCTTTTTCTGATTTCAAAAAATGGCATTTAATGCTTTAACTCACTGCTATAGCTTCATGTTGTATCATGTTTTCATGTTATTAAAGATTAGCTAATTCAAAGGAGGCAAAAAGCACCCTTACCTCTATCCTTCTGAGCCCATTACATCTGCTATTCCATTATGTGTTGTTTGCTTGTGAGTACCTGAAATAGTGAGAAACAATAGAAAAATAAAATTAAATGTGACTCTATAGCATTTTGTGCAAGGCAAATATTTACAATTTCAAGTGATGAGCAACACACACTTTCATAAAACTATTAGCATGCAACTCCAGCTGCAGAAACTGAACAGCAGTATGCCTAAGCTGGTCAGCAGCAAAAAAGTAAACCAATCACATTGACAAAAAGCCACCAAGAACAAAAAAACTATAGTTAAAAAATTAATAGTTTTGGCATTCATCCCTACCATCAAGTCTTTTGCTTTCTCTTTTCCATCAAAATTTAGCTTACATTTGATGTTAGAAAGAGTTGCATTACTATTATTGTTAATTTTAGTTCTGTTTATTGCCTTGAGGGTTATATATTGTAAAATAATTTTGGTGCCTCTAGTTAATGTTAATTAGTTGTTTTAATAGCCTATAGACCTATTTGTTATGTTTTTGTAGGTTTACTTTTTTAACTATCAGGAACTTAATAACTGAGAATATTTAACATTACTGTTGCATAGGCAAAATTACAGAGTTACTATTAGTGTTACCTGTTTAACGTTTAGTCATCCTTTGAGTCCTGCGACATATTTCCTTAATAATCATCAGCCATCAAGTCTGATAGTCTCAAAAGAAATATCAGCCCTCTAAACTGCCTTCAAGGGCGGTGATATTTAGCACTGAAAATTACAAATAAAGTTTTTGAGGTTGAATCGCAACAACTGGCCGGTGACACTGATGATTTGTTTGTCAAAACAAATTGTTATCAACTACAAAAATGAAGTCCACGCACTCCTTTGAGTGAAAACAGTCAAGTGAATCTACGCAATGCTTACATGTTGGATGGGATATTTAATGTGCGGGGAAACTCAAAGGTTGAAGAACTAGGCGTTTAGACAGTGGTAAGTGGTAATCTTACCTCTTTATACTCCATTACTCTTTCTCACGAGAGACGCTAATGCAAACAAGTCAATCAGAATTTGTGTTTAGCAAGATAAAGCTTAGAGGATAGTTTAAAATCCATTTATTATTCTAAATCCATTTTTTTCCATTAACATGTTATACATTAGTGCTTACTAACCATGATTCATGTAACCGTTTAGTTTGTTAACTTTTAAATTGTTTAACAACCATAAGTTATTAATACATTTTAAAGTATTACACAAATATCTTAAAACAGGCTTGGGTTCATTTTTGTAATTTTTAAATAGAAAACATTTTAGGCATCTCTGAAGAAGAAATAAAGCAGGCATTTAAAGCTAGAAAACAAGTAATTCCAAATTTAGTTTTTACAAAAGTTTTCAGCTTTATTGACAAATTATGGCAAACATATTTGACAAATTGTGGTTTCCTATTTAGAGAAGCTTACACATGGAACTTTATGTGTGTTTTTTTTTCCTTTTTAACAAATACAGGTTAAAACACTGAACAAATTCAGTTAGCTACATACATACAGTAGCTGCTTGTTTTCAACCCCATTAAGACAGCATTTAAAATTAAATTTACAAACTTAATATCGAACATCTTCATCTAACTAACAGATATTAAAAGACAGGTTAAAACATCTTATCTACAACTTTATTATCAGCTAGTTCAAAAATCGTATTACAGGCTTTTAGTAACCCTAAACAAAGTTTCGCTAATTGGTTGAGATTCAAAATCCGTTAACAGATTCATGCTCTTTCTTAAAAAAAAAGAAAAGAAAGAAAGAGAAGGAAAAAAAAAAAAGATTACACACAACAATGAAAACAACCAAGAGAATATCATCCTACTGAGTGGTTTATAAACTACGCTTGCCAATGTCTCTCGTTCAGGTTGCTGTTTAAAATATACTAGTGTCAATACCACGCCCACAGCATAGAAAGCAATACAAGAAACATATGTGAGTACTCAGAGTAGTTACCCCTAGGGTAGAAAAGATAAACGAAAGGACTATTACTTGTCTCGTTGCTGTTTACGTGGAGACCACAGGCTATGCACTCTCTTTAGGTGCAGTCACGGGTGAGGAGGACCTTCAATATCTACCATAGGGGTGTTCCCTGTATCCCCCTCTCGTTGACCTGGGGGGCGGTGCCTTCAAGCTGGAGCGAGTTGTGGCCCATTCTTCCGTTGCTATGACAGAGAAAGACAGCGACATGCACATAGTTTTGGTTACCAAAAAATCGAAACAATCTTTTGAGACACAGCAGTCAACCAAGGAAAAGAGACTGAACAACAATGAAAGCTAATGTCTTACTATTTTCCCTACAGTCATTGAGAATAAAACTTTTACGGTATTTTTTTTTTTTAACCAAACAGGAAGTTAAAGTCCTTGGATAAGCACACATTTATTAACTGTTCATTTCAGTGCCACAAAATAGACAGGAGTATTGGTGTAACCAACTCTTCATTTAGTCTTATAATCCAGAGTTCTAAAAGGAATTGATGCAGGAAGTTAATGGTTGTTAGCAGTAGACTAACCTGAGAATTACACAGAAGTCCTAAGTGAACAAATAAACAAACCACAAAGAAAAAAAGGAATAAGATATGTATTCTCACTCCTACAAACAGATAGGAAGACTTTGCAGGGTGGGGTCAAGGGTTGGTATTTTTCACATTCTCTGCAGAGGATTCTTATATGGTCCAGGGTTGAGATGTATTGTGTTAAACTGAACAAGACAACCTGAGAGATAAGCAGGGTGTAGAATAGAAAATATAAAGCAAAAAAAAAAAAAAAAAAAAAAAATCTTATATCAATTTTTCCAAATAACCCAGAAAATAGGGAGATATTTAAGATACTAGGTATCTTATGCATCTTGTAACACATTTTCATTAACTTCGATGTTATAAAATCTCCCTCCAAAATGAGACACAGTCAAGGTATGGAGTGCTACAGGAAATAGCTATTGTGAATTTTGTGTTGGCAAAAAATGAACTTAATTTGAGTTTGTTCTGACAATTTACGTGATTCTAGAAACTAGGTGATGTGTGTCTTTCAATCAGAATTTATCTTTCAGTGTGAGCAGATTTTTGTGCGTGGGTGTATGGGAGAAGGTGGTGTGGACTTAGAGAAAGCAGTCACTAGAAAGACAGATACAGTGACATTGATAGCTGATAGAAAAGGTAGAGGTAGTAGAAATAACCACTGGGAAATTTTAAAATTTAAGGTAAATCAAAGGGAACTAACATAGAGCATTTGCATCTGGATAGTTCAAGCACCTAAGAATTCAAAGACCATTTATGAAGGTAAGGGAAGTTTAATTGCACTCACTATAAAGCAAAGGGGAATAATCTTTGACATAGGAAGACAACAAAAAGTTTATCAATACTGGCAAAAATTGCATTTAAATGGATAAATATTAGGTTTCTGAGGAAATACTTCATTATACCATCATTTTTACAAGTTTTACCTCATGGTTTAACCATGAGTTAAACCTCATGGTTTTATTACTTTGGGAAAATGCTTAGGTATATTGCAATATGTGAGAGGACATAAGATAGGAATGAGAAACTAATAAACATGAGAAACATTACCATTGCTCTGAATACAGGTTTACCTAAATCAGGGCTTGCTAACCCATGGTGCTGGAGGCAAACCTGGCCTGCTGCCTGCCTCTGTAAATAAGTTTCACTGGAACAAGGCCATATTTATTTATTTGTATACTGTCTATAGATGTTTTCATGCTATAGAGGCTGAGTGAAATCATTGTGACAGAGATTCCACTGCTTCCAAGCCTAAAATATTTATACGCTGGATTTTGCAGAAAAGCTTTACAAACATCTGTTCAAATGTATGTTAATTTCCTCTTGAAGGGAGTATGAAGCTGTTGATCTTTCTGGTGTACTCTTTTTTAAAAAATTTTATTTAAGGAGAAGAAGAAAAAAAGCAGAAAAAGGGTACAAGTTATACAGAATTTCAGAAAAAAATAAACAGTAGGAAATCACTAGTTAATGGATTACATATTGTCATCTTAGAAATATTTGTTCAAGTTACAAAATTAAAGCATATGAAGTGGACTTTCAAACAGTGAGACTGGAAACAGTTTTGTTCAATGATCCAACAAAACTCAGTAATACCATTGTCTATCTTATACACTTAAATATACATGCAGTTATATCGTTTAGAGCACTTTCTTTTCCTCTCTTTTGTACAATGGCTATTATACATTTTGGGTTTTATTGCTCCCACAGTTCTTATTACTTTTTTTGGAAGAGAGTAAAACCAAATGTGACATAACAGAACAGAGTCGGTCAAATCAAAAGGGTGGACATAATAGATAATGTAAAAACATAATACAAGGTGATCAACAATGGTTACCATAATGCCTCCTGCTACCTCTAATAGAGTTGCCTATATCATCAGTTATAATAAAATTGAACAAAACAGTAAAGAACGAAACCAACAAAACCAAAACATTGGAGACATTACAGGTCTTCAAAAGTAGATAATAGTCAACCAGAATGGGCGTCATAATGAGTCCCACTATCTTCACAGCTGTTGCCTAAACTTTCGAACCTAATACTATCAAGCAAAACAGAATAGAGGAACATCAGTCAAAACAAGATGGTGAGAGCAATACAGGGCTTCAAATCAATTTAATAGTAAATCAAAGTGGGTTACTATAATATATCTTACTATTTTTTTATTTTTCCCTAATTAAAAGGATAAAAATAAAACAGTAAATAATAAAATGGAGATTGAGATAAAAGAGGGCATAACAACAAAACAGTGCAGATCAAAACATAACCATTTAAGCAAAACAGTGTTTCACTACAAGATAATCCCGACATAAAAGTAGTTACCATATACAGATGACTCCAAACATTTCTGATTTTCCAACAGACATTTTGGAGAATTCCGTGCATTTATTTCACTTAAATTACCTAAAACTGCCTCTGATGTAGTAGAAAGGAAAAAAAATTTTGCAAGCTTGAAAGTGCCTTCCTGGCCTTATGCAAAATGAATGTTTGCCCTTTGTCTGTGAGATCATCAAGAATGTATCTGTGCTTTGTACTCTCATGCTATCATATGACTATCATTATTTTTAACAAAAGAACTGTGCAGTTCTTTGCCTCAATTGTTGCAGTGTTAGAGACTCCCAGGTTGTATATGGTGGGTTGTTTGAGCTGAAACCATCTGAGTTTCAAGTTTTCCCTAGAAATCAAAATCCTGACATTCTGAATGGCCTTGGTAAACACTCCTGCCAAACAGCAAAGCACTCACCAGAAGAGTGACAGAAGTAATCATTACATCCACTGCTAGATACTTTAGAATTTTAAATTGGTATAATCCTGAGGACTTCACAGAGATGACTGACATATCTAAAACTACTAGCTTTATTCAACTTTATTTAAAGCTCATTGATGAACTGAAAAGTCTTTATTTCCTAAATATTTGCCAACATTAAAATAGGGAGTGTCACTGTTTACTCTTGTATCCTTGGTGCCTGGAAAATGCCAAGGTCTAGTAAGTCTTAAATGAAGTAAAACGTTGTATAAATGAAAGGACAAAACAGTAAGTAGACGGGGGAACTAGGGAGGGTTTCTTCCATTGACAACCTACAAAACCCCACAGTAACAACTGAATTGAAAAAAACTGACCTTAATATTAAAGTCCTGTATCTAGAAATGTTTTATATATGATATAATGCCAGATTTTTTTTTTTTTACTTCAAAGGGCTTGTCAGCTAAGCACCAAAAGCATTTCACTAAGAAAACCAAAGGCGCCATTGCACAAAATGTGCTCTTTTTAGTTCTCTGTTTGCTTGTGAATCATAGTTTGCCTTTTCCTTCTTGCTCAAGGTAAGATCAGAAACTCTGTTAGTTTAGAGTAAGTATGATTAGGAGGATTATAAAGCAGTCAAATGGATTTCTACCTAGCGAAAGTAAGTTTTAGATTTTCTAAGATTCCTATTAACAGAAGAAATCAAGGATTTATTTCACTTAATTCAAATCTTGGTGCCATTGTTTACATATTCTCAATAACAACAGTGACCTGAGATTAGCAAAAGCATGGTTTCTTTTTGTGCTAAATGTGCTTCATCTATGTCTCCCGTAATATCAGGAGGTTTACATTCAGTTTCTATTCACAAGTGACACATACCAGAAGCCAGTTTGGGCTTGGAGAGTAGTGGCTCGATGATTATCTATCCAATGTCATCATCATCTTGTGTGTCATTGTATTTTATATGGTGAGTCAATCCTTTGTCACTCATCGACAATATTTAGGTTCTTGGATTTCTTTCCTTCAAGTATCACATAAATTTTAGAAATGTAAAGGGATTCTAATCTAAGTCAGCATAGAAACCTTGGACATGGAAAATACCAAATCACAGAGAGATGCAAATTATTCTAATATTTCCATGATGGCATTTCTCTGAGCTAAAAGGTTGTAAGATCTCTAAGTTATAATTTTTAGAATTTATGTGCCCTCCTGGGATCCTATTATTTAGCGAACAATTGAGTTTAAAATGTTTTGGGATCCCTACAAATTTTTGGATCCCTGGCCAGTTGTTTCTGGTCCCTTAATGTTGTCTAGGATGTCATATTAAAAAGAAAAATTGTTACCGACAGTGAAATTTTAAAATGTCTTTATCCTTTTGGGAAATTTTCTTCCTCACAAAGTGGGTAAGATGCTCTCAGTGCAAAGATCATGGTCATGTGTGAACACTGGCTACAGCATGAATGTGAACTGAATTACTCCTCAGAGAGGGTGCCAACTAACCGCTGTCTGCCAGTCTGAAATCTTTGGAACAGATTACAGAGTTGTGATGCTGAAAATAGCAAGGAGGGATATCAGCAATGGAGCATCAGTGACTGGCAACCATTTCTTGGTTTCCTAGTTCAGATTTTAAATACTATACAGAATATGAAATATGAAATACAAACATTTATTATATGAGTAACAAACCATCAAGTGAATCTTATCGTCTTTACTGAAGATTACCACCTACCAAGCACTGTCTTGAATACGAAGATTGTTTAAGGAGGCTTGTGAAGATTATGGGAAAAAACTAAAATGAGATTTTTATAGATTGCAACACAACCATAAGTGATATTTTAAGAACATGCACTGAGCGAGGAGTCACTTCCATCACTCAGCTGAACTAGAATTGAACTTGCACACTTAAAAATCTCAAAAAAGGGATTTTCTGAGCAACAGTCTCAGAACACAGGTGCTGTTTAATTTATCTAAGAGATTTCACTTCTCCCCTGTGCTAGTTATTTTATATCATCAGGCCTGGTTTCTAAACTGTACCCTCTGGTCTATGAGGTAAGAGACCTACAGTGGCTCACACATCGTAAGAGCAAGCTACATATAAAGGATGCTACTAAACAACACCGATTTTAAAAATAAAACAGAAATATTCAAAAAGGCACCATTAGCAAGTAGGGTGTCAAACTCCATGTATTTGAGATACATCATTATTTGTTTTAGAAGTTACTTTTTAAAAATATTAATGGACTGCTCTTTTAACCTGTGGATCAAGTTTTACAGAATGCCATGAGTACATCTCTATGACCTGCTAATAAGCATTGCTGAGGAGATTTTATTTTGATGATGGGATAAATTATCAGGTAATGATTTTTGTGTACCCAGTATCACTTGCTGACTTTGGAAGCTTAGCCTCAAATTCTATGTTCTCAGCAGAATTAGGCTTATGATGTGGGTATTACAAACTTTGGGAAACACGTATGGTGCGAAGAAGAATCTGGATGATTCTTAAAGCCATGTCTCTTCTCTTCCAGAATTTAAAAACTGAGGTCTTTGGGGGAAAACACGAAGCATAGGAACAAAGGGCTGATATACAAGAAGCTGAACAGCAGAGGAAGTACACTTTTAATATTCATCTTTCAGGAAGCAAGTTTAAATTGTCACCAACTGACAATTTAACTGACTCCAATTTGGAGTCAGTTAATTTTGGAGATCAGTTTCTAAAGGATACTGTGGAGATCATGACCATGAGGACACAGCCGTCACACCACACTTCACTAGCCCTAAGTGCTTGGTGCTTGGTTTTCTTGAAAGTTGCAAAAGAATTTCCAAGAAAAAAAGGAAAAAGTTTTTAACAACAAGGAAAAAGCCTGCTCTTTTTATTTGCACTTATTTTTGGTACTCTATAAAGCAATATGTGAAAACCACAACTAACGTATGAAACTTAAGTTAATCTCTGCTGTCACAGGCTGCTGGGGTCTTTGTAAGTAACTTGTACACAAGCATTACAACTTGATTGGCTAAAATTCATCCTGGCCTGGAGTCACTCAGTTGTTGCTCTTAGTTAATTTCATGATCTCTCCAAGGAATATAAATCTATTTAAAAGTGTATTTTAAATATATGCTACAGATTGCTTTAAAGCTGTCTATTTCCAAAGAAAGTGTGTTAGGTTGAGATGTGCTGCTCTTGTTTTCAGTTTTACCCTCCAGGGGTCAAGCACGTGTGAGGTGCTTTTATGTACGATTAACAAATACACAATTTCCTCACAAGACAGGTGTTAATACAGCTTTCATTTAACAGATGAGGAAACTATACCTCGTAAAGTTTAGTTTGGAGGAAGATGCGAGGTTTTAGTCTCTCATGTTTTATCATTTCTCTTCCATCCTTTCATCTTAAAGAAGTTCCAGTTTGGTTTTTTTTTTCTCCCCTCTTCCCTATTCTTTTTTTCTTTCTTTTTATTTTTGGCTAGAAAACAGAACTTAATTTATTTTAACCCCCTTGGATTACATAATAGTGATTTCTACAATTAATTAGCTACATGAATGAGATTACAATTTAATTTTGTTAACAAGATCAGAGGCCACTTCAGGCTGTTCAGGTGCAAATCTAGGTGTTCTTCCCCTGGCAGTAGAGAGCAGGGTGGCGTGTCTCAGGTGTACTGGGGTTCTAGACCTGAATGACTAAACCATTTCATCCTCCCAATTTGTATTCCCACCATTTGAAACTTGCCCAGTTTATTGTTTTAAGCTGCCAAGGGGAACTGAATAGCACTGCTGGAAGAAATATGGGTGACCAGCATCTGCTTCCACAGATGAACGTGCTGAATTATGTTCCAGGAAGAGGAGTCATTAATTTTCAGTTGCGCCATCAGTTATGCTCTCAAAGACTTCAGTTAGCTTCTGGGATGCATTTACAGCTTTCATCACTCTTCCAAATTTTTAATTAGATGTTCTCTGTTAGAAGAAAGTATCACTTGAGATAATCCATTCAGAGAGTGGGCCCTTCTGAGTACTGTTTTCAACTCTAGAATCACAGGAAGCAGGTGGCAGGCACTTGGTAATTAGTTTTAGAATAGGATATTTAAATATTTCACGCCTTCATTTTGGATCCGTGAGAAGTCCTGTGCAACTGTCAGCTGGCAGCCTCACTCTGCGTGGCCATCTCAGGAATCTCACAGGCAGACCTGTGTTTTCACTCTGCCTCTTCCTCATGATGACCTCTGCATGCCTCCTAACACAGTGAGGGCAGGCTCAAATTGTAATCAGGGAGTCTCAGCTGCCGACATGCAAATTTGTCTGCCTCTGGACATTTCCTTAGGTATCTCATATACAACTTTTCCCTAAATTAAAAGCATCTGCATCTTTTTTAAAAAAAATTGAAAGTAAAAACAAAGAAAAACAATACAAAACAGAAAAAAGGGTAGAATACAGAATTTCAAAGAAAAACATTAACACTAAGAAATTACTGGTTGATAAGTTACATATTGTCCTCTTAGAAATAGTTGCTCAAGTTACAAAATCAAAGCTTAAAAAGTATGCAAACACTGATAATGCAAACCATTCTGTTCAATGATCTAATGGAAACTTAGTAATATGGTCATTTACCTTATATGCTTAAACATCCATATAGTTATATCCTTTACAGCACTTTCCTTCCTTTTCATTTTTACAATATCTATTATGTATTTTGGATTTTATTACTTCCAGTTTTTATTATTTCTTACACTAGAGAGACAGTGTGATATTTACAAATGTGATATTTATTTAAATTATGAGGATAGTTTCAAGTTGCCTCCATTTACCTATAAAGGCCTCAGGATCATCCTTTTTATAGCTGAGTAATATTCCATTGCATAAAAATATGTCTTTTTCATCCACTCTGCAGTTATGGTTGTTTCCAAAATTTAGCTATTACAAATCGTGCTGTTATAAACAGGGGTGCACATGTATCACTGTGGCATGATCTTTTCAATTTTTTGGGGGGGGGGATACCCAGGAGGGGAACAGCTGGGTCTAATGGAACTTCTAATTCTAGTTTCTTGAGGAATCTCCATAATGATTTCCATAGTGGCTGTACCAGTCTACACTCCCAACAACAGTGAAGAAGTATTACTTTTTCCCCACAGCCTTGCAACATTTATTGTCAGTTGATTTCTTGATGGCAGCCATTCTTTCTGGAGTGAGATAAAATGTCAGTGCCATTTTAATTTGCATTTTTTGAATGACCAGTGATGGTGAACATTTCATGTATTTATTTGCCATTTGTATATCTTCATCTGTGAAATCGTGTTCATCTCAGATGCCTATTTTTGAAAAGGGCATTGAATTTGGGGGTCTTGATGTTTTTCAATTCTTTATATACTCTGGATATAAGTCCTCTGTTTGAGGGATTGTCAGCTAAAATTCTTTCCCATTCTTTAGGCTTTCTTTTCACTTTGTTGATTTCTTTTGAAGTACAAAAACTTCTTAATAAGATATGATCGCAGTTTCTGATTCTTTGAAGTATTTCCCATAAGGTTTGCATTTTGTTCATGAATTCTCTCCCTACCCATATGTCTCCGTTTTCTACCTATCTTGTGTTCCAATAGGTTTAGTGTTTCTGTTTCAATATTTAGATCTTTTTTCATTTTGACTTTGGTTTAGTGCACAGTGATAGGCATGGGTCTACTTTCAGTCTTCAGCATGTGGAAGCATCTGCATCTTTTTTCTCCATGCTACTTAATCCTCTCTTTGAGTTTTCTGCTTCAGTGAATCAAACTCCTACCTGCCTTGAAACCCATCAATGCCCTTGGCATCTTCAGGACCCTCTCTTCTGGTCCATTCACACTAGGTGTTCATCAAGTCTTGGTTTTATTCTCTCTCCCTGTACATACTTCATCCATTTCTTTCTACCCTCTTTCACCACAGGTCACTATCCTCTGCCCAGAAAGCTGTACTCAGCTGCTTGTTTTCTTTCATATGGCTTTGTGATCATACAATACATGTGATATATATCATGTAATACATATGATGTACATATATATATATATATATATATATATATTTAAAGATGTTTATTTTATTTATTTTTTTTCTAACTTATAGCCAGAGAGACTTTCCCAAGTACAGTCATTGGCCTCTTTACTTGAATTTGTAACACGTTTGGAAATAAGTCTAAATTTCCTAATAAGGAATTCCATGGAAGCCTAGAATGGCCTGAACCCTGCCTGCATTGTAAATGATGGGGGTGATCATATAAAGTACATGCATTCTATGACATCCACTGAAAAAATTCTAGGGTCTAGAAACATAAGAATAGTTATTAGTAAAATTAAATATTTTAAATATTTTCCTCAAAAGGAAGGATATGCTATCATAGTATAGGAGTGGACTTACAGCTTGTTTAGGGAAAGAACATGGAGGATAAGCCAGTTTAAGTAATGATGTGCAGAAGACTCAAACTTCAGGTCCTATTATAAATTTTGAAAAATGAGTGATCTTTCTTTGCCTAATATATTCAGTGAAACATTAGGTTTTCTTTTATAATTAGTAAATACTTATAGATTAGCTTTGTTTTCATCACTTTTTTGTGGACTTAACTGAAGAATGATAATTTCCGGTAGGAGCTCCCTCCACAACCCAGAAATGGGCAAGGTCATGTGGTGTATTTGAAGAACACCTACTGGCTTCTGGGAGACTTGTCCTGAATACCAAAACTTCCTCTAAATCTACCAGATATACATGAGTCTACAAATACTGATTTAAGAGAAGTCCCTAAGTAGCTATTGAAGGTACATGTTTCCAGTTGGCCAAAAAGAAAAAAAAACTAATGCCAAAGTCCAAACTACAAAAAACAATATAAGGGGAAGAAATCTCCTAAATACGTGAGTAGTACAAAGCATGATACTTTTTATAACCTTTTAGAGGTAAAATCCTAAAATACTTGGTGGCCTAGCAAATTGGCAGTTGGCCTTTCTTTATTAATTTTCATTGCATTCTCTGAAATCTAGATCTGTGGTCGTAGCTGGGTTTTGAATTCTGACCTCTATATCCTGTATTAGTTTTTGATTCTATCTAGATGTGGAAATCTTGGTGCTAGTTTTTAAAAATTGTTTATCTTTTTCTATTTATCTTTGTTCAATACTCCTGGTTTAATTTGTGTATATGCCACATCTCCATTTCATAATTTAGTTTCATAATATAATCTTCTATTTGTAAACTTAGATGGTGCTAAGTTTTATCATTTCTGATTGAGTAAGAAAAAATACCTGACAAAGTTCTGGTTGTACTGAAAAGTGTTCCAAAGCAGCTTTGCTGGCAACAGGCAACTTCACAAGCTCCTGTGTTTACAGTCGAGACTGTGACGACTGGAAATGTTAGCAAGATTCGCTATAATCAAACCCATCCATAGTAGTAATGTTTTCAAATTGTCTACTCTGTTTTAACTTCTATCTATGCATTTTATTCATTATTATATTTAGTAAGCTGTCTGACTCTGTACCATTTCATTTCTAATTACTTTTTATTGTTGAATCTGCAGCATGATATCCCACAGCTATAGAATACTACTGTCTGGTGGTTCTGAATATTTTAAAATAAATGTGTCTTACCTTGGATTTATGTTATCTAAAAAAAAAAAGGACATATGCCCAGTGAAAGAACTTCCAAAACTCAAGGCAGAGGAAAAGATGTAAGTAGTAACTGAACACAGTGTTGAAGCTTCTCTGGTGTTAGTCCAAAACATACCGTCATCAATGTCAAAGAAAACCCTGAATCAATTATAAACCTCCGCATGTCAGCCACAGACTGTCTGAAATGTACTAGACTGAAATGTAAGTATGTTAGAGCATGAAAAAATAAGAAGAGGGAGGATAAAAATGGTGATGCAATGTGATAATTTTTTTCTGGAAGAATTCCACTACTTCCTTTGATTAGTGACGAAGGTAGGTAAGGTAACATGGCTTTATAGACGAGGAGACTTAATGTGTAGTTACCTGATGGTTTCACCCTCTCTACTGCCCTAATTTTTGTGTGAGAACAGAAATGAACCCCACAATGGTCCCAGACCAATGATCCATATGGCAGTTTGAAGACAAATCGGGGAAAGCCTCATAAAACTCAATGGCCCTTGTCGGTGCCACGTAGCCGCCCTGACACCCCGGGCTCTGGCTGCATGGTGTCACTCCTGCATTCTCCAGTCAAATAATGGGCTCTCACTCGTTATGCACTGTGGACTTTTTAGCTAGACTTTGCTTCTGGTCACTGAGAGATGACTGCTAAAATGCCTCTTCCAGAAGATGCAGTGCCGCTGTCACTTGCAGTCAGCCCTACTGGGCTCACACGATAACGCTTCCATTACAAAATTGACGAGGCAGGGCTGGCCATGCTAGATGACCCACCGCCGGCATGGAGGGTTTGGGCTCTGGCCTGTGTGGAATGAGGCTGGGTTTTGATACAGTTTGGTTCATTATGTCCACATTCTGAAATCACAATAGGAGCTCTGCATCCTGAGGCTTGTGGGAACGTCCCCAACTGGCAGTGCTTCACTGAACACCACACACAGACTGATGTGCCGGAAGGACAAGGTGGACAGATGGGAAAGGCTGTGGTCTTTATGCTGGGCATCATCCCAGACGGACCCTCTGCCCTCAGTGTCTCTCCTTGGGGCTGGTTCTGAGGGACCTTTCTGCCATAATAAGACTGTAATTGTAAGCATGGTACTTTGCGTATCTACGAGATATCCTGGCAAAGATCAAATCTGAGGGGGTAAAAGGAGCTCTTGGATTTGTATCTATCTGGTCAGAAGTAAGAGTGTCATGGGTCCCCGTATTGGTCCCTGCTATTTAAGTAAGAAGAATTCTGTGAAGAAGTGCTCCCTTTCCTGCTGAGTGCGGCCTGACGCTGGCCAGGCTCTCCTTTCTCTGTTTGCTCTCCTATCACCTCAGCAACCTGAACCTTAGCTCTTCACTCACAATGAGAACCAGCCCTGGCAGAGGTTCTGGAGGCAGTGTGCGTCACAGCTGCTCTGCTCCCTGTATATGGAAAGCCTTTGCCTGTGCTCTTTCTGGACAATCACTGGATCCAGAGACTGAGCTGAAAAGTCTACTTGTTTTCTCCCTCCCTCTCTCTTTTTTCTCTTAATGATCAACTTAATAATCAACTAAGCTGAAAGTTTAACAGGGCACCAGTATGCTAAAGTCACTAGTTCACTGTAAAAAGACAGTGACAGTGAGTCATCACTAATTGTAAATTCTCAACAGGCATAATTCTTTCAACAAACCATGTCTGTGTGTGTGTGTGTGTGTGTGTGTGTGCGTGTGTATACAAAATCAGTTTTCATTTAGTTATTCTTCAATAAATTATGGTACATATTACAAAGGAAGTATATCACATTTATTTTAGAAAAACATATATATATATATATATACTTAATTCTATGCTCTATTTTAATAAAATATTTTCAGGGCCAAGGGTTTAGCTCAGTAGCATAAGTGCCTGCTTGGCAAACGTGAGGTTGTGAGTTTGATCTCTGGTATCAAACAAACAAACCTCTTCAAGCCCTATAAATGCTGTGAAGGACCCTTTTCTTGGCTGTCATACTTACTTAGGGGCAAGAAAAAATTTCCCAGTTTTATATTTTGTATTCTGTACTTTGTGTTTTAAAATTAAAGCTTTTTTCTATATTTTTAATATAAATCAATATCATATGGAATTATATTTGATCTGTCCATCCCAAGATTCTGGAAATAAGCCACTCAACTTTCTTTTTCATGCATAGTTAAAATGACTGTACCATTAGCTCAGGAGAAAAGAAAGTGATACAATTACTTTCCTATGGCTTGTTTTATTGTCTCCACAAGAGTGTTGTTAGGTACATGTGAAATATAATTTTTGTGGATTCTAACTTTTGAGTCAGTTTTTGAGAAAGTTAAGTTTGAGAGTTAACTGTTCAACACACAAAAAAGGAGTGAATTAAATTGTCCATTACTTAAACTTACAACTTTTTAAAAGTACTTAAAACACAGGTTCTATAATACAATGCTTGATTACCTAGTATTACAAAAGTAGCCTGTGCATAAAGTGCAATGTCGACCACAGGAATGGAAATGTCTACTACAAATTTGCTCATGCATTTTTTTTCAAAGTTATAGTAAACAGAGAATGACAGGGAAAACTGGAATGAAGAATAATCTGGCCTTGTGAGAGAAAGTATAAAGACAGGATAGATATCTATCAAAGGATAGATACTATTTAAGAGCACAGCAAATCTTCAGCCCCACAATGTCCATATCAATCAGAAACTTATTCTGAACCTTAGTTTAAATAAAGTAGATACCATCAAGGAAGCTTTGAAACAATTTAAATGACCAGTTCTCTTCTCCAAAGCTTGTGATCCTCATGCTTGGAAGTGAAAAGTAGACAATAGTATTTTCTCCAAGATCACCAGGTGATTCTGAATTGCATAATCAAAGTTAATAACCTCTAAACTACATAGAAGCAGGTCCCAGTATTTTCTTAAATTGTTGATTTAGGAGTGCATAGTTCAAACCAAAACTGAAATTGCAAATATAGTGAGCCTAAAATTAGCAGGACTAGTAGTAAAGCAGTGCTGCCCCTCTCCTTGTGAATGCTCTATTCTTAGGCAGGGTGATCTGCCTCTTGTCTCCACTAATTGGATCGGATCCCTAACTGGAACCTCTGAAACAGTAAAGAAGAAAATAAGCTAATTGCAAAACTAATTTTACAAATGAATTTTAAGGTCCTCTGAAAGTACAATTTGACTAAGGCTTTCATACTTTCAATTTAAAATAAAGTGTAAAAATCTACACTAAAATTGAATTAATAACTCAAAGTGGTATTTTTTTTCTCAGCAACCTATCTTGCAATGATTTCAATATTAATATATACCAGGAAAAATAAACTACTTGCTCAAATTATTTTTAATAATTACTGAAAAAATTCTCAGTATTAAAAAAACTCATCTCCTATAAAATCAATTTCTTCACAAGCCTATTCCTTTTTACTATTAAAAAATGGTCTTTGTTCTTGAATCGCTTGGCTGGCGTGAATGCCGGTTGGTTTCATTTCCTTTCCTGTCATCACAGATTAATCAATGCAGGACTTATTCTCACACTGGGATAATAACTATTCGAGTTCTTCAGCACAACACGGATGCGGCTGTGTTCTGTAATCGACTCAAAGTGAGCACTTCGGTGCTCCAGGACACAGCATGCAAATTCCTTTTGCTTTCATTCATCTCCAGACAGTGTATTAATACCATTCTCCTCGCTTCCACACAGCTGTCACCTAAAATGCCACTGGAGAATGGGTGCATAATTAGCTCTTCAGTTCACACATTAAATACGGTTTAATAAACAGCTCTCTTCTCAGAGAAGACTGCTGTCCATGCGTATCTGTCACTCAGAGCATTGCTTAACCAAGCTAATGTATGCACTATATTTAAAATGTGTCCTTATTGAATTATGAGCTATTTGAACATATCCAAACAATTTTGGTAGCTCTGATAAGTTAGAAAAATTTTAAAAATGCATATTTTGATTTGGAATTTGTGTCAATCAAATATTTATGCTCTAAAAAATAAATTCAAGCTGTCAGATATCAAATATAAATATATATAGTACAAACCTAATAAAACTCTAGTGAATACTATGCACCTATTCAATAAATATCGACACATTACACATCAAATTTTCAAAATAGTCATATGACATTATTCAGCTATATTTAATATGTAAGTGTTCATATTTGTCTTTTGGCAAGAAATAGTCACTTAATATTTAATATGAGATTATCTGCAGGTAAATAATCTGTGATGTATCTCAAAAAGATACATGACTTTCTTGAAGTCCACATATTTATTATTTCAACAATGAAATATGGTCCAAATGACACAAAACATAGTGTACAGAATTCAAACCCAGCATGGTGGCCTGTGCCCATTGTCCCCGCTTCCAAGGCAGGAGTCACTTGAGCCCACAGGTTTGAGCCTAACATAGAAAGATCTCATCTCAATAAATGTACTTATACTATATTACAAATCAGAGTAAATTGTCAAGCTGAATTTTCAAGCCATCTGAAGGAAGCCTCTAAGAGAGATTCCATGTATGACTTTTCGAGTCCAGGGCCTGTGTTTTTCCTGGAGAGTGGTCTCTCATCCGTGCCCAAGGCCACATGCTCTTTCTACCATGAAAATCAGGTCAAGCAGATGTGGGTACAACTGACTCTAGGCTCTTCGGATAACTGTCCATGTCTGGGAAGTGGCCGGGAACTTGGAAACTGAGGCTGTTCCTTTAGCAGAAATAGACATTCCTTTGGAGTTGAACATCCACATCCATGGTATGATCAAAAGGCAACAGCAAAAGGTGACTAATTCAGAAGGAGAGTGAACAGAGAAATAGAGATACAAGGTGTGCACTTTGGAATAAACATCACTGATGTAAAAGATTGCACAGCTCATTAGACAGGAGCTATGCAATGATATTAGTTAGTACAGGAAATATGCAGAATTCATGAAAATCATCTGCATCTGACACTAGTGGTCTCACACCATCTGTACGTGCACTGCAATTGTACTATTTGGGCAATTGGCTGTCACAGGATGAGCAACCTGCTACTGACTACCTAACGCCTAAATACCCACTGCACTGCACCTGATACCACCAGAAGGTGTACTAATTGGGTGTCAAGATGACGATGTTGAGTTTTACTTTTTGTCACCAAAGCTGATCCTTGCTCTGTCTGTATGGGGCATAAAAACATGAACATTCTCCAGTTTAAATCTCATCATCATATGCGTTAATATGCAAGTACTTTTTCATATTTTGGCTATGAATATAGGGATGTGTATCTTTTTCCAAATGAACATATTAGTGGTGAATTGTCAGAACATATACAAAGGAAATGAAACTGTATTTTGTCAAGGTATGATACTAATGACTGAAAAGTGGAAGAAATTCAATGATAGGAAACATTTAAAGAAATTTTAAGTAGCTTGTTCTGTGCTCTCATTTTAAATAAAATGTGCATATTAATAGATTAAAACTATTGACAAAAATATGATGAATGCAAAGAATCTAAAAATCCAGCAGTGTAATTTGGAGTGATTTAAATTTCATTCTTTCTGTTTACTTACATTTTCCACAGTGAACGTATACTAGTTTTTAGAGTAACAAAAAAATCTTATTTTTAGATTAATCAGATTTATATATCTGCTTAGATTTCTAAACTATGACAAAAAGGAGTTTTATGTGTATATTGTGGTACAGAATTGAAATCAGTACCCTCATAGTAAGTGGCATGCCCAGCCCTTTATACTTTTTATCTTTCTCATTTTTTAGGCAGATCACTGTACTCGCAATGCTCCACCCTGCCCTTCCAGAGAGCTGTGATGACAGCTATCTCACCAAGCCTGGCTAGCATGGAAGAGTTATTTTCAGACATCCGAGACAGGAAACGAGGCACTTCTGCTGAAAAGGTCCGTTCCCTGTCCCGGGGCAGAGTGTGCTTAGACATGGTGAACCCCAGGCCTTGGACATCTGCAGGGGCGCAGCTCTTTCCCTGACTCCAAGCACTGCACATGCGGCATCCTTTGCTGTGAGGTCTGCACCCTGACACAGGCAGCAACACACCTTTGAGACTTATTCGCCTCAGTCTCCTGAACAGGACCTCAACCTCAACAAAGTCAGTTGTTACATTCTGTCCTGAATAATTATTCCCTGACATGAAAATTAGGACTCAGTTTCCAGATTAAAATGCGCACAGAGTTAGAATATTAATATTTTCCCACAAAGAGAAAAGGCATGTTGAACATGAAGAGTAAAGGTGAAAAAATTGCCATCAGATTTTCCTAGAGGCTAAACAAAAGACATAAAAGAATGGTCTGTATTTACACATATCATTGTCTAGTCTTGCAACACTCTTTGTATGACTGAGCTGAAATACTAGTGAGCAAATTGCTGCCTACTAATATCTTCTTACCTGGGGCAGTAAAATCCTTTTCTATATTTTCCTCATTTGTTTATAAGGAATTGTGTGCTGGCAGTTTGATCAACGTGATATCTAGTGCTTATGGAAGGCTGTAACTTCTAAATTAAAGTGGGATATTCTTGAATGTTGGTTCATCAGGAGAACCAGGCAGCTACAAAAGCTCAGGACCCATGGAGTTACAGAAGAGAAGCCAGTTTCCCAAACATGTTATTCTACCTCTCCATCACATGGATTAACATTCCCAAATATAAATAATTAAGAAATGGAAATTCCATCTCTCATGGATTAGTCCATCAGATATCATTGATTCATCTCTGCCCTAGATGTCAGGACTTGGCCTCAGGTGAAGGAGAGCCCAGGAGCAGGATTTTACTAAATTGATGTACTAAGTAAAGAAAATACTGACTTTAATTTGAAAATGAAGATCCCATTTTTAAAAACTGTTTTTAGAAGAATATCATAGTTCTCATTTAAACATAAGCTTCAAGAGATTTTTCACTGTAGTCTCCAGAATTAAGAACAGTGCCTTATGTTAGTGATTAAATAATTATGTATTAAATGTGTAGTGCTCTCTAACCTTGCAGAACACTATAAAAGTTTAGAGTACTGATTTCTAAATTCTAAATTCTACACTCATATGGTTTACTTGGTGCAGTTTACAGTACGGAAACCTCTACCCAGCAGGAGCCAGGTAAGGATGTCCACTGTGTATCAATCTGCTCCAAGAGCCTGGCACTGTCTACGTGCAAAAGACAAATGAATTAAAGAAAAGCCCAGGTTGTGTCTCATTTCATTTATTGTCCTCAGCAACTAAATGAACAATGCACACAGTCTGACTCCTGCACAGCTAAGAATGTGACTGGAATGACAGAAATAGTTACTGCTGTCTTTAACTCAGGATGCTCCAGGGTTAAGGGGTGGATGTGTTGGGGTGCTAGGTAATCTCACACCTCAAACTGTTTGAGCTATGGTGTGGCTAACTGCTTGAGCTCTGGGTTTTGGATGCTAAAGTTTTTATTAAACATCATCTCACCTCTCAGGCTTTTCTACTTTCAATGAGTGAAATACATATACAGAACAGAGCTAAAGCTGTTACTTCCTGTGGTTGCTCACCAAGTGAGCCAGATCTGTGCCAACTTGTCCATCGTTTACTTTTCTGAAAATTTGTTTCTGAAAATAGGTTTCATTTGGAGAACACTGCTACCTCCTGCAGCAGCAAAAGACTGGGTTAATTTGCTGAGTGCTGGAGAGGTTTCATTTGAGGGTGAGCTGTGTGATCATTTTTGATTAGTTCTTTACTTGTTTTTCTGGTAGAACAGTATAAAAGGCTTTTCTTCCATTAGAATAGTGGAATAGCACCTGACAACATTTAGAAAACTATACCTAAAAGGAACATCCTTCCCTTTAAACTAATTCAGATTTAAAAGTAGCAGATCTTGTGCTCTAAGATCCTCTAAACTCTGCTCCTGCTTTTGGTAAAAAAATAAACAAACAAATCTAAGCAATCGAACACTTTTGGATTCACTTTCCTGTTCTGTCACTAGCTAATTTTTAACTGAGGCAAGTTAATCTGTACTGTGAGCCCTCATTCTTCATCTGTAAAGTGCAGATAATGACGTGAGTGTCTGGGATTGCACAGGGGAATTAGCATATGCAGTCAGATGCACATGTAATAATCTTTGGCAGTTTGAGGGGTTGAACCCAGGTCTTCACGCAGTTGAGCAAGTGCTCTATTGCTGAGTTATTGTCCCAGCCTGCTATGGTTTCCATTACAGGTTATTTGTATCACCTCTAATCCTCATCTTATCTCATGGCTCAGGGCCATAATAAACTCCAGGTGGGGTGACAGTGGAGTGGAGTGGTGTAGAATACCCAACCACTGGTGAGTATGGAACAGCAGGGGCTGAGCCCTGCAGCTGTGCTCACACAGGTATGCATCCTTGTGTTCAGCTTCCTCTTAAAGATGGAGATAAAGCACTTCCTGTATCAGCTCATTATAAGAAAATACAGGAGAAAGTATTAAATAATCAGCCTGTGACTGGCAAGGATGGTGATGGTGGTGTTTCTGTCTTGCTGCTGGACTCCCCTTGTGTTACTTGGTTCCAGAAAAAGCCTGTTTTTCTGCTCCCATCACTTCCCCTTGTCCTCCCTCCTGCAGCACTACAGCCTCCTACAGGGCCCTGAACAAACAGGCAGCATTCATCATCATTAAAGAGAACAGGATTCTGAGTACAATTTTAATAAAAATCCATGAAGGCAAATATTTCTGAAAGTATCATTTTTCAGTGGTGGTCATCTGGTGTGCATCTTAAAGAACCAGATACTACTCAGAAATCATGGACTATATCAAGATCTCATAGACTCGATACATCTGTATTGGATGAACTTATGATTAAAGCGGTATGTTTAGTTGAATAATACATTTTAAAATTAACTAATTTCATGGCATGAAGAGCTTATTGATTATTCTCATAGGCCAAGCATTATTGGGCACTTTTAAGATCAAGACATGCTAGAAAAATAATTTAAATAATTTAAAAGTTATGTTTTAATAACAATTTCTGGACTTTAAAGTCTTAAATACTTTAAAGGTGTATTACTTTATGATCTTTGTGACACAAAAAAGATAGTGTTGTCATCAAATTAATTACTCAGGCAAAGGATGTGGAACATGGAAGACACTATTCAGAACACTCACAGTGGCTGTTGAAAATGATGTATGATTGTGATTAATTGCTTTTGAAATTTTGATCAAAATTGATCTGTCCCATTTGAAGGCACTGGCTCCGTAAGTCAAATCTTACCCTGGAATTACGTAAATCAATTCATCTTGGACTTCTGTGAAAACTGGCGGGTGGGGGGGAAAGTCACTTTCATCAGAAAGTCACTTCTGAGTTGTCAGTGACTGATGGATGTACAGATTTCTCTATTTTAGCAAAGAAAAGGTCTTACCGTAGCTGTCATAGGCATCCTCATTTACTCCATGACCGTACTCATAGTATTCAGGCACACTGCAACAGATTTAGACAGCAATCAATGTTACTGCAATGGGTATGTGGGGGTGGGGGAGACTCCACCCAGAAACTCCAATGGAATATGAAGTCAGAATGTGTGCTCAGATAACATCCCAAGAGTCTCTAGGCATAAAACACATTTCTAGAAAGACAGTCAGGGAGAAAAACCCAGGTTATTGATCAAAAGTGCTATGATTTCTTTCATGCTACTTCACTATTTCTTTACCACTGTCTTCCAGTTTGATAAACCAAGCTTCCGCTAAAATGTAAGTACAATACTTCAAAATTTCTCAAGAACAAAAGTTATAGGGGTCTATTGCCAAGAGAAAGAGCTATATAAGTTGACAAGCTGGTCAAAGTGGATGGCCTTCAATGCTGTTATCTTTGGAAATACACATCTTCTCTTTCCAACATTCCAACTGTGATCACGTGCCCCCCAGCACTGCCCAGCCGCCTCTGTGCACTTTCCAAACAGAGAAGGGATTACTTTTCAATCAACGATTTCCTAAATACTTCCACATTTCAATCGCTGTCAAAAGGCTGTGTTTTATTCAAAGTATACTTCACTGCCATCCACCTCCCTCCTGCAATCATCCTCCCGTTTTTCCTCTGAGGCTTCATTTCTACTAGTTTTTAATGTCTGACATATGTTCCATCCTTTTTTAAAATACTACTTTGGCCACTTTTATTTAAAAAGAAAGAGACAAAAAATGGAGAAAAGAAAAAGAACGGTAGAATAATACATAATTACAGAAAAATAAATAGTAAGAAATCACCCGTTGATAAGTTACATATTGTCATCTTAGAAATAGCTGTTCAAGTCACAAAATTAACGTATGTAAAGTGACATTCAAATAGTGACACTGCCAACAGTTCTGCTCAATGATTCAACAAAAACTTAGTAATGTGGTTATCAGTCCTACACACTTGTTTTTTATCTTAAAGAGGGTAAGAATAAACATATCAAAACAGAATAAAAAATTCAAAAAGAAACAATTTAAGCATTTCAAAGCAAGTCCACTGGAGATCTTCACTGACTATCTTATTGTCTCTAGTTTTCTTCCAAATAGTTGTACCTATCTTTGCACACATTGAATACATACTGCATATTATAGAGCTAATCAAATCATTACAGGATCATGAAGGCTTTTTAGGTCTTTAAGATCTGACATTGGGGAAGATAATAATGACTACCATAGTGTCTCTCATTCTCTTTGTAGTAGCTGTCTTTATCTTTACGTATGCTGAAATTGAACTTAAGAGACTAGACTAATGTTACTCTGAACAGTGAATAATAGTATTGCTAAATTTTATATCATAATGCTACAGAATTAGCATTGGTTTTCTTAGTGTCTCTTCTTCAGAGTATCTGTTCATTACATTTTGCATTATATAATCTGTTCCTTTCAATAGTTTAAAAAATTCTTCCCATGTGTGAATTTCTACATGTATATCTATCCTCTCTGTATTATAGGGAAAAACATATCATAACAAGACAGCAAAACAAACTCCTAGAAAAAAAGCAATGAAAAGGACACACAAGACCACAATATTAGGTGATCCACCATAGTTACTATGCTTTCTCTTTTTATTTTCAATAGACTTGTCCACATCATCAGGCTTAATATATTTAAGCATAGTATTACATAGCTATTCTTATAAAAACACAACTTTGAAAATACAGTAGGACTTAAGAGCCATTAATAATCAGAACCAGTATGGTTATATTTTACATCTTGTCATCTTCAGAGTAGTTTTCTCTACTTTTAGACTTGATACTATCAAGCATACTAAATTCGAATAAAATCAGCCAAGGCAAAACCGTGGTCTAACAAACCAGATTCAAATAAGATCAGTCATAGTAAGACAATGCAAGTAATACAGGGTTTCAGTTTAAGTTAATAGGAAATTAAGGATAGTTACCATGGTACAACTTGCTATTTTTGGGTTAGCTGTCTGTGCACTCAAATCTGTTATGAGTGGATAGACCAGAACAAAATAAAATCAAACTAAACAAAGCGATAAGACTACTGTGACTTTTAAATCCTGATACACTATTAACAATGACCTCTGCCTTCCCCTTTTAAGCTATTTTTCACCTTTCCCCTTCTCAGGATGCTATGTATGTTTTGGGTCTCACTAGCTCTTTTAGTTTTTAGATTAGGGGGCCAGCCGGTTGTCTATCTGAGTGCTGCTGAACCTTTTACCCCTGAGCTTGATCTTGAGCTGTGCTCCTTTACTCACTAAAGTCATAGGGTTTGCCTTCCTTCCAGCTGTGTAGTTCTACACTGCCCAAAAGTGTCATAGCTTTCCAATCTATCTGCGGCTGCTGGAAGAGGTGTCCCTATTTCTCTCTGATTTCCTGTCACATATAGCTTTGCTTTCTCATCTTTCAGTTTATTAACCCTCCTTCAGGTTGAGGGAGCCTGTCTCCTAATCTATTCTGCTTGTTTTTTTATTTTAATGTATCAAGGCTATCTATATTAAAGATTCTAGCTTACCGTCTCTGCCTCATGTCTGCTACTCCACTTCACTGCATTAATTTGTCCACCTTACTCCCTCATTCCACTGTCTGCCCCATTCATTGAGGCCTCTCTGCCACTGTTGCTGGAATCCTGGTATCCCTTCCTCTCTCTCTCTGGAATGTCTTCAGCACTCTCTGTAGGGTTGGGTTGGTGGCCATGAACTCCCACAGTTCCTCCTTGTCTTGGAAACATCTTATTTCTCCATTAAATTTGAGAGAGAGTTTTTCTGGGTACATCAGTCTTGGTTGCAAATTATTTTCTTTCAGGGCTTGGATAACTTCTCCACAGGCTCTTCTCAATTTGAGAGTTTGTGTTGATAAGTTTGTTGTTATTTTGATAATTTTCCCATTGTAAGTAATCTGCTTCATTTCCCTGGCTGCTTTTAGTATTCTTTCCTTTTGGTGGATTTCTGAAATCTCGATTATTATATGTCTAGGTGTAGATCTGTTTAGGTTGTGGTGTCTGGAGTTATGCCTCATTTATCTGGATGTCACTTCTTTTTACTATGCTTGGGAAGTTTTTCTTTAATATATCTGTGAATATTTTTTGTAGTTCATTTTTGGTTACTCCTGCTTCCTCGCTCACATGCTTTATTCTTAAGATATGTATCCTTGGGGCTGGGAATTTAGCTCAGCGGCATAAGCACCTGCCTTACAAGCAGCCAGTCATGAGTTCAATCCCTGGTATCGATAAAAAAAGGAAAAAGACAAAAAAAAAAGTTATGTATCTTTTTGTCATCTTCTAGCCTTTTGATTGTTTCTTTCTGGTTCCTCGTTATTTTTAAGAGGTCTTTTCTTTCATGATCATATATCATAAATCTCTCTTCAAGTTTCAAAAGGCTAACTTTAGTTTCTGTCAAGGCATTTTGCCAGTTTTCAGTGGAGTTTTGTTTCCTGGTAATCTTTTTGGATCTGTTTCATGTATTCTAGGTTATGTTTAAATTCTTCATCAGAGGTTTCTCTTGCTTTTCTGAGTTCCTCCATTCTTCCATCTGTGTTCTCTTGGGAGGAGGTTATCATTTCTTTAGTTAATCACTTTATATCTTGCCTCACTTGGATCAGAAGTACAGTTGTAAATTTGTCTATGAGGTCATGAAGGTATTTCTTTATATTGGCTGATGTTGTGTCTAGTATTGGATGGTTACTGTGCTGGTTCTCTTCTGTATTTACTTTTCTTGGGCTTATTTTCCCATGTTCGGCAGCTGGAGATTTTTAAAATTTCTATCTCTTGCCTTGTGTCTGGTTTCTTTCAGACTGGTGTGTCCTGGGGGTCTCTGGCCCTCTCCTTATTGCTTAGGGTCTTTCTGAAGTGTGCTGACTAGAGTTTTTGCTGCCATCCCCAATTTGTTGTTATCTGAGGTACACACATGGATGCAAGGACAGTACAGGCTAGCCTCCAGCCTCTGTGCCAGTCAATCTGCAAGTTAAGTTGTACCTTGTGAATGTCACAGAGTCATGACAATTTTGTAGCTGCTTATTGGGTTCCAACCAGTGGGACAGTTCAGCCCCAGCAGACCCTGCCAGTTCTCTCTGCACCAGGATTGGCTGACTGATGTCACCACAGTGCAGGGTTCTGCACAAATCCAAGCTGTCCTCCACCAGACCTCTCTGTGCCAGGGGTGACTATCTGATGTCACCATGTTGCCAGGCTCTGTCCAACTCCAAGATGTCCTCCACCAGTCCTCTCTGTGTCAATGACACCGCCATGGTGCCAGGCTCTGCCCAATTCTAAGATGTCCTCCAGCCAGCAACAACAGCCACAGGATCCAGTCCCTAGTACTCACTGGGAATCAATGCAGATCTTCCTCTTGGGTCCACTGCACACTGCGCTGTGTGTCTTCACTGCATTCCCAGCACAGCACGTTATCGGTCAGAAAACTGCATGGTGTCCAGTTTCAGAGCCCAGGAGCTTCTTGAAGTCTCCTCCAGCATAGTCAGATGGCTTTGGCTACTTCACGTGGCCCCAGGTCGCAATTTCCTGCAGTCACCAAGAGCCAATATAGGTTTTCCCCTTGGATCCACTGCTCACTGTGCTGCATCTTTCTGTTAAGGGTCTGGATTTGCTGCCTCCTGTATTCAGCAGCTGCAGTCACAGCGTGACCTTGGATGTCTCGACGTGCCTAGTACACGCAGAATGGGGCTCAGTGAACAGGTTGGGCTTCAGCTCTCCACCCACACTTTTCCTTTCTCTTCCTAGTTTTATTTTTCCCTTCGGTTACCACCTTGGTTAATAAGAATTGTTATCCATTTGTCTGGCCCTCTCCATGTTGTCATATTCTAGCATGTGATCTGATTTCTCCACAGAGAGTCTGCACCCAGCTCCCTAGCAAGCTGACATTTTTTCTCCCCCACTATATGTACCATCCTTGAAACGGCTGCCCTCCCATTTATTGTCTCATAGCATCTGCTTCTATAGCCCAGTACCACAAAACCCACAGAAAAGGGTGATTTGTACAGACCCTTCCTGCATGTGTTTGAGGGCAGCCAGCCCAGCTGCTGCTCCCACTCCTTCTCTTGTCAGGATCCTGACATTTTCAAATTCAGTGGTCTAGATTCAGTCACCATTTTATCATAGAACATGGTTGATCATTCTGTGTCCTTTCAAACACTTCATTTCCTTTGAGATCCCTCTGAGGGTGTCTGAACCCACTTCATTTCTCTATTCTTCTCTATTGGTGCCTTCCCATTTTCCAACCAACTGAACGTGGGCAGCACTGGGACTCAGTAACCAGAAGTCTCCCCTTTGTGGTCCACATTCCCTATATTTGCAGCTGATGCTGTGGTCTGCATACTTTCTGCTCTGAGGACTTCCACACTCTGTCTCCCCACACAGGCCCTCCTGGCTCCTCTCTCTCATGCATGCCCCCTGTTCATTTCCATTTGCATGGCAAACTGAACATATCCAAGTGCAACGTCTTTCCAGCTTGGTCTCGTTCCTTTTGCGTTCCTCACATCTTTCTCAGTGGTGACTCCTTTACCACTGCTTCTTTTACTAAACAGCATACTATTTTCTCTTTTCTCTCACATCCAGTGTTTAATTTGAACAGCAGATTCTTTTACTTCTGTTTGCAAAATACGTTTATGACCTCAACATGTCTAAACAGATTCATAGCTATAGCTGTGGTTAAGAGCTCTCACTTTAACAAATACATTTACATTTTAACTGGTCTTGTGCCCCGCTTGCTGTTTCTGTTGTCCACAGAGAAGTCAGTCATTTTTATAGGTGTGAATTAGATCTCAAGAATTCTCTACTGAAAATCTATAGGTGTGAATTAGATCTCAAGAATTCTCTACCGAAAATCTTTCATATATTTTAGCAAAAAAAAGATAAAAATCTTATTTGCCCATGTGGCTGGCTTCCCTGGTATGTCCACTCTCTCTACCACTCATTCCTTTTCCACTCAGCTCTGGGCCTGCTGAGCTCTGGTATGCTCCTTCAACATAGCAAACACATGATTGCATCAGGCTTTTTTATTTCCTGCTCCCACTTCCTGCAACAGTCCTCCTCTGGCTGCCTGACCAATCCCTCGCTTGTTCTTTGCTCTCTCACTGTAATGCCCCTTGAGATGTTTACTTGCTCAACCTGTGTGAACTACACCTACATGTATCCCTGGCATTTACCAGTCACATCGTACATGACGTATGAATAAATACACAGGCCTATTTTGGGGCTGCTTTCCTCGTGTAGAATGCAAGTGCCTTGGTATAAGACTTTAATTCCTCTCTGCTCACTTGCTGTTACTGTCCTAGGCTGATTTCCTGGAACAATCTTTGGCACATGGTAGCTGCTCAAACTATATTTATGAAACAAAAGAACCAACTATTCATAGAAAGATTGGTGCTACGTAGTCTCACACAACCATATCATAGTTTTAAAAGGGCGCTCACTAGGTAAAAAGTGATGAAAAATAAGTTAGCATTTGAATAAACAATTCCTATATACTTTGGTTTTACTTTGGGATCGGTAAATATTTATAGTTTTCCCTTCAAAAAGCTCTATGATTTAAAGTTAGGTATTGGTCACTTATCCTCTTTTTGACTTTTAATTCATAAATATCTCAATATTATTTATTTCTTTTATATGATTAAGAAGGTGGATTAAATTTAGGGCTTCATGCATTCAAAGCAGGAGGTTTCTCATTAAGCTACACCTCCAGCTTGCATCCCTTTTAAGCATGAAATATATGCTGTGAAAGTGGCTTAATATCAAATATCAACTGTATAAGGTCTGAGGTTGTGCGGAGGGTGCCAAGGACAGGGTACAAGAGAATAGAGAAAGGCCTAAACTTACACTCTCTGAATGTAGCTGTCTATATCCCTCCAGGAATTCTCAGAGGTCTCAGTATATTAAGTATTAAAAACTTCACTAATAGAAAATGAAGAAGAAGCAAATAATGTAATATAGAACTCTTTTTAGAGATGAAAAGAGAGGCAGAGACAAGTTTGATGATCATTATGGGATGCAATTTATAGTGCACTAACTTCCATTTTTGTACAAAAAAGCTGAGAAAAAAGATGACCTAGCCCAGCTCTCCTTGCTCAGAAGATTTCCACACAAGACACTCAGTGAAAGCACGCAGTGAAATATGCTCCTTAATCTTGTACAAGGCTGTGCCACTGGCTGGTGGTTAAGTGTTTCTGTCTTCCTTCATGTACTTGTCTTAACAGGAATAATTCAATCTGATTCAGAATCTTCATATAGATGTAGCAAATTCCTAACAATTTCCTTATTACATTAA
Source organism: Cavia porcellus (assembly GCF_034190915.1). Taxonomy (NCBI): domain Eukaryota; kingdom Metazoa; phylum Chordata; class Mammalia; order Rodentia; family Caviidae; genus Cavia; species Cavia porcellus. The sequence continues at coordinate 4,422,245 of NW_026947493.1, forward strand.
ATCCATGGAAGACCAAGGGAAGACGGTCATGAAAAAATAACAAGCAGCATTCCTGTTAGTAGGAAAAGAGACACTAGTATTTTGATTCCAACTTTTCCCTGCCTTTGTTGCAATCAGTTTTTCTGACTAATCCTCTGATTGCACGTCCCAGAGTGTGCTGGATGAAGACTAGCAGCACCAAATACAATCTTGTGGTATTATTATATTTATCACTGTTACAATTTTTATTTTAATAGATGAAAATAAGAGAGAGAAAATGCATAGCAAAGAGAGACACTCTGACAAAAAAGCTGCAGTTGTTGTCTATCATAAATGATACATACACACCAAAGAGGAATTCTAACTTTTAGAACTCTGAAAAAGGAAAATGGAACGTAAAGAACATTTTTAAAATAATGGGTAATGGAGAAATGATGGGTAATAATCATAATGGCCCCTACAGACTTTGTAACTTTGCTATTTGATATCAGTTTTTCCATGGGAAAATCCTACTTAGGTAAATGGCTTGAAGGTAGCAAATGTATCTCTCAGTTACCCATTTAGCTTGATGTAGCCCTGTAATTAAATTAGGAAACATAGGATGTGTGCAAAGGTAGCCGTGGCAACCAAGACCATTTCTGATGTAGGAATAAGTTCCTCATCTTGGACTTGTGTTCCTTCACCTTCTTAGGCTAGCATTTATCCTGCAAACAAAGACAGTGTCTAAGGATCATGGACTGAAACAGAGGAGGATCTCTGCCTCCAAATGGTAACAGGAGTAGATATACTCTGCACTCTCTTTTTCTGCCAAGATTGTTAAAAAAATAGATATTTAAAAATATTGTTTGAGAAACTAAATCTAGAGTTTCTAGGTCACAATAACTTAGTTGACCATACAAGTCATAGCTCTACATAGTTTAGTATGTAGAAGTATGGACTGTTATTAAAGTCCTAAACTATAAAGTTATTAACTTAATAGAAAACTGAAGGACACAAAGTTAAAAAAAAGTCGATAGAGGAGGAAGCAGATGGTTCTCATTATACCATTGCCAGTGACAACTTAAAAGCTAACAGGCCCTGTACATTCATTCAATACCAGGGAAAAATGTTGAGTAAAGCCCAATGGTTAGTGATCCTTGTTGCTTTTCAAAAATTTATGAGCTACAAAAGCTCAAATCAGAAGGGGTCACATTGCAAGAAGAAATGAAAGTAAATGGAACCTTCGTGAGAGCTATTTATCCCTGATTTTTGTTAGTTTTATAATGTAAATTGATAGAGGGGTCAGATATGTGAGATTTAACAGCATTAGAGAAGTTAGCTGCTTTGTTCTCCAATAGCAAGAGATAAGTGTTGCTTGAAGACGTCTTTCCATTTTCCCATTAGTCTTTGTGAATGTACATGATGCTTAGAACATTTCTTAAGTCTCCCAGCATGGACTACTAAGAAACATGAGATAAACACTGTGAAGTTTCCAATGAGGACATATTCTACTGTGCCCGATGCAGAAATGGCCATAGATAAGTCCAGTTACCCTATCAGTATGAAGAAAGTCCTTCTGGGAAATCCAGCATAACTCCCATAAAAAAGAACCAAGGCTGCCAGATACACTAATCAAAAACTTACTTCTCTGGCTTCCTCCCTGCTTGGCAGGATTGTGAGCTGCTGTCGCCATTTGTCCGTTCAGTTTTTCCTTCTGTTTTCCTAATGGCAGTGTCTGTGAGTGTTATTCTGCTCATTTTTGGCCACTTCACACTGAATGTTGTGCATTGGTAGGGTAAGGAGGAGACCAGTAGGAAGGATAATGTGTTGTCAGACTTCAGTCACATCAAGACCTACCACTGAAAAGGCTGCATATTTCCTGGAGAGCCTGGATTGCAGTCAATCCAACTGAACTTGGGTTTTCTTGGATGGGGAGGAGATAGGTACATTTGTTTATTTACTTTTGCTTTTTAATAATGGAAGAAGGAAATTTACATATATTTAGATGACTACAGGGTGTGGCTATGAAATACTTCTAATTGCATCCCTCCAAAATCCATTTGTTCTTTCCTTCATAGATGAAACTGATCAGCTCAAGACTCATATTCCCAGGCACCCTTCCACGTGAGCACTGCTATGCATGGAGTGATGTCACAAATCCTTTACAACATAAACAGTTTTTATCACCATGGGTTGGAATTTTGTTGCCAAATTATTTCAGAAAGCCAGTCTAAGGAAAAAACTTTGGTGTGGAGCTTTTAGTTAGGAAGTTTGAAGATAAATAATGGTAGTTTTTAACTATATAACATTCAATTTCTTTTTCTCTACTGCACTCTATTTTCATGAACCTGGCTGGAAATGTCAGGGCTTGGAGCCTTTGGAACACTCAGGTTAAGGATGGAATCTGATTAGTCTGAGTCTCTCAGTGAGGCACTTGCACCCAGCACAGCTGCTGGACAGGTCTGTTATGGAGGACAGAGGTCAGAAACTTTTCTCTCCTGCAAGCCACTGGACTGTGGTACCTATTTCAACTTAAGTAATATAATTGGCAGTTAAAGATTAATAAAAATTCGGTAAATATTTCTTGAATGAACAAATAAATTATTGGACAAAAGAAGTCAAAGAAGAGATCATTGTATCTCAAAGACAGTCTCAGAAAATTTAGAGATTGCCCAATTATATTGACAGCAATAGGAACAGTAAAAGAAACCAAAAACCCACTCACTTATTTTCTAAATTCAGATTAAAGTTTAAAAGTTTAATCTGATATTGTCCCTGCCTTCTTTATAAGACTGTCTTTTCAAACATGTATTCATATCTAAACTCTTCTTTTTTATATAAAAGCTAACATATTGTGTAGAATTTTATCAGTAATTAGATATTATCTGGGTCAATGCAGGTAATATGCTTAATCTGATTTTATATATGTGCTAGATCCTAGAGAAATTGTATTTGCTGTAACCACCAGGGCAATTAAGTTTCAAAAAACCAATATTTATTGTAATTTAAATAATTCCTGTTTAATTGTAATAGTGTGTAAAGAAATCTTCATCTCAATGTTTTCTAAAATATGAGCTACAATTATAGTGAACTGAAAATTAAATCAAATTATGTTTATACAGCATTCATTTGACCATTTTTTACAATTTCAATATGACAAATGAAACAGATACTATGAAAAAAAAGTTTCTGAGTAATGATAAAAGTGTAAAGACAACAATGTATGCCATTTTTCTAGCCAATTTATGCTTTTAAAATTTTGTTGTTATTGTATTCAATGTACCTAACGTATTTGAAAAGATTTTTACATAGACAAAAGGTTATGATAGTCAGACAAATTAACATATGTTAATAAATATAGTGTAAAAATCACATATGGTTTTAAGGGTTACAGTTAGAGCTAGGGAACCCTAACAACCACATAAAAACACATTCCAATTTGTAAAATATTAAAAATCAGGACTAAAGAATGCCTTGTGGAATTTACAGTCTAGTACAAAAACAAATAAATGTTAAGCATTAATTATAAATTCATTTTTTATATTCATCAAATGCTGAAACCCTAAAAGTAAGTAGAAAGTGGTCAGAGAAGAAGGAATGAAGGAGGCTTACACAAGAGTCGAGCCCAGCCAAGGGCGATGGACAAGAAGGGCGGCATCAGCAGTGACTTCAGGGTGTAGGGAGTCATCAGAGGTGGATGGGGCTCAGTGTTCAATCTCGAGAGACACTCAGGTGACAGAGCCTCAGAGATCTTGTATTTGCTATGGGGAGCAGTTTATATTTTATCTTAGGAGCACTGAAGAAAGGCATAGGTATGATTGTGTTTTAGGCAAGCCACCACGTTGTTGATATCTTTCTTTTTCTGAGGCTGTACCATCAGCACCTGCCACAGTGTCAAACACACATCAGATGCTCAACAAAAATTCATTGAATAAATGGATGAATGAATAATTTTTACAATATTTATCTACTTTGTTTTTATTTTTACACTAATACATATTTTTTGCATCCATGAACTCACACTTACTTATCAAATTAAAATGGCTGTGGGAAATTTTCATATTAAGGTATTTGAAAATATAACTCAAAACTGTTTCATATCAGGAGATAATACATTCAAGATTTGCAGCATAAGTAGGAAGTCTATTTTTAACAGGTTTGCACATGTTCTGGATTAACTTAAATCAGCAATTCAAAAGAACCTTTTAAAAGACTTGGTAGATTCAGAGAGCAATCTATAAATTAAAACTCATATTTCATTTGACTTTACAGAGTCAAATGTCAGGATTACAAACAAGCACTATTTTTGCTCAATTTTTATGAGTATTTCAAAACATGTTCAGTTAAGATGAAACTCACGTTTATTAAGTGTTATTTCTCTGTTGATTTAAATTTTTCCTACCCCCTTGTTACTCCTATCACCTGAATTTTAGAGTTGAGAATTTAAAAATGGAAATTGGGTCTTAAATATTTAAAATCATTTGTTTTAAATAAACATTTAAAACACTAAATTTCTTTGTTTCATTGAAATTCTTCTTCTACTGCCCTTCAGAAGCAATAGGATATTTATCTCTCCAGCATATTTACTACCTGCTTCTTTATCCAGTGGGGGGAAAAAAAATTCGTGAGAAACCATTATGTGCCACACACTGTTTGAAGTGCTACGGCATACGGCAGTCCACAAAACAGAGGAACTTGTGCTCATGAGGTTCACAAGTAAAATTTTTAAAAAATTAGACCAAGTTCTATAGTTGCCAGTATGAAAGCTGGAAAAGCAGATAAAATCACAGGCAAAGTGGGTGAGAAATTCCCAAAGAGGTGACATTTGGAGTTACAAAAGCAAGCCTCAGAAATTTAGGATAAGCTCATTCTAGTGTGTAAATAAACAGAAAACAAATTTGTGTTTTTTTCAAAATTACTGAACTAAATACATGAAACATACATAGATACGTAGACACATAGATACGTAGATATCTCAAAAGTGAGAAAGAGAAAGAACTGGGAGTGCAAGAATTCCAGCCTTGAAGAGGCTCAGTGGTGCATGACATTATTAAGTGAATTATCACATGCCTTTGCTACAAATGCACAGAAACTCTTGAATCTTAGTTTGAAGTGGACACAATTTTAATGATTTACATGTATTTCTTTGGTTGAGCCATAATTTATGAGTAGGATTTCAGTGCTTGAAACATTGGTATAATTTATAATTGTTTCAATACTTTAATCTAGCAGCAGGCTTGATTCTCCGACTGACATGTTGGAAAGTCAGTATATTTTTTATAAAAAATGGTATGTGCAGTGCAAAAAGAAAGATATTTAAACTTACAAGTGAGAGCTGCTATTTTCTGTTTTTATGAGTCTGTCATCCGGGCAAATCATTTAATCTTTCTGGACCCCAGCATCCTCACTTTAATATAAGTGATGATTTTGTCTATCTCAAATATGAATGAGATAGCCTGATAGCTCTGTGATAAGTGCGTGGTACCTTTCAGGGACCCAAGAAATATTAATAATAGGCAATCCTCCAATTAATGAAGGCATAGACATAAAGCTCCTCTTTTTCATATTGATAAAGGTTACAGCACTGAGAAAGTTTCATCTTGAAGTATTCTGAAACATTCAGTAACCATCCATGCCTTCTTAAGTTTCAGTTGATGATATTTAATGCACACAGGATGAAATATGGGCTGATTATTCATAAAGGAAGTGACATATTTGTTCTACTCATAGATTAAAGATCAAGATAGATGATCTATATAAAGCATCTGGCATAGAATTATGATCAGCTTTGCAATGATTTCCTTTATAGAAATTGGTATTTTGAGAGCACCACTTCACGCCCCATATTACACTTCTGTATGCTTTTGTCTTCTGGATTTAACATAATGCATGCATTTCTGCAAATAATCTCCTGCTGTAGATACTCTCTAATCATTTATTTTCAGTTTACATTGTATTTTTCACTTATTTTGACCCTTTATCTCACACATGAAGAGTGAGTAATTTTGTAACAAAAACATTAATCTCCTGTTTTACTGTGTACAATTCTCACTACATTGTAGAAACTGTATTGTATAAATAGATCATCAACTGACTAGGCTCAGTGGTACATGACATTATTAAATGAACTGTCACATGCCTTTACTACAAATGCACAGAAACTCTTGAACCTTAGTTTGAAATGGACACCATTTTAATGGTTTACACATATTTCTTTGGTTGAGGCATAATTCATGAGTAGGATTTCAGTAAAACACTGTATAATTTATAATTGTTTCAATACTTTAATCTAGTTGACTTTGAGCCGGGATGCATTGATGCAAGCTACACTATGACCATGTGTTAATAATGATTTATTTTCTTCCCATTCAAATCACAAATGGGATCTCACCTGTGCTGCATAATATTCAAAAATCAGTTGTTATTTATGGAAGCATTTCATTTTTACACACCACGCTTGAGAATTTACATAAGTGTACCAAATTCTATGAAAATAAAATGTGTATTGATAGCAATGATCCTGTTTTGACAAAATTTGTTTTGTTGTGAGGAAGTATGACCACCTGCATCCAGAAACTCCAGGCATGGGACTGAAGTAAGGTAAGGTTCTGGCCCTTTGTGAATGCATTTGTGAATGCATTATGAAGACAGTACTGCTACATATCAGTAATGATAAATTATTGCAAACAGAAAGGCAATCAGACCTCCAACTGCCTGCTTTTGTGCACCACCACTGTGGCATGCTTTGAACTGAAACATACTCATGCATTTTCACCTGGTCTTTCTCTAGTTTTGAGGCTGCGGAGTGATACCTGGGCCTAGAGCACAAGTCCCTTTGTTATGTTCTAATGACCTTTCCAGCCTCTGGCTCCCATCCCACTTCCCATACACGGTGCCAGGTCTCTCAAAGACAGGAGTCTTCCCATGATGACCATGGGTCCCTGGTCATTGTAATCTCTCTCTATATGCTATTTCCTCTGTTTCTTCACTTGGAAAGTGTATGCTATCCTCCTAGATTCTAGCCTAGTAGTCAGTCTCTCACTGCAGACGCCTCCAACTTCCAGACCAGGCATTATGTCTTTTATTTGTTTCTGCAAGAGTTTGATCACATCATCCTACAGCACAGCTCTCATGGTTTAAGACCCGTTCTTGTTTTGTTCTGTTTTATTTTTCACGCTCGTCCTCTAACTTAATGGTTCTCAATATCTAATAAGCATCACGAGGACATTTCGCTAGCATACAGATTCCTGAGCTTTATGCTTTAGATTCTGATTCAACTGCCTTCATCAGGAAGCAGAAATTTCTTATTTGACTTTCAGTATTTCTCAATAAACAGAAATCTGGCTTTGTATTTTACATAGGTCCAGCATGATGACACTGAGTAAGTGCTTGTTGAATAGGAGTAGTTTTGAACAGTTACACAATTTCTATGTGAATTGTTTGTCAGTCACCTAAACAGTACAACCAGAGAGATTCAGGGATATGTTTATAACTATTCTCATGGAATATTTATTAGTGGCCAATGTCAATTTAAAGGTTTCTGCTAATACCCTTGGTAATGTTTTCCCAAAAATTTCATGAAAAGGAATTTGAATAAAAAAGATAAATACAAGATGAGCTAAGAGGTACAACTAACATGCTTATTTTAAAATTAGCATTCAGCAAAAAAGCTCAAAACCAACCACAAGAGGCCTAAGCAGCAAAGTAAAATATCATAGAGATAAATGTTCATTTCTGTTCTTAGGTTAAAAAATAAATTGGAAAGATACAGGACGCTGGCTTGACAGAAGTTCATTTAGGAAGAACCTAGTTTTCACTAAAAAAAAAAAAAAAAAAAAGCTTAATACACCCAGTAATGTGACACTGGTGCTTAAAATCGTACAATCGCAGTACAGTACGTTGATGGTCTTGGAAGTAAGAAATTTGAAAGGACATTTCTTTGTGTGCTCTTATCTCATAGTAGATCTCAAGATCACTATGCCAAACTGCAAATGGACACCTGAACCACTGCAAAGATTTTAGAAGGGAAAACTGGGTACTTGACAAAACCAGAGGAATGATAAATCAAGAAAAGTTAAAGAAAACTGTCTATGTGAGCATCCATCCTAGTCTATTGTATTTCCAATACAATAAAACTAAATAACAAGTGATTATTAACTATCAATATCAGATAGAAATACACAGTTACTCTGCTGATTATTTTGGGTTTGGCTGAGGCTGGTTGATCTAGGCTGACAGCTGGATCTAATCACCAAGTTCTGTTTCAAGCTATCTACGGGGTGAGGCTCAGCCCTGCCTGAGTTTGGACCTCTGCTCACTACTGAAGTCTGCACCAAGGAAGGCAGGTACTGGGGAAGCTCCTGTCACAGCAATGGCAGAGGTAGTGGGGGATGCACAGTCCTCTTAAGGCTGAAGTGTAGAAGTGCATTATTGTGTTAGTCAAAAAAGGACACATGGTAGTGAGCAGGCAGAGAAACATATTCCATTTGTAGAAGGACAAAATCAATTGCAAAGAGAGAGGAGAGGAACTTTAGCCACCAATATTTGGTTTGGAATTCAAGATTGACAGAGGGACATGATCTTTAAGAAAGGAAGATAGATGGAAAGAAACAAAAGTTATACTTGTGTGTGAGTAGCTTCATGAGTCAGGTTAGAGGCCGATGCATGTAAACAGAGATCCTCCTCAGGGAATAGTGCTACTTCAGGTTAAGCGTTTCCTAACAAGCATAGTAAATAAGATTAAACATGGAATAAAGTGTCTAGGAAGCAATATGATGTTAGTACAAAGGGCCCAGTCATTGGAATAGGACACTTCAAAGCTTGGACCCATTATTTATTAAACTATAAAGTTCCTGCCATGGTAAACATTCTTTATCTGTAACAGGAAGATAAAACTACTTACCTCATATATAATGTCTACAAAGTACCTAATATAAGTAGCTGGCACATAGCAAATGCTTGGCAATATGGTTTTATTGCTTTTATTATTGTGAGAACCTTACTACTTTAGGAAATAATCAAGTATTCCCTGCCTAACCCTTCAGACTTTTATTTTTCCTTTCTCATATATCTCCTATAATTTAAATTACTGAGTATTATATAGTGAAAGCTACAGTCACTTTATTTCCAAACTAAAAGCTCTAAAACCAAATATTTTTCTTAAATTATGTTTTTATATAATTTAGCAACAAAATTCCAATGTAAATTGATAAGGATCTATTTATATTCATCTTCCAATACAATAATATTAGTATGTATTTTAGGTCTAGTATCCCTGGGGGCAATACAGAATACTGAATATAGGCTATACATTGTATTGGCTTTCTAAAATACAAACAGTTTTGGATAGGAAACATCTGATCTAAAACAACACAAAGACAGGATTGTCAGCCTGTGGTACATTAATGTACTGTACTGTTCCCTGTTCTACTTACACTACCAGCAAACCCTTAATAAGCATTAATGTAATGTGAGAGCAAAAAATGTTGAGGAAGTCATAAAGGGAATTTTAATTATGGAAAGTGCATACCTTCTGTATCTTTTTCAGTATCCAATATTTATGCTAGGAAAATTCTATTCCCTTTTGAGGTCCTCTCATGATCCCGTTTTTGTTTTTCCAACCCTAAGATTTCAGTGCCCATCTTTTATATTCTGGCTGTAGTATCAGGAGGAAACACTCTCTTTTCACACTCTCAGGAGGCAAGTGCAAAGTAGCAAGACCTGGAAGTTGTTTCCTGTTTTGTTTTTAGTATTTTGACATGCAATATTTTTAATATTTTGACTATGATCTCAGAGAAGGCAATGAAAGCATAGACAAGTTATTCAAGAAAGAGATGAAAGAGCATCTAACACAAAAGCTGCTGAGCTCAGGCTACAAAACTGCTGGCTAAAAAAAATGAATAATTTTATCCAGGAACAAATTTGGTTTTAATAGCTTTTATGGTTGATGAAGCTGTGTTTGAATACCATTCTTTTCTGGTTCCCGAGAACCATATCCAGACTTCGTGGTTTTCTTTGTTACTTCAGCTGAGCACTCTGGTACTCTTAATTACCTTATGATCTGCTCACTCTGTAGAACACCTGGCTCCTTAGCCATGAACTGTGTTGTTACTCCTTCGTATTGTCACTGATAATACCCTCATCTGGCTAAGTTTCACCTACGAGTGAAATACAAGGCTGTTCTCAGCGCTGCTTGAAAGGCTCCACCTTTCTCCTTAGATGGCTTCCCACATCCTCTCACATCTTCTAGTATCATTTTAAGCACAGAGCTTACTACATGCTGTATCTTTTGTCTTCTCCCTTAATTATTTACAAATAAATCCCTGGACTATGGATAGGGCATCTTCACAGATCATGTACTGTCCTCAAATAGCCATGTGGAAGGATTCTTTATTACTATGTCTTTGGAAGCAGGACCTCCTTATTCTGATTATTTTATGTAGAGCAGAATATAGAAAACAGTGGCCAGGACTACCTACAGCCAGTTTTGTTGGAAGTGTTTAGTTTCTCTAAATCAGTTGCTAGCACCGAAAAATCAGGACTTTATACTGGGAAACTGTTGCAAGGTTACATTTTCCAAAACTGACCATCTTATGGTTTAGATCTAACCTGTCTCCCAAAAGACTCATTCAGAGAGATAAAATACTCAGAAGGTTGCTGGATCACAGAGGCATTGTACTCATCACTGAACCAGCCTATCAGTGTGGCCTGGATGGAAACACAAGAGGTCAGTCTTTAGGTGAGTGCCTCTGGAAGTCCTCTTCTTCCTCCCCTCCTCATCTCCTTTTATTCTTCTTCCTCTTCCTCCCCTTCCTCTTCTCTTTCTCTCTGATTCCTGCTTGCCATGAGTTGACCAGGTTCCCTTCACCATGCCCTTCCACCACTGCTGTTTCTGCTTACAGCCAGCCTGCCCTAGAATGAACCATTTGAAACAATGAGTCTAATAAACCTTCCTTCCTATAAGTTGCAGCTTCTGGGTATTTTGTCCCAAGGAAAGGAAAGGCCCATAACAATAATTTCCATCTTTGAACCAAGTCAATCACTCATTTACCAGTGATACCTAATGCCTCTTCTCTGAAATTTGACTGGACCCAAGACTTACTTAATAACATGACAAAAGTAAATCATAAAAGGCCAGACAACTTCTATGTTGTTGACTGGGACACTCATATCTGGCACCCTGGTGTGCCATACTGAGAGAAAGCCTAAGTGACATGAAGAAGACTTTATATGAGCACCCCTTTCAGCAGTCCAGCTGAGGATTTAAGATTTAAGATCAGAGAAGAATCTTCAGATGATTTCAGGTCCTAGTCATTGGGTTATCTCGGTCTTCTGAGCCTTCTCTGATGAGCCCCAGAAAGAATGCAACAGAGACAAGCCAGCACTGTGTGCCTCGTGAAATTCCTGATGCACAAAATCTATTAACATAATAAAATGGTTATTTAATACCACAAGGTTTTGGAATGGTTTCTTAGCATGGATGGTAAGTGGAAAAGTCTAGATTTCCAGCTTATCTTGGAGAGGAAGACAGAGGAGCTACTACTGGCTGGGACCTTTTCCTTATATAAATTACATATAGTGGTATTGTGCAGTTGAACAAAGTCATTTCTCTAGATTTATAACATACTTTCAAGTTTGTTAGTCTCTACAACTCTTCACTCTATATCTTGGCAAACATATTCACGAAGGTTCCTGACACCTTACGTATGTTTAAAAATATGCTAAAAATGCTTCTAACAATCCATTTGTCCATTTAATGCATATTTGTGTGCTCATTGCATATTTTCTCTGACTTTTTAGTAAGAAGATGGTTTACAGGTCAGTTTTCTCGTCATTGGGACTTAAAACCCATAATTAAAAGATTTATTTTGGCTCATGGTTTCAAGGGTTCAGTCCATCACTGGCTAGCTCCAATGAAGGAGCAGCGTGGTGGAAAGGCCTGCCAGAAGAAATCTGCTCCCCCATGGCTGCCAAGAAGCAGAGAGGAGGTTGTTCAGGGACAAGAATACCCTGTTGCAGGTCAAGTCCCCATTGGCCCACTTCTAGGGTCTATCATGGAATACACAAGACTTTGGGGCAGGGGGAATATTTTAGCCATAAACTGTAATAATTACTTTCTCATATGTAAAATGACAATTCATTCTCTCCATAGCCATTTCATGTCATAACTTACATATTCAAAGAACTGGCGTGCACATGTCTAATTTACTAGTGGCTGAAGTGTGACAAAATTTGGTTGTGCTAGTTTCTTCTATTTCTCTTCCTACTTCCATTTTCCCTTCCAGTCTGTGCTGTGTTTCAGGGGTTATCAAGGGTACCTTCAGCTCTTCGGTTTCTTAATTTTGCTTCCTAATGAGGAACAATGATAGGAGACTAAAAGAAGGAAAAAAGTGAGACTGGGGTATTAACTCTCTATGGGAGGACCATGGTAACCTTTTGAATCAAAGGTCTCAGCTCAGATCAGGTGGCCTCTCTCTCTCTCTCTCTCTCTCTCTCTCTCTCTCTCTCTCTCTCTCTCTCTCTCGGTACCCAGAATCGAACTCATGACCTTGAGCTTGCCAGGCATGTGGTTACACCATGAACTAAATCCCCAGGTGACTGCCTCTTGTTTTTAGGTGGCCTCTCTTACAACTCTCTCTGTCTCCTTTACATTTCCCATTTTGGTAGCAGAGTGTTTCACTCCAGGAATATGAGACCCAGAGACTGGAATTATCTCTTATGTTATTCTGCCAGTGAATATAATTCCGTATTACACTTACCTCAATTTATCCTAATTTGAGTACCATTTTCCCTTTCTACAGCATAGGTGTTGGTAACTACAGATATTCAAAAGGGCATCTGTCTTCATTTTAGAAAAGTTTGGCATTTATTGCTGTATATTTCAGAGGGAGATATATTTTTGCTTTCTTGGCACATTGCTTCAATAGTCTACAAAGATGGCATTTTCCCTCATAGATTATGTTGGTTCCTCACCTGACTCATGGTTCAAGGAAAATAAAGGTTTTTTATTTAGATGCTTTTTGCTTTGCACCAATCTTCAGTTTAACAATTTATACTGGAAAAATTGTAATCTCTTAACATTTCATAGGTAAATTAAATTAATAGTAGAGTCAAAGGTCCAAAACTGATCTTTTGACTTTCATTTGTAATATGAGAATTACATCCAAGTAAATAAAAGATTTTCCTTAATCTATTATCTGCTGCCAATTCTTGATTAACATTTGTGCATCAGGCAGTTTTCTCAAAACCTTGTAAAACTATATGGTTTTAGGAGGTTGTTCTCTGAAAATGTTAATGTCTTTGAGAAATACATAAAATGGAGTAGGAGAATATGACAATATTTGGCCTAATTAAAGATGTTACTCATAAAATGGAACTTGCGTAAGTCAAAGGCTTCAAGCAAAGCAACCCCTGGAAACAGTAAGAGGAGTTCTGCAGTTGCAAGCTCTACATAATAAAATCATCCTTCTGGTTCTTTACTTGTTCTTCTGATAGGCAAGAGGAAAGGCTCATTGGAGATTGCTCCTATTATTCTCCTTAGCAGTTATTCATATGTTATTTAGTTAAGCTCCTCCTGAATAATCTTCCGTAAAGTACCCTTTCAGATCCATTTGAAATTTCCCAGAATTAATGATGTCTTACAAAACAACGGGGATTAATTAAAGTTGTTACAGCTTCTGAACTCCAGATGAACCTCTTGTAGTGTCATCACCTGGCAAATGTCCTCTGACATCTCGGTTGAGGAGGATGAAGTAATTCCACGTAGGTGCCCCCCACCTCTGCTTGCTTTCCACAAAGCCGTGCTCACACGTGGTACCCACTCAATTAAAGATGGGTGGACATGTGGAACAGTTTTCTTCCTCTCTGCTCTACAAAAGCTAATATTTTCTATTTTTTCAAAATTTAAAACCAACATTTCCTCTGACTTGGAGTACTACAAATCAAATAATATTTATATTCTTTGCCAAAATAATGTTCAAGTGATTTATAAATTCTGGAGAAATTTAATGCCTATGTATTTCTCTTTATTTTATTTCTTTAAAAATAATTTTGCTCAATAAATTCAAATCTTATACTTCAAAGTCCAACTAAAGAGCCATCACTTGAAAAAACAATCTAGGCTAATACTGATAGAGAATAAAATTTTTCTCTCCTAACTTCTAACAGTTTATTACTCTCTAATTGTTTGGCTTTACTAACTTCAAGTAGAAGTACATAATAAATAAATAAGTAAATAATAAATATTTAAATAAATATAAGAAGTCATGCAACATATTCAAAGAGTTTCTTATTAACTTCAAATTATTAGAGAAATGTCAAAACATATTAAAATTGAAAAAAAATATTTTCATTGCATGGGCCCATCCCATCTGGCACAAACCATTGTAAGTGTTTATTTAGCAATATTATTTACATGCCTGATGTGCCATTATTTGTGAGGCCGAGACAGGAGAATTATAATTTTGAGGCTAGCCCAGTCAATGTGAAGACCTGTCTAAAAAACAAAGCACAAATAAACAAAAAACAGAGAGATAAAGAAAAAAAGCCTGTTTAATAGACTTTTATTTTTTTCTCCCTTTCCTTTTCTTTGCAGGAAGGGAATTTAAACACAGGGCCCTCATATGAGTTACATTCCCAGCATTCCTCCCTTCATTTATTTAGAAGGTCTCACTAAGTAGCTAAATTGCCCCATCTGGGTTTGAACTTACGATCCTGCCTTAGCTTCCTAGGGCACTGGAACTATAAGCATGAGTCATCCTCTCCCACTCTTAACTGAGTTGTTCACGTTACCTTCTTTGGATATAGTTAAACCAATGAAACTAACTGGAGATAGGGATTTAATAAATTACCTAGTAATGCTTTGGTGTTTATACATTGCAACATGTGCCATATTAAAAATTCCTTATAGAGTTTTCTGCAGTAATAGTATATTCATGATATTTGTTTATTTATTTATTGGTAACTGGGATCAAACTCACAACCACGCACTTGCAAGGCAGGCACTTATGCCGCTGAGCTAAATTTTCAGCATTATTTATGTATTTTTAATCAATGTACTGAATAAGCATTTATTGATACTCTCTAGTGTTTGAGATATTGTATTAATAACTAAGGTATGTTTTTGACTCAAATAGGCATTGTATAATTATTAAAATTTAGGACAATAGTACTATGCTATAAATTTCATGACCTAGTTAATTTGTCACTTCATGTGTAACATTAAATTATCTGACAAATGCATGTGGTTTTGTCAGTAAATATGATACATGTACAATAATTCTGACTTTGATGTTCTTTGAGGAATGACGATCTTATTTTGTGTTACCATAGTGCAGAAAATATTGAGGTTGATATTTCATGTAGTCAACAATCACCAGCTCAGCACATACTCAAGGAGATACCTAATACCTGATATTTAAGCCATATAAGGATATAGAAGACAAAAATTCTAGAAAAGTAATCTCAGTATAAGATGGGAAAAAAGCTATCGAAAAGAAAACATATAGTGGCACTAGAATTCAGGGCTGAAGCAGGTTATTCCCATGAAAAAGAGATAAGGAAAGACTTCTTGGAAGACACCAATTGTGTGCTAGAGGAATGGAAAAAATTTAGCCATGGAAAATTAAGTGGACAGGAAAGGGAACAGAAAGCAGCAGAGGTGCTATAAAATGTTTTGCCTAAAAATTGTGCTTAAAAATTACAATGCTTCCTTTCCCCAAATTATTGTTACCATTAATTTTTATACATGTTGTTCAATAATTCTAATAATTATGCTTCAAATATTCACTATAAATCAGCGTTTAGTTACCAAAATCCTAAAATTTTCTTTGTCCTGTTTCTTAAACTCAGTTAAATTTACTTAAATCTCACTATAAGAAGACACAGAAAACCCCTAATTTTTAGAAAATTATTTCAAAACCTCTTTAATTGAAATGTAGTTTACTGACGTAGATGAAGGAATTGTCATGGCCTATTCTTGTCATGTTTGTAGTATGTTATTGCATTTTCTTCCAGAAGGTTTCCAAACAAGGTACAGAATTTTAGTATCACTATTTTTATGTACTTAGTGTGCAATGATTTGCTGCCAATTCAAAAAATTACAGATGTTCCAACTTGAAAATGTTACAGAAGTTCTAAATATGTAGACAATTTGCATAAAATGCTCCATTTAGCTTTTGTGATGAGATGCCAAAGATTCCCGTATCCTAAATAACTGCTGTGATCCAATATTTGAGGCAACTAAAATATTACTCAAAAGCACAAGCTCTTGGCTCATGTGGCTCTTCTAGTTAACCCACTACCAATTAACCAGTTACTCACTGTTGAAGAGAATCATTTCCATAATAATATGCTAAGTGACACTTGCCTTCACACTCCTTTACCACTTTCAAGGTGCAAAATCCAAACTCTGCATACATATAGCATGCTTTTGGGTCAGAATGACCTTAATGTTGTTACTTTCTTTGTCACTTGACTTGTCCAAATATTACTTAATAAGATGCAGGTCCCCTTGGGTGACAATAAAATTGGTAACTGAATGATTCGTGCCATAATGATTTTGAACAATTAGTTCTATCGACTTCTATCTTATAGCATAAACAACAGAATCACTGAACTGTTACATGAGTTGCCTCTGTTTTCTGTGAGAAGAATCAAGATATGTGCAGGTACTAACTGCTTATGATAAATGTGATCATTATGTATAGCAAAAGTGTATCAATAAAATTAATTTAAAAATATACTTTGTTTTATACCAATTTTATTCAAAATTGCCAAAACATAGGAACAACCAATGTGTTTCTTCAATTGGTAAATGAGGAAATGAGACTGTGATACATCTGTACAATAAAATATTGCACAGTAATGGAAAGGAATGGCGTACTGATATGCATGCATCAATATCATATGCATAGTAGCCTGCTGTGTGTCCCGAGGGTGTATTTTTATTTTCATTTTTTCTTCTCTTTACTGGGACCAACACTACACAGCAGAACCTTACTTTGCACTTCTAACTTTCCCTACTGTTGCAGGCAGCTGAGTTAGAAATATTATGGGGACAGTGAGATAGGGCTAGGTCCTCAACGGAGCTAATGTAGACAACTGGTAGCTACTGGAGAACCTGATGTCTCCTGCTCTGGGCCAGGCCTCAAGACAAAAGACCATACAAATGCACCAGTATTCTGAGACTGATACCCTAAATTAGTTCCCATCCCCCTGGGAAAGAGTCACTGCTCTGTAAGAATGCCCCCTTTCTGTGTGACTAGCTTCCCTATTTGTTCCTAATGTAATCAGTTTTACCTGAACTATTGATCTCATTGGATAACCATAGTTATGTCCCACTGTGAACCCATAAAAGTCCCTAGAAAAGATGGAGTCCCTGGTAACCCACTCAGGACCCCTTCTGTCTCGCTTCAGACGGAAGCTTCCTTTCCCTCAATAAATATATTCTACTCTTACCTCCCTTGTTCCTAAAATTCATTCCTCAATTTTTGAGACCATAAACTCGCGGACATAGTAAGTTGGGTGTTTCATTTCCCTATATTACTACCTCAAATAAACTTTGCCACCATTAAATAAGAAAGAATTTGCCCCTTGTCAGAGTAACAAGGACATTTCCTGATCTTTTATTTTTCAAATGAAAATTACGCTTTAAAGTCACATTGAACAAGTTTCTTGATTTTACTGCTACCTTAATTACAAGTTCACTAAAATAATCTCTAAAAACTACAGTATTTAGTTAAAAATAAGCCTGTTTAATAAGTTGATTAGTTCTGATGATCAGTCTCAAAATAATTTCACTGTTTGCACTTGCAAGATTATTATGTTTTACTTCTCATACATAGTCTAGTAAGCAATTTAATAATTTAAAAAGGTAACAGAAAAGCCAATTGCTTGAAGCTCTTGCACAGGATAACTCATATTCAGATCAAAGAGAGGACCCCTGAGACAGCTGCCTTGGCCTGGCAGGGCCTTACCTCTGCGTTTGTGGTGCATAGCTGTGGTCGTAAGCCTGGTAGGTCTGTTCCTCATACTCCTCTCCATAGCCATCGTCATAGCCCTAAGACAGAAACAGCAGAAACTCTGATTAGTAATTATCTAATTAACTCTGATCTACTTTGGTTAATGGAGTTTTAAACGGTATGACTTTGGTTGAGTTTTTCTGCTTGGTTAGAGAATGTGTATCACACATTACTAGATTAACATTCCACATAAGTGTGAACAAGATTATGCGGGCCAAGTACTAATGTTTGTTAATTAAACTGCATATCAAACAGGAAGCCACACCTGCTTTAAGATTGATTTAGCATTTATTTTTGCTATTGACATTATTGTTATTGATATTAGTGAAGAAATTCAAAATAAAGCAACTTACCTGACAAGAAATGGTGGTACTAATGTATGTGTTACAACCCCAAATGAGGTTTTTCCTACTAATAACAATCATAGTTAAGACACAAAGCAAAGTACAGGACCCTTAAGTTGTGTTCACCTTTCAGTAAAAATAATCTGCAGTCGCTATTGACA
The DNA here is from genome assembly GCF_034190915.1 of Cavia porcellus. Classification (NCBI taxonomy): domain Eukaryota; kingdom Metazoa; phylum Chordata; class Mammalia; order Rodentia; family Caviidae; genus Cavia; species Cavia porcellus. The sequence continues at coordinate 4,440,728 of NW_026947493.1, forward strand.
AAATACATAGCCATCATTAAATGGAAAAAGTACACATAGGAATGACACAAAGCCCACTTACTTTGTTCTACGCATGATAGTTTTTAAATTTTTGCAGTAAAGTTATGTGCTGAGTGTGATTACCTGAGTCATGCTAACCAAATGAATGCAGGTTTGTCATTTCAGAATGCTTAAGCAAGCTAGCAATTATGTACTCCAGCTATCAATCACGCGATGTGTGGTTCAGTGGCTTTTCCTGTGGTCACTGACTTTAAACCCTGCCATCCATCTTGATTACTCCTCAGTCCTGGAAAATTCTTTGGCTTTTCTTCTAAATTTCTGCTGATACGTTTTTTTTTCAAAATATATATTGTCCCATTCCTACCCCTTTATACGTTCATTTCAGTCTCTAAAGGCTTATAAATCCCTGTTTTTGACTTATGCCAGAAATGTAAATAGAAAATGTTAAGGTGTATAAATTTCTCCAAAAAAAAGTTGGTTAAACTTTTAAATCCATTTAATTGGAGAAATGATGTTTTTATGATTTTGATTTTAAAATATCAAAAACTCATTTATTTCTTTTGTCTTGCCTGATTGCCCTCTACAAATATATTATGTACACATTTTTTCATTTTTAGATTCATGATTTTCATTTTGTCATATTTTTGCTAAATGGTATGGGATAATTTCTCCATTAGATCTTTAAATACTCTGATTTTTAAAAACATAAATATTCTAATATCATCTTTAGAAAAGAATTTACAAAAGAGTTGTCATAAATTTTAAAATTATAAAGTATTCCCAGGCTAATTATTTAAAATGATAGTAAAGGTTTTATGTCCAAAAACAGTAATTACTTTTCTTCCCAAACCAGCGGAGTTCCTTTAGTCTTTATTAATTTAGCATTTTTGTGTTATTAAGTAGCATACGTTGCTTGACATGAATTTGTTATTTTCTATTGCCAGCCATAAGTTAAGATTTAGTTCTAGTATAGATTCCTTCCCCTATTTCTCATGTTCCTATCTTCCTGATACATTTTCATCATATTTTTTGTTAAATATAGTCAGTGTCATTAATAACATATAATTATTATTAAAATTATTGTACATAGTACAATTTTATCAAAATTATTATGTAATGCAATTCTTTTATTTTAATTTGTATTTGTTTTCCTAAAGTTAATAAGTGGTCATTACTTTTATTATATTCTTGGTTTTCTACTTATTTAGAATTAATTGATTTGACCAATATTCATACAAAATAAGTGATTTTCTAAATACCCAAAGCCATCTGATAACATAGCATCTCCTTCTGGGTGACACAGCCCCACTCCCTAAAACCCCCCCTGCACGCAGGTCCTGACTAGTGGACCTGTGGGCCTGAAGGCCCCGGCTTTGCCCAGGCCGGTATTAATGCTGCATTCTTCACCAATGTCATCCGTTCCCAGATCTCAATTCTTGCTGAAACCTTTCTTTCAGTAATCTCTGTAGGAAAGGAATATTTTGATTTTCTCTTTTCCTTCTTAAACTTTACACTTGCTCTCTTACTTGCAGTAGGTGTTTTAACTTCAGAGCAAAAAGTATAATCACGAAAACTCATCTATCCTTCACCTGCATTTACTAACTCTTGAGAATATATATATATATATATATATATATATATATATAATGAATATATACACACATACATATATATATATGGTTGTCATGTTCTATAAATTTTTTCTTTAAAAAGAACCCTTAAAGTCAAAGACTATTTTCAATAAGAAAACTGTGAACTTTGATGCAATGCTTTTTACCACTGCACGTTGCTTATTACTTGTACATAATCTAGATTTGTTTTGTTTCTTTCTTCATTTTTTCATTTGCTAAATACTCACACTCTTTTTACTGTTTTTACATTTTATTTTTGATTAACAAGGACTGGTTACACATATTAATGAGTTTAATCAGTGCAATATTTCCATGCAGGCAAGCAGTGTGCACCGATTAAATCCAACCTCCCTTCAACCTCTGCTCACATACCTTCATCTTCCCAAATGCTATCAGCTCCTAGTCTGCACTCTGTCGACATACCACCACTTCCACACATGACTGAGAACATAGCATGCTGGTCTTCCTGTGTCTGGTTTATTCCCTGAACACAATGTCGTCCCACTGCATTCATTCTCTATGGCTGAATGATATGGCACTGTGTGTAGTGCTCTGAATTTCACAGGCAGCTCTGATGGTACCTTTTGTCACTCACTTTCCTGGGTACTCAAGGAGTTATTTTCATTTTTTAGGTATGAGAATTATCTCTCCAGTTTTTCTTTCCTTTTCAAGTATTAAGACAGTGGGTCTTCTGGATTGGTGTATTAATTTTATCTGTTTGTCCTTGGTGATTTTTTATTTTTATTTTACTTAAAAATTCCATAAATTCATCTTTTATCAGTTTATGAAACAGTTAACTCACATGTGCACACAGGCATTAGCTAGTAGAGCGCGGAGAGGATTTCTGCATTTTCAAGTACAGTTTAATCACCCCATCCTCAGCTTCATGGTTCGCTCTTTTGGCCTCTGGATGCAAAAGTTCATTCCCCAGAGCAGCAAGTTGGGGGCAACATTGTGCTCTATGATGAAGACCCACTGGGTCAGTGGGTCAGTAGGGGGTGGCCTTATGATTCTTGCTGCAAGTGCCTCAGGGGTGCAAACATCATCTCAAGCATGCAGGCTCAGAGTTTCCCCCAAGATTACCAAGTGGCTTCACTCACCTTCCCTTCCTATTTAGACTCATCAGCTCCAGCTCCTAGTTAAGAGGTAAGTATGTCTTAATCTGTTCTGTTTTGTTTTTATTTATATTCCACAGCAAGGAACCAGAAGAGGCAGGGGTGAGGGTAGGTATGTTTTGAAGTCACAGAGTACCCTAAAATCCCCATTTCCCCCATTTCCATCTGTTAAAATGCTACTGACGCATGATACTAATTTCCATGTTACTGTCTTCAGGAAGCATTTCTTTCCCTTGTGAAGCATATGATGACCTTTAGTGCTCAAACTTCTAACAGCCTGTTGTATCCTCTGACAAAAATTTGAAATGTCTAAGCATGTGGTATGTTTATTTTTGTGAACTCTTGTTAGAATTTAAGTTAGAAATTAAGTTACAATTTAAACAAAGATTATATCATAATCACTTCTTAGTCGCTTGTGGTGATTAGTATAGGGGATCCTGTAGACAAAATAAGTATATACTGAATTGTTAATACAGCGCAAAGACTGTTATTTTCCAGTGTAGATATAGATAACTGACTCAAATAAATTATCACTAAAAGAGAAATATTTCAAATGATAGGTCTATAGCAGTAGCATCTCTATAAGGGATAGATTTATCACTTGCTTTAGGGAGACTCTTACATTTTACATTCCATTACTTGCATTTTTACTATTTTAAGAACTACAAAAGAAATCCATATAATATAAATATTCCTTGTTAAGCCCCATTTTCATAAAGCATAGCATGCAATGGCCTCCAAATTGCTGTACTTGGTATAAAATAGAACATAAATGTAGATACATGCACATAATCCATTTTTGTTTCCCAATATTTGACTTGTTTTTAAAATTGTCTTTAATGAGAAATATTTATCAACTTGAATATTTATAAATGTATTTGTGCATGTAAATATTAAAAATAGACAATACTACAAAATAGTGATACATTGAGAGACCACAGTCACAAAACAAAAACCTTTATAACATTTAGGATGCCATCATCCATCCTAAATATTACTCTCAAGTCTTCGTTGTATCAATCAGACCATTGTCTTAATGCTAACATGAAGGGAGAAATTGTGTGCTTTCTGAAGGAGAATGAAAACTGAAGTATTCAGGGGCAACAGGCTGCGCACAGACAGGATCTAAAGCATCCCTGGGAAGGGCACAGACCCCAGCCTCTGAGTACTGGATTCCTGATCAGATTCCCAGACATTAGACTTCATTCACAATTGCAATCTCTCCACACCCCATTTCCTCATGAGAAAAAACAGGGAATGATACAAACTATCTGATAATCTTACTACTGGAATTTATCTATAAGCACCCATAAACCACATCCACATCCACACACAAACATGTGTGCTCCCCCCAACATATCCGCATCACATTAATAGCTACTATGATTTTGGTCAAAGAAGCTGGCTTTGAGAACGGCATTATGAACCCTTTAGAGAACAAACAGAACTCCTGAGGGCCAGTAGCAGGGTCAAATTTACAAAGAATGAAAGCCAAGCAGTCTCTTCTACATTGAAATTATGCCAAAATATAGACTTTCCTTTCTTCTTGAGAATTCGAACGTGGCTACAAAGCTGAGTTGGTATAGGTTCATTCATTAATTCTATAAATATTTTTGAGTACCCAGTAGGCTGTTACAGGAGCTAGAGTTTTGGCAATACAATACAATAGCAGAAATACAATAACAACAGCAACAGTATCAGGAAAACCAGCAGACTGATATGCAAAGAATTTTTACAAAGCTATACATCAATAGAAAAGAAATACAGCAAGTAGACTGCAATTCTGGAAACATTCTGGGAACTGTAAATATTCTTTTGGTTTTCTAAGCCTAAATATGCAGTGCTGGTGGTAAAATCTATAGACTAAAGGAAACATCCTGAAAAACAGAAGGGAAGTAGCCACTGACCACAGGTCCAGTAGATCTGTCTGAGAACTAGTGTGGCTGCTGACATAGTAATAGAGTCACAGAGCTAGCAGGGCATGTGAGACTTCTCAAAGGATCTTGCAACTCTTGAGAAGTATTTTTTTTGAGACCTACATAGATCTAGGATCATATTTTTGTGGCTTTCTTATGAACTGTGCTGGTCAAGTTCTAAGATCAATCACTAAGGTATACAGTTTCCCTCAGAAGCCAGTTGGTATCTGCAAGAGATTCACATTGAAAATGGTTATTTAGATAAGAAACCAAAAGAGGAAAGATAAAAAATTCTAAAGCTGATATTATTTCATTATTTCTACTGCTTCCTTTGAAGAAATTATTCATATTATATCCTGGTTTATTAATGCATTCCTATGAAAAATCAGATGCTGAAGTTATCTGGCTAAAGCAGTTTTAAATTATCAGGAGTCTCAATGTAGAATTCCCTAGAGCATAAAGTGTACATCTGACATTTTAGTAAAAGAAAAACCCCCTAACCAATTAGCATATTTACTTTTCTGGCTGTATACAGATGACTTGGAGTCTACCATAAATAAAAATACTCAAGCATTTATGATTTGTTCCTTTCTGGAACGTGGTCCTCGACAATTATCTCTTATCTCTAAGATTTCCTCATATTTGTATAATTATTAATGCTTTGGTTTTATGTTTTAGGAAATAAATTTAAAAGGTCTTTTTGGCTATTTTCCGAGTCTTTGCTGAGTCTTCCACAAATCATTTAATGTACAATACAGGCCTAAATTGAAGACCTGAGCAATAATGAAAGGAGAAAATTCCTTGTAAGTTCCTAAAAATTATAGATTACTTTATAAATCTGTGTCATACACAAAGCAGCACACAGAACATATAGGTATTACTATGAACACACAGGTGTATACAGTTGGTCTTTTTCAAATCTACTTTGGAAGATATATTTCTCTTCTTTACTATGCCTACTCATATTTCACGTTAAGGAGATTGTTTTGACTCAAATGTTTGTTCTTGGACTATAATTCCTATGCTAACTCCAGTTTTCAAAATGAAGTAATTGTGCACTGGATATAGAATAAAATTGGAACTCAAGGGAAAAATTGTATAATACTAGCTTTACACACAGCTTAAAATAATAGTAATTCATCAGACTTCATAGTGACCTCAAAACTACCCATTATATAGGCATTATATATAAAAGAAGATTCAGATATGAATCCTGTCATTGAGATGTTCTTCTCTTTCTACTTACGAAACACTTTAAGATGTTCTTCTCTTTCTACTTAAGAAAAACTGATCTAAAGAATTATGTGTGTGTTTACACACAAATACATTATAAAGCATATAATTTATGAATAAAATATAGAATTTATTATACATCCTACCCATATACAACTTCAGTATGAGTTGTTAATTCTGTCAAAATCCACGGTTTTATAATAACATAATAATAAATCATAACAGATGAATACATGATTAGTATCTAATTTAGCAAAGGAAGTTTCCATGTTATTGCTGAACATGTATGGCTGGCCTGAAACTACACTGACAGAATGAAAGAGAAATCTCAAATATGTTTACCAGAACTTTAATGTTAGCAATATGAGCAACTTTTTTTTTAAATTAAGAAATAGTTGTCACAACTTGGAAGAATATTTCAACAGTCTGTCCTATTCAGCCTAGAGATAAAACACACACTTTCAATTAAATCTTCATGAATAACATTTTCTCCATAGCTTTCTGCAGGGGAGATAATGAATGAAACGAAGAGTCAAATCTCAGCTGTTAGCATTTGCTATCCGTGACACAAAGGCACCAGGTCACAAAATTTGGAACATTTCCAAGGCATCCTGGGAGGCAGTGTGAGCAGCTGTAGCACACCACTGCAAGGCCTGCAAGAAGATCAACAGTGTACAAACAACTGACACAGCAGTGGAAAGAGCCCCAACAGAGTATGCCATAGGTGCTATGGGAGCACAAGAGAAAGCCTATACCTGAGAGTCTCATGGAGAAATTTGAGGGGACCTTTAGCCTAGGACAAGTGTTTGAAGAAAACTCAATATTTTCCAGGTAGAAAAGCCAGTGAAATGAGAGCATTCCTTTTCAAGGTGTAGCATGTATGAATGAATAGTATCATGACCTGCAATAATAATACTGTGCATCGTGACCTGCAATGATAATACTGTGATCTCTGAATCAGGAAACAGCAGGGATCCACACTAATGAAATCCACGAGGGTCAGTCTGAAGTGTTTCCTAAACCATTGCAATGGTCTATCCGTATCCTGTAGGAAAGGATTCATTTGAAAGGGCTCATGTAGTAGGATGACAAAAGATTTGCATTCTGTTATATTTATAAAACTAAAGATATCCTAGGTCTTTTGGGAATCAAATCCATTGTATATCAGCTATTTTTTTGAACTTGCTATTGATAGTTACTGTGAAGTTCCTGAATAATAACACTAACATCTATGACTATATTTTTTCTTTTTGGTTTTGTTGATTTGGTATTATTATTAATGTACCTTGACATTTTTCACCAAACACTTCCTATTATATACAGAGATTTGTGAAGACTCTGGCTGATGATATTTTCTTATAAAGAATATGAAGGGTTACTGTGGCAGCCAGTTAGAATACAAGGAGGAAACCCTGACACCATTCAGAGTTGGTTTAAGGCAATTAGGTATATAGAATTTGAAACTTTAATAGTTAAATTTGATATATTAGTTCTCACAGTCAGTATTATGTAGAGTACAGCTGAAGTAATCACCATTGTATGCTGCATCTACAGAGAAAAAAAGCTTAATCTACACCATGCTCTACATGAAGATGATGTTACAAGCCTCATATTCCTCTAGGAAATGAAAGTGCAAACATCAAAAGCAATAAATATAATCATATTATACGGGAAGGTCTTATCCTACAAAACATCAGTCAAAATTTATCAAAATATATTGATATAATATTTATCAAAATATATTGTATAATCCCCATGCCAAATGTTCTTGTTTGTTTATTTTCAGACTGACCTGTAAAAATTTCTGGCTTTATTCTTGTGCATATTAATAACCACAGATGTAAAATCTAAAAATATGACAAGAATAGAAATAGAGCCAGTATATTAAGCAGCTTTGAGATATGTTTTTCAAATCAGTAAATCAATACTAATTCATAGAAGCAAAGAGTCTGAAGATTTCTTCTGAGTCTGAAAAAGGAGGAGGGCAGGGTGGTTAATGAATATTGAGTTAAAAGACAGGAGAGAGAACATCTGGTGTGACACACTGTATTTTTTCAAAAGTTAGAAGGAAGAGTTTAAAATACTTTTATCACAAAGATATGATAAATGCTTGAGGAGCAAGATATATTTACCCAGATTTGAATATACAAAAAATCTACCCATAACACAATACCACATAGTGCCCCATAAATATGTACATTTTTTAGCATGTGAAGATTTTATGTTAAGTAAAAGATAAATTTAAAACAGGAAAAATTAATCCTCACACAAAATAGTTCACTACATATAGAAAACAAAAAGTTTCCAAAATATTGTATTATATCATTAACAGCTGGGTGTTTTTTTTTTCAATTGGTAATTGAATTTGAATTTGCCTATTTTGAAAGTTAAACTGGACCATGAGGGCCATTTTTGTAGGTCAAAATGGTCAAATGTTGGCCATTCCCTAACATCAATCTATCATTAATATTAAGAAATATAAAAAGGACAATTTTCTTTCAACTGAAGAGAAGTGAAGATGTTTTGCATTGCTAGGAAGTTTCTGTGGCTTCCAGAAGAAAATCATTTAGAAATTTAAAGATATGAAAAGTCATCCTGCCTCTGTTATACACCATTTTCTCTGAAGACTTTAAAATTTTAACAAGCCTTGGTGACAGATTTAGCATTTGATCATTGTCCTCAGTTGGGATTTTATTTTCTGTAAAACGTCTGTGAGTATTTAAAGAAATACATAAATAAGATAAAATGATGTGAAATTTCTACAATAAGAAGAGGCAAGGAAAACAAAGTCAAAAAAAAATCAATAATAATCAAAAACACCAAACATTCTAGAGTTAATTTAATTTTGATGGCGAGGATCATAAATTTGTCCCAAATCCTGAATGCAAAGTACAGAAGCAGTTTGCAAATGCTGACCTTTAATATTACTGAATATAATTAATAGGCCTGATAGCACCTTGGCATTTAACTTTCTTTATGAAGTATGGTTAATTCTTACAAACAAGTTCCTTTCTAAGCTTAATTATTTAAATAATAAAATGCAAAGAATGTCTACTGCATATATGATCTTTTGGTGGTAGTTCAATTTGTAAAATATATTATGAAATAGTATTAAAATATAAAGTCCACACAAAATGCCAATATTATGAAAGTCAATATTTCCTTAAGATGTAAGGACAAGGACTACTCAGGACAAGTATTTGCTGAACAGTGTGTTATTTATATATTTTATTGTGTTTCTTCCTACACTTTTATTACACATTCTGCTTTTCATCTTGTATAGGTGAGTTTCTTATAAAATATAAGATTATAATGTTGTCTTCCATGGCTTTTTCCCCTGAAAGAATGCCTGCCTTTTAGAGATGACCAGCTGATTTGGAAAGTAGGGGATGGATATGTTCAAATGTGTAGCTTTTGGTGCTGAGCGGGAGGTCAGCTCTCACTGTGTAGGTCATTATGTGGTAAAAACTATCCAAAGAGTAAATGGTTTACACCATTAGTGAGGAGTCACTGTACCTAACAGTTTAGTTCTTCTCACGAGGCGATGCTTACATTTTCAGTTTTCTGTAGAAATCAGTGCATAAATCCTACGAAATACCAACGTGTGCAACATCATTGCCTCTGTGTAGACTGCAGCAACTAAATCACTTCCCAATACATATGTACAGGCAATATAATAGCTACATGCTAAACATTTCTGAAATACACTTTTTTGAGAAAGGAAAAGTTTCTGAGATCTGGGTGTGATGGGAGGACCTATGAAATCCCAGCACTCTGGAAAGCTGAGGCAGAAATATCGCAAGTTCAAGGCCATCTTGAGCAACTTGGCAAAACTGATCTTAAAATTTAGAAAAAAGGCTGATGATATAGCTCAGTGTGAAAGCCCTGGGTTCACACCCTAGTAATGCAAAAACCAAACCAAACCAAAACAAAATATCATGGAGTAAGAGCCCATTAGGAAATATCCTTGCTAGAATTCAAATTCAGTTTTATGGCAACCAGTATTTAATCTCAAAAAAGAAAAACAAAAGGCTTAACATCAATAATGGCAAAATATAATCTCATAGGTGTTTTAAAATAATAATTATAACAACAACAATAGTTGGAGGTTTTTGCTATTAAACATTATGAAAAATTAAAAAAATTTGAGTTAATAATTTTGTGAATATGTTATATATAGAATATCAGCCTTAAAAGAGAAGAAAATTTGTCATTTGTGACAACATGGATACATATGGAGGACATTATGTCACGTGAAGTAAATTAAGAACAAAAACCATGTTTTCCCTTACATTAAAAATATAAATAATTGAATCTGTAGAAGAAGTGGTTACTGAGGCTCTTAGATGGGAAGAATCAGGAGACAATGATGAAATAAGACAGAATCTCAATTAGGAGTGTGGATGTTTTTAACTTTGTTGTACAGTATGGTAAGCACAGTTAATAAGTACTGTACATTTCAAATTTTCTCACCATAAAAATTGCTAAGTATTAGGGATAAAAGATATGGTAACTATTCCATGTTGTTCATAAATCATAATGTTAGGGCTGGGGATTTAGCTCAGCGGCATAAGCACCTGCCTTGCAAGCAGGCGGTCGTGAGTTCGATCCCTGGTACTGATAAAAATGAAAAAGACAAAAAAAAAATAAATCATAATGTCACTTTGTATTCCATAAATTTCAAGGATTATAGAGTGTCAATTTATAGTAAAAAGAGTAATGTATCTTTAAGTTGACATAAAATTAGATGAAAACATAAACTGCCATAACCCTGAAAAGTCTACATTGCTTCTTCTTTTGTTTAATTTTTTTTTAAATTTTATTCAAGGAGAAAAAAGAAAAAAAAAACAGAAAAAGGGTACAAGTTATACAGAATTTCAGAAAAAATAAACAGTAAGAAATCACTAGTTAATAGATTGCGTATTGTCATCTTAGAAATAGTTGTGCAAGTTACAAAATTAAAGCATATAGAGTAGACATTCAAACAGTGAGACTGTAAACAGTTCTGTTCAATGATCCAACAAAACTCAGTAATATGGTTATCTATCTTATACACTTAAATGTACATGCAGTTATGTCCTTTAGACATAGTCATGTCCTTTTCCTCTCTTTTGTACAATGACAATTACACATTTTGGGTTTTATTACTCCCACAGTTCTTATTACTTTTTTTTGAAGAGAGTAAAACCAAATGTGACATAACAGGACAGAGTCAGTCAAATCAAAAGGATGGACATAATATATAATATAAAAACAAAATACAAGGTGATCAACAATGGTTACCATAATGCCTCTTGTTATCTTAAAAAGAATTACCTATATCATCAGTTATAATAAAATTGAACAAAACAGTAAAGAACAAAACCAGTAAAACCAAAACATTGGAGACATTAGAGGTCTTCAAAAGAAGATAATAGTCAACCAGAATGGGCATCATAATGAATCTTATTGTCTTCACAGTTGTTGCCTATACTTTCCTTGGTACTATCAAGCAAAACAGAATAGAGGAAAGTCAGTCAAAACAAGATGGTGAGAGCAATACAGGGTTTCAAATCTAGTTAATAGGAAATTAAAGTGAGTTACTATAATATATCCTATTTTTTATTTATTTTTCCCTTAATTAAAAGGATACAAATGAAAAAGTAAATAATAAAAAAAGGAGATTGAGATAAAAGAGGGCATAACAACAAAACAGCACAGATCAAAACATAACCTTTTAAGCAAAGTAGTGTTTAATTTGAACATTAGGTGATCACATGATAAAATGTACCTTTAATTTTACTCTTTGCAGTATTTAATTATTCTGCCTTCTTTTTGTCTCCTACATTTCTGTAGTATTTTACCCAAGGAGACTGGCAGCCTATAAACCTTTTTGCATAATTAGCAATAAGCATTATCAGTTGTGAAATAAATATGCTTGCCAAATATATATTTTTAGTGAAGCTTTCTGGTTTCTGCTGAATAGTAACATGTTCTACCATAATAGTTTCATATCTGCTTCCCTTTATTAGAAAGAATAGAAATTAATCTCCAAAGTTTTACAAGTTTCAAAGCCAATCTATTTCTGTGGATCCAAAATGTTCAGTGTGATTTAGGGTTCCATGAAGGTGATTCTAATTCACAAATAGTCATATTAATTTTCTGTTAAAAAGAAAACTATATAATAAAAAAGTGCATCATTAACTATAGACTAATACAAATAAAATTTGGTGCTTGGTGGGAACATTGGAAGCTTGGGTAATTAGAGAATGCCCAGGCAATGATTAAAGTTAGAATTCCTGGGACATTTTAGTTATTTTTCCTATTCTGTTATGAATGGCTATTAACTTTGCATTTTTTGAAAAGATTCAGCTGTCAATAGATTTCCTCTACTCCCATTTTTATAATGCCTTTCTAGAAATTAGACAACAATATGTTCAATTCAGTTAATGAACAGAATTATAACTAATGAAACTAAAAGTTTACAGTAATGGATTCATTTTAAATGTGTTAATGCTTAATGGGCTTCACATTGTACTGCAAGCCACAGAACAGCATCCACAGCAAAGGCTTAAAGTTAGTTGTGTATCTCTAAGTCTTTCTGACTCATTCAAGTCATGAAGACAGATAAGATTGGAAATGCTATCAAAACAGAACAGGATCAAGTTTTAGAAAACAATGCACATTTTGCACATCAAGTACCTAAAGGTTAAAATGAACACAAAGGAATTTGCATATTTTAATATATTAGTAACCATAGGAGTCTACCAAGCTGGTCACCCTGGAAGAGAGTCTTTTGAAAGGTCTTTCTACTCCAGTTTCCTATACTTGTAGTTACTTGATGTTGTTGCATTTTATATTGCTATTTTAGGCTGTAAGAAACCAAAATCTAAAATACTGTTGACATTATCAGAGCTGATCTGATTCAAATGATCTCATTCAATCTGAAAGTGGCAGAGAATGAATTAGGAAACAAATTTTAAAACTGAACACCACCTAATGACTTCTGCACACTTTTTGGTCTTTCATGTTAGAAGTTGAAAAGGGATTTTCCGTCTTGTAAAACAAAAGCATGAAAGCATGATGTATCTATTTAATATTTTTCAGTTTTTACTCCTTAAATATTTCAGTTCTGATCTTTGATAACATTTTTTCAATTAGAAAGCAATTTAAGAACCTATCACTTGTTAGTAAATAAGACGTTTTATATTTTTTCATACAATGATCACTTTCTAATAAATTATGCATATGAAAATGAAATAACTAACCCACTTATATAATCTTCATTTTTATGGCAGTTATTTCTCTGTAATATGGAACAAAAGCAACAAAGACTCTTTTATATCCTGAGAAGATAGCATTTCTAATATTTTCTGGACTATTAGAAATATATTAAAATATGATAATGTACTTGTATTCATCTTTAACCTTTTGGCAATAATATACGTGAAAAGCCAGAATCATTGTTTAAAACTTTATCCTGTTCTTAGTTACAACAAAGTTACCAGTTTTATTTTCGGGGAATGTTGTTTTGCAGTGCTGATTGCAAGTTCAGGTTAACTTTTTGTTTTTTAAATATTAAGAGTATTTTCTCTTGTTTCAACAGGTAGGGGCCTCATTGGTAAATCAGATTTAGTTCTCCTTTTTAATACTCTATTTTTAAGTTACCCTGTTCTACTCTAGCCAGGGTCTTTTAAAAAAATACCTTTTCTTTTTCTTTTTAAAAAATGATATCCCAGGCCCTAGTTGGAGCATGGCATTCACGGCCATCCTGGAAGCTGGCAATCTGAGCAGGGTGGAAATAGACACAGCACACATCATCATCGCCCAACCTGACCCACATTCATTTAAGTTTCACATGAGATTTAAAAAAAATAATTCCCAAACCAGGTGTGGTGGCACACACTGATAGTCTCAGCACTCCAGAGGCTGAGGCAAGAGGACTACCACAAGTTTGAGGCCACCCTGGGTTACATAGTGAGTTCAAGACCAGCCTGAACTGCATAGTGAGACCCTGTCTTTAAAAAATCCAGTGAAAAATGTTTCAAATATTTTGGTGGACCACAGCCTGCTATATTTAACATCTTTATGTGTAACTAGCAAATGTAAGGTATTTGGGCTTTGCCATATAGGAACTCAAATTCCCATCAAAGAGAAATTGAAACAACTACATTATTCTACAAGTGGTTCACTTTCCATGCAGTAACTGATTTCTCCCAGACCTGCCACTGCCACCCCACTTGCTGTGTTGGTTCCTGTTAAAATCCTGCTGCGTCAGCGGCTGGACCTCACAGAAGCCAGCAGCGGCTGCCGCTTGGTCTCCGTGTGGTGGGGATGTTTTCCATGTCTTCTCACAGTCACTTGAAGCTGAGGACCGAAATGTGGCTACTGTGACCCAGGAACCAAACCTTTAATTTTCTATGTTAATTTATTTAATTTTAAATTTAAGCAGCTGCTGGGGGTTACTGGACACCGTGGACGTGGGGGCATGAGTGAACAGAGGCAGGGGACAGCAGGTGACTGAGCAGGGAGTTTTAAAGGACTGTGTTCTTCCTCAGATCAAACCCAGCCTTAGAAGGAGAAAAAGGCAAAGGTCTTTGATTTTATAAATGCCACAAGAATGGAAAAGTGATCTTTTTTGTGAATTCTGCCATCCATTCAACCATATTTTCCTGTTCTTTGTGCTTTTGGGTGATTTGGCTTTTCAGTAACTTAGGTGGACTGTGGGAACTTTAAGGAAATATTCTATATGGCACTTTCACAGGAGCATTCAAAAATAAAATCAAGAAAACAATGGTCTAATAATGATCTTTGTCAGTTCTGAGAACATTTCAATGTACAAACATCTAGAAGACAGTTTGAGGGTAACATTTCTTAACTCCGCATTTATTGTAATCATTGTAAAGATTCCACAGCAGATGAGAAAAGAATAGAACCATATACCCAAATCTTTAATGAAGTTAACACTTCCATTTTAAGGCAAGATCTTATGTTTTCAGGGCTGCTATACTCCTTTACATATTGGCAGAGTGACCTCTAGGTTTTATGTCTGAGTGACTGCTTGCGTTTAGCACTTCCATAGCTCATGAGGAAGAGTTATTTTTAAGATTATAGGTTTGCTGTATGGAACAGGTTTGAAAGCACCAGATTCACTTAATTGTGATGCTGGGCATGTTTAAAGCAAGAGCAGCATAAACACAACATTCTGGTGGTAAGGAGTATTTTAAAGAAAGAAAGATGACAAGGGAGACTGCGGAGAACAGCAAAGGAGACAAAACCTAATTTTTTAATAGGTTATGATATGCTTAAGTCTAAACAGGCTCCCTTTAATATGGTGATGAGTGGGAACTAAAGTAAGATAAGAATGTTAGTGATGAAACAAAAACTCAGGGCGGTTGAGTGGGGGTTGCCTGTGGAGTCTGGGCCCCTCTGTCCTCTGCGTGGATGAGGATCCTTCCATCCACACAGCTGGCAGTGGAGCAGCCTGCTGAGCGCTGCCCTGGCTCTCTTCACTACCATGTTCCTGGTTCCCAGGCAGTGGCTCCGTCAGTATGGCCACTGATGCCCAAGTGCTCTTCGGATTCTCTGTTTACCACCTCATCTCACTTTTAGGGACGCAATCAAGTGTTTCCGGAAAAATCCATCTTACAACCCCGTGCTCCAATATTTTTTTCATTTTCCTCCATCACATTTTGCTGGCTTACCACAGAGTGACTGCCTCGTTTACTCATTTGTGACCAACAGAAAGAAGAACTCAGAGGCTATAAATCATCACATGGATAGTCACATTTGACAAATGTTTTACCTCATTCCAAAGCTGAATTCTCTTGTTTGGATTTTTATCTTAAGTGTCCTGCACACAGTGTAGTAGTATGTTTCTATCAAGAGCAAAGTATACAATGACAGCAATTACTATGTTATTACTATTATTATCATATAACACCCTTAATACAAATGTGTAACTTGCATCACATCATGGGATAGTAAAAGAATCCTGAGTGGCATCTTGTGGGATCTGTGCTTAACACTTAAAACAGATTCTTCTGTTCACTGTTAGGAGGCTTATACTTTTATTAACCCCATTTTACAACTGAGAATAATGTATTTTTTAAAAACAATTTATACTCGATTTTGGAGCTGCTGCATTTACTAACGATCTCAAATGCTAATTACAACGTAAAGGGTAACATATCGTTTTTGATCATCTGAGTCCTAGACGGTAGGGGGAGGTGGCAGAGGTTAAAGCATTCAGGACAGAAACAGTAAGGACAGGAACTGAAACAACTGCCCAAGGTTTCATACACAGAAAGGTTGCTTTATTGCAGGGGCACAGATCCAATGGGATGAGGAGGAGAAAGATGCTCAGAGAAGTGAAGAAAAGGCATCAGTTAAGTGATACGAGGCTGAACTCTACGATGAGAGTCACTCTCAGAGCCCTTCATGCGTTTGATAAGTTAATGTACGATCTCAATGCTAAGTGGTGCTACATATCCTCTGGCCAAGTAGGAAACAGGTGCTATCTCCATTTCAGATTGGTGTGCGGATGGATGGGAGGTTAGGTAGTTGGTGGATTAGTTTGTTAGAGTGACCACAATGGAATACAGACAGGACCGTGCCAAGGGTCGACATTCATGTTCTCACCACTCTAGCACCAAGTGATCCAAGGTGCTGTAACAACAGACTTGCCTCCTCCAGACACCTCTCATGGCTCAAAAATAGTGTCTCTTTCACTATCTTTACATAGTCTTTCCTCTGGGTGTATAGTTCTCTGCCTCCTAATCACCCTTTCTTATAAGAACACCAATCATATTGATTTGGGACCCTAACTAGGAATCCCATTATGAATGAATTAATTTTTTAAAGGCACTATCTCCAAATGCCACCACATAATGAGGGCTGGGTGGCTGAGACCCAGTTCTGCCCGTACAGGAAGACAGGCACTACACAGCACAGGAAAGTATGGGATTCCACTTCCTGGCACAGGTCTTAAGAGGCAGTCTGGCCAATCCTGGTTAGGTTGCTGTGGATTAGATTCCCATCAAAACTTGAATTTTACTTGGATTATTCTGCAACATAATAGTTTGTTTTCCCTTTTTATAGGTAAGACGAATAAGCTAGACAGAGTTTAGGTAACGTGCTCAAGATCTTACAGATTCCTAAATAGCGGATGCAGGAATTTACTTTATCTCACACTAAAGCCCAGCTGTTTTTAATGACATAATGCTAATATATTTACTTTTCTTTAAGCTAAAATACCCAACATAATTAAAACTAAAGTACAAAATGGTATGCTATTCAATTACAATATATTGAAACTTACATTCCATTAGAGTTTGCTAATATTTGATTAGATTTTCATAATAGATTTGAACAAACTGAAAACTTATTTTACCAGATAAACACTAGGTATATTGAGAGCCTGAAGTATGCACAATTCTAGTGATTGTTAAAAAAAAAAAAAAAAAAAAAAAACTAGGACAAAAATCTGTCAAATGGAGGTCCCATTCTAGTTTGTTTGAGATGGAGACAGAGAGTAAATAAAATGACTAAACTGAGTATAGGTTAATCTATATGGAATAGATATTATGGAAAAATAAGTATAACCAAATTTTGGCATGGGGTAGAGTATGTAAATTTAAATAATATAGTCAGGTAAGTTTTCCTGAAAGGTTGAAATTTATAGTATTATCTGCATGAGAGGATATGTTCTGGATTAAAAAAAAAAAAACAATTTAAATAGAACACTTGCAGATTTCCGAGGGAACACAAACTCTTAGTAAAATTTCTTGGGATATTTTATTCCTGAACAGGACTGCACTGGATTTAGTAATTCACAAAGCAGAGAGAAGAGGAACATCAGCAATAAAATGAACACAGCGTTCCTCCCTGCCCTCCCTTTGCTCTCTGTCTGTCCCTCTGTCTGTCTGTCCTTCCCCGCCAGCCCCTCGTCCCTTCCATTCTCTCCTGTGCTTCCCTTGCTCACCTCTCTGTGTCTTTAGGGCTCCTCCTTGGGCAGGGCACAGGGCTGTACCCATAGATGCCTTGCAGTCACATTATCTGTAGGCTGTCTTAAGGGGGACAAAAGCTTTTTCTCACTCTCAGTTTTGAAATTCTCAAAGGAAGTCACTCATTCCCGCTGTACCCCTCTGTGGCTTGGGGATGATGGGACATGGCTTGAATGATTCCTTACCAACAACCATATATGCACAGACAGAAAGGTATGGTCAATTTTGGATGGATAAACTCAACCATATATACACAGACGAAAAGGTGTGGTCAATTCCAGATGGATAAATAGACACAAAATAGACACAGACACCTTTCTTAAAGCAGAGAAAGAATCTCAGTCTCAGTCAGTTCTGCGGAGTTAGCCATATTTTGCTCATACTTCTGCGGTGCTGAAATTTTTATTTTTTTCTGGCAGACTTGATGAGAATAAGTGACCATTACTGGGCAAAACTCCTGATTCTCTGTGAGGTAAGGTACAAGTCTGAGAACCAGGAGCTACAAATCTGAAAATGTTAGAGACAGAAAAGGGAAGATTTCATAAAAGCCCCAAAGTGATTCTGTAAGAGTAAGCATTATGTCCCAGGATTCTTGGGGTCACCTTCCTTTTCGATGCTGTGGCTTTTTAAAAAAACTTTGTTCATAGCTTTTACGAATTTTGTAACTGGTCCTTGAAGAAAATGCAGTATTGAGTATAAAGTCTACTTCCTCATTGTGGAATAGATGCCAAACTAGGAAGAATTGTAAAGAAAAAAGTTGTGAATGCACAAAGAAATCTGGGGATAAAAAAGCAGGAATTCAGGGACATTATGCTTCAGCTACACTTTTGAAGACTAATGTGATGTTGCAGTATTTTTTGGTCAATAGGGTTAGTGGATAGAACATTTTAAATATTATTATTTTCTAACAAAATTTCAGTAAGATTTTGATATCAACACCATATTTATCTACAAAATTTAACAAAATGGCTGTTTGAGCACAAATTATGTACTTAGCTGCTTTACATATAACAAATCTGTATGTTAAAGAATTATTTTCAGGTACTCTTATCTGAACAGTTTGATGGTTATGTTATCTTAAGTACAGGATAGTATTTTTGTGTTTAAAAATGTACTAAAATAGAACATCACTAGGGATTAGCTAGAAAGAATATTTTAAAGAAATGCTTTCAAGGTTAGGTATCAAGGTGAAATCTTTAATAGATAAAATTTCATGTAACCTCACATTCTTATTTAATTGGTCCATATTAGAGATTGAACATTGGTAAATTCCTAAAGGTCTCCAAGGTGTAGAAATAAACACCCAGCTTTAGTAGTCATTACTATGGTGTTTTATTCGGTTTAGATTATAGAGGTAAGTTATTAATGAGATTAAGAAGTCACCAAAACTGGTTTACAAAAAACCACAGCATTTTAAAATGAATCTCATGATAGTTACATTTTTTAAATATAGGCAGCTCTTAAGGTAATCATCTTGAATATGCACATAAAATTTAGTAGATGCTTTAAAAAATGTACAAAGTGTGATTGCAATGTACCAAATATTTAGATATTATTTTTTTTACAGTAAAAGATGCATTTGAACCCATTTATTCCATCTTTCTTGCATGCATGTTAAGGTCGTCTCAGAAGGCGTCTTTCATGAGTGTCTTTAGTTGCCCTGTCCTGGTTGTCTCGATGTCCAGAATCAATTCAAAATATTTTTTTCATGGTCATTGTGACTGTGGGGAACAGCCAGAATTCTCATAGTGCCAGACCCAGGGAAAAAGCCAAAGATACTGCAGTGTTTTAAGAAGGCCGCCTTTCTGTTGGATGGCACTGGGCGGCAGTGTTCCCCGCATCTTTCAACACACCTCATGAGGACACTGATGAGAGAGTACTTCCAGAACAGCTTCAGACTTCAGAAAGAGGCAGGAATATGCTCAGAAGTGGAATAGCTGGGTTGAATGGGACTTCCAATCCCAGCTATCCTGTCTTGTTATGTTTGCTACTATAGTGTATGAAGGTATACTCAAATATTTCAAGGAAAGAGACACTATGGTAGCTACTGTTAGGTCAGGTTGCCTTATGGTGAAACGCTATGTTGCTTAAATTGTTCTGTTCTGACCTGTGTTGTTATGTCCTCTTTTATCTTAACCTTTTTTTAAAATAAAAAAATTAGAAAAAAAAGAGAAAGAGGCAGGAACATGGAGATAAGTATATTTAATGTGAAGAGTATTTAGACGGGGTGTTAATGTCAACATAACACTTAAATGCATTTTTAAAATTAAACATAAACTATATTTTGATCATATCTCATATCATAATACTTAATTATCTGAATGTAGTGTGCACCCAATAAAGACTTATTGGCTCAGTACGAGGACTCAGAAATGACAAGTTCTATGATTTGGAAATGGTACTTGTTCTGAGACCTTTCACATGTTAGTTGCTTATGCAACATCTTGATTAATATAATGCACCTAGGGAGATTATTGGTGAGAGTTACACATTAATATATGTACAATCTTTACTATATCAATCTCATTGTCAACTAGCATTTTACCCTGTCTTTGACAGCTGAAGTGTATGCAATGGACCATTTTCTAAACCAGACACATAGTTTTGACAAGGATAACCAATTTTTAGGACTGAGGATTTAGCTCAGTGGCACAAGAACCTGCCTGGCAAGTGTGAGGTCGTGAGTTCAATTCCTGGTACTTTCCCTCAAGAAAGAATAATTGATTTATGAACGTACTAGCTGAATTAGGGAGTAATTTTCATTAAATATTTATAAAACACTGGCTATCTGTAAAAGGTGAAAGAGTTGTAAGATCTGAAGATAATCCAGAATATGGTTATTTGTGAGGTACATTATGAGTCTCCTGTGTTTCAAAGTTGATATATAACTTGTTCTGGATACCAGTCAGTGGCAAATAAGTCATATCTGGAAATGTTGACTAATGAAATAAACACCTATGAATTTTGCTGAAATATAAAAATAATAGTTTAGTTCAAGGTAAAGTGAATATTTTCCAACTATACAATTTGACATCAGTATGCACAAGCATCTTATATAGGTGTGTACTAATGGGAGTATTACCACAACCAAGATGAACATATCCATTATTCTCTAAGATTTTCCCATGCCACTTTATAATTCCTCTCTCTCCCCCTTCACCCCAGATTTGATGCCCAGACCACCACACATCTGCTGTCTGCTGCTAATCAGTATTTTCGAGAATTTTCAATAAATGAAAAAGTACAGTGTGTGCTAATTTTCACCTACTTCCTTTCACTTAATATCATTTTTTGAGTGGCACTCATCTTTCAGATTTTATCAATGCTTTTTTATTGTTGGGTAATATGCTACAGTATGATTTGCTTTATCCATTAACATGTTCCACATACACTTGAAAAGAATGTTTGCGGCTACTGGGTGACATTCTAGAAAAGTTAGATAGGCTAAGTTGGTAGTATTATTCAAGTCTTCACAAATTTGAGGCCATCCTGGGGTACATAGTAGTGTCAGGAAAGTCTGGACTACATAGAGAGATCCTATGTCAAACAATCAAAAAACAAAAATAAGTTTTCTATTCTTTGATAATTTATTTTCTGTTTAATTATTTACAGAGTTCGTTGAAACTCTCACTACAATTGTTGATTTAGCCAATTCTCATTGAAAATCTATCAATTTTTGCTTGAAGTACTTGAAGATTTCTCATTATGAGTTTAAATATTTATGATTATTGTGTTTTGTGATGATTAATTGACTCATACAAAGCATTTTATTTACTCTTGTATGTTTTGTTGTGAATGTTATTTTTATACAGAATAGTCATTCCAACTTTCTGTAAATAGATTTCTATTAAATGTGATTTAATATCATAAAGTTCACATGCTTAAAGTATGTATTTTAAGAATACTGGCAGTCACGTAACCAAAATCTAAATTTTGAGTATTTTTACATTCTCTTCTGAGGCTTGTAACAACTAGCAATTTCTTTCCATCCACTACTTTCACTTCTGCTACAACCTCCCACATGGTTAAGGTAAAACTAACCTAATTTGTGTCTCTAGATTTCCCTATTCTAGAAATTGATTATTGGGACCAGACAGTATATGGTCTTTTGTAACTGATTTCTTTCATTTAGTATAATGTTTCTGAGGATTATCCATTCTGTAACATAGATGAATATGCTATTCTTTTATTGCCAAATGACATCTTGTTGTATAGATATGAAGATGTATTTTGTTTATCTATCCATCAGGTGATATTGTATGGACTGTTTCCACTTGTTGTTTAAATGAATAATGCTGCTTCATGTATTCAGGTACAAGTTTTTGTGTGGACATGTTTTCATTTTTCTTGGGTATATATCAATGGATGAATTTTCTAAATCATTTGATTAACATACACTTAGCATTTTGTGAAAGTTTCAACCTAATTTTCAAAGTGGACGTTTCATTTTACATTGCCACAAGTAAAGTAGAAGAGTCTCAATTTTTTCATTTTGTTCACTCCCTCATCAATTTTCTTTTGCTTGGTGATAGAATCATGTATGTATGTCATGGCTGGAACCTAAGGAGTCTCCCAGATGTCTTATGTTCAGAGGTGGGGTTTCTGGAAGGTGACTGGACCGTGGGGATTCTACAGTCATCTCTACATGGGCTGGATCTTCTGCTTTGATACGTGGGAAGACTGATTTTAACATTTGGACCTCATGGGAAAGAAGAGTTGTTGAAAAGTCCATAATGCTGCAATTGAGAAAAAAGGAACAGAGCTAAGTAAAGATAGTGCTTCTTGTTGGAAGTACCAGTCTCCATAGAAGAGCTAGAAAATGTTAAACGTTTGATAAAAGAGGTCACTAGAGGAATATCCCAAGAGCTAGACGGTGTCTATAATAGAGGAAACTAGAGACATGTTCTCATCGGTAAAGCAAATGATGTTAGAAAGTTAAAGAGCTATGTCATTGACATTGGTCACAAAATAAATTGCTGAATTCAATATAAAACAAGAGAAATTCTCACAAAATGCAGAGAAAAGCACTAAAGAAACCAAGATAAAAAGGAGGGAGAAAGAGATATATTCAGAGATACGATGTACAGCTAAAAGAATACCTGAAATAGAGGTGAAAACAATGAAACTGAAACAAGGAATTAATCAAAGAAAAGTTTCTAGAGTTATAGAAAGAAGTAGGCCTACAAATGAAGTCTCACAAGATATCTTTAAAATACAATAGAAAAACATCTCTAGACATATCCTTGTGAGGTTTTAAATTTTAAGGAAAAAGAAAGAAATTTGTAAGTGTCCAGGCAGAGAAAGCAGGATACTTATAAAGAGGAAAATGTCACGCTGATGTCAAATTTTTCTCTTATAATTTTAAATGCCAGAAGACAATAAAACATCTACAGAGTTTAAAGAAAAATAAATTTGAAACTAAATGCAAAAATAGGTATTTAAGTCAATTTATCATTGAGTTGTGCACAAAAATACAATATACACTTTGCAACTTTCTAAATCTGAAAATAAGTAAAAAGTTAAAAAAAAGTAGTACAAGAGAAAACACCAAGAAAGTGTTAAAATTAGCATAAAAGGTATCAACAGAGGAAGAGATGAGTTACATTCATAAACTGGTTAAATGCTTAATTAATAAAATCCAAGGTGAGTAAAATAAAAGAAATTAACCTCTGACCTGAGATACTCATATTTGTGTAAAACAAAGGATGAAGAAGTTAAAAGGTTATAGACGCACTTCAGGTTACAGAAATGAAGAGCAGTTCTTCATTTCTATAACAGAAGTGAAAGGATATTACATGATATTTTACATTGAAGAAGCTTTTGACATATTCATATGTAAGATTATTGTTTACTATTGTGATATGGATGGTACTTTTATGGTTGTAAATCAATATAGATACACATATTTTAAATTACACTTAAAATTAAAGAATTTTATTCACTTAAAACATTGAATAATGCTTCAATTAAAAAGAAAAATGTAGAAGCAGGAATGGTGGTGCATATCTGTAATCTCAGGACTCAGGAGGCTGAGGCAGGAGGATCATTGCAAATTCAAGGTCAAACTTGCCCACAGAGGAAGATCCTGTCTCAACAACAACCACCACCAGAATAGATGTAGTAAAAACTGCTGGACTCAGACTTCAACAGTTACAGTTGCTGATAAACCAAGTAAATGGAAATTTAAGAAAAAATGTCAAGATATAAAGGATAGCTAAGCAGGTAAGAGGTGGCTGTGTGTAGGTGAAGACTGTATTACTTTGCTGCCTGGTTTGCATTCTTCAGATTACTTTTTCCAGTAATACTTTAGTATATTACAATAAAGCACAAATGCCCACATTGCATTAAAGGGTTGGAAAGCAATAAGATTAACACTGTAAAATCACATACTTTCAAAATATCATAAACCTCCCTGCAATATAGTGGGGGATTGACGCCCGGACCCCTTTGAGATGCCTGAATCTCTTACATAAAATAGCATATGATTTGCATGTCAACTAAACAAACATCCTCCTGTATACTTCAAATAATTTTAGATTAATTATAATACCTAATAAAACATACGTAAATGGGTAGTTAATAATGAAAACAAAATGTCTACACATATTCAGTACATACACAATTATCATTTTCCTGAATATTTTCAATCTGTGGTTGGTTGACTCCAAAGACAGGGGACCCAAGTAATTGGAGGGCTGAGTACATGATGGAAATGTACATGTGCCTGTGTAGTTTTCTTCCAGTGCTCCTTATTCCTTTGTGTAGACTGGACTTCACTGCGGTACAATCATATCTTTCGCTTGATGAACTGCCTTCCATACAGGTTCTAGTAGGAGTCTGTTGCTGATGAATTAGTTCAGTTTATGTATGTCTGAATAAGTACTGATTTCATCCTCATTTCTGAAAGTAGTTTTTAAAGATATAAAATTCCACACTAACAAGCTACTTTCCCTTTCCTTGCAGTTCTGTAAGAATTGCTTCATCATTTCTGGAGTACACCATTTCTTATAAGAAATCTTTGACAGGTATTACCCATTTCCTTTTAACCTTGTGTAAGTGGACTTTCATTTTCTGACTACATTTAAGGTTCTCTGAGTATTGGTGCTTTCATTATAAAGTTTTTCAGATCTGAGTTTAAATATGGAGAAATTTCAGCTGTCATTTTCAAATAGTTTTATGTCTCTCCTTTTTTACCCTCCTTTCTTGAAATTGGAATGGTACTATTCTTTTTTCTCTTTCTCTGTGGAAAGTTTCTATGGTTACATGTCAAAGTTCTAAAAAACTGATTTTTTTCGTGTCATGTCTCAATTGTCATTAATCCCACTTAGTTTACTTTTTACAGTACCCATTCTAGTTTTCTACTCTAAAAGTTGAATTCGTGTCTTTTTTATACATTCTATATGTCTACTTTGCAGTCAGAGAAACTAGAATATAGCTAAAACTGTTTTCATGTCCTTGTTTATTAGCTCTAACATCTGTATCAATTCTGGGCCAGTTTTGGTTAATTGATTCTTCTCTATTATATGTTCATGTTTTCCAACTTTGCATTTTTTTATTTTTTTGGGTGTAGTATATTGTGAGTTTTTCTTGAGTGTAAGATATACTTTTATGTTCATAATATTATTTTATTGAGTTACTATTTACTTATATGGAATTTTTTTTCTTTTCTAATACCTGTTAGGTGGAACCAGGGCAATGCTCAGTGTAGACCTCATAATTTTATGTACTCAGTGAAAGGTTTATTTATTTGTACCCTCATCAGCATCTCAGTGTTTTCAGTGATGTTCTCCAGTACCTTGTGACATCTGAGCACAAGTGTTCTTTCTCGGCTCATGTGAAAACTTGGTACTGTTACATCAGAAAACTTCAGAAAGTAAGTCATTTTTCTCACATGAGTGTATTCTTCACACACATACATCATGGTCAATATCCTGCAGATCCTATAATTCTCTATGTGCATCTCTCTTCAGTCTTGTATTCTCACAATTTGTTGTTCTCCTGGCTTCTCAGCTCTGTGTTCTCAGTTTGCGAGTCTACAATTGCTATATGAGTTCGTCCTCATTGCATCACAGCCTGAAAAAAATCACTCCAGGTGATGGGGCAGCTATAAAGCTCATCTCTCCTGGTCCCCGTCTCCCAGAGGTCATTGTGCTTACTAACAATGTCCAGGGGTTGCAAAACAATTGTTTCATGATTTGTGTTTTTTGATTTAAGTGAAAGTGTAAGTCCAATTCACATGTGCTGGAAGCATCTCTACTATCTGAGTTTTCATTTTAATGGAAATACACTTGGCACTCTCCTCTGCACTAGAGTTGCACTTTTGACATACATGTTTTTTGCAGGCTTCCAACTTTCTATCTGCCCATCCCCACTATGGCTTGCACTATTGTGTGTGTGTGTGTGTGTGTGTGTGTGTGTGTGTGTGTGTGTTTACATGTAGAAGTTCAAAAGATCGCACTCTTTCAAAGAATATAGTGAAAAATGTTTTAAAATCATCACTTTTTGTTTAAAAGAAAACAGTATTTTAAGCAGATACCCATTTACATGTACAGGTGAGCAACGTTGACCAGTGCAAAGGCTGCCTTCTCTGACTTCCTTCACAATGTGTAGCAAGAGCACTTAAACTTCGTACTGCCTTAGTCATGATTTTTCTTGGTTTCCTCTGTGTGTGTGTGTGTGTGTGTGCTTATCCCTTTGTGCTTATAAGAATAGGAAAGTTAAAATTTTATGCCCATTTTCTGTGTGTAATATATTTCTAAGTGCATATATGAAAGAGGTATCAATAGTAATTGTGAACTATCTTGCACCTCATCATTTAAAATATCATTGAACTATTAATAAAATGGATTTACTTTTCCTAATTCTTTTTCTAGAGTTTCCTTTCAATTAAGAAGCTTTGTTTTATCTTAAGTTTCACAGATACCAATGCCCCTGGAGATGCAGTCATAATCCCTAAGCCACTTTTTTCCAAGAGAAGTCTCATTCCTTGGTGAAGGTTGATCCTGGACCCGTACCTCTCACCATGTAATAAACTAAAATTCAAATGGATCAAAGGGATAAATATTAAGGCAGAAACACTTAATGTGCTGGAAGACAGAATAGGCAAAACTCTTGACAACATAGGTGTAGGCAAAGACTTTATAAACAAAATCTTACTGCACAGGAATTAACAAATAGTATCCCATCAAATTAAAAAGCTTTTCATAGCAAAAGAAACCACTAAGAGTGAAGAGACAACCTAAAGAACAGGAAAACAATTTTTCCATCTACTTCTCAGACAGAAGATTAATATCTAGAATACATAAAAAACTAAAAATACCCCAGACCTCAAATTTAAAGATCCAATCCAAATAGGGGATCTGAAATATACTTTTCACATGATGAAGTTCAAGTGATCAATACATAATGAAAAAATTCTTTACATTGCTGACCATTCAAAAGTTCAAATTAAAACAACATTATGATGCCACTTCACTCCAGAGAGAATGGCTATTATTAAAAAATCAACTAATGACAAATGCTGGCAAGGCTGCAGGGAAAAAGGAACCCTTCTCCATTGCTGGTGGAAGCATAAACTGCTATGACCTCTATGGAAATCAGTGTGGGGATCCTCAAAACACTACAAACAGGTTACAGTGGCCCCAGCTATCCCACTTCTAAGTATATTCCTAAAAGAGCTGAAGTTATGCCTCAGTGATACATGCATATCTATATCTATGGCAACATAAATTATAATATCTGGATGTTGGAAACAGCCCATAGATTCATCAAAGGATGAATGGATAAAGGAATTGTTGTATTTACATGCAACAAAGTACTATTCTGTCACAAAGAAAGACAAACTCAAGGCAACTTGAAGTAGACAGATGTACACTGAGACTATAATTTTAAGTAAAATTGTATCTTGTGTGAGGAAAACTGAAGTACAAATAAAGAGCAAAATGAAAGACAGATATCAGAACACAAGAAGAGCTTTTTCAAAAGAGGAGGGAATGACAAAAGAGGGGAGGTGAAAGGAAGAATGAAAAAGGAATTTAAAGAAAAAAACAAAGAATTAGAAGGAAAAAATGTAAACAGAAGGAGCACAAAAAGTTGGAAGGAGGAGAAGGGATCATACAATGGAGTTAAGATGTGTCACACACATGCACAAAGTTCCCATGATGAATGTGATCATTATGTGTTGCAAATATGTACTAATATAAACTTAATTTTTAAAAATAAAATTATTTTGGAAAATGTCTGAGCTCTTTTCTTTCTCTTGTTAGCACAATTCAGCCTCAGGTAATGGAGAACAGGCATGCCCTCTGTTATAATAACAGGTATCATAAATGGTTGCATTTGGTTAAGCAACAAAAATTAAATGAGTGCTAGCAGCCTAAAGGAACTAGAAGCTATGTAAAGAATTTTTAATTCAACTTTAATTAACTTTTGTTTTCACCTAGAACATTTCGTCTTTTAAGCTCGGCCAAGGTCTGAGCCTGTGGGCAGAAATAAATGCTAAGCTCAACTTACTGGAGGAGAATTCCACTTCTTTATACTTCAAAAATATAATATGAATTTTAATTTTTTCCCTAATGCTAAACCCTATCTAAAAAAAGGAGATAAGCTACATAAAATGAATGCTCTGCTATTTTTAATTGGCTAATTCAATTATACATAGTCCTAAATATTTCAAGGGTTCATAGGTGAGAAAATTCAATAAATTTTTAATTGTTTTCACAAAGTATTTGTATTTTTCTCTTAGAGAAGTTTTCATAAAAGCATATAAGAAAAAAGAGACAGCAAGTCTTGAAGACCAGCAGACCAAAAGAGTCAGAGAGAAGATGACTTGCAAAAGAAACGTCACTAACAAGGACTAGAAACTCATGCATGTTAGGGCTATTTTATGATGTCTCTTGGTTTTAGCTTATTTGAAGCAGATATAAAGAGTCCTAAAAATTTATGGGAAATTAATAATTTTGCAGAGTCTCCTTACATTAAATATAAAATCTAAATATATCAACAGATACAACATTCATACGTTTATTAAGTAGTACTTTGAGAAATGTCAGGAAGAAATATTTAAATAGTTTTGAAAGTTCCTTTAGTGATTGAGAGATAAAGATTACAGTTTTCTTTTCCACATTGTTTATGATTAATATTAAATGTATTTCTCCTGGTGAGATTTAGGGAAGGAGTGAGGGTTGAAAGGTACTGAAAGTGAAATCTGCAGCTGCTTTGCGTCCCCAGCATCTTCGGGGGCCATGTGGGACCTGTTTTGCATGCCACGGGCAACAGCTATTTCTGTTGTCTTTTTAGGTAAGGTTTCCCTGACAAACTGGTCTACGTTTTAATGCATTGTCAATGAAGACATGTAATGGATGCGTGAAGCAAAGCAGGTTCCCAAAAGAGGTTGGCAGTCACATAAATTGGCTTTCTTAGGAATTAATCAAGATGGTTAAATTTAAATTTAATAGACATCTTTGACTACTATACACATTTTTAAAAAAAGAAAGTATATGTGTGCTTAGCAATCCATATAAGTATATATTTAATTTTTTGCCAGTGACATATAATATTTGTTTATATTTTCTATTATAATAATATACTCGTGATATCAGCTTCTAAAATGCTAATGGTTCAATTTAATTTATAGGATTTTATATACACCACATAACATGTTCCTGAATATTTACAAAACAGAATTGAAGATCACTGCATTAAGGTACTTGGTACTATTTGTCTAAAGATTTAATACCATGAATGTCAAATAAAAATTACCTAGTGCAAGTTTGTTAAACTTAATGATGAAAAAATCTATGAAATATATACATAAGTACTAAATGGATCTGTCACTACAGCATGATACAGTAGAGAACTAGGAAATGTGAAACCAGATTAACTATTATATGAGTTTGGCTTTAATTCTTTCTATTTTATAAAATGATAGTACTAAAAGTCTACATTGTATTTAGGTGGGGGAGGAGGCTTTACTTTTTCCTATATAATGGAATAGGTACTTCTGATACCATAAAATGACACAGGACCAAATTTTGTCTGATTTGCATTTTAAAAACATTTTCTGTAATAGTTGTTATTGCTAATAGATATGTAAGTTCAATTATATATCAAATAATAAAATAAAATATTGAGAAGTCTCATGTATTTCCCTTGGACTAGGCCTAAGGTATATTAAATAAGAGTAAAAACTCTTCGTGTTCTTTACTCCAAATGGCAATTTCATATGCTAATAAGTTGTTTTGGGGGCTACCTGGGATGGAACCCACAGCTTTGGCACTAAGCTACATTCTCAGGTATATGCTTCAGATTCTTTGTCTTGTTTTTTTATTATGAGATTGGGCCTTACTAAATTTCCCAGGCTGGATTCATACCTCAGTCTCCCAGAATGCTGGGAATATAGGTGGGAACCACCACACATGGCAGCACTCTTATCTTAGCAGAACAGAAAATAATATCACCAAAGGAAAGAACATATTCAAATTTTTATATCAGCCTTTAGATGGTTTAATAAAAACATCCTTTGTAGCAGATTTTTGTCTTGGACATAATGAACAACTACTGAGATACCTTATTGGCAGGTTAGAGTCACACTCTCGAGGAACTGTGTAATTCCAGAGTCTCACCTAGCATCTTGGGTGAGACTAGGGTGCAGGAGCTGAATCAGCACTGCCTCTTATGTATGCCCAGGACATGTAAGAGAGCGCAATCTTGATCTCTTGTGTAAATCCTTACTGTAGTTCAGTGAAACAAGTATTTCTTCACCACATGACAGTTGAAGAAGCTTAGATAGGTAAGAACACAAAACCAGCTTCTCTCACTACAAATTCAGGTACCACAGCCTCTCCAAGAACAGGGCATAGTAAACATGACTTATGGAGAAAAAGAGTTTCCAGGAAAATGACTGAGGACAGAAATGCTGTGTGATGAATCTTCCAGATGGCTCCTTTCACTAGGATACAGTGGGTCCACATCACAAGTCACTGTCTGGACTTTTGCTGTCTTCTTTCCTCTTTCCTCTGCCTCCCATGAGTCCCAAGTGCTTTGTGTCATATGCCCACGCCAAGAGGCATTAAATTATGTTTTTAGTTTCTTTTAAGTTTCTTCTTTGGTCAGGCTAGAGCATGACAGGAAGAGGAAGGACCCTTCTATCTTATTTCAGATGCTTAGAGATTTGATTCCTCTTGGTTCCATAACAGCGTTTCAAGGTGCTTTGCTCAGGATGATCTAATACTTATTTCTTGCCCAACTTCTATTAGTGTCAGACTGATTTCCACACTGACATCTCCTTTTCCTCTGTTAGGCTCACTGAAATGCACTTAGGTTTCTAACTGCTTCAAAGAATAAAAAGGGACACTGGTTTTCTGGCCTTTGGGCATACTGATAAATATCAAGCTAAACATCCTCCTGTCCTATATTCTGTCAACAAGAGTAGAACAAACCCATCAATTCAACAATACAAATTTAAATGGGCAAATGCAATGCAGTCTATTGATTTTATTTCAACTTAATGATGCTAAAACTCTTTAGGTCATTCTTTTCAGGCCTACCTTCTCGCACCCCATGAATATTAGAAGAGCCCCAACTCAAAGTTTCTTTCTGGGGGAGCCTTAGGAAAGACACACATGAGAAGTCTATCCTGTGCTATAAGGAAAGGTCAACAGTTAGTCTTAGGAATGTGACAGTGGACAGGGATGAAGACAGCAGGTGGACAGCTGGCTTTAGAGGACTGATTTTTAGATAGATGTATGGTTAAGAAATTTTTAATTGAAATAATGAAGAACAAGATAGGGTAATCTATAGAATAAAGTGACAAATAATACACTATTCTTGAACAATACCCAAGGAAGAAATTAAAGAATGAGAACAACATTTCAAAAAAAAGTATGTTTGGGGACAGGGTCTTACTAAATTGTACAGGTGAGACTCAAACTTGCAATTCTCCTACCTCAGTCTCACATAATCAAAAATGTATACCGCTGTGCCTGACCTCAGAATGTGTATAAAATGTCAGTTTTTAAAACTACTCAATCAAGAGCAATGCAAATGGGAAACGTGGTACTGCAAAATAGGCATGTGTAATAATTACAACTCATTAATACTCATGCTAACTAATGTTTGATGAGTGTCATATTTCAGGTACTTTGCTGCATTTTTAATGTTATCACTTTTTTTGTAAAGACAAGGTGTAGGAACTATTATCCCCATTTTACTGATAATGAAACTGAGGCGCCAAATCCAAAACTTCACAGCTAGTGTGTGTCCAAATTGGCAATTAAGCCCACCCCTTTGACACTCAAAGTTGATTGCTTAGCTTTTACAGATGGAATCCAATTACACATTAAAAGAAGCTAATAACGCTGATTTACTATCATCTTGTTTTGAAGCCCCACCAAACTATGGCTCTTCTGTCTCCATTGGTTTTATCATGATGTATCTTACTGGATTTTATTATATGTGATAATATAAAGAAAAATTGTTATAGGCAAAGAAATAATATAGAAACCATTGTTCATTTTCTGTTAGCTGGTTTTAAATACTCTACAATGCTTTTATCCACTTGAATGGTTTTACACTGGCCTGGTATGTTTGAAGCTATAGTATATGAAGTTATATTCAAATATTTCAAGGAAAAAGACACTATGGTAACTACTATTAAATCGGGTTATTTGGTGGTGAAGCACTAGGTTGCTGAAACTGTCATGCTTTGACTTGTATTGTTATGTTGTTATGTCCTCTTTTATCTCAATCTCTCCCTTATTCATTAAAAAATTATTTATTTATTTTTTATGATTTTTTTAATTAAGGGGAAAAATCAAAAAAATTAGCAGGATATATTATAGTAACTTTTTTGATTTCCTATTAACTTCTGTATGATAGTTCTGTATGATAGTATTAAGTTTGAGGGTATAGGCAACTACTTTGAAGGCAATAAGATTCACTATGATGCCCATTCTGGTTTGACTATTATCTTTTTTGGAAGTCCTGTAATGTTTACAAGGTCTAGGTTTTATTGGTCTTGCTCTCTACTGTTTTGTTCAACTTTATAATACCTAATGAGATAGACAATTCTTTTTAAGGAAGCAAAAGGCATATGGTAACCATTGTTGATAACCTTGTACTCTGTTTTTACATCATGTGCTATGTCTATCCTTGGTTTTGATTGACAGCTTTGTTTTGCCATATTTGACTTTATTCTCTTCCAAAAAAAAAAAAGTAATAAGAACAACAACAACAAAAAAGAAGCTAATAAACTGTAGTTGTTCAGTTCCTCTCTTGGATGAAGTTTTCAATGAGCTAATTATCCATCTTCTGCAAATAATCAACATTTTAGAGATATTTCAAAGTACATGATAAATATTCAGTACACCATTACCTGTGAAATAGAAATTTAACCAATGACTTAAGAGTAGTGGTCTGAGAAATGAACTCATTATACTGAAGATACTTTTTTTTTAATTGCAGAAGTAGAAAAATAAATCTTCAAAGCCAAAATGTCAAATACTTCTAGATTTTAGAAAAAACACTATATTTTAGCACGATTAATATTTTTTATTGAAATCCCGGAATTTATACACGACCATTTTTCACTGTTAAATCCACTTATGACTCTTAATAATTCCTAACGAATAACACTTTAAATTAAATCTAACTATGAATCTTTTTTCTAAATCCTAAATTTTAGATGTCTGAGAAAACAACTTCTCTCATCTATCTATCTATCTATCTATCTATCTATCTATCTATCTATCTGAAAATTAAAAGTTTAAATAAAAGCCTGCTAAAGTCAAGCAGACATATCCAGACCAACCCTAATAATAAAATATTCCTTCCTTTGGGTAAGCGTGTCTGACAGATGGCCTTAAAGTACTTGAAATGTTCCTTTGTGTAACCCCTGTCTTTACTGTCTTTGTATACCTGATAACCTCGCAATGTAACTTAAAATGTAACAGGACATTTCTTCCTCTGTGTAACTCATGCTTTGTATAGCTGATGGTCTTGCAATGTAACCTAAAATGTTAGCAACCCAAGATTCACGCAACCTTCCAGTCATATTGCACTAAGTTTGCCTCTGTTCCTCTCCTTTGCTTTCCTCATAAAAGCCCCGAAACACTGTCAGCAGGGTTGGCTCCTTGGGAGAGATCCCAGTCAAGTCAGCCAGCATAATAAACTGCCTCCTAAGCCTCCTCAGTGTCATTGCCTCCTGTGTCCAGTCTTGTTTCTGTAACAATATAAGATGATCTATCTATATCTATCAATCTATCTTGCTACCCACTGTTGTTAAACTCTCTGGTGAATCTCCTCTGACAGTCCATTAGAAGCCAGTGCGTGTTATCTCAGTGGCATCCTCAAGCATGTGAGGCACCTGGCCCACTGATATGCAACACACAGGCACAGTTTTAATTTTATTTTCATAGATTGCCTAACATTTCTTTCATTTTATCTCTAGATACCAGGATGATATTAAGAAATTTAAAACAAATGTGCATATAATTTGTTCTTGCAGTAATTCTTAACTCTAAGTTCATACAAATGCTTGCTCAAAATAAAGAATAAGGTAAAAATTTTTAAAATGTGGATAATTTTCACATTATAAACTAAACCTCTCCTTCAAAAATCAACTCTAATAAATCTAGTCTTCAAATCTCAGGTGGATACTTTTTACAAATTCATTTTTGAAAACCCCATTAAATGTAGTCCCTGCCATGCCATCAGTATGACAAAATAAGCTCATTGGTAAAGAAGAAATTATTTTTCTAATTTAGAATTTTTCAAAACCATTGCTTTTCCTAACCCTTTGAGACTGGAAGAGAGATGCTGCTGCACTTGCAACTCCGCAAGGAAACCTGCCCTGCCTGAACTTTCCCCCTATTTAGAGTCTCACGCTGAAAGTTTCTCACAGCAGGAAAGGACACAGAGCACGTGTATCAGTTCCCATAGGCCAAGTTAAGAATCCCAGAAAAATGCCAGAAGACGTCTCTGGACTTGTGTCTTTAGCTATGGAAGTCGGGAACTGTTTGGTTTAAGTGTTTCAGTTTGTTTAGGTGTTGTCTCTGAATAGTTGAAAACCCATACTCTGTCACCATTAGCAAATCAAAGCTGCTCATTGTGCTGATTGACTAGGGGCCCTAAGCTGTGAGTGCAATAAGCAGTCTACCCGTTTCTTCCAGGAAGAGGACTTGCTATGAAAATAAGGTACCAGCTCTTTAATTCTCATTTCATCAGGGCTCAGGTTTGTACTCCTGCCATCAGGTGAGCTGACTGGGGCAGGACAGACTTTTCATGGGTGCAAAATCCATGAACTAATTTGACTTGCTAGGTTTTCACTTCTGTTGTGGACTATGTAAAAGGTTGTTGCTCTAGTACAAATTACTGTACAATTATGGCAGTGGTCTAACATGGAAGAAAGCCAAAACAGGAATGCTTATCACTTCGTCCTTCTTCTTCTTCAGCCCTAATTTCAACTCCTTTTCCTGTTTGTGCACAAAGAGAATTCCAATCAGTTCCTCACACATCATCAATATCTGCCCCAGGCACCACATCCTCATGCATTGTCATTTTCTCTGTTAGATCACTGTACTTGGTTTTGTATGTTTCATGCATCTAGCAGGCCACATGGTATTCAACTGCCATCCTGCAATCCCATACTACGTGATCTTCAGCAGCCATCATGCTGCAGCTCACATGGAGGACAGCTGCCATCTTGTGGTCCTCCGCCATGTAAGAGTGCACTGCCATCTTGTAACAGGTAACAGAGTAAATAGCTGCCATCTGGCAATCCCTCATCATGGAATTAGCAGCACCCAGCTTGTTGCAGGCCACGTGATGACCAGTCGCCATCTTGTGCTCCTTCACCATATAACTGGCAGCAGCCATCTTGTTATGGGTTACAGTAACCAGTTGCCATCTTGCGCTTCCCTCTCACAGGATGATGAGAGGCCATTTTGTGCTTGAACACCTGGTAACTGCCGCAAATGCCTTCTGGGTGGTTGGCTGCTCAGTGGCCTCCCATTCCATAGCCTTCTCAACTTCAATCCCTGTTCCCTCATTGGGAACAGGCTGGTATCCTGGGACTAGTTCATATTCATGATTCTTTCCTCCCTCACCAACCTATCTCACAATAACTGTAAATTAGGTTCCTTTTCTGCTACTCTTATTTCTGTTAATTAACCTACAAAAAGGTTCACATAAGTCTATTATAGTTCAAGTTGGCCAAATATATTTGAGTGCACTCTGATTTTGTAAGATGTTTGTCAATCTGTATATCTGTTGTCTGTTTGTCCAGTCTATTTATACTGTGAAGATCATCTGTCCATGTTTGTCCTTTTATCTGCTCTGTAAACAGCTTTTCCTTTTTTTTGAGATCAACTATCTTTTTCCTTTTCCTTTTACATTTTCAGATCATTTAATCAAGGTTTATTTGTGTTAAAGATTTTAAAAGCATGCTTTCACCTAGGTTGCCAGTTGATTAAAATGATGCTAAAACTCATTAAACAAAATTCCTTGGGGTGAGGAGAACTTGGATAAGACTTCCTTGAGAGCTTGGATAAGACTGATGAGTAAGAAAGTGGCCACCTAGTAACTTTAACCAGCTCTTATTCATTAATTGGAGGCCACAATAATCTCTATAGCCTTATGGAAGACACACCAGCTAAAGTTCATATGGCTAAGACAATTCATTGTTGATGATCTTATGGTATATTCAAGTCTTCAAATATCAAATTGGTATTGTTTATGATGACAAACATTTTCTTTTAGATCCAGACATCTACCTTTTTCTTGTGTTCCAGCCAAGAGATTCAAATCAAGCCAAGATGAGGTCACCAGTCAAATGATAATTTTTAAACAAAAATTTATAAATGTATGTTATATATATGCCGCTATACTATGAGATAGCTAAATATTGAGCAGTCCAAACAATGTCACAAATTTAATCAATGATATCCTATTAAAGAACATGTGTTACAAATGTCATCTCAAATGTTTAAACACCCATGGTGAACAGAAAATAGCAGTTCCATTTAATGTTGGATGTTAACTTTACTGCCTCTACTACATTGTACTGTTATCATTCTTTTCTTCTGGATATTCAACAACTAAATTTTAGAGATAATTATAAGTTCCTTTTAGATTCCTTTTACTGGGATGCACAAGATCTTTTTTAAAAAAGTTGTGTGATGCATATTGAGGCTATCATTAACTATACTCAATAGGCTTTAAATGATACTGCAGTTGATCTCTCTCCTAAGTAAAAAGGTAAAATTAGTAAAACAGGCCATCCTCCAAAATGAGATGACATTAGACATTCTAACAGCATAGGAGATACTTACACAATTGTAAAAACTAAATATGTGTATGACAAATCAATAACATGTCAGTTTCTAAAATTCCCTGGACCTTATTCTTATCCTCTTTATGGGAAGCCATTACTAAAACTATACTCATAAAAATCCTGTTGATTATATTAGTTGGTCTCTGCATACTTAATTGATTCTTTGCCTTTGTCTCCACTAGACTTAAAGTTGTACACCTACCCAACATTAAAATGTCCTGCTTTCTACTGAGGGCCACTAGTTAAAAGCTCTGCAGAGGATCCCTCACTGCCAATTGACAACTTCAACCCCCTTCAGCCTGACAAAGCCAAATTGGTCATTGCTCATTACTCCTCATGGTAGTTGGGTTACTTCAGAGGAAAAAATGGTACAAGCAGCTGAGTCAGTTAAAAATATTATAGGCAAAAAAAATATTATAGGCAGTCAGACAGGGCTAGGGCCTCAAAGGAGTCAGCACAGAGGACCAGAAGTCTTGTGAACTTGGAGAAAACAGATACCTCCCACGGTAGGCCAGATCCCAAGACAGAAGGCCAAACTTTGCTCTCAAACCCCACAGGGAGACCTTCTTAATATGGCTGTCTGTGTTTTCAATAACAGAGATAAAACTCAAAAGGAGGAAAAATAACAATCTGATCTTTTAGCAGTGGCACTTGGAGCTCTAAGACAGGTAAACCAAAGCAAAGCAGAGCTGCCTGGGCCCCTTCTGGACTGTGCTTCAAGTGCAACAAGGAAAAACAATGAGTGAGAGGATGCCCCCTTTGTAATCTCAAGAGCCATTGGAAGAGTGACTGTCCTAACTGCCAGAGAGCAGGTAAGCCATCCTTTAACTTCTTGCCCTCATATTCATCACTAGCTAATCTACTTGGACTTGCTGCTGCTGATTAATGAGGCTTGGGGCCTACAGCCTACATTAAGGTATCCTTCTGAGAGCCTCAAGTCTCATTGGAGGTCTCAGGTAAGATATTCTGTGACTTGTAGACACAGAGGCCAAGTATAGTGTTCCTCCTGAGTTTTCAGGCTGTTGTATGAAGTCTCTGTAGTGGATGTTGATGGCCAACCTACACAGCCTCTATAAATGGGGTCCATTTCATGCAGGTTCCAAACTCTCTTCTTCCACCCATCACTTTCTGATAATACCAACATGTCCCATACCCCTTTTATGTAGGGATCTTCTCCAAAACATCTCCTCTACGTTCTCCCTCCCCACAGCTCTGGTCCTCCAAACACTCTCACATTGTGCTGCAAAGCTGTCTCCTCCTGTCCTTTCTTTTCTGGCTGATCCCATAGTTTGGGATACCTCCAACCCCACCTGCACTACCCATGCTATACTTACTTTAATTCATCTCTGGGATACTTACTTTTTCCTGTGTTCCCAAATATCCTAAAACTCCCAAACATTTATGGGAACTTAAACCTATAATCAAGCATCTTTTAGACAATGTTTTTTTTAAAACCTACCCATTTACTCAACAATACTCCTATTCTCCCCATACTCAAGCTTAATGGGTCCTATTGTCTGGTACAAGATCTTAGGGTAATAAATGACACTTCATCCAGTGGTGCCAAACCCGTGTACTATGTTCTTTCATATCCCTCCCTCCACCACTTACTTCATAGTCCTGGACCTTCAAGATGCCTTTTTTACCATCCCCCCTACACCCTGAATGTCAGGATTCCTTTGTGTTTATGTAGACTGACCCAGACACTCTCAGGTCTCAATGACTAATTCATACCTGTCATCACCATGTTAAAACCTCTCCTCAGGGACATCTACCCCCTTCCTTTCCTACTCATCAATTTCATGGAAACACCCCTGGTCAGGACTGGCAGATAGCTTTTACACACATGCCCCACCACAAAAATTTCAAATATCTTCTTATCTTTGTCTGTACTTTTCAGGATAAATAAAAGCCTTTCCTACAACACCGGAGAGATTGCAGATATAGTTACTAAAGTCCCATTACAAGAAATCATTCCAAGGTTTGGTCTACCTCAGAGTATCCAGTCAGATAATGGTCCAGCCTTTGTTTCTGAGATCCCTCAATAGGACTACAACCAAAGTAGAGTGGCCCCTACCTGGTCTTCCTTGGAACTTCAGTGGTGGTCAAGGTCACTGGACTTCCATTCCTGTTCCACATCACTCAAGCTAACTGGTGCCCTCCTAACCCTAACTACCCCGACTCTGAACATCCTGAGTGGTCATCTCATCTCCCATCTCCTATCTTCATCTCACCAAGGCCCCACAGCCACAATTTTCAGGACAGGTCTTGTTTTGTTATCCTATTTGATGTCTGATCCCTTATATTCTAAACATAAGACCCCTCTGGGTCTTGGAGACACAGCCACAGCCCTACTTACTCTTAGTTTATAATTTCCCAAGCATGATTCAACAGTCAGGCCTTACATTTCTCATGCTTCCCATCTCTCCAACTCAGTCCCTGGACCAAGGACAAGTCCTCCCTACACTTTTACACTTTCAGAGGGGGGAATAATTACCTCTAGTAATTCCACCCCTCCCAACTCCACACTTATTTTTCAGATTCTTCCTCACCATGGCCCTGATGGAACAACATATTTGGATCAAGGGCACTTTTCCTTCTACCTTGCCTGGGTCCTTTAATTATGACTCATAATTACTCATAGCACCTTGTCTTTTTATTTCTCCAATCTAGGATGTGAGCATTTACCAACAAAAAACTCCTTGTCTGGACTAAAACACCTGGTACCAGCTTCTACATGGGCATCAACTGTCATCCTGTCAACCCCCTACACCCCACACAATGCCTCTGTCCAGCAGAAAGTAGTAAGAAGGTCTTTGCCCTTTACCTAGCAATACAAAGATGGGAATGAAAGGTTCTTGCCCCAATATAAATTACTGTACATTTATGCCAGTGGTCTAACATGGTGGAAGGTCAAAGTGGGAATGCTTACCACTTTCTGCTTCTTCTTCAGCCCTAACTACAGCTTCCTTTCCTGTTTGTGCACAAAGAGAATTCCAATCAGTTCATCACATGTCATCAATATCCATCCCATGTGCCACTTCTGATCAGAGTTCATTTAACCCTCTTCCTCTCTGTATCCGGTTGAAGGAGACAGCCCAACTGCCGTGGGTTGTGTGCTGTTTTCCACATCCTCAATAAACCTGTTCTTTTCTTTTTTATACTTTTTGCTTCTATTTTGCCCCAGAATACTAACACTATGAAATGCCATTTCCAAAGTGCCCACCTATAACCTTTAAGTTCAAGAAACCTGGTTTATCATGCAATTCCAGGAAGTATGTGAGACTTGAATATAATTTCTTTCAATAATCTGATTCTCAAAAACCATCACAGGTGAATTAAATTACTCCTCTCTTCAGAAAATGTATATTGTCCACTAACATGACCACATTTTTGCTCAACATGGCTTGCTAGTCAAGTATCACTGTGGGACAAATACTGCCGCATTTCAGCAGGCTGCAATGATGAATGCTTGGGGTTATGTGTTGCCAGGGGCATGACTGGACTTGTCCTGAGCTCCTACTCCTCTGGGACTGGATGGCTGCTAGGCCACAGGCTCCCCACAGCACTGGCAGTAGAGGGGGTACACACATCCCATGTCTTCCCTTGCTTTGTTTACAGCATATTGCATTGGCCAAAGCAAGGCATCTGGCTGTTATACTAAGATGCTGAAAAATTAAAATAATTGATTAAAAGATAATTAACAAAAATAGTTACTTAAAAAGATAGTTATTAGCAATATTGTCATTCTGTACTGAGCTCGTTACCCTAATAACCAAGCACCAACCACATAGTTATAAATTAACTGATCACCTCATTATGGTGTTCTGCAATGCGTCATGTCCCCCACCTTAGTAACCTGTGTGCTATGTCAACTTTTGTTCCCCTTGTAAGAGACAAA
Organism: Cavia porcellus; assembly: GCF_034190915.1. NCBI lineage: Eukaryota > Metazoa > Chordata > Mammalia > Rodentia > Caviidae > Cavia > Cavia porcellus. The sequence continues at coordinate 4,481,838 of NW_026947493.1, forward strand.
TGATGTTGTGTCAACCATTGTTCCCTTTATGAGAGACAAATGTTCCTGGAATTGGCAGACCAAGGGCTATTAGTTGGCTAGCCACCCACTGTGAAATGCCTCTGACCTCAAGTAAAGGGGAACAAAGGCCCACCTTGTTTCTGTTTCTTATCAGTATGTACTTAATGATCAATAAGCTAATCATAAATGAACTATAAAAATCAGTCAAAATTCTAACTCAGTTGCACAGCTTTGCAAATTCCATCTGCACTGTATCACTGGGCCCACTAAAATAAAAGTGCTTCTGCCTAAAAACAATGTCGTTCTGCCCCATCTTTTCCATCTCAGGGGTTTTGCCCCATTTTTCATCTCGGGGGCCTTTTGGGGGAATTACAACACTGGCCAGGTTTATAGCCAGGAAGTAAAGAAATTTGCTTTGCGCATCCCAAGGCAATGGCAAAGGCATGAGTGTATAATATAGGACAACAGCATGAACAGTTGAGGACAACGCTTGAAACTATCACAATGGAGAAAGACATTTTAAAAACTGCATCTCATTTTTCTAGGAAAAATAAAAATCTTCAGCCCCAAACTTGTTATGTTAGCTGTAGGCAGTTGCCTCCTGTCACTCAATTTGTACATTCTCAGGCTCTCCTTTTCCAGTAGTGCTGTTTCCCTTGTGCATTCCAGAGGTCTAAGGTGCTCATCCTCTAGGCTGGGCACAGGCAGCACCTTTCCCAGGAAGGGCAGATCCTGCAGCCCGGGCTTTCTGAGTGGTGCTGTAAAGGTCTGCCTCAGTCTTCCCAAAGCCCTGCGAACCTGCGTCTTATATTCTCACATCGTATCTACCAGCACAGTGCAAACATTTGTGAAGGATTTGCTGAAAAAAGAAAATGGAGACCCCAAAGAAGACAAACCAAAAGACACTGTCCTTGCTTTTTAAACTCATATTCTGGTGACCTAAAAATGCATATTGTGCCAATAATTTCAGACAAATGAATTTAAAGTATAAAAGCAAATTGATTTTCTGGATGAGACGAGGTTACATAACTAAGTGGCTTACCCATTTAACAATGTAGTGTGCTGGAGCCACTTAACTAGGTAGACTATCTGTTACATAGTTTAGTGTCCTCTCATCTCCTTTTTCAGCAAGATAACTTAAGTGTTTTCCTTGAAGCTAGTTATATTTTTATATCACATAAAATCATAACATATGACATTGTTAAGAGTAGCCATTACCCACAGAAACTAGGGCTTTACTGTGAATTATATATGAACTACAGAAGAGCAATATTAGAAGGAAAATGCAACTTTTAATGTTCATGCAAGGTTAAAAGTTACTGAAATAACTTGATAATATCAAGCATCACCCTTTTAAATCATAAAATGTGAATCATTGAAGCAATTAAGTTATAGCACTCAAATCTTATTAAAATCATGAAATCAAACTTAGAATGACTATATCAAATAAGTTTTCTTTTATTCTGCTAAAAAACAAACTCTTAAATGTAATAAAATCTGAAATTAAATCTATCAATAAATACAGACTTCTCATCTAGGAATAACTCTTGAGACTGTCATACAGAATTACCTTAATATTTGAACACAGATTTATTAAATCATGAATTATGTAATTTGAAAATACATGCATCTCCCTACAGAGTTTTAGTGTTTAAGCAACCTTAGCCTCATATTCTAGGCATTGATTCTCATTAAGGATATGAGAAGTACTTATTACTCTATTCATCATAATAATTGAATGATAACACTTAAAATTATTTCACTTAATGATTTCATCAAGCAAGGTATTTTATCATTTAGTAATTCTATGCAGACTATCAATTATTTTGAAGTGATAAATAATATAAATAAAAAAGCATTCTATACTAGGACCATAGGATGTGTGAGACAAGCCAATTTTGCCACAATATGGTTCTTCTAATTACATACCAACTTTGTTTTATAAATAAATTTAACAGGGAAATTAGTATGATATGTGGTATACCTTTTAAATGATAAACAGTGTGGACATTTATTATGTATCTATATATATATATATATGCATAAATATGAACTTTTTCACCTTAATACAGCCATACAATTTCTGTTGAATATATTAAGTTGTGCAATATAATTTGACACTGTATATTGAATTTTGCACCAATAAAGTGATAATCTTACATGGAGCAACCTAATATAAATGTTTATTGGCAGGACATTACATATCTGTGTATTTATGCATTAATGTTAATGTTTCATTATTAATTTCTAGTATATAAGGTATCTAGTTTAGTATAAATTTCTAAAATTTTTAAATATTTGTGCATGAACTGGCAACAAAGCAAAATGAAAAATGGAAAAATGCAAGATATGCTATTCAGAACCTAATATTTGAAGAAATAAAGGTCTTGTAAAATGAGATATTAGGATGAGAACCTGTTATTGCTTATGGCTCATCTCTAAAAAATTGCAAATAATCACTACTATTTGTAATATAGGAAAAACAATATTGTTATTTTGTGGGAATATAAATTTGTATTCCTGTTTTGAAGAGTAATTGAACATTTATCATAATGCGTAATATGTGAAAACCCTAGAATTTAGCAATATATTTTAGGACTCTAAATATATGACTAGGTAAAAGTGCAATTGGGTCATGTTTTGAAAAAAATGAAATGTAGTCTTGTGCAAATGCATACAAAATTGGAAAGAGTTAAAGGTTGTTAACAATAATGCCTGTGGAATTGGCATAGTAATTTTCTTTTTAAATTATACATTCTAAAAACACAGAGAAAATGCATTACAGTTAGATTCTTAGCTTTCCAGTATATATTTAAAACTATTATCTGTATTTAAAAGTTATTCCTTTCAAATATAAAGAAAATAAATCCAATTTTCACCTCCACTCCCTCCCCAAAAGGCAGAAAAGTATATATAATTTGTGACAGCACAATAAGTAATAAGATGGAATGAACTTTCATTGTCCAGTGGAATGAAGTTCTGCTTCTTTCTTGCTATTTTCTTCAGTTGAATTTAGGCAAATGCAGTTACTAATTATGTATATTCATTTTCCTGCTGAGTAATTCCTTAGCTAAAAATATTATGAACATTCATACACATGCACAGACACACAGAGACACACACTCCTCCTGATCTCTCCTGCAATTGATACCACGTACCCTTTGATGACGGTGTTAAAACTATATGCAATGCTAGCCTCTAAATTACATTCACTTATTCAGTTCCCAAAATCCAGGAAGAAAGGGAGAGAAAGAGAGACAAAGTTTAAAGAAGCCCTAGAGCCCTGTGAAAGAACTTGATGGTCAATTGTGGTTAGAGCTTAGAAGACCAACAGACTATAAGAATGCAGATAGTAAAGAGAAAGCTCAGGAATTGAAGAAAAACAATCCATGTGTATTACACTTTGGCAATATAATTGTCTACATATTGCCTGTATCCTACGATTTTGTGGGAGACTGAGATAAAGGGGAGAGGACTAAATTCAAGGCAGCCCAAAGTTCAAGCTGTGGTTGTGGTTGGCAGCCTTTAGGTAGACCTACAGTGCAAACTATAGACAAAATCAGAGAAGAAAAATTTGAAACATAGTAAAACCTTGGATTGTAACTTGTTTTGTGACTGTTCCACAAGACTGTAAAGCATTTCTAATAAAATTTAACTTAATAAACAAGCAACATCTTGAAATCTGAGTAGTATGCTGTGCTAAACATCACCTGATCATAACTGAGCCAATGATCATTCTCTCCCAACACATCCATCTCTACTTGCTGTGGGACTGTCAGTGTTCATTTCCCAACAGCAATGGATAATGGAGGAGATCTCACCTGCAGATGAAGAGAAGAAAGAGGCAGAGGAATCCTTCACTTCAAATGAGATTACAGAAATGTGGAAAACAATGCAAAATTCTGTTGCAAAGCATCACTGAAATAAGAATGCAGCATTATGAGTAATGAATTTGCTTAATGACAATATAATGTCACATTTCAACAAAATCCTCAAAAAGAGACAAAAGCAAGTGCCATTGGACAGGTTCCTTGTTATAGCTGTATGAAAAGAAAAAAAAATATTCCATTGAGCCAATATATTGCAGTAATTCTGTGAGTGATAATAAAGCCATCCTACACAATAATCCTAATCTCTCTTGCTTATTCTTGCACCAGCCATGAAGATTTTCAAAAGTAAATGAATGTTAATTGTTTGCTTTTCTTTATAGTCTGTTATTTTGTATTATAGTATTGTAATAATTTTATATGCATATTTTGGTATTGTGGAACTAATCATCTGAATTTCCAGTGTTTCTTATGGGAAAATTTGCTTTGATGTACAAGTACTTTGGATTGCAAGTGTGTTTCCTAGCTGAATTATGCTCCAAAACCAAGGTTTTATTGTACTTAAATTTTGGCCTAAAAAGAATCACTTTAAGAATCAGGGACAAAGTAGATATGGTTGCTAAAGAGATTTGCACCATTAAAAAGAAATCAAATACTTTGAACTGGGACAAGAGAAAGACAACTTGAGGGCATCTCAGGAATCAGCAAGACTCCCAAATCAAAGCTTTCTTTTGAGAATGTTTATGTGGGAAATTGGAACTTTTCCCATGTTGCTGGTTTTTCAAGCATGTAGAATACAACCATTGTGGGGTGAGAAAGGCTTTTACCCATGTTTCAGAAGAAGGCAGTAGAGGCCAGGTAGTGAGCCTCTGACGAGATGGCAATGTATGAAGCTGTGGAAATAAAACCAAAGATGCTGTGGATATCCCAGTAAGCTGGACTGTTAAATGTCAAAGAAATCTGCAGAACATGAGAGGACCCAGATGAAGAGAGAGCTTGAGTAGACTGCACCCAATAAAGTGAGGGTGAGGCTGCTCAAACCCTTGACTTTACGTATCATCAGCATATACTAACACTGAGGTACAGGCTTAATGTTGACATTGCTGAGTTTTAGTCTTGCTTTTTTTTGATTCTTTTTTTTTAAAATCACTGTATTCCTTCTTTTGGGAGAGGTAATGTCTACCTGTATCATTGTATCGTGGGATTATGTAACTTGTTTTTGACTTTTATAAATGTTCATATAAAAGCTTGCTTTTAGTCTCAGAAGAGGTTTTGAACTTTTGAAAAATGTTTAAGCTTTTGAGACTTTGGGGAAAATAACTGAATAAAAGATTAGATACAAGATAGTTGTAGCATGGAATAATTAATGTAGATGGAATAATTAATATATTATTGTACTGTCTGGAGATTAAGTATGGGTTATGAGGATGTGTTTGGGTGTCAATAGGTGGGAGATGATAAATTTGTCAATGTAAAGTGCACAACTGGGGTGTTTGTGCAGGCCATGGAGGTGTGACTTTAATATAAATGGTCTTCACCCTTTCTAGTGTTGTTTGTTTCTCTGCTCTTCTTTCCTGCTGCCATAACCTAAATGCACTTTAGTCATATCTTGCCTTAGAGCCAGCTAACCACGGACTGAGTTTCTTGAAATCATGATCCAAAATAAAACTACACTTAGTGTTGTGGGTGTAGGGTAGTTTGTTCCAGCAATGCGAAAGCTGACTAATATAGTAAATAGATCATGTAGTTCATTCTGTCTCGATTTTCAGGAGTGGGAATACTAGCTCAGATAAATTGATGGTTATCAATATTGCTTCCCAAACACACACACACATACATACACCAAGAATGTATGCTCCATCACAGCACTGTTTTACACAGAGTTGGGAAGTTTGTTAGTTTAGATTTTACTTCTATAATAATAATTCAGGAAACTTTAAAAAAATTCATGTTCATATTTTTCTTTACTTAAATACCTGTGTACATTTTATACAGTTCTTCAGTATTTCATAGATATAAAATTTGTTACATATTATATTAGACTAGCTAATTTACTTATTCTTAAATATTTCTAATTGTTCTCTGTTTTGATGACAGTGTTACAAGGTGTTTAGGAATGTAAAGTGATTTATTTTACCATGTTCCTATTATTAGACATCTAGTTTGTTTCAAATATATGGTGATTATATGTAATTCTTTAATGAATATCTGAGCTCATAAGTCTTTGACTTTATCTCTTCCTATATCTTTAGTACAGATTTATAGAAATAATGTCAATTGCCAAGAAGTGTTCACCCCTAATATAAAATTATGAGTAAAATTATTTATGACTTTATCATAATTACATACTTATTCTTATTCTTATTCTTATTATTTTGGTACTGAGGATAAAACTCATGATCTTGTGCTTTCCAGGTAGGTGCTTAAGCCACTAAGCTAAATCTTCAGGCTCTTACAATTTTGAGAATATTAGATGATATACTATTTTGGGCTATGAATAACTTATAGTTTACATCTTGTTATTTTTTGTTAAGAATAAAATTTGTAGAGCCATTTTGTATAAAATACTGTAATCACTCAGCCTTCCATATGCTTCTCCATGAGAAAAAATAAAAGGTTTCATACCAGACATTTCCTCATTCCTTTTATTATGGTTTTGTTTTCAATATGCAGAGTCTTCTGACCAATCATGAATCTCAAGTACTCTTTCCTTCATTAATGTTGATGTACTAAATCTGTGTAATGATACATTGCCAATTTGAATAATTGCATTATTTTTTACTTTCCTGCAAATAGTTTTATTTGGGAAAGTTTTACTTGTATTCCTTAGAAGTTATAGTGATGTTACTTTTTTACATGAATTTGTCAGAGCAGAATGGATTTTCACAGTAAAGATTTACTGTGAGATCAGTTCATCTCAGGAAACTAAAAAGAAAGTGTGTGCCTTTAAACTATTAGACTGCACAAAGTTTCTTTTTCCCTGTTTGGAACATCAACACATGTATGTTTAGAATACATCCTAATAAATTATTATTAGAAGTATCCAATTAATGAAGTAGTATGTTCTACTGGAATGGCACTAATAAATTTGTGAAAACAATGTTTTTTAGTGCATCAATGCTGATCAAAATTTGGTAGTTTTCTATTTGCTGATGTGATCAAAGTAGTAACTTTACACATCATTATAAAAGAAAAACCCCAATTGGATATTACTGGTAAGTAAAATATTACTCATTGACTTTCATGGTGTACATTATTGGTTGGTGTTTGGATTTGCTTTATGTCATCCATAACTGAAAGAAATATTATGGCACATAAATTCTTGAAAGCTGTTATTCTTATAGGTGTTAGATTTCAGTTATGATTTCTTCCATACTTACTGTCATTTAAAACAAATCATTTGATAAACTTCTGTATTTTATTTTATTAAGAGAGGAAACAGGATTTTTTTCTTTCTCAGGTGGAGCTCAAATGTTGCTTTATTTTATCAGGCAAAATATCAGAGTGAGAAAAATTTGTTGATATACTTTTGACATCTAATTGTGAGGTATTTAGGAAATATATCGGCAGAGGCCCCTTCCTTTGTCTGGAGGAGGAGGGGTCCCGGGTTCCTGGGGCACCTCGGCCCGTACCCAGCCGCGCCTGGCCGTCGGTGTTCGGAGGAGGAGCTGCGCGGATCCGGAGCCGCCTGCAGAGGCCCCTTCCTTTGTCTGGAGGAGGAGGGGTCCCGGGTTCCTGAGGAACCTCGGCCTGTGCCCAGCCGCGCCTGGCAATCGGTGTGCGGAGGAGGAGCTGCGCGGATCCGGAGCCGCCTGCAGAGGCCCCTTCCTTTGTCTGGAGGAGGAGGGGTCCCGGGTTCCTGAGGCACCTCGGCCTGTGCCCAGCCGCGCCTGACCATCGGTGTGCGGAGGAGGAGCTGCGGGGATCCGGAGCCGCCTGCAGAGGCCCCTTCCTTTGTCTGGAGGAGGAGGGGTCCCGGGTTCCTGAGGCACCTCGGCCTGAGCCCAGCCGCGCATAGCCATCTGCGTGCAGAGGAGGAGCGGGGTAGATCCGGAGTGCCCGCAGGAGGCCCTTCCTTTGTCTGGAGGTTTGTGGATATCTCTGCAAGCAGGGAGGGATCACAGGCTCCTGAGGCACTGCGGTCTGTGGTGAGTACCCTAACCCGGCTGCGATCCAAGAGCTGTGGATCTACCAAGGGGCAGGTGGGCGCACAGTGTCCCTGAGGCCCAGCTTGTCTGGAACCGCGGAGTTCTGAACAAGCAGAGAAGGGCCATTGGTTCTGCAGGCCCAATGGCCTGGGGTAGAGTGGTGCCAGAGTCTCAGTAGCTGCAAACATAGAAGGGGATTTTCAACAGATCCTGAGGAGGCTTTCAAATAACACTTGAAACACAGAAATATAGGAAAATAACAAAACGAAAGACCAAATTACAACCTCAAACCTCCAGCCCATCTCAGGAAACCCTAGGAGAAGTGTATCTAGAAGAAAATATATCCCATCCTCCTCATATATTAGACACAATAGCTACTGAAGTTGACAAGCAACTCCAGGAAGCTTTAAAGAAATTCAAACTCGAAATAATTTCCCAGATAAAAGAAGAAATGATAAAAGAAATGAAAGAGATTCTAAATATATCTAAAGAAAACACAGATAAAAAATTGGAGGAATTAAACAAAAAGATAGAATCCCTAGACGAGCAATATAAGAAACAAACAGAATACATAATGCAGATGCACAGAGATATACAGGAAATAAAAAACTCCACTGAAAGTTGTAAAAACCGCCTTAATGAAAGTGAAGATAGAATTTCAGACCTTGAAGACAGGATTGCAGCAAGTGAACAGGAAAGGAAAGATCTTTTAAAAATAACAAGGAATCAGGAAACAACAATTCAACAACTGCAAGATGATGCAAAGAAGAATAACATAAGAATGATAGGGATTAATGAAAAAGAAGGAGACAACATAAAGGATATCAAGAGGATATTTAGAGAAGCAATAGCTGAAAACTTCCCAAGCATGAGATCAGAAACTGACATCAGGATCAGTGAAGCATATAGAACTCCAAATAGTCATAAGCAAAATAAAACTACACCCAGACATATAATAATCACCATCCCAGAAATCCAACACAAGAATAGATTATTAAAAGCTGTCAGAGAGAAAAGACAGATCACTTATAAAGGAAAACCTATCAGAATCACAGCAGACTTCTCATCACAAACGATAAAGTCAAGAAGAGCATGGAGTGAAGTATTCCAGATCCTAAAGCAAAATGATTTCCAACCTAGACTGATATATCCTGCAAAACTATCATTTAAAATAGATGGTAAAATACGATACTTCCATGACAAAGAACAGCTGAAGAACTTCATGAACACCAAACCAACCCTGCAAAAAATATTGAAAGACAGTTTAGATACACAAAGGAAAAAACCACTAAGCAAAGCAAATAATTAAACAGAACAGAAAGATAAAGATGCAACAGCAGAGAGATAAGAATCCTACAATTAAACAACATTTAACAGTAATAACCATTAATGTAAATGGTCTCAATGCACCAATCAAAAGAAACAGACTAGCAGAATGGATCAAGAAACAAAATCCAACCATATGCTGTTTACAGGAAACCCATCTAACCCAGAAGGATACTCACAGACTGAAAGTCAAAGGATGGAAAACAATTCTTCATGCAGCAGGAATCCAAAAAAAGGCAGGAGTAGCCATTCTGTTTGCAGACAACGTGAACTTTAAACCAACAATGACCATAAAGGACAAAGAAGGTCACTACATACTCGTAAGGGGAAAACTCCAAGAGGAAGAGATAACTATCTTAAATATATACGCACCAAACTCCAGAGCGCCCAGTTATATAAAACAATTATTAACAGAAATGAAAACTCAAATTATCAGTAACACAATTGTAACGGGAGACCTTAATACGCCATTGACACCAAGGGACAGATCGACCAGACAGAAAATGAGTAAAGAAATAACAGAACTGAATCACACCTGTGAACAAATGGGTTTGATAGACATATACAGAATGTTCCACCCAACAACATCAGAATACACATTCTTCTCAGCAGTACATGGATCATTTTCTAAAATAGACCATATATTAGCTCATAGAACATATTTAAACAAGTGCAAAAGAGCTGAAATCATCCCTTGCATGTTATCGGATCACAGCGCTCTGAAATTAGAAATTAATGATAAAAGATACTGCAAAAATCCCACAAACACATGGAAACTGAATAACACACTCTTGAGTAATCAGTGGGTCACAGAAGAAATTAAAGAAGAAATCAAACAATACCTAAAAGAAAATGAAAATGCAGATACAACTTACCGGAATCTGTGGGATACAATGAAAGCCGTTCTGAGAGGAAAATTTATTGCACTGAGTTCCCACATCAGGAAAACAGAACGAATACAAATAAATAACTTGATGCTACACCTCAAACAGCTAGAAAAGGAAGAGCAAGTCAAGCCCAAAGCCAAAAGAAGAGAGGAAATTATAAAAATCAGAGCAGAAATCAATGCAATAGAGACTAAGAAAACAATCCAAAGGATCAACAAATCAAAGAGTTGGTTCTTTGAAAGAATAAATAAAATCGATAAGCCCCTAGCCAACCTTATTAAAAAAAGGGAAGAAAAAGCTCAAATTCATGCAATAAGAAATGAAAAAGGAGAAATCACTACAGACCCAATAGAAATACAGAAGATCATCAACACCTATTTTGAAAACCTCTACTCTCAAAAGTTTGATAACACAGAAGAAATAGACAGTTTCTTAGAAGCATATGAAGTGCCAAAGCTAGATCAAGAGGATGTAAAACTGTTGAATAACCCAATCTCGGTTACTGAAATTGAAAATGTAATTAAGTCCTTACCCACCAAGAAGAGCCCAGGCCCAGATGGATTCACTGCAGAATTCTACAAGAAATACAAAGAAGACCTAATGCCGACACTCCTCAAACTATTCAATGAAATTGAAAGGGAAGCAATCCTGCCTAAGTCATTCCTGGAAGCAAATATCACTCTAGTACCAAAACCTGAGAAAGACCCAACTAAAAAAGAGAACTATAGACCGATCTCCCTAATGAACACAGATGCAAAAATCCTCAATAAAATATTGGCAAATAGGATCCAGCAAATCATCAAGAAGATTATACACCATGACCAAGTGGGATTCATCCCAGGAATGCAAGGATGGTTCAATATACGCAAATCAATAAATGTAATTCACCATATCAATAAAGCCAAAAATAAGAATCACATGATCATTTCTATAGATGCAGAGAAAGCCTTCGATAAGGTCCAACATTTATTCATGATAAAAACTCTACAGAAAATTGGAATAGATGGTCTTTACCTCAATATAATAAAGGCCATTTATGACAAACCAACAGCCAGCATCATACTAAATGGCCAAAAATTGAAAGCCTTTACTTTAAAATCAGGCACAAGACAAGGATGTCCTTTATCACCACTCCTATTTAATATAGTACTGGAAGTACTAGCCAGAGCAATTAGGCAAGAAAGAGAAATAAAAGGGGTAAAGATAGGAAAAGAAGAAGTTAAGTTGTCATTGTTTGCAGATGACATGATACTCTACATAGAAGACCCCCTAAGCTCCATTGAAAGACTCTTAGATACAATAAATAAATTCAGGAATGTGGCTGGATACAAAATCAATACTCAGAAATCAATAGCATTCCTATACACAAACAACAAAACCACAGAGAGGGAAATAAGGGAAACTGGACTATTCACATTAGCAAGCAAAAAAATGAAATATTTAGGAATTACTCTTACGAAAGAAGTGAAAGACTTACACAGTGAAAACTATATTACACTGAAAAAGGAAATTGAAGATGATCTCAGAAAATGGAAAGACATCCCTTGCTCATGGATAGGAAGAACAAACATTGTGAAGATGGCCATTCTCCCAAAACTCTTATACAGATTCAATGCAATCCCAATAGAAATACCATCAACATACCTTATAGATCTAGAGAAATCACTCCTAAATTTCATCTGGAACCAGAAGAGACCTAGAATCGCAAAAGCAATTCTAAGCAGCAAAGACAAAGCAGGAGGCATCACAATCCCTGACTTGAAATTATACTACAAAGCAACAGTAGTAAAATCAACATGGTATTGGAATCAAAACAGAGCTGAAGATCAATGGAATAGATTAGAAGATACAACCACAACTACAAACACACTCAACCACCTTATCTTCGATAAAGGAGCCAAGCAGGTTCACTGGAAGAACGACAGTCTCTTTAATAAATGGTGCTGGAAAAACTGGCTCTCCATTTGCCAAAAACTAAAGCTAGACCCATGTCTATCACCATGTACTAAATTAAAATCTAAATGGGTCAAAGATCTGAATATTAAAACAGAAACGCTAAATCTATTGGAAGACAAATTGGGTAGAAACCTTGGAGACATAGGAGTAGGTAGAGAATTCATGAATAGGACTCAAACTGCACGGGAAATACTTCCCAGAATCAATAACTGGGACCACTTCTTATTAAAAAGTTTTTGCATGTCAAAAGAAATCTCCAGCATAGTGAAAAGAAAACCCACAAACTGGGAAAAGATTTTAGTGAACTCTCTCTCAGACAAGGGACTCTTGTCTAAAACATATAATGAATTAAAAAAACTCAGACCTTCAAAATTCAAAGATCCAATCCAAAAATGGGCATCTGAGATGAATACGCAATTCTCAGATGAAGAAATGCAAATGGCAAATAAATACATGAAAAAATGCTCATCATCATTGGTCATTAGAGAAATGCAAATTAAAACCACACTGAGATACCATCTCACTCCTGAAAGAATGGCCAAGATCAAGAAAACCAACAACAACAAATGCTGGAGAGGCTGTGGGGAAAAAGGAACTCTCCTGCACTGTTGGTGGGAGTGTAGACTGGTACAGCCTTTGTGGAGATCTGTCTGGAGGTTTCTCAAAAAGTTGGGATTGGAAATCCCATTTATTCCAGCTACTCCACTTCTAGGCATATTCCCAGAAGAACTGAAAGCATCATACCACAGGGATATATGTGCACCTATGTTTATAGCAGCACAATTTGTAATCGCCAGATCTTGGAAACAACCCAAGTGTCCATCAACTGAGGAATGGATAAAAAAGTTGTGGTATTTCTATACAATGGAGTATTATTCAGCTATAAAGAAGGATCGCATTGAGATATTTATCAATAAATGGGCGCAGCTTGAGACCACACTCATAAGTGAAATAAATCAATCTCGCATGTATGAATACCGAATAGTTTCCCTAATGTAAGTAATGATTCAAATATATAAAAATATGTGATAATCATGATTCCCCATTATGTGGCCTTGAAGCCTTATAAAATTTTCACTTATTAATTAGAAAGGCTTTACTCTGGGCTTTTTGATATGGAAATATTTGAAGCTATAGTATATGAAGTTTTATCCAAATATTTTAAGGAAAAAGACAGACACTATGGTAACTACTATTCTTTAAAAAAAATTATTTAGCTATTTCTTATGTTTATTTTAATTAAGGGAAAAACTTAAAAAATTAGGATATATAGTAGTAACTCTTTTTGATCTCCTATTAACTTGTTTTTGAAGTCCTGTAATACTCCCAAGATCTTGTTTTGACTGATTAGACTCTGTTCCATTCTGTGCGATAGTAGCAAGTTTGAAGGTATAGGCAACTAATTTGAAGGCAATAAGATTCACAAAGATGCCCATTCTGGTTTGACTATTGTCTCCTTTGGAAGTCCTGTAATGTTCACAATGCCTAAGTTTTATTGGTCTTGTTCTCCACTGTTTTGTCCGGCTTTATAATATCTAATGAGATGGACAATTCCTTTTAAGGAAACAAGAGACAATGTTGATAACCATTGTTGATGACCTTGTACTCTGTTCTACATCATGTGCTATGTCTATCCTTGGTTTGGACTTACAGCTTTGTTTTGCCATATTTGACTTTATTCTCTCCCCCCCAAGAGAGTAATGAGAACTGAGGAGTAATAAAATCCAAAATGTGTAAATTTTGTTATAAAAAAGAGAGGGAGGGGAAAAAAAAGAGCTCTAACGGATATAACAACAAGTGTGTTTAGGGATGTTAAATAGCTGACTATATTAATGTTTTTGGATCATTGAACACAGCTGTTTGCAGTCTCTCCGTTTGAATGTCTACTTTGTATTCTTTGATACTGTGATTTGAGCAACTATTTCCAAGATGATATTATGTAATCTATTAACAGGTGATTTCTTACTGTTATGTTTTTTTTTTTGTAGTTCTGTATTATGTGTAACCTTACACTGCTTTGTTTTGTGTTTTTCTCTTTTTCCTCTTAAATAAAAAAAAAAAAACAAAAAAAAAAAAACAAAAAAATAGATAGACCTGTGGGGGGGGGGAAAGAAATATATCACATATATTTCTACTTGACTTTTGAAAAAGTTTTCCATATTTTATGCGAATGTTATAGCCCTTATTAGCAAGGTAGACAACACATATACAACTAAGTAAAATTCTCTTATAGATAGGATAATTTTATTTAAACTAAATAATTCTAGTTTTTTATTGCTGTTTTTGTTTTTGTGAGTTCACATGTTGACTGAAAAGGATGACTTCAGCTACAAGTTCTACTGAGGTCAAATTCACTGATGTCTATATAGAATATGCCATTCCTAGGCAGCAAAATATACACAGATTATATTTATAGAAATGATAAGTTATCATTCTTGATGTCATGCACATAAAATTTCTCCTTACATATACTTTAATGTATTAAAACCAAGATGCATGCAGGAATAGTGAAGGTAATTTAGTGATGTTAGTGTGGTGAGGACTGTGGTTTCCAACTGAGATTCTTATATTAGAACATGACTTTACCACTTTGTTTCCTTGGTAAGTTTCTAACCTCTTTGTTCTTCAGGATTTCCATCTGCGAAGTGGGTAAAGTAAGTTATCTTGTAATTTACATAAAACAGAATTGTGCTTAGAATCTAATAGCCTTCAAGATGCTAATAACCATAGTAATAATGTCTCATTGAAAAGTTACATACCTAATCATTAATATGTGTTGAAAACTTAGTGTACACAAAACAGTATCTATGATCTTGGCAACTTGCAAAAGTAAGTGGAAAAGGCAAATCTTGCAAAAGTAAGTGGAAAAGGCAAATCTTGCAAAAGTAAGTGGAAAAGGCAAATCTTGAAAACTTGCAGTGGGAAAAAACATTATGAAAATGTACATTAAATTTTTAGCAAAACTGAAAATTATAAAATAGATGCTCTAAATATGAACAAATAAAGATACAAAATATGAAATTGGTAAGCACACTGCCATGGAAAGAAGTATAATATTAATGTTTTGAAAAGGAAGTAACAAATGTTTTGAAGCCCTGTCTGCATATAGATATCGGCCAAAAGACAATGCACTGAAAAAAACATGGAGACCTTAGAAATAGATTTGTAGCTGTTGTGGCGTTCATCTAGATGTCCCTCAGGGCCTCATGTGTGCACAGGTGGGGCTTTTCAGCGGTGGCTGGGCCTAGGGTGTGTGATGCTGAGATCAAGGGGGTGTGATTACTGAATCAGTCCACTGATTGTGTGGCATAATTCTGGCCCATCCTGGGTATGGGTGGCATCACCCTAAGAACAGGGAGCTTGCACGGAATAAAAGGGAGAGCATGCTGTTTCTCTTGCTGCTTCTGTCTTCTGTCTGTTGTGACATGAACTGTTTCTCCTCTGTGAAGCCCCTCTGCCACACCACCTTGCCTTGGAGTCAGCCAACTTGGGGCTGAACTCTGTACAAATTATGGGCTAAATAAAAGTTTCCTCCTTTAACTTTGGGTTTTGGGTAGTTTGTCCCAGAAATTAGAAAAGTAACTAAGACAGCAGCATATTGTTTTTAAACCACAAAACCCAAAATTTTGGGCTGCTTTTATGTGAATGGTGTTGGCTGATGATAACTTCTTTACATTTCAAGACATCTCTGGAGTTAAAGGGCTCAGAGTTTGGCTAGTAAAACTAACCTTAACAGATATATGAGCACATAAATCATGAGAAAGAGGAAAAATTTCCCTAAACACATTTATTTCACTTAATTTTCATAGGGGTCAAGTAAAGACATTGATTTCATTCTCAAGGCCAAAAAAAATAAAATAAAATAAAAACCCATTTACTTTATGTAGTTTATCTACCATAGCTCATAAATTGCAAAAATAGTTATGTGAATTTTTATTCACCTTCTAAATTCATATTTTTCTCTGGAAATCATACTGTCAAGAATTATAATGCAGACATTAAATAGCATAGACCTCATATAGAATTAGTAGTCCCTTTGAACCTGCTTCACGTATTCTATGCTTTCTCTGTTTTCTCCATCAAACAATTCTCCCCTTTTTTTCTGTTCTTCCATTCCACCACCTGTTTTTCCTTGGGTGGTGCTTAGCATTTCTCTAACTATTCTGCATACTTCTAGCTTCAGGTCGTTGATAACTTCATTCCTGAATTGGTCTATGAGGCTCTCTATATGGTGCCTTATGTGTATTGGTGCGGTGTCTGCTATTGCCTGTTTCTCAGAATTGGGGGCCGAGGAGCCTTTCTTGTTGCTGCCTCTTCCCATGCTGCCTCTTCTTCTCTGTTCCTTATATATGCAAGCTTATATAAGAGGCCCAGCTTCTCTCCCAGTCAGCCACAGCCTGATCGAATTGCGCCAGTTAGGTGTTCCCGCTCACCGCTGCGCACCAGGGAGTTACGGACCAGGCAGCCTACGCGTCTCCCCTCCCGGCCACCATCAGGCTCTGGGATCTGGGTTGGGACAGTCTACCAGGTCCGCCGGCAGCGTCACGCAGGCCAGGCACTTTTCACCAATCCCGCCCGAGAGGGGGATGTGTGGCTGGAGTCGCCACCGCGCCCTGCTCCCGCAGGACTGCTCGGGCCCAGAAAGTCCTCTGCTGGAGTCAAACTGTGGTAGAGTGTCAGTTTCTCTCACTCACCTCACCACAAGTCAGTGCACGCCTCCCTGCCGTTCGCAGATTGCCGTTCTCAGAGCTTCTGCACGTCTCTCCCCTTGCCGAGCCGCTGTAGAGGCAGCCAGCCGCTGCGCGGCGGGAAACCCAAATCGCGGCTTACAATGGCGCGGTTCCAGCCTCCACACCGAGTCTTTTCTGTTCCTGTTTTAGCACCAGGACTGCATTCCAAGTTGGCTTCTCTCAGCCCAGTTCGTTCCTGAGTCAGCAGAGCATATCTCCACCTGCTTATGTCTCCTTAGTCCGCACCATTCCTGGCTTCTGAGCCGAGTCTTTCAGAGAGCCGCCAGTAGTTGCTGTTATCTGTCCGCCATGTTCTCCCGGAAGAGTCAAATGGCAACTTAATTGTGTGTACTGAGCAATTGGCTAGATCTTACATCTTTGACATCCTCCATAATATATTAAAAGATCACTGTGTGTCTTTCCGGTCTGCAAGAGTCCTTCCATGAGGCCTGTAGGCCGTAGAAGTCTCAGTAAGCAGTCTAGCCGGGACAGAAATTCTCAGCACTACCGACCTCATATAGAATTAGAAAGTAATGTGTAGGGGGAAAATGTTGAAGTTGTTATAAATACCGTTATTGAAGCATACATTAAGATTAAAAGGCAGGCCATGAAGACAAATTTTTTAAACTCTAAGGAGAGTACTAAAATAAAGAACATACACTCAACACAACATTTTAGTGTCTACTTTCATACCACTAAAAGGAAGATCTATTATTAAATAGGAATTACAAAATTCCACAGAATTATTGTAAAGTTAATTGAAAATTCTTGAGAAATCATGCTTTATAGAAAGGCAGAGCACAAATGTTACCTGTTAGTTTAGTTCAGTCCCCACAAATAGGTTTAAGCACATAATGCTTTGCAGAATCAATGGTGATTTAAATCCAGAACAAGACGCTAGGTTGTGCTGAACAAATGAAGTGTATATACTTCATACTTTAGGGTGCTTTTCAAAAGATGTCTTTATTAGAAATAAAGTACAAATCATTGTAAAATTAATACCCTGGCAAGAGATCCTCTTTGGTGCTCAACAGAAGTGCTGTTATTTTTCTCTCTACTTGTTAGAAGTATTTGCTCTTTAGTTTCATCAAGACTTCTTATGCATTAGGCTTGAAAGATGCTTAAGTGCATACAATTTAAAGCAGCAATTGCTAAAGAAATTAATCAAAGCTCTCACAATACACCTTACTCCAGAGTTTTTGAAAACAACAGTATAGGCATGCAGCAGTAGCCTGAACCAGCAAGAAAAACTCTTTAACAGCAGTTCCACTTTAAAAACACCTGCACTGTTCTACCTGTTCCTCAAAATAACTACAAGTTAAAGAAAGGTAACATCCTTTAAACTATCCTTGACATAAGTCTATTCTCTGACTTCTAAAATTAAACACATGAATTTTTCCGAAAATATTAACTTTTCTCTGGTGCCCTTTCTTTAATTAAATTATAATTATTCACTGTGAGATGCGGTTTCTAAAATGCTTAGGATTCTTGTGCACCAGTTCCAATTATGTACAATAATTTATCTTTCATGCATTGCTCTGTCAGATGCAAAAGCCTCCCCAAAACAAGTTTTTATGTGGTTCCATCTTTCTGTCTTCTGGAGCAGTCCATGCACACATCACTGTTTGCTCTTGGACCATTTCATATTACACTTTTCTCAGTAGAAAAGATTGGTGTCAATTTGGAATTGTTTTTAAGGGTTATAAGGTCCCTTGTATTTTTAGTTCATTTTGATTCAACTTTATCATGCTATGTTTTTCTAGATATTTCTCTAATTTAAATGTTCACATTTATTTTCAGGAGAATATTTGCAATACACTTATTTGATTAATGCTCTTGTCTGTGTGTTTTAATTCATCAGTTTGCTCTTTTTGCATGGTTGTTTAATGAGAGCTAGCAAATTCATTACCCTTATTTTCCTTTTTGCCTTTCCACTCTCCTCCTTCTTTATTTCTTTTTTTAGAAAATTCTGTCTTGCCTAAGAATAGATATTCTGTCCCATTCTGGAATATTTCTATTTCATAAATTTCTGTTCTTATTTTTCCTTTTTTCCTATTACCTTCTTTGGAATTTTTTTTATTCTGTTGTCACTTATTGTACTTGCTTAATTCATTATATTTTAACCTATCTTCTTTACTAATGTGCTAGAAGTGTTCTTTTAACAACATGTCTGAGTTGTAACAGATAGCATTTTCATTATCTATGAATTAAAAAGTCTTTCTTAGAAGCCATTATGACTTCTCCCTTGAAGTGCTGGGCATATAAAATATATTTCTTATTGCTTTGTAGGTTGAATATATTCAAATAATGATCTAAATGTTAAAGATAATTGAAATTGAATATTTACTTTAGTCTTTTTATGAATACTTTTTCTAAATGAGCTCATATGTTGAAAGTAGTATGATCTTGTCGTTGGTGGGTGCGGAGTAGAGAATCTGCCATTACACCTTACAGGAGTATTGAAGCTTATATCATCATGTAGTTAGCTATATCTGTAATAAAATGTTTTTTTCTTACTTTACTGTTACTTTTTTATAGTATTGCCTTTCTGCTCAAATATTATCATCATTATTTTCTTTTTAAAAGTTTTCTTTGATATATATTTGATTTGTTTTATAATATTTGTTTTTGGAATGCATCCCGTTTATAATTGATATAATTATCGTACATTTTAATTTAATACCCACTATATACTCTTGGTTTTTGATTTTTTTCATTTACATTGTATATGTTGTCTTTCTTTCTTACACCTGTGAGGTTTTTTTCCTCATTTTATACCTTGTTCTCTATAACTTTGGCAACTACATAATTCACTGATGCATATGCTACTGGCTTATATATGCATTTTTATTTATTTTATTTTATTTATTTTAAATTGATACAATTATTTTATCTTACATAGTCATATTTTATTTTTGGTTTTCATTTTTAGAAATACTTAGTTTTAAATTTCTATGGTATATGGAGAGTATATACCTGTAAAAGGGTAGTTCTTTACTTTTGACATTTTGAAAATGCCATTGTTTTCCCTTTATTTCTATTGTTGCTGATGAGAAGCCAGCATGATAACTTCTAACAAAAAAAAAAAGAAAAAAAAAATAAAACCCAAAAACCAAAAACCAAAAACACATTTACAGTACTCTCATTTGCAGATTTAAATGTGAGGAATTGCAGAATTCCTGCAAATTTAATATAGAATACTTTAAAAGAAGAAATATGTTCCTGAATAGAAAGACACAGCATCAGAAATGTATGGACATGCTCAAATTAATCTATCAGTTAACACAATGGAATTTCAAATTTTAAAAGGTTTATGCATATATCTTACAATTCATATAGAGGTATAAACCCTCAAAAAACTATTCAACAAGACTACTTCTACTCAGTAATAAGACCTTACAAAATATTGGTGATTGGTATCTTTAGCTTTATTTAGGGATAAACTCAAAGAAGTAAAAGTACACATCCATGACTATATAAGAATATGGTGTACAGAAGTATGAATATTATACATAGAAGATGATACAATGGATTTTTATTTTTGTAGCATTGGGGACTGAATTCAAGATTTCACACTGAGCCACCACTTCTGCAATTTCTTTATTTACTTCCTTACTTACAGATGGGTCACACCAAGTTGCTAAGTTGCTCAGTCTGTGCTCAAATTTGCAGTCCTTCAGCCTCCCAGAACGCTGTGAATCTCAGGTGCATACAACAGTGCTAGGCTAAGCACTGTGCATTATCTAGTAAATATGTTCATGCAATGTGCTTAACAAGAAGAAAAGCAAAATTTGAAATGTATCTTACAATATTTATAAATATCTATTACATATCTAAATCTAAAAGTAAAATATATGCACGTGAAAACAAAATGTATGACAATACATTTACATGAGTGGGTAGAATCAAGTTTGAAGGTAGACATGTTGTACCCATGTTATTAAAGACCACTGTGCTCACAGGTGCATGTGGACGCAGTGAAAATATAAAAAGAAACAGAAACTCACCAAATTAGTAAACATAACCGTGAAGGAGGAAGTCAAAACATAGAGATGTAGAGGGGGCACCAACTAAACCATAACATTTTGTTTTTTAAAGATAAATTGGCTAACTACCCCTCAGAAGTCTTTCATGAAATGCAAAGGAAAGCAATATTGCCAAGATCATTCCTAGAAGCAAGCATCATGCTGATACCAAACAAACAAGACAACCGTAGAGCAATCTCTTTAATGAACATACGTGAAAAAAATCCTCAGAAAGATACTGGCAAACATAATGCAGTCAATCATCAAAAACTGTACACCATGCCAACTAGGATTCATCTCAGGGATGCAGGGATGGATCAACATAAGAGAGTGAATAAACGCAATACACCAGATTAACATAACTTGGGACAGAAATCATATGATCATACCCATAGAAGTAGAAAAAACATTTAACAAAGTTCAAAACCCATTAATGATAAAAAATCCCATAGAACACTGGAAAAGGTGGTTTATCTCAATTTTGTAAAGCCATCTATGACAAACTAACATCACACATCAAAATAAATGATGAATCCATCTCATTGCAGAAAGAATGGCTGCCATCAAGAAATCAACTGAAAATAAATGTTGGTGTTGATGCAGGGAAAAAGGAACATTTCTCCAGTGTTGGTGAGAGTGCAGACTGGTGCAACCACTGTGGATTTCAGCATGGAGATTCCTCAAAAAAACTAAGATTGGAAGTCACGTTCAATCCAGCTATTCCTCTCCTAGGTATATTCCCAGAAATTGAAAATGTCATGTGCACATATGTGCACCTATGTTTACAATAGCACAATTTGTAATAGTTAGTATTTTTTTTTATCAGTACCAGGGATCGAACTCACGACCACACGCTTGCAAGACAGGCACTTATGCCACTGAGCTAAATCCCCGGCCCAGTTAAATCTTGCAAACAACCAAAATCCCATCAACTCCAGAATGGATGAAAAAGATGTAGTATTTGTATATAATGGATTATTATCTACTTATAAAAAGGATGATCTTGAGGCTTTTATAGGTAAATGGAGGCAACCTGAGACTATACTCATAAGTGAACTAAATCAGACTCCTCACATTGGTAAAATCATATTGTCTCCATAGTGTAAGAAATAAAAAAAATAGTAATAAGGTCCAAAGTGTATAGTAGATATTGTAATAATGAAAGGAAAAGAAAGTACTCAAAAAGAAAGAACAATTTGTATGTATACACATATAACTGTATGTATATTTAAGTGTGCAAGATAGATAACCATACTAATTCTCTGTTCATCAAAAAGAATAGTTTATGCTGTCGTTTGTTAATTTATAAGCTTAGATAGATTTTGTAACTTGAACAGCTATTTCTAAGATAACAATATGTAATACATTGACTAATGTTGATTCCTTATTGTTATTTTTTAAAATTCTGTATTATTTCTATCCTTTTTTCTATTTTCTTTTTTGAAAATAAAAAAAAAAAAGAAATAATCAAAACCTGAAAGCTTTCACTTAAAAATCAAGAACAGGACAAGGATGTCCATCATCACCACTCCTATTCAAAATAGTTCTGGAAACATTAGCCAGAGCAGTTAGAGAATGTTGGGAGCCGTGGCACTGTCAAGTCATCAGACGCGGTGATTGCGAGGCCTGTGGGAAAGTACAAAAGCCTGGGCTAGATTACCCCTCTCATCGAGCCCGCCTGTGTGGCACCTGTTTCTTATCACCCCACTAAGTTCCCGCCTCACAGGGTAGTCTGCCTAGCTATTAATCCTATATATAGCCAGTGCCTCCACCCCCGAGAGAGAGAGAGACTGAAGCACGCAAGGAGCCGCGGGGAGCGGACCGGTAGAGGCTTCGGGGCAGACTGAAGCACGGAAGGAGCCGCGGAGAGCGGACCGGTAGAGGCTTCGGGGCAGACTGTATAAGGAGAGAATAAAGAAAAGCCTGACCACCGCCAGACCTTGTCGTGTGTCTTTCCTGCCAGCCGGGAGCGGACATCGACATTTGGTGGCCCGCACGGGGATTGATCAACCCCGAGACGCGGCGGTGGACTGCATTCTCCTACACAGTGCTGCAGCTGCAGGACAGGTGAGTAGAGGATAAGCCTGGGCCCTGGGTGGCGCGCACCTACAGGGTTTGTAGACTCCTCTCAACCTCACGCGTAAGTGGCGGGTTTCTTGGGCCTCACGCGGTGAGTATGAAACATAACACCAGAACTTAAGGTAATAAAAGAGTGTAAAACATAAACATAGAAGTAAAAATAACAGAAGATATATTAAAAATGGGAAACATGCCAAGTAAAGATACACAGCCTTGGTGTTGGTCCTTCGGAGACTCCTAAAGTCCAAGGACCTCAAGGTGGGGCGTAAGACTTTAGAAAATTTCCTTGCAGAGATTGACAGCTTTGCTCCCTGGTTTCTGCCTACAGGGCATGTAAACCTGCCCTCCTGGGAAAAGTTGGGCAGAGACCTTTCCCTAGCAGAACGGGAGGGTAGAGCTTCAGTCTCTGCTCGTCCATTGTGGGAAATGATACACACGTGCCTAAAGAGTGAGGGTAGTTACGGGGGGAGCTCTCAAGAACTTGTAGAAGTACGCGAGGTGTTTGAACAGGCACAGTGAGGAAGCTCCCGAGAAGGGTCCGTCAAGGAGGGCAGAGATACAAAAGAGGAAGCCGAGGCGCGGTTTGTGTCTTTCCGCAGGAATCGGGACGAGAGCCAATGTGGGTCCCAGAGAGGTTGACGCGACAAGTCCCTCGACTGAAGATCAGGCCTGTTCCACCAGAGGCCAACTGCAGACCCAACAACAAGATGAGCCCTAAAAGAACTGCAGGACAATCCCTTTTTGGGGGCCTGGAACGGCTTGCTCCCCTATGTGCTACCCTTGTATACGCATGGCTCGCTCGCATGGCCTACGACCGCGTTTAAAAGTGACAGGCTTCCCACATTCTCCTCCCTAGACAACAACATGTAGCAGGGTGGGTGAGTCAATGACGGGTAAGAGCGTGCCTCCCCAGCACGACTCAACCTAAGCCAGGCCCTACCCCGTTCCGCTCGAAAGCCGCTGGATTGTTAGATAAATTTCTCTCCGAGGGGATTCGTGGAGAGAAATGAGTGCATGCCTATGTGCAACCAGGTTCCGTCCGGTTCATTCCTGGCCCTAGAAAAAAGGACGAGGGCCTCAGGGCCTTGGTGGACCCTGGGACGGCCGACCAGGGTCTACGCTAAGGGCCTACGGTGGGCCTCAGTTCGGGGCATAGGCCTCTGCACTCTATCCAGGACGGGCTGCGATGCACGTAGCCATCATTTAAAATAAAATAGGGGGAGATGTTGGGAGCCGTGGCACTGTCAAGTCATCAGACGCGGTGATTGCGAGGCCTGTGGGAAAGTACAAAAGCCTGGGCTAGATTACCCCTCTCATCGAGCCCGCCTGTGTGGCACCTGTTTCTTATCACCCCACTAAGTTCCCGCCTCACAGGGTAGTCTGCCTAGCTATTAATCCTATATATAGCCAGTGCCTCCACCCCCGAGAGAGAGAGAGACTGAAGCACGCAAGGAGCCGCGGGGAGCGGACCGGTAGAGGCTTCGGGGCAGACTGAAGCACGGAAGGAGCCGCGGAGAGCGGACCGGTAGAGGCTTCGGGGCAGACTGTATAAGGAGAGAATAAAGAAAAGCCTGACCACCGCCAGACCTTGTCGTGTGTCTTTCCTGCCGGCCGGGAGCGGACATCGACAAGAGAAAAGAAAGAATACAAAGAATAGGTATAAGAAAAGAAGTTAAATTATCACTACTTGTCTATGACATGATACTCTACATAGAAGACCCCCAAAACTCCATTGAAAGACTCCTAGAGTTAATGATCAAGTTTTGTAGCATAGCAGGATACAAAGTCACCACTCAGCAATCAGTGGCATTCCTGTATACAGACGACAAAACTCACCCAGAGAGGAATTAGATAAACAGCAACTTTCACGGTAGTATCAAAGAAAAATGATATACTTAAGAATCAATCTAAAAGGAAGGAAAATACCTTTGCATTGAAAATGACAGTACACTGTAAAATGAAATCAAATAGGAAATCAGAGAATAAAGATATCTCTTGTTTTTGGCTAGATAAAACCAGTAGTGAAATGATCATATTTCCAAAACTGTTGCACAGATTTAATGTAATTCCAATCAAATCACAGAACTAGAGAAGACAATCCTAAAGTTCATATGGAACCAGAAGAGACCTAGAATAGCAAAGGCAATTCTGGGCAACAAAGGCAAGACACAATTTATTTGCAAAGAAAAAACAATTTCAAAAACCAAAGTGGTACTGCTTGTACTTAAAGGTAAGTGCATGTTTTTGATCACATGTAGAAGGATGGGGTTCTGCTTCATGCAGCAGGGGATGTAGGGAAGAAGTCCAGCAAATGGGCAGCATTTGCCATACAAGGCTACATCACTGCTCCTTAGATGTATTTGAGTGGTACCTTCCATCAACTAATTTCAATAACAATCTAGTAAGCTAAAGTGCTTTTATCTTTACACCGAGGACACAATAATCAAAAATCCACCAGTAAGAGAGAAATGTAGGTCTGTCTGGCTACAATATGAAAAACACTAAGTGATCTTCGAAACTCAATTATGTTTATTCCACAAACGTGTTTTAAGCATCTGAGAAGCACCAGGCCTCTCTCACACAAATCTGTACTCTTTGATTGTCTACTGTTGACCTCTGGACTTCCAGGCCCTCTATGGAAAATGCCAAATGCCCAATGCCAAATGCCAATTCCTACTTTCACAGTTATAACAGACACACATTGATTGACTGTTGCCTAATTTTAACATAATTGCCTCCAAATTAAGAAAAACAAAATAGTGCGGGTCTGTGTTTCTGCCCAGGTGGAACGGTCACTGTGATGCACTCGTCACACTGTCCCCAGCCCATACGCACAGCTCCCTATGCTGAGAGTGGAAACATAACAGTATAGAAGTTTAGGAACCTCCGCGCTGCCTCATCCCAGTCTCGCTGCCAAGCAAAAGGTAACCCTGGCTGCATCCAGTTCCTAGGAGAGCTATTAGAGCCACACAGCACCGCAGCACCGGTTAGCAAGGTCCATTGTTACTTTCAGAGAACAGTTCGTTCACAAGTGTGAAACTTACATGGACACTGTACAGATACCGCTGATCTTGCCTACTGAGATAACCTTAAAAAGACGTGATTTTAGAACATAAGAACTATTTATAAATTGTAAATTTTTGTTTATTCTACTTGGCCACTGAAATAATCATAAAAGTAAATAATTACTCTTCATTACATTCATGTCTTGATTAAGGCAGTATTTGAGCTTATTTAACATTTGAAAGGTAAAATACTTTCCTTAGGAAAGTAGGAAAGAATACTTTTATGGATTTCATGACTATTACTCCATGGAGTACTTTTTCTTTTAAAAAAAAAACCTATATTTTTATAGCAGTATAGATTTAGTGCACTTAAATATACCCCTAAGTATATATGAACATATGTTTAATTCTGTATAATGCATGACAAGATTTTATAGTATTATTTTATATTTTTCTTTCAATTAATTTGTATATTTTTAAAATTTACAAGAAATAATAAAAATTTTAAAAATTAATAATAAAAATCACTATCACTACATTGATTTGTATTGCCTATTTGGTTTTTTTGGGGGGAGGTCAGTCTTATTTGTTGTAAGCTTAGAAACCCAAAATGTGCTGTACTTATTATATAGTGTGCCTTTATAACTTGTTCTTTTCCTGTAAAACTTGCATAATTGCCAGTTAAGTTGCAATTTTGTGGCATATCCCACCACGTAACCCCTTCCCTGTGTCCCTGTTTCCTGTAACTGCTTGTTCTGCCCCACCCACCCCCCATTCCTGTAAAACTAAACCAAATTACCTGTTATGGAGACAAGCTGATCCTAAGACCCTGACCCCTCCCCTTACAGTTTACTGCTTTATAACTCCCTGCAGTTCCTTGCTGGGGCACACTTCCCTGACTGCTTTCTGGAACAGTGTCGCCACTGAGCTCAGCTAATAAAGTGCTTCCTTTTTAAAGTTTTTTGGAGTCTGTCGTTTTTTTGGCCATCACATTTTTGAGACAGGGTTTCACTGTGGAATTCAAACTGGCCTTGAACTCAAACTGGCCTCCAATTTGCAGTGATCTTCCTGCCTCAGCCTCCTGAGTGCTGGGATTACAGGTGTGTATAACCACGCCCAGCATTTTTGATGGCATAATTTGAGTCAAAGGAATAAGTGAAAGCCGAGCCTGGACTTGAAGCACATTCTTTGTGCCTGCTAAGGTAAATCTGTGTAAGTCTTGAGTTCCACTGCAGGGAATTTTAATGTTGCACTGCTTTAGTTCCAAGATATCAGATATTATACTTTTATAGGGCATTAATCAAGCAATTGTATATATATATATATGAGTAGACAGAGATACGTTATAGAAGCACCTTTTCTCCTTTTCATTACTTGTACTTGTATTTTGAGGGCTTCTCTTTGTAGATAACTTCTATTATAGAAACATCTATATTTTTAAGCTAAGTCTTTTTCTTTCACATAGTTAGGATTTTTTAAATAATGTGTATCTTCAATAAAATAATCAAGAAATATTACCATCACTGTAACATCTTAATGAAACACTATACTGACTTAGATTTTCTAATGTATCAGCAACTAATTTTAAAGTACATATGCCTCTTTTGTCAAGTTACTTTTAAGCTAGCTTGCTTCCAGTTAGAATTTCTCACATAAGTCCATTCACATATAAAACACAAATCTCTGTTAACACTTCCATGACCTTGATTAAATTCTTCTTGTTATAAAAGATAGTTGCATCGGTAGTTAAGAAGAGTTGAGGAATAATCTTTAATGTAGACATTCTATATTCACATTTCTGCTTTCTTCTGTGGTTAAAAAAGGGATATTAAAATATTATTTAGGATGATTTATTTATTTATAAAGTAGTAAGTCAAGTGTATTAGCTAAAGCATGTTGTCTAAGTTACATAAGTAAAATTATTATGAACAAATGTGTATAACATTACTCAGTAGGACTGGACTTGCTCATTTTACAACAATCCTTTTGCAAGATCTCAAGGGGTTGCAAAACTCCCAAGAGTCATACACTAACTACTTCATATTTCCCTAGACCTAAGTACTTCTGATTAGATTCTGCTTCCCAAAGGTTCTACCACCTCTAACACATCACCTTGATGATCAAGACTTACTCATAATGGGTCCTTGGGGGACTCTCATAACATATGTGCACCACATTATCTAGCTACTAGTTTTATTTTATCTGTCATTCTAAGGAATAACTGAGTTTCTTCAGAGACTATAGTAACTGAATATAAAAGTTCTAACTTCTTATTTTAGTTTTCATAACTGATAAAATTGCATATATTTATGATATATAACATGATGTGCTGATGTAAGTACATATTGTGAAGAGGTATTGCAAGCTAAAATCTTTCTTCAAGATGAAAATATTTGATGCTGCTGGAAAATATCCCCTCTTCCAGTAAAATATATTCTTCTTTATGAATAAGGAATGACATAACACTATCAGTAATCCAGCTAGAAGACCACTACTGATAACAATATTAAATGAAGTGTTAGGAGAGAATGGAAGAACAAATTAAATTTCTATTCATTTATTCAAATAAAGGCACTATTTGAATGATCATCCAGTAGCCATCATTGTATCATTTGGTGGGTATCTTATTGGAGAAGGCATGTTTCTATGGCCTAACTGTGCTTTTTTAGTATGTTGAGTAAAATGCAGATGACTAGGTGTAACTACCATTAGTGGTTTAAATCTGTAAAACTGATTCTTAAATATTTGAAGGTAGAATTATTTTTCAGTGCACAATTATGTTGTTTCTATGTAGTTCTAAAGACAGAAATTGATACTGATTTATTGATGCAGTAGATTCAACTGTGCCTTCAAACACATTATAAACTTACATTTTACATGTTAGGCTATAAACATGAAACTACAAGCAGAATTCTAGTTCTAGTTCCATTAACCACTTTCTTAAAAACTAGATGTCAGTGTAATTACAATGAAATTGAGCTTCACCATGAGGTTTTTGAAGAAGTATTGATCCAGAGACAAATGCGATTCCCCTCAATGACGTGATCCATTTTCTGCTAAATGTGGCTCTGTAATAGCACCAGAGTTATCACTGTCAGAGCCATACTTTTGGAGTGTGTTCTCATTAAAGATAAAGCACTGAAAAACACATAAATGAGGAATGCATGCTGTATAAGATATTTTAGCTTAAATTTGAATTACAGTCTAAATTTCTGTATTTCATTGATTGTGATAGTCGTAACAGAACAATTGGATATTTCAGTATTTGAAATGAGAGATTATGGGAATGTGAAGCAAATATTCAAAGTACCATTTAGTTGTTTTAAAATCAAATTTTCATTTTTTAACTATTTATAAGGCTTAAAGCAACATAAAGATTAATGTATAAAAAAGGAATGAAGGAAAGAAAAAAGTGGAAAATTAAATGAAATTCAATTAAATTTGACACATGATCATAGCAAAATCTATTTCTTCATTTCCAGGATTAAAATAAAAATGATCTGTAATAATGACATTTGATCATATTTAGTAATCCAAGTTGTAGCAAGTGCAATCCACTGGATAAAAGGTTAAATGGTTAGGTGATAATGTCACATTTAAGCGCTTGCCTCCTGACTGTATTTGCAGAAGTAAAAATGTACTAATATCAGACTAATGTTCTATAGTTGCTTTGTGTAGTGGCAGCACAGTAGGCGTAATAAATCAATACAACAAATTGTCAGATCAGTAATGTAGCTTCTCCTGTGGTTCTGCTTCTCATGAACGCAGTGACAATTGAAGAAAAGTGATTACTGCAACCAGAATTCTAAATGAGGTTTGCTACCAATTAGTTTACTGCCCAAGTACATGCTTTGACATTTGGCTAGCTAGACATTCAGGTAACTTTTCATGCAGAAGAATACTATTATACACAAGCTGAAATGTTCAGCTATTCTAATGTCTTAGCTCATTGCTGAAATTGGTGCTGGCAAGACATCTTAAGAAAATACTGACCTTCAAACTTTTGTTTTCTTCTGAGCTGATGTCAAATCAATAATTAAAAAAACCCTAAAGTCAATGTTTTATTGATACTCAAACTAATGTGGTTTGCAAAAACTTTTTATTAAACTTTGCAAGCCAATGTCAGCATAAACTATTGTGTCTGGAAAATATCAGCCTCAAAAAATTATCTGACAAATGTGATGGAGCTTGGTTGACACATTCTAATCAAGACCCGACCTCTTCTTTTCATCATTTCAAGACTATAAATAAATACTGTGGCAATCTTTATATTGTAACTAGGATTTAGCCATACAAATAATAGAAAGAAGCCTGGTGCATCAGTCACTGAATATTTTTGTTTTATAATTTGTAAAGAAGCTTTTATAATGTAAACATTTACAGAGTGTTATAAGAGAATATATATGTGTATATGTGTCTGACTTACATCACAGTTTACCATGCATAAACACTGCTTATACAATAGTTTTTAAAGAAAATGAATATTAAAAGAATACTAATATTACCATGAACAAGAAAGGTTGATATTTAAAAAGATACTGCTTATTACAAATTGAAAAATATGTGTATAAAGATCTGGTGTGTTAGCTTTCCATCACTGTGATGAAATATCTGAGGAATATCCATATAAAGGAAAAAATATGAATTTTGACACACTGTCTCAAAGGTTTCAGTCCTTTGTTATCTGGTTTTATTGTTTCTAGCCCTGGAGAAGGCATAAACATTATATGAAAAGACTTAGAAGAGGAAAGCGATACAACTCATGTATCCAGAAAGCAGAGACAGAGAGAGTAGGAGAGGGAGGGAGGGAGGAAGGAAGCGGGGGAAGAGAGGGAAGTGGAGGGAGGCGGTAGGGGTATGTGTGCACTTGTGTGAGCAGACGGCTTTGTCCTTTTGCTTTGTTCCATTCAGAGCTTCCACCCCATGAGATGGTACCGCCCGTATCCAGGTCAGGTCTTCACCAACAATTTGTTGTACCATAGCCACTCATCTTCCAAAAATAGCCTCACAGATGTACCCAGAAGTCTGGTTTTCTAATTTCCTAGCTGCTTCTCAGTGCAGTCAGGTTGGCAAAGGTTAGCCATCTGGACACTTAAGCTTAAATGTGAATAGCAAAGGGCACTTCTAGGTATGTCTTAGTGGGTTTCAGAGTCATGACTTTGGACTCTGTATCTGCTTCCTGGCCTCTGTCTCTGCAGCAGTGTTGTGATGTTCTGTATTCCTGCCACTATAAGTCAGTGGCTTTGGTCTACTACGGTGGTCTTCCATGATGTTTCTGGCTTGGAGCCACCCAACCATGAACTCAGTCCTCTGAAGCTGTGAGATCAATGAACTATTTCTTTTCTTAAGTAGATGGTGTTGGTGTTTTGGTCCCAGCAACGAGGAGCTTACTAAAAACACCATTTCATATGCCAAAACAAAAATGACTTTAAGAGTAAAATATTTAAAAATATTTAGAGTGGGGGTAAAAAGAATCTACTTCTTAGTAAATATGAAGAGAGTAACATACTGCACTATGGTCGAAGGTTAGAGAATGAGTGGTATTTTGGATATACAAAGGGAATAAAGGGAATGGACACAGTCAACATGTTTCTGATACTTCAGCTTCAGAATAATTGCCATATTGCAAAGTCCAAAAGCACTTTGGCTGTTCTCCGTATCTCCTGGTTTCATGCAAACTTCAGGAATTTTTTCCTGACATCTGTGAGAATGCTGTGATACTTTAATTGGGACTGCATTAAGTCTATATAAAAGTTTTAGAATTATAGTCATTTTGAAAACATTTTTTCTTACCCAGCAACAAAGGATATCTATTTTTTATATCCTTTTTATTTCCTTTTCTGGGGTATGGTTTTCATTGTAGAACTGTTTTACTTCCTCAGTTAGGATAATTCTGAAATATTTTATTTTTCTTGATGACATTATAAATGGTATTATTTTCTTAATTTCTTTCATAATGAGATCATTATTGGTAAACAAAACTATTGACTTTTGTGCATTGGTTTCGTATACTGCTACACTGCTGAATTTGATTATTAATTCTGTAAGTCTTTTGTTGGAATTTTATGGGTCTTCCACATAGAGGATCACGTCATCTGCAACAGTGAAAATCTGACTTCTCCATTTCCCTTTAATTTCTTCCTCTTGATTGCTCAGCTAATGTTTTGACTACTGTGTTGAACAGCAGTAGTAAGAGCAGACATCCTTGTGTTTCTGATTTTCAAGTCCCTTGTGTCTCAGATTTTTCCTATTTAAAATGATGTTGACAGTAGCCTTTGCATAAATTGATTTTATCAGACTGAGATAAGGTCCTTGTATACTTATTTTCTTCCATGTTTTTATTACAAATGGATGTTGGATTTTGTCAAAGGCTTTTTATGTATCCATTGGAATGAACATAAGACTGCTGTCCTTGTTCTTTTTACGTTCATACATGCGTGTGTATGTTTATGCTGAATCATCCTTACATCTCTGAGAAGCCCCGTCGGTTATGACATTATTACTTTATGATGATTTGCTGCACTGTTTGCCACTATCAAGTTTAGGATTTTTGTGTCTATGTTTCTATCAGTTAAGTGACATTAACTGATGCTCTGGAATGAACTCTATAGTAATAAAAAGTGTACATTTTTCCTTCTTAGTGACTATTCAGCGCACAAAAGTCGGCCCTGGGCACTTTGCTTGTCATATTGCTTCCTTCACACTTCACCCATATCACCACTGTGTAGAATTCACCCTTCACCACTGCGTAGAATCGAACATACCACCTTGCTCCCCTCACATCTCCATGTCAGTAAACATGGGGTTAGTCCTGGATTGAGTCTCTTTGAACTTCAACCAAATTCATAAAAGAAAGCAATGAATTAGCTAAAGTACCTTATGGAGCTCTAGGTGAAAATTTACATTAGCTAACTTTCAAGTCCCACGCAAATGTGATTTCATGATTATTTGAATCCTGTGGTGAGAAAATGTCAGGTACATTCTTCAGAGTAAAATAGATACTTGCTCACAGAATGAAAACCAGAACTTTGAGCTGTTGTTATCCTCTGTTTTAGTATGATATAACAATAGATTATGATTTAAGTTAAAATGAACCAACACATTCAGCCTATGAACTAATTATCAATATTCAAAATTATGTATGTTAACATAACTTTGCTTTATGTAAAATTTAGGGTGGCATGGAATTGTCCAGTTTCAAGTGAGTTTGGAATATGTCATTGTGATGGTAGATTGACTGTGCCAACTTGAATAAATAACACCCAACGAAATTGGTTCAGCATAGTTCTGGGTGGGAAGATGCACCCTAAGGAGGAAAATCACCGGAATGTTATCAAATGGAAATGAAAGAGGAAGGATTGCTTCTGATTCTCGGGAGGCGCTCCAGTCTTTGCTCTCAGTTGGAATGTCTTCTCTTGGATTCTAGCACAGACTCTTCAGCCTTCTGGTGCAGAGGCCTCAGTTTCCTGTTATATACCCACACAGGACAGTACTGTGGGCTCCAATCCTTTGACTGAATCCTTCGCATCTCCAGTGCACAGTCCTTCTGCACTCTTCTACACCTGAATCTGTCTACGCCAGCCTGGCAAATTCATATATTTGTATATCTTGCATTAAACCAATTTCTCGAGTAGGCACTGACTGATACAATGGCATATATAACACAACAAAAGTAATGTTTTTTTTTTTTTTTTTTTCTCTCCAAATAACATTATCTTCCCATAATTACTAGGTATATACTATTTCATAGTTTGGGCAAAAGTAATGGGTTTTTGGTGGTCTGTTGTTACTTTTTTTGTGACATAATGACTTCCTCTGCATTTGCAAGAGGTTTTCTAGGATTACCTATAGTCACTGGCAACAAATAAGAGGGGAAGAAAGTGGTCTCCGTAGTGTTTGGTCCCATGACTTTGGTATGATTAGGGGAAAAGACAGTTTCTGTGAGCGTTTCTATCCAGGAAGCAATTATAGAAGAAACAATGTCCTGCTCTTGCTTTTAATAAAAAATGCTGAATTAATTTACTCAGACAAATCAATGAGTTGTAGATTCAGTTTTAACCTTGGGTATTTTCTTCATCCTTGACCAGGCATCACATATTTGTCACTGGCATAACAAAATATGCTCCAGGCTTCGTACAGTTTATATGTGGGTGCCTACCATAAAGTCATATGATTAAAGACTTTTTAATATCATATCAGAACAAACATTTTTCCACTAAATCCAAAAACACATTGGTTTGAGAAAAAATGAATTTCTCATACTACTAATAATTTGCCAAACAGTAACTAAATTTCAGTTAAATAATTAGAATATAATGCTTAAAATGTACAAAATGCTTACACAAAATAGTTGTTATGGCTTGCATTGTGCCTCCTACCCCAAAAGATGTTTCAGCACTCACCTCTGAAAACCTCATGAAAAGGACCTTATTTGGAAATAAGTTCTTTGCAGATTAATAAAGTTAGCACAAAATCCTTAGGGTTGACACTAACTGAAAATGGTTGACGGTACCCTTTTTTAGAGGAAAGGCACCCAGATGAAGACAGAGAACTACAAACAGAAGGTTTGTTGACAGAGGAAGAAATTGGAGTCATATTGCTGTGTGCTACAGAATGCCAAGGACCAGTGACCACGGGCAGAAGTATGGAGTCAAGGAAGGATTCTACCCAGACTACCAGGCTACAATGCTCTGCTGACATGCTGGTTTCAGACTGACAGACCCCAAAATTTGGAGAAAATTAATTTTTATTGTTTTATGTCACCTAGGTTGTCATACTTTGTAACTACAGTCCTAGGAAATTAATACAACTGTGTTACCTATTTTTAAAATCCAATTTCCCAAAGAGAGGCTAGTTTATTTTTCAAGCATAAATCTATTAAAATATAGAATGTCATGCTATTATTTAATGAAACTAAATTAATTCACCATGTTCATTTAAGGTGACCTTTAGAACCCTCCCAGGTGAGTTTTTTAATGCTAATATTTGTGTGTGCAAAATACTCCTGTTAAATCTATGAGAATTGTTCTAGTTTAAACCACATTCTTTTTACAGTTTATTCAGTAGCTGGAAGTTAGTGGATTCCAACTTTGGTGTTTCTTTTTAAGAAAATTTACTTAATGATATTTTTTGCTATAGTCTCCAGAAATAAGTAATGTGACAATAATTGCTGAAAGTAGAGATACAGAGATATAAAATCTATACTATGAATTACACACAGATTTCCTGAAGAAAAATCCCCAAATTAAACCTGATTTCTCTATAATTTAAATTTTGCCCCTTGAATGATAAAACTGTTACAAAGTGCTAATGATATTTCTTGAGCATTATTTTTGATAGTAATGAAAAATAAATACTGATGGTGGTATTCAAGTTAAATAAATTATCAAAGAGCACTCATTTTAGAAAATGATAGGATGTAACATATTACTTTATGATTTTCTTGTGACTGTACAAATGCCTTCATTTGTTTGGCCTCTCATTTGTCACTTACAGAGTCAAAATATCACAGTAATACATTACCATACTATAGAGACATGGCACGTATAGAAATGCTAAGCATTGTATTAAAAAAACTCATAGTGTACTGCATATCCACGAGTGTATTAGACTATTTCTTTTGAGAAAAAAAAATCTAGTCCTGCAAAAAAATAAAGTACATTAGACTTGAAAAATAAAGTGTAATGTTTTTAGGTAGTCTGTTCCCAAATGTTTGTTTTCAAGGAGATTTGTAGTTCACAAAAACCAACTCTGTTATTATCAATCACACTGTTCTGGATATTTATTAGTTGTTGTCTACATTAACACCAAGTCAAATCCGCGGTTTTGTACAGAATGCTCTGCAACCTCACCCAAGTAACCTTTACATAGACTTACAAGTCATTGGTGTATAATAAGGATAGCTTCCACTTAATGAAGCTAGATCTTTATATTTTTAACACTCATTTAAAAAACCAATTAACTCTGGCTCTATTGAACAAATTGAACAGGAAATAAATCAAGTGCTAAAACAATTGGTGAGTGCGAGGGTTTCTGTAATTAGGGTGTTGAAGTGCCCAAGGCTGTCTAGGCAAGGTTGAAAGTGTTGATTGACAACTTCTACTCACGAAAGGCATTTTTGGCACCACCCCGTTTCAAAACTCAGAGGCTTGAATTGCAGAGAAATATTCCTGCAAGTGTCATGCAATTTACAATAGGAATTTCACTTATACTTCAATATATATATCTTGCCAAGACATTATCTATTGTAATTAATAAGATGCAAGTTTACATTTCTTCGTATCAGTTCAGATTCAGAAAGGATATAGTGCGGCCTGCTTAAAAACTCTTGAAGAGAATAGGACAGAAGAAATTCTAAGGACTAGTCTAGGGGAAAGGTGAAAGAAAAGGGTTATTAGGGACACTTAAGGTAAAATATGTTAAGATGGTAAAAATTGGAATCGTCAAAAAGAGAAGTAGAATCTCCAAAGTAAGAGTTTGGGAATGGTGACCTGACACTGTCGGCAAAGAACTGGTATCCTAAAACATCCTGGTCTCAGTACAAAAGGATCCAATTTAGGCTCCTATAAATTCACATGGTTTTACTTGAGACTAGGTGCAATGTACTTCAGATTATACTGGTCCATGTTCGCCAGATAATTTTGACGCTGGAGCATAACAAAGAGGTCACTGGAAATGTGTGCTTTCTTTAGTATACCACTAAATTCACATTTTGTTATAGTCATCTACTTCTTATAGATTTGGTGACACTAAGCCACTTTAGAACACAAGAAGTCTGGAAAGATAACAAAATCTAATTTCTAGATCCAAAAAAGGAGAAAAACAGATATAAAATATTTATATCACCAAGTATTATCTCCATTTAACAATTTTTCTTGTTAATTTAGGTTAATTTTCCCCTAGGATTATGTCCCAGGAGAACTAGTTTATTGAACACCAAAATATTTGGAAAAATCTATAATTATCTTTAAGCTAATTTGTATATACATTAGTCCCTACTCTACATTTCTTTCTCTCTTCTTTCCCACTGTTTCATTTAAATATATTTACTTTAGCTGTAACATCTTAACATATTTTTGCAATTGGAATGTTAGTAGTCTATAAAATATAAAATTATTTATACCTCAAAATAATCTTAAGGATGTGAATACGTGAGATCAAACAATAGCATAAAAATAGACTGAAGATTTTTTATTCAGTTTTAATGAATAATTTCAATCAAAGCTTTTTCATATTAGTTTATTTTCTTCAAAATATTTGTTCTAATGCAGCATAGTTTAAGGAAACAAGAGCCCACTTCATCCATAATGTAATTTTCTTTCCTTTTTTTCCTTCTAGAGAGGTTTCCAAAATTCTGGCACGGATACATTACTGTTTTATGCTGGATACAGATTTACTTATAAATATTACCCACAATTGTGTCTTCAATATTCTATTTATTACTAGCTGAGGACACTGTTCTTTCTGATATTAAATTAGATGTATATATACTCTTTTATAAATAATACTGTACATACAGTAAAGTTCGTCCCTAATACAGATACTGTTCTCCTACTTAGGGAAAGCAGTCTCCATTTTTGCTAATCTACAGGTGGTGAAATATCAGAAAATAAAAGAATGTGACAACTCTTCTAACAGGGAGGAAGAAAATAAGTGGGTAGAGTAGGGGAAGTTTCTTTGAACAGCTGAGTTTCCATGAAAATCAAGTATGGAAGTGGTCAAGTGCCATCTGGGAATGAGCAACAGGGCAAAGGAAATGGCAGAGCCAAAGTTGTGAACAATGAACAAGGGTGTACTTTGCAGCAAAAGAAAGTACTGAGGAACACCTCTGAGGTACTTAATCCTTCATCAGTCAGGTTCCGTGAGACTCAGGGAGGCTCCTTAACTTGCCCAAGCAAGAAAATGATGATGTCAGAAGCCAGTGTGACATGGAACACGCTCTCCAGCCTGGGCTGACAGCAGAGCCACTAACTCTAGTGCAGCCGAAATGGGCAGACTGACCCAGCTAGCTGTGGTTTGTTTTTTTCAAATGGAAATGCAAAGTTAGTGATGGTCTGTGAGCTTCTAACTTAGTATTTAAAAGGACAACCCTGGTGCTGGGAAAGCGTGGGTCATTAGAGATTAAGTATGACAAATTTTAGAAGACTTTTTCCAGAACTTCTGGCAAGAAACAATGGTGACTCACATTAGCCACACTGGATATAGAGGGTTCAGGATCTGGCTTGCCAGGTTAACTCACATAACATCCTTTGGGAGTTCATATGAAAGGTGGAATGGGAGAGCCCACCTATAGTTTTGTTCTGAGCAAGGGTAAATGGAGGTGTGAAATAGAAGAGGAGGGCTGCTGGCCAAGACATGAATTTTACAGTGTCTGAGGTTATGAAATATAAAATACGTGCATTGTTTTAAGCACACAGTTGGATTAATTAATCTGAATTTTGAAGACAGTTTAATTTGGGAAAAATGATTTAGGATTGATGAAAATTAATAATTAGAGGTCAACTAACACTTTCTGTGCAGGATAAAATTTGTCCTTAGGTACCGTCTAGTATCACATTTGTGTGTGTAACTGCTATATTTTAAAATTTTCTGAGCTCATGGAGTTTATTTATGAAAAGGTCTCATTTGCTCGCAAATTTCCTATGGTTTCTTCTATGCACATGGAACACATTTAGTCAAACCAGTTACTAGGATCACGGATTGTAATAAAAGATTTTCTTTGGAAATAAATGATGCTACAGAACTGAAAATTTGGAGAAACAAGTGTTACAAGGCTGATCTATTTACCTGGCATCCCTTCTGCTTGGGTTTCTGACATTAGCTTTGATGGGACTGACTTGATTCCAAGTGACAGTGCAAGGAGAATTTTACTCATAATTGGAAATTTTGTATCAAATAACTACTTAAATTGACTGAATCAGAATTTAAACATTTTCTTCTATTATTCTTTCTTGGATTCCCTCAGATGAAGCATTATTAGAGACCTCTATATTTCTTTAGTAATCAAATATAAGTTCAACCTTGGTAACTTGGATCCCTTGTCTCAGAATATTTGGTTTTTTATTTTCTCATAATAGAAGTTCTTAAAATGTAATTTGTGAACCAATTCTGTCAGAATCTAATGGGGTACATTTAGATAATATTAAATTGTAGGACACAGTAAGACTTCTTGCATCACAAAGTCTAGATTTGTAGCTTAGAAAGCTGTATTTTTACTGAGCTCCTAGGCTAATTCATGTTTTCATTTGAAAATGAGAGCTTACTACTCTAGTCTGTAGAATCTGAGTAGCTGCATTATACCATTAATGGCATGGCAAAGTGATGTGAACGAAGACTCAGCTTGAGCCACCTGGAAATTCTGACTGGTAATGGGTAAGAATCAATGACGTAAGATGTTAAGCTCATACAAAAGATAAGATGACATTTCTAAGATAAATTGCTGAATCAAAGGTGACAGTTGTACTGCTCAGTGGCTGTGTCTATGTCTCCTAGGGTGTGGTCCCTTACTTTACTGCAGGTTGCTGGAGTGATTGGTGGAAGAAGCTCATTTTACTGCAGTGAAAAAATTTTTCTTTACTTATAAACCTTAGAAACAATTTTAAAATTTTTTGCTAGGTTTTAGATATCTACAGGGTGATTTCAATATCATATTGCCAAGATATTTTTCAATCTATCAAACAATTTACTCATCTTTATATAAATCCAGAACAACACTGAACAATAAAAAAGAATTCCTGGTACACTAACAATTGAATTCAATATACACAGATTTCATAGGTGCCTGAAGTATTCCAAATTTGAACCTACTGGGTTGTTCACTGGAGAGAAACCTTCATTTACCAGTCAGAAATAAAATGTCCACACTTTGGATGTGTTCCTTATTTGATGGTTTTCCATTATTATTATGGAAACCTTTAATGGTTTTCCATTATTATTACTATAAAATCTAACTTTCTAAATACTTTTACTTATAAGTGCATGTGGCCTCAGAGTAACTTTCGTGGGTCACCTGTTGCTCCACAATCCACATGTTCCTGTTCATTTCTCTGTGTGCACCAGGGTAGTGCTGTGGCTTTAGACATCTTACCCTTCTGGAATCTATCCTCATGCTCCCAGGTGGCTTCTGCACCAACCCACAATGCTGTGTCTTTCACGCCCACTTTCCTAGGGAAACGATCTTTTCTCTGTGCTCATGAGCTAGCTCATTTATTTCTATATCAGTCTTTGAAATAGACCATTATATTTAGTTGTATGCGTTTGTAAGTCCATACTCTCCCAGTTAGCAAGGGCCATTCCTGTTTTATTTTTTTATTTTATAGCTGTTATGTCTCCAGTGTCCAAAGTCAAGTCTAGGTTACTGTAAATGTACTATTAATATTGTGGTGGTTTGAACTCATAGTCAGAGGTGCTGGCTTCTGAGTTTCTTGAGTTGAAGTAGATTTCATGCATCTGCCTAGATTCTACAGCCATGAGGATGGATGAGCCATACAAGTAATGGTCAAGAAGGCATGATTTGTGAGACATACACCACAGTGTTACCAATCCTTAGCTCTTACTAAAGTTTCCTTCGAGCTCTTCAGAGAGGATAAATGAAGAATTTACACTGGAACCCTTCACCAGAGTTGTGTATAATTTTATGCACAAAACTAAAATATTTAAGTGCATTTTGTTCTTTTTGAGAATGTGGGTTCAGTCTTTCACAATACCTTTACTATCCTTTATGAAATTTTCATTTCAAGAAATCTTTAGATGCAGAGATTGGGTAGAACTCATCTGATGGCCAAAGATTTCTATCTAGTATCTCAAGTAAATTAACTCAGAAACAAAATATCCCTTCTAAATATTGTATGAATATGGGATATTTCCTTCATAATATGATGATTGCTATCAGTAAACTAGTTGATCTTTATAATTCTGTTAATCAGTGGAGTAACTGCTATAAAATGGCTTTCCATTACTCACTTTCCTTGATTTTTGGAGGGTATCTATAAATTGTCCTTTATTATAACAGCAAGTTTTTTTTCAGAGTATTTATATATTCTTAGGATGACTTTATAATGGATATAAAGGTTGTTCAATTTACTGTTTTCAAAAATATGTGGCTGCTACAAACCTTGAGATTGCAAATTAAAACTGAGAAACTTGGGGCCATTAAACCAACCACATACATCTTCCGATGAAAACAAGCACCAGAAAAAAACATATGACCCAAACTATCAGGTCTGTAATCTAAGTTCAGTCAAATAGAAATGTGTACTATTAGTCATTTTTAATTTAGGGATATGAAAAAAAATTAGTTTTACCTTCAGGGTTTTCCCAGAAGATGTTTTCCCCTTATTTTAATAATACAAGAGCCAAATGCCTTTAAAATTGAAAGACGATGGAGCACTTGTGTTGGTCACTGATTTAGCTCTAAATTTATTTATTTTCATTAGTTTTTTTTATAAGTCTGAATTTAGTAAAGCCTGTTACTATTTTTATTCAATTTGTTTAGGCAACATCTCTATAGCACAGGCCTCTACTTTGTACTAGAATCAGAACACTAGAAGATGCAAGTTTTAGAATTTCAACTTTTAAATTCCTCAGAAAAATCAATTTATTTTGGAATTTCCATACAACTTACAGAACTACCAAGATTTTAAGTTTCATTAAGACATTAAATCATTTCTGTTTGTGTTAGATGACAGTATGATGTAGCGCAAATTCAGGTGTGAAACAGATCACTGGATAAAACTTAACTTCCTAAAAACCAAATTTAATACATATTTTTAAGATGAGAATAGGACATTTATCATAAAAATATCATTCAACTGACTGTCAGACTGCCAAATAATGACCTGTATTAAAATTGGGTAATTTATTCTGTGTTTTAAAAATCAGTAATTTCACAATTTTCACTGGAAAATTTTTCATAGAGATTCATCTTTTTATTACAAATTTGATTTAATCTTCACTTTTTATATTTATATATTTTAACTGATATTTGGGGACAAATTATTTCATTAGAAAAAATCATGTAGAAAATTTTATAATTCAGATTCTAAAAATACAATTCATTTGCATTAAAAGGGTATGTTTAAAATGTCAGTTTTTAAAAATTCAATTTATAAAATAATTCTAATAATCTACATATTTTCTTTATTGTGAAATGAAATCCATTGTCAATTAGTGTTTATCTAAGGAGAAATACATTTTTAGTCTTTTGGATCCACAGTATTTCTGTTGAACTGGCTCACACTTAAATTCTACTACTTTGTAGCTACTCACCTAAACTCCCTACACCCTTCATTTTGGCAAGTAGCAGCTT
This sequence comes from Cavia porcellus, assembly GCF_034190915.1. Lineage (NCBI taxonomy): Eukaryota > Metazoa > Chordata > Mammalia > Rodentia > Caviidae > Cavia > Cavia porcellus. Next base: position 4,524,127 of record NW_026947493.1, read on the forward strand.
GACTTCTGTGTACTTAATCAAAATTATCTTGAGTAGCTTTGTAGATGGCTTTAATTTTTTTTTGTGTGTGTAAAATGCATCTTCTATAAAGGTCTAAAAGGAAGTTTATATAGAGAGGTGTAAAACATTAAAGAGTAAAAATCACTGTCTGTGATATTTTGACTGAGTGCTCAGAATTGGCCACACAACAGGTCCACATGAGACAAATGGAACATGTAAGACACGGACACTGAAGCCCAAGGTTTGGGCTTCTGTCCAAGCTAACCAGAGAAAGCCACCACCTGTTGGCTGGTCACTGGATCTCAGTGTCCTCCTATGCAGAATGGACATTATGAGAATAATAGCTGCTTCATATCACCATACAAGGACTGAATTACAGATATAGTTATAGCTTAAATATGTCTGTTTGAATACCTATATACCATATATACTAACATAAAAATATCAAATGTAAATGTATATATTTAAGTACAGATTAAGTATGTGTAAAATTCTCAAAATAGTATCTTCCACAATATTAAGCACTATACAATCAACTGTTAAGTAAAATTTTAAGAAACGATACTGGATTAGGATATGAGCACAGAAGTGATTCTATTGAGGAAATACATGTTTACTTTGATAACGTATACATGGCTCTAAACATGACTTTGTAGTCCATAAAGGTGTATAATGTAAATATATTGTATTAATTTAAAATGCATTTAGATTGGTTTAGATAAAAATTAAATCTAAATTAAAAAATACTGTAGCTTATGAATGATCAAAGAGGTTTTACCAAGGTTTTCAGTTTTTTCTAGTTTCCACAAGTCTGCTCTCCAGAATGGTGTTTTTACAGGGCTCTCTAATGCTTATCTTGTGCTTGCTCCCTCCAGCTGCACTGTGCCCATACACTGTACCCAGCACATGCCCATGGCGGGCTCAGTGATCAGGCTTTCTGCCATCTTGTTTTCTGGTAGGTAAGGACGAGAGAGATGCTGGCAAGGGACTAGAGAGAGGATGGGAGAGAAAGGGAAGTGGATGGCTCTCCCCAGGCCACCCTTGTTGTTAGCAACAGTTGCTGTGGAGCAGACTGTTTCTCAGGGCTGCTGCTTCCCCAGAGTCCCTAGCTGTGACATCTCGGCTCATGCCTTGAGGGTAAGATTTTGAGAGCACTTCCCCTTGTGGAAATGGTCTCTCTCTCTTTCCTGTGCACACTCCTCAATTACCCCTGCGAGTGTAGCATACTGTGAATGAGTGCAGTTTGGTTCACTGATTAACTGGTTACAAATTGGCCTTTCTGGTGCATAAAGAAAGCTCCTGTTGAAGTTTCAAAATAATAGGATAATTCACTATTTCCTTTCTGCCCTAGAAGCACTTATTTGCATAAAACCCAATGGTTCTTCAGGGAGACATTTTCTACAGCTTATAAGCCCTAAACATAAAAGTTGGAGAGTTTTGAGTACTTTCATAATGTTTCTAGTGTGACTCACAGACCCAGAACAATATTAAAAGAGAACCCATCATAGCATGATGTAGAAAAATAGACCTCTAGACTTCTAGCTGGAAGGCACCAAGGCCTTTGTTCTCCTCTTCAATTATCCTAAATCTACCAGAACATAATTTCAGTAAGGAAATAGTTGAGACTACATACAATTAAACTGATTGTTTACTTCATTAGAAGATGTAGAATACAGACAGCTCAATGATGAATTCAATTTCTAAGTGCTGGAGTTAAGCACACATCTTGTGGCTTTGGGAAAGCCTATTCAGAACAAATGTTTGTAGTTTTCTGAAGCAGTTAATTATTAGTTTACTCATTCTTTCAATGGCCCTGTGCTAGCAAATGTGATGCACTAAGACCTGGATAAACAGTGATGAACCAAATGGAAAAAGTCTCTATCCTCATCAAGGTCACACCTTGGGCCAAAGAAAGCAGTGAAACAGTCTGTCTGTGGTCCTTACACTCCCTTTGTGGGCGGGGATGTGGGTGCTGGCTGTCCCCAGCTTCGTTTCCTGGTCAAGCAGATAGATACATAATACCCGTAAGTAGGAAGATGATTTCCTCTGTCAGCAGTGCTAGTCAGGGTGCCCCTGCTAAAATGTTACTGAGCCAGTAAACACACAATCAATGGGCTTACAATGAACATAAAATTATCATAAACTGGGTGGCTTACACAACAAAAATTGGTTTTCTCACAATTTTGGAAACTCTGAGTCTGAGATCAGCATGGTTAATTGCAAGCAAGGACTTGGCTTCCCAGAGGCATCTTCTTGCTGTGTCCTTGTACAGTGAGAAAGAGGAGAAAATTCTCTTATGTCTCTTTTCACACGGGCACTAAGAGCTTCACCCTTCTGATCACATTCTAAGTCTGCCTTTAACAGCTCCACACATCACACAGGAGACTGGATTCCAATATATGAATTTGGAGAGGGACACATTTCAGTAAGCTCCTCCAGACTGTGCCATATACTGATGTGTCCGTGACAGAATTTATTATACTGAGCACTTATCATAGTGTCTGTCTATGAGACCGTGACTTAAATGTACAATCATTCATTTAGCTTTGTAAATTTTTACCTATTTAACATACAATAATACACATTTTATAAAAGATTTATTAAACCATTTACTTACAGGTTTATTAAGCCCTGTGGGGAAGAGTTCCACGGTCACAAGTAAGGCTACAAGCAGAAAATGATTCCCATAAACTCACACACAAAATCATTTTTAAGGAAGCTAAGAGCATTAAACTATTAAAAATAGGGTTATATGTAACACTTGATCTTTAATACAGTGCAAACAGGGCAAAAATTTGACCCGCTGACTGGGACCTAGAAAACTCATAGGATTGCAGAATGACAGATGTTGTGGCTCAGTGACCCTGAGTGGAAAGCAATGTGCTGATAGGAGCCGATTCTAAACTGATTTCATCTCTTCTCTCCCCATATTCACTCATAAACATTTCAGAATAACTGCAAAAAATTACATATAATTCCTACTAAAGTAGATCTACTACTCTGAATCGGTGCTGCAATAAATTATAAAAATGGAAAAGTTCACGCTGCATGCAGTTAACCTTTAAGAAGCCTGAAGGAAAAGCATGGGAAGTCACTTCAAGTCAGACTCCTTGCCTCCCCTTTGTTAGATTCTAGATGTTGATAATATTTGAGAAGGTGACAAGTGCGTGAACGCAAGTAGAACTGGTTGTAGGGTAGAGATATGTGAGCTTATGCTTGCCCTAATCAGGCATGAATGGCCTGTTTCTGTTCTTATTTCCTATTTAGAGCAGGTCCTGAGTGAATTTCAGGAATTATGTATGGAGAGCTATAAAGCAGTTGTTGTTGGAAGTATTCTCTAATACCTATCATCAAAGTCTTTTCCAAATTTATCCTCATGGAGCTCGTTGTCTATGAAAAAAACTGGAAGGAATTATTGGCAAGCAACAGAAAATATTGATAACCTGTCCTCAACTTTCCCTAAAGTGATGGGGAGAGATGAATGCTGACTTCTCCACTTACTTTTGGATTCTGCATTATTTGTATACCGTTAATTGTTGGAGCATTTGATTTCCATTTCTCGCTCCTTTTACTACAAGGAACCCGCAAGTCCAGCCTTTTCTCAACAGCTGGCTGCTTACACTTGGCATTTGGCACTTGTGTCTCTGGGCTCCCATCTGTAAGGACAATGTCATACAGGTCACCCTTCCACCTTTGAGCTAAATGGAAAAACAGGAAAATAAACAAATAAAAATAAAACAAATAAAAAAATAAAAAATAAACAGGAGTTTATTAGTAACAATACACTATAGTATTTATTACAGGTCATGATAATAAAATGAAATTAATTTTAGGGATGTAGATAATTTGATGTTTGGTAACATTTTATTTTGTCAAGTCTAACTAAGGTGGTCATAAAATAGGCTATTATTTTGTATTAAGGAAGGAAAATATTTCTAACTAAATTTATGATTCTATTACTGTTGCCTCCTTTTTGTTTTCTAGTACAGGGAATTAAACTCACGACCTCACATTTATCAGGCAGGTGCTTATGCCACTGAGTTAAATCCCCAGCCCAAGTTTATCTCTTTGTCAGAGATGCTATGATTCAAAAATATATATATATCTGAAATTCTGAGAAAAACTGCAGTTGGATCAAGTATACATTTTCCCTAAAATGTACTGAAAATTGTGCTAAGCACAATGTCAGGTCACGAGCTCAGTGAGCTGCTCCTCTTTGAAATTGTCAGCTCTCTGGGTTTAGAAATGGGGTCCTCAGAACTTTGGAAGACATGGCCAGTAGTTTCTATATCAACAGAACCTGAAACTTTAAAAGATATCTACCAATATCTTCTGTTGTTTCAAACTGGAAGACACAAAGTGTATTGCTAATGTCATTATACTACAGACTAAAAACACATAAATGATAAAAAAGCAATTTTAGACATTATTTTCCACCCAGTGCATCTGGATTTACATCCCTGATGCAGATGCGAACAGCATGATTCTGACAGGAAAAAAGTGTGTGCTCTTGTGTGTGAAGAGTCATTCTTGGCATTAAAGTTTGTGATATACCTTTACTATCAGTTATCTATTAACACTTTTTAAATGGCTTAAAATAAATCTTGAGATCCTAATCAATTTTCATATAATTATTCTTATGAGAAAATTAAATTCTAAAAAAAAATTAGTAATATATGAACCTATATAACATAAACCAATCAGGAATCAGGAGCTTCCTCAGCTGTTTTATTTGCCTAATTTTTCCAGTCCTGATGATTTAATCTGGACTCTAGCATGCTGTGCAAGCACTGTAGCACTGACCTATATGACCAGCTTCCTACAGTTTTATGAATAAAATTAGTATGCTCAATGTATATAAAATGTATACCATAAGATCAACAGACTTATCTTTAATTTCTCAAATATCTTCTCAAATCTCATAGTTATTCAAAATATGCCAACGTACAACAGTATTACATAATAATTTTCCACAATGATTTCTAAAGGACAATCATGACCATAGCAAACTATAATATATTCTGAGTGTATTTCTGGAAAATAAATCATTAAATGAAGTGAAGATATTTATAAACTAATAAAACAGGAAGGTACTTGATATTCTAAATTGTTTCTAGATATCACAGTAACAGGTATTTCAGGGTTGGCTTTTTCATGGCATATATTTGTAATACATAAGAATTATATTTACTTTCAGGAACTGCACAGGATTAGTTCCAGAAACAAGGCCACTTAACTCATTATTTGGAGTATGGCTTTGTATATGTTCCTGTCTCTCCTCTTTCCTTCTGTGTATACTTGCAGAGCTTCAAATAATTTCATGAGTGCCAGCAATGTGACAAAGCAAGTAAAAAGTGAAACTTGACACAAGAACATCTGAACTCAGCTGCCATTTCTGCTTTGGAAAGGCCCTGGGCTTGCTTTCCTCCAAGGAGATAGTTGTTAACATACTTAACCCAAAGGGTTGCTGCCAGCATCAGATGAAAACATATTTGTAAAATCCAGTTTTAAACTCTGCATTTTCCTGTTAGGCAAGCACTTTGTTAGGTATTGAGGAGGCTGACTGATAACCCATTTCTTAAGAATGGTAAAGAGGGGGAGAAAGATACAATGACTGAACTCTAGTTGTGGTCTGGGTGTCAGACACTGCCGTAAACCAATGCCTGTGGAATGGTACCTTGAACACCTCTTGTGTATTACCAGACTGAATCATGACATGTGCTTTCCAGCCTGTAGCAAACAATATAATTCTTAAAGGCTTTTGAAAATTAGCTTTAGTCTATATTTTTATCTTTATTAACATAGTAAATTTATTAAAGTTCAATTTTCATAACAATATTGACATACCTTTTCTATCAGACATGTATAATTTATGTTGATCCTCATATAAACGCAGCTGCAACAGCATGATAATTTACTTTGGTTACAACTTTTGCATGATACAGTCTTTTTTTAATATTTCAATGGATTTACCAGAATGGATGATTATAGGACAAAATACACAGGCTGTTTACTTGAGCTATCTGAGAATATCTAGGAAATTACAGTGTGTGGGCCTATTATTGATATGGATGTGAATGGTCCTATAGCATAGCCACAGAATTTTGCTAGCAATTCTTTCTGGCCTCAGTGATGTTTTTCACATTAGCTACATTCTTTGTATTGGAGTCTTTCCAAAGTTCTTGTTTTTGATTAAATTCTAGGCCAGGCAATTGCTAACACCTCTGAAAATGTAATATTTTTGAAATAGCTTTGAAAATGCTATTTCATTCACACACCCTGTAAGGTTTTTTCCTATATAATACCATATGTTCAGCTTCTATCATATATTCCCAATTCAAAAAGCCTTCTGTCTTGTGATGCATCACATCAATCAACAAGGTGTTTATTGAAAGACATTTTGTCATGAGCTATAACATTCCTTCCAGATACAAATTAAATGAAACCCCAGCATATTGCTCCCCATCATTCATCATTCAGAGAAACTGGGTAAGACAGGCTTTTATGACTTGAAAAGCTACTCCAAGGACAAGTGCAGTTCCAGCCATATTTTGGTGTGAAAAATACTGTGGTTATGCTGAACTTGTGACCAGTGTCTCTAAAAAAGCATATTTTGAAATTCATTAAGAAAACCTATCAACTGAACATAATCTCTCTGGGCATCTCTTTCATTGTCTTTAAGGTTAAAGAACATTTTGTCTCCTCTTTCCTTTTTTCTCCCATTCTTCATTTGAACCTTTTATAAAGGACTCTGTTATCAGTGTTTCTTGCCAGCGTTTGGCAGAATGCTACAAATGAGCAGATTATAGGACAGAAAAGGATCAACATCCAGTAAATACTGATGATTTACATCTCTTGATAAATTTTTCAAAAAGAAAATCATCTTATTTTCATTTTCTGCACAAACATACCTTTCGCTTGTGCTTCACATAACCTTAGGAGTAATTACTGTTTTGCCTTTTTACCATGCATATTGTTTCTAAAAATTAATAGCTTAAAAAGCATGCTCCTTAAGTAGAAAATAAATAGAAAGAACTGCTTTGAGCTGTAAAATATATTCTAATTCTTGATATCCCAAAAAGGCTTTTTCCCTACTTTCTTGAATACTATTATTTAGAAACAGAATAATGTATTTAATGAGCATCTGAATTGAAGCTACACTGAAACTGCATAATGACGTGAGCATGTAAATGAAATCACTTAATGGCAGAAAGCTAATTAGCAGCAGAGGATGAATTCTTTCACCTTTGGTAGTTCTGATTTTATTTCAATTTTCTTCATGATAATTGAAGTAAAGAATATGCTCAAAAGCTAATTTCTTTTGGTTTAAGGGCACCTACTGCATTTGCATTTACTGCTAGTTATTTGTGAAGCAAATGCAAAAATATCACTGTGCCTAAGTCCTTAGCAGAGGGACAAGGCAGAGACCTGACTGTTAGCTGGTTTTGCCATGTACTTCTCATTAGAAAGAAAACACAGACAGCAAATTTCATTTTCTAAAACACATTTTGGATGAAATCTTAATGCATGAGTGTCTTTTGAAAAATGGTTAATTTAATAGGAAAAATACATTCTATTTTATGTTTGCTTATAATGTAGCTCAGGTTTACCTAATACAAATTTATTTAAAAGTTTCTTGTGGCAAAATTCTTAAAATAATAATAATATATTATATATATGATTTGCTGATTAAAACTTTTCTTGTTTAATTCATTTTTAAACTCACTTTGTTCTCTCCTTTCCATTAAAAGAGAAAATTAGGACAAATGTATTTTTTGGATCTTACTGGGCTTTGGCAGCAGTCAGGAAGAAAGGTGATTCTGAACTCCCTGTCTCTTCACATGTGCAGAAAATATTTATAGCTAGGTACAGGAAAGTGCCCCAAAGAAAACAAAGGGAAGCAGAGACACACAGACTGGTTACAGCTTCAGTCTGTACTGCTTGGACATGTTTGAACAGTTGGCTGATTGTGACTGACTGAGACACAGCTACTTGTCAGGAGAGCAGGTTATGGTCAGTTCACATTATCAAGTTGTGATATCAAGATGCAGTTCATTATGCATGGAGAAACTTTTGGTCCAACTTAAAATATTTATGGGCACAGTTTCAACCAAATGTTAACCTTCCCTCCCTTGGTCTTTTCTGTCTTCTTTGCTGCCTCCCATCTCTGCTCTTCTCTCTTTCTTCCTCCTCCTTTCTTTCACATGCCCACAATGAGCATAGCTAAGGGATGCCAAGTACACTGGCCAGAGGTCTCCCAGTGGAATTGTTTCTGCCAGAGTGACCTCTTTACTTATCCTAGATTTAAGTTTGCCAATTTGGTTCATAGTTTGAATCTGAGAGCTTTTAATTCTGCAGAGATATAGCTGAAATCCACTGTTGACATGACCAATGCAGACGGAGACAATAGCTTCACACAGTGTCAGTTACAGAGGTTCCTCAAAAACTCTCTTCCCATGCCTGTGTATTAATCCCACAAGAAATGTTCCTTGTCAGTACATTTTACCTCCAATGGCAGGGATCTAGAAGGACTATATCAGTGCCAGGGGTCTTTTACTAATAAACTGTGCTGTGTGATGCCCCTGTCATAACTTATTGATCATGATGTTTTATTCCTCGCTTTCACTATGTAAAGACATCACTATCAGCTATAGTCATCTCACTGGAGATGCTAAGATCTACTGAGGTAACGGATGAGAAACAGTAGAAAGGTAACAACTTATAATGCACTGTACATAACGCTTTCCTCCAACTCTTGAGAGATTTGACTTATGCCTCGAAACAAATTCATATCAAATATATGTTCTAAGCTAAACTTCAACAGGAAAAGAAGTGCTGTGGTATTATTGCACTATGCAATAGGGTACACATCATTTATCCCTCAATCTTCAATGGAAATAAAGAGAATTTGTTGTTCATTACTTTTAAATATGAAGATATTCCCCAAGATGACAAGCATTAGAGCAAATGAAGTGATCTACAGTAACTCTCTCCTTACTTTTCAAAGTGAGAAATCTACGATTCACCAGGAAGCAAGCGTTAATGCACAAGGTGGCGGGACTCAGTGGAGCACAGCAGGGGTGAAAATATCTTCCCATTCTCAGTGCAGTTTCCTGACATCCTCTGTCACACGGGCTAAGAAATGTTTGGGATTTTATCAGACTGAACAAAATTATCAACTGATGTTTCCTCATTTTTGCCAACATTTTATTTGCTATGAAGGGATGACTCACACTTTGGAACTGTCTTCTCTATGCCCAAGGCAGAAAGTGTAATTCATAGTTTTGATATGCACACCCAGGTCACCTGTAGACAAGGACTTCCTACAAAATGAGATACAGTTTTTTTTCCATTTGAAAAATACACATACATCAGATGGATCTGAAAACCTGGCAAAATGACAGGAAGATCAAGGAGTCTACATTTTTAAAAAACTTTATGACATATTTCATGTTTATTATCTATTTACTCAAATAAAATTAGGTGGGACACATTTTTAATGCTTCCAATAAATAAGAAAAATGTGCCTGCAGCATGAAAAATCCTTTGACTGCAACAGATTTGCAACAGATGAATCTAATTTGTATTCAGACACCAGTGCTATAAGTAACTAGCGAAATAAAATAGATGTCTATGACCTCTCTTTAATTATCTAGGAAGGATGACGTTTCAGTTGGCTGAAAGTAACAACAGCATGGCTATACTTAGTGTTATACCAATTAGGTAGGAATTCAAGACAGAATACACACAGATGCACACATATATACAGCAGATTAGTCTCGCTGTATGAGGTTGAAAATTTATATGAAATGAAAGATGCTGAATCCCTGTCTACCTGGCTAGAGCCAGGTTTCACCTCATATCCAAGATTGCCATTCTCTGGTCACTCCGACTTTCTTTCAGTGGCCCAACAATTCATCTACATTAGTGGTTTTGTAGACACCTCTCCTTTGGCTGGAAAGCTGTTCCTTGTACCACAGCTGGATAATTTCTCATATACTCCAGATCTCAGCTTAAAGAGTTGTGGGAAATACATACCAAAATACTTCTTCTTAAAAGAAATCTCAAAGACCTCAGTTTAAAGTAGTTTATTATTTTATATTAGCAATACTTACTTTTCTTACATAGAATTTACAGTACAATTTGTAATTATATATTTATTTTTAACCACATGTGTAATTTCCCTATTACTCCATCAACTCTGGGACTGTTTTCAGTTATATTATACTACATCTAGGTATTGCTATGAGAAAATCAGTAAATGATGGCTTTGAGAGTGTACAACTGATGCGATGGTCAGGTAGATGAGTGGATAGAGCCCAATTCTGTTACCAAAGTAGGCAAAAGTGTTCAGGAGTAAAGTATAAATTTCCACGGTGGGTTATATGTAAATCCAACCTTCTTTATTTTTTGTGTGATGCTGAACAAGTTAATAATCTTGCTTAGTCTTTGTTTATGCTTTTGTGTTTTGGGGTTTACTATAGTAATTAAATTAAAATGATTTTTAGGATAGGAAAAGTTTTTTTAAAAAGGTGAATAGTAAGAATATAGGAAGATTGATACCTTAGTAATTACGAATCAGTGAAAGAAAAAGGATCCAGTGTTTTGATAGCCCTGTATTGAAAAGAAACCTTAAAAATAATGAAGCAGAAATGCAAATGAAGAGACAATGAGCATTATGGGGATACTGAAAGAAGGAGGTAAGAGTAGACTAAAAAGAAGCATGGAGAAGAAAATAAAAAAAGTGCAGAAGTTCATGACTAACGGCTTCCAGAGTTTCAGTTCACCCACCCCCGCCCCGGTGTGAATATTTATCTTAGGATAAAACATTCATTTTGAGGTACTCAAAATTAAGCAATATGTTGTCAGTGAAATTACTTAATTTTTGTTGCCTTTATAAAATAGTACTCATCTTCAATATTATGAGTACAAAGCATTTTGTACATATAAAAGTATCACATTCAGAAATTTTCAAGAGTTTTGCATAATTTTAAGTTCAAATAGATACAAACTTGAACAAAAGTAGCAAGGTTTACATTACAAAAATATTAAAATTACTTACATTTATGTAACTGTTTCTGTGTCAAACTAGCAAAGTATCTTTTCTTTTCTTTTTTTTTTTTTTTTTATCGGTACCGGGGATCGAACTCGCGACTGCCTGCTTGCAAGGCAGGCGCTTATGCCGCTGAGCTAAACCCCCAGCCCCCAAAGTATCTTTTCATAGCATTAAAGTAATGACCTTTGACATTTAGAAGGCAGGTAATATACTTTACTTGTAAGATTTTCATTTATTCTAAAATTCAAGCCATAGAATAGCACCATCAAGCAACAGCAATTTTCTAATTAACATAACATACATAATAGTTAAAGCTACTCTAAATTCTTTATACAAGTTCTTCCTAAAAGCAACAAACACTTCCCCTCACTCCAATTCTATAATCTGGGGGCATTTTAGCTCTGCTGGTGTCCATCAAAAGCATAGGAAGTTTGTTCATTTAAGGCAAACTAAACATCTAACAAGCTGTAACAAGAACAAAATAGCCTCAGTTTAAACACTCTTTTTCAGCTTATTCTCCCTGCCCGCTATTTAAATACTCTAAAAACAAACAGTAAAATGAAACACACTAGGCATTGTTTTGTGGGGTCTATTAGAATCTAAACTCTTTGCTGATGGGGTCTATAGCTATAAATTTTCCTAATTTCTTACAACCCACATTGCACATGAGAAATGTTCACCAAGTACCTTTTCATCATATTTATAAAAAACAAAATTCTTCCCTTTAAAATATCATCATTATATTTAAAATAGAGCAACAAAGTAAAAAGGAATAAAAAGTGACATCCAGTGCATAACGTGGCTTTACAAAGATTAATGTTCTTCTCTGATTTCATTAGCAATCTCATTAATTAATATTTATTGATTTATTACTGATGACCTGGCCCTGGTGCTATGGTTAAACTCTTCTTGTTTCTACACAGTCTATTAAGCTAGAATTGACTGCATCTTTTCAAATGATTCTTGCAGATACATCTACTTGACAGTGGTATGAATCATTTACAACAGTTAGCATTGAAAAGCACAGATGATGCCATAGCATTTATTATCAAACATACTCATTTGAAGAAGTAATTGTTCTGCTACCAGGGCACAACCTTTCATATCATTCCTTAAAGAGGTTTTTATGAAGATGGAAATTTAATTTTTTTAGTAGCTACCAAGTGCCATGCATGAGTACTCACTCCTCATTTTTTAAATCATGCATCTCTACCCAGAGGTAATCACTAGCTAATTTGCTGATTTATGGTTGCAATTTACTAGCCTTAAACATTGTAAAAGCATTTTTGTTCCTTTCTCAGAGCAACAGCAGATGAAGAATGTCTATCTTTTATATTCTCAGCTGAGTAAAGAAAATTCACCTCACCTCTGTGTTCTTGGCTTGCATGACACCCAAAATTGCTTTCTTATTACGTTCCTGCAGAATCTGAACTGAAAATAGTGTTTACCCAGCTACCCAATCTGAAAGCTGCTAAGATTCTTTGTATTGCTATCTATGACAAAACAAGGTCAGAACTCCCGTTTAACATGGGACTCTAATAGCTATTACTTAGGCAGCGTTCTAGTGACATACATACTAAAGAGCAAAATTGGTTACTGCTGCATAGGCTGGCAGAGACTGGCATGCATGACGTGTATTCATTATTCAGTGGACACAAACATTCACATTCAAACCTTGTTTTAAATAATGACAGTCTATGTTAGCTTTGCATGTGTGACCCAAATTTTACATGACACAAAGGAAACCTTTTAAATGCTTCCTGTGGCTGACCTGTAGCTATGTCATAACTGTTAAAAGACCTGAAAAGGTCATTGTGAAAAAGCAGTACTGTGTTTCTAAATTGGCAGACAAAACACAGATAACACACAGAGAGTAACAAGTGCTGACAAGGGTGTGGAGTAATTGGAACACTTGTGCCTTGGTGAGAATATAAAGTGGCACAGCTACTTTGGGAAAAGCCCTAGTGATTCATCAAATAATTAAACACGTTCATCATACAAATGATCGATTCCGCACTTAAGCACACTCATCTAGAGCACTAGAAACAGGATCAAACAAAAACCCGTATACAAATGTTCATAGCAGAATTATTTATATTAGCTACAAATGGAAACACATCAAGTGTCCATCAGTTAATAAATGTATCTGCAATGAGGGATAGCCTTAGAATGGAATGGTATTCAGGTATGAAAAGGAATGAACACTGGATACATGTTGTTACATGGATAACCACTGAAAATAATACACTAGGTGAAAACCAGGCACTGAGGCACACATGGTCTTCCATTGTGTTTGTCAGAAATTTCCAGTATTAGCAAATCAGTGCCATCCAAAAAGCAGATTGGTTCTGGCCAGAAGCTGGGAGAGAGGAACTTGTAATGAGCATAGTTTCTGTCAGGAGTGGGAAAAAGTAGATTGGAATTAGATGGTTGCACAATTTTGTGAATATAACAAAATCCCAGTAATTTATACTCTAAGAAGCTCAGTGATATGGTGTATGAATTGAATTTTCCATTATTATTTCACTGTTTTTATCTTGAGCGGAGGTGCCTCTTCACACAAGGCCCTGATAAGTCATTTTTATTTTCACATGTACATAGAAGCTTATTCAAACTAACTTGTTTCAAGAATCACTTCCATTAGCGTATGATTTAGTTTTTAAAATAGGCTATGGATAATGCTCACGCCAGTGTAAAATGCAGGCTGTTTTTCAAGTATCCTCCTCTTTAGGGAAGCAGGGTGAAAGAGGAGGAGGACAAAAGCTGTTTCTCCTTGAGGATTGTTTCTACATTTCTACAGACACACAGGTTTTCAATATTTCTACATTTGCATACATTCTTGCTTTGTGCCTTGTGCAACCCTATTGCCTATAATGATTTCATTTCTTTCTGTGCTGTTGTTCATATGCTATCCACTTCTTACAGGATGTTTTGTTTCATTTTGTTTTGTTTTTGTAGTAGTGGGGACTGAACCCAGGGCTTCTCTGTTGAACTACAACCCTTTTTAATTTTTTATTTTGAGATTAAGGTCTGGCTAAGCTGTGCAGGCCGGACTTGAAATTGTGATTCTCCTGCTTCAGCTGCCCACAGTCCTGAGATTCAGGTCTGCTCCAGGCTTGACTCTTCTGGCTCATTTAAATCATAGGCTAAACCGATATCTCATTTAAGCAGGAAGCTTGACTGGTATCATGGTTTATACCCAGCAACTAGAACACTGCTTAGCACACAGCAGAAATCCAACGAATAAATAAATGAAAAGATGCATATTAATTGACCTTTAAATTAAGGTATTAATGGCATATTTATTCTATACTCAGTATTTCCCCCTTCTGAAATCATACAAAACTACCTTTGCACTGCGCGCATATTCAGATGTACATTTGACATTTTATGCATTCTTTCTTCAGTTCTGGGGAGCAAACCAGGGCCTTGAGTATGCCAGGTAAGTGCTCTAACGCTGAGCTTAACTCGCTCACTATACATTTCAGGTATTTGGGCATTTGTCTTTCTTTTCTATCTTAGGCAGTTCTTATTTCCACAGTTTTACAATACAGCACCTTGTACTCGGTCTCTGCTCTGTCAATACTGGCTGAATCAAATTGTTCAGTAGAGCTCAATACACACTCTTCAGAAAATGTATCTATTTTGCCTTTTTCTCCTTGCAGGCTGATTTAAATAAATATTAATGCTTAGAAAGGAAAAAAAAACTTTACCCTAGGTAAAATTGAGATATTATAAATGTTTAATTTTTACTTACAATGGTATATGTCATGATAAATTTTTCTTGGAAATTTGGTTTTTATAGAATATATATTAAAAATATATACAATTAACAGAGGAACCTAGACAGAAATAGATCCAAGTCTTGTAGCTTCTGAAGGCAAACATGTATGTTGTAGGTGTTCTCCAATTTTTCAAATAGTTAATGATGGGAGAAGACATCACTATCTAATTCTTATTAAAACCAAAGAATATAGTTCTTCTGGTGACTTTGGCATTATGGTGATGGCAGTGAAATTTCAGAGCACTTCTCACTGTTATTGGAGCATGTGCTGGTTGGTGGAAGATTTGAAAGGAACAAATCTGACAAATTCATTCTGGCACTCTTTCAACGAATGGGAGTGTCTCGTAGAAGTCATACATCTCCCGTTTCTTTACCACTACTATAACTACTGTTTCTAGTCAGTGGTAATATAGACCGAATTACAAGTTACTGATCTAAGTACACTGTCCACAGAGAATAATTTAGGCATAAATTTTTTGGCATTTAGATGCAATTATATGCATCATGAAATTCACACGTTGATTCCCTAACCATTAGTACCCAAAATACGACTTTGAGTTTTTAAAGAGATTATTCAAATAAAATAAGATCACATGCCTGATTATCAAGAGATATAATGTAACAGGTGTCATGAAAAGGAACGATTAGGATGCATACAGAATGAGAGAGGTCCGCCATAACACAGAAAGAGGGTAGCCATTATTGGCAAGGCAAAGAGAGAGCTCAGAAGGAGCCAACCTTCTGACCTTGGACTATGGACATCAAGTCTCACTAAGCAAATGTATTGTTTAAGCCAGTTAAACAATTGCAACTCTAACTAACAAGTGTACTAAATGAAGAGTTGAATATTTATTAACAAAAACTACTAATCAGTAAATTTTAATACAGCATGTATTTGCCAATCATGAAAAGAATTAGTATAAACTTGTAAACGTATTCTATGCTGGTAATAATCAGAGAAATTTAAAATGAAATAGTATTGAATTTAATCATCTGTTATGCGAAAACTTTTCAGTTTAATTCTCATAATACCTAGAATGACTAAATGTGAAATCCTTTACTGGTAGAAGTCCTTTTTCATTAAACCTTTATGGAAAATGATTAAGATTATTTTATAAAGAGATTTAACTAGACCTAAAATATATTGTAGCCAAGCAACTCTACCTTCTTAAATAACATGAACAGAGTGTTAAAACTGAGTGTGTATGTGTGTGTATCATAGGAGTTATGTTAACTTTTTAATTGAAGTGTTACAATGATGAATACATTAAAAACCTATACATGTAACAATAATACACTGTATTATACAATATATTAAAAAAGACTTTAGTGTTAATTCTAATGACAGAAACATGAGCAATCTACTGAAGTGCCACATCCAGATTCTTTCCATCCTTGTATGTTTGGATACTGACCTATTTATTGCCTGACTCTGAAATATGAGCTCTTGACAGTGACCAGAGAATCATTTGTTTTTGGTGCTTATATGCAGATGCACCTCTTGGTTTCACAAACAATTTGGTTTATAATCAAAAATAATCATTTAGACAACATTTTGTTTTGTTTGCAAACTATGCATTAGGTGACAAACACAACCTCAGCCATGTTTTCTGAACAAACACAAGTTGGACATTTTTCCAAAACTGTGGAGCCCAGGTACACTATGTTTGGTACTTGGTAACTTTAGGTCCTTTGGTATTGTTTCAGCTTTTTTCTATGGATTCAGGCTTATTATTCTGTGTTTCATGGGCCTTCTATGATTCAGTGAGATAGTGATTCAGCTCCATCATGAGCTTGAGCCTAATGGGCTAACTGTAGTAGTTACAAACTTTATGGACATTAAATATAGCTCACGAAGTATTAGATGATAAAGAAATTGAAGGTTATGTCATTCTATATAAAAATGATTACAATAGTTTCATAAATATAATACAGTTATACCGTCATACTTTGCCCTCTGTTTTTTGGCATTTGTTTGTTTGTTTTGATTTTGTTTTATGTTTTTTATTTTTATTTATTTTTTTGCTAATACTCCAGCAGCAATGCCTTTTGGGACTTGCAGGTACTCAAAGGGGTCTAGGTCCCTTCTGGAACTGCTGGAGGTAGACTGCAGCCAAGCAGTAGAACACAGAATTTTTGTTAATCTTGCTGCTCTGACACATGCTGCTTGTAGACTGTCTTAGAGGAAACTGCTATGTCAAGAATATAAAGACAATTATAAAAGACAAGTCTCTGACCTTCTTTACTCTGTGCTGATGAGCCTAGCATGTAAAGGATACATATAAAAAGAACAAACTTGCTCTGGGGTATACTTAATCTGGTGATTATATGAAAAGTTCAATAATGATAATAGAGTCAAATAGACTTTGATAAATGGCCAGCATTCCCGAAGGTCCTTTATTGTTTTTGTCTTTCAAATCTGTGGATTTCAATAATCTCTTGAATTACATATTTCAAAAATAAATAAGGAAACTGTGTGTTGGATATGTCTTGAATATGGTCACATAACATATGAGTAACATTTGAAAATATAATTTTAATATAAAATTTGAAAGAATACTTAAATCTCTTAAATTTTCATGTTTTTATTATGATATTCTTTTTATGTAAGTCAATCAATAACTCTATTAATAAAAATAATCACAAATGTTTGACAGACTTCAAATAGGAAACAGGTATGTGTAGAAGAGAAATTTTTAAAAATTAAGGTGGGTATCCAAGTATATTTTTTCTTATGTTTCTCCAAAAAAATAATCTCTTCACTAGAAGTGCTAACTTCTTTTTTTAAAAACTAACTGATTTTTCATAGATAACAAAAACATAATTATTAAATATGTATTTGTAGATAACAATTGTAACATACTATCAGCAGAGTAAACTCAAGTTACTTAAATACATAGAGCTTTTATGCATACTTGTAGAGTTGATCAGATAGTATGAACTTATAAATCTCAAGCAGGCCCATGAAGAATTGTTTATAAATTATTAGCAGACACTCCTGCTTTATATAAAATATTAAAGTTCTGGATATCTAACTCTTATTAAAAAATAGAGTATAATACGGTGAAGATTTTTCAAACAATAAATGGTACACTCTATGTAAACAACAGATCTATTCAACTTACTAAAGGTACTTGTAAAATGTATTTAAATTGTGATAAGTCCTGTTTGGCACCCTGAGTCATGACAAATAATATCATGCATTAATATTATTTTATTCATTGCAATATATTATACAAAGATCCTCTCTTACTTGAGAAACAACAGCCTCCTACTTTATTACACTAAATCTATGACATATTCTAGGCCACACAAACATAATGAAACTTAAAATTTTATTTCATTGTTATTGAAGTCTGCAAGGAAATATCTTGTGCTTTTTTAAAAACTAAGGAAATCAGTTAAAATAAAAATGTAACATTAATATTTCACATTTAAAAATGTACTGTCTCTAAATTTCTAACATTATAATGTTGCATATAAAACCTGATATCTAGGAAAGAGTTGTATACTGGTCATATTTTCTAGGAAACTATGCAAGTAATAAAAGCCATTTTAAAATATTCAATTTATATAGTTACATATATATTGCAATTTAAAGTTTTAAGGTTATAAAGTTGTAAACCAGGAGTGTTGATGCACTTCTGTAAACCCAGCACTCTGAAGGATGAGGTAAGAAGATCACTGTGAGTTTGAGACCAGGTTTGGCTACACAGCCAGTTCATGGCTAACCTAACTACATAGTGAGATTCTATCTCAAAAACACCCAAATGGATTGCAGAACGCTGAGCACCAAAGAAAGAGACTCTCTGATATTTGTAACTCAGACAGTAGAATATAGCAATGTGAAGATGAGATGAGGCAAAAGGGTATCTGGAACCCAGCAAGGATCTGAAGTGAGAATTAGGAGTCCACATGGAGAGCAAAGAGAGAGATCACAATGCAGAGGAGGGAGGTGCAAGTGGTACTTGTTCCCTGAGCTCCAGCTTGAGGCACTGGAGGGGTGGCTGGAACTCACAGATGTACAGTGACTCCTGAGGAGCCCAGAGGCCTCCACAGAGAAACAGAGCAGTGGAATGGAGCAGTGGACACAACTGACTGCAGTGGCTGGTGAGGTATTCAGGTTCAGGTGTACCCCAGGAGAGAGTGATTGGCTGGGAGCCATTTTGTAGAGAAGTCAACTTGGAACTCAGAGAAGCTTTGGGCCAGATCCATCTAGTGGCTCCCAGTATCCGGGTGAGGCAGAACCAGCTCAGGTTAAAAGGAGATCAAGGAGCTGAGTTCAAGTTGGCAAGTAGTCAAGTTAAGCACATAGAATCACTCGAAATGCTACAGGCTGAGCAAACTGGAATGTAACTTCACAAACAAAAACCAGAAGCAGCCTGAATTTCAGTGGAACTAGAGGTCTGGGTTTGTTGGGATTAATGACCACTGCCTAAATTCTATTGTTGGCTTAGATCAATTAACATAGATTCGCGCTCTGTCTACTAATGACAGTACAGACATGCCCTGAAGTGGACATTTCTTTTCTTGCTTTTTTTCCCTTTCTTTGTTTTTTATATATTTTTTATTTTTCTATTTTCTCCTTTTTTCTTGATTGTTCTTGTTTTTATATAAGTAAAAACATTGTTTCTAGGTTTTTTTGTTTTCCCATTTTGTTCAGTTTTTGTTTCTTTCCCTCATGTCTTCTTTATCAGTTTCCAAAGTTTATGTAATCTTCCTTTGTCTTCTTGCCTTGTTTCTAATTGCTTTGTCTTCTTCTATTTCTCTCTTTTTCCCTCTAACTGCTTTTAAAACATTTTTGTCCCATGAGGGTAAAATAGCCATATTGAGGGGATGTTTATTGTATACAATTTTCTGATTTGTCTTAGACTTGTTTATATTACTGGGAATCTTGTTCACATTGTTAAAAGAGGCAAATTACCATGATTTCTCACTTTCTAGGGTATTTGATGCTATTGTTATTACTAATTGTACTACTTCAACTAAGGTGATACAATTATTCTAATCAGTTGTTCTCCCTTGTATGCAAGACTGAGTTTTCCTGAAGGTCAAAACAATACTCTAAGTCAAGGGGCTGTGCTGGAATAGGCAACAACTTCTCATCCCCAACAAACTGAAGGGGTAGGGTCTTGCAACAGACTCAAAACCCAAAATTCAGCTCACCTGGAAAACATCTCTGAGAAGTAGTCGTTTACTAAGAGTTCTCAATACTAACAAAAAAGATACCTACCATAAACAATTTATAAGTACTAAAACAGGAATTAAACTAAAAAAAAAAAAAATAGAACACGAGAAACCACAGAAGCCTGAAACAACCCCAGACTTAAGCTTACAAAGGCCAACACAGGGGACAATGAGGTGAAATATTGCAAAAGACACCCACCTGGATTCTCTGAAGTGGTAACAGTGAAAGCAAAAGAATGAGGGTCTAGACAAAATCAAATTAGAAATAATTTCTCAGACAACTTAGGAGCCATAATGAAGTACATGATTATCAAATCTAGAGAAGATAAGGAGTAAACAAAAAAATTGTAGAGCTTAAGAAAACAATGGAATGCTCAACATAGGAAAGAAATGGGATTCATGAAGTAGATTCAGTCATGTACCAGGAGGTTAAAAATTCCATTGAAATTAAATGCTGCACAATGAAGCAATGTGAGGACAAAATGTTAGATCTACAAGTTAGGATTGCAGATAGCAATCATGAAAAGAAAAAAATTTCTTAAAGAGAGCATGGTGCCACAAAAAATCCAACAGCAATTAGATGATGTAAAGAATAACATAAATTTGATTAGAGTCAATGAAAAAGCAAAAGATAGTGCAAGTGACATTAAAAAATGTGTTCAAAGAAGTAATGTTAGAAAACTTTCAAAGCATGGAATAAGAATTTGATGTAAAGATAAATGAGGTATATAGAACTCCATTAGCCATTATGAAAAAATAAAACATCCCAAAATAAAACATCCAGGATTCTAGAAATTCAACAAAAGAACTAAATATGAAAAGCTGTTAGATTAAAGAATCAAATCACAGAGAAACACCCATCAGAATTACAGCAAACTTCTCAATACAAACTCTTTAGTCAAGGAAAGCTTGGAGAGAAGTATTTCAAGTCCTAAAAGAAAACAACCTACATCTCAGATTAATGAACCCTATAAAATTAGTTTTCAAAACTGATGAAAGAATAAGATACTTCCATCACAAAGAATGCCTGAAAAATTCATGACCACCAAACCAGCACTCCAAAGTGCTCTGAAGGACATTCTAGAAAGAAATAATAAAGACTACAAGTCCATGAATTCCAACAGAATGTAATAGGCAAGGCAAGTAATGCCCCTACTCCTCCAACACTTTGATGAAACTGAAAGGAAGCAATACTCCCAAACTCATTCCTGGAAGCAAGCATTATCTTGATACAAAAACCAAAGGAGTCACCAAAAAAGAAAACTACACGCAAATCTGTCTTATGAACATAGACCCAAAAATTCTCAATAAGATATTGGCAAACAAAATGCAGCAATTCATCAAGAGGATTGTACACCATGACCAACAGGATTAGGACCAACAGAATAGGATTCATTCTGTGAAGGCAGGAATAGATCAACATACCCGAATGAACAAATAAAGCCCAATCACATAGGAAATGTCAAAAAGAATCAACAAAGAGGATCTCATTGTATTAAAAAGCTTTTGTACAGCAAAACAAACCACCAACAGAATGAAAAGAAAACCCACCAAAAGGGAAAAAATCTTGTGCTATTTGTTCTTCAGACTAATATCTAGAATATATAAAAAACTCAAAAAAATAACACACCCCTACATTTAAACATACAATCTAAAGACGGGCATCTGAAATGCGTAGACATTTCTCAGATGAAGAAATAAAAATGGCAAATAAATATATGAAAAAATGTTTAAGATCCCTGGTCATTCAAGAGATACAAATTAAAACTGTGCTGAAATTCTATTTCACTCCAGGAAGAATGGATATCTTCAAGAAATCAACAAATAACAAATCTTGGAAAGGCTGTGGGAAAAAAGG
This sequence comes from Cavia porcellus, assembly GCF_034190915.1. Lineage (NCBI taxonomy): Eukaryota > Metazoa > Chordata > Mammalia > Rodentia > Caviidae > Cavia > Cavia porcellus. Next base: position 4,546,012 of record NW_026947493.1, read on the forward strand.
GATTCTTCTTTACTGTTGGTGGTAGTGTAGATTGGTGGAAATCAGCGTGAAGATTCCACAAAAAACTAAAACTAGATGTTCCATATGACACAACTACTCTCCTTAGTATTTTCTCAACAAAACTAAAAGTATCATACCACAGTAATATGTACACATCCACGTTTATAGTGGCACAGTTTGTAACAGATAAATCCTGGAACAATCCAAATGCTCCTCAACTGATGAATGGATAAAGAAGTAGTTTTTTTTTTTTTTTAATACAATGAAGTACTTCTCTGCCATAAAAAGATAAATTTACACTTTTGTAGGTAAAGGGATGCACTTTGGGAACCATAGTCTACAGTAAAATAAATCAGACACACATGTTCAAAAATCACAAGGTTTCTCTGGTGTGAGAAACTGATAGGTAAATAAGGACCAAAATGTATGATAGCTATAATGAAATAGGAAGGAAATGTTCAAATGGGAAAGGAAACTAGGGAGGATGGAGGGAAAAAGAAGGAAGGGAAAAGGAAAAGAGAACTGAAGGAGAAAATGGAACAAAGCTTTGGTAAATGAGGGGAGGGTGTGTTGAATGGAGGTAAGGGGAATGCGGAATAAAGAATAAAGGTATATTACATTCAGGCACAAATTCCATATGATGAATATGGTCATTATGTATATCTGAAATGAGCCAATAAAATTTAAAAAATCAACATAAATAAAGTTATATAGAGATGTAGATAAGCACTAGAAAAATAAAAAAAAACATATATTGTTGTTATATTGTGGATGAGAAATTCAGTGAAAGTTTTGTATGTGTTAGACCCAAAGAAATAAAAACATATAAAATATTTAAAATATAGTTTATATAGATGAGCAGAGAGAAAATCAAAGGAATTTGCCAAGTACCTTAAATTATAAAAAGTTTGATTCTAGAGTTAACAACTCCAACTGTAAATCCTTGAAGTACATTTGCTACTCCATGCTGATTACTGGAGAGACTATTAACAAAATATACTTTAGGCAGAAAAAAATTATCCAAAGAAGACATTATAAATAAGACACACAAAACAAATGATTGAATCTAATAAAAGATATATAAAAATAAACTTAAATATCTAAATTCAGGAATAAACAATACTGAATAATAGTATACGATTCAAGAGATATATGAGAATCTAAATAATTGGTTTTAGGTGTGATTTGAAAGGAGGTTTGAAATACTGATTGTATATATTGTTAAGCACAGGCCCAGATTAATAGGACCAGGGTCTTGAAATTATTTGCATTAGAAATAATTTTTGGCAGTATTTCTCATGATTACATTAATAAACAAAATTTAATTATTAAATAACAAAAAATTTAGGATAATTATACCAATAATAAATCATAAAATATTAAAGAAATAAAATATAAGTTGTTAAGGTCTAAAAAATGTGAAGGATACAGAACTAGAAGTATGGAAAGGGAATAAGAGCTTAGTGGAAAGATACATACAGGTCAGTGAATTTAATATTATAAATATGCTGACACTTTTCCAAACAGTATGTTAATTCAATTTATATGAAAGGAAACAAGATCAAGAGAAAATAAGGTGGCCCCAAGAAAGAAGCAGCAAGGCATCTGTGTGAGCATCCAGACACAATAAAAGCTGACAGCTAAGTTGGTGTATTTGGCTGCAGAAAAAAAACAGGCACCAGAACTGTGAAATATATACAAAGGTCTGAGTAGGGTTTTCACAGCTGTAGGGAAAGAATGGACTTTAAAAATTCTATTGTCTCTTTATCAGAGAAAATGAACAGATTACTATATCATGCCTCAACATGATTTGACTTTAAAAATATGCAAATGCTGACTCACTTGTTACAAAATCTAAACAATTGTCCATTTGTAAGTAATTACACACACACACACACACACACACACACACATATATATATGCAACAAGAAAACTGGGTGATAATTCTCATCTAGTTCAAGATATTATTATTTGAGGGAAATAATGAGAAGTAGGACTGCAAAGGTATGCAAAGTAGTTTCAGATTTGTAATGTTTCATTTTTAAATCTGAGGGTTTATGTATATTTATTAATACTATATGCTTCAATTTGTATAATTATATCACATAACTCTTATGTATGTATGTATATATATATATATATGACGTTTTCATAGTAAAAAGAATTATGAAAGCAACTAAGTACAGAGATTAATTCATTTTTTAATTTTAGGAGAATTATCTTTGACTATATAATATTTCTTTTATACTCAAAGCAGAGAAGTTGATTCATTTATATGACTTTTTTCTCTGTACAAAGACCCTGTATTCAATTCCCAGTACTGATAAAACAAAAATAAAAATAGATTCAGGGTGTCTTGAAGCAAGATATGAGTGGTAGGGTGGGGTGTGGGCAGGTAGAAGAGAAAATCATGCTTATGTGTGAAAGGCCAGTCCCAAAATTAACCCAAAAAGCACATCAACAAAAATACTTATAAGCCTGTTACAGAGGCTGAATAATGTGGTCCTTTCTATGTGTTTCATGCAGAGCCTATTAAAGATGGTATGCTTCAGAAACCTTACAACCTGCACTGCCAGGACAGACCAGGGAAGCTTTGACCAGGGGAGTCTCCACAATGCCATGAAGTATTGTATCTATCTTTCTAAAGAACTGTCTCATGATTACGACACATGCCATTAAAATTAACCTTCTAATAATCATAAAATACAAACAAGTCTTTTTCATCCTTTCCTGTTTTCTTCAAATTATTTTTCTCCAGATCCACAATAATTCATCATATATTACTTTATTTCTGAAAGCAAACTATCACATTTAGTTATAGCTCTCCAACTTTAAAAATTACTTTTTATATTTATTTATGCAAGTATCACTTTTTATTATTTGATGCATGGTTCTGATTTTTTCTTGCTATTATTCTGCAAAGTTGAGGTAGTGAGATTCAGGGATATTCCTTTCAGATTTAAAAAGCTGCTAGAGATGAGAACATTCTTTATCTGTTTGTCACATGGAGTATCCTGAAGCAGGAGCAGTTGACAAATAAATGACCAACTAAAAAGATTAGGTCTTGGAACATCTTCCAATTACTCACTCTGTGGCCTCCGAGCCATTACCTTGAAATTCAGTTGTTCCCTCTCTGCCTTACTGATCACAGAAGTCTCTAAGTGGCCTTCATGTCAAATCTAAGGTGCTAAATTTTATAAAAAGATCAATGTCCACAACATTTTTACTGCCAAATATATTTTTTTAAAAGGATGCATTAAATTGGAGTCTGTCTCATACATGATGGCTAACAGGTTCTTTCAGAAGAAAACAAGCAGTACACTTGTGTGAATATTTATCTGACAGTAGCTCACAATACTAGATTATTACAAATGGCAGAGACACAGCATTACCTGTGAGGTGACATGGGAGAATTCATCACCAGAAGTAGGTGGCTTTATAGAATATTGCTATTACTGTACCTACTTTCTTCTAAAAAAGTATGGGGACCCAAGGTCATCTGTCATTTAGCAAGACACTCACCTGTATAACACCTCCATCACTCAGACTTAGACCTCTGTGGAAAACGACATTTTTCTTTAGTAGTATTCAGTTGCTGCAGAAAGTGATTTGGCAGTTTGTGGCATAAAATATGTATATTTAAATTAAAAGGGTGAAAGAAGCATCACAAGAAAATAATTTTATGTAAACTGCCAGTTCCAGAAACTAATAGAATGAACTCCCGATGATTTTAGATAATGCTTTGCTCCACTTGACCATGCAGCCTCTTTTAGAAAAAGAGTATGTGGCTTCAGGTAATTCATCCAGGTTAAAATTTCATGGGGTTCTTTCTGCCACTAGTGTACAAACATATCCCTTGTAAATTTGATTTTGATAAGTATCATGAGATCAAAATGTACACAAGACTGGGGTTGGTTAAATATGCCCTCTAGAAATTCTCTGGAAGATTTAGGAAGAGATCCCAGCAATCAGAAAATAGTAGTTTTTCCTCTTCTCTGCCTCACTCACATGGAAGCTGAGCATTGTACAGTTCTTCTGGCTCAGGCTGGGTCATTCCTACAGAGCATGTAACTTGAAGGAACCTACCCCGCTCCCTGAAAAGTTGCAGAGCTCTGACAGCCAAGAAGCAATATACGACCCTCAAAAAAGTGAAACTTCTTTAAGAACCATCTGTCCTCACTATTATGCAACTGGAGCAATGACTAAAAATACTTTTGGTAGATAGGTGCTGCTTCAATATAAGGCAAAAACCTTTATGTGATAATGACCTTATATTTAAAATAATTTCTTTATAAAATGTTTCAAACATTCCACTGAAAATAAATCTCTAGTCACTATATGATTACATTATATTATTCTACTTAGTGAAAATGAGTATTTTTTATTTTAATTTTAAAAATCTCTTTTGAAGATTATGTTTTTGTAACTAAAGTTTTTATGGTGATGGAGATGAATTGAGAAACACGGCTTATAGTAAAGAAATATTTGAGTAGGATTTTATTTTTAATTACCTAAAATGCACAATGACCAAAATGTTAAAGTTACTTGAAGAGTTTGGTCCAGTTACTAACTGTGGCTTCCACATTGCTACATCCTTTTCTCTTTTCTATCCCATAGACTTCCAGTGGTTTTTACTTCCTCTGGTGTCTAGCTATTCTGATGCCTGGAGGCCTACACAGCTACATTAGTCTTTCTTTACAAACCTTTTTCTCAAACTTCTTAAAAATATGCAACCAGTCCCCACCAATAACCAACTTAACTATGAATCCCTTCCAGGCATTTTTCCCAGTGACTTATTTCCTTCCTACTTGCTCCCTCCCTGCAGGTAAGCTTTCACATATAAGACAGGAGCAGCACTTAAGTCATCCAGTACCAAGAAGGTAAGTGCGTCTGTGTTCACCAGGGCTCAGGGAAGTGCTTGCCACATATTAAGCGCTACAGGATTGTGGCTTAGAGACTATAAGAATCTTCCTAAACAAACTGATAAATCTGGCAAGGTTAACTCTGGCAGTATTACTCACCTTTTTTAAATCTCAGTTTCCCCAACTGTAAAGTGATAACTACGATATAATAAGATTGCTGCAAAATTAATTGGTTGAAATATGGAACTGCAAGGTATGTGGATCACAATAAGTACTCAATTATGTTATTTGCTTGGATTACAGTGTCACTGTTGTTAACACTCTTGTTTTGGTTGCTACTTTCATTAGTCTAAACTTCCAATAATCTGGCTATATATCCAACTGCCCCAGACTTTTCTGTACTTAGTATTAAAATGTCGAAGATTGCTCACTGCTTTCCACTACATTTCTGTATTTTTACTATAGCACTGGACTTAATCAGTTCTCTCTAAGTGGAAACAAAGCATTCCAAATGTGTTTAGTTTTAATGGAATTTCCATCTGGCTTCCTAACTACTACAGCCTCAGTTAATAAAGAAAATAAAGAATATATCAGCATAAATCTACCAATGCAACCTAGAGTCACCTTTACAAGTTATATTGTGTTCTGTACCTGTGAGCTATTTTCTTTTTGGTCATTTTGTCTTTTTTTGGTGAGGTGTATAGATATCTCACTTGTTGCCCTTTTAAGCATGACCTTTGCCTTTTATGTATTTATAGTCGATAAAGTGTTGGTTTTGAAGATAGAGCTGTCTGAGTCTGTTTCCAAGTAATATGATTGACTGTTGATTTATGTAATTCTTTGAATTTAAAATTAGTGGAAAAACAAAGCTTATATTGCTCATTTTTATTATTGTTGTGTAATGACATATAAAAATCCTTAACATGTAATTATATAATAAAAGTGGCCACCTTTCTTATGTTGTCTCTGTATGTGGAAACTGTCATAATAGAGAATGGATATTAAATGAAGTTGAATCTGATAGCATAATATATTTTAATATACTACATTTGCTGCATAAATTTCAGGATTTTCTCTCTTGTTTATTCCTGTTTTCTTATTCTTGGTTAAGAGCTCATTTGAAAATGAAAGACATTAGCTAATAGCAAGCAAGCTCATACAAGTAAGGTACTTACTTTCATCTACTCATATTACTATACATAAAACAGTAAGACACTTAAAGTTCATCCTTTATGCAGGAGGGAGAGGTTGATGCTTTTAACAAATAAGTAACTAGAGGAGTTTAGCACTGTAGGAAAACAAATATGAGTTTAACATTTGAGAGACAACAAAAACCCACAAGATGTCTTTCAGATTTCTGCAGTTCACCTACACAGAAGTAGGCAAATCCTACACAGAAGTAGGAGGAATCCTAACTTGGAAAAACTCTAAACTGAGAATTAGGTGCAGATACATGAGTGTGAAGAGAAGAGGTACTTGCTAAATACAAAAGTCCACAAGAAACTTGGGATTCAAAAAATAAGTCAGCATGAAAAAAAAAAGACTTAAAAGGTTTTGGAGATTAAAGCTGAAATTTTGGTGGCGGGGGTTTAAATCTTGGTAGATTTATTTTAAGGTAATATTCACTGTTATTATTTTCTGTCTTTTAAATCTGAAGAATTTTTTTACATAAAAAGAAAATCTTATAAAAGTTCTTGACAAGAAGTAAAATATATTTTTATTTAATTATATTTATCAGTGGTGGGCATCAATTATTGTTTTGACTTGTTTTAATTCTGCAAAGGAATAAATCCAGGTTATATTTAATCAATGACACTGCTATGAAAGTGACCACTAAAAATTACAGCATACACTGAATTACATCAAAGGGCAACAGCTTGTATTTTCAAATAGTTCACAAACTAGTTCTGGCAAACCAAGGGAGAAAGAGAATCAGAGGGAAAATTTCTCTTGTTCTCTCTGTTATACAATTCCTGTGATTCCTACGTAACATTCTTTACCACCCCCCTCCCCACACACATATACTAAGAATAGAAAAGACAAGGAAGATTTCAGGCTTATTTGAAGTTGTTATGAAGAAACAAAGAAAGATCACTTGAAGGAACAAACTGTTCATCTTCCATCAATCGAAACCTTCTGTTGGTGCTGTGTAAGATAAAGAACGATTTACTTTGTGTGAGTGCTGATAAGTAGGAGGTGCTGCAGGAGAGTGAATGTAAACACCTGATGGAATATGAAGACTAAAACAAACCTCTGAACTTGGCTTCTAAGAAATAGGAGTTAGAAAAGGTCCTTCCTGTGTCCTTCTGTCAAACTGATCCAAAATAAGGTTATATATAAAGGAAAACTTAGGTTTCCATCATCAGTATGAAGAGAAATAGTCTTAATTCAAATCTTTATATTATTAAAAGTATTACAAAGAACATTTGTAGCTATCCCAATAAATTTTTTTTGGCTTGCAAAACGTTATATGCAATAAACTTAATAATGTGTGTGACAGAAAGAGTGGTCTTTATTTTCCACTGAATGGAAAACTCATAACAGAAGAGAGCTGCAATATGGGGGAGAAATCCTATTTAACGATTCCTCTTTGGATTTTTGCAAAGGTCAACGACAATCTCACTACATAGAATATTTGTATTTAATTAAGTTTTCCTTGCCAGAAAATGATAAGGACATTGCTGCCAAAACACACTGAACAATGTTTCTTAACAAAAGAGAAAAGATGAATTTAATAATTCTTAGGCATGACTTGTCCATCCATAGAGGATGGTGATTTTTTTCAGTGAGGGTACAATTGTCAAAATTATAATTAACTCAGAAGAAATAAAATATTATCTATTGATTTGTGCCCCAGGAATACTTTTAGAAACACATCTATATAAACACATCAAGATTCAACTCATTTTTGTTTTTAATCCTTAGGCCAAATGCACGAATCAAAGATAGAAAATAACAGAACCTAAAATATAATGTAATTTAAACTATGAGAAGTAGCACTCCCTAGGGCCAGGGCAGCAGTGTGGCCTTCTGCCACTGTTGTCATCCACATGTCCCCATTAGACACTCATTAGACCATGGCATTTTTCCCCAACAGAGCCTGAAGGAAACTTTAAAATATCCTGTGGTACAATCCTTTCCTGCCAGGAGCAGCCATCTCAAAAACTCAGAGAGGAAAACTATTTTCATCACTCGAGTCTTAGAAAGGATATTAGTCATCATTGTAATTATCAGGTGCGGGATTCAACACAGTCCTGAGTGATGCTGCCAGCAGAGGAGTCTGCATCTGTTCTAAAGTCATTTAAAATTTAAAACATACTGTTTGAAAGATGCCTCACTCAGACATCAAATGTAGAGGAAGAGTGGTCAGAATTTTGAGCAATGATACTATTAATTGTACAAGTAAATGAATCTGTAGAGAGTGCATAAATGACACTAACTTTCTATGAACATTAGAACCAGTGATACTACCTGGTCATATAGTTTTACAACCTTTCAGTTATTTGTCATATTAGTTACATTTTGAGCACCAAGAACCTGCAATGTATTGTAGTAAATTATTCTCAGTAAAAGAATACTGGTATATGAAGCTCAAACAAGAATATTTAATGGAAGACAGGTAGCTGATTAGAAAGTAGTAAAAATCTTCTCATTAGGAGAAGACTCCTTGCTCTTACGCAGAAGATGTGGTGACATGTGGCTGCCCTCCAGGTATCTCCCAGATGAGATCCAACCCTTCCTTCCATGAAAACAGCACAGGAATTGATTCTGAGTATTATTTAATACCAATTTTCCTCTCCTGCCCAAAACTGTTCCATACCCATGGAACTGAAGGTTGGCAGCTTGATCTCATTTATGAAACTGTTAAGGACTATTGATTTACCAGGGAATTTCTAGTTTCCTTGCTGTTATTGGGAAGACGATTCAGAGTCTGCATTAGATGAGAGCATGGGCTGGAATGCTGATGATAGGTTTTAGTAACGCTGACAAAAAGAGAAACTTCTCAAGAATTTTTCATAATGCACTTTATAAATCAGGTTAACATGATTGATTATACCGGGACAAACTCAGGTAGCATTGAACTGAATTTTAATTATTTTCTCCTTGCCTTATCATGCTATCATACACCTCTTTCATGTGTGGATATTAACCTTTGAAGTAATTTAAAATTAAAATTGGACCAGTATTTCACAAAACAGAAGTTGCTTTGTGTTCCTAAGGTGACTGTGGTTTTAATCTTTTTTTTTTTTTAAGGGAGAATCCAAAATTGTACAATTTTTTCCCTGCTCCAACCTACTCTAGTGCATATTTTCTTAGAAATTTTGCCTTTAGTTTCCTTTATAGGGACAGGTCAAGATACTGTGGGTTCTGGAAATTATATGATTTTGTATTCTTTAAGAAAGAGTAAAAAATTATGAATACAAAGTTTCCATAAATGCATATATTTATTTTGAATGAGAAAAGCAATCATAACCAGTTGTAAAGTTTCAAAAGATATAATGTTACAAATATAAAATCCATAAGAAAATATATTTTTGCTTTGTTAGTTAAAAGTCATCTATGCTTTCCTCCTACTTTTTTAGAAGTAAAATTTTTTGATCGTTTTCTAATACATCAGTGGTTTTATAATGTTTCCTATAGAGAAGAAAGAAAATTCAGGACAGTTTTAGTTTGCTTTATTCCTACAGAAAATAAGTGTTGTAACCGATAGTTTTGAAAACTTCTCTCTCACAGCTTGTGATTGGTAATGTTATAGTCTGCTAGCACACTTCCAGACTTGGGAAACTGCGCAGCAGTCTCCTTCAGGGCTGAACTACTGACAGTTTCCCACAGGACAGCTTTCACCACACAACGCGAACACCATTTCCCTTCCAGTCAGCTTGTGCTGGCTGACCCACACTGTAGAGAGCCCTCTGTCAGGGAACACCTGGGTCACTGTACGGGGGACAGGCTATGCGTATTCCTGGGTTTATTTTTGTAACACAACAGTAGTGATACTTAAACCATGCAAAGACATTATGCCAAACTAAAGCAGGAGCATCAGCACCCACTCTGGTTGGTTTCTCCATGCCTAGCACTCCGTTTACACTCTGCGGGAGCCTGGACTGTGCAAGCAGGTGCTCCTCACGCAGGCCCACTGCTGTTTGATTTTGGGCCTTGCTGCACCTAGCCCGCGACTGTCTTCCTTGCTATGCCCACATTTCAGGAATCCTTGTCAGGCCTTTCCCCGTCTCCATTCTCTTCTGCAATACACCCTAAACACCTGAGAATAAGGTCATTTCCCCAAACCCCAGCTCATTGTTTGCTCAGATGTGAAGTTACCAGTCTTTGAGGTCATTCGTAACCCCATATTATTTTCCTCTCCTGCATGATTTCCATTGTTCCCTTAGGTGAAATTTCTGTTTCACTAAATTATTTTCCCAGTTTTTTAAGATTTGCTTTGAAAGACTCCTTTTCCTTGTCTTTGTCTCACCATCAAATTCCTTTACACAGTGCATTTTCGCTTTCTGTTTTTTTCCTTTTTTGCCTTCTCAAAATTATCTATTATCCAACCTTCTGTGTTTCTTCTCTTAGAGGTTTTCTAAAACATCCATAGCCATCAGTGAGAATTCCCTGCACAGAAGCACACACAGTCTCTATTTGAACCAATATATGCTATGTCCAACTGTCTTTTATTGAATATTTATATAAAATTTTCATATTTGTGTGCATATGTATAACATATTTCCAAAAATACTGTGAGTTCCATCCAACTGCAATTACCAGTCACTTAATTTAGAACTGCAATGAAATTTGAGAGGCCTTTTAGTATGTATGAAATCTCATAAATGGGGAAAGATAAGAGCAAAAAAGACTTCTAATAAAGGAGTCAAAGCTTTATGTAGCAAACATTCATCCTGTTAGTTACTGGACTTTTATCTCCCACTAGATGGTAGGCTTTTAAGCCATACTTCTGGCAGCTAGTTACTGGAGATACTGAATTCTCTGTGGTTGGAAGTTTTCTTAAAAGGGCCGGGAGAGGTCCTAAATACTAAAACAAAGATTCCAAAACTGATGAATGTTCTGGATGGAAGTAGGAAGTAAAAGTTACCAGTATAAACTGATACTATGCAGGACACTATGGTCCTTTCCTGAGCAAAGCACAATTTACCACGGCTCAATGTATACCAAGACACAGAAGCTGTGGAGAAGAAATATGGGTATGCTCTCAACTCCAAGCTTCACTTTCCCCATCATTAAAGCAATGCAGTCCATAAGGGGCTGAGAATCATTATGAGATTAACTGAATTACTATACAGTGACTGGAATCTGACAGGCAATCAAAAGTTTTACTACATTCCCTTTTAATGCATTATACACTGGTAGAGCTGATAAGATTAATATTTTGTTCTGTGGAAGTTTTTGTTGAAGTTTATTTCTCAGTTCTCCAAGTCTACTTGAATCATGATGGTGGATCTTGGCAGGTCAGTGATAAGAAGCTTTAAAATATTTAAAGTGTAGTTAGGATATGTAACAGCAAAGCAAATTCACAAACTTTTTTCCCCCCAGACTCAGCTAAACACTAACAGTAGTTTTAAAACAGAAATCTCAATTTCTGTACACTGTTTCTTGTCAGGCCAGTTGCAAGAAGTGGATTTGATTACCTATGTACATTCTATGTCGTTAGAAATTTAATGCTGAGACCCGGCAGGAGAGAACAGAGTCTGAAGAATGAATGGAACCATGGTGTGATTTATAATAAAGGGATCCTTTGCTATGAAATTTTATCTGAGTGCTAAAAACTCCTTTGAGAGGGCTTCCAGGAAAGATGGCGGATAGGTAAGAGCAGAATACAGAGGCTCCCTGAGACAGACAACTCAAATAATACATCATGAGGAGTCTCAGACAGAGCAAGATGGATCCTCCCAATCCTGAAAGAAACTGAAGTGAAAAGAACTAGTCAAACATGCAGTCCCAGGGCTACTATTAAGGCATCTAGGATTCCGTGCTCTCATGCACCTGAATTCCCGCTGCTTAGACTTGCTAGAACCACAGTCACACTGAAGTGCAGTCGCACAGAAGCGGAGGTCAGTGAGCCCAACAGAGAACAGAGCCAGCAAAGGACCTGCATTGACCAGTGGTAGTGCCAGGAATAAAATCCTTCCATGGGAACAGGGCACCAACTGTACAACATTTTGGAATTGGGCAGGACTGGCAAGAACAAGGAATATCAGTCACTTCAGTCAGTTGTTTCCTTCCCAGACCAGATTGGTGGGGTATACTCGGCCGGGCCACACCCCTGGCTAAGACTCAATAAGTTGTCCCAAACCAATTCCCTACACACAGCACATACTAACACAGTGAAGGCCTCAGCAGGTTGACTGACCCAGAGGAGAGCGGCCAACATACCCTGCCCCTGTTTGCACCTCAGTAACATGCTGGAGTAGGCAGGACCACATAGCTAGTGTGCTTCAGAAGAACTATAACCAACAAGGAGAGGAACCAGGACCTCGTCTATACTCCTGTATGGAAAAAAACAAAAACATGAGGAAGCAACAAGAAAAAGTCCCCAGCCTTGAGCCCTGAGAATACTGATCCAGGAGAGGTAAATACAAAAGAGATTGAGGGCAGCAAACATGCAATATCAGACACGGCATCAGTGGACATAAAGAGATATCTTTGGGACCTCATAGACGAGTGCAAAAGTAAAATATTTAACCAAGTAAATCAAGATTAATAAAAGAAATGCTAAGCACCTCTCAAGAAGACACAGATAGAAGAATGTAGGAGCACAAAAAAAGGAGAGAAACATTTGATCACAAATATAAAGAAAAAATAGAATACATGAAGCAAGTTCAAAGAGATTACCAGGAAATAAAAAACTCCATTGAAAACTGGCAAAACTACTTGAAAGAAACTAAGGATAGATTATCCAAACTGGAAGACAGGTTTGCAATGCGTGTTCATGAAAGGAAAAATTTCTTAAAAATAACACGGAAATAGGCAGTAACAACACAAAGACAAGAAGATGACAAGAGGATCTATAGCTTGAGAATAAAGAATGTGAATGAAGAAGTAGGGGCACAAACAAAGGAACTACAAAGGCTATTCACAGAAATAATTAAGAAAAACTTCCCAAGCATAGCAAAAGGAAATGATATTCCAATGTATGAGGCATACAGAACTCCAACCAAAACAGAGATACAACCAAACAGTCCTATAATCAAAACAGAGCTACAACCAGGCATAGAATAATGAAGATCCCAGAAATTCAATATAAGAACAGAATATTAAAAACTGTCAGAGAAAAGAAACAGGTCACTTATAAAGGAAAACCCATCAAAATCACAGCAGACTTCTTGACCCAGACCATCAAACCAAGAAGAGCTTGGAGCAAAGTATTCAAGTCCTGAAAGAAAATAACCTCCAGCCCAGACTGATGTACCCTGAAACACTGTCTCTAGAAATTAATGGAGAAACAAGATGCTTCCAAGACAAAGAGGAACTGGGGGAATTCACGACCACTAATCCAACTCTACAGAGAATACTGAAGGACATTCTAGAGAGGGAGAAAAGTACCAGGATTCCAGGAACAGTGGAAGAGAGGCCTCAATAAATGGAGCAGACAGTGGAATGAAGAAGAAAAGCAGACAACAGTGGCAGAAAAAGAGCACAACAGAAATGAGGCAGAGAAGGTTGGCTATAATCATTAATATAGATGGCCTTGATACACTTAAAAAAGAAAGAGAGAGAAACACAGGCAGAGTATATCAGGAGGTAGAGTCACCGAGATGCTCTTTATGGAAATATAAAGATTTATATTTCCATAAAAGGATTTATAGACCAAAAATCAAATATGAGAAAACAATGCTCTATGTGACAGGGAACCAGAGAATAGTAGGGGCAACTCAACCAGCACCTGAAGATAGGTTGGAAAGATAGGCTTTAATAGGTAAAGGAATACAATCAGAGATCAAGTCCAGGAAGGGGAAGGTTCGGAACCACTTAGGTAAATAGCAGTTTGCCATCCCTCAATCTAAAAACTGAGGGTGTTCGTGAGACCTAAAAATGCACAGTGCACCCTGGGGGAGTGAAAGGGGAAGAATAGTCTTAAAAAAGAAGGCAGAGGGTATTATTAATAGTGTATCAGGTTTTAAAACCCACATTACTCACACCGCTCTGCTTAGATAGATTTTATTCTGTCCCAGTTTGTCTACTTGCACTAGATCTGAGGGCACAGACAGCTATCCCAAAAATAGCAGGATATAGTACAGTAATCATCTTTAATTTCCTATTGACTTAATATGGATCCCTGTATAACTTATACTGTTTTATCATGACTGATCTTAGTTAAATCTGGTTTGTTTCTTTGCTGTTTGGTATCGACATATTTTATTCAAAACTGTCATTATTGATAGTATCAAATCTGATAGTATAGGCAACTACACTGAAGATGACAAGATTCACTATATACCCATTCTGGTTTGAGTATTACCTGTTTTTGAATTTTTATATTATCTACAAAGTTGTGTTTTTTATTAATATTGTTATGTACTGCTATATTCAATTATACTATATCTGATGATATAGACAATTCTATTGAAGACAACAAGAGACAACATAATAACCATTGTAGAACTCCTTGTATAGTAGTTTTATATGTCTTTTTCATTTCATGTGTTTACAGAACTATGTTTTGTTTTGTCTTGCTTTGTTCTGTTTCTCCCTCTAATATAGAAAAGATAGAAATACATGTTAAGACTCATGCATGCATAGAACCTATAAACAGTTTACGAGAACTGATCTTATAACGCATGACGAAATGAACAAATACTTTAAAGAAAAGAGACACTATAGTACCCCGTGCTGATCCTTTTGTGTCATGATATGAAATCCAGAAATACTATTATTCTTTGTTCAGAGTGATTTTAGCCTGCTTTGGTTTGTTTAATCTCAACATAAATGAAAATACGGATAACTGCATGTATGTTTAAATGTATGGAATTGATAACCATATTACTAAGTTTTTGTTGGATAGTTAAACAGAACTGTTTGCAGTCTCGCTATTTGAATCCCCACTTTGTATGTTTTGAATCCCCACTTTTGTATCTTGAACAATTATTTGTAAGAGGACAATATGTAATCATCAACTAGTGATTTCTTACTGTTTATTTTTTCTTTGAAAGTATGTATTATTTCTAACCTTTTTATGTTTTGTTTAGTCTTTCATTAAATAAAATTTTAGAAAGTAATAAAAATAAAAACTCCTTTAAGATTTTCACCATCTACTCAGCATGGTGCTATTATTTTGTTATAATCGAGACACTTGAACTTTTGTTTCTCTTACCCCATACAGAAGAATCAATAGTCTAAAATTAGAAGAGAAAGGAGAAACACTTGACTGTAGTCTGGATTTGTTACTAATACTTTAAAGGTTGTTGTTGCCAGTGTGTTAAACTTTATATATACTCACTGAAGTGCTTTTTCTAAAAGAATAATTAAAATATGATAGGTGACAGATTTTATTAAAATGAGTTCTGAAAAATATGAATTCTAGCCCAATGATATGTTATTTCAGAGAGAGTCAAGGATATCTGCCAAGTTCATACTATTTTATCCTCTCTGGAAAGTAGTGTCTCCCCTGATTATCCTTGGATGTGGGCATTAAAATTTTCTTTTTGTAGTTGTGTGAAACTCTCTCCTTGCCATTTATCTTAGAGCACTGATTTGTAGACTTCCACCCAGTAGTTAGAGGAGACAAAGGAGATGCCTGCTAACCTGGCTGAATAAGATTCTCTTACCTAGGTCTGTGCATTAAGATGAGACAGTCAGTCACACAGTGTCTGTTGGTGGCCAGAGCTGGACATGCAAATGGCTGCTCTATGGGGGAATATTTTAGTATGAATTTAGTTGCACTGACCAGAGAAGCCCAACTATTCAGTCCAGATAAAACTGGAATAAACATATGATCCAAGGAAAAGAGATGAGATAGGGGTAAGATTCATGATAGTTTTCTACTTCCTTAGCCCAGACCTTTCTTAAGGTCTGATGGCATTACTATTACTAGATTTCATGAGCCTATAACTGTATAACACAACCTCAACATCAGTTATTTCCATTTCACTAAGACGCTCAAAGTGCTTCTTCTGCTATTTGTAGTCAATAATGCTTAATTAATTCACAAAATACAGGTAAAGATCTAGGATTTTAGTAGCACATAGTTTAATAATACTGCATAGTACATGATAAAACATTGTTGTCTTTCATTGAATGTGTACAGTATTTTAGGTAGTTATTCATGCTAAACTTACATGTTTAGGCATATTTATTTATAATCTTTTATATGCTCTTGAGATGCTAAAATGATTATTCCCATTATATAGAAGAAAAGTCTCATCTTCAAAGCATTTAGAAAGTAATACTCTAGTGACAATGGTTGAATTTCAGCCTTGGGATGCAATTCTCTGTTTCAAAAGTCCACCTCCTGCCCATCTAGCAATATTACAGGCTTTCCTATGGCCAGACTCCTCTGTTTAATACCATTCCAACTGAGCTTTCAACTTCTTCATTGGGTCCCTATTTATAACAATACATGAGCCTTCAGTTTAACCCTGCTGCCATGGAAACTTCCCCAAAAGCCATCCTTGGCTTACTCTCTTTCACACATCCCACAGCTACCGTGTCTTAGTTATTTTTTCCACATCTGACATAAAATAGTGGACACTCAAATGTAAAATAGAAAGTTTATTTAGCTCACTGTTTGTAGAGGTTTTACTCCATCATAGGTTGTTCAAGGCATAGTGACAAGGTAGAGGGGTGTCGCAGAGGAGAAATAGTCCAAAGCATACAGGCAGGCAAGAGTGCATTAGCACCTTTTTTATTGCTTATATTTTATGAAGGTTACCCACCCTGAGGCAGGGTAGCACTCACATCCTTTACTCAAGCCAGCACCATGCCAAAGCCATCAGTGAACTTATTTAGTCATCACGCACCCTAGATCTAGCCCTCGGAGAAGTCACATCTATGACTGCAGGAGGCCTTGGGGAAACAGCTAGACACAGCCATAACAGCCCAACACCAAATCCTGACAGACTGCTCCTGAAGGGAGAATCTGGTCACTGGTCAGCCCTTCTATGCTGTTGTTTGGCCAGTGGAGAACACTGAAACTAGTTACACTGTCTCTTTTCTGCCGTGCATCCACCTCTATCCTCATAGTCTACACTCCATGATGCAGTCAAAAACCTTTTAAAGTATGAACCATGTCACTTTTCAGTGTACAGTATTCAGTTCAGTATTCAGGGGACAGTATTCAGTGTTCAGTGTACAGTGACCATGTCACTTTTCAGTTCACTGATAGTGATGTGCTACGCTGTACTACACACTAAGTTGGTCCACTCATCCTTGGAACTTACTGACCACCTCTCTGCACTCTCTCTACTTCAGCTCTGATGTCCTGCTTTCTGACCCCTGGAATATTTTGAGCAGGTTTGATTTCAGTCTTTACTAACCACTGTTTCCTCTACTAGTGATGCTGTTTACAGAGGCAGCTCTTCAGCTTGGACTCTGCTTCATTTAGGCATTTACAGTCCTGGAGAGCTATCCACTTCAGAGTCTCCCCCTGCAGTTCCTCTCACCACCAGACTGATTTCTTTATCTATATATGTTAATTGTCTGTCCCTCCACCCCCCTCCAAAATGCAAGCCTATGAAAGCCCACATTTGATCTTTTAGCTACACAAGTCTGTCTCCAGGGCCTCAGAACAGAGCCTAGAATAAGATGGAGGCTCCACCTGACTGAGCAAACAATTAAGAAAGACTAGATACCTGAAAGTGCAAATTAAAAAAAATCAGATTACATAGCTGTAACATTTTCTGTTTCTAAAGCAAAACCCCTTTGCTAGATTTCTGCTTTAAAACTATAGCTCTTTCTTCTCATGTCTGTGTAACATTCTTATGCTTTGTGATTTACTCTTATTTATGTTGTATTACAGCAGTTTCTTCACTATGAATTGAATTATACATTATCAAATTTCCATAAATATAAAGCATTTGATCAATAACAATATAAATGCAATATAAAGCATTTGATCAATAACAATATTGACTTCTGTTACCCCAAAAGCTCTTCTCTCATTTTTAATTGTTATAAGAATGTTTGCTTTAAGCTTTTTATTGAAGGATGAATAACAGGTAATTCTCATAAAATCTATGGAGTAAAAAGATTCCTCAGAAATTATAAATGAGTCCACCTTCCTTTTGTGGATTTTTAATTCATTCATTTAACATGTATTTATTTTGCAAATATTACATCTCAGGTGAAAGGCAGCAGAATCATAGCATGTTCCATTTATTTACAGGATTAAATACATTTTCTGCCTCTAATTTTGCAATTGTAATAATTGCTGAAGTTTTAATATTGATGCCAGATGTATAAAAGCTACTAAGTGATTACATTTTAATTGTTCCAGTAGCATTAGAGTTCTGTAGTTAATTTTTCTTCGCACTTACAGATTTCAGCAAATGTTTCATGTTCAAGCAGTAAAGAGATCTCTAAAAGCTAACATATAATAAGCATTAATATACTCTTACTGGTACCTATCAACTGTGTTCACTTTTTATTAGGATTAAGTTTTGATTGGTTATTAGCCAGCTCATAAAACATTTATGTTTTCAGTGTCCAGAATGACAGTACTTGTCCTTGAAGAGTTTGTATTTATTGAGTAATAATTCACAGAACACATTTTGAAACAATACTTAGATCAAAAAATGGGAAACTGCAGTGGATAAAGGCAGAATAAGTCTCTTATAGGATAATGACCTGGCTTACGTCAAGTTATTTAATATTTATAGTGATTCCATGATCACAGAAAGCCAACCAGAAACTCCGTTTTTCATGTTTTGAAGTCTGGTAGAAAAAATGGACATGAGGACTAAAATACATTGCCTATCCCTTGTGGAATTCTGACCATGTAAAGGAAGACTCGAAGTGTATTTGGATATATAGTATGAACTGAAGATTCCCTGAACAGGAAAGGGGGATACTTAGAAATACTATATTTCTTCTGCTTATTCTAGACTTTTTCATTATGTATGCTTATCCCGTATCTTTCAAATAATAAAAGAAATAATAATGTTATGTAAATGATAGACATCTAATTTTACATCACTACAGAAGTTTATATTTGTGCTAATTTTTGTCATGTCTCAGGGAAATTCTCTGAGTACATGAAAAATCACATTATGTTTATAATTATTTCTAATATAAACCTTTCTAAATATAAGAAACCCTCAGGACAGGTTGACATGAAAAAGCAAGCTATCTAAGAGGCATAAATAATGACAATGGCACCTGCAGTGAAAGCTTTCTGCACAATGCTCTTGTGTAAATGCACTGCTTAAATTCTACTGCAAATGACATCTGTTTTCCGCAATGAGCATAACTTCCTCTATTCATGGTGTATGAATATTTTTGAGGCTTAGTTTCATAACTAGTCAATTTACCTTGTGCTCACAATCAATTTCTCTAAGGTACTTACATATTCTTCATAAGCCTCATGGGCAGGAGGAGGGGGTGCTCTGTATCCTGGCACTGTTGGTGCCCCCCGAGCTCGAGGGGTCGGGACACCTCTTGCTATAGGGGGCACTGGCAGGGCTCCACGCGTCACAGTGGTTCCTCGAGGGGTGAGGACACCTCGTCCAGGAGGTGGGGGAAGAGGAATGGCACCCCCGCGACCCCTAGGAGAAACAGGTCGCATACAGATGAGAAAAAGCAACAAGCAAAGAGAACGATAACAGATAAAAATTCCCATCTCACAGCCTCTATACAGAGGAACAAAGCTGAATTTATGTTTCTCACTGTGTGTATGTGCCTGTGTATTTTTAGTAGAGATTAAAGTGTAAAATATTGGCTTTCCATACTAAAATATATTCTTTAAAAACTATGATTTATTCTCATAAAAAGTATTAATATTCTCCATTACATAGTTACAAAGCCAAAGAATAAGAAAAACCAGGAAACAAACACCCACATTGATTGTATTCTAGTTTGTAAGAACAACCAAATCAGCACAGTCTGAGAATAGAACTCACTGAACCCTCTAGGAACTGAGTACATGTGTGACTGTCCTTCTATTCAGCAGATTCCTCAGAGTGATACGCTATGTTGTCATTTACAGAACAACTCTCTGCTTGCACTGTGATAAACTGTGTAGCGCTCAGCATGGTATTATTCTGCTCAATATCATAGCTATGTTCAAGGTTACTTGCAATTCCAATTCTACCCTCACTGACATCATCATGCATGCCATCCCCTGAGCTGGTGAAATCACACACACACACACAATGTATTTTCATATAGTTGCTATGGTGCTACTGAAATATATTACTATTTCACAATAAAATGAATGGATTGAATACTCTGTATTGCAGTTCCTGGAACAAAGGTAACCTGCATTAAGAGGACGAGATCAAATGGTTGCTGACTTTTATGGTTTTTCTGAGGCCTTTAGAAAGGCTGAGTGTTTGTCTGAAATCTTTGGGCAAATGCATGGTTATTTCACTTTTTATTATATCTGAAAGGTTGGCCTCCAGAAAGTAGTGCTTTCAGCAGGAACACTAAAGCTTTTGGAAAAATGATGATCATTGGGATGTCAACAACAACGCTGGCTGCACCCCCAGATGGGATGTAGGTTATGTTTTCTGCTATGAATAGCAGCCAGCTGGCTCTTTCTTGCTTGCAGAAAATGAACTTTGAGAAGTGAAGAGTAAGAATTTTGGTAAAGCTTTTAAAATTTTTAAATAGATTATAGAGCTGTACAATAGAAAACTTAGCAGAGGACAGGATGAGCTAATTTATGTGGAACAGTCCTGGACCTGAGGATACAAAAGAACCAGAAACCCAGCTCTGGTTTCCTGTACAGCATCTAGGAGTACAATGTTCTACATTAGCATAATAACTCAAAACAGATCTATAAAAAGGCTATAAATAACCAATTTCACCTTCACTGTGTCTCCCTGCACCTATCTTTAGCCTCAAAAGTAAAATGAGCATGCAGCTAGGTTTTGCAATTCTGTCTCAGCTGCCTGCTCAGTTTGGTATTTTAATACTCTCAGA
Source organism: Cavia porcellus (assembly GCF_034190915.1). Classification (NCBI taxonomy): domain Eukaryota; kingdom Metazoa; phylum Chordata; class Mammalia; order Rodentia; family Caviidae; genus Cavia; species Cavia porcellus. Next base: position 4,566,967 of record NW_026947493.1, read on the forward strand.
AATGTTCAAGTTTGGTAACCTATAAGTCAATTAACCTATGTGGTTATACAACTGAATAAGTTAGTAGATATTTTAATTAGATGAGAAGTATATTTTTTCTATGGAAATGCAAATTCTGAACATGTAACAGTTTTTTCTGAGTAAGCGTACCTGATGCTAATATCAAATCTATTTTTTCCTTTCATTTCTTCATCAGCCGATGCCCAGCTCAGCCCCAGGAAGCCTTCCTTCTGGGGCTGGTTCATCACTGCCTGTGCACTCCATCCTTCCTCTTGAGCATTTAATCCTGTTGCTGCTTGCAGTCCGAGAGTCACACCACCTATTTCAGAATACTGTCTAGGGCTAAATCTATAGATTTAGTCTTCTTTCCTTTATTTTTCTGACTTCTTCAAAGAACATTTTCTGTACTTAAATCTTCTCCTTCTATTCAGCCCTGAACCTGCTGTAGTCAGTCAGGTTCTTGCTTTCACACCAGGTGCAGACTGAGATCACCGGGTCTCCACCTACCTCCTTCCACCTACACTGGGCTCATAGCTCTGGGACTCTGTGGCTTCTCCATGAAAGGTAGAGCATGATTTGCAAGCTGTGTGTTTGGGTTTCCATGCTTTCCCTCAGGTCTCCTCCTTCCTCTTTCTCATCCCTCGGCTATTTCACTACTTCTGTTAATCGAATCCTTCTGAAGTATGGGTGTTTCCAACTTTTGTCATTAATTTTCTTTCTTCCTCTCAAGGATAAATCCTGCAGCCTCTAATTCTAAAGATGGCTGTTTACTCCCTAACTGCATGCTGTGCCCTGCCTTAGGCTCATGATCAGAAAGTTCTATAATTATCTCTATAGTAGAGTTACTTAAGGATCTTTAAAAAATTCCAAATTCCAGGCCATTCCACTGGCCTGTTGAATGAGTCTCTGGAAGCAGGAAGCCTCCACTGACTCTAGAGCACCAGCTGACCTGAAAACCACCTTCCTATACATTAGTATAACCTTTTCGATAATCCCGCAGTCAAGCAGCAGTTCTCAGCTACTCTAAATGATGATAAAACACAGCACAAAGAGAACATGCCACCTGCCCCAGGTTGCACAAGCAATCCACAAAGCTTGGATTAATTACAGGGATAATTATATTCTTCATTTAACTTTATCCTTCAAATAATCTTACCAGTCGCTTACCAGATAATAATACCAATCGCTTACCAGACTAGACACAAGAGAGTTATTTTTGTCTCAAGCCACTCTTATTTTCCAACATCCAACTGACATAATGTTTTAACCTCGAATCAGCTCTGCCTCTATACTCAAAGGCTGGTCATGCCTGTGAGTCTCAGATAACGGACTTGCTTTCCACTGGCTTTTGTGCATTGAGCCAGTTTCTCTCTGGCCCCCTTTCTCTCTCCCAATCACTCTAAGCCTCATGACCCTCTGCTTTAGAGACAAATATGATTTCTCTCCAGTTAAAATTCATGGATTCTATGTGTTAGTTCTCACAGTAGTAAACAAAGACTTTCAAAAGCTGCCTCTTACATTTCACTTTCCATGTCTCTCTCTCTGAGTATTGTAGTGATGATGTGTATAAAGATATGTTGTATTTTCTTTCTTCAGTTATATAAAATGAGTTATCATTATAATTTATAGATTTAATGCTTTGTTCTTTGGTTTGCATCATTACTGAAGGATTACTTATCATACAGATATGTTTATTAAATTCCTTTAATTAAATATACTTTCAAAGATTTACTAAAGTTATAAAATAGTTTAGATAATTTTTCAATGATCTAAACAAATTAAAAATTTAATTTTAATAAAGCTTTACCCCAATTGAAATCTTACATAGGTTACTAAATTATAATTGTAATGTTATAATAAGGAATACTATTATGAAACAAAACTATTGTGAATATCAAGACAAATAAATAGAATAATTTTCAAATGATTCTAATTTCAAGGAATAGAGAAGAAATGAGGGCTTGCTTTAGCAACTGCACATGCACTTCAGTTACATAATGTACAGCTCCTAAAAATGACATTTCTGAGCTACAGAAGAGGTCATTTTACATGGTTTAGGTTACGTGATTAAATTCATTTAGGATGACTTGCAATGATGTCACTTCATAATCCATCTATCTACAAGAGATCTAGAGACGTATACAGTTTTATAAACTGGTGTAGTCTTGCAAAAAGTAACATGTGGCATTAATTCTTGCCAATAAAGAAGTGATCCCAAGTTGCATCAGAGAATTCTAATTTTAATTTTCAGAAATAAAAATATAAAAATTAAGCCCTCAAACAGTTTTAGAAATTTTTCCTTTAGTTAAATCTAATTTTTAGAATTGCCACACTTTACATACAAGGTTAGTTTTATCTTTTATATCTTACTTGGAAAATAATTATTCAGAACTTATGTCTGATAATTGTGAAACTTTTTGAAATGTTTATAATTTAACTGTTAAAATTTTGGCAGTGGTGGTTGAAAATATTTGGGCTGTAATTTGAGATATAAATTAAATCTGCAAAATATCTTAGCATTTCTCAAGATAATTTCCAGGCCATATATGAAATAATATTCTGTATCTCCTTTGGAGTTGTAAAGGCCAATAACAGAATCAAGAAAACAAATGAGTCAAAAGTCTGTCTGAAGGCTATGAGCATTATTTATTTTTGTTCTAACTTTTTGCAAACCTGTGCTTTCTTTTCAAAGCTTGACAAATTCACAATCTACAAAACAAATGCTAACAGAGAAAGGTTTCAGTGTAGTTGCAAAGTGAATAAAATCAAATATGACTCTTTCTGACCACAAAGGATCAAATGCATCTGCACTCTGTATTCCTTGGCCAACAGCAATACAAGAAGTGATCTGGTTTTCTTGGTTGGTGACATACAAATTACTTGTATCTATCTATCTCCATGTTTACCTTCAAAGATTAATTCTATACAAAGGCTTTTGAAGGCAAAAATAAAATATAAGTTTTCTTTTTGTGCAAGTGGTTATTGTGTTAAAGGAGGCAAATGTTGTGTATCTATTTTTTCTAATCTGGGGATAAAACAGGATAGTAGAGTTTTAGGTTCATGTCCTTACTTTTTAAGGACAGTTGCTAAGAGCTCAAATTGTGAAGTCTGGAGTCAGACTGCTTGTGTGGTCTTAAGTAACAGTCTGTGCCGCTTCAGCACCTCAGTTTCTCTAAGTAAATGGTAGCTACTCCTAGTGTGTGATGAGTTTGCATCTTTATGAACTTACTAGGTGCTGCATGAGTCATTATACTCTTCAGCTGTGGGGGTGGGATTGTGGTTGACGCTTTGATTCCTGGTTGTGGTCTTGACACAGAGCAGGATAGAAGATGGCTGCCACTGCCCTTTGCTGCTGATTCATTTAAAATAGGAACCAACATACCTTGAAGGGGCCGTGGGAGCTACTCTGATCCCTCTGCCTCTGATCCCTCTGCCTCGACCAGAGTCCTCTGAGCCATTTAAGTAAGATAATTCACGTAGTTGCTCCTGACGAATTTCATCATTGTAGTCCTAGAAGAAAAAGTGAAGGAGTTAAAAAGGGACATGAATTTCTTAGAGCTAAAAACAAAACAAACCACAAAGCACACAATATGAAAATAAACCTTTGTGCTTTTTTGAATTCTTGCATGCAAAATATAAACTTATACAAAGAAGATATATAAAGAACATATACCAAGAAGATATATACATATATGTCATACATATATGTCAGTTTTTATATAGAGAGAAATTAAAATTGCTTCTTCCAGAAAGTACTCTGTAGAATATCAGAATAGATTTCCCAAGGTGTTGCTTAAAGTGTTAGCTAAAAAGGGAAGGCAGTATAGAATAAGGAGTTGGAATGCACCATGGTCATGAGGATTAATAACAAATAACAACATTTGGATGAATATGTGCAGATTATGAATGAATGCATGATTTTCAAATAGCTCCTAATGCATAAACCAAAAGAGGAAAATCCCAAGGTCCAACATAGATGCTGAGTACATATTGAAATCATAAAAAATATGTAACATGGCCCAACTTAAGATACCTGGAAATTGTAGAATCCCACCAAGCAATCCATTGTGCAACATGTAAAAACAAGGATTTTGTATGCATTTTATAACTGGGATTATTGAACTGGACAGCATTAGGAGAACATAAATTTCTCAGTAACAACCAGTGATTCAGTCCAAATCAAAGGGCTATCTTTATATTTCATCGATGTGGAACTATGTGAGTCATTTTAAGTATACTGAAGAGTGAATATGACTCATTATAGATGAAGGCTTTATTTTTAAAGAAAAAGTGCCAGTCATATCTGTTTGTCTTTTGAAAACACACACAGACACACATGCACACATTGCCCTAGTATAATTGGACAAAACTGAGTTACTGTTTGCACTATTTGTTTTAATTGGCCAATTTGATCTATTATTCCTCTCCAAATATACCTTTAATTGAAACCAGGCTAGTGGATTTTCTCATAGTGGCTGGAAGTCGACGAATTCAGAGTAGATATACTTGCAGAAGGTGGGCCTACTGAGTGATATTTGAGGCCACATTGTAGGATGAAAAGTCAACTGTGATATCTACAACAAGCAATGCCCATTTGTTTCCACAGACAGAGCACACACGTGTTTCAGTAGTAAAATGAAGGCTACACACAAACACACACCTCTCCTTGGAAACTAGCATAAATGTGTTTTCCCACAGAAACTTCTTACACATGCCCTTTACCTTGTGCTTCAGAAATGGCCTTGATTATAAGCACAATGGAGAATCACTGCAAAGCATTTATTTTATTTTTAACATGTTGCTTTCATGTTATAATCAGGTGCTCTTCAGGAGCTCTTCAGCACCTGATTATAGTGATAATATATAACACAGATGATAAAAGAGTCATATACTAGAAAATTATAGTTTCTATCATAATGTATTATTCAATTTCTGCCTCCTAATTTTCACATTTAAGCCTCAACTATACTAAATAATTGACATGTCTATTATTTTATTAAGATCAGGAATGTAATAAATTGCTACTAGTGGGTGAAGTGACCAGCTGCCATGAACAGAAACATCAACCCCATAAATCTCATGTAATACTGGTGATTTTAAAGGAAGTATTTGTAGGTTCTTCTCTGAGGAACACACATATTCACTTAGAGTCCCTAGGAATTACAGAAAAAGACTGACTTTATTGGCAATGCTGAAGCTGAGAAAAAGTTTAACAAACTGCATATACATTCATTATATACAAAATGCACCTTAAAGTATACATGCTTTATACCTAAATCAGAAAGTATTAGCCTAGAGATGTGGTCCTCTTCATTATATAATCATAAAACAGATGAAAGAAGAAAAACAAAAGGCAGAAGAGGAAGAAGAGGAGGAAGAGAAGAAAGAGAGCAATATACTAAGCAAATGGTGATACAATGGTTCCCTGTTTGTTTATAACTTCTTGTATCCACACAGACCAACTCACAAATTCTGGCACTAGTCATAAGATTTGCCTTAGCTTAAAAAAATAATTAAAAAGACTTCCAGGAGAACATGGCAGATAGATAACAGGAGCTATGGAGGCTCTCTGAGGTAGCCAGCTTAGAATCCAGGATTGGTACAGTGTGAGGAGTCCTATACCCTGCTGACCCAGGAACAAACTAAGCTAAGAGAAACCAACTGGAAATGCAATCCCGGTGCTATAACCAGAACAGATAAAATCTCAGCCATGAAGCTGGAACCCGTGCATCTGGAAGCCACAATTTGAATTTCTTGCCACCGCTGCTGCATCTGAATCGGTACAGCAGGAACAGAGAGATAGATCCTCTGAGAGTGGGAATTGGTGAACAGAGTTGAGAGTGGGACTCGTGGGGAGCCCTGCATCCATCTGTGGTGAGTGAGAGGAATGGGGACCGTCCATAAACTAGGAGGCTTCAACAGAGGACATTCTGGGACTGGGCAGACTAGCAAGAGGTTGCAGTGACTTTAGTCACATATTCCCCTCTCAAGCGGGGTTGGTGAGGAGTGCTTGGCCTGGGTGATGCCGCAGACTAAGATGCAGTAGGCTAGCCCAAACCACTAGGCTAGTCCCAGCACCTGGCGGTGCCACCTAGCAGCGAAGCCTTGAGTAGGTTGACCTGGAGGCGTGGGACCAGCAGAGGTTGCCCAGGTCTGTGTCTCCCTAGTACACTGAAGTGGGTGGGAACACCTAGTGGGTGCAATTCAATCAAATTGTAACCGACAAAGAAAGAAACTAGGCCTCCTATATATGCTTGTATGGAAGGAACAAAAAGTATGGAAAGAGAGAGCAACAAGAAAGGGTCCTCAGCCCCCAATCCTGAGAACACTGATCTAGGAAAGGTAAATGCAAAGAATAATGAGGACAGAAAACATGCAATATCAGACACAACACCAATAGACAGAAAGCGATATCTCTGGAGCCCCATAGACGAGTTCAAAGGTGAAGTTTTTAATGACCTAAAGCAAGATATAAGTAGAATAGTTAGAGAAATGCTAAGCACCACCCAAGAAAAAACAGATGGTGTAATGGAAGAACAGAAAAAAAGGGAAGAATTGTTTGATGGAGAAAATAGAGAAAACATAGAATACATGAAGCAGGTTCAAAGAGATTACCAGGAAACTAAAAACTCTATTGAAAGCTGGCATAACAGCTTGAAAGAAGCTAAGGATAGATTATCTGAACTGGAGGACAGATTTGTAATGTGGGAGCATGAAATGCTCTTAAAAATAACAAGAAAACAAACAGCAATAATACAAAGGCTTGAAGATGATAAGAGAATCTATAATTTAAGAATTAAGAAGGTAAAGGAAGAAATAGGGACACAAACAAATGAACTACAAAGGCTATTCACAGAAATAATCCAGGAAAATTTCTCTAATTTAGCAAAAGGTAAAGATACTCAGATGTATGAGGCATACAGGACCCCAGCCACCTACAACCCAAACAGAACAACACCCAGGCATATAGTAATCAAAATTCCAGAAATTCAATATAAGAACAGAATATTAAAAGCAATCAGAGACAAGAAACAGATCACTTACAAGGGAACACCCATCAGAATTACAGCAGACTTCTCACATAAGCCATCAAATCACGAAGAGCATGGGGGGAAATAATTCAAACTTTGAAAGATAATAACCTCCAGCCAAGATTGATATATCTTGCACAACTGTCCCTGGAAATTGATGGAAAAACAAGGTGCTTCCAGGATAAAGAAGAACTAGGGGAATTTGCAAACAATCACTTCAACTCTACAGAGAATACTGCAAGACATTCTAAAAAAAAAAAAGAAAAATACCAAGATTCCATGGCAAAGGGCCACAATGAATGGAGCAGAAAGCAAAATGAAGAAGACAAACTGACAACTAATAACAGAAAAAGAGCTCAACAGAAATGAGGCAGAGAAGGTTGGATGGTAGGAACAGCTATTTTGGAGAAAGCAAGACATCATATTAGCTAGTGCAGATTTAATATCATCTTGTTTTGAAGTACCATCAAGCTTTTGTTCTTCTGTCTCCATCGGTTTTAACATGTTTTATCTTATTGGATTTTATTATATGTGATAATATAAACAAAAACTTTTATAGACAAGGAGATTATACAGAAACCATTGTTCATTTTCTGTTAGTTGGTTCTAAATACCTTGTAATACTGTCATTCTCTTCAGTGGTTTTACATTGTCTTGATATGTTTGATGCTACAGTATACAAAGTTATACTCAAAGATTTCAAGGAAAGAGACACTATGGTAACTACTTTTATGTCGACGTATCTGGTGGTGAAACACTATTTTGCTTAAATGGCTATGTTTTGACCTGTGCTGTTTTGTTGTTATGTCCTCTTTTATCTCAATCTCCTTTTTTATTATTTACTTTTTTATTTTTATCGTTTTAATTAAGGGAAAAATTAAAAAATAGCAGGATACATTATAGTAAGCCAATTTGATTTCCTATTAACTTGATTTGAAACCCTGTATTGCTCTCACCACTTTGTTTTGACTGATTTTCCTCTATTTTGTTTTGCTTGATACTACCAAGTTTGAGAGTATAGGCAACAACTGTGAAGACAATAAGATTCATTATGACACCCATTCTGGTTTGACATTATCTTCTTTTGAAGTCCTGTAATGTCTCCAGTGTTTTGGTTTTATTGGTTTTGTTCTTTACTGTTTTGTTCAGTTTTATTATAACTGATGATATAGGCAATTCTTTTTAAGATAGCAAGAGGCATTATGGTAACCGATGTTGATCATCTCGTATTTTGTTTTTACAGTATGTATTATGTCCATCCTTTTGATTTGACTGACTCTGTTTTGTTATGTCACATTTGGTTTTATTCTCTTCAAAAAAAAGTGCTAAGAACTGTGGGAGTAATAAAACCAAAAATGTGCAATTGTCATTGTACAAAAGAGACGAGGAGAAAGTGCTCTAAAGGATATAACTACATGTATATTTAAGTGTATAAGATAGATAACCATATTACTGAGTTTTGTTGGATCATTGAACAGAACTGTTTGCAGTCTCACTGTTTGAATGTCCACTTTATATGCTTTAATTTTGTAACTTGAACAACTATTTCTAAGATGACAATATGCAATCTATTAACTAGTGATTTCCTACTGGTTTTTTTTCTGAAATTCTGTATAACTTGTACCCTTTTGCTGTTTTTTTTTCTTTTTCTCCTTAAATAAAATTTTAAAAATTTAAAAGAAAATGTAACAAATGCAGAACCTGGAAAAGTACTTGTGCATAGCTATTTGTACTTTCTTGCCACTGGAAACCCTGATGCCACCAGGTGAAGAAATTCAAGCTAGCTTCTCAGACTCCAAAACACCATGTGAGAGAGTTTTCAATTGCCCTTTTCCTCCACAACCATTGCATCTCGCATAGGAGTGAGGACATGGTAGCCTATCTAACCGTAGTCAAGATACTAGGGAAACAATCACCTGATAAACTCTAGAATCAGGAGAAATCAATAATACATGATAGCTGTTATCCTTTATGCACTGTGGTAGTTTGAGAAAAATCAACAAAACACAAAGGGAAACACAGAAGAGTTAGCATGCCACAAGACACATACTTCGGATGCACAAATGATCAGTCTGTCTCCAAACTTGCACAAGAGGGAGTGTTCTTGGGCATAGATGGTATCTGAATTTCTTGAGGCAGGTATGGTTTAGTGGAAAGTTAATACATATGAATACTGTAGCTTAGGAGCATAACATTCTTGAGTTTTCCACTACATCACTTTATTTCATGCTCTCCAACTCAACTGCACTGCAGTTTACTTCCTAGACAGCAATCTGTCAACATGGAGAGCTTCTGCCACTCTTACCCATAGGATTACACTGTACACTGAATGTTTTACTGACATTGAATGTTGTTATTGTTTCATATAAGCAAAACTGCTATGTTAACAACTGAATTCCCTATGCAGTTAGCCGGAAACACTCTGTTTTAAGAGATGAGTTATCGGGGCTGGGGGTTTAGCTCAGTGGCATAAGTGCCTGCCTTGAAAGCAGGCAGTCGTGAGTTCGATCCCTGGTACCGATAAAAAGTAAAAAGACAAAAAAAAAAAAAAAAAAAAAAAAAAAAAAGAGATGAGTTATCTTTCAAGCTACGGTGGCTAACACATTGCAGACCAGTACTTGCAGGTTCAAAAGGCCGAGAAACTCAGGTGTGATCCTCTGAAATCTTAGTGCTCCAAAGACCACACTATTCAAGACTGTCTCTTGGCTGATGATGAAAACTATTTGCCAAAATTGCTCTGTAGATGTCAAAATAGCTCCATTCAAGAAACATGATCTTCTCTATACTTCATGATTCCATGAAGGACCTGAGAACTCATCTTTCAACTTCACTGAATCAAGGTAGTCTAGAGGGTCCCACCAGTCTTTCACGGGGCACAGACAATGCAGAGGGAAAGCTCTCTGGCCTTATTTGGCTTCCTCTCTTTTCTCAAGAACATTTGCCTCTGCACTCATTTTGGCATGGACTTTTTAGATGCCCCAAATTAATAGAGAGAGAGAGAGTGGCTACAGAATCAATTTCCTATGATCAAAAAGCTGAAGGCTTTGGTGAACTCATTTATCTTAAAGCTGGTGGGCTGTATTTTATGCAGCACACTTTGCACCATGATTAAATAGCTCTACTTATCAGTCTTCTAAAAAGTGGTTTTTAGATAGGCTGAGCATTATTAAACTGAGTACCAAAATAAATAATCAGTAGTTTTAAGAAAAAACGTGTAAGTTGGCCAAACATTTTCCAATACTTCACTTAATAAAAAATATTAAAGACTAAAGGAGATGAGCAAACATAAACCATATCTTGAGTTGGAGATTAGAACAGCTTTGCAATAATGGAAAAGCTACTGCCTGCATGTCAACGGTGAGTATGAGAGATTAGGGTACCAAATAGTAGAATATCTTGGTAGGAAGAGTTCCAAATCTTAATTTTATTTTTTTCTGTAACATCCAGAATTTTTTTGTTATTGTGGTACTAGTATAAGTTTTTACAATTATGTGACATAACAACAAAATTATTCATAATATTCTATGTCTGTTCCTTTTTCCCAAGGCAAAATAAATTTACCCTATGAGATAATTTCCATGAAATTCATGAGTCTTTCTTTTTGGCACTCTGACAAAGCCCACCCACTGTTATAGCAGACGATGCAAACAGTACACACAAAGCTCAGAACACACAGATGTTTGGATGTTGCTAGAAAAGACTTATTATGCTCACAGTCTGTACACTTAATGTATACGCATACTATCTCGGTTTTGCACACTGCTGTCCATCTGTTGTGCTGGCATTTTGCCCAAATACAAATTGGAAAGATTATTTCACAGGCATTTTGATGCCAGGTAATGGCAGACTACTTGGGGGCACTGTACTGACTGTTTTCCTGCCAATTCCCTTCTGCTGAAACTCCAGGGGCACTGGTGCCACATATTTAAAACTGTGATTAGAGGTACTGGTAATGTGCAACTCAGCTTTACTAATGCCAAGACAGCCAGACGACATCAAGGAAAAATGACAATACAGTGTGCAGTCCTTCAGGTGTAGCAAGAATCTCTCTTGTAGCATAACTTCTAAATAGACTTGCAAATCATTAAAAACCCCAGCAAAGAAAATATAAAGGAGGTAAATCTAGCAATCATAAAAGGAAAATAATCACTTTTCCATGAAAGTCTTTAGTGATCAAACAGAGCAAAGTAGAATCTTGTCAGTTAAGAAACGAAAAAGAGCAAATCGAGTGGATGTTCATGTGCAGTCATGAACTGTGCCATAAAATAATAAGGTTGGAAAATCCTTAATAACCCAGTCTTCTAGCACATTATTTCTCGGGTGGCTCATCTAAGAGTGTGTGAACAGAGCACAGGTTTGTGAAATGGAGCACTGTGTCCAGCACCTATGGCCTGTAGTGTCACTGCAGGCAGCCTATGGGCCCATGCTCAGGAACTCGACCCCAAAATTGGGCTTCCAGGAAGGATCCCAGTTTTACTGTAGCAGACTCTCACTGTTGGCCATACAAAAGATGGTGATGGTTGGAAAGCAGACAGAATTCAAGTTTTGCTCCTAATTTTTTCACAAAATATCATTTCTGGACTAATTCTGTTTCTAGAAAACAAGAAGGTAGTCATAAGGAATCAACTAAACATTTCCCAAGGTGTATCCACAATATCTTCTCAATAAGAAGATTCCTGTGAATATTGACAGGAAGGAAGTTACTGAACTATTACTTTCTACTATAATATCAAAGTACAAGTGATTGGTATGCTGTGTATATATGAAAATGTGGCTATATATTTATTCATATAGTAATTTTTCTGCAAAGTCATACTGAAATAACAATTGCTCCCTAAGCTAACTCATTTATGTATTTCTTTGCCAATAAGAGACACGATGAGAGAAACAGAAAATTTCGAATAACTAGTTATAAGTAGTAGTAACAGCCTCTTGAGGAGAACGAGGATATTTCAGAGTTTTACACATTGCTTTGCAGCACTAGTTTAATGCTGGTGTAAGATATGAATTGTGATTGCAGTCTTAGGTCTCCAGTGGCAGAAGGAGCCTCCTGTGGTTATTAAATGCTTCAGCTTTGCTTGGGCATTTAGCAAACCACAATCACCACCCTTGTCTGTCTTGTGCACTATCACGGATACTGCTTCCAAACCATAGGTAAGTACAGAGAATATGTATGATCTCTTCCTGCCTCACTGTCTAGATAACAGAAAAGTGGGAGTATACATCCAGATTTTAATTTTATGATGGACAAAAGGATTCTCCCAGGTGGTTTGATTTCACTAGGTTTCTAAAACGTATTTAGTTTGAAATTAATTCTACTTGTATTTACAAGCCAGCCATCATAAGGCTTAGAATTCATTTTGAGGAGTTTCATACAGCCTTATATTCAAAAGTTAAAAAAAAAAACACTTGTACAACTTTGTCATTTTATAGACCTATGTTGTTTTATTATTATTATTAACATACTATAATATTATATTATAATTATTATTTGGTACTAGGTACTAAACCAGGGCCTTAAACTCAGCTGCAGCCCAAACTCTTTAAATCTATGTATGTATATATGTGTATATGTAAATATATATATATGAGAGAGATAGAGAGAGAGAGAGAGAGAGAGAGAGAGAGAGAGAGAGAGAGAGAGAGAGAATTTCTCACTAAGTTGCTTATTGGCCATGCTAGCTATAAATTTGTACTCCTCCTGCCCCAGTCTCCTGGGATTACAGGTATGTGTCACCATGTCTCTCTGAGTTATTAATTTTTTAGTAGTTACTAATTTTTAAGAGGCAAAATGTACACAGAAACTAAATCTCATAAAACTACTTTAAAAAAAGAAACCTGCAAAAAACTGCTTTATTTTTCTAAACTGTATGAAGTACAATTAGAACTTTGAGACTTTCCCCAAACTTTTGAGATATCTCAATGTCTATTTTATCTACTTCAGAATAGAGCTACACCATATTTATAGATATATAAATTAGTATTAGAATAATTTTCAAGTACTACCTGTACATTACAATCATGGTCTTGTCTTCATCATTATCAGTGACACTTTAAAAAGTTTGAAAATTGATGCAAGATTAATTAAAGAATTAAGATTTCAAGAGAATGAGAAATAAAACATAACGCCCTGTAAAAAATTGTAGAGTTATCTGATAATTTGATCTCCAACAGACAAAGAATTCTTAATACCCCACAGAGTTAAAGAAACAGAGCAACTTAATAAACAGGAACCACAGAGAAATTTCACCAAAGATATTCAGATGGCACATAATATGAATACTCAACACCATATGCTATTAGAGAATTGCACATCAAAATTAAGAACTATTAGATACCTATTAAAATTTGGAAAATGCAAAATTATAATGCCAAGGGTCTGGGGATTTAGCTCAGTAGCATAAGCGCCTGCCTTGCAAGTCGTGAGTTCAATCCCCAGTACCAAAAAAAAAAAAAAAAAAAAAAAAAAAAAGAATTATAATGCCATTTTAATGCTAGTGAAAATGTAGAATAATGGGAAATTTTACATACTGCTGGTGGGAATTCAAAATAGTATATCAACTTTGTAAGACAGTGTGACAGTTTCTTACGGAGATAAACATATTTGCTGTATAATCTACCAACTGTGTTTCTTAGTATCTACCAAATGAGCTGAAAACTGCAGAGTAACCTAAAAAGAGATATTTATAAGCAGCACTAATCATAACTGGAGAAATTTAGAGGTGATCACGATGTCCTCAGTAGCTGCACAGATGAATCATGGAGCAATCCAAATTGGGGAATTATACATCAGCACATTTACAGGAGCCATCAGGCCCTGGATAGATATTGAAGATATGCTTATTAGTAAGTGAAGAAGCCAGTATAAACAGGTTGCATGTTGTATGTTGTCAACCACATGGTATTCTGAAAAGGTAAATCGATGTAGACAATAAAGGATCATTTATTGTTTGGGGGTAAGGTGTGGGAAGAATATACAGGTGGAATCCTGGGATTCTAGGGCAGTGAAAATATCCTCCATAATACTACCATGGTGGATACATGCCATACATGTGTCAGAACACAGACAATGCACAGCATCAAGAATGAACCCTAAGGGGCTGGGGATTTAGCTCAGTGGCATAAGCGCCTGCCTTGCACGCAGGCAGTTGTGAGTTCGATCCCTGGTACCAATAAAAACAAAAAAGACAAAAAAAAAAAAAAAAGAGTGAACCCTAATGGGAAGCTTGGACTCTGCATGATAGCACTCTAACTAGGTTTATCAAGATTCAGAAATGGAGCACAGTGGTGTGGAATATTGGTAGCAGAGGAGGCTCCCCATATGTGGAAAATCTCTTTACTTTCCTCTCAGTTGTTTTGTATACTTACAATTACTCTAGAAATGGAATTTCTTAAAATCCATCAAAATATGATTTGACAGTATGATATTATAAAACAGACAATCCCATTCAAGGTGAAACAACCTGTGCAAGGTTAAATGTAGGGTAACCAATCCATCTTGGTCTTCATCAGAGATGGTAGACTACCGCATCCTCCCCCAGGAGCACACCTCAGATCCCCATGGAGCTCCTGCACCTCACCAGCAGACTGCATTCATTCTATGGCACCTCCGAGAGCGAGGAAGGACTGGAGGATTATTACTCCTTCAAGCCTCAGAGTCTATGTGATGGAGGTGAGGCGAATCACAAGTAGGAATCTTATGGCAGAAAATATTTTAAATGCTTTGCATTTCTCATATGAATCTACCTTTTCCTCCCCTCTCATTCAGATGTCCTGTCAGCCTAGACTCCTGAGAAATTAGGCCTGCTAGAATTGGAAAAAGATAGATGCTGAGTCAGAGCTCCCACTGTGCAGCACATTCTATAAAGGGCTGGTTGAAGAGATGAATTGTCCCCCAAACCCATGTTTAAAGCCTTGACACCAATGTGTGTCTGCAGATCAAGTGTTTGGGAACAGCCTTGTCAGAGGATGGGGATCCATGGTTGGTTGACAGCCCCTCTAGGCAGAGATGCCACAAAGCTGCCTATGCACCCCACTCCTTCTCTCCCAGTAAAGGAAGCTTGGAAGAGGGCTCTGACCCAGCTCATCCATGCTGGCACCATCGTCTGAGAGCTCCGGCTTCTCAAACCTTGAACCCCTGTATTTCTGTTGCTGAGGCCTGCCAGTCTATGTGCTGTGTTGTTGCAGCCAGAGATGATGGGAACAGGCTACATGCCTGCTGCTTTCCACACGCTCTTTCTGAGAACAGTCCACACGCTCCTTCTGAGAACAGAAAATACAAGAATGCTGTATCATCTTTGCTGCCACATGGGTATAACTGATGCTATCCTGAGTGGTGCAATGTGTTTGACATGTGTGTGGAGTTTAGTTGTTTGACTAACTAATTAAGACTAAGTGTTGATGCAAATAAGTCAGATAGGCTACTTTCTAGCCTGGAGACAGAAACACAGCTATATCTGGGACACTGTCTGTGTGCCATGGAATGAAACACAACTTTCTTCTCCCCATTATATACATTATCTTATCTCTAAATGAAGTCAAGTAAATCTATCCACACTTCTACAGATACAAAGAAGATTCAAGCTACACAGCTAGGTGTAATCTCACATAGTATTTCCATTCATGGGCGTTACATGCATGTGGACCTAGGAGTACACGTTTATGAATATATAATTGCTTAAAATTAGAAAGAAAATAAAAATTGTGTGAAAAGGCCAGATAAAGGAAAAGCGTACTACATAAACAGACAGACATGTATGTGAAATACATGATTTTGTAGAAATGTTTTAAAATACAATGGTTGGTTTAAGGCGTAGTAGGAGAAAGACAGCAAGAGCAATAGAAATGTGACTATGGGCCTGAGAGAAGTGGAGATGAGAAGCTCAGTGTAACAAAATGAGCAATAAATGATAGCATAGCCATTTGTTGGCACACTGGAAATTGACTGCACAGAGCTCAATGAGATCTAAATTCGCAGTGTGATTAGATGAAACTGTGATGTCAAAATCATTTATGTAAACCAGCTGGAGCAAAAGACCAGTTTTACTTTCATTTGTAATATGCTGGATACTGTTTCTGCAACACTCCTATCTGTAGAAATATGACTAAAAATGACCTGTCCTTTGGTAGCTTTTTTCTAAAGGGTATCTTTTAAAATTCTTTATTTCAGATTATTTCTGGCCAGGCTCACTGTACTGTCAAATCTAAAACAAAACAAAGAAACAGAAACACAAAATCATAACCCCTTTCAAATTCTGAAAATTGCTGGCATCGTGATGTGTGATGTGCTAACGTAGAGGATCTGCCTCCCGTTGTGGAGCTGTGAGATCTCATACTGTGCTATGGAGCCTTTGTCATATGATGCTTCTGCAAACAAGAGGGTGAAACACCTCTTCAATGTCTTTTCCTCCTCTCTACATTTCTATGAGTGGTGTGATACAAATCCATATTTATATATTTTGAGTTGTAACAAAAATCAATTTCTACTTAACAAATATGATACATAACCCTAGAAGTTTAAAGTAGATAAAATTATACATATCATGACACAATAGAATATTTAAGTTAATTTTGTGGTAAAGAAATTTAAGTCTCATGACAGTTTCCATGAGTTAAGGTTTAAAAGTATGGCCTGAAATGATCTTAGGTTCTGTAGTGGCAGTGTCTTACCCAAATTATGAACATGATTGTCTGTTCCATCTGCTTGGGTCACAGGCATTGACACCTGTCTGGTGGCTGAGTGTAAAATGGTAAGCCTTCAAAGGCCTCAACATCTGTGTCTACAAAATGAAATTAACAAAATCAACAAGCAAAATCCTATGAGTGCAGGAAGAAATAAGTAAGTAAACATATGTAAACAGCTTCGGACAGTGTCTATCACACACGGAGGGCCAGACAAGTGGTAGCTAATATTTTCCCATGGAGATTTAGAATATCCTATTCTGACACATCTGTTTGAAATGGCAGGCTGGATCAATTGTGAACATTTTAGTTTATTTCTTTGAAGATTTTAGCCAAAAGTTCAATCCTAGATATTATATGTGAAAACATTTTAATCGTACTTTTCTTTGGACTACAATAGACTATGAGATATGAAAAATTTATTTTAGAGTATTAAGGCCAAAAATGAGAAGATTTTAACACAAACTCTGCTTTGCTAAATTCAGGAAGATGCATGGCCATGAGTCAGTTTGTGATTTTTCCTTCTGGATTGCATTCAAACAAGTTGAAAGCTTCCTGCTTCAAGTAGGAAGCTTTTCTGGCCTGCATAGCTGGAAGGAATCCAATCCCAAAATGTGCAGTCAGAGCATATTTAGATTTAGTGTCATGGTATCATCCATCCGACATAAATGTTCAGGGAAGAATGAGGAAACAAAGAGTTTGACTTAAAAGTTTTTATAGAAAAATAACTCATGAAAAAGGTAAATATTTATGGTAAAATGGGAGATTTCTTCATCAGTCCCTGTGTTTGCATTTCATAATGATTACATTTATCATGGGGAGTTGGTGCATGAATGAAACATATCTTAATTGCCTTTTGTCTTATTCTCAATCCGTGCTACCCCGCCCGACTCCTTCCAACTCCTGGTCCCCCTTCCCTTTTGCAAAAGCTGTTTTCATCATTTCCCCTTCAATTCTTTTTTAACCATCCCTGTTCTTCCCTTTCCTCTTCTATTCATTCTCTCTTCTGTTCCCCCATTCATTTGAAAAAGATTTCCCTACTTATTTACCAGAGAGAGAGAGAGAGAGAGAGAGAGAGAGAGAGAGAGAGAGAGAGAGAGAGAAGGGGCTAGAAGAACAGAGAGAAACAGAGACATAGAGACAGAGAGATTGTCACATAAGAGAAACTATGCAATAAACTCATGCGTCTGACCTATTTCCCTTAACATTATAGCCTCAAATTGCATCCCTTTGTATATGAATGCTTCAAATTTATCTTTCTTTATGCAGTACCCCAAGAAGACAAAAAGTAATGAAATAAACTGGTTGTGGTGGTACATCCCTGTAATCCCGGCACTTGGGAGGCTGAGGCAGGAAAATTGCTGTGAGTTGGAGGCCAGCCTGGGCTACAAAGTGAGCTGCAGGCCAGCCTGAACTGCAAAGAGAGATCTTGTCTCAAAAAGACAAAAAAAAAAAAAAAAAAAAAAAAAAAAAAAAAAAGTAATAAAATGGTTGTTATACTAAGATGCTGAAAAATTAAAATAATTGATTAAAAGATAATTAGCAAAAATAGTTAGTTAAAAGGATTATTAGCAGTATTGTCATTCTGTACTGAGCTTGTTAACCTAGTAACCAAGCACCAATCACATAGTTATAGATTAACTGGCCGTGCTGTCACGCTGTTCTGTATGCATCTTTCCCCAAGTAACCTGTTTGCTGTGTCAACCTTTGTTCCCTTGTAAGAGACAAATGATGTTGTGTCAACCACTGTTCCTTTTATGAGAGACAAATGTTCCTGGAATTGGCAGACCAAGGGCTGTGAGTTGGCTAACCACCTACTGTGAAATGCCTCTGACCTCAAGTAAAGGGGAACAAAGGCCCACCTTGTTTCTGTTTCTCATCACTATGTACTTAATGATCAATGAGCTAATTGTAAATGAACTATAAAAATCTGTCAAAATTCTAACTCAGTTGCATAGCTTTGCAAATTTCATCTGCATTGTGTTGCTGGGCCAGCTAAAACAAAAGTCCTGCTTCTTAAAACAATATTGTTTTGCCCCATCTTTTTTCCATCTCGGGGGTCTTGCCCCATTTTTCATCTGGGGGGCTTTTTGGGGAAGTACAACAATAGCAACATATGTCAAAGTACCTACTCAAAGAAAAAAATTAATGCAAGAATAATACTCACTTCTAAGTCAGATTTTTTAATAAAAAATGAAAAGGCAGAGCATATTATATAATATTTAAATTAAATTTTAAAAATTTCACTCATTTAGGGGACACAAAGAGAAGGAAAATATAAAATATCAATTCATTGGTTAAGTATCAGTCATCAAACATATTATTGATATTCAAATTGCATGGTAATATCTATAAGCAATTAACAATGCAAGCCAGAGTTACAGGTGATATCAAGGTATTTTTAATGCATTTGTCATTTCCAGTGCTTACATTCAAAATAAATGTTAAACTGTACTGTTCAACAAGTGTGTTCTTCTGTCGTTAATGTACTAAATTGTTTCTCCTGAAATTTCAAATAGAGTATATTCTATTAACATCTTGAGTTTCATTACATACTCATTAAAACAACTGTAGTGACTTTCTTTTAATATGTAAATGAATATTTTAATAAATTAACTATTTTCTGGTTGGAAAGATTCCTGAGATTTTAAAATTTTTATATTAAAAAATTCTGAAACTGTTAGGGATAAGCAAACAAGTAACATGAGACTGACATTTTAAAAACAGGTAGTAATCTTTCTTCTTCAAAAAAGTAAGTATGACAATAGGTTAGGGTTTATATTTTCATATCCTAGAGTGCTTTTTTTTTTTTTTTTTTTCTTTTGGCTGTTTGTCATACAAAAAAGTCAGCTAAGTCTGGGAACCAGTGCATGTGTGGGCCACTGCCAGACTGGAACAGCTAGACTCCAGCCCCTTTCCAGGGCACAGACTGGCAAACAAGAAGTACCAATTCCTCCCCCAATCCCACCCCACCCTGTAAACAACCTGCTTACCCCAGAGAAACACAGCTGTGATGATAACTATGGAAGTGAAATGAATTGGATGCCTGTGGTGCTTTGGTGTTTCACTGACATTGCAGGCCTAGGGCCGTGGTCTGACCCTGGGTTCAGAGGACAGTGGTACGCAGTGTGACTTCTAGGGTGTCTCCTTCTGAGGGCTGCAGTCACTTTTGATTCCCTATGGTCTTGTTTTGAAGGCCTATGTCATTTCCATTGTTTTGCTGGGTTGGGTTTCATTCTCTTTTGTTTTGTTTATACCAAATCTGATGGCATGAGCAGATATTTCAAAGATGGCAAGATATATTATGATAGCAATTTTAGATTTACTATTGGCTTTTTAAAAACTCCTTTATTCCATTCATTTGTTATTGTTTCTATTCTATTCTGTTTGATTTTTTATATGTCCAAAGTTATCTGCAGCTATTTTGAAGACATCAAAAGGCATTAATGGTAATTATCATTGATTTCATAATGTTTTGAAGTCTTGTATCTACTGGTTTGTTTTGATTGGTTTTATTCTCTTTAAAAAGAAGTTGGCTACATTGTTTTCACTGTTTGCTAAGTTTCTTTTTCAACTGAACAAAATATTAAGGCTACTCTTTCAAGTCAGTGAAAGGAGCTTACTTTTTCCAGTAGCTGACTGATTTTTCATTATATTCCTGTAGTTTACATTTGATCATTTATTATTGATTCTTGAGAATTTCCCACCCTTCATTATTGTAATGCTACAGTTATCATGCTATTACATGGCTGCTTCTAATTCTGAGAGCAGATTCTCTGAAGTATGACTCTAGAAGTCTAAGAGGAAGATTCTGAGTGAGCAAGAGTTTCTTCATCAGTGCTATGTGAAATAAAACAATCTACAATCAGTTAAAGAACCACCCTGAGCACTAGGAGGAATAGTCGATGTCTCCTACCTGAATCAGAAGTGCACTGTGGCTAAACAGACTGGAAAACCCCTAAACACCATGCATGCGGACAGGATGCATGGCAGATCCTGGGTCTCGCTTAAACAGCTATTTCATGGACCCAACAAATCTTAAAAGCAAGGCCCCAACGGATCAGTTTGCAAGTAATTTTGTGGCATTCTTGAATAAAGTTTAAAAAATATAGGAACCTAAAGACATTTACGACTTAGTAAAGTAAGGCTCATGATATGTGACTGTCTATACAAAAATATTAGTAAAGCAAAGAAACAGATAGGATGGACAGGGAAAAGCACATGCTTGCAGTCCCCACACTGAGAGGCTGAAGCAGAGCGCAGCGAGTTCAGGCTTAGCCTGGGCAACACAGTGACTTAGCAAGGCCCTTTCGCAGAGTTAAGGATGCAGCCCCCTGCAAAGGCGTTGGGGTTACGCCCCAATATTATCACGCATGAGCGCACACAGTGATTGAAAGTAACCGGAAACAGCACAAATGTTACAATTAGCTGTTGCTATGCTTCAATCCAATTGTCCCCCAAAGTCTCGGGCTCTGTGAGGTGGGATTTGGGGGAGGAGTCTAGATTGTGGCGGCCTGACTGGTACACTGATGAGTTTACCAGGAGTATGATGTTGGGTTCCATAAACTGCATTCCACATAAGAAGCAGTTAGGTAGATACAGGGAGGAAAGACCTAAACTGAATTTCTAGTGGTAAAGTCACAATATGTAAGATGAAAATACAAAAAAGAGATTAAGATAGATCAGACAAAACAGCAAAAAAGATTCACAAATTGAAAGATATAGCAACAGAAACTGCCCAAAATGATCACTAGTGATAAGAATTACAAAAACAGAAGACATAAATTTTTAATATCAGAAATGTGATACAATATCACTACAGTTTTTGCAGATTAAAATAGCATGTAACAATATTATGGCCAACATTATGCTGGTAAATTAATAACTACATGAAGTAAGCAGGTTATCTGACAAACTCGTAATTTACTAAAGAATATAAAAACAATAGATAATTAAAACAATACTTTGTATGTAAAATGTTTCAAATTTATCTGGTTATTGTAATTAAAACCTTTTCTACAAAGTGAAAAAATGAGTTTAGATCTCTTACGTTGTGAAATTAAGAAGAAATATTATTGTTTATGGAAAAGTGTTTATGGAAATTCAATAGAATATTTCTCAGCTCAATATATAGGAGAAAATGGCCTTTTCCTGAAGAATAAGAGATTTTTGAAATTATAAAAAAAGTTATAAAACAAATTAAAATGAAAAATTCCATAATATCTTCCAAAAAAGTAGGAAAAGCATTTGACAAAATCCCACATCTTGACTAAAATAAAGAAAAAGAACAATAACAACTCAACAAAAGAGAAATAGAAGAAAATTTGCTCAGTCGATGAAAAATGTGTGACATTAGTGTGAAAGACTGAATTCTTTCCCCTAACATCAGGGAAATCTTCAGCTGTCACTTCAGTTCAGCATTGCATTGGAGGTTTGGGCTGATAAAGAAAGCAAGAGTAAAAGATGCTTAAACTGTGAAAGACAAAGAAATTAAACTCTTTATTGACAGGTAACTAATAATTTATGTAAAGAATCTAATGAACTTTACTGAAAACTTAATAGAAGTCATTAATGAATAAATTGACCAATGATATGAAGTCCAAGTATGTAGAAAGTGAATTATTTTTATGTATCAGCAATGAATAATCAGAAATTGAAATTACAGAAATATACTTTTTCCAATATAAAAATTATAAAATAGAAATAATCTGACAAAACACATGTAAGACTTATACACTGAAAATTAAATAACTATGCTGAGAAAAATTAACTTTTTTATTGACTGATTAAATCAATTATTCTTATTGAGTGCATACAATGCACCAGCAAGGGGATCCAGGGATAAACGAAACTGACAAAAATTTTTGTCTCAATTGAGCTAAAATTTTAGTGGTAGAGTGACAAGCAACAAGTAAAAGAGTAAAATAATGTATCAGCTGATGACACAAGCTACTTTAAAATACAGCACGAAAAGGAGAGTCAAAATGCTAGAGAAAACAGCAGTGATTTTCAGTGAGGGTCAGAGGCATTCAGGGGAGTCCTCCTGAGATTAGGAGGATTCTGTGTTCTGGGGTGAACTAGGCAAGGTGGGAACAGAAAGGGCAGACAGGGGAGGCTGTGTGCTGAGAAACAGGGGTGGAGTCAGCATCCTGTCCCTAGGAAGCAGGATCTCTTAGGAAGTCTTGAACAAAGGAGTGATGTGATATGATGTGAGCCTTCAAAGGGCCATCAGGGTTTCTGGATTGACAACAGGCAGGAAGGGGGCCTGTGTGAAATCAGATTAGTGACTTAGCTATTTTAACAACTTGATTTTTTGGCCTAACAATATGGTACCTAAATAAATCAAGCACATGGCAATAAATCCAAATAAGGATAACTTCTTTTTATGCATCAAATGGCCACTCATATTTTTTTCTTTTTTTGATATTTGGCCATCTATTTGGAAACAAACCCTAACCCTCGTTGATTACTGAGTAAGGTGATCAGCCTGGAACAGTATGAATTGATTAAAACCAAAGGTACCATATGGGCTTCGATTTAAACTGTTAATTTTGGGTTAAGTCATTTAATTTGCTCACTTTAGTGAGCTTTTTTTTTTTTTTTTTTTTTTTTTTTTTTTTTTTTGTAATGTGGTATTTCAAACAACAAATAGTCTTGTGATTAAATTGTATGAATTTTGTCCTCACAAAATTAGTTGTTAGAATCATCAAGATTTCAGACAAAGTTGAAATTCCTGAATGATGTTCTGTTTCATAGGACTGTATTGTGTGCTGTGCTTTGCAAGGGCTTAAAGTCATTAGTTAATGATTCTATATGCAATTTATATTGTTAAATATTCAATATGCACATTTTGAAAGAAAAAGTAAGATTATTGTTATAAAGGTATTAAGAGATACTAGCTCACTGATTTACAAAAATGCCTAGAACATGTACTATGAACTGTGGCCATTAATGACAGGATCTCTTATAGTCAAAAAGACAAAGGTATAATCAATTAAATAAAAAAATGCATAGTTTGTGGTACAATAAAATTCTAATGAATAGTTTTATATGAAAAATTTACTGAGTATTACTACACAGTACATATTTTATTTTGCATGTATTATGTATCCAATCTCCACATACTCATAAGTTAAGTCTTACTAACATTTTCAGAACAAGGAAACTGACACTAAAATTAAATGCATTTTTGCAGTTCTAGTACAGTTTTGCAATATATCATTTGTGAGCTCATTTATAACAATTTGGTAGCTCAAGGAAATACCATAACCACATTCATACTCCATTACTAAGCAAACAAAAGTTGATCCAATTCACAATCAATGGATAAAGTACATAGTCGTGCTAGTACTGTATAAAGTACATTTGATGCACAGAAGTGGAAAATCAAAAGATAAGATACTTGCTTTGAATTTTATTAGATGACGTTTTTCAACTAGCTATAAAATTGTGGCACTGTAGCATGTAGATTCATGTCTGCTAGTAAAATAGGGAATGAGAGCAAATAATTACTGGAATTCGTTTTGCAGATGTAGAGGTTGATGTACTGACCTCTCACCAAAAGAGCTCTGGCTATCTTGAATGTTCTTCCTACACAAAAGAATCTTTCTGTTGTTAAAGGAAATGCCAGGAGGTGCTAATCTGCTCTCATTGGTGAACAAATCACATTCTGTGTTTACTTCCCTATATAAAAAGCTGGAAGCTTCCACAGGACAAATGCAAGTTTGTCTTACAGAAAACAATGTGATTGTAATCAATTCACATTGTGATTGCCTATTCAAATGCAGTATATAATATTGCAATTTCCTTTCACTTCTACATTCAATTTTGTACTTTCTTAGTAATTGTAGTTCCTGAAAGTTATTTAGTGTAAACTGCTAAGCAAAGCTCAATGAATTCAAGAGGAAATCATTGCTTTTTCTACCTTCTTATTTACAAACCTCTAATCCTTAGAGGGAAAAACATTTTCAAGGTACAATTTAAAATCATTTCATGAAAACAGGTTAGTGAGCAGGAAATATGAGCCTGTTATTTGTATAATTCTCATTCTGTTGAAGTATGAGTAAATTATTCATAGTCTTCCATTTTTATTCCTTTTATTTAATGTGATTCTTCCCACTATACTTTCCAGCACATTTTAAAACTATACAAACACAAAGACTCATTTAATATCTTAATATTATATGGCATCTTTTAAGAGGAAACTACATGCAGATGGTTACATTTTGTAGACAGAACAATTAATCCTACAGGATGTATATGTTTTCTTAAGTTTATCATGCTTGTGATTTCTAACAAATGTTTTAAAGGCAAAGATAACATCATCTAAATCACATTTATGGCTGAAAGTTAGATTTAACTTGCTTTGGAAAAATTACAAAACTGAGGTTGTTGGCCATAAAATTTTATTTCATTTTTGATTCCCTATTCCATCATTACCATTCTAAAAAGATTATGGGCAGCTTTTGTGTAACGAAATTTGAGAACAAACAACATTATTTATTGCAAAATATAATTTAACAATTACATAAAATCTATGAGTCTATTACAGGGAAACTCCCTTGCCCTACAGATGGCTGGCAAAGAACTCCACTGGGCAAGGAGGTCAGTGCTACCATACCAGAAAGCTGAACCTGGTGTCTGCACAGAGTGGGAGAGTGTGGAAGGGAAGGCTACAAAGCAAACGGCCAGAGAGAATTAGAAATGGGACTCAGGAGTCCGTCCCTTCACTGGAAAACTGATGCCAGGTCTGCCCCTGAATGTGTGACAACTTCACCACCAACCATCAAGGGATCAGTCAGTTATTATAGTTACTACAGTTCTGTATACATACCAAATACAGTAGTCAATGTTATGCTTTTTTTGTTTTGTTTTTCTGAAATTTTTGGAACCTACTTGTTTTCATAATAGCCCAGAAAAAATTTTAGTTAGCCTTCATTGCAAAGTAAAGTTTTATAGTATGATGCAAATTATGTGATATTTATTGCCTGGATGTCTTATATATTTGTTCCAATTCAATTGTGTTTGCTGTTTTAGATGAAAAATTTTAATGTTAAACCTAAGCTTTTTAAAATAAAACTTAATGTTCAAAGAAATATAACATTTAGAGTGAAAGCCTGTATCCTTCCCGCCAAGACTCATGTGGGAGGCTAACCGCAGGGTGATGCAGTTTGGAGGGCCTTCAGGAAGTGACTCAACTGAGAGCATGTTTCAGTGTGGAGCCCCAGTGAATGAGAGAATTAACATCCTCATCTGTAGCTAAGGACAGGCCTTTCTGTGTGCCTCTCTGTAACAAGGAAAGGCCCTGTGTGGACCTGAGACAATGACCTGACAAAGAATCCAACCATGCCGAGGCCCTGATGGGGGACGTCCGGTCTGTGGAACCTAAGAAATAAATACTGTTTAACTACACAGCATCCAAGAAATTATAACTTAGCAAGAAAAGTTTTTACTGATAGTTGCACTGTAACATCAAAGTATTTACATAGTGGTTTTCATAGTTACATTTAAATTTGTGGTGTATGCCCAAATAAATAATAAATATCAATTCTCTTACTTGTATGCATTTCACTTAGGTAGCATTTTATTAAACCAACTGATTTCCACCATTTATTTATCTTAATAATGTAACATGCCTTCCTAAAAGTCTGTTTCTACCATTTGCGTGTCTCTGAGTTATTATGACTCACATCGGTCATTCACATTCAATTTACTGAAAAAATGGGGAAAATACCAAGACATGAAAAGAAGACTTTAGCCATTTGAAATGGATCAGAGACAGAAAACCACTTACTCAAAATGTGTAATTCAGAAAGACTTACTGCTTCTGTCAAAGTTCCTGAATATTATCATGAAATTTAAAAAAAAAAAAAAAAAAAGCACTAGAAATCCAGATTCCGTGACAAGCACAAAACTAACATGGTACAGCCATTGTAATTAACTGTCTTTAATATGTGTTTAACAGAAGAAAATTAAGTGTACTATAAACAGATACACTGTATCTTTTAAAATTCTTGGGTGAAGCTCTTATGAACTTAAATATATCAGCCCTGGGTATCTTAGGTCTCCTTATTCCTTAAATAACAGACTCACTTTTAAACTTCCCTCTTAGTATTCAATTACACCCCTCAAGATTGGTATGTTGGGCTTTCATCACCAGTGCACTAGTACTAAAGGGCAAAGCTTTTGAGAGGTGCCTGACCTGAGGGAAGGACTGGGGCCTCCTAGGGAAGGAGCACCTCCTTCCACCCTTTTTTTTTTTTTTTTTTTTTTTGGTCTTTTTCCTTTTTATTGGTACACTCACGACTGCCTGCTTGCAAGGCAGGCGCTTATGCCGCTGAGCTAAATCCCCAGCCCTCTTTCCACCCTTTTGTTCTCTGTTTCTCTGAAGGGCTCAGCCACAGGCCCTACTGTGGAGGCAGACAGCAGCCCTTGTTCACAACTACTCTGCCAGAGCCTTGGCATGAATATTTCTGTCTCCAGAACTGCGAGGAAATGGTTTGCTTTTTCTTGAATGACTGCAGTTCCTGGAGTTTCCTTAAAGCAGCCTAAATAGATGCAGATACTGCCCCAAAGCCGACATTCCATTTGCAAAGCCAATGAACAGAGAAGCAAGGGCTTAAATTCTCCTAACTGACAATTTTTAGGAAAGGCTTAAGAGAGTAACTAATCCTGGTCACTATGTGAAAATGTCACTTGCTGAACGTTTCAGGGAGTGATAACAGATTCCGTGGGCCCATAGAAAAAGTTAGTTCATGAATTGCCTAGAGGATGAAATGCACAACTTGGAATTAAAATGGCACTTTTTGTGGATGTTCGAAAATATTCTTTATTCTCCTTCTGCTGATGAAGTATACTCAAGAATTTTGTCAAATTTTTTCTTTGTACATGCTTCTCTCTGTGTAAATACTATTTTTGATGCTCTACAGTATAATGAATGTGGGCCTAATTATCCTTCCCAAGGCTTTACATTATTTTTAAGAGTTAATGTATTTTCAGTCTTGAAATTTTTTCATAAAATATTCTTTAAGTCACACATCTGCCTCATTTTCTTGATTTTCTCTTTGAACTCCTGCTAGAAATACATAGAAACTTCTTCCTTCCTCCACAATTTTCTCATCTCATGATTATGTGTTCTGTTAATCAGCCCTGATCCATTTCTGCATATGTTAATATTCTCAATTGTATCTGATCTGCATCCTTTTGAGCTTTTAATTTTAATTATTTTATTTTCTGGAATTTATATTTGGGTTTTTTGGAAAGGATCGTTTCCTTTGTTTCTTAAAATGTCTTTCTTGCCTTGTGAACTGAAAAGGTTTTGGCCCAGACGGGACACTGTAGCTGAAAGAGCCTCAGCTGGAACCAGGGAGCTCCTATCTCCCCCACCCCTAGAGATTTACCTGTGACTCTATTTCCCCCCACCCTTAGGAATCTGCCCCTGGTGCCAAACCTGTGCCAATGAAATACCTGTGTATCTCTAATGGCCCTAGAGCACTACCCTAAGCTTAGGTTACCTCTATACCTCCCAGGCCATGTGTCTGCCAGAGAGATCCCCGGACTCCAGCGACCAGGGGTGTCGGTTATCCCTCTCCGTGTTCTCAGAAGAAAGGCCTCTTTTGTTTTATACTTCGTATCTTTTGGAAATAATCCTATCATGAACAATATATATTCTTTCATGTATTTCACCATTTTAAACATTCTTAAAGTTTCTCTTAGATTTTGCTAAAATATTCCTGGATCCTTCTCTATAACCCCTTTCTGACTACAGCATGATGTCATTAGGTTTCTTATGTCCCCACCTGCTTTGTAACACTTTATTGTTAACTCATCAAGAGTCTGATACACTCTATGTTCCTTTGATTTTTTTGGTGATTTTATTAAGTTTCTTTGGGAATTTGTCTGCTATGTGGAAAGAGCAAGAACACCAATCAAACACCTATTTGTGCTGTGAGGTTGGAAGTCACAGACTTCCCATTTGCTTCTGAGCACACAGCCTTGGAGTCAAAGACCCATGTCTTCACTTGGGTTCCTTTATCCTTTAACAATGTTTATAAAGAAATGCAGAACCAGAAACTCCTGGACAAAGATGTCCATGGTCTTTATTACCAACTCGAAGAAGAACTCAGCTTCATCCTCTAAGGACATCTTTATATCCTGAGCTACATGGGTTCATTCCTAGAAACCAACAAAATTTACTTTTTAATATCTCATATCGTCTTACTTGGAAATTTTACTACTGGCAGTTTTTCAGTGAGCATTTGTATGTGCATGGGGTGGTTGTGTCTAATCTCACCATCCATCAGAGGCACCCAGTACACTTCTACAATCCTAAGCAAGAAATTCAGACCGCATTGCCTATCCTTCTGTTTAGTGCACCAAGCCTAGGCATAAATGTAAACATAACAGCCATCATCTTTCTTCAGAGTGTAATCTGGTGGTGATTTAAGGAAGTAAAACATTTACATTTAATAATTAGAAAATAGAAAAAATACTGATTTAAGATCAGTGAATATTTGAAAGGGGAGTAATATTCTGAGTGAATGAGAAGAAAAATTTCATCAGAGTTAAGAGCTCAACTGGCCTTAGAAACAGATGGGTTTAGGACAGCTAGAGTTTTAAGTATTTCCAGTCAAATAAGCAGATAAATGGGGTGTGGGGTGGCTGGACAGTGAGGCAGAGGGAAGTATATTGTGGCCATAATAACAAGGCCTGACCTTGGGCAGACTAAACACATCAAAGAGCAAATTCTTAAGACTTTCAATATTACTTATTAAGGTGTGTGTGTGTGTGTGTGTGTGTGTGTGTGTGTGTGTGTACGCACAGTACTAAGGACTGAACTCAGGGGCTTCCTGGGCCTACTCCCTAGCCCCATGCCAAGGGCTTTTACAGTAGGAATGCCACGATGTGAAGCTGTCGCCCCAGGAAGGTTGATCTGGCAGTGTTCATGTCATAGAATGAGAGGACAAGGCAAGGAAGGCAATGCAGCTCAGCAGGTGGGTAAAGCAGCAGAGAGAACAGGGACTGACAGGTGGCTCGGTATATTGGTGCCACTTGTTTCCACACACACTTAGATTTCTGTGAGCAAGCGCCAGAGGGTAGAGAAACTTAAAAGGGAGAATTTCCGTATGCACAGGAAAAGCAAGATTGCTGATCCTCCAGCACTGTGGTTCCTCACTGTGGTGCAAATACAAAAGTCCTAAGGGACATGTGAACCTCAAGGAAGGTAAGACTGATCTCTAGATTCAGATTCTGCAAACTCTGATTTATATTCACTAGTGGTTTTCAACTAGAGGGACTTTCACTGCCTAGGGGACAATCTTTGTCCCCAGATCTTTTGATTATCACATTGTGTAGGGGACAGGGGTGCTTCTGGCATCTAGAAGCTTGAGGTAAATGATATTGCAAGATAAAATATCATGCATAGGACCCTCCCTAGCACAACACAACAAAGAACTATCTGGTCCAAAGTGCAAAGTTTTGGCAGCCTTAATGTACACTGCTGTAATGAACTGTACTTCTATAATTGTTGCTAAAAAAAAAGAGTAGAAGTTGCCTACTGTATGTGGATACATTGATGCATTCAATGAATGTCAGACATTAACTTCATAGGACTCATAGTTCTATGCAACCCATTGTAACCTGCTCTATTTACCCTTGTACTTACTAAACTAAAAACGTCTTAGTCTGATTTCAAATTACATAAGTTTATGCTTATTTTAATTTTGTCTTTCCACTGTCTACACCACTGTAATTGAGTGTAAACTGCACCATCGCAAGAATCTTTCTAAGCATATTTCACTAATACTCCTTTCATTGGTGCTTTGCACAGAGGTGTCAGTACTGTTTTGTGTGAATGAATGAATGGTGATCAAAACAATACAGATCTGTGGTAGCCTAACTCATGTCACAGACTTTTAGAAATTCTTAATCTTAGAGAAAAAGAAAGTAGATATGAATGTAAAGTTATCTTCCTTATACTCACTTCCTTCTTTATATTTTTAAGTAAAGCTGTATTTTAGACTCCAATAATTACCCTTCTTTCAAGAACCAATGTGAGGAACCCATTAATGCTGATTATAGATTTTGGGGAAAATGTTAGGGCATACTGACTCATTCCATATTGTTAGGGAGCTAACAGTACCAAAGACAATGGGGTTTTAAAACTACATATTTCCTAACAATTCAAAAGTGCTTTTCCTCCTGGAAACATTATAGCAGAACGTTTTATTCCCCTGATAGCTCACAATAAAGTACACCTGTTTTTACTTAGTTCTTCTGTTTTTGGTACTTTAGTCATGAATCATCTGCTTAACACTAAATTATTTAGTTATCAATGATAAATAAAAGTCTTAAAGCAACCTAACATTTTGATATTAGAAATATAAAAATTATAAGAAACTAGTAACAATGAAGCAATAAATAAATGCTCCAAGTAATTAAATAACTGTTGCAAATATATCATTGTATAACTCCCATTACAAATTTATATGGGTGGTACAAACTTCTAATCCTAATATTTGGGAGGCTGAGGCAGAGGATCACAAGTGAGTCTCGCCTGAGCAGCCAAACACAACTGTCTCAAAATAGAAGAAAAAAAAATTTTTTTTTTTGGTCTTTTTCCTTTTTATCGGTACCGGAGATCGAACTCACGACTGCCTGCTTGCAAGGCAGGCGCTTATGCTGCTGAGCTAAATCTCTATCCCCAATAGAAGAAAAATTTTAAAAAGACTGAGTATGTATGTAACTCAGGGCAAAGGCTTGAGTTCAATCTTCAGTATCACACATACACACAAAGAGAAAAATCAAGCTAGCTCTATATATATATTTAGCTATATCATGCTATATATATATATTAAGCTATATCATGCTAAAGTTGAGCTTTAATAGTGTCCCATTAATTATGTAAGAGCCCTCAAACAATACCACCTCCATTGTGTGTGCGTGTGTGTGCGTGTGTGTGTGTGTGTGTGTGTGTGTGTGTGTGTGTGGTTTTGGGGATCACACATGCTAGGTACGCATTCTTCCGCTAAGTTCCACCCTCTTGCCTTATCTTAGTACTCTGAGATCATGGCATCTTAATTACACAGAATATCCAGCTTGATTGTGATATCTGCAAACATACGTATGAAACACTCTGGTTTTATCCATCCCTTTTATCCTCCTTTACCTCCTGCCCCTTCTTTCTCTTCCTTAACAAGCCCTATTTGACCTGCATTATTTTTTCTTCGGGATTCCATATGAGGAAAAACATAGGACAGTTTTCTGTCTGCCTTATTTCTCTCAATACAATGATTGGGAAATAATCCATCCAACTTTCTGTGAGTGATAAGATCCCATTCTTCTCTGGAGCTATTATCTCTGCAATGTATGTAGGCCGTTGTGCCTTCATCCATTCAACTGAGGAGCACCTAGCTTACTCCACAACTGGACTGTTATAAATCTTCTGTGATCACGTGAGTCCGCAGGCATCTCTAGTGCATGGTTTGATGCCCTCAGCTAAATGCCAAGGAGTGGTATAGCGGTTTCCAATGGTAGGTATGTTGTTCGTGTACTATCTTGGTACTACATACTGATTTCACAGTGCTGTACTAATTTACGCTCCCACCAGCAGTGCTGAAGTGCTCCTTTTTCACATGCATCCTTGCCAGCAGTTATTGTTTTTGTGTTCCTAATGCCAGCCATTCTGACTGGGGTGAGATGGAAAATCAAGGCAGTTTTGATTTGCATTTCTGGTTGCTAAGGATATTGCACATTTTTCATATGATTATTGGCTTTTAAGAGCATCAGTTCAGTTCAGTTGCCTTTGTCTTTGGGCGGTAATTTTTTTTTTCGTTCTTTACATATGCTGTATATTAATCTGTTGGAAGATGACTTGGCAAACATTTTTCCCATTCTGAGGCTGTCTTTTCACCACTCCTTCACTGCGCAGGGCTGGGCCACTTGCTGATTCATTTTCTTGCTTCCTGAGCTAAGCAAGTGCTCCTGTTCAGGAAGTCATAGCTTGGGCCAATATCTTGAAGTCATTTGTCTTATTCTTCTCATCGAATCTAAGGTTTGGGTCTTATACTTACATTTTTTGATCTGCTGGAGTTGATTTTTGCAGAGGGTGAGAGACACAAGTCTAGTTTCAACCATGTACATGTGGATATACAGTTTTCCAGCACTATTTGTTAAAAGATACTGGTCTTTCTTCAATGCATTTTTTGGGACTTTGTCAAGAGTCAGTTATTGTAGCTGTTTGTTTCTGTGTCCTCTATTCTATTGTCCTCTACTCTTAAGATAAGTAAAGTACATGAAAGTAACAGAGGATTACCTCAATTGTAAGACTGTTCATAGATCAGTAGTAGAGGCTGTGCTTTGCATTTGTGAGGCCCTGGGTATAATCCTCAGCACACAAAATAATAATATTTAAATTTATTATTTTCTCAGAGGAATAACTATGTCTTGATATTTACTGTATTAAGAATATGTGATAATGATATGTTACCACTTCTCCGTCCCAGCCATTTCTTCTACTTTGTTACAGCTTTGGTAAGGTTTTTGTAGTAAGATACAAATCTTTCCCGTGAAGCATATCTGGACTACAGCAATATGTCTATGTATCACCTTTGGCCTTCAGATTGTGTCAACACTGATGACCACTATATGACTCATTCAAGTTAGACATTTAGCAACATTAAAGTATTTGCAACATTATAAAGGAGGATTATCACCTATAAAAATGTACCAAGCCACCACTTGAAAATTACTTTTCCTCCTTTAAGATTCAAGATGGAATGACAATGAGAAAAATGTTTTTGTAAAGGCACAGGGGTTGAAGGCTGAGCTCACCCATGCTGCGCCTTGAGGATACTAGATTATACTCAGCACAGTATCCTTCGTTTATTTCTTTCAAACAATGTAAAAGATTAGTCTAAAGTCAAGACTATCTCAAAATGTTTCAAATCTAATTATTTCAAGTACAAGTAAAAGAAGAATACTGTAAGAAAAGTAAGAAAAATACTGTGTCAGTAAGCTCCTGGAAGGAATAAAAATAGGAAGGAGAATAGACCCAAAGTGGGTAAATAGACAAAAACTTCACAGAGATGCTGGGTTTTAAAATGATATTCTTGTTTTCAGTATGGAGTTATATGTTAAAGCAGATTAAAGTTATTAGCAATCAAGACAGAAGACTGGGTCAAATCTTGTATAGAAAACCACATTTCAGGGCTGGGGATTTAGCTCGGCAGCATAAGCGCCTGCCTTGCAAGCAGGCAGTCGTGAGTTCGGTCCCCGGTACCGATAAAAAGGAAAAAGACAAAAAAAAAAAAAAAAACCACATTTCAATTTTGTTATTCACATTTACTATTGACGTCAGACATCTGACAATCACCCATTTCTTGGTTGCAATCATTGTGCGTAAGAAGATACTTGCAAAGTAGAGGATATCTATGGGTCAGCTAATGAAAACCAGCAAAAGTAAATCACAGACCAGCTCATTAGCTCCACAGATTACAATTTGGAAAAGACGGCACATGCTGATTCCTATTTTTGGTAAAGACACGACCTTCAACTGCAGGACATGGAAAGGGACATAATGTTGACACAATCTGTCTCTCTGTGTCCTGCAGCTGAATGTGTCCCCTGCCCCAGGGAATAACCGACTCAAGATCTCCTGGCTTCTGCAGTATGGGATGGAGATATTTTTAGGGAAGAAATGAATTTTTGGGTGAAGGAGAAAAAGACAGGAGGATAAAGGCTAAAGGAAAATATTGCACGTGGCTTTGTAGCCCAGGAACCCCTGAGAGACATTAAAAACTGTGGTTTTTCTATAAATTTCAACACTTCTGGCAGAGGCTAAGGCAGAAGAATTGCAAGTTCAAGCCTAGTCTGGGCAATTCAGAAAGGTTCTGTCTCAAAATCAATAATCAAAAGACCTGGGGGGATGTAGCTCAAATCAAAACCTGGGTTATTCCCCAGCCTCAAAACAAGAGCAACCAAAAGAGGTATAGGATATTGTGGATCATCAGAGACATAACATCACAAAATGGGCTTAGTGAATTTTTTTTTTTTTTTTTTTTTGGTCTTTTTTCCTTTTTATTGGTACCAGGGATTGAACTGACGACCATCTCCTTGCAAGGCAGGCACTTAAGCTGCTGAGCTAAATCCCCAGGCCCAGGCTTAGCGAATCTTGACAACAATTTTAAATCACTAAAAGTTGAGTTACAATATAAAATGTGTATATTTATGTCTGTAGCCCTCAGTTCAAAATTTTTGAGAATTACTGGTGCATGGTAGGTAGATGACTTTTGATTTCAGTTAGAGCCAAAAAAAAAAAAAATGCGAAAAAACCAATGGAAAACAGGAAATGATAACCCATAAAAAATGAGGTTTAGAGTAGGTATAGAGAGCACAGTATATAGAGGAAGAGCAAGTTGGGAATAATTCACTAAAAAACAGTATGTGAGAGATTGTAGTTTACAAAGGCTAATATTTAGTTAAATTTTATATTGCAAAATAATTAGGATGACACTATTCTGGAAATGTCAATGAGTATAAGAAATGAAAATTATGTAAAATTCAAATAAATATGAAGGAAATATTAGGACTTTGTACTGATAAATGATTTTATATGTACTAAAGTAAATGGCACTTTAGCTTAATTTTTCATGTGTTTTAAAATATATTTGTTGATTATTTTATCAGTATGACTTACTTAATGTGTTTTTATGCCAAGGATAACTGCATTGAAAGGCAAGTATGAAATCTAGAGGGTTTTTCATTTTGCTTTTTAGCCAAAGAAAACATAGTCAATATTTAACATACTTTTGCCACTTAGTGACTACTTCTTTAATTTGCAAAATTACATTGGTAATTTAAGAATAGAAGAAGTTTGACATATCCATCTGTCTGTGCACTGCTAACCACTTTCCTAAACTTTCTGTCATATAGTTACTTTTTTTCTTTCTTTTTTAAATTTTTTTTTGGTAAAGTATCATAATTCTTTCATAAAGCATCACTAAGTGTTTAGAAACTAGAAATAATGCATGGCGGGCAGTTAATATCTACGGTGGTTTGCATCTGGACGTCCCCCAAGCCTCACACAGGGGGCGCTTATCAGAGTGGCTGGATTATGGGAGGTGATGCTGGATTAGCCCACTGATTGCTGTTCTGGGTGTGCATAACAGGAAGGATCCCCCACTCCTGCCCAAAAGGTCTGCAGCCTGGATGGAAGGTTTGCTAGTGTGCTTTCTGCTAGCTGCCCGCCGAGCCATGGATTGTTTCTCCTCTGTGCTGCCCCTACATGCTGCTCTGCTTTTGAGCCAGCCAGTTATGTACCGAAACCTCTACAAACTGAACCAAAATAAACCTTTCCTCCTTTAACTTGAGAGTTTGGGGTATTTTGTCCCAGTAATAAGAAAGAAACTAAAACACTCTCATATAGTCTAAGTACTACAGTAAGTGGCTGTGGTGATAGTGTTGGTGATGCTGGAAGTGAGAATAGACAAAATGAGCTTTTTCTGTTAAAAGATATTGTTGCAAACCATTTATATACCTACTATCAATTGTAATTCCATTTATATATTTATATATAAGACATGCAGCTTGTGTAATTATATAAAATTATATGAAACTTTAAAAGAATAACTCATATCCCCAACATTTTACTTAAATTCTCAGCTATAAATATTTCTTAGATTTAAATATATCTTCCTAAATGAAAAATCAACTATAAATTGTCTTTACCTACCATTCTCTTACCTCACACTTTAATGTTATAATAGGAATCAACAGTATTATCTATAGTTAATTTAATTGTTGACACATATGAAGAAAGTCACCAGAAAGTTTATCAGTGCAACATTGAAAGCCAAAATGTGGTGTTTTCTTATATCTGAAAGTTTTGAAAGCTAGCAGTTATGAATTTCTTTCAAAAAAATCTTAACAGAATCAACAAGGAGGCGGGCGGCAGGATGACTAAAAATTCCTGTGTGTTGGAGAATAGCTGTCTTTGGCTAGCTTACAAGGTGACAGCTGATACACTGTCAAAAAGGCTCTGTGAAAATGCTTTTTTGTTGCATCTTAATTCTGCTCCCTTGGATACAGTACAACTCTGAGACTTGAATAGCTTGCTATTTAACACTAAGTGCTGATGCTGAAAATTCAATATATTACTTTCATGTAAATGATCGTATAGTAATCACTACCAATATCCCCAGCTTCCTTCTGAAACAGATGCTAGGAAATGAATTTCCTGAATTAAGATGGTAGAGTGCTGAAATGCTCACTAAAAGTTAACATTCCAGATGTTTGAAGGCTCTTTGCATTCCAGAATTTTATTTTCCACTGAGATGGTGCTACCTTCTGTTTTCTGGGTCAATCAATGATGTTGATAATGATTCTTGGTTCTGTGCTAATATACTTCCATCAAGTGCTACACAATATATGTTTGCTATATAATTCTTTTATATTGATGTATTTATTTCAGCTATACTAGCTTTTAGTTTCTTGTTCTCCCCAGAGTAGGATTATGTGGCTTCACAAGACTTAGAATGTATAAGATGTCTCCTGAGGATCTTGAGAGATATTTCCTTTAAGCTGATTTCTCTTGAGGTGATGCTGAATATCAAATCAAAGAAGAGGCAGAAGCAAATTTTCACCAGTCTCCGTGTAGGTGTGTGTATGTATCTTACATTATTTGTCTATATTCATATACGAATTTAAATATATTGAGTGCTCAAATTCATTCTTGCAATTATAGTCATGAAAATCTTACTGATATGCTCATGGTTAGGAAATATTTACCAAGCTATGGAATTATCTAGTGTCACATACACACCAACATTATGTATTTCCTTGTCTGGCATTTTCCCTTGGTAGAATGTCAGGCATACAGTGACACATAGATTGGCCATAAGTGTCATGTTTCCACTGATTCTTTGTTCCATGATTCTTTTGTCATGTTCCATGATTCTTTTGCTGAATACATAAGATATCACTATTCAGAATGGGCGATAATAAAATGCAGAGAAATTTTAGTATTGATAAAGCTATATTGGGGACAGGTTTACCAACCTGAATAATTGCTACAGACAAGGTATCTCTCACTCTAAAAATGTAGACTTGAAATTGACAAAAGTCACCTTTTACAAACTGGGAGTAAATTCTCTCTGGAGAAGAACCCTTGGTCAGTGGTTTCAAAGTGTATCTCAAATAGGTTAGTAATGGGGGAGTGAACGGGTGATTTATTTTTGCCAACCTGCCAATCAATTTTAATTGACATACAAAATAATATACTGTAGTTTTTTAAAAGTTACTTTTTCTGCATTAGTATGGGGGGCAGCAGAGCAGTATTGCTGCTATGTTCTTTATTATAAGAATGTCTTAAGACATTTGAAAATGTGCCACCTAATTTAACAATAAATATAGATTGGCTGTGTAACCCAGTGACATGATAATATAATACAATCCCTGATAGTAAGGGTACTTTTAGATATTCAAAGTCAGGAGTAGGAAAAGGAGAATGTAGTGTAAATTAGCGAACATTTTATAACTGGCACCAACCATAGGTTAGTGGTCATAAGGTGACCTTGACAGAGCTATTTACAGCTTTGTTTAAAAATGTATAATTTAACTTGAGGTGAATAAAGGGTCTGTCTCACAACAGTGTTTCCATAAGCAATCTCTCAATCTTTTACTGAGGTTTTTTTTTTATAGTCAAAGACATTAAAAAAACACATTAGAGAGATTCTATAATTACACTTTTGCAATTAAAATAGCTTACTAAAGTGAAATAGAATATTATATAATCAAAGAAAATAATTTTTTAGACTAAGAATTACAATACTTTTCAGAGTTCTGTAATAATTATTTAGAAAATCAAGATTAACTATTATGAATATCTGATGTCAAGACTAAAGCAAAATTTGTCAGATTTCATACACATTTTCAATTTCATTTTTATTTACAACATAAGAATATGTAGCCAAACACTGGGCTCAATTTTTCATTTTTGAGTAAGGATGTAAAACTTTTCAAATGCTAAATTAGGTGAGTTGTAATTACAAGTGTTATGTTACAAAGGCATGTCAGAATCATCATATAAGGATGAATTGATGGGGGGTGATGGCCTTTTGTCAGTACACCACTGACTTGCTGGAATCCTAAAACATTTTTGGATATACATCAAATGTTTTTCTACAACTCTGTCCCATTCATGCTTCTGTTATTCCAATTTGGACTTGTAAGACTATTCACTGAGTGCCTTTAAATATGTTTTCAAAATCCACAAGTACAACTTGGACATTTTGATAAGGCCATGTGTTGTCCCATGACTCACATCTGTCCCCCTTATATTATCTACTGTTTTTTCAAGCCATGCATAGTTGTCATTAGGATGTAAATCCATGAAATGGCTTATGAAGACATTGTAACAAATGCCATAGCCTGATGAGTCAAACAGATTACATATGTTCCCAAACTCTACATGGCCTGCAACTGTCATTAACAAAACCAAATTAAATACATACCTGTTTTTGCCTTTCTAACAATCCTTCTGCTAGATTTCAATTCATAGCATTTGTATGGCTCTTCTATTGTCTTCACTGACATACAGTTCAGGGAAGCTGTCGTATAGCAATTCTTATGCTTGTGTGTGTGTGTGTGTGTGTGTGTGTGTGTGTGTGTGTGTGTGTTTTGGTACCAAGAATCAAACTGATGAATTTGCACTTGCCAGGCAGGCACTGAGCCACTGAGCTATTTACCCAGCTCTGAGTGTTGTTGCAATTCTGTTTTCATCTCTATTTTGGAATTTAACTTTATAAATTATTTGTAATTAATGTGTAAACAATTTGAGTATATTAATGGCAGAGTAAAAACAGCTCAAAGTTAAAAAATCTGTTTCTATCACACTCAGTTTAAAATATTGTAAAACATTAAATGCATAATTTATAATTAAACCCTGTATATATATAAGAATTTCAAAGTGCCATCATATACGTTCAATCACCACAGACCCCCAACAACTCAGTGAAAAATAGGGAGCTATTTTTCCATCTTAAAGGTGAAGAAATCATGGTTTAATGGTCCCTCTGCAGTATTCTTTTTAAATTTTATTTTGAAGAGAATAAAACCAAACCAAATGAAACACAGTAGTCAACTGAAACCATACAATGAACACTTCAAAACAAGATAAAAGGAAATCAATAATGGCTAGCGCAATATATTTTGTTATCTTTGAAATAGCTGTCCATGCCATAAAATATATAATAAAATTAGACAAATCAAAACAATAAAACCAAACTAAACAGAACAATGAAAACAGTATGGGACTCAAATCATGATACTAGATTAACAATGGCCACTGTCTTCCCTTCTTAGTACTTCCTCCTCCTTCACTTTTACAATATCTATTGTGCATTTTGGATCCTGCTAACTCCTTTAGGTTTTATACTTGGGAACAACACAATATTCACCCATGTGTCTCTGAACCATTTCACCCTTGAGCATGATCTCAAGTTGTATTTATTTACCTACTAGAGTCTCAAGATTATTTTTCTTTAGAGCTTAGTAGCTTTCCTGCCATGACTTTCTTGTCCACTCTGCAGCTGACGGGCAAGCTACCCCCACTTCTTTCTGGTTCCTTGTCACACAGACCATCATTCTCTGTCCTTTGACTTTCAGCCTATGAGCCCCCTTTCAAGTTAAATGTGTTTCTTGTATAAAGCATATTGATGGATCCTGTCTCCTGATCCACTCTGCCTGTGTTTCTTTTTATTGGTGAATTGAAGCCATCTATATTAATGGTTATGGTCAACATATACTACCTGTCTCTGCCATGCTATTTTCCTGTCTTTGGCTGCCTACTTTTCTCCTCCATTCCATTGTCTGTCCTGTTTGGTGATCCCCCTCTGTTGCTATTCCTGGAACCATGGTCTTTTAATTTCTCTCTAAAAGGCCTTCAGTGTTCTTTGTAGGATTGATTTGGTGGTCATGAATTTCTTCAGTTGTTCTTTGCCATGGAAATAATCTTGCTTCTCCATTAATTTTGAAAGATAGTTTTTCAGGGTACATCAGTCTGGTTGGAAGCTGTTTTCTTTCAGGACTTGAAATACTTCACCCCAAGCTCTTCTTGATTTGATGATTTGTGTTGAGAAATCTGTTGTGATTCTGATGGGTTTTCCTTTATAGGTGATCTGTTTCTTTTCTTTAACAGCTTTTAATACTCTGTTCTTGTGCTGAATCTGAGATTTTGATTATTGTATACCTGGCGTAGATTTATTTTGCTTATGATTAGTTGAAGTTCTATATGCCTCACTTATCTGAATGTCACTTCCTTTTCCCATGCTTGAGAAGTTTTCTGATATTATTTCTGTAAATAGACTTTTAATGTCTGTGTTGACCCCTGCTTTTTTATTCTTAAGTTATGTTTCTTTGGGTATCTTGCAGCCATTGAATTGTTACTTTCTGGTTCCCTGTTATTTTAAAGAGATCTTTGCTTTTGTGATCACAGCAACAAACCTGTCTTAAAGGTCTGAAAGTCTACCTTCAGTTTCTTTCAAGTGGTTTTGCCTGCTTTCAATGGAGGTTTTAATTTTCTGGATATCTCTTTAAATCTAATTCGTGTATTCTAAATCTTTTTTATATTGTTCATGCAAAGTGTCCCTCATTTTCCGATGCTCTTCTATTTCTTTTATCTATGTCTTCTTTAAAGATGCTTAGCAATTCTTTTATTATGCTTTTCATTTTACCTGAGATAGGATTTCTGTTCTAATTTCTTTTATAGCTTCGTAAAGTTGTTTCTTTACTTCAGTTGTTATCATTTCAGATATTTTAAGTGTGTGACTCCTGATCTTTTCTGTGTTTATATTTCCTGGGCCAACTCTGCTTGGGTTGGAGGCCAGAGACTGTCTTTTGTTCCTTTGTCTTGAATGTTCCTGGGTTCTTCCAGACAAGTGGGTAGTGGTGTTTAGGCACTCCCTGCATTGGCTACAATTTCTCTGAAGCCAGACTGTTTGGTTCTTCTAGCCAGTGCTGGCTACATGTATCTGATGTGACCATTGGGTGACCTGGTACAGGGCTGGCTGCTGCTTTCCCCAGCTTTCACTGGCTTCCCAGTGCCTGATGGGAGTGTGTGGGGGCATGGAGCTCAGTCCAAGAAATTTCTACTGGTCTTCACCATGCTAAGAGCTGCTAGAGGAAGCCAATAGCAGTTCTGGTTCTGGTCTTATCCAGCCCAACTCCAAAATTGCTCCTGGCCAGGTGCTCTCTGCCACATGAGGACCGAGTCCTCTGCACGCAGTGCAGTTCTCCACATCCACTGCTCCACTTCACTGCTGCATCTCTTTTCAGAGGCCTCTGGAGTCACTAGCTGCCATGCACTGTGACCTTGCATCCCCAGGTTCCAACAGCTCCTCTCCCACAGTGGGTTCGGCTCTGATGAAGGTGCCACCTTCTTATTTACTCTTTCTGTTGGCTTCAGTTCTCACTTTAGATTCTTCCTGGGTCTAGGGGACCCATTTCTTTCCTTCTTGCCTTCCCTACGATGCTATATTCCGGCATCTTATGTCTCTCAGAGAGGCTGTTTACTCTGCTGCTTACTGCTCCGCCATCTTCCTGGAAGCGTCTCTATATGTTCTCAATAAAAATGTTGACTGTAAATCTTCAAACAATGATGCAGTTCTTGAAAGTTACACCACGTCCTTGATAATGTATATTGATAAGTATTGAGGCAAAGAGTAGAAGGCAAGCATTTTTGCAATTGCCCATCCCTGCTCCACACATGCGCTTGAACACCTGCTGACTCAGAACCATTGAAACCCAGAAAGAAGTGGCATTAAAGAACATCATAACAATTCATAATACTATGAGGAAGACTCTCATTATGCCAGCTCAGTCTGATGAAGTGCAGAATTTCAGTTAAGACTGCCAGCTTTGGCTACAGCCTCCTTCCTGTCTGATGACAACACTCTTCTGCCTCGCGCTGAAAAAACAAGCTGCTAGAACAAGTAAGGACCATCTCAGTCACAACGTTGTTCTGATGGGACCCTCTCTTCATGTTTCTGAAATTCATCTGACCCACACATGCTCTGGAAATCAAAGTCACTGGCCACTCCTGTTGGAGGGATGGAGTGCTCCCCCTCTGCCTACTTAGAAGGCACAAATGCCGTGGAGAGAACACATTTAGAGGCTGAATCAGAAAGAGTGTGGGGAGAGCAGAGGCCACAAGCTAATGAAACCTATGCAAGCCACCATGGTTAACTCAGCAACAAACACAGAAATGAAATCTGTGAGTAACTTAAAGAAGATCTGCAATAAGTTTCTCAAACCCTCAAAAATGGTGGAGCAAAGGAAAGAGATGGCCACAGAAACACTCCAAAGGAACAGACAGACGTCAAGAGAGTACTGCGACAAAGTCAGGATTCGTCGGTGGGTAGCAGACAGGCAGAAGTGGGCTCTGTGTCCATTCCTGGACACCACCTGGCTTAATGCAGAGAAACAAGCTGCTGCGGTGCTGGTTGGTCATCATTTCCAGGGTCACCTGCCAAGATGAGCCATGGTGTGGGGCACTTGCTTTTTATTATTATGAAGAACTCGGCCTAAGGGAGGGTTTTGAATGTGTGCTGGGTATGTGCCTGTGTGTAGGCAGGTGTTTGTACACTTGGCTGTCTGTGTGCCAAGAGAAACAGAGGTGTAATATGGATGATGGCAATCGCTGTGTATATTCCCAGAAGACTTCCAGCTGGGCCAGTGCTGCAGTCAGCTTATCTGAATGTGGAAGACATAGGTGAGGCACAGAACAGTCGACTCACAGTCACAGTGAACCACAGCTTTGACCACATCATAAAACTCACAGACAAGACTGAACCCAAGCAGTGCAGCTCCCATCTGCTGAGTTTCATGGGTCACAGTTTTGAAGCTGTGACAGTCATTGCCAACATCTACCAGGACATCTGCGGCTGCTCATCACTGCAGCCACCACCACAGCCCAGAGAACAGCAGGAACAGGCTGTGGGAATCGTGACAAACCCTGTCCTACCTGATAGAGTCACAGGGCTGGAATGTCTCCTCCTAACTGATGAACAGTGGTGTAAGTAAACACGCCCTCTAGTCTTGGTCACTAAAACAAGATAAATTCAACTATCCCTTTCCACTACATCTGACCCATGTGGCAAATTCTCTGAGGTTCTCTGTGATTCTTTTAAATCATGTTTTAAAGTTCAAAACATTACTACAGTATTCTAATTGGTTATTTTTAAGTTCTTACATCGAATAAAAGTCACTATCATTATCATTATAATCTATCTTCTACTTTTATTGTATGCTCTTCCTCTCCTAGTATGTAATCCTCCCACCTAGGATTTCCTTATTCACCTAAATCATTTTGCTCTTTTCTCTGTACTTGCTCTCCATGGTATAGCAAAATACAGCGGAACAAAATTTCTAGTCTTCTCAATCTGGAGGAAAGGATTTCTACTTTTTTAACCAAAGCCAGGTTTCACTGAGATGTAATTAGTCAGGGCAGTGATGGTGAAACTTTTAGAGATGAGTGCCCGAACTGCAGCCTAACATCCACTTATTTATGACAAAGTACCAACACTGAGGTGTCACCCAATGCTCACTGCTGGGGTGATGCTGGGCGGTCTGGCTCATATGTGCACAGAGTGGTAGGTTCACCATCACTGACCTAGGCTGCTTCAACATGTGTCACGGTCAAGAACAAGAGCTCTTGTGTTCTGTTGTTCTCTTGTTTGCAGGGTAAAATGCCTGCACCCTTGCAGCGAAGGCTGTTAGTCTTCTTCATGCTGTTCCGTTCATACTGTTCAGACTTAGGCATCTGTGACTTAAATTTTGTTTTATTGTAACCACTCATTGCTAGAGTCATTTTCCTAATTCTCAGTACATTAGTATTTACTCTTCATTATATCCAAAGGTCCATTTTAGACTTTGTGTTGATCATGATTGTTTCATCTATATATATATATATATATATATATATATATATATATATGAGGGATTTTCTTTATAACTTCATTCTATTCCTATATTAAATGTTTTATTTCTCCAGCACTTAAAAAAAAACATAATCTTCCATTTAATTTTTCTTCTGTTGC
This sequence comes from Cavia porcellus, assembly GCF_034190915.1. Lineage (NCBI taxonomy): Eukaryota > Metazoa > Chordata > Mammalia > Rodentia > Caviidae > Cavia > Cavia porcellus. The sequence goes on from NW_026947493.1 coordinate 4,611,770, forward strand.
ATGTCTTCCTTATACTATGCCTGTTCTGTCCTCTGTCTTTATTACTTGCTCTGTTGAGGTTTGACTTCGTGATCCATCATTTCAACTACGCCTTTGACAACTCTTTTGGTCCTTGTGTCTCCTTGTTCTCACATCAAACCTATTTGACACAGACTCAGCTCTCAGTTAGTCCAGTGTTGTAGTATTCCTGCCTAGCTTGCTGGGGCAGGGAGAGGGATACAGGACAAGGAACTCCAGCAATAAAAGCCGTCACTGATGCTATTTTAACAATATTTTCAAGTTTGCCTCGCATTTGCTATTGCTCGCTCAGTACAAAGGTTATTTTTACATGTCTCTAGTTCTTCCATCTTCATTCTTATCAGATAACACTGCCTTCTACTTCACAGTCACTGGATGACATCATTAAGAATAAAAAATATTGATTTAGGTTAAAAATATAAGGAAGCACTTTTAGTTACCACATCACTTGCTATCTGTATTTATGGGCTGCCTAAAGCTTTTGATATTTTCTTAAAAGATTTAACCTTAAATGTCATGAAATTTCAGCAAATAGGAAACATTGACTTCTGAAGTTTTCTGAATTTAAATTTGATAGATATATCAGACACAAGTAATTAAGACTGGAAGTTCCTAATAAAGTCAGAGAATCAATTAAATGGAAACACACGCACGCATTTCAGCCAGATTTCTTTTGGCATTAACAGGCAACAAAATGATGCACCACAGACTGCCAAGCTACAGAGTTTTGTAGACCACTTCTGAAATGCAGTATGCAGTTTGTGGCAACCATCTGCTGAAATCTCTTTACTCCCTGTCACTTGGCTCAAATGAAATTAAATATCGATAGAAACAATTTCTGTAGAGAAATTAGGAAAGTTAATAGGGAAGTCAATTAAGGGTTTCATGAGATTTTAGTCTTACTTCTTGATACTGCTACTGTTCTTTACTATATAGCAGAACTAAAAATAAAATACAAGATGCAAGAGAAATTAGACTTTGCCGAGTACAAAGAACATGGAGGCAGTTCTTCTGGGTTAGGTAAAGTATGGCATTAATTAATAACAAAAGCCAAGCTGACATTCGATGGCAGCCATATTAGTAGAAAAATTCCAATAAAATGGTAACTTCAGTTGGATAATAAACATTAAGTATCTTTAAATGCCACTGTCAGTACTTTTTGGCTTTCTGCCTCTGAGCTTCTATATTCTAGCCAATGTTTCCTTTCTCACTGACTTAAGACTTGGTTCTAATTTCATTTTTAAATATACAGGATTAAAAATCCCTGTCTCATAATAAAACACTTTCATGATCAATATTGGCTTATAAATTGTGTGGCTTGGAATTTTTTTTCTTTTTTTGTACCGGGGATCAAACTCATGACCCAGAGCTTGTCAGGCTGGTGCTTATGCTAGTGAGCTAAATAGCTGACTGGCTTGGAATTTTTGTTCAGTTCCTTGTCCCTTGATACTAAGTTATTTCTGCACATTTGAAGGGGTTGGCTTTTGGGGTCTCTGTGATTATTACTGGGCTCAGAAAGTACCCCATTACCAACCCTGCTGACATGCTTCATGTCTGAGTGAACCAGCACTACTCTGTGATCTGCTTGCATGCTGGGATTGCAGCACTGTTCTCCTTCTCTCATTCTAGCAGTTTTCCTGGTCCATAACTCTACAAACTCTAGCTATCTTCCAGTTCCTCTACCCCAGGACGTTCCAGCTCTCTCTCTCTTTGTCTCTCTGTCTGTCTGTCTCTCTCTCTCTCTCTTTCTCTCGACAGTAAATGAGAACTCCCCAATTCCAGAAGACTTTATACTGTCATCTCAAAACTGGTACAACTGTTCTACGTAATCAGCACAGACCAATTAAATTCTACATCCAGGTAAAACAAAAAGCTTATAGCTCAAAATTAGGTCTTTAGTTCATCTGCAAGACCAACATAAGTTGTTTCTTTGTCTTAAGTCACTATGTTTCTAGAATTTAAAAAAATATTTTATTTCTTTTTGAGTCACAGAGATATAACCTAGTCTGAGTAAATATTTTCATGTATTTTAAATCTGAAACCACAGATTTATTTAGTCAAATGATATCTATGTGCACAGTTACATTCTTAATAGTAACTGACTCCATTAATTTGTTGATTACTACTTCACGATGCAAATACTAATTTACAGATGGAGAGAATATATTAATGCATGGAGGAGACATAATATTGGGCTGAATTCTTGAAGATGATCTTTATAATTCTAAAACAGTTTAACTGCTTATTATAGGCCAAATTGAGAGATTAAATGATATGGGTAAAAATCTACTACATTTGCTTTTAAAAAAAGAAACAATTTGTTTATTTTTATTTTTAGAGCATTTAAATTTTAATTATTAATGCAAAATAACTATATAAATGATTTTTCATTGCAACATTTCCACACATGTCCTCATATGCTTCAATCATCTGATCGTGTCCACTTTTCGGTCAGTCTTCTCTTGACTTCCTCTCTGTTCCCTTCCCCTATCCTTAGTCCCTCCTGTACTCTCACTGCTCCTTTTGGTTTTATTTTTTTTTCCTTTCCATCTATTTGTAAAAGAGGCAAATTAAATGCCCATTTTCTAAAACAAAACCAACAAGAGCCTTGCAGGACTGGTGCTTCCTGAAAAAACAATCAGAACTACATGGTAATTTTTATGCCCTGAAAGAATACTATACAAAGAAGAAAAGTAGAACCTTTGGTAACTGATTGTGGTTCCGCGTGCAAAATTGTGAAAGCCAAGATATTTAAATATGGTATTAAAAAGTTTATAAGCAGTAATCCCTTTCTATAGTTTCTGGAACAATTGACAATAATACTAAAATATTTTCTACATCCACATTTCTGAAGAAACATGGGAGAAACTTTAACCAACTACTCAACTAACCAATTGCTAACAGCCATGTTTTTTGCATGATTTGATATTTTAAAATTCGGGGCTCACATAAAGTTGAATAAAAGCAAAAAACCCTGAATATCAGGTAAAAATATGACTAGCTTACTCTAATTTTCTAAAATAATCCTTAAGGGCCATAACATTTCAACAAGCAGGATATATCTTCACAAAACTCCAAATTATGTACAGATAAATTCTGAGCATTTATAAAACTGTCTTACACAAATGACAAAATTTCCTATGTAGATTTATTTTTATAGTATATATATATATATATATATATATATATATATATATATATTCAAAGTGAATTGTGAGTTAAAATGGTTGTTAAAATAAATTAGACACAGAAGCTTACATACCCCATGGCTCCTCTTACCTAAGAAACATTAAGTATAAGTAATTTAAAAATAAAAATATACTATAGACAACAGAAAACAGGGAGATAAAGTTGTTGCAAATGGAAGGAGATCTAGTGATGGGGAGGCAAAAGAGGGGAATAAGAAATAAAAATGAATAAAAGGCATTCTGTATATATGCCATTGTGTATTATGTACTGAAAACATGTACTGAGAAAAAAGTGTAAAAGAAGAAAAAAAGAACAGGAGTTTATAGAGAAACTGAGTCAGAATGAGGCAAAATGAGTACATTCTGCAATGCTTCTCCAAATGCATGCAATGAAGCAGGCTCCAAAAACCAAATGTCAGCATGTGAGTTTGGGAAGAAGATCACAGTTTGGAGTATCACTGAGCCAATGGTAACTGTAAAACATTTTCCCATTGCTTTATTTTCTAGCTTGGATTACAGTCTGTCCACAAATTTGGAAGTGACCCTGTCTTGAAAAAAGAGAAGCCTGATGTTTTCCCTGTGACTTTTCAAGAAAGTGAGCATTATGCTGTAACAGCAACATGACAGCACTCTTTCATGCAGCGATTCACCTAGCTTGCATTATTTGCAATAATTGACCCAATAATTATTTACTGGATGCTTGTTAATGGAACCAATAGCTATGAGTATTATAAAGTAGCTGAGAAGGTGGTATGCTTTATAAAAACCAATAGAGAACACAGCAGGGTAAGGCAAACAGGTATGGGCAGGAGGAGTGAGGTAAGTTAAGCAGGGTTATTAGCAAAGACTTGGTAGAAAAAAGACATTTAAAAGAAGAGCTGCAAATGGGGAGGGAGGGTCTATGCTGGACCAGGCGGGGAAGAGGGGTAAGCACCCTGTCTGAAGGCCGCAAGGAGGCAGTCAGCTGTTCTTCTCCAGCTCAAGTAAGGTTAGTGAGTGGCCAGAGGAGGGGAATGATTAAAGGCTCATCCTGGAGGCTGTGTTTAAAATATGTAAGTGGAGATGATACTCACAATAGCACATTTTATAGGAGTATTTTATAAATATCACTCTAAGTAGGACAGCATGATTTCACATTAAGTATATGTGTGCTTCTTTATGGAAACTCAATGGGGATTGGGTTTCATAAGAAATATCAAGGAAATGTAATTCATACATGCATTCATGTTCTAAGACAAGTACATCTTATGAGCAATCTTCAGTAAACATGTCTCACAACTGAACTTTGATAGGAATTGAGCAGATAAGCACCTATTGTAGTCAGGTGTTGCAAGGACAGTAATTACATACAGGACAAGGAATTTATAGTATTATTTTATTATCGTCACCCAGAGTTAAACACAGAGTGTTTCTTGATTTCTTCTGGGACCCATTGGTTGTTTAGGAGATATAATACTAATGGTGTTAACTTGACCACCAGTTTTAACCTGTAACAGCACTTCTATTATTAATCTCTGGACGGATCTGCCGGGCAGGTCTAGTGCATTGTCAATGAAGAGTATAACCATATGTTCTGAAAATTTTCAGTTACATAAAATTTTAATTAATTTGGGCCATTCTCCCAAAACTGTTAAATGGATTCAATGCAATCCCAATGGAAATATCTCAACATACCTCATAGATCTAGAGAAACGACTCCTAAAATTCATCTGGAACCAGAAGAAACCTAGAATTGCAAAGGCAAGGCAGGAGGCATCACAATCCCTGACTTGAAGTTACCCTACAAAACTACTGCAATAAAATCAACATAGTACTGGAATAAAATCAGATCTGAAGATCAATGGAATAGATTAGAAGATACAATCACAACTACAAACACACTCAACCATCTTATCTTTGATAAAGGAACCAAACATGTTCACTGGAAGAACAGTAGTTTCTCTAATAAGTGGTGCTTGAGAAACTGGCTCTCCATATGCTGAAAACTAAAACTGGACCCATGTGTATCACCAGGTACTAACCTAAACTCTTAAGTGGATCAAAGATCTGAATATTAAAACAGAAACACTAAATCTGTTGGAAGAAAAAGTGGATAAAAATCTTGAAGACATAGGGGTATGTAGAAAATTCATGAACAGGAATCAAACCTCACAGGTAATACTTCACAGAATCAATAAGGAATTACATCTTATTAAAACGTTTCTGCATGTCAAGAGAAATATCCAGCACAGAGAAAAGAAAATCAGAAACTGGGAAAAAATCTTAGTGAACTGTCTCTCAGACAAAGGAGTTCTGTCTAAAACATATAAAGAATTTTTAAAAAATCATACCCCTGAAATTCAAAGACACAATCCAAAAATGGGCATCTGAGATAAATAAAGAGTTCACAGATGAAGAAATACGAATGGCAAATAAATATATGAGATAATATTCATATTCATCAGTCATTAGAGTAATGCAAAGTAAAATCACACTGAGATTTCATCTCACTCCAGAAAAAAGGGCCAGCATCAAGAAAACTACCAACAACAAATGCTGGAGAGGCTGTGAGGAAAAAGGAACTCTTCTGCACTGTCTGTAGGAGTGTAAACTGTTGCAACCACTGTGAAGGTCAGTCAGGAGATTCCTCAAAAAGCTGGGATTGGAAGTCCCATTTGACCTGGCTATTCCACTTCTAGGCATATACCCAGAAGAACTGAAATCATCATACCACTATGATATATGTGCACCCATGTTTATAGCAGCACAATATGTAATAGCCAGATCTTGGAAACAACCTAAGTGTCCATCAACTGAGGAATGGATAAAAAAAAGTTGTGGTATTGTTATACAATGGAGCACTACTCAGCTATAAAGAATGATCATGTTGCGATATTTGTAAATAAATGGATGCAACTTGAGACCATACTCATGAGTGAAATAAATCAAACTCACATGTATAAATACCATATAGTCTTGCTAGTGCAAGAAATCATAAAAGTACATAAGATTCTATGGTAATTTTTCATGATTCCCCATTACATTACTTTGAAGCCTTATAATGTTCTCACTCATTAGTTGGGATGGTTTTATTCTGTTTAGTTTGATTTTATTATCTGCAATGGTATGAACAGCTATTTTGAAGAAAACATGACATTATGATAGCCATTTAATATTATTTTGCTTTGAAGTCCTATCATGCTTTTGTTCTTCTGTTTCCATTGGTTTTAACATGTTGTATCTTACTGGATTTTAATATGTGTGACAGTAAAACAAATATTTTGTGGAAAATGAGATAATACAGTAGCCATTGTTCATTTTTGGTTATTTGGTTCTGAATGCCCTGTAATACTTTCATTCTTGTGAATGGTGTTATACTATTTTGTTATGTTTGACACTATTGTATGTGAAGATGTATCCAACTATTTAAAAGAAAGAGACATTGTGGTAGCTACTGTTAATATCAGATTGTCTTGTGGTGAAGTACTGTGTTGCTTACATTGTTCTGTTCTGATCTGCTTTGCTATGTCCTCTTTTGTCTTAATCTCTTTAAAATTAAAAAAAAAATTTAAAAAGATGCATGTTGTACCAGAATTAAGGCAAACTCCAAAATTCAGGTAAACATTTTTAACTTGTTTACACTGTCAGAGGCTACTTCTGTCAGTCAATATCTACTGATGTTGATTGTGCATTTCGAAGGATCAAATAGCTTGCGGCTTGTAAACAAAATTGAGTCTTAATTCTGGGCTTCATAGCAGAAGTCAGGTAAACACAGTATTGAATAGCTCTCATTCACTCTCAATTCATACTTCTTCCTAAACACATGAGACCTGCATTAGGCTACTAATCACATTTTTCATTTCTAAAAGTAAAGTCACCATTTCTGAAAAATGATCCCTTTTCTCCTTTAAATTGATGGGCTAATATTCCATGTGATAGGATTTTTAAAAATTCAAAGTAATGCCTGAAGAATTTAATTAGTAATGTGCTTCACAGACACTGAGTTATCTAAAAATCTGAAAAAAAAATCATTGTCTTGGTCTTTGTTTCAAGTGATTCTGACATTCAAGTCATAACATAAATAACAGACAAAGGAGCAGAACAGTGGTGTGGTAGAAATGAAAGAGATTTACATAGATTTCCACATATCAGTTAAGGAAAAAATATATTTTGTCAAGAGGATTAAAAAGTAATGATCTGTACATTCTGTTCTATGCATGGGTAAACAAGTAGATGCTTAGAAATATTCAGACATTTTAATGTTTTGCTATATAATTAACTGTACTCTACTAATCCATGAATATCAAAGCACTGTATAATGTGGAAATCTATTAGTGATTACATTTTAAAGAGGAAAACAGAAAGAAATGAAAATGGGGCTACTGAGCATTTGATGGATAATGTTTGGAGAGCCATTCCAATCGGAGGTGGAAGTTTGGGTGACTGCAAGAAATTGAAGTGTAATAGACAGCTCACAGTCATGTCTTCACTTTTGTGTACATTTTTATAATGAGCTCTGTTTCTTGATTGTATTACTGGGAGAAGTAGTTAGGGTCAGTTAGCATTAGACACTAAAAAGCCTCATATTTATTTGAAGTTTAGAGACTTTTTCCCTGTTTCATTTGACCAAGCGTTATTTCTAGTAGAGGAAAAGAAATCTCTGGGTGAAACACACTCTAAATGTATGAAAATTGATTCAGCATTTGTATTATGCTTAAAATGAAATTTGGAGGTGAAAATTATACCCTGAAAGGTAATGAACTACTGTACTGTGTGGTAGTAAAATTACTTTGCAGGAAGATAAAATATTCATTCATTCAAGAAGATAATGGTAAGGAAACCTGCTTTTCTGTTATAACTATCTTCAGATAGTGTGAGGCAAAATGACCTGTGCTTTTCACTATAGATCATTTAATAGCTAATATAAAATAAATTTAGCATCTTAATGCAGTTTTTAGTCATGCACTTTTTTTTATTTAAAGAGAGAAGAAAAAAAAAGAAAGGACATAAAAAACAATGCAGTAAAAGGGTACAAATAATACAGTATTTCTAGAAAATAATATATACAGTACGAAATCACCAGTTAATAGGTTACATATTATCTTCCCAGAAACAGTTGTCCATATAACTAAATTAAAGTATATAAAGTGAACATTCATACAGTGAAATTGGAGACAGTTCTGTTCAATGATCCAACAAAAGCTCAGTTATATGGTTTTCCATCCTACACACTCGAACATACCTGCAGTTATATCCCTTAGTCCACCTTACTTTCCTCTCTTTTTTACAATTGCAATTAGACTTTTAGGGTATTATTACTCTCATAGCTCTTATTACTTTTTTGAAGAGAATAAAACCAAATGTGACTAAGCAAAACAGACTCAGAACAGAAGGGTGGGCATAGCACGTGATGCAAAAATAGAATGAATACCAGGTGATCGAAAGTGGTTACCATTGTGCCTCTTGCTATTTTTAAATTGAGTTATCTATATCATCAGGTATAATAGAATTGATCAAAACAGTACAGAACAAAACCAATAAAACCTACACTGAGGACCTTACAGGACTTCAAAAAAAAAAAAAAAGGGGGGGGGTAATAGTCAATCCAAATTGGGCATCATAGTATATCTTATTGCCTTCAAAGTGGTTGCCTATACCCTCAAACTTGATACTATTAAACAAAATAGAATACATAATAATCAGAGAGAACAAGATGAGGAGAGCAATACTGGGGTTCAAGACAGGTTAATAGGACAACAAAAAAGTTACTATAATATGCCCCATTATTTTTTAATTTAGTTTTCCCTTAATTAAAAAATGAGAGAAAACAGATTAATTTAAAAATAGGGGGGAGATTGAGATAAGAGAGGACATTGTAATAGAACAACGCAGGGCAGAACCAAGCAATTCAAGCATCATTATGTTTCACCAACCAGATAATCTAACATAATAGTAGTCGCCAGAGTACCTCTTTCCTTAAACTATTTGAGTGTAACATCACATGCTATAATATCAAGCATATCTAGATATTGTGAAACCTTTCAAGAGAATGCAAGAATTACATGGTATTTAGAACCTTCTAATAGAAAACAAACAATGGTTTCTATATTATCTCTTTGCCTATAAGGAATTTTGTTTATACTACAGCATATAGTGAAATATAGTAAGATACAACATGTTAAAAACAGTGGAAACAGATGTACTACAGCTTGATGGGACTTCAAAACAAGATGATATTACATCAGCACTAGCTTTTATGTTGTGTTGCTTTCTTCAAAATAGCTATTTGTGCTATCATAGATACTAAAATCAAACAACCCAGGTTAAAACCATTGCGGTTAATGAGTGAAAACATTATATGGCTTCAAACCAATATGATTGGGAATCATGATTACCACATACTTCTATGTATTCTTATCATTTCTTACACTAGGGAAACTATTTGGTACTTATACATGTGAGTTTGATTTATTTCACTTATGAGTATGGTCTCAAGCTGCATCCATTTATTTATGAATGTCTCAATGCGGTCATTCTTTATAGCTGAGTAGTACTCCATTGTATAAAAACTACCACAACTTTTTTATCCATTCTTCAGTCGATGGACACTTAGGTTGTTTCTAAGATCTGGCTAGTACAAATTGTGCTGCTATAAACATGGGTGCACATATCACTGTGGTAAGATGCTTTCAGTTCTTCTGGGAATATGCCTAGAAGCGGTATAGCTTGGTCATATGGGGCTTCCAGTCCCAGTTTTCTGAGAAATCTCCAGACTGACCTCCACAATGGTTGCACTAGTCTACACTACCACCAACAGTGCAGGAGAGTTCCTTTTTCTCCACAGCCTGTCCAGCATTTGTTGTTGGTGGTTTTCTTATCTTGGCCATTCTTTCAGGAGTGAGATGAAATCTCAGTGTGGTTTTGACTTGCATTTCTCTCATGACCAATGATGATGAACATTTTTTCATATATTTATTTGCCATTTGTATTTCTTCATCTGAGAATTGTTTATTCATCTCAGATGCCCATTTTTGGATTGGTCTTTGAATTTTGGGGGTCTGATTTTTTTTAATTCTTTACATGTTTTAGACAGAAGTCCTTTGTCTGAGGGGCAGTTCACTAAGATTTTTTCCCAGTTTGTGGGTTTTCTTCTTACCACGTTGGAGACTTCTTTTGACATGCAGAAACTTTTTAATAAGAGGGGATCCCAGTTATTGATTCTGGGAAATATTTCCTGTGCGGTTTGAGTCCTGTTCATGAATTCTCTACCTACTCCTGTATCTTCAAGGTTTTTACCCAATTTGTTTTCCAATAGATTTAGTGTTTCTGTTTAAAATTTAGATCTTTGATGCATTTAGATTTTATTTTAGTACATGGTGATAGGCATGGGTCTAGTTATAGTTTTCGACACATGGAGAGCCAGTTTTTCCAGCACCATTTATTAAAGAGACTGTCGTTCTCCCAGTGAACATGTTTGGCCCCTTTATCGAAGATAAGGTGGTTGAGTGTGTTTGCAGTTGTGGTTGTATCTTCTAACCGATTCCACTGATCTTCAACTCTGTTTTGGTTCCAGTACCATGTTGATTTTACTATGGTTGCTTTGTAGTATAATTTCAAGGCAGGGATTGTGCTACCTCCTGCCTTGCCTTTGCTGCTTAGAACTGTCCTTGCTATTCTAGGTCTCTTCTCACTCCATATGAATTTTAGGAGTGATTTCTCGAGTTCTATGAGGTATGTTGATGGTATTTTTATCGGGATTGCATTGAATCTGTATAAAAGTTTTGGGAGAATGGCCATTTTCACAATATTTATTCTTCCTATCCATGAGCAAGGGATGTCTTTCCATTTTCTGAGATCATCTTCAATTTCATTTTTCAGTGTAATATAATTTTCCCTGTACAGGTCTTTCACTTCTTTCGTGAGACTAATTCCTAGATATTTCCTTTTTTTGGTTGCTAGTGTGAAGGGTGTGGCTTCTCTTATTTCTCTTTCTGTGACTTTGTTGTTAGTGTATAGGAATGCTATTGATTTTGAGTATTGATTTTGTATCCGGCTACATTACTAAATTTATTTATTATATCTAGCAGTCTTTCAATAGCATTTTGGGGATCTTCTATATAGAGTATCATGTCATCTGCAAATAATGATAGCTTAACTTCTTCTTTTTCTATCTTTATGCCTTTTATTTCTCTCTCTTGTCTAATTGCTCTGACTGGTATTTCCAGGGCTATATTAAATACGAGCAGTGATAATGGATATCCTTGTCTTGTGCCTGATTTTAAAGTAAAGGCCTTCAATTTTTGGCCATTTAGTATGATATTGGCTGTTGGTTTGTCATAGATGGCCTTTATCATATTGAGGTAAAGACCATCTATTCCAATTTTCTGCAGGGTTCTTATCATGAATGAATGGTGGACCTTGTCAAAAGCTTTCTCTGCATCTATAGAAATGATCATGTGGTTCTTACTTTTGGCTCTATTGATATGGTGTATTACATTTATTGATTTACATATACTGAACCATCCCTGCATGCCTGGGATGAATTCCACTTGGTCACGGTGTATGATCTTCTTGATGATTTGCTGCATCCTATTTGCCAATATTTTATTGAGGATTTTTGCATCTGCGTTCATTAGGGAGATTGGTCAGTTCTCTTTTTTAGTTGGGTCTTTCTCAGGTTTTGGTACTAGAGTAATATTTGCTTCCAGGAATGACTTAGGAAGGATTGCTTCCCTTTCAATTTCATTGAAGAGTTTGAGGAGTATTGGCATTAGGTCTTCTTTGTATTTCTTGTAGAATTCTGCAGTGAAACCGTCTGGGCCTGGGCTTTTCTTTGTAGGTAAGGATTTAATTACATTTTTTATTTCATTAATAGAAATTGGGTTATTCAGTAGTTTTACATCTTCATGACCTAGCTTTGGTACTTCGTATGCTTCTAGGAATCTGTCCATTTCCTCTGTGTTATCAAACCTTTGAGAGTAGAGGTTTTCAAAATAGGTGTTGATGATTTTCTGTATTTCTATAGGGTCTGTAGTGATTTCTCCTCTTTCATGCCTTATTGCATGAATTTGAGCTTTTTCTTCCCTTTTTTAAATAAGGTTGACTGGGGGCTTATCAATTTTATTTATTCTTTCAAAGAACCAACTCTTTGATTCATTGATTTTTTGGATTTTTTTTTTAGTCTCTATTGCAATGATTTGTGCTCTGATTTTTATAATTTCTTCTCTTCTTTTGGCTTTGGGCTTGACTTGCTCTTTTTTTTCTAGATGTTTGAGCTGTAACATCAGGTTATTTATTTTTATTCGTCTGTTTCCTGATGTGGGAACTCAGTGCAATAAATTTCCCTCTGAGGACAGCTTTCATTGCATCCCACAGAATCCAGTAAGTTGTATTTGTGTTTTCATTTTCTTGTAGGTAGTGTTTAATTTCTTCTTTGATTTCCTCTGTGACCCACTGATTAGTCAAGAGTGTGTTATTCAGTTTCCATGTATTTGTGGGAATTTTGTAGTATCTTTTATCATTAATTTCTAATTTCATAGTGCTATGGTCCGATAGCATGCAAGGGATGACTTCAACCGTTTTGCATTTATTTACGTATGTTTTGAGAATTAATATATGGTCTATTTTAGTAAATGACCCATGTACTGCTGAGAAGAATGTGTATTCTGTTGCTGTTGGGTGGAATACTCTGTATATGTCTATTAAGTCCATTTGTTCACAGGTGCGATTCAGTTCTTTTATTTGTTTGCTGATTTTCTGACTGGTTCATCTGTACATTGGTGTCAATGGTGTTTTAAGATCTCCTGCTAGAATTGTGTCACTATTAACTTGGTTTTTCATTTCCATTAGTACTTGTTTTATATAACTGGGTGCTCTGGAATTTGGTGCATATATATTTAAGATAGTTATCTCTTCCTCTTGGAGTTTTCCCCTAACCAGTATGTAGTGATCTTCTTTATCCCTTCTGATCATTATTGGCTTGAAGTTCACATTGTCTGCAAACAGAATAGCCACCCCTGCTTTTTTTTCCAGTTCCTGTTGCATGAAGTATTGTTTTCCATCCTTTGACTTTCAGTCTGTGGGTATCCTTTTGGGTTAGATGGGTTTCTTGTAGACAACATATGGTTGGATGTTTTTTCTTAATCCATTCTGCCAGTCTGTTTCTTTTAATTGGTGCATTGAGACCATTTACATTAATGGTTATAACTGTTAGATATAGGTTTACTGTTGACATGTTATCTTTCTGCTGTTGCATCTTTGTCTTTTGGTTCTGTTTAATTGTATGCTTTGTTTAGCGGGTTTTTCCTAGATGCATCTAGGCTGTCTTTCAGTATTCTTTGCAGGGTTGGCTTGGTGATCATGTAGTTTTTCAGCTGTTCTTTGTCATGGAAGTACCTTATTTCTCCATCCATTTTGAAGGACAGTTTTGCAGGATACATCAGCCGAGGTTGGAAATCATTTTCCTTTAGGATCTGAAATACTTTGCTCCATGCTCTTCTTGACTTTATTGTTTGTGCTGAGAAGTCTGCTGTGATTCTTATAGGTTTTCCTTTATTGGTGATCTGTCTTTTTTCTCTTACAGCTTTTAATATTCTATTCTTTTGTTCGATTTCTGGGATGGCCATTACTATGTGTCTGGGTGTAGTTTTATTTTGGTTATGGCTATTTGGAGTTCTATATGCTTCACTGATCTTGATATCATTTTCCAGTCTCATGTTTGGGAAATTTTCAGCTATTACTTCTCTAAATATTCTCTTGACATCCTTTATGTTGTTCACTTCTTTTTCATTTTTCCCTGTTAACCTTATGTTGTTCCTTTTTGAGTCATCTTGCAGGTGTTGAATTGTTATTTCCTGATTTCTTGTTATTTTTAAAAGATCTTTCCTTTCCTGTTCACTGGCTGAAATCTTGTCTTCAAGGTCTGAAATTCTATCTTCTAACTTCTCCCTTGAGGTGGTTTTCACAACTTTCGATGGAGTTTTTGATTTCCTGTATATCTCTTTGCATCTCCTTTATATATTCTGTTTGTTTCTTATATTGTTCATCCCAGGATTCTATCTTTTTGTTTATCTCCTCAAGTTTTTTTTTAACTGTGTATTCTTTAGATGTGTTCAGCATCTCCTTCATTTCTTTTATCATTTCTTCTTTTACCTGAGAGATTACTTCTAGTTTGATTTCCTTTAAAGCCTTCCCAGAGTTGCTTCTTTATTTCAGTTACTATTATTTCAGGTATGTGGTATATATTTTCTTCTATTCACATGGCTCCTAGGCTTTCTTGGGATGGGCTGGATGTTTGAGACTGCATTTTGATCTTTAGTTTTGTCATTTTCCTATATTTTTGAGCTTCAAGGTTTGTTCCAAGTGAGGTAGAGAGGTCACCCAGGCTGGGACAAAATTCCCTGCTCCCTCCTTACCCCCTGATTTCGACAGGAAGCTGGATCCTGGGCCCCAGGTGAAGAAAAGAGTTCACTGGGCTGGGGCGGGGTTCCCTGCCTCTGCTGGTCTTACTGGACCAACAGGGAGCTGGAGCCTGGACCCCCAGGCGAAGAGGAGAGTTCCATGCCTCCGCTGGACTTCTAGTCATGCACTTTTATATTCTTTCCCTAATACTAAGATTTTGAGGTGTTTAGTGTAAGGCCCCTTAATCTTAGGTCACTGAAAATCAATCACCTGCACTTTTGTGTACCATGGTAATGAGCACACACATTTTTCAGGGCAACATTACTTCCTCCAGTTATTTCTTTCTCCCTCAAAGATCCATAATCATTGCAGGAAATGAGTAAAACACAAGAGAGGATTAATGTTTTCCAGATTAATTGGAAAACTGTTTCTCAAAGTGCTCTCATGATGATCACTGGTGCAGCTGACTTTAACAAATGTATCAAAAATACAAATTAGACAGCACATCTAGAAGTCCAGGTCCTTGGGATGGGATGGGATGTGGTGGCTGATTTCTTCATGTTGTCACTAGCCATGTGACACATAAGGGTTGGAACTTCGTAAGTATTCCAACTCTGATGTCATCTTCTGGGAAGGGGAATTTTTGTGAGTCTTTAAATTTTAATAAACCACTAGAATAAAGGCAATTTATGACTTCTCAGACATTACAGATTTTTTTGTCCTTTCTATCCTATATTTTAGAAAAACTTCTCCCTAAAAAGTGAAAGTCAAAAGGCTCATGCATTTATAAATTAATAATTTCTAGCAATCAAGCTAATTGAGGCAGTATTAAGAGCATAATTGAGCAATTTATTAAATAATTCCATTTCATGGAAGAATGTTATAAACTAAGACTTATCAAAATTGCTTATTACATGAGATATGATTAAAACATACAGTGAATGCTTAAATTTAAACAAATTTCATTACATGCTGCCATTGATCCACCTCAAATACTCCCACTTGCTTCAGACGCATTTACCTCATCACACTGGCCATTTTTTGAAGCAGCTCTGGAAGCCCTCTTTCATCAGTGTCCTCTGTTGTGTTGTCGTGGCTGCCTTGATCCTATGCATTGATTCAAACAATCTCATTTTCATCTTAATTTTGACTCTTGAGAGCAGCCAGGAGTCACAACATGTCAGATTCACTGAAAAGTATGTAGGGGTTCAACGTAATGTATTTATGACCCTGCCTTTCTGTTGGATGGTATTTGGCAGCAATATTCACTGGATCTTTTATTATACCTTGTAAATGAAAGGGACCTTCTAGAATTGCTTCAGAATCTGGCAAGAACAATAGAGTAAGTGGGTTTAAGTGAGGGGGTGGCATTCTGAGAGGGGATTCATGACATGTCTTTCACAGTAATAAAATTTAAAATTTTAATATTCACTGTATATTTTGATCATCTATGCGTATTGTATATTTTCTTTTAACAATGAAAAATTACTCAGAACATCTGCCCATTTTAGTATATCTAGATCACTTTTAACCTTTTTTTTTTTTTTTTTTTTTTTTTTTTTGAGCCAGAGTCTCGATATGCAGTTCAGGCTGGCCTTGAGCTCATTTTGTAGCCCAGACTGGTCTCAAACTCGCAATGATCCTCCCACCTCAGCCTCCCGAGTGCTGGGATTACAGGCATGATCTCAATCATGTATGCATACTTTAATTAATACATTTTAAAATATATTATTCAATTAGTCATATGAGCATATTAGGACACAAGAAGTTACAAAATGTCATATTTGGATTATAAGGTTTTCTTATATATTTATTTAAAAAATACATAAAACATCATTGACACTTGAGAAAGGCAAAAAAGGACAAACAAAAGGAAGGGAAATAACAATGAGAAAGACAGTGGCAACAGTGTATCACAGTAGATCTAAGGCAAGAAAGAATTAGATTTATTTGAAAATGCCTTGAAATTTAAGCCACTTTCCAAGCAGTGTATCCCTGCCTGTAATTGCAGATCTGTAGAATAAGAGGTTCCGATAGCAAGAGAGCCCCAACTGAAGGGGAGCTGGAGTGCAGGGGCGGGGCAGGGCAGAGCTGGGAGCCTTGTGCCAGAATCCGGCTCCTGAGCACAGTCCTGGTGCTAAGCACATGGAGTATGGAGGGGAGGTAAAGGAGAGGAAACCTGGGTACAGCTGGAGAAGGCAAGGTGCAACAGGGAAGGGTTGCTTTCATGGCTAGGGCACTTCTTGAATTTCCTCACTGCCAGAAACTGCCCTCTGTCTCGCTGAGGCTTTGTGTTACTGTCTTTCCTATTCCTAAATTTCCATGAGAATCTGAGTACATCACACACACGCACACACACACATACACACACACACACACACACACACACACACACACACACACACACACACACACAGGAGCGCTTTCTCATTGCCCCTTCCATAGCAAATGAAATACTCATTAAATCTATAATTTCATTACCCAGGGAAGAGTACCCCAAAACTCCAGAATGGTAATTTCAAATAGTGTTAGCTTGCAGCTTAGAATCAAACAAGGACACTGTACCAGAAATCACACTGAGGACCTTGAGCTTGCCAGGCAGGTGCTGCGCCACTAAGCTATATCCCGGCTGATAAAGTAATTTCAAGTAGATGGTAACTTATCTCTATATTCCTAAGCATAACCAAGGACTTATGTTCATTATCATGCCTGTCCCTCCTTTCCTTCTGTGCTTTAGTTTCCAATATATTTTAGTGTACTGTATAGTAAATGATTTGCTGTACTTTAAGGAAAGGAGGCATCACATTGAGAAGTGATACATAATTTCTGGCAATGTATAATTTCTACACATATCATTTTAAAGCTTCTAGTTCTGCCACAGGAGTTCTGACATACACTGCTTACTTATGTTTAGAATAAATGAAAAGTTCTTTCACTGAGGAGCACAATGTATTTGTGCCATAAAAATAAGGATTGAGAAACAAGAAGAGCCAAACAGAAAAATATGAAAATGTTATCTAATTAATCAGTATCTAAGAAAGCACAGGAAAATGTTCACCTGCCTTGACACTAAAAATAATGTTGGAAAGTGCATATTTAATAGTAATAAGTCCAGATTCACCTACTTGACAAGAAAAACAATTATATGATGCTCTAAATATATAGAGGCTTCACACGAACTATACAACCATGGCTACCATCAAGTTACCTCTTTGGTCCTCTTCAGGACAGACTTAGTGACCATACAGCATCAAGCATTCATCTCTTGATAATGTCCCACATGTGGAACTGATCAACTATCCCTCTGGCTGTCTAAACTTATGTAGTTCAGGTAACCATGCTGGCTTTTACTATCCTCATGGGAAATGATTCTACCAGTAGTTTTCAAATGTCTCTCTTTGGAACTCAATGGTTCAGATAATTCCTTAGGAGATTCCTCAGAAACAAATAGTACATTTTCAAATATTTTTTTCTCCTAACAATTACTATTTAAATCCCCTTACAGGGGTGTGCCTGGGAGAGAACAAGTCAGTATTTCCTGAGAATCAGCCATGCTGGAACTTGGGGGCCAACCAAGAAAGCAATAGCCACCCTTCCTGATAAGTGGCACAAGCCACAGGCAAGCCAGGGAGAGAATAAGTCAGTGTCTCCTGGGAGCCTACCAGTGCAGCTTGAGACTCAAACTTTCCATGCTTTCCCCCACCCCGTCACGCATAACAACTAGATGGTTTCGAGGTCAGCTGGAGATGATAGCAACTAAGATACATAAGGCAACTAAATGCTTATATTGTTTGGTTGATTATGCTGATCTGGGGTCAGAGGTCTGCACATCTCTTGGGAGGATGACAATATGCAATACAGCAAGTATGGGGGATTTCCTTCTATCTTGTCTTTGAAACCCAATATTGTTTTCAGTGTTTTGCTTTGTTCTAATTAATTATTTTGCTCTATTAAATATTCTGTTTTGATTGGTTTTATAGTGTTCTGTTTTTGGTTTGGTTTTGCTATATCTTATTGAATGGACAACTACTGTGACAAGATATACCACAGCACCTATTATGGTTATCCTGGTATCCTGCTCTGAAGTTCTGTACCAATTTCACTGCATTGCCTTGATTGGTTTTGTTTTGTCTTGTTTTATTGTATTTTACTATCTTTAAAATAAAAAAGAACTACCTTACAAACTTATCAATTGTTCTGAGCTTGACCTCTACAATTATATGAATGAGTTCAGATAGGCATGCAAATAGAAGATTTGCATAGAAAAAATTTTCTATGACAGAAAAAAGGTGTGTATTTGATGTCAGGGAAGGAGGGTACTCAAATAATTTTTGGAAATGATTTTATCCTCACCCATCAGGGCACAAGATTGATAATGACCTTCATACAAGGGCAATCTGTGCTTTGCGGTGTTTTGATTGGAACATCTAAGTTCTTCAAAAAGGTTTACTACCATTGGTCACAGGTTTATACATTTACTAATGAGTTGTTCACCTTAACAAATGCTCTTTTACATGAAGAATATGTTTTAAAAAAAAGTTAATCCTTTTTGCATTTTAAAATCT
This sequence comes from Cavia porcellus, assembly GCF_034190915.1. Taxonomy (NCBI): domain Eukaryota; kingdom Metazoa; phylum Chordata; class Mammalia; order Rodentia; family Caviidae; genus Cavia; species Cavia porcellus. Next base: position 4,630,920 of record NW_026947493.1, read on the forward strand.
ATTTGAGATAAAATGATGCCTATCTTTGGGGAGGAATAGTTTTAGCTGAAATCTTATCTTTACTGTAGCTTGTCCAATTATGAAATTAAGGACCAGAATTTCTCCTTTCACTTTTTAAGGAATTTTACTTTGCTTATAGTGTCTGTTCTTGTTTATAAATTATCTCTGTGAAGATGTTTAAATTCCTCAAATAAGACTATTAGAAATGAAAAGGAAAGGGCAGAAGAGGACTGACATGTACCTCTTCTTAAGGAAATGTGCTGATACTCGATGGTGTGTTTGCTCCCTCCAGTGTTCTGGGTAACTAAAGAGACCAATGAATGAGATTGAGCAGAGTTATTATAATAATCAGTCAGTTGCAAACTTATTTTGACTTAAAGATAACTACTGGTTGGAAAATGTAAAGTTTCAGATGAGAGAAGTAATTGAAAGAAATCACAGCTTCTTAGAATTCCAAAAAGTCTCAAATGTCCACTTCATAAGTGTCAAACTCTAAAATCCTAAACTTTACACAAAGAAAATGAAGAACATGGACAGAGGATGTGTAAGACGTGGTGGCTATCTGAAAGTAGGGAAGATTGCAAACATCGCAGTTGACTCCCTATGTAAAGAAAAATTTTGTAAGCTATGGGATTCTTTGTACATGAATTCTTTGTACATTTACAGTATAATGTAGTTCTGGTGGCTGAGTTGTCAAAATAATACCATTACACATCAGTAATTCAAATTTCACTACCTCATTCTTTGGCTTAGTTATTTGGAAAAAACTTTCCAGTTTGCATAAATAATATGAAGAGTTAATTAGTCAATATAACTGTATTTTCAGTGTGTCTCAAATATATTTTAATCAACCCTATCATTTTAAGGACACACTTTACAGGAACCTAAACTATTCTTCTTAATTAATGTTAGAAGTAATGACAAAATTCAAAAATCCCTGATCTTGTTTATGGAACAAAATACTTTGTATTTTGATATTTTGGATGCCAAGATATACTCCTGAATTCCATGTATTTAAATTAAATATTAATAGTTTAGCCTCTCCCATCTTATTTTTGGCTTTTTATATGAAAAACTAACAAAAGATATAATGTGATAGCAATATCAGCATAACAATAGGATTTCAAGATAGACTTAAAAAATTCTCTGTAATATCAGTAATCTTACATAGTAAGACGTTATTATTACTTTTGTAATTATTTATCATATTCATCTCCAGATCAAAACCCGAATAGCCAATAATAAATATTATATGCAAATATATAAAAGTGATATTTCCTGTTTTATCCAAATTGTTTATGTCACTTATGAACAACTTTTCATTATACACAAATGTCTAACTAGGTCAAATTTTAGATATTGTATGGTTTTTTTATTACCTAATCTGGAAAACAATGTATTGTGAGTAAATTAGGATTTGAGAGTTGGGGCTGGGGATTTAGCTCAACGGCATAAGCACCTGCCTTACAAGCAGGCAGTCATGAGTTCGATCCCCGGTAGCGATAAAAAGGAAAAAGACAAAAAAAAAAAAAAAAAAAAAAAAAAAAAAGACTTTAGAGTTAAGTGTCCTTCTCTGTGGTGTGCTCTGATGGTAAACGCATTGTCATGCCCAGTCTCGGTGCCCTCATCTGAACCAGAGCCACCGTCTGTCCTCAGACTCGTGAAGATGACAGATCATGCCTCTAACCCTCTACCCAGAATGCCCTGCTGGCCTTACACCCTAAATAATGCCACTGCCCCTCCCCAAGGAAAAACCTACAGTTATGAGAGTATAAAGAAACCATTAGTGTAATTGTCCATTAATGACAAGAGTTGTTATGGGTATCTTTATCAGTGAAACAGGCGCTCTGACCTCCTCCCTGCAAGTGCATTCATGAAGAACTGGGAGCTGTGCCTGTAGGTGTGAGAGCGCAGGAGAGAGATGCATGAGTCGACCACGTGTCTTCCCCACTGCTACTTCCCACACCACGCACTCACCCTGAGTCCAGGAAGGACAGGGAGGTGGAGCTGTAACTTTAATTTTAAAGTAAAATTATAATTTGAATATAACTACACATCTTAAGACGTAAATAGCCTAAGCTTTTTCTTATAGGACAATGAATGGAAACCTATGCTATTTATTCATACTGTGATTTAAAAAAAAATATTGGACCTGGGGGTAGTTCAGCAGCAGAGTGCTTGCCTAGCATGTGTGGGGCCCTGAGTTCATTCCCACATGCTTAAAAATTTTTAACAAAGTGACACCATTTACAGAAAAATATAACCAACTCTTGTCTGTATCACACTGAGTACAAAATGCAAACCATGCGGGAAAGCTGGTATTCAGGTTCTTGTATGTGTATCCTTATTCTAGAAAAGCTGGGCAGAAGAAGCAGGAAAGAAAAGAATAACAACCAAGTATGAGAGATGAGGTGCAAGAGACATTTCTTCAAGCCCTCTGGATATCTGGTTTAAATACTGTGTGGAGGAACTGGTGCCTTTTTCACTAGAGCTTGGCAGTTTCTGAGCAGTAAAATGAGATCAGTTAATCAAGGAAGGGGATTTCAAAATAAATTTACAGTGCATCTCATGTAGATGAAAAATTAGCTGATTAAAGAGCAAAAACTAATTGCTAGAACACAAGTTGAAGACATTTCTGGAATACATAATTTTGCCACAAAAATCTGTTTTAAAATGTTATACTCTAAGTTCTTCTGGTTCCAATTTTAAACTCTCAGTATGAAACAGAATCTTTGACTGTGGGTGTCAACAACTCCCAGCAGCAGCTCACCTCTTTCCTTCTCCTCTCTCTTAGTTAACTCTCTCAGGATGGCAGTTGCCTTTGATAGTTTGTTTGTTTGTCTACATTTTTAAAAAATCATTTTCTGTTTCATCATTCTTGTCTACTTTCTCTTCACCTTTATCTTCCTCATGTAATCAAACATAGTCAATCTGATCTCTCTTCAATATATCTCAAATAATTCTTCATAATCTTTATCTTTTACATTCTGCAAATAGTTTTCTGGGTTTTAAATTCTATCAGTATTGTCACAATGTAATTCATATTCTAAGAATGGGGCCTGGCATATATTTGGTGCATTAACTAGAACAATTTATCTTACTATTATGTACTAATAGTACATTGTAACTGTACATTAATGAGTATAATTTATTTTACTTATTTCTAATTGTTTACTCAATTAAAAATTTAATGAACAAGTTATTTAATAGATTCTGCTTAGTGACTGAATTTTTGCCTTTGATTCCTCTTTTTGGACCAGGTTCTTCAATAATCATTAGTTTTCTAAAGCTTCTTCCATCTCCAAAGTCACTTACAATGTTAGCATATATTTATTATGTTTCTACATTAAATTACAGAATGCATATTCAGTGATGTTTTAAGATAATGTAAAATTCACATTTAATCCTCTATAGTTCTTATATAAGTATGAGAGTTTGATAAACTGAAGAGCTAAGAGTCTTGCTTTGGAGATCAGCCCTGGATTTAGACTTACAGATCTTTGGCAACACAAATAACTTTCAGGAATGCTGCTAGCCCACAGGTTAAGGACTACAGAATTTATAGAATTGCAAAAGCACTTCTTTTGACTACAGTATCAGCTAATGGAGAAGAAGTAACTCATCAAGATGAAATCAAGGTGCTGACAGAAATGAGAAAAGGATTCTGGGAATCTACAAAGCAATTGAAAGGCTTGCACAGGGTGCACTGGGAGACTGCAGAACTCTCACAAGAGAGAGCAGAGATAATTTGTGACAAATTGCGTCCTAAGGTACTAAGCTTATCATAACATCCTAACTCAAGACTCATAATTTGGCCCATCATGATGCAGTGAGCATTTGATCATCTGCACTGACTAGAAGTAAAAGAAACTTCCATTAAGCTTTGTGGGAGAATTGCACTCAGATAATTACTCAATGTTCCTTTTCTCTGTCTTCCAGGTTATGCCAACCAATCAGTAGTGCTAAAGTGGCCTTCAATTCCAATAATAATGTAATGCCATTACTAGTTGTGCCTCAGAACCAATAATTTTAGTCATGGTGTAAAGTCATAGGTCTTTATTATCCATTACAACTTATCAAGTAAGAAACGCTTGACATTTGGTAATTATGAATTTCTTAAATAAAATCTGACTATGGTCATAGTGCTATAGCAATTCAGGAACCACTTTGGAGCAACTAACAATTACATCAATTCATGTGGCTTTGTGCTTATTTCCATTAGCTGTCACACTATTAGAATACAGTTAATTACAAACAGAAAAAGGAATCAATTGATTTTTAAGAGAGAAATATGAGGAAATTCTTGACAACATTTTAACAACCACAACTATGAGGGAATGATATCTAGGTTACGAGCTGAGCTACCCTCACTGCACTGAGGTTTATTCACTTATTTATATTATGCTATAATTGAACTTTCTTTGGCTTTAAGATGTTTTTATAATAAAGTTAGAAATCCTGGCATAAGCTAGCCAAAATGTATCAGCTACCTCCTAACTCTTAGGTCTTTCCATTTCTCAATGGTAGTTTTGCTGGCTGGTATTTTTTGTTGTTGTTGTTGTTGTTTAATATATTGTTTTTCCTATATATTTCCCTGTACAAAAGATTGATGAAGTTTTCACTTTTTATCAAGTATGAGTTTCAGGGATACAGCCTTTATCGGTACAAGTTTGCAGTACATAATGTCTACCTTCTCTGTGTGGAGTTGGTACATGTACAGGCGGTTTCATTCGATTGTCATTCTCTTTCCCTCCCCTCATGTCTTGATCCCCATTGCATCTCAGAAAGATGTATCCCCTTTGTTCTAATCAGTGATCTTTGATTTGCTCTTATTTATAATTTGGGTTTCTCATGTAACAGAAATCATGGTGTGTTTAAACTTGTGTCTGATTTACTTTACTTAATATTATTGTCTCAAGGTGCACCCCTTTTCCTAAAAAATGACTCAAGTTTATCTTTTTTTATGGCAGAGAAATACTCTACTTTTTACAAACACATTTTCTTTCTCCCTTCCTCTATTGATGGGCATATGGGTTGCTTTTTATATTGATTGGCGTCATGGCTTGAAACTGCGTGTCCCACAAAGCCTCATCTGGTCACAGGATGAGCTTTTCTGAGGTTGCTGGATCTACAGGGCATGATACAGAGATTGTGGATATGGTGCTAGGAATGATTCATGGTGCAACACTAGGATTGAGAATGCCTTGTCTTGGGCGGGCAGCCTGGATGGAATATAAGGGTCTGAAGCAGGCTGCTGTTGTCACTATTTGTTGCTTTGTTTCCCTCCTGCCTTCTGCCTGCCATAAACAGATTCTCCCCTGAAATGTCTTTCTGCCATGCCACCCTGCCTTGGAGCCAGCCAAGTATGCAATGAAACCTCTAGACTTTGAGTTAAATAAAACTTTCTTCCTTTAACTCTGAATTGAGTATTTTGTCTCAGCAATGAGAAAAGTAACTAAGAAAATCTTCCAAAATTTTATTAAAAAATTTCAGCCTTAAAGTCTAGATCTCTCTTTATCTTCTAGACTGAAAATATGTACTTTCTTTTGTATTTTCTTTACATCTAGCTACTTTCCTGCATGATCATTATTCACATTTTCCTGTTTCAGAGGTACAGTTACAGTTTTTGAAGAATGGAAAGAAAGAATGTTCTCCAAGTCCTTTTACCATAAAGAAGAAAAGGATTTTACTTTCCCTTCATAGTAAACTCTTAGGTTTTCTACATGGATTTCTAAGATCTTAGAAGGGAATGTTATGGAATATGTCTGGATGTCTCCCCAAAGCCTCATGCAGTCATAGGTGGAGCTTCTTCAGAGGTGGCCGGGTCTAGAATGTGTGATGTTGGGATAAAGGGTTTGTGATTACTGAAGTAGTTCAATAATTGGTTTGGCACTTCCACTTAGCCAAGTATCCTAACTAGCGTATAAAAGGGGCTAAAAGAAGCTGCTATTGTCATTTGTGGCTCGTTGTTTGTTTTTCTGTCTTCTATATGCCATGAAGGGCTTTTCTCTGTGATGACCCTCTGCTATGGCATCTTGCCTTGGAGCCAGCCAAGTATGAGTTGAAACCTTTACAAATTGTGAGCTAAATAAAGCTTCTCTCCTCTAACTTTGGGTGCTGGATATTTTTTTCCAGAAGTAAGAAAAGTAATATAGAGAAATAATGTCCTCAACCATGCTACTTCAAGAATTATGGCTATCAACAAGACACATGTCCAATCTAATGAAGGAAAGAAGGGACTTACACTTATGTGTATTTTTCTCTGTGCTGAATTGACTTTAAAGTCTTGCAGATGAAACTAGTAAAGGACACACATGCAATTTTACGTAAAATATAAATAATATATATATATATATATATATATATATATATACATTTTTCTTTAAATTATATGACTCTTTAGTGGTGGTCATTAAAATCTTAAACCAGGCATGATGAAATATTTTGAAGTTCCGTCACTTTTGATAATGCTAAAGTGTTATGTATTATCTGTATTGAGACTGACAGGGTTCAATGAAAAAGTTTTAAATTTTAACTTTATAAATAGCACAGTTATTCGAATCTTTTTTTTTTTTTGTTTCTTTCAGTGGGCTAGAAACCAAACAAAACTTTACGTGTGTTTGGTAAGTGGTCTACCACTGAGCAACACTCCCAGTTCTATAGTTATTAGAGAAGGTAACTGGATAATTTTTTGTTGTCTGTGACCTAAGTCTAATATCCTAGCTGCAATGAGACTCCCTCTTCAGCATATATACACATTCAGTGAGCAACATTTTGCTGAATGCTTCATGATTTCTATTCATTAGACGATGTACTATTTCAATTCTTAGTTATTATTATTCAAAATTTCCAATTCAATTTAATAAAAGAAAGAGTCTGCCAATTTAGTGAAGTAAACCACTGCCATTATTTTGAAGTAACCCATTGGCTTGAGTTAGAAAAAGGGAACTGTATTTGGGATACTAAGGGGCCCTATCAAAACACAACCGATAAAACCATACGTAGCCATCCCGGTTCTGCACTACCACAGAAAGGAATAGTACAGCATGCAATGGCAATGTTTTTATACATCCTTTTCCATCTAAATGGAAGGAAAGTATGCTAACATCATTGATGCATATATTAACTTAGGATTTTATATCCCTTTTGTCATTATTCATCAAGCAATTTATACACAAACACAAAAAAATTTAATACAGTGGTTCTTTGAAAGATGGATTTATAATTGGTAGTGTTCAAATTAATTTCATTGACCTCCTATGGTATGTTTGGACAAGTGATTTTTACATAATGAAACAAACAAACACACAACAGGCACTTCAATGTTTGTGTCTCACAGTTCTGGAGATGAGTGAAGCAGACAGTACCATCCTTGCTTGGTACTGAAGCAGACAAAGCAAATGGGGAAACAGTATCAGGCAGAAAGAATTTCTTAGATGGCAAAATACAATACTGAGACAGGCATCAGCAACCTGCATGGCATTTACATATTTATACATGTATTTATTTTATATAGATAGATAGACCCTAAGGAAAATGAGTCGGAAAATGTAAGTGAAAATGGTGAGAGCATAATGCGACACCTTATTGATATGTTACATAGGGGGGTCAGCAAAACTGTGAACAAAAATATAACAGGATGGTATGATGGAAAGTGATGGAAGAAGGTACTCTGGATTGCATGGCTGGGGAAAAATTTCCCACAGAGCTAACATCTGATGTGATGCCTGAATGACAAGAGCACAGCCATGTCAATATCTAGAAGAAGAATCTTCAAATGCTGTTAGTGAGCAGTGAGCCCCTGCACATCAGATGAAGAAAGCCATGAGGGAGCAGCTTGAAGGGCAGAATGAAATTGCAGAGCTCCATAGGAAGGAAGCTCACAGAAGACACAATGAGTTACTGTATTTCACTGGGGTCTCTACATATGTTGTGTCTTGATTTGGGGGTGCTATTCTCTGAATGTGACCCAGGAATTTATTTGATTGCTTTGCAGAAGGCTTGATGCCTTTTGCTTGGCTATTCTATCAGACCAATAGTCAAATACCATGCCAAGCATGATGCTAGATAATTTGGGATGCAGTGTGGGCCTAGAGGGACATTACCAGCCATGTTTTATGCACCCACACTTCAGGGGAGGAGAAAGTGAGATATAAGTTTTACAATGAAATACTGTCTTGTCACATACATTTTACATCAGAAGTCATTCTAGATCTATCTACTGTAACAATAAATTAGATTTTAAAAATTCATTTACATAGTGCTTTGTGATGTTCTAAGTCCCTTTATATGCACTATCCTATTTATATTCACAAGAATTGTGATAGAATTTAATTATAATTATCTTCATTTTAAAGATGAAAAAGTTGAAGCTCTGAGAATTTAAATGACTTGACTACAGTCATGAGATGCACCAGAAATTTAAGCAGTCTGAGCCTTCCTCTGTTTTACATATATCACCAAATGTCTGGTCTGAACTAAATATAGTAAAATTACTCACTCAATATAGCACTAGGCATTTCATTGAAGAGAAAAGGAAGTGAATGCATATCATGCACATCCTTAAGAAATATGAAATCTATTCAGAGAGTTTTTCAGATGAGCATCAGATAATAGCTTTGCAAAAACACTATGTGCAGTTAAGTATATTCAGATTAGTTTGGGATTATTCTATAATCTTTTGACAAAAATTAAATTTTAAACTGGGCATAGAAATAATGTTGCTAGATCTTGATGCTTTTATGTTCCAGAAATTCTCTCTTCTTCTTTTTACCTATTTTAAAAATCACTGCCAATTGATCTTGCCCATTTCCTGTAACATTATTGCTTAGCTTAAATATCCAATTTCTTCACTTTGTAGATTAATTTTATCTACTCACTTTCTCTGCTGAACAGTTCTGCTTAGACAATGCAGAAAACTTTACTCAGCACTTCCTTCTCATATTTAATCCCAGTGCCAAACCTGATGCCAAGATTTCTAAGTGAATGACCTCCCCCTAGAATGCCAAATTGTCCACACTTAGGAAACTTCCCTCATTTAAGCTCCTCTATTTCTTAGAAAATCAGTGAGTGCTACTCCATGTGCAACTTTAAAATTGCTGTCATATTAAACAAACATTCTGTTTTTCTCACTAGATGCAGTGAGTTTATTTTTCTAACTTTGCATGAAGTTGACAAATGTTTGATTCTATTATATTTGATTATTTTACACAGTATCTTACAATGAGCCAGCACCTGGTATACTATCACATACAATATAATCAATTATTTAAAATAATATAATAGCCTTATTACAGATAAATTATATATCTAATCTCTTTCCCTTCCACTATACTTGCAAATGTTTTTTAACTTAACTAGAAATTCCTAAATACCCATTTCAGGTGATTAAGACACAAGGAAAAAAGTCCACTTCAGACATGTATCAGTAGTATATGACAACATGCCACACACTGCGCTAAGTGATTTTTGTATTGTTTTCATTTCATCTTTATATCAACTTTATAGATACATTATTAGTTTGCAATATGGGTTTCTTACTAAAAAGTCAGTGAAGATTGGAGGTGCATTTTAAAATCAAAACTGATGAGAAACATCTCTATAAAAAGTAAAAAACGCTTACAGGCACCAGGAACTTTTTAATCTCTTCCAATGCGTGACTCATACGTGAGTAAGCTTCCCCAGGTGGAGCGAACACTTCAATTAGAACATGAAGTTCATCACTCAAGTGTGCATATTTGGCTTCCCCACTCTTCCTTAGCTCTTCTTCCTGTGAAAGAAAGAAGTTACTTTTAGCCATATATATCTACCCATCTTGCATTGGCTTAACATTTGCTCAAAATATGACAGAAGGACACAATCTAAGCAAATTTTCCTTAAGTAGAAAGAAAGCCTTTGAGAAAGATCTGCTGTAAGCAGATCTTTTAAAGATTTAAACATTATTTTTGAGTGTTTGAATGACTTTAAAACCACGGCATAATTATTATCTATAACACATTTTAATCAACTGAATGAAAATGCTAAATTGCTGCAAATAAGTCTCAGGAAAGAGGATTAATCCTTCAGATTACATTTACGTTTTGGAAAGAAAGGGTTATTTTGTCTCTGATGTACACTAGTTTACAGACTGTCAGCAAAATATGATCACTGTGTTCTTTAAAAGGACCAGAACTTCCCAGTAACTTTTCCAGAATTTGTAAGTTACTTGCTCATAATAAAAGTAAGCTGCCTCAACTGAATGGTCAGAGTGTCAAACCAAATGCCACTTGCAGTCCAAATTTCCACTACATGATAATCCCTGGATTCACACTCGTGTTTTTCCTATCGCTTGCTGCCTCATTCTGGCCAATAGGATTATGTCACTAGGATGGTGGTAAAATACTACATTGGTATTGATTCTACATGAGCTGCACAGGCTTAAGCAACAGTGCTGGTACTTTGTCCTCTAGATTGTGCTGTAAGGCATCCCACCATCCCCTACCACCTTCAGAAAGGCCTCCTGAGTCAATAAGACGATGCCACACACATGATCCCTATATATATACAGGGAGATGCATTCATTATCTAGTTACAGAAATAATATTTACTAGCATCCATTTAAAGACCCACCAGATCAATCAAATACTTTAATTGCCCACATGGTACTAGGACTGCACAGCAGCCTGGTCATTACTGCTGTTAGATTATGCTGTGGGCTAATCTGTACTTGATACTAAACTGCATCAAGCAATGGTCAGTAGCATTTGTTCCCAATATGGTTATATCAGCTGTGTTTGCTATTGTTGTTGTATATTTTGATACTATCTTGTTGTGCGTGCCCTCCCAACTTTTTAAAATTTTCCAAAAACCTCCAGATGAAAAAGATGCTGTTACAAAATATTTTACTATACGTATAAATTGCTCCTATAGCTGTAATAAGAACACCATTGTACATTAATCAAAATATTTTCTTGTTAGACTCCAGCTTCATCCTTCCATTTTGTGGCTAACCCATCAACGTGTCAGTTTTGTCATTTTTTCATCTCCCAAATTATTCATATGCCAATGTATTTGATGGGGCATGTAGAAGACATTTCATAGTGTTTTGAATAGACTAACGGGTAGGAAGAAAATCATGCTGCATTTTCTCCAATCATAAAGCCATTTCTTTACTCAGGTTAAAATTCTCTTTCAAAGTTCAACTATTTATGGTCTAAAATTTTGGGACGCAATGAATTATATTGTAGAAGACCAGTTAGGAAGATTAAGGTCTAACTGGCTCCTCCGTGAGCGCCAAGGAGACAGAGGCTTGCAGACTTGCTGACACACTAGGGAAAAGGAGCACAGCTGAGATCCTGTTGTTCACACAGACATGTACCACGGATGGTGGGAGGCAGATGAATCTTCTGTTACTGTAATTGCTTGTACCCGTGTCTGAGTGAAGAAAGGCAGGGTGAGCCAGTCACCGAGGGCACTTTGTCAAAGGTCAAGAGGACCCCAGCCCCATTCTGTGTCTCTTTGGGTTTCATCTTGTCGTACCTTGGTCAAGTACAAACTTGCAGGCTAGGTCCTACACTATACTAACTAATAAGGCTTTTTCATTGTTTAGGAAAAAGACACACAATTCATTATTATATTTAGTATGCTTCCCATTATCCCCTTATCCAGGACAATAGCTTGCCACAAAAGCAATGTGCATATCCTATCAGACCTTCTTGGTTGTTACAATGTTATTTTATAAGTAACATATTTGACTTGATGAAGATGCAGAAGAAATTTCACCCAACTTCCCTACAAAAGACTAGAACAGAGTCAGCTGCCACAGCCTTCCTGTGAGCTGCTCCACTGGTCATCCAGGAGATCTCTAGTCAGGAAAGAACTGAACTCAGCCACCAGGAGAGTTCAAAACCTATCCTGTGGCAAGGGTTATGGAAAACTTCCATACCAAAGTCATAAGTAACCTCTGCCTTCTTGTTTAATTTTGGTACAAGAGTCCTTTGCACATCTTCATGCATTTACTCCTCATTGTGGTAGCTTGGCATAACTAATGCCATATTGTGACCTGTATTTGACCCAGAAGAGTGAAAAATACTCAGGGTACAAGTCTCATGAGAAAAGCCAAATGAGCTGTACTGCAAGAAAAAAAATTAACAAATAAGCAGGATACAGGTATCAACCAAAATTAATGTAACATTCTAGCTAAACTGTTTCCAACAGGATGTCTAGCTTTGCGGTTTTCTTTTTAAATGCCCTGTGATCTTCTAGATCGAGGCCACTTGTTTTGACTCTGAAACAGGGGTCCACAGGTGGTCACTGAGCTCAGTTGATAAAATTCCAGAATTTATCAACTTTGCTGCTTGGATTCCTATATTGTTTAAGAACCTACTTCACTCATTACTGAGTTGTCCTTCATCCTGTTGTCTACTTGTTAGGCTCATAGTCACGGGACCCAGGTTGGCAAAGGAGACATTCTGTTACAATACATACACATTTCAATGATAATTTATTGTAATCAAATAATCATGTGACTGAAGTTTTCATTGTATCAATTACAAACACAGTCTATATGAATAAGTAAAACAACAGAAACTTGTAACTCAAAAGACTTTTGTGTTGCTCATAAAAGTTCATATGAGCAGCTTTTTGACAAGAGTCCCTCCTAACCTAATTGCTTCTGTGGCAAGCTATTGTCCTGGATAAGGGGATTGGCCATTGTGTCAGTTCTCATTAGACTACTCCAATTTTAGGAGAATTGGCATCTATATAATAAGGTATTTACTCTTCACCCCTAGAAATTTACTCTTAGCAAATGTTAAGAAAAGTCCCAGTAATCAGAAACTTCATAGTAATATATAACAACAGCTACCTCTTAACTGGAGTTTATTTCAGTTATTCTCCAGATATAGGTACAACTACTTCAAAAATTCTATGAGCAGATACCAACTAGCACTTTACTGTAGATATTCTGTTGTATCCCTGAGTTCAAGAAAGAGCCTTGAACTAAGAGTTAGAAAATGTATCTTAAAAGAACTATCTATGCAAAAATGAAGCAGATATGTTGTTCCGTGGTCTCCAATTCCGTTACATGCACAAGAAAGGAGCTAACCTTAAAGCTGATTTCAAATGCTGTTATGTGGGCTACAGTGGTTCTAAACACAGGCATCCTCAATGACCCCTTCAGCAAAATGAGTACTTCACTCACCCAATCACCTCTATCCAGCTCAACTGGCATCTTTTTATATTAGAAAATATCAGATAAAAGCTATTTTTCTTAAAACTCAGTAAAATAAAACACTAGATAATACTAGAGAAGATGCTATCTGAAGTTTCTTGTAACTTTCAAATTTTTGATTTACCGGGGACTTCTATTCAGAGGCATTCTGACATTTAAATCCCTAGTATTAGAAAATAGCATTTTATAAGTAGATTCTGTGCTACAATAGATAATATTATCAGGAAAATTCAAAATCAGTGGTCATATTTCAACTTAATTTTTGAACATCTGCAATAGGGCAACCACCACACATTTTCAAATATTGTGGCATGCCGTCTTCTTTTTTTTTTTTTTTTTTTTTTTTTTTGTCTTTTCCCTTTTTATTGGTACCGGAGATCGAACTTACGACTGCCTGCTTGCAAGGCAGGCACTTATGCCGCTGAGCTAAACCTTCAGCCCCATCATGCCATCTTCATACCCAGATTTAGAGGTCTCTGGAAGTAGCAGAGAATAGAGGTAAGAAAAAATGAATTTTGAAGTCCGCAAAACCTATACTTGCATAACAGCTCTAATATTTTTTATCTATAGTATTTGAAAATATTTCATTTTCCAAGCTTCATTTTTTTATTTATAAATCACAGATTGTTCAGAAAAAAATGAAATGCATGTCTATCTATCATCTATCTTTATCTCAAGTATAATACCTGGCATATTTCAAGTACTACTCAGATATAAAAGGTTTTCTCACAAAGGAACTAAGTAACTTAGTTGTGGTCATTCTGTTAGAAGAGTAAATTCCTTCTGCTTGACTCAAAAACCACATGTTTACATTAATGGATATTTACCTATGAATATTTAATTCACTTGAAAGAATGTAACTACACAATTTTCAAATTAAATATTGATTAGATGTAAGCAAAACTATATAGGTTTTATTCAGGTGTAGTTTTTAAGTGTATAATTTTAAGGGACTATGTTCTCAAAAATTATTCTAAATTCAAAAGTTCAAATGTTTTGAGAGGATACAGAAAAATTAACACCACTGTGTGCTGAGTCTGCTCAGGGTAATATAACAAACTACCAACAACTGGTAGAGTAAATCACAGACATGTATTTAGCACAGGCCTGAAAGTCTTAAGATGAAGGGACTAGCAGACTCTGTCCCTGGATAGTTGTCTTCTCCTGGCTGGGAGAGAGTCACTTGCTTCTGGTATCTTCACATGCTGCAGACAAAGGCTCTCCAATTTATTCCTGTTCCTACAAGGAACTAATCCCAGACTGAGTTCCCCCAACCCCTCCTCCAAATAGTAGGGATCAGGGCTTCAACATACCATACGGGGTGCAGCAGAACACATTCAGTCTAGTTCTGGAATTTGTAATGTTCAGTAAATCATAACGTTATCTAACCCATAGTACATGGAGATATAACAATGAAGGCTACATACACATCACTGACCTTAGTCACCCAGTTTATGTATTACTGCAATGGGTTACTGTTATGGGTTACTGCAATGTTCCTCACTCAGGAATCAAATGTGTGCATTATAGCATAGTGGTAGCAGGCTGTTCTCAGTAGCTGCACTGGGGAAATACAGGAAGAAATTGTTGTGTTCACCCACTTGGTACAATGAACAGCAAGGTAAATCCACATTTGTCAAAGTGTAAATGGGCAAGTTTTACCCACATTATTACATTTTTGTGCATCTATAACTTTTTACATACATGTTTTTGTTTTTATTTGCTGGTGAAATTAGCCCAGTTCAGCATAGTGTTGCATAAAAATCCACTTTTACAATTTTGGGAGGAGGTTGAAAGTGAAGCAGTATTTGAACTATCAATGATGATGTAGATCATGAAGCCAAAATTAGCAAGATAGGATAGATAGAGAAGTACAGAATGAACCCTTGATTCAGATGAGGTAGAATACAATAACGCAGATAACTATTTGACTAGTCAAAATGTTACAAAATGGACCTGTGTACCTGAAAGAGCCTGCATTAGAATTACGTCAGAAAACGTTGCTTCCTTCTCACCAGAGATCAAACCCATTGGACAGAATGACAACGCTGCAATTCAGTGTGGGAAATTGTAACAGAAGCTATGCGACAAGTTTCAAAATATATAAATAATGAAATACAAGTATAACAATCTATATACATCAATAGTAATATTCAAAAATAATTTATAGTGACACCTTACCATCTGAGCTAGAAGCCTTCATAGCAGTATCTACTCATTCTAATTGGTAGAATCTGAAGGATTTATGGAGAAGTGACATATGAGGTTGAGATTTTTAGAACAATCATGACACTCAAGAGATTTGGTTTCCTTCAAAATTGACTGTTACATTTTGAAGACAAAAAGACCCACCAAGAAAGAAAAATAAAATTCAACAATTGGGTTGCTCATTAGTTGAAAACTTTGTTTCAACTGTCAAGAACTTATTCACCATCCAAAGACAGGACAAGTGAAAAACTTTAATCACTTTGTGGTTATTGAAGATTTCAGCAATATATGTGAAATAAACCTTCCTAATATGGTGTAAAAATATATATCTTGGTAGTTGGGAAGACATTTTGCACCTTGAATTTAAAAATTTATCCTGGAACTTGGCCATTGTGTCATTATTCATGTGGTAATAAACCCTGTAATTCTATGAACAGTTTTTGCATCAGTTTCAAAAAGTATTTCATATTTGGTTTATGAATCAGCCATTAAAGTTACATTTGGAAAGAAAAAAATAAAGAAACATAGCTGACCACTACAGGAGCTATTCCCAAGAACAAAGCCAAGATTCCTGAAAAAACATTGCAAGTTTACAATGGAGAAATTTATGGTACAATTTTTGAATTTCAGACATTGAGGGTCATACAGCAAAGAAAAACAGTAATATTGATATTGTCAACAAACAACATGATGATAAAACTAACGGTAAAGTCAGGAATGGTGGTGCACAGCTTTAATCTCACCACTCAGGAGGATACTGTGAGTTCAAGATCAGCTGATGCTACATAATTCAAGGCTACCCTGGACTAGACAGAAAAACCTTGTCTCAAAACAAACAAATAAAAAGACTGATACAAATGAAGCCATAGATGGCCACATTTTATAACAAAATGAAAGGCTGAGTAGATGTTGTTGACAAGTTTTGTCACTGAAACACAAAGTGTTGGCCAATGGTTGTGTTTCACTGACTCCTAAACATGTCAGGCGTAACAGAAATTGATAAATAATCAATTACAACAGGAAGAATTTTATGTATATGCTCCAAGAATTCCACAAAATTAAAAAAAAAAAGAATTTTGTGAACAGGTAGGTGAAACATCACAAGAACCTCCAAAGGAAGCAAGGCGACCAGTGAGATGCCAAGCACCTCCCACCACTGAACACAGGAAAACACATTGGAATGCTGTCAGGGCAGGCTAGACCTGTGCTCCAGACATGCTGTGGTCACAGTGAAGAGTGCTGTAGATAGTTCTTTGGCAGAGTTCTGTTTGTATTTTCATCAAGACCACATAGGAATTTATTTCTATTGTTACTTTTTAGATCTTCTTAAGCAGATAAAAGTGGATCTTGAAAATCATTGATATGGGAGCTGAGGCTTCACAAAGTGAGTTCCAGTGCACCAGCTAGGGCCGGGAGAGAGTTTAAGACCATAATTCCCAGCGGTTAAGTGCCTACCCAGCTTCCAGACACACTGGATTAAACTTCAGAGGTTTCTCCAGCTCCACTAGACCATGACCAGTGACCTACATTCAATCAGGGGAGCTGAGGGCATGTGAGGTGAGCTCCAATGCATTGGTGCTAGCCTGGGGAGAGCTTTGGACCATCACCCTCAGTGGCTAGGAGCCCACCAAGTTTCCTGGGACAGTGGAGGTGGCTTGGGAGGTCCTGTGGGCCGGACTGGACGATGCTCAGGAACCTCCATTCAGTCCCAGGAGCTGAGGGCATAGGAGGCAATTTTGAACACACCCAGGAGAAGCTTTGGAACATCACTTGAAACATGGAAATATAGGAAAATGACAAAATGAAAGAACAAAATGCAATCTCAAATCTCCAGCCAATCCCAAGAAAGCCTAGCAGCCATGTACATAGAAGAAAATATATGCCATACACCTGAAATACATGAAATAATAGCAACTGAAATAAAAAACTGCAGGAAACTTTAAAGGAATTCAAATTAGAAATAAACTCCAAGATAAAAGAAGAAATGATAAATAATGAAAGAAATGCTGAACACATTTAAGAAGACACAGTTTAAAAATTAGAGGAACAATGCAAAAAGATAGAATCCCTGATGAACAATATAAAAAACAAACAGAATACATGCAGCAGATTCAAAGAGATATACAGGAAAACTAATTCCATTGAAAGTTGTCAAAACCGCCTCAATGAAAGTGAAGATAGAGTTAAAGACCTTGAAGACAAGATTGCAGCCAGTGAACAGGAAAGGAAAGATCTTTTAAAAATAACAAGGAATCAGGAAATAACAATTCAACAGCTGCAAGATGATGCAAAGAAAAACAATGTAAGATTGATAGGGATAAATGAAAAAGAAGGGGACAACACAAAGGATATCAAGATGCTATTTACAGAAGTAATAGCTGAAAATTTCCCAAACATGAGAATGGAAACTGACATTTGGATTAGTGGAGCGTATAGAACCCCAAATAGCCATAACCAAAATAAAACTACACCCAGACATATAATAATCACCATCCCAGAAACCCAAAGTAAGAAGAGAATATTAAAAGCTGTTAGAGAGAAAAGACAGTCACCTATAAAGGAAAACCTATCAGAATCATGGAAGATTTCTCAACACAATGAGGTCAAGAAGAACATGGAGCAAAGTATTTCAGATCCTAAAGGAAAACAACTTCCAACCCAGACTAATGTACCTTGAAAAATTGTTCTTCAAAATGGATGGAGAAACAAGATACTTCCATGACAAGGAACAGCTGAAGAATTTCATGATCACCAAACCAACCATGCAAAGAATACTGAAAGACATTCTAGATACACATAGGAAAAAAACACTAAGCAAGGCAGAAAAACAGAATGAAAAGGTAAAGATACAACAGCAGAAAGGTAACATGTCAATAATAAACCAATACATAACAGTTATAACCATTAATAAATGGTCTCAATTACCAATTAAAAGAAATAGACTGGCAGAATGAATCAAGAAACAATATCCAACCACATGCTGTCTTCAAGAAACACATCTAACCCAAAAGGAAACTCATAAACTGAAAATCAAAGGCAGAAAACAATATATCATGCAACAGGACCCCCCCCAAAAGGGGAGGTAGCTATTCTGTTGGCAGACAATGTGAATGGCAAACCAAGAATGATTCAATGAAGTAAAGAAGGTCATTATATATTAGTTAGGGAAAAACTTAAAGAGGAACAGATAAATATCTCAAATATATATGCACCAACTCCCAGAGCACCCAGTTATATAAAACAAGTATTAACAGAAATGAAAAACCAAATTATCAGTAACACAACTATAATAGGAGACCTTAACACACAATTGACATAAAGGGACAGCTCAACCAGACAGAAAATCAGCTAGGAAACAACATCACACCTGTGAACAAATGGACTTCATAGACTTATACAGAGCATTTCATCCAACAACATCAGAATATACATTCTCTGCAGTACATGGAACATTCTGTAAAATAGACCATATATTAACCCCCAAATTATATTTAAGCAAATGGAAAAGAATTGAAAGTATCCCATGCACGTTATTGGATCATAGCTCCGTGATACTAGAAATTATATATAAAAGGATTTGCAGAAACCACACAAACACATGGAAATTGAGTAATACACTCTTGAGCAATCAGTGGATCACAGAGGAAATTAAAGAAGAAATTAAAAAAATGCCTACAAGCAAATGAAAGTACAAATATAACTTACTGGAATCTGTGGGATGCAATGAAAGACATCTTCAGAGGAAAATTTATTGCACTGAGTTCCCACATCAGGAAAACAGAACGAACACAAGTAAACAACATGATGCTACACCTCAGACATCTAGAAAAAGAAGAGCAAGTCAAGCTCAAAGCCAAAATAAGGGAAGAAATTATAAAAATCAGAGCAGAAATTAATGCAATAGAGACTAAGAAAACAGTTCTTTGAAAAATAAATAAAATTGATAAGCCCCTAGCCAACCTTATTAAAAAAAGAAAGAAGAGGAGGAGCTGGGCAGATCTGGGGTGCCCTCACTGGCCTCTCTGCGTATCTGGAGGACTCTGGATTTCTGCGCCCAGACTGCTGGAGTTCCCTCAGGCTTCCAGGTGCAGTGAAGGAGAGAGGTGGGTTTAAGGCTTCCACATCAGCCTCCCCATTCCCGGCTTCATTTGGAGACCTGCTGAGCTCCCGATAGGTGGGCTGGCCCACACTACCAGCCTAGCCCAGCCTGTTTAGCTGCCGCGCCTGGCCACAGGTCTGCAGAGGAGGAGCTGGGCAGATCTGGGGTGCCCTCACTGGCCTCTCTGCGTGTCTGGAGGACTCTGGATTTCTGCGCCCAGACTGCTGGAGTTCCCTCAGGCTTCCAGGTGCAGTGAAGGAGAGAGGTGGGTTTAAGGCTTCCACATCAGCCTCCCCATTCCCGGCTTCATTTGGAGACCTGCTGAGCTCCCGATAGGTGGGCTGGCCCACACTACCAGCCTAGCCCAGCCTGTTTAGCTGCCGCGCCTGGCCACAGGTCTGCAGAGGAGGAGCTGGGCAGATCTGGGGTGCCCTCACTGGCCTCTCTGCGTGTCTGGAGGACTGTGGATATCTCTGCAACCAGGGAGGGTCCACAGGTTCCTGAAGCACTGCGGCCTGTGGTGAGTACCCTAACCCGGCTGCGATTGAAGAACTGTGGAGCTTCCAAGGGGCAGGTGGGCGCACAGTGTCCCTGAGGCCCAGCTTGTCTGGAACTGCGGAGTTCTGAGCAGGCAGAGGAGGGCCACTGGTTCTGTAGGCCTAATGGCTTGGAGTAGCGCGGCGCCAGAGTCCCAGTAGCTCCAAACATAGAAGGGGATTTTCAACAGATCCTGAGGAAGCTTTCAAGTAACACTTGAAACACAGAAATATAGGAAAATGACAAAACGAAAGACCAAATTACAACCTCAAACCTCCAGCCCATCTCAAGAAACCCTAGGAGCGATGTATATAGAAGAAAATATATCCCATCCACCTCATATATCGGACACAATAGCCACTGAAATTGACAAGCAACTCCAGGAAGCTTTAAAGAAATTCAAACTCGAAATAATCTCCCAGATAAAAGAAGAAATGATAAAAGAAATGAAAGAGATTCTAAATATATCTAAAGAAAACACAGATAAAAAATTGGAGGAACTAAACAAAAAGATAGAGTCCCTAGACGAGCAATATAAGAAACAAACAGAATACATAATGCAGATGCACAGAGATATACAGGAAATAAAAAACTCCACTGAAAGTTGTAAAAACCGCCTTAATGAAAGTGAAGATAGAATTTCAGACCTTGAAGACAGGATTGCAGCTAGTGAACAGGAAAGGAAAGATCTTTTGAAAATAACAAGGAACCAGGAAACAACAATTCAACAACTGCAAGACGATGCAAAGAAGAATAACATAAGAATGATAGGGATTAATGAAAGAGAGGGAGACAACATGAAGGATGTCAGGAGGATATTTAGAGAAGTAATAGCTGAAAATTTCCCAAGCATGAGATCAGAAACTGACATCAGGATCAGTGAAGCATATAGAACTCCAAACAGTCATAACCAAAATAAAACTACACCCAGACATATAATAGTCACCATCCCAGAAATCCAACACAAGAATAGATTATTAAAAGCTGTCAGAGAGAAAAGACAAATCACTTATAAAGGAAAACCTATCAGAATCACAGCAGACTTCTCAGCACAAACGATAAAGTCAAGAAGAGCATGGAGTGAAGTATTCCAGATCCTAAAGCAAAATGATTTCCAACCAAGACTGATATATCCTGCAAAACTATCATTCAAAATAGATGGTGCAATACGATACTTCCATGACAAAGAACAGCTGAAGAACTTCATGAACACCAAACCAACCCTGCAAAAAATATTGAAAGACAGTTTAGATACACAAAGGAAAAAACCACTAAGCAAAGCAAATAATTAAACAGAACCGAAAGATAAAGATGCAACAGCAGAGAGATAACATTCCTACAATTAACCAGCATTTAACAGTAATAACCATTAATGTAAATGGTCTCAATGCACCAATCAAAAGAAACAGACTAGCAGAATGGATCAAGAAACAAAATCCAACCATATGCTGTTTACAGGAAACCCATCTAACCCAGAAAGATACTCACAGACTGAAAGTCAAAGGATGGAAAACAATTCTTCATGCAGCAGGAATCCAAAAAAAGGCAGGAGTAGCCATTCTGTTTGCAGACAACGTGAACTTTAAACCAACAATGACCATAAAGGACAAAGAAGGTCACTACATACTCGTAAGGGGAAAACTCCAAGAGGAAGAGATAACTATCTTAAATATATACGCACCAAACTCCAGAGCACCCAGTTATATAAAACAATTATTAACAGAAATGAAAACTCAAATTATCAGTAACACAATTGTAACAGGAGACCTTAATACACCACTGACACCAAGGGACAGATCAACCAGACAGAAAATGAGCAAAGAAATAACAGAACTGAATCACACCTGTGAACAAATGGGTTTGATAGATATATACAGAATGTTCCACCCAACAACATCAGAATACACATTCTTCTCAGCAGTACATGGATCATTTTCTAAAATAGACCATATATTAGCTCACAGAACATATTTAAGCAAATGCAAAAGAGTTGAAATCATCCCTTGCATATTATCGGATCATAGCGCTCTGAAATTAGAAATTAATGACAAAGGATACTGCAAAAATTCCGCAAACACATGGAAACTAAATAACACACTCTTGAGTAATCAGTGGGTCACAGAAGAAATTAAAGAAGAAATTAAACAATACCTAAAAGAAAATGAAAATGCAGATACAACTTACCGGAATCTGTGGGATGCAATGAAAGCCGTTCTGAGAGGAAAATTTATTGCACTGAGTTCCCACATCAGGAAAACAGAACAAATACAAGTAAATAACTTGATGCTACACCTCAAACAGCTAGAAAAGGAAGAGCAAGTCAAGCCCAAAGCCAAAAGAAGAGAGGAAATTATAAGAATCAGAGCAGAAATCAATGCAATAGAGACTAAGAAAACAATCCAAAGAATCAACGAATCAAAGAGTTGGTTCTTTGAAAGAAAAAATAAAATCGATAAGCCCCTAGCCAACCTTATTAAAAAAAGGAAAGAAAAAGCTCAAATTCATGCAATAAGAAATGAAAAAGGAGAAATCACTACAGACCCAATAGAAATACAGAGGATCATCAACACCTATTTCGAAAACCTCTACTCTCAAAAGTTTGATAACACAGAAGAAATAGACAGATTCTTAGAAGCATATGAAGTACCAAAGCTAGATCAAGAGG
This sequence comes from Cavia porcellus, assembly GCF_034190915.1. Classification (NCBI taxonomy): domain Eukaryota; kingdom Metazoa; phylum Chordata; class Mammalia; order Rodentia; family Caviidae; genus Cavia; species Cavia porcellus. The sequence continues at coordinate 4,653,639 of NW_026947493.1, forward strand.
ATATAAAACTGTTGAATAACCCAATCTCTGCTAATGAAATTGAGAATGTAATTGGGTCCTTGCCCACCAAGAAGAGCCCAGGCCCAGATGGATTCACTGCAGAATTCTACAAGAAATATAAAGAAGACCTAATGCCGACACTCCTCAAACTATTCAATGAAATTGAAAGGGAAGCAATCCTTCCTAAGTCATTCCTGGAAGCAAATATTACTCTAGCACCAAAACCTGAGAAAGACCCAACTATAAAAGAGAACTATAGACCGATCTCCCTAATGAACACAGATGCAAAAATCCTCAATAAAATATTGGCAAATAGGATCCAGCAAATCATCAAGAAGATTATACACCATGACCAGGTGGGATTCATCCCAGGAATGCAAGGATGGTTCAACATACGCAAATCAATAAATGTAATCCACCATATCAATAAAGCCAAAAATAAGAATCACATGATCATCTCTATAGATGCAGAAAAAGCCTTCGATAAGGTCCAACACTTATTCATGATAAGAACTTTATAGAAAATTGGAATAAATGGTCTTTACCTCAATATAATAAAGGCCATTTATGACAAACCAACAGCCAGCATCATACTAAATGGCCAAAAATTGAAAGCCTTTACTTTAAAATCGGGTACAAGACAAGGATGTCCTTTATCACCACTCCTATTTAATATAGTACTGGAAGTACTAGCCAGAGCAATTAGGCAAGAAAGAGAAATAAAAGGGGTAAAGATAGGAAAAGAAGAAGTTAAATTATCATTGTTTGCAGATGACATGATACTCTACATAGAAGACCCCCTAAACTCCATTGAAATACTCTTAGATACAATAAATAAATTCAGTAATGTGGCTGGATACAAAATCAATACTCAGAAATCAATAGCATTCCTATACACGAACAACAAAATTACAGAGAGGGAAATAAGAGAAACTGGACTATTCACATTAGCAAGCAAAAAAATGAAATATTTAGGAATTACTCTTACGAAAGAAGTGAAAGACTTATACAGTGAAAATTATAATACACTGAAAAAGGAAATTGAAGATGATCTCAGAAAATGGAAAGACATCCCTTGCTCATGGATAGGAAGAACAAACATTGTGAAAATGGCCATTCTCCCAAAACTGTTATACAGATTCAATGCAATCCCAATAGAAATACCATCAACATACCTTATAGATCTAGAGAAACCACTCCTAAATTTCATCTGGAACCAGAAGAGACCTAGAATCGCAAAGGCAATTCTAAGCAGCAAAGACAAAGCAGGAGGCATCACAATCCCTGACTTGAAGTTATACTACAAAGCAACAGTAGTAAAATCAACATGGTATTGGAATCAAAACAGAGCTGAAGATCAGTGGAATAGATTAGAAGATACAACCACAACTACGAACACACTCAACCACCTTATTTTTGATAAAGGAGCCAAGCAGGTTCACTGGAAGAACGACAGTCTCTTTAATAAATGGTGCTGGAAAAACTGGCTCTCCATTTGCCGAAAACTAAAGCTAGACCCATGTCTATCACCATGTACTAAATTAAAATCTAAATGGGTCAAAGATCTGAATATTAAAACAGAAACACTAAATCTATTGGAAGACAAAATAGGTAGAAACCTTGGAGACATAGGAGTAGGTAAAGAATTCATGAACAGGACTCAAACCGCACGGGAAATACTTCCCAGAATCAATAACTGGGACCACTTCTTATTAAAAAGTTTCTGCATGTCAAAAGAAATCTCCAGCATAGTGAAAAGAAAACCCACAAACTGGGAAAAGATTTTAGTGAACTCTCTCTCAGACAAGGGCCTCTTGTCTAAAACATATAAAGAATTAAAGAAACTCAGACCTCCGAAATTCAAAGATCCAATCCAAAAATGGGCATCTGAGATGAATATGCAATTCTCAGATGAAGAAATGCAAATGGCAAATAAATACATGAAAAAATGCTCATCATCATTGGTCATTAGAGAAATGCAAATTAAAACCACACTGAGATACCATCTCACTCCTGAAAGAATGGCCAGGATCAAGAAAACCGACAACAAATGCTGGAGAGGCTGTGGGGAAAAAGGAACTCTCCTGCACTGCTGGTGGGAGTGTAGACTGGTACAGCCTTTGTGGAGATCTGTCTGGAGATTTCTCAAAAAGTTGGGACTGGAAATCCCATTTATCCCAGCTATTCCACTTCTAGGCATATTCCCAGAAGAACTGAAAGCATCATACCACAGTGATATATGTGCACCTATGTTTATAGCAGCACAATTTGTAATCGCCAGATCTTGGAAACAACCCAAGTGCCCATCAACTGAGGAATGGATAAAAAAGTTGTGGTATTTCTATACAATGGAGTATTATTCAGCTATAAAGAAGGATCACATTGAGATATTTATCAATAAATGGGCACAGCTTGAGACCATACTCATAAGTGAAATAAACCAATCTCGCATGTGTGAATACCGAATAGTTTCCCTAATGTAAGTAATGATTCAAATATATAAAAATATTTGGTAATCATGATTCCCCATTAGGTGGCCTTGAAGCCTTATAAAGTTTTCACTCATTAATTAGAAAGGCTTTATTCTGGGCTTCTTGATATGAAAATATTTGAAGCTAGAGTATATGAAGTTTTACCCAAATATTTCAAGGAAAAAGACACTATGGTAACTACTATTAAGTCAGGTTATAAGGTGGTGAAGTACTAGGTTATTGAAACAGTCATGCTGTGACCTCTATTGTTATATTGTTATGTCCTGTTTTATCTCAATCTCCCCCTTATTGTTTCAAAAAAAATTATTTAGTCATTTCTTATGTTTGTCTTAATTAAAGAAAAAATTCAAAAAAATTAGGATATATAAATAGTAACTCTTTTCGATTTCCTATTAACTTGTTTTGAAGTCCTGTAGTACTCCCATGATCTTGTTTTGACTGATTAGACTCTGTTCCATTCTATATGATAGTATCAAGTTTGAAGACATAGGCAACTACTTTGAAGACAATAAGATTCACTAAGATACCCATTCTGGTTTGACTATTGTCTTCTTTGAAAGTCCTGTAATGTTTACAATGCCTAAGTTTTATTGGTCTTGTTCTCTACTGTTTTGTCCAACTTTATAATATCTAATAAGATAGACAATTCTTTTTAAGGAAACAAGGGACAACGTTGATAACCATTGTTGATAAACTTGTACTCTGTTCTACACCATGTGCTACGTCTATCCTTGGTATTAACTGACAGCTTTGTTTTGCCATATTTGACTGTATTCTTCCCCCCCCCCCCAAAGAAAGTAATAAGCACTAAGGAGTAATAAAATCCAAGATGTGTAAATTTTGTTGTAAAAAAGAGAGGGAAAAAAAAAAAAGAAACGGAGCTCTAACGGATATAACAGCAAGTGTGTTTGGGGGTGTTAAATAGCTGACTTTATCAATGTTTTTGGAACATTGAACACAGCTGTTTGCAGTCTCCCTGTTTGAATGTCCACCTTGTGTTCTTTGATACTGTGATTTGAGGAACTATTTTCAAGAAAATAGTGTGTAATCTACTAGCAGGTAATTTCTTACTGTTATGGTTTTTTGTTTTGTTTTGTTTTGTTTTGTTTTGTTTTGTTTTGTTTTGTTTTGTAGTTCTGTATTGAGTGTACCCTTACGCCGCTTTGGTTTGTTTTGTGTTTTTCTCTTTTTCCTCTTAAATAAAAAAAAAAAAAAAAGAAAGAAAAAGCTCAAATTCATGCATTAAGGAATGAAAAAGGTGAAAGCCCTACAGACTCTGTAGAAATACAAAAGATCATCAACACCTATTTCAAAAACTGCTAATCTCATACATTAATGCAGAAGAAATGGACGGATTCCTAGAAATATATGAAGCACAAAAGCTGGGTCAAAGAGATGTAAAACTGCTGAATAATTCAATTTCTATTGATTAAATTGAAAATGTAATTAAGTTCTTACCTACAAATAAGAGCCCAGGCCCAGACAGATTCAATGTGGAATTCTACAAGAAATACAAAGAAGACTGAATGCCAACACTCTTCAAACTCTTCAATGAAATTGAAAGGGAAGCAATTCTTCCTAAGTCATTCCTGGAAGCAAATATTACTCTAGTACCAAAACCTGAGAAAGACTCAACTAAAAGAGAGAATTACAGGCCAATCTCCCTAACGAACATAAATGCAAATATCCTCAATAAAATATTGGCAAACAGCATGCAGCAAATCATCAAGAAGATTATACATACACCACGACTAAGTGGGATTCATCCCAGGGTGCAGGGATGGTCCCACAAACAACAAATGTAATCCACCATATCAATAGAGCCAAAAGTAAGAATCATGTGATCATTTCTATAGATGCAGAAAAAGCTTTTGATAAGGTCCAACACTATTCATGATAAGACCCTTACAGAAAATTAGAAAAGATGATCTTTACCTCAATATGATAAAGGCCATTTATGACAAACCATCAGCCAGCATCATATTAAATGGCCAAAAACGGAAGGCCTTTACCTTAAATTCAGGCACAAGATGGGGATGTCCCTTATCATCGCTCCTATTCAACATAGTACCGGAAATACTAACCAGAGCAATTAGACAAAAGAGAGGAATAAAAGGGGTAAAGATAGGAAAAGAGGAACTTAAATTATCATTATTTGCAGGTCATATGATACTGTACGTAGAAAACCACCAAAACTCCTTTGAAAGACTCCGAGATATACTAAATAAATTCAGCAATGCAGCTGGATACAAATTCAATAGCATTCCTATAGCATTCCTATACACTAACAACAACATCCCTGAGAGAGAAATAAGAGAAGCCACATCCTTCACACTGGCATTCATAAAAATGAAATACTTAGGAATTAATCTCACAGAAGAAATAAAAGATCTATACAGGGAAAGTTATAACACCCTGAAAAAGAAATTGAAGAGGATCTCAGAAAATGAATAGACATTCCTTGTTCATGGATAGGAAGAATAAATATTTTGAAAATGCCCATTCTCCCAAAACTCTTAAACAGATTCAATCCAACTCCAATGAATATACCATCAATATACCTCATAAATCTAGAGAAATGACTCCTAAAATTCACATGGAACCAGAAGAGAACTAGAATAGCAAAGGCAATTCTCAGCAGCAAAGGCAAGACAGGAGGCATCACAATCCCTGACTTGAAGTTATACTATAAAACTATTGTAAAAAAATCAACATAGTACTGGAATAAAAACAAATCTGAATATCAATGGAATAGATTAGAAGATAAAACCACAATTACAAACACACTCAACTACCTTATCTTTGATAAAGGGGCCAAACTTTCACTGGAAGAACAATAGTCTTTTTGATAAATGGTGTTGGAAAAATTGGCTCTCTATATGCTGAAAACTAAAACTAGACCCATGCCTATCACCATCTAAACTAAAATCTAAATGGTTCAAAGATCTAAATATTAAAATAGAAACATTAAATCTGTTGGAAGACAAAGTAGGTAAAAATCTTGAAGACATAGGGATAGGTAGAGAGTTCATAAAGAGGAATGAAACCACATGAGAATCAATAACTTCACAGAATCAATAACTAGGATCATGTCTTATTAAAGACTTTCTGCATGTCGAGAGAAATATCTAGCACAGTGAAAAAAAAACACACACACACACAAACTGGGAAAAATATCTTAGTGAACTGTCCCTCAGACAAAGAACCTCTGTCTAAAACATATAAAGAATTTTTAAAAAGCCGGAACCCTGAAATTCAAAGGCCCAGTACAAAAATGGGCATCTGAGATAAATAAAGAGTTCTCAGATGAAGAAATACAAATGGCAAATAAATATATGAAAAAAATGTTCATCATCATTAGCCATTAGAGAAATGCATATTAAAACCACACTGAGATTCCATCTTACTCCAGAAAGAAAGGCCAGCTTCAAGAAAACTACCAACAATGAATGCTGGAGAGGCTGTGGGGAAAAAGGAACTCTTCTGTACTGTTTGTGGGTGTGCAGACTGGTGCAACCACTGTGGAGGTCATTTTGGAGATTCCTCAGAAAGCTGGGATTGGAAATCCCATTTCACCGAGCTATTCCACTTCTAGGCATATACCCAGAAGAACTGAAATCATCATACCACTATGATATATGTGCACTCATGCTTATAGCAGCACAATTTGTAATAGCCAGATCTTGGAAACAACCTAAGTGTCCATCAACTGAGGAATGGATAAAAAAGTTGTGGTATTTTTATAGAAGAGAGTACTACTCAGCTATAAAGAATGATCACATTTGGATATTTATAAAAAATTGATGCAATTGGAGATCATATTCATATGTGAAATAAATCAAACTCACACGTATAAATATCATATAGTCTCCCTAGTGTTAGAAATGGTAAGAGTATGTAAGAGTTTACGGTAATCATGATTCCTCATGACATTGCTTTGATGCCTCATAATCTTTTCATTCATTAGTTGGAATTGTTTTGTTTTGTTTTGTTTGATTGTATCATCTGTGATGGTATGAACAGCTATTTTGAAGAAAACAACACATTATGGCAGCCACTGCTGATTTAATATCATCTTGCTTTGAAGTCCTAGCATGCTTTTGTTTTTCTGTTTCCATTGGTTCTATCATATTGTGTCTTATTGAATTTTAATATGTGATAGTACAAACAAATTTCATATGGAAAATGAGATAACATAGCAGCCATTGTTCATTTTCTGTTATTTGGCTCTGAATGCCCTGTTATACTTTTATTCCCTTGAATGGTTTTACACTATTTTGTTATGTTTGATACTATTGTATGTGAAGATATTCTCAATATTTCAAAGAAAGAGACATTATGGCAGCTACTGTTAATATCCGGTTTTCTTATTGGAAGTGCTGTGTTCCTTACATTTTTCTATTCTGATATGCTTTGTTCTGTCCTTTTTTGTCTTAATCTCTTTAAAGAAGAAAATGAAAAGAAAATCATTGATGTGTATTCTACACATTCATTCCATATTAAAAATTTATTACTTTATTTTCCAGTTTAGTACACATGTTAAACAGAATAAGGTTCATAAATTAAAATTAATAATTCATCAATTGAAATACTTTTAAAATTAATTGTGGGTATTACACATTACCCACAATGGGCCTTAAAAGAAATTTACCATGATGCCCCCCTAACAATCCCAGTTCTTTCACTGAATAACATGCAATAGTAGGCAAGCGATTTCACTGTTTTGGGCTTCTAATTCCTTCCCTGCAAAATGATGATACTGATATAGTAACCACAATAATAAACAGTAATCATATATCATGATCACTAAATGTTATTAGAGTAAACATCTGAGATTCTAAACAGCATATAGTACTAAATTACATATGAACCCAAAGAGTTAGTGTATTCTAAGACTGTTCTAAAACCCTAGTTAATCTCCTATGAGTAACTTTTCCACTGATAGGAATAACCTGAATAATAAAAAAGTTGAAATGCATGATATACATTATACGTGATTTTTTATTTTGGTTTTTACTTTAGTAATTATTATTGTCATATTTTATCCTCAATTTTATAATTTACTAAAGTGCTTTTTGTAGGCTTTTTCTTCTTATGCCCCAGGGAATCTTCTTTTAACATAAATCCTCTTCAGAAATAAGTAAAGTCTATTGTCTACACAGCTTTCATCATCAAGGAATTCAAACAAACACATATTTATTATTTATATCCTGGCCTGAATGGAATTTATCTGAATCTATAAAAGCATTTTTAAGTAGGCATATGTGAAAGTTCTTAAGCCACTTCAAATGAGCTGCCCAAACTGCCAACACGTGACACAGAAACTGTGGCTCGAATCCACAGGGCACCATCCACCCTCCTTTACTCTCCTCCCAAATCCCTGCTCTCTCTGAACCACATAAGGCAACAGTTATTTCAGAGCAAGGTCTTCCACCAGCTACATCAGGGGAGTCTGCATAGCTACACACTCGTTTCCATACCCACTGGATTTACAAAGAGCAGAGTACACCAGAAGATCAATGCAGCAAGGAAGATTTTTTTTTTTTAAAGTCTGGGACTTTCAATCTAGAAAACAAGCATTGCTAAATACAATTATCTTAAAATTGGAGATTGTAGGATTACTAAAGTATATGAGCCTTAAATTAGGAAAATCAAATCAGATCTCTGCAGATTACAAGGGTGGTCCAACTCCTCAAGGTATCAGGTGGTAGTGTCCAGAGCAGTGCCTATAAACCATCAAAAAAGGCATTCAGTCTTCAAGGATAGGAAGGAAATTACCTTGACCAAATGGAATCTATATGAAAATTCATAGAACTCCTCTAAGCTAACATGTAAGAGATCTGTGTTCATACACTGTGTTTGAAAGCCAGGTGCTTAGTAATGAGGATATTTGTAAGTACTCATTTTATGGGAAAGACAAAAATGGAGAAGACATATAAGTTTTCTGCTCCAACTGCTTTCTCAGTTCACAGAGAGTGTTCTGGGCTCAGTCAGGGTTCTGGAGGAAGGACAGGTGTGGGGTGCTGGATAGAGCACAGGCTCAGAGTTGGATGATGAGACTCAGGCAAAGGATGAGCTGTCACAAGTCCACAGGAAAGGCACTCTGCCTTTTACTACTTTAGGAATTTTCTCACTACTGTATTTCAACAGCTATAAATAAATGTAACAAAGAAGAAAATCAAGCAAAACATCTAAACATAGGCCATCTGAATATAAGTCAACTGAACTGCTGGAAAAATATTTGAATAAAAAAGTTTGGAAAGCTGAAGAGACAAAAATCCAGATACAAAAATTTACGGCTTTAAAACATATGCTTTCCCATGTGGAGAATAAATATAAATTAAAAATTAGAACCTACATCCTCCCTGTTAAAATAAAGTAAGAGTGCTCTTTCTTTGCTCTCCTTTTCCTCAAAGCATTCACGTTAGGACACTTACTACTGTAAGGATTTTCTCCTCCTTTTGAAGTCTGGAATGTGTCACTAAAGGGCTCAGGAATTTACTTTGAAATGGAAACTTCCATGGAGACAGCACTTCTGTCTCATATTTCTTTGGGAGAATGAGAGCCCATCAAGGAGTATGTTACTCTATGCCACAAAACTGTTGCCTGTTATAAAAAGAATGTGTTGTTCCTCTGGATAAAGTTAACTAGCTAATTCAGATAGTCACCCAAAATACTAGGGAAAGTAAGAATAATCCATGGGTGACATCATGTGTGAATACTGTCAGAATTCTCTTACTTGGGGCTTAGTTTTGAGAATATGAACCCATACTAGCCCTGGCTATAAAAAACAGTGAGATTTCTTTTTCATTTTGCAGCCTCTTTGGGTTCCCTGTTTCATGCATCACATTCTGAGATAATGTGCATTCAATTCTGTGTTTATTTCCCATTCTGTCTTTTTAGAGAAGATTTTTGGTTGGGTGAAGATTTTGGTTTACATTATATTTCCCCAATTCCCTTTTAAACCAGTGCTCACCTATGCTGTTAACATCCTGCCCATATACCTGACATTACTATCTCCAGTCCACTGGGATGTATTTGTCTTTTTTGCCTGAGGGTTTGCTCTGGCCTGGGGGTAACTCTGCCCATGCACACAGACAGAAGCACCTGTCTTCCCAAAGCTCAGGCACTGGGGAGAGATAGGGAGGTGCTGGCTATAAATACCTGAGGTTTAACTTGCTCAGTCCCCAGGTGGGCTCACCTGGTCTCCCTTCTTAGAATTCCCTAGGAGGGTAAATTCCAGTGGTCTCCAGCTTTAACTTGTTGAAGAATACATCTAGTCTGGGCTTTGCTTACTTTCTCATTTCCTTACTCTTTTACTTGAGCTATTAACTCCTTCCAAATAAACTTAAACCCTAGTAAATCTCAGAGCAACACCACTCCTTACTTAGTGTTTCATACTGTTTTCTGCGGAACTCAAACCAAAGCAGTTCAGGAGATCTATTAAGTAGAGGAGGACTGAAGTAAGGATGTCTCACCAGAAAGATTAAATGCAAAAAGCATTTGATGAATAAACAAAATTAAAAATGGAAATAGGAGAGATGTGGAAGATATATTTAGTAAAAGCTACTACATAAATACTAGGAATTCCACAATGGAAAAACAAAACACCAGGAAAACCAAACATAAATAAGAAACCTGATGGAAGAGGAAAATGTCTACAATAAAGTATACCTTCCTAAAATTTCTGAACATGAACTAAGCCAAGGAAGCAAACAGAAAACTCATACAAACTTTTAAAACAAAACTTACAAAGCAAAAATAAATGATTTGCATTGAACTTCTCATCTAAGCATTTCAGAATTCAGAAGTAATAGCAACATATTAAGTAGTTACTGGGTCCTGTGCTTCCTGCTTTGCACTTGAAATTTTACTTCTTGCTCCAGAAATGGTCCTAGCCTTTGACAACCTTTCTCAAGAACTGAGATCTGTCTGACTCCTCAGTTCCAAAGCCAGGGGTCCTCATTATATAATAATATTATATTACATGTCCCATTATAAAGTTTGACATTGTTTATGCTCTTCCAAAAGTAGAATGCTAAGGCTAACTGGAATGAAGTCCAGCAATGTATTTTCACTAATTCAAAGAGACAAGTCCTACTTCCAACAAGGCCCAGTAACCTGAAATGAATGACGGTTGAATACCCTTTTTGTATAAGCCATAAGTGGTGGTACAGGCCTATAGTCCCTGCCCTTGGGAGGCTAAGGTAGGAGGATTTCAAGCCTGGCAACTGAAGCAGCAAGGAAAATAAAAGATGTGCATCAAATACATAGGTAAAAGTACAAAATACTTTGCAATCACTTTTCTTAGCATGCTGATTCTTAGGGCAGTGGATCCTATATTTCAAGAGGTGGCATCCTCAGGGAATGAAGAAATCTGGAACAGGCATTTTATGAGTCTCCAATTGGACCCAGGAAAAAGTTGTGCTGAGGAGAAACCATGACCAGTGAAGAAGTTAAGATGGTCAGTGAGCAGGGGAAAGTGTTGGGGAAAGGACCATAAGTCATGGGAGTTGGAGAAATGACCTACCTGCTGCCTTTCTGTAGAGATAATGGCTGTTTTCCCTGGGAAAGAAACACTATGTACAGACAGCCTTGAGCACGCTGTGACACTGTAGTCAGTTTGGGTCAGACCCAAGACACTCTGCTTTAAGCCACTTCTATTGGACCAGTGTACTTACAAACTACCACTGGGGGCAGTGCTGGCATTTTCTTTGTCATCTGCCACAGGTATCACTCACACAAGATCCTTCCCCAGAGGATTCCCTTTTATCTTTTTGCTGTCTGCTGCTGTGTGGTACTACACTATTGGACTGTACTCATACGTGCTGTGCTTTTATAATAGATTTATTCTCAATTACAAAGGGGGATCTAGGAAAGAAATTTTTGTCTAACCTGATAGACAGTGCCAGAATTGCCTCTGAGCCCAATGATGCACAAAGGGCAAGTCTGCACAGTCAACCAATAACAGAAAAGCAAATATGGCAAATCCCACTTGGCACAGGGCATATGCCTGGATCTGAAAGGAATCTGAGAAGAAGTGTATCTATTTCAGGAAGGATAACTTATGCAAACGGCCATGCTTGTGAAGGAGATGGGAGGATACCAAAACAGATCTGATTCAGGTACTGAAGTTGGGGTCACTCAGTCAGGGAGGGAAAACAACAGCAAACAGAACAGAACAGAACACTACAAAGGTCAGAAGAAGAAGGTTTTGCAGAGCTGTACAGATGCTGTCCACAAGGAAAGTGTTGGCTGCAGACAGCGTGATGTGATATGCAGTGCTTTCCTTTTAAGAAATGTGTTATACTGATTCTCAGGCAAGTAGACTAAGAAGCAGACACCATTAGGAATATAAAATGGCTAACCACTGACTAAAATATACCTGGTCCCAGTGTGAACAGGCTCCCACAGTTACAGTGGGAGTTCAAGGTCAATATATGCATCAGCAGAACACAGACAGCCACTTTTAGTTTTCTGAAAATTAAACTTGATCATGTTAGTTCCTGCTAACAGGACTGGGTTGATGTCTTATATACCTGAAATTCAGTAATCCCCATTTGACATTCCAAACCTTTATTACCTGACACAGGATCAGTTCACCCATTCATCTTCTGCTACCACTTTTGTAGATACCATTTTTGAATCACAAGAAAACGCTCACCAATCCCTGAAATCACCATCCTCTTCTAAGACCCTATGAACCTTTGTTCTTGCAAGGTTCAGAACAGGTCTACCGGGCTACGCTCCAGACTCAGCACTACAGAAAACATTGTTTCATAGTCCTACATGGAACACCTTCTAAATGAAGTTATATCACAGATATCTGACATTATGGTATCCACACTTTCTGCAGGCTGTGGCTTATATTCCCATGTATGTGTGTATAACTTGAGCAGAGCGGAGTATAATATACAGGCTATTTTGAGAGGATTATAGTATCTAAATACATGTCTATTAAGCTTTCAGTTATTTGGAAAACAAGTTTCCAGGGAAATAAGAAAGAACATAAGAATTTGGTCTTTTAAATAATATCTTACTGCCTGATCTTTCCATTTTCTACACTTTGTGCTGTTGTAACAAAAATACACATGGTAGTTTCTTAGAGGAAAGTTTCTGCTACACTCTTGTGAAATCAGAGAGGATATGTTTTTAAAGAAGCAAATTACTTGGGAAAGACTACAATTGTCTTAAGCAAATTTTATTTTATGAAGATGTTTTTTTCTAAGAAATTAATCTCTGTTTCCAATCAATGGATTGAAGGTTCTATAAGTGCTGAAAAATACAAGTGATGGGCTAGAGAAATTTGTGAGACCTCTGAGTGAGCACGTGGCAAACTTGCATTTGTAATTAAGCCAAGAGCCACCACTCCCAAAAGAGTGAATATGATGACACTGAAGCTGCTACCAAATTTCTGTTGGGCCAGAAAAGCTGAGGAACATTATCTGTAAGTCCATGCAATTGATATCTTTAAAAAAATCTGTAAGGAGGAACATGGGTGGAGACGTAAGGACTTGGATGGATGTGGGTTCCTTCTTGTGCTTTTTACTTCTTGGTAGTTTTTGTTGAATTTGGGCCAGAAGAACTTTTCCTCACTAACCTTGACAGGTATTGTTTTTAGGAATCTCCTGGAAGTCTTGCATCATCCCACACAGATGTTTGCACAGAGTTTATACTCTCTGACTCCTACTCCAAGAAGCAGAAACCTTTAGGCACTATAGCACAAAGGAAACAACAACCACATCAGCTTGAAGTAATGTAATTATCCTACAGCAGTAATGATCAGAGGGCTCATAAGAAAATCTTAACCTAGGCTGTCCGATGTTTGGCAGATCCTTTCTTCATCCAGGCCCTTCCTGACCACTGTGAGCCACAGTAAAGTGTGTGTCCATCCATACTGGCCAGCAGTGAACAATAAATAGAAAAACAGAGGTCAATGCAAAGGGATATTCCTGCACTCCATTCTTTCAATCCTGTAAAACTACGTTGTAGGACTTTTTGTTGTGAGATCAGTTGCTTGTTCTTGTTGCTAATTTATTAAAGTTATGAGGTGAAAAATGCACATATATTGACTATACACAATATCTTTGAGCTGTTCTGTGTATTTTCTCATTTTTAAGATTATTTAAAACTTACACTAGGTTAATGTTACTTGTGTTCTGACTTTTTAGGAAACAGGTTTCTTTGAATAACTCAGATGAAATTAGAAATAGATTAAATCATATATGCCATTCTGTGATAACTGTCAAGTTCACAACTGATAATCCTATTATATCCCATATCATAAAAACAGAGACTAAATTCAAGCCTGAGGCCAGACGCTGATCTGCAGTAGGATTTGCTATTTTCCTCACTGCTGGCTGCTCAGGGAATGAGCTAGCAGCAAGGCAACAGCCAGAGTGCATGAGGAACTCTCTGTGGAAAGCTAAATGTAGGTTATCGAATCTACTGTGCATTCCCTTCCCTGCTCACCATAGGAATGCTATAGAAGCCTTGTCCTAAAGAGGATTTCTACAAAGACAAGTAATCCAAGGGTATAGTCACTCCAGTCTTAAAAGATTTCATTTGGGATTTGAAGGATACTGGAATAGAGCTCACTTACAAGAACAAATTTTGGTAATAGCATGGATTGGCTGTAACTTTTATTTTAGAGCCCAATTTTGGTAAGAAGAAATTTAGTCATTTACTTAAAAATCTTCTATCATTATTCTTTTGACACAACCTACATTGGTGTGAAAAACAAGAAACTAGAAAGATCTAGATAGTGCTTGTTTTGGTTTACATCAGATTACCCCCCCACACCCCCAAGTCTCATGCAATCATGGACACAGCTCAATCTATCATTTGTGACCTATTCATTGTCTGGCACTGGGATTGGTGGTGTGAGTGCTATGCTTGCTCTGGGGTGGAGCCAGCATACAGTGTAACAGCAGGAAGAAGGCATGTCTTTCTCTTTTGAGGTACATGCTTTCTATTTGTGATGCCCATGAACAATGGCCCTACCACATCACCCTGCCTCTTGGAGCCAACTGAGGGATGGACTGAAACCTCAAACCTGTAAGAAATAAACTTTCCCTTCCCTAACTTTGGGTGTCAGGTATTTTGTCTCAACAATAAGAGACAAAATTAACTAACACAATGCTTTAAGTAGTTTCTAACATGCACCTTAATTTTAAGTGACATTATAATGTATAACTGCCTTGATGTGAAGACTCTGTGCTGAATTTTGAAGTGAAGCTTGAGTTCACAGAGTGTAGTGGTTAAAAGCATTGTAACAGCTTATATCTAGACATCCTCCAAAATCACATGTATTCACATAGGCTGGCTTCTAAGAGTGACTGGATCATGGGTATGCCCTGCCACATTAGTTCACTGATGGGATTAGCACAATTCTGGGAGCAGATGATGGATTTATTGAAGAGGTAAGACTCACCTTGGGTTTGAGTTGGAATAGGTGGTCTTTACCTCAATATGATAAAAACCATCTATGACAAACCAATAGTCAGCATCATATTAAATGGTCAAAAACTGAAAGCTTTCATTCTAAAACCAGGAACAAGATTAGGATGTCCATTATCACTACTAGTATTCAATATAGTGCTGGAAATACTAGCCAGAGTAAACAAGAGAGAAACAAAGAGAGTAAACTAGAGAGAAACAAAAGGAAAAACAATAGGAAAAGAAGTTAAATTACCATTATTTGAGGATGACATAATACTCTACAGAGAAGACCCTCAAAACTCCATTAAAATACTTCTAGGCATAATAATTTAATCCAGTAATGTAGCTGGATACAAAAACTCATAAATCAACAGCATTCCTCTACACAAACAACAAACTCACTGAAAAATAAGCCATACCCTTCACAATAGCATCCAAAAAATGAAATACTTAGGAATTAATCTAACAAAGGAAGTAAAACATCTATTCAGTGAAAATTACAGTACTCTGAAAAAAGAAATAGAAGACATCAGAAAATGGAAAGATGTTCCTTGTTCATAAATAGGAAGAACAAATATTGTGAAAATGGTCATTTTCCCAAAATTGTTATACAGATTTAATGCAATTCCTATGAAATTACCATTAGCACACTTCACAGATCCAGAGGAATCATTCCTAATATTCATCTAGAACCAGAAGAGCCTGGCAAAGGCAATACTGAGCAACAAAGACAAGGCAGGAAGCATCACAATCCTTGACTTGAAGTTATACTATGAAGCTACTGTGACAAATCAGCATGGTACTGGGATAAAAACAGACCTGAAGATCAATGGTAGATTAGAAAATACAATCACAACTACAAACACACTCAACCACCTTATCTTTGATAAAGGGGCAAAACAAGTTCATTGGAAGAAAGTCTCTTTAATAAGTGGTAATAGAAAAACTGGCTTTCCATATGCTTAGAACTAAAACTAGACCCATGCCTATCACTATGTACTAAACTAAAATCTAAATGGATCAAAGATCTATATATTAAAACATAAACACTTAATCTGCTAAGACAAAATATGTAGAAATCTTGAAGATATAGGGGTAAATGGAGAAATCATCAACTAAAATCAAGCCACATGGGAAATACTTCTGAGAATCAATAACTAAGATCTCTTCTTATTAAAAAGTTTTGAATGCCAAAAGAAATCTCCAACAGAGTAAAAAGAAAACCCACAAATTGGGAAAAATTTTTAGTTAACTGTCTCTCAGACAAAGGACTTCTGTTTATAACATATAAGGTATTTTAAAAAATCAGATCCCTGCAATTCAAAGATCCAATCCAAAAATGGGCACCTGAAATCAATAAACACTTTTCAGCTGAAGAAACCCAAATGGTAAATAAATATACGAAAAAATGTTCAGCCTAACTGGTCATTAGAGAAATGCAAATTAAAGCCACACTGAAATTCCATTTCATTGCAGAAAGAATGGCCAGGATAAAGAAAACTATCAACAGCAAATGCTAAAAGGGCTGTAGGAAGAAGGGAACTCTTTTGCACTGTTGGTGGGATTGTAGACTGGCGTAACTACTGCAGAAATCAGTGTGAAGATTCCCCAAAAAGCTGGTATTGGAAGTTCCATTTGACCTAGCTATCCACATCTGGGCCTATTCCCAGAGAACTAAAAACACCATACCACAATGATATATGTACTCCCATGTATATTGCAGTTTTTAATAGCCAAATCTTGGAAACAACCCTAAAAGCCTATCAACTGATGAATGGATTAAAAGATGTGGTATTTTTATACATTGGAGAACTACTCAGCTATAAAGAAGGATCACACTGAGGCTTTTAAAGGTAAGTGGATGCGACTTGAGACCACACTTACATGTGTAACTATCATATTGTCTCCCTAGTGAAATAAAGTGAAAGAATAAGATTCAAAGTCTTCAATAAATAATGTAAAAGTGTAAGAAACTGCTCCAATGCGAAAAAATTATGGAAAAGGAGAAAAGAAAGAGGGGAAAGAAAAAAGATATAAATGTGTATACATACATTTAAGATAACCAAGATAATTGTGGTACTAATTCTATTAGTTCTTGGAATAAAATAGTTAACATTCATAGGATTAGATCAATTTTTCACGTTTATAACTGGTAATGTGAGTACTCTTTTGAAGATAACCATGCAAAACAACAACTTCAGGTTTTTTTCTTACCACCTTGTTTTGAAAGACTATACTGTCATTGTTTTGGGCTCTTTGTTGTCTCTTTTGTTTCTTGTTTTTCTAGTAATTTGTTTTGTTTTTCCCTCTAATACAGAAACATGTATAGGCTTATACATGCCTAGAATTTTCTCTATAGAATTGACAAGAATTTATTTTATTACATGTAACGGTATCAACAGCTACTCTGAAGAAAATGAGACATTATGGTAGCTTTTGCTTATTTCCTATCATCTTGCTGTGAAGTCCAGTAATGCTTTTTAGTTTTTGTTTTGATTGATTTTAGTCTGTTTTGTATTACTTAATTTCAATATATATGAAGGTATGGACTGCTATTTTGAAGAAAACAAGAAACATTATAGGAGTCACTGTTGATTTTTCTATTGTCTGGTTTTGAAGGCCTGTAAAGCTTTCATTCTTTTTTTTTTTTTTGATGGTTTTGTACTATTTTTGCTTTGTTTGAATTTATTGTGTGCGAAGAAAACAAGAGACATTTTGGTAGCTACTGTTGATTTCCTGTTGTTTTGTTTTTGAAATCCTGTGTTGATTGCACTATTTTGTTCTGATCTACTTTGCTTTGCTTTGTTTCATTGTATTCTCCTTAAAATAAGAAAGAAAGAAAGAAAGAAAGAAAGAAAGAAAGAAAGAAAGAAAGAAAGAGAAAGAAGAAAGAAAGAAAGAAAGAAAGAAAGAAAGAAAGAAAGAAAGAAAGAAAGAAAGAAAGAAAGAGCAAGCAAGCCAGCTCAATCCTCTGGGAAAGATGCCCAGACCCCAATTCAACCAAAATCAACAGAGTTGTAGTCAACTCTGTCAAAGTAACTCAAGCATTTGAAGAAAGAGATAATTAATTTAAAAACCGAATTATAGCAATAAACTAAATAGTTTAATTATTATGTGTACAGTTCTTGAAAGGAATAATTTTCTTTTCAATGTATTTAAATTCAAAACCTGAATGGAGATATTGAAAATGTCAAAATATTCTGAAAGACTATCAGTGAGATAAAACATCCTTAAAGCAGTTTAACTTAGGCAATTTAAAGAGTGAAAAGCAACTGGTTTAATTCATTGAACAAGTATGTAAGCCATCTAGTAATCATCCTTCACTGGAAAAAGTTTATCCATAATGCACTAAGGTGATGTTTATTACACTCCTGAAAAATACTACTCCGGAATTTCTGGAAAGCATAGAATTCCCTTTAACAAAAACTAAGACTTGTTTTGGATTTACAGGGTTCATGTTTTTGTATTGAAATATTTAATTTCTTCTCTATCCTATGAAAAACCCAAGATTGATGGGATATCCCACAATAAAAAAATAATTTATTTACTGTTCTTTCTGTTTCAAAATCTTACTCTTAAATTAAAACATACATAAAAGTTCCAGAATACATTGTTTGGGTCTTCCTTTTTGGTATGTATTTTTAATTGGGGATGGAGGGTGAGCCCAGGGCCTCACAAAGTACTATGACTGACTACTTCACTTGAACTGATCTGCAAGGCAAGGCAAGACACAGCTTTCTTCTCCTTCCGACCACTGCAGTGACCAACATTCAACTCTAACTCATACATGATTGTGTGTTCACATGTGAATAACTCAGGAAAACACATATCCACATGTACACGTGTTGGAATTGTATATAAGCTGCTTTAAGATGAATTATATTTCAAAACTTTATTGCTTTTTATTTACATTTTCTTTGTTTTGAACTTCTTAGTATTATGCACTTACATGCTACTAAAATTCTTCATTGTACTAAGGAAAATTAAAGATTGATTTGATAGTACTGAACTACTTTAGGAATTGAAAACACCCTACTGATCTTAAAAGTGAACCTAGAAAGTGAATTGACTCATTTATATTACAAGAAATGTCTGATCACCACTTCCCACAGTTCAATTTTTGATGACATGTGATCACTAACTCCAGTCTAGACAAAAGCTTTCTCTAGTGACTCCTGAAGTTTTTGCAGGAATACATGCATCTGTCCTTCTATTAGCAAAGGGACAATTCAATTAAAGAAATTCTAAATCTAGATACCTTCTGAAATTGACATGTGTATTGCTACACGTGACAAAGTATACAAAAATTCATGAGATCAAGCATCTATATTAGGAACAAAAATGATACATAATTTTTAAAGGCATTTTCAGCGTTGTCCTTTCCTTTCTATACCAAAGCACATATTGCTTTTGTGAATTCAAAGGAATGACCTTTCTAAAGCCTCAAATTGGTCTATACAGTGCAAAAAAATTATAAATATTTTTAATATTTCCAAGATTACATTCATTTTAATCAATGTGTAAGTTAGGTGATATATCATTATCCTGGAGAGTTTTGGTAATTCTAGAACACACTGAATTTTAAATTCAATTAAAAATTAACAGTATGGAAGCTTCTCAAAAAACTACAAAAAGAATTACTGTATGATTCAGCAATCTCACTACTAGGTATATGTCTAAAGGAAATGATACTAACATGTCAGAGTTGTCTGCATGCTCTTCTTCATGACAACATGATTCACAACGGATATGAAAAGGAAAACTGGCTACAGAAGAAAACATGATACACGTTCATCACAGAATATCACTCAACCACAGAAAAGGAATTTGCAACAGCCTGGATGGATACATTATGCCAAGTGAAACAAGCCAGGCACAGAGTCAATTACCACATGATTTCACTCATATGTGAATCTTAAAAGATGAATCTCACAGAAATTGAGAGTCGAATCGGGGTGTATCCCCAGCTAGATAGAGCAGGGAAGAGAGAGGAGGAAGGAAAGTTGATCTATGTGCACTAAGTTCTTGTTGCATAGGAACAAGAGTTTCTGATATGCTATACGATGCCTGTAGATAACAATGATGTTTGTGCATTTCACATAGCTAGAAGAAAGGATTTTGAACATACTTACCTAAAGAAATGACAAATGTTTGAGGAGATATATTCAACTTGATTTAAACATTATACAATGTATGCATGTGTTGAAGCAGTATATGGTATTGTATAAATAAGTAGAAATGTATATTTTATGTAGTAGTTAAAATGAATGTAATGCAAATTAATTTTTAAAAACATAGAGCTGTTAAATCATAGAAAGATATATTTTGTTTTTAGAGATTTTATCCTTTCCATCAAATTGACTGCCTATTTGATAAAAACTTTGTAATAAAATAACATATTTAGAATATTGGTTATGATTCAATGTAAAAATAAAATTAGATCATTATATTATGGTATAAGTCAGAGGATATTAAGCAGGTTATTGTACCATTAATAAAAAGAAACAAATAATAATAATAAAAGATTAATAAATAAAAAATAAAGTAATAGCTGGCACAAATGGATGGCAGAAGTATATCTAAGTTTTAATAGAGGCAAAAGGCAAATAAAAACTAGGAGAAAGAGCAAAATACATAGAAAACAAGTAGTTATTAATAATCACTAAAAGAAACAACATACAATGGCTGGTTTAGTGACTTTTGTTTTTAGCATTACATAAACATTGTGTAGTATAGCTTCTGTGTAAATTAACATTTCGGAGTATTTTTACAGAAATCAATGCATCTTTGAGTACATAACTTTTACAGAAAATGTGTCATATTTGTAGCAAATTTTGCAAAATGTGATATTCAACTAGAATCTACACTTTTTTTGTCTATGTTGCCAAGGCTGGTCTGAACTTGGACTCCTTCTGCTTCAGCCTGCTCACTGGCTAAGATTGTGTGTGCCTTTAAGCTTGCATTAAAAGTTCAGTTTTGAGGCTGGGTATTTAGCTCAGCGGCATAAGTGCCTGTCTTACAAGTGCACGGTCATGAGTTCGATCCCTGGTACCGATAAAAAAAAAAAAAAAAAAAAAAAAAAAAAAAAAGTTCAGTTTTATAGAAAGAAACACATAAAACTAAGACTTTAAAAACAAGAAAAATATCTGTGCCATGTTTTGAAAATGGCAGAGATTGTCTATCAACGATTAAATTATGAGACATATAACCCTGACAGAGTCAAATTACAGAGCAAAGCAAGCAAAAGTCCATAATGTTTAGTATGTGTAAAAGTTTGACTGGTATTTTCATTTCTATAGCAAAAATGGAAAATAAGAAAAATATCCACACCTTTGTTTTAAAAATATAGGTCTTAGCTTTGTCAAATTACAGGCCCAAAACTATTAATTTATTTAATTTCTAGTGACAGTTTAGAAGATGAAAGATTGAAGTGTTAAAAGGGTAAATAACCACTAATCTCTATTTTTTTTCCTGCTTGACTATAATGCAACCTTAGAACACCTCCAGCACAGGATTTCACTCAGTCGCTTACATTGAAATGAAAACAAAAAACTGCTGGGACCTGTACAGGCAGTGGGGACCAGAGAGGGGGTGACAGGAGATTAAGAAAAAACTAGACATATCCTAAAAAGAAAGGTGGGACCAGGTGGGACCTGACCTCTCTTATGGAGAGGCAGCAACAATCCAATGCAGTCCGTGTCTTCATCTGTATATAGAAGAAAGAGGGAAAGCACATGACAGGGCCAAAGTGCAAGGTCTCAGCATATTGCTAAGAACACTGAAAGCAAAACATTCTCAGAGCTATCAGCTGTAGTTAACAGGGGAATACCAAAGTCAAACACTTGTAGTCCCAACAACTTGTTTATGTGGCGTGCCTCTGGCACTCCATGTACTCTGAGCTGGCCTTGCTCCAGCCCTGAATGTATAATCAGCTTAGCTTCTCCCCACAGGAAACTTTTGCCATCTCTGCATTGTTAAGAAAATAAGCAATGGAGAGTTCTAGAATTAAACCAGTTTATAAAAACTTGGTATTGTTCAGTGGAATTATAGCAAAGGGAGGAAAAGATATCAAATTAAGTAGCCGGATTTTTGAGATTCAGTCACTGTCCTGTAAGTGGTAGGCATGGGTTTAGGTGTATTTGAGTAATTCAAAATTAGAAAAATATGGACAAATAGGAAAATAAAAACAAACCTGGGTATTATGAAAAAGGATGACTGTTAAACCACCCTAAAATTAAATAGCAATATATCCAATTGACATACATACAAATCAAAAGAAGAAATTATCAACAATGACACAGTGCAAAAGTAACACTCAATGTACCTTGCATGACAGCAAACACTCGCTCTCGAGAACTAATGCAGGGAATGTGGGAAGCAGTCTTTCTTGGTGAGGGCATTTGTAGCCCCCACTACTTGCTCTCTTCTCTTGCCCTTTTCTTTTTGAACCCCCCACTCCAGTCTTGAAAATTTCACTTCTTTTATGGCCTATAGATTATAGTTTAGATGCTTAACTAGCCATTAGACTTTAAACAGCAAGTCTACTTTGGCCAAATCCCCAAAAGGTCTCCTTCTCTCCCCTAATTGGCCATAAATACTATAGAAAGTAGAGCAAATGATTCTATCTCAAGGAGGACAAACTCCCTGATGTCCACCTTCTGTGTGTCAGTTAATCAGATGTGTAAGAAGCTATTGTAACATTCCAAAGTAATGATGATGTTGTAAGAAGTGGTATCCATAGCCATCCTCTGACCTTGTGACATTGCATATGGGTATAAGGAGAAAACAGAACAAAGGATTAGGGTTAGCAGCCCACCACCTGAATTTTGCTCTTGACCCTGCAGCCCCAAATGAAGTGTCATTTATTTCTCAACTCTTGGTTTCCTGTGGGTAATTTTCATGAGTGGGCTGTAACAATGGGTGTTTCATCTATATCAGTGGAGTGGCATATTATGTTTCAGTCACTTTACTAAAGAAGGGCAATTTAAAGGCTAGTGAAACTAAAAACATCTAAGCATCTCCAGATCAAAGTCCTTAAAAAGCAAGTAAAATAGCTTTTAGTGCAATCAATGGTGTTAGTGCGCCAACAACCTCTGTTCTAACCTTAAAATCATCAGTATACCCAGTGTTTCACTAAGCATAGTAGTCATACACCAGAATTTTCTAGGAATGAAGGACTGCTAAGAAGACCTTAGTAGGTTGATGATACAAAACTGAAGACTTTACAATTGTTTGTGCTTCTACAGATTGAGGCTCTTCTTACTGTAATATTGTGCTAAAATCATTGAATACATTAAAAAATAAAAATATTTTAAAAAAATAAAATACTTGTCAGAACAGCAGTAGATAGGCTGCTGACTTGAAAGCACCTGCTGGGGAGGGGATAAAAGTGTAAATCAAAACTTAAGAAGTGCCTGATTTATAAATGACTTCCATTTTGGGAGAAAGTTCCTAAGTCAGATTCATCCTTAAGTCCAATAAAGTGAGTCTTACACCCCTCTGACACCAATATAAAACATATATTGCTTTGTGCTTCCTATCAGTCCCCTCCACATTGCCGTAGCTTCTCATCCTGCTCCTAGACACCCTAGGCTCTGACAGAGCATTGCACCACAGTATATTATTGTAATGCACAGTGAACACAAAGCAGCATTGCTGTGACAGTGTCTAGCAGATGGAGCTACTTTCATGATTTGTTCACATCTGCAAATGCTTTTAATGCGAGGTCCATTTATATCTGTGAATTTTTCTAAGTTGGGGACTTCTTGTAACAGTAACAGCAAAGTAAGTTTCAGTGGCAGGAGCCAGGACCAGGGTTTGAATAAGATTAGGTTACTCACAACTACTGAGTGCTTGCACTTTCCAGCATCATCAAGACATCCTGGCTGTGGCTGCCATCACTTTTTGCGCGTGTTGAGTATGAGGACCAGGAAATACCACCAACAGTATTGGTGCAAAACATACATGTGGTGAACAAGCCTGAAGAGTGCTTTGATTCAATTCTTTGTACTACCTCCTACTCATACATTTCATAAATAGGGACAAGGTGGATTATCTTAAAGGGCTTTTGCTGAAAGAAGGTTATTTGAGGAATTATTTGAAAGAAGCAAGTAAACTTACAAAGAAGATCAAAAGGAAAATTAAATCTTAATAGGTTATGACAGTGCACTTGCTCTCAATGAAGCATAGAGGGCCAAGGTGCCTGTTCTCTGCCCTGGGCAGTCATTCAGGAAGGGAATGCTACTAGAACTATTTGGTGTTCCTGTGTTAAGCTTTCCTTATGGGGATTAAGAAGCTTAATCAGCACAACAATTATTTTCAAGTCTCACAAAGAGACTTGATTTTCCCTACATGGATCTCCAAAATTTTCTATTTTTAAAGCTGGATCATGTGTAAATTAATGGATGTGAGGACTTTTTTTCATATGTTATTAATACTACCACTAACAGTCAAATAGCAACTAGAATTTTCCCTCCATTATATATTTGCTAGTCAGTTGGCAGTGAAAAACTTCTGTTGGAAATATATTCTCAAATATATTTATTTAATAAAAATATCTACTTTTAATCATTTATGTACTCTATAGCAATTATTACATATAATAGTTATGAAATAATTACCCTTATGTAAATATGTTTAACTGTTAAATATTATATCTTTTATTTTTAAATGGTGTTCTTAATATTTAATTATATAATTAAGCAATATAAAATTACTAAAATTTTAAAATTTCAGTGATTCAATAAACATCACAAAAATGTAATATAAATATCTGTGACCACAGAAATTATCTAGTGTACATATTTCTTCTACAATGGCATTATAGTCACAAATGTAATAGAAATAATTTTCTTTGAATATAGGCATAGCTTTAATTAAGATGAGAGTCTCTACCTACCTTAGTAACACTACCTTTAAATTGTGGATTCTTCCAAATACATTTGAAATTATTGTTTTTAGTTTGTCAATTGTAATAATACACAAAAAGAATAATAACAAAACAAAATCACTTGAAGAATGAAAGTTCCTTATACAGAAGAGTATAAGAATCAAGAAAATTAATGTAACCTTTGTTTATTAGTTCACTAGTCATTTTCCTGTTAACATTTTAAAACCTTAGAGTTTAGTTCTTTATTTACTTTGATTATAGAAAGAATTAAATACTGTTTTAATCTAAAATTGCACTTAAGAGAGATTATTGTTTCCATATGTAATCTGTGAATAAAAATAATTATTGATAGCTTCGAGTTAACATTTGAATTTATGAATAATGGATATAGCATTTATATTCACTTTTTCCCATCATGCCATATTGAAATGATATTCAAATTTCTTGACTGTAGCAGTAGACACAGCTCAGAGGTTTGGCTTAAAATAAATAATCAGTACAATATAAGTTTCAGTAAATGTTTTCACTGAATCTGTTTATATAATCTGTCAATTGTTATATATTATCACTAATAAAAATATATAACTATATTTACTGTTAGTAGAATGCATACGTAATTATTAAGATATCATTGTATTATATAATTTCATTTCAATCAACATAATCAAAACAGAATTGTTATAAACTTTAGACAAAGTAAATTACTTTAACTCAATAAATCTCATAGCATTTAGAATTCTGGGCATAGAATTTTGTAGTGCACACACAAAAATATAATTTAGCATTAAAATCTATACCATGTTAAACTGCAATAATATGAGAGTTAATTCAATTTTATGGCTGAGAATTATGACCTTTCTCTTTTATTTTTCATTTATTTAGTACTAGAATCAAACTCAGGACATTGCACTTGCCAGGCAGGTGCTGTACCACTTAACTATCTCTCCAGCCATCCTTTTTCCCTTTATTTAAAGGCAAAAACCTACATTTTTGAGTTTAAGTTAAAAATCTGATTAGAAGTTTTAATGTTCTTGCTAAATAAATATGACATTAATGTCATTGATCAGTAGTGTTACTGATGCAAATATTATTTTAAGTGGTGTTTTTTAAAAATTTTATTTAAGGAGAAAAAGAAAAAAAACACAAAAAGGGTACAAGTTATACAGAATTTCAGAAAAAAAGTAGGAAATCACTAGTTAATAGATTACATATTGTCATCTCAGAAATAGTTGTTCCAAGTTACAAAATTAAAGCATGAAAAGTGGACATTCAGACAGTGAAACTGCAAACAGTTCTGTTCAATGATCCAACAAAACTCAGTAATATGGTTATCTATCTTATCCACTTAAATATACATGCAGTTATATTCTTTAGAGCACTTTCTTTTCCTCTCTTTTATACAATGACAATTACACATTATGGGTTTTATTACTCCCACAGTTCTTAGTACTTTTTTTTGAAGAGAATAAAACCAAATGTGACATAACAAAACAGAGTCAGTCAGATCAAAAGGATGGACATAATACATACTGTAAAAACAAAATACAAGGTGATCAACAATGGTTACCATATTGCTATCTAACCAACAATGGTTAGCATCTTGCTATCTAAAAAGAATTGCCTATATCATCAGTTATAATAAAATTTAACAAAACAGTAAAGAACAAAACCAATAAAACCAAAACACTGGAGACATTACAAGACTTCAAAAGAAGATAAGAGTCAAACCAGAATGGGCGTCATAATGAATCTTATTGTCTTCACAGTTGTTGCCTGTACTCTCGAACTTGGTAGTATCAAGCAAAACAGAATAGAGGAAAATTGGTCAAAACAAAATAGTGAGAGCAATATAGGGTTTCAAATAAAGTTAATAGGAAATCAAAGTGGGTTACTATAATATGTTCTGCTATTTTTAATTTATTTTCCCTTAATTAAAAAGATAAAAATAAAAAGTAAATAATTAAAAAAAGGAGATTGAGATAAAAGAGGACATAACAACAAAACAGCACAGGTCAAAACATAACCATTTAAGCAAAATAGTGTTTCACCATAAGATATCCCGACATAAAAGTAGTTACCATAGTGTCTCTTTCCTTGAAATCTTTGGGTATAACTTCGCATCAAACATATCAAGACAACGTACAACCATTCAAGAGAATGACAGTATTACAGGGTATTTAGAACCAACTAACAGAAAATGAACAATGGTACTGTTTAATCTCCTTGTCTATAAAAATATTGTTTATATTATCACATATAATAAACTCCAATAAGTTACAACATGTTAAGATCAATGGAGACAGAAGAACAAAAGCTTGATGCACTTCAAAACAAGATGATATTAAATCTGCACTAGCTATTATGATGTCTTGTTTTCTCCAAAATAGCTGTTCCTACCATCCAACATTCTCTGCCTCATTTCTGTTGAGCTCTTTTTCTGTCATTAGTTGTCAGTTTGTCTTCTTCATTTTGCTTTCTGCTCCATTCATTGTGGCCTCTCTGCCACTGTTTCTGCAATCTTGGTATTTTTCTTTTTTTAGAATGTCTTGCAGTATTCTCTATAGAGTTGAATTGGTGGTTGCAAATTCCCCTAGTTCCTCTTTATCCTGGAAGCACCTTGTTTTTCCATCAATTTCTAGGGACAGTTGTGCAGGATATATCAATCTTGGCTGGATGTTATTATCTTTAAAAGCTTGAATTATTTCCCCCCACGCTCTTCATGATTTGATGGTTTGTGCGAGAAGTCTGCTGTAATTTTGGTGAGTGTTCCCTTGTAAGTGATCTGTTTCTTGTCTCTGACAGCTTTTAATATTCTGTTCTTATATTGAATTTCTGGAATTTTGATTATTATATGTCTGGGTGTTGTTCTGTTTGGGTTGTAGGTGGCTGGGGTCCTGTATGCCTCATACATCTGAGTATCTTTACCTTTTGCTAAATTAGGGAAATTCTCCTGGATTATTTCTGTGAATAGCCTTTGTAGTTCATTTGTTTGTGTCCCTACTTCTTCCTTTACCTTCTTAATTCTTAAGTTATAGATCCTTTTATCATCTTCAAGCCTTTGTATTATTGCTGTTTGTTTTCTTGTTATTTTTAAGAGCATCTCATGCTCCCACATTACAAATCTGTCCTACCATTCAGATAATCCATCCTTAGTTTCTTTCAAGCTGTTATAAAAACTCTTTCAATAGTTTTTAGTTTCCTGATAATCTCTTTGAACCTGCTTCATGTATTCTATGTTTTCTCTATTTTCTTCATCAAACAATTCTCCCCTTTTTTTCTTCTTCCATTCCACCATCTGTTTTTTCTTGGGAGGTGCTTAGCATTTCTCTAACTATTCTACTTATATCTTACTTTACTTTGTTAAATACTTCACTTTTGAACTTGTCTATGAGGCTCCAGAGATATTGCTTTATGTCTATTGGTGTCTTGTCTGATATTGCATGTTTTCTGTCCTCATTATTCTTTACATTTACCTTTCCTGGATCAGTGTTCTCAGGATTGGGGGCCGAGGACCCTTTCTTGTTGCTCCCTCTTCCCATACTTTTTGTTCCTTCCATAAAAGCATATAGAGGAGGCCCAATTTCTTTCTTTGTCAGTTACAGTTCATTTGAATTGCACCGGCTAGGTGTTCCTGCCCACTGCAGTGTACTAGGGAGACACAGACCTGGGCAGCCTCTGTTGGGCCTGCCCCTCCAGGACAACCTACTGAAGGCTTCACTGTTAGGATGCATCGCCAGGCACTGGGACCTGGTTTGGGCTAGCCTACTGCATCTTAGCTCGTGGAGTCACGCAAGCCAAACACTCCCCACCAATCCCGCTTGAGAGGGGAATATGTGACTGAAGTCACTGCAGCGTCCTGTTCTGGCTAGTCTGCCCAGTCCCTGAATGTCCTCTGTTGGAGCCTCCTTGTCTATAGAGGGGTCCCCGTTCCTCTCACTCACAGCAGGTCAATTCAGGGCGCCCCGCCATTCACATTCTCAACTTTGTTTGCCAATTTCCGCTCTCACAGGTTTCACCTCTCTGTCCCTGCTGTGCCGATTCAGATGCAACTGCAGTGGCAGGAAATTCAAATCACGGCTTCCAGTGGCGTGGGTTCCAGCTTCAGTGCTGAGATTTTATCTTTTCCAGTTATAGCACCGGCATTGCATTTCCAGTTGGTTACTCTCAACTTAGTTCATTCCTGGGTCGGCAGGGTATATCTCCCCTTGCTTAGGACTCCTCACACCGCACCATTCCTGGATTCTAAGCTGGCTAACTGAGAGAGCCTCCATAGCTGCCATTATTTATCCACCATGTTCTCCCAGAAGTCTGAATGGTTTTATTATCTCAGTTGTAGTTTTGTAAAGTCTGGAAAACTCAATGCTTGAGAGAGCAGTTGGTTTCTACAGGATGATTGCTTCTACTTTGCCAGTCTCAGTTTTGAGGAGGCTCTGCTCATGTGCAGCCTGCTGGCACATCTGCTGCAGTTTCAATCCACTCTTCTTTCTAATCAACAAAGTAACACTATATGTGCAAAAGGACTACTTCATGAGAATCAGGTACATATGCAAATATATTTGCCATACAAAGACACTGTTATTAACCTTAACAATTTTTACTACTATTTGTAATACTATCATAATTCTTTTGAAGTCAGTGCAATACTCCCTAATATATTAAAAGAAAATATTAAGGTTCATTCATAATATAAGAAAATAAAGTATTTCTGTGTGCTTTAGCATTATGAATGATTAAATCTTTTGAAGAGTTATCTCCTAAAATATGAACTGACTTTATTAAAGTTACAACAATATAATTTTCAATAAATTCATAGACTTATTAGTAATAAAGGAAAATATTTAAGGACAAAATTAAATTTGAGTTAATATTAGTTTATTTTAGAGATAAAGTATTACAAATGAGTTTGAAAAAAGATAGGACACAGAAATTAAAGTCATATTTTGAAGCTGTAAAGAAAAAAACTATATACTTATGTATTTCTAAATGAAAAGGTGAAAATAAACTACATATGAATTAAAAAAAAGAATGATAAAAGATTTAAAAATAAGAAAACAACCTTTGGAAATTAAAAATAAAACTAGTAAAACTTAAAATTAATAGCAGACCAATTTACAGATGATACCAGTTGAAGACATAAACAGATGTTAAAATAATTATCCCAAAAGCAACACAAAGGTACCAGATGTAAAGTTCACGGCAGATGTAAAGAAATGGAGTATGGAATAAGATTATGAGGCATACATTCAGTGATAGCTTCCAGTGGGGAGAAATGTTGCCTCATACTCAAGATAAAAAAGAGAGGTCTACCCTAAATAAGTAGGAAAGAAAACGTAGAAGAACAACTGATGACCCATGCAGGGTCTAGTGTAAGACACGGCAATACAAGGCACAAAGAAATGTAAGAAGGACAATGAGATTCCTAGAAGAAATGACTGCCAATTAAAAATATGTGTGAAAACTCATTTTGGAAGAGGGGGACCAAGATTAAGTTTTTGTGAAAGCTATCAAACAAACTTTGCAGAGAAATTGCTAAAAATTGTATTCAAGAAGGAAGACTGAACTCCAAGTGAAAGCCAGAGGTGCAAGGAGGAGTGAGCAGAGAGATCTGTAAGCATCACTACTTTCACTACTTGATTAGGTATAATAGTGATCTAACAAAAGACCACCACAACCTAATGTGTGGTTAGAACTCTCTCTCTCTCTCTCTCTCTCTCTCTCTCTCTCTCTCTCTCTTAGATTCACCAAGCAATATATATTAAAGTGTACTTAATTTCTTCTACTGTTTGTGGGTAGAGCTAAAACATTGATCATAATCTTTTAGTTGGGCAAAATAAACATTTAAATAACCTTTCTCTCTCTTTCTAATATGTGTGTGTGTCTATATGTGTGTAATTACAGTATATATATATATATATATATATATATATATATATATGCAGACACATTTGGAAAATTCAGTAATAAAATTTTCTAATTAAAGGGAAAAATTATAAAATCTGTAATAAAACCTGTTACAAACCAGATATTTAATAATAATGATAGAAGCACTAACATATCCATAAGCATAAATTATATTAAGTCCCAAATTAAGAGACAGGAGTTGTTGGACAGAACTTCTTTAAAGCAACCAGTTTTGTATCATAATAAGAAACTCAAAACAAAATAAAATAATACTGAAAGTTAAAAAAATGACAGGTTATGACAGAAAATATTAACCAAAAGAAAACTTACATGTATACCTTCAGTAATGTAAGAGAGCAGCTTCTGCTCTTTAATCAATGTGTCTACTTTTTAGTATCACAACCATTGGAGTCAGAAAACTTCCTCAGATAAGAAAGTTATGAACACAACTCATTTCTGTACACTTAGAGTTTTAAAGAATTCTCTTCTAGCTTCCGTTTACTGTTACATACTTTCCAGCACCTTCTAATATGTTTTTGATTAAATATTTCATCTAGATTTGATAATTGATGTTTGGGAGCACCACTTTATCCTGCTACCAATACTCACAGTGCTCAAGAGAAAACTATTTTGTTGTTTACATCTAGAAATTTTTGCCATAACATAAATATGCCTTACCCATTTTTTAAAACAAACCCTTGAATTTTCTTCTCTGCCTGACTTGTTGATGGCACAGATCATATTTTATTCATGCTAAGTTCTCATGTGAGTTTAATTTGTTGAACAAGTCATTATCTCTCAAAAGGAGAAAGCTAACCTTAATGTAGAACTAACATTAAGCCATGCATATATGTTAACAAGGAACAAGTGCATACCACTTGTTCCCTCCACTCTCTAGGGAAAATAAAATTTATCATGAGAAGTTCAGCGGCTGAAAAAGGGATGCAGGGACAATGGGGAAGTTTTTTGTTTAAGTTGAACTTTTAATGTTATCCATCAAAATAAACGGCAAACACTTCTGTTTGATGTCTTCATTCCTATGCCATATTTTAAAGGCACATTGTATTCAGGACAAAAATTGCATGAGAATATGTAAGTTGTGTTATCTCTGCTGTAAAAATATATTATAGCCCAGGAGAAAGAACCTGAAAAAGCAAAGAAAATAACAGACACACATGAATTCCTAATACTATACGTTAAAAAGTACTCAGCATTGTTGATATACAGATAATGGAGCTCCTCACATGAAAAAGCAGAAAAACTCACATATTCTGACTGAAGTATTCTGCAATTTTATCATTTGTTTCATACAAAAGTTCTCATTTGGGAAAAAATGATGTCTGCATTTAGGGCCCCATAAACAAACAAAATACACATTTGCAGGTGGGTATTAAAGAAATGCTTCAGAGTTTGCCACTTGAAAGGAATTTTTTAAAGTCCTAAGTAAATAAAAACTTTATTTCTACTCATGTGACTGAAAAACTTATCCCTGTACTAAGTTATTAATTTCATTTTTGGAAGAGGGCAGCATTAGTAATATACCTTTGAAATTTGGCAGCATTTAGAGTAGTACTTGATAGTCAACTGTGATGAGTATCAATCGATTTAGTATGAATCTCTAAATTTTAACTATTCCTAAGTTGTATGTAACATCTGACTTTTGAGTTGGGAGCATCAAAAATTGTAAGCAAAAGTAATGAGCATGTGGTTATGAGCTCAATACCAAGTATCAAAAAAATAAAAATAAAAAGCATTCATTGGATGGAGTATTTCCCAGAATGTTCCTTTCCTCTGGATTCAGAAGCTGAGCCTCCTGCCTGACACAGAAGAGGGGCAACCATGTCACTGACTCACACAAAACAAAGCCCCAAAGCTATAAATGACAGTGCTCTGTCATGTCATAATCACTGGAAAAGTTAAATTTTCCAAAGTAAAGTCACATATTGCCAATCTTGTCCATCAAAATTTGTATCAGAAAAGGAGCTCTCTTGATGGAATGACAGTGGGTGACACACACAAATTCTTAAATTCAACACATGTGATTTTAAGTCCCAGATCTGCCACCTCATACTTAAAAACTGACATTTGACAAGCTCCTCAGATTCGTTATCTAGGACACAGGGCAATGGTTCCCCCTGCCACCCCACCTGTAAGGCTTAAAGGATGAAACCTATACAATTATGCCAGTGCAGTTTCTGAAATAGAATAAACATGAAAAATGGTAGCTATTAATGATGTTGTCATCTTTATTATTCTCAACTTGGAAAAACAGATAAACAGCAGGCCTCAAATGAAAATGCAGACTCTAACAGCTGCTGACCACATGGCACCAAATCCTGACATAAGGATTCTCTTCCTCATCTCTGACACATCAAACATAGCTCTTTGTTTTGGGTCTGTTGTTATAGAACATACAATGTTAAAGTACTCTGTCATCTAAACATTACAGCTTTATTTTTAAAAGTATGTGAAATAATTGAGTGCCAAAATAAAAATGTAACAAGGAAACTGCCATACAATAGTGCCTTAAGTAATAAAATGGACATCTAGAAGTGATTAAAAAGCACAGATTGTTGAACAAGGAAGGCTTAATGAGACATTGGGCACTGTTTTGGAAGAACTGGCAAGACACAGTACAGGACCAGATGAAAGGGCAGAGACCAAGGGACAGCAATCCATGAACTGACACCCCTTTGCCTGTCTTTCTGTACACTTTGGCTCCACATAATTTTTCCTTAAAAGTAGTACATTAAAATAGAGTACAAAAATATAGGGTGAACTTTTATGTAATCAATGTCAGATTTAACAGTCCATCAACTTCTTATAAAAATACTTCAAATCCTTACTGAAAATTAAAGCAGTATTTCCAGTATGGTTCAAATTGAGACTTACAAAAATTGAAAGTATTGTATAAAAAAATTTATCACAGAACTGCATGTGTGATTACAATGGATGATTTTAAAGCAATAATACAGAGAAAGATACAACAAAGGCCAAAGATGATTTTTAAGAATTTTCATTACAATATTAACTCATGAGTTTTATTAAACTTTCACTGTGAATTTCCAAAATGCTAGCTATCTTGAAATTCACCTTTTAAAACCAGAAAAGCAAAACCTATCAGCCAAGAAAACTGAGGCCTCAGCACTTTAATTCTCACACCCCACATGAACACACCTGGCCCTCTCCTTCCAGGTTCTCCCTCTCAGTCATGCTCATTTATTTGCCCTCTTTAGCCTTTTTGGTCTCTAAACAAAAGCTCATTATTAACTAAGCAGCAGGCATGCAATGGCAGTAGCATTCTGATATGATCAACCTGCTGTACAAAGGAATTGATCTGATCAGGGTGTTCCTACCTGTTCAGAATCAAAGATGCTGAACTTAAGGACCACCTAGAATGTGGAATGAAGTGGGTAGAAATGGTTCTGTAATCCCTCCCGCAATGCTGACACAGTCTGTAATACTACTTACAATCAAGAATGTTACTCTAAAAATTAACAAGACAAAGCACTGACATGGCACTCATGAAAGTAAAACACAAAAGCCTTTGGCTTAACGGCATTCAACCAATGATAAACACTCCATGAAGCAGGGAATGCATTTTACCTATTAGTTTTCAGCTGGGCATGGTGGCACAGGTCTGTAATCCCAGCACTTGGGAGGCTGAGGCAGAAGGATCACTCCATGAGTTCAAAACCACTCTTGGCTACATAGTGAGTTCAAGGCCATCCTGGGCTATATTAACAGGACCCTGTCTCAAAAAAACAAAATAAAACAAAATAACAACAACAACAAAACAAAATCTAATGATTGGGCTGTGGACTTAGCCTAGCGTCATAAGCGCCTATCTGGCAAGTGTGAATCCTGAGTTCAATCCCTAGTACCAAAAAACAAAACAAAGCAAAAAAGCTAATGATTTTTCATATGCAAAGTTAATTTGTCTCCATTTTCACTGAAAATTTGAAATTTTTTTTACAATACTTAAACATAATTAAAATAAATATCTCAGTCAACTTCTCAAATCTTCCTATTCCCAACAACATGCTATTTTAAAAGGTAACTGATAGCTTTTTAATTTACCAGTAAATGCCATTTATCCACATGGAAAAGAATGCTGCCAATGGGGAAGGAATGGAAACTAACCTGGTTTATTTATCACTCAGGGTTTTGCTCTATTCAGATACAGACTGGATGATATTGGTGAATTATAACTGATTCTCAGGGTGAGACTTAATAATGCAATGCTACTCATGAAGTGGCCCTGTCTCTCTGGGAAAGACACAGGCAGGGAAATGATGCAGTTTACTTACATGTGGTGTAAGGGCACTTAGGAAAGACCTCTAATATGTACATAAGAAATAAAATGCTGTGATTCAACTATAAAATTTATTTCTAATAATTTTATTCAATATTGCTGGCAGAGCACTTGTAGACTTAGATTTTAAAATTTACAAATCCCATGCATATATAAAACCAATATTAGTGAAACACAGTGATCAGGGCATTGCAAGGTGTTTTCACATGCCTTACATGCCATTTCTGAATGTTGTGTCACATCATTCACTGCTCTCTATTTTATGCCATAAATATCAAGTTTTGCTGAGTTACAAACTGCTCAAAACTCAGTAGCATAAAATGATAAGCACCATCGTTCTACATCTGTCATCAGCCGGGAGGTGACCACACAGTTTCGCTGAGGGTGACTAAACATCCCATGTGTCTGGTAGGTGACTGGCCAGTAGCTGGTAGAAGTCACTTTTGGTCAAGTGTCACATCTTTCTATATGTCTCCCCAAGAAATGCTAACTTCATAACATAACGTTCAAGAGAACAACTTCCTTCAAGACCCTGCTCACACCAGGCCCAATAACCCCTCATTGGCCAACATGAGGACTCAGTTCCATGGCATGCACCAGACTAAGACACTTGTCAGGGTGTGCACTGTAATGTGGGCACAATCCAGAGGATGAACACACGCATGCTGCAGACAGGGTCATCAGCTCAGTCTACCCCATTCCTTCCTATCCTAGTCTGAGTCATCAGGCACAAGGGAGGAATTAACATTTCTCAAAAAAAAAAAAACAAAAAACAAAAAACAAAGTATCATCATTATTCTCTTGGCTTTCTTCCAAAATAAATAAATTTGGAAATGTTGAAGCTCACAGGCAGACAACGACAACTACATTTATGACTGTTGTTAGGTTTTTCATGTTATGATGCATGTGTCAATACCAGAAGTGTAGAAACATGAAAAATAAGCATGTAAAAATGAATGACATATATGTAAGTTATGTAACTTATGGCTTCCCAAATAATGGAGAATGCATTAAATTCCTAATGTACTACCAGCACAACATTTGCCTCCCTTGAATAACTGGTATTTTTGTCCTATTTTACAGCAATACTTATTCCAAATATATTACATGAAACTATGTTTAACACTGAGTTCAATAAGGTAATACTGATATTCTTGGCTAGCATATTTATTCTTATCTCTACTGTTGGTACTTTTTAGAATTGTTTTAATAGATACATTTGATAACAGACCTCTTGTAGCAACTGCTGATAAATACTAAGCACTTATTCCATGTTATCTCTTTATGATTATAGCTATTTTAGTATCTTATTTACACTGTGTTTATCATAAATCCTCAAAGTATTAAGAGCAAATGTGAACAGTAAATCTGAAATTATTTTTTCTAAGGATAGCACAGATTTAAAATGACCTAGTACCAAAATGAGGGTAATATTTACTAATCAGGAAAGAGAGACATCATAAGAGATATCTACATCTAATAAGCACATGAAATGCATTCAATGAATGTTTTTGACTTGAACCTAGGAGCCGACTTCTCCCTGTGTGGCAGTTTCTCTCCTGGTGTGTCCATATGGATGTTAGCAAAGCACCTAGACTTAAAGCTTGCCAGTGCAGCTCCACCTGACAGCAGCTGTTTATCTTGCCCCAGTTCCAGGAGTTAACTGTTGGTTTTTCTTCCCTGACTGTATCATGTCTCTCAGTGAATTCTGAATTCTGTGATTTTGATTATCCAAATAGGCTACAAAGCCTTTCATTTCTCTCTCTCTCTCTCCCCCAGAGTTCGTCTTCTAGTTCAAATCAGCACTACGTCTTTACTTGCCCAATGCAGCAACTGCCCATCTACTTTTCTGTGTGCACCCTAGTCCAACCAAAACCCATTTTTACTAAACTGTTATGCTTGTAAAATACAAATCAGGTTCATTCCACATTTTTCCTGTTTGAATTAAAGTAAAAACAAGCTCTTTTTTTCTGGCTTACATACCCTTTTTGTTAGACTATAAAAATTATGTTTAGCATAATTTGAAATCATAGCTAAATTTTATCTAAGTTATTATTATTTTTGCATTATCATTATAAAAATGAGGCAGTACAGCACAAAATTTCTATAGCACTCCAACTAGCTTCATATAAAAGTTTTATATCTTGCTAGTTTGAAGGTCATGATTAATATTCTTAAGCCTTAAAGACTTGATTTCCACATGTTTAGAAATTCTTCACAAAGAGTTGTGAAGATTAAACTAGATTATACACACAAATTTATTAATGGAGTGCTCAGCCCATAATAAGCACATAATAAAGGGTGGTAGTTATTATATTACTTAATGAATAGCATAATAAAATATTCATAACATATTATAGAAGGAAGTAATTGAAAGGTACAAATGAAACAGTTAATGAATATTAACAAACCATTACAGATGACAGAGATGTGAACAAAGAGGTAACAAAATGAGTGCAGTAATGATGGAACAGGGCTTCAGCTACAAGCACCACAGGGAAGCAGCAAAATCAAAACTTGTGGGGAATCCCAGTCTTACATCTTAAAAGTAATTATTTTCATTTAAAGAGATATTGTTTAGTTTCAAAGTCAATGGACTTATTAAAGTAAGTTGGATCATTCAAATTGAAATCAAATTTACACCTTAATAGTAGTTGTTGAAGATGGGAAAAACAACAATAACAATAAAAACATGATACAATATCCAGAATCTGAAATAAGCCTTTTTCTAAACTGTTTTATTTTCATTTTTTATTACTTTAGTACATTGTTTTATAGAACTAGGGATGGAACCCAGGACCTCATGCCTGCAGTCTTTTATGTTTAATTTGTTATTGAGATAGAGTCTAAGGTGCACAGGCTGGCCTCTTGTGATTCTCCTGCCTCAGCCTCCTGAGTAGCTGGACTTGCAAGTGTGTGCCACCATGCCTGTGAAATATCAAGTGAACTTCCTCTGGGAACTATATTAATTTTGAATTTAATCAAATAACTTACACACATAATGACTATTACTATTAAATTTAACAGATGTATTTGTGAATCAAATGTTAATTTTAATTGAAAATAACTTATAACAAATATTTTAATTTCAAATTACCAACACAGCACATTTATAACTAGATAGAAGAGATAAACAGGCAGATAACACACGTCATCAGACTTCATCTCCAGAGTTCCCTGTGAACCACACAGGCATTTCTAAGGAATTGTTAGGTAACTGCCTCTCAGTCCCGAAAGGGGCTAGACCCAAGAAGAGTAAGCAGCTGGAAGCTGACCTGGCCTCCCGCGTGAAGTTTAGGTGAAACTACTGCGGTCATCCTCCAGTGACCCTGACCCTGCTCACAAAGCCAGAGGCACTCGCACAGCCTCACCCAGGCCGCGTGCTGTGCAGCTCGGCGAGTCCAGTGACACGTTCCCTGCACACGTGTGTGCCTCGAGCGAGTCTGAAAAGTCAGCGCCTGGCCTGCAGAGCGGAAGGCCCGAGCCGTCAGCCTGGCTCAACACAGCCATCACCCCCCCACTCTGCGTTTTGAAAATATTGACACTAATAAAAAGAAGCCACACTTTTTCCTGATGCTCCTGGGCTTGTCAGGCTTTCTCTTTCCTTTTCAAAACATTTCTGCGGTGCATCCTCTTTCTGACAAATTTTTTGTTTTTTCAAAGTCGCCACCCAGGAAAAAAATTTTTTTACTACTGGTATTGGACACAGGAGGCGCTATATTTCCAGCCCTATCTCATATAGAGTTTTGCTAAATTTCCAGACTGACCTCAAATTTGAGATTCTTCTGCTTCAGCCTTCTGGGTAGCTGGGATTACAGGTATGTATACTTCTTTAGCCCAAGAAGCTTCTTTAGATTATTTTACATCATGCCAGACAACGGATTCCACCATTCTACTCCTGTTATTTACAGTGTCCACATCTTTTAGGATTAGAGTAAGACCAGTGACAGATGCACAGCATGTTATCAGCTGATGCTCAGTGAGGCGATTTCACTCTTCGTGGACTCCTCCCTTGGCTCTGACCTACAGTGAAGTTTCATGCTGCCAACTGGCAATATACCACCTAACAACATGTCCCATTCACAATGCGGTGTGACATGCAGTTAATACGTCACTCTACAAATGCACAGCTGTACACTTTGTGGGGACAGGAGGGTTCCTGGAGATGGAGAAGGAGGAGGGAGGGGAAGGATAGGAAAAAGGGTCACATACAAATGTGCCAATCCCCTATGAAGAGTACATTTACTATCTACCACAAATACAAACAAATGAAAAATTAAAAAAAAATAAATACAAAGACACAAGCACTCATCAAAGGTCACTGATATAACCAGAGGCAGAGAAGCATTTCAAGCCAGAATCAGTCAGAAGAGTACTAACAACCTGGGTAGAAGAGATGTCGGAATCCTGCTCACTCCTGCATCCTGGGCCTGTGGGCTTCACGGGTGCAGTTTCACTACAAGCTTCTGATCAGAGGGTCTGACAACTAAGTGGGTCACAGCAGTGAAATATGCTGACACTAATGATTGCTACAGCCAAGAAAATATTATCATACCTAAGACTGCACATGTGGTTTACACAATAACAACAAAAATACTCTAATGCAGTGAAATTATTAGATAGTATATCCTTCCTGAGTTCTTGTAATATTATTTTCCACTCTTCAATATATGTTTCATGTAAGTTTGATAAGAATTTCAAAGTAAGTATACTTGCTTTCTTTTAATTTCTCATAAATAATGGATAAATACACTGGACAGTTTTTGTCATGTCCTCCTAGAGATATAAAGATGTTTTCTTTCTCAACTTAAAAAACCTCGACATTTTAATTGAAGTTTTTACAAGGGTAAAGTTATAACAAGGGACTCATCTTTGTCAAAATGCAAGTTCCAAATTGTTCAGTAGATAATTAAAAAAGAGCTATTACCTAGGAGTCAAGGCATAACAAATTGCTATCTAATTCTCTTTGAAAATTGTACAGTATTGGCTAGAATAAGAGTAATAGAATAAAAAAGAGAAAAAAATAATTTAAATTACATAGCTAGGAATATGTAAAATTATAATTTAAGGAACATGAAGTTCAAATGCCTTTAGTAGCATAACTAATCTTTCTTAAATAATATATAATATTTATTTGATTTCTAAAATCATTTTCTTCCTAAACTGAAAACTTAAATTTACTGCTGTCTACTTATAAAATACAATAAATATTTTCAAGTACATGTAATTATTTTTGACCATTATGAAATTTTCATATATTTAAAAATTACATACTTCACATTATAATAACAATAAGAATCCAGTTTCATTTCAAAAATTTTAATAATAAATCTACTTTCTTTTCTTTTATCATCTTTGATTTATGATTCTATGTTCAGGAAACAAAGGTTTTCAAGAAAGGTTAAAAACATTTACAATGACCAAAGATGACCATTAAATGTGTTTGGGGAGAAAATGTATTTAGTATTGGCATGGATGATACTAGTACAAGAAAGAACATACAGTGCTTGGAGGACTGTGGAGTTCTAAGCAAGCAGGCGAGCGCCACCAGTTCCAGAGGCCCTGCGTCCTGGGGTAAGTGCCCTACGCACTTTCTCCTGAGTCCAGCTTGTTTGGGACCCTTGTGCCTTCCGGGTGCACTGGAACAGCTAAGCGGGTCTGCCTGCATCTGCCTCCCCATTTCAGCTGAAGAAAGCAGGTGAGCGCCACTGGTTCCAGAGGCCCGGTGGCCTGGGGGAACTGGGTGCCAGAGTACCAGGAACTGAAGGCATAGAAGAGGATTTCCAACAGACCCCGAGGAAGCCTTAGAATAACACTTGAAACACTTGAAACACAGAAATATAGGAAAATGACAAAACAAAAGACCAAATTACAATCTCAAACCTCCAGCCCATCCAAAGAAACTTTAGGAGCGATGTATATAGGAGAAAATATATGCCATTCACCTCAAATATAGGACATAATAGCAACAGAAATAAACAAGCAACCCAGGAAGCTTTAAAGGAATTCAAACAAGAAATAACCTACCAGG
Source organism: Cavia porcellus (assembly GCF_034190915.1). Lineage (NCBI taxonomy): Eukaryota > Metazoa > Chordata > Mammalia > Rodentia > Caviidae > Cavia > Cavia porcellus. The sequence goes on from NW_026947493.1 coordinate 4,694,708, forward strand.
TAAAAGAAGAAATGATAAGAGAAATGAAAGAGATGCTGAATATAGCTAAAGAAAACACAGTTAAAAAATTGGAGGAACTAAACAAAAAGAATCTCTAGATGAGAAATATAAGAAACAAACAGAATACATAAAGCAGATGCACAGAGATATGCAGGAAATCAAAAATTCCACTGAAAGTTGTAAAAACCGCCTCAATGAAAGTGAAGATAGAATTTCAGACCTTGAATACAAGATTGCAGCTAGTGAACCAGAAAGGAAAGATCTTTTAAAAGTAATAAAGAATCAGGAAATAACAATTCAACAACTGCAAGATGACACAAAGAAAAACAACATAATACTAACAGGGATTAGTGAAAAAGAAGGAGATGACATAAAGGGCGTCAAGATGATATTTAGAGAAGTAATAGCTGAAAATTTCCCAAACATGAGATCCGAAACCGACATCAGGATCAGTGACGCATATAGAACTCCAAATAGTCATAACCAAAATAAAAATACACCCAGACATATAATATTCACCACTCGAGAAATCCAACACAAGAATCGATTATTAAAAGCTGTCAGAGAGAAAAGATAGATCACTTACAAAGGAAAACCTATCAGAATAACAGCAGGCTTCTCAGCACAAACAATAAAGTTAAGAAGAGCACGGAATGAAGTAATCCAGATCCTAAAGGAAAATTATTTCTAACCTAGACTGACGTACCCTGAAAAACTGTCCTTCAAAATCTATGGTGAAATAAGATACTTCCATGACAAAGAACAGCTGAAAACTTCATGATCACCAAGTCAACCCTGAAAAAAACATTGAAAGACAGTTTAGATACACTTAGGAAAAAAACACTAAGCAAAGCAGATAATTAAACAGAACAGAAATATAGATGCAACAGCAGAAAGATAACATGTCAACAATAAACCCACATATAACAGTTAAAACCATTAATGTAAATTGTCTCAATGTACCAATTAAAAGAAACAGACTGGCAGGATGGATCAAGAAACAAAATCCAACCATATGCTGTCTACAAGAAACCCATCTAAACCAAAAGGAATGAAAAGTCAAAGGATGGAAAACAATACTTCACACAACAGGAACAACAACAAAAAAAGCAGGAGTAGCCATTCTGTTTGCAGACAATGTGAATTTTAAACCAATAATGATCAGAAGAGACAAAGAAGATCACCACAAACTTGTTAGGGGAAAACTTCAAGAGGAAGAGATAACAATATTAAATATATATGCACCAAATTCCAGAGCACCCAGTTACATAAAGCAAGTATTAACAGAAATGAAAAATCAAATTATCAGTAACACAATTGTAACAGGAGACCTTAACATACCATTGACAGCAAGGGACAATTCAACCAGACAGAAAATCAGCAAAGTAATAATAGAACTGAATCGCACCTGTGAACAAATGGACTTGATAGACATATACAGAGTGTTCCATCCAACAACATCAGAATACACATTCTTCTCAGCAGTACATTGGTCATGTATTAGCTCACAGAACATTTTTAAATAAATGTAAAAGAGTGGAAATTATCCCTTGCATGTTATCGGACCATACTGCTTTGAAATTAGAAATTAATGATAAAAGATACTGCAGAAATCCCACAAACACATTGAAAATGAATAACACAACCTTGAGTAATCAGTGGGTCACAGGGGAAATTAAAGAAGAAATTAAAAAATACCTACAAGAAATTGAAAATACAAATATAACTTATCGGAATCTGTGGGATGCAATGAAAGCCGTCCTCAGAGGAAAATTTATTGCACTGAGTTCCCACATCAGGAAAATAGAACCAATACAAATAAATAACCTGATGCTACACCTCAAACAGCTAGAAAAAGAAGAGCAAGTCAAGCCCAGCACCAAAAGAAGGAGGAAATTATAAAAATCAGAGCAGAAATCAATGCAATAGAGACTAAGAAAACAATACAAGGTTCTTTGAAAGAATAAATGAAATTGATAAGCCCCTAGCCAACCTTATTTAAAAAAGGAAGAAAAAGCTCAAATGCATGCAATAAGAAATGAAAAAGGTGAAATCACTACAGACTCTATAGAAATACAGATGATCATCAACACCTATTTCGAAAACCTCTACTCTCAAAGGTTTGATAACACAGGCGAAAAAGACAGATTCTAGAAACATATGAAGCATCAAATCTAGATCATGAAGATGTAAACCTGCTGAATAATCCAATTTCTATTAATGAAACTGAAAATATAATTAAGTCCTTACCTACAAAGAAGAGCCCAGGCCCAGATGGATTCACTGCAGAATTCTACAAGAAATACAAAGAAGACCTAATGCCGACACTTCTCAAACTCTTCAATCAAATTGAAAGGGAAGCAATCCTTCCTAAGTCATTCCTGGAAGCAAACATTATTCTATTACCAAAACCTGACAAAGACCCAACTAAAAAAAGAGAACTATAGATCAATCTTCCTAACGAACACAGATGCAAAAATCCTCAATAAAATCTTGCCAAATAGGATGCAGCAAATCATCAAGAAGATTATACACCATGACCAAGTGGGATTCATCCCAGGCATGCAGGGATGGTTCAACATACATAAATCAATAAATGTAATCCACTGTATCAATAGAGCCAAAAGTAAGAATCACATGATCATTTCTATAGATGCAGAAAAAGCTTTTGATAAGGTCCAACATTCATTCATGATAAGAACTTTACAGAAAATTGGAATAGATAGTCTTTATCTCAATATAATAAAAGCCATCTATGACAAACCAACAGCCAGTATCATACTAAATGGCCAAAAACTGAAGGCCTTTACCTTAAAATCAGGCACAAGAGAAGGATGTCCTTTATCACCACTCCTATCTAATGTCATACTGGAAAACTAGCCAGTGCAATTAGACAAGAGAGAGAAATGAATGGGTTAAAGATAGAAAAGAAGTTAAATTATCCTTGTTTGCAGGTGACAAGATACTCTACATAGAAGACCCCCTAAACTCCATTGAAAGACACTTAGATATAATAAATAAATTCAGTAATGTAGCTGGATACAAAATCAATGCTAAAAATCAATAGCATTCCTATACAGTAAAAACAAAATCACAGAGAGAGAAATAAGAGAAGCCACACCCTTCACTCTAGCAACCAAAAAAAAAAAAAAAAGAAAGAAATATTTAGGAATTACTCTTATGAAAGAAGTGAAAGACCTATACAGGGGAAATTATAATACACTGAAAAAAGAAACTGAAGATGATCTCAGAAAATGGAAAGACATCCCTTGCTCATGGACAGGAAGAATAAATATTGAGAAAATGGCCATTCTCCCAAAACTGTTATACAGTTTCAATGCAATCCCAATAAAAATACCATCAACATACCTCATAGATCTAGAGAAATCACTCCTAAAATTTATCTGGAGTGAGTAGAGGCCTAGAATAGCAAAGACAGTTCTAAGCAACAAAGGCAAGGTAGCAGGCATCAGAATACCTGACTTAAAGTTATACTACAAATCAACAGTAGTAAAATCAACATAATAGTGGAATCAAAACAGAGCTGAAGATCAATGGAATAGATTAGAAGATACAACCACAACTACAAACACACTCAACCACCTTATCTTTGATAAAAGAGCCAAAAAGGTCCACCGGAAGAACGACAGTCTCTTTAATAAATGGTGTTGGAAAAACTGGCTCTCCAATGCCAAAATCTAAAACTAGACTCATTCCTATCACCATGTACTAAATTAAAATCTAAATGGATCAAAGATCTAAATATTAAAACAGAAACACTAAATCTATTGGAAGACAAATTAGGTAGAAACCTTGAAGACATAGGGGTAGGTAGAGAATTCATGAACAGGACTCAAACTGCACAGGAAATACTTCCCAGAATCAACAACTGGGACCACCTCTTATTAAAAAGTTTCTGCATGTCAAAAGAAATCTCCAGCATAGTGAAAAGAAAACCTACAAACTGGGAAAAAATCTTAGTGAACACTCGCTCAGACAAAAGACTTCTGTCTAAAAAATATAAAGAATTTTTAAAAATCACACCCCCAAAATTCAAAGATCCAGTCAAAAAATGTGCATCTGAAATGAATACACACTTTCCAGATGAAGAAGCACAAATGGCAAATAAATACATGAAAAAATGTTCATCATCATTACTCATTAGAGAAATGCAAATTAAAACCACACTGAGATTCCATCTCACTCCTAAAGGAATGGCCAGGAGCAAGGAAACCATCAACAACAAATGCTGGAGTGGCTATGGGGAAATAGGAACTCTCCTGCACTGTTGGTGGGTATATAGACTGGTGCATTGTGAATGTCTGTCTGGAGATTTCTCAAAAAGCTGGGATTGGAAGTCCCATTTGTTGCAGCTTTCCACTTCTAGGCATATTCCCAGAAGAACTGAAAGCATCATACTACAGTGATATATGTGCACCCATGTTTATAGCAGCACAATTTGTAATCACCAGATCTTGGAAACAACCTAAGTGTCAATCAGCTGAAGAATGGATAAAAAAGTTGTGGTAGTTTTATACAATAGAATACTACTCAGCTATAAAGAAGGATCACATTGAGGTATTTATAAATAAATGGGCACAGCTTGAGACCATACTCATAAGTGAAATAAATGAAATGCACATGTACAAATACCAAATAGTTTCCCTATTGTAAGAAATGATTCGAATATATAAAAGCCTGTGATAATTGATTCCCCATTTATAAGACTTTGAAGCCTTATAAAGTTTCACTCATTAATTGGAATGGCTTTATTCTGGCCTGTTTGAAATTATTGCCTGTGATGATATGAACAGCTATTTTGGAGAAAACAAGACATCATAATAGCTAATGCTTATTTAATATCATCTTGTTTTGAAGTCCCACCAAACTGTTGTTCTTCTGTCTCCATTGGTTTTATATTGTTGTATCTTACTGAATTTTATTATATGTGATAGTATAAACAAAATTTTTATAGGCATAAAGATTATATAGAAACCATTGTTCATTTTCCATTAGCTGGTTCTAAATACTCTGTAATACTTTCATCCTCTTGAATGGTTTCACACTGTCTTGATATGCTTGATGCTATAGTATACAAGGTTATATTCAAATATTTCAAGGAAAGAGACACTATGGTAACTACTAAGTCAGGTTATCTTGTGGTGAAGCACTAGGTTGCTGAAATTGTTATGCTTTGACCTGTATTCTTATGTTGTTATGTCCTCTTAAGAATCTCTCCCTTTTTCTTTAAAAAATTATTTATTTATTTTTATTATCATCTTTTTAATTAAGGGGAAAAATTAGCAGGATATATTATAGTAACTTTTTTCATTTCCTATTAACTTGATTTGAAGCCCTGTATTACTCCCACTATATTGTTTTGACTGATTATAGACTCTGTTCCATTCTGTTTGATAGTATCAAGTTTGAGGGTATAGGCAATTACTTTGAAGGCAGTAAGATTCACTATGATGCCCATTCTGGTTTGACTATTATCTTCTTTTGAAGTCCTGTAATGTTTCCAGTATTTAGACTTTATTGGTCTTGTTCTATACTGTTTTATTCAATTTTATTATACTTCATGATATAGGCAATTCTTTCTAAGGTAGAAAGAGGCATTATGGTAACCACTGTTGATAACCTTGTATTTTTTTTACATCATGTGCTATGTCTATCCTTTGTGTTGACTGACTGCTTTGTTTTGTCATATTTGGTTTTATTCTCTTCCAAAAAAAAGTAATAATTACTATGGGAGTAATAAAATCCAAAAGGTGTAAATTTTGTTGTAAAAAAGAGAGGAAAAAAAAGTGCTCTAAAGGATACAACTGCAAGTGTGTTTAGGTGTGTTAAGATAGATGACCGTATTACTAAGTTTTTGTAAGTGTTGTAAGTTTTCTCACTGTTTGAATGTCCACTTTGTATGCTTTCATCCTCTAACTTGAACAACTATTTCTAAGATGACAATATGTAATCTATTGACTAGTGATTTCTTACTGTTTTTTTTGAAATTCTGTATTACTTGTACCCTTATACTGTTTTTTTTATTTAAAAAAAAAAGAAAAAGAAAACATACACTAAAATGATTCCTGTTTTTTTTGATATTTCACACTCAAATAAGAACATATTATACTGCAAGTGTAATGACACTTAAATATGTAGTTAATGTGAAAAGATTATAGAATAATTTTCTATTTATAAATGTGAATTTTAAAGATAAAGAAAAATATTTACTGAGTGTCACTTAGCATGAAATAGTTGGAATACAGCCTACAATCCACATCCTTCTCTACTTATAAAAGAGATGAAGAAACAGGGCATGGTTTATGTCTAGTGTAGTATTTTCATATATGTATTATTTACCTTATAACACACAGTGTGCATTCTTCTAGTTAAAAAAAAACGAGTTAAATTGTAGTATATACAATTGAGCTCATGGATGAATACACAACATTCCATTATGTTGCTGAAAAATTCACACTCTTCTCAGTAGCACTTGGAACATTTTCCAGAAAAGATGTTTCCAGGAATTAAAAATGTATGTTTTCAAGAATTTAAAAAAAATTAAAATAGTATTAAGCACCTGTACATACCACAATGAAGTTGGAAAACAGTAACAGGAAACTGTGAAGATTATAGACACACATGAAAATTAAATATCTCCCTCTTGAACAATGAATGGAGCAAGAAAGAAATCAACAAGAAAATTAAGACATAACTTGAAACAAATAACAATAGAGATACAGCATACCCAAACATATGGTATTCAGCAAAAGCTGCACTAAGAGGAAAATTTATAGCACTCAATATCTATGTCAAAAAAGCAGAAAGACCTGAAATAAATAAATTACTGATAAAATTCAATGAGCTAGACACACAAGAAAAAAATCAAACCTAAAAGTAGTAAATGGAAAGCAAGAGTGAAGAGGAGGAATAAATGAAAATGAGACTTCAGAGAAAAATTCAAAATATCTATGAAATACATAATTGGTTATTCAAAAGGTAAACAAAATAGACCCTTTACCTGGAGTAGGAAAAAGAAAGTTGAAAAACAAATCAAGAAAATTTGCAGTAGAACGGGAGACATCATATGGTGATGGCAAAAAATACAATTAATCTTTGAGCTTACTTTGAACAAATATATTTCCCAAAACTGATAACCTAGAAGAAATATATCTTATCAAGACTGAATCTCATTGAAACAGAAAATCAGAACAGGTGAGTATTAATCACTGAGTATCTTGGTTACTTTTTACCCATTGCTGAGACAAAATATTGGACACCCAGAATTCAGGAAGGAGAGTTTATTTAGCTCTTGGCTTGTGGAGGTTTCAGTCCATACTTAGCTGGCTCCAAGGCTGGATGGTATGGGGCATCCATTCCTGGCCAGAGCAGTTACCAAAGATGCTAAGAGCAAAAATGGCAAAGGGAAAGGCGCACTTCTTCCCTCCCTTAATACTGTATGCTAGCTACCCATCCCTAGGTGAGTGCAGCACTCACACCACCAATCCCAGTGCTAGACAATGAGTCAATCACAAATGCTTTTGCCAGGCCTCCCCCCTCCATGACTGCATGAGGCTTTGGAGAAACATCCAAACACAAACTCTAACACTGAGATTCACTCAGTGATGAAAAGTCTTCTATCAAAGAAAATCCCATGCTTCAATGCTGAGTACCACCAGATATTTGCAGAATTATACAAATTATTCCTGTATTTTTCTAAAAAACTGAAAAAAAAGAAAATTATTCCAAGGTTTCTATATGAAGCCAATATTTCCTAGTATCAAAACATGAATACACACAACAAAAAGAGAAAGTTATAGGTGAAATTAAAGTTCCTTGAGGAATACAGAAAAATTTCTCAATAAAATACTAGCAAAGTGAATATAAGAGTTTGACCCCAAGATTATATTCACACATGCTCATGTGGTCTTCATTACAGAGATGTGAGGACAGCTCCCTATATTCAAATAATACATATGATCTACCACATCAATAGAATGAATTAAAAAATAACAATGAATAAGGAAAGGGTACATAATTAAATTCAATACCCTTTTATGTGAAAAATTCTGATGAAAACATTAAACATTGAAGGAACATATCTTCACTTATAATAAGCCAGCCACTGACATTACACTGTAAGGGCAAAAGATGAAGGTTTTATTTCAATAATCTGGAAGAAAAAAGAATATTCACTTTTACCACTTTTATTGACCACAGTGTTGCAGGTCTTAGCCAGAGCAATTAGGTAAGAGAAAGAAATAAAAGACATCAATATTGGCAAAGAGGATATCAAATTGTCACTGTTTATATATACATCATATATAGAAAACTTCAAAGATTCCACAAAACATATTAGAACTAATGAATTAGCTAAAGCTGCAGGATACAAAGTCATAAAGAAACCATTAGGATCATTGCATGCCAACAGTAAATTATCTAAAATAGAAATCAAAAGACCATCTCATTTATAATAACTCCAATACATCTATGAACAAATTTAATTAAATAGGTTAAATGTCTATAATTAAAATTAGAAAAAAAGGATGAAAGAAGTTGAAGTGAAAACAAAAAATGAACACATATATTATGTTTATAGATTGGAAGAATAAACATTGCTAGTATGTCATATTATCCGAAAAGTTGTATAGATTCAGTGAAATCTCTATAAAAATTCCAGTGACATTCTTCACAAAAACCAAAATTCATATGGGACCAAAGCAAACAAAAACAAAAAACCTCAAAAAGCCCATATAGCCAAAGCAATCTTGAGCATAAAGTAGTGGAGATATCAAATTATGTGACTTACAAAATTTACCAGAAAGCTATAGTAATCAAAGTAGCATGGTATTGGCATAAAAACAGATATACAAACAATGAACCAACATAGAGATTCCAGAATTTAACCAACACAAGCCCATTCAACTGATTTTTGGCAAAAGTGCAGGAAGCATGCAGAAAAGAAAGAACAACTGCAATAATTGATGCTATGAAATATTCTGTATATACCTGAAAATGGATGAGAATAAATTCTTGTCTCTCATCAACAAATGATACAACAAATCACATAAATAAACTCAAAACAGAAGAAAGACTTAAATGTGAGGTCTGAAATTACTAAGCTGCTGGAAGAAAGCTGAAGGAATGCTTAAGGACATGTAATGGTAAGACTTTTCTAGACCAGACATGAAAGGCACAGGAAAAAAAAAGTTAAACAGAGGCAAATGGGACTGCATCAAATTTTAGCCTACCAAAGAAAACGAACATCAGAGTGAAGTAATAACCTATAATGTGGACAAAAACATCTACAACACACTTCTGCATATATGAGAAACTCAAAAATCTCCATACCTTAAATGAATGAATGAACCAATCAATCAATCAATAAATCACCCTAGTAAAATCTAGACAATAAAATTAAATAGATTTATCAAAAGCAGTCATACTAATGGCCAACAAGTATATGGGAAAATGCTCAGTTTCCCAGAACATTAAGGAAATGCCAATAAAACAACAATGAACTATACCTCACAAAAGTGAAAATGGCTATTACTAAAAATGATGCATAACAAGAACTGTCAAAGATGTGGAGACAGGAAACACTTCCACACTGTTATTAGAATGTCAGTTAGTACAACCATTATCAAAACAACATAGAAGACCATAAAGGAATTAAATGTAAACCACGTACAGTGGTATGCATCTGGAATTCCAGTTTTTTGGGAAGCTGAGACAGAAAGATCTTGAGTTCAAGTTTGAGCAACATAATGAGACTGTCTCAAAAAAAAAAAAGAAAATTAATAACAGAACCACCATATGACCCAATAATCTACTTGTATATCCACCAGATTCTTGGCAACATTATTCACAGTAGCCAAGAAATGTGAACAAAATGTCCATTAACTGACAAAGGAATATGGAAAATGCTGCATACACATGACGTAACACCACAGGCCATGACAAAAAGAATTCAATCATGTCATATGTGACAATGTGTATAAGCAGAGACCATTATGGTAAATGAAATAAGCTAAGCACAGAATGCTAAGTGCTGCATGGTGTCACTCACAGACAGAATGTGAAAAGGTGACCTAATAGAATTTGAAATGGAATTCTAGTTACCAGAGGCTGGGGATGTGGGGGCTGCAGAGGGAGGAATGAAGGTAAAGGAGACTGTCCTCAGTTATAGCTAAGTAGGGTTATGAATTTTTTTGTATGTAACTACACAGTAGGTGACAATACAAAATAATAATGAATTGCATGTTTCACTAAACTGGAATAATTCTGATTGTCTTCACCACAAAGAAATTATGATCAGAAATGCTTAGCCAGATTTAAACACTGCACAATGTATATGTGTATCAGAACATCAATATTACTTGTACAATTTGTATATTTTTATGTAACAGTTAAAAATAAATTCAAATTTAAAAATGAAATTTTGAAAATTTATATAAATGGCCCAGGTGCAAGATGAATGTGTCATCCTAATCTGTCATATGTCGTCTGCGATCCTTCTTCTAATGCAGTGAGAATTTCTAGGTCACCAGAAAAAAACATTGAAATGTTTTGTTTCTACACTTTCCTATTCCACTTCTAGCTTCATGGATAGATACTCTGAAACTCATACAGGAAATCACAGATATGTCAAAAACAAGTTCATCTAAATAAAGTTTTAAAAGGCATGGAAAGCCTTTACAGTCTCCAGTTATACTGATGATAACCAGAATTATTACTCACACCTTGGAAAATAGATGGACTTAATGCTATTTCCGCATTTTGCTTAGGGTATGATTAGAACTGATTCTTGAATGATAAAGCTTAAATGATAAAGATTTTTCCTTCTTGCACTCAGGATTTCTGTAATTTCTCCCCGTATCAGCAAGAGATCCAGTGTGGCATGATGTTCATGGTTGTGGGCCTTTCTTCAGAACTCCTTTACTCGGGCTTATTCCTTCTATGGGTTTAGATTTCCAGGTATATTTCTCAGTCAAACACACAGAGTAAAAGTACATCTTGTGACTACTGAGGAAACCTCACAAGAATCTGTCCTATTTCTTTCATTTTTCTTCCGGAGATATTTTGGTTTTCAGTGGTCCTATAACCTTATAGTTGGAAATTACAACTTTCAACTTTGGGATAAATTTAATAAAATGAGGTAGGATAATCAAATTCTGTCAATCTAAAACAGCTGCACCACTGGGGCTACAGGTGTGCACCTGTAGATATGTCTTTGTCTTGAATGTTCAGCAGTATTAAGGATAAAAATTGTCTTCAAAATAAATTTATCCTGTATTCTGTACATGCAAATTTATTCTGTATTAGTATGAGGTTGTAACACTAGACACAGTGACATGGAGTCACCTGCCACAAGTCAAAAAGCACCATGTGTACCCAGAATTAGTAGAGCAGTTTGATTGCAAGAAAATACCAAAGCTGGGATACAAACCTATGAGCTGATTAACCACTCCTAAGGTACCACTTCAACCCATGTTAAGCTCCCTGATCATACTCATTTCTAGGTGGGTTACAAAGAGGCTGGATGATATGCAGAGGTCAAAGATATGCAGAAGCTGATGAAGACTGGATCTGAAATGTCCTTACAGAACTAGGAGGCAGTTGGGGTAGAGGTGGGAGGTGAAGCAGGGCTTGATGAGAATTGTTGGAAGCACTGTTCTTTATACTAGTGGCTTAGAGCAAGTTTTAGTTGTGGAAATAAAGGTGTGAAGGATATGCAGGGGAGTCAGGCAGGGTCTTTGAACTTGTTGGTGTAAAGCAAGAGTCCTGCTTTCCATACCAAGAGGGGGAGCAGCAGAAAGAGAGTGCAGAGGTGCTAAACTTCAGACATCAGTGCCTCATCCTTCTGCTTCATGTAATTCAGGAGGAAAGCAACACAAAATATAAGACAATGTAGCAAGTCCCCATAATGTTTTTGGATTTTTCTCATGAAAATAATTGTGTTCAATTTTAGACAAAACTGTAAATGTAACTGACCAGTACATTAGGAAAATAAAATAAAATGTAGCCAAAAACTATAACTCAGCAGCCTAACAAACTATATTATTAGAACAATCATTGGATCACAAACATTTTAATGAATTTAATGTTCCTTCAGTCTGTATTACTTAAAAATTAATGATAGAATAGTGTTTAGCAATAATAAATAAATAAATATTAAAATTAAGTTAATAATTGATTCATTTCTTATATACTTAATCTTCTGTCAACCTGAATTTAGTTAGCATTCTGGAAGGTTCTGGCTCCTTACTTGAATAATAAAAAGGAAAGTAATCAGAAAAATAGTAAAACTGATCAAACAATAGTTAACATTTAAAAAATCCCATGCATGAAATACTTTCCCAAATACTTTACATATTCTTGTTTTCTATGTTCAATATCTCTATGAAATTGGTACTACTCTCAATCCTATTTAACAGGTAGGGAAAATGAGGAACCAAGCATTTTGGTGACAGGCTCAACTGATCTGGAATAAAAGCTCAGTTTCATAGTACATGCTTTTTACACACAGACCCAGAGTTTAGCTGGGTTTTTTAGAATCCTGAAACTAAATTCATAAAACACAGATCTGGTTACTCTCTGCACTGCATTGCATATATGATCTGTTTGCTTACTTTTTACACCGATACCAATGCTGTCTTCCTATAGTAATTCATATGCCTGAAATCAGATAGTCTTTGCTCTCTAAGTCTATTGCTGTTAAACATGCTTTCATTTCTCTAAGTCCTTTGTCTCACCACATAAATTTTAGAGTCAACATGTCATTTTAATCCATAAGAAACTTCTAGGATTTTTCTTGGGAATGATGTAGCATCCATTGATCAATTTGTTGACAACTGATGTCTTAAAAATACTGAATATTGGGGCTGGGGATTTAGCTCAGCGGCATAAGCACCTGCCTTGCAAGCAGGCGGTCGTGAGTTCGATCCTTGGTACCGATAAAAATGAAAAAGACAAAAAAAAATTAAAAAAAAAACTGAATATTCCTAGCAAATAATATATCGAATCCATATATTTCTTGATTTATTCAGATTTTATTTTCACTCTGCAAAGTTTTGTGATTTTCAGTGTAATCTCTTGGACTTTTTGAGACTGAGCCTTATGATTTTGTCTTTTGTGATGTGCACATAAACTTTATGGCTTCTTCATTTAAACAACTCAATTCTTTTCTAAGAATATAAAAAACAGCTTTTATATACTATCTTGTATCTTGTTGTCTTGCTAGACTCATGCATTAGTTTTAGTTGGTTTTAGAAATTCCAATGGGTTTTTTTCTCCCAATTATTCACTTTATTAACTAAAGTATTTTTGTGAATAAAATGTACAACATGCTTGAAATGTATTTTGGTAGCAAAATGTTGCCTATATATAGCTAATACTGTCAGAAGACAGATTTTTTTCTTTTCCACTTAGTGTGCTCGCCTACTGCACAGGTCACCGCTTCCATTTCTGGCATGAACGGGAAGAACGGAGCTCTGGAGCTTGGGTAAAGGACTCAGTCTTTTAAAGTGAATGCTCTAGGTTTCCATTAATCTCCTTCAATAAAGCTAGAGAAGTTTTCCTCTATTCTAAAGTTTATCAAGATTATTTTCATTAGGATTAGTGAATTCATCAAATGCTGTTTTAGCAGCCACTGAGGTTACCAAATGTTTTTTTTTTTTTTTTTCTTTAAACATGTCCTGTATTCCTCAGGTTCTGTGATCAAGAAAATATTGTCATGTATCTCTTCTTCTCCAGACTTTGGTAGTTTCTATCTTTTACAGAATTTTACCATTACACCTAAGCTGGAGTGTTTAGTAACATAAAATCATTCTGCACAAATTATTTGCTTTTTAATATTTTTAACACCATCATAATAAAACCTCTTTAATTCCTGTTACTGATAATTTATTTCTTCACCTTGTTAGTTTTATCAATTATATTTATGCAAAAAAGATTTTAAAATTTTTGTTTTTATATTTCACTAATGTTCTTTGAACTTTATTTCCTTTTTCTCTTTATTTTGGTTTAATCTGACCTTTCAATATTTCTGAGTAAGATAAACTCACCGATTTAAAATTTCTTCTTTTTTTAATGTAAGTGTTCAATGTCATAGCTTTTGCCTGCCTATGGATTTAGTGGCACCTCTACCATTTTGATATTGTATGTTGATATTTATTCAGTTCAGAATGATTTCTAATGTGGACATGGTGGTACACAGCTGTAATTCTAGGACTTTGGGAGGCTGAGTCAGGAGGATTGCAAGTTCATGTCTGGGCTGGACAACTCAGTGAGAGCTTGTCTCAAACTAAAAAGGGCTGGCTCAGTGTTAGGTCCTGGGTTCAATTCCCTGTATTGCAAACAAAACATAGAAAAACCAACTTTCTAATCCTCCCCTTTCTTTTTTGAGTTTAGTTTCAGATACAAAAAATGTGCATATTAATAGAGTAACTTGTCAAGTCTATACTAAATATTTAAATCAAATTAAACTTATTTCTACAGGTGACTGAAATTTCTTCATGGTAAAACTTCTAAAATCCCGCTTTTTTAGATTGGTAAGTGTGCACTGTGCCGTGGGTACAGACAATCACCCTTTTGTGAGAGGGCATGGCTTTGTGCTCCCGCCTGACCTGAATCTGGTTCCCAGTGACTGAACTCAAGCCTTCCTTCCTTCTCCTCCCATTTTCTCATCACACTGTTCTCTCCATGGCTATGAGACCAGCATTTTATGCCTCCACATTAACATGAGAACATGCAGTAATTGTATTTCTGTGTCTGGTTTATTTCACTTACCATAACATTTTCCTTTTTTAATATAATTAGCATATATAACTAATTATACTGACGAGTTTCACTGTGGCATGTCCATATCTGCCTATCTAGCCCTCTACCCTCTACCCCCATTGTTGCTGAACACCTCCAAATTCCCCTTTTACTTTTCTTCTTTAACATTTTTACATAGAAGAGAATACATGTGATATTTCTTGACATATGTTTGGGTTGTTGGGCTTAATGTGTCTTTCGGTTCCACCTATTCTCCTCCAAATAACAAGGTTTTGTTGTACTGTAGGTAGGCTATGTACTCCAGGACCCATGTGTGCTCGTGTGTGTGCATGTGTTCACATGCATGCGTGTTTTTTCATCTGTTGACAGTTGTCTAGGTTGGTTTGAAGTCTCAAGTGTTGTGAATAAGAGCATAATAAACATGGGAACACGATCTCTCTTCTTAGGCTGATTTCCTTTCTTACAGTAAATAACAAGGACTGATAAAGCTGGATCATATTGCAGTTGACTTTTGAGTGTTTTGAGAAACCACTCTATTTTCCATAGAGAATATACTATGCTACATCCCAGCAAATCATGTACAATCTTCTCTCTCCACTGCCTGGTCAGTATCATTTTAGTACTAGCCACACTGACTGATGTGAGATGAAATCTCAGTACAGTTGTGATGTGACTTTCCCTGATGCTGGCTTCATCAAGCATTTTTATATATTCATTGGACACCTTTGCTTCCTGTTTTATGTCTGTTCAGATCACTGCCCGCTTATTACTCTGATCATTTGGGAAGGTTTTTCTTTTAGTCATTTTTGAGTTCACATATTCTCTTTACTTATTTTTTTCCTTTGTGGTTCAGAAATGTTTGATTTGTGTACTCATATTTATTAATGTTTCCCAGTTTATTGGACTTCTATTTAGGAAATCACTGTCTGCTCAATATCTTGAAGTAACTCCTTTATATTATCTTGTGGTATTTTCAATTTCATGTCTAAATAATAAGGTTTTGTTGTAGTTTGAGTTCATTTTTGTACAGGAGATATGGGGTACAACTTGCATTTTATACATCTGGATATTCATTTTTCCCACCATCTTTTTTTTTTTTAAAGAGGTTGTTTTTTTTTCATTGAACTGTGTTTTGACACCATTATTAAGAATTGATAAGCTTAAAATTATGTGAATTTATTTCTGAGACTTCATTTATTCATGCAGTTCTAAGAACTGAGCTCAGGGCCTCAGGCATACTAAGCAAGAGCTCTACCACTGAGCCACATCTCTTCTTTGCCTACCTAGCCTGTACATCTAAGTTTTTCTATTTAGAATCATATTATTTCCAAACAGAAAGGTTTTTATTTCCTTTTACTAATTGTGTCACTCCCCCCTTACCTGGTTATTCTTGCTACAATTTCTAGAGTAATGCTGATTAAGAGTGGTAAAATACTTACTTTGTTCCCAAGAATGTTTCTGTTCTTCACTTTCTGTGACATCGGCTATTTCTAGTGTATAATACCCATTTTTTACTTTGAAATATGATTTTTATATACACTTTATTCAGGGCTTTTATCAAAAAGAAATATTTAATTTTATCTAAGAAAAAAGTTTTGTTTTCATCTATTGAGATGATCATATGATATTTATCTTTGATTCTATTTATTACATTTGCAGATTTGCCAATGTTGAGCCATCTTTACCTAAGTGGAACAAAAGCAACTTGATCGTGGTGTATGATTTTCTTTACTGTGCTGAATTCCTTTCACATGTATTTTGTTATAGATTTTTACACCTAAAGTCAACAAACATATTAATCTACAACTTTTTGTGCTGTGTCTTTATTGAGTATTATTATCAGGTTGATATTTACCAAAAAAAATGAATTTGGAAGTGTTCTTTGCCTTCCTATTTCAAGGAATATTTTGAGAAGTTTCAGTGTTAGTTCTTTAAAAATCTCGTAAGAGACAGCAATGAATCCATTTGGTTCTGGATTTTTTCTGTGAAGATGTACTATTCTTTGCATTTAACTTTTTATTTTTGAGCTATTTAAGTTTTGTGTAACATATTGACACAATTTTTGTAAGCCACTTTTCAAAAAGTTGTTTCTTCCAGATTTTAAAAAATATACTGGCCTAGTTTTCAAAATACTGTCAAATGATCTTATGAATTTCAGTGGTATCTATCATAATGTTTCTGGTATTTAGTTTTATTTCTCTTGTTCCACTAAATGTTTGTAAATTTTGCTTTTCTTTTTAAAGAATTAGTCCTTACTTTCACTGATTTTTTTTTTTTTCTTTTTGAGACAGGGTTCCAGTATGCAATTAATGTTGGCCTTGAACTTACTTTGTAGTCCAGGCTGGCCTCAAACTCACAGTGATCCTCTCACTTCTGCCTCCTGCCACAGTCTTAGTGCTGAAATTACGGGAGTGCACCACCATGCATAATATTCTGTTTTCTTCTATACTTCATTTCATTTATTTCTGTACTGATTTTTATACCAAATTTCCCTTTACTGACACTGTGTTTGGTTTGTTCTTGTTTTTCTAATAGTTTGAAATACATGATTAGAAATCTATTTAATCTAATTTATATTTGAAATCTACCTTTGATGTAGGTGCTCATTACTGCAAATTTTGCTCCTAATAATGCTTTTGCTATATATCACACATTTGATATGTTGAATTTCTATTTCCATTTAATTCAAAAACTTTCTAACTTCGCTTTCTGACTTTGTCTAAACAATTCTAGTTTAACAGTGTCTTGGTCAATCGACCATGTGTTTGTACAATTTCAGCAATTTCTTTAGTTATTGATCTAGTTTCATTCTATGATCCAATCAAATGCAAGAGAGTATTTCCTCTTTTTGAATTTGTTAAGACTTGCTTCAAAGCCTAACAAATAATCTATTTTGTAAAAAGTTTCATGTGTAGCCAGCGTGACTTGTGGTGCTGCTTTGTTGTCTACTGTTGAGTTCACTTTCAACTGAACTCTAAAATGTAATCTCACTACAGTGTTTTTCATTGTTATTTGTGGATTTGAACTCCATGTACACCATTTTTAAGTCATAAAGCCCCATTGTTTCTGCCAGTCTCCTAAAGTTGGGGATACTTTATTTCTTCCAGCAGGTTTGATATAGGCAGCAGAATAAGTAGGACACGCCCTCTGTGGAAACTTCTATTGTGGTAGTAGTAGTTCTAATTAGGAACTGAAGATTTCCATAGCATAGTTTTTATTGCCTTTGTTACTTTCCAGAAATTTGGAGGCTGATAGCCCCAGTAATCTTGAAAGATATGGCTCTTGTATTTTGATTCAAGGTGCTACAGTTCCAAATGTTTCACGCGGAGCCTGAATTCACAATTTCCCCTCTGACTCTCTGTCTCTTAATTAGGGGCATTAAAACCATTTACATTTAATGTAAACATTAATGTATTTAGATATAAATCTTTTATGCTATTTTATTTCATCCCATATGTTCTTTTCTTTTCTTTTCTTTTCTTCTTTTCTCTAGATTACCTGAATAAGTCTGGTTCACTGGGCCAACCATAATTATTCTCCTGTGATTTATTTTGGGCTTATACCCACATCTTTAATTAGTAAAAATCTACTGTCAAAATTATCACACTTTAAGACCTGCTGGATATTGAGCACATCAAACAAATATACCCCACTATTTATTGGTATTTGTTGAATTACATTAATAGACTCATATGATTTCCATGAAATTATTTTCAAACTGTTTAAAATTTTCTTTCATTACTTGAATGTTGTTATAAGGGCCTAAGTGTATTCAAAATGCTTTAGTGAAAATGATCAAAGGTAAAATTCTTGCAAAACAAAATACATAAAATTAACACAGTGGTATAAAAAGAATCATATTGTGTTTTACCTTGGCAAAAGTTTGTTCTTTAGTATAATCTGATTGGTGTATGACTTACTTCATTGAAAGGTTATGTCCATCTACATATCTGTATATTTTTATTTAGTCCTATCTCTGTGTTAAATGTAAGTATGACATGTGAGGGTACTGTCACTTCAAATAAAGATAGAATTGCTTATTTGCATAGGAAATAGGTAATGTACAATGCATGATCTGAATATTTGAATAATTTTGAAATGAGTTTAAATTAAATTTTGTTTAAATTAAATTATGGTTTTCCACTGTATCAGTTTAGGTGTTCACACATGTATCTGTCTTCCATAAGGCTCTTTTTACACTTACTGATACTACAGTCCAAATTCTCAAGAGTCGTGTGTATGTAACTTAGTAGACTTTATTACTATCTTGTTCTTGCAAGGTAATGAAGCCTATGGATGAGTGCTTATACTAAAGTCTAATTTATAAAAGTGGTTATACTCATTACAGTAACTGTATACTTATACTTATATTGCCTGACTTTTTTTTTTTTTTTTTTTTTTTTTTTTTTTTTTTTTTTTTGGTCTTTTTCCTTTTTATCGGTACTGGAGATCAAACTCACAACTGCCTGCTTGCAAGGCAGGCGCTTATGCCGCTGAGCTAAATCCCCAGTCCCCGCCTGACTATTCTTAATCTTACTGCATTTCCATGTTTGATTTTACAAATAACATGACTTAATTATAAAAGCTAATTCTTTTTTGAAAATCTACTCTTTAAAAATGACAACTGTTACATTACATATTATTTCATTGACTTTTGAGATTAAATTTATAAAGGAATTCAATGTATTTTTCAATGTACAGAGATTGGAAGGGTGCTTTGTTTTATAAAAAAGGTTTCTTTGTTATATATATATATATATATATATATATATATATATATAGAAGCTAAGTATTATCAACTACTTTAAAATAATTTGAAAAACACATACCTTACTAACACTTGAAGAGGAAGAATTACAGAATGCACTTTGTGCAACTTAAAACACAGCCACAGGTAATAGTGTGGAAGAATTTATGACATACAATTTATACAGAGATTGCATGAGGTTTTTAATCTATTGAAACAGCATGTTTCTGACAGGGTAATGAGTTATGACTAACAGCAACTATCTTGCCAACCAAAATGCACATTCATTCTGCTAATGACAGCAAAATGATGTCACTCCAGACATACTGATATATGGTATTTCAAAGTTAAAATGTAGATGTAAACAAGCAGAACTGTACAACAGATTTGCATAACACATCATACAAGGCTTCCAAGAGTCATTTTAGTGAGGTAAGAATATCATACTGATACTACAGATACAAGACTAGAATCTCAGTAAGGAAAACCAATATTTTCAACTGGAGAGAAAGAAAACAGCAAGAAAATCTTCCTTTTAGCGGAGGAAAGGAGAAACAGTCTGATATTTGCAAAACAGACACAGCTGTAAATAGGAGAAGAATTTTTCTTTTCATGTGCTATACTAGGTACTAGTAAAGTTCTTGCACCATTCAAAGGATTCTTCCTCGGAAGCAAATTATTCACAAAGATTAAAAATTTTCTCTTCATGAAGTGAAAGTGTTTAGCCACCTGCAATGACAAATTTTCATATTCAAACATCCTCAAATTTGCCTAATCCTGTAGAACTCTTTGAGTTAGCAAATCTATCCAAAATAAAATGGCAAATCTAGAGAATATATTTATCCTTCCGTGTCTCACTTTTTCTTTAAACACAAGTTGAGATACTCTATTATCTATTACAGACTAATAGATTCGGGAAAATTTATTTGTACATTATAACTTCCAAAACAATGAAGTTTATGCATACAATTAATATAATATGAGATTTGCTTTTCATTTCTAGTAGTTCACTAAAAGTTTCATTTTCTTTTTTATCTTGATGAAACTCAAGATTATTCTCTTTGGGGTCTTATTTAATAATGTATTTTCTAACCCACTATCACTGCATTTAAACTCTAAGGGAAAGCCCACTCCAAAAACTTCTGGATTCTCATCTCATCAATGACATCTTTGTATAATGTGTGCAGAGTATTAACTTTCTTCTAACAATTCAAAATCTGATAGTTGGAATTGATTTATTCAGATTTTTTTGCTTTTGCATCATTTAGTGAGGACATATGGTAGCAACACACAAAAAAGGTTAAAAGGTCTCAGAAAACTAAATGAAATTAGCATGAAGCCATCATAAAAATAAAATAAAATAAAATAAAAACATTACACCTTTAAAAGCCCAGACAAATGGCAAATATGCAGCCTTGGAAATATTGGAGATACTTAGCTTGGAATATGGGAAAGAAAAAAATGCAACATCTTAGACACAAGCATTTTATATTTCATTATAAACTCAAAATTTCTAAATGCAGCTAAGAAAATTTATTTTTGCAATTATTCATGAATCCATATGTAAGACAGACTTATGAAAATGAGTTAACTACAATGTGTGCCAGATTGTCAACTAATACTATATTTTCCCAAGCCATTTCTGTATTGCTCAAAAAGTCTGGCATGTGTGTCACGGGGTACACCACGTGGCTTCATTACGGAGCAGTGAGGCCTGGTGGTAAGAAACACAGGGCAGGCGCCAGTGTAAGAGGCCTCCAGGACTGATGCTTTCTGCAGCCTCTAAAAGCAACTTTGCTTTTCAACTTTCACTTTTCATACTGAATTCATGCCAATTTTTCTTAAATAACTGAGAAAATGTAAGTCACAAATACCTTATTTAGAAAGGAAGTTTTGTTGAAAAATAGTTATTCTTGTGACAACTCTTATGAAAATTCCTGAATAAATAAAATTTCACCTTAGTATTTTTTAGGTCTCACAGAGATTAAAGAAATTTACTCCTAGTGTAATATAGTGACAACCATTAAATGAAACAATTTGTGTTTCCTTAAAACACTGCCGCATTATGTCAAATTTTCAGTTACTAATTATGAAATTGTAATTGTAAAAAATTTGAAAATTTGATAGAATCAATTTTCTTAAAATAACAGTTATGCAAGGAATTTATTCTGCAAAATACATGGCTCAAAAACAAAGTAGGAATAGAATTTGTTTACTACATGATCTATTATTCAAATGATATCACTCCTGGTTTACCATTGATGCAGTTATTGGCATCTGATTGTTTTCTGAAGGTTTGTGCTCATGTAACTTAACCAAAATAATTTGCTGAACATCATTATCCCAATATAATAAAATATATACATGTTACATATGTATACAATGTCAATGAATACATTACTTTGGCATACTGTAATACTTTTCTCGGTGAAATTATTAATAGAATTTACAGTACTTACTGTCTATTCATTCATCATTTCCTATGGCTTAAAAGGTCTGTGTACCTCCTTGAGTATTAACTTACAATAGTGCTATAATAGAAAAGAATTCCAAAGTGAATAAATATTACTTAGTAATTCATTAGCATCATCCTACAATATTCACTTTTTAAAAAATTCAATGTTTTCTGTTAACATTGTTTCTACAAACATCAACAAAAATAGCTGAAAAAATTTTAAAGTTCTTTACACGTATTTTTAGAAAACCATAAAGTAGTATAATTTTTCCACACCGGAAACGATTCAAAGTTGTAACTTTAAAAATTAAAATGACTTGCCATACATACAGGTTGAAGCAAAAACATATTATGAAAGCAATTTATCAACATAAAATAATTTATAGGCATCATTCTTTCTAAATGAGAGATCATTAATTTTGGATGATATTATAAACAAAATGACTTTGTTAGGTAACCAAATTCTGTTTATCATCTTCTTGAATTGTTAATCAAAGAATCTAATTTCTCTGGGCTCTAAAGAATTGCTGCTTTAAGCTTTCATTTTTTCATCATCCTATTTAACTGTAATCCTGTAATTTAATTGAATGTAATGCAAATACTGCCTGTACTGTGGCAATACAAGAGTTCTTGAAATAGTAACCCATTAAAGTATATTAAAAATATTTATCATGATTCTCATGAGTACCAATAATACAATAAAGAAAAACCTGGGATATGTAATTGGTAGAAGTAATTCACAATAATGACTTTCTATTTGTCCTCATGCAAAACAGTCAGAACAACAGCCACTAAAATATCCTACAAATAAAATGCAAACTCACTTTTTAAAACAAAGCATTAAATTTAATCTTTTTCAAGAAATACCTAAAATTCAGATGTAAATCACTCTAATGGATTTGTTTTTCAAAATTTTCCCGTATTGCATGACTCATAAATTTAATGAACTGTAATTTAATTAATTAATTTATTTATTTTGGTGTTACTGAGGATTGAACAGGGCCTTTGTACTGAGCTACAGTATCTGTCCTTTTTATTTTTATTTTAAGACAGGTCCTTGGTAAGCTGCAAGATTCAAATTTGCAAACTCTTTGTCTCAGCCTCCCAGACTGCAGAGATTACAGGTATGTACCATCATGCTGGCTGATAGGTAATTCTAATCAAGCACATATGAATTTTATAACAAAGGATAAAGACTAGAAATATGACTTGGACACTATGTAAAAACACTATTCTAATGGTGATTTACATTTTTATCTTGGAACATCAATTTTCAATTTTGTATTTTTTCAATCACTATTTTTCAACTTTGATATTATTATCTATTTTCTAGTTCTGTTTTCCTATCTTTTAAGACTGTACAAAGGGAATTTAAAAAATATTGTCTTCCTATTTCTATGAGTGTTATCTTACTATTGACATGATTTTACATTATGAATAGTTACATTATCTTTTTTTTTTTTTTTTTTTTTTTTTAAGAGGAAAAAGAGAAAAACACAAAACAAACCAAAGCGGCGTAAGGGTACACGCAATACAGAACTACAAAACAAAACAAAACAAAACAAAACAAAAAAACATAACAGTAAGAAATCACCTGCTAGTAGATTACACACTATCTTCTTGAAAATAGTTCCTCAAATCACAGTATCAAAGAACACAAGGTGGACATTCAAACAGGGAGACTGCGAACAGCTGTGTTCAATGTTCCAAAAACATCGATAAAGTCAGCTATTTAACACCCCCAAACACACTTGCTGTTATATCCGTTAGAGCTCTTTTTCTTTTTTTTTTTTTCCCTCTCTTTTTTACAACAAAATTTACACATCTTGGATTTTATTACTCCTTAGTGCTTATTACTTTCTTTTGGGGGGGGGGAGAATACAGTCAAATATGGCAAAACAAAGCTGTCAGTCAATACCAAGGATAGACATAGCACATGGTGTAGAACAGAGTACAAGTTTATCAACAATGGTTGTCAACGTTGTCCCTTGTTTCCTTAAAAAGAATTGTCTATCTTATTAGATATTATAAAGTTGAACAAAACAGTAGAGAACAAGACCAATAAAACTTAGGCATTGTAAACATTACAGGACTTCCAAAGAAGACAATAGTCAAACCAGAATGGGTATCTTAGTGAATCTTATTGTCTTCAAAGTAGTTGCCTATGTCTTCAAACTTGATACTATCATATAGAATGGAACAGAGTCTAATCAGTCAAAACAAGATAGTGGGAGTACTACAGGACTTCAAAACAAGTTAATAGGAAATCGAAAAGAGTTACTATTTATATATCCTAATTTTTTTGAATTTTTTCTTTAATTAAGACAAACATAAGAAATGACTAAATAATTTTTTTTTGAAACAATAAGGGGGAGATTGAGATAAAACAGGACATAACAATATAACAATAGAGGTCACAGCATGACTGTTTCAACAACCTAGTACTTCACCACCTTATAACCTGACTTAATAGTAGTTACCATAGTGTCTTTTTCCTTGAAATATTTGGATAAAACTTCATATACTCTAGCTTCAAATATTTTCATATCAAGAAGCCCAGAATAAAGCCTTTCTAATTAATGAGTGAAAACTTTATAAGGCTTCAAGGCCACCTAATGGGGAATCATGATTACCACATATTTTTATATATTTGAATCATTATTTACATTAGGGAAACTATTCGGTATTCACACATGCGAGATTGATTTATTTCACTAATGAGTATGGTCTCAAGCTGCGCCCATTTATTGATAAATATCTCAATGTGATCCTTCTTTATAGCTGAATAATACTCCATTGTATAGAAATACCACAACTTTTTTATCCATTCCTCAGTTGATGGGCACTTGGGTTGTTTCCAAGATCTGGCGATTACAAATTGTGCTGCTATAAACATAGGTGCACATATATCACTGTGGTATGATGCTTTCAGTTCTTCTGGGAATATGCCTAGAAGTGGAATAGCTGGGATAAATGGGATTTCCAGTCCCAACTTTTTGAGAAATCTCCAGACAGATCTCCACAAAGGCTGTACCAGTCTACACTCCCACCAGCAGTGCAGGAGAGTTCCTTTTTCCCCACAGCCTCTCCAGCATTTGTTGTCGGTTTTCTTGATCCTGGCCATTCTTTCAGGAGTGAGATGGTATCTCAGTGTGGTTTTAATTTGCATTTCTCTAATGACCAATGATGATGAGCATTTTTTCATGTATTTATTTGCCATTTGCATTTCTTCATCTGAGAATTGCATATTCATCTCAGATGCCCATTTTTGGATTGGATCTTTGAATTTCGGAGGTCTGAGTTTCTTTAATTCTTTGTATGTTTTAGACAAGAGGCCCTTGTCTGAGAGAGAGTTCACTAAAATCTTTTCCCAGTTTGTGGGTTTTCTTTTCACTATGCTGGAGATTTCTTTTGACATGCAGAAACTTTTTAATAAGAAGTGGTCCCAGTTATTGATTCTGGGAAGTATTTCCCTTGCGGTTTGAGTCCTGTTCATGAATTCTTTACCTACTCCTATGTCTCCAAGGTTTCTACCTATTTTGTCTTCCAATAGATTTAGTGTTTCTGTTTTAATATTCAGATCTTTGACCCATTTAGATTTTAATTTAGTACATGGTGATAGACATGGGTCTAGCTTTAGTTTTCGGCAAATGGAGAGCCAGTTTTTCCAGCACCATTTATTAAAGAGACTGTCGTTCTTCCAGTGAACCTGCTTGGCTCCTTTATCAAAAATAAGGTGGTTGAGTGTGTTCGTAGTTGTGGTTGTATCTTCTAATCTATTCCACTGATCTTCAGCTCTGTTTTGATTCCAATACCATGTTGATTTTACTACTGTTGCTTTGTAGTATAACTTCAAGTCAGGGATTGTGATGCCTCCTGCTTTGTCTTTGCTGCTTAGAATTGCCTTTGCGATTCTAGGTCTCTTCTGGTTCCAGATGAAATTTAGGAGTGATTTCTCTAGATCTATAAGGTATGTTGATGGTATTTCTATTGGGATTGCATTGAATCTGTATAACAGTTTTGGGAGAATGGCCATTTTCACAATGTTTGTTCTTCCTATCCATGAGCAAGGGATGTCTTTCCATTTTCTGAGATCATCTTCAATTTCCTTTTTCAGTGTAGTATACTTTTCACTGTATAAGTCTTTCACTTCTTTCATAAGAGTAATTCCTAAATATTTCATTTTTTTGCTTGCTAATGTGAATAGTCCAGTTTCTCTTATTTCCCTCTCTGTAATTTTGTTGTTCGTGTATAGGAATGCTATTGATTTCTGAGTATTGATTTTGTATCCAGCCACATTACTGAATTTATTTATTGTATCTAAGAGTATTTCAATGGAGTTTAGGGGGTCTTCTATGTAGAGTATCATGTCATCTGCAAACAATGATAATTTAACTTCTTCTTTTCCTATCTTTACCCCTTTTATTTCTCTTTCTTGCCTAATTGCTCTGGCTAGTACTTCCAGTACTACATTAAATAGGAGTGGTGATAAAGGACATCCTTGTCTTGTACCCGATTTTAAAGTAAAGGCTTTCAATTTTTGGCCATTTAGTATGATGCTGGCTGTTGGTTTGTCATAAATGGCCTTTATTATATTGAGGTAAAGACCATTTATTCCAATTTTCTGTAAAGTTCTTATCATGAATAAGTGTTGGACCTTATCGAAGGCTTTTTCTGCATCTATAGAGATGATCATGTGATTCTTATTTTTGGCTTTATTGATATGGTGGATTACATTTATTGATTTGCGTATGTTGAACCATCCTTGCATTCCTGGGATGAATCCCACTTGGTCATGGTGTATAATCTTCTTGATGATTTGCTGGATCCTATTTGCCAATATTTTATTGAGGATTTTTGCATCTGTGTTCATTAGGGAGATCGGTCTATAGTTCTCTTTTATAGTTGGGTCTTTCTCAGGTTTTGGTACTAGAGTAATATTTGCTTCCAGGAATGACTTAGGAAGGATTGCTTCCCTTTCAATTTCATTGAATAGTTTGAGGAGTGTCGGCATTAGGTCTTCTTTATATTTCTTGTAGAATTCTGCAGTGAATCCATCTGGGCCTGGGCTCTTCTTGGTGGGCAAGGACCCAATTACATTCTCAATTTCATTAGCAGAGATTGGGTTATTCAACAGTTTTATATCCTCTTGATCTAGCTTTGGTACTTCATATGCTTCTAAGAATCTGTCTATTTCTTCTGTGTTATCAAACTTTTGAGAGTAGAGGTTTTCGAAATAGGTATTGATGATCCTCTGTATTTCTACTGGGTCTGTAGTGATTTCTCCTTTTTCATTTCTTATTGCATGAATTTGAGCTTTTTCTTTCCTTTTTTTAATAAGGTTGGCTAGGGGCTTATTGATTTTATTTATTCTTTCAAAGAACCAACTCTTTGATTCGTTGATTCTTTGGATTGTTTTCTTAGTCTCTATTGCATTGATTTCTGCTCTGATTTTTATAATTTCCTCTCTTCTTTTGGCTTTGGGCTTGACTTGCTCTTCTTTTTCTAGCTGTTTGAGGTGTAGCATCAAGTTATTTATTTGTATTCGTTCTGTTTTCCTGATGTGGGAACTCAGTGCAATAAATTTTCCTCTCAGAACGGCTTTCATTGCATCCCACAGATTCCGGTAAGTTGTATCTGCATTTTCATTTTCTTTTAGGTATTGTTTAATTTCTTCTTTAATTTCTTCTGTGACCCACTGATTACTCAAGAGTGTGTTATTTAGTTTCCATGTGTTTGCGGAATTTTTGCAGTATCCTTTGTCATTAATTTCTAATTTCAGAGCGCTATGATCCGATAATATGCAAGGGATGATTTCAACTCTTTTGCATTTGCTTAAATATGTTCTGTGAGCTAATATATGGTCTATTTTAGAAAATGATCCATGTACTGCTGAGAAGAATGTGTATTCTGATGTTGTTGGGTGGAACATTCTGTATATGTGTATCAAACCCATTTGTTCACAGGTGTGATTCAGTTCTGTTATTTCTTTGCTCATTTTCTGTCTGGTTGATCTGTCCCTTGGTGTCAGTGGTGTATTAAGGTCTCCTGTTACAATTGTGTTACTGATAATTTGAGTTTTCATTTCTGTTAATAATTGTTTTATATAACTGGGTGCTCTGGAGTTTGGTGCGTATATATTTAAGATAGTTATCTCTTCCTCTTGGAGTTTTCCCCTTACGAGTATGTAGTGACCTTCTTTGTCCTTTATGGTCATTGTTGGTTTAAAGTTCACGTTGTCTGCAAACAGAATGGCTACTCCTGCCTTTTTTTGGATTCCTGCTGCATGAAGGATTGTTTTCCATCCTTTGACTTTCAGTCTGTGAGTATCTTTCTGGGTTAGATGGGTTTCCTGTAAACAGCATATGGTTGGATTTTGTTTCTTGATCCATTCTGCTAGTCTGTTTCTTTTGATTGGTGCATTGAGACCATTTACATTAATGGTTATTACTGTTAAATGCTGGTTAATTGTAGGAATGTTATCTCTCTGCTGTTGCATCTTTATCTTTCTGTTCTGTTTAATTATTTGCTTTGCTTAGTGGTTTTTTCCTTTGTGTATCTAAACTGTCTTTCAATATTTTTTGCAGTGTTGGTTTGGTGTTCATGAAGTTCTTCAGCTGTTCTTTGTCATGGAAGTATCGTATTGCACCATCTATTTTGAATGATAGTTTTGCAGGATATATCAGTCTTGGTTGGAAATCATTTTGCTTTAGGATCTGGAATACTTCACTCCATGCTCTTCTTGACTTTATCGTTTGTGCTGAGAAGTCTGCTGTGATTCTGATAGGTTTTCCTTTATAAGTGATTTGTCTTTTCTCTCTGACAGCTTTTAATAATCTATTCTTGTGTTGGATTTCTGGGATGGTGACTATTATATGTCTGGGTGTAGTTTTATTTTGGTTATGACTGTTTGGAGTTCTATATGCTTCACTGATCTTGATGTCAGTTTCTGATCTCATGCTTGGGAAATTTTCAGCTATTACTTCTCTAAATATCCTCCTGACATCCTTCATGTTGTCTCCCTCTCTTTCATTAATCCCTATCATTCTTATGTTATTCTTCTTTGCATCGTCTTGCAGTTGTTGAATTGTTGTTTCCTGGGTTCCTTGTTATTTTCAAAAGATCTTTCCTTTCCTGTTCACTAGCTGCAATCCTGTCTTCCAGGTCTGAAATTCTATCTTCACTTTCATTAAGGCGGTTTTTACAACTTTCAGTGGAGTTTTTTATTTCCTGTATATCTCTGTGCATCTGCATTATGTATTCTGTTTGTTTCTTATATTGCTCGTCTAGGGATTCTATCTTTTTGTTTAGTTTCTCCAATTTTTTATCTGTGTTTTCTTTAGATATATTTAGAATCTCTTTCATTTCTTTTATCATTTCTTCTTTTATCTGGGAGATTATTTCGAGTTTGAATTTCTTTAAAGCTTCCTGGAGTTGCTTGTCAATTTCAGTGGCTATTGTGTCCGATATATGAGGTGGATGGGATATATTTTCTTCTATATACATCGCTCCTAGGGTTTCTTGAGATGGGCTGGAGGTTTGAGGTTGTAATTTGGTCTTTCGTTTTGTCATTTTCCTATATTTCTGTGTTTCAAGTGTTATTTGAAAGCTTCCTCAGGATCTGTTGAAAATCCCCTTCTATGTTTGGAGCTACTGGGACTCTGGCGCCGCGCTACTCCAAGCCATTAGGCCTACAGAACCAGTGGCCCTCCTCTGCCTGCTCAGAACTCCACAGTTTCAGACAAGCTGGGCCTCAGGGACACTGTGCGCCCACCTGCCCCTTGGAAGCTCCACAGTTCTTTAATCGCAGCCGGGTTAGGGTACTCACCACAGGCCGCAGTGCTTCAGGAACCTGTGGACCCTCCCTGGTTGCAGAGATATCCACAGTCCTCCAGACACGCAGAGAGGCCGGTGAGGGCACCCCAGATCTGCCCAGCTCCTCCTCTGCAGACCTATGGCCAGGCGCGGCAGCTAAACAGGCTGGGCTAGGCTGGTAGTGTGGGCCAGCCCACCTATCGGGAGCTCAGCAGGTCTCCAAATGAAGCCAGGAATGGGGAGGCTGATGTGGAAGCCTCAAACCCACCTCTCTCCTTCACTGCACCTGGAAGCCTGAGGGAACTCCAGCAGTCTGGGCGCAGAAATCCAGAGTCCTCCAGACACGCAGAGAGGCCAGTGAGGGCACCCCAGATCTGCCCAGCTCCTCCTCTGCAGACCTATGGCCAGGCGCGGCAGCTAAACAGGCTGGGCTAGGCTGGTAGTGTGGGCCAGCCCACCTATCGGGAGCTCAGCAGGTCTCCAAATGAAGCCGGGAATGGGGAGGCTGATGTGGAAGCCTCAAACCCACCTCTCCCCTTCACTGCACCTGGAAGCCTGAGGGAACTCCAGCAGTCTGGGCGCAGAAATCCAGAGTCCTCCAGACACGCAGAGAGGCCAGTGAGGGCACCCCAGATCTGCCCAGCTCCTCCTCTGCAGACCTATGGCCAGGCGCGGCAGCTAAACAGGCTGGGCTAGGCTGGTAGTGTGGGCCAGCCCACCTATCGGGAGCTCAGCAGGTCTCCAAATGAAGCCAGGAATGGGGAGGCTGATGTGGAAGCCTCAAACCCACCTCTCTCCTTCACTGCACCTGGAAGCCTGAGGGAACTCCAGCAGTCTGGGCGCAGAAATCCAGAGTCCTCCAGACACGCAGAGAGGCCAGTGAGGGCACCCCAGATCTGCCCAGCTCCTCCTCTGCAGACCTATGGCCAGGCGCGGCAGCTAAACAGCACATTATCTTTTTATACTAAAAAATTTTCTACATATCTAAATTTTTATAAATCTGCATTTGTATTTAATATGCAATTGTTATGGTTAGAAAAATTCAATACCATTATATATTAGAACTAATGAACATTTTTTTATTTTTTTATTTTTATTTTAAAGGGGATAAAATTAAACACAACAAAACAGAACAAAATAAAACATAAGAAAGCAATGTAAGAGATATAAATTTCAAAGCTAGACAACCTGAGATCTTCACTGCTTATTATACTATCCTGTTTTCTTCCAAATAGTTATCCATGTTTTCACATAGAGATTTCATATAAAACAACATAGTATAAAACTGATCCGAACAGAATGATGAAGGCAATTTAGGTCTTCAAAACTAGACAGTAGGGAAGAAGAACTAATGAAAACTTTAACTTCAAGATTTATTAGCTTAGAATAGGTTTTGCCAGTTATAATCTTTCCTTTTAGCTTATATAAGGATCACAACGAGGGTGAAGGCATGGTGAATGAAGCAGGTTTCCTCATCATTTTTCAATTTCAGTTATGGCTTTCAAGCTCTTTATGTTCTGAGAATTCTTTTTTTCTGCTGAAGGTACCAAAGTATTTCCACCCCAAGATCAGCTTTCACTTATTATCTCACTCTTACTTGTTTAACATGTTTCTCAGTTTTTAGAGAAACTTTATTATATCTAAACTCCTGATAAAAATAAGATTCAACTTTAGCAAATATTTTTATGCATATAGCTGCTTCTACCATCAGATTATCTGAGAAGTTATAATTCCTTGAAGGTGCCCTTACTGATGAATTTTCCTGTCTGAACAGATAGAGCTTTTCATACCTTTGGAAGGTTCACAGATGGACTGCAGTAGTTTCTATAAGGGGAATATGTCGAGAAACATCATTATCATGAAATTAATAAAACCCCAGGGAAACACAATCCTTATTTTCAGTTTCAAGTTATTTAGGATTTAAAATTTATTAAAAAATAAAATATGAAAGTATATAGAATGTGTGTAAAAATATATGTGCACACTACGCACAGCATACATGCAATCTTTGTCCCTGTTTTTGTTTTCTAGAAAACAACCCCTAAAATGCTTACAAATTTTAAGTGATTAGGGAAATAAAGGGAAATGGAGCATCTCTCATGCTCCTAACAAGTCCTCTTCCCCACACTTGACTGACTGGTGCGATTTGGAAAGGTCCTAAGGAAGTAGGCTGGCTGCCAGAGGATTAAAAGCCTGCACCTTAGGCAGCCATTCTCCCATCCTGCAGGGAGGGACAGAGGCAAGGAGTTTAATACTGATTCAATGATCAGTGGCCAAACATCTAATAAATCATGCCAGTGTGATGAAGCTGCCATAAGATAACCCCAAAGGATGAAACGTGAAGAACTTCCAGGAGTGAAATGCTCAGGGGTTAGGAGGAGAGGAGAAGTCTCATGCCACACCCAGTATCTTCTCTGTATATTCTCCAGCTGACCCTGAGTTACATCACTTTATAGCGAGCACAGTAAGTTCTTAGTTACTTTTCTCACTGCTAAGACAAAATACCCAACATCCAAAGTGAAAGGAAGGTTTACTTGTCTCACAGTTTGTAGATGTTTCAGTCCATAATTGGCTACTTCTAAGGCAAGGTGGCTTCACAGAACAGAACAATTCAGGGTCAGAAGATAGCAAAAGCAACAAGAGCGAGCAAGACAGGTCTCTTTCTGTCCCTTATATTGTATGCAGTCTACCGGGATTAGGGCAGTGGCAACCCAATCAGTGGACTGATACCTCAGTCATCCACCTTTAATCTCTGCATTTTAATCCTAGCATTACACTACAAATAAATGACGCACACTAGATTCAGCCACTTTCAAAGAAAAACCCTATGACCACATGAGGTTTTTGGAGAACATCTAGGCACAAACTGTAACAGTAATCTAGTAGGTAAAACGTTTATCTGATTTCCACCAACCACTGGAATACAATATGGAACCTGAGACGGTGGTTGTGAAAATGTATAGTCAAGTCAGAGAGTAATTATAGGTAACATGTGGACCACAGGTCCAGTAATGGGAGGGGCACTCTGCAGAGCTGGGCCAAGGTGTGGGGCTGTGCTCCTTCCAGGGGCTCAGTAGCAGAATGGTCAAAACTGCAGGATGGCAGTTGCCTTAGGAAAAGGGACATGGGGGAAGAACCCACACAATCTGTGGGTTGTGTTCTTCTTAATCAGAAGAATTAAAAATAACAAGGAAAAATTAGTGTTTTTTTTTCAAAATGCAATGAGTATGTTATTTTTTTAAAGTGTACAAAAGCATACTTGAAAGAATAGTGAACTTGAGTAGGCCAAACTTAGGATAACACTCAAGACTAATATTTAACTTTTCTGCACAATATATTTCAATAAAAATATCTTACAATACCTCAAAATATCATCTGTATGCATGTTGATATATTCACACCTTTGTCGATGGTCTAGTTAACCTGTAAATAAACTACTTAACTCATATGGGTTCTTTCTGCTTACCTAGAGTAAATGTAATAGTTTGATTAGGGTACTGCTAATCTGTCAATGAATATTTCATATTTACTTTAAGGTACTAGTTAGTATATATGCTTACATAGTCCATGCATCTTTAGTTAAACCCTCCAGTTACATGTTTTCACTGTATTTGTTTTTCATAGAAGAGAACATTTGTGTGCAGGTGATAATGTGTGTGCAATAGCATAAACTAGAAACACACTGCCGGCTTCTTTTTTAAAGATATTGGCAAAAACTTTCTAAAATCAATTTTCAATTAGTCAGTCTGGCAGAATATGAAAATTTAATTGTCAACACCTGTTATAATTCACAAGCCCTCCAGCCTTAGTGTATAAACGGTGTATCTTTAGATAAGATTGAGAAGTGATAACCTAAGTTTTGATATTTTCCTTTGTACTTTGAACTTTACCTCTCCAATATAGAACTAGAATTTGGTTCTTTTATTTGGGGAAGGAGAAATAATGGCATCATTTTCATGTGCAGGTAGATCAAGAAAATCATATTACCAATGAGTTAGATAACTTTTGAAAAGGTTAACTGTAGTCATGTTACTTTATGATTCATTTAAGTAATGATTTCTTTTATTTAAGAGATGTTGCACAATAATTATCTAAAATTAATTTTAATAGCATGTAATATGATAATATTAAAGTACAAAACTTCATGAGCAATGTTTTAGTAATCGCTGTAATAAACCAGTGGGACAATAGCAACAAAACTTAACTACCAACATTAACATGACCAGCAGGTATGTACAGCTTGAAATATAGGAGAGGGGATATTTACTTTTTAATGTGGATAATGTATAGTTTTAAACAAACCTTTCAAATAATTTTAGGATATGCCCAATTTACCTGACACCCTTCTCATGAAACTGTTTCACAAAGAGTGTCAACACTTTAACTGAGTAAACTAAACCTGCCATCTAATATAATATCCAAGACATTTATGAATAAGTAATATCATCACAAAAGATAGCCAGGTTAAAGTATTAATTTTGAATTGCCACGCAATGGATCACAGAAGATAAACATTCTCTAGATTAATTACATAAGCGTGACTATTCCCCATTATATAGAATCATGAGTGGCTCATCTGCATTCAGTACAAGAACACAGCACATAGGAGAGAAGATCAGAAATCCAAGCTGCAAGGATAAAACAGAAGCAAAAATGGCATATTACCAGCCTTTGTGGATTTTCATAATAAATCCATCTCCAAGATTTCCACAAGTAAGGCAATGATATTAGATATAGATATTGTACTTTTACTTATATGCATACAGAGATAAAAGCACCTTTACTAAGAAATAAAAATTTTAATCAGACAAAATGAGATATTATTGTCTGAAATAAGCCTATCTTCTACTAGAGAAAACCACTCCTTTGAGTCCCAACAAAGATACCTTTGAGTTTCATGGCCAGAGTTATAATTTTGAAATACAGGAAAAAAGAGAAATAACTTTTTTTTTGAACAGCTACAAGAGATTCACTACAAAACTGTCAGAGCTGAGATATGGAAATCTGCCTTAATGTCAGGCATGAGGGAAGAGAGGAAGCCTTCCTAGTTTTACACTGTGGAGTGCCAGTAATAAGCCAGGGCTCTTGTACCATCTGTTTGGAATCTGACGCAATTCTTTGGTGAGTACTCCCTTAGAACAATATCATTTCCTCAAGTATCAACCCTAGAGTATGAAATTCTTCAGAGAAGGTTAAGTTTTCCTCTTGGCTGTGGTGTTTGAAATGCCATTGCTAATTACATGGAAATATTAGACACTTTATGAATCAATTGGGTAGAACTATTTATGTTGATACAGATGGCTTCCTTTATCTAACAAATCTACTCTCTGCTGAGGAAATCATAGTCACCAGTTTACTTTGGAATTCTGTCACATTTAGGGCATTGCTCTAAAAATATTCTCCCAAACTCTAATTTAGACATTCATATTTGTAGAATGAAAAATGAATAATGAGTGTTTCCAGAAGTAATAAATGTTACTAATGTCATGTGAACTTTACCAAAACCCTGAGTAAATATACAAACAATACAGTAAAAGTCTTTTCTAACTTTCCTCAGAATTTATATTCCAATAATAAATACAGCAATGAAAAAATGATGTAGAAGTCCTTGTGTTTTAGCTTTTGATGAATATATCCTAAATTCTCTACTGTGAAAACATATAAATCTTCATAGCAGCTTGATTCATAGAAGTCTAAACTATAAACAACCTAAATTACCATCAAGAGAAGAATGCACAAACAAATCATGGTACTTACACAATGGAACACCTGCTGGTGCTACACAACAACAGGTGTGATCCCTGAAAGCACGATGTTATCTGAAGGAATGCAGGAAAAAGTCTGACCTATATACTGTGTAAGCACATTGATCAAATTCTAGAACAAGTCTAAACAATAGCGAACAAAAGCAGGTAAGACCTCCTTGGGGACCTGCAATGAAAGCCCAGAGGAAATTTCAGAGATGAAAAAACTGCTTCATTTTGATTTTGGTGATGGAAACATTACTGTATACATTCAAAAGCTTAACAATGGTGGATTTCAGTGTAAGTTGTACCTTAATAAAGTGATGCATGAACTAATGGCATGTTCCTAGCGATATTAATACAACCAATGGTCAAAAATGCAACAAGGTGGCAGTTTTGCATTAGAATTTAAACAACTTTTAGTAATGTGAAAAGAAATGCTTCATTAGAAGCATTTATCTATATAGTGAAATATATTTTGGTCAGTTTCCTAATCTATAAAACTGTATAATGACAACAAAGGAAACTCCAGGCTCCAGAGACTTGAAGATACTCTAGTAGAGGCCACGCTGTGCATAGCCCTCTTGCAGGTGCAGAGGAATGGAGATGTCCCTATCAAGATCCTCATGGGTAACAACCCCACAGCAGGCTGCTGGCTTGGATATCAGGGAAGTAGGGGCATAAGTTTCCATCTTCTACCCAGGATTTGCAGTGTCTGTGACAGACAGGAGACTGGAAGAGCTGTGATCTTTTCATAAATACATCACATCAAGCCCACTCATTTGTTCAGCAGCCAAGTCATGACCAAACACTATGGTCAGCTCAATCTTCCTGAATGCTTAGGTAATTTTGTGATATTTAAAGTAACAGACTCATTTTCAACCTGCTTTTCTTGGGTTATAATAATTTAAACAACATGAAAAGAGAAAACAGTAAAGGTTATTTTTTCCAAAGTTATGATTCCTGGATGCTAATCTACTAGGTAAAACTATATTATAAAATTAGTCTTCATGTTTAATTTTGTTATAGCATAATTTTAAGTACTCCCTAATATGCCCAGCTACCTCAAACAAACTACTATCTCTTAAGTACAACATATTATGGCTATATGAAGAAATGAATGAATGAAACATATTTTAGTTGCATGTTATTTTGCATTCCAGTAACCACTTTTTATTATATTAAAACTATAGTTGTCAACATAACTGTATCTTACTCATATTGTGAAATCTTCCTTAAGATATATCATAACAGCTACAATAAAAATTTCCCCATATTTTCTTTTGAATCATTAGTATTAAATGTGGATAAAACTTTCTACATAAAAGTTTTTAAACTAATACTCATAGATTTGCAATCCTGAAAATATTAACTCAGCATGAGTGGGACATGTCTGTTCAGTTTATAGCTACCATTGTATTCTGCATTATTTACATGCCTTCTTCAGTAGAGGTCACTACTGACGTAGATGAGTTTGACTTAAGTAAATATGATACTGGTGGTGACGCTGAAAAAATATATCCTAAATATCACTCATATTTGAGAAAATAAAAGTGTAACTTATGAGTATTTGAAACTATGAACAAATTTCTATATTTTATCATTTAATTTGAAAACATTTAAGGTAGAACAAAAAAAGCGACAATGAAGAGTAGGAAAAAACGTTCCACAAAAGTCTAACAACAGCAATGCAATGTTGGCAGGCATGCAAAACATGCAAATGGACAAGATCACTGTGAAGGAACAAAAAACAATGACTGCAGGGCATTATGAAGTTTGCAATGTGAGAATAAAGCTTCTGCAGATATTCAAATTCTTTAAGAACCTCATTTTTTTTCTTCTTTTCATGTTGTTTCTGTGTTGTTTTAACGCCACAGTGAGGCTAGAGTTGTAGATATGAGCAACTGTATACATCTAGCACAGCACTTTCTTATCCAGGGAAAATCACAACAAAGAATATTGCAGAGCAGTTTACAGCCAACTTCAGAATTCTAACCTCAAAAACCAAATTCAATGTTGGTATTTTTAAAATTAAAAACAAAATGTTCAGATGAACCAAAGATGAAGGAAACTTCTTTGCACATCACATATTAAAACAAAGGACTTTCATAAAGAGCCTTAGGTGTTACATTTCAGACATTAGTTACTTAGATGTTACCAGGCTTTTCTGTATGCACTTCTAAGGCTCTCCTACCTGGAACTTAGTTCATACCAGAGCCCTGTGTAAGGGACTTCTGTAGATGCACAAAACATGCCCTCTGAAAGAAACCAAATGCTACAATTAGCTATTCCTATTGCAAAATAAATACATTTCATTTGTATCCTGGGCACTTCATTTTCCACACTTTTCTGACTTCACTCTTGTTAAGTTCATACACACAGAAAACAATTAAAAATGAACTCAGTCATGTTGTAACTCATTACATCAGGAGACTCTGACTTTTCGGTCTTTCTCAGGGCTCCTTAACTATAGTTGGGAGACAGTGCTTTCTAAATTTTAACAAGGATTATCAAGTACCCAGACAATCTTTCAATCATGCAGGACAACTATATTCAATAAAAAAATGGTTCAGGTATTTGTGACTGATTAAATCATAAATGCAAGAATTTCAAATGACTTGTAAAGTTAGAAAATTAATAAGGATATGGCAGAATACTCAAAAATAAACACAACCACGACCAAAATTCAGAATGTGAATCAGTGCTGCTGGTGCACTTGAGTGGAATACAGAATTCCTCTTTGAGGTGTCTCCACTAGGTATGCTGCTCACCTAACTGCCCTGACATTCCCCACCCAGCGCTGAAGAGCTGTCCAAGTTTCTCTTCAAGGACTCAAGTTTACAGTGGGCCCCATTTTCAACTCTTTGAAACAAACACTTAAGAACATCCTTCTGAAAAGGTGCTACCCTGACATTCTTATCCAAGGTTCTGGAGGAGACTGATTGCTGGAGGTGGGAAGGAGCAGAGTAGATGGCTAGGTAACAGCTACCAAAACACAGGTGGAAAGATAAAATCCTGCCAGGAAGCAAAGGAACACTGTTCACAGTAACCCACTGGACAGTTTACGAGTAACATCAAACAAGCAGCTTGAAGCTTCTACACACAACACAGTAAGGAGACTAAAACACTCTGCTGTGATGAGAAACACCGCATTAAACTATTATATTGTGACTTACAGATATACACAACTATTATTAATTAATAAAGAATTTAATTTTTTTCAGGAGACAGAAATTTTAACTATTATTGAACAGAAATACTGAATCACACTGTACGTCACAAATGTGTGCAACTAAACCAATAATGAAACAACACCTAAATTAAATGATTACTTATTTTTTTAGATAACTATTTAAATTAGGTTTAACACTAAAATTATTAATAAACTGATGATTGGATAAAGAAGATGTATTTTTTATACAATGGAGTACTATTCAGTCACAAAGGACAGACTTTAGACACTTCTAGGTAAATGGATGCACCTTGACACCATATGCTTAAGTGAAGTAAATTGGACACACATGTGCAAATATCACATTGCTTTTCTGTTAGATAATGAAAGTGTAAGGAAGGACCAAAATATATACTAGATATTGTGAAATAGAAAGAAATTATTGAATGGGAAGGAGAACTATGGAGGGATTAGGAAGTAAGGAAGGAATGGAAAAGAAAAAAATGAGGACAGAAGGATAAAATGGAAGCAAATCTTTTGTAAATAGGAAGGAAAGAGAATCTGGAAGGAAAGAGGGGAATGGGAAAAAAAGAGGACTCAAGGTATATCATGTACACATATGACTTCCCTATGATGAATGTGATCATTAATGTGTATTTAAATTTTATCAATAAACAATTAAAAATAAAATTCAGAAATTTAAAAAAATCTTAAAATGAGAAAAATAAAGCTGTTTAATTTTCTCTCTGATGGTCAATTCCTTTATTAAAGCAATGATAATTTATATGAATCTATTACTTTGGTTTCTGGGTATGTGAGCAAAGCAAGAGTAGTGTTGGGTATTACAAAATGATGGAAAGTATATTTTAAAGACAACCTATGTGATATACTTGAGAAACTACATAAATGCTAGATTTCCTCACCATACAATTAATGAATTTTATATTAATCATTAACCAACACTTACCATTAAAATTACATACATACCATATACGAGACAGAAAGAGAACACTAAATACATAGGAATGAGGTATTCAAGTGACATATACTAACAATAAATGTGGCATATGGATGCATGCAGTGAGCTGAATGTCCTTATGTTACTTGGACAATCGTCCCTAGTTTAGTAAACCAGTAAAAGAAATTTTAATGAGTACAAACATTGCAAGAAATCTTGATGGTTTGTGTACTATATAAATTTGGTTTCCAAATCTAGCACAAAATTTTGCATGAATATTTTCTGCGATGAGACAGGTTTTCAATGAGCTGACTTGGTCAAAAAAAAAAGAATCCAAGTAAAAACAATGCTCCTGTCTTGGACTGGAACAGTACTTTCTGTGTGCTACGATTTATTTCCTAAGATTCCTCTAGTATCCCTAATAAGATCCTGCAGCACTGGCACTGTCAAGTGGTAATAAAATTAAGCAGTCTTACAGAGAAACAGGACTAATTGTGCTCAACCCTAAGTTTCCTAACATTACACCAGGTCTTCAATAGCAGAATAAACCAGCATCATGATGAGCCTTGACCAGAACCTTCTACTGCTGATGTCTCCCAATAACATGTTTCCTGGAGAGAAATGTTTGAATTGCCTCTATCAGAAGACTTTGCCCTTAACTGGCAAGGCATAAGATATGGCTTCGGTATGTGCTTCACTCATTTGGTAGGATAATCAATTTCAAAGTAGGATGCAATGAGAAAAGTGAAATGGGTTACCCCCTCTCAACACACACACACACACACACACACACACACACACACACACACACACACACAAATGAATTGATGTGTAGTGACTATAAATAGAAAGGGGCAGAAATGAGACTAGCAAATGTAGTTTTTGGAAAAATGTTAATAAGGTAGGGAATATATTAACATTATATACAAAGTAGTGATAATGTGCTCTAGTTAATTATTGTTGCATACCTAAGCATGCCAGACTTATTGGCCTAAGATAACAAGCATTTTATTACGGTCATTATATGAATCGATTCTGTGGATCAGTGATTTAAGAAGAATAAAATGAGTGTATTGCCCCTGCTCCATAATATCTTCAGCCATAGGTAAGACTTGAGTAAGCTAGTGTTAATAAGATCTCCTGTAAGTTGTGCCATATTCAGGTTGACTAGGAGACAGACAAACCCCAGCCCTCTCCTGTGAGTCAGCACCATTCATGGATTGTGGTGTAGGAGAACAAAAAGTCATCAAGAAGTTAGACCTCCTGTGATTTGGTGCCACCACAAGCTGACTGGGAAAGAACCAGACACCAGCCCCTTCTGGCACACAGGCAGGGAGACAAGAAGAGCCAGTATTCCCCTGACCTCAAGCAAGCAGCTGATCCAGAGAAACATAGGCTGTGATGATAGCTAGAGGTAAAATACAACTTAATGCTTGTAGTGTTTAGTGTTTCACTGACTTTGCAGGCCTGGAGCCAGTAATATGATCATCTATTCAGAGGATAACAACACGCAAAGTAGCATATATAGGAGATTTCTTTCTGAAGGTGGTGGCGATTGCTAATTCTCTATTATCTTGTCTCAAAATCCTATATCATTCTCATTGTTTTTCTTGGTTGGATTTTATCTTGTTTGATTTTGTTTTATCTGATGGCATAGGCAGCTATTCTGAATATAACATATATTATGGTAGTCATTTTGGATTACTACTATTTTGTTTTAAAGTCCTGTATTACATTCATTGTTTTGTTTTTGTTGATTATATTCTGTTCTGTTTTGTTTGATTTTACTATGTCTGAATGTGTTGGCAACTATTTTGAAGACGAGGCATTATGGTAACCATTGTTGGTTTTCCTATTATCTTGTTTTGAAATTCTGTGTCACTTACACTGCCTTATTTTGACTGGCCTTATTCTGTTGGATTTTGCTTAGCTTTATTATCTCTAAAATAAAATTTTAAAAATGGCTAAGACTAGAACCATCTAGATAATTCTTTACCCTTCATCCCTACATGCAAAGCTTGGAGTAAGAGGACTTCATGTACCTAAGCATGACTTCTCTGTAATTCTGGCCTTCCTGCAGGAGAAAGCCACAGGATTTTCAGAATCCTTTTAAGGCAGCTTTAAACTACAAGAGATAGAGATTCCACAGTGTAACCCTGGGAATCACAAATGCTTCTACTAGTTACAAGCAAGTCATTCAAACTTTTCAGATTTAAAGGGAAGAGAACTGAACTTTATATCTCTCCCTAGAAGAAATGCCAAAGAATTTGCAGCCACCTTCCAAACTAACATCAAAGGTGAAAGTCAAAAGGTTTCCAAGATACAGTCAGTCCTTATCTAGATTGGTTATATTACATGTGAGTTTTTGTAACAATATTTTGAAATGGACAGTAGAGTTCAGGACAAAAAGATTAAGCCTTCCTCAGTGGTAGAAAAGAATTGTTTCATTGTAGTTCTAGTTATAGCAACAGTGAACACCTGCAAATTTGTTTTCATAATTCTGACTGTTTAGTAAATAAAAATTCACTCCCATATGATGAAAGCAAATTTGATTTTTTTACTTTCTCATTTTACTCTTCCTGGGAGATAAGGGTAGTGGTTCAAACAACCAATCACAAGAGGAAATGGGGTAAAAGCTACTACATTAATAATATTTTTAAAATTCTTTCTTGCATATAAAACA
This sequence comes from Cavia porcellus, assembly GCF_034190915.1. NCBI lineage: Eukaryota > Metazoa > Chordata > Mammalia > Rodentia > Caviidae > Cavia > Cavia porcellus. The sequence goes on from NW_026947493.1 coordinate 4,737,063, forward strand.
GGTTTATAGGTGTGATATTAAGTTCCTGAAAACTTTCAAGCCCTAGGTCTTAATTATAATAATTAAAATAAATTTGTCTATCTCTGAATAAAATCATTGAAGAAAAAATGAATGATTTAAAAGACTGTATCTTTGACTAACAATACATAAAATACTATTAGGGAATTAAACTTTGTCATTGAAGTTTATGAAAAAGGAAGCCTGGATAAATTTATGACTTTTTTTTTTCATTACAAAGTCACAGCAATGACAGCAAATGACACATTACACACACATGCAAGGATGAAGACACTAATGTGAAAAATTTTATCTCACAAATATGATGGCATCCTTTATTCAACTGAAACTTAATTTGTATAATTACCTGATCACTTACAGTCCAAGAATATTATGAACAATTTTATTGGCTTAACATTGAAACCTATATTTTATTATGCCTCTATAAAATACACACTCTTTACACAATGGTCCTTACTGCATGTACTATTTTTAGTTTGTTAACTCGTTAGAACTCAGATCAGAGAAAGAGAAGAATGTGGTAAATAAAATGAAAATTAAATTTCACCTAAGTACAATTTAGGATACCTTCCTTGTCCTTCACAAATTCCAGTGGTATTTAAACAAATTATTCTGTTTCTTCCACTGTCTCTGCAGGAAACCAAGACAGGCTAGGAATTCTTTCCCACTAAGGGAGGCTGTGAGAGAAATAGTGCTGATCTTCTGTGATCTTTATTAGGGGCATAGTTAAAACTAAAGTCAGAGTGTCTGGGCTCTTGATTTATGGGATTACAGATTGCTTTGATCAGGGATCTATGCAGCCACTCACAGACTGACTGACAAGCACTGAGCACAGCTTGGCTCTTCAGGATTTGATAGACTATGGGACTGTTTGATGTGAGGCAGAGCCCACAAGACAAAAGAGAGGAACAGGAATGGTGCCAGGTTCATATCCACATTGCCTACCAGGCAGGCACATCTCTTTCAAGGTTTTCAGTTGATTTTATTGTTGATGGCCTGCAGGCATCATGGGCAAAGGCATCTTGCCCCCAAACTCTGCAGCTTCAAAACTGCAAAGGTAAAATACTTTTCTCAGAGGAGAAAGCCACAGGGCACCAGGTTCTAGAGTGGCAACGGAGACCACAGGAGGTTCCAAAATGACGCCAGCCACACCAGATTCTAGAATGGTGCTAGCATAGAGAAGCTGTTCCTCACAATCAGGTTCAGAGAGCTCAGTGATCCAGACACTGGACAGCTACAGCCTAAAGAGGAAAGGCTGGCTACTGCTCCAGGTGGCAGTGGACCTCTGCAGCATCCACATGGTCCTGGTTTTAGGCAAATGGAGAATGCACGAGTTCTGTGGTTAAGGAAGCTTTCGCCCCAATTTCAGAAGGCCTTAGGGACCAGGCAGTGTGCCCCTGAGAGGATAATATGTAAAGGTGTTTGTGAGAGGTCAATAATGTATTGGGGACCCCAGAAGTTTTGAAAAGCCAGAAATGTGGATTATCCAAGGAAGGCTGCAAAGACAGAGCAGAGGAGCCTTAAGAGAGAAGAAGCTATGGAAGCTGAAACCCCTGGAAGTGCCATGGGGGTGGAGTCACTCAAGCTGTTTGGAGCTTGCAACCAGATTATTTCAGATGCTGAGCATGGAACTCCAGGACTTAATGTTTGCTCTGCTGGATATTGGATCCAATGCTTTGTATTCCCATTTGCAACTTTAGGAATGGTAATGTTTATCTTGTGCCATTTTGCATGTTGTAAGTGTTTAACTTTGTGTTTATTTGTAAAGGGGCTTGCAGCTAAGAATTTGCCTTAGATCTCAGAAGACACTTGGACTTTTTTGGCAATGCTGAAACTGATAGGACTTTGGTAACTCTTGGAGATGGACTAAATGTCTTTTATATAAAGAATGTGCATGAGTCTTTGCGGGGGCAGGGGTTAAATGTTATGTCTTATGTCAGACAGCTCCATCCAGGTCTCATGCAATCATGGATGAGGCTGAATCTAGTGTTTGTGACTGGTGCATTGTCTGGCATTGGGACTGGTGGTGTTAGTGCTATATCCATCCAGGGGTGGAGCCAGCATACAGTGTAATGGCAGGAAAAAAGTGTGCCTTTGTCTCTTTTGCTGTTTGCACTTGTTGTTTGCGGCCCCCATGAACCACTGCCCCTCAGCCGTGCCATTTTGCCTTGGAGCCAACTGAGTGTGGACTGAAACCTCCAACCTGAAAGAAATAAACCTTCTCTTCCCTAACTTTGGCATACGCATTTGCCTCAACAATGAAAAAGTAACTAAGACATGAGTTCCTCTTGGTGACAACCAAGTCTGCAAGAAACTTTCACATGTTCCTATCTCCTCACTCTTCTCTGGGTTGTGTTAGGTCAACTGAATTCTCTCCACTTCTAGCCTATCTTCATGAGGATGATAGGTTTGTCCTTGTTTCTGAAGATAAGCCTCTTCCAGTCTCCCTCACCGATCTTTACCATCAACCATCTAGAAATGACAATGTCCCATCAGAAGCTGCAGTAAGTTACTCTCGAGACAGATGCTCAGAAGCTATGGCTCCAGAAACCAGCAACAGCCTGGTTCTGAGGACCAGCGAGTTCCATGGTATGCAAAGGATTTAGACTTTGATTGCTGAACCACCAGTTAATTCCCTGAAATGTCTTCAAACATTAGACATAAACTGTGTATTATATTTTCCTGATTTCTCCAGGAACACCATTCATCTTACAATTCACATTTTATCTTTTATTCACACATTCCTGGATAGTTTTTAGCAGACTGAGTTCTTATGTTTTGAGATCTGACCAACGTGTGAAAGAGCTCATGAATAGATGATATGCTATTACTACTGCTGTTACTTTGAAAGGTACTGTGCCCTGTTTTGCTTTGTTTTTTGTCTTTCTTTTTTTATAGAGTTATGATATAATTAAATGCCAAGAAATTTCCTCACCACTACCAAAAACAAAATAACACAGAAACTCAAACTTGTTGAATTTTCTTACTATATGCCACTAGAGGTTAAGGATATATATCTTAATATATTATAGAAAATATATTTTATATATTAAGCAGCTCATTTACTAATGATCTGTGAATAAATGGTAAAACTTCACATCTCAATAAAATTCTTATTAGATCCACAAAATCAAAATTAAATGACCCTGTCATTTTTCCTTCCTACTAATTCAAATAATACTACATTAATCAATTTTAAAAATTTTTTTTAAATAGGTCATGATGTTTAATTAAATTATAAACTTTGGGAAATCTTGTTCTTGATTAATTTTTATACAACAAAATAGTGAATATATTGAGCAAATAATAGACACAAAGTAAATATTTTTCATTTAAATGTTTTTCTTTGACCTGAAAATTGTCTCTTCAACATGTAATAAAGATCATGAAAAACATTTTAAACAATAACACCATCCCCAAGACATAAAAACATCCACATCAACATTTCTTTAAAAATGTGAAAATGAGAAATTAATGTTTTTTAAACAGCTGCCTGACACTGGGAATACAGAGCTCACTGATCTTGGTTTGTGCATACTTAAGGAGTGCCTTGTGATGTGTGTATTTTTCCTTTTATCAAATAAAATTCAAACACAGATTTGCTGCTGCATGTTGATCTTGATGCCGGCTAATTTAAACTTTAAACACAGTAATGTGAGAGGACTGAGTGGGGATTGCCTAATGTTAAGTCAAGGAATCTTTGTCAAGCTACGTACAAATCTCTGTGCATGTGAAGTGTGTGTGTGTGTGTGTATACACTTAAACAATGTTCCATTGACACTCTAAAGTGGTACATATGTAAATCTACAATCTGTAACTTGAAGATTGGGGTATCTGAACACATGTTAGGTACAGAAAGACAAATAGCATGAGATTGTGAAGGATAAAGCTCTGGGCTTGATGACCTGGGAAGAGAAAGAGGATTTTGTCACAGGGACTGAGAAAGAGACCAACAATGGTAGAGGATAGTGCAAGTAACTTTCCAGAGAGTTTTACTACCAACGTGTGCTAAGGAATCAGGTGATTCACAAAAGGAGATAACTACACTATACAGCAGTTATTAAACAGTGATGTGGCTACAGTGTCAATACAGTTTACAAGTAGTTACAGATAAAGGTACAGGTTCTCCCTCAGACTTTCACACTTAGTGTTATCACTCTAATTTATTATGTTTTTATGGTTTCCTTCTCAATAATTAATGGTCTATCTGATCACTACTAAGCCATTGTATCTACTATCATAAAGCTCTTTTCCCATTACCTCTTTTATTTTAATCCATAATAATTACCAATGTTTGGAGATAAAGAAATTTATTTACGTATTTTTATTAGAATTTAAACTCTAAATTTGGTGAACTTTTATTATTTTTATTCTGTTAACTACAATAGTAAATTACAATAGTATCGCAGTAAATACTATTTCAACTAATAGATGAATATATGCCAGTTTCTGGGGCTGTATGCATATACACACAATTTCATTAAAGAATAAGATGAGTTTTATTTAGTTCTTATAAAGAATAAAATCATATAAAAACTTCTTGCTCAGGTCATGTGATGGAAAAGGAAAATAGGAGCACAGTATTAACTTTACCAATGATTTAACCTTATTTTTATTAAGCTTAATTAAGGTAAACTTTTTCATAACATGCCTGTAGTTTTCTCAGCTGTGTTTTCAATAATTTTGACAATAAAGGCTTAATCTAGATTTGAGAAAACATATTTTGAAGTATAATATATTACAATTAGTAAATATTATTTTATTTAAACAGAAATAAGAAAACAAAGTAGAACCAATAAAGATGGCCCAGCCCCAAATAAGAAAGAGAATATTATGCAATAAGTAATGCAAGTAAATTATACCTAGTAGAAACTCAGCAGAAGCTTAAGGGGAAACTAGATTTTCATACTAGTACTTAAAGTAATACTACCATGCTCATAGGGAAAAGGGAATTCAATTTATAACTTTATGATCAGGAAAACTTGTCCAAACACATTAGGGATGAAAAGTACCTATCTTTTTTAAAAGACAGAGTGACTACATGAAGTTCCCACATATGCAAAGCTGATTATCTGGGTCTGTGGAAGTTTATGGTTTAATGGTTTAATGAGATAAACAGGTAATGCAGCAAAACATATTAAGTGATAAAAGAGCAATTAGCCTATTACAGGCACTCAGGGGATCTCTAGTGGGGAGATACCTGATCTGAATCTTAAAGCATGCATAAGAACATAAAAGCATACAATATTATGTCTACGATATAGTTACAAGACTATATTTGGTGAATACTACAAAATAGTATCAAAGAATATATGAAAATAAGGACATGATATGTCAGTTTCACTTTATATTTAAAAAAACACAAATTCATTTGTGGCAAAAGGCAAAAGCTTATCTGATGACTAGATGCTTTAAAATACTTACAACATTCATTACACATTCAGTCAGACAACCAGAGACAGGAAGACTGTCAACAAAGTACTCATTACTAAAATTGTACACAGTATAGAATAATGAAAAGTTACTCTGAAGAAAAGGCTGGTGAAAACTATGTCTCCCCATATTTTTCAAGTGGATTACTCATCCATTGTAAAATAAGGCATGTTGTTGAAAGTCTAATTCAGATTCACCATAATAAAATATTTTCTTTGATACATATTTTGCATCACATCACTGACATTTCTTAATATAAATTCCTTCACTGGAGATGTCTGAATAGTAGTTTGAAGACAGAATTTCTAAGTAACTTCTTAAATAGTCTCATAATCAGAAATAATTATTTGAACATTTCATTTTTCTAGTGATGTAATAGATTATAAAAGTATAGTCTGCCCAAATGACACTACCATATACTTTCACTACTTCTCAGTGAGTTTTCAAAGATACTTTATAAATTCCTGCAAATAGTTATTTCTCTCAAACATTGAGTTCTAGTTCACAGTAATTCCTGTAACTTTATAAAATAAAAAATGATATAGTTTAGATGTGAAGCAAATCATTTCAAGCATCAAACTTGATACATTTCTTGGCTTGTTCTTTTAGGAGTCAGGTGCACTGTCTAATATCATTGAAACATTTCAAGAAATAACGAGGATTCTCTTAGATTTTTAGATAAGTATTTGAAATTGCTTCAGGTAAGAGGATCAAAGTGAAATAGAGCAGAGATAATGTGAGAAAATGATACAAGGGCTATGACTAGGTTATGTGATTGAAGAAATAAATGGGATCCAACTAGGGAATTTTTAAAAAATGAACACAGACGTACAGAAACATTCGGCAGAGGATCCAAAAACTGAAAAGATCTAATAGAAAACTACACAAAGGAATAAAGAGAATGAAAATAGAGAATATATGTTATGAAAGAGGAGGTAATGTTTGAATTTTATTAGAATAGAAAAGACTTCCAACCAGGGTTGCGGGATTCACGAAACAGTCACAGGAATTGGCAGAAGGGCACTGGGACGAGTTTATCCACGGGGCCACCAGTCCTAAGGGTACCGTACGCAGGTCACATACCAAGCTCAAAGTGCAGTACCTTTGCTTTGTCTCTCATTGATCCTTTGCCCAGGATTGACATTTTAGCACCTGTTTCTTCCTGTAGCCTCTTCAAGGAGTTTCCTCTTGGTCCGAGCAATTTCCCCACGAAATTGAACTAGGAAACAACATCGACAGAATGTCTTTTCAGTTAGAGTAAAAATGTGGTTTTTGCTAAGAATTGAAAGGCTATGTGTTTTTCAAATTTAACCGCTGAGAATGGGGTTATATTAGAATACTTGCTCTCTCTCTCTACATTCTCTTTCTCTCACACACAGTTCAGACCTCTAAGACCCATTACAAAAGAGACACCTCTTCCTAAATCAATGCCAAAATTCATACTATCTTGACTATATGTATTATTTATTTATACAGTCAAATAAATTACACCCTCTAGAATGAGTCACAGAGGTATGCAAAATTTCTAAAGGCTTTTTCTTATAGATTATTGAGGAAACTAAATAATTTTAGTGCATATTTACTGACCTTCAATATTGAAAAATGTTTTGAATTTATAAAATGTTTTAAATTTATTTTTAGGTGAAATGCAATACTTATATTAAACTTTGCCTGTGTGGGTAATACTCTACGATAAAATGCATCATTTCAAAGAAGAGACTATTACTCTGTAATTTTATATTCTTTATACTACATAGTTGTTCTTAGGAACAGCACATTAAAAGTGTGAACAAATAAAAGTTTGACAACATTAAACAAAAAATACACAAAGCAGTTTAAATGAAAAATTGTAGAATTACATACACTTTGTGTATTCATTCTAAAACACGCAGGTGGACTTTGTATGTCAGCCACCTAAAGAAACATTATCAAACCAAATGATTCAGATTACCTTTCATGCTATTATTAACACTAATAATGTGGAGGTTAAAATTCACCTAAAGCTATGTTAAGAGCATGAAAGACAAACATAATTAAATTAAGTAGGTACCTTCTAGTTCAGTGTTTTAATATTTTCAAAACCACAATTCTATATAGTATAAGAAATATGTTATATCTCTCAAGAAATTGTCTGAGTCTGGGATGTGGGGCAGAGGCCAAAAAAGGTAGAATGACACAATGGTTACAGAGTTTTCTGTTTTTGATCATGAAAGGTTTTAAATTAATCATAATGATGGCTACACAACTAAGGAAACTAAAAACCAATGGACTGTACTATTTAAGTAGGCATTATGAATAGTATGTAAACTATCTTAATTCAATATTTTTAAAGTACATATTATTAAACTATTTTAGAATGTATCATAATGATAAAGAAAAAACTAATCATTTTTCCTTTGAGTTCATGATAAAGACAAGATCTACTGTTAACACTTTTATGTAATACTGTACTGAAATGTGAATTGCTGTATATATAGGTAAATTGACAAATGGAACAGTTTAACGCCTAAAATATACACATCCAAGGTCAAGTAATTTTCAATCAATGTGCCAATGCAACAAAACTGGAAAAGTCTTTCAACAAATAGTGCTGAAAAAGTTGTATATCTGTATGCAAAAAACAGAACAAAACAAAAACAAGAATAGAAAAACCATTGATGCCCTATTTGAGCCTTAGGCAAACCTTGTTTTGAGACTGACTACAGACATAAATGTAAAAAAACAAAATTATAAAGATTCTTGGAAGAAACATACATGAATAATTTTGTAAATTTGTAGTAGGGAAAGATCAGGAAACAAAAAGCAAGTGCATGTATGGACACACACACACACACACACACACATAGAGAGAGAGAGAGAGAGAGAGAGAGAGAGAGAGAGAGAGAGAGAGAGAGAGAGAGAGAGAGAAACAATAGGCAGACCCTAAACCTATTTTAAAAACTGAATAGAAGAATCTAAGACAAGGGGAAAATACTCTGGAACAACTAGAAGCAAGTATCTATAAAGAACCCCATCAAATCAGTAATAATACACAAACACATGCTCTAGTTCAATTCCCAGCATGAAAAGAAAAAAGAACAATGGCTAAAATGAAGACTGAAACCAAATGTTGACAGAAATGTGCAATCCCTGGAACAATCATTGTTGGCAGTTTAAAGTAATACAATTACTTAGGCAGAATTGGACAGTGTTTTTTGTTTGTTTGTTTGTTTGTTATTTGTTTTTAATGAAGTTAAATATCTAGCTCTACTATGGCCCAGTAGTTTTACTCCAAACACTGCATTCAAGATATATAAAAACTTACATTCACAGAAATACTGCATGAGAATATTAGTCACATTGTAGTCACAATCACACTATTTACTCACAAATAGGCTAACATCAATTTTTGGAGAACAAAATTTTTAAACACAAATGGAATGGAATTAGTAATTGACACCATAACATGGATACATATCACAAATATTTGAGAGAAGAAAGACCAATACAAGACCATATCGTATTAAGACTCCTTTACCACAAAAATGTAATGGCAAAAGTAATACACATTATTAGAATTCGTAAGAATGGTTTCCTGCTGAGAACAAAGGATGGACCAGGCCTGGATATATGGTGGGATAAGGAGCTCAGTTAGGTACTTGGTTGGAGGTATAGGCTCACTTTGCCAAAACTCATTATGTACATGCTTGAGATCAGTCCAACAGTGTTCTGACTGAGGAAAAATAAATAAGGCTGAAAACTCATAAAAACATTTTAAAATAATACCACGAATAAATGTACTACAACAAAATACCAGTACATGACTGTACAAAGGAATCTCAATAGGTATTTAGAAAATAAATCATTCCAAACAATGTAAACTACTCCAGAGAAATGGATAAATATCCAGCAACTCATTTTAGTACACAAGCATAACCTTCATAACATAATTATGCTAGAAGAAGAAACTGATAGCCTAATGTCACTCATAAATAAACAATGAAAAAACACAAATAATGGAAAAGTATAACCATTCCTGTTACACATGCAAAAAAGGTCCATCATGACTGGGAAATGTTATCATTAATACAGAAAGTAGTTTAGGATTTGTAATCATTCATTATAATTTTCTCACTAGCATAATGATATGGAGTAAAGATCGAACAAAAAATTTTTTAACTCAAGTTTAATCATGACGAAAATCATAGTATCAAAACAGTAAAAATTACTTCCCTAATTGATATAAGATTTCTACTCAAAGTTGTAAGAACAGTAGATAGTAGATAGTAACAGAAATATGTACATTATTGCTATTGTATCATTTATTTAAAAATGATTTATTTAAAAATGTTATTTAAGACAAATGTAGAAATATTAGAAAGCCAAAAATTGTAGTTTATATAATTACATACATAATTACTACTAAATTATTATCAAGAAAATTAGTAATATTAGTAAGAAAGCCTTGCAAGGTGCTTTAAAAAATCAAAATAAAAATCAATAATATTCTTTGCATAACAGCAACACATAGTTAAAAAGTATTTTTTACATGAAAATACATTTATAAAAATAGCAAAAAGCAAATATTCTAGGAATGAATATACCTATGTAACTTCAAAATGTTTGGAGAATACAAGAAATACATAAAGACACTGTGCAGATACAGAGACCATGTTCATAAAATTGTAAGCCACAATGAAAAAGATATTTAGCCCTGTGAATTTAACCTATAGCTACAATGTAACTCTATTTGAAATTACAATAGGACCTAGATTATTTTATGAACTCATTCTAAAATTTGTTTGAAAATACTGAAGTTCAAGATAAAGTCAAATTCCTAGAAGTGAAAGAATATATGCAACGCTGCTCAAATTATGCACCAGGATTTAATATAAAGCTCTATTAACTACAAGGGTGATGCTGCCCTCTGGCACATATAGGCAAATCAGTGGACTCTAGAAACCAGTGTATGATCCCTATGCATGATACAAATGACACATGATGACCCATATGACATAGGTAAAAGATCCCAACAGAAGTCCACCTTTTAATCCCCAGAACCTGTAAGTATGTTACTTGCAGAGACTCTGGTGTAAGCTGAGCATCTGAAGATGAAGAAAGAATCCTATGATACGCAACTGAGTACAATGTCCTCAGAAGTCTGAAAGGGAGGTGGCAGCAGGCCATGTGACAACAGAGGTGGAGATGCCAGTGATGTTGGTGGTCACTCTGCAGCTGGAAGATGGTCATATGCCACAGGATTCAGGTCACTCTTCCTAGCCAGAAGAGGGATGACACATTTTCCTGTAGAGCTCAGTCAGGAGTATCACCTTGCATGCACCTTGTCTTTAACCCCTAAAGATCTCCTTCAGATTCGGATGTCTGCCACTGTACAGTCAAATTTGATTTAAGCCAGTGAATTCAAGCTTTTAGTAATTATAGAAGCAATGAGAAACTATACACTAAGAAAAACTACTTACTATTATATATAACACAATGGCTATCCATAATACATAAAATAAAATTCCTACCCCTTCATTAAAAACACATTCTCCACCAAAGGAGAAACAGGAATGGGTAAAACATGAAAAATTCAACCTTATTATAAGTAAATAAAGTAAAATTAAGGCCACAAAAAAAGATAATATTTGTTACACACTTCATGGTAAAAAAGAAAAAGGAAAGAAAAGAAGTTGCACATTGGGTAGAATGTGGAGCCAGGAGACTGTGGAACCACCACTGCTTTTGGGTACAATCACAATCATTTGAGCAATGTCCTGTAAGCTTGTGCATGCACTGATCTATTGTTTTCTATACAACTCCCTGTATATTCCCTGAAATCTTAGAACATGTGTAAGAAAGAGTGTTAATGCTTATAATATCAACAATACTTGGTAGAAAATAATGATCCCTTCAGAATAGTGTGCAGTCAAGTTAATAACTCACTCCCTGCTGTTCACCGCTGGGGCACTCTGAAGGCTGGGCTGGGGGGAAAGGCAGGTGCTGCCCTCGGGTCTGTGCTTCATTTTGCCAGCCTCCTGCATGGGACACAGCCAACCTGATTTCCTGTTTCCTCATCTGGAGCCCTCTTGTCCTCACATCTCAGAGAACTGGAACTCCACTGTCATGTCTAGAGTGCATTCCCTACTGCCCAGCTCCAGGGGAGCTCCTCACTGAGCTAGTTTTTCCCATGTTACCCTTCAGAGTGAGCTATTCAAGTCAAGCTCTGTAGGCGCACATTGTATAAAAAAGGCCACAGCTGTAAATTAAAAACAATTATTCTGAGTGGAAAAAGGTCTTACATATAAACTTATATAATTACACGAGAAAGTAGTAAATGCCATAAAAGAAATACCAAAATGGGCTATGGGAATACAAATGAAGAAAGAAAGGGTTTCCCACATGAGAGTCAAGGAGATGGTTTTGCTGGGGGCAGATTCTGGACATGAAAAAAGGTAAGGCAAAACTAGCTACAAATAGGAGAATCATTTCAGAAAGGTAATAGTACAGTAAGAGAAATACTACAAATAGAAGAGGCTATTAACTGTTGTTTGCATTATGTATTCTGTTTGTTTCTTATATTATGTTTTTTTTTGTTTGTTTGTTTTGTTTTTTTTGTTTTGTTTTGTAGTTCTGTATTACGTGTACCCTTACACCGCTTTGGTTTGTTTTGTGTTTTTCTCTTTTTCCTCTTAAATTAAAAAACAAAAACAAAAACAAAAAAAAAAACTGTTGTTTGGTATAATCTTGATAAATAATGGACACATAAAATAAAACAGGGAAACCAGGAAAAAAGAAGAAAAAGATAAAATATATGGAGAGAAAGTAGCGGCATTCTTTTTAAAAAGGCAATATTTTAAATTGGGTGGAAATGAGAAGTACAGAAATGAGTAAAACTCTACTCTCTTGAGTACAATGCACAGATATATTTTAGTAACAGCAAAACTTTATTCTACAAACAATTATTCAAAATGACAGTGTACCACAAATGAAATTATAGAATACAGGAAGAAAATTTTAGAGGGAAGTTTTAATTTATTCAATTTAAAGTAATCTCCAGAGAAACTCATTATCCATATATGAACACACATTGAAAAGGAAATTTGAACTAAAAACAAAAAACAAAAACAAAACAAAAAAACAGAGATAAACTGCTAAGGTAGAGGAATCTGAAAGGAAAGCCCAAAAGGGAGACTTCAGAAATGCTTTTAGTTAGAGGAGAAAACAAAGAAAAAATGCAAAGAACTAATTTTTGGAATAATATGAGGGATAAAAAAAGATATAAGGAGATTACAATCATAAACTACTTACTCTACAAACACATATCAGATGACAATGCTGCACCAAATGTCGTGGTATGAAAGGTTTACACTCCACATTAACATATGATTAGATCTTCAGGAACCATTTTCTAGGGAAAATAATGAAGCTGACATGGGAGGTATGGGGAGTTAGGGCAGAAGAGAGAGAGAGAGTGGCAATGGAGATGCTCCTAGTAGAAGAACTGCTGTGTGAGAAGACACACGCAACAGGACAGGTATGATTAACAAGAATTTCACTCAGTAAGGGTAGGAAACCTGGCTGAGGGGTGACAGAAAATACTGAAAACTTGAGAACGTGGGTCCTTCAGTGAAGGCAGAGTGACTCAGCAGAAGGCAGGCTGAGTGGCTGGGAGTGCACCACAGATGGCCTATCATTTGTTTTATCCCAGTGTCCTTGATGGCAGTGTGAGGAATGGCAGGATATGCAGGAGGCTGCAGGGCTCACCAAGCTGCAATGCCTGCAGAGGCCCTAGAAGGAAGTGGTCAAGAATTTGAGGAAAATTGACACAGTTCATTGGATTGCCAACAAGGAAGACTTACGATTCTGGGTTAAATGAAAAATATTACAATATGTTTAATGTCCAAAATTATATGACAGTAAGAGAATAAAGGTTATATAAACTAGAATTTAAGGAGGAAAGCTTACTGTAAAAATAAAAAGCAGTTACTCTTGCCTGCCATAAGATTTAAAACCACATCATGCATTGTTGTCATCAGAGGAAACAGCTGAATCTGAAGAAAACATACATAGCTGGAGAAGGAAAATCCATTTCTATTCAGTATAAAAATATGGATCCTCTAAAATGCGTTGTTGGCTTATGCTTAATCAATATTTGCTGACTAAATTTCAAATATAACATGGCCTATGTTAAAATCATATTATACTTTGTTACAGCAAAAGAATTACTCACAGGACACTGAATTTCAGTAACAAGCGAGGTTTAACTCAAAACTGCAGTGGTCAGTCCACCCTGCCATTAAACTCCTGACTACTTGTTGTTAACTGGCCCCAATTTCTTTGTCCACTCCTGTTATAAATTGCTATATGAGTTCACAAGTTCAGGGGGTTTCCATGGATACCACCTTTGCAGTGCTATCATCGCTCTGAAATGTTACAGGACCTTCTTATATATCTGATTAACTGACTCACAGAATGTGGGCACCAAGTGCTTTGGTATCTTGAGATAAATCCATGTTTCCCTTTCCATAGTTTTTCTGGCCTATTAAGGGAGAGGAGCAGACTTTTTGGGGACTTGGCCAAAGTTCACTTGCTGTTTGAAGTCTAGCTGTTGAATAGGTATCTGGGTTATAATTTATAGGCCATAAAATAAATGAAGTTTTCAAGACTAGGGTCTGAGGGATTTCAAAGAAAAAAGATGAGAAAAGCAAGCAAATAGTGGAGGGTTATGAACATCCTTACACCTTTACAGAAATGGCAAAGAAATTTACAAACATGTTGATAAAACTGAATCAACATGAAATTTAACACAATAAACATACATAATTCATACTTTGCAAAAGTAATTCTTCCCTATGATTCAGCACATTTGGTGTATGTTAATCATATTAGCCTTTCACAGAAAGACAACTGAAGAGCCTTTTATTCTGTAAGAAGTATCTTAAATGTCTTCTGAGACACACCAGTAAACAATTCAAAATACCTGTCCATAATGACGTTATTTTTACTCAAAAAGAGTCCTTTAAAATATTCTAAATTGAAAAGTATTGCACTAAAACACAGACTAGCTATTATCTTGAAATCAACCTACAACAAATGCTGACAGGGTTTGTGTGTGTGTTCATGCGCACGAGTGTGCCCTTTTTCATTTTCGGTGACAGTATAAACTGGTACAACCACCACAGAAATCAGTATGGAGACTCCTTAGAATTCTAAAAGTAGATGTTACATTTCAACCAGCTATTCCCCTTCCAGGAATTTTCCCTAAAGAAGTAAAGACATTATACCACATCATACCTATGTTAATAACAGCACAATCCATAGCAGCTAAAGCTTGGAAGAGGCCTACATGTCCATCAACAGATGAACAAATGCATTATGGTATCTATACATGATAGAGTACTTTCTTGCCATAAAGAAATATATCTAAGTCATTTGTAGGAAAATTGATGCAATTGAGATAATAATATTAGGAGAAGCAAATCAAACACACAAGCATAAATACTGTATGGTTTCTCTTATATGAGTCTTTCTTATAAAAGAAACTCAATACAGAAATAAAATGCAAGAGAAAAAGTTATTGTAATCCAGGGTGAACAATATGTCTAAAAGTGTAACTTGATTTAGTACACTATCTCTATGTCTTTATGTTTTTCAATCTGATGTTTTAATATGTATTTATTTATGATTAACTTTATCAGGACTTATAAGGTAAACAAATTCCATTCTGGCAAAATAAAAGGTAGGTGGAAGGAAAGAGGAAAAAAATGAATTCAGGTATGTTTTGTGTAGGTACCAATTCCCCACAATGAACGAATTCATTATATATTGTAAACACTTACTAATAGTTTTAAAAAATAAAAATAAAATTATAAAAGTAAACACAGACATCATGTTAAACACAACTCAAATTCAAAACCTAAATTATCCAGCATGCACTACTTTCTGAGTTGAGATGTTTCAAAGTCCTTTACAGATGGAACTTTTAAGTGTCATGTACAGAGGCTGGTAAGTGAATGTTTATTTAGTAGTGACATGCAGGTAGCTACAGAACTTTCTTTTTATCTGAATCTTTGTTATTTGAAAGCTTAACAGATATTTCTCTGACTTTTCACATATTTTGAAAAGAAAAAACCAATGTCAATCATATTCCTGTATTTCAGAATTTTAAATTTCTTTAAGGCAAAATTGAACCTTCCAAATTTTTGTGATTGGCATCAGACGTAATTCTTTCTTCCTACAGGAAAGCTTTTATTTATATGTCATATAACAAATTTATTGCAAGCTATATTTACATACGTAAGTTAAAGACATTTTTGCTTTAAAGGGCTTTTAAATCTCTACACAATATCATGGTTAACCACATGCTCTTAGGTTTGATGAGAACATGTTCACCTACTCAGATACTGCTTAAGGAGCATCTATATATGCCACAGACTGTTCCAGACATGACAGATACAGAAGAGAACAAATCCTCTGTTAGTACATTCTAATACACATTTATTTCAAGCCTAAGTATATTTAAACAGCCATTGTTGCTACTGTTCCCTGGAGGCTGTCCAGACCTTTCATGGTTAAAAATGCACTATCATAGCACTTTGTATTTAACAACATGCCATTATAAAAAGATGTGCTGTAATTTCCTAAACTTAGTAATGAGTAACAAAAATAAGGTATTTTAAATTACTTCATTTTAGTGCTGCAAATCTGTTCAATATTAGTTAAAGGCATGGGAACAGAAAATAGGATACTCAAAATTGCTCTATACTACAATCCAGGTAGCATTCCTGCCTGTTTTCCTAAAATCAGCTCCAACTAACATTAATAAGTTCACACTGAATCCAAATTTCAAGTCCTTCTTATTAATGAGGGAAGAAATTACAGTCATTTCATATTTGAATAGAAACATACACAAAACATAAACTCTATTATATTTCTACTTGTACACAATCCCATTCAGGCAATGGACTTTGTCCAACTATAGCTGCCTTAAGAGTACTGTGGATAAATTTAAAATTGCCATGGTAATGACTCATTACATGATATACTGTACTCAGACACTCTCTGCTATTACTTTAAGCATATATATTAAAATATAATTTACACATCACACATGTCACCCACATTTCAACCATTGCAAATGTAGTTTTTTTAATATATTCAAAAGATTGTGTAGCAATTGTAAAAATCTAATGTTAGACTATTTTCCCCTTAAAAGAACTCCATACCCCTACTCCTCATGCCATACCCAGAACTACTATAAATCTCATTTATATTTCTATAAATTTTTCTCATCTGCATGTTCCACATAAGTGAGGTTATACCTTATGTGCTTTTTATTTTTTCATTTACCACTTTTTACTTAGCATAATGTTTTTAAGGTTCATCAACACTCTAAATAAAATTTCACTGCATGGATAAACCTGATCTTCAAGGTTCATCAGTGTTCTCAATACAATTTCACTGCATGGATAAAGCAGATCTTATACATCCACTTAATGAGGTATGCACACTGAAGTCATGTTCACTTTTTGCCTATGATGAATAATGCTGGTATGAAAACTCATGAAAATATTTTTGTGGGGTAAATGGTTTCTTCTCTTAGGGATATGTTTAGTATTATAGTTGTTACATTAATTGAGGAACAGACAAACTATTTTACAAACTGGATGCACCATTTTGTATTACCACCTAAAGAAAGAGTTGGGTGTGGTAGGAGAGGCTAAAATCCCAGTATCCCGGAGAGACAGAATCAGGAGACTGAGGCCAGCCTGGGCTACACTAGCCTGGGCTACACCAGCCTGGGTTACATATTTAGTTCAAAGCCAGTCTGAACTACAAAGTGAGACTGTCCATCAAAAAACCACATATATACCACATATATACCAAAAAACACATTCTTATAATAATCATCATCATCATCATATATGAGTGTTTTTTGATATATTTTGTACATAATATGAATGTTATTTTTGGTGTATGTGGTTTTTTTGTTTGTTTGTTTGTTTGTTTTGTTGTACGTTCGGTTTATTTCATATTCTGGCTACAAGGCCCTCCTCAGGTATATGATTTAAAATGTTTCTTCATTCTTGGGTTGTATTTTCATTTTCTTAGTGGTTTTCACCTACAGAACAAAAGTTTTTAATCGTGTTATAGCGTGACTTTTTGTTTTTTGTTGCTTGTGCTTTTTGCATCCTATTGAAAATATAGCTGCTTGTCTCAGATTTACTTCTAATTTTCCTTAGAAGAATCTTCTAGTTTTAGCTCCTGTGTTAGCATTTACTTTGAGTAAATTCTGGTGTATATTATTAGCTAGGGCTCCCACTTTAGTGTTGTACATGTGTTGATCCAGCTGATCCAGTAACATTTGTTGAAGAAACTCTTCTTCCCCAACTGAATGACACTTACTGCCTTGTCAAGAATCACTTGGCCACAGGAATAGGCTACTTAATAGTATTTCCATTTCTTTGTTCTATAATTTTACCTTGTGCCAGTCCCTAACTGCCTTGATTGTTGTAGCTCTGAACAGTGTATTTAAAACTGACAATTTGACTTGTACAAACTTTGAGGAAGAGGTACTAGAGATTAAATGCAGGGATTTTAACTACAGCCCTAGCACACACATACCCTTTTTTTTTTAATTTTTACTTTTGATTTGAGACAGAGTCTCCATAAATTGCTAAATTATCCAGGCTAGCCCTGGATTTGAGATACTATTGCCTTAGCTTCCCAGAGTACTGGGTTTGCAGAAATGTACAACCACACTCTGCTGAATTTGTTTTTAATTTTCAAGACTGTTGTTAACTAGATTTTGATCTGAATCTTAGGTTCATCTTGTCAATCTCTGGTAAAGCAGCTGAGACTTGACAGAAATTTCCATGCAATGAAGCTGTTATTTTAATAATATTAATGTTCCACTCCATGAACATGAAATTTTCCTATTTATTCAGATCTTTTTGAATTTATTCCAACAATTGTACTTTCAGTACTCCTTGGCATGTACTACTTTATTCTATGTTATTGCAAAATGGAATATTTTATTAATTTTTGAGCACTTATTGCTATTTTATAAAAATACAATAGCTTTGTACCCTGATCTAATGTTCTATAAAGTTGACAGATCCTTTATTAATTTTGATAGCACTTTGGGTAGATGTGCTTGTATTGACTACATACAAAATCTTACCAGATACAAATGGTTCACTTTTTCTTTTTCAATCAGAATGAACTTATTTTTTTCATTTAGTGGCACCACAGAAATAGCACAAGTTGACATATTTGTCTTATTCCTGATTTGTGGAGAAAGCAATCAGTCTTCCTCCACTGAATATGGGTCACTCTGAGATACCTTTCTTCAAGTGGATGGTGTTCTTTTGTAATGCTAGGTCCCCCCCCACACACACCTTTTGGTTTTTAATCATGTCAGGCTATTGGATTTTGTGAGATTCTTCTTCTGCATACATTGAAAAACTTATATGGTTTTTGTCTTTAATTAGTATGGTACATGATATTAATTGACCTACAAATACCATCCCAATTTGCATTTATGAGCTATGACTAATTTTAATGGTGTATCATTTATTCTATCTGTGCTAGATTTGGTTATTTTGTGAAGATTTCTGCCCATAGGTCTTCATTAGTGACACCAACCTGCAGTGTTTTTTTTGTTTT
Organism: Cavia porcellus; assembly: GCF_034190915.1. Classification (NCBI taxonomy): domain Eukaryota; kingdom Metazoa; phylum Chordata; class Mammalia; order Rodentia; family Caviidae; genus Cavia; species Cavia porcellus. The sequence goes on from NW_026947493.1 coordinate 4,756,164, forward strand.
TGTTTTTTTTTTTTTTTTTGTTCTCTCTGCTTTGATTTTGCACCCAAATGTCTTAGCTTTTTAAGATGTATGGAGAAAAGGGTCTCTCCTCTTTTAATCTTTGGAACAGTTAATAAAAATAGGCTTATGTGTATGTGTTTTATAATGTTTGGTAAAATTCACCAGTTTGACACTGGGATTTCTTTGTAGGGAAGTGTTACGATTATCAGCTTTATCCACACTTTTCATAGCATTACCTTTTCAGATTTTGTTTTTTGAGTATGTTTTGATAAGCTATATGTTTGTAATAATGTATCATTTTCATATAGGTTACTTAATTTGTTAGCATACAGTTGCTCATAATGTTCCTTCAAAACCTGTTTAGAATTTTACGGTCAGTAGTATTCTCTTCACTTTTGTTCCTGATTTCAGCAATTTCAAATGCACTTTTTTCCTTGATCAGTCTAATTAGATATTTGTCATTGTCACTGCTCATTAAAAGAACAAACTTTAGAGTATGGTAATATTCTTCCAAATGCTTTCTTCTTTTTCTCTTTATTTTTCTTCTTTCTGTTCTAGCATTATTACCTTTCTTTTGTTGTTGTTGTTTTGTACTTTAGCTTGCTCTTTTTTCCCTTGAACACTTTTATTGTTGAAGTTTAATGAATTGAGATCATTCTTAATTTTTAACATGGGAATTATTACAATTCAGATCACTTTCCACTTTTTATTTCTTGTTTCTAAATTAATTCTGATTTGCTATCCTATTCTATTACTTTTCTTTCCTTATCATGTTGCTATCAGCCTCCTCTTAGTTGCCATCCCACCAGATTTTCACCATATGTTAATGCCCTTAGTCACACCCTTTTCCTTTCTCTGTCTCAGATGTTTGCTCTTCTAGGGAGAAGTGGAAAACATTTTTGGGTTATGGCCTGCTCTTGTTCCCGATCAGGACGTGGCACCCACTGCTCCTGTGGAAACACCTTCACTCTTCACCTGTGGATGACAATGCAGTGGGCACAAGGGCTGTGGACCTGCTCTTAGCTGGGCCTCGTGGGAGCAAGAAGAGCTGAATGCATGGCAGACTTGAAAGCATCTCCGAGGCACATGAACCAACCAAGACCATGCTGTATCTTCCTACTGGGGAGGAGTCTCAACACACCCTCTAAATAAATGAGTATTAGGGTCGAAGAAGGCAATGTAGATGAAGTAGACTGTAAGTGTGTGTTAGATGAGCAGGTCACTTGGCTGTAAGGGAATGGGTGCCAAGGGTTCCATTCTGAGAATTTGCTGAAAGTTTGCTTAGAATCACATAGCTAAAGGATTAGGATGCCAGGTTAAAGGGTCTTGCTATCATTCAGTGTACAGAAAGAGCTTTAACCAGGCAGGGATATTATGTTCATTGCTGTGTCTACAGGGCTTGCCATGGTGGCCAGGGACACTAGAGAAGCTACTAAACAAAATGAAAATATAGCAGATGCAGGATGCACTTCAAGGTCTTGTAGAACCTCAAGAATAAATTACTTAAATTTATCATGACAAAACACAGTTTGTGTTTTACAGTGTTGCATTTGACAGAATTAAATTTCCTTAAAGTGTTCCAGGTGAAAATCCTAAATATGATCACACAGTGTTACCCTTCCCTCTCAGATGAGGTAGTCCCTGGCTCTGATTCAGCATCTTCCTGTCTAGCCTTTGGCTTCTCTCTTGCAACCTCTGCTCTCACTCTAATACAAAAAGGAGAAGGGTATTGTGGGGCTTCCTCAGAAGTAAGATAACCCCGTCTGCTCCATGATTTATGCTGGCTCCATCCACCTTTGGTTGGTGCAATCCCTTGGAGAAAAATGGTCCATGCCAAATTTTTGCCTGCAACGTGGCAGGTGATTAAGGCTTAACCTTTACTTTCAGGTACTGTCCTAATTGATTGTCAGCAGCTGGATGCTTGGTCATCTATTACACCAAAGAAGGAAAGGAACAGAGGAATGAACAAGTAAGAAGTGTCATGTCACAAGGCTGCATTAGATCAGGGAAGAAGTGGGATACAATAGAAATGCACAGTGCCTCTTTTGATTAAAAAAGGAAACATGAAGAAATACAGCATTTATCTTCGTAAGCACTTGTGCAAAACAAGGGAAAAGGCACTTCACCACACATTTGAAAACACACATTTATAATCCTCATAATAAGTATTTTTGTTATTTTCAGTAAAGTAACTTAGCAAATGCTAGGGACTAAGAATGTGTGTATGATGCTTGCTTGAACAATTGCCTGTTTTTCAGCAATTTTGCAATCCAGTCTGATCATATAATACTTTAATGTTTTCTAAACATAATATGGCTCAAATGTGAAATATGTGGTTGAAAATTTACAAATTTCTGGCTTCAGAATCCTTTGACCAATATTATAAAATAATACAGAATTAATGGGGGACAATCAAAAATAGTGTAATTTTTTGTATGTGGTTTTTAATTTTATCTTTTTTTATAAATTGATCAAGGGTATAAAGCATTATCACAGAATTAAGACACACATATTTTTAAATATGTAAATGTGTTTTGGTTATTTAAATTATCAAGATTTATAATTGACAAATATGATTTCAATTGTACATTCCTAAAGAATTATTATGATCATTTTCACCAAAACAAGGAGGAAAATATGATTAATTGACTTTTAAATGCAAAATATCTAAATTTGTCATTTATTCTGTATTAGAGGAAGCAAGAAAGGACTCATTTGTATTTTAGTATTCAAACCATAAAAACCATAACAGAAACTGAAAGCATAACTTACTAAATTCATTAAAGTGTGCATGAATTGCAGTAATTATTCCATATCAAAGATATTCCAAAGAAAACTGTACCACAGAAAGTATGCTTAAGGTACTTAAGGTACTATGCTTTCAACTTCCGTGGTGTTAAAAGGTTTTAAAGTGCTTTGATGCAAAATGGTAAATGACATACTTAGAGACAATCAATATTTTTGCATTTACTACTCAAAGGGAACATTTTTGTGTGTCATTGTTAGGAGACTTACTCTTAGAAAGGAAGCTAGCTATACGTTAAAATAATTTCTTGACCAAATCTTTATTGTAATAACTACATCTCCATAGGTAAATCGCATTGCTAGGTGACTTGCAAAGAAACAGTCATGTGGCAAACCTACTGGATTATTTGGTACCACCTTTGTGAAAACAAGTGCTCTGAATCATGAACTAAGCTTAGACAATAATTCACTAGGATCCATGATTACGTGTCCAATGTAAATAAAGTAGGTCTTTGGTTTTTCTATGGAAGGGAGATGTGATTCCAAATTTTAATTTAATAAAATTTGAATTTTCTCTTTTAAGCAGAAATTGACTTCAAATTTGACATGAAATTATCTAAAGAATAATCCATTTCCTATAATTCTAAAATACAACTATCTATTGTTTTAAAAGGTAGGTTTATTGAAATTAATAATAATCAAAACACGTTAGAAATACCATAGCTGCTACAATATATCTAGCTCTACTGTTTAGCCTAGGATTCAATGCTAGCATTCATCAAAAGTCTTTAAAGCTTGTGTTTTACGTTTACTATGGCAGAAAAGTCTAAGACACATATAATATTTCATTGTTTTAAGAAAAGTGACATATGGTATCTGAGGATCTTAATGATATTGATTTTAGTTGTTGAGAATTTCTTTTTTTTGCATTTTTTTAATTTATTCTTTTTAAAATTTAATTTAATTTAATTTTTTTAGTTTATTTGTTAATATTAAGAAGAAAAGGTAAAACAAATTTCACAACAAAATAATAATAAAGTAACAATTGTTGAAAATTATGCATCATTATCTTTAGTCACTCAAGTACAAAATATGGGCATAAAAATTTCTTCAATCAATAATAGCACAACCTTTCCTATTCAGTGAACTAAGTGACAAGTTAGTTATACACTACAGTATACTAACTTGCATTTTTTTCTTTTCCCTTCTATCCTTTCTCTTTTCCCCTATCTTAGTTTCTTCTTTTTATTGAACAGTTTCCTCCCATTTCACAGTGACTATTGTATATTTTGAACCTTATGGTTGCACATATGTCACTGTGGTGTGATGTTTTTCAATCCTTCTGGGAAGATACACAGAAGGGGAATACCTGGGTTGAATAGGACCTCTAATCCTAATTTTTTGAGGAATCTCCACACTGATTTCTACAGTGTTTATACTAGTCTACTCTCTAACCAACAGTTGAAAAGGGTTCCTTTTTCCCTACAGACCCAGCAGCATTTTTTATTGGTTGATTTTTTTTTAAATTAAATAATTTTTTAATGAATAAGGGAGGGGATGAGATAAAAGGGGGCATAACAACATAACAATACAGGTTAAAGCATGACACTTTCAGCAATCTAGTGCTTCACCACCAAATAACCTGACTTAATAGTAGTTACCATAGTGTCTTCTTTAAAATATTCAAACAAAATTACAAACAGTATTTACTTAACAAAGCTAAAATGAAAGTTTAATACACCTAGTTGCCAATATTTGTTTCCCTTTATTGAATGCTTAGAAATTAGGAAGAGAATATATAGTTCAATGTGAAAGATGCTAATTGGACTTTCAGATACCTTTTCAAAGAAATGAGTATGTATGGACATGAAAAGATTCAGGTATTTTGCAAGCTTTCTGAGAGGGTAGCACACCTTTGATAGAGCTTTCTTGTGGCCAAATCTTAGAAAAAGATGATGCAATATCATGTTCACAACATTCCTCATGGAAATTGCACATCTACAAATATATGAAACTTTGAAATGTACTTGTAAAATACTTGTGAAATATATTTCTAATGGCTCTACAGAGAGGTTCTCAACTACATGGAATTATACATTTGAAAATTTTTCATAAGACAGCATTCTTCAAGGCAAAGCAAGAATATAATAATCAATACTTAATAAATATTTTTAACATTCCAAAAAATGTATTAAACATTTGTTTACTGTTAATTCATAAGGCTAACCTAAGCCTTTTTCTTGAAATGAAGGCATTAAATGTTACTCAAGTGCTGATAGAACATCGAAGAGTACCTGAGAGATGGTTATTCTGTTAGACATGAGGATTTTGGAAAAACTGTCTCTTTAATTAAAAGGATCAGTTGCAGATAACATAGATTTTATACATTCAGTAGCATTCAAAATAATGTCTTTGTTTTTAATTATAGCCAGTCTAACTATGGTAAAATAACTTTGTGTTTTGATATGCAGTTTTGTGATAGAAGAGGAACTGAGCATTCTGTAATATATTTGCTGGTCATTTGTGCATATTCTTTTTAAAAGTATTAGTTCTGTAGCCCATTTTTCAATTGACTTGTTGTTGGTGTTAAGCTGACTCTCTGAAAAAATACACAAAATAGACCAATCTTCACCCATTCTTATTTAATAAGAAAAGATATAAATTAATTCAATTATAAATGAAAAGTATGAAACTCTTGAAATCTAGAATATTAGTAATTTGATAATGTGTACTCCAATAAATTAGTAAATTAACAGGAAATAAATATATTCCTAGACACATATGAACAAATAAAACTAAATAAAGAAGATTTGAAAAAGAAACAGCCCAATTATAAGCAATGAAATTGAGAAAGCAATAAAAATTCTACTAACCAAGAAAAGCATAGGTACCAATGGATTCAAAGCCAAATTCTACAAGAACTTTAAGAAGGTTCAAACGTCAATATCCAAACTCTACAATGAGATTGGAAGGGAACCAGCACTCTCAAAGACACACCTGAGATCAAGTACTACCCTGACTCTAAAACCAGAAAAGGACCCAACCTAAAAAGAGAATTACAAGATAATAGCTTTAATAAACATGGATGCAAAAGTTGTCAAGATACTGACAAACAGAATATGACAAATTCTCAGAAAGATCCCATATCATGATCAACTAGGATTCATCCCAGGGATGCAGGGATGCCTCAACATATGCAAATCAGTATGTGTAATATATCACATAAACAGAAGCCAAGACAAAAATCACACAGGCATCTGAACTGATACAGAAAAATACTTTGCAAAAATACATCTTTTCATGATAAAAACCTGAAGAAAATACGTATAAAAAGAAAATGTCTCAATCTAATAAAAGTCAATATTATATTGAATGGAAGAAGCTAAAAGTTTTTCCTCTAAAATCAGGAACAAGACAAGGATATCTGCTATCACAACTCCTGTTCAATATAGCTTTTGAAACATTAGCCAGAACAATAAGGCAAGAGAACAAAAGGAAAACTGTTGATGAGGATATCAGAAATGGAAACATATCTCCTACACAGATTTAATGTGATGTCCATCAAAACACAAATAGTGTACCTCACAACACTACAGAAAACAATCCAAAACTGATATAACCTAGGATAACAAAAGACATCCTGGACAAGAGCAAAGTAGAAGGCATTGCAATCTCAGACTGCAAGTTATATTACAGAGCTACACTGCAATCACAACAAAACAAAACAACACAACTAGGGGGAAAAAACAGTGAAACAGTTTGGCTCTGTGGAACAGAACAAATCATGCAGAAGCAATTCCAAGCACATTCAGATCTTTGATAAGTGAGCCAAAAGTTTACACTGGAAAAAACACAGCCTCTTTCACAAATGCAGCTGAGAAAACAGGCTATCTACAGTCAGAAAATGGAATCCTGACCCAGGTTTCTCATCATACACTAAACTAAATGAAAACAGATAAAAGATCTAAATGTTAGAACATAAATACAATTTGTTGGAAACAAAACAGGTAAAAGACATACAGATATAGGCAAGGACTTTCTGAACAGAAAGCCAATGGTATAATAATACACATGTGAGATTATATCAAATTAAAAAGCTTCTGCTTAGCAAGGGAAACAAACAACAGAGGGAGAGACAGCACACAGAATTGGAACCCATTTCGTGCCAGTCATTCCTCAAAGAAAGGACTAATATCTAGAACAATGATGATAAACCTTTTGGAAATTGATGCCTAAACTGCATGCCAAACATAGTTATTTATCAAAAAGTGCCAACATTGAAATTAAATCAGAATACTGAGGCTACAGTTTAGAAAAAACAACTTCTACAACTCATGATGTCATCACAGAGCAGACTTTGCATGCTTGCTTTGGCACCCAAGCCATAGGTTCACCACCATGGATCTAGAATGTACAAAGAACTGAAAAACTTAGACCCACCAACATAAAAGACACAATCCAAAAATAGTAAACTGAAATGGACAGACTCTTTTCAGCCAAAAAACAAACAAATGACCAATAAATACATTTACAAATGTTCAACATCTCTAGTCATAGAGAAATGCAAATTAAAACAATACTGGGATTCCATCTTACTCCAAGAACAATGGCTATCATCAAGAAATCAAATAATAGCAACTCTTGGTGGGCCTTTAAAAAAATGGAACTCTTCTATTGGTAGTGGGAATGTAAATTAGTATAACCACTGTGGAAATCAGTATGGACACTCCTCAAATAATTAAACAGTATAAACAGTCGTATTTGTTTAAAGGTGTCTCTGGAATCATCACAAATATTCTGAACTAATAACAAAGACTAATGAAAATGCATGACATTATTCATGTTGCATCATTAAAGATGAAAAATGTGTTTTCTGTAAATAGTCTTAATGAAGGATTGTATGAACTGATAATTACGGTTTCTCACATTTCTCAAAATATGCTTCAGTGGAGAAAAGTACTTCTATTAAGTAGTTCATTAAGTTTATTTCACCATTACAGAAACAAGATTTTCCTGACAAATTAAATTATGACTATTTCCCTTTGCCTTCTAGAAAGATAAGTGATTCACTGGATTCTGAATTCTGATGATACATGTAAATGAAGACAAGTTCCTATAAAATCATCACATCAAAGCAGTTAAATGTAGACACAACTCAAACATCAAAAAATAAGATGACATGCAAGTATCTGCATATTACTGAAGTTTACAGAAATTAAAATTTAAATATTACTCAGTTTTTTTTAGGTTCCTTAGTACCCACTATTTCTGAGAACATCTATTATCTTAAGAAATACATAATTGGCATATCATTTATATGGGGTGCAAAAATTGGTGAGTTACTAGATAAAACTGTATGAGGTGAATTTCTGAGTTAAAGTAATGAGAGTATACATCAAAAAAGGGCCACAGATTCAGTGGGAAAGCCAGAAAGCATATATAGAATGAAAATATAAAATGTATAGAAAAATAAAAAAAAATGTGGGGCTGTGAATAAGCAGTAGAAAAGAAGTATCATAAAAAAGTATCATGAAAGAGAACTGAAACGGACTGGGGAAGATTATTGCTAAAAAAAGCAAAATGCTTCTCAAAAATCAAAAAGAAAAAATCCAATGGAAAAACATGCTACTGAAAATTTGAGTTCTTTACTTTTAATAGACAATTAAAATTCCTGCATATGAGGAAATAAAGAGTTTAATGTACAAGTGAAACACAATTTGATATTAAGTACACACAAACACAAAATGCTGTGAAAGAACCATATCCATGGAGTTTAGTGTCTAGGACTTCATTTAAAAAAAAAAAAAAGGAACCTTATTTAGGAGAATGACAAAGGGCAAAGATCTTGGAACAAAGTACAGAGAGGCAAAAATAGACAATAAGGCTCTGGGTACGTTTAGGATTGTTATAAGGCTGCAGAGTTACAGAATATTATAAATTAAAAATATGCACAAGAGAAGCAAGGAGAGGGAGGGATGAGAAGGAAAAAAATGATTTACTTGAGTAAGATCAGGTTAGAATTGGAGAAAATATGGGATCTGATAGGGGAAGTAAGACTGATTTTCCTTTGGAGTGAGTGAAAAATGTGATTTGCTAATAAGGGAATGGACTCTTGGCAGAGCTTTAGAGGACAGGCAATTATTTAAAATTTACTAAGAATTTGAAAGGATACTACAAGAAATAAAACAATTACAAATAGATGCTAAAAATACAACTCAATATCTGAAAGAATATGTAAATTATGCCTCTAATGTGTCTAGTCACATCAGAAAGCTGGCTTAAAATACAATGGAGCATTAATAGAAATTTGTCAGCCAAAAGGAGAGAAGACTGTATTACTGAATATTTCAAACTGTGGGACCATTCTGCGATTCTGACTGAAAAGAATAGAATTTAGGAAAAACAGGGAGGGCACAGAGATTTTAAGATTTGTTATGACTGAAAAAGAGTAAGAAGAGATCTAAAATTACAGACTGTGCAACAGAAAACTGAGAAATATGGGTTTAGATTAACAGATGTCACAGAACTCTGGCAGAGAGGCAGTGGTGGTGCAGGACGTGGAATCTTGTGGAATGCTCCAGTGAACAGCGACTGAAGTCACCAGGTCACCAGGAACCTGATGAGGATTCTCCACAAACCAAAAAGATAAGTGAAAGTTGGCATTAGCAGCTGTTACAGGTGAAGCAGAGTGAGCCAAGGTGTCTGACAAACCTCTAAGGAAAATAATATTCATAATGGGAACCAATTTGAGACTGGCCGTTGAACGGTGGACAGATTTCTCCCCAGACAGGCAGGTGTGCACGGGCGTCCCTGGAGTCCAACAAAGTCTTGTGGTTCCCAAAGTCTCTCAAAATTGACAATGGATCTACTTCAACACACAGCATGATACTAGGAACATGTACCAAGAGAACAGGCAAAATTAGAGCAGAATAGGGACAATAAAACTAAAAGAAAAAGAGATGACAGCCAGAAAATCACAAGAGAATGTATCACACTTCGTAACTCTGAAATAGAAAGAAGTAACAGAAGAAGTAACTATGTCGATTCAGAAAACATGTCTGAACCACGCATCCTGCTAGAAGGTCAGACAGTCTGACTTCATACAGAAAGGCCCAGCGGAGGGAGGTCACAGTAAAAGCTCACAAAAGCATGACTCAGCAAGAGAAACCAGATCTCTGTAGCCTTTCCACAAGTCACAAAAACACAGCAGGCAGTCCAGTCCCCCCAAACAGGTCAAATTTATAGGCTATTATTTATTAAATTAAAACTCATTAGGAAAGATAGAGATAAAGATAAACTAGCAGTAGAAAACTCGTTAAATGAAATTTTGGAAGGAAAGAAGGAATTAGAGATAAGGGACAATCATATTGCAAATTTAGACTAGCTCTATAAGGAACAAAACAATGAAAAGAGAATGTAAAATTCTTTTTAATGAAAGTTGAACTTAAGAAATTTTAATAAAAATTGATAACTGCTGACATATGTAAAAAATACAAACAGAATTATAACATCCCTAAAGAAAACCAAAGCAACAGAAGTAACAAAGTGAAGAAATTGTTCTTCAAATTAAAAAAAAAAAAAAAAAAGATAAGTAATGCTACATGGGGAATGTAATGCCATGGATCTGAAAATATCACCCTCAAATTTTCAAAATTAAAAATATGCCAAATAAATTTACAACAAAAACAAATAAACCTTTTGACATCTGAAGAGTGATTTACAAGAAACAAAATGTGGTCATCATCAGGGCTTTTAACAGAGGAATCTACACTAAAAATAAAAATGTAGAAATACAATTTAAATCCTGAAAGAAAACATGACCCAAAGAATTTTACACACAGCAAAATTTTGATCATAAAAGCCAGACTCAAGATACTAATACACAAGAATTCAGAAAGTACTGTTCTCAAGAGTACTTGCTAAGGAGTTCTATGGCGAATTAGTTTTGGCTAAGAGGACAAATGAGTCACTGAACAAAGAATCAGTTGTATAACTTCGACCCTAAGTGAAAGGTCACAGTATACTGTATAATTTCATATGCTCTGACGAGGAAGGATGAGGTCACTACTTTTTTTTAAAGGGGATACAGACAGCATACATGACTTGCACCTGCCCTTCTTCCTCTCTGTCTCATGCTTGCACTAATCAAATGTAGTAGTTCTGAGACTATTTTGTGCATAATTTGTGATCAAACATGGAAGTGTGGAATATGCTCATTTTCTGTCGCTCTACTGCCCACTGCCACAACTGTCCTGTGGCTTAAAACAATGCAATGTACTCTCCCAGATTTTCTATGAGACAGAAATCCAGCCTTCAATTAACTGCATGTTCTTTTATAGCCCCGCATTATTGCAAATAAAAGATTGTTCAGGGCTGGGCTTTGATTCTGAAGGACAGACTGCGGAAGAGCCCTCTTCCCCACTGACAAAGTCATTGGCTGTCTTCAGGTCTTTACAACTGTAAAACTAGTAGCTTCCATTGTTTTGTTTGTATGTTTTTTTGTTTGTTTTAGTAGGGGTCTGGCTGTTGGCCAGAGACTACCACAGCTTCTAGAAGCCATCTAAACTTTATAGAAATCATGTAGAATCCTTTCCATAAAGGTCACTAATTTATTTCTTTCAAATCCATTTTATTCAAAAACAAAAAAGAAAAAAAAATCACAATAAAATTACAAAGCACATCAATCAGGGGGTAACAATGGTACACACACTGTGCATTGTCATCCTCAAATCATTCACTCAAAGCCAAAGACATCTGCCTTCAACTATCCAAACAATACCACTACAAATCTCTCTCTTCAGTGAACTCAGAAAAATCAGTAGTATAACAATCTTAACTATTTTTATATACATATAAATATACATATATTTTTTCTTTCAGCTTGTCACACTAATGAAGCAATATGATGTTTACAGGTGTCTTATTTAGTTCACTAATGAGTATGTTCTCAAGGTGCATCCATTTACCTATAAAAGTGTCCAGTTTACCATTAATGGCTGAGTAGTATTCCATTGTATAAAAAATACATCTTTTTTATCCATCCCTTGGTTGATGGGCATTTAGGTTGTTTTCAAGATCTGACTATTATAAACTGAGCTTCTATAAACATGTCTGGTACATATATCACTGTGGTATGATGCTTTTAATTCTTTTGGGAAGACACCCAGAAGGGAAATAGCTGGGTTGAATAGGACCTCTAATTCTAGCTATTGAGAAATCTGCACACTAATTTCCACAGTGGTTACACCAGTCTGCATTCCCACCAACAGTGGAGAAGGGTTCCTTTTCCCCCACAGCCTCGCCAGTATTCATTATTGCTTGATTTCTTGATAGTAGCCATTCTTTCTGGGATGAGGTGGAATCTCAGTATTTTTTAAATTTGCATCTCTCGAGTGACCAGTGATGGTGAAACATTCAGTTTTAATCTTCAGTATGTGGAGAACCAGTTTTTCCAGCACCATTTATTAAAGAGGCTATCCATCTGTCTGCAAATGTGTTTGGCACTTTTGTCAAAGATAAGGTGGCTTAGTATGTCTGGAGTTGTTTCCGCATGTTCTAATCTATTCCATTGATCTCAGGGTCTGTTTTTGCCAGTACCACACACAATAGCTTTATAGTATAATTTCAAGTCAGGAATTGTGAGGCCCCCTGTCTTTTGTTGCCCAGGATTACCTTTGCTATTCAAGGTCTCTTCTGGTTCCAGATGAATTTTAGGGTTGTTTTCTCTAATTCTGTGAGATATGCTATTGGAATTCTGATTGGGATTGCACTGAATCTGTGTAACAGTCCTGGAAGTATGGCCATTTTCACTGTATTAGCTTTTCCTACCTAGGAGAATGGGCTATTTCTCCATTTCCTACTACTTCAATCTTTTTAAGAGTATTGTAGTTTTCAATGCAGAGGTCTTTTACACTCTTTGTTAGATTGATTCCCAGATATTTCATTTTTTTGTATGGTATTGTAAAAGGTAATATTTCCCTAATTTCTCTCTCGGTGAGTCTGTTATTCATGTATAGGAAGGCTACTGAATTTTGAGTGTTAACTTTGTAACCAGCTACATTACTGAATTTCCTTAATTAAATCTAGAAATATTTTGGTGGAGTTTTGAGTCTTCTCAATAGAGTATCTTGTCATCTGCAAATAATGATAGTTTAACTTCTTCCTTTCCTATCTTTATTCCTTTCTCGTTTAATTGCTTCAGCTAAAGTTTCCAGTTCTGGGCTAGGGATTTTGCTCAGTGGTTCAAGTGTTTTCCTAGTAAGCACAAGGTCATGAGTTCAGTCCGCAGTACAAAAAAAAAAAAAAAAAAAAAAAAAAAGTTCCAGGACTGTGTTACATTAAGACTGGAGACAGTAGACATCCTTGTCTTGTTCCTGATTTTAGACAGAATGCTTTTCAGTCTTTGTCCATTTAGTATGATGTTGGCTGTTGGCTTGTGGTAGTTGGCTTTTTATCAGTTTGAGATAAAGACCATTGATTGCAATTTTCTCTAGGGTTTTTATCATAAATGGGTGCTGAACTTTGTCAAAAGCTTTTTATGTATCTATTGAGAGGATTATATGATTTTTCCCTGGACTTTTTAATATGGTATATTACACTTATGGACTGATGCATGTTGAACCATCCTAGCACCCCTGGGATGAATCCTGTTTGATTATGGTGTGCAGTCTTCTTGAAAATTTGCTGCAGTCTGTTTACCAGTGTCTTGTTGAGGATTTCTGGATCAATGTTCATTAGGGAAACCGACCTGTAATTCTGTTTCGTAGTTTTGTTCTTCTTTAGTTTTGGTATCAGGGTAAAATGCTTCCTTCCAGGAATGAATTTGGAAATGCTGCTTTCCTTTCAATTTCATTAAAGAGTTTAAGATTAGTGGTGTTAGGTTGTCTCTAAATTTCTGGTAGAATTCAGCAGTGAATCCATCAGGGACTGGGCTTTTCTTTGTTGATAGGTTTTTAATTACACCTTCAACTTCACTTAATGATACTGAGTTATTTAGGATTTTTATATCTTCTTGATTCAGCTTTGGTAATTCATATGTATCTAGGAATCTATCCATTTCTGTATTTTCCATCTGATTAGAATATAAGTTTTCAAAGTAGGTAGAGATGATTTTCAGGATTTCTGCAGTGTCTTTTGTGATTTCACCTTTTTTCATTCCAAATTGCATGGAGTTGAGTCTTTCCATTTTTTTGATAAGATTAGCTAAGGATTTGTCAATTTTATTTAATCTTTTAAAGAACCTACTCGATTCACTGATTCTCTGTATTATTTTTTTAGTACCCTTGTGTTAATATCTGCTGTGATCTTTATAATTTCTTCCCTTGTGTGATCTTTTGGTTTAGCTTGCTCTTCTTTTTCTAGAAGTCTGAGGTTCAACATTAAGCTGTTTATATACATTTGTTCTCTTTTTTGGATATGGGCTATAAATTTCCCTGTTAAGACTGATTTCATTATATCTCTCAAGTTCTGATATGTTCTACATTCATTATCATTCAACTGTAAAAAATGTCTAATCTCTTCTTCAATTTCATCTGCGACCCACTGTTGTTTAGAAGAGTGCTATTTCATTTTCATGTGTTTTTGAAGTTCTTGTGGTTTCTGTTATGGATTAAGAACTGATGGTCAACTTAATGCCAGCTGGATTACATCAGCATGGCACTGATGGAAGATGCTCCACCTGAGGAAAGGTGCCAGAATAAATAGGTCGAGAAGAGGGGAGGTGTGTAGACATTGGGGAATTAATGCGTTGTTGCATTGAGGCATTGTGGGTTCTCCTATGAGTTGCTGTTTGAGCCGTTGGTTCTCCTGGGGAGAAGCTCTGGTCCTCACATTGAGCATTGATTCCTGGCCCCAGAGGGGAAGACATGTGCCACTTGGTCTCCAGGATGAACTCATCACGCTGGCTTCCAGGCATGTACCCGACTGTGCTTGTGGGAGGAGGACCTCGGGGCCTCCATGTCGCTGAGGGTGCCTTCAGGACATCCCTGGTCTTTGTTGTGAGTGTAACTTCTTGGCTCCAGCATAGAACCCTCACCCCACCAGCACAGCTCCTTCACCCTGCTGGCATGGACTTTCTGGCTTCCACTGCTGACCTTTGGGCCTTCCCAGCATGGATCCATAAAAAAGACTGGTATGAGTCCTTCTTGTGGGCTCTGGACCTCCAGTTGGACTCATGGGAGACATTGTCATGAGCTCTGGGTTTTTATCTGGACTCATGTAGGACATTGCTGTGGGATTTAGGCCCTTGACTAAATATTCTATGTCTTTGGTGTTGCAGATAGATTTCCTGCATTTTCTTGTGTTAACTCCCAGTGACCATTATAAAAATAATATTATAAACTCCATGTCCTGATTTTAATTGTTCTCTGCATAACCCCTGACTACAACAGTTTCATTTGGCATAGATTTCCAATTTCATTGCACTGTGGACTGACAGTACGCATGGGACAATGTCAGTTTCTTACCTTTCC
This sequence comes from Cavia porcellus, assembly GCF_034190915.1. NCBI lineage: Eukaryota > Metazoa > Chordata > Mammalia > Rodentia > Caviidae > Cavia > Cavia porcellus. The sequence goes on from NW_026947493.1 coordinate 4,771,379, forward strand.
TTAAGCATGTTCTATGAGCCAGTATGTGGTCTATTTAGGAGAATGTCCAATGTGCAGCTGAGAAGAATGTGTATTCTGATGTTATGGGGTGGAACACTCTATTGACATCTATTGAGTCCATTAGCTCAAAAGTGTGATTTAGTTCTAACATTTCATTATTGAATTTTTGTCTGGTTGATCTGTCTTTTACGAAAGTGGGTATTCAAGCCTCCCAATACAACTGTAACAGGGTTTATTTGAAGGTCTATTAGTAACTGTTTTATATAGCTGGGTGGACTGGCATTTGTTGCATACATATACATATTTGTTTATTTATTTTGTTGCTGTGGCATATATATTTATGATTGTTATTTCTTCCCCTTGAATTGTTCCCTTTAAGAGGATGTAGTGATCTTTATCTCTCTTAATCAGTCTTGACTTAAAAAGCACTATTTCTGCAAATAGAATAGTTACCCCTGTTTTTTTCTGGATTACTGTGGCACAGAATGTTACTTTCCATCCTTTGACTTTTTGTCTATGAATTTCTTTTTGTATACAGCATATTGTTGGATCTTTCTTCTAGATCCATTCTGCCACTCCTTGTCTTTTGACTGGTGAATTGATACCATTAACATTGATGGTTAAAACTGATACATAAAGATTTATTCTTGTCATGTTACTTTCCTGTTGTTGGTTATTCCTTTTTATCCCCTCTCCTCTTATTGCTTTTGTTTCCTGGTGGATTCCTCTTGCTGGGGTTCATGGAACTGTTGTCCTTATTATCTCTTTCTAGAATGTCCTCCAGAGCATTTTGGAGTGCTGGTTTGGTGGTCGTAAATTTGCTAAGATGTTCTTTGTCAAGGGATTATCTTATTTCTCTATCAATTTGGAAAAATAGTTTTGCAGGACATCAATCTGGGTTAAAAGACATTTTGCTTTAGAACTTGGAGCATTTCACTCTAAGCTCTCCTTGATGTCAAGAGCTGGTGCTGAGAAGTCAGTAGTGATTCTGATGGGCTTTCCTTTATAGGTCATTTATTTCTTTTCCCTAACAGCTTTTATTCCTGTGTTGAATTTCTGGAATCATATGCCTGTATATCATTGCTAATTGGAATTCTACATGCCTCACTTATTTTTACATCAAATTCTTTTTGTCTACCAGGAAAGTTGTGTCACGATGTCTGCGAACATGTTTTTAATGTCATTTTTGTGGTATCTCCTGCTTGTTCATGGACTCCAATGAATCTTAAGTTTTTCTTTTTGTCTCATCTAGCAGCTGCTGGATTCATTCCTCATGTTCCTTGCTAGTCTGGAGAAAGCTTTTCCTTTTCCTTGCTAACTGCAAGCCTGTCTTCAATATCTGAGATCCTGTTCTTGCACTGGTCTAATTTGTTTTGAATACTTTCAATGGAGTTTTTATTCTCCTGGATAGATGCTTAAATCTACTTTAAGAATTTATAATTTCTTTCTTATGCTGAGCTTCCATAATTTGCTTAAGCTCATCTGTTTTATTATCTGTGTCTGCTCTAACATTGCTAAGCATGGTGTATATTTTGGTAATCTCTGTGGTTATTTGAAAGATTATTTCTGATTTCATTTTTTCCAGAGCCTCATTCAATTTTTGTATTGCTACCACCCTGGAGAGACTTGGTGGGGAGTTTTCAGACTGTCCCACCTCATTGACCCCTGGGTTTGCCTCTGATGAGCTGGATGCCTGCAGTTGCATCTTGTATAAGTGGATTCTCATTTCTTTTCTTTTTTAGTTAAATTCCTGGAGTGATGCTTGTAAGCTGCCTTTGGTAGGTTGCTTTACTGGTGGTATTTAGAACCGTTGGTGATGATTGCTTCTCTGAGGGGTCTTTTAGGTACAGCTAGTTTTAGGGTTTGAGTCTGTTGGAAGATCTGACCTCTTCAGTTTCTTAGAGATGAGAAGTTTTTGCTCATTTGGTCTCATCCCTGGTTCTTCGGCACTGTGCCACAGTATATTCTGTGACCTTCAGTTAATCTGAGTCTTGAATTATCAGGGCCAACAGCTTTTTTTTTTTTTTTTTTTTCTTGCAGTACCAGGGATTGAACTCTGGACCTCAAACTTGCAGACACTTATGTCACTGAACTAAATGACCAGCACCAACAGCTATTTAGAACATTTATGTCAAAATGGCTGCAGTGGTACCAATAGCATCAAACACAGCCTAGAAAACAATAAAGGGAGCTAATCTTTAATTTGCAACTTTTAACCATATGAACTAAATTTGTGATTAAATAACAAAATGTAAAACAAACCAGATAATTATATGCAACACGTAAGTCCAACACTTTAGTGCCAATTTTGCCCTCAGGGGTTAAAACTTTTAATGGATTAAAGAGAAAACAGAGAAGTAGAAGAAGAGAAAGAGATTAGAAATAAGGTTGGCAGATGTACTTAAGCAACTGATTCTTGAAATGGTTAGGAATGGGATCATATATTTCTCTCAGTTCCTAGTTAAAGCTTCAAGAGTAAATGGTTCCAAAAATAGGCATTATTTATGTATTTCAAGAATGCAGAAGAAATTAATGCTCATTATCAACCAGTAAGCATTAACGAACAACCCTGAGTTAGGCACTATGAATGCATTTCATGGACAGATAATTAAGTGGCCAAGCCAATCCTCTTCTGCTTCATACACTATAACCCTAGAACCCAGCTGTATCTGCTAGTAAGCTCCAGAGGTTATGAAAGGTTCTGTCTGGCATTTGTTGAGAGGCAATTATACATGATACACCAAAGGGACTGGGAATGTTTATGTGCCACAGAGGACTGAGGGACTGTTTTCACTATCCCAGAGTCAGACAAGAAAGAAACAGAATTTGCTAAAATGAATTAAGTATGCTTCAGATGTTACCCTGCCTTTAAATGAAAAAGTCATCAAAAGAACTCAAGAATCTTATGTCCCTGATTTCATGTTTATTTTAAAGACTCCTAAATGAAAGGGAAAAGCATCATTTTATTATAGAATATTCAAGAACACAATTTTAGCAAGTGTCACGAGGAGTGTGAGTCAATAAGCATCTCAAGTCACACTTGGCAAGGTTAGAATGGCAGGTGCTCTTATGAGAGAGAAAGTTACCTCTTCCCAGCTGCAGGGACACAGAAACTGGGAACAGCAGGACCTGTCATCATGTTCAGTGCCACCTGGCTATTGCACTGCCATAAGGAGCTGAGTCACAAGACCAGATGTTCTGTCTTCTCCAGCCCTTTACAGGCCCCGTCTACTCCCTACTGTGTCCCACTGCATCAATCTCTTAAATGGTATTCACTAGACTACAGTTCAGGAAAATCTCAATTTTGTCAACATGATCTAGAAACAGCTGATCACTTTTAGGAGATAACCAACTCCAAATATGGGATCAACTTCCAATATTTTCTCCCATTTTTCAATGACATCGTAAGTTATATACATAACAGTCAAATATTATAAAGAAGAACTTTAACAAATTCTAAAAAACCTGCAAAATCAGAATGGTGATGACTAACAGAGATCATATTATTTTATATTTATTTCAATCTTTAAGAGTAGGCAAGAAAAATACTTAATACTAATCAAAACCGCCCATCTGATTCAAACAAAACATTTCATTATAGCTCTGCTTTTTCTACTATGTTTTCCTAAAACCTTCTCATCTTAAACTAGATATGAATTTATAAAGTATCTTTATTTTTCATCATTCTTGTATGAATAATTTACAAGCAAATTATCAAAGGCATTAAACAAACAATGGGCAAGATAATCGCTTAATTTTCATTTCAGAAAAGGAGATTCTAATTTTAGGGTAAATTAATGGCTAATCCATAAAGCAAATGGTACGGGATACAGATGATATTTTATCTGTACAGTTTACAACTCAAACTGTAAATAGCCAGTTTGAGTTTTTGGTATGATGACATTTTATCTGTAGACCCCTTCTCTATCTTGATAATAGTGATTTGGATAAAATCACAATAATTTGGAAAGTATTGATGGCAAAATTTTGAGTTTTTTACTACTGACTTATTTAATATTGGGAAATGAACTGACAGACAAGCCATTATACTTCTATTTGTATAAATATGTTTATATATTTGTATAATATATTTTATTATAAACATTTCTCAGACAAGTTTTCCATCTTCCATTAAGTGAATTCAGCACAAACTTATAAAAATATCATAAAGTAACTTTCATCAATATATAATAAAAAAGGGTAAAAATAAGGGAGTGGAGAAGCTGACTTGCCCTTAAGTCAAATGGATGAGAAGAGAAATTCATGCCTTAGAATGATCCTCCAATAATTTCAAAAGTAGAAAAAATTTACTTCTAGTGAATGAAAGTGTATTTTCAAAATTATTTTATAGCAATACAAGAACTATAGCTTACTGAAATGTCACCTTGAGTTAAAAAATATTTAGGTAATTTTTTATAAAAGTATAGAAAAACTAAAATCACAAGGTATGAAAACCCAGGTCTCCATAATCAAAATCACAAATCTATAATGAAGATAATTCTGCTTTAAAATGTTTATTTCTACCAAGATATAACAAATAATCCCAGGGAATACTACAAAATGTCAGCAAGCACATTTTTGGCAGTGACAACCTCAAAGGAGGGAGGTGAGCTCAAACAGCTTTCAAGTAATTTCATGGTCATGGTACTATGGTGTTTTTTTTTTTTTTTTATCTTATTCTATGGGGAAGAAACATAAAACAGAATTTCATAACACAATAGAATAATGTCATCTTCAAAGTAGTTACTTAGAATACAGGACATGGGTATAAAAATTCTCCAGTTGATATCAGCACAAACCTTCCTTTTCAGTGAACTAAGGAGACACTAATAGTATAGCGAACTTGCATTTTTCTCCCCTTTCCCTTCCTTCCTTTTCCATTCTCCCATCTGTATTTCTTTTTCCTTTGAAACAATTTCTTTCCATTTCATGATATATATTTTATATATTAGACCTCATTTATCCTTCCAATTTCTAATACTAGGAAGAAAATAAGATGTTTATACATGAGTCTGATTTATTTCACTTATGAGTATGTTCTCAAGGTTCATCTATTTACCTATAAATGTCCCAAATTTATCCTTCCTTATGGCTTAATACTCCACTGTATAAAAATACATCTTTTTTATCCATCCCTCAATTGATGGGCATTTGAGGTGTTTCCAAAATTTAGCTATTAAAATTTGTACTGCTATGAACATGGGTGCACATGTATCACTTTGGTATGATGTGTTTAATTTTTCTGGGAAGATACCAGAAGGGGAACGGCTGGATCAAATGGGACCCCTAATCCTAGCTTTCTGGGGAATCTCCATAATGATTTCCTTAGTGGTTACATCAGTCTACACTCCCACCAACAGTGGAGAAGTGTTCCTTTTTCTCTACAGCCCTGCAAACATTTATTATTTGTTGATTTCTCAATGATAGTTATTATTGCTGGAGTGAAATGGTATCTATTATTTTAATTTGCATCTCTTGAATGATAAGGTCATAGATTTTTTTATGTACTGCAATTAAACCATTACAGGTTCTGAGCAGAGTTAGTATGCGATCCATTGTAAAACAGCATTTTTTTTCTGTAATCAAATGTAGGAGTAGAAAGACAAGCAACATTGGTTAAAAGAGTAGTGTATTAATTCTAGAAAGGGACAAGAGAAATGAAGACAAGAGTCAGCCATGGAAAAATGGTAAGATTCTGGATATGTATTATCAATAGATTCCTAGAGCTTCCTGTCAGATATGGGTATGAGATACAAAAGAAAAGAACTAAAGTTTTTCTGGTCTCAGCCAATTAAAGAATCAAAGGCATAAAACAACTGAAGATGGACAGAAGGTCAGAAGTTCAGTGATGAACAAATTAACCTCAGGATTATTAATTTTTATATTTGAAAGTTCATTATCAGGGCCTAAAAAGATCATACAAAGACACCACCCCAGGGTCAGAAATGCTGCCCTAAGCACCACCCTAATCAGAAATTATATATACGTCCCATGCTCCATTTTTCTGGCAGAGAAAGCCAGGCCCTGGCAATCATGGAGTTCTCTCGGCACCCTTAGAATAAAGGCTATTTTTATTTTATATTCTCTCTTTTATTTGAAAACCCTATCATTTGGTTCCCTGACCTGGCAGGCAGACCGAGTGGCTCCTGGGAACCCCTCTCAGTTTGAGTCCTTCTGCCTAAGAACCACATTTTTTTCCTCCAGGACTGTTTACTTGCTGCCACTAATCGGAATACAACAGCGACCTTCCTCACTGAACACAGGTGAGCTTCCTTCTGGGGTTTTCTGTTTCCATTCCTTAGCAATCTTGTAACAGAAAACCCATCCTGCCACCCCTGAACTGTTTTTACACTCTTTAGGCCATATGGCTTGAGGCAAGATAGACATTTTTGTTTCCTGGGACCCCGCCCCACACTCCTCTGTAAACTGGCCTAGGAGAAAGGGTATTGGACTTTCCATGTCACACTTTGAAAATAGGTGACAATCTCTTTTGTTAAGTGTGACCCAACACAGCTTCCATGTTCCTTGGGGGAGCTAAAGCTCTTGTGTCCCATGGCAAAGATGTTTTCTCAGCTCACTTATAATTTGGTAATGGGGACCACTTCCTGTCCCCCAAAAAGCACACCTTTGGGGTGCCTGGTTCATATCCTTGGTGCTCTTGGCCTCTAGAAAGCTATAAAAGCCAAAAAGCTGATCTTTTATTTATGCTTTTGTCACAATGGTGGCAAGTTGGCAGAAATCCTTCATCTTTAGGCCTTTTTCACTTTAAGGACATGTTCTTCTCTCACTCTGTCTTCTGTGATGGCCCAAATACTTCTGGCTCGCTCTGCTCCTCTAGGATCTCCGTTCTCCCCACTGGACTGCTTTAGATGATGTGGCTCCTATCTTCACAGCTCTTCCCCTGCATCTCTCATACCAACCCCACAGCCTTCTCAATCGGAGGTTTTTTTGCCCCTTGCACCATCCTCTCCCCCCCACTAGCTGAGCCATCTGTTCCATAGGAGGGTTCTTTGTCCCATTCCCCTGCATCAACATTTTCTTCACTGCCTCACTCAAATTGGCCAAATATATTTGACTCTAATTTTATAAGATGATTGTCAGTTTACATATCTGTTGTCTGTCCATTTGCCTGCTCTATAAACAGCTATTTCTTTTTATTTGAACTCAACAATTTTTTCTCCTTTTTATCATTTTCAGATCATTTAATGAAGGTTTATTTGGGTTATAGATTTTAAAACTATGCTTCTACCTAGGTTGCTAGCTGGTCAAAATGATGTTAAAATTGGGTAAACAAAATCCCTTGGGCTAAGCAGACATTGGACAAAACTCCAATTGCTGAACAAGGGAGTGGCCACCTGATAATTTTAACCATTTCTTGTTCATTAATTGAAGGCCCCAATAATCTCCATAGCCTAATGGGAGACACCCCAACTAAATAAAGCTCATATGATTAAGACAATTCATTGTTGCTGATCTGATGGTATATTCATGCTTTCAAATGTAGAATTGAGATTGTTTATGATGACAAGTATTTCTTTCAGATTAAGATATCTGCCTTTTTCTTGTATTCCGGTCAGGAGATTCAGATCAGACCAACATGAGGTCACCAGTCAAATGCTAATTTTTAAACAAAAATTTATATAATGTATATGTTACAGTTAGAGATGCTTAAATAGTGAACAGTCCAAACAATGTCACAAATTTCTTCAGTGCTCAAATGTTAAAACACCCATGGTTAATATAAAATAATAGTTTCTTTATTGTTCTATGTTAAGTTTTCTGTTTCTACTGCATTATACTGTTATCAATCTTCTGGATTTTCAACAATTAAAATTAAGAGATAATTATAAATTTTTTTGGATTCCTTTTGCTGGGATCCACCAGGTCTTTTCCAAAAAAGGTTATATGATGCATATTGGGGCCATAATTAACTATATTCAACTGGCATTAAATGACACTGCAGCTGATCTCTCTCCTAAATAAAAAGGTAAAATTAATAAAACAGGCCATCCTCCAAAAATCAGATGACATTAGACATTCTAACAGTGTAAGAGGTACTTATACAATTGTAAAACATAAATGTGTATACGACAAATGAATGTGACATGTCAGTTTCTAAAATTCCTGGAACTTATCCTCCTTATGGGAAGCCATTACTAAAGTTATAATCATAAATACCCTGGTGATTGTATTATTTGACTCTTGCAAACTTACTTGATTCTTTGCCTTTGTCTCCTTTAGACTTAAAGCTCTACACCTACCCAAGATAAAAACCAGATGTCTTGTGACTGTGAAGGAGACAGATACCTTCCACTGTGGGCCAGATCCCAAAACAAAAGGCTAAACTTGGCCCTCAAACCCCACAGGGAGACCTTCTTAAAAGACTTTTCACATTTTCAACAATAGAGATAAAAATCAGAAATCAAAATAACAATCTGATCTTTTAGCAGTGATACTTGGAGCCCTGAGATAGGTAAACAGTCACAAGGTGGAGTTGCCTGAGTGCCTTCTGGATCATGCTTCAAGTGCAACAAAGAAGGAAGTTGGGCAAGAGAGTTCCCAACCTTGGTGTTCTTCTGGGGTCTTTCCCCATTGCAATCTCAAGGGCCATTGGAAGAGTGACTGTTCTAGCCACTAGAAAGTGGGTAAGACATCCTCTAACTCCTTGCCCTCATAGGAGATCTCATCACCACGGGATTTATCACTGACTGATCTAATCGGACTTGCTGCTGAAGACTGAAGGGGCTCAGGGTCCATGGCCCTCCATTAAGGTGTCCTTCTCAGAGCCCCAAGTCCCACTGGAGGTCTCAGGTAAGACATTTGCTGTACTTGTGGACACAGAGTGTCTGTACTTGTGGACACAGAGTTCTTCCTGAGTTTTCAGGATGCTATATTAAGTCCTCAGTCTCTATGGTGGGTGTTGACAGCCAACCCACGCAGCCTTAGCAGACAGGGCCTATTTCATGCAGGTTCCAGATTCCCTTCTTCTCTGGTCAATCCCATAGTTTGAGATAACTCCAATCCCATGCCATGCCTATTTTAATTCATCTCAGGGATACTTCAATTTTTCCTTGGGTTCCCCAATATTCCATAGCTCCCAAAAATTTATAGGGACTTACACCTATAATTAAGCGCCTTTTAGACAATGGTTTTCTTAAACCTAACCATTCACCCTATACTATTCCCATTCTCCTGGCACTCAAGCCTGATAGGTCTTATCACCTAATGCAGGACTTTAGGGTAATCACTAATGCTGTTACCCCAATCCACCCAGTGCCAAACCCTTATACCATGCTTTGTCATATCCCGTCCTCTGCCACTCACTTTACAGCTGTAAATCTTAAAGATGCCTTTTAAACCATCCCCCTACACTGTGATTATCAAGATCTCTTTGAATTTACATGGAGTGATCCAGACACTCTCAGGTCTCAACAACTTACTCTGACAGTGCTCCCCCAAGGGTTCAGAGATAGTCCCCACTTCTTTAGCCAAGCTTTTGCTGCTGACCTTGCAGAACTTGATCTCAAACCTAGCACTCTCCTTCAATACATAGATGACTGTCTCTTATGTTATCCATCCCAGACCTTAGCCCTTCAGCATTCAGCTAGTCTCCTTAATTTTCTTGCCAGTCATGGGTACAGTGTCTCTCCTGCTAAAGCCCAAATAGCTTCCCCAAAAGTCACATATCTAAGTATATTTCTCACCCCCACTACTTGTTCCATCACTACAGATCCTAAGGCTATTCTTCAAGATCTCCAGGTGCCCGCAACTAAACAGATTACATCTTTCCTAGGTTTAGCTAATTTCTTTCATCTCTGGATTCCTAACTTTGCAGCTCTAGTTCAACCCCTCTACAAGGCTTCTAAGGATCCCTTATCAGAACCCCTAGATCCCACTATGTCCATACATGCCTCCTCTCATAAATTGAAAGAAGCTCTCCTAAGGGCTCCATCCTTACCCCTCCTGACTCCACCGAACCTTTCACTCTATATACTACCTTTCAGGGCCACTGTGCTGTAGGTGTACTAGGACACAAGAAGGTACCTTCTTTTCAAGTTGTAGTCTACTTGTCAAAGCAGTTGGACAACACAGTAAAAGAATGGGCACCCTGTCTCTGAGCCCTTGCAGCTGCAGCCCTACTGACACAGCAAACTAAGAAGTTTATATTAGGACAGTCTATTACATTACACTTACCACATCATCTAAATGAGCTTATCTCACATAACGCACTCGCTACCCTGATGACCCCTTCTTGCCTTCAACAGGTACATCTAGCTCTCTCTCAGGAACTTTGTATCTCTATTGCAACTAGTTTCTCTTAATGTGGCAAGTATATTTCCCACCTCAGAGGTCCATCTTTACCATGACTGTATTGAGGTCTTACAAATGACTCCACCCCTTTCCCTCACATTAGTAGCACACCTCCCTCTTTAGTCTTTGACACATGGTTTATAGATGACAGTTCAACAAACACAGACAGCCAAAAAAAAAAAAAAAGACAAGATATGCAATAGTTAAAAAGCCAAAAGTTATAGAGGCTAATCCACTGCCATCTGGAACATCTTCCCAGAAGGCAGAATTTATTGCCCTTACTAGGGCTCTTACATTAGCAAAGGACAAAGTCATCAATACATACACTGATTCAAAATATACATATAGCATTTTACAGTCTCATGCCTCTATCTAGAAAGAAAGGAGTTTTATTAACTCTCAGGGAACCCCCATCATTGATGTTCCTCTTATCCTTAAACTCCTAGAGGCAGTACTCCCAAAGCAGGCGGCAGTTATTCATTGTAGGTGACACCAGAATTTTGCAGATCCCATTGCTCAAGGCAAAGCCTTTTCAGATTCACAAGCCAAGTTAGCTGCACAAAGGCCCTATCTTTCTCATCTTCTCTTGTTAGTCCCAAACAGTCTACTTCAACCTAATTCACCAGAGCAGTTACAGTTACTTCATAAACCAGGTTACACACAAAACACTCAGGGATGGATTTTTCCAGGGATCAAACTTGTTCTCCAAGATCAGCAGGCCTTAGACATCATCACTGACTTACATAACTGTTTCCATATACGATTACAGACTCTATACAGACTCTTAGCTCCAGTAGTCACACATCCTTCTCCAAATGCTATCATTCTTCAGAGTGCTCACACCTGTCATCTCTGTGCTAGGACCTCTCCTCAGGGACATATAGTACCTCCTTTCTTTCCTACTCATCAATTTTGAGGACACAGCCCCCGTTAGGATTGACAGACAGATTTTACACATATACCCCGCCACAAAACTCTCAAATATCTTCTTACCTTTGTTTGCACTTTTTCAGGACAAAAGCCTTTCCCACAATCAGAGAGACTGCTGATATACTTACTAAAGTCCTGTTACAGGAAATCATCACAAGGACTACAACCAAGGTGGAGCAGCCCCTACCTGGTCTTCTTGGCAATCCCAACAGTGGTCAAAGTTGCTGGACGGCCACCCTGGTTCCACATCACTCAAGCGGTGCCCTCCCAGCCCTAAATCTAACCATTCTATCACTCACTTATCTCCGTCTCACCAAGGCCTCACAGCCACAACTCTCAGGCTAAGTCATGTTTTGTTTTGAGTCATGAGTAATGTCTGTCCTAAGTGCCACCCCAGTGTCAGCAATGCCACCCTAAGCAACACCCCAATCAGAAATTATATATATATATGTCCCAGTGCTCCAGCCTTTTGGCAGAGAAAGCCAGGCCCCCAGTGGTCATGGAGTTCTCTCTGTGTCCTTAGAATAAAGGTTTTATTTTATATTCTCTCTTTATCACACCAAAAACCCTGTCCATATATAACATTAGTGTTAAATATTTGCCATTCTGGAATAAAATTATGCAGTTAATATATTCTAGTATATTTTAATGAGGTTGCACATGGAGATAAACTAGAAAATAAGTTCTATTTTTCTATAAGCAAAAATTAAAGTTCCCATTGTTTAGAGTTAAATGTATTTTGAGCTATTCCATTTTAAGTAAATTAAACCAGTAACACTGGTAAAACATCAAGCCATTTACTACCATAAGGAACAGTACAAGTAGTTATGCCAATGAACCCTTACATTTACCCTTATATTTTCTGATATCTCAACTACGAATGTTCTTACATTATATTCCCACATAATATTAGAGGGAAAGTCCAGTAGATAGTCAGATAAAGACACAATGGGTTTTCAGCTTTTAGGGAAGCTTAAAGGCCTGGGGATAGATTTACACTCCAGCAGGAAGTAACCAAAAACTAAGACAGAAAAATTATGAGAAAAATTTTTTCCAGAGACTGCTTCCTGGACAATGGACAGTTGCCTAACAGACAGGAAACAAAAAGATGAAGCCCAAACCCATCCTAGTTTCCTGTTTCATGGGATTCCTGGCAATGGGGCATTCTAGGGTTCCACGGCAAAAAACAGTGAATTTAAGAGACCAAATTGAGAGTCCAGGGAAATCAAAGCACATGGAATTCACCTGAGAGTATTAAAGAACTGCTAGCTAGAGGCAAGCCTAAGATCTGTAGAATTCCACTATGTATTCAGGATAAAAATCATCCTGTGAATCTGCAGAAACTATCAAAAGAAAAGGATGACTTGTAATGATTGAGGAGAATAATGCGCAGCACTAACTATGAGCTACAAACAGTGCTTGTTCTAAAGAGTCAGCTTGGAAAAGTTTCTGTGGTGTGTTTTGGCACTAATTTCTAATGTCATACACTATAGTCTGATAATATGTATGGAATAATTTCCATTCTTTTGTATTTACTAAAGCATGCTGTATGTGCTGTCATGTGGTCTCATTTGGAGAAAATTCCATGTGCTATTGAGAATGTGCATTCCATATTCCACTATTGTTTATAAAGCACTCTGTAGATAAATATGAAGTCCTTTTGTACAGAGTTGGTTTAACTCTGATAATTCTTGCTCAATTTTTTGTTTTGTTTTTATCTAGCTGATTCATCCATTTGTGACAGTGGTGTACTGAGACCCCAACTGTATGGATGTTTATCCGATTTTTCAGGTCTCTTAGTGTTTCTTCTGTGAAGCTAGGAGTGCTGGCACTTGGTGTATACATGTTTTTAACTTAATATGCAGCGATATTTTGTCTTTTCTGATGTCTTGCACTTTGTCTGAAATTAGAATATCAATTTGTGCTTTTCTCAGGAGTTCTCACTCCATAGAATATTGTTCTCTGTCTGTTGATTTTTAATCTGAGAGTTTATTCTTGAATTAAATATTTTTCATATACTGTACATTGTTTATTGAACCATTCAGTCAACCTGTATCTTTTGATATGGGAATTGAGACTACTCACTTTGACAGTTATGCCTAAGAGATACTGACTTATTTCTCCTGTTACTGCATATTTTTCCTATTACTGATGTACATTTTTCCCTCCTGTTTTGCTTTTCTGTTCACTCAAATGTATTCATTCTTTGGAATTATTGGCATTACTGGCATCATTGTTTCTTTCAAGGATATCCTTGACAATTTTTTAATGCTGCATTGAAATAGACATGGATAGGAAAAGAACTTTATAATTATTGTTGAGGACATGATCATAGACTATCCCAAACTCCACCAAAAGAATTCTAGAACTAATAGCTAAAGTCAGTAGTATAGCAGAACACAACTCAATTCTCAGAAATCAGTACTATTCCTGTACAATGATTAAAAAAAAAAAAAAACCTCTACAAGAGGGAAATTAGGAAAATAATACTGTTTCAGGCAGCTGAGTTACTTGGTTAAAATTATTATAGGCAGTGAGATAGGGCTAGGTCCTCAATGGAGCCAGTGCAGACACCTGGCAGCTGCCAGGGAAGCAGAAGCCTCCTGCTATGGGCCAGGCCTCAAGACAAAAACCATACAAGTGCACCCATATCCCAAGGATTCATACCCTAAATAGTTCCCACTCCTTTAGGAAAGAGTCACTGTTCCTTTGGAATGCCTGTTTTGTATGTGACTGGCTTCTCCATTTGTCACTAATGTAATCAGTTTTACCTGAACTATTGATCATATTGGCTAACTATAGTTATGTCTCACTTTATGCCCATCTGTCTTGTGAGTTCCCAGTCTTTCCCCACCTTGAACCTATGGTTTTACTCTATGAAAGTTCCTGGAAAGGACAGAATCCTTAGCAACCCACTCAGGACCCCTTCTGTCTCTCTTCAAATGGAAGCTTCCTTTCTCTCAATAATATATTCTACTCTTCACCTCCATTGTTTCTAAAATTCTCAATTTTAGATAATATAAACCCAAGGCATAATAATTTGGGGCGTTTCATTCTCTTATGTCAATAAGTTTCACATTAGCATCAAGAAAAATGAAAAACTCAAGTATTAACGTAACCAATGAAATGAAAACTACGGTACTCTGATAAAGAGATCAAAAATGATATCAGAAAGTAGAAAGTGTTGTAACCTAACTAAAGTGCCACCATCCTGTTCTATAAGCATCATTACCCTGAACTTTTTTCCAATTTCTGCTTCCTGTGAATTACCCCTTTCGAGAACAAGTTGTTCCTGGAACTAGCTGACCCTTGGTTGTAAAACATTTGCTGACCACTAATTGTAAAACACATGGTCTCAGAACTGGCTGACCCTTGGTTGTAAAACATTTCATAATGATTAACTGCCTGTTTACAGAAGCTCCCTTACTCTTCCTTGTGGTTTTTCCTTTTATAAGCCTCCCTGTAACCTAACCTAGTTTTACAGCTCTGCAGGTTCCAATGCGACTGTGCCACTGGGTACCAGCTTAAATAAAGTGCTTCTTTTTGCATTTTAAAGATGCCTTGCTCCATTTTTGAGGTACAGCATTTTGGGGTACAACAGAAAGATGTTCCCTGTTCTTGGGTAGGCAGAATAAACAGAGTCGAAATGGCGAAGTTCCAAAATTGGTATAAATATTTAATGCAATCCCAATCAAAACAGCAATAGCATTCTTTACAGAACTACAGAAAATGGTTCTAACATTACTGTGGAGCCAAAAGAGATCTAGAATACCAAAGCAGCTTTGGAAAAGAAGAGTATGGCAAAGGCATCATAATCCTGGACTTGAAGTTAAACTACAAAACCACAATGAAGAAGAAGGAGGAGGAGGAGGGGGAGGAGTGGAAGGCGAAAGAAGAGGAGGAGGACGACAAGTAGCAGCAGCAGAAGGAGAAGAAGGAGGAGGAGAAGGAGGAAAAGAAGAAGGAGAGAAAAAGAAAAGAATAAGGAGAAGAAGGAGAAGGAGGAGAAGGAGGAGAAGGAGGAGAAGGAGGAGAAGGAGGAGGAGGAGGAGGAGGAGGAGGAGGAGAAGAAGAAGAAGAAGGAGAGAAAAAGAAAAGAAGAAGAAGGAGAAGGAGAATGAGGAGGAGGAGGAGAAGGAAGAAAAGAAGAAGAAGAAGAAGAAGAAGAAGAAGAAGAAGAAGAAGAAGAAGAAGAAGAAGAAGAAGAAGAAGAAATAGCATAGTATTATTTGGGGAAAAAGAAACCCAGACTTGTGGATCAGTGGAAAACAGAAAAAACAACTCCAGGCACATACAGGCTTGTTATCTTTCACAGAGCACCTATATTCTTTCACTAGCAGGAAGCCTCTTTCACAAAGGATGCTATTCATATACCAAAAGTTGAACTTACACATATATCTCTCACCATCCACTAAACTAAAATAAAAATAAATCAAATACCTAAATATTAGAACAGAAATATTTAATCTGCTGGTAGACAAAAACAGGTAAAATGCTTGAATATATAGGTGTAAGCAGAAACACTCTGGACAAAACCCTATTTCCTATAAAAATAATAGCAAGAATCAACAAGTGGGATTACATAAAATTTTAAAAAATCTGCTCAGAAAGAAAACTTCCAACAGAATGAACAGACAACCTAAACAATGGAAAAAACATTTTTGTTACTACTCAAAGAGTTAATATTTAGACTATAGGCAAAATACAAAAGAATTTGACCACCAAATTTAAAGACCCAGTAATAAAATGAACATCTGAAATGAACAGACACTTCTCAGATAAATAAAGGCAAACAGCCATAAATATATGAAAATATGATGAACGTCACTTTGTTTAGGAAATGCAAATTAAAATAACACTCGCTTTCCATCTCACTCCAGAGAGCTATCAGCAATACAAAAATAATCAGCCAAACAAATGGTGGTGTGGCTGTGCAGAAAAACAAACACTTCTTCATTGTTAGTAGTAATATAAACTACCATAACCCTTATGGAAATCAACATAGAGATTCATCACTCAAAACAATAGAAATTACATTTTATCCAGCTATTTCCTACTAAGTATCTTCCTAAAAGATTTAAAGACTTCATGCCATAGTGTTATATATACACTGATGTTTATAGAAGCACAATTTATAATAGCTAAACCTTGGAAAGAGCCTATATGTTCATCATGAGATGAATGAATAAAGAAAAAGTGGTATTTACATATCTATACTGTGGAATACTACAGTAGCATAAAGAAAGATAAACTTGAAACGTGTAGGAAAATGGACGCACCTTGAGCCTATAATGTTAAGTGAAGTAAATCACATGCACAAGTTCAAAAATGGTACGGATTTTCCTATATGAAAAATTCAATATATAACAAAGTATAAAATAAAAGATATAATAGAAAAAAGAGAGACAGAAAAGCTACTGTAATTCAGCATGGACAATGTAACTAGTATCTCAACGTGTACCTTGATTTAGTATAATGATCTTATGTGTTTGTATTTTTTTTATCTATTAGTCTAGTTGTTAGTCTGTGTGTGTGCACACATTTGCATAAATATGTGATAATTAAATTTATAAGAACTTAGAAGATATATGAATAAATCAGATATTGGCAAAATAAAAGATTGGAGGGAAATATAAAAAGTAAAGAATTGAGATATGGTATGTACATGTACCAATTCCTTAAAATGAATAAAATCATTAGGTACTATAAACATATACTAATAAAATTTTTTAAAGGTCAAATAACTTCTTGATATGAAAACTAAAATATCTGCAATTAAAAATGTTAGATGCAGTGAGCAACAGATTAAACAGTTCATAGATACACTGCAATAGAAATTCCTTCAATCAAACATAACAAGGATAGAAATAAATGGAAAGGGTAACAATGAGCTGTAAAACAATTTCAAAAGCCCAAATATTCACTCATTTATATATAAAAGCACATTATATGCATATATATGTATACACATAAATTTAAAAGTGCATAGATAGTATTTTCAAGGCACTATCTCTGAAATTTCTCAGAATTATTGAAAACTATTAAACAAAGGACAAATCATTACTCATCTGGCAAGAGAAATAATGATGAAAACCAGACCAAGGTACAAATTACTTGTAACAGTCAAAAACTGAAGCTTTTAAAAGCAGTAGGAGAATAAAGGTATATTGAAAAATAATTATGGACAAAAAAGGACATTTCTCATCAAAAACAATACTAGCAGCAGACAGTGAAATAAGATTTTTAAGGCACCAAAAGAGATCACTGTTTATCTAGAGTTCAAAACAGTGAAAAAGCTCTTAAAAGTGAAAATAAAAGAGTCATTTCAGAGATAGCTAAACGTACTCAACAGCAAAGCTTTGCCATGAAGAAGTGTATAGGATGATCTTCAAGTGAAAGAAAAATAACACCAGAAAGATATACAAACCAACCTTAAGGTCTGTAGAACAGTTTAATTACTAATTATGTAGGAAATATTCAAAATTTTAACCACTTAAATTACTTTAAAAACCAAATAAAAACTACAATCTATTAGAAGTCTTGATCAAAACAAATACTTTTTTATTGAAGTCTTCACAACTTCTTCCCAGAATCACATATAAATTCCTTCCATGGATACAAAACATGTTGAACAAAGCAGACCATACTGCAACCTTTTAATAGCCATATTAACTTTAAAATGACTCAAGTCATTCAAAATATGATCTGTAACCACAATTGAATTAAATTTGGTATTTGTAATAGAAAGAATCTTGATCATATTGAAATCTTTGGATTCTAAGTAGCACACAAGTAAATAGGGAGTTACTATATAATCATATGGAAAAATAAGAACTTAATTGAAACTAAAAGAAAACCAAGCCACCAAAGACCACAATGTGTGAATTCTCACTCAAATAATGTATATCGAGAAGTGATGGAATTCTGGGCCTATTTTCATACAGCAATGTCTGAAACTACCTCAGGGTTTCCATTTAAGAAACTGAAAATTGAACAAATTAAATCTAAGATATAAGGAGCAAATAAAAAAAAAGTGAAACCATTTCAGAAAGTACAAAAATATAGAGAAAAATTAATGAAATGAAATAATGAAGATGAGTAAGATTATAGACCTTCAGATAGATTGGTCAGGGAAAGGCAGAAAATGTACAAACTACCAATAACAGAAATGAATAAAGTGATATCATTATAAATTCTAAAGAAAACAAGGCAATATCATGCACAATGCTGTTCCTATAAATTTGGCAGCACATGAGAAATGAATAACTTTTTGAAAAGGTATAAACCTTCTTAGGGGAGAAGTAGGTCATTTGGATAGAACTACTAAGAACTTCATTGTTTTTTTAGAAATCAAATAATGACTTCACTTGTGAACTCTATCAAATATTGAAAGAAAAATATGAATTCCTCAAAAATTGGTCCAAAAAACTGAGGAAGGGCTAATAATCACCACCCCATCCAAACAAGTCAGCCTTCTGATACCATAAAGCAGAAAAAAATTCTAAGAAAAATACAAACCACTTTCATGAATTTAAATTCAAAAACTATAAATGAAATTTTAGTTCATAGAAGTTAAAATGTATAAAAATGTCATTATTTTAATAGCTGAAAATTATTACAGTTGTCAAACCTCAGCTGTATTAGAGTGAACTACTAGACTGTTATATATATATATATATATATATATATATATATATATATATATAATTTGGAACTCCAATCACAGTATCTGATTCAGGTAGTCTGAGCGAGGTCCTGAAAATCTATACTGCAGTAAGTCTGCACATGAAACCAATTCTGTTGTTCTAGGATTCATGCTTTGAGAAACACTGATTTATTAGACATCAATTTAACTGCTACATGAATAAGTAAGAATACAGTTTAAACCGATGGTAATAAAAGGAAGCTACCTCAATGGGGAAAACTGCCTATCTAGGATGTAGCTGTTGTTCATTTTAAATCTCACCTTGCATAGAGAATTTCAATTTCAAATAGGAAAGTGTAGTTACTGAGCAAGAGCTCCTAAAGTTGGCGTTAAGATCTGAAAAATTCCTTTTTTATGAGACCAGAACTACATTTCTGTAATCTACAAATCTGAGTTACTTCCTCAGTGAATGGCAGAGCCTTATTAAACATCTTTAAAGGGGTAAATGGTTACTGTGTGTTTGAGCATGCTTGTCAGATGGGACAGCCACATCTCTAATCTAAGAATATTAAAATATCACAGTGGAGCAATATATCTAGAAGAAAGCTTTAGGGTACAAAATATTCAGGCAACACTGAAAAACTAGGGTATGTCCACTGGGACTTGGACAGCAAATCTGTTTACTAGGTTCTTGTAAACAGAGAGTCAAGTAGAAGACTGGAATATATACAGAGAAAGGCAATGAAATAGCCTCACAGCTTATATAATTTCCCTTTACATAACAAAAGAAAAAAGTAGGGTAATAAAATGGGGGGACAAAACCTATAAAGATACTAAAATATTATTCAAGTTTCATCTAATTTTCAAAACATCACTAAAATAGAATACCTTTCATTGTCAAGCAAGAATTCTGTCCCCAAATTGTTCAACAAAGGCCTATATGTTTTTAGCAAACTGACGCAGTGCAAATGTTAGAATGACAAAGCTGCTGGTACATCAAAATGATCCTTGGAAGCAGGTATGGTGGTGCATACATGAAATCCTAGCACTCAGAAGGCTGAGGCAGAAAGATCACCTAGAGTTTAAGGTCTGCCTGTGCTACACAGTGAGTTCAAGGCCAACCTGAACTACAAAGTGAGACCTCGTATCAAAAAAAAAAAAAAAAAAAAAAAAAAATCAAAACAAATTCTCTTTAGTCAGTGATCTTCTATGGAAGTAATATGATTTTAAAGAATAACTATGAGTTAAAACTATGATATAATCTACTCACCCACCAAATCAACTATCTACCTATCCACATAGTTAGCTACTGGTTTTTGAAGAATCATTTGTTTCTAATATGTGGCAGTCAAAAATCTTTTGAGGTTGTTCAGTCAAGGCCAATCAAAGTGTTCAGTGGACAAATTTTCTCAAATATCTCATTTGGGATTTAAACCAAGAAAGTTGTGCCACTAGAATAGCTTTTCATTACAGACTGAAACTTAGAAGAATCCTGTCATGAAGAAGGTGCTGCATGTGGAATCGCATATTTGTAACTGCAGCAAGGAGGGAGGCTCAAGCAGGAAGACTGCAAGTTCAAACTCAGCATAGGCAACTCAGTGACTTGAGCAAGATTCTCTCTCAAAACAAAAATAAAAATAAAAGTATAGCTAAGTATGACAGCACAGCACAGCAGCACTGGATTTAATACCCACTCCAGAAAATTTTTTTTTAAAAGGGACATCCTTTCTGCATACATGTTGTCACCATGTTCAGGTTCTGGTTACATGTAAGTGTTCTTCAATACAGTGACCTCCATATAAAGTCACGCAATGAAGATTCATAGTTGAGAGAGGACAAACAATATGGTACTCAGATTTTGACAGCCATGACATAATTTTGCTTTACATATTATGTATATAATATAAATGAGAAAACCAAAATGACCAAGAGTTAGTGTGCAAAAATTATTTTTTGGAGATTTAGATTTAACATTAAACACAGAAAATTGTAAAAATACTGATTTTTTTTTTTTTGCTAACCTCAACTATGGCAAGTGATGTTTATGTTGATATAACCAATCTTAGCATCCTTTACTTTTCCTCCAAATGCTATCTGTAAAAAAAAGGCCAACATGTTCAGATACTTTTTAAAAATGTGAGATACCTCACATATTTGCTGTTTATCATTTGAGAAAAGCTACTTGACAAGTAAACAGGAAACATCAGAGATCTGATGAAATATATTCACTAACATGAAATTTACAAATTTCAAGCTTTAATGTTATCCCAATTTTCACCATCTTTTCAGAAAAGAGGCTGAGATACCCAAAAAACAGAATCCATGAAGATCCATTAAATCCTTCAATGGTCAAAAAGGAAGGCGCAGTATGTCTTAATGGCATATTTCTACCAGGTAGCAGTTCCGAGATGCTAAGCAGATCACTAAACTGCCCTGAACCTTTTTTTTTTAAATTGGAAAAGTGGATGGAGTAACACAAGCTTAAAGTATAACAAATAGAGTAAAATATGTAAAAGTATTTTTAAAAGCCTAAAATATTAAATAGAATATAATATATAGCAATATTGCAAAAATTTAGTAGTACACATACTATTTGATATCTGATTATATAGTGAGCTCAGTGATGAAAAGTAGAAGTCTTAGGTTAACAGTAAAGAGAACAGCATTTTAAGCTTAATATCCATTATCATTCCCTACGTAATGTTCCTAGTCCTGTAAATACTTTCACTATACTATCTTATGACAGTTCTGTTGCGCTCACTTGACAGAAAACAAATTATGGATATTAAGGGAGTATATCTTTGTTAGAGAGCCTAAATTCTCAACCACTTCAATCTTATTATCTTCATTAAATAAACAAAACACTACAATAAATGGTTGTTGAGTACAATACATGATATCATTGACCTATTTCAAACAATCGCATTAAAATTTGAAAACGATCTAGCTATTAAGGAAATACAATGTTCAAAGTGTACTGAATAATTTTCAAATATATGAGTGTTTTCACTGGAATATTTTACAGAAATTCAAATCTGGCTTTAAAAAATAACAGTTGTCAATCTATTTGCAAACACTGAATTTAGGAGTGATTCAACTGGAGTATTAAAATGACTGAACCGTTGAAATATTCACAAAGGAATGTAAATTTGCCACAATAAAATTAATGTTCTGGCTGCTGATTTTTTCAACAATTAGCTTTACACCAAAGGGGATTGGGCTTGAATACAAAGCACCATCAGTTAACATAGGACTTAGAGTATTCACAGGAGGAGGCATGGAGATGAGTTAGAACACGCTTAAGGGTCTTGTTTTCTCCTGATTGCTGCTATCACCATTAGAACAAGCCGTGGGGTGTAGATACTATCATTATCCAGAGGTATTGCAGTTTGTCAAGGTCAGGCAATATTTCCAAGGTCACAAAACCAAACTGCATAGGTAGGATAAAAGCCAAGCCACAGCCTCTTAAATTCTACTGGATAAACTTAATCTCAACAATTGTGTTTATGCAGCCAAGCAGCTGGCCAAAGTACACCAGCATTCAGAAGTCCAGGGAAATTATTTCTTTCTGACTAGCAAAGACCTTATTTCTTGAGCCTGCACCCCTCCTGTAGGAATATGATCAACCCATTCTTATGGAATTATAAAGGGATTTGAACACCAAAGTCCAGTCAAGTGACGGCATGCATTTGTAACAAGATCAACTGTTCCAGCACCTTTAACTACAAAGTGCTTGCAGATAGCACACTTATAGTTTAGATCTACACTGTCCCCCCACCTCTCATGTACTCAGAAGTGGGGTTTTGAGGGCAACTGGATCAATCCATTGGTCGTTCCACAGCTAAATGTTCTCTTTGGAGGTGAGGTCTGACCAGAGGTGGTCATGACAGTGTGGCCTGGAAAAGTGCTTCTCCCTCTCTGGCACATTTCTCTCTCTGCTCTGCTTCCTGACATCATAATGTGAGCAGTTCTCTTTCATGAGACCCTTCCATGTGCACTCTCACCTTGGAGTGACCATAGAAACCTCTAAAAACCATGAGCCCAAATAAACCTCTCCTCCTCTATGCTGTGTCAGGTATTTTGTCTCAGCAGTAAGAAATGACAAAGGCAATGTGTTATAAGTGTATCTTTAAACCTGAAATGCTATCTAGTATTTTAAAAATGGTGTACCTTGGCACCTACTACTCTATAAATGCTGATATTATTGTATCTGTTATACTGTACAACACTCAAAGCATATTTGTGCAAAGTTCTAAATTTTCAGGAAACACTAAGCCACAAATAACAGAACTCCTGAATCTTATCATTGCCAGTACAACTCAGGGAGATGTGCTTTGAGTATATGTGGAGCATATGAATCCTGGATGCTGTCTGACACCACCTGGAGCTCTGCAGCCTATGGACATTTATGAACATTGATCCCCTTGTTGTTTTGGATGAGTTCTATTCTGTTGGCAGATTTGAGTTTCTCAATTAAAATACAAACAAATGTCATGTGTTCCTTGTAAAACAAATGCCCTTTTGAGTCTTGATAGCATGCAAGGTAGCTCAAACAGTTTCACACTGATTCATTGATTTTTCCCCTTTTTGCCTGCCCTTTTCCTTGAATATATTTAAAGTGCTTTGGTAAAGGTTAAGAGTGACTTCAAAATTGCTAAATTTGATCGACAGTTTTCTCATCTTACTTGACTGGCTTGTAAAGATTTGGCAACCTTAAATCCTGGGGTCACAATGTGGTTCTCTGCTTTTCCTGAAGTGACCCTGGTAAGATATTTACTTCCAAGTGACAGATAGAAAAGGCTTATCAGAGCCATATTCCTGAAGACCAATATCAAGCAATTTATAACCACCTGCAACAGCAATGCACTGGTCATAAAGCAAAGTCCAAGCATCTCAGATATAAACTAGTTCTCATCTACCTCCCTCTCATGTTTTCCTTTCAGGTGACACCATTTGGAATCAAATGCTGGGAACTCACGAGGTTTAAAGATTGTAATACGTAAACCTGTTATATGTCTTCATTAGGTATAATTTTTCCTGGAAGGTCCTCTTCCTACTTCCAATGGAAACATGCTCAATTTAAGAATCAGCCCTATTAAAAAACCTTTCCTGAAATCTCCTTTTCATTACACCTTCCAGGGGGCTCCCAGATACAATCAGCACACTGGACTGCATTTGTAAATATGTATCTGTGACTCCTTCTAATCTGGGAACTCTATGGATAGGGTTTGAATTTGTACTTTTTCTCACAATTAGAGCATGTAGTTTAACATTGTACATGGATGTTAAGTAATCACAAAAAATACCAGTGTTAGTTTTAGCACTGATATTCGGTATCCACATGCACTCTGATAGTCATAATGCATTACAATATGTTAAAAAAAGGTGTTGGTGTGTAAAACTAGTATTACACCTGTAAATGCTTTTGTCTTTACAGTTTCTTTTGTATCTTTATTCATCCATGATTCAAACTTCATATTTGTAGATCAAATGTATTCATTACTACTCTACCATTAACAACAAGCATCTAAGAACCCTGCGTAGTTTAACAAACCAGTCACTATTCAGATTTCTGATATATTCCCCCCACTTCCTAAGAAGAATCCATCTTCCAATGTTTTCCATTCTTTATACACCCAGAAAGATTTCCTTACCTTTTCTTATTTCTGCAGCTGCTGTTTTAATAATTTCTCATTCTGGGATAGAATCCTGAGCTTCAGCACCACAATTTATTTAACTGTACATGTGGCTTCCCCTTATTGATCATGCTATTAACTTCAGTTCTGTTGCTTTAACAGCTTCTCTTTGTGAAATTAGCCTTCCTTTGCACTAATAAATGAGCAGGCATATATTCAGATCATAGCACTGTTGACTGTACGGTTTGCAGTTATTAGGGATCAATGGACTTAATGCTCACCAACTCCTATGACACAAGGATTTTCTTTGGTTTGACTTGGAGTAGAGGAATGGTATCATTTCAATTCCTTACCCTGATATAATTTCAAATTGAAGCCCAAAAGACTGAAATACAATAAGAAATACACATAATTTCCATGCATTTTAAAATATTTTAAAGTATTTTAAAATATAGACTTTCACACTTTCAGTTTTGCTTTACATGTCATGCCAAGTTGATAATGCAAAAGAAAAAAAAAACCAAATATTGCAATGGTTGGAGTTTAGATGTTCCCTAAAGCCTCATGCATTCACGGAGGCAGGCTTCTAGAATCTGTGATTTATTCATGGTCCAATTCTGGGATTATGGATGCAATACACTCACCCTACAGTGCGTGTGGCCTGCATACAATATAAGCAACAGAGTCTTCTCTGTGCTTTCCTCCCTTTTTGTTCTTGTTGCTTTTTCCTCACCATAAATTGTTGCCCTCTGCCATGCTGAACCCAGAAGATTAAGGACTGAAACCTCCACAAAGTGTGTGCTAAATAACTTTTCCTTCTATAACTTTGTGTATAGGTATTTTCTCTCAGCAATGAGGGAAAAGTAACCAAGACAATTTTGTATTATTAAACTCTCTTAAATATAACATCTTTTGAAAACTTTTGCTCAGCACGGGAGAAATAAGCACTGAAAAATGGTCAATTTTATCTCATTCTTTTTTTTTTTAAATTTTATTTAAAGAAAGAATAAACACAAAGGGAATAAATAATACATACTTTCAAAGAAAAAATAAACAGTAAGAAATCACTAGTTAATGATTACATATTGTCCTCTTACAAATAGTTGTTCGAGTTACAAAAGTGAAGCATATAAAGTAGGGATTCAAATAGTGAGACTGAAAACAGTATTCAACTATCAAACAAAAACTTAGATGGTTATCAGTCCTATACACTTAAACATACATGCAGTTAGCCATACCTTCATTTATGTTAAGATAAACAAACCAAATCAGGCTAAAATCACTCTGAACAAAGAATAACAGTATTTCTGGATTTTACATCAAGACACTATGGAATCAGCACTGGGTACTGTAGTGTCTCTTTCTTCAAAGTAGTTGTTCATTGCATCAAGTGTTTTAAGATCATGTAAACCTTTTATAGGTTCTACACATGTATGAGTCTTAATATATATTTCTATCCTTTCTATGTTAGAGGAAGAAACAAAACAAAGCAAGACAAAATAAAACATATAAAACATTAAACAAAAAAGACATAAAACCACTGTATAAAGTGATGTAAAGTGGTTACTGTCCTGTCTGTTATCTTCAATAAAATTGTCTATATCATCAGACATAATATCATTGAATATAGTAGTACATAACAATGTTAATAAAAACAAAACTTTGTAGATAGTGTAAAACTTCAAAAACAGGTAATAATCAAATCAGAATGGGTATCAGTGATTCTTGTCATCTTCAGTGTAGTTGCTTATATTCTCAGACTTGATACTATCAATAACAGTTTGGATTAAATCTGTTGATACCAAACAGGAATCAAACAAACCTGATTTAACTAAGATCAGTCATGGTAAAACAGTGTTAAGTTATACAGGGCTCCAGATTAACTTAATAGGAAATTAAAGGTGATTACTGTGCTATATACTACAAAAGCCTCAAGGTTTTCCTTCATTGTAGCAAAGTAGTTCTCTATTACACATAAGTATCCTGTCTTTCCAATCTATCTGCAGGTGCTGGTCGAGTTGCTTCTGTTACTCTCTGGTTCCCTGTCACATAGAGCATTATTTTCTCATATTTGATTTTAGGTCCATAAACCCTTTTTCAGTTAATTATGTTTCCAATAAAGAACATCTCGGTGGACCCTACCTTCTGATCTACTCTGCCTGTGTTTCTTTTTTTTTCCTTTTTTTCTTAGTGTATCAAGGCCATCTATATTAGAGATTATAGTCAACCTTCTCTGCTTCATCTCCACTGTGATGTTTTTGTGCCATTAGTTATCTGCTTTTCTCCTTTATTCCACTTTCTGCTCCATTCATTGAGGCCTCTGTGCCACTGAACTTGAAATCCTGGTACTTTTCTCTCTCTCTAGAATGCTCTTCAGTATTCTCTGTAGAGTTGGATTGGTGGTCGTGAATTCCCCCAGTTCCTCTTTGTCTTGGAAGCATCTTGTTTCTCCATTAATTTCTAGAGACAGTTTTTCAGAGTACATAAATCTGGGCTGGAGGCTATTTTCTTACTTCACTCTAAGCTCTTCTTGATTTGATGGTGTGTGTCAAGTAGTCTGCCATGATTTTGATGGGTTTTCCTTTGTAGGTGATCTGTTTCTTTTCTTTGATGGCCTTAAGTATTCTG
This sequence comes from Cavia porcellus, assembly GCF_034190915.1. Classification (NCBI taxonomy): domain Eukaryota; kingdom Metazoa; phylum Chordata; class Mammalia; order Rodentia; family Caviidae; genus Cavia; species Cavia porcellus. The sequence goes on from NW_026947493.1 coordinate 4,798,529, forward strand.
TTTTTGTATTTCTGAGATCTTGATTATTATATGACTGGGTGTGGCTCTGTTTTGGTTGTACGTGGCTGGAGTTCTGTATGCCTCATACATCTGACTATTAGTTCCTTTTCCTATATTTGGGAAGTTTTCCTTAATTATTTCTATGAAAAGCCATTGTAGTTCCTTAGTTTGTAACCCTGTTTCTTCATTCACATTCTTTATTCTCAAGTTATAGATCCTCCTGTTGTCTTCTAGCCTTTGTATTGTTACTGCTTGTTTCCTTGTTACTTTTAGGAAATTTTTCCTTTCATGATCACACATTGTAAATATGTCTTCAAGTTTTGATAGTCTATCCTTAGTTTCTTTCAAGCAGTTTTGCTAGTTTTCAATGGAGTTTTTATTTCTTGGTAATCTCTTTGAACCTGCTTCATATATTCTATGTTTTCTTTATATTCTTCAACAAATGTTTCTCTCTTTTTTTGTGTGTTCCTCCATCCTTTTGTCTGTGTCTTCTTGAGAGGTGTTTAGCACTTCTTTTATTAATCTATTTATATCTTGCTTTACTTGATTAAATATTTCAGTTTTGAGCTTGTCTATGAGGTCCCGAAGATATGCCCACTAATGCTATGTCTGGTATTACATGTTTTCTCCCCTCAGTCTCTGTTGTATTTACCTCTCCTGGATCAGTGTTATCAGGGCTGGGGGCTGGGGACTTTTTCTTGTTTCCTCCTTTTGTCATGTTTTTGGTTTCTTCCATACAGGTGTATACAGGAGGTCCCAGTCCCTTTTGTTGTTGGTTATGGTTCTTCTGAGGCACGCTCGTGAGGTATTTCTGCCAACTCCAGTGTGCTACTGAGGTGCAAACAGGGGTGGCATATGCTCGCCCCTCCCCTCTGGGTTAGTCAACCTGCTGAGTCCTTCACTGCATTAGTGTGCACTGCGCATAAAGAATTGGTTTGTGGCAATTTATTGGGTCCCAGCCAGGGGTAGGACCCAGGCCAAGCATACCCCACCAATCTGGTCTGGCAAGGAAACAACTGACTGAAGTCACTGCTATTCCTTGTTCCTGTTAATTCTGCCCAATTTCAAAATGTAGTCCCATTGGTGCCCCTTTCCCATGGAAGGGTCTTACTCCCAGAACTCAGGTATGCAGATCTCTTGTTGGCTCCAAGCTCTGTTGGGCTTGCTGACTTCCGACTTCAGTGTGACTGCAGTTCCAGTGAGACATATCAGCAGGAATTTGGGCAGCTCAATGAGTCATGGCCATGCGAGTTCAGGCACTGCAGTGAGAGCACGGAATCTTAGCTGTACCAATAGTAGGCCTGGGACTGCATATTTGACCATTTTTTTTTTCCTCTTTAGTTTCTTCCTGAGTCCAGAGAATCTATCTCCCTCTGTCCAGGCCTCCCCACTATGTTTTATTTCGGCATCTGAGTTGTCTGTCTCAGTTGTCTGTCTGAGCCTCTGTATTCTGCTCTTATCTATCTGCCATTTTTGTTAAACTCCTTCTCATTTTTAGTTAAATAAAAAATGTCTACTACAAAACATTACCAACATGGCAATCAGTTACACACTGCTAGGCTGAAATACAGGCAATGTATAACGAACAGAAGTTATTGTTCTACAGTTTTTTTTATATAATTCATAATTAAAGTTCAAATGGCAACTAATTTTTCCTTATTTTATGATAAAATTTGCTGTTGCATTGTCTACTACTTTGTCCTAACTTTGTCTTTTGGAGCCACACATAAATATCTATCTAGTATTTATTTTTCTAAAGGTTTTTATTAATAGGAAGAATACCAGTTTCTTTCAAGCCTAACATTTTTAGTTGGCACATAACATTTCCAGATTCCTTAGACACCCTGGTTATAATTTTATGTTATTTTTCTGATAACTTAATTGATCAATTCATGTACACAAAATTCCAATTACTACATACTTCATATCTTCCAGAGACCATGAGCTGAGCTGAGGGGCTACTGATGGAAAACAGTCAATCAGTAATAATCGAACATCAAATTCTGTCTTATTTTTCATGAGTCTAACATACAGCCCAAACTCTCTGCATTTAAAGGCTACAAATCTATCCCTTATAATGGTATATGCACTTCTAGGGAAGGGTGCTGGGTCTTTATGAGTTGTACATAAAAGCATAGACATGAAACCATGCTAAGTTCAATCCTGTGCCTGCCCTTTACTCCTACAGACCTGAGTCTGTAGCTCTGTGCACATACCGCTGACTGTAGAGTGGAGATTCTAAGGCTGCAGTAGGAATTTTTGTGATTGAATTTTTCAGTTGTTTCTGTTAATCTTACAGATGGTGAAATATTTCAACGATTTTGCAAATAGATGTGCTCTCAGTTCAAATATTCTCTATGTGAGCCTCTTCTCTTTAAAGATGTATATTCTTAAGAATTTTAGTGGAAATAAAAGAGAAATGATTTTTAGGAACCAGACACTAAGCTGAAGATTTCAGATTTATCTTAATGTTCTCTCTCTTTTCCCTTGGCTGTTTTCTTATATGAAGAATATGGTAGTGACAAAGTATCTAAAAGACTGCCTACCTTCCAAATACATAGGTGAACTGCTTGTGTTATTTTGTATTTTAGCTTAGTAAATTTAGTATTACCTTTAGTATTTGGCTTAGTAAATTTTGTATTTTAGCTTAGTAAATTTAATTTATATGGTTTAAATATATCTTTAATATAGATATTTATAATTATGACAGGATAATTTCTTCCAGATGAAAACAATTATAATTATGCATCAAATACATATTCACATTAAATTAAAACCACAGCCAGTATACTAATTAATATAAAATTAAAGGTAAATCTGACATAGTTATGTTCTTCTTATAGATCTAACATCATAATTATACTATATAATTCCTACATAACATAGTTTTATGAAATAACAGTCCCTTAAAGACACAGTGAATATGATGCATCTGACTACTGCTACATGAGAAAAAGTACCTTTTTTATTCATGAAGTTTTATGTCAGACTTAACTGAAAAATGTATATCATATTCTAAGGTATTCTAAGGTTTGTTGAAATTATTTCAATTTGGTGCAAGTGGATAAAACAATAGTAACTTTTCTATGTTTAATGGGATAAGAATCTGAAATAACTTTAAGTTGTCTGTATTTGCAAAACACATAAAGACAAATATAAATTTGGTATTCTAGGTTCAATTAAAAGTCATAAAAATGGAGCTATTAATGAAAAATAGCTAAGTCATTTTAGTGATATACAGTTAGCTTTAAAATATTTATAAAATAGTCAAATAGGGAAACACTGACAAAAGCATTCTCTGCACTGTGGATTTTAGTACTGTGATGTCCAACAGGAAGGTAACCATTGATATGACTATTTAAATTCAAGTTAAATTAAACCCTATGCAAAATTCAGTTCTTACATTTCACTCACCATACTTGAAGTGCTCACGAGTCAACGGGCCAAGGACCACTGTGTTAGTGCAAACAGTACATTCTCACCAACACAGAAGGATCTACTGGAAAGTAGCTTACAGAGAATGGTAATCCAGGACAATCAAGAACTCAATTGTCACTGTCACCTGAAAGCCATTAATATTTCAAAATTGAGAGAAATGTAGTTGAGATTTGCATACACTAATAGCAATTTTTATGGATTTAGCTTAATTTGAAATGAACTTAATTATCATGGTAACCTACTCCTCACTATTCGCGTGTTTCTAGGAAGATACTTAATACAGACACATACTGTAGTTAAATTATTTTAGTTATTCTATTGATTGTAATGTTCCAAGTCTCAGGTTTCTTACTCTCTTCACTTCCAGCAAATAAATTCCAATATGAAACAACAGAAATGATACACCATAACATGGATCCAGTTTTGAACATCATTACCATGGCTTGTTTTGGTATAATTTGCAAATTAGATGAGAATCTAAGGCATGTATCAGCAACTGTTTTCTACAAAGATCTAGGTGCTAAATATTTTGGACTTTTAGCCAAATGGTCTCTTAGAACTACTCAATTGTGTCCTAAAACAGAGAAGCTATAGATAATATATAAACAAATGGATGTAGTTGTTTTAATAAGGATGACTTATCAAAGGACAAAAGATAACAAGCGCTAGCAAAGGCATGGAGAAAGAGAAGACTTGCATACATTTCATGAGAATCTAGACTAGTGTTGCCATTCTGTAAAACAGCATGGGAATTTCTAAAGAAATTAAAAACAGAACAACTATTTGACGTGGAAATTCCAATCTTTGTTATTTTCCTAAAGGAAATGAAATAAAACAGCTCAAAGAAATATATACACTCCCATGTTCAATGCAGTATTATTCATAATAGCCATAATATAAAAACAATCCGCTTCTATAAATAGATAAATGGTCAGAGAAACTGCAGTATTTATACACAGAGGAACAACATGCAGTTTTCACAAAAAGAAATCCTACAACTTGTAACATGGAGAAAGCTAAGCAACTTTATGCTAAGACAAAGTTGCCAGACAAAGAAAGAAACATACTGCATAATTCCATTTGCATATGGAATCTAAAAGAGAAACAAAAGGACTACAAAGAAACAGAGTAGAAAGTGGTTCCCAAAACCTGGGTGAGAGGAAATAGGCAGGATATAAGTCAAAACTCACAAAGATGTAGTTATTTGGTATAAAAAGTGTAAAGATCAAATGTACACCATGAACTGTATAATTTTCTAGATTTTCGGTATACTTCCCATGAAAAAGGAAGAAAAAAAAAGAACTATGTGAGATGACCAAAATATTAATTTACTTGACCGTAGTAATAACTATGTATTTATCAAAATATCACACTGTAAGTCTTGAATACAATAACTTTTTAAATCCACACATGAAAAAATATGTACTGTTAAAGTTTGGATATTAAAGCGGCCCTCACAGCATGCATATCCAAGGCTGAGCCATGGGTTCATGGTGCTGCTGGGACTCAGTGAATCAGAGGCCAGGTGGAGGAAGGAGGTGACTGTGCATGTCCATCTGAGGGGCACCGTGTCCCGGGCCCCTAGTTCTCTCCATCTCTCTCTGCTGCCTGGCTACTATGAGGGCATCAGTTTTGCTCAGCTGCCCTCTGTCTGCCATGATGCTCCATCTTACCACAGGCCCAAAAGTGATGCAGCCAAGTGACTATGGACCAAAGCCTCTGAAAAAGCCAAAATAACCCTTTCCTCCTTTAAGCTGAAACAAGTCATGGAAATTGGTACACAGGCCACAGTTTCTCAATACTGGGTCTAAAGAGTCTTGTTTCTAATGACTATAATTTATACAAAAAATAGAACTAAAGCAGGGGAAGAATTTTGTTCTAATCATACAACTTAATAAAAATTCTTTACATGAAATAAGTTTAATAATTGCAACAACAGTGAAAATGATGAAAAGGGAATTAGAGGAGAAAAGAGAGGGCAGGAAGAGAAGGGGATATTTAAAAAGAAATAAACTGTGTGTGTGTGTGTGTGTGTGTGTGTGTGTGTGTGTGTGTCTACCCAAGAGGACTGAAAACTATGTATACCAAAAACACACACTAAAAACAAAAAAAAAAAAAAAGAAAAAGTTCAGTTTGACTGATTCCCAAACACACGATATGCTCTTAAATAGAAACAACTAAGTCTAACTGAAGTTTCGCATGACTCCATTCCATGCTTTTATCTATTACATCATCTTCAAGATTATTTTAATTTTTGTAAACTGCTACCTAAGAAATAGTACTTGTTTTTTTCTTAAAAGAAACATCATATTTTCTTATATTATGTTTTGTAATGCTCAGTTTCATATTTTGATGGCAAAAACATGAAAAAGGAAGATGATGTATAAACATTTCTAATGCTAAGATGTCAGCCAGTGGTTAGCTACCACATCCTTGGGATTCTTGAGGTCTACCTGGCTGGCACTTGCCAAACACATGAAGGTCACAGTCTGTGAAAGTCAGCCCACTCACTCAGGCAAAAAACACAGCTCTGCGAGGACTTCTGTCAGAACACACTCTGGTGATGCCTGCTAATCTGGCTCGGTCTCCCCATACATATTCCTTGTCATTCTCTAATGTACAGCATTAGCACCTGGATGCAAATCCTCATTTGAGTCATCTTTTTTTTTTTTTTTTAATCAATGTTATTCTCAGAATATTGTAGCAGATTGTTTCGTCTTTTAGGTTTCTGGCTCAATGTCAACGGAAATGGAGCAATGGAAATGGAAATGGAGCAACAGAAATGTGAGCAAACCACAGAGGCCCGACTTACCTAAAAGGTCTAAATTCTAATTCATTATCATAGGCAGCCACAAGTCAGCCACTTGGCCCTGCTTTTTGCATAAGAAGGTTTCAAACTATTATCTACTATAATGCCTCATTTTTAAACATGGAGGACTGAACAAACAGCTCAAACACTGCCCCTTTACAAATTATGATGTAAAGTTTAACAGATCGCTTCAGTCAAGTTTATATCCTGATGTTCTCCTATCCAAAAGAACAGCTTCTTGTAAGTGATTTTATTATTGGTCACTGAGATTTCACTATGACCTCAAACGGTTATAAAAAAAAAATCTTCAGTGTGTCAACTTCTTGTTCTGCTGCTGTTTTCTCTGACCATTTCCTGTTCCTCTGTAGGAGGCGTCTACCGCTGACAAATGCTATGGCCAACTACCACAGTATACAACACAAGTGTGATCACGACCTTCTCAGTAAGACTTGGAATTCAATATGTAAGCAACATGAAAAGGCACTTAACCTCTGCCCTCCTATTTCCAGATGCCGTGTACATAAAGGCTATCATACACTCCCATTCCACTATCTAGGTTATCCTGACCTGCTCCAATTATTTCATAATTGTCATTTTCACTATTTTTACCCTTGGAATGCATTTGCTCTTCTGACTAACCAAAGAACTTATAGAAACAGCACCACTTCTGCAATTAAAACAGTATTGATAAAAGTAATTTGGTATTTTAGAAGATCTATATTTCAAGGTGATTTATATGAAATTCTTATTTATAAAGTAGGTAAGCCTCTAAATTTCTATTTATAAAAAACTTAACTGAAAACATTATCTTTTCTCTGCGACCGAGTTAAAGACTGATAAAACACTGATTCTGCAATGAGTTCCTCATTGCATTTTCACTTATCCTAAAATAGCAGTCTGTTGCCAAACAATAGAAATAACAGAATAACTGACAATTATCAAGGCCAGCTAGAAGTTTGTGATTAAACCTAGAAATGGTTCTCTGTGAAACTGACTGTGAATTACAATTTATGAACCCATTACACTTTGCAGATTTGACTTACATAGATTATTCCCTCAAGACAAATTTGAAGAAAACAGAGGTATGTCACCAAAACCTGTGTGCTATTATTACAACAAAATACATATAAGGTGAAATACAAATTTACATCTTAATGTTTTATCTTATCCAATTACTTGCATGTTTCACTAAGAAGAGTTAAAAATCACTTAAAATTATTCCAAGGCATTGTGTAAAAACTGGCATTGGCAAACCATAAGTAATTGTTTGGAATGCAGTTTTTCCCTTTGCAAATACAATGCTCTTCTTTTTATCTCAAAATAAGTAATTCTGGAAAGAACTCATTTAATAGTTTAATACAAAAAACAATTTAAGAATATAATATTTTTGAATCCTTTAGTTTGGAATGTATCTCTTTTCAAAACACCAACAAAAATTTTCAGAATAAAATGTTTCCCTAGACACCTAAAGAGTAAATAAGTACTAATTTATAATAATATTTCCTTATTTTTAATCGCTGTGTAGAATGGCATATGTGGAAGAAATACAAATAAAAGACTACCATGTAATCCCCATCTGCTACATATTGATTCAGGGTACACAGTCCTCATTACACAGAGCCTTCATTGGTATAATATACACTTAATCAGAGCTGTATGACACTGATGAGAATAGGGAGAACAAGGTCATTGACTTTTAAGCCATGCCAGCAGCATGAGATAAGTCAACCCATTCATTAAGTGACAACCAAGCACAGAGGCTGCTGTAAGACTAATTAACTCAGCTTCCATGCACATGGCTCATGCTCTGCTACTGCCCCCTAATGCCAGTTTCATCTTCTGCCTTTATCATATCAGACTTCCTATCAAAATTACTGTACTGTCCCACTTCCAGTCCATTTTCTGTGCTTTCAAATAAGATTTCGCTTGGCAATCACAATCCCTCTAATAGCACATTTTATTTACTTGTGAAGACTTATTTAGGATACATAAAATGTCGAATATAAACAAAGACAATCTAAATTTTCCCCTTTGATATTACTTTCTTTGCATATGTTTGGAAGCTCTATTTTTTAATAGTTTCCATTAAGAATTCCAAATATCTCAAGAATATTTTTTAAAAATGATACAATGCTCTTAGATCAAGCAACTGATAGAGTATTCAGTCCACTGGAACATGCTGTGAAAAATATTTGTATGTTGTAAAGGCAGGACAATTCAATAATGCACCAACTGTAGGAAGCATTCTACATAGCATTCTGGAGCTTAGATTTTGCAACCAGACTCCCATATTATAGAAATAATTCAGATAGTTATATGAAGGCTACATGCAAGTAGGAGATTTAGGTAATAAATATGCAATAAAATGATAAAAATTTGGTGTTACCAAAATTAACCCAGTTCAAAGAGAACAGACACTTAGAGGAGTTCATGAGCGTAAGTCATTTACTGAAATTTATGTGTGTGCATGTATGCATAAGTGTGTAATGCCCTATGTTGGTATAATATGCATGTTACTGTTATGCCTCCTTCTGAGTACAAAATGTCTACAGCCATTACAAGATTCTCAAAAAGATGTACAAAATCCCTTAAAAATAATAATAACATGTAGAGATGGTTATTTGTACTACAGATTTAAAAGGTAAACTTTTTTTTTTTTTTTGGTCTTTTTCGTTTTTATCGGTACCAGGGATCGAACTCACGACCGCCTGCTTGCAAGGCAGGTGCTTATGCTGCTGAGCTAAATCCCTAGCCCCAGTTACTTTTTTCTAAGCAATTACTCTATTCCTGCATTATTTGGCACCTTTTAACATATACTGGATGCTGTTCATTTCACTGAATACTAACATGATTGTACCCTCAGATCCTAAGCTAGAAGAAAGGTGAACTGCAGACCTCTGTGTTAAATTTGTTGTATCTAAAGCATAATCTCTACTGTAGTTTTCCTGGACTTAATACAATGCTTTTCCTAAAACATTTTCAAGTATTATTTAAAGGGGAAAATATTCTGAGTAATACTAGCTCAGGTCATACTTTTTAATTCATCAAAAGTAGAGGGAAATACATGACAACCAGGAGTTCTGTAGGTCTTTGCCACTGTGTCCCTTTCTCTCCAGTGGAAATACTACACTTTCTCTGATTACACTACATTTGTGTTGAAAAAGGAGTAATGATACAAGCAAGTAGGTTTAATCTGTCACAATGCTCTAAAATACTAGTGGAAAAACTTTAGTGAGGCTTCTGGTCATCAAAAGTCCACATGTAAGCAAAGAGGACACAAAACTGAAAGCTAACAACCTTCTTCCTTTTTGCTGAGTTGCAGTGGTTGATGTATGTCTTACAGCTGGAAAGATGGTTGATAAATATTCATTGAGCACACAATTATGGAACATTGTATCTCCTTAGGTAATTTTACATATATTTCAATGAGAAACTTAGAGTGTCCACAAACACTATTAGCTCCTCGAAGCACTTAATACTGCTTTACATGTAAATATGGTATTGTTTTCCACCTAAAACTATAATTAGCATAATTATTAGTGGTACTATTTATAACTCTGAAACCATACATAGAATAATCGTCAGGAATATATGAAAAAATTGATATGAAAGAAAGGAAATATGAATATACAACAGGATGAATTTTGGCCTTGAATTGAAAGAACTAAAGTCCTGTAATTAAAAGTGCACATAGTAGAAATAAGTACTTGGGCGAGGAATCTAATATATAATAAGATAAAACAAGACAGACACAGCATCAGAATATATCATACATATGGCAATAATATTAGTGTACACCATTCCACTATAATGACTGAATTAGTTTATGCTTCAAAGATTAATAGTAAAAATTGATTCTACTACTAACAAAGAAATATTTACTGGAATATGTATCAATATGTTTCTTTAAATAAATTAAAGTTCCCACAAACATGTGATGTGCAAAATTTGGTACTAGTTGTGATATGACTGTGACAACTGATTTATTTTGACTAAGCTAATGTATGCGAACTCTAACTCACCTGCATACCTGCACACCTCACAATGAAGTTTCTGTTTCTGAAATTGTATTGTATACCACACTAAAGTCACAAGTGATTTTTATTTTTACTTGGACATGACATCTTAACATTGATTTTTTTTTTTTTTTTGGTCTGTCTGTCACTGGAGTCTAAACTCAGGGTCTCTGCGCTAAACTACATTTAGAGCACCGCTCCTCTTTATATGGGTACTAGGCATTGAACTCAGGACCCTGCACTTGTTTTGAACAGTTCTGTTCAATGATCCAACAAAAACTTAGTAATATAGTCATCTGTCTTACACATCTAAAAACACTTGCAGTTGTGTCCTTTAGAGCACTTTCTTTTCCTCTCTTTTTTACAATAACAATTACACATTTTGGGTTTTATTAATACTACAGTTATTACTTTTTTTTTTGGAAGAGAATAAAACCAAATGTGACAAAACAAAGCAGTCAGTCAAAACAAGGGATGGACATAGTACATGATGTAAAAACAAAATACAAGGTAATCAACAATGGTTACCATAATGCCTCTTGCTACCTTAAAAAGAATTGCCTATATCATCAGGTATAATAAAATTGAACAAAACAGTACAGAGCAAAACCAATAAAACTAAAACATTGGAGACATTACAGGAATTCAAAAGAAGATAACAGTCAAACCAGAATGGGCAGCATAGTGAATTTTATTGCCTTCAAAGTAGTTGCCTATAACCTCAAACTTGATACTATCAAACAGAACAGAATAGAGTAAAACCAGTCAAAACAAGATGGTGAGAGCAATACATGGCTTCAAATCAAGTTAATAGGACATCAAAATGTTACCATAATATATCCTCCTAATTTTTTAAAATTTTCCCTTAATTAAAAAAAAATAAAAATAAATAAATTTTTTAAAAGGGGGGCATTGGGATAAAAGAGGACGTAACAACATAACAATACAGGTCAGAACAGAACAATTTAAGCAACATAGTGTTTCACCACAAAATTTGATAGTAGTTAGCATAGTGTCTCTTTGCTTGAAATATTTGAGTATAACTTTGTATACGATAGCATCAAACATATCAAGACAGTGTGAAACCATTCAAGAGGATGAAAGTACTACAGGGTATTTAGAATCAGCTAATGGAAAGCAAACAATGGTTTCTATATTATCTCTTTGCCTAAAAAATTTTGTTTATACTATCATATACAATGAAATCCAATAAGATACAACATGATAAAACCAATGGAGACAGAAGAACAACTGTTTGGTGGGACTTCAAAACAAGATGATATTAAATTATCACTAGCTATTTTAATGTCTTGTTTTCTTCAAATAGCTGTTCATATCATCACAGACAATAATATCAAACAGCCCAGAATAAAACCATTCCAATTAATGAGTGAAAACTTTATAAGGCTTCAAAGCCACATAATGGGGAATCATGATTACCACATACTTTTATGTATTTGTATACATTTGTATATGTATTTCTTACACTAAGGAAACTATTCAGTATTCATACATGTGTTGAGTATGGTCTTAAGCTGCGCCCATTTATTTATAAATATCTCAAAGTGATCCTTCTTTATAGCTGAGTAGTATGCCATTATATAAAAATACCACAACTTTTTTTATCCATTCCTCAGTTGATGGACAGTTAGGTTGTTTTAAAGATCAGAGATAGTGGTAGGTAGAGAATTCATAAACAGGACTCAAACCGCATGGGAAATACTTCCCAGAATCAATAACAGGGATCACCTCTTATTAAAAAGTTTCTGCATGTCAAAAGAAATCTCCAGCATAGTGAAAAGAAAACCTACAAACTGGAAAAAAAATCTTAGTGAACTCTCCCTCAGACAAAGAACTTCTGTCTAAAACATAAAGAATTAAAAAAAATCTGATCCCCAAAATTCAACGATCCAATCCAAAAATGGGCATCTGAGATGAATACACAATTCGCATATGAAGAAATACAAATGGCAAATAAATACATGAAAAAATGTTCATCATCATTACTCATTAGACAAATGCAAATTAAAACCACACTGAGATTCCATCTCACTCCTGAAAGAATGGCCAGGATCAAGAAAACCATCAACAACAAATGCTGGAGAGGCTGTGGAGAAAAAGGAACTCTCTTGCACCGTTGGTGGGAGTGTAGACTGGTGCAACCATTGTGGAGGTCAGTCTGGAGATTTCTCAGAAAGCTGGGATTGGAAGTCCCATTTGTTCCAGCTATTCCACTTTTAGGCATAATCCCAGAACTGAAAGCATCATACCACAGTGATATATGTGTACCTATATTTATAGGCTCCTATTTCTAAATTCTCCCCCATCTCTGGGAGCACTCCGGGCTGGGATGGGGGAAGGTGGGTGCAGAGGGGCATAGGGCTGCCTGCAGGCTGGGTGGGAGGCGACTGCACAGACTGACCAATGTGGGCAGCTCTGCGCTTTCTTGGGGCACTCACCTTTGGGGCTTAGAGCTCCTCCCAGGCGGCCCCATCCCCTGAGTGGCTCAGCTCAGGCCAGACCACCAGCGTGGCTCTGGGCATCAGTGTGGAGGAAGTGGCAGCGGCAGGGCAAGGGGTCATGGCCGTCCAGCCATTCCTTCCTAACTTTCTGAGGTAGCCATAAATTAGTTTCCTTTTCTGATATTCTTATTTCAAGAGATCTCTATTAATTGATCTACAAGAAGGTTCACACTAGTCTTATTTATTATAGTTCAAATTGGACAAATATATTTGAGTGTATTCTAATTTTATAAGATTGTCAGTCTACATATGTGTTATCTGTTTGTTCAGTCCATTTATAATATACAGATCATTTGTCCATGTTAGTCCATTTGCCTGCTCTGTAAATAGCTGTGTCTTTTTATTGGAGCTCAACAATCTTTTTGCCTCTTTTGCATTTTCAAACCATTTAATCAAGGTTTATTTGGGTTATAGATTTAAAAAACATGCTTCCACCTAGTTTGCCAGCTGATCCAAATGATGCTAAAATTGGTTAAACAAAACCCATTGGCTTGAGGAGACATTGGACAGGACTTGAATTGATAGACAGGAAAGTGGCCACCTTGTAATTTTAACCAGCTCTTGTTTATTAATTGGTGCCTCCAATAATCTCCATAGCCTTATGGGAGACACCTCAACTAAAATTCACATAAAAAGACAATTCATTGTTGCTGATCTGATGGTATATTCATGCCTTCAAATATAAAACTGGGATTGTTTCTGCTGCCTTTTTCTTGTGTTCCAGCCAGGAGAGTTAGATCAAACCAACATGAGGTCACCAGTCAAATAATAACTTTTAAACAAAAATTTATCTTATGTATGATGATAAGTGTTTTCTTTCAGATCCAGATATATGCTTAGAGATGCTTCACAAATTTCTTCAGTGCTCAAATATTAAAATACCCCTGGTTAATAGCCATTTAAAATGTTCAATGTTAAGTTTACTGCCTATACTGCACTGTACTGTTATCAATCTTCTGGATGTTCAACAACTAAAATTAAGAGATAATTATAAATTCCCTTTGGATTCCTTTTGCTGGGATCCACTAGATCTGTTCCAGAAAAAAGGTTATATGATACATGCAAAACAAGGAGACCAGCCCTGGGGCAGAAGCCAGGTTTAAACCTTTCCCAGCCCCTCTGCTAGCCCCTCAACTGACATTAAATGATACCATAGCTGATCTCTCTCCTAAATAAAAAGGTAAAATTAATAAAACAGGCCATCCTCCAAAAATCAGATGGCATTAGACATTTTAACAGCATAAGAGGTCCTTATGTATGATGAATGACATGTGAAGAGTTACTTCAGGCATGACTCATGACCAATTAATATTTCTGAAAGATTAAGTGGTAGACTAGAAGCTAGAGACTTATCAGTTACATTAGCACAAGTAAGAGGGTGGTTTCTCAGACCAGATGAAGAGAAATGGAAAATACCCTCTGCTGAAGGAAATGTGACCACCATAAAGGTGAGGACAGAAGAGTGCTAGGAACAAAATCCAAGGACCTACCTTTAGCAACCACAGAATGGAGGTGCCACAATTAGAAGAAGAAAATGCAAAGGAAGAGTATTTGGGTCATATTGTGTCACACATACTTTGTCTGAAACAACTGAACAACATAAAATTGGAAGCATAATGCTTCTCATCTTTTCTTGTGCTCACAGACAACAATTTTGGCTCTGGAAACATCATGGGCAGGGAACACTAAAGTCCACAGACTTTAATGGGACTGTTCAATGACACCAGGTGATTACCATACATAATTTTATTTTAATAGGACATTATTAAATGCAGTATAGAAAATATGTTGGTACTAATTATAAACCTTCACACTGATCTTACAAAATCTTACAAAGATTCCTTTGTGGTGTCAGTTGGTACTTCATAAGTGTAATAACAAACCTGCATAAATGTTTATACAAGTTTTCATGTAAGCTATACTGCAATTTATCATTTAAATTTAAAAATATATTTTCTATATAGGAATGGAGCACACTCATTGAACATTTGTGTCTCATGTAGCAGCCCCTGCGTTTGATCCAAAGCAACACAATATAAAATATAATAAGACCACAATGGCATCATCTTCCTGTAATAAACACTAACTTATAGTATAGTACTATTTTAATAAGTTCATAATTTTCTATGATGGGGTTTTCCTAATTTATCAAATTCCTGAAAATTCTTGGCAATTTCTCAATTTTTAATTCATAAAAAAGTTAGTAATGAGCTTTCTCACATATATCTACCATTGTATATTTCATTGTCACATTAAGTCATTTATATACATGAGAATGATCTACCAAAAGGCTATCAAAGTTGTATTTACATCAATCATGCATAAACACAGTTCTGATACATATTTTACCAAAATAAATTATACCTTTCTTTTACAACCATGATTTAAAAATTATAAACACTGACTCCTGGTAAATTTGTGAAGTGTTTTTCAAATGTATGTGCAGAAAATTTTATCTTTTTGTTGTTGTTGTTGTTTTCTTTTGCTTTTGAGACACAGTCTCATCATGTACCCCAGGCTGGCCTTGAATTCCTAATCTGCCCGTAGGAGCCTCTCTACTGCTGTCATTAAAGCTGTGGGCCACCAAACCCAGCTTCAAATTTGTTTATAATCTTTCTGTTCTCAATTTTCAATATTTGTTTGTCAATTCATCAATTCATCAATACTAATGTTTTCCTGCATTTTTTTTTTTTTTTGGTAAGCAAGACAATTTCAAAGAATCAGTTCATGAGTGAATCTATTTTGTGATTAATGATTTTTCTAAATTATCATTGAGATTATTATTTCTCATTTAAGCTTACTTAGTTTTAGCTTTCTTGGAGGCATTTCTAGTATCTTATATCCATTTTTACTCAATACTAATAATTTTGACTGAATTACCTCTGAGAAAAATCTTGCTTGTATTACATATAATTTGTTTCATAGTGTATTTTATGTGAAATTGCCTTCTAGCCAATAATTTCACCTTATTCTGGATGAATGGCTTTATTATTTCTTTTTCTTTATTTTTACTTCTAAGTGTCTAAGATTTACAGTTTTGCTTTAGGTATTAATCCATTGTTGAATCATGTTCTTATATAACAATATGAATTAAATAATAAATACTTCAAAGGGTTTACTAAATATTTAATTACTTGTGGTACTGCTGGTAGACACCAGGGCCTCTGTACTGAACTGAATCCTCACCCACTTTTTTATATTTTAAAACAGGTTCTCCTAAGATGCTAAGCTGAGCAGGTAGGGCTCAAACTTGTCATCCTTCTGCCTCAAACTCCCAGAGTGCTGAGATTATATTTGCACACCATTACCCTTGGATAGTTTTTTTTTTTTTTTTTTTTTTTTTTTTTTTTTTTTAAATCTTGACTTTTAACAGAAAATGAAATGTTGTTCATTTTATTTTGATGAATGTTGTAGGGATAATCTAAAAAAATGTACACTTTGTGCTGCATTAAAATTTTACAAGTATATTACATGTTGCATACACATATATACAATGCATACTTATGTGTTTTTAAACAATTTTCATACTCTAATATCTGTTTTGTCAAATACCATAGGAAGCATAAAAATGAATCCTAATTAGGGCCTGTCTCTGTGTTGTCAGTTCACTGATTTATTTTCTTAATTTAATTACATTTTTTAGTAAAATTTAGGTATACAAATGATCACACATACGGAATTTGTACCATATCAAGATACTGATGTATCTTGATTCCTTCCCTCCAACCCCGAGGCAAATGAGCAAAAATTTTTCTGATTTCTAGTATAGTTTCTACGTATTTCTTAATAATATACTATTCTGTGAATGCAACTTCATAACATGTTTTCATTTTAATTTTCTATTTGCCTACAGCTCTCTTTCATCATTGAATATTTTTATATTATTTTTAAAGTATGATAATTACAACTTATTTTTCTTTCTGATTTGCTGAAGATCTATATTCCTAGGATGTAGAATTCAGTTATTTTGCAATAGGTGCACCTCTTCGAAAAAGATAAGCAACTGAATTTTGTTCATAAACCTATCTAAACTTTGATTTCTTTCAATAAGTGTGTTTAACCCAGTCATATTTAGAGTTTTATTTGCTACCTTTTTCAATGGTGATACAAATTTATACATCCTACTCCTATTCTTCCTAGTGACAAACTAATTTTTAATTACAAATGTAAGAGAGTGAGCGTCTCTGCCCATGGTAATAATGGAAAATTACCTACAGACACTTCTTGCTCCTGCATCACATGACGTAAGAGAAAGCACATATTTTCCTCTTGTCTCTTTACACTGCCCTCCTCTGTGCTGATCAGAATTTATTTTCTCAGCCTGTAAGTTAATTCCAGATTTTTGCATAATTATAACTAAAATTCCTTTAATGTTCATATAATTTTATATTAAAATGAGCTCCTTATTCTTAGCTATAATTACCCTTTTTCCAATCAGGTTTAATTGAGGTACATTTACATACTATAATCTTCACTCATTTTACATATAATTCAAAGAGTTTGAGCACATTGCAGTCATTGCCTTCTTCTTGTTTTCTTTATATTGTTTTGTTTCATTTTTGAGGCAGGATCTGCTTACACTGGACAAATTGGCCTGAAAGTCCTAGACTGCAGAGACCCTCCTGCCTCCACCTTCCATGTGGCTGGACTACTGAGGCTGGTGCTACTGCACCTAGATTGCTCTTCATTCTATGATTCTACTTCATATTCTTCTAAGATTTCACTGCTTTCAAGTACAATTACTTCACCAAAGATCAATGTATTACTTTCTAGGCAACAAAACAAAACAGCAAGGCATGTGTTGCTGACTACACAGAAATGTATCCTGTTAGTCCTGCAGGCTAGAAGGGCAAGATGGAACTGCCTGCAGGTGTGGCTACTCTGTTGCTTCTCCCAGGGGCCTGCACATGATGACCATCTGCTGTGCCCTCATATGGGCCCTCATCTCTGTGCTCACATCCAATCTGCTATGCACACTGGGTGATGGCCCACCTTAAACACCTTAATTTAATCACCTCTTTACAGTCTGTTCCCAAGCACTCTTGTTTTCCAAGGAACTAGGTGACAGGGGCTCAACACACTTGCCCATGCAGGGAAATCTTCCCTTAACAACAAATAGAGAGTGAGTGAAACTGACTGGGTGACAAGCATCTTCTCCAAGCGTCAACACTGCACAACATTTCTATGTGTCTTTCCATTCTTGATTCATCCTTTCCCTTCTGGCCACTTCCGCCAGGCAACGAAGCTATTGTACCACCAGGGATGAGACAGTCAGTATTGTTTTTCTTCTGTTCTACTTAGAAATCCATTTTCCCTAAGTCTCCAGAGTTGGAAGTTATCAAAAGACCCTCAGCCTAGATTTGGCAAAGGTGTTGATGAAATAATAAAACCACTAGTTTCTTTTATCTGGTTCTCTGCCATGATTCTGAGAGATTCTATATACATACTGCTCCTCATGATTATTACCATGTTATTTCTCCTGAACTCTACCCACAGGGAAAAAGGGATTGGTTTCCACTCAGCAGATCACTGATTGATAAGAAATAATACTTCCCAGAAACAGGAAAAAAGCAAAACCTCCCTGCTGTTAAAAAAAAAGCCTTTCTCACTGCATCTTTTATTTCCATACTCTCCAAGCAAGCAAAGACCCAAGGCTCTGCCTTGGATTACTAGTTTCCCAAATGATCTAAACAAAGGAATTATTTAGAGCTTACTAATTCATTGCCTCTTTTCACTGCTATCCCTTACTTTTATTAAGTCTTGCTTTTAAGTAAATCCTTTACAAATGTTTTTTTTTTTTAAAAAAAACATAGAAACTTAAGATCACCTCATGGCACCCAGTAACTCCAGCCAGAGGCGTGCGCAGGGCAGCCTAGATGCAGACCTCTCCTGAGACTCCTACCTTCTCCACAGAATACCTTGCAGGACCCGGGGGACTCTAGACAGAGGTTCCCACAGGGTCAGCCTAGAACCAGTCCCCTCCTGCTATTCCCACCATCTCCACAGACAACCTTGAGGGACAGGGAACTCCAGCCAGAATTTTGACCCTTTCTCCCAGAACCTTGGACTACAGCAGATTAACCGTGCTAGCTTGAGGGGAGATTCAGTGACTGCCTCACCCAAATGAAAGATCTTGGCAGGCTCCAGTTAGTGGGGTACGTATGCCCCTAAAATAGACATGTGCAATGGGTAAATAGGCCAGTAGTAAAGTTCCCTCAACCTAACTGTAAGACCTTGGTGAGTCTGACAAGAGTGTGGGTGACTCCTTCCTGCACACAGAAAACATCAGGCAGAGTGAGGACTGTGCCAATGACTTCCCCAACATGGAGAAAATCAAAAGGGCTTATGAGACACACAGGCACACAATAGGGACAAGTAGGGGCCTCAGTCAGCACAAACACTACAGACAGGAAGATTTGCTGATCTAGAATAACATAAAGATAAAGTAATAGCAGGAACTAAAAGTCGACCTACACCAATACGACTAGGCTTGACAGCTCAGGAAGAATATAAACTCACCGAACAGGCCCTGCAGTTTAAAGTCAGGTGATTGGCCTACCTATTCATTGAGGGACCCAGCAACTGGACAAACATAAACCTTATATTAGGATCCCAAGATACAGTTGACACTAATGGGATTGAAGGACCAACTATTAACCCACAAGGGGAAAATGGTAAGACGAAAAAGGAAAACGCAATTTCAAACATCTAGTCCACCAGGAGCAAGTACAGGAGACATTGAAATACAGGAATTCAAAAGCAACACACTGGAAATCTCTGCAAGGATAGCAAGTAAAAAAAAAAACAAAAAAAAAAACAAACAAAAAAAAACTCTATGAGGCTATAGAGGAAATCAAATTAGAAGTACTCTCCTCTGTAAAGATAGAAATAACAACCTTATTAAAGGAGTTGCTGAGTGCAACTAAAGAAGAAATGAGAAAAAAGTACAGGAGCTTGGGAAACTGATTGAAACCTGAATGAACAATATAGAAAACAAGCAGAATTCATGAAATAAATTCGAGACATCCAAGAAACAAAAAACTCTATTCAAACCTGGCAAAACCATTTAAATGAAACTGAAGATAGGATTTTGGACCTTGAGGACAGGATCACAATCAGTGATCATGAAAGGATAGAACTTTAAAAAATAACAAAGCAGTATGAAGTGACAAACCAGCACCTTCGAGAAGATGCCAAGAGGAAAAAAAAATGTAAGATTAATAGGCATCAGTGAAGGTGCAGGAATCAATGCAAATGGTATAGCCAAAATACTGAAAGAAGTAATAGAAGAAAATTTCCCAAACATGGGGGAAAAATCTGATATGCAGATCAGCGAGGCATACAGAATGCCAGATAGTCACCCAGACATATAATAATTAATCTACACCCAGACATATAATAATTAATGTCTCAGACATACAGCATAAAAACAGAATACTAAAAGCTGTTAGAGAAAAGACACAACTCACCTATCAAGAAAAGCCCATTAGAATCACTGCAGACTTTTCAACATGAAGTCAAGATGAGCTTGGAGCGAGGTATTTCAAGGCCTGAAAGAAAACAACTTTCAATCCAGACTGATGTACTCTACCCAGCAAAACTTTCATTCACATTTAATGGAGAAACAAGATACTTCCATGACAAAAAAAAAAAAAAAAAAAAAAAAACAAACCTGAAGAAATTCGCATCCACCAAGCCATCCCTAGAAAAAATATTGAAATATATATTAAACAAAGATAAAAATGACCACAATCCCCAGAACAACAACAGAAAGAAGCCACCAGGCAGGACAAACAATTAAACAAGGGGTTAAAGCAGAAAGCAAACAACTGGAACATAACATGGCAAAGTCGAGCCAGTACATATAAGTTATATCCATAAATGTAAATGGCGTCAATTAACTATCAAAAGAAATAGGTTGACAGAATGGATCAAGAAACAAGATCCCACAATATGCTTTATACAAGAAACACATCTGACCCAAAAAGAAACTCATAGATTAAAAGTCAAAGGATGGAAAACAGTATTCATGCAACAGGAATCCAGAAAAAAGCAGAGGTAACTGTTCTATTTGCAGACATCATGAACTTCAAACCAAAGAACATTAAAAGAGATAAAGAAGGTCACTACATACTCATTAGTGAAAAAATTCAAGAGGAAGAACTAACAATTATAAATATATATGCCCCAAATACAGGAGCACCCAACTATATAAGACAGATACTAATGGACATGAAAAATCAAATACACAAGAACACAATTATAACAGGGGACCTTAAGAGCCCATTGTCACAAAGAGATAGATCACCTAGACAAAAATTCAAGAAAGAAATAATAAAACTGAATCATACCTGTGAGCAAATGGAATTAGTAGATGTTTACAGAGTGTTCTACTCAACCAGATCAGAATACACATTCTCGTCAGCTGTGCATGGGACATTCTCCAAAATAGACCATATATTAGCCCATAAAACATTCTTAAGTAACTGCAAAGGTACTGAAATTAACCCATGCATAATATCTGACCATAGTGCACTGAAACTGGAAATTAATGGCAAAAAAATCACAAAATTTGTAGAAAGCCAATTTTTCCAGGACCATTTATTGAAGAGGCTATCCTTTTTCCTGTGAACATGTTTAGCCCCTTTGTCAAATATCAGGTAGCTGAGTGTCTTTGTAGTTGTGCTTGCATCTTCTAATCTGTTGCATTGATCCTCAGGACTATTGCTTTGCCAATAACATGCTGATTTTGTCACTGTGGCTTTGTAGTATATTTTCAGGTCAGGAATTGAGATGTGTATATTGGCTTTCCACATGCTGAAGACTGAAACTAGATCCATGCCTATCACTATGCACAAAATGAATGTCTAAATGGATCAAATATCTAAATATTAAAACAGAAGCACTAAATCTACTGGAAGACAAGGTAGGTAGGGATAGACAGAGAATTAATGAACAAAATGCAAGCTGCACGGGAGACACTTCAAAGAATCAACACCGGGGATCTCATATTATTGAAAAGTTTCTGCACTTCAAAAGAAATCATCAACAGAGTGAAAAGAGAATCCACAGAATGGGAAAGAATTTTAGCCCACAATCCCTCAGCCAAAGGACTTATATCCAGAACATATAAAGAACTGAAAAACATCAAGCCCCCCAAATTCAAAGACCCTCTCCAAAAATGGGCATCTGAGATGAACACACAGTTCTCAGATGAAGATATACAAATGGCAAATAAATACATGAAGAAATGTTTACCATCACTGGTAATTCAAGAAATGCAAACTAAAACAGCATTTCACTCAGGAAAGAAGAGCTGCCATCAAGAAAACAACTGATAATAAATGTTAGTAAGGATGCAGGGAAAAAGGAACACTTCTCAACTGTTGGTGGGAGTGTTGACTGGTGCAGCCACTATGGAAATCAGTATGGTGATTCCTCAGAAGACTAGGATTGGAAGTTCCATTTAACCTAGCTATTCCCTTCCTGGGTATTTTCCCAGAAAATCTGAAAAGGTCATATAACAGTATATGTGAACCCATGTTCATAGCAGCACAATTTTTTTTAAATTTTAATTAAGGAGGAAAAAAAAACAGAAAAAGGGTACAAGTAATACAGAATTTCAAAAAAATACATAGTAGGAAATCACCAGTTAATGGATTACATATTGTCATCTTAGAAATAGTTGTTTAAGACATAAAATTAAAGCATACAAAGTGGACATTCAAACAGTGAGACTGCAAACAGTTCTGTTCAATGATCCAATAAAAACCCAGTAACATGGTTATCAATCATATACACTTAAATATACATGTAATTATATCCTTTAGAGCACTTTCTTTTCCTCTCCTTTTTACAATAACAATTACACATTTTGGGTTTTATTACTACTACAGATCTTATTACTTTTATTTGAAGAGAATAAAACCAAATGTTACAAAACAAAGCAGTCAGTCAAACCAAAAGGATGGACATAGTACATGATGCAAAAACAGAATACAAGGTGATCAATAATGGTTACCATAATACCTCTTGCTATCTTAAAAAGAATTGCCTATATCATCAGTTAAAATAAAACTGAACAAAACAGTAAAGAACAAAACCAATAAAACCAAAACATTGGAGACATTACAAGACTTCAAAAGAAGATAATAGTCACACCAGAATGGGCATCATAGTGAATCTTATTATCTTCAAAGTTGTTGCCTATACTCTCAAAATTGATATTATCAAGCAAAGCAGAATAGAGTAAAATTGATCAAAACAAGATGGTAAGAGCAATACAGGGATTCAAATCAAGTTAATAGGAAATCAAAGTGGGTTACTATAATATACCCCGCTATTTTTTATATATTTTTCCCTTAATTAAAAAGATAAAAATTTTAAAAAATGATAAAAAAGAAGACTGAGATAAAAGAGGACATAACAACAAAACAGCACAGGTCAGAACATGATAATTTAACATAACAATTTAAGCAACATAGTGTTTCACCACAAGATATCCCGACATAAAAGTAGTTATCATAGTGTTTTTGGTTCCACTGCCCTGTATATTGTATGGCACAGGTAATGTGCTCAACAAGTACACATTAAATAAGTTAGCTTATGGATAACAAATATAAGGGTTAATTCACATAACACAAGTAGAGCACTTATAAGAATTCAACCAGATATTAGTCCTTTCACTGCTATTTGTAATGAGATTTTATTATTAATAAAAAAATTCTTCCTAATAAAAGTCACAGACAAAAATAAAATAGAAAGAAATGGATGGAAGAGAAAAAGGGGAGAGAAAAAAGAAGAAGGGAGAGGGGAGAAAGGGAGAGGTAGGGAAATCAGCCTTGGATACAAAAGAAATGGGGGATGAAGATACCTATTACTGTCATCTCATCAGTACAAGTCTAAGCTAGACATTCTCTTACATTTAACATGTATTAGCAGTGGATGGTCAGCTAACTAACCTACATAAACTCATTTTTTTTTCATGTGTGAGGTTTTAGAGTTTACAATGCTAAGAGTTAACAGGATTAAGTGCTATGATAAAGGGCACCATGTAGGAGCGTTGGTGCTGGCCTAGGATAAATTCTGACTTCAGGGTAGTCTAGTTTGAATCATTTTAATTCATGGTAACAACAGATCAGCACTACTAGAGTCTTAAGAAATATACTTATCCAAAGAAAAAGAGCAGATCTGACCCAGCAGTTTGGGGTGAGCTCACTTACTGCCACATTCCAATTTCAACCTTTGGGGGACTCAGTGTCTCCGTTCAGAATGGCCCTGACAGCATTTTTGCTTAGACTATTTTCAAAAAGGCAAAAAATAAAAAAAATAAAAAATAAAAAATAAAAAATAAAAACAAAAACCCAACAACAACAACAAAAACCCAGAACTTTTAGAAACTACACCATACCTTGAGGACGTGTTCAGCATAGTACAGTCCAGAAGGTAAGTCAAGTGTTAGACAGCTCGTTTAATTAAAATAAAAGAAAGAGAAAGAAAGAAAGAAAGCCAGCCAGCCAGCCAGCCAGCCAGCCTCATTCAATTGATGCTATTTACATCCATTCATAGCTGGCCAGTGACTACTATAGCAGGGAGGGACAATACCTTGCTTAGGACCTTATAACTAGTCATTTTAATTCAGAGCAGCACCATTTGAGGGCCTGAACTCCAAACTGATTTCCACCCTTCTTTCTAAAATGGTATTCTGCCAAAGACTTATGTAACTCATGCAGGACAAGTCACCTGGGGAACACAAGTCATACTGAAGCCAGTATCTTTATTTACCCTGCAGCAGGCTCTTCAATTGCATATTTAGGTTCTGTGAGCACAGCAGGTAATGGCAGGGAGCCCTGGACCCTCAATGCAATGAGGCTTTGACTCAGGTAGGGCTCACCAGTGATTCTGTGTGTGAAAGAAAGTGTGTGAAGAGGACATCCTAAAGGATGAAATATTTCAAACCTCATGGCATGCTCAAAGCTATAAACATTAGCCTGCATATTTTAAGGCCATATCTCAAGGGTTAGTTCCACTCTCTTCCAAGATTTAAATTTACTACCATAAGCTATGAATGAACTGAACATTAGGGAATGACCTGTCAACAAGTCAAATTTCAAGTCTGAATTTTCTTGTGTAATTCTAATGCTGAGCAAATGATGAAATTCCTTAGTATTTGTTTGCTGTAAAAAATGTCAATAAAAAATAAAATAAGAACTGAATCACATTCACAGAGGCCATGAATATTTAATCTCACGTAACAAATGGTCACCTTCTTTTATAGTGCACTCTGATGAGTACTATGATAAAAGCCAATGCATGACCTTTGAAAAGATAAGAGTTTTAAGCAATAGAATAACTGAGCACAATGTCTTCTCACCTTAATTCAGCATGATCTAAAAGTAAATGGTATTAACACCTTTATTTTTATTTGTTTATTATTTATTTATTTTCTTTGAAAGCATGGGGAGAACAATGTCAAAGGATTATCAGTGGTTGCTACAAGGGCCACACCTAAGTTCTGGCAAGCTGGGTAGGGACCTCAAGGCAGCTCCTTTCAGACTCACTAAGCCACACTAAGTGTAATTCTCTGTTTATAAAATCTCCCAGAATGGTCATTTCTTTTGAACCATGAATGCAGTTCAAGTAAGAAACATTCTGTTCCCAACCCAAGAAACACTCCATCTAGACTTCCTGAAGTATTTATTCATGGTATATTTGCTTGTTTTCTGGTGCTTGACATTGAGCCTGGAGCCTTCACACTGAGCCACATAACCCAGCCCTTTTTGTATTTTGGCTGAGACAGGGTTTTGCTAAATGGGGCAGGTTGACCTCGAACCAGCTCTGATCCATCTCAGGTACCTGATTACTTGCAATAAGTGAGGATCTACCATTCTACTGCACAGTCCCAGGCATCTTTATGGGAATCTCGCTGCACCTTGCCCGACTCACCTGCCTTCCTGAAGTCTTGACTATCTAGTTTCTTTTTTTTAACTACAGAAGCATGGAATTTTGCTTTTATTTTAATTGCTCAGTAAATCATCTTGGCAATAAAGTGATTATGGTACTTCCTGGATAAAACAGAACTAGAGGAAATAAAGCAGGCTCTGGTGGTGCATAGTGAGTGGCAGGGCAAGAAGTGACCAGAAAGGATGTCATAGAAAACATTCGTGCTAGTTCTGCAAAGACATGCAAACAAACACAATAGGTTCCAGAGGCACAACAGCACCAGACGTCACTGGGATTCTGTTGCCATCTTCTTCTCCCATCTCTTGTTTCTTCTGCCTTGTCTGTTGCATTACTTCCTAACTTGGATTTTCATAGGACAAAAAGGGAAAGAAAAGCCCTAATTATGTCACCAGGGTATTTCATAGGACTTATAACCGGGCAACTTCAGTAATGAATTAAATTTTAATTTACAAAATATAACAGCAAATCTATGGATTTGTAATCTATTGAAAAAGAGGTAGGTTTTGGACTTACACGCCTATTCCAACCCTGCCTATGTTCTCTGCATGGAGATCACTTCTTAATGTCTCCTAGTTTCTCCCATTGATCTTAGAATTAAGAAAAAAGGAAAAAAAAGCAGAAAAAGAAACAGGAGTTCATAAATAAATGGTAAAAAGCATCCCACAAACAAACAAACAAACAAAAAAAAACAAAATAAAAAGAGTATTATAAAGTTGAGAAAAAGAATGTTAAACAAAGGCTCACTGTAGTCAAAGTACTTGACATCATGATACCATGTCTGAATTTTATTTAGAATCTAGTTATACAACCACATTAGAAATCTTTCAGCTTTAAAGATAATTCATGCCCAAAATATATCAAAAGATAAAAGTGATTTATGGCACAATTCAAGGTCAGGACTATCTACTACCTACTATTCTTATGGAAATGTCATAGAGACTGGGTTTAGGCAATGAAGATTCTTACACTAATGAATGAATCTATTTTAAAAACTCAGGAGGCTTTGTGGAAAGAAAATGAGAAGGACAGAATTCTTCAGAAACAATCTGCAGGGTATGTAGCATGAATATATTAACCTCTTTTCTGGAAGACATGGTGGGTGGTAAGCCTGGAGAAATGTGAATGGACTTGAGTTGTATGGAGGAGGTAATAACAGACAGGATTTGAGACTACAAAATCAAAGAAGAGTCAAAGATGACACTCAAATTCTGCCTGTGCAACAATAACACAACACTGATCTGTGCCATTTATTCCAATAGCGTTAGGAGAGTATGGGCAGATGCAAGTGAAGGCACAAGTGGGTTTAATCTTGTTTAGCTGCATTAGGACAGTGAGGTAAAGCTATCAATTAAGTTACTAAGTACACATGTAGGAGACTGGGCATCATTAGCAAACACATGCATGATTTGATGATTGTGGCAGATGAGCTTGTCAAGGATTGATACAGAGTGAAACAAGAACTCAGGTCAAGACTCTAGATGTACAACTCTGCCTCCCATATGGGTTTAGGGTCACTAAGTTGATTCTGCCTTAACACTGCCCAAGACAAAGCCCAGTGTGGATGAATCATTCTGTTCATAAGTCTTAATTTCCTTTAATTCATGAGTATGAATGATATAATCTGAAACTATTTCTTTATAGAATAATTTTTAAAATTCACAATACTAGCTATTCCCAGACATCTCTTTCATAGTTAACAAAAATAGAAAAGTTCACGTAAGTCATTTGCAAGAAGAATAAAGATAATAAAAGAAGTATTTCTGCATAATTTTCCATTTTTGTGAATACTGACACACTCATTCCCAGTGGTGTGTATGGAAAAAAAAAGTCAAATTGTAATTTAAAGCAGTTGATGGGTTCATTTCCTAACACGTGTATAAAATATGATTGCAGCAATTTCTCTGTCTAGTAAGACAACATACTGTTTGGAGGAAGAATTTTGTATGTTAATTACATCTCTCCATTTAGTTCTCAGGATATAGTCAGAAACAGGTGTACATGTACTAAAACACTAAAAGGATCTCAGCCATGGCACTGATCTAGAATCATATCTGATAGCTCAGGTACAGAATTACTTCTATATTTCTTGAAAGAAAAGCTACAGGTAAGGAAAGATTCCAGACCTACAGTACTACCAGGTTACAAAGACATCCCTATGGATTGCAGTTCCTCTATTAAGAGGACTCCACAGTAGGATATACTTTATGCTGATCTTACACCTCTGCTCCTCTCAATCCTATATCCCAAACAGCATATTCTTGGTGTTTCTGTTCTTTTGTTTTTCAAGTAATTATCTGTTTTTCCATATTCCTTTTATATTTTAGCCTGTACAGTTTAAGGAATATTGTTAAAAACAATTTGTGCACTTACTACAGTCCCAAGAATTACTCCATCTTTGTGTAAGATCTTCCGAGGACAATGGCTTATTAAGACACTTCTTGACACTGGTGATAGCATCTCCTTCATTTTCATATTCATGAGTCAAATACCAAGTGAATAACATATAGATCCAATAAATATCTCTTGAATGACTGAATTAATAGGAATTAATATTCTGAAGAATGTGCAGCCCAGGTAAGCTCTCTTATATAAAGGTCAAATAATATTCAATACACTGCACTTATTAAAAATGGGTAATTAAATAATAAAACTATAATCTGATATTCAGTGATAAGTTGAAAGTGATCCCTGGTTAACCTTTGAACATCATTTTAATTAAAAAATTCAGTTAAGCAAAGTAATTGATTATCTGGGCACTGGAGCAAAATAAAATTTTCACTGCAACCTTTTCATTCTTACAGTTGGACGTCCTCCTCTGCCAAGAATAGAGTTGCAAGGCAGAAACATTGAGGTTCCTTCATAGGACCTGCAACTGGAGCAGGTGCCCTGGAAATACTGTAGCAAGAGGCAAGGGGCAACCTTGATTTGGCTCTGTTCTAAAGCAACTCCTTCTGCCAGCAAGAGGGCTGTAGAGCACATTTACTTATTTTATGTCCATTCAGCAGACTTTATTGCTAGACACATGTTTGTAACTGGATTACAATTGTAATTGTGAAAAATGGGGAATGTGCCACACTGGCTCTAACAATCTACTGCAGAAAGACTAGCACAGCAAATAGGGAAATTACAAAGTACTCAAAAATGAAGTGGAAAAAAGAAAAACCTAGCGACAGAGATGGGCAAAGTTTCTTTGAGCGCCTGAGTGGGAACAAATGTCTTTTTTTTATTTTATTTAAGAGGAAAAAGAGAAAAACACAAAACAAAACAAAGTGGTGTAAGGGTACATGTAATACAGAACTACAAAAAAAACATAACAGTAAGAAATCACCTGTTAATAGATTACATATTATCATCTTGGAAATAGTTGCTCAAATCACAGTATCAAAGAATACAAAGTGGACATTCAAACAGAGAGACTGCAAACAGCTGCGTTCAATGATCCAAAAACATTAATATAGTCAGCCATTTAACACCCCCAAACACACTTGCTGTTATATCCGTTAGAGCTCTTTTTTTTCCCCTCTCTTTTTTACAACAAAATTTACACATTTTGGATTTTATTACTCCTTAGTTCTTATTACTTTTTTTGGGGGGGGGGGGAATAAAGTCAAATATGGCAAAACAAAGCTGTCAGTCAAAACCAAGGATAGACATAGCACATGATGTAGAACAGAGTACAAGGTTATCAACAATGGTTATCAACGTTGTCTCTTGTTTCCTTAAAAAGAATTGTCTATCTCATTAGATATTATAAAGTTGGATAAAACAGTAGAGAACAAGACCAATAAAACTTAGGCATTGTAAACATTACAGGACTTCCAAAGGAGACAATAGTCAAACCAGAATGGGCATCTTAGTGAATCTTATTGCCTTCAAAGTAGTTGCCTCTACCCTCAAACTTGATACTATCATACAGAATGGAACAGAGTCTAATCAGTCAAAACAAGATCATGGGAGTATTACAGGACTTCAAAACAAGTTAATAGGAAATCAAAAAGAGTTACTATTATATATCCTAATTTTTTTAATTTTTCCCCTTAATTAAAACAAACATAAGAAATAACTAAATAATTTTTTAAAGAATAAGGGAGAGATTGAGATAAAACAGGACATAACAATATAACAATAGAGGTCAAAGCATGACTGTTTCAGCAACCTAGTGCTTCACCACCAAATAACCCGACTTAATAGTAGTTACCATAGTGTCTGTCTTTTTCCTTGAAATATTTGGATAAAACTTCATATACTATAGCTTCAAATATTTCCATATCAAGAAGCCCAGAATAAAGCCTTTCTAATTAATAAGTGAAAACTTTATAAGGCTTCAAGGCCACATAATGGGGAATCATGATTACCACATATTTTTATATATTTGAATCATTACTTACATTAGGGAAACTATTCAGTATTCACATATACGAGATTGATTTATTTCACTTATGAGTATGGTCTCAAGCTGCGCCCATTTATTGATAAATATCTCAATGTGATCCTTCTTTATAGCTGAATAATACTCCATTGTATAGAAATACCACACTTTTTTATCCATTCCTCAGTTGATAGACACTTGGGTTGTTTCCAAGATCTGCAGTACATGGATCATTTTCTAAAAGAGACCATATATTAGCTCACAGAACATATTTAAACAAATGCAAAAGAGTTGAAATCATCCCTTGCATGTTATCGGATCATAGCGCTCTGAAATTAGAAATTAATGATAAAAGATACTGCAAAAATCCCACAAACACATGGAAACTGAATAACACATTCTTGAGTAATCAGTGGGTCACAGAAGAAATTAAAGAAGAAATTAAACAATACCTAAAAGAAAATGAAAATGCAGATACAACTTACCGGAATCTGTGGGATGTAATGAAAGCCATCCTGAGAGGAAAATTTATTGCATTGAGTTCCCACATCGGGAACAAATGTCTTAAAGGGGACAGAAGTTTACTGAGCAACGAAGAGCTGTTGCAAAGGCCCCAAAAGGTTTTAAAATAGCTAGGAGCCAGGGTTTCTTCCCTAAACAATCAAACATGGCAACTCAGAAGATAACATTAGGATGACAGTGGCAGTCCCAGCACACAGTCCCTAGAAGGCAGCTGTGAGCCTCTCCCCCATATCCTGACTTCAAGTAAACCAGAGCCTCAGAGCCGAGCAGCAACACGAGTGACTCAGTCTAATCTGTGACTTGAAGGCTGTGTGGTTTGGATGTGCAGAAGCAGAGGGGACATTTAAGAGGCTATTGCCATAATGCAGCTAAGAGATGACGACAGCTAGAAAAACAGCAACGAAACTGGAAACTGCTTTTTTTTTTTTACCAAGTCTCTAAAATTTTGGTAAAATATATAGAACAAAAAATTACCATCTGTCTTGGTTACTTTTTTTTCTCATTGTTGCGACAAATATCTGACCCTTAAAATTACAGAAGGAAAAGTTACTGTTTTTGAAGGTTTAAGTCCATACTCACCTGCCTCCAAGGCAGGGTGGCATGGTTAAGGGGCAACCAGTCATGGTAGCAGCAAGTAACAGAGAGCGATCAGGGTATAAAGGGGGAGAGCACACCTCCTTCCTTCCTTTATACTATATGCTGGCTCCCTGACCCTGGGCGGGTACAGCACTCACACCATCAATATCAGGACTAGACAATAAACCAATCACAAATGCTACATTCAGGTGTCTTCATGACTGCATCAGGCTTGGGGAACTCTTATTTATTTATTTATTTATTTTTTATCGGTACCAGGGATCGAACTCACAACCGCCTGCTTGCAAGGCAGGTGCTTATGCCACTGAGATAAATCCCCAGCCCTTGAACTCTTAAACACAAATTATAACAGCATTTTAGCCACTTTTAAGTGTGTGATTCAGTGGAATTAAACATATTCATAATATTATGAAATTATCACTATGACCATCTATATCTACAGCCTTCATCTTACAAAGCTACAACAGTACCCATTAATAACTCCCCATTCTCCTCTCTCCCAAGGCTCCCCCATTCCATTTTCTGACTCTAGAAACTTGACTACTTGGAAATACATAATACAGTGATACAAGTGGACCCAGGCACTACTTGTCCTTTATGAGTAGCTATTCAATTAGTACAACACTCTCAATGTTTCACCCATGTTGCAACATATGATAAGACTCTGTTCTACTTTCAATCTATTTCTGACTTTGAATCTAAAATGAATCTTTTATGCACAGTATTTAGTTGAATCAGGTGTTTTGTACTGATCCTGACAACTTGTCTTTTGACTGGAGAATTTAACCCATTTGTGTTTAAATTATGAAGAAGAGAAAATTTACTTCTGTCACTTTGCTATTCATTTTATCCATGCCTCAGAGCTTCTTTGCTCCTTGTTTCCTCTATCATTGTCTTTTGTGTTTATTTCTTGTTGTAAAATATTTCAATCTGTTAGGCATTTTATTTTCAGTTATGGTGGAAATTAAATTTTCCATTTCAACTATAAAATTTTAATTTGAATTTACATAAAAGTTTAAACTGAACTTCAAAAGTATGCAAAAATTCCATTTATGATTCTGTCACCACTTGATTGTACCAAATTACATCTTTAGTCACTATTCCTTAGCAATAAATGAACATTGTAATTCTTTAGAATATATTATTAGTCTTTTTCACTGTGTAGTAAGCAGAGTATAGAGTTACAACCAAAGTTACAATTACATCTTTAAGATAATATTTATACATGAGCATCTTAAAATATGTAGAAAACAAGGAAATAGAGTTATAAATCATTATTACAACAATACTTTTATAGTTGCTAATTTATTTGCCTTTGTTGAAATATTTCTTCAAATGACTTCAAGTTATAGTTACATTAAAAGTACTTGTATGGTAAATCTGCAATGTGATCATTTTCAGAAACATTTTCTATAGGTTTGTTTTGTTTGAATGGATCGTATTTTCCTCTGCATGTTGCAATTTTTTGTGTTGAAAACTGCACTTTGAGCGTAATAACATGAAAATTCTGAAACTCAGACTATCTCTTTTTCCCAAGCTTTGCTAGTCTTTGTTCTGGTTTTTTGTTTGATTGTTGTAGGCTACCTCTGTGCCACTAATCTGTCTTAGATGTCAGTCGAAGACTTCTACATTTGGGCATGCATGGCTACTTTCTAATTTTCACTATCCTAGTCTCGAAAGTCTTTCTCTCCAGAGTGTAAAGAAGGACTTCAACACTTTAAATT
This sequence comes from Cavia porcellus, assembly GCF_034190915.1. Lineage (NCBI taxonomy): Eukaryota > Metazoa > Chordata > Mammalia > Rodentia > Caviidae > Cavia > Cavia porcellus. The sequence goes on from NW_026947493.1 coordinate 4,831,489, forward strand.
CCCTAGAAGGTACTTCAGCTAATTGAGCAAAGGATATAGAATAAGGAGTGAGTTTCAAAAATAACAGCTGCCCTCTTCTTACCTGTACCTGGAAGTCAGTGAGAAGAGCACACTAATCATTCTCTGGAGGACGATGGCTCTCTCACCCACTCTGGCTCCCAACAACACATTCATGCAAGCTCTCCAAAAACACATTCATAGCTATCCTCCAAGATTGTTTCTGGAAGATGGATAGCTCCTACTATGCTAAGATCAGAAACAGATGAAAACTGATTAACTTCCCAGAGGGTTGCAATTCCTCAACAGACAGCATATACAGAGTTACATCAAATAGACGCTGGTGCAACCACTGTCTAAGCAGAGAGACAGGCTACCGGTGCTTCCTACTTACTATACTCCGAGAATCGACTCTGGCCACTGATAATACTGTGAAGATACAGGCTTGATTGAAGAGAAATAGTGAGAGTCAAGAAAAAGTCCATGGCTTTTAGTCTGACCAAGTAAAAAGATAGTGTTGTCCCCAACTAAGAGATTACAAATGAGAAACATGAGTAGTAAGAAAAATACTGCATCTGAGTCATCAAGATACCTATGTGGTGGTGTTCAGCAGGCAGTTCCTTCTTTGGAGAAACTGCCTTTGGAGGCCTTGCTTGCATCATCAGTTTATATCATACATAAACCATACCATACCAGATATAAGATAATGGGACAAGTGTATAGACACAAAAGCATCGTGGACAACATCAAGTGACTACAACATTAAGAAGATATATGGAATAAATCAGCAATCTAGGCTGAGAAGTATAATCAATTATGAGAGAAGATGAGATGAAAACAAATTGTGCTTTCCTGGAAACCAAATGGAGATAACTAATCACTGATAGCTCAAGACCTTATTTCTTTCTATTAAGCTCTTACTTTCTGCATAAGGCAAAAAGCAGGAACCATGGAAAATCATAGGGTTATAGATTATATTGTGATGGGAGAAAAAGCTGAAGCAGCTAAATCTCCTCAATATTTGGACCAAAGTGTTTGATAATAGTGAGTTTTCCTTTTAGTCAACATCCAAACCTCTCATTGCTGAGTATCAAAATAACGTAAGTTCCTGAATTGGGGAGAAGATTCACCCACATGACCTATGAAACATATTCCAACTAATAAGTGGATTATTTTTGCCTTACTTAATATGAGAGGAAAATTATATCTGCATTTCTATATGTGACTACTTGCAATGTTAGTATTCTGTTCCCAGAATTATCTTAATGTATACTTATATAAAAAAGATAAGTTACACAATAGTTTAATACAAAGAAGAGAGACTTTGGTAAAGAAACCTGGGCTCAAATGATGACTCTTTCAACAACAGACCATGTGGCTTTAGAAAAGTTTCTTCAGAACCACCCACATTGTTCCTGAGGGAGAAAACGTAGTTTAATATCTGACATTCACTGGGTACTCAGAAAAATTATTAATTATCTGAGAGTCTAGGCTTTATAACTCTATGATGTCTTAGCTGCTCTATTAACTTGAGTTACAGGCTACATTCTTCATTTATTTATAGTCTTTGTTCATTAACAGGAAGTAGAAAGTACATGAGTTGTTCATGAGAAAAATTTTCATCATTTTAAAACTCATAGATTTCTATAGGTTAGGAAACACTTATAGGGTCAAATATTTTATGTATTTTAAGATGCCCATTGCTTGAGTTAAAATAACAAAATCTACATGTAATGAATTAAAGACAAAAGGTTATGAAAAGTGAGTGGCTGAATATAACTTCTAAATTGTGATTTCTTAACAATGTGATTTTTCTTAATCAGCTCTTTGGAGGTTCAGTTTTCTTATCTCTAAAATGGGAATGATGATATCATTATAATTGTTATAACAAATGAGTGAATCCATGTCAAAGGACTTTATACTGCAAGATATCAAAAATATAATGAAAAATAATACCTAGTTTTTACTAGTCACTTCTCTATTCTGGGGTGGAAAATTTCCACATAAATGTGATTTGCCTATTTTAACTGTTTTAATTTAGCCAAAGTTATTTCAAAAATTTTATTTGTAGTAAAATGACACATTAATAGTGCCTAATGTAAATAACCAAAAAGATAGCAACTGAAAAAGTATGGGCCCCCTTTTTACATCTGCCTACCTATCTTACATATGTGTGCACATCTATTCACTCATATATATGCATACATGTGTGCATATATATATATATATATATATATATATAAAATACTCAAGGAAATATTTACATACAAATGCTGATAATTCTCTTACAATGCAATGTGTACAAATATGTAATTCTAAAATAAATTGCCAGTTTAAATTATCATTACTTGCAGATGACATGATACTCTCCTTGAAGACCCCCAAAACTCCACTGAAAGACTACTAGGTATAATAAATAAATTCAGCAATGTAGCTGGATACAAAATCAGTGCTCAAAAATCAATAGCATTTCTATACACTAACAACAAAATTACAGATAGAGAAATAAGTTAAGCCACACCTTTCATACTAGCATCCAAAAATACGAAATACTTAGGAATTAATCCCATGAGAAAAGTAAAAGATCTATACAGGGAAAATTATAATACCCTTAAAAAGAAATGGAAGATAATCTCAGAAAATGAAAAGACATCCCTTGTTCATGTACAGGGAGAATAAATACTGGGAAAATGGCCATTCTCTCAAAATTGTTATACAGATTCAATGCAATCCCAATGAAAATATCATCAACATACCTCATGGACCTAGAGAAATCACTCCTAAAATTCATGTGGAACCAGAAGAGACCGAAAATAGCAAAGACAATTCTAAGCAGCAAAGGCAGGGGCAGGAAGGATCACAATCCCTGACTTGAAATTATACTACAAAGCTACTGTAATAAAATCAACATGGTACTGTAATAAAAACAGATCTGAAGATCAATGGAATAGATTAGAAGATACAACCACAACTACAAATACATTCAACCACCTTATCTTTGATAAAGGGGCCAAACACGTTCACTGGAAAAACAACAGACTCTTTAATAAATGGTGCTGGAAAAACTGGCTCTCAATGTGCCAAAAACTAAAACTAGACCCATGCCTATCACCATATACTAAACTAAAATCTAAATGGATCAAATATCTGAATATTAAAAGAAACACTAAATGTGCTGGAAGACAAAGTGGGTAAAAATATTGAAGACATACGGGCAAGTACAGAATTCATGAACAAGAAACAAACTGTACGGGAAATACTTCCCAGAATCAGTAACTGGGATTGCATCTTATTAAAAACTTTCTGCATGTCAAAAGAAATCTCCATCATAGTGAAAAGAAAACCCACAAACTAGGAAACAATCTTAGTGAACTGTCCCTCAGACAAAGGACTTCTGTCTAAAACATATAAAGATTTAAAAAAAAAATCAGATTCCTGAAACTCAAGGTCTCAATCCAAAAATGGGCATCTGAGATGAATACACACTTCTCAGATGAATAAATACAAATGGCAAATAAATATATGAAAAAAACGTTCATCATCATTAGTCATTAGAGAAAAGCAAATTAAAACAACACTGAAATTCTATCTCACTCCAGAAAGAATGGCCAGGTTCAAGAAAACTACCAACAAAAAATGCTGGAGAGGCTGTGGGGAAAAAGAAACTCTCCTGCACTGTTGGGGGGAGTGTAGAATGGTACAACCACTGTGGAGGTCAGTCTGGAGATTCCTCAAAAAGCTGGGATTGGAAGTCCCATTTGAACCAGCTATTCAACTTTTAGGCATACTACCAGAAAAACTGAATACATCATACCACTGTGATGTATGTGCACCCATGTTTATAGCAGCACAATTTGTAATAGCCAGATCTTGGAAACAACCTAAGTGTCTGTCAACTAAAGAATGGATAAAAAAGTTGTGGTATTTTTATGTAGTGGAGTACTACTCAGCTATAAAGAATGATTACATTGAGATATTTACTAATAAAAGGGCACAACTTGAGACCATACTCATAGGGAAATAAACCAAACTCACATGTATAAATACCATATAGTATCTCTAGTGTAAGAAATGGTAAAAATACATAAAGAGTTTATAGTAATCACAACTCCCCCTTACATTGCTTTCAAGCATTGTAATGATGGCACTCATTAGTTGGAATGGATTTGTCCTGGTTTGTTTGATTTTATTATCTATGATGGCATGAACAGCTAACTTGAGGCAAACAAGTCATTATAATAGCCAGTACTGATATAATATTATCTTACTCTGAAGTCCTACCGTGCTTTTGCTCTTCTGTTTCCATTGGCTCTATCATGTTGCACCTTATTGGATTGTATTATGTGTGAAAGTATAAACAAATTTTCTATGGAAAATGAGCTAATATAGTAGCCATTGTTTGTTTTCTGTTATTTGGTTCTGAATGCCCTGTAATACTCTAATTCTCTTGAATTGTTTTATACTATTTTGTTATGTTTGATACTATTTTATATGAAGTTATGCTCAACTATTTCAAAGAAAGAGACATTGTGGAAGTTACTGTTAATTATGGGTTATCTTCTGATGAAATACTGTGTTACTTACATTGCTCTGTTCTGATCTGCTTTGTTATGTTCTGTTTTGTCTTACTCTCTTTAAAATAAAAAAAAATTAAAAAAATAAATAAATTTCCAGCTTTGAAATAGCTTTGAATAGTCTGAGTCTTTATGATATTAATTTTGCAAATTTCTTTACAGAAGAGAATTTATACACTCAAACGAAAGTAACTTTCCAAACATATTACAACCATTATTGCTTATAATAAAACTTTTTGATGAATCTATTAGAAAATTTAAAAATGCTCATCTGGTATTTTTCTAATAAGTAATGGTCAAGTGTTTTATCTTATTTGCATCAAACCATAGCTGACATATACTCTGTTGATTTCTTTAGCTTTTTATTCTATCAGAAAAACTGGATTCATGGTATGCAAGACAATGGGTTTTCTGTAATCTGTTTCTCATGTTTCTCAATGTTTGTCTTTTTATTTTGACAACTAACATTACTTTTGCTTGTAAAATGATGTCATATTCTACTTACGCCTTCAATTTTTTCCCATCTTTGATGAATACTATCCCTACACATTTTAAGACACAATTTCCCATAAACCATTCTAGTATTATGCTTATTTACTTACAGGCATTTAACTGTAAGCTCAGTTGGAATGTATATTTGTGAACAGATGATTCTGAGATCTAATTCTCCTTTTCTTTCACCCACTACTGACTTATTAATTATCTATTCAATGCTTACTAAGTAAATTACATCTCTACCTTGTTGCTAAACATCTATTTAGCATCTTGGTGTGTCTATTTCACGAGGAATGATAAATGATCTTTTCAAATGGCTCAGTTGTCTTGTATGTTCAGTAAATTTGTTTAATAATAACTGATTTATCCCAGAGGTTTCTTGTTACTTGAGGGAAAGACACTAATTTTTTATTGTTATTCAAAAAGCTGATGTTTTTCTAATCTCAAAAAATTCAGTGCTTTGATTTCGATCAGTTTTGGTTTCTTTCACATGGTCAAGTTCATCAAAATCAAAAATAAAATGGGAATCCACTCAGTTGTGAGAATGCCCCTTGATTTCAATAGTGATCTACCTTTCCTCTCTTCTCTCTCAAATATCTTTCTATATAGGAAGTTCCTTCTAGTGTAACAACAAAAGGGCCAAAAATGCAGTCTGTACCCTAATAAACTTAGAAAAACTTACCAAAGGATTGCTGAATTAAACAAGCAAGCAAAGAATGACAATCCTGGAGATGGAAGAGGTTTTGGGTCTTTCTGGATCCCTTGAGGGCTATAATTTGGGGAGTCTTTCAAAAAACAGTAGCAGTTAATGAGCCATCTGAAAAAGTTTCATTTGAAAATGCTTTCATTTCTCCAGTTGACAATAACTGTGAAAAAAAAAAAAAAAGCAACATTCCCATGGGAAGTGTGCTACAAAGGTTCAATCTCCAACAGACCATGGCTAGAAGGGGTGGGATTATAAAATTAGTTCATGCCCTTGAAACAGAAAAAGTGGTCTCAGTGTATCGTCTTTCTGTTTTGCTTTCTTGCCATGAGGTGAATGCTCTGCTTTACCACACCTTCTTCACCTTGATGTACTGCCCTGAGCCAGGCCCAAGAGCGGCAACCTACCATGACTAACATGGCTAAAGCTGTCTGCAACATAAACCTTTCAGGAACAAAAAGGTAGCTAACATAAGTGGGAAAATACCAGCAGGTGATAAAAGAAAGACAAAGAGCTGACAGGGAAAGGGAAAAGAAAAGGGGTTAGGGGAAGAAAGGGGGTGAAAAAGGTGGATGGGAGGAAGAGGCAGGCAGGCAGGTCTCATGACAGAATGGAAACAACCACTTAAACTGAAGAGGCCTGGCCACATGCAAGCAGGACAGATTGGTGTGGTCTCACGAAGCATGATGGCACATATCGTAAAGGTGTGCTGAGCCCATAAAACGGAATGTTGAGAGCAGCAACCCACATACTTCAGAATTAGGAATGCATGCATCACTGTGAGATGGAGATAAAAAGATGGAAAAAATACAAAATGAAAAAATAATGTGTAAGGTGCATGAGAAAGGCATTAATCAGAAAGGAGAAGTACTAAAGGTTAAAAGCACTGCAAATGTTTAAACTTCGCTGGGAAGAGCCATCACACTGGACAGCATGCAGCTACAGGCACTTTGGAATTTTTTTTTTTCCCTCATAGGAAATGTGAATCTGTGTGTCATATCATTTTCTCAACTGAGATTTAAATTCACAGGTGAGAGACTAGGTAACTGGTATAAATGAAACTGAACTCATAAAAGCCTATCAAATCCTCTTTTCTATTCCTTTTAGAAAAATAAAAAGCAATGCAGTGCAGTGGCTTCCATCTGCTAAAGATGAAACAGGTGGAAATGATAAGCTACAGAGTGGCTTCTAGAAGACCCTACCACTTAAAAAAAACACAGAGGGGTTTCCAAGAATACAAGTGGTTATGTTTTGAGTTTGAAAGGTGGTTGTGCTCTCTACACTTGGTAACTGGATTGCTATGAACTACCCTTAAATGATCGGATAATTACTTAGAAAGTTAGGAAATAACATTCAACACTGATTCAGATTTGGATATTTATTTCATCTCTGAAGCACAAAGACAGGCACAGAAGCTCAGTGGGAAGGAACACTGTGGGCTGCAGCTGCAGATGAGACTAATTCTAGCCAGGTACATAGATGAACTTGCTCTCTGGGACTGAGCAGAGGGAAATGCAGAGCAAGAGAGATGGTCTGAACACATCATGGAGCTTTAATTTTCTGCATTAATCTGCATACGGAATGGATTTGAAATGCAACAGAGGAACATGGTTATGTTTGATCTTAATGAGGGCCAGATTTGAGGTGGATTTACACTTCTGGAGGAACACTGCTTTAGAAAATACTAGCAATGACTCAGGTTAAGAAGTAAAAAGGGAACCTTGGGTAACTTTAATTGAAGGAATAGATCTGATATGTTTCGGTGGATTCTGAAAATACATCAAAAAACTATTTTTAAATGGCACTGAGAATGAATTGCCAAGATGAACAAGTATATCCTGACTTCTTAAACTTCAGGTGGCATGTTCCACTTATCCAGGACTATCCAAATTCACACCGACTTGTGAGACTTGTGACAGGCATGCCTTTTGCTTGCTGGGAGCTACAAAACACTGCACAGCCTCAGCCACTTGTGGATATCTCCACTTGTCAAGCCCTATAAGTTACTTGTTAGTCATACAAAAAATCTGGATTTTTTTTTGCATTCTAAAAAGATGAAAATTTTCTTCATGAAAATAGAACGTATACAGTAAGCTATGCTTTAAGTCTTTTCTTTACATAAAATGGCTTCACATGTCAACATCAGATCACCATGTAATCTTGTGGAAGACATTTCAAACTGCAAATATATATATATATATATATATATATATATATATATATATATATATATTTATATATATCTATGCCCTACACACCCCAAAACACTTAATGCAATTGGCCAGGACAAAATTTACACGTGTACAAGCAATCACAATGAGCTATGATCATTGCTTGCTGCAAAACAATTCTGACTGTAGTATGTATACTACTAGAGAAGTTAAAATTTGAAAAAAAATGTGTACTGGACTAAGACATACAACGTCTGTGGATTAAGACATAAAGAGCTAATGATAAGAGTGAGCCACAGGCAACTGAGTTCTCAGGCAACTGAATTTCTACAAAATACAGGATAGTATACTGACACATGTTGCCTCCTTCAAGGAGGTTCTCAGCCTGAAATATCTACCAATGCAAGCAGATGTGCAATCTTTACATGTTTGTTACACTTTTCAAACAAAAATTTATTGTGTATATTTAAGATATACAATATGGCTGGGAATTTAGTTCAGCAGCGTAAGTGCCTGCCTGGTAAGCACTAGGTTGTGAGTTCAATCTCCGGTACAAAAAAAAAAAAAAAAGATATACAATATGATGTTTTGTTTTGGGAAATATGTAGACAGTAAAAATCATAGTAGAACACCCTAACATGTCATTTCACATCCTTTTTGTGGCAAAAGCAGCTAAAATGCACAAATCTCTAATATATCTCTTAATTTTGTCATGAAAATATATTAAAACTGCCTATTAAAATAATTTACTAGTGTGCCATACTTTCCCAAGTTAAATCATTAAGCTTAAAGTACTATAACTAAATCATTTCTAAAGTGCTAGAACAGCATTCTCCTTTTAATTGAGTTCAACAGTACATTTTAGGTATACATAATGATCACACTCATCATATAGAATTTGTACGTGTACATGATATACCTTGATTCTCATTTTTTTCTCACTCCTTTCCCCTCCCTTCATCCTCTCTTCCTCTGCTTATTTACAAAAGCTTTGTTTCTGTTTTTTTTTCCTTCTTTATCTTTTTATTTTCTTTTTCCTTCATTCTCCCGCCCCCTCCACTCCCTAGTTCCCTGTCCCATCTGAACATTTTCTTCCTAATTCAGAACATGTGTTATACATTTTGGTCTTTATTTAGCCTTTCAGTTTCTCACAACAGAGTAATAATGCAGTATTTACAGGTGTCTTATTTTACTTAAAAGGAAAGTCTCAAGGTCATCCATTTACCTGAAAATGTCTTACGTCTATCCTTCTAGAACAGCATTCATCTGTAATTTAAACTCTTTAAGTTCTTTCAACTTCTTGTAGTTAGTATTTAACTAAGTCAGCAAATTAACTTTAAGTTGGACATTCATGGAAACAAAATCTATCCAAAAAGGTCAAGCGGTAAAGTCATGAAAAGCATGATAAGGTCATTTCCCTAGGAATTCCCACAGTTATTACTGTCCTTTGTTTGAAAGAACTGTGTCATCATTAATTATTGGTTCAAGGGACAGCAGCATCAGGGAGAGAAGACACTGAAAGTTGTAGAAAGCAGGTCTTTCTCCACTGGACTCTCTTGAGGAATCATTCACCCTCCTTTACAAAAGGTTAAATCTTAAACCCATAAATATTGTGCTCTGGGCATGGGCTTGTAGTAATACACGGTATCACACATTTTATGTCGCTCCATGTATATAAGACACCATCTTAACTATTAACTCCCTTATATTTTTCTAAGAAGTGGGAAATAAACATTCAGCATGAGAGAATCACTACTTTTAAAATAAATTATAGGTTTAAAAAGATTATAAAAAGCTGGGCTTAATAGCACACACCTGTAATTCTAGCACTTGGGAGATTGAGGTAGAAGAATCATCTTGAGTTCAAGGCTAGCCTGGGCTAAGTGAGTTCAAGGCCAGCCTGAATTACACAGCAAGATCCCATCTCAGCCCCCACCAAAACAAAGTTTATAAAAGATATAAAAAAGATTGTTTTGAAATTTATAAATTTGTTTTCACAGTATAAAAACAAATTATGCCAATTTCAATGTGTGATTCTGATGTTTCTCAGCATTCCATTCTTTTTGTAAAAAAAAGCTCTGCAGTTCTTTTATTAGTAATAATCAGATAAAGGGGACATTCCTTTAAAATATAAAAGTATTTGGCAGACTACCAAATAAAGAAAAAGTTTTTCTTTAAGATGAATTGTTAAGATAACTTCCTAAAACTTTTAGCAATTAAGAGCTATTATTTTTCGTATTTTAAAAATTTTAAGTGAATATGCAAGTATGATCAGTAAAGTTAAAATTCAAGGGTTAACTAAAAAATGAAGGATCTAGAATCACAACTACACTAACCATCTTCATATGTAACACAGATATGACTCTGACTAAGTTATAATCTTCTAGTTACCTCATCTGGAAAAGAAAATTTTTACATATTCTGTGATTTCCAAGATTAAGTACTTTATGATTATAAACTCAAAGAATAGTCCAGTGATATACCTTACTGTAATAAAAACAAGCAGCTCTACTTTGAACATATTCTTATCAATTCTGAAATTAGACTTCACAAGAAGCTTCATTCGATATGAGTCTTGTTTCAGCAGTTATCATCTCAATAAAATACAGACTCTTATAATACTCAGCACAAATTACTCATGGGGATTGTAAGAGCCTTCTGTTCCTCACCAATTCCATTTGGTCAGAAACCTGAGAGGTGCACTTTATTTAGAAGCAGTCTTCCAGTGGCCTTCCCATACCCACAATAGTCAAATGTCATTTTGAGAAACAATATCAAGTTATATCAGACATAAATATACAATTTAAGGAAAAATATTTCCCTTCCAGGCTATAACTAATGAACCAAGATCCTCAACAAATAAACATTTTTGATATTCCATCAAGTTTCCATCATATATCATTATACAAAACTTTTCATGCACAATTTATGTGAATTCAAAATTTAATAATCAAAAATAATCATTATAAGTAAATCAAAATTTATTACAAAAATATATAAAACTACTAAATGTATATTTCCTGTAATAAAAAGAAAGCATGTCTAGCTAAAAAAAACAACAAAAATTTTGCATGTCATCTAAAATACCAAACCTGAAAGGTGAATTTTATGTTTTACTGGGTTGTAATATTTTGTGAAATAATTGTAAACAAAATAATCTACTTAGTTATATTTACTAAAACTCAGAAGACAGTTGATAAACTACAACATTTACTTCTAGAGTCTTTATTATTCAAATAAATACATAGCTTCAAATTCATAAAGTAGATTATCATCTTGAATCACTAAGTTTTATTTTAGTTTTTTGTATTTATTTGACAATAAAAGAAACTTTTCCCAGATATTTGAAATTTATTACTGCAATTTATGAAACCATGTCACTGAGTGCTATAGTTTAATAGTCTGATGCAGAAGTAGTTGAACAAAAGCTGCCATTACACAAAGAATAAGATAGCAAGTATTTTTATAAATAAATCTCGAATATAGAAGACTAGAGCTTCTAATCCTAAAGTCTAATATATGATATGTTGTTTTCCTAGATACTCTGCTGATTAGCTATTGTTGATTAGCTTATGTATATTAAGTAATTTAATTCTATTCCGTTTTATAATATACATATTAACATGAACCAGAACATAATCAAGCAGGGGTGCATATCTGTACAAATTGGTGAGTCACTAATATGTTAAATAAATAACAAACATCTAAGTATACTTCCTATATTCATAGAACAATTTTATAGCCTACAATGAATATCAACTTCATTACTGAATTTGCAGTGCTTTTCTTCCTATGTGTATGTACATGCTTACACATATGTATATAATGAAGGCTTAAATGTTATTTTATGAAAAGCATGAATAAAATGTCTTATATTTCTCATTTCTTTCTTAATTTCATGAAAATAAAGCTCATGTTGCAGTACCTTTGGGTATTGTTTGACAGGAATCAGTACTCTTTCTGAGAGCTTTATGTTTTTGTTGCTGATGACATCAAGATATTTCTTTTCTTCATCTTCCTTTTTTCCATCAGAACCTTGAAATTTTTCAATTTCTGAAAAAGAAAAAAAGAAGTGAAATGACACCAGAAACAATTATCCATATACTGATTGCTCATATTACTCCTTTTCTACAGTAAGATGCTGAAGAATCTCAATGCAAACCTGAAATAGCACTTTGCTAGCAAAGGGTGATGTTGCTGTGAGGAAGATGACCTGTGTCAACCAGAACCAAACTACGAGCAATGAAAATAACACTTTTACATTGGCAAAATAGAGGCATTTAACCAACCTTAATAGTTCTTAACAAAACAGTAGGAAAATATGCCCTTTCACTGTTTAAAAAGCAAATATAACTTTCCAAAAAGCAATGTGTATTTAAACTGGTTTTATTTTTATTCACAATTATTCCAAAAAGAAAATTTTTAAAAATAAAGTAATCATCCAGTTCCTAAAATACACAGCAAAGAGAAATTGTGTATTTTTAATTATAACCAGTCTTAAAAACAATTAAAAAGGGTCAAAAAGTTATAACACAATGATTGTACAAATGTTAGCTATATTCATCAAGAATCTTTAAATTGCCTTGATGTTTGACAGGAAAACTACTAGTTTTGTAATACTATAACACTTCCAAATATAGATATTTTAAGCTTATACACACTATTTAATCATTCTTTGACTTTTGATTTATTCTAGAAAATTTTGAACTTCTAAAATGGGTATTGAAGATATAGCAGAAAACAAGAAAATGTCTCTGCTTTTGGGAGTCTATTTTTAGTGAGAAAAATGAACAACTCGAAGATGAATACATGCAAAGAAATGCTTCCAGTGGGAGAAGCAAATACAATGAGGCTATAAAGATAATAAAAGGAGAATAGAGTCAAGGGATGGGACTATTTTGTAGAGTGATATTCGCGAAAAGCCCTAAATGATGAAAGAGTAAGCCCCGGGAAGACAGAGAAGTAGAGATTTATAGTCTGATGAAGAGAAATCTTTCTTGCTCTTCAAAAAGAAAGAAGCCAGAGAGCCTGTGGGCTGTAAAACAGTGAAAGTGAGAAAAGATTTAAAGGTGGTCACAAGACATACTGTCAAACTTTTCTAGGGCATGTAGTATTTCTTGCTTCCAATGTGAATGTGAAACTAGACAGTTTTGAGTTGGGGAAGTTGCCATGTTTAATTTTTAATAATAAAGAGAACATCATAAACAAAAACAGTCACAGGAGAGGGCAAGCAAAACAAAAACACAATTTCTAGTCATTTAAATGAGAAACGATACTAAATTGCACTTATAAGGCAGCAATGAGATGGTGAGAAAAATATATAGTTAAAACTAGAATTCCAGCCTGGCATGGTGGCTCACACCTAATAATCCCAGCACTTGGGAGGCTGAGGCAGGAGGATCATTGTGAGTTCGAGACCAGCCAAGGCTACAAAGTGAGCTCAAGGCCAGCCTGAACTGCACAGTGAGATCCTGTCTCAAAAAAAAAAAAAAAAAAAACAAAAAACCTAGAGTCCCCTTTGTGGATTTCACTATACAAAATAACTGTAGTAGAGAGCTATAGAACAAGTCATTCTTCTAATTCCCTTATATATATATATATATATATATATATATATATATATATATTAGTTACTTTTACAATAAACATTATCTGCAATTATTTCTTCTTTCTTTATTTTTGGTTATCTGTACTGTTCCAAAAATATTTAATAAATCAAAACATGATGGTAAAATTTTCATACTTATTTTGTTACAGATGCAACAAATTACTCCATGTCTGTTATTCTGGAATAAATATAATGATTGCTGTTCACTATGGACATTTTTAGTACATAACAAATTGTACTGCACTGTGAAACAATTTTTTAAAATTGTTTACTACTTCAAAATGTGAAATGAACAATCTATTTACTGCATTCTTTATTATTCTATTTTCGACTAACAGATATCTGAAAATTCTTTGATGCATCTTACAGAAAAATCTCTAAGGTTGTGGATAGTAATCTATTAGCATACTACTCTGACTCACATGGACTTTAAAACCAGCATTTTGAAGTATTACAGGGGAACCTCAGTTCATGCACTGAATTTGTTTCATAGTTTGGAAAAGCTGGCCACATTTGTGCTGGTAGGGCAAAGAGGGCCACGGTAGTATTTGTCACCTGATGTAGAGTTTACAAACCAAAACAAAATGTGTTTTCAATCTGGGGAACTGAGCTGCCAAAGTGAGTTCCAGCACACCACCTTCTCACAGGAGAGTTTAAGATCCCAGAGGTTAAAAACCCACCCAGCTTCCAACCACACTAGACTGGGCTCTGCAGATTTCAGGACTGCCTGGGCCATGCCCAGGGACCACTTCTCTATCCAGGGAACTGAGCTACCAAAGGTGAGTTCCAGCACACCAGTGCCAGCCCTGAGAGAGTTTAAGATCATCACTCCTAGTAGTTAAGGTCCTGCAGAGCCTCCAGCCACACTAGACTGGGCTCTGCAGGTTTAAATCTTGGCTGGGCCACGTTCAGCGACCTTCTGGCAGTCGGAGAAACTGGGATACTGAAGGTGAATTCCAGCACACCAGCTTGGGACCAAGGAGAGTTTAAGATCATTGCTCCCAGTGGTTCAGTGCCCATCCAGCTTCCAGCCACACTAGACTAGGCTTGGCAGGTTTTTGCAGCCTAATTAGACCACGTCCAGTGCCTTTTTTAATCAGGGGAGTTGAGGGCACATGAAGTGAGTTTCAGAGCATTGGTGTTTTCCTGGAGAGAGTTTTGGACCACCATCCATAGTGGTTAGGAGCCTGCCCAGCTCCCTGAAACCCTGGAGGTGGCACAGGAGATCCTGTGGGCCTGACTGGACCATGCTCAGCAACCTCCATTCATGCCCAGGATCTGAGGGCATAGGAGACAATTTCCAACATGCACAGGGGAAGCTTTAGAACAACTCTTGAAACACAGAAATAAAAGAAAATGACAAAACAAAAGATCAAAATGTAATCTCAAACCCCGAGTCCATCCCAAGAAAGCAGAGGAGCCATGTACATGGAAGAAAATATATGCCATACAGCTGAAATACCTGAAGTAATAGCAACTGAAATAAACAAGAAACTCTGGGAAGCTTTAAAGGAAATCAAATTACAAATAATAGTAATGAAAGAGATGCTGAACACATCTAAAGAAGACACAGTTAAAAAATAAGAGGAAAAAAAAGATAGAATCCTTGGATGAACAATATAAGAAACAAACAGAATACATGAAGCAGATTCAAAGAGATATACAGGAAATCAAAAATTCTATTGAAATTTGTCAGAACCATCTCAATGAAAATGAAGATAGGTTTTCAGACCTCAAAGACAAGATTGCACCTAGTAAACAGGAAAAAACATCTAAAAAAATAAGAAATTGTAAATAACAATTCAACAGCTGGAATATGATGCAAAGAAAAACAACATAAGGTTGATAGGAATAAATGAAAAAGAAGGGGACAACACAAATGATATCAAGACGCTATTTACAGAAATAATAGCTGAAAATTTCCCAAACATGAGAATGACATTCGGATTAGTAAAGCCTATAGAACTGTAAATAACCATAACCAAAATAGAACTACACCCAGACATACAATAACCACCTTCCCAGAAATTCAGTATAAGAATAGAACATTAAAAGCTGTTAGAGAGAAAAGATGGATCACCTCTAAAGGAAAACCTATCCAAATCACAGCAGACTTCTCAACACAAACAGTGAAGTCAAGAAGAGCATGGAGTGAGGTATTTCAGATCCTAACGGAAAATGATTTCCAACCTAGACTGATGTAACTTGAAAAATGCTCCTTCAAAATGGATGGGGAAACAAGATACTTCCATGACAAAGCACAGTTGAAGAGTATCATGATCACAAAAACAATCCTGCAAAGAATACTGAAAGACAGTCTAGATACACATAGGAAATAACCTCTAAGCAAGGCAGACAATTAAACAGAATGGAAAGATAAAGATGCAACAGCAGAAAGATAAAATGTCAACAATAAACCAATATACAACAATTATAACCATAAATGGTCTCAATTCACCAATTAAAAGAAACAGACTAGCAGAATGGAGCAAGAAACAACATCCAACCATATGCTATCTGCAATAAACCCATCTAACCCAAAAGGAAAATCACAGATGGAAAACAATACTTCATGCAACAGGAAACCAAAAAAAAAAAAAAAACAAACAAACAAACAAAAAAAACCAAACAAGGGTATTTATTCTGTTTGCAAGCAATGTGAACTTCAAACCAAAAATGATCCTAACAGATGAAGAAGAATATAGTTAGGGGAAAACATCAAAAGTAGGAGATAACAATCTTAAACATATATGTACCAAATTCCAGACCACCAAGCTATACAAAGCAAGTATTAACAGAACTGAAAAATCAAATAAGCACCACCACAACTATAAATTAAAACATCATTGACACCAAGAGACAGATCAACCAGATAGAAAATCAACAAAGAAATAACAGAACTGAATCACATCTGTGAACAAATGGACTTGATAGACATATACAGAGTGTTCCATCCAACAATATCAGGATATACATTCTTCTCAGCAGTACATGGGACATTCTCTAAAATAGACCATATACTAGACCACCAAATATATTTAAGTAAATGCAAAAGAGTTGAAATTATCCCATGCATGTTTTCAGATCATAGTACCATGAAAGTAGAAATTAATGGTAAAAGAAACTGCAAAAACCCCACAATCACATGGAAATTGAATAATCCACTTGAGCAATCAGTGGGTCACAGGGGAAATTAAAGAAGAAATTAAACAATACCTAAAAGAAAATGAAAATGCAGATACAAATTACCGGAATCTGTGGAATGCAATGAAAGCCGTTCTGAGAGGAAAATTTATTGCACTGAGTTCCCACATCAGGAAAACAGAATAAATACAAATTAACAAACTGATGTTACACATCAAATATCTAGAAAAAGAAGAGCAAGTCAAGCTCAAAGCCAAAACAAGATTGGAAATTATCAAAATCAGAGCAAAAAATAATGCAATAGAGACTAAGAGAATAATCCAAAGAATCAATGAATCAAAGCATTGACTCTTTGAAAGAATAAATAAAATTGATAAACCACTATTTAAAAAGGGAAGAAAAACTCAAATGCAAGCAACAAGGAAAGAAAATGGTGAAATCACTACAGACTCTATGGAAATTCAGAAGATCATCAATACCTATTTCAAAAACCTCTACTCTCATAGGTTTGATAACACAGAAGAAATGGACAGATTCCTACACACATATGAAGTACCAAGCTGGACCAAGAAGATGTAAAACTGCTGAATAACACAATTTCTATTAACAAAATTGAAAATGTAATTGTCTTTACATACAAAGAAGAGCCCAGGCCCAGATGGAATTCCACTGCAGAATTGTACAAGAAATACAAAGAAGACTAAATGCTGACACTCCTCAAACTCTTCAATGAAATCAAAAGGGAAGCAATCCTTCCTAAGTCATTCCTTGAAGGAAATATTACTCTAGTACCAAAACATGAGAAAGACCCAACTAAAAAAGACAACTGCAGGCCAGTCTCCCTAATGAACACAGATGCAGAAATCCACAGTAAAATATTGGCAAACAGGATGCAGCAAATCAACAGGAAGATTATACACTATGACCAAGTGGGATTCATCCCAGGCATGCAGGGATGATTCAACATACATAAATTAATAAATGTATTCCAAATAAATGTATTTGGAATACATTTACAATGAATTCCAAATATTAATAATATAGCAAAGACAATTCCAATAGAGCCAAATGTAAGAATCACATAATCATTTCTATAAATGCAGAAAAAGCTTTTTTTAAAAATTTTATCGGTACTGGGGATCAAACTTATAACTGCCTGCTTGCAAGGCAGATGCATGTGCCACTGAACTAAATCCCCAGCCCCTAGAAAAAGCTTTTGATGAGATCCACACACATTCATTATATGAACCTTACAGAAAACTGGAATAGATGGTCTTAATCTCAATATGATAAAGGCCTATACAACAAACCAACAGCCAGCATCATATTAATTGGCCAAAAACTGAAGGCCTTTACCTTAAAATCAGGAACAAGACAAAAATATTCCTTATCATTGCTAATATTCAACATAATGCTGGAAGTACTAGCCAGAGCAATTAGACAAGAGAGATAAATAAAAGGGGTAAGTATAGGAAAAGAGGAAGTTAAATTATCATTATTTGCAGATGACATGATACTATACAAAGAAGAGCCCCAAAACGCCACTGAAAGACTGCTAGATATAGTAAATAAAATCAGCAATGTAACGGGATACAAAATCAAAACTCAAAAATCAATAGCATTCCTATACACTAACAACAAAATCACTGAAATAAGAGAAGTTACACCCTTCACACTAGCATCCAAAAAAATGAAATACTTAGGAATTGATCACATGAAAGAAGTAAAAATCTATACAGGGAAAATTTTAATAACCTGAAAAAGAAATTCAAGAGGATCTCACAAAATCAAAAGACATCCCTTGTTCATGGAAAGGAATAATAAATATCGTGAAAATCGTCATTCTCCGAAAACTGTTATAGAACGTCAATGTAATCCCAATGAAAACACCATCAAAATACCTTTTAGTTCTAGAGAAATCACTCCTAAAATTCATGTGGAACCAGAAGAGACCGAATATAGCAAAGACAATTCCAAGCAGCAAAGGCAGGGGCAGGAGGCATCACAATCCCTTGACTTGAAGTTATACTAAAAAGTAACAGTAGTAAAATCAACATGGTACTGGAATCAAAGCAGAGACGAAGATCGATGGAATAGATTAGAAGATACAACCACAACTACAAACACACTCAACCACCTTATCTTTGATAAAGGAGCCACGCAGGTTCACTGGAACAACGACAGTCTCTTTAATAAATGGTGCTGGAAAAACTGGCTCTCCATATGCCGAAAACTAAAACTAGACCCATGCCCATCACTAAACTAAAATCTAAATGGATCAAAGATCTGAATATTAAAACAGAAACACTAAATGTGTTGGGAGACAAAGTTAATAAAAATATTGAAGATGTAGGGGTAGGTAGACAATTTATGAACAGGAATCAAACCTCATGAGAAATACTTCCCAGAATCAGTAACTGGGATCACGTCTTATTAAACTTTCTGCTTGTCAAAAGAAATCTCCAGCATAATGAAAAGGAAACCCACAAACTGGGAAAAAAATCTTAGTGAACAGTCCCTCAGACAAAGAATTTCTGTCTAAAACATATAAAGAATTTTTAAAAATTAGACCCCCGACATTCAAAGACTCAATCCAAAAATGGGCATCTGAGATGAATACACAGTTCTCAGATGAAATACAAATGGCAAGTAGATACATGAAAAAATGTTCATCATCACTACTCATTAAAGAAATGCAAATTAAAACTACATTGAGATTCCATCTCACTCCTGAAAGAATGGCCAGAATCAAGAAAACTACCAAACAAACTACTCCAACAAATGTTGGAGAGGCTGAGGGGGAAAAGGAACTCTTCTGTACTGTTGGTGGAAGTATAGACTGTTGCAACCATTGTGGAGGTCAGCCTGGAGATTTCATAAAAAGCTGGGACTCAAAGTCCCATTTGACCCAGCTACTCCACTTTTAGGCATAATACCAGAAAAACTGAAAACATCATACCGTGATATATATGCACTCATTATAGCAGCACAATTTGTAATAGCCAGATCTTGGAAACAACCTAAGTGTCCGTGAACTGAAGAATGGACATAAAAGTTGTGGTATTTTTATACAATGGAGTACTGCTCATTTATAAAGAACAATCACATTGAGATATTTATAAATAAATGGATGCAACTTGAGACTGCATTCATAAGCAAAATAAATCATACTCAAAAGTATAAATACCGTATAGTCTCATTAGTGTAACAAATGGTGAGAGTATGTAAGACTTTATGGTAATGATGATTCCCCATTACATTGCTTTGAAGCCTTATAATGTTTTCATTCATTGGTTGGAATGGTTTTATCCTGGTTTGTTTGTTTTTATTATGTGTGATGATATGAACAGCTATTTTGAAGAAAACAAGAGATTATAATAGCCAGTGCTGATTTAATATCATCTTGCTTTGAAGTCCTACCATGCTTCCATTCTGTTTCCATTGTTTCTTTCATGTATCTTATTGGATTTTATTATGTGTGAAAGTATTAATAAATTTTCTATGGAAAATGAGATAATATAGTAGCCATTGTTTATTTTCTGTTATTTGGTTGTGAATGCCCTGTAATACTTTCATTCTCTTGAATGGTTTTATACTAATTTGTTGTGTTTGATCCAATTGTATATGAAGTTATGCTCAACTATTTCAAAGAAAGTGACATTACAGTAGCTACTGCTAAATACAGGTTGTCTTGTGGTG
This sequence comes from Cavia porcellus, assembly GCF_034190915.1. Classification (NCBI taxonomy): domain Eukaryota; kingdom Metazoa; phylum Chordata; class Mammalia; order Rodentia; family Caviidae; genus Cavia; species Cavia porcellus. The sequence continues at coordinate 4,851,880 of NW_026947493.1, forward strand.
ATATACTGCATTGCTTACATTGTTCTGATCTGTTTTGTCCTCTTTTGTCTTAATCTCTTTAAAATTAAAAAGTAAAAAAAAAAAAGAAAACAAAATGTACCACATGCTTTCGTTTGCAAACCAAACTGTCTCTAAACAAAGCATGTGTTAACCGATGTACCACTGCATTATACTGCTTACCTAGATCCTGCCTGAATGAAATCTATGTGGTGCCGTATCTACAGTGATGTATAACTACTTATTTGCTGTAATTTACCTAAAGAAAAGCATCTTTAAACTTAACTTTTTAACAATAAGGTAAATGTCCACAGACTTTTCTGTAGTACGGCAGCATCAGCTTCCTACTTTTCTACTCCAAAGTATTCATAAATCACTGTTAATTGATGGTGTTTTAAGCAAAGAAGCAGTCTATATCCATACCTCTCACCCCATTATATAATTGCTATATCCAGAGCTTGACAGCTGCAGGAAAGGATATTCATTGGTTCCTCAGATAACCACAATGAACTTCTATCACTACTATCTGGGAATGTGCAACTAATGCACACTTCCCAGCTCTGCTGAGCAAACTGCAATGTGAGATACAATAAGTAGCTGACTCAATTCCCAGTCTGTTTCATGAATGGCTCTATTGTCACTTTGTCATAAAAAGAAATTGAATTTGTGTGACATTATTTGCATTTCACAAACTACTAACTTAGGCTTTTTTTAGACATTTATAATTTGATCATTTCATGATTAATTCTAATAACCTTCCCACCCAAAAGTAGAGCTGACTGAAATACTATTTTTTGCTGCTTTTTTGCTGATTTCTGCAATTTCTTACATGTTTCTTTTGCTTTCCTGATACTTTCCTGACATGTCTTCACAATCAATAGTTCAATAATTGCATGTGCCAACTGCATGTCACAAAACTGTATGCTGAAACTTATTGAACTGATTTTAAAACCAAGAAAGCCTTTGAATACAACATCTTTCCTTTATTTTCAGTTTGAAATACTTTGTTTCATGATTAATGCTTGTCTGCTCTGGAACATTGAGACAATACAGATATTCATGAAACTCCAATGGCACACAGAGCTTCATCACCCCGAAGTGGGTGAACAGCACCGTGTGGGGACATCAGTTGTTTTCCTACACATCTATGTAATATCTTCTTAAATGTGGCTGCCATATTACTGACGAATCACATGCAACATAATAGGGTCAGGTTATATGTTTTTAAAAAATATTTAACTCCAGATGATTTAATATTTCATATTCTTTCATGATTTTTTTAATTCACTCAAGAACTATTTTATCAATCAATGACTGTAATTTGTTGGGGCTATGACTACAGTAGTATTCCTTCATGGAGAATACACAAGATTGGTTTTTTGGTAATGTCTCCATTCACTTTGTACCAGCTCACCCACTTGTTTAAGTCAGGTGATAAGAAGACATTTAAAGTAAATTTTTAATTCTTCTCCTGTATTACTTTTTTTATCTTCTTTAAGGCCATATAATTTTTTTCAATTTTCCTTTTCTTCTTTTGTTTTATATTTTTCAATTTCACTATAACTTATTTTACTTTTTATATTTTTATTGATAAAATGTTAAATGTCATGAAACTTCCTTGCAAAATGCAAAATCTATGGCTGCTTCTGTAGATTCAAATTAGTTGTACTTTCATAAAAATTTCTTGGTAGAATTTTTGGATTTGTTATTCTCAAAATGGTTAGCAACATTTTACTGAGATACTAAGCTAGAAGAAGGTTTCTGTTTTCATTTTGTTTTAAAGATGTATAGTCTATCTTGTTTCTGTATTTTCAAATTGAAAGGGGGACTTTCTTTAGGTTAAATTTTGGATATAAGTCACATTGTTCACAAAAACTATGTATAGTTCTTCACTGCTGAGGTCCAGACTGGGACGTAACTCAGTGAGATCTGGTTTCCTCCTCAGAAGATCCACTTTACAATGAAAGGTATGTAAATATTTACTTTGAATACTTACTCAGAAGTGCAATTTTGTTCACAGATAGTGTTCATACTTAAATTGACTAAATTAAACCACTATTCTGTTTTATAAAATATAGATGGTATACACTCACAGCACAGCACAAGTGTTTCCACAGACTATTACTTCTCTCCAAAGAGGTTAGTTTTTAGCTATGAAAATGCAACACCTAATGGGAGAAAGAAACCTGAAGTCTAAAGATGGCCTCATAATCCAAGTGACACAGAATCTACAGAAACCATTAAATAAATGTGTTTTTGGTAACTCTATAAGCAATGTGAACATTACTGTGTCTTATATATGTGCAAAATTGTAGAAAAGTGGAAAGACTGTAAAAGAAAGAAAAAATAATGGTCTTACTTTAGAAACAAAAGTTCTATGCAAAGTACTGATGCTCAACAGGGAGGATAGTGTCTCAAAGTCTCAAAAAGGTAACCTAAAAAGAACCTGCAAAATGGGCCAATACTGTACAAACACTCATCTAGAAATGATTGTGAAACAGAGTGTACATTAGTAATGTTACGGCACTAAAACAAGACAAGCACTTAAAAGTCTCTGAAAAAGAAAAACGATAAGTTTCTTATATAAGAAAGAAGTTTTCCCTAGTTGGGGAAAAAAAACAGTTTGGAGAAAAATCTTAATAGAACATGAATTGAGGAAATTATCAAAAGTAAATAGTTTATTATCACAGAAGCTTTCAAAAATCACAGACATGTTTTTCATTGAACTGTGAGTAATGGACATATTACTGTACTCAGCCCCATATTAGTCTACCTCATGAAGAAAAAAATAATGGATAAGCTGACAAGTAATGAAAGCAGAAGAGAAATATATCACAAGGAAAATACTAAAATATAAAACTAAGAGTAAACAAAAAGATAATAAAAATGTGTCAGAAATAAATAATACTCTAAATTAGAAGAGAAAGATGCCAAAACTCAGTAATAAAATAAGTATTTTTTCCGATATAAAGAATAAAATAGAAGACTAAAGAAACAAACAGAAAGGACAAAATGGAAAAGTAGTGTTGGAGACCACTATGAAGTAGCTCTGAGCAGGATTTAAATTTTACTAATTGGCTTTCTATGTTTACCTGTCTATGTTAGCCTGTCCTAGGCCTAGGCCTCTTGCCTGGCCACGGGAGCTGATTCATAGTAAGCAAATGTCTTTGAATCACTGGTCCTGGCTGAGGCCTGTAGTGGCCTGTGAGGCTGGAGATAAGGCCACAGCTGCGGACACTTTGGCTCCAACCCCAATTAACAAGGTAGAGACTGCAGCTGCAAAGATTACTCCCGTAGTCTCACTTCTACCATGTCTTCATGATAAGACAGTGCTACTGAATTAACTTGATTCATAACCTAGAGATGTCCTTGACCTGACTCTCAAGGTCCTGCTCATTGCCAGCACTTTCCTCAGTCTCTCTGCCCTTTGTCATTGGTCCTAATACAAGGGGACTGACCCAGGGAATCCTTTGTATTTACCCTTGAAGCCTCAACTTTAATTAAAGGGTTTTGACCCCCCTGGAGCCCTAAAAATCATGCAATATGTCTCTTTTTATTTAATCTCTGCTGTACACTTGTTTGGGAGATCGGGGATCTAGGACAGAATCTGATAATTGGGAACACTGATAAAGTTAGGAAGATAAGAAATAAAAGTTCGGAGAGAAAATGACATATATAAGATGAGCAAACAAGTACCACTGTAGGTGTAATTAGACTTGCAAATGATAAAAAACAGAACCAGAAAAAAAAAAAAAACTCAAAACCTGTAACTCAAGATACTACTTCATAAAATAACTATGTGATAATATGATATGAACTAGAGTATGAATAACTCAGTTTTCTGACTTAACTGAGACAGAAAGAGGTATAAAAATAGAAGAAATCAGGAAAAGTAGAGAAAGGTGGAAAAAATGGTACTCACTAGACTAGAAGTTATTCCCAAAAAATAATCAGTTCCAGAAAGTTTAAGTTGCAGGCTATAGAATACAGGTAGAGTTACATCTGAGCTCCAGTTTTTATTTGCTGTTTGATTTACTTAACTAGCTCAACTTCTCATCTAGAAATCAAGAAAGTGTTCTTAGTGGTGTTATGAAAATTAAAGGAAATACAAGGGACATGAAATGAGACTGAAGGAGCAGAGGAAAACTGAGGCACTAGGAAGAGTAGACGGGCAACATATACACGTAATGTGTAAATGTACAGAAAGTCACAGGGACCTCATTACTCTACAGGGTTAACTCTGAATTGGTGATAAAAAAATACATTAAGTAAATTACACAGGTAATCAGGTCAACATAGTGTCTTGGAAAGTGTTATTGTTGACATTACTAATATTATCTCAATAATATTAATAAAACATTTGCTTCCAAAAAGACCAAGTGAAATTTGAACTATATTCTTAAGGAAAATTACACTGAAACAGGGAGTGAAGAACTAGCCTCTAGGTTAACAAAAGATTACAGAACCTAGATCAATGACATCTCAGATGAATTCTAACTGAAGTTAAATGAAATAATGCCAAATTTTCTTTAACTATTCCAAAAATGTAAGAGGGAACACTTGCACATTCATTTCCTAATCCTAAATCCTGACAAAGAGCCTACAGAAAAGCTGAATATGGTGAAAATACATTTAAGAATCATCAAGAAACATTAGGAACCTAAATTCAACAGTATATTTCAAGAACCATACACCATGGTCAAATGGAATGCAAAGACGTTCCAATATATGCAAAGCAATCAATTTGGTACACTGCATCAACAGAAGGATAAAAATAACATGATAATCTTAATGCTGAAAAACTACTTCACAAAATTTAGTAGTATAGCTTCAGATAAAAATTCTCAATAAATTAAGCATAGAAAGCAATCGCTCAAAAAAATAAAGATGACATATTGTCATGGTTTATGTCTGTGGCACCCAGGCCTCATGAGTTTGCATTGTGCATTTGTGATTGGTTCATTGTCTAGTGCTTGGATTGACGGTGTCAGTGCTCCACCCACATAGGGGTGGAGCCAGAATGTAATGTAATGGCTGGAAGAAGGTGCGTCTTGCTCTTTTGCTGGTTTCTGCCTTGCTGTTTGTAGCCACCATGAACTGTGGCTCTGCCATTCCACCCTACCTTGGAGCCAACTGAATATGTACTGAAAACTCCAAAACCTGTAAGAAATAGACCTTTCCTTCCCCAACTTGGGCTTCAGGTATTTTGTCTCAGCAATGAGTAAAAAGTAACTAAGACACATATGAAAATCTCACATATTATCATCACACTGAAAGCTTTTCTTCTGAGCCCCAAAGAAGGGATGGAATCTCACTCTGGCCATTTCTATTGAAAAGGATTACTACTAAGTCCTAGTCAGAAAAATTAGACATAAAAAAGGAAAAAAATCCAAATTAAAAAGTAAAATGCAAAAATACATGTAGTCGATCTGATTATAAATGTAAGAAAGCCTAAAAGCACTCATAAAAGCTATTACAATCAATAAGTGAGTTCATTCAAGTTGCAGAAAACAACACATAACAAGTATAAAATGCTTAGGGATGAAATAGAGAAGGAAGTAAAATACTTGTACAATGAAAACTGTTAAATATTAAAGAAAAGTAAAGAAAAAAATGTAAAGATGAATAACAATAAATGGAAAGAAATTCAGTATTCATGAATTAGAATTAGTAATAATTAAAATGTTCATACTATCTAAGTAATTCACAAACCCAAGATAATCCTTATCAAATCTCAGTGACATTTTTACAGAAATAGAAAAAAGGCAGTTCTAAAAACCATATGGAACCACAGAATAAATAACCAAAGCAGTCTGACAAAGAACAGAGCTGCAGGCATCATATTCCGATTTTAAATATACTATAAAGCTACTTTGTGAAAACAGAGAAGTACTAGCATAAAAGTGGAAATATAGATCATGGAAACTGAATAAAATCCAAAAATAAATCAACACAATTATGGGCGACTGGTCTTCAATCAAACTGCCAAAAATACAAAGTGGGGAAAAGGCCATCACCTTAATAAATGATGTTATCTAACATCATGAATACAGATAAACTCCAAAGGCATTAAAAATATAAATGTAAGATCTGCATCTATAATACTTTTGGGAAAAAAAAAAACAGAGTAAAAGCTTTTTCACAGTCACCTCGGCAATAATTTCTTAAATACAATCCACAAAGTAAATGCAGGCCAGTGGGATTACATTGAATTAAAAAGTCTTCACTGTAAGTAATATGAGCAAATGCTTGCAAACCACACATGTGATAAGAAATTAATTTCCAAAACATGTAAGGAACTCCTACAACTCAAGAGTGACAAACCAAATAATGAGTTAAAATACACAAAGAAGCTGTATAGATATTTAGCTACAGAAGACATGCAAATATACAATAGACATATGAAAAAGTGCTCACTAAGTATCAAAGAAATGAAAGTCAAAACTACTATGAGGCATCACTGCACAACATGTAGGATGAGTATTACCAAAAAACCACAAAAGACAAAGTGGGCAAGGATGTGAAGAAATGGGAACCTCTGTACATTGTTGGTAGGAACATAAATTGAGGGAGCCAGTACGGACAACAGTATGGTGATTCCTCAAGCAATTAAAAATAAAAGTACCAAATGACCTACAGGCTATGATCTGCATAATCTTATCTTCCCAAAGCCTACATGCCGAAATTCCAAAACCCAAGGTGAAGATATTGAAAGTGCACATCTTTGGGAGAGAACTGCTTCCTGAGTGCAAGGTTCTCCTGAGTGGGACTGTTTTATAAAACAGACCAGAAGGAGAGCTCCCTGCCCTCCCCCACCAGGTCACAAGTAGAAGGCACTATCTATGCTATGCAAAGTGAGCCTTCACTGGATGTTGCATTGGTCAGTACCACGATCTTGAACTTCTCAGCTTCCAGAATTATGAAGAATAAATTGATTGTCTAAGTCATCCTGTTTACTGTACTCAGTTTTTAGTAACTTGAAAGGTCAAGACACCAGCCGGCGCACTTCTGCTATACATCCAAAAGACCTGAAATTAATATCTCAAAGATGTGTTTATATTTATGGAGGGACTGGGAACATGCTGTACCACATTACATAAGCCAGACACTGGACAAATACTGAATTCCACTTGCTTGGTCTGAATGGCTAGGGTCTCCCCCAATTTACATATGGAAATCCTAACCCTGAAGAGATGGTGTTGAGTGAGGCTTTGGGCTAGTGAGTAGGTCATGAGGGCAGAACCCTCATAAATGGATTAATTCCCTTATAAAAGAAAAGCTCATTTACGCCATGACCTCTAAGGATACAATGACAAGGCATCACGAAACCAAGACTGCGGGCCCTCATCAGACATCTGCTAGTTCCTCCAGACTCGGAAGGAATACATTCCTGTTTATAAGCCATCCCGATATGGTACTCTGTGACAGCATTCTCAATGGAACAACAAAGCGCTGAAACAAGGAAACCAAAGTCGTCACACTTTGAGAAACCAACACAGAATAGCAGCAGACAGGCTGGAGGAAAAGGGTGAGGCAACAAACAGTGCAGTTTCAATTGTGCAAAATGAGTAAGTCCTACAGAAGGATGGTAACACAGTGACTAAAATCAGTGATACTAAACTATAGGGCTGAAAATTCACTAGCAGGGAGAATCTTGAATGTTATTATTATAAATCATAAATAAGTGAAGACAGTGTTTGGTACCTCTAGAGGGAATGAATACCTTTACAGTACTGGTTGGGATGGTTTTTTTTCACATATGCATACTTATTTCCTAATTCATGGATGTACATACATTAAATATACACACAGTTTGTACGTCAAACACACCCCAATAAAAAGGAAATGTTTGTATTGTTGTTGCTTTTTTGAAAGAAATAATTATAGATGTCACTAGTAAACTAATCATACTATATAATTCTTGCATAGTAAAAATGATTCTTTGCTACTCTGAAAATATTTTTGTATTTTATACCTGTCCTATAATTGTACCTTAGGGCAATCGTGAACCTCAAGAATTAGTGTCAAACAGTTGAAATTTGATTTTAAAGTAATTCACATAGCATAAGTAAAATGTCAATGGAATAGATTCTATTTTAAAGATATGAACCTCTAGATTCATATTAAAACATTTTCTTAACCCATTCAAGTCACAATTTGTTCCTTCTAAGCTAGGTGTACTGGATATTTTTATTTCATTTTTAAAAAGGGTAGAATTAAACAGAACAAAAATCATAAGAAACAGATTTCATGCCAAGACAATTGGAGATCTCCACTGTTTATCATACTGTCTCTTGGGTATATTGGGTATTTAATAGTGGCCTCTCACACACTTATACTCAGTATTTACAGACCTTCAGAAGTTTGCTTGGGATTTTTTGCATATTTTCATTATTAGCTACTAGATTGATTTATCATACTGTGACTGTATCTTGATATTAAAAATCATTTTATTGTGATACTTATTTTTGCAACCAGCACATTATAGAGATTCACATTTTAAATGCATGTCACATGATTACACAAATATCTACTCACATCGATGGCTATTCATCAAAAATAAAATTTAAAGTTATATAGTATTTTTCCCTTAAATTAGGGTAGTTATACATTTTAAAATTTTGTAAAATAAGTTACTTAATTCCTACTCCTTTGAAAGACAGTATATATGTTCAGGAAGCTTATGATATACATCAGTTAACCCATTGTTCTGATTAATGGAAGTAAGGACTGTTTACTTTCACTATTTCACTAAATGTTACTAAATAATGGCTGTCTAGGTAAACGAATAAGTATAAAAGCCAGAGGCCAGTGAAAGAAAATTGGCCTATATGACATGGGTCTAAGGGTCACTAGTAATTAGATTTGGGATAAATCTTCCAGATAAGACACCTCACCCTAATATGTACAGGAAGGCAATGTGTACAGGAAGAAGAGTAGAGAAGGGATCCTGTCTAGATTATTTTTCTCTCCTTGCTGAGACAAAATACCTGATGCCCCACAATTAGGAAAGGTTTATTTAGTTTACAGGTTTTGGAGGTTTCAGTCCATACTCAGCTGCCTCCAAGGCAGGGTGGTGTGGCTGAAGAGCAACCAGTCATAGCGGCAGCAAGCCACAACAGCGGACAGGGTAAAAACCCGGAAAGCATGCCCCCTACCCTTATACTGCCGGCTCTATTCCTAGGCGCTCACACCAGTGAAAGAAAATTGGCCTATACAACATGGCTCTAAGGGTCACTAGTAATTAGATTTGGGATAAATCTTCCAGATAAGACAACTCACCCTAATATTTACAGGAAGGCAATGTGTACAGGAAGAAGAGTAGAGAAGGGATCCTGTCTTGATCTTAGCCACACCACCCTGCTTTGTCTTGAGAGCTGGACAACAAACCAATCACAAACGCTAGACTCAGCTCCTCTAGAAAGGCCCACCTCATATGACACGAGGCTTTGGGGGCACATTCACACAAACCATAACAGATTGTAAATAAGTGGACATAGGGACAACGTTGAGTGTGTGTGTGTGTGTGTGTGTGTGTGTGTGTGTGTGTGTGTGTGACAAAAAGGCAGAGACAATGAAAGAAAAAGAAAGGAAAACTTTGGAATAATCATCTGATCACATCTGTTTCACCGTATGATATTTGTGTTGGTTTAATTTTTATTTCATTTTTTCTCAGCATTTAACCCTGTTTGCCCTACATTTCTCATATTAACATCACTTTAACAAATAAATCACACAATCCCGTTTGTCAAAATAATATATGAAAAAATACTGAACATGTGTGAAACTACTGGTGCCTAATTGCTTTATGAAGGGTGAAATGCATGCTCTTCCAATTATAATGCATGCTTGTAATTAAAATTAAAACAAAGGAGAATATAAACTTTATGAAAACTAGGGTTTTCTAATTCTGGGGAAACTGTAAGGAATCAAGATATATTTAATTATTAAAAAGATTTTGAAAGCAATTTTAAAGCCATTTATTTGTATACAAACTAAAATTTTGGAACAATGTTAAAGGAAGAACATGAAATTGGTCTGGGGAGAAAACAAGTTTTGGTCAATGAAATACAAATGACCTGTATATATTACAACAGGGAAAAAAGCCAGTATTCAATATTTTGTAATTTATGCTCACTTAAAAATATCAATAAAAAACTTGTATAAAATGAAACATTTATAGGCATTAAAAATTCTGTTAACTACAATACAAATGCTGCTTAATGGTCTCGCAATTAGAATTCTTTGTTCTACATGGAACATAAACAAGCTATAGTTACATAATATAACAAAGGGTTTACTCCTCTTGTCCCACCCTCATACTACTACATTTCATTTTTAATTAATTAAATTTATTGGTAAATTTTAGATATAATGATCACATTTATCATAGGGAATTTGTACCTGTACATGATATATCTTGATTCCTTTTCCCCCATTCCCCTACCCTCCCTTCAAACCCCTTCCCCTCCTTATTTACAAAAGATTTGTTTCCATTCCCCATTTCATTTCTAAGTAAAAATGCTTCATCGTCTTTCTATTTTTGTAGAACCAAATCTTTAATAATCAAGGTGAAGAGAAGGCAAGCCTATAGCCTAATAGAAAAACATTTCGCATGTGAAATTCCAGAGATCACTATAATACAGTACAGTAAGTGTTAAAGCTTATATCTAGATGTCCCCCAAAGTCTCACAAAATAATAGGTGAGGATTTTCAGAGGTGGCTGGGCCTATAGTGAGTGATGCTGTGAATAAGAATGTGATGCTGGGATTTATTTCAGATGCACATACATTTACAAATTTTATGTTCAAAAACTGTATGAACAAACATCAGTGGTAACATGGCCAGTTTGGTTTTGGTTTTTGCTTTCTCCCTCACAACTCTATGAGATCAGTAACATCCCACTTTTCAAATACAGCAACTGTTCAGAGAACTAATCTAATATATATTACGAACATTTGAGGGGAAAACACTGGAAGGAAAAGGACTTCAAAAACTTGTGAATTCAAAAAGTAATCTCAACAGGAACCAGCTTCACTTATAATACTTAGAAATTTGTCCTCACATAAAGTATTTTGCAGGATGGGACATTGAAATTTTATGCTTTGCCTTGATTACCTCCAAGAAGCTTGTCACTAAGAGTGTCTTCACTAGCTCAGACAGAGATTTCTTATATTGTTCTTATTCTTTTCACTATATTTGACTTTTCTTTGTTGAATCATGCAGCAACATTCTTTCTTTATTTTATGCATGCTTTTATTATTAGGTGCCTCAAACCTACCTCAGAAATAGGTTATAAAATGTCACTTTGTCTTGTTTAAAACTATGTGTTATTCTGCACTGATAGTAATCAATCTAACAACTTTTTAATGCAAAGTATGTTTAAATTATGCTTTTGGTTTGTAGTTAAATCTAGGTGCTAAATAGATCATTGTCACTTTATAGATATTTGATCTCAAGCAAGTTAACTAGCCTCCATTTTCCAATTTTTTAAAAGTTAAGCTATCAAATGTTGACCTCATGAAGTGTAGAATTTTGTGCAGAACTCTGACAATAATTATCACACAGCATCGGTATTAAGATGCCTCACTATCTGTCTCCCTCTAGTTTTTCATCTCTGAGCAGAAAGTCCATTTCACCCCTCTTTAGAGCCTCTGCCTCTAGCCAAGCAACTGAAAGGGAAGACTTTAAGGATACTAAGACCTAAAAATCTGTTTTCATCATGTAAAAATGAAACGCATAATTTCTGACAAAACAAGGCTACATGGCGAGACAATAAATAATTATGTCCGCCTGCAAGACACATTGTCATGAATACTGGATCTGTCAGACTCAAGGTTAGGAGGTTATGGTGCAGTGTGGGATGGCCAGCCTCTTAGAGATTTCAATGTTTCAAATAGGCCTCTGGGCACATGTGCCATAGGTTCACTGCCACTAGTCTAGTGGGTACTGAACTAATTCGCAAAGTAGAGAAGGGTTGGAAAGTTGTTCCCAAACACCAAATAATGTTTTCCTTTTCAATGGTGGCATGAAAAACCATCAGATACATTAACAATAAATCAGTACTAAAGAGTCAGTAAATAGTGAGAAAATTACACAAGTAATTTTTATTTGATGACTGAAATAGAAATGATATAAAAATTATCCAACCATGTTTTCACCAAGATTAACAACATCTTAAGAAATTATTTTAACTACCACTAGTTCATTTCAATGGGCTGAACCTATTAAAACGGTGAAATTATCTGACATTTTTCCTGTCCACTTCTCCTGCCTGCCTGTCCATATTACGACTATTTTGAGGGTCAGTTCACAATGCCGCTTCCCCACAGAGCTGTACAATGCAACTCACAGAAGTCTGATTCCTTCCAAGTTCCTCTCTCTTTATTCTTATACTACATTTTTGGATTATATTTCGTCTCAGTCATGAAGCTGTATTTCAACTTTCTAGCCTTGGATACCTCACTCAAGCTTTCTGGGCTTCAGCTGTTACTTCACATCTATTCTAAAGTGAGAATCAATTTAAAAAGGGCATGCTACTATATCCTTAAGAATACATACATCCAGCACTAACAATGTGTCTGCCACTCATTAGTCCTGTGACATTTGGCAACCAGAAAGATGACAGCTCTTCCTTCCTGAGTGTTTTCTATGTGGTTTATAATGCTCTAATTCACACACTTACATGAGAATCCATTTACTCAAGTTTTGTGTATCATATTGCTTACTCACAAACTCATCCTCAAAACTTTATTACAAGGTACTTAGAACAGTACCTGCTATATCACATCAATATGTAAATGTTAATTATTTTATTTACTTTTGAGAGGTAGACATAAAAATTCATTGACATATTTTGCATCAAGAAAATCAAAGATCATGACAGCCAACACTTCTGTATTTCACATATTTACAAGTTATCTTTAGGAAACTGTTAATAACTAATAGAATTGTCTACATCATCAGACATAATATAATAAACATAGCATTACATAGCAATTTTAATAAAAACACAACATTGGAGACATCATAGAACTTCAAAAGCAGTTAATAATCAAACCAGAATGGGTATCTTATTACATCTTGTCATCTTCAGAATAGTTGCCTCTACTCTTAGACTTGATACTATCAAGCATACCAAATTCCAATAAACTTAGTCAAGACAAAACAGCAGTCTAACAAACCAGCTTCAAATAAGATCAATCATAGTAAGACAATGTAAGTAATACAGGGCTTCAGTTTAAGTTAATGGGAAATTAAGGATAGTTACCGTAGTATCGCCTGCTATTTTGGGGATAACTTCTGTGCCCTCAGATCTAGTAGGAATAGACAGATCGGAACAAAATAAAATCAAAGTAAACAGAGCGATAAGACTAATGTGGCTTTTAAATATTGATACACTATTAACAATGTCCTCTGCCTTCCTTTTTTAAGCTATTCCTTATCTTTCCCTTTCTCAGGATGCTATGTATATTTTGAGTCCTACTAGCTTCCCTAGTTTTTAGATTAGGGGGGCAACATGTTGTCTACCTGAGTGGTGCTGAACCTTTTTATCCCTGAGCTTGATCTTGGGCTGTATTCCTTTACTTACTAATGCCACAGGGTTTCCTTCTTTCTAACTGTGTTTTCCACTGCACAAAAGTGTCACAACTTTCCAACCTATCTGCAGCTGCTGGACGAGTTGTCCTTATTTCTCTCTGGTTTCCTGTCACATAGAGCATCATTTTCTCATCTTTGACTTTCACTTTGTTAACTCTCTTTCAGGTTGAGTATATTTCCTATTCAGAGTATCTCAATGGATCCTGCCTCCTAGTCTACTCTGCCTGTGTTTCTTTTTGTTAGTGTATCAAGGCTATATATATATTAGAGATTATAGCCAGTCTTCTCTGCCTCATCTCTGCTATTCTATTTTTCTGCTATGATTTGTTCACTTTTGTCTTCATTCCAATGTCTGCCCCATTTACTGATGCCTCTCTGCCACTGTTACTGGAATCTTGGTATTTTTTTCTCTCTCTAGAATGTTCTTCAGTATTTTTGTAGGGTTGGATTGGTGGCTATGAACTCCCACAGTTCCTCCTTGTCTTGGAAACATGTTGTTTCTCCATTAATTTTGAGAGAGAGTTTTTCAGGGTACATCAATCTGGGCTGGAGATTATTTTCTTTCAGGGCTTGGACTACTTCCCCTGGGCTCTTTTTGATTTGATAGCTTGTGTTGAGAAGTCTGTCATTATTTTGATGAATTTTCCTTTATACATGATCTGCTTCTTTTCTCTGACTGCTTTTCATATTCTGTTCTTGTGGTGGATTTCTGGGATCTTGATTATTATATGTCTGGGTGTAGATGTGTTTTGGTTGTAGGTGGCTGGAGTTCTGTATGCCTCTTTTATCTGGATATCACTTCTTTGTCCTATGCTTGGGAAGTTTTCCTTATTTCTGTGAATAGCCTTTGCAGTTTATTTGTGGTTACTCCTGCTTCTTCGCTCACATTTTTATTCTTAAGTTATAAATCCTCTTGTCATCTTCTGGCCTTTGAATTGTTACTTCCTGATTTCTTGTTATTTTGAAAAGGTCTTTTCTTTCTGGATCAAATGTTCCAAATCTAGCTTCAAGTTTTGAAAGGCTAACTTTAGTTTCTATCAAGGCATTTTGCCAGCTTTCAATGGAGTTTTTAATTTTCTGGTAACCTCTTTGGATCTGTTTCATGTATTCTAGATTTTGTTTATATTCTTCACCAAAGGTTTCTCTTCCTTTTTTGGGTTCCTCCATTCTTCCATCTGTGTCTTCTTGAGAGGGGCTTAGCATTTCTTTCATTAATCTTTTTATATCTTGCCTCACTTGGATCAGAATTTCAGTTTTAAATTTATCTGTGAGGTCACGAAGGTATTTTTTTGTGTCCGCTGATGTTTTGGCCAATATTTCATGATTGCTGTACTGGATCTCTTCTATATTTACCTCTCCTGGGCTTATTTTCCCAGGTCAGTGGCTGTAGGTTTTTTCTTATTTTTTTTCTCTTGTCATGTTTCTGGTTTCTTTCAGACAGATGTATGGTGGAGGTCTCAGGCCCTCTCTGTATTGCTTACAGTTTTTCTGAAGTGTGCTGGCAGGGGGCTTGCTGCCCTCTCCAGTTTGCTGTTATCTGAGGTGCACGCAAGGACTGTGGGCTAACCCCTCCTCTCTGAACCAGTCAATTGGCAAGAGCCTTCAGCAACTAAGCCTGTGCTTTGCAGACATAACAGAGTCAGGACAGTTTTGTCCTTGGCTATCAGGTCCCAACCAGGGGCGTGACTCAGTCCAAGCTGATCCCACCAGTTCTCTCCTGAGCAGGGGCCACTGACTGATGCAACTGCAGCTCCACACTCAGGCCTTGTTCTGCCCCACTCCAGGACGTCTTCTAGCTGGCCACACCTGCCACGGGATCCAATTTCCAGCACTCATCCGGAATTAATGCAGCTCTCCACCTTGGATCCACTCCATGCTGCGCCATGTCCTCCTGCCAAGGGCCCGGGACTCACCAACTCCCATTATCGGTAGCTTCAGCGTGATCTTGATATGTCTGACTCCACAGTGTGCCCAGCACAGTGCGGGACCAGTCTCAGTGAGCATGTCTGGTCCAGACCTCCACCTGGGTTTTTCCTTCCTCTTCCTATTTTTTTTTCCTTCAGTTTCCTCCTGGGGTTGCGAGAATCCCTCTCACTTTGTCTGGCCCTCTCCATGTTGTTAAATTCCAGCATCTGAGCTGTTTTTCCCAGAGAGACTCTCCACCCAGCTACCTATCAAGCTGCCATCTTCTTGTCTTCCCCCTGTTCTGATTTTTAACATTGAGTAACATCACCATAATCAATATACATCATGTGTTCCTTTGTTTTGGTTATATGGGGTGTTTATGTTGGTGCTAACACTTACAATAAGGTGCTCCTCTACATTATGGGGTGCAGCAATTGAAAAGAATCAATTACACAGTAGGACCTTAAGACACACACTACAGATAGTTGAGGCTAGTGGAATTGAAAGATCAAATATTAACCTGAAAGGTGAAGATGACAAAGTGAAAAAGCAAAATACCATCTAAAACATCTAGTCCATCAGGCACAAGTTAGGAGACATGTAGAGGACTTTAAATAGAGGACTTTAAAAATCACATACCCGAAATCTCTGAAAAGATAGCAAGTGAAATAAAAAAAAAAATCCATGAGGCTGTAGAGGAAATCAAATTAGAGGTAATCTCCCATGTAAAGACAGAAATAACAATCTTAGTAAAGGAGTTACTCAGTGCAGCGAGAGAAGAAATAGGTATGGGGCTGGGGATTTAGCTCAGCAGCATAAGCACCTGCCTTGCAAGCAGGTGGTTGTAAGTTCGATCCCTGGTACCAATTAAAAAAAAACAGTACAGAAATATGGGAAACTGATTGAAAGCTTGAATGAACAATATAGAAAACAAGCAGAATCCATGAAACAAATTCAAAGACATATCCAAGAAACAAAACAATCGATTGAAAACTGGCAAAACTGTTTAAATGAAGTTGAGGATAGAATTTCAGACCTTGAGGACAGTATCACAATTAGCAATCATGAAAGGACAGAACTTTTAAAAATACAAAGCCGCATGAAATGACATACAGCAGCTTCAAGATGATGCCAAGAGAAACAATATGAGACTAAAAGACCATTGTTGACTTCTCTACTGTCTGCTATTGAAGACCTAAAATGCCTTTATTACCCTGTTCTGATCAGCCTAGTAGTATTTTGTTCAGCATGAATTCACTGTGTGTGAAGATATGGACAACTATTTGGAAGAAAACAAGAGACAATATGATAGATAGTGAAGATCTCCAGTGGTCTTGCTTTGAAATTGTTTCTTAAATTGTTTTCCTATGATCTGTTTTGTTCTATTTTGTTTTGTTTAATTTTATCCTCTTTAAAATAAAAAAAAAAACAATAAAATATTCCCCCAAAAAAGACAAATAGGCATCAGAATAGATGGAGGAGTCAACAGAAATGATATTGGTAAACTATTCACAAAAGTAATAGCAGAAAATTTCCCAAACATGGGGAAAAATCTGACTATGCGGATTAGTGAGGCATACAAAATGTCAGTCACAACCAACACAAATCTATACCCAAACATATAATGTCTAAGATCCCAGATATTCAGCATAAGAACCAGAATACTAAAAGCTGTTAGAGAAAAATACAACTCAGCTATCAAGCAAAGACCATTATAGAAGCACAGGAGAATTTTAAGCCCAAACCCAAAAGTCAAAACAAGCTTAGAGTGAGGTGTTTCAAACCCTGAAAGACAACAACTTTGAACCCAGACTGATGTCCCCGGAAAAACTTTCTTTCAAAGTTAATGGAGAAACAAGATAGTTCCATGACAAAGAACGACTGAAGAAATTTATGTCCACAAATCCAACCACAGAAAGAGTACTGAAATACATACTAGAGAGAAAAATGACCACAATCTCCAGAACAACAACAGAAAGATACCATCAGGAAGGACAAGCAATTAAAGAAGGAGGGAGGGGTAAGCAGAACTGGAGCATAACATAGCAAAGTTGAGCCAGTACATATCAGTTATATCCATAAATGTAAATGGCATCTACTCACCTATCAAAAGATACAGGTTGACACAATGGATCAAGAAACAGGATCCCAAAATATGCTATATACAAGAAACACATACGACTCAAAAGAAAACTCATAGATTAAAAGTCAAAGGATGGAAAACAATATTCCATAAAACAGAAACCCAGAAAAATCAGGAATACCTATTTGTTTGTGGATAATGTGAACTTCAAATCTAAAATGATTAAAAGAGTAAAGAAGGCCAATGCATACTTATTAGTGGAAAAATATAAGAAGAGCCAATAATTATAAATATATGTGCACAAAACACAGGAGCACACAACTGTATAAGATAAATCCCATGGGCATGAAAAACCAAATACACAAGAACACAATTATAACAGGTGGTCTTTAACGTCACTGTACAAAGAGGTTGATCAACTAGACAAAAAGTCAGCAAAGAAATAATAGAGCTGAATCATACCTGTGAACAAATGGACTTAGTAGATGTTTTACAGAGTGTTCCAGCCAATCACATCAGAATATACATTCTTGTCAACTACACATGGAACATTCTCCAAAATATATCATATATTAACCCATAAAACATTCTTAAATAAATGTAAAGAGATTGATATTATCTCATGTGTATTATCTAACCATAGAACACTGAAACTGGAAATTAATGGCAAAAGAAATTGCAAAACCTGCATAAATACATGGAAATTAAATAACAACCTTCTGAACAACCAGTGGGTTGCAGATGAAGTTAAAGAAGAAATGAAGCAGTACCTACAATAAAGTCTGGCAGAAAAGAAGACTGTGTGGCTTCGTGACTGGGACACAAAAGACACCCTAGTGTTTGGTGGTTCTCCCTTTGATTACAAGTCTAGAAAAAAGTGAGCTGTCGGGTCCTGGACACACTGGACGGGCCCCGGAAATGCACTGTGTTGGGAGGAACCAAGGTCTTCCGCTAACACAGGACAGGGTGCTACTAATTAAAACTTTCCAATGACTGCAACTTCCTCAGAGATCCTGATCCAAAACCAGGAATCCAATCTTTTCCTAAATTGCATGCCTACAGAAACTGTGACAAACATAAATATCTGTCATTTAACGCTGTTCTGTCTTGAGTTTATTACACAGCAGTAATTAGCAAATTGTGATGTGTGATAACATTTTGAAGACTTTTTTATTATTTGATCTGATTCATATTTTCAATATCTTATTCTAACACTTTTATCTAGAAAGGCGAGAAGGGAGGCAGAAAGACCAGTTGTAAAGACAGACATACTAAGCCAGGAAAGAAAAGATGAGGATGTCAAGTCATAGGACAAGGGCTAAAAACTGTTTGGTTGCTTAGACAGTAGAGGCTTCTAGTGCACTGGATTAGAAGTCTTAGGAAGAGGGAGGAATCAAAAATGACTCCCAGGTTTTTTGCTTGAGCAAGCAGATGCCTAGCAGTAGCATTTATAGACATGAAAATAACAGAAGATCAGGTTTAGCAGGGAAAAGAATGAGTCTTGCTTCCACTGTATTTTAGGTGGTATCTAAGAGAAGATACACGGTAAGAAGATAAATGTATAATTCTCAAGCCTAGGGAAAAGGCTGGAGTTTGTTATATAAATTGTGAAGGGATCAGCACATGCTCAAGTTCATAAGAATAGGATGGGATAAGAATATTTGCTTCCAAGGAGTGAGCCCGTGATACTCTAACATGGAGAAATGAGAAAGAGACCAAGAATTAAGCAGAAGCAGATGAAGTAACAAGGGGAAGTAGTGAAGGAGGTTTAAAGTAGGAAAAAGTACATCACCAAACGCAAGAGAAGGAAAGACCTTAAAAACAAGAAAGAAATAAGCTGGCTTAATCTACCAAGAAGTTTAAATGTAAACTAAATGTAGACTTTGTAAAATGAAGTTTACTGGTTATCTTCTCAAGAACAGTTAAGTGGATTTACAAACAGATGGAAGAAGGACATATTTAGAATAGAGACAAAAAGGGGGCACCTGCTGTTTGCTTATTGCTTCTTGCCTCTTACCTACCATGAACTCTCTCTCCTTTATTTAATGAGTAAGTGGCAAAACAGTGACACAGGCTTGCTTCTCCATGGCCTAAAGATTAAGTTCTTCATTTGCTTCCTGTCACTAAAAACTGAACTGTGTTCCACCTACGTCTCCTCCTACATTTGTACCCTGCTTCTTGAAATCTTGAAGTTAGTACACTGTGTCCTCTGCTCACAAGTCATTGAGCAAACATGCACCTTCAAAATCTGGGCACTGGCAGCAACCTTTCCTCCCTCCTCTGAGTGACAGACACAGTTCTTTTTTAGGCAGACTCATTTTAGACATTCATGTAACATAGTTACTCATTTCAGGTTACATTTATCACTATATAATGTGATGTTTACAAGTTTTCCCTCACTGACTTCCTTGCAGTCCTATGACTAGCTTGAAGCCATACGGCTGACATTTTTGAAGCCATAGAGAATATCGTATTTATCATTTTTCATTCTCAGTACTCATTACAAAATGGATGAGTTAAAATATAACTTCAAAGTCAAACCTACCAAATCCAGCTTGCTGAATGTTTCTCTAAAATAATGTCTAGCTTTTAATACAAAAAATTCATAAAATAATGTGCCTTTGGCATAAAGATTTAGATGTTGTTTCCATAGACATATTCACATGTATTTCTATAAAATCAGTACTGCATTTAAAATTCATATGCATTTCCAGAAAAGGTGATATATTTTTATAGTATTTGGACTATCTTTTGTGCATTTCTGGATTGGTTTTCATCTCATGTACATACATGTCTTAAAAGGCATATGGGAAAGGAAAGTGGCCTATAAGAGGAGTCACATGCATTCAAAGCAAAATGCTTTCATATTTCATTGTTTAGTGATCAGAAATTAGCATTTTAAGCAAAAACCCTAATATAATCTCTTTTTATACACAGATTGACATTTAAGTCTAATTTTGCTTGCATTTTAGAAAATTGGTTTGAAAGTTTCAAATTAACTAGTAATGAACTGTAATTTTTGTTTTTAAACATTCAAAATAAGCAGAAAGCATTTTTATTCCATATATTTGATGCTAAAAGTAAATTACTATCTTAGGAAATCTATACTCATTAAATTATACCTGATTTTCTTACATATGTATTCGCCTGCATTTATTTCCCCAGAGTGAATACAATATATGTCCTACATTTGTGGAGAAAAGTAAGATTTTACTGTTACCAAGTATATCTTGTAAAATACTCTCTTAATAAAAATAAAATAACATTTAAAATCATCAACTCAAATTCTGTTGGCTTGGTTTAAATTAAATTTTTTTCTGAGCCTAGTAACTCAGATTATATAAAACAACACTTATTCATCATTTAGATTAAATTGGCAAAAAACCTACAATCAGATGTGCTTAAATTTGTAATAATTTATATTCAAGATGTTCAGAAGCCTAATTACATTATGCATCTTGTGTTAAAAGTCAAGATTTCTGATTGCATAAAAGTAAGCCATATTCATTGGAAATAAAAATCTTTAGTATATCAATAAAGCTGTTACTGAAGTAGAGCCAAATGTAGTAAGCTGCTTCATATGCAGCATGATCCAGGGCATAACTTCTTCACTAAATACTTTGCCTGGCTCAGCACAGAATGCAGAGAGTAGGCCCAGCTTTAAATGCTAGCTATCTGCTGATCACTTGTGGCAAGCATCATAATCAATTTTTTTGGTTTATACCACTCCTAAATTCTTAGCTATGTAATTAAAGCCAAAATTATCTAGGGTGAAATGGGAAGTTTATTAAATACTGTATGTCTACAATATTTAAGAAAGGCTATTTAATTTTTATGTATTTGGAGAGAGTACATAGCCACGACTTTTAAATTCAGACTAATCCAAAAAGACATACTCATTTATACCATCCTCAAAGATGGCAAAATGTGGGGGCAGATATCTGGAATCCCTGCACTTGGCAGGCAGAGGCCATGAGGTTAAGGCCAGTCTGAACTACACAGACAGACACTGTCTCAAAAACACAAAAATGTAAAAGGTGGGGTGGGGGAGAGAAATAGACTTTGTATAAAACAAAGAAACCACATCTTTTCCTACCTGTTACAAAGTTTTCATAATTAGATATAATACAATTTAAAGGGTTGGTGGTCCAGGTCATCTGTTTTCTACAGTAAAGGCTAGCCCTACCACCTTACTCAGAGAAAGGAAAGACTCTCAAGTGAATCCTCCTGAGTAGACCTCTAGGAGCAGCATAAGACATACAGAAGCTGTATCCTCAACATTCTGAGGAACTGTCACACCTTGCTCGTTGCAAAGTAAAGGTATTATAGTTCAGGAGCAAGTGCTAGCCTTGTAATTTTCTTACATTCTACTGCTTATTATCATTTTTGTCTAAGCTACCCCAGTGTGTCTGAAATGGTATCTCTCTGAGAATGTGACTTGCATTTTTAATAAGCAGGAGTGCTGAGTACCTCGTACTGTCATTATTGATAATTTTCACATCTTTTCTGGAGGAATATCCATGAAAGTCTGTAGTCCATTTTTATTTGGATTATTTTTTACACTACTACATCATAAAATTATCTATGTCTTTGAATGTAAAATTCTAATGAGAAAAATTATTGTCAAGTATTCTTTTCCTATTCTGTGTTCTCTTTTTCAATAGCATGGTATTATACATAAAAGTTTAAATTTTGAAATAAACCAACATAGCAAGTTTCCCTATTCACATTTCACTTTTTCTTCCCTCTCCTGGCACCCTGAGCTACTTTACCACTGAGCTACATACCCAGTCCTTTTTGACATATTTTATGTTTTATTTTGAGACATGGAATCATTAAATTACTCAAACAAACCTCAAACTTGTGCTCCTCCTTCCTCTGCCTCCAGAATAGCCAGGATGACAGGCATGGGTCCCCTTTATGTAGCTTGGCACTTAACTTTTATGTCATGCCATTGAAATCACTGCCTAAGTAACAGTCACAAAGATATCTACTCCTCTTTGTCCTTCCCAAGTTTTCTAATTTTACTCCTTACAGAAGAAATTGGGTTAAGTGGTTGTGCAGGCCAGGACACAGGAGTCTAACTTCATCCTTCTGCATGTGGATATGGAATTGTCCCATCATACTTTTCAGAAATAAAGATTTCTGACATTTCATGGACTTGGGACCCAGGTAAATAATTCAAAAAGAGCAAAATAGAAAATCCTGGCAAAGACATCGAGAAAAGGGTAAAGATGACAATGGGAATGTTAGGGAAAACTCTAGGAAAAAGGAGGTTCTTCAGAACTTTAAAGACAGATATATCATAGGATCCAGTAATCTCACCACATCAAAAGGAAATGACACCAGTAACCATGCTACCTTCTCTACCCCCAAGTCCACTGCAGCACTAGTCATGCTGGGAGTCATGTGCTGGGAACAACCGGCATGCCCATCAGAGATAAAACAAGCAGACAAAAACGAGGCCCAGACTCACAGAATGGTGTTCAGCCAGGAAAAGGGCCCTGGCATCCATGTACTATGGATGGGCTTGAGATCCTCGTGTTAAGTTAAATGTCAGGCACGAGGAGACAGCAGTGAATGATTTCATGCCTATAGAGTCTGAAACAGTTTATCTAAAAAGCTGAGAGGAGAATGGTGGTTACGAGAGACACAGTCTCAAGGGTGGGTACTGATCAAGAGGCACTATGTCACACTCACACAGAAGCAAGTTCTGTTGTAGTATTATTGCATAGTAGAGTGCCTACACGTAAAAGATAATATACTGCCCATTTTAAATGCTACCAGAAAAAATATAATTGTAAAACAGGTTCTTGCAATGCAATTCATACTGGCCTCAAATTCAGAGATCCTCCTGCCTCAGCCTCCCAAGCAGTGGGATTTCAGATATGCACCAGCTATAAGAATTTTTAATGTCTTCACCATAAAGAAATGATGGTATTATAAATGAAATTATTTTCAGATACATTAACATGGGTCACAAAAATACAGTCTCTATTTGTGTGATCTTGTATCCCACAGCCTTGCCAAACTGATTTATTATTTCTAATGTTCTTGTGTGTATTCTTCAGGACTCTGACTGTCAATTACATTTGTTATGTGTGTTCTCTGAGCAATCTACCTTAATTGTTTCTCAGTGCAGTAGGACACTATCATTAGCTTTTTTTTTCACATCATCAAAGGTTTTAATGTATAAATTCAAATAGTTATCCTTGTTACATCAAAAAAAAACCCTCTCACTTAGAAAAATAAAAAATTTGTTATAAAACATAGCTGAATTTTTTTTATTCTATAGGAAATTTAACGCTGTGAAATAATAACAGCACTCTGAGAATCTTCTCTGAGCTAAAACATAAATACAAAATCTGTGAGCACTGGGCACTCAATAAACCTTCAGTAAATAAATGTAAAAATAAATGATGTGCATAAAATACATGAAGTGTGCAAAGTCCAACTGAGAAAAGTTCATGAATTCTCACCCTCGCTGGAAAGTCTCTGTGGGGAGAAGGCAACACAGCACAGATTTTTGGCACAGGCTGGACAGTAAGACACTGAGCCCAATTTCATATAAATCAATAAAGAAGGAACAGGACTAAATTGTAGGGGATGAGTTTTTAAAGATGCAATAAAACAGAAGCACTGCTTTGTAAGCACTGAGTTGCTTGTGTCTACCTATATTAAAAACAACAAAATTAGCACCTGATATGGATACTAGAAAGTGATTTTTCCATTCCCTTTAGGATCTAAAATCTTATAAAAATATTATCTAATGAAAACTAAATTATACTTTTAGAAAAAAGAATCTGGAAAGTCCTTGTCTACACTAGATTGTTACATTTTAGAGTCTGGGTAGGAGCACATAATGAAAGCCACACTACCATAAATCTAAGTATTTAATTCAAAAAGATGCTGGCAAACAGTTACATTTGTTCAGTTGTCTACCATGAGAATCAGACCTTTCTAACACTGGTGCCTGTTTGCTTACTTCCTAGCATGAATACTTGGTGAACAGTGGGATAGGATTCTGACGTCTAGAACTCTCCCAAGTACTGTGTCACAGCAGCGTGGACTCTAAGAAGCAGGCTCGCTCTCAGAGGACTCCACAAGGCCACACTCATGTGCGTGTTGACACCCAACCTCTCCTGGAAGCCATGCCTAGGGCATACACAACCGTGGTGGGGTTCATCCTTAGGAAGATAGACAGGCCATGGTCCTGAGGCTCCTCACAACACCCAAAGCCTATACACCCATTAAACGGCAGTCAGATCTGATCTCAGGAAGATGGCCCAGAGGAACTGGACTAAAGGCCCAGAGCTGGGTATGAGGCCAAATTCGCAGGGATTTGGAGTTTCAGGTGCTCAGCATATATTCTGAGAGTAGCAAGGGACACTGGGTCTATAATGAATAATCCTAATTTCATATAAATAAATGGAGAAAAATGTTGGAATCCTTAACCCATGCAGAGGGTATAGCCAGAGAGAATTATTAGGGGTTCCCATAAAATCAAGCACACAGAGCTAGCTTCTCTAGCTCAAGTCTAAAAAGGACAGTATTTATGTTGGTCATTTTATTACTAACTTTGTTCTCCAGCATTTTTTTTTTGTCTTTTTCCTTTTATCAGTACCAGGAATCGAACTCACGACTGCCTGCTTGCAAGGCAGGTGCTTATGCCGCTGAGCTAAACCCCCAGCCTCTGTTCTCCAGCATTTTACTAGCAATGTGAAAATCACACTAACAACCATGGTTGTCAACTATTTACATCATTAGTCTTACAGAAAAGTTTCAGAAAGGACTTAGAACATGAAGACCTTCCTTCTAAAGGAGGAATTAATAAATGAATTTGCCACATGTAAATTATTTCAAGGACATTTAGATCCATTAGCAAATTTAACAGTCTTATATTTCCCTAAAATTCCATCACAACCTGAGACAAATATAATGACGATATGTACTGATTTAAGTAATATCAAGTTAAAACTTGCAAAATCCATTTTGAACATAGGTCAAACAGAATTTCTGAGAATCTATATTTGACTGAAGAAAAATTGTGCTTATAATCAAATCCGCATGAATTCTAACTGGTATCGCCCATAACACATCACCAATCATTTATGAAAAGTGTCCCTTAAAATTACTCTAAGAATATCACTGCTAAGGATAATGGCTCCCGAAGGAGTTTACCACCCTGTAGAATACATCTTTGCCAATTCAAGTATTTTTCAAACTAAACACTAAAAATCAGCTTTCTAGAGTTCAGTCTTTCAGACCCATAAACATGAAAGTGCTCTACTACTGTATCTTGCAGAAACAAACTCCGTGAATTTATACAGATTTTAGCATACAGATAAGAATTCTCATGCTTATATAGACAGATGAAAGCTTGTACAACAACACAATAGGAAACGTAATTAAAATGAGATAGATGCAGCAAGCATTTGAAAGATGTTTTGAAATTTGTAAGAAAAAGTTGTGAATTTTTTAGCATATTTAGAAAAATATTAAAAGTAAAAACATGAAAATGCTCAAAATATTTTGAGGTATCACATCAATGTAATCTACCTAATACATAAATAATAGAAAATAGTGAGCTATATGATGGAAAGTATATATTTGTGACAAAACTAAGTTATTTTGCAAGTTCAAATTTTTACTTCTTTTCAATTACCTAAAAATGATTTTTAAATAAATTTTAGAATGAAAAAGTGTGTAGTTTATTAAGTATATGTACAATAAAAAATTTGTTTTTAAGATTCACTGTCCAACTTCTTTGCATGGGGACCAGGCTCCAGCTTCCTGTCAGAAAAGTGAGTCTGGCAGAGGCAGGGAACCCCGCCCAGCCCAGGGAACTCTCTTCTCCTCCTGGGGACCAGGCTCCAGCTTCCTGTTGGTCAAGTGAGTCCAGCAGAGGCCCGGAACTGGCTTTTTCACCTGGGGACGAGGCTCCGGCTTCCTGTCAGAAGAGTGAGTCCAGCAGAGGCAGGGAACCCCCCACCCCCACCCCACCCCCATCCCCCCAAACCCTCCCTAGCCCAGCAACTCTTTTCTTCCCCTGGGGATCAGGCCTGGACTTCCTGTGGAGATCAGTGAGTAAGGAGGGGGCAGGGAATTGGGTTCCAGCCTGGCTGACCTCTCCCCCTCACTTGGAACAACACTTGAAGCTCGAAAATATAGGAAAATGAAAGACCAAAATGCAGTCTCAAATATCCAGCCCATTCCTAGAAAGCCTAAGAGACATGGGCATAGAAGAAAATATATGCCACATAACTGAAATACCTGAAATAATAGTAACTGAAATAAAGAAGCAACTCTGGGAAGCCTTAAGGAATTCAAACTAGAAACAATCTCTCAGGTAAAAGAAGAAATGATAAAAGAAATGAAGGAAATGCTGAACATATCTAAAGAAGACACAGTTAAAAAAATTGGAGGAGATAAACAAAAAGATAGAATCCCTGGATGAACAATATAAGAAACAAACAGAATATATAAATCAGATGCAAAGAGATATACAGGAAATCAAAAACTCCATCGAAAGCTGTAAAAACCGCCTCAATGAATGTGAAGATAGAATTTCAGACCTCGAAGACAAGATTGCAGCCAGTCAACAGGAAAGGAAAGATCTCTTAAAAATAACAAGAAATCAGGAAATTACAATTCGACAACTGCAAGATGATGCAAAGAGGAACAACATAAGGTTAACAAATGAAAAAGAAGGGAACAACATAAAAGATGTCAAGAAGATATTTAGAGAAGTAATAGCTGAAAATTTCCCAAACATGAGATTGGAAACTGATATCAAGATCAATGAAGTATACAGAACTCCAAATAGCCATAACCAAAATAAAACTACACCCAGACACATAATAATGGCCATCCCAGAAATGGAACAAAAGAATAAATTATTAAAAGCTGTCAGAGAGAAAAGACAGATCACCTATAAAGGAAAACCTATCACAATCACAGCAGACTTCTCAGCACAAACAATAAAGTCAAGAAGAGCATGGAGTGAAGTATTCCAGATCCTAAAGCAAAATGATTTCCAACCTAGACTGATATACCCTGAAAAACTGTCCTTCAAAATGGATGGAGAAATAAGATACTTCCATGACAAAGAACAGCTGAAAAACTACATGATCACCAAGCCAACCCTGCAAAGAAAACTAAAAGACAGCCTAAATGCATCTAGGAAAAAACCACTAAACAAAGCAGACAATTAAACAGAACTGAAATATAGAGATGCAACAGCAGAAAATGTCAACAATAAACCAATATATAACAGTTATAACCATTAATGTAAATGGTCTCTGTGCACGAATTAAAATAAACAGACTGGCAGAATGGATTAAGAAACAAAATTCAACCATATGCTGTCTACAAGAAACCCATCTAAACCAAAAGGATACCCACAGACTGAAAGTCAAAGGATGGAAAACAATACTTCATGCAACAGGAACCCCCCCAAAGCGGGCGTGGCTATTCTGTTTGCATACAATGTGAACTTCAAGCCTATAATGATGAAAAGGGATAAAGAAAGTCACTACATACTGGTTACGGGAAAACTCCAAGAGGAAGAGATAACTATCTTAAATATATATGCACCAAATTCGAGAGCACCCAGTTATATAAAACAAGTACTAACAGAAATGAAAAACCAAGTTAACAGTGACACAATTCTAACAGATTTTACACACTATTGACATCAATGGACAGATCAACCAGACAGAAAATCAGCAAAGAAATAAAAGAACTGAATCACACCTGTGAACAAATAGACTTAATAGACGTATACAGAGTATTCCACCCAACAACAAGCAGTGCATGGATCATTTCCTAAAACTGACCATATATTAATTCACAAAACATATCTAAATAAATGCAAAAGGTTGAAATCATCCTTTGCATGCTTTCGGTCATAGTGCTATGAAATTAGAAATTAATGATAAAAGATACTACAAAATTCCCACAAACACATAGAAACTGAATAACACACTCTTGAGTAATCAGCGGGTCACAGAGAAAATTAAAGAAGAAATTAAACAATACCTACAAGAAAATGAAAACACAAGTACAACTTACCAGAATCTGTGGAATGCAATGAAAGCCGTCCTCAGAGGAAAATTTATTGCACTGAGTTCACACATCAGGAAAACAGAACGAATACAAATAAATAACCTGATGTTACCACTCAAACAGCTAGGAAATGGAGAGCAAGTCAAGCTCAAAGCCAAAAGAAGAGAAGAAATTATAAAAATCAGAGCAGAAATCAACGCAATAGAGACTAAGAAAACAATCCAAAGAATCAATGAGTCAAAAAGCTGGTTCTTTGAAAGAATAAATAAAATTGATAAGCCCCTAGCCAACCTTATTTTAAAAAGGGAAGAAAAAGCTCAAATGCATGCAATAAGGAATGAAAGAGGAGAAATCACTACAGACCCTATTGAAATACAGAAACTCATCAATACCTATTTCAAAAACCTCTACTCTCAAAGGTTTGATAACACAGAGGAAATAGACAGATTCCTAGAAGAATACAAAGTACCAAAGCTAGGTCAAGAAGATGTAAAACTACTGAATAGTCCAATTTCTATTAATGAAATAAAAAATGTAATTAAATCCTTATCTACAAAGGAGAGCCCAGGCCCAGATGGATACACTGCAGAATTCTACAAAAATACAAAGAAGACCTAATGCCAACACTCCTCAAACTCTTCAATGAAATTGAAAAGGAAACAATTCTTCTGAAATCATTCTCAGAAGCAAATATTACTCTAGCACCAAAACCTGAAAAGGACCCAACTGAAAAAGAGAACCACAGACCAATCTCCCTAATGAACACAGATACAAAAATCCTCAATAAAATATTGGCAAATATGATGCAGCAAATCATCAAGAAGATCATACACCATGACCAAGTGGGATTCATCCCAGACATGCAGGGATGGTTCAATATACGTAAATGAATAAATGTAATACACCATATCAATAGAGCCAAAAGTAAGAACCACATGATCATTTCTATAGATGCAGAAAAAGCTTTTGACAAGGTCCAACATTCATTCATGATAAAAACCTTGCAGAAAATTGGAATAGATGGTCTGTATCTCATTATAATAAAGGCCGTCTATGACAAACCAAGAGCCAATATCATACTAAATGGCCAAAAATTGATGGCCTTTACTTTAAAATCAGGCACAAGACAAGGATGTCCCTTATCACCCCTCCTATTTAATATAGTGCTGGAAATACTAGCCAGAGCAATTAGACAAGAGAGAACTAAAAGGCATAAAGATCGGAAAAGTAGAAGTTAAGCTATTATTATTTGCAGATGACATGATACTCTATATAGAAGATCCCCAAAACTCCATTGAAAGACTGCTAGATACAATAAATAAATTCAGTAATGTAGCTGGCTATAAAATCAATACTCAAAAATCAATAGCATTCCTATACACTAACAACAAAGTCACAGAGAGAGAAATAAGAGAAGCCATACCCTTCACACTAGCAACCAAAAAAATGAAATATCTAAGAATTACTCACATGAAAGAAGTGAAAACCTGAACAAGGAAAATTATAATACACTGAAAAATGAAATTTAAGATGATCTCAGAAAATGGAAAGACATCCCTTGCTCATGGATAGGAAGAATAAATATTGCAAAAATGGCCATTCTCCCAAAACTTTTATACAGATTCAATGCAATCCCGATAAAAATACCATCAACATACTTCACAGAACTCGAGAAATCACTCCTAAAATTCATGTGGAGCGAGAAGAGACCTAGAATAGCAAGGACAGTTCTAAGCAGCAAGGTCAAGGCAGGAGGTATCACAATCCTTGACTTGAAGTTATACTACAAAGCAACTGTAGTAAAATCAACATGGTACTGGAACCAAAAGAGAGCTCAAGATCAGTGGAACAGATTAGAAGATACAAGGACAACTACAAACACACTCAACCACCTTATCTTCGATAAAGGAGCCAAACATGTTCACTGGGAGAACGACAGTCTCTTTAATAAATGGTGCTGGAAAAACTGGCTTTCCATATGCCGAAAACTAAAACTAGACCCATGCCTATCACCATGTACTAAAATAAAATCTAAATGGATCAAATATCTAAATATTAAAACAGAAACACTAAATCTATTGGAAGACAAACTGGGTAAAAAACTTTGAAGATACAGGAGTAGGTAGAGAATTCATGAACAGGACTCAAAGTGCACGGGAAATACTTCCCAGAATCAATAACTGGGATCACCTCTTATTAAAAAGTTTCTGCACATCAAAAGAAATCTCCAGCATAGTGAAAAGAAAACCCACAAAATGGGAAAAAATCTTAGTGAACTGCCCCTCAGACAAAGGACTTCTGTCTAAAACATATAAAGAATTAAAAAAAAATCAGACCCCCAAAATTCAAAGATCCAATCCAAAAGTGGGCATCTGAGACCAATAAACAATTCTCTGATGAAGAAATACAAATGGCAAATAAATATATGAAAAAATGTTCATCATCATTAGTCATTAGAGAAATGCAAATTAAAACCACACTGAGATTTCATCTCACTGCTGAAAGGCCAAGATCAAGAAAACCAACAACAAATGCTGGAGAGGCTATGGGGAAAAAGGACCTCTCCTGCACTGTTGGTGGGAGTGTAGACTAGTGCAACCATTGTGGAGGTCAGTCTGGAGATTTCTCAAAAAACTGGGAATGGAAGCCCCATTTGACACAGCTATACCACTTATAGGCATATTCCCAGAAGAACTGAAAGCATCGTACCACAGTGATATATGTGCACCCATGTTTATAGCAACACAATTTGTAATAGCCAGATCTTGGAAACAACCTAAGTGTCCATCGACTGAAGAATGGATAAAAAAGTTGTGGTATTTTTATACAATGGAGTACTACTCAGCTATAAAGAATGATCACATTGAGACACTTGTAAATAAATGGACACAGCTTGAGACCATACTCATAAGTGAAATAAATCAAACTCACATGTATAAATATCGAATAGTTTCCCTAGTGTAAGAAATGATAAGAATACATAAAAGTATGTGGTAATCATGATTCCCAATCATATTGGTTTGAAGTCATATAATGTTTTCATTCATTAACCGCAATGGTCTTAACCTGGGTTGTTCGATTTTAGTATCTATGATAGTACAAATAGCTATTTTGAAGAGAAGAACACAACATAAAAACTAGTGCTGATTTAATATCATCTTGTTTTGAAGTTCCATCAAGCTGTGATACACCTGTTTCCACTGGTTTTAACATGTTGTATCTTACTATATTTCACTATATGCTATAGTATAAACAAAATTCTTTATAGGCAAAGAGATAATGAAAAAACCGTTGTTCATTTTCTATTAGCTCATTCTAAATACCCTGTAATTCTTGCATTCTCTTGAATGGCATCACACTGTCTTGATATGCTTGCTGTTATAGCATAGGAAGTTATACTCAATTTAAGGAAAGAGGCACTATGGCGACTACTATTATGTTAGATTATCTGGTGGTGAAACACAATGATGCTTGAATGGATCGGTTCTCCCCTGCGTTGTTCTGTTACAATGTCCTCTCTTATCTCAATCTCCCCCCCCTTTTTTAAAAATTAATCTATTTTCTCTCATTTTTTAATTAAGGGAAAACTAAATTAAAAATAGTGGGACTCATTATAGTAACTTTCTTGGTTTTCCTATTAACCTGATTTGAACCCCAGTATTGCTCTCCCCATCTTGTTCTGTCTGATTATTCTATATTCTATTTTGTTTGATAGTATCAAGTTTGAGGGTATAGGCAACCACTTTGAAGGCAATAAGATATACTATGATGCCCATTATGGCTTGACTATTATCCTTTTTTTTGAAGTCCTGCAAGGTCTTCAGTGTAGGTTTTATTGGTCTTATTCTGTACTGTTTTGATCAATTCTATTATACCTGATGATATAGACAACTCAATTTAAAAATAGCAAGAGGCACAATGGTAACCACTTTTGATCACCTGATATTCTATTTTTGCGTCATGTGCTATGCCCACCCTTCTGTTCTAACTGACTCTGTTTAGCTTAGTCACATTTGGTTTTATTCACTTCAAAAAAAGTAATAAGAACCGTGGGAGTAATAACACCGAAAAAGTCTAATTGTTATTGTAAAAAAGACAGCAAAGGAAGGTGGACTAAAGGATATAACTGCAGGTACGTTTGAGTGTGTAGGATGAAAAACCATATTACTGAGCTTTTGTTGGATCATCTCCAGTTTCACTGTATGAATGTCCACTTTATATGCTTTAATTTTGTAATTTGGAAAACTGTTCCTGGGAAGATAATATGTAACCGAGTAACTGGTGATTTCTTATTGTATATTTTTTTTCTTGAAATACTGTATTATTTGTACCCTTTTACTGCTTTGTTTTTTTATGTCCTTTATTTTTTTCTCTTTAAATAAAAATATCCAAGCAATATTTAAAAGCTATCTTAAAGAGAAACCTCAGTTAAGTACACGACTTGTTTTAATTATTTGTTTCAAATTAGCATACAAATCTAATATTAGAATCTGTAGAAAGTGCTACTTTAATAACATCACACTATTTTTAATATATGTAAAAATCTGTAAAGTTCTTTTTTAATTTTTATTTCAAACACTGACAAGAGGACATAATGAATCAGATCAGAACAGAACAATTTAAGCAACACAATATTTCACCACAAGAAAATCCATAATTAACAGTAGCTACCATAATGGCTCTTTGTTTGAAACAGTTGAGCATACCTTCACATACAATAGTATCAAACGTAACAAAATAGTATAAAACCATTCAAGAGAATGAAAGTATTACAGGACATTCAGAACAAAATAACAGAACACCAACAATGACTACTATATTATCTCATTGTCCATAAGAAATTTTATACTACGACACATATAAAAATCCAGTAAGATAAGACATAATAGAACCAATGGAAACAGAACAAAATCATGGTAAGATTTCAAAGCAAGGTGATATTAAATCAGCACTGGCTCTATAATATCTTGCTTTATTCAAAAAGCTATAAATACTACAATAAAATAAATAATAAAATCAAACAAGCCAGGATAAGCCCATTCCAACTAATGAATGTTATGCTCTATATTTATCACCCTAGTAACCATGTACCTGGAGCACTGACCACATTGTTATAAATTAACTGACCACATCGGTCATGCTGTTCTGTACGCATCTTTCCACCCCAACCTTAGTAACCTGTTTGCTGTGTCAACTTTTGTTCCCTTTATGAGAGACAAATGTTCCTGGAATTGGCAGACCAGGGGCTATGAACTGGCTAACCACCCACTGTGAAATGCCTCTGACCTCCAGCAAAGGGGAACAAAGGCCCACCTTGTTTCT
Source organism: Cavia porcellus (assembly GCF_034190915.1). Taxonomy (NCBI): domain Eukaryota; kingdom Metazoa; phylum Chordata; class Mammalia; order Rodentia; family Caviidae; genus Cavia; species Cavia porcellus. The sequence continues at coordinate 4,885,853 of NW_026947493.1, forward strand.
GTTCCTCATCACTATGTACTTAATGATCAATGAGCTAATCGTAAATGAACTGTAAAAATCAGTCAAAATTCTAACTCAGTTGCACAGCTTTGCAAATTCCATCTGCACTGTGTCACTGAGACAGTGAAAGTAAAAGCGCTTCTTTTATAAAAGACATTGTCTTGACCCATTTATCATTTTTCATCATGGGGCCTTGTTTTGGGGGGGTTACAACAATGAATGGGACCATTATAAGGCTTCAAAGCAATGTAATGGGGAATCATGATTACCATAAACTCTTATATACTCTTACCACTTCTTAAAATAGGGAGACTATATGGTATTTATACATGTTAGCTTGACTTATTTTGCTTCTGAGAATGGTCTCAAGTTGAGACCATTTACTTATAAATATCTCAATGTGATCATTCTTTATAACTGAGTAGTACTCCATTGTATAAAAATACCACAAATTTTTTATCCATTTTTCAGTTGATGGACACTTAGGTTGCTTCCAATATCTGGCAATTACACATTGTATTGCTATAAACACAGGTGCACACATATCACCGTGGTATGGTCTTTTCAGTTTTTCTGGGAATATGCCTAGAAGTGGAATACCTGGAGCAAATGGGACTTCCAATCCTAGCTTTTTGAGGAATCTCCAGACTGACCACCATACTGGTTGCACCAAACTAAACTCCCACCAACAGTACAGGATGGTTATTTTTCCCCATAGCCTCTCCAGCATTTTTTGTTGGTAGATTTCTTGACCCGGGTCATTCATTCTGGAATGAGATGGAATATCAGTGTTGTTTTAATTTATATTTTTCTAATGACTAAAGATGATGAACATTTTTTTTTATGTATTTAGTAGCCCTTTGTAGTTTTTCATCTGAGAACTGTATATTTATCTCACATGCCCATTTGTGGATTGGGTCTTTGAAGTTCAGGGGTCTGATTTTTTTTAATTCTTTATATATTTTAGACAGAAGTCCTCTATCTGAGGGACAGTTCACTAAGATTTTTTCCCAGTTTCTGGGTTTTCTTTTCACTATGCTGGAGATTTCTTTTAGCATGCCGAAACTTTTTAATAAGATGTAATCCCAATTGATTCTAGGAAGTATTTTTCCTGTGGTTTGATTCTTGTTCATGAATTCTCTACCTACCCCTATGTCTTCAATGTTTTTACCCAATTTGTCTTCCAATAGATTTAGTGCTTCTGTTTTAATATTCAGATCTTTGATCCATTTAGATTTTAGCTTAGTGCAAGGTGATAGTCACGGGTTTAGTTTTAGTTTTCAGCATATGGAGGGCCAGTTTTTCCAGCAACATTTATTTATTTTTTTTAATTTTTATTTAAAGAAAAAAAATCCAAAACAGTAAAAGGGTACAAGTAATAGAGAATTAAAAAAAAAAAAAAACAGTAAGAAATCACTAGTTAATAGATTACAATTTGTCATCTTAGAAATAGTTGTTCAAGTTATAAAAATTAAAGCATACAAAGTGGACTTTCAAACAGTGAGACTGCAAACAGTTGTGTTCAATGATCCAACAAAAACTCAGTAATATAGTCGTCTATCTTACACACATAAACACTTGCAGTTGTAACCTTTAGAGCACTTTCTTTTCCTCTCTTTTTTACAGTAACTATTACACATTTTGGGTTCTATTACCCCCACAGTTCTTATTACTTTTTTCTGGAAGAGAATAAAACCAAACATAACAAGCCAAAGCACAGTCATTCAAAATAATGGATAGACATAGTACATGATGTAAAAAAAGAATACAAGGTAATCAAAAATGGTTACCATAATACCTCTTGCTACCTTAAAAAGAATTGCCTATCTCATCAGGTATAACAAAATTGAACAAAACAGTAGAGAACAAATCAATAAAATCAAAACATTGGAGACAATAAAGGACTTCAAAAGAAGATAATAGTTAAACCAGAATGGGAAGCATAGTGAATCTTACTGACTACAAAGTAGTTGCCTATACCCTCAAACTTGATACTTTCAAACAAAACAGAATAGAGTAAAATCAGCCAAAACAAGATGGTAAGAGCAATACAGGCCTTGAAATCAAGTTTTTAGGAAATCAAAAGATTTACTAAAATATAGCCTAATTTTTACAAAATTTTCCTTTAATTAAAAAAATAAATAAATTTTTAAAAAAGGGGGAGATTGAGATAAAGGAGGACATAACAACATAACAATACAGGTCAGAACAGAACAATTTTAGCAACATAGTGTTTCACCAAAAGATAATCTGACTTAATAGTAGTTACCATAGTGTCTCTTTACTTGAAATATTTGAGCATAACTTTGTATACGATGACATCAAATATATCAAGACAGTGTGAAATCACTAAGAAGATGAAAGTATTACACGATATTTAGAACCAGGAAACAGAAAATGAACAATAGTTCCTATATTATCTCTTTGCCTATAAAAAATTTTGCTTATGCTATCACATATAATAAAATCCAATAAGATGCAACATGATAAAACCAATCGAGACAGAAGAACAACAGATTATGGGACTTCAAAACAAGATGATGTTAAATCAAAATTAGCTATTATAATGTCTTATTTTCTTCAAAATAGCTGTTCATGTCATCACAGACAATAAAATCAAACAGCCCAGAATAAAACAATTTGAATTAATGAGTCAAAACTTTATAAGGCTTCAGAGCCATATAATGGGGAATCATGATTACCACACACTTTTATGTATTCTTATCATTTCCTACACTAAGGAAACTATTTGGTATTCATATATGTGACATTGATTTATTTCACTTATGACCATGGTATCAAGCTGCATCCATTTATTTATAAATACCTCAATGTGATCCTTCTTTATAGCTGAGTAGTATTCCATTGTATAAAATTACCACAACATTTTTTATTCATTCCTCAGTGCATGGACACTTAGGTTGTTTCCAAGATATGGCTATTATAAATTGTGCTGCTATAAACATGAGTGCACATACATCACTGAGGTATGCTGTTTTCCGTTCTTCTGGGAATATGCCTAGAAGTGCGATAGCTGGAAGAAATGGGACTTCAAATCCTAGCTTTTTGAGAAATCTCCAGAATAACTTCCACAATGGTTGCACCAGTTTACACTCCCATCAATAGTGCAGAAGAGTTCCTTTTTCCCCACAGCCTCTCCAGCATTTGTTGTTGGTGGTTTTCTTGATCCTGTCCGTTATTTCAGGAGTGAGATGGAATCTCAGTGTGGTTTTAATTTGCATTTCTCTAAGTAAGATGATGAACATTTTTTCATGAACATTTTTCATGCCATTTGTATTTCTTCATCTGAGAAGTGTGTATTCATCTCAGATGCCCATTGTTGGATTGGATCTTTGAATTTTTGTGGTCTGATTTTTTTTTTTAAATTCTTTATATGTTTTAGCAGAAGTCCTTTGCCTAAGGGAGAGTACACTAAGATTTTTTCCCAAGAACTGTGTTTCCTTTTCACTATGCTGGAGATTTCTTTTGACATGCAGAAAGTTTTTAAGAAGAGGTGGTCCCAGTTATTGATTCTGGGAAGTATTTCCCACGCAGTTTGAGTTCTGTTCATGAATTCTCTACAAACCCCTATGTATTCAAGTTTTTACCCAATTTGTCTTCCAATAGATTTAGTGTTTCTGTTTTAATATTCAGATCTTTGATCCATTTATATTTTAATTTAGTACATGGTGATAGGCATGGTTCTAGTTTTAGTTTTTGAATATAGAGAGCCATTTTTCCAACACTATTTGTTAAAGAGACTATCATTCTTTCAGTGAAACTGTGTGGTCCCTTTAAAAAAGACAAGGTGGGAGTCATAAAAATGGTGGCTTGCTAGGGGATCGGGTGGAGAGTCTCTCTGGAGAAATCATATTAGAAGCTAGAATATGACAACATGGAGAGGGCCAGATGAATGGATAATGATTCTTATTAACCAAGACAGCGCAGCTGGAGGATTTAAAGTCGTGCTGAGACTGTGAAGGCTGATAACGGGAGGCTGCAAATCCCGCACCTTTAAATCAGCAAACTGACCCGTGGACCCAACAGGAAAAGCTGTGTTGGCTTTTGGTGACTGCTGGAAACTGAGACCTGGGACACGAGAAGCAGCCAGGACTGCCCCGCTGCACCAGAGGAGAGTGTGCAAGGCTCTGGAGCTGCCAAGCTGAATGCTGTGCAGTTTTCTGACCATTCCACGCTGTGCCCAGAGCACAGTGAGGGTGAGCGGTGTGGTGTGCAGTAATCCCAAGAGGAAGACCTGCACCGAACCATGGTGAGTACCGGGGACCCCGCAGCTGCTGGGGTTGGCCAGAGAACATCTTAGAACTGGGCAGTGCCTGCCACCACGGGGACATCAATAACACAGAAAATCTGGCAGCAGACATCTTAGAGTTGGGCAGAACCTATAGCTCGATGACATCACCGAGTCCCCCTGTAGGGAGGTCTGGTGGAGGACATCTTGAAATTGGGCAGAGCCTGACGCTGTGCTGGCTTCAGCATCATATAGAGAAGACATATTGGATTTGGGCAGATCTGCTGTCCTGGTGCTCCTGTCACAGAGAGGTCTGGAAGGGAACAGCTGAGATTTGGGCAGAACCCTGTGCCATAGTGACATTAGTCAGCTGCTTCTGGTACAGAGAGAACTGGCAGGAGCTACTGGGGCTAAACCAAGCCTCTGCTTGGGGCCCAATAAGCAGATACAAAATAGTCACAACTCAGTGACATCCTGAAAGTACAGCCTAATTGACGGATTGACTGGCACAGAGGCTGGAGGCTAGCCTGTACCGCCCCTGCATCCCAGCCTACAGCAGATAACAGCAAATTGGGGAGGATGGCAAAAACTCAAGTCAGCACGCTTCTGAAAGGCCCTAAGTAATTCGGAGAGGGTGAGAGAATCCCAGGACACTCCAGTCTGAAAGAAACCAGAAACATGACAAGAGATTAAAAAAAAAAAATCTCCAGCTGCCCAACATGAGAAAATAAGCCCAGGAGAAGTAAACACTGAAGAGAACAAGCACAGTAACCATCCAATACTCGACACAGCATCAGCCGAAATTAAAAAATACCTTCATGACCTCATAGATGAACGTAAAGCTGTACTCCTGATCCAAGTAAGGCAACATATAAAGAGATTAATTAAAGAAATGACAAGCCCCGCCCAAGAGAACACAGATGGAAGAATTGAGGAAATCAGAAAAGAAAAAGAAACTTCTGAAGAAGAATTTAAACATAACTTAGAATACATGAAACAGATCCAAAGAGATTACCAGGAAACTAAAAACTCCATTGAACACTGGCAAAATGCCTTGACAGAAACTAAAGACAGCCTTCTGAAACTTGAAGAGAGATTTATGGCATATGATCATGAAAGAAAAAGCCTCTTAAAAATAACAAGGAACCAGAAAGAAACAATTCAAAACCTAGAAGATGACAAAAAGATACATAACTTAAGAATAAAGAATGTGAGTGAGGAAGCAGGAGCAACCAAAAATGAAATACAAAGAATGTTCACAGATATATTAAAGCAAAAATTCCCATGTATAGCAAAAACAAATGATATCCAGATAAAAGAGGCATACAGAACACCAGTTACCTACAACCAAAACAGATCTATGCCTAGACATATACTAATCAAGATTCCAGAAATCCACCAAAAGAACAGAATATTAAAAGCAGCCAGAGAAAAGAAGCAGATTACTTACAATGGGAAAATTATCAAAATAACAACAGAGTTATCAACACAAACTCTTAAGTCAAGAAGGGAATGGACAGAAATATTCCAAGTCCTGAAAGAAAATAATATGCAACCAAGGCTCATATACCCGTCAAAACTCTCTCTCAAAATTAATGGAGAAATAAGATGCTTCCAAGACAAGGAGGAACTGTGGGAGTTCGTGGCCACCAATCCAACCCTACAGAGAGTGCTGAAGGACATTCCAGAGAAAGAGAGGAAGGGATACCAGGATTCCAGCAGCAGTGGCAGAGAGGCCTCAATGAACGGGGCACACAGTGGAATGAGGGAATAAGGTGGACAAATTATAGCAGAAAAGTGGAGTAGCAGACATGAGGCAGAGACGGTAAGCTATAGTCTTTAGTATAGACAGCTCTGAAACACTATAAAAAAAAGGCAGAGGTCATTGTTAATGGTGTATAAGGATTTAAAAGACACAGTAGTCTTATCGCCATATTTAGTTCGAATTTAATTTGTTCTGGTCTGTCCACTCATGTAAGATTTGAGGGCACAGACATCTTGACCCAAAAATGGCAGGTTATACCATGGTAACTATCCTTACTTTCCTATTAACTTAAACTGAAATCCTGTATTACTTACATTGTCTTACTATGACTGATCTTAACTGAATCTGAATCATAAGACTATGGGTTGGCCTTAGCTGATTTTATTTGAATTCGGTATGCTTGTTAGTATCAACCCTAAAAGTAGAGGCAACTACTCTGAAGATGACAAGATGTAAAGGATATCCATACTGGTATTAACTATTAACAGCTCTCAAATCCTACAATGCTGTCAAAGTTAAGTTTTTATAAAAATAGGTAATACTATGTTTAACTATAATAAGCCAGTGTTGTGGACAAATCTATTGGAAATAACAAGAGAAAACATAGTAACTACGGAAGATCATCTATATTGTGGTCTTATATGTCTTATCCATTGCATGTTTTTCTAGGAAATTGTTTTGCTGTCTTGCTACGACTTGGTTTTCCCTATAGTACAGAGAGGATAGATATATATGTAGAAATTCACACATGAGTTTTTTTTTTAATTATTTATGGGAACAGATTATATAATGCAAGATGTAATGAACAGGTACTCTGAGGAAGAGACGCTAAGAAACCCGAGGCTAATTTTGTAGCATTATGATATAAATTCTAGCAATACTATTGTTCGCTGATTAGAATGACACTGGACTGGTTTCTTGAGTTCAATTTCAGCATATGTAGAGATGGGGACAGCTATCACAAAGAGAATGAGAGATGCAATGGTAGTTATTATTGTCTTCCCTAATGTTAGATCTTGAAGACCTAAAAAGCCTTCATCATCCTGTAATGATTTGATTAGTTCTATAATATGCAATTAGTATATAAAGTGGGTGAAGATGGGGACAACTATTTGTAAGAAACTAGAGACAGTTAGATAGACAGTGAAGATCTCCAGTGGACTTGCTTTGAAATCTGTATTTCTTTAAATTGGTTTTTTAACTGTTTTGTTCTGTTTTCATATGTTTAATCTTACCCTCTTTGAGATGTAAAACAAATGTGTAGGACTGATAACCATTATTACTGAGCTTTTGTTCGGTCATTGAGGAGAAATGTTTGTAGTGTCACTTTTTGAATGTCATTCTAAATACTTTAATTCTATAACCCGAGCAGCTATTTCTAAGATGACAATATGTAACTTATCAACCAGCAATTTCTTACTGTTTGTTTTTCTGTAATTTTGTATTATTTCTACCCTTTTTTTATCTCCATGTATTTTTTTGTTTACTTTTCTTTAAATAAAAAATTAAAAAAAAGATAAGGTGGTTGAGTGTGTTGGTATTGTGGTTTTATTTTCTTATCTATTCCATTGATCTGCAGCTCTGTTTAGATTCCAGTACCATGTTGATTTTACTACAGTTGCTTTGTAGTATAACTTCAAGTCAAGGATTGTGACACCTCCTGACTTGCCTTTACTTCTTAGAACTTTGATATTCTAGGTGTCTTCTCACACCAGATGAATTTTAGGTGTGATTTGCCTAGATCTATGAGGAATGTTGATGGTATTTTATTAGGATTGTATTGAATCTGTATAAAAGTTTTGGGAGAATGGCCATTTTCACAATATTTATTCTTCCATTGTCTTTCCATTTTCTGAAATTCACTTCAATTTCTTTTTTCAGTATATTATACATTTCACTATATAGGTCTTTCACTTCTTTCGTGAGAATAATTCCTAAATATTTGAATTTTTTGGTGGCTAGTGTGAAGGGTGTGGCTTCTCTTGTTTTTCTCTCAGTGAATTTGTTGTTAGTGTATAACAATGATATTGATTTTTGAGTATTGATTTTCTATCCAGCTACATTGCTGAATTTATTTATTATATATAAGAGTCTTTCAGTGGAGTTTTGGGGGTCTTCTATGTAGAGTATCATGTCATCTGCAAACAAATAATAATTTAACTTCTTCTTTTCCTACCTTTACCCCTTTTATTTCTCTCTCATCTCACTGTTCTGGCTAGTATTTCCAGTACTATATTAAATAGGAGCAGTGATAAGGGACATCCATGTCTTGTGCCTGATTTTAAAGTAAAAGCTTTTAATTCCTGGCCATTTACTATGATACTCAATGTTGGTTTGTCATAGATGGCCTTTATTATATTGAGGTAAATACCATATATTACAATTTTCTGTAAAGTTATTATCATAAATGAATGTTGAACCTTATCAAAAGCTTTTCATCTATAGAAATGATAGTGTTATTCTTACTTTTGGCTTTATTGAAGTGGTAGATTACATTTATTGATTTAAATATGTTGAACTATCCCTGAAAGCCTGGGATGAATCCTCCGTGGTCATGGTGTATAATCCTCTTGATGATTTGCTGCATCCTATTTGCCAATATTTTACTGAGGATTTTTGCACCTGTGTTCATTAGAGAGATTGACCTTTAGTTCTCTTTTTTAGTTGGGTCTTTCTCAGGTTTTGTACTAGAGTAATATTTGCTTCCAGGAATGACTTAGGAAGGATTATTTCCCTTTCAATTTCATTGAACAGTTTGAGAAATGTTGACATTAAATCTTCTTTGTATTTCTTGTAGAATTTTGCAGTGAATCCATCTGGGCCTGGGCTCTTCTTTGAAGGTAAGGACTTAATTACATTTTCAATTTCATTAATAGAAATTGGGTTATTCAGCACTTCTATATCTTCTTGATTTAGCTTTGGTACTTTATATGTTTCTAGAAATCTATTTCTTCTGTGTCATCAAAACTTTGAGAGTAGAGGTTTTCAAAATAGATGTTGATTATCTGTATTTCTACAGAGTCTGTAGTGATATCGGCTATTTCATTTCTTATTGCATTAATTTGAGCTTTTTCAAATAATGCTGGCTAGGGGCTTATGAATTTTATTTTTTCAAAGAACCAACTCTTTGATTCATTGATTCTTTGGATTGTTTTCTTAGGCTCTATTGCATTGATTTCTGCTCTGATTTTTATATTTTCCTACCTTCTTTTGGCTTTGGTCTTGGCTTGCTCTCCTTTTTCTAGATGTTTGATGTGTAGCATCAGGTTATTTATTTGTATTTGTTCTGTTTTCCTGATGTGGGAACTCAGTGCAATAAATTTTCCTCTGAGGATGGCTTTCATTGCATCCCACAGACTCCGGTAGGTTGTATTTTACTTTTGTTTGTAGATATTGTTCAATTTTTCTTTAATTTTCCCTGTGACCCACTGATTACTCGTGTGTGTTATTCAGTTTCCATGTGTTTGTGGGATTTTTGAGGTATCTCTTATCATTAATTTCTAATTTCATAGCGCTATGATCCGATAACATACAAGGGATAATTTCAACTCTTTTGCATTTATTTAAATATGTTCAGTGTGCTAATATACGGTCTATTTTAGAGAGTGACCCATGTACTGCTTCAAAGAATATGTATTCTGATGTTGTTGAATAAACACTCCATATATGTCTATAAGTCCATTTGTTTACAGATGTGATTCAGTTATTTCTTAGCTAATTTTCTGTCTAGTTGATCTGTTGTCAATGGTATGTTAAGGTCTCCTGTTATAATTGTGTTACAGAAAATTTGGTTTTTCATTTATGTTAATACTTGTTTTATATAACTGGGTGCGCTGGAACTTGGTGCATATATATTTAAGATAGTTACCTCTTCCTCCTGAAGTTTCCCTTAACGAGGTATGTAGTGAATTTCATTATTTCTTCTGATCATTATTGATTTAAAGTTCACATTGTCTGCAAACAAAATAGCTACTTCTGCTTTTTGGGGGGTTTACTGTTGCCTGAAGTATTGTTTTCCATCCTTTGACTTTCAGTCTGTGAGTATCCTTTTTGGTTATTTGGGTTTCTTGTAGAGAGCATATGGTTGGATTTTGTTTCTCGATCCATTCTGCCAGTCTGTTTCTTTTAATTGGCACATTGAGACCATTTACATTAATGGTTATAACTGTTATTTGTTGGTTTATTGTTGACATGTTATCATTCTGCTGTGGCATTTTTATCTTTCTGTTCTGTTTAATTGTCTGCTTTGCTTAGTGTTTTTTTCCTAAGTGTATCTAAACTGTCTTTCAATATTCTTTGCGGGGTTGGCTTGGTGATCACGAAATTCTTCAGCTATGCTTTGAAACGGAAGTATCTTATTTCTCCATTGACTTTGAAGGATAGTGTGTAAGATACATCAGTCTATGTTGGAAATCATTTTCCTTTAGGATCCATCACTCATAAAAATATGGAATCCTTCATGAATTTGTGTGTCATCCTCACACAGGTGTCATGCTACGTTCCAATTTTAGTATGTGTGCTACTGAGGCGAGCACCCAACAACATTTATTAAAGAGACTATCTTTCTTCCAGTGAACATATTTGCACCCTTTATCAAATATAAGCTGGTTGAGTGTGTTGGTAGTTGTGGTTGTAACTTCTAGTGTATTCCATTGATCTTCAGATCTGTTTTATTCTAGTACCATGTTGATTTTATTACAGTAGCTTTGTAGTATAACTTCAAGTCAGAGATTATGATGCCTCCTGCTTTACCTTTGCTGCTTAGAATTGCCTTTGCTATTCTAGGTCTTTTCTGGTTCCAGATGAATTTTAGGAGTGATTTCTTTAGATCTGTGAGGAATGTTGATGGTAACTTTCATTGGCATTGTATTGAATCTGTATAACAGTATTGGGAGAACGGCCATTTTCCCAATGTTTATTCTTGTTATCCATGAACAAGGGATGTCTTTCGATTTTCAGAGTTCCTCTTCTATTTCTATTGGAGTTTATTATAATTTTCCCTGTATAGATCTTTTACTTGTTTCATGAGATTTCTAAGCATTTCAATTTTTGGGATGTGTGAAAGCCATGGCTTCTCTTATTTCTCTCTCAGTGATTTTGTTGTTAGTGTATAGGAATGCTACTGATTTTTGAGTACTGTTTTTGTATCCAGCTACATTGCTTAATTTATTATATCTAGGAATCTTTCAATGGAGTTTTGGGTGTCTTTTATGTAGAGTATCATGTCATCTGCAAATAATGAGAATTTAATTTCCTCTTTTCCTATCTTTACCCCTTTTATTTCTCTCTTGTCTAATTGCTCTGGCTAGTATTTACAATAGTACGTTGAATAGGCGTGGTGATAAGGGACGTCCTTGTCTTGTGTCTGATTTTAAGGTAAAGGCCTTCAGTTTTTGGCTATTTAATATAATGCTGGCTGTTGGTTTGTCGTACAGGGCCTTTATCATATTGAGATAGACCATCTATTCCAATTTTCTGTAAGGTTCTTACAAAGAATATGTGTTGGACCTTATCAAAAGCTTTTCTGCATTTATAGAAATGATCATTGATTCTTACTTTTGGCTTCATTGATATGGTAGATTACATTTATTGATTTATGTATGTTGAACTATCCCTGTATGCCTGGGATGAATCCCATTTGGTCATGGTGTATAATCTTCCTGATGAATTGCTGCATCCTGTTTGCCAATAGTTTATTGAGGATTTTTGAATCTCTGTGCATTAGGAAGATTGGCCTGCAGTTCTCTTTTTTAGTTGGGTCTTTCTCATGTTTTGGTGCTACAGTAATATTTGCTTTGAGGAATGACTTAGGAAGAATTGCATATCTTTTGATTTCATTGAAGAGTTTGAGGAGTGTAGTCATTAAGTCTTCTTTGTATTTCTTTTAGAATTGCACAATGAATCGGTCTTGGCCTGGGCTTTTCTTTGTAGGTAAAGACTCAATTACATTTTCAATTTTGTTAATAGAAATTGGGGTTATTCAGCAGTTTTACATCTTCTTGGTTCAGCTTTGATACTTCATATGTTTGTAGGAATCTGTCCATATCTGTGTTATCGAACCTGAGAGTAGAGGTTTTCGAAATAGGTGTTAATGATCTTCTGTATATCTACAGAGTCTTTAGTGATTTCACCTTTTTCATTCCTTATTGCAAGAATTTGAGCTTTTTCTTCCCTTTTTTAAATAACGTTTGCTAGGGGCTTATCAATTTTACTTATTCTTTCAAAGAACCAACTCTTTGATTCATTGATTCTTTGTTTTCTTAGTTTCTATTGCATTAATTTCTGCTCAGATTTTTTATAATTTCCTACCTTCTTTTGGCTTTGGGCTTGACTTGCTCTTCTTTTTAGGTGTAGCATCAGGTTGTTTATTGGTATTCTTTCTGTTTTTCTAATGGGGAACTCAGTGAAATAAATTTTCCTCTGAGAATTGCTTTCATTGCATCCCACAGATTTGCTAAGTTGTACTTGTATTTTTCTTTGCTTGTAGGTATTGTCTAATTTCTTCTTTAGTTTCCCCTGTAACCCACTGATTTCTCGAGTGTACTATTCAATTTCCAGGTGTTTGTGGGGTTTATGCAGTTTATCATTAATTTCTAGTTTCATGGTGCTATGATCTGATAACATGCATGGGATAGTTTCAACTCTTTTGCATTTACTTAAATATGTTCTGTGGGCCAGTATATTGTCTATTTTAAGAGAATTTCCCATGTACCACTGAGAAGAATGTATATTCTGATACTGCTGGATGGAACACTCTGTATAGGTCTCTCGTTCATTTGTTCACAGGTGTGATTCAGTTCTGCTATTTCTTCGCTGATATTCTGTCTGGTTGATCTGTCTTTGGGTGCCAATGTTGTGTTCAATCCCGTTATAATTGTGTTATCATGTATTTGGTTTTTCATTTCTGTGAATACTTATTTTTATAGCTGGATGGTCTGGAATTTGGTGCAAATATATTTAAAATTGTTCTCTCATGCTCTTGAAGGTGTCTCCTAACTAGCAGGTAGTGACCTTATCTCTTAGGATCATTCTTGGTTTAAAGTTCGCATTGTCTGCCAATAGAATAGCTAATCCTGCTTTTTGGGGGTTCCTGTTGCGAAGTATTACTTTCCATCCTTTCAGTTTGTGAGTATCCTTTTGGGTTAGATGGGTTTCTTGTAGACAGCATATGATTGGATGTTGTTTCTTGATCTATTCTGCCAGTCTGTTTCTTTTAATTGGTGAATTGAGAACATTTACATTAATCGTTATAACTGTTATATATTGGTTTATTGTTGACGTGTTATCTTTTTGCTGTTGCATCTTTATCTTTCCATTCTATTTAATTGTCTGCCTTGCTTAGATGTTATTTCCTAAATGTATCTAGACTGTCATTCAGTAATCTTTGCAGGGTTGGTTTGGCGATCATGAAGTTCTTCAGTTGTTGTCATGGAAGTATCTTATTTCTCCATCAATTTTGAAGGACAGCTTTGCAGGCTACATCAGTCTAGGTGGAAAATCATTTTCCTTTAGGATCTGAAATACTTCACTCTATGCTCTTCTTGACTTCATTGTTTGTGTTGAGAGGTCTGCTGTGATTCTGACAGGTCTTCCTTTATAGTTGGTCTGTCTTTTCTAACAGCTTTTAATATTCTATTCTTATGTTGAATTTTTTATGTCTGGGCTTAGTTTTATTTTAGTTATGGTTATTTGGAGTTCTATAGGCTTAACTAATCCAAGTGTCAGTTTCCATTCTCATGTTTGAGAAATTTTCAGCTATTACTTCTATAAATAGCCTCTTGATATCATCTGTGTTGTCCCCATCTTTTGCACTTATCCCTATCAACCTTTTTCTTTGCATCATCTTGCAGCTGTTGAATTATTTTGTTTATTATTTTCAAAAGAGCTGTCCTTTCCTGTTCACTAGGTGCAATTCTGTCTTTAAAGTCTGAAATTCTATCTTCACTTTCACTGAGACAGTTTTGACAAATTTCAATGGAATTTTTGATATCCTGTGTGTCTCTTTGAATCTGCTTCATGTATTGTTTCTTATATTGTTCATTAAGGATTGTATCTTTTCATTTTTTTACTCTAATTTTTTAACTGTCTCTTCTTTAAATGTGTTCAGAATCTCATTACTCTTATCATTTCTTCTTTTACCTCAAAGGTTATTTCTAATTTGAATTCCTTTAAAGCTTCCCAGAGTTGCTTCTTTATTTCAGTTACTATTACTTCAGGTATTTTAGGTGTATGGCATACATGTTCTTCTATGTACATTGATCCTATGCTTTCTTGGGATTGGCTGGAGATTTGAGATTACATTTTGATCTTTTGTGATTTTCCTATATTTCTGTGTGTCAAGTGATGTTACAAAGCTTCCCCTGGGCATTTTGGAAATCATTTCCTATGCCCTCAGCTCTTGGGACTGAATGGAGGTTGCTGAGTATAGTCCAGTCAGGCCACAGGTCCTCCCCACACCTCTAGTGTTTCAGGAAGCTGGGTGGGCACCTAACCACTATAGATGATGGTCCAAAGCTCTCCAAGGACAAGCACCAATGTGCTGGAACTCACTTCACATGCCCTCAACTCTCCTGAAAGAGGTCGCTGGGCGTGGTCTAGTGGGGCCACAAAACCTGCCAAGCCTAGTCTTGTGTGGCTGGAAGCTGGGCGGGTCCTTAACCACTGGGAGTGATAATCTTACCCCAGAGCTAGTGCTGGTGTGCTGGACTCACCCCTGGAAGCCTAGTTTCCCAGACTGAAAGAAGGTCACTGGGTGTGGCCCTGCCAGGCTGAGAAACCTACAGGGCCCAGTGAGGCTGAAAGTTGGGCATCTCCTTGACCAGTGGGAGTGATGATCTTAAACTCTTCCTGGACTTGAGCTGGTATGTAAGAACTCATCTCTGGGAGCCCAGGTCCCAGGATTGAAAGGAGGCCACTGGGTGTGGCCCAGGCAGAACCAAAACCTGCAGAGCCCAGTCTAGTGTCTTTTGAAGCTGGGCGGTTCCTTAATCACTGCAGAGATGATCTTAAACTCTCTCAGTGAAGTACTTCTAAGAACTACTACTTTAATAATACATTGTACACTTTAAAATATCTAACGGTGAATAAGAATTTTGCAATTAATTAGAACTTAGGACTCATCAGTCATGACTAACTCACCTTCTAATTTATCTTATTATCTTTTGGTAACCCAAAATAGAACATCTTCTAACATTCCTAATTTGTTTTTAAAATCTTTATCTATACATATATAACGTATTTTTTTCCAGGATCCACATAAAATGCCTCTACATATGTACACATATCTATAGGTAGACACACTCCTTCCACTTTGAGCATGAGCTGCAAAGTGTTATGTCATTGTAATACTGAGAGGAAGACAAAGAAACATCCAGAGAAGCAGAAAGAAGATAACAGGAGGAAAGAAGGATGGGAAGATATAGAGGGATGAACTTTTTCCTTTACCGACTAGCTGCTTAAGGCAACTGGGACACAGAAGAAAACAGAACCAAATCCTACCATCAGGGAACTTATGTGCATGTGGTATTATTCCTATACCCAGAGCATACTATGAAAAATAAAACTGAAACACATCTTTACAGTCTTATGGGCAGAGTGAACACCAATTGATTAATTATATAAAACAATATTAAATACAATCATGGTATCACTAACGAAAAGCATGTGATTATATAACAGAGAATGATGTGAAGGGAAATCCAGGTGCCCTGAACATGGGGGTTACTCATCTCTAACTCAACCCACTTCATGTGTGGTCATCATGTGGCCCTTTTCACATCACCTCAGGAACTGTCACTCAAAGTGTCCACACAAACACCAATTTTCAAGGCAATGCTATTGCTGAGTTACACACCTATCACTTCTGGCTCTGGAGCATATGTCTTCTGCCAGCATCCATAAAAGCATGGTAGGGTAACTCATTAACATACACTTGATTTGTTATACTTAGGTCACTTACATAGCTCTCAATATTACAACTCAAAGACCTTGCAATTCCTCAATCTACAAAGTTGTACAATGCAATGACAAAACTAAGTTCTTATTATTGTGTTTGTGCTCCTAAATAACAAAAGAGCACTCCTGAATTAGGAAGGAATCACTTTCCTGTAGGACACCTCAGATCCAACTTTAGGAAAAGCAGGCCATCAGAGGGGTAGTAAATGGGAAGTAGTAAATGGGAATAGTAGGAAATGGGGTAGTAAATGGGAATCTATGCTTTCAAAAGAAACCAGGTACAGATGTACAGTGATGGGAAAATGATTTTAAATATAAAAGTGATAGAATGAAAATAAATTTTCTTTCTGAATGTTTCCTCTTCTCATGCATCAAGTACAATCTAGGCCCAGAGCATGGGCAATGGTAGACAACATACATATTAATGTATCCCTCATGGATTACTAAATAGATTGTGATTAACTGTGGTTAAGAAGTGAAAAAGAAAGCTTGACTAGCATATGGTATCTCTCGTGTGAATAAGGCAAGGTATAAATAAAGAGAAAAAAAAGCCCTCAGAATGAAAGAGAGAGATAGATCTTTTGCAAATGAAGGGTCAAAGAGACCAAGGGCATGGAGAAGCAGGCAGGAAAGGGTAGGAAAAAATATTCAAGTTGTGCCATGTATGTGTACCAAATATCCAAAATGAACCTACACACTATGTCATAAACATGAACTAAAAACATTAGTAACAATAATAATGAAAGAGGGGAAAGAGGATCTAGAGATAAGAGGGAGGGATGTTTCCTTCTTGAAATTGTACATAAGTTTAGAAAATAATATTGCTTAAGTAGAATCCATTGCCTAGACCTCAGGTTTCATTTTTCTACCTAAATCTTTATGCACAAACAAGTCTTAATTATGATCAGCAAATGCTCACAAAGAACATCTCTGACTATGTAGGTTTTCTCCACAGTGTTATTTGATGAAAAGCAATTCAGGCAAACACATATTGATTGAATCATGCAATCACTGTAAATGGAAGTCATTCTAGATGCCTTGTTATCAATAGAAAGCACCTGTAGAGTTCTAAACATGAATATTATGTGGAGCCCCACTTCTTGCCAAATGTTTTCATATATTTCATTTATTGATTAGTTTAAATGTTTACCTTTAGGAAATAGAAAAAAGCTCATGTATCTGAATATTCTTGATAAATATATAAATGAAACAATAATAAAAAGTTCAAATCCGGAATATTTTTGCTAGTATTTTACATAACTATTGTTTTCCCAGTTATTTTTTGTTCCATGGTTATGTTTTCTGTACCATAATCTATATCATTTTGTTTTTCCTAGATTTTGCAATATGTGTGTGTTAATGATGACTCTCATCTAAATAATGTATTTTTAAGAATTAAGGGCAGATTTGAAAGAATGCTATTTTTCTGTGCAAGAAATGAATAAAAGTTGACCATCTAAAATGCTGTTAGTTTAACTTGTAACTTCAATCCTATAATTATTTCCCATAATTAAAAATGATCACATTTTTCCTTCAAATGTACACAAACGTATGCAAGTGTGCCTGCACACCTCTGGACACAGTGCAACGTGTGAATCAGCAATGGACTTTGCTCATCTAGGATGCTAAGTAACTACTGAAGCTCTGCCGCTTGTTCTTTGTGAGATCCTTTTAAAGCCTGTGTGCCATTTAATCCTGAAAGGTACAGAATAGAATTTTGCCTGTTATGAAATCAAAAGATAAAAAAAATGGAAGCCACTTTAAACTATTAAATATTATTTAAAATGTGGTATATCATATACAAAAGGTATATACACCAACACATACTTTAACAACATCATTTTTTTTTTATTTTAAAGGGTGTAATTTATTATACGAAGATATACTCTGGTATGTGTTATGTCTATTTCATCCAAAAATTCCAAAACCAACATAGTTATTCTTAGAACAAATTATTTTAATAGTGAAGTGAGAATATAGTTAAACCAATATTCTGATTCAAAGTAAGTCATAATCTAATCACCGATTTTAATGATTTCAAAGAAGTTAAAACTCTTCCAACATTATTCTCTACAACGAGAAGACTCATATACTATAGCAAGGCAGCAAATATTTCTTAATAAAATTCAAAAATGATATAAGATTCCATCTATAGGGAATAATCAGATGCGCAGGCTGCTGCTGGACTGGAACAGAAAGTGTTCAACCTCTCCTCGTGAGTCAGTACCATTTGCAGACTGGGGGGTCAAAAGAAAGCCACACCAGCAAGCAAGCTCAGTGCAGGAACCAGCGCCATGCATGGGCCACTGCCAGACTGGAACAGACAGACCTTGGCCCCTTCCAGCATGCAGGTTGGCAAACAAGAAGTAACCAACCTCGCCCCACCATAAGCAATAGGCTTATCCACAGGAACTCAGGCTGTGATGATAGCTATTCAGGTGAAATGCAATTGGATGCCTGTCGTGCTTTGGTATTTCACTAATATAGCAAGTCTATGGCCAGTGGTCTGATCATAGGTTCAGATGATAGTGGTATGCAGTGTGACATCTAGGGGATGTTCTCATTCTGAGGGCTGAAGCCATTGTTGATTTCCTATAGCCTTGCTTTGGAAGTCCTGTATTGCTTCCATTGTTTTGTTTGATTGGGTTTTATTCTCTTTTCCTTTGATTATGTCAAATCCAATGGCAGGAACAGTTATTTCAAAGATAGCAAGATATATTATGGTAGCAATTTTGGATTTACTATAGGCTTTTTTTCAGGTTCTTTATTGCATTCATTATTTTGTTTTTATTGTTTCATTTCTATTTTGTTCTGTTTGATTTTTACTATGTCCAAAGTTATCTGCAGTTATTCTGAAGACAAAGGCACTGTAATAACTATTATTGATTTCATAATGTTTTAAAGTCCTGTTATCTTTTATGCTGGTTTGTTTCAATTGGTTCTATTTGTTTTACCCTCTTTAAAATAAAAAATTCAAATAAATCAAAATAAAGCAATACAACTTTAAAAACCAACTCAGATTCATTCACTCTTTCTCTTTTTCAAAATACACATATGCACATGCACTCACACATGGTTACAAAAGATCCTCTTCAGATTATCTCATATCAAAGTATATAAAATGTAATATCATAAATTAAACCTTTATATTCTTTTTTAAAGAGAAAAAAACAAAAAGCAAAAAACATAAACAGCAGCAAACTCACACAATAATACTATAGATTTTCAAAACAGAATGAAAGACATTTAATAATGGTTGTTACATTACATATACTTCTTTTTTTCAAAGAAAGAAAACAGAAAAACAGAAAAGGGTAGAACAAAATCGAGTTCAAAAAATTATCATCATAGAATTGCTGGTTGATACATTACTCATTGTCATCTTAAAAAATAGTTGCCAAAGTCACAAAATTAAAGCATAAATAGTGGCTGGACGCTCAAACACTGATAGTGCAAATCCTTCTGTTCAGTGTTCCAAAAGACATTCAGTAATATGGTCATCTATCTTACACACTATACATACCAGTATACTCTTTAGAGCACTTTCCTTCCCTTTCACTTTCACCCTATTTATTACACCTTTTGGATGCCATTATTCTGTCAGTTTTTACTTTTTTTACACCAGAGTAACAATGCGATATTTACTAATCTGAGTCTTGTTTATTTCACGAATGAGGATATTTTTAAGTTACCTCCATTTAGCTATGAAGGTCTCAAGATCATCCTTTTTATAGCTGAGGAGTATTCCATTGTATACAGCTCTTAAGTTTTTTTTTTTTTTTTGTCTTTTTTGTTTTTATTGGTACCAGGGATTGAACTCACGACTGCCTGCTTGCAAGGCAGGCGCTTATGCCGCTGAACTAAATCCCCAGCCCCATTCCATTGTATACAAATACCACATTTTTTTCATCCACTCAGCAGCTGACGGGCATTTTGGTTGTTTCCAAGATTTAGCTATCACAGATTGTGCTGCTATGAACATGGGTGTACATGTATCTCTGTGACGTGACCTTTTCAATTTTTCTGGGAAAATACCCAGGAGAGGAATAGCTGGGTTGAATGGAACTTCCACTCCTAGTTCTTTAAGAAATCTACATACTGATTTCCAGTGGTTGCACCAGTCTGCATTCCCAACAACAATGTAGCAGTGTTCCTTTTTCCCACATCCTCACCAACACCAGTTGTTTTCAGTTGTTTTCTTGATGGCAGCCATTCTCTCTGAAGTGAGATGAAATCTCAATGCTGCTTTAATTTGCCATTTCTTGAATGACCAGTGATGGTTAACATTTCTTCATGTATCTATTTGCCATTTGTGTATCTTCATCTGAGAACTGTGTGTTCATCTCAGATGCTCATTTTTGGAGAGGGTCTTTGAATTGGGAGGGGGGCTTGATGTTTTTCAGTTCTTTATATGTTCTGGATATAAGTCCTTTGTCTGAGGGATTGTTGACTTTAATTCTTTCCCATTCTGTGGTTTTTCTTTTCCCCTTGTTGGTTTCTTTTGAAGTGCAGAAACTTTTCAATAATATGAGATCCCAGTTATTGATACTTTGAAGTGTTTCCCATGCAGTTTGCGTTTTGTTCATGAATTCTCTACTTACCCCTATGTCTCCAAGACTTCTACCTACCTTGTCTTCCAGTAGATTTAGTGTTTCTATTTTATTATTTAGATCTTTGATCCATTTTGACTTTAGTTTTGTGCATGGGGACAGGCATGGGTCTGGTTTCAGTCTTCGGCATGTGGAAAGCCAATTTTTTCAACACCATTTATTAAAGAGGCTATCTTTAGAGTGGACATGTTTAGCCCCTTTGTCAAATATCAGGTGGCTGTCTTTATAATTGTGTTTGCATTTGTTATCTGTGCCATTGATCCTCAGGTCTATTTCTTTGCCAGTACCATGCTGATTTTATAACTGTAAGCCTTTATATTCTTGTAAATATCACTATTTACAAAAATAGAGATGCCCACTCCTCTTCAAATAACACTATCCTAGAACATTAAATTCTTTTAAAGGCAGGACATTATATAAATAAAATGATTAAAACCATTCACTGGAAATTTGCCTAAATTGAATATTGAATCTCTCTTGATGTATACATACAAAAACAGCTATGAAGAAATAAACAGCGTATACACTAATAATGCATTAATGCCACAACACAAAAATCTGCGATCACTTGCAAAGTAAATATTATGATATTTACCATGTGACACCATATTTTCCGTGATTATAGGATTTCTGTTGGGTAAAAGATAAAATGTTTTATTCTACTATGAAGAAATTAGCTAGGTAACTCCAACATGCTTTAATATACAGTATAAATGAACATCAAATTTTAAAAAATGGTATTATTTCCATAAGATACATTATATATTTACATATATATGTGCATATAAATGAGTATTAACAAACATATATGCATATATATGTATATGGAGACAGAGAGAAAGAAATAAAATATAGAAGGGGGAAAGGAAGGTGTTAAGGATTGAACTGTGCTGCTATAAACATGTATGCACATATATCACTGAGGTTCGATGTTTTCAGTTCTTCTGGGAATATGCCTAGAAGTGGGATAACTGGAACAAATGGGACTTCCAATCCCAGCTTTTTGAGAAATCTTTAGAATGACTTCCACAATGGTTGCACCAGTCTACACTCCCATCAACAGTGCAGGAGAGTTCCTTTTTCCCCACAGCCTCTCCAGCATTTGTTGTAGGTTTTCATGATTCTGGCCATTATTTCAGGAGAGAGATGGAATCTCAGTGTGGTTTTATTTGCATTCTCTAATGAATAAGATGATGAACATTTTTTCATGTATTTATTTGCCATTTGTATTTCTTCATCTGAGAAGTGTGTATTCATCTCAGATGCCCATTTTTGGACTGGGTCTTTGAATTTGGGGTGTATGATTTTTTTTTTTTAATTCTTTATATGTTTTAGACAGAAGTCCTTTGAGGGAGAGTTCACTAAGATTTTTTTTTCCAGTCTGTGGGTTTCCTTTTCACTATGCTGGAGATTTCTTTTGGCATGCAGAAACTTTTTAATAAGACATGATCCCAGTTATTGATTCTGCGAAGTATTTCCCGTTTGGTTTGAGTCCTGCTCATGAATTCTCTACCTACCCCTATGTCTTCAAGGTTTTTACCCAATTTGTCTTCCAATAGATTCAGATCCATTTAGATTTTATTTTAGTACACGGTGATAGGCATGGGTCTAGTTTTAGTTTTGGGCATACGGTAAGCCAGTTTTTCCAGCACCATTTATTAAAGAGACTGTCCTTCTTCCAGTGAACATGCTTGGCCCCTTTATCAAAGATAAGGTGGTTGAGTGTGTTTGTAGTTGTGGTTGAATCTTCTATTCCATTAATCTTCATCAGGGAGCAGGTTAAGTCTGTTCTATCAAACTAGTAACAGAGCTGTGGTAGAACAATTCCTAAAGATTTAATTATAGAAATAAAGTAATTAAATATTTTAGTAAAATATGCCAGTTTTAAGATGAAAAACTAATCCAAAAAGGAGAAACATTTCTATTTTTGGTCATCAAAAACAGTAGAAGAAAGTATAAAGATTTATAGGTTTCAGAGTTAATTAGGAAATTAAATTTTAATTTGTGGGGAACAATAACCAGTATAGCACTGGGAAGTGAAAAATGTGAATACAGCATAGATAATCTTCTCTATATCAGTCTTTCTCTGCATTTTAGAAGGATGTTTCCTTGAGACAGAAAAAAGAAGAATCAAGTTTGGGATAAGTATGCCAAGGCATTTTTTCACATGCTGAGCTTAATATTGTTGTGTCATCAGAAGAATATAAATAAAAAGGACCTTCAGCAACTAGAAGTCTACGGTACCCTGCCCAATTTATGGAGCCAGCAGAAAAAGAGAGGGTCATGCAAAGTCTTAAACATCAAAAGAAAACCAGTACATTCAAAGTAAGGAATAGCTTCAGCGAGAACTGACAGCAATAGGAGAAATGATGCATGAAAGGACAAGTCAGTAGAATTCTGTGGAAAGAAGAAGCTAGTTGTTGTCATAGATTTCAGACACAAATTACATATGAGGTGATGCTATTCTTTTTAAAGCTTCCTAAGGTAACACATGAGAGGCTGTTTTCTCAAGGAGATCTTATGTTAAGATAAAAAATGCTAAAATGTCTTGCCATTTATGAATAAAATATATTTAGAAATATCCAGGTCTTAGTCTTTACCTGAGACAAACTCAGCTACTTTCTCTCATATCCCTCGCAGGTCTCTCTCTCTGTATGCTTATATTCTGCTTTCTTCCTTTCACCTGTTTCACTGTTTACCTCAGGGATTTAACTCATACTGCTGAAAATGCATCCACAACAAAGGCTCGTGTGCAAATATGGTGCTGTTGGGCTCCTGATGTCATTTACTTTTTTCTTACAACCACTGAAATATCTTATACCATCTTTTCAGATACACAAAAATACTACATATTAAATTAGGACAACAATCATATAAGTGCAAGAAGTATAAAATTTTAATATATTGCTTTTTAAATGTATTAAGTAGGATTATGACCCTAGAAAATCATAGTGATGCGAAAACCTTATAATAAAATTTCCTAGAAACAGTAACTTGTGTGACCGCTGGCAATGGCAGATTTTATCAGACCAATTCTCCCTGAGATCACAAAAGTGAACAATGGACATATTAAGAAAAACAGCTGATAGAAGGCAATTAAAATGAACACATGTAGGCCTGGGAATGGCTGACATTATTTCTACTTTCCTCCCTTTGACCAGAAGTTACATTCATGACTACAGCTTACCTGAAAGGGAGATTTACAATGGTAGTGTTCTGTGGGTTCAGAAAGAAGAAACTGGCCGGATAATATTCAGTAAGTCAGTATAATCTGAAGCGTGCATATTATAACGACAGTGGCAAAACTGAGCCAGACACTAAGTAGTTCTCACACAGACTTTTCTTCCCTCCCTAACAGATCAACAACCATCAATTTCCTCTTTTTTTCTCACTCAATTTCACTTCTTCCAAAGTTAAGTGGTTAAAGTTCCCATTTCACTACTTTTCATTAATATTTTTATTCACCCACTTAAGAAAGAAGTATATATACACATCAAGACCTAAGAGAAAACCAACAAATGAAAATAAAAAACCTCAACTGTTAATTTAAACTTGTCATTGTTCTCACAGAACACTAACAAAGGTTGACAGAACCACCCTTTTCCCTATGGAAATTCAGAATCCATTGAGAAATAAGAGGGAGATAGTAGAAAGATGGATAAACCATGTTATTAGTAACAAAGTGGAAACTCAGAAGCATAACTTATATACACGAACAGGTGCATTTCCCAATTCTAACTCCAGAATGTGATATGCCTCACACCTCATCTAGCTACATCCAGTGTTTGTGATCTCCACACTTGGATGGGAATGTTGCCCATTATAATACAAGGTATGAAAAAGCCTAGAAAAACTGCATTCCTAGAAAAAGAGTAGCATTTGCAGAAGACAATGAGATTGGATTATGCTTGGTCAATTTCTTCTTCCAAATCAGTCATATAAATCGCTTCTCCTCCCAGAGCAGAGAACAAGAAGTTGAAAAGCATCCAGACTGGGAAGATGGAGGGTCTTCTGAGGCACAAAAACAACAAGCACTTAGAAGAACCTGTGCCCAGTCACAGCAGTCAGGGAAGACCCTGGAAGATATAACATGCATAACACTAAAATTAGAAAGTAAAACTTGCCGAGGTTATTTAGACCATTCTGAGTTTATAGATTCCATCATAAACTTTCTAAAACACTGGAATAAAAGTGCTTTAATACTTTTGGCTTCAAAACTAAAGAATTAAGAATCAGCACTAGATTCTGAAATATAAAATTTAATAACTTGTCAAATTTTCCGAAAAAGTAAATAAACATTATTTTAGTAAATTGGGATTATACATGAACCACACATGCGAATATAATCACTCAAGATTTTTACCTTGTAAATCCTTATAAAATAAAGAACATTTGAAAATAAATCTTTATGTCATTTGTAGGACATAAACTGTCTCTCTAGTATTTTATATTGTTGCTCGGAAATAACACTGTAAAAAATTCTTGTGATAAAACTTTTAAAACTTTAAGCATTTTAGACATAATAAATATGTTTATATGATTGAGTCCATAATACACAAATTAGACTCAACATTTTAATCTTTGTTTAGCCATAGGATGTATGAGATACTTATTTCTAAGAGTTTTAAAATTCCTTTAAATTATGTATTTTAAACCTCAATAAACTCACTAAAGCTGCCTCCCTACTATCAGGATCACTGTACATGAAAATATTCAGTCATGTGAAATATCAGTGACAAAGGTAAATTTCAATAATATATCAAGAATAAAAGGGAGTTATGCTTCTTCTAATTAAACCACCTTGAAACTGCCTTTCTTCAAACTCATGGGAGCCACCACTGTACTCTAATTATCTGAATCTCGTTTTTGTTGTCCACATATAAGTAAGATCATGCAACTCTTACCCTCTGTTGAAGAATTAAGAATTTTAAATAAAGCCTGCTGAGGATGCCCGCCAGGACCACATGTCCATGACTAGAGAAGCCTGATAATAGAACATTTTTTCTTTATGTAAGCTTGTCTAACAAATGGCTTTAAAATGTAACCTGAAGTGTTTCTTTTATAACCTGTTTTTTATTGCCTTTGTATAACTGGTAACCTTCCAATATAACTTAAAACATAGTAAGAGATTTCTTCCTCAGATAACCCATGTTTTGTTGACTAGTGGTCTTATGATATAACCTGAAATGTTTAAACTCCTTTAGCAATGCAAAGACATCACCTGACCCTCCAATCATAAGATGCCCAATCTACTTTGTACCTCTCAGCTGGCCTTCCCCATAAAAGCCCAGAATCCCACTGGGCAGGGCTGACTGTTTATGGAGAAATTCCAATCAAACCCACAAGTGTAGTAAATGACCTCTTTTAGCTCCTTGGTGCTTCCCATGCTTGGACTGGCTGTTCAATGCATGTAGTGTCCTTGAGCTTTCCGCACACCTTTGTGCTGGACCAGTCCCTCATTACACTACTTTCTCTACTTCTCTTCCAGATCCCTGACACGATCAGAAGAAAATTATCATACAATCTTAAATTCTACACTTCGTTTTTTCCCTTCAAATAAATGACTCTTTTTGTCTCAATCTACAAAAACAAAACGTGTGTATTTTTCTTTTGGGTTCTAATAGAATATTGTATAAAAACAAATTACTGGATACATTATAGGAATTCCAAGTCTGCCAATCTACAATGTTGTGTCTCATACTGGTGTCTGTATGGTGAAAAAAAAAAAGAAAAAGAATACAAGTAAGGTACATTTCTAAATAAAATTCATGACAATAATTCATTTTGCAGACCTTTAAAAATCTCTTAACAGAGCATATCTAATCTGTTTATTCTAAGCACTGACTCTAAAAATTCTTATGAACTATCAAGAAATGTTTACTATCTTATAATAGAAATAGATTGTTTAAAGGTTAAAGGACTAAAATAGCCAAATAATAACCTTAGCATTTAAAATCTATTCTAGCAGCCTCTAAAAAACTCAACTTTCACAGGCATTGCATTGTGATGATATTTGTTTTGAGGAGCAAATAAAGTCACATGACTAGGTACAATAGTTTGTTCATCCTGTTTTCAAGGTGCTGGTGCCCCAGCCTCTCCCTTCTTTTGTTTTTGTTTTGTTTTGTTTTGTTTTGTTTGTTTTGATAAGGTCTTGCTAAGTTTCCAGATAGGAAAGAAATCTATCATCCACTTCTTCTTCCTTCCAGAGTGCTGAGATTACAGGCATATATCAGTTCTGATGTCACCAAGGTTTGACCCATTTGCTTCAAATCACTTAAATATTGCATTTTTCCTTTCTTTTTTTTTTTTTCCTTTTCTGTTATACAATCAAAGCAATTTTTTTTCCCAATAGAAGACTTGAGAAAACTGAAAGTCCAGATCCCTAAATTTTAGCTAAACACAAACACCTGAAGTTTTGCACCTGAAAACATTGTATTGGGATCTTTAATTTTGGGTCTAGAGAATGAAGAACTGGCAAGAAAATCAAGGACTTAAAAACTATAACAATGGATATAGGGCTCGGAACCAAGAGACCTCTCAAAGAGATGCTCTGATTAAAAAATAAGACTGTGTCTTGGTTACTTTTCGCTCCTTGCTCAAACAAAATACACAACACCCAAAGTTAAGGAAGGTAAGGCTTGTTTAGCTCACAGTTTGTGAAGGTTTTAGTCCATAATCAACTGGCTCCAAAGCAGAGTGCCGCACGGCAGAGGGCAACAGTTCATGGTGGTGGCAAATAGCACAAGCAACAAGAGCAAAAGAGGAGGAGCACAGGGGGAGACTCTTTCTGTCCCTTATAGTGTACGAAGGCCACAGGCACTTGGGCGTAGCACTCACACACATAATCCCAGCATTGCACCATGAGTCATTCACAAACTCTAGAAGCCCACCTCACTGACTGCATGAGGCTTTGGGGGGACATCTAGATTCATACCATAGCACTATGAGACTATGGTCTTATTGTCCTCAACATTTCCACAAAATTACTGTTTATTCTGAACACTGAATCAATACAAACAGAATGTGTGAGTTTAATGCACAATGGTAAATGAGTCTATGCTTTTTTCAAAAGAAAACTGAGTGTCAAGTCTTATCAACCTAGAATCATACTGACATTAATCTGAATTCCTTGAACTCTATATTCAAAAGATCAGGAAAACCAAAGGTTAAACAACTAAAAGAAGTGTTAACAATTGGCTTGTGAATTTTTTACTCAAAGGATATAAATTCCATGCCACAGTATTTATTGTTCTGAAATACTTCTGACTTAGAAGCAACATTTATTTGACAACTATTATGGACTTTATTAAGTTCCAGAGGTTTTGACAGGCTTTATGGATGCAAATATTATTGCTGTTTTCCAAACATATAATTGGCAACATTTGTGGTAAATGTGGTAAGAAGAATTAGCAAAGTATTAAGGAAACAAAGAATGAAAGATAGGGTATCTGGAGATAGGCTTGGAATAGAAATGACAATTAGGCTGTATTTTTCACAACAGTGACCAACTTATGCCTCGATTAGAACAGTCTGACTCTAAAAGATGTGTCAAATTATCCTACATAAGATGGAAACACAATTTCCTATACACAGGAATGGGAATTTATATTGCAAAAGTCAAAGATAAAAAACAACTATATCATAAAGCACCAAAAACACAGAATTCTGAGAGTTTGTTAGCATTAATTGTTAATTGGCAATGACGAGGAGAGTCTGTTTCAAAGCTGGAATTTTGGATATTCTGAATCAAATTTCCAAATCAATTCATAGTTTAAAAATCTAAGAAGCAACAAAAGACCAACAAAGGGAGGAAGTACCCAGCCAAGACCCATGAGAAAAGCAAAATTTGGAGAGGAAACCTTGGGCTTGCTCCTGCAAGTGGAACATGCACCAACACAAGAAAGCAAAAGGCTCAGCCATGCAGCTTGCCACAAGCTGGTTAATCAGCAAGATTAAAAATGTAACAGAAGACTGCAGCCCTCCGTGCTCAGAAGCCAGGCGGTAAGGCCTCTAAGTGTATAGTCCTTAAAAACCCTAAAATATGACACAACTAATTTTTGAATCTCGATTGTTCCAGGCACTTAGCAGAAGAAGAGCATATGCTTTTTGGAGTCAGATATCATCAAACAATGATTTTTAAAGTAATTTTCCTAGTAGCAATATTCAGGACAAAAGAAAGACACGTAAAGCAACAAAATATAGACAGAGCAACCCAAAGCACAGGCAAGAATTGGAGAGTGTAGAGAAGTAAAATTTATCCAAAAAGACTGATATTCTATATTTATGAAGATAAAATTTGAAAATAAACATTTATGTAGAATTTTATAATTATTTAAATATGCATATTATAGTTTTTAAAAAAGACTCAAACATAATATCCAGAATATAAATATTCAATAAGCAACATTTAAAAACTAAATGGACTGATTTAACTGCAGATAAAACAGTTGGGAAGTTGGAAAACAACAAACTCAGAAACTATAAAGAAAGTAGGAAGAAAATCAAAAAACAAAAACAGGTACTAAACAATAGTGGAAACAAAATGAAGTCCAATATAAATCTTGCTGGCATGCCAGAAGGAAGCAACACTCCCTTATAGACTAAAAGTTAAAGAGGGAAATATAATAATTTAAAGGTTATACAACTGATGAAACACAAATTTAAAATTATAATCAATATCAAGAAAGATAAAGATAAATACATATGTGGCTACATACAGCAAATAAAAAAGAAAATATAAAATTACATTTAAATAATAGAATAAAGGATGTACAGTAATAAAAATTAGCTATAAAACATAATTAGGAAATTTTTATATAGGAATGCATAGTAGATGAACCTTGGAACTTTAACTTTGCAATAGTAAAAATTATGCGGTTATTAGAAGAATATTTTTATTAGTAGTAAATACTGAAATATTCAGTAGAAATGTTTTATAACTCTAAGTTTGAAATTATACATATACATACATGTAATTATTTTAAAAAGCAAGTTACATATTTCATGCTTAATTTGTGTGTGTGTGTGTGTGTGTATATATATATATATATATATGTTACAGATATTGAAAGAGGTAAAGCACATATGGTAAGACATTAACAATTACTAAATCTAGGTAGAGAGTACATAGGGATTCACTGTATTAGGTTATTGACTACTCTATGTTTTAAAGTTTTTCAAAATAAAATGTTGGAAGAGAAGGAAAAAATGTAAACAAAATTTTAGTAAACAAAGAGGGGAAGACAGCTTCAAGGGAGGGGTGTTGGCTGGGGAAAAAGGATGCAAGATACATCCTATGATGTATGTGATCATTATGTGTGTCTAAAATGCACCAATAAAATTAACAAAAATAAACAAATAAAGTAAAATGTTGGAACTAGGAAAGAAAAACAAAGAGAGAAGATTAGAAGTAGGCAGGTGAATGAAGTAACTTTCTGGAGAGTATTAGATACACTGACAGATACTTTTCTCAATAACGGCAATTCACAACAGAAAAGAGTTGGAAAACATTCTCAAACAGTCTGATAAAGAGTTAAAAGCAACTTGGAATTCTATCCAAATACAAGTAGTTTCCAAAATGAACCTAAGAAAGAGACTAAGTCCATTAAAGCAAAGAATTTGCCACCCACAAACTACAGAAACTGAAATACTAAAATTCAGCAATAGAAAAATTATCTAAAGTGACAGCAGAAAGATAAAGGGACAAGACAGAACAATGAAATAGCAGCTATGTAGAGTAACTAACTACATGGTTACTTCCTTTATAAGACAAGGAAAGATTCAATGCAATTTGACACATTTTACACACATACACACATGCATCTACATATATGGGTATACACATGTACATGCACACATACACATAGTTAAAACGCACACACAGAGTGGTATAAAAGCTCCAGTGGTTAAACAGGAAGTGAAATGTGTAAAGGTATTTAACTAGATCAGCAGAAGAGTGAAAACAGCAGGACTATGAGAGTGAAACATAGGACTATTAACGTATAGTAGAAATGGCATTTCTAGGATAATGAATGAAAAAGCTGCATGATAATACAAAGCTTTACAGTAGAGTGGAATAAAATAATACAAAGGATCTCTGAAAAACAGGTAGAAATGTTTAACATGAAGACTACATTTAATAAAAGCATACTGTACAACTAGAGATTTGTTATACTTGCATTATCTAAATACACACTGAAAGTTCAGAGATTTACAAAATTAATCCTGAGCTTAAAGATTATGATACATGTATCATCTGTAAATTCAACATATTTTAGTGAACTATTCACATTTCCTGGTCTGAATATTTGAATCACACATTGGACAAATGGAAAAAACATGATTAGTATATCAATAGCAAAAGTATTCATTTTAAGAGATTTACATTTAAAATTATTTTATACATTGGTATTAGAAACATAATAGTCTTCATGAAACCCAGAGATTCCCTTTATACATGTTCTAGAATTAACATAGTGTTGGAGCACAAATTCATTCTTTGCTGAAAATATGAATTACATGTACTTTAATATACAGTAAACAGTCCTGAAAGAGGCCAGACTGTTTGACTGATCCAACAGTCTATGTAAAATTTATTTGAACTTGCTTTTTTGCTTTTTACAAATATATAAACTACAAAGCAAAATATAGTTCATAAAATTCCACAAAATAGTTTTGAACTAATTCTGAATCATATTAAGCAGGAAACCGAATGATAAGTGTGACAGAACGAACCCAACATGGAGGCACTTCAGTGGTCTCCACCCATTAAGTGACCCTCAGACTCTACACTGATAGAAAGTTGTTGGCTGTCAAAATGTAAGGAAATTATTTTAAAAAGTCAAAACTCCAAGATGACCTGGTGTTGTAGACCACTATGAAGCACAGCAGCTCTGAGCAGGATTAAAATTTTACTAATTGGCTTTCTATGTTTATTTGTGAGCCTGCTGATTCATAGTAAGTGAATCTCTATGAATCACTGGTCCTGGCTGAAACCTGTAGTGTCCTGTGAGGCCAGAGATACCTCAAAGGGCAAGAAAAACACAGCTGCGGACACTCTGGCTCCAACTCCAATTAACAAGGTAGAGACTGCAGCTGCAAAGATTACTCCTGCAGTCTCACTTCTACCATGTCTTCATGATAAGACAGTGCTATTGAATTGACTTGATTCACTACTTGGAGAGGTCCTGCTCATTGCCTGCACTTTCCTCAGTTTCTCTGCCCTTTGCCTTTGGTCCTAATACAAGTGGACTGACCCAGGGAATCCTGTGTCTTCACCCTCGAAGCCTCGAGCTTAATTAAAGGGTTTTGACCCTCCTGGAGCCCTAAAAGTCATACAATTTGTCTCTTTTTATTTAATCTCCACCGTACACTCGTTTAGGAGATCGGGGATCTAGGACAGAACCTGATAACCTGGGATTTCCATTTTGCAATAGGGCAATAATCTTCCCTTTGTCTAAATACTGTTCTGAACAGATTACAGTAATATAGCACAGTGACAGCTACAACAGAACTCAAGTCAGAATGCAAGGAACCACATCTTAACTTCCCTATTTGACAGCAACTTGACAGATGCAAAATGCAGAAAGTGATTGCAATAGTTTGTATTACTTAAAATTTCTAATCATAATTATATATTATAACTAATGTTTTTAAATATCATTATACTCTAACTCCTTTTAAATTTATGAGAAGTGATCTATTCAGGATTCAGAGATCAGTTAAATACCCAAACTATGTCAATTCTACTTGCTAAACCAGATAACCAAATGCTGCAGGTATCAAGAATTTAACAAACATACACATTGAAAAACCTTGCTGTTTTGATTATTTTGATTTTCTTCAATAACCTAGGATCCTAATCATCATATGATCAGCATAAGTAATGACTATAAATAACTAAGAAGCGTGGTAAAGAAAATTCAAGCGCTGTTACAGGTACATCTAAATATTTTTAAAATATTAATAAATATTACATTGATTTAGCTAGATACTAAGCTTGAATTTTAGTTAAGTACACATTATAAAGTTCTCTTTACCTTCAAACATGTTTTAAGACTCTTTAAGGAAGATTAACAATTTGAATGGTTTTCACATATTCACAGGAATATCTTTTGTTTTGCTAGTAACAGTCACATAGTCTATTGCTTGAAAAGTGCAAATAAGCACAAATGTGAATTGTCCAACAACACCTTGTGTCAAGTTTCATCAACTCTGTGCATCTAGATGCAGCTAAAATAATGGAGATAAAATGTATAGGACAGTGTCATTTAAATTCCGAAGGATACAGTTGTAGCTTGGCATAACTTGTGCCCTGTGTTTGACTCAGAAGAACGAAAGATTACACAGGATACAAGTCCCATGAGAAAAACAGAATGAGCTGCATGCTCATGAGAGAAAAATTAATGTGCTCAACAAAGAAGAGGGATACAGGTGTCAACCAAAATTAATGTAAGAATCTAGTTAAACTGTTTCCAAAAGGATGTCTTGCTTTGCAGTATTTTTCTTTAAATGCTCTGTGACTCTTCAGCTCAGCACCACACGTTTTGACTCTGAAACAGGGTCCACAGGTGGTCGCTGAGCTCAGCTAATAAAATTCCAAAATTTATCAATTTGGCTGCTTGGATTATTATACTATTTATGAACCCACTTTAGATACATTTAATAGCTTTCATTTTTTTCCTTTTGCTTTTTCTTTCTGAAGAATTTATGATCTCTGGAAGCATTTATTCTCCGTATTTATTTAAAATAATGTGAAATAAATGACCTAAGTAGTCATGATATATGGCTCAAGACATCAATCCATCTTGATTGCCTCTAGATGAATTCTTATGAGGTACTGTTATAATATTTTTTATAAACATTAATTTATCATGACAAGTCAATACAGGTTTATTATATTAATATGCTTTGAAATAATTCGCTTTTCTAATATACTCAGTGTTGTATCTATAAAGGTAGTATTAAATTCAAGTAACAACATTTTTATTCATGAAAAAGGAAGTTATTGGAACAAATGTTCATTAGAATGTAAATTATATTTTTGTTTTATGTGCACAAAATTACAAACTGGCATGCACAGTAGAAATAGTAAAACACTGTAATATGAGTAAATTTGTGTGCATTTAGACTGTGGATCCATCACACCAAGATCGCTATTTTCAATCCTAAGAAATGGATTTGGTAAAAATAGTTACTTAACAAATGATAGGAAAAAAATAGCAAACAGTACAGTTCTAAATACCTAAACTCTGGAAATAGCCTTGAAACTCAGCCACAGACAAAATGGATGAAGAAAGTATAGTATATATATACATAAGGGAATATTATTCAGTCGATGTAAAATCATGTTACTTTTAGGAAAACGGATGAAACTTGTGACCACTATGCTAGCCAAAATAAGTCAGCAATAGAAATTTAAATACTGTATACTTTCTTTTACACGAAAATCCTAAAATATAAATATGTAAGTAAATAAAGGAGAGGTGGAAAGAAACTAGAAAGTATGCTCTTGGAATGGCAAAAGGGAATCAGGGGATGGGGAAGTAAAAGACATGAGTGAAAGCACTAAAAAGGGTCCCAATAAAAATATCACTATTCTATACTGGAAGCTAACACTAATAAAATTAAAAGTGAAGAGTTATAACTTCAGCAAATATAAAATAAAATACCCACACAATGAATAAATATCAGAAAATAAATCAAACTGTCCCCTCCTCATAGAACTGAAAATGGCTTTCAATCTACCTAATACTAATGTATAAAATGGAAAATCTTAATTTTTTAAGTTGGACACTGCCAAACAATGGAATAACTCTAAGAAAGGTAAGTCTCAAACAGAAAGTGCTGCCAAGTCAGTTTTCACGGGGGAAAAAAAAAAAAAAAAAAAAAAAAAAAAAAAAAAAAAAAAAAAAACACCTGCAGCAGGCACACAAGACACCAGAAATTTACACACATGCTTGTTGAAACACACACATAAACCACACACCCTCCCACCCACACACCTGAAACACAGTGATTATACACATCTCCCATTTAATTTAAACATGACTCCATAGACAAGTATATATACTCATTTTTTTTATTTTGCTCATTTATTCTCTATTTTATTGTGATTTTTCAGGGGGTCTTGGGGGGAATCAACTGGGGACTTTGTGCTTGCCAGACAGGCATCATGCCACTGAGCTATATCCCTGACCTTTCTATTTCATTGTTAATTTCTCTCAAAATAGCTTCATGTGAGTTAGGTTGGGTTCAACTGCTAGTTAACAGAAAGTAAACTCAAACAGGTTCCAGTAAGGAAACTGATTATTTGACATATGTACAAGTCTAGGACTAAACCAAGCCACCATGGAACAAGGGGCCAAACACCAAGCTGACCTGGCTCTCCTTGAACTGGACTGAACACTTACCAGGCACACAGGACCTGGACATAGTTCCCTGTCAGAGTATTAGCTCCACGCATGACAATAACAAATCCCCACTCACACTGTGACCTCAGCATTTCCTTTCAGTCACATTTGATCATATTCATTTGCCTTCAATTGCTAGGAAAACTTCACACAGTTACAGACTGGAACTCAGGATTGGGCCCTCTGCACCCATCAAGAGGATTACTTTTCAGGAGTTCAGAGCTGTGAGAAGGGTCTATAGCGTCACTAGCCTTCTGCTGGGCAGAAAGAAGGCAAAGAGAGGAAGGAGACAACATCACTGACAGATACTGTCCTGCTCCCCTACCCATCTTATTATCATCTCCTTGCTTCTAGACCCTGAACGTGGGAAAGAGTAGGTTATTAGCTTTCTTTTAAAAGTTATGATATCATGTTCAGTTCATAGAGAAGGCTTAACTTTTAGGATCCAATAAATAGTTGTCAAGCTTTTAACATTTAAAAGAGGCATGTAAAGTGTCTTTAAAAATAGCAAAATTAGAAGGAAAAAAAAAACTAGTCTTAAAAATGGCATGTCCACAAAACTAGCTTTAAATCTGGTAACTGTCCACAAGAACTGTGACATCAAATCTTTTTAAAATCTCTAGGACATCCTCAAACACAGCACTCTTTTTCTGTATTGGGAGAGATCAAAGTGAAACATTTCTGTTTAAACTAGAATCTATGGTTTGGAGAAAGTCTCAAAAATTAAACTCTCTGTTTGCTAAATAATATTCAATAACCTTCGGTAGGCCACTTAACCATCCACCCTGTTTAAAATGTAGGTTCATTACTAATTAGGCTACACTCTTGTTGTAAAGATTAATCTGCACATTAAAGGGCAATTCAAATCAAACAATTTATTTATTCTTTCAGGCAAAATTACTTAATGAGTACTTTCTATATGCCAGGTACTAGGGGCATGATGATAATACAGAGACGTATGTCTTTTGCACTAGAAACCTGAGTTTACCACAGAGTACAGGACTCTCAGTATGTGTGACAGATAAAATAGGCATTAATGCCATTAAACGCCTAAGCCTTCTTGAGCACTGAGCACCTCCTCTCTGACATGGCCAGTCAGAAGTGACCATTCACAGCAATCCTTGAAAGGAATCATCTAGAGAAGCTTCTGCACTACCACAAAATCATTCTCTGTTATATTCTAATGGCAAGACAGATCAGACAAAGATTAAAGCTGAGCTTCTAGGTTAAAGTGAAGCCCTAGAAGGGTCCCCTTCCACACCAGATCCCAATTAAAACAAATTACAATGTAATACCACCGTTTTGGTACTGAAATTTTAAATGATGTGGTTGGTAATGCTCAACACCTAATAAAATATTTTCGTAAGTCAATCTAAGAAATTACACACCGTTTTCACAAATTGAGGATGTTTCCAATTACTTTAGGCTCTTTATTGAGCTAACTCAAAACACAAAAGCATTGGACTAATGCTTAGATGATGTGTTTCTATTTTAGTTTTTTAGTTGAAACATAACCACATCCTCAACACCACTAGGCAGCAACACCACTTTTTCCATCTTGCAACCCTCCCTACTTGGACTCTACATTTATCTCTCCATTGCTTCCTAACACTCTTCTGCTGTTTCAATCCTGAAATTGATGCGATAATCTTTCAAATGTCCCTAAAACACACCTTTGTCCATGTGCATTAGTTTTATAACTGACCTATTTATCAGCTTACATTCTTCTCTTTCACTGACCCTGAGTTGAGAAGTCGTGTTTTCTTTTCAAGTTTGTTATCTGAAGATAATTGTGAAATAATTTTGTTTGTGCTGATTCTGACTTCTGGTCCCATAATTGTACTCATTATCTCTAGGATCAGATGCTATGGCCTTGTCTGGGTTTCCTTGCAGACTATTTCCAATGACTGTCTCTAAAAATGAAAATTCAGAATTCCTTTGAGAAGTTCAGGAAATATTTTCAGTTAACTTACAAGTTGAAAACGGAAAAACATTTTGAGCCTGTTTAAAATTTAACAAAATAAATGAGAAATCCAGCAAATATTTTCCTTTATCATCTAACACACCCAAATAAGCAACAAACTGCAACTCCTCCAGAGTGCTATTTAGTGATTTATAAAATATAAAAATGATGCAAAACACACTGAAAATAATGTGTGAGTGAAGAGGAACAAAAGAGCAAACATTTTAATTTCCAAGTAACCAGTGTTAGACTGTAAGGTTAATTATACTACCTGGACTATCATTTTTTTTTTATATCACAGGAGAAAGATTAAATTATCTTCAAGTTTTTTCCACAATATACTTCTGTTTATAGTTTGTTTAGTGGAAATAATTATTAAAATTAAACGCGATCGTGGCATCAGCATTTCCAAAAGAATTCTCAATTGGCATTTTTGATGTGTTATGAAAATGTGATATGATTGAACTGAGTTCTTTTGAATTTCTTATTGCATGGTATTTTCTATGCCTCAAAAATAAGGGAGAATATTTTTCTTTTGAAAGTTTCATACATACCTATGTAGTTTTACTGAGGTTTATGGATTAATTGAACATTAATTATTTAATCTGAAGCAGTTACCATATAATGTGTTACAACAGTAATTAAGAAGAATTCATAAAAATATCTGACTTCTGGTTTTTGGGATTACAACATAATTCTGATCAGAGAATTTTAGACTTGTGTATATGAGTAATACATTAAATATTAAACATAATGTAATGGTCTAATTTTATATACTTTTCAGGATGAGAATACTAAGCCTTTCAAATAACAAGTTGGAAAAACAAACATTTATAACGATAATGTGATTTCTTACAGAAATATTACAAATATGAGTTTTAATGTCAGCCTTACCATTTATTGGCTTTTTCATTCTCTGTGCCTATTTCTTTATCAATAATATGAGAATACAATTGTATGTTTTTAAAACTGTTGTTTTTAAAATTGAAAAAAGGCAACATACACACACACACACACACACACAGAGAGAGCAGCTATCACAGGAAAGAAACTCAGTAAATTTTTAGATAAAAATTACATGATGCTAACCTTTGTTTAGGGAAATATATAAAGACCACTGATTTCTGTGAGTGCAGATTTATAAAATAACTTGTCAGTTAATCTTTAATAAATCACTTTTAATCTTAATTATTTTATAAATAAAACTTTAAAAATATTCTTGCTACCCAAAGACAATATATGATTCAGATCAATATATGATTCAGATCAGATCTGATGATTCCGAATCAATACTAGAATTTTTAGGATTATGTTGTCAGGATTACAGCATTACCTTTGGAGCCCATGACCTGGATCGACAGTCTACTTGTTCACTAAATGATTTAAATTGCTATTTATTTATTTCACAGACTGCCATTATTTAAAGATTATCTCTGACCTTACATGTAAGAGAATCTGAAATTACATAAGCATCTTTGAAATATGTTTCATAGGAAGGGCAGAAGTTCTGAGAGTTAGTTGTCTCTTATTTTCTCAGTCCTGACCTAGATCAAGGCATCTGTGATGTTATACAGTGAGAATATAGTACCACAGTTAAAGGTCTTGTTACAAATAAGTTTGATGTAAAAGGTATTATTATATATAATTAAGACATGAAAAATAAGTCCAACAACTATTACTGCAAAGTCTATCTTTCAGAAACCAAATGAATAACCATATCCGGAGATATCTGAAAGAGTTCCGGATGGGACTTTTGCTTGTATAATGGGAAAGAAGGAAAAATGTGATGGGAGAAAGAGAATAAACATCAGATCTCTTCAAAATCAGGTGTTTTGTGTAAGGATAAAATTACTGTACTGAAAGGAACATAAAAGCATTTCAAAATATACACAAAACAGTGAAAAGGAGTGGGGAAAATATATCATCTGCACCCACTAGAGGGAAAATATTCACTTCCTGTGGAAAACAACACTCTCACCATTTGTCATGTCAAGAAAACACTGGTTTGTGTTCTTGGCAAGACTGAGATAGTATAGTAACTGTTCAACTTTCTTAAGTGTCAGTTTCACTTGCTGTATAATTACTGATGTATCTCTGTATCATATGGTCTGGCACACAAGATTTTGCAAATCAGTTCATTAATACCTATGTAGAGAAAAATACACTTCTCATGTATTACGAGGCCAGTGCTGCTACTAATTCTGCAAGAATCCTCTGGAAAAGACAAGACTGTGCTAACTGTGATTACAATGGAACTGACAGGTGATTGTGGCCAGACAAATTTTTGTAATTTTATCACTTTATTTAAATTTATTCTCCTTAGGAGGCAATCTAAAGATATCTCAATAACATGGTTTTGACTTATAAAACTGTATTTTCTGAGAAAACATATAAGAAATAAAATTAGTTTGGGGAAAAAGGAAAAAAGTTTTACTTAAAAGAATATATAAATTCCTAAATGTAGAAAAATGGTGGAATTATTAAAATAATCTCAAATACAATATTAATGTCAGCCATGGATACCAAGACAACTGGATAAAAGATTTTAGAAAAAGTGTGTACACTTAGTATCAAACCACAGCTTCACAGATTACTTATAAATTGCAGGGGAAATTTTTTAATTTTTAAAATTGATAGATCAGTACCACCTTACTCAAGCAAGCTTAGTATTAGCAAAAGTGGGACAAACTGAAATCACATAATTATTTTATATCTCAATAATGTGAAATGCCAATTCAGAGGTCATCTGCAGGACTTTTGCAAAAATGACTAATCTGACTTTAAAGATGATAAAACAATTTAATAAAAAGATGCTATAAAATTGTCAGATTTTACTGTTCAAACATCAAATATTAAGAAAGAAAAAAGGTGGGAAATTTTCCACAATAAAAAGAACCCAAACAGACGTGACAATAAATACAATATGTGATTTTTATATACTACTCATTTTTAAATGGAACATATAAATTATACATGACTGAATCAATGTTGAATTTCTTCCTTATAATAATGGTATGGTACCAATATAGAGAACATCCTCTTTCATAGGGTTACATCCTGAAGCACTTAAGCTAAGGATGAAATACTGTATATTGACATCTGTAGCTAATTTTCAAGTGGTTCACAAAATCATATACGTTTAATGCATAAATATGTTCACTTCAAAAAGTGTGACAAAATGCCAATTCAAAAGAAGGCTTATAGTTTAAACCTTTTAATTATTTCACAATAGATTCAGTATGCTGTTAATATAATTTCCATATATAACACACTAGTTTATCTATTATTAATATATTAGTATAGTGCATTTGTCACAACGAAAGAACAAGCATTGATATTTTAACAAAAGTTCTTACTTTATTCAGAATTTCTTAGTTTTTGCCTCATGTTTTTTTCCCGTTTCAGGATCCCGTCTAGGACAGATTATGTTCGGAAGCTAATCACCTTAAATTTCTCTAGACTGTAATCTTTTCTCAGGCTTTGTGTTTTAGACCTTCAAAATTAAAGGGACTGCTTATTGATCCACTATCTTGTAGAATGTCTATCAGTTGTCAGTTGATGGTTGCTTGGTATTTTGTTCAGAATCAGAATGAGGTTACAAGTTTGGGGAGCTACACAACAGTTAAAGATGGCCTTCTTGGTACATAAGACCAAAATACACACTATGAACACAACTTATCTCCACTGATGTGGACCTTCACTAGTCAGCAGAGGTAGCATCTGTCAGCTTTCTCTGCTGTATGGTTACTCCTTTTTCATTTTTCCATATTGTATATTTTCACGATAAATATACATTTGAATAGCAAGATATTATATTTCATATCCTTGTATCTTAAGGTTGAAGAAATAATGTAAATTGTATGGATTTCTCTTATACAGTATATATAGTCTTCTCTATTTGTATCACTATAGATTCAGAGATATTTATTTTATATTTTGAATTATCATCCAATATTGAGTTAACCTAATTCACATTTTACTGAAATCACTTCCGATTTGTATTCCGAAAATGTTCAATGCAGTGTGTTCTGACATGTACCCAGTCACCTCCAGTTATTTTTTTTTAACTAGGGAAGTGTAGCAAAATTTAAATCTGGATACCAAGTCTGTTTCTTCCCTCCAGTTTATTGAATGCTAGGCAATGTGAGCTAAAAAAAATAAGGAAATATGTGATACCCTTGACACACAATATTTCTATTTTTACAAATTTTGGAACACAGACATCAGCACTGATTGATGTATTCAACTCAAATTCATTGCATGGGGTTATTCTAGCCTTCTCTCGCTACTTGACCATAATTTTCCACCATCCAAACAATGACAGATGTGATTCTACAGTTTGTCACGGGTTTACATCCTTCCTGAGTTCCAGTATACATATGTACAAGCTGAACCCATATTTCTAGACAGTGTGATCAACAGAATACAGTATTTATTTGCAGCTGTATCTTTCTTTAAATCTTTACATACATCACAGTGCATAAAATACACCGGCCATATTTTTATAATGAAAATATGTGCATTAGCATAAAGGTACTTGGTTGTGCATCTCAGTAGTTGTGCTGGGGAATACTGGATGCAATCTTTGTGTTCACCTACTTGGTATGATGACTGGCTAGGTGTGTGCCCATATGTAAAAATGTAAATGGGTGGGTTTTACTGACTTTATGTGCCAGGCGACCTTTTTTTGTATTTATAATTTTTAATTACGTTTTTTATTTTCCATGTAGAATTAGCCCAATTCAGTGCAACTTAACATGAAAACTGCTTTTACAACTTTATGAGAGGAGATTGAAAGTGAATCATCAGATGATTAAGCTACTGACACTGACTTGGATTATGTAAGCCAAAGAAGTTAGCAAACTATGACAGAGAGAGAAGTACAGAATAAAGATACTGATTGAGATGAAGAAAAAAACAATGTAAATAAATACTTGACTAGTCAAAAATGCTACAAAGTGGCCATGTATACCCAAAGATCCAACATTAGGATTACCTCAGAAATGTTATTAGGTTCTTACCAGGGATGAAACCTACCAGACAAAATGCCAACAATGTGATTCAATGTTGGAAATTGCTTGCAATGGATGATATATTACAAGATATTTTGAAATATACAGTAATTAAATACAAGTGAAACATTTTATATTATCAATAGTAATACTCAAAAATACATTAATCATGATACCTCACTATCTGAACTAAAAGCATTTATAGCAGGACTTTATCATTCTAATCATCAGAATCTAAAGGATTTATGAAGAAGTGAAATGTAGGATTGAGAGTTTTAGAATAATAATGACACTCTAGAGATTTGGTTTCTTTCAAAATTGACCATGTTTTGACAAGAAAAAAACCTGTCAAGAGAGAAAATAGAAAAACATCCAACAGTTTGGCTGCTATTTGCTTATTTTTGAAAGCTTTGTTTTAAACTCTCCAGTAATTTATACGCCATCTAAATACATGGCAACTGACAAACATGTATATCATTCTGTGACTGTTGAAGCTTTTGGAAATATATGCAAAATAAAACTACAAAATATGGTGTAGAAATACATACCCTGTGAGAGGTGAAGGCAGTTTATACCTTGAATTTAGAAATTTATCCTAGAACTCAGCCACCAGGTCTTCATTCATGCAGTAATAAACACCGTTCTGAAAAGACTTCTGCTTATTTCAAAAAGTAATTAAAATATTACATTTAACAATTAGTGCATAATTTATTCATTGATGTTACATTTAGTAAAAATAAAATACCAATTGACCAGCATGGGAACTATTCCCAAGAACCAAATGGAAATTATTAAAAACATGCTGCAAGTTCATGAATCAGACATGTATCGTACAATCTTTGGATTTCATAAAGACCTAAATTGGCCTCCTTGATGATAAAAAAAACCCAAAGTAGCATTGATACTATCAAGATTACACTATGATAAGACTGGTAGTTAAGCCATGCAAAGTGGTACACACCTATAAGCCCAGCACTCAGAGAGATTGAGACAGGAGGATCCTGTGAATTCAAAGTCAGCTGGTGCTACATGGTAAGTGAAAGGCTTCCCTGGTTATTGAGATGCTGTCTCCAAAAAACTCAACAAGAGAAGAGAAGAGGAGGGGAGGGGAAGGGAGGAGAGGGGAGGGGAGGGAAGGGGAGGGGAGGGGAGGAGTGAATGCTCAACACAAATGAAGCCAGAAATTGTCACATTATACAACAAAATGAAAGACAGATGTAGATGCTGTGGGTAAGTTATGCCACAACTATGATGTCACTCAAAACACAAAGTATTGGCCAACAATTGTGTACTACTGGATCCTAAACATGTCAGGTATAAATAGGTTCATAGTTCACAAAGAAAATAACAGGAAAAGAATGTCACAGGAAATTTTCTTTGCATATTTGACTGGAATTGATAAATGAGCAATTATAACAGAGAAAAAAAAGTGTATTTTCCCAAAGAGCTCGTCAAAAGAATTCTGGAGCACATGTGTGAACAGACAGGTAAAACATCATAAAAGCCTCCTAAGAAAACAGGAAAACCAGTAAGATGTCAAGTATGACCTACCAAAGAAGATAGGAAAACAAAACACATGTGCAATCTGTGTAAGCAATGCTTGTGCATCAAATAGGCTGCTCTCTTATGTGAAAACTGCTTTATCTGTGTTAATGAGAGTATTATTTTGTAGTAGAGTTTCATTTGTATTCTCATTGTATTTCACATAGGAATTTATTTGTTGTATTTTTATATTCAGTCAATAAACAGTTAACAGAAAATACTGGTGTTCATTCTAAACACTCATTACATGCTTTGTATTTTACTTTATTTTACTGATATTTCATTTTTCTGGTAAGTACACATTAATAGGATGTACCTCGCAAAAGAGGAAGATGAGAGGTAACAAGCATGGTCTACCAAACAGGAAAAAGAGCTAATCACACGTGCCATCAGTGTGAGACTTGTGTATGGAACATGCTGTTGTCATGTGTCAAAACTGTGTTCAGTATGAAAACTGAGGCAAAGATTATTTCCATGGTAGAGTTTTCTTTATATCCTTATTGTAGTTCACACAGGAATTTATTTCTGCTGCTATTCTTTAGATCTTATAAGCAGGTAAACAGTTGAAGCTGAAAATGTTAGTGTGTATTCTACACACTCATTACATACAAAAATCTAGTATTTTATTTTACTGAATTTTACTGCCCTGTAAACACATTGCTTGATAAAGAACTTGTAAAAGTAAAACCAGTAATTCATCAATAGAAATATCCCTTTAAAAAAAGTG
The DNA here is from genome assembly GCF_034190915.1 of Cavia porcellus. NCBI lineage: Eukaryota > Metazoa > Chordata > Mammalia > Rodentia > Caviidae > Cavia > Cavia porcellus. The sequence continues at coordinate 4,930,086 of NW_026947493.1, forward strand.
GCCATTACAGATCTCCATAATGCTCCTTTTCCAAAAATTAATCATGTGCCCTATTATTTTAGAACCTTGCTCACATTCATAAACTTTTTTGGTGGTGTTATCAGTCATTGTTATTTGGGGCTTTTTTTTTTTTTTTTTTTTGTAGGTTTGGTGTATTTCAAAATTTTTAAAGTGTGGAATGAATGAAGTGAAGAGTATAATCTTGGAAAATTAACACAATCATAAAACTATGGCAACACATTAGAACAGGCTCACACAGCGACACAGAAGAGCACAGAAAAATAAAGACTTCCTGGCTAAAGCTTCATTAACTTACTGCTAACCTAACAGTAACTTCTTGGGAAATAACTACAGAAAGGACGTTGGGATTCTATGTCATCTAAGGATGCAAAAAAGTTTTCCACAAAAGTAAAAAAATAAATAAATAAAAACTAAAAACTGATTTTTTGTCTTTTTTTAACATATGAAAAATCTCATCAATTCATACATTTGAGGTGAAAAGCCTAACATAAACTTTGGGACAATTTTGAAGAGAGTAATTTTCATTTAAAAAATAGGAAGAAAAATGCAGGGGTTCATTAAACCACCTAAAGTTGGAAATACGCTTACAGCAGCCTTCGTCCACAGGGCTGTACGTGATTTCACCGTCATGCTCAATTTTCCTGAAAGTGCAGCACACTACCGTGACGGTCTGCTGGGGAGCTCCGGGCTACAATCAGATGCTTAACTTTCCATATCACCATTATCTAAGAGTAAAACTGCAAGTAAATTAGTGAAACAACATATCCTATTTTTTATTTAAAAGGGAGATGATAAAACAGTTGGCATAATTCCTGGTCCATACTTGCTACTCAAACAATGTTAGCAACCATCATGATTATCTGGGATGCCAGTCCATGAGCCAAGCATAACAAAAGAGTGAGTATTATCTATACACAGACAGCCCGACTCTGAGGCACTCCTTGCTGCACTGCTTCAGGGGTCAGGTTATTTTGTCGGGAGGTAAGCAGGAAAGATGTTCAAATAACAGCTTGTGAAATTCAGCAGCAGGGAGTATTTGACCTAACTTACATGTTTTGACTTAACAACTGAGAAGGCATACTTTGTAGAACTGATTAAATGATTTTATACTCTTACTCTTTACATTAATAAAAAAACACTTTTCATATTATATTACTAAAATTCAGGCATAAACCAGTAAGTCTAGAGTAAGACCATCATGGCCACAAAAGAGGATAAAAAGAATAAAGATACAAAGAAGACAAGGAAAACTGTCACTTTCAAATTGTACTTTTAAGACAAAGTATAGCTTTAGGAAAATGTCTTTCTTCCTTCCAAGAAAGTCACTCCAAAGGGAAAAAGTCCTCAGCCTGTTCATCGGACTGGTGCTTTGCACCCATGATTTGAGCCTGTACCTCCCTTCCCACAGACCTCATCCTCCAGCAAGCAGGACTCAGGGCATTGCATACCTATAAACTACAAACACATACAAGTGGCTTCCTCCTAACAGCCTGTGAGGTAGGGAACCTGACAGACAGCAGGAACACACATCCTATATCATCCATCTTGAGGACACCCCTAAGATCACACTGAAAAACACAATCCTAAACCATGATGCACCACTCTCTTGGGGACCTGCAATTTATTCTCTCTCTTTTATTTCTGCTTAATCCACTTTCCTGAAGTTTCTTACTGATGCATCGATAATTTCTTTCTGTGACATAATTTCATTCTGTGAATTTAAAACCTATCTTTGTAAGGGTAGGGTAAGATGAGGTTCCCCTCTCCTCTTTTGGGGAACTCCTGAGATGTTATGACACACAAATATAATGAAACAATGTTACAGCTTTGAGAACCCACTTCAAATATATCAACCATTTCTTACCACTTGCAGGTGCTTTAACCATTTTAACTGCACAAAACAGTCCTATGGAGAACATAAAAACAGGTTATGCATTTTACTTGATTTGTTTTACCCACTTACTGAAAATCAGCATAAAAACACATCTCCATGCAAGGTTTTTCAACAGCTGACTCTTTGCATAGGTAATTCTGTATGTGGCAGTTCTCCATGCATTACAAGATATTTAGGAGCGGCTCTTAACATCACTAAGTCCCCTGCTGTGACAGGCAAAACAGCCTTCACATGTGGCCAAAGGTCCCTGGGGGGAAAATAATGCTTCAGTGGAAAGCCAATGATTTAAAAGAATGACATTAATCAAATTTAAACAGAAGAATGTTTGATAATAAACAAGAAAGCTTTTAGTTTAAAAAAATATTTTTCTAAAAGTGAAATTTTATTCCAAAACAGACTGAACTAAACCTCAATAATGCTGAAGAAAAAGAAAAATATGTTTGCCTTATAAATTGTCTCTTCCCAAGTATAGAAGTGAACAATGTAGTCTCTTTCAGAACCAATGCTTTTCTTGTTTCTTCAAAGACATCTGCCCCTATAGTACTGACACAATTTAAAACCCAATCTGAAACTGGTCTACATCTTCCATCTGCAAAACATGCCTTTTTACTATTACGTACTTTGTCAGGTGCCACAACTATAACACTCCCAGAATGACAAAAGAGGTGAGGAAAGCAGTGTGCATATTCAGATCATTTATTGTCAGAAACACCATTCCAATTGGTGAGCTTTGCATCAGTTTAGCCTGATTCTAAAGATGGAGATACTGTAAGTATCTATACATAATCCTTAGTGCTATCTCTTCAGACATAGTCATGTTGCACTATCAAGACCATATATATATATATATATATATATATATATATATATATATATAATATACACACACACATTAATGGAATATTTGTTGTGAAGTTGTTAGTATTTTGTAAGTGGGTGTCTCAGTTACTTTCTCACTGCTGGAACAAAAATACCTGACACCCACAATTTAAAGAAGGAAAGGTTTGTTTTAGCTCACAGTTTATGGAGATTTCAGTCTACAGTCATATGGTTATGAGAGGGTGTTGTAGGAAAGGAAAAACAGTCCACGGAGTGGCAGACAGGAAGCAGAGAACCCTCCTTCTTCTTTCCTTTATGCATCAAGAATACAAGCCTATTGATTGGCGCCAACAGGTTTACACCCAGCATAAACTTCCCTATCAGTACGTCAATCATCCAGAACCAGAACTATGCTAAACCAACCAATGGACAATCCAACATCACACACCCATGATCCATTCGCTTCTACAAATCCAACCTGTGTGAGCACATGAGGCTTTCAGAAGACTTGGAACAGTAGGCAACACAAAGATCCTCTGGGCTTCTATAAAGGTCAGAGAACCATTTGATAAAGACAGGAATGATGCAATTATCTATACCTGTGGTCAACTCCAAAAAAGTATTTCTCCAACACAGCAGATACACTCACACTCAGTGGCATCAACATACAAATCAAACGAAAATGCTGATAATGCTAACCAAACTACAGACATGTGTGAAAAGAATAGAGATGTCCACCCTCAAGGGTATCTTTTTGTATTACACTTCTGCTTGGAAATGTGACTTATAAAAGTCTATTATTCAGTAGAAAGTAAGACATAATTACCGCATTAGAAGAAAAAAAAAATACTAGTTAGATACATAAATGTGTGATGAGAGCACAGATTTGCTGAGTTAAAACCAGTGGGAAAGGTGGGTTTTGGAGTACCACTCTGGGATGTAGCCAGGGATCAGGGTTCATAAGCCATGGGTCTTGATCTGTAAAGTGAAGATGTCACTGCCAACCTTGCCAAGCTGCTGAGAGGAGGGGTCAGGCGGTAAGCCAAATGCCAAGGTTTGAGCCTGACACAGCAGATGTTCACCAAACAGCAGCTGTGAACACTTAACAAGGAAGCATCATGTGAATGCATGGTTAAGATGGTATGAATCCTGCAATGCCTTTTTCATAGTTTTAAGAGCATCCTATATCTTTTTCTTTTTAATCAACCAGTGTGACTGATCCCATGAATCATATTTCCAATTATTGAATATTACTGCCATTCACAGAATAAAGTTAAAAAAATTATTTCCTCCCTCTGTGACTTGTGACCTAAAGATAGTCAAATTTGCTAATAACTTATTTGGGGTTTTTTGCAATCTAAAAAATTTACAAATGAAATTAGTTTCTTTTTGTTTCATCTGCTTTGAGTTTATCCTGTTGGGCTTTGCTTGCTATCATATATGTAAAAGGTGAAACATTCCCTTTTTTAAAAACACAGCTCTCCTATGTTTCCTGAGTGTTTTAAATTTCTGAGCTGAAGCAATTTTCCTGCCTCAACCTCTCAACAATAGGTGTTTACCAATGCCCCTGTTTATTTCTATATTTTACTATATTGAGAAAAAAGTATTTACATATCATAAACGTAAGTTCCATGAGAGGAACCTATTTTAAATGTTTCTTTCCACTGTTAAGCAAATATACTTTTTAAAGAATTTAAAGGAAGCCGAGTAAGTAACTTCAGTCTTCCTGTGGTCCAGCTCTACCTTAAAGAACATAAAGAAAGAAATAGGAGAACAGTAATAAATGCCAACATTGTAAGGTGATAAAGAAAGCAAATGGGAATTGTCAAATAGCAATCAAAGATAGTCCTGAAAATAAATTTAGAGAGAAATGAGCTGGACCTTAAGGGAAGCTCAGCTCAGACACACACAAAAAAAATCTTGTTTGTGCAACATCTCTGTGTAGATGGATGAACTGAATCACCATGGTATCAACTCCTAGTGCCATTAAAAGAGAATAAACAAACAAAAAGCCCAGATTCAATCTGCTTCTGAGGATCTTTACATCCCTCATGTCTTTACAATGCTGTCTCAATGGGACACAGCGCCACTTGCTGAGTTCCAGCAACTGCACCTGGAGTTACTATGTAGACCATGGTCTCCTGCGCCACAGCAGCAAGTCCTATCCTTGTTTCCATCGAGGAGATAAAGGTGGCTTTTTATTTAGAAGAGGAAATGTAGCATTTTCTGAGTTCTCCAGCATATTCCCATTGTCTCTATACTGCAATAAACTTAAAGCCAACATTTTCACGCAGCTAGGAAAGGTTACGGAGACTGATTACTATATATCTGAATGTAATGTTGAAACTACAAAAGCTTTTCATGTTAATGCATTTAGAAGATATGCTGTCTGTTTTTTGTTATCCTACTACATTTAAAGACTTTTTTCTTATTATTTTTCTACTACTTTACTCTCAAAAATGTCATCTCTGCTGCCCTGAAATCTCAAAAAGGAAATTCTAATTGAATGCTTAGCCTGATGCAGTTTACACAAAGAAAACCCTAGCTTTGCTACACTGAAAGAGACTTTGTTAACTATTATTAGAAGACCATGTAATTTCTCTGCATTTCTAATAGTGGCTGAAATCTTTAGAATACTCAACACCAAATAACAAGATTTAATTTTCTTTCTGTATGTACTCCAAGTTCTTTCAACAGAAATCGAAGTGCTGACCTAAAAACATGTTGACTGTTGAAATAATCATTGGCGAGGATCAGCCAAAACAATATACATTTAGTTTTGCAAAATTCCTCCTATACTTTACACACAAAATTGAGAAAAATTAGGGGCCCATATATATCTGCTGAAAAGTTTCAAGAAATATGACAAATATTATTATATATGCATACACATACATGTAGACTCATGTCAAATAATGCTATGATCTAAGGGTTTAGAAGTCTTAATGTAGTTACTTGACATATGATTGATATCAAATGCATTAGAATTTTCCCCCATGAAACTAACCTTTTCTGATCCATGGAAGAGTTACCCAGAAAGGAAGAATGTATACTAAAGTATGGAGATACTGAGCTATCTATCAAAGAGGACAAAGAAAGATGTAACATCAACAGACAAAAAAACAAATGGTAAAGAGCTAAAGGACCTGTATAACATGTTGTGAATCACTCAGCAAGTCACACAGGACAGCTCGACTTACATGATTTTGAATCCTAGAAAACATGTTTGCTCAGCAAAAATAAATCTAAACTATATCCATAGGAAGTAGCATCTCTTCCCTTTCTTTGTTAATGGCTCATTTTTTCAAGTGTGATTCCCCACATATTTTTGTCATCCAGTCTGGAAGAGTGCACACCAGAACGTCTGTACTTGTTCTTTACAATCTACAGCATGAAAATTCTAAATATTCTACTTTACAAAATAAAAGGATTAAGAAATTTCTCACTTTGTAGAATACAGGACATTTAATTCAAGCATCCAGAAGAAAGATACAGTTATTTGTAAATGCTGATAAGATAGCAAAAGACAAATGAGCTCTCATTTATCTTTAATGAAGTTTTCAAGGAAATATATCTATACTTACATAAGTAATTTCTGAGTTTCAAAATATTTTTCCCAATTTCGTATATTAAAGTATTACTTTGTGACCCCCCCCCACACACATACACATTGTATTTCAATTTCAATCACAGAAACCGAAAGTTTGTAAATGAGCCATAAGGAGTGTCAACAATACAGAATTAGCTGATTACACAATATTTTAAGTTCTTCTGAGGAAATCTGTGACTACTCAAGTCCGAGGCCAAAAGATGTAGTTGAGGGGCTGGGGATTTAGCTCAGCGGCATAAGCACCTGCCTTGCAAGCAGGCGGTCGTGAGTTCGATCCCCGGTACCGATAAAAATGAAAAAGACAAAAAAAAAAAAAAAAAAAAAGATGTAGTTGAAATAATTTTATCAATAATTCATTATTAAGATGAAGGCCCAAAAGTATTCACCCAAACTGTTTCCAGGAGAAAAGGAGGCCATAATTTCTCTGAAACCTTTAGTGGGGCAGGGATATACCTCAGCGTCATAAGCACCTGCCTGGCAAGTATAAGGTCCTGGGCTGGATTCCTGGTACAAAAAAAGAAAGAAAGAAAGAAAAAGAGAGGGGAGGGGAAGGGAGGGGAGAGGAGGGGGGGGAGGGGAGGGGAGGGGAGGGAAGGGAAGGGAAGGGAAGGGAAGGGAAGGGAAGGGAAGGGAAGGGAAGGGAAGGGAGGGAGAAAGAAAGAAAGAAAAAAAGAAAGAAAGAAAGAAAGAAAGAAAGAAAGAAAGAAAGAAAGAAAGAAAGAAAGAAAAGAAAGAGAGAGAGAAAGAAAGAAAAAAAGAAAGAGAGAGAGAGAGACAGACAGACAGACAGCCAGACAGCCAGACAGACCATCTGGAAAATGCCATCTTTCTTTCTTGGCTCTGACTCTACAGTCAGCCATAGTGCTATGGTTACCACTTCTAGTGCATCTTAAGACCTACCCAGTTGAGCCACAACTTTACTACAACATTTAAATGCTATTCTCGTGTATGTTATAGTACAAATTATACCCAAAAAATGTGATTACATCTATAGTTGTTTACCAGAAACAAGCAATTTTTAGTCTTACAAGTAAAGAGTTTGAAAAACTGTGCTACTGTTATAAAGGTGAATCTTAAATAGAAAAACTAACTGTATTCAATATTTCACAAATATATCATGTACATGAAAGTTATTTGACATGTAGAGCTTTATTTTTTTCCCTAAAATCTGGCAAACTTGTATTCTAGACTTTGTTTTGGTTCTGTCTCCAAGACTGCCATTTCTCACTGATGAAACAGGAATAAATAAAACTTCTCTGAGAGAAATCAGGAAAAGAGATTTTAAAAAATCTCCAGCATTTTTTTCACAGTAACTAGAAAAACTCAGTATTTTAAAATTTTCAGCTACTGCTCTTAATTGCAGGTGATTACAACACCAAGGTATTCATGCTATCTTTCTTCTTGTCAACAAAAAGGCTGTAGGTAGATATTAGTTTCCTATCTAAGAATCCCCTCAGAGAGTATTTGCTTTACTCAAACCCAATGAAAGTTCAGTGGGGAAGTGGAAGAGTTTTCCTAGAGTGGTATGTATCTTTCTTTACATTTTTAAAACGTAGATTGCAATTCTGAAGCATAGTATTTGAAATGTCAGTCTCCAAATAATTTTCAGATAGCTTCACTATCCAGGAAATAAGCTGTTCATAAACTAGTAATTCTCAGTGCTTTTAGCTCCACCTTTTATCAGGTCTATAATAGTAAGATAAATTTAACAAAGTTAGCATAAATTATGATGTGACTCTGATAGCATTTATTACTTTCCTATTAATTAAAATGGTGTTACTAACACAAGCATATAATTTAAATGAATTCAATGAAGTCACTAATAGAATGAAAGGCAGGTATATGCGTGTGCATGTGTGTGTATGTATGTGCGTGTGCATGCTTATGTGTAAATCTGTTGCCAATAAAATACCTCATCCAGTTTCATTTTCATTGGTGGCACTGTAATTCAAAAGACTGTGTAGAGTATTAAAAAAATTACAGGGTAAACATGTTGCACTATCACCAATTCAAACAGAAAAACAACCCCAAGATAACTGACATCTATCTGAACATCTCAGTAAGGACAGTACTCAAAAGAAACTGGGCATCGAAAGTTAAGGACCTAGGAAAAGAGAGATGAGGAGAACCTTCAATACTATTGTTCTTATCTATAATACTTTTGAATAAATAACTCTTTCCATTTTAGCCATATACGGATAGCAAATTTGTTCGCAAAATAATGAGTATCATAAATCTCTTGCCACTCAGTGCTGAAGAATCTGTTTTAGAGCATGCTTGAAATAAGTCCATTCAGCCATTTCTACACAAATTCTCTCAAATAATTTACAAGCTAAACATAGAAAATTAGTAAGAAGAGGTAGTATACTGTAGCTTAATTGTTACATTTATGTGTGTATGTATGCATATGTATTTAACTGTGTATATGTATGCATAATTTAACCTTTATGTATAGTCACGATGGAAAATGCAAAAAATCCATACACTGTGCCCTTAAGGAATGTTTCACCCCTTAAGGCCCCCTACATTATAGTTTATGAAATATACCATAAGTCATATTTGCAAAATGAGTATATTTTTACAAAAAATTGTTTTAAATGTGTTTCTAAAAAAATGTACTTAACAAAGGAATATTTATCACTAATCACACATTTATATACCAAAAGCTTATGTAGATAATCACATAAAGCTTAATTTTTAAAAAATATACAATATTTGGAAAACTAATAATTTATTTTTCTCTTTGATTAGCTCATAAATATTAGGACACGTAGGAAATATATAAAATCAAATATGAAAGATGTTTAATTCTCACCTGCTGTGAATACAGGTGGTCATGTACCTGGAACTGAAAGCTGCCAGCTGATTCTCTATGAATAAACCAGTGTCTGACATGGGTTCTCTTTCTCTACCAGCTTATTTTCCATGTGTAACAATTCAGAAAAGTGACTTGGAGAGAGCATGTGCTTCCACTCTTAAAGATGAGGTACAGGATGCATGTTTCTATTACACGTGACAAATCACTGGAAAAGTTTGAAGTTTCCATTTACAAAAGGAGCCTCATCACAGGTGCAGAAGTTCCACTGAGACCCAATCTCACCCTTGTTTAACTTTAACACTGTTTTTTTCCCGGAAGACTACAATTAAATTACAGAAAAACACTTTTGTACTATTTAAGATGGCAAATGGAAACAGTTCCAAGAGCCACCCCTCAAACCTTCATTCAAAGGAATACAAAATGCATAGTGACTCTCTGGACAGGTGCATAACACTGGGTTCACAAAAAGGAAAATGCCTTCTTTAGGTTAGTTACTGTTAATAAAATACCAGTTATAGGTCATTGTTTAGACACCTTTGTATACACATCTGCAACATTCTCTCTGACATTTCACCTAAATGATACCATAAAATACAAACTTCAGTACACAGCAGCCTTAATGAAATCTGAGTCTAACACGAAAAGTGCCCTAATAATACCATTTATATCAATTTGTCCACTATGTTTAAATAATTTCCAATAATGAATTCTAAAACCTAAATTGGAAAACTATATATACAAACTTGGATTTCAAATGTAGAAATACAGAGATCATATCAAAAGACAGAGAAACAAGAAGGCAACTAGAAAGGAGAAACGGAAGAAAAGCAGAAAAGATGGAAGGAAGGAAAGATCGGGCATCCCTGGTTTTCAACAGAGAATTAGAGTTTGGTAGGAACCTGTGGAGGGATTTATGTGTTGGGAAAAAATTACCATTTTTTTTTAAGGTACTGGAGATAAAATCCACCATTAAGTTACCACTGCAGTCTTCTAAAAAAAAATTTTTTTTTTTAATTTCAACACAGAGTCTTACTAAGTTTTTAAATCACAGTAAAAACTAGACCAAGTGTAGGTATATCAAGACTAGATCAAAGAAGCACAAAGAAGCATCTGCAGAGTTTCGAAGTCTCATCACAGACTCACTAGGTGCAAGGCACATAAAAGGAATTAAAAAACAAATAATCACTTTTATTCAAAAAAATGGGAATGATGTAATTATTCTTTAAAAGTATCACTCATCAAAAACAAAGACATGCTCTAGAAAGGATCCAGAGAAAGAAGGTTAAAGACACAATGTGTCAACAGAACAATGACCCTAACTTAGACACTGTACTAGATAGAGGGACTGCAGGAACATACAGACAGTTGTGTCACTTGCATAGTTCTACCCAAAATGGTAGACTGTACCTGTTAAATTAAGTTAAATTACTGAGTTTGACAATTAAAATGAAGTTACATAAAATAATGTACCTACTCTAGGATAATACCCATAGAGTTACTTAGAGCTGAGGTAAAAAATTATGACACAAGAAACTTATCCTCAATTGTTTCATAAGAATAATTATCTTAAAGTATATGAATGGAGGTAAAAGGTGTGCTGACACCTCCTTTCACAATTTCCCTGTAAATTTTACTCACTGTGTCTTTATCTGTCCCAAAAGTTCATAAAGGAAATTAAAATGACTTTACATTTTTGACAGCACTTTTGATTATTTAAATGGGTTAAAAATAAATTTAATGAATACATTTTCTCTCTCTACTTAATGTATTCAAATTCTTAAAAATACAACTCAAATGAAGAGTTCCTTATAGAATTTTCCAGTTACTATTCACCTGGCCAGTGTATCAAGGATATGAATTTGAATCACACACATTCTTAAAATGTTACATGAAAGTTACAAAGTGAAAAAAATACAATAAATATGATCATAACTATGTAAAAACCCAAATTATATCTAAAATAATAGAATGCCATATATACATCATTAGTAATCAGCTCAAAATATTTTGCTTAATATTTTCATGGCTTTTCTTCCAAAACCATACTGTAAATATTTCAATATACACTCTTAAAAAAAAAACAGATAGCTTCATAGCTACTTTCTTCTTAAGGAATATGAATTTTCATTATAGTATTTTTGAGGCCAATTACTTTGAATGCTATTATTTTGGAGTTTTATTTGGCACACAGTACTGCTGTCAACCATGAACACTACCCTCTCATTTTAATTGGGAAATTTGGCTTAATGTATATTAACTTACATATGAATTATTTGTAATTCATGCATAATCATGTAAATTTATGGACACTCGTGGCTTATTCACTGGGCCTCCCTCTACCCAGCTCTCTCCTGAGGAAAGCTGACTGAGCCAGAACTAGGCTAAACAGATGCTCCTTGGGGGTTTGTACATTTGGGATGAGAAAAATCAGAAAGGAAGTTGATCAATCAATTTCTTTCTCTACACATACATTCCTTCCCTTTCTTTGCTAGAACTGATCTGTGACTTGAAAGCTGTTTAACACTTGGGTTCCCTTTCCCATGAAATATCTCTCTATCATATGAATGCATAAAATGCAGACATAGAGGAGGAAGACGAGAAGGAGAGGAATCTTTGGAATACATTTATAATAATTTTAAAATAACTATTTTGTAATAATTACACTAGCAGCCTGTTTCCCTGGAGTCTATATTTCCTCTTTTTCCTAAGACTAAGACCTTTCGACTTGCCTCAAATGCTCTCTAATGCCTAAAATGATGGACTGATAAACTACTGCAGTTAGCAGTACTGCTCTAGAATATTAAAACTTGACTCTCTCTGGTACAACTGCATGGAGTTTTCTTCATCTCCTCACATAGCCCTGGAGACTAGCAGTCAGAGGTGTTTCTTTACTTGGGGAATTCTATTAGCAGCCATGCACAATCGCACACACAAGAATTCGACATTTTAACCGAACTGTAATGACTGACTCAGAACATCACTACTGACAGAAACTCTTCACAACACAAGGAAAGGTGTAACAGGAAGTAACACAGCATTTCTTTTTTGTAAAAGGTTGACAAAACAAATGTCCAAAAGCCATTGCATCATAACTTTAGTTCTGTTTCAGTTGCTGTTCATGTGTCTCATGTGTATGACCAGCTCAGGGAATGGAAAGTTTCAGATTCAAATACCATACAATTCTCACTTACTCTAAAATAATGGTCACATTTTGTATCCTCTCCAAACTGTACTCATTCATACATTCAACAAAACATTTGAATGTTTACTATATCCCAAAGACTTTTTCAGGTACAGTGAATGAGGGACAAAGGATGCTCATAAGAAATTTACAGTAAGACCAAGTGGAAGTAGGCAATAAGGATACATAGAACTTAACACATCTAAGTTAGTGATGCAGGTTTTCAATAAAAGGAAATATAATATTGGGATAGAGAAGGTCAAGGTGACTACCAAGCTGGTCATAAAAATCCATCTAGAGCTGTAACAGAAATAATGAGATGGAATGAGCTACACAAAGATCTGAGGCTTTCTCAGAAAACTAACGAACTACCAGTCCAGGAAGAGGAGAGTAGCCATCAAAAGAGAAGGAAAGCAGGCCTCCTCAAGGAAAATGGGCACTGGAATGAAAGTGATACAAAATCAAGTCATGAGAGTAGCCAGATGAAGCAGAAGAGGCCACAAGGAAGACACTGCTTTTCATCCTAACTGCAGTAAGCAAAGTTCATGACTTCTGAAACCTGAATGAAGGAAGGGATTAAGCAGAGATAATGACACAATCACAAATGTTGCTTTCTGCCCCATGAGCTCTGGGCTGAGAGTCAAAATCTTACCTGAGAGTCAAAGTACAGTAAAATCTTCTCAGTTATATAAATGTAAATGTAGTCACTACAGAAGGTAGCACTTTGTAATAGGAAAAACATAAATAGAAACTGTTAAATAGAAAAACTTAAAAATGAATCATCTTTCAAGAGTTCCCTCACACATCTGCCATTCAAAATTCAGAACATGGCTTTCCCATAGAAGCAATTAATGTTATTTTCCCATGGTAGTCTACAGAGTCCTATTTTATCTCTAATGTGTTAGTACTAGCTTTAGTTTTGAAATCACAGGATCAAGTGATACAAGAAAAAAGCAACTGTTAGATGACAGCCACCATTATTCTAAGCAATGATTAATTTAAGCCCACTGCACCACAATGAAATAGACACTACTATTATTTCCACCTTATAAATAAATTACTAAGAAACAGAGGCGAGCACACAGTCAGCTGGAGCCGCCTAAGTCTACGAGAAGTCACATCTCCCCACCACTTGGCCCAAGTGGCGGACATGGAGGCAGAGGACTTAACATTTCCCTGTTGACTTCTCATCTTACTCTGGCTCCATTCTTACCCATACCCCCAATTCTTCTTGCTTAAAATGAGAATGTTTACCAAGTACCACTGTTTTTGGAAGAGTTTAAAATTCTTTTTGATATTTACAGAGGCTCACACCTAATAATTTGCCTTAAGTATCAGAGAAAGCTTTGAATTTGGATCTTTGAGCAATGCTGAAACTGGTGAGACTCTGGCGTCCCTTAGAGATCAGAGATTGGCCAAGTGCATTTTGCATAAAGACATGCACATAAACCTTTCTGGGTCTGAAGTGGAATATTGTGGTTTAGAACTAAAACATGGTCAAAATTTCATTTGTTTAGAGGTGGGGCAAAAGATTGGTTCATGTGAGTGCTACAGTCATCAGCTGATTAATCCACTGATGAGTTTGTAGCTGAGTACAACCTATACAACTGTGACGGGCAGACTCTGCTCACCGCTTGCAGTTTTTTCAGCAGAGCCTCTAGTTTCAAGCATCTCAATCTTTCTAGAGTCTCTACTGTTTCTTTGACTTCACTCTCATGGATGAATTCATCACCTTCTCAGGGCGTCTAGTCAGAGAATGTTACCCTGTAACACAGTTTTGCAAAGCCTCTAAAGCTTTCTTCTGAAATCTGGGTGGAAACCTCTAACACACCATATCTCTTACACTTCATATGCTTATAGAACCAGTGCCACATGGATAATGCCACAATCTACTACCAGCCCAAGAAGTAGCTGAGTGCCTTTGGGCCATGGCTGCAGTGGCGTTTGAGTTTTTGAACTCTGGGTGTACTTTCCCTGGGTGGCCCTGCTTGTGGCCCTAGACCTCTCTTCTCAAAGTAAGGACTTTCATATAGTTAAACATTTACACCTTTGGGCCTGTGATGAGAGAGGTTTAATTCGTCAGATGCCCTGAAGCCACCTTTCCTACTTTCCTGGTGTTAAGTATTCTTCAAAATTATTTTTGTGATACTGAGGATTGAATGTAGGACCCCTGGACTAAGCTGCATCACTAATGCCCCCATCCTTTCTCTTCAAATTTAAAACAGGGTCTTGCACTAAATTGCCAAAGCTGAGTACTTTTATCCATTCTCCTGTCTCAGCTCCCCAGCATATTGGTAATTAGTTTTGGCTGATTTACAATGGCATAACTCTACACAGCAGCCACATTCTCATGGACCCCAACTTTACACTCACTCTCCTTCTGGCAAGTCTGCAAGTACTTCAAATGCTTTGGCTCTACATTTTTTTTTCCTGACTCACTGTAGATCTGATGAAAACAATAGCAATAACCATGCATCAGCCTGAACACTGGGTTCTATCGAGATTTCTTCTGCCATATTCATTAGTCCACCACCTTCAAATCAGCCTTATAGAAAGTCTTAGGATGTATGCTAAATGAATACAAGTACTTTTAAGGATGAAACACACATCAATCTGTAGTCCAGTTTCTACTATAGCATTTGTTCCTAATTGAAACCAGATGCACCTGGCCTATATTATCTATATTTTTATCAACATTTTACTCATAGGAGTTCCCACCAGAATCACCCATAAAGCTCTGCTTATAACATTCTAGGGCTTCTCCTGTCTGCATCTCAAAACTTTCTCCAAAAATCCTCCCACGAACCAGTTCAAAAGGTTTCTGAACCACATAATCCAAAACAGTAAAAACAACCACCTTACTCTTGGTACCAATTTTCTGTTAGTTTTCTATCACTGGAACAAAATGCCCAATAACTACAAATTAAAGGAGAAGAGGTTTATTCGCACTCACAATTTCAGAGGGTTCTGTCAGATGGAAATAAGTTTAAGTTTCAGGAAAAACGACAATGTACTAGCCCCATCGATTTTGTGTTTCTCAGAGAAAAACTCTTGAGGTTGGCCTGAAAAAATATCACGGTTGCAGAATATGGTAGAAGAAACTATAGCAAACCATGGTAGTAAGGAAGAAGAGATACATATATACAGAGACAGAAGCAGAAACACAGAGACAGAGATAGGAAACATAGGATTTAGGGACAAGAATACATTCTGCTAGGTCACATGCCTGGTGACACTACTCCATCAATGAGGATGCTACTCCTAAAAGCACATTCAGCTATGCCCTGTTAGTGGAGTCATCATACTCTGAATGCCCTTATTTTAAACACATGTGATCTTGGAGAGTTATTTTAGATGTAAACCGTAACAATACAGATCAATCCTCAATGTTACCTTATAGGCTAGATTAAATATAGTTTCCATTCTACAGAAGAGAAAACTGAGGTTTACAAAATAATGAGTACTCTTTTCCAGGAGAACACAAGGTATACATACTGACATGGGAATTTAAATCTCAGCTTTCTAGAAGCTCAGTCTCAATGTTAACCATTAAGTTTAATATTCCCCTAAACAAACAGTTCATAACATAATACACTGTCATGATTTAGTTGTTATCCTTATTACCAACACTACTACTGGGTTGTCAGATAAACTGAAGGAAAATATAACGCACTAAAACATTTGAAAAGCATAAAAAAGAACACTTTGTACACTGATTCTTTCCTCTTTTTTATGAATTGTAAACTGTCTTTATAAAATTGTTAAAGAAAATATCTGAATAAGTAATAAATACATTATTCTTCACAGCAATATGAAGCATTAAATCTCCTATGATGGTCACTTGAATCATTTACTTATTTGTCCTTTAATAATGTATTTATTATGAAGAATCACTAGGAACATTCAATGTCAGAAAATCGTCAGGCAGTTGTTGTCCAACCCTTTGGCTTATTTCCCAATTCTGAATAAGAAAAGCACCACCCTTTGCTTGCTTAGGAATGTAAAAGCTATTTTCAGTCAAATATTCCCTTATTTCCTGTCCTACTCCCAGAGTTTCAAACTTTTCACTCGACTTGATTCCCAAAAAGTTTTTCTCTGTGAGACACAAAAGTCATGGGACAGTTACCTTGCCTTTCTTCCCAAAGAATAAACTCTATTCCATCTTCTAGTCTTCATCTACATAAGAAAATTTTTCAGCTGCACTGTCTGAGATGATTGGCTTGTCCTATACATGAAGGAAGTTTGCCTAGTTAGAAGACATGGAAATAAGCACGTTCCTACTGGGGTTCTTTGCCGAAGGTTTCAGCTCTGACATGTCCTTGTCAGGGATGTCTCTTGAAGTGATTTGGAGAGTGTCCAGTGTTAGCACAGAAATGCACCTCACCTGACAGGTGTCATTCCCTAATTTAGATAAAAAGAATATAATGAAAAGATAAATTGATACTACCTAGAAGTCCCACATGTCCAGGCATAGCTCAGAAGAGAAACCAGTCTTGTGTTCTAATAGGTAAATAAGGGAAAGGATAGTATTTCAACAAAAATTAGAAGAAACAAGTCAAAACCACAGTGATTTTCTTTTGATAAGACATTTCTGGTTCTAAATAATTGATCACTGTAGAAAAATTTGGAACTTACTAAAGTTAAATTGAAAATAATTATGGATAATTACAGAATTAAGAGTTCTGACACATACACTCATGTTTATATCAGAATCATACTGTGTACAATTTTTATTCTATAGTTTTAATTAGCCCTTATATATTCTTCAAATATATTTCATTCCTTGGATTTTTAAAAAGTATATGACATAACTGATAATTTCTGACATATATGATAATTATAATAACTTATAATTTCACTTTCCAGCATGCCATCATATACTACTCTAAGAAAAAATATCCTAGATAAGCAGACAACTGATGGCAAAAAAAAAGAGCATAACAGAAATGAGGCAGAGAAGATTTTATTCAAAACTGGTATGATTGATAGTATCAAGTCTGAGAGTATAGGCAACTACACTGAAGATGACAAGACTCTACGATATACATTCTGGTTTGATAACTGCCGGTTTTTTATATACAAAGTTGTGTTTTTATTAATACTGTTATGTACTGATAAATTCAGTGATACTATGTCTGATGATATAGCCAATTCTATTGAAGATAACAAGAGACAAAACAGCAATCATGGTAGAACTCTTTGTACAAAGGTCATACATGTTTTTTTTTTTCGTTTCATGTGTTTATAGGAATATGTTTTCTATTGTCTTGCTTTGTTTTGTTTCTCCCTCTAATATAGAAAGGATAGAAATACATGTTAAGATTCAAGCATATGTAGAATCTATAAACAGTTTATGAGAACTGATCTTATGACACATGATAAAATGAACAGATACTTTGAAGAAAAAGAGACACTAAAATACCCAGTGCTGATCCTGGAGTATCATAATGTGAAACCCAGCAATAGTATTATTCTTGTTCAGAGTGATATTTGCCTGCTTGAGTTTGTTCAATCTCAACATAATTGAAGATATGGATAACTTCATGTATGTTTAAGTGTATAGGATTTATAACCATATTTCTAAGTTTTTGTTGGAGAGTTGAACAGAACTAGTTGCAATCTCACTGTTTGAATCCCCACTTTATATGCTCCACTCTAGTACCTTGAATAACTATTTGTAAGAACACAATCTGTAATCATCAACTAGTAATTTCTTACTGCTATTTTTTCTTTGAAATTATGTAGTATTTCTACTTGTTTTCTCTCTTGTTTAGTCTTCCTTTAAATTAAACTTTAAAAAAGAGACATTACAGTGACTCTAACACTGCCCAGTGCTGATCACGAAGTGTCATGATGTGAAACTATTATTCTTTGTTCAGAATGATTTTAACCTGCTTTAGTTTGTTAATCTAAAAATAAATGAAGATACGAATAACTGCATGTATGTTTAAGTGTATAGGATTGACAACCATGTTACTAAGTTTTTGTTGGACAATTGAACAGAACTGTTTCCGTCTCGCTGTTTGAATTCCCACTTTATATGTTCCACTTTTGTACCTTGAACAACTATTTGTAAAATGACAACATGTAAACATCAACTAGTGATTTCTTACTGTTTGTTTTTTTTCTCTGAACGTATGTATTATTTCTACCTACTTTCTGTTTTGTTTAGTCTTTCTTTAAATAAAATTTTTTAAAAAAGAAGAAAAATCCTTATATATCAATAGTCTTGTTAATGTTTTCATGAGATAATATGAGGAACACAAAGGAATTATTTGGATTTAAAGTAAAAATCAGATGATAGAAAATTTCTTTATTGAAAATAATACTCATGCTCTGATAACATGATTAAAATAATCAGCTTAACATTTTATGATAATTTCTATAGTTAAATCACATATTGCAGAAAGGTAAGATGTACGATGAGGCAGTTTTCTACCCACCAAATTAATTACCACTAGCCCTAAAAATACTATTTTAATATCAATAAAATCATAAAAAGTTCTAAGCAGGAATAGTTTTTAAACTTCAAATTTACAGGCAATCTTATATGGAAAAAATACTTTATTTTCTTGCACAATTCTGTAAATATAATTTCAAAGACAGCTTTAAATGGTCAACATCAGACCAGGCAGGACTTAATCAGGTTCTGGTGTGACATAATCAGGCCGGCTAGGTGCTGGTAGAAAGGCCATGTGGGGCTGAACAGAACACTTGGGCTTTTGCTGTCAAAAATGTTCTGTGTCCAAGTTGGGAAGTAACCAGCTGCATAGGCCTTGGTCCTGCCACTAGTATAAGTAAAGCAATGCTATGTATTTTACAAAGCTCAGTTGGGGAGCTCAAATAAATAGTATGTACCAATTACTTTCATTTTGTAAAATCTTAACAGATTAATGTAGATCATGTACATAAAACATCTAGATAGAAATACAAAATGACACTTTCATGAAACACAATTCTTATAATCTGGAAGACTGAGACAGGAACAATGTAAGCTTGAGCGTACCCTGGGCAACTTAAGCGAGATCTTGTCTTAAAATGGGGAAAAAAAAAAAAAAAAAAGATGTTTTAAAAGGGGCTGGGGTGGGAGGAGAGGTAGCTTGGTGGGAAAGCCCTGAGTTCAATTCCTAACACCGAAACAACTGAGAGTCCCATCGCCAAAACCCTGATGGTGAGAGAGGTCTGACTAACCTGTGAGTTTATACTGGATCACACTAGAGATAATGCCCATTCTTCCTAAATGACACCCCTTGCTTACCATTCTACAATCCTAAAAAGCGTTAAAATTCCACACTTCTGCAAGCAGTTGTGCACTAGATCTCGATGCCCTTGGTCTCTCTCCTGTTCATGGAAATACAAGTTTAGATACAGGTATCTCATCTCCCCAAAACTTACACAAAAAGCCTTCTCATCTGGAAAATCTAGAGACCTCTTCTAAGGCTGACCTTTCATATGTAGACATCAAACCCTGATAACACATTTTATAAGAAAATCACCTCCTGAATAGGTTCGCTGCCTCTATCGCAGGTTTAACCAATACTGCAGGAAAAGCCATCCTCAAATTTTAGGTCTGAATATTTTCTTTTAAACTGCTTTCTCAATTTGTAATGAGTAGGCATGATACCTAAATAAAAAAGCAAGAGTCAGGAAAACAATATTTTTATGAGAAAAACTGATTTAATAATACTTCATAACAGCATTAGTCTAGACTTGCTGGATAGCATTCTTCTCTTTCCTCAAAGTCAGGATGCCCTCCTCTTAAAATCATGTCACTGAAAGTATCTAATTCCAGGTCATTAAGCAGATATACTTGAATTTGAACAACAGAAGGGATCCCAAATGAATGTGATAAAGTTGTTTAGCTAAGAAGCTCTGAGTAAATATAGCAATTTTACTGCTTTATGATAAATGTTTCCCATTGCCAAAAGGGTCAGTACTCAGCTCACAAGGGCACATGTTTCTTCAAGATTTAAACCTTGTCAGTTTCCCTGATGTCCACTGTCACACAGGTTTCTGTGCTCCAACTCCAAGAAGTGCTGCATCAGAGGGTTCAGTATATCAGCACCATGGCAGCCTTTGCAATTGGACAGATGCCCACTGGTCTCAATGAAGAGGAATAGAAGAGGAAGTGCTGTTTTACCATAAGAGAAATGCACAGCGATCTCCTGATACCTAAAATCATATGCCATGTATTATGGCCAAAACAATGTATGTATGTACATGCTTCACAATCCTATGAATGCCGTATCATACAATCTCTAAGAGAGACCAATAAACAATTTCCTATTAGTGGTTGTGTTCATCAGCAAACATCCTTAAAGCTGAAAGCAGGGTCTTCTGTTACCATTTTAGGTAAACCAAATTATACCTTAAGCTGGAAATTAACTATTTAAAGTCCTACATTAACGGTCTGCTCCCCAGACATTCCAGTTTGAAGAATGTGTAATTTGTGGAATTTATAAATTTTAAACTAATGAATATTAATTACAAAATTCATGATCATTCTCTTGTACTAGGGGTGCAAAATGGTTCATAATTTGGATGATAATTCTGAAATCTCTGACGTAGCAGTGGGATTTTTCTCTTTTCAAAGTCCTTATAAAAATCAGCTGTGAAAGACAGGGGCACACAATAGTTTTCCTCCATTTGAGGCTTTGCTGTTTTTATTTTAAACTGGTAAAATTGGCCAAAGTCTAAGACCATGTAGAAAACTGCAAGCAATGAAGATAATTGTCATTGAGTTATTTCCAGGATTCAAGTTAATACAGAATGTAAAGCATATCAGAAATTCATTAAGGTCATCTCTCCTGTGGCCTGTATTTAGTACAAAGAAATCTCCTATTGCATGGCTTTTCCAAGTCAGTTTTTCCTCCTCTGGCCTTTGAATTTCTTTAAATTTATTCTGTGTGCCCTGTAAAGAAATAGCAGGATATTTGGGTCCAAATATCTGTCTGGAAATGAAACACAACATAATTTTGGTACAGTACCAGATATAAGTACTCAGAATTTTTTGTGCATTTCCAACATTTAATCTCATCCACCACATTATAAAATAAGGCTAGTCTGGCATGTAACCAAATGAAATTAACCTCAAATGAAATTAAAATACATATCAGGCAAATCATGAAATTATACCATCTTTTCAGTCAACAAAATTAAGCATTTTATATTAATTTCCATCTTGAAATAGGACCAGAAATATTATTGAAAGCTTAGAAATGATATCTTATGAATCTGAAATATAAGTCTCAATAAAGTTTTGATAAAATTCATAGAAGGTCAAGAATCTAATCTAATACTTTCTCAAATTCTACTAAAATTGTAGGTTGGAGAGCTTATTTTATTAAGCAATGCTTTAGAATCTTTGTTTCCTAGCATTTAGCATAGTATTTGATACAGTTAAACTTAGTAAATATTTGCTAAATTCATTACTGAAATATTTAAATGGAAATGTGACCACTATATTTGAGTGAATAGATGTAGAAAAAGGCATTTCAAATAGATTTCTGTGTCTTCACATTTTGATGCAAGCACACAAGATTTATTTCAATATGAATGCCACTACCAGGAGAGCTGAAATGGATGTTTACTCTATTTAAATGTTGCATTAAAATATGGGACATAAAAGATTAGCTAGATTTTTTTCAAAAAATTATATTTTGGTTATTTATGTACTGATTTTTGGTACCTGATATCTGGTGATTGGGATGTCTGCATATGTCTTGTTCATATGTTGGCTGTATGCTCAATTTAGTTGTTACTGTAGACAGTTTGGTGTTAAACAACAGATAATTTCTTGTTGATGTTTTCTGATTGTATTTTCTCATAACCATGTGTTTCATGGTACCTTTTGAGAATAAAAGCTCCCCTTGGTGCTTTTATTTGGTAATAATAAAGATAGCAGTGACCTGTGAGTAAATATTTGCTAAATTCATTTCTAAATTCATTATTTAGTCTACAAAGTATCTAGAAAGAGATTCATATCACTTTCAAAATTAAAACAAATCAAACCTCTTAGAAAAATAATCTATCAAATACAAAAAAAGATATTCTATAATTTTTCTCTATAGAAAAAAAAATCTCTCTAAATACACAGCAGATCTAAAAACAATCAGATATTTGGTCAGTGTTATCTATGCCCACTAATATTCCCTCATGCTTTTAAAACTCACAGGGAAAACAAAAACAAAAACAAAAAAAAAAAAGGAAGATAGGTTAAAGTCTACGAGTAAAACATAAATATCACATGCATTAGACCTGAAAACCATACACTATTATGACCTGTATTTGCCAAGAAAATTCAAAGAATGACTCAATAGTAATTTAGAATTTATATTTGCATTTTCCATATTACCTGGCACTATAAGAGTATTTTATTCAATGTCATTTTTAAAAGCACATTTAGTGCTATGAAATTTCCACAGAAAAAAAACTCAATTTATTTTCTAGCATAGTTTTATAAATTATTTCTTATGATTGCATGAGAAACCAAAAGATGTGGATTATTTTCAATGCTTAAAACTTTAGCATCACTTTCTAGTATTTTTAAGACCTTCCAAGTAGGTACTGTAATATTCGTTCCTATTTTCTCAATGCTTACATTGTCAACTATATTTTCTGAAATTTTTTAAACATAGCAATATATGATTGCCATATATTACTGATACATGATAAAGTCCACTGTGACCTAAACAACACATTATTTGTGTTAAGTAGAGTACTACTCTATCAATCCAGACTAGAATTAATATCACTTTTTCATAGTTTGCCTTTGAAAAATGATTTCACTTCTCAAATCAGTAAGATAATCTCAACTATACACGAAAGCATAAAAATCTGAGAAACTATCAGTATATACAACTTGTATTTTTAAATACTAATGTCAAACTAAGTCTTCTTGCTACTTCATATTTAGTAACTTACAAAAACTTACACCAAGTTCTGAGATAAAATTAGTCTTTTAGTTACTGGTTCTCTTTCCTTGCTACAGAGAAATATTCATAGTTAATTCTTGTACGAAAATGAGTTGTTCACATTTATTGCTATTGCAAAATGCTCCAATTTCAGAGATACCCTGTGAAAATCACAGGTCACTTATTATTATTACCAAATAAAAGCACCAAGGGGAGCTTTTATTCTCAAAAGGTACCATGAAACACATGGTTATGAGAAAATACAATCAGAAAACATCAACAAGAAATTATCTGTTGTTTAACACCAAACTGTCTACAGTAACAACTAAATTGAGCATACAGCCAACATATGAACAAGACATATGCAGACATCCCAATCACCAGATATTAGGTACCAAAAATCAGTACATAAATAACCAAAATATAATTTTTTGAAAAAAAATCTAGCTAATCTTTTATGTCCCATATTTTAATGCAACATTTAAATAGAGTAAACATCTATTTCAGCTCTCCTGGTAGTGGCATTCATATTGAAATAAATCTTGTGTGCTTGCATCAAAACGTGAAGACACAGAAATCTATTTGAAATGCCTTTTTCTACATCTATTCACTCAAATATAGTGGTCACATTTCCATTTAAATGCAAAATCAGTTCATTTTTTTCTCTTAGTGATGTTCGAATTCAACCTGGTGGCTTTTAGAAGCTATGACAGAGCATCACTTAACTATTTTCTTTTTCTGTACTATAGAAGCTGTTAGAAGCCCACATTTAAGTTTAAAGTTTGTACTGTCTTCTAAAGAGTCTCACAGACATAACATCATATGATTAACAATTGAAGATTTAGCCTATCCTGTCATGAACACACTTCTACCCATGGCGGCTCATCAGAATATTACCTCCAACTATATATTACGAAAATAAATTCTAAAGCAGAAATAGATTCAGGACAGTAGTAATGGGAAAAGAGAACTTGGCTAATATCAATAAAGAAAAGAACTGTTTGAGTAAGTTTGGATTTACAAACTGGGAGCTAGTAAGCCCTCAAAAATTTTATGCAAAATTTAAGAGAGGTAACAAGGGCCTCTGAAAGTATTCTTTGTACAAATATACTAATATATCATTTATAAAGAAAGGACAATTAGTTAATATTGTTCAAACAGTAAGTGAATAAATGAAGAGGGGAAAGGCTACAAGACCGTCTCCTGCATGCCTCCTTGCTGAAAACAGCTACCTTCATTCACTTTCACAGTGGCAAGCAGAAGCAACAGGATTACTATTACATTTCCTTCAGGTCAACAGTCACCATCTACTGAGATCACTTGCAAAATATATTAATTATACTTGCATTTTATGTGATTTATCTCAAGGTCTGCTTCTGGAGAACACTGTACAACTTTGTATTTCTTTTAAGTAAATATGGACCTAACTTTAACTTCAATAAATAGAGGGCGAATCTGAGAGAACAGAAACACAAATTACTCTAACAAAGAAAAATATCCACTATTTAGATTGATACACTTTCTCTGTCATTTCATTGTCAGTGGGAGTATTCACTTGTACGAGTATTAATAAACTGAAGTCCCTACTTCAGTGAATGCTTATAAGGAAACTCAACTAAAATTTGTAAGAGACTGTTACCCCAGGATCAGTTCTAATTTTCCTTAATCGAAGTTATTTTGATTGCAAGTAACATCCTCAACTGAAACTATCTTAATAATGAAAAAGATTCTCTATATCTGAATACAGATAAAGATTAAAGATGATATTCTTGAAAAATGGAAAGAGAGTGGATGCTCTGTGCATCACAAGAATGATAAGGATGTAAGGTACGGCACTAGTGAACCAACTACGTGTAACCACTCCACAAATAGCAAAGCAGGACCACAAGATGAGGTAACTATTTAAAGGCACTGCGGTAAAAGACTCATAACATTAATACTCCTCCAAATGCTCCCCTTGCTTGGAACACACTTCCTCCACCACTCTCCCTGCTCTGAGAAGCAGTTCTAGAAGTTCTCTTGTGTGAGCATTTCTAGGAGGCAGCACTAAAACTACTGTGAGTGCTGCTCCCTCGTGCCACCCCACAGACAGGCAGGTTCACAAAAGCATTGTGAGGTGTCCTGGTTTGCAAAAGCATTGTGAGGTGCCCTTGTTCTTTGTCTGCTCTAGATCCAGTACCATGTGACTTTTCCCCAAAGTCAAAGTGATTATGAGAAGTTAAGAACTTTGAGTCACTTCAGGACATCAAAGCAGCCAGAACAGCACAATTAATGACATCATTACAGAGGACTTCCAGAAGTGTTTTAGAAAGCGCGAAGTGCAATGAGACAGAAGGGGGAATTTACTGAAAGGATTACTGGCAATAGTTCAATACTGTGAGATTGCAAAATCATGAGCTAAAATGTATATTCATAGATACTCTAATCAAAACTTCTATTTGCAAGAAATAGAATACACTACCATTGGAGAAAACAAAGTACTTTCCTTTACTTATAATTTTTTATGAGGATTTTTCTGGGAATACATTTCATTCAGTAATTCACAATTCCGTATCATTTCATGGCATCTACATTCATTGTTCTTATTGTCTTAAATTGTCTTAAGTTTAAACATTTTTTACACTGCAATCCTACTTCCAAACTCCATAATACAAGATCATTTTCCTCTAGGGGTAGCAACCTTCCAGCCCACACAGAAACACTGCCGTGAGAGTTACCTTTGTCAGATGCCAGCCCTGATGTTTCCTGTCCCTGTAGATCACTGCTGAATCTTATTCTTGTTGTTTTTCAGTGTTGATGTAATGAGTTCACACATGTCTACCAAGTGACAGCGGTTTGGTACCTGTGTGCCACCAGTCACTCATACCCTCCAGCAATTTCAAAGCGTGGTGCCATGTCTCACAGTGTGGCAACACTGGCAGTTAATGAACTAGAGAAGATCAGATCAGAAGGGTCTACCACTATGGACACAGGCATGGGTTTCAACTGTTGGTCTACAAGTATGCTGACATTAGTGACAGCAGGGACACCAATTCTGCTTTTATACAATATATTTTTCTTCCAAAAAACATGTATATATACATGTTTATATGTATATATACATATACATATATACATATATGTGTATATGAATATATACATATATGTATATATGTATATATACATATATGTGTACATGTATATAATATGTGTACATGTATATATACATACATGTATGCATATACATGTATATATAACTTGTTTATATATGTGTCATGTATTTAACATGAATATAACCAACTATCTAAAATTACATAGACCTTTCTAATCAAATGGCTCATGTGTACATAATTTCCTGCTATTTTTGATACTAGAACATCCTTTGCTATTACAGCAATGCTCAGGTTTTACTAGATGTGACTGCTGCTCATCATCAGCAAACACCTGACTTCTTTATTCATAGAATGATCTACTCATCAAACTCAGTGAACACCATTGCCTCTAAGAGAGTTTGTCTTCTCAGTTACAATAAGAATAAGTTCAAATTTCTAGAAGGATTATGTTCTAAATCAGTGATGGTGAATCTTTTAGAGCTTTCAATGACATAAACAGCCTTATCTGGTATATGTGCCATAGGTTCACTACCAGTTCTCTAAATTAACAGGAAAGGGCAGAAATGTTACAAAGTCATTTATGAGTTAAAAGTACCATACAAAAGTACTCATGCTGTGCTTAGTAGCTTCAAGAAGGTGAGTGATTCCATTAGTACCAAGACAAGATGTGGAAGTTCAATACTGGAAAGCAATGCCCATGCTATTAAAAATACTATAATCTTTATTTTGCTCTGTTTCATGTATGTAAATACACACAAGCCTTCACTGTGTTCACATTATACTTTTGAATAGTGTTATGAAAAGAAAAGCCTGGCAGGAAGAACTGAGCATTCAAACCTGAAGAAAGAACCATGCCTTGTTTTGACACCTAAAAGAAAAGTCAGTTCTACATGGAACATAAATCTATATTTAAAAGCTCAACTCATAAAATTTATAGAAGAAAACATTGGGAATGACTCTGTGACTTTGAAAAAAAATTTCTAGAGAAAACACAATAATCATAAAAACAAAAAAATGCTAAATTAGACTTCATCAAAATTAACAATCTTTGTTCTTCCAAAAGATAATTAAGAAAATGGAAAGCTAAGCCACACATAGAGGGAAAATAATTGTATGGAACATAGAACTAACAGGATGCAAAATTCATAATGTATAAATAACTTTCACACAATAAAAGACCAACAGATCAACTAAACTATGTCAATGTTCCCAGCAATCATTTCAAATGCAAATACACATGAATGAACAAAAAGCATATGAAAATGTGAAGAATGAAAGAAATGCTAATTAAAACCACAGTAAGTTACCACTTCAAAGGAGAATACGTGTTGCTAAAAATATTGAGGACTTCAAATGTTGGCAAAGAAGTGCAACAAGCAGAATTTTCACTTAACACTTGGGAGAAGGTAACGTAGTAAGACCTTTTCAGAAAACTTGCAATATCACATCATGTAAGGTTAAGTGAAATGTAACTTCAGAAGCTAGTAATTCTACTACATGTAAAGAAAACATATCTATAAAAACCTTAAATATGAGCATTCATAATAAGTTATCCATACAATAGCTAGCATCAAAAACAGCTATCATCCATCAGTGACTAGATAAACTGTAGCGTTTATACAATGGAATACTACTCAACAATAAAAGAAATCCCTGAGAAATGAAACAGCACAGATGACTCTCAAGGATATATGGAATTCAAAAACAGAGAAACATACATTACTGTATTTTCCCATCTGTATAAAGCTGAAGAAGAAAGTGAGCTGTGGAGGTGAAAATCAGAATAGTGATAGTTAAAGGAAATTCAGATGGTAGGAAGGGGTTTTGAAGGAGACTACTTAATCCATGGAAATATCATGTGAAGGAAATGGCTCACAGACTTATCAAAATTTAACAAATCTGACATTTGGATTCCAGCTGCGCTTGGAGAACTGTGGAGTTTCCAGCAAGTAGGCGGGCACACACTATCCCCGGAGCCCAGCCTATTTGGGACTCCTGCACCTCACCATCGGTGTGCAGAGGAAGGGCTGGGGCGAATCTGGGGTGCCTGCATCGGCCT
The DNA here is from genome assembly GCF_034190915.1 of Cavia porcellus. NCBI lineage: Eukaryota > Metazoa > Chordata > Mammalia > Rodentia > Caviidae > Cavia > Cavia porcellus. The sequence continues at coordinate 4,958,493 of NW_026947493.1, forward strand.
CCCCGTGTGTCTGGAGGACTGTGGATATCTCAGCAAGCAGGGGAGCATCGCAGGTTCCAGAGGGCTCGCGGCCTGCGGTAAGTGCTCAGTGCACTCTGCCCAAAGCCCAGACTGTTCGGGACCCTCCAGGCTTCCGGGTGCAGTGAAGTGGATGAGTGGGTTTGAGGCGGCTACATCCACCTCCCCATTCCGGCTGCGCTTGGAGAACTGAGGAGCTTCCAACAAGCAGGTGGATGCACAGTGACCCTGAAGCCCAGCTTATCCGAAACTACGGAATTCTAAACAGGCAGAAGAGGTCCATTGGTTCTACAGGCCCAGTGGCTTGGGGTAACTGGGTGCCAGAGTCTCAGGAGCTGGGAACATAGAAGGGGATTTCCAACAGACCCTGAGGAAGTTTTCAAATAACACTTGAAACACAGAAATATAGGAAAATGACAAAACGAAAGACCAAATTAAAACCTCAAACCTCCAGCCCATCTCAAGAAATCCTAGGAGCGATGTATATAGAAGACAATATATGCCATTCACCTCAAATATCAAACATCATAGCTACTGAAATTAACAAGCAACTCCGGGAAGCTTTAAAGGAATTCAAACTCAAAATAATCCCCCAGGTAAAAGAAAAAATGATAAAAGAAATGAAAGAGATTCTGAATATACCTAAAGAAAACAGAGTTTAAAAATTGGAGGAACTAAACAAAAAGATAGAATCCCTAGATGAGAAATATAAGAAACAAACAGAATACATAATGCAGATGCACAGAGATATACAGGAAATAAAAAAACTCCACTGAAAGTTGTAAAAACCACCTCAATGAAAGTGAAGATAGAATTTCAGACCTTGAAGACAGGATTGCAGCTAGTGAACAGGAAAGGAAAGATCTTTTAAAAATAACAAGGAATCAGGAAATAACAATTGAACAACTGCAAGATGATGCAAAGAAAAATAACATAAGAATGATAGGTATTAATGAAAAAGAAAGAGACAACATAAAGGATGTCAAGAGGATATTTAGAAAAGTAATAGTTGAAAATTTCCCAAGCATGAGATCAGAAACCAACATCAGGATCAGTAAAGCAGATAGAACTCCAAATAGTCATAAGCAAAATAAAACTACACCCAGACACATAATAATCACCATCCCAGAAATCCAACACAAGAATAGATTATTGAAAGCTGTCAGAGAGAAAAGGCAGATCACTTATAAAGGAAAACCTATCAGAATCACAGCAGACTTCTCAGCACAAACAATAAAGTCAAGAAGAACATGGAGTGAAGTATTCCACATCCTAAAGCAAAATGATTTGCAAACTAGACTGATGTATCCTGCAAAACTATCATTCAAAATTGATGGTGAAATACAATACTTCCATGACAAAGAACAGCTGAAGAACTTCATGAACACCAAAGCAACCCTGCAAAAAAATACTGAAAGACAGTTTAGATACACAAAGGAAAAAATCACTAAGCAAAGCAGACAATTAGAACAGAAAGATAAAGATGCAACAGCAGAGAGATAACATGTCAACAATAAACCAGCATTTAACAGTAATAACCATTAATGTAAATGGTCTCAATGCAACAATCAAAAGAAACAGACTAGAAGAAAGGATCAAGAAACATAATCCAACCATATGCTGTTTATAGGAAACCCATCTAACCCAGAAGGATACTCACAGACTGAAAGTCAAAGGATGGAAAATAATACTTCATGCAGCAGGAATCAAAAAAAAAAAAAAAAAGGAGGAGGAGTAGCCATTCTGCTTGCAGACAACATGAACTTTACACCAACAATGACCATAAAGGACAAAGAAGGTCACTACATACTCGTTAGGGGAAAACTCCAAGAGGAAGAGATAACTATCTTAAATATATATGCACCAAACTCCAGAGCACCCAGTTATATAAAACAACTATTAACAGAAATGAAAACTCAAATTATCAGTAACACAATTGTAACAGGAGACCGTAATACGCCATTGACACCATGAGACAGATCAACCAGACAGAAAATGAGCAAAGAAATAACAGAACTGAATCACCCCTGCAAACAAATGGATTTGATAGACATATACAAAATGTTCCACCCAACAACATCAGAATACACATTCTTCTCAGCAGTACATGGATCATTCTCTAAAACAGACCATATGTTAGCTCACAAAACATATTTAAACAAATGCAAAAGAGTTGAAATCATCCCTTCCATGTTATCAGATCATAGCACTCTGAAATTAGAAATTAATGATAAAAGATACTGCAAAAATCCCACAAACACATGGAAACTGAATAACACATTCTTGAGTAATCAGTAGGTCACAGAAGAAATTAAAGAAGAAATTAAACAATACTTAAAGAAAATGAAAATGCAGATACAACTTACCGGAATTTGTGGGATGCAATGAAAGCCATCCTCAGAGGAAAATTTATTGCACTGAGTTCACACATCAGGAAAACAGAACGAATACAAATAAATAACTTGATGCTACACCTCAAACAGCTAGAAAAAGAAGAGCAAGTCAAGCCCAAAGCCAAAAGAAGAGAGAAAATTATAAAAATCAGAGCAGAAACCAATGCAATGGAGACTAAGAAAACAATCCAAAGAATCAGCGAATCAAAGAGTTGGTTCTTTGAAAGAATAAATAAAATCTATAAGCTCCTAGCTAACCTCATTTTAAGAAGGGAAGAAAAAGCTCAAATTCATGCAATAAGAAATGAAAAAGGTGAAATCACTACAGACCCAATAGAAATACAGAAGATCATCAACACCTATTTCGAAAACCTCTACTCTCAAAGGTTTGATAACACAGAAGAAATAGACAGATTCTTAGAAACATATGAAGTACCACAGCTAGATCAAAAGGATGTAAAACTCTTGAATAACCCAATCTCTGTTAATGAAATTGAAAATGTAATTAGGTCCTTACCTACAAAGGAGAGCCCAGGCCCAGATGGATACACTGCAGAATTCTACAAGAAATAAAAAGAAGAACTAATGCCGACACTCCTCAAACTATTCAATGAAATGAAAGGGAAGCAATCCTTCCTAAGTCATTCCTGGAAGCAAATATTACTCTAGTATCAAAACCTGAGAAAGACTCAACTAAAAAAGAGAACTATAGACCGATCTCCCTAATGAACACAGATGCAAAAATCTTCAATAAAATATTGACAAATAGGACGCAGCAAATCATCAAGAAGACTACACCATGACCAAGTAGGATTCATCCCAGGAATGCAAGGATGGTTCAACATATGTAAATCAATAAATGTAATCCACCATATAAATAAAGCCAAAAGTAAGAATTACATGATCATTTCTATAGATGCAGAAAAAGCCTTCGACAAGCTCCAACATTCATTCATGATAAGAACTTTACAGAAAATCGGAATAGATGGTCTTTACCTCAATATAATAAAGGCCATTTATGACAAACCAACAGCCAGCATCATAATAAATGGCCGAAAATTGAAAGCCTTTACTTTAAAATCAGGCACAAGACAAGGATGTCCTTTATCACCACTCCTATTTAACATAGTACTGGAAGTACTAGCCAGAGCAATTAGGCAAAAGAGAGAAATAAAAGGGGTAAAGATAGGAAAAGAAGAAGTTAAATTATCATTGTTTGCAGATGACATGATACTTTACACAGAAGACTCCCTAAACTCTATTGAAAGACTCTTAGATATAATAAATAAATTGAGTAATGTAGCTGGACACAAAATCAATACTCAGAAATCAATAGCATTCCTATACACTAACAACAAAATCACAGAGAGGGAAATAAGAGAAACCACACTCTTCACATTAGCAAGCAAAAAAATGAAATATTTAGGAATTACTCTTGTGAAAGAAGTGAAAGACCTATATAGGGAAAATTACAATACACTGAAAAAAGAAATTGAAGATGATCTCAAGAAATGGAAAGACATCCCTTGCTCATGAATAGGAAGAACAAACATTGTGAAAATGGCCATTCTCCCAAAACTGTTATACAGATTCAATGCAATCCCAGTAAAAATACCATCAACATACCTTATAGATCTACAAAAATCACTCCTAAAATTCATCTGGAACCAGAAGAGACCTAGAATAGCAAAGGCAATTCTAAGCAGCAAAGACAAAGCAGGAGGCATCACAATCCCTGACTTGAAGTTATACTACAAAACCACAGTAGTAAAATCAACATGGTATTGGAATCAAAACAGAGCCAAAGATCAATGGAATAGATTAGAAGATACAACCACAACTACAAACACACTCAACCAACTTATCTTTGATAAAGGAACCAAGCAGGTTCACTGGAACAACGACAGTCTCTTTAATAAATGGTGCTGGAAAAACTGGCTCTCCATTTGCTGAAAAATAAAGCTAGACCCATGTCTATCACCATGTACTAAATTAAAATCTAAATGGGTCAAAGATCTGAATGTTAAAACAGAAACACTAAATCTGTTGGAAGACAAATTGGGTGGAAATCTTGAAGACATAGGAGTAGGTAGAGAATTAATGAACAGGACTCAAACCGCACGGGAAATACTTCCCAGAATCAATAACTGGGACCACTTGTTATTTAAAAGTTTCTGCATGTCAAAAGAAATCTCCAGCGTAGTGAAAAGAAAACCCACATACTGGGAAAAGATTTTAGTGAACTCTCTCTCAGACAAGGGACCCTTGTCTAAAACATACAAAGAATTAAAAAAACTCAGACCCCCAAAATTCAAAGATCCAATCCAAAAATGGGCATCTGAGATGAATACGCACTTCTCAGATGAAGAAATACAAATGGCAAATAAATACATGAAAAAATGTTCATCATCATTGGTCATTAGAGAAATGCAAATTAAAACCACACTGAGATACCATCTCACTCCTGAAAGAATGGCCAGGATCAAAAAAAACAACAACAAATGCTGGAGAGGCTGTGGGGAAAAAGGAACTCTCCTGCACTGTTGGTGGGGTGTAGACTGATACAACCTTTGTGGAAGTCAGTCTGGAGATTTCTCAAAAAGCTGGGATTGGTAGTCCCATTTATTCCAGCTATTCTACTTCTAGGCATATTCCCAGAAGAACTGAGAGCATCATACCACAGTGATATATGTACACCTATGTTATAGCAGCACAATTTGTAATTGCCAGATCTTGGAAACAACCCAAGTGTCCATCAACTGAGGAATGCATAAAAAAGTTGCGGTATTTCCATACAATGGAGTATTACTCGGCTATAAAGAAGGATCACATGGAGATATTTATCAATAAATGGGCGCAGCTTGAGACCATACTCATAAGTGAAATAAATCAATCTCACGTGTGTGAATATCGAATAGTTTCCCTAATGTAAGTAATGATTCAAATTATAAAAGTATGTGGTAATCATGATTCCCCATTATGTGGCCTTGAAGCCTTATAAAGTTTTCACTTATTAATTGGAAAGGCTTTATTCTGGGCTTCTTGATATGGAAAGATTTGAAGCTATAGTATATGAAGTTATATTGAAATATTTCAAGGAAAAAGATAGACACTATGGTTAACTACTATTAAATTGGGTTATTTGGTGGTGAAGCACTAGGTTGCTGAAACAGTCATGCTTTGACCTGTATTTTTATGTTGTTATGTCCTCTTTTTTCTCAATTTCTTCCTTATTCACTAAAAAAATTATTTAGTTACTTTTTATGGTTTTTTTTTAATTAAGGGGAAAAATTTAAAAAATTAGCAGGATATATTACAGTAACTTTTTTCATTTCCTATTAACTTGTTTTGAAGTCCTGTAATACTCCCACTATCTTGTTTGACTGATTAGACTCTGTTCCATTCTATATGATAGTATCAAGTTTGAGGGTATAGGCAACTACTTTGAAGGCAATAAGATTCACTAAGATGCCCATTCTGCTTTGACTATTATCTCCTTTGGAAGTCCTGTAATGTTTACAATGTTTAAGTTTTATTGGTCTTGTTCTCTACTGTTTTGTTCAACTTTATAATACCTAGTGAGATAGACTATTCTTTTTAAGGAAACAAGAGACATTATGGTAACCATTGTTGATAACCTTGTACTCTGTTCTTACATCATCTACTATGTCTATCCTTGGTTTTGACTGACAGCTTTGTTTTGCCATATTTGACTTTATTCTCTTCCAAAAAAAAAGTAATAAGAACTAAGGAGTAATAAAACCCAAAATGTGTAAATTTTGTTGTAAAAAAGAGAGGGAAAAAAAGTGCTCTAAAGGATACAACTGCAAGTGTGTTGAGGGGTGTAAAATAGCTGACCATATTAATGTTTTTGGTTGGATCATTGAACACAACTGTTTGCAGTCTCTCTGTTTGAATGTCCACTTTGTATGCTTTGATACTGTGACTTGAGCAACTATCTCTAAGACGATAGTGTGTAATCTATTAACTGGTGATTTCTTACTGTTTTTTTTTTTTTTTTTTTTTTGTAGTTCTGTATTATTTGTACCCTTACACCACTTTGTTTTGTTTTGTTTTTTCTCTTTTTCCTTTTAAATAAAATTTTTTTTAAAAATCTGACATCTGAAAATGAATTTCAAAATTCATAAAATTTTACCTCAATTTTTGTAAAAGTAAGACAACCAGACACCCCAGAATGGATTTTTAAAAAATCTTTCTTACTTTCTGCCATGGGATCACTATTGTACATACACTTGGCTAGGATATAGGTGATATCTGGATGGTCTCTTGAGAGTTGCCAAGAGCCATTTGATAAGTAAGCAAACAGGCTCAAGAGGATTTAGAAATTTTCCCACTGTCATAAGGTAGTAGAGCTTAGATTCAATTTTTGAGTTAGGCTCCTCGTCTCTTCCCAAATTTTTTACTACAATGCAGCATAAGAAACACATTTTATATAATGACCTGGCAAATCTACAAACAATTGGTCCCACATAAAATCAAAATAAATGTTTCATGAAGTAACATGTAAATATGCACACACACATATAAATACACATATATGTCCTTTTTCCTTAAGTCCAAATAATCATTCTTTCTTCCACAACAGAAACAGCTATTCACAGAAGGTATTATGTCAAGATAATTTGTGTCTTTTCACCCTGTTATCTCATTCAGTATATAGAAACCCCCATCCTGTAAGAAGCTTTAAGGACGTAATGGATGTAATGACATAGTACATTTAGGTATTTTATCTTATGCTCATTGCTTTTGTTGTTGTTGTTGTTAGTTAGTTTTTGTTTTTGTTTTGGTGTCGGGGATCGAACTAACGACCTTGTTTTGCCAGGCAAACACTTGTGCCACTGAGCTAAACCCCCAGCCACTTATGCCCATTGCTTTGCTCAACAGAATGGAAGCAATAACTCTACTGACTGTAGGATCACAAAGGATCACAAAGGATCACAAAGGGTAAAGAACATCAACAGTGTTGAAGTGGTTTACAAGACCACACTGGCTAACAAGTCAGGAAAAACCATCGAAAGAAAAAGTAGATACAAACAATAGATTTTAGAGAAAGAATCAGAATTCCAAGGTCAGTATTAGGAAATAAGAATGAAGTTTATGATAGGAGATGTAGTTTTGTAAAGAATGATCAATGTTACACTAAAAAATTAGCAACATGGAAGCAGAAAGGATGGATAATTGGGACAATGGGACAGAGTGTAGGAGTTGTACCACATTTAAAATGAGCAGAAGAAACAGTAATATGTCACTGTCATTACTACAGTCTTAGTTTAGAAGGGTGTCTCCAGTGTGCATACAAGGAAAAGCAAGTAAGCAGTGGTTAAAATATCCCACACAAATTAATACATATCTCTTTCTACATGAAGTCGAAATTTTCAGAAAAGTTCTCTGACTTTTCTCATGATCTCACTTCCTAGTCACTCCTAAAATGTAGAAATAGGATTTTCTCCAATTCTTCTTTCAGTCATCTTGGGTTGTCAAATCTTTGTCTTCCTTGAACTATTTGCAACACTTAAACCTATTAACCAAATCCTTCATTCTTCCAATACCTTATTTAGCTGATACTGAACTTAATCATTTCTACCTACATTCTTCAAAACTTTTCAAGACTACTGTAAAGTAGTCCACTTTACAGACTACTTCACCTCTATCTTGCTCTTAAATGCCAATTTTTTTTCCTGTTCCTGGGGATTGAACTCAAAGCCTAAAAATTCAACTACATTCCCAGGCCACTCTTTATTTTTTATTTGCAGGCAGGATCTCACAAGTTGCCCACACTAGGCTCAAACTCTAGATCCTCCAGCTTCAGCCTTCTAACCATTAGGACTACAGAAATGCATGACCACACCCAGCTTTCTTGGGCTTTTGTCCTAAGCTTCCTTTACAATGACTCCAATGTTCTTGGTGTGATCTCTCCTGCTTTGCAGGTCAATTTTGACAAAACCGAACCCATTTTTAGCAGGACAGATCTTTCTCTCAACCTCTCTCTCCATCTGCACTTTCAGTTCAGCACTCAACAGCCCCTGCCATGTAGAGCTTACTTCAGTACTAATCCTTTTTCGATTAATATTCCAATAACTGACACCACTATTAAACCAATGACTAGGCAGCACCCTGGAAAGCAGCATTCACCAAGCTTTGTTTTTCCTGCCCTCTATCCAATGCAAAACTTTACATTTTTCTTTTAAATCTGTCTCCTGACCCCACATACCCCTGCACCCAGCAGATCATTAGACATCCCTCCTCCCCACCCCAGAGAGCCGGGCAGCTGGTGAGATCCTTGGACACCCCTATTCTCTACCCCTGAGACTTGGGCAGCAGTGGGATCTTCAGATGGCCCTCCTGACCTCACAGACCCGGCCAGCCAACGGGATCCTTGGATGGCACTGCTCCTCACCACAGAGACTTGGGAAGCCGGCAGGATCACCTGCCACTCTGTACTCCAACCCAAAGACCTCATTAGCCCATGGACTACTAGCAAGCCCTTACACCACTTACAGAACCTTGGTGGGCTGGTGGGAGCTGCAGCAGCCCCTCACTCACACAGAGGACCTCAGCAGGTCTGTGACTCTGTGGTGAGTTTCTCCCTCAAATAGAGGACCTAAGTGGGTAAACAGGAGCAGCAGTGATCCCTCCCCTCCACCTTGGTGAACCCAGCAAGAGTGTGGGGGAGTCCTTCTTCCATACTGAGAACACCGGGTGGATTGAAGAGTGTGCCAACAAGGCCTCCCCTAACTCAGAGGAACTAGAAGGATCCCAAGAGACTCCCAGTGATACAGTAGAGTCCCAGAAGAGGCATACCCAATAGCCAGGTAAATTTGGCAGCCTGGAACAGCCTAAAGTCATAGTAACAATAGGAGCTAATGGTTGGTTTACATCAATACTCCTAGGCTAGTCAGCCTAGGGAGAAACACACCTAAGGCCTGATGGCCCCTCCCCTTCATTGTGGGACCAGGCAACTGGACAAACATCAGTCACATGGTAGGATCCTAAGACACACAACAGATAGTTGAGACTAGTGGGATTGCAAAGTCCAAAATAATAACCTGAGATAAAAGTGACAAAATAAAAAAGCAAAATGCAATCTCAAATGTCTACTCCACCAGAAACAAGTACAGGAGACATCAAAATCGAGGATATTAGAAGTCGTAAACCTGAAATTCCTGAAAAGACTGCAAGTGAAATAAAGAAACAAATCCATGAAGTTACAAAGGAAATCAGATTAGAAATAATCTCTTAAGTAAGGAAAGAAATGACTACCTTAATAAAGGAGTTGCTCAGCATAGCTAGAGAAGACATAGATTTTTTAAAAAAGTACAAAAGCATGGGAAAATGATGGAAACCTTGAATGAACAATGAAGGAAAGAAACAGAATCCATGAAACAAATTCAAAGAGATAAAAGGAAATTAAAAATTCCATTGAAATGGAAAAAAACATTTGAGTGAAACTGAGGATAGACTTTAGACTCTGAAGACAGGATCTCAGCTAGCAATCACGAAGGGAAAAACTTTTAAGAATAACAAGGGAGGATGAAATACCAATTCAACAGCTTCAAGACGATGCAAAGAAAAATAATCTAAGTTTGTTAAGTATCCATGAAAATGCAGGAGTCAATGCAAATGACGTAAAAAAAAAAAAAAAAGCTATTAGCAGAACCAATAGCACAAAATATCCCAAACATGAGGAAGGAACTGGATATACAGATAAGTGAGGCACATAAATTGCACAACACTCATAACCAACATAAATCTACACCCAGAAAGATAATAATTAAGACCCAAAAAATTCGACATAAAAACTAAAAGCTCTTAGAGAAAGGACACAACTCATCTATTAAGGGGAGCCTATTAAAATTATAGCAGACTTCTCAGCACAAACCCATAAATCAAGACAAGGTCGGAGTGAAGTATTTCAAGCCATGAAAAAATACTTTCAACCCAGGTTGATGTACCCTGCAAAACTTTCTTCGAAAATTAATGGAGAAATAAGATAATTCTGTAATAAAAAACTGAAGAAATTCATGTCCACCAAATCAACCACAGAAAGAGTACTGAAAGACATACTAGAGAGACAGAAAAATGACTAAAATTTCCAGAACAATAACCAAAAATAAAAAAAGCCACCAGACAAGGCAATCAGTTAAACAAGGGGGAAAAGCAGGAAACCAACAAGAGAAAAAGAACATGACAAACTTATGTCACTATATATCAGTTATAACCTTCAATGTAAATGGCTTCCACTCACCAATTCAAAGAAACAAGTTGAGAGAATGGATCAAGAAATACGTAGTAAAATCAACATGGTATTGGAATCAAAACAGAGCCGAAGATCAGTGGAATAGATTAGAAGATACAACCACAACTACAAACACACTCAACCACCTTATCTTTGATAAAGGAGCCAAGCAGGTTCACTGGAAGAACGACAGTCTCTTTAATAAATGGTGCTGGAAAAACTGGCTCTCCATTTGCCGAAAACTAAAGCTAGACCCATGTCTATCACCATGTACTAAATTAAAATCTAAATGGGTCAAAGATCTGAATATTAAAACAGAAACACTAAATCTATTGGAAGACAAATTAGGTAGAAACCTTGGAGACATAGGAGTAGGTAAAGAATTCATGAACAGGACTCAAACCGCACGGGAAATACTTCCCAGAATCAATAACTGGGACCACTTCTTATTAAAAAGTTTCTGCATGTCAAAAGAAATCTCCAGCATAGTGAAAAGAAAACCCACAAACTGGGAAAAGATTTTAGTGAACTCTCTCTCAGACAAGGGCCTCTTGTCTAAAACATATAAAGAATTAAAGAAACTCAGACCTCCAAAATTCAAAGATCCAATCCAAAAATGGGCATCTGAGATGAATACGCAATTCTCAGATGAAGAAATGCAAATGGCAAATAAATACATGAAAAAATGCTCATCATCATTGATCATTAGAGAAATGCAAATTAAAACCACACTGAGATACCATCTCACTCCTGAAAGAATGGCCAGGATCAAGAAAACCGACAACAAATGCTGGAGAGGCTGTGGGGAAAAAGGAACTCTCCTGCACTGCTGGTGGGAGTGTAGACTGGTACAGCCTTTGTGGAGATCTGTCTGGAGATTTCTCAAAAAGTTGGGACTGGAAATCACATTTATTCCAGCTATTCCACTTCTAGGCATATTCCCAGAAGAACTGAAAGCATCATACCACAGTGATATATGTGCACCTATGTTTATAGCAGCACAATTTGTAATCGCCAGATCTTGGAAACAACCCAAGTGTCCATCAACTGAGGAATGGATAAAAAAGTTGTGGTATTTCTATACAATGGAGTATTATTCAGCTATAAAGAAGGATCACATTGAGATATTTATCAATAAATGGGCGCAGCTTGAGACCATACTCATTAGTGAAATAAATCAATCTCGCATGTGTGAATACCGAATAGTTTCCCTAATGTAAGTAATGATTCAAATATATAAAAATATGTGGTAATCATGATTCCCCATTAGGTGGCCTTGGAGCCTTATAAAGTTTTCACTCATTAATTAGAAAGGCTTTATTCTGGGCTTCTTGATTTGAAAATATTTGAAGCTAGAGTATATGAAGTTTTATCCAAATATATCAAGGAAAAAGACACTATGGTAACTACTATTAAGTCAGGTTATATGGTGGTGAAGTACTAGGTTGTTGAAACAGTCATGCTGTGACCTCTATTGTTATATTGTTATGTCCTGCTTTATCTCAATCTCCCCCTTATTGTTTTAAAAAAATTATTTAGTCATTTCTTATGTTTGTCTTAATTAAAGAAAAAATTCAAAAAATTAGGATATATAAATAGTAACTCTTTTTGATTTCCTATTAACTTGTTTTGAAGTCCTGTAGTACTCCCACGATCTTGTTTTGACTGATTAGACTCTGTTCCATTCTATATGGTAGTATCAAGTTTGAAGACATAGGCAACTACTTTGAAGACAATAAGATTCACTAAGATACCCATTCTGGTTTGACTATTGTCTTCTTTGGAAGTCCTGTAATGTTTACAATGCCTAAGTTTTATTGGTCTTGTTCTCTACTGTTTTGTCCAACTTTATAATATCTAATGACATAGACAATTCTTTTTAAGGAATCAAGGGACAATGTTGATAACCATTGTTGATAAACTTGTACTCTGTTCTACATCATGTGCTATGTCTATCCTTGGTATTGACTGACAGCTTTGTTTTGCCATATTTGACTGTATTCTCCCCCCCCCCAAAAAAAAAGTAATAAGCACTAAGGAGTAATGAAATCCAAAGTGCGTGAATTTTGTTGTAAAAAAGAGAGGGGAAAAAAAAAAAGAAAAAGAGCTCTAACGGATATAACAGCAAGTGTGTTTAGGGGTGTTAAATAGCTGACTGTATCAATGTTTTTGGATCATTGAACACAGCTGTTTGCAGTCTACCTGTTTGAATGTCCACCTTGTATTCTTTGATACTGTGATTTGAGGAACTATTTTCAAGATGATAATATGTAATATACTAACAGGTGATTTCTTACTGTTATGTTTTTTTTTGTTTGTTTGTTTGTTTTGTTTTTTTTTTGTTTTGTTTTGTTTTTTTGTAGTTCTGTATTACGTGTACCCTTACACCGCTTTGGTTTGTTTTGTGTTTTTCTCTTTTTCCTCTTAAATAAAAAAAAAAAAAAAAAAAAAAAAAGAAATAGGATCCAACAATGTGCTGTATATAAGAAACACATCTGACTCAGAAGGAAACTCTCAGACTAAAAGTCAAAAGATGGAAAACAATATTCCATGCAACAGGAACCCAGAAAAAATCTAGGGTAGCTATTCTGTTTGCATATAATGGGAACTTCAAACCAAAAATGATCAAGAGGTAAGGAAGGTCAATACATACTTTTTAAGGGAAAAATTCAAGAAGAAGAGCTAACAATCATAAATATATATGCACTGAATCCAGAAGCACCCATCTATAAGAGACAAAGATTAATAGACACGAAAAACCAAATACACAATTGTAACAAGGGACCTTAATACCCTATTGTCACCAAGAGACAAATCAACTAGACAAAAATTTGGCAAAGAAATAGCAGAACTGAATCAAGCCTGTGAACAAACGGACTTACTAGATATTTACAGAGTGTTCTACCCAACAACATCAGGATACACATTCTTCTCAGCTGCACATGGGACGTTCTCTAAACTAGACCATATATTACCTCATAGAACATGCTTAAGTAAATTCAAAGGGATTGGAATTATCCCATGTGTATTATCTGACCATAGTCCACTGAAAGTGGAAATTCATGGCAAAACAAACTGCAAAACCTACATGAACATATGGAAATTAAATACACCCTGTTGAACAAGCAGTGGGTTACAGAAGAAATTAAATATTACCTATAATTCAATGAAATGCAGATATAATGTAACAAAATCTGTGAAATACAATTAAAGTAGTCCTAGGAGAGGAATATATAGCAAAAAACTGTCACTTCAGGAAAACAGAACAAGCACAAATAAACAACCTAATACTACATGTCAAATTTCTAGAAAAACATGAGCAAGTTAAGCCAAAGTTCATAGAACAGAGGAAATTATAAAGATTAGAGCAGAAATTAATGCAATTGAGACTAAGACAATAATACAAAGAATTAACGAATCAAAGAGTTGGTTCTTTGAAAAAATAAACAAACTTGATAAGCCTCTAGCCAATCTTTTCAAGAAAAAGAAAAAAATTCAAATTCATGTGGTAAGGAATGAAAAGGGTAAAATTATTACAGAATCCATGGAAATCCAGGTCATGAATGCCTACTTTGAAAATCTTTATTCATACAAGGTGAAAAACACAGAAGAAATAGACAGATTCCTAGAAACATAGGAATTACCAAAGCTGAATCAAGCAGATAAAACAATTTTGAATAAGCCAATATCAGCTACTGAAATTGAAAATGTGATTAAAAACTTACCAACAAGGAAAAGCCTAATGGATTCACAGCTGAATTCTACAAGCAATTTAAAGATTTATAACCAATACTCCTCAAACTCTTCAATGAAATTCAAAGGGAAACAATTCTTCTTAACTCCTTCCTGGAAGCAAGTATTAACCTGATACAAAAATCATATAAAACCCCAACCAAAAATGGAAAGCTATAGGCCAAACTCTCTAATGAACATCTATGCAGAAATTCTCAACAAATTACTAGCAAATAGAATGCAGCAAATCATCACGAATATTATACATCATAAACAAGTGGAATTTATCCGAGGAATGCAGGAATGGTTTAACATACACAAATTAATAAATGTAATATACCACATCAAGAGAACCAAAGACAAAAATCATGCGATCATTGCAACAGACACAGAAAAACCTTTTGACAAAGTCCAACACTTGCCCATGATTAAAAACTCTACAGAAAATCAGAATACATGGTCTCTACTTCAACCTGATACAAGCCATCTATGACAAACCAACAGCCGACATCATACCAAATGGAAAAAAACTGAAAGCTTTCACTCTAAAATTAGGAACCAAACAAGGATGTCCACTGTTACCACTCTGATTCAATATACTTTTGGAAATATTAGCCAGAACAATTAGACAAGACAGAGAAATAAAAAGAATAAGGATAGGAAAGGAAAAAGTTAAATTATCACTATTTGCAGATGACATGATATTCTACATAGAAGACTCCAAAAAACTCCACCAACAGACTAGTAGAGTTAATAAGCAAATTCAGAAGTGTGGTTGGATACAAAGACAGCACTCAAAAATTAATAGCATTCCTGTACACAAACAAGAAACTCACTGAGAGATATTATGGAAATGTCGCCTTTAAAATGAAATATGTAGGAATCTACTTAACAAAGGATATATAAAGACCTATATGTTGAAAAATATAGTACTCTAAAAAAAGGAGATTAAAGAGGATGTCAGAAAATGGAAAGATATACCTTGCTCTTGGTTAGGAAGAACCAACATGGTGGAAATGGCCATACTCCCAAAACTGTTGTACAGATTTAATGCAATACCAATCAAAATACCATTAACATACCTTAAAGATCTACAGAAAACACCCCTAAAATTCATTTGGAAAAAGAAGAGACCTAGAACCAAAGCAATTCTGGGCAACAAAGGCAAGGCAGGAAGTATCACAACCCCTAACCTGAAATTATACTACAAAGCTACAGCGATAAAATCAGCATGGGACTGGCAAAAAAAAAAAAAAAAAAACAGACCTGAGGATCAATGGAACTGATCAGAAGATGCAGACACAACTACAAAGACACTTAAACACTTATCTTTAACAAAGGGGCTAAACACATTCACTGGAAGAATAGCCTCTTTAACAAATGATGCTAGAAAAACTGGCTTTCCACAAGCCAAAGACTAAAAGTAGATCCATGTCTACTAACATGCACTAAACTAAAGTCAAAATAGATCAAAGATCTAAATATGAAAATAGAAATACTAAATCCACTGGAAGACAAGGTAGGTACAAGTCTTGATGACACAGGGGTAGGCAAAGAGTTCATAAACAAAACGCAAACCACACGGGAAGTACTTCATAGAATCAACAACTAGGATCTCACTTTATTAAAAAAGTTTTTGTACTTCAAAATAAACCCTCAAATTCATTTATAACTATTTTGTTGTCTCCCTAGTGTACAAAATTATAAAAATAAAAAAAAACTGAAAGAGTAGTAAGATTCAAACTGTACAATAGATATTGTAATAATGAAATATAAGAAAGTGCTCAAAAAGAAAGAACAACTGGGATGTGGGAAAGGAGAAAAGGAAGAAAGGAAAATATTATATGTATGTAGGTATACATATATTAACGTATCTATGTGTATGTATGCAAGACCACTTTTGTAGTTAGGGGTTGCACAGAGAACTATTAGAATCAGGACATGGAGTTTATAATACTGTTTTATGATGGTAACCCAGAGTTAACACAAGAAAATGCAGAAAATCTATCCATAACACCAAAGACCTAGAATATTTAGTCAAGGCCCTAAATCCCACAGCAATGTCCCACATGAGTCCAGATGAAAACCCAGAGCTCATGACAATGCCTCCCACAAGTCCAATTGGAGGTCCAGAGCCCACAAGAAGGACCCACGCCAGTCTCTTTTACGGATCTGAGCTGCGAGAGCCTAAAGGTGGAAGCCAGAAAGTCCATGCCAGTGGGATGAAGGAGCTGTGCTGATGGGATGAGGGTTCTATGCTGCAGCCAAGAAGCCACACTCACAACAAAGACCAGGGCTGTCCTGAAAACCACCACAGCCATCCTCAGTGACACAGAGGCCCTGAGCTCCTCTGACGATAAGCACAGTGGAGTACATGCCAGGAAGGCAGCGTAGCAAGTTCATCCTGGAGACGAAGTGGCACACGTCTTTCCTTCCAGAGCCAGGAAGCAATGCTCGATGCGAGGACCAGAGCTTCTCCAGGAGGACCAAAAGGCTCAAACAGCAACATGTAGGAGAACTCACAATGCCTCAGCACCTCAATGCAATAACGCATTAACTCCTTCCTTCTCCTTTCCACCTTTCTATTTATGCTGGCAACGTAAGGTGGAGCATCCTATACTCAGCGCCATGCTGATGTAATCCAGCTGGCGTTAAATTGACCACCAGTTCTTAATCCATAACAATAACTATACTACTAATCTCTGTTAGTTCATCAAAAAGAACAGTTTGTGCTGTAATTGTTTGTTTAACCATTTTTATGCCTAGATCTTGTAACCTGAACAACAACTTCTCAGATAATAATATGCAATATTTTAACTAGTGTTAATTTCCCACTATTTTTTTTGAAATTCTATATCATTTCTATCCTTTTTTCTGTTTTGCTTTAAAAAAATCTCTTGTATCTTTCTGCTTTTCCCTGTCTGCACTCTTGTTACTTGAACTCAGCTCTGCACAACTCACTCCAAACGCTATTCTCCCTTGTCATGGCTTGCTACATCTTATTATCTATCCACTCCAGTTTCCACAGTGCAGTCACATGTGATTTGCATGAAACTCTGATCACATCTGCCTGCCTTCAAATCCTGTCCTTGACTTACTATTGCTTTTCACATAACTCCAAACTCCTTAACATAGTTCCTAAGATCTGTATGATAAAACTTCATTGCTATGGTCAAGCTCACTTTTCTTGATTCTACACTTTTCCATATCTGAGGCAAAGTTACTCCTGGCCAGCTCTTGGAAATGCTGTTTGCTGCACCCATGTATGATTATCTTCAGTCTACAGCTCCTTCTTCACCGACTCAAGCCCATGTTCTATTTATGTGGTAGATCTCAGCTTGCATGCACCTTTCTACTGACGCCTCCCATTACCTCTACAGACTTCAACAGGTAACCCATGCAGCACTCAAGGGCCATCCACTCTGTGTTATCACTGCACTTTGCAGAGCCCATGTAAATTGCTTATTCAATTGTCTGCACCTCTTGCCACCTCCTCCCTGTGTAATGAAATGCACAGTAAAACCAATTTAACCAAGTCTTTACTTTGATTGCTCAATTCCCTATGTTAACGCTTACCAAACATATAATATGCATTATCCTTACATGTATGTTAACTACTCATTTTACACAAAGACCAACTATTTGGTTTATTGCAACTCATTCAAAATACTTATCACTTCCTTTAATTGCTTTAATTATCATAGTGTTTTATTCTACCAAGTAGTCCTCTTGTGTCTATAACACACTTTCTCATCTCTCACTAATTGGAGAACACTAGCTTAATGCATAGCCATCTATCAACATGAAGTCCATTCCAAAGCAATATCATATAATAAAGTACCATCTGCTTCTGCATACCAAATGTTCTTTTATCTTCACACAATTCCTTAATGGGCCTCTTCTTCTACCAGGTCTTGAAAGGATAACAAAGCAACTTCTAATTCTCTGTTCCAGTAAAAAGAAACATACAGTGGAGACAAGAATGATACTTAATCCAATTTTATACTTACTTTTCCCCATTTATACCATTTAAAAGGCCAAGCATATCATGAAATGTATATTTAGTATTCATTTTCTATATTCATTCATCTATTCCCACTCTATAGTCTTCTTTTATAGAATAAATGCATTGCTGCATGCAAATGAAGTTCTTTAAATTTCTTACAGAAAACTATTTGAAAAGAAACCATGAATTCTACAGTAATGTAGTTAGTTCAGTTTTCTAAAAGTTTCCAAAGCAAGATTCTGATATTCGCTTAAACAAGCAATGTTCAATACTGTTTAATATGTTAGATTGCCTTTTGACACTCTTTCATACCTTTTTCTGGCATTTATCTAAATTCTGGTTTAATGCTCTTTTAAAAATCCAAAATAATTATGCTATCCTCTAACCTTTTGCGTTATCTTTTCGAATATATAAGACAAGGACAGTGTGATCTGCCTTTCATGACAGAAAGTAAAGACATGAGCCACAGTACACATTCAATGAAAGTGACTATAAGCTGCCTCTTTTCATCTCAAAATTAAACTTCTCTTTCAGCCTCTTTGCAGTTTTTCAGCTACCAAATCTCCCTCTTCTCAGTGGCTTTTCAGGTCCAATGGTATCTAACATACAATTCTACCAACCTACTAAAACTATTCACACTTCAAATAAAACAAATTTCCTCTGTTCTTCTATAAGAAGAGTAAAAATTCTGATTTTTACTGCTTTAAAGGAAATGGATGTAAACCACACCATTTCTGGAACAGTAAAGTAACACCAGCCAATCTGTTTCAAAGTTATTAAATCCTAAGTCTCTGATGCTATACATTACACTTAAATTCAGCTGTGTGGCAGAGCTCTCTGTTTCAGACCAAATGTGAAATTTGCTTACTTCCAAATGTTCAGCAAAACCTGTGCTGCCTCAAGCCGTAAAAGGACCTAAAGTTGCTTTGTGTCTGGAAGAATTCAGCAAATGTAAGCAATTCTCTAAACAACATGGAGAGAGAAAATGCCTCAGCAAATCACACAAAGTTCACTAATTGTTTTTTCTTTCTTTAAAAAAGCCTGAGATATTCCCACTGTCGGCAAACATATCCCAGAGCTCTCATTCCAAGTGGAACATTCAGAAAATAAAGGCTATCATCATAATCCTTGGCCAGTTCCTACACTGGGGTAAACTCTTGAAACATCGAAAATTTTCTTGACTTTTATATAGTATATTGATATTGTATACTACATCATCTAATCCTCCAACTGGGAACTTACAAGAAGAGATAAAAAAAATAAGGTGATGTTTAAATTTTTTAAATTTGTTATAGTAAAAAACATATTGATGGTAATATCCCTCAAAATATTCCCTCTTGCTTTGAACACACTTATTCCATTGTTCTTGCCATTTTTGGGAGCAGTCCAGGAAGTTCTCTTTCTTAAGTGACTTTAAGAAATGAATGCTGGCAGTGCAGCACCATCCAATGGAAAGGAAGACGTGTGAAAACACTGCAGTGTATCCACATCGACAGTATTCACTGGACTAGTACCATGCAATTTCTGTTCTTTCCAAAGTTAAAACAACTGTGAAAAATAAAAATAATACTGTGTCTGGATTAAGAACATGGAGGGAGCCACAAGAACAAAACTAAAGACACATATTTCAGAAGTTAACGGTAATAGTACTGTTAATCTCCCACAGACTTTGTATCCTAAAATTTGGCCTTCTTTCAAAGCCTGATGAATGTGTGGGGAAATGGTCATGCACAGCCTCTAGATAAGACATCCTGGGTTTCAGCTCCACCACAGTTTTGTTGTATGAACCGAGATAAATTACAAAGCCTAATTTTTCTCGTTTCTACAACCAATAATAATAACAATTTCACAAGATTATGTATAGATAAATGGTGATAATATACATTAAGTATGCAGCACAGTCTCTGCCAAAGAATAAACTTCCAAGAAATACTTTCAACACAACAGCAATCAGAAAGAAGAGAAATCTCTGATTATCATGACCAACAAGAGTCAGAACCTTTCTTGAATTTCTGTACCACTGATCTCAAAATTAATGGAAAACCTAGTATACCTTACATGTACCGCTATTTAGACTATATATATATATATATATATATATATATATATATTATATGTCATCTATATTTATAAAGCTTCATAGATGTATATACGTACTCTAGTACATATCTCACATATTTACATAACTTTATGTATTACCTTTACATATACTATATATATATATATATATATATATATACGCACACATGCACAAATGTTAGTAAATATACAGATTATAGGACTCATAAACATCTGATACCTCTTCATATACCAATAGTATATTGCACACAGCTGTTACCTACATAATGACACTGTATGATCAAATGCTGTAGCATCCTGCCCCAACAGAATTCATTCCCCAAAATACAGCTTACCAACAAAGATGTCTCTACTAAACAGCCTAAAATGTTTGTTTTTCAGGTGTTCTTGAACCTGTATTATCTTTCTGTATTACAAATCACTTTAGAAGTCATGCCGAAGAGGCCACAGTTTGTTTCATTTGTTTTGAGAAATAAAATATCAATGTTAGAGCAAAAGAATGCTTGATCATGATTTATCAAATACTGGACAAATAAAACATGCAAGCATTACAGAACTCTCTACCTAAATAAATGAGGAAATCGCATCATATAAATATTTGCTAAGCTTAATTTGGGCAATAACTACTTACCATTCAGGGTTTTTTAAAATTTTCTGTATTATTTTCTTTTTTTTTCAAAATTCACCTATTTTAGAGAAATGGTGATAGTGAATCTATGAATATATTAAGTTTTATACTCCTAATACTTTCAAAAATCAAATAGCTGTTAGAATAATTTCAATTAAGATATATTTGTTACAATCTATACAGACCAAGAAAGCAAAGATCAAATCCAGTTTTCATTCAATAATGCATAAATGCAAGCTAATGATACTGCACAAGCCTGTCTAAGAGTTTCTGAAAACTACTTCTAAATATGTCCTTTACCTAAGCATCTGCTGTGAGAACAAAGAACTTTCCACCAGACTGTACACCCAAAGGGAAAGTGAAAATAATGACAAATTTTACTTCCACTCTTATGTACCCTGCCACAAAAAAGGCTGAAAGGAAATAAAGAGAAAAACATTATGACTATTATTTATACCAACTTACCTTGGTCATCATGGCCATATGTTACCAGGCAATAAAATGTTAACAAACATAGCTAAACATACATCTGTTAGAATTTTTATAAAACTAATGAACTGAAACAAACAAATGAATGTTACATGTTGTACACAGTCTTTCTGGAAAGTGGAAAAGACTGAAACAAACAAATGATGTTACATGTTGTACACAGTCTTTCTGGAAGGTGGAAAAGAGGCACAAGATACAGATCCACACATAGAAATCACACATCAATACTTTCTCTAAATTTCCTCTGTGTTTCACGAATAATAGACTAATGCTATAAGAACTGGTAGCTCAGAAAAATTAACTAAAGTAGAATACACAATGATGCATGTCCACACTTATTCTTATAGCCAAACAACTAGAAAAAGGACAACCCTAACAAACCATAAAACTGTAAGGCAGTAACTATCCCTCTCTGGTCAAAGAAAACAGAAGCTATTGTTAGGTGGCATGTATCCATAACCACAGCACTTTGGGTAGCAGTCCACAAGTTCCAGCTCAACCTAGGTTACTTGCTGACCAGAAAGACTGCCTCAAAATCTTAAAAAACATTTTTGAAAGGGCTGGGGATGTTTTTGAAATTCAACCCCCAGTACTGGAAAAAAAAATACAAACCACTGTTTCATGCTCATGCCTATCAAAAGGGTTAAGCAGAGAACATGGATTTCCAGTCTCACCTTGAGATAATCAGACACTTCCCTCCTGTAAGCAGTATCAAAGAAGACAGAGTGGGAGACTGAGAATTCATTTCTGCCACCATGAGATCTACTACTGTCAATGGAGGCCACAGTCAGATCCTAAACTGCAACCTGCAAGAGGAGCAACAAAACAGGTGTAGTGGTGCACACTTGTAATCCCAGCACATGGGAGATGAGATTCCTCATGAGTTTGAGGCCAGCTCCAAGTGGATTCAACACCTGCCTGTACAACCTAGCAAGACCTTGACTCAAAATCGTAGCAACAAGACGCTCTTCCACCTCCAGGCCAGGGTAACATGAAGCTACATGCCTGTTGGAACCTCCACCATGATTCAGGAGGCATAAGATGACTCCATCCTTCTCAGTGCTCTCAGGAGGCACGCAGGGAACATGAGTAGGTGGTGGCCAATCATCTAGTCAGAAAAAGGTCAATGGATGCTTAGCCATAAGCCTACATTTTCACCTCCACCTGGAAATAATGACAATGGTACTCTAACTTTTTAAGAAAGAGTGTCATGAGATGTTTGATAAAAGATAATGCTAAATAATATGTAGTATCATAATCCTGAAAATATCCAAGGTACAAGTGAAAAACAAAAGTCATATACTATGAATCAGGAAAACCCTGATATGAGTGATAAAAGGAAACCAAGACATGCCAACAAACACTGGGATTATTTGACAAGGATCTTAGATAATCATCACAAAAATGCTTCAAAGCAATGAAGATCATGCCTGAAACAAGTGAAAAAACAAATCTTAGCAAATAAGTGCAAGATCAGAAAAAGATTGAAGGAAATTTTAGAATTTAAAAATATGATTAATTATATCTTAAAATTTTATACTGAACAGAAGAGGGCAGTCAAAAGAATCAGTCAATTTAAAATATAACAATAGAAATTCCAATCTAAATCACAAAGAAACAAATGCTCAGATTTTTAAGGATTTGTCACTGTCATTAGAATCCAAAAAGGAAGAAGGGGTAGGGCTCTGTGCAATCATCTGGTTATTCCTGGGACAAAATACCTGACACCAAAAAAATTACAGGAGGAGAGGTTTATTTTGGCTCACAGTTTCTGAGAGTTCAGTCCATGGTCAACTGTCTCCAAAACAGAAATGGCAAAGGAAAGAGAACAGTAAAGATGCTCAGTCCATGAGATCTAACCCATAACAGGCAGACAAGATATTTGAAATGTGTTGAAATAATGGTTATTATAGACAGAGATTGTTTAAAAAGAGGGAGATCTTTCAGGTGATAAAATAGTTTTGTGTGTTGATAGTGACAACTGTCACATAAATCTACACATACAGTAAAACTGTATACACACAGTACATAAATATCACTTTCTCAACTTGGATATCAAACTATAGTGACCCAAAATATGAAAGTTCAACAGTATCCCTCTGTACCTTTTAACAGATTCTACAAATGATTCATTATTTCAAATTGTGTTTTAAAATGAATGGACTAAAATATCTTAGCAAATCCCACTAGTTTGTATAATTAAAATGTGTTAATTATAATAATTTTATTATAGAAAAAAATGGAGAATTTCAAGGTGGTTCCCTGGGGTTTTAAATTAAGCAATAATAAGATATGACTAAAGTAAATGCAGACAGAATTCCTAAAATTTTATCTCTGCAGATATCTTCTAAATATATCATTGGAAAAAGGAAAGATACAAGGTTGATATGATTTGCTTAATAAAAACCTACAGCCTTCCACACAAGAGGATGACATTAAAAATTCAGAGACATAAGTCATAGGTCTGACCTCAAGCTTACAGGCAGACAAACAAGATCAAGCAAAAATGCATGTTGCAACGCAGCAATGCAAAGGTCACAAAGAACATCAGACCTTCACTTAATAACTAATGAACAAGAAGAGAAAGCTATTGTGAAAAGTCACAACCTGCCCAACACCCTCTAAGAGAGAGAACAGCAGAGCATCAGGGTTAAGTCAGATGACAAAAGGAGGCAGAGAGGACAAAGGAGGCCAGGGAGTCTGATAGAGAAAAAGCTTGCAAAACGTGACTGAGCCAGGCACCGCTGAGACAACAGTGAGTAAGGCTGGACCTTTCATCACATGAGGCACTGCCTAGGAAGAGGCAGATGCAATCTGATAATTGTGAAACGATGGTAACCTGGACAGTGTCTATCACTCTTCCTTAGGTATGATGGGTAAGGAAATATGTCCAGCTTTGCATGGGTAGGTAAGGGCATGGAGGCTGTAGAAAATGATCAGTAAACGCCTTGCTGTATCTGAGTTCGGTTAAGCAGAAAAGATGAGGAGACGAGTCCAGAAAGGACAGGCTGTAAGTCAAGGACTCTGGAATGCACTCTGCAAAGTTGAGAATTATTGAAAATGTGATGTGATCAGATTGTAGCTGTGAGTGAATCCTTCTGAAATCAATGTGTGTGTTCATGTGGAGAAAAGGGGAGTAGACAGGTGGAGAGTGTTCAGAGCAAAAGTAAATCAGTCATGTCCAGGGCTTAGAAGCCCAAGGGATGGAAAGAAATTGAAAGATTCAGAGCAGGAGGTAGAACTAGGAGACATGAAGAAAGGTTAGAAAACAGCTTAAGTTTGGCAATTGGGGATGATTCTGTCATGACCATCACCAGTTTTGGGGCAGTGGTGAAGACAGGAGACTATTAAAGAGGTAAGTTACAAAAGTGAGGCGGCCGGTGTGGATTAATATCATCAGAAGCTTGAAGGAAAAGAGGCTTTGTCAAGAAAGACTGATTTGACTGCTTTCGCACAGCTGTTTGTTAAAGCTAGTTAGGCTAGATCCCATCAAGAGGCTGCCATCAGAAAGCAAGAAAGATGTTGGCATGAAGAAGGGAAACACCTACAGACTGCATCAAAGACATGGACACCAAAGACAGTCCAGCAGCTATAGAAGTTTTTATGTAGAAGGAGGCTAAGGAATGCCAGAGGAGACAGGCATTTCCCTCAGTAAAACAGAAGGAGAAATCACTTTCTGATAGTGAAGGACATGGGGAATATAAGAGGAGGGCTGGATTTTTCCCTGAAGAGGAAAAGGACCAGGCTTACATAAGCTGGAGGTAAACACAGGCAGATGGCCACCTAAGAGAACATGGTATTTTAAAACCCTCACTGAATCATTCTTCACAAATAGCTTATTTTGATTCTGAGTTCAAATTTCGTTCAGCAGTCATCCAAACAGTAAAACAATGCGTATTTTCCTATTTTCTTATGAAAGCTACCTTCAAAATGAGGTTAAGGACACAATGGAATTAGTTAACAAAAATATCTTAAAAGTGTTGTTTTATATTTGCATAATTTTCAGACACATTTGTGTTATGTTTGTATAAAATACCAATTATCACAAACAGAATTTTTTACCCTTAAAAGGCTGCCTGACAAGTACTACATTTCTTTTTACAGATTAAAAAACTAAGTTTCACAGAGAGAGAAAAATAATCTATCCTGTCTTTCACAGATGGCAAAAGTGGTGATACTTCATCTTAAATGTTGTACTTGATGAAGTCGAATTTTCCCTGCTATATCATAAATTTATTTTAATTACAAATCAAAAATAACTGGAATGTAATTTTTGCCCATGTTTGTTTTGCACAGAAATAATATTGTCTTGAATCTACTGGCAAAAAAAAAAAAAATATTAAGCTCATCAAGAAGAAAAGTCAAATTTAGAGGTATGTAAATACCATTTTTTATCAAAAGCTAGTTTTAAACCTAATATCAATAAGTTCTCCAATATGTCAAACTCTATAGAAAATACTTAACCAACACAAGCAAAATTTTAAAATGACCCTTATTAAGAACTCAAGTGTAGGGGCTGGGGGTTTAGCTCAATGGCCTGCCTTGCAAGCAGGCAGTTGTGAGTTTGATCCCTGGTACCGATAAAAATGAAAAAGACCAAAAAAAAAAAAAAAAAAAGAATTCAAGTGTAGTTAAATTAGTACAAATCATTCTTCGTAACAAATTTTAATCATTTTTGTCCTCATATTAAGAAATTACATACTGTAAAACTGAAGGCCAGTTGTGGAGGATAGGGAAAGTGTTTTACCAAAATCTGAAAGTAGTACCTAGAATATTTCTAACAATATTTGAGCTTCTGGGGTATCTGTAAATTATTTGATTTCACTAACCCATGAGTTAACCAAAGCAATGATAAACATACCAATCTTTGTGAGGAATTCAGGTTAGGAAACACTCTCACGTGGACAAGAATTTATTAATACTATATTCCTGAAAGCACAGAATCAACATTAATTGAATCTATAAGTTTGAACAGATCTGTGTCTGTCAGCAGTTATGCATAACTGCAAATAAGAATATTTCCAAGAATATACACTTCTGACCCCACCCATTGATAACAGTTCAGGAGACTTAATTTAAATCTGTCCCCAATGCCCAAAGTTATGTATATGCCTCAAATTACATTATAGTGCAATAAATGTACTATTAACCATTAAATAAGGAAGCAATGAAAAAAGTTCCAAAAATATGAAGCCATTGACTTTTGTGTTCTGAATACACAAACCACTCACCCTTCAATCTAGAACTTAATTCCAACTGCAAGGAAACATATAGATCATCTAGACCAATTCCTTAATTGAGAGACAAAGAAATTGGGCCCTGGGAAGAGAAGCTTACAAAAATCCAGTTTAGGTAAAAGCTGAACTAAAATCCAGGTATCAGGATTCACAGTCTAACGCAATTCCCAGAAGTAGCCTAGATATAAATAAACCTCATGCAATTTCATCTGGCAAGCAAATTCAGAAGCTGAGAGGAAAGAACTTTAGGAAACATGCTGAGTTTGGCATTTCATCATATTTGAAAATACCTACTATAACAAATGAATAATTAAGTAGCATTATAACTACAAAAGGTAAATTATTTTAGGTAATTAAACAAATGCTCTTCAAATCACACTATGCAAAATCACTTATAAGTAATAAGCGAATGCATAAAACGTTTTCTCAGAAACATCCCTACTGAAACAAGAAACAAGTAAAATGAAGGAAAATACAACAAAATAACAATAGCCAATAAACTAGTACTTTTAATTCGAGCCTTCAATATGAAATGAAATAGTCGAAAATGAGCACTGATTTGTATCTATCACCAATCAAAAGGCAAAAATCAATTACTGTGAAAGCCACTGCTTTATATCACTGCCCTTGTAATGTTTCAGTGTCTGGAAAATCATTGCAAAGAACTGAATCTTGTGAATCATCCTTATTACTCACTCCATCTTGAGACTGCCTGCACAGTTCTGACTGAAGCGTACTTTGGAGTGCACCTTTCTTCCAAATGAATATCATGTCAGGATTATTTATAGGCACTGCCTTCCATCAGTGGATTTCCAGGTAAGAAAAATAAAATTAGCTCCACAATACTGTTCTGTAGAGATCTGAAAGGAAAGCTAGAAATCTTGGCAAATGTCCTTTTGGGAAGATCATGAAAGCTCTACAATATAAAATATACATTAAAATTCTCTGAGCTTCTAAAGAATATTCACCTTATACTCTAACAGGCATATATAATGAGACTCAACTGCAATTACAGATGTAACTGAAAGCCTGTGCATCTTTTTCTATGAGTTTTTATGTACTCTAAGATTATTAGCATCACTTCCTCCCTTTCTTTATTATGATTTCCATGAATGTGAGCATCTCCTTTGTTTCTTACTCAGATGCCTTTTTCTCTGTTTTGGAGATTTCCTCCTAATTCTTTACAAAAGCAGGACATGCTTCCCCCTGCTGGGAAAAAATTAAATTACAAGGTACATCCGAATACCTTCTAGAGTCCTGCACTGAGAAATCAAGCTGTGGTAAAGACAAAATGTTAGGGAGCCAGATGCAGCCTGCTCTGAGGGTTCTAACCTTCAGGAACACAGTTGCAGGAGCAATGCACTCCGTTAAACAGCTTCTCATATGCAACTTATCTGGCAGTTTTCAAGTCAAAAACTCACATTAATGACTGATGAATTAATCGGTGAATTAGCTGTCCCAAAGAGAACTTCAATTAGAATGTCAGAGAAAATAACCAATTTGTAACTTTTTTCACTTTAAAAGCATTCTCATGCCAAATGAAGGCATTTCTGGGAAAATATACTGAATTAAATTATTTGAGAAGATAACTGCATTTTTAGTCATTTTGAACAACTGTAACAATAGAGTAACTTGT
The DNA here is from genome assembly GCF_034190915.1 of Cavia porcellus. Lineage (NCBI taxonomy): Eukaryota > Metazoa > Chordata > Mammalia > Rodentia > Caviidae > Cavia > Cavia porcellus. The sequence goes on from NW_026947493.1 coordinate 4,986,968, forward strand.
CTTTCTATAGTCATTTGTTTTTTGTCTTTTCTTTAAAAGTAGGTGAAGTTTTTTTTTATTGACTCTTGTTGTTTCCCACTTTGATTTGTTTTCTCTCTGAATGCAGTATGCATACTTGCATTTTACTCCCCAGTACTCTACAAAACCAGCCTTTTTCTTGAAAACAGTTTAGTCCTTTCATATTTCACATTCTCATTATCACCATGTTCTTGATTGTTTAGCAAGCAAATTATAAATAACACTCCACCAACAAAATGTCAAAATAAAACCAATGTCTACAGGAATCACGTATAGAAGGTCAGAATGTTTATCTTCCACGCACAGTCAGGTCTCAAGGAATTGTTTCAATGCTGAGGAAACAAAGTTGAGGAAGTTGTCACTCTGGATTCTATTGTGGGTAAGTCCCTAACAGCCCAAGCTACAAAACTGCACTGTGGCCAAATTGATGATGTAGCAATTCATTATTAATGAAGCATTCATCCAAAAAATCTGCAGTTGTATTTTTAAAAGGTGTGTAAAAGAGCTCCTGCTGCCCTGAGAGTCTGGCGGTGGCGGCATGCCTCCTAGCTGCGTGGCGTGATTATGTGCCTGCGTGTGCCACGCAGAAGTTTGTGCGTGTGCGCTTCTTTTTTCCAACAACCTTCCAAGCGATGCAAAGGCCAGTCCGCCAGCTCCTGGGCGCTTGGCGGGGACGCAAGGGATCGGCGAGGGTCCGGGAACCCGCGTCCTCCGACCCGCGCGGCCCGGCGCGCCACAGCCCTGCCCACGGCCGGCGGCGGCGGGTGACGCCCGCTGCCGCCCCGAGACCCCGCGCCCCGCACCCCCAGCACCCGCCGAGCGGAGGGCCCGTCACTGTCGCGGTCCCACAGGTCGCAGTCCCGGCCCGGGGCGCGGGGCGGCCGGCGGCCCCGAGCGGGCGCCTACCTTCGGCCAGCAGGCGCGAGGCGTGCACGAACGAGGGGTCCAGGCTGTCCTTCTCGGCCATCAGCTCCGGCAGGTATTTCTCCTCAGCCATCGTGCGCTCGGACCGTCCCCGGGGAGGGAGGCAGCGCGAGGCTGCGCGCTCGGGACGCAGGCGGCAGGCGGCAGTGCCGGCTCCGCCTCCGCGCGAGGCCTGCGCGTCCCCCGTGACCCGCCCGCGCCCACTCTCGTCCCGCCGTCGGCTGAGCGGCCTGCGCCCACGCCTGTCCCCGCCGTCGGCACTCGCCGGCTCGCCCTGCCCGCCTCGCGCGGCGGCCTTAACTGGAGACGCGAGTCAGGGCGCGGCCCGCCCCTGCCGTGCGGCCATTGGCAGTCGCTCCAGGGAGGCGTGGCGCGTGCGAAGTGTGCGGGCTCTCATTGGTCTATGCGCACGTCGTCTCGTCTGACGGGCAGGAGGCCGATGCGGCGGGGAGGGACGCTCGGAAGGTGCAAACGCTTTCTCCTGGCAGCCCCGGTCACCAGTGGTTGTTAGGCATGCCCAGTTCTGCAGAACCTCCCGCCAGGGCTGCGCCGGGCGGAGGGTGCAGAACGCGGGAAACGCATGGTTCACCTGAGAGGCGCGGGACGGCAGAGAAGGGATAAGTGGCGAGCCCGGGTGGGGACGCGCGGGAGGTCTCGCGAATGCGGGTGAGGACGCAGGTGCGCGGGCTTCTCCCGGCACAGGCACAGGTGTCCCCTTCCTCGCGCGCCCCACGGTGCCGAGTCCATAGGCACCGAGCGGAGCGTCCCAGGGTGCAGCGCCTCCGTTGACCCACATGTGGGGACCCTGGAGGATGCTCCTCCATAAACAGATGGAGCAGCTCAGGGTGATGCTGTGCATTGCGTCCGGGGTGGGATCTCTGCAACGTCGGTTGTTGCTAGTTCTCTGTCCGCCTCCCCATCCTCGTCCCGGGTGGGTGCAGGGGCTGCACGTAGCGCTAATTAATCACCTGCGGTGTCTGTAGATCAGATCAAAAGGATTGTGACAGAAAAGAAGTTGGCAACAGATACCTAAAGTGGCCTTGGCTTCCTACTTTCTCCTTAGTTTAACTGTGACAGAGTTACTTACTACCCATCCCACCACTGTTTAAAGGGAGTTCGCTCATCGCAGTTTTCTTCACAGTGGGGTAAAGCCCATTGCCCCTTACCGAGGGACTCCAAAATGTAACTTGTGGGTTTCCAAGGTAGCAACCATCTTCTCCATGGTCTTGGGGTGTCGTATCATAAACCTTTTTAGTTCCTCCTTTGAGTTAGAAAAACATGTTACCCAACTTAAAAGATGCTGAAACTTTTCCAAGTTCTCTTTTCCTCATTTATGCATTTTTAAATGGTATTGTGACTTTGGGCTATTCAGGCAATGTTTAAAAACTTTAACTGGCCTCACATCCATTATCTCAGTTTATCCTCACGAAAGTCCTCCGAGAAATATGAGCCAAGTTTTGCTTTCTCTGTTTTGAGTGATTTTGAAAGTAAGGCAGACAGAAGTGTGAACCTCATACCTGATTGGTGCTAAAGACAAGGTTAAAAAGTCAATTTTAGTGCCTGTTAGCTTCAGGTTGTACTATTTTAGATATGTTGAATATTTATTTTCATGTGTATATATTTATTAAATGTGTAGTAAATACTAAAAAGACCGTAGGGACTGTACTTGAAGAAACACTGATGGCCTAGGTACATACGTTCTATTTCCAGCCATTATAGAGCTGTGTTCTAATGGAGGAAGACAAAACAACTAAAGGCACAAGACAAATGGTAGTTTCTGACTGCGGTACAAGCCAAGCAGGGAACCAATCACAGAGCCAAGAAAGACAATGCAAGACAGCACACACCTATTTGTGTGTATACACATGTACACGTGTACACATATTCATATCTATGTGACATTTAAAACACTTGAAACTAAGCCAAACAGAAAAGGCAGTAGTTGTATACAGTGTGCAGAGAAAGAGGTTGGCTTATTCTTGAAATTGACTGAGGTCAGTGTAGCTGCAGTGGTTTTGGAGGAAAAAAAGAAGAGGGAAAAATAAAGAAAGAACAAACTACTTGGGATTAGTAGGTGGAAATTTATGTATATTTCATTCTGAATGTAATAGGAGACCCTCAGGAGCTGTTTGGGTTTGCTTTCAGCATATGTCTTCCTAGCTAGCACAAGGAATTCTACTTTCTAACAAGTAGCATGGAAGATCCACGAAGAGAGTGCTTTCTGTTTTATTAGATTGCATGCAAGGTGTTTAGCAGTGAAGATTAATGCAATGTGCACATGGTTTGCAAGGCAGATATGAAGGAAAGACATGCTGTTGGTCTTCAGAGCAGTGGAGGTTGAATGAGACCAACTAACGGAAGAAGTTTTAGAAGTTTAGAATATAAAAAATAAAAACATATTTAAAAATGTACAGTCATTGAAATCCTATTTTTGCTTTGCAGCATACCAAGAGGTTAAAAGCACATGGTGCCAATGGGGCATGCATATACTCTTTCATAAATCAAAAAGATACAGTAATTCTTATTATGTCCAGCAAAAGTCATTACATTATTCTTTCTGCTCCTCTTTTCTAAGGCTAACAGAGCACTAAAGCAGAGCATGGTTCCATATGCCTATAATCCCAGCTCTCTGAGGGGCTAAGTAAGAGGATTGCAAGGTAGAGTCTAGTCTGGAAAATTTAACAACTTCATTTGAGATTCTGTCTACAAATAAATAATTTTAAAAGGTCTGGGGTTATACTCAGTGAGAAAGTCCTAGATTCAATCCCCAGTATTAAGAGAATAAAAAAAGAAGGGAAACTGCAGAGGGCTAGCCAACTGACTTTATTATGTAATATCTCTAGTTGTCTGTCTTGGTTACTTCTCTCTCAATGCTGAGAAGAAAATACCCCACACCCAAAATTAAGGGAAGAAAGGTTTATTCAGTTCACAGTTCATGGAGGTTTTAGTCCCTAATCAGTTGGTTTCAAGGCAGGGTGGCATGGCGAGGCGCAGCACTTCAAGATGGCAAAATACAGCGAAAGCACCAAGAACAAAAGAGGGGGTAAGGAAGCGACTTTTCTCCCTTATATTGTATGCAGGCTACTTGCCTTAGGGCAAGTGTAGCACTGACACCATCTCTGTGCCCTTCTCTTGCACAGTATCAGTCCCACTGTCTTAACTTTCTAAACTTCTCAAGTTGAAACAATTATTAACATTTCCAATGTCCATGTTATATGTATTCTTCTAGTTGTCACCAAAATTAAAACTTTTGTACTGTCTCACATGATCCCTTAATCAAATGCCTAACTAACCTCAACTCTAACCCTAAAATAAACATTAGAATTAAAATTTTTTAAAGAAAACAATATCCTAAGTTTTAGAGTGATCTGTGTGCTGATTACATGACACATATTATAAATATTATAAATTATTACAAATGTTATAAAATAAAACATGTAAGACCCATGAATGCTCAACAATACTTCAGAATTGACTCAAAAAATACTGCCTGTTCCCAAATGGAATATGACCAATTAGGGGAAAAGCTCCAGTTTCCCATCCATACCCTTACCAAGCGTCAGATCCAAGTGTTTTCAATAGATGGCTCTATATCACTATGTGTGCTTTATTTGTGTATGAATATTCTACAGGCATCATAATTAGCTATTAAATATCAGAACAACATTGTGAAGTCAAGCATTTGATAAATATAAATTCTAATAGAGAAATTTCTCTGTATGGTTATTGGGTATAGAGTATTATGTACTTATACATGAATAAATTTTATCTGCTGGTAAGCTTACTTCTTCTAATGGTGCAGATAACCAAAATAACCACTTATTTGTGTAACATAAGCACATATTTATCTCATTTTAAGCATAATTTCTACATGTTTTAATGTAGTTCTACACATTTGCCTACTCCCAAAAATAGGATATTGTGGAAATATTTTTGCCAACTAAATTTGAGTTTAAAGTCTATGTAAGGCATGCATTGTAGAATATGATTGCAGTTAGTATGCAAACTGTATTCAATACTTTCACCTGCCCTTGCAATAAAGGCTAAGATAAAGGGCATTTAATCATGCTTATCTTTGAATACTAGTAAAAAAATATATATCCTGCATCAACAAGTAAAACACATTTTGTGTTTCTGTCAGATTTCTTACAAACTGTATGGATACCAAATTGGCTTGATTATTCCAAAGATGCACAGTACTTAGTCACAGTAAGAATCATAGATTAACAAGATTATCTCCCCTCAATAATTTACAACCTCCTGTGTAATGATAATGGAAGCTGATGACCCTCATTTACTTTGTATTTACTTAACCTACTAATTATGTGGTGCCTAGGACAGAGTATAATAAAGAACTGAAATATTGACTGACTCACTTTCATTTACTGGAGTCGCTCAGAGCCCAGAACTATAATAATTAAATCATTTGGACAGCTATTTTAATATTTCAATTTCTTCTAATTTTGCTAAGTGTATGTGTGAAATTAATTCCACATTTTAAAAAATTTCCATGAAGTACTTTTGGGTTTTAAAAGGGACTAGGGAAAATGGAGGCCTAGCTCTCTCATAACAGTAGAAATAGCACATTCAGTGGAAAATTTCTCATTTGTAATGTGTTTAGAGCCAAAGTTGTGCTGTATGCTAATATGTATTCTGCACACAAAATTATTATGCACCACTGATAGCTGTAAAGCGTGTGTTTTCTGACTGGAAAGCTTAAATTATTATACATATTTTAGGTGAAACAATGTGTAATTTAAGACGAGCAGAAGAAAGAAAATGACTAATAATTGTTGAGAGTCTACTGTGTTTGGAACAGTGTCATTCTGAATCCTCATAAACTTATAAGAAAAAGGTCAAAGAAGGAACTGTTCTACTCCACAAGTGGCCTAACAGCCCAAATAATCCATTTCTAATGTTGCATAATTGGTGTTTGGGAAAGTGACCGAGTTCCCATTGTACCTCTACTGACAATTGCCGCTGATATGTTTTGCTTGGTGGGGGTGGCAGCTGAGAAGTAGTAATTCATTACTGGGAGGAGGATGAAGCAATCATTACAAGGTGAAAGTTATTTACTGTCTTATTAAAATTAAATCCTTAAATTGTTGAATTGTAGCTCAAGTATTGATTACTGCTGCAGATCAATATATTAAGGCAAAAAACCACATCAGGAAAGGGTAGCAATTTTCATACACAGCAAGTGAAGTCTTGATCATCACTGTTGTATTCAGTATAAAATGAGGAAATGAAGATTGCAAGGTGGTTTAATGAAAACAATCTTCAAATACATTAAAACTTCTGCTACAGAAGCAGATGTATAAGCAATTATTTTATGCCATGAATAAACAATTATTTTATACCAAGGGAAGAAAGATAATTAAATTTTAATTTAGTTTAAATAAGATTTCTTTAAAAAAAACAATCCTACAAAAATACTCAATATGGAAATATTATTTTAAGAAAGTGCCATCTATTTGAAGGTTTTCAATTAGGTACTGGTTTGGTGTAAATTTCTTGATCATTCTTTTCTCAAGATTTTGCTAAGCAGAAAAATAATCATTATGAAGTCCTCCTATGTAGAGTAATTCTGTATGGAATAGCTTTTATAAAACACATATGGGCATTTGTAGAGAATAATGATTTAATTAGAAAATACCATTCCAAATCCCAGAATGTGTCATTTCAGCACTGGATAGAGAACAAAAAAAGAATGAGAGAAACCAAAGATGTAGACATGGTCTGACAGATACTGGATAACAAGCTGGGCAATCCAATCCTCATTTGGATTCTGGCCTATATTTTGTTCTTGTTTCCTCTTTTTGCTTTACAGGACACTGGTGGGGTAATCAGTAAGACATGAACAAAGTCTTTTTAGTTTCCTGATTTTCCTAGTGGTATTGTGATAATGTAAGAAAGTGTGCTGTTTGGAGTATACAATAAAGTCTTTATAGGTAAAAAGGTGTCATAACTGTCTCTTATTTTTAAATGATTAAGAAATATATACAGAAAGTCAGACTGAATGGCAAAGTGAATGTAAATGTAGTAAAATATTAACCCTTGGAGAAATTGGCCATGGGGCATATAGGGATTTTTTCTATTATTTTGCAACTTTTATGTAAGCCTGAAACTTATTTGGTAATAAGTATTTAAAGAATAACTTCACCATATTTTATCCACACATTAAGTGTTATATTTTATTGGCTAGCCATTTGACAGCAAGCCCATATGATAACATAGTATTTATAATAGTATGAATTGAATGCACATAGTTAACTTTGTAAATGTTTTTGACACAAGGTGTCCTATGTGATTTAAACTGGACTTAACTTCTTTGTGGATCAGACAGATTTCAGTCTTAAAGTGATCCTCCTGTTTCAGCTTCCCAAGGCCTGAGATTACACACATGTGGCACTTGCTATACCAAGTTAATTTTTTTATCAGTACCAGGGATCGAACTCATGACTGCCTGCTTGCAAGGCAGGCACTTATGCCGCTGAGCTAAGTCCCCAGCCCCTTACCAGGTTAATTTTTAAAGAATAACTTTACAAATCACACTAAAGATAACAGGAATGTATATGTGAATTGCCTATTTATCTCTTCTAAAGATATAACAGTTATATATGTTGGGTCAAGTATTCCTTTTAAAATTTACAGTAATAGCAATTTATTAACCATTTTAAATTACTCTGAACTACAAACATAACTATACATTTGCTTTGAAAGATACTAGAAATAACTACAGTTCTTTTTTAATGACAAATATGTGAACAGAAAGCTTCAATGTATGTTCCTCTTGGACATGCTCTTGGATATGCCATGATAGTCCATGGCTTTACCACGTATCTTCAATATGTTTTCATCCAGATTCATGGGCATCATCAGTAAAGTTTTGCGTGCTTCTTTCTAAAATAATATGTTGTGCATGTCCTTGAATATATTTTATTGGCTTATTCAGAATCTGAGGAAGGATGAATATAATGAGACAGAGGACTAGAAGTTCTTATCTTCTGTGTCAAAATTTCCCTTGGTTGCAAAAGGTTAGGCGCAGCAAATGTGGCTTGTATTATTATAGGAAAGGTAAAAGTGGTCATTGCTTCATGATAAAAAATTCAGAAAATTAGAAATAGGGGGAGGAGCAAAGACTGCAGATACATAACAACTGGCTACAGAGGCTCCTTGAGATAGACAACTTAGAATTCAACATAATACACAGTAGCGAGCCCCAAACAGAGGGAGATGAATTCTCTAGTCCCAAGAAGAACTTAAGAGGGTGACTTGCTGACCATCCAAGATCCCGCTGCAACTTGTCAAGCCGTCCGAGGTCCCGCCACTTCAACTCACTGGAGGCACAGTTACGTTGAGTTCGGGCGTTGGTGAACTGAAGGGAGAGGTAAATTGGCAGGCTGCCTACATTGACCTGTGGTGAGTGACAGGAGTGGAGCCATTCCATAAATAAGGGGGTTCCGGCAGATGACATTCTAGAACTGGGCAGGACTGGCAAGTACAAGGGGCAGCAGTGACTTCAGTCCATTGTTCCCTTCCCAAATGTGATTCGTGGAGTTAGCTAGGCCTGGGTCACGTGACCTGGCTGAGACCCAATAGGGTATCCAAAATCAAGTCCCTACAGTGGTGGAACACACTAACCACACTAACTTAGTGAAGCATCAGAAGTTTGACTGATCCAGAAGGGAAGCGGCACAGAGTAATACAGTGCAACCCACAGCAGCTTGACTGATCCGGAGGGAAGGGCCAGCATGTGCTGTCCCTGTCTGCAACTCTCTAGCACACAGCAGTGGGAAAGGTCATTTAGCCAGCACACTTCAAAAGAATTGTAACCAACAAAGAAAGAAACGGGGGCCTCCTGGAAGAAACAAAAAAGATGGGAAGAGGAAGCAACAACAAAATGTCCCCAGGTCCCAAACCTGAGAACATTGACCCAAGACAGGTAAATACAAAGGAGAATAAGAACAGAAACATGCAATATGTGACACGGTGCCAGTGGGCATAAAGAGATATATTCAGGACCTCATAGATGAGTTCAAAAGTGAAATATTTAGCCAAATTAAGCAAGATATAAGAAAATTAATTGAAGAGATACTAAGCACCCCTCAAGTAGACACAGATGGAAGAAGGGAGGAACTCAAACAAAGGAGAGAACCATTGATGAAGAATATAAAAAATATAGAATACATGAAGCAGATTCAAAGAGATCTCCAGGAAATTAAAAACTCCATGGAAAGATGATAAATCAGCTTGAAAGAAACTAAGGATAGATTATCCAAACTGGAGGACAGTTTTGCAATGTGAGAGTATGAAAGGAAAAACTTTTTAAAAATAACAAGGAAATAAGCAGGAATAATACAAAGGCTTTAGCAATGACAAAAGGGTCTATAACTTGAGAACAAAAAATGTGAAAGAAGAAGCTGGGGTACAAACAAAGGAACTACAAAGCTTATTCACAGAAATAACTAAGGAACACTTTCCAAACATAGGAAAATGAAATGATATTCTGATATATTAGGCATACAGAACTACAGCTACCTACAACCAAAACAGAGCTACACCCAGGCATATAATAATCAAGATCCCAGAAATTCAATATGAGAACTGAATATTAAAAGTCATCAGAGAAAAGAAACAGATCACCTATAAAGGAAAACCCATCAGAATAATGGCAAACTTATTGACACAAACCATCAAGTCAAGGAGAGCCTGGAGTGAAATATTCCAAGCCCTGAAAAAAAATAACCTCCAACCCAGATTGATATACCCTGCTAAACTGTCTGTAGAAATAAATGGAGAAACAAGATGCTTTGAAAACAAAGAGGAACTTGGGAAATTCGCAACAACCAATCCAACTCTACAGAGAATACTGCAGGGCATTCTAGAGAGAGAGAAAAGTAATAGGATTCCAGGAACAGTGGCAGAAAGGCCTCAAAGAATGGAGCAGAAAACAGAATGAAGAAGATAAGCAGACAACTGATGGCAAAAAAAGAGCATAACAGAAATGAGACAGAGAACATTTTATTCAAAAATGATATGAGTGACAGTATCAAGAAAAGCAACTACACTGAAGATGACAAGACTCTACGATACACATTCTGGTTTGATAACTGCCAGTTTTTGGAGTTCTATACTATATACAAAGTTGTGTTTTTGTCAATACTGTTATGTACTGATATATTCAATTATTCTATGTCTGATGATATAGCCAATTATATTGAAGATAACAAGAGACAACACAGGAACCATGGCAGAACTCTTTGTACAATGGTCTTATATGTTTATTTCATTTAATGTGTTTATAGGGATATGTTTTGTTTTGTCTTCCTTTGTTTTATTTCTCCCTATAATATAGAAAGGATAGAAATACATATTAAGATTCATGCATGTGTAAAATCTATAAACAGTTTATGAGAACTGATCTTATGACACATGATGAAATGAACAGATACTTTGAAGAAAAAGAGACACTAAAATACCCAGTGCTGATCCTGGAATGTCATAATGTGAAGCCCAGCAATAGCATTATTCTTTGTTCAGAGTGATATTAGCCTGATTGGGTTTATTCAATCTAAACATATTTTAAGATATGGATAACTGCATATATGTTTAATGGTATAGGATTGATAACCACATTTCTAAGTTTTGTTGGACAGAATTGGTTGCAATCTCACTGTTTGAATCCCCACTTTATATGCTCCACTTTAGTATTTTGAATAACTATTTGCAAGAAGACAATCTGTAATCATCAACTAATGATTTCTTACTGTTTATTTTTCCTTTGAAATTATGTATTACTTCTACCCATTTCTGTTTTGTTTAGTCTTTCTTTAAATTAAATTTTTAAAAAAGACACTACAGTACCCAGTGCTGATCCTGTAGTATCATGATGTGAAATCCAGCAATATTATTATTCTTTGTTCAGAATGATTTTAATCTGCTTTAGTTTGTTTAATCTCAACATAAATGAAGATATGGATAACTGCATGTAGTTTAAGTGTATAGGATTTATAAACATGTTAACTTAATAAACATGTTATTAAGTTTTTGTTGGACAGCTGAATAGAACTGTTTGCAGTCTCACTGTTTGAATTCCCACTTTACATGTTCCACTTTTGTATCTTGAACAACTATTTGTAAAACAACAATATGTAAACATCAACTAGTGATTTCTTATTGTTTATTTTTTTTCTCTGAACGTATGTATTATTTCTACCTATTTTCTGTTTTGTTTAGTCTTTCTTTAAATACAATTTTAAAAAAGAAATACATAGGAACTTCCTTGGGATTGTAAAGGGCATTTATGGAAAACTGAGCTAATTCATATTCAATAGCAAATGACTGAAAGTTTTCCCCAAAAACAAAAACAAAAACAAAAAGACAAGTTTACTTAATTTACCATTTCTATTCAACAGAGTGTTAGAAGTTTTATCTAGAACATTAAGACAAGAAAAAGAAATTACATACAAATTTGAAAGGAACAAACCAGTTGATCCCTATCATAGATGCCCTGATTATAAGCAGAAAATTCATGAAAAACTCCCAGAGCTAATAAACAGTGTATCATGTTTGCAGGCATAGGATTAATAGCCAAAAAAACTTTGTTTCCAAACATCAGCAACAAACAATTGGAAAAGTAAGTTATGGAAATTTTTATTTACAATAGTACACACAAAAATACCTAAAAATAAATTTAACCAATGAAAGGAAATACAGTCTTAAAACTATCAAACATTTCTGAAAGAAATTAAAGAATACCTAGTACACGGAAGGATGACACATGTTCATGGTTTGGAAGACTTAATATTATTAGGCAATATTACCTATGCTAATCCACAGAGTCCATATGATTCCTGTCAGTATTTCCAGGAGCATATTTGTAGAAGTATAAAAGCTAATACTCATATTCGTGTGGAATGCAAATAACCCTATATATCTAAAATTATATTTAAATGTAAGTTATGGAACTTACAGTTCTTTTTTTTTTTCTTTTTTTATGTTTTTGAGACAAGTCTCTACACAGGTCTGGCTGCCCTTGTGCAGCCCACGCTGGTCTTGAACTTGCAACAGTCCTCCTACCTCAGACCCCTGAGTGTTGAGATTACAGGAGTGCACCACTGCGCCTGGATATGAAACTCACAGTTCTTGATTTACAAACTTACTTTCATTGCAAAATAATCATGATAGTTTAGTCCTGTAAAAAGAATAGACAAGCAGGACCAAATGACCAGAATGAAGAATCAAAAAGCGAACCCTAAAATAATTCCCAGCTGATTTTCAACAATGGTGCCTAGACCATTAAATGGGGAAAAGATCATTCAATAAACAGTCCTTTGACAAAAACAAGACAAAAAAGTAAAAGAGATTGAAGTTGGACTCCTGCATTATACCATATACAAAAATTCAACTTAAATTGAGTTAAAAACCTAAGAAAGTTTGAAAAACACACATAGGCATAAATCTTTATGATAATTGATTGGCACTGGACCAAACCCATAGGCAAGAAAAGTAAAAGATACATAAATTGAACTACACACAAATTGAAACATCCATGCCTGAAATGGTACCACCTTATCATGAAAATGCGAATACAATCTATAGATGGGTAGAAGATATCTAAAATGAAATGTCTGATAAAAGTTTTGTATCCAGAATAAGTGCAAATCAAAACTTTGATGCTGCACAATTCTACCAATTATAACAAACAACAAGTTGTGACAAGGATAAGGAGAAATGGAAATCCTTAGACACTGCTGATTGAACTATATAATGCAGAAATTGACACAGAGTCTAGTGATGCAGGGGTCATGGAACCTAGTATGACATCTCTTCTGAAAGTAAGCATGACATAAACATATGACCCAAAAATTCTACTTCTAATACACACCCAAAGAAATAGAATAGCTATGCTCATACTAATATTTGTAGTCACATATTGGTATCAGCACTATGCATATTTGCCAAAAGATGGAAAGCCCAATGTCTGCCATCTATTGATGAATAAAACATAGTATATCCCTCCAATTTAATATTAGTTATAAAATAAGTTACTGATATATGCTATGTAGATATTCTTTCAAAATATTGTGATGATAAAAATATTGTTGTTGTTTAGTCAACTTGCTGTCTCTTGCCTTTCAACCAGATAGCTTTCTCAAAGGCACTAAGTAGTGATAGAATAGAGTGGAGTTATTTAATTAAACAATAGAAAGGCTTTTGTGCATGCAAGCAAACACAAGGAATGAGGAACTTAACCAAAAACTTGTGAACTATCTTCCCCACAATAAGCACTCAGTGAGTTTTGTTTGAGTCTAAAATGTTTTTGCTATTTTGCTGATAGGCTCTTTTTACGGATTAAGAACTGGTGGTCAACTCAATGCCAGCTGGATTACATCAGCATGGCATTGAGTGAAGATGCTCCACCTGAGGAAAGTTGCCAGGATAAATAGGTGGAGAAGAAGGGAGGTGTAGAGGGTTGAGGCATTAAGGAGGCATTGTGGGTTCTCCTACGAGTTGCTGTCTGATCTGTTGGTTCTCCTGGAGAAGTTTTGATCCTTACATTGAGCATTGCTTCCTGGCTCTGGAAAGGAAGACATGTGCTGCTTGGTCTCCAGGATGAACTTGTCATGCTGCTTCCTGGCACATACCCGACTGTGCTTGTCATTGGAGGAGCTTGGGGCCTCTGTGTTGCTGAGGACGGCTGTGGTGCCTCAGGATAGCCCTTGTCTTTGTTTTGAGTATGACTTCTCCACTCCAGCCTAGAACCCTCATTCCACCAACACAGCTCCTTCATCCTGCTGACATAGACTTTCTGGCTTCCATCGCTGACCCTTGGGTCTTCCCGGCACGGATCTGTAAAAGAGACTGGCGTGAGTCCTTGTTGTGGGCTCTGGGCCTCCAGTTGGACTCATGGGAGGCACTGTCCTGAGCTCTGGGTTTTTATCTGGACTCATGTGGGACATGTGTTGTGGGGTTTAGGCTCTTGATTAAATAATCTACATCTTTGGTGTTGTGGATAGATTTCCTGCATTTTCCTGTGTTAACTCCCAGTGACCATTATAAAAATATTATAAACTGCATGTCCTGAACCTAATTGTTCCCTGTGTACAACCTCTGATGACAGCACTCTCAAATTATTTTGCCCTGAGTACTAATTAAGTAATACAATTAGTCACAAAATCTTGAATAATTAATGCATTCATTACTAAAGACAAACACACACACATGATACATACAAACATTATCCTTCGCTCTGAATAGTATGAAGTCCCCCTTCTGATATTCTGTTGGCCTTATCTGACTACTCAACATCATGATCTCCTCCTCAGACAGATATCAGCAACAAAGTGTGATCTGGACTCTGCAAAGCAGCAGACCTGAGCAGAGACTCAAAGAAGTGCCACAGCCATGGTGAGGTTGGGTGAACAGGAAGGCTTACAGTGCAGAGTGACTAAGTTTATTACTCATTGTTTCTGATTTTAGGGATGGGATGGTTGAATTAGAACAGTCACCCTCAAGGACTCAGTGACTTAGCTATACACACTTATTCCAAAAAGATGGTAAATTCTTTGTTAATTTGTTGAACAACAGAAAATGAATACAAGAATTAATATAAGAATAGTACGTGTGAGTAGCAGAATTAAGGCTTTCAAAAGCTTTCTTTTTTCCTGTAAATTTTTTTTTCTGCTAAGTTTTCCATAACAAGAAAATTTATTTTTACAAAGCAGCTAAATGGAAATGTAACTGACCTCAAAATATATAATATTATTCCATGATTACTAATATGTGCTTTCATTTAAAATTAAATATAACTTAGCTGAAAGTATTAGCAGTGTGCTGTGTCATTAATATTTATGAAGCTTTCTTTGGCAAAGTTTTTAAAACGTGCTAAAAAATTTCAAGAAGGACTTGTGCAAAGTAAAATCATGGGAACTTCATGTTTCGTACAAAACCAACCAAAATAAGAAAGGAAATCAAATCAATGATGGGGGAAAAAAGAAAAAGAATACACAGAGTAGTAAAATCTAAAAGTACTCTAATTATATGACTCAGAAAACCTTTAAACAAAATTAATCAAGATACAGATTGGATTGAGTAGGAGCACAGAGAATGATGTTATTCAAACAGTATTGGCTTTTTTGGGGGGGGGTAATTATTACTGAAAGAAAAATTGCCGCTCAGAGAAAGGAAAACCAAGATACTGATTTTAACCGCTGACTACAAAGCAGGTTTATATGGGTTATAGGACTGATCAACTTTCATAAGGTAGTCAGGGGCACTTAATCCAATTAAGTGGATTTCTAGGGCAAATAAATGACCTCCTGTGTATTAGAACATTTTCATGCTCATTACCTTACAAGTGAAAAGGCACTGAAAGTTTTTACTTTCTTACAAACAATTATAGAAGCAGCAGCAGACAAAACACTTTTTAATAGTAATTTTATTTCTGTATTTTGTGCTTGAATTACAGAGAGGCCAATTAAATTTTATTCGTTAAAATATTATTCTAAAATATATTCAAGGCATCTTCTTTGGAGACAATGTCTAAATGATTTAAATCTTTTGGTTTCCCTCTGTTCTGTTTTCACATGGACAGTTAAATACAGTGAATACATATTTTATAACATTATTTCAGAACAGAACATTTTAAGATCAATGCTAATTGCTTTTACATTTAAGATCACATCACTCACTCAGTGGATGTTTGTTGGCATGCTTGTAGCTTTATCTGAACAATAACTATAAGGGAAGGAAAATGAAAAACATTCAACCTGAAGGTAAAAGCCAAACATCAATCATCCCTTAAAAGATAGTAACATCCTTGGATAAAGATATATACATATTTTTTCTAACTTCCTTTTTATCCCCCCATCCTTCTTTCCTTTCTTTGCTTATTTTCTTCCTTATGCAACTGAACAGTTTCTTTCTGGTATTCTTTTAGTAAAAAAAGAAACATTATCCCCATACTTATAGGACTTTGAGACTAATGGGTGAGATAGAAAAAACAAAGAAAAAATAAATGACATTGTTATTAGTGTTATAACAGGGAATAAAGGAGTTCTGAGAGGGAAGAAAATGGGATTGATGGGAAGTGGCAATTTTGGACTGGATTCTCAAGAAAGATCTCTTTGAAGAAAGAATATTAAAATGAAAACTGAAAGATAAGGACCTATGGAAAGGATAGAGTTAGAACCTTCTAGGCAGAGAACAGCGTGTATGCTACACCATGAAGCAGAAGAAAGCCTAATATGTTCTTGGCTGACTGCAGAGTAGCATGAAGGGAATACATGGAGTGATAGACAAGAGCCAGGTAAAATCGGAAGCTCAATTGCTATTTTCACAGACCTAAAGATACTTTTTAGGTAAGTGGAGCAGGTGAACAATTTCTAGCCAATATCACCAAAAATTGAAGTGCCACATGCTTTAGGTGGTCTCTGTGTAGGGAGGGAACAGCCCTCTCCCTGACAGTCTTGCAGCTGTCCTGCGCCATGGTGTGAGCTTGAGAATCACTCTCTAATATTGAACAGGAAGGAGCTTAGTTCTCTAACTACTTCATAGAATCATCACAACAAGTGCTTCATTTCATTTATATTAGAACAAAACAATGACATTTTTGAAGCAATGATTATTTGGGGGAGCTTTTTATTGCATCTAATAATGAAGAACTCTAACATCATAGTTCAAATGAGAGAAGATTGTGCTTGTACTATAGTAACCATGGATACGCAAAGAAGACAAATTCAATCTAACACATTTTGGAGTAGAGCAAAAAAGACTTCATGATAGATTGAGTATGAGAAGATAAGGGAAATAGAAATGTCTGTAGGAATTAATCCAAGATTTGTGGCTTGAATATAGGTGGTGTTATCGTTACTGATTGGGGAGGAACTGAGGAGGAACAAATTACAAATTTTACAATTAACTATAATTTTGTCAGAAGACTAATGTCAAGCTTAAGAGTTTTCACTGAATTTGAATTAAGTTTTTTATGTTCTCATGAGTATATTAAATTACTGTGCAAGCAATGCTGTTTTCTTATGTTGGTATGTATTATAGAGGTAACACTACCATCACCATCACCACGATGACCACCACCACAGCACCAGCACCAGCCTACTCTGCTAGCCTTCTTCATTCTTTTCTAAAGGGATACCAATATTTTTAATGGCTCTTGAACTATTTGATTGGTTTAGAACATTATTAACTTTGTACCTTAGATAGGATTTATGATCGTTTTACAGATAAGTAACTCAGACAGATTAAATAGCATCACCAAGGTAAATAAAGAATTCAAAGTTAGTTCACCAAAGCCCAAGTCTATGTTCTATTGACTAAATGTTCTTTCTTGTTTATTCATCCTATGAATATAATCAAATTCTATGATACTATCTTCACACTAATTATGTAATAATAAAAACTGCTTTTGCTAATACATCTACATACTTGTCTTCATACATTCATGTTCATATACTGAAAATTTTTTAAAAAGGAATAATATACAGAGTTCAACTAGAGTAGAACTTTTGCAAGAGAAATCTGTGTCTCCGGGCAACCCCGACATTGATTAAATAGAAGTTTTGAAAAAATTATAATTCGGTTCTGTCTTCAGGCAGTGCATTATCAAAGCATAATTCCTTTTAAATTAGTTGAAAAAAACCCATAGGGAATAAAAAGTACAAATCAAGAACAATAATTTAGGGCATAATATTTAAATGAGAAAGGAAGTAAATAAAAGGGCACTGAAATTCTAGAGAGGAGAAATCACAGAGTATCCACTGGGAAAGAAGTTGGAATATATTCTTATAGAAAAATAATAGTTTAGTGATACAGAGGTCTTTTCCCTAGGTTACCTCTTTTTAAAATGCTCTGCTCTTCATAAGATCATTGCCCAATTTTCTAGTGTTCAATGATTCCACTATGAATATAGATTAATGTACCATACACATTGCTTGTCCTTAGTTTTAGACCCAAATGTAAAGAGATTATAAAAACAAAAACTACATTATCTTACAGTCATGGAGAACCCATTATCTGAAAGGATTTGTAGTAGGTGAGTGGATATAAAAAAGAAATGAATGGTTTCTCACTTGAAGGAGTTCACATCCTGCTGAAAGTGTATATATATATATATATATATATATATATATATATATATATATATAAAACTGCAGGCAAGAGAAAGCTGACATTATGTTTATGCTACATTTCTTAGTCCACAAAAATGAGCATTGCTATTCATGGATTTTAGTATGTAGTTGTAGTTCATTGCTAATGGTTATGTTGGAATAGTAAGCAATAATTTAATACGTAAATAAATTATGCCTTTATAAGTGGCCTTAAATTTATGCTCACTTGGCATATTTGAACACTGTATGTTAACAATTCAATGATATTTAACCCCAGATTAAGGCTTTCCAGTTGAGTATAGAGCAATTCATGTAAAAATAATTGTTTATGTCAGCCCATTCACCTCATTTTTAAAAAACTTTTATTTAAGAAGAAAAAGAAAAAAAACAGAGAAAGGGTACAAGCTATATAGAATTTCAGAAAAAATAAACAGTAGGAAATCACTAGTTAATAGATTAGATATTGTTATCTTAGAAATAGTAGTTCAAGTTACAAAACTAAAGAATATAAAGTGGACTTAAAGAAAGGAAAAGAAAGCACTCACTTCATTTCGTACATTTTATTCTTGATGATGTTCACTAAAGTATTTTGGGGTTCCATAAGGCCCTCCCTTTCTGCTCTATCCTTTTTTCTAGTGAGAAAATTGTGTACTTGCAGTGCCTTCTGTGCTGTGCTGGTATCACTGGGGATGCGACCTCTCCACCATTCTTGCCTCTGGCCTGGGGTGAATAGTAGGACTGGCCAGTGGTACCATTACCACTCCTAGCATATCAAAAAGATAACATGCTGCCCTCTCACAAAGCTAATCCTTCCCTTGTCCAAACATGACCTCAAAACTTCCAGATATCTTATATTTCTATTTGAAAATACTGTTTCATTTAATACACATGTTTTCCCTATATTTTTCTCAGTGAAGCATTTTTATCTTTGCTCATTTTTCCTATTTATTATTTTTATTTTATTTTTTTTTTATCGGTACCAGGGATCGAACTCACAACTGCCTGCTTGCAAGGCAGGTGCTGATGCCACTGAGCTAAATCCCCAGCCCCTCTATTTAATATTTTTAAAAGAAGCTTATCCTACTAGAACTTATTCTTTTCATGAAAATTTATTACATTTTCTAAAGTATACAGATTAAATTTTATTGCTATTTTCTAGTATATTTTATATACCAGGAAGAGAGACAAACTATGCGCAACACTTATAAAAATGAAATTGATGGAGATAAAAAGGCATTTTTAAGTAGGATAGCTGTTCAGTTGTGGCGGGTGTTTTAAAAAGTAAGCTGTGAGATTTTCTGACAACTAGATGTACAGTAAGACCTTGGTGTAGGAACATAATTTGTTGGAAACAAGCTTGTAATCCAAAGCTTGTATATCAAAAGAAAAAATTTCCTGATAAGAAATAATGGAAATGAGTATGATTCATTCCATAACCCAAAAGTATTCATATAAAAAGGCAATACTGTAATATAACACAAAATAATAAAGAAAATACGAAACATAAAGAGAAATAAGTAACCTGCACATACCTTTGACAACCTTCTTAACTAATGTGAGGGAGACCAGAGAGGAGGGTGATTGTGTAGGATAACTTTCACTGTCGTGAATGGAATCATTGCTATCTATTGGAATCTTCCTTTTCTTGCAGCATTAACAAGGAGCTTCCCCAATGACATTTATTTTTGCTTCCTCCTAAGCATTTCACAGAAAAATGACATTACATTATCACTAAACAAGATCATAGCTGGTGCTACTATACTTTTATTCAGGTGGGGGCTTTTCTACACAATTTTGCAGTTTCCCACATTTTACACATCTTCCTAATCTCACTGAAGTGAGAGATCTTTCTGACTTCTCCTCCTTCTCTGCAGATAAGCTCTCCTTCATAACCTCTTGTTGTTGAGAAACAATCACCCACAATCTGAGAGAGGCAGGGTACCACTGGCTGGGTTGTGATCATGTGTGTGACATTTGGCATCACATAGTTGTGTTGCGAAACATAGCTTGTTGAGTTAAAATGTGACAGAAGTGTTTGCTCATCTTTGGTATGTGCACAGAACAAGTTCCTTGCAATCCTAGGTTGTATGGTATTTTCATTCCAGCGCTAGAGCAAATATGTCTAAATAAAAAATAAATACATTTTAAAATTTATTTTTACAGTAATTTGAATTTTCAAAAATAATATATTAGTTTTCATGTATGTGAGTGTATATAAAGTTTCTTACAGTGGATAGTTCATTCTTACTCTGGTTATTGAAGCGAAGAAGTGAAGGTCAAATTACAAGTTAGTGAAGTAGCAATGTCACTGTACAGGGAAGGTTTTTAGAATATGAGCAAACTTTACTTTTCCTAGTTATAAGTATATAGGTCTCGCAGACGTGGCACAAAAATGCACAACAGAGTAGATGGAGAAGGAACAGAATGAAAATAACTATGGAATAGATAACCACCGAAAAGGTGCAGTCTGAATGTCAGATGGAGGAGTTTTGTTCTCCTTCCCCAGAGCAGCCTCATTCACATTCTATACTGTGATTTCACAGTAAGAAATAAGGCAGTGAAGACACTATAAGAGGTTACGTAAGTAAAACAAGCCTTTTATATTTAAACGCTTCAATGTCTACTATAAATGCCAAATTTGTAAGTTAAATGTAAGAAAATGTGTTCATTAGTACATTAAACTAGTTCCCTATCAAGTGAGGTTCATTTTCAGGGTGGTACAGGTAATTTAGTAAGAGAAAGGATAAACCCATATTTAGGCAGGATTTGAGGATCAGCTCAGCAACTGCTGGATATTTGTCTTGTCAAGTTATTGAAACTTTCCCTGCCTCACTTTGTCCATAGCATAGGGCTCAGACAAGTGTGAAGATTTTGGTTGTTTTGATACTTGTCAAACTGTTAAGATAAGTGTCTAATAAATTGTAAGAGCTCAATATTTGTTAATTATAAGGAGTGTTATTAACTAGTGTAACTCATTAGTAAAATAGTGACAATTCAATAGATTAATATATCATCAGAGAAAAATAAATAGGCAAATATAAGTTGGAAAGGCATAACACTAAATGCAATACCTATTATTGAAAATTTAAAGAAAAGGGAGATAAATTTACTTAAATTGATAGAGCTTATAAAGCTTTAACAAATGATTTATGTATCACTGCTATCCTATTTTAGTTACTCTTATTCCAATGTCTTCCTTAGGACACTAGTATTTTACATGTCTACTACAATTAGAATAAATTGTACAGCTGGATTTAGAAGGCAGGGACATTTTCATTTTGCCCAGATTCCTTTTACCTATGGTCCTACCTAATAATAGGGAAAATAAGAAATACATAGAGACCAGGTGAAATCTAAAATAACACCGACAGCATCATGTGTCTCTACCACACACCTTCTGAGGCACATTTAGATTGCTTTCAAATTTTGTTACTATAACTGAAAGTGTAAACAGTGTCATTTTCACATTTGTACATGGATTTCTTTAGATAACTTCCAAGAAGTAAAACAGATTATTAAAATACTGAGAAATATTTCTAAACGAACCTCCATTCTTTTTAAAATTTTATAGTCCTGTCAATATTGCATCATCTCTTTGCCTTCCAACTTTAATCACCATGACTGTCATCAAACTTTTGGATCTTTGCTAATCTGAAACGCAGGTGAAAGAAGTATGATTTTATTCAAATCTATATCTCATAAAAGTGATCAAATATCTTAGTATGCATGGAAAATTATATTTTGATTTTCTTTCCTGTGAACTGTTTTCCTGTGAACTGTTGAAGTTAGAAAGATGTTTCTAGTGTTATTTGACCTTTTAGACAGATTCATGGTATGCTTTATATATTAGGGAAAGCATTCATCATATTAAAAGATGTAAATAATTTCTCAGATGTCAATAGTTTCATTTTGTTGTTGGATAATGTGTATAGAGAAAAAAGTAAAAATCTTACTTAACAGTTAAATAATTTTTAGTGGATAGAACACACAAAAAACCAGCATGGAAGTCAAGAAAGAGTAACAGAATCCCAGAAACTCTCTTTCATAATCTTCCATTCTTTACTCATTTTCCAAAGGTAATCATCATTTAGATATTTGTGCGACTATACATTCATTTTGCAAGTTTTAAAATTTATAGAATTTGAGTCAAAGTAGTATAGTTAGAAACAGGAGAGAGGAGTAATCCACTCCTTTCCCTCGGTCATTATTCATGGTTAAGCCTAGGACTCACCAGGCCCAGTGCCTGAGGCAGTAGATAATCAACGTGCTGTGAGAGACACCTAGAATCAGGATATCTGACCTTTTTTTTTTTTTTTTTTTTTTTTTTTGCTGGATGTGACTTTTTAATGTTGCTTTTTTTGTGAGAAAGCAGAATCTTAAGTAAATGTCCTTGGTTAGTCAATCACAGAATCAGTAAATTATCCAGTATTCTTTTCTGGGGCAAGAAATACATATTAAGGTTAAATACACAATGCAATATGAGTGAATAATTAAGGACATAGTGACTGTTGTTCCATCCAGGAACAGTGGCCTCCCACCGAGGTGCTCCTCTTTCAGTCTCATTTTAGGGTCAGCCTGAGTGATTTAACTGTTGGGCGCGGAGTGTGTGTCAGGTAACAGCTCCTCACAGATTGCATGTAGGATGTGAAGACACAGTCCTGTCATCCTCTATCCCATAGGAAGCAGCCACCTTTGTAAATCTTGTTTTTTGAGTTAGATTCCTAGCAGTGGAGTTTTTCAGTCACAGTCATTGAACCTCTGGTCTGACCAGTTCCTGTACATGGGTCTGGGAGATGCACAGTGTCCAGGCACAGAGCTCCATGGTGACCTCTGGCAAATGCAGCTCTACAAGTTGTGCATCCCCATGACATCTCAGCAGGCAGCACAACAGCATGACATGGCCTCACCTCTGCTTCTTGAAGATGGATGAACATTGCCTACAACTTGAATAACTTTCTTTTAAAAAATACTGATGCTCACCTTCTGCTTATGGATAGCTGGAGTTATGGACGGGAAGCTTCCTCTTTCTCCTCTCTTTTGCCTTTGCCCTTCTTCCTGTTCTTGCTACCATCTCATAATCTTCAATGTAAATGTAGCTATGCACTACTTACTACAAAGTGTACAGTTGGCAAGTCTTTCTTTGTCATGCACAAGACAAAGAATATAAAATCTTTGTATTTTTTTAGAACTTGTATCATTGTTATATGACATTTATAAGTATGTTAGTCATACTTCATTTTAAATATACATTCTGGTCATTTGTATAGCAATTAATCAATCATGAGCCTCCTGTAATATTCTATTATGTAAATATATCCTATTTGCTTATTCATTTTTTGCATCTTGGTGACCATATTTAGGAAGTTCCTAACCTGGAGCTGTTGAAAATATGTCTATAATAATTATTTTGTTTATTTTTTGGTAAACATATATAGAATGTATAGAGAGAACATATATAGAGAATGAGACAGAGAGAGACAGACAATCCATCAAAAATACATACACACTTCAAGAAAAGAAAAAGAATATGACTTTCTTCCCTCATATGGTATATTACCCTCATATGGAAGACTCTAAAGGATGTTTTTGCAGAAAGTCCATTACACTTGTTAAGGCAGAGAGCAAAATGAGAGAAATAACCCATGGAGGCAGAGCGTGGGTACAAATAAGCTTTATTAGCTGCCTCCCGCGAACTATTGGGATGTTAACCCCAAAGGCCACGGAGTTAGGGTTATATACAATTTTAGTTCCGGGAAGAAAAGGGGAAGGATATATTGTCTTGGAATCTAGCTGTCATAGAGGGTACTTTCTGTCCCATTAGGAGTGGAAGGCAAGGTGTAATCAGTCATCCTACAATGGCTCAGGGTGAAGCAAAGGTGAGGTTTTGCAAGGAACGATTGTGGGGACTGAATCTTACATCCTTCTTATGGCTAAGATGTCAGCTGAGCCCTAAGGTGGTGTTACTCTGGCTCACTGCCTTATCACAGTGTCTGGCCCTAGAGGAGAAATAGAAAATGCATGTGTAGCAAGTTCACTGGGACCAAGGTTATCCAAGCAGCAGTTCCCTGTACTAATAAATGTTTGAAGGCTGAGTACACCACTTTGACCCCCTTTTGTAATTGTGGAGTCCAAAGGTAAATTGTATTCAGCTCATCGTATCTCATTAAATTTAGCATTAAATATTGATACAAGTTTTTTTTTTCTTTTCCTGAAGTATGTATACACTTTTTTTAAAAACCAGGCTACCTGCATATGAAATTAGCTATGGAATTAGTAGCATGTAGGCTTGTAGATATTTTAAACTGTACTACTACAGTGGCAAGCAGTAACACCAAAACAACACCTGGAATTTGAAGGTGGATTTATTTAATGTTGGACGGATACTGACTATGAATCAGTCATTCCTCAAAATTTCAGGCCCCCATGCTTGGTAGTTTGGGACTTATATGTGATAAGCAAGTAGAAAGAACAGAAGCAGAGTATTTGGCAGTTATTTATTGGTTCTTACAGTGTGCAACATACTGACCAGCTGTGCCTTACAGTGATCAGCCATTTCTAAGAAATTGAAGCAACCAGAACTGCGACAGGAACTATTGCCTGGGTGAGATTTTGTGCTGCACTACATATGACCAAAAAGTTCTTTCAAATTATTATATAAATTCATATCGTTATTTATATGCATGCTAGTTTCAATTTCTCTAAATCTTTAAAAACTTACATTCTTATTTTCTTAAAATGTTGTAGTGTAGATAACCTAAGTGGTTCCAAATCTTCTCACTCCTGGACTTGATGTCCAGTTGTATTCCTTTACCTACAAAAGCCTCAAAGTTTTCCTTCATTATAGCTAAGTAGTTCTTTAATGCACATAAGTATTGTGTCTTTCTAACCTATTTGCAGGTGTTGGTTGAGTTGCTCCTATTTTGCTCTGGTTCCCTGTCACATAGAGCATTGTTTTTCTCATATTTGATTTTTGGTCCATAAACTCTTTTTCAAGTTAATTATATTTCCTATACAAAGCATCTCAGTGGACCCTACCTCCTGATCTACTCTGCCTGTGTTTCTTTTTTCTTTTCTTTTTAGTATATCAAGGCCATCTAGCTAGAGATTATAGCCAGTCTTCTCTGCCTCATCTCTGCTATGCTATTTTTCTGCCATTGGTTGTCTACTTTTCTCCTTCATTCCACTATCTCCTCCATTTGTTGAGGCCTCTCTGCCACTATTCCTGATATCCTGTTTCTCTCTCTTCTCTCTCTCTCTCTCTCTCTCTCTATCTCTCTCTCTCTGTCATCCTTTATATTCTCTGTAGGGTTGGATTGGTTGTCTCAAATTCTCCCTGTTCCTCTTTGTCATGGAAGCATCTTGTTTCTCCATTAATTTCTAGAGACAGTTTTGCAGGGTACATGAATCTGGGCTTGAGGATATTTTCTTTCAGGGCTTAGAATACTTCACTCCAAGCTCTTCTTGATTTGATGGTCTGTGTTGAGAAGACTGCCATGATTTTGATAGGTTTTCCTTTATAGATGATCCATTACTTTTCTTTGACAACATTTAATATTCTGTTCTTATATTAAATTTCTGGGATCTTGATTATTATATGCCTGGGTGTAGCTCTGTTTTGGTTGTAGGTGGCTGGAGTTCTGCATGCCTCCTATATCTGAATATCATTTCCTTTTTTTATGGTTGGGAAGTTTTCCTTAATTATTTCTGTGAATAGCCTTTGAATTTCCTTTGTTTGTACCCCTGCTTCTTCATTCACACTTTTTATTCTTAAGTTATAGATCCTCTTGTTGTCTTCTAGCCTTTGTGTTGTTATTGCCTGTTTGTTATTTTTAAGAGATCTTTCCTTTCATGATCACACATTGCAAACTTGTCTTCAAGTTTTGATAGTCTGTCCTCAGTTTCTTTCAAGCAGTTTTGCCAGCTTTCAGAGTTTTTAATTTCCTGGTAATCTCTTTGAATCTGCTTCATGTATTCTAGATTTTCTTTATATTCTTCATTGGATGTTTCTCTCCTTTTTGTGCTCCTCCATTCTTCCATCTGTGTCTTCTTGAGAGGTACTTAGCATTTATTTTATTAATCTACTTATATCTTGCTTTACTTGAATTAATATTTCACTTTTGAGCTTGTCTATGATGTCCCAGAGATGTCTCTTTATGTCCACTGATGCTGTGTCTGATACTGCATGTTTGCTGCCCTCAATCTATCTTGTATTTACCTCTCTTGGATCAATATTCTCAGGGTTGGGGACTGGGGGCTTTTCTTATTTTTTTCTCTTGTCATATTTTTGGTTTCTTGCATCCAGGTGTATAGTGGAGGTCCCAGCCCCTTTCTTTGTTGGTTATGGTTCTTCTGTAGCACGTTGCCTAAGGATTTCTGCCTTCTCCAGTTTGCTGTTGGTCATTGAGGTGCAAGCAGGGTTGGCATATGCTGGTCCCTCCCCTCCAGGCCAGTCAACCTGCAGGGGCCTTCAGTACATTAGTGTATGTCACATGTGTGGAATTGGTTTGGGACAACTTATTGGATCCCGGCCAGTGGCATGACCTAGGCCAAGCAGATTCCACCAATCTGCTCTGGGGAGGTGCAACTGATTAAAGCCACTGCAGTTCCTTGTTCCTGCCTGTCCTGCCCGATTCCAACATGTCTTCCAGTTGGCCTCCCCTTTCCCATGAGAGGGTCTTATTTCCTGCACTTACCATGGGTTAATGCAGGTCTCCACACTGGCTCTGTTCTCCATTGGGCTCACAGACTTCAGGTTGACTGTGGCTCTGGTGAATCATGGCAGTGCGAGTTTGGGTGACTCTGGCAAGTCGCAGCAGCATGAGTTTGGGCTACTCACGCAAAAGCGCCTTGGCTGCTAATCTTAAGCTGCTACAATGGTAGCTCCAGGATGCATGTTTGACCAGCTCTTTTCCCTTTAGTTTCTTCCTGTTTGAGAAGGTCCATCTCCCTCTGTACGGACCACTCCAGAATGTTTTATTCCAGCATCTGAGTTGTGTTTCTCAGGGAGCCTCTATATGCTGCTGCTTACCAATCCACCATCTTTGCGAGACTCCCTAGCAATTTTCTTGATATAGTGAAAGAGGTGGTATAATCATAACTTTTATAATTTTGTTTCCATTTCTCAGGATTCATTCTCCATTATCACTTAATGTCTACTTTGTTACTGTTTCATGCAAGGAAGTAAATCCTGCACCTGTTTATCTGTCTTCACAGATGCTAGAATCTAAAAATAAATTTAAGAATAAAAACTGCACACACCTACTTCAGTCACCATCCAAACTGGGATGGATAACATACTCAAATTAGAAATTTTTGAAGAATGTTTATATCCAAGACAGCGTGTATTCATGGATCTGATGGTATATTGAGAAACCACTAACAATCCTAGGTCTTTGCAGCAAAGTTGTTATTAGAATTAGTAGCAACGGTTCGGGTGTAGGACCAAAGGTATATAATACAACTCTCAAGTTTTGATACAGTTTCCTGGAGAGGACCCATAAACTGAGATGCTTTTCAATGAGACCATCTGAGAGGGACCGTGATCTGAGATGGCTCAGAGAGGGAAATGTACCAACCTCACTTAACTCTGTCCTTCTCTTCTTCTATCAAAGGCTAAAGCCAAATTGGAAGCCAAAGGACAAAAAAACATGGGAAGCTACATATGGGGCACCTCCCTGAATACAGAACAGGTATGTTTTCAGGAGAGATCGACAGTGTCCAGTGCAGTCAGTGTTTGGCATTCCTTTCCCTACTCAGTCACACACACTAGTGACTTGATGGTTATTTCTGCTTCCTTCATGTTCCTTATTTTCTCACGTCCAGTTTACCATTATATTTGTAGATTCTGCATCTTTTAAAAGATGATTACAATTTTACTTATTTGTTTATTTATGTATTTTTGTGGCACTGGGTAGTGAATCCAGGCCTCACATGTACTAGGATACCACTGAACTCTACCCCTAGCTCTCTACTAATATATTGCATATGTGTTGCTTCCTCTCCAACTTTATGGCTACCACTGCTTTAAATACTTTCTTAAATACTTTTTTGAGTTCCCTCATGTTTAGTTCATGTACTGTTTAAGAAATGATATCACAGAGTTTTATTGGATCAATGAACAGAACTGTTTGCAGTATCATTGATGGAATGTCCACTTTACAAGCTTTAATTTTGTGACTTGAACAATTATTTCTAAGATGACAATATGTAATCCATTAACTAGTGATTTCCTACTGTTCATTTTTTTTCTGTAAATCTGTATAACTTGTACCCTTTCCCTGCTTTTTTTTCTTTTCTCCTTAAATAAAATTAAAAAAAAAAGAATAGTGTGATTTAAAATGATTCAAATCTGATGACACAATTTACCCACTTTCTATTTTGCATTTACTAAAGCTTCTTAACATGAATTTGAGAACTGTCTGTTTCCTGGCTTCATTATCACCATCCTAAGTAAGAGACAATCACAATAAAATACAAATGTGATGCTGCTTCGTTTTCCATTTACCCACTGACACCTGCTATCCTAATTTTTAAATTTCATCAACCTTCAATTATAGTTATTACTAAGGTACTATTTCTACACAGTGTTGAACTAATGCACTTCATCAACCAACTGATGCACCTTCAATACATTAAGTAAAGAAAGATTTCTTTATATTATTGAGCTTATGAAAAAGCTGCTTGTTATGTATGGCACATCTAGTTTCACATTCAGAATGTGAAATGGCTTTTTTATTCTTAAAATATTTAATCGATACCTAATTCACCATATTGCTTAGTGAATCATCAATTAATTTAATTTATAATCCAATATTTATGTTATGTGCACAATGAAACAATCTAAGTAAGATCTTAACATTTTAAAATCTCAGTTTCAAGGAATTATTTAAGCCATGGTTATGTATCACAGATAAACACAAAGCAATATTATTTGAATGGTACAACATTTTTATAAATCAGTCAATAGTCATATATATAAATAAATATATATATATATATATATATATATATATATATATATATTTGGGCTGGATATCCCAAGAAGGAGATGAATTTTTAACAAAGAAACACCAGGGTTTGCTATGTTACAAGAGAGAAAAATTAATGAGCTATACTTACAAAATTTGTTCATGAAGTAAGCCCAGTTCTTTGTCATCTCTTTCCATTGTTTCCTGTCACTGAAATATTAGGTGTCACTATCCTTTTTTATATTTCCTTTCTTTCTTTCTGTTCTGTTCTTTTTTAATATATACTGGGAATTGAACTCATGGCCTTGTGTTTGCCAGTCAGGTGTTGTGCTGCTGAGCTATATCCCCAAACACTTTTTGTTACATTTCTAGAAAAGTTCAATTATTTTTGGAATATCTGTATCTTTATCTAATTCCACTACTTCTTAGCTTGTTAGTTGCAGCAAACTTCTCTTTGAACCTCAGTTTCTTGATGTGTGTAATTATGAATAATAAAATGCTACCAGTGATGTTATGAGGATCAAGTGAGCAAGTTCATTAGAAATCCTAACACAGTGTTTGGAATATAAGACATAATCTGCACTTATTACTATGATTAAAAAATAGCTCATATTCTGTCCCTCCTTGTCTCTAAAGTTAATCATATAATCTGATCACAGCCTTTGCTCCCAGACAATCTGAGGGATCTAACTCTTTTGCTTTATAAATCATCCACTTCTTCCTTGGCACTGTGTCTTTCTTACTGGCATTGAAACATCTGAATATTACTCCACGTGAGACACACTTCCTCCAGCTCTCAGTGTGGCGCATGCCTTCACCTCTTTTAGACCTTGCTTTAAAGTCAATTAATCATGAGACTTTCTCACCCTACTTCAAACTTCACTCTTCATTCGTCCTTACACTTTCCCATTTTCCTACTTTGTCTCTGTGCAATTTAAAACTGTCTCACATTTTTCATAGTTACCTGTGTATCCTCTGTCCTTATGCTCCCAGTAAATTCCATGTGGGCAGGTCCTTATACTATTTTTCTAACTCACTGCTGCCTGATATCTGATAGGAGACATTCAGAAAATACTGACTGAAAGGAGAAATGTGACAATAAACTCATAAGCTAATATTTTGAAGACTCAAATACTTAAGCTTCTGTGTTTCTCTTGTCTATGCTTCACAACACATCAGACACAAAGAGCTATCTGCGCTGAAATATTTTTACTTACCTTTCCTTTCTTGCTCCTCGGAAAGTTGCCCTCTCTCTCCTCCATTTCACTGAAGTGGTTTTTGCCAGTTAAGTAACATATGCATGGTGTCCTATTGGTGCAATAAAATGATGGTTGGCTGTGCATTCTATTCTTAGCATCAACTATGAAGAAGACAAGCTCATCCTTTCTAGAAAGTCAATATTATAGTTTAAAAAGTTTTTCATAGAAGGAAAATATACAAAAATTAATGTGTTTCAGAGATTCAGAATAAGTGACCTCTCAGGTTCACGAGCCATCCTGGGTAGGACAGTCAGTGGCAATGTGAGAAAGAGAAAGTAGTAGGAAAACTGTATGACCAAGTAAATCTTATAAGTTTGCTGGAGGAAAAAATTGCGAATGATGTTCTGCATCAGAAGACATGATGTAGGCAACAGGTGAGATCAAGACAGTTAGTATCAGAGAACAATTCTTATTTTCCTTGAATTTTATCCACCCCAAATTCGTATCTTTCACCTGTAACTTACACTGAATCTGGCAATAGGACCTTTAAAGAGGTGATGATGTGGAGTAAGACTTTAAAGGAGGCACAGGTCCAACCTAACTGTGTCTATATGAACATGCAGGTGGACAGCAGCACTGGGTGCTCACTGAAGAAAAGTCTTCCGGGAACCCAGCAGGAAGTGCCTTCTGTGAGCCATGCAGAGCCATCTTAGGAGAAATCAAACTGGCCAAAATTTCACCTTTGACTTCCAGCCTCCAGAGCCATAAGCAAGTGAATTACTATTGTGTAAATCACCCATTCTCAGGTAATTAAGTCAGTGCTGGAAAATAAGTACATTTCCTCAGATCTTGGTGCAGACTATAGAACAGAAGAATGACCAAGGAAGGAAGCACCACAAAAGCTGAAGAAGCACCATACATTGATAGCCATGATGAACCAGTTAGTACTGGAACTTTTCCATATTTAAAAACAACAACAACACCAACAATAAAAATACAGCTCTTCTGCTTATATAACAACATTTTGAAAGTTACACATTAGGAGACAGAGCATTATAGTCCTTAGAAGAACAGGATAAGTAAGTTGGGTAGTACACATGCAATAGTCCAGATTTCTTTGGGAGGAATTTTTTTACAACTGAAATTGATTCTGCAACTGCACTCAAATCTACCTCCTCATCATTTCTTTCTTGTATTATTTCAAAAATTCCAGCCTCTCTATCCTACTATTGGCCTGTCAAAGTCTGTGGCACAATAAACCACACAAGTTTAGCAAACAAAATCCAGCCCCCCCCCCCCAGTTTATTCCTACCACAATTAGTAAGGAGGTCTAATCCTTGCCTTGGCCGTAAGACTGTTCATGAATTTGCTTCCATAAACATTGCCCTGTTCTTTGCCTTTGTACCAGCCACATAAACTGACTTCCTTTTCCAGAAACAAAATCAGTTTATTCTCCTGAACATTTGCTTAGTGCATGTCTTCTAACTTTACAAATAATTTCTCACCCAAAGCTACTTGTCAGGCATTTCTAGTTTACCTGATCTCAGTTAACTACTTCCTCCAAAGATAACCTACAGCTATTTAAATTATTGGTTTTCTTTATTTTATTTTGTTTCTTACTATATTATAGTTGGAGCTGGAGACAGTTTGTCTTCCAGTTATGTCCTTAGAGGCCAGAATACTGAAATCAGATACTCAAAAATCTTTATAGACCCTAAAGATAAATAATAAAAGAAGGAAAAGGAAGCACTAGCGAGGGACAAATGAGAGGGACAGATGGGAGTAGAATGATTTAGACAGAAGGATAAGGTTTAGCAGGATCTTGTTTGAAATCACACCTTTGCCTGCTTCATCCTTTTAATTAGGATATTCCCCTTCATTTCTTTGTACCCTGAGAGCACATTTCATTTAATCATAGGGATCCTTGTCAAGAGACTCCTGCTAGGTAATCTGACCTCAGACAAGCCTTGTATTTCACATAGTTCTGTCACTCAAAAGGAAATGCGAAAAAACAGAGAAAAAAATGCCAGTTTCATCCCTTAATAAAGTCTATGTGTCCTTGTATCAATTCAGTCAGAATAAAATCTGGGAGCTTCATGTTTTGAATAAATGAGACCTAGAGATGGATCTAAAATGTTATAGGATTGGAGTCATTGTGAAGACCTGATCCAGTGTTGCCAGAGGACATCGCTGAAGGAGGACCAGTGAAGACTAGCTGAGGATACGTCACATACTTGTATGGTTCCTAAAAACCTCAGCTGCAAACTGGGAGCTCTCCCTGTGTTGAGAGGAAAATAGATTCTTGCAAGTTTTAAATATCAAGGTGGCCTTAAAACATGAAAAGCCCGGGAGGGCAGTTCTGCTTCTTAACTCCTCAGAATGAAGGAGCCCAGGTATTCATGCTTTCCTACAGCTTAGTTCAGAGTCCACCAAAGGGTTTCCCTCAATCAATTTGCTCTGGAACACATGTACTGAAAAAAATTAATAGATGATATTGGTGAAAAACTGTATAATAGATATTTAAATAATTGAATTTAGTCCTAAGAAGAGATCATGATTAGTGTAAACTGAATTTTATGCCTCATCACTATGCTATAAAACAAAAAGATCTTTTCATTTGGACACCTAAAGGTGAGATGAGGCAGAACAGTGCTTACCAAGTTAGTACCAGGATAAAGAAGAGGACAATGACTAAGAGTTCAGAAGGTGATTTAAGCAGAGATGACCATTTAGAGACATTGATAGGATGGCAGAGAAAACAACTCCTTGCACCTTCCGGTCAACATTTGCTGTAGACATGGGAAGGCATTTTTGCTGTAGACATGGGCAGGAAAAGTTCAATATAAACCATATGTTCATAAAAACAGGTTTATAAAAGTATGGACAGCCCTCTCCCCCACACTGGAAGACCTCAGCAGTGAACAGGATTGTTGGCCACATTTCCGCCACACCCTTTTTCCTGGACCTGAAAGACCTCAGCAGCCTATGGACCATTAGCGACCCCTACCATCACCTACAGTACCTGGGTAAGCAGGTAGGAGCCTTGATAAACCTTCCCCCCACCCAGCAGACCTATGCAGACTAGCAACAATGTGGTCAGTTCCCCCTCAAACAGAGGACCTCAGTGGTTCAACAGGAGCCTGAGCAAACCCTCATCCCCATGTTGAGATCTGTGGCAAGCCAATTCTTCCAGGGGAACACTGGTGACTTCCCCCTCCCCAGAGAAACCTGAAAGACCCTGCAAGACCCCTAGTTACACGGTAGGGCCCTGGTTGGGGCACACAATGTAGACAGGTGGGTCTGGCAGCCTGGAATGGCCCAAAGCTGCAGTATAAATACAAGCTAAGGATTCACTCATATCAGTACTCCTAGTCTAGTTAGCCTAAGTAGAATATAGGACTCACCCAATATGTGCTGCAGGAAGAATTCAGGTGACTGGCTCCTGCCCTAAATTGTAGGACCCAGCAACTAGGAGAAGATCCACATAGTAGGACCATAAGACACACATAATGGACAGTTAAGACTAGCAAGATTGAAAACACCAAACTATTAATCCAAGAGGTGAAAATGACAAAATGAAAAAGCAAAATGCAATCTCTAACACAAAGTCCATTAGTACAAGTACAGGACACATTGAAGTAGAGGACAATGGAAGTCATATGCTTGAAATTTCTGAAAAGATAGCAAGTTAAATAAAAAACAAATCCTGAGGTTACAGAGGAAATCAGGTTGGAAATAATCTCTCAGGTAAAGATAGAAATGACAATTGTAATGAAGGAGTTGCTCAGCATAGCTAAAGAAGACATGGATTAAAAAAAAGTTCAGGAGTATGGGAAAATGATGGAAACCTCGAATAAACAATATAGAAAAGAAATAGAATTCATGAAACAAATTGAAAGAGATATCTAGGAAATTAAAAATTCCATTGAAACCTAGCAAAACTGCTTGAACAAAACTCAAGATAGACTTTCAGGCCTTGAAGACAGGATCGCAGCTAGCTATCACAAAAGTAATAAACTCTTAATAATAATGAGGGACTGTAAAATAATGATTCAACAGCTTCAAGAAGATGCAATGAAGAATGATATAAGAATGATAGATGTCATTGTAAATACAGATGTCGACACAAATGACATTTAAAAAATCACCATAAGTAACAGCAGAAAATTTCCTAAGCATAGGAAAAGTATCTAATATATAATAAGAGAGGCATATAGAACTCCAAACAGCCATAATAAAAATAAAGCTACACCCTGACATACAATAATGAAGATTCCAGAAATCCAGCATAAAAACAGAATACTAAAAGCTGTCAGAGCAAAGACACAACTCACCTATCAAGGAAAGCCCATTAGAATCACAGCCAACTTCTCAACACAAACTCGTAAGTCAAGACAAGCTTGGAGTGAAGTATTTCAAGCACTGAAAGAAAACAACTTTCAACCCAGATTGATGTGCCCTGCAAAACTCTCTAAAAATTAATGGAGAAATTACAGAAAACAACTAAAGAAACTCAAGTCCACCAAACCAATCCTAGAAAGAATACGGAAAGACATACTAGATAGAGATGAAAATGACTACAATTCCAAGAACAAAAATAGAATGAAACCATGAGGTTGGGCAAGCAGTTGAACAAAGGGTAAAAGCATGGAACCAACAACAAGAAAATAACATGACAAAGTTAAGTCACTACATATCAGTTATAACCATCAATCTAAATGGCCTCAAATCACCAATTCAAAGAAATAGATTGGCAGATTTGATCAAGAAACGAGATTCAACAATATGCTGTATATAAGAAACACATCTGATTCAAAAGGAAACTCATAGACTGAAAGTCAAAGGATGAAAAGAATATTTCATGTGACAGCAACCCAGAAAAATCAGGGGTAGCTATTCAATGTGCATGCAATGTGAACTTCAAACCAAAAAATATCAAAAGAGATAAAAAAAAAAAAGGTCCCTGCATACTTGTTAGGGGAAAAATTCAACAGGAAGAGGTAACAATCATAAAATACACCAAATACGGGAGCACCCAACTATATAAGGCAAGTACTAATAGACATGAAAATCTAAATATGCAATAACATAGCTGTAGCAGAGGACCTTAATGCCCCATTGTCACAAAAAGATAGATTAACTAGACAAAAGGTCAGCAAACAAATAACAGACCTGGATCAAACCAGTGAACAAATGGACTTGCTAGATGTTTACAGTGTTCCACTCAACAATGTCAGCATACACATTCTCAGCTGCAGATGGGACATCCTCTAAACTAGACCATATATTACCTCATAGAACATGCTTAAGTAAATGCAAAGGGATTGAAATTAATCCCATGTATACTATCTGACCATAGGGCATGGAAATTGGAAATTCATGGCAACAAACTGAAAAACCTACATGAACACATGGAAATTAAATACACCATGTTGAACAACCAATGGGTTACAGAGGAAAGTAAAGAAGAAATAAAACAATACTTACAATTCAATGAAAATGCATACACAATATGATGGAACCTCTGGGGCATAATGAAAGTAATCCTAAGAGGGAAATATATATCAATAGACTGTTACATCAGGAAAACAGAATGAGCACAAATAAACAACCGGATGCTACTCCTCAGGCTTCTAGAAAAAGATGAGCAAGTCAAGCCCAAAGCTCATAGAAGGGAGGCAATTATAAAGATCAGAGTAGAACTTAACACAATTGAGACTAAGAAAACAATAAAAGAATTAATGAATCAAAGAATTGGTTCTTTGAAAGAATAAACAAACTTGATAAGCCTCTAGCCAACCTTATCAAGGAAAAGAAAGAAAAAAACCCAAATCCATGTAATAAGGAATGAAAAGGGTAAAATTATTACACATGCCATGGAAATCCAGAAGATCATGAGTAACTACTTTGAAAATCTTTACTCACACAAGGTGAAAAACACAGAAGAAATGGACAGATTCCTAGAAACATATGAATTACCAAAGCTGAATCAAGCAGATAAAACAATTTTGAATAAGCCAACTGAAATTGCAAATGTGATTAAACACTTACCAACAAAGAAAAGCTCAGGTCATGATGGATGATTCACAGCTGAATTCCACAAGAAATTTAGACTATATTCAACACCAATACTCCTCAAACTCTTTAATGAAATTGAAAGGCAAACAAGTCTTCCAAACTCATTCCTGGAGACAATACTTCTCTGATATTAAAACCAGAGAAAGACTCAACCAAAAAGGAGAACTATAAGCCAATCTTCCCTATGAACATAGATACAAAAATTCTCAATTAAATATTAGTAAATAGAATGTAGCAAGCATCAAGAAGATTATATATCATGACCAAGTGGGATTCATCCAAAGAGTACAAGGGTGTTTTTACATATGCAAATCAATAAATGTAATACACCACATCAGCAAGAGCCAAAAAATCATGCAATTACTACAATAGATATAGAAAGCTTTTGATAAAGTCTAACACTTGCGATAGGTCTGCAGAGGAGGAGCGGGGCAGATCTGGGGTGCCCTCACTGGCCTCTCTGCGTGTCTGGAGGACTCTGGATTTCTGCGCCCAGACTGCTGGAGTTCCCTCAGGCTTCCAGGTGCAGTGAAGGAGAGAGGTGGGTTTAAGGCTTCCACATCAGCCTCCCCATTCCCGGCTTCATTTGGAGACCTGCTGAGCTCCCGATAGGCGGGCTGGCCCACACTACCAGCCTAGCCCAGCCTGTTTAGCTGCCGCGCCTGGCCACAGGTCTGCAGAGGAGGAGCTGGGCAGATCTGGGGTGCCCTCACTGGCCTCTCTGCGTGTCTGGAGGACTCTGGATTTCTGCGCCCAGACTGCTGGAGTTCCCTCAGGCTTCCAGGTGCAGTGAAGGAGAGAGGTGGGTTTAAGGCTTCCACATCAGCCTCCCCATTCCGGCTTCATTTGGAGACCTGCTGAGCTCCCAATAGGTGGGCTGGCCCACACTACCAGCCTAGCCCAGCCTGTTTAGCTGCCGCGCCTGGCCACAGGTCTGCAGAGGAGGAGCTGGGCAGATCTGGGGTGCCCTCACTGGCCTCTCTGCGTGTCTGGAGGACTGTGGATATCTCTGCAACCAGGGAGGGTCCACAGGTTCCTGAAGCACTGCGGCCTGTGGTGAGTACCCTAACCCGGCTGCGATTGAAGAACTGTGGAGCTTCCAAGGGGCAGGTGGGCGCACAGTGTCCCTGAGGCCCAGCTTGTCTGGAACTGCGGAGTTCTGAGCAGGCAGAGGAGGGCCACTGGTTCTGTAGGCCTAATGGCTTGGAGTAGCGCGGCGCCAGAGTCCCAGTAGCTCCAAACATAGAAGGGGATTTTCAACAGATCCTGAGGAAGCTTTCAAGTAACACTTGAAACACAGAAATATAGGAAAATGACAAAACGAAAGACCAAATTACAACCTCAAACCTCCAGCCCATCTCAAGAAACCCTAGGAGCGATGTATATAGAAGAAAATATATCCCATCCACCTCATATATCGGACACAATAGCCACTGAAATTGACAAGCAACTCCAGGAAGCTTTAAAGAAATTCAAACTTGAAATAATCTCCCAGATAAAAGAAGAAATGATAAAAGAAATGAAAGAGATTCTAAATATATCTAAAGAAAACACAGATAAAAAATTGGAGGAACTAAACAAAAAGATAGAATCACTAGACGAGCAATATAAGAAACAAACAGAATACATAATGCAGATGCACAGAGATATACAGGAAATAAAAAACTCCACTGAAAGTTGTAAAAACCGCCGTAATGAAATTGAAGATAGAATTTCAGACCTTGAAGACAGGATTGCAGCTAGTGAACAGGAAAGGAAAGATCTTTTGAAAATAACAAGGAACCAGGAAACAACAATTCAACAACTGCAAGACGATGCAAAGAAGAATAACATAAGAATAATAGGGATTAATGAAAAAGAGGGAGACAACATGAAGGATGTCAGGAGGATATTTAGAGAAGTAATAGCTGAAAATTTCCCAAGCATGAGATCAGAAACTGACATCAGGATCAGTGAAGCATATAGAACTCCAAATAGTCATAACCAAAATAAAACTACACCCAGACATATAATAGTCACCATCCCAGAAATCCAACACAAGAATAGATTATTAAAAGCTGTCAGAGAGAAAAGACAAATCACTTATAAAGGAAAACCTATCAGAATCACAGCAGACTTCTCAGCACAAACGATAAAGTCAAGAAGAGCATGGAGTGAAGTATTCCAGATCCTAAAGCAAAATGATTTCCAACCAAGACTGATATATCCTGCAAAACTATCATTCAAAATAGATGGTGCAATACGATACTTCCATGACAAAGAACAGCTGAAGAACTTCATGAACACCAAACCAACCCTGCAAAAAATATTGAAAGACAGTTTAGATACACAAAGGAAAAAACCACTAAGCAAAGCAGACAATTAAACAGAACAGAAAGATAAAGATGCAACAGCAGAGAGATAACATTCCTACAATTAACCAGCATTTAACAGTAATAACCATTAATGTAAATGGTCTCAATGCACCAATCAAAAGAAACAGACTAGCAGAATGGATCAAGAAACAAAATCCAACCATATGCTGTTTACAGGAAACCCATCTAACCCAGAAAGATACTCACAGACTGAAAGTCAAAGGATGGAAAACAATTCTTCATGCAGCAGGAATCCAAAAAAAGGCAGGAGTAGCCATTCTGTTTGCAGACAACGTGAACTTTAAACCAACAATGACCATAAAGGATAAAGAAGGACACTACATACTCATAAGGGGAAAACTCCAAGAGGAAGAGATAACTATCTTAAATATATACGCACCAAACTCCAGAGCGCCCAGTTATATAAAACAATTATTAACAGAAATGAAAACTCAAATTATCAGTAACACAATTGTAACAGGAGACCTTAATACACCACTGACACCAAGGGACAGATCAACCAGACAGAAAATGAGCAAAGAAATAACAGAACTGAATCACACCTGTGAACAAATGGGTTTGATAGACATATACAGAATGTTCCACCCAACAACATCAGAATACACATTCTTCTCAGCAGTACATGGATCATTTTCTAAAGTAGACCATATATTAGCTCACAGAACATATTTAAGCAAATGCAAAAGAGTTGAAATCATCCCTTGCATATTATCGGATCATAGCGCTCTGAAATTAGAAATTAATGACAAAGGATACTGCAAAAATTCCGCAAACACATGGAAACTAAATAACACACTCTTGAGTAATCAGTGGGTCACAGAAGAAATTAAAGAAGAAATCAAACAATACCTAAAAGAAAATGAAAATGCAGATACAACTTACCGGAATCTGTGGGATGCAATGAAAGCCGTTCTGAGAGGAAAATTTATTGCACTGAGTTCCCACATCAGGAAAACAGAACAAATACAAGTAAATAACTTGATGCTACACCTCAAACAGCTAGAAAAAGAAGAGCAAGTCAAGCCCAAAGCCAAAAGAAGAGAGGAAATTATAAGAATCAGAGCAGAAATCAATGCAATAGAGACTAAGAAAACAATCCAAAGAATCAACGAATCAAAGAGTTGGTTCTTTGAAAGAAAAAATAAAATCGATAAGCCCCTAGCCAACCTTATTAAAAAAAGGAAAGAAAAAGCTCAAATTCATGCAATAAGAAATGAAAAAGGAGAAATCACTACAGACCCAATAGAAATACAGAGGATCATCAACACCTATTTCGAAAACCTCTACTCTCAAAAGTTTGATAACACAGAAGAAATAGACAGATTCTTAGAAGCATATGAAGTACCAAAGCTAGATCAAGAGGATATAAAACTGTTGAATAACCCAATCTCTGCTAATGAAATTGAGAATGTAATTGGGTCCTTGCCCACCAAGAAGAGCCCAGGCCCAGATGGATTCACTGCAGAATTCTACAAGAAATATAAAGAAGACCTAATGCCGACACTCCTCAAACTATTCAATGAAATTGAAAGGGAAGCAATCCTTCCTAAGTCATTCCTGGAAGCAAATATTACTCTAGTACCAAACCCTGAGAAAGACCCAACTATAAAAGAGAACTATAGACCGATCTCCCTAATGAACACAGATGCAAAAATCCTCAATAAAATATTGGCAAATAGGATCCAGCAAATCATCAAGAAGATTATACACCATGACCAGGTGGGATTCATCCCAGGAATGCAAGGATGGTTCAACATACGCAAATCAATAAATGTAATCCACCATATCAATAAAGCCAAAAATAAGAATCACATGATCATCTCTATAGATGCAGAAAAAGCCTTCGATAAGGTCCAACACTTATTCATGATAAGAACTTTACAGAAAATTGGAATAAATGGTCTTTACCTCAATATAATAAAGGCCATTTATGACAAACCAACAGCCAGTATCATACTAAATGGCCAAAAATTGAAAGCCTTTACTTTAAAATCGGGTACAAGACAAGGATGTCCTTTATCACCACTCCTATTTAATATAGTACTGGAAGTACTAGCCAGAGCAATTAGGCAAGAAAGAGAAATAAAAGGGGTAAAGATAGGAAAAGAAGAAGTTAAATTATCATTGTTTGCAGATGACATGATACTCTACATAGAAGACCCCCTAAACTCCATTGAAATACTCTTAGATACAATAAATAAATTCAGTAATGTGGCTGGATACAAAATCAATACTCAGAAATCAATAGCATTCCTATACACGAACAACAAAATTACAGAGAGGGAAATAAGAGAAACTGGACTATTCACATTAGCAAGCAAAAAAATGAAATATTTAGGAATTACTCTTACGAAAGAAGTGAAAGATTTATACAGTGAAAATTATAATACACTGAAAAAGGAAATTGAAGATGATCTCAGAAAATGGAAAGACATCCCTTGCTCATGGATAGGAAGAACAAACATTGTGAAAATGGCCATTCTCCCAAAACTGTTATACAGATTCAATGCAATCCCAATGGAAATACCATCAACATACCTTATAGATCTAGAGAAATCACTCCTAAATTTCATCTGGAATCAGAAGAGACCTAGAATCGCAAAGGCAATTCTAAGCAGCAAAGACAAAGCAGGAGGCATCACAATCCCTGACTTGAAGTTATACTACAAAGCAACAGTAGTAAAATCAACATGGTATTGGAATCAAAACAGAGCTGAAGATCAGTGGAATAGATTAGAAGATACAACCACAACTACGAACACATTCAACCACCTTATTTTTGATAAAGGAGCCAAGCAGGTTCACTGGAAGAACGACAGTCTCTTTAATAAATGGTGCTGGAAAAACTGGCTCTCCATTTGCCGAAAACTAAAGCTAGACCCATGTCTATCACCATGTACTAAATTAAAATGTAAATGGGTCAAAGATCTGAATATTAAAACAGAAACACTAAATCTATTGGAAGACAAAATAGGTAGAAACCTTGGAGACATAGGAGTAGGTAAAGAATTCATGAACAGGACTCAAACCGCACGGGAAATACTTCCCAGAATCAATAACTGGGACCACTTCTTATTAAAAAGTTTCTGCATGTCAAAAGAAATCTCCAGCATAGTGAAAAGAAAACCCACAAACTGGGAAAAGATTTTAGTGAACTCTCTCTCAGACAAGGGCCTCTTGTCTAAAACATAAAGAATTAAAGAAACTCAGACCTCCGAAATTCAAAGATCCAATCCAAAAATGGGCATCTGAGATGAATATGCAATTCTCAGATGAAGAAATGCAAATGGCAAATAAATACATGAAAAAATGCTCATCATCATTGGTCATTAGAGAAATGCAAATTAAAACCACACTGAGATACCATCTCACTCCTGAAAGAATGGCCAGGATCAAGAAAACCGACAACAAATGCTGGAGAGGCTGTGGGGAAAAAGGAACTCTCCTGCACTGCTGGTGGGAGTGTAGACTGGTACAGCCTTTGTGGAGATCTGTCTGGAGATTTCTCAAAAAGTTGGGACTGGAAATCCCATTTATTCCAGCTATTCCACTTCTAGGCATATTCCCAGAAGAACTGAAAGCATCATACCACAGTGATATATGTGCACCTATGTTTATAGCAGCACAATTTGTAATCGCCAGATCTTGGAAACAACCCAAGTGCCCATCAACTGAGGAATGGATAAAAAAGTTGTGGTATTTCTATACAATGGAGTATTATTCAGCTATAAAGAAGGATCACATTGAGATATTTATCAATAAATGGGCGCAGTTTGAGACCATACTCATAAGTGAAATAAATCAACCTCGCATGTGTGAATACCAAATAGTTTCCCTAATGTAAGTAATGATTCAAATATATAAAAATATGTGGTAATCATGATTCCCCATTAGGTGGCCTTGAAGCCTTATAAAGTTTTCACTCATTAATTAGAAAGGCTTTATTCTGGGCTTCTTGATATGAAAATATTTGAAGCTAGAGTATATGAAGTTTTACCCAAATATTTCAAGGAAAAAGACACTATGGTAACTACTATTAAGTCAGGTTATAAGGTGGTGAAGTACTAGGTTATTGAAACAGTCATGCTGTGACCTCTATTGTTATATTGTTATGTCCTGTTTTATCTCAATCTCCCCCTTATTGTTTCAAAAAAAATTATTTAGTCATTTCTTATGTTTGTCTTAGTTAAAGAAAAAATTCAAAAAAATTAGGATATATAAATAGTAACTCTTTTCGATTTCCTATTAACTTGTTTTGAAGTCCTGTAGTACTCCCACGATCTTGTTTTGACTGATTAGACTCTGTTCCATTCTATATGATAGTATCAAGTTTGAAGACATAGGCAACTACTTTGAAGACAATAAGATTCACTAAGATACCCATTCTGGTTTGACTATTGTCTTCTTTGGAAGTCCTGTAATGTTTACAACGCCTAAGTTTTATTGGTCTTGTTCTCTACTGTTTTGTCCAACTTTATAATATCTAGTAAGATAGACAATTCTTTTTAAGGAAACAAGGGACAATGTTGATAACCATTGTTGATAAACTTGTACTCTGTTCTACACCATGTGCTACGTCTATCCTTGGTATTGACTGACAGCTTTGTTTTGCCATATTTGACTGTATTCTTCCCCCCCCCAAAGAAAGTAATAAGCACTAAGGAGTAATAAAATCCAAGATGTGTAAATTTTGTTGTAAAAAAGAGAGGAAAAAAAAAAAGAAAAGGAGCTCTAACGGATATAACAGCAAGTGTGTTTGGGGGTGTTAAATAGCTGACTTTATCAATGTTTTTGGAACATTGAACACAGCTGTTTGCAGTCTCCCTGTTTGAATGTCCACCTTGTGTTCTTTGATACTGTGATTTGAGGAACTATTTTCAAGAAAATAGTGTGTAATCTACTAGCAGGTAATTTCTTACTGTTATGGTTTTTTGTTTTGTTTTGTTTTGTTTTGTTTTGTAGTTCTGTATTGCGTGTACCCTTACGCCGCTTTGGTTTGTTTTGTG
The DNA here is from genome assembly GCF_034190915.1 of Cavia porcellus. NCBI lineage: Eukaryota > Metazoa > Chordata > Mammalia > Rodentia > Caviidae > Cavia > Cavia porcellus. Next base: position 5,030,664 of record NW_026947493.1, read on the forward strand.
TTTTTCTCTTTTTCCTCTTAAATAAAAAAAAAAAAAAAAGTCTAACACTTGCTCATGATAAAAACTCGACAGAAAATCATAATACATGGTCTCTACCTCAATATAATAAAAGCCATCTATGACAAACCCACATCATACTAAATAGACAAAAACTGAAAGATTTTATTCTAAAATCAGGAGTCAGACAAGGATTTCCACTATCACCACGCCTATTCAATATATTTTTGGAAATATTAGCCAGAGCAATTAGACAAGACAGAGTAAAGGAATAAGGATAGGAAAGGAAGAAGTTAAATTATCACTATTTTCAGATGATATGATACTCTATGTAGATGATCCTAAAATCTTCATCAAAAGACCACTAGAGCTAATAAGCAAATTCAACAAATGTAGCTGTATACAAAATCAACACTCAAAAATCAGTAGTATACCTATACACAAATAATACACTAAGAGATAAATTATGGAAGCAACAACTTTCACAATAGCATCAAAAAAAAATGAAACACTTGGGAATCAACCTAACAAGATGTAGAAGATCTATACATTGAAAACTATAGTATTCTAAAAAAAGGATATTGAAGAAGATGTCAGAAAATAGAAAGATATCCCATGCTCTTGGATAGGAAGAACCAACATAGTAAAAATGGCCATACTCCCAAAACTGTTACACAGATTTAATGCAGTTCCAATGTCATTAAAATACTTACAGATCTAGAGAAAACATTTCTGGAATTCATTTGGAAATAAGGAGACCTAGAATAGGAAAGGCAACCCTGGGCAAAAAAACAAGGCAGGAAGAATTACAATCCCTGACTTGAAATTGTACTACAAAGCTACTGTGATTAAATCAGCATGGTTCTGGAAAAAGAAAAAAGAGACCTGAGGACAAATGGAACAGATTAGAAAATGCAGTTACAACTACAAAGACACTCAGCCACCTTATGTTTGACAAAGGGGCCAAACATGTTCACTGAAAGAACTGCGGTAGTCTCTTTAATAAATGGTGCTGGAAAAACTGGCTTTCCACATGCTAAAGACTACAAGTAAACCCATATCTATCACCATACACTAAAGTCAAAATGGATCAAAGATCTAAATATTAAAATAGAAACACTAAATCTACTGAAAGACAAGGTAGGTAGAAGTCTTGAAGACAGAAGGGTAGACAAAGAGCTCATGAGCAAAATTCAAACCATACAGGAAGTGTTTCAAAGAATCAACAACTGGGATCTTACCTTTTAAATAAATTTTTGTACTTCAAAAGAAATAACCAACAGAGTGAAAATAAAACCCAAAGAAGGGCAAAAATAGTTTAGTCAACTGTCCCTGAGACAAAGGACTTACATTTAGAACATATAACAAATCGAAAACACCCGGCCCCCACAAATTCAAAAATCCAGTCTAAAAATGTGCATCTGAGATGAACATGTACTCCTAAAATGAATAAATACAAACAGCAAATAAATATATGAAGAAATATTCAACATCACTGGTCATGGAGAAATGCAAACTAAAACAGCACTGTGGTTTCATCTCACTCCAGAAAAAAATGGCTTCCATCAAGAAATCAAATCAATAGCAAATGTTAGAGGGGCTGTGGGGAAAAAGAAACTATTCTCCACTGTGGTGGGAGTGAGAACTGGTACAACCACTGTGAAAATCACTGTGACAATTCCTCAAAAAACTATTTTGGGAAATCTGATTCAATGAGCCATTCTGGGGATTGCCCCAGAAAAACTTAAAACTTCATGCTACAGCAATATATGTGCATCTGGGTTTATAGCAGCTCAATTTGTAACAGCTAAATCTTGTGAGCCACCCACATTCCCATCAACCATGGACTAGAATTAAAAGAGGTAGCATTTTGAATATTGGAAAAATACCCAGTCAAATATACTTGTATTTATTAAAATCATCTGCATTTGAATATGGACACAAAATATTTTTAGAAATGTTTCATTTTATTATTTTCTATTCTGTGACATATAATTAATATATACATGTATATATTAATGATACTGTGTTGAGATACATAAGTATTATACACGTTTAATTAATGTATCTGTACACACTTTATAAAACTAACTGTAAAATTAAGAATGATATAGTACAAAAATTGACTGTTTGTGTCATCAAATATCATTATACAAATGCAATTTAAAACAAGATTCCATTGTGCAAGTATGACAATGTGAAAATCCAACACAATGATACAACCAAATGCTAGTATGAATATAAGGCAACAGAAACTTCTTTATTGTTGACGGAAATGCAAAAAGGTACAGCCACTTTGGAAGATGGATCATCAGTTTCTTCAAAAGTAGACATACTCTTACTATATAATGTCAGCCACTCACAATGAATTGGAAAGTTAAATCAACCCAAAACCTGCACATGAATCTTTATGATAGATTTATTAATAATTGTCCCAAATTGGAAGCAATCAAGGTATTCTTCACTACAAATGGATAAAGGAACTGTGGTATACCAGTTTTAATGAAATATAATTCAGTGCTAAAAAGAAATCAGCTATCGGGCACAAAAAGTCAGGGATTTTAAATGCATATTTCTAGGTGAAAGAAATCAATGTGAAAACATTACATATATTCTTGTTATATGATGTTCTGGAAGAGGCACATCTTTAGAGGTGGCAAACATACCACATATTCTTAGGAGCTTGTGAGGGATTACTTGGTGGGGAACAGGATTTTTAGAGCATTAAGGTATTTTATGTGTTGCTATAATGGTGGGTGCATATTATAAATTATGAAAACTCATAAAATATAAAACAGTAATGTGGGCTTAGTGTACACTATAGTTTTAAGGGATAATAATATGCAGTATGTAGGTTTACTGGTTAACAACTCTAGCACTGTAAAGCAGACTATTCATGACTATTCATGAGGCATGCATAAGTATATGGGAACGTGGTACACTTTCTACTCAATTTTGCTGAGAAGCTAAAAGTACTTTTAATTTTTTTAGTATAAGAAATAAAAACTCTATACCAATGTTGTATTTGTAATATAACAGCATGTTTATACTGCTGTTAACAATAATATTTTAATTGCCTGGACAACTAGATTTTGTGGATAAAAGTAAAGTCTTTCTCACTGAGTTTTCTACTGGCTCCTTCAGCTGGAGTCTCATTGCTGCCAAGCAATATTGTTATATGTTTTGTTGGATTCTTATTTTTTCAGCAGGAGACACTGTAAGAAGATATTGTTCTTCCTTAGTCATCAGCTTGTTCTTTCTTATTCAACTCCAGAAGGGGGCTTTGTTTGCAATTTATTTATAAAATAGGACCATCCAGTATAAATGCCACATGCTTTCTCCTCAAAACACCTCTGTTCTGTTATAGAGTACAGAGTTCCAATCAGTACATCTGTCTACTGCTACAAAGCACTGTAGGAATTTAACTCATCATTTCTGGTTTTCCCCCAACCTGTAGTCAACATGGCCCATCAGCATTCCAGGGAAGGGCTGAAACTCTGACCTGCCAACTCCTATTTAGAATCAGTATGCCACGTACAACTTTCCATTCTTCTAAACTTCACATTTGCTGCGGGGCTGCGTCCCTTCTCTGCCCAGCCACTTCCCAGTGAACACCTTCTGACCCTGCTGTCCTTTGTTCAGCTCAGTGCACAGTGAAGTAGTCAACTAATTAATCAAAGGGTAAAAAGGAGTAAAAAGTGGAACCAACTTCTAATGTTAGGGAATTTTCTCTGATAAATTTAATTGCACCCATACACAATTAATTAGCATGAGTTCCCAGACCAAATGAATGAGAAGTCAAGGCAGAATGCTGCAGCACAAAAGTTTCTCGGGAATATACTGATCAGTTAGACTGGACTTCAATTAATCTTTAAAGCCTGAGTAAGGAATTAATAGGGTGACAATCAAAATAGAAGGAACTACAAGATATAAACTATAATTTAAGGAAGTTCCATAGGTTGCATAGGAATTTTTGAAAAGGACACAGCTATGTCCTTCTATTGAAGGACATAAGAATTGTCAACTTTGGACTAAAACTTGAAGGCCTGAGATTTCTGAGAAACGAATTTTACCTGATTGTGAAGGCAGTGGACAACCATTGAAAATTTGGTGGGAGTCTGATGTCATTGCAATTTCACATTATCACAAAAGTTTTCAGACAGAAATATTTAGGACATAGTGCCATTAAGAGTGACAGTCAGGTAGATCATCAAGCAATAATCTATGTAACTTATTCTCACATAAAATAACAAGTATCTCTATGAACAGTCAGTGAGTACTTATGTAAGATTTGCAGCTCAGGAGCTATACTGCTATTGATCAACTTCTGGCTCCAACATTTATTGATTTTGGTGACTGTGAAGACATACTTGGTTCCCTTATTTGGAAGACAGTTAGTACTTTTATCGGTTTTTATTTGTTATGATGGTCATGTAAAATAAAATAAAATAATGAAAAGCCATTAGCGTATTGTAGGTACATAATAATAAATCACCAAATATACCTGTTGTAACCATCAATATTATTAACTACAACATAGTAGTAGATTTGAAATGGAAAGTAGAATAAAGAAGTGAAAGGTAACTGAGTATTTTGTAATTTATTAGACAGATATGGCAAGAAGCTGAAGTTATCTCAGGAGGTTAATTCTGGGTAAGAAACAACAAGTGCTATTAATTAAAAATGCAAGTGAGTGGGAATCTCTGAGTTGGGAACCAAAATAATAAATGTGGGTTTGTTCATAGTGAATTCCAGGTACAAACAGGTCATCTAGGTAGAGCAGCTCTTATGCAATTGAAAACATATTTTATGCATCAAGGATAAGTACAGCATTTCTAGAGCTGCATTGAGAGAATGAATAGCAGCTGAGAGGATGAAACCTCTAACAGCAACAGCAAGTGATAGCTCTAGAAATGGAGGAATCTACCTGTATCTGTTGACTTTAAGGCTATCTTCTGAATAGTCCCTCTTACATATGTTTCGGAAGTAAATATTGCTTGTTTTTCTCTAGAGATGTCAACATTTTCTGTCCCTCCTATCTTAGATCATTCACCCATAAGTCATTTTTTATTGCCAAGAAAATAACCACCTGGCCCTGCTTGAGGATGGTTGCACAAAGCAACGGGAAGAATTGCAGCCACCTTTCCCTTCATATCTGATGACATGTCAGGGGACCAGCTCTTTCAAAGTTTGTTTATCCTCGCCTGTTTACTCAGACCCAGTCAGAGAGACTGAAAAATAATACACAAAACAGTAACTGTCCTATAGACACAAAAATGCATTATGATGAATATTTTCCCCTGGAATTCTTTAGTTCTTGTTAAAATTCTTAATTTACCCATTTAAATAGTTCCTCTGAGTCTAGCAGAGTCTTTCTACCACTTTTTGCTTTGCATTCTTTCATATTCTCTAGGGATGAGCTCCTAGGCTACTTTCACACTTTCTAATAAAAGATGTATTTCCACATTTCAACTCTCTGTCTGTCTGTCTGTCCACCTATTTATCTAAAACTGTTTTTGTCTCCTTAGGTATACCATCACGATTTGGGGCTGTTCAGAAATGCATAGTCCTTTACAACTGCTCTGGAATAAAGATTATTTTTTAAAATTTGATGTAGAAAACATTATTCTTCAAGTTCTATTAAAGATACTTTTTGAGAAACTAGCAGCACGGAGACTGTCTAGGAAATAATCTTAGTAACTTGGCTGGGAGGCAAAAACTACACTGAAGTCTGGAAACCTCTGTTAGTCACTCTCCTGTCACTGGGGCAAAATTCCTGACATTACAACTTCAAGGCATTTATTTGGCCCAGAGCTCCCCAGGGGTTCAGTCATTGATTGGCTGGCTTCAGTGCTGAAACAGCATGAAGAGGAGCCTGGCTGATGAAAGCTGCTCAACCAAATGCAGCCAGAAAACAGAGAAGGAAGAGAATACTTGGGGTGAGAACATACCCTTCCAAGTCACAGCCTCGGCAGCCCACCCCTTCCAATTCCCCAACTTGTGTGTAGCACATTGTGGCATAAACCCATAAATGGATTCAAATGCAGCCCCATGAAGCAACTGCCTTCCAAAAGTACCGCCTCTGAACACGAGACTTTGGAGAGACATGTAACATTTAAACAATAACGTTGTACCTCTGGCTCCCAATAGGCTTTTGTTCAACTCATCATGCAAAGTGTGCTCAGTCCATCTCTAAAATTTGTCAAAATCTTAACAGTTCCACATTTCTGCAAAGTACAAGTCCTAAATCTCCTCTGAAACTCAAGGCAGACTCTCAGTTGGGTGCTCCTGCGAAAATAAAAAAAAAGAAAATTAAGTACTTCCAACATTCAATTACACTAAGTAACATTCCTGTTCCAAAAGGGAGGAATGGGGCACAGAAATGAACTGAACACCACCAAGACCAGTGCCTACCGGGGTCGACATTAAATCCTGTAGCTCTGTGTCCAGCATTGGGGCATGTAAACTTCAAAGGGCTGAGGCTTCCCTCTCCCTATGGCAGTCTTTGGACTGGCTCTGCCTGCGAGTTTTCTCAACACACTTTATACATTTCTAGCAGTTCCAGCTTTCTGGGGTCTTCACTGCACTTTGGCTTCACTGTTACAACTTCATGCATTGCTCTCTCAGGAGCAGGCTGCTGGCCTTCCAGGACTTCTGAAATCTGGTTAGCAACCTCCAGGACTCAGTCTTGAACTCTATATCCCTCAGAAACCAGCACCATGTAGATGTTGCCAATGTCTGTCACCAGCTTGAGCAAGCTTGGCTCCTTGAACCTTGACTCCAGTGCCCTGCCTCTGAATGCTTGGATGACTGTATTTGAGGTACATTTCCTTGGATGGCCCTGAATGAGCAGAGTACTCTGGAGATTTATTCTCAAAGCAAACTCATTTATAAGAGTTTATCTTTGTATACCCTTGAACCTTGGGATGGTGGGGTCCAACAATTTCTTGAGATACCCTTATGTTATCTTTTTTATTGTCACAATGTAAAGCACTTGATATTTTTTGAATGCCAAGTTTTTCAGCTTGACCTCAACTTTATACATGCTTCCTTTTTAGCTAAGTTTCACAATTTGCACATCTTTTGTCTCTGCTTCCTGATTTTCACTATAAATATGTCTGAAACATACCCATGCAATGACCTATATGTTTGGCTGTCTTGAAATTTCCTCTACCAGATTAATTAATCTACTGTCTTGGTCTCCTCAAAAGTCTTAGGATAAAATGCAGACAAATTCTCTGTCAACATGAAGCTGCATGGTTGTTAGTCTAGTTGCCAATAGAGTTCTGGTTCCTGCCTGAAACCTCATGAACCTTGCCTTTACTGTCTGCTTTCCTATCAGTACTAAAGTTTTCAGTCTCTTACCAGAATTGCCTGACAAACTTTTCTTACAGCATTCTAAAGCTTCTCTAGGCCACATTTCCAAACATTTCCAAACTCCTCCCCAAAACCCGGCTCCAAATGTTTCTAAAACACATTATCAGATGCAATCACAGAAACAATCAGACTTCTCTTGTACCAATTTTCTATGTTAGTCACTTTCCCATCACTAGGACAAAATGCCCCATACTCACAATTTAAAGGAGGAAAGTTTTATTTTGGTTCACATTTTCTAGTGGGTTCAGTCCATAATTGGGTGACTTCAGTGCACAAATGGCATGGTGGAAGGGCATGGTAGAAGAAAGCTGTTAAACTCATGCCAGATAGGAAGAGAAGGAGGAAGAAGAGGAAGAAGAGAGGATAGGAGGAGGGGAGAGGGTAAGAGAAGAAGAATATCCCTTCCACCCTTCCAGGTTCCCCTAATCACGTCCCACCTTGCCCTCATGATCTGATCACTTTTCAAAGCCTTGCCTCTGAATGCATGGGAAATTTGGCAGGTATTTTAGCTTTAAACCAGTACTCAATTCTAAAAAATAGCATTAACATGGCACAAAGTGGAAATATTTTGAGATCCTATTTGTCTAAGGAATTTACTTCACTGTTTTTGAGTTGAATTTAACTAAATCCTAGAGATTTTACAAATATTGGCATCTATTTCAGATAAATAAAAAATGTATTATATTTAACAGATGTCTTACTTTCTTTTGGTACTGTTCCAGATAGCATTATATGACACAGAGATTTCTGTATTGACTTCTTGCTTTTTTCCATCTCCAAATATCAATTTAATTTGTTTTCTTTCTAGCCTGAAAATGAGAAATTTAATCAATGGTTAGAATGAGGTCATCTCTTGCATTGAACATTGTTGCTGTGCCTGAGGTAGAGGTCACCCCAAAATAATGACCCTTTCTTATGGGTTTACAAAAAGCCCCAAGCATCAATGCAAAATCAAGATGGAACTCAGAAGAGGAGACATGATGCTTTGCCAATATTTTGTTTAATTACCTTTTGAAGAGTGAAACTCAGTGCCCCAGTATAAGTTTTTCCTTGTGTATTGTGTCTTCTTGCCTTTTCATTATGAGACTTGAGGGGTACTAACAAAGAAATAAAAAGAATAGGGAAGTATTTCCACGTTCTGACCAAAGAATGCCCAAGGAATTACTGAGTGGATCATAGAATATGACTAGAGAGAAACACAAAATACAACACTATTACCCCAAAAGAACTGAATTTTGTTGAAAGTAGGTAAGGAAAAATAATCTATTTATATCATAGTTAACAAATGCAAAAGCATTTGTTCAAATTTTAGCTTTAAACAATTCTATGCGCTTTATTTTAACTTCATTGTAAAATGTTGCTTTCATTTTGTCTTCAAATATATGATTCAGTATTCTGCACAGGACGATGGATCAGTAAATGTATTGTACTGATGTATCTTTGATACATGCCATATGAGATTATATAAACTTCAAATGTAATTATTAATATTTTTATAATAGTGGTAGTCTACAAATATTGAATACTTATTATGTGCCAGATATAATACATGACTTTGCATGATAAAACAAATAATCCCTGTCTTCTTGGGACTAATACGAAATTTACATATGTATTTATCCTAAAAATTATTTATGAGGGAAGTCAGTTTTAAAACAGAGAAATGTGTAGAAACCCATTGTGTACTCACAGGTCAATTCCAGTTTTCTAAAGTGGACATGTTTGTCATAATTCAGACATCACAGTGTATAAATGTAATGCAACATCATATGCTATCCCATAACTATCTACACTTGAATTTTTACATATCATTTAAAAATTGAAATTTAGAATATTAAGATTCTAATAAGATAAAAAGTTCACTGTGCTTGGCATAAAATACATAATGAAAACCCAGTAAAACTTAGCTTTTCAATACAGTTTCACCATATACAAAATGCTTTTCAAATAACTTTAGAACACAGAAAGATTCAGGTATACAACTACACGCTGCTATCCATTAAATAATTATATAACCATGGGTATCTTTCTGGATTTATTTTTATCCAAAGGGCCATAATGTTCATAATTAAACTCATTCCTATAATCTCTTGACTATGATGATACATTGTTTTGCATTCAATTTACTAAATGATTATTTAGACAGCAAATACAACAAAGAGAAGGATTCCACTTGTAGGAGCTAGGCAGCTAATGTGTTGTAAATGTTTCCAAGTATTCTTGGCTTCAAAAATAAATAATTGTACAGATCTAAAATACAATTATAAAATACAATTTTAACTTGTAACTATCTTATGATCCAGCAAAAACAGTAGATTAATCTTTTTAAGGAATTAGATTTGCAGGCAAGGAAAAATCTATATCAAGTTAATTATAAAAATTTAATTAAATTTATAGATTTCAATAAATAACTGAGGAAATTACTATAACATCTGTAGACTGTCATCTGCATATTATTAGCTAGTTATGAAGTTTGAATTTGGGGGCTGAAACTTTCAATTATTTGTATCAAACCAAGAAAAAGCAACAAAAGCTATGTTGACACATATCATTAATTATTTGAAAACTATCTTATGATCCCTAAATCTCAGCATTTCTTTGACAGGCCCATAATCTCAACAAGTTTCTTTAAGATACAGAAAACCTAATAGGAATACTGAATTTTACAACTAAGATTTTGTTGTAGTGGTTTAAAGATAATCATATCTGTGGATTTTCAAAAGTTAAACAAGGAAGTAGAAAAGCTCATATCCTTGACCTGATTCTAGCTATATATTTGGTACGCTGAGAGTCACACACGGAGACTCCTTATTACATTAATTCTATTACAGAATCATAAACTGTGTAAACTGAAAGCCCCACTTGTAGTGAGGCGGGGACACTGGCTCATTCACTGAGAGACTCAGGAATCAGCTTCCTTTACATCTAGGCTACAGGGACCAGCTGCCCGGTGAAGGATGGAACACTGCTTTCAACTTGGTTAGTGCCTATTTAATTAGAAAACTTTGACTGTGAATTATCTTAAGTTGTAAAACTGTTAAAATAGTGAAATGTCTGTGCATTGTAACCAGATTTACAGGGCTATGGTTAAGATTAAACGAACTCAGCTATGTCATCACCTATGAATAATTTATCAAGAAAAATAAAAATGTATGTCAGTATTATTATCTTTTTTTTTTTCCTCATGGAAATTCTACCATAGCTTTGTAGTTGATGTTGATTCAATACTAGAGACACTATATTTTCAGCCTAGTACATCTCACACAAATAGAGACCTTTTATCAGCAAATATTTACAAGATACTTCCTTTCACTCCTAATGAGATGTGCAGCAGCACCTATGGAGAGAAACAGGCTGGTAATGCTTTAAAATCCAGCAGCCTATAAGGAAGCCATCCTCTGCATGGAACCTGCATGCTGGCATCTTACAGGGTGCCAGAGTCAGGGCGGGAGGCAAGAAGTTTACTTTCACGATTGTAGAGTCTCCTCATTTGCAAACCCTACCTAAGGACTTCCCTCTTCAGGGCTTTCCACAGTGGAAAAGCCTGTGATGGCTGTCTTTGGGTCACTTTTTTTGGTTTTTGTGACATTCAAAAATACCTGAACAAAGAAAATTCATTCTGTGTCATCTGTGTTTTGGAATTCTGAGCTAAGGAACTGATATTGGAAGGTGATTTCCCTGAAGTCATTTAGGTAGGCAAGTGTTCTGTAGTTAGTTACATCACATAGCTTTCTGAAGGCGAAGCTGTTGAAGTGTTTGTATCTTCACCTATTTTTCAATATCAAAGAAGTCTATCAGAGTTTACCTATGGAGTATAATTACTTCTGATAGTTACAGTGTAAAGAAGTATGCAGAAGTTTTCAAACATTGTTTTTTTAATATAAATTCCTCTGAGTACAAGAGAAAGGGACTCCAAAATTAAACTGCATGGAGACAATCTCACTAGAACTTCCTGTTTCTAATTCCTGGGAGGAGGGACTTTGTTTATTACTGTAGAGTTTCTTTGCTATCAAATCTATCCTTCTTTATAAAAATATGTGTATTTGTCAGTTTAGACTGAGAAAATACAGTAGACTGGATGAATAAAACAACAGAAATTATTTTTATCATAGTTTTGGGGTCTAAGATTCCAATCAATGTTCTCCCAGGATGAGATGTCAGGTCAGATTACATTTTTTCCTCAGGGGGCAGAAAGGGACAGTCAGAAAGAGACAGAGACAGAGACAGAGACAGAGACAGAGACAGAGACAGAGACAGAGGCAGAGACATAAACAGATCTTTTTGGTTTTTTAGAATATGATTAGTTTTGTTGGATTAAGACCTCACCTTTAGGACCTCATTTAATCTTAATTAGCTCCTAAAAGTGAAAGACTTGCTGTACAATACGATGACATTTGGAATCAGTGCTTAAATATAATTTGAGGTAAGGAACACAGTTTAGTCTGTGGCAGTATGTTTCCTCAGTTATGCCTCATCCAGTGGGTCCCAAATTCCTGGAGGTACCAAGGCAGGGTGAGGACCCTATATCTGGCACGCTGTGAGGTTCCCCATCATTGTGTGCTCTAGCTAAAGGATAAAAATGTCTCACACTTTTTTTTTCTGGTCAGAACCAGCTGTTTGATGCTGTCTCTGTTATTCTGTTCTCTGTGCGCTCTCTCTCTCTCTCTCTCTCTCTCTCTCTCTCTCTCTCTCTCTGTCTGTGTATCTATGTCTCTCTGTCTCTGTCCTCTCTCTCTCTTTCAGAACTTCATTCATGAACTTCATTTGTTCTCCCATTCTGGGTGTGAACTGAATTGGCAAACTGAATCAGATTTCCCCATAAGGCTCAGTGTACATAAACTTCATCCATTTTGAAACATATGTATCTTTTAACCATGAAAATATGAAACAAAGTACCAGACAGCAGAGTGTGAAGAGAGACATCGTTTAACTGGCTTGAGGAGACTTCTGACATGGAGGACAGGAAGATGGGTGAAGAGGAGGCTATTGTTTGGAGGGAGGGTTCCCCTCCAGAAACACACTAGGGAGGTCTTCTACACAGGTTTCCTCTCTTCTTTGTCTCTTGGCTGCAAGGTCAATTTTGATGAAAAATCCACCAGGTGTCCCTCGTTTCTTCACAGGCTTTATAATCCTCTGGAAATTCAAGACTGTGTTATTGTTCATAAGCGTCAACACTGTGCTCTGTACAGTCACATTGGGGTGGTGAGAACACAGACACCCCAGCACTCATCCCATTTTCCACAGTGGATTTCATTGCATCCCTGCTGACCTCCTCTCCGTCTGCCTCTTCCCCAGTGGCTGCTCCTCAGCAAGTGCCTTCTGCTGCTCACCCTGGAGTTCAGCGAGTTCTCCCATCATCAGCTCCTCCTTATAGTCCTCAGCAAGCTCCTCCATGTCTGTGCCATCAATGTGCCAACCCACACTCTTGTCCATGGACACAACCTCCCCAATCCCTAGCAGCAGACCCTTCAAAGTCACGATCAGTGGCACATCTGGCCACAGTTTCCAGTTTAATATCCGATATGTGTTATCTTCCCAGGCCTAGTTGATGAGATTGATGCAGAAGATTCTGGAAATATTTCCTCCAGAAATGCTTCAGAATCAATGACGTCTCTCCAGTGACATCAAAACACCTGGTGAAGAGCACCTTTGCATATCATTTATTTAAGCTCCTGTTTTTAAGCTTACCCGTCTCTGGACTGCAGAATAGATGTCATGTTGAGGGGAAGAACTTGACTTTTGTGAAGTTACACTCAGTGTCCTAAGGCGGAGGGTGCCCTGGGGCATTGTTCATTGGAAGAAGGCACCTTTGAGGCAGTCGTCAGAAATGTATGGCTTAATAGAGGGTGCAATCACAGTGTGCAGCCATTTCATGAACAATTGCTTTCAGGCCCAAGTTTTTGTCCTGGCCCTCCATGAGCAGGCACCTGGCCTCATTCACATTCTGTTCCTTGAATTTCAAGAGTTCTGGGAATGGTCTGCAGCAGTGGCTTAATGTTTAGATCAGTGCTTATGTTCACACACAGCAGAAGTGTTCGTCCGTCCTTCATGGTATTGTGCCCCCGCAGTGCCTTTCCCCATTGCATGATACAGGTTCTGTCCAGCATCTTCCAGAAGAGCCCTGATTCATGGCAGCTTATCCTTTTGCTTTCGTGAATTCCTTGCATTCTTTCTTATAGGCTTCTGGAGAAACTGGAGAAACTGGAAGCTACACTATGTCTTGTCACACTGTACATGTTTCTCTTGCAGAATTGATCAAACCATCTTTTACTGGCTTTAAATTCATCGCTCTTTGCACTTGTAGAGACATTTTCTTATGGCGAATCACTGTGGAAATGTGTGGTTGTTTCCTAAATCATTGCTTCACTATCACTATCACCTGCCAGCTGTTTCGCATTCGCCCACACCAGTGAACATTTCTCCACCTCTTCTAGCACATACGCTTTCTGGTGGTTAACATTGCTGCTCTTTTTGCCACATCAGCTCTTCTGATGGCATCTCTGTTCTTTAGGGGTAAAGATTATTGACTTTACTGTCCTGTGCTACCAGGGCAGATCACATGAATACTATGCTTGTGCTTTTCTACAATTTCTTTCTTTGGTTCAATTGTCATTTTCTTTAAAACCTTCTTCCCACTATTCTTGCCCTGTACTTCTTGTTGCCCTCATTATTGCTCTGTACTTTGTTGCCGTCTGTATATTCTGGTCACCTTCATTATCTCTCTGCTCTTTCTTTTTACCACCATGCTTGTTCTGCACTGTCTTTGAAGCCATGCTCGACTGAGTAATGATGTACAGTACAAAAAGCACACAAAAAGTTTCATATCAAGTGTGCACAGGTCTGTCTGTGGGTGTGAGCATGACTACATGAAGCCACAAGCATGTATGAGAGTGAGGAAGATGTTCATGTTTGTGTGGGGAAGACAGCAAATGTCTTCATTGTCAAAGGAAACAAAATGTTACTCAACACTTAGTTTTATACATTACTTTTCTGTTTTGGTTCTGGGGATTGAACTCACAACATAATGCTTGCCAGGCATGTGCTTATATCACTGAGCTAAATTTCCAGCCCTACTTAACACTTCTGATGGTGAACTGAGATGTTTACCAACAGAACTGTTCAGGAAACAGAGTATTACTATGGTAAGTCCTCAATAAATGATATTTCTTTCATCTCCCAATATTTTCACTACAATTATATAATTGGCACTTCTCACTCATTATTATTCTACATTAGAGTAAGTGGTAAAATGTACAGTGTGTTGGCTTTGACCTACTTGGGGAGGGAGCTGCCTGTTTGGGTTAGGTTTGCTACAATATCCAGTATAGAAAGTCTTTTACTGTTCACTAAAATTTATCAATGTGTATCCACATTGCAAGTTGCACTTTTCTCCACAATCTCTCAAATTCAACCCACCTGCCCTTGAACAGTAGCACAAACAGAGGAGAAAGAGAGGTGATCATAAGGAGGAGTGATAATAAAGCCCCAAGATATGCATGGGGAGGTTTTTTTTTAAGTTAAGAGAGCAAATGATTACATTCAGCTTAAGGAGTGGGCCTCATATCTTTACCACTCATCTTCCTAAGAAAGCTGAAGTTAGGTTTTTCCAATAAAGAAAAGTTATATGCCATGGGGAAGGCCGTGAAAGTCAATTCCAATTGCTATTCAGTATTTTTTTATGGCAAAAATTGGATTGGAAAGGAATCCCACACTCATTTTCTAGGATGCTATGAGGCCATCTGATGTTTGGCTTGGTCTTATTGTAATCTTAGCCTATATAACAATAATTCAGTCATTCAAGCTTTTCTTTTCATCCTTCCTAGTGTCTGAAAATAAATGAGAAACAAAAATGCATCCTTATTAACATATAATTCACATACCATAGAACTCTCCCTTTTCAACCGTAAAAGCCCATGGTTGTTAAAATGTTCATAGGTTTGTGCATTCATAATGATATTCATGAATTGTGGACATGGCATTGACACCTGAGCCTTTGGGATGTGACTAAGCTCTTATGAGTGTTCACTCCTTCCATATTGAGAGGACAGACAGAAGGTATGTAGTGAGGAAGCACAGCCACACCACACACTGAATCCATTGGTATCATTTTTTGCTGAGTTATTTAGTTTTTTCATTATTGAGATGATAAGAATTATGTATTTAGACACAGACCCCTTATTAGATATCTGTTTGCCAATACTGTCTGTACTGCCACTTTGAGCATTATCTCTTTACTATTTGTTGATGTCATCCTTTAAAATGGTAGTTTTCAATGCTGATGAATTACAATTTATCTTTTTCCTTTTGTTGATCTTTATTGTTCTTCTGGTGTTGTCTAGGAATCATGTGCCAAATCCAACATCATATAGATGAGTCCTATGTTCTCTTCTAAGAATGGTCATTCCCTTTGCTATTTACTCTTAATCTGGCTCTTGGTATGATGAGCACTGTCGCATTCTAGGCGTTATCTCAAGAGTCATGTCTTCAGAAATGTCTTTGTCTTCCTCTATGTCTCATTTTCACTTTTGACAATTTACTAATTTTTTTGCTGTCAATTGCCACCCACTGGAATAGAACCTTTCAAAGTGCTGAGTTATTTTTGGATGCCTATTGCTCCTTCTTCTTAGACACTCAGTTAATAGATACTAATAAATAGTAATAGAAAAACTCCACATGGGTACAAATCAGAGTCAGGAAGAAATTCCTACTGAGCCTAATAAAAGTAGATGCACCCATGACTTGTGTGTATATATCTTCACCTGTTAATCAGACATTTAAGTTATAGTGTGTCTATATTCAGAGCTCATGATAAGAATTTGGGGTCAATATACAAACATCAGTTCAGGGAAAGAAAGAAACATGTGTGTAGCAGAGACCTAGATAGAAGATCTAATTTTCTTACATTAATTTCCTAACAGTTAAAAAAATTGATTGGAAAGCCAAAATTTGATATGTAGGAAAAGAGTGTGATATTTAAAGATCACCTTGAGACTATTGATCTAATCACAAAAGGTCAACTATTTGAATACACAAGCAATCTTCCTAAATTAACTGCATTTCAAATGCATTACAAGCAGCAGCAATTTCTACATTGTAATGCATATGCCTTTAAAATTTTAATTAAAAACAACCCATTCTAAAATTGTGTTCTTCATCTTTGGTTTGTCAGTTTGTTTGTTGTCGCAGCACTGGGAATGAAGTGGAGGGTGTCACACATGCTAGGCAGAAGCTCTTCTACTTACCTGTACCCCCAGGCCAAAATTCTGATTTTTGAATAAAAAACCTTTCTGAAAACTAAAGACATTTCAGTTTTTAGAAATATGGCTGCAGAAATTTTACTTTGCTTTAATATCATAAGAACTAACAGTTTCTTAGTCTATATATATATATATTTGTCTTTTTCCTTTTTATCGGTACCGGGGATCGAACTCACGGAGTCTATCATATTTGAAAATTTGGAATTATCTTTCGGACATGGTATCAGATGAATTTCTGGTATTTCTTATCGAGATTCTGTCCATTAAATTCTCAACTTTTCACTGTTGCCTAAGACTCCTTCAAGAAACATAATTTTACTTCTTCACTCCATCACCAAGCATTTAGCATTGTTATTCCAAATTATTTATTTAACTACTTCATCATTTGTCCGAAGAATCAATTTAGCAGCAAATTTGTTCATGTACTGACCCTCCCAAGTATTGTTTGAGCACATATCATTCTAGTCAGTCAAATCATGGATTCAATACATTTGATAAAACTGAAACTTTAATATTTCCTCTTATCTTACAGAAATTAACAAAGATGTACAACTTTTGGTTATCCTACATGTAAATAATTGGAGAGATAAGTGGTTAAATATACATCCAGGCTAGAATTATAATAATTTGGTGAGCCAGGCCCACTTTCTGTCTCTCTGCTAATTAAGGCAAATGATTTTACTAAATATTGGATTGCCAGAACCATTCTCCTGGACTCATTCTTTCCCTTCTATGTATAGTATCTCACTACTTTACTGATCCATCTAAATCCCATTTTGCTTTTAGGGCTTGCTATGGCTTGTGTCTAGATGTCTCCCCAAAGCTTTATGTGGTCACAGGTGGTACTTTTCAGAGGTGGCTGGATCTATGGTGTGTGATGCTTGGATTAAGGATGTGATGCTGGGATTGGTCCATGGTGTGATGCTAGGGCTAAGGGTTTGAATGCTATTCCCCTCAGGGAGGCTAACTTGGATAAAAAGAGGACTGCTGTTGTCACTTGTTGCTTGTCACTTGTAGTATCATTTGCTGCCTTCCGCCTTCCATGAACTATTTGTCCTTTGTGATGCTCATCTACTACACCATCCTGCTTTGGAGCCAGGCAGCTATGAACTGAAATAGACTCTGTAGATTGTGAACCAAATAAACCATTGCTCCCTTAACTTTGGGTGTCAGGTATGTTGCATTAGCAATGGAAAAAGTAACTAAGACAGGAATTTTGACATTTGAGGTTTTACTTTCCTAGCTGGATTATCTTATACACATCTAGGACTGCACCCATCTTAATCTTAAGGTTCAGTCATTTTACCACCACTAATTGGCTCTCTTAAGAACCAAAAGATTTTAAAGAAATATTATTGGCCCCCAAATTATACACCAAAGAATAAAAGATTTTAAGCATATCTCCAGTATGGAAGAGGAGAAATTAAAGAGAAATTGAGCTCATAAGCAAGAAAGGATTCCACACACACAAAGTGTATCAGAGGAGACAGAAGCAATGAACAGTGGGGTGATAGTAGTATAGTATATAATAGTGATAGAGAAGGAAATATATTTTTCACTTTGGTATAAAAAATTGTGTGATTAAATTAGGTGATTGATGTTGTGATGAAAAATGTTCCAGAAACTCATACCAAAGCAGTACTGCTTAGAAGATCTGATATGAGAGCTATACAGAGGGTTAAGAGAAAAAGATTATATACACTGCAACAATTATATATTGTTAGTGTGGGACTAGCTTCTGATTGGTCTCTGAAATTATGTTTGTCACACTGATTATGTTAGATGTACAAACCTGTGTTTCATTCTTGTAATCGACTCTGTAGTCTTGACAGGCTTGATGACTGGACAAACTGTGGTATCCTCTCCTCGGAGACCCTCTCAGTGACTGCCTGCGGTGAATTAATGAAGCAATGTGTGTTTTGTACTTAGCTGAGCGCTCACCACGTGGTAGTACACACTGGAAGGTGCTGTCATGATTAATCGGTTATCTAAAATGCTAAAATTTTCTGGAATTCTACACCATTATTTTGGTTTATGATTCCTGTGATGTATAAAGCAGTCTCAAAACTATTTTTCCTAATAAAAATCTCACTGTAATTTTATGAATAGAATCTTTTTATTTGTACTATTATTTCTCAGAGAAAATCTTTAGTTTTGAAATTCCATACTTCTTGATAATACATACATATATATATATATATATATATATATATATATATACATCTATCTATCTATCTATCTATCTATCTATCTATCTATCTAATGTATTTGTCACCAATGGCTTATATGCAAAACATTATACCAAAATAGAAAAGCTAATTTATAAAGTAAATGGTTTTGAGGTTTTATCATTTTGAAATACTATGATTCAATAGACTATGGGAATAACTCACAAAGATATCAAAAATGCAATTAATTGTTTTAGTCTCAGGGAGAGTAATAGCAAAAGATGAAGGAGATCTGGAAATCATCCAAATATTGGAAGCAGTGAGCAAAGGCTCAAAATTAAGTTCTAATGCTATAAAAAAACTGTGTAATAAGATGCAATAATTTGTTCAAAGGGAATAATCAAAAATATTTGTCTGACAGAAGAATGTGTAGATACTGGATGAGAGAGATAATGGTGGTAGAAACTCAAACAGGAAGCCATGCTTCACGTTGAAATAATGAATCCGCAGATGTCCAGAACTTCCATATTAATATTTGAAGGATGTATCTCTCCAGCCCTCCTACTCCATCCATCTATCAAAGTTAATAAGGAAATGGATGTGTTCACATGTAAGGAGCTAAGGAGATTCCTTTGAACGAGAGATATCTTCTGACTATGAAGCAGCCAGTGAGGATGACCATTTAAGACATGGCCTACAGTCCTCTAAGCACCACTTCACTGCTCACCTGGTGTCCTCACCACCTCTGGCTGCAGCCACTGCTCCAGTTGCCAGTTTCCCCTGGACTTGATTAGCTTCTTGAAAGTGCAACCTAAGACAGCTCCCCAGTCCTGCACAGGTCCTCTCACTGCCTTGCCCTGTTTCCTATAAACACGTCCAGCATGTATAAAGAGGAATGAGATTTGATGTGAATGGCTGCTTGCATTGTGGCCACCTTAGTCCTTTGGAATATGGTAGCAACTCTGTGGTGGGTTTCATAAGGTCCCTCAGTGTTGTGGTGTGTGACCATTGCTGCATAAAGGATAAAAAAGATTACTCAGAGATGAGATTCAGTGCTCAGTCACTGAGAGGATCTAGAGGGGCTGATTGTTGGGCATAAGAGAAGCTCGGGGAAAAGCAAGTCAGTGAGACCTCTGTAGTTCTTTATTTATAACTCAAGGACATGAGAAAAAAGACACAGAAGAAAAGCGTTTTGTAAAATACTGCGTAGGAGTTCTGGTCAAGGGACAGGGCTGAAAAGGATTACCTGCTACATGGCTTATGTTAACCTAATTTAAGCAAATTTATTGGGTAAGAAGCTTATCACAGTGATTAGAGGAAAATAGGATCTGAGAATAAAATATTCTGAGAATAACCTACTTTTGATTGCACTGACTGTGGTCATGCAGATCTGCTCTAAACTGAGCCATGAATTCTAGAAGTTTGGAACTGTTCTTTCCAAGCCCCCCTCCTCCAGCATTCGTATCAAGCATCCCTGCAATCAGAGTTCCTCACACCTCAGAAGTGAAGGAGCCATCGCTTAGAGCATGGGCCACCTCACTGGAGTCAAATTTTAATTGTACTTTTTTCCTGTTTGCTTGTTTGCTTTTCATCCTTGTGTCCTCGAACCTGTATCAACGGCTGTTTCAAGGGACCTAGGCTAAAACTATATGATTCTGGCTTTTATGGCACCTTTTTAATGCTTTTGTCTTTCTCAGAAAATGATCAGTTGGTTTTCTAAAGCAGTCATATGGCTTTATGTATTTTATTAGATTTGTTTATCCATTTATTTAAAAAGTCAAATGGCAGGAAATAAAGTTGTTTAAAATCCACTGTAGGAGTAAAAACTTAGCTTCATTGTAGGAAGAGAAATGTAGCGTCCTCCTTTGTGTCAACACAAGCCTAATGCAGACCCCATGTGTGGTCTTTTTTATTGTCAGCCTGGTGAGGCTATTATATACCTAATGCAACTAAGCACAAATTGACACGTTGCTATGACAGTATTAAAAGAGAGGGTTAATTTATCATTGACAATAGCCTGACTTCAAGAAAAGGAGACTACCCTCCACTACGTGGGTGCACCTCATTGTGTAAGTTGAAAGGCTTTAAAAGCAAAAGCAGAGATTTCTCAGAGAAGAAAGTTTGCCTCTGGATTGAAGCATTAACTCCTGCTAGAGATGCTGCTGGGCTACTGTATTTCGTATCTGATAGGTAGTCTCAATAGCCACACAACCCACTCTTTGGAAGTCTTTCTCTTTGCACACACACACACACACACACACACACACACACACACGCATGTGCGCACACACACACATGCTTGCACGTTCCATTTCTCTGGAGAACCCTGACTTCTAATATCTTTATATAACGCGTAATATACTCCATAAAGAAAATTTTTGCCATCAGGAAAACATTTACACTGAAATAATACATGAAAAAGAATATAAATTTTTGTAGGAGAATTTGAATTGTGCACATTTACTCCTGTCCAGAAAGATACGTAATTGCTTTTAAAAAGTAGACTGGAAAAGAGAATATCAGTAACTTTACAGAAAAGAAAGCATGAAAGTCAGGAATCAGTGAATCCAGAGTGACAACATGAAGAAGGGATGGACCTGGGTGTTGCAGGACCAGAAAAGCTCTTCACCTCCCTGCTCTGCCTCCCCCGAAGCTCAGAGCCCCAGATTACACCTTAGAAGAACATGGCATATTTGTCTCAGGTGGGAAGTTCTGCTGATGGACAGTCCTCAAAATTACTAAAACCATAAAAACTAGGTAATGCTGAGACATTGTGACAGACCTAGAAAGACCAGGGGACAATGATTAAACGTCACTGGTAACAAAATGAATTCTGGAAAAGAAAGAGGATATTGGCAGAAAATTGGAGTATCCAGATAAAATCTGGAGTTCTTTTAATTGTAATATATTGATATTGTATTCTTGGTTTTAACAAATGTACCAAAAAATGTAGGATGTTAAAATGGGGGATATTTGATGTAAAGTATATGGAAACAATTTTTATTTTCTTTAAAAAATTTTCATAACTCTGAAATAATTGCAAAGTAGAACTAAAGAGATAAAATATTTACTTCCCCTCGATATTTAGTAAGTCATGTTAGTAAATTTGAATTTTATGAAAATATTTTAAATATCATTGGTTAAAATACTGTTATTTAAATATTCCAGTACCATAATAGTTGTAAAAGTTACATTATGCATACAGAGAGGAAAAGCTTCATATAAATGCCAAATTTGACATTAGTTCAGCCATAATTTCTCTACTTTAGGAGAAAAACTCTAAAAAGATATTAAAATCAGGGAGAATACAACATGATGTATATCATGACTTTTTCTTCTCTCATTGTATCTCACTTTACTCCTGGAAAACAAGATCTAAACTGAAATTTTATTATCAATAATACAAATTCTTTTTATTGTTCATAAAAACACAAAATGATCTATAAACAGGACATTGATATTTTTGTTCTATTTGTTTCAAATTGCAGTTATGAAATATTGCAAATAAACTTACCTGGATAATAAAAGCAGGCTATTTGTAATAAAGTAAGAAAAACATAAGATTTAATAAAATGTTTTATATTTGTGTCATTGATATTTTAGCATGTATTGGCAAACATTATGCTCCATAGGAGAACTGAAAACATTCTTTGAAACATTTTTTCTTTTCATTTTATTTCTATATAACGCAGTGAGAAAAATCACAAGCTATTGTTTGTCAAGTTCAGTTCATTTCACATTTGACTCACACTATTACTAAAATGTAGAAATGGAATATAAATTGTATTTTGAAATATCATTTCCATCTGACTGTTTCCTGAACTCACTAGCAAGGTTGGATTCTGCACGTTCCCTGTCTTTCTCTTGTGAAAGACCTTATTTCTTCCCTAATCAGGGTCTTGTGTGCTAACTTAATTTAGGGCAGTGTGTTTAATGAAATGCTTCTGTTCCTAGTTTCTCTTAATTGAGGGTGGCTATGAGATGTTGCTATAGGCAGCAAGATCAACCCTGTAACTAGAGTGAAAGGACTTCTGAGAAAGTATAATTTCTCTAATAATAGGAAAGTCTTAGCTAGCATGAATCTTTTGCTCTCTGACTTTTGTCATTTTCATCTTGCTGTCTTATTTGCTAGAGATTGGGAAGGTCTAGCCAAAAGGTTGGAGCCAGTGGCAATGTCCTGTAGGTGTTTACATCAAGAGACCACAGGACCCACTACAGAAGACCCAGGGCTCTGCACCAGGAGGTTATAGGGTCAGCACTAAACACTAAGAGTCAGCTGGTGCAACAGCAAACAGAAATACCAAAACATCACACGGGACCTGGAGACAGATTTATTTAACATGGATGGGCACTGATAGGGATTCATTCCCAAAGTATCAGGCTCTGAAGGCTTGGAGAGGAAGGTTTTTGTGGGGTTGCAAAGGCAGAATGGTCTACCAACTGGGGATTGGTTCTTACAATGTGCATCACAGTGATCGGCTGTTTCTGGGAACCAGAAGTAACAGGAACTAAAGCAAAGGTTACTTGGGCAACTAAAAGAAACTGAAGCAGAGGAGCGGGGACCTGCTATACTGGAAGCTGAAAATGTGCATCTAAAGCCAGGAGATATGCCCAAACGAAGGTGAAGACCAGTACTCCTCCAAGGGAATAGCTGGAGCTCCTCCAAAGAAAATCAGCTGAAATCCTTCCCTCACATTCTTCTATTATACTCTTCCAAAAACACTCCTTAAAATGGGCCTTCATGCCCAGAACCATGCTGGCCATCCCCACACAAGGTGACAGTTAATCAGTTACCCACCACAGCCATCAGTGGTCACTGGGACAAAGCGCACCTGTCTAAGAAAGCAGACCAGGATGCTTGAATAAGTCATAATCCTTGCTGACTTATTCAAGAAACTTCCTCAATTCTGGACAGCCTATCTCCACATTCCTTATAATTGATACATGGACATCACTATGTAGTAAAAACACTATTAAAGTTTCTGACACACACAAATTCTATCATTTGTGTGCTATCTTCTATGGAAGAAATTGAGTCAAGATCAGTTTGTTCATCCTTAAATGCCATGGCCCATTTTAACATTGACTCTCCTGAACACACAGAAGATGGAGGAAAGATGTTTGACAACATGTTTTCTGGTAGTTGGTGACTTAATGACAGTCTTGTGCTCTGCCAATAGTTTAATGCTGTCTCTTGGCTTGAGGATGATTTTATTTCATGTTTCAAAATTACTACCAATGTCATTAACAGCACTTGCTTATTGGTATGTGTGTATTTCTATGTTCTATAATGTTATTGCTATCACTCTTTATTTAGTTGTCTTTTAAAAATAGATTTTAATCCTAGTCATCCTTTTTAAAAAGTATTTTACATAATGTTGGAATGAAATTGAAGAGTATATTCTGTCCTCTGTGTAACCTAATATTACATATTCCCATGTTGGCTGTTTAGAATCCTATTAAGATGATATGTGGTGGCACAGAGTAAAAATAAAATCTGTTTTCTCAAAGATGACACAAAGAGCTTTAAACTTCTCATGTTAAGAAAACCTAGCTATTGAGAACTAGTAGTTGACTGATTGTGTCAGCCTGAGTAAGAAATACTCAGTTAAGTAGGAAAAGCATAGTTCTAGGTTTAGCTGAGGGGACTGACTGAATGCAGAAGACTCACCCTAGAGAGGCCGTCACTTGAATGATATAATATATAAAGAAGAAAGGATCAAGTCTTTTTCTTGGAAGAAGTCAGTTTTCACCTTCCCCTTAGATATCATCTCCTGGCTTCCAGGCAGACACTTCAGCCTTCTTTTAGGGACCCTTTTGCCCTCTGATATCAACTTGCTTGGGACACTACAATGACCTCCACACCTTGAGCTGGATCCTTCAGATCTCAGCACATAGGCAGACCCTCTGCACTTTCCATATCTGACACTGTGGGCAGCCATTGTAAACAAATCTTGTAAATTCATATGTATATTTCATGTATATGTATATATATATATATATATATATATATATATATGTATGTATGTATATCTCTCATTAAGTCATTTTTCCAGTAAACATTTACTGATGCAACAACCTGAATGCATTATTGTGGCTTCATGACTGCTTCAAACACGGTGCAGTAAATAATTTGTCCTCATTCCAAAAATGAGTCTAGTCTTTGTCATCAGCTCCTGATTGATAACCTCTAAACTTTTAGAATATTTCTTTGCATTAAAATTTATTTGCTTAGCTGGAGTTCTTGAGCCGGATAAATATAACTATGTGTTAGGATTAGAATTATGTAATGCCAAGAATGTGATTTAGTTTGGAGATTATGGGTGGGGCAAGATGGTAACAAGATGATTTGCATTGGGCAATTTGGTCACTCAGTACTACTTGTGTTCTGAAAGAACTGAACACTGAGGTTAACCACATGGATAGTCAACAGAGTTGACATGATAGACTAGATATCAGAGACCTGGTCAGCTCTTTTGACTGGCAAAATTTTATGCTATTGCAACACTTTGTTGCTGGGAACTTAACACTGCTCACAATTCTATGCAAGAAGACAACTAGAAGTCAGAAGCTGGACCCCCTGTGTTTGGAGATCTCCTAGCTATGCTTGCCATGGTTTAGATCAAGAATGCCCCACCCCTCAAGCCTCATGTGCTCAGAGGCAGAGCTTTTGGAAATACGTGAATCATGGGAGCTTATGGCTGATTTGCTGTGAGGAGCTGGGGTCTGATCAGAAGAGGCAGTCCCAGGGGCATGACCTGGAAGGGTTATCTGCCTAGATTATATACCTTGATTCTCTCTCTGCCTTCTACTGTCCTCTGCTGTGCCCTTCTGCCATGCCATTCCTCACTGGAGCTGGCTGTCTGAGTATAATATCCACGAGTGAAGGAAAGCTTTTCCTCCTTGAACTTGTGGGTGCCCAATATTATCTCTTAGCAGGAAAGAAACTAACAAAGGCATTGCCTTTTGTGTCTTTTTTCTTCACTGTATTTAAACCTGTAACTAGCATATTGTAAACATGAAACAGCTGTCAATGAATTTTGGGAATCTTGGTAGCAAATTTTTAGTGTAACAGTACTCTTGGACTCTTGAATTTGCAATTAGTGTCAGAAGTGAGGATGTTCATATGCTTGTCCCCTTAATATGTCACTGACCTGTATTTCTATTTTTTGTTCTACACAAACTATGACTTCTGTCTTCTAGAGGACATACAGTTCAAAGTGGCTGCTAGAACTCCATGTATTATGTAAGAAGGCAAAAAGAATTTTAAAAGAAGCTAAAATGGCAAGGAGTTGTCTCTCCAACCTTTGCAAACTTGATCCAAACAGCTTTGCCAAGCATTAAAAATGTATTTAGGTGAAACCTTTTGGCCATGTCTTAATGTATGGCTACACTTAGCTACAATGGTCTTTTGGAAGTCTTCTGATTTTGGTGGCAATGCACTCAGTCAAGATCAAAATTCCTCTATGGAAGAAGGGATCATGAAGGTTGAGTTAGAAAACTAGTGATCTCTAAAATATAAGCTATTAATAATATTCTTTATGTAATATAATATGTGTAAATCAGCTTTTGCTAATGAAAATAAAATATTTGAATATTGTAAAGCTTTCCTAAAAATTAAATACGTGAAGTTATGCAAGAAAAATGAAGACATGATTTCCACACAAAGTCTTATATAGAAATCACTGTAGTGTTATTCAATTCATAGTATCCACCAACTTGAAAGGATTCAGATGTCAAGTAGTGAAGAGATGTTTAAATATGATAATTTAACAATGAAAATACTATTCACTGGAGTTCCAGTAAGGATGGGGGATAGATAAGAGTAGATCACAGGAGCTCCCTGAGATAGTCAACTAAGATGCCAAAATAATACAGCATGGGGAGTCCCGGACATAGGGAGATGGATCCTCTTGACCCAGGAAGAAACTAAGGTGAGAAGAACAATCAAACAGGCAGTCCCAGTGCTAGTATTGGAACAGCTAAAGGTTCAGCACTCGCGCTGCAGTGCCCAAACTTGCACAGCCATGACTTACTGAGCTACCCAAAGTCCCACCGTTTCAACACACTGGAACCAGAGCACACTGGATGGGTTGGCAGGCCCAATGGAGAGCTGAGTTAGCGGGGACCTGCATCGATCTGTGGTGAGTGCCGGGAATAAAACCCTGCCACAGAAAAGAGTGTCCTTCCAATAGAATGACATCTTGGAACCAGGCAAGACTGGCAAGAAAAAGGAACTACAGTGACTTCAGTCAGTTGTTCCCTTCCCAGATGGGATTGGTGGGGTGTGCTTGGCCTGGGTCATGCCCCTGGCTGAGACTCAATAAGCCATCCCAAACAAATTCTCTATTTGCACTGCACAAACTAACACAGTGAAGGTCTCAGCAGGTTGAATGACCCAGAAGAGAGGGGCCAACATTCACAGCCCCTGTTTGTATCACAATAGCACACTGGAGGAGGCAGCATCACCTAGTCAATGTGCTTGCTTCAGAAGAACTGTATACACCTGTATGGAAGAAACAAAAAATATGAGAAGAGGAAGCAACAAGGAAAAGTTCCCATCCCCCAACTCTGAGAACATTGATCCAGGAAAGGTAAATACATAGGAGATTGAGGACAGCAAATATGCAATATCAGACATGCCACCAGTGGACATAAAGAGATATCTTTGGGACATCACAGATGAGTTCAAAAGTGAAATATTTAACTAAGTAAAGCAAGATATAAATAGACTAATAAAAGAAATGCTAAGTACCTCTCAAGAAGACACAGAAGAAAGAATGGAGGAACACAAAAAAGGGGAGAACCATTTGATGAAGAATATAAAGAAAACATAGAATACATAAAGAAGATTCAAAGAGATTACCAGGAAATTAAAAACTCCATTGAAAGCTTGCAAAACAGCTTGAAAGAAACTAAGGATAGATTATCCAAACTGGAGAACAGGTTTTCAATGTGAGATCATGAAAGCAAAAATTTCTTAAAAATAACAAGGAAACAAGCAGTAGCAATACAAAGACTAGAAGATGACAAGAGGATCTATAACTTAAGAATAAAGAATGTGAATGAAGAAGCAGGGATACAAACAAAGGAACTACAAAGGCTATTCACAGAAATAATTAAGGAAAACTTTGCAAACATAGGAAAAGAAAATGATATTCAGATGTATGAGGCATACAGAACTCCAGCTACCTACAACCAAAACACAGCTACACCCAGACATATAATAATCAATATCCCAGAAATTCAATATAGTAACAGAATATTAAAAGCCATCAGAGAAAAGAAACAGATTACTTATAAAGGAAGATCCTTCAAAATTACAACAGACTTCTCAACACAGAGTATCAAAGCAACAAGAGTTTGGAGGGAAGTATTCCAAACCCTGAAAGAAAATAACCTCCATCCCAGATTGATGTACCCTGAAAAACTGTCTCTAGAAATTAATGGAGAAACAAGATGCTTCCATGACAAAGAGTCACTGGGGGAATTTGCATCCACCAATCCAACTCTACAGAGAATACTGAAGTACATTCTAGAGACAGAGAAAAGTACCAGGATTCCAGGAACAGTGGCAGAGAGGCCTCAATGAATGGAGCAGAACATGAAATGAAGACGACAAACAGGCAACCAATAGGACAAACAGGCAACTAATGGCAGAAAAAGAGCACAACAGAAATGAGGCAGAGAAGGATGGCTATAATCTCTATATAGATGGCCTTGATACACTAAATAACAAAAGAGAATCACAGACAGAATAGATTAGGAGGTAGAGTCCACCGAGATGCTCTTTATAGGAAATATAATTAACCTGAAAAAGGATATAGGAAATGAAAATCAAATATGAGAAAACAATGCTCTATGTGACAGGGAATCAGGGAGTAATAGAGGCAACTTGACCAGGACATGGAGAGGTTGGAAAGACAGGCTTTAATAGGTAAAGGAATACAACAAGAGGTCAAGTCCAGGAAGAAGAAGAAGGTTCAGAACCATTTAGGTAAATAGCAGCTTACCCCCCTCCAATTTAAAACTGAGGGTGTTAGTGAGACCCAAATATGCAAAGTGCACCCTGGGGGAGTGAAAGGAGAGGAATAGTCTTTAAAAAGATGGCAGAAGATATTATTAATAGTGTATCAGGAATTAAAACCCATAGTACTTGCAACACCACTCTTCTTAGATAGAATTTATTCTGTCCCAGTTTGTCTACAAGCACTAGACCTGAGAACACAGACAGCTATCAGGATATAGCACAATAATCACCTTTAATTTCCTACTAACTTAATCTGGATCCCTGTACAACTTACACTGTTTTATCATGAACTGATCTTAGTTAAATCTGGTTTGTTTGATTGCTGTTTGGTATTGATAGATTTTGTTCAAAACTTATGATTGATAGTATCAAGTCTGAGAGTATAGGCAACTAAACTAAAGATGACAAGATTTACTACAATACCCATTCTGGTTTGATTCCTACCTGTTTTTGTAGTTTTACACCTTCTACAAAGTTGTGTTTTTAGTAATACTGTTATGTACTGATATATTCAATTATACTATGTTTCATGATATAGCTAACTCTATCGAAGATAACAAGAGACAACATTGTAACCATGGTAGAACTCCTTGTACAGTGATTTTATGTCTTTTTCGTTTTATGTGTTTATAGGAATATGTTTCATTTTGTCCTTCTTTGATTTGTTTCTCCCTCTAAAATAGAAAGGATAGAAATACATGTTAAGACTCATGCATGTGTAGAACCTATAAACAGTTTATAAGAACTGATCTTATGACTCATGATGAAATGAACAAATACTTTGAAGAAAATTTTAAAAAAGACACTACAGTACCCAGTGCTGATCCCAGAATGTCATAATGTGAAATCCAGCAATATTATTATTCTTTGTTCAGAGTGATTTTAGCCTGCTTTGGTTTGTTTAATCTCAACATAAATGAAGATATGGATAACTTCATGTATGTCTAAGTGTATCGAATTGATAAACATATTACTAAGTTTTTGTTGGATAGTTGAACAGAACTTTTGCAGTCTCGCTGTTTGAATCCCCACTTTATATGGTCCACTTTTGTGTCTTGAACAACTATTTGTAAAAGGACACTATATAAACATCAACCAGTGATTTCTTAGTTTATTTTTTCTTTGAATGTATGTATCATTTTTATCCATTTTCTTTTTTGTTTAATCTTTCTTTAAAAAATTAAAAAATACTATTCATCAATGAAAAGGAACGAACCATGGATACATTCTATAATGTAGATAAATCTCAGATTAATATACTACATGGAAAAATCTGGACAAAAAGACTATAGAAAACGTTCTTTACATAAATGTTCAGCAAAAGAAAATAGAGACAGAAAACAAAATGTAGACTGTGAAAAGAGC
The DNA here is from genome assembly GCF_034190915.1 of Cavia porcellus. Classification (NCBI taxonomy): domain Eukaryota; kingdom Metazoa; phylum Chordata; class Mammalia; order Rodentia; family Caviidae; genus Cavia; species Cavia porcellus. Next base: position 5,060,858 of record NW_026947493.1, read on the forward strand.
TTCAGGAAACCTTTTTAGGGTCCTAGACATATCTTAAAATTGGCAGTGATAATGGATACCTGATTCAATAAAGTTATTAAAAATTCTTGAATGATATTCTTACGTTGGGCATATTTTAAAACGTATGGATTTTGCTTTAATAATGTTTCCTAAAAAGACATAATTTTCCAAGGAAGATGTATTAAGAAGATAACTTTGCAATACCTGTATAAATGAGAGTTTTTCTACTAGTTACAGTGAATCATAGGTTTCCTGATGACTGTGTTACGTCACAATAAAGTTTGTTACAGATAAAAGTTCTTACATCCTGTTCCATCAGTGTAGGTAGAACCAGGTAATTTTCATTTTAATAAGTATTCAAGTAATTATTTTTACCCTTAAAATCTGAAAAACCTTCATCAAAAGAACTAAGTAATTTGGGTTAATATCATAGTACATTGAGGACATGGAGTAGGTACAGAGTTAGATGTTTATTAGCAACTTTCCCACTGTCAGGAAATAGTATCTGGGACACACAAATTGAAGGAGCAGAGATTTATTTGGTACATGGTAGCAGGGGTTCAGGTTGCATTTAGCTGAGTCTGATGGGAATATTCTGTGGTAGATAGGTCTGAAAGAAGAAAGTTGCTCAAGTCATGCAGACTGGATCCAGCAATCCACCTTCTACAACCAGGTCCAGTCTTTTAATTGTGGCCCTGTCTCTTGGGTTTGAACTCATCAATGGATTAACCCACAAATGAGTATGTATAGCATTTCCCTGAGCTAATACTTTTCTGGAATCTCCACTTCCCAACACATGAGGCATTGGGAAGACATTTCAGTTCTAAAAACAGATTTCATTTTTAGAGCACAATACTGTAAATACTGTCATGTATTTGAAGAAAATCATAGATGTATTCATAATAATAGAAGTGAGTTGCTTTCAAGTTTTAAAACCACAATATCTCATGATATAATGCAAATCTAAGAGATAAGGTAAAGGCCTTGCACACAATAAATATATTCAATGAAAGAATTTCAAGTCAGGGAAGACAGGAGCATTGAGCTAGATACACTGGATTTAATTATGACATACCAAATGGAATTTGTTTAAATTGTTGATATAGTTCCCTCTTTAAGTGTCAGAAATAAAATTCAAATATTTGAAATCTAAGTACAAAAAAGGAATCCTAATTTTTGTGTGATCTCAAAGGAGAAATATGACATTAGGTAGTTTTAAAATAGAAAGCTAATTTAATGAAGGTTAACAAGTCACGGTACTGATGTTGTCTACATTATGCATCATTTGCTAGAAGAAAAAGCAGAAAAAAGTGAATCCATTTTTTAGAAAAACTCCCAACTCAAAGAAGGAAGGGAGAACAGATTTTAAAATATAATAATGAAGATCTACTATTGAGTGATTCAATGGATAATGATAATTTTGAAAGTGATTTTTGAAATGAGATAGGAACTAAAAGAGCTTTGGGGAGCAAAATAATTATTGCTGAAACAAAACCAGTGACAAATGAGATTTCTATTTTTTTCTCGTCTAAATTTGTACATCATTCTTGAGAACAGAGCAAATGATAGCAATTCCTCAGAACTGAGGAGTCATTTAAAAGTCTTCGCTTGGATAGTAATTAGGGATGAATTAATTATTACTTCAAAATAATGAAAATGTAAATTGTTTAGAGAAGGCAGTTGAGTCTACCATATCTGGATTTCTATACTTAATAACAGTAAGAACTTTGACAAATTATTTTTGTTTTCTCATTCCAGAAAGTGGGAGTGATAATAACACCTTCAGCTTATTGTGAGGACCTGGTTGATTGCCAGGCTGCAGTCGGCATTCTGACAGTAACATATTACCTGAAACCCTCAACTGAAAAACTAGGAAGACTTGAGAGCTTGGGAGGTTTCAGTCCAAGACTGGTTAGCCCTGTGGTTTGGGCTATTTGGAAGCTGCAGTGGTGATAGAGAACACGTGATAGAGAAAAATTGCTCACCTGAGGAAGCTGGGAGCAGAGAGGAGAGCAATATCCCATAATTCTCTTTGAGACTACACCCATCAATCTCGGAACTCCCAGCAGCCCTGCTTTCCAACAGTGCCAAGGGTGGGGACCAAACCTGTAACACAGGAGGCTCTGGGAGTTTTGCAGACTCAAACTGTGACACAACATGATTTAGTACAGTGCCCATGCCTTCAACAATGCTTAGTTCTTATTACTGAATTTACTATGCATGCTCTAACGGTCTGTTTGTTCTAAAACATCAAATTCAAAAGAAAAAGCAAACAAATTTTTTAGCCATCAAATTCTAACACATTAAAAATCTTTTTTCCATTAAAGTCATTTGAGAGTGGCTCATCCAGCTCTCCTGCCTTTAATCACATTTTGTCCTCTGCTTGGAATTTCTATTTGTTTTCTTGCCCTCCTAATCGCCTATCTTTATCTTAAGCTTTCTGACAGGCTTGTAAACCCTCTCTAGCACAAGGTAAATGTTCTCCTTTATGATTCCTCTAATACTTTTTATGCAATAACCTCATTGTTTCACTGCACTCTTTTATGACAATGTTTATGTTAGCAAGCCTTCTTAAAAGCAAAAGTGCCTCTTATATTTCCATAGTTATCACTAGCACTTGGTAAATATTTGGATTTAATTGGTTTGAATCAATACATGCTTTAGAAATATACTGAAGCTCTGATATGAGTGGAAACAATTAAATAGTTAAAATTAATAAAAATACATAAATGAGCGCTTACAAGAAGTAGGTAAAGCTTCTGGTGTGTGATGCAAAATCACGTGATTATAGACGACCATGTAGCACTGAATATTTAAGAAAGCTATAAGGAAGTACCATGCTTTGTTTTCACCATAAAGAAATGACAATGTCTGAGTAAATATGTGTGAACTGATATAAATGCTACAAAATGCACAATCAAGTATTACATTATATCCCATTAATATGAAAAGTTGTGGTTTTATATATTAGCTGAAGAAACAATTAAAATTTTAGATTTAGTGTAGATATATTCAAAGATTGTATTCATGGAAAACATTACCCTCTTGGCAAATGTCCCTACTATTCGTTCAGTTTTGAATATTTAACTAGATAAACTGTCACTTTCATTCTGGTATCTATTAAATTCTAGTGTATACTTGTGCTCCATTCTTTTCTCTCCACTAATTTCTCACTACTAATTTCTCATTCACTAGCTAGAGCTGGTTATATGCAAACAAAGTACTTAGGATAAGTAAGGCTTTGATTTTCTGTAAAGATTTGCTTTTATGTTTTACTGTATCAGAAATTGTTCTTGCTCTTACAACTTTCATTTTTTCAATATTTGGAGATATAAATTGTGTCCAACAAAACCTGCAACTTTTAAAATGACTTTTTACTCAAACGATTTCTATCTGTAGTACTAATTTGCATATGAAAACTCATGCACCTTTATTTCTTTGTAAAGATGTATTTCAGAGCCATTTCTATTTAATTAATGCTTAAAAGAAAGCAATTTACATTATCTTCCAATATATTAAGTGTGTGTTTATTGATTAAGGCAAAGATGAACACAGTATGGTGTCTAACTTTTTGTAGTGCCCAACCTAGACATGACGGCTTGTATTCATTGATGTTTTTATTTCTGAAAAACAAACTTGAAATGGTCATCATGGGAGATATCTATATTGAAAAACAAATGATAAGTAATTAAAATAGATTCAAATTAAGAAAGAGATAAATGAAAAATTAAACTGCAAGAGGGAAATGAAATAAAACCCTAATGTATTAGCAGATACTGGAACTCAGCATAGGAACTATCCCCTATAAAATAGGATATGATAAAAATAAGTCCTGCAAAAGCTGGTCTTTGAGTTTCAATTTGATGGACAGGAGTACATTTGTAAATGGAGAAAGATGTATCAGGTCAAGAGAATCATACAGTTATTAGGAAATTGTATGTGTGTAGTGCATTTGAGAAAGACAGTGAAAATTATGGTACATGTGAACAGCAGAAACATATTTCTTACCAAAGGCAGGCTGACTAGAATCACAAGGTAGAAAATCTTGCAAAACATGCTAAGTATGAAACAATTTTCTCCATGTTTCAGGAAATTACAGAAAAATTCTGAGGAGAGTCATGAGCAGTTTGCTTTGAAATGGAAATAGCTATATAAAAATTGAAATTAAAGTAATTATTGTAATAGTCAAGTTTAAAATAAAAAATATCAATCAAAACTGCTATCTCTAACTCGTGATGCTAGGAATTTACTCTTTAATCTCTTTGTACTTCTAGGGATATGCAGCCCTACAGAGCAAGAGTATACTAACTCATGTATATAATAGAAACAATGTGATTTGCCAGTATACATTTGAATATGAAGTTTAGAGTGCAGATTTAAACAGTTTTAAATAGTATAGAAAGTTAATTTTCCCTAGTTTCTAGATTTTTAAAAAACCAAACTAGATATCCTTTTCATTTCTGCAGAGTTTCTCCAAGGATGGAAGAGGAGGAATGGAAGGGAGGGACCAGTGAGGAGAAGCAAAAAGGATCCTGTGTGTTTACCAATTCCCCACAATGAATTATCTATTACGTATTATAACCATTTACTCATCACATACTTTTAAAAGCCAAGCTATCCAAAGAATAACAGTGATACTTAATATTGTCACATAAATTTTCCCAGACGACATGACCGGGTTGGCAAGGAACTGAGCTTTCAAGGTCTGAGCTTTCAAGGAGCTGTGGGTGCCTTGTGGACTACAGTCCTGCCAAAGCTGCAGTCCTATTTTGTTCAGCTACTAACTGTATAGAGAACACAGACCACAAAAGCAAGATCAAAGATGAGAAGAGTACTTGGGCAAAGCTGCGTGTCTTGGGGGCTCCCACCTCATCCTCAGCAGGAGCCTCTGTCCATCTCAGCAAGCTTGGTCCAGCTGCAGGTGTGTGTGTGTGTGTGTGTGTGTGTGTGTGTGTGTGTGGAGGGCTGTGCCCAAAATGGTGTTAATATGGCTAAGGTCCAGAGGACAATTGTTGTTACACATGTATTTCAAAAAGTGAAGACTTTTTATAGCCATGTAATTCTATATAAAAACAATACTATTGAATGAGTCTAAGAACTTTTTCTGAATTTATAAAATAATCATCTTTCCTTTACTATACTGACTTTTCTCTTATTGTATCCATTATTCTAAGAAGTATTTGGGAAAATAAACATCTTTATTTTGAGCTCCATTTTCAAGGCTGAATTAATGTCCCAAGATATCAGATTTGGAAGATTATGCTTTGGAATCCCCAGAACAACACTGAAGCAGTTCTCCAGATTTCCCCTCATGATTGGAGCTTTCTGACTGCAGTGTCTCCGTTGTCCATTGTAGATGAGAACAATCAGGTTGTTGGACCGGGTGTTTGTGGACAGGAGTGGTCAGAGTTTGGACAGTTCAACACCCTTTTCCGTACTATCTGTGCTTTCCACACCTACCCATTGGCATCTGGTCCAGTGCTGAAGTGGGCAGTCTCTGCTCTTTGGTGAAGTGGACAGCTGCAAGAGTATCAGCTGCAGTTCTGCTGCTATGCCTGGCAGAATCTTTTCCATCAAGGATACTTGAGACCTTATTATTTAAGGGAAGTATATAATTCTACCCTTTATTTATTTTCATCTTCTAATTTTGTTTTCTTCCTGAATTTGTCAAAGCTGTGACCATTAAATCATTAAAATTCTGCTACTAGGAACTCTTTTTTTTTAATTTGGAAAAAAAAGCAAAGCAGAAAAAAGGGTAGAAGTGACACAGAATTTCAAAAACATCAGTAAGAAATCACTAATAGTTGCTCATCACAAAATCAAAGCATAAAAAAATGGACAATCAACCAATGACAGTACAAACCATTCTATTTGAAGAACTAACAAAAACTTAGTAGCATGTTTATCTATCTTACACACTTAAACATAAATAGTTATATTTAGAGCACTTTCCCTTTCATTATCTCAAAATGTATTATACATTTTGGATCTTATTACTCTTTCAGTTTTTATTATTTTTATACTAGAGAGATAATACAATATTTACAAAAGTGAGTCTTATTTATTTCACTTATGAAGATAGGCTCAAGTTGCCTCCATCTACCTATAAAAGCCTCAAGATCATCCTTTTTATAGCTGAGTAATATTCCATTGTATAAAAATATCAGATCTTTTTCATCCAGTCTGCAGTTGATGGGCATTTTGGTTGTTTCCAAGATTTAGCTACTACAAATTGCACTGCTATAAACATGGGTGCACATGTATCACTGTGACATGACCTTTTCAGTTTTTCTAGGAAAATACGCAGGAGGAGGATAGCTGGATTGAATGTAATTTCCAATCCTAGTTTTGAGGAATCACCATACTGATTTAAGAACTTTTGAAAATGAAAGTCAAAGGCAGTGTGAAGAGACCCAGTTGTGTCTTTAGAAAGAGTATAAACTACTATAGAAATATTAACATCATATTCATGGAAATGTTTTCCAAAATAAACAATTTATTTTTATTTATAAAATTATTTAATATCTAAATTGTCAAGTAAAAGTTGTATATATTTGTAGTATACAATGCTGATCTATACAGCATAAAAAATACAAATAGTTTTCATTCATGAAGCAGTTTAAAATTGTGGCAAATATTGTCAAAAGAATGCTATTAAGTTCCTCTTCATCTTTTATTTTCTTCTTTGGCTAATTAAAAGCCAGCCCACACGGGGAAAAATAATTCATAAAATTTAATGATCTTTTGTCATTTTCATTCTTTTAGAATGAAAGTTCTTTTATGTTTTAGTCCAAATAACATTACTTAAATTAAAAATATATTAATTCTCTGAAAATTACTTTAAAATATCAGGAAGTAGAACAGCAAAATCCATTTTCAATCCAGTTACAGTAAAAGAAAGATCACAAAATTACAAAATACCTAGAAATTGAAACTACTTAATACTTTTTTAAAAATAAAGAAAATATAGATTAATTTTGTGGTAATTAGCTGAAAGCAACCATTCATATTTATTTTTACACTGATTAAGAAATGAATGCTATGTAACTTTGAAAAATTAATTTTCCATATGAAATTTTTGGAACATTGAAATGCTGGATTTTTAATTTTCTAATGTACACAATAACTCAGAAAGTTATACTCATCAATAAGTTAGAGAAATCAAGAAAATAAGAAACAATACACATGAACAGGTAACATATTGAAAGAGAAACATAAGCACAAAAATAAGTATTAATATATAAAAATGTTCAACTTTACTTATAATTCAGAAAACATGGTATAATTCCAGTCAATTATAAGTAATACTTGATTTGGAAAAAGTTTATATGACAAAACTATATTTTGTCAATATGTAATTAATACAACAATTTTGATAAGTAGGTTAAGAATATATATGAAAACTTAAAACTTGCGCCTTGATTTAGCCATTTTACTACTATGAACTATACTTTAAAAATGTAGATATGAATATAGATATGGATATAGATATAGATTAGATATAAGTACATACAGACACATCTAGAAAGTCTGGAGTAACAAATGAACAATATATTTTTATCAACAGAGCATTACTCAAGCTAAATCTTTTAAATCTGTAAAATAAATTTTAATCCCAGTACAGTTTTGTATTTTCTAAAGAAAGAGTTCTAAAACACAGTATTGAATTCAAAAATAAAATTTAGAATCAGCTAGTAGTTTGAGTAATGTAAAATTATTAGTCAATAATTAGCAATTTCATAGAGCTTAAATTATATACTCCTATGTATAATATAATCTAAGATAAACCCTTAGAGATGCTATAGTGGAAGAGAAAGTGGGTGAAAGCTTGGAATAGGAAGGATTGTATTATTATGTACTTACTATGTTTCCTAAATATATGACATTACTACTTTCATTTTAACAAATTAATGAGGATTACTAAGTGATAGGCTAACAGATGATTTTATTCTTTTCATGTATGACTTTGTAGGCAAACATATTTGTACGTATAATCCTTCAAGACTAATATGTCTGCTAGGAAACTTCCACAACAATAGAATTACAAGCCACCAGAGAATATTGACATTAAAAAAATTCACAAGAACTTTACTAGCAATATTTATTATATATTAACACTGTTATTTTCATCATTAAAATAGCCAGTATAGATGTATAGTATTTTGAACCAGGGCCTTGCTATGTTGCCCAGGCTGGCCTTGAACTCATGTTCTTCTTACCTCAACAGTCATAAGCACCTAGAATTACAGGTAGGCAACATTGCCCAAAAAGAAAACATGTAAATGACATGTCTTTCAAAATAGATATTTCCTAGCATGTTTAGCTTTTAAACTTCTTTAATTTTATTAATGTATTTTTGGGTGGAGATAGTAAAATATCTTTTTAAACTGTTTCTTTTAATTTTTTTAAATTTTAAAGATAAAATCCAACAAAATAAGACAGAACAAAGCTGATTAAAACAATGCAGCCAAATTGGTACAGAACTTCAAAGCAGGATACTAGGAAAGCAACAATAACTACCATAGTATATCTTTTTTTTTGTACCAGGGATGGAACTCATGACCTTGCGCTTGCCAGGCAGGTGTGTATGCCCTCGGCTAAATCCCCAGCCCCTACTATAGTATATCTTATCTTCACAATAGTTGTTCACTTAATCAGATATATTAAAATCAAGCAAAAAACAAGATACATTAAAAGCAATCAAAACAGAATATTGAATGAAGCAAAACAATCAGAACAAAGCAAAACAGTAAAAATATTTGACTACAAAGACAAGATAGAAAGAAATTCCCCATAGAGATGCTCAGACTGGTTTTTTTTTTGTTTTGTTTTGTTTTAAAACTAAAAAAAAAACACAAAGGACACAGAATTTCAAAACAGCATAATAGGAGATTAACAGTGATTAATATATTGCATGTTGTTCTCATCAAAGTAGTTGCTCAGATTACAAGATTTAGGCATAAAAAAATGATCAAACAATGAAAGCACAAACAGTTCTTTTTGATGAACTAATAGATAATTATACTACCTGTCTTTATGTACTGTTTTTTCTAGTACATGATTTTGGCACATTATTGCATTTATCATGGGGAACTTGTGCATGTACAGAACACATCTTAATTTCTTTTTTGTCCCTTTCCTTCTCATAACTCCTTGTTCTTACAAACTCTTAATCTCCTTCCCATTTGAAAGCTCTATTTTCATTTATTCCTTTGATTTTCTTGTTTCAGTCCTTTTGCCCTTCTTTTCATTCCCCATCTCTTGTTCCCCTTCCCATTCAAAAAAGATTTTTCCCTATTTCATGTTATGCCTTCTAATTATCTGGTTTATTGGGAAATAAAGAGATTTATTAACAAGTAGCTGTTAAAACCCATTAATAATTGCAGATTCAGTTGAATTGGCATGTTTACAAATATTTCTAAAGGGAATAGAGGGATTTCTTAAAAGAATAAAAAAGACATACTAATCCCTAAAATGGGAGAATGCATTAGTTTAATCGAGCAAATATAATTTCATACCACGAACTTTCTTGTATGACTGCTTGTAGGATTACAGACTCAATTATAAGTACTGAGCAAGTTAAGATTAGTTTCCCTACTTAACACATTATTGCTGTCTCAATGCCTACAACCCATTATTGCTGTTAGTTATTTGCCTTTATATTAGAATAAATATAAAGTAATAATTACATATGTTTTGAGTAAAAGACATGAATTAGTGAATTATAACACATAATATATCCCAAGAAAATAGAGGAAATTTATAAACGTACTTTAATTGTGACAAAGCCTTTCTTTGATTCAGGATTCTATGTAAAAAGGCATATAACAGGAGGGTTTATGGTACTAATCTCTGAAACTTTCTATTTTTTTCAATGAGGAAATTGTGTATCAGATAGAAACTGTTACTGGGTGAACTATTCTCCACTGAAAATCCTATGTTGACTCCTTCCAGTGTGACTATCCATGGAGAGAGGGTCTCTAATGACATCATTAAAGATTAAGTGAGGTCCTAAGGATGGGACCCTAATTCAATAGAATAACTGTCCTTAATAAGCAGATAAGCAGAGGATGACATACCAGAAATAGCTTCTTTTACCCAGCACACACACACACACACACACAGACACACACACACACACACACACACACACACACACACACACACACGTGTACATGCACATGGGGTGGGGAGACCACAGAGCAAAGGTCATATGAGGATATGAGGACAGGGCAAGAAAAATGCCATCTGAAAGTCAGGAAGGGAAACACCACTAAGAATCCAACCATTCCATTTTCCAGAACATTCATAAAATAAATGTCTATTTTTCAACCATTCTGAAGTATCTTGTTAATGGTAACCCAAGTAAATTAACATAAATCCAAAGTGTAGTTGTTTCCTAGTCAGTTAGACACTTGAGTCTGCTTTTTTCCCTAGTGGCTTTTAGTGAAGGAGATGGGTCTATGCAAGTGCGTTATTTTGCATAAACCATTAAACAGTCATCTCAAAATTAGGCCAAATACACTTAATCAGTTCTTCTTCAAACACAGTCGAGTGTGCTTAGGGTTGAAATGGAACCACATGATCCACTTCATATCATTATTATCCCAGGTGTGGTGGCACAGAATAAGGAGATAAAGTGCCTGGCTAGTTCTGTGCTAATAATACAACAGATGATATTTGCTTCCTAAATTTTCCCAGACTGCACTGCCAGCCATCTGTCCTGTATTTACTCAGCAGAAGATTTTCAAAGCACCTGCCTCATCATTCTTTTTGTACCAAGGCACTACCATTTCCCATATTTAAAGTGTCTGAGACTTCATTAGTCTGGTGTTACAGTTTGTATCTAGATGTCTCCCAAAACCGCACACACTGATAAGATGGGTTTTTCAAAAGTAGATGGATCTAAAGCATGTGCTACTGGTAGGAAGGGTGTGATGCGGAGCTTAAAGATGTGATAACTAAATTAGTCTATAGACTGGTTTAACATAGTTCTGGGTGTGGATAAGAAGCTTTTTCTGTGAAAAAGTTATTGATTCTTTGCAGTATTTCCTATACAGTTGGGTTTGTGTTCATGAAGATTTTGCCCACACCTATGTCTTCAAGAGTTCTGTCTCTCCTCTGGAAGATCTAGTGTTTCTATTTTAACATTTAGATCTTTAATCTATTTTGATTTTAGTTCAGTGAATTTTGGGAGATACGGATATAGTGTTAGTCTTTAACACATGAAAGTTCAGTTTTTTCAGCGCATTTATTAAAGAGGCTATCTTTCTTCCAGTGAATGTTGTTATTCCACTTTTCAAAGAAAAGGTGTTTGAGTTATTTTTGCATCTTGTAATCTGTTTCATTGATCTTAATCTTTTTGTTGTTATTTTGTTATTGTTTGTTTGTTTTTGTCTATCATGCTATTGTCATCAGAGTGGCTGTTTACTGTAATTTCAAGTCAGGGATTATAGTGCCCCCTGCCTTGCTTTTATTGCTGAGAATTGCTTTTGCTATTCTAGGTCTCTTCTGGGTTCCAAATGAGTTTTAAGAATGTTTTCTAATTCTGATGTGCTAATAGTATATTGAACAGTATTTCATTAAATCTGTATAACAATTTTTGAAGTTTGGCCATTTTCACTATGTTGGTTCTTCCATTTTCTGATATCCTCTTTGATACCATTTTTTTAGAGTACTATAGTTTTCAATGTAGAGATCTTTTACTTGCTTTGTTAGATTGATTCCTCCGTATTTCATTTTTTGATATTGTTATGAAAGGTGTGATTTCCCTAATTTTTCTATCAGTGAATTTATTATTTGTGTATAAGACTACTATTGATTTTTGAGTGTTGCTTTTGTATCCAGCTATGCAACTGAATTTGGTTATTAAATCTACAGGTCTTTTGATAGAACTTTTGGGATCTTTTATGTAGTGCACCATGTCTTCTGAAAATAATAATTTCTTTCTTTTATAATCTTATTCCTTTTATTTCTTTCTCTTGTATAATTGCTCTGGCTAATATTTCCAGAACTATATTGAATAGGATTGGTGATAGTTCATATGCATGTCTTCTTCTTGATTTTAGAGTGAGAGTTTTCAGTTTTTGATCATTTATTATCATTTTGATCATTCCAATTTTCTGTGGGATTTTATCATGAATTTGTATTGAACTTGCCAAATGTTTTTTTTTTTTTTTTTTTTTTCACATGATCACCTATTGAGATGATCATGTGGTTTTTGTTTTTGGCTCTGTTGATATGGTGTTTTACATTTATTGATTTGCGTGTGTGGAACCATTCCTGCATACCTGGAATGAATGCTCATTGGTCTTGGTGATTAACCATCTTGATGAGTTGCTGTATTCTAGTTGTCAGTATCTTATTGAGAATGTTTGTATCTATACTCATAGAGAGATAAGACTGTAGTTCTCTTTTTTGGTTGGATCCTTTTCTCATTACCCTCATTGTCAGGGTAATACTTGCTTCCAGGGATTACTTTGGGAGTATTGCTTCCCTTTCAATTTCATTAAAGAGTTTGAGGTGTAATGGCATTAGATTTCCTCTAAATTTCTTACCAAATTCATCAGTGAATCCATCAGGAACTGGGTTTTTCTTTGATGGTAAGTTTTCAACTACATTTTCAATTTCATTGACTGATATTGGGCTACTTAGAATTTTTGTATCTTCTTGATTCAACTTTGGTAATTCATATGTAATTAGGAATCTCCATTTCTTCAGTGTTTTCCATCTTATTGAAGTTTCTTAAGGATGGTATTGATGATCTATATTTCCATAGGATCCATTGTGACTCACGACTGCCTGCTTTCAAGGATTGTACTTATGCCGCTGAGCTAAATCCCTAGCCCCGGTTCTTGATTTTTGTGTCTGTCCTAAGACCCTATCTTCCATATTTATTAAGGATGAGATGTTTCTGTTTGACTCAGTATCCAGTCCTTTGGTTCTAGGCTATGATGATGGTTATGACTCAGATAATCACAGTGTTGACATATAAGAGACCACAACTGATCATAACAGGTAAGATACCCTAGTTAAAATTGTATCATTAGCAATATCAGTAGCACAAAGCATGGCCTTGAAACTGACAGACTGTGGAAACTATTAATTTGGTAACTTTAACCATAGGGGCAAGTTCTACAACATAAATCAGGAACTGTAGGAATAATTTCCCGTTAGTAGAGTGATTTTATGCTATAGTGAGGAAATTTAAGAGGGATAGGGGATAAACAGAGAGATCATTGCAGAGAAATGTAGTTGCAGCAAGCCTGGAGGACAGAGGATGATTGTGCAAGCTTTGAGAAACTGAAGAAGAGGCCAGGCAAGAAAGGAGGCGGAAGAAATCAAAAGATTATTAAACCAAATTGGAGAGACCAGACACAATGTTCAATCACATGAAAATATGATCAAGAGAGAGACTTGAGGGAAGAAGACAGAACAGAATAAAAACAAGGTAAAAACCTAAACAACTTAAACAAACAAACAAACAGGCAGAAAAAGGAAAATGAAACAGAAAAAGATGATAAATTTCCTCTGTTGTCTACAATTCTGTAATAGCGTGCAAGTCAGAGCCCAACACTACTGGGTAACCCAACTGAATGTGTAGTAGTTTCCATTCTGAGCATGGGACTGATCTTGGCCTCTGAAAGTGGGGGACTGGGCCAGAGTCTGCAGCCAGAAATTTTCTGTGTGTGCCTCAGCAGCCCAGCTGCTCCTTATCCTGTTTGTCTCTGTACTGCTCTCCCAGCTGCTGTGGTGCATTAGGCAGGGACAGCTAGGGTTGCTCCTAGTCCTATATACAATTGGCTTCTCCCGTTCCTTGCATGGCCTTCGCTGATCCACCCCCACTGGCCCATCTGCATGCTGTCAAGCCATCTATCACAGGGCCGGTGGGGGTGGGGGTGTTGCTGCCTCGGAGACAGCACAAGGTTGCATGGTTTCCCTGCCATCCAGCAGGTTGAGTACCAGTCTCCCAAGGCTGTTTAAATCCTGCATGTCTGCCACTCTTTGAAGCCACTGATCATAACACAGGAAAGGCCATGCACTGTCTCTACTGCAGTCCCTAATCTTGTTGCCACTAAGGGTTCTAGTTTGTTGCTAGGGCTCATGACAGAAAAAAACCTGATGGCCTACAAAGGAGAGGAGCAGTTTCCGGGTCACTCGCCCCTGTGTGTGCTGATGAAACTTGCTGCCTGCCTGCAGCATCCTTTGTGTGGAAGAAGGCAAAAGAGCCAAGGGACCTTCCATCCCAAGTCTATCCTGTGTGACTTTGGTTAGCTCCACCTTCAAAGTCCATCAGATTCTTGGAGACTGCCAGTATGATGCTTCTTGCTTTGCATGCGGGCAGCAGTGCCAGTGGGAGCCTGGGGGCTTGTTTGATGTTTTATAAAGCCCTATGGCTATGCTTCGTTTGATCTCCAGGTCTCTCACTTCCGATTGATTGTAGCATCACGATGTATGTCCCTTTCTTCTCATTACTTACAGTTTTAGTTGATTTTCTCTGAGCAGCTCCAATGTGGCTCCTCCTCTGTTCAGCCATGTTGAATGCAAGTGTAGTTTTTAAAATTAGTGTATGTTCTCTGATTTTTGCTTCATTTCTGTTCTTATGATCGTGTATCATGGTTAGTTGCAATCACTTCAACATAGCATTTTAGTCCAGATGCTTATTCCAGGTCTCATGATAACCATACACAAAACTCTGTAATAGGCAAACAAAAATAATTAGAAAAGAGTCAAAACAAACCACTGTATTAACTCACTTAATTCCAAAGACAGACTGCATAACACGAAGAAAGGAACTACAATGCTAGAAAACAAGTTACCAAATGGTTGTAACAAGAACTTATTTGCCAAAAATTAGCTTGAATGTAAATGAATTAAATTCTCTGATTAAAGAACATATAATTATTGAATAGATAAAAATGAATACCTAAATATGTGTTGCCTACATGAAGTTCTCTTTCCTTCTAAGGAAATGTATATACTGAAAGCGAATGGATACAGTAAAATATTCCACACAAATAAGTCTGAAATGAAGCAGTATTTGCCATTATTATATGATATGATATGATATGATATAAAATAGACCTTAAGTCAAAAGCTGTAGGAAGACTAAAGTCATTACACAATGTGGAATGGTTGTAAAAGGAAATACAGTAAATTCTTTGATTGTGTGTAACTTTTTCTGTGAGTTTTCTACAATATAAATAAATATTTCTAGCAAGTGTAAAATTGATAAATGAGTGATTTCTTGCAATGCAGGCAGAATGTGATGGCAAACACCAATGATTAAAAGTGAGTGGTTCTTCTCTCACTCTCGCTCCTTGTGGAGTTGTGAGCAATTGTATCCCTAACAGCAAGAGACTATGGAGCAGATCTTTCTGCAGAGGAGGAGAAAATTGTGGAGGAATCACTCACTTCAAATTAGATTAGGGAGATTAGTAAAACGTGAGAAATAGTACAAAATTTTGTAGAAAAGTGACTTTCATCAAAATAATTTCCATTCAATGCAACTTTCGTCAGAATAACAATGACATTGTCTGAAAAAATAGATATGACACTCACTCACTCACTCACTCACCACTCACCCCTAGTAACCAAAGACTTTGTTCTTAACAAAAGAACAAAGCAGAAGGTATTGTGCTTCCTAACTTGATATAATGCAAAGCTGTAGTACTCAAAGCAGCATAGTACTGTCATAAAAACAGACACACAGACTATTAGAACAGAGTAAAGAATCTAGAGGTAAACTCACACATTGAATATATCCACTGACTTTTTTGACCAAAGTGCCAAGAGCATTCTCAGGAGAAGATGCATTCCTTTGAGATAATGGCACTGGGTATCCACATGCTGAAGCATGAGACTTGACTTCTGGCACTCACTGATAACCAATTCAACCCAAGTGGACTGAAGTCTTATATGTATGATGTGAAAATATGAGAGCATTAGAAGGAAACAGAGCAAATGCCTTAAGACATTGGAATTGCAAATTGCTTTGGAACAATACTCCAAATCTCATGAAATAAAAGGCAACATAAGAAAATGGGATTACATCAAACTAAAAACCTGGAAAACAAGGAAATGGTCATTGGAGTGAGGCAATGTGCAGAATGGTAGAAAGTATTTTCAAACTTTACATCTCACAAGCAGTTATGCAGAATAAACAGCATAAGGAAATTTCAAATCTGAAAATAAAAATCATATAACCTGCTTCAAAAATTGGAGTAGACATAGATGCTTCTTTAGAAAGACATATAAGTAGCCATCAAGTATGTTAAAAATTGTCAAATTATTCATCATCAGGGAAGCAGAAATCAAAACCATAATGATGGATCACCTTAGTCTGGTAAGGTGACTGTCATGAAACAGGAAAAAGATAACAAATATTGGTAAACATGGGTGGAATAGGGTATCCTTGTTTATCACTGGTTTAAGTACAAATCAATACAGCCATAATGGAATACAACATGGATAATCTTCCCAAAGTTACAGATAGAGTATGATGGCACATGCCTCTAATTCCAGCACTTAGGAGGCTGAATTAGGAGGATCGCTCTAAATTCTGACCTACATGCATAGTAAGTTCAAGGGCATACTAAACTACATATTGAGATTATATTTAAGCCACCCAAAACAACAAACAACACCCCCCAGAAAATAACAAACCAAAGAAACAGACAAACAAAAAATTGAAACTAGAACTACCATATGGCTCAACAATCCTAATACTAGTTATATTTCCAAAGGAAATGAAATCAATGTCTCAAAGACATCGCACACCCATGTTCATCACAGCACCATTCTCATAAGACAGGGAATGGTATAAACACTTTTCAACAAAGAGGTGGCCAAAGGAAACAGGATTTATACATAATGACACACTATTCACCTATAAAAAGAATGACACCTTGTTATATGGAACAACATGGATGGAGCTGAAGGTCTTGTTTTAATTGAAATAATCCAGTTACAGAAAGACAAGGACTGATGATCTTACTCATATTTGGAATTTTAAAAGTTGATCTCATGGAAGGTGAGAGTAAAACTAGCGTTACCAGAGATTAGAAAGAGAAAAGAGGAGGGAGGGGAGAAGAAAGGTTGATCGATGAGTACTTAGTTGCACTGGATAGGGGTAAGAGTCTCTAGTGTACTATTGTGCATGAAAGTGATGATAAATAAAATTGATGTATATTTCACAGAACTAGAAAAATGACTTCTCAATATTTTCATCATAGATAAATGTCAAGTGTTTGAGGAGACAAATTTGTTTCATATTATGCAATGCATGGATGTATCAAATCACATAGTACCCTCCAATATGCATAATTTTGTTTTTATGTATCAGTCATAATTTTATTGTAAGTCAAAAATGAAAAGCACAGTCCTATATTTCATGGTGCAAATGTTATATGTAAATTGTTTAATTAGTTTTACTCTGCAATTTGTAAAATCTTCTCTGTGATAAGAAAAACAAATTTAGAAATGACAGGCAATTTTAAATATGTCATTGCTCCTATATGAACAGCAATAGAATGCCTGACATGTGAACTGTCATTAAATATCTGAAAAATATGTCTGTTACCTAGTACTTGCTGGATGCCACACATCCATGTAATGTGAGGGGCTATTTTGGTCCTACTGTCATCCTTACCTATCCATCCTACATCATACCTGTTATGATTTGTTATGGATATGTCATGCAATCATGGATGTGGCTGAGTCTGCTATTCATGATTGGTTTGTTACCTGGTGCTGGGATTGGTGGTGTAAGTGCTGCGCCTGCCCACCGGTGGAGCTGACATAAAGTGTAAGGACAGGAAGAAGGTGTATCTTTCCTCTTTTGCTCTGTTTGTACTTGCTGTTTCTGATGGCCACAAACAGCTGCCCTCCCATGCCATCTTGCCGTGAAGCCAGCTGAGTATGGACTGAAACCTCTAACCTGTAAGAAATAAACTTTTTCTTATTTCACTTTGGGCATCAAGTATTTTGACTCACCAACCAGAGAAAAATAATGAATACAAGGATTGTAAATAAATCACAGTAATTTCAGAGCCCTAGCTTACTTCAGATATTTTATAGATATGCTACTTCATATTGAAGAAATTTTTGTATTGAGAAAGATGATAGGAAAAGGCAAGATTGAAAGGAAAGATCAAAAGTTCATATTTGTATTCACTAAATTTACATACAAGGGTGCTATATGGGCATTTGGAAACCATGCAAAATAGACCAACAATATTACTAACATTATTGTTAATTTAGCACAGAATGAAAATCAGTAAACACTGAGAAAGCCTGAAATAAACATAGCATACAAAAAATGCCAAAGTGGTGGAGTACTCAACACCAACAAGGAAAAACATGCATAAGAGGATAGGAGAACTATTGATGAGAAAAGAAATGAACTGCAAAATTAACATCCATGCCCTCCAGGTGCCAGGTATAGTGGTGCCAACTGCAACTAATGCACTTTGGGAAGCCAGTGTTGGAATTTAACTTCAAGTCCCACCTTAGCAAATTAGTTCAACCCTAATTCAAAATAAAGTGTGTATGTACATAGTTATATTGCCTGGAAGTATAAAAATTGGGAAGCATAAAAATATCCAGTGCAAGCTCACAGAAATGTTCTACAGATCACTATTAGTCAAATAAAAATAAAATCTATAGTGAGATACTGCCTCATACCCATTAACACGTTTATTATCAATAATACCAGAAGATAATCAGTACAGAAGAAAAATGTGTGGAAATCAACCTTGTGCAATTTGGTGGGAATTTAAAAATGGTTCAGCCACTGTTGCAAACATTTCTCTAAAGTTTAAAAATAGAATTACCAGATGAGCTAAAGTTTTACTTCCAGGTATATCTTGTACTCAAAAAATTGAAAACAACATCTCAAAGAGATATCTGCATGCAGCATTCCCGGCAGCATTATTCACAGCAAGTAAATTGTGGAAGCAGACCAAATACTGTATCTATCAGTGGATGAATTGTGAAGTGCAATTTGATATGTACATACAATGGGATATTATTTAGCTGTAAGAGGAAGATATTCTGACATACACTACAGTATGGATGGAACTTGGGGATGCCTATAAAATAAGGCAGTCATAAAAATCCCAAATGCAGTGTGACTTCACTTAATTAAGGTATATAGATAAGTTTATAGAGAAATAAAACACAGTAAAATAAATGCCACCATAAGATAGGGAAGTAAGGAGAGAGGAATTGAGAGTTGTTTAAGGGGTGTAGATTACCTGCTTTCTATGATGAGAAGAGTTTAGAAACCTATGTTGGGTAAGGATTACACAACTATGTGAATTTACTTTATGCTATGGAGATGCACCTTTAAATGGATAAAATGCTAAGTTGTATATGTTGTATATTGCGTTTATCTTGTCAAAATACCAAAAATGGAAAAACTATACTGCACTATAAGCAAAGAAATTAGAAATGCTTAGCCACAAAATAGTTCTGTAAATTTTATTTCTCATTTGACAAATCAGCTAAAGCATTATGTGTATATAGTCCCAGACCTAACTTGCCAGTAAAAACCAGATGACATTTCATTTTGCTATAAAATAGAAATGGATTACTTATAGTCTGATAAACATCATTACTTTTTTAAGAAAATAAAATAAACTGGAAATTTAAAAACTAACCAGACATTTTATACTTAAAGGTGTAAATAACTGTTTAACCCATTTGATAATTACAGTTATGCCTACAGAAAATACATATAAGATTTTCAAAAATAATAACCATAGTCCCTCTCATATAATGTTATATTTTACTCAAGCTCCTCTTAAATATTATGTGGGAGTTTTAACACATACACGCATAGACTTCTAGGGAAAAAAGTGGCTGTTACATGCAAAGGCAGAAACCTGAAGAAACCATAATTACCTCCCCCACTGTTTTCCAGGAACAGTACATCTGATGGCTCATCACTTCTGAAAGACCCAGGAGTAAATGCACCAGACAGCTTAAGAGAGCTGTGGTATATTCAGCAGGCTACAAAGGGATTCATCACATGGAAATCTCCATTAGTGCTAATGGGAGTTACTATAGGGAATTTTTATCTTAAAGGTATAAACTAAAAATTGCTTTTTAGGTTGTCCACTTTGAATGGATCTCTCCTTTTGTCCTACAGAATTCATAGTAAAGATTATTTCATTAGGAATAAATATCAGTACTTCAGATTTCAAGATAATTTTACATTAAGTCATCCTTTTTCTGATGGATGAATTTCATACGTTCCTTTTGAATCCTTAGCAGCATGCCCCGGGCTTCCTTTGTCATTTATTCCAGTGAGTAGTTAAATAGTACAACAAGTTTTAATGTTAGGTTGATATGCTACTATGATTAGTCATATAATACATGACAGAGCCAAGCAAAAAAGAGAGCTTCTCATTTTTTCTCTTTTCTGTTTTTCTTCTTTTTAAAATTTGCTACCTGGGTCTTGAATATAACTGAAAGCAGATTACCATGGGGCAAACATATTTTATTGGGAGCTTTCAAGGTACTGAGTAGACAGTTTGGGAATAAAAGCTGCCATGTTTTCATCAGGAAGCACTTTAGTCGAGCTGCATTGGTTGGAATAGGAATGCTAGGCTCCTTACCTCTCTCTGCTCCTCAGCTTTCTTTACATTCTGCACGCTTTATTGCATCAGCTAAGGACGCTGTGCATCATCATCCCCAGAAAAGAACAATACAACAGTATACAGAACTGAAAAGGGTTAATTCTCCCACTTCTGAGTTTCAATAAGCTAGCTCTCAAAGTGAGGATATAAACTGCTCGTGAGCAAAGATGGTGGTATAGAAAGTAAAGCATGAATCAGAGTAGAATCTTCCATCCCTGAGACCAGAAAATAGTATCCAGGGGGAAGGAATGGGAGGTAAATAATTAACTGTCGTAGCACATGGTTTTAATTATATCAGATCTATGTAATAGTTTGGATCAAAGAAAAGAACTGGCAAGTAGACAGAACCAGCGCTTGTATACCAGAGAGACCCTGGGAAACAGCAGTTCTCCAGAGAAGAAACAGCAGCAAGTGGGCCTGGAAAGAGGAGAACTATCATAGGGATTCCCCCTGTGACCTCCATGTGACAGTTTACAGAGTTCTTGAGTTTCTAAAGGCAGGTCCTGGAGTCCTCATGTGGGAAGCCTTACCTTACAGAAGGCCAGATATAAACTTGCTACCTTTTCCTGAAGGCTCTGCTTATGTTACAACTTCAAGGAAAAGGAGATTCTAAAATGAGAAATAGGTCCAACTTCACTATCCTCCAAATGCCAAATGGGAGACCTTAGATTGATAGTGAATTAAAAATAATAAAGCAACCTATATATCTCAATGGACTAAAAAGTCTAACCACTTCATATTTAGAGTACAAAGCAAAGCATAGTTACCATGGAGAAATGAAAAATCAATCCTTCTTGGTCTTTGGAACCATGACAAATGAAATATACAGGGGATGTGTAATTTTCTCTTCAACTACTCGTGTCCTTATTATAAGAAAGCAAAGGAGAACAAAACAAGCCAAAGACACAGAAACAGTGATAAATATTTCCATTGTGCCAGAGAGTGTGCTGAGCACTGCAGTAAAAATAAGGGAATATACTTTTTTTCTCAAAGAGGCTGAATATAGCACAAGAGAAAGAAACAATATTAACTTTGATACAGGTAAATGTATTTTTAATGAGTGGTCCCAGAAAGGACATGATGTCCTGTATGTTACATTTTTTCATAGAATCTGAATAATCTCTATCTGGAGTTCTTGCAGATTGCATTTCTGCATGCTGTAGAAGTTTGGCTTAGTGACCAGCAAGATTCATCTTATTGATGATATTCTGTAGTTTTATGATAATGATATCCAGAAAATGAGATTGAAATGCATTAATATTTGTAACAAAAACCAGTTTAAATTAATTCTTTGATTATGCTTCTTAATTTCAAAGATCCACTCCCATTTTACTTTCTTTAAGTGTTTTTTCACACACATTGCATACTTATTATATTATTTGGCTCACAGAATAGAACTCATTATCACTTAAATTATTTCAGTAAATATTTCAATATCATGAACAAACAAATATCTAGGAATTAATAATAACACGACTTTGCTGAGGAACTTACATGTGACTTTTGCCTACGTGAAAATGAACAGAGAAACCTTTCACTAAAACAATCTCCGGCACAGTCTGCAACTTTCAATCCTTCATGAGGAAACTTTCTCTGATGGTTTAAATGCATGCTGACTTGGGTGACACAAACAAAGATGAGTAAAGCAATTTTAGCAGTGCAGGTGTAGGCGTCAGCTTCTGATCAGTAGCTGGGGTAGCAAGTAGGCATAGCTTTTGGAAATTTTTCTGTTCTGTGATCAGCATTTGTAATTTCACCCTATAGTTTCAAGGGACATTCACAGAAAGTCAAAGAAGAAACTTTAGAGACAAAAATAAATGAAATAGCATGTGCTCAAACCAACAATATGTGTTTTTTGGGTGCAGAGAGTGAAATGCCCACTAAGCATTGGAATCTGCTGATGGTTTTAATTTAATGTAGTCACATTTGTATCCCAGAGCTAAGACAAAGTTTCTTATTAAAATACAGTAATATAATGTAATTCCACAAATATTTCTGGGTACTTAGTATTTTTCTTATTCTGTAGTGAGCTTATAAAGATGAATGACAAGAATGCCTCCCTTTAAATAGTTTTCAGTTAAGAATGCAGTAGAACACAAACATAATTGCACATACAACATACGGGTATATATGTGTGTATTTCCAGGGCAAAGCATAGAAAATCTGAATAATAAAGTAGAAATTTTAAAACAGGGGACGGCATGCAGATGGAGACTCACATGGAATACATAAAACTCTGTATTGTAGAGGATATGCACAACTACTCTCCCTTTCTTGAAAAATTCTTTCTGATTTTTTTTAGGCAGCAGAACAACTTACCGACTACAGCTTTTAGACTCCTTTCCCAGTCATGTTACTTCTACACACAATCTAAATATTTGGAGCACTTTAGGGATGAATTTTAACACTCCTTTTCTTCACTACTCATCCTTGGTTTTAACTGGTGTCCTTATTCTGATGATTATTGAATTTTTACAACCATGCCTTCTGTTAGATCTAACCTCCTGTTAGATCTAACCTTCTGTTTGATCTAGGTTGATATATTCTACTAGAAGTCTTCATGTGGTTATTTTGTTGGAATCCCAAGTATTATGGTTTAGATCTGAGATGTGTGCCCCAAAACTCAGATGTTCAAGCAGATGATTTATCCTTCAGGCTATGTTCACCAGTGGTGTCATCCCTGGATGAGTCATATCTGAATGTGCAGCCAGGCGGTGGGACCTGTTTATAGGAGGGATCACTGGGAGCATGACTGGAAGTGATCTGGTCCCTATCTCATCCTCTCTGCTTCCTGGCTGCCGTGTGTGGAGAAGATTTCCTCTGTTGTATCGTCCTACCAGGCCATTTTGCCTGGAACCTTGAAGCAAAATCAGCCTCTCTCCTTTCAAATTGTGGGTTTGAACATTTCTTCCAGTGAAGGGGAAGTGACCAATCCAATAGGTAAACATAACAATTTGAGACTATTTGTTTAACCCTATCATTCACCCAATTTTGATTTTGTCACTGCTCAGCAGAGTGTCCGAGTCCAGCAGTGGAGTCCCAACTTTCTCTGTAAGCTCTGAGCTCCTTACCAAAGCTTTCAGTCCTACTTCTCATGACCCCTCCTCCCTACATCACATTTCAGTCATTTTGCCTTCTCTCCCACTCAGGAAGATAACTATTTTCTGTCTAGGGTTTTTGCTTATTCTGTCTTCCTGAGTTATTCTTTCCCTGCTTCTTAGTTTAACTAGTCATTTTTATTTCAAAATACTATTTCATTAGTTATTGCTATTTATCTATTTAAAACTACCTCTACTATTCTTTGTTACACTAAACTATTATTTTCCTTTTGAATTCTACTTCCAAGATTTCTTTATGTATTATAATACATATTACCTATCTAATTCCCCACCACATACATTTAATAAAGAAAACTTGTTTATATATGCATATATAATTTATGTGAACAATAATATGATATGTATTATATTGAGGGCAAGGAAAATAAATTGATTAAAAGAAAATAATGGAAATGAGTTTATAATAGAAGAATTCAAAGTCTATCATATCAAACTACCACATTTCATAGTAACAATTTTGCAAATGATTATTGAATTTGATAAAGTTTTTGACTAATTATACTCTAAAAAATCATATAATATTCTATTGAATTTTTATCTCCTGGTTAGGTCTTTCTATTAATGTAGAAATGACTTCTATATAACATTTTTATTTACATAGCAAAATTTTTTAATAGTATAATGAATAAGGTGGAGTGATAGCTTTCCACTGTATTTTAGGCAGGTAAATTCATGGTTATTTGAGCAGTTCTCAAAAAAAATGAGTACTGATTAATGAAATTTTGTCAGTTTAAGGAATTTGCTCTAGGGTTACTTTGCAAGTTTGTAGTTTGCCTTATTCTATTTAACTTTATAGAAAACCAGAGTTACACACACACACACACACACACACACACACACACACACACAGCACTACAGTAACAATTAGATCACTGTTACACAGCAAGGATTTTCAAATATTACATGACAGTATCATAATAATATGTCAAAATAAGCTAGAGTAATGAACTTAAAGCTAGGCAAATAAGGCTCATTAAGAATAATCTGGTATCTATGTGTTCAGTTTAAAAACATAGGTGTTAGATGCGTGGGATGGTTCTCATCAATTTGAGGGATAGCAGACAGGGCATTTCAGTGATACTGAAGCTTAACTAGAAGCTGTCATCTTCTAATTGCAAAGATAAAAATGGAAGTTGGAAAAGGAATTCTATTAATGGAAAGATATTGTTCAAAAGGAGAGACAAAAGATCTGAAATGTATATTCATAGTTCTTCAAGGCTAGGAAAAATGTTTTGGATATGACATTAGCAATTAAAAGCATATACAGAAAGTAAAAAATGCCTTGAAACTCTTATTTAAGCCCATGGTACATAAAATTGTAAATCAGAAGATTGAGTAGCTGCATTACATGAAGAGAAAATTTGGATTGATTACTTACAATCTTCAAAAGAAAAATTTCATGATTTTATTTATAGATAAAAGTAATATTAAAATGCTAAACAAAGAAATAAATATATTAATTAATTAATTTGTTTTAAATCTTCCATAGAGAATGGTATCTTGTAATGATGTTATTTATTATATATTTAAATACTATGTAGTAAAGAAGGCAACTTATATGCAATATGTCATGTAACTCACACAGAATAACTTGCAAAAGTAGATGTAATTGCCTTGTTATGTATTAGCAAATTGAGAGGCAAAGTAATTCAATAATTTTTCCCAAAGTTCCAAGTATAAATATAGCACTGAAATTAGTATGAAATTTGAGCTTTTATCAGTTTAAATTCTTTATAATATGTTACTTTTTGTAGTTTATTTATAATTTATTTTACAAAGGTGGTGAATTATTGTGATGCATATATTTAAATTAAAAGGAAGATGTTTAAAAATTATTGTTATGTTCAAAATCTGGATATATAATAGTAGAAAATACAAATGCCAATAGTTTCTGAAAAAAAATGTTTCTTTGAAAAAAATTTATATTTACTGATCTCAATCTCATACATTGTCTTGTAGTGACCACAATAATATATTGGGGGAAGTAAGTATGGCCTTTAATATTGCTGAAAATAATTTCAAGTTTAGATTCCATGCCACAATCAGAAAGTTATGTGATAAAGCTATACAAGAAATTAACAATGAACATTTGTGTTATTAACAGTTTATCTTTGTGTTAAACTTTCCTTACTATATTCTCATAAAATGCCTTTTCATTTTACATGTAAGAAACAGAAAATCTAAAAATTGACATGATACATTTGAGGCAGCAGAGGAAACAAGTGGAAGGATTTAAAAAATCACAATTTAGCCCCCTACTCAAAATTTTATGATATTGATTGCATAGACTCAGAATAACAAAAGCTGTGAGTGCATATTACATAAATTGCTGCACATCAGAAGCAATTTTATTGACAAGAATTTATCATTTACAGCTTAGACGCTGAGATGTGTTGTTTAAATATCACATGACTTTTCTTATATGAGAAATCCAAAATATAAAAAGAACAAAATAAAAAAGTAGATCATAGGAAACAGAGAGGTAGATGTTTCACAAAAGGAAAGGAGTGGAATAGTAGGGGAGGGAGGAAAGTGGCATGGGATCAGTAAGATGTGAATTGTGACCAACTGTCTATGGGGAATATAATCATTACATATTACAAAGATGCACTAATGAAAAATAAAAGTTTTTTAAAGTGATAATTTGATTATTGCCCTTTCTAGTTGAACATTCTTAAATCTCTATGTGAAGTCAGGGTGAAAATCTGCATCACATTCAAGACCATCTTTACTTCATTTTTTTAAAACTTTCCAGTAACTACACAGTAGTAGGAGAAATAGAACATTAACCATATCCTCTACTTGAAAGAAATTCTGTACTGTCCTTTTGTACAGATCATTTAGTTAGTGATATACTGAGCTAATTCAACTATCAAGGTTGTAGTGTAAAGAATATTGCTTGTGGAAAAATGGTTTAAAACTCTAAGAGCATTAATGTATTCTTATAGACTACATATTCTATTAAATATAATTTCTTTTAACTAGCATTGAGTGGAAGTAACAATCTAGTTGTTGCAAATCAATAATGTTGACAATATTAATAACAATCTTTTCAGTGATCCAGGGAATCTCTTTGCTGAGATTAACAAAAGGACTTTGACAGAACCTTTGATTTATGGTGTCATGATAGAGAATATATTTAGATTTAAAATAAACTTTATATTATATAAACAGCTAATATGCTTTAGGTTAATATTTGCTAACTTCTTTTTTAACTAGTTCTGTAGAATGAACCTAGCTCAGAGTTGCTATGCCATTTGTTTAAGGTATTGATTAGTCAGTTGTGAAGTTATACTTTCTAGTCATGGGTAAATTAAAGAATACAAGAATTATAATCTTGTTTCTCAAAACCAGTCTTGTAAATTTAATTATAAAATATTCATGGTATTGAATATGACTTGGAGACAGAAGTATTAGAAAGAAAGAGAAATATCTTCCCAGATTGTATTTAAGTTTTAATGTGAATGTATATGTGCAAAGTATGCAGGTGTATAACTTCATTTATTTAACTATTATATACCGACTTATCATGCCATTGTTCAGTCTGAATTCATTTTCTGTATTTCCTTGTTTCATTTTTATATTCTGTCATTGACAAAAGTGTTATGTAAAAATTTATTTCATGTAAAGAATAGAATCCATCCAAAATAATTGAATTATTTTATTTTTAAAAAAACCATGATGTCCCTTTAGACTCCTATGTCAAAAATCATACTCAAAATGATGTGTAGTATTATTCAATAATGTTGAAAATGGTAATAAGTCGAAGTTTACATAAGTAAGTGACACATAGCAAAAGAGCATTGACATCCTTATTGGATATGGCAAAGGAAAGACTGATTGTTGAATGTTACTATTTTGGTGAAATATCATTAAAACACATGCTGCCAAGGAAACAAAGAAACAAACTAAAGCCTGCCAGCATGCTTCCAGAAAGACTAGCTAACAAAATATGACACCAACTGAGCAAAATGCTCCTCGCTAAGCTAATAGCCCACAGAATGGTGGTAGGATGCAATCTGACCGTGGGGTTGAGATTTTCACAGATGCCACTGTACATGGCAGTTCTTCCACCCTTTCACAGTGAATAAAAGGTGAGCCCTGCAATGAAATGAAGAGCTGTATCATCACTGAAACTCATTTTAAGTAAATAGTATGTGTGATTCATGATGGAATTAAAGCAGATTTAGGAATCACACCATTAGATCAAATCCATGAACAGCAGGACTGGTACAAGTCAAGGCCTGTCATTAACAACACAAGGCTCCACAAGTCCTGAGCCAAGCGAATATCTGCAGTGGGTTTGGTACTGCTGTGGTCACATAAACTCAGCATAAAAATGAATTATAAAGTGTTGCTAAATATGTGCTTTATATAAAACTGAGAACAACTGAAATCACAGTTAGAAAATGAAATTCTATAAGGTCATGCTGGAGCATAATTTCAAGCTGCAGGCATAGCCCATGACTGCTGGGAAACCATAGCAACAGACAGACCAAGCCGGCATGTGAGTAATCTGGGATGGGGTGGTCCTTGTAAAGGGAGGAAGCTGAGCTGTTAGCAGGACCGAGCCTGTAAGCATAGAACGAGCACACACCATCACTTTTGTGGGAGGGAGAATGAAATCTCGTTAGTCACAGTATTCTAGTGGATGTCAGCCCCAGCAACGCCATCATTAAACAAACATTATATAGGAGCCTGTCATAACTGTAGAATCCATCTACTGGAACTATGCATAATGAAATTATTTTTGTAATTCAGTAATTTATTTTTATTGGAAACCATTTGAGGAAAATATTACTCTATATAAAAAATAATACACCATACTAGAAAAGATCTAATATGTATCATCTAATTTTAATGTCAAGTCATTTTATTGATAATCTAAATTTAGAAATTGCTGATATAGGAAATGCTGATGTGGAAAATGGTAAGAAGTAATGGCTTTGTCAAATGTTTAAAATAGAGATTTAAAATATGATCAAGTGTTGCTTAATGATGAAGATATATTATAAGGCTTGTCTTTAGAATTCGTCATACATACATAACATGTGCAAACCTACATGGCATACACAGGTCAGCCACTCTACTAGACCTCTGATGAAATTAGGAAAAATGACAAAGATGAAATGCATGAAGATGCAGGTCATGTTACACAGCAATTTTAAATAAAGGTGTACATTCGTTAACCAAAAGGTTGTTATACAATGCATGAGTGTATTTACGTAACTCTTATTTTGAAAAAATAGAACATATCATTTTTCTCAGCATAAATCCTGGGAATATGAAGCTCATATAAATGTGCAAAAATGAAATAGGATTCATTTCATATTTATACAAAGGAAAATACTTTTTCTCTATTGTCTACTACAAGGAACTTCATTACAGCATTATGTAAAA
Organism: Cavia porcellus; assembly: GCF_034190915.1. NCBI lineage: Eukaryota > Metazoa > Chordata > Mammalia > Rodentia > Caviidae > Cavia > Cavia porcellus. The sequence continues at coordinate 5,090,019 of NW_026947493.1, forward strand.
TAAACCACTGACCACTAATATGATATAAGGAATTCTCTATAGTTCTTTCAATTATTACTGTCTTGAATATTTATAAACCTGGACTGTACATTTTCTTGCATGAAGTAGCTATAGATCATGAGTCATTAGCCATTTACATGGCTAAAAAGCCATGTAAATGCATTTTCAAAGAATTATGTTTAAAAAAGGAAAAATGGGCAATTAAAGCCAAATTTTAAGTGTAATTCCCAAGGTAGTGTTTTAATTGAGATATTTTTTCATGTTACCAGTGAAATACAAAGTCACATGGAAGATGAGAATATTTATGAATTAAGATTAAAAACAAGTCTGTAATTTAGTCCAAGAAGATAAAAGAAATAATATCAAATAGTTTTATGTGTTCAGAACTAGATTAGCTGAAGGTCATTTTCATAAAAATGATTCTTAGTAACTGATATTAGCAAATAATTATGAATGAAACTTTAAGCTTGACAATTTTATTTCCATAAAAACCCATAAAATATAACAAAAGAAACAAAAAGTAGGTGAAATATGCCCTGTTTAATGAAACAGAAAAAGAGTGGAAAACTCAATGCATACTTTATAATGAAAATCTGTCAACTATTCTGAAATTGAAAAGGAAAAAAAAGGGGAGAAACTTGATCTGGAGCTGACCTGCATCTCCTTAGACAATGGAAGATGAAGGGACACTGATAGGTCCCTGGTGGTGTATACAGTACTGTGTTCTTAAAGGGCACATCTAACGTGCTGTCTAACATAGAGGTCGGTGGTCATATGAGAAATTTGGGTGTTACTTCTGTTCCCCAGGTTATAAATGTAGAGCAATTAGATCTGAAGGGGAAATTCTAACAAGCATCACTTATTATCATTTAAATTAGGCTCTTAGAAAAGATATCCCAATGAAGAAAAACAAATATTGCAATTTAAAACTCCCTGAGTGAAGGAAGAAAGAGGCTTTAGCTTCTATCAACCAAATGAACATAACTGTGACAGGCCATGTGTTCTGTTTTGTTGTGATGTGTTGTGTTGTATTTTATGGAAAAGGGGTTGATTCCAAGGCCTTCATTCTGAGATACAAACCTTGCCCTTTTATTTCATTTTAAAATTTTGAGACAGATTTGTTAAATCACTAAATTCCACCTTGGGATTCCCTAGCCTCTCTCTCCTGGGATCACAGACATGTGCCACCACAGCTGGCCTGGAGGCCGTGTTTTGGAGGATAGCATACATAAACCACTTAGCGTTCTGAGGAACAGTGACGTGTTAAAATTGTGTTGTCCCCAAATGCCTTTCCTCCTCACTACCCCAACCCTTATTCAGCAAATAGCTGACATGTATATGGAAGGAACCAGCCTGGCATACATGTATTGATATGACAGAAATTCAAGGAGTGGAAATGAAAATGATTAAAGTAAAGATGAAAAAAGTAGGAATAATTTAGAATAGTTCTCTTTATTATATGCATTATGCCACACAATGTCTTTTTCATGAAGAATTCATCCAACAAAAATGACACACAAGAAAGAAAATGGAAGATAGCAGCTTCTGGTAATAGGTAAGGAACTGTAACTTAGGGAAAGCAAACGGTCACTTAGACTAATATGTCACTGGTGAGTAGAATTAGAAGTTTTGAGATCTGACATCCATATTGCAAGGAAAATGGGTCCAGAATGAATCAAGAGCAAGATTGAATCGTGCCAATCATTCATGACAACCCTTTCACTGGTTCTCAAGTTACAGTGCTGGTTTGTTTTACATATTCATCTCCTCTCTAACCAGCTCAGCTGCCTTTCTTGAAGCTGACTGGTTCTAATGATCAGTTCTTAATAATCATTCATGTCAACACCATGCTCCTTACAAAACATAAGGTTGCAATTGGTGTTTACTGTTTTCTTGGTTAGTGATATTGGTCTCAAGGTGAAGAAATGACAAAAAAAATCCTTTCCAAATAAACTGAAGGTTTATTTTCACAAAAACATGTCTTAGTCACATGGATTAAACAGTTAAATAAATTAAATTTAGTATCTAGGATAAGTATATTAAATTGAAAATAAATTGTTTATAGGTTACTAGTATCTTAAATAAAAACTGATAGCCTTTATTTACAAAAGAAACTATTGATTTTCTGTTAAATTAGTTTTAACTGTTACAGAGGACATAAAATCATATATACTTATGAGACAGCATGTGAAGTTTAAATACACTGTGCAATATGCAAACTAGCATACTACAAAAGCACTAAAAATCCTTTCTCTTTTTCACAATGTACAATTGTTGTTTCATCCCCCTGTTCTGTACCATCCTATACAGCTCCTACTCACGTCTTGTCTCATATTGTAACTCAAGTACCCACTGATCAACCTTTCCCCATCTCTCCTTTGCCCCTGCTTTCCTCAGCCACATCTCTCCTCTTTTGGTACCAGTTTATTTGGAAACTTTGACTTTTCTAATCAATGTCAAGTGATAGAGAAGAAATTCTCACAAAAGCTCCTCAATTTACTATGGGGTTGTAACTTGATAGACTTATCAGAAGCTGAAAATATCTAAAGTTAAAGATATATTTAATAACTCAGTCCATGATAAAAGCTGAAGAATTCTAAACCAATCCATTGTGAGTCTGTGTTTACTCCACATAGCTCAAAGTAGCTGCCCACAATATGCCATCCCAGTGATAATGAAAATGCTGGCTTGACACAGTGATCACTATGCCCTACTGCTTCTCTCATTCCCTGGCTGCCACCTGATGTGGGAGGGAAAGGTGTGACCCGACTTTCTTTTTCACTCTAAACTTGTGAATTGTGATCTCAAACTGGCTCAAAACACTGAGAAGGAGTTAGATGTGCAAGACTGTTCTTACCTAGATTGATAAATTTCTAGTATAGATATGTGGGTTTTGGGTCTAATGTGTATTTTAATCTGATATTTCCTCTCTTGAACACTTTAGAAGGGTTTCTAGGAAAACCCACTGGTGATATTTTCCTGAACTTGTTGAAGCTTGTGGGTGCACTTTCCTTGTATCCTTCCTTCTAATAGCTTCACTCTCTTCCTTCTTACATTTCCATTTCTCTTCAAACAATTTTCTTAGAATACTAAAACTGGTCTTTCTTCAATACATCACTTACTTTTGAACCTAGGAAAACTCTCAGGTACTTTTGCTGGGACACTTTTCAGAAGTCAAACCAATTCTAGAATAGCAGCAATTTCCTTGCTCGCTGCCCCAGATGTCAAGTAGATTATCCAATCCTTTAAAAAGTCGGTCCCAGGATAGGGAGCAGGCACTGGCCCACGCAGTCCTATCCAGCTACTGAACACTTGCTAAATTATCCTAGATAGAACTAACAGAAGCTACCACTTCACACATTATGAAAATGCAATAAATACAAGCAATCAAATGAAAATCATAGCGAGGTGTCCCAAGAAGAAACTCTTGATTATCTCTTGTAGATGTCCACACCTTTGTCTCATATCCTAAACTGTATATAATTTCTTTAAATATGACATCAAAGAGTCTACTTATTTTCAGTGTCTTTTAGTGAAAACTCAATAGTATGGGTGTGAAGAATGCATATCTCATTCAACATATAGAATATTTCAATCACCTTAAAAAGTTATTTTGTCCTTCTAAACTATCGCTATCCTCCAGTGCCAGGCATTATTGATGTGTCTCTTCATTGTGTATTAGATTTTTTGCCCAATACCATTTTTAATATTCACATACACACACAGCATGAACTCTTCTGTTTTGCTTCTTTCATTTTGCATAATTTGGAAGTTCATTTTGTTGCATTTATCAATATCTATTTATTTTGAGTAAGGGTGTCTTTTACAAATGTATCAGAAATTGTTTAACAGTTCACTTGATGGTAAAAACGATTACTGCCAGTTTGGGACTTTTATGAATAAAAATGGCACAGATATTTATGTATAAATTTTTATGTGAACAAATATTTCATGCTCTTAGGTTAACATTTTTGATCATATGAAATGTATGAATTACAATTTAAAAGTTATACTCAGTTTTTAAAGTATAAAAAATTCTCATTAGTTGTATGAGTTTAAATCAGTTTCTCACCACCACTTGATATTTTCATTCTTTTTATTTGTAATCATTTAAATAAATAAATGTGTAGTATTATACCACAGTGGCTTTAATTTACACCACTCAGTAACTTTGACTCCTGAGAATCACTCTATTTGTATATTTTCCTATACTCACATATAAAGTCTGAGGTCACTCTCAACTTTCTGTCGTGATGCGTGACTGACTCAGTTGGGGTGAGGACATGAGACAGATTCACAAGACACAGCACTTCAGTCCTATGACTTAGAAAATAAACGTTAAAAGCTTAAATGAATTCAGGTTGTAAAAGAAGGAAAAATGGAAGGTGTTTAAATGGCATGAAAATAAGAAAAGAAATAAAACAATATTAATGCAGTAAAGAAAAGGAAAGAATGTCAGAATGAGTCTGTCTGAATATTAAGTTAAGGAAGACGCTCAGGAATGGTATACTTAAAAAATTCTATAAAGTGGGGTAAAAGGGAGAAAATAATAGATTGTAGAAAGAGGAATTTCTTTGAAGAAGTAGCTCAAAAAGTAACATTAAATTCACAAATACTTTTTTTTCCAGCATTTGTAAGCTAAACTTTTTTCTTTAAATTTCTTCTGCTTTTCATGTATATTTCTATGAAGATTAAAGGAGTTAACACAGCATGTGGTGGGCACTATGAAATTGTCTATTGTCATAATTGTTTAAAAAAATGTAAAGACTTCCTAAACATGTAATAAGTGGAGATCAGTTTAAAGATTGTTAAGGAAATAGCAAGTTTTCCTCGAGTCTGACAAGCAATTTCCTAATGATCTAGGACAGCTGGGAACTCGAGATGGAAGAGCAGAAATGTGATAAAGGGATGTAAAGGGACAGAAATCAAGAGTGTCGAAAAGAGGTTCAGAGATTTGAACAACAGGAAGCGTAAGGACTGCTGTAAGGAAATAGAGAATGTGGAAATCTAGAGGTTGTTTTCAACGAAGAATTTAAGACATGGACATATTGAAAGTTAGAACAATTGTCAAGTACACAGAATTGTTGCTAGACCTGGGATATCTGAAGGGATTGTAACATTCAACATAAATTCAATGAAAACCTAAAATTACAGTGTACTCCACAAAGCTGTGATTCAGAGGTCGAGACTTCAGTCATTCGCAGTTTTCCTTAGAACTTAGCTAATAATTGTCTGAGGAAACCCTCGCAATTTCATAGACACCGCAATTATTTTTAGCAATTGCTTTTTAGGAGGAAGTTTCCAAGTGGCCAATCCGAGAGTGTTGCTGAGTCCTCCTTGCTGCTAATTGGCTGCTGCCCTGTAACCATCTCTGGCAGTTGCACTAGTTTCCCCACATCATAACAGGTTGCTGTATCTCGCTGTAGCTGACGCCAGTGATCTTAGCTTTGTTCTTCGTAAAGCCCTAAGAGCCCTAAATGATGCCAAAATGTTCCTCACCATCTAAAGCTTTATTAATACAGTATTTTATTAAATTAAGTTACATAGTTGTGTGTGGGGGGTCATAGCATCTTTAGAGTTTAAACTATTAAAATAGAACTGTATAGAACTTTCCTGACCATATTTGAAGTTCACTGTTTTTCACAATTTGCAATTGCTCTAGGAATGTAGCCCCTTTGAATTTCAGATGTCCACTGTATATTGTAGAGCTTACAGAACCTAATACTTTTAAAGTACATGATGTATACAGGCACACATACTCTCCTAGTCACATGCAAACAGACTTTGTGTTTGAGGATATTTATTTTTCTAAATTGGCATGAAGACAACATTTTAAAAAATGTAAGATCGACTTACAGCTTACAATTCTGTAAGCAAATACATTAATGACTGTTCCCTCAATCCTTTATTCTAATTAATATGACAGTGATTTATGAATGCCATTTTTCCTATTAAAACAATGAAATGAATATTTTCCATGTTTTCTTATAAAATAAAAATATAAAGTATATCCATGCCCATGACCAATAGGCTCTAACCAACATATTTTTAAAAATTAGCTTGTTAATTTTCTCCTCATTTATAAGCAGTGATGAGTTTTTATAGTTTTAATTCTTCCAGTAGTTCTCTGGTTTAATGTTCATATACACATATTTGGGGTGTACTTACAGATAATAAATCCTCATCACTGTCAACTTATTCCCATTCTAGCTTTCTAATAATCACCTCTATGCTCTCTTAGACTCTGCTTAAGAAATAGATGCTACATTTTTGTCCACTGTAGGCAAATATCAGAATATCGAAGATGTCTCTAATTTTACTATACAGAATATTGTTTCCAGCTGCATTGGTCACCTACTTTCTTCATTAGTGCAGAACAATAAACTTGAAGATACGTTCACCTCAATGACTTCCAGTTTTTTCAAAAGATTACTTCAAAGCTTCAAAGTGTAATTGTTTTTTAGGAAGTAGTGAACACTCATATGTTACCATGGTGTTGACAATTTCAAATCAATATGAATATGCTTTTACTATTCATGCAGGAATACACAGGAAAGAAGCATTATGCTTCCACATCAGTAACAATTCTGAGATGAATCTTCACTCTGGAAGATTAATTTCATGTGATGAGCAGCCTGCTTTGAATTGGAATATGAATCAACTGATTACTAGGTTCTATTGATGCAGGATATTTTATGGAAACTTCCCCTCCATGAACTTTGATCATAAATTACCAAAGTGAAAATGAAAAAGATATCCATTTTATATCACTAGCAAAAAAATTATGAATCTTTCTTATCATTTAAGAAAATTTTAGCTAAATGTTTCAAAATTTCTTCTGGAAATATATTGATTTTACTCTGTAAAGTAACAAAAAACAGTCCAGGTAAGAAAGTATCTTACAATTTTGGCTCTACTGTATGATGATCATTGTTTAAAGCCTTGCACAAAGGTATTTAATATTTCCTTCTTTAAAAAGGGTTGTAATGTGAATTCAGTGAAATGGCTATTGTTGAAAGATCCTCATCTAATTAAACACAAGCAAATGTGTCTTAATTCATGCCCCTAACAGAAGTAATCCTTTTATATCATGGCCAAATTCAATGCTCCCAAAGGATTTAAATAATTGAGAAAGGTGCTTAATCAAAAGCAGCTCATTATTCCAATTCACTTCCTGTTAAACATGAATGATGCTTCATTTCCAATGTTGTGTGCTCTCATGGTGACACTTTAATTATTCACTCATTTGGAGATCAACCAATAAATATTGAATAAGTACTATACAGACAGCCCTGCTCAAAAATTAATGCTATAAAAAACTGCTAGTCGTCAAGTAACACAAAGTTGAATAGGAAAGAAAAGGCATATATGGCATTAATTGTAGGAAAACATGGTCAATGTCAAATTGAGATGATCTTTCAAAAAATTAAAACATTATTTTCATGTCTATCTTCTCTCCATAATTCTCACCACAATACTGTTTGACACTTTAATTCTGAAACTTTATTTGACTTGTCCTATGACAATGTCAGACATGTAACCATGATGGAGTGTTGGTGGTGGCAATGGTAACACTATTAGTTATTGGTTTGGGGTCATTCTCTGTCAGCCACTCTTCTATGTAACTGATTTGTATTAATGCAGTAAATCCTCATAACATTTCTATTATAGTCACAAGGTAAAGACAGGGAACCTGAAAGACATAGGAAATCAGTCCATATTCACATATCTGGTATAGATAAAGTCAAAAAGCAAATCTAGGTTGTTTCCAGAGGTCATTTCATCAACTGCTACACAGTATTATTTCTTAAGTCGTGATTACATCTGCACCATAGCAGAATATTCATACAAAATTCTTCCCCTGTATTAAGGATTTGATAACCTTCCTACAAACGGCAATACAATAAACACTGTAGACTTTACAGACCACAATATTTCAGAAGCAAATATTCCACTATACTGCAGTGAGACAAAATAGACATAGACACTGTGGAAACAAAAGGGCATGGCTGTGTTCCCGAAACATCTTAGGGACCCAAATAGGCAACAGGCTGCAGCTGGTTCATGAGTGTAAGTTTCTCACCAAAGCCAGAAGTATCAGAACCAAGTATCAGAACAGGGAAGTGTTATATATACCTGAGTATGTTTACTTACTTCAAATTTTAATTTCTGTTGAGTAGATATGACAAGGTTATACAAAAACATACACTATGTTTTTTATATTCAGAGGTCCTCAAATTCTTCCTTGTAAATTTTCTCAGGAACTTCTAAGTTCTTGATTAATTACTTGCAGTGTGACCTTAGAGAAATCAAGGTTTAAAGTATTTGATAACTTTTCAATTTTTAAAATGCACTTAATACAACAATTGTCCTACATAAGTTCAGATTTCCATCCAATCTTCTGATTCCTAGACCTTCTTTATCAGGTCAACATTGACAATTAAGTTCACTTTTCCCTCAATTGGCATTATTTTCTTAAAATCATTGTATGAAACAATTTAAATACAATACAATGCACTATAGGAAGCATGCGTTTTGATGGGTTTGAACAAGTTTACAGCAGTGTAACTAGTAGCTCACACTCAACATGTAGAATATTTCCATCATTTTATAAAATTATTTTGTGCTTCTAATTGCTATACCTACCTCCAACACCAGATAATTGTTGATGTTTTCCTTCATCATATATTAGGTTTTTCTTTCTTATGTTTTTATAATGTTTGCAAATATAGTGTGAACTGTTCTGCTTTGCTTATTTCATTTTGCATAATTTTGAAGTTTATTTGTTGCAGATATCAGTATCTATTCTTTTTATTTTCAGCAAGAATCTCTTTCACAAATATATCAGAAATTGTTTAACAATTCATTTGATGGAGAAAAAAGTTGAGACTTTTATGAATAAAAATTGTATAAATGTTTATACATGAATCTTTTGTGAACATGTATTTCATTTCCTTAGATTAACATTTTTGATCATATGAAATATGTGATTTTAACTTAAAAATAGTATCTAATTTTCAAAGTATAAAATATTCTCATTAGTGGTATGAGTTTAAATTAGTTTCTCATCAGCACCTAATATTGTTGTTCTTTCTGTAACTATTTAAGTAAATGTGTTGTATTATACTCCGGTGGCTTTAATTTACAACATCCAGTAATTTGACTCTTGAGCACTGATTGTATTTATGTATTTTCTATTCACACATTTAAGTGCCTGTTTAGATATTTGTCTGCTTTTAAAATTAGAGTTTTTCAATCTCCCTTTTGAGATTCTGTGGGTTATGATGTATTCCACAGCACCTCCATAGATTTTCATTTGCACAGATTCAAATTTCTGTCTCAGAAGTTTCCTGTCTGTACAACTTGCTATAAAATTTCTTACTGTGAAATGTGCTCTGGCAATGAATTTCTTCTTTATTCTTTGAAAATACATTTTTATGTTTGAATGATATTGTTAATTGGGTATAAAATTTAGGGCTGAAATTTGTTTATATTTTGATAATTTAGAAGATCCTATGCCAGTGGTTTCCTGATGGCATAGTTTTATACCATATTTACTGTATTGCTTTCTTCTGCACGTAATGTGTTTGTTTTTCCTTTCTAGGTTCCTTCAAGATATCTTTATTTTTTAAGTGTTTGAAGAAGGTGTGTGTGTTTGGGATTGTCTGAGATTAAATCGGTAGTGCAGTATTTTTCATTATTTTTGGATAGATGCTTGGCCATTACCACTTTAAATATTTCTTCCCCTTCTTTGTTTGTTCTGGGGATTCTAATTATATGTGCAAAATACCACTTTATATTATTATTATGTTATTATATTATAATATACGATATTATATTATCTTATTATTATTATTATTGTCTTAGCTTTTTAAAGAAATACTTTGTTCTCTTCTTTTCTCTTCCATTTCTCTCTCTCCCCTTCTTCTTCTTCTTCTTCTTCTTCTTCTTCTTCTTCTTCTTCTTCTTCTTCTTCTTCTTCTTCTTCTCTTCTGTCTTCTTTTTTTCTTCAGTTTGGAGAATTTACATTGACCTTTCTACAACCGTACTTTTTCCATGTAAGTCTGTGTCATATCTGTCTATGAGTCTCTTGAGGACATTTTTAAAAAATCTTTGTCAGCATATTTTTTTAGAAGTTCAAATCAGCTCTTACTTCTTCCCTCACATGACTTAATCCATCTGCTCCTGCATATTCTGTGTCTTCTCCACCAGAATATAGTCTTTTCTGTATTAATCTTAATTATTTTAAATTTCTTGTCCAATATTTCCAAATTGGAGAAATTTCTGAATATGATATTGCCTGTTACTCTAATTTTGAAATAGCTTGTTAACTTTGCAGTTCTTTGTCTTATATTTTGTTAGCAAATTTTAGACATTGTATGTATGACACTAATGAAAGTGGTCAATTATTTTCTGGATGTGAAAACAGGCACGTATCCATATGTTTAGGATTATTTTCTCAGTTATATAAAGGACTAAACCTTTAACTATCAGGGTCAAAATACCATTGATATAATAGAGATCATTATCAAATACATGTTGCTATGACCTATCTCAGACAGCACCTTCCATATACACTAAATGGCATATTTAGCGTGTGCTCTGATTACAGTTCAATGAGTTTTGGGTCCCACATTGAGAGAAGGTATCATTAAAAACTTACGTTCTCTTTGATTCAAGAAGCTGGGCTTTAAAAATGACTCTCCATTTGCAATCTAAAAAGTACAAGACCAGCCAGTCAGATATTTACTGTGCATACATTTTATAATCCAAAGCCAGCACCATAACACTAAGATTTCCACAAACCTTGTGCTCTTTCCTGACTACCCAGAGACGTAGCTGTGTCTGAATGAAAGCTTCCCAATAGAGGAAATGACTCACTTTATTAGTCAATGGTTTGAACTGCCGCGAGTGACTTCTAGCATTCCTTGTGTACAGGTAGGTAATTTAGTGCTAATTGGTCTTTCTCATCTCCAGCTGCTATACACACTAACCCTGGATCCCATTGTTGTCATTTCCTAGTTATCAGTTGCCCAGAATGTATTCCCTTTGTTCATTTGTTCTTGTTCTGTCTGCTGGGCTTGCGTCTAACTTGAGCCAAGTGGATGAGGGCATTCATTTAGCTTCCGAATATTGACCCTCTCCCTGAATCCCATTATTGCAGAATTCCCCTTTGTATTGGTGCTGATGTGGCATCCAGAACTACTGGCAAATTATCTTCAGAGGTGCTATGGCTTTATAGTAAGAGCAAGTCTTTACATCATCATTGGGAGATTACGTTTAAAATTTGCAGAGATGAAAGGAAATGGCTAAATAGAACGCAGCTTCTGACATTAGTATTAATATATTATTAACTTAAAAATTTATCTTCTATTTAGCTATACAATATAAAAGAGAAAACAAAGGACTCTTGAGATCACAAAGGTAGTATTCCCTCCTTAGACATAGGTGCTCAATGCTCACTTATACAAAGCCACACCCCTGTTTCTGGCATTGGTAACACTCCCGGGCAAAACATTTTTTCTCTGTGTTGAACTTCTTAATTCCTTTGTTTGCCTCCTTGCTAATCAGTATGGTGCCCAGTCCCCCTAGGATTGTAAATCAAGTGATTTTCAGGTTAGACTGCTAACTGTGGAAAACCTATTCTGAACATTCTGTACATAACTGGAATTACTCATTAAATCAAAGGAAAAAAGTGAGACATGTTTTTCCTCTTGATTTTTCTGAGGCCTACTCTAAGTCATACTAGCAATGACAGGACAGGAACAAAGAGGTGATCTCAAGGAGATAACTACAGATTGGAAACCTGACTTTAAATCTCAGTTACTTCTCTAGGCATTGAGCAATGAAAGTAGGTCTACTATCCAGTTGTTGTCTTTGTTTTTGATAGTGAGTAGTTCATCTGAATGCTTCCATCATAAAATGGAGACATGGTTTTAAGCGTTCCCAAACATTTCTACAAACTCTGATATATTTTTCAAAGTCTGAGTCTTATATCTGAGTTTGCTTGGATCCTTGAGAGATGTATCTTCCTACCACATAAACCTGATCCCTTCAGACACTGGAAAGACAATTGGAAGACTAGCAGAGAAACTGATATTGAAGTGGACCTGTTTCTAAGTTCCTTTCCTAGAAGTTACTAGCTACACAATCTAGAATAAGGTGACTAACACTTGTGAGTCTCAAGTCCTCATTGTCCAATGGAAAATTCACTTACCATGTTTATTAAGGCGATGGGATATTGTAGGACAATGTGTTGTGTAATCAGTTATATAGTGTATGAAAGAAAGATTAACGTGTATTATAATAGGGCTGGGGATTTAGCTCAGTGGCATAAGCACATGCCTTGCAAGCAGGTGGTCGTGAGTTCGATCCCCGGTACTGATAAAAAAAAGTGTCATGATAGCATTTAATTTATCAAAGATTGCAACACTGGACTTTTAGGCATAACTAGACAGATCTGACTAATAATGGTGATACAGTGTACAAATTCTAGTGATTATATATTGTCCGTTATAAGACTCAGCTGGCTGTGTTTTATTATCCTTAGGTTTTCCTTTTCTTTATACATGGTCATAATCATGATGTTAAAAAGCCCCAGAATTTCTAGTTGTGACAATGAACTGTAGAGTAACCAGGAGAGAATTTCATCTCATTCTTCTTTTCTCAACAGAAGATGACAAAATTCGGTGACAATAATTTAAAGTGGTGTCACATCTCTGGTGCTAATTTTTGGAAAGTTATAGAGTATTGTGTTCCATTTGTATCAAATGTGGTGTTAAGGGATGGCAGAAATGCTAGTGTTGCTGCCAGAAAGCCACTTTTCTGCTCCGTGACAATGAGAACAGCAGCCGTGCTCCTTCTGGGAATAGCTGTGGTGATGATAAGGTGTCAATCTGAAGAGTCCAGAAAGTACTGAAGAAACAACAGTGTTACATTTTTCTTCACTTTGACTTAAACTTTCGAAGACTTTTTCTTTTCTTAACTGTTGGCCTGATTTATTCAATACTCACAGTAGATGCAACTTTTTAAAATATACTACTCCTAAGTACTTCTAATTAGATAGTTTTAACAAATAAAACATTCACATAGAGAGCAATCATTTTATGAGCCTTCACAGGGAGCAACTGTAAGATGTCTATATTTTTTGTAACCATACAGCTCATTCTTTGCTATTCTCAAGATAATTGTGTATAGGATAATAACTTCAGAGAATATTAATGTATCTGATGCCGGAGCTATTACCAAGCATAATTTGCACCTTTCATGCTACTTTGAATATTTTATTTATGTTTAAATGTCAACTATGCAACTCAAAATGGCCCTAAAAGAACACTAGCCATCTCTCTCTTTGGATGAATATATCCCCATATCTTCCCTGACAATATTAAATGCATGAGGATTTAGGTTTGAGTACATTTTATGTTTGCCGATGACTGCAGAAGAAAAATTTCCATGAATAACTTGTCCCTTTTTTAAATGTATTTCCAAAACAAAGCTATTGTACAAAAGTGAATGTAAAGTAGTGATTGAGGATTATCCCAAATAATGAAGTGATCTACATAAAAATGAGAATAATTTTTAAGTGCTCCAGAATCAGGAAAAAGAATCTAGTTAAAAAAGAAGGTTAACTTTTTGATGAACTTGAACATTGAGGTATAACAAGTGAAGCATGAGTGAGAAAATTTGATCATAAGAATATTTTTCTTTTTGAATAACCACTCTATACCTTTTCCTCCCAATTCCTTCAATAAACAATCCCTGAAACATGCATTTCCTCAGGTCTTTTAAAGTGCTTTTCCAAGGGAAATGAGTGACAGAAATAACTCAGTCTCTCCTGCTGCTAAGATAGAGACAGGCATAAGAGAGCAGGCAGCACTAAAATTAGAGCCTGCGGCGGGGGTGGTGGTGGATCACATGTGCAGGGCTGAAGCAAGGCTATCTGGGGAACAAAGAGTACCCGAGGCAAACCAGGTGAACAAGCTGTTTCCGTCCAGAGAACACCAAGCCCTTAGGCTACCATGCAGGTAGGTTGCAAGGTAGAGAGGTGCCATGCAACATCAACCTGCTGAATGTACAAATAAATGTGGCCCAGTAGTTCCTTTCCTCCCCTCAAGAAATACGGCTACAGCTGACCTTAGCTTTCTATATGTAGACTTAGTTTATTTCTCAGTCCTACCAGGGTTCTTCACCGGGGAACTTCAAGAGCTCCACTGGACATGGTAAGAGCCCATATTTCCTTACCGAACACAGCATAAGTAAGTGCCTTTCTATGAGTTTAAAGGACAACTTGAATTATTAAGGAGGCTTAATATTTAATAATTATTGCCAAAAGGATCTCCTACTAGAAGAAGTTTTCCAGCCTCATGAGGCCATAAGGAAGTGGACAAGGCTTTGGGCAAAGAAAAGTAGTTCAAGTGATTTCTCTACACCAGCAATCAGGTAAGAGGAGGATCTAGGCCTTTGGAGAACCAATAAATGTACAACCAGCAGAGAAATAGCATTAAGACAGGCTGACTGCAGCTAGTAAGTACAGGCAAAGACAATGATACCCAGGAGTACTATGGCTCTGCCTCAACTCTTGATGTGTGGGGTGTGGAGCTATGCACATTGTCCTGTCTAACTCAGGCAAGCACATAAAGCAGTGTCTCTGATCTCTGTTTCCCTTTCTGGTCTCTCTGTCACTCTGTGTGTGCGACCACAGCTGGAATGCTCAGAATAAAATCTCTGGGAAGGAGCACAAAGAATGAATAGTATCCAACACGAAACTGGAATACTTAAATAAGTCCAACTAAATTTTCACTATTAGAATAGGATTGTTGGTAATTAAGAAAACTGAAATTGCACGGAATGCTATTAAGGGACATGACAAGAGCAGAAAGGGGAGAGTTACAGGGTGGAGTACGCCTAGCAAGATCAAACATACATTTTTAATCTTTGAATTGAGATTTCTAAGGTAAGCTCATATTAGATTTTAATACTTCATTGAATGATTGTGAGAGATTTTTTAAGAGCAATATCATCATTGCGTGTGATAAACCTAGAACTTCTTTCCATATTCTTTTCATTTGCTTTCACATTTATCCTGTCGACCAGACAACTTTAGAGAATCTGGTTCATGTAAAAATTTCATTTTGGTATATTATGGGATATAGTGCTATTATTGGTGACTTAATCCATGAAGTTTTGAGGTAGTTTGTAATGCATAAATATTTTGGAATTTTTTCCCAAATAATAAAATTGTCTCCACCTCTTCGACAGAGTAGCAGCCCATCATATTGATTCTTTTTCTATTAAAATTAAGCTGAGAGCCACAACTCCACTGTGCTTAATCCCCAGCATCCACCACCTTAGCAATATATGATGTTAGACTCAAGCATTTCAGCTGGGTGGCAGCCTCAGATACATTTGTGTTCTGATTGATTTTGAAGGACCTCTGCAGTCAATTCCACAAGGAGGAGGACATCAATGCACATTCTCTCTGATTTCTAAATCCTGCTGCAGACACTGTCTTGGCCATATGCAAGCACTGTATGTAGGCAGATTATTTAGTCAATGGTATGTTTTTGCATCTGGGCTCTTGCAGGTTTTGTTGAATTCTGCCTGCCTTCATGGCATCTAAAGTTTGATTTCTTCTGCAGTTGATCCCTTGAAGGTTCTCCATGAAGTGATCATTCCTCAGTTCATCTATCCCCTCTCAAATGCCCACCTAAGTTATAAAAGTGGTTCTCCTTATTATCACATAAGAAAAGTTTGTATTTTTCTGAAATTGATTTTTTTTAGATTTGGAGGAAGGAGTCTACTGCTTTTTATAAAATAATATTTCTTATCATAGGAAAAAGAATCTTCCCCAGTATTCTACATTATCACAAGAAGTATACATATTTAAGGTTGGGACTGTTTTTAGCCATTTTACATTTTAACTTACCTTGAAAAAATAATCACTTTTGCATTACAATCTCTAGTGAATATGATATCATGTTGTTTTTTTCATTCCAAAATTAAATCACTTGTTTGATTTTCTGTCTTTTTACATTGAATAAAAGAGAGCAAAACAAGACAAACAAAAGACTGAAAACTTACAAGTAGTTTGTGTTAGTAGTGGTAACAACAAAAGAAGCGTTCTTCAATGCAATAAAATGTAACATTAGCTATTAGTTTAAGACAGAAAAATTTCATCGCATTGAAGAAAAGTCCTTTTATAATTAATTCTAAGAGTCTATTATCAGGAAGAAATCATTATGATTATATGTCTATATGATTTTTCTGTAGGGATCAGTAGATGTGATAAATTGCATTAATAGATTTCCCAAGAGAATGCCCATTCTTCATATGATGATCATACCTTAAACATAGTGGATGGTTATTTTTCTATGGTGGTTTTGAAATTCATTCGGATGTTACATGGAAGTTTACATTTTATATTGGTGGTTATTTCAAGATAGATTTTTACAGCAAGAATGGGAATTGTAGTCATCTGTAGAGACACATGTGTTCATAGCAGATATCATATTTGGTGAAAGCAAATGAGACTAATGATTCATTATTTACATAAGTCTTGTTAGCAGCTACTACTAATGAATCAGAGTTGAAATGAGAATGAAAACTTACTGTCATTAATCCATTCTTTTTATTTTTTATATTCTCATTGTCAACTTTACCACTAAATTGTGTGATGCCATTTCATGCTTTAAAAATGTCATGATGTGTAAATTTTCTATTATTAGAAAATTTTAAATAACTTTTGAACATATCTTCCCTAGTACTATTTCAGGAGGTGAATTTTTAATAAAAATTTCAACATATTCTATGGCTGTTGATTGATGTAGCTTTTCACAAAATTTGAATTAGTTCTTTGTAGCTTTCCTTACTCAGTGTACCTTTCATTGTATTTTTTCACCGCTGATAATCAGTGAAAACAACTTACATTTATTATCATAAAAACTAATCATACTATTAAATCTTATATATTTATGTCTTCCTGTTCTGACAATTTTCTTTCATACATATTTCTATATGAAATGCAATATTTTTAAAAAGTTCGTTTTATTAATGTTTTGTATATTCTTGAAGATGTTTTATACTATGACTTCATGAGAAGCATTTGGTTTATGCAGATTAGCTCAGTCTAGTGGTATATAATTCCTGTATACTCTTTTTTAAAAATTTTTATTTAAAAGGAAAAAGAGAAAAAACAAAACAAAACAAAGCAGTGTAAGGGTACAAGTAATACAGAACTACAAAAAAAAAAAAAAAACAGTAAGAAATCACCAGTTAATAGATTGCACATTATCATCTTAGAGATAGTTGCTCAAGTCACAGTATCAAAGCATACAAAGTGGACATTCAAACAGACTGCAAACAGTTGTGTTCAATGATCCAACCAAAAACATTAATATGGTCAACTATTTAACACCCCTACTAATACACTTGCAGTTGTATCATTTAGAGCACCTTTTTCCCCCTATTTTACAACAAAATTTACACATTTTGGGATTTATTACTCCTTAGTTCTTATTACTTTTTTTTGAAGAGAATAAAGTCAAATATGGCAAAACAAAGCTGTCAGTCAAAACCAAGGAAGACATAGTACATGATGTAAAAGCAAAGTACAAGGTTATCAACAATGGTTACCATAATGCCTCTTGCTTCCTTAAAAAGAATTGTCTATCTCATTAGGTATTATAAAGTTGAACAAAACAGTAGAGAACAAGACCAATAAAACTTAAATATTGTGAACATTACAGGACTTCCAAAGGAGATAATAATCTAACCAGAATGGGCATCTTAGTGAATCTTATTGCCTTCAAAGTAGTTGCCTATACCCCCAAACTTGATACTATCATACAGAACAGAACAGAGTCTAATCAGTCAAAACAAGATAGTGGAAGTAATACAGGACTTCAAATCAAGTTAATAGGAAATCAAAAAAGTTACTATTATATATCCTGCTAATTTTTAAAATTTCCCCCTTAATTAAAAAAACCATAAAAAATAACTAAATAATTTTTTTAATGAATAAGGGAGAGATTGAGATAAAAGAGGACATAACAACGTAACAATACGGGTCAAAGCATGACTGTTTCAGCAACCTAGTGCTTCACCACCAAATAACCCGACTTAATAGTAGTTACCATAGTGTCTGTCTTTTTCCTTGAAATATTTGAATACAACTTCATATACCATAGCTTCAAATATTGCCACATCAAGAAGCCCAGAATAAAGCCTTTCCAATTAATAAGTGAAAACTTTATAAGGCTTTAAGGCCACATAATGGGGAATCATGATTACCACATACTTTTATATATTTGAATCATTACTTACATTAGGGAAACTATTTGATATTCACACATGCGAGATTGATTTATTTAAATTATGAGTATGGTCTCAAGCTGCATCCATTTATTGATAAATATCTCAATGTGATCCTTCTTTATAGCTGAGTAATACTCCGTTGTATAGAAATACCACACCTTTTTTATCCATTCCTCAGTTGATGGACACCTGGGCTGTTTCCAAGATCTGGCAATTACAAATTGTGCTGCTATAACATAGGTGCACATATATCACTGTGGTATGATGCTCTCATTTCTTCTGGGAATATGCCTAGAAGTGGAATAACTAGACTAAATGGGACTTTCAATCCCAGATTTTTGAGAAATCTCCAGAATGACCTCCACAGTGGTTGTACCAGTCCACACCCCCACCAACAGTGTAGGGGAGTTCCTTTTTCCCCACAGCCTCTCCAGCATTTGTTGTTGTTGGTTTTCTTGATCCTGGCCATTCTTTCAGGAGTGAGATGGAATCTCAGTGTGGTTTTAATTTGCATTTCTCTAATGAACAATGATGATGAACATTTTTTCATGTATTTATTTGCCATTTGTATTTCTCCATCTGAGAAGTGCGTATTCATCTCAGATGCCCATTTTTGGATTGGATCTTTGAATTTTGGGGGTCTGAGTTTTTTTTTTAATTCTTTATATGTTTTAGACAAGAGTCCCTTGTCTGAGAGAGAGAGTTCACTAAAATCTTTTCCCAGTTTGTGGGTTTTCTTTTCACTATGCTGGAGATTTCTTTTGACATGCAGAAACATTTTAAGAAGAAGTGGTCCCAGTTATTGATTCTGGAAAGTATTTCCCGTGCGGTTTTAGTCCTGTTCATGAATTCTCTACCTACTCCTATGTCTCCAAGGTTTCTACCCAATTTGTCTTCCAATAGATTTAGTGTTTCTGTTTTAATATTCAGATCTTTGACCCACTTAGATTTTAATTTAGTACATGGTGATAGGCATGGGTTTAGTTTTAGTTTTCGGCAAATGGAGAGCCAGTTTTTCCAGCACCACTTATTAAAGAGACTGTCGTTCTTCCAGTGAACCTGCTTGGCTCCTTTATCAAAGATAAGGTGGTTAAGTGTATTTGTAGTTGTGGTTGTATCTTCTAATCTATTCCATTGGTCTTCGTCTCTCTTTTGATTCCAATACCATGTTGATTTTACTACTGCTGATTTGTAGTATAACTTCAAGACAGGGATTGTGATGCCTCCTGCCTTGCCTTTGCTGCTTAGAATTGCTTTTGCTATTCTTGGTCTCTTCTGTTCCAGATGAATTTTAGGAGTGATTTCGCTAGATTTATAAGGTATGTTGATGGTATTTTTATTGGGATTGCATTGAATCTGTATAACAGTTTTGGAAGAATGGCCATTTTCACAATGTTTGTTCTTGCTATCCATGAACAAGGGATGTCTTTCCATTTTCTGAGATCATCTTCAATTTCTTTTTTCAGTGTATTATAGTTTTCCCTGTATAGGTCTTTCACTTCTTTCATAAGAGTAATTCCTAAATATTTCATTTTTTTGCTTGCTAGTGTGAAGAGTGTGGTTTCTCTTATTTCCCTCTCTGTGATTTTGTTGTTAGTGTATAGGAATGCTATTGATTTCTGAGTACTGATTTTGTATCCAGCTACATCACTGAATTTGTTTATTATATCTAAGAGTCTTTCAATGGAGGTTAGGGGGTCTTCTATGTAGAGTATCATGTCATCCCCCAAATTCCATGTCATGATAATTTAACTTCTTCTTTTCCTATCTTTACCCCTTTTATATCTCTCTCTGGTCTAATTGCTCTGGCTGGTATTTCCAGTACTGTATTAAATAGGAGTATTGATAAAGGACATCCTTGTTTTGTGCCTGATTTTAAAGTAAAGGCTTTCAATTTTTGGCCATTTAGTATGATGCTGGCTGTTGGTTTGTCATAAATGGCCTTTATTATATTAAAGTAAAGACCATCTATTCCAATTTTCTGTAGAGTTTTTATCATGAATGAATGTTGGACCTTATCGAAGGCTTTTTCTGCAACTATAGAAATGATCATGTGATTCTTAATTTTGGCTTTATTGATATGGTGGATTACATTTATTGATTTACATATGTTGAACCATCCTTGCATTCCTGGGATGAATCCAACTTGGTCATGGTGTATAATCTTATTGATGATTTGCTGCATCCTATTTGCCAATATTTTATTGAGGATTTTTGCACCTGTGTTCATTAGGGAGATCAGTCTATAGTTCTCTTTTATAGTTGGGTCTTTCTCAGGTTTTGGTACTAGAGTAATATTTGCTTCCAGGAATGACTTAGGAAGGATTGCTTCCCTTTCAATTTCATTGAAGGGTTGAGGAGTGTTGGCATTAGGTCTTCTTGTATTTCTTGTAGAATTCTGCAGTGAAACCGTCTGGGCCTGGGCTGTTCTTTGTAGGTAAGGACTTAATTACATTTTCAATTTCATTAACAGAGGTTGGGTTATTCAGCAGTTTTACATCCTCTTGATCAAGCTTTGGTTATTCATATGTTTCTAAGAATCTGTCTGTTTCTTCTGTGTTATCAAACCTTTGGGAGAGTAGACGTTTTCGAAATAGGTGTTGATGATCTTCTGTATTTCTGTAGAGTCTGTAGTGATTTCACCTTTTTCATTTCTTATTGCATGAATTTGAGCTTTTTCTTCCCTTTTTAAAATAAGGTTGGCTAGGGGCTTATCGATTTTATTTATTCTTTCAAAGAACCAACTCTTTGATTCGTTGATTTTTTGGATTGTTTTCTTAGTCTCTATGGCATTGATTTTTGCTCCGATTTTTATAATTTGCTCCCTTCTTCAGGCTTTGTCCTTGACTTGCTTTTCTTTTTCTAGCTGTTTGAGGTGTAGCATCAGGTTATTTATATGTATTTGTTCTGTTTTCCTGATGTGGGAACTCAGTGCAATAAATTTTCCTCTGAGGACGGCTTTCATTGCATCCCCCAAATTCCAGTAAGTTGTATCTGCATTTTCATTTTCTTGTAAGTATTTTTTAATTTCTTCTGTGACCCACTGATTACTCAAGAGTGTGTTATTCAGTTTCCATGTGTTTGCAGGATTTTTGCAGTATTTTTTATCATTAATTTCTAATTTCAGAGCGCTATGATCCGATAACATGCAAGGGATGATTTCAACTCTTTTGCATTTGTTTAAATATGTTCTGTGCGCTAATATATGGTCTATTTTAGAGAATGATCCATGTACTGCTGAGAAGAATGTGTATTCTGATGTTGTTGGACGGAACATTCTGTATATATCTATTCAATCCATTTGTTCGCAGGTGTGATTCAGTTCTGTTGTTTCTTTGCTCGTTTACTGTGTGGTTGATCTGTCCCTTGTTGTCAATGGCATATTGAGGCCTCTTGTTACAATTGTGTTACTGATAATTTGAGTTTTCATTTCTGTTAATAGTCGTTTTATATAAATGAGTGCTCTGGAGTTTGGTGCATATAAATTTAAGATGGTTATCTGTTCCTCTTGGAGTTTTCCCCTAACGAGTATGTAGTGACCTTCTTTGTCCTTTATGGTCATGGTTGGTTTAAAGTTCACATTGTCTGCAAACAGAATGGCTACTACTGCTTTTTTTTTTTTTTTATTCCTGCTGCATGAAGTATTGTTTTCCATCCTTTGACTTTCAGTCTGTGAGTATCCTTCTGGGTTAGATGGGTTTCCTATAAACAGCATATGGTTGAATTTTGTTTCTTGATCCATTCTGCTAGTCTCTTTCTTTTGATTGGTGCATTGAGACCATTTACATTAATGGTTATAAATGTTAAATGCTGGTTTATTTTTGACATGTTATTTCTCTGCTGTTGCATCTTTATCTTTCTGTTCTGTTTAATTATCTGCTTTGCTTAGTGGTTTTTTCCTTTGTGTATCTAAACCGTCTTTCAATATTTTTTGCAGGGTTAGCTTGGTGTTCATGAAGTTCTTCAGCTGTTCTTTGTCATGGAAGTATCATATTTCACCATCAATTTTGAATGATAGTTTTGCAGGATACATCAGTCTAGGTTGGAAATCATTTTGCTTTAGTATCTGGAATACTTCACTCCATGCTCTTCTTGACTTTATTTTTTGTGCTGAGAAGTCTGCTGTGATTCTGATAGGGTTTACTTTATAAGTGATCTGCCTTTTCTCTCTGACAGCTTTTAATAATCTATTCTTGTGTTGGATTTCTGGGATGGTGATTATTATATGTCTGGGTTTAGTTTTATTTTGGTTATGACTATTTGGAGTTCTACATGCTTCACTGATCCTGATGTTGGTTTCTGATCTCATGTTTGGGAAATTTTCAGCTATTACTTCTCTAAATATCTTCTTGACATCCTTTATGTTGTCTCCTTCTTTTTCCTTAATGCCTATCAATCTTATGATATTTTTCTTTGCATCATCAGTTGTTGAATTATTATTTCCTGATTCCTTGTTATTTTTAAAAGAGCTTTCCTTTCCTGTTTACTAGCTGCAATCCTGTCTTCAAGGTCTGAAATTCTATCTTGACTTTCATTGAGACGGTTTTTACAACTTTCAGTGGAGTTTTTTTATTTCCTGTATATCTCTGTGCATCTGCATTATGTATTCTGTTTGTTTCTTATATTGCTCATCTAGGAATTCTATCTTTTTGTTTAGTTCCTCCAATTTTTTAACTGTGTTTTCTTTAGATATATTCAGAATCTCTTTCATTTCTTTTATCATTTTTTCTTTTACCTGGGAGATTATTTTGAGTTTGAATTCCTTTAAAGCTTCCTCGAGTTGCCTGTTCATTTCAGTAGCTATTATGTCCTATATTTGAGGTGAATGGCATATATTTTCTTCTATATACATTGCTCCTAGGATTTCTTGAGATGGCCTGGAGGTTTGAGGTTGTAATGTGGTCTTTTGTTTTGTCATTTTCCTATATTTCTGTGTTTCAAGTGTTATTTGAAAGCTTCCTCAGGGTCTGTTGGAAATCCACTTCTATGTTCCCAGCTCCTGGGACTCTGGCACCCAGTTCCCCCAAGCTACTGGGCCTGTAGAACCAGTGGCCCTCTTCTGCCTGTTTAGAACTGTGTAGTTCCAGATAAGCTGGGCTCCAGGGACACTGTGTGCCCACCTGCTTGCTGGAAGCTCCACAGTTCTCCAAGTGCAGCCACAATGGGGAGGCGGATGTAGATGCCTCAAACCCACTTATCCACTTCACTGTACCTGGAAGCCTGGAGGGTCCTGAACAGTCTGGGCTTGGGGCAGAGTGCACTGAGCAGTTACCGCAGGCCACGGGGCCTCTGGAACCTCTGATGCTCGCCTGCTTGCTGAGATATCCACAGTCCTCCAGACACACAGGGAGGCGGATGCAGGCACCCCAGATCCACCCAGCCCTTCCTCTGCACCCAGATGGTGCGGTGCAGGAGTCCCAAATAGGCTGGGCTCCAGGGACAGTGTGCGCCTGCCTGCTTGCTGGAAACTCCACAGTTCTCCAAGCGCAGCCGGAATCTCCTGTATACTCTTAATCA
Source organism: Cavia porcellus (assembly GCF_034190915.1). Lineage (NCBI taxonomy): Eukaryota > Metazoa > Chordata > Mammalia > Rodentia > Caviidae > Cavia > Cavia porcellus. The sequence goes on from NW_026947493.1 coordinate 5,113,851, forward strand.
GCCATATAACAAGAAAGTCTTGTAATTCTATCAGTTTTATTTCATGTACAGTTTGGTGCTATAAGATTCATATTATGCTTTCATATTATTTCACTAAGTTGAAAATTTACAAAAAATTTTTGATGATCACTTCAAATTTAGCAATGGTTTATTTAAAGGCCATATTTTACATTATTGTACAACTTATTTTATTTTTTATATTTACTCACTATATTTTAAATTGTATTTCTAATGTGAATTAATCTTTAGCATATTTTGTTTAATTGTGTATTTCTTAAACTACATATACTTGGGCTGAAAATTTTTATTTTCTCAGTAACACTCCTTTAAACATAAAGCTGATTTGGTTCTGTCTATACAATCTTCATGAGCCTTTTTTCTTTTCTTTTCTTCTTTGACATCTTTAAGATTAAATTTCACATCCAATTTCTTTTCCACCACTTGCTTAGAAATAATACTCTAACTTATTGATTATATCCTAGAAAAACACATGTACCTTATTGAGTGCTAAATTAATCTTTTTCCTTCTCTAGAAAGAATATGTCTATTTTTAACACCCTGTCCCAAATTATATATTTATATTGTCTGATATTTACATCTATCTTGTTCTTATTATTTATTTTCAGTGTAAGATATTTTAAGTAAAATAGAATTAAAGAATGTAAGAGAGAGGTAACTACAGGATGGGATGGAATGGGCTATACAAACCCACTCTAATTGCAAATTTCACAGGGTTCTCAAAGCCATCTTCAGGCTTAATAACTTGGTGGAAGGACTCACAGAATTCGGTGAAAATGGTTATATCTTGGTTACAATGTACTGCAGGTAAAGAGAACAGATTGTCATCTGAGGAATAAAGTACATGAGTTAACATTCAGAGGTGTTCCAATTGTGGTGCTTCTAGATGTTCCCTCCCCAGGGTTGTAAGCCAGAATACTCTCTTTTGGTAATGACTCGTGCTGCTACACAGGGAAGCTCTTGCTGTCCAATTTTTCTGAGGACTAGTTACTCAAGTCTACTTGCCCTGGTGAGTCTCCAGGTTTCACAGTTTGATGTGATGCGAGGCGATGGGTTTAAATTTTACATTTCATCATGTGGCTCAAAATTCTCACCACATCACATTGTCAAAAGCCCTATCATACATGACATTCCTAGGACACACAGAGAGATTATCTACTGGCAGGCAAGAACTAAAGCTACACCTCTTCTGGGAAAGTAAAATGTGGTCTATTTTGTCAGGTTATCAGAAATTTCTAATACAATTAAAGTGGAAACTCAGGGAAAAACATGCCTTATTGTTTCTGTATAACCTCAACCATAAATGCAAATCCTCTTCTTTTCCTTCTTTTCATGCCTGACAGTAAGACTCCATAATTTCTGAATATTCTAAAGATCAAAAACAACTTATTAGATATGAAATCTTAAACAGTGGTGACAGAATTTTGGTCCTTCTGAATCTTAGAAAGTGGTGACAAAAATCATTGTGTTTGATGCTTGTAATATTAAAATCGTGAAATACAATAAAAGAAGAAGAATATCTAATTTATAATAATATGCTCCAAGAAGACTCATAGCGAGGGTGTTTGTATTTATCTTTAAAGACACATAATTCCCAATGAAGTTTAAAATTCAAATAATCAATAATTTTAGAGTAATTACATCTTGAATACTATATACATATGTATCCTAAACTTACTCACTGTAGATCTGAAAATCAAATTTAAATTGACATGTTATGTTTTATCTGGAAACTCGGGATTCAAGCATTTTTTTCCAACCCACTGTGTTATGGCTTGTGTCTGGTTCTCCACAGGTGGGGGTTTTTCAGGGGTGGCTGGATGCAGAGTGCATGACTAATTCATAGAGCAATGCTGGGAATAAGGGTGTGTGATTACGAAAGGTCTCCACTGACTAATTTGGCACAGACCTAATCCTGGTAGCCCAGAGTATAAAAAGGGCAGAAAGATGCTGCTAAGGTCTCTCCCTGCCTTGCCATTTTTGCTGTCATCTGCTCCATGAACTGATCCCTCTACCATGCCACCCTGCCTTGGAGCCAGCTGGTTATGGATTGAAACCTCTACAAACTGTGAGCTAAATAAACCTTTCCTCTTTTAACTTTGGGTGTTGGCTATTTTATCTCAGCAATGAAAAATGTTAACTAAAATGTGGTAGTACTATGAACCAAGAAAAGATGTGATCATTAAAATTTGGTCTTGTGTAAAACGTTCTTGAAATCAAACAATGTGCTGAAGTAACTACATCCCTTTACTGGGTGTTGTTATTCTTTATCATCACAAAAACAGCACATTGATTACAGAGGTGATTACTCCCTCAGGAAGTTAGATCATCTTTTAGCTGGACTAATTTCAGCATTGGCTCATGCTTTCCACTCTGATTTTTCAATGCCTAGATAAATAAGAAAATATCAGTTTACGAAGAGTTTAAAAAAACTGTTAAGTTTAAATATCTTACAATCATTCTTATTTTTACTGTTCTCGTCTAAAAGTATTCAAAGAAATGAAGCTTTAAATGGTTTAAGTGATGATATAGGGCCTCAATAACACAATATCCATGGCTGTTACATAAACTCTAGGCACATGGTTTGACTTAAAATAATGCGTACTTTATCCTAGATTCTTTAAAAACATTGCTGTTTGGATAATCACATAGTGAAAACTTAGTATGCTTAAGTCCTATTAGATGAATTGATAGGCAGAAACCAAAAATGTGATACACTTTCTGATAGTTGCAGTTAGCATCAAAAATAGTTGTAAATAATAATAATGCCCCAAACTGACTTATACATTTATGAATTGTCATATGCTTAGCTACTTTTTTAACCTTAAAATGGCACTATTGATCAAATAAGTCTTTTACTATGTGTGATGAGAAAGAAAATGTAAAGAATTAAAAAAGTATAGTAATGCATTTTTCTTAACAAGAATTAATGGGAGTGCCTATTAACTCTCCAATTCTTTAACTAATCCAATTATTGAAAGCCTTGCATTATTCTAAGATATAGTGTCTAGTATGTCTCAAGAGATTTGTGGAAGTCAGGGAAAACTAGAATAAAACATAAATTAATCATCCTTTGTCTTTAAAAAAGATGCAGACAAAGGGCTAGTTAAAATGGTATTCATAAATGCCTCACTTGAAAAATGCCACTTTCCATTATTTTCTACCTTTATACTCATATTGGCCTATCCAACCCTTCCTGTATTCATTATTGGAATTATACACTGAATTCTTAATGAAAACACCATGCAGAACATTACCCTATGTTACAAAACAAACACGGTAGGTTCTTTCATTGAGTTATAAACTAGTGGAGGAAAATAGATGAGAAAATTATTGGGAGAAAGTGTACAAAATAGTAAAACCAGAAAAGCTTAGTGAGAACAGAGGACAATTTTCCTTAGAGTGCCTGTGTATCAGTGAAGGGTGGTATATGAGGAAGTATTTCTAACAGGACATCCATCAGCCAAGCAAATCTAACACATTCCCACTGGAAGTTATTTTCCTTAATGTTGATGGTGTGCACTGCTAGTGTGGGCTAGGATCATGGTGAGGAAAAGGAATAAAAATTATATTATTCCAAGTCTTAGCACATACCAATATGGAAAGCCAGACCAAACTTTAAAAGTAGGCTAAAATATAGGCCATAATATACAAGACACAAGGCAATATTTTGCATGAGTGCTCTCAATTGCTCAGTGCTCAGATAAAAATATAAAAGCCTCACTTATTAATGTTCCTATTATTGGCATAGATCCAGTAGTATTTTTATTTGCTCATTTAAAATCAAAATAAAAAGTAGAAATGTTTTTCAAAGCCATCCCCAATCTATCTTTAATATTAGTTCTTATTCTTTCAAACTCTTCAAATTTGACCCAAAATATGATCTCAAATGAGAGATTCAATATGTTCACTTTTGAAAATCCTTAATATATATATATATATATATATATATATATATATATTTTTTTTAAAATTGGTTCCAGAGATTGAACTCGTGACCACTTGCTTGAAAGGCAGGCGCTTATGATGCTGAGCTAAATCTCCAGCCCTTTTAAAAATATTTTTGTTGTGCCATTTTGTGACATTGCTAACTAATTACCTTTATTTTATGTCATCAGATTTTGAGTCTGGGCTTTTCAATCAAATATCATGCATGCTAAGTGAGATTCAAACATGTTTATTCATTTTGTAATTTCTGATCTGATCTTTTAAAAATTATTTGATGAGGGGAAAAACGATTGTGGGAGAGATATTTGAAGCAAGTGTGGTTATGGATCAGGTTGCAGAGGAGTAACATAAAAATAAATTCCTGTAAAGTGAATTTTGATACTAATGAGCATTATAGCACAAGAGTAAGATAATTTGATGTTTTCTCTCTTCATGAAATTATGCTAAACTTTTTCAATTCATTTTTGTAAGATATGGAGTTTTGATTTTACAGATTAAGATTTATTTCAGCATTTTTTCATTTACCAAACTTTTTGGTACAAATAATTTGTTCACTGTTGCACTATAAGAGGTATCATTCTGGTAAATATCCTTTAAAATTTAATGATAAGCAGATCTAGAACTTCAATTCTCTATCTAGGAAAGTTGATGGAGTTCTAATATCAAGACAATCTACAACTATTGATCTACAACTGTGGTCTGCAAGATGAGAGAACAACTATTCATTGGTTACTATAGCTAGCAATACTTTCTTGACAAATCCATCAGATGAAAATAATTACCACATATGATTTACTGATAATTTGTCCACATACTAGAGTGAATGTGGTGTTGTTTCCTGTTTATTATTGTAGAAAAATCTTTTTATATGAAGAATTTTTCACTTGACTAGAAGATCAAGGATTCATTCTTACCCCTGGTCCATGTTGTGATGATGATGATAATGATGATAATTTAGTCTTTGAGTCCTTACCTTGTATCAAGTGTTCTGCAAAAACATTTTTAAATTATGGATTTATTATCACAAAGGAAATGTAATATTATTTTCCTTGCATTACATCGGATGAAACTGAGCTCCAGAATGTTTAAGTAACTCATCGAAGGTCACGTGGCTAACAAATGGCAGAATTACAGTTATATCTATTTTGAACAAGAGAGCCCATACTCTGAAATGTCATGCAAAATTGTCATCCTTTACAATTGTGAACTGCCAAGCTCTTCCGGCTAGAGAGGAAAGAAAATATCTCTTCCTGTACATAGATATTCTGAGTGAAATTAATTAAAATTAATCTTATTGTCTTGCTTATGTCTCTTCATGTTTCCTATGATTTCTGTTTCATCCTGTACTAAATGCCTTTCTTCCTTTCCTTTCCTTTCCTTTCCTTTCCTTTCCTTTCCTTTCCTTTCCTTTCCTTTCCTTTCCTTTCCTGTTTTTCTTTTCCTTTCTCTTCCCTCCCTTCTTGTCTCCTCTCCTCTTTCCCCTTTCTGTCCCTTCCTTTATCCCCACCTTCCTTCCTTGTTTCTTTCTCTCTCCCTTGTCATTTTGTCTCTTCTACCTGATATGTTTTCTATGTTTTCACTCATTCACACATGCACCACATAATTACAAGATGTGATCAAAATATAGACTGAATGTTCGGATAAAATATTTTATTACTGTAAAGGCACATTGCTAACAGCCTCCCTCAGAGTATGCTCCCTAACTTCAAATATTTATCTTGATGTTCTCGTCACTTTTTGAAGCAGCTGCTGAAGATTTCTTTCATGAGCCTCCTTAAAAGGTGTGGGGAAAATTTCAGTCATTAACTGGTGTCCAGTGCTATGCAAGGTCATTTAAAGGTCAAGATGTGACTTCATCCACCCTACTCACTGGTTTAGCACTATACAAATTCTGGCTTCTCCCCATAATCCGAATGTGTGGAATTAATTCAAGACATCAATGCAGCCATGACACCTCAACTAAAGACACTCAGGAAAGAGGACTTCCAGACCTGCTTTGGAAGGTGGCAGGTATAAGTGTTTTTAAAGAAGAGGGGTGTATTTAAAGGAGATTAATGGTACTGTGGTACATTATAATAATTTTTAATTTAAATATTTATTATATTAATGATATCTCACAAGCTTGGATCATATAGCTTGATATGTATTAATATATGAAACAACTAAGTGAAGCAAAACTACTTCGTTCAACCCCTGGTTTTTAAAATAAAGTAAATAACCCTTTGGGAACTTATAATAAAATATATTTGTTCCATATGCTTTTATCTTGTCAAAAGGATTTGAAATGGTATCATAATTAGACAAAGGCAGCTTAAGAAGAACAAAATTATATGATCTAATTGCTTTATCTTTAATAAAGTTTACAATTTCTATTTAAGTAAATTTAATATCAGTTTGGAATCCACCATTTTGATGTCTAGCCTGACTAAAATTAGAAATGAAATAACCTATACACAAAATGAATCTTCAAAATCAGAAGTAGTTGTGTAATTCCAGTACTATAGGAGGCTGAGGGAGGAGATTTATCGGTTTGAGTCCAGCATGGGTAGCTAAACAATGTAGTAAGACATTATCTTAAAATACAAAATGAAAAAAAAATTTAAAGGGCTGGAGATGTAGCTCAGGACAAAGGCTTTGTGTTCAGTCCTGGGAAATACAAGGAAATGAAAATTAGATTTAAAAAAGGATTTTCAAAGTTATGGTAGTTAGGAAGAAATTATTTCAAATACTGTTATTAAGCATTCCAAAGTTAAATTATAGCATCACATTAATCATTTTGAGAAAAAAATACGTGGCATTTAATTGAGTTGATGGGTCTTGGATATTTGTTAAAAGAAAGCATGGGAAAATAATGGCAGAACAATTGTGGGGACGCACAGCACAGTGTAATATTAGATGTTAACCACTTTAAGTGACAGCTGATACCAGAGCCAGGCCAGTGGAACACAGGTACAATTTCTTATCTTCGTCCATATGGAGAGTTAGGTGTTTCAGGGAAGATTAATGGATATTTGGAAAGAATCACAATGAAACGGCTCCAATAAGAATTTTTAGTAAATCAAAGTTCTACATGTCTCTTTTTATTTCTACTGTTAATCAAATTATGAGATTATGTAATTTTTATTTACTACTATCTAAAATTCTGTCATATAAACTAGAGGAAAATATTTGAGATAAGTTCTTAATATAGAATAATATTCATTAAAATGGAAATGTAGTCTTCCTCCAAAAAAAGAAAAGAAAAATAGATTGTTCAATTAAATTAAAAATTCTTTTTTTTTTTTAAACCAAGAATTGAATTTATAGCATTATGCTTGCCTGGCAGACGCTTATGCCACAGAGCTAAATCCCCAGCCCTTAAATTAAAAATTCTAAGTGCTCATAATTTACTATCTATTAAAAATATTAAACTTTAAAAATTCAGCTTCAAATATTTGTATGGGACAAAAGGCAAAATGGTTATGAACAATCTGTATTTTAGAAAAGTTACAATTCTTCCCATGGAAGTAGAATTAGGGCAATTACATGTACTTTTCTCAAGGTCATTCTTTTGTACTGAATATTTATTAGTTTGATGTTATAGAAAATATGACCTTGAAAAGAGAAATAAAATTGCAGTATTTTATGTGGGTTGTCTTTACTTTCTCACTTAACAAATAATTGCATGTACAGCAATGTGACAAAGCTGGACAGGACATTTCCTGACTGAACATAAAATTTGGAATTATTCATTCATATGTCTTTAATACCGCACTAAGTGATTATAATTAAATAAGATTTAAAGTTAAGCTCATATAGTTGTATAGAAAAATGCTAAATATCAAAGGAGATTATCAGTAACAATAAAACTTTTATCATGCATACGCATCATCAAAATTAGTTTTTCATGAAATTTCACTTAGTTAAGTAAGTAGTTTAGGTTAATGACCTATTACCAGTAAACAAAACAAAGACTACTTTGACTTAATTTTTTTTAACACTTTCACATGCCTGCGATTAAACTGAAACATACCTTGCAAACACTGGCTACCAGACACATAGGGTACAGATTTCTTGTGTGTGAATTCAGAAGTTGTGTAATTCTTGAAGAAGTTAAGGAAGAGCTTCTTGATTTGAAGAGAGCAGACACAGCATTTCCATTCACAGTCCGGGTGCAAATGCTTCTGATTGAAGATACAGATTCTTCAGCCCCTTCCTAGTACACACCAGTGACTTACGTTCCCATTGCTTTTCCTGCCTCAGAGTCAGCATCTCTGTGCTCTTTCCTGCTGCCCTTCTCACTGACTCTGTTAATGCTACTCAGAACAAGTATTTCTTAGTCTCCTGATGGAGATTCCTGTGGGAGTTCTTCCTAGGGTCCTAGTGTCCCCAACAGAATTGCACAAGAAAGTAAAATAAGTTGGACAAGACACAGAAAAGGCAGCAAAGGTAAAGGTGTGCATTTACTGAAGATGGAAAGGAAGTGTGCTGAAGAGTGAGTCCAGATCAGAGAAAGGCTCACAGTTCCTCTTGTTATATCTCTCGTGCAAACCAGGTACTAGGATAGACGCCCTATCAACTTCTGGTGTGGCTTTCTGCCATGTATAAACTGTCCTACAGAAAGGAAGGACCAGGGACAATGTCTTTTGACAGGTTTCAGTACATGCAAATGAAGATTTGAAAACAATATCTTCAGACTGATCCTGTGTACTGCATCAGAGTCCAGTGAAGAAGTGAAAATAGTTGCTTTTTATTTGGTTCGTGTACAATGATGATGGCATCTCCAGACTCTAAGTGTCCCTCTTCACAGGAGCGTTCTCTCCCCAACAGTGTCCCTTGCCTGTTGCCCCATCTTAGGTGCACCCGTTTCTAAGGTTCACATTAGAGAGCTTGGAATGTCTAATATTTAACAACATGGTTTATAGGGGCCAGATTAAGTAGAAATTCAAGAGTATTTCTCCTGCTGCTTTAAGGATTTTTTTCTCTGGGTTCGTGACAAATTGGTGTCACAAGTTAAAATTTAAGTATTTTCACTACATCCCAATAGTTTTCCAACTCTTTTGAAATTTTCATATTCTACATGTTGACATACTTTTCATTACCCTTTTTTTGAGTGATTATGTAATTTGTGGAAATCTGAAAATTAGTGTGAAAGACTTACTCATCAAGATGCAGGATGTATGTATTTTGACATCCTGATGCTGAATAAAAAAGTGGAACAGAATTAGTTTTGAAATACATATGTTACACTCACATATACCTATGCATCTGTATGAATGACATGATGAAGGTATATTAATGTAGTTGGCTCTTCACACAACTATACAGGGTGAGAAGTCATATACCAGCCCTTCTGCAAGAAGGAGAACAAGAGAATTCAGCAGTGTGAGTTCCTCTAAGTTGGAAAAGCTAAGAACCAGGGAAAATGATGGTAGTATAGTTCTTGAGTCTGATCCAAGTTTCAGAATACAAAGACCAAAGAACCTGAAATCTGTATAAGAGCAAATAATGGAGAGAGGGAGACAGAGAAAGAGAGAACTTGAAGATTTGAAGATTATGAGATTTTTTTGGAAACACTGTTAAACAAACTAATGAGACATTGTGAGAATTCCAGGAGAAAAGAAAGAGATAGGGAGAGGAAGCTTAAAGAAGCAGTCTAAACTCCTCAACTCCAGGGAAGAGGTAGCTATCCAAATTCAAAAAGCTTAAAGTATTCTCAAGGGGAATATAAACAGCACTACAATTAAATTGTCAACCTCAAACAGAATTGTGAAAGAAACATGGCAAAAGCGATTTGTCTTATGTGAGAGTCCAGTGGATTTCTAGGTGGAAATTTGCAAGTAACTTGAGAGTGGTGTGACATATTATCCAAGAAGTAAAATTATAAAAACAATATCCAGCAAAACTATAATTTATACAAATAAGGAATGATGGAATTTGTCACCAATCTGCATACCTTCAAAAAATCTTCAAGTTCTTTAAAGGAAAATAAAAATATACTGAATATCAATGGAAAAACATATGAAAACATGAATTTCATGGATATAGGTAATGGAGAATAATGTAATGGTATTATGTAAATTAAATCTTAATACAAAAGCTGAGATATAAAAATGTTATGGGTAGCTATAACTCAATAAGTTAATGAGTAAACTATAAAAAGTAGTAGTTCTAATATTTTTACAGAACAGTAGGTGATTACAGTTAAAAGCTCATTAAATATTTTATAAAATAAGAGTTCAAAAGCCCAAAACACAAAGGGGATACATTTTTAATGAGATGAAAAGGTTGATCAACTTGATTACTGTATGTTGTATAAATGTATCAAATTGTGAACTATACCCATAATTAAGTATAAATTATTGTGAGGTTGAAAATAAAGTCTTTAAATGTGGTACATTCTGTTTTTAGGATCACAAAGTATCAGAAGGCAGAAGTAAATTGTACAGACTTTATGTGTAAGCAAAATTAAATTGCTCCCAATTTAAAATAGATGAACGTGACTGCAAGATAATTTATGTAAGCTTTGGGACAAAAACAAGGGAGGAAACCCTGTAATTGATATGCAAAGATAAGTAGGAAGCAACCAAAGCATCAGTGTAAAAGTAATCAAGTAACAGAAGAATACAGCCAGAAAGCAAGAAACAGACTATTCAACTAAACAGAGACAGAATATTCAACTCAATGACAATACTAATTCCTAACCTATCAGTACTTGAAATATGAATGGGTTAAACTTACTGTATTCTATCATTTTCTGTTACTATAACAAAATGACTTAAAACAAGGTCTTCTCAGATCATGGTTTTGGAGTTGAAGAGTCAAAACAGCACGATGATGTCTCTTGTGAAGTCATTTTTGGCTACATGACATTGTCCCAGATGGCCCCATGGAAAGAACACATGTTAGAAAGAGTGGTGACATGGTGAGCCAGGACCACAGAAAAAAAACAAGTCTTCTTGTGAGTCCTAGCCATGTTCCCATGACAGCAGCACTGGTTTCTTCCAAGGGCATGGCCTTCAATGACCTAATTACTTTCCACTACACCCAACCTCCTAAACATTCGTCTCTGCTTCACATTAATTACTACCTGGCAACCAGTTCCCAACACACGACCCCTCAGAGGACAGTCTGCCTCTCAATCAATGCCTCATTAATCAAAAGTGGTAGCTGAACAGAGAAATGATCTTGGTGTCAACTATGTATTGGGGATATATAGACTCATTAGAGATTTGTGAAGTCATGTAGGCTCACAGTGCAGTAGGGAAAAGAATATATTGTATACAAATGATGACCAAGAGTAAAGATGGGCTATTTTTATGTCACACAAACTACATCAAACAATTTCTGTAAAAGACATAGAAGGACAATTGTTAATGATAAAATGATTCATTCAACAGAAGCTATAGTGGTTATAAATAATTGTGCAACTAACATCAGAGCACCTAGACATATAAATATTTGAAGATCTGAACAGAAACACTGATAGCAGAACAATAATGGTAGATTTCAACAATCTATTTTCCATAATAGAACATGGAGAGAGAGAGAGAGAGAGAGAGAGAGAGAGAGAGAGAGAGAGAGAGAGAGAGACTAATTGTATAGTACTGCAGGCCAAATGGAGTCAGCAGAAACCTCAAAATTCCAAATGAAAAATTGACATACCAAAATTCATGGAATATAGCAAAAGTAAAACTAAGAGGGAAGATAATAGACATCTCTTTTCAAACAAGAGATCTCAAACAACCTAACTTTATACCTCAAAAGTGAACAAAAGATGGATGTAACACTAAAGGAGACTTTAGCCCACATGGAGAGTTGTAAAGCAGAAGAAAATTCTACCAGAAGAATTGGTTTGCTGTGTAAGTACTGCATGCTAACCAGAGTCACTGGAGCACAAGGTTTCCTGAACAGATAATAATATGACTAACGAAAAGAGAGACGATCAAAATAACTAAAGAGAGAAATGAAAGTGAGACATTACAATGGATGCCTCGGAGAAATGATAATAAATATTATGAACAATTATGTGCCAAAAAATTGGGTAGGCCAAAAAAAGGGAATAAATTGCTAATAATATATAGCCATGCAAAACTGGATCAAGAAAATAAAAGGCAAATATAAATAAGAATGAACCACTAATTAATTTAAAAAAACAAAGTTTTCAGCAGTACAGTTTTAGGATCCTGTAGGATTATCAGTGAATTCTAGAAATATTCAGAGAAGGCTTACAACCTATCCTTCTTAGAGTTGTTCAAAACATAAAAGAAAAAGGAAGAATTCAAATTTAATTTTTAAAACAAGCATTGACTGGATTTAAAATCCAGATAAAGGCCCTTAGGAAAAGAAAATTATATACTGGCCAATATCACTGATGAGCATAGACCTGAAATCTTCAATAAAATACTAGCAAAAACATGTATGATGCCCCAAAAGTTTAATGCACTACAACCAAGTGGAATTTATCTAGAGATACAGGGATATTTCAATATAGGCAATCACTCAAGGAGATATTGCCACCGTAACGTAATGAATGATAACCACATAATTTCTCAATAGATACAGAAAACATATTTAACTAAATTTATATCCATTCATGACAAAAACTCTTTCCTAATACATGAAGAAAGAATTTACCCCAACACAATGCAGATCATGTTTGAAAAGCATACAGAATATTTATAATCAGTGAGATATAATAGAAAGCATTTTTCTAAGAACAGGATGTTAAAGAAATGACATCTACTTTGAGCATTTCTATTCAGCAAATCCAACCCTAGCTCAGAGGTAAGACCTCTCAGGACGATGGCTTATAGGATCCTCCCTGGATACCAATATCTGTGAATGCTCAATTCCTTACATAAAATGGTTCAGTAGTTACTTACGTGACCCACTCATGTCATTCATATACTTTAAATTAGCTCTAAATTTTTTGTAATATCTAAAACAATGCAAATGCTTTGCAAAGATTTATTGTAATATATCTATTCATTATAAATATGATTTTATTCCAGTATTTTTGACACCTTGTTGAGTCTGAAGATGAAAAATCCTATCAGCTAAACTGTGTACCTGAACGTTTGTAACTCACAAATATATGTACAAACTTGTGAATATTAATAAATTTATGAATATATTCAAATACTCATAAATACTTATACATTCATATAAAATCAATATAAAATATGAATTCACAAGTATACAATTATATATAATTATGCCATAGGACTATATCACACCTATGACATCTAGGATATATAATTATAGTATAAAATATATAATGCATTATGATATATGAATACATACTATGATTGATATATGAATACATATGACATATTATATACTTAAATTAACATAAAATGATTATGGATAAAAATCACATTTAATACATTTATAATCTCAATTTTAATTTTATGTATGTAAAGTTTTAATTTTTAAAAATTAATTATGACATTTAAATAGACTTATATTAAAATATAAAATTATCAAATTATAATAAATGTACATTATACAATATTTCTCAATAAAGTTACTATATAGAATTATATAACATCATTTATGTGTACATAATGAAAAGTTTATGTGTGTAGGTGGACTACATACATAAACAGGCATACAAACATATACTTACAAATATATTTAAATTCGACATTTACATATATATATAAAATGCACATCCCAGAACACTGTGTCTCCTTAGGAAAAAAGAAAATCATAACATTTGTCACAGCATAGACAGACTGAGGTCACTTACTGCGTGAAATACGTTGTGTACTTTCTGATACCTGCATGAATAATTGTGTCTTCTGACACAGTCAGCCTCATGGAAGCCACCAGAGCTGCTATCCAAGGCCCAGAGGGAGGAAGAGGCGGAGCGGTGCAGGTAAGTGACCGAAGGCTGCTACTCTGAGCAATAATTATGACCTGGAGAGTGACACAGTGACTGTAATTAAACACAAACGGTGTTGTGGGTTTGAAATTTGCTAAGAATTAGTATTTTAAATGCTTTCATAAAGAAAGAAAAGAGTGAGGTAACTGATACAGAGTCACTGATAGATTCTGCAAGCCTGGGGCTTAGCTATCTCTAACATGACATCCACCCAATTTGGCACTGGCCTGAGAAACAATTTCTCTCTCCAAAAGTAACTTCTGTGTTGTTCTTTTTGTTCCAGAAATAAACTATCCACTCCTTTTGCTCATGCACTGAGTCCTCTCCAACCCCAAGACTCCACAGCCACCCAAACATGTCATCCCCCAGCCCAACTCCATAAAAACCAATCCTCAGCTCCCTGTGTTTGGAAGGATCTTGCACTCTTCTGTAGCCCTCCCTTGCATGCAAAAAAGGCCCCTTTATATCTCTCTACCTCTCTCTATCCTCAATTGTGCCAAGAAAACCTAACAGTCAGGAGAAATAAATTCATTACTCGCTTGCAATGATAATCTCACAATGTGAATATATATATATATATATATATATATATATATATATATACACACACACACACACACACATATCAAAACAAATCAGTAGAGCATCAAAAGCAACATTCCAATTTTGCAAATTAAAGTTTTTGCCTAATTCTTACTGTGTCCTTGGAATAAGCCTCCTATAAATGTAAACTTTTAAATAGCTGATACAGAAATCTTCTCCATTTCTTTGCTGGCACGTGTATACTTCTTATGCTGGTATCTGTGAACACCTTTTCCACTCCTCCTTCAAGAGGAAGCGTTACTTTTACTACCTTGTACAGCCTGCTGCTTCCCTCCCTCCCTCCCTCTTTCCTTCCTTCTTTCTTTACTTTTACTTCCTTCTTTCCATCCATCCTTTCTTTTTCTCTGTAATTTTTCTTTTCTTACATATAGAATTTAGATACATATTGCCCTAACTAAAATTGACACTATTGGATAAATGGATCTTACCCTACTAAATTACTTCCTCTTGCCTACATCAATACTTTGGATTTTTTTTTCTTTTTCTCTGAAGTAGGTTTTTTTTTTTTTTAATTTAAAGAGAGAGAAAAAAAAGAAAGGACGTAAAAAAAACAGTGCAGTAAAAGGGTACAAATAATACAGTATTTCAAGAAAAAAAAGTATACAGTACTAAATCACCAGTTAATAGGTTACATATTATCTTCCCAGAAACAGTTGTCCATATTACTAAATTAAAGCATATAAAGTGGACATTTTTAATAATTTGCCTTTCTTAAACTTTTAAAAGGTACTTGCTAATTTCTTTTTTTTTTTTTTTTTTTTTTTTTTTTTTTTGGTACCGAGGATCGAACTTGTGACTGCTTGCTTGCAAGACAGGTGCTTGTGCTGCTGAGCTAAATCCCCAGCCCCATAGCTAATTTTTAAAGCTAAATTCTGTTACCTTGTGCTCTATGCCAACCTCAGTAGCTGCTTTTATATCATTCTGTCTATATCATTCTTCTCAATAGCTACTTTTACATAGGCATCTGTGTATAACTGGTTCAGTATAGTTTTTTATATTTTGATTGTTGGATTAATTCCTATTGATTGAGATGCTTTTCAAAGTTTAGTATTAAAGCCGTCAGCCTAAAATTTAAATGGCACTCCTCTTGATATTCTTAAAAATTGGCATATCATTGAAACTTTTTAATTAAAGTGGAAGTCTCTTAAGTAACAATTTTATAGTAACAGTGCATAAAACCTGAAAACCTATAGCAATCAGTTATTTCTGAAATTAAGAGCATGCATAATAAAACTTCAGGGCTCAGAATACTGGCATTCTCCTATAGCTGAAGCCTCCCAGACCAGCATCTGTGAATCTATCTCCTTATAGACAAAGGTGGAGAGGCAAGAGAAATGGGAAGTACAGTCACATCACTGATTCCTATCCATACACATTTAAGAAATCAAATATTACTGACACATTTGTAAGACACAAGCTAACTTAGATGAACTATATCTGAGAATCTGGAACAGATCTATATTTGATAGTCCAAAACAGATGAGGGAAGGGCTCTTCTGAAACGTTGAGCCCTGAGTTTAATGGTGACAATAAAGAACAACATCTTGGAATACAATGAAAATAAAGACCAGGATATTGTTAAATAATAGGGTAAAAAAATAAAAAGAAAGATGTAAGAAATGTCATATTTTAAGAAAGAACTCATGAAATTAAAGAAATTGACCAACTTGGTTAACCCTTAAAAATGTTTAAATATAAACATGATTTGAATAATCATATCATACTAATAGTAATATTACTTATTAATAAGAAAACGACCATAGTATTTTATGTGTTGATTAAAAAATGGAGTTTTTAACATTCATGGTAACAAAAAAAACAATCGTCTTTACATTTTCCACTTTTTTGTCTTTTTGAGACAGGGACTAATTTTGCAGTTTAGGCTGGCCTTGAGCTCACAGCATAGCCTACGCTGGTCTCGAACTTCTAGTGAGCTTCCTGCCTCAGCCTCTCACGTGCTGGGATTACCAGCATGTGTCACCATGTCTAGCTCATTTTTCTATTTTTCAAAACAAAATCTCACTGAAATTAAATAAATATCTTAAGATTACAAAACTAGCTAATGGCTAAAATAAAACCAAAATATGAGCCCTAAAGTTTACCATTTTAATATGTTTACAAATTGTAATCGTCCCTTTCCTCCAGTTAGTTTCAATTGCATTGTGTCTGTCTCCTGATGCAAAACACAACTATAAAGCCACATTATACAAATAAGAAAAGCACATGTTTCTGAGTTAAAATAATTTTATCACGTTTAGTGAATCAACAAGAGACAAAGCTTGCTTTCTCACTGTTTTGTTTGAACCATAATTATGAACTTCCTTTACCACTGAATTTGCCTGTTATTCTAAAATTATGCACTTGAGATCTTGCAATGGTAGAAAATTCATGGCCATAAACAAAAAATGGCTGAGACAGCATACATACATTTGCACAAAAATTTCAGGAATTTTTTATTAATCAAGCCTAGCTTACTAAATTCAATATTTATTTTCTATTCTGTATTGTATTATTATTATTATAAGAAGAGACATTTTTATCACTTTTCATCCTTATTTTACTTAGTACTTCATAATCATTTTTTCATTTTCTCATTTTAATTAAATTTACTATTGGTATATTTAATTATATTTTAATATTTCTTCAAGTTCCTTTCAAAACATTTTTATAAATCTCATGGGTGTTGTAGTCTGTATGACTTATATGTTACATGTACTGGCAAGGTTGACAATGCAAATTAAGCATATGGAAAATCATAAAAAACTCAAATGGAAATTCTGAGTGTTCTTTACTTCTGTAAATTTTATGTTCATATTTATTTTAGAAGTTACCAAAAAATGAGAAATATAAAAGTATGGGAACAAAGAGTACATGGCAAAGAAGTTCTAGAATCATAACAAGGTCTCCAAATATATATGCAACTGAAGCTCAAAAAGAGAAGATGAGAATAGATAGGAAAAGTGTTTCAAGAAATAACAACAAAAATTTCCTAAATTATTAAATGTCATTGAAATGTTTAAATGTATTTTCTTAAAAATTTATTATGTGAAAGACACATTATCATTAATTCTCTTCAAAATAAACCCCTGTTGTAGTCAGGGGTTGTTCAGAGAACAATTAGAATCAGGACATGGAGTTTATAATATTATTTTTATGATGGTCACCCAGAATTAACACAAAAAAATGTAGGAAATCTATCCACAACACTACAACATAGAATATTCAGCCAAGGGCCTGAATCCCACAGCAATGTCCCACATGAGAACAGATGAAGACCCAGAGCTCATGACAATGCTTCCCATGAGTTCAACTGGAGGTTGAGAGCCCACAAGGATTCATGCCTTTTACGGATCCATGTGTGGTTATGATATTGATCCTGTAACCAAAAAAAAAAAAAAAAAAAAAAAAAAAAAGAAAAATATGTATAGACATAAAATATTTGGCAACAAATATTTTGGCAAAAGCAAAAAGAAATAAATCTATATGTAATGTATCAGGCTCTTACATTATACACAATGTAATAATGCTTTTCCTTGGTAAGTTGAAAGGTTATAAGTTGATCAACAATGAAAATTATAAAAATATTGTAACAAGAAAACAGTCTTGAGAGGGGATTTATCTCAGTGTCTCAAGTACTTGCCTGTTAAGTGGAAGGTCATGAGTTTGATACTATGTGCCAAACAAACAAACAAAGAAAGAAATTTGGGGCCTTGAGACTTAGCTCAGTGGCATAACTACTTGCCTGGTAAGTGCAAGGTTTTGAGATCAATCCCTGGTATTAAAAAAAAACAAATAAAGAAACTGGTCTTTGATGGGAAAGAGGCATTAATTCTTAAAATGAAACAACTTTAGAAAAGAAGGGATAGAGAAAAAGTTCCATTTCTCGTTTCCTTGGGACAGAGGAAACTATAAAAGAAAACCAATGCAAAAATTTTTCAAAACTGAAAAAACATAAAATCCTACAATTTTGTTACATATTCAATTCAGCTCAATGGTGAAATATTTCATAGAAATAACATAAACACTGACTATATAGACAAAAACATGATACTGCTATAATGGATGTATTGGAAAGTATAGTAGAATGGAGTTGGGGACTGGGAGAAAGATGGTGGATAGATAAAACAGCTGGCTCCCGAGGCTCCCTGAGATAGTCAACTTAGAATTCAACATAATATAGCATGGGGAGCCCTAAATAGAGGGAGATGAATTTTCTCATCCCAAGAAGAAACTAAGGTGAGAAGAACCAATCAAACATACAGTCCTGGTACTATTATTGGAATGGCTAAAGATTAAGTGCTCCTGCTGCAGTAGGCGACTTGCAGAGCCATCTGAGGTCCCACCACTTTGACTCACTGGAGATGCACTTACACTGAGGTAAGGGGTTGGCCAGCCAAATGGAAGGCTGAGCTGGCAGGGAGCCTGCATCAACCTGTGGTGAGTGACGGGAGTGGAGACATTCCACAGAAAGGGGGGCTCTGGCGGATGACATTCTGGGACTGGGCAGGACTGGCAAGTACAAGGGGCAGCAATGACTTCAGTCCATTGTTCCCTTCTGGAACAGGATTGATAGAGTGAGCTAGGCCTGAGTCATGCAACCTGGCTGAGACTCAATAGATTATCTGAAATCAATTCCCTAAAGCGGCGGCACACACTAACCACACTAACACAGTGAAGCCTCAGAAGTTTGACTGACCCAGAGGGGAGGCAGTGTACAGTACTACAGTGCAGGCTTCAGCAGCTTGACTGATCCAAAGGGGAGGGGCTAGCATATGCTGCCCTTGTCTAAACTCACTAGCACACTGCAATGGTGCTTCAGAAGAATTGTAACCAACAAAGAAAGAAACTGGGGCCTTCTGAAAGAAACAAAAAAGATGGGAAGAGGAAGCAACAATAAAAATTCCCCGGGTCCCAAACCCTGAGAACATTGACACAGGACAAGAAAATACAAAGGAGAATGAGAACAGCAAACATGCAGTATCAAATATGGTACCAGTGGACATAAAGAGACATCTTCAGGACCTCATAAATGAGATCAAAAGTGAAATATTTAGCCAAGTAAAGCAAGATATAAGAAGATTAATAAAAGAGATGCTAAGCACCCCTCAAGCAGACACAGACAGAAGAAGGAAGGAACACAAACAAAGGAGAGAACCATTTGATGAAAAATATAAAGAAAATATAGAATACATGAAGCAGATTCAAACAGATTACCAGGAAATTAAAAACTCTATGGAAAGATGGCAAATCTGCTTGAAAGAAACTAAGGATAGATTATCCAAACTGGATAACAGTCTTGCAATATGGGATTATGAAAGGAAAAACTTTTTTAAAATAACAAGGAAACTAGCAGTAACAACACAAAGGCAAGAAGATGACAAGAGGATCTATAATTTGAGAATAAAGAATGTGAATCATGAAGCAGGGGTAAAGCAAAGGAACTTCAAAGGCTATTAACAGAAATAATTAAGGAAAATTTCCCAAATATAGCAAAAGGAAATGATATTCCGATGTATGAGGCATACAGAGCTTACCTACAACCACCTACAACCAAACAGAGCTACAGCCACCTACAACCAAAACAGAGCTACACCCAGGCATATAATAATCAAGATCCCAGAAATTCGATATAAGAACAGAATATTAAAAGCTGAAAAGAGACAAGAAACAGATCACCTATAAAGAAAGGCCCATCAGAATAACAGCAGACTTCTCGACACAAATCATTAAGTCAAGGAGAGCCTGGAGCAAAATATTCCAAGCCCTCCAACCCAGATTGATATACCTTGCTAAACTGTCTCTAGAAATTAATGGAAAAGCAAGATGCTTCCAATACAAAGAGGAACTTGGGAAATTCACAACCACCAATCCAACTCTACAGAGAATACTGCAGGGCATTCTAGAGAGAGAGAAAAGTACTAGGATTCTAGAAACAGTGGCAGAGAAGCCTCAGTGAATGAAGCAGGAAACAGAATGAAGAAGATAAGCAGACAACTGGTGGCAAAAAAAGGGCATAACAGAAATGAGGCAGAGAAGGTTGGTTATAATCTCTAATACAGATGGCTTGATACAAGAAATTAAAAAAAGAGCAACATGTGGAGTAGATCAGGAGGTATGGGCCAACGAGATGCTATTTGTAGGAAACATAATTAACAGGAAAAAGAGTACATGGACTGAAAATCAAATATGAGCAAACAATGCTCTATGTGACAGAGAACCAGAGAGTAATAGGGGCAACTAGACCAGTATTTGTGGATAGTTTGGAAAGACAGGCTTTAATAGGTAAAGGAATACAATTAAGAGATCAAACCCAGGAGAGAGAAGGTTCCAAACCACTTAGGTAAATAGCAGGTCATCACCCCCAATTTAAAACCAAGGTTCTTGGTCAGACTCAATAATTTAGTGTACCCTGGCGAAGTGAAAGGGGAGGGAGAGTATTAAAAAAGATGGCAGAAGATATTGTTAATAGTGTATCAGGATTTAAAATCCACATTACTTGCAACACTCTGTTTATGTAGATTTTATTCTGTCCCAGTTTTTCTACTTGCATTAGATTTGAGGGCACAGACAGCTATCCCAAAAACATCAGGATATAGCACAGTAATCATCTTTAATTTCCTATTATCTTAATCTGGAGCCCTGTATGACTTATACTGTTTTATCATGACTGATCTTAGTTAAATCTGGTTTGTTTGATTGCTGTTTGGTATCAACAGATTTTATTCAAAACTGATATGATTGATAATATCAAGTCTGAGAGTATAGGCAACTACACTGAAGATGACAAGACACTATGATACACATTCTGGTTTGATAACTGCCTGTTTTTGAAGTTTTATACTATATACAAAGTTGTGTTCTTATTAATACTGTTATGTACTGATATATTCAATTATATTATGTCTGATGATATAGCCAATTCTATTGAACATAAGAAGAGACAACACAGGAACTATGGGAGAACTCCTTGTACAACAATCTTATATGTCTTTTAAGTTTCATGTGTTTATAGGGATATGTTTTGTTTTATCTTGCTTTGTTTTGTTTCTTCCTCTAATATAAAAAGGATAGAAATACATGTTAAGACTCATGCATATGTAGAATCTTTAAACAGTTTATGAGAACTGATATTATGAGACATTATGAAATGAACAGAAACTTTGAAGAAAAAGATACACTAAAGTACCCAGTGCTGATCCTGGAGTGTTGTAATATGAAACTCAGCAATAGTATTATTCTTTGTTCAGGGTGATATTTGCCTGCTTGGGTTTGTTCAATCTCAACGTAATTGAAAATATGGATAACTGCATGTATATTTAAGTGTATAGGATTGATAACCATATTTCTAAGTTTTTGTTGGATAGTTGAACAGAACTGGTTGCAGTCTCACTGTTTGTATCCCCACTTTATATGCTCTACTTTAGTATCACGAGTAACTATTTGTTAAGAGGACAATCTGTAATCATCAACTAGTGATTTCTTATTGTTTATTTTTTTCTTTGATAATATGTATTATTTCTACCCATTTTCTGTTTTGTTTCTTTAAATAAAATTAAAAAAAAAAAACATTACAGTACCCAGTGATGATCCCAGATCATCAAGATGTGAAATCCAGCAACAGTATTATTCTTTGTTCAGAATGACTTTAGCCTGCTTTTGTTTGTTTAATCTCAACATAAATGAAGATATGGATAATTGCATGTAAGTTTAAGTGTATAGGATTGACAACCATATTGCTAAATTTTGTTGGATAGTTGAACAGAACTGTTTGCAGTCTCACTGTTTGAATTCCCACTTTATATGTTCCACTTTTGTATCTTGAACAACTATTTGTAAAAGGATAGTATGTAAATATTAACTAGTGGTTTCTTACTGTTTATTTTTTCCTCTGAATGTATGTATTATTTCTACCCATTTTCTGCTTTGTTTAGTCTTTCTTTAAATAAAATTGTTAAAAAAGAAAGGAGTTGTATAGGATAATTACAATCTCTCCATTGAATAAAGAAATCAATAGCTTCTGTATTAAACTTTAAATTATGAAATATTGCTGTCCAAATTATCTGGACAAACATGGTAGTATGGGTTCTGAAAGCATTTCTATGATTCTAATCTAAGGTGAGAAAAAAGAATTAAAATAATTAGGAAAGTACTTTTGTGCATTTGGATTGAGCTGGTCAACCACTATAATTTGCCTAGGTGAACTGTCAATGGCACGTTTTTAACATTGTAAGAGACCTCAGTAAGGAAAAGTAGGTTAGTGAAACTCTGGCTGTAGTAGAGTGGACATATACCTCCAGCCCAGAATGTAGGGCCCCTCACCTTCAGCAGTATCCCATGTTTGTTTTTTTTTTTTAATTGAACAAGAGTCTTGTTAAATTATTAGGTTGCCCAGACTGGGCTCTAGTTTGTGATCCTCCTGCCTCAGCCTCCAAAAGAGCTGGAATTATAGGCACATGTCACTAAGCTGTACTTCATATTTGTAACTGCAAACCATCTTATAGTCTAAAGCTTCTGTGGAATTTTTGTCAGGTAAAATGGTATTCTGATTAGGATAAAAGCTAAGTTTCTTTAACAAAAACATTTCAAAAATATTCTTTTAGTAAATAGAAATTAGACCTTTCATAATTTGAAAAGACCAGAGGTTTATGGGTAGTTAAGCCAAAATTATTGGATTAATTTTTCTGTATTTAGTATTAATTTAGTCTCTGGTATCTAGGAAAGTCTTTCAGATACTGCCATTTTCTTGCTATGGCAAATGGGAGAGAGAAAATTTATGACAATCATCTTTCTTTGAAAACTGTGACTCAGAAATTTTACAGATAAAATTCAGCTCTCATTCATTGGTCTAAACTTAGTCACAGAGTTGTATTTGGCAAAAAGGAATATAATCTCTGGCTAACCATGTTCTTTACTAAAAACAGGAGGCTTTAATTACCAAACAGTACACTTTAATTATCACAAAGGAAAGAAAGCAGAATAAATACTGGGGGAAATCAGCAGTGTCAGCTACAAAGAGTTCCTTCTCAGATGTATCTTTTCCTATGTATTCACCTCAGGTTTCTTCTACTTCACTTATCAGATTTCTTCTAAAAACTTTTGTTCTAGAAGTTTGATAATAATAGCAAATAATAATAGATCCCTTATTTACTCCTTGTTATTTATTTATAGCTTTTGAAAATATATTTTCCTGTCATTATATTAAATTTTCATTACAGAGAAAAAAGCAATTCATATTCCCAGTCTTTAATCTTGATTTGTCAGGTCTATTTTTTGACATTATTTATATTTCTTTCTTTAACTCATGCAGTGAAAAAAATGTTACGTATTATTCAACAAATTAGATTTACTGTATGCTGCAGTCAATGAAACTAAAAATCTTTGTTTTAATAATACTTTAATGTGGTCACTAAAGTAAAACGCATTTGTCCATAGTTGTTTAAGTGCCTTTACATACATGAATAGGAAAAAATAAGGTGAGGATTAGAAAGTCAGAGAATTTAAAACAATTTGTCAAAGAATTCCACAAACACATGAAAAGTGATTAAGACACTCTTGAGTATTCAGGGGGAAATTAAAGAAGAAATTATACAATAACTACAAGAACATGAAAATACGATTACAACTTACTGGAATCTGTGGGATGCAATGAGAGCCATTATCAAAGGAAAATTTATTGCACTGAGTTCCCACATCAGGAAAACAAAATGAATACAAACATATAATCCGATGCTATACCTCAAAAGCTAGAAAAGAAGTGCAAGTTAAGTCCAGAGCCAAAAGAAGAGAGGAAATTATAAAAATCAGAGCAGAAATCAATGCAATAGAGACTAAGAAAACAATCCAAAGGATCAATGAATCAAAGAGTTGGTTCTTTGAAAGGATAAATAAATTTGATAAGCCCCTAGTCAACCTGATTTTTAAAAGGGAAGAAAAAGCTCAAATTCATGCAATAAGAAATGAAAAAGGTGAAATCACTACAAACCCAATAGAAATACAGAAGATCATCAACTTGTATTTAAAAAACCTCACTCTCAAAGGATTAATAACACAAAGAAATAGATTCTTAGAAACATATGAAGTACCAAAGCTAGATCAAGAGGATGTAAAACTGTTGAATAACTCAATCTCTGTTAATGAAATTGAAAATGTAATTAAGTCCTTACCTACAAAGAACAGCCCAGGCCCAGACGGTTTCACTGCGGAATTCTACAAGAAATACAAGAAAACCTAATGCCAACACTCCTCAAACTATTCAATGAAATTGAAAGGGAAGCAATCCTTCCTAAGTCATTCCTGGAAACAAATATTACTCTAGTACCAAAACCTGAGAAAGACCCAACTAAAAAAGAGAACTATAGACCAATCTCCCTAATGAACACAGATGCAAAAATCCTCAATAAAATATTGGCAAATAGGATCCAGCAAATCATCAAGAAGATTATACACCATGACCAAGTTGGATTCATCCCAGGAATGCAAGGATGGTTCAACATACGTAAATCAATAAATGTAATCCACCATATCAATAAAGGCAAAAATAAGAATCACATGATCATTTCTATAGATGCAAAAAAGCCTTCAATAAGGTCCAACATTTATTCATGATAAGAACTTTACAGAAAATTGGAATAGATGGTCTTTACCTCAATATAATAAAGGCCATTTATGACAAACCAACAGCCAGCATCATACTAAATGGCCAAAAATTGAAGGCCTTTACTTTAAAATCAGGCACAAAACAAGGATGTCCTTTATCACCACTCCTATTTAATATAGTACTGGAAGTACTAGCCAGAGCAATTAGGCAAGAGAGAGAAATAAAAGGGGTAAAGATAGGAAAAAAAGAAGTTAAATTATCATTGTTTGCAGATGACATAATACTCTACATAGAAGACCCCCTAAACTCCATTGAAAGACTCTTAGATACAATAAATAAATTCAGTAATGTGGCTGGATACAAAATCAATACTCAGAAATCAATAGCATTCCTATACACGAACAAGAAAATCACAGAGAAGGAAATAAGAGAAACTGCACTCTTCACATTAGCAAGCAAAAAAATGAAATATTTAGGAATTACTCTTATGAAAGAAGTGAAAGACTTATACAGTGAAAATTATAATACACTGAAAAAAGAAATCGAAGATGATCTCAGAAAATGGAAAGACATTCCCTTGCTCATGGATAGGAAGAACAAACATTGTGAAAATGGCCATTCTCCCAAAACTGTTATACAGATTCAATGCAATCCCAATAAAAATATCGTCAACATACCTTATAGATCTAGAGAATCACTCCTAAATTTCATCTGGAACCAGAAGAGACCTAGAATAGCAAAGGCAATTCTAAGCGGCAAAGACAAAGCAGGAGGCATCACAATCCCTGACATGAAGTTATACTACAAAGCAACAGTAGTAAAATCAACATGGTGTTGGAATCAAAACAGAGCTGAAGATCAATGGAATAGATTAGAAGATACAACCACAACTACAAACACATTCAACCACCTTATCTTTGATAAAGGAGCCAAGCAGGTTCACTGGAAGAACGACAGTCTCTTTAATAAATGGTGCTGGAAAAACTGGCTCTCCATTTGCTGAAAACTAAAGCTAGACCCATGTCTATCACCATGTACTAAATTAAAATCTAAATGGGTCAAAGATCTGAATATTAAAACAGAAACACTAAATCTGTTGGAAGACAAATTGGGTAGAAACCTTGAAGACATAGGAGTAGGTAGAGAATTCATGAACAGGACTCAAACCCCACAGGAAATACTTCCCAGAATCAATAACTGGGACCACTTCTTATTAAAAAGTTTCTGCATGTCAAAAGAAATCTCCAGCATAGTGAAAAGAAAACCCACAAACTGGGAAAAGATTTTAGTGAACTCTCTCTCAGACAAGGGACTCTTGTCTAAAACATATAAAGAATTAAAAAACTCAGACCTCCAAAATTCAAAGATCCAATCCAAAAATGGGCATCTGAGATGAATACGCAATTCTCAGATGAAGAAATGCAAATGGCAAATAAATACATGAAAAAATGCTCATCATCATTGGTCATTAGAGAAATGCAAATTAAAACCACACTGAGATACCATCTCACTCCTGAAAGAATGGCCAGGATCAAGAAAACCAGCAACAACAAATGCTGGAGAGGCTGTGGGGAAAAAGGAACTCTCCTGCACTGTTGGTGGGAGTGTACACTGGTGCAACCACTGTGGAGGTCATTCTGGAGATTTCTCAAAAGCTGGGATTGGAAGTCCCACTTAGTCCAGCTATTCCACTTCTAGGCATATTCCCAGAAGAACTGAAAGCATCATACCACAGTGATATAAGTGCACCTATGTTTATAGCAGCACAATTTGTAATCGCCAGATCTTGGAAACAACCCAAATGTCCATCAACTGAGGAATGGATAAAAAAAGTTGTGGTATTTCTATACAATGGAGTATTACTCAGCTATAAAGAATGATCACATTGAGATATTTATAAATAAATGGATGCAGCTTGAGACCATACTCATAAGTGAAATAATCCGAACTCACACATATGAATACTGAATATGATTTTTTACACTTCCCTAGTGTAAGAAATGATTCAAATATATAAAAGTATGTGATAATCATGATTCCCCATTATTTAGCTTTGAAGACTTATAAAGTTTTAACTCATTAATTGGAATGGCTTTATTCTGGGCTGTTTGATATTATTGCCTGTGATGAAATGAACAGCTATTTTGAAGAAAACGACATCATAATAGCTAGTGCTGATTTAATATCATCTTGTTTTGAAGTCCCACCAAGCTGCTGCTCTTCTGCCTCCATTGGTTTTATCATGTTGTATCTTACTGGATTTTATTATATGTGATAGTATAAACAAAAATTTTTATAGGCAAAGAGATAATATAGAAACCATTGTTTCTTTTTCCATTAGCTGGTTCTAAATATCCTGTAATACTTTCATCTGCTTGAATGGTTTCACAGTGTCTTGATATGTTTGATGCTATAATATACGAAGTTGTATTCAAATATTTCGAGGAAAGAGACACTATAGCAACTACTATTAAGTTGGGTTATCTTGTGGTGAAGAACTAAATTGCTGAAATTGTCATGCTTTGACCTGTATTGTTATGTTGCTATGTCGTCTTTTATCTCAATCTACTCCTTTTTCATAAAAAAATTTTATTCATTTTTTATTATATTTTAATTAAGGGAAAAAATTTTAAAAATGAGCAGGATATATTATAGTAACTTTTTTGATTTCCTATTAACTTGATTTGAAGCCCTGTATTACCCCCACTATCTTATTTTGACTGATTTTACTCTGTTCCATTCTGTTTGATAGTATCAAGTTTGAGGGTATAAGCAACTACTTTGAAGGCAATAAAATTCACTATGCTGATCATTTTGGTTTGACTATTATCTTCTTTTGAAGTCCTGTAATGTTTCCAATATTTAGGTTTTTCTAGTCTTGTTCTGTACTGTTTTGTTCAATTTTATTATACCTAATGATATAGGCAATTCTTTTTTCTTTTCTTTTTTTATCAGTACCAGGGATCAAACTCACCACCATGTGCTTGCAATGTAGGCGCTTATGCCGCTGAGCTGAACCTCCAGTCCCTTAGGCAATTCTTTTTAAGGAAGCAAGAGACATTATGGTAACCATTGTTGATAACCTTGTATTCTGTTTTTACATCATGTGCTATGTCTATCCTTTGTTTTGACTGACTGCTTTGTTTTGTCATATTTGGTTTTATTCTCTTCCAAAAATAAAGTAATAAGAACTATGGGAGTATTAAAACCCAAAATGTGTAAATTTTGTTGTAAAAAAGAGAGAAAAAAAAAGTGCTCTAAAGGATACAACTGCAAGTGTGTTTACGTGTGTTAAGATAGATGACCACATTTCTAAGATTTTGTTGGATCATTGAACACAACTGTTTGCAATCTCACTGTTTCTCCACTTTGTAACTTAATCCTGTAACTTGAACAACTATTTCTAAGATGACAATATGTAATCTATTAACTAGTGATTTCTTACCGTTTTTTTGTTTTTGTAATTTTGTATTACTTGTACCCTTATACTGTTTTGGTTTTTTTCCTTTAAATAAAAAAAATTGTCCAAATGGCGTAGCATCACTGTAATTACTTCATGTGCAACAGCTATTCTACTTACGCTTGAATCTAGAATTGTGGAATAGAAAAGAAGAGAATTGAACCCCTTTAGAACTGGAAATTTTGCATGTTAAAGTCACTATAGATAAGGGATATAGATTGCAACAGAGTATTTTTTTCTGTGCAGCTAACATGAGCTACATATGTGGTTTTCTTAGATAGTTTTACAAGCTCAAACACTTTCTCATCACAATTAAAACATGAATTGTATTATGTATTATTGATATTTATCATATTAGTATTTATTATTAATATGTGTCATAGTGTTTTGTATACACTGACTAATCTTAGAAAACAAATTGCAAGATGATCTAGTCCTATTATTGTTTTATTTTTTGAAAGGATAAGAAAAAAGCCATAGAGATGCTAAATACATGAAAAAAGATGATGGGAAAATTTTTGCATGAGAAATTATACAGAGATCTTTTCACACAGAAATGATAAATTCACTTCTTAGAACACAACGTATGTCCATCCATCTATTCACCTACCTGTGTTTCACTGTCATTTGGATAATGTGTATAACTCATTTTCATATAAACCGACATGGTTCCAGAGAGGACATATTACATTTAAGTTGGTGAAGTTTTTGTATTTGTGATTTCTAACAGCATAATTTAATTCCTCTGTGGATATTTTTTATTATTTCATTAGCATGCTGTTATTTAATTCTTTGTATGCATTGATGGTAACTACTTTGATGTTTTTATTAGTTGAATCCTAAAGCCTATTGTATTCTATTTCATGCCTTGAAATGACTGATAACAGAGTCCACTTTACTATTTTTCCTCTGCAGAAGGAAATTGCCCTATTTCCCCAGGGCTCTATTACTAGAAATATGTCACTTTGATATTAAATCCTACAAGGGAAATATAATTTGAAAAAATACATACTAGTGGTAGCCAGAATAAAGATAGGGTTTGTTAGGTTTTGCTTTGGCACACTAGAGAAACAAAAACAGAAAAAGAAAAGGAAAAAAGCCTTTACAGGGGCAGAAGGAGAGCTGCAGAAGAGTACAAGATCCCTCTGAGACAGACAGAGAAGAGGTAGGATTGTATTTGATTTGAGAGGGGGTGGAGTTTGAAGGAGGAGGTAGAGTGACGTATAGACAGCTGATTGGGGAGATGTTGGCGCATGCGTGCAAAGCGAGGAGATCAATTTGGCTTGGAAGAAGGAGAAGTTAGCGTGGAAAGGAAGGGCTGTCTTGTTTAGGGTTTAGCGGTGCCTTGTTGAGCAGGCGCCACGCTAACTCTGGGGGAGCTTCACAGGGGCGGAACCCATCAGGGTTGAGTGGAAGGAAGTCAGGGAAGTGACTGAATGAATGAACATTTCTGGACAGTGGTAAGTGCATAGAAGTCTTCATGTATTTTTCAAAATGGAATAGCCAAGATTTATCCACTATAATATGTATAGTGAATAAATTGGCCCTGACCGAAGAGAGCTTTGGCCTTTTTCTTCTGGTCCTTTGGAGGTCACTTCTAAACTGGAATTTACCAACAGGTAGAGTATTTTCTTATTCACAGGGAAAATCTTGGAGGATAGCTGAGACTTTATGCTAATGAGCGGGCGGCTTTGACCTCATAATGCCAGTAGATTTCCCAGGAAGAAAGTAGACCCCACAAGAGACCGAGTTCAGTGAGATGGATAATGAGCCAATCACCATGTTTGCGTGATGCTAGCAAAATATTTGCATGCTAAAATCTGAGTGACATTCCTACAATGGCGATTTTCCCCTCCTATTATCCCACATTGATGGCAGTGTGTACTATTCACTGAAAAATGGAAGTTTAACATTTGGAACCCTCCCAGACTCTTCTCTGGGCTGATTTTATTGTATACTTTTCTGGCCTTGGGTATAGATTTCTGTAATGTTAGCAAATTATTGAACTGGTGAGTACTTTTAGAAACTCCCAAATTTGTACTGTGCCTCTATATTTTATCTGATAAAATAATTTAAAAATATAACCTAGTGAAAAAGTGAAGTATAGTTGGAAATATACATAAGAATAACACAATCTTGACAGAATGGGAATGGGTGCTGTTATCTATAGAAATTAATTGTACATAATAGAAAGCTAAACATCCCCCATTTTTAGACTTTTATCCACTAAGAAGATATATATGAGCAGAGTTTAATTCTATTATAATTTACTTATTCTCCATCTTTCAATAGTCATCAGCATCTTTGTGCATAGTAACTTTGTACTTTTCTATGACTTTGTACTATGAAATTAAATTTTTAAAATTAGTTTGTATATATTTGTAAAGATCACATTTATTTAATGTTAGATTTTTGTCAGTTTGTTACTTTTTTGACTACATGATATTTTTATAAGCCTCTTTAATCAGTAAGTTATTTAAATTTCTTTAAATTGGTCAGCATTACAGTTTATAACTAAAATGTCCCTACAATTGTGATGTGTGTGGAAGGTAATTAGACCACACAGATGACATACTGATCAAAGAATTCATCCATCCAAGAGTTCAGTAGGCAACTGTGGTATTGGGGGATTAGGCCTGGTGGGAGGTGGGTCACTAGTTTTGTTGTTGTTGTTGTTTTTGGTACTGGGAACTGAACTCAGGACCTTGCGCTTGCCAGGCAGGCACTGCTATATCTCCAGCCTTGGAGGTGGATCATTGCAGCTGTGACTTGAAACAGTATAATCTTTTTTCTGGCTCCTCCTCCTGGCCGGTCTGCTTGCAGGCTGCCATGGGTTCCTCTTCCCCTGTGCCCCTCTGTCATTCTGTTCCTGCTTCAAAGGTAGTGGACCACAGACTGAAACCATGAGCCAAAATAAATCTCTCCTTGAAGTTGTGTCAGGTGGTATTGTGTCCTTGGGATGGAAAAATGACTGAGGAATTCAGTTTGCCATTAATAAAAACAATAGAGCATACAGAGGATACA
Organism: Cavia porcellus; assembly: GCF_034190915.1. Classification (NCBI taxonomy): domain Eukaryota; kingdom Metazoa; phylum Chordata; class Mammalia; order Rodentia; family Caviidae; genus Cavia; species Cavia porcellus. The sequence goes on from NW_026947493.1 coordinate 5,145,369, forward strand.
GATTCATTCAACAGAAAACTCTCAGCCTTGAGCTTAGGCACACGTCCTGCTGAAGATGGGCCTGTGCAGTCCCGACAGCCGTGAAGTGGCTGACTGGACAAGTGAGCGGCATTTTCCCTTTCAAGAGCTCATCATAAATACTACATTTAAGGACTAAATCCTAAGGAGACCTCTTGTAGGATTCTTTCCTGAACACAATGTTAAAGGTAGGCATTCTGGGCCCTCACTGCACTGCTGCTTTGCCTGAAAGGAGCCAGGTATATATACTTTCCGAGCTTCCAGGCTATTACTTTTTTATGTGCACTGAAGTTTTTCTGACTTACCAGTGAGGTCTACATTTGCTGACTGAAAATATAAGATTCATTCTTTTGAAAATAAACATAGGTGGCTTTTATTTTTCTAATTGTTATACATATTTTAAAATAGCAGATTTTTAAACTTATTGATTACCCATTCATGCATAATAATTGAAAATTGGTTAAAATGTCTGCGGTGCTTAACTAACTTTCCTTATCAGGATAAATTCTCACAAATATGACTCTGAATTTTAAAAATGCTGTGCTCTCTCTGTCTCTCTCTGTCTCTCTCTCTCTCTCTGTCTCTGTCTCTGTCTCTCTCTCTCTCTCTCTCTGTCTCTGTCTCTGTCTCTCTCTCTCTCTCTCTCTGTCTGTCTCACCCATCCACCCCCCCACACACACACATACACACACAACTTTGCACTTCGTTACTTTTTTTTTTGAGATGGAGTTTCACTGTGAAGTTCAGGCTGGCTTTGAACTCACTCGGTAGCCCAGGCTGCCTTCAAACTTGCAGCAGTCCTCCAGCCTCAGCCTCCTGAGTGCTGGGATTAGAGGCATGTGTCACCACGCCCGGTTTGTACTTCATTTCTAAAAACACTGCAGGTCCAGGTTTATCTTTCAAATCTTTCTACTGTGAACTATCAAATTTCAGTATCCATGGGTCTCACAAACTAATTATGTACCTGGTCTGAAAAGAACAGGAACTGTAATCTCTGGATAGAGACTGGATCTTGCCCTGTTTCTCAATAGCTATTCAATTCATACTTCAAGGAAAGTTTACCTCTGCACCTAAGGTAAAAAAATACTGCTTCTGTCTACTTTTAACTCTGACATCTCTCCAAGCAGTCAAAAAATACGTCTTTTGGTAGTAGAAGCAATATAGAGTGGTAGAATGGATTCTGGACAAGAAATTCAGATATCTGTGTTCCAGCTCTGCTCTTGCTAATGACCCAGAGACCCTTTAGACAAGTAATGTGTTTTCTATGAGCCTTTTTTCTTCATATGAATGATAAGGAAGTTATTAAGTGCTCATTCTAAGTCTTTTCACTCAGGTTTAGCATTTGGTCATCCCAGGACCAAAATCTTTATGTTTCAACTTTGCAGCAGCAGATTTTGTCTTAAATCATTCTGAGGTAACTCTTGTCCAAACTGGTTGCTACATTTCCAGTAAATGTGCCTCCAAGGACTGTGTATTAAAAACCTAGTCTTGATGTGATACTGTCAGGAGGTGGGGGAACATTTAGGAGTGAGATTCTGGAGGAAATTCCTCCTGAGATCTTGGCCTTTTCCTACTTCTCTTTTGTTTCCTGGCTATGAGGTGAGCTGTCACAAGTTTCCCACTTTACCACTTGACACCTGTACTGGGAAATCTAAAAATCATTGCCTGATCTTTACCCACACTTTTAAATGTGAGCCATAATAAAAAAACTTCCTCTTTAAAAAGTTAATTATCTTAGGTATTTTGTTAAAGTCCTGGAAAACTGGTTAACGCAGAAAATTGGTCCCCCAAATGGGGCTGCTGTTGAATATAAATGAGGTGATGTGGAGGAGCTCTTGAGATTGCTTTATAGGGGGAGTTTGGAAGAATTTGGGAAACCAAGTTAGAGTAAGCCTGGAGTGCTGCAAGAAGAGGTTTCCGTGAAGCTGAGATTGGAGTGAGGAGAGTAAAGCCAGTGCTGAGGATGTTTCAGAGAACTCAGTGAGGAGCAGGGCTGCGGGCTGTCCTTCTACAAACTGACAGTGAGGAATAACAGAAAAAAAAAAACAGATGTTTTCAGAAAATTTCAAAATTCACAGTTTGGACAGAAATGGAACATGTGTAAAGGTGTGACCAAAGACAGAGTTGTAGTGCCACTTCAAGAAAGTCAAGTGCTGTGCATGGGGACAGCAGAAGACTTTGCGCTGGGACTTTTGTGCAGTGCAGGGATGCTGAAGACACTGGCAATGGACTGGGTGCATTTGACAGTTTAAGATGAACATAACCCTTGGAGGCCAGAGATGGACACAGTAACCATCTCTTTATCCCCAAGGTCCACATGTACTGAAGTCTTGGTCCCTGGGATGACATTACTTGGGAGACCTGGGACATACAGCACATGGGCACAGTGGAAGGAGCTTAGGTCACTGGGGTCCTGCCCCTGAAGAAGACTTTGGGTCTTGGACTGGTCTTACTCCCCCTGTGCTTCTGGCCCTGAGGTAGACAGTGTGCTCTGTGAAACGGTTCCCAGAACTACCCTTGGTGCCCCTCACAGCAATCGTTCTGCCCAGTCATGGACTGAAACCCACAAAACTAATGCCAAACCAGCTCTCTTTCTACATTAATCATCTCAGCACACTGGTCAAGAATGGTTCTTCTACGAATCCTACATAATTAAGTACCTTCTATGAAGCGAACCCCTTGAAAATCAGAATTCAGACAAACCAAAGTTCTGTTGACATTCTATCAAAAACCAGGTTGAAAAAAATTCAGATTATCTTTGTTATATACTCAAATGAAACAAGATGAGGGAAGGGACTCCTTTTAAGAAGGAAAACAAGTTTGTTATTAATTAATACCTTTTAAAGAATCTTTGAATAGATGAGTCCCAGGTCTTTAATGTGAAAAGAAATAATTTGTTATAGAAAATAACAGAGAAAAATAGTGTAGGTGATGTAGATGTAGAGTGAGAAGCTGTAACTTGTTACAGAAAATAACAGAGAAAAATATGTGCAGGTGAGAAGCTGATGAGATCACTACTACACAAGGAAAGTATTTTATTCAGTAATTGATTATCTTGGTTTTAAAACTTTCAGATGATTTAAAAATTTTCAGACGATGAGCCCATGTCAGGCCCTAGGCATCCTGGGTCCCCTCTTCCCACCTCACTCCACTTCAAGGTGAGGATAGAGAGAGAAGGTTGTAAGCACTGAAATTGTGCCTCTGCTGTGAAGAAACCTGCTCTTTTGGATGATTTGCTAAAACAGTAAACTTACTGAGAGGATATTTCGAGTTAATCGGTTAAAAGATGTTATTTCCTAAACAGAGTAATAGCAAAATCAGTTAAGTTCAGTGTAGGTACAGGTACAGGAGAGGAAAGTGAAACAATAAATGGAGACCATAGTGTAAAGCCATAGAAATTACAAGCAGAGGCTTATAACCTCCTGGGCAATGGAAGTGGGATTAAGATTAGTGGTATGTTGCTTATACAAATAAAAACTGTTAGGATGTTTATTTCAAGATTTCATGTCATGGCACACCCAGGTGAGTGCCAATCCCCACCTAAAGTATGGAATCCGAGTCACAATATCAATTTCCACTAAAAACTTGAGCAGATGTTAAGTGTCAGTCTTTTTAAAACCCCTCTGGTCTGTAAATCTATCAAATTTCAAAAACAACTCAATTTTTTTTTTCTGTCAGTTTAATATAACCCATTGGTAGGGAAATGAGAATACAATCTGAAAAATAGAAAACAAAACAAAAACACCATAATTGGGGATGTGAAGGAGGTGTTGGGTATCATTGTTTTATGGGAAGGATAATATCTTCAAAAGCATGAGGAGTCTGAGGATATAGGAATAAATGTGGATATGTTTTAATAAAAGAGGACTTCAAACATGCACAAAATTCAAGAGAACAATGTAATGAAACACAGTGTTCCACTACCCAGCTTGGAAAATCAGTGGACCATCATTTTACCAACATCTTCTCTCCCACCTCAAATTATTTTGGAGGAAATTTGAGATATATCATTTTGTTAGAAAACATTTCAGAATATTTTTAATTCAAAAGTCATAATACTATATTGTACTTAAAATGTGAATATATTTTCTTAATATCATTTGTGTTGATTTTTGATTATCTTTTGAATTTTTAGGATTTATTGTACAAGTATCCACAAAAATCTACAAATTGTGATGGTTAATATTTTTTAAAGTGTAATTTTGTCAACTGAAGTATTTTCAAATGATATCTAGTTATTTTCTCTTGTTTAGTTGCCTTGGCTAAAACTTTCAGCTAAATATTAAATAGTAAAATGCAGATTCAGAAGCAGCGAGGCAGAGTGAACGTGGTGAAAAGTCACAAAACAGCGAGCCCCCATAAACCACTGTTCTTTAAAAGTTGATGTACTGTTGCAACAATGGAAAGATTAACAGTGCAATGGGGAAGTTTGAAAAACAGTTCAAATTTGGAGTTTATTTTATGGTCATCTCAGCATTTTATCAGTTGACATAAGGTGAATTTAAGAAACTGATGTTGAAGCAATTGATGTTGGTTGGTTGTGGCCATTAATCACAATATGTCCATTAAAATAAATTCAGAAATACCTAGCAGACTGGTGAAACACAGTTCTGGGTGTGTCTGAACACTTTTCAAATTGCGGGAAGAAAATCTACCCAAGGTGTGAACAGTGCAAAGCAATACTCATGTCCTGGACCAGGAGAAGGAGCCCAAGTTCCTTCCTTTGAGCCCCTCACCTTCAGACATACCCTTCAGGTTCTTTATCCTTTCTGGCCTTTTAGCCTTGGTCCCTGCTGCACCCTGGTCCTTCTGGTTCTGCAACTTCCATCTCCTGGGTCCTCAGGTTCTCTGGCACACAGATAGCTGTACTGGTCACTCTCCTCCTGCTGGGACAAAACAACTAACTGACAGCTGTAACTTGAAGGAGCAGAGCTGTATTTTGGCACAATTTCACGAGATTCAGTTTGTGATTGGGAGACTCCAAGACAGAAGGGGCAAGCAGATGGCACAGAGGAGGAAAGCTGTTGATTACATAGCAGCCAGGATGCAGAGATAAAAGGAAGGATGCAGGGAAAGAATACACCCTTCCTCATCACACCCTCCAGTGGGCCTAGCTCTGAAAGGAGGCTTCTGGGAGGCACTTTAGTTCCAAATCCAAACTGTCGCCATTGTGGATTCTGCTGCCTCTGAGCCTATATAATGAACCTCCCCTGCATAATTATACATGTATTTTCTCCTGATTCTGTTCCTTTAAAGAACCCTAATTTACACAGTGTATTGTTGATAATTACCACGTACACTAGCTTTTGAATGATTGCCATCAATTGAAGTTTATTGTAGTGAACAGAAAACGTCAGTTAGAGTGAGTGTGTAGGTGAACCTCTTCCTTCCCTACACACAGAAAAATGGTGACAGCCCCCACTGGCCTATATCAGCCATGCAACCCAGAACATCCATAAGTTTTCAGCTGACAAACATTATGTAGTTCGTCACTGGCAGCCAACACTGTTTTAACACTGCAGCTGCTAACAGGAGGGTCACACATTCAATTCTTTGATGTAAGAGTTTTCATTCCTTTTATAAATGTAACTGCGATTTCTGCTAGACTGCTGAACAGAGGATTATTGGGAGATATCACTACAGTGGAGTGGGGAGAAGGAGCCAAACTGAGTGCATCTTTCTACGCTTGTAGCTTAAGTGGAAAATCTTGTTATTTTGTTAATAAAATTCCTCTCAACTACCAACAAAAATTTCATCTATTCTCAACAATAAATAATGTCAAAGTTAAACATTTTAGACCAAGGAAGTTTCTTTTTAAGAAGCACAGTCATTCTTTATGATCTCTTGCTTAAAATGATCACATGTAACTTAATTCAGCTCTCTCTACCAAAAATTCATCTCATTTGCGTAATATTCAGGCCAGCCACGACCACATTAGGGTTTGGCATTTTTTAAATTCAAAGCATTAAGATTGAGTATATTAAATATGAACTGTTAGCTATTTCAGGTAGTCAAAATGATCATTTTAGCTCAGGAGCTCCCAGCATAAAAGTTTCTTGATGATTATCCCAGTCCATATACTACATTGTATTCAGATACATGTGTCTGAATACATCTTAATACACATATATGCTTTAACCTTTTGAAGGTGAGATATATAGATCACTTGCTATAAATCCAATCCCATAAGATGCTGCACTGAAAAGTTAAAGGAATGACTAGGAACATGTGCTAGGATTTTTGTACAAATGACAAATATTATTTATATCCAAATTTGTATTATCAATCTCTGTTTGCTATTGGTCTTTGCTTTGGGAAGTTAGATTCTTTTCTTGTAAGCTGTCAGGCAGTAGCCATTTTCAGTTTTATGAGGTATACACGCCCAAATTACTTGCCTGTGCTGTTGTAACATGATGTCAACCTAGATAACACCCAGGTGAGTGAGTGCTGTTGTTTCCATGAAACTTTGTAGACACTGAAATTTTAATTTTATATACTTTTCAAAGATAGTTTCGCTCATTTTTAAATTAGGACAGTAGTGCTGGTGAACCTTTGGCATACACATTATTTGTTTTTCTTTTAAGACAAAATATGTTAATGTATGAGTTTTTTATTTGTAAACTACAATCTGTGTTCAGGTGTAATTTCAGGGTTGGTACTTTGCGGTAAGTAAATGAGTTTGGAGTGCACTTTGGGTACTCATCTGTAAAAGATTCACCATCACTGACTTAGTGCACAGCAATATTTTTACAGAGAAATGGTAAAAAAGAGAAAGAGATTAGGTAAGATCTATGTGAAGTCAGTAAAATCAGTCAATATCTCATAGAATGATAGAATTATTTTTTGGTTGGTTGAAAATATAGATAAGGGATTAGAAAATTTACCAAGGGGCAACCCACTAATGTGACTACAAATATTAATGTGACTAGAAATAATGTGTTCTTTTTAAGATGAAATTAATTTAGCATAACTGTATATGATGTACCTCTCACTAGGTTCAGTTATGGGGTTATAATAATAACACATGGAGAGTAGCTTACATGCTAGTTGAGGTTTATAAACTCTACGTGAATAACTATTACATTACAAGGAGTTGTAGAATAAAGTTCCTACAAAGTAAGTAATAATGATTTTGAAATATTGATATTATTGAATTGTAATGGGGAAGAAATTAGTCAAACAATTTCTAAAAAGTTAAGTGGCACGAGAAGAATACCAAAGAATGAAGTAGAATATGCAAGCTCATTGAAATAGAATGTTATGCTTTCCAGAGTACAGAGACATTAAGAGCAAAGATGAGAAGGGATGTTAGTAGGAATAAGACCAATGAAAAATTTACCTCAAAACTTACAATTAATTAGACAAAATAATTTTGCAGAGCGTGTGCTAAAATTAAATGTCATAAAAAGGAAGTTATTGTCTTCATTTTATTATTTTCTTTGAGCACTTACTGTGTGTAAAATTTGTAATTATTAAATAGGATATGGATTACATAAAACCAAAGAGTGCTAAGGTATGGTAGTAAGATACAATTTCCCTTGTCTGGATGTGACTCCTTTCACTGCCTTTCAGAGACACCTGCCCACTTCCATTCTGCCTCCACAGCATAGACACGGTTTCCTCTGTCTGCTCCACTTCCTCAAAGAGTGAATATCTTTCCCACTTTGGACTTTGACATCTGTACTCACATTTATCTCTTCTGCAGGGTTTCTGTTTATGTAGCTTGTTGTTAATTCTTTATTCTTTATGCTCATTTAAAATTTCCATAATACATGTCTTCTGAAATCAAATTACACTTTCCTTATGTCACATTCTAGTAAACTCTACAAAGCAGGGATTTTAATCTTGGTCTCTATTTTATTTTCAGGCACTAGACTAGTTCTGAACCCTTAGTAGTTGCTCATTTGAACTTTTAGTAGCTGCTCATTGAATATTCCAACTACTGTATAAATGCCTCAGTTACTCAATTGCCAGAAAGAATTACATGTGAAAAAAAAACAAGTTAACTGTAAAAGACAGCTATACATTATAACATTATACCTGTAAATACGGCCCTTTGCAATACTAAATAGGGAGGCAATTACTTCTGATTTGGGATTTATGGAATAAATTACAAATGAACTGAATTTTAGCTGTGTTGCAGAGGGAGTATTTCAGAAGAATATGACAGAAATAAACTCAAGGGACAGCACTGAGTGATTCTGTGAGAAGAGCTTATGAGGCTAAGCCTCTAATAATATCACACAAAATCAAGTAAACACTACCACTATGGTGCAGTCGCATGGATCAGGGAGGGGTTTTTATTCATTAAAAAGAATAAATTTCATTTCAGAAATTAATTTGATTTTCTGCATTTCAAATTGAAAAGACTTAAAAGTCTAATCCTGTGAGTTCTATTGAGGAGATTGTGAATCTAGAATCAGTGGCAGTCTGTCAGTTCTTGGGACACGAAAGGGGGTTTAAGGACTGACTACAACAGTTTTGCTAGGAAGAATTTAATTAGTCTGAAGCTTTGATACTGTTTTAGTTGGTATGTAGTGATGTGCTTTCCATAAAAATATAACATATCTGGCTTAAATACGAAATGATTGGACACAGATATTTTGCCAAATTCGAGCATGTATCACAATGAAGACAAATAAAATAACAGTTTTTTATCAGTAACTTAATATATAGTAACTGTTTGATTTCCCTTACATTTAAAATGAAAATATCACTGTCTGTTGATTCTAAAAGGAATAGGGTAATTAATATAAGCTGTTATTCAAAGTAAGTATCAATAAGTAAGAGAGACAATAGAATTCATAGGTACTAGCTAGGGCAAGTACTTGTTTTCACATTCACTTAAAAATAGATTTTATGCACTTATTTTTAAATGATCAATACTCGCACTTGTTTGAAATATAGAATAGAAACCACAGCTATAAAGATGAATAAAGTATTGCTTAGTGCTTAAAAACTCATTTTATCAGTACAGAAAATATGTTACAGGACATAGATTCACTTTTAAAATTCAAACCAGTAGAACATTCAAGAAAGGTGCAGTTTTCTAAAAATATACTTATTGACATAATTAATAGATATAAAAACAAAAGTTAATGGAAGTCTTTCTCCAGTACAACATATTTTCTTCATAAATAACTATTAAGAAATGTTGCAGATGGATTTCTGGGAGAACATGGCGGATAGATAGCAGCAGCTTCAGAGACTCTCTGAGAAACAACTCTTAAAATCCAGGAATGGTGCCGGGAGAGAAATCCTAAGCAAGGGGAGAAATACTTTGCTGATCCAAGAATGAACTAAACTAAGAGAAACCAACTGGAAACACAATCCTGGTGATATAACAGGAACAGATAAGGTTTCAGTGCGGAAGCTGGGGCCCGTGCCACTGGAAGCCGCAATTTGAATTTCCTGCAGTGGCTGCTGCGTCCCAATTGGCACGGCAAGGAGAGAGGCGCAAAAGCTCTGAGAGTGGGAAGCGGTGAATGGAGTTGAGAGCGGGACTGGCCGGGAGCTCTGCATCGACCTGCGGTGAGTGAGCAGATTGGGGACCCTTCCATAGAGTAGGAGGCTTCAGCAAAGGACATACTGGGACCGGGAAGACTAGCCAGAACAGGGAACTGCAGTGACTTCAGTCACATATTCCCCTCTCAAGTGGGATTGGTGGGGAGTACCTGGTTTGGGGGACACCACTGACTAAGACCCAGTAAGCTAGCCCAAACCAGGTCCCAGGACCTGGAGGTGCACCTAACAGTGAAGCCTTTGGTAGGTTGACCTGAAGGGGTGGGCCCAGCATAGGCAGCCCAGGTCTGTGTCTCCCTAGTACACTGCAGTGGGTGGGAACACCTAACCGGCACAATTCAAACAAACTATAACTGACAAAGAAAGAAACTGGGCCTCCTATATACACTTGTATAAAAGGAACAAAACATATGGGAAGAGGGAGCAACAAGAAAAGGTCCTCAGCCCCCAATCCTGAGAAACATGCAATATCAGACACGGCACCAATAGACATAAAGCGCTATCTCCAAAGCCTCATAGTTCAGGAATGAAGTCATTAATGACCTGAAGCAAGATATAAGTAGAATAGTTAGAGAAATACTAAGCACCATGCAAGAAAAAACAGATGGTGGAATGGAAGAACAGAAAAAAAGGGAAGAATTGTTTGATGGAGAAAATAGAGAAAACATAGAATACGTGAAGCAGGTTCAAAGAGATTACCAGGAAACTAAAAACTCTATTGAAAATTGGCATAACAGCTTGAAAAAAATTAAGGATAGATTATCTGAACTGGAGGACAGATTTGTAATATGGGAGCATGAAATGAAAAACTGCTTAAAATAACAAAAAAACAAACAGCAACAATACAAAGGCTGGAAGATGATAATAGGATCTATAACTTAAGAATTAAGAACATAAAAGAAGAAGTAGGGACACAAACAAATGGACTACAAAAGCTATTCACAGAAATAATCCAAGAGAATTTCCCTAATTTAGCAAATGGTAAAGATACTCAGAAGTATGAGGCATATAGGACCCCAGCCACCTACAACCCAAACAGAGCTACATGCAGGCATATAATAATCAAAATTCCAGAAATCCAATATAAGAACAGAATATTAAAAGCCATCAGAGAAAAGAAACAGATCACTTACAAAGGAACATCCATCAGAATTACAGCAGACTTCTCGGCACAAACCATCAAATCACAAAGAGCGTGGGGAGAAATAATTCAAGCTTTGAAAGATAATAACTTCCAGCAAGAATGGTATATCCTGCACAACCATCCCTAGAAATTGATGGAAAAACAAGGTGCTTCCAGGATAAAGAGGAACTAGGGGAATTTGCAAACACCAATTCAACTCTACAGAGAATACTGCAGGACATTCTAAAAAAGAAAAATACCAAGATTCCAGAAATAGTGGCAGAGAGGCCACAATGAATGGAGCAGAAAGCGAAAAGAAGAAGACAAACTGAAAACAAACAACAGAAAAAGAGCTCAACAGAAATGAGGCAGAGAAGATCAGATGGTAGGAACAGCTATTTTGGAGAAAACAAGACATCATAATAGCTAGTGCTGATTTAGTATCATCTTGTTTTGACGTCCCATCAAACTTGTATTCTTTTGCCTCCATGGGTCTTAAAAGGTTGTATCTTATTGGATTTTATTATATATGGTAATATAAGCAAAAACTTTTATAGACAAGGAGATTATACAGAAACCATTGTTCATTTTCTGTTCATTGGTTCTAAATACCCTGTTATAATGTCAGTCTCTTGAATGGTTTTATAGTGTCTTGATATGTTTGATGCTACAGTATATGAAGTTATACTCAAAGATTTCAAGGAAAGAGACACTATGGTAACTTTTTATGTCAGGATATCTTGTGGTGAAACACTATTTTGCTTAAATGGTTATGTTTTGACCTGTGCTGTTCTGTTGTTATGCCCTCTCTTATCTCAATCCCCCTTTTTCTTTTTTTAATTATTTATTTTTTTATTTTTATCGTTTTAATTAAGGGAAAAATAAATAAAAAAATAGCAGGATGCATTATAGTAACCTACTTTGATTTCCTATTAACTTGATTTGAAATCCTGTATTGCTCTCACCATCCTGTTTTGACTGATTGTCCCCTATTCTGCTTTGCTTGAGAGTACCAAGTTCGAAAGTATAGGCAACAACTGTGAAGACAATAAGATTCGTTATGATGCCCATTCTGGTTGACTATTATCTTCTTTCAAAGTCCTGTAATGTCTCCAATGCTTTAGTTTTATTCTTTACTGTTTTGTTCAATTTTACTTTAACTGGAAATTCTTCTTTAAAAAAGCAAGAGGTAGTATGGTAATCATTGTTGATCACCTTGTATTTTGTTTTTACATTATTTATTATGTCCATCCTTTTGATTTGACTGACTCTGTTCTGATATGTCGCATTTGGTTTTACTCTCTTCAAAAAAAGTAATAAGAACTGTGGGAGCAATAAAACCCAAAATGTGTAATTGTCATTGTACAAAAGAAAAGAAAACAAAGATAGATAACCATATTACTGAGTTTTTTGGATCATTGAACAAAACTGTTTGCACTCTCACTGTTTGAAAGTCCACTTTATATCCTTTAATTTTGTAATGAACAACTATTTCTAAGATGAGAATATGTAATCTATTAACTAGTGATTTCTTATAGTTTATTTTTTAAATTTTGTATTACTTGTACCCCTTTCTCTGTTTTTTTCTTTATCTCCTTAAAAAAATAAAAGCCCTACATAAAACTGGAAGAAAAAAAAAGAAATGTAACAGAATAAATAAATTCCAAAATGTACAGTAGGTATTGTGAAAGTGAAAGGGAAAGAAACTGCTCAAAATAAAAGAATAGCTGGGATAGGGGAAAAGATAAAGAAAAGAAGTGAAAATATTATATATATATAAATTTTTACTATACATACATACAATATAGATAATTATCACTAATCTCCATTAATTCATCAAAAAAAAAAACCAGTTTGTGCTTTCATTGTTTGTTTGATCAATTTTTATGCCTAAATCTTATAATCTCAACAATTACTTCAAAGATAATAAGATGTAATATATTTACCAGGATTAATCTTTTATTATTTTGTTTTGAAATTCTCTATCATCGTTTTTTGTTTTAAAATAAAAAGAAATGTTACATAAAGAATATACATTCAAATAGAATTCTATATATTACAGGAAAGTTAGGAAAAAATGGTAAAATGAATGCTAATTTTTATTAATCAAAATATTGACTGTATTTGTCTTGTTTCTACATACTTTTTGTCTATTTCAACACAGGGTTGTAAGCATAAATGTAAAAGCAGATTAAACTATATATGGTTTCAGTTTTTGATATTTCCTTATTGATTGTTCCCATGTCCCAAAGATATGCAGCCTCATTGTTACTACTAATAGAGTATCTGTCCCAACCAAGAAGGACTCAGATTTGAATGGATACATGAAGTACTCTAAATACCTCACAGTAAAATAAATCACAGCATGTAACACAAGATGTGTTCAAAAATACTGTCTAGATTCAGGTACCGATGACTAGTTTTGAATTATTCTTGCAATGTATGTCATTACATTTAAAATTAGTATATCGGTCCTGGTGATTTTCTCTTCTTCCAATGTTGCACATTTTGAATGACAACATTTGGTGACTCAAGAGGTGAAGAAATATAAAGGCTGAGGAGTTTGTCCAAGTTCAAAGCAACAGACAGGCTAGTTTGAAAGATTCTTCTGAGGTAATATATCACTTTGGACTATAAATGAGGATAGACTAATTAACTTCTTATCCTGGAGTGGTATAAATTTTATTCCTATAACACTTTTATTTGGAGGTAGAAGCTTGAACTTATAAGAAGAAACTCCATGGAAGGAAGTGCTGTATGTGAAAAATTTCAACCTGTTAATTAAAATTTTATAAAATATGGTGATTATTACAAAAATGGGAAAAGAGAATTGGAGAGTTTGGGGAATATTACAGGTAGGGTAAAGAATAAATTAGATTCTATATCAAGCATAAAACAAATAAAAGTAATTATTAGAGACATGAAAATCCTGCTACAAAATGAAATGCTAATAAATACCTACATATATCAATCATTATGTATTTACCAAAAAGACATTTTGATTAACTTCTAATTGTTTCATTTCACCAACAATTGAACCTAAAATTCTAAAAGAGTAATTCTAGAAAATGTTTTCTAAATAATTCATCACCTGGGTCTGGAGGAGTGAATATTTCTGCAAGCAGGGAGGGATCCCAGGTTCCTGAGGCACCTCGGCCTGTGCCCAGCCGCACCTAGCCATCGGTGTGCAGAGGAGGAGCTGGGCAGATCCGGAGTGCCTGCAGAAGCCCCTTACTTTGTCTGGAGGAGTGAATATTTCTGCAAGCAGGGAGGGATCCCAGGTTCCTGAGGCACCTGGGCCTCTGCCCAGCCGTGCATAGCCATCGGCGTGCAGAGGAGGAGCTGGGCAGAGCCGGAGTGCCTGCAGAAGCCCCTTCCTTTGTCTGGAGGAGTGAATATTTCTGCAAGCAGGGAGGGATCCCAGGTTCCTGAGGCACCTCGGCCTGTGGTGAGTGGCCAGCACAGCCTGCCCAAATCTCAGACTGTTCCGGACCCCCCAGGCTTCTGGGTGCAGTGAAGTGGAGCAGTGGGTTAGACGCCATTACTGCCGCCTCCCCATCCCGGCTACACCTGGAGGTCTGTGGAGCTCACCGGGTGGGCGGGCCTACACTATCCCCCGAGCCCAGCCGCGCCTAGCCACCTGCGTGCAGAGGAGGAGCTGGGCGGATCCGGAGTGCCTGCAGAAGCCCCTTCCTTTGTCTGGAGGAGTGAATATTTCTGCAAGCAGGGAGGGATCCCAGGATCCTGAGGCACCTGGGCCTGTGCCCAGCCGCGCCTAGCCATCAGCGTGCAGAGGAGGAGCTGGGCGGAGCCAGAGTGCCTGCAGAAGGCCCTTCCTTTGTCTGGAGGACTGTGGATATCTCTGCAAGCAGGGATGGATCACAGGCTCCTGAGGCACTGTGGCCTGTGGTGAGTACCCTAAACCGGCTGCGATTCAAGAGCTGTGGATCTACCAAGGGGCAGGTGGGCGCACAGTGTCCCTGAGGCCCAGCTTGTTTGGAACCGCAGAGTTCTGAACAAGCAGAGGAGGGCCATTGGTTCTGCAGGCCCAATGGCCTGGGGTAGAGTGGTGCCAGAGTCTCAGTAGCTGCAAACATAGAAGGGGATTTTCAACAGATCCTGAGGAGGCTTTCAAATAACACTTGAAACACAGAAATATAGGAAAATGACAAAATGAAAGACCAAATTACAACCTCAAACCTCCAGCCCATCTCATGAAACCCTAGGAGGAATGTATTTAGAAGAAAATGTATCCCATCCTCCTCATATATCAGACACAATAGCTACTGAAGTTGACAAGCAACTCCAGGAAGCTTTAAAGAAATTCAAACTCGAAATAATCTCCCAGATAAAAGAAGAAATGATAAAAGAAATGAAAGAGATTCTAAATATATCTAAAGAAAACACAGATAGAAAATTGGAGGAACTAAACAAAAAGATAGAATCCCTAGACAAGCAATATAAGAAACAAACAGAATACATAATGCAGATGCACAGAGATATACAGGAAATAAAAAACTCCACTGAAAGTTGTAAAAACCACCTCAATGAAAGTGAAGATAGAATTTCAGACCTTGAAGACAGGATTGCAGCTAGTGAACAGGAAAGGAAAGATCTTTTAAAAATAACAAGGAATCAGGAAACAACAATTCAACAACTGCAAGATGATGCAAAGAAGAATAACATAAGAATGATAGGGATTAATGAAAAAGAAGGAGACAACATAAAGGATATCAAGAGGATATTTAGAGAAGCAATAGATGAAAACTTCCCAAGCATGAGATCAGAAACTGACATCAGGATCAGTGAAGCATATAGAACTCCAAATAGTCATAACCAAAATAAAACTACACCCAGACATATAATAATCACCATCCCAGAAATCCAACACAAGAATAGATTATTAAAAGCTGTCAGAGAGAAAAGACAGATCACTTATAAAGGAAAACCTATCAGAATCACAGCAGACTTCTCAGCACAAACAATAAAGTCAAGAAGAGCATGGAGTGAAGTATTCCAGATCCTAAAGCAAAATAATTTCCAACCTAGACTGATATATCCTGCAAAACTATCATTTAAAATAGATGGTGAAATACGATACTTCCATGACAAAGAACAGCTGAAGAACTTCATGAACACCAAACCAACCCTGCAAAAAATATTGAAAGACAGTTTAAATACACAAAGGAAAAAACCACTAAGCAAGGCAAATAATTAAACAGAACAGAAAGACAAAGATGCAACAGCAGAGAGATAAGATTCCTACAATTAACCAATATTTAACAGTAATAACCATTAATGTAAATGGTCTCAATGCACCAACCAAAAGAAACAGACTAGCAGAATGGATCAAGAAACAAAATCCAACCATATGCTGTTTACAGGAAACCCATCTAACCCAGAAGGTTACTCACAGACTGAAAGTCAAAGGATGGAAAACAATTCTTCATGCAGCAGGAATCCAAAAAAAGGCAGGAGTAACCATTCTGTTTGCAGACAACGTGAACTTTAAACCAACAATGACCATAAAGGATAAAGAAGGACACTACATACTCATAAGGGGAAAACTCCAAGAGGAAGAGATAACTATCTTAAATATATACGCACCAAACTCCAGAGCACCCAGTTATATAAAACAATTATTAAAAGAAATGAAAACTCAAATTATCAGTAACACAATTGTAACAGGAGACCTTAATATGCCATTGACACCAAGGGACAGATCGACCAGACAGAAAATGAGTAAAGAAATAACAGAACTGAATCATACCTGTGAACAAATGGGTTTGATAGACATATACAGAATGTTCCACCCAACAACATCAGAATACACATTCTTCTCAGCAGTACATGGATCATTTTCAAAAATAGACCATATATTGCTCATAGAACAAATTTAAACAAGTGCAAAAGAGCTGAAATCATCCCTTGCACGTTATCGGATCATAGCGCTCTGAAATTAAAAATTAACGATAAAAGATACTGCAAAAATCCCACAAACACATGGAAACTGAATAACACACTCTTGAGTAATCAGTGGGTCACAGAAGAAATTAAAGAAGAAATCAAACAATACCTAAAAGTAAATGAAAATGCAGATACAACTTACCGGAATCTGTGGGATGCAATGAAAGCCGTCCTGAGAGGAAAATTTATTGCACTGAGTTCCCACATCAGGAAAACAGAACGAATACAAATAAATAACTTGATGCTACACCTCAAACAGCTAGAAAAAGAAGAGCAAGTCAAGCCCAAAGCCAAAAGAAGAGAGGAAATTATAAAAATCAGAGCAGAAATCAATGCAATAGAGACTAAGAAAACAATCCAAAGGATCAACAAATCAAAGAGTTGGTTCTTTGAAAGAATAAATAAAATCGATAAGCCCCTAGCCAACCTTATTAAAAAAGGGAAGAAAAAGCTCAAATTCATGCAATAAGAAATGAAAAAGGAGAAGTCACTATAGACCCAATAGAAATACAGAAGATCATCAACACCTATTTCGAAAACCTGTACTCTCAAAGTTTGATAACACAGAAGAAATAGACAGATTCTTAGAAGCATATGAAGTGCCAAAGCTAGATCAAGAGGATGTAAAATTGTTGAATAACCCAATCTCGGTTACTGAAATTGAAAATGTAATTAAGTCCTTACCCACCAAGAAGAGCCCAGGCCCAGATGGATTCACTGCAGAATTCTACAAGAAATACAAAGAAGACCTAATGCCGACACTCCTCAAACTATTCAATGAAATTGAAAGGGAAGCAATCCTTCCTAAGTCATTCCTGGAAGCAAATATCACTCTAGTACCAAAACCTGAGAAAGACCCAACTAAAAAAGAGAACTATAGACCGATCTCCCTAATGAACACAGATGCAAAAATCCTCAATAAAATATTGGCAAATAGGATCCAGCAAATCATCAAGAAAATTATACACCATGACCAAGTGGGATTCATCCCAGGAATGCAAGGATGGTTCAACATATGTAAATCAATAAATGTAATCCACCATATCAATAAAGCCAAAAATAATGATCATTTCTATAGATGCAGAAAAAGCCTTCGATAAGGTCCAACATTTATTCATGATAAAAACTCTACAGAAAATTAGAATAGATGGTCTTTACCTCAATATTATAAAGGCCATTTATGACAAACCAACAGCCAGCATCATACTAAATGGCCAAAAATTGAAAGCCTTTACTTTAAAATCAGGCACAAGACAAGGATGTCCTTTATCACCACTCCTATTTAATATAGTACTGGAAGTACTAGCCAGAGCAATTAGGCAAGAAAGAGAAATAAAAGGGGTAAAGATAGGAAAAGAAGAAGTTAAGTTGTCATTGTTTGCAGATGACATGATACTCTACATAGAAGGCCCCCTAAGCTCCATTGAAAGACTCTTAGATACAATAAATAAATTCAGTAATGTGGCTGGATACAAAATCAATACTCAGAAATCAATAGCATTCCTATACACAAACAACAAAATCACAGAGAGGGAAATAAGGGAAACTGGACTATTCATATTAGCAAGCAAAAAAATGAAATATTTAGGAATTACTCTTACGAAAGAAGTGAAAGACATACAGTGAAAACTATAATACACTGAAAAAGGAAATTGAAGATGATCTCAGAAAATGGAAAGACATCCCTTGCTCATGGATAGGAAGAACAAACATTGTGAAGATGGCCATTCTCCCAAAACTGTTATACAGATTTAATGCAATCCCAATAGAAATACCATCAACATACCTTATAGATCTAGAGAAATCACTCCTAAATTTCATCTGGAACCAGAAGAGACCGAGAATTGCAAAAGCAATTCTAAGCAGCAAAGACAAAGCAGGAGGCATCACAATCCCTGACTTGAAATTATACTACAAAGCAACAGTAGTAAAATCAACATGGTATTGGAATCAAAACAGAGCTGAAGATCAATGGAATAGATTAGAAGATACAACCACAACTACAAACACACTCAACCACCTTATCTTTGATAAAGGAGCCAAGCAGGTTCACTGGAAGAACGACAGTCTCTTTAATAAATGGTGCTGGAAAAACTGGCTCTCCATTTGCCAAAAACTAAAGCTAGACCCATGTCTATCACCATGTACTAAATTAAAATCTAAATGGATCAAATATCTGAATATTAAAACAGAAACGCTAAATCTATTGGAAGACAAATTGGGTAGAAACCTTGGAGACATAGGAGTAGGTAGAGAATTCATGAACAGGACTCAAACCCCACAGGAAATACTTCCCAGAATCAATAACTGGGACCACTTCTTATTAAAAAGTTTCTGCATGTCAAAAGAAATCTCCAGCATAGTGAAAAGAAAACCCACAAACTGGGAAAAGATTTTAGTGAACTCTCTCTCAGATAAGGGACTCTTGTCTAAAACATATAAAGAATTAAAAAACTCAGACCTCCAAAATTCGAAGATCCAATCCAAAAATGGGCATCTGAGATGAATACGCAATTCTCAGATGAAGAAATGCAAATGGCAAATAAATACATGAAAAAATGCTCATCATCATTGGTCATTAGAGAAATGCAAATTAAAACCACACTGAGATACCATCTCACTCCTGAAAGAATGGCCAGGATCAAGAAAACCAACAACAACAAATGCTGGAGAGGCTGTGGGGAAAAAGTAACTCTCCTGCACTGTTGGTGGGAGTGTAGACTGGTACAGCCTTTGTGGAGGTCTGTCTGGAGGTTTCTCAAAAAGTTGGGACTGGAAATCCCATTTATTCCAGCTATTCCACTTCTAGGCATATTCCCAGAAGAACTGAAAGCATCATACCACAGGGATATATGTGCACCTATGTTTATAGCAGCACAATTTGTAATCGCCAGATCTTGGAAACAACCCAAGTGTCCATCAACTGAGGAATGGATAAAAAAGTTGTGGTATTTCTATACAATGGAGTATTATTCAGCTATAAAGAACGATCGCATTGAGATATTTATCAATAAATGGGCGCAGTTTGAGACCATACTCATAAGTGAAATAAATCAATCTCGCATGTATGAATACCGAATAGTTTCCCTAATGTAAGTAATGATTCAAATATATAAAAATATGTGATAATCATGATTCCCCATTATGTGGCCTTGAAGCCTTATAAAATTTTCACTTATTAATTAGAAAGGCTTTATTCTGGGCTTCTTGATATGGAAATATTTGAAGCTATAGTATATGAAGTTTTATCCAAATATTTTAAGGAAAAAGACAGACACTATGGTAACTACTATTCTTTAAAAAAATTATTTAGCTATTTCTTATGTTTATTTTAATTAAGGGAAAAATTTAAAAAATTAGGATATATAATAGTAACTCTTTTCGATCTCCTATTAACTTGTTTTGAAGTCCTGTAATACTCCCACGATCTTGTTTTGACTGATTAGACTCTGTTCCATTCTGTGGGATAGTAGCAAGTCTGAGGGTATAGGCAACTAATTTGAAGGCAATAAGATTCACAAAGATGCCCATTCTGGTTTGACTATTGTCTCCTTTGGAAGTCCTGTAATGTTCACAATGCCTAAGTTTTATTGGTCTTGTTTTCCACTGTTTTGTCCAACTTTATAATATCTAATGAGATAGACAAATCTTTTTAAGGAAACAAGAGACAACGTTGATATCTATTGTTAATAACCGTGTACTCTGTTCTACATGTGCTAAGTCTATCCTTGGTTTTGACTGACAGCTTTGTTCTGCCATATTTGACTTTATTCTCCCCCTCCCCAAAAGTAACAAGAACTAAAGAGTAATAAAATCTAAAATGTGTAAATTTTGTTGTAAAAAGAGAGGAAGGGAAAAAAAGAGCTCTAATGGATATAACAGCAAGTGTGTATAGGGGTGTTGAATAGCTGACTATATTAATGTTTTTGGATCATTGAACACAGCTGTTTGCAATCTCTCTGTTTGAATGTCTACTTTGTACTCTTTGATACTGTCATTTGAGCAACTATTTCCAAGATGATAATATGTAATCTATTAACAGGTGATTTCTTACTGTTATGTTTTTTTTTTGTAGTTCTGTATTATGTGTAACCTTACACTGCTTTGTTTTGTTTTGTGTTTTTCTCTTTTTCCTCTTAAATAAAAAAAAAATAAAATAAATAAATAAATAAATAATTCATCACCTGAGAGTTAAAATATAAGTTTGACAATTGGGTAAATGTAATAATGTTTAAATAATTTTATCTGTTTTTTTTTCAGCAGAAATGTATTCAATACAGTTGTATTTTACCTCACAAACTATATATACATCTTTAAAAAATTTGCTTAACTGAGAAAAGCATTACATAGTATGTCTGAAAAAAACTAGTATTTTATTTTGAATTATTTTATTTTTGTCCATAGATACAGATAATAGATTTTTTAACTATAGATATTTCCTTCTTTAGTAGTCTTCACACACACAAACAGACATGTATGCACACATACATGTACACACATGTGTATGCCAAATATTAAAACAATAAGTCTAACACCAAAACCTTTAAAGAATTGAATCAGAGTCTTCACCAGACATGTGCAAACACAGCTGTGATGAAACTGTCATGGAAATGATCCTATATTTATATAGATATACATGTCTTTGCATGCAACAGAACAACTCATGCAGAGAAATTGTTTCCATATTCAGGAGTCCTTTCTTATCCAACTTAACTTTCGATGGTTTTACTTACCCAAGGTAGACACTTGTGAAAAATATTGTGAAAAGTTATAGCCATGATTCGTATTTTAAATGTGTTTAGAGGAATGTGATGAAATCTCACAGCCACCCCTCTGTACTGCCTTGTTCAGGGCCTACATAGTCCCTTCATCGAGTGCCCTCCTGGTCCACACTGCCCATTGTGAGCCCTTCAGCAGCCCAGGCCATCAAGCCCCCACAGTGGACTATTGAATGTGGCAGTGCTTATTTCCTGTCACCTTAATTTTGCTTGTTATGACCTCAAAACACCAGCAGAGCGATCCAAGGAATTCAGATATGTCAAAAAGGAGTCCTAGAGGACACGCTTTAAGTATAAAGTGATTTTACAATAAAACGTGCTGAGAGGAATAGGGGAGGGAAGGAGAGACAGAGAGAGACAGTACATTCTCACAGCTTTTGCTACAGCATAGTGCTTTAATTGTTCTGTTATTATTAGTTGTTACTAATATTATTCAATGCTATGTAATTCTAGGTATCTATTGGCAGTCTTGGAACATATTAGATGATTGTGGTTGCTAATATGCAAATAAGTGATTGATAAAAGTTGAATAAATGTCTTTATTAAACTCAATGATGTCTTTATTAAACTCAACCTTACAAAAAGGTTGATTATTTTCAACCTTTAAGTAAGCCTTACACATAATGAGAAACATGTGAAACAAAATGGGATGTGTTTTTGATCTCTTTATTTTAAATATACTCCAGGCTGACCTTGAACTCAATGTGCCTTTCTGATGGCCTAGAATTTATGATTCTCCTGCCTCAGCCTCCCAAATGCTAGGATTACAGCTATGCACCGTACCACACCCAGCTTTGAAATACGTTTAAAAACATAAATCACTCCACTTAATTTCTTCACTCAAATACGTGTTAATTGATCGGCTTCAGTGGGTTAGACTTTTTCTGTTTTAAAATACTGAGTTTAGATTAAATCAGAAGGTACAAATCATAACGATATATTTCAGTCATTAAATTAGATATTTTTGTCTTATTTATATTAAATTCTTTTTCAGAGTAACTAAAGTGATATCCTTTGAAATATGAAATCTTGGTTGTTAGATTTCCCTTGCCTTCAAGAAAAGGTGTGGAAAACCAGAGTGAGGGAAAGGGTTGCCAAAAGGGAATTGCTCACACTGAAGAAAAATTGCTCCCCACTTGTTAGAAAAGCAGCAAGACATTATTGTTTCTCACTATTAGTGTGGTAGGGTTCAGGTTTAGTGTAATAGGGGACCAATGGAATTGGAATCTGAACACAGTAAAGACAATTGATGATTTTGGTTTTTTTTTTTTTTTTTTTTCTTTTTTGATACCAGGGATCAAACTCATGACCTTGCACTTGCCAGGAAGGAGCTTACAACACTGAGCTAAATGCACAGCCTGGAATTTCTATCCAGTCAGTAAGGTGGAGAGTCTATAAATGGGTACTCATGAAGAGAAATGTTCTTGCTAAACAGACATAATGGGATTCTTACTCAGGTATGGTGATTAAATGTCAAGGGTGTGGGAGTTTTGCTAACCTGACCCAAGAAAATTCTTGCGGCAGCTGGGTTAGACAAGCTTGAAGACAAAACCTGTTAAAGAGATGTAGTTAAAAATATGACCCAAAGACTTCCTCTAAAATGTGGTAACCTGAGCAATTATTTTGAAGATAACAATATGCAACATAACAACCGTTATTAACTTCCTATTTTCTTGTTTTGAAAACCTATGTCACTATTTATTGTTGTTGCTGCTGTCATTTGGACTTTATTGATGTTTTTGTTTGATTTTATTTGATTGCTTTTTGATTTTTCTGTGTTTTTTCTCTTTAAAATAGAATAAAAAATTTAAATAATAAAAATAAATTGGGTCAATAAGTTTTGGTAATTCATGCATGTCTTTGGTAAGAGGTTTAGTTACTATAATTTATTTATTCTGATAACTCAAAGTATGGTAATGCAATGATCTACGTGCTTTTCATATTAATTTTCTAAGGTATGTGAAATACATAACATCCTCAGACACATGTTACTATAATAAAGGTTTTATGATGACTAGAATCTCTATGAATGAATTTAAATTTACACAAGATGCTCTGATTATTATTTGTCTTGTGCTTTGAATTTTGATTGATTGGTTGATTATTCTTCCAATATATTCTGAGAGAAATCTGATTCTTGTTTCTATTATGTATCCAACTTCAGAGCTTTTATAAATTTAATAAGAAAAATAGAAAGTCAAATTACTGTCTTAAACTGATGAAAGAAATAATTGTGAGAAAAAAGAAAACCACATCTTGAATTGAATAGAATACAAAACAAGAGACTATAAGCAGTTTATTTTTGAGAATTTATGGATTTATTATTTACACATTAGTCATCAATGTAATCTAATAGAAAAAATTAACTTAGGAATCGTATTTCATATCAACTCATGAAAATTTAGGCAAGCTATTTAAACTTCCTTGCATCTCTGTTACTTGTAGAAATAATTGTTACATTATTACAGGCTCTCTTTTTGAGAATTGTAAAGAATCATCAGTTAAGGCATGTAGAAATTTTCTTGGAAAGGATAGTACAATGAGCAAGGTCACAGTTTTATAACTCAAGATGATCTCGGTATTGTTCCACTGAATTGGGACTCATGAAGTCCTAAACACATCACTTACCTGTGAAGTCTCAACACTTGCATGGCCCTTCCGGGTTCTTTAACTTGTCCTCAAATTCCAGCATCATCTGTTTCCTGAACACACTTTCACCTCACTTTCCTCAGTATTCGTACAAAAAGTCCCTATCATGCTGTGCTCTTTCTGGATGTCTCGTCCCAGTTTCTTTCACCCAGTTATTCTTATTTCTTCATTAAAAGTCAGTCATTCAGCAGAGCTTTCTAATTTCCTGCAATAAGCCAGTTGTTTCTGCTGTAGAGTCACAGATCATTTATTGTTTTCTTTGTGTCCTTTATTGATGTAGCCGTTGTATAGGCATTTATATAATGACTGCCTTAATGTCTACTTGCTCACACTATCCTGGGATCTCTATGAAGGTTTGTGTCATGTCTGTTGTATTCAGTGTTTACAACCCCTAGTCCCTGACACAGCAATGCCTCGTGTCTCAAAAGGAAGATCTGAACCACAGTTGAATCTAAGAAGCCATGTTATTGTGGGAGATGGAGTCCTGAATGGGTTTCCAGGTTCTTGTGCTTGATGAGCAAAGAGTTGGAGGTGGCACATGACAGTAAGGAGACAGCAGTGAAGGTAGCAATCCTAAGGATGAAAATGTGGGGGTTGGCTTGGAGATGTTGCCCAGTTTAGGTGACTGGAGAATAGTTGGTCCAGCATGAGTGGAAGGATTTGTTCCTACAGCCTCAGTTGTACTATCTATAAGAGCTATATTGTATCTGTTAATCACAAACTATTGTTTGTAGCAATAATTTGGCTAACACCAAGAAGAAAATTGCTGGCTTTCAGCACTACCATATCTCATCATGTCACGTTCCTAAATTGGCTGATTTCAATTTACTTTAGCCATCAAAATTGCTTAAGACATGTAAAGAAGACATAAATGCATGCACCGAGGCAGGTTAACTTCAAAGAAATTCCAATGTCATGACTGGAAGTAGAGTTTAAAAATCACACTAAATTTTGTTTAAAAGAGCATTGTGGGGGGTGTACAATGCCCACGTTTACTTTTAAGAAATATTTTGTTGATGAATTCTTAGTCTTAATTTTTTGAATTTTATTTTATTAAACAACATGCACTTAAGGAAATAAAAATCACTAAAATAAAATATTAAATTTTTAACATATAATTATTATGTAGAATAAATATCAACATTTTCAACAACTGTTTACCTGCTTACAAGATCCTAAACAATAACACCTGGAATAAATTCCTGTGTGAACTTCAAAGAAAACACAAATAAAATTCCACAACAGGGGTAACCTTTGCTTTAACTATCATGCCTAGCCCAGTCTTCACACATGACAACAGCATGTTCCACTCACAAGTCCTTCTTATACTGATAGCACATGTGCTTGTCTTTCTTTTCCTGTTTGGTGACCATGCTTGTCACCTCTTTTTGTCTTCCTCTTTTGTCAGGTGTTTCAGAAATAGTAATAAAATCAACATTTTATACATCAGTTGTATTCTTACTAAATCTAAAAAGTAACAACAGAAGTAAACTTCTATGTGAACTAAAATGAGAATACAAATAAAATTACCATAAAAATAATCCTTATTTCAATTATTATACCTCAGATAGTTTTTATATATGGCAGCAGCATGTTTGATGCAAAAGTATTGCTTACAATTACAGAACATGGCTTTTCTTATTTTTCTGTCATTGGCAGGACATACTCAACATCTTACTGATCTTTTTGTTTTCTTAGGGTGTTCTTGCTGTCTTCTCTTGTCTGTTCATTGGTCTGTTCCACAATTCTTTTGTGGAGTTCTTCAGGCAGATACATACTGTTCTTCCTCTGTTGTACTTGATCATTTATAAATTCCAGTCCCAATCCTCTAAGAAAGTTTCTTCATCATATTTTGTGCTTGTTATTTTCTTTGTAACCTATGAAACTACTTATGTTTAAAGATGGAGTGAAACACAATCATTGTCCAAAACTTCATGTTTTGAGTGACATCATAGTTGCTGCATAACTCATCAACATCTACTCCACCTTTCATTTGGTTGTGACATGTGACCATTTCTGGTTTCATTTATACTGAGCATTCTCTACTAATGTTTGTTTGGTTGTTTGGTTGGTTTTTGGAGACAGAGTCTCAATACATAGTCCAGGCTAGCCTGGAACTCATTGTATAGCACAGGCTGACCTTGAGCTCACAGGATTCTCTTGCCTCGGCCTCCTGAGTTTGGGATTATAGGCATGCGCCAGCATGGACAGCTTCACTATCAATTACTTTAAATTGTTTATCAGTGCACATT
The DNA here is from genome assembly GCF_034190915.1 of Cavia porcellus. Classification (NCBI taxonomy): domain Eukaryota; kingdom Metazoa; phylum Chordata; class Mammalia; order Rodentia; family Caviidae; genus Cavia; species Cavia porcellus. Next base: position 5,171,678 of record NW_026947493.1, read on the forward strand.
AGCCATATATAATAATCATATTCATCATAGGAAATTTGTACATGTACATGATGTTTTGTTTCCTCTTTTTTTCTCAATCATCTTCCTTCATCTCCCCTTCCCTCCTTCTTTTCAAAGCATTGTTTCCATTTATATTTTTTATTTTTTTTTCTTTTCTTCCTTTCCCATTCCCCCCACCCTAGTTCCTCTTTCCTTCTGAACAATTCCTCCACATTTCACAATATCTGTAACATATTTTGATCCATATTTACTTCTTCAGTTTCTTAAACCAGGAAGACAACGCCGTGTTCACACATATGAGTCCAATTTATTTCACTTAAGAGTATGGTCTCAAGTTATACTCATTTACCTAGAAAAGTCTCAAGTTTATTCTTTATGGCAGAATAGTACTCCATGTTTTAAACAAATCATATTTTCTTTATTCATTTCTTCGTTGATGGACATTTGGGTGGTTTACAAGACTTAGGTATTACAAACTGGGATGCTGTTAGTGTGGATGCACATTGATTGCTGTGAACATTTTTAATTCATCTGGGAAGATGCTCAAAAGGAGAATAGCTGGGTCAAATGGAACCTCTTATCCTAGTATTTTGAGGAATCTCTTTTCTGATTTCCACAGAGGGTGAACAAGTGTAAACTCCCATCAACAATGGATGAGTGTTCCTTTTTCCCCACAGCCTCTCCAGCGTTTGTTATTGGTTGATTTCTTGATGAAAACCATTCATTCTGGACTGTGATGCAGTCTCAGAATTGTTTTAATTTGCACCTATCTAATAACCAGTGATGTTGAACATTTTTTAATTTATATATTTGTCATTTGTACATCATCAGAGAACTGTGTATTCATATCAGGTACTTATTTTAGCATTGGACCTTTAAATTTGGGGGGTCTGGTTTTTTTTCAATTTTTTGTGTGCTCTACATATAAATCCTTTGTCTGAAGGACAATGGCTAAAATCTTCTTCTACTCTATGGGCTGTTTTTTCACTGTATTGGTGATTTATTTTGCTGTGCAAAAGCTTTATAATAGGATGAGATCCAAATTATTGATTCTTTGTATTATTTCCTGTGTGATAGAAATTTCGTTCATGAACTTTTTGCCTACAACTGTGTCTTCCAGAGTTCTGCTTATGGTATTTTCCATAATATTTAGTGTTTCTGTTTAATATTTAAATCTTTGTTCTATTGATATTTTAGTTTACTACATGGTGATAGGCATGGATCTAGTTTTCTGTCTTTGGTATGTGGAAACCCAGGTTTTCTAGCACTATTTATTAAAGAGGCTATCTTTCTTCTAGTGAAAGTGTTTGGACCCTTTGTGAAAAATAATGTAACTGAGTGTGTTTGAGATTGTGCCTGCATCTTCTAAGCTGTCCCACCTCAGCTTTTTTTTCCTCCAGCATTATGCTGTTTTTATCACAGTAATCAAGTCAGGAATTGTAGGGCCCCCTGCCTTAGCTCTGTTACTCAGAATTGTATTTGCTCTTTTAGGTCTCTCCTGGTTCCAAATGAATTTTAAGAATGTTTTCCTTAATTCTTTGAAGTATTATAATGTATTTGGATTGAGATTGAATGAAACCTGTATTTAAATTTAGGAGAACAACAATTTTAGGAGAATGACCTCTTGGATTTTTGTGAGATTCTTTGTGATTTTCCCTTTTACTTTCATAATTGCTTGAATTTGTGTTTTTTCTTTCCTCTTTTTGATAAGGTTGACTAAGGGCTTATCAAGTTTTTTTTTTAATTCTTTCAAAGAACCAACTTTTTGGTTCATAAATTCTGTGTATTTTCTTAGACTCTATTGCATTAATTTCTGCTCTTATCTTTGTAATTTCCTCCCTTATATGAGCTTTGGGTTTGATTTCTTTTTTCTAGAAGTTTGAGGTTCAACGTTAGGTTGTTTATTTCAGCTTACTTTGTTTTCCTTGTGTGTGCGCTCATCACTATAATTTCCCTCCAGTACTGCTTTCATTGTATTCCATACATTTTGATATGTTGTATTGACATTATAATTTAATTGTGTATACTTTTTAACTTCATCTTTAATTTCCTTTCTGAACCATTGATTGTTCAGGAAAATGTTGTTTGCTGTAGTTTTTGTGTTTACTTATGCTGCCAATTTCCAATTTCATTATGCTACGGTTAGATGGTATGTATGGAATGATTTCAGTTTCTCCACATTTCCTTAAACATACTTTGTCAGCTAATATATGGTCTAGTTTGAATATTGTCCCATGTACAGCTGAGAATAATGTGTATTCTGATGTTTCAGGGTAGAACTCTGTAGACATCTACCAAGTCCATTTGTTTACAGACTTGGTTTAATTCTAATATTTCTTTGTTGATTTGTTTTGTGTGGTTGATCTATGTATTTGTAAGAGTTGGATATTAAGGTCTCCCATAACAATCATGTTAGTGCTTGTATGGGTTTTCACGTCTGTTAATGTTTACTTTTTGTAGTTGGGTGAACCTGTGTTTGGTGCATGAATATTTATGACTGTTATCTCTTCTTCTTGGATTTTTCCTTAACAAGTGTGTAGTGACCTTGTCTCTGGATCAGTTTTGGCTTATAGTTTGTAGTGTCTGTGAATAGAATACACACCCATGCTTGTTTTTAGGGTTCCTTTGTCATTGAGATTGTTTTCCATCTTTTGACTTTTAGTCTTTGAATTTCTTTTTGGGTTAAATGTATTTCTTGAATATAGTATGTTGTTGGATCATGCTTTTTGACCCATTCTGCCAGTCTATTCTTTGGATTAATGTGTTGAGACAATTTATGTTGATGATTAGACTCCTACATCATGTGACTTTTCTTTTTCATGTTGTTTTCCTATTGTTTGTCCCAGTCTTTATCCTCTGTTTAAATGCTTGTCCTGCTTGGCAGCTTCTTTCTGTTGGTGTTCATTTGTTTGTGGCATTTGTTATCTAGTTCTAATATGCACTTAGGAGATTCTGTAGAGTGTGTGTGGTGATCATAAATTTCTTCGGTTGTTCTTGGCCATGAAAGTATCTTATTTATCCACCAATTTTAAAAAATAGTTTTTTGGGGTACATCAATCTGGTTTGAAGCTTATTTTCCTTTAAGATTTGAAATACCTCACACCATGCTGTCCTGGATTTGAGGGGTTGTGTTCAGAAGTCTGCTGTGATTCTAATGGACTTATCTTTAGAGATGAAATTTTTTCTCTACTTGTTTTTAATATTTTGTTCTTGTGATGAATTTCTGAAATCTTGCTTATTGTATGCCTTGGTGTATATTTGTTTTGGTCATGGCTATTTGGAATTATATATGCTTCATTGATTTGAATGTCATATTCTTTGTTTTTGAAATAAAAACAAAGAATAAAGAGTGACAGAATTTTAAAACAAAATAATAGGAGATTAACAGTGGTTATTATATTATGTATTGTTATTTTCAAAGTAGTTATTCAGATTACAAGATACGGGTATGAAAAAATGATTGAACCATTAAACAGTGAAAATGCAGACTGTTCTTACTGCTGAACTAACAGAATAGTAGTATAGTTATTTTATATATAAATCTATCTTTTCCCTTCTTTCTTTTCTCCTTTTCTCTATCCCAGTTGTTCTTTTCTTTTAAGCCTTTGGCAATACAGCTCCATGTCCTGTGGTAAGCACCAAGATAAACAAGAGAACAGAAACTAATATTCAAACTGGGTAACAGAACATGAGTCAATTTAGGCAAGTACTTCAGTGTATGATATCCATTCAATCTTCAGCAGTGCATTGAATCATCTGCTTCCAGGGGTGATGACAGCGGGACTTTGAGTGCATTATCTCTTCAGGGTAGTATTGAATGGAGCCAATTCACTGAGGTAGGCCTTCCAACAATCATCAGAAGGAGCTATCTTGATTCTGGAGTGATGAATCCAGGGGTTTTGCTACTTTCACTGTGGTGGGAGTAGTCAAAATAGAGGGTCCCTTCATCCTATAGATAAGAGGTCTTTTTCCAATCTTTAATCTAGACCATGTCATCCAGGCTATGAATACGAGCACAGGTATCAGTAGAAGAGATGCTCTTTCTGTTACGTTTTTATGTATCAAAGAGAAAGTTTTCTCTAACTGGATAAGTTGCTCCTGCAAGGTGACATTTTCCAAGTGGCATAAGTTTCCCTAGAGGCCCTTTGTGATGAGAGTTTCCCAAACAGAATGTCAAAAGAGGTGTATCCAGTGGATTCAAATGATGTCCTGACCTTCAGGAGCACCATGGGTAGCAAATCCATCCATGGTGCTGTCTCTTGGTGATATTTAGTTAGTATTGTCTTTAGAGTTCAGTTTATCCATTTAATTTTCCCAGAACTTTGGGATCTATAGGCAATGTAAAGATTCTGTTTCATTTTTTAGTTCTTTGGTCTGTCTCTGGCTCATTTCTGCTACAAATAATAGCTCACTGTCATTAAATGTAATCAATGGCAGCTCATCTAGGAATTATTTCTCTTAACAAAACTCTGCATATTTTAGAAGCCTTTTCAGTCCTAGTGGGGGAATGCCTCTGGGCATTCAGAACAAATACAAACAAGGACCAAATAAATACTTGTATCCTTAAAATGGCTTAACTTCAGTAAAATCTACTTAGAGGTCTTCAAAAGGAGAGAGTCCTACATTCTGAGTTCCAGGTGATGGCTGTGGCCTGTTAAGGTCTCAGTCCTCACATAAACTTCGTATCTTTGGTTAATGACTACACAAACTGATGTCAATTTTGGCTCAGAAGCTGGGCCGTGGCAGTCTTACTTCTGTGAGTGACGTCATGGGAATGTTTTATCCAGGAGTAGGCTAACTCCTTTGGTAAGATCATTCAATCACCCAACAAAGTCTGGACTGTTTGGATCTACATTTGTTCCTCCTGTTGATCCCATTTTGTTTATTCTGTATAATGAAGGGAACATCAGTGCAGACTGAGAAGTCTTTGGTGGAATCTCATGTTGTGCCTCTACGTTTTGAATTCAGTCATAGTCTTCCTGTGTTGACCTTTCTCTGGCCAGTTTGGCAGCCTCTTTTGCCTTCTGATTTTGAAAAGGATGGAGTCTTTTACCGTTTGATGTCTCTGGCAATGTATGACTGCACCTTCTCGAGTTTTAATGTAGTGGCTAGAAACTGTAGGATTGCATCTTTATTTTTGATTTGTTTTCCCTCAACTGTCAGATATCTATGATCCTTGTATAGTGTCCCATAAACATGAATTGTGGAAAACATATATCCAGAATCTGTATATATTCATCTTTTTTGCTTTTGCTCAGTCTCAACTTGTATGAGTGCCCAGAGTTCAGTTCACTGAGTGGGCCAATTTGAGAGCAGAGGCCCAGTTAGAAGCACTTCTTCAGTGGTGAAAATGGTGCAGCCAGCCCTACAATGTCCATTGTAGCAGGGCTACTTTCATCTGTGAATGAGGTGTACTGAGAACCTGTTAAAGACTCCATTTGAAGATCAGACCAAGTGGCAAAGAGCTCATCTGTCAGCCTAAGATAGTTGTGGTCCGGCTATTTGAGCTCCGAAAGCAGATTGGTGGCTTGTTTTAGAGTTTTAAATGGCAAGAAAGTGAGTCAGAAATTTCCAACAAGCAGTTCACAGTACTGGGTGATGTGGCTGTTCAAAAATAAATGGTGTCCCTGACTGTTGAGAAGCTCAAGAACAATATGGGATACCTGAACAGTCAGGTTCTGTCCCAAAGTCAATGTGTTTGCCTGCTTAACAAAAGAGCTGTAGCAGCAAGTGCCCACAAATAAGGTGGCCATCCTTTTGATGTTGACTCCAAAGGCTTAGACAGGTAAGCAGCAGGCCTTTCCTTGGGTTTTTGCCATTTGAGTTAGGACCCCTGAAGTTGTCTTTCAGCATAAAGAGGTGGAAAGAGTAGATTATATCTGGGATTCCTAAGGCCAGAGCTGAGGCTAAAACCATCTTGATCTGTTTGAATACTTTAGTTTCTTCTAAAGTCCAATTAATTACCTCTATTTCTGGTGTGGTTTTGTTTAGCATATCATAGAGTAGCCTTGCTTTTTCAGCAAACTCAGGTATCCATATCCCATAAAACCTGATTGCTTCAAGGAATTCTCTAAGTTCCCTTTTGGAAATAGGCTCTAGAATGAAATAGATGGTTTCTTTTCTCTCTGGGCCTAAGTTAAATTCTAACCATCTGATTTTTGTGTATAGGCTTGAGCTTTTATTCCCAAAAGATCTTATAACCAGTGATCAATAAGGAGGTGACTGAGAAGGGCTTTAGCTCCCTTCCAGTAGTCTTTTTATAGAGTTACCTGTCAGGATATCATCAACATACTGCAGTCACATGCAGGAGAATTCTTAAAACCTTGTGGAAGGCAAGACCATGTAAGTTGTCCCCTTTGCCCTGTGTTGGGGTTCTTCCATTCAAGTGCAAATAAAGCCTGGCTGGCAGGGATCACTGTAGGCAGAAGAAAGCATCTCTTATGTCCAAGCATGTGAACCACACATTGTCAGGAGGGAGCAGGCTCAAGAGAGTGTACAGGTTTGGAATCATTAGGTGTAAGGTCCCTGTGGCTGCACTAACAACATGGAGATCACAAACCCTGGACAGAAACCTCCATTTGGTTTCTTTATTTGGAGTAGGGAAGTGTTCCATCTACTAGGATTCCTGCTTTCTTTCATCTGTAGATGTAGGGCAGGATTCCAAGGTGAGCTTCTTGTGACACTGAGCATTGTCTAACAGCAATAGGAGTAGCATTCCATCTGAGTTCAATTTTCAGAGGTAGATGGTTAGCAGCACCAATGGTGAGTCTTCTGCCCACACATCTGGGAACATGGTTTTAAACTCTCAGGATTATAGTCTCTGGGTGTTCCTGTCTAATGTATTCACCAGTCCTCTTCTTGAGGCACCATCAAAGTTAATATCAAGTCTGCAGCTGTGGGCTTAAATGTGAGAGATGGTGGCTGGTTTGGGGCATAGGAAATAGTTGACCCCAGTTTTGAAAGGAGGTCTTGTCCCAAGAGTAGAATAGGGTAGTCAGGCGTGTACAGGAATTCATATTTGACACAATGTTTACTAATCTCATAAGTAGTAGAACAACTTGTCAGTGGGGATCCTTGTGACACTGATTACTTGAATCTTCTAGAGATCAAAGAAGCAATGAATTGAGCCACAACACAATGTTTTGCCCCATCATCTATATAAAAAATCGTTGATTTTTCTCCCCGTTGTGGCAGTGACCAAAAGCTCCCAGGGACCCAGTCTGGCCTATTCATTGTCATTGAAAAGTGAGAGCAGGGGTTAAGACTGTGGCAGGCTCAGCTCTTAGAAACTTGTTACTCTTTTAGGCAGAGGGGACCTTTGTCTTTCAAATGTTCTAGCTGTTTATATCGGGCCACAATGGTTTGAACCCAAAGTATAGGAATGACTACCTGTTTTGAATTGGGGGCTCTATGCGGTCTTGCTTTTGTTTTTGCCCCAGTAGATAGATTTGATTCATCTAGGGTTTCTTTGAGAGTGGCTTTCTCATAATTACAGTCAAGAGAACAGTCTGGTGATGCTTGTGCTCTTTTTTGTTTATTTTGTTTTGTTTTTGTTTTCCTCAGTTTGCAAACTTTCTGGGCTATTTGAAGTAGCTGGGAGGCATTTATACCAGAAAACCCATCAATTTTCTGAATCTTTCTGTGGATGTCAGGGATACATTGTCACAAAGACTGAATCTATCATCTGCTGATTTTCTGGAGCCTCAGGGTCAAATGGGGAATAGGTTCCATATGCTTCTTATAGACTCATAAAGTTTAGTAAGGCTTTCATTAGGTTCTTGGATAATTTCAGCAATCTTGGACATATTAATCGCTTTTTTCTCCCTCCTTTATCCCTAACAGAAGAACTTTGTGATACAATTTCCAAGCAATAAGGCCCTTTGCAGTATTGAAATCCCAGTCTGGATATGAGGGAAGGAAGGCTGTGTTTACCCAGGCAACAGTGTCCAGAGTTTGAGGTTTATCCTCCCTCAGAAATGTGGGCATGCTGTTCAGTACTGAAGAGGATCAAGAGAATTTGACCCATGAGAAAGGTTGGTAGTATATTGCAGGTTGTTGGTTTAGTCCCCTTTGACCACCAGGATATCCTTGAAGAAGCATCTGGCGATATGCTGAGTTGAGCCAACTGCAAATAGGCCTGGGCTCAGTGGGTTCTTGGCAGACAGGCTGGGCAAGGAGTGGTGTGAGTGACAGGGGTGGAACAGGCTGTTTTGGGAGTCGTGTAAATGGCAGGTATAGAGCAGTAGAGAATGGTTGACAGTGGGTGAAGGGTGGAACAGGCTGTTTTGGGAGTAGTGTGAATGGCAGGTAGAGAGCAGTAGAGAATGGTTGACAGTGGACTAAGTTGTATTGGGGGTGGAGGCATTGGTAGCAGTGATGTGGCAGTGGAATCCGAGTGGGTGGGAGCTTCCACTGCGTGTGGAATCATGGACAGATTCAGGTTGTTGCCTATGTATAGTGGAAGAAAGTCTTCATCAGAATTATCAGGCGGGATGGGATAAATCCTCTTTGTCTTTCTGGTCATTATGTCTAGGATATCTGAGATCTGGCCAGTCTGTTTTTATTATGAAGAGAATTCCTTTTTCCTGGTAGGCACAGTTCTAAAGCCAGGGTTTTATGTATTTGTATAAAGATACCACAGCTTTTTTATCTATTCCTCAGTTGATGGACACTTAGGTTGTTTCCAAGATCTGGCTATTACAAAGTGTGCTGCTATAAACATGGGTACATATATATCACTATAGTATGATGTTTTCATTTCTTTTGGGAATATGCCTAGAAGTGGAATAGCTGGAACAAATGGGACTTCCAATCCCAGCCTTTTGAGAAATCTCCAGACTGATGTCCACAATGGCTGCACCAGTCTATACTCCCACCAACAGTGTAGGTGAGTGCCCTTTTTCCCACAGTCTCTCCAGCATTTATTGTTAGTAGTTTTCTTGATCCTGGCCATTCTTTCAGTAGTGAGATGGAATCTCAGTGTGGTTTTAATTTGCATTTCTCTAGTGAGTAATGATGATGAACATTTTTTCATGTATTTGTGTGTCATTTGTATTTCTTCATCTGAGAATTATGTATTCATCTCAGATGCCCATTTTTGGATTGGATCTTTGAATTTTGGGGATCTGATTTTTTTTAATTCTTTATGTGTTTTAGAAAGAAATCCTTTGTCTGAGGGACAGTTCACTAAGATTTTTTTCTCAGTTTGTGGGGAGATTTCTTTTGACATGCAGAAACTTTTTAATAAGACGTGATCCCAACTATTGATTCTGGGAAGTATTTCCTGTGAGGTTTGATTCCTGTTCATGAATTCTCTACCTACCCCTATGTCTTCAAGATTTTTACCTAATTTATCTTCCAACAGATTTAGTGTTTCTGTTTTAATATTCAGGTCTTTGATCCATTTAGATTTTAGTTTAGTACATGGTGATAGGCATGGGTCTAGCTTTAGTTTTCAGCATGTGGAGAGACAGTTTTTCCAGCATCATTTATTAAAGAGACTGTCGTTCTTCCAGGAAACATGTTTCACCCTTTTATCAAAGATAAGGCAGTTGAGTGTGTTTGTAGTTGTGGTTGTATCTTCTAATCTATTCCATTGATCTTCGGCTCTGTTTTTTATTCCAGAACCATTTTGATTTTATTACACTTGCTTTGTAATATAACTTCAAGTTAAGGATTGTGATGCCTCCTGCCTTGCCTTTGCTGCTTAGAATTGCTTTTGCTATTCAAGGTATTTTCTGGTTCCAGATGAATTGTAGGATTGATTTCTCTAGATCTGTGAGGTATGTTGATAGTATTTTCATTGGGATTGCATTGAATCTGTATAACACTTTTGGGAGAATGGCCATTTTTACAATATTTATTAGGTTCTTAGTTTGTCCATGAAGAAGGTGAAACTGACAAGCTAAAACTAATAGGCCAACTGAGGAATATGCCCAGGGCAATCTGATTTTATTTGAGCTTGTTGCATTCCACATTCTCTTGGGGTCTGATGAGATCACTCCTGTTGCACAAGGACTCCCATTCCTGGACCACTGAGGATACTCTGAGAAAAGACTGGAGCGTGCCCCTTCTCATCTGTAGGTGGAAGGTTGAGTCCCTGTTATGATCAGCAGGCCTCACTGGTAACCTAAATGGTCAGTAAGGTATATCCTGGATGAACCGCCAGGAAATGTTGCAGAAAATGGAACCAAGTCAGATGGAAGACATTTAGCGGTGTGGAGCCTGTAATGCAAGGAGCTTTATTACATTGGTGGACTAACAAGAATATTAGTTCTAAACCATCAGCCTCATTTTGGAGTTAATAAAATACTTGTATATGTTGTTAACAGAAAATACAAAAAAAGTACTAGCAGAAAGTACTAGGAAGGCTGATAGCAGGACTTTCTACAGTTGATTACCTATTGTCTCATCATACATTGCTGGCAGATTTGTTTCAGGCAAGTTAATTTGGGGTTTTATAGCCTATAGTAGGAAGGTCAAGGCTAAGATAAGCAGGAGAAATCAATTACTGTATTAGGCTGAGCAGAGCTGTCTGGGTGATATCTCCTTGAAACCTTGGATGAGTTAGCATAACAAGATGCACTTTTGTCTGAGTTACACTTACATACTGCAGCTGGTATTGGAATGCCAAAGCGAGATGGATTTTGCCACACTGTAATAATGAGAATAGGCTGCACCTGCCTTTTATCATCTTTGAATGCAGTAACAGACTTATAAATTTTAAAATTTCCTTTACATTCACAGTTGCTTTACAATATTATTTTCCTGTTGTTGGTTGCTTGTCTTTCCCCTCTGTTTAACTGCCTGTCCTGTCTGCTGGCTTCTTCCTGTTGGTGTTCTTGTGCTAATTGTCTTCATTTTCTCTTTCAAAGCATTCTGAAGAGCTGATTTGGTGGTCATGAATTTCTTCATTTGTTTTTTGTTGTGGATGTATCCTATTTTTCCACTGCTTTTGAAAGATAGTTTTGGGGGTATATCAATCTGGATTGGAAGTTGTTTTCTTTTAAGCTTGAAATACCACAATTTGATTTGAGGGTTTCTTTGGGAAGTCTGTGATTCTGAGGGACTTCCCTTTATAGGTCGTTTGTTCCTTTTCTCTAACTGCTGTTAGTATTCTGTTGTGTAAATTTCTGGAATCTTGTTTATTGTAGGCATTGGTGTAGATTTATTTTGATCATAGCTATTTGCAGCTCTATATGCTTCATTTATTTGTATATCAAATTCTTTATCCATGTTTGGAAAGTTTTCTGCCATTATTTCTGTAAAGATTTTATCACTTTTGCACTGTCTTTAACTTTCTCATTAACTCTAAGCAAACTTACATTGTTCTTTTTTGCTTCATCTTGCAGCTGTTGCATTGATTTTTTTAAGGGTCTCTTGTTGTTTTTAAGATATCTTTCTTTGCATGTTTGCTATCTGCAATCCTATCATCTAAATGTGATAGCCTATCCTTGCCTTTGTTCCCATCCTGAGGGATACTGGCAAATAGATGAAAACCATATACTTCTGTATGAGACATATCTATCCTTAGGCATGCAGAGAAACCCTTCCTGTATGGGTAGAGGTCTTTCCTGTCAGGTCAGAATGAGCCTTGGAAGTGTTAAAATTCCTCCTTAAGGAAGAGACCTCTAGGTTTTAGTTACCTATGTCCATCCAGGTGATAATGGGCCCTCCTTCACATCCTACTTTACACAGGGAGTCCTCAAGACCGAAGGAATCAAATAGCCCCACCATGCTGCCTGAAAGACCCTGTTCTCAGTGAAGGTTGAATGAGCCAAACAAACCCTCAAGTGCACTTTATCTAAGTTGTGGCAGGAAGTCCACCATAAGTGACTAGATATCCTCCCAATTGCCTTAAAGAGGCCTTAGAATACTCCCAAGTCCTAACAATATCAGTCTGAGACATTGTATAGGATACCCTTCCTGACCTCAAACCTACATACTGACACTGAGACTTTCCAACTCCTCCAGTGTATCAGCCTGCTGGGAACCTTCAAAAATGCCCGCTAGGACTATGTAAATAAGATTATTCAATTCTCAGGGCCTAGCAACACCTATCAGTTCAAGATCTTCCCTGGTGATCATGTTCTAATCAAGACTGTAAGGAGAGCAGGTCCCAGGACCAACTCATCCCCAAGTGAAAAGGCCTTTACATTGCCCTCTTAACTATGCCCTTTTCCATCGACCTTCAGAGAATAGATAGTTGGATTCAACTTTCCAGGGTAGAAACTAAGGACTAGAAAATGCAAACAGAGACCACAATCCTCCTATTCCTGTGAACCAACAGTTGACCTGGAGTTAGTTGTTTTTTTTGTACTGGGAATTGAACTCAGGACCTTGCAGGCACATATGCCACTGAGCTAATCCCCAGTTCGAATTTCTTTTCAGAAAACACAGCCAGCCTGCTGAGTCAAATAAGCAAACCATTCATTCCCTCTTAAACAGAAAAGTATTTTATTTTATTTTTTTGTACCAGGGATTGAACTCGCAACCTTGTGCTTACCAGGCAGGCGTTTATGCCACTGAGCTAAATCGCCTGCCCTCTAAGCAGAAAAGTAACATCAGTTCCATACTAGAAATAGCATCCTTCTTGTGTGTTTTGTGTAATTGGTTTTGCTACTCTCTTGCTTTCCATGACTCACTCTTGAGATCCTCGTTGCAAGTTATAAAATGACTTCTTCTTTTGTCTTATTATTCTTCATGAGATCCTCTTTGGTGGCTAAGGATTACCTCTAGAGGAAATAATGAGCAGTGATTATGTACACAGAACCTGAAGTCTAACCCATCTTATTGAATTATGCTTACCTAAGGACTGCTTGCTCTATCTTTGTCCATCAGCCCATATAATACTCAGCTCTTATCTACAAGAAAATAACATACCACCCCAAATATTAAGGGACTAACCCTTCTGATTAGTGTTCTTAGAATTTTCAAGTCAACGCAGTAACCAAAGTAACCTACTAAATAAGGAGGGCTGCTACCCTCCTCCGATCCTATTCCGGTAGTTTTGCTCAGGTTTTTCCACAAAACAACATAATGGACCAATATCCATTTGCATATTACTTAATTTCAGGTGCCCCTCTATGTATAGAGAACTCAAGACCATGGTTGGAGTCGATTTGGGCATATTTAGAAAAAAAAAAAAAAAAAACTCCCTTTGCAAACAAATTCTAAATTTAAAGCCTCCACTGGACCATGTCAGCATCCAGACATACAAGCTACATCCTTTGGGCAAAGGTTAGGAAACAGGATCAGAATATTGCCACGGGAAACCTCCAGTCACGTTTCTGTATTCCCATGGGAAGAGTCCTCTCATCCCATGACCAGTGACTCTTTGCCAGTGCCTGGTTGTCAAATCTCATGACTGTTAGTGGATAACGAAATTCTATAATTTGGGAAAATAGAACTATCAAAGCTATTCCAGGCATTTCTGATGGGCCCTTTCAGCCTTTGACTGGAGCCACACTGGCAAGACTGTCATACCTCAGAATAACTTTAGAAAACTGTAAGGTCCTAGATATTCTGACTGCTGAAAGAGGGGATTAAGTTTGCTTCTAGGAGAAGAAGGTTGCTTCTGTGTCAGTAAGTCTGGAATAAGGAGAGACACAGTGCAAAAGCTAGATGACCATGCTTCCAGGATCTACCAGGAACTAACTGAGCCATGAGGATCCTGGTTAAAAATCTGGAATTGGGCATTCTGGTTACTTCTCTTACCAAGGTCTTTGTTACTGATTCTCATAGCCTTATTATTTGGACCATACAGAATTAATCTTTGTCAAATTTGTTTCATCTTGTTTAGTAGCTGTTGAACCACAGATGATTCAAGTAAAGGACCAAAACTTGCATTCATATTTAGATATAAATGATATTTGATATTATTCATGTCAATAAATCCTTGGAGTAGGAATATGGCTTCTAGATGGCCAGGTCAGGAGAGTGAGAGTCCCATGGTATCCACATGGGTAGTACTAATGTCCCTGTTCAACAGAAAGAATCTATAGAAGATAGACTTCTACTTATAGTATCTCTTAAAGATTCTAGGTCTCTCAGGGAAGAATAATATAGACAGTATGTACAACTAGGACTATGGGGTTGCTCCCCTGTACCTACTGGTAGATGACTCTCCTCCACTCATCCACACTCACTTGCTCTTGAGCAGTGCCCCAGTGCTAGCCTCTGTGGCCTCTGGCTTACTATCCAGAGGCAGAGATAAGAAAAGAAAAAACCCCTGAGCCTGCTGTGGAAAATTTCAAAATCTCAAGCCAGAATGCCTAGGTGCCAGGCCCTTCTGTATGACCTTGGGTAACTTTTCTTCTCCTGGAGCTCTGTAAAGGTTCATGCCTGTAGACTGCATTTCATATATCCACTTATAGCAGAATGAATGGTGGGACAGACGTGGGTAGTAGATACAGCTGACATGACTCAGGCTTCCTGTCAATCATCTTGTCAATCATAGTCTGGAAAAATCCCATGGGAGGTGCCTTAGACCCAGTGCAACATTTTAAATCCCTAAATCCACTGCCCTCAGCACTCATGCCATTTTCTCTTTGCTCTAATGAGCTTGCTCACTCTGAGCACAATTAAACTTGGTTGCCGATTCCTTACTGTCAGTTGCCTCATCCAGTTCATTGTTGTGCACATTAACATAGGAACCTATTCTGTACCCCCTCACCCACATCTTATGAGAGTAATTACATTTTAAAGTGAGAAAGAAAAACAGTAAATAAGGCAAAGATATTGTTCTAAATTAGCAAGTTACACACATGTGAATTTTAAAAGTGTACTTCTAATCATTAATACTTAGAAAATAATCAAACATCAGATAACAAATTATTTCTCTAAAAATATGTGTGAAAATAACTAAAAATGGAAACTAATGAAATGCTTAATTTTACTGAATAAATAAATTTTAGTATATCCTCAAGAATGAAAGTTTCTTCCTCCAATTACACATCCTATGTTGTCAACCTGGACATGATAGCACACACCTGTTATCCCAGCATTCCACAAGACCGAGGCAAGAGGATCACAATTTTGACCCCAACCTGGGTAATTTAGAACTTAGTGAGAAACTATATCACAATAAAAAAAAATAATAATCCCAAGGCCCAGGGTGTAGCTAGGTACAAAGACCCTGGGACCAATCCCCCGTATCAGTAAATCAGTAAAATTAAAAATTATATTTTATCAAACAACTGAAACATGAACCAATTCACAATCTGTGTTTAATAACAGAGTTTTCACTGCAATGTGTGCACTGTAATTCAAACCATTCTACAATAGACCATAATATTTTTAATAAAAAAATATTATCTAAGGGTTCATGCCTGTAGACTGCATTTCATATATCCACTTATAGCAGAATGAATTGTGGGGCAGACATGGGTAGTAGATACAGAAGTAGTTTTCAGAAGTAAATTGAGAAATTGAAGTGTCCCCAAAGAATGTTTAGGCTTAGAAATGGGTTAGGTCAAATTTAAATTTGCAGAAAATACTTGGGAATTAAAATGTCACATTTATCAACTTTAATTATCATAATTATTTTATAAAGGTCATATATATATATATGTAACTAAAATAAAATTATTTGAAAATGTAAGCTATGAATGTGTCTACAATAAATACATGGGTATATTTTTCAAGGTGATACCAGGAAGCTCCTTAAAGTACCTCATATTTCAGTAACCAGAAAACTTCGTATGAAGCTCTTACATGTATTTTCATTGATAAACTTGAGTAAATTTTGTATTTAAAAATTAATTTTCTTTTAACATTTCAAAATATGTTCAGTTTTGCCCAGAAGAAGTAAAAGGATAATGAGAAAAAACTAGAGATGGAATAGGAATAACTGTAGTTATAAAAGAAACAATTATTATTTACCTTTTATGTTTATTCTGAAAATTGTTTTATGATTTAGATTAACTACCGTTCATGAATGACTGAGGTTATTGTTAGTATTTATAAAACTATATGAGAATTCTATTTTATGATAAACATGAAATACTTTAAAGCCATCAATAGATAAGTAGGTCACCAGTAAACATTTTACCAGAGAATGAATTAAATAATTTGTAGGAATCTATATTAGCTATAACAGATCCTGTTTGCTGATGCATGCTTATGATATTAGAAAGAATCTTGTAAACAAATAAAAATTCAACCAGAAATCTCACTTTGCTCTTTTTAAATTTATAGTTTCAGTTTTTAGTAATTTTATTTTGATAATGACTTTCCAGTTTACTTGTTTTATTTTTGTTTTGTAAGCCCTGGGAAATTATTTCTATAGGGAAATGCCAACATGAACATCTTTCTTCCAAAGAATGCATAATATATAAGTGGAATAGTTGCAAATATGAGTCAATATTTGCCACAAATGATTTTTTTGTGCTCATATAATCTTCATGTATCTCTGTGCTCTTAAGTTCATACTGGGGAAATGTTGAGAGCTTTGTATTGACTCCATACAAGTTCAACAGTGTGATAATTGCTTTACCATTTGGGGTTCATATCATTTTATTTTTAATGATGTCAGAATATAAAATTTTTAAAAACTCATAAAACTTGTTTGTACGACTGTTTAGGTAGAACAAATATACACTATTGATGCAGGCTGTTGGTTCTTGATGCTTTCCATGTTAGCTCATGTGAATCCACCTCTCTAAACCAAATTTAACTATAATTCCCACAAATCTTTATGATATCTCTTAACAAGAGAGACTGGGAGAGACTCAGCTCTCTACTCTGTTAACCAGCAAGAGCACCTGACTGTTTTATTCAATCTCTATCCTTTCCTAGCCCTCTTTTTCTCAGTTTTTCATTAAATTATTTTTGTGATTCTCAAATGGGTATTTGCCCCATTATTATACTTTAAGAATAGTTAGAGCTAATTGAACATGCATCACTGTATTCATGGCACCCAAGCAGAGTGTGGCTATGAAAAATGCAGAGAACAGAGCTACAGAGTAATTGGGCTGTTTCTTTAGGGTCTGTTCATTGGCAAATCAGTTATTATTAACTGCATTTTAATGCTCTTCAGTTCAAAATTAAAAGCTCAGAAAAAGTCTTCAGTTGTCCCTTGCTTGTTTCTTGGTAAATGAGGACAAAGCAGACTCAAAAGCTGTGTATGATGGAGGAATCATAATTCCCCACAGAAAATTCAGATGTTGTTACTAGATCATGGTAGGAATAGACATTACAAACCCAATCTGAGAGCTTCTTGTCACAGAGAGTAAACAAACAGTTGTCCACTCTCAGGAAGTTCTTCAAATTGCAACATCACACAACCTCAAACAAGTTATCATATTCCCTTTGCTATCAGTCTCCTGTTAGATGTTTAGCAGAAAGTGAATCTATCTTCATTAAAATTTATTACGCCCACAGATATTTTGGGTCAATGGTCATGGACTCTAACACGGCACATTGCTGTAAAGCTTTTGTGGAACATCAGTTGTAAAGTCAGTGTTGCCCTCCTGTTGTCACATCATGAAGACAGGGCCTCAGTCTGTTCATACCTTGCTGTACTCCTGGCGTATACACAAAGCCTGACACAAAACAGCATGCAAATATATTTGAGTGAATAAATCAGAGAAAGGCTGCAGACTATATGGTTCTCATGGATATCTTTTCCCTAGAATAAATAAGCAATTGTTTAAGTCTAAAATTATTTTAAGAAATATTTATATATAGATACGAAATCCAGGAAAGTCAGTCCTAGAGGTTCTAAGAGAAAATGGATATATTAATTGTAGATTAGGCTCAACTTAAGTGTATTACAGGACATTTTACCAGTATAGAAAACTATGTTAGTTGGTCTTATTCCAGTTTATCGCCTATAGAGAGCAGAAAGGGCAACTTTTATGGATAGTTATGAGTGTTTAAATTCTTACAAAAGAATTCAGGAACTGTGAGGACTATAGCTTGACTCTATTTCATCTAAGCACAATGTAACTTTCTTAAGTAATCCTCACTGAAAACTTGTGAAAATCTGTCAGAAGAATGTATTTTATTATCTATTGATTCTCTCTGTTGACATATTCATTAGGTGTTTATTTATTTTTTACAAAAATGTCTTCCTTTTCAATTGTCCAAGCTACCAATGGCTGAGATATTTATATTGACTCTTGCTCGTGTTCTATTAAATGGTAATTATAGAATTGACTTCTAAAAATTAAGCTGTCTTGCTCTAATTCTTGTTTTCCTACTCTGTAGATACTTCTTTAGCTAGGAAAGTTCAACTCTGTTGCCTATTTGGTCAAATGAAGGTGTTCAAGTGTTATTGGTTGTAGCAACTTAGTGGTATAGATAATAATGTAGAGAACTGTGATGCTAGTATGGGCATTTATTAGATTTGTGCCCTTGGAAATGATTTTTATGAATATCTGAATCACTGTCTGAAATTTAAATAACATTAAATGTATTAAATGAGGTGCTACCTTAGATTGGCATGCAAGTTGATCTATTCTTGACAAGTATTCAAAAAATGCTCATTGTCTTCATTTCCAAACAGAAAATGGCTTTCCTTTTTCTGCCGTAGTAGACTATTAATAATTGAAAATTTTCTTTCTGCTTGCTGTATGTTTCATTTAAAAAACCCTGATCTGCTAATCATCTATGTAGAAACAAAATGGAAAACTATGCAAAAACATAATGCTCCTTTTTCCCCCTGCAGCCTCTCCAGCATTTGTTATTGGTAGTTTTCTTGATCCTGGCCATTCTTTCTGGAGTGAGATGGGATCTCCTTGTGGTTTTAATTGGTATTTCTCTAATGATGCTGAACATTTTTTCAGGTATTTATTTGCCATTTGTCTTTCTTCATGTGAGAACTGTGTATTCATCTCAGATGCCCATTTTTGGAATGGGTCTTTGAATTATGGGGATCTGATTTTTTTAAATTCTTTATATGTTCTAGATAGCAGTCCTTTGTCTGAGGTACTGTTCACTAAGATTTTTTTCCCAGTTTGTGCGTTTTCTTTTTACTATGTTGGAGATTTCCTTCAACATGCAAAACTCTTTAATAAGACATGATCCCAGTTATTGTTCTTGTGAAGTATTTCACATGCGGTTTAATTCTTGTTCATGAATTCTCTACCTATGCCTATGTTTTTAAGATTTCTACCTACTTTGCCTTCCAACAAATTTAATGTTTCTGTTTTAATATTTAGATCTTTGATCTATTTAGACTTTAGTTTAGTACATGGTGATAGGCATGGGTCTAGTTTTAGTTTTCCACATATAGAGAGCCAATTTTTCCAGCACCATTTACTAAAGAAACTATCTTTCTCCAATAGTCGTGTTTGGCCCCTTTATCAAAGATAAGGTTGGATGAGTGTGTTTGTAGTCCTAGTTGTATCTTTTAATCTATTCCATTGATCTTCAAGTCTGTTTTGATTCCAGTACCATGCTGATTTTATTACAGTGGCTCTGTAGTATAACTTCATCTGGGATTGTGATGCCTCCTGCTTTGCCTTTGTTGCTTAGAATTTCCCTTCTATTCTAGGTCTCTTGTGGTTCCAGATGAATTTTAGGAGTCATTTCTCTAGATCTGTCGGTATGTTAATGTTATTTTGATTGGGATTGCATTAAATCTGTATGACAATTTTGGGAGAATGGCCATTTTAACAATGTTTATTCTTTGTATCTATGAACAAGGGATGTCTTTCCATTTTCTGAGGTCATCTCTGATTTCTTTTTTCAGAGTATTATAATTTTCCTGAAATAGATCTTTTACTTCTTTTGTTAGATTAACTCCTAAGTATTTCATTATTTTGGATGCTAGTGTGAAGGTTGTGGCTTCTCTTATTTCTTTTTCAGTGATATTGCTATTAGTGTATAGGAATGCTATTGATTTTTGAGTGTTGACTTTGTATCTAGCTACATTATTGAATTTATTTATTATACCTAAGAATCTTTCAATGGAATTTTGGGAGACTTCTATATAGAGTATCATGTCATCTGCCAATACTGATATTTTAACTTCTTCTTTTCCTATCCTTTTATTTCTCTCTCTTGTCTAATCGCTCTGGCTAGTATTTCCAGCACTATATTGAATAGGAGTGGTGATAATGGAAGTCCTTGTCTTTTTCCTGATTTTACAGTAAAAGCTTTTAATTTTTGGCCATTTAATATGATTCTGGCTGTTGGTTTGCCACAGATGGTTTTTATCATAATGAGGTAAAGACCATCTATTCCAATTTTCTTTAAGGTTCTTATATCATGAATAAATGTTGGACCTTACCTGAAGCTTTTTCTGCATCTGTAGAAATGATCATGTGGTTCTTATCTTTGGCTCTATTGCTATTGTGGATTACATTTATTGATTTACATATGTTGAACTGTCCCTGCGTTCCTGGGATGATTCCTGGCAAAATACATAACTATAGTAGGCATATTTTACATCATGAAACAGTAAAACACCACTTGGTCATGGTGTATAATCTTCTTGATGATTTGCTACATTCTGTTTGTCAGTATTTATTGAGAATTTTTGCATCTATGTTCATTAGGGAGACTGGTCTGTAGTTCTCTTTTTTGTTGGGTCTTTCTCAGGTTTTGGTGTTGGAGTAATATTTGCTTCCAGGAATGAGTTAGGGAGAACTGCTTCCCTTTCAATTTCATTTAAGATTTTAAGGAGTGTTCAAACAAATGAACAAAGAAAAAGCAGAGTCTTTCAAAAATGACTTTGGTAGGTGGTAGGTATTGTGAAAGAAACTTAAGCAAAAGGCAGTCTGAAGAAATGCTGAAGATAAAAAGTAGTGTAGTTATATAAGATGTAAAATAATTTTAAATGAATTGCAGAATATGGATATTTCAAAGGTGGAGAAGCATGAACAAACAATAAGAAATATTTAATAATACTGTAGTAAGTGTGAAGTTGAAGAGTTTCAGAAATTAAAGAGAGATTCATGAGAGGTGAAGTGATCTTGAAACTCTTGAGGGCAAGAAAACTGAGATAAAAGGAGAGACTTAGAATTTATGTGGGTAACTGAGGCAGGGGGCATAGAATTCCCCCAGCCCCAGGGCAGACCTTATGGAAAGGACTAAGATAAATCAATTCTCAGCTTTGAAGTGAAGAAATTAGAAAAAGGGAACTTTTTGCTGTTTTGGTTTCTATTTCCCTTTCCCTCTCTTTTCAGTGGAATTCCAAAACAGTGGTAACAAAGGACATTGGCAGCATAAGAAAAGGCTTTGTTAAAACAAAGAAGGGTTTGAAAGGCAGAAAGAAGAAAATAAAACAACAAAATTTTAATTTCTAGGACAAGGAGTTTGGATTTTGATGTCTAGGTGATTGTAACTATTCAGTTACAACACTGGACTCGATCAATAAACACATAACAAAACCTGTCCCTATATTTTCCTGCTTTTTAGTCAATCTCAGATAATTTCAAAAAAAACATACAAAAAATTATCAATTGGAAACATTATATACTGCATAATTTTTCACAAAATAAGCTTCACTTCTTTGAATTCTTCGGTGTTAAATACCAGCCTTGCGTGGCTTAATGGCCAGTTGACTGTTAATACATATAGTATAAATTTGTGACCATTATGACATTTTAGTTTAGAAAATTTCTGAAGAACAAATTATCAATCTGATGTCTAATTGTTGGCAAAATATGTAACTATAGTAGGCATATGTTAAATCATGAAACAATAAAACACATACTAAATCCTTAAAATTGAGACAGATTCCAAACTAAGATAAATATTCAAATGATAAAAGAGATATCATTTAATAAAGCAAAGAAACAAATATTTTCTCAAGTTAAATGTAAATATGTAATCAGCATTGAGTAATCAAAGGCTAATTATCTTATTATCCTGGATCCAACCACACAATGCAGCAATCAAATTATGCTCAGATAGTAAATATTTCTTAGCTGCTTTTATTTTCAAGGGTTCAAATGTTTTGATCTGTCTGCGATTAGTTTACACTTAATTTGAAGAATTAGCCTGTTTGACTTATAATTGAAAAGTAAAACAGAAATGTATATGTAAAAGAAGTGCACAAATAATTTCTATAAGCACTGTCTTTATTACTTTTTATCAATGGAATTTAATGCACACCATAAAAAGGAAGAAAAGTGAGTTTTTTCAAGGTTTTGATGGAAATCTTCATTTTGCTTATTTTTTCAGGGGGGGTTTTACGTTAGATAAATACAAGCAAATGGCTATGAATTACCTTTCCTTAATAAGGGAAACCTTGGTTATGTACTGTTAAGTGACGTCTAAATTAGGTAGAGCAGGTAAAGGAAGGCATATGCAGTTAATAATAAGGAAATTATCTTTAGCTTATCCATATAAATTAAACATTTTTTAAAAATGGAAATAACTATAATTTGGGTGGTGTAAAGTTTAATAGTGAACATCAAAGGTGATTCCAATTGTCCACCCTAGTTAATGATACATTCCCAAAAGGCAAAAGGGTTCATAATGTTTGTCTTTTCCATTTAATGATTGCAGCAGGAAATGGATTATTCTAGTCCTGAAGTCATCTCCACTCTTTTCTCAGGGCTTTTATTTTGGAATATTGGCAAATGAGTGTGGCAAACCCATCACCATAGATGATGGGTTAGAACATAAGACACTATGGAAGTACTTGGGGAGCAGCAGATCTAGCTTTTGTGGAGAATGAAACTCACATAATTTCTAAGAATCCACTTATGAAAAATAACAGAAGATTAAGTACAAAGCTGAATGTTTATTTAGGAAAATAAAATACTTCACTTTTTTTTGTCTTTTTCATTTTTATTGGTACCAAGGATTAAACTCATGACTGACTGCTTGCAAGGCAGGTGCTTATGCCACTGAGCTAAATCCCCAGCACTACTTCACATTTTTTAAAATTGCAAATTTGAAAAAATTGACAAATACCGAAGTCATCACAAAAACTGAGAAAAGCACTGCAATATTTCTTGATTTTAAAAAAATTGCATGTAAAGAGCAAAAACAAAAACAGAAAAAAGCATAGCAAAAATACAGAATTCAAAAATAAATAAACACTAAGGAATCACTAGTTGATAAATTACATACTGTCATCTTAGAAATAGTTGTTCAAATTACAGAATTAAAACATACAAAGTGGACATTCAAACAGTGAGACTGCAAATAGTTCTGCTCAACAATCCAACATAAACTTAGTAATATGGTCATCTATCTTACATACTTAAACATACATGCAGTTATATCTTTTTGAACACTTTCTTTTCCTCTCTTTTACAATATCAATTATACATTTTGGGTTTTATTACTCATACAGTTCTTAATGCAGTGTTTTTATTACTTAACTGTGCCTTGTATCCCCACCAAATGTCTTACAATTTCTACGTTTAGTTGGCAGTAGACTTTGATAACTTGTTCATAAGATAAAAATGCATCTAAACCATATTTTTGATAGAATAAATAACCCCAAATTGTTTTTAAAATGTTTATATATAATTCCTGATAGACAATTATTTTTACAGCTCATATTGATAGTATCAAACAAATACACTTATTATAAAAGTACTTTCATATATGAGCTGTGAAATTTAAAAGACCTTTTCCAGTTTGTCTTGGAGTTCCAAGCATTTTCAAACCTGTTTTATTCATCCTTATCCTACTGGTGCTTGGCCCATTATGATACCTTCACAAGGGTCTGTCTGATTGTGTGGGAGTCCCTGTGTGAGAGGACACTGAAATCACTCCTAGAGTGAGACATCTAGCAATTATTTAATTAAATACGGATGTGTTCACAGATTGTAAATTATATCTGCTTAAGCTGTAACTGAATATATTCCAAGTCATTTTGCCTTTATTGGATTATCAAAGTGCCTGTAGTCATGCCAATATCACCCAAAAAGCAGGCTAGCAATGACTATTTCAACTAATAAATTGCTTTTGTAATTTTACAGAAACTTATGACTAATCAAACACATTAATATGGTACTTTCAGGAAGCAGTCCTTGCAAATGGAGGAATTGTGACTTGTGAGCTTTATCAGTTTAATGGTGAATATATTCCTAAGTAATGTGCTCACTTTGTGCCTTATTATCTATGGTCAGTGATTTCCAAGTTTAAGACCTTTCCTCATCTTACCATAAATCAGTTCTTCTGTGAGATAAAGACCCACCCCTTTAATTCACATATTTTATTGTATAAGGCAGTGGTTCTCCCTTTCTTTACCAAATATGTTAACTGAGAAACAGGATCTTAGTATGTTTTGGATTATTGACTGCCAAGACCCGCTCAGAGAAAAGGAGAATAGCTTCTTACTGGAACAACTACAGTTTCATACTTGAAGAAGAAACTATCTTCCTAACACCAAGAATCAAGGTATAGTTAGGCTCAGGTCTCACTAACTAGGCAAAATCTCACCCTTTGTACTGTCAGATCAAATCATATTCATTGTCAATTTTGTTTCTCCTTTTTTAAATTTTTATTTAAGGAGAAAAAGAAAAAAAAACAGAAAAAGGGTACAAGTTATACAGAATTTCAAAAGCAATAAACAGTAAGGAACCACTAGTTAATAGATTATATATCGTCATCTTAGAAATAGTTGTTCAAGTTACATAATTAAAGCATATAAAGTGGACATTCAAACAGTGAGACTGCAAACAGTTCGGTTCAGTGATCCAACAAAAACTCAGTAATATGGTTATTTATCTTATATGCTTAAATATACATGCAGTTATATCCTTTAGAGCACTTCCTTTTCCTCTCTTTTTTACAATGACAATTACACATTTTGGGTTTTATTTATTTATTTTACACAGTTTTTGCTACTTTTTTGAAGAGAATAAAACCAAATGTGACATAACAAATCAGAGTCAGTCAAATCAAAAGGATGGACATAGTACATAATGTAAAAACAAAATATAAGGTGATCAACAATGGTTACCATAATGCCTCTTGCTGTCTTGAAAAGAATTGCCTATATCATCAGTTATAATAAAATTGTCCAAACAGTAAAAAACAAAGCCAATAAAACTAAAGCATTGGACACATTACAGGACTTCAAAAGTAGATAGTAGTCAAACCAGAATGGGCATCATAGTGAATCTTATTGTCTTCACAGTTGTTGCCTATATTCTCAAACTTGGTACTATCCAGCAAAACAGAATAGAGTAAAATCAGTCAAAATAAGATGGTGAGAACAATACAGGGTTTCAAATCAATAGGAAATCAAAGTGGGTTACTATAATACATACTGCTATTTTTTATTTATTTTTTTACCCTTAATGAAAAAGATAAAAATACAAAAATAAATAATAAAAAAGGAGATTGAGATAAAAGAGGACATAACAACAAAACAGCACAGGTCAGAACACAACCATTTAAGCAAAATAGTGTTTCACCACAAGATATCCCGACATAAAAGTAATTACCATAGTGTCTCTTTCCTTGACATCTTTGAGTATAACTTCATACACTGTAGCATCAAACATATCAAGACAATGTAAAACCATTCAGGAGAATGACAGTATTACAGGGTATTTAGAACCAACTTAACAGAAAATGAACAATGGTTTCTGTATAATCTCCTTGTCTATAAAAGTTTTTGTTTATATTATCACATATGATAAAATCCAATAAGATACAACATGTTAAGACCGATGGAGACAGAAGGGCAAAAGCTTGATGGGACTTCAAAACAAGATAATATTAAATCAGCACTAACTATTATGATGTCTTGTTTTCTCCAAAATAGCTGTTCCTACCATCCAATCTTCTCTGCCTCATTTCTGTTGAGCTCTTTTTCTGTTGTTTGTTGTCAGTTTGTCTTCTCTTCATTTCACTTTCTGCTCCATTCATTGTGGCCTCTCTGCCACTGTTTCTGGGTATTTTTCTCTTTTAGAATGTCCTGTAGTATTCTCTGTAGAGTTGTATTGGTGGTTGCAAATTCCCCTACTTCCTCTTTATCCTGGAAGGACCTTGTTTCTCCATTAATTTCTAGGGACAGTTGTGCAGGATATATCAATGTTGGCTGGAGGTTATTGTCTTTCAAAGCTTGAATTATTTCACCTATTTTCTTCATGATTTGATGGTTTGTGCCTAGAAATCTGCTATAATTCTGATGGGTGTTCCCTTGTAAGTGATCTGTTTCTTGTCTCTGACAGCTTCTAATATTCTGTTCTTTTATTGGATTTCTGGAATTTTGATTACTATATTCCTGGATATAGTTCTGCTTGGGTTATTAGGTGGCTGGAATCCTGAATGCCTCATAGATCTGAGTATCTTTACCTTTTCCCATATTAGGTAAGTTCTCCTTGATTATTTCTGTGAATAGCCTTTGCAGTTCATTTGTTTGTATCCCTGCTTCTTCCTTTAAATTCTTAATTCTTAAGTTATAGATCCTTTTATCATCTTCTAGCCTTTCTGTTGTTACTGCTTGTTTCCTTGTTATTTTTAAGAAGTTTTTCCTTTCATGCTTCCATTTTACAAATCTGTCCCCCAGTTCAGATTATCTATCTGTAGTTTCTTTTAAGCTGTATGCCATCTTTCAATAGAGTTTTTAGTTTCCTGGTAATCTCTTTGAACCTGTTTCATGTATTCTATGTTTTCTCTATTTTCTCCATCAAACAATTCTCCCCTTTTTTTTCTGTTCTTCCATTCCACCATCTGTTTTTTCTTGGGAGGTGCTTAGCATTTCTTTAAGTATTCTACTTATATCTTGCTTTACTTGGTTAAATACTTCACTTTTGAACTCATCTATGAGGTTCCAGAGATATTGCTTTATGTCTATTGGTGCCCTGCCTGATATTGCATGTTTTCTGTCCTCATTCTCCTTTGCATTTACCTTTCCTGGATCAGTGTTCTAAGGATTGGGGACTGAGGACCCTTTCTTGTCGCTCCCTCTTCCCATACTTTTTGTTCCTTACATACAAGCGTATATAGGAAGCCTAGTTTCTTTCTTTGTTGGCCACAGTTGTTTGAATCATGCCAGCTAGGTGTTCCCACCCACTGCAATGTACTAGGGAGACACAGACCTGGGCAGCCTATGCTGGGCCTGCACCTCCAGGTCAGTCAATCTACTGAAGGCTTCACTGCATTAGGGTGCACTGCCAGGTGCGGGGACCTGGTTTGGGCTAGCCTACTGGGTCTTAGTCCATGGAGTCACCCAGGTCAAGCACTCCCCACCATTCCCACTTGAGAAGGGATTATGTGACTGAAATCACTGCAGCATCCTGTTCTGGCTAGTCTGCCCGGACCCAGAATGTCCTCTGTTGGAGCCTCCTAGTCTATGAAAGGGTCCCCATTCCTCTCACTCACTGCAGGTCGTTGCAGGGCTCCCCGCCAGCTCTGCTCTCAATTCAGTTTGCCGATTTCCACTCTCAGAGCTTTCGTGTCTCTATTCCCTGCTATGCCAATTCAGATGCAGCAGCGGTGGCCGGAAATTCAAGCCATAGTTTCCAGAGGCGCAGGTTCCAGCTTTGGCACTGAGATTTTAGCTGTTCCAGTCGTAGCACTGGGATTTCCAGTTGGTTTCTCTCAGCTTAGTTCATTCCTGGGTTGGCAGGGTATATCTCCCCCTGCTTAGGACTCCCCACAGCGCACCATTCCTGGAGTCTAAGCTGGCTATCTCAGACAGCCTCCATAGCTGCTGTTATCCATCCACCATGTTCTCCTGGAACTGTTTCTCCTTTTTTTTTTTAAGGGTGTAACTCTTCTTTAGGGATTTTGCTTGACAAAGTGTGGAATGTTATCCTTTTATCTTTTGTTTTGGCTATGTAATATTAATACTGCTGGGATACAAAACTTAAGAAGCTAGATTATAAAATTAAAATTAATTAGATATTATGTGTCTTGGTTACTTTTTTTTTCCTAATTGCTGGGACAATATACACAAACCTCAAAACTAGAGAAGCAAAGTTTTATTTAGCTTAAAGTTTTTGGAGGTTTCAGTACATACTCACCTGGCTCCAAGGCAGGGTAGCATGTCTAAGGGGCAACCATTTTTGGAAGCTGTGGTCAACAAGTATGAAAGGGTAAAAAGGGAAAAGCACCCTTCCTTCCTTCCCTTTTATTATATGCTGGCTACTCACTCCTGGCCAGGTACAGCATTCAAACCAACAATCCTAGCACATGGCAGTGAACCAATCAATGCTAGATTTAGCTGCCTCCATGACTGCATGAGGCTTTAGGGGAACACCCAGACACAAACCATAAAATTTTGCCTCTTTCAGTGCTATTTTTTTAAATTTTATTTAAAAGGAAAAAGAGAAAAAACAAAAACAAAACAAAGCGGTGTAAGGGTACAAATAATACAGAACTACAAAAAAAAAAAAAAAAACAGTAAGAAATCACCAGTTAATAGATTACATATTATCATCTTAGAGATAGTTGCTCAAGTCACAGTATCAAAGCATACAAAGTGGACACTCAAACAGTGAGACTGCAAACAGTTGTGTTCAATGATCCAACCAAAAACATTAATATGGTCAGCTATTTAACACCCCTAAACACACTTGCTGTTGTATCATTTAGAGCACTTTTTTCCCCTCTCTTTTTTACAACAAAATTTACACATTTTGGGTTTTATTACTCCTTAGTTCTTATTACTTTTTTGCGGGGGAGAATAAAGTCAAATATGACAAAACAAAGCTGTCAGTCAAAACCAAGGATAGACATAGCACATGATGTAAAACAGAGTCAGTGCTATTTTCTTGATTTAAAGTAGTTTTTAACACATAGTAAGTGCTTTTGAATTGAATACCAATAGTGGTTATCTTTTCTTATAATTTTACCCCCAAGCTGAACATCACTTTTCTCATTTTAGTAATCATCTTTGTCAAACCTGAAATTTCCATTTGGTTTGTTTGATTTTTTATGCAGGAGATTCAGAATAGCCAATTTCAAGGTCAGAGTACTAATGCCTTTTGATTCCAAACTTTGTTATGAAGCTGAAGTAGTCACTGTGATGTGGTCCTGTCCTAAAGATGGACTTGTAGATCAGTGAAACGGAACTGAACATATCGTGGTTCTTTTGAGTCTGTGCTGGCTCTGTGGCCTGCTGTAATTAATACAGTATGGACTTAAGCCATGTGAAGCGAGTCCTGAGCCTAAGGTCTGGTAGCACAACTGCCAAGATGTGGAGGCCCAGGCACCCCACTGACCATCTAGAAAAGAACTGGTATCAAATGTGAGCCCTAGGAGTGAATTCCATTGAATGTACTGAATGCGGAATTCTCAGAAGGCTACACTTGAACCAATATCTTGAGAAATTGAACTGCCCTGCAGAGCTCAGTCAATTCACACAGTAAACAAAGACAAGAAAATGGTTGTAGCTTTATTTCCCTAGGTCTCAGGGTGGTATACCATTTGTACAGATATTTTTAACAAAGCATAGCATATTTCAGATTTACTTGCTAGTGAGGATGAGAAGGTTACTAAATTTTTCCTGTTCTGGTATTTTGGTCAAATGTGATGTGAAGTATGTGCTTGATACAGCACATAGTTTCAGCTCAGCTACTCAGTAATATGACATTGCCTTGGTTTTTTAAATAGAAGTTATGCAATGTCGAGATTAGAAACCTGTTTCCTTTGGTGAATAGGCAATAAAAATGTATTTACATTCTTTTATTCATTTATTTAATAAATACTTATGAAATTATTATTTTGTTTGGGAAATGTATGAGAATAGGATGCCAGCTTGAATAAAAGAACAAATTTTTATGACTACACAGAGATATTAATTATGGAGATTGTAATAATTTATGTCACATGTGGTGGACTGAATTTGTGAGAAAATCACATGAAAGGCATGGAGAAGTGGGTAAATTCAAGAGAAAAAACACTTTGCATGTGACATCAATGCTTCTGGTGTACTAATTATATGCAGCAAGAATTAGAAGGAGAAATAAAAGCTCTTGGGTATCATGAAAAACCAGAATTGGAAACAAGTTTATTTGTTCTGTATCATTGATTTTAATAGATGGAACTCTTGCAGTGTGTGATGTGTCTGAGAGAGATTCCAGCTTCTCATGTACATTAAGCCAAGAATTACAAGTATACTGTTGTAGTGTGGCATAACTGATGCTATCTTGAGCTCTGCATTTAACTAGTGTCCTGTATTTGACCCAGGAAAATGAAAAATTACTCAGGGTATAAGTCCCATGAGAAAAGCAGAATGAGCTGTACCCACAGGAGAAAAATTAACCTGCTCAACAAAAGAAACAGGATACAGGTGTCAACCAAAAATTAATGTAAGATTCTAGCTAAATTGTTTCCAACAGGATGTCTTCTGTGATTCTCCCTTTTAAAATCTCTGTAACTTTCCAGTTTGGTGCCACTTGTTTGGACCCTGAAATGGGGGGGGGGGCTGTATATGAGTGGTCTTGAGCTCAGTTAATTAAATTCCAAATTTATAAATTTGGCTGCATGGATTCCTATATTGTTCACAAGCCCACCTCATATACACCTG
This sequence comes from Cavia porcellus, assembly GCF_034190915.1. Classification (NCBI taxonomy): domain Eukaryota; kingdom Metazoa; phylum Chordata; class Mammalia; order Rodentia; family Caviidae; genus Cavia; species Cavia porcellus. Next base: position 5,202,078 of record NW_026947493.1, read on the forward strand.
CTATGGCTTATATCTAAATGTCCCTCAAGCCTGTGTACTCATAAGTGATGCTTTTGGGAGTGACTGAACCATAGATGTGTGATATTGGATCATGGGATTAGTGATATTGGATCATGGGATTAGTGATACTGGATTAGCTCGCTGATGGGTTTATAGCTGGATAGGTATGTGAGTGGATGAAACCTGGTAAGAAGAGGTGGGTCGCAGTGGGCATGGCCCGGTTATATCTACCTCCCTCTTCCTCCCTTGAGAACTTGCTGTCTCCTGCCTGCCCTGCCACGAACTGTTTTTACTCTGCCATGCTACCCTGCAGTCCATACCCCAGCAGAGTATCGACTGAAACTTCTACAAACTGTGATTTAAAATAAACTTCTCCTTCTTTATTTTGTGAGTATTGGGTATATTATCCCAGACTGAGAAAATGAACTAAGCACCTGACTAAAAAGGAAAAATAAACAAAAAACAGCTACATTTCTTGAAATTAAGAAGGAAGGTGTGCTCAAGCCATGCAGGTTTATGCCAGCAAAAACCAAAAGTTGGTTGGATGGGGAAGTGTTGCCTGAATGGAAGAGAGAGAAGAAAGATAAACTAGCATTTTGTACTGAAAAGAGGTATGCCCCACTTTGGGCATTTCTCCCTGGATCTTTCTGCATACGATTGGCAGGATACTGAGTCATCTCAGGGGCATCCAATATGTATGACTCTCCCTCCCACAGTTCACTGTGTTTTAGTTATAACCATAACATGAGGGCCCTATGAATGAATTATTACTGACATTTGAGTGGCAGAAGATTACTTTTGGTCAACCACTGAAGCTAACATGCCTTTTCTCTGACCTGGAGTTTTAGAGACTTTGAGAGGTTTTGTTATTCTTCTGATTCTAGTAGGACACTTGAAGGAGGGTTGGCCCTGAGGTGTTGCCCAAATTTAGCTGGTAAAGGGGGAATGACATTGTTCTCTGGCTGGTTCCCTGAGGTCCCCAGGCTGAAGTAAGGAATCTGTCTCAACCTTTTAAAAGCAAATTTGTAGGTTCACTGACTCCTATTAGTGAAAAAGAAATTTCAGGACATATCAGTAAAAGTCACACAAGAAGGATTTCTTTTAGGATGTGCTCATAGAATGGAGCTTAGCTCCAAGAGATGAGACGTGTTACAAGCCAGAGTGGGGTACATTTCAGGGAGTCTTCAAGATGGGTAATTTAGGATGTGTATCCTCTCTGCAGGTTACAGCGCAAGCCAGTTCCATGGATTTGAGGTTGTGACATGTTGCCCACCAGTACTGCTGCCTGCTGAGAGTGGAGGATGTATTATTTACAGGTAAAAAGGACAGGTTAAGAGGCTGAATTTACTGGGTTTATTATAAAAAGACTTTTAGGAATTTGTGTGTGTGTGTGTGTGTGTGTGTGTGTGCATGTGTGTGTGTGCGCGCGTGTGCATGTGTGTGTGTGTGTGCGTGCGAGTTTCCAAGCAGGGAAAAAGGTTTGTCTTGAAGCTGCAGTTTTTCTTAATTTTAAAATCTCAATTTCCTTGTTTCCTTGCTAACTAGTTTTTGTTTCTTCTGTACTATCTCAGTTCCACAGCCCCAAGTGTACTGTTGTATTAGGGGGAGGAGAATGGGAAGAAAGATGAATTGAGATGTGTTATTCACATGTACCATTTCCCCAGGAGAAATGTAGTCACTATGTACTAAAAACATGTAGCTGGTAAAAAAATGAAAATGGAAAAAGATTTCATTGAAATAGCTGAGGAAGATGTTTTAGCCTGAGTCCAAGCTAAAAAGATAAAGATTAGAATGACAGTTTGCTATCATCATAATATGGATGTACATAAAATTATGGGGAGAAATAAGATTGTCCAGACAGCATTTCAAGTGAAAAGTGAAGAGGATATGAAAGAGGAATGGATAATATAAAGACCTAGTAGGGGAAAAAATCCACCAAAATGGGAAACATATGGACAGAAATAGCTAAAAATCAGAGGCTCTGATTCTGTGAAATGCTTCTGAATAAGTGTGCAAAATAAGGACTATGAGAACAAGTCACATTCACAAGTGAGCCAACCACTGGTGAGTGTGAAAGGGAAATTTGGTGGGATAGTGCAACATTAGTGAGCTTAGGAAGTGAAAAGATGATGAGTGGATGAGCATGGGAAAAGTATTTCATGAAGTTTATTGAGAAGAGAAAACAGGACATAGGGAAGTACCATCTGTGGTGTAAAAGGGTGGTGAGTGGAGAAGGTGAGTGTTTTCTGCCTAACATGCAAGCAGTAATACTGCAATATCTTCAGAGAAGTTAAAAGCAATCAACTAAAGTTTGTTTTCAAAAGCAGTTAATGATGGAATACTCTTCTCTGTCAGAGAACGCCACTCATCTCTACTGGTTTTCTCCTAACACCACTGAGAAGGAAAATCATATAGCCACCAAAAAAAGTTTCGTGACTTATTTTGTATTTATAAGAAGGGTATACTTGACAGGGATTTAGCTCAGTGGCGTAAGCGCCTGCCTGGCAAGCACAAGGTTGTGGGTTCAATCCCCGGTACAAACACACACAAACACACACACACACACACACACACACACACACACACACACACACACAAGGAAAAAGAAAAAGAAAGCTCGACTCTTTGAGGCCAGGAGACAGAGGACAATGGGCACCAGCCTGCATAAAATGAGTAAACTGAAGGCCAGGACCTGAGTAAACTGAAGTAAGCCTCAGAAAATTGGAGCGCAAAGGACAAAGGACTAATAAAATCTGCTGAAGACAAGAAGCCTAATAACAGCACCAGTAGCAACTGCGCATTTTTATGTCCACAGGTTCATCTGTCTAACTCTTTGTTGCTCCAAAGGGTGCCTAAAGCCACCAGACCGGGTCTCTTTCTCCCTCGTTGTCCACTCTTGAAATCTGCTCTCCACCAGCAAGAGCTTTCTTTTTGTTTTTTCTAATAAACCACACTCCACTCGACTGATTCAAGGCTGTCTCATTGGTTTCATTCTTCCCTCACCCTCAAGACAAGAATTCAGTGAGGGCAGCTGGGGATTTAGCTCAGTGGCATAAGCGCCTGCCTTGCAAGCAAGCAGTTGCAAGCAGTCACAAGCAGTCGTGAGTTTGATCCCTGGTACCTGGTAGCGATAAAAGACCAAAAAAAAAAAAAAAAAGAATTCAGTGAGAGAATACTGGTCACATCATGAGTGTGCCGATGTTGATGTGGCCAAAATGGCCCTAACATTTTCCTCAGCTGGATTAAAATGTAGACAGCATAGGATTTATGCTTCCAGGCTTGTGACCTCCAGATATCTTCCCCTCCTTTTCCAGATAATTTGCACTGGAAAATTTAAAATTGCGTATAACTTCCTGAGCCTTTAAAGTGTGAAGCTTTTATAAGGCTTCTTGATCATCTTATGACCATAAACTGTCTCTCTCCAGGAAGTAGGGACAGCCTCTTTGAAATGTGATCCAGGGCCAAGGTCTTGTCTCTTTTAGAGGCCTAAGGAACCCTACTGAGAAGGGCCTTACTTCAGGTTTTAAGGCTATCTTGTCTTTTGAAGACTTAAGAAAGTTTACTTTTCTTTTGGAAGCCACTTGGCAAACACAGATGATTTACCATCCCTGCAAGCCTAAGTTATAGAAACTCTCATGATCATTATTTTAGTGGATTTCACATTGCTTTCTTGTTAACCTTTTCTACAACAATTGCTTCCAATAAAGTTTTTTTTTTTTTCTAAACCTGTTTATATTTGCCAGTGCAATCTTTTTTCTTTGACAGGAAGAAACGATTAGAGACACTGATTGAAGAGAGGAAAGAGATTCCCAATAGAAGGACACTTGAAGAAAGGTGAGGTAAAAGATATATAGACAACTTTATTTTAACCTAGGGAAAAAGCATTCTGATTTTTAATCTAGTGTTACAAATGGCATCTGTCTTTGATGAACTGGCTTCTGTTAGAAGATAAGGCACTCTTATTCTTTGGTTAGACTGTGAATTCTTTGACATCTGTATATTAAAAAGCTAAAATTAGCCAGTAGTACATATGGAACTTTGCTAAATTTTCAATCTCAATTTTTGCTTTCTTCAAAGTTTGTTAGATAGTATTTCAGGAGGAACACTAATTAGATTTTTATAGTATTACTATCTTATCTTAATTCAATTGCTTCTTCATATTTCACAGATATTTTACATGGGTATGGTTAATATTTATTACACAATTGAATTTCTACTTTTAGTTGAAATATCATAAAGTACCAATATTACTACATCTCAAACTAGCAAAAGATTCATTAGTTGAGTTCAGGCTCAATGTTATATTTTAGCCTTAAATAATAAAAGATACTCATTTAGACATTTAAACTCAATAAAAGGAGGTATTTTCTAATAATTTTCAGCAGTGGTAATGCAGTTAGAAATAATGGAGCTGCAGGAGAAGCTTCCTTCTGGCAATTTAAATTTGAACAGCACTCCCTGATGCTTCCATCTCCACCACTGTTCTGAGAGAGGTAGAAAATAAAACAACCCATCTTCGGGAGATCGTTGATTCTCTAGGCAAGACCTTTAGTCACTTTCATCACACTCCAGGCTCCCTAAGAACACATGTCGTGCATTAAGATCATGGTAAATTCGGGGACAAATGTGTGTTGACAACCCTTGAGATAACTCAGCACCTATCACTCATTGCTGTCAATCACACTGAGAGATTCAGGAGGAGGTACCTATGCTTGGGTGTGTGGTCTTCAAATTTGAAAAGCCTGGCTTTATCCACTTGATCCTGCTGCTCCTACCAACGCTGTGTCAGCTTCAATAATGATGTCGCCCTAAAATGTCCCTATGTAGTTTGCTGGTTCTGGTAAGACCTATTTAACATTGTGTGACAAAAGTCAATGCTAATTTTGTAAGTAACATGTTTTATAACGATTTTCCAAGTTTTTAAAAGATGGAAATAAGAACTTTAAGAACTTTAATACTGCTATATTTTTCTAAAGAACTAAACATTACAGATGATTGAATTTGATTGGCAGATCTTGCATTGATATTAGTTAACCATGTATTTGGTCTTTTTCTACTGTGTATATGTCATGTGCAGCTAAATACAGTTTAAATTTTATGAGTAATATATAACTGTGTATCTAGCTAGTATGATTTTATAATTTATAATACTTTATTCTTTCAGTATTCTCTATTTTAATTTTCATTTATATGAGAAAACAAGAAACCTCAAAATCTATTGAAACTAAAAAATAATATTGATAAGAAATGAAAAATTATTTTCTTTTAATCCGATGATATGATGATCTTAATCTAACTTCTACATTGTTATGAGTCTAGTCTGGTAGATATTTTTTTATGGATGATTTGCAAATTATTTTCTAAGCTTAGTTTCTGCTGCATTTAAATCAGAAACTAAGATTGAATCATTTTATGGATTTACAATTATTCCAAAAGATTTTATCTCATTTAAGATATTTTCTATTTAAATTGTGCAAATTTTTAAGCAAATAATCCTTGTACTTTATTAAGATCAGAAACTAGTAAGAAATGTAGGACAGAGTTCAAACTGAGATGTAACACTTAAAATATTTCAAAATGTTTTTAAATGAAAGCACTCATTTCAACCCAGTTCACTCTTTAAATGGCCTCATGAGCTTTGAAGGAATCATCACATATTAGTTAAGAGAGAGAAAGAGTACTATGGGAAGACTCTTGAATATGCAAATTAATCCATATTAATTAGCTCTAGCAGCCATATATCTTAAGTTTAAGTGTTAGAATTTAGCTAAGGCAATGAGACCAAATCAGATCTCCGTAATTTACATTTTTATAGTTCTCCCTCAAGCAAATCTAAGATTGGCTGTTACTGCCACAAGAAGGCATCAGCTAGCATTTAAAGCTCGTTGCACTCAAGGCTGTTCATTTAAGTATGATCCCTCATTGATTCTCTAGATTTCTGCTTAAACTGGAAATATTTTTAAAAGGCATACACTTTTCTAAATTAAACCATGGTAAGCAGCATTTCTGTAAGCAAGTGACTGCTAAAATATGATGATACTTCATTTTCTTTGAAATTTGTTCATTTGTCCAACTGTTTTCATTTTTGTCTTTCTGTCTTCTTCAGGAACCCACCAAAGTCTGCTGCACAAGATTAGGACTCAGTTCCAGCATCAACACAAACAAGGAGCCAGGACTGAAACAGGCTCAGTGAGTCCTTCCATTTAATTTAAGCCATGCCACTGAAAACTCTCAGTGAGTCATGTTTAGTCATTTTGGACAAAATATGAACCTGTTAGAGAGTTTGGTATCACTGAAAACAATATTTTAGTATTCACTTTAGTTATTTCAATGATTTAAACAGAACTTTTTTGAAGAGATTCATTTTAAAAAGGAAAAAAAAATTCTGTTCCTGCCGTTGTGCTGCATGATCATGGACATTCATTTTCTTTTTTTTTTTCTTTTTCTTTAAAGAAAAGGAAACAAAAAAAAATACATGGAGGTAAAAAAAAGTGTAGAAATAATACAAAATTACAGAAAAACAAATGGTAAGAAATCGCTGGTTGATAAGTTACATATTGTCATCTTAGAAATAGCTGTTCAGGTTACAAAATTAAAGTTTTTAGAATGACATTCAAAAAGTGACACTACAAACAGTTCTGCTCAATAATGAACAAAAACTCAGTGATATGGTTATCAGTCCTACACACTTGTTTTACATCTCAAAGAGGTTAAGATTAAACATATCAAAACAGAACAAAATAGTTAAAAAAAACAATTTAAAGAAATACAGATTTCAAAGCAAGTCCACTGGAGATCTTCACTGTCTATCTAACTATCTCTAGTTTCTTACAAATAGTTGTCCCCATCTTCATCCACTTTATATACTTATTGCATATTATAGAACTAATCAAATCATTAAAGGATGATGAAGGCTTTTTAGGTCTTCAAGATCCAACATTAGGGAAGACAATAATAAGTACCATCGCATCTCTCATTCTCTTCGTGGTAGCCGTCCCCATCTCTACATATGGTGAAATTGAACTCAAGAGAACAGACCAATGTCATTCTAATCAGCGAACAATAGTATTGCTAGAATTTATATCATAATGATACAAAATTAGCATTGGGTTTCTTAGCATCTCTTCTTCAGAGTATCTGTTCATTACATCTTGTATTATATAATCTGTTCCCGTAAATATTTTTTTTAAAAAACTCGTGTGAATTTCTACATATATATCTATCCTCTCTGTATTATAGGGAAAACCAAGTTGTAACAAGACAGCAAAACAAATTCCTAGAAAAACATGCAATGGATAAGACATATAAGACCACAATATAGATGATCTTCCATAGTTACTATGTTTTCTCTTGTTATTTTCAATAGATTTGTCCACAACACCAGCTTAATATAGTTAAATATAGTATTACCTATTTTTATAAAAACACAACTTTGAAAGCATTGTAGGATTTGAGAGCTGTTAATAGTTAATACCAGTATGGATATCCTTTACATCTTGTCATCTTCAGAGTAGTTGCCTCTACTTTTAGGGTTGATACTAACAAGCATACCAAATTCAAATAAAATCAGCCAAGGCCAACCCATGGTCTTATGATTCAGATTCTATTAAGATCAGTCATAGTAAGACAATGTAAGTAATACAGGATTTCAGTTTAAGTTAATAGGAAAGTAAGGATAGTGACCATGGTATAACCTGGTATTTTGGGGTCAGATGTCTGTGCCCTCAAATCTGATATGAGTGGACAGACCAGAACAAATTAAACTCAAACTAAATATGGCGATAAGACTACTGTGTCTTTTAAATCCTGATACACTATTAACAATGACCTCTGCCTTTTTTATAGTGTTTCAGAGCTGTCTATACTAAAGACTATAGCTTACCGTCTCTGCCTCATGTCTGCTACTCCACTTTTCTGCTATAATTTGTCCACCTTATTCCCTCATTCCACTGTGTGCCCCATTCATTGGGGCCTCTCTGCCACTGTTGCTGGAATCCTGGTATCCCTTCCTCTCTTTCTCTGGAATGTCCTTCAGCACTCTCTGTAGAGTTGGATTGGTGGCCACAAACTCCCACACTTCCTCCTTGTCTTGGAAGCACCTTCTTTCTCCATCAATTTTGAGAGAGAGTTTTGACGGGTATATGAGCCTTGGTTGCATATTATTTTCTTTCAGGACTTGGAATATTTCTGTCCATTCCCTTCTTGACTTAAGAGTTTGTGTTGATAAGTCTGTTGTTACTTTGAAAATTTTCCCATTGTAAGTAATCTGCTTCTTTTCTCTGGCTGCTTTTAATATTCTGTTCTTTTGGTGGATTTCTGGAATCTTGATTATTATATGTCTAGGCGTAGATCTGTTTTGGTTGTAGGTGGCTGGTGTTCTGTATGCCTCTTTTATCTGGATATCATTTTTTTTGCTATACATGGGAATTTTTGCTTTAATATATCTGTGAATATTCTTTGTATTTCATTTTTGGTTGCTCCTGCTTCCTCACTCACATTCTTTATTCTTAAAAAGTTATGTATCTTTTTGTCATCTTCTAGCCTTTGAATTGTTTCTTTCTGGTTCCTTGTTATTTTTAAGAGGCTTTTTCTTTCACGATCATATGCCATAAATCTCTCTTCAAGTTTCAGAAGGCTGGCTTAATTTCTGTCAGGATATTTTTCCAATGTTCAATGGAGTTTTTAGTTTCCTGGTAATCTCTTTGGATCTGTTTCATGTATTCTAAGTTATGTTTAAATTCTTCTTCAGAAGTTTCTCTTTCTTTTCTGATTTCCTCAGTTCTTCCATCTGTGTTCTCTTGGGCGGGGCTTGTCATTTCTTTAATTAATCTTTTTATATCTTGCCTCACTTGGATCAGGAGTCCAGCTTTAAATTCATCTATGAGGTCATGGAGGTATTTTTTAATTTCGGCTGATGTTGTATCCAGTATTGGATGGTTACTATGCTTGTTCTCTTCAGTGTTTACTTCTCCTGGGCTTATTTTCTCATGTTGGGCAACTGGAGATTTATTTTTATTTTTATCTCTTGTCATGTTTCTGGATTCTTTCAGACTGCAGTGTCCTGGGGGTCTCTGGCCCTCTCCGTATTGCTTAGGGCCTTTCAGAAGTGTACTGACTTGAGTTTTTGCTCTCTTCCCCAATTTGCTCTTATCTGGGTTCGGCTGGGATGCAGGGACGGTACAGGATAGCCTCCAGCCTCTGTGCTAGTCAATCTGTAAATTAGGCTGTACTTTCTGGATGTCACAGAGTTGTGACTATTTTGTAACTGCTTATTGGGCCCCAAGCAGAGGCTTGGTTCATCCCCAGCAGATCCTGCCATTTCTCTCTGTGCCAGAAGCAGCTGACTAATGTCACTGTGGCACAGGGTTCTGCCCAAATCCCAGCTGTTATCTTCCAGACCTCTCTGTGACAGGAGTACCAGGACAGCGGGTCTGCTCAATTCCAAGATGTCTTCCACTTGTTCTCTGTATGATGCTGAAGCCAACACAGCATCAGGCTCTGCCCAATTTCAAGACCTCTCTACAGGGGTGACTCGGTGATGTCACCAGCCTCAGGTTCTGCCCAACTCTAAGATGTCTTCCACCAGACACTCTGTGTTATTGATGTCCCCGTGGTGGCGGGCTCTGCCCAGTTCCAAGATGTTCTCTGGCCAACCCCAGCAGCCACAGGACCCAGTCCCCAGTACTTACCAGGGCTCAGTGCAGGTCCTCCTCTTGAGTCTACTGCACACCACGCTGCTCACCCTCACTGCGCTCCCGGCACAGCATGGAATGGTCAGAAAACTGCACAGCGTTAGGCTTCAGAGCTCCAGAGCCTTTCACAATCTCCTCTGGTGCAGCGGGGCAGTCCTGGCTGCTTCTCGGGGTCCCAGGTCTCAATTTCCAGCAATCACCAAAAGCCAACACAGCTTTTCCTGTTGGGTCCACAGGTCAGTTTGCTGCATTAAAGGCATGGGATTTGCAGCCTCCTGTTATCAGCCTTCGAAGTCTCAGCATGACTTTAAATCCTCCAGCCGTGCTGTCTTGGTTGATAAGAATCATTATCCATTCATCTGGCTCTCTCCATGTTGTCATATTCTAGCATCTAATATGATTTCTCTGGAGAGACTCTCTGCCCGATCCCCTAGCAAGCTGCCATTTTAGGATCTCTCCGACATTCATTTTCTTCTAGAGAATTCTTCTGATTATATAGGGATTACACAATGATCTATCTCTAAGTAGCATTATATAAAATCTTGCACTGCTCTGTTTTAGATAGACCATTTCTGAGAAGTCCTGCGTGAAGATTTCAAAGAATAGTGTTTCTTAGGCTGTATCTTAAGGAAGACTTATTTCATCTCACATTATTTTCGCTGTAATTTATAAAGCAAGCTCCTCACTTCTCAGGGCACCAAAACATGTACCTCATTTCTCAAACCTAGCTGATGGAACAAGGAAAAGTCAGCTGGGTTTCAAAGTAGTGGACAGCACTACAGTAAGTATCAGTCATCACAAGGTAACGGGGTCAGCAGAACCACAATTTAACAGTGAGCTGGAAGAAAAATTAGCATAAGCCATGCCTTCCAGGCATCCCTTGTACTATGAAGGTTGTAGATTATGCCATTCCAGGTAATTTCTTTACAAATACTTCCTGAAGCCATAAGACAGAGATCTTCAGACACATTTGAATTTTCAATTTCATATTAATCTCATTTCTCAAGAAGACATTTTTAAAAATCCAGATTATCATTTCCTCTGGTTCTGTAGCAATGAATACTGAACTCTTGCAGTATTGGAATTGTGATGTACACCTCCTCAGGTTGTCACAAAATTGATATAGCACAGAGAAAATAGGAATTGAGAGGTCCATTATGGTAATAAGTGGCAGATAGGCTTCTGTTGTTCAGTCATGAAAACAGAAGTCATCTGTTTGGCTACTGTAACACCAGCTACAGTCACTCACTTCCAGTAGCTAACTTTAAATTTCAATCAACTAAGCATTTTTACTTCATCATAAAAGTCTGATATTTCACTGTACTACTAATAATCCAATTATGGCCTTTAAGAATTACTGAAGTACAAATAGTATACCTGAATATAGACAAATTATTCAATTAAGAAAAAAATTCTATATTCTTTCCTTTTTCTAGTGTAGGAGTAAAAATGATAGGTGTGTGTGTGTGTGTGTGTGTGTGTGTGTGTGTATGTGTGTAATTGCACACTGCCACTATTGTGTCTGGTTTATATCATGAAAGTGAGCTGCTTTCAATTTTTTTTTGCAGATTTTCTTTTAAACAGATGGGAGTTTAACTGCATCATCTATAGTTTAGAAAATAATTTCTGTTACAAAACTAACTTCTAACAGAAAACTAAATTTGATCCGTGTTCTAGTTCCACCACTCTAACTGGAGGTTTTGAAATGTCTCCATATATTGGCCTAGCCCATTCTGTCACACTCTGTTCCCAGCCACCTCATTACCCTGGTGTAGAAGTGTGTCCACACCATCCTGTCTTGGTCACCTGCTGTAAATCTTTTTGGAGGTTTCATTCATTTTCTTATTTGCATACATCACAAAGAAAGAATGGGAGATCTAAAGTGGAGAGGTTCCTTCCTAAAGGCAATGGCCTTGTTACAACTCTGAATTGCAAATAATGTGTTTTTCTTGCTTCACTTATTTGTGCTTTCAAAAGATTCCTTACTAAGATTCCACTTCCTTACCACTCATTCACTCAACTACCCTATATTTCAACCCCAGAATTAGTACTGACATCCAAAAAGGCTCCTTTTCAATCTAGTAATGGCCCTGAAGTCATGTAGGATACACAGCTTAGAATTATCGAAGAGATGAGGGAGCTTAGGTATTTATGTACCAGCCCTCTGACAGTTGCTGGTTTAAGACTAGGAATGCGGGAGAGATTGCATCAGTCCTCCACTCCCTCAGGCGCACAGGCCAGGAGCACGTGCAGAAGGACTCGGGCTGTGGCAGTGCAAGTTTTCAGTGGGTGCTGAAGTGTGCGGCCATGGGATTTGGACAGGGTCACATGAGCTTTCTTATATCTCAAACAGTCGCTACTAAATGACATTTTCCTCCTACACAAGGGTTCTTTTTTAGTCACTTGGGCCTTCTTAGTGTTGAGATTATCCAGATTCCATGCTGGGTGTCTTTTTTCTATGCTCTTCTTTGTAGGACCCTAAGGAATCAGTGATTCATTCCTCACAAACGATGCCCCCTAAATGAGGGTCACGCCAGCTTCAGTGGCACCTCCTGAATAACAGTTTCTCTGATGTTAACTCTTGCCTGATGGGTGAACTCAAATGTTTCAGCTTGCAAAATATTGTAGTCCGCTTTCTACTATAATTTCTAAAACTGATCAATTGTGAAATGACTGGCATCAGTGTATATTTATAGGAACAAATTCATTTTTCAATATCTGTATATGTATATGTACAATATGTGCTGATCAAATCAGTATAATATTTCCATCTCCTCATACTTATTTTGTGTTTGGAAGATTTTTTTTATTATCTTATACTTATTCATAAAATGTATAGTGAGGTTCCAGGAGAACATGGTGGACAGATAACAGCAACTACTGGAGGCTCTCTGAAAAACTAGACTCAGAAGCCAGGTATGGTGTGGACTAAAGAGACATAAGCAGGTGGAGTTATGCTCTGCTGACTCAGGAACGAACTCGGCTGAGAGAAACCAACTTGGAATGCAGTCCTGGTGCTAAAACAGGAACAGAAAAGCCTCGCTGCTGAGGCTGGACCCTGCGCCATTGGAAGCCGCGATTTGGGTTACCCGCCGCACGGTGGCTGGCTGCCTCTACATCGGCTCGGCAAGGAGAGAGACGCGCGGAAACTCTGAGAACAAGAGTCTGCGAACAGAGTCAAAAACAGGACGGGCAGGGAGGCATGTACTGACTTGTGGCGAAGTGAGTGAGAGAAACTGACACTCCACCACAGTTTGACTCCAGTGGACTTTCTGGGCCCGAGCAGTCCTGCGGGAGCAGGGTGCGGTGGTGACTCCAGCCACACATTCCCCTCTCGGGTGGGATTGGTGAAAAGTGCCTGGCCTGCGTGACGCTGCCGGCGGACCCTGTAGGCTGGCCCAACCCAGATCCCAGAGCCTGACGGAGGCCGGGAGAGTCGGGCCCCTCGTAGGCTGCCTGGTGCACAGCGGTGAGTGGGAACACCTAACCGGCACAATTCGATCAGGCTGTGGCTGACAGGGAGAGAAGCTGGGCCTCTCATATAAGCTTGCATATATAAGGAACAGAGAATATGGGAAGAGGCAGCAACAAGAAAGGCTCCTCGGCCCCCAATTCTGAGAAACAGGCAATAGCAGACACCGCACCAATAGACATAAAGCGCCATATAGAGAGCCTCATAGAACAATTCAGGAATGAAGTTATCAATGACCTGAAGCTAGAAGTATGCAAAATAGTTAGAGAAATGCTAAGCACCACCCAAGAAAAAACAGATGGTGGAATGGAAGAACAGAAAAAGAGGGGAGAATTGTTTGATGGAGAAAACAGGGAAAGCATAGAATACGTGAAGCAGGTTCAAAGGGACTACCAAGAAACTAAGAAGTCTATCGAAGACTGGCATAACAGCTTGAAAGAAACTAAGGACAGACTATCTGAACTGGAGGGCAGACTTGTAATATGGGAGAATGAAATGAAAAACTTCTTTAAAATAACAAAGAAACAAACAGCAATAATACAAAGACAAGAAGATGATAAGAGGATCCATAACTTAAGGATTAAGAACATAAAAGAAGAAGTAGGGACACAAACAAATGAACTACAAAAACTACTCACAGAAATAATCCAGGAGAATTTTCCTAATTTAGCAAAAGGTAAAGATACTCAGATGTATGAGGCATACAGGACCCCAGCTACCTACAACCCAAACAGAGCAACACCCAGGCATATAATAATAAAAATTCCAGAAATTCAATACAAGAACAGAATATTAAAAGCTGTCAGAGACAAGAAACAGACCACTTACAAGGGAACACCCATCAGAATTACAGCAGATTTCTCTGCACAAACCATCAAATCACGAAGAGCGTGGGGGAAAATAATTTAAGCTTTGAAAGATAATGATCTCCAGCCAAGATTGAGATATCCTGCACAACTGTCCCTGGAAATTGATAGAAAAACAAGGTGCTTCCAGGATAAAGAGGAACTGGGGGAATTTGCAACCACCAATTCAACTCTACAGAGAGTATTGCAGGATATTCTAAAAAAAGAAAAATACAAAGAATCCAGAAATAGTGGAGGCCACAACGAATGGAGCAGAGAACAAAATGAAGAAGACAAACTGACAGCTACTGACAGAATAAGAGCTCAACAGAAATGAGGCAGAGAAGATTGGATGATAGGAACAGCTATTTTGAAGAAAATGACATCTTAATAGGTAATACTGATTTAGTATCATCTTGTTTTGAAGTCTCATCTAGCTTTTGTCCTTCTGTCTCCAATGGTCTAAATAGGTTGTATCTTACTGGATTTTATTATGTACGATAGTATAAGCAAAAACCTTTTAAAGACAAGGAGATTATACAGAAACCATTGTTCATTTTCTGTTAGTCGATTCTAAATACTCTGTAATGCTGTCATTCTCTTAAATGGTTTTACATTGTTTTGATATACTTAATGCTACAGTATACGAAGTTGTACTCAAGGATTTCAAGGAAAGAGACAATATGGTAACTACTTTTAGGTCAGGATTATCTGGTGGTGAAACACTATTCTGCTTAAATGGTTATGTTTTGATCTGTGCTGTTTTGTTGTTATGCCCTCTTTTATCTCAATCTCCACTCCATTATTTACTTTTTTATTTTTATCCTTTTAATTAAAGGAAAAAAATAGCAGGATATATTATAGTAACCCACTTTGACTTTCCATTACCTCGATTTAAAGCCCTGTATTACTCTCACCATCTGGTTTTTAACTGATGTTCCCCTATTCTGTTTTGCTGGATAGTATCAGGTTCGAAAATTTAGGCATCAGCTGTGAAGATAATGAGATTCATTATAACGCCCATTCTCGTTGACTTTTATCTACTTTTGAAGACCTACAATGTCTCCAATGTTTTGGTTTTGTCGGTTTTATTCTTTACTGTTTTGTTCAATTGTATTATAACTAATGATATAGGCAATTCTATTAGAGATAGCGGAAGGCATTATGGTAACCATTGTTGATCACCTTGTATTATGTTTTCACATTATCTATTATGTCCACCCTTTTGACTTGACCGATTCTGTTCTGTTATGTCACATTTGGTTTTACTCTCTTCCAAAAAAGTAATAAGAACCGTGGGAGCAATGAAACCCAAAATGTGTAATAGTCATTGTACAAAAGAGAGGAAAAGAAAGTTCTCTAAACTATATAACTGCATGTATATTTAAGTGTATAAGACAGAAAATGATATCACAGAGTTTTATTGGATCATTGAACAGAACTGTTTGCAGTATCATTGATGGAATGTCCACTTTACAAGCTTTAATTTTGTTACTTGAACAATTATTTCTAAGATGACAATATGTAATCCATTAACTGGTGATTTCCTACTGTTCATTTTTTTTCTGCAAATCTGTATAACTTGTACCCTTTCTCTGCTTTTTTTTTCTTTTCTCCTTAAGTAAAATTAAAAAAAAAATAAATAAAATGTATAGTGAGTTATTCTGTATTATTGTCCCCTCTATGCACTAGAGCTTATTAAATCTTCCATCTAATTGTATTTGAATACCTGTTCTCCCATCTCCTATGTTCTACCCTCTTTCTGCCTTTCTGTGACATATAATAATCACTATTGCACATGATGAATGACCCTTTAAAACATCTATACATGTGAGAGAACATGCAGTACTTGTTTTTTTATGCTTGACTGATTTCACTGAAATGTAAAGTCTTCCATTTCCATATATTTTGCCACAAATTATAGGATATCATTTTTGTGGCAGATTAATATTCCTGTGTTTATATATTTTCTATGCTACCTTTTTTTGCATTCATTCTTTGATCTAGGTTGATTACATTTCAACTATAATGAATAAAAATTGACATGCAGATGTCTTTTTGATATACTGATATCATTTTCTTTGGGTTTACTTGGTACCCCAAAGTAGGATGCATGATGCATCAGACTTTTGTTGTTTCATATGGGAGATCTACTTATTTCCTGAGGAATCTGTAATAGCTACGCTGATCTAGATTCCCACAATTAGTGAGTGAAGTCTCCCTTTTCACCACATTTTGATAACATTTTTGATCACTTTGATGATAACCATTATAAGTGGGATAGGTCATCTTATTGTAGTTTTTATTTGTATTTTCCAAACAGCTTGTAAGAGTTAATTTTTATATATATTTGTGGGCCATTTGAATTTCTTCTTTTAAAAAGTGTCTATTCATATCCTGTGCCTATTTAAAGTGTATTTTTGGGGGATTTTTGTATGGAGTGTTTAAATTCTAAGTATTCTATATGTTGATTGTGTGATAGTTTGAAAAAATCTTTTCCCATTCCATCCACTGTGTCTTTATTTCCATTATTGTACAGTAATTTCTCAGTTTGAAAGAAACCCATTTGGAAATTTTTGTTTTGGTTTTCTGTGCTTTTGGTGTCTTATCAAAAATCTAGTTTTATTAACTTATGTCTTGAAGTGCTTTTCCTGTATTTGTTCTAATACTTTCACAGTTTCACAATGTTTCATTTAGAGATTTTTGTTCTATAGGGTGAGAGATACGAGTCAATCTTTGCATAATACTATCCAGTTTTCCCAGCACCATTAGTTGAACAGGCCATTCTTTCTCCAATATATTTTTGGTTATTTTTGTAAAGCATCAGTTGATTAAAAATCTTTTGTGCAGTGAAAGCAAGGTATATATTTTGAATAACAAAAGCAAAGCCGGAGGCATAGCAATACCTGACTTCAAGCTGTCCTGAAACAAAAACAAGTATGTGGACAGAAGAGTAGATAAACTGCCTCAGACACGTTCAGCTATTTGATCTTTAATAAAGAGGCAAAAACATGCGTTGGAAGAGCAGGTGGTGCTGGGAAAACTGGTTACCTGTGTGCAAAAGTTCAAAACTGAACCGTTATCTCTCACAATGTACGAAAGTAAAATCAAAATGGATAAAAGATCTAAATATTAAAACATATTAAATCTACTGAAATATAAAATAGGTAAAATACCTGACGGCATACATGTAGGAAAAGATTTTCTGAAAAGAACATCAATTGCACAAGAAATAACAGCAATGATAAACAAATCTAACTTTACCAGCATAAAAAGTTTCTCTGTAGCAAAATAATTGATCAATAGAATGAATAGACAATGTACAGAAGCAGAAAACATTTTTCTAGCTACTCTTCAGACAGAGGATTTATAATTAGAATGTACAAAGAACTAAAAAAATTAAGCTAGCTAAAATTAAAGATCCAGTCAAGAAATGGGCAAGAGAAATGAATAGACACTTCACTGAGTAAGAAAGACAAATGGTCAACAAATATATGAAAAACTACTAGACTTACCTGGCCATGAGAGACATGCAAATTAAAACAACAGTAAGATTCAATCTTACTCCAGAAAGAATTCTGATCTTTAGGAAATCAATCAACATATACTGGTTTGGCTCTGGTGAAAAGGAACCCTCCTGCATTGTTGGTGGGAATGCAAACTAATACAACCTCTGTGGAAATCACTATGGAGATTTCTCAACTGAAATTAGAAATTCCATGTGACCAAACAATCCTCCTGTTAGGCATCTGCCCCGACAGATATCTAACAGGAATTATAGCAGAATACCTAACAGTAGACAGAATGACAGATTTGAGACATTTGTAGGAAAATTGATGCATCAGGAAAATATAACGCTGAGTGAAATAAACCAGACATGAGCCTAAATACCATGTGGTATCTCTCATTTAAGTGAGTCAAAGTACAAACAGAAAATAATAAGTATAGACAGGAAGGGACAAAGAGATGGATATTTACAGTAAGAAAGGAGTTCGAGGGAAAACTCTGAAGTGTGAGGACAAGACAAAGTGGCAGTAAATAGAATAAAGATGTGCCATGCACAGGAACTTAATAACCTCAACTAATATAAGCGTGATATGGAATAACATGATCTAAGATTGATAATACCAATAAGAATGAAAAGCCAGGTGGGGAAGTAGAGAACGAGGTAGGTAGGGGAGGAGAGGGGTGATTAAAATTTAAAGGAACAAGTTGTGGTATATATATGTAATCATTCCCCAAGATGATTTTAAAATGCAACAATTGGAAACATTCTAGTCAAATAAAAATTCACACTTTATTATGTTTCAATTGCCTGCGAGTCTCTTTTTGTGCCAAATATTGTGCTGTCTTGATAACTATATATAGCTTTGTAGAATATTTTAAAGTCAGACAACAATTTCACTAGATTTGTTCTTTTCACTTGTCTGCTTTGTCTTTTGTGCTTGCATACAAATTTTAGGAATTTTTTTCTCATTCTATGAAGAATTCTATGAAGAATTCTGATATTTTGATGGAGACTGCATTGAATTTTGAAATCACTTTGGACAGAATGGACATTTTAGTGACGTTAGTTATTTCAAACCCAAATGCATGGGAGATCTTTCCTGGGATTTTTGCATGTTCTTTTCAATATTTTTCATTAGAATTTGTCATTTTTGTTATAGAAATATTTTCACTTTCTTGATCAAATTTATTTCCAGATATTTCAGAAATTCTAGCTATTGTGAATAGGATTCGCTCCATTAGTGCTTTTGGAAGAATCTTGCTGTTGATGTATAAAAATGCTTGTGACTTTCATATGTGGTTTCTATATGGTTTTGTCTCTTCTAATAGCGTTTTAGAGGGATCTTGTTTTTTTTTTTTTTTTTTTTCTACACATGGAATTACCATGTGTAGAAAACAAGGATCGCATGACTTTCTCCCTTCCTGGCTGGACACTGCATACTGTCTCCTAGCTGTTCTGATTCAGACTACCCATTCCTATCCTGCATGGGAGCAGTGCAAGTGACTTGTTCCACATTGTGAAGGAACAGTGTCCAGCTTTTCTCTTTCCTCTGAAGTATTGGGCATGGGTTTTGCTATATGTTCATAATCCTCCTAATTTGTTTGGTTTTTATCATGAAGGAGAGTCAACTTTTATCAAAAGACTATTCTTCTGCAGCTATTGAGATAATCATACAAATTTCATTATTTGTCTTGTCACTGTGATGGGTTAATTTACTGATTTGCAAATGTTGAGCGTCTTTCCTGTCTCTAGAGTTAGTTGCACTTGATCAAGGTGAGCGTTCTTTGTGGTGATGTTAGATTTGATTTGTTAGTATTTTACTGAGAATATTTGCATCTGTGTTCACTAGCAATATTAGCCAATCATCCTCTTTTCTCTTTGTGTTGTTGTCTGGATTTAATACTGGGGCGATTCTTGCCTCTTAGAATGAGCTTGGAAAAATTCTTCTGATTTCAAATTCTTTAAATAGTTGGAGAAAAATTGTCACTAGTTTGTCCTTATCTTTCTTATTTCTAAATTTGGTCGAACTTAGCGGTACACAGTGTATGATTTTTCTTTCTTGGGAGACTTTTCATTATTTATCTAACCTCCCGACTCATTATTGATCTGGTTAGATTTTCTGTATCTACATGGTCCAGTTTTAGTACATGCATAGAAAAATGCATTTGTTTTCTTGTAGGGTTCCCATTTGTTGGCATATAGCTTTTCATACTCAGATGATCCCTTGCATGTTTGTGGTATTGGTTAAAATGTCTTATTTTATTTATTTGCATCTTCTTTTATTCTTTAGTCTAGAGAAGACCTTGACATTTGTGTTAATCTTTTAGAAAACAAAATCTTCATTTTTTTTAAGAGATAATTTTAAATTGAATACATAGACACTGAGCTATGGCATGGACATTAAGACATAGCACGAAAGTGTTACTAAGAAAAGAACAACTACACAATTTGTAGGTAAAATCAAGTGCTTTTTATGTGGAGAAGCTATCTGGCTAAACAGCATACACAAATGTGTATAGATACATATTTTCAAGATTAAAAGTTTATAATAATCTGACAATAATGGAAAAATAAAAACATTAATGCACAATATCTGAAGAAGAAAATGAAGCAGATGGAAAGCTAGTCAGTACACTGTTTTATATTTTCTGGGTAATTTGACATTTTAAGGAAGTTTGTATTTAGCTATTATTTGTATAACTCAAAACCTTAAAAGTGGGAAATAGAACTTATTATGTAATTGTTATTATTAATATTTACTCTTGTTTAGACTATTTTGTCCTATATAATCATGCAGATGATGTGAAGCTAATAATTCTATTATATTGATATTACTATATTCTTCAGCCTTTTGTTAAATTTAAAAATTTGTGCTTTATTTTTTATTGTGAACATACTGTATAGTGATATAAAACTATCAACTTGAAAACATGGCTGCATAATTAGGTGAATTTTAACACTGTAAGGATCTGTGTTTTCTTTAATATACCCTCAGAGAAAATAACTAACTTCAAGAGAAATGTTTTTTTTTTTTTTTTTATATTAGAACAGCTTAAACTGCTCTTTAGTTGCTTTTCATGGTGAGGAGAGGAGATGACTCTGGACTCTGCACCTAGAAACCCTAAACCCCAGTGGAAGACAAGGGCCCTGTCCTGCAATACCCTTGGGCAGCATGACCCACATTCAGACAGTTAATTCTCTCGGAGCAGGTCCAGCCCTACCTGGACAAAGAAAGGCTTTAGGCCATTGACACAGTAAAATTGTCCTGCTTAATATCACTCTGTGGAACACTTCTGCCTTTTAAATTAATTAGCAAATGCAGTTAATTTCTCTGAATCTATTTGAAGGCTTAATTAAGTTTTGTTTTCAAGTCTTACTCTGTGTTCAGAAATAAAGTTACAGAAAGATTAGTCTCTTTCAAGATTATTATGAATGTGAGTAATTAACTCTGCCATCATGTATTATACACGTTAGACTTTTCCTTAATCAAAATTTTAGCCATTACTTCAGAGGCTCTAATTTAATTTTGTAGAGTATCTTATTATAAATAGCTCAAAGGTATTGACTTTTTTGCAAGTAAATTAAAATTTTAAAATGCTTTAGTTTAAAAGAAACACATTTTCTGATGTTATTTGTCTTTATGTAACTTCAAACTTTTTGAAAAACTACAAGTACATTATAAGAAAATCCTGCTTATTCCCTAGTTGATCACACATTTTCATTTTATACTGCTGCATGTTTTTGATTCCTCCCCACCCAGTACTTGACACATTCCTACGTGCCTGTGTGAGCGCCTCTTGTGTCTCATGACTGCAACTAACATTGCACATATTTTTGGCTACTTGACTACCTCACAGCCTGACTCCATGCTCAGCCTGTTCTTCAGGTCAGTTCATTTCTCTCACTCAACCTCCGGGTCAGGTACCATTCTGTCTTGCCACCACTAAAAGACTCTTTAAGTATATGAGGTGAGTTTTTCCTTAATAAACCTAAAGTCTTTTAGAATATTCTTGACTTTTTATGGTGGTTTGCATTTCGCTGAGATTTTCCAGTGTGTTTACTCTTTATGATAATACTTATCTTTCAGTCAAAATACTTTTACAACTGCTTTGAAGATCTTGTTCCTAAATTCCTAAATTCCACATTTGGATAGTATCAGGTAATACATTCATTTCTCTCTTGTCCAAAGATAGAATTTTCTTCAGATTCACATATTTAATGTGCTGGTTTGCCTTTTGGGGCTGGGGCTGCCATCCCAGGCATGTGAGTACTACACTAGAGGCTTAGAGGTCTGTCACTTTTGTTGGTCATGCCTTTGCTAGACACAGCCACTGAACTCTCTCTCCTCTGAAGTAGGGGAGGAATTTGAGTTCTTGCTCAATTCTTTCAGCATTTGGTCCATTGCTGTTTGAAGGATTTGGCCTATTCATTGTGTACGTACAGTTTCTGGGAAAACAAAGAATGCAGGCAGAATTTGTACATGGTCTCGGGTGGTCTTCTCTATTTGTTAATCTCTCCTTCATAACCTGGTTCTACTGGGACTCCCCTGAAGTTTGGTTTCACACCTCTCCATCAAGTTAGACTCTAAATTTCTGCCTGCACTCAAACAGACCACCTGAAGCTAGTACTATGAGAGTAATGGATAACTGAGTTGGATACTTTGCCTGTTGTCACCAGTCTGCTAGAGTCTACGCAAAAATGATTAACTCAGAAATCTGGAATAACCTAAATATGTCAACTGTCTACTAAAACCAAGATATTCCTATTAGGAAGATAATTTTGTTCATTTTAATGGAAGTATACTTCAAAACTGAAACTCCATAAAAATTCCAAAGTTATTATTGGCTAATGAATAAAGAAATAACATAATTTTATTAGGTTATTATAGCCTCTGGCAGTATAGGATATCTTTTGTCATTAAAAAGAATGACCAAAAAGAAGTTATGTCATTGGCACAACTTTCATTCTAAATTCATATGAATGCAGCCTACAATTTAAGTCATCTCTTTTAGTTCGTGCAGTATTATCAAGGTGACTCACCATGAACCTCTTTTTAGACCAATTATTGTCTTGTGTTCTCTCTTCTGTCTTTTCTACACACACACACACACATACACACACACACAGAGAGAGAGAGAGAGACACTAGTATCATGTGATATATGGATTTAATTCTAGCATGACAAAAGAAATCAGAAAAGTGAGCAATTAATTTTACCTGTAAATATCGCTCAGATAACATTTAAATGAACTTTTTAAATGGAAGGTTGTGATAGTCTGAAGGAAAAGCCACTCATTCTGTGGAGAAGGGGCAACATGAAAAATGGCATGCAGCTGTCAGTGCACTGTGAGAATCTGGAGCCACGAATCTGTACGGCATGTAGTAGGGGTACGAGACTGACCACTGACCAGTTGGTAACTAATGGAAGGGCACAGCAGCCATGGAGTTACCAGAGCTCAAACGCTACCTGAAAATGCTCAAAATTTTCCAAGAATGGGTTAAAGACTGTCTCAGAATATCCATGTAAGTTTGCACCTACATAGAATATCTATTTATCAAAAGACAGTTTACAAATCCTTTAGAACCTTTGAAATGTGTAATAAGTTTTACAGGCACGTAGTAAAAATTCTGAAGAAATGTGTCTCACTGAACTTTCTCATTTCTCCGAATACACCATACAAAAATCTTAGAAATGTGTGCATAATCTTAGAAATAATTATGCATAATCAAGGGTAAGTACATAATTATCCTCCTTTTTGAAAATATATTGTGGCATATCACAAACACTACCACGTGAACAGCTCAATACATGATACCCTCTTTTTTAATTTAACAGTGTATCCTGAAAGATATTATATATTAAAATGTATATTCCTAAGTAAAAAGGAAAAATAAGAGAGATTATAAGCACATGAATTATTCATTTTTGCTTGTCTTATTAATTTTATGACTAATTTGATGTCCGTTAGATAATAAAAGTGTAATATTTTTACTACTTTTACTGAATTTATTGAGTTTTTAAAATTTAAATTTTTAAATTTATTGAGTTTTATTTGAATTTATTGAGTTTATAAAATCAAATACTTTATAATCAAAGCAAATATTTTATAAGTAATTTGAAAGTATACATTTTGTACTCTATTGTGATACTTAAAACACATTAGTACAAGCAAGGTTATTTAGGTTTTTTTTTCCTGGGAGAAACCTGGATTTTTTTCCTTTATGATTTTAGTGCATTTTTATTTATAGGTATGTCTACCAGATTTTCAGTGTGGACCAAATATTTATTTCATGCGATTGTTGTCATTACTTTGAATTTAAACCAGAAATATATATTCTGTGACATTAATAACTATTCTAAGGAAAAAGTTAATTTTTACTTTCCTTCTTTGTATTTTCATTTTCCATCTTTCTGTTATTTCGTTTAATTTTTACTATACATAGTATGTAGTTAGATTTTGTTTATGTAATATATCTTTTTTCCTTTTAATTGATAAGCAAATCACAGATTTATAGAGATGAAATAATGCTTGGTCTTTAATTTTGTCATCTTGATTTATGTTATTTTTCCTAGATTTCATGTTGTACTTACTTTATTGCTCAATAAAAGCTGAGTTTCTCTTACAGTATGTGCTTATTTTTGATAACTTTAAAAATCGCCACTCTGCCAAAGTTATTGTGCTCATTTATTACTGATTTACTTAGTGGAATGCATGTTCTCTCTGATTGCCTGTGGATTTTGCTCTGGAGATGCTGGTGAAACTGTTGCCCATCAACTTTCTTCCACCTGTGTAATCTTCACCACCTCATACCCTGCTGCTGATGACTAGATCCAGGTTATCTTCTCACACAGAAACACACACATGTACTTTTCATTGCTTTCTGACATGTAAACAATTTGTCTTCCTTCCAACACACACTTTTCCTTCACTAAAAACTACATGCCACCCATTTTTCCTTTCTGTCACACAGTTGCCAAGGCTGCAAAAGTGACAGAGGTTCTTAGTCACTTCAGCTTCTTTAATAATGCCCTGAATGAAGTAATCTTGAGGGATATTTTGATGGCAGTTTTTAATCACTGATAATCTGTGCTGCTCCTTTAGCTGTGAAAAGCCAGTGCTCCCATCTCTTGGAGAGGTACATGAGTGGGCATTAAGTTACAAGGATTGACAACTCACACCTGGGCTTTACTTTTACTACAAGGGGAAGTGTATCATTTGTACATCTGTAGTAGTTTTATTCTTGTTATCAGAAGAAATTTTCATTCATCATTTTTATGACTCCTGTCATGAGTCAGATAGAAAAAAGGAGAAAAACTGTGCTTGTGTATCATTTTACAGAATTCCATTAAGAATTTAAGGCTGAAGGGTTGTCAGAATTGTAACTATATTTTATATAGATAATCACAAAGGCATAAAACCAAATTGATTCAATTGTGGTTTTAAAAATATCCACTAATGCTCCAAATATAGTTACATGTATCTAAATAACTTTTATAAGACAGCTAATGATTTACAATTAAATTTGTGTGTTTTACATGAGAAGTGATTTAAATACAAGATTTCCACAAGTAACTAAACACTTATGAAATCACTTTGATTTTTGTTAATGTGTGAAGTATTTTTAGAATTTAGGAACTCATACGTTTAGAACTTGGGTGATTTTTAACCTTATAAACATCACTTTCACTAATAATATTATACCTGAGAAACATTTCCTCATCCCTTAATATTTAAAAAATGTTAGTAAGTATTTTTGAGGGGGAATCCAGGAAAGCTAGTGAAGATATGGCTTCTGTTGAGAAGGAAAGATTACTGTGTATAATGTGTATATTTTCAAGTCCAAATTTGAAGGAAATTGCCTATTATAAGGACATAGAGATTTTAGTTTGGAAATAGGGGAAAAATTAATTGAAGAGAGAATGTTTTGAAATGAAAATGTCCCTTAAGAAGTTGAGAGTGGAATAGTGGTTAGCAAAGGCTACAAGGGAGTATGTGGAGGGGTAAGGAAAGGTTTTTAAATCTGTAATAAATTTAGATTTATCAAGATTGAGAAGTTGTGGTGTGCTATTGCATGGTTACGTTGATTATAGATGTGCAAAATGTACTGCACATTCACAAAAACTAGAGAAAAAGATTTGGAATGTTTTCACTAGTACCAGAGGCAGTCCTAGAGAAACCAGGAGTTTGTCCCTGACATCTAATGATAGGTGATGGACCCTTATCCCCATCTCATGCCTCTTTTTTATAGAATTTCTCACTCTAACCCAGTATTCTTGTATTGTTGCCCAGTTATTCTTTGCGGCCAGTATATAATTCAGTTTCCTACAGCATGTTTTTCCTGTTTAATTCTTGCTATTATGCTTCTCCATTATAAATTTCTGTGATTTTTGTCTTGAAATAGAGAAATATTCCATTGGTCACAATCTTCAGTGACTAATTTATTCCATTAATAAGTAAATACTAATATGATAATTTTATCATCAAATTTAGTGACTTTTTTTTTATCCTGGCAGGGGATAAGAGGAAGAGACTAGCAAGGGGCACAAGAAAACTTTGGAATTGTGTTAGATATGTTCACTATCTTGAAAGTAATAATCTTACTAATGGTAAGATGTTTGAAAATATACCTGATTGTATGCAGGAAATAGTCACAGTTTATTGTATACCCATTATACACCATAAAATAAACAGTAAATTCTTATTAATTGAAATTATTACAGTAAACACATTTTCTATTTGATTCTCGAGTCATGCTAGGTCAGCCTTCTAGGGTTTGACCTACTCCTCTGATAAACATTCATGCTTGGTCTTCATTGCTATCTGCCTTCTGGAGGTGCAAATTACTTCAAATTCTGCCAAAGAATCCACTTACTGCTTAAGATTTTCATTAAATTGTCCATTCACAGATCAGCTTTCTATTCACCAGTTCTTATAGTCACCTAATGCCACAATCCTATAATAAACATGTCCTCCAGAGTCCCTGAATGCCAGAGCCTTTACATGGGCTTGCTGTAGCCCATTTCATGCCATCACAGTCCAGGCTCCTAAATAATAGCCATACAGAAGCCATAGACAACACTGCAGGAGGAAATAGAGATGGGTCTTCATTGCCATTCATTTACAGAGTGAGCCTTGCACCCCATCTTGGTGATCAGATTCCAAAACCACATTTGGTATCCCCTGTCCTACACCCAGTTCCCTAGGTGTAGATTCTACACAAACGGACTTATTAGGGAAAAGTAGTGTGCCTTGGGCAGAAAGGACTCAGAGGAAAGCTAAACAAAGATATAGAGAAACTAATTATAGCCTGACTTTACAGGGAGCTTGGAGTCTCAAATTGCTTCGTAGTATCAGTCCTGCCTTGATTCAATGTGACAGTCTTCAGCTGCAGACTGCCTGGCATGTAGGGAGACAAATTTCAGTTACAGAACTCTGAAGAGCTAAGGGTATTTCTTCATCTAGTAGAGCATTTATGAATTTGGGAACCAGTATTCATAGTAGCTAGATATTTTGGGCAGCGAAGGTGTAGTCAATGAAAACCAAATGAGAACAATCTCACAGATGTGTTAGCAACTTTGTTAGCATTTTCAATGAATCAACTTTTGGCTCCATAGATAGTTTTCACTGTGTGTTTGTCTTCTTTTTCATTATTCATTATCTTTTTAAAACAAAATGAAAGTATAATTGAGAAAATTTCATATATTTTTGTAGTGTGTAGCATGAGATTTTGATATGTGTATCCATTAGTCAACAATTGAATCAAGCCAATTAACACTGTCTCATCTCATGTATCATGCTCTTGTGTTGAGAACATTTAATGATCTATCTTAGTATTTTACAAATATTGTCCTGTTTTTAATTTTATCATTTTCTTCCACATCTGTAAGGATAAATGCTGTAATTTTTCTATCTTTAAAGATGGATTTCAGGTCATTGATTTTTCATGTTTTTAAAATATAAAAAAGAAGTGATAAATATTTGAGATGATGGGTTTCCTTACTCTGGTCCCAACATCACAAAATGTATGTATGTATCAGGAAATCACATGGTGCCTCACAAGTATGGACACTTTTTATATTTCCATGAACCAATTTGTTTAGATGACTTAAGGAAAATGACACTTTTTTTAAAAATTTATTTAAAGAAAAAAAACAAAACAGAAAAGGGTAGAAATAATACCTAATTTCAAAAAAATAAATGGTAAAAAATTACTAGATGATAAATTGCATATTTTCCTCTTAGAAATAGTTGTTCAAGTTATAAAATTAAAGCATACAAAGTGGACTTTCAAACAGACTGCAAACAGTTATGTTCAATGATCCAACAAAAGCTTAGTAATATGGTTATCAATCCTACACACTTAAACATTCATGCAGTTATATCCTGCATGAATATATTTAGAGCACTATCTTTTCCTCTCTTTTTTACAATAGCAATTACAAATTTTTGGTTTTATTACTCCTACATTTCTTATTACTTTTTACACTAGAGACACAATGTGATATTTATAAATATGATTCTTATTTATTTCACTAATGATAGCCTCAGATTGTCTCCATTTGCCAATGAAGGTCTCAAGATCATCCTTTTTATAGCTGAATAATATTCCATTGTATAAAAATATCACATCTTTTCATCCACTCTGCGGTTGATGGGCATCTTGGTTGTTTCCAAGATTTAGCTAGTACAAATTGTGCCGCTATGAACATGGGTGCACATATATCACTGTGGCATGACCTTTTCAATTTTTCTGGGAAAATACTCAGGAGGGGAATAGCTGGATTGAATGGCTTTTCCAATCCTAGTCTTCTGAGACACACTTTTAAAAATAAATTTCAGGTGAAAAAAAAACAAGATGATCTTAGTGTTAAGTATTCCCAAAAATATGAAATAATAAAATTAAGTATATGAACAATGTAAAATGAGTCATAAACAGTTTCATGCTCAATTGAGGTTGTCAGAAATCTGAAACATCAGAGATAGAAATTCCATTTTAATGAAATTAGTCTTAAATGAGAGTGCATCATCTCCTGGATGGAAAGCACAAGGTCAATAAACTGGCCTAGGGTTCACAGAGCTCCCTGCAGAGGTGAGGCATGTCCTTCTGTCTCCTTCCAAATGTTTTTGTGATGGGGAAATAAACACGCAGAATCTGTGGTATTGCATATTTTAGTTAATAAAAAAGTGATCTTATTTCTATTAGCTTCCAGATATGGCTTCTTTTGGATTGCAAGCCTAAAGTAGTCGCTGTAGCCAAGAGAGTGAGCCAGTTTGACAGACACCTTGCTTCAGATGCATCCCTCTGATTTTAGATTAGAGGGCCAAGGTTCTAAGGAAAGGTGGTGGTAATGTTTCATAGCACTTAGATCTCCCCTTAAGGCAAATCTCTCTCTCTCTCTCTCTCTCTCTCTCTCTCTCTCTCTCTCTCTCTCTCTCTCTTTCTCTCTCTCTCGCTCTCTTTCTCTCTCTCTCTCTCTCTCTCTCTCTCTCTCTTTCACACACACACACAATATAATTAGGATTTTACCCATTTCTCCTCTGCTCCCTTGTATATCCTCATTCTATCCTCTAGTTTTAGTTTCTCCAGGAAGTATGAATTGTGTTCTGAGGAAAGTATAATTTTTATTAATAATTCTTAACAAAATTCTTAACAAAATTTAAAATTCTTAACAAAATTTAAATTCTTAATTTAAATTCTTAACAAAATTTAAAAATAGAGGATCTCTAAAATAGAATGATCTACTGGCCAAAAATCCCTTAACCCCTAAAACTATCAAGTCTGAGGGGAAACTGAGGAAGTAAGAGTGGCCAGATTTTTCTGGGGTGGAAGGGGTTAGGTCCTAGGTAGGGCTGACCAAAGAGAAGTATTAAACAGATGATACTAAGATGTGAGGTATATTATGGAAAATTGAGGAAATTCACATTCATGCTAATTTTTAAAACACTAGACAAGAGAACAACTTTTTAAAACACTAGACAAGAGAACATTTTTTTATAGAGTGGGGCACATATGATACTGATAAATGTGAAAACTGTTATGGTTTGTATCTACATGTCTCCAACCCCCACCTTCTCATGTGTTCAAAGGTGGTGCTTTGGGGAAGTAACTGGATCATCAGTGCATGACACTCATTAATGAATTAGTCCAGGATGAGTTTATGGCTAAACGTGAGGTTGGGAGTGATTGGAGGAGGTGGGCCACTTTGAGTGTGGCCTGAAAGGGTCATTTCCCACCCCAACCTTGGTCTCTCTCTGTGTCTCTCTCTGTCTGTCTCTCTCTCTGCTTCTTGCTGCCATCCATGAGCTGTTTTCTCACTTCCATGCCTCTTTGCCATGCCACCATGCTTTGGAAACAGCCCTATATACTGAAAACTGTACAAGCTCTGAGCTAAAGTAAACTTTTCCTTCTTTAATACTGTGGGTTTTGAATATTGTCTCAGCAAATGAAGAATGCAACTAAGACAATATTTGCAGGAGGAAAGGAGATAAAAAAATATTTGGTAAAGTTTCTCTTTTGCAAATCTGAGATGCTGAAGATGATTCAGACTTGTGGATTTTGTCTTAAATGATATCTTGCAATATCTTGATCGGACATTCCTTTCAAAGTCAAACTTCTTTTCAAAGTTAACATGTGAAATACCATCGATGTGAAAGCAGAAAGGATGCAATATAGCTCATTTAGTGCATTAACTCCTGATGGTATAAGCTGAATAAAATCCCTCTTTCATAGTTCCAACAACAAATTCTTTGTTTCAAATACTCCTAGTAGTGTAGAACTTCCTATCCAATCAGATTTTTTAATCATTTTGGTTTCACAACCTGTCATTTCAATTTTCTTCATAAAATTAGCATAGCAAAGAGACTCTTGTCTTCTTCAGATATATAACTTGTAGCAATAGAAACAACTGTAATGTGTCTAATATTCCCATTTTCTCTAGTGAAGTAAACATTTCCTACCTCATTTATGACCAAATCCAAACAAATACTGGAGTTTTTTTAAAGGTAAAATGACAGTAATGCTATAAAGGCATCCTTTTTATATCATTGAACACAGAGGTAAATCTATTAATAAAAAGCATCCTTAAGAGAAAAATATTAAAATTTTAATGTTATTAAATTACACTAAATACATTAGAAAATCCTACACCTTGAATGCTACAAAAAAAAAAAAAAATCACAGGATGACCAATACCACATGTGTTTGACTTCAAGACATGTTAAGATTTTGGTGACAGTATGGTATACTTTATAAGTTCAAGTTTGGCTTTGTGCTTTGATAGTGAATTATATTACAGAAAGCTATGATTTGAAAGTTATTTAGAAAATATTTTGGAATACTCCAAAGATAACTTCAAGAATTGATTGTAACAAAGACTATAGGCATGACTCTCCCACATTTTTTATTGGATTTAAATGCAATAATATAGCAAATGGTTTAAAATTTTGTGATAAATAAATTAACAGCACTCTTTCACTGAAGACTTTCTAAGTGACACAAGCACAGCGTGGTGTCATGTGCATACTTTCATCTCAACACTTGGGGAAGCTGAGGTAAGGAGATTGCAAATTCGTGTCCAGTCTGGATGCTTAGTGATTTAGTGAAAAGTAAAATGTTGCCAGAGATAATAACCTAAGTGGGGGGAGGGGGGAGGAGGAGAGAGATAGATTTAATGCTCCATACCGAGAGAGAGAGAGCAGAGACTAGTGCAAATTCTCATAAAAACGAGTATGATATTAACCAAATTAACAGCAGATTCAAGATAAAGTAAGTACATTTAATATGTATATATGTTTTTAAAGTCAGAACATATTAATTATAAGAGAATAATGACTAGGGTAAAGAAAATTCTAATTTCTGAATAGTTGCGTTGCTTTATATACCTAAATATGCTAAAACAATGGAACTTGGAATTGCAAAATGACAGGATGTTTATTGAGGAGAAGTATGTTTTCAGAACATTTTGTTACTAACATTACAACAAATGATTTTGCTCATAATTCTGTGGTTTAATCCCCTGCCATTTTATCTCTCCCAAGTTCTACAGTGTTCGTGAGATGGATATCTGGAGCTAATTCCCACCTGCAGACCCTTTCTGTATTCACCCTGTCATTCATTTCTATCACATATACTTTCTGTCCCTCATCATGCATTTATTTTTTGCTTGAACATTTTAACATAATGAAAACAATTTTCACCTAATATATCAACTTTCTTCTACTGCTGTAACAGATTATCACACGCTTAATAGTTTTAAATGGCACATGTTTATTATCAAGCATCTCTGGAGGTGAGGAGTAGAAATGGGCTTACCTGAGAGAAACTGTGAGGTCAGCATGGTTCCTGTCCCTCTTGCTGGGGCTCTAGGGGAAAGTAGTCACTCCATGATTTCCAGCTTTCAGAGCTGCTTTTGTTTTTTTTTTTTTTTTTTTTTTTTTTTTTGCTTGAACTGGGACCCACATCTTCAAAACAGTACGACAGCACCTCCACTCTGTGTCTGCTCTGGGCTTCATGTCCCCTTCTATCCCTTTTGTCCCTTGAGTTCCTGTTAAGAGGTTCCTTGTGATTTCCTCAGGTTTCTAGGTAACTGGGATATTCACCTTGTCAAGGTCTTCATCTTAGTCCTGTCTGTAAAGTCCCTGTTGCTGTATAGGTTACATCTGAGACCCTGGCACAGAATTAGACAAAGGGGCAAATTACTCAGCCCAACACACATAGCTTGTTTTATGCCATGTATAGAACTATAACAAAGAAAATTTGAGCCCCTTTACTTCAAACAATGTATTTTTAATTCATAGGCATTTAAAATGTACATATAGCTTTGGATAACCAAATATGTGACACATGAATTATCTGCTTTCTTTAGAAACCTGGGGTTTAGGTAACCAATGTAATGTGAATATCGAAATGCGGATTTGCCATTACTGAAGATGTTACAGTCTCTAGAGTGATTGGTGTTGTGACTGAAATCCGTGCGTGAATACACAGGGAGGCATTAGTTGGGGCCTTGAGGTGGTGATCAGGTAACAGGAGTGAAATCATCATGATGGGATTGATGTTTTTATGATAGAAGACTGAGAGACCCCCTCCCGTCACTCTGTGAGGACACTGAGAGAAGGTGCCATTTTTGAACTAGAAATTAAGTCATCACTTAACACCAGATCTTGGACTTCACAGTCTTCAGGATAATGAGAGATACATTTCTGATACCTATGAACACCCAGTTTATGGCACTTTTTATACTGACCTGAGCAGATGAAGACTTCCATACCATTTTAACATAAATTTAAAATGGAGTTTGAATACAATATGTAAAATACTTAGCAAATTAGTGCTTAGAACTCTTTTTATTTTTCATTTTTAGAAATTCATTGTTTAGAATTGAAGCCCACAGTCCATCCTCTTTTTTCTTTAACCCACAATAAGACGCAAAGCCCGCAACAATGGAAAAATATTCAAATTTCTAGGCATTTTCTGGAACTAAAACGTGGGTGCAGAACTTATCAGCAACCAAGTAATAACCAGAAGACAAATGACAAGTTTTTCAAGAAAATGTTTGTGAATCTTTAAACAGCATTATTAATAGGCCCCAAGACTGTCTATTATGTCTTAGTATTAAAATTGTAAGATGACACTGAAAAAAATGAGAGAGAAACCATTCCAAAAATCATGACTGATGGTCTATATCCAAAGCCTAAGGAGGGCTTTCATTGCTTATAAAGCCAAAGATACTGAATTAGAAAATTATCAACAACCATGATTTATTTTATGTTGAATGCCTATACCAGCTCTCTGAATGAAGACAGAAAGATTCAAAATAAATTCTCTTTGTGTTTATCCTTGACGTCCATATAGGAATCATTGTAGCCTCCTCTCTAGGGTGATGATTTTTTGGAAAATCTTATACCCCTGCTAGTAATTTCATCAAGTTTCTATACTTTGTACCATCCTGGGATATAATTGGGATGTAGCTGGAGAGAGGTAAAGTAAGTAAATCAGGGCTTTCTGAGCACAAATCCAGTTTTCACAATGTAATTGCTGAAACAATCACAGACTATATTTAATATCCTTAGAAGTAAAGCAATCGTGATGCAACATATAGCTTATGACATGAAACTTAAACTACAAGGAAGCATAACTTTTAGCAGTTTAACTACATAGCAATTATTTTGGTTGCAAAAAAAAAAAAAATGAGGTAAACACTATCACCCGAGCCCAGCCTGTTTTGTTGCTGCCTCTGGCCATCGGTGTGCAGAGGAGGAGCTGGGCAGATCTGGGGTGCCTTCATCGGCCTCTCCGTGTGTCTGGAACACTGTGGATATCTCTGCAAGCAGGGAGGGATCACAGGTTCCTGAAGCACCGCAGCCTGTGGTGAGTACCCTAACCCAGCTGCGATTGAAGAACTGTGGAGCTTCCAAGGGGCAGATGGGCGCACAGTGTCCCTGAGGCCCAGCTTGTCTGGAACTGCGGAGTTCTGAGCAGGCAGAGGAGGGCCACTGGTTCTGCAGGCCCAATGGCCTGGGGTAGTGTGGTGCCAGAGTCTCAGTAGCTGCAAACATAGAAGGGGATTTTCAACAGATTCTGAGGAAGCTTTCAAATAACACTTGAAACACAGAAATATAGGAAAATGACAAAACGAAAGACCAAATTACAACCTCAAACCTCCAGCCCATCTCAAGAAACCCTAGGAGCAATGTATATAGAAGAAAATATATGCCATTCACCTCATATATCGGACACAATAGCTACTGAAATTGACAAGCAACTCCAGGAAGCTTTAAAGAAATTCAAACTCGAAATAATCTCCCAGATAAAAGAAGAAATGATAAAAGAAATGAAAGAGATTCTAAATATATCTAAAGAAAACACAGATAGAAAATTGGAGGAACTAAACAAAAAGATAGAATCCCTAGACAAGCAATATAAGAAACAAACAATACATAATGCAGATGCACAGAGATATACAGGAAATAAAAAACTCCACTGAAAGTTGTAAAAACCGCCTTAATGAAAGTGAAGATAGAATTTCAGACCTTGAAGACAGGATTGCAGCTAGTGAACAAGAAAGGAAAGATCTTTTGAAAATAACAAGGAATCAGGAAACAACAATTCAACAACTGCAAGACGATGCAAAGAAGAATAACATAAGAATGATAGGGATTAATGAAAGAAAGGGAGACAACATGAAGGATGTCAGGAGGATATTTAGAGAAGTAATAGCTGAAAATTTCCCAAGCATGAGATCAGAAACTGACATCAGGATCAGTGAAGCATATAGAACTCCAAATAGTCATAACCAAAATAAAACTACACCCAGACATATAATAATCACCATCCCAGAAATCCAACACAAGAATAGATTATTAAAAGCTGTCAGAGAGAAAAGACAGATCACTTATAAAGGAAAACCTATCAGAATCACAGCAGCCTTCTCAGCACAAACGATAAAGTCAAGAAGAGCATGGAGTGAAGTATTCCAGATCCTAAAGCAAAATGATTTCCAACCTAGATTGATATATCCTGCAAAACTATCATTCAAAATAGATGGTGAAATACGATACTTCCATGACAAAGAACAGCTGAAGAACTTCATGAATACCAAACCAACTGTGCAAAAAATATTGAAAGACAGTTTAGATGCACAAAGGAAAAAACCACTAAGCAAAGCAAATAATTAAACAGAACAGAAAGATAAAGATGCAACAGCAGAGAGATAACATTCCTACAATTAACCAGCATTTAAAAGTAATAACCATTAATGTAAATGGTCTCAATGCACCAATCAAAAGAAACAGACTAGCAGAATGGATCAAGAAACAAAATCCAACCATATGCTGTTTACAGGAAACCCATCTAACCCAGAAGGATACTCACAGACTGAAAGTCAAAGGATGGAAAACAATTCTTCATGCAGCAGGAATCCAAAAAAAGCAGGAGTAACCATTCTGTTTGTAGACAACGTGAACTTTAAACCAACAATGACCATAAAGGACAAAGAAGGTCACTACATACTCGTAAGGGGAAAACTCCAAGAGGAAGAGATAACTATCTTAAATATATACGCACCAAACTCCAGAGCACCCAGTTATATAAAACAATTATTAACAGAAATGAAAACTCAAATTATCAGTAACACAATTGTAACAGGAGACGTTAATACACCACTGACACCAAGGGACAGATCAACCAGACAGAAAATGAGCAAAGAAATAACAGAACTGAATCACACCTGTGAACAAATGGGTTTGATAGACATATACAGAATGTTCCACCCAACAACATCAGAATACACATTCTTCTCAGCAGTACATGGATCATTTTCTAAAATAGACCATATATTAGCTCACAGAACATATTTAAACAAATGCAAAAGAGTTGAAATCATCCCTTGCATGTTATCGGATCATAGCGCTCTGAAATTATAAATTAATGATAAAAGATACTGCAAAAATCCCGCAAACACATGGAAACTGAATAACACACTCTTGAGTAATCAGTGGGTCACAGTAGAAATTAAAGAAGAAATTAAACAATACCTAAAAGAAAATGAAAATGCAGATACAACTTACCGGAATCTGTGGGATGCAATGAAAGCCGTCCTCAGAGGAAAATTTATTGCACTGAGTTCCCACATCAGGAAAACAGAACGAATACAAATAAATAACTTGATGCTACACCTCAAACAGCTAGAAAAAGAAGAGCAAGTCAAGCCCAAAGCCAAAAGAAGAGAGGAAATTATAAAAATCAGAGCAGAAATCAATGCAATAGAGACTAAGAAAACAATCCAAAGAATCAACAAATCAAAGAGTTGGTTCTTTGAAAGAATAAATAAAATCGATAAGCCCCTAGCCAACCTTATTTAAAAAAGGGAAGAAAAAGCTCAAATTCATGCAATAAGAAATGAAAAAGGAGAAATCACTACAGACCCAATAGAAATACAGAAGATCATCAACACCTATTTCGAAAACCTCTACTCTCAAAAGTTTGGTAACACAGAAGAAATAGACAGATTCTTACAAGCATATGAAGTACCAAAGCTAGATCAAGAGGATGTAAAACTGTTGAATAACCCAATCTCTGCTAATGAAATTGAAAATGTAATTAAGTCGTTACCCACCAAGAAGAGCCCAGGCCCAGATGGATTCACTGCAGAATTCTACAAGATATACAAAGAAGACCTAATGCCGACACTCCTCAAACTATTCAATGAAAATGAAAGGGAAGCAATCCTTCCTAGGTCATTCCTGGAAGCAAATATTACTCTAGTACCAAAACCTGAGAAAGACCCAACTATAAAAGAGAACTATAGACCGATCTCCCTAATGAACACAGATGCAAAAATCTTCAATAAAATATTGGCAAATAGGATCCAGCAAATCATCAAGAAGATTATACACCATGACCAAGTGGGATTCATCACAGGAATGCAAGGATGGTTCAACATACGCAAATCAATAAATGTAATCCACCATATCAATAAAGCCAAAAATAAGAATCACATGATCCTTTCTATAGATGCAGAAAAAGCCTTCGATAAGGTCCAACATTTATTCATGATAAGAACTTTACAGAAAATTGGAATAAATGGTCTTTATCTCAATATAATAAAGGCCATTTATGACAACCAACAGCCAGCATCATACCAAATGGCCAAAAATTGAAAGCCTTTACTTTAAAATCGGGCACAAGACAAGGATGTCCTTTATCACCACTCCTATTTAATATAGTACTGGAAGTACTAGCCAGAGCAATTAGGCAGAAAGAGAAATAAAAGGGGTAAAGATAGGAAAAGAAGAAGTTAAATTTCATTGTTTGCAGATGACATGATACTCTACATAGAAGACCCCCTAAACTCCATTGAAAGACTCTTAGATACAATAAATAAATTCAGTAATGTGGCTGGATACGAAATCAATACTCAGAAATCAATAGCATTCCTCTACACGAACACCAAAATCACAGAGAGGGAAATAAGAGAAACTGGACTATTCACATTAGCAAGCAAAAAAATGAAATATTTAGGAATTACTCTTGCGAAAGAAGTGAAAGACTTATACAGTGAAAATTATAATACACTGAAAAAGGAAATTGAAGATGATCTCAGAAAATGGAAAGACATCCCTTGCTCATGGATAGGAAGAACAAACATTGTGAAAATGGCCATTCTCCCAAAACTGTTATACAGATTCAATGCAATCCCAATAAAAAGTACCATCAACATACCTTATAGATCTAGAGAAATCACTCCTAAATTTCATCTGGAACCAGAAGAGACCTAGAATCGCAAAGGCAATTCTAAGCAGCAAAGACAAAGCAGGAGGCATCACAATCCCTGACTTGAAGTTATACTACAAAGCAACAGTAGTAAAATCAACATGGTATTGGAATCAAAACAGAACCGAAGATCAATGGAATAGATTAGAAAATACAACTACAACTACAAACACACTCAACCACCTTATCTTTGATAAAGGAGCCAAGCAGGTTCACTGGAAGAATGACAGTCTCTTTAATAAATGATGCTGGAAAAAATGGCTCTCCATTTGCCAAAAACTAAAGCTAGACCCATGTCTATCAGCATGTACTAAATTAAAATCTAAATGGGTCAAAGATCTGAATATTAAAACAGAAACACTAAATCTATTGGAAGACAAATTAGGTAGAAACCTTGGAGACATAGGAGTAGGTAAAGAATTCATGAACAGGACTCAAACCGCACAGGAAATACTTCCCAGAATCAATAACTGGGACCACTTCTTATTAAAAAGTTTCTGCATGTCAAAAGAAATCTCCAGCATAGTGAAAAGAAAATCCACAAACTGGGAAAAGATTTTAGTGAACTCTCTCTCAGACAAGGGTCTCTTGTCTAAAACATATAAAGAATTAAAAAAACTCAGACCCCCAAAATTCAAAGATCCAATCCAAAAATGGGCATCTGAGATGAATACGCAATTCTCAGATGAAGAAATGCAAATGGCAAATAAATACATGAAAAAATGCTCATCATCATTGGTCATTAGAGAAATGCAAATTAAAACCACACTGAGATACCATCTCACTCCTGAAAGAATGGCCAGGATCAAGAAAACCAACAACAAATGCTGGAGAGGCTGTGGGGAAAAAGTAACTCTCCTGCACTGTTGGTGGGAATGTAGACTGGTACAGCCTTTGTGGAGATTTGTCTGGAGATTTCTCAAAAAGTTGGGATTGGAAATCCCATTTGTTCCAGCTATTCCACTTCTAGGCATATTCCCAGAAGAACTGAAAGCATCATACCACAGTGATATATGTGCACCTATGTTTATAGCAGCACAATTTGTAATCGCCAGATCTTGGAAACAACCCAAGTGTCCATCAACTGAGGAATGGATAAAAAAGTTGTGGTATTTCTATACAATGGAGTATTATTCAGCTATAAAGAAGGGTCACATTGAGATATTTATCAATAAATGGGTGCAGCTTGAGACCATACTCATACGTGAAATAAATCAATCTCGCATGTGTGAATACCGAATAGTTTCCCTAATGTAAGTAATGATTCAAATATATAAAAATATGTGGTAATCATGATTCCCCATTATGTGGCCTTGAAGCCTTATAAAGTTTTCACTCATTAATTAGAAAGGCTTTATTCTGGGCTTCTTGATATGGAAATATTTGAAGCTATAGTATATGAAGTTTTATCCAAATATTTCAAGGAAAAAGACAGACACTATGGTAACTACTATTAAGTCAGGCTATATGGTGGTGAAGTACTAGGTTGCTGAAACAGTCAAGCTTTGACCTCTATTGTTATATTGTTATGTCCTGTTTTATCTCAATCTCCCCCTTATTCTTTAAAAAATTTATTTAGTTATTTCTTATGTTTGTCTTAATTAAGAGGAAAAATTTAAAAAATTAAGATATATAATAGTAACTCTTTTTGATTTCCTATTAACTTGTTTCGAAGTCCTGTAATACTCCCACGATCTTGTTTTGACTGATTAGACTCTGTTCCATTCTGTATGATAGTATCAAGTTTGAGAGTATAGGCAACTACTTTGAAGGCAATAAGATTCACTAAGATGCCCATTCTGGTTTGACTATTGTCTCCTTTGGAAGTCCTGTAATGTTTACAATGCCTAAGTTTTATTGGTCTTGTTCTCTACTGTTTTTTCCAACTTTATAATATCTAATGAGATAGACAATTCTTTTTAAGGAAACAAGAGACAACGTTGATAACCATTGTTGATAACCTTGTACTCTGTTCTACACCATGTGCTATGTCTATCCTTGGTTTTGACTGACAGCTTTGTTTTGCCATATTTGACTGTATTCTCTCCCCCCCCAAAAAAGTAATAAGAACTAAGGAGTAATAAAATCCAAAATGTGTAAATTTTGTTGTAAAAAAAGAGAGGAAAAAAAAAAGAGCTCTAATGGATATAACAGCAAGTGTGTTTAGGGGTGTTAAATAGCTGACTATATCAATGTTTTTCGATCATTGAACACAGCTGTTTGCAGTCTCCCTGTTTGAATGTCCACTTTGTATTCTTTGATACTGTGATTTGAGCAACTATTTTCAAGATGATAATATGTAATCTATTAACAGGTGATTTCCTACTGTTATGTTTTTTTGTTTGCTTTTTTTTGTTTTTTTTTTTTTTGTAGTTCTGTA
The DNA here is from genome assembly GCF_034190915.1 of Cavia porcellus. NCBI lineage: Eukaryota > Metazoa > Chordata > Mammalia > Rodentia > Caviidae > Cavia > Cavia porcellus. The sequence goes on from NW_026947493.1 coordinate 5,242,249, forward strand.
TTACGTGTACCCTTACACCGCTTTGTTTTGTTTTGTGTTTTTCTCTTTTTCCTCTTAAATAAAATTTTTTAAAAAATGAGGTAAATGATAATGCTACTCATTCAGAGACATGGTTTCAAGCAGTTTTCCCTTTCAGTCTGTAACTGTCAATCTAATGGTTGTGGTGAGTAACACCTATTATAAAATAATCATTGTATCCCATCCATTGCACCTATATTAAAGGCAATACAAGCTATATGTGATCCTTCTATTTGGAAAGCATAAGCTTTCCCAGAAATAATTGCAGCAGATTTCTACTAGATTCCATTGACCAGAACTATGTTTAGAATAACATCAGTTTTTGCAAAGAGTATAAGTGTTCAATTGAATTTGAGTTTTAGATAACTATGAATAATTTTTACTATATGTCCAATATATTTGGGGCATGAAAATTATACATTACTCTTTGGGATTCAAATTTAAATGAAATCCCATACTAAATCAGCAACCCTAATTGGGCCATAATTTTACTATTCTAGTACAAGTGTCTCATGACTACAAAGCATGATCAAAGTGAATGTTTGAATTAAAAAATTTAAAAATTCTTTTTCCTCTTTCATGTTTATAGTTGTACTTCTGTGACTACCTTAGTTTCCTGAATCAATGCAAAACATGTACCTTTAGTTGTCATTTTGACTTTGGAAGGAAGTCAGAAGATGTTTGGTGTTATATCTGGTGAATAAAGTAGATGGGGACACATCATAATGATTTTAAAAGCCTGATTTTCCTTTGACACTCTGCATCAGCAATCATTGTATACATATTTTTATCATACCTCATAAATGCATTCACAGAAGAGGACTTCTGGAAATGCTTCAGAAAGTGACCAGAATGACAGGGGAATATGTTCAAAGAAGAGGGAGTGTTTTATAGAGATTAATGGCAATGTGTCATTTATTGTAATTATTTTATTTAAACATACATAATGTCTTTGAGCAGCTCTTGAATCTTAAGCCAGTCATGATCCATGATTTAGATTTAAATATCCCAAAGGCTAAAAATAGACCATCGTCTGTCCCCATGTACTAAACTAAATTCAAAATGGATTAAAACAGATATACTAAATCTGCTGGAAGAGATTGACAGGTACACGCCATGGAAGGACAGCCAGATATCAGTACCGTGCACAGACTGCAGGAGAAGAGAACAAAAGTCACGAAGAAGCAAGTCCTCCCTAGGAATAGGTGCCATGCATTGGCTGCTGTGGGGATAGCCAGATGCCAACCTTTTCCCATGAGTCAGTGCCATTTACGGACTGCAGAGAAAAGGAAAAAGAAATCACCAGCAAGCAAGCCTTCCCTGCAAATTGGCACCATGCATGGGCCACAGTAGGGAGAGCCACATGCCAGCCCCTTCCAGCATGTGGGCTGGGAAACAAGAAGAGTCAACCCCAGCTCTCACCCTAGCAACCAGCTGACCGGGAGGAACAGGCTGTAATTATGGCTATTGAGGTGGAACACAATTTGATGCTTATGGTAGTTAGTGTTTCACTGACTTTGCAGATCTAAAACAAGTAGTCTGATTATCTATTCGAGAATGGCAATATGTAGTGAAGCATCTATAGGGGATCTCCCTTTGAGGGTGGTGGCCATTGTTAATTTCCTATTGTCTTGAAGTTCTGTATAATTTTCATTGTTTTGTTGGTTTAGGTTTTTTTTCTGTTTTGTTTTGTTTGATTTTATTATATCCAATGGCATGGGCAGCTATTTCAAAGATAACAAGATATATTATAGTAGCCATTTTGGATTTACTATTATCTTGTTTTGAAATCCTTCTTGCATTCATTATACTATTTTTATTGATTCTATTCTGTTGTTTTGTTTGAGTTTGACTATGTCTGAGTGTATTTGCAGCTATTTTGAAGATAACAGGAGGCATTATTATAACCATTGTTGATTTCCTATTGTTGTAAAATCCTGTGTCACTTACACTGGTTCATTTTGATTGGCTTTGTTCTGTTTGTTTTGCTTAATTTTATTCTCTTCAAAATACAAATTTTAAAAATTAAAAACATTGAAGACACCTAAAATTGAATTAAAATACATAATTTAACAGACATATGTAGAAAGCTCTGGGACCTGTCAATATTACAGAAAAATCATTTGGCAGAATTCCACACACATCCATGTCAAAAAGTAAAAACAGAAAACTTTTTTGATCTAACTGAGAGGATTTGGGAAAATTTACATGTAACATAATGAACGTAAATAACTGAATGTTTTGCCTCTGCTATGCTACATGGGTATGTACCTCATAAATTTATTATAAAGCTCTAACCCCAAATAGGATGTTACGGGAATATCTAGTCTTTGGAAGGTAATTAGATCAATTTGTGAAGGTTTGCTTATATTGGGATTAATGCCCTATTAAAAGAGTAGGAAAGACAGGATATCTGTTCTCCATATGTAAGGGTTAAAGAAGATAGCCATTTGCAAAATAGGAAGAATTTAGACCTGCTGGGACTTTCATGGACTTTCCAGCTTTCAGACCTTTGAAAAAGAAATGTTTATTAAGCCATGAGGTTCATGTCTATTTGTTAACAAGAGCCCAAACTGACTGTGAGAAGTCCTATGATTGTGAACTAGTCCTGCCATTGCAACTTCCATTCAACATTTTGCTGGAGATTTTAAGTACAATAGGAAAAGAATAATAATGAAGGGCATACAGTTTCAACATGAGCAACCCCTATCTCAGATATTCAACATAGCCATCAGAAAAGTACAAATAAAATTGCTTAATATAGATCAAGAATGAATAAGATGAAAAATGAAAATATGGAACAATGAGAACTCATTAATTCTTGTTCATTATGCAGGTAATCAAATCACTTTGAATTATTCATATATATGAAAATCAGGCTTTTAAAATCATTATATATATATATGATAGATAACTATACCACTGGTTCATCAAATTAACAGTTTGTGCTTTCATTGTTTGATTGTTTTATCATTTATTTTCATGCCTATATCTTGTAATCTGAACAAGTACTTTGAAGATAACATTATGCAATATATTAACCAGTGTTAATCTCCTATTATTTTGTTTTGAAATTTTTTAACATTGTTTTTATTCTTTATTGATAAATAAAAAAGACACAAATCTACTGGAAGACAAGATAGGTAGAAATATTGAAGACACAGGGGCAGGCAAAGAGTTCATGAACAAAATGCAAACTACATATGAAGTACATAAAAGAATCAATAACTGGGATCTTATCTCATTGAAAAGTTTTTGCACCTCAGAAGAAATCACCAACAGATTGAAAAGAGAAATTACAATGAGAAAAAAATTTACTCAACTGTTCCTCAGACCGAGGACTTTTATCCAGATCGTATAAAGAACTGAAAAAAAAATCGAGCCCTTAAATTCAAAGACCCAATCTAAAACTGGGCATCTGAGATGGACATGCACTTCTAAGATGAAGAAATACAAATGGCAAATAAACATATGAAGAATATTCAACATCACAGGTCATTTGAGAAATGCAAATTAAAACAACATTGAGATTGCATCTTCATAATGAATGACTATGATCAAGGAATCAACCAATAACAAATGCTAATGGAGCTGTAGAAGGGGCACTTCTCTACAGTTGGTGGGAGTGTAGACTAGTACAATCACTTGGAAGTCAGTGTGAAGATTCCTCAAAAAACTAGGATTGGAGATCTCATTCAATCCAGCTAGTCCCTTTCTGGGTATTTTCCCAGAAGAATTGAAAACATCATACCACAGCAATATATATATGTATATATATATATATATATATATATATATATATATACACACCTATCTTTATAGCAGCATGATTTATAATAGCTAAATCTTGAAAACAACCCAAATGCCTACCAATTGTGGAATGGATAAAAAAGATATGGTATTTTTATACAACAAAGAAGTACTCAGGTTAAAAAAGGATAAACCTGAGGCTTTGATAGATAAATGGATGCAACTTGAGATCATAATCATAAATGAGATAAATCAGACTTGCATGTGGAAAAATCATACTGTCTCTGTAGTATAAAAACAGAAAGAGTAAATAAGATCCAAAATGTACAATAGATATTGTGAAAATGAAAAATATACACATATATATACCTATATATATATACACACTCAAGACAGGTAACTATACTACTAATCTCTGTTAGTTTATCAAAAAAAAATAGTTTATGCTCTCACTGTTCTATTGTTTGATTTTTTTATGTCTATATCTTGTAACATGAACAAGTACTTTGAAGATAAAATTAGGTTAATCTATTTTTTGAAATTCTGTGCATCATTTTTGTTCTTTTTTTGTTTTTAAAATAAAAAAAAATGTCTCCAAAGACAGCAAAATTAAGGTTTGAGAATAGCTAGATTAATTCTTATATAGTCTTTGCTTTCTGTGTACGTATCTATAACTATAAATGAAATACATTTTTGGATCATGCATACTGCTTTATAATACATTTTTCTACATAATTATGTATTTCTATATACATCATGTGATGATTGAATGTCATAACTCAAGAATGCACTATAATTTATTTAATCGTTTTTGTACACTAAATGACATAATTAAGTGTGAATTCTCTATTATGTTTAAATATACATTAGTGAACATTTTATGCTGAAAGAGATATGGTTTCCCACAAAATGACTAACAGTATTCTTGGACAGGAGTTCCTTCCATTGCTTTGTGTGAGCTGTGAACAATCCCAGGTATTTGCTCGATTTTTTCTTCACATTCATCAGGGAGCTGCCAGGCCAGCCTGTCTTGCATGATATGCTGCCCTGTCTTTCCGTTAGCTGTGAACTACAAACGTAATCACTGCAAAATGACCATCTTCTATGCTTTTTCACATTCGCCGTATTCAGTTAGAACAGTAAAATACCCATTGAGATTGCACTGAGATTTACTGACACTGAATATTTTCAAAAATACAGGAATTGAAATCTTTAATTTTTTAGATTATATTTTTTCATAATTTAAATTGGCATATTTAATATATCTCATACTGGAGCAATGATAAAAACAAGTAGTAATGAGTAAGCTATTCACAGTGGTAAGCTTTTGCTTTTCATTATGATACCAAAGCAAGACAAATAATCAATAAATTGTTTGTACACAATTCAGTAGCAGTTCATGTTTTCTCACATCAGATTGGAAAACACAGACAATTCATTTCCATTTACATCTGCGCAAGCATCCCAGACCGAATCGCCAGTGTCAGAGAAAGATTAATTTTTCATGGCACGTTTTTTTTTTACTGCTGCTTTAACCTATAGCACAAGGTCAGAGGTCCACTTTGGAATGTTCAGATAGAAAGGGGATATTTCAGGGATGAGTATCAATGTTGGAACATCCTGTTTAATTTCCATATTATCTACACAGTCTATGTTCCAGAGCCTGATTTCTGTCCTAGCAGGAGGACAGAAAAGGCTGAAACTGACCTACTTCTTGCTGAGCATGGGATGTCAGGCAATAAAGCAGAATTAGGCAGTGGGACAGTGGCTACCAAATCCATGAGGACCACTGACCACCACAGCTGCGAGATTCTGTGCCTGCTTCCTATATCCGGAATCGCACAGCAAGACACCGCATTGTGAGAAGCTATGCACTGCAGAGTTCACTTTAATTTACAGCTAGCAACTACAGCTGCAACCCAGACTCCCGGACTGTATAAAAGTCTTTGTGCATACAGAATGTCAAAAACTAATGAATTCTGACTTCATAGAAGATGTTCTTACATGGCTAACAAAATGTAATGACCTGAAAGGTTCTGGCCCCAGAGACTGAGATCAATTCTTTAATTTTCAAATTGCCTAAGGTTATAGATTTTCTTTGCTTTTTCCTTCCTGCTAAGCACTGGGTTTACATGCTACCTCTTCTGCGTGTTGCAGTTTTCAGCAATGTGTGTCACACTCATCTTCCCTTTCTCAGAAACATGGGAGGCAAAGAAATTGTGTTTTAGGCATATACATATACTTATACTCCATATACATATACATGTACATATACATATACATATACATATACATATACATATACATATACATATACTCCAGCATATACGTATACTTCACTGATCCGAATTTCATTACACAAGTCTTGAGCAACATTAGAGAATCTAAGTAGATGGCAAAAGAATGCACAACTTTAAAATCTATTATACTGCAGCTACTGGAAGTTGTTGTCACAACATTACAGTAATAAGTACTTGACAGAGGACATGACAGGTTCCCTTCCTGTGCTGAGTTCTGACCTTGCTTCCCCTCCTTCCCTAAAATTACCTTGTTAGATTTACAGTGCAGATCCCCAAATCCATCTATTTTGCCAACAAATAGCTGTTCTAAATCTCTGCCTTCATTGAATTTGCATTATGCAGGAGACAATCAGCATCCTAAGAAAATTTCAAACAGTTGTAATTGCAATAAAGAAAATGAAATAGGTACCATGAAAAAGAATGGGTAGGGAGTTTCTACAGAGGCTTCTCAATCTGGGGCATCAAGCTTTGCACCTGCAAGTCTTCATGGGAAAGATCAACCAACATGAAGACAGGATTTTACATGCTGCAGTTTTTTATTTAAAGTTATAGTTCAGTCAATCCAAGATTTCCTTTAGGAAATCCTGTGATGGTACTGAATGTAATAAATCTTATGAAATAAATAGATTCCACTTACTGAATCAAAACACATACCTCTTTCTTCTGTACCTATTTAATGTGTATTTATGTCATTTCTCTTTTTTTTTTTTTTTTTTTTTTATTTAAGAGGAAAAAGAGAAAAACACAAAACAAAACAAAGCAGTGTAAGGTTACATATAATACAGAACTACAAAAAAAAGCATAACAGTAAGAAATCACCTGTTAATAGATTACATATTATCATCTTGGAAATAGTTGCTCAAATCACAGTATCAAAGAATACAAAGTAGACATTCAAACAGAGAGACTACAAACAGCTGTGTTCAATGATCCAAAAACATTAATATAGTCAGCTATTCAACATCCCTATACACACTTGCTGTTATATCCGTTAGAGCTCTTTTTTCCCCTTCCTCTCTTTTTACAACAAAATTTACACATTTTAGATTTTATTACTCCTTAGTTCTTATTACTTTTTTGGGGGGGAGAATAAAGTCAAATATGGCAGAACAAAGCTGTCAGTGAAAACCAAGGATAGACTTAGCACATGATGTAGAATAGAGTATACGGTTATTAACAATAGTTATCAACGTTGTCTCTTGTTTCCTTAAAAAGATTTGTCTATCTCATTAGATATTATAAAGTTGGACAAAACAGTAGAGAACAAGACCAATAAAACTTAGACATTGTAAACATTACAGGACTTCCAAAGGAGACAATAGTCAAACCAGAATGGGCATCTTAGTGAATCTTACTGCCTTCAAAGTAGTTGCCTATACCCTCGGACCTGATACTATCCCACAGAATGGAACAGAGTCTAATCAGTCAAAACAAGATCGTGGGAGCATTACAGGACTTCAAAACAAGTTAATAGGAAATCGAAAAGAGTTACTATTATATATCCTAATTTTTTAAATTTTTCCCTTAATTAAAATAAACATAAGAAATAACTAAATAATTTTTTTAAAGAATAATAGTTACCATAGTGTCTGTCTTTTTCCTTGAGATATTTGGATAAAACTTCATATACTATAGCTTCAAATATTTCCATATCAAGAAGCCCGGAATAAAGCCTTTCTAATTAATAAGTGAAAATTTTATAAGGCTTCAAGGCCACATAATGGGGAATCATGATTGCCACATATTTTCATATATTTGAATCATTACTTACATTAGGGAAACTATTCGGTATTCACACATGCGAGATTGATTTATTTCACTTATGAGTATGGTCTCAAGCTGCGCCCATTTATTGATAAATATCTCAATGTGATCCTTCTTTATAGCTGAATAATATTCCATTGTATAGAAATACCACAACTTTTTTATCCATTCCTCAGTTGATGGACACTTGGGTTGTTTCCAAGATCTGGCGATTACAAATTGAGCTGCTATAAACATAGGTGCACATAAATCACTGTGGTATGATGCTTTCAGTTCTTCTGGGAATATGCCTAGAAGTGGAATAGCTGGAATAAATGGGATTTCCAATCCCAACTTTTTGAGAAACCTCCAGACAGACCTCCACAAAGGCTGTACCAGTCTACACTCCCACCAACAGTGCAGGAGAGTTCCTTTTTCCCCACATCCTCTCCAGCATTTGTTGTTGTTGGTTTTCTTGATCCTGGCCATTCTTTCAGGAGTGAGATGGAATCTCAGTGTGGTTTTAATTTGCATTTCTCTGATGACCAATGATGATGAGCATGTTTTCATATATTTATTTGCCATTTGCATTTCTTCATCTGAGAATTGCGTATTCATCTCAGATGCCCATTTTTGGATTGGATCTTTGAATTTTGGAGGTCTGAGTTTTTTTAATTCTTTATATGTTTTAGACAAGAGTCCCTTGTCTGAGAGAGAGTTCACTAAAATCTTTTCCCAGTTTGTGGGTTTTCTTTTCACTATGCTGGAGATTTCTTTTGACATGCAGAAACTTTTTAATAAGATGTGGTCCCAGTTATTGATTCTGGGAAGTGTTTCCCGTGCGGTTTGAGTCCTGTTCATGAATTCTCTACCTACTCCTATGTCTCCAAGGTTTCTACCCACTTTGTCTTCCAATAGATTTAGTGTTTCTGTTTTAATATTCAGATCTTTGACCCATTTAGATTTTAATTTAGTACATGGTGATAGACATGGGTCTAGCTTTAGTTTTCGGCAAATGGAGAGCCAGTTTTTCCAGCACCATTTATTAAAGAGACTATCGTTTTTCCAGTGAACCTGCTTGGCTCCTTTATCAAAGATAAGGTGGTTGAGTGTGTTTGTAGTTGTGGTTGTATCTTCTAATCTATTCCATTGATCTTCGCCTCTATTTTGATTCCAATACCATGTTGATTTTACTACTGTTGCTTTGTAGTATAATTTCAAGTCAGGGATTGTGATGCCTCCTGCTTTGCCTTTGCTGCTTAGAATTGCCTTTGCGATTCTAGGTCTCTTCTGGTTCCAGATGAAATTTAGGAATGATTTCTCTAGATCTATAAGGTATGTTGATGGTATTTCTATTGGGATTGCATTGAATCTGTATAAGAGTTTTGGGAGAATGGCCATCTTCACAATGTTTGTTCTTCCTATCCATGAGCAAGGGATGTCTTTCCATTTTCTGAGATCATCTTCAATTTCCTTTTTCAGTGTATTATAGTTTTCACTGTATAAGTCTTTCACTTCTTTCGTAAGAGTAATTCCTAAATATTTCATTTTTTTGCTTGCTAATGTGAATAGTCCAGTTTCTCTTATTTCCCTCTCTGTAATTTTGTTGTTCGTGTATAGGAATGCTATTGATTTCTGAGTATTGATTTTGTATCCAGCCACATTACTGAATTTATTTATTGTATCTAAGAGTATTTCAATGGAGTTTAGGGGGTCTTCTATGTAGAGTATCATGTCATCTGCAAACAATGATAACTTAACTTCTTCTTTTCCTATCTTTACCCCTTTTATTTCTCTTTCTTGCCTAATTGCTCTGGCTAGTACTTCCAGTACTATATTAAATAGGAGTGGTGATAAAGGACATCCTTGTCTTGTGCCTGATTTTAAAGTAAAGGCTTTCAATTTTTGGCCATTTAGAATGATGCTGGCTGTTGGTTTGTCATAAATGGCCTTTATTATATTGAGGTAAAGACCATCTATTCCAATTTTCTGTAGAGTTTTTATCATGAATAAATGTTGGACCTTATCGAAGGCTTTTTCTGCATCTATAGAAATGATCATGTGATTCTTATTTTTGGCTTTATTGATATGGTGGATTACATTTATTGATTTGCGTATGTTGAACCATCCTTGCATTCCTGGGATGAATCCCACTTGGTCATGGTGTATAATCTTCTTGATGATTTGCTGGATCCTATTTGCCAATATTTTATTGAGGATTTTTGCATCTGTGTTCATTAGGGAGATCGGTCTATAGTTCTCTTTTTTAGTTGGGTCTTTCTCAGGTTTTGGTACTAGAGTAATATTTGCTTCCAGGAACGACTTAGGAAGGATTGCTTCCCTTTCAATTTCATTGAACAGTTTGAAGAGTGTCGGCATTAGGTCTTCTTTGTATTTCTTGTAGAATTCTGCAGTGAATCCATCTGGGCCTGGGCTCTTCTTGGTGGGTAAGGACTTAATTACATTTTCAATTTCAGTAACAGAGATTGGGTTATTCAACAGTTTTACATCCTCTTGATCTAGCTTTGGCAATTCATATGCTTCTAAGAATCTGTCTATTTCTTCTGTGTTATCAAACTTTTGAGAGTAGAGGTTTTCGAAGTAGGTGTTGATGATCTTCTGTATTTCTATTGGGTCTGTAGTGATTTCTCCTTTTTCATTTCTTATTGCATGAATTTGAGCTTTTTCTTCCCTTTTTTTAATAAGGTTGGCTAGGGGCTTATCGATTTTATTTATTCTTTCAAAGAACCAACTCTTTGATTTGTTGATTCTTTGGATTGTTTTCTTAGTCTCTATTGCATTGATTTCTGCTCTGATTTTTATAATTTCCTCTCTTCTTTTGGCTTTGGGCTTGACTTGCTCTTCTTTTTCTAGCTGTTTGAGGTGTAGCATCAAGTTATTTATTTGTATTCGTTCTGTTTTCCTGATGTGGGAACTCAGTGCAATAAATTTTCCTCTCAGGACGGCTTTCATTGCATCCCACAGGTTCCGGTAAGTTGTATCTGTATTTTCATTTTCTTTTAGGTATTGTTTGATTTCTTCTTTAATTTCCTCTGTGACCCACTGATTACTCAAGAGTGTGTTATTCAGTTTCCATGTGTTTGTGGGATTTTTGCAGTATCTTTTATCATTAATTTCTAATTTCAGAGCGCTATGATCCGATAACATGCAAGGGATGATTTCAGCTCTTTTGCACTTGTTTAAATATGTTCTGTGAGCTAATATATGGTCTATTTTAGAAAATGATCCATGTACTGCTGAGAAGAATGTGTATTCTGATGTTGTTGGGTGGAACATCCTGTATATGTCTATCAAACCCATTTGTTCACAGGTATGATTCAGTTCTGTTATTTCTTTGCTCATTTTCTGTCTGGTTGATCTGTCCCTTGGTGTCAATGGTGTATTAAGGTCTCCTGTTACAATTGTGTTACTGATAATTTGAGTTTTCATTTCTGTTAATAATTGTTTTATATAACTTGGTGCTCTGGAGTTTGGTGCGTATATATTTAAGATAGTTATCTCTTCCTCTTGGAGTTTTCCCCTTACAAGTATGTAGTGACCTTCTTTGTCCTTTATGGTCATTGTTGGTTTAAAGTTCACGTTGTCTGCAAACAGAATGGCTACTCCTGCCTTTTTCTGGATTCCTGCTGCATGAAGAATTGTTTTCCATCCTTTGACTTTCAGTCTGTGAGTATCCTTCTGGGTTAGATGGGTTTCCTGTAAACAGCATATGGTTGGATTTTGTTTCTTGATCCATTCTGCTAGTCTGTTTCTTTTGATTGGTGCATTGAGACCATTTACATTAATGGTTATTACTGTTAAATGCTGGTTAATTGTAGGAATGTTATCTCTCTGCTGTTGCATCTTTATCTTTCTGTTCTGTTTAATTATTTGCTTTGCTTAGTGGTTTTTTCCTTTGTGTATCTAAACTGTCTTTCAATATTTTTTGCAGGGTCGGTTTGGTGTTCATGAAGTTCTTCAGCTGTTCTTTGTCATGGAAGTATCGTATTGCACCATCTATTTTGAATGATAGTTTTGCAGGATATATCAGTCTTGGTTGGAAATCATTTTGCTTTAGGATCTGGAATATTTCACTCCATGCTCTTCTTGACTTTATCGTTTGTGCTGAGAAGTCTGCTGTGATTCTGATAGGTTTTCCTTTATAAGTGATCTGTCTTTTCTCTCTGACAGCTTTTAGTAATCTATTCTTGTGTTGGATTTCTGGGATGGTGATTATTATATGTCTGGGTGTAGTTTTATTTTGGTTATGAGTGTTTGGAGTTCTATATGCTTCACTGATCTTGATGTCAGTTTCTGATCTCATGCTTGGGAAATTTTCAGCTATTACTTCTCTAAATATCCGCTTGACATCCTTTATGTTGTCTCCCTCTCTTTCATTAATCCCTATCATTCTTATGTTATTCTTCTTTGCATCGTCTTGCAGTTGTTGAATTGTTGTTTCCTGATTCCTTGTTATTTTCAAAAGATCTTTCCTTTCCTGTTCACTAGCTGCAATCCTGTCTTCAAGGTCTGAAATTCTATCTTCACTTTCATTAAGGCGGTTTTTACAACTTTCAGTGGAGTTTTTTATTTCCTGTATATCTCTGTGCATCTGCATTATGTATTCTGTTTGTTTCTTATATTGCTCGTCTAGGGATTCTATCTTTTTGTTTAGTTCCTCCAATTTTTTATCTGTGTTTTCTTTAGATATATTTAGAATCTCTTTCATTTCTTTTATCATTTCTTCTTTTATCTGGGAGATTATTTCGAGTTTGAATTTCTTTAAAGCTTCCTGGAGTTGTTTGTCAACTTCAGTAGCTATTATGTCCGATATATGAGGTGGATGGGATATATTTTCTTCTATATACATTGCTCCTAGGGTTTCCTGAGATGGGCTGGAGGTTTGAGGTTGTAATTTGGTCTTTCGTTTTGTCATTTTGTATATTTCTGTGTTTCAAGTGTTATTTGAAAGCTTCCTCAGGATCTGTTGAAAATCCCCTTCTATGCTTGGAGCTACTGAGCCTCTGACACCGCACTACCCCAAGCCATTGGGCCTGCAGAACCAGTGTCCCTCCTCTGCCTGCTCAGAACTCCGCAGTTCCAGACAAGCTGGGCCTCAGGGACACTGTGCGCCCACCTGCCCCTTGGAAGATCCACAGCTCTTCAATTGCAGCCGGGTTAGGGTGCTCTCCACAGGCCACAGTGCCTCAGGAGCCTGTGATCCCTCCCTGCTTGCAGAGATATCCACAGTCCTCTAGGCAAAGGAAGGGACTTCTGCAGGCACTCCAGATCCGCCCAGCTCCTCCTCTGCAAGCAGATGGCTAGGCGTGGCTGGGCTCGGGGGTTAGTGTAGGCCCGCCCATCCATCAGGAGCTCAGCAGACTTCCAAGTGTAGCGGGGGGGGGGGGGGGGGGGGGGGGGGGGATGGGGAGGCAGCTGTAGTGGCCTCTAACCCACTGCTCCACTTCACTGCACCCAGAAGCCTGGGGGGTCCGGAACAGTCTGAGATTTGGGCAGACTGTGCTGGGCACTCACCACAGGCTGAGGTGCCTCAGGAAGCTGCGATGCCTCTCTGCTTGCAGAAGTATTCAGTCCTTCAGACAAAGGAACGGGCTTCTGCAGGGACTCCGGATCCGCCCAGCTCCTCCTCTGCAGGAGATGGCTAGGTGCGGCTGGGCTTGGGGGTTAGTGTAGGCCCGCCCATCCATCAGGAGCTCAGCAGACTTCCAAGTGTAGCCGGGGGGGATGGGGAGGCAGCTGTAGTGGCCTCTAACCCACTGCTCCACTTCACTGCACCCAGAAGCCTGGGGGGTCCGGAACAGTCTGAGATTTGGGCAGACTGTGCTGGGCACTCACCACAGGCTGAGGTGCCTCAGGAAGCTGCGATGCCTCTCTGCTTGCAGAAGTATTCAGTCCTTCAGACAAAGGAACGGGCTTCTGCAGGGACTCCGGATCTGCCCAGCTCCTCCTCTGCCGTCATTTCTCTTTTATAATGTTTTACAATCTTAGCAAAAGTGACCTTTTTTTCTTTTGGCCTAGTAATTTTACTGGTTTCTCAAATTTTATTTGAAATCCCATATTCCAAGTGAAAACTTCTCTGTTGCTAGTTCTGTTTGAACTCTCAGTTGCCTCTCCATTTCCCTGTGGCCTGACCTATCATCAGGCCCCTTTTCCTGTTTTCTCCTCATGGATAATGAAAACATGCAACTATCAGGATTTTCCTTTCTGTTTTTAGCTCTACAGATATTAGAAACAAATTTATGTTTCCATTATAGCAACAACTTTGGACATTATAATGCTTATCTGTGTTCTTGTTTTCCTCTTGGTCTACTCTTCCTATCCTGGTTTAATTTTCCCCAGACCTGATATTTTATTAATATCTCAGCATTTTGTTGGCTGTGTTTTTGTAATCCATCCTCTAACTCCTGTGTGGATTAACTCAGGATATAAATAAGATACTTGCTTAAACTTGTTTCAATGCATTACCTGGTAAAGGTAAATGGTAAATCTCAGTCCTGTGGATTCTCAGAAAAAAAATATTTTCTTCTACATTTTAAAATTTTCATTTTATTGCAAAATGCCTCTATCAGAAATAATGAATTTTTTTTCTAAAGCATTCATTTGTAAATATCAGGCCTAGACACTACCACATTTTATTGATTTATTTCTGAAGATTTCTCAAAATGTCAAGGCTATTTTAAGTGTTAATGGGAGTAATTCTTCCAAGGACTTGCGCTCTTTTTGTTTTCTGTCTTCACATGTATGTATTATTTTATCCCTGAGTATGATTTTAGTCTTATTTATATTTAATATGCATCCTATTTATCTAATAATTTCAGGACTTGACTATAATGTGATGTAGTAAATTAAAACAAAACACTAAGACATGTCATCACTTAGAAAATACTGATGTTCCCCTACACAAATCTTAATCACTTGTACGGAAAAATATCAAATTTTCAAATGCTGAAAAAGCTAGGAAAGTTAGTTCACGTAGCTTGCTAGGTGAGACTATCTTTAATGCACAGCAGTTCTTGTAAATTACCAAGGAAAAAATTAACGTCAAAAGCAAAATGGTCAATCTGTTTGAATATGTCAATCATGGAAAAATAAATGAAAATATTAAAAAGAGATACAATTTCACTGTAATAAATGCAATTAAATATAAACAACCATGAGATATCATTTTTTAAATTTAGCAGTCAGAGATTAAGTCATTCAATAATAATGTCTTACCCAGAGTACCAAGAAATAACCTTCTCACATGACATTGGTAGAAGTGTATGATACTATAGATTTCAGAAAATAATGTTTATCACTTTTATTTCTAAAGTCCATGGTCTTTAATCCAGCCAGTTTACTGGTGGGGAGATTTTGTAAGTATAAGCTAATTAATCATAGATACTTCAAAAGCTTATTATTTGTAATCTTAAAGCAATTAAAATAAATGTACCAAAATATGACCAGTTACATTTTATCATTTTAATTTTAACATTTCTTTAGTAAGTAATTATTGAGTACTCTTTTCCTGTTATGGTTTATGTCTAGATTTCCCCCAAGAGCCTATTGTGCTCATAGGTGGGTCTTTTGGAAGAAGACAGGACCCTGGGGTCACTACAGCTGACATGGTTTTAGGAGATGGATCTGGCCAGAGAAGGCAAGTAGGGGGGGGGCATTATCAGAAAGGCTGTATTTCCCTCCCCAGCCCCTCGCTCCCTGATCCTGTGCTGTGAAGTTGTACCAGCCTGTTTCCTGACCACCCTGGTATGAGCAGCTTTTGCTTCACCATGTTTCCTCTACCATATCATTTCTGTGGTTAAGTGTGCCCAACACAGATTGAAACTTCTGAAGTATGAACCAATAACCTCTTCCTTTACATTTTAGATGCTGGGCATTTTGTCTCAGCGACAAGAAAAAAAGAGTAAGAAAGATGCAGGTACTGAGAAGTAGGATTTTATTGTCACCATACCTGACCATGTAGTTTAGAAGCTTTTGGATATGGTTTGTAGGAGGAGTTTAGAAAGGTTTGGGGATGCTCTAAGTCAGGCTTGACGGGGGATCTGGTTGGAGTTCAGAAGACTAATGCCAATAAAAATCAGACGGTGAAAACAAGTCTCAAGTGGTTTCAGTTGGGAACAGGGATTCCACTGGGAGTTGGAATGAACATGGGGTGTGTTATTCTGTGGCAGAAAATCTGTTTATACTTTCTCAGTCCTGAGAAGCTGCATGAGACTGAGATTTGCAGGCTGATTAATCTACTAGGGAAAATTTCAAGGCAGTCTTATGTTCAGGCTATGACATGGTACTTACTGCTGATTTCAGTGAGATTTACAATGAGAAAGAGGAGCCAAAAAATCCATTTAGAGTTTCAACAGAAGGAAATTCCTGTAAAATAGGGGCCTGTAAAGTTTCAACCAAGGAGCCGTTGATTGCTGAAGAGATTAGCACCAAAAAGAAAGCAAATATTTTGGATCAGGACCCTGGAAAGATGCTTTGTGGGCATTACATGAATTGGCAAGACTCCTCCCTCCATAATCTCATGGGTGCATGGCTGGAGAGCTTTCACTAGAGAAGCAAAGACTGGAGAGTTTTCACTGGGAACCTAGTTCGTTCAGGGCCAATGAGGAAAGAGTTTCCTGGGGTGGAGGTATCTCTTGTTTATAGCTTTTTCTGGGCTTGAAATAGGAAAAAAAAATACTGTTCCTTTCAAAAACATCACCAGACTCCTAATAAATAAATAATATTGCTCCAGTGATAGGAGGGTGGATTAATCAAGGAAGTTTTAAAATAATTGGGTATTGAGAAAACATGATCATGTGTCTGGGCTACAATAAGAAAAACATGGGAAATTTTGTCCAAATAAGAATGTGTTTCTGGCTGGTTGTGGTGGAGTATGTCTGTAGTCCCAGCACTCTCAAAGTCTGAGGCAGGAGACCCACAAGTTTGAGCCCAGACCGGGCAACATGGAAAATCAATGAAGACTTGTCTCAAAAAGTAAAGAAAGGGGATATAGCTTGGTAAAAAGGCCCTTGGTTCAGTCTCCAGTTATAAATAAATAAGTAATCTTTTTACTCTCTCCTCAATAAGCTGGCATTAGCATCGGATAGGTGCATTGGCTTTGCTCTAGACTACTAAATTAGACAAAAATTAATAGATAGAAAGGAACCAGGCCCTCAAGGGAGTCAGCACAAAAGAAAAGACACATCAAAATTGTGACTGGAGATGAACTGGAAGACATCCAGGACCGCCAGCCTCGATGAAGATAGCAGCTTGACATTGACATAATCAACACCACCTGGTCCAGTGAGCCTAGATAAGCATGAGGTGCATAAGTGGGAGACAGGGATACCCTGATTCATAGTCCAGTCCCTCCACTGTGATGTCCTTATTCCTATGTTAGAAGTTATAGGTAAGATCAAGTTAACAGTGTTGACTATATACCCTCCCTACCTGTCTTATTTCTTGAGTGAACCATATTAACTGTTATGGTTGATATATTGTGTCAACTTGAGCAGTTTAGGAGTTTAACAGAGAGACTCAGCAGGAATCCAGGGTCTTACTTTGTAAACATCCTCGTCCTGTACAAAGGATGGCAAGGCAATTTTGTGAGTGCTACACCAGCCCTTGAGGGGGCGTGGTGGCCTGTGTACAACATAAGCCAGGAAAAGAGACTTGTCTCTATCCTTTTGTTCCGGCTAGTTTTGCTCTGGCTGTTGCCTAGTAGTGCCATGCCAACGCTGCCTTGGAGCCAACTGATTATGGACTGAAACCTCTATAAACAGTGAGCTAAATAAACTTTTCCTTCATTTTGGATGTCAGGTGTTTTTTTCCCAGTAATGAGAGAAAAGTAACCAAGACACTAGCTGAGCTACTATAGTTGTGATCCTATAGATTGATTGTTGTTTTAGAGATAACCCACTTTCAGTACACTTCTTGTCTCTCGGGTGCTCTTTCTCAATAAAAATTTTCCTACTTTTAGCTTCTTTTGTGCTCGTGTCCATCCTTTGGTTACCAAGAGACACAAATTCAGCACCTATGACATCCAATAGGTTTGGAGTCACTTCCCTGAAACAATGCTAAACTTGGACTCAGCAGTTACCAAGGTCCACTCCATAACTTTCTGCAGCTAGTATTAACCTTTTTCTAAATGGAATAAAGTAACTTTAAATATGTATTTATTCATTTTCATTAGATAAAATCCAAAATCAACAAAACCTGCTATTAGCTTCTGCTTATGAATCCATTTTTTTACTTAGTGTGGTGGCTGGAATGATTCTTCATGCAGAAATTTCTAATCAGGTGATCTCCCGGTGTGAGGTGTGGCTAACACTGCACAGCTAAATAACTGGAAAGCTTAATTTTTGGGAAACATAATTTTGCTGAAATAAGTATTTTTATCATCTTTGTATTCTACTGAGGCTACCAATCTTCACTGAAAAGAAACAGTCATAGTAGATATTTTAGTATTATCATCATTAATTGTCAAAGTAGCAGTAAGAATTTTTTTCAAGAAAGCTTGCTATTATAATTTTTTGAAAGGGCATAACTATGATAATTTGTTATCTCCCATGTACTATTTCCAAAGTATACAATTTGTATATTTTCACTTACTTATGAAGACCTATAGTGACTTGAAGAAGGTATTTTAACCTAGATGTATTGATTCTTAATATCTTTTCATGTGTGTTTTTTTGAAATAATGAATCATTTAGTGTGCTTCTCAGCATTTCAGGACAAGTATTACATCACATATCTCTACCTCAGTTCTTTTTTTGGTGGTCATGATGTTCTTGTCACACCAACTTGGTCAACACAAATTCATGCTTCATTTAGAGGTTACTGTATTTCGCTTATGTGCTGTAATATAGCCCCTTACCTGTAGTTTCACTTTCTGTGCAGTTGTCTATAGTTAACTGTGGTTTGAGACTATCAAATGAAAAATTACAGATATGATTCCTGAGTTTTAAATTTTGTACCACATTGAGTAGTGTGATATTGTGCTGTTCCATCATGTCTGGGGACATGAACCGTCCTTTGTCCAGTGTATTCACGATGTTTACACCACCTTCCAGTTAGTTACATAGTAATCTTGATCATGGGGTTGCCTAGTGTCTTACTGAAGAGTTTGTATTTAACTGTTATTAGTAGCCCAAAACTGTCACAGTCCCTAAGTTATCTATTTCACTTCATCATGTAGGTGTTATTCAGTCACAAATCATGAGAATGATTTTTGAGTACAGCACAAAATATTCGGAGAAAATTTGTTGCTCTTCTTTTTAATATTATCAATCACTTGACCAACTTACTTAAACTTTATCATAGTATAATAGTGTGTAATGCAGTATAAGAGACAGCTTAGCTAGTTTATAAATAGGCAGTCAATCCAAGAAAAAGTATAAAAAGTTAAAATAAGGGCAGACGGATAAGGATCTCTCTTCCTTGGCAAAACCATTTTAGGTACAGAACACTAAATGAGTATCTCCTCTCTATCGGTAGGCTGGACTTGGACAAACTTAGGATTGGTTTATCACCACATAACCGATGGTCATGAGACCATATTAAAAGACCCAGTATTATCCTGGTTTCATAATGCAGGGGGATTTTGAAATAATCCCCAAATTATAAGTAATATGTAACCATTAGAAATTTTGAGAAATCATAGGAACATGTCTATTACAACAAAGAAAATGAGAAAGGTATGATTTTAGTTGTTTTTCTTGTTGCTGAAATAAAATACTCAATGCAAAGTTAATGGAGGAAAAGTTTGTTCTGCCTTGCAGTTTATAGAGGTTCAGTCCATATTCAGCTGGCTCCAAGATAGGCGTGGTGTGGCAGACAGGCACTGCAGAGGAGAAATAGTGTATGGTGGATGAAAGATAGGAAAGCAAGCAAGTGATAACCACAGGTCTTTCTATCCCTCATAGCTAATCCAGACTATTTAGGCTGGGTAGCACTTACACTCTTAATCCCAGTGCCCTTGATTTTAGCATTGCATCATGAATAAATTCCAGAATTACGTACTCTAGATCCAGCCACCACTGGAAAAGCCTTACCTGTGACTGTATGAGCCTTTGAGGGGACATCTAGACACAACCCTTAACAGGTGTGGATATTTCTTGTTTCTATCTTTACTGTTTTTCCTTGGTTCACAAATATTTGTAGGCTTTTTTTCTCTTTCCTTTAGACAAACTTGTTTTCACTTTAAAGTTAATATGATTGAAAGTCATATATTTGTGTATTACATATTCAAAAATATGCTTTGAATGTAATCTGTTACATTTTTGATTAACTCAACTTTGAAAACAATTCAAAATTCACATAATGGAAAAGCCTTTTTCACCCTACGCAAAATCGCTTTCTGATAAATTAAATGTGTCCTGAAAAATTCTGATCTATGTCTTCAATGCTTGTTTCCTATTCATCTTTTAAAAATGTATTGTTCCCTTTCTGGAGACCCTTTTATTTTTGAGAGATACACAACATTTTCATACTCTGCTGTTCCAGAAACACTTCCACTCAGAATTCATCTCCAGTTCCCTGCTTGAAGGACATCCCCTGGAGAGATGGTGTACCGGAGACATCTTCTCTAGGAAGGGTCACCAAGCATGAGGCACAGTTTCTACGAAAGGACAAGCACTTCATTCTGAAATTCCTGACACTGGCATGATATGTGCAGACAAAAGACCTTTGCTTTAATCTACAGATACATACAACATTAGACCAATTTATTTTGAAAGCTACATCTTTGTTAAGGATATTATTTCCCCAGTGATAAGATCTGCCTATTATACCGGTAGCTAATGAGAGAAGTGAGCTTTCTCTTTATTAGACAATATTAGCACTTAAACATGAAATTTTATTGAAATGAATTTTTCTGTAATTGCAATCATTATGTATACCTACTTATTTGCAGATTGTCATTAAAATAAATGTCACGGTAGTTGCTTTGACATCATGAATATTATAGTGAATGCAATTTGCTAATCTTTAAATAAAATATGTATATTTTTTATTTAGTCTATGAACATTGATATATAGACATATATAAGTTATAATCATCTGAAGAACAATATCTTCATTTGACATATTTTCATTATGAAATTATTGACAATTTTAAATAAGAATTTTAATCTTGGACAAGGATCATTTATTTGTTGCATACTTATTTGCAACTGAAACAATAATTTTAAAATGAATCATAAAAAATAAGCTTTCTTTATTTCTTCATATACTATTTTTATCAGACTGTTTTTGTATGTTAATACCAATTTTTGAATATAATTCAAATTTGATAGTATTATTCTGACTGTTAGGAAGTGATGCCATAGGAAAATTTTGTTTGAATAACAATGGCTTTTAAAAATAATTTATAATGTTAAAGCATTTCTTTCAATGATTTTCTTTTTAGTTTTACCTAAAATGAAGGATCTAATTTGTGCAATCATATGATGTAATGTTGTACCATTTCCATTTTCTCTAGGTTTGGGTTTGCTGTTGCTTGTATTCTTTTCTTTTCTTTTTTCTCCCCAGATTCATTACTTCTCTAGTCTGAAGAATTCGTCTCCCATTTGTTAGCTGGAGTAACACTGTTTTCCCTGTTAAACTATTTAGTAGCACAAGACTTAATCTATTCTGGAAATGAGGACTGTGTCTCAATGAACTCACAAGTTCAGAGTAATTTGTCAAAGTTTAGAAAAATGCATCCCAGCTTGACAACAGAAATTAGCAAAGAGGAGTTCGGTGAAACGCTGCTGTTCTCATTAGTACTGCAGGTCAGCAAGTAATTAGAGAGCACAAACAGCTGACTAGAGCACTTTTTATTTAGGACTTCTTGCTTAATTAGTGGTAGCAATTCATTCCTATTTTTCGAAGGATCACATTAGACTATCATAAAAGTGGTCTATGGTTTGATTTAACCATTTGTAAGTGAAGAATGAAGACTAAGTTTTCAAGAAATACTTAAGTCACAAAGGCACCACCATGCATGCTAGAAGCAGGAGAGTGAATTCCCAAATCAGCTTGGCAACTACAAATTTATTGCCTTTGACAAATCACTGATGCTTCCAACTTTGATATATTTTTCTGTAAGATGATGAGAAAAGTCTAGGCACCATCCCTTTATAGAATTCATGTCTTTCTTCCTGATCACTGGCTGCAACTCTGCCTGGCTGAAGTATGAATGGCAGGGCATCTTAGGGAAGAGGGAGGAAATAAAGCAAAACAGAAAAAAGGATAAAAATAATACAGAATTTCAAAAAAAGTAAGAAATCACTAGTTGATACATTACATATTGTTATTTTAGAAGTAGTTGTTCAAGTTACAAAATCAAAGCATTGGGGCTGGGGATTTAGCTCAGCGGCATAAGCACCTGCCTTGCAAGCAGGCAGTCGTGAGTTCGATCCCCGGTACCGATAAAAAATAAAAAAGACAAAAAAAAATCAAAGCATCAAAAATGAACAATCAAACAATGCCAGTATAAACAATTCTGTTTCATAAATTAACAAACAGAAGTATGATTATCTATCTTATACACCTTAAACGTACATATGGTTATATCCTTTAGTGTACTTTTTTTCCCTTTCATTATTACTTTTAACTCTCTCAAGAAGATACCAAGAAGAGGAATAACTGAGTCGAATGGATCATCTAGTTTTAGTTTTTGAGAAATCTCCACACAGATTTCCACATTGGTTCTACCAGTTTACACTCCCACCAATAGAAAAGAAGGGTTTGTTTTCTCCTCACAGACTCGCCAGCATTTGTTATCGGTTGATCTCTTGATAATTAGTCATTTTTTCTGGAGTGAGATAAAAGAAATTTTAAAAAGTCATAGGCTCATTCATGTTCTGATCCACACAAATAGGTCAAAATAGATAATTCCATGGAAATGTTACCTAAAGCCAGTTAGAATTCTACTAAGCGGATACTGTGTACCGTTTATTTATGGAAGAAAAATGTCAATATGTAATTATTTTTCTATATTTCATATGAGGAGGCTTCTAAGTTTACTTTGAAACTCTAAGAGTGTCTCTCTGAAAGACATTTGAGCCAAATTTCTTATTAGGTAGATTAATCAGCTGCCAGCCTGTCAATAAACTAAAAGGCAAAAATTAAATTGAGCACTGTCTAAAATATATGTTCATACAATAAGAAGTTGACCACATCATGTGCTAAAATCTAAATACACCAAGTATCGTGAAGAAATAGGGAAAGAAAGTAAATTCATTCCTTCCCTCCACCGACCACTGGCTCATATATTTTTGTAGCAAAATTCATCCAAACCTTTTATGATCAGCTAGATTTAAGGCTCTCTAATTTAAGGCTCTCAGAGAATTGTTAATGTTATAGATTCCTTAATTGTTTTTATCAACAATTATATCGATAACTAATGTGAAAAATATAGAAATATATTTGTGAATATTGATATATAAATAGGTGATATATTAGAAAGCTGTCTGGTATCATATTAAGAAAGTAATAGAGATGATCAGATGGAACTGTTGAATATTAGGTTACCATTTAATATCATAAATATGATAAAATACCAAATAAAATGTCATATAAATATTTACAAATATACTAAATAATCTTTGACACAATTCAACACCTGTTTTCAAAATAAAAGACAACGTTTAATTCTAAGGTCAATGTCTTATAGACTGAAAACAGTAGGAGCATGTTACTAAATAGAAACATATCGAAGGCAGCTGCTATGTTTGCTACTATTTAATAGCTATTATATACTGTCATAACTAGGGCTGTGGTTATATGTGGACATATCTTATTATATTAATATATGCATATATTTATGCCAAAGAAATTAGAAAAGATAAATCAGTTAGTAGTAAATATTTGGGAAAAAGAAGAAGAAAAGTATCTCTACTTGCAAGTGATAGTGAACTTTGGAAAGCTAAGAGAATCATTAATGAAACTAACATTTAAAAATTAATAACTGAAAAACAAAAAGCAAGACAGTTTTCAGCAATCAGCTGCTTTCTTTCCATACAAGGACAAGGTAGAATATTTAAAATGAGAGAAAACCTATTTGTCATAGCAGAAAGTGCCAAAGTGTTTACTTTAAAAAATTTAAAAGAAATATGCAAAGACTTTATGAGGAAAAATTTAAAACACTGAAGCAGGCCTTATAAAGTCAGATATCATCTCCTCTTTGACAGAATAACTCAACATAATAATCATATGAATTCTCCATAAGGAAATTTGCAAAATAATACAATCCTAGTAAAAATGCCATCAAGCTTTCGAATAGTTAGGTAAGTCAATATAAATGTTTATAGAGCAATATTAAACATGTAAGTATAACCAGAAACACATTTTTAAAATGTTACTTGATTTGGTAGCTCTATGAGATTTTCAGGTGTATTTTAAAGCTTTAAATACGATGATATTCCCCTGACACATGGCAAATAGAATGGTGGAACAGAATGGAAGGCCCAGGAATACATTCACAAGTATACAGAAATTACTGCACAATAATGGTAGCTTCTCAAATCACTGGAGCAAAATGGACTAAAATAAATGGTGCTGTGACAAATGGCTAGCTGTTTGGAAAAGATTAAAATTAAATCCATACTTCATGCCTTATACAAGAATAAACTACAAATGCATCAGCACTTAAATATTATAAATGAAGCAACATACACACTTTCACCTCTACACAGGAAAAGTATGAACAAATGTGTCTGTGCACATACAAAAAATTAAAAATATTAGCTAGAAACTAATGATATTGTTTACTCATTAGAGGTTGAATTGCTGGGCATAAAGAACAAGAATGAGCAAATGAGAATAAGATCAAAGGAAGAAGAGAGGGACTTTTATTGATTATGACAGGCATACATTTGTGTGTATTCATACTTATGGGTAGACATATATATATATATATATATATATATATATATATGCAGGATATATACATACATAGGTACATAAAGGAAAGGAGCATCTGTGCATATGTGGATATGTGCTTACTGGGCATGCCAGGAGTAGCTAGCTTTAAAGGCTTAGAAGGCAATGTTACTCCTGTAGCAATGAACAAAACCAATATCCAAACTTGGATTCCACATAAGATTTGTCATCAAAGGAAAGCAAAGCTTTGAAAAAGGCTCTGATTTCAGGCCATATTTAGTACATATTTGGTAGCAAAGGCTGGGAAGATCAGTGCAATAAAATAAATAGTGATAATAAAGTCAAACAATCACCTTTGAGTCACATATTCATATACACAAATAAAAAAATAATAAATAAGACTAGCACCTATACTAGAAAAATTTTAACTAATAAGTGAAAGAAAGGCTATGGAAATAATAAATCATCATTTGGCAAATAACAGCAATAAATTATTTAAGCAGGAAAGATTAATAAATGCTGAACTTTGTAGGTGCAAATTTGTATAATCTTAACATATCTTTTCACAAGATTCTTAATTAAGAAGAAAGAAAAATATAACTTGATAGTGAAAAATTTTGGCAGAATAACCCTTTTTCAGTTATCTTTGAACAGTATCTGAGCTTTAAATCCATCCTTTACTGTTTGCTCTGAGACCCAGAGGCAGAGCCTATAAATATTTCTTCCCGGACTCCTTTGCATGACGTTAGGAGTGGTCTTCTGGTTTTTGATCCTCTGGTGGGTTGCGTTACTGAGCATGGCTTCTGCAGCCCACAGTCCTGTGGCACACAGAGCACACAGCATCTGAACCTCCTCAACTGACTTCTTAGGAAGGACCTCTGCCTGGCTTCCTACCATGCACACAGCCCAGACCCTCAAGGAGCCTCGTGCAGTCTCCACAGTGTGGCCCAGTTTAGGAGCGACATTCCTGAGGATTCTAAAAGGTGTATTTCTGTAAAGTCTTAAGTGCAGATGTGAATGAACTTCAACAGCTGGGAAGCCATGATCACAGTCTCTCCAGAAGGATTGTGGATTACAGCCCTGAAGAGAACCCTTCCCAGATTTCTTCCTCTCTCTACTATCCCTTAAGCACAGTAGTCTCATCATCCATGATAGACTGAAAGGAGTGCAAGGTGTAGGGATTATGATGAGACTGCAGACTACTACAGCCCTTATGGTAACAAATCAGAATGCAGATCTTCTGCTTCAGGTGACCCCATATAAAAAGCTCCCAGAGTGTTTGGTGGATAGAGGCCATTGAATGGATACACTCAACAGAAGGCTGGTTCACATTCTGAGTGAGGAGGAGCAGAATGTCATGCAATGTAATCATGCTCCTGAAGACAATACAAAAGTTAAAACCTGTACATTGTTGATTCCTGGGACTTTACATTTCATATTTTAGGCCACAGTTGCCTGCAGTTACTGAACACATATGTTATGGTTTACACATAAAATTGCCCCCAGGAGCCTTGCACCTATAGTGTAGCCTGGTGGACAAGGGTGGATCACCAATGGCAGGGTTTGGAAAGAGGTGTTTTCATCTATGGCTTTTCCTTCTTTTTCTGTTCTGGCTCCATGACCTGAGTGGTTCCCTCCACCACTTCCCATGACATTTGTGCTCTGGAGCAGGCAAACCTGGTCTAAATTCACTAAAACCGCAAGCCAAAATAAAACTATTCTTTGAGTTTGTCCCATGTTACAGGAAAGTGACTAACATACCATGCAATTAAAAACTGCCTTAGGAGGTAAGAGCGTTAACTGCAGGCCCTCTCCATGTAAATGCCATTCCTGTATCGCTTAATATTCCTATTGTCTCTTACTGGCAATTTTAATCACGCTAGATATTTATAGTTAATATTCCTTACAATAACTGTTCCCGATTAGATTTTTATGTATTTTCTGTCTCCTAACAGGACCTTTTAGGGTATATTGACCTCATGTCCTCGATTTGTATTGTTCTTCTCCTCAAAATATCATATCAATTTTTAGTATTCTTGACAAAAATAAATAATTTGAATTTAGTCACAAGGAAACATACAGATCCAAATCAAGAGAGTCTAAAAATGACTAGCCAATATTCCTCAGTAGTGTGATATATGAGGAATGAAATTTTTTAAAAATTAAGCCTTCTAGGAATTTATTATTGCACTTCTAAAAATCTTGAATACTTATCCTCGAGCTCTCCCGATCTTGCCTCTCTCTCTTGTCCCTGACCTCAGCTCATGGTACTCTTCTTCTCCTCCTATGTGCTCCAGCTTCCTGGCTTTACTTGGAATCCCAAGTTCTTCCTCTCTGCCATTCTCTGCAGAGTTTACATCTATAATAGTCATTAATGGCACAGTCAAGCTGAACTAAACTCAACCTATGGGAACTATGAAAACAGACCCCTGCCCACATGACTTCTCATTCTCCAGTTGCTACACTGCCTACCACCTTCAAATATTAAATAAATGTCACCTGACATTGATCATTTGGCATTTATGAACTCAACTGGTAAATTCAAGGTTATTTTAACTAAATCATTATATTTTGCCATTTGTCTACATGGGTCATGCCTAGCTTTACATTCTGTTCTTTTTTTTTTTTTTTTTTTTTTTTTTTGGCTTCTGTACTATTGTCTCTCTGATTCCCTTATGATCTCTTATACTCTTTTTCTTTGTTCACACCCTGGACTTATGCCCTTCCTTAAAGGTTTTCTTATAATTTTCTTAGGCTAGAATCACAGATCATAAATTATAGCCCCAATCAGGGCTATAATAAGTGATAGAATTGTGGGGACCAGCAGCGGCTAAAACAATAAGTATGAAGTATAAATGACCTTTATTTTGAGAAAGTGGGGAGAGACACCCCCTTGACACCCTGGGGTGCGGTATCTCCCCCCAGGGTCGGCGATCTCTCTGGAACACGTGGAGTGGGGGCATACATGTAGCTTAGGTTGGGGGTGGAGCCTGAGGGGGCATTAGGGATGCACAGGTAGCCCATTGGTATTCTTTTGGCACCATGGGTAAATTCCTAGGGGTGGGGGAGATGGAGCTCCTTGGTTCTGCCTGAGGCCTTACCAGCTACAGTGTTCTTCCTGGGGCAAAACTCTTTCATATCCTATCTTATGATTATTATTATGAAAAAGGGCAAAGTTTTCTTTCTTCACTGCTTCTGCTGGAGGGGGGCACTGTACTGGGGTCTAGGGGAGTCAATGGGATGACAGTTGATGCCCAGGTAAAAACTGGTACCAAGTGTTTTAGCCAGGACAACTTCACTGGTGAATGCATGTATGTTACATTAGAAAAACAAAGAGACAAGATGTTATGAGGAGGCATGGCACTATCATATTTAAGGACCCAGGTAAGGTAGAAGGAAAGGTGCCTTTGATTTAGACATGTTATTATATCAGGACCACGTTGAGGTAGAAACATTTCCATGGTAAGGCAGAATTCTGAAAAATAAATGTAGGCTTAGGAGGAGTGAAGTTATGAGAGGTGATTATTCCCCCATCTGAAAGGGTAAAAGTTAAGAGGGTAAGGCTTGTCTCTGGTATGCATGATGTGGGTGTCTTTAGAAAATACTGTTAAGAGTCCTGCTGCAAAAAGAATAAGAAATTAGAAACCAAACTGGATAACAAAAATGACAGCTTGGCTTGAGGCCTTGGTAAGGCAGAGATGAGTAGGCAAAAGGATGGTTAGCTTTAGGGCTGGAAGGGCACCACTTAGCCTGAGTGATGTGAAACTAGGATGGCAGTCTAGCAACTTTGATCACTGTTTGAGGTTGCCAAGAATATCAGGTATGGGTCACTGTAACCTGGTTGTAGTCCTTGGAATGATTTGCTGTAACAGGATTTTAGTAAGTATATCAGCAGTTTTCCTGGTTGTGGGAAAGGCTTTTATGTATCCTGAAAAAGTATAAACAAAGTGAGAAGACAAAATGTATCTGTCAGTCTTGACCAGGGCTGCCTGAGAAATTGGTGAATAAGAAAGGAAGGAGGTGGTCTTATATCACTGAGGAGAGGTTTACTAGTGATAACAGGTGTAAGCTGTTGAGACCTCAGTGTCTGGGTCAGCCTGTATAAACACAAGGGAATAAAAAAGCATTTTTAAGATTTAAGACTGTAGAGTGAGTGGTGGAGGGAAGATTTGGCACCACTGGGTGGATTGGGAAGAAGTAGTCTGGAACTGCATGAAACAGGCCCTGTTTGTAAATGGCATAGGTTTACCCTCAATACCTCTCAGAGATTGAGGACTTAGTAGCCTGAAAACTCAGGAAGAACTCTGTATATATGGCCTCTATGTCCACAAATATAGAGAATGTCTTACCTGAGACTTTTAGTGGGACTTGGACTCTGAGACGGACACCCATAAAGTGGGCTGCTGTTGGCCCTGAGCCCCGTCAGTCTTCAGCAGCAAGTTTAAGGAGATCTGTCAGCGATGAATCTGGCAGTGTTGGCATTTCCTGTGAGGGCTGGAAGTTAGGATGGCTTACCCACTCTCTGGTGGCTAGGACAGTCCAGTAGCCCTGGGGTAAGGTCCCAAAGGAACGCCAGGATGGGGCATTCTCTTGCCCAATGTCTTCTGCTGCATTTGAGGCATGGTCCATGGGGGAGCCCAGGAAGCTCCACCTTGTGTCAGTTTACCTGTCTCAGAACTCCAAGTGTCACAAGTGTTATTGTTATCTCTGTTGTTGAAAACACGAAAAGCCATATTAAGGTCTCTATGAGGTTTGAAGGTCAAGTTTTGCCTTTATGTTTGGGATTTGGACTACAGTAGAAGGTATCTGTAGAATTAAGTAAGTATGCAGGAGTTAAATATAATCAACAGGGTATTTATAATTTTAGTAATGGCTTCTCATAAGGAGGACAGGTCCAGAGAATTTTAGGAACTGACATGTCATTTATGTATCTCTTTATGTTATTAAAATGTCTAATGCCATCTGATTTTTGGAGGATGGCCTGTTTAATTAATTTTTTATCTTTTTATTTAGGAGAGAAATAAGCTATGGTGTTATTTAATATCAGTTGAATATATTTAATTATGGCTCAGTGGAGGGCCAAAGTCTTGTCTATTGCTGGCTTATTTAACCTTGATTAAATGGTTTGAGAATGTAAAAAATAGCATCTCGAGCAGAGCCATCGAGCTGCTGTTTATCTATGTTTGTGGTCACAGTGGCGCTTGGGCCTGGGGGTGGGGACTGGTCCAACGTGCAGGCAGAGCATGCCCAGTGTGGAGGTAGGGCACACAGAGTGAAGTCCAGGGGGAGCGCCAGGATGTAGCATGCAGGGCAGGCTGGGACTGCCCTGGAAACACACACAAGGCAGCCATGGCAGTGGGCGCACAGCACATGGGGGGCAGAGCTGGGCAGCAGCCTGACTCGGAGCTGAGCCGCCATGTGGAGCCAGAACTGCTCACAGGGCACGCAGATTAGGGTGCAGTGTTAGAGCCTACCCTGTGCGGACCTGGAGTGCGGCATGAGAGCAGAGATACCGCACTGAGTTGGGGCGCGGTGTGAAAGCTTAAAGCAGCCCGCTCGTATCTCTCAACACTGTTTGGGCTCACCTCTCTCATCTTGGCGGGGAATGGGTTGGTGTGCGGTGGAAAAGGGGAAGCAGTGAGGAGACAAAGAGGATGCTGGCAGGAAAGGACACACATTCTCAAAACAAAGGCTTAAAGATAGAGAGTTTTGTAAACTTGTCATCAGTGTGATAAGGTATAAATAGGTATGTTTTTTTTTTTTTGGAGGGGGCACAGGAAGTAGTCCCCAAGATAAAATCTGGTGTGGGGTCTGGCCCAGGGAGTTATAGCCAGATGAGGCAACTAAGTGGTCTACTAAGTGTAAGTCATCACTTTTTACTTGTTTTAAACCTATCAGTATCATATGGTTCCAAAGCTCGTAATACTTGGCCATCACCAGTATATACAAGTGGATTTCTTGTGGGTTTTAGTAACAGCTCTGCCCGTGAGAACTTAAAAAGCTCTGAAGGACATGAGAGTCTCCCAGAGTGGACACAGGTTGACCCATAAAAACTCTGCCTTGGGCTATCTAAGGATGTGAGAGCATCATGTGAACTCACAGAAAGGGGAGAAAAACCCGCCTGGGGCCTGGGGCCTGGCCCAGCGGCAGTCTCCGGGGGTTGTTCACCTGTGGTAAATTGGGTTGGTCTTGTTTGCGAACCAGCAGCAAGTTTACAGCTCCTGAGTGTAGAAGTGAGGAATTAATGCAGGATGTAGTCCAGTCCTGGTCCTGAACGGCAGGGGACTCAAACTGGGAGGGCCCCAGGAATCTCTCGTCTGCCGTTCCCAGTCAGGGAACCATATGACAGAACTGTGGGGGACCAGCGGTGACTGAAAAGATAAGAAGTATGAAATATAAATGACCTCTATTTTGAGAATTTGGGGAGAGAACCCTGATCCCCTGGGGCGTGACATCTCCCCCTGGGGTTGGCGATTTCTCTGGAACATGTGGAGTGGGGGCATACATGTAGCTTAGGTTGGGGGTGGAGCCTGAGGGGGCATTAGGGATGCACAAGTAGCCCATTGGTATTCTTTTGGCAGCATAGGTAAATTCCTAGGGGTGGGGGAGATGGAGCTCCTTGGTTCCGCCTGAGGCTTTACCAGCTACAGTGTCCTGTCTGGGCCAATAAGTAGCCCTTTCAATAAGTAGCCAAAATTCATAAATCTTACTATATGCCATGATTGGTCTTATTAAAAATGCCATCTGTTTTCATGGATGTGCTATAGCAATCCTTACAACCCTTCTATGCATACGCTAAAGTAACAGGGCTTATAACAGAAAGTCTCCAATGTTTCATTAGCTTAACTGTTTAAGAATATTTTGATTGATTTTGGTGTCTACCTGTACCTACAATGGTTTTTCTTGTGACAGTAGGGATGGAACTCAAGTCCCAGCACATCCACAATGCTATACAAAACTCTCTTTCTGCTGAGATGTTGACCATCATTGAGTGTTCCATAATGATTTATGTATAGCTACAGGATGGAGAAAAAGAATGAAGGGAGATACTACAGGCAGAAGAGGTGTCTCTGGTCCAGGCCCATGAGTGTCACATTGTGTCTGCTCTCTGCAGTGATCAGCACCTAGCTATGGGATCAGGAGGAAGAAGACTTAGGCTTTGTGAAGACAGAAATCTCTGTCACTCTCTCTGTGGAAACACGGCCAAGGTGTGCAAAGCATGCATGTCATGTTGGTAAGCTGGTAGTTAAGTTGATAAGAGTAAGTGAAACACGAAATTTATGAGTGTGTTTCAGTACTCAGGGAAACTCTTTGACAAGACATAAATGACCTGAGTGGAAGTTATGGATTCTTCATTTTTAGAATTGCCAAACAGATCTTCAAGTAGTACATGTAGACCTGAGCACTGCATTAATGGAGACTGTTAATCTTTCACTTCCTGTGCCCCCAACCCTTGGTTTAGATATGGTAATGTGGAGATCTTTCAAATGTAAGGTGCTCTTGTAACTTCTTCCTCTTAGTTGTCAAAGACAAGTGGTACTTTTATCTTTTAACAGTCTCTTGCAGTTCACCTTAGTAGAGTTATGGTGGAGGCTCCAGAGCTAGGTGATCCATTTTAGCAGACTAATTTTGGTTTTCACTTTGTTTTCCCTCAGAAATAGGTTAAGTTTCAAATATTCTATGTGCTCTAATACATGCAAAATTATATTCAGAATTTTTGTGCTTTATGTGACTATTTATAACTATTTCCTGAATGTACTATCTTCAATATTATAATTCATAGTTAAAAATACAACTTCCGGGATTATCCACCTTGGATTTCTGTCTTATCATTTAATAGCTATGTGACCATAAGAACTTTAACTTCTCACAACTTCAGATTCCTCACCTAAAAAAAAAAAAAGAAAAGAAATGAAGGTATGATGGGAATGTGTTAATGAGTTAGCACATTCCCATCATCTAATCATAATAATCATCTAATCGTAATAAAGGATTTTTTCCTATATTTTTTATACTAATTAAATGGCATAAGTACCTTCTAAACTGCTCAAGTGAGAAATCTGATTGCTATCCTGAACACCTTCTCTGTCTTACTTTTTCACATATAATTAGTTGTCAAGATCTGTTTATTTTATCCTTGTGACAGTGATAACTGGCTTTTTCAGAAAATGGATTGTCTTTCCTCTGAGTGCCTGGCTAGATACCACTTCCCACACCTTCTTACAGTGAGGTACCATTCTAGGACACGGTGGGTGTTATGTGCCCCTCCCAGGCTGGGCTCACAGGGACCTGTGGACCAGATTTACCATTCTCTTTCCCTTCTGTTGATGATACTGGGACTCCTAGGGTGACACCGGATTTATACATGGAAGACAGCAGAGCTTACATGATTTGGGGTCTGGAATTGACCGTGCATAAAGAATACTGCCCCATTCCTCCCCCACCCCCAGTTACTTTATATCTTATCTGGAAGTTTTTTACTTTTCAGGTTAGAAAGAATTATACATATACTGGGAACTATTTGTTGCTGTGGTGTCTCTACTTTTACAGTCCTTTCTGATTCTTTATAATCTGCTGGATATTTTCTATGCCCCATAAAGCCCTTCAGTATTATTTACTTTTCCTCTTCCTTTGTGTTTGGATTCCCTAGTGTTTCTTGTGTGCATCATGTTACTTACCTGTACCAAACCATTTCATCGACACAATGGAACATGGGTCATATTCCCTTTGAGCTGTTTCCCCAGTGCATAAAATGTCACTGACTTCTTCATTACAAATCAGATTCCCATTTAAAAAGAATTGATTCAGATATTCTTTCCTATTATTCCCCACCTCTCTTTCACCTCCTGACTACATGTATGTGTTCAAATCTTAGCCTGTATAACACTCTATTCCTTTGGGCAAATACTGCTCATGCCCTTAGCAAATTTGCTTTTAAAATATGTTAATATGGCCGTTAGGAAATTATTTTGTAACTATTAGTTTATTGCTTTATTTTCTAGGAAGAGATTATACATTCATTTTAAATTGCATATTTTGTGTGTTTTAATATAACCATTTTGAATTACCCAAGATGCAGTAAATTACAAAATGAATGAATGTGCTATTCTTCTAGGCTACATAGGAAACGTTCCTAAGGTTTAATGACTAAAAAATTCTTATGATTAAAAAACCAGAAGTTTGTGAAGCAATTGACCAAGTTTATCTTTGAGGAACCAGTTCTTGAGAAATCAGTTGGTGGAATAGACTGTTGCAGGAGCCTCTCCCAAGGGGCGTGGCTGCTTAATTAACATTGCTGAGTCTCAAGGCTCTTTGGCCTTTTTGCTCTCTCATCTTTGAGCTCACCCTCACCCCCACCCCACTACTATGTGCTGTCTTATCCTCCAGAGAAACTCCCCCCTGCTTGTGCTTATCCAGCATGGTAATCTCAGGGTTATTGAACTTTTCCATGGCAAATGGCTTTGAGAAGAGCTATCTAAAAGCTAGTCCTCCATTTTTGAGTAGATTCTGAAAGACTTGATATGATAGTGCCAAGATTCCTCAAATATCACTTCTGTACTCTCTTAGACAAGTAAGTCCTAAGGGAAGCCTCTTTTCAAGAGAAAGGTAATTGGACTCCATCTCTTAGTGAGAGAAACAGATGGAGGTACTAGTGAAGCTTAGGGCTTGAATGTTTATAGCACAGTGCAAAGGTGAGGGAAGAGGAGAGGCCTCTGAGAAGTGATTAGGAGCTCTCAGGAATGGTATTAGTTATGAAAGGGGTACCAGGGATATACCTTGTTTCTCCACCTTGTGAAGACATGGAAAGAAGTCAGACATCTACGAAGCAAGTAGCATAGCTGTAATGAGGGACGGATCTGCTGGTGTTTAGGTCTCAGGCTATAAGGTGCTCCTGTAGTCTGTAAGCCACCACTGGACATATCCTACTAAGGTAGTCTGAACTGGCTAAACAGTACATTCCAATTAAAGCATCAGTAACTGAAGAGTTAGTATATTAATATTTAGATTAAAACAGCAAAGCAATTCATTATAAAGTTGAAACTTAGCACACTGAAGTATACATGGTACCGTACTGATTAGAAAATTCTAGAACATGGATATGCCTATAAGGGAATCATAGTGCTGTCTACTGTACAGAGTAAATTATATTTTCTGGAACAAATTCAATGAAAGACCAAAATGAAAGTATTCATAGAAAAAATTGGTTGTAATGCTACCTAATATTCTCTGAAAAAAGGTCTTCCACAATAGGCAGCTTTCTGAATATGGAAACCATGGAAGAATAAAAGTGCATATAAGAAATGTCTGGTTTTATTGTATTACAGCTAAAAATTTTTCAGGCTTAGGATCTTATCTCCAGGAATAAGGTGGCACTAACAAAAAAAAGTTTGTATATCACAGCTGAAAGAGCTTAGGTTTTGTTTTTGTTTTTATTTTTTTCTTTGTGGAGACAACACTGAGAAACTGCACATCATTTGCCTGCATACCAACTACTCTATTCCTGCAGGTCAGGTGTGGAATTTCCTTTATGCAGTGCAATGTCAGCGTATTTTGAACTAAGGTACACTGGGAGCTTGGATTTTCAGATCAGAGATGTACAACATGTGTTATAAAGTAGAGAAAAAAAGAAAATGGGTAACTTTCGTTTAACAAGTGTAAATATGGTCGTACATGCAAGAGTTATCACTGAGACGAAGTGAACCTTGTGAGCCAGTGGCGTGTGGACTTTCACTGGAAAGGAACTGATGCCACCATCATCAAACACCCCAGAAAGGAGGCTATTTATTGGACAATAAATGTTGTAAGATTTGGAACAATGCTAGGTGGAGAAGTCCCTCTTCCTAATCCAGAGCTGTCTGGTTGGAAGACACCACGTACCCCAGAGCTCCTTCAGGATTGCTATTTATGTTTTACACACCCTGTGAAAATAGTTTGGGATCGAATTTACAGTAAGGGGCATTCTGCCCATCATGCAGTGAAAGGAAGCACAGAAGTTCTCTGCAGCAGGCTAGGTTTTGTTACAGCTCTCAATGGGACTCAGAATGACTATATCATATTTTAGTCCCAGGAAAAAGCAACCACTCTGGTTATTTCAGGGAAAATAAAAAAGATTTAAGACAGGAAATCGTAAGGCTAAAAATTCAGGAAGGAACACCCAAGGACACCGCTTAACTGGTCTGTCAGGAGAGTAGCTACCTGTGTCACAGTGAGAGCAGAAGGGGCTGGGACTGCTGCACAGGGCCTGGTCCCCTGCAGGGGTGCTGCAGGGGACTAGGCCACCACTGTCCCTGCCTCTCCACAGCCCAAGGCCACCAGCTACAGCACTGGACCCCTCTGTGCAGCTACCAGCAGCAGCAGCAGAAGAGCCTTACTGTTGCCCTCTAACTCTCTGAGGGATGAAGTTAATTTGGTTCCATAATGTGCATTTATAACTCTGGCTGTGAGAAAATCTGAAAGGTATTCTTTAGCCTTCTATATTTCACCATGAAGGGGCCAGAGGAAATGACTAATAGTGCCACTTCACCTTGTCCACTGAACAGAGCTTCTAAATGCCTGACAGTGGGTCACTTAAGGGGTACAGTATGGACCAAGGGCACCAGCCTGTCTTCAAGACTGTCAGACCCCAGCAGTCATCACAAATAACTGAGCTCTGTAAGGAAATGCAAACCAACCAATGAGAACAAGGTGCGTGGGTTCGAGTGCAACACTTCTGAAAACAATCCAGAAAGCAAACCTTAGAACCAAACTATTACATTTCCCAAATAAAACTCTAATAGAATCTATTTTTATCCATCCTAAACCCTAAAACAAGCTTATAAAATGAAAGTTCAATAGCATTCAAAAACTAATTTGTGAATATTAAGGACATTATGTTTCTTTATTAAAAGACTTGAAAACTCTCATTTTGGTGATAAGAAGTTTTCATATCAAGTCAGTATTGAAACTAAATGGTGCGATTTTGCTGATTTTTTAGAACACAAAATGAGCACTTTTTCAAGTTGGCAACCTTGGATTACCTTGCAAGAACAGCATTTGGAGTAAATGAACACATCATAGAGTCACAGTCAGACTGATCTCACGGGCATCAGTTAAATGAATCACATCTACAGGCAAGAGTGTGAGCCTGAGACCGTGCTGTAGTGTGGGCAGGACTGAAAACAAACTTGCAAATAAATCTGCACCTGAAATACTATTGCCCTCTTCCTGTAACTATGTTATTACTTTTCTTTTGCCCAAGAAAATTAAGACATAAAACTCTCTATACTCAATTGTGTACTTGTATTTAATAAAAATAACCTGAAATGCATAAATTATGCTTTAAATTCATGTAACAGTGCACTTAAATGGGGCTTATTACCAAAGAAGTTAGGATTATTTTACGCCAATAAAAGTAATCCTGTGAAAGTTAAGTAACACTGATGTTCAGAGTCTAGTCTCACACCCTCTGTGAAGTTGTTACTAACACTGATTTTCACAAGAATCTTTCCAACTTTCTATTGTATCTATGTATCTCTTTATTATTATACCAATTGCCTTGAATTAAACTTTGGTATGATTTGCTGTCTACATTAGTGATGTTCACTCTTGTAGTTGATGTTTTTATTGATTTCTGCATCTTATTTCTAAGATGAAAATCATAGCATCTCACATCAAATAGATGCCCAATATATGTGGGTTTAATAAATACCTGGAATTGCTCATGCCTTGTTTCCCGTGCATCTTTTTGAGTTCACTCAATAAGATACAAGGTTTTAAGCCATTTGACATTCTTGTCTATGACTGTATTGTAGGAAAAAAAGGCTAACACACCAAAGAGAAATTTATATAACAGCCAAATGACAAATTATGGAATTATGCATACAATTAAGATAACTCAAAATAGGGGAGAGAGTTCAGATGTATGCAGGTAAACGATAAAATTATTTCACAAAAAATCAAATAGAAGTTACTACCTGTCTGTAGATTTCTCAAAAGAATTTTTTCTGACATTAGAAAATAATTGTCAGCATCCTGAGGGGGTAAAACAGTATTTTCTATATTTTACTAATGTGAAATTATAAAAATAATAGTTCTCAACTTACAAGAGTTAACCTACTAGAATTCTCAGAGATAAAAGTAGGAAATAAAATTGTAAATGTCCTAAAATACTGTTGCAGTGTTTTTAGCAAAAAACACTGCATTATGAATTATGCATGACACATAAGTAATATCCTGAAGAGTACTGAGATTATTACCACACAGCTCCTATTCTGACATCGAAGAAAACATTATTCCCTAGTTAAAAGAAGATATCTCAAAATAAATAATAATCTGCAAAACATGCAGTAAGATTCAAGGTGAAAAATAGCTATGTATTAATAAGGACATAATTACTAAAATGAGTTCTACAGTATTACTTTTACTGTATGAATCAGATTTTTCCCCTGAATTCTAGACGATTGACTGAAGTACAACTTATCATAAATCTGAATATACTAAATTTTAATTTTATCATTCATTTGATCTTACTTTCTACTTCCTGAAATAACTTGAAAACAATATTAAGAAACAAGAATAATTCATTTATCAAAGATTACATATTAAATAAAATAATATTAGACTATTTTTTCTTGGGTATTCACAGGTAGCTGATATCTTTTATTGATTTAGTATCAAAGACTTTATAAGTACCATCAACGTCACTAACAAATAATTGAGTTACATAAAGAGCTAACAGGTTTGAACAGGTTCATTCCTTCTTTGGTAATTAAAGGAGTACAAAGGAAAAGTCCTAAGCAGATACTTAGCTTTTACACTATCCACAGAATCTGAAAAACAATTTAAAAACTGGATGGAAGACGTACCAGTAAAAATGCTTACTCTGCATTTTCAAAGAAAAATGAAACTATACCTATGTTTATATAACTATTAATAAATAACATATTGTACAAGATAGCAATTATTTTCTTTTTACTAGATAAACTCCGTTTGCTAGTTTGTGATATAAAATGGTTTTCCAAGTGAGCCAGTTCAAAATGAACTAAGAAAATACATTCTATTTGAAATATATTTCAGTTATTATAAACTATTTCAAGTAGATAATTTGAGTTTATTTTTGCATAATCTGAAGTGTAAACATACACGTGATATAAAGTTTAAAATTCTTGTACAGATCGCTATGCTTCTGGAAATTTCACTACACAAGTGACTGCTCATTTTTTCAGAAAGATTAATCTGGTTTTGATATGAAAAATTTTGTTGATTTTATTTCTGAGGAGTACAGAAACTTTCCCTCTTGTCACAGTTTCCCTTTCTTCTAATTCTTAAAAGGATCTTTGTTTTGTCTCTTTAAAAAAAGTAGTCAATGACTATTTTCAGAAATGTAGGCTGCACTGGTCAACTTAAGGAGCCAGAGGGGTTTCTGAGAGAGTGAGGAGCCCAGCAGCCAAACAGGTTTGTCTGGTTTTCATCAAATTCTCCAACTGGTTTGTGGAGGGGAAAATGATTCATTGGCTCTTATGCTCTTAACTAGAAAACATCTCGTGGTGTTTAAGTTTTTCATGACTTTTGGTCTTCATGCATCTCCCTCTTCTTGTATTTATGTATTTATATATCTGTTAATATCATGTATGGCTAGTAATGGCTTATAAAAAAGAATAAGCACACACATGTTTTCTTACATATTTGTAATTTTAATGTATCTTACTGTTCACATTCATGTATATTCATTAGCAATATCATTTACTATTTCATTTTCTCCTTAATTTTGTTCTTGTTTTCCACTGAGGATTAAAACTATGTATTATTGTAGAATGCAAACTCTTAGATAGTTGAGGGAAGTAATCAGTAACTATTGATCCTTGGATATTGAATGAAGCAGAAGAGAAACTGACACAGAAAGGAACATGGAAACTTAAATAACTTTTCAGCAACTTAATTTGAACACAATATGGTTGCCTTTTTAGGTGAAATCATGAAGCAGCTTGGTCTATTGTGTGTGAAAAATTTACATGGATCCCACAGTAGGATCAAGTAACCCAGAGCCAGAGATAAACCTTGTATTTGTTGGATCTCACATTTCTTCCCATTCTCCCATGTGTTTTGAGGAAGACAGGAGACTGAAGCCCACAAACTGCACATCCTTGAATTGTCCTCAGCTGACTTCTAACCATGCTTTGCTAACAGGAAAATCTGGTGGGAATATGAAAAACATGAAGAGAATAATAATTTTTTTCTTCTTCTGGGATGCCTCCAGCCGCACTGGCAGCAGCAACCAGTGGATCTGAGTTTCTAGGTCAGAGTGAAGTAGTCAGATTCGATTGTCACTCCTGGTAACATGGCTAGAGCAACTGCCAAAGACAAGTGCTCTAGCCCTGTACCAGCTTTTGTGGGTAGTTTCATACTCCAATTCTTCTGTGGAGAATGGCTTTCCGCAGGC
Source organism: Cavia porcellus (assembly GCF_034190915.1). Lineage (NCBI taxonomy): Eukaryota > Metazoa > Chordata > Mammalia > Rodentia > Caviidae > Cavia > Cavia porcellus. Next base: position 5,282,344 of record NW_026947493.1, read on the forward strand.
TGCAAGTGGTAACTGTGAAAATAAAGACAGATAAATAGATCAAGATAGGTTAGAGAAAACTTCAACTTAGAATTCTGCAATGTTTCTTACAATCATCCCATGAATATTAAATGTATTTGCTCAAATTATTATCTCAGAAACTGTGTGCAGATGCTGCAGTAATATAAAGTCAGATTAACAGGTTGTTGTATAACTGTTGAAATCAGAAAAGATAATAAGTGATAAGGTACTCTAAGTTCTGACTAGAGTTCAAATACAGGTTGTGATTACTGGGAAAGCCACTTCTAAAGAACAGACCTATGCATCACCTTTAAAAATAAACAACAATATTAGAAATAAGTCAGTGCCTTTTCTTCTTATGTGAACAAAACCATAGTTCTGATAGTGATATGTTGGAATTTACAAGACTCCTGATCTACAGTCCTTAAACGAGCATTCAGCTTTCTTTCTGTATAACTGAGTGCATTGCTGAGAGCAGAATCCTCAGGATGAATGCACTCTTCACTAGTAAAGGATTTTTTTAAGCCTCTGTTGGCACACTGACCCTGAAATATTGCAGGAGTACAAGACTGATGAAGAGGAAATGTTGATGCTTTTGAAAGTCTGTGGTTTTGGCATATCTAGGAATCCAGAAGATGAATGGATATTATAACATTTACCAATTATCTCTACAATGTAAGTGATATTAGATAACTTCATATATTCTTCAAATCTCAACAGATGTTCTTAGATGATCTGTTTTGGCTGTTTTGTTGAACTATAAAACTGCTATTCAAAAATGGTCAAATATCAGTAATTTTATACTATTCAACTTAATAAAAAAGAGTTAGTTTTTCCATCAGACTTTCCTGATTTGAGAGAATTCAGGAAGTATAGAACTCATTACCCATGAAGAAGACTTGGTAATACTATAACGTAGATAGAAATTATCCACTGAGCTTTCCAGAGACCTCCTCATTTCCCCTTTAGAATGCCTAATCCTTATTATTTTCTCCAGCACCCAATGACAGCTAATCACTTCACTGCACACTGCATTTGTGTGTGCACTATTGTAACAGATAATTCATTATAGAGAGATGAATGAAAAAAATCCCACCCCACTTAGATTGCCATTCGACATACACTCTCTAAAATTCTCCTGGAACTAGGATATGGTATAGGTTTAGGCCTGACCAAAAATGTCTATTGGGCTCATTGCTGAACCAGACATCAAAGTCCCAACACCAAGATCAGCAGTTATATCAGTCAGGACTTACTAGAGAAACGGACATAACACAAGATATACAACTGTATAAGAAAATACAAGATTGGCTTGTAATGATCAGCCACAAAGTTGAATAAGGGAGAGTGCAGAGGGTATCTGCAAGTTAGAGACTGAAAGGTCCAGCCCAGCTTACTGTAGTGTCCTGTGCAAGTCCATATCAAGAGGCCGGTGGGTCTATGATGGAACACTAAAGCATTATGATGGAAGGCTGAAGAATCTGTTATGAAGACTGAAGAGTCCCAGGCAGAAGCCAAACAATATGTTTTAGAAGCCAGGAGATGACATCCAAGCTGAAAGTGAAGACTGGAGCTCCTCCAAAGAAGCAGCAATCAGTCCCTGCTCATTTGCCTTTTAAATGTATGCAGGCTGCTCCCCTGGGGTGAGTACAGCACTCACACCATCTACCACTCCTTCTCTTGCACAGGATACGGATGGATGTTACAAACTAGGGACCCTATCACACCCCCCCATCACTTAGTTAAAGTTCTGACCTTCTCAAACTGCACAATGAACAATATCCTAGAATGCTAACTGCTTATCTTCTACATCCTAGTATATAAAGCTGCTGAGTCACTTAGTTAAGCTTCTAGATGTCTCAAGTTGGCACATAACAATCCATAACAATCCATCCCCTATCAACTTGGCAACCAGACATATTTCTTTAGATCAACTTCCAGATATGAATATATGCTTATAATTATACCTAACATGTTATAGCCATCCTTTATACACATGAAAACATACTAATTTCCTCATCAGAATAGGCAAATTTTCCTTAGGTGATGCTTATTCTTATCATTTTAGCTTAACAATCTATAAGAACCAGTATTAAGGCTATCAACATTAAATTACATTAGAACTATGTTACAATCCTCTTTTCTGTAGCTGATCACAGGGTCATGGCTGGTATTTAGGGCTACCTTCTTCTTCCATTACCCATTCTGTATTTCTTTGATTTTCAGTGGGCACCTCAGCAGGTCTTGCGTCTTTCCCTGCTGGGGTATAACCCACACCTTTATTCCTGAAGCCTCTGAGCTGTTTGTCTTTCTGCCTATATTAGGTTGCTGTAATTTCCCATTGACTTTAATAACAGGACATGGCAATATTAAGAGGCACCCTAAAGGATCTGCACTCCATGTATATTCTTCCTTTTCTCCGTTGTGGAGTACTAGTCCAATTTTCCCTTGACAGTCTGGGTCAGTCACTCCTGACAACACTGTGATTCCCTGTTTAGCTTGTTTCCTCAGAAGCATGAGGAAACCAAAATGACCAGAAGAAAGTCTTAGCTTCCAACTCAGTGGTATCATTGTTGTGTTTCCTGTTAAAGGATTTCAATTCTCTGGAATCAGGACTTCTAAGCCAGCAGAACATAAGATCATGGGGACAGGAAGCAAAAATTTGCTCGTGGTTCACTAGGGGTAATTGTGAGTGGTACCAGTGCTACTTCTATCCCTTGATTCCTGAACCCATGAATCCTAGGTACGGAAAACACAGCACCATATAGTGGATGCTGATTCAAAGTATATATGGCCTTTTGACGTGCCTTAGCCCAGCCCTGCAAGATATTGCTACCTAACTGGTGCCTTAACTGCATCTTTAAAAGACATTCCACCTTTCTATCAATCCAACTTCTGGATGGTGAGAAACATGGTAAGACAGTGAATTCCATGGGCATGAGCCCAGTGTCTCACTTCTTTGGCTGTAAAATGTGTTCCTTAGTCAGAGACAATGCTATGTGGAATTCCATGATGATGGATAAGGCATTCTGTGAGTCCACGGATGGCAGTTTTGGCAGAAGAATTACATGCAGTAAAGGAAAATCCATATCCAGGATATGTGTCTATACCAGTGAGGACAAAGTACAGTACCTTCCATAATGGAAGTGACCCAATATAATCAACCTGCCACCAGGTTGCAGATTAGTCACTCTGGGGAAGGATGACTTATCATTGGACTCAGTACTGACCTCTGCTTCTGGCATACTGGGCATTCAGCAGTGGCTACAGTGAAATCAGTCTTGGTGAGTGAGAGTTCATATTGCTAAGCCCATATATACCCTTCCTCCCTGCTACGATGGTCACTCTGTTTGTTGGTCCATCGGGCATTGACTGGGGTCACTGAAGAAGAAGGTTGGCCACTAACCACAGAACAGGTCATCTAATCTACTTGATTGTTACAATCTTCCACTGCTGATGCCACCTTTTGGTGAGCATTTACATGGGAAACAAATATTTTTATATTCTCTGCCCACATGGAGAGGCCTACTCATGTACTTCTAACCCAAATATCTTTATCACTAGTTTTCCCATCATCTTCTTTTCAAGTTCCTGACCATCCAGCCAAACCACTGGCGACAGCCCATGAGTGAGTATATATTTGCATGTCTTGTCATTTCTCTTGCCAGACAAAATGCACTACTAAGTGCACTGCCCAAAGTTCTGCCCACTGGGATGATTTTCCTTCACCACTGTCCTTCAAGGATGTCCCAGAAAGGGACTGTAATGCTACAGCTGTCTATTTGTGGGTGGTGCCTGCATAGTGTTCAGAGCCATCTGTAAACCTGGCCCTAGCCTTCTTGTTCTCTGACAGGTAGGTGATCATATGGTACACCCCGCAAGGCCATACGTGCATGCTGGGAAACAGAAGGCAATATAGTAAGTGTAGGAACCATAGGTATCTGGGCAACTTTCTTGTGTAATTTACTTGTACCTTCTGGACTTATTCTGGCCTGATCATGACTATACCATTTCTATTTAATGATGGGCTGTTGCTGTGCATGTCCAACCTGGTGGCAACTCAGGTTGCATGGTGATTTGGTATCCCATGGTCAAGTGCTCAGTTTCCAGTAAGGCCCAATAGCAGGCTGAGAGCTGTTTTTCAAAGGGAGAGTAGTTGTCTGCAGATGACCGCAGAGCCTGGTTCCAAAATCCTAAAGGTCTCTGCTGCTATTCACCTATGGCTTTGTGAGATGTACACTGCATATTGCATTTGTGTATGGATCATTATAATGGATAATTCATTATAAAGAGATGAATGGAAAAATCCCACCCCACTTAGATTGCAATTGGACATACACTTTCTAAAACTCACCTGGAACTAGTTATGGTATAGGTTTAGGCCTGGCTAAAAATGTCTATTGGGCTCATTGTGAAGCAGACATCAAAGTCCCAACCCCAAGATCACAGTTACGATAATTATCAAAATTTATGATTCTAACTTCTACACTTTCAGTGAGTAGTTCTATGAAGCAGAACTACAAGAAAAATCTCCATTTCCACTGAAGTCTGCTTTCTCCTTTTTTGCTTTTTCCTTTTCCTTCTTTGAAAGAACTCTTTATCATAGATGATGTTAGACTGTGCAGGTCTGAGAAACTGACAATGCTTCAAGTGCAGACTGATCAGAAACACTGAGAAAGGTTACTTGTCTACTGGAACGTATCAGTGGAGATCAAGATACCGATAAATGTGTTCATTACAGTGCAGTCTAGATGGTGAACATGAATTTATCTGGTAGATAAATCTGTGTTTGGACAGCCCATTAAAAAAAGCATTAACAATTTTAAATGCATCATGGAGCATTTTATTACCCTTACCTATTGGCTTGTGAACTCAGTATGTAGGGAAGAAAAATATCTGAATTAACATACATTTCCATTTTGCAATGTATGTGTATTGATTTCATTTCAAACCAATTAATAAATATCTTTAAATGTCAACATCAGCAGTATAGAACTAGAATTATATGTCTCTGAGTACAAATTCTGTATATCTTCAACAATTAATAGCAATTTTTTATGGAGTGTAACTTTTTGTTCTTTCTTAATTCATTTTTTGTGAGCTTAAGAACACGTTAATTGGAACTATAAGTTATAGAAAAAAGACCATCACTAAACTTGATAATTATTTTAAAGTATTCATTTAGGATATGTTATAAGAAAATTATAGTTGAATTTCCTGAAAAGCAGATATTTAAAAAGGTTATTGATAAAAGTGACCCAGGTTTTATATTATTTATAGTAATTCTATCAAAATTCAGGCAGACAAGGAGAAAACACTTTAACTCTTCAAAACATCAGAAATTAAATTTGCAAAAATATTACTCAGGTGACAGAAAAACCAAGACGTGAAAGAACAAGAAAGTGGCTGAATCCAGAGGTTAACACAACAAGAAGGGGCAATACGGACAGCAGAAATTCCTACAGAACACAGCAGCCAGATCCCAGCGCAGCCCAGAACCTCCCAGGGATGTCCAGAAATCTCAGGACCACAGGCAGAGGAGGGTGAACTCACAGGACGCTGTGGCCTCTCCTCGACAGACAGCCAGGAGAGAAGGTGAGGGGTGAGTCCCTGGCTTCTGCCTCCCTCTCTCCTTTCAAAGTTCTGCCAGTGCTTTCCACAGAGTGAGCTGGTCACCATTTGAAAGGGGAACTAGAAACATTTGGTGGCCTTGCAAGTGGAGGGAGAGGAGGCCTGATGGCCTTGGCTGCCTCCTTCTGTGGCTATGCTAAATTCGCACTACACTTCTGCAGGGCTACACTTACACAGGTTAGCACCACAGGAATGTTAATACAGCCCATTCTTGAAAATGTGGGTCTTCCCGGCAGGAGGCTGCAGCTGGAGCCTCCCTAGAGGCTTGACCTTCTTCCTAACCAAGTTTTCTTCCAGTTGCTTAAAAGACACATATTGCCATCTCAAGTCACACCCGATCTCTGTGTTTCCTCCTTTTATTCCTTCACAGCCCTGTCCACTAAGCCTCTCTCATGTCTTTGGTAGCTTTCAAAAATGCTTTTATCACCTTCAGTGGAATAGCTGATGCAACTAAGCAGGATGGAGGTTCTGGGTATTAGTCACAGAGAACCAATGATATTTAACATCCTCCCCAAAGTGGGTGTCTTGTGCTACTGTCATTATCCCAGCAGAGTACATCGGGGAGTAAATTGTAGAACAGAGACATTGAGATGGATAACCCTGAGTGTCAGCTGCAGATCTCTTTGGTCCCCTGAGTTTACAAGGTTGTCTCATCCTTCTCTACCAGGGACCTGCATGGCACCTGTACTCGATGATATTCCTGCAAGCTAAAAAAAAAAGTCTCCATTGATTGTGCCTACTCCCTCCCCTTGAAGGCACAAATATAACTACCATAAAATCTCAGCTTAACCTTATTGAGGAGTTGCTGAATTAACAAAAAAGGGAGAGTGAAGAGCAAAGGAGCTGAAAGAACTATCCAGTTCTACAGGAACTGGGAGAGTATTTGAGAAGGCTGGATCAGGGAGGCTGGATGTGAGAATTCATTCATGTGGAAGCTCAGGATTCCTAGCGTCATACCCTGGAAAATACCCTCCAAGTTGGGATGCTGACTGGTAGGGGCCATGTGAGAGCCTGTAGAAACTGAGTGGATGTTAAATCTGGAGCTGCTGGAACAAACAGCAGAGGAAGGAAGACAGGTCTTGAAGGAAGTGGTCATGCTGGAATGGTTCTATGATATAAAGACAGAAGTCTCAGTAGAGAGAAGGGAACACAGTGTGTGCAAGTTACAAAGCTATCAGAGTGTGCCGGTGAGAGGCTACTCTAAGGGCAGAGGTGATGTTCTCTCTCCACGATCTGTGTGCTCTGAATTGCGGTCGTCACTGCTTAGTGTGAATAAAATGTCATTTTTACAGAGTCTCTGTCTGTTAGTTATTTAGGCTGAAAAGGTGGTAGGTTATACCTGTTGCCCTCTTCTTAACTAGTCTTTCCTCCGGAGAAGAAGCTTCTCGAAATACAAGGCTGCAGTTCTTAAAGAGCTGCTGGTGGAAATAGATGTATGTGGCTCTAACAGCGCCTTGAGCAGATTTCCTCTGCAGAGGCAGAACTGAGAGGTGGCCCTGGTATCTGCCCTTCCATGCCCATACTGCAGCCAGCTCAGGACAGCCAGGCTGCAGCAGGTCCATTTCTGCAAACTTTGAATTTCTTGAGCACTTTGGCTCAAAGATTCCACCTTGTTCTGACCAAAACTCTCTTGCAATGTGAGACTCTTTGGAGAATTCTTCCTGCCTTCATTTCCCAGGGGAAGGAGCAGCTGGGTCTGAGGCTGCCCCTGTTCTCCAACTGCCTGCCTTCTCCTTCATAGGTGTTTCCCACAGTAAATACACGTTCGACAGTTGCTTATCAAAGGATCTAAATTGAAACAATATTTGTTGTAGTCAGGGGTTGTGTGGAGAACAATTAGAATTAGGACACAGAATTTATAATATTATTTTTTGATGTTCACTCTGAACACAAGGAATTGCAGGAAATCAATCCACAACACTAAAGACCCAGAATATTCAGCCAAGAGCCTGCATCCCACAGCAATGTCCTGCAGGAGTCCAGTTGAAAACCGAAAGCCCGTGACAGTATCTCTCATGAGTCCAACTGGAGATCTAGAGCCCACAAAAAGGACTCATGCCAGTCTGTTATATGGATCCGCCTTAGGAAGGCCCAAGAGTCAGCAGTGGAAACTAGAAAGTCTATGCCAGTGGAGTGAAGGAGCTGTGCTGGTAGGTGGAGGATTCTACACTGATGCCAAGAAGTCACACTCATTATAAGGACTAGGGCTGTCTTGAAAAGCACCACAACGATCTTCAGCAACACAGAGTTTCCAAACTCCTCCGACCATCAGAACAGTCAAATATGTGCCAGGAAATCAGCATGACGAGTTTGTCCTGGGGATTAAGCGGCACATTTCTCCCACTCCGGAGCCAGGAAGCAATGCTTGATGTAACGACCAGAGCTCCCCCGATGTGAACCACAGCCACTCTCACCAAGGTCCCGAGCTCCTCTGATGACAATGGTTGAACTCACACTGGGGAAGCTAGTCATGACGAGCTCCTCCAGGAGAACCAAAGGCTCAAACAGCAACATGTAGGAGAACCCACAATGCCTTGCTTCTCCTTCTCCATATCTCTATTTATTCCAGATAACTGTCCTCTAGTAGAACATCTATGTTCAGCACCATGCTGATTTCATTCAGCTGGTGTTAAGTTGACCATCAGTTTTTAATCCATAACACTCTTCTTCCTACAATATAGATCATATATTGAAAAAGGGTAAGAGTGGTTTGAATAGACAAATACAGCAATGTTTCTAGAAAAAAATCAAGAAGGTTTTTATTAATTTATTTTGTATTATTACAATTTTTTGGTACCTGGAATCAAACTTAAGATCTCATGCTTTCCAGATAGGTACTGTGCCACTAAGCTATAACCCTGGCCAAGAAAGCTTTTAGAAGTATTTGAAAGCTTAGGGGCTGGGGATTTAGCTCAGCGGCATAAGCGCCTGCCTTGCAAGCAGGCAGTCTTGAGTTCGATCCCTGGTACCGATAAAAACCAAAAAGCCAAAAAAAAAAAAAAAAAAAGAGAAGTATTTGAAAGCTAACATTATTTGTAATTTATATAATTAACTTCTTATTTAGCAATTTTATGGATAGAGTACAATGACTATATATGAATTACCTACATAAACATATAAATTACATATCTAAAACAAAATTTAAACATTGATTTGAATATGATCAATTAATGTCTTATTTCTCAAACTATAACTTTTACTTGTATTCATATTTCAAGCCAATTTTTAAAATAGAAGTTACTTAATTTAGAAGTTACTTAAAATAGAAGTTACTTAATTTTTTTCTTCAGTGTATACATCCCTATGTATACATTCTGTAGTTTTCCTTAATTACAGCAGCTAAAGTAATCGTGATACATTGCTTAAAATACTATAAGACTGTTGTAAAATTATATGGTCAATAATTCAATCTATTTTTGTACTTTGGCTTGAATTTTTAATAAAATATTTACACAGGTGAACATGTAGTACTACAAATTATCCTGAACTACCATGTTCCCTGTTTTAAAATCAGTGCAGTGTGTAGAAATAACACAAATGTCCACCATGAATAGAATTAAGGAATCAAAGAATATCCACATAATGTTGCAACAATAATGAAAAAGAACAGACAACTGCTGCATAAAAATGTTGATGAGTCATAAACATAACTGAAAAAAGGCAGACAAAAGAATGCATAATAATTCTAGTTATGTAAATTCAAACAAGGGAAAGTTAGACTTTGGGTCAGATGTCAGGACTGTTGCCCAGTGTTTGTGGGTATGAGAAAGGATACAGTAATGGGGAAGAGGGGGATGGAGACTCTTGGAGTATTCTGGGTACTCTAATTCTTTGCTTGGGTGGTAACTTCATGAAAGTGAACATTCACTTTGTAAAAATGAAGGTGATGCTGTCATTTGTGTATGGAATACATTTGTTAAAATGTGCAAATAAAGTCTAGGAGTGGTTTGTAAGCTACAAACTGGTATACTATACTGTCTTTGCGCAGTTAAAACCAATGAAAGACTGCTTTACCAGGCACACACGTCCACTTCCCTAGTAAAAAGGAGCACATGAATTTCCCAAATGTTAACCTATTCTATGCAATGTGTAAACTATTTTAGAAGCTTCTAGATGCATCACATTGCTGCTGAGGCAAAGTAAAAACCTTGATCATAACCTGCAAGTCCTGCGTCACCTTGTGCCCCACCAACCTGACCTCCTTAGCACAGGATTTCGGCATGTGCTCCTCTACCTGTCTGCTGTTACACTTTCCCCTCTTCACTTAGCTCTCAGTCAGCGTCTTGACTTCAGTAAGGAAAGCTCTCTTGGGATAAGCCTCCAGAAAGTTCTTGAATTTTGGTGTCTCCTTTCAATGGCCTCATTAAAGGTAAGATTTTTCATATTTTTGTGATTGATTGCTAAAGTCTTGTACCAGTTTATATAACACTATCATTTCAGTGAGAATAGCCATCATTTCTGGAATTCAGTTATTTGTATTACCTTAGCTGTTCTTTCAAATGTGACTCGTGAGCTTGACTCACAAGCAGAAGCAAAAACAGTCCAGAGAATCCCTATGTATACATTCTGCAGTTTTCCTTAATTACAGCAGCTAAAGTAATCATGATAGATTGCTGAAAGCAGGAAATTAATATAAGTACATTATTAACTTAAATGTGATATACAGCTTTTTACTATACGTGTAGATCACTGCCTTTTAATACAGTGTCTAGTGCATAATTGGCAGTAAATATTTTAAATGCACAGAATGTTAGAATACAGAAAAATCATACTATAACCTAAATTTACTCATATAAGGACGTAGTATTGTTTTACAAAAGTACCCTCCCTTCTAAACTTCCCGAGATTTAAGATTTTCCACTACGTCTCTGAAAGTAATGATGTAAATTTATACTGTTTCTTCCTAACCAATGCCAAGTCTCTGATGTCAGAGTTCTAGGAACTTCTCTACAGACAAGGTAACCTACATAATTAACTTTCAACCAAATAAAGCAGTTTCATACTGCCAGAGGTGAGCTGGAAGTATACCCAGAAAAAGTAAGTATTTGAGAGACATCATTGTATAAAAACATATTGTATGTCTGTTTAATTTCATTTGCTTGGAATAGGCAAGAACAGAGCAGACCTGTTCACCATTAGATACTAATATAGGAATGTGGAGAATATTTTCATCTCTCACCATGATCCTGAGATATTTTCTTCTCCACATTCCAATAAGAATTTCCAATGATGCAGAGGCTTACTTTATTTCCCAAGCAAACTTAATTAAATTCTCCAGATTAAAGTGATTGAGATGCTCTGAAACAATACTTTGTGTGCTTTTCTGCCAACAAAATCCTGGACCTAAATTCTCAACTTTAGGTTTTGTGTTTGTCATAGTTTTACTCACCCATCACTACCACTAACCACCTAACTCTTCCTGTACCCTGTTGTACATCTAGGCTTCGTTTAGAACAACCTCAATGACAACAACAGCAATAGCAACACTGAATGTGTACCTACTGCTTTTCTCTTCCATGGCCCACTTGTGCCTAGTTATATCCAAAGACTAATCTATAGGTTGATTTTCCAAGACCTGATTTTGCTAGTCCTCCATCAGGGAGTTAACCCAAGGCTGAAGGGTAAGGTTAAGATCTTGTTTAGTTCTCCTTGAGGAATTTCTATGACTCCCTAAGACTATAGTCTTTTATCAGTCTCATTAAGTTTTCATCTTGGACAATCCTGGAATTAAGAATGAGATAGCTATGCCTGTTTAAAGATGATGTTGGTCTTCTTTGAAGGGAGTGTGTTCCTTGTCTTTCTCCCACAGTGATGAAATTTAAGGTCAAATCTTTCAGACTCTCCATGCCTGTTCCATGCTGCTCTGTAGTATCATAAGTATTAACAAGAAAAAACTGACAGGAAGTGTATTTCTCCTGCAACAAAAAGATGTTATTAATTGTGTTCCATTAAGAAAATAGCAATTTCTCACAAATACTGAATTTAAGTAGCATTTTCAATAGGTAGAGAGAAAAATACATTCCATTCTAAATTCTGTTTAATCACTTTTTTTAAAAATCATCGGTACTGGGGATCGAACTCACGACTGCCTGTTTACAAGGCAGGTGCTTATGCTGCTGAGCTAAATCCCCAGCCCCTGCCTTTTTGTTGTTGTTGTTGTTTAATCACCTTTTTAAATCTCCCAGGATGAATATGTTCATCATTGACTTTTTAAAAGTGACTGAGGAACATACTGGAAAAAAATTACTTCATTTTGATTATCAGAAAAAATATCTTTTAAATTATTAAAATCTTCAAGCAAATGCACCTATAATTATGCATTTGAAAATAAGGCATTGTTTCACAGCCATTAAAATCCCTCTCTCCTGAGGGAAGGGAGCAGAGTTGCTGCTATTCAGGTGAAAAACCACAGTGCCGAGATGGACCCAAAGCTTCCAGAACTGAATGTTCCCAAAGAGGGCTCAGCGTGGTCAATGTGTGTGTGTGTGTGTGTGATTTGAATGGTTTATTCAGATGCTACCCAACTATTGATAGACATTCAATTATTAAATAGTAAAACAATTCAAATTATCTGTGTCACAGAACTACTGAAACAGAGTAATTCAAGCTAAGTCTATTCTTTCTTAGTTAGGACCCAGGAGTTCTCCTAATGTGTGAAATATTCTAAGAATCATGTACTATCTTTACTTTCAACACTTTTTACTGTTTATATTGTGCAAAAATATCTTTTTTGGGGGGGAAGATGCAGTGCCATGAATATGCAGTTTCCTAAAGGCATTTTTGAATAAAGTAAGTTTTTTGATGGATTATACATACTTTTAATTTAGGAAGAAATTCATTATATATGCAACATAACTGAGGACTCCCTTAATAAATAAGAGAGTCTAGGTAGATATTTTACTTCTTCCATCAAATAATATAAAATACAGCAGACAGAAATATTTTTTAATAACAGGTAACATGGTAAGTGAAATGCAAATAAGGGTGAGATATACATGACCCAATTTCAGTTTAGAAAATTGTGTAGTCTTCTCAGTATTGACCATTCATGTATTTTTATCTAAGTGAAAAATACAGAAAGGTTTTTTTTTTCATATCCTAGTTTAGTGGACATATCTGAATTCAACCATTAAAAGGAGTATAAATCTACTAGCTTATTATTTCAGAGAAAACAAGAGAAAACTTGTTTCTCTCTTGAAGCAATGCAACATTTGAAAAATTAATGGAAACTTTATGTATATAAACATTTTGGCAAGAGAGTTATATTTTCATCCTTTTATACGTATCTTTGGGATCTGTTGAATTTTCTGATTTATTATAACCCCTTTCATCATGCTGTCCTTTTCTTACTGTAAACTCTTTTTGAAGAATGAGATATCATGTAAGCTAGAAAATTGAAAAAAATGTACCGGTAGATACTGGGTGATGGAGGTCAGCAGGGGGAACTCTTTGCCCAGCTTCCAGCTCTGCAAGTGGCTGCTGCTTGACGCTTTCCAAAGAAGAGGTCAGGGCCAATTGACACCTGAATATTGAAACTATAAAGTGGTTGGTAATAGCAATATGATTCTATAAAGGAGATATAAATCATTTTACCTCGAAAGCACTTTGACTGAGGAAAAAATAATTTCATATGTTCAAAACCAAAGTATCCACATCTTAGTCAATGCAAATAATACTATGTTGATAGAGATAATGACAGTTATATTAAGGATAGAAGTATCTGTAATTTAAACTGTAAGATGAAGAAGTCATCTTTTAATACAAAATCTTATCACATCAGTTTCAATTGTGTATAAGAAAAAACATAAAGAAGTGTTGTCCTCATTTTTTCTCCACAGGATATTTTATTGAATCATGATCTGAAGAACCAGTTAATAGTTAATAACATTTTCACATAAGCTAATTTAGAATGCTATTTAAAATGGTATGGGTAAAAACAGAAATGAATTGGGAAGTGTAAGAATACACAATGACAAAAGATAATCAAAGACAAAGAAATTGTGACATGTTAAATAGATAAATGAATGTATGGAAATGCATATTAATCTGAGATTAAAAGCCTGACAAAAATGCTACACAGAACCCATATATCATTGCCATTTTACTACATGAGAAGATAGACAAATTTGCAACCTGTAGGATGTGACTTAATCAATTTTGAGTTGCTATAGGTTAGCCAAGGTGATGTCAGTTAATGGGTTTATAATGTTGAAATCTCTCATGAAATAGCAGTCACATACTTTTATATCTAGATTTTAGCTTTAACACAGTTTAGTTGAATGATCTTGGAGAAAACATTGTGTATCCTTGTTACTCTACTATTTAAATATAAAATAGTAATAATGTTACCTACTTCAAATACTTAAAATTTTGATACAATGATGGTTAAAAATACTCATCATTTATATTTCTATATTTAATATATTTTTATATTAAATATAGAAATATGCACAAAAATTATTAGGGTCTGAGACTCAAAAATATGTGACTGCATTGCAATATTTGTCTTGAAGCTGGCTTTAAAGAGAAAAGATTTCTCTTAAAATTGAAACAAGCGAAGTAGGAGTGTTAGATGCGCTTGTGATTTAACACTGTTGGCTGACTCATATTTCTCTGTGGGTTATTTTGTTGCACGTGTGTATTTTCTCTGATTCCCCAAGGCTCCTGGACAGTGAGAGGCCTACAGTGGTGCCCACAGTTGCCATTGTAGGAGCAAGGTAAGAGAGGGGTTTGATGCACATTGATTGTCAGGAAAATTAGAGATACCAGGGTCAGGGTAACGAAAATGGCAACTGTGTATTGACATAACACAAAGGTATTTCAGTGATGAGATGTATTTAGAAATTATTACCATATGCTCATGATCACACCGACCACAACAAAGGAAAATGCCCGGGAAAACGCAGCACTAGGAAAGATGGATTCGTAGATACTGTTGCCAAATCTGCCACGTAAGAGTGAGTAGAGCAGAATGGACATGCTGCAGAATGGGGACAGCAATAGTGAGAGGACCAGGAATTCAGGTAAGCACAGGGTCAAGGGAGACCCCACCACTGCATAGGGACACCTGAGCCTGAAGTTACTGTGATACTGAGGCAGGGTGTCCCATAATTTAATGTAAATGTCTCTCCTACATTATTGCTTAGAGTCCTTCCTGGTACCCCTACTCATGGACCAAAGTCTGTCTCAGAGGCTTCACAGCTATTTGGGTCAGGTCTCCACAAACTATTAAGGGCAATATCTGTAGATAATGTATTACTGTGATGTTCAGCACACCTACAAAATATCTGCACAGCAGCACCGAGATTATCTTTTGATCAAATTATAGGATGCCATAGTCTAGAAGCTGACACATAAATGACCACTGCTTCTGACCTCTCTCTCTCTCTCCCAGAACTGTGTGTTTGTTTGCTTGAGCCCCTTTCTTCTGCTTACTTAAGACAAAAATTTTATTGGTGAATTAAACATTTAGTACATCAACTGTCACACAGGTAAATACACGTGAAACTTCATTGAGTTTATACAGGAGGTTGGTATACTCAATTCAACAGTTTAAAAATGCATCTATGACCACTAAGAATGTTGTTATAGTTTTTCAACAAACACCTATATGACACTGAAAATGTAAACCACAGAATTTCTTTTCAAATGTCACAAAAAATCACAAGTTACTTAGCATAATTATTTTAACCCCTACAGATTGAGAAAATCTAAATGAATAATCAGTAGGAAAACACCATAAAATTAATCACTTCTGTTAATCCTAAGCCCCCAGAACTGAATGGAAAGAGCAGAGTATTTCTATTTCAAATTGAATGCTGTTTGTGATGAATGTATCACATGGTTTGTGCAATAATATAATATACAGAATAGCATGATATTCTGTATGATTTATAATAATAAAATTCCAATTTACAATACCTGTAATATTCACTAACACATAGAGAACACAGCATTGTGGTTAAGTTATCCACGATTCCTCTGATATGTTACGGCAGGGACACTTAACTGGTTATTAAATTCTGTAACAGTTCTTGCTATCAGGTACAATATTGTGAAAAACAAAATCAAAAGGGAATCCAAAGCATGAGATTACAGTGCTGCAGGCACCTCAACATTCCATCATAAATGTTAACTGCTCAGCCATTGGCAATGAAATGGATTTACAGGTTACTTTCTCAGTGTTTATTTTGTTTTCCAAAAATTTTGATCTCTGGCATCAGCAAAAAAAATGTACCTTGAGGCTCTGCTGTTATTCCACACTTGTACACAAAGGCTATTATAATCATTTGGCCTTTGGTTCCCAGCTGTATAACGCAGCTCACCTTTATGGCTGCAGGACGGCACTGCAAGTCTCAAGGAGCCTGATACCATAGTAAGTGATTAAGTGGAAAGCAAGTAATAGCTGCTGGTGTCCATTTTGTAGGGCATTTGACAGAATGGAGAAATACTGAACGTAATCGACAAAAAAAAACAAGCTTCACCAACCAATTTTCAGCATAATGTGCTGTCATAAGTACATTTCTACCTTCCAGATTCTCCAGAAAAGAATTTCAACACATCACACACACAAGGGCCTGCAGCATCTTGCTGTGTTTTGAGGGAATCGACACTTACATGAGTCAGTGACAATAAAGTTGTGTGTTGATTGCATCAGAGATTTTAAAATGCAAAGCAATGAAATGGCTTTCTGTGTTTAAGAAAAGCCAGATCCTAGTCTATAACTCAGAGGGAGAAAAGAGTTATCTATCTGATTTCAGGCACTGTTGAGTACTGTGACAAATTTTAAGACGTGTCTTTGCACACTGATTATGAAAAATATATTTATAAAAGCATCTTCTCCAAGATTTATGGGACAGATAAATCAAAGCAATAGTTAATAGATTTTCAGGGGAAAAGCACTGCAATAAACAATTTTTTTATTCCAGGGTTATGATAATAATTATCATACTCTCTGGCATGTTCTGAATTTCTTATAATAATTGCATTTAAGCAAAACAAGAAATCCAAAGTAACATAAGGAAATGAAAAACATGTAACTGCCAACTTTAAAATGGAAGAATTTCAAATTTTATCTATGTGTAATTTATGCATCATTTATCGTATATGAAAAGATAAATATCAGTAAAGACATGTTAGAAAAAAAGCAGTGTATGCTGCTATGATATTTTAATACCAAACCTGATAAGGACTGAAATTTGCCTTATTTGATTTGTTCTGGTACTTTTAAAATTTGTAAAGTCAGTAAAGACTTTTATCTTACAAGATGTGCCTCACAACACAAGTTCATTTCTTGGTGGTAGCTGTACTCTTCAAGGAGTGAATTATATTTTTTTCTTTGTTTGCAGGGTCTATACAATACAAAAGTATAGTTCACAGAACAAAGAAAAATGTAACTGAATTATTGTAGCTTCTGAGAAACCCAAGGAAATTTCTTATTTTCTTTACGACCCTCAAGAAGAAACTCTAAGGTTGTTCACTAGGGAAAGGTCAAATTATGAGATTGTTTCTCAGGGTGAAAAGTTGTTACCAGCACACAACTTAGAAATGCACCATCAGCGGCACAGGCAGACCAGAGCTCCCGAAGCTGTGTGTTTAGAGCCAGGTCTGTGTGCTGACCCACACGATCTATGCACTTCAATTCTTCAGGGCACCAGAGTCAGAAACTGCTTACCAGAAGCCACCAGACACCAACTACTTTGTTCTGGATCAAGAAATAGATTACCTTCTCATTTGAGAAGGTATTACAGAGTTGGATATGACATTTTATATCAAGTATGATTTTAATACTGTGCACCAGCTGATAAAGCATTTGCTAAGATAATGTCTTTTTATCTGTAATACTCCACCAAAGTCTTTAATGTACATTTAGTCTTTGATGATGTCTACCACTGTGCTGGCTGTGTGGATGCTAAAAAATGACATTGCTACAGAAATAATGATATTGCTTTTACAAATTAAATCCACAAAAGCATGCGTGGAATAATTATAGAAGATTAGAGAATTGTTTTAAAATACTTTTATGTTTTTAGAAATTATATCAACAGAAACTAGTTGCTTAGAGCATGGTTTTAGTAAAAGATAAGACATGTAGAGAGAGGCAGAGAGTCTCTAAAATGAGAAAAATCTTAAAGCCTATCAACAAAAAAGACTACAAAAGATGAAATTGAAAAGATATTGATAAATATGTTGAGCAAAACATTATTACCCATCTTTTAACATATGTTCATATATATATATATATATATATATATATATATATTACATATATACATATATACATATATATGAGATAACTGTGTGAGTGTGTTACCAATATTAAAGAAAAGGTTTTTGAGTCACATAAAACTAAGAAGACAATCCAATTTCAGAAGAGAGAAGAGGTTTGTGGATGGGCACAAGTATCACGTTATAGGCACAGGACAGAGATATGGAATCGAGAGGAGACATACACGAAGACCCAGAAGAGGCTCTTGAGTGTTTATCAAGGCTGAAAGAAGCAGCAGGGTGTCTTTTCACATTGCTTGACATTCTGATACACAGCTGCCCTCATCATAGCTAGAGGGTATTTAGATAAATTTTTGTGCGCTGGGGATCAAACCTAGGCCTCGTGTATGCTAAACACTTGCTCTACCCCCGAGTTTTATTTCAACTCTGATAATAAGATAGAATAAAACTAGGTGGAGTAACGTTTAATTAAAATTTATCTCAAAATTCCAAGACTGTTCCCATATCTAGAACTACATTAGAAGAAATGCAAGATTTGTTATCTGGATACTCTCCTCATAATCAAACTTCATCACTGCTAGCAGCATAAAGTATTTCCAAACAAGTCAAGTTAGGAAAAACTTTTATTTCTCAAATATGAAGTCAGATATGAGCTTTCAACTGAATAGAGTATAACCAGTCTGCCTAAATATTTTTCAGGATGTAGGAAACTCAGATCCAAATCTTGTCCATTAACTATAGCAAGTTACAACAGTAATAGCACAAGAAAAAGTGTAAGACTTGTTTGATTTAAACATTGAACTGCAGAGAAACCTTGAGGAAACAATAAACTTGAGCCATTCTCCTGTGGAAGAATTGCAACTGTGGAACAAGTTTGCTGAAGCATTATGACTTTCCTATTTAATATCCTCGACATCATTAACAAAGAGCATGAGCTAAATCAAAATATGCCTACAAAAATAAATTGTTTGAAAATACGTATCAGTAAAGTGGTATGAGAGGAATCATCAATATGCATAAGATAACCAGTAGTTCCTGCCTGTAATGATAATGGTAATGATATCGGTTTGGCAATGATGAGCAGTTACTTAATCCTACTGCAAATCACACTGGTGTCATCTCACTTTTCATTTGTCCTTTATTTTAATCTCCAGCCCCAATAACCTCATTCACTCCCTCTGTGCTATGGCAACATTTTTTCTATATCCCAGTGACTAAAATAATACGCAAAATAAAACATATCAGCATGAGATTTTTGTTAACAGCATACATAGACTAACACAAATAATTAGCACATAATGTGTTGTTGGAATTTTAAAGCAGTATCTCCATTTAATGTATTGCACTGTGGGCTACAGATCCCAGGTCAGCAGCAAGTGGTAATATTTCACTTTCCAAATATAAGCTTAGTTCTTATCTTCTGAATGTAGTAATACAGTATCGTCATTTTAACTTTCTGTAAACTAAACACGAATTGCTCTTACGAACTTCTTTTTATTACTAAAAAATGCTTCCATAAGCCCTCTGGACACAATTACACAAAGTCTACTTATTATAGTAAGTTCAGCAAAAGCCTGCCTGAAGCTCTTGGTCTCTGTGTCACACATGTGAAAAGACATTTTATTTGTATTCACATTTTCAGTTAAGGACTGGAGCTTGTACTTTCCCAAATGTCTCGAGTGTGACATAAATGTCAAGTGTAATTTCTAAGTCATCAGAATGCCTTTCTCTGTTACTTCTTTTTTTTCATACTGCATTCATCCCAGTCATTATTCATCTTTTTCTACAATTAGAACCAAAATTGTTGGCTGTGTGAAAATGGCCCCATAACATTATCCAGTGTAAGCACAGAAACACATTTGATGAAATGACCTCGAAAGAATGCCTGTCACTTCAAGAAATGAATAAAAAAGAAACCATAGCTTAGTAGTCTTAATTCTTACCAAGATACCCTGGGATGCTAATCATCTCAGGTATTTAATGTTTTAATATTTAATATTACTCTGGGGGAGAATTAATCCCACTGAAAAGATAATCTACTGGACTTCTATGACACTATAACCCATACTATTTTAGATCTTCCGATATAGAGAACTATAGTGGAAAAAATATAAAAATTATTTTTATATTTAAGATAATAAGATTTTCAGGACTGTGATTCCTTTGATATGGGAAATAAGCAGGTGATCCCTCTGATCAACTCAATTTGTGCTTAAAGACACTGTAAGACCATGAAAGTCTCAGTAACTTTCAGTTAAATTAAATCAAATTATATTAGGCTAAATTCCTACCCCAAAACTTAGCCTTCTACTAAGGAAACAATATAACCAGGAATTGAACATCTTAAGATTCACAACATTCAATGGTATTTTTTTTTTCAAAAATATCTAGAGATTGGGGATGTAGCCTAGTCATAGATCTCTTGCCTAGCATATGGGAGACACTGGGCTCTCTCCTCAGTAAAAACAGGACAAAATGACCTAGACATGAGGTGTAAAATATGACCCGTAAGTATGGAGTATATAGAGATACAGGGTGAGAAAAATGATATAAGTTACTGACAAGGACTTTAAAACAGTTATCTATATGCTTAAGGAGCAAAATAAGAGCATAAATATAATGGAGAGAAACATAGAAGTGGTAAAAATAAAAGAAAGGCCAAAAATATAATATTTGAATTTTTAAAAATTGCTACATGGATATAACAACAGATTAGATTATCAAGACAAAAGTTTACTGGAAGACATAGCAATAAAAAGTATCCAAGCTAAAAACAAAACAAAAAAGAAAATAAAAATGTTGATCAAAAAATCAGAGCAGGGCCTCCTTGGTCTGTGGGAGGCATCAAGTGGGCAGGAAAGAAGGATAGAGGAAGACAAAACGCTTGAGAGAATATTAGCTAAAAATGTTCCAAACTTCATGTCAAACATAAACCACAGAATCAAGAAACTCAACAAACTTCAAGCAATATAAACAGATTATGGTACTAAGTCTAATTGTAATGAGACTCTCAGGAGCATTGATAAAGAGATGGGACAGTATTCAGAGTGAAATTAAAAATTAAAATGACCTATGACTTAGATAAAAATACATGCCGTGAGAAACTAGAATAGCACATTTGTAATTCACCATTTAGGAAGGAAGTTGTTTCCCCAGAACTTTATAATTAAAAAGTGTCCCTTAAGAACTAAAAGTGTACCTGAGGTGATGGAGATGTTAATGTGTTTCACTAATGATAGTTAATTATATCCACACATACATGTACATGTATGTTTGTTTCATAACTTTATGACTTTACATTAACTATATGAATTAAAATGTATTACACTGAAATACCTTTAAAATAATAAGAAATTAAAAAGACATTTTCAAAGCTGAGAGAATTAGTTTTGAGCAGATTTTTATTTCAGGAAAAAGAGTGCGTGATGGTCCCTTTTATGTGAGGAAACCTCAAGTATAAATAATGTAAAGACCAAAATAAAAGATAGATGATAGGAGCCAGGGAGCCAGACATTATGGAGGATGGAAGGAGATGTGGAGATGGAGGGACAGAGGAGTAAAATGCTCAAGATGTGATGTGTGTAAACAGCTATTCCCCATGATGATTTATTATGTAACACAAACACATACTAATGTAAAGGGAGAAAAAACACAGTGCTTAAATTTATTACATCAAAGGAAAAGTCATTAGATCAAAGGAAATTAATAGCAACTAGAATTCATTTCTACACTAAGTAAGCACAAAAATTGGTAAATATTATCCTTCAGTGTAACTGGAGAGCCCAAGGAAACTAACAGATAAAAGGTAAAGGGAGCTAGATAGAATTAAAGAAAATGTTGCAGGACTACACAGGAAGCTGAAATTCACAGGCAGAGTTACGATGAGCTCTCGTTAAGCTTGACTATGTTTAAGTGGAATAAAAGTCATGTGGAATAAATATGTAAATGTATGTAAACTCTAAATATGAGTTTTCAAGGCCCTGACCTGATCACTGTAGTAAAACACAATTTCCAAAGACATTAACTAAACAAACAAGTCTCAGTACCTTGAGGAGCTGCATCTATGAGTGGGGGAAGCACAGGAGATAATACGCTATAGTGTGATTTAGGATAGCCATGCTTACGTAGCTACGTAAGCATGCAGCAGTTTCTCATATATTTTTAGGGGTAATTGACTCCAGTGAGACACATTATTCTTAGTTTTTCCACATAAAAGCATTTGAAGAAATTCCATGCAATCAACTCATTGTTCAAGAGACATAATTAATTAGTTATCAATAAAATTCATCCCAGAGGGGAAAATTACTTGAGAGTATTCTGTCAAGGGAAACTGAAACAGGAAAATAGAAGGTGGTAAATGGTGCTTTCTGACATCTGTTTTACTTAAAGAGCATTTCCATTTCCATTCTGTAGATTCTGGATTGCATATTCAATACGGATCATACAGAGCTAGAGTGAATTTAAATACAGCCTGTTTTCCAACATCCAAACCCAATTTTCTTGTCCCATACTTCTGTAGAGGGAAATATGAATTCTTTTTTTTTTTTTTTTTTTTTTTTTTTGTCTTTTTCCTTTTTATCGGTACCGGGGATCGAACTCACGACTGCCTGCTTTCAAGGCAGGCACTTATGCCGCTGAGCTAAACCCCCAGCCCCGGAAATATGAATTCTAAAATTGGAAGGATTCATCTAGTTAGGCCAATTAATTTACAATTAAGAAAAAGAGCTTCCCCCTTAGAAATGTCATATATGCAAGATCTTACAAAAAATTCTTCTACATAAAACAGCTGAGAATAAGTAGCTCAAATAACAGATTTATGGCTTTTTCTTTTTAATCAGATGCCCTTTTTAAAAAAGGAAATATTCTAGCTCATGAATTTGTATGGACTTTCTTCCTCAAGTGAAATGCAAGCTTTTAATAATATTCAGTATTCTTCCGCTGTTCTCTCTGAAAAACATGAAAATTTTTGTTATAAAGGGGAAAAATATGCCTCTCTTTTTAAAGAAAATCGGTCCAAATTGTTATACCTTCATAAAATGAGTTGTTCTCAGATGATATAACCTATTCCATAATTCCATAACGCCCTCTTTGTGCTAATTAAGCCATGGTCTCAAGTTTTAAACCTCTCCCTGCTTGCCTTCTCTGGTTGGATCAGGTTTGTTTGTACAGATCACATTTTAACTTTCCTATTAGATTCTCCCTGTAGGAGTTGCTAGAGGGAAATGCAGTGCTGGGGAGGAAAGAAGCCCCATCTTATTTGTTACCTTCTTGATTCTTGTTCTTGTCAGCATCACCCCGTCAGTACCTCCTTAGACTGCAACAGTCGTTCCTGTTGGCAGCTTTTCCTGACATGCGTAGAGCTCCAGGCTTATTAAGCTGTCTTCAGGGACTTCTGCCATCCACACTTCCTCCCAAGACATCTGAGTCCCTGCACCCAGGATTCCGCCTCTAAGCTTTTAGATGCTAAAAATTCCTGCCTACTTCTTTCTTTTTCTTCTGTCTCAGGGTTTGCTCCTGCTTTCTATTGTCTTCATAATTCCTTTTTACCATTCTTTTAAGTTTTTGAATTCTTATATTTTATTTTGAAGGCTTTTAAGATTTTAAATAACTGTTTTCCATCATTGGAAGAAATGGCTGGTTATTTTGTTTGTTTTCTTTTTCTTGACTAGACCCCAGCTCATATATTTTCTATCACTGCTGCTTAATTCTGAGAAAACATAAAATTGAATATTTCCTAGAACCACAGCTTCTTCAATAAGACATGGCTGAAGCCACACTTAAAGCACCAGTATTTTATCTCTGGGCTCTGGTGTTGTCATGCTCACAGTTGTGAACAGAAATCACATCTCTGCCAATCAAAGCGAGCGAAGTTGCTCAGTAAGGATGAAAAGAAGCCAGTCATCCTTGTTGCCCTGCAGGTCCCTCTGAGGACCTCCCCTTCCATCTCAGCTCAGCACGTGGTCATCAGGGACACAGTGGTGCTCTGAATGTTGTTTTACCTGTTACCTATGTTGCTGAAGGCCTTGGCAAGCCTGATACCTTAACATTAACCCACAGAACACAATTCTCTCATTGTAAAATTGTCATTTCAGTTCACAAGAAGGTGAAATAACTTGTTGAAAGACACACAGCCAGCAAATAACACTGCCAAAAGTCTACCTGTCTTTTATAGTCTATTTTCACTGTTTTTTCACATGCAAACATAAATATATGATTATAAGTATACTATTTTTATATAAATGTAAACTTAACTGAAATCTGATCCCAGGTAAAATTAATTGCTCCCATTTAATAGAACCAAATGTTATCACAAGTTGGGTATACACAAGAGAGAAATCAACGACCCCCCTATATAGTAATGTCTGCCCTTTCTAAACTCGAGTTGAATTTCAATTTCCTATTGTAATCGTGTTAAAAACTGAGACCTTTAAGAAGTGGTAGTTCATGAGGGCGCCACCCTATTGACTGGTTCACTCTTTTTTGTTCTTTATCTTTGCCCTCTTGCCTTCTGCCTTGTAATATTATGGCAAGAAGGCCTTGCCAGATGCTGGGACCTTAACTCTGAACATGCCAAGCTCCAGAAATGTGAGACAATTATCACAGTCTTATAACTTGTGCAGTCACAGATAATCAGTACAAAAAAGGGTTGAGAAAGCCCCTTAGCATCTATATGGAAATCTCCACGAGGCTCTGAGACTCACTGGCATTTTGTGTCTTGTACTCATATGCTGGACTTATACCCCCAGGGTACAAGTCAACTTCAAATATTTTCATCAGTGAGAATATTATCAAGTCAGCTTGAAATAACGGAAAGTAGAATAAAGGTCTCTTCATTTAGAGGCTTTTCCTAAAACAATTACATTTTCTACCTACATGAAGAACTTTTTCAGAAGACAACAAAATACCAAAAAAAGAGGCTGCACAAAGGAATCTTTATTCTGGGCCCTCATATGCTAGATAAATATTAGTATTTATTGTTCAGTGGTAGCTAGGAGAAGTACATTGATATTTTCAATGCATTTGGAAAATATCACCTCGAAAGCACTTATTTCAGATATTCATGACTCCTTGCTATTCCTTTCTCTTGGGTAAATGATGGGGTGTGCAAACCTGGCATTTTCCGGTTCACAGGATTATACATTGTAAATAAATTCTATAGCTGATTAGACTCTATGTGTTAAGAACGATGCTAGTAGAGAACTAACTGTGGCTAGGACAGCCATGACTGTATTCTTCATACAGCGTACACTCTAGCAGGGAACTGTAATTGAATTCACTCTTTATAAATAGGAACAGCACATAAATCCCCAGGCAGAGAGAGCATTTGCTGGTAGAGCCCCTCTGACACTGAAGGCCTGGGAACTCCAAGAGAGTCACTGGTACGAGAGTCTGTGTAGAAAGATGAAGAAACTCAAGTAATGTCCACAGATGATGGCAACAGCAAAGATTGCTTGCCCTAAGGGATGAAAGCTTTTCAAACGCAGGCAGATTTCCCTTCTTTTACCTCCTTCCATCCAGGCCACAGTGGTGCCAGGTCCGCGGTAAGGGCTCCTCCTTTGTTGGCCCATCTGGATACCTAGCACCTCTGGAAACACCCTGCAGACATCCTAGAGCTACAGTGCTAGTGTACCAGGTGTTTCTTAATACAGTTGAATTGATACTCATAGTTAATCCTCACATGCATCGGATTTTATTTTGCTTTTTCAGCTTAATCTGTCCTGCCTCTGTAAATCTAAAGATTGTCTTTTCCTCCCGTGTCTATTTATACCTCTTTTAGGGCTAACCCTTTCTCTCCCCTATCTTTCTTCATGATGTCTCTGATTAGGTCTTATTTTGTAGCTCATCAACCACAGAAAGAGAGAGTCTTTGCTGGCAACCAGGAGCAGAATTTCCATGGAGATCTTTGGGGAGGAGATTCTTCTAATTGGTTGGAGATAAGACAAGTCTTTATTAATAGTTAAGCTGACTGAACTGTATACAATATTATGCTATTTGACTCCAACATTCTGTGATAAAGTCAGATATTATTCTTACTGTATCTATCTCCCTGGCAAAGAAGCTCATGAGGCTCAAAATGGTGATAGGAATGGAAATTTACCTGAAAATTCCAAACTCCAGCAGTGAGCAGCATTGTTTGTTAAATGTAGATGAGGACTTGGAAAACACTAAGGAGCCAGTGAGAGGACCAGAGAGGTAAAAAAGAACATTTTAGAGGATGGAACCCAAAGCACAGGGAGAGCAATTTCAACACAGATAGTTGAATGATGCTACAGAATGAGTGAAGAAGAAAATTGAAGTAAGACCAATGGATTTTAAATATTTAGGTAAGGAAGGGAAGTTACACTGCTGTAAAAGTACAATGCTGTATTGGAATTGACTTTAGTATAGCTGAAGAATAACAGCAAGGAAAGAAATAGGAATATTTTTCAAAAGAGTAGCAGCAATGAGGAATAAGAAATGCTTTTGTTTTGCTATGGTAGCAGAGATAAATTTTATAATCTATGAGTGATAAAAACAAGCATGTGCTGAAAACAATTGAGAAATAAAATGAAAACGTACTCAAAATAATTTAGAAATAGAAACTTCCTTAGGAAAGTATGTATATATATATATTCAAACTAGTTTTACTGTGCGTAATTCAATAGAAAACTGTCGACAAGCTTGTCAAAAATCCATCTTGTTTACTTGATACTTTATGTGCTCTGTAACTAACCACTTACTAAAGAGCAGAGTCAACGTCTTCTATGCTCCAAAGTCTAAATAGCAGTGACCGTGTCTCCATCTATTATCAGTTCCTGATTGGAGCAGAACAAATAGCAGCTAAAGGTTATCAAGGACAAATTCTTTACCTTTACTAAGCTGTCTCCAGCTTAGCAATTTGAGCCACTGCGGTCAATAAGCTGTCTTCTCCTAAAATGCCCAGCAGTATTTTTGGTGTCAGTGCAGAGCAATTTTCTTAAGATTTTTAGGTTCCCAGAGTCTAACTAGACCTTTTACTCCTTTTTAAAGTCTCTGACAGGTGCTGAGTGTTCTTAATTAGTTTGAACCTTTGGAAAAAATAAAAGTACAACGAAACAAGTTGATAGCAGCATTTAACAGTCTTTTTCTCTTCCCTTGTCTCTGTCTTTGGCTTTAATAGAAATATAGTTTTACTTCCTGCTGAATTTTGATAAATGTGTTTTCTTTGCATGTCCAGTGAGATAGTGCCTTATTGGAAGCATTTTATTCTGGAATAATTTTGAAAGACAGCTCAAAGTTCAAATGTGAACTTTGAAGGAAAGAAGAATTAGATTATAGACATGACTGTTGTATTTTCGTGCTTGTATCATTTTGGCAGTTTTTAAATTAACCAACTGCAGGTAATCGCTTACCTTGGGTGGAATGAAAAGATAATGAACCAGAGGAAAGAGCAGCCATCACTTCTGAAGCTCACAAACTACTTTTCTGAGTTCGGGAAAGAGACCTTAACTTCCGGTGCAGTCCCTTAATTTGTCTAAACTGATATATAGTGTAGGAAATTAGTGATTTCTTGCTTCTATGAAGCCCAGAATTACACTTTTTCAACAAAATCTCTCACAGATCACTAGTCAGATATTAATCAGTAGTGAAGTCCTTTTTGAAAGAGGGAAAAGGAATTCTAAATCTTGCTTGATTACCTTTATTTTGTAGTTCTACAGTTTTTTATCAGTCCATGTTTGTGATACATAGTGTTTATATTCCTCGTGTGGACTTGATACGTGTTTATTTTTTATGGTGTGGAAACAAGATAGCAAAGTGAAAGATGATTCATCTCAAAGGAAAATCACCATCACCCAAAGATGGGGCAAAGATGGATCAAGGGACTTTGTGTCCTATTTTGGGAGAGTCTCTGAATGCTTTTGGTGGCTTATCAAGGATGGCTGATAAAGATCAATATGACATTAAAATAACTTCAAGAAAAAAGAAAGAAGGGGGAGGAGATTTAGCTCAGCGGCAGAAGCACCTGCCTCATAAGTGCTAGGTCTTAAGTTCGATCCAGGTACTTTTGTAAAGGAAGGAAGAAAGAACAAAGAAGGAAAGAGAGAGGGAGAGAGAGAGACAGAAAAAGAGAGAGAGAGAGAGAGAGAGAGAGAGAGAGAGAGAGAGAGAGAGAGAGAGAGAGAGATCTCTCGATCACTGACCTGGGAGGATAGCTTGAAAGAAAAATTTTATCTTTCAAATTTTACTAGCAATTTGCTAACAGTATTAAACTTTGATTGAGTTGTTTCAGGAGTTTGGGTAGAAGAGAAACACATAGTTTGAGTTTCTTTTCTTTAGTGAGTGTTATGTTGAGTGGAATAGCAATTGCCATTATTGTAAAGGCTAAAAATTTAAGGAAGATTCATTTGGATAAATATTCTTTGCCCCTTTAGAAGCACAAAAAAGCATCTTGACTGGTGTGAGGCATATGTTATCCTCTGAAAGTGCAGAAGCAGTGTATCACAAACCCAGGGGTAGTTGAAAGTATGTCTCTAGGCAGGATGAAAACATCATTCTGCTGGCAGCCACATTCCTCCCCAAAGCTTCTCTTGGACTCTGATATAGATGGCCTTTCCTGTAAAAAAGGGAAACAACTAACCTGGTAGTATAGTTCAGATCTGGAAGTCCCCTCACCAAAGCCTGTCCTGGGAGACAGGGTTTGTGGAAGGTAGCTGGATTATGGAGGTGCTAGAAGTGGCTTGACATTGGGCTGTAGGGCTGGTCACCAGAGGTGGGCCGTCACTGAGGGCATAACCTGGAGGGCTGTACCTCCCATTCTGGCTCCTCCACTCTCTGCATCCTGCTTGCTGGGATGTGGGCAGCTATCTTCCTAGTGCTCTTCGCCGTGCTCTTCTCCATGCCCTTTCTCCCTCGAGCCAGCTGCCTATGGACTCTGAAGCCAAGAGTCAAAATATATCTTTCCTCCTTTAAACTGCTGGTGGAAGGTATCGTATCTCAGTGAGGAGGGAGTGACTAGGACATAGGGAAAAGAGTCATAAGTTTGTCACTGATCACTCTGAAAGGGAAATGTTCTGATTTAACATTTGGAGGAAGCATGCTTGTATTCTGATGAAAGCAACCTTTTCCAAACTATTAACGGAGGCATCTCTATACTTTTGTCAGATATTTTCCAAAACACTCTGTCTAAAGTATGTATTTTGTTTTTTTACTATTCTGACTTTTGTTTGCCAGGTTTTCGTTCAAAGAACATATCAGATTTTAAGTATATATTTTCAGTGTGCATTCCATATATTCATTCACTACTGACTCTGGTTCACAGTACTGCTCCAGTTTTTGAGTGAATGAATCAATTAGTAAACAGTGACAAGAGTGCCCATGAAGAACTACAGAGCTGTAGAAACTGTAGAGGAGACCGAAGAAAACAGGAGTCAGTGGGCAGATGGACCTGCCAGGCGAGATCAAAGGCTAATATGTTCACTCCTTTCCCTGCTTTCAAATTGGATACTTTGTTTAATTTAAGCTTTCTTTTCGAAGAGGAATTTTTCCGTGTAATTTATTTCACAGACCTAAAAATTCATGTCTTGTGGGTTAACTTTCTCTTTTGCTGACCCACAAATTTGAGACACAAGGAATGGTTAGAATTAAGGAATTTTTTAAAAACTTTCATGAATTAAGCTAGATGATTCCTACTGTCACACTGCAGTTAGGATTGTTTGTACTTAGCAGTACAAACACTGGCTTTCATAATTTCTGGCCATTTTATAAAAGTAAATACAAAGAACTGTCAGAACATGACATAAAGGAAATGTATGTAAATATGCTTATGTGATTTTTCTATACAGACTTATTAAAGATATAATAGAAATTTGCAAATGAATTTTAATTATAGTTTACTTTTCAGGAAAGTTTTTATTATAGTAGTATTAAGGAATTTTCAAATTCCCAAGTAATTGATGCACATCCTTCATAAGTTTTAATGATTTACCGTATAATTTCACAATTCAAATTCATTAAAATAACCTTCAGGAGTTCTTCATAAGCAGAGTATATCTATGAATAGGAGAAAATAGGAGTTATTTTTTTCAAAGTTCAACCCCATTTCCAGCTATCTCTTGATTTGCCTCAAACGTGTTCTTTCTAGTTGCTTTTGCAACTTCTGTGCTTCATAGTAAATGTCTACAGCAACTTAGAAAATTTTCGTGTTGGAAAAATATTCAATAGAGAAAGAGAAGTTTAGAGGACAAAAACTGAATCTGACAGGATGCCCTGTAGCCTCCAGTATAACTGCTTTAAAAACTAGGGAATGGAAAACTGGTAAAGTGTTACACTCTCATAGATCTTGCAGGGATTAGAAGTTATCATTTTTCGGGCTGGTGAGGGCAGCGTGTCTCAGCATGGCCTGCTGCTGTGTGGTGATATATTTGGCTGTGGAGATCAAGCTGAGATAGTATAATACTCATGCCTGCTTAGGATTTTCCCTAAAGACAGACACAATACTACAATAATTGTGATGAATTGTGTGGCACTCCTTCAAACAACTAGGCTCCCCTTGATTCTGCAATGGTTTAAAGCAGGTTGCCCATGCTGGGCTTTTTGTTTTGACTTTTCTTTTTTTCTCTTTTAGTTTTTCAATTATAT
The DNA here is from genome assembly GCF_034190915.1 of Cavia porcellus. Classification (NCBI taxonomy): domain Eukaryota; kingdom Metazoa; phylum Chordata; class Mammalia; order Rodentia; family Caviidae; genus Cavia; species Cavia porcellus. The sequence continues at coordinate 5,312,800 of NW_026947493.1, forward strand.
TTTCCAAAGAAAATGCTAAGACTAAAATCACTTTGTAAAAGGCAATAATGTAAGCCTTTGATTTCATGACCTTTGAAATTTTATGCCAAAACTTACCTGAGATTTAATTTATGGCTCCATTAAAGCAAAAGGCATTTTATTTTCCTATTTTAGTGGAAGTTTGACTTCAAGTTATGTCTGTTTCTAACTGAGATGTAAAATGTTTGACACTTACAGGTCATTGTTGACTACTGAAATGTTGAATTCTTTCTGTATGCCAGATAACAGGCTAATTATTGAAGAAACTAGAGTATGATTTGTCCTTGTCAAAGAATTTCAACTTGAGAGTCTTGCTGTAAATTCAACATGATCTATTGTCCTTTTCAAACTTTCAATGGCAACATTCACAGACAAATCAACATTTCATCCTTTTCCCTACTCTAACTCCAAAAGTCTGTTATATTTAGGCAGCAGAAGGATTGTCAAGATCATGTGACACTCAGGACAATTTCTGCTTCTAAATATGGACCAAAGATGGGAAATATGAAAATGGGCAGTCAGGTGAGGATAACGTGTATTTCAGTAACCTAGCTTGTCATTCTGCAATTCACTTCAAAATTCATTAGAGTCATAAAACATGAATATATGTGTAATAGCTGACTGTATAGGGATAGCCTCTTTCCATGTAGACAAAGAGAACAGGATAGTTAATGTGCTGAAAAGTTCACAGGAGATTTGTGAGCTCACTGAGCTCAAAACTGATACAAGGAGTTTTCTGTAAAATGCCGGGTACTTTACGAGAAATAGTTATTTGACTTGTAAGCAGCATATGCAACGAAGCTGGTGCTATTGGAAATAAAGATCTCAGGATGATTTTTAAAATCTCTTTGTCTTAATAGTCTTTTTCTTTACATACTTAATCTATTTTAGGGCTTCAGTTCTCACTGTTAGAAAGTGCATCCTGAATCATTCTTCCAAGTAACCTTTGAAAATCTTCACTTGGGTTTTTAGCAGTTTGAACCCATTTTGTCAAATACTGTACTTACTGTGTTCTTTTCTCTTCTATTGGCAGGAATTTTCCTCTACTGACTCAGATTCAAAATTCCACTAGAAACCATGTGAAAAACTGGCTTACTCAACCCAGGAGAACATTGGCACCATTCACTATAACACAAAGGATGATAAGATAGATACTCAGGGCAGCGGTGACACAAATTAAAGCAAAGAGCAGAAACGCATTTCCATCAAACACACACTCCTCATCGTGTTGGAAACCGTAAACATCAGTGTGTTTTTCAGTGGAGGCAAAAATGCAGTGAGATAAAGTAAAGGGGTGGTCTAAAATTATGTATAATGGCTTCAGCACATCGTAGATAGAAGAAAGTAACTGTTCAAAAGCATGTAACAGAGAAATCAGAGGAGAGATTATTGGGTCATGGTCTCAAGTAAGAAATAGTACAAAAGAACATAAAAATGCCAAATTGTTGCTTAGATAAATTACTTATTGCATTTAGATTCATAGGGATGACGACTATGTGATTCATTTTGGAAAAATCACAGAAACATAAAATTAATATTTAGCACATGCTGCTGTGTGTCCCCCAGTAACCATTTTCTCTCCCACATAAAAGTAAAACTCCCAGTCTTTACTTACGCCTCCTCAAAATTAGGCCAAAATTTCTCAAATAAACGTTATCCAGACCAGGCCTTGCTAGTGATGCCTTGCGTTACTTTCTTTTCCTTTGCCCAGTGACTGGAATGGATAACTGAGAAAGCAGCACTTTGTCTATCCAAGAAATAAAAGCAGCAGGAAAATGGAAATTTGAACTTTTTCTGAAGGATGGGTCTGTATCAGCTCTCATTTTTATGAGGGAAGATATTTTAATTCCTTTTAAGCCTTTGGTAATATTGGGTCTTTGTTTAAGCAGAATAATACACGAATAATACACGGCATAATGTAGTAATATAGAGAATGATGTAATGAAAGTGAATTGAGAAAATGGAGACAGGATTTTCGAAGACTTCCTACAATATTATCTAGGAAAGGGGCTAGAAAGTTCCTGAAGTAGTTTGAGGGTAGTAAGAGAAAAAATAATGATGGCGATGCTGGTTTGGCAAATATTTGAGTACATCGAACAGCCAATGGCAATAATATAGAGGACAGATACAGCTTGAATATAAGAAATAGGGTCATTCAATAATGTAAGATTAATTAATAAGAAAGTATACATTAAATTTATAGAGCATCCAGTTGTAAGGGTGTTTCCTCTTTCACAGGGGAATGAAAACCTAAATATACTTACCTTCATATGCTTGCATGGCAAATTCCTGTGCATTTCACTGTACTTGCTCTATAAAGGAACATGAAAAGATTTGTTGAGAGGTGGAAATGCCTGAGATTTAAGAAGACTGCAATGTTTCAGTTTGCATGCACGCACTCATGCATTGATGATGAGAGCAAGTTAAAGGAAGATGACTGAGGAGAATTAGCAATTTGATTCAGTTTGAAATTATTGATCATGAATTTATAATTGAACTTCTTATTTGACTTTCCTCAGTAGGGTTTGCTGAGTTGCAACCATAAGAAAATAGGATAGCTGGGTTTTCCATCAATATTCATAAGACAACAGGGCTAAAAAAGTTATGATATCAACAGGTGCAGTCCAGAAGACATAGTGTATTGAGCTTCAGATCTGATGACTCCCATATTTAAGTGACCACTCTGTAAAGCCCCCTTGATCCAACATGGTTAAAATGCGTGTATCCAAGAGATCAACCAGGAATCTGATACTTCTTCCCTTCTTTTCACATCTCTCTTTCATTTACATAAGACGCATGCGACCATTGCTTTGGTGCTATTTTCATTGAAAAAATTCATATAAGAAGGTCATAATGTCTATTTTTGAATGAATAAATTAACATATACTTAAACTCCAGCATTCTGGGCTTTCAATGCCTAGATTTGAGTTCTAACTACCAGAAAACACAAGGTCAATGGAAGCACAGGCAGAGTTAAGTAGGCAAAATCTTTCCACATCAGATTGCACTAGGAGAAAGACACACTCTTCCTCATCCTCTTCATTAGATTATATGCAGAGTTGTCATTGAGATATTCTCTGTTTATATCCAGTACTGGCTGAAGGAACTGTAGTTGATGAGTATATATTTCATGCTTCAATTAATATAATTATATTCTGATAGTTTAAATCCACTGTTGGTTTTTCCCACCTCACATCTAACGTCAGGATGCCATTTGATGATGATCACTTAAAGGTGTGGACTGCAGATCTCTACCAACTTTCATTTAAGGCTCAGCTGCTGCCTTGGGGACCAACCTATTTCCCGGCGTTTCTGTCAGCCAGACTTTTCTTTCCCAGTGTGACTCTGCTGCACATGTTTCTTTTTGTTTTCTCAGTATCTGACAACAAAGAAACACATAGGCAGTGCATCCTTTAATTGTCACTCAATCTATCTTTTTATCTATTTTTAGATGTTTCCAACTGAAAAAAATGTATTTTCTTTGGGGTACCTAAAACTTAGGATTTGCTTTTAGGATTCTAAGATATTAGAATATTTGTACAAAAATGAAATCACAACATCTAGATCATTTTATTATTAAAATGTTCAAATAAAGTTCTATAAATGTCCATGGGTATAGGTATTTGAGAGAATAATAAAAATAATTAGAAAATCTCTGTCAGTATTTTTAGCTCTTTTGAAAACAGAATTATTTCCCCAATTTTAAGTTCTCCCAGAGACTTCTGGCCATATAAATAATGTTGAGAGTCTACAATCATAAGACAGTTTTGTTAAATTCTTGCAATGTGTTTTCTGTCTTTATGGAAAAGGGAGACAAAATGAGTAAATTGATTGAATTAGTAATGAAAGACTCTATACAAGAAAAGCCCATGATCAGATAACTTTACTGCTGAGATCTGCTGAACATGTAGATAATAACTAATACCAATTCTCTTTTAAGCGATTCTAAAAAAACGAAGAGAAAATAATTCTTCTGTACAGCATGATTCTGATGCCAAATTAGGTAAAGACACAATAATCACATAGAACGTTGTCAAGCACATCATTGACAAATACATATGTAAAATCCACTCAAAAGTACCAACAATGTATTAGCAAACCTAATCCAAAACACATTAGAAAGGTTACTCATCATGATGAAAAGGAACTCATCCCAGGGATTCAAGGATGGCTCAACATAGGCAAATCAACAAATATCACAAAGCATATCTACTAAAATAAACTATTAGAACTAACATATAGATTTATTACTGTTGCAGCATAAAATAATAAAAATCAGTAGCATTGCTGTATTCTATAGTGAATTATAGGAGCTAGAAATCAATTTCATTTGTAGTAGCTCTAAAAATAATAAAATACTGACAATAAATATAATCAAATAGATAGAGATCTATACAATAAATATTGTATAACATTGAAAAATTGAGGAGAGAAGATGTAAATAGAAGAACATCTTTTGTTCACGAACCAGAAGAATCAGTACTGTTAAAATATCCATACTGGCCAAAACCATCTATGTAGCTAATGAAATCCCTTGCAAATACCAATGACATTCTTCACAGAACTAGGAACAGTACAGACTCTTCAGCTTCCTATACTGACCCTTTGGTTTCCCAATGTAGACTCAAATGGAACTCTGAGTGTGCTCCAGGATTCTGATTCTAACTGTATCCTCCACAGTCCAGTGCACAGTGGACCCTTCTTCCTTCTTCTGCCTGTGATTCTGTCAAGGTAGCCATTGTAAATTTATCTTGAAAATCATATATACGAATTTTATCTAGTGATCCCTAAGTCTGTAGCTGACACCGATTTTGGTACCAAGAGTGACTCTAGAGAAACAGAATTGTAAGAATGAATTTCTTTAATGGCTTTAGTAGTTCCTAGATTTGGCTAATTGGAGGAGATGCAAAGTTGCAATGGTCTTTCTTCCTGATAATGTGTAGAGTACCGATCATCTATGGTATGAACTGTTGAAAGTAATAGCCATCGTAGGACCATTTGATTATCCTACCTCATCCACTTGTAAGATGCAAGGGTGTTAGTAACTTTGTGTACAGTACTTTGGAATATTTTTGGCAGAGTGAAATATGATGATGTTGGCTGGTTGCTTCTAGTATCTCTAGACAAAAGAGTAAATGTTAATCATGAGATCTAGACATGCATATAAAATATAAATTCTTCTAAGTGGTAAGATAAAATAATAAAGGCAAATGAAAAGCAAAATAATTCAAATTTATTGGAATGTGTCCTGAAACAGAATCTTCTTTCCTTTAGCTGCAGGGATGAGATTGCAGAAACCCAAACCTAAGACTTCATAAATCTATTGTCTGAAACACACAGTGAGTTCAATGCTCAGCCTTGAAGGTATTTCAAGTGAAAGTGAGGGCACTAATTCAAAAAGAAATAGATGGAGATATTTGGGAGGGTCTTGATGAGGCTAAGGAACCTGAACTAAATCCTGGTGAGATTATTCTGTCTGAGGAAGAGATTTCCCCATCATCAGAGGCAGAGTCATCCTGCGAGCCACCTACTGTAGTGTTTCCTCTGTTCTTCCACCTGAGAAAACTAATGCTGTGTGGGTGAAACATAATAAGTCTGACATGCCTTAAAACCCGTCTCTACCACCCATGTTTGCCTCTCACCTTCTTAGCAGGCTCAAATCCCAGAAGACTCCTAAGAATGAGGTATATAGTGTGACCCATGAGGATGCCCACTCTTCTCCCAAAGAAATTCTTGAGTTTTCTAATTCTTAAAGGTTTGGGAAACAAATACAGGAATGAATTTTAAGAGTGTGGAATATTGGTGGCAAAAAGATAGATCAGGCTGAGTTTGGGTCCATTAAATAGAGATTCTGAATTTTAAGATGTTAACAATTTGGCAGACATAAAGATCAAAAGATGGCCTGCCGTGTCTGAGCTAGAGACGCCTGGTATTTGGTTTACTGTTGATGAGGGGAATTCTAGAGTATATTTGTCATATTAAACCTCCTCCTCCACACTGGAATGGTCTAGAAAATGTACCCTTCACTAACATCTTGAGAAACAGACTCATGAGGGGTGCACTAGCATCCCTGAAAAGCCCAGTCATTGCTCTTCTCTGTATGTCAGATCTTGGGGTGGCAGTTACTCATTTGGTAAACTTAAAAGTGATGGTGGGTTTAACTGGAACTTAGAGTGTCAGGGGTCAATTGACAGCTCTCAATCACCAAAGACAAGATAAATATGCTTACTATAATGTATAGTAGAAGGAAATCAATGATTGAATTGGTCTAACACATGTAGACCTCTGGGATTGGCTGATTAGTAAAGAAAGAAATAGATAGGAAGACTAATAATGTTTTACTAGGTTTGTATAATATGGTAAGTTTTAAGGGCAAATGAGGACTATATCAAATTTTAGTAATAGACAATCATAGATGCTCAACCAATCCCCATATTATAGCCAGTTTACAGGCCCAGAACCCCTTGAATGAAAGGGAGGTCAGGTCCTCTTGGGGGAAAGACTCTGATACACCATCAAAAATTTATACATTCCTGTCCCTGCCCAAGGGATCTGAAAACTTTTACGTGGGAAGCTGTACACTGGGGAAAGGGAGGAAGTCAGAAATGTCCAGGACCACTAGACACCGGTGCTGAACTAATACTGATTTCTGGAATCCAAAAGGTCACTGTGGCCCTCCAGTAACAGTAGCATCCTAGGGAGAGGGTATAGCTCAGTAGTCCAGCAACTGTATGGAAAGTGCAAAGTCCTGAGTTAGATTCCTTATATAAAAAAAATTAGTGGCCTATAAAGGTCATGTGGTCATTGGGGTTTTATCAAAGATGCAATTCACAGTGGGTCCAGTTAGTCCCCAAATCCATCCTATGGTTATTTCCCCAGTTCAATAATGTATAATTGGGATCTATAAACTTAGTATTTGGCAGAATCCTCACAAAGGATGAGAGTTATTATAGTTGGAAAGGCCAAAAGGAAGTTATTACAATTTCCTTTATCTGGGAAAGTAGTAAACCTAAAACAATATCACACTCCTGGACGGATTGTAGAACTTGAAAGACGCAGGGGAAGTGGTTGCCACAACATTCCCATTTAATTCTTCTTCTTAGATTGTACAGAAAATAGATGTGCCTTGGAGAATGATGGTAGATTTCTATAATTTCAAGTTGTAACTCTTGCACCACATGTAGTTCTTTGCTTGAGCAGATTAATACATCTCCTGGTATCTGATATACAACTATAGATTTGGCAAATACTTTCTTCTCCTTACCTATTCTTAAGGTTCACAAAAAACAATTTCCTTTTAGCTTCCAATAACAGAAATACATCTTCAATGCCCTACTTCAAGGGTACATTAACTATCCAGTCTTGTATCACTATTTTAGTTCCAAAGTTCTTGAATTTCTCTCACACAAGCTATTTCATTTGTCCATTATATTATTTACATTTTGTTTATTAGGCTAGGTGAGCAGGAGCTGGTAATCATTTTTGACTTGTTGGTAAAGCACTTGTGAGCCAGAGGTAGAAAGTAAGTTCAAGACCTCTCTACCTCAGTAAAATTACTAGGTGTTTGGTGGTATGTGGCTTGCAGAAAGCCCTTTTTAGATAAAGATGAGTTGTCACACCTAGCTACTCCTACAAACAATTAAAAGGCACAGTACCCAGTGAATCTATTTGGATTTTGGATGTGCCAATCTGTTAGTTTTGAATGGGGCCTACAACAAGAGAAGGCTCTGGAATAGGTTCAGGCTGCTATGAGTGTTCTCTACTATTTGGGCCATATGATCCATCTGATCCAATGGTTCTTGAAGTGTCAATGGAAAATAGGTCTTTGTACAAGGGAAAGAATCAAGACCTGTTGGGGGGCTTGCTGAAGGCCATTAAAATACAGAATTGGTAGTAAAAGGTGGTAGTTATAAATACTGGATATTACCATGCAACCAGCTACAGAAATAAGAATTGATTTGGTTAATATTCCAGTGTATTTGTATATATTGAACAAATATATTTATTTTGTAACAATGTTTATAGACTTGATAAGTTTACTACTGGCTCTTAAGTACTATTAAATCTATATTATAATATTTAAGTTACAAAATGTTAAGAGGAAGCATCACTGAAAGAAAAAAACTTTGTCTTCTACTCTAGAAACAGAAATACTGCACTTCTGTTTATATGGAGGATAGTTGTATGATGTTATGCTTAATTGTGAATTTGGTATTGTGTCTGGAAACCAAGCATGATTAAATAAACGTTGCCCCGTTGTCAAGGGGGTGAACTGTAATGGTTTAGTGTGTTTTCAAAGTGAATAAAAACACCTAGTGAATTAGTTTAATACAGCTTGCTATGTGTGTGTCTGGATGTCTGGCTTACTGAAAAGGGAAGATCTCCTGGGTGTGGCTGGCACCAAGCAACAAGCATGTAGCCTGGAGGGAACAAAATGGATAAGAAAGGGATAAGAAAGTAGCATTTGTGTTTCTTTGAAGGAACATCAGTCTTTGCCAATACTTTTGGATGTTCATCTCCAGCCTTCCAATGCAGCGCCTTGAACTTCTCCATACAGATGAGCACTGACAGTCCAGCTCTCTAGTGTGCAAAAGGCTCTTTTGCTTTCTTCCAACCGTGACTCTGCAGGCAGCCACACTGGATAGACATATGGATGATAGATACCAAGATAGATATAAACAGATAGATAGATAGATAGATAGATAGATAGATAGATAGATAGAATATAAATTAACATAGAAATCACGGAAAGCCATATACAGTTTCTCAAAGAAATTAAAAATAGAACCAACACATGATTAGAAATTACTCTTCCTAGAGTGCTGAAAGCAGTATGTCAGACAGACATCTACACTCCTGTATGAATTTCAACATATTCACAGTTGCGCAGAAATGTAAACATCCTTAGTGCCCATTACTAGTGGATAAATAAATCATGGTATATATGAAAGGTAATCTAAATTTTTAAATAAAAGCCTTCCCAGGATGCCCACCAAGACAAAGTGGGTATGTCTGGCAGGCTGAATAACAGAACACTTCTTCCTTTATGTAAACCTCTGCCTTTGCTTTCCTTATGTAACTGATGGCTTTACAATGTAATTTAAAATGTAATGGGACATTTCTTCCTTTGTATAATCTATGCTTTATATAAATGATAGCCTTATGAGGTAACTTGAAACATTTAGATTCCTCTAACAACCCATGACAGCAATTGTATACACTGAATTTGTCTTTGTAGCTTCCCTTTAAAAGTCCTGAAGCCCTGCTGGGCAGGGCTCTGGCTCTTCTGATATTAGTCAGAAGCCCAACGGTATAATAAACTGTCTCTTTAACCTCTGTGGTCCCTTTCTTGTAATGCTTGGTCTGTTTTCCATAACATATACAAATAGTAGAATACTATTCAGTCATAAAAAGAGCCCTGCCATACAAGACAACGTATATGGAGTGAAACTAGAGATTTTTATGTGAGGTGAAAGATAAGTGGTACATGATCTCGTTCATACATGGAATCTGAAAAACTTCAAGTCACAGAAATTGGGAATAGAGGTTACCAGAGGCTGGGGAGAATAATGTGGGATAGAATTAGCATACAAGACACAGAGAAAGGTTGATCAGTGGGTTCAAAGTTGCAAATATATAGGAATAAGAAGTTCTGGCATGCTATTGCATAGTTGATTGACTGGAGATACAAAAGAAAGTACAAAAATGCAGCATACACTTCAAAAATCTAGAAAAATGTTTAGATTTTTTACTCAAAAGATATGTTTAATATTTGATGGGATAGGTATGTTTAATATGATTTCCACATTACAGAATGTATACCTGTATTGAAGCATCATATTATCCCATGAAGATGTTCATTTTTATGTTCCCATTAAAAATTAATTTAAATTAAAAAAACCACAAAGTTACAGGGCAAAAGACAAGGAAAATGTAATTCGGGTATCATCTGTGAAGTAAACTCTCCTTTTTGTGCTGACTTTTGGTCTCTTTGGAGTTTAGGTTCAGTTTGCCTGCTCCCTGGGACATCACCTAACATCTTATGTGGTGATTAGCACATGACATGCAGACTTCCATGAAGTCACTGCCTCTTCAATGTGTCTGGACTACTTGGAAGAATGTTAACACAATTCAAGCTGTGATATTTATGGCACCTAAAGTTACCATCTTATGCTAATGATGCACTCATAAGTAAAAATAAACATTTAGTCTGGGAAAATGAAAGAGGATGAGGGGATGTGGAGCATAAAAAGAAGGAAAAGATGAGAATGAAATGCAGAAAAAATCAAGAAATTTTCTGAGGCTTATGAGTGGTTATATTATTTTTTAAGTCTGGATATATGTTCAGGATTTTATCCTTTGCTCTTTCAATGTCATGAAGTACTCTGAGAATTCACTTAATGGCAACATTTTTCGTTATCTTACCCTGAGATACCATCCTTTTCTTCACAACCATTTTCCATTGTCTTTGTCAGTAAATTCACTTTCTCCAAGCTTTCCTGGATGCTCCTCCTAACATCTCTCGAGTTGCTACAGTGTCAGTCAGCTATTTGCTCTGCACCTTCATTTATGTTTGACCTGAATCCTGCAATTTCAGGGTGCAGTAAAAATTCTGTCATGCTTCATGGATATTTCTCTCTGTGAACTTTCTGCTTTGAGCTCACATATTTTGCATTGTACGTTTTATGCTATATTTTCTCCAAAATTGAACTGAAATATTACATGATCCTCCACTGTAGTGTTGACAGTAAGTCTGTCTGAAAAAAAGGGTTGAAAAAATCTGAATGCTATCAGGTCCAGTGGCTGATTATGAAGTTGCACTTACTAGTAAAAATTAAACGTTCACACTTCAAGCCCCAGGATGACCTGTAGCATTATCCAACAGTAGTAATCAAAGGGTTAAATATTTAACTTACTGTATCTTCCTATTTCTGGGAGATAATCTGATACAACTATGCACTTTACTGTTTGTTTGCAATCTGGGTAACAGATGCACAGTGGTCTGTATACAAAAGCTTTCAAAAGGAATATGATTGGCTAGACACTATTGTGTACATTCATGAATTAAGAGCAAGAAATAATATTTATACTTAGCAAAATTACAGTAACACACAATGGTAGCTGAAAGTTGTGTTTGGGAGGATTGATATTTAACTAAATATTCTTAGCTGAAACATGCATTGAATGACACAAAATAAAGATGATCTATGCTCTTGTTACCTACTATTTCTTAAATTAAGCAGCTTTATTAATTCTTGAAATTTATGTTCCTACTATCATCACTGGAAAAATGATTTTTGAGCTTTTTCCAAGCAGGAGGAGCAGGAATGGTGAAGGTGTAACAAAGAGTGAACAATGGTGGTTTCCGGAGAAAAATAACCGTGGCTCGCTCATCAGTTCTCCCCAGCACTGAATTGTGCTTGTGGTAGAAAGCATGAATGAAAGAAAATTAATTACTTCTGATTTGTGTAACCAGTCAATAGACTATTGCATTGAATGAATTCAATTTAATGAATACAATTTTAATTTCAAATTATAGGTACATAAAACCTACAATCATATTCATGTTATAAACCTTTTCTAGGAACTGAGACTTCTTAGATCTGAGGAAAGAAGTGTATCTGAGTCTATTTCTCCTTACTGGGTCTCAGAAAAGCATTTTATTTTTCCTTTTTACCTACCTGTGTAAGTTGCTGGTAGCTTGTTCTAACATCTTGAGCTAGTGATTGATAAGCTTTCCTTTTTCTCTAAGAATGAGAAAACTTTATTGAGACTTTATTATCTCTATGTATCCCACTTTAAAAGTTATAGAAGACCATATCTAACTAATGAAAAATGATGAATCCTAACTTCCGGAAACCAAAATACTATAGTAGATATAACCTTCCTTCCGAGGAGCATGTGAATTATATGTTGTGTACAATTAGCAGGTATGTGGAGACACAATAGCGTTTCTTTGCTTTTCTTTTTCTTTTTTCTTTTTTTTTTTTTTTTTTTTTGTCTTTTCTTTTTTATCGGTATCAGGGATCGAACTCACGACCGCACACTTGCAAGGCAAGCGCTTATGCCGCTGAGCTAAATCCCCAGCTCCTAAAATAGTGTTTCACATTAAGTAAAAAGCCGTCTGATTCATTTCACAGTCATGAGGTTAATGTTGTTTTCAATGTTAGTGGATAGACAGCAAGGAGATAGGTTTTAGAAAGTAAGCATTATTTTCTTAGTACTACTTACTGTCTGTTGATGTCTTACATTAAATTCATCTTTCTTTTTATGTGTGTAACCATCTGTGTATATATTTAAATATGTAAATACATTATATAATATGCATAGTGTAAACTTTACATGTCTATTATTTTTAAATGAAATAATATTGCTCAAGTAAAAAATATAATTACTGTATAGCCTATAATGTAAAACTTCAAAAATGCAAACTTAACCTACCTTTATATTTTTGCACATATCAATCTTAACTTGTTAAACTAAAAAATTAGTCTAACTGGATTCAGCAGTTTCTCTGGAATTTTTATCTCTAGTTTCTATTAAATTGCTAAAAGAATCAGAGTAGAACACAAAATAAACAACAATTTTTATGTATACTGGGAAATGATCATCATAACTTTTACAGTGGATTGTATTGATACTTTTCTGAATTAAACATGCCTGAACCTCAAAATTCTACAGAGGAAAACATTTTTATATTCAGATATTTCTTTAAATGATAAGTTCTTATAATAATCCTTACTGAATTTAAAATTTCCCATCTGTGACTGGAGTTTCAATATATCTGAATTCTTATTTAATCTTGGTTCTGGATAAAATTTACTGTAGTTGAAGGATGGAGTGGTTGAAATGATGAGAAGAAAAAGATGAAGGCAATGACTGGAATCAAACCTGCTAAGGTAAGATGCTGACTCGGTATCTCCAACATCAGGAAGTATGCACGTTGTGCTCCCACCAGGAGAAGAGGGTTGAGAGCCATGGATTCAAAACCACAGGATCCTGCAAACCTGAATGGAGAGTCCTTCTGCTCAGTGGCAAACTCTTCTAGGCAGGCACTGCGCACCGTTTCTGATAATACACCCTTGATTTTTCCACTCTTCACTCATTTCAGTGCCTTTTTTTAAATGAAGAAGAAAATAGACATAAATCAAGGCAGATAAAGAGAAAGAAAAAAAAAGAAGAGAGGTGAAGGGGCTGAAGGAGAAAGGAAAACCATTCCTGAACGATGTTTACCCTGAAGTAACTTGGAACAATGTTTTTTTTAGAGGTCTAACATGGACCAAAATTAAAATACCCTTAATATTTTTTTGAACTTTCTGCTAGTGGGCCTGAATTCATGTATGTTATACTTACAGACATTTTCATTCCATAGAAAAACCAAATATAAAATCTTATAAGCATCTGTGATTACAAATACTTTGTCTATTTAGTTAATTTTATCTGAAGCCATAGATATATTTAGTTATTACCATTCTACTGTATTCATTAATATGTCATGTTCAGTTACAGTGACACTCAAATTTTACCATACACTTGTAAAACTATAGTCATGAAATGGGACCCCACTTGGAAAAGAAAATAGTTCCTGCACAAAGTGCAACCTGTTAAGTGTCATTTCCGTAGCTTGCAAATCCTACAATTCTCAATTCACATCTAGCAGTCTCCCTGGACTTCTCAACAGAAAATCATTAGCAGAGAAGTGGAGTGGGGTCTCAGAATCACACACACTGAACTATTTTCACAAAATGTGTTAGAAGAAGCTTACTGGTCTACCCTGAAGCATCATCAAAGAATTGGTATTTAACTACATTTGTCAAGATAAATGAACAAAGTACATTTTTGACATGGTTGGTCTACATTTTTAATCATGTTAGCCAGCTTGTCCACTAATTCATAACAAAAGTCAGTAATTGGCAGATTGTTGTCATTTATGTAAATTTGGCTTAGCCTTCTATATTTGTAATCCACAAAGGAACCTACAATTTCATGGCTATTTAAATATTTAAAATGAAGATTTATGCAATTATTTTTTTATGGGGAAAGTTTTTTATCTTTTACATTATAAAATATGGTTATAGAGCACGTGCTTATAATACTTAAAACAAAAATTTCAAAAAATAAGTTATTTGATTCTTAGTATAAAATTTTTAAATCTAAATAAATAATTAAAAATAGTCAAAGATAAACAAAACATGAGAAAATATGAAAACTAATTGGCTAAGTGCATTAAGATGTAAATAACTCAATATACAAACAGATGGAAGAATTTCAAAACACAATTAGACCTTGAACTTGGAAAGATGATGTATCTCATTATGATTTAAAAATGCAAAGCAAAAAACCAATTATACAATACCATGCACTTAAACAAAAATTTTAAATACAGTCAATTTAGGTGAGAGTGTGAAAAAATGTTTATAATGAAAGCATAAAATCATAGTTTTTTAAAACAAATATTTGGGGAAATACGAAGGATTAAAAAACTGAAACTATGCTTTTTCATACAGTATGCAAGATTCTGTACATGTAATATACATGATGAATATAATACACATAATATAAAAGCACATTTGTGATTTTTTATCTTTACCTCAAAAGATATCAATTTTCTAAACAATTTCTTTATATTTTGATAATTGTGGTAAGAATATAAATTTTGTTGCACTGAGCAATAATTTTAAGAAATGATTTTTTAAAAATAGAATCATAAATTAAAAGCCTTATAATAGAAAAAAAATTTTATAGAGTTTGAAATAACTGTCAATTATACTATGGCATATTAATAATAGCCCATTCCACAGACTGGGATTCACGTGAAACTACTTTTTTGAAGGGGAGAACAAAATTTTGAATAGTTTTAGCTTAAGCTTAAAACATAGTTTTTTCTCTTGCAGTTTAAATAAGTTGCTCACTGCATCAAAATAGAAACTACTATGGGTAATGATGAGTTTCTTAAACCACCAATACTTACTGAGGAAAATAGATTTTAATCACTTTGTGCTAGTTTAAAATTCAAAAATGGCAAAATAAGAATGGACTTTTTGTTTTTAATGCTACACATGATCTCATATTTGCATAATTTATTTTTCTATTTTAAAATTATGTAGCATGGACATGCAACATTTACACAAAACTCAAAATGTGTCAATACCTAAATGCAAAGAGAAATAATGTTGAGCACACTTGGTGCCAGAGTGGAGGCACGCACAGCGGGTGAAGCCAAACTGCACCACCTCAAACAACAAATGTAAAATGTAATTAGATCTAATTACATCCTAGACTTATGTTCCCTAATTTCTCATTCTCTTGCTACTCATGTATATTGATTATACCACATAATCACATCGTCTTTTAATTGGTCTGTAGTGTTTCACCGATGTATATGTTTCTTTCTCATATCACTGTGAGGCTTAAAAAAAACTACCTTCCCTGCATTCCTGAGTATAATTGACAATGATGAAAAATTTCTTTAATGAAAACATAGTGAAGCAGAAACAGTTCAGTAGGGACTGGTAAATTAATTAATTATGCAAGCAAAATGTAATAGGGAATGTAAGATTCTGGTTGGCAATTGGATAGTAATAATATTTGTGTAAGTATCAACCAAAGACTATTGTTCCAATGTATTAAATAGGAAATGAGAAACAGTTATGTTAAAATAACTGTGAATTAATTTCATATATCCAGATATGATTGGGATGGTGCAAAATAGTGCCAGGTTATAGGCAGCTGAGTTATATAGAAATATTACAGGCAGTAAGGCAAGGCTAGGCGCTCAAGGGAGCTAGCACAAAGGACCAGATGTCTCGTGACCTTGGAGGAGACAGACACCTCTGCTGTGGTTCAGACCTCAAGACAAAAGGCCAAACAAATGCAACCGCATCCTAAGCATAAACATCAGGGACTGATATTCTAAATAGGTATGGATCACTTTGGGGAGCCCAGGAGTCACCATTCCAAAGCTCTACCCAGAGAGTCGCTGCTTTTTAAGCATGCCAGCTTGGTCTGTGACTTGCTTCCCCATTTGTCCCTGATTTGTTCAATTTTACCCGAACAATTAATCTAATTGGTTGATCTTGGGCCCATCTCACCTCATGGTTTTGTGCTGTAAAAGTCCCTAGAAAAGACAGAATCTTTGGCAAACCATTTGAGACACCTTCTATTTCTCTCCCATTCAGAAGCTTTCTTTACCTCAATAAATATTTTGTCTTAACCTCCATTATTCCTAAAATTCATTCTTCCGTTTTAGAGAACATGAATTCAGACCAGACATCTTGTAAGTTGGGAGTTTAATTCTCCTATATTATTATGACATTGAACATAGATTTAAAACATATTGAATTGAGTTCCACTTAAAATCAGTTGTACATCTTAAACACTGTGATAACTGTTATTCCATAGAAAGTAATGAAATGTGATCATGATATACATATTTCTTCCTTAATATATTTTAAAAATTTAAGTATTCACAATGCTGTTAGACCATGCTTTATAAATGTGAGTTCCACATATCTGGAAAGTTATATTATTCTAAATCCCGATTATTATATCTAGCTAAAAGCATTTGTTTACATTGAGGGCTTATGCCACTTCAAGATTAAAATTTTAACAAACACTCTATGCAACAGCTAAAGTACATCATTAAAATCTCCTGGGTCTTCAGTAACATATTTGAAAAATCATATTTTATTCAAATATTTCACCCAGTTCGTTAAAGTTGTTGGGCAACAGAATCGGCAACATATTTCTTCCTGTATGTAATCAAGAACAATAACAAAGCATTTCTAAAGCTATTTAAAATTGTAAATGCATTTCCCTTTGTCTGTGAAAGCTGATGTGATACTTTTGCCATAGGAATGTTACAGGTAGCTGAGTAAGTCAAAAAATATTATAGGCAGTCAGACAGGGCTGGACCTTAGAAAGAGCCAGTGCAAAAGCCCAAATACTTTGCAGTCTGGGATGAGACAGATACCTCCTGCTGTGGACCAGATCTTGAGACAAAAAATCAAGCAAATATACCCATAGCCTAAGGATTGATATTCTAAATTGTTCTCTATCACCCTGAGGAAGCCAGGAGTCACCATCCCAACTCCCTATAGGAAGAGTCACTGCTCCTTAAACATGCCCACTTACTATGTGACTTGCTTCCATTTATTCCTGATTTAATCAACTTTACCTGAGCAATTAATCTTATTGGCTGATCACAGTTCTGTTTCACCTTATGCCCTCCTTGTGAGCTCCCGTGTTTTCCCCATCTTGGATGTATGTCACTGTGTGGTTTTAGTCTATAAAAGTCCCTAGAAAAGACAGACTCTTTTGCAACGGACTCAGGACCTTTCTGTCTCTCTTAGACAGAAGCTTTGTTTCTCTCAATAAATATATTATGCTCTTACCTTCTGTTGTTCCTAAAATTCATTCTGTGATTTTAGAGCACAAACTCATGCTGGACACCTAGTAGGTTGGGAGTTTCATTCCCCCATGTCAGGAACAAGGGTGAGACAGTGTGAGTCCAAATTGTTATCTTGGTTGAATAATGACTCATCTTCGAGTCCCATATTCACAAACATTTACACAGCATTTACTGAGTGTTGGCCACTAACGTATGCATAACTACCACATAACAGGTATTACAGATAAGGCAATGGAGACAGGGAGGAAATGTAGCTAAGGTTTTAAAAACATGTGTAAGCTTTGTTATAGTTTGGGTATGTTTGTCATTCCCAATCCCAATCCCAATTCTGGAGATACAGACTGATATGGATTGGATCTGTGACCTGTTAGGAACTGGACCACACTGCAGGAAGAATGTGTTGGACAAGGCAGAGGGGCTCCACCTCTGTTCTCAGGGGCACCCTGCTGTTCACCTTACCACCTGAGGGCTTAAGCTCAGCCTCTTGTCAGATCAGCGTGACTCTGGCTTCTCAGAGGAGCTCTGGTCCTGTTGTGAATTGCACATGTAAGTGGCCTCAGTTGCACACGCATCATGAGGATCTAATGCCTGATGATTTGAGGGAATGCAGAAACATGATGAAAATATATATTAACGTTATCACAGAGGCTTGACTGAAAAGCACTTGAATCACTCCCAAAACAACCCTCTGCAAAAAGCTTGCCTTTCACCAAGCTGGTCCCTGGAACCCAAACTGCTGGGACTGCTGGTCTCTAAGCCACTTGCACAGAAACTTGGTCCCTACTGTGTCTGTGCTGAGGTGGCAAAACTTGGAAAGCAGGATATGGTGGCAGCTGGTTGTATCATTGAGGTGTCCCCCTCAGAGGTCCTCCCAGCAATCTGGTTAGTCCCCGTGAGAGTGCCTGGTTGGTTTCTATAAGAGCAGGCTGATAGGACAAGGGTAGGCTGGCTCCTAAGTCACTCTTGGTTCTCATTTCACCACCGACCCTCTCCGCTTCTCACTTGTGCATAGACCACGGAGCTGACTGCCACCTGGGGATGTAGCCAGGGGCTCAGTGTCGGGGCTGCCCAGTCCCAGACTCTGCCTCCACACTCCGAGTTACTCAGAAGTGGTTATCTTTATACATTATTTAGTGTCAAAACTTTGTAGTTCCTGATTTTGCATTCTTAATAGCATAAAAATGGTTTCTCTATAAATCATGGCAACATATTTAATTGAATCACAGTAAATACAGCAGAATATAATTCTTCAGAGAAGTTATCCACATTATACAGCCAAGAGAAATCTCAACTTGCACTTTTGCTAAATACGATATACACAATTTACTTATTCATATAATTTCCTAACTCAAGAATAAAGTTTAATAATTTTTTTCCTAAGGAAACATATCTTAAGTCAGATGGTCAAGTAAATAAAAAAACCCACCTTTGTAGTCTCTATGAAAACCACTATGTATATGTGTGCATATATACATATATATACATATTTTGATATATATATATATACATACATACATATCTTATACACACACGTGTATGTCTAAATCTAGCAAGACATTTAAGCAAAAGAAACTACAAATCAACAGGGAGAGAAACTATGAAAGCATATAAACATAAGGTTATTAAATCACTCACTTCTGAATGATCATGGATGTTGAATGATCACTTTTGAAAGTGCATTGAAGAAATCATGGGGAGGCTGGAAAGACTCATAAAATCAAACAAAAATGAAAACAAAATAGACCAGAAGCTGCTGGACACAGTGAGACAATTCTAAGAAATAAGTTTGTAGATACAAATGATTATGTTAGAAAGTGAGAGCAATCTCAAATAAATAACTCAATGATATATCTCAGATTATTAGAAAAAACAAGACCAAATCAAACTTCAAATCAATGAAAGGAAAAGCTAATGAATACCAGAGCTAAAGTTAATGGAAAAAAAGACTAAATGAGCAATTCAAAGGCTCAGTGAATCAAATAGTTCATTCTCTGAAGACATAAACAATATTGACAAAACTTTACCTAAAATAACCAAAAGAAAAAAGGAGAGGATGCAAATTAAGGAAATCAGAGATGAAAGGGGGGAAAATAAAACAGATATTACTGAAATCAAGAGGATGATTAGGGACTATTTTTAAAACTTTTATTCCAATAAATTGGAAAATCTAGAAGAAATAGATAACTTTTTAGAAAAGCAAATCATACCATAATTGAGGCAATAGCATATATCAATTTAAACAGTTAACAATGAGGTTAAAGCCATGCTAACAAAGTCTACTAGAGTCCAGAATCAGACAAATTCACTATAGAATATTATGAGATTATTTTTTCTGAACATAAATTTTAAAATTCTCAATGATTTCTTGGAAACAGAATTCAACAATACATTAAAATATCATACACCATGAGCAAGTTAGTTTTTTTCCAGGGATGCAAAAGTTATTCAATATATACAAACAAATAAATATAATACAGCACACATCTAGAATTAAACAGAAAAGAAACATGATAAGCTCAGTAGATACAGAGAAACATTTATATAAAATCCAACACTGTCATAATAAAATCCCTAAAGAAACTAGTTATTAAATAATCTTACTTTAATATAATAATGACTAAGTATGACAAACCCAAAGCCAATATCATATTGAGTGGGGAAAACTTAAAGCCTTTCATTTAAATCTGTGATGACATAAAGATGTGCATTTGCACCACTTTGTTTAAGACATAAATTTTAGCTAGAAAAATTAGGCAAGAAAGAGAAATACACACAATAAAATAGGTAAGGAAGAAGTCAAATGATCCTTATTTGCAGTTAATATGATCTTATCTTAAAAAGATTGCAAAAATATCCTCCAGAAGACTTTTGAATCTTAAAAATTCAGCAAAGTGACATCATACAAAGCCAACACACAAAAATTAAAAGCTTTTCTCTATCTCAATAATGAACACACAAAGAAATCAAGAAAACAATTCCATTCATAATAACTTCAATGAAATATCTAGGGACTAACTTAACCAAGTTGTTGAAAGACCTCTACAATCAAAATGTAGAACACTGAAGAAATAAAATGAAAAAGACCCTAGAAGATGGAAATATCTCCTGTTTTCATTGATTGGTATGATTAACAATGATAAAATATTCAATTTATCAAAAGGAATCTACAGATTCGATACAATTACCATGAAATCCCAATGACATTTTTGAAAAACTAAAAAAAGTTTTAAAATTCATAGGGAATTTAAAACCCCAACAATATCCAAAGTAATCCTGAGAAGAAAGTGTAATGGTAAAGGCATCACAATATCAGATTTCATAAATATTGCAAAGCAAAAGTAAGGAAAGTGACATGTTAGTGGCATGTAAACTAGAAAAGAGTACACAATAAGCCACCTTGCACTTACAACAATCTGATTTTTGACAATAACACTAAAAATGTAACACACATTGAAAAAAAGGTGACCACTTTAACAAGTGGATGTGGGAAAAGTGGATACCCGTATGTAGGAGAACAAAACGTATTTATTCTATCACCCTGTATAAAAATCAATTCAAGATGAATAAACAATATAAATATAAGGCATGAAACTGATAGAAGAAAACATAAGGGAAACACAAACACAGGTAACATCTTCCTGAATAGGTCAAAAACTAAATGTAACCCTTGATGAAGGAGATTGCACCAAATTAAAAGCTTCTCCCCAGCAAAGTAAACAACAGAGTTAAGATACAGTCTACAGAATGGGAGAAAATTTTTGTCTCTGTCTTATGACAAAGGCTTACTGAGAAATTAAAATAATATCCCCAAATAATTCAATCAATAAGTTGTCAAACTGAATAGATATTTCTTAAAAGAAGTACAAATGAACAAAAAGTTATGAAACTCTATTGAACATATTTACTTATTAAGGAAATGCAGATGAAAACTTCACTGGAAAACAAAAATTATGAATGCTTCTGAGAATGTGGGAAACAGGTAAACCACACACACTGTTGGCAGGAATGTAATGAGTAGAGTCACAGTGGACATCAGTACTGAGGTTCCTCGAACCTCAAAATAAACCTCCCATCTGATCTAGAGGCAACACTTTTCAGTGTCTTTAAGCTACCACACTGAAGGGATATGTGAATACTCATATTGCAGCATAGTTCATAACTAAACTATAGAAGCAGGCTAGATGTCAATCAACTGGTGAATGGGTAAAGAAAAATTGGTATATACACCGTGGAATATTATTCAGCCACAAAGAAGGACAAAATATTGCCATTTGCAAGAAAATTCATAGAGCTAGAGATATTCAAGTTAAGTGGAATGTACCAGATTAAGAAAGACAAGTATCACATATTTCTCCTGGTAGGTAGAGCCTAGCGGGAAAAATAGAGATTACCTGAAATTAGAAGGACACTATCAGAGAAGAAGGGTATCAAGTGGGAGCACAGTCATAGTCAGAAATTGTAAGTAGAACTGATCAGTGTATGTCATGTGCATGTAAAAATATGCAAACTTGGAATACTCTATTTTTTATAACTAGTATGAACAATATAATATTTTAAAAAAGAAATTGGAGGTAGCTATGTTAATATTAAAACAGACTTTAAAGCAAGACAATTCTTCATGGAAAAGGAAGGTTATAACATATTGATGACAGATTTAATATTCCAAAAGACATAATAGCACTTAACATGTATATGATTAACAACAAAGTATCAAAATATATCAGGCAAAACTGACAGGTATAAGAGAAAAGTTAAAGACTTCAGTTGTAGTAGGAAATTTCAATAACTCTTTATAGGCAAAAGTCAGTAGGAATACAGTTATGCGTAACACCACCATCCATCAACTTGATGTGATGGACATTTACAAACTACATCCAATATCAAGAGAATACATATATTTCCCAAGCTCCCATGAAACATTCATCAAGACAGATCCCATTCTACGCTATAAAACATAGCAAATTTAAAACTATAGAAAAATTGCATGATTTGTTCTCCAGAGGGACAAATAATAAACAGATGGTTAGGAAATTTCAAAATACTACACTTGGTACTTAAAGCAGTGCACTTCTGAATTACACAAGAGTTAAAGAAGATATGTCAAAAGAAACTTTAATGTATTGTGAACTAAATGAAAATTTAAAGAATCAATTTCTGAGATGAAGTGATAAAAGTTCTTAGAGAAATCTACAAGCTTCAAATGCATGTTTATCAGAAAATATAAAGACTGGAAAATTAGTTACCTAAATTTCCATGTTGTGAGACTAAAAAGAAAAGTTTATTAAATCTAAAGTAAACAGAAGAAAAGAAATAACAAACAATAGAGAAGAATCAATATATGTAAAAATCAGTAGAAAAAAGTGAATAAAACCAAATGCTGATTCTTGGAAAATATCAATAAAATCAGTACATTTCTGGTGAACTAAAAAAAGATGCTACAAATTGGTAATAAAAATGGAGAAGACATCACTAGAAATCCCATAAATATTGAAAATACATTTATAAAAGGATATTGCGAACAAGTCTATATCCAGAAATTAAGGAACCTAGACAAAAATAACCAACTTCTCAAAAGGCACAATACACACAACAAAATATAGTCTGAATTGGTCAATGTCTTTTAAATTCATGATATCAATAATTATTCACTGCAATGAAAAATGCAAAGTCTTGAGGGAGTCTATTAAATATTTATGGAGAAATTATACCAAATTTTTTTGACAAGATAGAAGTGGTGAGAATGTTTCCCAACTCTTTCTATTAGGCCAGCCTAACCCTAATGCTAATACCAGAAGAAAGATACTAACAGAAAAGACTGAAGTTCAATATCTCCATGAATATTTATATTCAATAACAATAACAATATATATTGTTAATATATATCTCAACAATATATTAACATTTTTAATCCAACAATGTATAAAAAGTATTATAAACTGTAACCAAGAGAGTTTTATGCTAGATATGTAGGGCTGCCTCAACATTTGAAAATAATCTCATGTATTTCATTGTATAAAATGACTAAAAAACGAAATAGAGGAAAAGTTACAGCAAAAGTATTTAACAAGATCCAAATTTCATTTATAAAACAAATTATAAACTAGGAATGGAAGACTTCCAAAACTGATAAAAATAATTACAAAAATTATACAGCTGACACCATACTTAATATTCAGTAACTCAAATTTTCCACCAAGGTTAAAATAAAGTAAAAATTTCTCTTATTCATTGTTTTTTATACATTATCTGAAGTCTTAGATAATATGCAAAAGGAAATAAAATGCTCACAGCCTGAAAATGAAGAAATGAAAGTTTTCTGCTCATAGATGACTTGATAATCAATAGAAAATCTGAGAGAATTCAGAAAACTCCCATAGAAAATGACTTTTGCAGGATTTTAAGGATACAAAGATAATACAGAAAAGTCAATTTGAGGCTGGGAATGAGGTCAGTGGTATAGAGTTCTTACCTTGCATGTACAACATTCTAGGTTCAAACCCCAGCACCACAAAGTGAAAACAAAACAAAAAGTCAATTTCCCATAGACTAACACTGCAAAAATAGAATTTAAAATAGCACCCACCCCAGTGAAATATTTGGTGTAAATCTAAAATAATATTGACAAGATTTATATGAGAAAATCTGTAAACTGATGAAATGAATTAAAGCAAGAACTAAATAAATGAACAGATATTGTATATTCATGGACAGGAAGACTCAATATTGTCAAAACGTCATTTCTTCTTGATTTGATTAGTGTATTGAGTGCAATTAGAATAAAAATCACAGAAAATTAGTTCTTGGATAATCTTAAAATTTTGAACTATATCTTTCAGAAAACAAACTTCAAATAGATCACATATCCAAAGGTAAAATGCAAAATATAGAACTCCTGGATGATGACACTGGAAAGTGTACATAATCTTGGGTTTGATAATAGTTGTTAAGAAATAACAGTTATAAGTCATGGAAGGAAAACTGATTATTAAATTTTAGTGAAATCAAAAGTTTTCTGTACTGTGAAAAACACTGTCAAACAAAACACAAATCACAGATTGGGAGAAAATATAATAAAAATATGTATAAAGCACTTTGGGTTTTTTATTAATACATATTTCTAGCATATAATGATTACATTCACTGCAGGGAAGTAGGACTTTTAACTCAACAGTAAGAAAACAAACCTACTAAAACAATTGGATGAAATAACTTAAAAAAAGAAGGTACGCATATGCTTTAAAATAAGCATATGAAAAGATGTGCCATTCCATTAGAGCCATGAAAATTAAAATGATAATAGAATATCACCACTATCCTGCGCAAATGTCTAAGATCCAGAACACTGACAACACTCATTGCTAATGAAGACACAGAGCAAAAGAAACACTTGTCCATTGCTATTAGGAATGCAGAATAACAAAGCCACTTTGGAAAACAGCTTAGTATTTTTTTTTTCAAAACTAAGCATTCTATGGCTAGGTGATCCAATAATCATGCTCTATGGCATTTGTCTAAAAGAATAGAAAATATTCCCACACATACACTTCCAAGCATGCAATTTTATTCATAATTGACAAAACTTGGAAGTAACCAAGATGTCCTTCAAGTAGGAGAATGGACAAACTATTGTTCATTCAAATGTTGAAATACTTAGTGCTAAATATGAGTTATGATGTAGAAAAAAGGGATCTTAATTACATATAAGTGAAAGAAGTCATTATAAAAGGCTATATATTATTTCAATTATACAACATTCTGGAAACAGTAAAATCAAAGGGAAAGTAAGAGATGAGTGGTTGCCAGAGATAGGGAGAAGAGAAAGACAAATAGCTCACAGAAGGGTGGGAGGTCAGCAAAATTACTCCATATGACACTGAATGGTAGACACAAGGCAACACTTGTGCAGTCCCATAGAATACAATGCCAAGACTGAATGTGAACCCAGCCTGTGAATGCAGGGTAGTAATGATGTCCTAATCAGATCCGTAAGTTGTGACAAATGCATCACTTTTATTTAGCGTGTTGATAGTGAGGGAATTATGATGTACAGAAGCAGGTGTATAGAGAGAGTTGTCATATGTCCCTCTTTGAACCTAAAATAGACATGAAAAAAACTCCTCAGGTAGAAAATTCCCAGAGCTTTTATTCTATATGGATCAATTTTGATTCTTTGAATGACTAAATATAGGAATAAAGACCAGATTTGTGCTAAGAGAACAAGCAGGGATGGGAGAGAATTGGATATGCAACAAAGGGCAACAAAACTGATCCTTCTGGTGATGGAATTACTCTGCTACTCTGTACTGTGACCTTATCAACTAAGAAGAGTGTCTTCAAGGACAGAATACCAGTACAATACCCTTCTTATAATATTTTATTAGATGTTATAGTATCTCTTTATTATTTGGAGGATGTTAGGCTACATGAACTATACCTGTTTTGGAAAGATAAACCTTGAACAATTCCACTTACATGTGGAATCTACAATAGATAAACTCATAAAAGCAGAACAGTGTGTTCTGGGGGGGGGAGTACAGAAATGGAGACTTATTCAGTAGGTATAAAGTTTCAGTTATGATACATTAATATTTTCTAGACATTTTCTGCACAACAAATAACTATAGTGAACAATTCACTATTGCATATTTCAACATTTGTTAGGAGGGTAGTTCTCATTTTAAGTGCTCAAAAGCAACAATAAAAAAGAAGGAAGAGGAGGAAAAAGAGAAGAGGGCAGAATATGAAAGAACATAGGAACATTTTTTCCTATCATAATGAGGATTTCAAATATTCTAGCATCTAATTGAGTTTCACTTACTGGACATATATGATATAGAAAATCATACCCATCATTTGAAGAATAACTATTCTTCTCCAGAAAATAGGACTGATAAACAAGCAATGATGATGAAATAGACTGGTAAGGTAAAACACGCAAGAAACTTGAAATACAAGGTATTTATCTTTGGTATTAATGCTTTTGTATAATACTTATTATTAATTTTAAATTAAAATTGCAGGTTTAAATGTTTATTTTGTAGGAAAGAAAATGGGGAGTGAAATAATTACTGTTAGAGATGTTAATTATTTATAGTATAATTATTTTTATATTTTAAAGCAAGAAATGGACAATATTCTTAAAAATGAGACAAAGAGTACACAAGGAAATTTCAGGAGGTGTTGAATGTGTCTCTTATGGTGCCTGTCTGATGAAATCATGAGTGTTTGCATATATCTATTCAAATCAGATAGTATAATTTGAATACTTGCAGTTCTTTGTATATCAATTAAACTCTATAAAGCTTTTTTGGAAACTGAAAGGATATGAAAAGTGAAGAACATCTTTGTGTGAAGTGTTTTGCAATCCAGTTATCTGGAGAATGTTGACACGAACTTTTACTTCACCTGCTCCTGAGAAGCTGAGTGGCTGAATCTCTGGATTCAAAGGCTGCATATTCTGTACCTGGAAATATTGGTCCCACCTCAATACATCAGGTGACTCTGAAGATACCCAGTTTTTAGGAAACTCAGATCAAGAGAATATCTAGCAAATAAGTCTGCAGGGCAAGCTGCTTTGATTCTCTATGATCCAACAGCCCCAGTGATGTTAGAGTTATCTGTGAATGAAAACAAATCTTACAGATAAGTGTGGAAAGTCTCAACAGACAATTTCAGTGCAGACCTTTATGATTCTGTAGATATTCCATGTTGTCCATTTGAAAAAGACCTCTTCTTGAGAACTAGAAGAAAGGGAGGAATTAAAAATCACTTAAATACATGCAGTTCCTTTTTGAAATATAAAATGTTTACAATTATTTCAAAAAACTCGGGTTGAGTTCAAAGATCTAGGATTAAGAAATTCTGAGGAAAAGATGCATGCATGGGCCTGAAGAATTGTCCCCTAAAAGCAATATATTGCTGAGTTTTGAAAGATCTCCACCACAGAGGAAATCCCCCAACTGTGTAGACAACATGAGTTACCTCCTGAATATGAACCAACTTCATTGCACTATTGTGAGGCTATGCAGAAAATCTTCAACCGAAACTGAAACTACAATGATGCTTGATCATTGCGGGCTACTTATGCCTATGTGGACCAAAAGAAAAGAATCCATATGTGGTGGGAAACATAATCCACTCCAGTCATTACAATCAACTAACATTACTTATATAGGTTGGGGCTAGGAAGGGAATGTTTGGAACCAATGGGATTTACTAGAGCCTTTGTTTCAGTGATTTAGGTGATTGGACAGTTAAAAGGGTCAGACATAGCACAGCGACTAAGAACTCATTCTAGTACCTCATACTCATAAGGGAATTAAGATAAGTGGTAGAGAAATAGCTGTATGTGTATAACTCCAGCACTTTGGGAGGATGAAGCAGGAGGATAGCGAGTCTGAGCTCAGTCTAGGTAACTCAGGGACTTAAATGAAATTTTGCTTCAAAATAAAAAATCAAAGTGCTGGATAATGTAGCTTAGAGCGAAGCCCTGTGTTCAATCTCCTACACCACACACAAAGAGATAAAAAAGTGGAGAAGTGAGATTTCAATTACCTGTCGGTCTCAGGGACCTGATGAAGAGGTGAGAACTGTAACTTATTTCAATAGCCATAATTTATTAAGACTCCCAAGCTAATAGCTAGCCAGAAACAGACTCTAAAATTAAATGAAAATTGTTGAGTGTTACAAAGGCTGGCGTTTATTCATAATCCCTATGCACATTATGTTTTCTACTTTTGTGGAAATCAGTTTCATATGAATTCTTACCAGCATAATTACAACCTGGTCTCACTTGACTACTGGACACACTTTCATCCTGTTCTTACACACTTTTAGTTCCTGCTCCAAGATTTGATATCATAGTGGAACACACCCAGAGGATGGGTTCAGAACTTGTGAATGTGAATCCCAGAAGTCTGCAGAATTTAAATCTCTGTGGGAAACCTTTGATCAATAGTGAAGAGGAGTTGGTGTAAATGTTCTCTCTTTTCTCCCCTGTACAGGGAATCACATACTTCCTCAAGGAATCTATCAAGCTGGCATCCAACACAGCAAGAGGCTCTGACTCACCAGTTTTTCCCCAAGCCAGCTTAGGGAGCATGGTTTGGCCTGTGGCTAGGACTTCCATGCCCTACTTTGCTTCCCTTTTCTCCCTCTCCTGCTCAGTGGGCTTCAACAACTTGCTCAGTGCCCTTCCTGGCTATCTAGGGGCCATTCTCCTCCATGCTGCTCCAGCCACTTCAGAAGCATCACCTTTTCGAAGGGAGCATATATCCCCGGGGGACTAAGATCAGCAAAGGAGGATCTGGAGCCCCTATTTGAATTCACAGCAAGCCTTTCATTAGGATTCCATAGTTTCAGCTCTCACCCTCACTGAAATAGACTTGCAAGTTGCTTCATAAGCAGCATTTCCCAAGCACTTCTCTGAAGGCCTCCTCCTGTGTACTGGCCCCATTATACTACCCTCTGTTACTCTTGCGTTTCTGTGAACTAGCTTGTACTTTATTTTTGAGTACTGTGAGTAGAGTGGTTGCCTTCCAAAAAGAAAGAGAATAAAAATTTAGGGATGTTCACACCAAAGATCTGCAGAGGCCAACAGTCGAGACCAGCTCCTGGTAGAGCTGGCCAAGGGTACCTAGCAGAAGCTGGCATCAGATGGTGATGAACAGCAGCAGACTGTGTCAACTGTCAGGATCTTGCATGGCTTTACTCAGTGTCATCTGGAGACATCAGGAATGCTAGCAGAGCTGTACTTTTCTGATACACAATTTCCATCTAAACCATGGAAACAACCTTGGGTGATTGGCAATAACCCAGCAATGACATTTTGGATTGTCTCAGTGCTTTCTGCTCCATTTTCCTGTCTCTTGTTCTTGGGATGAAAAGTCTTAGGAAAAGCTTTTCATTTAATCATGCATTTTAGGTTCCTCTTTCTCAGGCTGACATAGATAAACAACAATGTTAACTGTAACAGTATTGTTCTCTCCCTCTCTGTCTCTCTGTCTCTGTCTCTCTCTGTCTCTCTCTGTCTGTCTCTCTGTCTCTGTCTCTCTGTCTCTGTCTCTCTCTCTCTCTCTCTCTCTCTCTCTCTCTCTCTCTCTCTCTTTCTCTGTGTGTGTGCGTGGTCCTGGGGGGGGGGGGAGTTGATAAACTATGTAGACTGGCCTCAAAGTTGCAACCCTCCTGTGTACCTTAGCTCCTGGTATATGGAATTACGGGCCTGTGCCACCATGGTTGGCTGTAATCCATATTCCTAAAAGAATAAGGAAAACAAATAGGAAAATAAAACAGAGACAAAGTTGAGTGAAACTCAGCATATTTTTATTATGAAATATCATTCAACTAATTAAAAGCCTGCACTGAAACTTCATGAATCTGAAGGCGTATATTATTCACTAAGAAGCAGGTAAGTACTAATGAATTTTTGTACTGAAGTGAAACCAAGCTGTGTGCGTGTACATATGATTGTACACAGCTGAAGGACGTCAGACAGATGATGTTTAAGACTGATTGTCTCACGAGATGAAATAGGGACCAGAGACCATTAACTTCTTTATTCATCTTTGAATGTTTGCATTTGTTGCAAAATGAGTAATAATTTAGAATTTTAAAATACAAAATGGAGGAAAAAGTATGCTATGATGATCATAATTTTTATAAAAATAACTAACTTTAATCACTGAATTTTTAATTTATTTTAAAGAGGATAAAACAAAACAAAACAAAGCAAAGCAAAGAAGAACAGAACAATGCAAGCAACACATCAAAACAAGACAACAGGAAATCAACAGTGCCTAGTGTATTGTCTCTTGTTTTCTTCAAATTAGTTGTTCATGCCCTCACACATAATAATACCAAACAAAACAAAACAGAATAAAACCAATGAAACAAAGAATTAAAGTATTATAGGACTTCAAAACATGATGATAAAAAACCAACAATGATTACTACACTACATCCTGTTATGTTCAAAATAGCTGCCCATATCATCAGACAGTAAAATCTAACAAAATAAGACAGAATAAAACCTAACCTAATAAAACTGTGAAAACAACACAAGAGCTCAAGACAAGACAATAAGAAACTAACAGTGGCTACTACGTTTCCCTTTTGAGAGTTTCCTCCCCCATCGCTTTCATAGTATCTGCTGTGATTTTTGGATCCCACTAACTCCTTCTGTCATTTATGCTCCAAACTCTTCTTGACTTGATGGTTTGTGTTGACAAATTTGCTGTGATTCTGACTAGTTTGCCTTTATAGGTGATCTATTTCTTTTCTCTAACAGCATTCAGTATTCTGTTCTTGTGCTCAATTTCAGGGATCCTGATTGTAATATGTCTGGGTGTAGATTTATTTTGGTTATGAGTAGCTGAGGTTCTATATGCCTCACTTATCTATATGCCAATTTTTTTTTCCATGTTTGGGAAGTTTACTGCTACTATTTCTGTAAATAGCCTTTTAATTTCTTTTTTAAAATGACATCTGTGTTTTATTACTTTTTTTATTTAAAAATACATGGATATAAAAAAGGGTAGAAATAATACAGAACTACAGAAAAATAAATGGTAAGAAATCACCAGTTGATAAGTTACATATTGTCATCTTAGAAATAGCTGTCCAGGTTACAAAATTAAAGTATGTAAAATGACACTCAAATAGTGACACTGCCAACAGTTCTGCTCAATGATCTAACAAAAACTTAGTAACATGGTTATCAGTCCTACACACTTGTTTTTTATCTTAAAGAGGGTAAGATAAACGTATCAAAACAGAACAAAATAGTTTAAAAAAAAACAATTTAAAGACATACAGATTTCAAAGCAAGTCCACTGGAGATTTTCACTGTTTATCTAATTGTCCCAAGTTTCTTCCAAATAGTTGTCCCCATCTTCACACACATTAAATACTTACTGCATATTATAGAACTAATCAAATCATTACAGGATGATGAAGACTTTTTAGGTCTTCAAGATCTGACATTGGGGAAGACAATAATAACTACCATAGTGTCTCTCATTCTCTTCGTAGTAGCTGTCCTTATCTTTACATATGCTGAAACTGAACTTAAAAGACTAGACTAATATCACTCTGATTAGTGAATAACAGTATTGCTAGATTTTATATTATAATGCTACAGAATTAGCACTGGGTTTCTTAGTGTCTCTTCTTCAGAGTATCTGTTCATTACATCTTGCATTATATAATCTGTTCCCATAAATAGTTTTTAAAAAATCTTCTCATGTGTGAATTTCTACATGTATATCTATCCTCTCTGTATTGTAGGGGAAAACAAATCATACAATACAGCAAAACAAATTCCTAGAAAAACATGCAATGAAAAAGACACACAAGACCACAATATTAGGTGATCTGCGTATTTACTATGCTCTCTCTTATTATTTTCAATAGACTTGTCCACATCATCAGGCTTACTATAGTTAAGCATAGTATTATATAGCTATTTTTATAAAAATACAACTTTGAAAACATTGTAGGACTTGAGAACTGTTAATAATCAATACCAGTATGAATATCTCTTACATCTTGTCATCTTCAGAGTAGTTGCCTCTACTTTTAGGGTTGATACTATCAAGCATAACAAATTCAAATACAATCAGCCAAGGCAAAACTGAGGGCTAATGAATCGGATTCAAATAAGATCAGTCATAGTAAGACAATGTAAATAATATAGGGTTTCATTTTAAGTTAATAGGAAATTAAGGATAGTTACCATGGTATAACCTGGTATTTTGGGGTCAGATGTCTGTGCCCTCAAATCTGATATGAGTGGACAGACCAGAACAAATTAAATTCAAACTAAACAGGGCGATAAGACTACTGTGTCCTTTAAATCCTGATACACTATTAACAATGACCTCTGCCTTTTTCTATAGTGTTTCAGAGCTGTCTATACTAAAGACTATATCTTACCATCTCTACCTCATGTCTGCTACTCCATTTTACTGCTATAATTTGTCCACCTTATTCCCTCATTCCACTGTCTGCCCCGTTCATTAAGGCCTCTCTGCCACTGTTGCTGGAATCCTGGTATCCCTTCTTCTCTTTCTCTGGAATGTCCTTCAGCACTCTCTGTAGGGTTGGATTGGTGGCCATGAACTCCCACAGTTCCTCCTTGTCTTGGAAGCGTCTTCTTTCTCCATTAATTTTGAGACAGAGTTTTGATGCGTAGATGAGTCTTGGTTGCAAATTATTTATTTTCAGGACTTTGAATATTTCTCCCCATTCCCTTCTTGACTTAAGAGTTTGTGTTGATAAGTCTGTTGTTATTTTGATAATTTTCCCATTATAGGTAATCTGTTTCTTTTCCCTGGCTGCTTTTAATATTCTGTGCTTTTGGTGGATTTCTGGAATCTTGATTATTATATGTCTGGGTGTAGATCTGTTTTGGTTGCATGTAGCTGGTGTTCTGTATGCCTCTTTTATCTGGATATCATTTCTTTTTGCTATACGTGGGAAATTTTCCTTAATATATCTGTGAATATTCTTTGTATTTCATTTTTGGTTACTCCTGCTTCCCCACTCACATGCTTTATTCTTAAGTTATGTATCCTTTTGTCATCTTCTAGCCTTTGAATTGTTTCTTTCTGGTTTCTCATTATTTTTAAGAGGTCTTTTCTTTCAGGATCATATATCATAAATCTCTCTTCAAGTTCCAAAAGGCTGGCTTTAGTTTCTGTCAAGGCATTTTGCCAGTGTTCAATGGAGTTTTTAGTTTCCTGGTAATCTCTTTGGATCTGTTTCATGTATTCTAAGTTATGTTTAAATTCTTCTTCAGAAGTTTCTCTTTCTTTTCTGATTTCTACTGTTCTTCCATCTGTGTTCTCTTGGGCGGGGCTTATCATTTCTTTAATTAATCTCTTCATATCTTGCCTCACTTGGATCAGGATTCCAGCTTTAAATTCATCTATGAGGTCATGGAGGTATTTTTTTTATTTCAGCTGATGCTGTGTCCAGTATTAGATGGTTACTATGTTGGTTCTCTTCTTTGTTTACTTCTCCTGGGCTTATTTTCTCATGTTGGGCAGCTGGAGATTTTTTAAAATTTCTATCTCTTGTCATGTTTCTGGTTTCTTTCAGACTGGAGTGTCCTGGGGAGTCTCTGGCCCTCTCCATATTGCTTAGGGCCTTTCAGAAGCATGCTGACTTGAGTTTTTGCTGCTCTCCCCAATTTTCTGTTATCTGGGGTAGGCAGGGATGCAGAGACAGTGCAGGCTAGCCTCCAGCCTCTGTGCCAGTAAATCTGCAAGTTAGGCTGTACTTTATAGATGTCACAGAGTCACGACTATTTTGTATTTGCTTATTGGGTCCCAACTAGTGGCTTGGTTCAGCCCCAGCAGATCCTGCCAGTTCTCTCTGTGCCAGAAGCAGCTGACTTATGTTACCGTGGCACAGGGCTCTGCCCAAATCCCATCTGTCCTCTACCAGACCTCTCTGTGCCAGGAGGGACTATCTAATGTCACTGAAACACCAGGTCTGCCCAATTCCAAGATGTCCTCCACTAGCTCTCTCTGTGTCACTGACGCTGTCCCAGTGCCGGGCTCTGCCCAATTTCAAGATGCCCTCCACCAGATCTCTCTACATCAGGGGTGACTGTCTGATGTCACCGCACCGTGGGCTCTGCCCAACTCCAAGATGTCCTCCACCAGATTCTCCATGTTACTGATGTCGCCATGGTGGCGGGCTCTGCCCAATTCCAAAATGTCCTCCAGCCAGCAACAGCAGCCATGGGACCCAGTCCCAAGTACTCACCAGGACTCAATGCAGGTCTTCTTCTTGAGTCTACTGCACTCTGCACTGCTTGCCTTCACTGCGTGCCCCACACAGCATGGAATGGTCAGAAAACAGCACAGTGTCTGGCTTCTGAGCTCCAGAGCTTCTCAAAATCTCCTCTGAGAGCAGCCAGGTAATCCTGGCTGCTTTGCAGGGTCCCAGGTCTCAATTTCCAGCAGTCGCCAAAAGTCAATACAGCTTTTCCTCTTGGATCCACTGGTCAGTGTGCCGCGTTAAAGGTGTTGGATTTGCAGCCTCCCGTTAGCAGCCTTCGCAGTCTCAGCACGACTTTAAATCCCCAGCTGCACTGTCTTGGTTAATAAGAATCATTATGCATTCATCTGGCCCTCTCCATGTTGTCATATTCTAGCATCTAATATGATTTCTCCACAGAGACTCTCTGCCCAAACCCCTAGCAAGCTGCCATTTTTGAAACTCTTCTAGCCTTTTAATTTCATTTGCATTGACTCCTGCTTTTTTGCTGACACCTATTACTCTCAAATTATTTTTCTGTGCATCACCTTGTGCCATTGAGTTGTTATTTCCTGGTTCTTTATTATTTTTAAGAGATCTCTTCTTTCAGGATCATCAGCTGTAAATCCTGTCTTCAAGGTCTGAAAGTTGATCTGTAATCTCTTTCAAGTGGTTTTTGCCAACTTTTGATGGAGTTTTTAATTTCTTGGATCGCTCTTTGAATCTGTTTCATGCATTGTAAATCCTTCCTATATTGTTCATTCAAGGTTTCCATCATTTTGCTATGCTTCTCTTTTTTAAAAAAAACTATGTCTTCTTTAGAGACGCTCAGCAATTCTTTCTTTATATTTGTGATTTTTTTCTTTGACCTGAGATGTTATTTCTGATCTGGTCTCATGAAGTTTTTCTTTACTTCAGTTGCTATCCTCTCAGAGATTTCCGGTGTGCCATTTCCATTTTCATGCATGACTGTATCTCCTAGACTTGTTTTGTTTGGGCTGGAGGTCTGAGATAGCTTTTTGCTCCTTCATCTTTACATTCTCCTGGGTTCCTCCTAACAAGCCAGTTGTAGGTTTCCAGGTACTTCATATGTTAGTTGTCCCTCTGAGGTGAAGCCAGGCACTTAGGTTTCTGTATTCCCAGGATTACAGAGAGATAGCAGGGTGTGGGGCAGGCTTCTCTAGAGCCATGCAGCTATACTGGGGCTTTCCTGATGGCCAGGGGTGCCTGATGGTGGGGCTGTTTCTTCTCTCAGCCTCTTTTTCCTGCATAATGCAGGAACTGCACTCTAGGTCATTTAACTCTCATTGTAAAACTTCATTATTTTAAAGGTGCCTTTTGTCTTCATGTTCTTTGTTTTGTTTTGGTGATGGTGGTCACTGTTGAACTCAAGGCTTTTACACTGAGTTACATGCCAAGTCTATTTTTATTATTCATTTTAAGGCAGTATCTGAATAAGTCTCTTAGTAGTCCATGCTGAACTTGGGCTACCAATTCGTGACTGTCCTTACTTTGTTGCACAGTGTGTCAGGAGAAAAAACTTTACTTCATTTTTACTCTGTGGGGCTACATTAATTAAGAAAGCATTTAACTAAACCAACGCTTTGGGTTTCTCATTTGTATTAGTAGAAACAAATGTTTATAATATAAATTGACAGCAAATAGTCCTTTTTAATAAATTGCTTGCCTGCAGAGAAAAATTACATTTTAATAACCAGTGGGATAAGGCTGTAGCAGTTTTTCAGAATTTTACATCCATCTTAAGGTATGATGAAGTATGTCACGTTACATTAAACAAATTAGACTTACTTGAGGAATATGTTGATTATGGTTTCTATTTTTGTCTGTTTATATAACATAGCGTATGTGTATGATAAATAAGTTGTTACTGGAATGTATGCTTTAAAAAAAGCAAGTTAGGTTTTAGACTACTCAAATTTCATCATGCCACTTAGAATTATTTACAAAATAGCAAATCTGAGGTGAAAAAAGCCTGTAGAATTTTTCCTGTTATAAACAAGCTTCATATAGGAAGAACTTTTGTTTGTTAGGATTTTTGTTGTCAGTTATAGAAGCTTTATAATATTCAGTGTGACCAAAACAACAAAAGATATTTTAAATCTATTTGGCAATTGCATATTATGGGTCTCTAACACCTAGGAAAAAATCATCAGAACAATTAAAGAGTTTCTTCTTTTCTTTTAGAAAATTGCTGCAAAGTATTATATGGTAAAATGATTAAAATGCTAAAGCTTAGCATTTTAAGTTTTAGCTAAGTTTTAGCATTTTAATCATTTTACTTGTACAATTCATGGGCATTCCATACATTCATACCATCACCATTATCCATTTTTAGATTTTGCATCTTCTGAAACTGAGATTCAGCCAGCCCAACATCTGCTCTTTGTACACACCTTCAACCCCAATGCCGGCACCCACCACTTCTGTCCGAACCTCACTGCTCCGGCTAATTCATGTGGGTGGAACCATGCCATATTTGTCTGTGTCTGGCTTATGTTCCTCAACATAATGTTTTCAAAGTCCATCCATGTTGTAATGTTGGCCAAAATTTACTTTCTAAGATATTCATTGTATATGAATACCATACCACTAATGAAATTGTAGAAGTGGGTTTTTATTAATTACATAATCAAATATAAAATTTGTGTGCATGGATCATTTTAAACTTATTTTATGAGAACCAGTTATGGGCTTGTCCATCAGTCCAATTGGAAATACACTGTCCATACCCTATCTTTCATGGTGACTTTATGTTTCATAATTGTGCATATTTTAGAGTTGAGGCAAACATTTTCTTAAATTTCTTGTTCACAGAAAGTGTATCTTATATTAGGAAAAAGTATCTTGCAATTTTCTGAACTTCTGAGTGTGAGTTTTTTAACTATAGATTTTTTTTCAGAAAGAGTTTAGAAAATCTAAACTCAACAGAGTTTAGAAAGAATAGAAATCAGTTTCTATTCCTAAGCACTGTGTGAAACATTGAAGATTATTAAAAGCATGGCATTCTTTTTCAAAATCTGTGCAACACTTTTTAACATTACAAGGACACTGAATGACTTACAGAAGCTAAACATTAATTTCAGTTCTATCTTTTCAATCTCTTTATAAAGCTACACATTTAATAAGCAATTAACTTTTTGAGCACCACATTACTGAAAGCTGTTGCTTTCTGTGTATCTCACAACAGAATGGCTTAAGAGTCATCTGTGGCTGACTTAGCTTCATCTGCTTAGACAATAGTAGGTTCTTTTTTCAATTTCTTGTTAAGAAACCCCTCAGGTTTTTCTTTCCTTAAAAGGCCTCTTTAATTTCAGCAGAATGATGCATCATTCCCATCTTGAAATACTAAATATCAGAGTGATTATTGAACAATGGAATGTTTCCATTACTTTTGTCTTTCAGACAGTTTTTGTATCATTAATTTTTTAGTGCCTGAAGAGTATTGCAGTATTCTAAAGTGGAACCCTTTTCCCAATGAGTCTCATAAATCTCATGGCCACTGTGGTCAGAAAGCAAGAGGCTCTTATAATTACAGGTATTTCCCATCCAAAGACAAATACTTTTGCAAACTTATTTTTACTGCTGTGATTACAGAGAGGGAGACATTTCAGGAGCACTTGTATGAATAACATGATGGGTTCTGCTTAAGTGGTCTGCAAATATGGGTTCTGGTTAAACCCAAGTAGCTAGCCTGCTATATGAACTTGCAAATATCAATTTATTCTATTAGAGATTCACATTTATAAAATAGGAATTCTTCTGATAATGTTACTATATCTTGGATAATAACTCAATAATGGATGCATTATAATTGTTTTCAGAAAAGATGAGAGAAATTCTTTTGATAAAATAAAGATGACTTTCTGAAGACTCTTGTTAAACAAATTTGACATTTCTAACTCATATTGAGACAATACTATTTAGTTTTCTAGGAAAACACATTTTATAAAAGAAGGTATAAACAAGGTTGGTGTTGTAAATTAGAGACCTCAAAATTCAATCTCCGGAGTTGATAATCCTGTGTATATTTGAATAGTCAGCACAGAAAAAACAGTTTGAAGTATTGTGAACACTCACGTTGAAAGATTGAGGAAAAAAAAAAACATTTTAAGCCCCAAATCAAAGTATCCACAAAAGATAATCAATGTCTTTGAAGGAAGTGACTATAGAAAAATTTACCTAAACATATTTAATAATCACTGACATTATCTCCAGCTTACTATATGCTGACTTTCAACTATAGCATGTAGGAACCATGGCAGTACTTTTTCAGCAATCAGGTCGGACAGCTTTTTGTTCCCAGGGCAAAATGTTTGACATATACAATTTAAAGGAGAAAAAAAAATTGTTTTTGCTCATGATTTCAGATGTTTTAGTCCACGGTAGGCTGGCTACAAGATATGAGCCACTGTAGGGAGAGTGCAGGATGGAGCAAAACTGCTTTCTTCATGGCAGTTGGAAAGAAGTGAGAGCAAGCAGCAGGCAGTGGGGGAGCAAGGGGCAAGGACCAGGAGGTGCCCTTCAAAGGGCTCTGCTGCGCCCGACCTCCTGAGAGACCATTCAGTCAGGGACTCATGGACGGAGTATTCCACTGGTGCAATTAATGCTCTCATGGCCCAATTTCTTCTTAGATTATGCCTCTAAAGTTACCGTACTGGGAAACAAGCCCTCAATACTTGAGTCTTTGGGGGACATTTCACATTGAACAATGACACATGTCCACCAACAGTTTTATAGACTTCGATAGTGTTCAAGTATGTTGTGTATAAGTAGATGATAACCAGTATGATCTGCAAACAATTTGTGGAAGAAGACAAAAAGCGAGTAATGTAAGAAATAACATTTTCAAAATAATTAACATACATAAAACTTAGCCAAATATCATATTTGTGCCCTTAGTTCAGACTTGGATGGAAGATAAATGTCCAATAAAACCATTTATGTAAAGTCAATGAAATTTCATAAGTGTTGTGGATAAAGGTAGATTGATATTTTTTGATAGCTTGTGTTTTTAAGACTTGTAATTTTGTTACACATTACTATATTGATTATTTGACAAATATTTCCAGGAATTATGAGTTCAGTTAAATTAGTTACCCTCACTTTAAATTTTATACACTAAGTCTGGCCAGTGTACTGTTTCCATTTGCATTATTTCAGGTCTTTTATTAAAAATTTTATTTACTGTACTGACTATTTGCTATCATAGTTGTGCTACTTACATGAATCATCTTTTCTAATCTTAGGCAGTTATACTATAATATCTATCTGTGCTGAAAATAGGTAAAATGTTGTATAGATGTAAAAATATAAAATACTTTTCTTAATGATTTTTAATTTTGATTATTAAAATCAACCATGAGAAAGCCAAGAAGAAGAGACTGCCGAGGAGTGCTGACCTTAAACTATGTAGTAATGCTGTGTTTGGGAATACATTAAACAATATTTAAATCTGAGAAAAAAATTACAAAAGTGATCCCAAAATGGTGGAATAGTGTGAAAAACCTGTATATTTGTATACCTATTAAGTATTTCCATCTGAACATTTATTTTATTAGCACTACACACCGTAAGTACACATTGTTTAAGTGCTCATTTTCTCTTTTAAAACCATTTCGTATTTACTAAGTAAATCACATCCTAAAGTGTCTGTTTTACTTGATTTATTCCATATAGTTCTGGAAATACCTGCCAGAACTATTAGGCAGGAGAAAGAAACAAAGTGCCTCCAAATTGAGAAAGAATGAGACAAATTGTCACTGTTCGCAAATGACAAGATCTCATACACAGAGATCTAAAAATCTCTATTGAAAAAACTCCTAGAAATAATACATGAATTCATCAAAGTTACACAATAAAAGATCAACATTTAAAATTGGTAGCATCACTATATGTCAGTAGCAAATCATCTGAAATAAAAATCATAATATGCAATCCCATTTACTCTCACATCAGCAACAAAAGCCTAGAAGTAAATTTATCTAGCACGTAAAAGATCTCCATAGTGACAACTGTGAAACATTGATGAAACAAGTTAAAGGAGACAGATAAATTAGAAAGATATTTGAAAAACTGTTATTGTTAAAATCTCCAAACTATCAGGTTGCAGATTCAATGTAAGTTCTATTGAAGTACCAAAGATACTTTTCACAGAACTACAAAAGAAATTATACAATTTATGTGTTACCACAAAAACTGAAGTAACTAAATCCATCTTGAGGAAAAAATGATAAAGCCAAAGGCATTATACTATTGACTTCAAAGCATACTATAAACTTGCAGTAATCAAAGCAGTCTGCTAGTGACATAAGCCTAGAAGTAAACTGGTGCATCTACCACAAACTAGGTTTTGATGAAGGAGGTAAGAACACCCAATAATAAATGACTCTGATAAAATTGGATGTTCACATTCGGAAGAATGATGTTTCAGCTCAGCGGCATAAGCGCCTGCCTTGCAAGCAGGCAGCCATGAGTTCGATCCCCGGTACCAATAAAAACAACAACAAAAAAAAAGACAAAAAAAAAAATCAACTCTAAATTGATTACACATTTAGCATTAGTCCTGAAACTATGAAATTACTAGAAAAACATATGTAGAAGAAGAAATGCGTTGAAACATAACATAAGTATAGGCAAGGAGGTTTTGCACGACAGCTCAAAACCACAGGAAGCAAAAATGAAAACAGAGAAAATGGTGTTGCATCAACTAAAAATGTTCTGTACAATAGAAACAAATAGTGAAAAGACAATATATAGAAAGGTAGAATATATTAGTGTTCACACTGGGAGATGAGATAGAAAAATACAATGAATGTTTAAATGAGAAATATTTGCAATGAGACACACTGCCAAGGGTTCCACTCACACTCACACCCTTGCTTCAAACATTCATCCCATCTCTTCTGCCACTTTATGAAGCATGTCTGAAAGCTTTGATGAAGTGAATAGCTTTAGTTGTGATATGATAGATGCTTCAGTTGTTTGAATAAATTCAAAATATTTACCTTTAATTTGTTTTAAGTTGTTTGAATAAATTCAAAATATTTACCTTCATTTTGACCTGAAAATGAGCTAAAACTATACAGTGAGGGAAAAATAATACTTTTAACAAGTTCTGCCTTCTCATTCTTACTGGAGTGATTATGTTATTGAAATTTTTATTTGTATTTCTCTGATAATCAATGATACTATTCATCACATACCTGTTGAGCACCTGTGTGTATACTTTTGAAAAACATCTACTTAGGTCTTGTCCAAAAATTGACCTGTAGAAGTTGAGAGAGGAATGGCGGTTGTCAGAGGTCAGGGGAAAGTAGAGGAAGGAGGTGTGAGGAAAGGTAGGTCAGTAGCTACTAACTTACAAACAAGTAAAAGTAAAATGCTCTGGAGTGCTATGACACAGTACTTTGACCATATAAGCGTAATATGCCATACTTCTCAAAAAGAAAGAAGGACTTTAAATGCAAAGAAATGATAAGTGTTCTAGGAGGCAAATTTGATCTAATTTTAATATTAAATAATATGTAAATATATCAATCATTCTATGGTACCTTCATTAGTATGTGAAATATTTATGATTTTATTTATCCCTTAAAACTACAAAAATTTAAAAATTATAACTTGAAAACTACTGCCAACATATTAAACACATATGATTAATAAAGTAAAATGGATTTTTTGCACTTGGATATATATACTTTTCTATAAGTGAAAAAATTTTTCTCTATAGTGCATCAACTTGAAAAAATAAGGATAATCTATTGTATACTATCTATATGTTCAGATTTAGAATTGCCTTGGGAGGCAGTCTGGAATCAAATTCTGAATTGCTCACTACGAACTTTATTTGGTTGAATAGTAGTGACCTACCCTGTAGCACGTTGAGCACAAAACACTGGATTTTCTCCATTCAAAATCTCCCACTTTCACGAATACTTAATTCCTTGTCTTACCAAACATGATGAATAAGAAGTAGGAGGGGGTTAGGTAAAATGTAGGTTCTTAACTAATCTCTTCCTCCTCTCCTTTTAGATCTGTCTTTATTGTCAATCCCATGTTCCATCTCCTAAAGTGTGGAAGTCCTACCTTATTATTGCACATCTCCACATTTGCACTCTGTCATCCATTTTTCAAAGAACTACACAAGTTGAATCAAATCATTCCTTTCCTTAAAAACTTCACGACTGAAGAGGCCTTTACATTGCTCATTGTTTAACGTGGTATCTGCACCTGGTTGCTACTTAAACACTGATTCAATGAAGATTTAAACAAAATCTCTCACAATTTGTTAGGAATGTATTCATACTGATGTATGGAAGCTTATTGAAGACACATTTCTGACTTATTATTAAATTCTTAAGAGATACAACTTATTAAACAATTTAGAATTTTGAAAAATCTCTTCAGGAAAATTGAACATAAATTTTCCAAAATTTTGATTTTTCATTTTGCTAAAATGGCATTCTAGTCGAGCATGGTGGCGTTATGTGTCAGCACTCAGGAAGCTGGGACAGGAGTCCCACCACGAGTTCAAGGCCAGCTTAGGCTACATAAAGAGTTCAAAGTCAGCCTGAGCTACAGAGCAAAATCCTGTCCCCAAAAATAAATAAATAAATAGATAGATAGATAGATAGATAGATAGATAGATAGATAGATAAAATGGCATTTTCTTCATTGATAAGGTGACCTTTTTTATTCATAAAATTGTAAAAAAAAAAATTACAGCAAGGCAAATGGTCTACTCCACAAAACAAAATTTAACTTAGTAATTTGCATCTCCATGCATTATAAACGTACATCATCGAGCATAGAAGTTACAGTTGACCATGAATTAGAGTTATAATTCCACTGATGAATTCTCAGGGCACAAAACCATGGGTCATATCCTATAGATTTTAATATAAAACACTTCTCAGGGAGTTCCACTTCAAAACAGAGAAGACAGGTGTGAATTAGTAGTCATAAAATGCACTGTTCTATGAACTCCATATTAAATTAATAAAAGAAATATGAGCCAGGTTAGTAAGAGATAAAGGTGTATTTTTTAGTTTGCAAAAGAATATAACCACATCTCCTTTTTAGAAATAGATAGTAATTCTGCAATTTGGGGGGGGCATTTTAACCATTTTCAAAGAAATAATTTTACTAAGGAGTAAATTTTAAGTAAGATAAAATATTTGAGATTTGAGAATTCTAGGAAGTAGAAAGTCACAGAGGCAAATGGTATTTTACTTATTAGCCTAGTGTGTTAAAGTCACAAAGACATAATTTTATACTGGATCTGCCAGGGAATATGGGCTGCAGGATTACCTGATCCCATCTTACAAATGAGGAAACTGAGCATCAGATATGTCAAGTGACAAACAGCTTTTGGATTTGGAATCAGGGTGCCAGCCTGAACATCAGCCATGGGACTTTCAGTGGCCAGATTTTGTAAATTACTTAAACTCACAATCTTCCTAAAATTATTTTCTCGTTTGTAAAAGGAAGAATGATATCATCATTGCATATCATTGTGTAAATAAATGAAGCAATGTATATTAAAGTATAG
This sequence comes from Cavia porcellus, assembly GCF_034190915.1. Taxonomy (NCBI): domain Eukaryota; kingdom Metazoa; phylum Chordata; class Mammalia; order Rodentia; family Caviidae; genus Cavia; species Cavia porcellus. Next base: position 5,356,563 of record NW_026947493.1, read on the forward strand.
CAAATAGGCATAATATCTATTTATTAAATGACAACTATTAGATGGGGGGATGTGGAGCCCTACATGGACCTCGAATCCTTCATTTGTCACCCTGTTTCATTCTCCATTAAAACAGTGCCTTTTTGCCCATTTGTATTACAGTTTCATTTCATTGTTTTGTTGTCAGGCTTAGATTTCTTCTACCACAGTTATCTCAATTCTCTACCTTTAGAAAACCCAGGTGAACTAAGTCTCACCTAGAAAAGAAGTTGGCATCAAGCTGTTAGGAGCAACAAAATCATTACAGAACTACGGAGGATCTGGAGAGAAGGGAAGCCTCACACAGTGTTGGTGGAAAACCATATGGAGGTTACTTCAGAAACCAAAAGCAGATCCACCATTTGATCCAGCCGTTCCACTGCTGGGTAAATACACAAAGGAAATGAAACCCATACGTTGAAAAGACGACTTTATTCTCACGTTTGTTGCAATCTAGTTAATGATAAGAATGAAAATAAAGTGTCCATCATCTAATGAACAGATGAAGCAAATGTACTATAGATACTCAGGAGAGTACTATTTGGCCAGTAAATATGGACTAATCTCATTGGTGACAATGTGGAGGGAACAGAATATTATGCTAAGTGAAATAAGACAAGCACAGAAATATAAGTACTGCATGAGTCTTTGCATAAGTGAACTGCAAAACGTTGATCTTGTGCAAGTTGAGAGCAGACTGGTGATCCCCAGAGGCTAATGACAGCTTGGCGGGGAGTGATGGAAAAAGGCTGACCAATGGATATAAATTATGATTAATCATGCAAAATAAATTTTAAAAATTTTACAAAGGCCAAAAAATAAATATAAGGAAGTATAGAAATATTTTGGAAACAATGTTATTCAGTTGTTTAAAATAATTATTTGGGCTATATACGTGGAAAGTGAGAAAATAAAATTATTCTGTTTTCAAAAAATGTATTGATTTTTAATTTGTTTATTCAAACAAGTTTCATTTGAAATATTAGGATTTCTAGGCACACATTGTCATTAGTTGCTTACAGGATGAAAACTTAAATATGTATTTGAGTAGTCTACCTTCCAGATACATTTTAGCCTAACATTTTATTTAAGTACTTTTCTTGCTGAAATGATCTTTCTCATTTTCTTCCTAAATTTCAAGTAACCTTTATCTTCTTTGACGTTTCCACATCCAGTGAAAGTCAGGTGTTGTCTGCACTGAACTAAAAAGGAAGGCACTAAGTCGTTCCAATGTTTTTGTGCAGTTAGTGTTATTTCTTCTCTGCTCTGTTGCTTTCATTCTATAATCTGCCACCTTAAAATAAAAAAAGGATTCACTTCAGGACGTCTGATTTTATTTCTCTTCTCCAAGTTCAGCTTCAAACGAACATCCTGAAAAAGAGCACTTGGGGCTCCACGTGAGGCTGTGGCTGCCACACTCAGGCTGTGGCCTGGCACCGGCTGCACACGGGCTTGGTTCTCTGACAAGGACGCCTGCACGTGGCAAATCCGATGAACTTCTCAGGAGAACATGTAGCATCAGTCTATGAGCATTGGTTGCATTTCTTTATAGCAGCAACACATTATAAATTCAAATGAACAAAATATATTATTTATGGTAACACCAACGCATAAGATAATTAGGTATGAATACAGCAAAAATATACATATAAATCTCTCACATTGAAAATTCCAAACTATTGTTGAGGATAAGTAAAGATACAAAAACATGGAGAGATATAATCTTCATGAATGAAAAGTTTTACTATTATTAAGATACAAAATTTCCCCAAATTGATCTTTTGATTTAATGGAATGTCACTTGAAATCTCAGTAAACTTTTAGTAAAAATTACCAAGGTGATTCTAAAATTCATGTAGGATGACAAAATTGTCATTGAAATTACTTTGAACAAAAGAAGGAACATTTTGGAAATCTAATACCACGTGGTCTGAATCTGTATAACAAAGCTATGTAATGACAGTGTGATATTGGCATAAAGATAGACAAACAGATCAATGTGAGAGTTTAAAGACAAACGATTTCCTGCAAAGGGAATAAAGATCTAAAGGTGTTTCAGAAGAGAAAAATAAAAAATGACAGATCTTTCAATAAATGATTTTGAACCATTGCTTTCACATATTCATATGTGAAAAAAGAATTTTGATCCATACTATGGTTCATGTATAAAATAATTATATCTGAAACATAAAATACAATAGTTTCAAAAATAAAACAAGGTAAAACTTTTGTGACAATTGAGCTGGATAAAAATTTCTTAGCAAAATCTATAAAAAATTGTGACACCAAAGAAAAAGTTGATAAAACTGTACTCTGCAGTTTTTGAAAAACACAAAAGAGATAAAAATGATACTTTTCAAGGGAGGCATAGCTGCTTGCGTATGGAATTTAAAATGATAACAAATTAAACTAACTTGTCAAATGGGAAAGTCCCTTCATAAATATGGAAATAAACCCAGTAAAAATACTAGGGATTAGAATATTAGAGCCTGGGGAACAAGGAAATGAAAATTCAAATTACTATACAATTCTATCATATACCAATTAAAATATCTAACATTGAATAGGCTAACTTGGGTCAGAAGATAATCAAATACTTCTAGCAGAATTTGAAAATAGATTGATCTTCCAACAAAAAAGAAATTAAAATTAAACAAGCACCTCCCATATCAGACAGCCACTTTACCCCTAGATAGTTACACAAAAATATGAAAATGTATGTCTATATCAAAACCTGTGAAAGTCTCAAACAACCTAGTGTTCAGGGTATCTTCCTCTGCAACACTACTCAGCAATTAAATGGTTGGATTATTGGTAAGTCCAAATGGATAAAATACAGAATAACTATGATGAAGGAAAGAAGCCAGGAAAACTAGCACATGCTATTTTACTATATTCATATGAAATGTGATAAAATTAATAAAAATGCAACAAAATTTAGTAAGAAAACAGATCCGTGTTTTCTAGGGTTTCAAACAGTGTGCAGGAAGGGAGACTGTAGTGTGGAAAGCTTCCCGGAAGGCATGAAAAACTCCAAGGAGTGACTGACACACGTTTTTGATTGTGAGGGTGGCTTCACATCGATGCATGTCAAAACATCAAATTTTGAAGTTGTGTGGCTCACTCCTCAATGATTCTTCCTCAATAGTGCAGATAAAAATGAAAAACAGGTATGAAGCATGGCATAAAATTTCAGAAAGCAAATAAAATTTAGAATATAAATGATAAGTATATTTTTAAATGATATTTTTGTAGAACTTCAATGGGGACCACTGTCTAGAACTTCTTGCTCTTTTTTTTAAATTCATGCATGTCAGTAATTTCAAATAGTGAGACTCATTTTGGAACTTTGGTGCATTCATTTAACATATCTTGATCATTTTAAGTTGCTTAATTCCCTCTTTATCCCACCTCCAATTCTCTTAAGTTTCAAAGTCTACCTTCTAATTTCCTAACATATTTTATTTTATTTTGTGCATTTATTTATTTAGTTTCTTCTATGACAGAAAATACAATATTTAATTTTCTGAATCAGTTTATTTTGCTTAGTTTGATGGTCTTAACTTCCCATTTTTCTGAAAATTCATTCTTTACGGCTGAATAATATTCCATGTATGCATGTATCACTTTTTCTTTACGTACTCATATGTTGACAGGCATCTTGACTGCTTCCAGAACTTAGTTCTTATAAATTGTGCCTCTATGGAAATGCACATGCATATACCACTGTAGTATTTTGTCTTTAATTGTTTTGGAAATCTATCCAAGGGAAGTACAGCTGCATCTAGCAGTATTTCTATGTCTAGCTTTTTTAGGACTCTCCGTACTGCTTTAGTTGCATTAGTACACATTACCACCAGCAATGTCGCCAGGTTCCTTTGTTTCCCACAACACTGCCCACATTCATTGTGCTTTCTGTTAATTTTTTTCTGTTCTGTTGGGTTTCTTTTTTGTTTGTTTCATTACACATATGTTCTTGATGATATCCACTTGAATGGGGTAAGATGGATCCCTAAGAAGTTCTGATTTGCATTTTCCCACAAAGTCATATACTTACTATTTGTGTTTCTCCTTTGAGAGGTATCTGTTCAATGGGTTTGCCATTTTCAAATGGGTCATTTTTTGAGAGGCTAGTGTTTTTTTAATTCTTTATGCTGTGTATTCTACATATTAGTCAGAATTGTACCTTGCAAAAATTTTCTCAATTCTGTATGTTGTCTATTCACTCTGATGGATGTTTTCTTTGATATGCAGAAAAATTTTTAATGCAGTACAATTTGTTATTGATATTATTTCCCATGCCATTGAAATTCTGTTCAAGATGTCTCCGCCTGTGCCTACAGTTTCAGATGTTTTCTCTATGCTACTTTCCAGCAGCTTCAAAAATTTCTGTTTTTACATCTAGGTCTTTGATTTGTTTGCTTTGCTTTTAGTAGAGGGAGATAAGGATCTCAGTATTTTGATACCATTTCCAGTTTTCCTATTGTAGAATGTTGCTTATTTCCCATGCATGAATGTTACTCATACACTGTGATGTTTTTGTATCTTTTTTACTCCACATCTTCAATGAGAGAAACACTCTGCTCTGAGAGGCAGTTGCTGCACAGTTAGAGATGTCCTAGAGAGCTACATCTGTTTTATTTGAAAATCTACCAATTGGTGTAGTTCTGTCCTTCTAAACACCAGAATTTACTCTCTTGCACAGATCTGGAAACACATGAAAGCACCTACCATATACTCAGTTTATCTTGTCATTTTGGAGACAAATTACTCCCTATTCATCTCTTTCAGGATTCCCTCGAGTGTATTAGTGTCACTCTTAAAGCATGGGACACAATCCAGGAACAGTAATCTGAGCTTAATATGATCAACACATAGCACAAGAAAGCTCTCATCTCCTTTGCTCTAAGCCCCACAGCAACCCCAGATTGGATTCCCTTTTCTAGCAACTGTCAGTCATACTGTCAGTTCCTGTTGAATTTGAAGCTAAATAAAACCTCATGTTTTTCTTGTTTTCAACAGAACTGCTATAAATCATGTTTTTATTTATATAAAACCAACTGTTTGAACTTAACTATAGTAATTTATATGTGCTTCTGTGAAATTACATCTTGTTTTATGCTTCTTGTTTCTGACTACTGAGATCATTTTGAATCCAATATTCCCTCTGCTATATTTATAGTTCTTCTTAGCTTTAGGTAATTCACAAATCTCATACAACATTTGATTTCTTGTGTTCTCTTTCAGCCTTATATTCCCCTCTAGCTACCAATTTACCTTTCACCTTCAGATCCCAATTACAGGAGACCTATATTATTTACAATGTGCTTTTCTTTAAAAAGTAATTTTCCGTTTCTATGGAACTAGTAATTTTAAAAATCCACTCCCAATTCACAAAAAAATTGTGATCTATTCTGGTCAATTCAAATACTGTATTTACAAGGTTACAGTGGCTGATTCATGAAATAGGCTATTATAAGCATATTTTATCTTTCAGATACACTATAATCAATTTCAAAATACCATACTGAGGTCAAAATAGTGGGAGAATGTGATCATGCTATTAAAAAGACAGATGGAACTTTCTGAAATTAGAATAGCATCAAACCAATTGACAATCACAGGCAACTGAAGGAAAGAACAAAGCTGTGTAAACTTGTGTTAATTGAATCATAATTAACACTGTGATCATGCCTTAATTTTCCTGAAATGTTAGCTAATTGATTTTGTTTTAATGACATTAGAGACTTAGGCCACACATAAGTAAGTTCTTTTTATTCACTAACTGTCTAGAGAATTAAACAATTGGAAAGAGTATCTTACAATACCAGAAATGTATTCATTCGCCTTTAGATCTTTTAATTCCAGATGTGCTTTGTGAGGCTGAACACTCTAAGCTGAGTTCTCCTTATCTGAGATTTCAGATATTTTCAGTTCTCAGAATATTTAAATAGACATAATGAAATCTATTAGGGATAGGACACAAGTCTAATTCCAGATTCATTTTATGTCATGTCTGCCTGACATACGTCACCTAAAATAATTTTATTTAGTACTTTCAAAGCATCTGCATTTTGGTTGCAAGTTATCACATGACATCAATTGCAGAACATTCCACTCGTATTATCATTACTCAAAAAGTTTCAGATTTTGTAACGTTTTGGGTTTAGATTAGAGGTGGTCCACCTGCCTATAATTTTGTAGTGCTACTGTCTTCAGTGCTGTTGAGCTTGTTCACAGCCTCCTAAGTTTCCTTCGATCACATCAGGACAGGTAGTCTCAGCCATGATAGGCAGCAGGAAAGCTTGAAAATAAGTCTCCTTCCTACCTACCCTGATGTCAGTAACTCGTCAGCACTCCAAGCAGCAAAGCAACAGAAATGGGACACAATAAAAGCTACTGTGTGTGATTTGGCCTTCGTGCTTTAGAGACGTTAATCTATTATGGTCTCACAGTAAAACTAGGAACTCAGGACTATTTTCATCCTCATTTTCAGGTGAGGAAATAAAGGTACAAAGAGGTTAAATATCTTGGATTGTAAATCTAGACTTAGTACACAGTATCTTGGATTGTACACAGTATCTTGGATTGTACACAGACCTAGTAGAAATTGCATCTCAGTGATCTTAGCATCCTACAGAGATTTGCAACTCCTTAAATAATATTGATACTTTCCATTTATATGGGATTAGGAAAATAGTTTTCTAGTTTTGATATTTGAAAGGGTTTATCAGGTTCCCCTGAGCATTTTTATAAACTTCTTATAATCGTAATATAATTTAGAACTTTATTTCATAAAAATTTCAATATATTGCCATAACACTTTTGCTCACATTGTCTTTGTTATCCATTGATTACTTCAGATTCACATTTTGTTGGCTTTGTTATCATCTAAGTTCTTCCTGGAGTAACGGTTCAAACATACTATTTGTTTGTTTATTTTCTATTTATATATTTATTTCTTACTGATATTATTCTGAATTACCTAGTTAAATGTGTGTAGGTGTACTTGTGTAATTTATAAAATAATCATTCTTCTATTAGGTCACACTTTACTTGAATTACTCAAAGAATATTTACTTTTCATTTTATTTACTCAATGGTTCTGGGGACTGATCCAGGGCCTTGAGACTAAAGGCAAGGATTCTACAACTGAGTCATAGTTGTAGTTGTCATCCACCCCTCAAAGACTATTTACTAATGTGAATGCTTTTGTTCCTTGAGAGTTCACTGTCCAATATCTTTTTTCTTTGATTTAGCCAATAGTAAAGTAACATAACAGTTTCTTTCCAGGAGTAAATGCTGTTTATATAAAAAATTTGTTTCTTATTAAAAATTTTCAAGATGATTTTCATATTTTATATATATTTTGAAATTACCAACAAATTAACATAAATCATCTCAAGCCTTTGTTATATATTTAATGTTTGCTTGTTTTCTTATTTTATGTAACAATATCTCAAAGATCTCTTAAATATTAAGAGACGACCAGAAAATGATGAATCAATCAACCATGAATTTGAGTATTGAGTCTAACTTTTACAAGGTTTAAAAACTCCTGCAAATTGACTTGAATTTCATTATATAAAATTTTTCAAGGTTGAATTAACCACCATAAAATATGTAGAAACATTATCCTTGAATGTGATAATAAGTATGAAGCTCTTGTCATATTTCTTGACATAAAGTAAGCATCCAAAAATATTGATTTTATACATGTAAAACAATATTTCCTATGACTTAAATTTAAATATTACTTACACTTTAAAGACAAAATAATTTAAATGAAGATGCCACTCAATTCTTCCTTCCATGATACTATATAGAAGCAAAATCTTAATAATAATTATGAGTATAATGATTGATTGTGATGGTTTACATGCACAGTATTTAAATTGCGTAGAAGTTGTATCTGCCACTACATCTTACCTCTGAAGATTCATGATGTATTAATTCCCACCCCTTCCCTTTACAAATGAGTAAGTAGAGGCTTTGAAAAGTTAAGGAAGTTGACCATGACCAGTCTGTTCCTGTAAGAGCTAGAAGTCAAATTTAGTTTTGTCTGATGCTGATCTCTTTTCATCGAATGGTGAAAAATAGTTCTACCTACATGCAGGAGTCCATCTATTTTGATCTCAAAAATTAACTCCTAACAATACAGGTCCATAAAACAGATCATGATGTCTTTTGTAAGTTCAAGTCTGTGCCATGTTTATAAAATGTTATAAAATACCTTATTGGAGATTTTATACTAAATCACAGAGATAGATGGATGAATGAGTAGATAAAGATGAATGGAGATAGATGAAAGATAAATTGTACTCAGTATTTCTCTTAGGAAAGTATACCTTGAATGATGGTTATCACTATTTTCATGTGAATAAGTTAACTCACCCGCTTAGAAAATAAGAAAAAAATATTTAGGATAGAGAAAATGTATCATCTCTTTTAGGAATAAATAAAATTGTCCCAGTATTAACTCTGGCTTAGTTATCCATGACCAGCATGATGTAATAGTTTTAATCTGGATAACTAGTTCACTTTGCTTATTGTAAGTCTAATTTTTCAGATTACCTTTAATAATATTTTATGTTGGAAAATTGTCAGTGAATGCAGAACTTGAAATACCAAATGTTTTATTTAGTTTCTCATCACCAGGACACAGTATCTCTTACTCACAAATAAAATCAGGAATAGTTGATTGTGGTTTATAGTCCAAAGGTTTCAGTCCATAGTTAGTTGATTCCAAGGCAGGCAGCATGGCAGAGGAGCATGACAGAGGAGAAACAGCTCAAGGTTGGCATCAAGAAGCAGAGGGCAACAAAGGGAAGAGGGAGGGACATATGTCTTCCTAGGCTAGGAGTCTTGTGATCCACATCCTTCTGCAAGGTTTCCCCTTACAGTATCACATTTAGTTACAAACTGGTCAGTGGATTAATCCACTGATGTGTATTATACACCCAGTCATCTCCCAAAAGTCCAATAAATGACTATTTCAGGCTTTGTGAGGACATTTAAATGTAAAACATAATAATCTATCATAGCTCCCAAAAAGCTCATGTGAATCTCTGTGCAAAATACATTTAGTCTGTCTGTAAGAGTCACCAAAATTCTAACAGTTTCAGCATTGATGACAAGTCCACATTCAAAGTTTCACCTGAGATTTAAGGCAAACTCTTAGCTGTGATCCCATGGAAAGTGAAAAGAAAATTAAACACTTTCAGCATACAATGGTACAGGATAAACATTCATCTTCCAAAAGGTAGAAGTAAAGGAATAGAAAGAAATAGGACCAAAGTAACACTGAAATTCAAAGGGGAAACATTAATTCCCATAGTGGCATGTCTAGCATCTGGGCCATTTGTGCTGAGATGTGAATTCCAAAGAATTTCAGCAATCCCACCTGTCTAGCATTGCCAGGGTGGTAGTAGCCTTCTTGGCCTCTATCTTGGGCCAGCTTTGCTCACTCCTTCCAAATTTCCTCATGTGATCCAGAGTCTTTGCTTTTCTCAAATCCTGGGGTCTCCACTGCACTTTCAGTTTTGAACTCACAGCTTTACACACTACCCTCTCAGGGGCACACCACCTGGCCTCCAAGGTCTTCTTCTGAAATTTGGGTAGAATTCTTCCTGACCCCACAACTGTTGCACTCTACATGTGCATAAAACTAACACCACATAGACCATGCCAAGGTTTTCTGACAGCTAGAATAATAGCCTTGCCTTTTTGTGTCTTGCTGGTTGTTGTGGAGACCTTTGAGACCTGAATGGCAGAGCATAAAATGAATCCTTAGGAATCAATTCCCATTCTCTAGGCTACTGTCATTCTGAAGCATGATGCCTTGCAACTCTCTTCTCAAAGCAAAGTCCTCTACCTCCTTCAAAGTGTGGCATTTGGTGGTTCTTAACATTCCCTCAAGGCATTTTCTTTTGTATTGTCCAGATCCAAAACTTGACTCCTTTTAATGACTATCATTTTAGCAGCCAACTTTTCTTCTTTTCCATTATGTAAGTCTCAACTTTACCAGCATTTTTTGAGACAAACTCAAAACTTTTAAACTCTTTCATTCGTGCTTTTGTTCTTGATTCTCAGCATAGACTCATGGTTTATCAAAGCTTTTGTAGTCTCCATAGTACTTTAGTTTTCACACTCATAGCTTTATATACACTACCTGGCCTCCTAGGCCTTCTGAAGTGTGGGTGGAAGCCTTCCTGACTCTACAATTTTTCATCTTGTGTGTGCCTAAAATCAGCAACGTGTAGATGATGCAAAGGTCTGCCTGCTTGGCTGGAGTAGTAGACAGGATTCTTTGTTTCTCAGCTGTAAGAGTCAAGTGCCTAGATTGCTAAGAGCTATGGACCTGATCAAGAGGAACAAATTCCTTAGGGTACTGGCATTCTGAAACATGGTACCCTGAGACTCTCCCCTACTACTCTCTACTAAAATCTGTCTTGGTTGCTTTCTCATTACTGGGACAAAATAACTGACACCCGTAAGTTAAAGGAGGAAAGGTTTACTTTGGCTCACAGTTTTTAGAGTTTTTACTCCATAGCCAGCTAAATCCAAGGTAAGGAAGGCCACATGGAAAGGGGTATGGAAGAAGAGAAACAGGTCATAGGTTGGCAGAAAGGAGGCAGTGAATCAATGAGTCTTCCATACCCTTTTTATTCCATTCAGGCTACAAAATTACTGGTTGTTATTGAGAACAACTGATCTGGAGAGCATTCACATGTGTGGATCTGAGCACAGAACACCCAAGGAACACTCTGAGGACATGGAGCCTCCCAGCTAAACAGGTGTTCCAACCCTGAAAATATGGTGTGTGAGATGCAAGCTAATTGTTAGGCAAAGTGTTTTCACCTGATATCAACTTTCTAAATATATAAATAAACACTGCAGTGGCTGAGGAGTTCCTTCCCTCCTGTCCAGAGAGAAGGCTCCACCTGACCTCAGCTTTCTGTATATTGTCTTTTATCATTGTTTCTTTATTCTCTTACTGTGTTCTCCCTGGGAACTTTGAGAACTGTGCATAACATGACAGATTTGTGCCTGAACACTGCATCAGGGTAAGAAAAAATAGTAAGTAGGGAGACACTTCTAATTGTGCACACAAAAGATAGAGAAGTACATTGATAGTATCAATACTGATCACACAGGTGTATTGATATTGATATCAGGTATAAAACATGGGGAAAGGGGTTCTCAAAGAACATGCATATAGAATGTATATATATATATATATATATATATATATATATATATGATTGTTGTATTATTGATTCCTATATTTACTTTCTTTTTGTGGAGAAGCCAAGAGGCAAACAGGTTCTAGAGAAGCCAAACTGAGAAATGGGCTCACTAGGATCAAAGAGAAACAGGCTCACTAGGGCCACGGAGAAGAATGGACTCATTGGAGTTTAAAGAGAAAAACAGGCTCAGGAGAAACAAAATACAGAGAGTTGAATTGATTTCACACAGTGTTAAACATGAGGTTAGTCCTCAAGAACAACAAATGTATATACAAATCATCATTCTATTATGGGTTCCTATACTTACTTTTTTGTGGACTTGGACTAGAATGTATCTTAATGGTCACATACTTATTGAAAGAATCATAGAATATTTGGCTCAGAGCACTATTTTAAAAATCAAGTCCTGAGTGAGGGGAAAATGGAAACCATGCCTGCAGAGTTGGTGACTGCCATGTCCTTTGGAGAGGGGTGCTGGAGATGGAGCCCATCCTAGGTGGCAAATTGAGAGTGACAGATAGAGGCAGAAATAGCAAGTTGGAACTCCAGGGACCTAAATATGGAACATGGGTTTTTCTTCTTAAGATTGATAATGGCCTAACTTGTATGAACAGTGCCTTCCAAATATTTTGTGAAACTTTTTATATATCTCTTAACCATGGGAATTCCTAATAACTCTCAAGGACAAGAAATTGTTGAACATGCTCACCATTCACTCAAAATTCAATTACAAAAACAAAAGGGGGAATTCTTCCCTACAAAATGTATGCCACTTCACTTGGCAATATTATACTATGGAATGGATGTACAGCAACAGAAAGACAATTCTTTCAGATAAAGGAAAAAATGTTAGGAAAGGCCCTTTGGGAAGACCTTCATACTGGATAATGAAGGGGATCCAGCCCCCTACTCACCTGGAGTAGAGAGTATGTTTGCATTTTCCAGAATGCAGAATGGACTATCTGGGACCCAGAGCTGGAAAAGTAGTTGATTCCACATTTTAAGAAAATGATGCCCAGTCTTACGACATTAGTGCCTCATACCACACTACCACAGACAAAGAAAGATGAAGCTAGATATGACCTGGGGCCAACTGAAGGAGTTGACCCAGGATGCCAATGAGATGGGAACCAAAAACAGAAATTGAATGCCTGAGTAGATAACAGAGTATATAGAGATAACTGAGTTGAAAGCTACGTGAAAGAAAAATTTAAAAAAAGTCAGTATTGAGACAAAACAAATTTTGAAGAAAACAAGACATTATAATAGCCTCCGCTGATTTAATATCATCTTGCTTTGAAGTCCTACCATGCTTTTGTTCTTCTATTTCTATTTGTTCTATTATGCTGTGTCTTACTGGATTTTGTTATGTGTGATAGTTTAAACAAAATTTTTATGGACAATGAGAGAATATAGTAGCCATTGTTTATTTTCTGTTATTTGGTTCTGAATGTCCTGTAATACTTTCATTCTCTTGAATGGTTTTATACTATTTTGTTATGTTTGATAGTATTGTATATGAAATTATGCTCAACTATTTCAAAGAAAGAGACATGTGGTCTGCTGTCTTGTGGTGAAGTACTGTGTTGCTTACATTGTTCTGATCTGCTTTGTTATGTCCTCCCTTATCTTAATCTCTTTAAAATAAAAAATTTTTTAAAGACAAAATAAAATAAAATATATATTAATTATAAATAAAAGATTTTGTCCATTCCAAATTTTTCTTGTAAGAGATCTCTGCTAATTGATCTACAAAAAAATCTGAGTAGTCTATTTGTAGTTATACATTCCTAAAATTGTAAAACAGTTACTATAATTTGATAAAAAATGCATTTGTAAGATTTTGTAAGGTGTTTGTGTCATTGTCGAATCTGTTAAGCTGTGTACTTTGCATCTTTGTCTCTTTATCATATTTATGAACAATTATTTTTATTTGAGCTCAATAACTTTTATCTCTTCTTTTTCTTTTGCATTCTTGGATAATTTGTTCAAAATTTAATTTTGGTTATAGATTTAAAAGCATGCTTCCATATGGGTGACCACCTGATAAATTTGACATTAAAATAAGTCTATTCAGATGCTGTTTGAAATTTGTTTAGGTAACTAAAGGGAACTTTCAGGCATGGAAAATTATTGACAAAGGTTCCCTTTGATGAATAAAGGAACAGCTGCCTAGGAAAAATTATCCCAGTCTTTGTTCACTAGTAAGAAACTCTGATGATCTTCATAGCCCTACAGGAGACACCCATTAAATGTTATTAAAATGTATTTTTAATAAATTTATAATACTTATTTGTCAAAGTATTAAGTATTCTAGACAATAAGATTTTTTATTTAAAGATGCTCTGATACAAAAGTTTTCATATGGCTGTGATAACTGATCGTTATTGATGCTGGGACTAGGAGGATCCATCAAGAAGCCAACTAGCCAGCCTTTCTGGTAAGCCGTGTAAGCCACATGGCTTCTAAGAAGAGAAAAGTCAGCGCATCTCAAGAATGAGCCATGCTAGTGTCGGGAGGATCCAACAAGAAGCAAACCAGCCAGCATTTCTGGCAAGCCACACAGCTTCAAGGAAGAGAAAAGTCAGTGCCTTCGGTGAGCCTACCGACACACGGACTGAGAATTAAACCTTGCCCCCCATTCCCCATAAGCAGCTCACTGGTTCAGAGACAGACTGAATTGATAGCAACTAAGGTACATAACACAACTAAATGCTTGTATTGTCTGTTGATTTTGCAAGCTTCGAACCAGCAGTCTGAGCATCTCTTTGGAGGATGACAGTATGCAATATAGCAAGTATGCAGGATTTCCTTCTATCTTGTCTTTGAAATCCAATATTTGTCTCACCATTTTGGTTTATTCTGATTGTTTTTGCTTTATTCACTATTCTATTTTGATTGTTGTTATTCTGTTTCATTTTGATTTTGCTGTATCTGAATGGACAACTATTGTAAAGATAATAAGATATACTATGGTAGCTATTATTAGTTTCCTAGTATCCTGCTTTGAAATCTGCACCAATTTTGCTGCTTTGTTTTGATTTGCTTTGTTCTGTTTCACTGGATTTTCCTATCTTTAAAATTAAAAAAAAAAGATAATATAGCCAAACTCAGATTCAGGAATCCTGCCATTCCTGTAGAATGGTCTTCTGCTCTTCCCCTAGAAGTGCCCCAACCTGGATCATGGAATAACCATCTTTGAGCCACTAAAAAAAAATTGATGTTATCATTCTTATAGTGCATTGAATGTATTCATGCCTGCAGATGTGTAGGTCTTCCAAAGTGTGGAATGAAGATTGTTTATAGTGATAGACTTTTCTTTCAGATTCAGATATCTGCCTTTAACAAACTAAGTGATGTACATTCAATTAAAAGACAGTGCTAGGTGAAAATCTTATGTGTTAGAGATGTGTTAATTTTAAATCTTATGTGTTAGAGATGATTGATTAACAAGGATATTCTGGGTCAAAATGAAATTTTAAGTGTATTACAAATGTCATCAAGATTGTGATGCTGCAATATTATATACAGCTTTTGATGCTAATTTTATGTGAAAATATGTCACTGTTTTCTATTGATATTCTGTAGGGATTTAAATGCTAGGACATCCATGGTTGGCAGAAAATAACAGTTCTATTGAATTTTCTAAAGTTCTCAGTATTCAAGTAAAATGGTAATATTAGCGTATTGCCTCTTACCATGTAATGCCATTAATCTTCTCTTCTGGATGTTCAGTAACTGAGGCTTGAAGACTAAAAACCTAGAAATATAGACAGGCTAAGAGGATAGACAATATTTTGTCCCCAGTCCTTCAAGGTCAATGATGACTCAGGATATAAGAGAATTTCTGCCACAACATCCTATAAGTCTGTGAGTCCTTGGTCTTCTGACCAAAGAGATTGTGAGACCACAGAGGAAGTGACAAATGGTGCTTATTGTGCCTATGGAGAGTCATCAGGAGAAAAAAAATCTCCAAAGCTTTCACAGAAATCAACTTGATCAAGCAATGGCCGTGACTCATGAAGACAGCTGACATTAAGAGGTGCTGTGCACAGTTTTAAGGTAATTCCTCAAGAGACTTAACTGACCTTGGTAAATAGCAGAAATTAATTTTAATTAATATAGGTCTCACTTTTACTTGGTGTTAAACATCCAGCAGAAAGGTATAACCATAAGGGAAAAGAGTTGTCTTCAGAATCCTCCAAACACAGCTCCTCCAACTTTGATTGCAACTACAAAAACTGAAAAAGAGGAGATGTCACAAGATGGTTGAGCTGGTGAACATTCACTCTTGCAAAGCTGAGCACAGAGTACCCAAAGAACACATGGAGGCCATAGATCCTCCCAGATAAACAGGTGTTCCAGTCCCAAGAACCTGAAGCATGAGAAATGAGCTAGTTTATGCAAAGGATTTTACCTGACATCAACTTATGCACTGCACTGCAGTGGTTGAGCAGTTTCTTTCCTCCCATCTAGAGAGAGAGGGCTTCACTTCACCTCAGATTTCTGTATATTGTCTCTTATCTTTATTTCTCCATCCTCCTCCTAACATTTCCCTCAGGAAATTTGAGAGCCGCTCAGGACGTGGCAGGTTGGTTCTACCCACCACAGGATTGATCTTCCTATTGAATAAGGAACTACCCAAAACAGGTCAGTGGTCTAATCCAGTATCACACACCCATGATGCAATCACTGCCCAATAGCCTCACCTATGAATGCATAACACTCTGGGGGAACATCTAGATATAAACCATCATAACATATGTGTATGATGAACAGCTATTATATGGACCAGTTCCACACATAGTGAGGTATAGGAGAGTAGGAAAGAGGTACAGAGAGTGCCTAAGTATAGAGACTGTCAAAAATTACACTCTTTATGGATTCTAATTCAGATTCAGTATGCAGGTAGAAGGGTTGTAGACAGAGTAATTTGGTGCTGTAAATAATTTATGTGCTGGTCACTACTGATGCAGGTCCTATCCTCTTCACCATTTTATGGCTGAGATCCAAGTCTCAGTGAATTTTGTGCACCATGGCCAGCTTGGGCTAAAACCAATGAACCCAGGCACAGAAAACATTGTCCTCTCTGAGATGTGCCAGGCTATCTCCTTCTCTATAACTTCAATTTCCATGTAAGTATAGCATGTTGGTTCAGAGCACTTATGATCAGAAGTAACTTAGTGATTTCTATTTCCTTTCAGGAGGGATATGAAACATTTCTTACTTTTAAAATGATGCCTCCCTCAATACTTGTTGGTAACCAAGGCAGGACTCAATTGAGGGTGTCAGCAAATTTTCAGAGGAGGAAAAGAATGGCTAGAAGCAATGAGACGTTAATGTCTTTATTTTCTTTAAATTCAATATTAGCAAAGCTTATCTGATAAATTGCTGTCCATGGCAAGAAAGAGAATCAAGGGCAACTAAAGAAAACTCAGTGTAAGTGAAGGTAGGTTTTTCTGCCATTGTCTCCTGAACTCTAAAGAAGTGCTTTAAAGGATTGCAGGAATGAGTAGCATTTGACTAAATTTCTGTACAACAAATCTCCTACACACTTAATGGTTTAATTCAGTAGTTGTTTGTTAATGCTTGTGAATGCATGGTTTGGTTAGGACCTTCTGATGATCTGGGTCAGGCCTGGCTAATATTGATGTGGGTTTCCTCACATTTCTCTGATAGAGGCTGAACCCAGGGTTTTTCCACTGAGCTACAAAATAAGTTTTTAAAATTGCTTTTACAATTTTGAGACATGATCTTTTCTTTTTTTGTTTTTGTTTTTCTTTTTTTGGGTACCAGGTATCAAACTCAGGACCTTCTGCTTGCCAGGCAGTTCCTTTGCTGCTGAGCTAAATTCCCACCACCCTGAGACGTGGTCTTGCTAAGTTACTATGTCTCCCAGACTGGGCTTGCACTTGGAGTCTTTCTGCCTCAGCTTCTGAGAGTTCTAGGATACAGGTGTGTGCTACCACGTTCATCTTAACAACATTTTAGAGCCCTCATTGCCAACGAGGTCTGTTGGTGGGGTTGATGTCTCTCATATTCAGCTGGCTAAAGGGAACTTGTTCAAAAGGTAACAACAGGATTCTAAAATGATGAGAAAGGTGTAGACCCTTCTGAGGCCTAGGAGTGGAAAAAGAATGTTATCATTTCTCCCATCTCCTATTGATCAAATCAACAGACAAAACCAGTCTAGATTCAAGAGGTAAACAATTCATCTGGTGATGATAGGACTCTAAAGTCCCAACACATTGGGGCAGATACTACAAAGTATGGGTTTTTGTAATAGTCGGTGTACCTTATAGGCAATTTCTGAGAAGTTGATGGTGATTAATAAGTTGTAACCCTAGGAGGCAATTATGTAAAACATGAGTTCAGTCTGCATCTTAGTGGTAGAGCACTTGCTTGCCATGGACCTGTGTTCAGCCTAGCACCTGGAATAATAACACCCCACAAACCCAGGTATTTGAAACACATGAAAGTCTGCCACAAATGACTTTGCCCAAAGAAATTCCTCCTGGGGTCCAATGAGACTATGACACAGGCAGTGACAGTGAAACTAAGCCCCTGATGCTTGCAATCAGTTCTGATCCTTTCTGATGAAAGAATTATCTGACACTACAATGTTGACAGAATACATTTAACTTGAATTAAATTGTTCAATTTAAAAAATCTAATTAAGTATTTATAGTCCTACATTTTATATTTTGTTCCATAACAAAGTAAATACATAAAGAAGATGGCTTTAATTGAGGGCAAAAGGAAAAAAATAGGTAAATTGTCAGTTTCTAAAAACGATTAAAACCTAATGCAATAAGCCACAGGGTCAATTCTTTGTAGCTTTAATACTTTTAAATTTATTTTATGAAAGCAATAAATATTATGGGGTACTTGAGAAAGAACAGGAAAACACAAAGAACAAAATTAAATTTAACCATAATTCTAATACTGAGAAAGCTGCTATTAAAACAGGTTGAGTATGTCTAACCCCCAAACATCTAAACTATAAGGTACCCCACAACCTAAAACTTTTTCAGCACCAATTTGTGCCACAAATGGAAAATTTAGTATCATGATACTAATGTACAAAATTATTTGAAACAGGTTAAAATGATCTTTAGTTTTATGTAGAAATTGTATAAAAATATAAATTTCATGTTTAGATTTGGGTACCTTCTCATGATATCTCACTATATTTATGCAAATATTCTTGTATCTGGAAAAACCTTAGTCTTGAAACCCCTCCAGGTCCCAAGAAGGTGCTCCCAGGACAGGTATCACATTTTGGTCAAGGCAACTATCCTGGATCCTGTTCTGTTGCTGGGACAAAGTACTTGACTCCAGTAAGTTAAGCAGGAAGTGAGGAAGTGTTTAATTTAGCTTACAGTTCATAGAGGTTTCAGACCATACTCAGCTGGCACCAAAGCAGGGCAGCATGGCAGAGGAGGCTCAGCTAGCTCACAGCCTGAGAGGCAAGAAGCTGAAGAGCAGTGATCCGCCTTTCCCTTTTAGTTCCATCCAGGCTACAAGCCAATTTTCCCTTTTAGTTCCATCAAGGCTACAAGTGAGGTTGGGACTCTCCCACTCAGAGTGAGGCTTTCCATCTTCCATACCCAGAACTGTGTTAAACCAGTCAGTGCCCTAATCCAATTATTGTGAACACATAATCCAGTGTCACACCCTCATAATCTAGCAACCTCCTCAAAGCTCTACCTATGAATGAGTTCATGAACTCTTCTTGAGGGGACAACTAGGCAAAGCTGTAACAACCTACCCCTATCTCCCTAAAGAGTCATGCGGATTCCTTTTTTTAGTTCATCTCTAAGGGTCACCAAAGTCCTAATGGTTTCAGTCTTGTTGAAAAAATGAGTCCAAAGTCTCCTCTGAAATTTAAGCAAAGCTTTAGCTGGGAGAGCCTGTACAAATGAAAAGAAAGTTATGTGCTTCCAGTTTACAATGGCAAAAATAAACACCAAATAAGACTTACTAGAGCATCTTCACTTTTTCTTCTCTTCCGTTTTTACCTTGGACCAAGTGTGCCAGGGAGTACAGCTCTAAAATGAAGAAAAACCCATTGGACTGAATAGGCCTGTATTGATGACTCAAGATTTTAGGCTCTATGACTGCAACACAGCCGACCCTACCTAACATTCATTTTGTGAAACTGGTAATTCTTTACGTCAACCTCATGTTCTGAATTTTATCAGTCGATGTCATAAATTAATTCACATAAATAAATGTAAATGATATGCATATATTATACATGTTGTATATAGCATAGCCCATGTTAGAAAATATACTTCAATAATTTAAATGGCCATAAAGAGTTCAAATTTGTCTGTCTGTCTTTATCTATCTCTATCTATCTATCTATCTATCTAACCTTCCATATGTCATCTATTTTGCTCCTGGCAACCAAACATATAAATATAACATGATTCTTTTATTTGTCACATACATGGATGCATTTCAAGTGCCACATAGATTATACAGTGTCAGATTATACAGTTATAACCACTGAAATGAAAATTCATTCCTAAATTTTCCTTTTATGCAAAATTATTGCATGTTTAAATGTCCTACAGGGATAGTTAAAGTGATCTACACATGTAACACACAGTACTTTTTCATTAAGACAAACTATCTCAACATTGCTTTTCAAAACTTAGTTGAAATTTTAAGTCACTTTTAGCAATAGATGGGCAAAAGTATAACTTTTAAAAGAATAATTATATTAAAAAACAATTTTTCTGCTTTAGAATGCATAACAATATTTAATTTGCATATTTCCCAAATTATACACATTTTAATGCTTTATTATGAAGAATTTCAAATATAAACTTTTTTTTTACAAGAAAACTATGCAAACACAGGAACATGAGTAGTTAAAAGTAACCTATAGATACTTTCCAATTTCATAGTGTACCATTTTCAGTGGGCCATATCTGTAACTGTGTTTTACACAGTGCTTGCATGTATTGGACTTTTATCCAATATTCAGAAAAATAAGAATTTAAAATCCCAGTTTCTATTTTCTTTGTATCAGTGATTCATGCATCTCTTAGCTATATAAAATCTTTAGAAACTAAGGAACAGAAAAATTACATGTTATAACACAAAAGTACAAAGATGCTCTAGATTTATTCTTTCATTTAGAGTAAATTCTCGCTGTTTACCTCCTCTATCTGCTGGTATTTATGAGTCAGTCAGTTTATGATAACGTTTAACCTCAAAAGCAAATCACCTAAAGAGTAACAGTTTTACTTAAAACATTTCATTGCCTTCTACAGAATGTATGGATTATCCTAACATTACAGCCAATGCATATATTTTGAGGAGCCTTATTTTTGTAAAATGACAGGTTTATTCTGTTCTGCTTTGTTGTAGAGTTTAGATTTAGAGATTTGCTTCTTGCCACATATTTAATATATTCTATATCAAATTAGTATGAGTGCAAAATCAAAATGGAAATTGAATCTTCGATACTCTACAATGAAAAAAATTCTGAAAGAAATATACCTATTAGAGGTGCATCAATATGCAATAAGGCATATTCATCATGCTGCTGTGCAGAATTCAGGATAATTCACAGTGAGCTAGAAGACTTTGAGATATGAAATATTTACCAGGATTCTAGACATTTTAGCCATACAAAGTTTCCACTGGTCTGATATCCATTTCAATCACTAAAAGAGGTCTTATGCTCCTATTTTTCATTGTAGTTACTATTTTGATATTTAATTGTCCTGTTAACTCTATGATACTTTGTCTAACAGGAACTAAGAGAGAGAAGATTAAAAGAATTGGTAGAAATCAATAAAGTATTGTGTAGAAAAGAATAGGGATAATCAAACAGGCTAATTCTAGGAGTCAAGTCAACAATTTGAGAAAAGCTTTTGTCTGGCTGTCTGCTTTTGCTGACAGTTCATATTAGCATAATGGCCAACAGGAGGGTCAGGATACAGAAGTGGGTCAAATCAAACTTCAAAAAAGCAGGATAAATTAGTACTTTCCCAGATAAAGAATAAGTGAGAGAATTGATCAGCATTAGGCCTATCTCACAAGAAATGCTAAAGAAATTCCTCAAGTTTAAACAAAAGAGAAGAATAATTAAGATATGCCATTTACAGAAACCCCATATCTTCAATGAATGCAAACATTATACATCATAAAGATGAGCTAAGATTAGTAATAACAGGACAGAAAATGTGAAAAGGGATTTAAAGACAAAGGGAGGAGCCTGGTGGGAAGTGAAAGGGAATTAAAATAAGAAACAAACTGCATTACATACGTTTACCTACTCTGCAAGATGAACTTAAACTTCATGTACTGAAAACATGCCTGGTTGTGCTGATTCCCACTGTGATCGCAATGTTGAAACTGGCCAGCAGGGGGTGAGCTGTACTGCTCATTTGGGGTGAATTAAAGTTTGAAGCAGAATGAGAATGTGGCCCGTTTCAGTGGATGGAGTGGGTGGGGGTGCTCTGTCCAGCACAGCTTTTGAATGTCCTGGGAGTATGATGATGGAGGATGAAGAAGACAAGAATGCAGAACGATGAGGTCAGATAGGAGACCTTTTGATTGATGGGAGAATAAGTACTGCCTAATGATTGCAATGTGTTTATTTACACAATCAACAGCAGGTTGATAACAGGTGAAACATTTCGCCTAGTGGGAGAAAGCCTCTGCTTAACAATCTGTTTGACTTTCCCCTGGCACTCCATGTTCTCAGGGCTGGCCTTCTAGCCTCACATGTGTGATCAATCTCCACCATACCCACTTCCCACTCTCTCCCTTTTCTGTTTTGTCGATTAGGGTTAGAGGAGCTATGTTTGAAGGGCTTTTCAGAAGACCTCCTTTTGTTGAAGGATTTTCTCCTCCACTCTTCCCCAGCATCCTACACCAAACTATTACTGTGAAATCCTTCTCCTTCTTGAACATTTTCCATTCTGAGTGAACTGAATCATTTAGGCTAAAGATTGCCAGTCCAAGGATTTTAGGTCCCTACACTCAGCTATTTAACCATATACAGCCTATTAACCCATAACAGTAGCCAATTACCAGTAAATCTGGAAATTGTTAGAAGGTCTCAGTGATGTAAACCTCCTTCATAACAGGCTGGATATTCAAGACCAAGTTAAAGTGCGATCTTTGTGAATTAAAATTAATTTTTGCTATCAAGATCAGTTAAGTCTTCTCAGGATTTACCTTGGAACGAAGTACAGCACCTCTCAGTTCTTCTATGAGTGTCAGCTGTCTGGATGAGTCATGGTCATTGTTTGACCAGGTTGCTTTCTATGAAATCTTGGGAGACTTTTCTCCCCTGTTAACTCTCCTTAGGCACACTGTATATCATTGATCTCCTTATTCTCTCTTTGGTCAAGATGCTAGAGACTCATTGGAGAATCTGGAAAAGATTCTCTTTTGTCTTGGGTCCTCGTTGACCTCAAAGGTCTGGGGCTAAAATATTTGCTATCCTCTTAGCCTATATTTCTTTCTTGATTTTGGTTTCAAAACCTCAGTTGTTGAATATCCAGAAGAGAGGGTTAATGACATTATATTATAATGACAGCAATGAGCTTAATATTATAAATATATCTGAATATCAATCTCCATGAAAAACAAAGAAGAGCTGCAATTCCCTGCCACCCACGGATGCTCTCTAGTGATTGAATCCCTGAAGGATGTTAACAGAAACATTGTTAACACAATGTTAACAGAAAACAGAGTTGTACAGTTTTACACATAAAAATTGAGATCAAAAGCCATACATAATATTTTTGTAAGGCAACCATGATGACCTTTTAATAATACACTTAAATTTCCGTTTTGACATAGGATAGACCTTTTAGTAAATAATCTCTACCTAGTACATAAAAAGCTCCATCTCTCTAATTGGTCATCTTTTAAAGGGATGTCATTGAAATGTGTGACATTTTCTGGACTGCCTGATGTGTAAACATGTCTACATGGTAGTGGCACATACATACCATACATACCACATAAGTTTTTGCTAAAAATATTATTATTGACTGATGACCTCGTGTTGACTTGGCATAAACATCCTATCACGAAAAGCTGGAGCACAAGAGAAAAGCAGAAGTCTGAATCTAAAAGAAAAGCCTGTCACATAAATAATCCTAGGGGTTTTTTTTTATTTTGAAAGAACTGTGTATCCAGAAGTTATGAATACATTTAATATACCATAAGATTGATAACAATAAATTGTCACAGCCATATGAAAACTTTTGTTTCTTAATTTAATTTTGTACCATAGCATCTTTAAATCCTTAAACCCTTGTCTTATTTCTATAATACTTACCTTTGAATAATGAACAATTTAAACATATCACAATAATATATGTTGAGCAACACGTTGGGATGTCTCCCATGAGGCTATGGAGATCATTGGGGCCTCCCTTTAATGAACAAGAACTGGATAATTGTTTCCAGATAACTTCTCTGTTCATTAACTGGAGTCCTCTCCTATGGTTTTTCCCTACTCTAGATATTTTTGTTTAATTATACTGAGAAATTTTTGATGACTTTACGAGAACTCAATTACAGCGCTCAATACATTATTTTTGAACAATAGGAGACTCAAACTATAATACATAAACCATAATATGCATTACATTTATACAACCATTTTGACTAGCTAACAACCCTAATGGAAGCACATCTTTAATATTGAGAATATTTATCTTTATGCCTAATTAAAGTACAGACAAATGATTCAAAATACAAAAATACAAAAAGAAGAAAAATTTGCTGAACTCATGTAAGACAGCTGTTTAGAGATTGGACAAACAAACAGATATACAGACAATCTACTTACAAAATCATAGTGCACTTAAATGTATTTTTGGCCAAATTATAATAACTCTTACTCTTAAAGATGTTTGTAGTTATCAATAGATTAGCCAGAATTTCTTATAGTTCAATTAGTAGATATCTCTCACTAGAAAATTTAAGATGGAACAAAAATCTTTTATCTATAGTAAATGTTTTGTAGTTTATTTCATCTTAAGAATATTGACAATTTTCATGTCCCTTTCTTTCACATAGCCCCAACTCAGCCATCTCTACACACTCTGTCACTTACATGGGTCTTCTTGGCCCATTTTTTGGTTATCATCTCCTGGGCATCCTAGGTCAATTTCTTTACTTGGCCCCAGGTTGAGTCTAGTCCTATCCTCATCTATTGGCTATGGAGTGTTCTTTAAGACATCCCTGCATCAGCTTAGTGAAAGGTAGATGTGACTCCTTTTCTGGGTCTTGGTCCATGATACAACCAGACACCATGCTCTGACATTCAGGCCATTCAGCTGAGAATATGCTTGTGTCTTTCCAGCTTCATATGTGTACCAGGCTGGCTCACTTCCATTGTTTAGTATAAAAATCTTTCCAAAGGACCCTTCATAACTCCTTTCCCTTTACCTGATTCAATTGTTGCTGCATTCTTAACCCTAGTAGGATTTAAAAAGTTAGAACTATATAATGTCATGTGAAGTCTACTATTAGGTATAAGTTTTGTAAGGAAGTATTCCCCTTTTTGTTTTTGTAGTTGAATTTTGAGCATATAGTGGCATGTTCAACAATTTCTTGACCTCGAGGGTTATAGGAAATCCCTGAGGTAACAGAAATGCAGAAAGTTTCACAAAACATTTGGAAAGCAGCACTTATATATTTGGGCCATTGTCAATCTTAAGTGCCCATGGGCAGCCAAGGGTACAAAGATCACTCAGCAAATGAGCAATGGCATATTTAATCACTTCACCAATGTGGGCAAAAGAAAAATTAATCCTGTGCAAGTATCCATTGAAACATGGACCTAGCACAGAAAGCCAAACTCCAGAATGTGAGGGACATCCATTTGTTAGAGATGATTGGGGTGTATCACTCAGGGTTTAACTCCCATAGTGAGTGAGGGAATATATATTATGCATGAACATTGTTTTACAGTTTGCGGAGCCTATTCCTGGGTTAAAGGGAAATGTATGCATAAGACAGAAGCATTTTGATGGCAAGTGACATGGGAGGCAGAAGCCTGTTGAGTGGCATCTGAGGGAGTAACAGTGAGAGTAGCCAGCAATCTGTCTATTTCAGTGTTTCCCTCAGTGAGAAGCCCAGGTATTTGGGAAGGAGAGCATAAATGATAGATAAAATGGGGGACATGATATGATTGAATTATAAAAAGACCTTCTTGGCCAATGTAAATAGTGGCAGTTTCCATGTTGCATGTCACATTGCAAACATAAGCACTATTTGAGAAGAGGCTAATGGGAGTTGATGAGTGTAAGGCCTGGATGACAGCCTGCAATTTAGTCTTTTGTGCGTAGAAAAATCCGTATGCTATATTTGAGAAGAAAAGACTGTTACATAACCTCCTTCACCTGAAGAAGATCCATCTGTGAAAACAGAAATGCCTCCTCTATAAGGAATGAGCTTAGTTTTGAAGGAAAGATAAAGAATATGAGGAAATCAAATTGAATTACCTTGTCTGGAAGCTAATGAAAATCAGTAACACTAGGGAAGGTAGGCAATATGGATTGATTGCCAAGAAGGTGAAAATTGTCACAGCTACTGTTGTTGAATAGTAGAAAAGGTGACAATGATAGTTTGTACCTTATGACTGAAGAACTTAACAGCATGTGTCCACCCACATGTGATCAGTACTGCCATAGTGTTATAAAAGGAAGTAATAGTTTTATGTGGAACCTGTGTCCTGTGTAGGCATTGTAACGGTCCCTGAGTCTGCCAAACAATCCCAGTGGGCATATGCTATGTTTGGCAAATAATTAAAAGCATTGGCAAAGATGAATCAAGTCTAGAAAGTTGAGTACTAGAGAGGGCCAGATTAATTTTGTCCAATGCAGCTTAACATCTGACATAAGTGTTCTTAGATATATGGGAGCTGGGTCAAGGAGAGAGCCTAAATCATGAGTTGTTAGCTTAAGAGGTGGATGGAATCAATTAACATTACCAAGTAAAGTCTAAAAATAAAGATTGCATGATAGTTAACTTGAACCTGAACAGTCTGAGGCACAATATGTCTTCATTGGATAATGTGACCCAAATATAAAATATAAGAAGGGTGCCATGGTTTTGCATCTTTTTAGGGGGCTCTACAAAACCTGTATTATGAAGGGCATCATCTAATTGGAGAAATATTTCATGCAAGATGGGTGAGTATTCATGTGTTAGAATATCATCCAGATAGTCAATAAGATAATGGATAAATCTCATGAACTGGAAAAACAATCACAGCCACAAACTCTTGTTATAAGATAGGACTGTTCACCATTCTTTGTGGCAGACAATATCATTGGAAATGGAGCATAGGGGCCTGACAGTTAAAGGAGTGTAAACTAAGGATCAAACTTTTTTTTTATCTTGAGTATGTAAAGGAATTGTAAAAAAAAAAGTCTTTTAAATCAATCAGTATGAGAAAAAATTAAAGGAATAGCTATGTGACTGGGCAATCCTGGTTGAAGTGCTCCCATAGACTCCATGGTACAATTAACAGCTCACAAATCTTGTAACAATGCCTGCTTCCTGATCTTTTTTATCACAAAAATTGGAGTATTCCAAGGGCTACTGGAGGGTTCTAGGTGACCCACCATCATTTGCTCATTAACCATTGTACAAGCTGCTACTGAGTGAGAAACCATTCATCAACACAAACAGGGCCATTGGACATTGAAATCATACTAGATGCTGTTCATGGGATCAGAGAAGAGATTGAGACCCCTTCTGAAAATGTTGAGGTAAGCAGTCTATATCAAAGCAATTCTTTTTAGGAAACCCTGGAAGGAGGTCTCTCCTCCCCTGATTATATTTATCAAGCCCTGGAGTGGGGATAAAATCTTGTAATATCTGACAAGTCACCAAGAGTAAGGACTGACCAAAAGTTCTCCCATATCCTGTAGCATGTTGTGACCCCATAAGTTGACTGGTATACAGAAAGGGCCTAAGGTGAGAAATGTCTAGAATGGCCTTCTGCATGCCTCCAGATTAACAATTTAGTACTTCTACTAGGGTGAGAAACACGGTCCACCCCTGTAGATTTGTAGTTGCTACATCCAAAGGCCATGCCATAGGCCCATGGCATTGGGCAATAACTGAAACATCTGCACCTGTGTCTAAAATCCCTTTGAATGTTTTTTTCTTCAATAATCAATTCCATCCCAGGTTGACCTTTAATCTGTTAAACTCTGTAAGTATCAAAGGACCCAAAACCCTTGGTTCCTATTTCTCTATTTGTAGATTTTCCAATTTTTGTCAAAGGAAGAGCAATCAGTTGAGCAGTGTGAGAGTCTAGGTTGGCTTGAACAATGTGTTAAATAGTTTGAACTATAACTTTAATCTCCCCTGTATAATCATCATTGATGACAGCAGGCAAAACCCAAAGACCTAAACTGAAACCGCTGCAACCTAACAGTCCCACTGTTCCTTGGGGCAAAGGTCCATGGACACGAGTAGGAAGAGCTTGAGGTTCGATTTCAGGAATTAGTATGAATCTGGAGAGGGGACTGAGGCCCAAGTCTGCACCATCTTTTGTTGTTCACTAGAGGTCAAAAATATGGTATTAGAAATATTATGGTATTAAAAATATTGGTATTAGAGGGTAGAGCTGGGGAGGAATTAGGAAAAGTGCTCTGTAACTGGAGTTCTTCCTAGTCATTTAGCAAAAAGGAAAAAAAAAGATTTAAAAAGGAGGGGAGGAAGGGTGACCCTGCTCACCTGCTTTGGTTCCATGTGTCTTTGTCCTCAAGCACAACCACCTGTTGGCTCATATTGTTACTGTTGCTTCAGATTTTTCCACACTGCTTGTCCCGCCTGATCATCGTGTGTGCCCTAGTCACAGCCCTACCGTGTTCCTGGCATTCCTGCAGGTCAACTGGTCCTGCCGGCATAAGGCAAGGTGCTGGTCACCTGGATTCCAACTGTCTTCTTCTAAACCAATGTTAAAGCAATATACATATATGTAAAATAATAGTGCTCTCAACTTTATAAAATTTGAAGAAAAAATCTATTTTTTAATTTTAAAATAATTTGTATAAAATTTATTGTGTAGTTTTATCATATTTGTCAATCATATATATATATATATATATATATATATATATATATATAATGGTATTGCTGTCACTGGAAAATGAGTTAGAATATGCAGCCAAATGAATATATTTAACAGCACTGAATTATATACTCACAGTGGTTAAGATCATGCATTTTCTTGTTTTACCACAATTTTGCATTTTACTAAAATTAGAAATAAAACTAGTAGACATATTTAAAGGTATTCTTTCACCATATTTAACAGTATAAAAATCAAAAAATATAACCCTCATAAACACAAGCTCCTTGAAATGCTTAAGTAAGTTTTGAGTGTGTGAGAGTATTCTGAGAATAGAAACTTTGAAAAAAATTGCTACATTAATTTGTCCTTGTTATTTTAGTGAAGTATTAGAGTTAAAATCTATTGCAAAAAATGAAAAGAAGCACAGATCCTTGAGTAGAATTTAATAGTAATTGCCTTAAAACTAATGAAAATTCACTATTTGTTATATTTCAATTCAGTTTTTAAACAAAGATGGCAACATCTGTGAAGCAGCTATAAATATAGCTGGCCTGCTTAGCAAAATAAATTAGAATCATTTCCATAACCTCATTGCACAGTTTGGGTTTTGCTTGTCTTAATATAACACAAAGGCCATTAAGTTCTCATGGATAAGAAAGAAGCAAGATGACTTCTTCAAAAGAGAGAAAATAGAATACTTCTCTGAATAAACAGAATAAATTTCAGTCTTTAAACAAATAGTAGTACATATGGCATTTAAAAGACTTGAATTTCTCATCTATTTTATCTTTACATTGTGATCTCAGTAAGTAGCAATTTTCTTTCATATAGCTTCAAAACAACACTACTGCTATTGTAATAAAAGGAACAGAGAATGAGAAAATGACAACAGCCCATTTTCCACAGCCTTAGTAAAGAAACACAATTGTTATTTTGAGTACTCGTTTATTTGTATTAGTTTGTTCTATGAAAAGAAATATCTTTTCCTAAGGCAACCCAAGAGAATCACTGTTACAGAATTTGGGGGAAAACACGTTATTTTTATTTTAAAAAATAAAACATGAATGATGTAGGGGTTCAAAGTTTTGCATAGGCAGCTGCTTGCAAGCACTGTCAGGAGGCCTCTGAGTTCTCTCATCTGTTTCTCTCTGCTGCTTCTCTTTCCCTGCATTTCCTTTGCTCTTCAGTAACAGAATGTCTACCCTGCCTGCCAGCAGTATGGTTCTCACCAGTGTGGTCTTTTGTAACAGGAGTTGATCTTTTTTCTATATAAAAGGTGACATACTAAATATATTTGGCTTTGCAGGTCAGGTGTTTTCTGTTGCAACTCTTACTTTTCAGGCATATGATCAAAATCGCCGTAGACAATGAATAAATGAAAGTTATTAAGTTTCAATGAAGTTTTGCTTATAAAAAGGAAAGGTGGCACCCATTTGTCCTCTGGGTCACAGTTTGAAGACACCAGCGTTAGAATTCTACTTTTTTTTTTTAACCTCCTATGATAATTAAATGTGTTATATAGTTAAAACACAGTATGTTTTCATGGCAGAATTTTCTCACAACACAATAAGGACAAACTACAGCTAACACATGTAAATTACCAAACATTTGTTAAACTCATTGGGGATTCTGCGGATCACTGTTCACCACACTCTTTTGTACTCCTTTTCAAATATTAGTTCCCAAACATGAAACTCTGCAGACCACATATTGAGACTGATTTAGATTTCTCTGCGTTTAACCCTACACTGACATCAAGAACACAATTAAGACTTCCGGGAGAACATGGCGGACAGATAACAGCAACTACCAGAGGCTCTCTGAAAGACTCGGCTCAGAAGCCAGGAATGGTGCGGACTAAGGAGACATAAGCAGGTGGAGATATGCTCTGCTGATTCAGGAACGAACTGGGCTGAGAGAAACCAACTTGGAATGCAGTCCTGGCACTAAAACAGGAACAGAAAAGCCTCGGTGTGGAGGCTGGACTCCGCGCCATTATAAGCCGCAATTTGGGTTTCCCGCCGCGCGGCGGCTGGCTGCCTCTACAGTGACTCGGCAAGGAGAGAGATGCGCAGAAGCTCTGAGAACGGCAATCTGCGAACGGCAGGGAGGCGTGCACTGACTTGTGGTGAGGTGAGTGAGAGAAACTGACACTCTACCATGGTTTGACTCCAGCAGAGGACTTTCTGGGCCCGAGCAGTCCTGCGGGAGCAGGGCGCGGTGGCGACTCCAGCCACACATCCCCCTCTCGGGCGGGATTGGTGAAAAGTGCCTGGCCTGCGTGACACTGCCGGAGGACCTGGTAGGCTGTCCCAACCCAGATCCCAGAGCCTGACAGTGGCCGGGAGGGGAGACGCGTAGGCTGCCTGGTCCATAACTCCCTGGTGCGCAGCAGTGAGCAGGAACACCTAACTGGCGCAATTCGATCAGGCTGTGGCTGACTGGGAGAGAAGCTGGGTCTCTTATATAAGCTTGCATATATAAGGAACAGAGAAGAAGAGGCAGCATGGGAAGAGGCAGCAACAAGAAAGGCTCCTCGGCCCCCAATTCTGAGAATCAGGCAATAGCAGACACCGCACCAATACACATAAGGCGCCATATAGAGAGCCTCATAGACCAATTCAGGAATGAAGTTATCAACGACCTGAAGCTAGAAGTATGCAGAATAGTTAGAGAAATGCTAAGAACCACCCAAGAAAAAACAGGTGGTGGAATGGAAGAACAGAAAAAAAGGGGAGAATTGTTTGATGGAGAAAACAGAGAAAGCATAGAATACGTGAAGCAGGTTCAAAGGGACTACCAAGATACTAAGAAGTCTATCGAAGACTGGCATAACAGCTTGAAAGAAACTAAGGACAGACTATCTGAACTGGAGGGCAGACTTGTAATATGGGAGAATGAAATGAAAAACTTCTTAAAAATAACAAAGAAACAAACAGCAATAATACAAAGACAAGAAGATGATAAGAGGATCCATAACTTAAGGATTAAGAACATAAAAGAAGAAGTAGGGACACAAACAAGTGAACTACAAAAGCTACTCACAGAAATAATCCAGGAGAATTTTCCTAATTTAGCAAAAGGTAAAGATACTCAGATGTATGAGGCATACAGGACCCCAGCTACCTACAATCCAAACAGAGCAACACCCAGGCATATAATAATAAAAATTCCAGAAATTCAATACAAGAACAGAATATTAAAAGCTGTCAGAGACAAGAAACAGACCACTTACAAGGGAACACCCATCAGAATTACAGCAGATTTCTCTGCACAAACCATCAAATCACGAAGAGTGTGGGGGGAAATAATTCAAGCTTTGAAAGATAATAATGTCCAGCCAAGACTGAGATATCCTGCACAACTGTCCCTGGAAATTGATGGAAAAACAAGGTGCTTCCAGGATAAAGAGGTGTCGATGTCGCTCCCGGCCGGCAGGAAGGACACACGACAAAGTCTGGCAGTGGACAACCTTTTCTTTTATTTTTCTTCTCCGTACAGCCTGCCCTGGGATCGCTCCCAGCCGAAGCCTCCTTTGGTCCGCTCCCCGCGGCTCCTTCTGGGCTTCTACTTCCGGGCTTCTTCTTCCCCCCCAGGGGTGGCACCAGTATATATACGGATACAGTGTCCAATCATGTTAAAGTAAGCAAGGCAAGCTGATTGGCTAACATCATCAGTTGCCAGGCAGACTATATTGTTGAGCGGGTTGCTTACGCGGTAAGCAGGAAACTAACGTGCTCGATGGGAGGGGTAATCTACCTCAGGCTTTACTCTTTACTACAGGCCTCACGTCCGCCAAGTGAGGCGACCAGGCTCGGGGCTGCGGCTCCCAACAAAGAGGAACTGGGGGAATTTGCAACCACCAATTCAACTCTACAGAGAGTATTGCAGGATATTCTAAAAAAAGAAAAATACAAAGAATCCAGAAATAATGGCAGAGAGGCCACAACGAGTGGAGCAGAGAACAAAATGAAGAAGACAAACTGACAGCTACTGACAGAAAAAGAGCTCAACAGAAATGAGGCAGAGAAGATTGGATGATAGGAACAGCTATTTTGGAGAAAATGACATATTAATAGGTAATACTGATTTAGTATCATCTTGTTTTGAAGTTTCATCTAGCTTTTGTCCTTCTGTCTCCAATGGTCTAAATAGGCTGTATCTTATTGGATTTTATTATGTACGATGGTATAAGCAAAAACCTTTTAAAGACAAGGAGATTATACTGAAACCATTGTTCATTTTCTGTTAGTCGATTCTAAATACTCTGTAATGCTGTCATTCTCTTGAATGGTTTTACATTGTTTTGATATACTTAATGCTACAGTATACGAAGTTGTACTCAAGGATTTCAAAGAAAGAGACAATATGGAAACTACTTTTAGGTTAGAATTATCTGGTGGTGAAACACTATTCTGCTTAAATGGTTATATTTTGATCTGCGTTGTTTCTTTGTTATGCCCTCTTTTATCTCAATCTCCACTCCATTATTTACTTTTTTATCTTTATCCTTTTAATTAAAGGGAAAAAATAGCAGGATATATTATAGTAACCCACTTTGACTTTTCATTACCTTGATTTAAAGCCCTGTATTACTCTCACCATCTTGTTTTTGACTGATGTTCCCCTATTCTGTTTTGCTGGATAGTATCAGGTTCGAAAGTCTAGGCATCAGCTGTGAAGATAATGAGATTCATTATGACGCCCATTCTTGTTGACTTTTATCTACTTTTGAAGACCTACAATGTCTCCAATGTTTTGGTTTTGTCAGTTTTATTCTTTACTGTTTTGTTCAATTGTATTATAACTAACGATATAGGCAATTCTATTAGAGATAGCGGGAGGCATTATGGTAACCATTGTTGATCACCTTGTATTATGTTTTTACATTATCTATTATGTCCACCCTTTTGACTTGACCGATTCTGTTCTGTTATGTCACATTTGGTTTTACTCTCTTCCAAAAAAGCAATAAGAACCGTGGGAGCAATGAAACCCAAAATGTGTAATAGTCATGGTACAAAAGAGAGGAAAAAAAAGTGCGCCAAACTATATAACTGCATGTATATTTAAGTGTATAAGATAGAAAATGATATCACAGAGTTTTATTGTATCAATGAACAGAACTGTTTGCAGTATCATTGATGGAATGTCCACTTTACAAGCTTTAATTTTGTGACTTGAACAATTATTTCTAAGATGACAATATGTAATCCATTAACTAGTGATTTCTTACTGTTCATTTTTTTTTCTGTAAATCTGTATAACTTGTACCCTTTCCCTGCTTTTTTTTTTCTTTTCTCCTTAAATAAAATTTAAAAAAAAAGAAAAAAAAAAAAAGAACACAATTAATGGTGATTGCTTTGTAAACCAGTCAAAGCTAGAACAAAGTTTTTCCCCATCTTCTGCACTTGCTAAAGGTCATATGTAAAAAATGGAATCTCACAGGTTCCACCCCACCTTAAAGTATATCATCCAGTGATCAATCCCCCACAGTCATAAACTCTGCTCTAGTGTTGCCATTTAAAAATTTACTGCATTTTGCAGTCCAATGACTCTGTAAAAGTAGTTTTTAAAAAAAATTTACTTCCTACATCAACCTGTGTGAAAATCTTTCCATGTCAGAGAAGCAGTAGGAGGTAAACTTTAAAGTACTTTTCTATTTTAACCATTCAAACATCAGGCTTTAAAACATGCTCTGCCTCAGAATGTTTACAGCTTAGGAGCTATTGGGAGTTAACTCAAAGGGCAGTTTATTACCCTGAAATAAACATTAACACATTAAAATGTTCTTAACGGCAAATTAATAATTGTTACTAAAACTTTCTTTTGTCCCTCAAATAAGTGTTTTCATGCACTTTTCCTTTCTATCTCCTTGTGTTGCTTTAACCCTTTTTAATCCCTGCTCTCCTCTATAGTCTCAAGCTATATTTCTTACATTAATATTGGTCATTCTATAAGAATGTAGGAAATTTTCCATGCTTACATATTATGGGGAAAATATTCAAAGTCAATGGAAGGCAAGAAATAGGAGTTTGATTTTTTAAGTCACTACAGACATAATTTTATTTTCTAGCTTTCTTTTCATTCTCTCTAAAGTCCCTTTGTTTTTCTCCAATTTATTCAAACTGTGATGGCCAAAAGATTTCAAGTTTGCTATTTAGCCATATAAAAGCTTTGCTAGGGTCTTTCATGATTAGTAATCTAGCAAGTCCAAGAATATTTCCTATACTCAAGAAAGCTTGTCGTACGTACTTGGACTTAAAAGACTTCCAGCAATCCCCATAAGGTTATGGTTGGTTTGTACTGAGCTACTTAGCCATAATAATGTACCAGTTCACAGTCTTTCTACCTACCCAATCCCAGTGCAGAACCAAAATGTTAAAGGCATTTATTCTGACTACGTATTTCGTGATTTCTTTTCACCTCAAAACTCCTCACTTGCAGGTAAAGCCAGAGTTGTTATGAGGATGCCCACTTCCCTGTCTGATCTGGTTGCCATCATCTCAGTACTCTTTCCATTCATTCTTTCTGTTCCCACTATTCAACCCCTTTCATCCTTGAGCCTGCTACTACCCCCAGGGCCTCCGTATTTTCCTATTTGCTTGGAGTGTTTCTCCAGCTTTCCAGATGACCAGTTTGACAACTGTTATTTCTTCCAGAGCTCTAAGTGGGGAACCTTTTGCAGACACCCCACCCAATTCTTACCCTCCTCCTGTGGACACTTCACATATGCTTTCCTCCTTGTCACTACTCTTTAGCATTCATGATACTTTAATGTATTGCTCACTTACCTGGATTAATGTCCACTTTCCTATACTCTGAGACAAACTTATCAAAACTACAACCCACAGCTCTGGAGAGGCAGTGTGCAGCCCCAGGAGGTCATAAACTTTTAATATTACGATGTGGTTTCTACTACTATTTCTCAGAGCTCAATTGCACAGTTCTCAAGGACTGTGCAGGTGACAAGGGAATGCCGTGTAGGGGAGGGCATGACACAGTGCTAATTCTACTGTCTGCCACCACAGTTGGTCCTGTCAAAAACCCACGTGTAGTACATGCTACTTGTGCTTGTGAAACTTGGAGAGTGAAACAACAATTATGGGCAGTGTGCCTAGGCAGACAGCTATTTATTGGTACATACAAACTCAGACTTTGTTACTTAGTCAAATAATTTAGTAAGTTAATATAGGACTACACATTAAAATTATGTTGTATATTTTATATGTGCCCCAAGACAATTCTCCTTCACTTAGTGTAGCCCAGCTGAGTCAAGAGCTTGGACATGAGAGTTTACGCGATTTCATCCATTTTACTCTGCAACCATTAATATTCTATGCTTAGCACTGAGAAGAGCGCCTGAAACTTAAAAGTGCTCCATAAATATTTATTGCATAAATGACTATCAAGAGTTCATGATTTAGACTTATCTGCCCCTGTTAGATTGTTAGATGAAATCATGATCAGGGCTACATCTTTTGTAAGTGTTTCCAAAACACCTACCATAATGCAGTACATACAGAATTCAATACATGTAGTTTTTATTAATACATTGAAATATCCATGTAAAAGAGAATATAGATTACCAAAAGATAGGATAACTGTCTCACTGGTTGGCCATACAAATTTCTGAGACACTTATGACTGCCAGCTATTATGAAGAATTTTAGAGCCAAACACTACTTACTACCATGGCCTCTTAGAATGTTCTTTGTTTATATACAGCCTTAGGATAATTGACATTATCCAAATATGCAAAAAAGGCACAAGTAAGCTGGCCAAGGGTAAAGTGAGGGATACAGAAGGGGGTTTCCTACACCTTTTATTCAAAAACTATATGGATATCTTCTTACAGTATTAAAATATTCAGTGCCTCTGATACTATTATTGTTGTGTTCAAACATACAGTGTCTTTGTATTCAATGTTATGCTCCATGTAGGAACATTATTTCTTATCCAAAGCCCTTAAATCAAAGATAATGTTTACCTTAGCTACTTCTCTCATTGCTGAGATACAATGTCCAACACCCAGAACTCTAAGGAGGAAAGGATTATTTTATCTCACAGTTAACCATCTCAATTTCCTGTCACTCTCACTCACCAGCATACCCCATTCATATTTTCATATTTGCTAGATGACAGAACCTATTCAAGACCAGTGACCTCACTGGCACTAGATCGCAATCGGTCTCCTTCATGGCAATAATCTATAAGGTATTTCTTCTCCACACCAACATTTATCACTGGTTCTTTCTCCTCAGTCTACAAGCTTACTTTGCTGAGATCTGATACTTATCTAAGCATCTTTATCCTGTAACTAAGTTTTGTGAGACTCATTTACCTTTTTCCTTCCATTCAGTGTTCAACTCTTTGAAATGTCTTCTTCACTAATTTCCCCTCTCTGGAAAGTGACCTGGAAATGAACCTACGATCCCTCTCACAAGGTCCAGTGGATATTGTAAAGCTCTGAATTCATTTGGGACTCTTTCCCTCATCTCACTTAGTTTTGATGTTCCCACTGAGTCTTTTAAACTTGCAATTCTCTGTATTCCACTGTGGTCTCAGGGCATCATCTCCAAACCTCAGCCTTCTCCCAAAAGTTTCTTTCTTTGGTGCTTTCCACTGCTTTGTTTTCATTGTGCACTCCCTATCCTAATTCTGTGTATGTCTGCAGTATCACTTTCCCTATGCAATGTGTCTTCAGGCTTGACTGTGATCCTGATCTGGGACTACTGGTATGACCAACATGCACGGCAACCAAGCCTTTCATTCACCCAGTCTTTCTTTAATTGTTGTATTCTATTTATTGCAGTATTATGCTAAAGGTCTTTTATGGTTTATATCTAGAATGTTCTCCAAAAGACTCCTTTGTTTATAGGTAGGGTTTTGGAAAGAGATTGATTCTGGGAGGTGATACTCGCCAGTGTGTTCATCCACTGAAAAATTCATGGTTAAATGTACTGTTAGGAGGTGGGGCCTGTTGGAAGAGACAGTACAGAGGATATAACCTGGGATGGTGTATCTCGATTCCTGGCTCTGCCGCTCTCTTGCTGTTTCCTGGCTACCATATGAGCAATTTCCACTCATTCCACTTCTGCCTCAGAGCTAGATGGTTATAGAATGGAACCACAAGCCAAAATTAACTTCCTCTCTATCTTTAAATTGTAGGTGTCTTGTATTTCTTCCTAGCAATGAGAATGATTTCCTCTTAATAAAATATATAATAGTTAGGGTTCTCTAGAGAGGAGGTCAGTCAGTATTACACAAAAGGACTTTATTAGCCAGACTTAGCACCATATCAGAAGCAGAAGAGTCACAATGGCAAATTGATGTCAGAGATGAGCAAATCCAAGATGGCAGCCTGTGTGCAGGAGAATTAGAGGGTCCAGTAACAAGTGATGTTTGAAGTTTTGGAAAACATGATGGAGTCAGAGGTGTAACTCTGTGCTGCAGTGCTAAAGAGTCTGGATTGGAAGGTCAGAAGTCTGCATTGGAAGTCAGTAGAGTCTTGCTAAAGAAACTAGAGACCAATGTCAGAAAGCAATGGTAAAGCTTGGAGCTCCTCCAAAGAAAGAAGGCTTCATTATCTCCATTTTTATTCTGTGCAGGCTACAGGTTTCTCATTGGTGCCACCCGCATCCAATGTGGGCCCCCCACATGTCAGTCATCCACAGACAGGCCCAGAACTTTACTAACATGCTAGGAGCTTCTTACTCAAGTCCAGTTTGCATATCATAATTAATGATGACAAGATCTTTGTGTATGCCTTCACTAGAAAAATCATAAATGCTCAGATAAGATAAAAGAACTGTTTAACACTATAATGATTTGGACACAAATCATACTCAATAAATTACATTAAATGGAAATTTCATATGCTTTTAATGCTTTAGCCAACAATTTTCAAAAATGGCTTCACTTAGAACTAGCACAGAACAGAGTTATTTCATTACATAACATTGCTATTCCTGAGGGACCTGGAGGACATTTCTGAGATGTTGCAAAGAAGTAAAATTTCTTCCTCATGAAAAGGTTTCTTCTTCCACCCTCAGACATTTTCCAGCATGCATGAAATGACTTGGTCAAACACATTTGCTTTACAAACATAATTGTCTTTCATTGCCTCCAAGGAACATGGAAAGAAGCTTCTCACATTTTCTTTGTGTTTAAAAGAGAAGAAGGAGGCTAGTCATGTTGACACACTCCTGTAATTCTAGCACTCAGGAGACTGAAGCAGGAGGATCCCAGTGAGTTCTAGGCCACTCTAAACCATATAGTACAAGTCTGCCTCAAAAAAGACCAGAGAGAGAGAGAGAGAGAGAGAGAGAGAGAGAGAGAGAGAGAATTTGTGATTAAGTGTTCATAAATTAACATACTTTGCTACCCTAGACTTTTTATAGGAAATCTACTCAGGTGATCAGAGTATGATTGCTGTGTGCATCCCATCACCAAATAGCTCACTTCAACTTGGAGTGAAGTAATTTCCTTTAAAAAATTATCTCATGGAGCAAAGATGGTGGATAGATAACAACTGGCTACAGAGGCTCCCTGAGATAGTCAACATAGAATTCAACATAATGCAGTGTGGGGAGCCCCAAACAGAGGGACATGAATTCTCTCACCCCAAGAAGAAATTAAGATGAGAAGAAGCACCCAAACATACAGTCCCGGTGCTATTATTTGAACAGCTAAAGGTTCAGTGTTCCTGCCACAGAGGGCAACTTGCTGACCATCTGAGGTCCCACTGGGACTTGTCAAGCCATCAGAGGTCCCACAGCTTCAACTCACTGGAGGCACAGTTACATTGAGTATGGGGGTCAGTGAGCCGAAAGGAGAGCTGAGTTGGCGGGGTGCCTGCATCAACCTGTGGTATTTGATGAGAGTGGAGCCTTTCCACTGAAAGAGGGGCTCTGGTGGATGACATTCTGGGACCAGGCAGGACTGGCAAATACAAGGGGTAGCAGTGACTTCAGTCCGTTGTTCCCTTCCCAAACGGGACTGGTAAAGTGAGCTAGGCCTGGGTCATGCGACCTGGCTGAGACTCAATAGTTTATCTGAAATCAAGTCCCTACAGTGGTGGCACACACTAGCCACACTAACCCAGTGAAGCCTCAAAAGTTTGACTGACTCAGAGGGGAGGCAGCACAAAGTAATATATACTGCAGGCCACAGTAGCTTGACTGACCCCGAGGGGAGGCGGCGCAAAGTAATACAGTGCAGGCCACAGCAGCTTGATTGACCCAGGGAGGAGGCGGCACATAGTAATATAGTACAGGCCACAGCAGGTTGGCTGACTTGGATGGGAGGGGCCAGTATACGCTGTCCCTGTCTGCAACTCACTAGCACATGACAGTGAGAAGGGTCATCTAGCCAGCGTGCTTCAGAAGAATTGTAACCAACAAAGAAAGAAACTGGGGCCTCCTGGAAGAAACAAAAAAAGATGGGAAGAGGAAGCAACAACAAAAACTCCCCAGGTCCCAACCCTGAGAACACTGACCCAGGACAGGTAAATACAAAGGAGAATGAGAACAGCAAACATGCAATGTCAGACACAACACCAGTGGACATAAAGAGATATATTCAAGATCTCATAGATGAGTTCAAAAGTGAATTATTTAGCCAAGTAAAGCAAAATATAAGAAGATTAATAAAAGAGATACTAAGAACCCCTCAAGTAGACACAGATGAAAGAAGGGAGGAACTCAAAGGAGAGAACCATTTGATGAAGAATACAAAAATAGTATAGAATACATGAAGTAGATTCAAAGAGATTATCGGGAAATTAAAAACTCTATGGCAAGATGACAAATCAGCTTGAAAGAAACTAAGGATAGGTTATCCAAACTGGAGGACAGTTTTGCAAAGTGGGATTACAAAAGAGAAAATATTTTAAAAATAACAAAGAAACAAGCAGTAATAATATAAAAGCTAGATGATGACAAGAGGATCTATAACTTGAGAATAAAGAATGTGAATGAAGAAGCTGGGGTTCAAACAACGGAACTACAAAGGTTATTCAGAGAAATAATTAAGGAAAACTTCCCAAACATAGGCAAAGGAAATGATATTCTCATAGATGAGGCATACAGAACTCCAGCCACCTACAAGCAAAACAGAACTACACTCAGGCATATAATAATCAAGATCCCAGAAATGCCATATAAGAACAGAATATTAAAAGCTGTTAGAGTCAAGAAACAGATAACCTATAAAGGAAGGCCTATCAGAAACATGGCATATTTCTCAACACAAATCATCAAGTCAAGAAGAGCTTGGAGTGAACTATTCCAGGGCCTGAAAGAAACCTCCATCCCAGATTGATATACCATGCTAAATGGTCTCTAGAAATTAATGGAGAAACAACATGCTTCTAAGACAAAGAGGAACTTGGAAAATTTGCAACCACCAATCCAACTCTACATAGACTACTGTAGGGCATTCTAGAGAGAGAGAAAAGTACTAGGATTCCAGGAACAGTGGCAGAGAGGCCTCAGTGAATGGAGCAGAAAACAGAATGAAGAAGATAAGCAGACAACTGGTGGCAAAAAAGAGCATAACAGAAATGAGGCAGAGAAGATGTTATTCAAAACTGGTATGTTTGATACTATTAAGTCTGAGAGTATAGGCAACTACACTGAGGATGACAAGACTCTACAATATAGATGCTCATTTGATAACTGTCAGTTTTTGAAGTTCTATAATATATACAAAGTTATTTTTTATTAATACTGTTATGTGCTGATATATTCAATTATATGATGTCTGACAATATAGCCAATTCTATTGGAGATAACAAAAGGAACCACGGTAGAAATCTTTGTACAATGGCCTTTGTACAACATAAAGTTTTTTCGGTTTCATGCATTTATAGGAATATGTTTTGTTTTGTCTTGCTTTGTTTTGTTTCTCCCTCTATATGGAAAGGACAGAAATACATGTTAAGACTCATGTATGTGTAGAATCTATAAACATTTTATGAGAACTGATCTTATGACACATGATGAAATGAACAGATACTTTGAAAAAAAAATACCCAGTGCTGATCCTGGAGTGTCATAATGTGAAACCCAGAAATAGTATTATTCTTTGTTTAGAGGGATATTTGCCTGCTTGGGTTTGTTCAATCTCAACATAACTGAAGATACGCAAACTGCATGTACAGTTAAGTGTATAGGATTGATAATCATATTTCTAAGTTTTTGTTGGATAGTTGAACAGAACTGGTTGCAATCTCACTGTCTGAATCCCCACTTTATATGCTCCTCTTTAGTATCTTGAATAACTATTTGTAAGAGGACAATCTTCAATCATCAACTAGTGATTTCTTACTGTTTATTTTTTCTTTGAAATTATGTATTATTCCTACCCTTTTTCTGTTTTGTTTAGTCTTTCTTTAAATTAAATTTTTAAAAAAGATACTACAGTACCCAGAGCTGATCATGGAGTGTCATGATGTGAAATCCAGCAATACTATTATTCTTTGTTCAGTATGATTTAAACCTGCTTTAGTTTGTTTAATCTAAATAAATGAAGATATGGACAACTGCATGTATGTTTAAGTGTATAGGACTAACAACCATGTTACTAAGTTTTTGTTGGACAGTTGAACAGAACTGTTTGCAGTCTCGCTGTTTGAATTCCCACTTTATATGTCCCATTTTTGTATCTTAAACAACTATTTGTAAAACAACAAGATATAAATATCAACTAGTGATTTCTTACTGCTTTTTTTCTGTGAACATATGTATTATTTCTACCTATTTTCTGTTTTGTTTAATCTTTCTTTAAATAAAATTTTTAAAAACTGTCCCATGGTATGACAAGAGTACAATTTGGAGTTGGAATACTGTTGAACAAATTCTCATTCTCTTTTTAGTCTTGTGTTTTCAAGTAAATTAAATAGCATGTTATGATCATTAACTATTTCCTTTCTGAGAGGTGATTAGCATTAAATAATATGATGTTATTGAAATATTCAGGCTATGTCGGTCCAGTAAGACCAGCGGAGGCAGGGAACCCCTTCCCATCCCGGTGATCTGTTTTCTTCCCCTGGGGCCCAGGATCCAGCTTCCTGTGGGTCGAGTAAGTCCAGCGGAGGTATGGAACTCTCTTCTTTGCCTGGGGGCCAGGCTCCGGCTCCCTGTTGGTCCAGTAAGACCAGCAGAGGCAGGAAACCCCGCCCTAGGCCACTGAACTGTTTTCTTTACCTGAGGCCCAGGATCTAGCTTCCTGTCAAAATCAGTGAGTAAGGAGGGGGCAGGGAATTCTGTCCCAGCCTGGCTGACCTCTCTACCTCACTTGGAACAATCCTTGAAGCTCAAAACTATAGGAAAATGACAAAACAAAAGACCAAAATGCAGTCTCAAGCATCCAGCCCATCCCAAGAAAGCCTAGGGGCCATGTGCATAGTAGAAAATATATGCCACATACCTGAAATACC
Organism: Cavia porcellus; assembly: GCF_034190915.1. NCBI lineage: Eukaryota > Metazoa > Chordata > Mammalia > Rodentia > Caviidae > Cavia > Cavia porcellus. The sequence continues at coordinate 5,399,356 of NW_026947493.1, forward strand.
TGGAATGAAAGTAACTGAAATAAAGAAGCAACTCTGGGAAGCCTTAAAGGAAATCAAACTAGAAATAATCTCTCAGGTAAAAGAAGAAATGATAAAAGAAAGGAAGGAGATACTGAACATATCTAAAGAAGACAGTTAAAAAACTTGAGGAGATAAACAAAAAGATAGAATCCCTGGATGAACAATATAAGAAACAAACAGAATATAAAAAGCAGATGCAAAGAGATATACAGGAAATCAAAAACTCTATCAAAAGTTGTAAAAACCGCCTCAATGAATGTGAAGATAGAATTTCAGACCTTGAAGACAAGATTGCAGACAGTGAACAGGAAAAGAAAGATCTTTTAAAAATAACAAGAAATAACAATTCAACACCTGCAAGATGACACAAAGAGGAACAACATAAGGTCTAATAGGGATAAATGAAAAAGAAGGGAACAACATAAAGGATATCAAGAGGATATTTAGAGAAGTAATAGTTGAAAATTTCCCAAACATGAGATTGGAAACCAATATCAAGAGCAATGAAGCATATACAACTCCAAATAACCATAACCAAAAAATACTATACCCAGACACATAGTAATGGCCATCCTAGAAATTGAACAAAAGAATAGAATATTAAAAGCTGTAAGAGAGAAAAGACAGATCACCTATAAAGGAAAACCTATCAGAATCACAGCAGACTTCTCAGCACAAACAATAAAATCAAGAAGAGCATGGAGCAAAGTATTTCAGATCCTAAAGGAAAATGATTTCCAACCTAGGCTGATGTATCCTGCAAAACTGTCCTTCAAAATGGATGGAGAAACAAGATACTTCCATGACAAAGAACAGCTGAAAAACTACATGATCACCAAGCCAACCTGGCAAAGAATACTGAAAGACAGCCTAGATGCATCTAGGAAAAAACCACTAGACAAAGCAGACAATTAAACAGAACTGAAAGACAAAGCTGCAACAGCAGAAAGATAACATGTCAACAATAGCCAATATATAACAGTTATAAACATTAATGTAAATGGTCTCAATGCACCAATTAAAAGAAACAAACTGGCAGAATGCATCAAGAAACAAAATCCAACCGTATGTTGTCTACAAGAAACCTATCTAACCCAAAAGGATACCCACAGACTGAAAGTAAAAGGATGGAAAACAGTACTTCATGCAACAGGAACACCAAAAAAGTGGGGGTGGCTATTCTGTTTGCAGACAATGTGAACTTCAAGCCAATAATGATCAGAAGGGATAAAGAAGGTCACTACATACTGGTTAGGAGAAAACTCCAAGAGGAACAGATAACTATCTTAAATATATATGCACCAAATTCCAGAGCAGCCAGGTTTATAAAACAAGTACTAACAGAAATGAAAAACCAAGTTAACAATGACACAATTCTAATAGGAGATCTTAACACACAATTGACACCAATTGGAAGATCAACCAGACAGAAAGTCAGCAAAGAAATAAAAAGAACTGAATTGCACCTGTGAACAAATGGACTTAATAGGCATATACAGAGTATTCTACCCAACAACAACAGAATACACATTCTTCTCAGCAGTGCATGGGTCATTTTGTAAAATAGACCATATATTAATTCACAAGACATATCTAAATAAATGCGAAAGGAATGAAATCATCCCTTGCATGCTATCAGACCATAGCGCCATGAAATTAGAAATTAATGATAAAAGATAATAAAAAATTCCCACAAACACATGGAAACTGAATAACACATCTTGAGTAATCAGTGGGTCACAGAGGAACTCAAAGAAGAAATTAAACACTACCTAAAGAAAATGAAAACAAAAATACAACTTACCGGAACCTGTGGGATGCAATGAAAGCTGTCCTCAGAGGAAAATTTATTGCACTGAGTTCACACATCAGGAAAACAGAACGAATACAAATAAATAACCTGATGTTATACCCAAAACATCTAGAAAAAGAAGAGCAAGTCAAGCCCAAAGCCAAAAGAAGAGAAGAAATTATAAAAATCAGAGCAGAAATCAATGCAATAGAGACTAAAAAAAATCCAAAAAATCAATGAATCAAAGAGTTGATTCTTTGAAAGAATAAATAAAATTGATAAGCCCTTATCCAACCTTATTTTAAAAAGGGAAGAAAAAGCTCAAATTCATGCAATAAGGAATGCAAGGGGGAAAATCACTACGGACCCTATAGAAATACAGAAAATCATCAACACCTATTTCGAAAACCTCTACTCTCAAAGGTTCGATAACACAGAGAAAATGGACAGATTCCTAGAAGCATACGAAGTACCAAAGCTAGGTCATGAAGATGTAAAACTACTGATTAACCCAATTTCTATTAATGAAATCGAAAACATAATTAAATCCTTACCTACAAAAAAGATTCCAGGCCCAGATGGATTCACTGCAGAATTCTATAAGAAATACAAAGAAGACCTAATGCTGACACTCCTCAAACACTTCAATGAAATTGAAAGGGAAGCAATCCTTCCTAAGTCATTCCTGGAAGCAAATATTACTATAGTACCAAAACCAGAGAAAGACCCAACTAAAAAAGAGAACTACAGACTAATATCCTTAATGAACACAGATGCAAAAATCTTCAATAAAATATTGGCAAATAGGATGCAGTGAATCATCAAGACGATTATACATCATGACCAAGTGGGGTTCATCCAGGCATGCAGGGATGGTTCAATATACGCAAATCAATAAATGTAATACCCCATATCAATAGAGCCAAAAGTAAGAACCACATGATCATTTCTATAGATGCAGAAAAAGCTTTTGATAAGGTCCAACATTCATTCATGATAAGAACCCTGTAGAAAATTGGAATAGATGCTCTTTACCTCAATATAATAAAGGCCATCTATGACAAAACAACAGCCAATATCATACTAACTGGCCAAAAAATTGAAGGCCTTTACTTTAAAATCAGGCAAAAGGCAAGGATGTCCCTTATCACCGCTCCTATTTAACATAGTGCTGGAAATACTACCCAGAGCAATTAGACAAGAGAGAGAAATTAAAAGCGTAAAGATAGGAAAAAAGTTAAGCTATCATTATTTGCAGATGACATGATACTCCATATAGAAGATCCCCAAAACTCCACTGAAAGATTGCTAGATATAATAAATAAATTTAGTAATGTACCTAGCTATAAAATCAATACTCAAAAATCAATAGCATTCCTATACACTAAAACAAAGTCACAGAAAGAGAAATAAGAGAAGCCACATCTTTCACACTAGCAACCAAAAGAAATGAAATATCTAGGAATTACTCTCACGAAAGAAGTGAAAGACCTGTACAGGGAAAATTATAATACACTGAAAAATGAAATTGAAGATGATCTCAGAATGGAAAAACATCCCTTGCTCATGGATAGGAAGAATAAATATTGTGAAAATGACCATTCTCCCAAAACTGTTATACAGATTCAATGCAATCCTGATAAAAATGCCATCAATATACCTCATAGAACTTGAGAAACCACTCCTAAAATTCATCTGGAGTGAGAAGAGACCTAGAATAGCAAGGACAGTTCTAAGCAGCAAAGGCAAGGCAGGAGGCATCACAATCCCTGACTTGAAGTTATACTACAAAGCAACTGTAGTAAAATCAACATGGTACTAGAACCAAAACAGAGCTGAAGATCAGTGGAATAGATTGGAAGATACAACCACAATTACAAACACACTCAACCACCTTATTTTCGATAATGAGGCCAAACATGTTCACTGGGAGAACAACAGTCTCTTTAATAAATGGTGCTGGAAAAACTGGCTCTCCATATGTCGAAAACTAAAACTAGACCCATGCCTGTCACCATGTACTAAAATAAAATCTAAATGGATCAAAGATCTAAATATTAAAACAGAAACACTAAATCTATTGGAAGACAAATTGGGTAAAAACCTTGAAGATATAGGACTAGGTAGAGAATTCACGAATAGGAGTCAAACCGCATGGGAAATACTTCCCAGAATCAATACCTGGGATCACCTCTTATTAAAAAGTTTCTGCATGTCAAAAGAAGTCTCCAGCGTGGAGAGAAGAAAACACACAAACTGGGAAAAACTCTTAGTGAACTCCCCCTCAGACAAAGGACTTCTGTCTAAAACATATAATTAAAAACAATCAGACCCCCAAAATTCAAAGACCCAATCCAAAAATAGGTATCTGAGATGAATAAACAATTCTCAGATGAAGATATACAAATGGTAAATAAATATATGAAAAAATGTTCATCATCATTGGTCATTAGAGAAATGCAAATTAAAACCACACTGAGATTTCATCTCACTCCTGAAAGAATGGCCAAGATAAGAAAACCACCAACAACAAATGCTGGAGAGGCTGTGGAGAAAAAGGAACTCTCCTGCACTGTTGGTGGGAGTGTAGACCAGTGCAATCATTGTGGAGGTTAGTCTGGAGATTTCTCAGAAAACTAGGACTGGAAGCCCATATGACCCAGCTATACCACTTCTAAGCGTATTCCCAGAAGAACTGAAAGCATCATACCACAGTGATATATGTACACCCATGTTTATAGCAGCACAATTTGTAATAGCCATATCTTGGAAGCAACCTAAGTGTCCATCGACTGAAGAGTGGATAAAAAAGTTGTGGTATTTTTATACAAGGGAGTACTACTCAGCTATAAAGAATGACCGCATTGAGACATTTATAAATAAATCGACGCAGCTTGAGACCATACTCATAAGTGAAATAAATCAAACTCACATGTATGAATACCGAATAGTTTCCCTAGTGTAAAAAATGATAAGAATACATAGAAGTATGTGGTAATCATGATTCCCAATCATATTGGTTTGAAGCCATATAATGTTTTCACTCATTAACCGCAATGGTTTTAACATGGGTTGTTCAATTTTAGTATCTATGATAGCACGACTAGGTATTTTGCAGAAAACAACACATCATAAAAGCTAGTGCTGATTTAATATCATCTTGTTTTCAAGTCCCATCAAGCTGTTGTACATCTGTTTCCACTGGTTGTAACGTTGTATCTTACTATATTTCACTATATGCTATAATATAAACAAAATTCTTTATAGGAAAAGAGATAATATAGAAACCATTGTTCATTTTCTATTAGCAGGTTCTAAATACCCTGTAATTCTTACATTCTCTTGAAAGGCTTCATACTGCCTTTACATGCTTGATATTATAGGATACAAAGTTACACTCAAATAATTTAAGGAAAGAGACACTATGGCGACTACTATTATGTTAGATTATCTGGTGGTGAAACACAATGATCCTTGAATTGCTTGAACTGCCTGCGTTGTTCTATTACAATGTCCTCCCTTATCTCAACCCCCCCCTTTTTTTAAATTAATCTATTTTCTCTCTTTTTTTTCATTAAGGGAAAACTAAATTAAAAATAACGGGACATATTATAGTAACTTTTTTTGTTGTCCTATTAACCTGACTTGAATCCCAGTATTACTCTCCCCATCTTGTTCTGTCTGATTATTATATATTCTATTTTGTTTGATAGTATCAAGTTTGAAGGTATAGGCAACCACTTTGAAGGCACTAAGATGTACTATGATGCCCAATATGGATTGACTATTATCCTTTTTTGAAGTCCTGTGGTCTTCAGTGTAGATTTTATTGGTTTTGTTCTGTACTGTTTTGATCAATTCTATTATACGTGATGATATAGACAACTCAATTTAAAAGTAGCAAGAGGCACAATGTAACCACTTTTGATCACCTGGTATTCATTCTATTTTTGCATCACGTGCTATGCCCACCCTTCTGTTCTGAGTCTGTTTTGCTTAGTCACATTTGGTTTTATTCTCTTCAAAAAAGTAATAAAAATCGTGAGAGTAATAAAACCCTAAAAGTCTAATCGTTACTGTAAAAAAGAGAGGAAAATAAGGTGGATTAAGTGATATAACCACAGGTATGTTTGAGTGTGTAGGATGGAAAACCATATAACTGAGCTTTTGTTGGATCATTGAACGGAACTGTCTCCAGTTTCACTGTATGAATGTCCACTTTATATGCTTTAATTTAGTATATCGACAACTGTTTCTGGGAAGATAATATGTAACTTATTAACTGGTGATTTCGGACTATATATATATTTTTTTCTTGAAATACTGTATTATTTGTACCCTTTTACTGCATTGTTTTTTATGTCCTTTCTTTTTTTCTCTCTCTCTTTAAATAAAAAAAAAAAAGAAATATTCAGGACGTATTCAATTGTTTTAATGAGTAACTATTTTGCCATTTTAGTGAGTTCTTGACATAAAACTTACAGTCATAACATTCTACTACTTAAACTACCTTTGTTTGCAAATAGAATATCACTACCCCTTAAAATATTTAAAAAGCATTCATAGGCATCTAATACAGTTGTGATGTGTAGCATTCATTTAAACATCTGAATTCATTTTTAGTATCACTGTAAAAAATCTTTTATTCAAGTAATATCTAATAGATTCCTTTTACATAGCAATTGCAAAATATATTTTTTTACACAAAGACATAGTTTAAGCAAGTCTATTTATTGATATTACTATCAGAACTCCTAAAGTATATTTACATTTAAAATGTAGCTTTTATTCCCATTGCTTATATGTATCATTACAGAATATGAGATTTTCTTTGACATTTCTTAATATACGGATATGTATATAGCTATATCTAGAGAGAACAGAGGTCTTTTAGGTTAGGGAAAAATGTTTTATTGTTACAGATTTGGAAAATTTAAATATCTACTATTAAATTTAGGATTGTAGCTGATAGATGCTTCTTTCTTGCTACTTATTTAACAGTACATTTTCTAGTATGCATATGCCATAAGGTCTGATGTGGCCTGAGGTGCTATCTATTCTAGGAGTTCACCAGGCACACATTATGCTGTGTGCATACTTGTATTTGCATTATCACATATGTATATTCTGTTTATGTGAATATTTTTTCCTTTGGATATAAGCTCCTTAAGTGAAAGGCCTTTTATTTTGAAAAATGCTGATCCTAGCAATAGGGTTGAACATAAATAAATTCTCTATAGAACAAAACCAGGAAAGATTAAATGAGTAAATTAATACATAATCCATATTCTACTGTGTGAATTAAAGGCAGTAATATTGCTATTGATTTGGACTTATTCTCCTTATTTTCTGACTCATTCTGAAAATACTACTGCAATGCATAGCTAAATAAAATATAGTTGAATCTTTGTCAGAAACTTCTTAATACAATTTGTATCCAATGTGTGCTCATAAATCTTTAAGAGCCAGCTTTGTAGAAGAATAAGGAAAAACTAAAACTCAGAAGGCTTGATCTCTAGCACTTGCTGACTTCTGTGGTGTTCACACTCCCAACACGGCCAGTTTCAGGTCATCTGCCCCAGGTCCAGGGCACAGTGAGGGAGGACATAACCGCGGTGAGCTCCTGGAGCCCGCAGGACACTGCCAGCTTCTGTAGTGGGTCTTAGGTTACCCTTGTTACCTGCTTCTTCTCATTCGCCTTCAGATTTTCTGCTGCTCCTTTATCAAGGCCTGATTTGCAGGCACTCACACAATGCCTCAGGGACATCGGCGTGGAAGCTGCCCTGTTCTTAGGAATAGTGTCTTTACATTCCATCCTTAGGGTCACCCATAAATCACCGTTTTCCAGGAAACATTTAAAAATTCATAGAGAAACATGAAAAGTATGAGACAGACATTGGTGGAATCTGTTTTGATGTGTGCTACATAAAGGCTGAATTATAGGTGATAATATCCTTTTATGAGGTGAGAGAATAGCAAATCATTATCTCTCAAAAACCTTTTGTGTTTTATGTTAATCACTTCCTTCCTCATTTTTCAATTCATTTGAGCTTAGGTTATCTCTGCTAGCGAAGCCTCAGAGCTTTAAATATTTGAGGTAAACCACATGTTTACATACTTATGTGTTCTGGGTACCACGGTTCTGGCCTGCAGTCATTGCAGACAAATGAGAAAAGCCCGGCTCAGTGATTCTTTAGACAACCTACCAATCGAGGTTTTAAACTGACCTTTTAAAAAAATCAAGAGTCATGGGAGCTTTTTAATCTATAATCTGATTTCTGCTTCATTGGATTTTTCTTTAATCACGTGGAGAAAAAGAAAAAAAACTAGGAGATTTTTATTAGTAATCAGATGCTATGATGACTTTCAATCATAACAGTTACGAATGTATGAGTGGAAAGTGATTCCAGGTAGATATTTGCAGTTGTCTTTTATATTTTTTTTTTTTTGGTAGAATCTTGAAATACATACACACACACACAAAAAAAGGAAACCCACAAAAATCAAAATGAATTCACTGTGGTAATGTGTTTCTAACTCTACTGATTGTAAGTAACTTGGAGTTCAGTGAATAGAATAATTTTCTTCCACGAATTGAAGCTCAGCATATTAAAAAAAAAAAAAAAAAGAAGAATCCAATGAATTCTTAGCATTTATGTGTTAAGCTCAGAGCAGAAGTCATAGCTCCCCTAAAAACATTATTGACAGAGATAAACATCCTTAAGCACAAGTCTCTTTACATTCAGGCTGCTGTAATGATACCTTATGAAGTCAAATTCATAGCGTACAAGTCTGGATGCTGGGAAGTGTGAGCTCCAGCTGATTTGGGTTTGGACAGAGATCACTCTCCCCCTCAAAGCTGCTGCCTCTAGCCATATTTTCACATAGTGGCAGGACAAGCAGACTCCTTCCAGCCTCTTTTATACAGCACTAATCACATTCATGTGAAGTACTCGTGACTTTATCACCTTCTGCAATAGTTTTTTTTTTTTTTTTTTATTTAAGAGGAAAAAGAGAAAAACACAAAACAAATTGAATAGCTGACTATATTAATGTTTTTGGATCATTGAACACAGCTGTTTGTAGTCTCTCTGTTTGAATGTCTACTTTGTATTCTTTGATACTGTGATTTGTGCAATAGTTTTAATACCACTGCCTGGAGGATCAGGTTTCTCCATGAGAATTTTAGGAGACTCCGACAACAAATCACAGCAGCATGGAATACCGCAGAGCTCTAATTCCAAAGATGGGCTGCTGGGGCAACCAAACCCTAGTACATTTAAGGTGAAATTATGTTGTTTTTTTTATTTACACCTGGTTATGGAGAATGACTTTTTTGCTATCAGATGAAATGTAATCAATAAAAGACTGGGCTTCTTAAAACTGCAGCAGCAATGCTCAATTCTGAAATAGGATGATTATCAGGTAAATATTAACTAGGATCAATGAAAGTATATAGTAAACTTAAGGCAGAAACTGTATGGTATATTGCTTAAATTTAAATAAATATTAAATGCTGCTTAAACACATTATAAGAGAAAATTTTACTAAAAAGAAATTTTATAGCTCATGAAAACTAGCAGTCCCACTTTCAGTTCGTGAAATCTAGTTTTCTGCCATTTTACATCAGCCGAAATACCAAAGCCGTATATTTCATTTGTCTGACCTTCATAATTCAAGTTGTTTCTTCAGAATGTTGCTTTCACATAACTGAATCTTAGTATATGCATCTTTTCAATCACATTTTAATGTGAACCCAGCCTTTAATTAAGTGAAAGAGATTATCTAGATTTCTTTAATCCTGATGTACCACGGTTTAGTAATCTGTTATACGTATTCCCAAACTTACATAGAAAATTGATTCACTAAATGAAAGTGTGTTCGGCTAAATGATAGATAGCTCTTTTAATGCACTGCAAGTAACTTGCATCACAGAACTAAGAACGCCTTTCAGAAAACTGTTTTGCCTCAAAAATTGCCAAGTCAAAATTTTTCCTAAATAAATAGTGCAAGAAGCTGCCTTGCACAAGTGGCGTGTCTTCCAAAAAAAGAGAGACAAATAAACAGGGATAGAATGACTAAGGTTTACTGATTGCTTTGCCTGCTGCAAGATGCACTTTGCCAAGCATTTCTCATGAATTACTTTGAGCAAATATCTCAAAATATTTTACAATATAAATTTGGATAGTGCAATACAAGAATTTGAAGCTCGGAGAGTTAAATAATTTGACAAAAGTCATAGAGCTGAAAAAGGGTGAGATTAGAAATCAAACCCCGGTCTTAGATGCCAAATTCAGAGTTCCAAAACCACACAGCTTCCTCAGGGATGTTTTTAGTCTCTGTTTGCACATACATCACCAAATGCTGCGATTCAGGGATCAGCAAACTATGACTCAAGGGCCAGGCCTAGCATGCAGACTGTTTTTCAGGGTGAAGTTTTATGGGAATACCACCACACTACCAGTTTTACTCATTGTCTGTGATTGTTTCATCACATAGATTCCAGCAGCTGCAACAAAGATTACATGACTTCCAAAGCCTAAGTGTATGAGTCAGGATAGGAAATGTTTGCTGACCTGTGCTTTAGCCTTTTAACTTAAAAATGGAAATCGGCATTCTATGCTCTTAGATACAATATTAATTGTATTTTCTATTTATCTCAATTTAGAAACAGGGCTAAAATCTTTTTATTTTTATAATGGCATCAAATTATATGATTAAAATCCTAAATCTTAACAGTTACTCTAACGAGAAACAAAAGTAAATACAAATTGTAAAGACATCAAAAGGGGCAATTCACTGTCTGGGTCCCTTCTGGTCTCAGACAGAAGCTTTTTTTCTCTCCATAAATTCTGTCTATTCTTAGAAAGACTTATAAAATTCAGTTCTAGTCTATGAATTATATAACAAAATTGCTATTTTATGTAAGCAAGTTATTTATTGCTATTTTGAATCAACCTATGAAATTTCTAGGATTTAGAACAGAACAAGAGCATGACCCTTTCATTGGCTTCCTGCCTTTCCCAAGCTCAGTTCTTTATAGTCCATGATTCTTCCATGATGTCATAAACCAAGGAAGCAGATCGTCCTGTAGTACAGACTACACTACTGTCCATGCCTGATAGTGTTCCTTTATTTGTGTTTGTCAGGCATGGAGTAACATGCCTGTAATCACAGCACTTGGGAGGATGAGGCAGGAGAATTACAGTGAGTTTGAGGTCAGCCTGGGCTACATAGCCAGTTCAAGGCCAGTCAGCCTGGACTACATAGCAAGATTGTCTCAGAAAAAAAAAAAAGAACAATTAAAAAACCACACTAAAATCTTTGTATTTTTCAAGGGCACAGACAAACACAAACACTCAAGTCACTGAAAAACACTTTGGGGCTACTGAATTCTTCTAAGTTCACTGAATCTTAAACTCCTAACACAATTCCACCTCATCTGAGAGACTATATATGAGAGAGAAGGGGAACAATTATTGCAGTGTTCTGTGTAAGATGCTGACCTGAAGGATGAATTTCTCAGATTAGTTATTACTTGTTACAGTAACAGTCTGCCTAGGTGCTGTTGCATTCTGGCAAGAACACATTATTGCACTCTAGTGAGCAAAGACAGCTACAGTTTGCTGTTCTCTAGGCAGATTCATCTTCTTGAGCCCATCGCTGATTATCAGTTGAAGACCCATGATAATGTAGCACAGGTACCAAGGACATGGACCGAGAAGCTATTGTAATTTAGGAAGAGTATTTTGTGGAAAAAAGTAATCAGTATTTTCAAAGGAATGGTCCGGTTTAATTTTAGATCCCTTCATCCTTTTAGTTTCATATGGAAAACTATTTTCTACATTCAGTGTCTGTAATTCCACCTGTCCAACATTTTCTAATCCTATAAAATGTGCATTCAATTATTTTATTGTTTCACAATGCCATTGTAGTATCTCAAACCTACTTAGCAATAAATAAACTTGATTTTTAGTAGCATTTTATATTTTAACTTACCTTCAGGAAACCAATCTCCCTTCATCCCTAGTGGTTAACATATAACATGCTCCACTCCAGTGATCCATAGTCTTCATGGCTAAGAGAATGAAATCTCCACTGTTGTTCACTGTCTTTAGAGTTACCGGGTATCTCATCTCTCTAGGCATCTTCAAGTAGCATTTGCCAATTTCTTCTGCTGTCCAGGACACAAGTATTCCTTTTCTACGAAGCAGGATGGACTTACTCCTCACTCTTTTTTTCCCTGAAGAATGAGGAAAGGGAATAAAATAATTGCTTCCACATGCAAATAGTCTAATTATTGACACTTCTTAGCACATCACATATAATTTCCATTACAAGCTCATGGCATTGGTATTTTTTCTCTGCTTTATAACAAAGAACATTTAAGTAAATTGTTCAGTTGAATGCAGTGGCAATTTCTGAGATGACAGCTAGACCAATGCCTCTGTGGGGAGCAGCTGAGCTGACAATCGGCAAACTCCTGGGAACCAGGGCAAGGCCAGTCCAGTGGGTGTCCAGCCTTGGTGTTCCTTCCTATTACCTACAGTACAGACAGTTCTGAGAATGTTTTGCTTTCAGTGTTCTCAACAGAACAGTGGACTTTGCACTTTTGGCCCTGTCACATGCTTCCCTCCTCTTTTAACTGTGTACAAATAAAGAAGCTGGGGCTGAGATGTTGATCCTACCGCCCTATCAGAGAGGCCAGGTCCCACCTGGTCCCAGTTTTGTTTTATCATGTGTCTAATTTTTCTTCCATCGCCTTCTCTCAGTACCCTGCTGGCTGTGTGTGTCAAGGCATATCTCTAATCCTCTTACTGACTTTTGAGCATCTGTTCCTACAAGTAAGCAGGATGCAGCTTAAGACAGTAAGTACTAAAACTGCACGAGAGTCCTTTGTCTTTTTACTGCATATAGTTTATTTCTTTGGTATTATGATAGTGCACAACTCATCATCTCAGGACAGTATCTCTTTTCAGATAAGCTAGATTCGTTACATAAATGACTCAGTCAAAGTTGACTCACATCATTAAACAATTTTCATCAAAACATGTAATTATTTTAACCGGATCCTAACAAAATATCTTCAGTGATTTTGCTTCCACACAATAAAATCCACTTTTCAACTAACAGAGTGAACCACTTGGTTTCACTAATCAATTCATTTGATTATGGGCTACTGAACCTAGAGGCTTCAAATGGTCATGGTTTTCAGGTTCATCTGTCTGAATCCGGGGGTTTAGCTCAGTGACACAAGTGCCAGCCTGGCAAGTGTGAGGTCGGGAGTTTGATCCCTGGTACAACAAGAAAAGTATTACAAATCACAAGTCCTGGGATGAATGGCTACAAAATAGATCAAGAAACAAGCAACAATTGTACAGTTCTTTTCAACGAAACAGTGAGTCAAATATCTGCCTATTTAAAGTACCAACAGAACTACCTGTGAAAGTAAGTAGCAATTTTGCCTGCTTAAACTAAATCTTTGAGTTTCCCTTGTTTTGCAAGCAATAGTGGTTTGCAAGCAATAGTGTCAAATGCATGAGCTTTCTAGTACACTTTTAAAAAGTTATCTGCTAACCTTTGTCCAATTATGATACAATTATATTTCCCTTTTTCTGTAAGGATGAAACTATGAATAAAACATTTTCTCCTTTCCTCTGGTGGATCTCAGAAAAAGCTTCACAGAAGTAATGACAGCAAAGCTGAATTTTGAAAGATGAATTGCAGTCAGATTCAATTTTTACTGTAAGGTAGAGGTGACTCAGGAAATAGATGTGTCCACAGAGGAGCACACTAATCAGCACACTCACAGTCTTTCTGGAAACCACACCCAAAGCACCTGCTGAGTACTGTGCCCAGCTCAGCCTGTGAGTCACCAGACTTTGTCAGTATTACTCAAGCTCTAGTTAGGGACAGAGCTGGTGCATACTTCATAGGCTTTGAAGAGAAAAGGAAGGTGACTTGAGAAGAAATCAGAAGTTCTTTTGAGGAAAGTATCAAAACACTGTAAAAGATGCCATTGTTTCTCATCTGAGAATCTCTGTTAATTAGCTTTTTAATGTCTTCTAAGCATCAGTTTATGTTCCTATTGACCTGGAGTCTCTTTAATATACACAAATACAGCCAGAGTTGCCACAAATAAGTGAAATGATGTTCACTGTAGTTTTAACATTAATACATCTTAATGGGCTTTGACTCCCTAATAACAACTAGTTTATTTTTGGTAAAAGATACTCTTTTTCCTCCCAGCACTCGGGATCAGTCCTGGGGCTTTGGTATGCTGGACAAGTGTCTCATCACCGATGGACCCTCAGTGCTGATGAAAGACACTTCAGCTTCCCAGCTGAGCCACAGTTCAGCTGTGGGTGTCACTGCCCAGCCTTAGTTTTTCTGAGCTTCCATGTCCTCATTTGTAACATACAGGGGTTTAGTGCATATTATTGTTACAGTATCCTCATAGGTTGAAAAAGCCAAGTTTGTAAAGTTATTTTATAGTTATAAGGTTTTGGGTGGGGATTTAGCTCAGCGGCACAAGTGCTTGCCTGGCAAGTGCAAGGACATGAGTTCAATCTCTTGTAACCCCCACCCACCCAAAAAAGTCTTTGCAGAGCTTCTGTAAAATAGTGCTTATGAAGCATAGCAGTTAGTGTCTCTATTGACGCTCACTGTTATGAATGAAGGCTGCCCAGGATAGTGGTGTTGCTCAGTGGAAGAGCACCTGCTCATCATGTAGGAGTCCTCGATTTTAACATCAACTCTCAAACAAAAGAATTGATGCTACCCAAACAATACTGAACTTTAGAATCAGCTAGAAATCGTAAGTACTGAAATTCCAATAAAAATTCAGATTGAGTTTATTAAATTATTTGACAAACTGAACCTAAAGTGCACAAAGACAACTAAGATCGGGAGAAGAGTTTAGGCAACTTTGGTTGTTTTAAAATAAATTCACTCATTTATTTGTTTTTATTAGTACCTCTTTCCGGTACCTAAAGAATCCATTCATTAGGGAAAGTTGGTACTCGTTACGTTACGTGGCTAAAATCTTTTTACTTCTACTTCCTCTTGTCTCTTCTGCCTCTCCCTCTGCATCTTGGCCCCCTTCCCGTTTCCAAAAGATATGTTTCCTATTATCTATCTTTTATTTTATACTTTGATTTATTTATATTTTGGGTTTCTTACATAAGAGAAATCACACTATATTTAAACTTGGCATATCTGATTTATTTTACCTGATATTGTGGTCTCAGGGTGCATCCATTATCCTACAAATGGCATAAATTTTTCCTTTTATGTGGCATATAAATATTCCATTGTGTATGAATGCCACATTTTCTTTTTTCATTTATCTGTTTTAGCATTTGGGCTGATTCCAAGATTTAACCATTGTGAGTTCTGCTGTTATAAACATTTATCACTGTAATATGATGTCTTTAAGTTTTGGGGGAGGATATCTAGCAAGGGAATAGCAGGGTCAAATGGCATTTCTGTGTATAGCTTTCTGAGGAATGTCCATATTGATTTTCCTGGTGGCTGATTGTTTACATTCCCACCAACAGTGTAGAAGAGTTCCCTTTCCCCTGCAGTCTGACTGCATTTGTCTGTATTTGATTTCTTCACAGCAGTCGCCCTTTCTGGAGTAACAGGCAATCCTACTGTGGTTTTAATTTACATTTGACCGATGACCAGAGATGTTCATCACTTTTTCATATATCTATTAGGCACTTGTGCATCTTCTGATAAGTGACTATTTAGTTCATTTGCCTATTTTTTAAATTAGATCTATTATTTGGAGAAGGTCTATTTTGTTTTAGTCCTTTAAATATTATATTTTTTAGTTTTCTCTCCTAGCAGTAGCTGGATTTTTTTCCCATTCTGTATGTTGTCTCTTCACACTGTTGATTGTTTGCTCTGCAGAAACTTTTAAATTTAATATTATCCCAGTTGTTGGTTCTCGTGTAGTTTATAAGTATGTTGATGAGAAAGTCCTTACCTATGTGTATGTTGGAAAGCATTTTACTATTTTATCTTCTAGCAGATTGTTCCTACTTTACTATTTGAGTCTTTGATCCATTTTTATTTTAGTTTAATACACAGTGAGAGATACAGGTCTAGATTCAATATTCTACATGTTTGCTGATATTATGTCTAGCTTAATGCCAGCTTTGTGCTGGCTCATCATTTTTAACTAATCTCAGTTAATCTTAGCTTAGTCTTCTTTGAATCATCTAGAAGCTTGTAGATTTGCTTTCCATTTGCTTTCTATTTGTTTTTAAAGTATCTCAGAGTGTATGGTCACCTATATCAGCCCTGTCTTCTCATTCTGATGCTCTGCTCCCACATCATTCAATTCTGAGGGCCAAACTTCCAAAAAGTTTTTATCTTCTGTATTGGTTTGGTACCTTTTAATAGATGTTAATTGATGTTAAACTGGTCATTCATTTTTTTATCACTTTATTTATATCAGCTAGTTTTCCATGGCTATGTTCTCTTGGCTCACTGATCATTTTGTTTATTAATCTCATTCCTCTTTAGTTATATTATCTTTGAGAGCTTGCTGAGCACCTTATTGACCTTTGGATTTTTAAATTTACTTTGCCTTAACTTTAATCACTTCATATAAATCAGATAGTTGGCTATTGACTACCACTCCATTGATGATGACCTATAGACCAGCTTTGGGGAGCTGGAAAGTTTTGAAGGCATTTCATTGCTTTGTTTTCTCATGTTTTTATGGGTGTGCATGTATGTGTGTGTGTTTTGGGGGGAGGTTTAATTGGTAAAATCAAAAGAATTTTTTGTTGCTAGTATATAGAACTCTTTAGTCATTGTCTGCTTCTCAGTGGTACATTCTGGGCATGGCTAACGATAGTCCTTTGTCTCTGTCCCAAGATCGGACCACTTGCATTAATTCTCGGAGGAGATGGTGCAGTATACATGGCCCAGTACTGAGTTCTCTGAAAATAAACCATGGTAACAGTGATGATGTGAAGAAAAACCAGATACTAGCATACAGCAAAAAACAGTTTTCAATAACAATGCTGTCACCCTGGCAACAGGAAAAAAAGTCATCAACAATTGTGGAATTAAATATAAGCTGGATATTAACATACCATAATAACCAAGAAAAGCTACCACTGTCTCTTCCTTAACAGTAGAAAAAAGATGTATAATTGTAATACAGGCACAAAGACAAATCAAATGTTGACATGCAGTAAATATCTACTAACTGCAGCAAATATATTACTATTAATACTAAAAACGTCAACAAAATAACAACATAGAGTCAAACAAACCTTTAAATGCTAGTAAAGCTTCATAGCCATACTAATAAAAATGGAGGTGATGGGGAAGGAGAAAATGAAAGAGTCAATATCTAAAAAATAAAGGAAGTTGAGAAGTAGAGAAAATTCAGATAAAGTATCCCGTTGAAGATGAAAGTAGTCAAAAAGAGCAAACAAGAAAAATGAAAAACAAAAAAATTTTAAATAAAAAAAACTTGCAAAAACCAAGGTGTAAAAAAGAAATGAGTCAAAAAATGTGTACTTGCTGGGGAATTGGCTTACTGGCATAAGCACCTGCCTTGCAAGCTGCAGTCCTGAGTTCGATCCCTGGTACAAAAACAAAAAACAAACAACAGCAACAACAACAACCAAAAACTAACACAAAAAATGTGTACTTGCGTTTGACGAGTGGCTTCTTTCCAGGGTGTCCAGGACAGGAACCCTTCTGATATGCAGGAGACACAGTGAAGGCACACTAGGCCCCATTTGCTTTGATCTTTGAGTTCTGCATGTGAATGCTGAAAACTGCCCTGCTCCGCCGCTGGGTGTGGTCAGCAGTGGTGTCCTCCCTGGGCTGCCAGGCACAGCAGCCACCCCTGGTTTTACATCACTGTGCACCCCAAGTCACTGCTTTCTGTGCCTGTCTTTGGGTCCTCAGGGATTGCAAGTTTCTCCCCTGCTCCAGAGGCCATCCTGCTCATTAGTCCCAGGCTGTGGTAACTATTCAAACCTGAGCATATCCCTGATCATGTTGGCAGGTGGGGAAGGCCAAGACCACTAAGCTCTACACAGGCAGTGGGAAAGGGGTGGGGGCAAGTAGTTCACTGGACTGAATGCCGGTACTTTCAGACCTAGCCACTTCCAAAGACCACTCGTGATGGGCCAAACATCTCACCATGGGAAGCAGGCCCCCGCGGCCTTGCTAGCCTGAGCTTAACCTTCCTAGCGGGTTAATGTCAACCGTGTTCTCTCTCCATAGCTGCCTCTTGTGATTGTCTCCCTCCCTGTCACTGTTTGGGTAACCCTAGAAACCCAGAATGATTCCCTGAGCAGCTCTTTGTTAAACAACCCACCCCTTCCAGTATGGCTCTTGATTAAACACTTGAATCCGCAGACACCGCCAATGGCTTCTTCTCCAGCGCTGGCCTTCTATGAAGGGGACTTACTTTCAAAATTAAACCCCACGCTGTATTTGGAGTATAAATAACCGTGGGCTTTTCTTGTTGCTTGTGCTGCTGGCTCACTTTGGTGATTCTCTCTGGGGCTGCTGCTCCATCCAGGCTTACTCTGTGTTGTGGAGATCACGCAGGTCTCTCCCCAGGAGCGGAGTTAGTGTTCCACAAGGCTTTCTTTTCTTCTCTATGGTGTGTTCACTTTTTTGTTTGTTTGTTTCTGTGTTGTTTCTAGTTTTCCAGTCTGATCTCTCTTGATTCATGGAGATCTACTTCTTTTCTTCACTAAGCTATTATTCTCCTGGTACTGTGAATCCAGGTCCCAGAGAAGTTGTATACTGCTTCAGGTCCTTACTCCATTATTTAATTGACAATTTTGAATAATAAGTAATTACTGAGTACTTTCTGTTATGCATAAAACTGTAAATGATAAAAATGTTTAATTTTTGTTATGGTTTGTTGCATTTTGTTTTGTTTTAAGTTCAGCCTGGCCCTAAAAATACATATTTGAAAGAACATTATGATATAGGAACTTTAATATCTTTATTTTGAGACACAGCAAGTCTGTATAACTTACAAAGGTCATAAGGTCAAGATAGGAAAGAACTGAGGTTTTGTTTTTTTTTTTTTTTTTTTTTTTTGAGAGAGTCTTGTTATGTCCTTCAGTCTGGTCTTGCACTCACTATGTAGCTTATGTCAACCTTGAATTGATAGCAATCCTCCTGCCCTAGCCTCCAAAGTGCTAGGATTAGAAGTATGTGCCACCACGCTTTACCAGAAATACGTTTTGAACCCAAATTTTTTCCAAATGCTGCATGACCTGCCTATACAGAAAAATATGAAACACAGATTTGACTTACTTGATATCAAATCAAGTTTAAGTTAATATATGACAGTTTCAGTCTTGCAATGGACAAACTGAGAAATTTCAGTAAAAAGTGGGCCAGAAATAGATATGGCATGTAGCTCTCCAGGATATGCTAGAGGTGGTGGTTTTAGAGTCATGTCACTGGAGAGAAAATGGACTATTATTCTCAAAACATTGGTTGCTCAAATAGAAAAATAAGACATGAGCAAGTAGTTTTACTAATATGTGTAAACCTGAAAAAAAAACACTTGAACCATATATATGCTGATAACAAATGAAAACCATGATACAATTCGCTACTTTGAAATTTAACACTTCTCTATGACATTGTATATGTCCTACATATGTATGACATTATATATAATATTTATAAACTATATGACATTGTATAGAGAAAGTAAAATAAACGCATATATCAGGAAAAGAAAAACATGTAAATATTTCAACACTAAATTTATTGAGTTATCTTGAGATTATGATATGCTACCTTTGGCTTTTATAAGAAGTGTTCAAAATTGTGGCCACGAACTACCATTTTTTAGTATGGCGAACTGTTGATTTAGTATGGTAGACTGTTGCATTGTGTATGCATTGTTTTTACAACTTTCTTTTCTTTTCTTTTTTTTTTTTTTTTTTTGTCTTTTTCCTTTTTATCGGTACTGGGGATCGAACTCACGAGTGCCTGCTTGCAAGGCAGGTGCTTATGCCGCTGAGCTAAACCTCCAGCCCCTGTTTTTACAACTTTCTCTCTCTCTCTCTCTCTCTCTCTCTCTCTTTGTCTCTCCATATTTGTACATACATATAAATGTTATGATTTATATCTAGACGTTCCCCAAAGCCCAAAGCCTCATTTGTTCATAGGTGGGGCTTTCTAGATCTGACAGGATCTAGGGTGTTTGATACGGAGATTAAGGGTATGTGGTACTAATTTAGGCTGTAGCATTTAATAAAACATCACATTATTGTTTTAATTATATACAATGGTTTTTCATTTTAAAATGTATTTCCCAGATGTTAGTTTATAAATAATGAGTTTAATTTGTATGGAAAAATGTTCTTTGCTGATGCCATCATTATGATGCAGCCACACTAGATTATATGGTCTTTAGTCTGGTGACTGGTATCTCCCTAGGATCAGAAGGGAACATAGGAAACTTGTGAAGAATAAAAACAATGTGACGATATTTGCTATACCTACAAACTAATGAATGACAATTTACAGCAACCCCCAGAATCCAGGAGAAACAAAGAAGACGTGCTTCTGAGCCAACTGGAAAACTGACACCACAAACAATTAGATTTTGAACTTCAGGCTCATGAAAGGATAAGTATTCATGTTGAAGTCTTAGAGCACTGATAGGTCCTATAGAAAACTGGCACTCCATGGAGAAATAGTCGATTCCAGGATTGGGATGTAGAAAAAATAGTATCTTGTACTCACACATACACATAGCCAGAAACCAATGTGAGGGAAAAGTGTAAGTAATAAATATATGATGAGATTAAAATGCAAAAATTAAAAGATGAGAGATGAAACAAATTATTGTTGCAAAAGAATTTCAATTAATTTATATGCAAGGAATTACCTTAGACTGACAAATAGTAAAAACTTAGCAGACAAAAAGATTAATGAGAAGCAAGACCTTTACATTGCCCTAAATGTCATCCCTAAAACATACGATCACAAATTACTTGATACCATGCCATCAACAAACTTAAGAAAGGGCACCTTAACCAGTGATCAAGGCAAACATCACCAGTGGTAAATCATAACAATAGTTTGCTACCTTTAGGTGGAGAAATGAGGAATGTTCATAACATTTTACTTCTAAATAAAAACCTCCACCAATTCCAGACAAGAATCAGATATAGACTGAAGAATACTGAGTAAAACTTATTATCTTCAAGAGTATCAACAAAGCACAGGAAATGTCCAAGAAATTGTCATAAACTGATAGAGACTAAGGACACACATTAGATCCAAAATAAAATAAGGCATTAGTATGAAAACTGGTGAAATCCAACCAAAGTTGAAAGTTATTGCTAATTTCTTAGTTTTTTTTTAAATTTTAAAGAGAATAAAACAAATCACAACAGAACAATGCGAAGAACACAGGACTTCAAAATAAGGAAACAGAAAATCAACAGTGGCTACCATAATGTCTTATTTTCTTCAAAATAGCTATCCTTACCATCTCACACAATAAAATCAAGCAAAACAAAACAGAACAAAACCAATCAAAACAAAAGAATGAAAGTATTACATGACTTCAAAACAACAGGAAATCAACAAGGGCTATAGTTATGTATCTCATTTTCCTTGAAATAGTTGTCTACAGCTTCACATGCATAATAAAATCAACAAAATAAAATAGAGGGGGCTGGGGATTTAGCTCAGTGGCATAAGCGCCTGCCCTGCAATCAGGCAGTTGTGAGTTTGATCCCTGGTACCGATGAAAAGGAAAAAGACCAAAAAAAATAAATAAATAAAATAGAATAAAACCAAACAAAGCAAAAGAATGAAAGCATTACAAGACTTCAAAACAAGACAACAGGAAATAAATAATGGCTATTAAGTCTCTTTTCTTCAAAATAACTGTCCATATGATCATACATAATAAAATCAAATAAAAAACAAAATAAAATCAATGAAAATAATATAATTTCTTAGTTTTGATAAATATGCAATAGCAATGTAATGGGTTAAAATCAAAGGAACTCTAGTAAAAAATAAATAAGAACACTATTACTTAGTAACTCTATGGTAGATCTAAAATTGTTAAAAGTTTAAAAAAGTATGGTACCAACATTTTGTATATAATTAATTACAGATGCATTAAAAACTCAAACACTAATCATTTTAATTATATTTGGGGTTAATTGAAAGCCTTGTCAAGTAAATAATTTGCCAAAGATTACAGAGCATATTAGCAGCAGAGAAAAAATTTTACTAAGGATTAAAGGCCTGTTTTTGAAAAAGTAAAGAATATTTTCTTTGAAATAAAAGAACTACTAATAATGCATATGCAGGAACTCATTAGAAAGTCTCCTACAGAATGTTTTAGTAGCTCCTCAAAACTGAATGAATGGGAGTAGAGGTGACTCCGGTCCGGCCCTGCTGCCGCCTCTCCCACCCGGGGCCCATACTACCACCGCTGGGGCCCAGAAGGTGAGCACCCAGCCCAGCGGAGGGGACTCAGGTCCACCCGCAGCCTCCTCTGGCCAAGGAGCACACGACAGCTGCTGGCCGGAAGGAGGGAGCTGGGCCAAACTGCTGAAACCTGCTCTGACCTTGCCTGTGACCTTCTTATGATCTGGAGAGCACCAGCACTACTGCCACTGCCTAGAGGAAGGAGCAGTCCCACTGAGGAGGGGAGCTTTGCTACCAGAAGGGGAAACTGTTCAAATTGAGGAAGCTTTAGGTCTACCTGAGAGGAGCCTGGCAAGCCTCTTTTAATCCAGGGGCTCAGCTGCCCAAGAAGGGAGCTACTACCAGAGGAGTCCCAAGAGCCCAGGACATAAGAGTCAATTTACAACACAACCAGGGGAAATTCTGGAACAACACTTGAAACACAGTAATATAGGAAAATGACAAAACGAAAGACCAAAATGCAATCTCAAACATCCAACCTATCCCAAGAAAGCCTAGGAGCCATGTACATAGAAGAAAACACATGCCATATACCTGAAATACCTGAAACAATAGTTACAGAAATAAAGAAGCAGCTCCGGGAAGCTTTGAAGGAATTCAAACAAGAAATAATCTATCAGGTAAAAGAAGAAATAATAAAAGAAATGAAGGAGATGCTGAACATATCTGAAGAAGACACAGCTAAAAAACTGGAGAAACTAAACAAAAGGATAGACTCTCTGGATGAACAATATAAGAAACAAACAGAACATATAAAACAGATGCAAAGAGATATACAGGAAATCAAAAGCTCCATTGAAAGTTGTAAAAACCGCCTGAATGAATGCGAAGATAGAATTTCGAAACTCGAAGACAAGATTGCAGCCAGTGAACAGGAAAGGAAAGATCTTTTAAAAATAACAAGAAATCAAGAAACAACAATTCAACACCTGCAAGATGATGCAAAGAAAAACAACATAAGGTTGATAGGGATAAATGAAAAAGAAGGAGACAATACAAAGGATTTCAAGAGGATATTTAGAGAATTGCTGAAAACTTCCCAAACATGAAATTGGAAACTGATATCAGGATGAATGAGGCATATAGAACTCCAAATAGCCATAACCAAAATAAAACTACACCCAGACATATAATAATCACCATTCCAGAAATCGAACAAAAGAATAGAATATTAAAAGCTGTCAGAGAGAAAAGACAGATCACCTATAAAGGAAAACCTATCAGAGTCACAGCAGACTTCTCAACACAAACAATAAAGGCAAGAAGAGCATGGAGTGAAGTATTTCAAACCCTAAATGAAAATGATTTCCAACCTAGACTGATGTACCCTGCAAAACTGTCCTTAAAAATTGATGGAGAAATAAGATACTTCCATGACAAAGAACAGCTGAAGAAATTCATGATCATCAATCCAATCCTGCAAAGAATACTGAAAGACAGTCTAGATACACTTAAGAAAAAACCACGTAACAAAGCAGATAATTAAATAGAACAGAAAGATAAAGATGCAACAGCAGAAATATAACATGTCACCAATAAATCAATATATAACAGTTATAACCATTAACATAAATGGTCTTAATGCACTAATTAAAAGAAATAGACTGGCAGAATGGATCAAGAAACAAAATCCAACCATACGATGTCTACAAGAAACCCATCTAACCCAAAAGGATACTCACAGACTTTAAGTCAAAGGATGGAAAACAATACTTCATGCAACGGGAACCCCCCAAAAAAGCGGGGGTAGCTATTCTGTTTGCAGACAATGTGAACTTCAAACCAATAATGATGACAAGAGACAAAGTAGGTTACTACATACTGGTTACGGGAAAACTTCAAGAGGAAGAGATAACTATCTTAAATATATATGCACCAAATTCCAAAGCACCCAGTTACATAAAACAAGTAATATCAGAAATGAAAAACCAAGTTAGCAGTAATACAATTATAACAGGAGGTTTTAACACACCACTGACACCAATGGACAGATCAACAGGACAGAAAATCAGCAAAGAGATAAAAGAACTGAATCACACCTGTGAACAAATGGAATTGATAGACATATACAGAGTATTCTGACCAACAACAACAGAATACACATTTTTCTCAGCAGTACATGGGTCATTCTCTAAAATAGGCCATATATTAACTCAGAACATATTTAAAGAAACGCAAAAGAGTTGAAATCATCCCCTGCATGTTATCAGATCATAGGGTTATGAAATTAGTAATTAATGATAAAAGATACTGCAAAAATCCCACAAACACATGGAAACTGAATAACATACTCTTGAGTAATGAGCAGGTCACAGAGGAAATTAAAGAAGAAATTAAACAATACCTACAAACAAATGAAAACACAAATACAACTTACCGGAATCTGTGGGGTGTAACGAAAGCTGTCCTCAGAGGGAAATTTATTGCACTGAGTTCCCACATCAGGAAAATAGAACAAATACAAATAAATAACTTGATGCTACACCTCAAACATCTAGAAAAAGAAGAGCATGTCAAGCCCAAAGCCAAAAGAAGAGAGGAAATAATAAAAATCAGAGCAGAAATCAATGCAATAGAGACTAAGAAAACAATACAAAGAATCAATGAATCAAAGAGTTGGTTCTTTGAAAGAATAAATAAAATTGATAAGCCCCTAGCCAACCTTATTAAAAAAGGGAAGAAAAAGCTCAAATTCATGCAATAAGAAATGAAAAAGGGGAAATCACTACAGACCCAATAGAAATACAGAAGATCATCAAAACCTATATCAAAAACCTCTACTCTCAAAGGTTTGGTAACACAGAAGAAATAGACAGATTTCTAGAAGCATATGAAGTACGAAAGCTAGGTCAAGAAGAAGTAAAACTGCTGAAAAACCCAATTTCTATTCATGAAATCGAAAATGTAATTAAGTCATTACCTACAAAGAAGAGCCCAGGCCCAGATGGATTCACTGCAGAATTCCACAAGAAATACAATGCTGACACTCCTCAAACTCTTCAATGAAATTGAAAGGGAAGCAATCCTTCCTAAGTCATTCCTGGAAGCAAATATTACTCTAGTACCAAAACCTGAGAAAGACCCAACTGAAAAAGAGAACTACAGACCAATCTCCCTAATGAACACAGATGCAAAGATCCTCAATAAAATATTGGCAAATAGGATGCAGCAAGTCATCAAGAAGATTATACACCATGACCAAATGGGATTCATTCCAGGTATGCAGGGATGGTTCAATATACGTAAATCAATCATTGTAATCCACCATATCAATAGAGTCAAAAGTAAAAATCACATGATCATTTCTATAGATGCAGAAAAAGCTTTGGATAAGGTACAACATTCATTTATTATAAGAACCTTACAGAAAATTGGAATAGATGGTCTTTACCTCAACATAATAAAGGCCATCTATGACAAACCAACAGCCAGTATCATACTAAATGGCCAAAAATTGAAGGCCTTTACTTTAAACTCAGGCACAAGACAAGGATGTCCCCTGTCACCACTCCTATTTAATATAGTGCTGGAAATACTAGCCAGAGCAATTAGACATGAAAGAAAAATAAAAGGCGTAAAGATAGGAAAAGAAGAAATTAAATTATCACTATTGGCAGATCATATAATACTCTACATAGAAGACCCCCAAAACTCCATTGAAAGACTCCTAGATATAATAAATAAATTCAGCAATGTGGCTGGATACAAAATCAATACTCAAAAATCAATAGCATTCTTATATACTAAAAACAAAATCACACAGAGAGAAATAAGATAAGCCACACCCTTCACACTAGCAAGCAAGCAAATGAAATATTTAGGAATTACTCTCACAAAAGAAGTGAAAGACCTATACAAGGAAAATTATAATACATTGAAAAATGAAATTGAAGATGATCTCAGAAAATGGAAAGACATCCCTTGCTCATGGATAGGAAGAATAAATATTGTGAAAATGGCCATTCTCCCAATACTGTTATACAGATTCTATGCAATCCCGATAAAAATACCATCAACATACCTCATAGATCTCAAGAAATCAATCCTAAAATTCATCTGGAACCAGAAGAAACCTAGAATAGCAAGAACAGTCTAAGCAGCAAAGGCAAGGCAGGAGGCATCACAATCCCTGACTTGAAGTTATACTACAAAGCAACTGTAGTAAAATCAACATGGTACTGGAATCAAAACAGAGCTGAAGACCAATGGAATAGATTAGAAGATACAACCACAACTATAAACACACTGAACCACCTCATCTTTGATAAAGGGGCCAAACAGGTTCACTGGAAGAATGACAGTCTCTTTAATAAATGGTGTTGGAAAAACTGGCTCTCCATATGTCGAAAACTAAAACTAGACCCATACCTGTCACCATATACTAAAATAAAATCTAAATGGATCAAAGATCTAAATATTAAAACAGAAACACTAAATCTATTGGAAGACAAATTGGGTAAAAACCTTGAAGACATAGGGGTAGGTAGAGAATTCATGAACAAGAGTCAAAGCACATGGGAAATACTTCCCAGAGTCAATAACTGGGATCACATCTTATTAAAAAGTTTCTGCAAATCGAAAGAAATCTCTAACATAGTGAAAAGAAAACCCACAAACTGGGGAAAAATCCTAGTGAACTGTCCCTCAGACAAAGGACTTCTGTCTAAAACATACAAAGAATTTAAAAAAATCAGACTCCCAAAATTCAAAGACCCCATCCAAAAATGGGCATCGGAGGTGAATAAACAATTCTCAGATGAAGAAATACAAATGGCAAATAAATACATGAAAAAATGTTCAGCATCACTAGTCATTAGAGAAATGCAAATTAAAACCAAACTGAGATTTCATCTGACCCCTGAAAGAATGGCCAAGATCAAGAAAACCAACAACAACAAATGCTGGAGAGGCTGTGGGGGAAAAAGGAACTCTCCTGCCCTGTTGGTGGGAGTGTAGACTGGTGCAATCATTGTGGAGGTCAGTCTGGGGATTTCTCAGAAAGCTGGGACTGGAAGCACTATTTGACCCAGCTATTCCACTCCTAGGCATATTCCTAGAAGAACTGAAAGCATCATACCACAGTGATATATGTGCACCCATGTTTAAAGCAGCACAATTTGTAATAGCCAGATCTTGGAAACAACCTAAGTGTCCATCAACTGAGGAATGGATAAAAAAGTTGTGGTATTTTTATACAATGGAGTACTACTCAGCTATAAAGAATGACCGCATTGAGACATTTATAAATAAATGGAGGCAGCTTGAGGCCATACTCATAAGTGAAATAAATCAAACTCACATGTATAAACACCGAATACTCTCCCTAGTGTAAGAAATGGTAAGAATACATGAAGGTACGTGGTAATCATGATTCCCAGTCACACTGGTTTGAGGCCATATAATGTTTTCACTCATTAATTGGAATGGTTTTAATTTGGGTGATTTTATTTTATTGTCTGTGATACTACAAATAACTATTTTGAAGAAAATAAGAGCATAATAGCTAGCACTGATTTAATATCATCCTGTTTTGAAGCCCCATCAAGTTGTTGTTCATTTGTTTCCATTGGTTCTAACATGTGGTACCTTATTATATCTTAATGTATGCGAGAGTATAAGCAAGTTTTTTATAGACAAAGAGATAATATAGAAATTGATGTTTGGTTTCTGCTAGCTGGTTCTAAATACCCTGCAATAATTTCATTCTCTTGAACGGTTTCACACTGTCTTGATAAGTTTGATGCTATAGTATACGAAGTTAGACTCAAATATTTCAAGAAAAGAGTCACTATGGTAACTACTATTAATGTCAAGCTATTTGGGGGTGAAACACAATGATGGTTAAATTTTTCAATTCTGACTGGTGTTGTTCTATTGATATGTTGTTTTTTATCTCAGTCTCCCCCCCTTTTTCTTTCCTTTTTTAAAAAATTTATTTATTTCTTAGTGTCTTTTAACTAAGGGAAAACTAAATTAAAAATAGTGAGATAGATTATAGTAATTTTTTTTGTTTCCCTATTAACCTGATTTGAACCCCTGTAGTGTTCTCCACATCTTGTTCTGACTGATTTTATTATATTCTGTTTCGCTTAATAGTATCAAGTTTGAGGGTATAGGCAACCATTTGGAAGGCAACCAGATATTCTATGATGCCCATTATTATTTGACTATTATCTTCTTTGGAATCCTGTAAGCTCTCCAATGTGGTTTTATTGGTCTTATGTACAGTTTTGTTCAATTCTTTTATACTAGCTGATATAGGCTACTCTTTAGGATAGCAAGAGGCATAATGGTAACCACTGTTGATCACCTAGTAATCCCCCCCCCTTTTTTTTTCATTTTATGCTATGTCCATCCTCCTGATCTAACTGACTCTGTTTTGCTTTGTCACATTGGGTTTTTCTTTGGTCCGTTCAAACGTTTTTTGTTTTTTGGCCTTTTTTAAAATCTTTTTTCTTTTCCTCTTCAAAGAAAAAGTTAAAAACTGTGGAAGTAATGGAAACTAAAATGTGTGATTGTTAGTGTAAAAAAGAGAGGAAGGAAAGTGATCTAAAGGATATAACTGCAAGTTTATTTAAATGTGTAGGATAGAGAACCATATTGCTAAGTTTTTCTTGGATCATTGAACAGAACTGACTGCAATCTCACTGTATTAATCTCCACTTTGTATGCTTTAATTTTGTAATCCGGACAGCTGTTTGTAAGATGACAATGTGTGATCTATTAATTGGTGAACTCTTACTGTATGTTTGTTCTCTTGAAATTCTGTGTTGCTTCTAGCCTTTTACTGTCTTGCTTCGTTTAGTTTTTTCTCTTTAAATAAAAAAAAACTGAATGAATGCCGTATTAAACCCAGAGTTCCATGAAAAATTCAGAATAGTTTAATTTAAAGACTTTAAAAATGATGTTAAATTTTACATTTCTCTACCATATGACATAGAAGATTTATGGACAATTTCAGAGGAAATGGCCCTTAGAATTAAGTGAATGAATTCATGCTGAAATGTTTGATTAAACTTAGAAGGACTAACCATTCATTCAGTTGCCAAGTTCTCAAAAAGATTTGGAATGATCTGTAAATTATTCAGAATGGATTAAGTAGTGCTGTTCATATGGAACATTTTGAAAAAATATTTCATTTAAAAATAATTCTACTTCTGTGTAACAGTTTTATTCCACCTATATTTGTACCATAGATTCCCTTATAGTCTTAATGTCTAGTAACTGTTTTGGATAAAAACTATCAAAAGAAAAATTTAATGAATCTTATTCATAAGGAAAATTCAAACTCTAACCAAATTAATATGTCAAATAATAGCATCTATTCTCATTTTGACTTAGAAACAGAATTAATTGAAAATTTTTCCTTATAATATATGTGCTTTGTAGTTTATTTGGAGAAACATCAGCCAAAATGTGTAACTATTGCTATATTTTCTTTTTACCCAATTTTTTTTTTTTTTTTGAGCAGTAAAGTTCAAACCTAGGTATGGTAGGCAAACACTGGCAATGTGCTAAACCCCTAGGTCACTTCACTTTACTTCACTACATTGAAACAGCTTTCTTTATTTTTCTATGATATATTTCTGATATTTATTATCTAGTAAAATGAAACTCTGCTGTTAGGGACTTAATATTTTTTGAGAGACTACAGGGTTCCATTTTATAAATTTATTATTTTTAATGTTTCCAGTTTATTGAGGAGAAATAAGGTCGATTACTCTGAAATCAGGGCTTGTAAATGTAAATCCTTGCTGGCCAGTGCAGCAACCTATGTGACATGGGTCAGCTGGGCTAGCGTCCAGTACCCCTTCTACATGTAGCAGCACCACCTACCCACAGTAGAAGCTGAAATGATGAAAGACATCATCACCGTGGCAGACGTTCTGGTTTATGAGGCAAGATCCGAAATCACTATTGTGATTGGAAGTCTCTGGAACTCAACGTTTATTTTATACTTCTGAAGACAAATCATAACGTGTCTGCTGGTTAGAACTGACTAATCACCAATTAGACCCACTGATAGTTTATAATTACATTTTGTATCATTTCTTTGATAAGGACATGAAGGTGAATCTTGAGTTTTCTGCCCAGAATCATTTTTTAAGGAATCAAAGTGGAAAGGAATTTGTTAATGACTAATACGTGCCAAAGGAAACATTTGTGAGAGAATAGATAAAGCCTATTACAGTAGTTTTCAATTAAGTTTTGAGAACCTTAAAGTTTAGAGAGATTTTAATAGATTTTAAAAAATCATGGATTCTGAAGAATAGGTTTGTGGGGGCTGTCTTATTAAGCATGGTTTTTTACTGCGTAGCTTTTCAGATTATTCAGTATGACTTTAGGATATTTTCCCACAAGTTCTCAGCAGTCTTTTGAGTTATGATATCATTTGAAGGGTGTCTCATTCCACTTTATAAAAGTATAATCAACTGTTCTGAGAATGACAGATACAGAAGAAAAATTTCATCATTAATCCATCAGAAATAGAACTTTTTAAAAAGACTAATGACATTAAAAACAAATAAACAAGCTCTTTCTCATCAGTGTCACTTTCTGTTTAACCAGTTTCTACTTGGTTGACCTAGGTTTAGTGAGTAGACTACTCTTGTGATTCATTTTCTGCTAGACTAAAGGCGTGCGTGATCCTATCTCTGTTCCTGAGAAGAGATGGCTCCTCTAGATGTGTGCTCAACTGGTACCACCTTCCTCTGGTGAGCCTGCACTCATACAGCTACTGTGGCGTACTTATCAGTTGCCAAGAGCTCACTACCCAGTCTTCTATGAAGGGTATCATTCTTCGAGGCTAAGGATTTCTGGTTAATTTATTATAATAATGGACAATATGAAAATATTTTCATAGAATCCTCTTGTAGCGGCATCAAATAGTAAGCTACATAATAAATCCGTAG
The DNA here is from genome assembly GCF_034190915.1 of Cavia porcellus. Lineage (NCBI taxonomy): Eukaryota > Metazoa > Chordata > Mammalia > Rodentia > Caviidae > Cavia > Cavia porcellus. The sequence goes on from NW_026947493.1 coordinate 5,430,556, forward strand.
TTACTGATTTCCCTAAGAAGAACGTATTATGGATAGTGAGACCATCAAATTCCTAGAGCTTTGTAGCTTCACTGGCAACTTTGCTCTAAATATTATCCATTAGTAGCTGTACTTTTAAAACACCAGACAGCCTAGTCTTCAATACCAACTTCATGACAACCCTTATGCCAGCCTTTGCACAGGTACCTTAGTGTGCTTTTATCCATACTGAAAAGTGTATAGCTAATGAAATGTGTTTGTTTCTATAATGTTTTATATTTATACAGTAGAAATTGAAACATTTAAACTTTTATTTTATTAGACAGAGTCCTGCAAAGAAAAAGTGTCAGTGAGATAAAACTAAACAAAAGAGATGCACTGAGGGATTGGCTGATGTGACAACAGCAGAGGAGGAGTCCTGGGCTCTGGCATCTAGAGACCTGTGAACCACGAAGGCTCGTGGGGGGATTCCAAGCTCAGTCTAGGAACTCCAAGATCCAGGCAGTGCAATCCAAAGGCAGGGCAACATGGATATCCCAACTCTGCGACAGACAGCTTTACCTCGGCTTTCTTCCACCATCTTGTTCTGTTTGTTCCCCTGATGAATGGAACGGTGCTCATTCCCACTGGTGAGGGCGCTCTTTTCTCAGTCTGCTAAAACCCAACACTAATCTCTCCCAGACAGCCCTTCACAAATCTAGGAAGAGATAGTATTTTACTAGCTACCTGGGTTTGGAAAGAGAGAGAGAAAAAACTTTGTGACATCTAGAAGCCAGATGTTAGTCTCCAAAAGGATTTTCCATGTAAAAATTCAAATAATTATGCTATTCTGAACTGGAATGTTGCAGCTAATTATTCTATCAATCATTCTATTAAGAACTGTACCGCTTTGCCAAAGTAAACTTTTTAAAAAGCTACAAAACCCAAAAAGTTAATAGGCCATTGAGAAATGAGATTGTCCTTGTGATAACAGGGCAGGGTCCTTGGTTTCTGAGAAGGTAGGATGGGATGATTGTCTGCAGCCATTTTCACCATCAAATAAGCTATTTTGTTTTCTTAACTACACAGGTTTTATTTTCATCATTCATAAACTTTGTTGAATAATAATAGTCTACATTTTCAATTTTGTATTCAAATATTCACATAGTAACAAATATGGTAAAATATATAAATTTTACCACCAGAAAATAATACATCTACTTCATGAAAATTATTGTTACCTTAACTGGAGTTCTAGAAACAATAAGAAATACTTAAATAAATGTGAAGTATGTGTTAAAACCATATTGGGTGACATAGATCATTTGCAAAAGTTTTTGTTGTACTTCTAATCATCTCCATCATCAATAATTAACTTGATTTCACATTACCCAAGGTCGTAAAGTCAATTATGCTTGAATTACATTTAAATAAAAACTATAAAATAGTTATTGTTCAGACCAAATATTTTTCAATGAAATAATATTTCATCTAGTTTTCAAAGGCAAAGAAACACTTAAAGAGAATTCTTATGATTTTATCTAGATGTCCACCCAAAGCCTCATGTGGCTGTCAGTGGAGCTTTTCGAAGCTGGCTGATATGAAACTGGTATTGATTCATGCTGTGATGATAGGATTAAGAGTGCTTCATCCTGGATGTCGGTTCTACCCACCCTAAAGTTAGGTACCTTGGGTGGGATCTAAGGAACAGAAAAAAGGCTGCTTGCTTCTTTAGCTCTGGTACTTTGTATGTGCCATGAACTGTTACTCTTCTGTGACACCCCTCTGCCATCCCGCCCTGCCTTGGAACCAGCTGACTATGAACTGAAACTTCTATAAACTGCAAGTCAAATCAATCTTTCCTCTTTCAACTATGGGTGTGGGGTATTTTGTCTCACTAAGTAACTAAGACAAGAACCTTGAAGTTTAAAACAAAAAATCCTTTAAAATAATTCATCTTGTTTAAATAAATATCTTTATCTTCTCATGAATTTAAGTAGTTTAATCATTTACTTGGTTCTTAAAAGCAGAGAGGAATTCAGAAATTCCAAGGAAATGAAAAACAACCCAAATCAAACATCAAAGAAAATGTCATGGTTGCATAATATTTCATTCTGTAGAAGAGACAAAGATCACAGACAAAGCACATAACTAGCTTAAAAAATATTAAACTGGCCTGTGGACACTGTTAAAAGATTTACCTTGGTAACAGTAAAGGAGTTTATACTTTTAGAAATCTCCCTGCACTTATCTTACAATTACTAAAATATTCAATTGTATTTATGCCATTATATAACTATTAAGTTGCCCCTGGTTTTTATTGGTTTCTTAAATAGAAAAACGCAATTGTTATCACAGCTCATTTTTTTCAAAACTGGCAGTTTTTGTGACAGAGATAGTTTTTTTTTTTTAATGGCTACTTTTTTCTCCCTAAGAAATATGTGCATTCCCTTATCTTAAATATACATATGAACATCCAGTTTCATAATAAAGCTTCTTTAAATGTGAGCAATTCCAGTAATATACTAGCCTATTCTAGAGATAGACAAATTTATATAAATCTTTGCATCACAGAGAGTAGTTTGTTCATGTTATGCGACAGAAGTATCTTACAAACCTCTTTGTTAGGTTATGGGTAGCATTTTTTCTGAAGCTCTGAAGTCTTTTTCTGAAGGACTAAGTCCTGGGAAGGAATCTGCCCACATAAATGTACAAACAGGTTTACAGCCAAAGTATATTTATATTCATGCTGCTCTCTGCGGCTTTTGTCAGACTGTGTTTCAAAGTAGGACTTAAATTTCAAATTTAGTAATGCTTTTATTCACACCTTGAGGGTGACTTATTTGTGTATTTTTGTGGAAATTGCCTACACAGTATGGACAAAAAGAGAAAAACTGCTCAGTGTCTCATACCTAAGCTTCTGTAGTGAGAGATCATGAGGTTGCTAGCTAGGCAGATATAAAAGGCCATCAGTCTGTCTGTCATCTGAGTGCTCAAGACACAGCGACACTGACTGATGCAGGTGTTATAGAAGTCAGACATTGTTTGTTTTGATATAAAAAGCAGCTCTAATCTTCAGTCCAATAAATCCTGCTTTAAATCTTTTAGTATTTGAACACATTTCTTGCTTTTTGATGGTGCATCTATCTTTTATTAACTGCTTATTTTGAATTACTTATTCCTAAAGTGTACAAAGATACATGCAGACTTACATACAAAGAAGCCTCTAAGACAGACTCACTGGGAAAATTGTACATAGATTCATAGGAACAATGATTATAAATAAGTCATCCACTGCACTTGATAATGATTTTTGTAACATACAAGGAGAAATCTAGTATCACCCTGCAATTCAGCTATGAATCACAAGTTAATATATTTTTTTTTTAAAAAAAGAAGTTAATATAGTTACAGAGCCATATGCGAATTTCTAAAAGGAATCCAGAGATTCTCTAGACAAGCTGAGAATCACCTTATTGCAAAGAAAAGCAAAGTTAGTGGTGCTGGAGATGGTTAAAATTCTCACTTAAGGGGCTGGGGATTTAGCTCAGCGGCATAAGCTCCTGCCTTGCAAGCAGGCGGTCGTGAGTTCGATCCTTGGTACCGATAAAAAACCGAAAAAGCAAAAAAAAAAAAAAAAAAAAAAAAAAAAAAAAATCTCACTTAAATAAATAGTTAGGTCACAGTCTTTGTAAAGGGGTTGTCCCTATATTTTAGCTGGAGGGAATCTACTAGACTCTTGTAAATATGTACCCAGAGCAAAGACAGGTACTGACCTCTCTGACCTTGCTAATAGCAGACGGTCTTCTCTAGTCATTAGGACATGAGACCCTAGACAGGTCCTAAGCAGATCCTCCTAAGCTCCCAGGTGACCACAGTGGGGGACTTTACACTGTCGTCTACATACAAATTATCAAGAATAAATATGTTACTGGAAGCCTTTTGAAAACTGAATGGATTTCAACCTATAGTAATAAACTATAATTCAAAAGAATTCAGTTTTCAAAGCAAGTGAATTTCCAAAACAAGTGAAAAAAATACTCACTCTTGTTATTTTCCAACTTATTATAAAATAAGGAAACTTCTGATAAGATGATATGTGGATTCATTTCTATAAAAAACAGGATTTTTGGTATCAGGGAAAAACCCAACTTATTAACAGATGTAAAGTTTTTCCTGTGGCCTTGAAATAATATATGTGATCTCTTGGATGCAGGAACTTTCTGAAATGGAAATCTTTTTCTGGACTATAATTATTTAAATTTTCCAGGTAAGAAATGGGGAAAAGTAAAGATAAAGTTTAGTTCCACTGTTTGAACATGAAAATTTATTTAACACTAAGAATTTGGAGCTTGTGAAATTGTTATTTACCTCAGGTTAACTTAGAAACACTACATGCAACTCTGGATCACTGCATCATAACTCATAAATGTAAAAGAAGTATATATATATATATATATATATATATATATATATATACTTAATGGTATATAATTAAGTCTTCGAAATAAAAGGTAATGTTCATTCAACAAGATTGTTGAGCCTTGAAGCACTGTGTTAGTGAAAGGAACCAGACACAAAAAGACAAACATTGTACAATTTCATTGACATGGACAATATAGTCAAAACTTACAGAAACTGAAGAACAGGAGTTTCAAGGGGTTGGGGTAGGGAGAAATGAAAATTGTTTAATGATGTAGCTTCAATTTTTCAAGAGAAACGTGTTCTTCAGAATGATTGCACAACAATTGAAATGTAAATAATACTGCCTAATAGGACACTTAAATGAGGGAGTTTTATGCTAGGTGTATTTTATTGCGTTTTAAAATATTATCCATAAAGTATGCAAAGTGAGTTGATAATTAGATTACCCTTTCCAATTTTAATAAAATTTTCAAAAATTTTAATTAGAAGTAATTTTTCAAAAGCAACTCTAAACAAGGAGAAGCATCTTTTTTATACAGAGAACTTTTTAAAGAAAATTAACTGTGTTATTATAAGAGAGTGAAAATGGAATACATGGTTTTACTTTGAATACAAAAATACTTGAGTAGCAGTTCTTTGTGGAATTAGAAAGAAATGAAAAACTATATTTTGGGTGTTGACAGTTATCATGAATTAAATATATCTCACTAAATCAGATGGAAATTAAGGCATGAATGAGGGAGCCCACTGATGGAAGAGTAAAAGCAAGCTGTTTGTTTTTCCTTTCTAACTTCCTTCTTTATTATCTGACACTGTTTTCTTTTGCTAACAACAAAACGTCACAGAATGGGCAATCTCTAAAGAAAAGAGGGTCATTTTGCCCCATGATACTGGTCAGGATTAAGCAACTGCATCTGGTTATGGTCTTCTTACCAGCAGAGTCCCATGGTGGGCCAGGGTATCTCGCAATGAGACAGGAAGACCAGTGAGATCTGGCTTCCACAGACCTCCTCTTGAGATAATCCATTAACCCACTGGTCCATTAACTTTGTGAATGGCTTGATGCATTTATGAAGGCACTGTCCTAATTGACTCTTAAAGGTCCTCCCTGGACCCATCTCTATAAATATCTCAGAATGCAGATTAAATCTGAATATCACTTCTCACTTGCTCTCTACATACCCCACATTCAAATTCTCAGATGTGGTCTGCCTCCCACGATGCTGGATTTGCTGGAGCTTGGTCCCAGTGTGATGGTACTCAGAGGGGTATGATCTTTGAGAATTCAATTAGGTCACGAGGACATCACGATTCTGAAAGCATTAATAAATTAATCCACCACCCCCAAAAGATTGTGCTAGTTATGTGGAAGCCAGATTATAACTGGAGGGAATGAGTCAGTTTAGGAAGAGCCGAATGCGTCAGCATGAGGGTGGGCTGTCATAAGCAGGTCTGCCTCCCTATTTCTCTTCACACATGTGTCCCCTCTGCTTGTGCCCACTTGCCTGTTCTGCTTCTCTAGTTCGATAGAATGCAGCATAACTAACTCAGTAGAAGCCCAACAATTGCTGGAAACATGCTCTTAGACTCCTAGAAGCATGAGTCAAAAATATGTGTTTCCTTTATAAATTGCCACATTTAGGTATTTCATTATAAAAATAACAATGGGCTAAGCCAAATGTGTAAGGAAAATTCTGAAGAAGAGCAAGTAGCAGTTCCAAAGACACTTGCCACAAGCTTGTGCTTGCCTCAATGAAAGAAAAAATGGCCCTACGAGAGTGTAAGGGACAGACTAAAGAGACTGGTCTCATCAAGTTCTGGCTTTCATTGAGAATAAGAAAGGCTACTGAGGATCACTGACTGCAGAAATGATGCAGCTTGTGTTTTCAAAAGAAAGCATTCTGGTATTTCCTGGACCAGAAGGAAAAGACTGAGCTCTAAACAGTCTTGCATGGCAGATAAATATTTCATCCTGAAAGGAGCACTACACTGCACTCAAATGGGAATGGTAGAATAAGCATTATTTACCTGTGTAAGAAAAGCTAATGTCACCAGTATGAGGACAAATTCACATTCTGCAGCCTCTTGTCACGTCACAGAAGAGCGCACTATTGCTTCTGTAGATGACTGATGAAGGTGTATAACCTGAATCCAGCCATAAAGAAGAGCCATGGTTCAGGGATAGGGGTTTGTAGAGGAGGAAATAAAATAGGGCCTCCTAAGTCTCTAGTGAATCCTGACTAGAAGGCGTTAAATAACAACTTTACTAAAGAGATTTCCCTGAAAAACAAGTCAAAGACAAAGAAAAAAAAAAAAACAAAAAGATACACAAAGGCATCAAATGGCCTTGGGATTTATATGAAGAGCTGACAGGCAGGACACAGAGAAAAGACCAGGTGTACAAACATTAAGCCATCCTCACCTCCAATAATGTAGAGGAGAAGCAGGGAGCTGACTTTCATGCCATGTGTGCTCACACTCTGTGCATTCACACCTGTGCACTCACATACACAGATGTATTCACTTTACAGTCACAGTATGAGTCACTCCAGGATCACTGAAGAGCAAAATAGGTATCCACATGCCTCCCACTCACTGTAAGCTAAGGCATCCTCTTGCCAATTAGGTTCTTACCCCAAAAACCTTCAAAAGATCAGTCCAGGACAAGCAAACAGACAGAGAGTAAGAAGCTGCACATAGACCACCAGAAGAAATGATGCCAGGCAGAGGTGTCTAGAAGCCTATCCAGTTATGACAAGTTCCTGGTGGAGCGGAAGAGGCATTCACCACCCTCTGAAAACAGCTGAGAACAAAGGGCCCAAGGTTTCTCTATCTTTCTGAAGCTCCTACTCTGATTCTTTATCAGAGCAAACCTTCTAGCTTCTTTCTCCCTCCCTCTCCTCTGTGAGAGTAAAGTGTCTTCCTTTCATTAAACTTTGTCCCTCTAATTTATTATTGGGCTGAGTTATTATCCCAGTAGGCTACTTGGATACTAAAGCAGTGGTCTCATCCCCCAGATGCAACAATATGTACCTACAGTGTAAGAAAATCTATTAATTACTTGGTATGCCCCCATCAGAGTGTCAAGGACACAAAGATAAAGACATCTGAGATGTTTCAGGTTGTAAATATTAGGGAGACACAGAAAGTAAAAAGTTTACTTTTGTTTTAATTGCTTGTCATAAAGAATATGACTGAACTTTAAAATGGGAGGGCTGGGTGTATGGCTCACACCTGTAATTCCAGCACTTGGGATGCTGAGGTAGGAGGACTGCAGTGAGTTCAAGACCTGTCTAGCTGCTGTTTAGCAGCCGCGCCTGGCCATAGGTCTGCAGAGGAGGAGCTGGGCAGATCTGGGGTGCCCTCACTGGCCTCTCTGCGTGTCTGGAGGACTCTGGATTTCTGCGCCCAGACTGCTGGAGTTCCCTCAGGCTTCCAGGTGCAGTGAAGGAGAGAGGTGGGTTTAAGGCTTCCACATCAGCCTCCCCATTCCCGGCTTCATTTGGAGACCTGCTGAGCTCCCGATAGGTGGGCTGGCCCACACTACCAGCCTAGCCCAGCCTGTTTAGCTGCCGCGCCTGGCCACAGGTCTGCAGAGGAGGAGCTGGGCAGATCTGGGGTGCCCTCACTGGCCTCTCTGCGTGTCTGGAGGACTGTGGATATCTCTGCAACCAGGGAGGGTCCACAGGTTCCTGAAGCACTGCGGCCTGTGGTGAGTACCCTAACCCGGCTGCGATTGAAGAACTGTGGAGCTTCCAAGGGGCAGGTGGGCGCACAGTGTCCCTGAGGCCCAGCTTGTCTGGAACTGCGGAGTTCTGAGCAGGCAGAGGAGGGCCACTGGTTCTGTAGGCCTAATGGCTTGGAGTAGCGCGGCGCCAGAGTCCCAGTAGCTCCAAACATAGAAGGGGATTTTCAACAGATCCTGAGGAAGCTTTCAAGTAACACTTGAAACACAGAAATATAGGAAAATGACAAAACGAAAGACCAAATTACAACCTCAAACCTCCAGCCCATCTCAAGAAACCCTAGGAGCGATGTATATAGAAGAAAATATATCCCATCCACCTCATATATCGGACACAATAGCCACTGAAATTGACAAGCAACTCCAGGAAGCTTTAAAGAAATTCAAACTCGAAATAATCTCCCAGATAAAAGAAGAAATGATAAAAGAAATGAAAGAGATTCTAAATATATCTAAAGAAAACACAGATAAAAAATTGGAGGAACTAAACAAAAAGATAGAATCCCTAGACGAGCAATATAAGAAACAAACAGAATACATAATGCAGATGCACAGAGATATACAGGAAATAAAAAACTCCACTGAAAGTTGTAAAAACCGCCTTAATGAAAGTGAAGATAGAATTTCAGACCTTGAAGACAGGATTGCAGCTAGTGAACAGGAAAGGAAAGATCTTTTGAAAATAACAAGGAACCAGGAAACAACAATTCAACAACTGCAAGACGATGCAAAGAAGAATAACATAAGAATGATAGGGATTAATGAAAGAGAGGGAGACAACATGAAGGATGTCAGGAGGATATTTAGAGAAGTAATAGCTGAAAATTTCCCAAGCATGAGATCAGAAACTGACATCAGGATCAGTGAAGCATATAGAACTCCAAACAGTCATAACCAAAATAAAACTACACCCAGACATATAATAGTCACCATCCCAGAAATCCAACACAAGAATAGATTATTAAAAGCTGTCAGAGAGAAAAGACAAATCACTTATAAAGGAAAACCTATCAGAATCACAGCAGACTTCTCAGCACAAACGATAAAGTCAAGAAGAGCATGGAGTGAAGTATTCCAGATCCTAAAGCAAAATGATTTCCAACCAAGACTGATATATCCTGCAAAACTATCATTCAAAATAGATGGTGCAATACGATACTTCCATGACAAAGAACAGCTGAAGAACTTCATGAACACCAAACCAACCCTGCAAAAAATATTGAAAGACAGTTTAGATACACAAAGGAAAAAACCACTAAGCAAAGCAAATAATTAAACAGAACCAAAAGATAAAGATGCAACAGCAGAGAGATAACATTCCTACAATTAACCAGCATTTAACAGTAATAACCATTAATGTAAATGGTCTCAATGCACCAATCAAAAGAAACAGACTAGCAGAATGGATCAAGAAACAAAATCCAACCATATGCTGTTTACAGGAAACCCATCTAACCCAGAAAGATACTCACAGACTGAAAGTCAAAGGATGGAAAACAATTCTTCATGCAGCAGGAATCCAAAAAAAGGCAGGAGTAGCCATTCTGTTTGCAGACAACGTGAACTTTAAACCAACAATGACCATAAAGGACAAAGAAGGTCACTACATACTCGTAAGGGGAAAACTCCAAGAGGAAGAGATAACTATCTTAAATATATACGCACCAAACTCCAGAGCACACAGTTATATAAAACAATTATTAACAGAAATGAAAACTCAAATTATCAGTAACACAATTGTAACAGGAGACCTTAATACACCACTGACACCAAGGGACAGATCAACCAGACAGAAAATGAGCAAAGAAATAACAGAACTGAATCACACCTGTGAACAAATGGGTTTGATAGACATATACAGAATGTTCCACCCAACAACATCAGAATACACATTCTTCTCAGCAGTACATGGATCATTTTCTAAAATAGACCATATATTAGCTCACAGAACATATTTAAGCAAATGCAAAAGAGTTGAAATCATCCCTTGCATATTATCGGATCATAGCGCTCTGAAATTAGAAATTAATGACAAAGGATACTGCAAAAATTCCGCAAACACATGGAAACTAAATAACACACTCTTGAGTAATCAGTGGGTCACAGAAGAAATTAAAGAAGAAATTAAACAATACCTAAAAGAAAATGAAAATGCAGATACAACTAACCGGAATCTGTGGGATGCAATGAAAGCCGTTCTGAGAGGAAAATTTATTGCACTGAGTTCCCACATCAGGAAAACAGAACGAATACAAGTAAATAACTTGATGCTACACCTCAAACAGCTAGAAAAAGAAGAGCAAGTCAAGCCCAAAGCCAAAAGAAGAGAGGAAATTATAAGAATCAGAGCGGAAATCAATGCAATAGAGACTAAGAAAACAATCCAAAGAATCAACGAATCAAAGAGTTGGTTCTTTGAAAGAATAAATAAAATCGATAAGCCCCTAGCCAACCTTATTAACAAAAGGAAAGAAAAAGCTCAAATTCATGCAATAAGAAATGAAAAAGGAGAAATCACTACAGACCCAATAGAAATACAGAGGATCATCAACACCTATTTCGAAAACCTCTACTCTCAAAAGTTTGATAACACAGAAGAAATAGACAGATTCTTAGAAGCATATGAAGTACCAAAGCTAGATCAAGAGGATATAAAACTGTTGAATAACCCAATCTCTGCTAATGAAATTGAGAATGTAATTGGGTCCTTGCCCACCAAGAAGAGCCCAGGCCCAGATGGATTCACTGCAGAATTCTACAAGAAATATAAAGAAGACCTAATGCCGACACTCCTCAAACTATTCAATGAAATTGAAAGGGAAGCAATCCTTCCTAAGTCATTCCTGGAAGCAAATATTACTCTAGTACCAAAACCTGAGAAAGACCCAACTATAAAAGAGAACTATAGACCGATCTCCCTAATGAACACAGATGCAAAAATCCTCAATAAAATATTGGCAAATAGGATCCAGCAAATCATCAAGAAGATTATACACCATGACCAGGTGGGATTCATCCCAGGAATGCAAGGATGGTTCAACATACGCAAATCAATAAATGTAATCCACCATATCAATAAAGCCAAAAATAAGAATCACATGATCATCTCTATAGATGCAGAAAAAGCCTTCGATAAGGTCCAACACTTATTCATGATAAGAACTTTACAGAAAATTGGAATAAATGGTCTTTACCTCAATATAATAAAGGCCATTTATGACAAACCAACAGCCAGCATCATACTAAATGGCCAAAAATTGAAAGCCTTTACTTTAAAATCGGGTACAAGACAAGGATGTCCTTTATCACCACTCCTATTTAATATAGTACTGGAAGTACTAGCCAGAGCAATTAGGCAAGAAAGAGAAATAAAAGGGGTAAAGATAGGAAAAGAAGAAGTTAAATTATCATTGTTTGCAGATGACATGATACTCTACATAGAAGACCCCCTAAACTCCATTGAAATACTCTTAGATACAATAAATAAATTCAGGAATGTGGCTGGATACAAAATCAATACTCAGAAATCAATAGCATTCCTATACACGAACAACAAAATTACAGAGAGGGAAATAAGAGAAACTGGACTATTCACATTAGCAAGCAAAAAAATGAAATATTTAGGAATTACTCTTACGAAAGAAGTGAAAGACTTATACAGTGAAAATTATAATACACTGAAAAAGGAAATTGAAGATGATCTCAGAAAATGGAAAGACATCCCTTGCTCATGGATAGGAAGAACAAACATTGTGAAAATGGCCATTCTCCCAAAACTGTTATACAGATTCAATGCAATCCCAATAGAAATACCATCAACATACCTTATAGATCTAGAGAAATCACTCCTAAATTTCATCTGGAACCAGAAGAGACCTAGAATCGCAAAGGCAATTCTAAGCAGCAAAGACAAAGCAGGAGGCATCACAATCCCTGACTTGAAGTTATACTACAAAGCAACAGTAGTAAAATCAACATGGTATTGGAATCAAAACAGAGCTGAAGATCAGTGGAATAGATTAGAAGATACAACCACAACTACGAACACACTCAACCACCTTATTTTTGATAAAGGAGCCAAGCAGGTTCACTGGAAGAACGACAGTCTCTTTAATAAATGGTGCTGGAAAAACTGGCTCTCCATTTGCCGAAAACTAAAGCTAGACCCATGTCTATCACCATGTACTAAATTAAAATGTAAATGGGTCAAAGATCTGAATATTAAAACAGAAACACTAAATCTATTGGAAGACAAAATAGGTAGAAACCTTGGAGACATAGGAGTAGGTAAAGAATTCATGAACAGGACTCAAACCGCACGGGAAATACTTCCCAGAATCAATAACTGGGACCACTTCTTATTAAAAAGTTTCTGCATGTCAAAAGAAATCTCCAGCATAGTGAAAAGAAAACCCACAAACTGGGAAAAGATTTTAGTGAACTCTCTCTCAGACAAGGGCCTCTTGTCTAAAACATATAAAGAATTAAAGAAACTCAGACCTCCGAAATTCAAAGATCCAATCCAAAAATGGGCATCTGAGATGAATATGCAATTCTCAGATGAAGAAATGCAAATGGCAAATAAATACATGAAAAAATGCTCATCATCATTGGTCATTAGAGAAATGCAAATTAAAACCACACTGAGATACCATCTCACTCCTGAAAGAATGGCCAGGATCAAGAAAACCGACAACAAATGCTGGAGAGGCTGTGGGGAAAAAGGAACTCTCCTGCACTGCTGGTGGGAGTGTAAACTGGTACAGCCTTTGTGGAGATCTGTCTGGAGATTTCTCAAAATGTTGGGACTGGAAATCCCATTTATTCCAGCTATTCCACTTCTAGGCATATTCCCAGAAGAACTGAAAGCATCATACCACAGTGATATATGTGCACCTATGTTTATAGCAGCACAATTTGTAATCACCAGATCTTGGAAACAACCCAAGTGCCCATCAACTGAGGAATGGATAAAAAAGTTGTGGTATTTCTATACAATGGAGTATTATTCAGCTATAAAGAAGGATCACATTGAGATATTTATCAATAAATGGGCACAGCTTGAGACCATACTCATAAGTGAAATAAATCAATCTCGCATGTGTGAATACCGAATAGTTTCCCTAATGTAAGTAATGATTCAAATATATAAAAATATGTGGTAATCATGATTCCCCATTAGGTGGCCTTGAAGCCTTATAAAGTTTTCACTCATTAATTAGAAAGGCTTTATTCTGGGCTTCTTGATATGAAAATATTTGAAGCTAGAGTATATGAAGTTTTACCCAAATATTTCAAGGAAAAAGACACTATGGTAACTACTATTAAGTCAGGTTATAAGGTGGTGAAGTACTAGGTTATTGAAACAGTCATGCTGTGACCTCTATTGTTATATTGTTATGTCCTGTTTTATCTCAATCTCCCCCTTATTGTTCCAAAAAAAAATTATTTAGTCATTTCTTATGTTTGTCTTAATTAAAGAAAAAATTCAAAAAAATTAGGATATATAAATAGTAACTCTTTTCGATTTCCTATTAACTTGTTTTGAAGTCCTGTAGTACTCCCACGATCTTGTTTTGACTGATTAGACTCTGTTCCATTCTATATGATAGTATCAAGTTTGAAGACATAGGCAACTACTTTGAAGACAATAAGATTCACTAAGATACCCATTCTGGTTTGACTATTGTCTTCTTTGGAAGTCCTGTAATGTTTACAACGCCTAAGTTTTATTGGTCTTGTTCTCTACTGTTTTGTCCAACTTTATAATATCTAATAAGATAGACAATTCTTTTTAAGGAAACAAGGGACAACGTTGATAACCATTGTTGATAAACTTGTACTCTGTTCTACACCATGTGCTACGTCTATCCTTGATATTGACTGACAGCTTTGTTTTGCCATATTTGACTGTATTCTTCCCCCCCCCCCAAAGAAAGTAATAAGCACTAAGGAGTAATAAAATCCAAGATGTGTAAATTTTGTTGTAAAAAAGAGAGGGAAAAAAAAAAAAGAAAAGGAGCTCTAACGGATATAACAGCAAGTGTGTTTGGGGGTGTTAAATAGCTGACTTTATCAATGTTTTTGGAACATTGAACACAGCTGTTTGCAGTCTCCCTGTTCGAATGTCCACCTTGTGTTCTTTGATACTGTGATTTGAGGAACTATTTTCAAGAAAATAGTGTGTAATCTACTAGCAGGTAATTTCTTACTGTTATGGTTTTTTGTTTTGTTTTGTTTTGTTTTGTTTTGTAGTTCTGTATTGCGTGTACCCTTACGCCGCTTTGGTTTGTTTTGTGTTTTTCTCTTTTTCCTCTTAAATTAAAAAAAAAAAAAAAAAAAAAGACCTGTCTAGCTACATAATGAGTTCAAGGACAGCTTGAACTCCACAGCGAGACCCTCTTTCAACCCTCCAAAGCATTAAATCAATCAATAAATAAGTATCATAAAACTTAGAAGAGATGTCTGCATGATTCGAGCGTTGTGGTAATTTTGTTTCTGAATATGATGACTCAGTGGTATGCTGGGAAGCTGGTGGTGAGGAAACTTAGGTTTTTAACTTACAGACTTCCGTGAGTAAATTCTCCTCAACTGCTTACTTTCAAGATTTCCCTGAGAATCACTAAAGCAGCAGGGAGGAAATGTGCACCTGAGGCTCTCACAGGACCAGGGAAGTATTTGTGTCACATCAGCCACATGTGAGAGTGCACAAATGGCACTTGTGTGTGATCTGAGAACCTTGTCTACACTTACACGCAGTTCATGCAAAAGTCATTTTGTGATATGTAAACATAAAGTATTTGCATACACTGCGTAATATAAAACTAATACATATCATGGTATAAATATGTATGTATAACATTGAGAGAATAAAGAAACACGCTAAAACAGCATACAACATACAAGCACACTTTCCTATGTCTTTTCAACATTTCTGCATGTTTGAATTACTTCGAAACAATGCTAAAAATAGATAACACAAGAGAGTAGTTAAACTATATATGATGGAAGAGTTCACTATTTTATATAACAAAGAAGTTAAAACAACACAATTCTGTGCACTAGTTGTAATATAAAAAAACTTTCAACAAATACCTCCCTTAGCATTATAACTTCTGAGCAATATAAAAGCAAGTAAGTTATTTGATACTTCATGCTAACAGCTGGAGGAGATACTCCTAGTTTGAAATCTTTTACTACTGCTGTATTCTTGAAAGCATCAAAACAATAAAAATGAGTAATCAGTCATCAAGATATTTCTAAATTATGTACTAAATGCACAAATTTAAGTCAGATATTTGGTAATACCAGAAACAGTGTTGGATAAAATGACTATTTTGTGCATGAGAAAGGGAGTGTTTGATTTATTGACACTCTGTGGATTCATTTGAGCCCACAATGAGCAGTAAATGTGAAAGAATTCCCTGAAGAGAAGTTTAAAAATTGATTCTCCTTATAATACTTTGGTGGAACTTCAGAAGAATATAGAAAAATGAGATTAATAGTTTTCCAAATTTTCTTAAGTAATAACATTTTTAAATGATCTAAAAAACAAATATTCCATGCTGCATATTAAAATTTCATTATTATAATTTTATATCTACATAAGTAAAGGAAAATGTTAAAATGAATTTTTTAATGTGGTAGATTTTTACAATTTTTATTAAGACTTCAGTATTAAGTTCACCATCTCCTGAAAAACTTGGTCCACGTTAACCCATATCACTATTTTGTGAGTCTTTGGAGGCTAAGCAGTTCATGAAAGAAGCAGATGAGGGAGATACAGAACTTCAGTGGAAAATACTTTTTGTATTCAAATGTCAAGATTTCACATTACTTTCTCCAATGAATGAATAAGAAAGACTTTTAAACCTTGCTTTATATTTTTCTCTGTTTGCTATGCAGAAATTTATTACTCTTCCTAGTTTTTCCTTCTATTATAACAAGGTGATACTGTCAAGATGCCCCCCTATATCACCTAGAAAATTATCCAGCTTTCATTTATAGTAAGATTCAACACCATCATTCATTATTCATTTTTTCTTTTTTGTAATATCTTTTGTTTAAAAAGTTGCCATTTTAAGAAAATACAAGTACAGTTCCCTAAACGAAAGCATATAAGAATCATTAATTAACCATTTTTCCTATGTTTAGTTTTAGTGGTAGGAGTTCAGACATGAGACCCACATGCAAATACATTCCTAGGTTTTGCCCTGTACTTAGGAGAGATCCAAAGTTTCATTCCTTCCTATAAAATACTTCCCAGAGTTCATTGAAATGCAGAACGATGACTCTGAGACTGGGCAGGTCCCTTAATCATCAAGAAAAGATTTAATTAAGATAAGTACAGTACATTTTCTGCAAAATATAATCCAATTTCCTGACTAACAACTATTTTTAAAGTTTTATTGACAATTCTAAATAAACCAGAGCACCCATTTATAATATAGCTTACTTTGCCATAAAATGTAACAATAGCAGGGTGCTCTTTGCATTCAGTTGATAAAAGAAATGAATCAACTTAAAGACTAAGTTTTAACTCTAAAAACTTCAGATTTTTAGCATTACAGTAACAACAGCAGATGAAAATTTTCAAAGAAACACATAACAAGTGAAATATTAATTGTTAAGCTCTTTAGTAGATAAAAACATGAATATAAAAAAGAAGTAATCAAAGAAAAGTGATGTAGGTTATAAATTACATTTGTTTTCTAATTACAGGTGCTGTGATTTTTACATTAGCAGTGCTACAAAAACACTAAAATGAAAATTAGTGGATTTTTATGACAAAATAAAATCCTCCTTTATCAGAGTATTTCATTCCTTGGCTAACCTTTCTAATTGTATTAGTATAATTGTGTTATTGACCAAAGTTTGAAAAGCATTTTGCAAAAGGCACAATTGACAAGACGAAATGTGTAAGGCAGTCTTTAATCCTTGGGCATTTTGGTTGAAAAGAGATTTCTAGGGTAATTCTAAAATGCTATCACTTTAAGTCTTTATAGGGATATGCTAAGACAATTCTTTAGGAAACAGTATCTTTGTGACTTTTAAAGGTATTTGCTAAGGATATATTTTCCAAAATACATTGCTAACGGTGTTTAGACAATAAATATGTTTGGAAATTACTGAATATCAGATTCTCTTTTAGGAAATTATACATGTCAGGTTCTGAGATAGTTGAAGTATGAAAACATTCTTATCTAAAGACTATTTTGATAATACTTAGCATTTTCTTGAATATTGCTTACAAATTCGAAGCAAAAGTAGATTAAAGAGGTTGAGAATTAGAAACCCGGGTAGCTTGTACAAATGTGCAAAGAGTGACGAGAAATACCTCATTTTTCTGATAAATTTGAATTGAGTAGAATAACATATGGGTAGTCACATACTGATGATCTGATGTGTAATCTCTAAATATTTGCTTAGTTTTAAAGATTTTTCAGTGCTACTTCTAACTCCACACCGTGAAGGATCATATAATGTATTTTCTATTATAATTAACAAGGAGATGAGAAAAAACGATGCAATGTTTTAAGAAGGAAAGGAATTCGGTAGAAAATGCAAACTTAAGATGACTCAGTCAAAATTTTTGAAATAAATGAAAGTAGTACTGAACTTTCACCCCAGACAAAGTAATCAAGACCCCATTCATACACCTGTCTGAAAAGTCAAAAAGAAGTAACAGGAGCAAAATAAGACACAATACATGAACAATGTTTCACAACCTTTATCAGAACGCAGTGAAGAGCCCTGGTGATTGCTGCGCTCTCCAGCTGACTGTCTGGACAGAGTTTCCAGGCAACATGTGAGCAGGGAGCACTGCAGAGGGCAGATCTTGATGGTCTCCCAGAGTTAAGGCAGCTGAGATGCGCACTCCGACCAGACCCACTCTCCTGAGCTGAGGAAGAAAAGAAAAAGGCTTAGGGACAGCTCTGGACATCCTATCCTCACCTAAGTACACAGCCAGAAGTCAGCACCAGAGAAGGAACCTGGACACATTAGGAGAAGTGAGCCCTGAAGGTCACAGCTGTGCCCTGACTGTTTAAGGACTCTCCCCACAGACCAGGGTGGGATGGCTTCATAATTCAGGAAGAGTGGAACAGTACTTAGAATTGAGCCTTTCAGGGGGAGGTGCTGAATTCTTGAGTAGGGCCTGCTTCTGACCTGCCAAACAAGTAGTCCAGCATTAAAGTCTATGGTATTTAGGATCTAATTTAAAATTACCGGATTTTCAGAAGAGAGCAGAAAAAACTCACTATCAAAATTAACACAGTAGAAAGTTAATGACAAAAAATCAAATCAAATCGTATCAGAAATGATATACGTGCATGTTACATTTATTACAAAATTACATTAAAACAATTATAATGTGCTCAAATATTCCACATATTCAAGAAGATGTAAGATTTTTGAATGATTTAAAGAGACATGGAAGATACTAAATTCTAAATTGTACCTCTAGAGATAAAAAAAACTACAAAACTTCAAATGAAAAACACACACTAAATATAATAATCCTCTCTGACCAAAAATACTATAACTAGATGTTATTGCTGATGACACAGAATGAAAACCATCAAAAGTGAAGCAGAGAGAGAAAAGAGAAAAAAAATTAAAGATAAAAAAAGACAAATGGAATAGAGTACCAGTTTATTGGTAAGTATCTTTCAGAGGCCCAAGTTATGTATAACTGAAATATTAGAAGTTAAAAAACAAAAGGGACACAAAAAATGTATAAAGAATTAATGGCTGGAATTTTCAAAATTTGAGAAAAGTAGGATATGTACAAATCTGAGATACTCCTCAAAGTTTGAACCCCCCCCTTAAAGAAAACTCTTTGCAAGTGAATCACAATCAAATTATGTAACTAGTAATAGAGACAGGGAAAAAGGAGACGTAAGATATACAGAGGAGTAAACACAATAGATATCTTTGCCAATTTCAAAACTAAAATTTAAGTTCTAAGGCAGTATTTATAAAGCATGAAAAATAATAATCATAATGATTCCATCAAACTAAATTCTTTATCCAAGCAATATGTTCACTTTCTGTTTCAAAACAGATGATGAATGACTTTAAAAGGGGTTGGAAAAGTCAGGTGTGGTGGTGCATGCCTATAATCCCAGCACTATCGAAGCTGGGGCAGGAGGATCACTGTGAGTCTGAGGCCAACTTTAAGTACAGAGTGACACTCTGTCTCAATAAGTAAATAAATATATAAATAAATAACAGAGAAGGAAAGATTTTTTAAGTCATGTGAAAAATTTAACATTATCATTATAGACCTAAAACTAAGCAATATCTAAAGAAAATCTTCAAAGTGAAGGAAAATAATAAAATAGGAATATAAATTTCAAAAAAGGAATAAAGTGAAAATAGATTATGTGTATAAATCCCATCAAAAGATAACCAAATGTTTAAACAAAAACAATAAAGAACTTGAGTTTGGTAACATTTGAAAAATATGTGGCAACAATAACATAAAGCCCAGAAAAAATAAACTATTGCAACTATTACAGCTTGTAAACTATTACAAGATTCTTCAGTCATGCACAAATGGTTTACTATTACTTTAAAATAAGCAGCAGTAAATTGAAAGATATTAAAACAAATTTAGTAAAACAATGTGATATCTAATGAGTCAGCAAGAACAAAAAAGAAATCATAAAATACTATCCAGTAAATAAAAAACAGCAAAAGAAGGGACAAATAAAAGATAGAAGAAAGGAAAACAACAGTTATGTGGTAATCTAAAACTCAAACACCCCCAAAACACCTTAAGTATGAATGTTTAAACATTCCAATAAAAAGACAAGGTTTTCAGACTGGTTAAGTTAACAATATGTAATAAACAATATGCATCTAAGAAATCTACGTTAGCCATGCATCGTGGCTGAGGCAGGAGGATTGCAAGTTTGAGGCCAGGCGGAGCAATGGAGGATAGACAATGGAAAGCAGGAAGAACATATTCAGATGGGAAGAGGAATAAGCAAGAGAAGGAGACGGAAAAGAAGGAAAGTGGGAAAAAAAAGAGAGAATGAGAGGGAAAACTGGAAACAAAGTTCTCGTAAATGGGAAGGGAAAGAATGATTGAAAGAAAGGGAGAAGAGTGGAAAAAGGAGAAGTATTGAGACATATTATATACAGGTACAAATTCCCTAGGGTGAATGTGATCAACATGTATGACAAACATGTAATAATAAAAAATAAAGTTAAAAGTAGAATAAAATAGCCTGGGGATGTAGCCAAGTGACAGTGCATTAGTGCCTTTTGTTACTGGGACCCAGTACCCAACACTCACAGTTTAAAGAAGATGGTGTTGCTTCTGGCTCACAGTTTACAGAGCTTTTCTAGAGTCAACTCTCTCTGGCTGGCAGGGCAGCATGGCAGAGAAGCACGGCACAGGAGGCTTGCTACTGCATAATGGGCAGAGAGAAATCGAGGGAGCAGGACACACATCTTATTCCAGGCCACGTCCACAGTGACCCACCTCCTCTCACCAGACTTTGCCTCTAACATCAATCCAGGGGTGAACCCATCAGTGGACTAATCAGTATCACACACCTGTGGCCCAGTATCCCTCACTCATGGTCCAGCCACTCCCCAAATACTCACCATGAGCACATGAGGTTTGGGGGAACATCTCAATACAAACTATGCAGCCTTGAGTTCAACCTCAACTACCACTTAAAAAAAAAAAAAAAGAAAAAAGGCAAAAGAAACTTTGAATATAACAACTCAACAACTTTAGAATAAAAATATAGACTAAAACACAAGCTGATTTACACTAACCAAAAGGAAGCTGGTATGTCTAGACTGAAATTAAAAAAATAGGTTCTAGAAAAAAGAACTTTACCTGGGATAAAAATGATAATTTTAAATGATAAAGAGATCAGTTTATCAAGAAAAAACTCTAACTTTACACGTTTACTTATGTCTCTACTAAAAGTGTTTCATGTTGATGAAGCAACAACTGAGAGATTATTAAT
Source organism: Cavia porcellus (assembly GCF_034190915.1). NCBI lineage: Eukaryota > Metazoa > Chordata > Mammalia > Rodentia > Caviidae > Cavia > Cavia porcellus. The sequence continues at coordinate 5,451,676 of NW_026947493.1, forward strand.
AGAAGATAAATCCACAGTTGTATACTTGAATATTTCAAAATACCTACTGTACTAATTGGTAGAACAAGTACAAAAAATATGAAATAATCACTATACTTTTCTAAATACAGAGTTGAAATTTAAGAATGCAATAAAAATATATAAAAATGTTTTTCTTACAGAAGCAAAGATGTTTCACGGCACAAAGCCTGAGTAGAGGAGGGGAAATAATATTATTTTTTCATAGAAATACAACTGTAACTTTGGTGCTATACATATTAATGCAGTTTGTTTATAATCTGTAGCATAACATACCAGCAGTCTGTTTATAATCTATAGCATAACATAGTTTACCATTAGAGAGATTCAATAATATCTTTGATAAGATGCTTCCATAAAATTATATTTATATGCCTGACATAAAGAAATTAAAATATAATGAGTATTATATATCTTATATATAGAAAATAGGCATAATAAAGTAATTTCATGCAGTTTTATGATTATAATCATAAATGAGGTATGGTCTAATGGAATAATTACTTATTAACAGATACTAACATGTTTTATTGCAAATTTACTTCCATAGGAGTACTACGCTTTCTAGTACTCATAATTTCCCCCAAATATATTTTTAATTAGAAAATGCATGATTACTCATTAGTTTCATGTAAAATTTCAGTTAATCACTAATAATTTGTTTACAGTATAAATTCAGAGTATAAATTCAGATTTTAATTAGATCCTTTTGCATACAGAAATAAGGCATAAAAACAAATACGAGCTGGCCTGCTGGTTCACACCTGTAATTCCACTTCTTGGGAGGTGAAGGCAGGAGAATTTCAAGAAGAAGGCCAGCGTAGACTGCATAGTAAGATTTTGTCTCAAAAAACAAAAACAATAAATATGAAAAAACTCTTCTTGTGGACCCATTGTTAATTCTTTATGAGAATTTGAACTTTTTCTTAGCAATTTCAAAGGGAAAAACTATGAATGTAAATTTGCAGTAAAACGTGTTAGTATCTGATAATAAGTAATTATTCCATTAGACCATATCTCATTTATGCTTGCAATCGTAAAATTGCATAAAATTACTTTATTATTTTTATTTCAGAAAACCCACTCACTTTGTACATCTATACGCTTTCAAGGTACTGAAGATGAGCAAATTCTAATTGAAACAGAACAGTAAAGAGGGTATGTTTGTGTTTCATAGTTCATAACTCCCTGAATATGAGACCCAATATGCATATCATTATTCTGGAGTAATTTGGAGGCAATGTGCTTATGACTTACTTCCTACACAACTTCTATACTTTGCAATTTTATTAAACTGTGAGAAATAGTTATTATGTATTAGTTTATCTAAAGCTAAAGTTATTTAGCTTCTTAGTGTTCATTTGAACCCACTCTCTCTGGAAATCTGAAGGCTGCCAGTGTTTCCTAAGAGTACTTTGGAAAAGCTGTTATGGTCTGGACATGGTTTGGCGACCGCAGAGGGTCATGTGCTGGAAGGTAGGTCTAGTGAGTATTTAACAAGCAGGCCTGGTAGAAGTTGATTGATTAGGTCCCGAGGTTCCATTTGCATGAGCGGATGGAATGAGTTGGGTCTGGAAAAAGTGGAATAGCTCCCCAAAGAACAACTTGCTGTAGAGAGTGAGTCTGAGCCTTCCTGGACCTCTCACTTCCCTAGCTTGATGTATGCTGGTTCTTCATATTTTTCTGTCATGACGCAACCAGAGTTCTCATCAGGATGCTCCTGCCATGCTATTTAAACTCTCCCACCACCAGAAGGAGAAGTCAAATACACCTTTTATTCTATACATTGCTCAGCTACAGGTATTCTGTTATTAAAACACAAATGGACTAAGACAAAAGGGAAACTGGGCATGTGGTTGGAGGTTTATATGGAACAACGCATCCAGCCTCCGTACCATACAGCAGCAGTCCCTAGACATTTTAGCAATGGGGATTGACTTTGTGGAAGAAGACTTTTCCATGAAGGGGGTGGTGGTATGAGTGGGAATTCAGGGTGATTTAACCCTCACTTGTGCAGTTCTCAGTAGGGTTTATGTTCCCATGAGAACCTCACAGGAAACAGAACTCAGGCAATAATGGGAGCTAAGGGAGTGACAGGAAAGACAGAGGGACCCCTGCTTGCTCATCTGCTACTCCCCCCTGCTGTGTGACCTAGCACCACCAAAACACAACTGTGAGAGCTTGAAGACTAAGGACCCACGATAGGGTGTAGGAGCTTGGCATAACTGATGCCATCTTGTGCCCTGTATTTGACTAGTGCCCTGTATTTGACCCAGAAGAGTGAAAAATTACCTAGAGTACAATCCCATGAGCAAAGCAAAATGAGCTGCACCCACAAGAGAAAAATTAACCTGCTCAACAAAGAAGAGGGATACAGGTGTCAACCTAAATTAATGTAACAGTCTAACTAAATTGTTTCCAACAAGATATCTTGTTTTGTGGTTTTCTATTTTAAAAGATGTATAACTTTCCAGTTCAGAGTCACTCAGTGGAACTCTGAAACAGGGGTCTACATGTGAGTGGTCCTGAACTCAGCTAATAAAATTATAAATTTATCAATTTGGCTACTTGGGTTCCTATACTATCCACTTCATAGGACATAAACTATCTGCTTATTACACAAATGGTTCAATGCCATAAAATGAAATAGTACAGCAATTATAAATGAAATAATAAAATTAGTTTCACGCTTTTATGTTAAGAAAATGGCTGAGTAAATGCAGAATGACTCTAATATATAATAGGACACATATCAAGAGGTGTTACATGCAGTAATTGATGTTTTAAGGTAATTTAAAATGTGTATTTATATAGAATTTTAAAGCTCATATAAACTATAATTATCATGTTGGGAAATCAGAAGGCCCATAAAGTTGAGAGAAAGCTCTTTTCTACACTAGGGCAACAATACAGAAACTGTACTGAAAAATCCAGTTAAAAGGTGCTACTACATTACTGTACAAAACAAGATAGCTGCAATCAAAACTTAAAAGCTAGAAAGAAAGTACAGCATTCTGAATAGGAAAGAAGTTGTAGAATGCCTGTACACTAGCCTGGAAGAAGTGGGGAGAGGGTGTCAGGGAATTGTATTCTTTGGAATGCACCAAACTCAAAATGATGAAGAGCCAAGTGTTGCTCTTAGAAACAAATGTTAAAGTTTCTTTTAGTGATACAATACTTAAGCCATAATCAGCAAATCACCATAGGAAACTTCAGGAAATTCTGTCCATAATGTACACTAAGGAGTCTCAGGGAAAATCATTGCATGGTGAGATTTAAAAGAAACCTGAAATTTTAAAACTACTGAAAGGAAAAATTAAGAAGAGAAGGATGATAAGTCTAGCACAACGTAAACATAACAACCAAATAACCCTCCTTCAAAGTCAAGTTGCCAGTGCACAACAAAAATTCTAGAGCAATGAAAACATTTAATGCCAGTGTGTTACTAAAGCTTATAAGTCAACCACAAATTTATTACACATATAGTTAATTAGATAAAAATGGTTTGGAAATAATTTTAGAATGCATATGTTTATGTTGCTCACATATGTATATCTACATGTTTTGAATTTATAACATTACTCTTAAAACATATGATGGTTCATTTTAACTATTAAATAAATAAAAAATAGTGGCAATCTCATGATGATAGTACATACATATATACATGTATTTGTGACCATCAATTGTGATATGTTGAACGGACTTCAGTAAAATCATCTGGCAAGAAAAGCATTAATGACCTTGATTCAGCAATATGGAATACAGAAATTACAACTCAGAAATAAAATTACCCCCAAAAAAGCATCTAAAGAAAAGGAAGAGGAAAAAAAAGGAAAGAAGGGAAAAAATGGGGTGGGTTGAGAGGGAGAGGAACAAGAATAAGAAAAAGATGAATAGGAATAAAAAAATAAGAATAATGAAATGAACAAAGAGAAAAAAAGATAGAGACAGAACGGGAGGACAGAACTCAACAGCAAGCAGCACAATATTAAAATTCTATGACAAGAAAGAGAAAGAACAAGGCAAGAATGAATATTTCAACAAATTGTGGTGGAGTTTTTGAAAATGATGATATTACAAAATTATAGATCAAAGATATTCATTGAAATCTCAGTGGAATAGACACATCAAACCACATTAGGCACATTAGGTTGTTACAATTTAAAGATTAGATAGATAAATAGATAGATAGATAGATAGATAGATAGATATAAATAAGTATGTACATGTTATATTGTATATAAACTGAAGGAGACCAGAAACTTAGCTGCTGTACTGGCATGTTGTTAGTTCTAGGGAAAAGTCAACACAGCTGTCATTTACCTGGGCATGAACTACAGATAAAAGCAGGCAAAGGAATCTTGTGCTATTCTAATTGCTTTCTCTTGTGACTAAGTGAATAAAAACAAGGTGAACCCAATGCTTAGGGCTCATTGCCCACTGTTGGAAAGATTTCCCAGCCCCTGCATTCTAAACTAACTCTGTGTCTTTGTGTCTTTCATCCTCATTTGCTGAGGAACTGAATCAGCTGCTGAGAACTTCTTTAGTCAGGGACTGTGTGTGGAAAACTTCCTCAGTCACAAGGACCTTGATCTGTGCAGTTTTTGTCCATCAACTGTGGGGAAAAAAATCTCACGCCTTGGGTACCTTTGAGAGAAGATAAAAATGAGGGTGAAGAGCCCTAGTTCCCTTCTCTTCCTCTCCTCTTCCTTGCTTCCCACCTGTGGTTAATATAGAAGCATCTCTTTATCAAAGATTAGTTGGACAGACTGTGCTTAATGAAGAGCCCTTTAGGACCTGTGCATCTCCAGTTACTATTCGTCCCAACCTAATGATCCACAATGAAATGCTCACGAGCATAGTCCTTTGGAGTAGAAGTTTCTTAAAGAATTAAAACCCAGTGTTAGGAACAATAAGTCTCAAGGACCTTGCATGTTGGGCTTGTTGGAATCTGTCTGAGGAGCTCTGCACTTGGCTCATTTAGACAATAAGCACTTGGATAGGTCCTACCCTCTGCAGGGAAATATTTAAATTTATGTGTTAATCTTTAAGAGTTAGAAACTAAGCAATCATGATAGAATCAACTGGCAGAACATTCTGAGATTACAGAAGAAATGCTGTTGAGAGCAGGTCTGTACTCAGATGTTATTCCACAGTTAACCTATCTGGACCAGTCTTATCAGCAAATAGCTCTCATGATAAAATAAAAAAAAAAAAACCCTGGGAAATCATTTCTGATTCAGTCCTTTTTACGCTTTCCTCAGGGCTTGTGGGAGCCTTGTGCCAATTCATAGGTCAGTTACAAGAAGCTTTCCAATGTCAGATACTGCATGCCCAGGCAGCAGAGATTATTGTGTTGCAATTTGCTTTAAGAAAGCTAGTCAGGACTGTCAACAAGTGTTAGGGGGGCATCTGAGCAACTAAAAATCTTGGCAACTACTTGGAAATATGTTAAGATGTGGTTACTATAAGTCCAAGTCCTTTATGTTTGCTCAAGCCATGTTTGGTTTAATTAGACCTAATCAAGCTTCTTCAAAAATGTCTTTGAATTGTGGCAAAACAAGACATATCCATAAATGATGCACTCCTCTCCTGGCAAGAAAGTGTGCAACTGTCCATCTTCTGGAGGGGAAATCACTGAGCCCTTGTCCTAGATGTCAAAAAGAAAATTATTGGGCTAACTGATGCTGCTCTAAGTATTGTACAGATTGTACCCCTGGCAGGAAACAGGATGCAGTTCCAGCCACAGTGAGTCTCTGGGGACAGTGGAGTCTTGTCATCAGAACTCAAGGAAGCATAGGATTGGACCTTCCTGTGGCAAAACTGGTGACTTTCACTGCCAGAAATAAACCTATTACAATCCTCATGGGAATTTGGGGACCTTTTCCCTTATGTCTTATAGGTCTAGCTTTAGGGAAAAGTAGATTAATCCTACTGGGTGTTGAAGTATTCCCTGGGATTACTAATTCAAACTATTAGGGGAAACTCATTGTGGTTTAGTCACATGATGCTTGGCTTTTGAACCAGGAGATTACATTGCTCAGCTAATTATTTTGCCAGCTGTCAGAACCACAGCTAATATCTAAAGGATTAACAATACATCCCATTAGGAGGTATTCTTCACTCAAGATATCACAGGCCACCAGCCCATGTTTACTCTTATGACAAAAGGAAAATACTTTTGAGGTATTATGGGCACAGGTGCAGATGTTTCAGTGATAGCTTTGTTTGGCCACTAGCTGCCCCACTGGAGCAGCAGCCTCTTCCTCAGTGAGGTTTGTGTCACCCAGACAGCATATTACATCTCTGCTCTTTATAGAATCTGATATATTTGGGAAGTCTTTCAGCCATTTATTGCAGGGATCCAAGTCAATTTATGGAATGTGGATCTGCTGAAAGAAGGGTGGATTTAGATGACTAATAAGGCAATCTCACCTATTGATAGTAAAATGAAAATACACTGCTATGTTGCAGGAAAAGGACTGGGAAAAATTCAGCAAGGCAACCCCAAACCCATAGAAGTCTATCTCTGTAGCCGCTTCCAAGAAGAAACTCATTTACTTACAGGTGGTAATAGAAAAGCAATTGAATTCTAGACATATTGCACCTTCTGCCAGTCCCTTGGAACTCTCTTGCTTAGTTATAACAACAAAAAAAAATCAGGAAAATGGAAGCTGCTTCAGAATTTAAGCACTATTAATGAGGACAGGAGCTTGCTTGTGTCATGCAGGAAATCAGCAGAACGAGTGGGTGGCCTCGAGTTTGTGACCATGAAGAAGTCCTCCTCATGACATGCCCATGGAGGAACTGGACTCCATTCTCCCTACCAGTGAAAATCTTCTCCAAGATGAAAACTAAAGAAAACTACACAGGAGGTAGAAAAACTTTTTTATCATTGAGGCGACCTGGAGTCTATTGAGGGCCTTTAGATAACCCCTCTGGCTGCTGATCACAACTACAGCTCTCTTCAGTCCAAAGCAGCCAGAACAGTCTTTGCTCCTTGCCTCATCACACAAGTTGGGGTATTTCAGAGGAGGAACTGTTAAGTTAGAAATAGGATAGGCATCCAGAGAGGGCTAGGCCCTCCAAAGGAGCCTTTACAGGTACGTTACAACTGTGGGTGGAGGCACAGTCAGTAAAGGGTCGACCTCAAGATAAATGATAGAATGGTCACACCTACATATTTCTTCCCCTAGGGATGAACACCAGTTATTCAGCTGCTGTTATTACAGAAACAAAAAAGGAGAGCTGTGGGAGCCCACATGATGACCCGGCATGCTGGTACATCACAAGTTCCAGGGAAAAGGTAAACACAGTGGAGACTCTGCTGTTTACCCAGCATACATTATGATAATAGGAATAAAATGAATCTTGTGTTACTCTAGTTGCTTGCTGACGTGCCTAAGTGAATAAAAGTGAGGTGAGCCAGATGCTCACGGCTCCTTGTTCAGTAGAGGCAAGAGCCCCCTGTCCTTGCATTCTAAACTAAGTCTGTCTCTTTTTGTTTTTCATCGTCAGTTGCTGTCCTGTTAGTACAAATTCACAAGCTTTTTTCCTGAGATAAAAATTAAAATTACAAAATTGGAATGCATACCTAGTAAGCCAATAGTTAACATAATACAGAATTAACAAAATTGTCAAATAGAAAGAAGATAGGGCTAAAAGGAACAAAGAAGAATTAGAGTAAAATATATGCAAAAATTGGGTAGATTTAAACTCTAAATATAATTAAAAATTCTAATCATGGGAAATGATTTAAATAGCAGGCAAAAATTATCAAAGTAAAAAGAAGTATGCTACAAAATTTTATGTTGGCAGCAATAAAATATAAGAGATGCAAGATATGATTTTAAATATAAAAAGATGAAATAAGAGTAAAATTTAGGTCAAAGATACATTATACTTTGTTTTAGTGATCATAATAATAAAGTGAGTATATTAATATCATACAAAATAGATTTCAAGACAAAGAATGGCATTAAGTATAAAGAAAAGTATCAATCAACATTAACGTAATAATACTGTGTTTAATTTCAATAACCAATCTTCAAATACAAAACAAAAAGTTTTTAGAACTTAAAAAAAATAGACAATAACATTTCTGTGCCATTAAAGGACAGAAGAATATTTAAAATGAAAGACTAATACAAAGCTTCAATCAAATTTACCCTTATAATTAAGGTAAATTTATCAAAATTAATTGTATTTATCAATAGTCAAACAGAAAATAAATTCTTTTAAAGTGGTATTTATAATATAATCTGGGAATATGAAATACTTCAAGTGTGGGCAAGATCCTAAAAAATTGCAAATTATAGCTGAGAGAAAACAATGACAACTTCAATTAATGACAACATATATCAGGTTCCAGGCTATTTGGTGAAACTCAATATTAAGGTAACAATGCATGTTTACATATCCAGTACAATGTTATTAACATGTAGCAATTGACAATTCTAAAATTAATAGGAAAATCCAATGGAGTTATAGTAGATAAAATAATTTAAAAGGGAAAAATGAAGTTAGCTTACTGATACTTGATTTCTAGAATTTCAAAAAGACTAGAAGTAGGCCTTCATACATTTAAAATGGAGACATGGAGAAAGACTTGTCCTTTTAAACATATGAAGGTAATATATACCCACTCAGGAAAATGTTGATTGTTATAACATGAAGAAAAAATTCAAAATAATCAATAAGTAAAGATGACAGCTAAAATTTTACACTTTTTAGAAAATACAAGTAAAAATGTATAATTTAAAAAATGATTAGGTAAGTAATTTGTGTTATATCTGTATAATGAAACACAACTCAGCAGAAGAAAGATACTTTCTGATACATGTATTACAATATATGAATTTTAATTTGCCAGAATGAATCTCACCATTCTGTGTTATAATGATGCACAAAGAAATGGTCAAAGAATACTCCAAGTTGATGACCCCAATTTTATTTTCATAACTTTGATATGCAGTAGAATAAAGGATACCAGAGCAGAAAAATACAGCACTATGCTATAGAGTACAATCAGCAAAGATTACAGTACCATGTAATGGTGTGCTGGTCCGAAAACAGACACTGAGGCTATATAAACAAGATGTACAACACTGTACAGATAACACGACAGTTCATAAGTCCAGCAGCCTTTAAACAGGTAGACCATTAAACAAGGAATATCTGCATTGAGTACGAAGATCACCCTGAAACAGGAACTATGTAAGAGGAAAACATAATAAATGTGTATACATTTAAACACTTCCATTGAGTGACAATATAATCCAAAATAAAAGCTAATCCACACATTTTATATACCTAGTTAAAATGTTCAAGCAACCAAAAAATAATATCTAGCTATCATAAAGGCTTGTTATATACCAATATATTAAAAAGTAAATTATTGAATAAAAATGACATTGGTTATATACAGACAATGTCTGTAAGCTAAATGAAAATTAACATAAATATATTATTCTAACACACAACCAGCAAAATTAAAATATCATTGAAATTGTTCTCTTTCTCAAGACAGGAAATCTCTAAAAAGTCATACAGTATCAGCTATTGGTGATATAAAGGTAAAATAAAACACTCACACACTTCTTGGGTGAATGTAAATTAGTACATTTTGGAAAGCATTTGCAATGCATCAGTTTAAAGCTGTTCACAATACATGCTATGTCATTTGTGTCCTCAGAAGGTGACAGAACCCTAACCTGTAGGAGATTTCACTCTATGCCCAAAAACATACCTCTAAGAAATGTTATCGTGATATAAGCTGTAATTGTGAAGGCTAAGATAGAGGTGGTATGTACTAGCAAAATTATTTTTAATGATAAATGGGTTAGTGATCTGTCTTAGCTGGAGTGTTTGCTACACTCATTTTTATTACTAAGGGATCCAAATGTCAAGTCTCAGATACAGAAGATAAAATGGCATGCACAGCACTTTTCCCCCCCTACTGTATTCAGGCAATGTACTGGCTAAATACATCAGTGTTAGATTCCTTGGTTACAATCAAATATGCTACATTCTGTGGTATCTGTTCCATTTTGTCAACTGAAACGTTCATCTAGCAAACAATTCCTGTTAATGTGTTTCTCCTCAAGGCTGCGTAGTACACCTAACCTTCACAGCAGCACTGATGTGGGACGCCTAGCCATCATATCAGGCAAAGTGCAGTAGGCGTAGAGGGAAAGGGAGATAATTTGACTGAAGAAGCCTTCAGAAGGACACATTCAGAAGCTGGGATGTACATCATGCTTGCCTGTAGCAAATAGTTGGTGTGGGAGTCTTTCCTTCTTTCTAACGGGAAACAGGAACTCAGTAATAAGACTATGGTGTCCAAATATTCCACACATTGTTCTTGACCTAGCTGGTGTCAGATTATATAGCTTGTACTTCTTAATTCATTTTATGTATTTTCTCTTCAGGAGTATCTATACTCAAATTGTTGATTTATTCATTTAAAATTAATAACAATTCTTTACACTTTCCCACTGTGTGTGAGTTTCAAAGCATATTTGAAGTCAAGACAAGATTAAGACCTGATCCATCTTAATTTATTTTCCAATGAAAAAAGAAAAAAATTCTATCTCCTTGACATTCTGTGAGTGGCTACTTATGTTAAAATATCAAGCCTAAAAGTAATTTTTTTTTCTTTGCTTAATGTTTCATTTGTAAGAGATAACTTTATGGATAGCAGCCCCCAGTGTTATGATACAATTTTAATTTAGAAACATATGATCATTATTTCACTGTAAGGCATTTTTCTGATTTATGGAGTCATAAACCTGATGGCATTTTAGGGACATTCACAATGCAGAGCAATATGGAACAGCAGGATAATTGTAACAAATAGAACTGTTATCTTGCCAGGCAATTGTTTTATGTTTTAACCATTTTAAGCGTTTCTTTTCCTCTTAGTGAATTCACTGAAAGGCAAAGTTAAAAGGAATATTTTTGCATCTAAATACTAAATAGCCCTTAATGATAAGATGAATTCAAAAATTTTGAATCAAGTAATTTTCAAACTAAAATAGCCATTTCATCCTACTCTTGGAGAACTCTTAAAGTCCTACGTTGGGTTAGTTAATTTTATTTGACTAGAAAGGAGAACTAGGGATACTTTTCAGGTTCAAACACCTTTCCTCTCTTTCCTGCTTAAATATTGAACCCTAAATTCAATAAGTAATCTCTCATCTGCCATTGATTATTGTGGATAAATTTTGTATATGCATCCAAACCTAGATGAAAAAGATCTTAAGACTGATGAGTCAGTGACATAACTTCTTTGAAAGGCAAAAGACTACTGTCATTTCTGTTTTATCACTCTTACTATAACTTGAAACTAAAAAATATTTTCACTCTGACCAAAATTTTCGTATTTGAATCCTGTGGATTTTTTGATGCGCATTGGTCTTTCTTCATTTGAAAAGTAATCAGCTTTCCATTTTTCATGTGAATGGAAAAGAAGAATCATATAGATAATTCAACAGCAAATCAATAAAATTTCTTCTTCATTAGAATTGCATTATATAATAATGTATAGGTTTTATTTTGTAACTCTTCTGATTAAGCTGAAATGAATAGACTATATTACTCCACAGAGACACACATGCATACCACATTCAAAAAATTTTTAAAAAGTAAGAAAAGCAATGCTGTGAAGGAGTGCTAGACAGTGATACTGAAATGCTGCTTAGAAGTTGTACCTTCAATACAACAGAGAAGTGGTGCGGCCCAGCTTGTATTCTGATGGTCATTCTAATAGATAATCACTTTCAAAAAATATTTATTGAGCAATTTTATAAATAACTTTATGTTGGTTCTTTGCAACACAGAAAGAGAAAAGGGTCTCTTAATGGAGAATGGCTTAAATAAGGAGCTAAGATATAGTCTTCTGTCTTACAGTCCTGCTACTGTGGCTCTATTACCAGCATTCAGGTAAATTCCTATGCTGCAGATTCGCCTGTTCACCTGTGTCTTCTGTGTCAGTCCACACTGTACCACATCTGTCTTGGGCTTTGGGGTTTATTTCTCTGTCCCATTCCCATTAGACACACTGGAGAGGTTTAGTCACTTAGATACTCTGAGAAGCGTCCAGTAAAAACGTTTATTTACACTGGTCATTCCTGCCTTGGCTGAATCCAGGCCAAAATCCTTTTATTCTCATCGACCCTAAATATTGGTTACATTCTCCTCTGGTCCTTTTCTGAATTTATTTCCTTAAACTCATCATTTGCTGTGGCCCCAATAAACCAATCTATGCCAGTGGTTACTGAATCTCCAGTGAGGTTTTTCTCTCTGACACACATTTATCCAGACATCTACAGGAACAACTCCTTTTAACATTTCCTAATCACCCAAGAACTCAACATACCTAAAATTGAACTCCCTGGTTTCCACCATCCCTCCTTCGTTTTGTTCTTTGAGTAGTTTATGTTGTGGGTTCTCCTGTAAGAGAAGTTGTAAGATATTTGACTCTGCATGTCTGACTTATTATACTTAACATTATGATCTCAACTCCATTCATTTTCTGCCAATGGCTCGATTTCATTCATCTCTATGGTGGAATAACATCTCATTATATATATACTCTATTTTCTTGATCAGTTTTCCTGTCATTGGACTTCTAGGCTGTTTCCAGGGTTTAGTTATTGGAAACACTAGGCCAAGTTTTTGGAGATGGGGAAAAAAGAAGGGAAACAGGAAGAGAGAGCACGGTGGAGAGGAGGAGGTTTACCACACATAGAAATGACTGCAAGATCTATATACCTATACTAATGGTTGAACTTAGGGGCACTCATGCTCCAGGGCCTGTGTGTTATCCTCAAATATAATATCCAAGAGCAAATTATTTTCCTAATCAGTATGTGACCTTAGGAAAGTCACATAATGACTTAAATTTCTCATATCAAATGAACAGCAAAAAAAGTTCTTTAAGAATAACAGTTCTATGACTTGTTAAAAACTCTAAAAATCATGAAATGTATTATGAAATTCATTTAAATGTAATTATAAAATTTAAGGTAATATTTATAAAACATTTATTTTCTGTGTCTTTCTTTTATTAAAAGTACACAATGAATGCATTTTAGCTATCAATTCCTAACAGAAATTACACCTGATTTGTTTTTTTTAAACTGTACTTTTATGCTTACCCTTATTCTTTTTTGCCAGTGCTATAGAGATATGACAGTCAGTTTAATAATTTGAATGCATTTCTTACTATTAAACAATAGTGAAGGACTTCCAAATATATACTTGTTTATGCACAAAATGGCAAGAAAGTATATCAGAAATGCAAAATCTTAAAAATAAAAATAATGACAAGTTTTCTGCCCTTCATATTATTTTCATCACAAAAGGCCCTCATGTATTAATAATTCCTTCCTGCATTACCATTTACTCTGTCATCTTATATACCCATATCTGATTATCTAAATGTATAGGATGAACATAAGTAAATACTCAGGGAAAAATGCAATGTCTAGTGGGCTTTATGATTTTAGAAACAAGATAAAAGCCTTATGACTCAAGGAAAGCAATCAAATGCCTTTTACAGCCACAAGCATCATATTTACTTAAAGGATTGCAACTATAAAAGCAAATCTCTCTTACTGGAAGCTGGGACAAAAGCTGTCAGAGAACAGGGTAGTAAATAGCTTCAAAATTGTTTTCTCTGCTTCATTTCTAAAGCTTAGGGCTAGCAATGTTTGACCTTTTACAAATGGAATAGTTTTTTGTAGGTCTCAGTGTTGTGCTGAATGCTGATGGTGGCCTGGCTTGATGTGGTCATGAAGAGTGGTGCATTCTTCTGCACAAAGGACATTTTTCATTCAGTGACATTTTCTGCTGTCCTGTAAGAAAAGGTAGAATGATTTCATTTTCTCCCAAACATTTTCCCTCTAGTCTCTCTTGATCAAGCAGAGCAAGGAAAATTGTGTAACTGTCCAAAATGACTCCATATAGCTGAATGGCCAAAGGAACAAGAAAGCACTTTACAGAGAACATCTGGAGTCAAGCCACTATCATTTTTGCTACTTTGTAATGGAGAACATAAAGATATGTCTAAGGTTTTTGTGACTCAGTGTGTTTCTTAGACTGGGTAGATTGTTTATTGACAGTAGCCAGGCTCTGGATAGGATATTATCCATGTAATTTCAAATATATGTTAAAATATTAATTTAGGATGAACTGTGGACAGTTTTTAATGTTAAGGATCCATGTACTATAATCTTTTTAGATATTAAAGTGTAAGACCGGTGTCACGAAGGAGACCTCAAGGGCTCAGCTCTCATGTAAGAACAAAGGGGTTTTATTTTCCATGCGCACAGGGTCCTCCAAACAGGTGGAAATGGAGAACTCCAAATTGGGGCAAGGCTTGTGCTTTTAAGGGGGAAAAAGCTGCAAAGCAAGCATTTGATACAGAAGCCAATCATAGCAGTTAACAAGGGATAGTCGGCGGTCTGTCTATTTGTGATTGGTTAGTTCATAAGAGGTGACCGGCGGGTCAGAGTTGATTAACTGTCTTGTTTTGCATAGCTTATCTTATCCTGGTCCTTGTATGGTTTGGGTTTGACATATTTTATAACCCTGATTAGCGTAATCGGCAGGCTTTATCTCTGAGTTCCCTGGCATAGCGCAGCCCGAGCATATCACAGTTACAGATGTTTTCTTTTTGATCCTCCCTCGGGGCTGAGTTTGGACTAAGTCATGAGGCCCAGTGCTGTTTCTAGCTGAGAAACAGCATCTTGTTTTTAATCTTTAAATTTTTGGTCCTTCAAAAGGATACTGAAAATAACAAAATAAAGCTCTACCTTTCATCACCTCATGCTTTGTAAAGTATAAGGCTATTCATGTAGAAACTGCAATATTAGGGGCTGGGGATTTAGCTCAGCGGCATAAGCACCTGCCTTGCAAGCAGGCGGTCGTGAGTTCGATCCCTGGTACCGATAAAAATGAAAAAGACAAAAAAAAAAAAAAAAAAAAAAGAAACTGCAATATTATAATAAGGACTGAGAAAATGCTATGGGTGTATTGTCTTCTACAGATTGTGATAGTATTTCTTTCTGGTTCTCAGTGATTTAAATGTGGCCACACCTTCTGTACTTTGTCACAGAAAATGGGTTTTCCAGGTGACTATTTTGGTGAGCCTCAAAATAAGAACTTACAGTATATTTCTGTTGATTTACATTAAATTAAATTAAATCAATATTGTAAAAAATCCCACAAAAATGTAGGCAATATTTAATTTATACGATATTAATAATATTGCTAATTCCTGGGTGTCTCTTTTGTCTTTGATACACATCTCTGAGCTAGTTATCAGTAACTTATTTATAGACCTGAAAGACTTTGGCTCATATAAAATAATTCATTATCCAAAGCACAAGAAATAGTAAAGAAACTAGGGAGCATATAGGAGTCCAGATCTCTTTAAATCCAAATTTCAGGCCAGTTATGTTTACAGTATTAAAAACTATGTAGGCAAGAACATCCTAAAAATAAAGAGATATTCTTAAATTTTCCTTTTACTTGTTTTGAATTAAAAGATTAATTAGAAGCAAATTGTCTTCACCAGTTAAGATTTTTCTGCTCAGTGTTGGGAAGATATCTTCCTATTAACAAGTACTAACAATGTGTGAAGCAGCATGCTAAATGCTTTGCATCCATTATTTCATGCAACCTTCACAATGACTATAAAAGGAAGTGAAAAGTAGAAACTCAATTGGTAAAAGAGAAATTAAAGATTGGGAAATACCTTTTATCTCTATTTCCTTCTTGCTCATTTCTCGTCTCTTTCCTGCCTGGGGTAGCATTCTGAGAGCGTGGCCTCTAAGGACGTCTTTTCCAGTTGAGTTGGGCTGGTTGTAAAAACAGAGCAGATGGACTATGTGGGAAAAGAGAACAGGGTATTCATTTACCTTGTTATGGCTCTATAGAGACACCTTCCGGTGTGAGGACAGCTCAAACCAATAGTTCCACCTCTGTGTCTCCAGTCACTTTTGATGTGTTAGCAACTCTCTTCCATCTTCCTAGTAAGGTCAGAGGTAAAAATAGCTTCATGGCATTTCCAGGTCTGGCTCTTCATTACCTCTATTATTCCCTTAATCCTGTATACTACGCGATGATCACTTCAATTTTATTTCTTAAAGAATACCAATTGTTGACTTTACAGTCCTTGATTGACATGAAAGTGTTAATTGAACTAATTTAGGTCAATTTTTGATTAGCAGATTAAACTCATGCCAAAAGCTATAATCTTTATGAAAGCCATATGACTTTTCCACAATGTCTAATATTTTTCACCCAATTCAAACTTCAAACCTCAATTCTCCACCTCAGCTAGGGATCACATGCAGTGATCAGGTGTGTATCAGACAAGAGACTGGACAACAGTCCTTTTTGATTTCTGAAGAAAGGAGATATGAACAATTGGTGATTTAACAACATCATCTGCTATTTCATTTGTATTTTTGTTCTTCTTCTAAGTTTTTATTTGGAACACTGTCTCCCTAAACTACTGAATTGTCCAGGCTGGGCTCAAACATGTGATCATTCTGCTTCAGGAAACAAGAATATGGGAATTGCAGGTGTGCACCAAGATCCTGGCCATTTTATTGGCCTTCTTACCTCTGTACATAACCCAGTGCCTGGCATATAGTCAATATTCACCACGTTCTCATTCTACTTTTATAGGAAGTTGACCAAAAAATGCACAACTATTACTAATTTTTCTGTGCTGCTACCTCGCCTAAGATTCCTACTATTGCTACTACTTTATGTAATTTTATAAGGTATTTTCTCTAAAAGAAGTACTTTTAAGCAATTTGTAAGTATTATTTCATTTATGTCTTACATAACTTCTGCCACTATTTTACCAAATTTGTTGCAGACATATAGGCATGCAGCTCTAGTAGGATTGTCATTCCAGATAACTGTTCTACATGTTTTTATTCTTATTACTTTTTGCAATAAACAAATAATTTTGCAGAATAAAATGATTTTAAACAAATATTTATTAAAATTTATCACACAATACTTTGCTTTCACCCTTTAAATAAAGGTCCTTGTTCAGGTCTCCCCAGTGCCTACTTTGTTGTTTAACAGGATACCCAGTTGAGCTGCTGTCTCACTCACATCCTTTCTTTGTCATTATTGTAAACCCAAATATTGAGTTCAATCATCCAAGTATTGTAATCCTCTTTCTAGTTTTCTTCACAATCCAAAAAGTTATATTTGTATTCCCATTGAGAAGTTATTGGAGTCCTAACAAGTTAATTTCAATCTATCACCACCAATCCAACCCACAGTAATATGTCTTGGTAAAGACATATTCCAAGTTAAGGGCAGCCAAGGGGTTCCTAAATCCAATCCTCATGAGGACATGTGGACAAAAGGCCTCAATCCTAGGCCTCTCCCAGCATTTGTTGTCTTGTGAAGAAAGGGGAGTGGCTCAGGGATGAGTGATACTGAGTAACTTGAGCTGGGTGGCCAGGTGCCAGAATGGCATCTCTGTAATTTACAGAGATAAAGATATGCAGAAAGATCAATTTGCATAACCCAGTTAAGGTAGCAGTGGAATTGTTTTGGGGAGCTATTGCTTCAGTTTCTGATATGCAAACTTTTGTGCCCTGGGGAGTCATAGCCTCTATTCTTGAGACTCCTACTCAGTTGACATTCCTAGAGCTATTTGCTCTAACATCTCAGTGCTCAATCCTATATTGTGGAGAACATTATGCGAGGAAACAGGACTGTCTGATGGCTATAGACTTTGCACATTAGCACCTAGGCTAGCCTTATTTGCAATGCTCAGAGCCAATTGAAGAGACAAGGAAACAACCTAGCCAGCCTTTTACATATCTGTGTAAGGAAATGAGTCTCCAAGTAATTGAAGTCACAGCAATTGTTTTGGATTCAAAGGGAGTCACTGGAGTTGTCTCCCACAGTCATCCTTTCCCAATCTGATCATCCAGATTAATCTGACATGGATCTATGTCCTTCTCCCAGGAATTGAAACTTAGAAACTGATAAATACTGAAAATCCCTGAGTAGAGTCAAAAGTAGTGTTTTATAAAGAAAAGTCCCTAATTCATGATGCTTAGTTCCCTGCAGACTCATTGTAACTTGACATACAAAATTTTATGACTCTTATTTTAGAGGAGGAAATTTGAGTTGATATCCTTCTAAAACATGTCTTACCGTCTGGAAGCAATCAGTGTTTTCTGGTGCTTGTTACCACAGAATGAGGAACTATAGCTGCCTGCCATTCTGATGTCGATCCAAGATTGTTAATTACTTATTTTTTTCAAATATTCTTCTTGTACAATTACTGAAACATATATTTTATTCAGAAATGAGAAAACCACAGAGTATTTTAAATGCCTAGCAAGAAAAATATTACTTGGTTTAGTATAAGGTTACTTTTGACATAAAAACTACATATATATGTAGCACATATGTATATATTATATTACATATTTTCTCTATATATAATATTAATTTTCACATTTCTATTATGAAATATGGATGCCTATTGATAAAAGAAGGCTTTAGTTTAGGAACCTGAAGCAGACATTTCTGAATCGTCCTTGCCATTGCTCTTTGTTGTATTTATGAAATTTCAGCTCAGTGTGCTCTTCCGGGCTTTATGCCAATTCACACCCACCCATTTGCTCCTGGGATCTGAATAGATAGATCCACTGCCAAGAAATGCACTTAGCTTTGTTGTCTGTAATTACCATAAGTTAAGCATTTGAAGTCATCTTGGAGTCATGTATTAAGTTATCATTTTTATTGTTCCAACAATTTGTGTTCGTATTGTCAATATAAAAATAAGTAGAAATTTGAAAAATCAAAAGTTTTATATGTAAGTATTTAATGTTCACCTTTAAAATCATCTATGCCTGTAACATATTTAAAGCATTTTCTCACTGTGATGGCTCCAATGGATATAGAATTGCCCACTTTCAGCGAGGCAGTCAATAGCTGCTGCTTTAAAATGTTTACCTACATTTGTTTACTTTGCCAGAAATGACCAAATACTCAAGGTAACAACAGTCTTACATCACATAATCCAATTTTGTCTTCCTCATCTGTTTTTCAAAATTCTGCCTATAATGTTTTATTACTAGCCTTATATATGGTTATGGCTTATACTATTAAATAAATAAATACATTTGCAAGTGAGTATTGAAGGTAACTAACTGTGCTTCATGGAAAGCTCTTCCATTCATCCAAGCTTTGGATAGTCTTAGAACAGAAAAGGGCCCTGGGTTTCCCTTTCTATCTTCCCTGTATGTACTCTCTGGAGCTGAGGCCATGAGAAGATGAAAGAGGAGGCTTCTCCTGTTACACATTCTTCGGCAAGGCCCCTAATGGCTTCTCCCCCTTGTCGCTGTTACTCCTTGTGTACAACTTTGCGAGCATGCAAAAATTATGCAGGACCTGATGATAAGAAGCCCCAACCAAGAACCCTAGACATTCACAATTCTTTGGAAAACTGTTGCATTTCTCCATGTCCTTACTGGGCAAGTGCTAATTTCCTCTCATGTGAACATCTTGTCTCCTGGTCCAACATAAAGCCTCCGGTCTCACTTGATCTATGCAGACTAAAGGCTTGAGGACTGTGCAAATAAGCAAGTCCACCTCTGTGTTGCTCCAGACCTGGAACCCCCAGAGAATTATCCTACCCTCTTCACTACTTACTGTATTCTTAAGCATCTCTGCTCTAGGGTGCCTGCTTCCTCTCTTGCCCTAGAGGTGTGAAGGTGGTCAGTAAGCTCAGTTACACAGATTCCTTGTCAGGATGTTAGCCTCTCCATTGTGCATACACTCTCTTTGTTTTCTTTAAAGGACCTGATCAAGTAGCATTTACTTATTCCTGAAACAACCATGCTTCCTTTTTATCTTCTACTCATATTCTTTAATCTCTTTGATGAAAGTGAAAAAATAGTGAAGGTTCTTTTACTACTACTATTGGTAATTTTAGGCCAAGAATAGCTCCATCTTTGAAACTCTTCCTGGAGAATAAGACTTTTGTCACCAAGATCTCATCCTATAGTTTGTTGTTCATTTAGGGCTAGAAATGATCCTTATAGGGCAAAGGGAATATGAGGGTGCTGTGAGACACTGGAGCTGGAAGAGCATCACTTAATACAGTTGGCAGTGTGGATGGTGAAGTGGGTTCGTAAACAATATAGGAATCCAAGAAATCAAATAGGTAAATTTGGAATTTAATTAGCTGAGCTTAGGTACCACTTGTGTGGACCCATTTCAGTCTCACCCAATGGCCCTGAACTGGAACATTACAAAGCTTTTAAACAGAGAACCACAAAAAGTCATCCTGTTAGAAACAATTTAGCTAGAATCTTACATTAATTTTTGCTTGACATCTGTATCTCCTGTTTCTTTTGTTGAGCAGGTTAATTTTTCTCCTGTGTCATTCTGCCTTTCTCATGGGACTTATACCCTGAGTAATTTTCCATTTTCCTGCGTCAAATGCAGGACACTAGTTAAATGCAGGGCTCAAGATGGCATCAGTTATGCCAAGCTACAACAGATGGCACAAGGAGATAGTCCCCAGGCAGAAGGGAGAGAGTGACTCCTGAGCAGTGCCTCCCAGGAGGAACACGCATTGCAGGGCAAGAAGGGAACAGTGAGCTGTCAGAGTGAGCAGAGCTAAGAGGGGAAGCAGCATGGCTGGGCAGGGAGGTCCGAGCACTTCGTTGTCAGTGACAGATCATCAGGGTTTGCCACACCTCTGGGCCTGACCCATGCTGGAAGGACCATCTCTGAATCTTAAGACAAAAAACAATAAAAATGGTCATCAAATGTATGAGAAAGATCATTGTAACTTAATACAACTTCCAGCAAGAGATGTGATAGAAAATGAGCATAAATATTTAATTTTAATAATTGATTAGAATAAGATGCGTTGTCACTAATCTCTCTCCAAAATTTCCCCTCAGTGTGACTGCATCTACCCTGTAGCTCCTGTCACTTTCTGAAGCAAATTTGCAGTCTTCTTTTTTGAGTGTCTGTGTTATACTGTCAGGGATGTCTTGCTGTCATGAATCCATTCAAACATTTACTTTTCATGGTTGTTTCTGCTTTGGGGAAGAGACAAAAGTTTTATGGGGCCAAATGGGTGAGGACGTGGCGATGTGCTGTTAGGAGCCTGACTTTCATTAACTGGCATATGGTAGCAGCGCTCACCAGTTTTCTTTTCCTTGCTTCTTTCCTATCATATATCATTAAAAAACTCAGAAGAACTCCAGAAATTCCAGGCTTCAAAAAGTGGCAAGAAAGGTGAGATAAGAGTGTTCAAAGTGGGCAGGAGCATTATAAGGCGGTTTAATGGCAATGACTACTTTGTTGTAGTAATTTTTTAAAGTAAACATTAACCATATATTTAGGTCTATCTTCCTGTACCTTGCCTGGATGTTTATCTTGAGGAGATCAGCACTCCTTAGGATCAGCACTCCTTTCTTTCAGATGGAGGATGCAAATTTGACTTGACCAAAGCTTTCTTCTTAAATGATTATGTTATATACTTAAAGATTGTTACTCCATATTGATAATCTTTAGACTCCCCAAAAATTGCTAACATTCTCAAATTTCTCACAATTTTTTGTAGGTTCATTGTTATAGTTAGCAAACATAAGTTTCTCTTAACCATAAACTAAATTTTTGATGCAGAAAAATTAATTTCCCATAGAGATACCTTGGGAGATTCTCAAGGTGTAAACTGAGAATACCAACATTGATAAGCTTCAAATCCAAAATTTATGAAACAATTTAAACTGGGAAGAAAAAGGAAAGTTACTTACTGAAATCACACAAGGCATCCTTGATGCTGTAAGTTAAAAAAAATTAACTTCTGAGTGCACTGAAAAACTCCTGTAATGTTTATTCTAGACTTAAAATGCTATTAAATTGTTCTGCTTTTAGTTTCTTCTTGTATTAAAACCAACATCAGAAAATTCTGTGCCAGGTTAATTAAAAGGAAGAAAAGAAAGACAAAAGCATACAAAAGCATAATTATTCTAGAAGAGCTTCACAACTTCTGAAAGCAATAAAATTAGAAATAGCCACAATATTCACTGAAACAAAATTGAAGCACCCTGTAATTTCCTTCATTATTAGTTTTAAACATAAGATCAGTATTGGTCTG
This sequence comes from Cavia porcellus, assembly GCF_034190915.1. Classification (NCBI taxonomy): domain Eukaryota; kingdom Metazoa; phylum Chordata; class Mammalia; order Rodentia; family Caviidae; genus Cavia; species Cavia porcellus. The sequence continues at coordinate 5,473,874 of NW_026947493.1, forward strand.
GAAATAAGCCATAGCACAGATTGTAAAACCCAAACAAAGTTGCTCCCAGTTGAAAGGCGGGGAGCCACTTTAAGTGTGAATGTCTCTTCTGCAATGAGTTCAAGGCCTGAAAAGAACAGAACATTTTCCCACTCATTTAATGCTGGGAAACTCCTAATGCCTGACCACAAGAGTTAGGTTGTCATTTTGAATGCCTTTTTTTTTTTTTTTTTTTTTTTTGTCTTTTTCCTTTTTATCAGTACCAGGGATTAAACTCACAACTACCTGCTTGCAAGGCAGGCGCTTATGCCGCTGAGCTAAATCCCCAGCTCCTTGAATGCTTTTGTATTCAAACTGAAATACCAAGTTTTCCTGTCTTGAGATTGCAGCTTTGGACTGGAAATGAACTTTATTGTCAGGTCTTGGCTCTCATGTCTATGAACTGAGGTGGAACAGAACCACCGTTTCTCCTGATTCTGCAGCTGACTTCAAGATTTGAGATGCTTAGTCTCCATAAACCTATGAGCCAGTTCCTTATACAAATCTCTCTCTCTTTCTCAAGTCTCTGGATAATCCTAAGTAATAGGAACTACAAATATTTTTATTCATGTGCAAAGTGTACTTAAATTCACTTTCTCCCTCTCTAGACCAAATGCTGGGGTAAAATGAGAAAAAATAATACTTTCTAAAGCTATTATTAAATCAAATGGATAATACATATTTTTAATTTAAGATATGTAGCAACTTGTCAGAAATAGGTAAGATGTATATTCTTATATTAGCACTTGAAACATATATATATGTATATGTATATATATATATATATATATATATATATATATACACACTAAGTTAAAAATTGGGAGTGTGATTATTTAAACAGCTATTAGAAGTCTGAAATTTGCCATAACTCTGTGATACATTGTTCTCAGAGGGAATTCAACAGTACACGAGTTATTATTGGAAAGCTAAAGGACAAGTAAGATATATTACTCTCAGTAGTTAAAATTTATGACAAAAAAATTCTTGACAGGTGAAGATAAACAACCATATATTATATGTCAAATCAGTCAAGAAAATAGTACAGAAGGGTTTTGCAGCTATATACACTGACAGAATGGTTTAGCATATCAATTAATCAGGTTACATTTGACACTGTCCACACTAAAATATTGTATAGTTTGACATTGAGGGAACATAATTAATCTTAAAAAGAATATAGATTTTATTTTAATTGTATCTTTAAAACACTCTTCTATTTTGATTTTGCCCAAGCATTATATTCAGAGTATTTAAAATTTAGAAGCTAATAAGTCATGGGGCAAAAAGTGAAAAATGTCCTTCCTAATCATCTGAGAGACTAAGGGAAGAGAGAGAGGACTGTGATGTGTTCCAGAGGAAGGGAAGGCAGCCCTGTGAGGGCCCCACATACTGCTTGCCTGGGTGGATGGCAGCCATGTCTCCTGCAGCACAGAAAGCTTGCTGGCTTTCACCAGGCACCTGGCCAGCGCCTCCGCCCTTCATTCTCTTCAGTGGTGGCTACACTGCACTGTGGGGAAGATAGCTAACATTAGTACCTCAGAGTTCTGATGTGCCACTCTGCATTCAGTGTTTAGGTATGGGAATTACTTTACGACAAAAATGACTCAGCTTTTCTACAAAGTGGGGGTTTACATCCCCAAATATCACAGTAGCTAACGAAGCCAAAATTCTATCTTATTAATTTTAGGGTTAGGCAATGTATTGTTTTGTAACATATTATTTTTAAACTTAATTTGTCCTATTTATCACTTTTGTGTTGTTTTATCATGTTTACATTAGCAAAGCCACTTCTTATTACAGTATGGCAATTTTTATTTCATAACATTACACATATTTGTGTAGAAACACAACATAGATATGCTTCACAAATTTTATATTTTGTCCCAACATCATACAAACTTATGTCTTACATTATCAATAGTCTTAATGTTTCTCCTCATAATGGTTTGAAGCAATTAAATGTTAAATGTCTTGCAAACATTCCATCAAATATTGCACAATTCATAAAATCAACTTTCTTACTAAAGAATAACATTGTTCTTTGCAACAAGTCCCTGAAGATCTTTATGTATGTAGATTTATGCATATTTAATATATTTTTAACTTTTGTTGAAAAATTTTTAAAAATAGATTTCCAAAAGAAATTATCTGGGGTATACAAATACATTCAATATTTTTCTTTGAACCAGATTGTTGCCATTAAAAGATTGTAGCAATGAATATTGTCATCCATTGATCAATTCATCCTTCCATTAATATACATCCAAAATGTGGGTTAATTTTTAATAAAATCAAATTTGTAAACTGTCACTGCTTTGATTTTTGTTAATCTGACAGATATAGAATGATACTTTATTAGCAGAAACAACTTTAATTGACTTGACAATTGAAAAAAGTACATAATTTACTAAAATTATTTTGCATGAAATTTTGTATATCAGTGTTTTCCTATTTTAATTTAAAAAGAAATGCATAACATAATGTATCACTCAAGGTTTACTAGAGAAACAGGTTTAACAAAGATATACAAATGTATAAGAAATTACAAGATTAGTTTACAACAATTAGCCACTAAGCTGGATGAGGAAGAGTGCAGAGTTTGTCTGCACACTGGAGATTGGAGAGTCCAGCCCAAAGGCTGGAGCTTACTGCAGTGTCCCACGCAGGTCTACACCAGGAGGTGTGACGGAACAGTGAAGACTCTGTGGTGGAAAGCGGAAGAGTCTATGATGAAGGCTCAGGAGTCGCAAGCAGAAGCCAAATAGTCAGTGCCAGAAGCCAGGAGATGACATCCAAGCTGAAGGCAAAGACCAAAGTTCCTCCGAAGAACCAGCAGTCAGTCTCTCACCAATGCAGGCTGCTCCCCTCCAGTGGTGTAGCACTCACACCATCTGCATGCCCTCCTCTCCAACAGGCTGAGAATGTTACAAACTAGGGGCCCTAATCCTTACTGAATCATTTACTTAAACGTCTCACCTTCTCAAACTGACCCAATGAGCAATATCCTAGAATGGCAGCTGCTTGTCCTCTGCACCCCAGGATGTAGAGCTGCTGAGTCACTTAGTTAAGTGTCTAGACTTCCCCACTTGACACAATGCATAGTATATTCATATTTGCCATTATATATTTCACTGTGCTTTTAATAAATATTATCCAAATTGCTTAATTTTATCTCTGATATTTTCTCATATTCCATACTTTTTTATACTTATATTGATAATGTTTAATATTTTCTTTAAGACCTGATAACTTACATACTCATATTTTTTCTACAGAATATATATTCTAGCTTTAGTTTATCCAAAGATATTGTTCAACATTAAATTCTATATTCTTAATCATTTTATCCATGTAATATACTGGCAATAAGCACAGTAATATTAAGAGCAACTTATAGTCAAAAAATTTGAACATTTGAATGGGAGCACATTTTACTAAAGCCAGCAAAATACACATAGAAAGTGGTGTACAGCCTGTAGCAGGGTGCATTTCTGGTACTTATTTCTAGGCTACTTATTTATGTATTTTGCAGAACTTGGGATTGAACCTATGACCTTGTACTTAACCATCTGATCCACTCTTTTAAATTAGTTTATTTAATTTGGAGACAATTTCTCATAAAACTGCTAAGTTTCCTGGGCAGAGCTTGCCCCTGATTTTTTTGCTTCAGTCTCCCAGAGGGCTTAAATTATAGGTATAAGCCATGAAGCTCAGCCTTTTTCTTTTTTAATTTTAACACAAATTTTCAAACTTAAAACCTCTCGTTCCACAGCCTTTGAGTAGCTGGGATTACTACAGGTGTATTCCATTACATATAGGGCTGTACGAACATTTAACTGAAATTGTAGAAGTTTAAAAACCACTCTAGTTCTCATTTTTCAACTGTCTAGAGTATTAATTTTAAGAACAGACTGAAGGATCAAAAAAATGCTGAAATTAAGGTTGCAATACAAAACTGACATATTTGTTTCTTTCTACATTTATTCTGCCCCAAGAATCTACCAGCACAATTGGGAGATTTCAACAACACTAACCCGGAGATTGGGAAGGAAATCCCCTGCAACTCGGGTGTTAACTGTGTGTGAGGTTTCGTATCAACTTGTTTCAGTCCTCACTCACAAAATTATGACAGCCTTGGTTAAAGAAAGCACAAGGAAAATTTGAATTATTCCTTGTCTTCTACCAGTTCACAGAACCTAAATTCAGGATAAACACTGGCAACCGCCTCTTTACTTTCTGATGGGGTTCAGGTCAACAGTGCAGGAGAAAACTCCTTCAAATTCAAAAACACTGTCAGGTCTTTTGCAGAGGACCCACAGAGAGGGCGCGAGGATAATCCTTTTGAAGTGGCCAGCAAGGTTGACTGTGTGTCAAAAAAAAGTGAAATGTTAACTATTTCTGGACAAAATCTGTCCTACGCCATGCTGCAGGCCTATAATCTAGCTACTTAGGAGGCTGAGGTAGCAGGACGTGAAGATCCACTCAGGCAATATGGTGACAGTCCATCATAAAAATGACAGTGTTCTTTAGAACACAGGTGGAAATGAGAAGTGCAAAATGTGCCACTAGATTAAAAGGAGCAACATAAAGGACGCACAATGTTTTATTGTTGTAAATGTAATTGCAAAGACTGGTAGGCTTTGATCTTTCCACAGTGACCATGGGAGAAATGGAAACTATTGATACTCTGCTTCTGATTTTACAGAGAAAATATTGTAAGCCTTCAAACATTTTAGCCCTTTGAGTTAACAATTTCTACATTGTCAATAGGCAAATACTCAAATAAGTCTGACTTTTTTTAAAGTTTGTATAAAGAAGTTTTGAAAACCTGAGAGATTTTTAAGCCACAATTCCTCTTCATTTAAAGTATATTATCACCTTTCCTCTGTGCACCCAGCATTGGCTGAGGGCTGAGAGAACCAAGAGATCTGCCTCTGCCTGCTGAGCGCCACCACCGGAAGGCCCCTTCCGGTGCAAGTCGAGGGAGACAGACAGATCCACCTCTGCCAGCTGTGTGCCACAACCAAAAGGCCACATCCTGCAGGTGGCCAGTGTGGGCAGAAAGAACCAGCAGATCAGCTTTCACCTTCAGGGAGCTGCCACCAGAAGGCCCCTTCCTGCAGGCAGCCAGCAGGAGCACAGACACACAGCCAAGAAAACCCTGTGTATCTGTAGGCCATTTGAGACCCTTGCTTCTCTCAGCCATCACCCACTAGAAGAATCAGAGAAACACAGTCCTATGTGTCTGCCACCATCTTGGAAGTCCCAATGTAGACATACAGACTGAGAGAAGCAGTTCCACCTACATGTAACCCTGATCATTTGCAAAGCCCCAGTGCAGCTGCACAGGTCTAGAGAAGCCTGCTCCATGCCTTGCTATCTCCCTGTAAATCTGGAATTAGAAGAACCCAGGTGCCTGTCTCATCCCCCTACACTGCATAGGGGCAGCCAACATGGGAAGTGGTTGGGGCCCCACAACCAGCTTGTTGGGAGGAATCCAGGAGAATGTCAAGACGAAGGAACAAAAGGCAAACTGAGATCTCCAGCCCACACAGAACAAGTCTGGGAGATACAGTCATGGAAGAAAACGGAAGTAAATCTCTGAGAGGATAGCAACAGAAGTAAGGAAACAACTCCATGAGACTGTAAAAGCAGTCAAATCAGAAATAATGTCTCAGGTAAAAGAAGAAATCACAAACATACTGAAAGAACTGTTCAGCAGGTCCATAAAAGAAAGAGACAATAAAGAAGAGCATAGGAAAATGATGGAATGAATGTAGAAAGGCATTACAATGCATGAAACAGATTCAAAGAGAGATGCAAGAAATTAAAAATTCAATCAAAAGATGGCAAAATCACTTAAAACAGACTGATGATAGATTTCCAAATCTTGAAAAAAGGATTGCAGCTAATGATTGAGAAAGAAAAGATCTCTTAAAAATTAACATGGAATCAGGAAATAACAACCCAATGGCTGCAAGATGATGCAAGGAAGCATTAAGAGTAATAGGTGTAGGTGAAGAAGCGGGGGTCAACACAAATGAAGTAAAAAGGGTATTCACACAAGTAATAAAAGAAAATTTTCCATACATGGGAAATGGATCTGGCATGCAAATAAGTGAGGCATATAGGACTCCAACTAGCTATAACTAAAGTAAATCTACACCCAGACATATAATAATCAAGATCCCAGAAATTCAGCACAAGCTGTTAGAGAAAAGAGACAGATCACCTATAAAGGAAAAACCAGTCAGAATCACAGCAGACTTATCAACACAAACAATCAAGTCAAGAAGAGTTTGGAGTGAAGTGTTTCAAGCCCTGAAAGAAAACAACTTTCAACCCAGATTGGTCTAACCTGCAAAACTATATTTCAAAATTGATGGCAAAAGAAGATATTTCCATGATAAAGAACAACTGAAGCAATGCATGTCTACCAGACGAACACTACAAAGAGTACTAAAGGATATTCTAGAGAGGGATAAATCTGACCATGTTTCCAGAAACAACAACAGAGGAGGATCAACAACAAAACAGGCAATTGAATAAAGGGGAAAAGTGGAGGGCCAACAACAGGAGGATAGCAGGGCAGAGACAAACCAATGTATGCTGGATGTAACCATTAATGTAGATGACTTCAGGTCAGCAATAAAAAGAAATACAGGGAGAGAGGATCAAGAAATAAGATCCACCAATTCACAGTACACAAGAAACACATTTAACTGTAAAGGAAATTCATGAATTTGAAAATCCAAGGGGAGAAAACGATTGTTTCATGTGACAGGAGACCCAAAAAATACATAAAAGAAAATAAAAGCAAGAGTAAGTTGCCCATCAACTGCAAAATGGATAAGAAAGATATGGTATTTTTATGCTGTGGAAAGCTACCCAGCTATAAAGTAGAATAATCTCAAGGTTCCTGTAGGTAGATGGACACAACTGGAGATCAGGTTCATGGCTGAAAAAAGTTTGAATTCATACATGTGAACCCTAGCATAAGAAACAGAAGGAGTTAATGGGGTCCAAAAGCAAAACAGTTGATATAAGACCAAAGGGAAGGAAACACCAGGAGGGAAAGATAGACATTACTGTTAATTTCTGATTGTCTTATCTTGAACTCTTGCGCTGTTTACACAGTTTTATTAGATTTGGCTTTATTCTGTCTTGTTTTGTTAGATTCTATGCTGTCAGATGGTAGGGAGAGCTATTTTGAATATAACAGGATATATTATGATAATCATAGTTTCCTATTATATTGCTTTGAAATCTTATAATGCTTTCATTCATTTGATTGGTTTTATTCTGTTTTGTTTGATTCTATTATGTGTAATGGTATGACTAGATATTTTGAAGAAAACAAGGCATTATGGTAGCCATTGCTGATTTACTATCATTTTGCTTTGAAGTCCTACCATGCTTTTGTTCTTCTATTTTGATTAGTTCTATCTTTTATGATTTACTTGATTTTATTATATGTGATGGTATAGACAAATTTTTGAGGAAAATGAGAAATTATAGTAGCCACTGTTAATTTCTTGTTATTTGGTTTTGAAGCCCTGTAATGCTTTCATTCTTTTGAATGGTTATACTATATTGTTATGTTTGATATTAATGAGTGTGAAGGTATGCTCAATTATTTCAAAGAAAAGAGACATGGTAGCTACTGCTGATTCTAGTTGTCTGGTTGTGAAGTACTGTTGCTTGGATTATTCTGTTCTGATTTGCCTTGTTTTGTTCTCTTTTGTTTTATTCTGTTTAAAGTAAAAAATTAAAAAAAGAAAAAGATAATAAAGTATGCTATCATGAAGACATACATTTAACAGAGAGCAGAAAAAACAGTTTGAATATTCATGCATGCAAAAGTGTGCTGGTCAGGTAATACACCACTGGAACTAAAAAACTGATGCACACAATTTAAAGAAGAGGTTTAATTGGTTCTTATTTGTTGGAGACACAGTACATGGTCAACTGGGTTCAAGGCAGGGACATCATGGCAGAACATTCATGCTTAGTTTTTGACAATCAAGAAGCAGAGCATAGGAACAGACCCAGAAAGGAAGAGGGAAGGGACATTTATAGTAAGTACCCCAGGTCATGCCTCTATGACCCACCAGACACACCCAGAAGTGTGCTGGCTCCCAAATCAATCACACTGACAATTAAGCTTAATCACTGCAGTATATTTTACATAAAATAATGAAATGATTATTTTTGAAAGGTTCTCATTTTAACAATTTAAGCAATAATTTAAATAAGTTTCATAACGCAAAAATAGTACTTCTTTCGGTAAACATTTGGAAGAGAATATGTATCCTTCATGTATTTCTTAGAATAATTTTATTATTTATAAATTCTTAAATTTTTAAGGTCAGGGCCAGGCATTTCATTATTTCGCATTATAAGGAAAGATGTTTCTATGCAGTTCAGTTTTACTGAAAAAATAGAAAAACAGCTAAATAGAATTTTACAGATTTTTTTTTACTTAATAAAGACCCTGTAGAATTTTCTTTCATAAGATTCAATTAAAATATTCAAAGATTTGGTAAACAAAGTGCTTTAAAAAAAGGAGAGTGCTGTATAAACTGTATTAACAGTATTTTACAACAAAGCTGAAAGAGGCATTGTTGTATAACAAACATGCTTTCAAAGAGGAACAACTGAAGGTCAGAAAGAGTTATTGAAAATGTAAAATATGATTACTGAATTAAGTACTTCAATACTATAGTAAGCAGTGAACTGGATATGACAAAAAGCCAGATTTCTAAATTAAAGGACAACAAGAATTATCCCAGGGAATAATTCTTTTTAAAACACTGAAAAGATTTACTAGATATGGATATACATATGGCGAGCAAACTGAAACTACTCAAACTTTACAGAGTCACACTCTCAAAAAGAAAAGAAAAAGCAGAGAGAAATTACCAAAGAAATACTGATATATATTTGAAAGCAGAGAAAACCCAGCTTTAGATTTCCGGTAGGTAATTGCTTAGTTTTCTACTGTTAGTAACACCTGCATTACAACTTGACTGCATAAAATCCAAGACATTTTATGATCCGAGTTTTGTGGGAATTCAAGTGGTATCAGTTTACCTTTGCCTGTGATGCTGGGTCCTCAGCAATGGCAACCTGCATAGAGGCCATTTTGCAGGCTTCCCTGGGACCATATTCCTGAGGCCTTCACTCTGGATATTTCAGGCTCCCGCTTATTGCTAGGACTATTACCTGCAAGCTAACTTCTTTCTCAGTCCTCTTGGGCAGGGGCAGATGAAAATGGTGGGTTGGGGGTGGGTGGAGGAGGATGTCCAGCATCTGTCTGTACTGCATCTACATTGCACCATCTTTCTGTTGTTAGGTACCTAACAGCATCGTGGTCTGTTGGGAGTTAGCCTCTCACATGGCAGCTTTATCTCCAGCTCCATGTACTGTATCTTATACAAGGCTTGGCTGGACCAAAGGAGTTTCTTAGACCCTACCTTGGAATCTCCTTTATCACTTTTGCATATTCTAAGAACCTGAATTCTCTCATAGCAGTACAATCCATTTTTTTAAGATAAAAGACTAAACTTAAAAGATGAAATGATAATTTTATAAGTGTTGATAGAGAAACAAGAAATTAAACATTCAAGTAAAAGAAAGTCTTTCAGGTTTATTCTCTACAATACGATGGAACATAATTAAGCATGAACTGAATTTTGAATAAATAGTAGTAGAAGCTAATTTTTTGTACATAACCTATTTTTTCAAATGTAAAATCAAGACAGTGACTTTTTTTAATATTTAAAGAATTATGAAAACCTTTACTGTCCCCTAGTCAGTTTGGGCTGCTGTAACAAAAATGCTAAAGACTAGGTGGCTTAAACAGAAAATCTGTCAGCTGGTGTCTGGTGAGGGTGTATTTCATGCTTGCAAAAGATGGCTCAGCATTCTCACACGATGGATAGTATTGTACAGAGGACGAGAACTCTTAACCATGAATATAGGTGTGCTTAAAAGGGTCCTGCACTATGATCTAATTATGTTCTAAAAATTCTACCTTTTCACACCTTTGGGGCTGGGGGGTCAATGTTAAATTTAACTATTAAGGTGGGTGTGACAAATAACATCAGTATCAAGAAGGCAGAGTTTTAAAATTCATGTCAAAAATTAGAGTAATAACGGTATGAACTGAAAGAGTTTTGGGCCAGACAGGACACTGTAGCCGGTAAAGTCAAGGAGCTCCTATCTCTCCCACCCCTAGGAATTTATCTATGGTGCCAAACAAAGACCAACGGGCTACCTGTGCATCCCTAATGCCCCCTTAGGTTCCACTCCAGGCCAAGGCTACTTATGTGCCTCACTCCATGTGTTTCACAGAGAGATCGCCAACCCCGCAGGGAGATACCATGCCCCAGGGGATCAGGGGTGTCTCTCCCCACATTCTCAAAATAAAGGTTATTTATATTTCATATTTCTTATCTTTTCAGCCACCACTGGTTCCCCACAGTTCTATCATATGGTTCCCTGACCGGAACGGCAGGTGAGAGACTCCTGGGGCTTTCCAGTTTGAGTTCCCTGCTGTTCAGGACCAGGACCGGACTGCATCGTGCATTAATTCCTCACTTCTACACTCAGGAGCTGTAAACTTGTCGCTGCTGGTTTGCAAACAACACCGACCCAATTTACCACAGGTGAGCAGCCCTCTGGTGATTGCCACTGGGCCAGGCTCCAGGCCCCAGGCCCCAGGCGAGTTTTCTCCCCCTTTCTGTGGGTTTGCATAAAGCTCTCACATCCTTAGATAGCCCAAGGCAGGGTCTTTCTGGGCAACCTGTGTCCACACTTGGAGACTCTCACGTCCTTTGGGTTTGGATAGCCCAAGGGAGAGTTTTCCTGGGCCAGCCCATACTGGGAGACTCTCACGTCCTTCAGAGCTTTTTAGGTTCTCACGGGCAGAGTTGTTACTGAACCTGCGTGAAATCCACTCGTATATATTGGTGATGGCCAATTCTTACAAAGTTTTGGAACCATGTAATATACCAATCAGTCTATAAGTAAAAAGTGACTACTTGCACTTAGTAGACCTCGGTCTGTTGCCTCATCTGGGTCTAACTCCGTGGGCTTAGACCCAACACCAGATTTTACCTTGGGGACCACTTCCTGTCCCCCCCAAAAAACCCTACCTATCTATGGCTTATCACACTGATGACAAGTTTACAAAACTCTATCTTTAAGCCATTGTTTTGGGAATGTGTCCTTTCCGCCAGTATCCTCATCCCTTTTGTTTCCTCCCTGCCTCCTCCCCCCCCCAACACTGTGTACGCTGACCCATTCCCCGCCGAGATGGGAAATGAGCCCAGTGTTGAGAGATATGTGTGGCTACTTTGGGCTCTCGAGTGCTCCAGCCCAAACAGTGTTGAAAGACATGCATGGGCTACTTTGAGCTCTCATGCATGCTCCAGCCCAGACAGTATTGAGAGATACTGCCGCTTTTAGGCTCTCACACTGTGCCCCAACTCGGCACGATATCTCAGCTCTCATGCCATGCTCCAGGTCCACACATGGTTTGGCTCTAACAATGTGCCCTAATCCAAATGCCCCTCAAGCAGTTCGGGCTCCACATGGTGGCTCAGCTCTGCATCAGTCCGGCTGCCCGCTGCACGCCCCACAAGCAGTTCCAGCTTCGCGTGGTGCCCGGTGGACAGGGTCCCAGCATATAAGGTGCCAGCTTCACGCTGTGTCCCAATTCTGCCTCCCAGCGCCGCCGCCGCTGCTGCCCTGCCGCCACACCACTGCGCCCGCTCCCCCATGTGCCATCCCAGCCCTATCCCACCCCCCATGCACCATTGTCACTGCCGCCTTGCACATTTCCCAAGGCAGTCCCAGCCTGCCCCATGTACTACATCCCGATGCTCACCCTGCCTTTACTCTGCATGCGCCACCCCCACCCTGGTGCCCCGCCTGCCCTAAGCACCCTGCCCACTCTGCATGTTCCACCTATGTGCTGCATGCCAGAGAGGTCCCAGCTCCTGCCCCCAAGCATGGGTACAGCTCTCTCTGCAGGTGCACTCTGTCTGCCGGCACAGACAGGCGCAACAGATAACTCATATTGCTGATCTGATGCTGTTCGTGTTTTCAGATATAAAGTTCAGATTGTTTCTGCTGCCTTTTTTTGTGTGTTCCAGCCATGACAAATGTTTTCTTTTAGATCCAGATATATGCTTAGAGATGTTTAACAACTAAAATTAAAAATAATTATACATTTCTTTTGCTGGGAACCACTAGCTCTGCTCCAAGATAATGGTTTTGTTGAAAGTTTTAATGTTGTCTGAAAAGCGAGAGGAAAGGTAATTGACTGGTAATAAGTAAAACAAAGAGGGACAAAGAAAGTGGTTTTGTCTTCAAGTAAAAATGTCTGGCTGTGCCAGAATGTGAAAGAAGTTAGGAACAGCTCAACTTGAGGGTGTATAGTAAGTTGTAGAAAGCTCAAGAGGATGTGAATTTTATTTGTCTTGGTTTATAGTACTGCAAATAACAGGTTTGAAAAGAAGTAAATGTGTTCAGAATTTGACAGTATTAGATCAGTTTTGGTAGATTTGTTCATAAGATTGGTGAACATTTACTGCAAAATGTTTCCATTAAAATGAGATTATACTCCAAAAGGGAGAGGGCAAACTAAAGCCTTTTTTGTTAAGTATGTAATTTCAGTAAAACGATGGCCTGCCATGTGGCACCCTGGAAAAAAAGCGATGTGCCATCCAGATGAAGCCTGCTCTCTGATCTGAAATGCCAAAATCATGTTTACATCACAGGCCTCTGAAAGAGGGTAGCAGGGCCAGCACTGCAGCAGAAGCCAAACTTAAACCCTTTCCCAGCCTATCTGCATTGATAAACTCATAAATACCCTGTTGATTATATTTAACTCCTGCATACTTATGTAATTCTACAGATACCTTCGACTGTAGTCCAGATCCCACAACAAAAAGGCAAAACTTGACCTTCAAACCTCATAGAGACCTTCATATGGTTTTTCAAGTTTTCAACAACAGAGATAACAGTAACACTTGGAGTTCTGAGACAGGTAAACTGACACAAGGTGGAGCTACCTGGCCCCCTCAACAAGGACCATGCTCAAATGCAGCAGAAGACATTGGGCAAGAGAGTGCCCCATCCTGGTGTTCCTTTGAGACCTTACCCCAGGGCTACTGGACTGTCCTAGCCATCAGAGAGTGAGTAATTTCTAGCCCTCACAGGAAATGTCAACGCTGCCAGATTCATCACTGAAACTTGCTGCCAAAGAATGACGGGGCTCAGGGCCAAAGACAGCCCCCTGAAAGGTGTCTGTCTCAGAGTCCAAGTCCCACTAAAAGTCTCAGATAAGACACCCTCTATATTTGTGGACATAGAGGCCATATGTACAGAGTTCTTCCTGAGTTTTCAGGCCAATATATTAAATCCTCAGCCTCTAGGAGGTATTAAAGGTCAACCTATGCCATTTATAAACAGAGCCTATTTTGTACAGGTCCCAGTCCTAAATCTTAAAATGCCTTTTATTCTCTTGTGTTTATACAGGGTGACCCAGACACTGAGGTCTCAACAGCTTACACCTGTTATCACTAGTAAACCTCTCCTCAGTGATATAAGACCACCTCCTTTCTTTCTTATTCACCAATTTCTCAGGCAGCCCTGGTCAAGACTGGCAGATACATTTTGTCTTCTCACTTTGTTTATACTTTTTTCAGGATACATAAAAGCCTTTCACATAACCAGGGAGACTGCTAATATACTTGCTAAAGTTCTGTTATAGCAAATCATTCCAAGGACTACAACCAGGTTACAGTGACAGGTACCTGATATTCTTGAGAACCTCAACAGTAATCAGAGTTGCTAGACTGCCATTCTGGTTTCGTATCACTCAGGCCCTAGATCTAACCATCCTGTTGCCTACTCATCTCTGCCTTAGCAAGGCCTCATAGCCACGACCTCAGGCTGTCATGTTTTGTTATCCAATTTGGTTTCTAATTTCTTATTCTTTTTACAGTAGGACTCTTAACAGTATTTCCTAAAGACTCCAACGTCATGCATACCAGAGACAAGCCTTACCTACCTACCCTTTTAACTTTTACCCTTTCAGATGAGGGAGTAATCACCTCTCATAACTTCACTCCTCCTAACCCCACATTTATTTTTCAGAATTCTGCCTTACCATGCAAATGTTTCTACCTCAACATGGTCCTGTTGAGGTGTAATGATGTGTCTAAATCAAAGGCACCTTTCCTTTTACCTCCCCTGGGTCCTTAAATATGACAGTGCCATGTCTCCTCATAATATTTTGTCTCTTTGTTTTTCCAGTCTAACATACATGCATTCACCAGTGAAGTTGTCCTGGCTAAAACACCTGGCACCAGCTTCTACCTGGGCATCAACCATCATCCCATCGACTCCCCTAGACCCCAGTACAGCACCCTCTTCCAGCAGAAAGAAGTTAAAGAGAGAAATCTTCACCCTTTTTCATAATAATAATCATAAGACAGGATATGAAAGAGTTTTGGCCCAGACAGGACACTGTAGTCGGTAAAGCCAAGGAGCTCCTTTATCCCCCACCCCTAAGAATTTACCTATGGCACTAAACAAAGACCAATGGGCTACCTGTGCATCCCTAATGCCCCCTTAGGTTCCACCCCAAGCCGAGGGTACTTATGTGCCTCACTCCATGTGTTCCACAGAGAGATTGCCGACCCAGGGGGGAGATGTTGCACCCCAGGGAATTGGGGGTGTCTCTCCCCGCATTCTCAAAATAAAGGTCATTTATATTTCATACTTCTTATCTTTTCAGCTGCCACTGATCCCCCACAGTTCTATCATGAACTATTTAAGTTGTTTCAATATAGTTTGGTAAGTGATGAAAAAGGACATTAAAAGATAATTACAAAATTAATGAGACTTCATGGCTCATTTCATAGTACTTGTTTACCGTACATGTACTTGATGCAGCATTTTAAACCTTTTTATGTCCCTTCACCTATCTTTGCTCCCTTACCTTTCACAAAAGATCTACCTCACTGATTTCTTTTATCAATCTATTTTGCTTATCATTCTTGTAGGGGTAACTCAAATGCATCTGAGAAATCCTCTATATTACTCTGGTTTTAATTTCAGCAATTCAATAAAATGACATTCGCAGATTAACATTGTGAAGGTTTAAGAAGCTATCACAGATAAATAAGTCAATAATTAGGGATCTAAACTCAAAGTTACCCCAATTATGACCACTAGTTGTGCAGGGATAAAACTCAACAGAAATATTGCAGCTGCATATTCTGTCTCTGTCTCTCTACCTGTGGCCTGCCACTGGATGGAAAACCTGTGCTGACACCCACAAAGATGGTATATAACAGAGACGTTGACCCACAAGTCGAATGTTGGCAAACTGGGAGCTCATAGGAGCCAGTGGACAGATACTTCTGTCTTCAGACTCTCAGAAAGGCAATTCAAGCAGGTGGTTCCTGGAAGGAATGATTGCTCAAAGTATTGGACGACCTTCACACAAAACCCATTTCTTTTCATGTTACAAACACTCCAGTGACCTAGTCCTTGCCTTTCAGTGTTTCTATGCACTTCAGTGTCTTCTGAAATTTGCTATTTAAGAGGAATTTTATATTTTTGCAATGTTTAGAACATTTTATGAAAAAAATGATTGTTGGATTGCAGCCTAATGGACATAGTGAGTATTTGCAAAAATACTTTTATAATCTTATGAGCTACACACATGTAACAACACATAAAGATCTTAAAAAGTTTACAAGCTGAAATTACAGAGACTTTTGCAGGTGGACCTGACAACTCACTGCTGAACATTAATGTAGTATATAGAATATTTGACCAAATGATCTATCCCATGCACCAAACACAAAAAATAACAGAAAAAAAAATGTACCAGTGACATACTATGGCAGGTGTGACCAGTGTATGACCATGGCTGTGCAGAGGGTGAGAAGGATTGCTCAGAGACAGCACTTTTGTTTTTTCCTCACCAAAAGCCCCAGAGGGATGGCTTCCTCAACACAGGAGAGCTTCAGGGAAACTGTGCGAGCTCAGACTGCTACAAATGTTTATCTGTGACTCAAGGACATGAGAACAATGATGAAAAGGACATGAGAACAATGAAGAAAAGCATTTGCAACACTTTTATAGGAGTTCTGGTCAGGGGACAGAGAAGAGTGGGATGGTTTGCTATGTGGTGCGTGGGGATCTAGTCTAAGTAATCTTATTGGGACAGAAGGACCCAATGGCTAACACAAACATCTCAGAACAAACTGCTCTCAATTCTGCTGACTTCTGTCTCACAGATTCTGCTCTAAATTCCAACTATGCATCCCAGGAGTGCTGAACTATTGTCCCTGAATTTACTTCTGTTTTCACATTCACTTCAAGCCCTTCTTTGGCCAGAGTCTCTCCCGTGGTTTATAATTAAAGCAAATTTTTAGTTAGTTACAGATAAGGATTTCAAGTAAAAGCTTCACAAATTATTATTTTTAGAAGCTTTTCTCAAAATAATTTAAAATGTTACACTTCATTCAGCTCTTTAGCTTTTAAAAAAATTTTTTTCTAATGTAGCATAAATTAAGAGACTTGGTAGTCTGAGTCTTTGACCTTGAACTTTTTCTTCATATCCTGATACAGTTCCTGTGCACAGCCATCATGGTATGGTATATTATTCTTTCAGGTAAAACCATGGTCAATGTATGTTGTACTACCTTCTCAATCTGTGTTTCTACAGTGAGGCAGATATATACATTATTAAAGTTTAAAGGATATTCGTTATAAGATACACAATTGACTTAATTAGTAAGAGGCGGTTTTCAAATCTTGTGATACACACCTATCCAACTGGACATTTTTAATATTATTCAATGCCAATAATAATATATGAATTGACATTAATTATATCTTGAGTAATAGGCACTCATCTGACATATTTGCTCCCTAACAGCATAGGATCAAACTTGTATCTAGTGAATGTTGGTTTGGTTTCCATAGTTTCAATCTGTACACTTTTGTCCATCTGTACTTCTATCTATATTATAAGCAACATTCTTACATTACCCTTTAGTCACTGTGTAAATAACACCATGCCCAATGCCTAACTGTTCCTATATTTATATATAATTCTATAGTTCATAACTATACTTGTAGTTGATAAACAGTTATAGCACGACACAAGTAAGGGACTGTGGCAATTTTTTTGTTATATCTTATTATGGCAGAATTTAATTTCAAGCTGTCTGATTCTAAAAGCTTCCCTAGTTATAATTTTATAGTTTCCATTAAATCTCACTTTGGGTTGCAAATCTATCCTGTTTGCCTCAGAATTTCATAATTCTACAATTGTGTTACAGAACTAGTCTGTTAATATTTCTGCATCAAAACTTTAAATTTAGATACAGGTTCTAATTTCTGATATAATATTTAGTAAGACATATCATATTGACCTGTCTTGTGCATAGAGAAAAATCTTAATTATATTGATTGATTTGCACTGACATTGTCAATGTTATTTGAGAGTAATCTGTTGCAGGTTTTCCTGGTACAACAAAAAAATTAGATAACTGGTTAGAAGGTTTGTTCTAGAAAATGGCAAATTGTGAGAGTATTCTGATGAAATGAGGTAGAGTAACACAATTTATGCCCAGTTTCAAATCAGCACCACCTGTGAGTGTGTTAATATGCCTCTTCTACTTTAAGCACCCATGATAATCAGCTAGTCAGCAGTCTTCAGAGCCTAAGAGATCTGAGTATCTGTAAAGAATCGAGGTCACTCAGTAATTTTAGTAAATGGACATGTATGGAGAATATACAAGAGGAAGTGAAGAGTAAAATGTGTATGTTTTTATAACACATATATTTTATGTAAATATATGTATAATTCTAAGCAAATAGTATCTTCAAAAGAAAAAATATAAAACCTTTGAGGTTTAAAATATATTAAAAATAAAATACACAAAAATTGTGGTAAGCTTTGATGACGTAAATGTACTGATTGTTTTTTAAAGTCTTATAGTCTGAAATACAGTAACTATCTTATTCTTTAGTAAGCCAGGAATATATGGTTCAATTATTAAGCTAATGACTTAAAGAATAACAGAGGCAAGTAACACCAGTAAATCAGCAGAAAATGAGAACTATAAAATAATGCCATAAAATAAAAACCACAAAGAGCAAAAAAAAAAAAAAACCACACAACACCATGAAAGTAATTAAAGATATTGTAAGATAGTAGATTTAAGTCAAATATATGAATATTAAATTACATGCAGATTGGATAAATATCCAACTGAAAGGCCAGTGTTTTGAAGTTTTTTAAATAAATACCTGTTTTTTAAAATTAAAAAAAGTTTTTTAAGAATAAAAACCTGATGTTTACAGAGGAGGGGGATACTTCAAATATAAAAACATAAAAATATGAAAAGTAAAAAGACTAAAAAGAATGTGGTATGCAAATTGAATCAGTTTGGCATTTATTATTAACAAAGTTATTTGTAAGATAAGAAAGAATTAATAAAATAAGAAATACCCATCAAGATGAAATATTCAATACACTAAGAAATATTGCCATCTTAAATTTATTTTTTAATATGCCAGCATGACCTCAAAATATTTGAAGTGAGAAATAACAGCTATAAAAAGTGGGACAGATTCACTCATATTTTAATGTTTATCATACACATGTCAGTAACTGACAAATGAAGCAATATGTCTTAATGCACACTTGAAAAATTATGAATAAAATTCACTTAATTGTCGTATATAAATCACTGTAAATAAACATGGCAAAATGCATTTTTCATATACACATGGAACACTAGCATAAATTTATGTGAAGTCAAGAAATCCCACATCTTAAAATACTGAACTCCTACAAAGGATCTCATCATGATAGAAATCAACAATCAAAATATATAGTCATCAGATATTCAGAAATTAAGCACTATCCTTCTAAAGTATTATGGAGTAAGAAATAAATCACAGCCTCTAGTAAACATAATGTGATTTCTGGTTCTGTAGTTTTGTTTTCTTTTAAAACATATGCCAGATGTGTGAATTGAAGTAGCTTTGTAGCTTTTAGTTTTTAAACTAATTCTTGGGAGATCAATGCATGTATAATTATTTTAATTCCATTGGTATTCTTGTATGTTAATGTTTGACAATTTGTTGTCTAATACACCATTTATAGACATCTGGGTTATTTCTAGATTCTGACTATTATTAATAAGGCATGATATATCCCTATTTCTATATTAAGCAAATACCTAGAACTGTCATTTCTGGGTTATATGGTAATTATGTGTTCAATATTGAAAGAAAGTAATAAACTATTTACAAAGTGACTGTACACATTTATATTTCTGTCACAAACATATGAAATATCTAGTAGCTCTACCTCCTTGGAAACATTTCACATTTTTAGTCTCTTTAATTTTGAGCATTTTTATTTTTTCCAAAGAGAATTTTTATATCATAATCTAGTGTATGCTTTGTCAATGTATTCTGCTTTTGAATATTTAAAAATGTTTATTTGACCCTGATTTTATTTTTTACAGTTTTTTCCACATTATAATTTTTAAATAATATACAAAAAAAGTTTCATTCCTTTTTGAGAACATTTTTACTAGGCATAAGAATTTATAGAAAGATCATTTAAATTTTCATTTTTTCTTTAAAAATGACTCTCGGTTCCCTCTTGCCGGCATAGTTTTTAAATGTAAATTTCTTATTAATCTTAACTGTTTTTTTCTACATACATATTTTTTCCTCTAGCAGCATTCAAAGTGTCTCTTCATTTGGATTCTGTACATTTGACTATGATATACATAGGTATGCTTTTGGGTGCTTACAAGCTTGAAGGATCTCTCAGATTTTTTATTTGCTTTTTTTTTTCTTTCTTTCTTTGGTTTTGGAAAATTATGACTGTTTTCTATTTAGATCTTCCTTTCCTATTTTCCTTTTGTCTACTTCTATAAGGCACATATATGAGACCATCTGACATTGCCTCAATGATCTTGTATGTTTTATATTGTTTTTCACTATTAAAAAACAACTTGGTATTTTGTTTTGGATGATTTCTATTGTGTTAGCTTCAGATTTTTGATTCTTTGCTCAGTGGAGTCAAGTATGCTGAAAAATTCCATAGCTGATTTTATCACAATAGTTTTGCAGTATAATTATTTCTCATGTGCTATTTTTTTTATTTGGAATATTCATTTAACTGGGGTTTTTCCTATTTCTACCTAACTCCCATTTGTCCATGCATTTTGCCTACATTTCAAAATAGATCCTTTAATATATTAATGATAATTACTTGTATACTTCTAATAGTTCTGATAGCAGGATAATCTTTTGATTACTGATGATCTCATTGCTGTTCTTGCTGTTTTGTAAACTCATAATCACCCATTTTTCTGGTAGACCATTAGTATAAATGATTGAGCCGATCTAGGCAGTATTTGGAATTAAGGTTGGTGTATTCTTGTTATACTCTTCACTGGAAAACAGAGTTCAAAGTTCTCCAGAAATGGATCAAAGCTATGCAATGCCTCCATGTAAGGTGTTTGGTGCCAGAGGATTTTTCTGGACCATCCTAATCTTTCATCACTGTTTTTTTATTTTGTCCAGTGCAAGCCAATGGCATTTCTACTTTTTCCCAAGCTTGGCATCTAAAGGCAGCCAAGGGTTTTCTCTGTGTGGGTGCTCCTCTCTGACCTGGAAGCCAGACCTTGCTTTCCATAGTGAGAAGAGGAAGAGAGGGTGGTGTTTTGTGCGTAAGAGGCATTTTGCCCTTTTTTTGTAGTGACAATTTTTTTTCTTTGCATCAGTTCCCAACATGGTGCCTATGTGGTATGAGACTTTTACTGCTTTATTTGTAAGACTGCAGCTGCATTGTATGGCAAAAGGTTCACTATGAGGAGAAACTGATGCCTGCCTGAGGGGTAGTGCATCACCTCCTGCAGGCCTGCCTCTCAGCTCAGGCAACTCTTCTGACTTTGCTACAGGAGAGTTATTCCTAAATACCAAACTCACACAAAAATTGTCACAATGTCTTAACTCAAACGATTTACTGAATATCCCTCACTATTAAAAAATTTTGTTTCCCTTTGCTTGAGGGCAGAGAAGTTTCACAGGAATTTACAGTGCTTGGACAGCTAAGGAATGAGGAAGAACTTTGTTTCCCTTTGCTTGAGGGCAGAGAAGTTTCACAGTTGGTGGTCAGCTATTTCCTTCTTTACAAGAATTTACAGCCGTTTGCCTACTAATTTCAGGATCAACTATCTTTCACAAAAGGGGGACAAGGGTCGAGAAGAATATAGGTAACTCGAGGTCAGCTGACAATTGTCCTTCGCAAGGGGAACAAAGATTAACAGCAAACAGGTTACCAGGGTGACGGCACATACAGAACACTATAGTGCCACCTTATAGTTGCAGTATGACATTACTCAGCCCCTCGTGGCACACGAGTCTTTCCTTTGTCATTTCTCTCTTTTCCCTAACCATTTCTCTCTTCACAAAGACCTTCTTGTGGTGTCGGCTGAGAAAAAATGCCTCCTGATTCTATGGTACCTCCACATTAATTTCAGTGAAGAAAGAAACATTTCCGTGTCTGGAATTTTTCTAAACACTAACTCTTATAGTTGATATATTGTGTCAACTTAAGAAGGTCAGAAGTTTAACTAAGTGACTCAGCAGGGCCTCAGGGTCCTTACTTTGCAAGAGGAGATCAGGCAGACAGTGTGAGTTACATCCACCAGAGGGGTGTAGCCTGTACACAGTAAAAGGAAGGAAGAGAGGCATACTCCTGCCCTTTTGCTCTTTTGCTCTTGTCGCTTTTGGTATCTGCTTCAGGAGCCATATATTGCACCTGTACCACACCATCCTGCCTTAGAGCCAGCTGAGGGTAGATGAAAACCTCCACAAACTCTAAGCTAAATAAACTTTTCCTTCCTTTGTTCTGGGCATCAGGTAGTCTGACTCAGCAACAAGACAAAAGTAACCAACAGACTAATTCTCCAAGCATCTAATTTCTTAGTTGATTAATTTTTATTCTGTGCAGATTTACTTGTGTGAGCAAAATAAATTATGCACATTTTTCAATTATGTAATTTTTAACTGTTACGTCCCTTGTTTCAAATGCCAAGTTCAATTTCAAACTATTTGACTCAGGTCTTGAGTATTTTTCTTTTCTAAAAGTGTGTGTGCAAGTTTTTATTAATTTATTCAATACCAAATAATTGGAGACACTATGTTCTTAACATAGAAGATACTAAATGTCTATCCAAATCTTTTTTGACATAATTTGCTTTCAACTCTATTCATAAAATGTCTCAAGATATATTTTTCTCCAGCTACTAGTACCTTGGGAAGCATTAACATTGGAATAATTGAGAAGCACTGACTAAGCTGTTAATTTTAAATTACACATTAGTAACTGCCATTTAAATTGATAGAGCTATAATTGAGAATAATAGTAAAAAGTAGCTTCTTTATCATTCAGTATTTAGTGACCATTAAGTTACTTATCTAATACAAATTTGAGATCATAGTTGCTTATTATAAGAAAATAAAAGAATCTTATGAAGATAAATGATTTGAAATGTTTCTTTTTTTTTTACTTTTTATAGAGTAGAATTTCAACTTTTTGTATAAAATGTTTGTATTCAAATTTGGGAACTAGATGTCTTTCTTAGAACATCTTTAAGGCAATGTCACTTGTTCTGAAAATTAGAAGTAACATCATATGTGCTCGAAGTCTGAAGACGAAAGATTTTAAAATTGACCTTTTCTCACCTCTATGTCCGTTACATAGTGTCTATAGTTTTATGAAAAACTCTTGGAGGAATTAAAGTATTGTGGGGAAAGGAATACTTAACTTTCATTCACTCATTGCTCAGATATTGTCATTATTTTGCATACGATGATGTGTTTATGCTTGTATCTGTATGTGAAATGGTAACATTAAAGAGAAAGCACAAAATTAAAAGAAAAATTTAAATTAATGAAAAGCTACATTCTTATGAGAATAACAAAAAGTTTACTTTCAAAGGATAAAGCACTCATGTTCTTTGCAATTATAACCTAATGAAATATTTCTAATAATCAAATGAAAATTTTAAGCAAACAGTGAGTATCTCCATAGTATGAAACTTTTTTGTAGATCACACATTCAGAATATTCCTAAGGAAATCTTTCTGATGCAAAATAACTTAAGTCTCTGGCCACCTTTATATAATTAAAGTTGATTGTAAGTTGCTACTTCATTTTGCCCTCCGAAAAAAGATGTTTTTGGTGGAGACATCAGTAATGATTATATGACAATATCTATGATTTCAGTAGTTCAGTAGCTGTTATATGTCAACGACTGTTTAACTTATGAGTAATTAAGATTTTAATATTTATAAGACTATAATTCAATGCAAAATAAATTTCATAGTTGAGATATTTAATTTTAAATTTAAAATTAAAAATAAAATGTGTCCAAAATACAGAATCAAAATCATTTTTAGCTTGTCTTTTATTCTTCTGTACTGTATCCATATCAATGTTTATATTGTCATTTGCATGTAAATTTGTAGGATTATTGTCATAGTTTATAGAATTTCTGGAAGTACAATCTTTGCTCAGATTTCTTCTTTCAGAGCAAAGATTACTTTCTGTACAATGATGTATGAGAACAAACACACATACATTGTACTTACCCATTACCATTGTAAACACTCCAAAAACATGTTTGACTGTGATGTATATAGTTCAAGTCGATAGGGAACTGACATTTCTCTACTAAATATAAGGCCTTGTGTAGGCAATGTGGTAGAAACCCAGCTTATGACAGAGCTTCTGGTCTCATTTTTTTCCTTTTCCTTCCTTCTTTTTTTCTTCCTCCCTCTCTCCCTTTGTCCTTTGTCCTCCCTCCTCCTTAATCCTCTTCTCCTTCTCTTCCTTTTCCTCCTCCTCCTACATATTGTTCCTCTCTCTAAGTCTCTGTCTCACTCACTTCTTAAAAAGGACATAGTAATATTGATTGATTTTGTTTATGCTACAAAAGATAAACTTTTAAGCTGTTTGTTGTGAGCTCAGTCCAAGTGTGTTGGAGAAGTTGTTATTATTTTCACCTTTTAATAAAGCAAGGAAAAACTAAAAAAGAAAAAATAAATAACTCAGAAAATTCTCATACAGTAAAATTCTCATGCAGTACATTTTCATATAGTGATATTATTTTATCATTTTCCTTACCTTGTGATGAAAGAGCATATAAAGCTGAGTATACAATTAATGAGTTCCTAAAAACAAATAATAAAGTCCCAGAGTTCAAAGTCTTTCATAAACGTCTAAACAAATGTTCCAATATTCTCAAATTTTGAGAGGTTATAAATGGCCCAAACTATATGAAATACTCTGAATTGTGAGCATTTTTTTGTAAGAATGTGCCATTCTTCTTAATAAAGAAAATAAGCATTTGATTACAAAATATCAAATCTTTGATTACAAAAAGACCTTTTAAGATTAAAGAAAATCTAGCTATGAATAATAGAAATAACGAATTCATGCATTTAACATGAGTCTCTCATTTATCTCTGTTAAGTAGATAAACACTAAAAATTGTTCTCCTGTCCCAGCTGCTCAGACTCATTTGTCTAGGAGTAAGTATAATTCCTAGACTCCTTTGCATCCATACAATTAGTTTCCTCCAAGAAAAGATGTATAGAGTCATAGATTACTTCCCAGTTAAAATTAACAAGGGCATATGTACTGTTTCTCACTATCTGTTCGCCATGTATGGGCAGGAGGAGGTCATTGTCTCCTGGTTTGATTCCTGAATGATAATTTAGGACAGAAAAACACAGAAATTTCTAATAGCAGAACACTTTCTTTGTACTATTGTATGAGTGAGAAATACACAACACAAACACACATATATATGAATTAACATTTTAACATGTTTTAGTTGTGAATTATTATGAGTTCACATAATACAAGTGGCCTGTACTGCAAGCTTTATGGCTAATTTTGACTTTCAGTGTCTATTAAGTGACTTATTGTATTTTTGGCATTTAAACGTTTCTTATTTTGAGACAAGTTCCCACTCACTGTTAAACTGCCCAGGTTGTGCTCAAACTAGCAGTCTTTCTGCTCCAAATTCCTTGAATGCTAGAATCAAAGTTGTGTTTCACTTTTCCTCAATTGTATTTGTTCTTCTGTGTGAGATTATGAATAATTAAGAATTATTCTTTTTTTTTTTTTTTGTCTTTTTCGTTTTTATCGGTACCGGGGATCGAACTCACGACCGCCTGCTTGCAAGGCAGGTGCTTATGCCGCTGAGCTAAATCCCCAGCCCCTAAGAATTATTCAACATAAAAGAAGGAAAAAGTGTTGAAAAGTATCAAAAAAATTAAAAAAAGAAATTATCATAGGAAAATCAGGAATTTGTAGAGTAATTCCAGTGAGTGAGTCAGTGAGAAACACCTAAACTGATTCTAGCTGCAGTGGAAATAAAAGCTTTACCCTGATTAATGACTGTGCTATTTCTCTTAACCTGTATATCTTCACATATGCCATGTTTATAATTTTTATGAATTTAAAAGCATAATAAATCTTCTACTGAAACGAGAAACTGAAACATTCAGTATGCCCGAGCCTTGTGTCTCCTGACCCTAACGTAGCATGTGATCCTGCACACTGCATTGCCACGGGAGGTTGGAACCAGCTTGTCAGAAGCCACCTGGTTTAATGCTGTCTTCCATACCAGAGGGAAGTAAAGGCCGGGGGAGGGAGATGACTCATTCAAGGTCAAAAAATAAATCAGTGACAGAGCTTGAATAAATACTTCTGTTTCATTTTATTCAGATTATACAACTCTGAGTTTCATTGTTTGATAAATAGCTGCACTTAGATTTCCCGAAGCAATGGAGGGTTCTCAAAAATGTTATCCTTTTGGCCATTACTTTCAAATGTTATGCAAAGGTCTAAAATGATCACCACAGAAATTTATTTAAAATGCAGTTTTCCTAGTTATTTTGCCCAAATATCTGGAATCAGATGGTGAAATCCAAAGCATTCTTCCATTCAAGGACCTGAACTCTGTACAGCAGTGCATACTAAATAAGTAAGAAGATGTTGTACTGCCTTTTCTAGTCTTGGTTCAAGAAATATTAGGGCAATCAGGCTTAATACATCAGTAATAGACTGGTTAGCAATAAGCAGTACACATAAATGCATTGTTAATCTTAGCACTGAATGTTTTCATGATTTTGAGAATTTCTTATGCCATCAGCATCAGATTTCAGAGGTTATGTAGTTATAATTTTGAATCATCAATATCTCTATAACATACATAAATTTTATTGGTATTGTTATATTTATAAATTATGTAAATAATCTTGCCCTGTCCTTGGAATTTTAGCTCTGAAGGAAGTCTCTCCACTAATAAACAGTCATCCTTTGCATGAAAATAAATCTATCACTTAATTCTTCCAGTTTCAAATATTTTATAAAGTTACTCAGATTGATCATTTAAGCCTGTAAGCTTTTATCTTTTAGTGCCACACTCTATAAACACATTCTTGAAAGCAATTCAAAAGTTAAATATCAGTGTTGTTTTAATTTACATTTCTTGAATGATCAATGATATTGAACATTTCTTCATTTATTTATTTTCCATTTGTATTTCTTCATCTGAGAACTGCACATTCCTTTCAGATGCCCATTTTTGGGTTGGGTCCTTGAATTTGGGGGGGCAGATGTTTTTCAGTTCTTTATATGTTTTAGATATAAGTCCTTTGTCTAAGGGACAGCCGTCTAAAATTTTTCCCATTCTGTGGATTTTCTTTTCAGTCTGTTGGTGATTTCTTTTGAAGTACAAAAACTCTTTGAAGTATTTCACGTGTGGTTTATGTTTTGATTATGAGGTCTTCGCCTCATGTCATCAAGATTTCTACCTATCTTGTCTTCCAGTAGATTTAGTGTTTCTATTTTAATATTTAATCTTTGATCCATTTTAACTTTAGTTTAGTGTATGGTGATAGATATAGGTCTGGTTTCAGTCTTTGGCATGTGGAAAGCCAGTGTTTTCAGCACCATTTATTAAAGAGGCTATTTTTCTTCCAGTGAACATGTTTAGCTCCTTTGTCAACAATAAGGCCTCTGAGGGTATTGGCAGTTATGTCTGCATCTTTTAATGTGTCCCAATGATCTTTAGGTCTGTTTTTATTCCAGTACCATGCTGATTTTATCACTGTGTGTAGCTTTGTAGTATAATTTCAAGCCAGGGATTGTGATGCTTACTGCCTTGCCTTTGTTGCCCAAGATTGCCTTTGCCATTCTAGGTCTCTTCTATTTCCAACTGAATTTTAGTAATGTTTTATCTAGACTTGTAAGGTCTAAAAAATGTCTGCTATCAAGAAGTCAACTGATGACGAATGTTGGCAAGGCTATGGGGAAAAAGGAGCACTTTTCCACTGTTGGTGAGTATAGACTGGTATAACCACTGTGGAAATCAGTGCAGAGATTTCTCAGAAAACTAGGATTGGAAGTCTCATTCAATCCAGCTATTCTTCTTCTCGATATTTCCCCAGAAAAATTGAAAATATCATACCACAGCAATACATGTGCACCCATGTTTATAGTGTGAGAGTCGACCCCCCTGCTACAACCCCCTCCCCAGAGCGGGGAATAAAAGGGTTAACTCCCTAACTACCCAGAGCGGGGAATGAAAGGGTTAACTCCCTAACTCCCCAGAGCGGGGAATGAAAGGGTTAACTCCCTAACTCCCCAGAGCGGGGAATAAAAGAGTTGACTCCCTAACTTCCCAGAGCTATCAAAACAGAGCAGTAAAGAGTGCTTCACTCCCTAAACCTTTTCCCAGGAGATAGTCAGAGCGGGGCCAAAGGGAATGTCTCTGCTAGTCATTAGCCACTTGATGTTCTGTTCTTTGTAAAGATAGAGATAGGCAAAAGAATGTACTGTATAAACAGGACCAGGGAGCACCTGGCACTCTAAGGTCAACCCAAGACCCTCGGTCTCCATGGTTACTCAGCCCCAGACCCTCAAATCAGCATTAGCCAGGTCCTGCGCCGCTCAAAATTAACCAATGCGATTTGCTTCTGTAAACTTGCTTGCCTCCTGCGTGTACCTTTAAAAACCCTGCACAAATTCCCCTCGGGGCCCCCTCCGCACACGTTTGCCTGAGGGACCCCATGTGCATGGAAATAAACTTTCTTTTCCTCACCAAGAGCTGAGTCCTTGGGGTCTCTTTCCCTGCGGCGTTGGCCCTAACATCTTGGAGGCTCCAGCGAGATTAGCACGTCTCACGGGAGGTGACCCCAACGGCTCTACGGGTGAGTACGACTGGTCGCTTTTCATACCACCGGTGTTTACGCCCCAAGCCATACGGCTCCGATCTAGGGGCAATTTTTGTTATCTGTTTCGTACTCTGTTCCCTGGTGACTGGGGGACGCCCCACACGGTTTCCGTGGTTCACCGTCTGCGATAGGGTCTCCCTATCGATCTGGGGGATTTCGATTCCCAATCTGTGGTCCGTCTGGGCCAATCTGGAGACACCCTTTGAGGTGACTCATCTGGGGGATTTCGATTCCCAGTCTGTGGTCCGCCCGGGCCAATCTGGAGACACCCTGTAAGGTGTCTCATTTGGAGTGAAACTGATGCGTATGCATGTGAATGAAGTGGCCGGCCTGATTGTTTTGTGTGTCGTGGGTGCTGTGTTAGGTTATTTGTTGTACCGCGCTTGCGTTAACCGCCCTGTGACAATAGAACGTCATGGGACAGTCGACCTCATCCCCATTGTCCCTCACCCTCGACCATTGGTCGGAGGTGCGGAAGAGGGCTCACGATCTCTCCTTGCAGGTCAAGAAGAGTAAGTGGCAGGATTTCTGCTCGACTGAGTGGCCTGCTTTCTCTGTGGGGTGGCCACCAGAGGGGACTTTTCATCTGCCCCTCATTCTAGCAGTTAAGGACGTCATCTTCTGCCCCGGACGAAGGGGGCACCCTGATCAAGTCGCTTACATCCTGGTATGGCAGGACCTCAGGGAGGAACCCCCATTATGGGTAAAATCCTTTCTTCCCCCTTCTGACTCATCTGTACCAAAGCTTTTAGCTCTGAAAGGACCTCCCACTTCGGCTCCGGTCCTGCCCGAGTCTCAGCCTGATCTACCCTTACTCGACTATGACCAGCCTCCTCCTTCTCAGCCGACTCAACCTCCCCCGTACCCACTCTCTCCTCCAGCCTCCTCGTCCGAATCGAGTGCTGCTTCTCCGTCAGCCCCCTCTTCACCTGAGCTAAATTCCTCTTCTCCTCCGGTACCCACGTCCCCTCTATATCCCCCACTCCCTGCGATGGCTTGCCCCGAGCCCACACCTCCGGGGCCCACGGGCCCAGCCCAGAACACTCGGAGCAAGCTACGGCCTGAGGATCCAGTCATTGCCCTCCCTCTCCGTCCCTATGGGCCCATGATAGACGATGGGACAGATGGAGGGCAGATGCCCGCTTTACAGTACTGGCCTTTTTCTACCTCAGATCTCTATAACTGGAAAAACAATAACCCTCCTTTTTCTGATGATCCTTCTAAGCTAACAGGTCTAATGGATTCTGTTATGTTCTCCCACCAACCCACATGGGACGACTGTCAACAGCTCCTAGGGGTCCTGTTCACCACCGAGGAAAGAGACCGCATCCTCCTGGAAGCCCGGAAAGCTGTTCCCGGAGAGGATGGCAGACCCACCCAGAGACCAGACCGGATCGATGACTTCTTCCCCTTAAAGCGCCCCAACTGGGACCCCAACTCACCTGCTGGTAGGCAGCATCTTTCTATCTATCGCCAGACTCTAATGGCAGGTCTCCGGGCGGCCGCAAGGCGCCCCACTAATCTGGCCAAGGTAAGAGAAGTTACCCAAGCACCTACTGAGACTCCCTCAGTTTTTCTAGAACGCCTGATGGAAGCTTACCGGCGATGTACGCCTTTTAACCCTGAGGAGGAAGGCCGAAAAGGCTCGATAGCTATGGCCTTTATAGGACAATCGGCCCCTGATATAAGACGTAAGCTCCAAAGGCTAGATGGTCTCCAAGACCTGACTCTGAGGGATCTTGTTAAGGAAGCTGAAAAGGTCTACTATAAGCAGGAGACAGAGGAAGAGAAAGAGTTAGCTAGGGACAAAAGACGAAACAAGGAATTAACTAAGATGTTGGCCACAGTTATTCAGGGAAAACCTGAGCCAGGAAAGGGAAAGCCCACTCGCCCTCCATTAGACCCTGATCAATGTGCATATTGTAAGGAAAAAGGACACCTGATCAAAGACTGTGAAAAGTTAAAAAAGAAACGGGCCAAAGAAGAACGAGAAAGACAGTCCTCACAGCGATCCCAAGCCCCCATGCTCGCCCTAGATGAAGAAGACTAGGGACTTCGGGGCTCGGATCCCCTCCCCGAGCTCAGGGTAATGTTTAAAGTGGAGGGGACTCCCGTGGAATTCGAGGTCGATACGGGAGCTGTTTATTCGGCCTTACAAGCCCCCTTAGGGGCCCTTTCAACTAAGAAATCATTAGTTCAAGGGGCTAACGGGAGCAAATATCGCTCATGGACCACTGAGCGCACAGTTGACTTAGGCAAGGGAAAAGTAAAACACTCCTTTCTGGTTATTCCCGAATGTCCTGCTCCCCTCCTGGGACGGGACTTATTAACCAAACTGGGGGCAAAGATTTCCTTTGAGCCCCAAGGACCTCAAGTAACATTCCGTAACCCAAAGGTTGGGCAACCTATGGTTACGGTGTTATCTCTAAAACTGGAAGATGAATATAGGCTCTACGACCACCAGGATCCCCAGCCTATCGCCCCAGCCTGGCTAACTGATTTTAAAGAATCCTGGGCCGAGACGGCTGGACTTGGGCTGGCAAGCCAGCAACCGCCTGTAGTGGTTACTTTAAAAACCACTGCCTCCCCTATTCGGGTCAAGCAATATCCCATTAATAGAGAAGCTCACCTAGGGATTAAGGTGCACATACAGAGACTTTTAGACCAAGGGGTATTAACTCCTTGTCGGTCTGCATGGAATACTCCGTTACTCCCGGTCAAAAAGCCCGGGACGAATGACTACAGACCGGTACAGGACCTAAGGGAGGTCAATAGCAGGGTAGAAGACATTCACCCCACCGTACCCAATCCCTATAATCTCCTCAGCGGGTTAAATCCGTCAAGGACTTGGTATACTGTTCTGGATTTAAAGGATGCCTTTTTCTGTTTGCCTTTACACAAAGATAGCCAGCCCTTATTTGCATTTGAATGGACGGACCCTGAGACTGGGTCCGCCGGACAACTAACCTGGACGCGCCTCCCACAGGGCTTCAAAAACAGCCCAACCATCTTTGATGAAGCCCTACATAAGGATTTAGCCCCCTTTCGGGCTCAACACCCAAGCCTCACCCTTCTTCAATATGTAGATGACTTGCTGCTGGCTGCGGACTCTGAGGGTGACTGCACAAGCGGAACTCAGGACCTTTTACGTGAGTTGGCTATCCTGGGGTATAGGGCATCAGCAAAAAAGGCTCAAATTTGTAAGCGAGAGGTAATTTTTCTGGGCTACTCCTTAAAAGGGGGACAAAGGTGGCTCACTGAGGCCAGAAAACAGACTGTGGTCCAGATTCCCCCTCCAAAGAGTCAAAAACAATTACGAGAGTTCCTGGGCACTGCGGGGTTCTGCCGGTTATGGATCCCCAGATTCGCAACTTTGGCAGCTCCCCTATATCCGTTACTGAAGGGGGGATCTCCCTTTATCTGGAAAAAAGATCACCAGCAGGCCTTTGATGCCATCAAGCGGGCTCTCCTGTCCGCTCCGGCCCTGGCTCTTCCTAATGTGGATAAGCCCTTTACTCTCTTCATGGAAGAAAAAAAAGGAATAGCGAGAGGAGTGCTGACCCAGGCCTTTGGGCCATGGAGGCGTCCGGTGGCTTACCTCTCAAAAAGACTGGACACTGTGGCAAGCGGGTGGCCACCCTGCCTAAAGGCCATCGCAGCAGCTGCCTTGCTCATTAAAGACGCTGACAAATTGACTTTGGGACAGAAAATAACAATCATTGCCCCGCACACGCTAGAAAGCATCATCCGCCAGCCTCCAGACAGGTGGCTCTCAAATGCCAGAGTTACTCATTATCAGAGCCTCTTGCTCAACAAGGACAAGATAACTTTTGGACCCCCGGTGACTCTCAACCCGGCGACCCTGCTGCCGGAAGAAGCTTCGGAACCCGTCCTCCATACCTGCCAGGACGTCTTGGCGGAAGAGGCCAGAGTACGACCGGACTTATTGGATTGCCCCCTACCCAATGCAGAGGTGACCTACTTCACTGACGGGAGTAGCTTTTTGATTCAAGGTAAGCGGTATGCGGGGGCGGCTGTGACTGATTATTCCAATGTTATATGGACAGCCAGACTAGAGGACGGGTCCTCGGCCCAAAAGGCCGAACTGATTGCTTTGACTAAGGCTCTAGAGCTCGCTAAAGGAAAGCGAGCGAACATTTACACGGATAGCCGATATGCTTTTGCAACGGCCCACATCCACGGGGCCATATACCGTCAGCGGGGGCTTCTGACCTCCGCAGGAAAAGAAATAAAACACAAACAGGAAATCCTCCAGTTGCTCGCTGCAGTTATGTTGCCCCAGAAGGTGGCGATAATACACTGTAACAGCCACCAGAAAGGGACTGATCCCGTCACAAGGGGAAACAACCTGGCCGATCAGGCAGCAAAATCTGCAGCCATGGGAGACTCACAGATGTTGGTGACTGATGTCAAAGATTCTCCTCAAAAGGAGAAAGCTCAGATTAACCAAACCCCTAAAACACCTGATTTGACTGCTTACATACAACAGGCCCACCGGCTCACTCATTTGGGAGCTAAAAAGCTAAGCCTACTGGCCCAACGCCAAGACTTCCCAGGGGCATCCCCCACTGCCATACGTCAGGTCGCCAATCGGGTGGTGGCTAATTGTGAGGCATGTCAATTGACCAATGCCTACCCTGCCAAGCTGGCCCCCGGCAAAAGGCTACGCGGCACCAGACCTGGACAATACTGGGAAGTGGACTTTACAGAAGTTAAGCCTGCCCGATGCGGACTAAAATATCTGCTAGTTTTTGTAGACACCTTTTCTGGATGGACTGAGGCTTTTCCTACCAAAAAGGAAACCGCTGCCGTGGTAACAAAAAAATTGATGGAAGAAATATTTCCCCGGTTCGGATTGCCAAAGGTAATAGGGTCTGATAATGGACCGGCGTTTGTGGCTAAGGTAAGTCAGGGACTGGCCAACATATTGGGGATTGATTGGAAATTACATTGTGCTTATAGACCCCAAAGTTCAGGACAGGTAGAGAGAATGAATAGAACTATTAAAGAGACCCTCACTAAATTGGCTCATGAGACTGGCTTAAAAGATTGGACGATGCTCCTGCCGTATGCCCTTTTTCACGCGCGAAACACCCCGTCCACCAAACCCCCTAACCTTACTCCCTTCGAAGTCCTTTTTGGCACTCCACCCCCCATTCGAGATCTCACTCCCTTAACTGAGCATGCTGCCTTGTTGCCAACCTCCCTGTCTGACAGGCTCATCGCCCTTGACAACCTGCAGAGGGACGTGTGGACGCAGCTAGCCTCGGCCTATGCTCCCAGTGAGTTCCCCGCGCCACATCCGTACCAGGTGGGAGACTTTGTGTTCGTCCGGCGCCACCAACAAGAGACTCTACAGCCTCGCTGGAAAGGACCGTATCAGGTCCTATTGACTACTCCTACAGCGGTAAAGGTTGACGGAGTCGCCTCTTGGATCCACGCGTCACACCTAAAGCCTGCCTCGGCACCAGTGGACGGCTCCTGGGAACTCAAACGGTCTGATAACCCCCTGAAGCTAAAGTTGCGCCGAAGGACCCCCTGAGATTATTCAGAGTACTACCCTTATGTGTCCCTCTAAGATGACCCGTATGGGACCCCAGACTTTAACCCTCCGGGCTCTAATGGGATTACTTATATTAATAATCCCCACTGTAGCTAGCCCCCATCGCCCCTGGAAATGGTCGTTAATACGATGGGGGGACTCACGTGTGGGTAGCACCTGGGAAGGATCAGGAAGTCCATGGTTTGCGCCCACACCCTGTTGGTTCTTTCCAGGGCTCCAATGTCCCAAACAAAGTCATTTTTATCTTTGTCCCGCACCAACCGGGAGTAGATCATATTGTAATTCCCCAGGAGAATATTTTTGTGCTTATTGGGGCTGTGAAACCGCTGCAACAGGGTGGCAACCCGCCTTCCCCGATAAACACCTTAAAATGACATGGGGGCCGCCGGGATGCAGCCTAGATAACTACCCACCGGCTGGTCAGAGATCCTGTCAGGTTCTAAATATCACTGTCACCACTCCTGAGGACCCAGGTTGGCTGACAGGACGCACCTGGGGACTTCGAGTCTATGAGCCAGGTAAAGACAGGGGAAGCCTTATTCTCATAAAAAAGGTTCCCCTGCAGGCCCCATTTGTGCCCATAGGCCCAAACTTTACTCTAAAGCCAAAATATAATCAGCCTACTATAGATCCTGTTACTACTGTTCAAACAACCATAGTAAGTCCCTCAGCCATAACAGTTTCTCAAGCTCCGCTACTCCAGACAGATCACGTACCTGTCCCTCAATATTCACATTCTAACCTACTCAGTTTGATTAAAGGAGCATACATGGCTTTAAATCATACCCGACCTGATCTCCCCCAATCCTGTTGGCTATGTCTAAGTCCTAATCCCCCGTATTATGAGGGAACCACTCTAAATGACTCTTATACACTAACCCCCAACCCCGGCCAATGCGATTGGAATCAAGTATACCACACTCTCCCCCTTCCTGGCCTCGCTGGTCAAGGAACTTGTATAGGAGCAGTTGATAACTGGCCAACAAGCTTGCAACATCTTTGCCTCACACACACTAATTCCTTTCCCAAAGATCAGTACCTCGTCCCTCCTACTGGAGCCTTTTGGCTATGTACCAATGGGCTCACTCCTTGTGTCTCCACTAACGTCCTCCTTGCAGACAGCAGCTCCTGCATCCTTATAGACCTTATGCCACGCATTAAATATCTCCCCCCTAACACACTCCCCCTCATGGGAGGTCGATATAAACGAGAACCTGTCTCCCTGACCCTAGCAGTCCTATTGGGGATAGGTGTGGCGGGGGGGATAGGAACTGGCACAGCAGCCCTCATTACTGGGCATCAGTCTCGCTAACAGCTTCTTGCAGTAGTAAACCAAGATTTACAGGCCTTAGAAACTTCTATAACTGCGTTACAACAATCTCTCTCGTCTCTATCTGAAGTAGTGTTACAGAACAGAAGAGGCTTAGATCTTCTATTTTTAAAAGAAGGCGGTCTCTGCGCTGCACTTAGAGAAGAATGTTGTTTCTACACTGATCATACTGGGATTGTAAAAGACGCAATGGAAAAGCTGAGAGAGAGAATCAAATCTCGAGAGCCCCCTTCAAGTGAAGCCAAAATGTTTTCCTTCTGGGAATCAATCCTGCCCTATGTTCTCCCTTTACTGGGACCCCTGGCCGGATTCATTATAGTCATGGCTATAGCCCCTTGCCTCATTAACCGAGTAACCCAATTTGTGAGGGCTCAGATCTCTCAGGTAAAAGTTATGGTGCTACGCCAACAATATGACCCCTTACCTATACAGGACCTTTAGGATTAAAAGTCATTGGAAAAATAAAAGGGGGGAGTGTGAGAGTCGACCCCCCTGCTACAACCCCCTCCCCAGAGCGGGGAATGAAAGGGTTAACTCCCTAACTCCCCAGAGCGGGGAATGAAAGGGTTAACTCCCTAACTCCCCAGAGCGGGGAATAAAAGAGTTGACTCCCTAACTTCCCAGAGCTATCAAAACAGAGCAGTAAAGAGTGCTTCACTCCCTAAACCTTTTCCCAGGAGATAGTCAGAGCGGGGCCAAAGGGAATGTCTCTGCTAGTCATTAGCCACTTGATGTTCTGTTCTTTGTAAAGATAGAGATAGGCAAAAGAATGTACTGTATAAACAGGACCAGGGAGCACCTGGCACTCTAAGGTCAACCCAAGACCCTCGGTCTCCATGGTTACTCAGCCCCAGACCCTCAAATCAGCATTAGCCAGGTCCTGCGCCGCTCAAAATTAACCAATGCGATTTGCTTCTGTAAACTTGCTTGCCTCCTGCGTGTACCTTTAAAAACCCTGCACAAATTCCCCTCGGGGCCCCCTCCGCACACGTTTGCCTGAGGGACCCCATGTGCATGGAAATAAACTTTCTTTTCCTCACCAAGAGCTGAGTCCTTGGGGTCTCTTTCCCTGCGGCGTTGGCCCTAACAATAGCAGCACAATTTGCGATAGGTAAACCTTGGAAACAAATCCAAGTGCCCATTGACTACAGAATGGATAAAAACAATGTGGTATTTTTATACAATGGAATATTACTCAGCTATAAAAAGGATATCTTGAGGCTTTTATAGGTAAATGGAGGCAACCTGAGTGAAATAAATCAAATTCACCTTTATTAATATCATATTGTTTCCCTAGTGTAAAAAACGAATTAAAATAAAAACCTGAAGGAGTAAGATGATCCAAAATGTACAATAAGTATTATAATAATGTAAAACAAAGAAATTCTCAACAGGAAAGAACAACTGGGATAAGGGAAAGAAGAAAGGAAAGAAGGGAAAAGATTATATGGACGTAGGTATACATATATAACTGTATGTATATATATATGTGCAAGACAGATAACTGTACTACCAACCTGCATTAGTTCATCAAAAAGAACAGCTTGTGCTGTCATGTTTTGATTGTTTAATCATATTTTATGCCTAGATCTTGTAACCTGAAAACTGTTTCTAAGATAACAATAATAATATATTAACTAGCGTTAACTTCCTACTGCTTTGAAATTTTACATCATTTCTATCCTTTTTTCTGTTTTGCTTTTTAAAATAAAATAAAGATTAAATATCAATGCAAGGATTCATAAGTTTCTCATATAAAAATCATAATTCTTCATTAAAATTTGGATTCACAAACATATCTGAAATTGCAAATGGTATTATCTAGTTGTGATTTTGTGTTGACTATTAAGCCTTTTTAGACCTAATTTTCTAGGTCACAAAGGCAGAGATAACTTACTATGGGCATGCTATTCTAAATCATTAAAATCCAACAATTTTCATAGAACAAAGGCATAAATTTTCTGCATGGGGAGTGAAAAAATAATTTGGTTGTATTTTATATGACTTAAAAGGTGTTTTAAAATCTACTTTTTAATTTAACTTTCATCTCCAGTAAAATAATAACCCATTCTTACTTTAGATTAATAAAAATCATTTCTGTTAAACTAAGAACTAAAATATCATAATGGAGAAAAATGACTGAAAAATACTACAATTAGTATATGAGGAAATCAAATATTCTTATTGGAAATTTTCTCTTTGTTCAGGTTTACATATTCAGAAGGATAAATTTATGAATACTTGATAATAAATTGTTCAGGGAATAACATCATACATATTTTTTGGCACTGATGCTAAATTTCACAAGAAGTTTGCAGTATTTTAGACAATATTTTTACTTTATATCATTAATTTTATCTTATAATGAAGTAATTCTGTTAATTAGTGGTCAGTATTTTACATTAAAGACAATGTGGCTTTGCAATCAAATGAAGAAACTATATTTAAAATTTTGGTTTGTCTTATTTTGGGCCAAATATTAGACTTACATTACTCTCCTACAGTTCACACTGTATTTTATAACCTTAGTATTGAAACATAATGGATGTATTACATGTTGATCTAAATATATACACAAATCATATTGGTTTTTTATTATTTGTAAGAAGTTCTCTGAGAATGAGTCTTTTTCATGTTTTTATATTTTCTACAAGTTACTTTTAAAGTTTTTCCCTTTTTCTGGAAACTTAAAAATCTATTTTCTTTAAAAGTTGAAAACATGTTTGGCAACCTTTTTCAACAATAATCAGCTCCTGGTTAATTCTATTTTAAAGCATTCTTAAATATCATTATCACATCTAAAATTTTTAAATGATTCCTTAATAACATGAACTATTCAACCAGTGTGTAAATGTCCTCAACTGTTATGCATATTTTGATAACAGCTTCATTAAGATGTAATTCATGTGCAGTAAAATTCACTTTATTCAAAATGTACAATTCAGTCACTTTTACTGCATATATATGTGAAGTTCTACAACTAATTTTAAGATGTTTTTATCACGACAAACACAAATTTTGTATCTATCCCAGTCCGAGTAATTTTTTTTTTTGCCTCCTCTGTATATTTTATGGTACCCTAAAACAAATTTAATCTAATCAAGTTTCATTCTTTTCTGTGATTTTAAAAAAAAAAAACCCGCTATCTTACGGAAATAACACTCTATTTTATCCTTTCACATGTTGGTCATTTCAGTTATTTTCACCTTTTCACTGTTGGAAACAATGACACTAAGAATATTCATGTACAAGTTTTGAGTGTGCACATAGTAACTCACTTGGGATTAATCATGCACTAGACTTTCTAGGTCATGTGACACTGTATACTATTTTTGCAAACTTCCAAACTAGTTTTCATAGTGCAATGTCTGCATCATCTTACAACTCCACTTGTAACATGAAGGTACCAATTTGTGACAATCCTATTGGCACATGTTATTGTTGGTTTTTTTTTATTCCAATTAGATAAGTAGGTATAAAGTGGTTCCAATTTGTATTTTCTGAATAACTAATGTTGTTGAGTAATTTTTTCATGTGCTTTTTGGTCATTTGCATTTTTTCATTGAAGAAATATATACTTGCAAAGTTTTTTTTAAAAAACTTCTGTATGTTTAAATTACATTGTCTTTCTGTTATTCAATTTTGAAAGATTTTTTTATACATATTGGCTTTAAGTATCACATTACATATGAGAATATTATCTCTGGAGGTTTCTTCCAACTTTCTTGATGGTGTATTTTGAAGTTAAATACTTTTTCATTTTGATAACGTCCAATTTATCTTATTTTTCCTTTTGTTGCTTTTGATTTTGGTCATAAGGAATCATTGTATAATTCAGTTATAAAATTTTAAAATTTTCTTGTATAATCACCAGTTTCCCATCTTAATTCTTATTTTTAGGAACATGATACATTATCAGTAAATTTTTATGTTTACCCTGAGGTTACTTTAACCTCATTTGTTTGAGTGTGGTTAACCACCTGTTCTAGTACCACTTCTTGAAAACATTATTCATGTTCATTGTCTTAGTGCCCTGGTCAATCAGTGAAACATAAACACAAAGGTTTATTTCTATATTCTCAATTCCATTTCGTTAATCTATGCCAGCATTATGATGTTTCGATTACTGAATTTTGTAGTAACTTTTGAAACAGAAAATGTGAATCTTATAATTTTGATTTTAAAAAATCATTTTAGTTTTTCTGGTTCTCTTGTATTTCCCAGGGAAACTTGTAGACACCTTCTCAGCATTTTCCCCTACAAAAGTCTCACTTGGGATATTCACAGGGATTGACTGGAATCTACAGGCAAAATTTGGACAGAATTTTGTTACTGTGCTCTAGAAATGAACAAACAAAATTAAATTAAGGAAACAATTCCATTTATAATAGCATCAAAAAAGAACAAATTATCTTAGGATTTTTTTATTTTAAAGAGAAGAAAAATAGAAATGAAATAAAACAGAGTTTCAAATCAGGCTAATAGAGTAACAATAATTAATACATTCCATATTGTTATCATCATAGCAGTTATAGTACAAGATACAGGAATGAAATAATGTCCAGATGATATTAGTGTAAGTCTTTCTTTTCAAAAAACTAAAAAAAAAAAAAAAAAAACTAACTATAACTTGTCTTTGCTACCTTCTCTGTGTGTATTTATTTCTTGTTTTCCTTCTTTTCCCCTTTCCCCTATCTGTTTCTCTTTTTCTTTTGAACTGTTTCTTTCCAGTTCACAATATCTATTCTACCATTTCAGTCTTATTTACTCATTTGGATTTTCACATCACAATGCAGTGTTTACATATGTGGGTCTGAGTTATTTCACTTGTGAGTATGGTGTCACACACACCCATTTATCTATAAAAATCTCATATTTATCCTCTTTATGGCAAGTAGTACTCCATTATATTTTAAAAAACCATCCTTTTCATACATTTCTCAGTTGATGGACATTTGAGTTGTTTCTAAAATTTAGCTATTACAAATTGTGCTGTTATAAACATATATGCACATGTACTGCTATGGTATAATGTTTTTAATTCTTTTGGGAAGATACTCAGAGGGGAATAGCTGAGTTCAATGGACTCTCTAATTCTAGCTTTTTAAGGAATCTCCACACTGATTTCCACAATAGTGGCACCAGACTACCTTCCCAGAACAGTGGAGAAGTGTTCTTTTTCCCATACTGCCCCTCCAGCATTTGTTATTAGTTGATTTCTTAATGGTAACTATTCATTCTGGGGTGAGATGGAATCTCAGTGTTGTTTTAATTTGCATCTTTTGTATGATCAGTGATGTTGAACACTTTTTTCATATATTTATTTGTCATTTGTGTTTCTTCATCTGAGAAATGTGTATTCATTTCAGATGCCCATTTATGGACTGAGTCTTTATATTTGGGCCTTTATATCTGATTTTACTCATTCCACATTTCAAAGTTTACAAATACATGTTAAATATATCACCGCTTACGCCGCTGAGCTAAATCCCCAGCTCCCATTTTGTCAATTAGAGTCTGAAAAACTCACACGTATTTTATATTCTAGTTAAACTAGTTCTAATATCTGAA
This sequence comes from Cavia porcellus, assembly GCF_034190915.1. Classification (NCBI taxonomy): domain Eukaryota; kingdom Metazoa; phylum Chordata; class Mammalia; order Rodentia; family Caviidae; genus Cavia; species Cavia porcellus. The sequence continues at coordinate 5,514,762 of NW_026947493.1, forward strand.
GACTTGTAAAAATTTCACTTCCTTCCTTTACTGACAATTCCCACTCCAAGGGAAGCTGGCTTCCATGATTGGTGATCTTAGGCTTCGAGCTCTATCAGGGAGAGCTTAAAGGCTTACTTCACAATGATTATGCAACTGCCTTTGACAGAACCCTAGAGGTGGCATAAACTTTGGGCAACCTTCCCCTGGCCCAACTCTAGAATCCAAATTACAGAGTAGATATTGGCATTTGCTTTTGGATCAAGTTGTTTTAATCTCTCCTTAGTGCTCAATGCTTTTTAGTCTCACTTTATTTGCTTGTTTGGGCAAGACAGGTTTTTGGTGTTTCCCTTAATTCCATCACCACAGATGTGTTTTAAAGACATGTTTCATCCAAACCAGTTGCTTTTCATAGTAGACCTTTTCATGCTGTATTATTGCCTAGCTGACCAAATGTATCGTTCATATATTTTTTTAAATTTTATTTTGAAAATATACAACAGAACAAGTCAGAATAAAGCCAACTAAGATCGTACAGTGAAATTGGTACAGAAATACATTTTTAAATCTACCTACCTTTATATTTTAACGAATTTAAGAGGAATGCATTTAACATGGTGCCCAAATATTGTGAGAATTACCTTGACACATGAAGTGTATAAGTAAATGTCAATTTTCATTATTAATATCAATATTACTAGTAGTCATCTTTCGTTATATATGATACTCAAAATCCAGAGTTTGTCTAATTAAATCAGTGTTCCAGAGATTTCCTGTTCTTTTGATTGACTGAATACTACATAGATATCTTACTTGTATCTCAGTAATATATATGATAAAAAATGTTATTTTATGTGAAAACAAGAACTAAAAGAAGTTCACTGCTATAATGCTTTTATAAATTATTACTCCATTTTATAAAGGAGCTTATAAGATTCAAAGAGATGTTTACTTTGAATGTTTATTTTGGATAAGCTCAGAATAGCTTTGCCTAAAGTGAAACATTGATTAATTCATTCAATAAATATTTCTTGAACACCATTTGTAAAATAGTGCTCTTTGTGATATGGACAATCAATTATGTTTCTTCAGTCAATAATACTTGTAAGTATGCTTCAGAAGACAGGCTTGTTAGTGCATTAGTTGATTCCTGGGATGATGAGAATTGTAAAGAAATAAAAATGAATACTTACTCCAGCTACTGTGCAAAGTATTTTACATACAGGATCCAGTTTAGTACTTAAAAATCACTCCCAAATTAGCTATTGTTGATTTCCTACTATTGTTTTGAAATTCTGTATCATTTCTATCCTTTTTGCTGTTTTGCTTTTTAAAATAAAAAATAAATAAATATAAAGGAATAAATGATTCCCAAATATTTACAAAAAAGGTTCCACTATTCTTGTTTTTTTTCTGATTAGAAAATTAAAACGAGAGATTAGAGTTCTCAAAGTCATCCTTTTAAAAGCAGACATAAATTTAAAACTAATTTTCACAGACTTTAAAGTTTATGCAGTTAAAAAGTGTTCTTACTGCTCTCTACCACTAACTTATTTACAATAACTATAGATGTGACAGTTGCTCCCATAATTCCATATGAAAAGAATGGTTTTTCCTCCTTGGAGAAAGAGGAAGTATTGCAGTAGAAGTGCATTTGAACTGTTTGAACTGAGCCCAGAAGGATGAGCTGAGCTGGGGCTGGCAGAGACCACGTGAGGGCGTTCATCAGTGATGGAGTCCCTGAAAATGACCCTTGAGATTTAAGAACAAGAACATCTGGTAAGAGAGCAGAGTCTAGTGGGCTGGTGCCGCCACGGATGACTAAAGTCGTCTAGGCCAGTTTGTGAAGGCTGTGAGGCCAAGTCAAGAAACTTGACCTGCACTGCATGGCATTTGAGAGCCGCTGAAACATTTAGCCAGAGTACCAAGCACACGATTTGGAGTTTAGTGAAATAAGTATAACAGTAGACTGGAGACAGCTAAGGTTTTACAAGCTGGCAGAGCGGTTTAAAGAGTCCTAAAATGACATAATCAGGAGTGGAAGAGTTTCAGGTGTATATATGGAGTTTTTCAGGTCATGAAAATATAACTTTGAAGTTCATAACTCCTCTACAGGTTTCTAAAATGAAATATTCTCCTTATATCTACCTGATTAAAATATGACTTCAAATAATTGGATGACATCCCAGATTTACTTCCTCTGTGGCATTTTGTTTTAAATGTTATAAATATCTGGTGTGAATATGTTAAATACATTTTGGTTATTTTCATAACACTTATAAATTGTATCCTTTAAAACTGATAGAATTTTTGGTGTGGGTAGAAGACAGAATATAAAGTAAAGTGGCCTTTATTTTAAGGATGTGGAGAGAAACTCCGTGACCGCAGGGGTCTGGCTTTCTCTGCTGGACACGTGGTGTGGGGAGCATGCATATAGCTTTGGTCTGGGGTGGTGCCTAAAGGGGCATTACTGATGCGCCAGCAGCTGATTGAAACTCATTTTGCACCACAGATAAATTGCCTAGGGGCAGGAAAATGCCCTCAAAGTAAATGTTCCTTGATCCCGCCTCTTACCGCTGTACTGTCCTATCTAGGGCAAAATCCTTTCAAAAGCAACCTGTATCATACAGGTGCTAGTTGGTAAAAATAAACAAGTTTAAACTGTAACTATTAATAAACATGCAGAAGCAGGGAGCCAACAGAAAGTTAAACTTGGTGCTCAGCAACCCAGGTCTTCTCAAGGAAAGAAATGATTTACGAGCCATCATCTGGCTCAAATACGCATTATATCTAAAAATTAATATTTTAGCCTAAAATCAAACCTACCCATAAAGCATAAAATCAACAAAGTTTTTCATACTCACACCCATTAGTGTAGTTATAATTTCCTTCATAAATTTATATACCAGTAAATTATAAATTTTAATTGGAAACTAAAGATTTAAACTTTAATTGGTAGTTTGTGAACTTTTTCTGGACTCTGCAGGCAAATGTTACAACTGTGCTGTCAAGATTTCGTGGAAATACTATTATTTCATGCAAGAACAAAGCTAAGAGAATGATTTAAAAGGACATCTGTTAAGCCCCTTCATAAGTGATAATTTCAATATTGAATTAAAGGATGCATAATGTGCTTTCCAAATGTGTATCCTGGAGTACCAAGCACACACACAAAAATGTAGACAAATGTCAAAACCATATAATAGTGTCCAAATATAGACAATCAGCAAATGCAACACAGAGCGCCAAAGTAATGTGTCTTGTTTTCTCTTTTTTTCTTCTCATTGTCATTCTACCATATCTCAGGTCAAGGATATAAAAATATTCCTGAGACAAAAACCAAAGCCATAAAGCTCACAAAGAAAAATAAATATCCTTATTATATTACTGAGTTTCTCATTCATGACATTTGATCTAATTGCTTCAACATTCATATGTATTGTTTTATGTATTATAATGATACATGAATGTAATTAGATTAATGGGTCTCTCGTATTAGCAAAATAATCCCTTTGTAACAGTGAAGCAATGTTTGATTTCTTAAAATACAGGTAGAAACTACATGCATGTTAAAATTATCATGTACATGCCAATAAATAATGATATTATGACAAGTATAAATAATACACATTTTACATAGTATGCTCATTTTAAATACATTATTTCCATGCATATGGGTGGATTAATAGTTTACATTGTCTTTATTAGCATAATTCTTCTTTCCAGCAGTTTTATAAATTGCTGTTTCTATATTGTGAAACATTTAATATTTTTTGCCCTGGCAAAGTATACAAATATACAAATTATACAAATATACAAGTATACAAATTAACCAGAAATCACTATAGAATGTTGTGAATCAAACTGGAAAAGGCCAATCCTTTTTAAATAGTCTTTCAAGTTACCATTGGCACCAAACATATTAAGGTAGATGACATTTTCTAAAAATAGTTTTATACTTTTGAACTTTTGTCCAGTCTCTTCAAATGCTTTGTTATTTTTACTTTTATTAGTATATATTTGCTGTAGATAATTATTACATTCACTTTATGGGATTGGTACATGTATGTAAACATTCAAATTCTGTTGCTCATCCTTCCCATCACCCCTTCTATTTTTCCAATATTACATTCATGCATTTATCTTATAAGACCTTATGCAATTAATTATCAAATATACAGATAATATATTCTTAGTCCAAACATGTATAAAACATGTAAGACAATTGTACTCAATAGTCAAGGTACACAGTTAGATACATTGTTCACATTGAATCACAATACCTTTTCTCTCTGTCTTTGTGTCATGTGGAGGGGGGAGACAGAGAGACAGAGAGACAGAGAGACAGAGAGAGGGAGAGATATTTTCATATAAGAAAGACCATGGAATATGTAAGCTTGTGTGTCTGAGCCTCATTAGTTGTAGTATTGTAGTATCATTAGAAGAATGATAGTTCTTCTAATGTAGTAGTGTCATAGTATTATTATCTATTGGCATGCACATGGTGATTTTACCATGCATGGAGTTTGTACCTGTATTTTAAGAAATCAAGACAGTCTCTCCAACAATACAAAAGGGTTTCTTTCTTCCCACAACCTCACCAGCATTTGTTATTGGTTAATCTCTCTCTTTTTTTTAATTTAAAGAGGAAAAAAGAAAGGAAATTAAAAAAACAAAGCAGTAAAAGGGTACAAATAATACAGAATTTCAAGAAAAAAATACAGTAAGATATCACTAGTTAATAGGTTACATATTGTCATCTTAGAAACAGTTGTACAAATTATAAAATTAAAGCATATAAAGTGTACATTCATACAATGAGATTGCAGACAGTGCCATTCAATGATCCAACAAAAGCTAACAGTAATATAGATTTCCAGACTACACACTCAAACATACATGCAATTATATCCCTTAGACCACCTTCCTTTCCTCTCTTTTTAATAACAATTACTGATCCGGCCTGCAGATCAACAAGTTCAGAACTCCTGGCGGGGAAACGGGGATTAAATAAAAGACATGGGGGAGACAAAAAGAGACGAAAGCAAGTCGAAATAATCCGATCAAGCTTCCGGTTTATTCAGGAAATAATCACACCTTTTATAGGCTAAGGGCGGGAGCTGGGACAGGAAGAGGTTAAACAGATGAATACAACAGGGTTACCATCACATCCAGATACGTGATGTAAGCAGAAGAGGATTATGGTTAATGTAGGCAGACGCAGTGCCCATAGGAGAGAGAGAGAGACATCGAGGCAGCAATGCCTGTCACTCGGCTCCCTACATCTCCTCCCTTTTTATATTATTTAATTAAGAGTATGGCAGGCCCTGTGAGGACAGCGTCTGTCTTAGGTCAAGGACCTCATTGCATGAACCCAACCAGGCCCTACCCGTCATGGGCTTGCAGAACAGCAGTTGGTCCTGTGCCTGTCTTAGGTGGCCGTTGGAATTAACATGTATGTCCTAGTTGCCCGTCTCTGACTGCCTGTCCATTGCTCCAGGGCAGTTAGGCCACATCATCATATGGGCCACTGTGGGAATTCCTTCCCAGTAGGTTTGTTGCTCTGCCATCTCCAGCTGATGATAGTGTACCTGAATGGGCTTTGCCATAAATGCGTCTATCCGGTTATTAATGAACATCATAATCCTCTGAAAAATACAAGAACTCACAGAAATGAGAAACAATAGGTCAGCTAGGGGACCCAAAAGGGGCATAAGGTAAGGGAAACCCCCCTCCCCAATCGAGGAGAAGGGGTTGACAGCCATCTGTTGGTGTCTCTGTATGAAGTCATTCTCCTGTGTCTTGGAGCATGCCTTGTATAACACTGGATGCAGTCTATTTGGCTGGTGTATGTTCCTCCAGACCGAGAAGAGCCTCTTCCGCAGTCATGGGGTTCTGTGCATGGCTGTCAGCAGTTGTAGTCTGTTTGGCAGGGATCAAAATCCACCATGGGTGTGGTGTGGCTCAAGAAGGCTGGCTAAGCAGCATAAGGCTCCAGGGAGATGTGTCACCTGTAAGAGAACACAGGGGATTGTGCCTCAGGAAATAACATTATTCCTGGGCATTACATGGGGTCTTTGAAGAACTGTCTATTTGCTTTACAAGGCGTTCAGGTAGCCATCTAGTTTCTCTATCTTGTTGAGAGTAAACACACACTGAACCTCATCCCCAGATAAGGACTGGATCAGGGCCATTCCACACATTGGTTAGTGGGTCTCTCCATAAAACAGATGCAAACCATGTTTGAGTCTGAGTATGCCAAAACCGAGATGCTGCAGAGCAGCCTGAAGCATCCAGGGTCAGAAAATTTAAAATAAAAAGAGCATGTGAAAGGACATTTCTAGGGGACCCCTGGGTGGGGTACCATATCTCCCTTTTTATTTTATCTATGGTGAATTTAAGAGAACGATGCGCACATTCAACAATGCCTTGTCCCTGAGGATTATAAGGTATACCTGTAGTGTGGAGGATATTAAGGCTCTTGCAAAATTGAGCAAAGGAGGTATTGGTATAGCCAGGGCCATTATCGGTCTTAAGCTGTTGACAACATCCCAGAACTGAGAAGGCTGACAGCATATGGGCTATAATGTGTCTAGCAGCTTCTCCAGTCTGGAGAGTGGCAAAAATGAAGCCACTGTAAGTGTCAATAATGACATGTACATATTTTAGATTGCCAAACTCATTGAAATGGGTAACATCCATTTGCCATAAGGCGTTAGGAATTAAACCTCTAGGGTTGACTCCTAGGTGTTGAACAGGTGAGTGGATAGCACAAGATGGACAATTTTTTACAATTTGTCTGGCTTGCTCACGGGTAATTTTGTAGAGAAGGCGGAGGGTGTGAGCATTGAGGTGGTGTAGCTGATGGGCTTGTTGGGCCTCAGACACCTTGGAGTCCTGAGCCATAAAAACCTGTGCTCGTATAGCAACATCAGCCAAATGATTTCCTTGGGCAAGAGGCCCTGGGAGGTTGGAATGAGCTCACAGATGACCGATAAAGAACTTATGACAGCGAAGCCGTATGAAGCATTGTAATTGTTTGAACAGATTTGCAGCTGGGGAAGCATGACATATAGTAGCAACAGTCTCTAATAATGGAACAGACTGAGCAAGGTAAGCACTGTCAGTATACAAATTAAATGGTTGGTTAGAGTAAGCAGCAAAAGCTGCAAGAATAGCTTCTAACTCTGCTAATTGTGCAGAGGAAGTATCTGCCTGGAGGGTAGAAACATTGTCTTGAGATACATAAGCAGCCCTTCCAGAGGATGAGCCATCAGTGAATAAAACCAGGGCACCTGGAAGGGGTTGCGAAGCTGTGACTTTAGGGAATATAAATGAGTGACGATTAGCAAAGTCAACTAGCTTATTTGGAGGGTAATGATTGTCAATAGTCCCTGAAAAGGAAGCTAAGGCAATAGGCCACACTTTCGTACTCTGAAGTAGCCAATCTATTTGGTCTTTTGTAAAAGGTTGAATGATAATGTCTGGTTCTTTGCCAAAGTAACATTTTCCTTGCTTTTTACCCTGGATTATTAGGTCCAAGACAGCTTGGAAATAAGGCAAAAGTGTTCTTTTTGGAGAGACTGGTAAATGGACCCACATGAGGGGAGCTTGTTGCCAGAACACTGCTGTGGGGCAAAGCTTTGTATTAAAAATGAGAAACTGTAAAGGCTCATTGTAGTCCATAAAGGAAACAGTTTGTTGAGCAATAGCCTCTTCTACTTTACTGAGCGCTCTCCTGGCATCAGGTGTAAGCTCTCGGGGGGAAGTTGGATCTATGTCTCCCCGAAGCAGCGCATAAAGGCGCTGTAAATCATGTTTAGTTAGTTTTAAAAATGGTATGAGCCAATTAATGTCTCCCAATAGTTTTTGGAAGTCATGAAATGTAAAGAAATAGAGAAAAAGCAATCTTTAAGATCTATGACAATTTTAAAAAAATCCCAAAGGAATGGCACTGGGTGAGGGGAGGCCTGGCTGTAGGGGCCCCATTAAGACCATTGTCTTATTTATTGCCCTAAGGTCTTGTAGCAGCCTCCACTTTCCTGACCTTTTCCGGATAACAAAGATAGGTGTGTTCCAAGGGGAATTACTAGGAACAATGTGGCCTGCATCTAACTGGTCCTGCACCAGCTGCTGTGCGGCTGCAAGCTTTTCAGAGTTAAGGTTGTTTTTAAAGGCTTATATGAATCCCCAATTTGCCATGGAGGCACAGGGAGTGGAGGGCTGCCGTCCTGGGACCTGCTGATCATGTCAACAGGTGGAAGTGGTGGCAGATCACCATGTATGAGGACCTCTAACAGGCCATCATTCTCTGCATCTGAGAAATTAGAGGCTTCAGATTTTTCTGAGGACGGTTTTGAGGTAGATTTAAGGGAGTCGCGCAAGGCAGCCTCACCCAGCGCAACTGTCTCCTCAACCTGAGGGTCTGCATGCCTCTGGGCAAGCAGCTCAGAAATTAAATTCCAATATGTAAAGGTGGTCACAGGAACCTTTTCTGGACTGAAAACTCTATAATAATCTTTTTTTTTTTTTTTTTTTTTTTTGTCTTTTTCCATTTTATCGGTACTGGGGATTGAGCTCACGACTGCCTGCTTACAAGTCAGGCGCTTATGCTGCTGAGCTAAACCTCCAGCCCTAAAAACTCTATAATAATCTTTTAAAGCATCTTTTACTGTATTTCACCTCTTGGTATCTATAGAACCCTCTAGGGGGAACCAAGGGCAAACCTTATGAATAAACTGAAAATACTGTAATAATTCTTTTGTTCCAACCCTTATCTCTCTTGTCTTTAATGCCTTTATAAGGCCTCCGATGAACACTTCATGTTTGCTCAATACTTGACCCATGTCGGGGAAGGGAAATGGGGTTGCCGTTCACTCACCGTGACTCGGGCAGGACGTCGGGTAGTCGTCTGCGCAGGTCTCGGCACTTGATTTAATGTCCTGTTGCTTTAAGCTTTAATCCTTGATTCAGTTTACTCATTCCTCGACCGCGGTCTCTGGTTCAATTTGCTTTCACTTTCAGTTTAAGCCGGCTGTCTCTCGAACGGCTCCCTCGTTAACTTCTCCGTGCCTGGAGCCCCACGTTGGGCAACACTTGATCCGGCCTGCAGATCAACAAGTTCAGAACTCCTGGAGGGGAAACGGGGATTAAATAAAAGACATGGGGGAGACAAAAAGAGACGAAAGCAAGTCGAAATAATCTGATCAAGCTTCCGGTTTATTCAGGAAATAATCACACCTTTTATAGGCTAAGGGCGGGAGCTGGGACAGGAAGAGGTTAAACAGATGAATACAACAGGGTTACCATCACATCCGGATACGTGACATAAGCAGAAGAGGATTATGGTTAATGTAGGCAGACGCAGTGCCCATAGGAGAGAGAGAGAGACATCGAGGCAGCAATGCCTGTCACTCGGCTCCCTACAAATTACACTTTTGGGTTTTTTTTTTTACTACCACAGTTCTTATTACTTTTTTTGAAAAGAATAAAACCTAACGTGACTAAACAAAACAGAGTCGGTTAGAACAGAAGGATGGGCATAGTACATGATGCAAAAATAGAATATCAGGTGACCAAAAATGTGTACCATTGTGTGTCTTTCTATTTTTAAAAAGAGTTGCCTATATCATCAGGTATAATAGAATTGATCCAAACAATACAGAACAAGACCAATAAAACCTACACTGGAGACCTTACAGGATTTCAAAAGAAGATAATAATCAAACCATAATGGGCATCATAGTGAATCTTACTGCCTTCAAAGTGGTTGCCCATACCCTCAAACTTGATACTATCAAACAAAATAGAATATAGTAAAATCTGACAGAAAAAGATGGGGAGAGCAATAATGGGGTTCATATCAGGTTAACAGGAAAACAAAAAAGTTACTATAATATATCCCACGTTTTAATTTAGTTTTTCTTTAATTGAAAAAAATAGATTAATTTAAAAAGGGTGGAGATTGAGATAAAAGAGGACATTGTATTAGAACAACACAGGTCAAAAGCGAACAATTTAAGCATCATTGTGTTGTACCCCCAGATAATCTAACACAATAGTAGTCACATTAGTGCTTCCTTCCTTGTATTGTTTGAGTATAACTTCATATAGTACAGCATCAAGCATATCAAGACAGACTGAAGCTATTCAAGAGAATGAAGAAGTTACAGGGTATTTAGAACCAGTTAACAGAAAACCAACAATGGTTTCTATATTATCTCTTTGCCTATAAAAATTTTTTGTTTATACTACCACCTATAGTAAAATATAGTAAGATACCACATGTTAAGACTAGTGCAAACAGATGTACAACAGCTTGATGGGACTTCAAAACAAGATGATATTAAATCAGCACTAGATTTTATGATGTGTTGTTTTCTTCAGAAAAGCAATTCGTACTATCACCGATACTAAAATTGAACAACCCAGGTTAAAATCATTGCAATTAATGAGTGATAACATTATATGGATTCAAACCAATATGATTGAGAATCATGATTACCACATATTTTATGTATTCTTATCATTTCTTACACTCGGGAAACTATTCGGTGTTTATACATGTGAGTTTGATTTATTTCACTTATGAGTATGGTCTCAAGCTGCGTCCACTTATTTATAAATATCTCAATGTAATCATTCTTTATAGCTGAATAGTACTCCATTGTATAAAAATATCACAACTTTTTTATCCATTCCTCAGTTGATGAACACTTAGGTTTTTTCCAAGATCTGGCTATTACAAATTGTGCTGCTATAAACATGGATGCACATATATCACTGTGGTATGATGCTTTCAGTTCTTCTGGGAATATGCCTAGAAGTGGAATAGCTGGGTCAAATGGTGTTTCCAGTCCCAGCTTTCTGAGAAATCTCCAGACTGACCTCCACAATAGTTGCACTAGTCTACACTCCCACCAACAGTGCAGAAGAGTTCCGTTTTCCCCACAGCCTCTCCAGCATTTGTTGTTGTTGGTTTTCTTGATCTTGGCCATTCTTTCAAGAGTTAGATGAAATCTCAGTGTGGCTTTAATTTGCATTTCTATAATGACCAGTGGTGGCAAACATTTTTTCATGTATTTATGTGCCATTTGTATTTCTTTATCTGAAAATTGTTTATTCATCTCAGATGCCCATTTTTGGATTGGGTCTTTGAATTTTGGGGTTCTGATTTTTTTAAATTCTTTATGTTTTAGACAGAAGTCCTTTGTCTGAGGGGCAGTTCACTAAGATTTTTCCCAGTTTGTGGGTTTTCTTTTCACTATGCTGAAGATTTCTTTTGACATGCTGAAACTTTTTAATAAGAGGTGGTCCCAGTTATTGACTCTGGGAAGTATTTCCCGTGCGGTTTGAGTCCTGTTCATGAATTCTCTACCTACTCCTATGTCTTCAACGTTTCTACCCAATTTGTCTTCCAATAGATTTAGTGTTTCTGTTTTAATATTCAGATCTTTGAACCATTTAGATTTTAATTTAGTACAGGGTGATAGACATGGGTCTAGCTTTAGTTTTCGGCAAATGGAGAGCCAGTTTTTCCAGCACCATTTATTAAAGAGACTGTCGTTCTTCCAGTGAACCTGTTTGGCTCCTTGATCAAAGATAAGGTGGTTGAGTGTTTTGGTAGTTGTGGTTGTATCTTCTAATCTATTCCATTGATCTTCGGCTCTGTTTTGATTTCAATACCATGTTGATTTTACTACAGTTGCTTTGTAGTATAACTTCAAGTCAGGGATTGTGATACCTCCTGTCTTGCCTTTGCTGCTTAGTACTGTCCTTGCTATTCTAGGTGTCTTCTTGCTCCAGATGAATTTTAGGAGTGATTTCTCGAGTTCTATGAGGTATGTTGATGGTATTTCTATTGGGATTGCATTGAATCTGTATAAAAGTTTTGGGAGAATGGCCATTTTCACAATATTTATTCTTCCTATGCATGAGCAAGGGATGTCTTTCCATTTTCTCAGATCATCTTCAATTTCATTTCTAGTGTGTTATAATTTTTCCTGTATAGGTGTTTCACTTCTTTCATGAAAGTAATTCCTAAATATTTCATTTTTTTGGTTGCTAGTGTGAAGGGTGTAGCCTCTCATTTCTCTCTCTGTGACTTTGTTGTTAGTGTATAGGAATGCTATTGATTTTTGAGTATTGATTCTGTATCCAGCTACATTACTGAATTTATTTATTGTATCTAGGAGTCTTTCAATGAAGTTTTGGGGATCTTCTATATAGAGTATCATGTCATCTGCAAATAATGATAATTCAACTTCTTCTTTTCCTATCTTCCTTTTATTTCTCTTGTCTAATTGCTCCAGCCAGTATTTCCAGTACTATATTAAATAGGAGCAGTGATAAGGGAACCCTTGTCTTGTGCCTGATTTTAAAGTAAAGGCTTTCAGTTTTTGGCCATTTAGTATGATAATGGCTGTTGGTTTGTCGTAGATGCCCTTAATTATATTGAGGTAAAGACCATCTATTCCAGTTTTCTGTAAGGTTCTTATCATGAATAAATGTGGGACCTTGTCATGGTTTATGTTTGTGTCCCCCAGGCCTCATGAGTTTGCACTGTTCATATGTGATGGTTCATTGTATAGTGCTTGGATTGATGGTGTCAGTGCTCCACCCACATAGGGGTGGAGCCAGGATGTGATGTAATGGCAGGAAGAAGGTGTGTTTTTCTCTTTGCTGGTTCAAGTTTGCTGTTTGTGGCTGCCATGAACTGCAGCCCAGCCATGCCTGCCTGTCTTGGAGCCAACTGAGTGTGGACTGAAACCTCCAAAATCTGTAAGAAAGAAACCTTTCCTTTCCCAAACTTGGGCATCAGGTATTTTGTCTCAGCGACGAGAGAAAAGTAACTAAGACAGAAATTTGGTACCGAGAGTGGGATCGTTTGCTGTGACTATACCTGGCCATGTTTTTCAAGAGGCTTTGGAAATGGCTTGTGGGCAGAGTTTGGAAAGGTTTGGACATGTCGCCTGGATGCATAGAGCTGGAGCAGCTTAGGCTGTTCTGTAGAGGAGATTCTGGTCAGAGTTCAGGAGACCAGAAGGCTGATGATAGAAAGCCTCTTGGTAAAGACCAGGCTTGGGAGGTTTCTGCTGGAAAGTACTGCATTGGTTGTTGGACTCCACATGATGTGTGTTATGGCTTGGCAGAAAGTTTGTCTGCATTTTGCTCCTGCCCAGAGACTTTGCCTGAGACTGAGACAAAGGGCAATGGACTGATTAATCTTGAAAAAGAAATTAAAAAGCAATCAAACATTGAGGCTGTGACATGGCTATTGTTGGGAGCTTTTAGCCAGCTTTATGTTTCAAATCAGGAGCAAAGAGCCCAGCAGGATAATGTACAATGCTGTGAGTTTGGCCCGAAGGAAGATTCCAGGAAGGGTGTGGATTGTAAAGACAGAGTTGAGATTTTGATTCCTGAGGAGAAACAGAGAGATAAGAAAGATGGCCCCGGGGCATCCCAGGAAGCAAGTCCCCACCCTGTGCAGCCTCACAGCAAAGATGAAAAATTTTGCTCAGAGCAAAAATCTACAGAGTGCCATGCTCCAGAATGGCGAAAGAGGCCATGTGAGGTTCCAGAATGATGATAGAGGCCACATGAGTTTCCAAAAAGGCGGCTACGTAGAGAAGCTTTTCATCACAATCAGGTAAACAGAGCCCTGCGATCCAGGCAACTGACCCCTACAGCCAAGAGAGAGAAAAGCCTGGCTATTGCTTCAGCTAGCAGCAAACCTTGGCGGCATCCACAAGGTGCTGATTTTAGGTGCAAGGAAAATGCACAAATTCTGAGGGTAAGAAGGCTTCCACCTCGATTGCAAAGGGACTGGCTGGCCAAGCAGTGTGCCTCTGAGAGGGCAATTTGTGAAGATGTAAGTGTGACGCCGAAGGTACATTGGAGACCCCAGAAGTTTGGAAAACCCAGGAACGTGGATGATCCAAGGAAAGCTGCAAAAAGCGAGCAGAGAGGATTTAAAAGAAAAGCTATGGGAGTTGAAATCACTGGAAGTGTCCTGGGGGTGGAATCACCCAAGGCTTTTGGAACTTGCAACCAGATTGATTAAGATGCTGAGTGTAGAACTCTAGGACTTAATGTTTGCCCTGCTGGATGCTGAAATTGCTTTGTTTCGAATGCTTTCTATTCTCCTGTTTTTAACTTTTGGAATGGTAAGGTTTATCTTGTGCCTTTGCATTTCAGAAATATTTAACCTTGTTTCTTTTGTACAGGGGCCTACAGTTAAGAGTTTGCCATAGATCTTGGAGGAGACTTGGGACTTGGACTTTTCAGCAATGTTGAAGCTGTTAGGACTTTGGCAACTCTTGGAGATGGACTAAATGTTTATTGTATAAAGGATGTACATGAGTCCTGGGGGCCAGGGGTGGAATGTCATGGTTTATGTTTGTGTCCCCCAGGCCTCATGAGTTTGCATTGTTCATATGTGATGGTTCATTGTATAGTGCTTGGATTGATGGTGTCAGTGCTCCACCCACATAGGGGTGGAGCCAGGATGTGACGTAATGGCAGGAAGAAGGTGTGTTTTTCTCTTTGCTGGTTCGAGTTTGCTGTTTGTGGCTGCCATGAACTGCAGCCCAACCATGCCTGCCTGTCTTGGAGCCAACTGAGTGTGGACTGAAAACTCCAAAAACTGTAAGAAATAAACCTTTCCTTTCCCAACTTTGGGCTTCAGGTGTTTTGTCTCAGTGACAAGCATAAAGTAACTAAGCTCAACCTTATCAAAGGCTTTTTCTGCATCTGTAGAAATGATCATGTGATTCTTACGTTTGGCTTTATTGATATGGTGGATTACATTTATTGATTTACGTATGTTGAACCATCCCTGCATGCCTGGGATGAATCCCACTTGGTCAGGGTGTAAGATCTTCTTCATGATTTGCTGCATCCTATTTGCCAATATTTTATTGAGGATTTTTGCATCTGTGTTCATTACGGAGACTGGTCTCTAGTTCCCTTTTTCAGTTGGGTCCTTCTCTGGTTTTGGTACCAGAGTAATGTTTGCTTCTAGGAACGATTTAGGAAGGATTGCTTCCCTTTCAATTTCATTGAAGAGTTTTTGAGGAGTGTTGGCATTAGGTCTTCTTTGTATTTCTTGTAGAATTCTGCAGTGAATCCGTCTGGGCCTGGGCTCTTCTTTGTAGGTAAGGATTTAATTACGTTTTCAATTTCATTAATAGAAATTGGGTTATTCAGTAGTTTTACATCTTCATGACCTAGCTTTGGTACTTTGTATGCTTCTAGGAATCTGTCCATTTTCTCTGTGTCATCAAACCTTTGAGAGTAGAGGTTTTTGAAATAGGTGTTGATGATCCTCTGTATTTTATAGGGTCCGTAGTGATTTCTCCTCTTTCATTCCTTATTGCATGAATTTGAGCTTTTTCTTCCCTTTTTAAAATATGGTTGGATAAGGGCTTATCAATTTTATTTATTCTTTCAAGGAATCAACTCTTTGATTCATTGATTTTTTTTAGTTTCTATGGCATTGATTTCTGCTCTGATTTTTATAATTTCTTCTCTTCTTTTGGTTTGGGCTTGACTTGCTCTTCTTTTTCTAGATGTTTGAGGTATAGCATCAGGTTATTTATTTGTATTCATGCTGTTTTCCTGATGTGTGAACTCAGTGCAGTAAATTTTCCTCTGAGGACAGCTTTCATTGCATCCCACAGATTCCGGTAAGTTGCATTTCTGTTTTCCTTTGTTTGTAGGTATTGTTTAATTTCTTCTTAATTTCCTCTGTGACCCACTGATTACTCAAGAGTGTGTTATTCAGTTTCTGTGTGTTTGTGGGATTTTTGCAGTATCTTTTATCATTAATTTCTAATTTCATAGTGCTAAGTTCTGATAGCATTCAAGGGATAATTTTGACCCTTCTGCATTTATTGAAATATGTTCTGTGAATTGATATATGGTCTATTTTAGAGAATGACCCATGTACTGCTGAGAAGAATGTGTATTCTGTTGTTGTTGTGTGGTATACTCTGTGTATGTGTATTAAGTCCATTTGTTCACAGGTGCAATTCAGTTCTTTTTATTTCTTTGCTGACTTTCTGTCTGGTTGATCTGTCCATTGGTGTCAATAGTGTGTTAAGATCTCCTGTTAGAATTGTGTTACACTAATTTGGTTTTTCTTTTCTGTTAATACTTGTTTTATATAACTGGGCACTCTGGAGAATATAGTTATCTCTTCTCTTGAAGTTTTCCCCTAACCAGTATGTAGTGACGTTCCTTATCCCTTCTGATCATTATTGGCTTGAAATTTAGATTGTCTGCAAACAGAATAGCTACTCCTGCTTTTTTGGGGGTTCCTGTTGCTTGAAGTATTGTTTTCCATTCTTTGACTTTTGGTCTGTGAGTATCTTTTTGGGTTAGATGGGTTTCTTGTATACAACATTGGTGTTGTCTTTGTTTCTTGATCCATTCTGCCAATCTGTTTCTTTTAATTGGTGCATTGAGAACATTTACATTAATGGTTATAACTGTTATATATTGGTTTATTGTTGACATGTTATCTTTCTGCTGTTGCATCTTTACCTTTCTGTTCTAACTGTCTGCTTTGCTTAGTGGTTTTTTCCTTTGTGTATCTAAACTATCTTTCAATATTTTTTGCAGGGTTGGTTTGGTGTTCATGAAGTTCTTCAGCTGTTCTTTGTCATGGAAGTATCATATTTCACCATCAATTTTGAATGATAGTTTTGCAGGATACATCAGTCTAGGTTGGAAATCATTTTGCTTTAGGATCTGGAATACTTCACTCCATGCTCTTCTTGACTTTATTGTTTGTGCTGAGAAGTCTGCTGTGATTCTGATAGGTTTTCCTTTATAGGTGGTCTGTCTTTTCTCTCTGACAGCTTTTAATATTCTATTCTTTTGTTCAGTTTCTGAGATGTCATTATTATATGTCTGGGTGTAGATTTATTTTGGTTATGGCTATTTGGAGTTCTGTATGCTTCATTGATCCTGATATCAGTTTCCAATCTCGTGTTTGGGAAATTTTCAGCTATTACTTCTCTAAATATCCTCTTGACATCCTTTATGTTGTCCCCTTCTTTTTCATTTATCACTATCAACCTTATGGTGCTCCGCTTTGTGTCATCTTGCAGGTGTTGAATTGTTATTTCCTTTTCCTGTTCACTGGCTGCAATCTTGTCTTCGAGGTCTGAAATTCTATCTTCACATTCACTGAGATGGTTTTTACAACTTTCAATGGAGTTTTTGATTTCCTGTATATCTCTTTGCATCTGCTTTATGTATTTTGTTTGTTTCTTATATTGCTTATCTAGGAATTCTATCTTTTTGTTTAGTTCCTCCAATTTTTAACTGTGTCTTCTTTAGATATGTTCAGCATCTCCTTCTTTTCTTTTATCATTTCTTTTTTTATCTGAGAGATTATTTCTAGTTTAAATTCCTTTAAGGCTTCCCAAAGTTGCTTCTTTATTCAGTTACTATTATTTCAGGTATTTCAGGTATGTGGCATGTGTTTTCTTCTATGTACATGGTTCCTAGGCTTTCTTGGGATGTGCTGGTTGTCTGATGTTGCATTTTGGTCTTTTGTTTTGTCATTTTCCTATATTTTTGAGCTTTAAGTGTTGTTCCAAGTGAGAGAGAAGGTTCCCCTAGACTGGGACCGGTTCCAATCTGAGGCCCCACTTGCTGGGCCTGGCAGGGAATCATGGCCTAGCCCTCAGGTGAGAAAGAGAGCTCCCCCAGACTGGGGCGGGATTCCGTGCCTACCTGACTCGCTGGTCCCCAGGTGACAAAGAGAGTTCCCCCAGACTGGGGCGGGATTCCATGCCTACCCACTCACTGGTCCAGGCAGGAAACTGTGGACTGGTCCCCAGGTGATGAAGAGATTTCCCCCAGACCAGGGTGGGACTCTGTGCCTAGGCCCCACTCACTGGTCCTGGCAGGAAACTGCTGGCCAGCCTGCTGGTCCTGGCAGGAAACCGTGGGCTGGTCCCCAGGCGATAAAGAGAGCTCCCCCAGACCAGGACAGGACTCCGTGCCTACCCGACTTGCTGGTCCAGGCAGGAAACCACTGGCTGACTCACTGGTCCAGGCAGAAAACCCTATTGGTTGATCTCTTAACTGTAGACATTGTTTTTCTGAAGTGAAATTTATCTCAGTGTTATTTTAATTTGCATTTCTCCAAAGGCTAGGGATATTAAACTTTTTTACTGTATTAATTAACCATCTGCATTTCTTTCTTGGAGAAATATCTACTCATTTCAGATGCTCATTTTATAAATGGGCCTTTAAATATAGGGAGCTCTAATATTTTTTACTTCTTTGTACAGTCTACACATTAGCCCTTTGTCTGAAGAGTAGTTGGCAAAAATTTTTTTCCCATTCTGTAGACATCTCTAAATTCTATTGATGGTCTCCTTAACTGTTCAAAATCTTTTTAGTTTGATATGCTTCACTTTGATGATTCTTGGTGTTATTTCTTGTGCAACTGAGTTTTGTTAAGGAAGTCTTTGCCTATACCTGTGTCTTAGAGGTATTATCTATTTTGTCTATTAGAAGATTAACTGTTTCTGTTCTAATGTTTTAGGTCTTTAATACATTTTGATTTTAGTTTAGTGCATGGTGAAATACATGAGTCTAGGTTCAGTTTTTGATATGTGGATAGCCAGTTTTCTGAGCACCATTTATTAAAGAGGCTATGTTTCATCCAGAAAATGGATTTGACCCCTTTGTCAAAGTTAAGATAGCCAAGTGTGCCTGGAGTTTTTTCTGTATATTCTTTGTTCCACTGATCCATGAGTCTGTTTTGTTTTATTGCCAATACCACACTATTTTTTACCACCTACTTTGTAATGTAAAGTCCAGGATTGTGGTACACTTGCCTTTCCCTTGTGCCCAGAATTGTTTTTGCTATCCTAGGTCTCATCTGGTTCCATATGAACTTTAAGAGTGCTTTCTCCATTTCTATGTAAAATATTATTGGTATTTTAATTGGAATTGTGGTAAGTTTATGTTAGAGTATTGGAAGTATTACTGTTTTCACTATATTAGCTCTACACATCTAGGAACAGGGATATCATTCCATTTTCTGATATCCTCCTCAGTCTCCTATTTCACAGTACTATAGTTTTCATTGTAGAGGTCTTTCACTTCCTTGGTTAGGTTAATTCCTAAGTATTTCATTTCTCTTGATGCTATTGAAAAGCATAATTTCCATCTTCCTTAATTTTCCTGTTACTATACATGAACAGTAGAGATTTTTAGTGTTGAAATTGTAGCATACTATAATACTGAATTTGGATATTAGCTGTAGGAGTTTTGTGGCAGAGTTTTTGGGGTCTTCCATGTAGAAGATCATGTCACTGGCAAATGATTTAATTCTTCCTTACCTATCTATATGCCTTTTATTTCTTCCTCTTGTATTATTGCTGCAGCTAATATTTCAAGAACTATATTGAGCAGATGTGGTGATAGTGAATATCCTTATTTTGTTCCTGATTTTAGAGAGAAAACTTGCAGCTTCTTTCCACTTAATATAATTTTGTCACGGCTTGGTCACAGATGGCTTTCATCAGGTTGAAATAAAATCTTTCCATTCTTATTTTCTTTTGGGACTTTGTTATGAATAAATATTGCATTTTGTCAAACACTTTTTCTGTATATATTGACATAATCATGTGATTTTTTTCCCTTGTTTCTGTATATGTGTCATATTACATTTATTGTTTTGTATCAGTAAATCAACTGCTCCTGGGTCCTTGGAACTAATCCTAGTTGATCATGATGTATTTCCTTTCTCATGATTTCCTGCATTCTATTTGCAGATATCTTACTGAAGATTTTTGTATCTCTTTTCATTAAAGAGATTGGTCTGTAGTGCCTTTACTTAGTTGGGTCCTTTTTGAGTTTTGGAATCAGGGTAATCTTGCTTTCAGAAAATACTTTGGGAATATTGTTTCTTCTTTGATTTCATAAAAGACTTAGAGGAGTGCTGGCATTTGAATTTCTCTAAGCTATTATAGAATTTGTCAGTGAATCTGTTATAAGTAGGGCTTTTCTTTTTTTTTTTTTAATACTTCAGTTTCACATGCAGATATTGGCTTATTCAGAGTTTTTGTAACTCTTTTTGATTCAGCTTTGGTAGTTCATATGTAGCTAGAAATTTACACATTTCTTTGCAATTTTTCATTTTACTAGAGCACAGTTTTTCTCAAAACAGTTATGGATAATCTTCTGGATTTCAGCAGAATCCATTGTGATTTCACATTTTTCATTTGTAATTACACGGATTTGAGCTTTTTTTCATCATTAAACATCAAGTGTTTTTCTCCCAGAAACAGCTGTTGAATTCAATTTTTTTGTACTGTTTTTGTAGTTTCAATTTCATTACTTTCTGCCTGAATCTCTATAATTTCCTTATTTATGTGAGTTTTAAGTTTGCAATGTCCATGTTTTTCTAAGAACTTTTAAGTGCATCATTAGATTATTTAATTGAGCTCATTCTGTTTTTCTAGTGTTGGAATTCACTTATATGAACATCTCTCTTATGACTGCTTTCATTGTCTCCAGTGGGTTCCTGTATGTTGTCTGGCATTATCATTTGGTTGTAGGACTGTTTAATTTCTTTAATTTCATGTGTGTCCAGTTGATTATTCAACAGAGTATTTTTTGAATTCCATGTTTGAAAGGTTTTATGGCTTCTTTTGCCATTTATTTCTAGTTTCAGTGCACTATTACCTGATAATATGCATGGTATAATTTCCAATCTTTTGTGTTTACATAAGCATGACTTATTGGCTAGTATATAGTCTATTTTGGAGAAAGTCTCATGTGCTTCTAGAGAAGAATGTATATCATGTTGTGTTGGACACTTCATAAATGTCTGTTGGGTTCATTTATTTGAAGGTTTGGTTCAGCTCTAATATTTCTTTCTTGATTTTCTGTCTAGTTGCTCTGTTCATGTGTGACAATGGGGTGCTATATTCTCCCATTAAAATTATATTGGTGTTTATTTGGTTTCTCACATGCTTAAGTGTTTGTTTTATAAGGGTAGGCACTATTTGGTGTATGGATGTTTATAATTGGTAACTTCCTGTTGAATATATGTAGAGACCTATATGAAGAGACCTTGCTTGTCTCTTTTGTTGAATCTTAATTTGAGATCCACTTTGTCTGATTAGGATAATGACTCCTGCTATTTTCTGGGTTCTTATTGTGTGGAATTTTATTTTTCATTATTTTTAAAAATCCATTAATATCTTTCTGAATTAAATGTGTTTCTTGTATACTGTATATTGTTGGGGGGCGGGGTTCCTCATTCCATTCTGCCAATCTGTGTCTTTTGAGTGGGACACTGAACCAGTCATGTTGATAGTTATCATGGAAAAGCTTTTGTCATTGCATTAATTTTCTTCTGCTGATGTCATTTCCCCCATTTGCTTAGGTACTCAACTTACCAGGTGAATTCTTTCTGAGTTACTGACATTGTTGGCTTCATTGTCTTTCTGGGATATCCTTGAGAATTTATTGTAATACTGGTTTGTTGCTAATGACTTTGAGATGCTGTTTGTCATGGAAATACCTTATTTGTCCATCAATTTTAAAGGAAAGTTTTGCAGGATGCTTAAGTTGGGATTTGAAGTTGTTATTTTTTAGGCCTTAAAAAACTTCACTCCATAGCCCCTTCCCTTAAAGTTTGTGTAGAAAACTCTGCCTTGATTCTAATGGGATTACTTCATGTGTGAGTCACTGCCTTTCTCTAACTGCTTTTAAAATTTTGTCACTGTAATTTGCTTCTGGAATTTTGTGGCACAGCCCAGTTCTCTTTTGATCATGGTCATTTGTTGTTTGATGTACCTCACTTATCTACATGATTTTTTTCTTATATTTGGGAAGTTTTCTGCCATTATTTCTGGGAACAAGTTTTTTATGCCATTTGTGTTGTCTTCTGATGTTTCATGTATTTCAGTTATTGCTAAATTAGGCTTCTTTGCATTATCTAGCAGATATTTTTCTATTTTTCATTTTCTCTTGTTTTTAGGGTAACTTGTCTTTGAAAGCAGCTTTGTTTTCTAGTTCTGAAATTCTGCCCCTCATTGGTTCATCCTGCTGCCCATACCTTCAGCATAATTTTTAATCTTCTGGATTTCTGATTGAAAACTTCTCCTTTACTCTAATTCTTAGAGTTGTCATTTATGTTTTGTATCATTTTGTTTACCTCCTCTAGCTTTTTATTAGTGTCTTTGGAGAGTTCCTGTATCTTTTCTTTACTAGTTCCATTACTATTTTTTAATATCTTCTCTAATCTGGCTAAGTATCTCTTTGAATTTTTTTCTACCCTCCTATGCTATGCTTTTGAATAATTCAAGTAAAAGCCTTATACTGTTCTGCCCCTTGCTGCTCCCTAAGTTGATTTCAGGGGAGTTGGGGATTTTCTTTCCATGTTTTTATTGTTACTGCTTCATGTTATTTTATGCTGAGGCTTTTGTATTTTAAAAAAATCTAATTTTCTTGCCCACCTACCACAAATTGATTAAAGTTTACGCTGTCCAGATCAGGGGACTTTTTGTGAAAATAGAAAGTTGCTGGTTCATGATCATTTTTTTTTTGTATTTTTAGTTTAAGAAAACCTTCCTGAACACAGTTGAATAGCAAAAATTTCAAGCCAATTTTACCACTGTACACTGGAGTAGAAGATAGTGTTACAAACTGTGATAGGCCATTTTGAAATAAATCAAAACTGGACATGAGCACACATATCTAATTACAGCATTCTGGGAGGTGGAGGGAAGAGGACTGCAAGTTCCAGCCCAGTCTGTGAAACTTAGCGACTTAGTAAGACCCTGTCTAAAAATAAAATATAGCAAAAGGCTAGGGGTAAAACAAAAGCCCAGGGAACATCCTCAGTATTCCAAACAATCAATCAACAATCAAACTAAGTAAAATTTAAAATTTAAAGTTTTAAGACTAGTATTTTAACAACTTTATAGAGAAACATAAAACTGTACATGTTTATTTATTTAACTTGATGAATTTGTACATATATACATATGAAATCATCACTGTTACTAAGGAAAGCTCTAAATAATTGCTGTAGCTTTATATTTCATAGTTGGAAGTCAGCAGATGGACAAAACATTTTGGTCTCTGTCTTGGTTACTTTTCTCTCATTGCTAAGACAAAATACTCAGCACCGAAAAATAAGAAAGGAAAAGTTTATTTGACTCACAGTTCACAGAGGTTTCAGTCGATAATCACCTGGCTCCATGGCAACATGGTGTGGCACAGGAGCAGCAGTTCATGGCAGTGGCAGATACCAAAAGCAACAAGTACAAAAGTGGGGGAGCATGTAGAGAAGACTGCTTCTGTCCCTTATATTGTATGTCAATCTCATGCACCCCTAGGGTAGGAATAGTACTCATACCCATAATCCCAGCACTGTACCATAGATTAATAACAACTTCTAGAAGCCTGCTTCCTTGACTGCATGAGGCTTTTGGGGGACATCTAGACACAAACCACAACAGTCTTCTACAGTTTGCTAGAGATGACACCTCTGACCAAAGCCACAGAATAGATTAAGAACTGTTCTTCAGTGACTGTTACCACCCTTGGTCTTCCAGGGGAAAGTCCCCGTTTCCTCAGTCCTCCTCTGTAGGAAAAGTTGCCTTTCACTTTCTTCTCTCATTTTCATTCAGAAAAGGTGCCTTTTATATCTTAATAATCATTGCAGAATCCACTATACCTGCAGAAGGAGACTAAAAAGACATATCAAGCTATCTAACCAGGAACTTTTCTGCTATGGAACCCATAACATCCTGTTCCAGAGCAGCAGAGAAGCAAACTCCTAACTACCCCATAACTACCCTAACTACTGGCTCTCTAGCTTCACAACATAAGAGGTGTATAGATTAGTGAATAAGTCATGAATAAAGAGATAAAGAAATGAATGAATGAACTAATAAATGTATTGTATGGGAAGTGTTTTCCATACCTCTTTTTACTTCCTCATTCATTCTCAGACAAATTTACATGCCACTGTTTTTCTGTGTGTTTTTCTGTAAGCCTTTTCTTGATTTAACTGCTTTGGCTTCCATTTCCTATTTTTTCTCAAATTTTTTATTTCCCCAGCTGTATTTTCTCTTGTTCTCATTTGTAATAATCACTTTTCTTCCTGAATGATGACTTGATGACTAAATGTAGCAAAGTAGAGTCTTCTAAAATTTCAATATATTACAGTAGAATTGTAAGCAGGATGGAAATAGAGTTCCCATCTTCTTCTTTCTTCTCTATGTTAGTCTCTTTTATTTAACTGAATATTCAAATACATTTAAAACTTTTCCAGGTATTACAGGTTAGATCAGGAGATGTACCTTTGTTTAACGTTCAAAAAATGTATTTGCTTTATGTAATCTTTATTGAGCTGCATATACTACATTTAACAAAATGTAGTATAAGAGAAGATTGTATTTGAGGAAGAAAAAAGCTTTTGATTGCAGATTTAATATCACAACTAACTCAATATATACCATAACATGCTAATTATGTCATATTGCCAATGCTATACAACTCATATTTAGTGTTTCTAAAAGTCATATTGGTATTTCAATATAAATATACACTTCTTAAGTATTACAATATAAATGTACAATTCTTTTTTTTAATTTTATTTAAGGAGAAAAAGAAAAAAAACAGAAAGGGTACAAGTTATACAGAATTTCAGAAAAAGTAAACAGTAGGAAAACACTAGTTAGTAGGAAATCACTAGATTACATATTGTTATCTTAGAAATAGTTGTTCAAGTTACAAAATTAAAGCATATAAAGTGGACTTTCAAATAGTGAGACTGCAAACAGTTTAGTTCAATGATCCAACAAAACTCAGTAATATGGTTATCTATCTTAAACACTTAAATATATATGCAGTTATATCCTTTAGAGCACTTTCTTTTCCTTTCTTTTGTACAATGACAATTACACATTTTGGGTTTTATTACTCCCACAGTTCTTATTACTTTTTTTTGAAGAGAATGAAACCAAATGGGACATAACAGAACAGAGTCAGTCAAATCAAAAGGGTGGACATAATAGATAATGTAAAAACATAATAGATAATGTAAAATACAAGGTGATCAACAATGGTTACCATAATGCCTCTTGCTGTCTTAAAAAGAATTGCCTATATCATCAGTTATAATAAAATTGAACAAACAGTAAAGAATAAAACCAAAACATTGGAGACATTACAGGACTTTAAAAGATGATAATAGTCAACCAGAATGGGCATCATAATGAAACTTATTGTCTTCACAGTTGTTGCCTATACTTTCAAACTTGGTACTATCAAGCAAAGATGAATAGGGGAAAATCAGTCAAAACAAGATGGTGAGGGCAATACAGGGTTTCAAATCAAGTTAATAGGAAATCAAAGTGGGTTACTATAATATATCCTGCTATTTTTTATTTATTTTTCACTTAATTAAAAAGATAAAAATAAAAAAAGCAAATAATTTTAAAAAAGGAGATTGAGATAAAAGAGGGCATAACAACAAAACAGCGCAGGTCAAAACATAACCATTTAAGCAAAACAGTGTTTCACCACAAGATATCCCGACATAAAATAGTTACCATAGTGTCTCTTTCCTTGAAATCTTTGAGTATAACTTCGTATACTGTAGCACCAAACATATCAAGACAATGTAAAACCATTGGAGAGAATGACAGTATTACAGGGTATTTAGAACCAACTATCAGAAAATGAACAATGGTTTCTGTATAATCTCCTTATCTATAAAAGTTTTTGCTTATATTATCACATATAATAAAATCCAATAAGATACAACCTGTTAAGATGGATGGAGACAGAAGAATAAAAGCTTGATGTACAATTCTTAAGTGTCACTGACAAAATACTTTGTGGGGTGTCTGGCTTGTGTTCTTGAGGTGGCCAGGGTGAGTCTTCATCTGCTTCTGTTAGAGGTTCGCCATGGCTTTCTGACTATGTCAAAGAGAGTTTTTAACAGTAGTAATTTGATGCATTTATGAAAGGACATAAAATACTGTAAAAAGGAATCTAATGATGGTTCAAACTTTGAAGGCTAATTTGGATTGTAGTCAGAAGATCGTATATAATATGGTCTTTTGGGCTGAATCAGACAAGGAGAGAGGGCCAGGAGGGGTTGCCTCACTCCTCCACTACTGAATTTTAGAAGCACATAAGTCATTCAGAATTGACTCATAAACTGACATTCCCACTTCCGCCACACCCCAGAGTACATGGGCTCAAGAAGCAAGGCTACCTCCACCTCAGTTTTGAAGAGCAGCCTGGGACCTCACAGAGAGAGTTGTAGGTGACAGGCTACCACCCCAGTAGGCTTCCAGCAAACTATCTAACCAAGGAGGGCTACTCTGAAGCTTGATTTCTCCAGGCGTAGTGGAGCATTCCTGTTATTCCAGTACCACTTTGAGAGGCTGAGCAGGAGAGGCTGAGCAGGAGCATCATAAGTTTGAGGCAGCCTGAATGCAACTTAGCAAGTTCTTGTCTCAAAATTATTTAAAAGAAAAAGAGAAGAGAGGTCAGGAACTACTTCAGTGTGAAGGCCCTGGGTTCAGTACCTACTATCAGAAAAAAAAATAAGTCTAATGAATTTTCCACATTAAATTTGGTCTTGTTTAGGACTCAGCAACCTTTTTTTCTTTCTGTTTCTTCTTTTGGGCATAGGGATGTCTATCCTATGCCATGCTCACCAGTGAATTTTGGAAGCAGCTAAATTATCTGATTCTATAGGTTCAAAGCTGAAGAGGAATTTGATTTCAAATTAAATAGTATGTTGAGTATCACTCAGTACTGACTCAGGTGATATTTTAGAAAAATCTCTGGAGTTTAGATTTCATAGTTAATGCTAAGGCAAGATAACACTTGGTGAGGGGAGGTGGATTGACAATTGGCCATCAATTTAACTACCAGATGAACTGAATCAGTGTGGCTCTGGATGTGGAGGGCCCACCTGAGGTCTGTTACCAACATAAAAAGAACTCAAGATGAAAATGTGATGCTGATTCTCCTGTTCCCATGGGTTCTCTTGGAGGAGTTTGTCTTGGTTCTTACCTGATATGAAGTTGGCTGTTCTTATCACTGGAGGAGCTTGGGACATTGTTATCACTGAGCAGCTCTGTGGTTCACTTTGCGGGAACTCTGGCCCCTACTTTGAGCATCGCTTCCTGGCTCCTGAGGGGACAATGTGTGCTATTCAATTTCTTTGAGAAACTTGTCCTGCTGGCTTTCTGATATGAACTTGGCAGTCCTCACTGTTATTGGAGGAGCTTGGGACCTCACTGTTGCTGAGGATGGCTGTGGTGCTTTACAGGGTAGCTCTGGTCCTTAATTTCAGTGTTGCTTCTTGGCTGCAGTGCAGATCCCTCAGCCTGCACAGAACCTTCACCTTGCTGGTGCAGACTTTCTAGCTAACGCTAATGACTTTTGGGCCTTCCCCAGTACAGATCCTTGATACAGACTTTTGTGAGACATTGCTTTATACTCTAGGCCTCCAGTCAGACTCATGGGGGCCATTGTCATGGGTTCTGGGTCTTTAGCTGGACTCATGTAGATCATTCCCATGGGATCCAGGCTCTCAACTGGATTCTTAGTATGTGGAGAGACTTCCTGCACTTTTACTTTTTTTTGTATTTGACTCTTCGAGTGATTATTATAAAATAATCCCAAAATTATGTGTCCTATATTAAGTTGTTTTCCTTGGAAATCCTGACTATAATGGGAAGGTGGTAATGGAATACAATGGACACAGGTGCTTTGCCTCTGAGCTATATACCTGAGACACAATCTTTATTTTTTTAAACCAGGGGTAACCGCACTGACAGTATCAGGTTAGGGAAAGATAAGTTTTTGCAAGTATCTACGAAAAAAAGTTTTTTTTAATGGAAATAAGAAATTCTATCTATTTGGATGTAAACAATGTCTTCCAAACTGATCACAAAAGTAAAAGCAATTTTTACAATTTAGCATGCAAGGTAACACTAATAGTCGCCAAGCCTATGCATGTGACCTTAAAGAAAACACAGAATTCACCTAATTCACATGAAGCATTAAGAATACAATGTACTCTTTAAAATCCACTTTAACTCACATAAGCACTTCAATTCTCATTTTACCTAAAAGTAAATAAAACATACCTCTTGTTCTACATAATTCAGGAAAAACAGACTAGTTTTCTTGTTATGAGTGTGAGCTGCATTTTATTCTACTGACAAGTTTCAGCTAATTAGTCATGAATTAAATGGAAGAGTAAACTTCTTGTGGGTTTTGGAAGATGTAGTACTGTAACTCACATATACTCAGAGACTCATATCATCACTGTAGCTTGTAATCAGTAATTAAATTTGTCCATTATTGAAAGAGAAAATACTAAGCTTAAACAATGCTCTACTTCTCTGCCAGGCTAGATGGTATTACTCCAAATGTTTTTCTCTGTTGTTTTAACATTCCAGGAATAATTTGTGAAATTACATATTTTTTTCTACTGAGTTAAAGCTGGCATGTACTCTATTAGATTTCCCCTTCATTTTAACGCAACTTTAACAGAGTTCAGTTTTAGCAAACTCTTTAAACATCCATA
Source organism: Cavia porcellus (assembly GCF_034190915.1). Lineage (NCBI taxonomy): Eukaryota > Metazoa > Chordata > Mammalia > Rodentia > Caviidae > Cavia > Cavia porcellus. The sequence continues at coordinate 5,543,350 of NW_026947493.1, forward strand.
TATGAATAAAATATTGTGTTTTGACAAAATTAAGGTTTATATTCATGTGTGAAATTATTCTAGGTTCTTTCCAATTCTTCACAGTGAAAGGAGCCCAGTGGACAGAAAGACAGTGCACCATTTCTCTCTTGACTTGTAGAAGAGAAATGCCCAAGATGCTCTGCTGCAGAGCAACAGGGGTGACTGACAGATGATCTCTGTCCTGGTCTCACTAGAATGAAGGAAGCCTCGGCTCCCATTCCCGGGCTGGAGGGGCCTTGTGAGGATGACAGGAAACTGAATTCATGTAGATATGGCTGTCAGCACTCACACATACTGGTGCTATGTTTTGGTGCCATAGGGAAGCACTAGATTTCTCTTTACAAGATCTCTGCTGTATTTTCACACCAGTTGAGAGGGAAGGGAAGGCTGAAAAACAGAAAGTGGGAGGAAGGGATGAGGTAGGGCAAGAGCAGGGATGCTGTTACTCCAGCAATAAAAGCACAGTGTGTCCCTCGTGGCTATCGGTCCACACTCCCCTCTTCTGCAGATGTTATAGATGATGGTGAAAACAGTGTTCTTTGATTTCTTTTGCAGCATCACTTGAATGGCTTTGCCCAATAGGACACACAAATATCTGACTTCTTGCTAGCAGTTATGGTTGATTCTCTTTCATTTATTTCCTTTTTTTACAGATGAATTTTTATAACTGAATAAATACACTGGAAGTAACATTTTCTTGTATTGTGATTTTTCCCAGAAATATTTCATTTATGGAAACACACATATTTTAGACATATTTGGATAATACACATATTTGGATAAAATAAAAATATATCACAATAATTTTCAATTTCATGTGATGCCTCTCTTTTAGATCCTGAGTACTAAAGATGAAACAAGTACTTGATGTAATTTTCCTTGTCATCATTGCTTTTGAAACATATTGATGGCATTGTATGACTCCTTCTGGTGTTTGTGTTAGCACTAGAAAACCCTTATTAATCCATTCAGGGGCAAATAGACAAGAAAGCAGTTAAAGAAGGAAACTGTCACTGATGCAACATATCTGAACATAGACCAGATGTATCATCATAATTGAGCTGTGTGAGTGAGGTTATTGCTGGAATTCTCTGTCTTTCCTGGAAACTTCCAAAGCTGCTTTTCACCATCATTCAGCCTTCTGTCATTGGTTGCTCTTATGGTAAGTCATTGTGATCCACTGCCCATATTGTTATAACAACTCACTGTCATGCAGTCCAGTCTCTGTGGTGTCCTGCAGTTCACAGTTAAACAGAAGATTTGGGAAGATGGCAAAGAATGGAGTGCGGGGAGGGAAGCCCTAGGAAGAGAATGAGAAGACATATACAGTGTTCTATATGAATTTTTTCTTTTTTGGCTTTCATGTGTCGTTAAAACTTAATGTAATGCAGTCCATAAATTCATTTTGTGTTTACTGATATGTATAACAGGGGCCATGTGTTTCTTTATTGCCTTTTTGGATATCATTGACATTGATTTTATACTTTCTACATTACATACAGAATGTTAGTTCACTTCAGATGTTCATTTGTTTTGTCAGTTAAATGATATTGGTCATATTATTTTAGATGAGGAAATCTGGTTCATATGAAACAAGGTTAAATAATGTTCCTGATCCAAATTGTGGTATATTATAATGGTGTCCAAATTAGTTTAACTCCAGGCCTATATTTTTTTTTAACCATACAGATCTTCTGCCTTTAATTCTCAAGATTTATACATGTATAGTTTTCATCAGTGATGCAATAGTTGCTAAGGACTTTTATTACCAGCACCTCTATTTATTTGTTTTACTTTGTTCAGTTTAATTTATTTATTTTTCAAATCTAATTTATTTCAAAGAGAAAAAAAGATAAGAAAAATAAATAAAATGAAATTCCAAAGCATGTCAATCAGGGAGCAACAATGGTACATACCCTGTGATTGTCGTCCCCAAATCATTCACCCAGAGTACAAGACATCTGTATTCAATCATCTGAACAATAACAGCACAAATATTTCTCTTCTGTGAACTCTGAGAAATCAATAGCATAACTATCTTAACTATCTTTTTTATATACATTTATAGTCATATGTTTTTTCGTTCAGCTTCTCACACTAGTGTGTGTATTTCATTTATGGGTATGTTCTCAAATGGCATGCATTTACCTATAAGTCTCTAGTTTATTCTTCTTTATGACTAAGTAGCATTCCATTGTATAAAAATATCACATTTTTAAATCTATTCTTCATTTGATAGGTATTTAGATTGTTTCCAAGATTTAGTTATTACAAATTGTGCTGCTGTACACATGGGTGTACACATATCACTGTGGTGTAATATTTTTCATTCTTTTGGGAAGATACTCAGATGAGAAATAACTGGGTCAAGTGGGACCTCTAATCCTAGTTTTTTGAGGAATATCCACACTGATTTCCACCTTAGTTTCAACAGTCTATGCTGCACCAATAGTGAAGAAGGCTTCCTTCTTGCCTGTAGTCCCTTCAGCATTTGTTATTGGTTGATTTCTTGATACTAGCCATTCTTTCCAGGGTGAAGTGAAATCTCAGTGCTGTTTTGGCTTGCATTTCTCAAATGACCAGTGATGTTAAACATTTTTCTCAGATGTTTATTTGCTGTTTGTATTTCTTCATTTGAGAAGTGTGTATTTTTCTCAGATGCTCATTTTTAGACTAGGTCTTGTATCTTGGAGGACTGATCTTTTTTTCTTTTGAGTTTTTGTATGTTCTCAATAGTAATCCTTTGAGGTACAGCTGGCAAACATTTTCTCCCACATTGCAGGTTGTCTCTTCACTCTGTTGGTCGTTTCTCTTGCTGGGTAAAGTTTTCAATAGGATGAGATCCTAGTTGTTGATTCTTTGTGATAGTTCCTAAGCAATTGGGGTTTTGTTCATAAAGTCTTTGCCTACATCAATGTCTTCAAGAGTTTTACATGGTCTATCTTCCAGCAGATTTAATGTTTCTGTTGTAATGATGAGATTTTTGATCCATTCCAATTTTAGCTTAGTGCATGGTGAACGATATGGGTCCAGTTTTAATCTTCAGCAAGTCGTTCACCATGTGCTGTTTTTCCAGCATCATTTATTAAAGAGGCTTTTTTCCCTGTGAGTGTGTTTGGCACTTGTAACAAAGATAAGGTGGATTAGTGTGTTTAGAGTTTTCTGTATCTTCTGATCTGTTCCAATGATCTTCAGGTTTTTTTTTTTTTTTTTTTTTTTAAATTTGGCCAGGATCACACTGGTTTTTTTTTGTTTTTTTTTTTTTTATCACAGTAGCTTTATAATATAAGTTCAAGTCAGGGGTTGTGATGTCCTCTGTCTTGTCTTTGTTGCCCAGGATTGCCTTTGCTATTCTAGGTCTATTCAGGTTCAGGATGATTTTAGGATTGTTTTCTCTAATTCTGTGAGATATGCTATTAGAATTTTTATTTGGGTTGCATTGACTCCATATAACAGTTTTGTAAGTATGACCATTTTCACATGTAGTGAAAGGTTCTATATAAGTTCTTCAAACCCAAGAGCATAAGATATTTATTTTCTAATATCTTCATAAATCGTCTTTTTCAGAGTACTGTAAATTTCAGTGTAAAGGTCTTTTACATCCTTTGTAGATTGATTTCTAGGTATTTCATATTTTTGATGGTATTGTGAAAGATGTTGTTTTGCTGATTTCTCTGTCAGTAAGTTTATTATTCGTGTACTTGAATGCTATTGATTTTTGAGTGTTGACTTTATGTTCAGCTACATACTGAATTTGCTTATTAAATCTACCAGTTTTTTAGTGGAGTTTATGGTGTCTTCTATTTAGAGTATTGTCAACCACAAAAAATGATAGTTTAACTTCTTCCTTTTCTATCTTTATTGGCCTCTATATTTTAAACCTCAAATTTCAGCAACAGTTTTTGCTAACACTTTGTTGAACTTTCGATTCTGTTAATTTGTAAATAGTTTCACTTTGTAACAAACTAAAGACTAGGAAGGCCCACTATGTTTGAAATGTGTCTCTGTATATAATTGGATAAAATACCAAAAAAGAAAGGAAAAACATTGTTCTGCAAAAGGTTGCTAATAGTTTCATTTTGCATCAGATGGAAGCTGTGAGAATCTAAGATGTGGTTTATGAAGAAGCCAGGGTCTCAGATCTTGCCCTGTCTGGCTGCCTGGGAAGCTCTACTTTTCACTTAACAGCCACGTGACACCCCCAAATTGCTTACATTTCAAAATGTAAGTTTTCCAAGCTGAAAAGTAAGCATAGCACACACAATTGTCATTGGTTTATATTCTTTCATTTAGGAAGTTCACTCAGTTTCAAGTAATAAAATCTAAGCTGAAGCTCAGGCCTTCCAAGGATGGTTCCCTGAAGCTCAATGAGAAGTTCAGTTCTCTGAACAACGGCCGTGCCCACTCAGACAACGTGGTAGAAGTTCTGAAAAGATGGTAATGGTTTAGCCTTCAAGGCACATTCAGAATAATTCACCCAAAAAATTTGCAATGTACTTTGGAGTATTAACAAGGTTCAAATGAAAGTCACTCTGATTTCTGACATCTCTAGGCTTATTTAGAAATCCCCTAATTAGCCCCTGAAGGTTGAGTAAAATTTGACAAAGAATTAAGACTATTTTGTAAACAGAGAATGTGTATGCTTGTGTATGGAATTTTTTAAAGGCCTCTTGGGTGTCTCCTTATTGTATTCTTTTTTTTTTTTTTTTAATTTCCAGATCATTATTTTGAAGTTAGTCTTTATTACTCTCTCTCCATTGTGGCTTTGGTAGGACACTGAGGAATGTTTGGAAGCACTCAGGCACTTAGCGGAGCACAGATTTTAAAGTTTAAAGGCTTTAGGTGATACAGGTACATCAAAAACCCTTTTCTGTAGCACCAGTGTTAGACTTCTGTACAGTTTGAAAGATGGGAAGTCTTAGGAAAAAGGAATTTTTATATCTATGAATTTTTCCCTAGTACATAGGAAACAATATATAGACCTGACTCTGTATCACTGCAGAGGGAAAAGGGATTTGAAAGGATGGTGTGAAAAGCTCCATTTCCTTCCCTCTTGCTCCCTGTTCCCTATCTCTAATGTGGAAAATAATGAGCATGGTCGAAAAAGTCTAATGGACACCACAGACAATCTTCTCACTTGGATAACTTATTAACAGAGGACTTAAATTTAGATCCTTTGCAACTGAGACATTCCTATTTTGTGGCCCAAGGAATAATTCAAGAAACAGACTTAGAAGATTATCTCAGCATCTTTGTAATAGTGTTGCAGTTGTTATAATTATGTTTTAATTAAATTTTTCCTAATACAAATAGGATTCATTAAGCCACCCCCATAGTTAAGTGAAATTCCGTCTACCTATGTGAGTAATTCAGCTCAATGTGACATAAAGAATCTGGGTTGTTCATTTTTTATATTGAAGGAGATAATTTTTGAACTTTCTCCAAGGTACTTAAAGAAAGGAGTAACTCATGATAATATCTGCATTAGTTCTATGTGCACAAATCCAATTGTCATTCTAAACATTCTTTTTTTAAAAAACACCATATTAAGAATGACATTGTTAGGATTTATGTCTTAGATATGTGTTTTCAAATACAAGCAATTTCAAAATGAAAGTGAATTTTAAATCCTGATATTAAAAAATCTGAGGCAGGTAGCACACTTTCATGTGGACATTTCCAGGAAAAGATTTGGTGTTGAAAGTGGATACCTGGAGGCTCAGCACATTGCTCTGTTGAAGGGCATCTTCTCCACATATGTATCTACTTTTCAGGTGCAGATCAGATATACAGCAGTAAAAGAGTTTTGCCCTAATTTGCTTCAAGCAAATGTAAGTGAAGGGAACTAATTTTAAAATAACAAAAACTCTTGTATAAAATTAAATAGATAATGTAGCTCTGCTAACTATTCAGCATTATTTACTCTGGATTTATTCATGTTTGAGTTATGTATGTACTGTAGTGACATCACTTATGCCCCACCAGTGATCCTAGTAAGCCTCTAAATGTTTACCAAACATTCCACAGAGCAAATTTTGCACGACACGGAAAGTAGAGGTGACAACTGAGAAAGTCTGTCCTTGGCAGAATAAAATGCATACAAAAACAAGGACTCTAGGTCCTGCATACTAGCCTGAGACTCAGGGCGATTAGCATTTGAGCTCCTATGCTGAAACTCACTATATAACATTGTTATATAATTTGTTTATTTGAGGCTTATCTATTGTTCACTAAAAGGGAGAAAATAATGCATACTCCATATGAATGAGTAGTAAATGAAATATAATCTGAATCTCAGAGGCCACTATCTGTACTCAGAGGGCTCATCCTTTGTGTTCGTGGCTAACAATGTTTACCCATCTTTGAATATCCTGTGCTACAGGTTTTACTGAGTTCAGCAGATATTTGTCTGATCTTATTTTAAATTCTGTGTTTTCTTGGGCTGGGAATACAAAGTGAAAGATATATCATATTATGAAAGCTACCTAGTGAGCCAATGTTGACTGAATTGTAAGTTCTGCATTATATAGCTTACTTGCTTCAAAATGAAATTTATAATTTTGATTTAATTTTGCTTTTTTATTAAATGGTATTTTCACCAATAATTTAAATTGTCATTGACATTTATGAATTACTAGAAAAATATTAAAATATTAGGAATATTAATCACTCTTTAGATTACATTTATATGTTCAAAATGTGGCCTCTATTACAGTGTCTTAGGACATGTAACAGCCGGCAAACGTTTCATAAAAACTAAGGTAATTTATTTTTTGGAGAATTTTTTTTACATTAAGTCAAGTTTAGACTTCTTTTTGGAATATGTTGTGAAAATATTCTTTTACATACATTTGTATTTCTGATAATAAACATTTACTTTTAGATTTGATACCAAAAAGAAATATATGGTGTTTTGCTCAAACTTTGATTGGTCATCTTCATAATTTAGATTTTTTTCAGTTTTCCAAAGAAATAGGTGAGGTAAATTGTATCAGCATAATGACAGAAAAAACCTTTGAAGAAAAGAACTCCCTACTGAAGAAATGCGTAACATTTTAATTGTTTTCAAAAACTTTAAGATTGGTATCTCCTACCACATAGATTTACACTTAATTTCTTTGTGTGTCAGTTAGTTTCCAAAGAAGTTCTAGAATCCAAAATGACCATCTTTAGGAAAGACTTTAAATATTCCAGCATCTGAAATAGTTAGGTTATCATGGAAGAATGTACCATTGCTCTAATTATATGGAAAAATATAACTTTTAAATAAAAATCTCAGAAAACAAAATTTTTTGTTATAGTTATTCTAGTTCTTGTTAGGCTCAAGATTTTTATATTGTGCTAAGTACTACAGAGAGAAACATGTATTTTAAGATAAAATATCCTAAAGTCTTTTTAGAATTGTAAGCATTACAGTAAGGAAACGAACTTTAATTAGAAAGAGGCACAGTTTTATAAAGACAAGAGCTGAAGAAGGTGACACTGTGGTTTTCAGTTCTTGGAGCTGAACTTTCTCTTTCCTCTAAAGCATTCTAAGTTATAGAACAGTATCAACAGTTTCCTTTGGTTTGAAGTGTCCTCCCATTCTAGGAAAGCCAAGGGAAACAGGTTGAAGGCCACACAGTAGTACATAGGTGATGCCACGTGCTCAGCTATGCGGCAGCTGCTGTTTCTCTCTCTCTCTCTCTCTCTCTTTTTTTTTTTAGTTAATATACATCATACTGACCACTCCACAGAAGAAAATTTGTCACGTGTCCTGAACGTTTCCCTTCTACACACCTACCCAGTTTGCTTCCATTTACGATTTTGATTTTCTTCAAAATGCCAGTATAGTAAGATAAATTGCAATACTTGTCTTCAGTGGGAGAAGAGAAAATTCCAGGAGAAGATGAGGAACTGAAACTTCCTTAATTCATCCAACCACCATGGCGTGCACCAGGATCTCAGATGCAGACAGAGAACTCTGTTCGCACAGCAGTGTGCGTCACACACATCTCTTCTCTTTCCCATGCAGCCAATGTTATATAACTTTTGCAACTCCAAGCAAAGAGCTGGAAATGAAAATTTGATGTGGCAGGAATTAAACTTCTCAGATATGTGTGATGGTTATCACAAAACAATATAAAATATCTGTTCATGATTCACTTATTAAAAGAACACTTTACTATGTGCATCATAAGTTAAATAACAAGGTGTCTAAATAGGAAAAGAAATGTATAATAAGCTTCTTAAATTTGAAAGCCTCTAAAATGGCCCCATGTCATCTGCACCTTTGGTATTCGTCAAGGCCTTGTGCCACCCTCGTCTTCACTGGGACCTGAATTTAATGACTTGCCTCACATAAATACAGTGTGGCACGTGGTGGAGGTGGTCACAACACAGACTAAGTTACACCGACTGCGGCTTCTGTCCTGGCTGCACGTGCTCTCTTGCTGTTCCTCGGGGGGAAACGCACTCTGGGGGTGCCCCATGGCGCTGTCAGGAGACACAGCCATGGTGAGTTCCAGGAGTCCAGGCACCAGTCAGCGTGGTCACATGTGTTATCACCGGCAATGGACCTTCCTCAAAATTGAGTCTTCAGTTAAAGAAAAAATAGCCTCCGTTATATCTTGGACGCAACCTATGAGACTCGCATCAGAGCCACTCAAAACACCATGCACGGGTCCTCGACAACGAGGTGAAAATTATTTTTTAAGCTATTATGTTTTGCACTAATGAATAAAAGTATAGTCTCACATATGCACGCAATTTTAGGAATGCTATCTTAGGTGTGTATTTGCAAAGATTTGTTAAATGAAATAAACGAGAAGGAAAACTTTAATAAGGCAAAATAGAGGAAAAATTTAAAGTGAAAAACATTAATACAAGAATATTTCAACACATGATGTTTCCCTATTGCCATAAATCCTCCCAAATAACGAATACTTCTTTTTTCTATTTGTTTTCTTTTTATTTAATATTTTCCAGGAATCTTTTGTTAGAGACGTGTTACAATTTTTTTGCTGATAAGGAATAATTTACTCTTCAAATCTTCATGCTTCAAGTAAAAATTTCTCGGTTTGGTATGTGCTTGGTTTGGTATGTGCTTGGTTTGGTGTGTGCTTGTAAGGGAAGAGCTTGCTTTAGTACAGGAAATTCAATGGCAATGTCAGACCTTGGCAGTAAACAGCTTCTCTTTTTAGCCCCATTGTACATACTAACTGATTATGGAGCACTTGCAATTTTCCCAACAAAGATAATTCAATTCTTTATCCTATACACTGACAAAGATTTTCTTCTAGGAAAAAAAACCCAACAGATATGTGAAATGTTATTTCATTCATTTATGTATTAAAATTTTCTATATTAAAATACTTATTTTTTCCTTACATCAAAATTGGAATAAAAGTGTACAAATATAAATAAGCTATGTAAGGTGATGCCAAAAACTGAATGTTAAATTATTTATCTTTCATTCCAAATTGCTTCCTGAGTGGGTAGATGTTCATATCAATAAAAAATTAACAATAGGTGTTCAATGCCTATTTGTAGATATATATCTGCTTGCACTGAGACATGCTTGTTTGCAACATTTAATTCTTTATTATAGTCTCAATTTTTAAAAATGGTACTTGCTGGAAACAATAATTATCAATCATATCTTTGCTTATTATTTGCAATTGTTGCTCTGTAAGATCATGAGAACTCCTAAAGATGACAGTTAAATCATGAACCTGGCTGATGTCAAGACTGTTCTGCAGATACTACCCCATCTTGTTCCAGGATTTATGTGTACACCACCGCCTCCTCAGACGGGCAACCCCCATGGAGTGATGGGTCCACTGGCTCTCTTAAATCCCTGCCTTGCCATAGGTTTTTGTCTCATATTCTACCTATTAGTTAGCAAATGAACTGGATCCAAGAATAGAAATCGTTAGGCCATCCTTCCTGATTTTATAAAAGAACTATGGTAACAACTGTCCAAAGGACAGTGGTGTTGAGAGATGTTGAATATAACTTTAGTCCAGGTATTTTGCTCAATTATTTTTATTTCATAAGAAAAAGCAAAAAATGATTCCACAGTTTTCATGGACACTTGGAATAGTTCCAGATTTTTAACAATGCTTTGATTAAAATGTGAGATAGGTAGCAATGAAGAGGCATTAAACTAAAATGCATTATTTAGCCACGAGTTTATTGGGAGTTGCCAAAACACATGAATAAGCAAGGCCGGGCCTCAGTTATAAATACATGAAATAGCTTAAACACATAACCCGAAGCAGTTGTGTAACCTAAAATGAAATTTAAGCTATATATTGTTTCTTAATGTATTCAGTGGTTTCTTTTAAGTATAAACTCCTTTAATAATAAAAGTCAATGATATTGGATTAAGTTTTGCACTTCTGACCTCTTTCTGCCAAGGAAAGATGAAAATTTGATTTCTTTCTGAAAAAATGAAATCAAGTTACATTAGTTTGATAACATTCATTTTCTATGTGATATTTCATAAGAAAATTAAGTAAGTTGCAATATAATATGCTTTCACTTCTCTGGCACTTTTTTAGTAGAACATTAATTCTAAGGATACATACTATAAAGAAACATGATGATATCAGCACATTAGTTTTTATGAATTACTATATATGAAATCACATTTTGCTTTTGAGTTTAATTTATTATGTATGATATCTTCCAATCCTCCATACAAAATGTATTAATTTTATCTGTCAGTGGGCCATCAAGGAATTCTACATCAAGAAAAGATCAATTTAAAAAATCAATAAAAATCATCTGAAAATGGATACCAAATAGACCTAAGTAACACGAACCTACTTAAGTCTCAGAGGTGCTCTCAATCACATCTTATTTCTCCAAATTATTGAAAACCGTTTCAGGACTTACAGAGGCAAACAATGAGTCCAATCTCATCTGTATTTCTGTGCCTTGTAAGTATGCTTTCTGAAAACCCTAGAGGAATGAAGTTTCACAGAGTGATGGGAGACTGTTCCAGCAATGTCTATAAGGAAAAAAAAAAAAAAAAGCAAACCATAGTGTCCTTGTATATATCATCTTGCCACTCATGGTTATTGTTTTGAAAGATTCTTTGTAATCCTTTGGACAGACAGCTATGTTTCTCTTTTCACTTAGCAACTCGATCAACTAATCGCCCCTGAAGCAAAGATGATATCATTTGTATTGATAATAAAAAATTTTATTGAACGTCCTTGAGGGCAAGGTGTCCTCTTGGGCTACACCAATGGTGCATTCAGCTAGACTCTCTGCATTAGTTTGCCAGTTTTGCTACAGCAAATCATCACAAGTTTAGGGGCTAATGCAGCAGTTTATTTTCTCCCATCCTTGCAGCTAGGAGCCCAAAAGCAAGGAGCTGACAAACCTGGGCTCCGCTGAGCCTTCCTTCTTTGTCTTATCCCTGGCTGCCGTCTTGTTCTTTCCTCTCAGGGTCACTATCACCCGTGCATTCACCTATCCCATTTCTTTGTTCTGTGACAATATCCTCTCCTCACAAGGACACCAGACAAGCTAGATTAGAGTTGAACCTGAAGACACCATTTGAATTCAGTTATCACTTCTGTCTGCAAATTTGGTCCTATTCCTAGAGAAGAATGTTAAAATTTTCAGGTGTGGATTTTGGAGTACACCAAATTTGATCCATAAGATTTCTTAAGTTTGTACAAACATCAGAACATATTTTGGTCCCATTAAGTACAGAGCATGACGCCAATTTGATGTGACCAGAAAATATGGTGAACATTTAAGTTTAAAAAATTATTACAGTAAAAGACACACGGTTATGAAACTCTCTCAAAATGTTCTCCCTCCATTTGAACACACTATTCCAAAACTATTAACACTTTCGAAAGCAGTTCTTTTTTAGGAACAGTTTTATTAAACTAAAATTTTCATACGATAAGAATTAAAATACGTTTTCAGTAGAGTTAAGCACTTTGACATAATTCTACAGCTATAACCACAATCAAATTTAGATAGTTTTTGTCAACCCAAAACAAAACCCTCAACCAACCAGATCTCATCTCCCAGGCTTTTCCCCCTAAATCTAGGCAATGCTGAGCTACCTTTATCTTCCTAGAATTTCCTATTCTGAGAATTTTTTTTCCTTCAAAATACATAATGCTCACAACAGTAATGATGTTAACATATTCAAAGGAACAAAAATCATATGAAGTGAGTAGTGATACCATATTGGATGAAGCCAGAAATGGGCAGAAAAAAGGTACCTAAAATATAACTTTTTTCTTTCTCTTTTCTCTCTCTTTTGTCCTACTAAAATTGTTACATAAGGAAAATCACACAATGTTCAAGCTTGTGTGTCTGTGTTACTTCACTTAACATTATGGCCTCAACCTGCATCCATTTTCCTACAGATGACAAGTTTATCTTACTAGCATCAGAGTAGTACTCCATTGTATATAAATACCATATTTTAAAGCCATTTATCTGTTGATGGGCATATAAGCTATTTCTAAAATTTGGCTATGATACAACTTTTTAAACTCTTTTGGGGAAATACCTAAAAGAGGATTAGATGGATCAAATAGAATTTATATTTTCAGTTTTTTGAGGAATCTTCACACTGATTTCTGTATTACTTCACACTGATTGTGTCAGTTTGCACTCCCACCAACACCCACCAGCCTCACCTGTGCATACACCTTCGTGTATTGATTTGTTATTGGTTGGTTTCTGGTAGTAGTAATTTTTCTGGAGTGAGACAGAATCGTAATGTAATTTTAATTTCATTTCTCAGATGGTCAGATGAATATTTTTCGTATATTTTGGCCAATGGTATTTTTCTGAGAAGTGTCTATTCATTTTAGATGTCCACTTATTAATTGAGTCTTTAAATTTGGGAGGTGTAGCTTTTTTGTGTTCTTTATATATTCTAGGTATTAGTTCTTTGTCTGAGGAGTGCCTGGTAAAATTTTTCCCATTCTGAAGATCATCTCTAAACTTTGTTGGTTTCTTTTGCTATACAAAAGCTTTTCAATTTAATGTTATAATACTTGTGGGTTCTTGGCATTATTTCTTGCACAATCAGGGTTTTAGTCAGGAAATCTTTGCCATGTCTTTGAGAGTTAAACCTATTTTGTCTTCAAAAGATTAAGTATTTGTTTTAATTTTGAGGTATTTGATCTATTTTGATTTTAATTTGTGCCTGGCAAGAGATATGAGTCTTAGTTCACCCTTTGGCATGTGGAAAGTCACTTTTACCAGCACCGTTTTTAAAGAGAGTATCTTTTATCCAGAGACGGGGCCCTTTTGTCAAGGATTGTGTAACTGGGTGTTCCTGAAGTTGTTTCCATATTCTTTATTCTCTTCTATTGCCCTGCAAGTCTGCCAGTATTGTGCTGTTTTTGTCGCTGTGGAATTATAATGTAACCTGCAATCTGGGATTGTGATGCACCTGTCTTGCTCTGGCTGTGTAGAGTTGCTTTTGCTATTTTAGGTGTCTTCCTGTTTCATATGAATATTAGGATTGCTTCTGCCAGTTCTGTAAGAAGCATTATTGGTATTTGGATTGGGATTTCATTAAATCTATATAACATTTTCAGGACTGTGGCCATTTTAACTATATTTGTTCTTCCTTTCAAGGACTGGGAATTTCTTTCCATTTTCTAATACCTTCTTCTATTGCTCCTTTCAGAGGAGGTTGAGTCTCCTTTTTCTAAATATTTCGCTGTTTTTTTTTGGTGGTGGTGTTGAAGAAATTGTTTCCCTCATTTACCTCTTAGTAAGTTTGTTATTGGTGTACAGAAACATTATTGATTTTTGAGTGTTGACTTTATGTCCTGCTATAGTACTAAATTTGATTATTGGTTCTAGGAGTATTTTTGTGAAGTTTTTATGGTCTCCTGTATACATAATTATTTCATCTGAAAATAATAATTTAATTACTTCTTTCCCTAGCCATTCCCAGTTTACTTCTTTGTCTTGTCTAGTTGCTCAAGGTATTTAAAAACTGATGTTGAACAAAAATGGTGGTAGCAGACATATTTTTTTGTGAATGTCTTTAGAAAGGAAGCTTTCAGATTCTCTTCATGTATGATGTTGCCTGCTGATTTTTCATGCACAGCCCTTATCAGATTAGAATAAGGACCCTCTTTTCCTATTTTCTTGAGGATTTTTTTAAACACAAATGGATGCTGAGTCATGTCAATTTTTTTTTTATCATAGAGCTTTTTCTCTTTCTATTTATGGGGGGAATTATATTTATTGACTTGTATATGTGAAATAATCCCTGCTTTCCTGGAATAAATCCTTTTGGTCATGATGTACAATCTTTTGATAATTTGGTGCATTGTGTTTGCCTTTATCTTATTGTGGATTTTTGCGTCTAGTTCATTAAAAAACATTGGTCTGTAACTCTCTTTTTCGGTTGGATCTCTTCCTGGTTTTGGAATTAGGGTAGTGCTTAGTTCTAGCAACGATTTTGGGAGCACTGTTTCCCTCTTGATTTCATTAAGGACACTGAGGAGTATTGGTGTCAAATACTCTCTAAAGTTCTTAAAGAATTTGCCCATGAATATTTCAGGACCTGGAATTTTCTTATTTGGTAATGTTTTTATTACTTCTGAAGTTTCACTGACTAATATTTGCTTATTTAGTTTTTATCTTCTTAATTCTACTTTGGTAGTTTGTATGTATCTCTGAATTTGTTCATTTTTTCTTAATTTTCCATTTTATTAGAATATGAATCCTTAAAGTAGTTACTAAATTTCTTTGGAATTTGGAAGAACCCATTGTCATTTCAACTTTTTCATTTCTAATCTGTGTCCTTTTTTAAAAATAAGACTGGCTAAGGATTTGTCTATTTTGTTCAGTATTTTTTCAGAAACAACTCTTCTATTAATTGATTCTTTGTATTTTTGTATCAATTTCATTAATTTCCTCCCTAATTTTCCTGATTTCTTTCCCTATACTAGCTTTCTGTTTGAACTATTTTTGCTTTTCTAGGACCTTGAAAAATATTGTTAGGTTATTTGAGCTCATTCTCTTTTTCTTTTTTTAAAATTTTGTCAAACCGCCACCCAGAATTTCACAACACAGTAGTAGGAGAGTAACAATACATTGCATATTGTCATCCTCAAAGTAGTTACTCAGAGTACAAGATATGGGCATAAAACTTTTCTGATCAATATTAGGATGAACCTTCTTTTTCAATGAACAAAGAGACACAGATTGCATAGCTACCTCACATTTTTCTCCGTTTCCTTTCTTTCCTTTATCTTTATCCCCTCCTAGTTTCTTTTTCCTTTTAAAAAATTACTTCCCATTTCAGATTATCTACTGTATTCTAGGCTTTTTTTGCTGTTTCAATATTTCACAACAAGGAAACAATGCAATGTTTACACATGAGAGATAAATGAGGGAAGAAAGATGAATAGAAGAGAAACAAAAACAAAGGTAAAATATCTAAATAGAGAAAAGTGAAAAAAATCCAAACAGAAAAAGGAAAACCAATCAAACACCCAAAGAAAAATAATTTAGTTCCTTGTTCTGTAGTTTGTGTCCACGTTAGATCCCAGAAATGTGCCAGGTTTGCAGTAGGATTTGTACTGGGTATGGGTGATCTTGGGCTCTGGCTGTTGGGGGTAGGACTGGTCTGAAGGTCACAATACTCTGGATGTCCACTTCTCCTTACTATGACTTTGTGCACAGCCCTCTCCCAGTTGCAGGGAAAGTCCAGGGTGGCCCCAAACTGTCCAGTTGGCTCCTTCTGGATCTTGGGCCGCTTCCTCTGTTCCACATCTCTGACTCCTCTTTCACACTTGCCATTGCATAGAGGGCTGCCCTTGTCCCAAGGCTGCTCACCTGCTTTTCCTGTAGGCCCAAAGCTCCTCTGCTAATTGTAGACAAGACTGATGCTTCCAGTCCTTTGTATTTAGGGCTGAGAATGGCTTTGTGTGGCCACTGAAGTGGAGTCTAGGCTGTCCCAGCTCCCACCTCTCAACAGAATTCCTCCAGTCTGCTTCCCACATATCAGTCCGCAATGACTGGATGCCTCTTCCCTTATTTCACTCTGGAATGTTGGCAGCAGGAGGCCTGGGATTGCTCTGCTGCAGGAGTTTGACCCAAACCCTTTGAAATAAAATGGTGGTGCTGCGTACCCACTTCTGTTCTAAGTGTCTGTGTGCAGAGCACAGTGCCTGCTCGCCTCGCTCACCAACTGCTTGCTCCATATGTCCCGTCAGGGAACAGTGCCTGATATTCTTAGGGCTGCTTAGGACTTCTTTTCCCTGCTGCCAGGCTTCACTTCCTGCCTGTGCCATGACCAACTGGGCTGCGAGTCTTTTTAATTAAAGATTCATCATATTTTTAATGGTGCAGGATATGTTATTTCTGGGTAAAACGTTCTTTTTCAGTCCTGAAAACACATAGGATGAATTTATTGAGTATTTCCTAATAATTAAACAATTATAAAAGTGTAGCCCATTCTTAACAAATATATGTGCTTCAAATATGTAGAAGAGCCCATGGACATCAGATACTCCACTGTTCTCCAGTGATTATTTCACTGACAATGATGACAAGGATGTAGATCACCTCCCTACATTTTAATATAGCAATGTTTTATATAATTAACAAAACATTACAATTTGCAATATAGTGAGCATTGTAAAGTTAAAGGTTCTGAATCAAAAACTATTGGGGTACAATTTAGATGGTTGCTTTATGTATTAAATTAATGTATATCAGGAAAAGTAAAGAATTACGTGCTACCAAACCAGAAACCAAAATTTAAAATAGACTTTATAATAATATTTATTAAATCTTCTCTGAAGGAGGATTTCTGATCCAAAAAGACAAGTGACAAATGATTCTCCCATGAAGGATATTTTTCCAGGTTTTACTAGTACATGTTTGCATTATATTCCTCATGGGGAGTTGGCACATGTACATAACAAATCTTAGCTCTGTTTTTCATCCTTCTTTGCTCTCATTCTGCCTCCTGCCTCCATCTCTTGTCTCTTCCCTTTTGCAAAAGTGGTATCTTGCTGTTTCTCATTATCTATCATTTATTTTGCTCTTCATTTATATTTTCAGTTTCTCATATAAGAAAACCATGCAATGTTAGGCTGGGAATACAGCTCAGCAGCACATGTAACCTGCCTGGCAAATGTGAAGTCCTGAGTTTGATTCCTGGTAGCACCTCCCCCAAAAATGCACTTATTTAAGCTCTGTGTCTGATTTGTTACACTTAACATTATGGTCTCAAGGTGTATCCATTTTCCTATTGGTGCCTCAATAAGTTTATCATTATTCCTAAGAGCTTTAAAATTTTTATGATAGTTTTAGTTTCACATCAAAATTAAGCTGAAGTTTGAAATTTCCTATAAATGCTGTACCGACAAATATAGACTCCCTCTTTATCAACAAACTTCAACAAAGTGATATCTTTACTACTATTACTAAAATCAAAGTACATAATCCCCAAAATACAAAGCTATTCTCATTACAAAAGGGACAGGAGAATGTAGAATAGGACCAAGTCTAGACTGAAGCTCAGCAGAGCAAACTTTTAGTTGTTTAGCTCTATGATGGTGAGCTTCGCAGCCCTGGTAACTTGGGCAGCCTTGGCTCTGTGATCTTGCTGGTTGCTCTCCACAAACCCTTTGTCTTCTTGCTGGCTGAATCCACCAGCTGTCTGTGGCTTTCCTTTGCAATGTCCCACCTTCCTTGTCCTCAGCTCCCTACAATCACCATAGCACCTTTTGGTTCACTCTTAACATTTTGCAGGACATTCCTCTGAGATTGGCTCTTTTTGAATAAGAGAACGACAGATGCTTCACCAATGAAAGGTTTTTATTTGAATAACCATTTACTGTCAGTCTTGCTGATTCCTGATATGTCCTCAAGGCCTTTCTTCTTGTTTATTTTAAACCACTTGATTTCTTTTTAATGATGCTAATTCCTTCAATAACTAAAACTCCTTTAAACCCAAGGTTACACATGATTCTTTCCAGACAAAAATTTGAGTCTTTTAAATACATTGCTTTGCTTTTACTCCCAGTTCTCACTATATGTCTGGCCATGAGTAGCCACAATACACTTTCTACAGCTGAATGGGCGACTGCCTTCATATTTCCTTCACCAGATAAATTAATGTGCTCCACCACCTTTAATTTCAGCTCTGAGCAAAGTCACAGGACATGGGCGAAATGGGGGCAAGTTATTTGGCAGAATTTAAAATGTGTAATCTGTAGCCCAGTTCCTGGCACTGTCCTCATTTCCAGCTGTAACGCTATAGGACCGATCTTTACTTTCTGAATTCCTACCATGATTTTTGTCTTCTGAGCTCTGACCAAAATCATCCACTGGACTCTGCTTACAATATTCAAGGCTTTCTGTAGCTCATTTCTCCAAAATTTTTCAAATTTTCCCCACTAAGCAGTTGGAAAAATTTCTGAATCACATGATCAGGTCTAGTCACAGTGACGATCACTTCTCTGGTCCCAATTTTCTGTATTAATCAGCTATTTCACTCCTCGGACCAAACACCCTATTTATGTAACTTACAGGTGGAAAGTTTATTTTTGCTCAAGGTGTCAGAGATGTCAGTCCATGATCAACTGGCTCCAAAGCAGCAATGTCTTGGCACAGGGGCATCATAAAGCAAAGCTTCTCAGTTTATTGTACTGGGAAAGGACTGCAGGGGAATAATTCCAGAAAGAAAGGGACCAGGGGCCAGAATAGTATCATGCCTCCACCACCTACACACATACACTCAAAAGTATGCTTTATTAATCTCCTAAGTGACTCTCCAGGCAGTCTAGTTTGGGACCCAACTGAATTATCTTGTATTCTACTATTTTTTCTTGTTAACCTGTCTAAAACTTTTCATTTTATTGATTTTTTTCTAAAAAACCAGGATTTGGTTTCATTGACTTTACTCTTTCTTAATTTTATTTATTTTGTTATTATTTTTCATATATTTAATTAGGGTTTAATTTTATCTTCTTTTCCTAGATTCTATAAAGCTTAGATGATTAATTTTTGATATGCTTTCAATGTTATCAATTTCTCCCAAAGTACAGCTTTTAGTATATTTGACAAATTTTAATAAACTGTATCTTCACTTCTATGAGTTCAAATAGTTTTTAATTTCTCCTGAGATTTCTTCTTTGACTTATATGTTAGTTACATATCTCAAGTATTTGGAGATTTTTCTAGATATTTTTCTACTATTTGTCTTTTTAATTCCACTGTTCTCTGAGATTAGATATTATGCAACTTATATTCATTTAAATATGTTTATATTGATTTTGGTCCAGAGATGCTCTGTTTTGGTCACTATTCCATGTGAGCTTGAGAGAAATGTATGTTCTTTTATCAAATGGGGTAGTTGATGGATATCTATAATACCATGTTGATGGGTGGTGTTGTCAAATGCAGCTACATCTTTACTGATTTTCTGCTATCTGAATACGATAGTGGCTTCTCCTGTTTTTCCTTGCACTTTTGTCAGTGTTTTCTTGCCATAATTCGTCACTCTGTTTTTAGGCCCAAATACATCAAGGATTTTTATGCTGACCTAGAAAATTCCCATGTTTATCCTGGATAAAGGATAAAGTCTGAAACTAATATAGCAGCTCTCATTCTCTGGTAGGTGTTGGTGTGGCCTATCATACTCTAACCATTACTGTTTATCACTATTTCTGAAAAATTACAGACTTCTGTAGGTTACATACTGCTGTCACATATTTTGATTCACTCTGGTTCAATCTTTTTGTTTATTCATCTAGATAATTGATATTGAAATCATTATATAGCATCATTAATAGTTAATATGCTTGTTACTATTCATTATTCTTATCTTTGTCATTTACTTTTTATCTGACTTTGATGATTCAGAATTTTATATTATTTCATATTTTTTTCTGCTTTAGGTTACCAGGGCTTTTTTCTGCTTTGCTCCATTTTTCAATATAAATTTATACCTCTACTAAGGATATAAGTACCTTATATGATTACTTTCAGTCTTTCACTTACTGATGGCATATGTAAGCGCATAACTTCACAGGAACACAGAATATAATACCTAGTTGACTTTATTGTTTTTATGTTATCTGTTATTAAAATGCTAAAATATTTTTACTGTATATTCGCTGTTATCTCTGTGATGTTCTTTCTGCATATGTGAATTTCTGATCTGTATCATTGTCCTTGTCTCTAAAGAACTTTTAAGCTTTTCTTTAAAAGCATGTCTATTGTCAAACAATTCTCTCGTTATTTATTAGCCTGAGAAAATTTTATTTGTCTTTCACTTTTGAAAATAACCTGGCAGGATACTGAATATCAGCTTGGTGATTTTTTTTCTCTGAAAATCTTAAATATTACATTTCATCTCTTCTTTCTTTTGTGGTTTCTCAGGAGCAATTGCTATAATTCCTATCTTTGCTCCACTATAGATAAGGTATTTTTCCTCTGGCTTCTTTCAGGAATTTTACTTTATCTTTGATTTTTAGTACTTTGAAATTGATATCCCTAACTGTAGTTTCTCTGGCATTTATCTTGGTTGACCTTCCTTGAACTGCAGTTTTGTGACTGACAGTAATTGGAGACATTTTTTAGTAATTATCATTTCAAATATTTCTGCCATTCCTTTTTTTCTTTGCCTTCTGGTATTTCTATTACATAGAGGTTATACACCTTTTGTAGCATGCACAAAATATGGAACTTGATTCCAGGTGGGGAGCTATGACTTTGTTATATAGTTTGAGGTTCTCTACCTATGTAGACACTTGATACACTCAAACCCCTTGTATTTCAAGAATGAAACACTCATTCTTGTTTCTGAGAGTGAAGTAAAATATTGACATCTTGAACATCTCAGAAAGGTGATCCCAGTCGTACATTAATGTTGGGTAAAAAAGAGAACTTCCAGGTCTAAGCCTATACCTTTGATCATTGAGCATCTCAAAAAGAAAGGCTGATTGTGAGATATTAGGCTATGAAGGTTTTGAGATTTTTCTTTTCTGTGATCATGGGGGAGGAATAAATATGGTTTCATAAGGCTTCTCTCTTTCTTCCACTGTAGGAGTTTTCTAAAGCCCTCTTTAAAGCTTTAAAGCTGCATATGTAATTATAAAGTTTTTGTGTATTCTAAGTTATGACACGCCTTCTCACTGTGACAAAACTGGTTTCCTGCTCTTCTCCACAGGTACTGATTCATAGTCATTTCCTAAAACTTCCCTAAAAGATATATTAGTGTGAGAGGCTGATTTCTATGAACTGCAATATGGAGCAAATCATAATGAAAATCAGGAGAAGTAAGTAAGAATTTTCTCAGAGAAAAGTGTAAGAATCACTCTGGAATCAGCAAAAATAAAATAAGAGGCTTCACATCTGCAAATCTTAAAAAGAAGAACCTTCTAAGATGTTTGTGTAGCAAGAATAAAAAATATAGCTATTAGCATCCATAAATTTTGAATATATCAGGAAATAAACGATATTGGTCATTCAGGATGAATGAGGTGACGGAATGCTATCTACTTAAGAAAGGAGATAGTTTTAATTTTGTTGGTTCACTTCTAGGAAAAGAACACACTAGAAATATTTTTAAAGAGTTTTCAAAGATAAAAGAAGTCAAGATCCAAAGAGAAAAGGCATAGGCGGGTGCCAATGGATGCTTGTTTCAGAGTACACAGCAATACTGGGTTTAAGCAACAGTTAAGACTTTTGGAGTTCGCTCATGGAAAAATCATTAGTTTCATCTTGCTTCAAGAAAAAGGCTGAGTAAGGTGCAAATTCATGATAGTTTGAGAAACTTTTGTACAGGTGAATTTGTAGGATGAGCAACTAACACAGAATCTTGGAAGAGCCCAGTGTCACCTCTATGAGTGCACTGAACAAACAGTGGAGGCTGGATAGCCTGAGCTCAGGCTGCAGGGGAATTTGAAGCTTCTGGAGGCAGACACAAGTAGGAGTGCTCTCTTTGCAGGACCTCAAGATGCTCACTGGATAGCTTGGGAGAGTCACAAGCAAGGGAGCCTCTGGGAACTGGGTTGGTGGAGGGAACAGGAGCTCCTGAGGGCCACATTTGAGACTCTATCCAGACCTTGTTCCCTTCTCTCCTATGGGACCAGCTTCGTAAACTGTAGCAGGAATGTCAATAAAATCTCACCCTCAGGGTGCTGATGGTTGAGGTGAGGTAATAGATAAAAAGAAGAAAGCCAAACTTTACCATTAAAAAAGAGATGGGCACATGTGCAGGGCTCCAGATCTGGGAAAGGATGGTGGGCAGGAATTCTTGAAAAGACCTTAAAATTGAGGCCCAGAAGTGCAGGAATTTCTGAAACTTGAGCCTTAACTATAACACCAGAGGACAACTCCATCCTGTCCTCAAGCGCAGAGTTAAAACAGTACTTAAAGATTAGGGGAGAGCTGCAGAGACCAAAGTTTGGCAAACAGCAACAAAGGAAAATCTCAATGCATGGTGTTCCAGACATGGAGATAAATCCTCCAACAGGCAACCTTCAAATTGGGGTGTACTGGAAGTAACTCCAGCAGCAAAGAGGCCACAAATCAAATCCATGTTCCACACAGTCCTGGGAGAATGAAAGGTATGGGCATTTCCACTGTAGAAGTTATTTATCTTAGTATTTTTAGTCCTACATGATATGTACAACTTCAAACAAAAATCACAATAAATGATAGGAAGAAAACAAACATAGCCCTAAGACAAAGTCAATCAACAGAGAAATTTCTAGCTGATACTGATATGGGAAATATTTAACAAGCAATTTAAAACACATTTTATCATTGAATTGGTTACCACTTTAAAGTCGCTAATGGAAATGTATATAATATATAAGAACAGGTAAATCATTTTGAGCAGAAGAATGATAAATATAAAAATAATGGACAGACATGCTAGACATAAAAGATCAGAGAAACGAAGAACACCTCTGGAGTTCTTCTAAGATAAAACAAAGAAGACATCTGAGGAATAAATCAGTAGAAGTGAAAGTTCAAAACTAAGTAGCCAAACTGAAACACAGCACTTCTAAACAGTTGGAAAAAAATAAACAAGAGCTTCTAGATCCAATGGGCAAGTGTGTCTTCAACAGAAGAGAAAAAAGAGGATGAATAACAGTGCAGAAAAAATATTGGCCTAATATTGACTTATAAAATATAAAAAAAGAGACACAACAAATTAAAAGCATTGAAAGTTCCCAAAACAAAAGACACGAGGCAGAATGAATACAAATACACAATGTGCATGCATGCACAGACTTACATACACATGTGCACATTTGCGCCTATCACATATAAGCTACACATGAAGATAAAATCTTGTCTTAGTTACTTTTTACTCATTGCCGAGACAAAATACCTTAAGCACAATTTGGGAAAGGAAAGATTTATTTCTTACAGTTTTTGGAGGTTTCAGTCCATACTCAGTTGGCTCCAAGGCAGGCTGGCATGGCTGGGCCACAGTTCATGGCGACTACAAACAGCAAGCAGGAACCAGCAAAGAGCAAGACACACCTTCTTCCTGCCATTACATTACATCCTGGCTCCACTCCTATGTGGGTGGAGCACTGACACCATCAATCCTAGCACTAACAATGAACCATCACAAATGCACAATGCAAATGCATGAGGCCTGGGGGCCACAGACATAAACCATGACAAATCTTAAACATATCTACAGCACAGTCATCCAAACAGAAGAATAAACTCTATAACAAACCTTATTTTTTACCAGAAGACAGTAGAGTAAGACCTTGAAAACACAGCAAGAGAAACACTTCTCAGTTCAGAATTTTATTCCCAGCAAAAAGTTTATAAGACACAGGAGAAATAAAGAATTTCTCAAACAAAATAAATACCTTATCACCAAGAGACACACAACAGGAATGTTAAAGAAAATTTTCAAGCAAAAGGCACATACTAGACAGAAACCTAATCAACACAAGACAATGAAGAGAGCTGTAAACACCATAAATGAAAATAAAATTATTTATATCTGATTTTAATTACTCTTTTTAAAAACTGCCTAACACAAAAATGGTAGCAATATATTATGTGTTTATAGTATATGCAAAAATAAAAATGTATGATAATATTAGTGGAAGGGATGGTAGTGTAAATTGGGAATACAATTTCCTAAAGTCCAAATACAATAGGTGAAGATATTCAACAATATGTGAATATAGGTTTGATTAAGTTAAGATATATATGGTAAAGTTTATAAAGAATGAGTTAAATGTCTGTAATCTTAACTTTTAAATGCTCAAATGTATCAGAGAAAGCAGACAAAGAAGCAATCAAATGGAGACTATAGCTAGCAAACTATTAATGTGCATAAAATATGTTCATTTAATTTTGAACTTAAATTTCACTTAAATTTGAATCATGTAAGCACATAAAAATTCATCAATTGACATATAAATTATTTACCAGATAAAATGTAATCTTTGGGGGGTGGGTAATCAGGAATCGAACTCAAAACCTTGTGCTTGCCAGGCAGGCACTTGTGCTGCAGAGCTAAACTCCCAGCCAAAACAAACATATTCTTAAGTATATAAAGACTTGATTATTGTGTGGCATTGAAGTCAGAATTATCAGTACAAACTTATTCTTTGCTAGCCAGATAGGTAGGTAGGTACCTGGCTTTCAAGCATATATTTGCATAGACATATAACTGTGCATGTGTATGGTTAAGTATATATGTTTACATTTCTGAATTCTTTTAATTCAGTGGGCCTAGAAGCAATAAACCACAGTAGCCACATGCATAGGTAGCACTGAGATCCTGATTTCTGAACACTAGTCTTAAACAAAAAGGAAACAGATTTCCTTTATGTAGTACTTGCTTCTAAGCCTTGGGAAAAATACAAGGTAAACTGCTAACTCATGTGGTTTCAGGATAGAAGCATATGAGCAACAAAGATTAAAGCATGGATGAAAGGCAAAGAAGTAATCCCAAAAGAGGATCGAGTAGCCAAAGATGGAAAAATCACGAAATAAGTAATAAATGCTTTGGTTTATAACCCATAGTTAATCTCCAGAAGACCATAGTGATATAAATATATTCTGAATACACAAGCAAATAAGTAAAGAAGAAGAAACAATAGGGAAATTGCAGGGGTTAATGAATAGAGGAAACAAGAAACCATCATTGGAAAATCAGTATAGTGACTATACCAAGAAAGAATCGTCTTGAAATGCTAAATCTGTGAGTGAAAATCTAAAGAAAAACATGACATTTGAATGGTCTCAAAGTATCTCCTTCAAGATAGTTAATAATTTCAAAAGCAAATCTAATATCTTTGCAGTCTTAGAGAAAACCACTTGATATTATCTTAGCCAAGTGAAAGTTCACACTGCCCTTGTTAAAACATATTATTTCATCTACCCTCAATTTAATGCATACAGAATGGCATTCCACTTCTATGATGGTCACATCAAAAACAGCTTCACTTCAGCTATGGGAGGACTCAAAAACAGACTGAGTTCATAAGGTACTACAGGACAATGACCAGTGATCTTCAGAAGCCTGGCCGGCACTGCTGTTGGTGGCACTTGCCAGAAAAATTCTGGGCCAGTTTGGGCAACTTAGATACTCAGCAAGAGCTTGCTTTGAAATAAAGTTAATAAATAAATAAAAGGGCTAAGGGATGTAGCTCAGTGTGATGGCCTCTGCTCACTCCCCAGTACAACCTCCAGTAATAATAATAATTTTTGAAAAGGAAATACTCAAGAATTTCAAAAGATTAGAGGAAAGTATTAGGGAGATGTGATATCCAAAGGCAAGGTAGGAGCCTGCTCAGATTCCGAAGCAAAAAATGGACGCTGATAAAAGAATGGTGCCATCTGAAAAAGGCATGTGGTTTAGTCAGTGCGGTTGTGCCAATGTTACCTTGCTTGGTTAATAATTTTACAATGCTATGCAGAGGGTTAGCACAGAGGAAAGTTGAGTGATGTTTGCAAGCAGCTATCTGCAAAATCTTGGCTATTTCTCTCTCATTTCAATATGAGAATTTAAAAAGTGCACTAAAAGGTAGTGAAGATATTGGTGAGTCTGGAAAATATGTGGAGATAGATTTGATGCAGTAATTCTAATTGAAATTTTTAACTGGCTTTTAGCTACTGTGATCTACAGGGAACTGATGAATAACAAACTTTCTGTAACACAATCTCTGTCAACAATAATACTTTGCAATTCCTATTGAAGACAACACAGAATCAAGAATAACCTAAGATGTAACAAAATTTCATAAATTTTAATGTGTTCTTTAATAATATATTCTCCTTCATAAATACCATCATGCCTGTTCAGTGTTCCAACATCACACCTCATTAGTCCTTGCTTGCTGTTATACAATTAATACTTTTTTTCTTATCTCATAGTTTACGCTTCACTTGGCTTCTCTCTCCAGTGCAAGTCATCAGGTCACGAGGGGAGTGTATATAAGTTCATGCCACAAGAAACCAGCTACTTTATACTATGGTGATTCCTAATTTGAGAAATTGAGATAAACCTTAAATAACAAGTAAGACTTAGATAGATAACAGCTCAGAATAAGATTATAATTATATATATTATATAATTATAATAATAATTATAAGAAGAGGAAGGGAGAAAAAAATAAGATTTCATAATAGCCTAGAGAATGCCTGATGTAATATTTTCACTTTGCCCAGTATTTATCTCTCATTTATCTTTTTTTTAGAATTAAGGTTATTGGCTCATTTTAGATTTACATAATGATCACATTCATCACAGTATAGAGGACTAGAGACTTTCCTGTGGTCACCTAGAAATTGGACTTTGGTCTTCATTCCAAATTAGGGTTCTTCCAGCTATCCCATGCCAACTTGTTTGATGGAGAAAATTATCACAGTGGGAAACTGTAAGAAGAAATAATAACTACAACAAAAATGCAGATTATAAAAGAATATCAGGATAAGCAGTTAGAAGTTTTACATTATATAGTAGTTTGTTTATTTTGTAATTATAGTTTTCAGTACTGGAGCATCTCAAATATACCTTCCCATTGGCCCCAGATTTCTCATCTATTACATAGCAGTGACCAGATTCAGTTTAGTAATTTATAGTATATCTATATAAAATCTCCTAATGGTGAGTAAGTTACAGCCATTGTTATTTTTTGCTTTCTTCAATACCTTAATTTATCAATACAAAGTAAATTTCTGTCCTTCTGTGTTTCACTGATGAATTTTATAATTTTCAATTTACTGTTTTTTCTTTAAGAAAGTGGATAAAAAGCAAAGTGTGAATTTCATACATAGCCCCACTGTATATTAATGGTACAATAAATTTTAGACAAATTATGAATTCCTCTTGCATTATTTATTGGACTTCAGTTTAAGTACCCAGTAAAAGAAAAACTTCTCACACATAAGATGACCAAGTGTGCAAGAGGATAAGAAAACATTGAGTTGGTGATAAAATAGCACACCTGACACAGTTATGCTCATTCAAGAAATTATTCAATAAATTTATGCTTGATGCGTCCTTGGCTATTTTATCAATTTGCTTAAGCCAGCAATTTACCAAGAACTTAATGAATCTTGACAATTTTTTAAATGCTAGTTCAAATCTGGGAGTTGGAGGGAAAACAAGAAGTGATTTTGGTAAAACCTGAATGTGTCCCCAAGAATTCCTATGTTGGAAATTTAATCCTTAATACCAAGTGACCCGTTTATGCCATTTGGTTAGAGCAGCAAAATAGACTCAAGTTGATCCTACTCAAAAAGTTCAACTTGATATAAACTGTGTGGATAGACACCATGACATCCATATTTACATTAGAGCCTATAGAAAAGGGGTCTCATCACACCTGTGTGCACTCATGATTCCATGGAGGGTATGAAAAAATTTTTAAAGTAGGTTCTCAAGTATATGCTAATATCAGTTTGGTTAAGTCTGAAGTTGAAATAAAGTTTCAAATGAAGTTAAAGATCAATTAGGAAAAACAGCAAGTATGAGTAAAATATCTTTGTGACTAAACTAAAAATAGATTGCATCTGTCGTGCAAAAACTTTATATTCATTAATTGAGGAACTTCATTCTTTAATCAGTGGCACAGTAAAATGAATTAACAGTATAAACAGGGAAATACAGTATAAAATGGATTTAAGGGTTAGACATATCTTTTAATTTGCCAGTTTTGAGTATCAACATTTATATTTATTAACATAGTGATGACTAAAAATGAATTCACTTTCAAGAAAGTTGTTTTCAATGAACAGAAAAATCAGTTCTTAACAATAGTTATGAGTTGTTATGTCCAAATTTATAAATGTACTGACAAAAAATTGTAAATGCTAATTATAGAGGTTCTGGTAAAGATGGCAGATAGATAACAGCAAGCTACAGAGGCTCCCTGAGATAATCAACTAAGATTCCAAAAATAATACACATGCGGAGTCCTAAACAGAGGGAGATGGATCCTCCCAACCCAGGAACAAACTAAGATGAGAGAAACTAATTAAACATACAGTCCCAGTGCTACTACTGGAACAGCTAAAGGCTCAGGAGCACTTGAACTCATGCAGCTGAGATTTACAGAGCTACCCGAAAGCTCGCTGCTTCAACTCATTTGAGATGCACTCACACTGAGGTCAGGGGTCAGTGATCCAAATGGAGTGCTGAGCTGGTGGGGAACCTGCATCGACCTGCGGTGAGTGACAGGAATAAAACCAATCCACAGAAAAAGGGGCTCCAACAGATAACATTCTGGGGCTGGGCAGACTGGCAAAAACAAGGAGCAGTGGTGACTTTAGCCAGCTGCTCCATTCTCAAGTGGATTGGTGGAATGTGCTTGGCCTGGGTCACACCCAGGCTGAGACCCAATAGGTTAGCCCAAACCAAGTCCATATACCTGGTGGTGCTCCCTAATGCAGTGAAGCCCTCAGCAGGCTGACTGACCCAGAGGGGAGGGCCCAGCATACGCTGGGCAGGAGCAACTAGTCAGCATGCTTGAAAAGAACTGTAACCAACAAAGAAAGAAACTGGGGCCTCCTATATACACCTGTATGGAAGGAACAAAAAATATGAGAAGAAGAAGCAACAAGAAAGGGTCCTCATCCCCAACTCTGAGAACATTGATCCAGGAAAGGTAAATGCAAAGGAGACTGAGGATGGCAAACATGCAATATCAGACATGACCTGTGGACATAAAGCAATATCAAACCTCATAGACATATTCAAAAGTGAAATATTTAACCAAATAAGGCAAGATATAAATAGATTAATAAAAGAAATGCTAAGCACCACTCAAGAAGACACAGATGGAAGAATAGAGAAACACCAAAAAAGAGGAGAATAGTTTGATGAAAAATATAAAGAAAACATAGAGTACATGAAGTAGGTTCAAAGAGATTATCAGAAAATTAAAAACTCCTTTGAAAGCTGGCAAAACTGCTTGAAAGAAACTAAGGATAGATTAAGCAATTGGATAACAGGTTTGCAATGTGTTACCATGAAAGGAAAAAATTCTTAAAAATACTAAGGAAACAAGCAGCCACAACACAAAGGCTAGAAGATGACAAGAGGATCTATAACTTAAGAATAAAGAATGTGAATGAAGAAGCAGGGGTACAAACAAAGGAAATTCAAAGGCTATTCACAGAAATAATTAAGGAAAACTTACCAAACATAGGAAAATGAAATAATATTCAGATGTATGAGGCATGCAGAACTCCAGCCACCTACAACAGAACTACACCCAGGCATATAATAATCAAGATCCCAGAAATCCAATATAGGAACAGAATATTAAAAGCTGTCAGAGACAAGAAACAGATTACCTTCAAGGGAAAGTCCATCAGAATTGTGCCGTACTTCTCTGCACAAACCATCAAATCAAGAAGAGCGTGGAGTAAAGTATTCCAAGCCCTGAAAGAAAATAACTTCCCACCCAAATTGATGTACCCTGAAAAATTGTCTCTAGAAATTAATGGAGAAACAAGATGCCTCCAAGATAAAGAGGAATTGAGGGAATTTGCAACCACCAATCCAACTCTACAGAGAATACTGCAGGACATTCTAAAGAGAGAGAAAAGTACCAGGATTTCAGGAACAGTGGCAGAGAGGCCTCAATTAATGGAGCAGAAAGCAAAATGAAGACGACAAACAGACAACTAATGACAGAAAAAGAGCACAACAGAAATGAGGCAGAGAAGGTTGGATATAATTTCTAATATAGATGACTCAGATGCACTAAATTAAGGAAAAAAAGAGAATTGCAGGCAGAGTGGATCAAGTGGTAGGGTCCACTGAGATGCTCTTTATAAGAAATATAATTAACCTGAAGAAGGGGATATGGACTGAAAACTGAATATGAGAAAACAGTACTCTATGTGATAGGGAACCAGAGAGTAATAGGGGTGACTGGACCAGTATTTGTGGATAGGTTGGAAAGACAGGCTTTAATAGGTAAAGAAATACAACTAGAGATCAAGTCCAGGAGTGAGAAGGTTTGGAACCACTTAGGTAAGAAGCAGGTTGCCCCCCACCCCCACAAATAAAACCGAGGGTGTTGGGAAGACCCAGAAATTCACAGTACACTCTCGGGAGTGAAAGGCAAGGAATAGTCTTTAAAAAGACAGCAGAAGATATTGCTAATCGTGTATCAGGAATTAAAACCCATATTACTCACATCACTCTGCGTAGATAGAACTTATTCCGTCCCAGTTAGTATACAAGCACAAGATCTGTGGACAGACAGCTGTCCCAAAAATATTAGGATATAGCACAGTAGTCACCTTTAATTTCCTATTAACTTAATATGGATACCTGTATAACTTATACTGTCATATCATGACTGATCTTAGTTAAATCTGATTTGTTTGATTGCTGTTTGTTATTGACAGATTTTATTCAAAACTGTTAAAGTTGATAGTATCAAGTCTGAGAGTACAGACAACTATACTAAAAATGACAATGATTCACTACAATACCCACTCTGGTTTTATTACTACCTGTTTTTTGTAGTTCTACACTATCCACAAAGTTGTATTTATATCAATACTGTTATGTACTGATGTATTCAATTATACTATATCTGATAATATAGCCAATTCTATTGACGATAACAAGAGACAACACAGTAAATATGGTAGAACTCCTTGTACAGCAGTTTTATATGTCTTTTTAGTTTTATGTGTCTATGGGAATATGTTTTGTTTTAGTCCTGCTTTGTTCTGTTTCTCCTTCTAACATAGAAAGGATGGAAATACATGTTAAGACTCATGCTTGTGTAAAACCTATGAACAGTTTATGAGAACTGATCTTGTGACACATGATGAATTGAACAAATACTTTGAAGGGAAAAAAAAGGCTCTATAGTACCCAGTGCTGATTCTGGAGTAACATGATGTGAAATCCAGCAATACTAGTATTCTTTGTGCAAAGTGATTTTAGTCACTTTGGTTTGTTTAATCTCAACATAAATGAAGATATGGATAAAGGTGTGTATGTTTAAGTGTATAAGATTGATCACCATATTACTAAGTTTTTATTAGACAGTTGAACAGAACTATTTGCAGTCTCATTGTTTAAAATCCCCTTTATATGTTCCACTTTTGTATCTTGAACAATTATTTGTAAGAGAATAATATGTAAACTTACTGTTTATTTTTATCTTTGGAAGTATGTATTATTTCTATCCATTTTCTGTTTTGTTTTGTTTCTTTAAATAAAATTTTTAAAATGCTAATTGTAGAAAATTTCAGACAATAAAAAATAAGCATACTTCATAGACTAAGCACCAATTTTGTTTAAAGAACATGTAATTCTTCTTAGCAGAGAATCAATACAATCTTGAATCAAAATCCCTTTTGTGCTTTATTACAGTGCACTGTAACTCACTTTTATATATTAAATTTTCAAAGTCTCCAGTAATCAATAAATACATGTTAAGATATCTTAGAGATTATTTTTCCACAAGGTATTATATTTATGTATTTTTGGAAGGTATTTCAAAGAACAGCTAACACAGGCCATCTCTAAGTCCATAATACTACCAATGGCTTCCTATTTATTAAAAGAGAACAAAGAGTCTATTATACATGCACAATAATACTCTCACATTAGACTCCCCACTAGCATCTTCTTCTGTTTGATCCCGAATTTACAAGGCTGTAATCATCAAGTTTCGGGCAGTCAGTTCTTTAATGTGAAAACTGAAATAGACAGAAAAGATCATTTCCAAAATCAGGCAGCATTGAATTGTGCCCTGCGGTGCTGTATGATACAATTCAGAGAGCTGTGTCACCACTTAAATTGTGTACATATGGAATGGGATCAAAACAGGCCAGCGGGCAGTGTGGGATCTCCGCCAAGAAGGTGGCACAGAAAAGTGTCTCCTTGTCACCTTGACTACGCAAAGATAAAAGCTTAACAAGGAGCAAGTGATTCATTATGTTGATGATTACAGGAACTAAGATGAGCTTCTGGGGACAAACTATAAAAAGAGTAGGCTGGGATTTTTAAGTGACTCTCATCCCTCCTAAGTTTCATTAGTGATGGCACTGCTATGAGAAATGTATTTGTGCAAGAATCTCCCAGTTACAGAGCACAAGGCATTCAGTGAGGTTTGGTGTTATTGTGAACTGATCAGTTCATGGCCTGCAACAGGGGGCACCGACCTCGGTGGTTTTTAATAACACTTGGGCATCATTGCAGACGAGAGAGTGCCATGTGCTTTTTGCAACAACTGTGTACACATTGACCAGTGCTTCTGCACATACAGTCTCTTTATTTGACTTCTATGAGTGGGCTATTGGTGAATATTGAAATTTTGAAAAATCTTTTAATTATCTCAATTATTTTCTTGATTGAGGAGAGACCATAAATTTTAAGTTTAAACATGAAAGATAGTTAAAAACAGTACGAATGTATATGACACATAAACAGAAAAAACATGAAAGCTGGCCTTGCTGGGTAAATGGCAGAGTAAAGTTTACTGCAGGACTTTGCTTTCCTAATGCTGCAAGCAAAAAGCAGGAAAGAAATAAGACTTTACTGAAGAATGAACAACTTATCACCAAAATCTAGGCATGGTAATAAACATATCTGCACAAGCCGTGATATGATTTGGGAGTGCATGAGTTTAAAATGTCTAAAATATACTTCTTTGACTGCCCTGTCTGTTAAAACTCAAATAAAAAATAGAAAAAAAGTAATTGATGCAAAGTTAGAGCATAGATATTCTTATGAATTGACAAGAAAGGCTTAAAATAATTGAATAACACTTAACTAGAAAAAAATCAATAAAAAGAAAGCGATAACACAACAAAAGCAGTGAAGGAGGATGATGTCAGAAATTAAGGATCAGAATAATCTGAGTAAATAAAAAATTCAAAATTGAAGAACAACTGAGATGCGGGAAAGAGAAAGGACAGAAAAAAGATTTTACATACATATATATATGATAGTTAATTATACTACTAATCTCTGTAAATTCATCAAAAAGAATGATATGTAGTTTCATTGTTTGATCATATTTTGTACCTACTTCTTGTAATCTGAGTAACTTCTCTGCAGATAACAATACTCAATATAATAACCAATGTTAATCTCCTGTTATGTTGATTTGAAATTCTACTGAATTATTTTTAGTCTTTGTTTGTTTTAAAACAAAATTAAAACTTATCATTATACATCAATAAATTTCTGGAAAGAATGATCAAAAGAAAAGAAGACACAAACACGAGGGATGATCGAAAAATGCAATGAATGTTTAAATTTTTTGGAAATTATTATATTAAAAGATACATTGCCATTAATTCTCAAAACAACCCTTTCTCACTTGGAACACACTTACACTTCCTGTGGTCGCTGAAGGAGTCCTTTCCATGTCAGTCTTTACCTGCCCACCTTGATGTCCTGAATCCACCCAAAACATTCACAACCATTTCTATAAAAAAAAAAAAAAGAAAGAAGAAAGAAAGAAAGAAAAAAAGAAAAGAAAAGAAAAGAAAGCATACTCACAAAATTATGATGTGTGCTTGTTCACCTTATCTCTTGGTCCTGGCACAAGATGTGGTAAGATTTCTGACACTTCCCCACAGTCAAAATGACCTGGAAAGTTAAATGTTTTGAATTGGGTCAAGACACTGAGGCTGACAGACACTCAAAAAAAAAAGACACTCAAAAAAAAAAAAAAAAAAAAAAGAGGATTTCCACTCCTTCAGAAAGTGGTGATAACGATGGGACAAATGTCTTCAAAGTGAAGGGAGTATTATGAGGTTTAATGACAATGTGCCTTTTGCTGCGGCAAATATTTCCTAACTTAAACATTCACCATATATTTTGGTTGTTTCTCAAATGTATCGTAGGAATTAGAGGAACAGGAAACCCTTCCTGCATGAGCATTGACTTATAAAATAGGATTTTATACCAATAAATTGATAGTCTAAATGAAAAAGATAATTTTATTAAACTGCTTACAAACATTAGATCAAGGAAAAGTAGAAACCCTGAGCAATACAGAGAATAAAATGCAAACATTGCCACTGCATTTCCCAAAAATAGAAGCACCAGCCACAGTGGTGATGCAAACTGGTGCTGAACAAGAAAGTAGAAACCTCTCCAGTTCATGATTTAAGGCCAGTAAACCTATGGTTCCAAAGATGACACAAAAGTAAAAGCTGTAGGCCAATCTCAGAATATTCTAATACCCAGAATATTCTAACTGAAATATGACATCATATGTATATTTTTACCTATCCATACTATGCACACTGAAGGAAGGATAAAACATAACCTGCAAATTTGATCCCAAAATGAAACGACTATGGAACAGAAAAGTTGTTAACGCAATTAATGAAATTCACAAATGAAAAGATAAAAAAATTTCAAAACAACTGATTAAAAGTAAATTACATTTAATGAATATACTGAGAGCTAGCTAAGCAAAACTCTTTAACTTGATGAAAGGCAAATAATAGAAATCTCAGCAGGCGTAGAAGGTAGTGGTAAAGTTGTAGAATCTACAGTACCATCACATTTAGAATAGATTTTAAAAAATTGTCATGATGAAAGTATATTATTTGTAAAATTACAAATGAGTTTTAGTAATCTGACTTTAAAATGATTACAGATTAAAAATAACAAAATTATACTGCCATTAACAATGTTTGGTTTTGCCTGATGATTAAAAATGTTCTAATAACTGTAACAAAAACAGCTTTCTACTTTTTAAAACAAGGAGCATAAAATATTTTAATTTTAAATTGACTGTTAAATTTTCATATATTGAAAGTGATTCAATTGGAAATAAATAATTCTAAACTTGTAAATCAATAATAAATGTTTTCTACAAGAGCATGTATTAATAACTGGAGTAGAGAATAAATTGAGGAAAATAAAGTACAAATAAAAAACAGCCAGAGAGATCAGATGGCATGTTACAAAGCACAAAGCTAATGAATGCCAATGATTTAGATCCCAATGATCAATAATTCTCAAAGTTAAGACCTCATATTTGTTGCCAATTACTATATCTATATCATTAAAGAAGTTACTTAAAAATTTGATACTAGATTTCTTTCTTGCAAAATGACAATCTTGGGCTTATGGTAAGTAATTGTCTAGGTGTTTAAGTAAAAATGTTAGTTTAACCAAAAAAAGACACTGCTGCCGACATTTTGATCTGTATAGAAAGGAGTAGATTTTTTTCCCAACTGTAATGGAAACATACGTTCAGAGTAAATAACAGATGTTGAGATAACTATGTGTTAATTCTCCAAGGTGTATGCATGAATTACAGATCCACTCATGCATTGGGAGTGCAGTGCACACACAGACAGAGATGATAATAGCATTGTGGAGAAATATCATTGCATAAGTCTTACCAACAAAGCTAGAAGTTCTCAAGCACTTCTGTGACCACCTTGGCCCTAAGCAAGCAGTGAGCACCTATGCCAGGCGGCTCCTGTCCAGACCACCCACGGCATGCTCACAGTGTATGCAAGAACCCTGGGGAATCCTGTGCTCTCACCTGCTCTTACTCCTCACCTGTCACTAGGGGCTTTGCAGATGGAAGTGTAGAAGGACACAATGAACTCACAAAACAGTGCTCCGCTGAAGGTCCTCAGCAGACTAGTTTGTTATGCTCAGAGAGCAGCGGCTCCCCTTTCTACTCACCATCCTCAACATGCAGCTGGGCCCTGTCACTGGCTCCCACTATGGGCCACGATGTCTTCCTTATAGATTATAGTAGATATGTTTTGTTTGTCATTTGAATATAAAAAAATTATATAGTCTTATTTTCTAAATACTTTGGTAGTGTGTTTAAGACTATCCTCCAATGATACACTGTCCTAATATTCAAGGATTTTATGGTACTTTTTCTTCCTCCAACTTGTCTCACCTAGGCTAGTTGTTTTAAAAGTGGACGCCATCATAACTAATATATAAGTCCTTCTTTCTTAGTCTAAAGTAATTGTGGTTCTAATAAAACATTCATCCTGAAGTTTGGAGGATTCCATTTTCCAGTCTGGAGAACATCAGTTTTTAACAGGAACATAGAAACATAATGAGTCCTGCTCTCCCAGTCTCCTTGCTCACTCTGAAAACAGTGTTATAATTTAATGTCACCGCAAGTCTTTCATGGTAAAAATGAGATTTCACTCTTCTTCATATCTGAGCAGTAAAACACCAGGTGACTGGTAGGGGCTTTTCGACCTCTAGAAAGGGAGGAAATGATGGCTAGGTGAGTAAGCTGACCTGTGAACCCTGCGGTCTTCCGGGACAGCAACCCCCATCTGATCTGGGAGGAGAGTGAGTGGTAGCAGGTTCAATGGCAGAGTTCAGTTAGCTGGAGGTGGACAGAAACTTCTCCCGTGAACTCCATGGCCAATGACTTTGCTGACATAGAACTGCCTGTGCTGGGGAAATCCAGAATAAATCTCTTCAAGATGAATGCTGGATCTCCCATGTCTGCTCACGGTTTCATTGGTATCCAGTCTGATGTTCCATCTTGGTTACTTTTTTCTCTTTGCTGAAACAAAATACTCAACACCCGAAATGAAGAAACAAGGTTTATTTGGATTGCAAGTTTTGGATGTTTCAGTCCATAATTTAACAGGGTGGCATGGCACAGGGGCAACACTTCAAGGAAGCAGCCAGCAAAAGCAGCCAGAGCAAACAACAGCCATAACAAAAGCAGGCATAACACGCCTCTTTTTGCTCCCTTATATTGTATGCAGTCCACCCCTATCCCTCCGGGGATGTAGCACTCACACCACCTCTGTGCCCTCCTCTTGCACAGGATGAAGATATTTACAAACTAAGAACCCTGGCTCCCTGCTGAGTTTCTTGTTAAACTCTAAACTTCTCAAAGTGACACAGTGTACCAACCATAGCATGTTCTTTTGGTACAATGATCACAGATTAGGGTCAAGTTTATTTTCCCATAGGAGCCAGGAACAAAGTTATTGCAAATGTAATAGACTGTTAAGAGGTAACACAATGAAAATTCATAACCCACAATTGACTTTTTCTTTCAGATATAGTATTAAACTCAATATCTCAAAAAGATTTAAAAAGTAATTCACCAACTACTTTGTCACAGTTTTTCCTATCTCTCTGATTTCTCGGCCAAATAAGGCAATTAACCAGAAATGTTCAGTGCGTATATTCTCTCTGTATTCTCTTTACATTCAAAAGAAAACTTAATGATTTAGTAGGAATGGAAAAATCAAGATGGTTTCTCTATTACTTTATTCCTCTGATTAAAAGCACTCATATACTGCCTTGCTTCCATTTAGGTACCATGATATTAATAAGACAGCAAACTTCAAATGACAAAGTCAGATCTCTCCTCTTTGGAGGCTCATCTATTTTTAACTCCCACAGTGATATTTTTCTGATCTCTCAGAGCACTTGCAGGCTGCCTTCTTATACTATCCAGTGGGAAATGTAATTTAGTCTTAAATGACTTAAAGGAAACAATGGAGAATATCAATCTGGTATAAAATATTATATAATTAATCCAAAAGCTATCAAACATTCAAAGCTTCAGCATTGTGTAGTTAATGTAATGTTTCTGTCACGATTCGGCTGTGTGACGCAGATAATTCTCTGTTTATGTTAAGCTGCTGAAAGATGAAGAACTAAGTGCTAAACAAATGGCTAAACAGGTCAGAAGTAAAGCACTGAGGAATGATCGCCATAACAGGAGTCTGCAGTCCCAGTACGGGGGGCACTGGGGACACCCTTGCCAGGTATCACACTGGCATGGGTAGCTACCTATCTTCCATTTTGACATAGTCTGCAGAGTGGCATCCATGAAGCCAGAGGCCCAAGGCACAGGGAGGTCGGCAAGAAAGTCCACCAGCTTCCAAGTTCCAGCCTCAGTGTTACAAGAAGAAATGATAGAAATAGGTTTATGGTAGATAGTGTGCAAATTCACCAAGACTGATCTTCAAGGGCATCCTCCCTTAGAAAATCTTTTAAAATTTCCTCTTCTGCTCACTGTACCTTTCACATGACTGCCTTATAAGGGACACTGGAACCCCTTATAAGATTTCCTTAGTGTACTGTAAAGTGTCCTAATCTGCTTTAGGTTGTCACTTTTTTCCTCTTTCGCTTGTCTAAATCTTACTTTCTCTTCCGTGCAGATCTTTCCACATCGCCATGTTAGTCTTATCTCCTCTAGGTTATTCACCCTTTGAAAGCGAGTTCTCTTTTGATGCTTTTAGTGTTCTTCACTGTAATTTTAGCACATGGTCATAAACACAAGAAGTCAGTAAACTGACTTCAAAAATATAAGAGTAGCAATTTGACAATTTTATACACCTGATTTCCTTTACACATACTTTATGGAATGTGAATTTCACATTAATAGTAAACAAACACAGCTCCTATGAAATTAATTTTCCAAGTTCCTTTAGGATTGAAAACATTTTTTCCAGGATGGAAAGTTTCCTCACTGACTAGTAGGCTTAAAGGATTTATATCTTGAATTGAGTACATTTCACATAACCACATGTACCACGAGAAACACACACACACACACACACACCCACCCTGAAGGACATCTTCCAGACTACTCAAAACACAGTTTATAAATGGGCTCCTTTTGTGAGAGTATGCCTATGTGGATTTATACATTAAATATTCTTAAAGGTTTATCCACAACCAAGAGCACTGTGGAATTATTATCTAATTTTATTCCTTAATACTATACAAAAGATTAGGAGCTAGGTACTTTTTGTTCCACATATTCCTACCGAAAGTATCTTAAACTTCTGGCAGATGAAGGTAAAAGATGGATAACTAAAAAGTAAAATATATAAGGCAACTGGAGGGGAAAAAAGGAAAGAAGAAAGGAAAATAAACCAGAAGGGAAGTTGTTAGAAGAAAAATGTTATTTTCTGCTGTGAAAAAAGAAAAAGGAGAATAGAAATGTGATGCCAATCATGACATCACCAAAGTCTCACAGGCAGTTTCTTAAGTTCCTTATCTCATTTTTTTTTTTTTGTTGTAGGGTTCTGAATGTTTCTTGAATGTGTAGGTTACATAGTTCTCAGAAACAAAATGATTAAGTGCATATGTGTGTGTGCCTAATTTATGATTTATGGAGCCATTGTTACAATTTTTCCTAAAAGCCTTGAATTTCATTAAATGTGTATTGTTCTCTGTGGAAATTCTATCTGGTTGAAGTTTTCAGAAAGAGGATGACCTGTTGGCAGAACTTTACAGAAATGTAGCAATTATTATTTACTATTACTTTATTTGGCTGAGAAATACAGAAAATACAGAAACTATTAACTATGGTGCTGAATTGCTGCCAAGCATAGATGTTATAGGATGGCTATAATAAATGATTTACAAGTCAAAGATGTTTTCCATTTCCTGAGCAGCTGTTGATGCATAATTTGACCTTAGGAAGTTAGTGGTCTTCTGATGTTTAAGGCCCACAGGAAAATTAGGTAAAAAGAAAAGTTTGCTGGTTTTTGCATCTACGCTGGATACAACATGATAGAGGGTCAACAAATTTCTTTTGATATGCACAACTTTGACAATGACTAAAATATGTTTTTGTTTCACTATCTC
This sequence comes from Cavia porcellus, assembly GCF_034190915.1. Lineage (NCBI taxonomy): Eukaryota > Metazoa > Chordata > Mammalia > Rodentia > Caviidae > Cavia > Cavia porcellus. The sequence continues at coordinate 5,583,434 of NW_026947493.1, forward strand.
CTGTATTATAACTTCCCTCATATTAAATTTAAAAAACAATTTTGAATAATATTTAAATATAAACAAATGTATATTTTAACCTATAATGTTTAAAATAAACCTGAATATATTCAAACAATATTTTATGTTACACATTTTATATTTATTTTTGGTACATTTAACTGTTTCAATTATGTATTATTTAAATACAATTTTCAGCTACACTATAAATTTTATGTTATGTAATATTTTATTGTATATGAATGTAAAATAAGTATGTGTGCATAAACATACTCTAAATAAATGACTAAACCGTAAAGCTATAATCTTTTATTCAGGCTATATCTACATTTCCTGAACCCAACTCAGCACTTGTGATCTAAAAGTGATTTAATAAATGTTTGCTAAATGAATGAACAGATAAAATATATAGAGTTTTTTACATCTGAAATTGTGTAAATAATGTAAAACTTGAAAAGGAAGTGGAAAGGTACATCTCTTCATGTTCGAACATCTTTGATATCTTTATATTGACATTAAAAAAGAAGAGGACAAAATAATGATACTTGGAAAAGAAAACCATAGAAGATGGAACCATTGCTATAAGTCAGTGTTTCGGCCTGATAATTACTGATCCCACTTCAACTTTTATTGTAGTTTAGAACCCTTTTTGTTATCTCTTATATACATTATTCTTATTCACTTACAATATTCACAAGGAATCTTTATTTAAAATAACTATAAAGATTTGAGTCACATCAATGGCTATGGTTAGGTCCATCTAGTTGCTTTGTATCATAACAATGACACTCCATCTCTGTGCTTAGAGATGTGGAGGGCACAACTATCAAATGTAATTGAGGGCCAAACATATCACTTAAAATGAACACATTCCTGAAATCTGTACATTTAGTTAATGTACAGAAAAATAATGAAATGAGCACCTAACCTATTAGTAGTTCAGGTCGAAAAGACTTGACCTATTCATTCAGACTTGATGAGGAAAGCAGTTCATTCCCATTATTTATTTTACTGAGTGACAGAATAAATAGCTTTTTTAGAAGCACAGATTCCATGGAAACTATAGCCAAAACTCGGGACACATCTCAAAAAAATGCACACATTCAGGCACTGAACTCAATCTTAGAAAAATAAAGTGTAAACACACACACACGCACACACACCAATTTCAGGATGCTTATATGTACTGACGTAAAAAATGTAAGAATTCAATATAAACTTTCCTACTTCTTTGCAGGAGATATAGAGTATTTTTGTCTATTCCTCATTTGTTCATGTTATTTTCTAGAGAAATTCTACAGGTTTATGCTCCTCTCCTTTACTTATCTTTGACTCGATGAGGTAGAAAAGTTGCCAAACTGGTGACATCAAATTTCTTTCTGAAGACAATCCAGGAAAAGTCTATAGGGGGGACAGTCTATAGCCTTTTCATTAGCCCCTGTCAAACAACAATTCAGAATATAAGTGTCTGGTTGACAAAATTCATTTTGTATCTTACGTGTATTATGCAAATACATCAGACACTTTTCAGTCACTGCCACAAAATATCTGACACCCACGAATAAAGGAGAGGAACATTGTTCACAGTGTAGAGGGTTCAGTCTGTATTTGTCTGGCTCCAAGGCAGGAACCTTATGGAGGGAGGGGAGTGAGGAGAGCTACTCCCTTCACAGCAGCCAATAGTAGAGAGCAAAGAAAGTGGGACTGGGGACAAGATACACCCTTCCAGGTAGGCTTCAGTCACTCACCCCTCCAAACAACCCCACCATTAACAACACTTTCCAGTATGAATTCCTCACTGATGGATTGTTGATGAGTATAGTAATCTGAGACCCAGTCACTTTCCAAAAGTCCTACCACTGAGCACATGAGACTTTCAGGAAGGCAATTTTAATACAAGGCATAAGATTTTTCCAGAGGGCCTCAAAAGCCTTATGTCTGCATTATTATGCTACATATGTTGAGTCCATCTCTAAGAGTTGCCAAAATCTTAACAGTGCTAGCACTGCTAAACTTCCTGTGATTCAATGCAGACCTTTAATTCTGAGCACTTGCAATAATCTAAAAAAAAGCCAAATACTTTCCACATGCAATGACACAGGGTATATATTCCCATTCAAAAGGGGAGGATAGAAGGGAATCTGGCAAAAGAAAGACCATACCCAGCAGGGCAAACATTACTTTTACATCATCAGCTTGGGTCAGGATGTGGTGAGATGAGAACTCCAAAGGGCTCACCACATACTCAGGCACCACATCCATAAAGGTTACAGCCAACATACTCTCTCACGGACTGGCTCTGTCGGCTGCCTATGGCCTTCCTCAACCAACACATCAGATTACTGGCTTCTTCAGCTTCCTGAGACTCCATTGTAAATGCCTCCACTCTAACAGTAACAGTTTTGCTTGTTGCCATCTCAGAGATTCCTGAAGGGATTGTGACTCAATCATATGTTTTTCCCTGGTATCCCAGGTTTTCCCTTGACATGAGTGGAAGCCTCCATGACCCCTAACTCTTGCATTCTACATTCCTGCACAATTCAGATCACGTGAATGACACTAAAACCTTCCACCAGCTTCAGCAGTACCTAGGCCCCCTTGGATCATGACTGCATTAGGCTTTGAGTACTTAAATGACAAATTTCAGGTATATATTTCCCTAGGAATGCTAAGGTTGGAGTTCTGGGGTCTCTGGTTTTGTAACAAACTCTTTCAAAGAAGTTTACCATTTTACACCCTAACACCACTTATGTTTGGGATTTGATCAATTCCTGACACCCTTTTGGGGCATCTTTCCTGTTTCCCACAGTATTTGGCTTCTTTTTAATGACACCAATCTTTTCAACAACCACACTTTCCTTGTCCCCAACTTCACATCTTCCTTCCTGGTTAGAAGCAAAATTTTCACATCCTCCAGTTCTACATTTTGTTCCTAATCTGCATGGTACCAATGACACAGCCTGAACATCAAGCTTCCTTGACACTTTCTTTCCTAGATTCACTAGTTCGCCACTTAAACTTAGCCTCACACAAAATATCATGATATAGACAAAGTAATGACAAGTTCTTTGACAGAATATAACATATATGGAATCTAGTCTCTTTTCAAGATTCCTTATACCAACGTGGAACCTCATGAGCCTGCGCTTTACTATCCACATTCTTTTTATCATCTTATGATGACCAACTAGAACTGCCCATCAAGTCCCACTTACACAGACTTCTCTAGCCCTCACCTCTAAACCTTTCCAAATTCCTCCCCAAACCAATTCCAAAGGCTTCTGTATCACGTGATCATTGCAATCATCCCACTTCTCTGGTGCCAATTTTCTGTACTGACCAGCTTTCTTGTCACTTGTACAAAGTACCTAATACCTCAATTAAAGAATTGGAAGCATATTTGATTCACAGTTTCGGAGACTTTCCTCTATGTCTGGCTAGCTCACAGCAGAATGAGTACGGCAGAAGAAGCGCCTGATGGGAGAAAGCTGCTGAAAGCAGCTAGAAGGAGAGAAAGAAGGAATGAGTGAGGAACAAGAGCACAAGAGTACACCCTTCCAGGTTACATGCCCAGTGATTCACCCCTCCAATCAGGAGTCAGCTTCTAATGGTACTTATCAAGGAATAAATCTAGTAATGAGTTTAGTGCTTCCATGATTAACCACCTTCTAAAATCTCCACCTCTGAACAAAGTGAACTTTTTAGTTCTATGCTCTAACAACCAACAAGTAACATGGGGAGGTTAAGGGAGCAGATTACTGTCCTTTTGCATGCAGGTGAATTGGTAATGTCTTACATTGCATTACCAGTAACAAAGCTCAATCGATTTCAAATTTGAGAAGTAGCCAGAGGTATGTTATTTGTTAAATGCCCTTGTCCTTAGCATTTGTTATATATGGTCACAGTTACACAATAGAACACAAGAAAAAACTGAAGCCAGTTATAACTGATTTTATGATTTTTGATTGGAAAAGCTATTCAAACTTTGTAACTCTTTTCTTCACACTCAAGCTAGCGTAATCTGCTGTGCCCAAGAACATAAAAATTTCTGATTCACTTTTATCATGTTCTATAAGATCAAACAACTTTTAAAAAAGATACTTTAACATTGATCAATTTTATTAAATCTTTATATTAAAGTTAAATACAATAAAATATCAGTAACATTAAATCATGTGAATTTGTCAATGCTAGCCATTAAATTAACAAATACATCTTAGTTTCTTTGTATTGCCTTTTGAAACGCCTTTAGCGCCACATAAATAATAACATGGAGGAGGATCTCAAGCATTGCATTATTTTCTTTATGAGGGCTACTGCAAGAAAATGTAATGGATTAAGGGTGTTAAACAACAGACTCGTTTCTCACCGTTCTGGAGTTTAGTTAGTCCAAATTCAATATGTGTGAGCTTCTAATAAAGTCCCTTTTCTTAGGATTGAGACAACTGTCTTCTAAAGTAGCTTCTACCCAAAAGGGCATCAATCTCACTATAGGAACTGTACCATCGTGACTTTAAAACCTCCAAAAAACCTACTATCTAAATGCCATCCTCCAGGATGACTGAACATCAACGTATGATTTTTGAAGGAACACAGCATTAATTCTATAATAATTATCAATTTGTATATAGTGGGGGTATAGGTGTGTAAATGTCTTTATTTTTTATGTACTTGGGCTAGTATGCTTATATACCTTGAAGAACAGTTAGGTGAAATCACTGTATATATAGATTTGGCAGATAAAAGGAGGCAATCTTAAGCACCTATCTCCTGATCTTTTTTTGACCTTTCTTCCATGATTTCTTTTTATATCTAGCCTTTGGGATTGACTATTTAAATATATACCGTCTAGTATCACACCTAAATTGTTCAATAAAATTAATTGCATACCATCACTTTTTGGGGGTTCACATTGTAGAATTGCTTTTGTTGCTTCTGTTTTATAGCTCTATTCAACCACACAGAGAAAGAAGTCTGCGTCCCATGAATTCTGAAATCCTATTTATTTCAGTAGTTGTTAAATCCTTACATTTAGACAGGCATTTTATCGCAGTTGTGCTGTCTGCCTCAGAATTTAAATTCTTTCCAAAATCAAAATTGCTAGCAACACAATTCAATACACATTTGGATTTTTTCTATATATGTCAATCCTGTATTTGACATTCATCTTTTAGATTCCACATTATTTTTACCTTCAGAAAGATCAAGGAATTCCCTTGATTTCCCAAAGGAGGTAGTGTTACTCCTCGTGTTTTTAAGGTATATCTACTTGCAACTAATTATTTAGTATTAAGTCAAATAAGTGGAAAATGTAATAGCAAATGATGTGATTGGCTCAATGTTTTGATCAAATAATAACTCAATATTTTATTTGCCAATCCAACGGTAGTGCTGTGCTGGTGAGATTTCCCAGCCTCTGGTACCCATTGGCTCCAGACTTACTTCCCGCATATGAGGGGCTGACTAAAGTGATTTTATATTATCAAAACTGCATTCTGAAATTATTTCATTACAATTTTAACTCTGACTCACTTTTCTTTTGACAGTCTTCTAAAAAAGTTTTCTAGTTAATTATTCAATTCACCATACCTCAATTTATTTAATACGGAAATCTGAGTGACTTTATATGATTGTTGGAAATATAAATCAAGTCAATATAAAATAACAGTTATTTTTGTCCCTAAAAGACTACATGAGATTATCCTTTATACTCCACCCTCTTCTCTCTGAATTCTATCAGTGCTGATTTGATTAGTCAAGAAATTGGGGTCAGCTAGAAGTTGCTTTGGGAATGAGTGATATTTATGTAGGAATGCTCTAGAATGCTACTGGTCTCTTTGGCCAAATTTCTATGAAATTTCCTAACATCAGTAAAAGATCAATATGGGAATAGATACTAAGATACTATTTTAAAAGATCAGGGTTCATTGGAAATGTCCTTTACTATTCAAAATGGTCTTGCTGAGTGACAGATTATTTTTAAATTTCTGTTTTAAAACCACATCACCTTCTGTGCTGCTCATATCTTTGTATCACATTCCTTAGCTCCTAATAGTGAACTGTTTTTTATGAGCAGTCATACATAGTAATCCACTGCTACTGGTTTGATATTTATCACAAGTCACTGGAAGTCACTACCAAAAATTATCTTAAAATCTAAATGTATATTTTATTTATCTTATTGGCATATTCAAGATAACCTCTGGAAAATGAAATTAATAGTACATTTCTTTAACTTTTTATTGTACCATAGATTTTAGAGTAAGAACAAGTCACCACAACTTCTGAAGTCGTCTGCAAAGCTTTTTATAGGAGACAAAATATCCTTGCTGAAATATAAGGTGGAAACTAGGACTTGATTTATAGATAATAGACAGATAGATGATAGATTCATAGATACATAGAAAGACGGATAGACGATGAGTATGTGACACTTCAATCTGAGCCACTCTATAGTTATTGCTGGATTATAATGTCTTGAGAAATGCCCTGTGGAATTTATAGTTATTTGTCTTGACATTCTCTTATTTTACTCTTCTACTTCGTGTGTGTGTGTGATGTTTAGTTAATTTGTGAACATGGTTTTTCCTTACATATCCACTTGGTCCCATAAGGACAAGATAGATTTTCAGACATTAATTTTGAAATTGGAAAGTCTGCCTTCACATGCTGACTTATGTAGGCTGAAAATGATAGCACACACACTTCAGAAGAACCTCTTCATAGAGGAATATATTTGATTGCTCTTGTTCTCTAAGGAATTTGCTTTGCTTTTAAACTCATTTACTCATCTTTCTTTGTGAGTTTCTTTATTTTTTATGGCATTCAGATTTGAACCCAGAGAGTGCTAAACAGTATCCCCAGCCCTATTTATTTAGTTAGATAGTTATGTAGTTAATTTTATTTTGAGAAAGGAACTTCCTAAATTGCGCAGGCTGTCTTGGAACTCATAATTCTCCTGTCTCACCCTCTGAGTAACTGGGATTACAGGCACGTACCACTAATTCTAGCTTTTCTAATTTTTATGTTTTCAAAAGAAGGCTGCAGTGTGACCCCAACTTATTATTCCTCACCCTAGAGAACACAGCCAGAGGTGGGCTATATAAATTTGTGGTCATAAAGGATTTGTGATTGTAATTTGCTTCCAAATCTGGCTCCATTGCCCTTGTCACGCTTTGCTCCCTGAATTTTCACTACCATATATCAAATGGATTATGCTTAACTTTACTTTCAATGGCCTCACTTTTTACCACCTTTTTGCTGCTGCTCAGCTCATTTATTTTCTCCTTGCCTCATTACTTTTCATTGATATTATCCAACAGGGAATTATTTTATTTATGCTACAAAATTTATAGTGGGATCTATTTGGCTGCTAAACACATTTAAATAATTATAGACACAATAAGATGCTGAGAATTCCAAGAAACAAAACGTTATGGATACTGAGGACAAGTGCAGTTTAATTTTCATGTTTCTACCCAGCAGCTATTTTGCTTTTTCCTTCTCTGTTGCTCACCTCAGAACTTCATAGCTCTCATCAATGACACTAGTCCAGAAGTAGTGACATTTTTACTGCCATGATTTCTCTTGAAAAAACCTTGACACTTTCCAGAAGTCCATCCACAGACTGCTGTCCATCCATCCTAAAGAGTGATAGAATCACTCTTTAGGAAGTTACTGTCCTTTGCGTATAATTAGAACTGAGTTCAGCACGAGGCTAGCCAAAATCTGAGGGAAAAGTTCTATATGCATGAAGTATGAAAATGGCATTCAGATAAACAACACATGAATACCTTCTGCTCCATGAATGCAAGACTTAGTCAATGCATTTCCTATTAGTGAACAATCTAAAAATCTTAGAAAAGCATCCAGCATATAGTAGGTGCTTATTCAGCATTTGTGAAATGAATTTAAAACTAATGCAAATAGTAGTACTGACAATACTAATGTATAGTCTTTGAAAGACAAATAGAAATGTAAGCACAATTCTAAAGAGAAATGAAACAAAGTGTTTGTCATGGTGGTGTAGAAGAGGTAGAAATTCTAGAACTGTATGGCTTCCAGCTGTTGAACATTACCATCTGTTTGTAGCCATTTCACTAAAGTTATAAGCAAAATGTGATACTAATGGCCATTTTCTCTTTTGCACACATTTTGTTATTTTGACTTTAGAATGTCACACTCCACTGTTGGTTTCTTTTCTCACTGGTCGCCTATTTTCCCATTATTTTTATGGTCCTGTCTTTCATTTCTTAATATTGGAGCACTATGGGAATAGTCTGTTTTTCTTCTCTAGTTATGTTAATTCCCTTCATGACCTTTCCTGTTTCATCTATAGAAGCAGATACACTAAAAACAAAATTTTGCTGATACAGTTACATGGTTTTTCTTTCTCTCAATTTCTTTTTGCTCTTCTGTTGTCCTTCTTATTTTATTTTTTATAGACCAAAGTAGAAATAAACAATAAAAAGAAATAAAGTTGCTACTGTGATTGCAGACTTACTGACAGCAATCTTTAAAGGAGCATGTCCATTGGGAAAAACAACACAATTCAATTCAACAAATATCTGTGTTGCACCTATTATGTGACTGGCAGTGCTTAGAAGGCAAATGGCAATCAGTCCTGCTCTCAGAATGTTTGCCACAGAGCACGTAGAATGTCAGTACACAAATAACTGTAACCGTCAAAGGACGCAGAAAAATCCCTAACTCTTCTGAACAACAAACTTGTTTCCTCTGTCCTCTATTCTAAGAAAAAAGCTAAACAAGACAAAACTAAACCACTAGGATATTTTTTCCCCTAAGAATGAATATTTTTCATGCCACTTAATTCCAAAACTTCAAGGAAGTTTTTTATACTTATTCTACTATTCCTTGATCACGTAATACTTGCATTATATAATCTCCTCTGTGCTGCAGTTCTGATCAATGAGTCTCCTCCTCAGTGATTTCTCTTCACTTCTAATCCTCATCTTCCTGTTGAATTTAATGCCATTCTTTCTTCCTTAAGTGCTGTCACATCGTTCTTTGTCCTCTCATTGTCTGACTTTCATCTCAACCACATAGGAGAATTAGAACTTAATACAAACTATGTTAAAAGATTTTATTTGAAACAAAACACACCAAGAATCAGTCATTACAAATATTATGGAAAAATAGTGAAAGTTTTTATTACACAAATGTGAGTACCAAAAGGAAAAGTAAGGTATACAAAGGTATTATCTACCAAATTCAAGGACTTAAGCCATAAGAGATGTTAACTAACTAAAATATTACCCAATGAACGTGACTGGACATTTAAGGAACCTGTGAAGCAAATCACACCACGAACAGCCAATGATTCATGATGTATTTTGTTTGAGTGAGGAGCATTACAGAGAACACGATTACTAACCTAATGCATCAGAAGAGCTATTTTGTGTAAGGCAGAATTAGGACATTTCTGCAGAAATTTCAAGAGTGATATTTAAAAAGTCCTAAAACTTGCAATTTTATTAAGGGAAAGAACTGTGTACTGAAGCATTTAGTTTTAGCAGACATTAAATGGCAATGCATCTGAAATGTTCTGAAAGAGATTCTTACTTAGGTTAGAAGTCTAAACTATATTAAGAGCTTCTTGCAATGTGGAAATGTTCTGATTAATGAAATTATTAGATGTATATCATTAGGTGAGGGTTTCAATCTATGATCTGGACATATTTCAATTTATGTTTTCACACTAGTATTTTGTATTTGTGTAGAAAGTGATGAGAGCTAGTTGTGCTACAAATGACTGATGAAGTCTGAGTCTGATAGGTTTTGAATAAGAAACATGAGCATTCAAAATAGATGACATAACATTATGCAACAAATATATTTTTTAAAAATTAAGATGTAAGAAAGTACTTCAAGTATGGTAATATTTTTCTTTGTGGTTTTGGAAAAAATTAAAATTGTTTCTATAAAATTTCTAATTGAAATATTTCATTTAGGTCTTCAGCAATGAAATAGTAAGGTTATAAATTTGAAAATTCAATTAGCAGTAAATAATTGCATTGCTATATCCTTGGCACGACATTTCTTTTCAAAGTATGGTATAGAAAAACAACAAAAATCTGTCCCACTTGCTATAAGATAAAACTTTTTTAGTACCATGAACTGTTCATATATACATATGCATATATATATACATATGTATGTAAATGCATATGCACATGTAAATATCAGTATCACGCACATGTATTCATCTATAAATGTCATAAATTTTCATATAAAATATGTATGACATGTATGTAGATAATCTCTCTATCAGAAGAGGAAAATATCCTGATGTGTGACTTATTTTGACTTTTTCCAACATCAAGCTCTTTCATTTGATAATGTTCCAAGCTCGAAGGCAACAGCAAGTAATATTGAGTTTAACTGATTTTTGTGCAAAATATCGTATGCTATGAATAACACTATGCATGAATTTTGCTTAGGCTATCATAAAGAAAGGAAGTTGAAAGGTTAAGGGTAGAGACCACACTCCAGATTTTTAATATGGCAATCTTAATAAATCAGATACAGCATATAATTCATGAAATAATAGATTATCATAGAATCAATTACTCAACTACTAATTAAAAGTGAGTATCAACAATTTAGGAAGACTAATTCCATAGTAACAATTACTTCTGCCAAGAAGCATTCTAATATTTAAGGAACAAAAGGTTGTCATAATGGTGTGGGTGTCAATTAAGCATTGCTATTATCAAATGATGTATTTTAGTAGAAATAGCAAGTTAGTTTCCATTTACAAATCTTCTTGCTTACATTAAGATACCAGTCAATTTAGAAATGACAAATTATCAATACCATACAAGCTCATCAAGTTCATGGATGGTTCAATTTAAATATTCATTAAGTCCGGTTTATTTCTGTCAACATATACATCAATGCTCACTATCAAGCTGTAGATTAATGAGAACAATTGATGGTTGATGTTAGACACAGATCATTAAAATCAGAATAGGGCTGAGTCATTTTAAATAAATAAAATGTAGCCAGTAAAATGGAAGTATGATTCTAATAATATCCAATGGACAGTAGAATTCTCTCAGTCTTTCCTGGATGTAAGCTGTCTTCCCCTCCTGCCGCAGAGACAGGGGGATACATTCCAAATTCCCTCAAGGCAGATGTGAAGGGGCTTGGTCTTTTAACTTGACTCAGCACTTAACCAGCAATGTAGTGCAGGTGGGAGCTAGAAGAAATCACTGGTTTGGGGCTGGGGATTTAGCTCAGTGGCATAAGTGCCTGTCCTGCAAGCAGGCAGTCATGAGTTCGATCCCTGGTACTGATGAAAAGGAAAAAGACAAAAAAAAAAAAAAAAAAAAGAAAAGAAAAAAGAAATCACTGGTTTGCCACAGGGTTAAGAAGCTTATCTTATCTTTCCTGATTTTAAGGGATTTCTGATTTTTTTCCTTCCATAGTCACAAAGTATGTTAAACTATGTAAAAACTGTGCAGCAAAAATGAAAAGAATCTTGCATTAACAAATTATTCCTTGATTCCCTGTGATTAAAAAAAGACAGTCCCGTAATAGGGTCCAGGTGTCCACTCCCATGAGAGAGAATTTAGAGAATCACACTCTCATTTTCCAAGTAGACAGAGAACAGCACACACTCTTTGAGTGAGGGAGAGTGAGTTACGGGTATTGTTCGTCACAGACATTTCACCTGATAATTAAATACTTATAGTTAATGAAACTATTGTCAAAATTCTTTTTAAGTCAGAGAAGCATATATTCAGTTTTCCATAAATTTTATGACCAATACCTTATATTTTGAAAATCATAATTATAATTCAACATAGCATAGCTAAGAGTTAGATTTTTTGCCTTATAATAAACTTGTATTAGTTGAATAAATTCTTCCTTTAGATTTGGTTACTATTGGTATGGATATAGTTACATATATAGGGATAAATATATAGATATTATAGTGACTGATAAAGATATATACTTAAATGCATATTTACATAATTATAAAACAGGAATGGTTACAATGGTCTTTATTTTCTGCTTGCTATTTACATTTCTTTTTTTTTTATTTTTAAAGGGGATAAAACCAGGGAAAATAAAACAGAATAAAACCAGTCAGAACAAACCAGTGTAAGTAATACAGGACTTCAGAACAATAAAAATCAATAATAGTTACCATAATATCTGCAAAAATAGTTGCAGATATCTTCAGACAGTAAAAATCAAACTGAACCAAACAGAATAGAACCAATAAAAACAAAACAATGAATGCAATAAAGGACTTCAAAACAAGACAGTAGTAAATGCAAAATGACTAACATAATGCATCTTACTATCTTTGAAATAGCTGCTCATGTCATTGGACATAACAAAATCAAACAGAACAAAACCCAACACAACACAACAATGAAAATGACACAAGACTTCAATATAAGATACTAGATTAATGATGGCTAACACCCTCAGAAGGAGATCTCCATTGATACCACATTGTGTACTGTGATTCTTTGAAAATTCAAACTAGGCTACTCTAACCTTCATTGCCTTAAGTGGGAAAATAGAAGATCAAACACAGATTAAATTTTTCTAAAACACAGGTAATAATTTAAATTTAGAATATATATATATATATATATATATACACACACACACACACATATATATATATATATGTGATAAAGAAGTAGTTCGTATAATTAGGGCTATAAATTTTTTAAAATAAGCATTGAAATTTTAATATATAAATAGCACTAGAAGAACCTAAGTCCTGATAAATACCCTGCAGAAATAACAGATTTTATTTTTTTTTGGATTGTGTATTAATTTTATCCATTTTTCTAACATTTATGATTTTTACTACAAATGATTAAACCCAATTCACACTACAATTAAAATAACATTTTAATATTTAAAGGATAATAAAGTAACCCCTCACACTAAATGGATTTCAGTAGATGACTTAAATAAAATGAAGCATTCTAAGTTTGCTGCTAATTACTTCATCTTTTAAAAGAGATAGAAGCTTTTAAGGTTACATACATATAGCTAAACTTCAGATTACAAGTGAATTATTTGTCATAAATGTTGGTGACCTAGAAAGGCTTTTAATTTTTACATTAAATGTAATTCTTCCTTATAGAATTACATCAAAATAAAGCATTAATAGCTAATATATATTTTCTCTTTGAAAATCTCTTCAAAACTCAAAGATTTTATTAGCATTATCTAAATAATAAACCTTGTTTCACCTATGAAAATTAATAAATTACCCTTCTATATGAGCTTGCAATTAGTTTCTTTCTTGTCACTGAGACACAGTACCTGATGCCCAGTATTTAAAGAAGGCAAGAAACGTTATTTTGGTTCACAGTTCCAGTCGATGGTCAGCTGGCTCCAAGGTAGAAACAAGACATCATAGAGACACTGTGAGAAAGGATGTTAAACCCCTGGTAGTGAGAAAGAGAGAAAGGACAGGAGCCAAGAGCAAGAATATTCTGTCCCAGGCAACATCTCCAGTGACCACCTCCAACAAGGCTTGCCTCCTACCAACTCCTCCAGCTGCTAAACTCATTCAAAGATAAATCCATTGATGTATAGACCCCCTCATAGGCCAATAAACCTTTAAATGTATGAAGCTTTTAGGGGAGAACTGAGAGCCAAACCATGACATCTTACACAAAGTAATACCTATAAAAGCTTCTGCAGTTGAAACTGTAGCTCACTGGATACACTGGTCTAGATATTATAACTAACATAAAAAGAGACCTTCAGCTGTTTATCATCTGACAATGTTTCAAATTATTTGAGTATTTTATATACTTTCAGCCTTATGAAGACGAGAGTTTTGAAAGGTAAATATCTTGTACACTGAATGTTAGGCAAAATGTTTGACATATAGTAAATTCAACAGACATTAATTTTGGTTCAATTCATAGGTTTGATCAGGTCCTTAAAAGTGGAAATTATACTACTTTGCATCAGACTACACATTGCTATCTGTCTTTTATATATTAGATATTGCATAAATTTCTGGAAATTAATTTCACAAATATTGGAATATTTGCTGTTATGCAACTTGGACATAAAAAAATATTGGTGAACATTGTGTAGTATTTAACAATATCCCCCAAATGTTCAAAATATACTATATAGTAATGAATACTATAATCTATGTCATATATTATATATTAATATATATTAACATATATATATATGAGAGGCAACAAAATTTAAAAGATTGAATATAAAATATTTGACTTTCTAGGTTTTTTTTCAAAAATAGAGAAATTTTATTTTCTGATTTGGAACTCCATCCTTCACCTCTTCCATTTTTACTGGTTTACTGGGTTTTGGGAGCTGTCTTTTGTCCAGTCTTTCATGCTTTTTTTTCTTTTTTTAAAATTTATTTTGAAGAGAATAAAACCAAATGTGCCAAAACAAAATAGAGTCAGTCAAAACAAAAGGATGGACATAGTACGTGAAGTAAATCGTTACCATAATGCCTCTTGCTATCTTCAAAAGAATTGCTCACATCATCAGGTATAATAAAATTGAACAAAACAGTACAGGACAAAACCAATAAAAATGAAACACTGGAACATTACAGGACTTCGAAAGAAGATAAGAGTCAAACCAGAATGGGTATCATAGTGAATTTTATTATCTTCAAAGTAGTTGCCTATACCCTCAGACTTGATACTATCAAACAAACAGAATAGCATAAAACCAGTCAAAATAAGACAGTGAAAGCAATACAGAGCTTCAGATGAAGTTAATAGGATTTCAAAAATTGTTACCATAATATATCCTGCTATCTTTGGAATAGCTGTCCATGCCTTCAAATCTAATACAAGTAGACAAATTGGAACAGAATAAAACCAAACTAAACAGAGCAATGAAAACAATATGAGTTTCAAATCCTCATAAAAGAGTAACAATGGCCACTGCCTTCCCTTTTTAGACAATTCTTCCCCTTTCACTTTCACAGAATGCATTGAACATTTTGCATCCCACTAACGCCTTCAGTTTTTAGCCCGCTATTCACCTAAGTGATTCTGAAACTTTTACTGCTGTGCATGATCTCAAGTTGTATGCATTTACCTACAAGATCCTCAAGGTTTTCTTTTTTATAGCTGAGTAGTTTTCCATTGTATAAAAGAGTTATGGCATTTTAGCCAATCTGCAGTTGATGGGCATGCTCCCCATTCAGTGAAGCCCACTGTTCCTGAAACCATGTTTTTTTCTCTTTCTCTCTCTAGAATGTCCTTCAGTATTTTCTGTAGGATTGGTTTGGTGGTCATGAAGTAAATGGTCCAGGTCCCCCAGTTCCTCTTTGTCATGGAAGGATCTTGTTTCTTAATTTTGAGAGATATTTTTTCAGGATACATCAATCTGGGTTGGAGGTTATTTTCTTTCAGGACTTGGGATACTTCACTCCAAGCTCTTCTTGATTTGGTGGTTTGTGTCGAGAAGTCAGCCATGCTTCTGATGGGTTTTCCTTTATAAGTGATCTGCTTCTTTTCTCTGACAGCTTTTAATACTCTGTTCTTGTGTTGAATTTCTGGGATCTTGATTATTATATGTCTGGATGTAGATCTATTTTGGTTAATGCTGGCTGGAGTTCTGTATGCCTCATATATCTGAATATCATTTCCTTTTCTTATGCTTGGAAAGTTCTCTTTAATTATTTCTGTAAATAGCCTTTGTATTTCATTTGTCTTTACCCCTGCTTCTTATGGTTTTTATTCTTAAGTTATAGACCTTCTTGTCATCTTCCAACCTTTGTATTGTTACTTCCTGGTTCCTTGTTATTTTTATGATCACAAGCTGCAAACCTATCTTCAAGGTTTGATAGTCTATCTTTAGTTACTCTCAGGCAGTTTTACCAGCTTTCAATGGAGTTTTTAGTTTCCTGTTAATATCTCTGAATCTGTTTCATGTGTTCTAAATTTTTTTATATTCTTCATTGAAAGTCTCCCTCCTTTTTCTATGCTCCTCTGTTCTTTCCTCTGTGTGTTCTTTAGAGGTGCTTAGCAATTCTTTTATTGTATTTCTCATATCTTCTTTTTTGAAATAGTATTTCTGTTCTATGTTATTTTATAGCTTCATGGAGTTGTTTCTTTATTTCAGTTGCTGTTGCTTCAAAAACTGCCGGTGTGCAACTCCGATCTCTTCTGTGTTTACATCTCCTGGACCAGTACTGCTTGGGTTGGAGGCCAGAGACTGACTTTTGCTTCTTCCTCTTGTCACATTCCTGGTTTCTTCCTGACAAGTGGGTAGTGGGCACTTCCTATATTGGTTATAATTACTCTGAAGTGTGTTGACTAGGTATTTCTGCTGTTTGCCGCTTTCAGAGTCTGCTGGTGACTACTGTAAGCCAGGTGCCTCACCCTTCTGAGCTGGCTAACCACAGGGAGTCTTCACAACATTAGTGTGCACCAGATGGGTAGGGTTGGTTAGGGATAGCTTTAGGGAAACCTCTGCAGTGGATATTGGACTGCACAGAGGGGTGGGACTCAGTCCAAGCAGTTTCCACCAGTGCAGCCAAGATAGGAGTGGCTGAACAAAGCAGGCTGCAGTTCTGTCTCCAGGCTTATCCTGCCCATCTCCAAAATGGTCCCCAGCCAATCTCCCACTCCCATGGGAGAAATGAGTCCCACACACTCACCACCAGCCAGTGCAGTTCCTGATCTGCTGCTCCACCCCACTGCTGCATCACTCCACCAAGGCCGTCAGGCTTGCTAACCAGCAGCTTCACTGTGCTTGTGCATCTCTGGTTCCAACAAGACTTCTGGCATGGTTGTCCCAGCTCCGGTGAAAGCGCCACCAGCTACTACCTTCTTCTGTTTAAGTTTTTCTTTTTTTTATTCTTTCAGTGGGCTTCAATTCTCACTTTACTTTCTTCCTGGGTTGAGGGGACCCACTTCTTTCCTTCTTATCTTCTCCAGAATGCTATATTCCAGTATCTGGACTGTTTCTCTCAGAGAGGCTATTTACTCTGCTGCTTACTGTTCTGTCCTTGACCTTCTAGTTTAAAGGAATTCTGAACACTTATCACTTAATTTTTTCTTATAGAAAACTATTTCATTACTTCAAAATTTTATTTACACTTCTCAATGACTCTAAAAGAAATGTGTCACTCAAAATCAAAATTTAATATCTACTATAATTTTGAAATTTTTTTAAATTGAGAAAACCACAAAATTTCAAAACAAAATGATTAAAGGGTAACAATGGTAAACACATCACATATTTTTATCTTTAAATTAGCTACCCGCTATCCAGAGAATAAGATATTTGCATTTAATTATCAAAAAATATTGGCAATAATCTTTCTTTTCAATGAACTAGGAGAAATTGGTACTATAACTATCTTAACTACTATATATATACATAGTATATTTTATATATATATATGATTTCTTTCATCTTTGCACATTGGGGAGACAATATGATGTTTATACATGTGAGTCAGCTTTATTTCACTTATGAATTTGGTACCTCATTTACTTATAAAAGTCTCAAGTTTATCCTTCATTATACCTGAGTAGTACTCCATTATGTAAAAATACTACATCTTTTTTGCACATTCTTTGGTTGATAGGAATTTAGGTTGTTTCTAAGACCTAACTGTTACAAATTATGCTGCTATAAACATGGGTGCACATAAATCACTGTGGTACAATATTTTAATTCTTTTGAGAAGATACTCAAAAGGAGAGTAGCTAGATCAAATGGGATGCCAATGCTAGGGTTTTTTTTTTTGTTTGTTTGTTTGTTTGTTTGTTTTAGGAATCTCCACACTGATTTTCACAATCATTGCACCAGTCTATATTTTAAGCTGTGGAGAAGGGCTCCTTTTCCCCCACAGAATGTCTCTCCAGTCTTTGTTATTGGTTGATTCCTTGATAATAGTAATTCTTTCCTTGGTGAGGTGGAATTAATTAATTTACATCTTTGGAATGACCAGTGATATTGAACATTTTTTCATGTATTTTCCATTTGTATTTCTTCATCTGAGAAGTGTGTATTCATCTCAGATGCCCATTTTTAGGTTAAGTCTTTAAATTCCAATTGTCTGAGGATCAACTGGCAAGCATTTTCTCTACGCTTTGCATTATTTCTTCATTCTGTTAGTGGTTTATCATTTAGTGAAAAAGCTTTTTAATAATATGAGATCTCAGTTGTTTATTCTTTATAATAGTTCTTGTGTGGTCAGAATTTTATTCATAAATTTTATTGCCTACACAAATGTTTTCAAGATTTTTACTTATTCTATCTGCTAGCAAATTTAATGTTTCTGTTTCAACATTTAGATCTTTGATCCATTTTGAATTTAGTGAATGGTGAAAGCAATTTTAATTTTTTGCATGGGCAGAGCCATTTTCCCCAGCACCATTTATTAAAGAGGCCATGTTTCTACCAGTGAAATTTTTGGTGCCTCTGTCAAAGATAAATTGGCTTAGTGTGTCTGGTGTGCACCTGTTCCATTGATTTTTGAGTCTTTGTTTCTTTCTTTTTTTGTTTTTGTTTTTGCCAATACCATGCTTTATACTATACCAGCTTTATACTATAATTTCAAGTCAGGAATTGTGATGCCTTCTCTCTTGTCTTTATTGCCCAGGATTGCCTTAGATATTCTAAGTCTTCTAGTTCCAGATGAATGTTAGGATTGTTTTCTCTAATTCTGTGAGACATGGTATTGCAATTTTTATTGGAGTTGAATTAAATCCATGTAACAATGTGGAAGTATGCACATTTTCACTATGTTAGTTCTTCCTACCCAAGAGCAAAGGATGTCTTTTCATTTTCTAATATCCTCTTCAATCTCATTTTTCTGAGCACTGTCATTTTGAATGTAGAAATCTTTTACATCCTTAATTAGATTGACTACTAGGTATTTCATTTCTTTGGATGATATTGTGAAAGGTGTTGTTTTCCAGATTACCCTCTCAGTGAGTCTGTTATTCATGTAGAGGAAGGCTTTTGATATTTCGGGGTTGATTTTGTAGCCAGCTACGCTAGTGAATTTTCTTATTAAATCTAGAAGTTTTTTAAGCAGAATTTTGGGATATTCTATGTAGAGTATCATGTAGACTGAAAATAATGATAACATATTTTCCTATGTTATGTCTTTTATTTCTTTCTCTTCTCCGATTTATCTGGTTAAAGTTTCCAGGACTATGTTGAATAAGAGAGGAGACAATGGACACCCTTGTCTTGTTTCTGATTTTAGAGAGAAAGATTTAGGTTTTTTTTCATTTAGTATGATATTGGCTGTTATCAGATTGAGATAAGAACCATCCATTCCAATTTTCTATAAAATTTTTATCATGAATCGGTATTAGACTTTGTCAAAAGCTTTTAAAAACACATATTTAGATGATTGTATGAATTTGGGAGTATTGTTTCCCTTTCAATTTCATTGAAGATTTTGAAAATTAGTGTTGTTATGTCTTCTCCAAATTTCTTGTAGAATTTGGCAGTGAATCCATCAGGCCCTGGACTTTTCTTTGTTGGGTAGGTTTTTAATTACTTCTTTGATTTTATTGATTAATATTTCTTTATCTAGGATTTCTAGGTATTCTTGATTCAGCTTTGGTAATTCATATGTTTCTAGGAATCTATTTCTTTTGTACTTTCCATTTTATTAGAATACAAGTTTTCAAAGTAGGTATAGATGATCTTCTGAATTTCTGCAGGGCCCTTTGTTATTTTACTTTTACTTCTAGTTGCATCAATTTGAGTCTTTTCCTTTTTGATAAGGTTGGATAAGGGTTTGTCAATTTTATTTAACGTTTCATGGAACCAACTCTTCAATTGCTTGATTCTTTGTGTCATTTTTTAGCCCCAATGTGTTAATTTCTGCCCCAAACTTTATAATTTTATTCTTCTTATGAGCTTTTGGTTTAACTTACACTTCTTTTTTCTAGAAGTTTAGGCTTCAGCATGAAGTTGTTTATATGCCTTTGCTTTGTTTTCCTGATATGGGTATTTACTGCTATAAATTTTCCTCTTAAGACTACTCTCATTGTGTCCCACAAGATCCAGTATGTTGTATTGTAACTATCATTCAACTGTAAAAGCTGTCTAATTTCTTCTTTAATTTCATCTGTGACCCATTGGTAGTTCAGGAAAGTGCTATGTACTTTCCATATGTTTATGCAGTTCTTGTGGTTTCCTTTAGCACAGATTTCCACTTTCATTGCACTATGGTCTGATAATATGCATGGGATAATTTTAATTCCTTTGCATTTACTTAAGCATGTTCTGGGAGCTAGTATGTGGTCAATTGTGAAGGATTTTCCATGTGCAGCTGAGAATAATGTGTATTCTGATGCTGTGGTGTGGAATACTCTGTAGACGTCTACTAAGTCCATTTGTTTAAATGTTAGGTTTATTTCTAATATATCATTGTTGACTGATTTTTTGTACAATTGGCCTTTTGTGATAGTGAGATAGTGATACCCTAATACAACTGTATTAGTGCATATTTGGTTTTTCATGCCTGTTAGTATTTGTTTTACATAGTTGGATGCACTGATATTAGTTGCATATATATTTATGATTTTTATCTCTTTCTCTTGGGTTGCTCCTTTCATAAGGATATCATGACCTTTTTATCTCTTTTAGTTCATCTTGGCTTGAAATTCACTTTGTCTGCAAATAGATTAGCTACTATTGCCTTTAGCTGGGTTTCTGTCACATGGAGTACTGTTTTCATACTGACACGTTCAGTCTATGTATTTCTATTTGAATTAAATGTTTTCCTGTATGCAGCCATATTGTTGAATCTAGTTTCTTGATCCACTCTGCCAGTCTGTCTTTTGACTGGTGAATTGAGACCATTAACATTGATGGTTATAACTGATATGTATTGACTTATCTTTGTCATGTTATTTCCCTGTCATGGGCACCCCTTCTTGTTTTTTCCTACCTCTGTTTATTTGTTTGCCGTACCAATGTGCTCCTTCTTTTAGGGTTCATGTTGTTTCAGTTCTTGTTATCTCTCTCTTGAATGTCCTTCAAAAACATTTTGGAGATCTGGTTTGATGTCATAAATTTCATTAGATGCTCTGTGTCATGGAAGTATCTTATTTCTCCTTCAGTTTTGAAAGATAGTTTTGAGGATACATCAGTATGGGTTGGAGCTTGTTTTCCATTAGAACTTGAAATACTTCACTCCAAGCTCTGCTTACCTAGAGAGTTTGTTCTAAAAAGTCAGCTCTGATTCTAATGAGTTTTCCATTATAAGTGATTTGTTTCTTTTCCTAATAGCATTTAAGATTCTATTCTTGTGTTGAATTTCTGAAATCTTGGTTATAATATGCCTTGTTGTAGATTTTTTTTGATCATGGCTAATTGGTATGTTTAAGACCTCACCAATCTATACATTAAATTCTTTTTCTCTACAAAGGAAGTTTTCTTCTGTGAGGTCTATGAACAGATTTTTTTACATGTCATTTATGATATCTCCTGCTTCTTTCATTGACTCCAGTCAATCTTAAGTTATTATTCTCTGTCTCATCTAGTAGATGCTATATATTATTTATATTAAATATGATAAAACAAAAGAAAAGAGAAAAAAGCAAATCAGAACAGAACAATGAAAGTAATACAGGGCTTCAAAACACCACAACAGGAAATGAACAGTGTCTGCCTGTTCCTGTTTCCTTCGAAATGGTTGACCGTACTTTCACACACAATAATATGAAACATAACTAAATAGTATAAAGCCAATCAAAAGACTGAAAGCATTATAGGACTTTAAAACCAGATAACAGGAAATGAACAATGGTTACCATAATATCTCATTTTCTTCAAAGAAAAAAGTTGCCCTTACTTGTCATGGTTTATCCTCAAGCCTCATGAATTATGGACTTGATCAAATCTAGCATTTGTGATTGGTTCATTGCCTAGCATTCGGACTGGTGGTGTGAGTGTTTCACCTGCCCAGGGTGGAGCCAGAATATGATGTATTGATGGGAAGAATGTGTGTCTCTCTTTTTCTGGTTTGTGTCTTGCTGTTTGTAGTGGCCATGAATAGCTACACTGCCACGGCATGCTGCCTTGGAGCCAACTGAATATGGACTGAAACCTCCAAGAACTGTAAGAAATAAAGCTTTCCTTCCCTAACTTTGGGGTTAAGGTATTTTGTCTCAAAAACAAGTGAAAAATAACTAAGACAGCACCATCACCCATAATAAAATTAAATAAAACAAAATAATAGAAACAATCAAAACAAAAGAATAAAAGCATGATAGGGCTTCAAAACAGGAAGATACTAAATCAGCAATTGCTACCATGTCTCATTTTCTTCAAAATAGCTGTTCATATCATCACAAATAGTAAAATCAAACAAATAAAACAAAACAAAATAAAACCAATTAAAAATGAATAAAAGCATTATAAGACTTCAAAACAAGATAACAGGAAACCAACCATGATTACCATATGTTCAAAATAGCTGCCCATACCATCAGACAAAGTAAAATCTAACAAAACAAGACAGAGCAAAGGCAAACATAACAAAACTGTGAAAATAATACAAGAGCTCTAGACAAGGCAATAAAGAAATTAGCAACTGTTACAACCTTCACTTCCCAAGTGTTTCCTCCACTATCACTTTTATAATAACTGTTTTGATTTTTGAATCCCATTAACTCTTTCTATTTATTATGCTAGGATTTACTCATCTGAGTTCAAACTGTTTCATCCATGAACATGATTTCCAGTTGTACCCATCTACCCACAAGGGGCTCAAGATTATTCTACTTTATAGCTCTGAAGCTTTCCACTGTATGAAAATATCATGTTTCTCCTCTATTCTGTAGTTGATGGGCAAGTTGCCTGTGCTTTTTTCTGGTCTCCTGTTGCATGGAACAATTGTTTCCTCCCTTTGGTTTTCAGGCTTCTATTTCCTTTCAAGTTAAATGTGTTTCTTGTATACAGTATATTGATGGATCTTGTTTCTTGATCCATTTACTCTGTCTTTCTTTTTATTGATGACCTGAGTCCATCTACATTAATAGTTACAACTGGCATGCACTGGTTCATCACTGCCATGCTCTCCTCATGCTGTTGGCCCTCCACTTTCCCCCTCATTCAGTTACCTGTCTTGTTTGGTGATCTCCCTCTGTTGCTGTTCCTGGAAACATGGTGATCTTTATCTCTCTCTAGAATATCCTTCAGCATCTCTGTAGGGTTGGCTTGGTAGTCATGAATTCCTTCAGTTGTTCTTTATCATGGGAGCATCTTATTTTTCCATTGATTTTGAAAGATAGTTTTGCAAGGTACATCAATCTGGGTTGTAAGTTGTTTTCTTTCAGGATTTCAAACACTTTAGTCCAGAGTCTTCTTGACTTGATGGCTTGTATTGACAAGTCTGCTATGATTCTGATTGGGTTTTCCTTATAGGTAATGTGCTTCTTTTCTCTAACAGCTTTTAGTACTCTGTTTTTGTGCTGAATTTCTGGGATCTTGAGTATTATATGTCTGGATGTAGATTTACTTGGGTTTTGGCTAGTTGTAGTCCTATATGCCTCACTTACCTGCATGCCAGATACTTTCCCCATGTTTGGGAAATTTTCTGCTATTACTTCTGTAAAGAGCCTTTTAACTTCATGTGTGTTGACCCGTGCTTCTTCACTGATATCTGTTACTCTTAGATTGCATTTCTTTGCATCATCTTGCAGTCATTGAATTGCTATTTCTTGATCCCTGTTATTTTTTATTGTTTGGTACTGGGGATCGAACTCATGATCTCACACTTGCCAGGTAAGTGCTTATGCCTGCCCCACCCTGCTTCCTGTTATTTTTAAGAAATCTTTCCTTTCATGATTGCTACCTGCAATCCTATCTTCAAGATTTGAAAGTATATCATCTGTCTCTTTCAAGCAGTTTTTTCAGCTTTCAGTTGCATTTTTAATTTCCTGGATATCTCTTTGAATCTGTTTCATGCATTGTAATTCCTTTCTATATTGTTCATTCAAGGTTTCTATCATTTTCCTGGCTTCTCTTTTTTTATCTATGTCTTCTTTAGATATGCTGAGCAATTCTTTCATTGTGTTTTTCATTTCTTCTTTTACCTGAAACATTACTTCTGATTTGATTACTTTTTCAGTCTCATGAAGTTGTTTCTTTACTTTATTTGCTACCTTTTTGGTGGTTTCAGATGTGTGAATTCTATTTTCTTCCATGTCTGCAACTCCCAGACTTTTTCTATGTGATCTGGAGGTCTGAGACTGCCTTCATTTTGGCATTCTCCTGAATTCCTCCCAATAAGCTGGTTGTGAGATCCAGACACTTCCCATGTTGGTTGCCCCTCTACTATAGGGAAATGGGACAGGCACCTAGATTTCTCTAATCCCAGATTCATTGGGAGGTAGTAGGGTGTGGAGTGGGCTTCCCTAGACCTTGTGCAGCTACACTGGTTCTTCTCAGGTGTGTGTGGAAGTGGGGCTACTTCTCTCAGCCTTCGTGTCTACACTAGGACTTCCACAATGGTGGCAGGCAGGCAGGGGTGTATTTGTCTGACTCTTCCAGTGGATCATGCCTGCCTGAAGGAACCAAGGGCCTCCAATGGTGGCCTATAGGTGAACAAGGCTTACCTGGCTGCATGTCCCTGCTCACACTGGCCGCTCACAGGAAGGAACCTTTTGGTGGTGGTGGTTAGCAGGTGGACATGGATCTGTCTGGTTCTTTCTGCCCGTGCTGGCTTCCCACAAGAAGGAGCCTTCCAATTGTGGTGGCTGGAAGTTGGAGGTGGATCTGCTAGCTCTCTCTGTCCATGCAGGCTGCCCACAGGAAGGAGCCCTCCAGCAGCTGTGGCCTAGTAGTTTCTATATTTTTAATTTGGACACCATCTCCATAGTTATCTGAGAGATTAATTCTGATTTGACTTTTTTCTAGAATCTCATTTAATTACTTTGCTATTGCCACTTCAGGAAGTCCAGGTAAGTGTTCCAGGTAGTCCCACCTCATTGCTTCCTGGGTTTACCTTTGGTGAACTGGATGTCTTGCTTTGCATCTTGTTTAAGTGTCTTCTCATTTTCTTTTCTTTTTTAGTTTACTTCCTGGGATGATTCTTGCAAATTATATAGTGTTGCTTTATTACTAACATTTAGGACCCTTAACTCGTAACTACTTCTCTTAGCTATCTTCCAGCTATAACTAGTTTTTGGGCTGTGATTCTTTTGGAAGACCCTACCTCTTCAATTTGTTGGAGATGAGAAGTTCCTACTTATTTGGCACAATCCCTGGTCCTTTGGCACTGTACCAAAATATTTTCTGTGATCCTTTGCCAATCTCAGTCATGAGATTTGTGACAAACTGTTGCTTAGAACAATTGTGTCAGTTTTGGCTATTAGTGGTACCAATAGCATCAAACACAACCTCAAAAATGACAAACTGAACTAACTGCTAACTTGCCATTTTTAACCATATGAGCTAGATTTGTAGTTATGCAACAAAATCTAAAACAAACCAGAAAATCATATGCAGTATACAATTCTTTAATATGTCAACTTTGCCTTCAGGGGTTAAAATTGAAAATGGATTAAGGAGAAAATAGAGAAAAGAAAGATCAGAAAATTGGATGACAAAGGTAGATCATGCTAACTATGGGATATTGGGACAGAAGACTGGAGAGAAAGAAAGAAGAGACAAAAAGAAGAACAGAACAGAACCACAGTCACAAAGAGATAGAATCCATTTTCACACTCATAAAAACCAAGTCAAACAAGAAAATTTTCACTTGGTAAAATTAACAAGTCAAACAAGAAAATTTTCACTTGGAGGTGAGTTACTGGACTAGGAGTTGAAAAGTTATATTCTTATTCCTGAGTCCTCCCTTTTGTCTGTGTTTCATGAAATGAGTAATCATTCTTTTGCCAGGCTGTTCTCACCATGCCTTTTTCTGCCTTGGAGCCAGCTGACCATGACTAAAACTCTAAAGAGAAATAAACCTCTGCTTTTTGTTGTGGGTGTTGGAAATTGTGTCTTGGTGAAAAGAATGCTTTCTAATGCATAAAATTGTTTCAGGAAGTAGGACTTTTGCTGTGATCATAACTCATAGGTGGTTTAGAAGAATATGTACTGGTTTGCAGAAGTAGCTTGGAAAAGTTTAGAAATGCCAACTAGAAAAGACTTACAATGATGTGAGCTCTACTTGATGCGTATATGATGCAATACCAGTCAGAGCTCTGAAAACAAGAATTCTGATAGAAATGTAGACAATAAGAGCCAAGTTCAGGAGATTTCAGTGGAGAAAAGGACTCCACTGGGAGCTGGGCTAGTGCCCATGTGTTTTAATCTCTGGCAAAAATTTTGTCTACGCCTTTCCCATCTCCCAAGACTTCATGAGAGACTGAGATAAATATCAACAGACTAATTAATCTGGTGAAAGAAATTTCAAGGCAACTCAATGTCCAAGCTATCACATGAATACTACTGGCTACTTTTAACCAGATCCACAGTGAAGATCAGGACCAAAAGACAGAACAAAGGATATTAAAGATGTTCAGCTTTATCATAAGGGAAGCACCTTCAAAGTTGGGACAAAGGAAAGCATGGCAGCTGAAAAAAAAAGAGTCATAAAAAGAAATCAAATACTTGTCAGGAAGACATTAGGAAAGAAATGTTGAAGATAAGTCAGGAATCAGCAAGACTCTATCCATCACAAAGTCAAAGGTGCAAAAATATAAACCTTTAATTCAAGGAGAAATCCCCAGGACACCCTGCCAATTCAGGGCTACAGAAGAAAATTTTACCCAAGTTCAATGTCATGGTTTATGTCTGTGTCTCCCAGGCCTCATGAGTTTGCATTGTGTACTTGTTATTGGTTCATTATCTAGTGCTTGGATTGATGGTGTCAGTGCTCCACCCACATAGGGGTGGAGCCAGGATGCGATGTAATGGCAGGAAGAAGGTATGTCTTGCTCTCTGCTAGTTCCTGTTTGCTGTTTGCAGCTGCCATGAAAGGCAGCCCAGCCATGCCTGCCTTCCTGGGAGCTAACTGAGTGTGGACTGAAACCTCCAAAAACTGTAAGAAATAAACCTTTCCTTTCCCAACTTAGGCATCAGGTATTTTGTCTCAGTAACAAGCAAAAAGTAACTAAGACATTCATGCATCTTGGGACTCAGAAGTTTCTATTGCTGTGTTCAGATTAGATCCATCTACTGTCAAGCTGGCAGAAGACCCACCATGATATACACAGTGCTGGTTTTTCAGTCATGGAAAAAGTATAAGTTCTAAGTTCAAGGAGGCTTCCACTCAGATTTCAAAGGAAAGCCTTGGGACCAGGCAGTGTACTGCAAGAGGGCAGTTTGTGAATGTGTGGTGCGAAGCCAAAGAGGCAGTGAAAACCCCAAGGATTTGGAGATGTCAGGAACATGGACTGACATCTTTGGTGGGGAAAATCACAGCCCTCAGGAAGCTGTCCCAAAAGAGGGCCATTAGAGTACAACCAGCATTACAGGGGCAGGGCTGCCCATGGCCTTTGGAGTTCACATCTTATACAACTCATCCTACATGCTGGACATGGAACTACTGGATTTCTGTTTCCCCTGCTAGATCTCATACCTGCTTTGGCTTGATTCATTTCTGCCTCCCTATTTCTGCTTTTTCAGTATAGGTATATTTACTTTGTACCATTTGTGTTGAAAGTTTTTAACTTTCCTCTGAAATTTTAGATGGGTCCACAGCTAAGAGTTTGTCATGGATCTCAGAAGATATTTTGGACTTAGACTTTTCAAGAGTGCTGAAACTGTTAAGAGTTGGTGATTCTTTGAGCTTAGCTAAATAGATTTTTACATAATGAAATAAATAACTCTTTCATGAGCCAGTGACAGAGTGTTTTGGTTTAGATCTAAAATGCTCCCAAAACTCTCATGTATCTAGAAGGTGGTTAGATCATTGGAAGTAGGGCTATGTTCATCAATGGCTTGATGCATGGATGAGCTCGTGGCTGTGCTGTTAGGAGCTGAAGGCAAGTTGGAGATGAGTGATGGGTATATCCTTGTCAGTGGCTTTTCCCCTCCCTCAGTCTCATGGCTGCCATGAACCTGTCCTTCACTGTCTCTCTAACCATACTGTCCACAGGGTGAGCCAACCATGCACTGAAACCATAAGCCTAAATAAAACTCTCTTTTTTTAAAAGAGGAAAAAAAAAGCAGTAAAATGGTACAAATAATACAGAATTTCAAGAAAAAAAATATACAGTAAGAAATCATTAGTTAATAGATTATATATTGTCATCTTAGAAACAGTTGTCCAAATTACAAAATTAAAGCATACAAAGTGGACATTCATACAGTAAGATTGCAGACAGTTCTGTTCAATGATCTAACAAAAACTCAGTAATATGGTTTTCTATCCTACCCACTTAAATATACATGCAATTATATCCTTTAGACCACTTTCCTTTCCTCTCTTTTTTACAATAACAATTACACTTTTTGGGTTTTATTACTCCCACAGTTCTTATAAATTTTTCTTTGAAGAGAAAAAGAAAAAAAAACCCAAATGTGACAAAGCAAAACAGAGTCAGAACAGAAGGAAGGACATAGTACATGATGCAAAAAACAAAATACCAGGTGATCAACAATGGTTACCATTATGCCTCTTGCTATCTTAAAAAGAGTTGCCTATATCATCAGGTATAATAGAATTGAACAAAACAGTATAGAACAAGACCAATAAAACCTGCATGGGAGACCTTACAGGACTTCAAAAGAAGATAATAGTCAAACCATAAAGGGCATCATAGTAAATCTTATTGCCTTCAAAGTGGTTGCCTATACCCTCAAACTTGATACTATCAAAACAGAATATAGTAAAATCAGTCAGAACAAATGGGAAGAGCAAATCAGGTTAATAGGAAAACAAAAAAATTACTATAATATATTCCGCTATTTTTTCATTTAGTTTTCCCTTAATTAAAAAAATAAGAAAAAATAAATTAATTTTTTTAAAAGGGGGAAAAAGGGGAAGATTGTGATAAAAGAGGACATAGTAACAGAACAACATAGGTCAGAACCAAACTATTTAAGCATCATTGTGTTTCACTATCAGATAACCTGACATAATAGTAGTCACCATGGTGTCTCTTTCCTTGAATTATTTGAGTATAACTTCATATACTATAGCATCAAACATATCAAGTGTGAAGCCATTCAAGAGAATGAAAGAATTACAGGGTATTTAGAACCAGCTAACAGAAAATGAACAACAGTTTCTATATTATCTCTTTGCCTATAAAAAATTTTGTTTATACTATCACATATAGTAAAATATAATAAGATACAACATGTTACAGATGAACAACAGCTTGATGGGACTAAAAACAAATGATGGTAAATCAGCACTAGCTATTATGATGTCTTGTTTTCTTCAAAATAGCTATTCATACTGGCACAAACAATAAAATCAAACAACCCAGATTAAAACCATTCCAACTAATGAGTGAAAATATTATATGGCTTCAAACCAATATGATTGGGAATCATGATTACCACATACTTTTATGTATTTTTATCATTTCTTACACGAGAGAAACTATTTGGTATTTACACATGTGAGTTTGATTTATTTCACTTATGAGTATAGTCTCAAGCGTCCATTTATTTATAAATATTTCAATATGATCATTCTTTATAGCTGAGTAGTGCTCCATTGTATAAAAATACCACAACTTTTTTATCCATAGAAACTCTCTAAGTGTCCCAACTCTAGAGGAAATGTATCTAAGGAACAGGAATAATTATGAAAGCACTATGTAAGCAAAATTTATTATTTTATCATTAAACAGAAATCTATAGAGGTACCCCAAAAACTTCAAGTACAATCTTAAAAAAAATAAGAAAACAGAATATTTAAATTGTGCACTAGAACAAACAGACCTAATGGATACCTACAGAATATTCTATCAAAAACTTGCAGAATACACATTGTTATTAACACATTGCACAGCACTTTCCAGGAAAGGTCATATAATATTTCACAAAATAACCTCAAAGAATTAAAAAAATACAGAATCATATCAGGTACATTTGTATTAAAAAAATACAACTAAAATTAATAATGAAAAAAATTAGAAATTATGCAGATCAATTAAAATTAAACAATTTATTCTAAAATAATCAATTGATCAAGAAAAAATGAAGAGAAAATTTTAAAATTCTTGAAATCAATTAAAATGGAAACACAGAACACTGTGGAAGACAGTAAAAGCAGTACGAAGAGAATATTTGTGGCAGTCAACAGAAGTAGAAAAACCTCAGCCAAACAACGTATTATTGCACTTCAAAAAATTAGAAAAATACAATAAATCAACTCCAAATCAATAGAAGAGATTGGAAATATCAGTGCAGAAATAAATAAAATAGAGACTGGGAACACTTCAAAAGATTAATGAAACAAAGAGGTAATGTAAAAAAAAAAATTTGGTACCTGGGATCAAACTCATGACCTAGCTAGCACTTGCCAGGCAGGTACTTATGCTGCTGAGCTAAATCCCCTGCCTACAAACAAGTACTTCAATTACAAACAAGTAATTTCAATTCTTAGAAATTAATAAAAAATCATGACAAAACCTTTGCTAGACTAGCTAAAAAAGGGAAGACTCAAATAGAAAAAAAATCAAGTTGAAAGAAAAAAAATTATAATATGTACCATAGTAAAACAAAGTATCATTAGAGATGATTAATAATAGTTATGGATAAATAATTTAGAAGAAATGGACATATTCCTGAATATATGCACCCTACCTGTATTGAAAATTGAAGAAAGCCTGAAAAAACCAATACTGTGTAATGAAGTTGAGTTAGCAATAAAAAACTCTTATATAAGAAATGCCTAATTATTTTGTTATTGAATTATATGAAGCATTCAAAGAAGAAATAAGATTTACATTATTAAATTATTCCTGAAAGAACTGAAAAAGAAATATTTTGAAACTCTAACATTATCATGACATCAAACCACCAAACCAAGGCATAATGAAAAAGAAAGTTCCAGGTGAATATCCTTGATAAAAGTAGATGGAAATTAACAAAATACTAGCATAACATGTCCAGTATCACATTAAGAAATTAGTCCTTATAACACATAAAATTAAACTCAATGAAGAAAAAATAGTCTGATATACATGAGTCAATAAATATTGTAAAACTCTTTTTAAAAACCACATAATCATCTCTCAATAGCGATGAACATAGAACTTTTTAAATTTGAATATCCATTCGTGATTTAAAAAACACTGAATTAATAAGATGTAGAAGTAATGCACCTCAATATCTAAAAACTACATATAATAAGCCAACAGTTAACATTATGCAGACAGACAAAAATTGACCACTTTATTTCTAAGAAATGAAAAAGATAAGGATGCCTAGTTTTATCACCTAATCCAACATTGTACTAGAGAGAGTAAATAAGTAAGAGAAAGTCAAAAGGATACTCACTTTGGAAAATGGAAAATAAAATTGTCATTTATTTTCAGATGACACAATTTCATGTATAGGAATTTCCCAGGACTCCACCAAAAGAACCATTAGACCCAGTAAGTAAATTTGGTAGAGTTTCAAGATAGAAAATCAACACACAACAGACAATACCATTGCTACAACTCAATAATGAATTATAGAAACAAAGAAAACAATTACATTGACAATAGCTACAAAAGATAATAAAATGCCACAGAATAAATTTGACTAGTATTGAAGTATCTCTGTAATAAAAACTAAAAATATTGATAAAAGAAACTGAAGAGGACACAACACAATGGAAAGACATTTCATGTCCATGGGTTAGATGAACCAGGACTTTATTGTTAAAATATCCATGCAATCTACAGATTAAATGCAATACCTATCAAAATATCAATGATATTATTCACATAATAAGAAAAAAATCTTAAAATCTGTCTGGACCCACAAAAAATTACAAAGCAATCAGGTGTGTGTGTGTGTGTGTGTGTGTGTGTGTGTACATTTGGTGCTGAAGAACAAACTCAAGAACTTGCACATGTGCACGTTAGACAAATGGTCAACCACTGATCTACTCCCTGGCTGCCAAAGCAATTTAAACTAAAAGAACAAAGGAAAACACATTACATTACATTACCTAATGTCAAAACAAACTATAAAGCTAGAGTAATAAAAAGCATCATATTTACACAAAACCAGCACTCAGACAAATACAACGGATTAGAAAATCTTAGAAATAAACTACTCATCCAGAACCAACTGTCCTACTTACATAAAATGCAGGATATTTTTTCAATTAATAGTGCTAAGGAAATTAGGTATCCACATGCAGAAGAACAAAACTAGACTCCTATGATTCACCAGTCACAAAATCAACTTGAAATGTATTAAAGATATAAATGTAAGACCTTGAATTATAGAACTTTCAGAATAAAATTTTGGGGAGCCACTTAAGACATTAAAATAGACTACAACTTTTTAGACAAGATCCGTAGGAAACAAAAGCAAGCAGAGATAAATGTGATTACATCAAATTTAAGAATGTCCATTGCACCAAAGAAAACATTCAACAAGAATGTAAAGAAAATCTACAGAATTACAGAAAAATATTTGCAGATTGTACATCTGATAAGCAGTTGATTGCCAGAATATATAAGGAACTTCAAAACTTAAATAGCAATGAAACCTCATAGCCTGATTTAAAAATAAGCAATAGAACTAAATAGTTATTTCTCACTAGAAGCTATGCAAAAGGCCAGTAAGTTTATAAAATTTCTCAACATCACTAATCATCAGAAAAATGGAAATCAAAACCACAATAAGATATCACCACACACAAACAAATGCTATGTATATGTGAGTGGTGAGGTGTGTGGAGAAAAGGAAATCCTTGCGCACAGCTACTGAAAGCATAGGTCAGTTCATCTTATGTCATGAAAAAAAGCATGCTTCTTCCAACGAGACCCCACTTCCTACCTGAAAATTAGCTGTATAATTCCCCAGGAATGGTTTTCCAAGAGCCCTGCCTATGAGCTCCTGAGGCTGTTGCAGGACATCTAAATATTAACCCTTACACGAGACTAGGACGACCGATGTACACAAAGTTATGGTGACACGGGAGTAAGAAGTTCTAGTACTATCACACAATAGGGTGACTACAGGTAATAATAATGTATTGTACTTGTCCAAAAGCAGAGCCATTTTCAAATAAAACTGAGAAACATATAAATTGGTACCACTGTATGTATTGTAGCTATTACGTTTTTCAATACAGTTCTTAGTGGAAAGATAATTACTATTCCAGTAAACATTATATTAACATGTCATCTATGTTATAACAACTATTTCTACTGTTTTGAATAGACTAGACTCTCAAGTGTTTTATGACCTAAGAAATAAATCATTGCATATGAATTCCTAAAATTTCTTGAAATTTTACAGTGTTAAATATTACATTTGCCCCAGGTATTGTGATATACACCCATAATCCCAGCATTTGGGAGGCTGAGGCAGAAGGATTGTTATCAGTTTAGGACAGTCAAAGTCGCATAGTGAGTTCAAGGCCAATCTGAATTACATAGCAAGACCCTGCCTCAAAAACAAAACAAACAAAACCTGCATTTATATGCCGCTGCCTCTAAATAACATAGATTTTCAGCACCTGAGATATATTTTTAGAATGCTATATAAGCCAATACCTGCCTTATAAACTCTCCATGAGTGTTAAGTTGCAACATCAAATCAAGTGTAAGATTTTATGGGTAATTAATCCTTTGTCCATTAGCCTACAACCTTAAATTTTCCTCTTTTCCTAGCTCTCCAAAATAATCTACCATGCATCAAATATCATTCTGTAGAGTTAACACTATGAATGTTTCCTCAGCTATCTAAAAATAGCTTTTTGACCCTGCTTAAGGAAGCATGGTGCCTGCTCTAAATATCTTGTTATTAATGATAGAGCTTCATGGTCGATTAGCTTAGCTCAATGCAAAATATAGATTTATTTGGAGAAGCTTCAATAAGGAAATTTGAAAAAGAGCTTACCATGAAATTTTTTTGCTTGACCTGATGAGACAAATCAAGCCCATGGTGATGGAATTGGCAATCAGCAGTGTGACAAGCCTGATTGATATGTCCCTTCAGAGAAAGGCAGGTGACCTGGTCATCCCTTTACCCCAAGACCCTCTGATTAACCATACCCCAAAGGATTCTTTTCATCAATTATCTTTTATTTTGTCCTTGAAGCAAAATGATTCTTTTTTTTTTTTTTTTTTTGTCAGCCCTTCTGCTTTGATTTGAGAAGCACAGAGTGACCTCAAGATATTATTTATGATAGAGAGGTCCATTTACCTCTCAAAATGTGAAATGTGGAGTCAAGTGGAGTGATTTCTCTGTGGAGACTTAAGTAAGAAAGTAATAAATGTAATTTTCACAAAACACCAGTTTTAATAGCTACCGGTGTGTTATAAACACAATGAAATTTACAGTTGGCGCTGAGTCAGCACCGGGTTCCTCTCTCTCTCTCCTTCACGCTCACTCCCATGAGTTCAGGCTGCCCCTGAAGGAGGCAGAGGGTGCCAGACACTCCTCACTGGAATTCTCCTGAAATCCAAGGGTAAATGGAATGACAGAGTCTCAAACCATGTCTTCTGTTCCCATCATTTTTGTAATTTGAAAGTGTTACTAAAAGTTTCACAAATTTCATTAACATCTCTGTGACATAACAGGCACTCCCTGATCTGCCAGGAAGAGCCTTCAGATGAGCAAGGGAAGCAGAATGAAGAGGTGAGTTGTACCTGCAAAGTTACAGGAGGTGGTGTAAGATTCATCCAATGTTTTGCTCCCCAAATGTGATAACTAGAGTCGCAGCAGTG
Organism: Cavia porcellus; assembly: GCF_034190915.1. Taxonomy (NCBI): domain Eukaryota; kingdom Metazoa; phylum Chordata; class Mammalia; order Rodentia; family Caviidae; genus Cavia; species Cavia porcellus. The sequence continues at coordinate 5,618,293 of NW_026947493.1, forward strand.
GCATTGCCTGGAGACTCACTTCAGCTGTAGCCTCAGGTGCACCCTAAATGTGCTGATTGGGAGCATTATTTTTTATTTAGACCTTCAAATTAATTGCAAGAACATTGAAGAGTCAGTGCACTAACTTAAAATGTTACATTACTGGTTTTGAGTAAAAGAGACTCTTTTACTATCCATGTAACTACTGTTAATTCCTTAAGTTCCTGGGCCTAGGGATGCATATTAATTCAGCTATGTGGAGTTCTTTTTTTGTTTTTTGGGTTTTTTTTTTTTTTTTTGGTACTGTGGAGTTCTTACAAAGATCAACTGGCAACAGGAAAGTATTTCATGACCTTAGATCAGGTTATTAATCATTATTTTCATTATTGATTTTTCCAAAAAGTTGCCAAAATACTGCCCATAATCATTATTTTATATTAGATATGTTTTTCTGCGATATTAAATTAAGAATTGTTTCCTAATGCCCGCCTATGTCTGCTTCCTCTTTTCTGCCAGGCACATGGAAGGATTTTGCTTCACTCACCCAAGTCCTTGCCGTGGAGAGAACAGATGCCAGTCTGACTGGTGATCTAGGGCAACATCATTTTGAAGTGAGTGTGTTTGCCTGCTGTTCTAAGTCTGCACACTGTCTCTTCTCTCTATAGCCTAACCCATCTAGGTAGCAGACCTTCCAGGAACCTAGGGCCCTGAAGGAGATGGAGGCAAGACCTTCTGCTGGAATATGGCAAACTTGTATCAGAAAAGTAAGCCCTGAAAGTTTTTGAGTGAGAATTAGTACAGCAAGTTCATCTTAAGAGATGGACATACGTATTTTGTGTTGCCAAGATTTAAGACTGCTGGAGGTTTTAGAACCATGAAATAACAAGTCCTCAGTAGACACGAACTGTATACCATAGAAAAACAAAGGTGTGCAAAATTTGTTCAGTTCGTTCTAACACCTTCTTAATCTCTCTGATTCAGCCCTCCCTCTCTAGTCTTTCTCACCTAATCCACTAAAACAGCCTTCCCTGAAGACTGCAAGCTGAGATTTCTCTACAGTCTAGTTTAGCACTGCAGACTTTTTGCCTTTTTATATAAGAGAGACAGAGCTTAAAAATTGGTAACTATATGTCTGAAGAGGCAAGATATAGCCTCATCCTTTTTGTTTCTTGAAGAAATGGGGATTGAACAGTTTCATACTAAACTACAGCCCCAACTCTTTTCCCTTTATATTGTTTTAAATTTTGAAACAATGTATCATTAAGTTGCCAGGCTGGGCTTAAATTTGTGACTCTTGTGCCTCAGTATTCTAGAGTGCTGGGATCCAGGTTTAGAACCACCACCCTCAACACAAAATCATTCTTGTTTAACTCATAAATTTGGAAAGCTTCCAGTAATCCATCAAAATGTATCAGAAAGACTAAGCAAATGTTCCATTACTGATTTGAATTCTTAGCAGAATGTCCTAAACATTTTCTTTAAAATTTACTCTTTTAAATCTAGCTTTTAATTTTTACACTTTCCCCAAATCAGTATTTTCTCAACTAGAACACCATCCTCACTCTATTTCAGTTTGTGAGCTACCATAATGTCAGGTGTGAAAGAATCTTTCTTTCCCTGTAACTTACTAGGTAGAGCATAGTAGAGATGGCACCCTAGGATCAACACTGGTTGGCTCTTGTCATAAGACACATGTGACACAGATGTGGAGAGTCTAACAGGGATATCCATCCTGAGAATTATAAGAGTAAAGTGGACTGAGTAACTAGTTTTCCCATATCAGTTATTTAACTTGTTACAAAAACTGGAAGATCAGTGTGAGATTATAAAAGAATGTGACACTATAGTTCTGCATTTGTTACATAATGAATTAAAAGCCATAGGAATAATATTCATAATGCTGATGGTAGTAGCTTATATATTGAATAAATGCTATGTAACAAATTCTGTGGAAGTTATCCCTTGTATTTACTTCTCTCGATGTCCTTTTAAGATTGATGCAATTTCTATTTTAAAGATGAGGAGACCAAGATTCAGAGAGTTTAACAAATCACTCCATGATTGCTTGAAAAGGATAGTCAAAATATATTATGGATATTTAAAATTTTTAAATTTAGTTAAAAAAACATTGCCATTAATTCCTCTCAGACTACTTCCCATTACATCAAAAAAAAATACTATCATTCTTACAACTTTCTGAAGCAGCTCTAGAAGCTCTGTTTCTTTTTTTTTTTTTTTTTGATTTACATTCATGTATTCTTTTTTTAAAAATTTTATTTAAAAGGAAAAAGAGAAAAAACAAAACAAAACAAAGCAGTGTAAGGGTACAATTAATACAAAACTACAAAAAAAAGTAAGAAATCACGTTTATAGATTACAATTATCATCCTAGAGACGGTAGCTTAAGTCACAGTATCAAAGCATACAAAGTCGACATTCAAACAGTGAGACTGCAAACAGTTATGTTCAATGATCCAACCAAAAACATTAATATGGGCATCTATTTAACATCCCTAAACACACTTGCAGTTGTATACTTTAGAGCACTTTTTTTTTTCCTCTCTTTTCTACAACAAAATTTACACATTTTGGGTTTTATTACTCCTTAGTTCTTATTACTTTTTTTTTTTTTTTGGAAGAGAATAAAGTCAAATATGGCGAAACAAAGCTGTCAGTCAAAACCAAGGATAGACATAGCACATGATGTAAAAACAGAGTACAAGGTTATCAACAATGGTTACCATAATGCCTCTTGCTTCCTTAAAAAGAATTGTCTATCTCATTAGGTATTATAAAGTTGAACAAAACAGTAGAGAACAAGACCAATAAAACCTAAACCTTGTAAACACTACAGGACTTCCAAAGAAGATAATAGTCAAACCAGAATGGGCATCATAGTGAATCTTATTGCCTTCAAAGTAGTTGCCTATACCTTCAAAATTGATACTATCATACAGAACGGGACAGAGTCTAATCAGTCAAAACAAGATAGTGAGAGTATTACAGGACTGCATATCAAGTTAATAGGAAATCAGATAAGTTACTATAATATATCCTGCTTTTTAAAAATTTTTCCCTTAATTAAAAAAATCATAAAAAATAACTTTTTTAATGAATAAGGAAGAGATTGAGATAAAAGAGGACATAACACCATAACAGTACAGGTCAAAGCATGACAGTTTCAGCAACCTAGTGTTTCACCACCAAATAACCCAGTTTAATAGTAGTTACCATAGTGTCTTTTTCCTTGAAATATTTGAATATAACTTCATATACTATAGCTTCAAACATATCAAGTCAGTGTAAAACTTTCAAGTGGATGAAAGCATTGTAGGGTTTTTAGAACCAACTAACAGAAAATAAACAATGGTTTCTATATTATCTCTTTGCCTATAACAATTTCTGTTTATACTATCACATATAATAAAATCCAGCAAGATACATCATGATAAAACCAATGGAGACAGAAGAGCCATAGTTTGGTGGGGCTTCAAAATAAGATGATAGTAAATCAGCACTAAGAAGCTCTCTGTTTTAGGGAATGAATGCTCTGCTTACTACCATCCAATGGAAAACCAGGTTCATAACAATATACTCAATGGATATAGACAAAGGAGAAATGAAGGAAAGGAAAAATTGTATGTAGATATACATACATAACTGTATACATGTATATGTGTGCTAGTTAGGTAACTATACTACCAGTCTCTATTTGTTCATCAAAAAGAACAGTTTGTGCTGTCATTGTCTGATTATTTTTGTTCCTAGATCTTGTAACCTGAACAACTACCTCTAAGATAGCAATGTGCAATATATTAACTAGTGTTGACTTCTTACTGTTTTTTCTAAATTCTGTATTATTTCTATTCTTTTTTCTATTTTGCTTTTTAAAATAAAAAAACACGTTCTTATCTATCTTTCTCACTGAATATGACACCATGTGACTTGTGGCTCTTCTCCAAAGTCAAAATGGCCATGAAAGATAAATGTCTTAGATCAATTCAGGACATTGAGGCAGCAATGACAGTGCATCTAGAGACCCCCCATGAAAGAGGACTTCTAGAACTGCTTCACAATGGGATGAATGTGGTCAAAGTGGTGGGGAGTATCTTGAGGGGGTCAATAACAATGTGTCTTTTATTGTAATACATGTTAAATTTAAACATTTTGTGTATTTTTATCATACCTTGTCACACTTAATTTTTATTACAACTAATACATTTTGAAAATAGAATTTACTTCTTCCAGAGCTTGCATGGCTAACCCTTTTCTCCAGAACAATGACAGTGATCTTTTGAAGATAAACACCCAAACTTCAGCCCCAAACCCACTTATTTATCACAAAGTGCCAACACTTCTGTTAATCCCAAGTGCTAAAGTTTTAGTTTTGAAAAAACAACTCATGCATTAACATCTTTTGTCTTATAAGAAAAACAAACACACACACGCCATAGGTTTTCCATCGCTGCAGTACATGACACTACAGAGTATGATGGCAATCATCACCAGATGGGGAGGGTCATTCACAGAGAAAAAGTGTTATCTCAGATTCAAGTGTCTATTTGACATTTAAATGTCCTTGAAAAGCCAACGCCTAATGATTTTGGTACATCCTTTTTTACAAAACAGATGTTAAACTTAACAATAATTAATAAACCAAGTTTCTTGACCTTTACTTAATTTCTGTATTTAAAAATATTGGTTATTGACTAAATCTCTCTGTCTCTCTATACATATATATTTTAAAATAAGTGGTTATTTTTATGGAAGTCATAATGTTGTTCACCTAATTTTTTGACATTTTAATATTTCTCATTAGACAACTCATAGAACTGTATTACTCATTTTTCTTAGCTATATATTTTTGTAAAAATATTTTTTTGTAAATGATAAGATGATCTCCAAGTAGTTTACCTAGGTATTTAACATTAAGTTTCAAGTAAGTAAAGGATTTTCAGAGGTTAAATTTTCAAAATCTTGTCATCTGTATGGTTAGAAGCCTTGAACACAATAAAGATTTGAAATGAACCCAAAAGTCAGGCCAAAGACTGCAGAATTATTATTTATTGAAGCAATAAATAGTAGTTGGAGCAAAAAGGTCATGACCCTCAATTTTGTTTTTATTATTATAATTTAACACACACTAGCAAGTGTGTGGTAAAATCATTGATCTGATCATCAAGAAACTGCAGGTTCAGATTCACTAGTTAAATGATATTGAATTGCTTAAATTCCTTGAGGTATTATTTACTCATCTATAAAACTAGATAAATATTCCCTTTCTGACGATGGCATGAAACTTTTGATGTTTAACTATAAATCATTTTGTTGTTAGCTACTGAGTGTTTGTTCAAATAGAGTTCATAATTACAGTCAAGTACATAAATGCATAATTATTAGTTATTGCTGTTATAATGTCCGTAAACTAACTGTTGTAAAATAGCTCAGTAAAATGAATATTTTAAATTTCTTATTTTGATACTTTATAACTTTATATATGACAAATCTAATAATTATATTTTGGTGAGGAACATTCAGCTTTATTCATATGGTAGCAATGCTTTCAAGCCTTAAATTTACATTAATTTGGTTATTTATCATGCAAAACATGGGATAGGGTTCAAAAAGAACATCACCAATTTCATTCTACAGAAGCAACTTCAATAGTTTTATTTTTTTCATAGTAAAGAAAACTACAAAACAATTATTTATAATGTGTTTGCATCAATTTGAATTTAATTGTTGAGAATGCTGTGTGGAGACATGACTAGATAAGACTTTCTCAGGTAATTCATACCTATAAGTAACAACATGTGAAATGGAGCCGTGCTAATTTTGAAATTTTATTGTTTTCTCCCAGATTCACTCAGCTTTGCTAAAATTCATTTAATAAGATCCCTAGGACTTCCAGGAAGATGGTGGAGTGGTAAGCAGCAGAGAACACAGCCTCTCTGAGCGTCACCATCCAGATGATGGAATATAGCATTGTGAGGAAAACAGGAAGGAAGGAAATGGGTCCCCTGGACCCAGGAAGAATCTGAAGTGTGAATTGAAGCCCACAGAGAGAGTGAAGAGAAAAACTTCAAGGAAGAAGAAGGTGGTAACTGGCATGGCCTTTGCCCTGAGATGGGATTCACTGTGTGAGAGGAGCTGTTTCAATCTAGGGTGTCTCGGTCACATCGACAGTGACAGCTGGTGATCCCGAGGCCTCTGCAGAGGGACTCAGCAGTGGAGGGGAGCAGGAGATGTGGAGGACTACACTGCTGACAATGGCCGCAGAGGATCTGTCTTCTCACAGGGAGAGAGTGATTATCCAGGGGCCATTTTGGAGACAGGCCAGCTGAGCTCGGAACTGGAACTGCTGCTGGCTGCACCTAGCTGGGTGCAGAGCTGTAGAAATTGTTTGGACGGTGGCAAGCTCCCAGAGTCTGGTCTCGGAGCAGTACTGCTGAGGTTATTCGTGACTGCACCATAAAGCAACTGCTGGCTTGCTGGGATAGAAAGGCATGACTCAGGACTCTGTCTCCATAGGTTGTCTACTAGTGAAATCATAGAGAATCCTGGAAGTGGACTATTTGTTTTTCTTTTTTTTTTTAATCTTTTCTCTTTCTCCTTATTGTTTTATTCTCCTATTGTTTTTATATGAATGAGAAAGTGGTTCCTAACTTCTCTGTTAGTTGTGGTTCTGTTCTGTTCTTCCTTTTAGCTCTTCCGCCTCTCTTTCCCTTCAGTCTTCTGCACCAGTTTCCTCAAGTTGGCATGATCCCGCTTAGCCTCCAAACCTTACTTCTAATCTCTTTCTCATCTTCCACTTCTACATTTTCTCCTTAATCCATTTTAAGTTTTAACCCTGAGGGAAAAATAGACACATTATGGGCATATATTGCATATAATTATCTGTTTGTTTTATAATTCGTTATATAATCATAAATTTAGTTCACACAGTTAAAAGCTGTAACTTAGAGAATAGTTGTTTGTTGTTTTTTTAAAGCTGTGTTTGATGTTATTGGTACTGCTATAGACAAAATTAATATAAGTTTTCTAAACAGCTGTTGGTCCTGATAAGCCATGACTAAGATTAACTGAGGGTCACAGAAAATATTGTTGCATAGTGCCAAAGAACAAGAGACAGGGCCAAAGAAGCAACAACTTTCATCTCCAACAAACTGAAGAGGTAAGATCTTCCAACAGACTCAAAGCCTAAAAAACCAGCTGCATCTGGAAGGTACTTCAGAGAAATAATCATCACCCAACGGTCCCAAACACTACCAATAATACAGCCCAATATAGGCAACTTACAAGCATCACACCAGGAATCAAACTAATAAAAGAGAGAAAAAATGAGAAGATAGTTAAACAACATGAAATCCCATACATCCAGTTCATCCAAGGCAAATACAGAAGGCAATGAGATGTAACAATCCAAAAATCCTCACCAGGTATCTCTGAAGTGGAAAGAACAAAGCAATTGAATGAGGCTATAGAAAAAATGAAATCAGAAATAATTTCTCAGATAACTACAGCAATTAATAAAATACATACCATGCTTAGTGACATTAGAACAGACACTGGAAAAAGATAGGTGAGTTTAAGAAAATTATGAAAGAAATGGAATCCATAAGCAGATTCAAGCAGATACCCAGGAGAATAAAAACTGCACTGAAAGTATTCAAAAGCAGATTAGGCCAGCATGAGCACAGAATGTTACATTCTGAAAACAGGCTTTCAGTTGGTGATCAGGAAAAGAAAGAAGAATAATTTAAGATTAATTGGAGTCAATGAACAGGCCACAAATGACATTTAAAAATGCCCACAAACATTATTATGGAAAACTTTCCTGTAGAGAAAAAGAATTTGGCATTCAGATAAATAAGGCATATAGTAATTCAATTAGCAATGATTAAAAAGTATCTATAGACAGGCATATCACAATGAAGATCCCAGGAATTCAATACAAGAATAGAATTGTAAAAGCTGTTAGAGAAAACAAACAATTCACCTATAAAGGAAAGCCCATCAAAATTACAGCTGAAATCTAAGCGCAAACTCTAAAGTCAAGGAGGGCTTGGAGTGAAATGCTCCAAGTTCCAAAGGAAAACAACTTTAAACCCAGACTGATATATCCTGCAAAACTATCTTTCAAAATTGATGGAGAAATAAAATACTTTCATGACAAAGAACACCTGAGGAAATTTACGATCACCAAACCAGCATTCCAAAATGTTTTGAAGAACATTTTTAAAAGAGATAATTGGGACTACAGCTTTATTAACTCCAATAGAAGGAATCCACCAGGGAAGGCAAACAATTAGAAGGGGAGAAAGAATAGAGCAAACAACAGGAAAGTAACATGACAAGGGTAAGTTAATACATACTAGTTATAACCATCAATGTTCATAGTCTCATTTCACCAGTCAAGAGATACAGACTTGCAAAATGGATCAAGACACAAGATCCAACAATATGCTGCACACAAGAAATACATTCAATTCAAAAAGAAATTCATACACTGAAAGTCAGAGGATGGAGAGTAATACTCTATGCAAAAGGAACCCAGAAAAAAGAAGGGGTGGCTATTCTATTTGCAGGCAAATTGAATTTTAAGCCAAGACTGATTAAGATAAATAAAGAAGATCATTACATCCACAGAAAGGGAACAATCCAAGAGGAACAGATAAAAATCATAAATATATATACAACAAATACCAGTGCATCCAACTATATAACACAATTGCTAGCAGACCGGAAAAAATAAAATAATTTCTAATACAATTGTATTGGGAGACCTCGGTACTCTCACTGTCATAAATAGGCAGGTCAACTGTATAAAAAAATCAATAATGAAATATTAGAGCAAAATCAAACTTTTTAACAAATGTACTTAACAGATGTCTATAGAGTGTTCCACCCTACAACATCAGAACACACATTTTTGAAAGCTGCACATGGAACTTTCTCCAAAATTGATGACATACTGGCTCATAGAACATGCTTAAGTAAATTCAAAGGAATTGAAATTGTCCCATGCATACTATTAGACCACAGTGCAATGAAATTGGAAATCCATGCCAAAGGAAACCACAAGAACTTCATAAATACATAAAAATTACATAGCACCCTCTTGAACAACCAGTGAGTCACAGATGAGCTTAAGGAAGAAATTAGACAGCTTTTACAGTTGAATGATAATGACAGTACGACATACTGGATCTTGTGGGACACAATGAAAGCAGTCTTAAGAGGGAAATTTATACCAGTAAATACTCATATAAGGAAAACAAAGCAAGTATGTATAAACAACTTAAAGTTGAACCTCAAACTTCAAGAAAAAGAGAGCAATCTAAAGCAAAAGTTCATACAAGGGAGTAAATTATAAAGACCAGAGCAGAAATTAGTACACTGGAGACTAAAAAAAAAATCAATATGAATAGTCAGTGAATCAAAGAGTTGGTCCTTTGAAAGATTAAATAAAATTGGGGCTGGGGGTTTAACTCAGAGGCATAAGCACCTGCCTTGCAAGCAGGCGGTCGTGAGTTCGATCCCCGGTTCCGATAAAGACAAAAAAAAAAGAAAGATTAAATAAAATTGACAAACCTTTAGCCAATCTTATATAAAAAAGGAATAAAACACCCAAATCCATGAAATTAGGAATGAAAAGGGTGAAATCACAACAGACTTTGCAGAAATCTAGAAAAGCATCTATATCTACTTTTCCATCTAATCAGATGGAAAATACAGAAGAAATGGACAGATTTCTAGATACATATGAATTATCAAAGCTGAATCAAGAAGATGTAAAAGTCCTATATGACCCAATAAATGAAATTGAAGATGTAATTAAAAACACCAGCAAAGAAAAGACCAGGTCCTGATGTATTCACTGCTGAATTCTACAAGAAATTTAGAGAAGGTGTAATACTACTACTTCTCAAACTCTTTAATGAAATTGAACAGGGGTCAATATTTCCAAATTCATTCTTGGATACAAGTATTACCCTGATACCAAAACCAGATAAGGACTCAATTAAGAAAAAGAATTATAGTTCAGTCTCTCTAATGAACACTGATGCAAAAATCTTCATTAAGATACTGGCAAACAGACTGCAGCAAATCATCAAGAAGATTGTACAACATGATCAAGTGTGATACATTCTAGAGATGTAAGGATGGTTCAATGTACATAAATCAATAAATATAACACACTATATTAACAGAGCCAAGGGCAAAAACCACATGATCATCTCATTAGGTACAGAAAAGGCTCTTGACAAAGTCTAGCACCCATTCCTGATTTTAAAACCTTTACAGAAAATTAGGATACAAGGTTTTTATCTCAATCTGATAAAAGCAATCTATAACAAACTGATAGACAGCATCATACTAAATGGAAAAAAAACTGAATGTTTCATTCTAAAATCAGAAATAAGCCAAGGATGTCCACTGTCTCCACTCTTTTTCAACATAGTCCAAGAAACTTTAGCTGGAGAAATTAGACTAGACAAACAAGTTAAAGGAATAAATATAGGACAGGAAGAAGTTAAACTGTCTGTTTGCAGATGACATGATACTCCACTTAAAAGACCCCAAAAATTCCACCAAGTGACTACTAGATTTAATAAGCAAATTCAGTAAAGTAGCTGTTTACAAAGTTGACAGTCAAAAATCAATAGCCTTGCTGTATACAAATGACAAATGCAGAGGGAGAAATCAGGGAAACAACACCTTTTACAATAGCATCTTAAAAATGGAATACATAGGAACCAATCTAGCAAAGGATATAAAAGACCTCTAGCTGAAAACTGCAGTGCTCTTAAAAAGAAGACTGATGAGGATATTAAAAAAATGGACAAATATCCTATGCTCTTGGGTAGGAAGAACCAATGTAGCAAAAATGGCCATACTCTCAAAACTGTTATACAGATTCAGTGCAATCCTAATGAAAATTCCAATAGCATATCTCACAGAATTAGAGAAAATAGTCTCAAAATTCATCTATAACCAGAAAAGACCTATAATACCTAAAGCAATTCTAGAAAACAGGGACAAGCTGGGACATCAAAATCTCTGGCTTGAAATTATACTATCATGCTACTGTGATAAAAGTAGTGTAGCACTGGCAAAAAATTAGAGTCAATGGAACAGATTAGAAGATACAGAAACAACTCCAGACACACTAAGCCACCTTATCTTCAACAAAAGTGTTAAATACATTCACTGAATGATAGTCTCTTTAATCTATTTCTGAATAAAACTGGCTCTATTCATGCCAAAGATTAAACCTCAACCCATATCTTTCACTATGTACAAAGCTAAAATCAGAATGGATCAAATATCTTAATATTAAAACAGGACCATCAAGTCTTCTGGAAGACAGAATACATAAAACCCTTGAAAACATTGGTGTAGGCAAAGACTGTATGAATAAAACTCTAATTGCACAGAATCTATCACAAAGAACCAATGACTAGGGTTGCTTTCTATCTTAGTTACTTTTTACTCGTTGCTGTGACAAAATACCTGATGCCCAAGTTGGGAAAGGAAAAGTTTATTTCTTACAGTTTTTGGAGGTTTCAGTCCACACTCAGTTGGCTCCAGGCAGGGGGGCATGGCTGGGCCGCCTTTCATGGCGGCTGCAAACAACAAGCTGGATCCAGCAAAGAGCAAGGCACACCTTCTTCCTGCCATTACATCACATCCTGGCTTAACCCCTATGTGGGTGGAGCACTGACACCATCAATCCAAGCACTATACAATGAACCATCACAAATGAACAATGCAAACTCATAAGGCCTGGGGGACACAGATATAAACCATGACACATTCTATTGAAAAACTTTTACACAGCAAGAGAAACCAACAACAGAATGAAAAGACAACACCCAATGTGGTAAAAATGTTTGCCAGCTATGCCCCAGACAAAGGATTACTATCCAGAACATATATAGAATTCAAAAATTCAGTTCTCCCAGATTTAAAGACCCAATCCAAAAATGGGCATCTGAGATGAATACACACTTTTCAGATGAAGAAATGCAAACAGCAATAAGTATGTGAAAAATGTTCAACAGCACTGGTCATTTGAGAGATGCAAATTAAAACAATGCTGAGATTCCATGCAGCATTCCATAAAGAATGGTTATCATTAATAGATCAAGCAATAGCAAATGTTGGAGGAGCTGTGGGAGAAAAGGAACACTGCTCCACTGTTGGGAATGCAGACTGGTGCAACTGTTGTGGAAATCAGCGGTTGCAAAAAAAACTAGGAGTGGAGGTCCTATTCAACCCAGCTATTCCCTTTTTGTTATCTTCACAAAGAATTAAAAACATCATACCACAGTGATATGTAAACCCATGTTTATACCAGCACAAATTATAATAGCCAGATCTTGGAAACAACCTAAACATCCATCAACAGAAGAGTGGATAAAAAAGATGTGGTACTTTTATACAATGGAATGCTACTCAACCATAAAGAAGGATAAACTGGATATTTTAAAAGGTAAATGGAGGCAACAGAAGACCATATTCACTAGTGAAATAAGACACATATGTGTAAATATCATTTTGTCTTGGTGTGAGAAGCTGAAAGAAGAAATATTTGTATATGTGTATGTATATGTACATATACATAGTTAAAATATATGTATATACATATATATGTATGTAAAAGTAGTTCTGAGTCACCAGAGCTCCCTGTTTATAGTGTTTGTCTTGGCTGGGACCCTACTGTGTCTCTGGGTGTCCAACAAGCCCCCTTAATTTTCTCCAGGTTTGGGGAGGCCTTATTGGCACCCTCTTCAACCTACCTGATATTCTCTGTGTGGAGGAAGGGCTCACCTACCCACTTGCCAAGCTCGTCAATGGCCTACTTCTGGAGGGGGTTTTGCTAATGCTCCTGTTTACCCACTGAAGGTGGGTAAACTCTATTCCTATGTTAGGGGCAAACTCACCTCACTGATGGAATCCTGCTGGGTTCTTCTGTTTGGATGAGGGGTTACTCAGTCTTCCTTCGATGTCTCATGGTTAATCCACTGCAGTCCAAGGTTCTGGGGGGAGGTGTGGGAGCAGAAAATCAACAGCAGTACTAGGTCCAGGAGCTGGGGGATCTCTGATGGCAGCAGTGGGACTACAGGTACATGCATTGTGGGCTGGAGTTCCTGGGTCCTGCGAGGTGGTCTACTGGGATATAAAAATAATTAAGATAGTTATACTACTGATTTTTCTGAGTTTACTGAAGAGAAAGACGTGCTGGTATTGTCTGGACAATTGAATGCAGATGCCTTGTGCTCTGGGTAAATGATTTGGGAATGACAATGCACAATATGTGTACTATCACTGATCCCTGATTGACATGTTTTGAAATTTTGTTGTAGCTTTTTCTTCTTCTTTTTCCTTTTTCACCTTGAAATGAAATGGATTTGGAAAAAAATAAGAATTAAAAAATAATAAGATTCCCAAAGCAAAAGTCAAAGCTATCACTAGATTAAGTTTTTAATCATAAAATTAATTTTCGAGCAGACCTACCTCCCCTGGCTGAGTGCCACCATCAGGAGGCTTCTTGCTATGGGAAGTCATTGGGAACAGGGACACACAGCCAAGTAAATCCTATGCACTCCACCAGTAGGCCACTATTAGAGGCCCTTGCTCCCTTCAGGCTGGCATCACTCACCATAAGAATCAGCCAAACATGCTTCTGCATGCCTGTCACCATTGCACAAGTCCCAGTGTAGACACATAGGCTGAGAGAGGCACCTCCACTAGCACAAACCCCTGATCATTGAGGAAGCCCCAGTGTAGCTGCACAGGTGTGGAGAAGATTGCACCACAATCTGCTACCTCTCTGTGAGTCTGGAGTCAGAGAATTATGAGTGCCTGTATTATTTCCCTACACTAGAGGAACAACCAACATGGGATCTGCTGGGGCCCCACAACCAGCTTGTTAGAAGAAACCCAGGAGAATATCAAGCTGCAGAAGCAAAAGACAGTCTCAGACCTCCAACCCACACAGAACTAGTATGGGAGATACAGTCATGGAAGAAAATAGAAGTCAAACACCTGAAATCACCAAAAGGATAGAAACTGAAGTAAAGGCACAATTTCAGGAAGACTGAAAAAGTAATGAAATCAGAAATAATGTCTCAGGTAAAAGAAGAAATGAAAACACAAGGAAAGAATTGCTCAGCATATCTAAAGAAGATATAGATAAAAAAAGGAGCATAGGAAAATGATAGAAACCTGGAATGAGCAATATAGAAAGGAATTACAATGCATGAAACAGGTTCGAATAGATATCCAGGAAATTAATAATACAATTGAAAACTGACAAAACTGCTTGAAAGAAACTGAAGACAGAATTTCAAACCTTGAAGATAGGATTGCAGCTAGCAATCATGAAAGATCTCTCAAAAATAGCAATGAATCAAGAAAGAATAATTCAGTGATTGCAAGATGATGCAAAAAAGCATAATCTAAGAGTGACAGGTATCAGTGAAGAAGCACGGGTCAACACAAATGAAATTAAAAGGCTCTTTACAGAAGTAATAGAAGAAAATTTCCCAAATATGGGGAAAGTAACTGGCATGCAGATAAGTGAGGCATATAGGACTCCAACTAGCCATAACCCAAGTAAATTTATACCCAGACAAATAATACTCAGGGTCCTAGAAATTCAGCACAAGAACAGAGTATTAAAAGCTGTTAGAGAAAAGAAGAACATCAACTATAAGGAAAACCCAATCAGAATCATAGCAGACTTGTCAACACAAGCCATCAAGTCAAGAAGAGTTTGGAGTAAAATGTTTGAAATCCTGAAAGAAAACAACTTACAACCCAGATTGATGTACCTTACAAAACTATCTTTCAAAATTGATGGAAAAATAAGATTCTTCCATGATAAAGAACAACTGAAGGAATTCATGACCACCAACCCAACCCTACAGAGAGTGCTGAAGGATATTCTAGAAGGAGATAAAGATAACCATGGTTTCAGTAACAGCAGCAGAAGCAGATTACCAAACAGGACAGGCAACTGAATGAAGTGGCAAAGTGGAGGGCCAACAGCATAAGGATAGCATGGCAGAGATGAACCAGTGCATGCCAGTTGTAACCATTAATGTAGATGGACTCAGGTCATCAATAAAAAGAAAAACAGAGTAAATGGATCAAGAAACAAGATCCATCAATATGTTGTATACAAGAAACACATTGAATGCAAAAGGAAATTCACAAACTGAAAATCATAGGGGAGAAAACAATTGTTCCATGCAGCAGGGAACCAGAAAAAAGCAAAGATAACTTGCCATTAATCACAGATTATTAATGGATAAGAAGCATATAATATTTTCATACAGTGGCAAGCTACCCAGCTATAAAGTAGGATAATCTTAAGGCTTTTGTGGGTAAATGGGTTCAATTGGAGATCATGTTCATGGGCAAAACAATTTGAATTCATGTGGGTGAACACTACCATAAAATACAGAAAGAGTTAGTGGACCCAAAAACACAATAGATATGAAAGTGATAAGGGAAGAAGCACCTAGGAGGAGAAGGTGGTTATTGTCTTGTGTTGAATTCTTGCATTGTTTTCACAGTATTGTTAGGTTTGGTTCTGTTTTGTCTTGTTTTGCTAGATTTTACTGTGTCTGATGGAATGGGAAACTGTTTTGAACATAATGGAATATATTACAGTAATCATGGTTGGTTTCCTATTATCTTATTTTGAAGTCCTGTAATGCTTTCTTTCTTCTGTGTAATTGGTTTTATTCTGCTGTGTTTTGTTAGATTTTATTACTTGTGGTGGTATGAACAGCTATTTTTTAAAAAATGAAACATTATAGTAATCATTGTTCATTTTCTGTCATTTGATTTTGAAGTCCTGTAATATTTTCATTATTTTGTTTTAATGGGTTTTAGTCTGTTTTCTATTATTTGATTTTATTGTGTATGAGGGTCTGGACAGCTATTTTGAAGAGAACAAGAGATACTGTGATAGCCATTGGTGATTTCCTAATGTCTTGTTTTGAAGTCCCATAATGCCTTCATTCTTTTGATTTGTTTTATACTATTTTATTATGTTTGGTATTATTGTATGTGAAGGTATGGACAACAATTTCAAAGAAAACAAGAGACTTTATGGTAGCCACTATTGATTTCTTATTGTCTTGTTTTGAAGTCTTGTGTTGCTTGTATTGTTTTGTTCTGATTTTCTCTGAAAACAAAGAAAAGTTTTATTCTCTTTAAAATAAAATAATTTTTAAAATAAAATTAATTTTCCAGGATTATCAGTTGAAATTAGTTATTAAAATATTTATGCTGACATTTTTACCCAGGTTATTCATCTTAATAATTAATCTTTTTCTATTTTAAAATCCAAATGATGTATTTTGATATGCTAAGAGCAAAGTGGAATTCCAGCAGGGTTATTTCCAAAGATTTATTTCAAACATTGCTATATATTTTTTTCTCATTGCTTTTGAACAAAGTTAAACCAAATTTTGATATTTCAAAGTTGCTTTATAAATTTCATTGAATTGTAATATAAGTACAGTATAGTAAATAAAATATAATATGGTCCAATCTCTTTCTTTCTTTCTTTTTGGGGGTACCAAAAATTGAACTCAGGGCTTTATGCTTGCCAGGCAAGAGCTATGCCACTGAGCTAAACTCCTAGCCCCAGTTCAATTATTTTTTACAGAGTAAATTTGCCAGTATCAGAAGCAAACCCAGAAATCAGTAAGCTCAACATTCTAAGGTACAGTGACAAACTTTGTCTTCCCTTCCAATCCAAATTCAAGTTATCTTTTAACTTTTATTCTTAAAATAGGTGTTGCAGATCATTAAAATTTATATAAGTGAAATTCTGCAATAAATGTTCTTCTTTGGTGAGTTTCTTCAATTAGACATTACCTTTATGAGAATAACTGGTTGCACAGAGTAGCTTATTTCACTGGCGTACAGTAGACCATCCTAACAATATTATCTATTTCACCTGTTAATGTAGCCACTAACATTTTCTTTTTGTAAACATTGTCCCTTTTTAAAAGAAATAGAGAGTACTGAAATTCTATTTCATGCTTTCTAATTAAGTACACTCAGAAGCTGAATTACTGACTTTCTGAAATGTATTTCATTTTACTGGATAGTGTCAAACAGCGTTGCAAATTAACTGAACATTGTACTTTCAAGTGCATTGACAAATTCTCCGTTATTACAGTTTTCCTAATGATTGACATTAATAATATGGCCTTTTTCATCTTATCTGTTCTTAAGTGTATATACTGATGGGTTACTATGGTTTTCATTAGCCTTTGCCTTATGATCAATGAAGCTGAGAATCGTTTCATGTTTTCACCAGTTTTTTGGAATCTTCACCTGTAAACTGCCTGTTTAAGACCCTTGCCCACTCTATTCCTAGTCAGATGTTTCCCTTTCCATTTATTTGATGAATGTATTAATACATACTTTGGTTATGAGTTCACTTTATATCTGATATCTCTCTTCATATATATTTATCATATATGAGCATATATATATATATATATATATATATATGACACAATATGTGACAACCAAAATTTAAAGGAGAGGGGTTTGAATTTGACTCCTACTTTCAGAAGGTTCAGTCCATGATTAGTTATCTGGCTACAAGGCAGAAATATCTTCACAGAAAAACATGGCTATTCAGTTCATGACAGCCAGGAAGCAACACAGGGAAAGAGTTCCAGGGAACAATATACCTTGAATAAGGTTACTTTCAATAAGCCACCTTCAGCTGGACCCCACTCCTAAAAGCATATCAGCTATGAACATCAGTGGATTAACCCAAGGATGAGTACAGTGCCTGCATGGTCCAAGCACCTCCCCAGGAATCTCTTTAATACAATTCAGTTTATAATTAATAGTAACTGGATTTTTTACCAGTTAATCCATTTTTTGCCATCTTGACACTTAATTGCATTTCCCTAAACTGTACTTAACCTCCAAATAGATACAGTGACAGGTCATAATTCCACCTTGATATAACAATATTGCATACAACCAAAATGGAATCATCCATTTTCCAAAAGTCTCAACAGTTCCATCATTGTTAAAAATCCCAAGTGAAAGAAATTCAAAGCAAATTGTTAGGAGTGAACCACTGTGAAAATGAACAAGTTACATCAATTATATAAATGGCACAAGTAAACTTTCTTATTTTAAACAGGTGGAATATGGAGGTAGAAATCAATAGAACTGAAGCAGGAATGACATGTAGCAGGACCAACAGTAAATCCTGCACTTCCATACCCAGCGTGCTGGGTCCCACTGGCCTTGGGATGCTCCAACCCAGTGGCTTTCCTCTTTGTAGCCCCTGTGGATTCACTGTCATTACAGGTAACCATGACCTACAGTTTTCCATTTCCTGGCACCTTTGACTTACTGGGGTCTTCACTGCAACTGCAGAATTATTCTTACATCTCTTCAGACTGTACTGAGCTTTTGCCTGCACTTCCAGGCCTTTCTTTAAAATTGAGGTGAAGGCCTCCCTGAACCCACAACTCTTGCATTCATACCAGTAAAACCAGCATCACATCAAGATTCCAAACTCTGCTATCAGCAAAAACAAAGAGCCAATAAAGGACTGGATCACAGCTGAAGTAGCTTCTGAGAGCCCACATGGCCAGGATCACTGAAATTCATCAATTTTGAGCAAGGGGCACAAGGGTTTTCTTCTCAGCTGAAAGGTTTATACTTCTGTACTCTTGAGTCTACAATGAACATGTTCTTACATCGGTAAGACCATGATTGAGATGTCTCCAAAGTATCTTTCTTTTAGTTCCAATTCAAACTACCTCATTTCTTGGTGTTGGCACTAATCTTCAACACAGCACTTATTTTCCCTTAATTTGACGTATGATTCTTTTGGAACAAAATATAAATTTTTAAATTTCTTTATCGTAATTTCTGCCTCTAGTTTTCAGCACAGGTATGGATAAAACCACCTAGCAGTACCCATGTTCCAGGTTGAATATATGGCAGCACTGAAACTTCCTCCAATAAATCAATTCATCCACCACCATTCATATCAGTCTTTGAAAAAGTCTGTTGGATGTTTGAAATATGTAGAAAGGTTCTTTGCCAGATGCAACATCCAAGGCCTCCTGTCCAAATCCAAACAGAATTTCTCATCTAAAACATCATGAGTCTGACCTTTATGTTTTTTCTTTATTTGTTTGGTTTTGTTTGTTGTTTGTTTGGACTCCTGAGCTCAGAACAGTATTGCCCATCAAACTATACTTACAGTCTTCTAGGTTTTCTCCAGTCCAGTTCTTCAAACTTTCCCAAATTCCCACACAAGAGTTTCCAAATCTGAAGCCACAACAACAACAAACCTGTGGCTGGTATTATTTTCCACACTACTCAGCATTTCCTTCCCTGGGAAACAGTACCACACATGCACAAGTGGAGGAGCAGAAGTTTAGGATAGTTATGACTTCAGGGGACTCAGTTTATGGTTGGCTGGCTCTAACCCATAAACATCATGTCATGGAGGTATGGTGGCTTAAAGATGAATAGTTCACTGTGAAGGGGAACAGTGCCAGAGAGGAAGGGGCGAGGGATGATCTATATGTAGATCACTGTAAGAAGAAAGAAACTCCGTATTTTTTTTTTTTTTTTTGTGAAAGAGCACATTTTATTGGGAAGCAGAGAGCAAGCAGCACAGTGACCACAGACAAAGGCCATCCAGTAGGCACCAAACGTCATACTGGAAAAGATACGACATGCTTTGTCAATAAAAACCAACTGTAACACAGTCTCCTTCGGCACCTACCCAAACCTCATCCTTCCCAGGGGTTGAGAAAAGTCCCAACCACTTGCCTAAAGGCAGCTGTGGTTCGCTAGAGATACAGCCCCTCAGGGGTCCCTTCCTGTTTCTTATAAAGAACATTTTCTTTAGATTTCTTGAAGTCTTCATTTGTTACTTTCATTGTACGTTCTCTCAAAGCCATCAGACCAGCGTCTGTACAGATTGCCTTGATGTCAGCACCCAGAGAGATTGTCCTTCACCATGATCAGGTCGTCCAGGGTTACATCATCGGCCAGTGTCATCCTGCTTG
The DNA here is from genome assembly GCF_034190915.1 of Cavia porcellus. Lineage (NCBI taxonomy): Eukaryota > Metazoa > Chordata > Mammalia > Rodentia > Caviidae > Cavia > Cavia porcellus. Next base: position 5,638,368 of record NW_026947493.1, read on the forward strand.
TGTGGATCTGAAAGATGCCTTCTTGGTCTTTTCATCCATGGAGCAAGCGGAACTCGATCTTCCTGTCCATGCGGCCTCGTCTGATCAGTGCTGGATCCAAAGTCTCTATTTGGTTTGTGGCCATGATAACTTTCATGTCTCCCCATGAAACAAATCCATCCAACTGGTTCAGCAGTTCCAACATTGTTCACTGAATTTCTCTCTCACCTCCAGAGTTTGAATCGTATCTTTTGGTCCCAATGGCATCGATTTCATCAATGAACACGATGGATGGTGCATGTTCTTCAGCAACTCGAAATAATTCCCATACAAGTTTGGGCCCATCGCCCAGGTATTTTTGAATAAGTTCAGAGCCAACCACTCTCAAGAAAGTGGCCGAAGTTTGGTTTGCTACTGCTTTGGCTAACAAGGTTTTACCTGTGCCAGGCGGACGATAGAGAATGACGCCCTTAGAGGGCTTTATACCCATTTCTTCATAGTATTCAGGATGGGTGAGAGGAAGCTCCACAGATTCCTTAATTTCTTGCATTTGGTTGTCCAACCCACCAATGTTGGCATAGGCTTCCTGGGGGGCCTTTTCCACCTTCATCACAGACCAGAGGATCTGTATCATCCATCAGCACCCCGGTCACGGCATGCACCTTTTGGTTGAGGAGGACTGAGCAGCCTGGCTCCAGCAGACCCTTGTCCACAAATGAAAGGCTGCTAACATAGTGTTCTGAACCCACAGATATAGACACGATGGCGTGATTGTCATCAATGATCTCTTCCAAGGTTCCTACCGACATTGGGGTTCCCCTCAGATCATCCACCTTTGACCTTTCCTCCTTTTGCTTTTCTTCTAATGGCTTCATTTGTTCTTGATTTCTAATAAACTCTTCCTCCACGAGAAGATAGTCTTTAATTCTCTCTAATTTGAGTAGTTTTAAACGGCATTGGGTGAGGCGTCACCAATGGCAGTTTGCTGAGAGCATCTGGTCCTTTTGTTTTCTTCTTCTTTTTCCCCACTCTGGTTGGTACAGGAGGTTCATATTTCTTTTTCTTGTCCTTGTCATCCTTCTTACCACCTCCAGGACCGTGACCCCCACTCTGACTTTGACCCCTCTTGCCTCGGCCGGCCTCTCTAGGCGCTGTTACCAGAAGTGCACTCCCCCAAAACTCCATAATTTTAGTAAGAGTTTTTTACAACATGTGTTAGTAACTGATAGGACAAACGACTTAAAATTGTGACCAGGAGTTACAAATTGGAACTAATGGCCACATTCATACTATACGGATTTCCTAAGGGCTTTTAACAAACTACCACAAACTAACTGAGTAGTTTAAACAATAAAAATGTATTTTCTTGTAGTTCTGCAGGATATAAATTGGATCAAGATGTTGGTAAAGCCATAATGAAACTTGACTAAAATTTTTCTTGAGTTGTTTGCCTTTTCTTACTTGCATACATTTACTTATGATCATATTTTAAATTATATGATTTTAAATTTTAAAATACTAAAAACTAATGTTTTCAAAAAACATATGTTCATTCAGTCTGCTAAGTGAGAGCCATCTCGTTTCACATATGAATAAATATCACCATAAACATGTACTTTTCCTTCTTTATTATTGAATAATCATGATCCTTTCAAAAACAAATGACGTTAATATTTTATGAAATGTAAAGCAGAAACCTATGTGAGTGAATACAAGGAAATGTTTCAATAATCTGCTTTCTTTGCATGATTCAAGGCATTTCACTAATTAATCAACTCAAATATTTAGGTAAGATTTTTATACATATGTGAACAAGTTGCTATATTTTTCAGTTTTCTTTCTTTTTTTTTTTTTTTTTTTTTTTATTGGTACCAGGGATCGAACTCAAGACCGCCTGCTTACAAGGCAGGTACTTATGCCGCTGAGCTAATCCCCAGCCCCTATTTTTCAGTTTTCAAAAAAATATTACCCATAATATTTCATTCCACTTTCAAAACTTGCATATATTTTTCAATTGCATATATTTTTCTGTTTTCAAAAAAATATTACCCATAATATTTCATTCCACTTTCAAACTTTTCTGTGATTTAAGTATGACATGAATAAGTAATTCAGTTTCATAAATGAGAGCATTGAGACTGAATTTGTAAGTGGCCTACAGTTTTAGAGTTAATTATGGCAAGCCAAGAAATTCCTTTATATGGGTTTCATTCCATTTCTTTTACTCGGATCTTTTAAGAAGACACTTTTGGTATCCCAAAATTGTCTGAATCTTCTTCCAAAGATTCTGAACAATGCTAAGGTCTTTATTTTAGAGAATAAAACCTTATATACCCTGCCTACCAAGTAGTCATCTAGCCATAGATTTTCCAGGTATAGTTACTAACATTTTACTATTTTTATAAAGCTGTAAGAACATTCATTGTTGGGAGCTGTTGAAGCTGGGAATTGGCCACATGTGCGGGGCTGGGGCATGGCCTTCTCAAGGACAAGGAGCACCCTGGGCAAGTCATGGAAGAAGCTGTTTCAGCCCAGAGAACATCTAGCCCCAAGGCAATCCAAACTGTGGGTTGCTAGGACAACAGTATGTCATATGACAATAAGTTGCTAAAAGGAATAAATAAATACCCCTACAGTGAAGGGGAATTCCTTTCCTCCCATCAGGAGGGTAAGGGCTCCACCTGAGCCCAGCTTTATCTCTATTTTATCATCCTCTCATGGTCTTTCACCCCTACTCTGGAGAGGTGGGTTAGGCTACGTCATGTATCATATAGTAATGCCTGGGAATAATCACTCTGAAAGAATACATCAGATTATAGGGTTTTTTTTTTTATTTTGAAGGTAGCAAAAATATAACAGAATAAGACAGGACAAAGCCAATTGAGACAATGCAGTGAAATTGGTACAGAACTTCAGAGCAAAATACCGGGATAACAGTAATAGGTTATCATAGTATATTTCATTATCTTCACAATAGTTGTCTCGTCAGTAGATATAGCAAAATCAAACCAAAAACCAAATATTATAAAACCATTCAAAAGATAATATTGAATAGAGAAATACAATTAATCATCATGAAATAAAACAGTGAAAAAAATTTGCCTTCAAACAGAAGATGAAAGGAAATCCCCTATATGTGCTAAGGCGGCGGATGGGGATGTTTGAATTCCAGCCCAAGAGCTGGTAGGCTCATGGGAGCCGCTGACTGGGTATCCCCCTGGCTCGCACCAGAAGGAGGTGCTAACCAAGAAAGTGGGTGAATTGCCTTCTTCTGCAGCCACCTGGACCCCACAATGGTCGACTCCCAGCAGCTGCTGACTGGATCTTCTCCATATTATAGTTTTATGATGATCAAAATAGACTACATGGAAATGAGTTTCTGCAACAGGAAATAAAAGCAGGAGGAAAGCCTTAAACATGATGCTACTGAAGTGCTTTTGCAATCCAAGAGTTGAAGAAAATCACTTAATAAGCTCTATGACAGCACATGATGGATAACTCTGCCAACATCTCATGAGTGATGGAATGCTTCGTGACATTTACATGACTGACTGCATTAAAAGACAGAAAACAGTCTTCCCCTGATTCATCAGTACTTTGCATTATGATGATATTTTGTATCAAGAGGTTATTAATATAACACGTCATCACACTATCACCACTGTCTCGGAAAGTGTGCCAGAAGTGGAAAAGACCAAATATTTGCACTCTTTCTCTGTAGTGTACTGGGTATGGGGTGTATGTGTTAATCCTGTAAGATCCTTCTTATCAGCATTTGTGCACTGCATTTTTTAGCCTGGGCTTAAGATTTCTGTATACATTATCTCCTTTTTGATGTAACCATCTGTTTGAGGGTTTTAAAACTCTATTTTGTGTGTTATAGAATAGAGAGTGTGAAACTGTCATCATTTAGAATGTGTCAGAACTCAAGATATAGCAACCATTTTGTTCTCCATTTTTTCAATTCATCACATTTTGTTTCTTTTCAAGGTAACTGTAAAATTTTTAAGTCATTCTCACAAAATCCAAGTCACTTCTTTATAGTAACATCATTCATATCAACCCATCTTTTTTAAAAAAAATAAAAAATTGTCTTCTTTCTCTAAAGTTTGCTATTTTCCTGATTTTTGTGGAATGATTTTTGTCAAGAATTGCATTTCTGGGGGCTGGGGATTTAGCTCAGGGGCATAAGCGCCTGCCTTGCAAGCAAGCAGTTGTGAGTTTGATCCCTGGTACCGATAAAAAGGAAAAAGACAAAAAAAATTGCATTTCTATTTTTTAACCTGATGTGGAATTTGTGAAAGGAAGCAACATTTTGCTGGATGCCATGTTTGCTGAAGAACATGAACACCATCATCTTTACCAGAATCATGGAACAAATTAAGTTTGTGAACTGAGGTAACACTGACGTGCATATATCCTTCTCACGAGTTTCATTCCTCCACCGTTAGCATGTTCCTTAGCCAGAACAAGGCATAGACTCTATCCACACTTCCACAGAAAATAATACACAAAGTTAGGGTCAACTGAGGTTGACAGTTTTTGAGGTCACCCTAAAACCTTCCACAGTGTATCATTCCATAATGTGTCCACTATGAAATCACAAACACTGTAACTCCATTCAATGGAAAATATAAAATATTGATTAAAGTAAATTAAAATCAGAAACTATAAACTTTGGATATTTATGCTGTTTAGTATTTGTGCTACATGCACTGAGAAACCCTTGCAGAATACACTAATAGTAGAAAGCAGTTAATAATCTCAGAAAGGATGGTAATATGGAATACAAGAAACAGAATTTGCAAATAAGGAAGCCAATTAGAATTTCCTGGTAATAATCTAGACAAGACAGGATGAGGATTTTGATAACACCAATGATACAGATTAAAGGAGCAATCGGAAATGATGAGATCTTTAGAATAATGATTCTAGCATTGAAGCTAACATTGAAGTTCAAGCACTGAAATGGTAGGAAAAAAGACAAAGAATTTTGTCTAAACTGACTGTGATTTCTGTAATATAGGATTCATCATTACATCAAAAATATTTAATATTCATATATTTCATATAAACCATCACACTTCATGTCTCAAGTAATTAAAATGTTTACCAAATACATTTTTCAGCTCTGGAAATGAATGCAGCAAAATCCCAATGATTTGATGTACTTTTTATATGTCATGTGATACCTGATACAACTTACAGGACTGCTAAAGACTCACACTGGCTGTGAGATTTTGTGCAGTATAGTGAAAAGAGACAAAATTTAGAAATACAGGCTGAGAATAGCTACAAAACTCTGAGTGAGAGTTAAATAACTTGAGTCTTTTTTCTTAAGGCAATGGAGAAGTCAATGAAGGCTTTGGAACCTGACAGTAGAATTACCAACATAATGATGTCTGAAAATTAATTTGCAAATTGATGATGATAATAGACTCAATGATCAGAGTCTGGAGATTGGAGATTATTTTAATGAAAATTTTTGTAATATAAGGTTTAAGAAGTTTATGCTCTTGCTAGAGTTAGACAGTGAGACTGGAGAATGATATAGGGAAAAAGAGTTTGTCAAGAACCCCCACCAAAAGTGTATGAGGTTAGGAACCAGGGATATTCCTCAGCAGCACAAGCACCTGCTTGACAAGTGCAAGGCCATGAATCTGTTACCGAGTATCAAAAAAAAAAATCACAAGTGTATGAGGTCAATGATTGCAGCACACTGCTTTACGAGGTCCTTACTTATTTGATGCTTTGACTCTCAAACTAGTGTGTTAAGAGCATCCTCATCCTACCCATCAAAGTCACAATTAGTGCATATTTTCTTCTATGTGCTTTGTGGTTACCTGTGCCCAGAGCTTACACATCAATCATTGTTATGCAAAGACTCGAGATTCCTACTCTAATAGTAGATGAAAATATTTTATTAATAATACTAGTAAAACAACTACTGAGTCATCTCTAGTTAGAAGCAGAGGTAAGATTCTTCTAATTTGGAATATAGACTGACATTTAATGCAGAATTTGTGCTCTTAAACATTGTGTATGAAACATCTTAGTGATTTTTAATTTTTAATTTATTCTTTATTTTCTTTGTTTTGGAGTCTTCCCCAAGTGAGGAAAACCTACATATTAATGCATGTAGTTTAACATTTTTTGCAAAGCAAATTAGAGAGGGGAAGGGAGAATCTACCATTTCAGAATAAATATATTTCAAAACAAATATTTCTACATTTTTGACAAAGTTTGAAATTAGATAAATTATTCATAAATATTTTAGTTGGCATGGGCCAAACTGACAGTCTATTTAGGTAAAGGTTCATTATAGTATAATTTATATTCACTAAAACTTGTACTCAATACGTTTCCTCATAGCTTAGGAAGCTACATTGCAGCCTCATTTTTCCCTTAGAGTGTGGCTTCCTCTAACAATTTGTAGATATATCATCAAACTGAATCATATCCCGCAATAAACAAGGAACATAGGACAAGATTTGACCAATAAATATAGTGAATGGTTAAATTTTATTAGAACATTTATTATGATAAAAAATACATTGCCATTAATCCTCTGCAGAATGCTCTCCCTTGTTTGGACAGTGTCATCCCAGTGTTCTGGCCACTTTCTGAAACAGTTCTGGAGGGCTCTTCTGAGAGTGTCTTTAGCTATATTGCCATGGCTATCACTCAGTGTCCTGTTATTCAAACTGCTTACTTTTCATGATCATTTGGAAAAGCCAGAGGTCACACTGGGCCAGAGCCAGGGCAGATACATTGTACTGTTTTTAGGACCCTGCCTTTCCTTTAGATGGCACTCAGGAACACTATGACTGCAGTTTTGATCACATCTTGTAAAGACAAGAAAGAATAATTCCAGAACTGCTTCACAGAATGGTCAGAACAACACAGACTGAGTATGTATGGAAGCAAGAGGGAGTATTTTTAGGTGGATTAATGGCAATGTGTCTCTTATTACAACAAACTTTTTAAATTTAAGTATTCAGCATATATTTTGACCACACTTCTGATATATTTTATGTCTCTACGCATTCAATCATTCATTCGTTCAAAACATATATTGAGTTTTGGACATGACAACATACTGACAATGCAGAGATTAATACAAAATTTTCTTCTTTGTCTTTTTTTTTCTTTATTTCTAGGTGTAAACTTGTAAGTTATCTTTGAAACTGGAAGAGAGGTACAGAAAGAAGTGACTATAATCTCTGCGTGAGTTTGTTTCCTCATTTTATAATAAGAGCTATCAAGAAAGATAGCAACATTAGGAGCTATGAAATTTCATGTGGGACACTGACTTGGTGCAAAGATTCATTACTGAGAATAGAGAAGGAAAAAAACTGAGTGAAAGCTCTCTTAAAGGTAGGAGGATATTGAATAAACTGAAAATAGCATGTTTTTCTTTGTTCAATGAGGAATGTTCAATTATGCCATTTATTAAGGCAGAAAAATAAATTAAAATAATATATTTTTTATAAAAACCAAAGTAAAAGAATTGAACAATAGAAAAATAAAATAAAGGTACATCTGTTATGCATATGAACTCAAAGATCCCCACCCAAAGTGAATTTATCTGATTAATCAGGGTGTTTGAAAAGACTGTCAAATGTTTCCATAAACGTGAACAGTTTCATATTTTTTTATTAATAACATGTTAACTTTTGCTGCTGCCTTGTTCATTTTTTGACAATGAATATGAAATTATTATACTTTTAGATTGGATAGTAATGTAACGCTCAGCTGCCTAATGTTAGCTAATCCATTTAACCTTTTTTCTTGTTTTAAGGAACAAATGATTTATCACTGGTTTAAATAACAAACACGTCAGCCTTTATACTCAAATATACTGGTGAAAAAATAGAGAGACTAGCAAATTAACACTTCTTCTGAAGCTACCAAGTGGGACAATTACTGAATACTGAAGAATGATTTCTTTACCCACAGGTGAAAACATCTTATATATATACCAACTACTTTGGCAGTCTTTCTCCTCTCTCTGAGAAAATGGAACTATTCACATGCATCCATCTAGTAAAACTTATTTTTTACGTTGTCTCAAAAAACCAGACATTTTTAAACTCGGGGAATATAGCAGTAAAGAATTTTGAGGAAGTGAAGCAGATTATCAAAATATAGACAAAAATGCAAGACTATCTGCAGAGCAATATGAGAGAAGTACAAGTACAGGTAGAATGGAAAAGAAAATAAAGACAATACAGAGGATGAGTGCTACTAATAGAACAGTGGAGAGGGACAGGAAGTAGGCACATAGTGAGTGTTCTGGATATCTGGTGAGTGTCAGAAGAAGAAACATGGGCAGAGACATGAATGATCAACACATTCAAGAATTATCAGTAAGATGATGTTTGTGAAATGAATCCATAGCTATAAGTCATAAATTCGGTTTAAACTATTAAAACCCAAACTTAGTCACCTGGCTAGGCCAGATCTGATAAAGAGAAATGAATTAATTACCTTTGATCAGAAATATCATCAAGAGCCTTGAATTGTATGGAGATGACTGCATTGATCAGCTTTCCCATTGCTGGGAGAAAACATCTGAAAGACCCAGTTTAAAGAAAGAGAGGCTTATTTGATTTGTGGTTTCAGATTATTTAGTCCATATCTCACTCAAGGCTCAAGGCAGAAGCATCAGAAAAGAAGGGCCTGGTGGAATAAAGCTACTCCATTCATGACAACTAGAACTCCAAACACAGGGGAGGAACACCAGAGAGATAGAGATAGACCACAGAGACGGAAGGAAGCCCCAGTGACCTACCTTCAGCTGGATCTGTGGTAGTTCATTATTGTGTCAACTTGAATAAGAAATGCCTAGTGGATTAGTTTGGGATGACGGATGTACTGAAGAGAGAAAACACTCCCTGAGTGTGGGTGGTCTCAACCAACAAGCTTACAGCCTGGACACGACAAAAAGGGGAAATTTCTTTGGCTTCTTCAGAGGAGTTCCAGTCTTTGCCATTGCCCTTGGACTTCCATCTCCAGGCTCCCAACTCAGGTGCATTTGCCTTCAGCACAGACTCTTCAACCTCCCAGGGCGTATTTTTCACCCTTCTGAAGTAGACTCTTCAGCTTTTCAGTGCAGACCCTTTGGCTTCCAGATGCAGCCCTACACAGGATTCTGCAGTGTGCTCTAAGCCTTTGACTTTGGATCCTTCCTCCAATTCTGTAGCACATAGACAACCCCTTTGCATTCTTCCAAACCTGTTGCTATGTTACATACCTATGAGCTGTGAACCCCTACACATATGTAAGATCCTTTCCTGTAATGAACTCTAACTTATACAGGGTCCCAGCTCCTAACAGCACATTCAGCTATGATTATCAGTAGATTAGTCCACTTACGTATGTTGACCCCATGATTCAATCACTTCCCCCAAAGTCTCTTAAGCTTGTCAAAAATCAGTATTAATTGGAACAAGCCCATCCCTTGTCAACTTGATGCATAATTACATTTCTTGAAACTGTACTTAATTGCCAAGTAAATACACAATAATCATTCCATCTAAACTGACACAGTGACTCCACATACACCAAAAATGCAAAACGCCTTTCCCAAAGTATCAACAGTTTCACCATAGCTCAAAATTCCGAGTAAACTCACTGAAGCAAACACTTAGCTCAAAGCAAACACTTAGCTGAGAGCTGCCATGAAATTCAAAGATTCATAATCATAAAGTATAATAGCGTGGGATAAATATTCCTATTCCAAATAAGAAAAACGGGAATAAAAAAGAATTAGACCAAAGCATAGTAGGGCGAACACTGAATTCTATAGCTCCATGCAGCACCTTGGATAGGAAGTGGGGAGATGTAGTCTCCAAAGGGCTTGGGTAGTCCTGTCCCTGTAACTTTGCCAGTAACAGCCCACATGGCTTCTTTCTTGTGTTGATTCTACTCAGTGCCTGCAGCTTTTCTTGGCCGAAATTTGATTCTCCTAGCATTTACAACTTCCTAGGTCTCAACTATACTTTTGGTCTATCTCTTACAGCTTAACCCATCAGTCTCTCAGAACACACAGCATGGTTCCCCAGACTACCCTTTCAAAGCTTAGTAGAAACTTGTAACTGAACAAAATCAGTATCACATAAATGATACCAGGGTCTCACACCATCCCCACTACTAGCCAGAGGCCATTGGTATGTTTGCAGCTGCTTCTGTGTGCCTGGATGGGTACAAGTGTGGAGATACTTCCCTTGGCAGCCCTGAGTGGGCAAGGTATTCAGAGGCTGTCTTCTCAAAATACTGCAAAGGAACTTATTCATGTGCATCCTTAAACCTGACCAATTTCTGAGCTTCCCTCTTGTGTCTTATTGTACTAGCATACAGTATATTTGCTAATCTTTCAACAACAATTTTCTTGGTACCAACTCCATACAACCTGTCTTTCTGGCCAAACTCCAAAATGTTGAATTTTAAGCTAGGAGTTATACTCCTGCTTTTCACTGGATCTGTGTAACAGCAGCCAGCAGTACTCATGCCACAGCCTGATCACTGAGCTACCTTGAAATTTTATACCTGGTCAACAAGCCCACTATCCTTGATCTCAGTCTACTGCAATATTTCAGAACACAAGTGAAATGTAGAGAAATTCTTTGCAAGAATGTAACACACATGAGCTGTAGTCCAATTGTTTTTGCAACTGAAACCTCATGAATATGGCCTCTTTGATCCACAGTCTTATTATTCTGTCAGATTCCCCACACCCAACAGACTTTACTTATAAAATTTTAGACTTTCTCTAGCTCATGTTTCCAAACTTTTCTGAAGTACTCCTGCAAATCACCTACAAAGACTTCTAAGCCACATGGTCAGGTTTAATCACAACAACTACCATACTTATCTGGTACAAATTTTCTATATTAGCCAGCTTTCCTGTTGCTAGAACAAAGTACCCAGAACCTACAATTAAAGAGGAGCACTCTGTTTTGGCTCACAATTTCAGAGATTTCAGGCAAAACATCAAGGCCAAAGAGTATGGTGTAGGAAAGATGCTCAATTTGTGACATGTGCAGAACAGAGCTCAGAGGAAAAACATGGGTCAGAGAAATACCCTTCAAAGGCACGGCCCCAGGGACCAACCTCCTTCAGGGACCCACTCTAACAGCAGATTCATCTACGAACATCAGTGCATTGGTCCACTGATAGGTATAACGTCCTCCTGAGCTAATCACTTCTTCAGGAGTTTCTTAACCCAGTCAAATGGACAATTAAGATGAACTGGCATAGCCAGTTATACTGTTTTATCACTAAATGAAGTCCCTTGTTAATAGTCTTTCTTCTCCTTGAATCTGTGTCACTATCCTAAAACCCATTGCTTTTCCCTACTATTCAGTGCTGTTTTTGCAGATTCTGCACATTTTGATGCTGTAACCAGCAGTAATTCATACAGCATGAATTATAATCTATATTTGAAAGGATTTTTGAAAGGAAATTTTGAAAGCATTATATCAGGTATGGTAATGGTGTAATACTCTTAGTCACTCAGTCGAAAATCGGTTTTGTTATTAACATTTGTCTGGGTCCTTTCCACATCATTATAGTAAGTTACACTGACATTTAAATTAACTTCATTTGATTCATTCCCACAATTTCAGTGTAACAATGCTCTTTATAAGATAAAATTTATTGTTAAAGGAGATATTCTGTGCCGAGTTATTTATTAAAGCAGTAAAACTTTTTATATACATAGTGAATAATCAACTCCATCAGAAAATGACATCTCAATATAAAAGCTCTTTATTGGCTCTGCATGTAGAATCTACCTCATACATGAAGCGTTGATACCCTTTTATGCTTATATAACTGGAAAATCTATCATAATACACTGCAAATAGATAATGTGTTGCTTTTGTGAAAAATATAAATAAAAGCACAAAATAAAACAATGAAGCTGCCGCCTTTTCTCTTTCAAATACTTGTCAGGAATATTAACATTTAGATTTATATATTTATGTATTTATTGATTTAAAATTCTAAAGACACATCGATTTTAGTCCTACTGATACTTAAAGCTATATAAGTGCTTTATCTTTCCATTTCAGGAAATTTAGACAGTTTCTTTGCAACAAACCTAAAGTGAGTATGATATTCTAAGCAACTAAAAATTTCACTGTTTCAGTAACTTTTGCTCTCAGGGAGAATTGTGCATTCATATAAATTCGTTCAATTTTCTTTAAGTTTTTTATTTTTAAAAGGATTAAGATAAAAGAGGACATAACAAGACAGGTCAGAACAGAACAATTTAAGCAACAGTGTTTCACCACAAGACAACCCAACATAACAGTAGCTACCACAGTGTCTCTTTCCTTCAAATATTTGAATATACCTTCATTTGTTTTCATTAGTCTGTGTAGCCATGTCAGGGTTTGGGTTTAGCCAGGAGGCAAAGTGTGCAGTGTATTTACAACTTTATTTTTACCTTTTCCCGGTTTTATGTTATCACAGATAGCATCTCATTTGTGCCCTCTAAAAAAACTTTCCCTTGAATTCAATACTTAAATAAGGATAATTCTAACTTTTTCCAGACCTTGTATTTGACTTGATAGCATTTTAGAGAATTGCACTTAAGAAATAAAAGACTGCAATTAGTAAAGATCCACAAACAATAACTTCTCATATAAAAGTTATAATGCTTCATAGAAACTGAGTTTCTTATTGACTGTAAGAATTTCTTTTAAAGATTTCAAAACACCTTTAATACATTTGCTAATAGCCTATGTATAGATTCTGTATATTACTTTCCAAAATAGAATATGATGTCCTCTTTGTTCGTTTCTACTATACCGCCAGTAATTCTCTTTGTGATACCTGCTATGTATCTAAGGACACATACACAATAGCACACGATGATACTGAGAGGCATTTAGGAAGCTAATTCATACTGTGTAGCATATTGCTTTGTATATCCTACACCAGAAGAATAGAAATCCTTTATTTTCTAGCTCTTCCTGATTTTCACATATTCTCTTCTTCAGTAAAGCCTCATTAACATTATCTCAAGTGGCCTTCGTTTACCTGGAAATTTGTACTCACTGTTAAATAAAACTGTCTCTCAAAGTGACAAAAACACTGTATTGCCACTGTGCTACTTTGAAACACACTGTTAAAAGCGTCTTATTTGAAAATACAAATACAATCCAAATACAAGTCAGATGCTGACTTACAAATGTTCTTGGATTAACATCCTCCTGAAACATCTCTCCATGTGATATGCTCTGAGTTCACCTGGGTTTGAGTTTGGATGATATTCACATCATTGCAAAATGATTGAGTTCCTGTTCTGTGGTGTACGGCATGTTTTCAGGACCCTAATACCTAGTGTTTATGTGACCTCATGTGTCTCTTCTGGGACAGTTTTTACTTTGGGAGTGCCTGAGGACTGATTGGCATGCTAGGTGTTAGCCAGATGTGCAATAACAGCAGAGACGATGGCTCTGATTTCACCTCGAGGGTATGTGCCTATGGCGACTGGTTTTCTAAATCAAAAACTGAGACAAATTGATTGATGAGTAATAATAAACTTGCGAGCCATGTTTCAAAATAGGCTAATCCTGGAAAATTCAAGATATTAAATCTAAACATACACAAGACAGCATATACCTTTGGTTTAAAACATAGCCGCCCATTTCTGCTCAGACATTGCTACTGATTAACAGTAAGTTTCAAAGTTTATTCAATACACAGGTAATTATCTCTGTATTATGTGCCTTTTCCATTTCAACCAAGTAAATTTATGTAATTGGTGTTCATCTCAAAAATGCAGTTACATATTAGAGATATAATAGCCTAGTGTGTTTGAGTTTGGCTAACATTCACATCATTGCAAAATGATTTGAGTTCCTGCTCTGTGGGGTGCAGAGTTTTCATGGCTCTAATACCTAGTGTTTATGTAACCTTATGTGTCTTAATATCTTTTTGTTTAGATATATTCAATTGCTAATTTATGATAAAAAATTTGAGAGTATTCTTCATTTCCCCCTACACTTAAATCGTGGTTAGTCTACAGTATTGTATTTTGTTCAAGTATGAAGAAAACACTGCTTTTAATCATGTAAGATGTAAGTGGCTCATATATTAATGTATGTGTAAAATGTCTTACACATATTTTAATATACCCTAAACACAAAAATAATTATCAGAATATATTAAACACAGAAGTTCTCCCTTAGCTTTATCCTAAATATATGTTTTTAAATACTATATATATACATACACATCCCACATACAAGCACTCATAAATATTTATGCATCTTTAAAATTACAGGTCAATTTTGAGGTGTTTTTACATTGCTTCTCAGGAAATAAACATTTCCAAGGGCTTAGAAAGCAATTGTTACAATCAAGGCAAGGATTTTGCAGTGCAATTGTCAGTAGAAGGATCTAAAATAATTCATGTTTAATCGTACAAAGCATTAGTGGCCCAGGTGTCCAGCAGCAATTCATCCTGGAGAATTTATAATGAAGTACTCTTACTAGGCTCATGCTTTTCCATATGGGATAAAATAACGCATTGACGCAGATGTATACAAGATGCCATTTGCCCAACACTCTCTTGCCCTTGAAAAGTAACAATTCATTTTTCCTGCAGAAGAACATTTTTCTAAATAGTAGAATAGAACTTACAAGACCTAATACCCCAAAGTCTCTGTTTTATTTTTCTGTTCATCCTTTGAAAATAACAAGTGATTAACATCCTAGTAATATCTTTAAATATCTTAAAATGATCCAATATATACAGCTATGAATATTTTCTCAATGACCTTTAACACACAATGATGAACTATCAAATATGGTTTTATAAAATCAAAAAGATCTGTTGATACAATGCTCTCTGTTCTACTTATTGTAAGGGAAGAGCATAGTCCTGTTTGTGTCTGTAGTGCCATGTTTCTGAATGACAGAACTGGAGCTATGATCAACCCATATCTTAGTTCAAGCTGGTGCAGAGATTAGCCTTGGCTGGATGGCTTGAACAGCAAACATTTATTTCTCATGGCGTTGAAGCCTGCATATCTAGGGTCAGAGTGTCAGCATGATCACATTTGGTCGCAGACTGCTGACTTACCATTTCATAGACAAGTGGAAAGCTAATGAACTCTCCATCCCTTATTAACACTGTTCCCATCCCTGATGCCTCTGCCTCCTGCCTAGCTCACCACTTCATGACCTGACTGCCAAGGGCCCAAGCTCTGGAGGCGAGACCTACACTTGTGGGAGGGCACAAACATTTGAGTCACAGCAACCTGATGGATGACCACAAATACGCTCTTGCAGCAGGGATTCCATTTAAAAGCACCTTGAACTGTCAATGAGGAAAAAGAAGAAGACTTACTTAAAGTCAGGTTGGTTCTCAAGGAATCTATTAGCAACACAATACTATACACAAATATTTAGTCAAGGTATGACGTGAAATCCAGTTCAAAATTTCAGGGAATAAAGGCAAAGGGTGGTATTTTCTATTCATTAATTTTGGATTTAAGTCTACTTTATGAGGAGGTGAGAAAATCAATTCAGATTGCCTTTCTTGGTCATACTCTCTACCCCTATTGATATCTTTCTTTTTTTTCCCCCCATTGGGACTTTTGTGCCTCCATTCTGAGATTTAATTGCATGAATTTTTTTTGTACTGCAAACATATACTAATAAAAAAACCCCTAAATTATTTATATTCTGAATTTCTCACATGAGATAAGGATATCTTCATTTGTTGACATAGAGATTCCGATCATCTAGCCAGCATTGTATCTCTGGATATGACATCCCTGTTCTTTCTGTCACCTAGCAGCTCTGAGTCTTGACTTGATCACTTTTCCCAGTGTCATGCGTATTCTGGTGACTTCTTGAGTGTGAGAGTATAACCTATAGATCTCTCCTTGCCCCTGGAAAATATCTTTTTAATTTGTATAGTAAGCCCCATTGAAAATTTCCAATAGGTCTGCTGATGTAGTAAGAAAAATAATTCAAAAGTACTTAATTTTGCCCAAATAGGATTCCTCTCATATCCTAACTTTGTGTGGAAAGGAGACTATTCTTGTGTCTCCCCACCACCACACACACACACACGCCTTGCTTGGAATGGAATTAAAGGAAGGAATGCACAATTGTGAGTTACTCCAATCGGCCAGATTTCTCCTCTCAAGCGCATATTAGGACTTCTGCCATCAGCAGCACCTTTATGTGGAAGCAGGCCTCCCTAAGACACTGACAGCCACGCTGTCATTTATATTCTGGGCTTGTGTCTGTCCCTTGTACCAAATCTTCTTCCTGGGTTGGTAGTAAATCAAACCAAAAGTAACTTTAGATAAGTGTTAGTAATCACTTCCTCTAGATTTCAAAGCCACACCTAGCTTTGTGGTCTTATCTAGTTTACTTTGTTCTTCCTATTTTTCCAATTTGAAGCTAAAGATTTTGAAAACAAGGCAGAAAATATGTTGCCTTGAGCAGAATAAAAAGAGTTTAAATAAGAAAAAAAGCACCTCAATCTGTTACTAAGCTAATCCAAGTATAGTAGTAAGTATAAATAAAAGAGAAAAATATATTTACATCACAAATTGAGGATATATATTTTATACTTCAAATTTGAAATTTTTAAACAATATTAATATGATATATAGAATCATGAAAGATGTATTTAGCAAGAAAATGCAAGAATTCACTTTAAAAATTAGATTTATCAATGAATCTGCCTTGTTTCAAATGGTCCTATCTGGGGATCACATGGGCTATGGTGGAAATTGTAGTATAGGTAATTTTTATAACCTTATGACATTCCTCTATCTTATTAGTGATATGTCAGATCCCTTGTGTTTTCTGACCTAATTTTTTCCTCACATCTCTTCTAGTAACAAAACATTCACAAAATACTTTGAGAACAACTCACGGAAGACATATTTAGAGATCAACAATTATTTCTGAGGTTTCAAGTCCTTTGAATTAAATTTCTACCTCTGCCTCTGTTCTTCAAAAGCAATGCAAACATAGTACCAATTTCAATTCTGAAATTTTCCAGTAATAATTTCTCTGAAAGCTTTTCCACCACTTAAATATCTGGATCCTAATTCATTCCTCGCCTACATTTTTATTTGATA
The DNA here is from genome assembly GCF_034190915.1 of Cavia porcellus. Lineage (NCBI taxonomy): Eukaryota > Metazoa > Chordata > Mammalia > Rodentia > Caviidae > Cavia > Cavia porcellus. Next base: position 5,655,470 of record NW_026947493.1, read on the forward strand.
TTAAGTGGAAAATTAGAGGGTGCTAATTTAATTCCTTGCTTGGAGAAAATCCCAGGAAAATAAAAATGGCAAGTATCTACCCTCATTTGAGAGGGTAAAGTACAAGCAAAAAGAATAATAAGGGTGGATAGAATGAGTTAAAGGGGTGGAGTTCTTGCAATAGGGAAGCGGTTCAAAGGAACACGGTGGAGAGTAAGGAGGCGGGGAAGCAAATAAATAGAACAAAGATAGCCACATACAGGAATCTCATAACCTCAATGAATGTAAACTTTACACATAAATGAACTAGAATTAATAATATCAGCCAGAATGCAAAATGGGTTACAGAATTTAGAGAAGGGAGGGAGAGGAAGGAAATTTTAAAAAACAAGCTACATTATGTACATACACCCACTCACCAAAACGACTATAAAATGCATTACTTCAAACATGGTACTAACAAAATATTTTTAAATACCTGCTGCAAATCATGAAAATCAGTATACATTTTGACTCTTTTCTCTCTCACTCCCACCATTTCAACCTTAACTAGAACTTGAGTTTATTTCACACCATGCCTAAAAGGTAAAGGAAAATATATCTGACTTAAAATCTCAATGCATATTTGAATAAAATATCATATAATTCTGGGATTTGAGGGAAAGAGGACTTCTTTTCCTAAAATGTAAGATTGATAGGGTAATTTTCAGCACTTTGCCAAATTAAATAGAAATAAATTCATATCTGGATAGAAATATAGCTTTGTGAAAAACTAGTGAATTATATATGATTCTCTCAATGCTCCATTTGTCAAACTAGGAGCAAGATTATACTGAATCTCATACAAAATAATTCACAAATCTGCTAATTGTGAATATTCATATATAGGTCTCAAGAATTGAGTTATATAACTCCATTGGGTTATCATTTCTTGAAAAATGCATTTTCTCACTAAGCACTGATAGATTTTTTTCTGTCTAACGTGCATTGGGAGAATTTCTAAAATTCAGACACAATGGAATCTTTTGTTTCTCAATTCAAGGTAATGATGACAGTTCATTCATTCAACTTGGGACAGCAATTTTATTATGGTTACAGTCACTGGCACATTTATATGCCTGTTCTAATTTGATACCTCCAGCCTCCCTGTGCATGCTACAGTAGTGGCATGATGGATTACTGTGGGTTGTTTTCATTATTATTAAATTTAATTATTTCTGTTCATGTACACAGATGTGAACAGTGCTCAGTTACTAAACTAATAATATAGACTGTTGAGAAAATGCGTACTATAAATTAGATATATATATAACAGAAACAATAAAAAAAAGATCATTAATGAAAAGTGCTTTGGAGCTCAATGTTCTAGATGCTAGTTAATCAAAGCTAGTTTGAAATTGAGACCATTAATAAACTTTTCTTTTACATATTACAAAAAGAATGGATGAATGAATCTTGCTTTCCCAAAAATGGTCTTCCGAATTCTGAGTATAAAATAATAAGAAAATGATAAAGAAATAAGGCTTTCAGTTTTCAGTCAAGAAAGAAAATTCTTTTAATTAGTACCTTTGTAGAAGTGGGTGTGATGAAGCATGTTACTTATTCTGCTTGTTATTTTCCATTTATGTATTTCTTTTTTAAATTTTTAAATTTTATTTGTTTTTGTCTTTTTGAAACAGAATTTCACTGTGCAGTTCATGTTGGCCTTGAACTCAAACTGCAGAGATTCTCCTGCCTCAGCTTCCCAAATGCTAGGATTACATGCATGAGCCACCATACCTGGCCCACTTAAGTATTTCTATATCAGTTTTTCACAGTTTTTCTGTCCTTCTTTGTGCCCCAGGGGACACCATATGGGGTCATGCGCAGCCCCAGCATACAGTGATTTGGGTCAAGGAGAACCCAGGTGGGATTCTGGGGTTTGGAGGAGACTTAGATGCTGTCTTCTCCCTCCTCATCGCAGTGTTCCTGCTCTGCATCTGAGTATCAGAAATACTCAGCCCTCCTGCAAGTGGACATGGTTTCCCAGTGTTGCTAACCCCTGATGCCACAATATTCCTTAATTGGTCCTGTCCTTATGTCTGTGCACCTACCTAATTATAAATTCTTTAATTAATCATTTTTGTGAATCTTTATTGCTCTGAGCCTTTACCTTAAAATAAAATTAACATGGAATTATTCTTTCTGGAAAATCATAGACTAAGAGTTTCTATACTATTTTCATATGTCCTTCTATGAAGACAGGTACAAACTGAAAGATAAAAGTCAGCATATTAGTTTATATGCTATGAAGCTTTCCTGGAAATAAAATCTTCTCTTTTATGTATCCTTAAGGAAAATACTTTTTCTTTCCCAATTGTTCATAGCCTGTAGAGAAGTATTGTATATCAACTTAGAAATATATTGTTTTTTATTTCAAGTTAGATGGTACTAAGGAAATGATGTCATAACTGAATATGTCAATAGGAAAGGTCAATCTTACTTACACTCAATATATCGTAATCATGAGATTCCTAGTAATTTGCATCAATGCACTGAAATGATGATAATAATATCAGAAAATAATCATTTACAGTCTAAAATTCTGTAAGAGTTTCTTAAACATATTTTTTTTCATTTAGGATGCTCTCAGTTTGCATTGCTTATTATGACTTTAATGTTAGAGCAATATTTCATGTTGATCCAGAAGTTGGAAGTCAATAAAACTTAAAGAAAATCCATGTGATCTTCCTTGGAGTATATTATTATTATGAAAGAATTCTTCTCAGTAACATTTAAAATACAAGAAATAAATTATTGAATACAATAATATTTGGTAATAAAATTATTACTTCTAATACTAATATTTACCAAATGGCAGCAATGTATAATAGGCTTCAACCACGCAAAACTGTAAGAAATTATTTTTGATGTCTACTCCCTTTTCCAAACAATGCAAACTCAAGCACGGTGTTCGTTCCTGATGGACTCTTGGGCTTTACTTACTGACTTATAGCCTAATAGTTGATCATGACCTCTAGAATGTAATAGATGCTAATCAAATGCTTAAATGCACAAATTCTTTACTTGAAAATTATTAATATAGAATTATTAATTAATATAGAAATTACTATCAATATAGAAATCATTAAAAGTTATAATCTACTAAGAAAAAATAAAGTTCTTTAGGATATTACTGAGAATGATTCAATTTTCATTTAATGTGTTCTGTTCTTTGCTTTAGCATTGAGTAACACTCAGCAAGCCTCCACTTACGTGATGAGCAGTCACGATATTTGATTTAAATACCTTGACTTCAGGCTTTTGGACTCTGATTTCTCCAAGTTTTGTTTGCATGATAAATGTGTTCACTTTGACTGCACCGGTATGACTTCCTGCTGTATGGTCACACAGAATAACCGACAATCATGTAGCGCCAGTCAAAACTACAAGGCAATGTTTTTGACTCGTTTGATTTCATCCTTGTGTATTTGAGATGGGTGGAGGAGAGTAGGGACACCTCACTGCTCCAAATGCACTGACTGCCTCCCTTCACCCTGCTCAGTCCCCAGGACACCGTGTTTCCTGAATCTTGGGGCTGAATCTCCCCAAGTCCCGTGCCCTGTGACTTCTGAGATGTCTGCACAATGGAAAACATAAGGAGAATCTCACAAAGCAGTGCATCCGGCAGGACACACACCCCTCAGGCTCTCTGCCCATGAGAATGCACATCCTGGTAGCAGGCTTCCCTCCTTTCCCATGTCTGTGCCCTTGAGTTGGAGCCTCAGTCCTGGTCCTCCCCAAGACTAAGAACTACTCCATTGCTTGCTTCTTCAAGCCTAACTATGGACACATCCCCTTGCCGTTGCTAGCTTTGGGGTGTACCACTCCCCTTTAACAGTGTCCCTCAGCAGGTCCACACTCTGAAGTGGTTCTCTCATCCGACCCTCTAAATAGCTCATTTAAGAGAGTTAATTTTAGCTGGGCATGATGATAGTGCCTGCAGTCCCAGCACTCCGGGGGACCCATGCTGGAAAATTATTTGACCCCAAGATTTGCAGACCAACCTGGGGCAACATAGTGAGACAAGAGAGGGTGAGAAATAGAGAGAGGGAGAGGGATAATGGAAGAAAGAAAGGAGGGAGAGGGAGAGAGAGAAGTGGGAGAATGGAAGAGAGGAAAGGGAGGGCATGGGGACCACAAGGAGACCTTGGTTCCCAAGCTCGTTTATTTGCCTAGTTTTGCACAACAGCTACTTGTTTCCATCCTCAGCACAGGAAAAAGAAAAAAAAGCTGTATTTTGCCCTGTGAGGGTTCTGACTAGTATCCAGTATTTTATTACACATCTTTTCTTTCTTTCTTTTTTTTTTTTTTTTTTTTCATTTTTCTCTGTACTGGGTACTGAACCCAGGGACTTTTCTATATCCAACATTATTTTAAATTTATTTATTTTTAAATTTTGAAACAAGATCTCATCATTTTACTTGAACATGTGATCCCATTGCCTCAGCTTCCCAAGTGCTGGGATGACAGGAGTGGTCCACCTCACTCACTAACAGTTCAGTTTTAGGTATGTTTACATCTTTGAAACGATTCCTTTGGAATTGCCTTTTTACTTACTGTCTTCCAGAAAGATGTAATCCTGATATGGATTTGTTAATTTAAAATACGTAGCTGGCCCAAGAAGATAACATCATCAAATCTCTTCATTTGGTAAATATTTCTGAAGGGGCCCCTGGCTGGTTTGGGGATACTTACTAGTGCCACGGCTTTGGGGAGAAGCACACGATGCCAGAAATGCCTCCACCCAGAGACCAGCACTGTGAGTAGTGACTTTGGACCACCAAGACACTCAGCAAGGGAGAAGAAAGACATTGCAGCATTGCAGCAAGGTACACGCACCTTAGTGACTTGGTGCTAAGTAACATAAGGCAGTCGTGGCATAACAAGGACCACATGATCTCCCTTACATGTGGGCGCTTCCAAAGTCACACTTCCTGAAAGCAGAGTAGTGATTACTAGAGACCAGGGATGAGCAGACTTGGGTTCAATCAGTGCATGTGGTGTACATGGGTGTGGTGTGGAGATACTGCACCAAAGCCCAGTAACATGAGCAATGCGTGGGAGATGTGGCAGGAATCAGGACTCCCCTGCTACTCAAGTGTTGGGGAACACAGTATAACATGGGTCCTTGCAGCAGCTCCTTGCACATCGAGAAGCAATGTGATGAAAGGAAACCTCTCCTGCACTGTGTGTCTTCCATTCAAATCTATCTTCCTCTCTTCTGCCTCTGGGGGCTCTGGCTAGAGCTGGGTAGGACATACATGCGCAGAGCTAGGGGATTTTTGGAGCCACAAGCCCAAAACCTCCCAGAGCATATGGTCAGAGGTTAAAATATAGCCTACAGGGCCACAAGTCACAGCAGGACCCAGTGTACAGCCAGTCACTTAACAGACCACCCTGACCTTCCCAGTCCTTCTCCTGTGCCCTTCATGAGTCCGGGCCGAGACCTCTTTTTTCTCTTTGATCCTTGCTTCCTAGTTCTGTTAATAAAAGGCCACAAGCTTCAGTCCGGGCCATCCTTATGTGACTCTCCAAGGGGTCTCTATTAAGGGAGTCTCTCTGGACCCTCTTGGAGTCTGGATTGCACAGAGACTCCCAGCAGACTTCTCTGCACTGAGCCACAGTCATGCACTGTGACACCTACCATCTGTCTTTTACTTGCTCTCTAAATTATTTATATTTTGAGTTTCTTATATAAGAAATCACACAATATTTAACCTTCTATTTCTGATTGACTTCGTGTTACGTTGTGATCCATCTGTTTTCCTAAACCAGGCAGGAAGACCCTGTGGGGAGGGGTTGAAAAGAATGATCAACATGTGTGAGGGTTATGTGCTGATTCCCAAGGATGAGTATAATAATCATATATTGCAAACATATACCAGACATATACTACTAAGAAAGATAATTTTAAAGATCTGATTAAAAGCATAGGTTATGCTATGTATCCAAAGATTTAACCAAAAGCCAGTACTACATCCTATTTCAAATACTAAAAGCTAAAATCTTCAACCTGCCCTCCTTGAAAAACATTTCTGTGTTCTGTTCAATATTTTTATTTTAATAAAACATTTAGCAAAATAATTTACCTTTATATTTACTTTTCTACTTATGCCCTATATTTTCTCTAAAATGTATTTCCTTTAAAAAAGTACTAGAGATAAAATTAAAATTTTTGTTGTCTTTTTATGTTATTATAGAGAAAATCTCCAAATATTTTCAAAACAATTACACTGTTATGCTAAATACCAATAAAGTACTTTTATACATAAAGGCAGGATGAGAAACACCTCTTAGGTTAATTAATTTCCAAATATATGTAGAGAGAAATGTTATATGGTTATACATAGTGACTTGTAGCTCTGAATAGTATTCTACAGAATAAAAAACAGCGTTTATTATTATAATCATTAATCATCTTTAAAATGATATCGTGATCTACTTTTACCTCCATTTTTCATGTTTCCTATTCTTAAAATGCTGTGTTGCCTTGGGTTATTATAGTATTAACTAACTGATCTGATAAGGCATAGATATCCAGAATAAGACTGACATGTCTTTTCCAAATTACCCTTTTAATATTTATTATTTTAGCAGGTTTTTTATATGTGAGCAATTATTTGTATATCATCATGTTACACAAGGAAGCAAATCTACACATATTTTACATTATACTTATTATTAAACGGTGCAATAAATATCTACAGGACACATATTTTAGTTATTGATGCCAGTTGACACTAACACATTGAACTAGAGGCAGTAAATACAAGTAACACATGCTGGTAAGCAGCTGCTGAGAGTACCAGCAGACAAGGAAGGGAGGCATTATGGGATGGGGACAAATTTCCCCAGTATACTAATGCTGTGACTAGACAGTGCAAAGTGCTAGAATAATTCATCTCCTTGCACTCACCTCTTGTCCTGGGATGATTGTCATTTCTTTATTGTACACAGATATTTAAATCATAGAAATGATCACTGCTGTTATACAATAGATATGTGTCTATATTTTTCTGTACAATTTTGCTGTTTTTCAAATTCCCTTTTGTGCCATTGACATTTGACTTAGGATTTGTGTCTTATGATCAAAAGCATCCTAATCTGGACAAGTGGCACACACTTGCCTTCCCAGCTGTCTGGGAGTTTGAGGCAAAAAGATTACAACTTCAAACCCAGACTGGACATTTTAACAGCTTAGCAAGACATTATGTCAAAAATAAAAAAGGAGATGGGAGGGTCCTGGGGATATAGCTTAGTGTGAAGAACTTGATTTTCAATATATTCTTGGCTAATTTGTGTTGACTGAACTTTTATTACAAGAATGTAATCCCTCAAGGACCCGACTAAATATGAAAATTTTAATAGGCCCATTTTTGGAATAAACTAAACAGGATTCCTTCCCTCCTTCCAGTTTCATACGATTTTCAAAGGCCTCTATTAGTTTCTCACCTACTGTGTGAGATCTGCAAGAACCCTAGACAACAGCTAAAATGCTGCATAGCATATGTGCTAAACAGAAACACCGTACACTGCCTTTGATATTGAAATGATGAAATCAAATCCTTACCAAAATATTAACAGGTGGGTCAGTTGGGAAACTGCACAACTTTTCAAGTCTTAGTTCTCTGCTTCCAATTTTACAGAAACAAAAATGCACACAAACATCTGTGAAAGCCACTAATACTGTACAGTACTTAACATAAGGAAATGAAGTCGTATTGCTTTTTCCAAGTTTTCTCCTATTGAATTAATAAAGTGTTAACATTTTCCATGAATATTATCACCTTAATCCATTTCCAATAACTGAGGTGACTAGAAATCCTTTTCTTGATAATTGTAACTTTAAAAAACAAAAAGAAAAACTACCTTCTGTTATTAATATTTAAGAATACTACCTTTGCCAAGGGAAGGTTGCAAACTTTCTAGTAAAAAAATAGTATTAACTTAAATGACACTCTTATTTTGGTGACAATCACAACTTAATTTCACAAAAGTCGGGTACAGGATATTTCCTTCTCTCTTGAGGCACTGCATGATTTCAATATGGAATTCTGGGGCCCATTACCATTTAGTGTCAGACTAACATTTGCATGAATTTGCAGTTGTTTTCTCAATGTGAGCCTGAGTATTTCTATCAGTAAAAGTGGAATAATATCTACTCTTAGAATCTGGTGAGAGTGAAAATGAGATAAATGCATGTAAGCTAGCCCCTCAAAACTGCCCTAAAAAGATTAGTCTTGTCTTCGGTCAACTGTTTTAGAAAAGTTATCAGGGACAGCTATTACGAAACCAGACTATCTGGATCAACTATATATGTTCATTCACATTAAGAAATTAGCAAAGAACAAAGTGATAACAAGGAACACATTAGAAAAAAAATGAACTCTAAAATAAAAGGACTCATTAGTAACCACAGTTACAGCTGGAAGCCCTAAGCAGAGGCTCCTAAGCTTTTCACATCAATATCAATTAATCATTGACACATTCCTACCATTCAAGCCGTTTCCAGCTGCCAGTTCCAATAATCAAGCCAAATTCTGACCAACGAAATTGCACAGCATGTGAGATGCTTGCTTTATGTTTTTGTTGAAAATATCCTGTATTTGTGCATGCACACATACATATACAAACATGAATTATTATTACTGTGTCAAGTTAAGCTACATGTAGAGTTATTGGTGGTAACACCAAATAAATGCACAGGTTTATTTTTCAGTTGCTAGTCTCTGAATTTAGTTGCATTCAAACTGTTTTCCTTTCATAATCCTAAAAAAAATGTGTGTGTATGTGTGTTTTATTCCCTTTACTGTCAGAGGATAGGAGACATTTTTGTGAAAATTTAAAAACTATTGAATAATTACAACCTCTCTCATTAAAAACTAAAACAAGTTGCCCTTCACTAATTCATCTTATTAGTTTTTTGGATTTAACTCCTATCCCTGAAGAAATATTTCCTTAAGTCTTTTATTCCTTTCCTCTTCATATAAAACTTCTCAGACTTACATGATAACTTATTGATTACTAGTCAGTTTTGTAAGGTATGATGTTTCTTACAGGATTTTAATAAAGAAGGTAATTCCATTGAACAGTAAAACTAAGAATTAAGATGAAAATCCATCCCTAGTACTTAGTAATTATTCTATTAAAACCTCAATGATAATGCCCAGCCTTTAGAAGATGTTGATAAGATTGAGACATCATTTGTAAAGATTTAGCACAATGATGGCCCATACCCAATTAATATTATTCCTTGCAACATTCCCTCAGAAAAGGTTTTAAATTCCTTGGAGATACCAAATACCACATTTCTCTCATCCATGTTCACAGAAACCGAGGTTAGTTTTCAGCACATTCAGAGATCACCTGCCTCAGCATGCTGGTGAAGAAAATGACTTGTGAGCTCCAATTGTGTAATGATCTCTAGAAAGAGACTCAAAATCTGCTTTGTGACAAGTTCCCATACACTCTCTATGCAGTTGGTGCTTGATAGCAATTAATCTAGCCCTGCCAACAGTTGACTATTAACATAGTTCACTTCAAATTCTATGTAAAAGAGAAGATGAAAAATAAATTGTAATAAAACTTCTCCAAATTAACAAGAGGATTGATTTTAGGGAGAAAAAACATTGTGTCTAGAAATCATGCATGATGAATGATGCAGAGGTAAAATATGACACCTGGAAAATTTTAGAATGTAATGAAAAATTTACAAAATGTTATGAATAAAATTGCATATTGACTAGAGAGTTATTGGCTACTTCACAACCCCAGCATTTCAGTACTGTCTGGTATACAGTGAGGTACATTTTCCTTTTCATCCCCTTAACAATATAAGACTGAACCATCAAGTAATATTTAATTTCCAATTTCAGTGTGTTAAAATACTTCTTCTTCAACGGTCCATTTGAAAATATAGTGAGTTACCAATGTATTGAAAACAATAATTTCTATTCTCTTTATCCGAAGTTCCCAGTTTGCATCCTCTCTATCGTAAGATTCAGACATTTCCATAAATGATTCTATGGAAAATCAACCTCCAAGTTCCCAAACGGAGAGACTCTTCATATAAGTTAATAAGTAGAGGGCCATCACAACCTTCCATGATAACCCACGCTGTGTATCCTGGGCACCATGTGTACATTTGTCTTTGCTCTAACTTTTTGCTCTAACTTTTTTCTCTTTTCTTGGCCCAAACTCACTCTGAGGAGCCAGTTTCTCCCCTACTCTTCACTTTTATTTTCTTGAACAAACTTTACCACTGCTTTTAAAAAGTATATTTTAAAAGTTTGGGTTGAATGACTCAATGAAAATCCTCTAAAACTTTTGTACCTTATTGTATTTCTTATGCCTTCCTACAAGTTTGATAATTTGTTTTGCTACTTTCTCTCCTCTAAATCAATTATTTACTATTTTTTGTAATATTTATCAAGAGCCAGCTGTGTCACAGGGAATTGGCATTAAGTAGATTTTTCCTTCCCAAACCATCCAGAAGGAAAAGTAATCATTCTGTTTAGACCCTAGGACACATTAGAATGTCATATTTTCTCAACAACAAATTATAAATTTGATTCTCTGAAAGCTGTGCTTATTATACGAGCTGTTATTTGATGAATTCCTGACTCAAATATCTAAGTCAGAATAGGCTTCATGCATTAGTAACAATTCCTTTCATTTACAACCATGCTACAAAATGCAGATTTCTCTTTCTCTGAAAGGAAACAAATGCAAATAAATGCTTTGGGAGGCAAGCAAAATGACTATTCCCATCTCACAGTACATACAAGAATTGAAATGTTAATTAGGGATTAATCCAAGGTCTGATAATGAATGAGCTGTGGACTAACAAAGCCAATCTAGGCCCAGAGTATCAACATGTGTTGTTGTTCTTTAACAACATTGTGTGTCTCAGTCCTGCAAAGTCAAGTGTAGCCTACACATTGGTGCAGTGTTAGCAAACTTAAGTCTCCAGCTCCTACCTCCCAGTCAGCTCAGTCCACACATAATCACAGGTTACCTGTGTTTGCAGGATTTGGTGAACACAATGCAGATTACTGATGATAATATTTCAACCTACCTACAGATGTGTCCACCTCTGAAGACAGGCATCTATTGTTAAGTAACAATATTATTAAGTAATACAAGTTGTCTTACTTAATTACTAAACTTGGCCTTGTGTTATTTTATTCAATGACCTGGTAAGCTAAAATATTGCCTGCTGTGTGATAGGAAGTACAAAAATGTGTCAAACAAATTTTTATTTATGATATGGTTAAAATTACATATATGACACTGCTAATGCTAGAAAAATAAATGTTTGCTTGTCTGTTAATTTTTTAAGTATATACAGTTACAATCACTCATTAAACTTGAAGAAAAGAATGATTATATTTTGCTACTAGATTTTTATAAGGCATATCTTCCCAGAGAAAAGTATCCCAAGCTTCACAACTAGACCTTATTTATATTAACACTTATTGTCTGTTTTTATATTTGTGAACCATTTCCAGGCACAAAGCACATGATAAAGAAAAATGATCAAAATTTCTGATGAGCACGCTGAGAAATCACTAAACATAGCAACCACATCCACTGATTCAGACACAAAGGTAGATGAGTCTTAAAAAAACAAGGTCAAATATCCCACTATTTGCATGTTTATGTTGCCCTCTTTTTAAATGTTATAGTAGAATATATTTTGAAAAAAAGTTTTTCAGTGACTTCAGACTTGCTGGTGCACACCATGCAAGAGCTGGAGGTGCTAGGGAAACAAATCTTCCTGTGCATAGATCAGTCACAATATTTCCTCCACAAACTCCAAGGTCAAGGAGGAAAACAGCCCTGTTGGTCACATTGCAATGTTTTATGTATAGACACGCCTGTGGTGTGCTTCCCATCTTTTCATGACAAGAAGCACTTCATGGCTTCTCTTTAGAATATCTGAATTGCCTATATCTATACTCTCAAGTTTTGGGACTGTATTAGTCAACTTGGTGTTTACAATAACAAAATCTGGAGCTAAATCAACTTAAAGAGAAAAAGTTAGTTTTACCTCACAGTGTTAGGGTTTTACCCACAGTCACTCAGCCCACAACTCTGGGGTGTAGGGAGGCAGCACAGCACTGTGTGGCACACATGTCAGAGAAAATGTACTCACCTCATATGGTCAGGAAGCAAAGACAGGAGGAGGTCAGGTCCTCAGCACTGTCAAGAGGACACTCCCCATGCCCAGAGGACCTCCAGCAGGCTTTGCCTCTTGAGCCCTACTACCTCCAAAGTCTCTCATACATGGACCTTTGGGAGGACATCTCAGATCCAAACTATAGCTTGGACCAATAAATTAATTAAAATTAGGTTATGAGGACAAAAGTACTCAATACTCAAAAATCTGCAGTGCCTGGTACACAAGAATGTCAGAAAGCAGCTCAGGAAAATTCCTGCAGGAGAAGACTGGGGGCGCAGTATCAGTGCAAGCAAGCTGTGTCCATTGATGGCAGCACACTTGAGGCTTTCAGAAAGAGAACACAGCACTGCTATAGCTATTAATACTATTACAGTAGAATGCAAAGCAGTGAGGGTTGAAGAGTAAATAGCAATGCGCCCAGCAGAACTGAATTTGCCCCAGAGAAGTTAGTTAGAAAACATGAAACTGAGGACACAGGCTCTAGTGCCAGGCTCCTCTCCTTCTTCTACTCTAAGGTTGATATTTTTCTGTGCACCTGTGAATTTCCACTTGGCAACATGAATGGCTTGTTAAAATGTCAGGTATAAACAGGAGTCTATGTCATCTTAACAATTTGTGTTTTGCATGACTCAAATGTTTACTGTGATTTTATGTAAAAAGTAAAGCAAGAAGTAGATCTGTGCAAATGAAATACTGCAAGGCATATTGGGAAAATAAATAACTTAGGACACATAACAGTCTTAAACTAATGGCCCAAAGATATCATCAGGAACCCAAAGTTTCATTAAAATCAAGATCTCCAACCTAGCTTTACCAACAGCAACATTCTTTCATTATTTTACTTTTGGAGCCATGTGCAAGAATTAGGGTTCAAATGTTTGGAAACAATTGGCTCCAGGGGCCAAAGGAACCAAATAAATCATATTCCTCCAAGTCATTTTTTTAAACACTATTTCCTCAAATACCTTAATTGGTTATTACTTGAGTTTTTATATTAGACAATATACAGAATAAAATCTTATTGTTGATACAGAAAAGCTATTCAAAAGAAATACAAATTTTGTGATAAAAGAGACAAAGAAGTAAAAAGAATTTGGAATAAACAGATTAAGGATCAAAAACAACTTGGAAATCCATTTTAAAAGAGAAACATCTAAACATATTTATGTATCTGCTAAAAAAGCAAACTATGTACATTAAGTTTTCCTACTTTTAAACAAAAATAAGAAAACCACAAGAGTTTGCTATTGCCTTCATTACAATTTTTCATTATCAAAGAGTAACTGTCAGTGGGATTCTTATGACTGATTTCAATGTATATAGATAAGTTAACCTAATATATGTTATCCTACAAATCATTCACACAGAGTTAATTGAATTTAAGTTTTTTAATACTGTTACCTGGCCAATTCAATTGAAACAATCATTTAGTGGTATATTATACCTGTTATAACTCGTGCCCCGGTATAAAATCCAAGGAAACAAGAGACCGAAAATTTAGGTAGCAAAGGCTTTATTTCCAGGCCTGGTGACCAGTCTCCAGGAGCCAATTTGGAGACTGTCCCAGAGATTGAAGGGAGGACTTTAAAAAGAGGCTGGAGGAAAACGGGGTGGCAGGGGGAGAAACAAAGAAACTTGCAGAGCCATCAAACTTGTTGACCTGAGTCTGGAAACTGTATTGCTGTCCACTTAGCTCTGACAACCTCAGGAGTTCCTGGTGTTTTTCAAATTACTCCCATCCTACAGACTGACATTATCTCAGAGTTGCACATCTGCAGCAATATTTGGAGAAGAAAGTGGGGAAGTTAATTATCCCAGGACAGCTCGTTTTCGCTAGTGGGTGCGAAGGAGTCAAGAGTTACAAGAAGCTGAAACTTAAGTTTTACAAAGATCTGATATCTAACTCATTTGATGCATACAGAACAAAAGGAAAGCACCGATTGGGGTTTGAGCCATAGTATTTCCTGGTAATTTCTTTGAAGCTAAACAGTTCTTAAAATTGGGGTAGGCTCATTTTATGACAGATCATCACCGGGTCGGGAAGAGGTCACCAGAAACCCAAATTCTTTATGGCCTAGATAGATAGGTGAGGGGAGAGGGAGGCAATAAGGCGCCATACAGAACAGAAAACGGTGGTTATGTATCAAGGTCAGGGTAAAGGGTTAAACTCATACACAAATCTCTCTGCACACAAGCAGGTTACTTTAAACAAGTGTAAATTAATGGGCCATTCTAGTTTTCTTTAGCTCTTTAGCGGAGAATAGAGGCGCCTAACAGTGATTAACAACCCTTGTTAGCTTGTTTTAGCACAATTTCTGTAGTTTGTAGAGGGCAACAATGGTTAACATATCAATTAGGTGAGATTCTTGCAATTCTTTACAGAGGAGAGTATTGCTCAACATATCAATTAGGTCACTTAACATATCAGCTAGGGAAAAAGGATAAAAAAACCACATTTAGTAAGCCACGTTGCAGTTTTGCTATAATACACATATAACGAAGCTATTTTCTTAGAGTACAACAATACCTACAATTTCAAGTACTTTATTTTAATGGTAAAGTAAAGTACAAAGCTCAGGAGATGCTTACTTGCCAAGAATAGAAATAAGTCATTTTATGTTCACCACGGGTACATCTTACTAATTTACAAGTTTCACATTCAACCAAGGTCAAACCATACATTTTCATATCCTCTTTGGAACACTTGTTGGAAAGCTTGTTATAAATTTACCTTTATTTTGTGAGCAGGTATTTTGTCATTCCTTTTAGGAAAAGAAAAATGTTTGCTGGAGGTTTTCTTATATACCATGATACATTTGAAACTCTCCTGAAACCTCGCCAAGCATAGCACATTTGACAAGTAAATATTCTGACAATTTGCACAACACAATCTTCATCATTGGACATTAAGTCACCATATGTCATATCTACTTCCACATACTAGGAAGAAAGTAAAGACACTGAGAACAATTTCTAGTACAAAGAAAACAAGAGTAAAGGAAAGACAGAAGGAAAGAAGGAGATGGAGAGAGAAGATTTAGAAAATCTAAAAGAATAGATTAGGAGCTTAAATGCTTCCTTCAATTTGCATGTCCCATTCCTCAGAGTATAACTTTATTTGACTACTAGACCTTTAAAGACATAATTAAGTTAAAGTAAGTTCATTGAATCTGGATGGTAAACTTAGGAAAAGACATTTAGTAAACAGATACATAGAAGAAAGATCACAGGGAGACAAAGCGAATGTGGCCATCTGCTACCCAAGAAGAAAGGTCTCAGAAGAAACAAAACCTACCAAGAACATGATCTAGGGTCCAGAACTACAAAGAAACGAATATCTTTTGCTCAAATCACACCTAGTTTGGGGTACTTTGTTAGGATGACCTTCCAATTGTGCCATGGAAAGAATGTTCTGTATTAATTTAAAATGCACAGGTGTGTTTAAGTATGAAGCAGTTCAAGTGAAGAATGCTTATGTAAATGTATTGGTAGTACATTAGATTAAATTTTAAAAAACAATTAATTGGGTTGTGCTGTTATTTTACTAGAATTTCCATTAGCTAGTTTTCATAAATTAGATTAATATTTTTATTAGAATTTTCCAAGGCAATATTTTCTAAGTAATGAGAATTTTAATGAAAGCATTGATATTGAGTCCTAGACAAAAATTCTATTACTATCTACAAAATCAATGAATTAATCAAACAACACTACTGAAGAAATTTAAATGCAAGGTTTTTTTTAACACAATATCTTAAATATCACCACTAAAATGATGACAGCCTACTTGAGAGAAGCTTTATCAGACTGGAAACCCACATGTTATGTTCTCAGTGCTTGTCTGAATCTCACCTGGAAACATATGAAAAATACAAAATAAAACAAAGCTCATGAAATTAAAGGAAATTTTTTCACAATACAGAATCTAATCTTTGATGAGATTGAATTCTCAGTGTTATCATATTAATATCTACTGCTTTAATCTAAGCATATGTACTAGTTTATGTGATTCAAATGTCTAAAAAAGGAACTTATGTAGTTTGGACCTCAGATTCACTAAGTCCTCAAATCTTCTTCTTGAATTCATCATGATCCTCTCAGTTCTACTCTCCTTCATTAGCCAAATATGCATTCCAGTGTCTTCCTCACTGGTAAAAGCAAACAAACACCCAACTAGCCATTCCAGATATAGGCTTTCTATTCAAATAAAATAGTGTTTTACAACCAGATACTATTCGAAATGTGGTCCATGGAACATCATTAGCATGATCTAGGAACCTGAGGAAAATTCAAATTCTAATTTATCAAGCAGTTAGGACAGGCAATTTGTTAATTTTTCAAATCTCTAAAATTTGTTGGTTGGGTTTATGAATCTGCATGATGATAAACCCCCAATTGATTGTTATGAACACTGAATTTTGAGAGGAGATGGTGCTACAGCAGTCTTTTCAAACCTCATTACATATTAGCAACATCTGAGATCGTAAACTAATACATGGTGACCTGAGTGGTATTTCAGAGACTCTGCAGTCTTACTAACATATGTTGGAGAGAGAAGGGGTAACCAGTGCTGTTACAGGAAGTCTCTGGTTGGCACGGACCTCACAGGTAGATTTCAGATATCATGGGGAAGCTAAATAAGAAAAATTCCACACACCACCACTGAAATTTCATTTGCTTTGGTATATTAGTCGTGAGCAAGTGCATAATGTGAAAATTTTGGTGACCATTCTTCAGCTCCCATTTCTTTACATAAGTAACAGGTGCACTGTTAATAAAACCTATTATAAATGTGGATACTCAAAAGAAGGAGATTTGCTAACAAAGATGAAAAGTCAGTAAAAGAAAGAAAAGTGACAATTCTGGGAATGAAATGGAAATCAAGTCAAAATAGAATTATAAAAGAAATAGCTACCCCACAGAGTGTTGATATGTGCTGTTTGACTTGCTTAGCTTTAGAAAGCAGAGAGATTTAGTGAAAGTAAACTTATCCATGTGAGTCAGGAAAGCAGGCGTAAAGAAATGGATGAAGTTTCAGAGGAAATGACTGCAGCAAAAAAAATTCACATTAAAGGAATGCTATGACACTCCATCACATTGAAAGCAAATGGATGAAATGTTAGAAATTAACGTAAACTTTGACAAAAATGTTACAATACACTAAAACACAGGAAAGTGCTCGTCCACGGTTCTGTTATACAAGAAACAATGCACTAAAATTCAATTAATTTCTCATAATTTTTTGCACAGTATCTTTTTCTTGACATTTGAAATATGTTCAGTTACAATATAATAAGTGAATTTTTGAAATGTTATAAAATTAATGAGAAGGCAAAATAACTTTCTAAAGACTTTGATAAAAAATCAATAAAAGTAAGGTGTAATGTTTCTCATGACTGAACGTTGATTGCTTTGCATTATTTTAGTTTGCACAATCTTTTCTGCAATACTACACAACCATGGAAATACTCAAATGGTCCATCCTCCATATCTTTGACCTTCACATCCATGAATTCAACAGATAAAATATATTTCAAAAAAATTGCATATGTGCATCTTTTTGTCATTATTCCCTAAACAATGTTGCATAATAACTACTTATATAATTTACCCCATATTATGCTTTATAAACATTTTTATATGGTTTAAAGTATATTGGTTATATACATTATAACCTATAAAGTTTATAGGTTATAATGTATATATCATGTCATTTTATATAAGTAACTGGAGCACTGGTAGATTTTGGTGACCATGGGGTCATGGAAGAATCCTTCTTGATACCAATGTCAACCATATTTATAAACCCCAGCTATCTTTAAAGTGCTGACAGAGTTTTGTGTTTTGTTTAGTAATTTTGGTATATGCGGTAAATGTGGAACCACTGATCTGGCAGATGGAGAATTTCTCTTCCTAAGACTTCAAAACAGCACAAAACAAGGCTGTCCCAGCACTCTGGGCATCTTCTTATGTGATCTTACTTTCAACTGACATGCAAGTTGATGCTCATTTGGCCCATTTTACTAAAAAACTGAAGAGGAAGGGTGGCTGCTAAAAATGTCCATATAAACCTCTTTTGGAAAGCTATCACAAAAATTAAAGGAAAAGCTTGGATGCAAGTTTGAAAATTAAAAAGAAAAACCTAACAGTAAATAGTAATGCACTTTTTTGAAGTTCAGTAACTCTAATAAAAGTGTTTATTGATTCACTGGAACTGAAAGGTTTAATGTAGATACAAAAATGTTAATTTCAAACTAATGAAATATTGAAATGTATTAAAACAAACTAAGAGGAAATTTTCAATGTTATTAAGACACTAACATATAAAAAAGAGAAAGTTTGATAGGTTCCACAAATTATTCATAATATATCCACTGAAGAGAGTTTTGACCAGAACTTACAAATAGAATTTCTGTTAAGGACATCCACCCAGAATTTTCAAGGTTGTTTCTTAAGCTACAATCATAAAACTTGCATAAAGTTCAGTGCTATGTTTGAATATTCAAGTAGGCAATTGCTTATGCAAAGTGGAAATTGTTTCTCATGTGCACCTTGAATCTGGTTTGTATCATCACCCCCTCATCGGGCTGCTTAGAAGCAGTACAGCCGTCCCTGACAGATCTGTCATATTCCCACCTCAAGATGCAAATGTCAAGGTCAAGACAAAGCACAGAATGAACAATCGTCAAATTAATAACTGTTTTCTTGGCCAGCAAAGCTCCTTAAAATAATATTCAAGCTGCTCCTCCTGATTTCATCATAGTCACATAAAGTTAGATTTGCTGAGAACACATTTTTTGCTTTGAAATGAAAGCTTTGTTAACTCTTGTTGGTTTCTTGATGATTATCATGCAGAAAGTTTTCTTAAGTAGCTGTCATAGAAACTGAGCGCTTCAGCTTTTATAAACTAACATAAAATATAGCTTTCTTTCAATTTTAAGTTGTAATGCACTCATTTTCTTATTTATTATGAATAGACAAGAAAGCAAGACTTTAGTCTTCCACCTAAAATGGAGTAGTGGGGTGGGAATTTATAATCTCAGTCTGTAACAACTGCAAAATGTGGCAAAATATGCATAAAATGATGGTTTTCCGCTTTGGAGCCCCAGTGGTATAGGTCAGGAAGTGGAAAACAAAGAGTCTATGACTTCCCAGTGATAATGACTCTCTCCTTGACCAAACTTCAGTCAAGCCTCTGAACTCCTTCCTCAACTAGATTCTTACTTTTACAGTTTCATGTTTGCGTTGTATTGCCTGATTGTGACAAGAATCTGAAGCCAGGTTCACCAGAATTTACCTGCCTCAACATCTGATTGGATTCACTATCTTCTGCCATTCCCCAAGTAAGGTCTGATAACCTTGATTTTCCCTTAGCAAGTATTTTATTTGCTTCTGTGATCATAGCATTTGAATCCAGGACACTCTGTTACTAAGCCTAACCCCTAGTTCTTTTAATTTAATTTTGTTTTCTTTTGTTTTGTATCACGGTCTTGCTAAGTTTCCCAGGCTGATACTGAAATTGCAATCTTTCTGAGTCAGCATGCCAAACAACTGGGATTCCAGATGTGCACTACGGTGCCAAGTCAGTAAGACTCTTGTGGTTCAGCTACAATCACACACACCACTGATGTCCCCTCTCAGTAGTTTTCTACTCCTGACTCCTACTCCTTATTTATAAGTCTGCACTTTTTCTTGCTATATTCAGAATTGAGAATATTCTCTCTGCCCTACTACCAAATCCAAAGTGGTAGTTCATGTCCCTATCTCAACAGTACCCTTGAGGATGGTTTGCCTCACCATTCCTGCAAAAGTGTCACAAATAATGTTTTTCTTTTAGTACCAGTTCATTGCCTGGGGAGTCTCCAGGTACCATGAAGTACTGGAATTCAGCTACAGCCCAGGCGTCTCCAGCCACAGCTACACCAAGGACCGGACTTCCAACACATGAGCTCTGGATCACACTCAATCCATGTTTAATCCAAAGCAGCTGGTTATAGACTAATCAGCAGGGGCATGTGACTCACCTTTCCATGCAAGAGAAAGAGCCACTTTGAGTGCTCCTCAAAGTTTATACAGAGCAAAATAAAAAACTCATAGGTCTAGGAACAATATATTAGAGTACAGCAGTAAGTATTTCCTCATCACTGGGGGGAATGAAAAAAGTTTTCAAGACTAATTTTTGGTTTTTTAAAATAGGGTCTCTCCATGTAGTTATGTAGTTCAGTCTAACAGAAGTAACTGTATAGCCCAAATTGGCCTTGAACTCACAGTGACCTGCCTGCCTCACCTCCCAAGTGCTGGGATTAGAGGCATGTGCTACCATGACCTGTTTAAAGAATAAATTTAATCAAACTCTTTCCAAGTAAAGCCAAAAGCAGCTCAGAATAAAACTCAAGAATTTACAGGAAATTTTAAAATACCTAGCAAATAACACTGTGAAATTCATACAAAGACAAATAAAGAGAAAAAACTGTGGATCAATACTCCTCATAAATATGCATCCAGAAAAATGTGTACAAAATCCTAGTAAATGGGTTATCTTAGTTACTTTTCTCATTGTTGAGACAAAATACCCAATGTCCAAAGTTAAGGGAGGAAAGATTTATTTAGCTTACAGTTTATAGAGATTTCAGTCCATAAGTGGCTGGCTCCAAGGTAGGGTTGCATGGCACAGGGTTAACCATTTATGGCGGCAGAAGAAAGCAAAAGCAATGAGAGATACAGAGAGAGAGAGAGACAGAGACAGACAGACAGACAGATAGACAGACAGACAGACAGACAGACAGAGACATAGAGACAGAGACTGATTGAGATAAGGCTCTGTCCTTTATATTGTATCCAGTCTCCTGAGATTAGGCTGGTGCCAATCCAATCAGTGGACTGATCCAGCAATCACCCACTTTTCTCCCTCTGGGCCTAGCATTGCACAAAGAATAAATGACACATTCTAGATTCAGCCACCTCTGAAAAAGTCCCATCTAAATCTGCATGAGGCTCTAGCAGACCATCTAGAAACAGAGCATAACATCAGTCCAACAATGTACAGGAGAGGTACTATATCACCACTGAGTAGTAGATTATCCAAGGAAGGCAAGATTGGCTTCACATTTCAAGAGTCAGTGTTATCTGCACAGTAACAGGCAGGCAAACACCACCAAAGGATCACCTCAGTAAAGGCAGTGGAGATGCTTGAATGTCATCTGTGGTAAATATTGCTGGAAAACTAGAATAGAAGAAAATGTTTTGAATTTTATAAAGGGGATCTTGAAAGCTGTAAACCAAATATCACATTTAATGACAACATGCTGAGTCGCCCGCCCCTCAGCTCAGCTCATGTGGAGAGTGCTTCTCCCAGCGCTTCCATTCAGCATTGTACTGAGTGCAGTTCACATACTAAGAGCCGAAAGTCAGAACAAGTCTGCAGATTGCTCCAAGATCTAGGTTCCACTTAGCAAGTCTCTATAGAAAGTTATTTTCCAGGCCTCCCAAGATGTATCAGCCTCAATGTCAACCTAAGACAAACTAAAAAACAAATTGTTAACATACTAATCCAAAGGAATTGGAACTTTCAAAGGTCAAGAGTCCTCTTATCCCTTGTCAGTATGTCCTCAACGTATCACTAAGTGGGAAGCCAGTATCATTTGAACTGGCCGGTGTTACCAGGTCGTGAGAGTTGGATGAAGCCCTTGCAGATCTATGCCCTTGTCCTTGGACAGTCCAGACTTTACTCTGTAGTTGCCAGCTCCTTTATTCATCCACTCATGAATTCTTACTGAATTTGCACCTTCATGTAGCATATTTTGCTTTCTATTTCAAAACACTAAAACAGCATGGATTAGGCTGTTTTCCATGAACATCAATTGCATTTTAGTAATGCTGTCTGAAGTTTACACCCAACCTCCTTGACAAAAATTCAGCAGCATCTTTCTCATTCTGATTTCATTCAGAAAAATATTTTCCTGTGGCTATGAGTTGTTTTAGCATGAAGTTAGTAATTTTATATCTTCAGATAGCTGGTTTAATAAATCATAAACTTAATTCTAGTTAATTTATGAAATTATGGGATACAGTTTATGAACCTCTGGGTGTTGTATGTTTTAATACAGGAAAATTGTTTAAAATGCCCAAAGATATAAATGAAGAAACTGATCAAATTAGTTTATGTGTTGACTTGTATTCATAAGTATAAACTATAGATACAGACCTGGTATACAAAGTTAAAATGATACATATATCACACACCGGCCTATCTGTAATTGCAGCACTCTGGAAGCTGAGACAGGAGAACTGCCAAAAAGTTCAAGATTGGACTGGGGCTGTATAGTGAGTTCAAGACCAGCTTGAACTACATAGTGAAATCCTGCCTCAAAAAGAAAAAAATAAATAAATAACAAATAAAAAATTTACTTACTAAAATTGACCCTTAAAACTGGCAGCCTCCAATGAATAATGTGCTAGCCAGCCTTCCTATCTTTTAAATTTGTTTATCTTGTATTATGGTTTATGTCTGAATGTTCCTCCAAAGCCTCACACAGTCAGGGAGGACTAGATTTTCAGGGGTGGCTGGATCTAGAGTTTGTGACTGATTCCTGGTCAAATGCTGGCACTAAGGGTGTGAGTGATACACCCACTTAGGGTGGGTGGTCTGCATGAAATACAAGAGATGAAAAAGGCTCTTGTCACTGTCTTGTTGCTTTTTCTGTCTTCTGCCCCATCAACTATTGCCCCCTTGCTATGTGCCTCCTTGCCTTTGAGTCAGCCAATTTTGGACTGACACCTATATAGACTGCGAGCTAAATAAACAACCCCTTTAACTTTGGAGGTTGGGTATTTTGTCTCAGCAATGAGAAAAGTATCTTATGTTAGAGGACAGTGTAAATGTTCATAGCGCCCAATGTGTGGTATCTTCTTGTAGGAGCCCAAGGCAACTAATACAAGTTTGAAATGGTTTCTTGTGACATAGTCTACCACAAACTGTAGTAAAACTCCATTAGTCTTATATGACAGAACAAAAGAACTCAGATGAGGTGAAAAAAATTACACCTGATTACCTGCTTGCTACACAAGAGCAAAGCCACTCAAAATCAGTGATTTCCAGACAGACCTACAGGATAAAGTCTTAATTAATGCAACACGATCCACGGTCATATCAGGAAGCCAGTATCTTTTAAGAACTCACTTTCTCCTCTCCATTTCTGAGGGAAATAATTTTAAAGAATACATTCTCTATTTCCGAGGAAAATTGCAGTTTTACAGGAGTAGAAGTCAGGTAGTATCCAAAAGTAATGTAAATATGAAATATTTGTCTCACAACATTCATGAATCAAAGCTTCAAAGTTTCTCTATAATAGCAGCTAACATATATGGTTGTGTCTCAAGTAGCTAGAATTCATGAATCCACAATCAAAGAGTAGTGGCACTGGGGTCTTTCATCAACCCTTTGTGTGGCCCAGTGTTCTCTTAATTTGCACCTCATGTCTTTATAGCCTTATATTCAACCTGACTCTTCTAGTTCTTGGACTCTGGATCAAGTAGATCACCTGCTGGGTAAAAAGGCAGAAAAAGAAATTACTTGATTCTGGTTGCTTACAGAAGCAGAATGAGGAAACCAGTTTTCCTCTCGGGTCTCCAGAAAGAAAGGCAGCCTTGCTTTTGATCTTAACTCAGTGTGATTCATGCCAGACTCCCGACCCACAAAACCATGAGAATAAATTTATGTTGCTTTAAGTCTCTAAGTTTATGGAAATCCATTACAGCAGCAGCAGAAAACTAACACGCTACCTGATCCACTGGCTGGCTCGTCATTTTTCTCAGCAATTTCCCTTTGCAAGGCTGCAATTATCTTTGGCCTGAAGGTCTCTTCAGCTCATCTTCAGGGTAACTTCTCAAGGGCCATAGCCTGGCATTTCAGACCCCCACTATCTATGTCCTGCCCATTTTTCTGTATTTAATTCCTTTAACTCTTTACTGTAACCTGTCAGCCTAGCAAGTTTAGCTCTGTACTTACCAATGACAACATCAGAATGTAAGTTTATTTTTTTTGATTGCTCAACGTTTTGTATTTTTCAGTCATCATCAATGTGTGTACAAGCCTGGAAATAGGATGTATTAAGTTGAAACTTTTTATAGGAAAAACATGAATGGATATCATCCTCTATTTTACAGTACTGTCTGTGAATAATTCTCTGCCTTATAATCACTATTTATTAAAATGCTGACCAAACTTTAAGATTTAAAACAGACTTAATCTTGCCCATGAAATCTTGCACACAAAATTGATTTCCATCTAATATTTAATAAGATTATTTCTTGAATTGTCATGTGGCATTATTCACAAACTACTTGGATCTGCTTCTCTTTGTTATACCAATTATCACATATTAACTGTACAAATGAAGTTTTCATTGTGATAGTTTCATACGTGTGTACCATGCACTTTGCCTCCCTGTGATCCTCTATTTACTGCCCTATGTCTTCCAGTTGAACCTCTACTCTGTCCCTAATAGCTTCTCTTCTATTTTCACGTCATTCCCACACCATACAGTCCATAATTTTAAAAAAGTAACAGTACTTGATCTTCTGATTCTGGATTTTCATTTAACATGATTATCACTATTCATTTTTTCTTCAAATGACATGATTTCATTCTTCTTTATCCATTCATCCACTGATGAACATCTAGACTGATCCCACAACTTGGCTACTATTTATCTGTCATTAGTTATATTCTCTGACATAAATATGTGAAAAATAACACATGAATTTTGCTATTAAGAATTCATTCTTACAGTTTTTAACTACATGAAGAGTGAATGAGCTAGGCTCTTAGGTTTTTGGGGAAGGTATCTCATGCATTTACATTTTATTTTAGTAGATGATTTACCAGTCCATGAAGTTTACATTCTTCTTAGGGAGTGGATACTTGTACATAACACAGTTTGATTCCATTTTTAAATCCACCTCCCTCCTTCCATCTCTAAATCCTTTTTCCTGGTTTTCATTATGATTATCACTAATATTAGTCATGGTTCATGTTCATGACATATAATGTTTACACTATTTGTATATGATAAATATATATGACATCTGAAATTCTTTTATTTCCCTCTCTCCCAACTCATTGCCTTCTGTCTCTGGTACCTCTTCCCATTTAAGAAAAATCTATCACCCTGTTTCATTGTATGAATCATTGATTTTTATTTTTATTTGTGCTTTGCCTTACTCAGGTGAGAGATACCATGTGCCATTTGACTTGCATATTTTATTTATTTCATTTAGCATCACATTTTCCAGGTGTATCCATTTTTCTACAAATGTCTTAAATTTATCCTTCTTTATAGCTGAATAGTATTTTATTATATTTACATGCCACATTTTCTTTATCTGTTCATCTATTGGTGGATGTATAGGTTGCTTCAAGGATTTAGCTTTAAGAATTATGTGACTATAAACACTGGTGAGTATGTTTCACTCTAATGCAATGCCTTTAATTCTTTTGGAAAGGTATCTAGAAAGGAAGTAGCTAGTTCTTTGGGAAATCTTTATACTGATTTCCATAATGGCTATACTACTTTACAGTCCCACCAACAATGTGAAAAGCTCCTTTTCATTGCTTCTATGCCAGCATTTGTCATTATTTGACTTCTTGATGATGGGCATTCTCTCTGATATAAGATGAAATTTTAGTATTGTTTTAATTTCACTTTTTAAATGGCTAGAGGTGTTGAATGTTTTGTGTTTGTTGTCCACTTTTACTTCTTCTCCTGAAAAATATTCAATTCCCTTGATGGTTTCTTGATTGGGTCTTTTATTTTGGTTGACCTTATTTTTTGAATACTCCAGATATTAGTGCTCTGGGTAAAGAATAAGTGGGATTCTTTGCCATTTTGTAGGTTGTCTCTTCAGTGTACTGACTGTTTCCTTTGTTATGCAGAAACTATTCAATTCAGTGCAATCCCATCTGTTGATTCCTGTTATTATTTCCTGTGTAACTGGAGTTCTTTTCAGAAAGTCCTTGCCTATTCCTATGACTATTCCTATGTTTTATCTATTTGTCCCTCCAGTAAATTCATTGTTTCTGTTTTAATGTTTAGGTTTTTGGTCCATTTTGATTTTAGTTTAGTACACGGTAAGAATTTTGGGTCCAGTTCAATTTTCTGCATATAGAAACCTTATTTTTCCAGGATCATTTGCTGAATCGGCTTTTCTCAAATGTGCATTCTTCACTCTGCTGTGGTTTGTGTCATAGATAGAGCTTTCTGGAGGTGGCCAGATCTAGAGCACATGATGCATGGATTGATTTGTGGCACAATTCAAAAACATATGGGAGTCCCACCGTGGATATGAGTGCTACCTGCCCTCAGAGACAGAAAGGTATAGAATACAAGGAACACAAAAAAAGGCTGCTGCTGTTGCTGCCTGTCACTTGCTGCTGCTTCCTTGTTATTTCACTGCTTTGATGCCTTCTGCTTGTCATGACCTGTTTCTCCAACGTGGTCTCCCTCTGCCATACCACCCTGCCTTGGGGTCAGTCTGGTACCTTCTCAACTCTCTACACACTGTGAGCTGAATTAACTTTTCCTCCTTTAACTTTGGGTGTCAGGTATTTTGTCTCTGCAGCAAGAAAAGTAATAAAGACGGATTCCTTTGTTAAAGGTCAGATAGATGACTTGTCTTGCATGTTTCTGAATTCTCTCATCTGATCTTTCAATATGTGTGTCTGTTTTGTGCCAATACCTCACCATTTTTATCACGGTTGCTGGGTATAAGGTCAGATATTGTGATGACTCCTGGTTTATTCCTGTTATTGGATTGCTTTTGCTATTCTGAGTTTCTTTCTAGCTCCATATGAACCCTAAGAATGTTTTCTCCAGTTCTATGAGGAATGTTTTGGTATTTCTTTAGGGATTGTTTGAGTCTTTACAGCAGTTTTGAGATATGGCCAGTTTGACAATATTGGTTCCGCCTATTCAGGAACAAGGGACATCTTTTTATTTTCTGATACTCTCTTAAATCTCTTCTTACATATTACTATAGTTTTTTGTTTTTTTGTATTTTTCATTTTTATCGGTACGGGGATCAAATTCATGACCGCCTGCTTGCAAGGCAGGTGCTTATGCCGCTGAGCTAAATCCCCAGCCCCATTACTATAGTTTTTATTGTAGAGGTCTTTAAGTTCATTAGTTTAATTCCTATTTATTTTTTCTTGATGCTATCACAAAAGGTATTGTTTTCCTAATTTATTTCTCATTGAGTGCATTATTAATATAAACAGATCCTATTGATTTTTGAGTGTTGATTTTGTATCCTGTCACATTGTTCAGTTATTAATTTCAGAATTTTAGACGAAAAATTCTTTGGATCTTCCACATAGAACATCATGTCATCAGCAAATAGTAATTTGAATTTTTCTCATTAAAAAATCCATGTTATTTCCTTCTCTTGTGTCATTGCTTTGGCTAATATTTTAAATACTATGTTTGACAGAAGTGACATCCTTGTCTTGATTGGGTCTGTTATTTTGGTTTGTCATACGTGGCTTTTATCAAGTTTAAGTAAGGCCTTTTCTGAATTTACCTTCTTCAGGGTTTTATTATAAAGAGGTGCTTGATTTTGTCAAAAATTTTTCTAAATATTTTGATGTGATTGTTTGGTTCTGGTCCTTACTTCTTTAAAGGGATAATTACATTTACTGATTTGCATATGTTGAACCATCCTTGCAACTTTGGGATGAAAACTACGTAGTCATGATGTATTTTTTTATAATTTTTTAAATTTTATTTTAAAGAGATTAAGACAAAAGAGGACATAACAAAGCAGATCAGAACAGAACAATTTAAACAACACAGTATTTCACCACAAGACAACCCGATATAACAGTAGCTACCATAATGTCTCTTTCCTTGAAATAGCTGAGCATACCTTCATATACAATAGCATCAAACATAACAAAATAGTATAAAACCATTCAAGAGAATGAAAGTTTTACAGGGAATTCAGAACCAAATAACAGAAAATGAATGACAGTTACTATATTATCTCATTGTCCATAAAAAAATTGTTTATACTATCACACATAATAAAACCCAATAAGGCACAACATGATAGAACCAATGGAAACAGAAGAACAAAAGCATGGTAGGACTTCAAAGCAAGATGTTATTAAATCAGCACTGGCTATTAAAATGTCTTGTTTTCTTCAAAATAGCTGTTCATAACATCACACATAATAAAATCAAACAAACCAGGATAAAACTATTCCAAATAATGAATGAAAATACTAAAAGGCTTCAAAGCAGTGTGTCATGACGTATTTGATAATGTGTTTCATTCTATTTCCAATAACTTGTTGAGGATTTTTGCATTTATGTTCATTAATACTGGCCTGTAATATTCTTTTTTAGCTGGTTCTTTGTGTCATGTTTTGGGATAAGTGTGATCCTCGCTTCTAGAAATGAGTTTGGAATCTCTCCTCCCCAGTCAAATTTATTCATGATTTTGATATAAACATCCTTAATGTTTTTGCACAGGTCAGCAGTGAATTCATTAAGCCTTGGGCTTTCATTACTTGGTAGGTTTTTTTTTTTTATTACTACCTCAATTTCATTATTTGTTACTGAATTGTTCAATATTTTTGTATCTTCTTGTTCAGTTTTGGTAATTTGTGTGAGTTTAGGAATCCATTCATTTCTTCAAGTTGGAATAAAATTTTTCATAGTAGTGCTAACTATTCTCTGGATTTTGAAAGAGTTTATTGTGATTTTACTTGTTGCATTTTGCTAAGTTTGGCTGAAGGTTTATCTATTTTTTATTCTTTCAAAGAAACAGCTCTTTGATTTATCAATTCTTTAGATAGTCATTAGTTCTTTGTATGTTTTAAAATCTTAATTTCATTCATTTCTGCTGTGACTTTATGATTTATTTTCCTAATTTCAGCCTGAGCTGGGGTTGTTGTTGCTTATTAAGTATCTTGAGGTTCTTCATTAGGTTATTTATTTAACCTTGCTCTGTTTTCCCAATGTGCGCCTTGATTGCAATGGGTTCCCCGCTGAGGACTGCTTTCATTGTGCCGCATAGGCTCTGGTACACTGTGCTGGCATTGCTTCCTTCCAGAAATATTTAATTTCTTCCTAGATTTCTTCTGGCATCCATTGTGTATTCAGAAGTGTGCTTTTAGGTTTCCACATGTTTCTAAATTTTGCCATATTTTCCATCTTCTGTGGTCGAGTCCTAGTTTCATTGCACAATGATCTGATAAGAAAATGAGGTGATGTTTTATTATTTTATAGTTTTAAGAAAGTTTTGTGGGCTAGTATGTGATCTTCTTTGAAAAGCGTTCTGTGTGCTACAGAGAACAATGCATACTCTGTTGTAATAGGATAGAACATTCTGTAGGTATCTATTGCTATGGTTTATATTTAAATGTCCTCCCAAAGCCTCATGCAGTCATGGAGGTGGCTGAGTAGCATTTGTGATTCGTTCGTTGTCTAGCTCTAGGACTGGCAATGTGAGTGTTGTACCCACCCAGGGGCAGGTAACCAGCATAAAGTATAAGGGAAAGAAGGAGGTGTGCTCCTCCCTTTGCCCTTCTCCTTCTTACTGCTTTCCACCACCAAGAACGGTTACCCCTCAGCTGCACCACTCTGTCTTGAAACCAGCTGACCATGGACTGAAATCTCCAAAACCTGAAAGCTTCCTTCATTTTGGGCATCAAGTATTTTGTCTCAGCAGTGAGAAAAAAGTAACTAAGACATCTATTAAATCCATATGTTCAGGGTGTGATTCTGCTTCCATATTTCTGTACTAATTTTTTTGTTTAGTTGATCTATCTCTTTGCAAAAGTTGTGTATTCAGTTGCAAAAATGATCAATAGGAACACATGGTTTCTGATATTGAAGACAAAATAACAAAATAAGTCAAATTACTCCCTAAAAACCCCCAAAAATAATAGAGCAAGCATAATTCATCCAACAATTCCTAGATAACACTAAGGAGACCAACCTAAGATTGACTAGAACTAGAGAGAAACTAAAAGATAAAGCACATATGAAATAATTAATTTGATCACAGAAATCATAATAGAAAACATTCAAAATATGCGAAAAGAGTTCAACATATAAATAAGAATGGCTTACAGAACACCACTCTTGATGAAAAAGAAGCTTACAGAGACACGTTATAATTAAAATATTAGGTGCCAAATAACAAACAGCAAAAATGATAATAGTAATAATTGTAAAAACCGTAAGAGAAAAGCAAAAATCATTTGAATTACAGAGCACACCTCTTAACTTTAAAACTCAGAATTTGAAGTACAGTATTCCAAACCCTAAAAAGCATACAACTTTCAATATAGATTAATATATCCTGCAAAACTTTCCTTCAGAATAAATGGAGAAATAAAACGTGCCATGAAAAAAGATAACTCAAGAGATTCATAAATACCAAACCAGCACTCTAGAAAATACTCAAGAATATCAGAGACCGATATGCGTGGGTTTGTCAAACCAACAAAGTGAAAATTCTAGATAAAATGAATACATGGACCAAGGTAAATAGAGGAAATAAAAGCAAAGGAATTCCCAACAGAGTGTGCAATGCTGGGAATTAATGAATATTTCTCAATATAATGGCCTAAGTTCCCAAATAAAAGATATGGATTAGCAGATGGGACCAAAAAATATCCATAGGATTAAAACAAAGGGTAGAAAATAATGTCTTAGGCACCAGGACCCAGAAAACAAGCAGGGTTAGAAACTTCCCTCTCAGGTAATGTGATCTTGATTTGTAACCAGATTTGAATTCTAACCCTCTACTTCTACTAGATGTGAGAAATTGACACTTAAAATTTCTGGCTTCATGTTGCATATATGTACATGTGTGTTCATATGTATGTGCATGAATGCATGTGTATATGTTAAATGAGTGCATTTTAAGCCACTAGCTTTCTTTAAACTAAATCATATATAGACACACCAAATGTAAATTATTTAAGGATTTGTTGAAGAGAAGTAGGGAAGGACCCAGTGCCCCGGCACCACAAGCCCTCTGCTTTTGCTTTTACCAGTATCTCTTACTAGGTTAGCAGGTTTTCGCCTGCTCTTAGAGCTTTCAGTCTGATTTGAACATCACGGATTATGTAATCAAGATTTTTCCTTCTAAATTATAATTCTTAAAATACATAAGATACCATTATTTTGGAAGGTTTATTTTATAAACCACTTCATTTCACAAATAGACCACACAGCTCTTGAAACACTGTTTCAAAAGTAACCCTTCTACATTTTTAATCTTTTTCTTTTTCCATAAATATTAGTAGTGTCTTTTTCATTTTTGTCACATTACCAAAAACCTCTAAAGAAATGACTGTAGAATTAAAAATAACCAGAGAAATATACACAGTAGAAGATGCAGAAAGGTGTTTACCATAAGGAGTCTGGCTAAGCAACTGCACAACCATACAATAGGTAGTCAGAAATGAAAGATCAAAAAGATCACAGAGTGGAACTCCTCTGGTACATACCAGAAGGTGGCTTCATAGTTAGTCTCAACAGGCAGCAAAGCTCTCTCTCTCTCTCTCTCTCTCTCTCTCTCTTAAATCTGACCCACACAGATGATACAAGATAGTCTGTCATGCATCTCTCTTACTTAAGTCAACTGATTGAGCTTTTAGCTACACATGCATATTACTGCCACATAAAGCCTTAGAATTCTTTTTGATTGAATACCTTGGAGGTATGAGCTTGTCAAGCTAACACATCAAAAGAATCATCACCATAAATGTAACAGCTTTGAAATGAGTGAAATCTAAAGCCAAAAAAGTAGCTAATTTGCATTCTAAAGTAATATTAAAATTGCTTTGAAATATTCTACAGATTCACAACCTTTGAACAATCTAGACAACATTGTGAGGGATACTATTAACATAAAGCTATTTGTCAAAAGTCTAAAAAACAATTGGAAAAGAAATTTGTAGGTCAGTGGGATTCAAGTTAGTGTTTTTGTAGAGAGCGGAAGCTGTTAGAGGTTTTCTCAGACTAGTCAGTAGGTGGCAAGCACTTTTTGGAGTACAGGGAAAAAAAGCAATTTCCTTTATAAGTTATTTAATAAAGACTATATGTAAAGAAAATTTGTAAGTGTATAAAGACTAAGAACATTCTACAAATGGTAGAGATTTGTTAAGATATGCCAAACCTGAAAAGATCTGAGACACAGTGTATATTCTATATTTCTCATTTATAGGATAAAGGGATAAGTAATATCCTCAATTCTTTAGTATAAATTACAGGGAGCATTTGGTTACATAGCTTCCCAAAAGAAAAGTCCGATACTTACATATGTACTTCATACTCATAATGCATTAACAACAAAAGAAAAGGTGAGGCCTGGCTATCAAATATACTGAGACCTGACTGTAAATATTTGAACTCTTCAAATATAAAGCAAAGTTAATTTGTAATTGTACAAAGTGAAAGCAATGCACAGCCCCACATAATTCTTAAAAGAACCTACAGCCTCGGGAAAAACAGCAGTGTGAAGATGAATAAGCAAACTTTCCAGGATTTTAATGAACTGAAAGACACAGCAAAAAGAGTCAAAATTTATCTGCAAGAACTAATTATAGAAAATATGAATCTTCTTGACTTAAACTTTAAAAAGTAAGGTTGGTGAAATGAGACAATGGATAGGCTCTCCAATTTACCCACACCTCCAGAAACTTAACTAGAGAAAGACAAAATTACCTGGCAATGTTCTATAGTATCTCTAAAACAAGGTGTTACAGACCTCCAAAGCAGCATGACTACTGTGGTGCAAAATGGTCAATTTGGATGTCTAATCCCTAAATCTATTTCCTACTTTAAATAAATCTTAGGTGGGTAGCATCTATTTGTGTTCACCCTTAGTAGAATATAGAAACTAAGTTGGTCATTTTATCCATCCCCTGATAGCTGCGTTATGGACATGTGCAGTAAATGTAGCCAAAATGTTCCTGTATGTAGCTATGAGCACTCACTGTGGTGTTTGTTATAGGGACATTTAGATACTTTATAGACAATGAGAAAGGAGGGATACATTGCTACATGGTAATGAACTTTCAGAAGGTTGGGCAAAAATATGCAAAGTAACAAAGTCTGTACCAGCCTTGTACTACTTGTCCAGTTATGTGAATGGTCAAGGCAATAGCCAGAGTATGGTTGGCACGCAGTAACATGCGGAGTAAGCTGGTGGTGAGACAGCGTCTCAGTGCCCTGATGCCTGCCTGCTTCTGGCACCACACTCATTCCGTGGATTGCTGAGTTAATCAATACCTTTGCAACAAATTCATTCTCTCCAGGTACTCAGCCACATTCTGCATTCACAGTCAAGATTCTCCCTTTACTGTGATAATAAAATTTAGTTGCCCAACACAGAAGTCAAAATTAAGAACTAAGTTTCCGGAAGCAAGGCTATAATTCAACAATTTTTCTAACTACAAATCAATTCAGTTTTCAAGTTAAATCCAAATCAAATTGAAATATATTATGTAACTTAATTTCAATACATACAGACTCTGTACTAATATATATATAAAGTAATTTCTATGTATGCTGCCATCTGATTTTGCATATGCATTTAATTTAGAAATACCGGAAAGTGTATGAATCTTGTATTAGTGATTACTTTTGAATCTGGGGCTTCAATTTTTGAAAGTTTACATATTGCTCAAATATTATATAATACATTTATAATTTTCATATATAATAAAATTATTATAGTAAGAAGTTAAAAGTTGGAGTTCTATTTCATACAGTGAATAATATTACAAGCTCTGTTTTCCTCTAAAAGGGTCAATGGTAACTAAAAACCCAAATGTGTACTAATGTATTGAAATGAAGAAAGCACTGAACTAACTACAGAATTTACCTAACATATTCTTAAAACATTGTTATCTTTATTGACTATTTCATTACCTAGAAAATAAAATAATCTGGCTAAGCAATCTCAGTCCTTATGTTTATGAAGTTTCACCATTAAAGATTAGAATTAGTTTATAGTCTTAAAACTTTACACAAATTCATATCTTCTATGTACAACTTCTGTACCTATCTGATAAAAATACTTTTAAATCAAATGTTTGTGATCTTTTTGCTCTTTTGTACAAGAAGCATTAGGTATAATTAATATTTTTCTGTGAATCAGCTTCCATACTTGAAAGATATAAAAAAATTTTTACCTAAACTTGGAAAAAAAGAGCAAGACTCTTTGGATAATTCCAATTTCAATAAGCACTTACTCAAATCCTTCAAACAAGAAAAGACCCATTTCTACAATTCCTTTGCTGACAGTTTTACAAAAACAGCTCTTAACTTGTAAAAAAAGACATGAAATTTAATATAGCACTTAGTATGCTTGTACAGATTTAAGCAACTTAAATATATTAACTTGTTTAACATTTGTAATATTATCATTATTTTTCTAGAAATAAATTGCCACCTTTATTTTTAATTAATATTATTTAACTGACAAATCATGATTATATACTGACATGTATATAATTAATATATAATAAATATATAATTAATATATTTTAACTGACAAATCATGATTAAAGGGGTGTGACATAATATTTTGATGTATATATACAATGCAGAATGAATTAACAAAATGAATAACATTCATGTTTCACTTAAAATTGCTTTAGGATAAGACATTTGGAATTTCCTCTCTGATATTTCAAAATATATAATTAATTATTATTATTATTGGCAACTTTTTACATAGCAAAATGATTTTATTATTTCTAAAACACCTACTTACTTTTGACTAAGTATTAAAATATTATTTCAAAAAAGTTTACTGACTTGGTAAATGTGGTATAAACTCAATATGGTACCAATTTGACTAATTATTAAGAATTTTGAGTTCCTTAATTAAAAGCATTTATATGTATATATACATATGTGTACAGATATTATACACATAACTGTAATAACTCATTTTCAAGTATGAGTCTTTTATCCTTAAACATCAGTTTCATCAGAAAATGCTGATATTTAAATAATTAAATATTTAATAACTAATTTAAAACTTCACATTTCATTTATTTTGAGCCATTACTGTGTGCACAGATTTATACTGGACAATGTTAACACAATAAAAAGATGCAAACCAAATGTCCTTAGTATCTGGTCAGTGAGCAAGATGTCAGTGTTTCTTTGTTAGAACTCACTCATCAGAGTCTATTGAAATGTCATTTGTCTTCTAGTCTATTATACTCATGTGAAAGAAAATATAAGTCTAACAGCATAAAGTTGAATGATTGCTCCACTCACGTCATTGTGCAGATTCTGAAGTCTAATGTTTGAAAATTGAAGTTCATTTATTTATAGGTTTATTAGTGAAAAATTATATATACATTTTTTCCTTAATTACCACTACTTATGCCATCACATGTCACCAAAAACTATCTCTTAAACTTCTCATATGCATCTGACTCTTCACCAGTTTTTGGAGATAAATCAGTGATCAAATTGATAAAATACACATTTTCTTTTAAAAGTCATAATAAAAGCTATTACAGGTCGAATCAAAATGTAACCCCAAAGACTCACAGGCTCAGAAATGGGCTTTGAAAGACTACTGCGTCATAATGGTGGTAACTGCATCAATGGGTTAACCCACGATGAGTTCAGGGCTGAGTGTGTTGTGAGAAATGGAGCCTGGTTGAAGGAAATAGATTACTGGAGTGCACCCCAGTAGACTCTGTCTCATCTCCAGGCCACTCCTCCATCTCTGCCTCCTGTGCACCATGAGCTGAACAACTCTGCTCCAGCATACCCTCCAACATGACAATTTTCTGCCTCACCTTGACCCAAAGAAATGGAGCCTGCTAACGAATGGACCAGAACCTATAAAATCATGAATCAAAATAACTTTTTCTCCTTCAAATTGTATATGTCAGGCACTTTGTCACAGTACAGAAAAGTTGGAGGTGTATCATATGTTTCCTTAATAGCACCATTTCTTACCTTCTTGAGTGAGTCCAGGATCTATATAAAGTGTTATTCTGAGTAGGGACAGAAAATGCTCAGTTGTAACAGGCATTAACTATACAAGTTCATGCCTTGTGAACTCATTGAGGCATAATAATATGAGTTAATCAGAGCTGAATCTTTGAACAAATGGACTTAATACATATCTATGGTGTCCATCTAACAGCAACAGGATTCACATTCTTCACAACACCAAATGGGACTTCCTCCAAAATACACCACATAATAGCCAATGAAGTGTGCTTAAATGAATGCCAAATAATTAAAATTGTCCCATGCATAGTAACAGATCATAGTGCAATGAAACTAGAAATCAATAGCAAAAGGAACTACATAAACTATACAAACACATGGAAATTAAACAATACCCTCTTGAGTGATCAGTAAGTCACAGATGGAATTAAAACTTTAATTAGACAATTTCTACAAAAAAATTATAATGCCAGCACAGCATACTGGAAGCTATGAAACACAATGAAATGAGTCCTGAGAGAAGTTCATAGCAGTGAATTCTCACATTAGAAAAATAGATTGAGCTTAAATAAATAATGTAATGATGCACCTCAAGGTCTTAGAAAAACAAGAGCCATACAAACCCAAAGCTAACTTGAGAAAGGAAATTATAAAAATGGGGCAGAAATTAATAAAATCACAACTAAACAATGTAAAGAATCAATGAATTGAAGTTAGTTCTTTGAAAGATTAAGCAAAAGTAGACAAACCCTTAGCTATCACATCAAAATAAGACTCAAATTCATGCAATTAGAAATGAAAAAGATTAAATCACAATGGATTCTTCTGAAATCCAAAAGATTATTCTTGGAAACTACTTTGAGAACTGTTACTCTAATAAAATAGAAAATTCAGAAGAAAAAAATTTCTAGATTATATATGAACTACCAAAGTTGAACCAAGAAAATATTAAAAACTCAGAATCAGCTCATATCAGTAAGTAAAATTGAAAAAGTAATTAAAAAAAGAAAAATCCAGGTCCTGATAGATTCACTGCTATAAAAATTCAGAGAAGATCTAACACGAGTACTCCTCAAACACTTTATAGGATCAAAAGGAAAACAATACATTCAAATTATTCCTGGAAGCAGACATTACTTGATTCCAAAACCAGAAAAAGACACAATTAAAAAAGAAAACTATAGGCCAATTTCAAAAGTCCTTAACATGATACTTGTGAAGAAGTTCGATCATCGAAAAGTAGCATCATGATCAAGTAGCACTCATTCCAGGGACGCAGGAATAGTTCAGTGTACACAAATAAATAAATAAAATGCACTACATAAACCAAAGCAAACACAAAAATCACATTATATAGATGCAGAAAATAATTTGACAAAATCTAGTATCTATTCAGGATAAAAAAAATAGGAACGGAAGGTCTTTATCTCAAACTGATGAAAGCCACCTATATAAAGCAACATCAAACATCATATCAAATGAAGAGAACCTAAAAGCTCCCCTCTTAAAATCAGGAATAAGATAAGTATGTCCACTATAACCACTTCTGTTTAACATAGTTTTCAAAACATTAGCTAGAGCAATAAGAAAACAGAAGGGAATAAAGTTAATATGGACAAGGAAGAATCAGTAAGTTAAATAATCATTATTTGCTGATGACATGATCCTTCTATATAGAAGATCTCAAACACAACACTCGAAGACTTTTAAAACTAATATCTAAATTTGGAAGTATAACAGGATACAAAGCCAAAACACAAAAATATATAGCATTCCTGTACACCAATAAAAACTCACTGAGAAGAACTTCACAATAACATCAAGAAAAATAAAATACTTAGGAATTAACCTAACCAAGGAAGAGAATGACCCCTACAATGAAAGCTATAGCATTCTGAAAAAGGACAATGAAAAGGATCTCAGAAAATGGAAGGATATCCCCTAATCCTAGATAAGCAGAAACAATATAGTTAAACCTGCCATGCTTTTAAAACTGCGATATAGATTGAATGCAATCCCAATCAAAATACCAATAATATTCCTTACAGAACTGGGGAAAGCAGTAATAAAATTCATATGGGGCAAGACGAGACCTACAACAGTAAAAGCAATTCTGGGCAACAGGGGTAAGACTGATGCATCACAATCCCAGACTTCAAATTATGCTGCAAAGCTACAGTAATAAAAGCAATATGCTAATGGGAATAAATAGATAAATAATAAAACACACTCATGGATCAAAGGAACAGAATAGAAGATACAGAAACAACTCTGGGCATACTCAGCTATGTTATCTTTGACAAAGGGTCACATTTCTTCACTGGAGGAAAGACGGGGAAACTGGTTAATCACTAGACTCACATTGCTCATCACTCACTAAACTAAAATTAAAATGGATCAAAGATCTAAACATTAGAACAGAAACACTTAATCTGCTGGGAACACAAAGTAGGTAAAACTGTTGAAAACATAGATACAGGCAAACAAATCCTAGTTCCACAAGAAATAATACTGAGAATCAACAAATGAGATCGTATCAAATTAGAAACCTTCTACAAAGCAAAAGGAACTGCAAGCAAAGTAAGAGAAAACCTACAGAACTGAAAGAAAATTTGCTCGCTATTTCTCAGACAAAAGACTAGACATCCACAATATATAAAGAATTCAAAAAATGGAAACCTGCAATGAAACTATAGCTTTTACTATACAGGTCATTTAATTGGTCGTTTTAGATCCAGTTTTAAAAAGGACATCTGAAATAAACAGACACTTCTCAGATGAAGAGGTACGAATGACAAATAAATACGTGAAAAAATGTTCAGCATTACTTATCGGGGGCCCTACAAAGAGCCCCAATTGTCTGTGCTAAGGATATGGCAAGAGGATAAAATAAAAGAGACAAGTTTAATAATTCAGGACTTGCAGGGAAGTTGCTGTCTCCAAATGAGTCTTATCTGACACTCCAAAACAGCCACTGTTTAGTGGGTGTGTACAGTAATGGGTGGGGAGAATGAAAGGTTCACATCTGGAAGAAGTCTCACGGGTTTATAACTCAATGGGCAAGTATGATCCCGGGATGACTCAGGAAGGTGGAGATGGCTTTATGCTGAGAAAGTCCACAGGAAATCTCAGATAATTGTTACCGATAATTCCAAACCTCCCTTTTATCCCTTAGGTAAGTATGCAAAATTAGCCGTTGTGAGTTTATGGTCCCCAACAATTACTGGCCGCTCAAGAAATGCAAATTAAATCACTGAAATTCCATTTCACTGAAGAAATAATGATTACCTTTAAGAAATCAATCAGTAAGAAACACTAGTGAAGATATGGAAAGAAAGGAAATGTTCTCCATTGTTGATAGGACTGTAAACTCAGACAAACACAGTGAAAATCAGTATGGAGATTTCTCAAAAATCTAAAAATAGATATTTCATTTGATCCAGGTATTCCCCTATGAGGCAGTTCCCAAAAGAGTTAAAGATGCCATACCACAGTGATATACTCATACCCATTTTCACAGCAGCATAATTCCAATTAGCTAAATTTTGGAAACAAACAAATGAAACAAAAAATGTGGTATTTATACATGATGGAGTACTACTCTGCAATATAAAATTGAGTCATTTGTAGGAAAATGGATGCACATTGAGACCATAATGTTAAGTGGAGTGATTCAGACACACAAGCTTAAATGTTGCATGGTTTCTCATATATATATATACATATATTTTTATTATATAATAGGAAAATACAGAAAGAAAATAAAGATATTGCAATCCATTGTGGACAATGTATCCAAAAAGTGTATCCTGACTTAGTGTAATAATCCTACATGTTTTATATACTCCTTGGCATATTGTTGTAGTTTTCAATATGTATATATAGTAATTAACTTTATAAAGTCTTATAAGATGAATGAGTCTGATGCTGGAAAAATTAAAAGAGAGATGAGGAAAAAGATGGGAGCTGAAATGCATTATGTACATGTACGGGTTACCTACATTGAATGCCATCATGATGTGCTGCAAAAGTGTACCGTTCTTGCTCCTCTGAAACTCCACACCCCACAGCACCTCAGTCTGTTCAAGCTACAACTTCCTGAGCCTGGTTGCCCTCCTGTGCTTCCTTCAGGATCTTTCCAGGTGCATCTTCTACCTACCAC
This sequence comes from Cavia porcellus, assembly GCF_034190915.1. Classification (NCBI taxonomy): domain Eukaryota; kingdom Metazoa; phylum Chordata; class Mammalia; order Rodentia; family Caviidae; genus Cavia; species Cavia porcellus. The sequence goes on from NW_026947493.1 coordinate 5,695,842, forward strand.
ACTTGATCTCTGGCAAGACTCTTCTCTGCCACGCTCTTGGTTCCCCATGGCCTCAAAATCTGGGCAGGCCACTACCCAACCACCATTTTCACTTAACCAGCTAATGACATCCAGTACTGGGCACTCTCCTCTGAAGAAACTTTGCTCATTTCTCACAGGAAGCTTCTTCCTGTTTACATTCCCTATGCAGCCTAACCAAGTTCCAAAATCCCTTTCTGGGCTGAGAGAACCATTGTTTTTCTCCAATGCCACAAACACATATTGATTTTGCTCAGCTTCCTCTAAAGAGTAGAAATCTTATTTCAGAAAATGCAAATAAAGATAAAGAGCTCCTAGCAGTACTTTTATACTTATATTTAATGCAATACTTAACTTCATCTATGAAAGATGTTGATCATTTTGCTGCTAGAACAGGTAAGGATTTGAAGAGAGAAAGAAAGTAAACTGAATCTGATTAGATAGATAGATGATAGATAAGTAGATAGTAGATAGTGGATATTCATTCTAATTAACAAGGAATAGGAAATTCAGATGTGAAGATAATTGTGAAAGTGAAAATGAAGGAACTCATAAGTCTTACTGCAATTAAATGAAATCTGATGATTCCACTTGATAATTTTTCATTATCATCCCTCCCTGCCCTTTGATCGTAAATCCCACGTTTTCTCTTTAGAGTCTGAGTCAAGCTCAGTCTCCCTCCTCTACCACAAGATGCTATCTCAGGGGTCGCTATACTATCTCTATGGTCCCACTCTAATAAAGCCCGCCTAATCCTTTAATAGGTGTCATTAATCATTTTTCCTTTAATATCAGCCATGAAGACCACAGCATAGAATGGCTTGACTTTTGATCCTCGGGTGGAGGATATTTTAAGATTAAGAGACATGCAAACAAGGTTTCCAAACATGAGAAGTACCTGTGCAAGACAGTGATCCCCAGGAAAAACAATTTGGAAAAACTAACTTAAAATAAACTGTGTTATTAATATGCATTTTAGGTACTAAAACTCTTCAAATAACTCTTGAATGGGACTTACATAACAAATTCTTACTGAGCTTCAGGCATTTATTTGGATGTTCAGATACAATCCTTGGGCAATAAAAAACTTTAAGATAATATCAGTAAATATGTATTTATGTTGTTAGCAGTTCTGGGAATATCAGAATATTTCTCAGTCTAAAATTACATGTAAGGCTAATATAAATACATTTAAAAGTTGGTGATAGTTTTAAAGACCTCCCAAAGCATCAATTCACCCCCACTCCATCCGCACACTTCTTTTCAGTTACTACTACTTAGATATGTAGGCTAATTCTCACCTGAGTCTGCGGTGGTTTTCCCATGCATGGAAATGTATTATGAATTAAGTGAGTGCTGCGTGAAGTTATTCCTTTAATGACATGAGCCAGCAGCCTATCAACTCTCAGCACTCTTAGTTTCTAATGCTACAATCATGTGCTTTGGTGATACAGAAGGCATGGTTTCCAGTGTCCAGACAGCAGTTTATATCCTGAAGAAGAATATAAATCTTGATACTGAATCCAAGTTTCTTGAACTATGTTTAAATGGACTATTTGAATCTAGGCATCCTGATTTTCATTTGAGGGTCCCATTCGATGAGAAACAGCACCATGGATATGTTTCCTATACTGGCCCCACGTCTCTAGCTACTAAGTCACTATGGTCAAATGAATTCTCTTTTTTTTTTATTTTAAAGAGAAAAGAAAACAAAACAATAAGTTCAATATAGGATTTCATCACAACATGATATAAAATTAACAATGATTATTATATTGCATATTGTTATCTTCAAAATATTGGCTCAGATTACCAGATACAGACATGCCAAGTTTATCAAACATATACATTTACACATGTTTGTTACCCTTCCTTCTTTCTCCTTTTCCCCATCCTGGTTGTTTTGTTCAAAAGGAAATTAAATGAATTCTTTCCTGGTTAATTCTAACTCTCAAACAGATGAGTTACAGTTCTCTGCAGAATAAGCTATATTTTCTTCCTCCCACTGGGGATAAATTTGAAGCAGAAATACCTGAAATATAAGACTGCAGCTTGGGATGTGTTAGGAAATAACAGAAAAATTTTAAGGTACCTATTCCATATCCACGAGGTTCAGTCATAGAGATAGAGACTTTCTTAATAGTAGAACTACGTGGCTTTCCGGGGACAGTATGATGAAACAATGCACCTTGAGTTATCTGGGACTGAGCTAGGCAGCCACTGCTTGGCCTCTTTTCCAGAGGACCAATGCAGAGCAAAATGAGGTCTCAGCCTCCCTCTTGTGGTGCCCCAAAGTCATGAACCACAAAAATGTTTCCTACCTTTTGTGGTCTAGGCTTTATACCTTTAATTGTGGAATTCTCAATTAATAGTATTTTTCATGTACTTTTTGAATTTTATGTTCCTCATATTCTTCAAACAAATCTCTGTTTTCATCATTTTTCCAAAGACATCTGAACTCCATTTAATCACAATCTACACACAAGAAAACTACCAGAAAATGTGCTATTTGCATTAAGTGACTGGATAATGTATCACATGGCTAATATGTGCTTGCATCTAAAATATGCATAATCTCAATAAAAACACACTAAGCAGTGAGACATATGTGGAAGGTGAAAATTCCTAAAACAAATTTTTTGTTGATCAATGAATTAAGACTGTACACATTTGAATTAATTTTCTATCGCAACATAAAAATCACTCCAAAACTTTGTGTTTTAAAACAGTGAGTGTTCATTACCTTGCAATCTGAGTCAGAATCAGTCCACTTTCGCTGGGTCCTTTGCATAAGATTCTCTCACAAGAGACATCAAGACGCTAGGCAACAATTAAATTTGAAGAGAGACTGAAGAAAGACCCACCACCAAGCCTTTCATGGGGCTATGCACAACATCTTACCCTTTTCAATGGATTCTCTCCAGATCTCTTCACAAAATTACAACTTCTTTTCCCAAAGTGAAAGGAGAGAGAGAGAGACAGACAGACAGACAGACAGACAGACAGACAGACAGAATCAGACTGTGATACCTGACCTAGGTCCAATCTACAAATAAGGCCAGAGAATTGCTAAGGACATTATGTTGGCTAATCTCTGGTCTCTCTCTCCTTGCTCTTAAAGAGCTATTGGCCTGCTCTGCTTTCCAGCTGCCATGAACTAAGTGATCTCATCAAGCCCATCATCCATAATGTTTCTGCCTTGGTGCTCCCTACCCATGAACTGAAACCTCTGAAATCATTCACCAAATTAAACCTTTCTTTTAAATTGTGTCAGATATGTAGTCCTAGCAATGAGAAAGCCAAGAAATACAGGCATGAATACCAGGAATCAGGGATAAACAGGAGCCATTTTGGAGACCACAGAACTGTACGTAATTTCTCATTTCATGTTATTCATTCATTGAATAAATTGTGTCTGAGAACCTCCTATGTGCCTTGCTTTCCGGGCACTGAAGAAATAGAAATGAGCAATGCAGACACAGCCTTTTAAGAAAGTAGTTTCAAGTAGAGAGGGGCACAGAAGAAGAGAGGGAAAGAATCATAGATAATAAAGGTCATCTTTTGTTTCCCAGTGACTGGAGTAGGAGATAGAAGGGCAATGGCAGAATTTCAGGTACACATATTCCTCCAGTGTCTAAGTCAAAACTGGAACATGGGAAAGGAGAACATAAGAAATGAGTTAATGTTTCAGAAGTACAGATCAGAGGAGATTGCTTCTGTGTGTGTGTGGCCAGATTGGGAAACTTTGAAAGTACCCTACAGAAAAACTATGCCCAACAGGACATTGATCAGACAGTAGTGTCGAAATAGCAGAATGACAGAGTGAATTGGCAGACAATGCAAACAAATCTTTAGGTGTCCAGAGATAGTTAGCTTGGTAGTCACAGGGGGGGAAATGAACTATAAACAACTTCACAGGTGAGGGCTTGGAAGAAAATTGGAATGCCGAAGTTCTTACCAACTGTTGAAGAGGGCATCAGATCAGGGAGAAGGAAAGGGTCTCCAGCTCAGAGAATGGAATTTTACCACCTGCTGCATAAAGGCAAAGGTGTACAGTGACTCAGTAGCCTGAGGCTGCAGAGAGGAACCATTGGCAGCCCAGAGACACACAGTGCATCAAGTGACAGTAGCCAAAGCCAGCCATCAGAGATCATCTGAACGGGGTCAGTCCAGGCAGAGGAAGACAGACAGGAAGCTCCATCAGCACTGGGCCATGGTAATGTAGCCTTTTGGCAAACACGAGCATCCACAAACCAGATCCCTGATAAGAAACGTACAAGTGGAAAGGGATCTAATTGTTAATGGGGCCCTTTACAAACAGCATATATTTCCATGCCATAAGCCACTATATTTATAAAAGGTTTGACTTCAGCTAGATTTTTCAAGCCTTTTGGAATTCCTATTCCTGTGAGTTGTATTAAAATTTAAGCACAGAATGATCCTGTAAGCTTTGATTCTGCAAAGCCAGCATAACATAAGTAGGTAAGTACAAGACAGGGTCAGAAGGGGGAAATTTTTTATAAGGGGAAAAGGAAGAAAGGTGCTTCAGGTAGAATATCTACACTTCCTTGTGTCACTTCCGACATACATCAATAGTAAAGAAAAAGTACATATTTTGTTTTTCTTTGATCAACTATAAACTTAACTTATATAATTTGCATTTAACTTAAATGCATGTAATTTCACCACACTTTTCTAGGCAGGATTGTCAGATGTTTTAATAAAATATGGCAGATGGTTTACAGACAAAGAAGCATCATCAGTTTCTGTGTATAATTTAAAAGTTACTCAAACATCTGTAGACTAGTAGTGAGTCTTACAATTTTGTGCACAATGTTGTTCGAAATACATAATTAAATTTGCATTTTGTTAATAAAATATTCTCACTCAGTCATTGAAATAAACTTTCTCATTTTTCAAAATGTTATGCCCACATTAATAAATCTTGTTTTATTTATCTCCATTTCCAGTAGAATTAAACTTTAGCGAATCCATCTCCAGTAGATGTAATGTATAGTGACCCAGCCTCTTCGGAGAATTATCATTGTCAGGCTGGCGCTGCCAGCTCCCTAGTTAGACATTGCTTTTTATAAGTGGAAAAATAAATAACACTTTTGTTGTATATAGCATGATGTGTTGAGGTAATGTACATATTGTGGAATAGTTAAATCTAGCTAATTCAGAGATACAGTAGTTTACATCGTTGTCGTTTTTGTAAAGAGAACGGATACATTCCACTTTCTGTATTTTTCAAGAGGAGGATAAATCTTCAACTGTACTCAACCTGCTGGACAATAGCTCTCTTGGGATGTATTCTTCCTGTGGAGCTGTAATCATATATAATTTGACCTATGTCTCCTAAATCTCTTTACCCCAACAAGCCTCTGGTAAGAACCATCACACTATCTCCTTCTATGAGATCATTTTTAGATTCCACTTATGAGAGAAACAGATGTGGTTTTGAAAAGAGATATAAACAACAGGAATATGAAAGAATACTCATCACTAATCATTAGGAAAATAAAAATTATAACTATGATGATCTGTCACCTTGCTCCAAGAGTAATGGCTCTTATACAAAAAAAGATACCAAGCAGTGCTGGGAATTTGGATAAAAGGAAACACATGTATGCTGCTGATAGAACATAAACTAATATGGTCATAAAAAATGTGGAAATTCCTAAAAAATTTTAAATAAATACAAAACTATCTGGCAATCCCACGATGGAATATCTAACCAAAACCGTGAAATCAGTTGTGACTAAAAGCTACCTTCATTCCAGGGTCACTTCAGGGGTACTCACAGTGGCCAATATGTGAGATCAACCTATATGACCATTCAAGGTGTGGGTGGATAGTTAAAGACAGGGTGATCTATCTGCCTGTCCAGACAATGGGACACTGGTCAGCCTAAGAAGAAAGGAACCTTGACGCTGTGACAGCACTGTTGAACCTGAGACACATGATGTTGCGTGAAGTAAGTGAGGCACAGAGAAATATCTACTGCATGATTTCAGGGTGTGCAGAATCTGATAAAGGAGAATGTGAGAAGCAAAGCATAGAATGGTGATTGCTGAGGGTTGGGGGAGAGATATTAGAGGAAACAAAAGGAATCTAAGAGGTGTACTGTAAAACATGGTGACTATACTTAAGATGAATGCATAGGAGACTGGAGAATGGTTACAAGAGTGGATTAGAAATATTTCATCACCAAAAAGGTGATAACTATGACAGATTATGTATATGTTAATTAGATACACCATCATATACACATATGAATGCATCATGTTGTAGTCCATATATATACTATTTTATTTACAATTTTTAAGAGGGTAGGCTTAAACAAATTCATATATATGAAGTACATGCCTGTAGAATTTTTATCAGTCATTTAAAACATTATAGCACAAAATTTTGATTAGTTATTTTTCTTTTTGGTTTTTTTGAGACAGGATCTCACTATGTGGTTCAGACTGGCCTTCAGCTCATTACAGAGCCCAGGCTGGGCTCAAACTCAGAGATTTTCCTATATCTGGCTCCCAAGTACTGAGATCACAGATGTCCACCACCACAGCTGGCACAGATTTTAATTATCTGATTTGTTTTATCAGATGGCATCATGATAGTAAAATGCTTTCAATATTTCATAAGCCATATTTTTATTTATATTTGTATAAAATACTGATAATTTTGCTACAAAAGTAAATGATTTTAGGTAATAACTGCTCATTGTACATAGCTGATGATTCCATTTAGAAATATTCTGTTTTTATTGAAAATATACTGACCTTGAAAAAAAGGGTTCCAAGGAGCAAAGATGGCGGATAGATAACAACTGGCTACAGAGGCTCTCTGAGATAATCAGCTTAGAATTCAACATAATACAGAGTGGGGAGCCCCAAACAGAAGGAGATGAATTCTCTTGTCCCAAGAAGAAATTAAGGTAAGAAGAACCAACCAAATATACAGTCCCAGTGCTATTATTGGAACAGCTAAAGGTTCAGTGATCCCTCCTCAGTGGGCAAATTGCTGACCATCCAAGGTCCCACTGTGACTTGCTGCCACTTCGACTCACAGGAGGCACAGTTACATTGAGTTCAGGGGTTAGCAAGCCGAATGGAGAGCTGAGTTGGTGGGGTGCCTGCATAGAACTGTAGTGAGTGACAGTAGTGGAGCCATTCCACAGAAAGGGGGGTCCAGCAGATGACATTCTGGGACTGGGCAGGACTGGCAAGTACAAGGGGCAGCAGTGACTTCAGTCAATTATTCCCTTCCCAAATGGGATTGCTGGAATGAGCTAGGCCTGGGTTGCATGACCTGGCTGAGACCCAATAGGTTATCCAAAATCAAGGCTCTACAGCAGTGGCACACACTAACCACACTAACCCAGTGAAGCCTCAGAAGTTTGACTGATCCAGAGAGGAGGCAACACAAAGTAATAGAGTACAGGCCACAGCAGCTTGACTGATCCAGAGGGGAGGGCCCACTATACACTGTCCCTGTCTGCAACTCACTAGCACGTGGCAGTGGGAAGGGCCATGTAGTCAGTGTGCTTCAAAAGAACTGTAACCATCAAAGAAAGAAAATGGGGTCTCCTGGAAGAAGCAAAAAAGATGGGAAGAGGAAGCAACAACAAAAAGTCCCCAGGTCCCAATCCTGAGAACATTGACCCAGGATAGGTAAATACAAAGGAGAATGAGAACAGCAAACATGCAGTATCAGACACAACACCAGTGGAAATAAAGAGATATATTCAGGACCTCATAGACAAGTATAAAAGGGAAATATTTAACCAAGTAAAGCAAGATATAAGATTAATAAAAGAGATACTAAGCACCCCTCAAGCAGACACAGACGGAAGAAGGGAGGAACTCAAAGAAAGCAAAGAACCATTTGATGAAGAATATAAACACAATATAGAATACATGAAGCAGATTCAAAGAGATTACCAGGAAATTAAAAACTCTATGGAAAGATGGCAAATCTGCTTGCAAGAAACTAAGGATAGATTGTCCAAACTGGAGGACAGTTTTGCAATATGGGATTATGAAAGGGAAAAATTTTTAAAAATAACAAGGAAATGAGCAGTAACAATGCAAAGGCTAGAAGATGACAAGAAGATCTATAATTTGAGAATAAAGAATGTGAATAAAGAAGCAGGGGTACAAACAAAGGAACTACAAAGGTTATTCACAGAAATAATTAAGAAAAACTTCCCAAACATAGGAAAAGGTAATGATATTCTGATATATGAGGCATACAGAACTCCAGCCACCTACAACCAAAACAGAGCTATACTCAGGCATATAATAATCAAGATCCAAGAAATTCAATATAAGAACAGAATATTAAAAGCTGTTAGAGACAAGAAACAGTTAGAGACAAGAAACAGATCACCTATAAAGGAAGGCCCATCAGAATCATGGCAGACTTCTCAACACAATCCATCAAGTCAAGAAGAGCCTGGAGTGAAATATTCCAAGCCCTGAAAGAAAGTAACCTCCATCCCAGATTGATATACTCTGGTAAACTGTCTCTAGAAGTTAGTAGAGACACAAGATGCTTCCAAGATAAAGAGGAACTTGGGAAATTCACAAACACCAATCCAACTCTACAGAGAATACTGCAGGGCATTCTAGAGAGAGAGAAAAGTACTAGGATTCCAGGAACAGGGGCAGAGAGGCCACAATGAATGGAGCAGAAAACAGAATGAAGAAGATAAGCAGACAACGGATGGCAAAAAAGAGCATAACGGAAATGGGGCAGAGAAGATTTTATTCAAAATTGATATGATTGATAGCATCAAGTCTGAGAGTATAGGCAACTACACTGAAGATGACAAGACTCTACAATACACATTTTTGGTTTGATAACTGCCAGTTTTTAAAGTTCTACACTATATAAAAGTTGTATTTTTATTAATACTGTTATGTACTGATATATTCAATTATACTATGTCTGATGATATAGCTAATTCTATTGGCGATAACAAGAGACAACACAGGAACCATGATACAACTCTTTGTACAGTGGTCTTAATATGTTTTTTTTTCATTTCATGTATTTATAGGAATATGTTTTGTTTTGCCTTGCTTTGTTTTGTTTCTCCCTCTAATATAGAAAGGATAGAAATACATGTTAAGACTCATGCATGTGTAGAATCTATAAGCAGTTTATGAGAACTGATCTTATGACACATGATGAAATGAACAGATACTTTGAAGAAAAAGAGACACTAAAATACCCACAAAAAAGAAAAAGAGACACTAAAATACCCAAAGAGACACTAAAATATCCTGGAGTGTCACAATGTGAAACCCAGCAATAGTATTATTCTTTGTTCAGAGTGGTATTTGCTGCTTGGGTTTATTCAATCTCAACGTAATTGAAGAGATGGATAACTGCATGTATGTTTAAGTGCATAGGACTGATAACCATATTTCCAAGTTTTGTTGGATAGTTAAACAGAACTGGTTGCAATCTCACTGTTTGAATCCCCACTTTATATGCTCCACTTTAGTGTCTTAAATAACTATTTGTAAGATGACAATCTGTAATCATCAACTAATGATTTCTTACTGTTTACTTTTCCTTTGAAATTACGTATTATTTCTACCTGTTTTCTGTTTTGTTTAGTCTTTCTTTAAATAAAATTTTTTAAAAAGACACTACAGTACCCAGTGCTGATCCCGGAGTGTCATGATGTGAAACCCAGAAATAATATTATTCTTTGTTCAGGGTGGTATTTACCCGCTTGGGTTTATTCAATCTCAACATAATTGAATAGATGGATAACTGCATGTATGTTTAAGTGCATAGCACTGATAATCATATTGATATTTATTTATAACCATATTGTTATTTATTTTTTCCTTTGAAATTATGTATTATTTCTACCCTTTTTCTGTTTTGTTTAGTCTTTCTTTAAATAAAATTTTTTTAAAAAGACACTACAGTACCCAGTGCTGATCATGGAGTGTCATGATGTGAAATCCTGCAATACTATTATTCTTTGTTCAGAATGATTTAACCTGCTTTAGTTTGTTTAATCTAAACATAAATGAAGATATGGATGACTGCATATATGTTTAAGTGTATAGGATTAACAACCATGTTATTAAGTTTTTGTTGGACAGTTGAATAAAATTGTTTACAGACTCACTGTTTGAATTCCTACTTTACATGTTTCATTTTTGTATTTTGAACAACTATTTGTAAAACAAGAATATGTAAACATCAACTAGTGATTTCTTACTGTTGATTTTTTTCTCTGAATGTATGTATTATTTCTACCTATTTTCTGTTTTGTTTAGTCTTTCTTTAAAATTTTTTAAAAAAGAAAATATACTGACCTTGAATCTTAATTGAAATTATTTTTCTGACAGTTGGGAAGGCTTGCATTATAATTTTATCACAGTCAATCTTTTGTATTTTAGTGTATTTTTCAAGACAATTGACTTGGAATTTTAAAAGCGCTTACATTTTTCAAATGGCATAACTTTCTTGTTCTAAATATTTACTGTTACTGCTTGCTTCTCTATTTTCCTACTAAAGAGATGTCCTTCTAAAGAGTTTTTGCACATAGAAAGAAATCTTCTGCACAATGAAAAGAAAACCTACAAATTGGAAAAAAATCTTAGTGAATGGTCCTTCAGAAGAAGGATTTCTGTCCAGAACATTTAAAAAAAATTTTAAAAAACAGGACACCAAAATTCAAAGACATTCCAAAAATGGGCATCTGACATGAATATACAGTTCTCAAAGGAATAAATACAAACAGCAAATAAATACATGAAAAAATGTTCAGCATCTTTGGCCATTAGAGAAATGCAAATTAAAAGAGCACTAAGGTTCCATCTCACTCCAGAAAGAAGGCCAGGTTCAAGAAAACTACCAGCAACAAATGCTGGAGAGGCTGTGGGGAAAAAGGAACTCTCCTGCACTGTTGGTGGGAGTGTAGACTGATGCAACCATGGTGGAGGTCAGTCTGGAGAAGCAGGGGTAAAAGCAAAGGAAATACAAACGCTATTCACAGAAATAATTAAGGAAAATTTCCCAAGCATAGGAAAAGGAACTGATATTCAGATGCATGAGGCATACAGCACTCCAGCCACCTACAATCAATACAGAGATATATCCAGACATATAATAATCAAAATCCCAGAAATTCAATGTAAGAACAGAATATTAAAAGCCATCAGAGAAAAGAAACAGATCACCTATAAAGAAAAACCCATCAAAATTATGGGAGACTTCTCTTCACTGACCATCAAATCAAGTAGAGCTTGGAGTGAAGTATTCCAAGCCCTGAAAGGAAATAACCTCCAGCTCAGACTGAGGTACCCTGAAAAACTGTCTCTAGAAATTAATAGAGAAACAAGATGCTTCCAAGAAAAAGAGGAACTGGGAGAATTCATGACCACCAATCCAACTCTACAGACAATACTGAAGGACATTCTAGAGAAAGAGGAAAAAGTACCAGAATTTCAGGAACAGTGGCAGAGAGGGCTCAATGAATGGAGCAGAAAGTGCAATGAAGGAGAAAAGCAGACAACTAATGGCAGAAAAATAGCATAGCAGAAATGAGGCAGAAGGTTGGCTATAATCTCTAACATAGATGGCCTTGATACACTAAAAAAGAAAAACAAAGAAATACAGGCAGAATAGATCAGTAGGCCGGGTCCATCAAGATGCTCTGTATAGGAAATATGATTAATCTGAAAAGGTTTATGGACCAAAAATCAAATATGAGAAAACAATGCTCTATGTGACAGGGAACCACAGAGTAATAGAGGCAACTCAACCAGCACATGAAAATAGGTTGTTAAGACCGGTTTTTGTAGGTAAAGGATTACAATTTGAGATCAAGCCCAGGAGGGAGAAGGTTCAGAACCACTTAGTTAAATAGCAGATTGTCCCCCAATCTAAAAACTGAGGGATTTGGTGGAACCCAAATTGCACAGTGCACCCTGTGGGAGTGAAAGGGGAGGAATTGTCTAAAAAAAGGCAGAGGATATATTTTACAGTTTATCAAGATTTAAAACCCACATTACTCACACTGCTCTGCTTAGATAGATTATATTCTGTTCCACTTTGTCCACTTGCACTAGATTTGAGGGCACAGACAGCTATCCCCAAAATAGCAGGATATAATATGGTAATCATTCTTAATATCTTATTAACTTAATCTGAAGGCCTGTATAACCTGTACTGTTTTACCATGACTGATCTTAGTTGAATCTGGTTTGTTAGTTTGCTGTTTGGTATCAGCAGACTTTATTCAAATCTGTTAATTGATAGTATCAAGTCTGAGAGTATAGGCAACTACACTGAAGATAACAAGATTCACTAGGATACCCATTCTTATTTATATTACCTGCTTTTGAAGTTTTACACTATCTACAATGTTTTTGTTTTTATCAATATTGTTATATACTGCTAAATTCAATTATACTATGCCCGATGACAGACAATTCTATTGAAGATAACAAGAGACAACACAATAACCATTGTAGAACACCTTGTGCTGTAGTTTTATACGACTTTTTTGCTTCATGCTGTTATAGGAATATGGTTTGTTTTGTCTTGCTTTGTTTTATTTCTTCCTCTTATACAGAAAGGATAGAAATACATATAGAAACTCACGCATGCACAGAACCCATAAAGAGTTTATGAGAACTGATCAAATAATGCATGATGAAATGAACAACTACTTTGAAGAAAAAGAGACACTAGGGTACCCAGTGCTGATTCTGTAGCATCATGATGTGAAATTCAGCAACACTATTTTTCTTTGTTCAGAGTGATTTTAGCCTGTTTTATTTTGTTTAATCTTGACACACATGAAGGTACAGACAGCTATTTTGAAGAGAATGAGAAACACAATGACAGCCATTGTTGACTTCCCTGTTGTCTGATCGTGAACACCTAAAATGCCTTCCTCATCTTGTTCAGATTAGTTCTATACTATGTTGTTTCATGTGAATTCTCTGTATGTGAAGATAAGATCAAGTATTTGGAAGAAAACAGGCAATATGATAGATAGTGAAGATCTCTGGTTGTATTGCTTTGAAATTTATGTCTCTTACGTTGCTTTCTTATGTTCTGTTTTGCTCTGTTGTGTTGTGTTCAATTTTACCCTCTTTAAAATTAAAATTTAAAGAAGTTCCTTTGGGGAATCAAATTCATATTTCAACCCCAAATTACCAGTTATATATGATACCAAAAAACACAGAATTTCCTTCCAGAGGAGAATTTTTAAATTTTTGAATCTTCAACCTTGTTAAAAAGTTAAGTACTTTTTTACTCCAAGAACTTCTATTTCTAGATATTCACATACTGCATGGGGAGAGAAAAAGGATTCACCAAGAAGCCTTCCCTACAAACCAGCACTACACATGGGCTGCTGCCAGCAGAGGGACAACCAGCCCAAGTCCTTTCCTCATCAGTCAGTGCCTTCCATAGACTGTGGAGGGAGAGAACAAGGTTTCACCAAGAAGCAAGCCCTTCCTGCGAATCAGCACCATGTGCAGGCCAGTAGCAGCAGGGAAGTAGCCAGACTCCAACCTTTTCTGGCATGCAGGCTGGAAAACCAGAACCAACCTCCCCCAACCCCTGTACATGACAGGCTGATCTGGAGAAACACAGGCTGTGATGATAGCTACTGAGGTGAAATGCAATTGGATGCTTGTGGTGTTTTGGTGTTTCGCTGACCTTGCAGGTCTAGTGATGTTGGTCTGATTATCTATTCAGCAGATAATGGTATGCAGTGTGACATCTAAGAGGGATCTCCTTCTGAGGGCAGTAGCCATTGTTAATTCCCTATTATCTTGTTTTGAAGTCTTGTTATCTTGTTTGTATCATTTTCATTGTTTTTTGAGTTAGGTTTTATTCTTTTTTTTATATGATGGCAGGAGCAGCTATTTCAAAGACAGCAAGTTATATTATGACAGCCATTTTTATTATTGTCTTGTTTGAAGTCATTTATTGCATTCATAGTTTTGTTTTTATTAGTTCTATTCTGTTCTGTTCTGCTTGATCTTTACTATGTCTGAAGGTATCTGCACCTATTTTGAAGACAAAAAGAGGCATTATGGTAACTTGTTGATTTTGTGTTGTTTTGAAATCCTCTATTATTTACACTGGTTTGTTTTGATTGGTTTTACTTTCCTTGGTTTTATCCTCTTTAAATAAAATAAAATAAACAAAAATACCTTTATATAAAAATTAATCATTGAATGACATTCTTCATTGTCTTAAAAATAATGAGATTTATAATTTACATAATGTGATCCATTATAAATATGGTGTTTATATTCCACAGACACATCTATTGTTGTTGGAGAGAAGATGTGTACTAGGAAAAAAATGGGCAAAAAAGGCCAACTGATATTGATGTTCCATTTTAAAACGACCTATTTTAATGACAATCAATGCTTCCCAAATCCTGGCTTATTATGAAGATGGAAAATTGGAACATTTATCATCAGGAGTTGTATTTGAGCTCATAATAGATCCTGTGCTAAAAAAAAAGACAATTAAAAAATATTTCCATCCAGTTAAAGCTGCGAGAAACAAATTTCTTTCTATAATTTTCATTTATGTCTTTAACGTATCAAATCTCACTTTCATGTCATATTTAACTCAAGTAAATAATAAAACATCAATAAAATTTACCGAAGTAATGTTTAAAATCTTATAATTCATAATGATCTCATAAATTCTCAAAATTGTACTTAAGAATTTATGAAAAAATATGACATGTACCAAATTGAGTGATTATTAAACTTCAGTATGTTATAGATTAATAAGCCTACCTTGTTATAGTAAACAGTGTACAGTATGTCTTTGTATATTTACTATCACAATAATACTGTACTCATGTTTTAGAATTATCCAAGAGAGATTTCTACAAGTATAAATATGTTTAGTGTTTCTTTATTTTTGCAGAATGAGATAAACTGTGTGACTATTATCTTAATAAATTATCAAAGAAAGTTGCTAATTTTTAACACTCACAACTATACTTTCGATGACTATATACATTAAGGAAGTGTGTAGAGGAATATCGCTTCATTTTGCTTCTTTAATAAAATGTGAAATATTTTAAGATTATATAAAAGTGACAAATTTAAAAGAAACAGAGTATACCAGTTTCAAGCTTGGTTAGAAATAATAAGCTGTTTTTTGATTGACCTAAGCTTTAATGAGTCAAAAATATAGTTTTATTCAATATTTGATATTTTTACAATAGAATATATAGGACTTAATATTGGCTTTCACAAGTAATGCAAGTACTTAAATATATTTTTATGACATTTTTAAAGCCTCAAAGCATCTGAGATAATAGATGTAATTTCAGATTTAAATCAATCAAGGTGCAACTCTACAATACAAATGTTCAAGTAAAAGTCCTTTGACCTATTTACACTAAAATTTCAAGAGCATTATATCATAAAAAGAAAACTGAGAAAAAAACTTTAGCGATAATAGTGCTGGTAAAATTCTATGGCATTGTCATTTTTAAAATCCCAGTAAACCTCAAAATACATTCTAACTCAACAAACAAAACATTACTCTCAACTTACCTCATGAATAAGTGAGAATATTTTCTTTCTCCTTCAACTTTTTTCAGAAATATTCATGGAGATCTGATAGTGCTTTCCCAAATGTTGTTACAGAATTCACTAGTGAAGCCATAAGGCTTCTTTGTAGATATTTCTAAACTAAATTTCACTAATGGGTATAGGACCAATCAGAGTATATATCTTTTTTCACTGAGCTTCTACAGCTCAGAGTTCAGGGAATTGTCCTGTTTTATCTAAGTTGTACAGAATGGAATAAAGTCATGAATAATTTCTCCTCTTGTCTTTCTATGTTTATAGACAGAAAATCACCTTCCACTTCAATGTTCTCCTCCACAATGCTCTGTGAACTGCAGTCCCACCCCCGTCCCTCAGAATCCCCAGCTCCGATCTGTTCAGCTGCTCTCCTCTGTTGGAGCTCCATGTGCACCAGGTGGGAAATTGTGGCAATTATAAGGTTCTCTCATTTTTATGGCCCGTCTCTCAGGCTCATTGTTCTTTATTGCCTAATGATCAGTATCCACGAATCATCGCTTCACATATTTTAAGATTTTTGTACTGATTTCAGGACACAGACTAAATTCAACTCCTGTTACTCTCAGTTGAAAGTATGAGTAGTAGTGATAAAAACAACCTCAGTGTATATTAAAATAAGCAACAAAAATCTACACAAACAAAATATAAAAGTATAGATTGTTTTATTAACAGTTTAGAAAATAGATAGCCATTTTTATCTAAACCATTCTATAACCCAAGACACAGATATTTCAACTTACATAAATTATACTACAACATGGAAGGGGAAAAGGAATTTAATTCTACAAGATAAATATAATGTTTGTCTCAAAATGTAAAAGAAACACTAAGAAAAATAATAGTCTCACCCATCAGTCTTGGATGAGTGTAACATCATGCATAACTGGAAACTGTCTTGTACCTGTGCCAGCTCCACAGAGGCTCTGTAATCATTATGCACTGAAAGCAAGTACTCATAAGATAACTAACAACAGTTTGTTTTGAGGATTCTAGAATGAAATGCTCTTAATTAAGGTAGGAAAATTAGGAGTAGCTTGAGTTTGGGAAAAAATTTGACTTTAATTTTAAGATAGCATCAATTTTCTCTTAAGACATATACAAGACAGTTTCCAGTTATGCATGATGTTACACTCATGCACCGCACAAGGTGGGTTGAGTTAGGATTACAAGTCTGGGGCTACCTTGAACCAGTGAACTCATAGTAAAACTTGCTCAGCAAACAAGGATTGGGAGTTAAATTGGTAGGAATCTGAGCATGAGTTTAAAATGAGAATGTGGGTCTACCACTCCTCTCCCAAACCCAAAGCCTTAGCAGCTGGAAGGAGCATTCATCACCCCTCCTCCATCCAAAGAACTTCAGGGGACATGTTAAAGTGTGGGTGAGTCACCCTTACAACCAGAGAGCCTCAGTATGTGCGTAGCATCTTGACACCCCTCCTCCTACCCGGTGGATTTTGCCAGGGAGGCAAGGGCATGGGTGAGTCCTCCCTCTACTCCAAGGACCTTGGCAGGGTGGAAAGAGAACCAGTGAGGCCTCCCCCCACCCAGAGGGATACAGTTGGGTCTACGAGACCATCAGTGGCTGTAAGGTCCTGGCTGGCATGCACAACATGAACAGGTGGTCTGGCACCTGGAATAGTCTAAAATTGCAGTAACAATACGAGTTAAGAGTTGGTTCACTTCAATACTTCTAGGTTAGTCAGTCCAGGAAGAGTCCAGGACTCACTCAACTGGCCCCATGGGAGAAATTCAGGTGACTTGCAAGCAGTTAAACACAGGGACAAAGCAGGAAACCAACAGTAGGTAAATAAAATGACAAAGATAAGCCAATACATATCAGTTATAACCATCAATGTAAATGACCACAATTCACCAATCAAAAAACATAGATTGGCAGATTGAATCAAGAAAAAAGATCCAACAACATGCTGTGTGCAAGAACCACTTCTTTAAAAAAAGAAAAATAAACACATCTAACTCAAAGGGAAACTCATAGACTGAAACTCCAACACTCCTGAAACACTTTACTGAGATGGAAAGGGGAACAATTCTCCCTAACTCGTTCCTGGAGGCAAGTATTACTCTGACACAAAAAATGAGAGGAAAACCTCAAGCAAAAGGAAAACTATAGGCCAATCTCTCTAGTGAACATAGATAAAAAATTTTTCAACAAAATACTAGCAAACAGGATGCAGCAAATCATCAATAAGATTATACAGCATGATCAGATGGTATTCATCCCAGAGATGCAAGGATTGATCAATGTATATAAATCCATAAATGTAATACATTACATCAACAGAGCCAAAGACAAAAATCATATGATCATCTCAATAGATGCAGAAAAAGCTTTTCATAAATTCCAACACTCATTCATGATTTTAAAAAACCTGCAGAAAATCAAAATATATGGTCTCTACCTCGAACTGATAAAAGCATCTATGATGACTCAACAGTAGCATCACACTAATAGAAAAAAATTGAAAGCTTTCTCTCTAAAATCAGGAATAAGACAAGGATGTCCACTATCACCACCCCTATTCAAACAGTTCTGGAAATGTTAACCAAAGCAATTATACAATACAGAGTGGAAAAAAGAAATAAGAATAGGAAAAGAAGTTTAATTTTCATTATTTGCAGATGACATGATGCCTACATAGAAGACCCAAAATCTCCACTGAAAGACTACTAGAGTTAGTAAGTAAATTCAGCAGCCAATCAGGATAAAAAGTCAACACTCGAAGCTCAACAGCATTCCTGTACACAAACAACAAACTCACTGAGAGAAAATTAGTTAAATAATACTTTTCATAATAACATCCAAAAAATTGAATAGTTAGGAATCAATATAACAAAGGATGTAAAAGATCTATACATTGAAAATTGCACTTGTTTTGATATGGTTAACCTTATCCTCTTAGAGATGTAAAACAAATAGGTGGGACTGATAATCATATTACGGAGCTTTTGTTCGGCCATAGAGCAGAATGGTTTGTAGGGTCACTTTTTTGAATGTCATTCTAAATACTTTAATTCTATAACCTAAACAGCCATTTCGAAGAAGACAATTTGTAACTTATCAACTGGCAATTTCTTACCTTTTGTTTGTCTGTAATTTAGTATTATTTTTCTACCCTTTTATTCTTTAATCTCCATGTATTTTTTTTCTTTTTTCGTTTCCTTTTCTTTAAATAAAAAAAAAAAAAGAAAATTGCACTTTTCTGAAGGAGATTGAAGAGGATATCCCTTGCTCATAGACAGGAAGAGCCAATGTTGTGAAAATGGACATACTCCCAAAATTGTTATCCAGGTATAATGCAATTCTGATCAAAATTGCCATAATCCATAGATCTAGCAAAGGCATTCTTAAATTATGTTTGGAAACAAAAGAGACCTAGAATAGAAAGCAATTCTGAACAACAAAAGAAGTCAGGAGGCATGACAGCCCCTCACTTGAAATTATATTACAAAGCTACAATGATAAAATCATCATGGTACTGGCAAAAAAATAGACTTGAGGATCAGTGGAACAGATTAAAAGATACAGTCACAAATGCAAAGACATTGGCTACCTTACCTTTGACAAAGAGGCCAAACATGTTCACTGGACTAAACACAGGCTTTTTAATAAACTGTACTGAAAAAATTGGTTTTTCATATTCCAAAGACTAAAAGTAGATCTATGTCTATCTCCATGTACTAAACTACAGTCAAAATGGATCAAAGATCTAAGTATTAAAACAAACACACTAAATCTACTGACAGATTAGGTAGATAGATATCTTGCAGGCATAAGATAAGGCAGAGTTCATGAACAAAACACAAACTGCATGAGAAGTATGTCAAAGAATTGACAACTGGAATCTCATGTTATTGAAAAGTTTCTGTACTTCAAAAAAAATCATCAACAGAGTGAAAAGAAAACTCACAGAATGGGAAAAAAATTTTAGTCAACTGTCCCACAAACAAAGGGCTTATATCTAGAAAATATAAAGAATTTTTTTTAAAAATTACCCCCCCCCAGTTCAAAAATAGGCATCTGAGATGAACACAGACTTTTCAGAAGAAGAAATACAAATGACGAATAAATATGTGAAAAAGATGTTCAACATCACTGGTCATTTGAAAGATGCAAATTAAAACAACACTGAGAATTCACCTCATCTCAAAAAAAAATGGCTATCATGAAATCAACCAAGAGAACATGGCGGACAGATAACAGCAGCTACGGAGGTTCTCTGAAAGACCCGGCTCAGAAGTCAGGAATGGTGCGGAGTAAGGGGACATAAGCTGGTGGAGATATGCTCTGCTGACCCAGGAACGAACTGGGCTGAGAGAAACCAACTTGGAATGCAGTCCTGGTGCTAGAACAGGAACAGAAAAGCCTCAGTGTGGAGGCTGGAGCCCATGCCATTGGAAGCTACGATTTGGGTTTCCCGCCGGCACAGCAGCTGCCTCTACATCAGCTCAGCAAAGGAGAGAGATGCACGGAAGCTCTGAGAATGGGAATCTGCGAACGGAGTCGAAAACAGGACAGGCAGGGAAGCGTGCACTGACTTGTGGTGAGGTGAGTGAGAGAAACTGACACTCTACCACAGTTTGACTCCAGCAGAGGACATTCTGGGACTGGACAGACTTGAGGGAGCAGGGCGCGGTGGCAACTTCAGCCACAAATGCCCCTCTCAGGCGGGATTGGTGAGAAGTGCCTAGCCTACATGACACTGCTGGCGGACCCAGTAGGCTGGCCCAACCCAGATCCCAGAGCCTGACGGTGGCCTTGAGGGGCGGGCCCCACGTAGGCTGCTTGGTCTGGAACTTCCTGGTGCGCTGTGGTGGGCGGGAACACCTAACCAGCGCAATTCAATCAGACTGTGGCTGACAGGGAAGGAAGCTGGGCCTCCTATATATGCTTGCATATATAAGGAACAAAGAATATGGGGAGAGACAGCAACAAGAAAGGCTCCTCGGCCCCCAATCCTGAGAAACAGGTAATAGCGGACACCACACCAATAGACATAAAGCGCCATCTAGAGAGCCTCATAGATCAGTTCAGGAATGAAGTTATCAATGACCTGAAGCTAGAAGTAAGCAGAATAGTTAGAGAAATGCTAAGCACCACCCAAGAAAAAACAGATGGTGGAATGGAAGAACAGAAAAAGAGGGGAGAATTGTTTGATGGAGAAAATAGAGAAAGCATAGAACACATGAAGCAGGTTCAAAGGGACTACCAGGAAACTAAAAAGTCTATTGAAAACTGGCATAACAGCTTGAAAGAAACTAAAGACAGACTATCTGAACTGGAGGGCAGATTTGTAATATGGGAGAATGAAATGAAAAACTTCTTAAAAATAACAAAGAAACAAACAGCAATAATACAAAGACAAGAAGATGATAAGAGGATCCATAACTTAAGAATTAAGAACATAAAAGAAGAAGTAGGGACATAATCAAATGAACTACAAAAGCTACTCACAGAAATAATCCAGGAGAATTTTCCTAATTTAGCAAAAGGTAAAGATACTCAGATGTATGAGGCATACAGGACCCCAGCCACCTACAACCCAAACAGAACAACACCCAGGCATATAATAATAAAAATTCCAGAAATTCAATACAAGAACAGAATATTAAAAGCTGTCAGAGACAAGAAACAGACCACTTACAAGGGAACAAATATCAGAATTACAGCAGATTTCTCTGCACAAACCATCAAATCACTAAGAGCGTGGGGGGAAATAATTCAAGCTTTGAAAGATAATAATCTCCAGCCAAGATTGAGATATCCTGCACAACTGTCCCTGGAAATTGATGGAAAAACAAAGTGCTTCCAGGATAAAGAGGAACTGGGGGAATTTGCAACCACCAATTCAACTCTACAGAGAGCATTGCAGGATATTCTAAAAAAAGAATCCAGAAAGAATCCAGAAATAGTGGCAGGGAGGCCACAATGAATGGAGCAGAGAACAAAATGAAGAAGACAAACTGACAGCTAATGACAGAAAAAAGAGCTCAACAGAAATGAGGCAGAGAAGATTGGATGATAAGAACAGCTATTTTGGAGAAAATGATGTCTTAATAGGTAATACTGATTTAGTATCATCTTGTTTTGAAGTCTCATCAAGCTTTTGTTCCTCTGTCTCCATTGGTCTAAACAGGTTGTATCTTATTGGATTTTATTATGTACGATAGTATAAGCAAAAACTTTTAAAGACAAGGAGATTATACAGAAACCATTGTTCATTTTCTGTTAGTCAATTCTAAATACCCTGTAATGCTGTCATTCTCTTAAATGGTTTTACATTGTTTTGATATATTTAATGCTACAGTATACGAAGTTATACTTAAGGATTTCAAGGAAAGAGACAATATGGTAACTACTTTTATGTCAGGATTATCTTGTGTTGAAACACTATTCTGCTTAACTGGTTATGTTTTGATCTGTGCTGTTTAGCTGTTATGCCCTCTTTTATCTCAATCTCCACTCCATTATTTACTTTTTAATTTTTATCCTTTTAATTAAGGGAAAAATAAATAAAAATAGCAGGATATATTATAGTAACACACTTTGACTTTCCATTATCTTGATTTAAAGCCCTGTACTACTCTCACCATCTTGTTTTGACTGATGTCCCCCTATTCTGTTTTGCTGGACCAGGTTCGAAAGTTTAGGCAACAGCTGTGAAGATAGTGAGATTCATTAGAATCTCATTAGAAGATAGTGATTCATTAGAAGATAGTGAGATTCATTCATAGCGGGAGGCATTATGGTAACCATTGTTGATCACCTTGTATTATGTTTTTACATTATCTATTATGTCCACCCTTTTGATTTGACCGACTCTGTTCTGTTATGTCACATTTGGTTTTACTCTCTTCCAAAAAAGTAATAAGAATCGTGGGAGCAATAAAACCCAAAATGTGTAATAATCATTGTACAAAAGAGAGGAAAAGAAAGTGCTCTAAATGATATAACTGCATGTATATTTAAGTGTGTAAGATAGAAAATGATATCACTGAGTTTTATTAGATCATTGAACAGAACTATTTGCAGTATCATTGTTGGAATGTCCACTTTACAAGCTTTAATTTTGTGACTTGAACAATTATTTCTAAGATGACAATATGTAATCCATTAACTAGTGATTTCCTACTGTTTGTTTTTTTTTTCAATTTTTTTTGTCTTTTTCATTTTTATCGGTACCAGGGATCGAACTCACGACTGCCTGCTTGCAAGGCGGGTGCTTATGCCGCTGAGCTAAATCCCCAGCCCCCCTACTGTTTATTTTTTTCTGTAAATCTGTATAACTTGTATCCTCTCTCTGTTTTTTTTCTCCTTAAATAAAATTTAAAAAAAAAAAGAAAGAAATCAACCAATAACAAATGTTGGCGGGGTTGTCAGGAAAAAGGAACACTTATCCCATCTTTGTGGGGAATAACTAATAAGGAAATCAGTGTGGTGATTTCTAAGAAAACTAGGAGTAGAGGTACCATTTGATACAGCTATTCTCTTTCTTGATATTTTCCCAGAATGGAAAACATCATGCCACAGTGATGTAAGTGCAACCATGTTTATAGAAGCACAATTTGTAATAGCTAAATCTTGAAAACAACCCAAATGCCCACAAACTGTAGAACAGATAAAAAAGATGTGATATTTTTATACAATGGAGTATTACTACACAGCTATAAACAAGGATAAATGTGTGGTTTTCTAGGTAAATAGATGCAACTTGAGAGCACAGGCACAATTGAAATAAATCAGATTCATAAGTGTAGATACATTGTCTCTCTAGTGTAAAAACATGGAAGAGTAAATAAGATCCAAAATGTGCAACAGATATTGTGAAAGGGAAAAGAAAAGAAAGTGCTTGAAAATAAGAAACAACTGGGATAGGGCAAAGGAGGAAAGAATGGAAAAGATTACATATTTAAACATGTGTGTATTTATGTACACAAGATAGATAAATATACTACTAATCTTTATTAGTTCATCAAAAAGAACAGTTTGTGCTTTTATTGTTTGTTTGATCATTTTTCCATGCCTAGTTCTTGTAGTCTAAATAACTACGTTGAAGATAACAATACATAATATATTAACCAGTGTTAATCTTTTATTATTTTGTTTTGAAATTCTGTACCATCATTTTTATTCTTTTTTGTTTTTAAAATAAAAAGATGTGAATGTAAGTGAATCAATTATGTCTAGTGATAACTGAATCTGCAGGTTTACCCTGAATAAGTCCTAAACTCAAGCATTCATTATTTCAAATCCTCACCAAATGCAAGAGCTTGTATTTGCCCGGAAGACCGAGAATCAATGGGCTTAGTGCTATGGGAAGGACCAGGACGATAAATATTTTGAACACCTCTTGGAGCTAATGACTTGGTGACCTGGGAAAGTTATTTTCCCAGTAGTGATAGAGTCAGAAACTGTGCTAAATTATGTTGACCTGAAAGGCAAATATGTAGAAAGAGACATGAAATTGGTATTTGTAGCTGCTTCTGGACAGGAAACACTAAGATGGTTGGGAAATTAACAAAGTGGAAATACATGTTTCAGCATATACAATTTATACATTTTGAAATTTGCAACTGTTTCCTTTATCAAAAAGAGTATGGAAATTATAGTTAGTGGCAAAATGTAGAAATATTTGCTTTTATTAATTTGCCAGTCTTTTAGACCAATGGATTGCAGGACTGGCAGTTGGTCTGTAAACATGAATACTGTCAGTCTTCTGTTCCATATAGACTTATGAAGAAATGGGCTGTGTTAATGTGATGGTTAGTTGCTCTCATTGATTTTACTTTTTCTATTTTTTGACACTGTGGACAGAAATCAGTTATGCCCTCACCTCCATGAGCTGATTATAGATTTGTGGCTACCCATGATCATACTGAAACCACAATAACAAGCCACAGGTCAATGTGTTGAGAGATAGAGGTACTTGGAAATGATGATTTCTAATAAGGCACAGCTCTATGATGTCACTGAGAATCTGTGCTCATACCACTGTTACTTAGTCATTCTCGTCAGTGTAACAAGTGGTACATTTCTTTAGAACAATGAATTGTAAAAGGACGGTGTCTCTGCTGCCCACAAGCTCTTCCCTGGCATAACCCAAACCCTGAGACTGCCATCCCTCCCACTGTGCTTCTCATGCTCTGATGGCTAGCACTGCTCTGCTATCCAGAGTTGGAGTGGGTCCCCCTCTGCGTCAAATCCTCTGATGCCACCAATTAATGCTCCATGGTGCAAGATTCTTCCAATCTGGACTTGAAAAATTAAGGGAAGTCTTTAGCGTGGTTCTGGAGTGGAGGGAGCTCTCTCCTGCCTGAGATGAGGCATGTCTTTGTAAGTTCATCTCCTGAACTTAAAAGGAATCATTGTCTTTTCTTTCTGCCAGGAAACTCTAAGTGATTTTTTACATTTTCCTTAGCCTGCCTTAAAAGATCACTTTTATGGCTTCCCATATCTCATAGAATTAGAAAAAAAACAGTCTTAAAGTTCATTTGGAATCAGAAGGGACCTACAATAGCAAAGGCAATTCTAGGCAACAAAGGGACCATCACAATCCTTGACTTGAAGTTATACTACATAGCTCCTCTGATAAAAACAGCATAGTACTGCAAACAAAACAAAAAAATTTAAAAACCCTGAAAATTAGCATACAGATTAGAAGATAAAGAAACAATTCCACATATGCTCTGTCACTTTATCTTTGACAAAGGTGCCAAAGAATTTTACTGGAAGAAACATAGCCTCTTTAATAAATGGTTGCTGGAAAAACTGGCTCTGCATATGCCAGAGATTAAAAGGGGACCCATATCTTTCTCCATGCACTAAACTAAATTCAAAATGGATCAAAGATCTAAATGGTAAAACAGAAACATTATATCTGCTGGAAAATAGAATAGGTAAAACTCTTCAAGACACTGGGGTAGGCAAAGAATTTATGAATAAAACCCCAATGACAGAGAAATTATCACCAAGAATCAACAACTGGGATCTCATCTTATTAAAAGGCTTTTTTCACAGTAAGAGAGACCAACAACAGAGTGAAGAGACAACACACACTATGGGGAAATACATTTGACAACTTGCCCTCAAAGGATTATTATTAACCTATAAAGAATTGAAAAAAGTAGCCCTTCCAAATTTACAGACCCAATCTAAAACTGGGCATTTGAGATGAAAATACACTTCTCAGATGAAGAAATATGAATGGAAGATAAATATATGAAAAAATGTTCAGCATCACTGGTCATTTGAGAGACACAAATTAAAACAATGAGATTTAGTCTCATCAAGGAAAGAATGGCTACTATCAAAAAATCAACCAATAACAAATTCTGGATGGGGCTATGGGGAAAAGGAACCCTTCTGCACTGTTGGTGGGAATGCACCCCAGGGGTGCAACCACTGGGGAAATTAAAGTGTAGATTCCTCAAGATACTAGGATTGGAGGTTCCATTTGACCTATCTAATCCCATTCTGGATATTCTCCACAACTTAGAACAACATACCACAGTGATATACGTGCACCCATGTTTGCAGCAGCACAGCTGGTAATAGCTAGACCTTGGAAGCAATCCAGATGCCCATCAACTGAGGAATGAATGAAAAAGATATGGTATTTTTATATAATGAAGTATTATTCAGCCATAAAAAAGAATAAACTGGAGACTTTTGTAAGTAAAAGGATGCAAATTGAGGCCATAGTCATGTCATAAAACAGACACACATGTGTAAACATTGTATTGTCTCCCTACTATGAGAAGCTGAAAGAGTAAATAAGATCTAAAATGTACAATAAATATTGTAAAAATGGGAGGAAACTTCAAATGGAAAGAAAATGGAATGGGAGAATGGAGAAAAGAGATAATTGAAAAGAAAAAAATAGATATATAGATAGATAATTAAAAGTTACATTAATAATTTCGCTTGTTTCACTGAAAAGAAGGGTTTGTGCTAATATTGTTTATACAATTAAATGTTGATATCTTGTACTCAAGTAACTAAAAATAACAATATGCAATGTATTAGCCATTATTATCATTCTATTATCTTGTTTTGAAATGTTTTTCTCTTTAAAATGAAAAAAAATGTGCTCATATTGTTAATATATTAAATGCCTATATCTTGTACTGAGTAACTAATTTAAGGACAACAACATTCATTGTATTAACCATATTACTCTTCTGTTATCTTGTTTTGAAATTTTATCTTTTTTCTCTTTGAAATAAAATTTTAAAAATTCTTGCTTCAAATGACTAAATCTTTATTTTCTAAACCACTTTTCTTTCTGTTCTAAATATTATGAATTATATTTGAAAACCAAAGCTGCCTATGGCTTTTTGTTCCTTTCATCTGTATCTCTCTTTCCCGATACAAAGACTGCTTCAACTTCAGTAAGCGGAGAACTACAGTGCAACATGAATTCCTGAGATTTTTATTTAAAATTGCAATATTTGGAAAGGACTATCCCACTACTGTACTAAAATTGGAAGGAGATTCATGTTCTTTTTAAAATGAGTTTCATATATTTTGATATCATGTTTGATGGACAGATAAACTATTTGCTTATGTGTATTATATATTTTCATGCTTTTATAGATAAAAGGGTTATTATCATGAATTAGAAATGTTCATATTAAATAGTGGCTTCCTCAAATTATTACGAAAACTAATGCCGCAGATATGTTACTGAACCCACTGTTAATTACTTAAGAGCCAATGACATTTTAATAAGCATGTTTAAAATTTCAACCTCTTAAAATGAAGCCAAAAATTTTAAAAAGCACCCCAGTGCTTTATCCAAATGACTTTAATTATCTGCCTATTTATTGTGTTATAGCTTAAACCTTATCATTTTTAAATGTCTGTGTGTGCACATATATGTGAGCACATATATGCTTATTTGTTTTGGCTGAAATAACTCTCTCTTTCTGACAAATAACTGCCTATCTGCTTTTGAAATCCATTAAAACAAAAATCATTAATCAGAGATATGTTTCCATGTAGATCATGTTTTGCTTGCTTCCAGGACCCTGTCTTCAACTTTCTTTTTAAAAACCTTATCCTCCACTCAGCTGAATACTAAAACACACAGATATACACTTATTTTCTAAAGAATATAAGTACTCCAGCTACCTGTCAAAAATATAACTTCGAAAGTTCTGTCACTAAATAGAAAGCTTTCAAAAGCTCAGTAAAGAGAAACAGAGTTAATGGGTATTCAATTTGTTATTCCAGAAATATACAGAATGAATATGCAATTTATGCATTCTGTAGATGATTTAAAGTCTAACCCTGAAATAAGATAGTCAGAGAAACAGTTTCCTGAGTCCCATTACTGTTGGCCTGCTTTTCTCCTAGAAGAGTGCTTTTGTGTGGTGAGAAACTCTGTGACGAAACTTATTACCTTGTTCTTGGAAAAACTTGAATTCAAATATTGAAAATAGCTATGAACCTCTTTAGTAAGCAGTTTGTTGTATAAACTAAAAAGTTTATAGTTTGCATTCTCTCTCAGAGAGAGAGAGAGAGAAACTGTCAAAAAAATTAATGCCCTATTTGTATCTCATTCCTGGCCTCCATAATATGTACTAATGTAAGTAACAACCTGTATATATATCTGCTCTTACCCTATTTTCCTTTTGCTTTTCATTTTCTGGGTCTATTTTACCTTTGATTCAATTCATTTTCATAAAATGCTTTAAAAAGCAGGGAAGAAGTGTCCATATATTATTTTAACTGTAAATTCATATTATCTGAACTATAATTTAGCACTTTTGCTTTTTTTTTTTCTTTGCTTAAATTTATGTGCTGGCTGTCAGACTCAAGAATAAAAATACAAGATTAAAAAGTCCAATGCTGATCCTGGGAACTGAGCAGCCAGAGGTGAGTGTCTGCACACCATCCTGAGCCCCGGGAGTTTGGGATCATTGCTCCTGCCAACAGACAAGGAACCTCCCAGCTTCCTGCCACATTTGACAGGCTCCTCCGGTCTTGGGCCTAACTGTGCCAACTTCCCTGCTCCTGCCACGCTTTCTCAGCTGCGTGGGTTTTGGGCCTGCCTGGGCCCTCAATTCTGGAAACTGGGCAGCCAGAGGTGAGGGTCCTCGCAACATCCAGCCCCAGGAGTTTAAAATCATTGCTCCCACCAGGAAAGGAACTTCCCAGCTTCCTACCACTCTCGACCAGCTCCTATTCCACAGGTCTTGGGCCTGCCTGCCACACCTTCAGTGACCCTCTCTCAATCTGGGGAACAGGGTGGCTGGAGACTGAGGAACTGAGGGCATAGAAGATGATTTCCAACATGCCCAGGGGAAATAAAGGAAAATGACAAAACAAAATCCAAAATGCAATGTCAAACCTCCAGCCCATTTCAAGAAACCTTAGAAGCTATATATATACATAGAAGAAAATATATGCCATACACCTGAAATAAGCAACTAAAATAAAGAAGCAACTCCAGGAAGCTTTAAAGGAATTCAAACTAGAAATAATCTCCCAGGTAAAAGAAGAAATGATAGAAGAAATGAAAGAGATGCTGAGCACATCTAAAGAAGACACAGCTAAAAAATTAGAGGAACAAAACAAAATGATAGAATTCTACATGAACAATATAACAAAAAAACAGAATACATGAAGCAGATTAAAAGAGATATAGCAGAAATCAAAAATTCCATTGAAAGTTGTCAAAACCACTTCAGCAAAAGTGAAGATAGAATTTCAGATCTGGAAGACAAGATTGCAGCTAGTGAACAGGAAAGGAAAGATCTTTTAAAAATAACGAAGAATCAGGAAATACCAATTCAACAGATGCAAGATGTTGCAAAGAAAAACAACATAAGATTGATAGGGATTAATGAAAAAGAAGAAGACAACAAAAATGATATCAAGAAGATATTTAGGAAAGTAATAGTGGAAAATTTCCAAAATATAAGAATGGAAAACGACTTCAGAATGAGTGAAGCACATAGAACCACAAATAGCCATAACCAAAATAAAACTACACCCGGACATATAATCACCATTCCAGAAATCCAATATAAGAATAGAATATTAAAAGCTGTTAGAGACAAAGACAGATTACCTATAAAGGAAAACCTATCAGACTCACAGCAGACTTCTCAACACAAACAATAAAGTCAAGAAGAGTGAAGTATTTCAGATCCTAAAGGAAAATGACCTCCAACCTAGAATGATGTACCCTGATAAATTGTCCTTCAAAATGGATAGAGAAATAAGATACTTCCATGAAAAAAAACAGCTGAAGAACATCATGATCACCAAGCCAATGCTGCAAAAATATTCTAAAAGACAATTTAGATACACTTACGAAAAAAACCACTGAGCAAAGCAGTCAATTAAACAAAATGGAAAGATGAAGATGCAACAACAGAAAGAGAACGTGTCAACAATAAACCAATACAGAACAATTATAACCATTAATGTAAATGGTCTCTATTCAACAATTAAAAGAAACAGACTGGCAGAATGGATAAAGAAACAACATCCACCCATATGCTGTATACAAAAACACATCTAACCCAAAAGTAAACTCACAGACTGAAATCAAAGGATAAAAAAACAATACTTTATGCAACAAGAACTGAAAAAAAGTGGGGATACCTATTCTGTTTGCAGACAATGTGAACTTCAAACCAAGAATGATCCTAAGAGATGCAGAAGGTCACTATGTACTGGTTAGGGGAAAACTTCAAGAGGAAGAGATAACAATCTTAAATATATATGCACCAAATTCCACAGTACTCAGTTATATAAAGCAAGTATTAATAGAAATGAGAAATCAAATAAGCAATAACACAATTATAACAGGAGACCTTGACACACAATTGACACAAAGGGATAGATTAACCAGACAGAAAATCAGCAAGGAAATAACAGAACTGAATCATACCTGTGAACAAATGGACTTGATAGACATATTCAGAGTTTTCCATTCAACAACATCAGAATACATATTCTTCTCAGAAGGACATGGGACATTCTCTAAAATAGACCATATACTAGCCCACAGAACATATTTAAATAAATGCAAAAGAGTTGAAATTATCCCATGCATGTTATCTGAGCACAGCGCCATGAAAAAAAATTAATGATAAAAAACTGAAAAAAAACCCCACAGACACATGGAAATTGACTAATACACTCTTGAACAGTCAGTGGGTCACAGAGAAATTAAAAAAGAAATTAAACAACAGCTACACGCAAACAAAAATACAAATACAACTTACCAGAATCTGTGGGATGCAATGAAAGCAGTCCTCAGAAGAAAATTTATTACACTGAATTCCCACATCAGGAAAACAGAACAAATGCAAATAAACAACCGGATGCTATACGTCAGAAATATAGAAAAAGAATAGCAAGTCAAGCCAAAGCCAAAAGAAGCGAGGAAATTATAAAAATCAGAGCAGAAATTAATGCAATAGAGACTTAGAAAACAATCCAAAGAATCAATGAATCAGAATTGGTGCTTTGAAAGAATAAATAAAATTGATAAGCCCCTCACAAGCCATATTGAAAAAAGGCAAGAAAAAGCTCAAATTCATGCAATAAGGAATGAAAAAAATCAAAATCACTACAGACGCTGTGGAAATACGTAAGGTCATCAACACCTGTTTCAAAAACCACTACTCTCATAGGTTCGATAACACAGAAGAAATGGGCACATTCCTAGAAGTATATGAAGTACAAAGGCTGGGTCAAGAAGATGTAAAACTGCTGAATAACCCAATTTCTATTAATGAACTTAGAAATGTAATTAAGACCTTACCTACAAAGAAGAGCCCAGGCCCAGACACATTCACTGCGGAATTCTACAAGAAGTACAAAGAAGACTTAATGCCGACACTCTTCAAACTCTCAATGAAATCAAAAGGGAAGCAATTCTTCCTAAGTCATTCCTGGAAGCAAATATTACTCTAGTGCAAAAACCTGAGAAAGACCCAACTAAAAAAGAGAACTATAGACCAATCTCCCTAATGAACACAGATGCAAAAATCCTCAATAAAATATTGGCAAACAGGAGGCAGCAAATCATTAAGAAGATTACACACCATGACCAAGAGGGATTTCATCCCAGGCATGCAGGGATGGTTCAACATGCATAACTCAATAAATGTAATCCACCATATGAATAAAGCCAAAAGTAAGAATCACATGATCATTTCTATAAATGCAGAAAAAGGTTTTGATAAGGTCCAACATTCATTCATGATAAGAATCTTACAGAAAATTGGATTAGATGGTCTTTACCTCAATATGATGAATGCCATATATGATAAGCCAATAGCCAGCATCATACTAAATGGCTAAAACTGAATGCCTTTACCTTAAAATCAGGCACAAAACAAGGATGTCCCTTATCACTTTCCTATTCAACATAGTACTGGAAATACTAGCCAGAGCAATTAGAAAAAGGAGAAATAAAAGGGTAAAGATCGGAAAAGAGAAAGTTAAATTATCATTATTTGGGGATGACATGTTAGTCTGCATAGAAGCCTCCCAAAACTCCATTGAAAACCCCCTAGATATAATAAATAAATTCAACAATGTAGCTGAATACAAAATTAATACTCAAACATCAATAGAATTCCTATACACTAACAACAAAATCACTGACAGAGAAATAAGAGGAGCCACACCCTTCACACTAGCATCAAAAAAAGAAGAAATATTTAGGAATTATTCTCATGAAAGAAGTGAAAGATTTATACAAGGAAAATTATAATACACTGAAAAAAGAAATTGAGGACGATCTCAGAAAATGGAAAGACATCCCTTGCTCATGGATAGGAAGAATAAATATTGTGAAAATGGCCATTCTCCCAAAACTGTTATACAGATTCTATGCAATGCCAATGAAAATACCATTAACATACCTCATAGAGAAATCATTCCTAAAATTCATCTGGAGCAAGAAGAGACCTAGAATAGTAAAGACATTCTAAGCATCAAACGCAAGACAGGAGGCATCACAATTCCTGACTTGAAGTTATACTACAAAGCAACTGTAGAAGAATCAATATGGTACTGGAATAAAAACAGAGCCTAAGATCAATGGAATAGATTAAAAGATACAACCACAACTACAAACACACTCAGCCACCTTATGTTTGATAAAGGGTTAAACATGTTCACTGGCAGAATAAAAGTCTCTTTAAGAAATAGTGCTGCAAAAACTGGCTCTTCATATGCCGAAAACTTAGATCATGCCTATCACCATGTACTGAACTAAAATCTAAATGGATCAAAATCTGCATATTAAAACAGAAACACTAAATCTGTTGGAAGACAAATTTTAAAGACATAGAGGTAGGTAGAGAATTCATGAACAGGAATCAAACCACACGGGAAATACTTCCCAGAATCAATAACTGGGATCACATCTTATTAAAAAGTTTCTGCATGTCAAAAGAAATCTCCATCATAGTGAAAAGAAAACCTACAAACTGAGAAAAAAATCTTAGTGAACTGTCCCTCAGAAAAAGGCCTTCTGTCTAAATCATATAAAGAATTTAAAAATCTCAGACCTCCAAAACTCAAAGATCCAATCCAAAAATGGGCATCTGAGATGAATACCCAATTTTCCGAGGAAGAAAAACAAATGGCAATAAATATATGAAAAATGTTCATCATCATTAGTCATTAGAGAAATGCAAATTAAAACCGCACTGAGATTCCATCTCACTCCAGAAAGAATGGCCAGGATCAAGAAAATTAACAACAACAAATGCTGGAGAGGCTGTGGGGAAAAAGGAACTCTCCTACACTGTTGGTGGGAGTGTAATCATTGCATAGGTCAATCTGGAGTTTTCTCAGAAAGCTTGGATTGAAAGTCTCATTTGTTCCAGCTATTCCAGTGCTAGGCATATTCCCAGAAGAACTGAAAACATATACCACAGTGACATATGTGCACCCATGTTTACAACAGCACAATTTGTAATAGCCAGATCTTGGAAACAACCTAAATATCAACAACTGAGGAATGGATAAAAAAGTTGTGGTATTTTTATATAATGGAGTACTAGTCAGCTATAAAGAATGATCACACTGAGATATTTATGAATAAATGGGCGCAGCTTGAGACCATACTCATAAGTGAAATAAATCAAACTCACATGTATAAATACCAAACAGTTTCCCTAGGGTAAGAAATGGTAAGAATACGTAAAAGTATGTGGTAATCATGATTCCCCATTATATTGCTTTGAAGCCTTATAATGTTTTCATTCATTAGTGGGAATGTTTTTATTCTGGGTTGTTTGATAATATTATCTGTGATGGTATGAACAGCCATTTTGAAGAAAACAAGACATTATAGTAGCTAGTGCTGATGTAATATCATCTTGTTTTGAAGTCCTACTAAGCTTTTTTTCTTCTGTTTATCATGTTGTGTCTTATTGAATTTTATTATTTGTGATAGTATTAACAAATTTTTTATGGATAAGGAGATAGTAACCTTGTTAATTTTCTGTTATTTGGTTCTGAATACCCTGTAATACTTTCATTCTCTTGAATGGTTTTACATTGTCTTTTTATGTTTGATACTATAGTATATGAAGGTATACGCAAATATTTCAAGGAAAGAGACACTATGCTAGCTACTGTTATGTTGGGTTGTCTTGTTGTGAAACACTATGTTGCTTAAATTGTTCTGTTCTCAACTATGCTGTTATGTCCTCTTTTATGTTAATTCTTTTTAAAATAAAAAGTTCACTTCTGAGTTTATGACAGAACAATCTTATTTTTGTTTATCGAATGATATGCAGACACTGTTAGTCCTACAAATGTTGAGAATTTATTTTTCCTTTAACATATGATAGCAATATATGTGTACTAAATTAAAATTATGCAAGGTCAATATTAAACAACATATGTTTTCAGTATTTTTATTCTATTTATTTTATTATGTATATGTTATATATGTTGTAGGTGGTGTGAAATGTTTTGGATCACTTTAATTTTGCAAGGGTTAAGGTGCAGTATTACCCATAGTCATTCAAAGTAAACTGATGTGCATACTTCTGTTTTATTATTACCTACCAAATACCTCTTAATTTTTTTTATGGTAACAGGGATTGAATTCAGGACCTCCCACTTGCCAAGCAGGAGCTTATGCTGCTGAACTAAACCTGCAGCCCAGCCTCTTAAAATTTATTGTAGGGAATAATCATTTATATGTCTCTTTCCTTCTAAGAAAAGATTTTACTCATTTTGAGGTTTTCAAAACCAGGAGAAAATACAGAATACAGGAGATATTTCATGAACATGTGAATGAGTTTTAAAGACTAAAATAAATCAGATTTTTTACTAATATTCAGTCAAGAGCTTGTAGCATGAGATGATTAATTGTATCTCTCTAATTCACTGCCTTAAAATTTTACCTTCTTTTATCCCCTGGATCTTCTGTCCTCCAATGAGTTTTTCTTGCATTATCTAATTTTTAACTAAAGAAAAGCTAATCTCCCTGAAGCATAATCTTTAAAGATCATACACTTATACAAGGTCCAAAGCATTTTGCTATTTCTCCTCCTCCCTTTCATTTTTCTTCTTCTTCCTTTCTTTCTCTTCTTTTTCTTCTCTTCCTCTTCTCCTTTCTCTCTTCCCCTTCCTCCTCTGCTTACTCTTCCCTCTCCTCTCTGTCTGCCTCCTATGTGGGTTCACATGCAATCTGGCCTCAGTCTGAGGCCTCCCGCGAGGCTGCTGCTTCATCCTGCCACGTAACTGGAACTGCAGGCCTGAGTCATCAGTGGTCCTGAGTTATCTGAAATAACTCAACTGCTACAAATATGTTCACTCTGGCATGTGTGTATCTACTAATGAGAAAGCCAAGGACCATGATAACTACAAAAATAAATTTTAGAACTCCTGTTCAGGTGAGATTGTACACATTCCAGGTGGTACTGCCACAGATGAAACTCCTGTTTACATATTCACCACTAAGTAGGAAAGTACAACATGGACATACTCTAATATGATAGGATTACACGTAAATATGAAATATTTCTTGAGTGTTTCCACTAAAGTCATTATCTAGTTCAAACGGTTCCAGTTACTTTTCCTGTGCATCGACTTCTGGTCAAACTTTCTGAGTCTTTCCTGTAAACTTGTTTCCACAAAGGGAACTGTTGACAAGTCCACCCGGCTAGTCAGCGTGCACATCCGTGCCCCACACCTGTCCACCCTCCCAGCTCCACTGCCCAGCTCCGCACTCAGTTGCTCCCGTGCCTCTCCCACTTTCTCCCTTAAAGAAAATCCCTCTTTGCTCAGCCCACTCTGATTTCCTGAGTGCTTGGCAGTGGAAGAGTGACAATTCCCGAAGGCAAGGAATTTCATTCCATGGAGCACTTCTTAATACTTGCAAAGTGCGAGACATGGAAAGAACCAATAAATGAATTGTATCTCCTCTTTCCCCCTCCATAGTCTTCCTTAAAGTCAGATTGGAATTCTTTTTTTTTTTTTTTTTTTTTTTGGTCTTTTTCCTTTTTATTGGTACCGGGGATCGAACTCACGACTGCCTGCTTCCAAGGCAGGCGCTTATGCCGCTGAGCTAAATCCCCAGCCCCACATTGGAATTCTTCCAGAGGAAGGCCCACATGTAAAAAAATGCACTTTCCTAGTTATGAATTGGTACAGATCTTTGTTTCTTTTTGTCACCTTCAACCCCCAGCTTGTGCTTCACATAACTTTGAAAATTCACGAGAAATAAATGAACCAGTCACTAAATGTTCGTGCATAGGGTGTGTATATTGTAAGCTATAGAGCCCCATAATACTCTCATGTGCACCCACAACCTTGCTTGCTAAGTACTCATTTTAGTTCTTCCCTTTGGCTTTGATGTCTAAAGGATCAAATCTGCATCCATGCATACTTACAAATGAATACAATAGTGTTCCATAGTCTATTATATATACCTTTATGAGATTGTGAACCTAAGTAAAATTCTAAAAATTTTCTAAGCTGTTTTACTATATTTTTAAAAATATAGTTGCTGCTATTTAAATTTGCTATTAGACAGTTCATAGAAGCTTAGTTTTTCTTCTAGAAAAGGTGAAGATGTTAAGGGTGAAAATTAGTTTCCAAATAATACAATGCTTGGAAACCAGTTTTAATTTTTGTCTGTATAAATGTGTGCATACATTTATTCATCTGAAATCATTAATTGAGGAAAATATTTGACTGGAAATTATTGAGAAGGATATACTGAAACAGGACTGGCTCACAAAAAATTATGACATGAAATTGTGGAAAATTGACAAAATTAAAGTAACCTAAATTTCTAGTCAATGAAGAAAAGTAGCTCTTTAGTCTATCAAGATAAAATCTTCCTCTGGAGGTCATCAGCATGCATGCTATGGGTTGAATACCTGACAGGGAATAGCTAATTTTATCACCACCTATAAATATTTTCAACCCAGAACAATGACATGGGTAATGAAACATTACATTCAGGATACAAACCATTCACCGACAAGGGTCAGAAATAATTTTTCTTTTGCCAATGAATTCTGCATTTGACTTTTATGTGAATTCTCTGAAGGAATGTTTGTGAAGCATAAAAGCACAGTCATCACAGTGGGGCATTATCAAATATGGGGAGACATCTTCAAATTTAAATCTATTATTTTCTGTGTAGTATTATGACGTGGATACAAACTCATAAAATTATGTTTAAATGTAACTGTTACCTCAGTTACTTGTCTCATTGTGGGAAAAAATACTGAATATTTAAAGTTAAAGAAAGAAACTTTTACTGTAGCTCATGATTTGCAGAAGTTTCAGTCACCATAGGCTGGCTCAAAGACAGGGCACAGCAAAGCAGGCAAAACACAGCAGAAGACAAGCAACAAGTGACAAGGAGTGACCCTCTTTCTGGCCCTTCTATCCAACCCATAATACCTTCCTTAGGGCCAGTGACACTCACACCCAGAGTGTACAGCCTTAATCCTACAATCACCATGAGTCAGTCTCCGCACATCCTTGATCCCAGCATCACATGCTCTAGATCCAATCGCCTTCCAAAAGCCCCACCTATGATGACAGGAGGCTTTGGGGGCACATTGTACACAAACCTTAACAACTTAAATTAGCAGAATTAGTGTTACAGTCCCATTTATCAGCACGGTGAGTCAAGCTATGCTTGTTATGCGGTTCTTCCCTACTTCATTGTTTTCACTCCTTTTAAAGTCTTTTCACAGATCCTTATCCTTTTAGATACTTGAAAATTTGCTAGGGATCAGATTCAGCCATGCAGTACCATTGAGCTTTGGTCCTACTTTTGTCTGTATCTATCTTTTTTAACTTCATTCATTTTGAAACCGGGCCTCACTAAGTTACCCAGGCAGGAGTTGAACTTTGGTCTTCCTGCCTCAGTTTCCCAATTGCTGGGAATGGGAAAGGGAGACCATCAAGTTACATAATGTGACACTATTTAAAGTGTTTACTTGGAAGTATCTCCTCCCTATCTCCAGTTTTTTGTTTTTTTTTTTTTTTCAAATTCAAAGACTCTTCCTACTTCTTGGACCCTAACAATAGCAGGACTGCACCTGGCTTATTGGAAGACTGTGTGGATTTCTTTAATCAAAGACCATAGAAAAGTCCAAAACCAAACCAAGTTGTATTTTCAGACATTCAAAATTGGAGAAAAAGAAAGTTTTTGTTTTAATGTCTGAGTTACAAAAAACTTATCTTTAAAATCTGAGACCAAATATAGAAGACAAGAAAAAGAATTTCAAAAATGTAATTAGACAGTTTTGAAGAATGAAACATATAATATAAAACAAATTTATTTTTACATGCAAAAATGATGAAACTGGGGCTGGAGATTTAGCTCAATGGCCTCCTTGGCAAGCACAAGGTCATGAGTTTGATCCCTGGAACAAAACAAAAAAGATAAAAATTTTCCATTAGCAAAAAAATGGACAAGGTTTAGATGGAGTTAAAGAATTTGGACAGAATTCAATATTTCCAACGCTTTTGATAATGTCACTATTTCCACCTGTGACGTGACTATATGAGTGTGACTAAAGCCCTTCTCCTACTTAATTTGGAGGTCTTTTTGTTTGTTGTTGCTCTGTGTTCTTTTAGTTACATAGTTTATTAGTCATCCTTACAATTGCTGACACGTAATACCCTATAGTCACGACTTTTAAAAGAAGAGAGTTTGCTGCCTGGGCATGCCCACTGACTTTCTTTCAATCCGGGAAACTCGGCTATCAGTGGAGGTGAGTTCCTGGCACCGTCCTGAGCCCTGGGAGAGTTTAAGATCATCACTCCCAGTGATCAAGAACGAACCAGCTGGGTTATTTGGTAGTGAAGCACTAGGTTGCTGAAACAGTCATGCTTTGACCTGTATTGTTATGTTGTTATGTCCTCTTTTATCTCAATCTCTCCCTTATTCATTAAAAAAAAATATTTAGTTATTTTTTATGGTTTTTTTAATTAAGGGGAAAAATTTTAAAAATTAGCAGGATATATTATAGTAACTTTTTTGATTTCCTATTAACTTGATTTGAAGTCCTGTAATACTTCCACTATCTTGTTTTGACTGATTAGACTCCGTTCCGTTCTGTATGACAGTATCAAGTTTGAGGGTACAGGCAACTACTTTGAAGGCAATAAGATTCACTAAGATGCCCATTCTGGTTTGACTATTATCTCCTTTGGAAGTCCTGTAATGTTTACAATGTTTAAGTTTTGTTGGTCTTGTTCGCAACTGTTTTGTTCAACTTTCTAATACTTAATGAGATAGACAATTCTTTTTAAGGAAGCAAGAGGCATTATGATAACCATTGTTGATAATCTTGTACTCTGTTTTTACATCATGTACTATGTCTATCCTTCGTTTTGACTGACAGCTTTGTTTTGCCATATTTGACTTTATTCTCTTCCCAAAAAAAAGTAATAAGAACTAAGGAGTAATAAAACCCAAAATGTGTAAATTTTGTTGTAAAAAAGAGAGGGAAAAAAGTGCTCTAAAGGATAAAACTGCAAGTATGTTTAGGGGTGTTAAATAGCTGACCATATTAATGTTTTTGGTTGGATCATTGAACACAAGTGTTTGCAGTCTCTCTGTTTGAATGTCCACTTTGTATGCTTTGATACTGTGACTTGAGCAACTATCTCTAAGATGATAATGTGCAATCTATTAACTGGTGATATCTGACTGATTTTTTTTTTGTAGTTCTGTATTACTTGTACCCTTACACTGCTTTGTTTTGTTTTGTTTTTTCTCTTTTTCCTTTTAAATAAAATTTTAAAAAAAAGAACCAACCAGCTTCCAGCCACACTAGACTACCCATGGGAGGTTTTGAAGCCAAACTAGATTATGCCCAGTGGCCATCTACAATCCGGGGAGTGGAGAGCACGTGAAGTGAGATCCAGTGCATTGGTCCTTGCCAAGGAGAGCTTTTGACCACCATCCACAGTGGTTAGGTGTCCATCCAGCTTCCTGGATGCAGCATGGGAGGGCTCATGGGCCTGACTGGACCATGCTCACTAAGCCCCATTCAGAACCAGGAGCCGAGGGCATAGGAGACAATTTCCAACACATCCAGGGGAAGCCTTGGAACAACATTTGAAAAATGGAAATATAGGAAAATGACAAAATGAAAGACCAAAATGCAATCTCAAACCTCCAGTACATCCCATAGAAGGCTAGAAACTATGTACATAGTAGAAAATATATGCCATACACCTGAAATACCTGAAATAATAGCAACTGAAATAAAGAAGCCACTCTGGGAAAACTTAAAGGATTTCAAACTAAAAATATTCTCCTACGAAAAAGAAGAAATGATAAAAATAATGAAAGTGATGCTGAACACAACTAAAGAAAATACAGTTAAAAAATTAGAGGAACAAAACAAAAAGATAGAATTCCTGGATGAACAATATAACAAAAAACAGAATACATGAAGCAGATTAAAAAGATATATCAGAAATCAAACATTCCATTGAAAGTTGTAAAAATTGTCTCAATGAATGTGAAGATAGAATTTCAGACCCCAAAGCCAAGATTGCAGCTAGTGAATCAGAAAGGAAAGATCTTTTAAAAATAACAAAGAATCAGGAAATACCAATTCAACAAATGCAAGATGATGCAAAGAAAAACAACATAAGCATGAAAGGGATAAATGAAAAAGAAGGGGACAACACAAATGATATCAAGAGGCTATTTACAGAAGTAATAGCTGAACATTTCCAAACATGAGAATGGAAACTGACATTAGGATTAGGGAATCATATAGAACTTAAAATAGTCAGAACCAAAATAAAACAACACTCAGACATATAATAATCACCATCCCAGAAATACAATATAAGAATACAAATATTAAAAGTTGTTAGAGACAAAGACAGATCACCTATAAGGGAAAACCTATCAGACTCACAGCAGATTTCTCAACACAAACAATGAAGTCAAGAAGAGCATTCAGTGAAGTATTTCAGATCCTAAAGGAAAATGACCTACAACCTAGAATGATGTACCCTGATAAATTGTCCTTCAAAATGGATGGAGAAATAAGATACTTCCATGACAAAGAACAGCTGAAGAACTTAATGATCACCAAGCCAACACTGCCAAGAATACTGAAAGACAGTTTAGATACACATAAGAAAAAACCACTAAGCAAGGCAGAAAATTAAACAAAATGGAAAGATAAAGATGCAACAACAGAAAGATAACATGTCAGCAACAAACCAATATATAACAGTTATAACCATTAATGTAAATGGTCACAATTGAACAACTAAAAGAAGCAGACTGGCAGAATGGATAAAGAAACAACATCCACCCATATGCTGTATACAAAAACACATCTAACCCAAAAGTAAACTCACAGACTGAAATCAAAGGATAAAAGACAATACTTCATGCAACAGGAACTGAAAAAAAGTGGGGATAGCTATTCTGTTTGCAGACAATGTGAACTTCAAACAAAGAATGATCCTAAGAGATGAAGAAGGTAACTATGGACTGGTTAGGGGAAAACTTCAAGAGGAAGTGATAACAATCTTAAATATATATGCACCAAATTCCACAATATCCAGTTATATAAAGCAAGTATTCATAGAAATGAGAAATCAAATAAGCAATAACACAAGTATAACAGGAGACCTTGACACACCATTGACACCAAGGGATAGATTAACCAGACAGAAAATCAGCAAGGAAATAACAGAACTGAATCATACCTGTGAACAAATGGACTTGATAGACATATATAGAGTTTTCCATTCAACATCAGAATACACAGTCTTCTTAGTAGGACATGGGACATTCTCTAAAATAGACCATATACTAGCCCACAGAACATATTTAAATAAATGCAAAAGAGTTGAAATTATCCCATGCATGTTACATGATCACAGCACCATGAAAAAAAATTAATGATAAAAAAACTGAAAAAAAAACCCCACAGACACATGGAAATTGACTAATACACTCTTGAACAATCAGTGGGTCACAGGGAAATTAAAAAAGAAATTAAACAACACCTACACGCAAACAAAAATACAAATACAACTTACCAGAATCTGTGGGATGCAATGAAAGCAGTCCTTAGAAGAAAATTTATTACACTGAGTTCCCACATCAGGAAAACAGAACAAATGCAAATAAACAACCGGATGCTATACGTCAGAAATATAGAAAAAGAAGAGCAAGTCAAGCCAAAGCCAAAAGAAGCGAGGAAATTATAAAAATCAGAGCAGAAATTAATGCAATAGAAACTTAGAAAACAATCCAAAGAATCAATGAATCAGAATTGGTTCTTTGAAAGAATAAATAAAATTGATAAGCCCTTCACAAGCCATATTGAAAAAAGGCAAGAAAAAGCTCAAATTCATGCAATAAGGAATGAAAAAAATCAAAATCACTACAGACGCTGTGGAAATACATAAGGTCATCAACACCTGTTTCAAAAACTGCTACTCTCATAGGTTCGATAACACAGAAGAAATGGACAGATTCCTAGAAGTATATGAAGTACAAAGGCTGGGTCAAGAAGATGTAAAACTGCTGAATAACCCAATTTCTATTAATGAACTTAGAAATGTAATTAAGACCTTACCTACAAAGAAGAGCCCAGGCCCAGACACATTCACTGCAGAATTCTACAAGAAGTACAAAGAAGACTTAATGCCGACACTCCTCAAACTCTTCAATGAAATCAAAAGGGAAGCAATTCTTCCTAAGTCATTCCTGGAAGCAAATATTACTCTAGTGTCAAAACCTGAGAAAGACCCAACTAAAA
Organism: Cavia porcellus; assembly: GCF_034190915.1. NCBI lineage: Eukaryota > Metazoa > Chordata > Mammalia > Rodentia > Caviidae > Cavia > Cavia porcellus. Next base: position 5,738,771 of record NW_026947493.1, read on the forward strand.
AAGAGAACTATAGACAAACCTCCCTAATGAACACAGATGCAAAAATCCTCAATAAAATATTGGCAAACAGGATGCAGCAAATCATTAAGAAGATTACACACCATGACCAAGAGGGATTCATCCCAGGCATGCAGGGATGGTTCAACATGCATAACTCAATAAATGTAATCCACCATATGAATAAAGCCAAAAGTAAGAATCACATGATCATTTCTATAAATGCAGAAAAAGGTTTTGATAAGGTCCAACATTCATTCATGATAAGAATCTTACAGAAAATTGGATTAGATGGTCTTTACCTCAATATGATGAATGCCATATATGATAAACCAACAGCCAGCATCATACTAAATGGCTAAAACTGAATGCCTTTTACCTTAAAATCAGGCACAAAACAAGGACATCGCTTATCACTGTTCTATTCAACATAGTACTGGAAATACTAGCCAGAGCAATTAGAAAAAGGAAAAATAAAAGGGGTAAAGATAGGAAAAGAGAAAGTTAAATTATCATTATTTGCAGATGACATGATTCTCTACATAGAAGACCCCTAAAACTCCATTGAAAGTCTTCTAGATATAATAAATAAATTCAGCAATGTAGCTGGATACAAAGTTAATACTCAAAAATCAATAGAATTCCTACACACTAACAACAAAATCACTGACAGAGAAATAAGAGGTGCCACACTCTTCACACTAGCATCCAAAAAAATGAAATACTTATGAATTAATCTCATGAAAGAAGTGAAAGACCTTTACAGGGAAAATTATAATGCCATGAAAAAGAAATTGAAGACGATCTCAGTAAATGGAAAGACATCCCTTGCTCATGGATAGGAAGAATAAACATTGTGAAAATGGCTATTCTCCCAAAACTGTTACACAGATTCAATGCAATCCCAATAAAAATACCATCAACATACCTCATACATCTAGAGAAATCATTCTTAAAATTCATCTGGAGTGAGAAGAGACCTAGAATAGCAAAGACATTCTAAGCATCAAAGGCAAGACAGGAGGCATCACAATTCCTGACTTGAAGTTATACTACAAAGCAACTGAGTAAAATCAATATGGTACTGGAATAAAAACAGAGCCTAAGATCAATGTATTAGAAGATACAACCACAACTACAAACACACTCAATCACCTTATCTTTGTTAAAAGGGCCAAACATGTTCACTGGCAGAGCAACACTCTCTTTAATAAATGATGTTGGAAAAACTGGCTCTCCATATGCCGAAAATTAAACCTAGACCATGCCTATCACCATTTACTAAACTAAAACCTAAATGGATCAAAGATCTGAATATTAAAACAGAAACACTAAATCTGTTGGAAGAGAAATTGGGTAAAAACCTTGAAGACATAGGGGTAGGTAGAGAATTCATGAACAGGAATCAAACCGCATGGGAAATACTTCCCAGAATCAATAACTAGAATCACATCTTATTAAAAAGTTTCTGCATGTCAAAAGACATCTCCAGCGTAGTGAAAACAAAACCCACAAACTGGGAAAAAAAATCTTAGTGAACTGTCCCTCAGACAAAGACTTCTGGCTAAAATGTATAAAGAATTTTGAAAAATCAGACTCTCGAAATTCAAAGACACAATCCATAAATGGGCCCCTGAGATGAATATATAGTTCTTAGATGTAGAAATACAAATGGAATAAATACATGAAAAAATGTTCATCATCATTAGTCATTAGGGAAATGCAAATTAAAACCACACTGATATTCCATCTCACTCCTGAAAGAATGGCCAGGGTCAAGAAAACTACCAACAACAAATGCTGGAAAGGCTGAGGGGAAAAGAAACTCTCCTGTACTGTTGGTGGGAGTGTAGACTGGGCAACCATTGTGGAGGTCAGTCTGGAGATTTCTCAGAAAGCTTGGATTGAAAGTCCCATTTGTTCCAGCTATTCCAGTGCTAGGCATATTCCCAGAAGAACCGACAACATCATACCACAGTGATATATGTGCAACCATGTTTACAGCAGCACAATTTGTAATAGCCAGATCTTGGAAACAACCTAAGTGTCAACAACTGAGGAATGGATAAAGAAAAGTTGTGGTATTTTTTTAAGAAGGCATTTAAAATTTTTTTATTTTAAAAAGCAGAACAGAATAGAAGGATAGAAATAATACAGAATTTTTCAAAAGTAGGAAATTAACACTAGTTAATATATTGCATATTGTTATCTCAGAACTAGTTGTTCAGGTTGTAAAATTTAGATCAAAAAAGTGATCAATCAAGCAATGACAGCACAAACTGTTCTTTTTGATGAACTAAGAGAGATTAGTATAGTTATCTACCTAGCACACACATACATACATTTATGTATGTTTACCAACATACATATAATCTTTTCCTTTTTCCTTTCCCCTATACCAGTAGTTCTGTCATTTTTAACACATCCTTTCCCTTTTTTACAAAATATGTTGTATATTTTGGATGTTATCACTCTTTCAGATTTTTAAATTATTTTTTATACTAGGCAGATCTTGGAAATAACCAAAATGCCCATCAACCGCAGAGTATCCAGAACATATAAGAATTGAAAAACATCAAGCCCCCCAAATTCAAAGACCCTTTCCAAAAATGGGCATCAGAGATGAACACACAGTTCTCATATGAAGAAGTTGTGGTATTTTTATACAATGGAGTACTACTCAGCTATAAAGAATTATTACATTGAGATATTTATAAATTAATGTATGCAACTTGAGACCATACTCATAAATGAAATAAATCAAACTCACATACATAAGTATGTATAGTCTCCCTAGTGTAAGAAATGTTAAGCTCACATAAAATTTTATGGTAATCCTGATTCCCCATTACATTGTTTTGAAGCCTTATAATGCTTCCGTTCATTAGTTGAAATGGTTTTATCCTGGGTTTTTGATTTTATTATGTGTGATGGTATGAACAGCTATTTTGAAGAAAACAAGACATTATAATAGCCAGTGCTGATTTAATATCATCTTGTTTTGAATTCCTACCATGCTTTTGTTCTTCTTTTTGTATTGGTTCTATCATGTAGTATCTTACTGAATTTTATTATATATGGTGGTATAAACAATTTTTATGGACAATGAGATAATATAGTAACCATTGTTTGTTTTCTGTTATTTGATTCTTAATGCCCTGTAATACTTTCATTCTCTTGAATGGTTTTATACTATTTTGTTATGTTTGACACTATTGTATATGAAGGTATGCTCAACTATTTCAAGGAAAGAGACATTATGGTAGCTACTGTTATATCGGTTTGCCTTGTGGTAAAATACTGTGTTGCTTAAATTGTTCTGTTCTGATCTGCTTTGTTATGTCCTTTTTTAATTTTAGTCTCTTTAAAATAAAAAAAAATTAAATAAAAGAAGGGAGGTTTATTTGGTTCATGGTTTCAGTCCATGGTAAACTGGCTCCAAGCAGAAGCATCACAGCAGAAGGAAAGTGGCAAAGAAAAACTGCTCAGTTCACGGCAGGCAGGAACCAGTGCCAGGAAACTATGCCAGGAAGGAAGGAGCCATAGACCACAAGTAGAGTTCAAGGCCATTCCTCCATGACCCACCTAGACACGGCTGATGTGTACTTCATTAATCCCCTTTATCCATGTACACCTGTAAGGAAAATGAAAACCCACAATAGTCAGAGGTTTTTAAAATATTTCTAACAATAATATTCAAATAAACAGAGTGAAAACTTAATAATTCCACCTGACATGATAGAATTATGTTCCCCAGGAGTAACATTTCAGTAAGTCCAGAACCAATGTCTCAACAACTCCAGAACTTTTCAAAACTCAAAATCAAAATCTCTTCGGAGACTCAAAGCAGACTCTTAGCTATAAACCTCTGTAAAAAAACCAAAAGCATGTAACATAATCCACAGCTACAGTGCAGAGGGTAAACACTCTCATTCCGAAAGGGAGGAAGAGAGAATTAGACAAAACTAACATCTACACCAGACCAAGACACAACAGGCAAGCAGTAAGTATTTATAGTTGCATAACCTGCACACAAGGCACACAGTGGGAAAATGTGAACCCCGGACGACTTGATCAACCCTACCACCATCGCCCTGCTGGTGTGGCTCACACCATCTGTCTCCTGTAGTTGCCTCTGCACAGCTTTCCTTGGCAGATTTATTGACAGTCCTGGCATCTCTGACATCCTGGAATGTTACTCGGTCTTTCCCTCCATTCTCACAGCTTCATGCACTGCCCTCTCAGGAAGTCTTGGCCTGTTTCCTAGCCTTTATTTGAATTTTGGGTAGAAATCTTCCTGGCCCTACAATTCTTGCATTCTATAGGTTAGAAAAACCAACATCACATGGACAATATCAAGGTCCATGGCCACCAGGAGAGGAGCCACCCCCCACCCCATCGATGACCATGACTATAGTTACCTCTAATTCTTAGATGGCTGAGCACAGTAAACTGCATCCTAGGGAATCACTTCCCTAGAAGGTTCTCCAGAGACAGGGGTCTAAGGCTCTGTTCTCAAAAAAAAAGCTTTATAATTTTGCAATTTTGAGACTGTAGTAAGTGGAGACTTGATTCCTGAGATGTCCTCCAAGCATCTTCTTGCTTCTCTAAAAAGTACATGGTAACTTTAATGGTGCTAATTCTTTTACAAGCATCTCTCCTTTGCCCTAACTTTATATATGAGTCTTTCCATGCCAAATTTTAAATCTTTCAAATATTCAGGTTCTTTTTTTTCTTCAAATTTTTATCATCAAAATGGCTAAAAATAGTCAGAAGTCTCGGTGCTACAGTCTCAATATTGAGCTACATTTGGATTTCTTTACCAGATTAATTAGTCTACTGCCCTTAAATTCAATCTCCCACAGTCTCCCTCAAGACATAGGGAAAGTATAGACAATTGTTTTGTCAGACTATAACATACGTGGCGTCCAGTCCAATTAGCAGAGTCCACGTTCCCCACTGAAGTCTCCTGAACCTGACTTCTACTGTTGCTATTCCTATCAGCATTCTGACCCTGTAAGCTCTATCTAGAATCATCCATCAGGCTGTACTCTTAGTTTTCTTCAACTCAGCTTTCCAAATTTTTTTTCAAACTCCTCCAAAAAGTCAGTCCAAGGCTCTGAACTACATGGTCAGGTGTCACAGCAATGATTCTCTCCTGGCCACCAGCTACCTGTATTGGTCAGCTTCCTCATCACTGGACATACCTGACAACTGGAACCTGAAGGAGAATAGGTTTAATTTGGCCTCTGCCCATGGTGAGCTAGCTCAGAGTCAGGAGCAACATGACAGAAGAAGGTTGAAACGAAACTGCTCAGTTCATGGCAGCTGGAAAGCAGAAATTCAGAAAGGCAGCAGAGATGAAGAGACCATACAGCAGATAAAAACTCCAAGTCATACCTCCATAACCCACCCACACACACTCATCAATGTGCTTTTGTAACTTCATAGGTGAGTCCCAATTTAACCAGCACATAATCTCACTATGCGGCCCAGACTGGCCCCAAACTCCCTGGCTCAAATGATCCTCCTCAGCCTCTAAAAGAAATGGGACCCTAGGTAATACAGCACTACACCTGGGTCACCTGGCTTAATTATGTAACTGTTTCTGTCTTCTCCTTAAGAAAGTGAAGTCACTGACTCTACCAGTAAAGAAAGTTTCTTTTTAGCAATCCCAAATAGTATCTCCAGGGAAGCACAATTTTAGATGTGCTATGTGTGATTTCTCATTACATTATAAATTCTTTGCACAACAAAAGGCACACAGCAGCCACTCTGTATGTGATCCGTACTGTTTATTGACTCATCAGTGCAGATGTTCTTCTCTTTTGTAGTAATGTAACTAGTATAACATGGCAAAATTTCCAAGGAATACAAAAGCCAAGGTTTTCCAATAATGTAATACTTTATGTTCAATTTTTATTTAGCAATACCGTACAAAAACATTTTTAAAATTAAATTTTAAATTTCTTATTTCATTTTCATATTACAATTCAAAATTATTAGATCGTATAATTTGTCAATCAAGAAACAATTCTCAAATCAAGTTGTCTGGCAGGGAGTGATGGAAGTGAGCTTCTCAGGATGGTATCTTTGCTTTATCCATTATTTTTTTTAGTACCAGGAATTGAACTCACAGCTGGGCTAAACCCTCAGCCCTGCTTTGTCCATTCTTGTAGGAGTTCTAGGCCAATTAAAGCCTTGGCCTTTGTGGCTGGGATGAGCTTGTTGCTAGGATGAGCTGTTGCTAGAGTGAGCAAAGGTTCATGGAGTTTTCGGGAGTTTCCAAGGTACACAAGCAGGTCCCTAAAAAACTGTTTTACACCTGTGAAGGTTTCACAAAGGTAAATTTCTAGTAAGCAGGTGGCTATTTGATAGCTATCTGCTATGTTAGCCACTTTATGCCCTACTTCTCATTGTCCAAGATGTAGGGATATTTTTCAGAGGCGTTTTGTTGCTTTGTCTTCTCATGTTTCTATTGCTGCTAGTGTGTGTGTGTGTATGTGTGTGTGTGTGTGTGTGTGTGTGTGCGCGCGCGCGCGTGCCTAGGTTTGTGGGCACTTAACCTGGAAAGACTTTGTTACTGTTGTGGAAATCTCTTTAGACAACATCTACTTTCCAGTATTGCACTTTGGGAATGGCTGTCATAAGCCTTTGTCTCTCTTCAGCCATCTCACTTCCTCCACTCCGGGGGAGAGCATACAGTGTAGTTAGCTTGGCACCCCATTCTCTGGACATGGACCACTTTATTCTCATTGACACAAAGGCAGTCTAGGTATTTCCATAAAGAGCAAACATATTAATAGCAACAGGTATGCCATGCTGGCGAAAGTAACTAATCAGCAACATTGCTAGTGTTAGAGACAAACTAGTATTGACATGCTGTAATATCCAATAATGAACTACCTTCCCTTTAACCACAGAAAAGAGAGTTCTGTTTAGAGTAGAAAACCTAAGACAGAACAAATATTGACCTATAGTAAATATCTACTAAATGCAACAGTAGTATCTTCACTAACAATAGAAAAGATTTCCATAGTGATAGGATAGAGTAATTAGCTATCTAAAATTAATAAATCATGATGATTATATTGGTAAAGATAGAGGGGGTAGGGAATGAGAAAATGAAAGAAAAATTTGAGAAATTAAGTAATGCCATATGAGGGCAAAAATAAAAGTGAGATAAACAATCCTATGAAGAAGTAAAAACATCAATAGAATTTGATAAACATAAAATAGAAGAACAAACAAGAAAAAATAAGAATTAAAACATAAATTTAAAAGGAAAGCAGAAAGAAAACAAAGGGGAAATGGAAAATACCTCAACTTCTCCCAAAAAACCATTAAAAATGAGATGAGTTTAAAGCAATTCTTTTGTGTTTTTGAATGATCCACAATTCACAGTAAACTCACGGTTTTCTCCACCTAACTTTATGACTTGTGCTTTCCTGTTCCTTAGGCTCCTCAGTCCATTTACCCAGGCTTTGTACACCATCTGAGCGGAGGTATATCCTTGTTCATGTTTGCTGGTGAGAAATCAATAGGCCCTCTGATATTGCCGGGTGTACACAGCAGTGAGAGGTCCAAACTTGCCACTGTGCTTACCGCCAGGACTTTCAGACCCATGTGCTTCTGAAAGCCTCAGGTGCTGGCCTGGCTTCTCATCATAGAGGTCAGGCCCCTCATCCTTCCCAGCCTGAATTTAAGCATCTCAGGAAGTCTACATCTAGCCTCACTCTCATCATGACGATCTCCATGGCTGCTTACCTAGCCACTCTGTGGGATAGGGAAGTGGTGGTGGTGGTAACACTGGCAATGTTAAGTGAAGGTGTTGTGTAGGGGCTGTGTGTCTCAGTATCGAATAACCCTTTTCAAAATGTTGCCTGATGATATGCTCTCTGGTGATACGGTGTGTGCTGCTCTGGATTCCCCATCCACCTTTTAGCCTGTGGTGTGAAAGGCATTACTTTCAGAGTAAAATATCACACCAGTTTTACAGTGTGCAGTGTCCATAGGCTTTTCTCAGGGCTCATGCTGCTGGCCCAGTGCTATGTTTCTCCCTGGAGCGCCTGACCTGGGAGTTTACCTTGTGTTTGTGGAGACGGAGCCCCTCCCTGGGAGCCAGCATAAGCTTCCAGAGTGCTTCATTTTTTTCTTTACATTCACTTCATATTTCTCATCTTCTCTGTAGTTTACACATTTCCTGTTGGTTCCTCTCAGTTTCCAGAGATCTACTTCTTGTTCTTTTTGCTGAGTTGTTATTCTGGATGTCTCCTTATTCCAGGTCCCAGAGAAGCTGTGTTTTGCAGCTTATCACTACTCTGACATTTGTGTGGCTCTAGGATGCTCTTCAAAAGGGTGCTATCAAAGCTGCATAAGTATGTCTAAGCTGTTATTTACTGTGAATATCAAGAAGCTTGAAACAGGACTAGAATATTTCAAATTAAGTTAATGGATATTGTTTCTTGACTGTGAAGTTAAATAGTAAAGGAAATAAACTTGGCAATAATGTGTTTTGTACTGAGGACATTATAAGAAATATTTGACAAACATAAAATGTGAAGGTGATGAATATGAAGAGGGTAGTTTAATATACATAGTTTTTTTTATTTTGAAAAGAATAAAACCAAACCAAATAATACTGAATAGAGTCAATCAAAACATGGTACATGACTTCAAAATAAGATAAAAGGAAATCAATAATGGCTACCACGATGCCTCTTGTTATCTTCAAAACAACTGCCCAGACAGTCAGGCATAATAAAATCAAACAAAATAGTATGGAATAAAACCAATAAAAACAAAACAATGGAAGCAACAGGACTTTAAAATAAGATAATAGGAAAAAAAGTTGCTCCCATAATGCCTCTTGTTATCTTTAAAGTAGATGCTATACCATCAGACATAGTAAATCAAACAAAACTAAATAAAATCAATCAAAACAAAACAATGAAAGCAAAGCAGAGCTTTATGGGGAATCAATAATGGCTACCATAAAATTTCTTGTTATCTCTGAAATAGCCATCCATGCCATCAAATATAACAAAGTTAGACAAAACTAAACAGAATAATGAAAACAATATGGCATTCAAATCATGATAATAGATTAACAATAGCCACTGCCTTCCCATTTAAGACATTTCCTCTCCTTTCACTTTCACAATATCTATTATGCATTATGGATCCTACTAACTCCGCTAGTCTTTTATACTAGGGAGACAATGTGATATTCACCCATGTAACTCTGAACCATTTCACCCATGAGCATGTTCTCAAGTTGTATCTATTTATTTACAAGAGCCTTGAGGTTATCTTTCTCTATAGCTGAGTAGCTTCCCATTGTATAAAAATGCCATGTCTTTCTTATCCACTCTGCAGCTGGTGGGCAAGCTACTCCCATTTCTTTCTGGTTCCTTTTCACATAGAGCACTGTTCTCTCTCCTTTGACCATTAGGCTACAAGCCCCCTTTCAAGTACAATGAGTTTCTTGTATAAAGTATACTGATAGATCGTGTCTCCTCTGTGCCTGGTATTTCTGGTAGTGAGGCCATCTACATTAATGGCTATGGCCAACATACACTACCTCATCTCCGTCATGCTATTTTCCTTCCACTGGCTACCTACTTTCCCGCTCCATTCAGTTGTCTGCCCTGCTTGGTGATCCAACCTCTGCTTCTGTTCCTGGAACCATGGTCAATTTTATCTCTCTCTAGATAGAATGTCCTTTAGTATTCTTTGTAGGGCTGGCTTGATGGTCATGAATTTCTTCAGTTGTTCTTTGTCATGGAAGTATCTCGTATCTCCACTAATTTTCAAAGAAAGTTTTGCAGGGTACATCAATCTGAGCTGGAAGCAATTTTCTTTCAGGACTTGAAATACTGTACTCCAAGGTCTTCTTACTTGATGGCTTGTATTGAGAAGTTTGTAGTTATTCTGCTGGATTTTCCTTTATAGATGATCTGTTCCTTTTCTCTAACAGTCTTTAACATTCTGTTCTTGACCTGAATTTCTGGAAGCCTGATTATTATATGTTTGGGTGTAGATTTATTTTGGTTATGATTCATTGGATTTCTATATGTCTCACTTGTCTGAATGGCACTTCTTTTCCCATGCTTGAGAAGTATTCTGATACAATTTCTGTAAATAGACTTTTAATGTCATTTGTGTTGACCCCTTCTTTTTCACTCACATTTATGATTCTTAAATTGGATTGTCTTGAAACCATTGAATTGTTACTTACTAGTTCCTTGTTATTTTTAAGAGATCTTTCCTTTCATGATTGCAAGCTACAAATCTGTCTTTAAGGTTTGAAATTCTATCTTCAGTTTCCTTCAAGTGGTTTTGCCAGCTTTCAGTGGCATTTTTAATTTCCTGAGTATCTCTTTGAATCTTTTCATGTATTCTAAATCTTTTTTATATTTCTCATTCAAAGTTTCCTTCATTTCCCTATTCTCCTCTATTTTTTTATTTATGACTTCTTTAGAGGTGCTTAGCAACTCTGTTACTATGCTTTTCACATCTTCTTTTACCTGACATAGTATTTCTGTTGTAATACGTTTTGTAGCTTCATGAAGTTGTTTCTTTTTTTTTTTTGGTCTTTTTCATTTTTATTGGTACCAGGGATCGAACTCACAGCTGCCTGCGCTTATGCCGCTGAGCTAAATCCCCAGCCCCAATGAAGTTGTTTCTTTACTTCAGTTACCATCACTTCAGAAATTTAGGGTGTGTGAATTCCAATCTCCTCCATGTTTACATCTCCTGAACTTGCTCTGCTCGGTTGGGGGCCAGTGTCTGCCTTTTGCTTCTTCACTCTGACATATTCCTTGGTTCTTCTGGACAAGTGGGTAGTGGGGTCTCAGGCATTTCCTGCATTGGCGACAATTTCTCTAAAGCAAGACTGTTTGGTTCTTCTAGCCAGTGCTGGGTATCTGATGGTGGCCCCTGGGTGACTTGGTGCAGGGCTGGCTGCTGCTTTTCCCAGCCTGCTTTGGCTCCCTGGTGGCTGGTTGGAGTGCACGTGGGGGTGGGACTGGCCATTGCCTCCTAGCTAGTTACCCACAAGGATCTTCAATAATGGCTGCCCAAGTCGGGGCTGGAATCAGGGCTGCCTGCAGCTGTCCAGGCAGAGCTACTGTGGAGAACTACTGCAATGGTTATTGGAATGCACATGAGAGTGGGGCTCAATCCGAGCAGTTTCCACAGATGCACACCCAGCTAGGAGCTGCCGGAGGAAGCTAGCAGCAGTTCTAGTTCTAGTCTTATACATACCAACTCCAAAATGGCACCCAGCCAATTGCTCTTTCTCATGGAAGGACTGAACCTGCTGCACTCACTGCCAGCCAGTGTAGTCCTCTGTGTCTACCCCTCTCCTCCACTATCAGCTGTTTTAAAACAAATAGTGTTACTCTCATTTTTTTGGGGGGGGGGATACTGTATATCACAAAAACCCACTATGCTGCCAGCCCCTACAGAAGAAATTGAAAATGCATGTGCAGCCATCTCAATGATAAAGTCACCCAAGCAGTAGCTCATCATATCATAAATCTCCTGGAGCTCATGGCCACCACTTTCAGCCCTTTTGTAATTGTAGAGGCAAAAGGTAACTTGTATTAATTTCATGGTATGTCAATAAATTTAGTATTAAAGTACTTATACAAGCTTTTCTTTTTCTTAAGCATGCATGCATTTTTAGCAGGCTCTAAATATCCATAAATAGTTGATAGAGCCTGTCACAATTGCAGAATATCTGACCAATGTGAAGACAATGTATTTCATTAACTTTAAACTATAAATTCAGAAGATGCTGCAACAGCAGGATAAAAATCCTCTCGAAGATCTTCTTAGTTTTTTTTTTTTTTTTTTTTTCCGTTTTTTCTTTTTATTGGTACCGGGGATCGAATTCGCGACTGCCCACTTGCAAGGCAGATGCTTATGCTGCTGGGCCAAATCCCCAGCCCCTACTATTTTAAATGAGACTGTTTAAAGGTTTAATATGTATAAAATTTAACATATTTTATATCCAATATGTATATTTAATATTAATGCAATTTCACTGTATTTAACAGTTATGTGCTATATAATTTTTCATCAAAATGATAGTGTGACCATACAGTATACTCTGTGATACTGATAATGGTGAAATTGCTTAACAATAAATTTTTCAGAATATATCCTGCTGTTAAATGATGTTATTATATTATAGTAAGTGCAATTTAGTAATGTGCAAAACATGTGTTTTAAAACTGTTCTTCAAATTTAACAATTATTTGTAATTTGTTGAAGGTTCACAACTAGATTACAAAACAAAAACCAAAGCTGCAATTTGCTCAAGAGACAGTATGCAATGCAAATAGTTTTGAAAGTACTGATTTCAGGGGCTGGGGATTTAGCTCAGCAGCATAAGCACCTGCCTTGCAAGCAGGCAGTCGTGAGTTCGATCCCTGGTACCGGTAAAAACGAAAAAGACAAAAAAAAAAAAAGTACGTACTGATTCGAAAAAGTATGTCTCTGTTTTTAAATTTATTGCTCCTATTTCCTGTGATATTAAAAACAAATACAAATATTTGAAATCAGTGATTTAGATACAGATTTGTTTCTTAGAATTAGGAAATATCATTTTTCTTTAGATTTTTTTTCTATTTTAAGTAAAGTAAATGCAATGTTAAATCTGTTCCACTTTACTGGATATGGAATGTTCAATGCACATAGGTAAATGAAAGGTTATTTATAGTTTCTAGGAATATTGATGGTTTTATACTGAAAAAGAAAAAAGTAAAAGAGGACAGAACACATGCAGCAAACATTCAGCAAAGAGAATGCCCTGCAATTCTGTCTGGGTTTTGGAGTTCCCCATGCTAGTTCTGAGCAGCATCAGTAATGCCTTTTAAAGTGAGTTGTATCAGCTGAGTGTGTGAATGAATACTTAGGATGTACCTGTATACACTGTAGGGCCACGGGAGAGCTAGGCAGGGACTTACACGACTGAATTGTCCAAAATGATTTAGAAAAAAAGGAGGTTAAAAAACAGATCAAAAACATGTTCAGCAAGCTCAGTGACAAAAGTGAACAGATAATAGACTGAATAAACATAATGGCTGTGAATGCACCAAAGACACAAATAAAAACTAGATGAGAGAAACAAACCAGTTTAGTGAAGATAGAGACCATGAGAAAGTACCAAACAGAAATACAAGAAATTGTAAAGTCTGTTGAATGATTGGACAGCACAAGGAAACAACACAAGGACAGAGTATCAGCACTAGAAGACAGGCTGATGTCTGTGACAGATACCTTAAAACAAGAGAACATGAAACATGGGTCCAAAAGCTGCTATTATGCACACAACACTAATCTGAGTTGAACTGGAATTAGTAAAAAATCAGAAGATAGCACAAATAGCATAAAAATACTGTTTACCAAAATTATAGAAGAAAAATTTATAAATATAGAAAAATAATTAAACATAGAAATAAGTAAGACATGTAGAACCCCCCATATCATCCAAGACCAGAAAAGAAATTCTCAGCAACACACCATTAGAATTACAGCCAGGAAATCTTGGAGTGAAATGTTTGAAGCTCTAACAGAAAACATCTTCTAGTCCAAAATGATATATTCTGAAAAACTATCTTTTCAACATTGATGGAGAAATAAAGTATTTACATAACAAAGATCAGCTTAAGGAATTCATGACTATCATTCCAAGGAATTCTCAATGTTATCTTAGAAAATACGAAGCTAGCCATGCAGAAAAGTAATTGAATGAAAACAACACTAAGGGTAAGTGGGGAGGGAGAGGAGGGATTAGTAAGAGAAAAATAATGAAATGTTAAAAATAAGTAAAAAACTTTTCAGTAATAACTTTCAGTGTAAATGGTCTCAAGTCCCCAGTCCAAAAAAAACCCAAACAAACAAAATAGAGATGCACAGAGTGAGTCAAGAAACAAAATCCAGCTGAGCATGGTGGCACACATCTATAATCCCACCACTTGGGAACCTCGGACAGGAAGATCACTGTGAGTCTGAGCCAGCCTGGGCTATATTATAAATGCATGGCCATCTTAAACTTTATTGTGAGACCTTGTCAAAAGAAAAGAAAGAAATACAAAAACAAAAAATAAAATTAAACAGTATCCCATATAAAATACATCATTTTAATTGATAAAGAAAATTCTTAGATTAAAAATCAAAGAATGGAAAAAGTATTTTGTGCAACTAGGACCTAAAAGCTGATCAGAAGAGATACAACATATTAGAACAATTCCTAAACTAATACACAAATTCAATACAATTCCATTCAAAATATCTCACAGAACTAGAGAAAATACTTTTAACATCCATATGGAATCAGAAGAGACTCAGAATATCAAAAGCAATCCTGGATAACAAGAGCAGAGTAGGAGGCATCTCAATCCCCGAGTTTAAGTTATTACAAAACTACAGTAATAAAAACAGCATGGTACTACCCCAAAAACCAACTTTTGGCTCAGTGGAACAGAATAGAGGAAGCAGAAACAACTCCAGACACATTCAGCTGTTTGATCTTTGATAAAAAAGCCAAATACACACAGAAGGAAAGATAGCCTCTTTAATAAACAGTGCTGGAAAAGCTGCCTATTCTCATGCAGAAGATTGAATCTATATTTCACCATCAATCATATATTTCACCATGTTCTAAACTAAATTAAAATGTATCTAAGACCTAAATGTAAAAAAAGAACTCAATCTACTGAAAGAGAAAATAGACAAAACTCTTGAAGACAGACATAGGCAAGGACTTTCTGAACAGAACACCAGCTGCACAAGAAATAATAGCAAAAAATCAAGAAATAAGATCACATGATATTTTAAAGCTTCTGCAGAGCAAATAAAATGATCAACAGAGTAAGGAAACAACCTGAAGAATAAGTAAAAAAATGCCAATTCTTCCTTGGACAGAACATTAATATCAAGAATATAAGATGAACTCAAAAAATAGCCCCATCAAAAAAATTTCAACTCAAAAATAGGAAAATTTAATGAATAAGCGCATCCCAGAAAAAGAAGTACAGATGGCCAATAAATACATGCAGAAATACTCAGTATGGCTGGACATTGGAGAACGTTAATTAAAATAGCATGGAAATTCCAACTGACTCCAGAAACAATAACATCATCAAGAAATCAAATAATAACAAATGCTAGTAAGGTGTGGGGGAAAGAAACCCTTCTACATTGTTGGTGACAGGTAAATAGTACAACAGACCACGGAAATCATTGAGATTGCTCAGAAAAATAAAACTTGAAGCTTCATTTGACCCAGTTATTCTCCTAGTTATTTTCCCCAAAGAGTTAAAGACATCATATTACAGTGTATATCATGTTTACAGAAGCATAACTCATAATAGCTAAATCTTGGGAGCAGCCTATATGTCTATCAGCAGATAAATGGAGAGAGAAAATGTTGCATTTATATGTGATTGAATACCACTCTACCATAAAGACAGAAAAACTTGGGTAATTTGTAGGAAAACTGATGTGCCTTGAAACCATGATGTTAAATGAAATAAATCAAACATACAAGCTTAAATATTGCATGGTTTCTCTTATATGAGAAACCTAAAATATACATAAAGAACAAAAACATCATTTAACAAGAAATAGGGTAGCTTATGCAGAAGGAAGTGGGACCGGGTGATGGAGGAGGAGGAAGGCGGGAAAAGGAGGGAATGAAAAAAGAATTACGATATGTCATGTCCACTCACCAATTCCACACAAGGAATGCAGTCATTATCCACTGCAAACATGTATAAAAATTTTTAAAATAAAAATAAAAAACAAAAAAAGTCTAGAAAGACACATTTTCCTATGTCATCTATTGTTACTTATTTCTATTCAACTCATTTCTCCTTAAGTATTAGAAACTAAAGAAGTTTTAGATTCAGGTCAAGAAATAGACAATGTTGTGCAATCATCTCTAAAGACTTACTGCATATTAAATTTCATAATGGAAATCAGATCAATTATGGCCAAGGATGTAATGAAGGACTTGTTCTGTCTCATGAGTTGATTTCTGCCTCCAGCTTCCTAATAGTTGTAAATTACTGTCTTTGACAGTGGCTACTAATTTGGGGAAAGCAAATGTCCTAGTCTATGAAAGAATTTAAGCATCAAATCAGGTTGATTTTACTTTAAGGAAAATTTCTCTAATGTTTTTGAGGAAAACTGCTCACATTTTTTTTTCTGAAGTAGCCCTTAACCCTATTTCTATGTGGCTGCCAGGCAGATTCACATACAGCAGGTGACAAGTTGTAGGTCACTGCAGTCACCTGCATTAGGGAGCCGTTTAGCACATCAGTACCAACTTCTAAAAGGGTACCAAGACCAGTCAAATACGTTATGCTAGATTTGCACCTGCAGAAGTAGAATGTGCAAATTTTAACCCATGATTCACAAAAAACTGTGACACAAGGAGCCAATTTAGGTCAAATATTGTATAACATTTTATTCAGTAAAAGGTAGTTAAAGAGAAAGTTTCTCTACTAATAATGAAAAAATTCCAAGAGATACTCTTCCATTCTAGAAGAAACTCATTAGAGATTTAAGGGTTCTCAAACCAATAAGCCATCTAAAATTATTCCATCTAAAAAATCACTTAAAATATCTCAACTTTCTTGGATAAGTTATACATTTACTCTGATATATCCTTTCTTACAGCAAATTGCCTAAATCTGCAGATATGTACTATAAATCTTAAAATAATTCCAGAAAATTCCAGAATAAATGTTTTCAAGAATATCTCAAAAAATATTATCTTTCTGTATTTTAAAGTACTTTCTTACATATTTTTAAAGTGTGGTTAATCTCCAAGGCATTTTTTTAAACCAGGTATTGAACTGAGGACCTTATGCTTACCAGGCAGGCACTTATGCCACTGAGCTATATCTTCGACCTAATTTTCAAGGCATTTTTAAACAATTCTTTGTCTTTTGGACATATTCTGGCTTAACTGAATATACTATTTTTTAAAGTTTTATCATTTTTTTCATACTGGCATTTGAAAAGCAGATGCCAAAATGTGTAAATGAATGGAAATATTAGTATTACTTTTTATGTAACTTAACATATGGAAAAATTCTACCATCTAAAAGTGAAACTTGGAGAACTGGTTCAAATAATTTTTATGCAAACTAAGACTTTGTTTCCATGATTCCTTTATGGAACAGAAAAAGAATTTTAAAATTCAGATTTTGTTTTATCTGAAGAAATCATTAAAATTCATGATCTAAGTTTTCTGTTTCATACGTTATATGAAATCCAGTGATATTTCACTGCAGAAAAGTATAATACAACAATGAGTGATTTCCTGTTTTATTTTTATTTTTATTTTTATTCACACCTCTACACCTCTGTTTATTACAGTACCACAGTAATGAACTCTCAAATCCTAGGTACTCTACCCAGTGTCTGTCCCTTTCTTCCTCATTTTAAGACAATCAATCTTTATTTTGATTAGTTTGGGGGCTAATCCTGTTTAATGTTGCTGGTTTCTTTATGAAGCCAGGTGACATGTAGCGCTTTCCTGGACATTTGTCCATGAGAGGGAAGGTGATGAATTATACCTGAAGATGAGGATTTATATTCCAGACCTACAGTGGAATAAAATGTATCTTTCCCAGTAGGATTGGCCTGGCATGTTTTGACCAAGAACAAGCCAAAAATCAGCACCAATAGGAGAGATGTGTTAAGCAGCAAAATATTGAAACTAGAGCCCTGATGACATCGTCAGGGATCCTATTCTATCTCTGAATTTTTCTCTACTAAACATGAACACTCTCATACTTAAGTTTTCCTTTATTTGTGATACAATTTAAGTGATACAACTTCTGAAGTATAGCTTTAAATAATTATTTGCAACAACCCCAGTATTTAATGGTAAAAATTTACATGTATTAGTTCATCCGTTCATTTTAATACAGCAGATGTCTTCTGTATAAAGCACATAAAAACATAAGAAGACCTCTTTTAATCCTTCACTGACCTAAGTAGCTGGGGCACAAATCCTCCGGCTACTGACAAAAAGTACAAGTGGCATCACGCTCCTGGTGCCTTTACCAAGGTGCAGACTGTCACAGAAGGTCAGTGACCACTTGAGATGTCGGCACCTACAGCAGTGTGTTAATGGTACTTGTTGAACCTGCTAATTGACTTCTAGATCCTCTCCAAGTATCTTTTTTTTTTTTTTATTTAAAGAAAAGGAAACGAAAAAAAAATATATAAAAAAAATACATGGAGATTAAAGAATAAAAGGGTAGAAAAATAATACTAAATTACAGACAAACAAAAGGTAATAAATTGCCAGTTGATAAGTTACAAATTGTCTTCTTCGAAATGGCTGTTTAGGTTATAGAATTAAAGTATTTAGAATGACATTCAAAAAAGTGACCCTACAAACCATTCTGCTCTATGGCCGAACAAAAGCTCCGTAATATGATTATCAGTCCCACCTATTTGTTTTACATCTCTAAGAGGATAAGGTTAACCATATCAAAACAGAACAGAACATTTAAAAAAAAAATAAAAAACTATTTAAAGAAATACAGATTTCAAAGCAAGTCCACTGGAGATCTACCTTATCTAACTGTCTCTAGCTTCTTACAGATAGTTGTCCCTAACTTCACCCACTTTCTATACTTACTGCATATTATAGAACTAATCAAATCATTACAGGATGATGGAGTCTTTTTAGGTCCTCAAGTTCCAAATTAGGGAAGACATTTCCAACTACCATCGCATCTCTCATTCTCTTTGTGATAGCCGTCCCCATCTCTGCATATGCTGAAGTTGAGCTGAAGAAACCAGTCCAGAGTCATTTTAATCAGCAAGCAATAGGTTGCTAGAATTTATATTATAATGCTACAAAATAAGCCTCGGGTTTTTCAGGTCTCTTCCTCAGAGTATTTGTTCCTATCCTCTCTGTATTATAGGGAAAACCAATTCATAACAAGACAGCGAAACAATTTCCTAGATAAACATGCAATGGATAAGACTTACAAAACTATAATATAAATGATCTTCCGTAGCTACTATGTTTTCTCTTGTTATTTTCAATAGATTTGTCGACAACACTGGCTTATTATAGTTAAATATACTATCACCTATTTTTATAAAAACTTATCTTTGACTGCATTGTAGTATTTGAGAACTGTTACTGATTCATACCAGTATGGATATCCTTTACATCCTGTCATGCTCAGAGTAGTTTCCTCTACTTTTAGGGTTGATTCTAACACGCATACGGATTTCAAATAGGATCAGTCAAGGCCAACCAATAGTCTTATGATTCAGATACAATTAAGATCAGTCATAGTAAGACAATGTAAGTAATACAGGGTTTCAGCTTAAGTCAATAGGAAAGTAAGGATGGTTACCATGGTATAACCTGCTATTTTTGGTTCTAGAGGTCTGTGTCTTCAAATCTGATATGAGTAGACAGACCAGAACAAATTTAATTCAATCTAAATATGGCACTAGGACTACTGTGTCTTTTAAATCGTTATACACCATTAGCAATGACCTCTGCTTTTTTTTTTTTTAAATATAGTTTCAGAGCTGTCTCTACCAAAGACTAGCTTACCGTCTCTGCCTCATGTCTGCTACTCCACTTTTCTGCTATAATTTGTCCACCTTATTCCCTCATTCCATGGTCTGCCCCGTACACTGAGGCCTCTCTGCCACTGTAGCTGTAATCCTGATATTTCTTCCTCTCTTTCTCTGTAATGTCCTTCAGCGCTCTCTGTAGGGTTGGATTGGTGGCCACGAACTCCCACAGTTCCTCCTTGTCTTGAAAGTATCTTATTTCTTCATTAATTTTTAGAGAGAGTTTTGATGGATATATGAGCTTAGGTTGCATATTTTTTTCCTTCAGGACTTGGAATATTTCTCCCCACTCCCTTCTTGACTTAAGAGTTTGTGTTGATAAGTCTGCTGTTATTTTGATAGATTTCCCGTTATAGGTAACCTGCATCTTTTCTCTGGCTACTTTTAATATTCTGTTTTTTTGGTGGATTTCTGGGATCTCGATTATTATATGCCTAGACGTAGATCTGTTTTGGTTGTAGGTAGCTGGCGTTCTGTATGCTTCTTTTATCTGGATATCATTTCTTTTTGCTATACATGGGAAATTTTGCTTTAATATCTCTGTGAATATTTTTTGTATTTCATTTTTGGATGTTCCTGCTTCCTCACTCACATTCTTTATTCTTAGGTTATGCATCTTTTTATCATCTTCCAGTTTTAGAATTGCTTCTTTCTGGTTCCTTGTTATTTTTAAGAGGCTTTTTCTTTCACGTTCATAAGCCCTAAATCTCTCTTCAAGTTTCAGAAGGTTGTCTTTAGTTTCTGTCAAGGCATTTTGCCAATATTCAATGGAGTTTTTAATTTCCTGATTTTCTCTTTGGATCTGTTTCATGTATTCTAAGTTATGCTTAAATTCTTCAGATGCTTCTCTTTCTTTTCTGATTTCCTCAGTTCTTCCATCTGTGTTCTCTTGGGCAGGGCTTGTCATTTCTTTAATTAATCTCTTTATATCTTGCCTCACTTGGATCAGGAGTACATCTTTAAATTCCTCTATGAGATCATGTAAATACTTTTTAATTTCGGCTGATGCTGAGTCGAGCAATGGATGGTTACTGTGCTTGTTCTCTTCAGTGTTTAGTTCTCTTGGGTTTAATTTCTCCTGTTGAACAGCTGGAGATTTTTTTTTATTTTTATCTCTTGTCATGTTTCTGGTTTCTTTCAGACTGTCCTGGAGTTCTCTGGCCCTCTCCGAATTGCTTAGGGCCTTTCAGAAGCGTGCCGGCTTGAGTTTTTGCTGTCCTCCCCAATTTGCTGTTATCTGGGGTAGGCTGGGATGCAGGGGCGGTACAGTCTAGTCTCTAGCCTCTGTGTCAGTTAGTTCATAAATTAGGCTGTACTTTCTGGTTGTCACTGAGTTGTGACCATTCTGCATCCGCCCATTGGGCCCCAAGCAGAGGCCTGATCTAGCCCCAACAGCTCCTGCCAGTTCTCCCTGAATCAGAAGCAGCTGGGTAATGGCACAGGATTCTGCCCAGGTCCCAGCCGTTCTCTTCCAAACCTCTCTGTGATAGGAGCTCTAGAAAAGCAGATCTGCCCAAAACCAAGATGGCTCCCACTAAGTTCTCCGTGCGGAGCTGAAGCCAGCAAGCAATCAGACTCTGCCAGGACTCAAGATGTCTCCCACCAGCCCTCCCTACAGGGGGTCCTGGTGATGTCACCAAGCTGCGATTTCTGCCGCCAGGCTAATATGTCTGCACCAGATTCTGTGTTATTGATTTCCCCGTGGTGGCGGGCCAGCTGTTCTCTGGCCAAACCCAGCCGCCGCGGGGTTTTCTATACTCACCAGAGTCCGGTGCAAGTCCCCGCTCCGGGACCGCCACACACCAAGCCGTCCACTTTTCCCCACCTCGCGGCTCAGCGCTGACTGGTCAGATTTCTGTGCACCGTTTAGATTCGAAACGCCAGAGCTCTGTACATCTGCTCTGGTGCAGCGGTGCAGAACTGGCTGCTGCCTGGAGTCTCGATCTGGGTCTCAGTTTCCGCAGTCCCCAAAAGCAACTCAGCTTTTCGTGTTGGGTCCACGAGTCTGTTCGTTGATTTAAGGGCGCGGGATTTGCAGCCTCCGGTCTCAGCACGACTTTAAATCCTCCAGCTGTACTGTCTTGGTTGATAAGAATCGCTATGGATTTGTCTGGTCCTCTCCATGCTGTCTTTTTTTTTTAGCTTTGAGTTTGAATTCTCTGGAGAGATTCTTCGCTCGATCCCCTAGCTCGCCGCCATTTTCTCTCTCCTCTCCAAGTATCTTATTAAGAAAGTCTGACCAGTAACATTTTGTCTCAAAAAAATCACTCACACAGCTCTTCCTTTGACCTCAAGCTTTCACAGTATGCTTTATTTCTGCTCCTGCCAATCTTTCTTTCTCTCAAATTAAGTTTATTGGCACATTCTAAGTATGGATAATGAACACATTTCACATAGGGAATTTGTGCATGTACATTATATAACAATCTTTCAGTCAAGCACATATCCAGTCATTACTGATTCATAATCCAGTTTTATAATAATCTCTATGAGTTTATTTCTCACGAGTTTATTTACTCTTAAAAGGTATTTTTTATTAAAGTTTTACACCCAAACCCTGATTTTGTTTCAAATAACAACTGAATTAAAATTAACATATCTTTACGATCAAGACCCACTAAACTGTACCAAATGAGCTCTAATTCACCTACTCACAATAGACAACCTATATCCAAACTTCTGCAATTTCTGAGTTTAAACACTTTCAACATAAATACTAATGTTCTATCCTACAATACTTTTCAAAATGGCTGGAGACTTAATGCCTCATAAGAAAAAAAAGCATAAAAGAAGTTTAAAGCACTCTCCTACACATTAACAATGACTCTGCTACTCAGGCAGCTGAAGCAGAAGGGTCAAGTTCAAGTCAGCCTGGACAAATTAATGAGACAGGAGGCAGGGAGTGGTGAATACTTTCAAACTACACGAAGCTTTTAGGTAGTTAAACTGATACAGTGTTACACAGATCATACATGAATCCTGCTTTCAAGGATTTAAACATGCTACAGAAAGAGAAAATTAAGACACATCAAGAGATAATTTAGTTTTAAGTGATTATTGTCAGCATCAAAAGGAGTACAGAAAAAATAGAAAATGAGACATAAGGAGGAAGAAAGCATTTGCAGTTTACATATGCATTAAGCAGAATAGGCAATATTTTAAATTTAATTTATAATTTATGAAAAAGAAGAAACTACTTTCAAAGTGTAATTAAAATTTTTAAAAGATTGAGTAATTTTTTAAAGCATGGATTATTGCAAATTGCTAAAGTTGGGTCATAAAATTGACTTTTTGACCTACTTTTAAATTAAGGATATATGAAAACATAGTTTTCTCATTTTTTATCTTAAGACTCTGTTATTTCAAAAATTCAATTAAAAATAGGGAATATAGTTGGGATAGTCAACCCTGAAATGTTAGTCATTGTCTAACCAGGATCTCCTTGAAAGTGTATGGAATACACCCTAGTTTATAAAAATTGAGATCAGATTTCTATGTCCCAAACAATTATCCTTTCAAGAATGAAGAAAATAGGCCAAAATTTGAAATTTTTCTATAAGCACATCTACACTATCAGAAAAGCTAAAGGAAAGGCTGGGGATTTAGTTCAGCAGCATAAGAGCCTGCCTGAAAAATGCCAGGTCACAAGTTAGATCCCCTGTACAAAAAAAAAAAAAAAAACTCTAAAGGACACTTGGTAAACTGAAGGAATACATTTCCAGATGGACATTCAGATCTTTAAGAAAATCTAATAATCTACATTACATATAGGTGGGTAACTTTTTCCTCCTAATTTGATTTAAAAATAATTTTATAGAAATCTAAGTTAAAAATTATTATGCAGCCAAAGAGAGCCAGGCCCTCAAGGAAGTCAGCACCCAAGATAAGACGCCAAGTTCCTGGCTGGAACCCAAGCTGAGGAGAGCCGGGCCTCGAGATAGGGACACCATAGCCAGGCCTGCAGCCTCACTAGAGGTCTACAGAAGATGTAACCAGCACCACCTGGTCCAGTGAGCCTGGACAGGCACCAGACATACAAATGGACATCCGGACACATCCCTTTCCAAGAATGCCTTTATCTTTCCATGTACCCTCATTGTGTGCCTCGCTTCCCCGTTAGATCAATATTAGCTAAGAACTATTACTTGCAATCCATAGGTCGACTATAGTTTGGCCCACGTTGTGATTTTGCTACACAAATTATCCCTTCCAGAGGGCCCTGGGGGCCACACACTGTCTCCTCCTGTCTCTCAGGAGCTTTCTCTCAATAAAGATTTCCTACCCCTCAAATGTTGCTCTTTGATATTTGGGGGACACAGACTCAGCACATGTGATATCTACCAGGTTGGGATTTATTTGCCATATCACAATAAGGTAATTTTTAAAATATTGCCTTATGAGATAATTTTTAAAATATTGCCACATTTCTAGGTCTAAGAAGACAGCTGGCCATTTTAGCAGGGAAGCAAAGCGACTTCAATGGACCTGTATGGTGGCAAGATTCCCACATTCAGTTTGAAGTTGTACAATATTAACTCTGCATACGTTTTTTAAACTTTGCATATATTGTGAGTTTAAAGATATATATTGTAATTCTTAGAACTACCAGTAAAGAAAAATGTAAAGTTAGAAACAATAGATAAAACAATTTTAACACATTTAATAGTATCAAATTAGGCAGTAAAAATAAAAAGGAGAAATCACAACAATGAAGAAAATGACAAAAAAGAAATAGTAAAACTGTAAATCTAAATAGAAACACATCAATAATTAAGCACTACTGGCCTCAAATCTCCAAAGGAAAAACCATAAACTGTCAAAATGGATTTAAAACAAAGAAACAAACCTGGACTCTGTGCTGTACAAGATTCACATTAAATTTTAAGTACCAAATAAGTTCAACATAAAAAGATGAAAGAAGATGTTCCATGCAAACCTTAAACATAAAAGCCTACATTAGTCAAATAAAGCAAGTCTTCAAGACACAGAGTACAATCAGAAATAAAAATATATATCCCATAATGATAGTTTCTTTAAACTGCAAAATCCTAACAATTATAAGTAGGTATGTTTCCAATAATAAATCTTCAAATAAAAGAAGTATCAAATGAAATGTGTTTGTTGTTTTAAGGTTACAACTACTTTACCCTTTTCTCTATAAATATTCTTTCGTAATAAATATCAGATAGTTAAATGTTTCTGCTAATTTATGCAAATTTCCTCAACCATAAAGACATTTCAAAGAACAGATTAGCAATTCCCAAGTATTTTTCCACTTTGAAAACATTCTTCAGATTTTTTTGAGAATTTCAAATTCCCCATTCATTTATGACAGAAGCTAGACTCTTAAACAAAGGCTTGCCTTCTTGCCACTCTGTCCTGTATCATTCCCAGATGTTTGAATAGTACTGTACATTATAATAAGCATAAGGATTATCTAGCTTCACTTGTGAAAACAGCCTGTGGACGGAAACTAGGCATCTTCCGAATCCCATATCAACATGCTACTTTTAATTAACCAGTCGGGCAGCTACAGGTAAGGGAAAGAATACTTGACGTGCAGCGCTATGAACTGCTTTGGGTCATACACATATCAAATACGAGACTTTGGTCAGCCACTCGAGGTCTTCAGGGTTTTGCTTCCTTCATCTGTAAAATGAAAGAAACAATGTGCGTGCTTGAAGATTTTCTCCACTGTTGGCCTTAAAGAGTTTGTTGTCTAGAAATAGAGAACAGGAAAATACCATTACACAAAACAATATACTTAATGCCCTGATGTAGTATTTTGTAAATACTAAGTTATTTTAAAGATTATATATCTGGCTAATTTTTAGTTTTATTAATAAGAGAGAAATCATAAACAAACCATTGACAGATGTTATTTCTCTCTGGGAGGAAGACATTCCCTTTGTTCTTATTGTAAGAAGTCATTTATTTTAGTATCTGTAACCCTCAATAATTTAGATATACCAAAAAAGATAGATTTATACTCTGGGCGTTTTCATATGCAGACATTTATACCTGAATAACAGAGATACAAAGTATTTATGTGCAGAATACTTGGAAGAGAATGTCATAAAACACAGTCAGTGAAGTTTAACTTGGAATTTACTTCTCATCTCTACTTCCGCCTTGAAATGCCTAATAATGAAATAAACTACTGGAATTGCTTTTCGATAATGGCAAACGACAACATTACAAATATCTGGGGCCACAAACCTTTGAATAAAAATCAATTTTTTATCTAGCATGACATATAGTTCATAAGATATACTAGATAGAAATTAGATCCATAGGAATAATAATAAGTAATCATGAGAAAATTTAGATGGTAATGAATGAATATTAATTTTATTGTCTTTAAAAGTCTACTCAACATTTATTAAGAATGTACTGAACATTATTATATGCAGCATTTAGATTTAAAATTTAGTATTTATGAAATATAAAATATGTGTTCATGCAGATTGTGATTTCTTTAAAATGTATATGTTTTAATGAAGAATAGGAAACATGATGTACCTCACAATGCAGATTCATTAAATTCTTTGAATGAAAGAATAACATTTTTCTATTTTACAAATATTGATTCCCATTTTCATCTATGATATATATAAGGTTAGCTTCATGAATTTCACATGAAACTCATCTAAATAGTAATTATAATGTTTAAAATGTCTAGAAACACTTTTGTTAAGCATTCTTAATGCTCTTAAGACTTTAATTACTTTGAGCAGAGTATATCTGACATGCCTCACAATACTATCAGTTCTGTTTGAAAGCAGTCCTTTCTAGGGATACAGACCAAATCATTTTTGGGTAGTAAAAATCTAACTTAGGAAAGTAAAATTGAACTCAAACTTGAATGAATTACACAATTTCAGAAAAACAGAAACAATTTAGAAAAGCAGAATTTATCAGGCGATCCCACTTTGCCCCTGTCTGTCCAATCACCCTTTCCCAGGTCTCCTAAACTTAGAACTCTCCTAGAACCCCAAACAACCTTGGCCAGGGCAGCTCTGGACTCCTGACCCAAATAAACTTCCACTTTACATGTCCTTGAAGCTGGTTATCTTGCTGGCTTTGCAGGGGGTCTTTATAACCTATCAATATTAAGGATACATTCCCCCCAGAACTGATACTCTCTGAAATTTAAACTTTAAAATCAATACATAATTGATCAGAGAAAAGCACTTTGAAGCATCTCAGAGTGACACACTGTGTCGGAGTATACTACAAAAGCTGTGCAGATGTCAGGACCTGACAGTCTGTGGATTTCCTCAAAGGAAGCTGGCCAGCACAGGAACTAGTTCACAAGCAGTTGTGTGTTTTGTATTGCAAGCACAGATCTGAATTTTGACAGAGGCAGCCATCAAGAAACTGAATATAGAGAAGAAAAAAGTCTTGACAAAAGGAATAGCCTGGGAATCCTACCTAATATAGGTGTTTGTGTTAGAAAAAGGGAAAAAGAAGTCATATCCTTTCTAAGATATATCGATTACAACATACTCAGAGACTCGGAGAGAATTAAAGGCAATAAGTAACAAATATAAAAGAAAAGCATGTAGAAACCTAGAGCTGACACAGAAGACCATGGCCAAAGGCACGTTTATATAACTATCAGCACCACTACTTCTGGACTCCCGGGGTTGCAGGTCAGCAGGGTTTCTGCTGTATCCAAAAATGCATGCAAGTTCACAGTAGTTGGTGGACATGGATGTTAGCTGAAAAGTGATTCCAAGCCTAGCATCTTACAGTAAGCCTGGGCTCATTATTACCCATAGTAATCTAAAATGTCCATTCTTTGCAACCTCGGTGAGTTAGTACTAACAAAAAGCTAAAACTCTGTCAAATGTATTAACATATCTAATAAAACGCAGTGCCTGTTTAAAAGGGTTGCAGTCGGATATCCCTGGAAGCACAATGAGAAAGAGTTACAGAAAGAATGGTTGACAGTGTTCATCCCAGAACTTCACAAAGGAAAGCAAACGTGGTAGGAAGTCCAGGAAGGACTGCAAGTGCTTTGGCCAGTTACATCAGTGTTTGTAGGAGTTCAGGGCCTGTTAGGATCTGGGCCACACCGCATGAAGTGAGCAGCCAGTGAGGAAGGGAAGTCATCTGTATTGACAGGGGACTCCATCACTGCCCGAACTCCCCTATGGTCAGGGCAGTGGGTCACTAGATTGTCATAGGAGCACAAGCCCTACTGTGAACTGTAGGAGAGGAGTCAGGGGGCTCACTCTTTTGTATAATCCTGAAGCTACACCTACCCCATCCCACTTGACCCTGCAAAACTTGTCTTCCATGAAACTAGTCGCTGGTGTCAAACAATTTGGGAGTGCTGCGTGGCATACAGATGCCACTCTTTTTACTTTGATGGTGTCAGAGTTCAATTTATCTGAATATTCTCTGTATTTTGATTTTATGTCTAATTAGAAGCTTTGGATTATATTTCTGTTTCTCACGTGCATGGGCTCATAGGATTAAATGCATTAATGAAAGATTTTGTTCTGTATAGCAATAATTTCTCGTGAATTAATCAGTTAGCATGTGTTATCATCGGATAAGTTAACTTGGTTAATAAAAGTATGCATGTGATGTTAAACCTAGAAAAAAAAGGATGAGAATGAGAACCAGGCCATTTTAAATTTACTATAGCAATAACATTACCCAGGGAGAAGTTTTAAACAACCAACAGCCAAAAGCTTCGTTGTCATGACCTACAAACCTCAGCCTTCTCTTTCATCACAGCGGGAACCTTAAGGGCACGGTCACCACCCCTGCTCAGAAAGCTCATAAACAGGGAGGGAACCCTCAGCCCCTACAAAACACACAGTCACCACATCTCATTCAGTTCAAATCCACTTACCCAAGAACCCCAATCTTACCAATATGAAACACTACATTTATGCAGTAGCTAACAATAAAGGTTTTTTTTTGTTGTTGTCTTTCTTTTTGTTTTGTTTTTCTTTTTGTTTTGGTACCTGGGATCAAGCTTACAACCTTGCACTTGCCAAGCAGACATTTATGCCCCTGAGTTAAATCCCCTGCCCTAAAAAAGATTTTCTTTCTTATTTTAAAACAGAAAAAGAATAAGAACAATAATACAGAATTTCAAAACAAAGTAATAGATTAACAATGATTAATAGACTACATATTGTTATCTTCAGAGTAGTTGCTTGGGTTACAAGAAATAGGCATGAAAAAATCATCAAACAATGAAAGCACAAACCATTCCTTTTGATGAGCTAACAGAGATCAGTAGTATAATTGTCTATCATATATATATGATATATATATATAATTTTTCCCTTCTTCCTTTTTTCCTTTCTTTCATCCCAGTAGCTCTTTTCTTTTGAGCAGTTTTTTCCCCTTTCAGCTTCACAATGTCTATTATACATTTTGTATCTAATTTATTTCAGTTTTTTCTAATAAGGACACAATTGAATGTTTATACATTTGAGTCTGATTTATTTCACTTATGGGTATGGTCTCAAGATGCATCCATTTACCTGAAAAAACTTTTTTTAAAAAAGGCTTTATTTACTCATTTCAGACTTATCCCAAGTTTAACAAGGCGGCATTAGCTCTGCCAGTTCTCTAAGCAGGGAACTTGTCACCCTGTGATCTGAGCCACTTCTGTGCCAGAATTCCTGGTGAGCTTGTCAAAATGAAGATTCTCTAAGCCCCTAAGGGATACTGCATGCATACTGAGACTTCATAAATATGAAACTGAAATGTGAGTATCAGCCCATGGCCCTAATTCCTGGAATGTTGTGAGAATTAGTGTCAAGTTATTTTCTCCAAAGGTTTTGGTTCTGCTTCTCACCCTGAGTGTCTGTTGGAATCATCTACAACAAGAGCCATGCATGGCCTCACCTTAGACCAAGTAAACCAGGATCTCTGGAAATAGGATTTTAAAGCCTTCCAGGTGAACCTAAAATAAATTCAGTACAGAAAAAACACCACATGCTTTTACCCTGTTAACAGAAATTTATTTTTTCTGTGGGGTTCTGTGAGATAACTTTGATAAAGTTGCCCAATTTTAAATTATTTTGAACAGGCCATTCACAGACTGCGGGGGGGAGAGAACCAGGACTCACCAGTTGATCCCCGCCTAGAAACCATATCATTTTCATTGTTTTCTTGGGTTGGGTTTTATTCTCTTTTGTTTTATTGATTATGTTAAATCTGATGGCAGGAGCAGCTATTTAAAAGATAGCAAGATATATTATGGTAGCCACTTTGGATTTATTATTAGCTTATTTTGATGTCCTTTATTGCATTCATTGTTTTGTTTTTATTCTACTCTGTTCTGTTCTATTTTTACTAGGTCCGAAGGTTTCTGCAGGTATTTGGAGGCAAGAGACATTTTGGTAACTATTGCTGATTTCATAAGGTTTTGAAATCCTATATCGCTTATACTGGTTTATCTTGGTTGGTTTTATTGTGTTTTATTTTCCTTGGTTTTAACTCTTTAAAATAATATATATATGTATATGTGTATATATATATATATATATATATATATACACACACACATATATATATAAATCATGTTGAACATTGAAATAAAAACCCAAACATGGGTTTTATTGGAAAAGTTGCTACTTATCACTAAAATATGCAAATACAAGGAGAAAAACAAACTGACTTGTGTATAAATAAAAAGAAGTAAGGCTATGTCAGCATAATTGTACTCCATCCACATCTTTGAAAGGCTCTGAAAGCAGACTACTTTTGGAAATGAATGAATATTGTAGGACTAAATACTATGCGTTTTCATGTTACAGTCTTGTTTTGTTGATGAGCATAGGTAAATCTAGGATCCTGGAATATTAAAGACTGACACTTTCTGATGTAGTAGCCATCAGCTTCAGGGACCAATTTAGATTTAAAATTTAATTTCTCATGCACCTACTGCATGTGCATGTGACATGAATTTATAGAATATGTTTGTCAGTACAGAAATATATTTTATATTATGCTATAAACCCTTAGAGTTCTATTGTCTTACTTTAGAGGAGAGAAAATAAAACAAAAGATTTATATGACTTGTCCTATGCTATTTATATATAATTAGAAAAAAATAGGAAAAGAATTAGATTTAAACTTGGATACTGTCATGAGTTAATGTATAGATCAACAGTTATAATGATCACAATACTAATTAATTGATATAGAAGCAAAGAGTACTGATCATTTACTATAAGCCAGACATTTTTCTGAAGGTTAACTGATTTAATTCTCTTGAGAAACTGAACACCTGTTATGATACTGTATTTAGTTTT
Source organism: Cavia porcellus (assembly GCF_034190915.1). Lineage (NCBI taxonomy): Eukaryota > Metazoa > Chordata > Mammalia > Rodentia > Caviidae > Cavia > Cavia porcellus. Next base: position 5,769,697 of record NW_026947493.1, read on the forward strand.
GCATTGTGTCAACAACCACAGAGGTAAGTTACCACAGATGCACAACTATTAGTTGACAGAAATAGAATGATCACGTATATGCAGAATATGTGTGTGGTATAAATTTTATAGAAATGTAAACAGGAAACTACATCAGTAAATTTAGTCACAAGGTTCAAAGTGGCATTTAGTACATTTGAAATGCCCCTGGGTGTGAAGAATTTTCAATGTGGGTATGTCAGGCATTCCTTTAAGAAGATCCCTGTCTTGTCAGGAAGTGCTTGAGTGCAGAGCTGAAGAGCAGAAATTCAAGTCAAAGGAGACACCTGGAGAGGGCTCAAGTCAAGCTGAATTTGTCTCACCGACATAAATTGTTTTTATGAACATGAACAACGAATTTGAGTTCTGCATATGCATCAAGTGGATTAAAAACTATCAACTACACATTGATAGATATTTCCCATAATTTATTTATGGGAATTATTTAAATTACTTATTCCCATAATTTATTTCGTGGTATTTTATTTGTCAGCATAAGCTACCAATATTTCCCTTCCTCACCCTGAACACATCATCAGGAGTGCTAATCAAATTTAAAGTTTTAACACTTGCAAGAAAACCTAACACACATGACAATGAAATAACAAAAATTATGATATAGCTATCTCTGTGGTAAACAAAAATACATTTCTTAACATTCACTATAAAACAAAAAAGAAATTGGACAACATAATTTTGCTGACATTCTTACAATGTTTAGTAGAAGAGAATTTTGTTTTTCACTGTTGGACAATCTTAATTTTTTTAATTAAAGAAAAATGAATAAAAATTTGGGAGCCTCTTCATCAATGGATTTTCTTACAGCTTGTATTATGCAAAATCTTACACAAAATCTCTGTATGTTTAATTTGGTAGACTCTGAGAACTATTGACTCAATCAACATTCTCCTTTGTTTTACTAATGGAAGCTGAGCAATATTTAGCCACAAGATCACATTTCTCACATGCCTTCGTACATGGCAACAGTCAGTCAAATGCATGGGAATTTATGGAATGGGGCTTCCATTTTTTTCTTGTTCACCCCCATCTTATTATTACTGTCTTGAACTCAGTTGTGATAGATGCACTGTTCTCTCTTCTTTTCCTTTCTTTTTTTTTCCTTCATTCTGTTCTGTTTTTCTCTTCTCTTTTGCTATAGATTGAACCCAGGAACTTCATACTGGGCTACATTCCAGTGCTTTTCTATTTATTCTATTTTGAGACAGGATCTCATAGTCTGGGTTTAAATTTTGTAATCCTCCTTGCTCTGCCCAACAGAGTGCTAGGATTTCAGGAATAAGCCATCACATCCAGCTATGTGGTCAAACTTTTCAAAACATTTTGAATTATGAAATACATTTAGGTTGAATATTGTGTTAACTATATCAGACCAGAAATCCTGGAGGAGGTAGGCACCCCAATGAGAGCAAAATTGCCTCCCCAGTGTTGACTGTCCACATCAGGGCTTGTTCTATGCCGGAGCCTTGTAAATCTTTTTAAGTCATTGTTCTCATATGTATAAAACATGAAAATTAATTTAATGCAAACGAACCAACAGAAGTTATGTAAGCTTTAAGTTTAAAAATATTAAAACTAATTATTTTCATTTAAAACTGAAATGTTGGGGGCTGGGGATTTGGCTCAGTGGCGTTGGACCTGGCTTGCAAGCAAGCAGTCCTCAGTTCGATCCCTGGTACTGATAAAAACCAAAAAGACCAAAAAAACCATGAAATTTCAAAATTGTCTCAGAGATTGAAATCTAAACAGTCTAAAAATATGGAAAATGGAAACGTTTTCAAAGAATTTACTCCAAGGGAAATCTAGGGCTCAGAGTTATATAAAAGGCCCCTCAAAGTTTTTAATAACAACTTTTTTTTTTACTTTAAAATGTTCAGAAGGTAAATTAGGGATAGCAAGAAGTTGATAGGCATAAAAATAAAGTATGTTGTTATATGCATATGCAAATATGCCAAAGTGATACTCATTAATCTGCACAGTCAATTAAAAAGAGTGAAAAAAAAAGCTCAAAAGGAGAACCATCCAGAACTAGTTCCACTGAAGTACCCCAACTCACTGTCGTTGTGACACAGCTATTATCTATAGTCTCTATGATTACAAATATTCCCTCTCTCAGAATTTTGTAATATTTCATAGACAAATGAAAAATTAAAGGACAAAACCTAACAAGTCATCCTAACTGAATTTGTCCAGTTTACAAAGCTTTTCCAGGAATTCCCTGCAATGGCTTCTGCTTACTTTAACTTACTCATCTTTGTCTGGAATCAATATGGCAACCCTCCCCAGGACCCACCGAAAGTGAGTAGGAGGAGAGGGCAGAGTGTAGCTGCTCAACCCTTACCCAGAGCATACTAGTGTGTGGACCAGCCTCTGCTCAAGAGTAAACTGAGTTGAACTCAGTTAGATGATTTTATTCCAAACACTATTTCAGCCACATTGGAAGGAAAAGCAACCCAACACCTAAAAAGATGTGTTGCATTGCAACCCAACAGGGATACACTGCCATTTCTTTCCCAGAGGTAGTGAATCCATTATAGTGCATATTAATGAAGGATGAAAGGACATGTATTGGAAATTCATTGACAGTTATGGCTGACAAGTGTGCAGAGTTGAAATATATTATTCTGTAAAACTATTACAAGCTCAGGGGGAAAAAAACTGGTATCTGATATGGGAAAATTAACAAAGCAGTAGCAACAGTAATGTTCATTTAATACATAAATGTGTATTTGTTATTGTCATTCAGATTGTTATTTCCTGAAATATGTTCTCTCTAAAATCATGATGTAAATTATGTTCACACCTAACTGTTGAGCAATATCAACTTAACTAAAGGGAAAATCTACCAATAACATAAATTAATATTCTTGTGTAATCAAGTATCTTATATGCTCAGGTATTGTGCACGGATTATTTAATTCTCAAAGGAGTTGCTTAAGCACTGCAACGTTGGTAGTGGTTTCATTTCTTTAATTATCTCCAGTTTCATTAAGAAAACTGAGACTAAAGAAATCAAGTAACTTCATCTAGGTCATACACACAACAAAGAGTTGGCGAGCCAAAACCTTAATTCAGGTATGTAGGAACCAACAGCTGCATTTTCAGCTATCCCTAGAATTCCTCCAGCCACCACCTTGTCTCACTGGTACATGCTACTGAGAACAAATGTAAAATACTGGGACTGAGGCTAAGGCATTCTTTATCAACTGTTAAATTAAGGAAGGTGATGCAACAAACAAAATCATCAAAGCAGCAAGAGGAAATGTAACTAATACAACTATACCACTGGTAGAGGAGTCACATGACAAAAACAGTTTCTCCAGAGATTTTTAAAAATGCTGTCACACACCTAATAAAAGAGCTTTACCCTCTAAACAAAGGAAGCAATACAAGGAAGTACATGACAGATGCTCTGACAGGTAGACGTGGTAGCTTTCCGCTTTGGTGGACATTCACTTGGGATGGCATAGGCTCCCTGTCTTTAGATGATGTGTGGTAGTTCACAGTAAACTCGGAATAGGAGTCCACTTACCTCAGTTTTCTTTCTCCTTGCTGATGAGAGCTTACCTCGGCCACTTGTCCAGAGTTTCCTGTTCTCCCATTCTGAGAAGCTTGCTTAAATTTTTGAATTTTTTCTTTGGCCTCTTTCTTGCATCCATTTTCTGTTGGCTTTCTAGAAAACTCAAATTTACTTTTTGAACTTCCCACATTAATTTTATAATTTTCTAGTTTTTCTCTCTCTCCTGTTGACCATTACTTTGTCTTTATACCTTTTGGGAAATTATTTTCAATGAGATTTATTATAGTTTTGGTATTAGATGTGTCATTGACAAGCACGTTACATCTGAAATGAAATCTTTCCTGTTGACTTGAAAATAGCAAGTCAAAGTACTATTTATTTATTAATATTTATTTATTAATGATGGTATCCTGTTCTCATATTTGCTTCTTATCCACAGGACATTAATTGTAATCATCCTTGTGTTTTTCTTTAAGTGCTGTTTTTGACAGCTTTCTATGATTCCTTTTGTTACTTGCTTTGTCTCTGGTTTTGTTGTTTTGTTGTTTTGTTGTTATATATCTGCCCCATAAAAGTTATTATTCTGTCATCCTGCAACACTGCAAGTAAATTATTCTTAACAATTACTGGAAGCTATATAGAAATTAAGTGGGCTTATTTGTGGTACATTACACTTATGTAAATTAAGATCAATGAGAGTCTTGCATTTTTTTTCTATGTGCATCCTCCAAATACCAAGAGCATAGGTCAGGTTCGTTTCACAAGAATGAATCTTCTCCTTTCTTTCCCAGGTTGAAGGTGATCATACTAGAGCCAGTGTACCTGTAGCCAAGCAGTACATTGGGCAGTGCATTCCCCAGCATCTCAAAAACACTCATTATTTTCAATCCTGTATTTATTTTTTTTCCGAGGACTTCACCTAGGGAAATGCCACTCTCCAGATGACTTCACCATTCTCCCCAGTAGTTAAAGCTTCTGCAGAATCCTCATCATAATTGACTCCCTTTCCTTTTTCACTTGGAATAATCCCTTGTCACCCACTTTCATATGAATATTGTTTCTAGGCTACTCCAGCATTTGTTCAGTGAAATCAGAACTCTGATTCGGCAACCCAATGGTTCTCTTGCCTTTATCCTCGTGGTCTCAAACTGGCTGTGGAACAATGTTCTTTCAGACATGGTCAAGAGCAATAACAGTTTTATTGATTTTAATGAAGCAGCCCTTTGCAGAAAACTTACTTTCAGCTCACAAAACCGAGACTACTTCTTATGTCCGTTCCCTGATTGTAAGTTGTCTGGGAAAATGAGTGCCTGTTCTTTTTCTGTTTCTTTAGTTAGAGGGTTTCTAGCAACCAATAACTAACTGGAGGTTGAAGAATTGTTTTGTAAATATCAGTTTAAGCCACACTTGCCAATTAACACCTGTTAAATTTCCCATGTAATTAGAGGTTTTGTCAGAGGGAAAGGAGGTAGCCTTTTAAAGAAACATGCACAGCAAGTTTCCTTAACTTCAGCATGAACTATCATGAAAGTCTAGAAAGAACTATCATCATGGAATAGAGCCAACTACTTCTATCAAGCGTGTACTTTTTCCCTCAGCCCAGGGATAACAATGATCTTAGGGAGTACTTTGACTTGCTATCTTCAACCTGAAAGTTTTTACTCTAAAAATATGGCTGCATCTATAAAACTTAATTTTTTTTATTTCCCTAAGAAGGAGGAGAGGATAAACAGGTGAAACATTAAACTGTGAAATTGAATGCTGCTTTATGGATGGGCCTTTGTAAAACAAAGAGAAAAACATTTTCTTCCCACTACAACTATAAATAGATCTCTCCACTTTAAGCATCTCCTGTTAGATTGAAGAGTAACTTTTCTTAAAAAACAAAATATATGGTGATTCTTCACTGCCAATCCAGTCTCCTTAGAAAGGTCTATTAAAATGATGTTTGAAGTTGTTATGAAACATCTCCAATTGCATCTTCATAAGCTGTTCAAGAAAAAGGACTCTGCAAGAAAAAACAGCCTTCTTTCCTTCATGCAAGGAAGGATATTTTTAATACTAATGTAGAATATGAAACATGAATGTTTGGTAAAAGTTACTAAATACATTCATTGTAATGACAGTAACTTATTTTTAAGAAGTACTTGACATTTTTTGACATTCTTCTACCCTATATTGTGTCCTCCAACACAGAGCAATTGTCAGTCCTTAAGGTGATCTGCCTAAAGGAGCACAGGTAACTAGGACATAGTCTTTAAAACAAGCTTCAAAATATGGTTACTGGTATTGTTTATATTTAGTTGTTTCACAGAAGCATAATGCAGTCATTGAGAGACTGAGCACAGGTGGCTGCACCTAGGTTATGTGATGCAGGGGAGAAGAATACTACACCTAAGGTACAGACACCACCAGTCAAAAGGCATGCAACCTGGATGAGATAAAAGGGAGAGTGGTCACTGATGTTACTACTGTTGGTTCTTCTACTACCTTTGCTGCTTTTCTGTTTTCTATCTGCCCTGTTTTGCCAGCAACTGCTTCTCCTGTAATGCCAACCTGCTTTGGAGTCATCCAACTGTGGACTGAAACATCTACAAATTGTGAACCAAAATAAACCTTTCCTCCTTTAATTTTGGCGGTTGTGTATTTCATCTCAGCAACTAGAAAAGTAACCAGGATAGATTTTGTACCAGAGACATGAGTTCCTTGCTGCAGCTGACCCTCTGGTCATTAACCTTTGGAACCAGTTTGTAGAAAGAGTTGGAAAAGTTTGGAGATGCCAGTTGAAGAAGCAGACCTGGAATGCCTTCAACTGTACATTGTTGGAGATTATTGTCAGAGTTCAGAAGATCAGAGCGCTGACCGAAATGCAGCCAATGGAGACCAGGGTCAAGAGGCTTCAGGTAGGAGCAAGGACTCTCTTGACTGTTGGATTCCAGCCTATTTATGTTGTCCTTTGAAATAAAGTTTGCCTGCACTTTGCTCATATCAAGATTCTTTATCTGAGACTGTGTTTAAAGACAGCAGGGTAAGCTTGAAAAAGAAACTTCAAGGCAGGTTAATGTTAAGGTCATGGGAGCTACTTTTGGAAGCTTTTAGTCAGACCTACATGTGTTGGAAAAACTGGCTCTCCATTTGCCGAAAACTAAAACTAGACCCAAGCCTATCACCATGTACTAAATTGAAATCTAAATGGATCAAAGATAGGAATATTAAAACAGAAACACTAAATCTATTGGAAGACAAATTAGGTAGAAACCTTGAAGACATAGAGGTAGGTAGAGAATTCATGAACAGGACTCAAACTGCACAGGAAATACTTCCCAGAATCAGTAACTGGGACCACCTTTTATTAAAATGTTTCTGCAAGTCAAAAAAAAATCTCCAGCATAGTGAAAAGAAAACCCACAACCTGGGAAAAGATCTTAGTGAACTCCCCCTCAGACAAGGGACTTTTGTCTAAAACATATAAAGAATTAAAAAAAAAACTCAGACCTTCAAAATTCAAAGACCCAATCCAAAAATGGGCATCTGACATGAATACACATTTCTCAGATGAAAGAAATACAAATGGCAAATAAATACATGAAAAATGTTCATCATCATTGGTCATTAGGGAAATGCAAATTAAAACCACACTGAGATTCCATCTCACTCCTGAAAGAATGGCTAGGATCAAGAAAACCAACAACAACAAATGCTGGAGAGGCTGTGGGGGAAAAGGAACTCTCCTGCACTGTTGGTGGGAGTGTAGACTGGTACAGCCTTTGTGGAGGTCAGTCTGGAGATTTCTCAAAAAACTGGGATTGGAAGTCTCATTTTTTCCAGTTATTCCACTTCTAGGCATATTCCCAGAAGAACTGAAAGCATCATACCACAGTGATATATGTGCACCTATGTTTATAGCAGCACAATTTATAATCACCAGATCTTGGAAACAACCCAAGTGTCCATCAACTGAGGAATGGCTAAAAAAGTTATGGTATTTCTATATAATGGAGTATTACTCAGCTATAAAGAAGGATCACATTGAGATATTTGTCAATAAATGGGTGCAGCTTGAAATAAATGAAATAAATCAAACTCACATCTGTGAACATCGAATAGTTTCCCTAGTGTAGGAAATGATTCAAATATATAAAAGTATGTGGTAACCACGATTCCCCATTATGTGGCCTTGAAGCCTTATACAATTTTCACTCATTAATTGGAATGGCTTTATCCTGGGCTGTTCGATATTAGGGCCTGTGACGCAATGAACAGCTATTTTGAAGAAAACAAGACATCATAATAACTAGTGCTGATTTAATACCATCTTGTTTTAAAGCCCCACCAAACTATGGCTCTTCTGTCTCCATTGGTTTTATCATGTTGTATCTTTCTGGATTTTATCATATATGGTAGTATAAACAAAAATTGTTATAGGCAAAGAGATAATATAGAAATCATTGTTTCTTTTCTGTTAGCTGGTTCTAAATACCCTACAATGCTTTCATCCACTTGCATGGTTTTACACTGACTTGATATGTTTGAAGCTATAGTATATGAAGTTATATTCAAATATTTCAAGGAAAAAGACACTATGGTAATTACTATTAAGTCGGGTTATTTGGTGGTGAAGCACTAGGTTGCTGAAACTGTCATGCTTTGACCTGTACTGTTATGATGTTATGTCCTCTTTTATCTCAATCTCTTCCTTATTCATTAAAAAAATTAGTTATTTTTTATGATTTTTTAATTAAGGGGAAAAATTGAAAAAATTATCAGGATATATTATAGTAACTTTTTTGATTTCCTATTAACTTGATTTGAAGTCTTGTAATACTCCCACTATCTTGTTTTGACTGATTAGACTCTGTTCCGTTCTGTATGATAGTATCAAGTTTGAGGGTATAGGCAACTTACTTTGAAGGCAATAAGATTCACTGTGATGCCCATTCTGGTTTGAGTATTATCTTCTTTGGAAGTTCTTTAATGTTTACAAGGTTTAGTTTTATTGGTCTTGTTCTCTACTGTTTTGTTCAACTTTATAATACCTAATGAGATAGACAGTTCTTCTTAAGGAAGCAAGAGGCATTATGGTAACCATTTTTGATAACCTTGTACTCTGTTTTTACATCATGTGCTATGTCTATCCTTGGTTTTGACTGACAGCTTTGTTTTATCATGTTTGATTTTATTTTCTTACAAAAAAGTAATAAGATCTTTGGGAGCAATAAAACCCAAAATGTGTAAATTTTGTTGTAATAAAGATAGGGGGAAAAAAGTGCCCAAAAGGATACAACAGCAAGTGTGTTTAGGTGTGTTAAATAGATGACCATATTAATAATTTTGATTGGATCATTTAACACAGTTATTTGCAGTCTCATCATTTGAATGTTCACTTTGTATGCTTTGATCCTGTGACCTGAATCACTGTTTCAAAGATGATAGTGTGTAATCTATTAACTGATGATATCTTACTGTTTTTTTTTCTTTTTGTAGTTCTGTATTACTTGTACCTTTACACTGTTTTGTTTTGCTCTGTTTTTTTTCTCTTTTTCCTTTTAAATAAAAAAAGAATCAATAGCAAAGAGCATAGCATGATTTAAAACATTTTGAGATTGGACAAAAAGAATCTCCATAAAGTTGCAGAGTGCAAAGATGTAGCAGAGAACAAATTAGTTGATGAGGAAGAAGATGACAATAGAAATGATGGCCTAAGGTCATCAGAAGAACCAGCAGGACTCCCCACTTTGCAATCTCAAAATTGAAAAAGCAAAAGACTTTGCCTAGGGAAGAGAACCAGGAAGTCCCTGTTCCAGAATGGTGGAAACCTAGAGAATTTATTCCTCTGGGTTCAATTAATACTACTCAACAATCTAAGTACTCCATCCCGATAGTCAGTAAAGAAGGAAGCCTGGCAATTGCTCCAACTGGTGGAAGGCCCTGGCATCATCCACTTGGTACTAGGTTTAGGTACACTTCTTGTGGAATCCAAGAGTTGTAGGATTAAGAAGGCCTCCACACAATTTCAGAAGAAGAAATAGAAGGTGAGGTAGTGTGTTCGTGAGAGGACAATGTGTAAAGCTGTGAGTGTGAAGCCAAAGATGCAGTGAAGACACCAGCGGGTTGGAAAAGCCAGGAACGTGGATCAGCTGAGGAAAGTTACAAGGAATGAGCAAAGCCAGATCGAAAGAGAAGCTATAGGAGCTGCAACCATAAGCAGTATCATAGAGGCAGAGACACTCAAACCCTTTGATATTCACATCTTGTCACAGGCTGCTCCAGATGCTGAACATAGAACTACTGGATTGAATATTTGCCCTACTCAACTTTGCTCTTGCTTTGGTTCCATTCCATATACCTGTTCGTACCTTTTGGAATGGGAATGCTTATTTCATGCCATTGTGTGTAGAAAGTGTTTACCTTTCTTTTCATGTACACAAGGCCTGAGAGTTTGCCTTAAATCTCAGAGGAGACTTGCAACTTGGACTTTCCAGCAATGCTGAAGCTGATTTGACTTTGACAACTCTTAGAGATGAATTAAAGGCCCTTTGCATAAAGGAATGTGCATGAGTCTTTTGGAGGAAGGAGTAATGTTATGACTTGTGTCTCAGTGTCCTCCCAGAGCTTTTTTCAGGAATAAGTGAGACTTTTTGGAAGTGACTGGACCTAGGTTGTGAGATGCTGAAATGAAAGATGACCAACTTGGGTATAAACAGCAACTGTCAAAAGACATGTAGCCTGGATGAGATAAAAGGGATAGGCAGGCTTACTGTGTCACTTTCACTATTATCTTTGCTGTTTTGCTGTTTTTTGACTCCCCTGCTTTGCCATGAAGTCCTTTTTTCCCAATGACCCTCTGCCATGCCACTCTACTTTGGAATCAGTCAACCGTGGATAGAAACCTCTACAAACTCAAGCCAAAATAAACCTTCTCTCCTTTAACTTTGGGTGTTGAGTATTCCATCTCAGCAATGAGAAAAGTAACTAAGATAGTTACCTTCCATCTCTGTGAGTATGACCTTACTTAAAGAAACCATTACCTTGGTTTCTAAGTCCTATGTCATGCTGGGATGCCCTGAACCTCCTGTGGTGAGCCTCTCTATCATGTTGCAGTCAGGACATCTTGTGACTGAACCCTGGCATTTCAGCTCATTGCCTGTCATGAGATGTCTCCCATCCTCAAAACCAGGCTGCAGAATGGGACATTCTCTCCACTAAGATTCTGCTCCTTTGCTGAAACCTAACTTGTATTGCACTAGACACCAAAAGTTTGGAAAATAAATGCATCACAATATACACACAGCAATTATAAAGTTATTGATAATTTATTTTTTGAAACCGTTACAAATGTGGCCCATGTAAGTGAGAAGTTGTTATAGTTACTATCAAATTGTTTATATTGTGTCACTTACCATCACAGAAAAATATTAAAGAGTTAGAAAACAAAGATTCATGAATATTGCTTCATGCCAATGGATTTGTGACATATTTCAGGACAGTCCTTTGACATGAAGCCATATCTCAAGTCTTTAGTTCAGATACTTAAATTTCCTACCTTAAAGTTTGCCAAGATCTTATCCTTACTGTATGTACTAGAAATAAAGCCCAAAGAAATATTTTAAAACTCTCAATGTAGAAGAGCACAAAAAGTCTATTTGGTCATCCAACACCTTGGAAATGAGCTGAGTCCCCTTCTAGTCTACCCCAGGCACCTGGCTTTGATCCAGTGTAGATTTATTTAAAATCATTTTTCTAGATCTATGAAAACTTGACAAATGTACAATATTAGTTGCTCCAGAGGTCAGAATAAAATGTGTAAATTGTGTTTCTCTAAAAGTTTTATTTCAGTAGAAGATATGCTCAATAATTTTTCTATTTATATTTTATTAAGTGTAACTACTCAATATATAGACACAGACATAGCTCTACTTATCTGTGAACAAGTTAGAACATTTTTAGGACTATTTTCCTTCTTCAGTGAATAAAAATTGCAAAACCTGGAGTGTCATAATGAAGAAATAGATAATTGCTTATTTTAACAAGAACCCTGGTGTCTATATTAGTAATACATTTAATTTTATAGTGAGAGCCATTCTATGATAAGCAGCATATATGAACAAGGTAGTATCCTCTAGCAATAACTTTATTTCAGTTTTAAGTGACATCATGTCTTTTACACACATTATCTCAATTACCTTTAAAATTCCACAAAAGGTATATGAGTATCTTCATTTAATTTCAAAGAAGGCTAGCTCTCAAAAGACAGTAATTTCTCCAAGGTCACAATGATAGTGTCAAAAGAATTCAGCCTCAAGTCTTTTTAACAATAAAACTCATGTTCTTTTTCATTTCACCCTGCTGCCTCTAATTTTGGAACATAAACCAGTCTCCATTTAGAAAACCATGCATTCAAATCAAATGAAATAGGAAAAAAGATGCAATGAACAGCTTGAGAATAAAATCATACATAAACTTGAGAATTACCTCATAATTTACAAAACAAGTTTGCATCTGTTATTCTAATGTGCTGCCTGTGTTATAATAGCATATTTTCATAACTTATTCATATCGCTACATTATCGCTCTCAATATAAATCAAATGCGTATTTCTTTTACTTAGCAAATGTTTTCTAGTAAACCTGACAAAATGTTCCCAACTAGCTGACACTGGCTGGTGATAGGCAGAAAATGTTAAGGCTGCCAACATGTTAGAACACATTGCCCCTGTCTAAGAGCATGCCCCATTCTTACTGAAAAAAGATGCATTTAAGAAAAATCAAAGAAAGATACACAGTGCTTAACATGTAGCAAACCCCCCACAAAGAGAGGTAGGTATTTTTTTTATCCATTTTCTGTTGCTGTAACAGAATATTTGAGAGTATAATTTACGAGTGGAAGTAATTCATTTCTAACAGTTTGACAGGTTGTGAAGTTCAGAAGTATGTGGTGGTACTGGGTTGTTGGCAGAGTATATAACAGGATGAGATATTGTTAGGCATCCCTTCAAAGATATAGTCACCCATCAATGAATTAAGCCAATCATGAGAACAGAGTCCCCAAGATCCAATCACCTCCTAAAGTTTCCACTTCCAAATTCCACGTGAAGTCTGGATCACAAGTATTCAAACCAGTGCAGTATCGAAACAATATGTGATGGACACATTTCACAAAGGCCAGTGTGGAGACTTTTCAAATTGCACTGCCTTCGGCTGTGTGCCCTGAGCAGAGACTGACAGAAAGATTTACTTAGAGCATGTAAAGAGACAGCCTCTCAGAAGCAGCTCCTCTGAGGGAGCGAAGAAAGCACAGTGGCACAGAGGAAGATGGTGAACTGCAACACATTCTCAGAGAAGCCCTTAGCCAATTCCCAGAGAGCTCTGGAGCCAGGGCAGCCCTTCAGAGACACCCCGCGGATGCTAGGGGTCCCCCATCAGGCACCCTCAAGCTCCACAATCCTGGAAGCTGGGGAATTGAGTACTTCTTTTATAAGGACAAGAATCTGGATGGTCACTACATAGACCATTTTTCCTTTGAAGAAAGTGTTTCTTTCATCACTTTCTACCAAAAAAAAGCTATCATTTTTTAAAAATGTATGTATTTTGCAATAATCATAAATTATTAGTTTTTTAAACTTCAAAATAAATTCAACTCGTATATTCTTCTTATCCTCTTCTGCAAAAGGGGAGAATAAGACTCAGGAACATTAAATGACTTCATCCTTACCTAGCAGGCTGCCACATTTCTGGGTTTCCTACAGTGATAGGGTTTATGGAAACTCTATTCTCTCTGGCTGATGAAACTACAATTGCTAAGATGCAGTGAATTCCAAGAAGTTTATAAATTTCTTGTCTTGACATACTAACCTGCTCCTGATGGGGGGCCTGATGATCATGTAGGGCACATGGTTGAGATAAACTTGCTGGTGATTTTCAATTAGAAAGAAAAAATAAGACTAAATGTCTTGTTGAAGTTAATTCTTTTTTACAGTATAAACAAATTCCTAGAGAAAGAGCATATCTACACATATTTTCTAAAATATCTTTGTTTCCAGTAATTGAGGTTAGGAACACAATATGTTGTGTTTAATTGAAAACCACAGAAATGTCACTAGCAAGGTACCTCTGAATTTTTCTACACGAAACTGTAAATATTAGAAGTTAGCTTTATTATAAAGCACAGGATGATATTCAAGGATAAGTATTTTTATAGGAAGGAAATGTATAGGATAACAGCAGAAATTTGTAGAGCATTTAGATACAATAGCTTCAGTGGCATGGTTACTTATTAATCATTAGGAAAATAGCCAGGAGGGTATGTTAATTCTAAAAGACATTTAGAAAACTGAAGATGAGATTGAAATTTTATACGGATGTGTTGATCACCTGTATCAGAAATCTCCTTTTCTTTCTGAAACACATACAAAGTGTGGGGAACCACTCAAACTGCTTCAAAGTTCAAGGGCATCCCAGGACACCGAGGAAGTGACCTTACTTGTCTAGCGCAGGTACACAGGCTACAGTTATGTGACCATGACTTAGCACAGGTAAACATGTGTGTTACAGCACTATGTAAGAGTGTAAACGTGAGATAACAACCTGGATGCAAATTGTACAAAAAAGTGAAGGCATCGCTCTTGCTCTTGCACTCTGACTCTCTACTCTGCTCCACAATATTTGCTATTGATGCTGATGTCTTGCACGTGTACATTCTTTAATGTTGGGACCTCACCTGCAAAAATCTCCCCTGGGCCCCCTGCGCAGGCAAAGGAATATGAAAAAAAAGCATATAAACAAACTCCATTTTCAACAAAGAAAAAGAAACGTTAGCCAACGCAGTATACACATAGTTCACAGGACGTTATGAGTACTGGGAAAAGCCATGCATAAGCATAAGCTGCATCAAAAGTGTTGAGGCGACTGGGCGGTGGCAGCTTTATATCCTGAAGATCAAGCTGGACGCTGTAGTGTGTGTGCCCCACACATGCTGTGGGATCCATCCTGAGCATGGCTGAGGTGAAATAGTTGAGATTAGGCAAGGCAGAGACCGTGGAGACCAGGCGGGAATTGATGCCAGCAGCATACTGCAACATCCGCTAGTAATAATTTCTTTGGTGAAACTTAGAAGCCTCGCCTGGGACAGAGACTATGTGCCTTGACTGAGGAGGGAGTGGGGGCCATGTGACTGGCAGCAGAGACTTTTCTGGGCTTAGTTAGCTTTGGAGCAATACAGAAGACTGATTGGCCCAGAACGCAGACAGGTACCTCATTTGAGAAAACTGCATCTTTGTACCAAAAGAAAGAGAAAACTGTATTTTGGAAATTACCTCTTCTCTTGCAGATTAAAGGATATCTTAAAAATGGCTCTACGACCAAAATATACAAAATGTATTGTGAAATAGGAAGATATTGTTCAAAAGGAAAGAGGAACAGGAGTGGGGGAATGGTAAAAGGAAAAAAAGGAAAAGGAAATAAGACAAAAAAAATACAAGGTAGTTAAACTACTAGTTTCTAGAAAGGTTTGTGTTAGCATCATTTGGAGAAAATTTTATGCCCATTTCTTGTACACTGAGTAACTACTTTGATGATAACAATACATAGTGTATTAACTATTGTTAGTTTCTGATGGTTTTGTTATGAAAATTTATTTTATTTTTCCATAAAATAAAAGATGCTTAATAAACATTATGAAATAGGAAGTAGTGGTTCAAAGAGAAAGGGTATTGGAAGGAAAATAGAAAAAATGAGGAAAAAAACAGAGCTAAAATGGGGGGAAAAGTTTTGTAAATGAGGGGAAGAAGACATGGAGAGGACAGTAATGAGGAAAAAAGAGGAACTAAAATATAAAATATACAGGTACAAACTCCCATGATGAATGTGATCATTATACATACATAAATTGTACCAATAAACTTAACTTTAAAAAAAGAAAATGTAACTTTCTTACCACAATAAATAAAAAGGAGAAAACACACCATGAATGTACATGACAGAATTTAGGTAATAGGAAAAAGAAATGTAGAACAGACTCCCAGTGGCCAGGTAGATGGGCATTGTTACAAGTATTCCACTCTGTGAGTGTGTGTGTGTGTGTGTGTGTGTGTGTGTGTGTGTGTGTGTGACAGTTAAAATAGATATCAACCTGATTGGATTTTGAGCCACCCAGGAGACTGCTAATACAGCACAGTTTTGGGTGTGTTTGACAGGGTGCTGAATGTCTTCCCTGTGCCTTTCCTCTCTGATGCTGTTCCCTGCTCTGCTTCCTGGCCACAATGAAATGAGCAGTTCTATTTCACTACGCCCTTCTACCATGATGTTTCTGCCTTGGAGTCAACTGACCATGGACTGAACCCTTTGAAACTGTGTGTCAAATTAAAACTACTCTCCTTCAGGCTGAGTATATTGTTTTTTATACCATCAAGTGCAATAGTGACTAATACAGAAAATTTGTGCAGAGAGCAGGGGCATTGCTGTGACTATACCTGACCACGTAGTCCACAAGCTTTTGGAACTCGTTGGCAGGAAGAGTTAGAAACAGTTTGGAGAACTGAACTGAAGAAAGTTGAGAGTGCTGTAAGCAAAGCCTGATAGTTGATTCTCACTGGAGGCCCTAAGACCAGAATGTGAATAGGAATGTGGACCATAAAGTTTCAGTTGAGAATAAAGACGCTATTGGGAATGGAAGTAGAAACCATGCATTCAACATTATGCCAATGAAGTCATCTACATTTTGCTTATATCATGAGGCTTTGCAGAAGGCTGAATTTAAAGGTTATGGACTAACTAATCTGGTGGACCAAATTCCAAGGCAGCCCAGGGTTCAAGCAGCGGTACAGGTAATGCTGGCTGATTTATGCAAGTTTTATTTTGAAAATCAGGAGCAAATAGCAGAGCAGAAAGAGTTGAAAAGCTTTTAATTTGGCCTAAAAGTTTACCACACGTAAACTTGAGGTAAGGAACTGTGACTCTTAAAGAGGTTGCCATTAAAGATAAACCTAGTAATTAGAATAGAATTAAATTATTGTTTGATCAATTTTTCATGCTTGTATTTTGTAATCTGAACTACTTTGAAGATAACGATGTGTTCGTTATAGTAACCATTCTTAATCTCCTATTATCTTGATTTTAAATTCTCTGTCATTGTTTTTACTGTTTTTTTTCTCTTAGTATAAAAAAAAAGAAATACTAGAGAAATTGTAATGTTTTTCAAAGAAATTCAGTTAGGTCTGTATTGACATAAATAAAAAAAATTCAAGCACATTTTTTTAAATGGAACAGTTTCACTTTTGAAATGTTCTATAACAATTTCCAACACCTAGAGATTTTCTTTTCTTTAAAAAAAGTAATTTGGTCTTTAAAAGAATTATTGAAACATTCTCACCATCTTTTCTTTTACTATTCTATTATACCAACTCTCAAGTATATTTCTTCATTTCATGCTGTCTCCTTAGATAATTTTGATTGTTCTTTTTCTAACTTATTCTGCTGAATTTTTGTTTGCTTTTGCATTTTTTCTTGTTTAACAATAAAAGCTTATAACAGTATAAATTTTGATATCCATAGTTTTAGCCTCCTGAATTCTGATAATGTGCTAAATTATTGTCTTTTATGTTTAATTGCAATTTTAATTTTTTATTATATCCAAGAGTTATACAGATACAAGATTTTTTTAAATAGCAAGACCTTATGTTTACTTGCACTATTAAATTCTTGTTTATTAAATTATTATCATCAGAATATACCAGGACAATTAGTTTTTTCTGATTGAACTTTTCCTCATTATCAACTATGTAATAAATTTGGCAAGTAGAAACTTGAAAATACAGCTTATTTCTACAGTAGAAAATGGGTTACTATTTGTATGTATACATGGCTATTCTATATAAATATACATATATATAATATATATATTAGTTTCTTTGTATGTCTGCAGTAGTTAGTATGTATTTATTTAAATATCCTGCTTCAATGTGGATTTTATTTGTAGGCAATATGAAGACACTCTTTTACCTGTTTAAAACCTTAGCAAGAAAATGGCAAAACAGAAAATAGATATAAAACATGAAATGTAAGATTTAGCCAGGCATAGACCACACACACACACACACAAACACACACCTACCCAAAATTAGAAGATGTAAAAGGAAAATAAACATAGAGAAAACAATAAGGAATCTTAGAATTAAAAAAGTAGAATTTTTCAAATATTTAATGTACTGTACATAAAAATAATTGAAATATACATGGTCAAGAAATAGCCAACACTCATATAATTTGAATCTTAAGGAAAACAAATCAGCTAAACTTACATGAAACCACTAACAAGCTAGGTATCCAGAGTGGCATTCATCCTAATTTGACAAGGTATGTCGTGAGTTGCATCTGTTTTCCCAGTGTCCTGAGCAGTTGCCACTCTATTCCCAATTAAAAGTGTCTAACTCGTGAAGATGGGTTACAAAATCACCATTTGCATACAGGGAAAGTAAGAATGGCTTCAGTTTCCTGTAGCAACATGCAGCATCACAAAATGATTGAGTAAATATAAGTCTCCAAATTAGACAGTTTACATCCACAAATACTGTATCCAGCCACATTTTACCTGTGTGATAGGCACTACAGATAAAGCAGAACATGTGAAAACTCCAGCAATATTGTTATTGAATGTTTTCTTGAAGATATTGGTAGATGTCTAACATTAGCCAATGAAGCATGACTAGAGAAATTTATAAAAACAAACTTCAGAAATATACATCTAAAATATTGAACTGCAAAAGTAAACCACATTTGGCAAAGAAAAGATTGAGGTTATATGCTGCAGTTATTTTATGAGGAAATTATATTTTTTAAAATTTTGAAATTAAAAAAATGATGCAGAAGAAAATTCTTCTTTCATACATTTTAAGAACTGGCGTTAAAAATATTATTTTAAACAAGGAAGTCAAGTAAAAATAATATTAGCATACTGAAGAGAAAAGGCCATATTTAGGAACAAGCATACTTGACTACCGCTGAATAAGAGAATAACAAAAAGAAAAGAGGTGGAGAAAACTTCCTACTGTCATAAAGATCACAAAATAAACAGTAAATGAATAATGTTAAAGTCCTTTAAAATTTAAGTAGAGAAAAAAATCACACATGTCAGAATTAAAACCCAGAACATCTGCTATAATATTAAAGATAAATGAGTTTGACTCACCTAAAGAGAACAGTACTTAGACTGGATTCTGCTGGAAGTACCAGCTGTGTTGGTTTGGGTGGAATTTTGACTGAACTGTTTTCAGGATCTGCCCTAGAGCTGGGTGAAAGGCACTCCCTGCATTGGGTGGACCACTGAGGTGCTCTCTGTCTGTCCCTACCTTCCTGCTCTCTGGCACTATTCAGTTCACCAGACACTTAGAGCTTTTGCTCCTTCTAGCACTTCCGCCGTGATTTCTCTGCACTGCATCTCACTGATGGTGAGCTGAAAACCATGAGCAAATGAAACCCCACCTCCTATAAACTGTGCAGGTGGGGTATTAAGTCTCCATTATAAGAACCCTAAGATATTTATCAATGTTTCTTTAAGGTTGAAAGTGCAAGAATAGGAAACTGTAAAAAAATTAATGTCACAATCCTAATATGAAACTAAACGTCATTCAATGCCCAAAATATTCAAAAGTACTATTATAACTCACAAAAAAAAAAAACTCAGGATATGTATATCATAGCTAAATATCCAAAGACAGCAAAATTATTTGTCAGAAATGATAGAAGTAAAATGCTAGCAAGATTTTAATCCAGGCTTTCATTAGAGGAGAAAGAAAATATATAGAGAATATTCAAATAATATAATCTGCAAGGTTAGTCTGATTCACTTACATGGAATTTTGGCAACTAAATAAAGGAAATATCTCTTCTTTTTCAAGTTTTCCTGAAACACTGAAATTCAACGACTTTCACATGCTATAGAAGTGATCAATAAGGTAGGTGTGTTGGATTGGCCACATAAAAGAAAAGTTTTGTACCTCTGCAACTTTAGGTATATAGTTCTGAAGATGAATAAAAAACTACCAGACATGCCAAGATGGAAATCAAATGACTTAAAAACAAATTGAAAAATAAAAGAGCAATAAAATCAAGTATGATTTTATCACTGTAGATACGAAACGTAATTTTAAGTAACTGTGATGAATATACTTGTACATAGATGAAAGTGTGGAACTTTGCCATGGAATTGAACTTTGTAAGTTAAAAGTTAAATAAAAATTATGGAAATTTTGAACAGTAACTGAATTTAAAACAGCCTAGATCCAGCAGAGACTATGAGTAAAACAGAATATGCAGAAAAGATATATAACAAACCAAGAAAGCTTTTGACCTCCCAAAAACAAAGAATAGCAATTATGAGAAGGAATAAAGAATACTCAACAAGATTTTTCCTGTTTAAGGACATCAAGACATTTTATAGTTTCAAAAATTACCCTCTTCAACCCTCAAGAAAAAAAAAAGCAGCAACAATAAGAAGGAAAGAGAGAAGAGAGGGCACAGCTTCATACCTAAGCACAAACCTGAGAGGTGCGAAGGGAAATGGTTGGGAGGGAACATGAGTAAAGTATCTGTGATACTACTCGTGTGCAACATCTTAAACCAAGTAGAGATTATACAGGCATATAGAGTTTAAGATTTGTGCATTTTTCCGATTATATGAGTTAGGGTTCTCTGGAGGAACAGATTCAATATAAATATGTATGTGACTGTACAGGGAATTTACCAAGCAGGCTTACAGGATCAGAAGGGTCAGTAGCTACCTACCCTTGCTTTGCCAGTTCCCTCACCTGTAAAGTAATATTATGAGAGCATCTACTCAGTGATATGGGATAGGAGGTTAGATAGCCTTGTATAGGGAAAAATTTAGAACAAGTCTCAGGAGTTGATAAGAATTCAGAGTTAACTGATGGTATTGTGTTTATGTATTGGAAGATGTGAACAATACATCACGGTTTCTGAAGCAAGCATGTGGTGAATACTGAATCATTCTTGAATTGAATTGATTTTACAATCTAATGAAAGAATGTGCATGCCTCTGTCTCTTTGTTTTGATTCTTTTTGTTTGTTTGCAGCATAGTTAATGTGTATAATCTTTTCTGTTGGTATTGAATGGGTAATTTTAATAGCAGACAAATTGAGTTATTTAGAATTAGAATGCTCTTTTTTCTTAGCAGTGTCTCAGAGGCAAAATGAATACTGAGTCCTGAAGCTAACTGAGGTTATTCTGGTTAATTGTTCAAGTATCTGAACTTCCCACTTTTTAACATATGTTTAGTAGTTGTCATCACACAAACAGATTCAGTATGTTTCACATCAGTTTGAATTAGCTAGATTTGCCAAACTGTTATAGGCAGTGGTCTATGCGTTTCTCACAGAAGCAATTAAGATCAGCGTAATCTCACGATAGAATGTGAGATTTTAAAATCATGGGCATTACTTAAACTTTTGTGTTTTTTCCCAATTTTTAAATTTATGCTATTTATGAGAGGAAAATGAATACCTTGAAGGACAACTATTTGAACTTAAAATAATAAAAGTATACCAGTTTTATAATTTTATTTCCTCCTTGAATGTTTCTTTTTCCTTTCCCTTCAAGTAACCATGACTCACCATCACTTTTCCAAATTTGTCTTGAGCTTCTTTCCTATATCTCTGATTTTTTAGATTCTGAGCACGTGGGTAGTTCTAAACTGATTTTTGTCGGCACTGATTTTTGACATAGATAGATGAAATGAAACTCCATTCAAGAAGAAAGGCTCAGAATCCCAAACACCCCAAACTCTGTGGCTTTAACAACTAGTCTTGTTCACATATGTTCTCTTTGTACACCTCAGTAGCTATGGTTCTGCTCTGTTATCCACATCCTGAGAACCAGGCCAATCCAGCAGCCTCAATGAGAAACAATCATTGAGTGTTTAACTCGGAAGCTGTTCGTGTGCAAGCTCTTAAAACTTTGTTCCCAACAGAGAAAGAGAGAGACAGAGAGACAGAGAGAGAACAACAATAAATCTATTATAAGTAAAATCTTTGTAGGTTAAACTGGATGAACACACAATGTTGATCATCATCCAACATTAATATAAGTTAACACAGTTAAAAACATAGGGCTTGGGGGTTCCAGAAGATGGTGGATCAGTAAGCAGCAAAATAGGGAGCCTCTCTGAGAGAAACAGCTCCAGATGCTGGAATAAAACATCCTGGAGAAGACCAGATGGAGGGAGATGGATCCTGTTGACCCAGGAAGAAACTAAAGTGAAAGTAGCCAGTCAGATTTGTGGTCGCAGCATTCCCATCAGGGCTGGTGACACTCGCAGTCACAGCACTCTCACCTCTGGAGCCACAGTTGGGCTGAAGGTAGGGGTTGGTGAGCCCAACAGAGAACAGAGCTGGCCTGGAGACCTGCACTAACATGCAGTTAGTGCTCAGAATTTGGTTGTCCCGTGAGAGAGGGATGACAGACTGGACGACATATTGGTATTGGGCAGAACAACACTAAACAAGGAATGGCAGTGACTTCAGTTGGTTGCTCCCTACCCAGAGCACATTGGTGGGCTGGCTTGGGCTGGGTCATGCCCCTGGCCAGGACCCAAGAGCCAGGGACAAAATTGTCCCCGAAGTTTACAAAAACAGTTCCATTCGCATGGCACACACTAGTATGGTGAAGGCCTCTGCTGATTGACTTGCTCAGAGGGGAAGGACCAGCCTTCACAACCTGTGCTTGCACTTCAGTGACCAACAGCAACTGCAAAGGATAGAAATCCCTAGCCAGTGCTTCTTCAGAAGAACCATAACCAATAAGGAAAGGAGCTGGAACTTCTACCATACACCTGTATGGAAGAAACCAGAACATGACAAGAGAAAGAAATAAGAAAAAGCCTTCAGCCTCCAACCCAGGGAATATTCATCCAGGAGAAGTAAATACAGAAGAAATTGAGGGCAGCAAACAAGCAATATTGGACATGGTATCAGCTGACATAAAGAAATATCTTTGGGACACTATAGATGAACTCAAAACTGAAATATTAATACAAGTAAGGCAAGATATAATAAGACTAAAAAAGAAATGCTAAGCACCTCTCAAGAAGACACAGACAGATGAATGGAGGAACAAAAAAAAAAGGAGAGAAATCTTTGATGAAGAATATTTTAAAAAAACTAGGATATATGAAACAGATTTAAAGAGATTACCAGGAAATTAAAAACTCCATTGAAAGCTGGGAAAATTTCCTGAAAGAAACTAGAGATAGATTAACAAAACTTGAAGATAGGTTTGCAATGTGTCATCGCTAAAGGAAAGACCTCTTAAAACTAACAAGGAACCAGGAAGTAACAATACAAAGGCTAGAAGATGAAGAAGATCTACAATGTAAGAATAAAAAATGTGAGAGAAGAAGCAGGAGTAAACACAAAGAAAATACAAAAACTATTCACAGAAATAATTAAGGAAAACTTCCCAAGCATAGGAAATGATATTCAGATGTATGAGGCATACAGAACTCCAGCAACCTACAATCAAAATAGAGCTACTCCTAGATATATAATAATCAAGATCCCAGAAAATCATCACAAGAACAGAATATTAAAAGCTGTCAGAGAAAAGAAACAGATCACCTATAAAGGAAAACCCATCAAAATCATGACAGATTTCTTGACACAAACCATCAAATCAAGAAGAGCTTGGAGCGAAGGATTTCAGGCCCTGAAAGAAAATAATCTCCAACCCAGATTGATAAAACTGCCTCTCAAAATTAATGGAGAGGGGGCTGAGGATTTAGCTCAGCGGCATAAGCGCCTGCCTTGCAAGCAGGCAGTCATGAGTTCGATCCCTGGTACCGATAAAAACGAAAAAGACCAAAAAAAAAAAAATTAATGGAGACACAAGATGCTTCCAAGACAAAGAGGAACTGGGGGAATTCATGACCACCAATTCAACCCTACAAAAAATACTGAAGGACATTCTAGAGAGAGAGGAAAAAAACAGGATTTCAGGAACAGTGGCAGAGAGACCTCAATGAATGGGGCAGACAGTGAAATGAAGGAGAAAAATAGATAACCAGTGGCAGAAAAATAGTGTAGCAGAAATGAGGCAGAAAAGGTTGGCCTTGATACACTAACAAAAAGAAACTGTTATTATTCATAGTACAAGTCTGAGAGTATAGGCAACAACTCTGAATTTAACAAGATTCACTAAGATACCCGCTCTGGTTTGACTATTACCTGCTTTTGAAGTCTTATAATGTCTTGAATGTTTTGTTTTTATTAATATTGTTATATAATGCTATGTTCAATTATACCATGCCTGATGATATAAACAATTCTACTGAAGGTAGCAAGAGGTTATAGTAACCATTGTAGATCACCTTGTATTGTGGTTTTATATGACTTTTTCATCTCATGTTTTTCTAGGAATTTTTTGTTTTGTCTTGCTTTGTTTTGTTTTTCCCTCTAACAGAGAGAGGATAGATACACATTTAGAGACTCATGCATGCACACAACTTCTAAACAGTTTAATGAGAATTGATTATATAACACATGATGAAATGAAGAACTACTTTGAAGAAAAAGAGAGACTATGGTACCCAGTCTGATTCTGTAGTGTCATGATGTGAAATCCAGCAATACTATTATTCTTTGTCCAGCGTGATTTTAGTCTGTTTTGTTGTGTTTCATTTCAACATACCTAAAGGTATGGATAACTATTTTGAAGGAGAATCTAGAATTGCTATTTTATTGCATGGCCATTTGAGATCAAAGTAGTAAAATGTACTCAGCCTGTTTGTTATGATTCATATCATATTACAGTTTTCCAGTAAGTGATGAAATTCTTGTGATCAGAATTGGAAGTCAGTAAAATATATTTTGCATTCAAGTAGTTTCCTCTAAAGTCTGAACCTGGACATGATTGTGTTGGTTTTCCTTCTGAGATGAGAAGAGAATTCAACTCTAGCTATAAATAAAGGAAATAGCTGTTTTCTAAGTGACAATTTATTAATTATTGGCTTATATTGTCTCTGCTGGAGCCTTCAAAATGGAAAAATACTATTTAAGTACTATCATTTATTTCTACTTTCACCTCACTTTTATAACCTTCTGTGTGTCTATAAGAATACTCTTCCCCAAAGATCTCAAAATAAGTACTTGAATAAAATTACAATATAAGCATAGCTATAAAGAATGCATTTAATTTCAAGTGCTGTTATAAAGAATTTTACAAATGGCATGACAGTGTCCTTTTATTGTCCCCAATTTCATTGCATAGCCTTCCTAACAGCTCTCTGGAGAGTAAAGCTGGGCTAGTGTCAATCTTTTTTATCAATTCACTTGGTTACGGAAGAAGAGCATTATCTTGACATTATGGGTATTGTGCTAGTTATTTGCCATGTCCCCACTGTAACTTTCCCTGAAATATTGTGCTGAACACAGAGGCAGTTTCCAAAGAACTTACAATTACTGTCAGCATTAATGGGATATGCTCAAGTTTTGGCCAAGTAAGCTGAAAAGAAAACAACCCATTAGTTAAAAACAAATATCTTCAGCAGTACCACCAGCCCTCAGAGAAGTGGTGAAGTAATAAAAGTGATGCTCTGCTTTTCTTCTTCTGAAAAGATTCCCCATGAAAGGCCCTCAAGCATAGTTTTACTCAGATATCTGTCACATCTAATACAGTGATGTGTTTCCTTCTAAATTACAGTAGTGTGTTCCAAATTGGGGTTCACAGATTTTAGAGTACCACAAATGATGTCAAAATTTTTAATTTTATGGTCTTATCAATAACCATAATCTAAAAATAAAAACTAAACTATAATATGGTGGAAGACTCGTGCAACTACAAAGTACTTGTTAGTCAAAGTGTGCTTAATGCAACTAATTATTGGACTCGATCATCACTGTTGTGCTCATCTTTTCAGAATATGCATCATAATGAAAATGAAATTTTGTTGTTTTATGATAGTACCATTTGGAGAATCTCAGAAACAAAAGGAAAAGGAAACTGACACAAATAGTGCATTCTATGTACTCCTTATATATTAATTTCAACAAGACGCAAAATTTATCTCAAACTAGTGCTTACTCTATGGTGAGAGAGTGGATCATGAACATCACTGAAGGAGAAAAGTTATGAGGTGGTTATTTGAGGAATTATAAACATTTTAGATCTCAACTATGAGGTTATTATTCAGCTGAGTATAAATTAATAAAACAGTGTGAGTAGAAATAATGCGCCAGAAGCTTAAATATCACATGATTTTTTTTATGGAGAAACCCAAAACATAACTTAAATTCGAGGCTGTGTTTTGAAGGACTGAGAAGCCAAGAAGGCTTCACTGTGGCTGAGATGTACTGTATTGCACTGCTTATGGCTTGTAAGGCAGGTGCTCTGGCCAGACGCAATCACCACTCAGTGGACACTGCCTAGCTACTGTCATTCCCAGCTGTTCAGATGAGTCCAGTGTGAAAATACATTAGGATTTTTTAAAATGAGAATTCTCTGTTAGTGAGTAGGAAGTTCTCAGCAAAGAAAATAAATGTAATTTAAAACATAAATATATATGAACATTTGCCAACTATTCAAGGTGTTCACAAACTTTCTAAATTGGTAATCATGATTATAAGTTCATATTATTAAATTATTGTTCTTTGAGGGAGTGTCATGGTGTATTCCAAATCAACAAACCATTCAACAATTTCATGTTTCTCTACTACATACTAGAAATGGGCCACTCCTTGGTAATACTATATGATAAATCCCTAATCTTTAACCCTAAAATGGCAATCTCAACTGCAAAATTACTAAACTGATGGCACAAACTTGCTCCTCTGCCACATTTTCTGCAGTTACTGAGGAATAGGAGAACTGTGCTGCGGAGTACCAAACGTCTGTCAAACAGTTTTGTTTGCTCTCTGATAATATTCTTTCAAGAGTAGGCCTATAAAGGAAATGTAGTATATCATATTTTGAATCTTTATTTCTTCAATATTTAAGTATGCTCCATTGGTTTAAAATAATTGTTATAGATACAAAGAGATTTCTAATGAAAAACCTAATCTGTAAAAATTTTGCAAGTTGGTTCCATATGACAACACCAAAACTCATCTTCTCCAATACTTTAACCCTACCGGACACTGGACTATTGGCAGCAAATATTATGGATTTGCAGGTTTGTAAGCTATTCTGACCCAATAAATACTGAAAGATGAATAAATGAATGAATGGAAGGATGAAAATGCAGAGCAACTAAAATTTCATACAAGAAGATGAAAGCATGCTAATATAATGTAAGAGAAAAACCAGGAATTCCAAGATCGGGAACTCTATTATTTAAAAAAACTATGTTGAAATTTAAAAAGAAAACTACTCTTGCCAATAAAGTAAAGGCAATTCTCAAATTGTGAAGAAAAGATGAACAGAATGCAAATGCCAGTCTGTTATCAGAGGCCTTTGGCAAGGAATCCCAATTAATTGAAGTTTCTAGGATGAATAGAAATTTTTAAAAAATTTCTTCAGTATTTGTACTCTTATTCTTGCTTATACTTATTTTAGCAACTTTATTTTAGAAAAATATGCTAAAATTCTTAAAACACGTTTTGTCTTATAAAACATTTTCAAAAATTATAATTTAATTTATAGTCTAAAAAATGTATACTCACTTTGGTAAAAGAAAAATTTGTATAAATATTTTAATACTAAATTTATTGAGACACCTTGAGAGTGATACAAGTTACTTTGGGCCTTTACAACTACAAGAGATGTTAAAATTGATTATTATTTGCTTCCAGAGACCTATTAGTCCAGTGGACTCTTATTTGGGTACCGTTAGTCACCGAGATTGCTGCAGGTGCATTTTCAGTCTCTTCTCTAAGGGCCTGTAGTGTAGTATAACAGTTTTCTCTGATATACGACATCCTTTAGGGTCCCCTTTGTGAGCGTAAAATCATTTGCAGAAAAAACCTCACATGGTTTTTTCTTTTCCTGAAGTGCATACACATTTTTTGGCAGACTGTGTACTTGACAAGTATTTATGTTTTTGTTTTTATTTTGAAAACTCCAACATTATACATAATTTCAACAGTCAAGTAATCAGATGAGTATGTTTCTGTACTTCCAACACAATGAATAGATAGATTACTTAGCATCCTGTTCAGAGATTACACCAATGAGACAGAAAAGGTAATGTCAAGTATCAGTCTCATTTTTATTCCTTACTAAAACTCTAAAATTACTGCATAGATAGCACTGTACAGGGTCCAAAATGATATTTTATGGATTTCCTCCATCTCATTTCTAGTAGTTCTCGAAGGAGATTGTGGTCAGAAATCAGGATTGGAATTTTTATAGCCAAGTAGATTATAATATTTAACACAAATCTATAAATCATCAAATTTGCTGATTGTTATTTCTCTCAGTAGTGTAAGTGATAAGTCCAAAATATCTGGTAAAATTCTCTTGATCATAGACAGTCAAATATGATCTGCATAATTCCCATACAATGCACAGTGAGGTAATTCTCCCCCCACCCCCACCCCTAACATTTCTTTCACATACAGTTTCTGAGCACAGTTCCAGATGTATTGGATTAGAATGCTGGAACATAATGAGGAATTTCTGCTTTTAATTAACTCACAGTCTATTTCACATTCATTAAAGTTTAAAATGTACTACTGATTCTGTTGTGTGAAAGAAGATCGCTTAACTACATAAAATTTGTGAAAAAGTTATATGATTATTTCATGATTGTCTTACTAGTTGGTATGCTAGACAGCATAACAGAGATTTATTTAAAAGCCTAAATTTGTGGGACTTATTTTGGATAGCTACCTGCAAAATATACTGTCATTTTTACAGTTAAACAGTTTAGCCATGAAGAAATGAAACTCACGCAGTCATGATAACCCAAAGTTTTCAGTCTTGTTTCTTTACTAAGAAAATATTAGTTCTAAATTAATCAGTTCTTTCCTTGCTTGTTTTAGTTTTTATTTTTCCACTTTTATTGGTTATACAGACTAGAGAGCTTCATACTTGCAGGCTTGAAGATGCACATAACATATTTTGGTCATTTGCCTGCCCCTTTCTGCTTCCTTCTCCTCTCCCACTGAGTGTCACATTTGGGGGAAGTTTTAATGTCTATATCTTGCTCATATCTATCTCCCCAGTGTTCCCTCATGATAACTCTCTCCATCTTTGTTATTTTATTTCTCTCATCTAATAATAGGCTTCCTTCTTTCTTGTCATCTTTCTTGAATTGATTTTGTACAACACAAGAGTTAGGGATCCAGTTTTAATCTTCTACAAGTGGATATTCACTTTTCCTACTTTTTGGTAGAGGATATTTTTCTAGTTGTATCAGTCAAGGTTTTATTAGAGAAATAGATATAACACAAGACATAGAAATGTGTAAGAAATTACAAGATTGGATCACAATGGTCAGCCCCAGATTTGGACGAGAAAGTGTGTAGAAGGGTTCTGCACACTGACAGCTGAAGGGTTCAGTCCAAGGTCTGGAGCTCACTGCAGTGTTCTATGCAAATCTGCATCAGGAGGATGATGGGTCTGAGATGCAAGGATGAAGAGTCTACACTGGAAAGCTGAAGGATCTGAGGAGAAAGGCTGGAGTCTGTGCTAGAAGCCAGAATATGGACAGACCAGAGGTGAAGACTGGAGTGCCCCTGAAGAACAGAACCCATCTATTCTTCCTCTTTTCCCTTTGAGACCATCCAGGCAATGAGCCACACAACTTAGTTAAGCTTTTAAACTTCTCAAGGAGGCACAATCAATTAATCACTAAACCAGTGTATGTTTTTGGCTCTTCTGTCCAGAATCAGGTGGTTGTAATTGGATGGGTTTATTTCTGTGCCCTCTATTCTATTCTATTATTCTATGTGTCTTTTTCTGTGCAGTACAATGCTGCTTTTGTTACCATGACTTTGTAGCATAATTTGAAACTGCATATTGTGATATCTCCAATTTTGCTCTTGTTGCTTAGACATGCTTGGCTATACTGGGTGTTTTGTGTTTTCATGTGAAATTTAGGATTCTTTTTTCTAGTTCTATGATGAATGCCCTTGGTATTTTGAAGGAGACTACATAGAATTTGTAGATTTATTTTAGTAATATGGCCATTTTGACAATATTAATTCTGCCAATCCATGAACATGGGAAGTCTTTTTGTCCTCTGGTGTTTCTTTAAATTTCTTCAGTATTCTGATATTTTCATTGTAGAGATCTTTCAATTCAAGTTAAACCAATTCCTATGTATTTTAATGTCTTTGAAGTTATTGTGAGTGAAACTGTTTTTCTGACCTCTTACTCCATTAATGAAGAACAACAAAGCTATTGGCTTTTAATATTGATTTTATGTGTTGACATAAAATAAAATGGGTTAAAAATGATTATGCCATCATTAATGATGTATAGGAAATGGTTGTGCCAGCATTAATGATGGAAATAATATGGGTAACAAGACAAATCAAATATCAACATATAATATATGCCCACTGTAAGAGGTAATACTACTATAAATCAGTATTAATAACCTACATTAAATGAAAACCTTACAATTAATAAATGTTCATAATAATAATAATGGAGGGATAGAAAGGAAAAATGGAAAAGATGCAACTTTTAAGAAAAAAGATAAGAAGGAAAAAATAAAATTTAAAATGTCTAATAGAAGTTATGCATTAAATGTCTAATTGAAGTAATTTCCCCAATGCATAAATCCTTGGGGAAAAAATAATCATATCCAACCACAGTAACTAATGTCTATAGAAAGAGAACATATCAGTGATTTGGTTGCCTGGTGATGGGATAGAGAGATAAATGAATATGAAAGGACATAGAGAAGCTTTCAAAGTGGGTGATGGAAGTTTTATTTGAGGGATGATGGTTTCAGGGATATAAAAATGTCAGAACTTACATAATTCCATATTAAAAATATGTGCAGTTTATTATATTTCAAATGCACTTACTTCAACAAACTTGGAAAAAATCGTCAAAGATAGTATAATTTTAAAAGGAAAAAACCCAATTGAATTTCTAAAATCTAAATGTAATTAGGAAAAGGTAACAACAGCAAAAAAAAAAAAAAAAAAAAAAAAACGTTATCAACAAGAAAAAGAGGACTCCTGCACCTAGCCATTGGTGTGCAGAGGAGTGGCTGGGCGGATCTGGGGCGCCAGCACTGGCCTTCCTGTGTGTCTGGAGGACTGTGGATATCTCAGCAAGCAGGGGAGGATCACAGGTTCCAGAGGCACCACTGCCTGAGGTGAGTGCTCAGCGCACTCTGCCCAAATTCCAGACTGTTCGGAATCGTCCAGGTTTCCGAGTGCAGTGAAGTGGAGAGGTGGGTTTGAGGCTTCTGCGTCCGCCTCCATATCCTGGCTGCACTTGGAGAGCTGTGGAGCTTCCAACGGGCAGGTGGGCGCACAGTGTCCCTGAGACCTACTTGTCTGGAACTGCGGAGTTCTGAACAGGCAGAGGAGGGCCATTGGTTCTGCAGGCCCAGTGGCTTGGGGTGACATGGTGTCAGAGTCTCAGTAGCTCCAAACATAGAAGGGGATTTCCAACAGATCCTGAAAAAGCTTTCAAATAACACTTGAAACACAAAAATATAGGAAAATGACAAAACGAAAGACCAAACTACATCCTCAAACCTCCAGCCCATCTCAAGAAACCCTAGGAGCAATATATATAGAAGAAAATATATGCCATTCAACTCAAATATCAGACACAATAGCTACTGAAATTAACAAGCAACTCCAGGAAGCTTTAAAGAAATTCAAACTTGAAATAATCTCCCAGGAAAAAGAAGAAATGATGAAAGAAATGAAAGAGTTTCTGAATATATCTAAAGAAAACACAGATAAAAAATTGGAGGAACTAAACAAAAAGATAGAATCCCTAGATGAGCAATGTAAGAAACAAACAGAATACATAATGCAGATGCACAGAGATATACAGGAAATAAAAACTCCATTGAAAGTTGTAAAAACCACCTCAATGAAAGTGAAGATAGAATTTCAGATCTTGAAGACAGAATTGCAGCTAGTGAACAGGAAAGGAAAGATCTTTTAAAAATAACAAGGAATCAGGAAACAACAATTCAACAACTGCAAGACGATGCAAAGAAAAATAACATAAGATGATAGGGATTAATGAAAAAGAAGGAGACAACATAAAGGATGTCAAGAGGATATTTAGAGAAGTAATCGTTGAAAATTTCCCAAGCATGAGATCAGAAACTGACATCAGGATCAGTGAAGCATATAGAACTCCAAATAGTCATAACCAAAATAAAACTACACCCAGACATATAATAATCACCATCCCAGAAATCCAACACAAGAATAGATTATTAAAAGTTGTCAGAGAGAAAAGACACATCACTTATAAAGGAAAACCTTTCAGAATCACAGCAGACTTCTCAGCACAAACAATAAAGTCAAGAAAAACATGGAATGAAATATTCCAGATCCTAAAGCAAAATGATTTCCAACCTAGAATGATGTATACTGCAAAACTATCATTCAAAATTGATGGTGAAATACGATACTTCCATGACAAAGAACAGCTGAAGAACTTCATGAACACCAAACCAAACCTGCAAAAAATATTGAAAGACAGCTTAGATACACAAAGGAAAAACCACTAAGCAAAGCACATAATTAAACAGAACAGAAAGATAAAGATGCAACAGCAGAGAGATAATATGTCAACAATAAACCAGCATTTAACAGTAATAACCATTAATGTAAATGGTCTCAATGCACGAAACAAAAGAAACAGACTAGCAGAATGGATCAAGAAACAAAATCCAACCATATGCTCTTTATAGGAAACCCATCTAACCCCCAAGGATACTCACAGACTAAAAGTCAGAGGATGGAAAATAATACTTCATGCAGCAGGAATCCAAAAAAAGGCAGAACTAGCCATTTTGTTTGCAGACAATATGAACTTTAAACCAACAATGACCATAAAGGACAAAGAAGGTCACTACATACTCGTAAGGGGAAAACTCCAAGAGGAAGAGATAATTATCTTAAATATATATGCACCAAACTCCAGAGCACCCAGTAATATAAAACAACTATTAACAGAAATGAAAATTCAAATTATCAGTAACACAATTGTAACAGGAGACCTTAATATGCCATTAACACCAAGGGACAGATCAATCAGACAGAAAATGAGCAAAGAAATAACAGAACTGAATCATACCTGCGAACAAATGGACTTGATAGACATATACAGAATGATCCACCCAACAACATCAGAATACACATTCTTCTCAGCAGTACATGGATCATTCTCTAAAATAGACCATATATTAGCTCACAGAACATATTTAAACAAATGCAAAAGAGTTGAAATCATCCCTTGCATATTATCAGATCATAGCACTCTGAAATTAGAAATTAATGATAAAAGATACTGCAAAAATCCCCAAAAAACATGGAAACTGAATAACACACTCTTGAGTAATCAGTGGGTCACAGAAGAAATTAAAGAAGAAATTAAACAAGCCTAAAAGAAAATGAAAATGCAGATACAACTTACCGGAATTTGTGGGATGCAATGAAAGTTGTCCTCAGAGGAAAATTTATTGCACTGAGTTCCCACATCAGGAAAACAGAACCAATACAAATAAATAACTTGATACTACACCTCAAACAGCTAGAAAAAGGAGAGCAAGTCAATCCCAAAGCCAAAAGAAGAGAGGAAATTATAAAAATCAGAGCAGAAATCAATGCAATATAGATTAAGCAAACAATCCAAAGAATCAACAAATCAAAGAGTTGACTCTTTGAAAGAAAAAATAAAATCAATGAGACCCTAGCCAACCTTATCAAAAAAAGGGAAGAAAAAGCTCAAATTCATGCAATAAGAAATGAAAAAGGAGAAATCACTATAGACCCAATAGAAATACAGAAGATCATCAACACCTATTTCGAAAACCTGTACTCTCAAAAGTTTGATAACACAGAAGAAATAGACAGATACTTTGAAACATATGAAGTACCAAAGCTCGATCAAGAGGATGTAAAACTGTTGAATAACCCAATCTCTGTTAATGAAATTCAAAATGTAATTAAGTCCTTGCCTACAAAGAAAAGCCCAGGCCCAGATGGACTCACTGCAGAATTCTACAAGAAATAAAAAGAAGACCTAATGCCGACACTCCTCAAACTATTCAATGAAAGTGAAAGGGAAGCAATCCTTCCTAAGCCATTCCTGGAAGCAAATATTACTCTAGTACCAAAACCTGAGAAAGACCCAACTAAAAAAGCGAACTATAGACCGATCTCCCTAATGAACACAGATGCAAAAATCCTCAATAAAATATTGGCAAATAGGATGCAGCAAATCATCAAGAAAATTATACACCAAGACCAAGTGGGATTCATCTCAGGAATGGAAGGATGGTTCAATATACGCAAATCAATAAATGTAATCCACCATATCAATAAAGCCAAAAATAAGAATCACATGATCATTTCTATAGATGCAGAAAAAGCCTTCGATAAGGTCCAACATTTATTCATGATAAGAACTTTACAGAAAATTGGAATAGATGGTCTTTACCTCAATATAATAAAGGCCATTTATGACAAACCAATAACCAGCATCATACTAAATGGCCAAAAATTGAAAGCCTTTACTTTAAAATCAGGCACAAGACAAGGATGTCCTTTATCACAACTCCTATTTAATAGAGTACAGGAAGTACTAGCAAGAACAATTAGACAAGAGAGAGAAATAAAAGGGGTAAAGATAGGAAAAGGAGAAGTTAAATTATCATTATTTGCAGATGACATGATACTCTACATAGAAGACGCCCTAAACTCCATTGAAAGACTCTTAGATACAATAAATAAATTCAGTAATGTGGCTGGATACAAAATCAATACTCACAAATCAACAGGATTCCTGTACACTAACAACAAAATCACAGAGAGGGAAATAAGAGAAACCACACTCTTCACATTAGCAAGCAAAAAAATGAAATATTTAGGAATTACTCTTACGAAAGAAGTGAAAGACCTATACAGGGAAAATTATAATACACTGAAAAAAGAAATTGAAGATGATCTCAGAAAATGGAAAGACATCCCTTGCTCATGGATAGGAAGGACAAACATTGTGAAAATGGCCATTCTCCCAAAACTGTTATACAGATTCAATGCAATCCCAATAAAAATACCATCAACATACCTTCTAGATCTAGAGAAATCACTCCTAAATTTCATCTGGAACCAGAAGAGACCTAGAATAGCAAAGGCATTTCTAAGCAGCCAAGACAAAGCAGGAGGCATCACAATCCCTGACTTGAAGTTATACTACAAAGCAACAGTAGTAAAATCAACATGGTATTG
Source organism: Cavia porcellus (assembly GCF_034190915.1). Lineage (NCBI taxonomy): Eukaryota > Metazoa > Chordata > Mammalia > Rodentia > Caviidae > Cavia > Cavia porcellus. Next base: position 5,804,638 of record NW_026947493.1, read on the forward strand.
GAATCAAAACAGAGTCGAAGATCAATGGAATAGATTAGAAGATACAACCACAACTACAAACACATTCAACCACCTTATTTTTGATAAAGGAACCAAGCAGGTTCACTGGAAGAACGACAGTCTCTTTAATAAATGGTGCTGGAAAAACTGGCTCTCCATTTGCCGAAAACTAAAGCTAGACCCATGTCTATCACCATGTACTAAATTAAAATCTAATTGGGTCAAAGATCTGAATATTAAAACAGAAACACTAAATCTATTGGAAGACAAATTGAAGAAACCTTGAAGACATAGGAGTAGGTAGAGAATTCATGAACAGGACTCAAACCACACAGGAAATACTTCCCAGAATCAATAAATGGGACCACTTCTTATTAAAAAGTTTCTGCATGTCAAAAGAAGTCTCCAGCGTTGTGAAAAGAAAACCCATAAACTGGGAAAAGATTTTAGTAAACTCTCTCTCAGACAAGGGACTCTTGTCTAAAACATATAAAGAATTTTAAAAACTCAGACCCCCAAAATTCAAAGATCCAATCCAAAAATGGGCATCTGAGATGAATACGCACTTCTCAGATGAAGAAATGCAAATGGCAAATAAATACATGAAAAAATGTTCATCATCATTGGTCATTAGAGAAATGCAAATTAAAACCACACTGAGATACCATCTCACTCCTGAAAGAATGGCCAAGATCAAGAAAACCAACAAAAACAAATGCTGGAGAGGCTGGGGGGAGAAAGGAACTCTCCTACACTGTTGGTGGGAGTGTAGACTGGTACAATCTTTGTGGAGGTCAGTCTGGAGATTTCTCAAAAAGCTGGAATTGGATGTCCCATTTATTCCAGCTATTCCACTTCTAGGCATATTCCCAGAAGAACTGAAAGCATCATACCACAGTGATATATGTGCACCTATGTTTATAGCAGCACAATTTGTAATCACCATATCTTGGAAACAACCCAAATGTCCATCAACTGAGGAATGGATAAAAAAGTTGTGGTATTTCTATACAATGGAGTATTATTCAGCTATAAAGAAGGATCACATTGAGATGTTTATCAATAAATGGGCGCAGCTTGAGACCATACTCATAAGTGAAATAAATCAATCTCGCATGTGTGAATACCGAATAGTTTCCCTAATGTAAGTAATGATTCAAATATATAAAAATATGTGGTAATCATGATTCCCCATTATGTGGCCTTGAAGACTTATAAAGTTTTCACTTATTAATTGGAAAGGCTTTATTCTGGGCTTCTTGCTATGGAAATATTTGAAGCTATAGTATACGAAGTTTGATTCAAATATTTCAAGGAAAAAGACACACTATGGTAACTACTATTGAGTCGGGTTATTTGTTGGTGAAGCACTAGGTTGCTGAAACAGTCATGCTCTGACCTGTATTGTTATATTGTTGTGTCCTGTTTTATCTCAATCTCTCCCTTATTCTTTAAAAAAATTATTTAGTTATTTCTTATGTTTGTCTTAATTAAGGGGAAAAATTGGAAAATTAGCGGGATATATGATAGTAACTTTTTTTGATTTCCTATTGACTTGTTTTGAAGTCCTGTACTGCTCCCACGATCTTGTTTTGACTGATTAGACTCTGTTCCGTTCTGTATGATAGTATCAGGTTTGAGGGTGTGGGCAACTACTTTGAAGGCAGTGGGATTCACTGGGATGCCCATTCTGGTTTGACTATTGTCTCCTTTGGAAGTCCTGTAATGTTTACAATGCTTACGTTTTATTGGTCTTGTTCTCTACTGTTTTGTTCAACTTTATAATACCTAATGAGATAGACAATTCTTTTTAAGGAAACAAGAGACATTGTTGATAACCTTGTACTCTGTTTTGCATCATGTGCTATGTCTATCCTTGGTTTTGACTGACAGCTTTGTTTTGCCATATTTGACTTTATTCTCTCCCCCCCCAAAAAAAAGTAATAAGCACTAAGGAGTAATAAAACCCAAAATGTGTAAATTTCATTGTAAAAAAGAGAGGGAAAAAAAGAGCTCTAAAGGATACAACAGCAAGTGTGTTTAGGGGTGTTAAATAGCTGACCATATTAATGTTTTTGATTGGATCATTGAGCACAACTGTTTGCAGTCTCACTGTTTGAATGTCCACCTTGTATGCTTTGATACTGTGATTTGAGCAACTATCTCTAAGTTGATAATATGTAATCTATTAACTGGTGATTTCTTACTTTTTTTTTTTTTTTTTTTTGTGGTTCTGTATTACTTGTACCCTTACACCGATTGTTTTGTTTTGTGTTTTTCTCTTTTTCCTTTTAAATAAAATTTTTTTAAAAAACAAGAAAAAGAAAAGAAAAAAAGAATTTAAAAAAGTTAATAAAACTGAAAAACAAAACACCAGTCCAAAAAATCAGTTAAAAAAATGTGTACTTTCTGTCTAGCACCTGTAGCCCTGCAATTCATGCAATATGGAGAAGAGGCAGTGAGTTCTTTTGTGTTTCCACACCACTCCTTGCTGTGTAAATGCTGAGTCCCACTTCTTTGCTGGGTGGGGCCAGCCAATGTTATGTTGTCTACTTCAGGGCTACATTAACTCCACAGGCTTTGTGTCTTTCTGTACACTCTAAGAACTGCTATCCTTGACGAGCTGGGTGGTCTGCAGGCTCATAATCTGCTCCATCTGATCCAAAGTTGGTTCTGGCCATGTGCTCTGGGACATGGCAAATGTTCAAGCAAAGGCATATCACTGATCATATGGGTATGTGGGGGAAGCAAACAGACTACTGAGTATTGTGCTGGAATCAGAGACTGTAATATAATTTTTAAAAGTAATTCAGAAAAAACTAGAGCCTTGTGGCATGCTTGTAAAATAAATGAATTGTTTTACCTTTTAGGATGCTCTAATTATTAAGGCTTAGAATTTCCTACCTCCCAGATGCTATAAAAATATCATTTGTCTGCAGTAATGATATGTCATAGTGACCAGAAAAATTTTAGATTTTAACTAGCTCTAAGATCTCAGGAGGTTTCATCTCTTTTAATTCCAAAATTCTTACTTGTTAAATGTGAATAAAAAAACCTATCTCATACATATACTAAAGGACTTGGATAAGATAATATAAACTATTTAATGCAAAGTCTGTAGTAGAAAACAAACAATAAATGCAAGTTTAAACTTTTTAACTGTTTGATTTCCTTTTTTCCTTTAGTTTTCAATGTTACAAATTTTTATTAATTCAGTAAACAAAACATTAAAATGTGATTAAATTAAAATTTGTGTGTGGCAACTTGATTTGTTTCACTTCTCATCATTTATACTTAATGTTTCTGTGTATGATCAGCATTATATCCTCCATCCTAACCTATCTTCTTTTTCTAGGCATAGAAAATAAAATCTTATTTATTTCAACATCTGCCCATTGTATCATTACTTCATCAAATACTTATCAAAACATTAAAATGCGATACAGTACAACAGGAACACTTGTGCCTGTACACGCTCAAATTTCTTCCTTAGATAAAACGTCATGCTTCATTGGTTTCCTAACTTTCACTCATGCATCCCTTCCCCTTCCCACATTCCTGAATCCTCACTCTCTCTCTGGCCACAATGCATTGTCTCCTCTCTACCCAATAGTCCTCTCCATCCTTCCACACCTATTTCTAACCACACAGTTACGAAGTTTTTCCTGACCATTTTCTTCAAAAAGTTTCTAATTGGTATTTGGACTGTTATATGAATTTTTCAAGTATGTAATAATTTTTCATCATTACTCATAATTGTCACAGAAAATTTCACTGACTTGTACCTTGCTTCTTTAGATACAGTTTTCTGAACAGAGAAACTCACACTTTGCTTGCTTGCTGCATCTAGTCCAGGATTTAGTGTTCAATGTATTAGAATGATTAGTTCAAGTCCTACCTTATTTGCTTCTGGCTGTTCTCTTTGAACCAATTACCCAACCCACTGGAGTTTGTTACAATGCTTAGTTCTTGTGAATATCCAAATTTCCTGACACAGTAAAGATAAAGATCATTATAGTACCTATAAAGATCATTATAGTATCTATAAAGTGACTTGTCTGTAAAATATGCACAAAAATGGTAGCTCTAGTTTTCATTATTGAAGATGGTACCTCTCTAACAATTATTAGTTCCATCTTTTTACTTAGAGCAAAGGAATGGTTCAATATTCCAAATTTTAGAAGATATTTTTAATAGCCAAGCTTATTGAAAGAAATATGTTTAATTAAACCATAAAAATATCTACTAGTTCCCTGTTAGTCATTGGCATTTATAGTAAAACTCATATTTTCTGCAGTTAACTCAACTGCTCTAAAACTGCAGCACATTTGTAGCATGACCAATGATATCTGATGAGAAAAATACATCAACAGCACCGTGCTATGGTTTGAGTCTAAAATATCTCCCAGTGCTTCATGCACTCATAAATGAGGCTTTCACTGTATGATATTTATCACTAGATTAACCCACAGGTGGGTTGAGAGGTGAGCATGGTGGAAAGAAGTGGATCATTGTAGCGTGGCCTGGAAGGGTTTATCTCTTTCCCATTTCTCCCTTGTCTCTCTCTTGGCCTTCTGTTGTCATGCCACGAACGGCTTCTCTTCTGCAAAGGCTGTCCTGCCGTGTCACTTTGCCTTGAAACCACCTGTCTGTGGATGAAAACCTCTACAAACTGTGAGCTAAATAAATCTTTTGTCCTTCAAATTATGGGTGTCAGGTATTGTGTTCCAGAAATGAACCTGTAACTAAGGTGCACTGATTTCAATTAAGGAGCTCATAGCAGACTATCTCTTTAAAAATTTTGCTTTTTGTTGTTGTGGTTCCTTTTTTACTTGAGATTATAGGTCTTTAGTGTTTATACTTGCTGTTTTCTTTTGAGGAGATACTTTGATCTATTATCAGACTAGAAGTGCAGTTGAGTGGTAGAATGTTTGTCTATCATGAGCAAATACACAAGGCTCTGCTTCAATCCTGCAGCAACATACACACATACTAACATCAAATTTAAAAAGATAAAAATTTCATACCCTTAATAAAAGGGTTCTTTAAAAAATTAATTTGATAGTAATTCTGACTATATAGTTCTATATCTATAATTCATGAACTTATATTAAATCTAAATTAGCAAATAATGAAAACACTAATTTTCCTGTATTAATAATTTTTCTATGATAACTGAACACAAGTAACATAAGGAATTTAAAATAAAGAAGAGTATAATGAAAACCTAATTTGTAGTGATTCTTTGGAAGTAAAATTTTACTTTCTTATTTATATATTGCACAAAGAAATTTTCATATTTTCCACATGAAAATTTTAACTACTTTTCAAAAAATGTTCTAGTACAACTCCTAAAAAATAGCCTTAACTTTTATTTACTTTTTCTTCTCAGAATTCTCAGAATAAAGAAAAAATCAGTATTCAAAATTTGAGTTAATGGGTTTAAGAGTTGAAGAGAGAACTAGAGAACGGGAAGATACATCAGAAAAAAAAATCTATATCAAAAATGACATTCTCTCTGATAGAAAGCAAGATTTTATATATATGTATGTATATATATGTATGGCAATAGTTAAGTATGAAGAATTGAATATCAAAGACAAGAAAAAATAATGAAGAAGAAATAATACTTGAAAAGGTTATGGTTGAAAAATTTATAAAACTAGATGCAAACCACAGATTCAGTAAGACTTGGGAAAATCAAGTAAGCTATATAAATATGTGTGTATTTATATGTGTTTATGTGTGTTCACTATTATAACTGCTAAAAATGAAAGACAAGAAGAAACTCTTAAAGTTCATGTAGTATGAATTACTATTAAATGAGTAATAAAAAGATGGTAGCTGACTTCTAACAAATAGAATGAGATCTCCAAACAACTATCCATAGTAGCAATTCTTAATTGGCAATGTATATTGATTATTCTTGATCTCTTGCATCCATTTTACATTAAAGAATCAATACTTTAACAAAATGTTGTGATTATGTCAATCCTTTATAGTTGCTGTATAAATTTAATGTAGTCCTAATTAAGATTCAATAGATTTCCTTTCTTTGGGAATTGACAAACTAACCCTATAGTGCATATGGAAATAAAAGAATGAGAATAATCATGCTCATCTTGAAAAAAATGTACACTACCAGAAAATAAGATTTGTGTGTGTGTGTGTCTGAGACAGGGTTTCATCTTGCAGTTCAGTCTGGTCTTGAGTGTGTTTTGTAGCCCAAACTGCTCTCAAACTCACAACAATCCTCCTGCCTCAGTCTCCCGAGTTGCTAGGACTACAGGCATGTGTCACCATGCCCAGAAAAATTTATTTTAAAAGAACAAGAATTAAAACATAATTTAGTTTGGACAGAAACAGGAAGACAGGATGATAAAAATAGAATAGTACATCTAAAAAAATAACTATATACTTTTGAAGATTAATTTATGAAAAGAATTTTCACCATAAACAGTGAGGAAAAACAACATCACCACCAAAAAATAAAGAACAGAGACGAATGGACAGCTGTTCCAGTAAGGATCACCAAATTGTACTGGTCAGCTGGACACCCACATATTAAGTGCTATCTGTTTTTCATCTCAGACCATCATTGAAAATACTTTCATGTAGACTGTAATCCAAATATGAATTCTAAACATGAAGCAGTGAATACTTGGCACACACTGTATTTTTCAGAGTTGATACAAAAACATCTCTGAGCTTATATTCTCTCTGATAATCGAATGTGGGAGAATTATACTGGAAATGGTTGTTTGAAACAGGTTTCTTACATTCTGCAACAGCATGCAGAAAAATCTGCAAGGAAGAAGTGAAGCACTGAGATTTTCTTTTGACTGTGTGTCAGACATTGAAGGATGGAGAATAAGATGACAAATATGTTTACTGGACCATGCAAGGGGAATGGTGAGCAATCCTGCCTCACTACAAGAGTCAGAAAAGATTCAGTACAACAACATGACGAAAAGCAGATAAGTGACAAGAGACTAGAGTTGCTTCCTAGCCATCCAAATTGAGAATATTAAACTTCTGCAGAGGATTGTGGGAATAGATATGGAAGACTGAAGTCAGATTGAAGGAACATGGTTGAAAGAAAATTACAGAAATTGGTAAATAATTAGACATTTGCACAAATGACAATGACCAAAGGCTTTGTTTTTGAACTTCCTTGATTGGTGGAATAATGTTACTAACAAATTCCACTATTTTGAATGCTAAAGAGAATTTAAACATTACTTGTCTGAGAACTTTCTCTGCATCAGTGCACTATGTGGTCCTGCAAGAGGATAAGGTGCAGAAACTGGAGATGCAGCGTCTAAACTTTAATCCTGTTTCTTCCATTGAGTAGCTGTGTCACACTAAGCAGATTACACAAACTCTTCTTGTTTCAGTTCCTTCATCTGTAAAATGAATAACAACCACTTGGCCTAATTTAACAAGCTGTAAAGTGCATTGATTGCCACTCTTGTGCAAAGTGTTCACTAGCATTATTATATTTTAGTGAACATTTGTGATAAAGCAATCAACACTTAAGATAGACATTTCCACAGATAGTAGTGGAAGGAAAGGTTACGCTACTGATCACCAAGGTAAATGTTCTTACACAGTTCTAACTCTGGAAACCACAAGTGCTTCTTCACTGGGAAATTGTAACCATGGAGAGTCTAAGATGTTTAAAATATTCTGTGAAGAATTAGGAGTCCAATCCAGACATATTTTTAATAAGGTAAGAAAGTTGTAAGAGATAAAAACAAGTGATTTGACACATGTAAATCATAGTCTTTAATCTCACTCATCCATGTCAACCCTTCAGGTCTCATTGCTGGAAGCTGCTTCCAATTATTACTGTCTGTCATGGGTTTTCAGATTTGTATCAAGGAGATTCACTTTTCATATGAACCACATGTATCCCTTACACTCTGTTGATTGTCTGTGGAACTCTACACCATACATGCACATGCATGCTTTCCCATCACTTGCTCATCCTCCATGAATATTATTGATGTCTGTCAGGTTAAATAGCATGATAGTCATGCTAATGTAGGAGACAGGATGTACCAGAGATTGTTGTCTTATGTTATCAGGCTTCTTGAAAGACTGAAAATTAATTCCTTGATTTTGTTTGTTTTCGTTCATAAACAAAACCTTGAGGGAATGTTCACATTTTCAAATGTGAATCTTAAATGTATTATATATATATATATATATATATATATATATATATATACATAGGTGTGTACTTTGTACAATCTCACCAAACTATGGAGATCTAAAAACATTTACTCATGGCAGATTTTGTAGGAACAAAACTCTTCTCTTTTGAAAACTTTTATCAGTCCTCCATTGATTTGTACATTGATCTTTAGGTTTCCAAATATATATTTTTCTGCTGGCCAATGTGAAGACTATTGCTTTACTGCATTACTGGACTGCTTAATTTCCTTTAAAAACTAAAGTTCTAATACACAAAAATAATAACTATATGTTTAGAGAAACATAAGCAGAAGTGTCTTGCTGTCATAAATACTGTGACTACTAATAGATAGTGTCAGTCAAGAAATAATAATAAACATCACCTTCCCACCTCATTAAGAAAGAAACAGTTTGGTAAAAGTCACTTCTCATCAATTTCTTCAACTCACTATCAAACTAATCCAATGAAAGTTAAAGATTTAGCTACTTCTTGTTTTGTGAATTAGAATCATCTAGGAAGTCACTTTTCTCTCTTATGTCTTCATATAAGGTACTTTTAGTCTTTATTTCCTCTCCCAAACTCTCCTAATTTGTAATTATTTGATCAAAAAACAGATGTAGTGTTCTTACTATAAGAGAAACTAATGGACAATAATATAAAATTAGCAACAATTGAGTACGACAAAGTTTTATCAAAATATTTTTCAATATTGTTTGAATTTATAGAGATCACAAATCACTCATTAGACTCAGTGGAAATAAATAAGTCATGAAAACAATGTAAAGCATATTACAAGCTCTTTCTGAAACTCCATACCATACTATAGGATTTTTTTTAAGAAAAATCTTAACATTTTCTAAAACTACAAGTTAGCTATTTAGTATGACTAAAGTTAACGCATTATTTGTGGTCATACAGCCCCTAGTAAATTGTTGATGAGGGACTGGCCTGAGAACCAAGAGGTTCTATGAATGTACATTATCTTGCCAGATGTAATGATGATTAAAACACCTTCCCCTGAATTGTATCCTGCTCCTGGAAAAAAAATGAATCTTTTCCTGTAGGAAAGGGGACATCCATTTACAATGTTCTTTATAGTTGCAGTAAAGGGTAAGAGATCAATGACCTACCATGTTTATGCGGATAACATACGTAGCTCTCAACATACATTCTAAGAGACAGTGTATGCATCTCCATTTTCAACTTTTGGAACAGAGGTATAAATTTATGTACTTCTAAAGGTAAACGAAGTGTTATGGTAGTTCTATACATTTAATTATTAAGTGATAGAAAGCCTGATACAATGCCTAATACAATGTCTATAAGCACTTTTAAAATACTTGACTATGTTGCAAGTAGATAACTGCAGGGAGATTAAACTCAGCAAGAGTGAAATTTAATACATGTTATTTTTAACAAATACATCGAAATGCAAAATAATTACAAGCATTGCTATTTGTGGTAAATAGTATCTGAAACATGTGTTTATGTCAGGACTCCTGTAAATTAGGTTAAATTAATTCATTTTCCCTGATTATATCTATAAAAGATTCTTGATTAAAGTTAAAATTTGCTCTTGACTTCTAAAGACCCTTAGACTGCTTAATTAGCATCTATCTAGGGTTTATGTAAATGTAGTATACTCTATTATGATGTTTGCTTGGGCAGTCTAAAGGACCTCAACACTTTGGAAAACCCTAGAATATATCAAGTGTGTTAAACGTTTACCAACTTTATCTCTAGTGTAGATGGGGAGGAGGTAGAATAGGAAATGATTTCTAGTATTTGCCTATTTCTGGGATGTAAATTCTTCCATCACAGACAATTCCAAGCTATCAACATTATATAACTGATTGCAGAGTTTGGAAGAAATGTGTTAGGGGCCTCACATGCAGAATGAGCTGACTCATGCCACTGACTTTCTGCACTCAAACTTCAATGGTTAATATAACGATGTTCCACTGAACTCTGGGGGGCACTGAAAGAGCTCCTCTACTCTCTGATAGAAATATTATACAGCAGCTAGTATGTTTCACTTCTGAAGACAGAGATAAAAGATAGAGGATAGAAGAAATTTTACGGAACACTTCACGTATCTCTTTCCTTAGTGCCTAGCAGTGTCATCTGCTCAGGCCACCTTATGAAGCTTGTTGTCCTTCAGACTAGGGCTGCACTACGATGGGTTGTGAGGGCTCCCACCAGCAGGGGTCTGTAATACTGGATTTTCCAAGGTTCCCACATGGAGCAGTTACTCTTGGCTTCATGTTAGCCCAGAACGCAAAGTATTGGTAAAAGTGAGTACTTTTCCCAAAGTTTCACATTCATGTCTCCCTGAATGAAAGTCTGGAAGTTTTGATCTTTGTGCTCCTTGAGAAAGGAGTCCATACTGACAATACATCAATCATTAGGATCTAGAATTTAACTTAACATTCTTGTGTTAAAATTGAGTTCAGAAATGTGAATAAAGTTCAAACTAAAAGATAGATAATGAGAAGTGGGGGGAATCTTTCGCAAATGGCAAGAGGATCAAACGAGGGAGGGAGGATGGCAGGGGTGAAAATAATTGAGATTTATTATGCACATGAACCAGTTGAAGGAATTGGACCGCTGCCATCCTAGGATGATGAAAAACCACAGCAAACCTTTTAACCCCACCCTCTTGAGTTTTTGCACTGGCTAAGGATGTTTAAGCATGGGTCATTAAGGTCCACTAAGCATGGCTGCACCTGTAACTCCCATCATTATTCAGCCCTGCTATTAATAGCAACCACTACTCCCTCTGCTTTCTCAAGGCTTGTCCTTGGCAGGTAGCCACAACTCCCTTTCACTGACCTCTTTTCCCTGACAACCCTCCAAAGACCTCACAGCCTATAGGAGAGGTCTTGGTCTGATATAAATAGCAGGACAGTCCCCCTCAGGTTTGTTCTGAAATAAACTATCCTGTTGAGCTTGTACCTTTACTTTCCCCACTTTTGTCCTAACACTGATCCCCACAATCACTGTAATCATTATGTAACACAAACATGTACTAATAAATACTGAAAATAAAATACAATTAATTCCAGTGACACAGTTCTTGGCCATTTACTCTCCTTAACCTAGATCATTATTTGAATAGTCTTTATTTTATTAAGAGGCTTAAGCCTGCTTCTTCTCTTATTTCAAAATGATTTTGTTTAAACATCAGAATAGTTTTATTTTGTGAAGTTTATCAGTAATCTTCATTAAAGTTGAATAGTATAAGAAATGGTACTTATTTTAAGAGTCACAATATCTAGATTCTAGACTAAACTCTGGTAAATCACTTGTCTGACTGGTCCCATGTAAAATGAATGGAAGGAACTAGGAGGCCCCTAGGGTAATTTAAAGTTCTAAAATGCTATTTTATTAAGTGTAGTTTATCTCTATTTATTATTTCACGATCACCAGAGAAAATTAGAGAGGCTGAATATTGTTCTGCATCAATGAGCTCCCTTCTCACCCAGCTTCTGGGTGGGTTTGGCCAGGGTAAGATTAGAAGAAGCTACAAAACAAAGGAAACATGATTGCTGTCTCTCTGACTCCTTCCCTGATGTGCATGGTTTAGTGATGGTTTTACACAAAATGCACAGCAGCCGTATTCTGTGGCTATGTGTATTAATAAGAGGGTTGGCAAGAAACCGATGGCCACTTAAATGGAGTTTAATGAAGGATTGATACATAAGGAAGTATGCATATTTAAGGAAAACTAATCAAGCAAGATGAAGCACCCAGAAAAGCAGAGTACTGAAGAGACACCCTGTTCTCACTCCCACTCACCCTTGGATCTCTTGCTGCAATAGTAATTATTCGTCTGTCATGTAATCCTTAATCATATTACATTGGCATTTTATAATAAATGTGAGTTATTCCTTAATAACAAGGAGAAATGATCATAATAAAATGTTAAATAAATTAGATTTCAAAAGAGTAACAGGGTGAGATGGGGTTTTTCAGACTTTAAAAAAAATCTTTTCCTCTTTCCTGTGCCCCCACCTCAAAGCCTCATGACACTCATGCATGGGACTTTTTTGTAGGGGACTGGATGTAAAGCATATGAATGTGGATCAAGAATGTGATAGCTAAATTAGTTCACTAATTAGTGCATGTCTGAGTGCAGATAATGGAAAAGTCCATCCTGGGACTGGACGTCACCACCTAAAATGCTTGTAGCTTAGGTGGGATAAAAGAGAAAGAGAGGCTCATGAGTGCTGCTTTGCTGATCACTGCTGATTCCTGCCTACCCTTCCAGAGACTATTTCACACTTGTCTGCAATGCCACTGTGCCTTGGAATCAGTCAGCTGTGAACTGAAACCTCTACAAACTGTGAACTAAAATATCTTCTCCCCCTACATTGAGGGACTCAGCAACTGGCCTGGGAAAAATGCAGGACCTGGAAAACACCCTGGCTGAAGGAATCCAAGTGACTGGGCCCAGCCCTACATTGTGGGACCCAGATGCCAGCCCAGTAGGAGTAATCCAGGTGACTGGCTTCTTTCCCATATACTGGTGGACCAAGTGACTGTGGAAATCCCATCCACACCCACACAGCAGGACTGGAGTGCACTTGGTGTACAGGCAGGACTAGTGGGATGGAAAAGACTGAAGCAACATTAATGATATGAGCCAACAGGTGGTAAGTTAGGTGGAACAGCATTGTGCTTGGAAAGAAAGACACACAGAATAGAAGCAGGTGGGTGGAGCCACCACTTTTTCTTTTTTTATACATTTTAATCTTTTCCTTTCCTTTTTTCTTTTCTTTTTCTCATCTTTTGTCTCTCTCTTTTCTAAATGGATGGGGAGAACGCCAGTGACTGAAAACTAATTCCACTCCCAAAACCAAGAGACAAAGCTCAGGTAATCCATTGCTTTCTCCTTCATTCTTTTCTGCCATCTTCTCTAGTTTCCCAAAGGTCACATGATCATCCTTTGTCCCCCAGTCTTGCTTATACTTCCTTTTCAGTTATCTTTCTTTCATAATGTATGAAAGAAATTTCCCCGACCATAAGGTAAACCCACTCTACCCAAAGGAAACATTTTGCATACTAATTTAGGATCAGTTCTGTTATATAACTGTAGAATTTACTCCTATGGCTCCAGGTACAAAGTTAATAGTTACCACAGTTAGGCAGCTTCTAAACTATGCTTGATGCTAGTGTTATTGCTGATTATATTGCTTTAGCTAGGAAATTATATTGGTTGTAACTAGTTGTTCTCCCTTCTGTAACAAAACTTGGGAGCTCTGAAATGATAACTTTACCACAGTCCAACTGAGGCAAACAGATAGTAACATCCCATTCTCAATTAATTGGGAAGATAGGATCTTGGGACATACACAGACCAAGAACCTCCTATACACAGAACACACCCCCGAAGAACAGACTTTTCCTAGAGAGCCCTTGATAGTGGTGACCTAGCTACCTATGATATCACTACAAGGATCAACATAGAAATAAAATAAAAATTATTTTGGAAGAGAAAGTGAAAAGCCAGAGAAGCAAAATACAATCACAGACTTCTAGCCCACCCAGCAAAAGTTCAGAATAGAATGAGACATAGGAAAATATAAGACATGCACCTTAGGTTTCTAAAATGTTAGCAGCCAAAATAAAGAAATCCATGAGGCTAAAGAGCATATCAGACCAGAAATGGAATCTTAGATAATAAAAGTCAACACTTATAAACGAATTACTCAGCAAATCTAGACTAGAGATAGATTTTAAAAATAGATGATAGAAAAAGGATGTAAATCATGAATGATAAATATGTGGAAGAAATAGAATGCGTGATTCAAATAGAAATCCAGGAAATTAAAAATTGAAAGCTGACAAAACCTCTTGAATGAAACTGAAGACTTTCAGAAATTTAATACAAGATCATGGCTATCAATCATGAAAAGAAATATCTCTTAAAATAAAAAGTATCAGGAAATAATTCAACAGCTGTAATATGATGCAAAGACAAATAATACAAGACTTATTGGTGTTGATTAAAAAGCCAGAATCAATAAAAATGACATTAAAAAACTACATGCAAAAGTAATACCAGAAAATTACCCAAGCGTGGGAAAAGAATCTGACATATGGATAAGTGAGGCATATACAACTCCAATTAGCCACAACCAAAATAAATCTACACCCAGACGTATACTGATAAAGATCCCAGAAACTCAGCACAAGAACCAACTGCTAAAAGCTGTTAGAGAAAAGAAATAGATCACCTATAGAGGGAAGACTTCTATTGACACAGATTTCCCACCAAAACCCTCAAATCAAGAACATCTTGGAGTGAAGTATTTAAAGTCCTGAAAGAAAAAAACCAGCAGATGTACCCTGAAAAACTATCTTTCAAAATTAATGGATATATTAGTTCCATGACAAAGAACTAAATAAACTCATGATTATCAAATCAACCCTACAAAGAACACTGAAAGATATTCTTTATACAAATAAAAATAATCACAACAACAGCAACAGAAAGAAACTACCATGCAGGGCAAGCAATTAACAGAGCAAAAAATCAGGGAACCAACGACAGAAAAGTAACATGATAAAGAAAAGCCAATACATATAATTTATAACCATCAATGTAAATGATCTAAACTCACCAACTAAAAGAAACAGGTTGACGGACCGGATCAAGAAGTAATATCCAACAATATACTGTATTGTTGGATTGCTGTATTGAACACATTTAACTCAAAAAGTAATTCATTAACTGTAAGTCAAAGGATGGAAAATAATTTTTCATGCAACAAGAACCTAGAAAAAAGCACGGGTAGCTCTTCTGTTTACAGAAAATCTGAACCTAAATCCAAAAGTGATCAAAAGAAATAAAGACATTCACTACATACTTGATAGGGGAAAAATTCAAGAGGAAGAGATAACAATCATAAATATGGGAAAATGTGTGAGCACCTAACTATATAAGACAAATATTAATAGACACAAAAATATGCAAGCAATAACACAATTTTAGTGAGATATCATATTACTCCATTGTCACAAAATGATAGATAAATAGACAAAAATCAGCAAAGAAAAATCAGAACTGAACAAAACCTGTGAACAATGGATTTAGATGTTTACAGAGTGTTGCAACAGAATCATACAGAATACATCAGAATACATAATCTTTTCAGCTACACATGGGTAGTTCTCTAAAATAGATAATAAACTAGCCCATAAAACATACTTAAGTAAATGTAAAAGAATTGAAATTACCTTGTACATATTATCCAACCATAGTGTGATGAAATTGGAAACTAACTGCAAAAGCTTTATAAACACATTAATATTAAGTATCACTCTCCTAAACAACCAGTGTGTCACAGATGAAATTAAAGAACAAATTTAACAATATCTACAATTAAACAAAAATGCAGATTCTCGAATCCCTGGAACTCAATGAAATCAGTCCTAAGAGGGAAGTTTATTTATTTATTATTTTTATTTGAAAGAGAATAAAACAAAACAGAACAAAACAAACTAGAACAAAACAATGTAATCAACACAGGATTTGAAAACAAGACAACAAGAAATTAACAGTGGTACCATAATATCTGCTGTTTTCTTAAAAATAGTTATCCATATCTTCACACACAATGAATTCAAACAAGGACAAAATAATAAAAAATGAAAAGAATGAAAAAGAATGAAAGCATTACAGGCCTTCAAAACCAGACAAGGCAAAAGGAAAATCAACAATGGCTTGTTCTCTTAGCTGTCCATACATTCACGCATATTGAAATTAAATAATACAAAATAGACTAAAACCAATCAAAATAAGAATAAAAGCATTTCTGGATTTCACAAGATGATAGGAAATCAGCAATGACTATTATAACGTCTTGTTTTCTTCAAAGTAGCTGTTCATACTATCACATGTAATAAAATCAATTCTTATAAACTCTTTTGGACAAGTTCTAGGCATATATAAGCTTATTCATGTACATCTATCCTTTCTGTATTAGAGAGAAAAACAAAACAAAACAAATGATGAGAAAAGCAACAAACAAAAGAGACTTAAATAAATAACAATAACAGAGTCCAAAACAATGACAATACAGACTTTCAAAACAAGGTGGTAGGAACATAACTAAGGTTGTTATTTTGCATATTATCTTCAAAACAGTTATTCAGATTACCAGATATAAACATGCAAAATTGATCCAATCCTATGAATGTTAACTATTTGGTTCCAAGAATTCATAGAATTAGTAGCACAATCATCTTAGCTATCTTAAGTGTGTATATACAAATTTATCTTTTTTCTTTTCCCTTCTTTCTTTTCTCCTTTTCCCTGAGCTATTTTTTCTCCTTTGAGCAGTTTCTTACCCATTCACGGTATTTATTGAAGATTTTGTATCCTATTTACTCTTTCAGTTTCTTACACTAGGGAGACAATATGGTACTTATACATTTATAGTTTATTTTACTTATGAGTATGGTCTAAGAAAGAAACTATAGGGATGAATTGTCACATCAGTAAAATAGGATGAGCACAAATAAACAACCTAATGCTTCACCTCAATCTTCTGGGATAAAAATACAAGTCTAGCCCAAAGCCCATGCAAAGGAGAAAATTATAAAGATTACAACAGAAATAAATGCAATTGAGACTAAGAAAATGATACAAAGACTTAATGAATCAAAGAATTGGTTCTTTGAATGAACAAATAAAGTTGATAAACCCTTGGCCAACTTTGTCAAAAAAGAAAAAAATCAAATTTATGTAATGAGGAATGGAAAGATGAAATCACTACAGATCCTGTGGAAATTCAGAAAATCATCAATATCCACTTTGAAATTTTTACCTCAATGGGATGGAAAACACAGAATAAATGGACAGTTAAGTATAAATTTTAAAAAGTTGAATCAAGAAGTTATAAAAATATTAATAACCCAGTATCACTTAATGAAATTGAAAACATAATTAAAAACTACCAACAAAGAAAAGCTCAGGTGCTGACATATTTACATATGAATTCTACAAGAAATTTAGAAAATACTTAACTTCAATATTGCTCAAACTCTTTAATGAAACTGAAAGGCAAACAATACTTCCTAACTCATTCCTGGAGGCAAGTATGATCCTGAAACTAAAACCAGAGAAAAACTAAACCAAAAGAGAGAACATCAGGCCAATCTACTTAATGAACATAATGTGAAAATCCTCAATAAAATTACTGCAAACAAAATCCAACAATTCATCAAGAAGATATACCCCATAACCAAGTGAGATTCATCCCAGGAATGCAGGGATGGTGTAACATGCACAAATTTAAAAATGCAAAACACCATATCATTGAAGCCAAAGACAAAAATCACATGATCATCTCAATAAATACAGAAAAATATTTTAATAAAGTCCAATACTCATTCATGATTTTAAAAAAAAACTAAAGAAAATTGTTATATGTTGATTTTACCTCAACCTGATAAAAACTATCTCTGACAAACCCACAGCTAGCATCATACTAATGGACAAAAAATTAAACTTTCACTATAAAATCAGGAACAAGACAAGAATGTCCACTATCACCACTCCTATTCAATAAAGTTCTAGAAAAGTTAGCCGGAGAAATTAGACAGGACAGAAAAATAATTCCGGATGGAAAAGGAAGAAGTTAAATTATCATTATTTGCAGATGACTTGATACACTATATAGAAAACCCAAAAAACTCCACCAAAAGGCTACTAAAGTTAATAAGCAAATTCATCAGTGTAGCTGGATACAAGGTTATCACTCAAATTTCAATAGCATTCCTGTACACAAACAAAAAACTCAATGAAAGAACTTAAGGAAACAACATTCTTCACAGTAGTATCCAAAAACTGAAATACTTAGGGATCAATCTAACAAAGAAAGTAAAAGATTCATATATTGAAAATTACAGTACTCTGAAAATGGAGAATAAAATGATATCAAAAAATGGAAAGACATCCCTTGCTCATGGATAGGCAGAACCAACATTGGAAAAATGGCCATACTCCCAAAACTGTTACACAGATTTAATGCAATCCCAATGAAAATACCATTGGTATATCTCAGAGAATTAGACAAAATATTCATAAATTCATTTGAAAATAGAAGAAACATAGAATTACATAAGCAAACCTGGGCAACAGAGGCGAGTCAAGAGGCATCACAGTCTCTGACTTGAAATTATATTACAAAGCTACTGTGATAAAATCAGCATGGTACTGGCAAAAAGGAACACACCTCAGTGGAACAGATTAGAAGATTCAGACACACCTTTAAACTCAATTACCTTATCCTCAACAAAGGGGCCAAACGTTCACTAGAAGAAAGACAGCCTCTTTAATAAGTGGTGCTAGAAAAATTGGCTTTCCACATGCTAAAGGCTAAACTAGACTCACATCTATCATCATGTACTAAACTAAAGTAAACTTAGATCAAATCTAAATATTAAAAAAGAAACACTATATCTACTGGAAGAGAAAGTAAGGAGAAACCTTGAAGACACATATGTAAGCAAAGAGTTCATGAACAAAGCTCTAACTGCATGGGAAATACATCAAAGAATCAACAACTGGGAATTTATCTTATTAAAAAGGTTTGCATGTCAAAAGAAACCACCAACAGAATGAAAAGACAATTCACAGAATGCGAAAATTTTTAGCCAATTGTTCTTCAGACAAAGGACTTATGTCTAGAACTATAAAGACCTGAAACAAATCAGACCCCCCAAATTCAAAGACCTAGTCCAAAAATGGAATCTGAGATGAATATGCACTTCTTAGATAAAAAAATACAAATGGCAAATAAATATATGAAAAAATGTTCAACATCACTACTCATTCAAGAAATGCGAATTAAAGTAACACTAAGATTCCATCTCACTCCAGAAAGAATGGCTATCATCAAGAAATCAACTGATAACAAATACCGAAGGGGCTGTGGGGGAAAAGGAACCCTTCTCCACTGTTGGTGGGAGTGTTATATCAGTACAACCACTGTGGAAATCAGTGTAGATATTCCTCAAAAAACTATGAGTAGAGAGATCTCATCCAACTCAGATAGTTCCCTACTAAGTATCTTCCCACATGAATTGAAAATATCATACCACAGTAGTATATGTGCACCCATGTTCATAGCAGCACAATTTCTAATAGCCAGATCTTGGAAGCAACCTAAGTGTCCATCAGCTGAGGAATGGACAAAAAAAAAACCACAATATTTTATACAATAGAATACTATCAACTGTGAAGAAATATAAACTTGAGACTTTTACAGGTAAGTGGATGCAATTTGAGACCATATGCGTAAGTGAAGTAAATCAACCTCACATGTGTAAGTATCACCTTATCTCCCTGGTGAAAAACTGAAACAGTAAATAAGGTGTAGAATGTACAACTGATATTGTGAAATGGGAAGAAATTGGTTAAAAGGAAAAAAGAATTAAGAGGGGGAAAGGGAGAAAGGAAGAAAGAGAAAAGAGAGAAAATGACAAGGTCGTTATATTAATAAGTTCATTGAAAAGGAAGCTTCATGCTATTATCAATTGGAGAATGTTTTATGCCCATATATTGTACTCTGAGCAAATAGTTTGAAGACGACAATATGTAATGTATTAACTCTTCTTATTCTTCTATTATTTTGTTATGAAATTCTGCTTTTCCTTTTTTAAATAAAATAAACCTTTCTTCTTTTAATATGGGTTGTTGGGTATTTTGCATCAGTAAGGAGAAAATTAACCAAAACATTTCTATTTTGCCTAAGCCCATAATGTCAAAAGAAATAGAAAACCAATAAAAGACAATAAAAGTTAAAATTTAATTTCCTAAGAAAGTATATGAAGTTAAATTTGTCTTAGAACAAAGAAAAATATACAAAGATTTTAGAGCAAAGAATAAAATATGAAAACCATATATAAAACACTGACAAATAATGCTATACTATAGTTTTAAACTTTGATACAAAAAATACATAAAATCGGAACACAAGTCACCATCCAGGAGAAAACATTTGTAGTATACAGTATTGATAAAATACTGACATGAAGAATTCCTCCAATAAAACACATAGCACAATAAAAATTAATAATTGATGCCACAAATATTTAAGGTTAATGTAGCAATACTGAAACAAAGGAATTGTTTTATTTTATCACAGTAGTTAAAACCAGACTGTGCAGACCAGGGATGTAGCTCAGTGGCACAGCTCCTGCCTGGCAAGTGCAAGGTTGTGAGTTTGAGTCCCAGTACAAAAAACAAAATAGACTATGCATCTAAAAGGTATGAGGTTTAATTTCAGTCATACCAATTTATTAGCTGACTGAATTTGCCAAATTACTTGACTTTTCTACACATTCATTTGTTTTTCTGTATAATGAGATAATAAATGTGTTTGCCTAATAGATTTTTTTGTAATAGTTAAATGAATTAACATATGTAAACATGCCTTGAAAAGTCTCTGGCTGCCAGATGGTTAATATATATCCTAGTTTTTAAAGTTCTTCAGTATTGTTATAAATGAATGCACTATTGAAGAATTTTAAACCATTACATAATTTACAGAAAACAATGAAGATCCACAAACTCTTGAGCTAAATTTGGGAGGAAAAAAATAAAAGAGAATTATCCTTCCAAGCGCTAAAACACACTACAAACTAATCATAATCAAAATACTATTATGTTTCTTCCAGTGAACAAGTTTGGCCTCTTTGTCAAAGATACGGTAGCTCAGCTTGGCTTGGATCTGACATTGTCAAGGTCTGTAAACTCACAGGGCACCAGGGAAGAGGCAAAGCCTGCTTAGCCAGGTGGCCTAGCTCTTCAGCCTGCTCTTCTTTTCCCCAGGGGATGCAGCGCAGGGTCCATAAGGCTGGAGAACAGCTGGTGACAGACTGACTGGGCAGATGACTACAGGGAGGGGACATGGCTTGGCACTTCCAAGAGAAATGGGTTTTGCTATTGAACTGTAAATTTTGTTCAATTGCTGCTGCCCATTTGAATAAAGGCTCCAGGTGGCATTGTACCTTAATATAAAAGAAAACAAGGTGACTGAGTGTCTCTGTAGTTGTGTCTGCATCTTCTAATCTGTTCCACTGATTATCAGGTGTGGTTTTTTTTGCCAGTATCACGCTGATTTCATCACAGTAGCTTTGTAGTATAATTTCAAGTCAGATATTGTGATGTCTCCTGGTTTACCTTTGTTGCCCAGGATTATGTTTGCAATTCTATGGTCTCTTCTGTTTCCAAATGTTTAGGAATATTTTCTCTAGATCTGTGAGGTATGCAATCTCAATCAACTGAGATCAAATTGCATCAAATTTGCATTACTGTCTTTGGGAGTATGTCTACTTTCCCAGAGTAGACATATTCTATCTGGAGTATGTCTTTATTTCTATCTAGAAAGAATGCCTATCATCAAGAAATCAACCAATAACAAATTCTAGAGGGGCTGTGGAGAAAAAAATAACCCTTCTCCACTGTTGGTGGGAGTGTAGACTAGTAAAATCACTGTAGAGATCAGTGTGCAGATTTTTCAGAAAACTAAGTTTGGAGATCCCATTTGGTCCAGCTATTCCCCTTCTGGATATTTTCCCAGAAGAGTTAAAAACATCATACCACAGTGATACATGTATACCCATGTTTACCGAAACACAATTTATAACAGCTAAATCTTGGAAACAACCTCAATGCCCATCATCTGAGGAATGGATAAAAAAAGATGTGGTATTTTTATATAGAAGAGAACTACTCAGCTACAAAGAAGGATAAACTTGAGGCTTTTCTAGAAAGAGAGATGCAACTTGAGAACATACTCCTAAGTGAAATAAATCAGTCTGTCATGTGTAAACATTATCTCCCTAGTGTAAAAACTGAAAGAGTAATTAAGATCCAAAATATACAGAAGCTATTGTAAAAGTGAATTTGACAGAAACTGCTCTAAAAGAAAGAACAACTGGGAAGGGGGAAAGAAAAGTAAGAAGGGAAAAGATTTTATATATATCTTATCTCTGTTAGTTCATCAGAAAGAATGGTTTGTGCTTTCATTGTTTGATCATTGTTTCATACCTATATCTTATAATCTGTGCAATTACTTTGAAGATAACAATATGCAGTGTATTAACCATGTTAATCTATTATTTTGTTTTAAAATTCTGTACCATAACTTTTGTTTTTTCATTTTAAAATTTAAAAATACTACTGTGGTTTGGAAAGTACATAAATTGTCCTCTGAGGAATGTCATTTCCTTTTCAATCATAGATACAGAAGAAATGAGTGGCCACTTAGGATCAAAAGAAACTTACAGGTATCCAGTGCTCATGGGACCAGTCTATACTGCACACTGGCCAGCACTTCTGATTGGCCGATTCCTGTGTGTGACTCTAGGGTACGCCCATTATCCCAAATCTGTGGAGATGTAAAGGGCTCATGACATGAGCATCACTCTCCAGAGATAAAACTCCAGCCACACCATTCTAGAGAAACAGGAATTTATCTTTTCACACATATCAAGGCAAACGTTTACCTTCCTTATACATTTATACCACTATTTGCAAACTGAAGGTAACCATCCTCCTCTGCTTCTCATTCATTAAAACACGGTTTGGTAGACCAAAGAAAAAGGCATATTATGTAACCAACTGTAAATCTGTTCATTGTGGAAAAGTTTATTGTTAGGTTGCCCTCCCAGTGGGTAAACTTCTGTGGCAGCTATGCATAAACATTTGTTCTCTACCACAAAAGGCAAAGAGAAAACTCTCCCATGTGATACCCGTAGCTTACTTCAAAGGGAAAATGGTTTGTCAAAATTTATTGAGGTCTCTGACATTATGCCATAAACATAAAAATCCAAAGGATTTGCTGCTACATTTATTTTTCATATGTCTCAATCTATAATTCACGTCTGATAGAGCCCAGGAAGTTCCTCATTTGTCCACACATGAAGGACTAACGTTTATCACAATCATGGGTGTCTTCCCCACAGGAAGGTAGATGGTGACACTACCCTTGCAGTGTGGATGTGACCTCACATGCACAGGAGATGATGGTGAACAGTATTACAGTTCATCTATTTCCCAAGAAGCAAACACGAAACAAGGTATTTGTAAAAGCTGATTTACAGAGAAAATTTCTTACAGCATCTCTGCCAGCTACATAATTTTGCCTTACCTTCATGAGGAAAATAATGAAGAGTAATAAACAAAATAAGATTCCTTACATACAGGAAATATCCTGTTCATTAGCACTGGGTGATGATAGCATTGGTCATGCAGTCTCAGAAGTGAGGACGTCTTCTGGACAGATGGCTGCTTTATTTAAGACAAATTTATGTACAAATGACAATTCTGAGTCTAAATAAATTCAGGTTTTCATGTCAAACTAAAGTCAAGCTGGTTTTACTCAACCAACACAAATCCCTAGCTGGTATTAAACACCACAACATAGTACATTATTTATAGATTAGAGTTAAGAGGTACAAAGAGGAAGCGGCACAGTACTAATATCTATTGCTTCATGTCAAACGTCCGTATTGTTCTCCAGATTGTGGAACCACTCGCCTGGTTAGTAGGTCACGTGCCCATCTCTGGTTACCAAATGTGCACACAAACAGCTTATGCCCCTTCCAGACCAAGGCAGTTAAGTGTCAATGTGCTTTCTCTTTCTCTCTCTTCTTTTGTTACAGTGACTTGAAACCTCTATGCTCTAAATGGTATAGTTACAGGATTTAGAACTGCCAGTCCTACTTTAGACCTTCTTTACAAAAAATGTAAACTACAACTGTATTATATTAATTCACTAAGACACTGAGACCAACTTGTTATTGCAGCCTGGTGCACTCTATTCTGACTTGTTTTATAATTTGGCCAGGGGAAAGGAGTTTTTAACTATGAACCTAAACCAAAAGTTACATGAAGGGAGAGGTTTATCTATCACAGCTCTGTTGTTGCTGTATGTAACATGGTACTAAAAATTAAAAGATGAAAACACTGAGAAAAAATTAGCTTCAGTATACATTTTGAAAGACTTATTTTATATATGGAGCATTCACAAAAGCAATGACGTTACCAATAGGAAAACAGGCAATGAAAATTAAAAGGTATATCAATTAGAAATTGCATCCCACTGCTAATAACAAAGACCAAAATTAAGCAAATCAGAAATTTATCCTTGCAGTAACACAAATCTAAAGCTAAGAGATTCAAAACTCTTAAGGCAGTTTCCAACTACTATAATTATGGATCCAGTATCTCTGTTTCTTCAGTGTATGTGTTCTTTCATTTACTTTGATCCAATTTGGCTCCAACCCTCTGGTCTACTTCTTAAGTAACTGCAGTAAGAATTCTCTTTAAAGGGCAGAAACCTTTGACTCATCGGCCACTACTGTCCTCAGAGGAATGAAAATTTCCCAATGTAACACCAATGACTTGGGAGACTTACAGTATTTAAGGATAGTTTCCCCTTTATCCAAACAAACATCCGTTGCCACTCTTCTCTATAAAGGCAATACACCCTTTTTCCTTCCCTAAAGAAGCAGCCCCCCACATCATATCCAGATGCAGCATCTATTCCACAGTTGAGGATATTTGGTCAAGATAAGATTCCACCCATAGAGTCTGTAGAGGTATTTTGTAGAGATAGAGGTATTTTGCAGCCTGGTAACCCAAAGACTAAAAGACACATTACCTATGCACAGAACTCATGTACAGTGATTGAAAAGAAAGAAGGTATCTGAAAAAGCCAAACAGAAAAGCTCAGCGTGGGGAAACATGAACTCCCTGCGTCTGCTGGGCTGGCTTAAGAAGAGGTTAGGTCCCAGCTGGTCAGTTAGACATTGCTGGTGCCTTGCCTCAGAGGCCCTCTTTGGTTCCTTGTTTCCCGCAGCCTCTTCTGAAAGTTACACAATTCCTAGTACATTTTGGTTCTCGCTCCAAAGACTGCAGATTATTTTAGGAGCTGAGATTGTGACAAATGCTGGCCGAATTTATGGGGTTTTTTCTAGCCAGACCAGTTGCCTCGACATGTACTAAGTTTCTTAGTACTTCGCTTCTAGTTGATTCCATGTGTGATATCTCTACACACAAAAGCTTTTGGTCAGAGATTCTGTGTCTGAGAGTTGTATCTTTTTCTCTCCATCTCCGTGCTTTGCTTCAGTAGGAAAACATCATCATGAGTTCTTACTTTAGAGCAGGGTTTTGGTGAGGGTGATTGTGACAGTGTGGATGGCCAGGAGTCAGGGAAATCCATGAAAAGTTTGGCAATACGGCTTGCAGAATATAGAATTAATATTGCATCAAATTCTATCATAGACAACACCATTTGTCTTATTTTCATTTTATAAATATTTTGCACCCCACTGAACATTAAAATTATATTACTTTCTCCTATAATATTATGCAACAGGAACAAATTATCTTAATTTTGCAATAAAATTTATCTTATATAAGTCCAAAGATATATTTCTAAAATTAGTATCCCCTACCATAAAACCAAAATCAGCCCTATCATGTATAAAATAAAGATTTAAAATTTTTCAGAGTGACAGCAATTAAAGTTGATGGGAGAGAAAAATAGTGGAAATACCAGTTTAGGAAGTCAGCTTTTCTTAAGATATCTCTATTACTACATTTAGAAAATTAAAGTATCAGTTTTTACTCTCTATATTTTTCCTTTTTCCAATAAAATTTTAAAATAATCACTCCAAATTATCTGTATCTAAGCAACCACCTCTTTCCTACTCTCATAACTCTGGTCATTACCAAATAAAAGCACATTTTTAATTAACAGAGATATTGAAATATGATATTAGTAGTATATTAGCACAATTATTATTGCTTCAAATTTTCTTCATGACCATTTATGCATTCCCAATTTTTACACCCTTAATGAAGCTCACATTACACATGAATTTCTATTAAAGAATATTTCAATTCAACATGTAAGTTTTCAAAAACAAGGATAGAAAATGTATGTGAACCAGTTCATTTTTGAAAGAGCAAATTTTATTTTATGTCCTAACTCAATAAGATACTAAATTAATCAGACTACCTCAATCATATGTTTCAGAGAGCTGGCCAAATTGAGCTGCTGTAGTAACACTTGCTTGAATGATTTATGCACACTAAACTTTGAAAAGTCTCACATGAAAATTTTTTAAATTGAAAGAAAAATAATAAAAAGTAATTAAATAAGCTTGGTTTGTATAAAATATAGGGATACATGCTGTATTACATTCCTGAGGCTTCCATAATAAAGTACCACAAAGAAGGTGGTTTTAACAACAGGGACTTAGGGTCTGGAGCCCACATACCCAAAATTACAATGTTGGCAGCACTGGCTGTTTCTGTGTGCTGCAAAGGGAAGTCTGTTCCATCACTCAGGCTTCTGATGGCTTTCTGGGAACTTTGATGTTCCTTGGCCTGTTGACGCATCACCCCAATATCTGTCACATCTTCACATGGTGAACTCCCTGGTTTTATGTTTACATCTATAAATCTTTTTACAAGGAGTATAGTCACAATGGATTAAAAACTAGCCCAATCAACTTCATTTACCTTTGAAAAAACCCTACTCCCAAATTCTCATTCTAAGCTACTAGAGCTTAGAATACTACTAGAGCTTAGAATACCAAAAGTTCTAAGCTACTAGAGCTTAGAAACATACTATTTTTAAGGGGATACAATTCAACTGATAATATATGAATATTTATATAGGATATATAACATATTTATACTATCATATAAAATGAACCCTGCTGAATGTGTGATTTCCTCAAAAACAGATCTTCAAAGTTCACTAGTCTGCTTCAAAAGGAGTAAGATTTCACATCAGAGTGACACATGCATACCCATGTTTATAAGAACTTAACCCAAAATGGCTACATCTTAAAAGAGACCTACATGCCCATCAATAGATGATTGATTAAAAATGCAATATTTATACGTAGTAGAGTACCACTGTGCCATAAAGAAGGAAATTTTGAGTCTCCTGTAGAAAAATAGACACAACTTGGCACCATAATACTAAGTAAGATAAATCAGACACATAATATTAAATATCATGGTTTCTCTTATATGAGAAATCCAAAGTATAAATAATTGAGACAAGAAAGAAAAGAATGAGTAATAGGAATCAGGGAGGTGGATATTTTACAAAAGAGAAACGAATCTAGAGGTAAAAGGAGAGGAAAGGGAGGTAAAAAGAATGAAGATGGATTATCTATGTGTATCAGCAGCCATGATGAATGTAATTATTATGTATTACAAGCAAAAATAAACACAAAGATTAAAGGAATAGAAGAGAAAGAACATTCATTGAGGAATCTGGATTACACTCATCCCCCACCATGTGATTATGTGGAATCATAAACTTCCTACACTTGTTTACTTTCTTTTTAAAAAATAGATTTATGAGAATGTTTTGTAAGGGTACATAGATCTATATTCATATAAAAGATGGGCTTTTTCTAACATAGAAACTAATATATGGATGAAATTATGAATAATAAACATTATGAAAAGATTTGCTATGAAATTTAAGTTTTCTGCCGCCCGTATTCTCAGTCCCTACAGATAACTACCACAAACTACCACAAGTCATTCCAAAGCCTTTTCTGCATAAACATGTGAACATTTTCCTTTCCCCAAATGATGGTGCAGTAGCCACACATTCTATGGGTTACTTTTTTGTCATTGAATGTTTCCAATAGCAGCAGCAATTATCCATGAACTTAAATATAGTTAAATAAAATGTTGTCAGAAAATTTTGGAATAGATGTGTAAAAGGAAGACAAGCACCTAAGCTTCTTCAATATCTTTAAAAAATCACAAATTTTTGCATGGTCATTATTATTAATTTATAGGAAATTATCAAATTTTCTTCCAAATGTCATCATAGTTTTGTGATAATTACTTTTAGGATGATTGGCGTTAAGCTTCAAGAAAAGACTATAAAAAATTATGATACTACTTGAGAAGTGATACCTTCACCAAAAATAATTATCTTGTCCTCTGAAAGACAAAAGTGTTTGAACTCACAGACATAGAATCAAAAGAGTCAAGACTCAGGTTACAGTGGAATGTGGCTGCAGTGGCTGTAGAATGATTTGGTCATCCCACCTATTATAAATCAGCTCAGAGAGGACTAAGTTGGTGACCAATCAATAGCTGACATAAACAGGGGTTTAGCATTTAAGACAGTTATCAGTTCTCAAGAGTCCTCTGTAACCACCTTCTACCTCCAGTGCTCTTATCAGTCAGTGACACAAAACTGTGGGCTCTGGGCCAAGTCAACCCTCTGCTATGATACCTGCTCTGTACCACACATCTGATACACATACACTGGTCACAGGAACAAACGCAAAGGGAAAATAGCGGTATCTGAATGCCTGACGGCAACTTTATCAACCTGGAGCACTGTCCTCACCTTTAATGTTTAATAAAATCTCATGTGCTTTGGGGCTGGAGGTTTAGCTCAGCGGCATAAGCGCCTGCCTTCAAGCAGGCAGTCGTGAGTTCAATCCACAGTACCGATAAAAAGACATTTTAAAAAATCTCATGCGCTTGTGTTTAATGTGATTTCTGGGAGAAATACTTTTAATATATTGTTAATTTAGGTGGGTGGCCTCCTAAAGATTATTAGACTCATAATAAAGAATTTTCTGTGCAGTTTAGAGCTAAGAAATAAGATCAGGACTTAGTACTTTCCACCCAGTATCCTTAATTTTCAGCAACTAAAGTATGTAATTTAATAGGATTTGAAACACGAAAAAAGCATTAATATACATGAATATATAACATATAAATATATAAATTTATACATCTAGTAGTTCACACATATAGCCTATATATTATTAAAATATATCCATATATAAATCAGAGGAGACATATTTTAGGCATGTATTAGATCACATGTTTACAAATATTAACTATAACTACAGAAATGTGAATTCCTTCTCTTTTTATACCACCCCAAATAATCTATATAATCCTCAGTTTAGCTAATCTAAGCTGTTTTCCCCAACCATTTTAGGTTTCTTCTACTTTCTCTAGGACTGTATCTCAATTTAGAAAGTTTATATTGTCATGAAATCACTGGGGTTTGCCGGGGTGGAGAAGGAAGAAACAGGAAGTATGTTTTTCCACTATCTTCTACCAAATGCCCTCAGAAAATTTAAAATGGATAAGTGTTACCACTGGGATTGTGCAAAATCTCTAGCAATATTCTGTTCCTTAAATCCAATTCTAAATATAGGGGATAAAGAAAAGCTTAATCCAAAGCTATAGTAGGGAAAGAAGACTAAAAAGCTGATTATCCACTTGAATTAGGAAAAAAAGAATACTAGATTATAACAGAAACTGAGAGAATGTCAAAGCAACCTGATACCTTTGGTATAAAACAGTGTGTTGGGTTTATTACAGCTGAATAGAGGAGGACTCACATTGGAGTTATTCAGAGAAAATCTACTAAAAACACAGGGAATTGGAAGAAAGGGAAAGACACACATATTGATGCCAAAATCAGTCTGCAATAGGAGACTTATACACCAAATAAAACAGACCTAGTACTTTTATAAAATGGCAAAACACCCACAAGATTTCCTGCAGGTCTCCCACCTGAGTGTGGTGCAGGAACCGTATTCTGAAGTTTCAAATAAAAAACCAAAGTACTACAATAGTGTGGCAAACCCAAGCCACACAGGATAGATTTGGAATGTAAGGCTCATTCCCTCTCTTGCTTTCTTCCAAACCTGGTGGCAAATTTTGCTGGCACACAAGGGGCAAAATTTGCTTCCTCCCTGATGGACAGGCAGTTTTGCTTTGTTTTTTTCTGCTGTGTGCCACAGCAGCAAACTGGAACTTCCAGTGACAACAAGGTTAGGTGAAGGCAGCAGCAACAGTGAAGGCAGTGAGGGGACAGCCCTGCACCTCCTGTGTGCTCCCAGCAGCATGTGTGGATATAAGCAGCCTTGGGCCTCAGCAAGAAGAGGGCATGAGCAGAGAGTCTGCTGCCAGGCTCTGCCAGTCTTGCTCCCAGCAGCATGTGAAGAGAGAGACATACCAGGCCAGGGCATGGAACAGAAGACGCTGCACAGGGAACTGGGAGCAGCCTCTGGCTGTCTCCATCTAAGGTCACCACAGCACCTGGGAGAGTGGTACAGAGACACAGGGCAGGGAGAGAGTGGGCCACTGAAGGACATACACAAAGTTGCTGGCTGAAGATTCTGGCCCTGCCTCCCACATGCTGAGACCAAGATCAGCCCCACATCTGGCTTTTATCCTACTGCAGATTCTGCGGGAGTCACCCAGCAGAGATTGGGCTCTGACTTAACACTGCCACAAAGCTGAGGACAGCCAAAGGAATTTTACTAGGTTTATGATTGTTTGTCTTTTCCTTTTTCTGTGTGTGTGGTTATTTAGGTTTTTACTTTTATTGTTCGTTTTTTTCTCTTTCCTCAACTATCTTTCTTGAGTTTTTGATATGTTCACATCAGTGAACATTGTTGTTAGTCTTTCTGGTTTATAGCAATATTCTTTTGCTTTCCCCTTCGTTCTTTCTCTCATGTCCTCTTCTCCAGTTTCCCAAAGCTTAGGTGATCGTCCATTGTCCTTCAGTCTATTTCTACTACATTGTTTCTTATTTATTATTCTATGTTCCCCTATTCCTTTTAAATGCCCACATATAGAGGGTAAATCACTCTGCTAATGGAAAACTCACTGCATACAAGTTTCTGGATTATCATGGATTTTGTTATATAACTGTAGATCTTACTCCTATGGTTAGATTAATAGTTATCACGGTTTGTTAGTTTCTAGGCTGTGCTTAATGCTATTGCTAATTGTACTACTTTAGTCAGGGTATCACACTGGCTATAGTCATTTACCCTTGTATGACAATACTGTGACAGTCTAGAATCATAATAACCGCCATAGTCCAGTCTCAAAGGACTAGGTGCTGAGCCAAATAGATAACAACTTCTCTTCCCTAGTAAATTTGTAAGGTAGGATTCTATAAAGAATTTACAAGCATCAACACACAAGAAAAATTTAAAAATTTTTTTTAAAAATAGAAAAATGACAAGACACAGAAGCAAAATGTATCTCTTGACCTTCAGTCCATGCAGAACAAGTCCAGGGTTCAACAAGATAGAGAACGCACCCAGAATAAGTCCAAGGATCAGCAAGATAGAGAAAATCAGAAGTCGTCTGCTTGAATCTTCTAAAATGCTGGTGCCAGCAGTATAAAAAAAAACCCAGATGAATGATGCTATAGAAAAAATCATCAGAATTAATCTCTCAGGTAAAAAAGAGAGATGATAATCATAATGAAACACTTGCTCAGTGAATCTAGAATAAACACACACGAAAAATACAGGACCTTAAGAAAATGATGAAAACCATGAATGTCCAATATAGGAAAGAAATGGAAATCATGACACAAGTTCAAACAGATATCCAGATTAAAAATTCTATTGAAAATATATGC
Organism: Cavia porcellus; assembly: GCF_034190915.1. Lineage (NCBI taxonomy): Eukaryota > Metazoa > Chordata > Mammalia > Rodentia > Caviidae > Cavia > Cavia porcellus. The sequence goes on from NW_026947493.1 coordinate 5,836,318, forward strand.
AGCTGAATAAACTACATATATTTATATGGTGAGGACAGAATATAAGATCTAGACAACAAGGTTGCAGTTAGTAATCATGAAAAGAAAACTTTCTTTAAAATAGCAAGGCACTATAAAAAAAGCAATCGAATAGCTGCAAGACGACATAAAGAAGAACAACATAAGACTGATGAAAATCTATGAAAAAGCAGGAGACAGCGCAAATGTCAAAAAAAAAACCCTGCTCACAGAAGTAATGACAGAAAATTTCCTAAGCTTGGAAATAAAACGACATGGAGATAAGTGAGGCATTTGGAACTCCAATTTTCCATAATCAAAATAAATCTACACCAAAGCATGTAATAATCAAGATTACAAAAATTCAGCACAGGAGCAGAATATTAAAAGTTGTTACAGAAAAGAAACAAATCACCTATATAGGAAAGCCCATCAGAATCACAGCAGACTTCTCAGCACAAGTCCTTAAGTCAAAGAAAACTTGGAATTAAATATTTCAAGTCCACAAAGAACACAACCCCCAACCCAGACTGATGTACCCTGCAAAACTTTCTTTCAAAATTGGTGGAGAAATAAGATCTTTCCATGACAAAGAAAAACTGAAGAAATCTGATGACCAAACCAGCTCTCCAAAATGTTCTGAAGGATATTTTAGAATGAAATAATGAAAACTCCTATTCCAAGAAATCCAAAATAAAGAATCCACTCAGAAAGGTAAGCAACTGAACAGAGGGAAAAGTCAAGTAACCAACAACAAGAAAATAATATGATAAGGATAAGTCAATACATATCAGTTATAGCCATCAATTAGAAGTTCTCAATGCACCAATCAAATGAAGCAGACTACCATAGAGGATCAAGAAATAAGATCCAACAGTATGCTGCATAAAAGATACACATTTCATTCAAAAAGAAATTCATAGACTGAGTAAGTAATGTCTTAGTATTTCCATTTCCACATGCATGTTCATTGCACATTTTCAATAGCTTTTTTGTGTTTTTTAATCACAAAAGTGGTACTTTCAAATATATAGTTTTGACTAAAGGAATATAATTTCATGGAGCTTTTGGAACATATGTGACATCCCTTCATAGCATAACCAGTAACCTGAGTTACCATTTGCTTGGATTATTGAGGTAGGGGAAAGACAGTGAAACATGGTTCAGCCTCCCTCTGTCTTCCAGCACTCACTAGAGAATGTCTTCCTCAACTCAGTGTATCTAGAAATCCATTAGAAATGGGTGCACATTTCTTCAGACAGAATAGCTTCTACTGTCCTTGTTTGTATGTCCATTGTTTATGCTTTGATTTTGTAACTTGAACAACTACTTCTAAGACAACAATATGTAATTTATCAACTAGTTGTTTTTTACTGGTTTTTGGACAGTCATTTCTTATTTTTTTTTAATTCTGTATTATTTCTACCTTTTTTGTTTTGCTTTTTTTCCCTAAATAAGAAAAAGAAATGGGAGCCTGAAGAATAGAGTTCAGCCTAACTTAGCATATCACAAATCCATCTCAATTGGTAGACACTAAAAACACAAAATCCACAGTGTTAAAAGGCTTGCTCTGGTCTGCTTGATGAGGCACGTGGAGTCCAGGAAGTCTCTCCTTGCACCCTGACTGACAGATGGCCAAACACTAGATATGTGGGTATTGCTGCCGTAAACACCACAGTGGCTACCCAGCCCAGATAAGTAAACGTGAGGCCAGCCCTATACAGCTGCCTGGGCTAGAAGAACCACCCAGTCATACCACAGAGCTGTCAAATAATAAAACATTGCTATTCAAAGCCAGTAGGCTTGGGAGAGACATTGTACGGAGAAGTTACTTAACACAGCTCCCATCAGACCTCTCCTTAAATTTTTGGTCAGAAACCATGATGCATTTCAACTCCTAGGCTAAGTATGAAAAAGGGAAAATTATAATGACTGAAACAGGCACACCACAATTCTTCCCCAGCACCAGACACACTACCTTTGAACAAAATAGTTTAAGGAGGTCCCATTAGAAAGGGAAAAGGCCGATTTCCACAGGCAAGAATCAGCCACTGACATCAGAGGCCTTCAGAGCAAATGAGAGAAGGAAAGCATTACAGGTGATTAAAAGGCTATAAACCTTGATATAATTTCAGATAGGAACCCATTATGGAATAACCAACTTCAACATATAATCATAGTTAAATCAAAAAATATTTAAGTATTAGAACTTTTTAGCCTATAAAGCTAGTTAATCTGTTATGTCTAGACAACCAACTTTAATTTAAACTTAATTATGTTTAAGAATTAAGTTGAGATAATAACTACTAAGAAAGAAGTAGCCAAGCCTCATATTTTTAAAGAAAAAAATTTAGCTAAATATTCCCCTACACATAAGTTATTATCCATAGTACTCTTTCTCAAAATACTTGAAAGTTAATTTATGTAGCTACCTTCAGTGTTCATGATATAGGCTCAATAAAATATTTTACCGTAAAATATAGTAATCATGATGACAAAATTTACTGACTTCATCTTGGTTTTCTAATAATATTTGCATTAGTTTTTCAAATATTGTATTCCATTTCTATTTCAAAAAATGAGTTAGTCTATTATTTTGTTTAGAAATTCTGTGTCCTTGTTTTATTCTTTTTAAATTAAAAATAAATGAACTAATCCATTCAGGTTAGTGCTCTATGGTCCAGTCATCCTTTGTGTACCACCACTAAACACTGCAGCACTAAAGATCAGGTCTTTGAGGTACACTTCATATTTAAACCACAACAGGTCATTATAACACCCATTCTAGCAAGGAAAACTCACAGTGTATTCACATATCTGATAAGGAAAATACCACTCTCCCAGATGGGAATCTAGACACGGCAGCCTGCACATGTTGTCACTAGTACTGAGCTGAGCAAAATAACCAAAATGCTTTCCCTGTAAAATTCATTTCTCATTCCTTAATTTCATCATGTATTTTGTCACATAAAAGAATCATTTCTTTACTATATAAAGTGATCTTTCATAGGTTCCAGAGATTAATACGTGATTCTATCTTCTAAGATGCCATCATTGGGCCCCCAGAATCAGGCATGTCTGTTCATTTGAATATCAGCAATTTCTTTCAAACAGTATGTATCTGAAGAGATGAATATGGTTACCCTGATTTGAACATTGCACAATGTACATCTGTCAAAACATGACATGATAGCCCACAAACAAGTCCAATTTTTAAAATAACAAATATTTCAAAATCATTATCAAAGAGAGTTTGGTCCACACATGCCCAAAGGGCATGTTCACAACTGCATGTGAGGGTGAAGGAAAAGATCAGAGTGCTTAAGAGAAAACTAAAGAATGCCACAGATTACCAATAAGTCATAAGTCATTAGAAGCTGGAGGAGAGAGAGAGTGGAGTCTTCCCAACGGGTCTCACAAGGAACCACGCCTACCGAAGTCTCATCTCAGAGTCTAGCCTCCAGGACTATGAGATATAAATTTCTGTTTTACTGAAATAAAAATGGCTTCAAATGAATGCCTCTGATTGTCCTTTCTGAGGCCTCCCTCCCTACAATCCTTTGCTTTTGCATTAGTAGCAGTAGCAGTTCTAATCCCTGGATATTTGATACTTCATGAGCATGGCTTTCCTTGTTCTATGAGAAATGTCAACATTCAGAGGAAAAGTCAGTGAGAAATTAAAAAGATAATTGTCACAGACTCACTCCTTTGCTCTCTGCGCCTCATCTCTCTGAAGTGTGTGCTATTTTCTTTATTGAACTGGCCCGAGAACTAATCTACCATGAGTTTCAAATCTGCAGATTTCTCAATCCATAGCTACTGTCTTTGTCTTTCTTTTTCACTCATTACTAAATTTTTCCTTTTCAAACCCAGCATTCCTTTTAACCGAATGTGCTGAAATGTAGCATGTATTCATTCCAAGATCACTTCTCCCTCAAGTTGTCTTTGTGTTTTTATTAAGAAAGTTGTCACTCTCCAAATTAGCACTTCAAATCTTAAAAACAAATCATCTGTCTCTAATAATGTTTATTCTCTTGATTTTTTTCAAATACTTTGCATTCTTTCTACCCCAAAGTTGATCATCTGGGAGAAAGTAGTTAAAATATTTGATCTGTGATCCAGTGCGCATTTTTCCAGTGGAAATGTCCCCAGGAGGTGACATAATGAAGGTACATCTCTTTTCCAGTTTCCTTAACTGCTGAACCTCTGGACAAATGCATTGACTAAGGGTTTGCCACAAGAAAAGAGACTCCAATTATCTCTGAAATGTCATTGGCAGGAAGCTCTTGGCAAAGCATTACGGATGATAAATAAAATCCTGCATCTATCAGGTATGGATCCCTATAGAGTGTCAGATGGACTACACCTGAAATGTGAATCATATGTGATCTTCACAAGAAGTCCTCGCCTGTTCTAGAAAAGAGAAAAGGACCTGAAGTGTTGCCCTTGCCACCTCGCACCCTGCACCTCTCTTGTTGATCTGACCCTTGATTGTTCATCTCCTTGCCATTGTTAAATAATGTTGATGCTGAGCAAGAGTGATCATTCATGGGAGTCCAGTTTGATAGTCCCATTACGTATGTTTACTCATCACTGACAATCACCTACAAACCATAAGAGCTTTCTGTAGCATCCAGTCCCCTACAGAAGATCCTCTGAGGTAGAACTGGGACCTGGAACTGAGGCACCCAGAAAAGAACTTGGTGAAGAGGAGAACACAAGGTAGATCTCCAGAAATCAGGAGGGAGCCTACAAGCAAACAGAGAAGGTGGGAAAATGGAGCAAATGCAGAAAAAAGAACAAAGCAGTCAGAAAAGAAACACCAGCTTTCAGGAAGGGGACTTGTCTCTGCTGATGTGAGTAAGCCTAGAGGAGGTCATGGTTCCCAGGCGAAACAGTGGACTTGCCCAGTAGCTCGAGGCCTAAGAAAAGCTCACGGTTTTTGGCAACTAGAAAATGGTGTGATTCACTCATTCCTCAGTGCAGAGTACAGTTGAAGAAGAAATCTAGTGCAGCACCCACCATATTTGAGAGAAAAAGACATTAATTGTTTAACATTGAGCCGTAGACCAACTTTATAACAATTACAACCCAAGGTTTCCAGTTTCAACCTACCACTGGGTCTGGGTGGGAGACAGCCAGGAGAGAAAGGTGGTGAGGGTGCACACTACACACAGCCCCTCTGCGAAATATAAACTCAGACTAGGAGGATCACAGGGGTCCCACCCTCCAAGCTAGACACCAAGCCAGTTATGTGCGGCTCTCGGAGATTTGAAAGTGCTGACATTAAACCCAGCAGACTGCAATGACCCCATGGCCCCGCTGCGTGCATCACACATAGAGCCCAATGGTCTCTTTGGTGTTTCAGTCTATCAATGGAATCAGTGACACAGCTGACTGGGAGGTTGCCACAGCCCATGATATACGGACACAGTGTCCTGTACAATAGTGACGGCAGATCTCACAGCCACAAGTCACAAAGCTAGACAGAGATAGCCATGACATGGGGCACAAGGAGGGACATGAAAACTGGAAGCAAACTGGTTGAATGCAGACCTAGGATGGAAAGCATTAACAGATAAGGCCACAACAAGAAAGGAAGGTGACAATTCAGCATGCACACACAAAAATGTAAGTGTTAAAACAAAATAGGTCTTAGTGATGCTATCCTTCTGCCATATCTGGTGGGTTCCAGGACTGCAGATCCAGAAAAGAAACCACTTATTCAAAAACATGGAGGGACAGTAGCCCTACACTTGCTTCAGTAAACAGGACCACCGGAATAGGTATCACCCCTTGCTCCAGACATGTGGTGCACAACCCCAACAAAAGGGAGAGACCATCTATCAACTCTGAGCTGGCTCTGCGTTTTCCCTCCCATTGGTGTGAGGCAGTAGAGCCAAGAACCAATCAACTGGCTTAATCTTGGACCAGGACAGTGGCTGGGAAGAGAAAAGAGCAATTGGACTCTGTAAATGCTGACATTAGATCCCACCATCTTCTTATCTCCCTCCCCCATGGCCTATGTCAAGCAGAGACCAGAGGGTGGGTGGGGTTACCTACTACTCGTGGGAACAAGGACACATCATGGTCAGACAGCAACCACAGACTGGGGTGAAAGGACAGAGGGGTCCCTGGTGCAGGAAATACACATCAAAAGCACATGCCCTAAAACTAGAGGGCGGAAAGTGTGACCAACTGGATTCTAAGACTGCAGATGTCACAAAGAAATCACTCTTTCAAAAACACAAGATTTTTTTCTTTGACTCAGTACTTTCTATTTTTCTATTATTTTATCTTTCCTTCACTGGATTTTGGGGGTATGGATATTATTCTCTTTTTTGTTTTAACTTTTTTCATTTCATTTTTCTCTTCCCCTTTCCACTTCCTGTTCTATTCCCTATTATCTTTCTTTTATTCTTATGTATTATTTTCTACCTATTTCTATTTTGCACTTCTTATTTTCTATTTATTTCTCTTATTTTGCTCATTGTAAATCATGTTTCTTTTTTACCTTACTTGTTCTTTTCTGAAATTGTTCTCTAACACTAGTAATTTCCTTCTATTCCTCAATAGAACCTATAATCTCACATTTCCCTCCCCCTTCTCATACCCCACTGAGTGTTTTCTTAAAATTCTCTTTTTTCATTCTCTGGTTCCCCATTCCTTCCACTTTTGGTAACTTAACTATTAAGCTTTGTAAACATCTAGATAGCTTGTTAACACTATTACTGTTCAATACTGTTCTATTACTATTAGAGGTAACATTTCATTGAGTAGATACATAATGTAGGTCAGTAGTAGGTCATTAGTTGGTTTGCCTTAGCATAAATACTATAATTATAGATCTCTTTTCTATGGATAAGGGCAGTACATTACTTCTCATTAGGGTTTCTCCATATGCACTTTTTATTTGTTCCTATAATTGATACTGACATTATTAATTTAACAAAGATATCATAGCTGCTCTATTATTGATTTTCTTGAAATGCCAATGTCTGAATTATCTTGGAGTCATTAACAATACTGTGGCCCACTCCTGGGGCTCGACAAAAGCACTGGGAAGATATTATACACCAGACCTTAAACTGAGCCTGAAGGAAACTGTATCCAGAATGTGTCACTGTATGTGATTTCAAAGGGTCTGATGACAGGGAGTGGAGAAAATTGTGTCTGTGGGGCAAGAGTGTAGGTCTGGATGTCGATGGTGCAGACATAAGGAGTTTCTTGAAAACCATAAAGAGGATATGACAATGGAAGAACTTGCTGAGCTCCAGAGTGAATATCAGAAGGCTCTTGGGGGGCATCCACTGAGAAAGAAGACAGGGAGGAGGGGAGCAGTGATGTGATAAAATCCATTGTGGAAAAGTGGAATGGATGTGGGCATTTCTTTGAGAAGCACAATATGAACATAACATTAATGAAGAAAATGTTGAATCTGAAGAACAATAATGTGATCTCTCATTTCAAGAGGGTATTACAGCACAGGGAAAGTGACACTATACAGATTTTCCATCAAACCTGAGCCTGTAGCTAAGAGACAAAGAAGAAAGGGAAAATCTGAAGGAGATCTCGCCAATGTCCTTATGGAAAGGGATCCTCCCTCCAAACAATAACCTCCTCCCTACTCACTTTTCTATCTTCCAGTCCAAAGGTCACCTCAAACAAGATTGGGGAGAGAACTCAATTGGGTTCTCAGTTGAGAATTCAGTTGAGAAGAGAACTCAACTGTTCGTGCTGTGTTTCATATTTTTGTGGTTAAAAAAACTTATAGTTCAGAATGTATTAATCTTACTTACATTGAACCTTATGGAAAAACTTGATTTCAGTTCATGACCAAAATCACTTCTTGACCACATTGAACCTTGTGGGGAAATTTGATTGTGTTTGTGACCAATTTGGTCTGTGAGCAGAATCATGAAACCAATTAAACTCATAAACTGCATTACCACTGTACATATTTGTTAACGGAACAATCCAATGTGAAGATATAACAATTATTAACATATATACACCAAACAATAGCACACCCAAACTGGAAATGTCTGTAATTCCAGCACTCAGGAGGCTGAGACAGGAAGATCACTGCAAGTTCAAGACTAGCCCAAGCTACAAAGTGAGCTCAAGGACAGTCTGAACTGCTTAGTGAGACCTTATCTCAAAAAAGACCAAACAAACAGACCCAGTAGCACACCCAACTTCACAAAACAAGTACTCCAGAATAAACAGATCAACTAAACATATAATCATCAAAGAAATATCACAGTTAAATAAAACCTGCAAACAAACGGACTTAATAGACCTACAGTTTTCAACACAACCACAAAACATACATTCCTCTCAGCATTCTTTTCTTTCTTTCTTTCTTTATTCTTTCTTTCTTTCTTTCTTTCTTTCTTTCTTTCTTTCTTTCTTTCTTTCTTTCTTTCCAGGCAAAGTCTCATTCTGTAGTCCAGGCTATCCTCAAGCTTGTCCATTCTTGACCTTCTGAGTACTGGGATCATAGGTGTGTGCCACCATGCCCAGCAGAACTCCCTGTAAAGTATACCATGTGGTATCCAATAAAGCAAGCTTAAGTGAATTTTTTAAAAATTGAAAATATACCATGCCTATTATCAAATTTGAGCACAAAAAAACTAGAAATCAACAGAAAAGAAAACATGAAAATCACAAAAATGCATGGAAACTAAACAATACACTCAAATAAATAATGAGTTGCAGAAGAAATCAAGGAAGAAATAAGACAGTTTCTAGAACTAAATGATAATGCCAGTACAACATACTGGAACTTATGCGACTCAATGAAGGCGATCCTAATAGGGAAGTTCATAGCTGCGAATGTCCACATCAAAACAACAGAGCAAGCCCATAAATAACCTTAAAATGCACCTCAAGGTCCTAGAAAGACAAAAACACTTGAAATGTACAAGAAAGAACACTCCAAATAGTACAAGGTAGGAAATATATACAACAGAGCAGAAACCAATGAATTCAAGACAAAAAAAATGCAAAGAATCAGTGAATCAAAGAATTGCTCTTTAAAAGAATAAACAAAATAGACAAAGCTTTAGGCAATCTAAGGAAGGAAAAGGAGAAAAAAAGATCCAACTTGATCACAGTTAGAAATGAAAAAGGTGAGGAATTGATGCCATTCGAAGACTGTGGGAGAGTAGAACAAGAAGCCAACAAGAAACCGAGCCTTTTCTGCAAGTCGGCGCCATGCACAGGCTCCTGAGAAGAGAACCAGATTGTGAGTCAGAGCCATTTGTAGACATCAGAGGAGGAGAACAAGAAGCCAAAAAGAAGCCAAGCCCTTCCTGCATGTTGGCGCCATTGGTGGGCCATTGGGAGGAGAAGCAGACACCATTCTCTTCCAGTACATGGCCTGAGAGACAAGAAGAGTCAGCATCCTACCCACCTCCCTGTAAGCGACCAGCTGATCTAGAGAAACACAGACTAAGAGATAGCTGCTGAGGTAAAATGCCACTTAATGCTTGTAGTGTTTAGTGTTTTGCTGACTTTGCAGGCCTAAAGCTGATAGTCTGATCATCTATTTAGAGGACAAAAACACACAGTGCAGCATCTATGTGGGCTCTCCTTCTGAAAGTGGTGGCCATTGTTTATTCTCTATTATCTTGTTTTGAAGTTCTGCATCATTTTCATTGTTTTATTTGGCTGGGTTTTATTTTGTTTTGTCTTGTTTTATTTTATGATACCTGATGGCATTGGCAACTGTTTTGAAGATAACAAGATATATTATGGTAGCATTTTGTTTTGAAGTCCTATATTGAATTCACTGTTTTATTTTTTATTTGTTCTGTTGCTTTCTGTTTTGCTTTATTTTGCCATGTCTGATGATATGGGCAGCTATTTTCAAGACAACAACATGCACTGTGGTAATCATTGTTTATTTCTTACTGTCTTGTTTTGAAATCTTGTGTCACATTGTTCTGTCTTGATTGGCTTTATTCTGCTTTATTTTGCTTGGTTTTATTCTCTTAAAAAATCAGAAAAAAAGAAAAAGGTAAAATCACAATGGACTCCACCAAAATGAAAAATATTATTGGTAATACTTTGCACACCTATAAACCAATAAATTGGAGAATTCACAAGAAATGCATAGATTTTTAGATACATAAAATTACCAAAACTGAACAAAGATTTTAAAACTCTGAAAAATCCAATAACAAGTGATGAAACTGAAACAATAATTTTTTTAAAATCTACAAGCTAAGAAAAGCCCAGGTCTGAATGGGGTCATCACTGAGTTCTACAAAAACTTCAAGGAGCGTCTAACACCAGTACTCCTCAAACTATTTAATAAATAGAAGGAATATTCCCAAAATCATTCCAGTGAGTTACCAAAAAGTAGAACTATAGACCGTCTTTAATTAAGAGAGATGCAGCATGTTGACCAACACAATGCAAAGAATCATCACAAAGATCATACATCATGACCGAGTAGTCTTCACTCAAAGGATGCAAGTATGGCTCAACATTCATGAACAACAAATGTAATACATCGCATAAACAGAAACAGGAGCAAATATCACATGATCATCTCAATAGACTCAGAAAATACCTTTAACAAAATCCAACATCCCATCATGACCAAAACAGTGAAGAAAATTGTTGAGTGGACGCCATCACAATCTTATTAAAGCTATGCATGATATAAACTTACTTTCAACATTATACTAAAAGGAGGAAAATGAAAAGCTTGCCTTCCAAAATCAGGAGCAAGGATGCCCACTATCAGCATTAATGTTCAGCATAGTGGTCAAAATATTAGCAAAACTAATTAGGCAAGAAAATTAAATAACATAAGAAAAATAGAGGAAAAGTCAATTTACCGTTATTTGCGGATTACATGATTCTCTACATATAAGACTCAAAAAACTCCTACAAAAGACTCTTGAATTTATAACCAAACTCAGTAACAGCAAAATACAAAATCAGTACACAAGATAATCAATAGCATTCCTGTACACTAATAATGAACTCACCAAGAAAGAAGTCAGGAAAAACATCATTTACAATATCTCAAACACTAAATAAATACCAAGAACTTGACCTAGTGAAGGAAAAATCTATGCAACAAAAACTACACTACTGTGAAAAAAGAAAGGAAATGAATAGGACACAAGAAAATGGAAAGACACATCTTGTCCCTGGATAGGAAGAATCAACATAGATTGAATGGACCTATTTTGAAAACTGTTATATGAGTTTAACGCAACCCTAATCAAACTTCCAACAGTATTCATCATAGAGCTGAAGAAAACAGTCCTAAAATTCACAGTGAAGGCATCCAGCAAAGTAAAAGCAATCCTAGACAACAAAAGCAAAGAAGAGACATCCCTGGACTTGAAGTCATATGACAAACTTACAGTGATAAAAACTGCACGATTCTGGCACAAAAAGAGACAGAAGGGTCAACAGAACAAATTAAGGTTGCATAAAAACCCCAGACACACTCAGCTGTTTAATCTTTGACAACGGAACCAAAAAATACACTGAAAAAAAGGCAGCCTCTTTAACAAATGGCATGAGGGAAAACTGGCTATTTACGTACAGAGGACTGAATCTAAACGCATATGTTTCAGCACGTAGGAAAATAAAACCAAAATGGATCAAAGAACTAAGTGTTAAAGCAGAAACATGTAACCTGCAGGAAGATAAAATATATAAACTCTTAAAAACAGGCTTAGGCAAAATCTTTCTATATAGAATCTCATTTGCACAAGTAATAACCTCAAGAATCAATAAATAGTTTCGCACCAACTTAAAAAGCTTCAGCATAGCAAAAGAAAGAGTGAAAAGAAAACCTGCTGAAAAAGAAAATTTTTCCAAGCTCTTTAACAAACAAGGACTAATATCTAAAGTATATAAAGAACTCAAAAAATTAGACCCATCAAAATAAAAGGCCCATTCAAAAATGAGCAACTGAAATAAATAGACACTTCCAAAAAGAAATACAAGTGACAAATAAATAAATGAAGAAATACTTGATATCTCTGGTCATTAGAGAAATGGAAATTCAAACACTGAGACTGCATCTTAAGAAAGAATAGCTACCATCAAGAAATCATATAACAAATGCACATATGGCTGCAGGGAAAAAGGAACTATTCTACATTGTTGTATGGAATCTAAACTAGTAAAATCACTACAGAAATCCATGTGGAGATTACTCACAAAACAAAAAGTGAACGTTCCACTTCACCCAGATATTTCCTTTTTCCTACCTCTCTTCCAGAAACAATTAAAGACATCAGACTGCAGTGATATATGCATACTCATGTTTATAGAAGCATGACTCTTAATAGCTAGATCTTTTTTAAATTTTATTTAAAAGGAAAAAGATAAAAAACAAAACAAAACAAAGCGGTGTAAGGGTACAAGTAATACAAAAGTACAAAAAAAAAACAGTAAGAAATCACCACTTAATAGATTACACATTATCGTCTTAGAGATAGTTGCTCAAGTCATAGTATCAAAGCATACAAAGTGAACATTCAAACAGAGAGACTGCAAATAGTTGTGTTCAATGATCCAACCAAAAACATTAACATGGTCAGCTATTTAACACTGCTAAACATACTTGCAGTTGTATCCTTTAGCGCACTTTTTTCCCCTCTCTTTTTTACAAAAAAATTTACACATTTTGGGTTTTATTACTCCTTAGTTCTTATTACTTTTTTTGGAAGAGAATAAAGTCAAATATGGCAAAACAAAGCTGTCAGTCAAAACCAAATATAGACATAGTACATGATGTAAGAACAGAGTACAAGGTTATCGACAATGGTTACCATAACGTCTCTTGTTTCCTTAAAAAGAATTGTCTATCTCATCAGGTATTATAAAGTTGAACTAAACAGTAGAGAACAAGACCAATAAAACTTAAACATTGTAAACATTACAGGACTTCCAAAGGAGATAATAGTCAAACCAGAATGGGCATCTTAGTGAATCTTATTGCCTTCAAAGTAGTTGCCTATACCCCCAAACTTGATACTATCATACAGAATGGAAAAGAGTCTAATCAGTCAAAACAAGATAGTGGCAGTATTACAGAACTTGAAATCAAGTTGATAGGAAATCACAAAAAGTTACTATAATATATCCTGTTAATTTTTAAAATTTTTCCCCTTAATTAAAAAAACCATAAGAAATAACTAAATAATTTTTTAGTGAATAAGGGAGACATTGAGATAAAAGAGGACGTAACAACATAACAATACAGGTCAAAGCATGACTGTTCCAGCAACCTAGTGCTTCACCACCAAATAACCCGACTCAATAGTAGTTACCATAGTGTCTACCTTTTTCTTTGAAATATTTGAATATAACTTCATATACTATAGTGTCAAATATTTCCATATCAAGAAGCCCAGAATAAAGCCTTTCCAATTAATTAGTGAAAACTTTATAAGGCTTCAAGGCCACATAATGGGGAATCATGATTACCACATACTTTTATATATTTGAATCATCACTTACATTAGGGAAACTATTTGGTATTCACACATGCGAGATTGATTTATTTCACTTATGAGTATGGTCTCAAGCTGCGCCCATTTATTGATACATATCTCAATGTGATCCTTCTTTATAGCTGAATAATACTCCATTGTATAGAAATACCACAACTTTTTTATCCATTCCTCAGTTGATGGACACTTGGGTTGTTTCCACGACCTGGCAATTACAAATTGTGCTGCCATAAACATAGGTGCACATATATCACTATGGTATGATGCTTTCAGTTCTTCTGGGAATATGCCTAGAAGTGGAATAGCTGGAACAAATGGGACTTCCAATCCCAGTTTTTTGAGAAATCTCCAGACTGACCTCCACAAAGGTTGTACCAGTCTACACTCCCACCAACAGTGTAGGAGAGTTCCTTTTTCCCCACAGCCTCTCCAGCATTTGTTGATGTTGGTTTTCTTGATCCTGGCCATTCTTTCAGGAGTGAGATGGAATCTCAGTGTGGTTTTAATTTGCATTCCTCTAATGACCAATGATGAACATTTTTTCATGTATTTATTTGCCATTTGTATTTCTTCATCTGAGAAGTGCGTATTCATCTCAGATGCCCATTTTTGGATTGTATCTTTGAATTTTGGGGGTCTGAGTTTTTTTAATTCTTTAAATGTTTTAGACAAGAGTCCCTTGTCTGAGAGAGTTCACTAAAATCTTTTCCCAGTATGTGGGTTTTCTTTTCACTATGCTTGAGATTTCTTTTGACATGCAGAAACTTTTTAATAAGAAGTGGTCCCAGTTATTGATTCTGGGAAGTATTTCCCATGTGGTTTGAGTCCTGTTCATGAATTCTCTACCTACCCCTATGTCTTCAAGGTTTCTACCCCATTTGTCTTCCAACAGATTTAGTGTTTCTGATTTAACATTCAGATGTTTGACTCATTTAGATTTTAATTTAGTACAAGGTGATAGACATGGGTCTAGCTTTAGTTTTCGGCAAATGGAAAGCCAGTTTTTCCAACAGCATTTATTAAACAGACTGTCATTCTTCCAATGAACCTGCTTGGCTCCTTTACCAATGATAAGGTGGTTGAGTGTGTTTGTAGTTGTGGTTGTATCTCTAATCTGTTCCATAGATCTTGGGCTCTGTTTTGATTCCACTACCATGTTGCTTTGTAGTATAACTACAGTTGCTTTGTAGTATAACTTCAAGTCATACTTGAAGTATACTTGTAGTATAACTTCAAGATGCTTCCTGCCTTGCCTTTGCTGCTTAGAATTGCCTTTGCTATTCTAGGTCTCTTCTGGTTACAGATAAATTTTAGGAGTGATTTCTCTAGATCTATAAGGTATGTTGATGGTATTTTTATTGGGATTGCATTGAATCTGTATAACAGTTTTGGGAGAATGACCATTTTCATAATGTTTGTTCTTCTGATCCATGAGCAAAGGATGTCTTTCCATTTTCTGAGATCATCTTTAATTTCTTTTTTCAGTGTATTATAATTTTCCCTGTATAGGTCTTTCACTTCTTTCGTAAGAGTAATTCCTAAATATTTCATTTTTTTGCTTGCTAATGTGAAGAGTGTGGTTTCTATTATTTCCCTCTCTGTGATTTTGTTGTTAGTGTATAGGAATCCTGTTGATTTCTGAGTATTGATGTTGTATCCAGCTACATTACTAAATTTATTTATTGTATCTGAGTCTTTCAATGGAGTTTAGGGGGTCTTCTATGTAAAGTATCATTTCATCTGCAAACAATGATCATTTAACTTCTTCTTTTCCTATCCTTACCCCTTTTATTTCTCTCTCTTGCCTAATTTCTCTGGCTAGTACTTCCAGTACTATATTAAATAGGAGTGGTGATAAAGACATCCTTGTCTTGTGCCTGATTTCAAAGTAAAGGCTTTCAATTTTTGGCCATTTAGTATGATGTTGGCTGTTGGTTTGTCATAAATGGCCTTTATTATATTGAGTTAAAGATGATTTATTCCAATTTTCTGTAAAATTCTTATCACGAATGAATGTTGGACCTTATTGAAGGCTTTTTCTGCATCTATAGATATGATTATGTGATTCTTACTTTTGGCTTTATTGATATGGTGGATTACATTTATTGATTTACATATGTTGAACCATCCTTGCATTCCTGGGATGAATCCCACTTGGTCATGGTGTATAAAATTCTTGATGATTTGCTGCATCCTATTTGCCAATATTTTATTGAGGATTTTTGAATCTGTGTTCATTAGGGAGATCGGTCTATAGTTCTCTTTTTTAGTTGGGTCTTTCTCAGGTTTTGGTATTAGAGTAATATTTGCTTCCAGGAATGACTTAGGAAGGATTGCTTCCCTTTCAATTTCATTGAATAGTTTGAGGAGTGTCAGCACTAGGTCTTCTTTGTATTTCTTGTAGAATTCCGCAGTGAATCCATTTGGGCCTGTATTCTTCTTTGTAGGTAAGGACTTAATTACATTTTCAATTTCATTAACAGAGATTGGGTTATTCAACAGCTTTGCATCCTCTTGATCTAGCTTTGGTACTTCATATGTTTCTAAGAATCTGTCTATTTCTTCTGTATTATCAAACCTTTGAGAGTAGAGGTTTTTGAAATAGGTGTTGATGATCTTCTGTATTTCTATTGGGTCTGTAGTGATTTCACCTTTTTCATTTCTTATTGCAAGAATTTGAGCTTTTTCTTCCCTTTTTAAAATAAGGTTGGCTAGGGGTTATCAATTTTATTTATTCTATCAAAGAACCAACTCTTTGATTCGTTGATTCTTTGGATTGTTTTCTTAGTCTCTATTGCATTGATTTCTGCTCTGATTTTTGTAATTTCCTCTCTTCTTTTGGCTTTGGGCTTGACTTGCTCTTTTTTTTCTAGCTGTTTGAGGTGTAGCACCAAGTTATTTATTTGTATTCATTCTGTTTTCCTGACGTGGGAACTCAGTGCAATAAGTTTTCCTCTGAGGACGGCTTTCATTGCATCCCACCGATTTGGGTAAGTTGTATCTGCATTTTCATTTTCTTTTAGGTATTGTTTAATTTCTTCTTTAATTTCTTCTGTGACCCACTGATTACTCAAGAGTATGTTATTCAGTTTCCATGTGTTTGTGGGATTTTTGCAGTATCTTTTATCATTAATTTCTAATTTCAGAGCGCTATGATCCGATAACATGCAAGGGATGATTTCAACTCTTTTGCATTTGTTTAAATATGTTCGGTGAGCTAATATATGGTCTATTTTAGAGAATGATCCATGTACTGCTGAGAAGAATGTGTATTCTGATATTGTTGGGTGGAACATTCTGTATATGTCTATCAAATCCATTTGTTCGCAAGTCTGATTCAGTTCTGTTATTTCTTTGCTCATTTTCTGTCTAGTTGATCTGTCCCTTGGTGTCAATGACATATTAAGGTCTCCTGTTACAATTGTGTTACTGATAATTTGAGTTTTCATTTCTGTTAATAGTTGTTTTATATAACTGGGTGCTCTGGAGTTTGGTGCTTATATATTTAAGATAGTTATCTCTTTCTCTTGGAGTTTTCCCCTAACGAGTATGTAGTGACCTTCTTTGTTCTTTATGGTCATTGTTGGTTTAAAGTTCACATTGTCTGCAAACAGAATCACTAATCCTGCTTTTTTTTTTTTTTTTTTTTGGATTCCTGCTGCATGAAGTATGGTTTTCCCTCCTTTGACTTTCAGTCTGTGAGTATCCTTCTGGGTTAGATGAGTTTCCCGTAAACAGCGTATGGTTGGATTTTGTTTCTTGATCCATTCTGCTAGTCTGTTTCTTTTGATTGGTGCATTGAGACCATTTACATTAATGGTTATTACTGTTAAATGCTGGTTTATTGTTGACGTGTTATCTCTCTGCTAACTTGCCTCTTTATCTTTCTATTCTGTTTAATTATCTGCTTTGCTTAGTGGTTTTTCTTTTGTGTATCTAAACTGTCTTTCAATATTTTTTGCAGGGTTGGTTTGGTGTTCATGAAGTTCTTCAGCTGTTCTTTGTCATGGAAGTATCGTATTTCACCATCAATTTTGAATGATAGTTTTGCAGGATACGTCAGTCTAAGTTGGAAATCATTTTGATTTAGGATCTGGAATACTTCACTCCATGCTCTTCTTGACTTTATTGTTTGTGCTGAGAAGCCTGCTGTGATTCTGATAGGTTTTCCTTTATAAGTGATCTGTCTTTTCTCTCTGACAGGTTTTAATAATGTATTCTTGTATTGGATTTCTGGGATGGTGATTATTATATGTCTGGGTGCTATGACTATTTGGAGTTCTATATGCTTCACTGATCCTGATGTCGGTTTCTGGTCTCATGCTTGGGAAATTTTCAGCTATTACTTCTCTTAATATCCTCTTGACATCCTTTATGTTGTCCCCCTCTTTTTCATTAATCCTTATCATTCTTATGTTATTTTTCTTTGCATCGTCTTGCAGTTGTTGAATTGTTGTTTCCTGATTCCTTGTTATTTTTAAAAGATCTTTCCTTTCCTGTTCACTAGCTGCAATCCTGTCTTCAAGGTCTGAAATTCTATCTTCACTTTCATTGAGGCGGTTTTTACAACTTTCAGTGAAGTTTTTTATTTCCCGTATATCTCTGTGTATCTGCATTATGTATTCTGTTTGTTTCTTACATTGCTCATCTGGGATTCTATCTTTTTGTTTAGTTCCTCCAATTTTTTAACTGTTTTTTCTTTAGATATATTCAAAATCTCTTTCATTTCCTCTTTTACCTGGGAGATTATTTCGAGTTTGGATTCCTTTAAAGCTTCCTGGATTTGCTTTTTAATTTCAGTAGCTATTATGTCTGACATTTGGGGTCAATGGCATATATTTTCTTCTATATACATTGCTCCTAGGGTTTCTTGAGATGGGCTGGAGGTTTGAGGTTGTAATTTGGTCTTTCGTTTTGTCATTTTCCTATATTTCTGTGTTTCAAGTGTTATTTGAAAGCTTCCTCAGGGTCTATTGGAAATCCCCTTCTATGTTCGCAGCTCCTGAGACTCTGGCACCCAGTTACCCCAAGCCACTGGGCTTTTAAAACCAATGACCCTCTTCTGCCTGTTTAGAACTCCATAGTTCCAGATAAGCTGGGCTTAAGGGACACTGTGCGCTCACCTGCTTGTTGAAAGCTCCTCAGTTCTCCAAGCACAGCCGGAATGGGAAGGCAGATGTAGATGCCTCAAACCCACTTATCCACTTCACTGCACCCGGAAGCCTGGAGGGTCCCGAACAGTCTGGGCTTGGGGCAGAGTGTACTGGATACTTACCGCAGGCCACGGTGCCTCTGGAACTGTTGATTCTCGCCTGCTTGCTGAGATATCCACAGTCCTCCAGACACACGGGGAGGCAGATGCAGACGCCCCAGATCCACCCAGCCCTTCCTCTGCACCAATAGCTAGATCTTAGATGTAACCTGTGTGTCCATCAACAGGTGAATGAATAAAGAAATGTGATATTTATACACAATGAAGCACTACTCTGCTATAAAGAAGGATAATTTTGAGTCATTTGTAGAAAAATAGATACACCTAAGACCAGGTAAATAAATCAGACACAAGAGCTTAAGGGGTACATGATTTCTCTTGAGAAATCCAAAGTATAAATAAATTATATAGATAACAGGAAATTGTGAGATATCTCTTTTGCAAGTGTTGAAAAAAAGAAGAAGAGTAGGGTATTTAAAAAGGTTTAAGATGTATTATGTATGTGCACGTACCAACTCCCCAAGATGACTGCAATCATTTTGTATTGCAAATATGTAATAATAAAAACAAAGCTTTAAAAAGGATGGTATTCAAAATATTGGTGTTTTAAATCATAAAAAGTAACTGGATCCCTCTACTCATGCCAAACACAAAAAATAAAAGGCATTTAAGAAATGGAATATAAATTTAAAAGGCATAAAGTTAAACTGTATGAGGATTGTCATTGTCTTGCAATAAAGAGATTTTTAAGAATCTAGATGAATCGTCTGGTGGATAAATAATAGATGATAGATCAGATAGCTAGATAGAATAATAAAGAAGAAAATAAGCACAATTGTCAGACTAACAGTCTAACAATTTTGCTGAGACAGAAAAGGATGAGATCAGGAAGAAGCATATCTGAGACATTAAAGATACTTCAAAAATGGCCTGGGAAGTTTGGCAGTGTACAACCTATAATCCAGGCACTCTGGGAAGATGAGGCAGAAGGATTCCAAGTTGTATTCCTGTCTGAGCAACTTACTGGCTTAGTGAGAACTTGCCTCAAAATAAAACAATAAAATGAAAAAAGGTGCCCCATTGGTGTAGTTCAGTATAAATGCCCTGGGTTTTATTCTCACTACCACAAAAATAAAACAAAAAGTGATGATCTCTATTTTTGGCTGGAGAGTAGGAATACAATTTCATCCTCTTATTTTTTTATATGGTCATTGATTATTCTTTCTCCATAGAACACACACACTTTAAACTCTTATCTATACTTAAATCACCAAAAAAATTTTAGGGTTAATTACTACTTTTCAAAGAATGAAGCCAAAAATGTCTACCCTTTGTTGACCACAGGAGGATAATATTAACATTTCCCAACATGCTTCTCTGTTCTGCTGCCTCAAGAAACTAGAACAGAGGAGTCTTCTGTGGATGAAGTAAGAAAAACTCTAATTTCTGCTTTGGGAAATTTACTTTAACCAATATGTAGGAGATGAAAAACTTCAGCTTTTCCAGCATCAGATCTATATACTTAAATTTCTTCTGCATTACAACAATCAGCGGGGCACTATGCATGATTTTGCTGAAGGCAAATGAGTTATTATGTGCAAATTGTGGGCTTCTTAAAATCTTTGAATAGGGGAAAATTCGCCACTCTGCAGTTTCAGGTACCCCTGCTGGATATTTCTGATGAGAATTTTAAGGGCTACAGTTTAAGTGTTTGAAATTTCCAACTCCAGTCAACAACAAAAATTAAAACACTCCAAGAGACAGCTTTATACATCCTTTCAATGAGAACATAGAAATTTAATCAAAACAGCATTTATCTAATAAGCACCTTCTGCTTCATTTACTGTGAGTAGTCAAGGTGAGTAGAACTATGCTGGCAGCTGTGTTAAGTTTACAGAGCTCAGATTTGCTGGTACAGTGGCTCTTAGAATTTGTTTCTTCAGAAATAAATGGATAGTTCTTAATGTAGCCCTTCTAGACATCCTACAAATCTATACATTGTCTACTTTCTCAATCATCAGTAAAGAGTTCCACCATATTGCTCAACACACTATCATGCAACTGAAGCCTTTATTTCAAACATAAAAACAATTGAATTATAATCTAATTACAGCTAACTGTAACCATGTTACTGCCATCATCACAGCCTGGTACTTTGAACACTCTGAGATGAAACATCTATAAAAGAGTTCCAGAATTGCTGCATTTGATACATTTCATTTAATTCCTAACAACTACAAATAAGGAATTCTCAAAAAGAAAGCACCATACACTATGCCCTTAATACAACCAGCTCTGAATCTGCCAGAATAAAAAGGTGCAAGTACAACATATCCTGATGTTGCTTTATTGCCCCATAAACTACAAAGTTATAGATTAGTCAATCTGATAAATCCACTGATGGCTTTGTGGTTTTGTGATCAGTGTGCGAGGATTTTTATTGCTCTGTAAAACACAAGACAGCTTTATAACCAAAGACTAAAACTCTGATAAAGAGAAGAAGAAAAAAAGCATACACATATTAAAAGAAAACCTTCAAAACCTGCAGAGAGATGTATTTGCATATTAAAATCTCACACATCTAGAATCCACATTGTAAGGTACAGATAGTAAGAATTTTTTCCAAGGTATGAAACACAAATTATTGTTACTTGTTACAATAAATCAAAGGGATTGTTTGATGTTACATGCCTACAGGAAGAACATAAATTTCATGCAATATGTTTGTGTTACTTGCACTTATTATATTGCATTTCCTTCAAAACTTAAAACCAAGTTTATAACAATTAACTAAGAAATTCATTTAAAGAGCATGCCTTCTTTTTCTTTATTGTGTGAGAATAGCAAGATTTTACTTCATTAAGGAATATGAAAAGAGGGTTTAAAGGTGTTCCTCCAAAAAGAGGAAAAGAAGAAGGTGACAATGTGGACAGCAGGTCATAAACTGCTACTCTATGCCCTTTCAAAACTGCCCATGAGGTGACAGATAAGGTGATAATTTTTAAATCTGCATCCATTAATTTTCAAGCATATACACAAGTTTTTAAAACCACACTGAAGCACTGGGTTTGGAGAGAGGAATGTTTGCTCATTTCATCAATTTTCTAAATGAAATACATTTAAAATATTGTGCTTATATTTATATTTTTGTCTTTTCAAAGACTTATAACTTCAAGAAAGGTACTACACCACTATATTACCACTATATTAGTTAAATGTAGTGGTAAATACCACTTTATTATTCTACCATTATATTAATTAAAGTATCACTATGTTAATTAAAATATCACTACATTAATTAAAAATCAATATTTTCTGAAAAGGTAAAACAAGTTCAAAGTAAGGTTGTATATATCAGTGATATAACTATTCAACTAGAAAGGAAACTTCATAGGAATGTTTTTAACATCATATATGATAAACTTAAAAAGAGAACATTGTATACATTATTTGAATTATGAATTTTATTTTAACTCTTTAATAAAAGTAAATGATTTTGATCATCAACTACCTTGAGGAAAGCTATAATATTAAATGAGAGAAGTTTCCAAAATTACTTTGAATTAAATGCTCATTATTCTTTGGATTGTTAATGAGAATTCTACTACGAGGAATGGCCCAGAATGTTTTGTGTTCTTTTTGGAGATAAACTGATTACTCAGAATACTGAAGATGCTGGTGTTCCTGAATTGAACTAAATCACCCTGGAGAACCAAGAATTAGCCACCTGAAGGAAAGATTGCTCATATATTTTCATGCTGTTAGAAAATCCAACATGCCTGTCCTATGAAATTACTGTCCAGTTAGATTCAATCAGAAGGGCCTGCTTTCCTTATTACCCTGCTTTTGCTTTGCTTACTTACACTTCATGTATCTCAGACTTTTACTTCAAATTCCACCTTAAAAGATGCCATAAATTACCTTGTCAGAAACAATTCAAACAAGCCGATTTTGACATAATATGTGGAACGAATCTGGTGCATTTAAATTTGGTCTTCAATGATTGAATGACAAAGCAAAGGACCCATAGCGTGGGGGATCCAACCCCACAGGGGTGGGATTCCAGATCTGTCCTCGTGGTGTCCTCCTTAGGGTTAAAGCCAACATTTTTCTGAGCTTCTTAAAATAAACTCACTTGAAAAATTGAATGAGGAGGGAAGAATGTAATGTTTCCAAATATAATGTGATACACTCATATTTGAAAATAAGACAAGTGTGGAAAAAGTAAGTAAATACCTGGGCCATTTGAATGATCTCATGCCAAAACTGTTCAGTTCCTTAATTGAATCTTTTTTTTTAAAGAGAGAAGGAAAAAAAAAGGACATTAAAAAAAACAATGCAGTAAAATAATACAGTATTTCTAGAAATTTCTAGAAAAAATATATACAGTATGAAATCACCAGTTAATAGATTACATATTATCTTCCCAGAAACAGTTGTCCATATCACTAACTTAAAGCATATAAAGTGAACTTTCATACAGTGAAATTAGAGACAGTTCCATTCAGTGATCCAACAAAAGCTCAGCCATATGGTTTTCCATCCTACACACTCGAACATACCTGCGGTTATATCCCTTAGTCCACCTTACTTTCCTCTCTTTTTTACAGTAACAATTAGACTTTTAGGGTTTTATTACTCTCACAGTTCTTACTACTTTTTTGAAGAGAATAAAACCAAATGTGACTAAGCAAAATAGAGTCAGCCTTAACTGAATCTTGAAGGCTATGTTTCCTGGCTTGCTGCCTTCTCTTTGGACAAAAAGAAAAACATCACTTTCAACTCCAGTAACTTAGATAACAAACATACTTCAATCTTATGGAAGACCTTCTTTCAGTCTCATTTTTAAAATTTGTAAACCTACTTTGGGAAGTTTCTACAGAAGAATGTAGAGATTGTACTTCTGTTCTTTGCCTAATTTCTCTGTCAACTCCCCAATACTGTACTTGGTGTTGTAGGGGCAAAGGGACACAAGAAAAAGTGAAAGACAAAACCCAGCACCTAACACTGTAAAATCAGCACACTCTCATGTGTGGGATAGGCTTGTCATGTACCATGAGAAAATGCACCCTACTGTGTCCATTTGAAAGTGTCTCTTGCATTTTCTAATGCTGACCTGGCGCCCTTCCTAGAAACAAAGGCTAAGACTGACTGACCCAGACCACCCACCAGTGAACCAGTTATTTTTATAAACCAGTCTTTCCTGTAAGGATGAAGCGCATCTTGTACTCATGGGCACCCCAAGCAAGATGCCCCCTAGCTTGTAGCGTCACTCTGCTGCTAACATAGTTTCCCATCTGCTTCCTCTGCATTTTCCACACTTCAAGTAAAATTTGCTTCCCATCATACCAACCTTGACTCCCCCATATCTCCCTAAGAGTCCCGTTTCCCCATTTTTAAAAAATTTTATTTTAAAAAGCAAAACAGAAAAAAGGATAGAAATGATATAGAATTTCAAAAAAGAAAAAAAGTAAGGAATAAACACTAGTTAATATATTGCATATTGTTATCTCATAACTAGTCGTTCAGGTTATAAAATCTAGACACAAAAGTGATCAAACCACTGTGACAGCAGGCAAGAACACATTTCTCCATTCTTTTCTAAGTGAGAGCAAGGGCTAGAAGAGGCGGAGAGTCAAAGGCCCCCACGAAGGCAACAATGTTATATTACTCATTGTACCGTTTTTCTATAGCAAAACAATTCTTTACATTTCTGTACAGAATAGTTAACATCAATAGTTGCCATAGCTATAGCTACAATGTTAAGCCTCAATCACAATTTTGATTTCTGAAAAAGTCTTGGTTTAAAAAGGTGAATCAAGGGAAATTTCTGAATGACTGCCAACTATCAGCACTACTGGAAAAAATAATATATCCTACTACTGTCATCTTTACATAAATTGATCAACATATAAGCAAACAATATGTTGATATATGTTTAGTGGAATCAGTAGGTTATCTTTCTAAAATATGTTTTAAATATTATATTTCTCAATTCTTCAGCTTGCCTTTTTTACTCATATCCTATAATGGTATAATAGTAAGTAAAAGAAGCAAGTTTATTAGTGCTTCCAAGTTCTTACTCTCAAGATTCAGTCAAGTAATATGTGGAGAGTTTTGATAATCTCAGTCTTAAATTTCAGTTGCAATTTATTTATATAACTCCAGTCTCATAAGGATTGGTCAAAAAAATGTACATGTCACGGTTGATACATTGTGTCAACTTGAGAAGTTTAACTGGGAGACTCAGCTGGAAGCAGGGTTCTTACTTTGTAAATATCCTTATCCTGTGCAAAGGAGAGCAAGGAGATTTTGTGAGCTCTAAAATGGTCCTGAAGTGGGGGAGGCGGTCTGTATACAATAGAAGGCAGGAGAAAAGGCTTGTTTTTCTGCCTTTTGCTCATCTCCTTTTTTGCTCTGGTTGTTGCCTTGAAGAGTTGCCTTTATGACATGACACCCTGCCTTCGCAATCTGATTATGGACTGAAACCTCCAAAAACTGTAAGCTAAATAAATCTTTTCATGATTCACTTTGGGCATCAGGTATTTTGTCCCAGCAACAAGAGAAAGGTAAAAATAACCAAGACAATACAATATATTTAAATTTTTTAAATTTATTGCAGCGAAGGACACATTGTCATTAACATCAGAGCACATCCCTACCTTCTAGCACACTTAATCCCACTGCTTTTGCCACTTTCGGAAGCAATTCTAAATGTTCTCTTTCACGAGCATCTTTATTATATGATATGATTAAAAATACAGTGCATGTTGCTGCCCGGTGGCATCCAACAGAAAGTCAGGCTTATGGAAGCACTACAGTGGGTCCTCCTCTGCCTTCTTCCCGAGATCTGGCACTGTGTGATTCCTGGCTCTTCCTCAAAGCAAAAATGACCACAAAAGATAAATGTTTCAAATCCGTTCAAAACCTCAAGGCAGTTTAGACAGTACAACTAAAGCAAAATTGCTCATGATTCAGGCTGTTTCTTTATGGGTTGTTTTTGTTGTGTTCTTTGCAGGTTAAAAACAAATGGAGGTGCAATGAGGGACTTTTGTTGGCTTAACTGGGGCACAAATGCTATTATCAGAAACATACTCATCCTCCTCTCTAAGACCTTGGCAGTAGGAAGGGAGGCAGAGGGTAAAGCAGGTGTTGCAGAGTCTGTTCTCCAGTGGACAAGTAGACTGGGTGAAGCTCTGGAGATGAAATGACAGAGAACAAGCAGCCGTCGCACTAATCAGCACATTTGCTAAGACTGAGTCCTCTATTCTTCTTAATCAGTCAGTGACAATGACCTAAATTCCCCAAGGGCAGAAATCTTGGAAAGTCAAGAGTCAGATTGCTTCACACTGATGTTGGAGGTCCCCTGCCAACAATAATCAAATGACTTATCTGATGGCAGATATGGACAAACAGCAGCCAGAAGAGGATGTACAAAGCAGGAATGTTGGTTGACTGCTGATGACTGACTGAGTTACTGCAGTGTAATTTACACTGAGCAACCGGGAGAAGGGCTGGCTGTGAAATTCTAATTTGCATGTAAAAGTTTCATTTATTTTGTATAGTCACAAGAGGATATGTGGCTATCCCTTCTCTTTTCTTACACATATGTCATAAATAATTAGATCTTTTTTCTTTTCCCCCTTAATGTCCTAAAGTTATTCAAACTTTGAGAAATTTTTTGTCTCCAAATTATATTATAAAAGAGCTAGGAGTATCATACTACCTCCAACCAAGAAACTGAGGCTTTGCACATAATTATCCACCAGGTGTCTTCATAGTTGAGTGAAGAAAAACAGTTTCACAAAATTGTCTTCCTCAAAGAAAGTGCTGTAAAGAACACAACTGCAAGTGTGTTTAGGTGTGTAAGATAGATGACCATATTACTAAGTTTTTGATGGATCACTGAACACAACTGTTTGCAGTCTCACTGTTTGAATATCCACTTTGTATGCTTTAATTTTGTAACTTGAACAACTATTTCTAAGATAACAATATGTAATCTATTAACTAGTGATTTCTTACTGTTTATTTTTCTTTAAATTCTGTATTACTTGTACCCTTTTACTGTTTTGTTTTGTTTTTCTTTAAATAAAAAAGTTGTCTTCCTCCTTACTCTGAGTTATGAATTTTGTAATCACTCATTTTTATGAAGGAGATGTCAATATATTCTTGTTAGTCACAAAGTATTCATCACTTAAAAAAAGATTATGTTCCAGTGGAAAATTTGAGAATTTCAAATTTGGAAAGCTAGATTAAATTTGTGGTTTAAATATTTTCAAATAACAAAGTACGTCAGGGACACATTTACAGAATTATACATCATCGTATCATCAAGAAATTGAGAATAGTTTTAACAATGAACTCTGGTACCTGCCTAAAGAGTATCTTATCTCTAACATTAATTTTCTCATAAAGACAGATGTGAAAATGCATTGCTATTTTAATTATTTAATGCATTTTATATAAGTATTTCCTTCCTTACTAACAACTGGAGTTCTCTGATCTCACACAAATATGATTGGGAGAACTTTGTGATGAATCTTTTGGGATTATGTAGCTAGGTAACTTTTTTCAGAACCCAGGCACTCATATAACATGAATAAACTTCAAAAGCACTGTTTCTGTCTTGTGGTGGTTACTGGTCCCCTCAACTTACCATCATACACACACAGTGACTCTCAATATTCATAAAATATGAGCTACTTTCACTGGATTGAAACTAGCTTTTTCCTATTTTCTAAATACAGTTACACACATGGACACCCTAAAAATTAATTTCAGTGTTATTCGTGCTCTCTTTTTTCTTAGCATACTCAGTAATTCCACTATGACTCATCCTGAGTTCAGACAATATGGACACAACAGAATTTTTTTTTTTACTTTTTTGGGGGGTCTTTTTCTTTTTTATCAGTACCGGGGATTGAACTCACAACCACCTGCTTGCAAGGCAGGTGCTTATGCCACTGAGCTAAATCCCCAGCCCCTGACACAACAGTATTAGACTGAGATTATGATGTGAAAAGCCGAGAATGCTTGTTTCTTCCCAACATGTAACTGTTGAAATATTAAACCCCATTATGATGCTTTACAAGGTGGGGCCTTTGGGAGGTGATTAAGTCATGAGTATAAAGCTTTCATTTATAAGGTAAGTGCCTTTAAATAGAAGAGCTGCAAAGAGATATATTTTCCCAGAAAGACACTGATAGTGTCAATCTTCTGATGGCTTCATCTGACACTTTCCGGCCTATTGAACTATTAGAAATAAATTTCTGCTGTATGTAAACCACTGTCCAGAGCCGCTTCCGTCCCGCGGAATGGAGCACACGAACACTCAGCCTCTGCAAGCACCTTTATTGACTGGGCAGCAACCTCAATACATGTCCGTCCTCGACGGCTTCTTCCGTGTTGTGCCCCGAGCACTTCCTATGCCTAAGCTTATAAGGCTAGTACTACCCAACCATGAGATTACACGTGGGGACAGGCAATTGGGTGATAACGGGGAAGTAATCAATGACTACCATATTTGGCGGTGGCGGTGAGCCGAGCAAGAACCCGGAAGCAGGATGTAGGTGCCATCTTGGGCACACGATGGGCGGGGGAGCAGCAGAGGCGGCAGGCGGGTGCCATCTTATGAATATGCTCTCATGAATAACATGGCAGGCTCCCAACAAACCACCAAATCTGTGCTATATTGTATTGGATGGCTTGAGACATGTTGCTTATTATGGCAATATTATGACTGTATCTACATGTCCCCCAAAACCTCACACACTCACAGGTGAGGCTTTTTCAGAGGTGGTTGGATTTGGAGTGTGTGATGCTGGGATCAAGGGTGTGTGATTGCTAAATCAGCCCACTGATTGATTTGGCATAGATCTGGGAATGGATAAGGGAAGGGTCTTCCCTGGGTGTGGGTGCTACCTGGGCAGCACTGACAGAATATAAAGGGCAGAAGGAGGCTGCTTGTCACTTCTTGCTGCTTGGCTGATTTGTTGACCTCTGCCTATCCTTAACTCCTTCCCTTCTGTGATGACCCTCTGCCATGCCACATCGCCTTGGACCAGCCAACTATAAACCAAAACCTCTACAGCTGTGAGCCAATTAAATCTTCCCTCCTTTAATTTTGCGTGTCAAGTAGTTTGTCTCAGAAATGAAAAAAGTCAAGACACTGTCTCAGCCATGAAATCTTTAAATGCTTGAAAAATGTCCAAAATAGAATTGTCACTTACTATATTCTACCATGAAAACAGTGTAACAGAGTGACATTTTACCAAGGGTTTTTCACAGAAATCCATTAGGTAACACTGAAGTGAGGAAACTGAGTATGTATCTCCAAAATGAAGAAGTCACGAGTTGAACTCATAGCCATCTTGTTGCACATCCTACTGCCCTGCCAAATTTCATTCCAAAGACATAGGATAGTTAATACCACAAGAGCAACCAGTGGGAAGAGGAGCTTGAGGATAAACACCTCCTGTTTTTCGGTATGGTTCATTCTAGTAAGTCCACTGCATATTTTCTAGGACAGCCCAAAGGAATGGAGCCCTTGTTCCTCAGAACAAAAACCTTGAAACTATACCACCAAATTAGCTGTTCTTTCTGTTCTGTCCCACTTTCTCTAATCCTCACATTATTTTTCCTACTGGTGATTGAAGCCAGGACCTTTACAGTGACCTACAACCTCAGCCATTTTTTAAATTTTTCACTTTTATTTTATCTTGAGAAAGGGTCTCAATAAGTGACCAAATTGCCCATGCTGGGCTCAAACTTGAAATCTCCAACTATTGGGGTTATAGGGTGTGCCATTAGGCTGACTCCAAACCCTTACCGTTGCTTCCTTGAATCATCTCTCTTCTAAATCACCTGCACCAAGCCCTTGATCTCAGGCTGTGTTGGGGAAATATATAGCGGTAGTCATGTCGGTATCATGGTAATGTGCTGTTTCCTGTGGAAATGGATCCCAGAAGTACTAAACTGATATAAAGATTAATTTAATTTTTGCAAACTTCTGAAAATATGTGGTACAAGAGGAAGTGGATGATAACAAAAAGAACACTAGCAGAGTGATAGCATGTGAATGCCTAAGTTTTCAAACTATACTTCACAACTTTTGGCTCCAGATTCATCATCAGAAAAGACAAAGCAAAACTCCATCACCACTTCTTTTGTAGGACCTGAAGTCAGTAATTTTAACATCTCTTGAGTGAGAGACATGTTAGATTAACAGTCAGCATCACCTAAATTTGTCCAAGCTGGAAATTTAAAATGATTAAGTTTAGTTTTTCTTTATGGGTAGTCAATGACCCATGTTCCAAGTGATATGACATGGAAACATTTTAATAATTACCAGACACTTTTTATGAGAACTTGTTTGTGACAGACACCATGAAATTTAGGGGACTCTGCTCCTCCTGACATTGCCTAAGAGAATTGCTCTCCTCAGCTATAAAAAGAAATACTGCAATGACATGATATACTCAAGTTAAGAATGAGAAAAATCTAAATTTAGCAGGTAATATATCTTGCCATACACAGGAAATTTTTGCCAATTATTGAGATGACAGGAAAAAAAATAAGAAAACACTCTGCAAGCTCTGCATTTTAAACTCTCATTATTATTGGGAAACCACAAACCAGTTAAAATGTGGAATAAAGAGAAAGCGGGGAGGGGAGTAATTAGCCTTCTTGTCTCCTGAGCGCTCTCCAGTGTGTCACAGTGCATAGGATGAGAAGTTCCATGTGACTTGATGAGTGCAGGACCCAGAAAGCAAGGTGATGATGGAGTCCCTTTCAGCCCACTGCGTAGAACATTGTGGATGGGTCTCTCTTCCATTGTATCTTCTCATCACGGTGTTTTCTTATACCATATTTACAGCATTCCCATTGTAAACTGAACTTCTAAAACTGCATCTATACTGCAAATGGATCTCCTCTCTTCTGAATTCATACACACAATTTCATGGCAAACCTCTCAGTTTAGGGATGTTCAAGACATCTTCTCTTCAGTAGGTCCTAAAGGAATGATCACTGCTGCTTTGCAGACTTCTCCCTTCCTTTTCTTCTCATATCTTGCATTCTTTAGATAGCCCTCTACTGAAAAATGACACCATAATCCTTAAATTTTTTCGAAACTTCCAAGTAATTCCTATATTTTCCTTCTCCTTATCTGCTTTTATTTGTTTGATCTGTTGTAACAACATAGCTTAAATTAGGTGTTTTAAACAACAGCTTCTGAAGGATGAGAAATTCAATTTCAAAATGAGAGTCAATTCGTGTCATGGTAAAGGTCCTCTTCTTAGTTTGCCTCTAGCCACCTCTCTCTGTGTCTTCAAATGGATAAAAGTAAAGTCCTGGTCCCTATTCTGTTGCTTATAGAGCCATCAGTGCCATCACCAGGGTCCTACCCACGGCCTCATCTAAATCCAGTCCTCTTCTGATGGATCTCCCTCCAACCCTTACCCTGGGGACCAGAATTTTGATATGACTTCAGGGAGACACATACATACACTCAATAACATTTCAATTCCACATCCCTTCAAATCTATTTCCTTTCTGTGTGCAAAACATATTCATTTATCCTAATAGTTCCTAAAATTTTAACCTCACTCCAAAAGAATCACCTCTGAAGTCTAAAGATTTGCCTAGATTTCCTCAAAGCTAGATATGAATCAGATCTGCAAAGTTTCACCCTAAAATGAAATTCCTTTTCAACTGCAAAGCTGTGAAACCTGATTTGCTCACAAAATACAATGTTGAGACAGGCATAGAATAGACATTTCCATCCAAAAGGAAGAAGTAAGAAAAAAGAAAAGAATTATGGGTCCTGAGCAAGTCTAAAACCTAGCCAATTGACTAAAAGCTCAAGAGTAATCCTTGTTAGTGTGACATCCTGCTTTCTGGATGCGTGGGGAGAGGAAAGTCCCAGATTTAGGACCCCTCTGTGGCTCTGCCAGTAGTGATAACACCCCCAAGACCATGGGCAGCTGCTGACTGGCCAATGCCTCCTCCCCTACTCTGATGCTGAGGACACGCCCCGATGATCTTCAAATCCCATCAGGACCATTTGTCTTGAAGAGCTAGAGCTGTGCATGTGTGCAGCCAGATATATTGTAAGTCTGGTCCCACAGTCCAATAGCTTTCCTTCATTTCTTCTAATTTCAATTCCCTTCTGTTCAGCCTGGCAGGTTTTCTTCTGGGGTTGCTGATTAGGACTACAGTTTAGATCCATATGGATCTCCTTGCTGAATGGAATAAAATTTCTTGTATTTTGCAATGTGGAGATACTAAGAATTTCCAAAGTTCTGGTTTCTTTTCGCTTAACAATTTCCTCCTCATTTCTCTCTTTTCATATTTTCAGGAGAAACCTACGCAGTCTTTCAATGTAGCTTAAAAATCTCAGGGAAGTGTCTAAATTCACCATTCACTAGCTCTACCTTCCATAAAATTCCTGTACACAGGTCGGCCAAAGTGTTTGCCACTTTACAACAGCGATTGCCTTGCATTTATTGTCTAATAATGTGATCCTCATTCCCATCATCAAAATGATCTGTACCACCTCTATTTCTACCAACATTCTGTTTATGATTAATGTTGTCTAAGGAGATGGATGCTTTCTCTGCATAGCTGTTCTTCTCTTCCAGAGCCCTTGTAGGAATCCCTTCCCAACAGCCTGGCCTGTTTCCGGCATGCATTCAAAAACTCCTTCAGCCTCTACCTGTCATCCAATTTCAAAGCCATTCCCACAGCTTTAGGTATTTGTAACCGTGGCCCTCTACTTCTTGGTATAGGAATCTGTATTGGTTGGAGTTCTCAGGAGGAAAGGGACCGACATAATGCATATATATATTGATATCAATATATAAGTGTAGAGTTGGAGATATAGATAGAGATTTATTAAAAGGTACTTGCCTATTCAATTTTGCATGCCAAGACATTCAGACTTAGGGAGCCAATGGTGCAGTTGTAGTCCCAAGGCTTGAAAAGTAGGAAGACCGGTGATATAAATCCTAAGACAAGTCTGAATTCAAAGGCAGGAAATGGTCAGTGTCCCAGCTTGAAGACAGTCATGCACAGAGAGCGCTTCAGAAGATTTTTCCTATTCAACTCTTCCACAGATACATGAAGCCCACCCACATTAAGGAGAGTGATCAGGCTTTCCCATCTCCCAATTCAGATGTCAATCTCATGTAGAAACAGCCTCATGTAGAAACAGACAAACTTAGGAGTATGTTTCATCAAGTAGTTGAGTACCCTAGGGCTCACTCAAGTTGACACATATATTAGTCATCATAGTATCTACCTACTCAAGCCAAAGCATTGTTTAAATTTACAGAAAACGTAATAATTGGCCTAGGTCTCTATCTAGTTCATAACTTCCATACATATTGCCCCAAATAAAAACTGGCCCCTATATTCTCTGGTTGTGTACCCTTCCTATTCAATCCAACCTATTATTCTCTCTCGCTCCCCTTCAGTTAATTCTACTATTAGCATTCAGTTGTACATCTTATCTTGTTTATTTTGCTGTTTTCTTATTCTTTTATCGAAGTAAACCTTAAAATTACTTTAAGCTCTACCTATCTAGAAAAAACTGAAATAAAAGGACCTTTATTTTTTAATTTAATTTGCATTAGTATATGTTTGTCATACATAATGATTACATTCATCACAGAGAGTTTGTACATGTGCATGCCAGGAGGGAACCTGGAAACATCTGTAAACATACAGAAGGAAAATGACTCACATTCATTGTGATAGCTTCTGTGGACATTTACAGGGGACTAACATTCAGCTATGATATATGGTACCAGTTGGCAGTGAATACTTGAAAGTATTTCTTTGAGGTTTCTAGATACTTAGGTTAGGGTGTGATGTTTTTCACTCATAGCCCAAAAAATAATATTTTACTTAGTCACCTCTGAAGTTATAGCCACTGACCAATTAAAGGGTCTCAGGAATATGATGGTCACCAAGTTTAGCCTTCATTTTTGGGGATGAAGGACCCTCAATTGGAGATGATGAAGTTATCTGCTGCTCTAGGTGAGAGAAGATGCAGAAAGAGAAGTGAAAGGGAAGGACCTGCCCAACTCACATATTTTCACAAGAAATAGCAGTCATACTCCTGTCCTTAATTAATGGAATAAGTTTTTAAATTAAAAGTACAAGTAACTGGGGGTGGTAGCATGTGCCCGTATTCCCAGCTCCCCAGGATACTGAGGTAGGAGATCTACACGTCAAAGTCCAGCCTGAGCAACTTAATTACTTAGTGAGACCCTAAGATAAAAATAAAAAGTAAATACTGAAAATATTTATATAGGGCTCGGTGTTGCTCAGTGCAAAGGCCTTGGGTTCAATTCTCAGTATGAGAGGGCCAGGGAGTGCAGAGAGATATTAGCAATTTATTTCCTTTGTTCTTAGTAAACTCTAAAATTCCTAACATGGATCCCTTCATTTTCCTAAATACCTTATCTAAATAAAGATAAAGAATAATTAATGTCATTAGTTTTTAACCATCTGATCTAGTTAATCTTAACAAGCTTTTAATGTTTTACTTAATACAACTTCAAGAAGCACATTTCTTTGCTGAGGGTTATAGAGAATATTTAGTAATTACACAAAATCACTATTCTTTCTGTTTCATAAATCATTCTTTAAAAAAAAGAAACATTAATTTTCCAATGCTGTTAAAAAGCATTGAAGTAACTAATATCTGAAATGACAAATATGCATTCGCTAACACCCAGGATGCGAGCTTGTCTGCTTCTAACCAGCACCGGGGCTGTGGTTATCCAACCCACAGTTTAGATCATTGCAGACTCATACAAGATGAAACTGCTGTGCATCAATTTATTTACAAAATTGCTACTAAGGATATAAGTGAAGAAACAGGACTGTCACTGTAGAGCCCTTGAAAGATAATGCAAGTATGATGAGAGTTAAAGGAAAGAAAGAAAGCGAAGACGTTCAGAATTGTGGTAGAAAGGCTTCACACTTCAGTGCAGCTCTGAGAATGTCTCAGAAAAACAGGTGATTGGGCCCAGGAAGACCTGTCAGCTGAAGGGGACCTACCCTGGAAAGAAACATCTCTGCTCTGGGACTCCCATCCTGGTCAATCTTGGGCCAAAAGCACTTCTGGAGATCCAAGGTCATGGCAGCTAGGATCCGGCATTCATTGTGTTCTTTTCAGGTAATTCTCCTACGGGAGATCTAAAGCTCCTTCTGCCTATAGGCCGACTTCTCCAAGCATGTTTCAGGAGGAGCTCCCCCAAGAGTCTCCAAAGGGAAGCTTGAGAAGAAAGGTTAGTGTCTGAACTCAGCCCTCATCACTGCAGATGGTCTGCAGCCACAAGCACTGCCTGAGGTCTACCCGTTCACTTCTACCACTCTCAGCTATCGCCTCGACAGGTGGATTACCTGAGAGTGTAATCTACACCTTTGTAGGTTTGTAAGATTTTATTTTATTTTAAGAAGGAAAAAAATAAAGCAAAATTTCAAAACAGTATAACAGGAGAGTAACAAAATAATACATTGTGCAGTTATCTTTAAATTAATTACTTAGAGTACAAGATATAGGCATTTATTTAATTGTCCAACCAATATTAGCACAAACGTCTCTTTTCAATGAACTGAGAAATCATTAGTATTGTAAGAGCGCAATTATATGATTAGTAAAGGCACAGTTATAGAATAACAAACTTATAGACGTGTATAGACAATTAGTAGCTTCCTCCTGCTGCCTGTCAAATAAACACCCTGCTGGATTCAGTCAGCCTTGACTGCCTGGGTCCAGCTGCTTTGCTTCTGATAATACACTGGGCCAGTTTGACTATTCTCAGCTTGTTTCCCTTAATTAAAAAAACATATGCTTCTAACTGGCTTCAAGGACTTTGATTGGGGCAAAGTAACCCAGTCAAAGATATTTTTAAACTCTGTTTGCTCCAATCAAATTTTCCCTCATTCTAGGATGTTCTTATGATAAAAGTTTTCTTTTAAGAAAATATGTTTAGAGTTAGTTTTCCTGACTTAATTCAACCCATGTAACCAATCATGCAATGCCTTATACTTTCTGCTTGTAAACTGTATTTAAACTGGACTCTTGGCTGGTGATTTGAACTTGGCCTTGCTAGCATAATAAACAGTCTGCTAGCACAATAAACAGTCATCTTCTAACTCTTCTATGCAAAGAGACTTCCACTCAATTTGATCTTGGTTTTTCTGCATCAGTATAACTCTCTTAACTGTCTTGTTTGAGGAGCACAAGCAACAGAACATCATACCTTTTTCAGGTCAGGATCGAGTCAGGATTTCTTCTGTCATTCCCCATCTGAAGGCAATCCTGGATCTGGGACTTCTTTTTCCACTGTGAGCCCTGGATTGTAGAGAGGTGCCATGGAAAATCTCAGTTTCCAGTGGGAGATAAGGGTTGTATCATGCTTTTAAAAATATTTTATTAGGACACATCACTTTAACAAAGTGCTGGGTTTCACCATGGCATTTTCCCACGTGCATTTTACATAATTTGCTCTCACCCATCTCCAACTGTTTCTCCCAAATATATCCTCTCCCTTCTTCCTCCTTCAATTCTTTTTGTCTAATAATACTCTCTTCTACTCTGATTCTACCTATGCTCTTGTTTTAGATTGTACATACTAAGGGAAATATGCAATACTTGTCTTTAAAAGTCTACCTCATCTCATTTAACATGATGATGGCCCATTCATTTCATCTTCTCATGGTTAAATGATATTTTTTATGTATGTATATACATTTTCTTTACCCAGGCCCCTGTTGAAGGGTGCCTAGGCTGGTTTCATATCTTGCCAATTCTCCCCAGAACATTCTTCACCCTGGTGTTGAATGGTACACCCTGGGTCTCCCCAGGAAACATAAACCTCACAGATTCCTGTACAATCACCTTCCCTCTTAGTCCTTCCTTACTATGTAGAAGGCAACTCAGATATTTCCTGTCAGAATGAGTCATCATACCTTTTTTTAAGGCTTCTAAAAGCTTTCCTTGCAGTGGCTTTTCTCTTTTCTTTGGAGTGCTAGTGAATGCAACTAGAACTAGGTACAAGATTTTGTACCTAGAACTAGTGAATGGAACTAGTTCTAGTGAATGGACTATTCACATCTTTGATGTGAATACTTTCTTATTTTCCTTGATCAGAATTGAAGACCAGTTTTAGGTACAATATCTAGGTACAAGTTCTAGGTACAATATCTTGAGAAAATTTCCCTGAGTCAATGAATTCTTCCTTATCCAGACTGTGTGCCTACAGTTATCATCACCCCTTCCTCACCAATGAAATCAGTCACAGAACCACACCTCTGGCTCTTACTGATTGTGATGGACTAACTAATGGTTCACTTGGGACACTCAACTGGATTGAAGCAGCATGGTTCTGGGTGTGGAAGGCCCACCTGAGAATTGTTGCCAACAACATAAAGGAAAATTAGAGGGGAAGATGGGGTGCTGTTGATTCTCCGGAGAAGCTTATCATGCTGGCTTTCTGGTTATGATTTCAGCTGTTCTCATTATTGGATGAGCTCTGGTCCTCACCATCACTGAGGACAGGATGGCTGTGATTCTCTTTGCAGGGAGCTCTGTCCTTACCTTAAGTATTGCTTCCTGTCTACAGCAAGATCCCTCAACCTGCTCCACAGGTCCTTCATACCGCTGGCACAGACCCTCTCTGGCTTACACCACTAACCTTTGGGTGATCTGTTGTTAATACAGAGCCAATAACTTAGACTATTAATTGTATTTGCTGCATTTTTATTATATATTTTTCCATTTAACATTATTCATCTATTGTTTGTTGTTAATAACAGAGTTTATGTTACACTGAAAAATCACTATCAAGGGAATCCAATATCTAATAATATAATAGCGGTGGTCTCTTCAATTATAGAACACATGAAATGTACCATTTCAGCCTTGGTGCATGACTGCAAAAGTTCTAAGATTAAAAATTTTCCACACTACCACTGGATTCATTACAAAAAGCAAGCAGAGCTTCTTTCAGAAAATAAATAAAATAATTGTTATCTCACTCGGGAGACAGTTCATGTCTTACTTTGCATGTTACAGATGTGAGACTTCATTTCAGATTTTATTTATAACTTGCCTTTTTACTAATTCTCTATTGCAACATAGTTCCCCAAATTGTGGTTATATTTCAACCAATATTTTCAAAAATCAATCAAGATGTCTTTTTAAACTTTTCTTATTACAGAATAACATGTACCCCTGAATGCCCACTTAAGATTGGTGGCAGAGTTCAAAGACTTCTGTTCATCTGTGCCTGTCATCAAAGTTGTAACCATTATGCTCACCAGCTTTTTTATAAAATGCTAAGAAGAACAGAATTGAAATGTCTGAGAAATGACTTTTTCCTACTGATTATTGGTAGTATTAGAAAAATGATAAGCTTTTATTAAATGGTTATTTCTTCCTCTTTTTCCTTATTTTTGAGGAGACACAACTTCACAGCATTGAGACTTCAATACCTTCTTTGTGGAAATCAGACTGTGTCAACAACATATATTTCTTTCATTTGAGATGGGATCCAGTTTTGTTGCTGACTTCAAATGTTTGGCTTCACATAATTCTCTTCCTCAGTCTTCTGATTAGCTGTGACTATAGGACTGTACCCCTATGCCCAACTCTTAATAGCATACACTTTTTAACTTCATTATGCACTCTGTGGATTGTAAACACAGTTAATAAAACTGGTCTTCAATTCTGATCAAGGAAAATAAGACAGTATTCACATCAAAGTGAACTATTTATAATCTTTTCCCAAGTTATTTCAAGCTATATTTATTGTTCAATATATTAGAAAATATTTAAATAGGCATATGTTTTTCTATCTTACATCAAATTTCTATAACAAACAGAGGTATATTAGAAAATTTGTGTGGGCATGTAGTTCCTTTCATCTGTAGCAATAAAATGACTCCTATTCTACCTGTGGAATAGATTATTGTACCATGAGTCACTCACTGACTTTCCTTTTGTGGAATCAGTTGCGCTATTTTATAGACTACAGTCAGTGCTCCCCTCTACTTTTGAAACTAGTTAGAACAGACAATTCTACCATACACTAAAGTTAAAGAAATTGGCAAAAATCAGTTATTAATAGTCATTTAGAATACATACAGAAAACCAAACATATATATACATATATGTGTGTGTGTATATATATATATATATATATATATATATAAATTAAACTTAGAAATGAATAGGGGGTCATATTATCTAGTGTGCATGGTGGACTCTCTAAGCTAGGAACTCTGGGTTTAAATAACAACTCTTCTGCAAACAGTAGGACATAGCCCAACATTGTCACGTAAAATGAGGAAAGCACCAATACCCGCCTCATAAAATTTATTAATGATGAAATTAATTAATATATGCAAAGCACTTAGTCTCCCCTCATACACCATCATTTCAATAAGTATTAGAGAGACCAACCTCCTAAGCATTACAGGGTCCACATAGACAATGCCCTGTACTTCGAGCACCTGTCCTTGTTCTCATGATGTGTTTGTGTTATCTTGATTTTTTTCTTAATTTGCAACAAAACATCATACATGTTTATCTCATATTGTGCCCCAAATTTCCTCAACTGTCCCGAGCATTCCCTATGACAGTGTAATAATTCTTCCAGTTCTATCAAAATTACTCATTTGCAGTCAATCCTACTATTCTGCTAATTCTGAAGGGTAGAAGTTTTGTTTATTCCATACCCTCCACAAATAACTCTTCTTGGATGAGCCTGTTAGCTTCCCATTGTTATGACAAGACAAAACACCTGAGAAAAGCAATTTAGAGGAGAAATGGTCTATTTCAGCTTGCAGTGTCAGAGATTTTCATCCAAGGTCACCTGGCTGCATTACCACTAGCCCTGTGGCAAGGCAGAATCTACTGCAGGAACCTGTTCTGGAACAAAACTGCTTACCTCATGGCAGTCAGGAAGCAAAAAGAGGGAAAGGAACAGACAGGAGCAAGACCCACCCTCAGCAGCACATTCCCTATGACCTCCTGCCCCAGACAGGCCCAGCTCCTAGTGTCCACCACTGGCCAGTGGCCTTCTCCCTAGCAATCCATTGATGGATTCACCCATTGATGAGAGATCATGACTCAGTCACTGCCTACGATCCCACCTCTGCGAACTGCTCCACTGGGCACAAGCCTGAAACACAGGAGCTTCTGGGGACATCTCAAATCCAAACCTGACAGAGAGTCAGCAGAACCATGCACATTTCCTGACTTTCAAGAACATTCATAGCAAAGTCTCATGGTAACTGGTATTCATATGCATCTCACTTGTGATGGCCCCCATCTGTCATCTAGTTCCCAGGCGGGGCAGATTTAATTTCTAAATGAGAGTAAAGAGGAACACAGAGGGAAGGATAAACCCAGGGAAATCCCTGGTGACATTCTCAGGATCTCTCAGGGAGGAGCTGTGGACAGAGAGCTAGTTTGTTTTTCCAGGCTGCTTCTGTGCCAAAGAACTGACAGATTTCTGGAATCAGTTGGTACTACAGTTGGGCCACTAACAGGAGTAAGGGTCTTTCCCACTGAAATTCAGGCCAAGTCAGGTAACTACCACCAGATGACTTGGGTCCAACCCAGAATTCATGGTTTCCTAGAATTTGAAGCCATCAAGCTGACTCACTCCATTAATACTGCAATAATCCCTTTCATTTATCTAATGTCATAGTAATGTATGTTAGGACTCAAATTAAGTCATTTGGTGAAGATTTTGTAGCTGAAAAACTAAAATCAACACAAAAGAATTGACAAAAAATGGTACCATTGAATATCTTTTTAAATTATGTGACGTAGAATACAATTCTATAAAATACACTCTTAAAATAATACAGACCTTATTACCTTACTGTATTATTTACATTAACAAATATACAGCAAATAGTCCTGAGAGTGCTTAGGGGAGAAGAAGCTGTTAAGAGTGACTAAGTCGTATATTTTCAAATTACACTAAAGTTCTCATACAGAAATTGTTCCACAAAAAATATCTAAGATAATAGTAGCATAACTGTCAAAACTTATGATTGTTTAGAACACAAGGAAATCTACATGGCAAGGAAAGGCTGCAAGGAAGTATTTAAGTATAACATTGTGTCTCTGTTGTTATCTTAGCCCCTATGTAGAATAAGAAGCATTTTTTTTATTCACTGATGTGTCATATTTAGTTCAGTGAGGCATTTTAAAATAGCAAATTGCCCTCACTGGCCTCTCTGCGTGTCTGGAGGACTCTGGATATCTGCGCCCAGACTGCTGGAGTTCCCTCAGGCTTCCAGGTGCAGTGAAGGAGAGAGGTGGGTTTGAGGCTTCCACATCAGCCTACCCATTCCCGGCTTCATTTGGAGACCTGCTGAGCTCCCGATAGGTGGGCTGGCCCACACTACCAGCCTAGCCCAGCCTGTTTGGCTGCCGCGCCTGGCCATAGGTCTGCAGAGGAGGAGCTGGGCAGATCTGGGGTGCCCTCACTGGCCTCTCTGCGTGTCTGGAGGACTCTGGATATCTGCGCCCAGACTGCTGGAGTTCCCTCAGGCTTCCAGGTGCAGTGAAGGAGAGAGGTGGGTTTGAGGCTTCCACATCAGCCTCCCCACTCCCGGCTTCATTTGGAGACCTGCTGAGCTCCCGATAGGTGGGATGGCCCACACTACCAGCCTAGCCCAGCCTGTTTAGCTGCCGCGCCTGGCCATTGGTCTGCAGAGGAGGAGCTGGGCAGATTTGGGGTGCCTGCATCAGCCTCTCCATGTGTCTGGAGGACTGTGGATATCTCTGCAACCAGGGAGGGTCCACAGGTTCCTGAAGCACTGCGGCCTGTGGTGAGTACCCTAACCCGGCTGCGATTGAAGAACTGTGGAGCTTCCAAGGGGCAGGTGGGTGCACAGTGTCCCTGAGGCCCAGCTTGTCTGGAACTGCGGAGTTCTGAACAGGCAGAGGAGGGCCACTGGTTCTGTAGGCCTAATGGCTTGGGGTAGCGCGGCGCCAGAGTCTCAGTAGCTCCAAACATAGAAGGGGATTTTCAACAGATCCTGAGGAAGCTTTCAAATAACACTTGAAACACAGAAATATAGGAAAATGACAAAACGAAAGACCAAATTACAACCTCAAACCTCCAGCCCATCTCAAGAAACCCTAGGAGCAATGTATATAGAAGAAAATATATCCCATCCACCTCATATATCGGACACAATAGCCACTGAAATTGACAAGCAACTCCAGGAAGCTTTAAAGAAATTCAAACTCGAAATAATCTCCCAGATAAAAGAAGAAATGATAAAAGAAATGAAAGAGATTCTAAATATATCTAAAGAAAACACAGATAAAAAATTGGAGGAACTAAACAAAAAGATAGAATCCCTAGACGAGCAATATAAGAAACAAACAGAATACATAATACAGATGCACAGAGATATACAGGAAATAAAAAACTCCACTGAAAGTTGTAAAAACTGCCTTAATGAAAGTGAAGATAGAATTTCAGACCTTGAAGACAGGACTGCAGCTAGTGAACAGGAAAGGAAAGATCTTTTGAAAATAACAAGGAACCAGGAAACAACAATTCAACAACTGCAAGACGATGCAAAGAAGAATAACATAAGAATGATAGGGATTAATGAAAGAGAGGGAGACAACATGAAGGATGTCAGGAGGATATTTAGAGAAGTAATAGCTGAAAATTTCCCAAGCATGAGATCAGAAACTGACATCAGGATCAGTGAAGCATATAGAACTCCAAACAGTCATAACCAAAATAAAACTAC
The DNA here is from genome assembly GCF_034190915.1 of Cavia porcellus. Taxonomy (NCBI): domain Eukaryota; kingdom Metazoa; phylum Chordata; class Mammalia; order Rodentia; family Caviidae; genus Cavia; species Cavia porcellus. The sequence continues at coordinate 5,878,834 of NW_026947493.1, forward strand.
ACCCAGACATATAATAATCACCATCCCAGAAATCCAACACAAGAATAGATTATTAAAAGAGAGAAAAGACAAATCACTTATAAAGGAAAACCTATCAGAATCACAGCAGACTTCTCAGCACAAACGATAAAGTCAAGAAGAGCATGGAGTGAAGTATTCCAGATCCTAAAGCAAAATGATTTCCAACCAAGACTGATATATCCTGCAAAACTATCATTCAAAATAGATGGTGCAATACGATACTTCCATGACAAAGAACAGCTGAAGAACTTCATGAACACCAAACCAACCCTGCAAAAAATATTGAAAGACAGTTTAGATACACAAAGGAAAAAAACCACTAAGCAAAGCAAATAATTAAACAGAACCGAAAGATAAAGATGCAACAGCAGAGAGATAACATTCCTACAATTAACCAGCATTTAACAGTAATAACCATTAATGTAAATGGTCTCAATGCACCAATCAAAAGAAACAGACTAGCAGAATGGATCAAGAAACAAAATCCAACCATATGCTGTTTACAGGAAACCCATCTAACCCAGAAAGATACTCACAGACTGAAAGTCAAAGGATGGAAAACAATTCTTCATGCAGCAGGAATCCAAAAAAAGGCAGGAGTAGCCATTCTGTTTGCAGACAACGTGAACTTTAAACCAACAATGACCATAAAGGACAAAGAAGGTCACTACATACTCGTAAGGGGAAAACTCCAAGAGGAAGAGATAACTATCTTAAATATATACGCACCAAACTCCAGAGCACCCAGTTATATAAAACAATTATTAACAGAAATGAAAACTCAAATTATCAGTAACACAATTGTAACAGGAGACCTTAATACACCACTGACACCAAGGGACAGATCAACCAGACAGAAAATGAGCAAAGAAATAACAGAACTGAATCACAAATGTGAACAAATGGGTTTGATAGACATATACAGAATGTTCCACCCAACAACATCAGAATACACATTCTTCTCAGCAGTACATGGATCATTTTCTAAAATAGACCATATATTAGCTCACAGAACATATTTAAGCAAATGCAAAAGAGTTGAAATCATCCCTTGCATATTATCGGATCATAGCGTTCTGAAATTAGAAATTAATGACAAAGGATACTGCAAAAGTTCCGCAAACACATGGAAACTAAATAACACACTCTTGAGTAATCAGTGGGTCACAGAAGAAATTAAAGAAGAAATTAAACAATACCTAAAAGAAAATGAAAATGCAGATACAACTTACCGGAATCTGTGGGATGCAATGAAAGCCGTTCTGAGAGGAAAATTTATTGCACTGAGTTCCCACATCAGGAAAACAGAACGAATACAAATAAATAACTTGATGCTACACCTCAAACAGCTAGAAAAAGAAGAGCAAGTCAAGCCCAAAGCCAAAAGAAGAGAGGAAATTATAAAAATCAGAGCAGAAATCAATGCAATAGAGACTAAGAAAACAATCCAAAGAATCAACGAATCAAAGAGTTGGTTCTTTAAAAGAATAAATAAAATCGATAAGCCCCTAGCCAACCTTATTAAAAAAAGGAAAGAAAAAGCTCAAATTCATGCAATAAGAAATGAAAAAGGAGAAATCACTACAGACCCAATAGAAATACAGAGGATCATCAACACCTATTTCGAAAACCTCTACTCTCAAAAGTTTCATAACACAGAAGAAATAGACAGATTCTTACAAGCATATGAAGTACCAAAGCTAGATCAAGAGGATATAAAACTGTTGAATAACCCAATCTCTGCTAATGAAATTGAGAATGTAATTGGGTCCTTGCCCACCAAGAAGAGCCCAGGCCCAGATGGATTCACTGCAGAATTCTACAAGAAATATAAAGAAGACCTAATGCCGACACTCCTCAAACTATTCAATGAAATTGAAAGGGAAGCAATCCTTCCTAAGTCATTCCTGGAAGCAAATATTACTCTAGTACCAAAACCTGAGAAAGACCCAACTATAAAAGAGAACTATAGACCGATCTCCCTAATGAACACAGATGCAAAAATCCTCAATAAAATATTGGCAAATAGGATCCAGCAAATCATCAAGAAGATTATACACCATGACCAAGTGGGATTGATCCCAGGAATGCAAGGATGGTTCAACATAAGCAAATCAATAAATGTAATCCACCATATCAATAAAGCCAAAAATAAGAATCACATGATCATCTCTATAGATGCAGAAAAAGCCTTCGATAAGGTCCAACACTTATTCATGATAAGAACTTTACAGAAAATTGGAATAAATGGTCTTTACCTCAATATAATAAAGGCCATTTATGACAAACCAACAGCCAGCATCATACTAAATGGCCAAAAATTGAAAGCCTTTACTTTAAAATCGGGTACAAGACAAGGATGTCCTTTATCACCACTCCTATTTAATATAGTACTGGAAGTACTAGCCAGAGCAATTAGGCAAGAAAGAGAAATAAAAGGGGTAAAGATAGGAAAAGAAGAAGTTAAATTATCATTGTTTGCAGATGACATGATACTCTACATAGAAGACCCCCTAAACTCCATTGAAATACTCTTAGATACAATAAATAAATTCAGTAATGTGGCTGGATACAAAATCAATACTCAAAAATCAATAGCATTCCTATACACGAACAACAAAATTACAGAGAGGGAAATAAGAGAAACTGGACTATTCACATTAGCAAGCAAAAAAATGAAATATTTAGGAATTACTCTTACGAAAGAAGTGAAAGACTTATACAGTGAAAATTATAATACACTGAAAAAGGAAATTGAAGATGATCTCAGAAAATGGAAAGACATCCCTTGCTCATGGATAGGAAGAACAAACATTGTGAAAATGGCCATTCTCCCAAAACTGTTATACAGATTCAATGCAATCCCAATAGAAATACCATCAACATGCCTTATAGATCTAGAGAAATCACTCCTAAATTTCATCTGGAACCAGAAGAGACCTAGAATCGCAAAGGCAATTCTAAGCAGCAAAGACAAAGCAGGAGGCATCACAATCCCTGACTTGAAGTTATACTACAAAGCAACAGTAGTAAAATCAACATGGTATTGGAATCAAAACAGAGCTGAAGATCAGTGGAATAGATTAGAAGATACAACCACAACTACGAACACACTCAACCACCTTATTTTTGATAAAGGAGCCAAGCAGGTTCACTGGAAGAACGACAGTCTCTTTAATAACTGGTGCTGGAAAAATTGGCTCTCCATTTGCCGAAAACTAAAGCTAGACCCATGTCTATCACCATGTACTAAATTAAAATCTAAATGGGTCAAAGATCTGAATATTAAAACAGAAACACTAAATCTATTGGAAGACAAAATAGGTAGAAACCTTGGAGACATAGGAGTAGGTAAAGAATTCATGAACAGGACTCAAACCGCACAGGAAATACTTCCCAGAATCAATAACTGGGACCACTTCTTATTAAAAAGTTTCTGCATGTCAAAAGAAATCCACAGCATAGTGAAAAGAAAACCCACAAACTGGGAAAAGATTTTAGTGAACTCTCTCTCAGACAAGGGCCTCTTGTCTAAAACATATAAAGAATTAAAGAAACTCAGACCTCCGAAATTTAAAGATCCAATCCAAAAATGGGCATCTGAGATGAATATGCAATTCTCAGATGAAGAAATGCAAATGGCAAATAAATACATGAAAAAATGCTCATCATCATTGGTCATTAGAGAAATGCAAATTAAAACCACACTGAGATACCATCTCACTCCTGAAAGAATGGCCAGGATCAAGAAAACCGACAACAAATGCTGGAGAGGCTGTGGGGAAAAAGGAACTCTCCTGCACTGCTGGTGGGAGTGTAGACTGGTACAGCCTTTGTGGAGATCTGTCTGGAGATTTCTCAAAAAGTTGGGACTGGAAATCCCATTTATTCCAGCTATTCCACTTCTAGGCATATTCCCAGAAGAACTGAAAGCATCATACCACAGTGATATATGTGCACCTATGTTTATAGCAGCACAATTTGTAATCGCCAGATCTTGGAAACAACCCAAGGGCCCATCAACTGAGGAATGGATAAAAAAGTTGTGGTATTTCTATACAATGGAGTATTATTCAGCTATAAAGAAGGATCACATGGAGATATTTATCAATAAATGGGCGCAGCTTGAGACCATACTCATTAGTGAAATAAATCAATCTCGCATGTGTGCATACCGAATAGTTTCCCTAATGTAAATAATGATTCAAATATATAAAAATATGTGGTAATCATGATTCCCCATTAGGTGGCCTCGAAGCCTTATAAAGTTTTCACTCATTAATTAGAAAGGCTTTATTCTGGGCTTCTTGATATGAAAATATTTGAAGCTAGAGTATATGAAGTTTTATCCAAATATTTCAAGGAAAAATACACTATGGTAACTACTATTAAGTCAGGTTATAAGGTGGTGAAGTACTAGGTTGTTGAAACAGTCATGCTGTGACCTCTATTGTTATATTGTTATGTCCTGTTTTATCTCAATCTCCCCCTTATCGTTTCAAAAAAAATTATTTAGTCATTTCTTATGTTTGTCTTAATTAAAGAAAAAATTCAAAAAAATTAGGATATATAAATAGTAACTCTTTTCGATTTCCTATTAACTTGTTTTGAAGTCCTGTAGTACTCCCACGATCTTGTTTTGACTGATTAGACTCTGTTCCATTCTATATGATAGTATCAAGTTTGAAGAAATAGGCAACTACTTTGAAGACAATAAGATTCACTAAGATACCCATTCTAGTTTGACTATTGTCTTCTTTGGAAGTCCTGTAATGTTTACAATGCCTAAGTTTTATTGGTCTTGTTCTCTACTGTTTTGTTCAACTTTATAATATCTAATAAGATAGACAATTCTTTTTAAGGAAACAAGGGACAACGTTGATAACCATTGTTGATAAACTTTGTACTCTGTTCTACACCATGTGCTATGTCTATCCTTGGTATTGACTGACAGCTTTGTTTTGCCATATTTGACTGTATTCTTCCCCCCCCCAAAGAAAGTAATAAGCACTAAGGAGTAATAAAATCCAAGATGTGTAAATTTTGTTGTAAAAAAGAGAGGGAAAAAAAAAAGAAAAAGAGCTCTAACGGATATAACAGCAAGTGTGTTTGGGGGTGTTAAATAGCTGACTTTATCAATGTTTTTGGAACATTGAACACAGCTGTTTGCAGTCTCCCTGTTTGAATGTCCACCTTGTGTTCTTTGATACTGTGATTTGAGGAACTATTTTCAAGAAGATAGTGTGTAATCTACTAGCAGGTGATTTCTTACTGTTATGTTTTTTTGTTTTGTTTTGTTTTGTTTTGTAGTTCTGTATTGCGTGTACCCTTACACCGCTTTGGTTTGTTTTGTGTTTTTCTCTTTTTCCTCTTAAATAAAAAAAAAAATAGCAAATTGCTGCCTGGCAAGTGTGAGGCTGTGAGTTCAATCCTGGTACAAAAAAAAAAAAAAAAGGCCAGCACTTTTCTGCTAAGTGCAAGGTCGTGAGTTTGGTCCCTGGAAGAGGAAGAAGTAGAAGAAGGAGAAGGAAAAGGAAGAGGAGAAGAAGAAGAGGAAGAAGAAGAGGAAGAAGAAGAAGAAGAAGAAGAAGAAGAAGAAGAAGAAGAAGAAGAAGAAGGAGGAGGAGGAGGAGGAGGAGGAGGAGGAGGAGGAGGAGGAGGAGGAGGAGGAGGAGGAGGAGGAGAAGGAGGAGAAGGAGGAGGAGGAGGAGGAGGAGGAGGAGGAGGAAGAGGAGGAGGAGGAGGAGGAGGAAGAGGAGTAGGAGGAGGAGAAGAAGAAAAAAAGAAGAAGAAGAAGAAGAAGAAGAAGAAGAAGAAGAAGAAGAAGAAGAAGAAGAAGAAGAAGAAGAAGAAGAAGAAGAAGAAGGGAAAGAAAAGAGAAGAGGAGAAGAAAAGAAAAACTAGTAAATTGCATGGTATGTTATGGGGAGGTTGGAGAAAATATTCTTGTCATGCATCGCTTGGCAAAGACTTAATGAAGTTCCCTATTAGATAGTTTTGTTTTTTATTCTTCTCCTCTACATTTCTTCTCCCAACACTGCCCTTAAATTTTCTTTCTTTTTCTTCCTACAGAAAGCTACCAAGAGATACCTACAACTGTGTGGAGTGGCACGGTGCTTCTCTAAACTTGCTTGCCTCATTCCATAAAATAATAATTTACCAGATACCCAGACAATAGAGACCATCTATTTTTCTTCAAGTCCCTCATGCTGTGGCCCATATATAATTGTCTTGTCAATCTATTTGCTTAGAAAGTATCCTAACTGCAAAAATCTATTACTAAGAAAACTAAGATTTCATGTACATAAAACAGCTGCCTGACATGGGAACCTGAAGACAAACCTCTTCCTCCTCACCTCTCCTAGCTGGGCACTGATTAACTAGAGTGGCTCAGGCAAAGCCAGTAGCTTTCCAGTCCCTTTCTGTACACTTCCCAAACACTGCTTCACGCGTCAGCACTGCTCCACGGGCCTAGTTGCCAGGCTTGGCACCGATGTTTCTGGAGCTTAGTCCTAACTGTGCTCTTTACTCATAGCTTCTGGGTAATTTCATACATTCATTTATTTTAAAATAAATACGACTTTCAATTTACATCTCAAGAATCAAACTTTACTCTGACCTCTAGTCTCTTAACCTCTTCCTTAACATCTCAATTACATTAGTAATATGCATTTCTAATTTTAAATCCAAAAGTGAACTCCTGATCTTATTCCTGTGTTCCACAATTTGGTCCCACTTCTGCAATGACAGCTCCATCCTATCAGTTATTCAGGGCAAAAACTTTGGGGTCATCCTTGCCTTTCCTTCATACTATGCATCTGATCTATCAGGAGTTTCTATTGGCTTAAACTTCAAAATATATCCAGAATCTAACTATTTCGTCCAACTTCTAAGCAACAACCCTAGTCCACACCACCTCCATCTGTCACCTGGATTATATAATAGCTTCTTAACTCTCCTTTGTCTCTGTATCTTTGTACTATCTATTCTCAAGACAGTATTCCAAGTGATCATTTTTAAATGCAAGTCATATATCACTCATTCTGTAAAACCTAAAATCCCCATTATCTGATCCAATCTCCTGTAACTGTCACTCGTACTGGTGGGACATTGACCTCATGTTTGTCCCACAAGTGCACAAGGTGCACTTGGCGTCTGAACCTTGCCCTTACCCACTCTTTCTGCATAAAATGCTGTTCTTTCGGGCACTGTCCTTTGCATCTTTTCTCACATACCAGCTTCTCACCAAGATCTGATCGCGCCAATCCCCCATTTCTTGTGGCTTTTCACATTTCCGCAGTATTTGTATCTGTTAACCCCACTGTTTAATTTATCAATTCTTAATGTTCATTATCTACCCTTCTCTACCACAGTACAAGTTTTTGTATTTTGTGCACTAATAATCTTTGGAATCTGTACAATAAACTTAAAAACATTAGTGTGTGCATTTCCTTTTTTTTAAATTTTATTTAAAAGGAAAAAGAGAAAAAACAAAACAAAGCAGTGTAAGGGTACAATTAATACAGAACTACAAAAAAAGTAAGAAATAACCACTTAATACATTACAATTATCATCCTAGAGACAGTTGCTCAAGTCACAGTATCAAAGAATACAAAGTCGACATTCAAACAGCGAGACTGCAAACAGTTGTGTTTAATGATCCAACCAAAAACATTAATATGGGCATTAATTTAACACCCCTAAACACACTTGCAGTTGTATACCTTAGAGCACTTTTTTTTCCTCTCTTTTTTACAACAAAATTTACACATTTTGGGTTTTATTACTCCTTAGTTCTTATTACTTTTTTTTGGAAGAGAATAAAGTCAAATATGGCAAAACAAAGCTGTCAGTCAAAACCAAGGATAGACATAGTACATGATGTAAAAACAGAGTACAAGGTTATCAACAATGGTTGCCACAATGCCTCTTGCTTCCTTAAAAAGAATTGTCTATCTCATTAGGTATTATAAAGTTGAACAAAACAGTAGAGAACAAGACCAATAAAACCTAAACCTTGTAAACACTACGGGACTTCCGAAGAAGATAATAAGCAAACCAGAATGGGCATCATAGTGAATCTTAATTGCCTTCAAAGTAGTTGCCTATACCTTCAAAATTGATACTATCATGCAGAACGGAACAGTGTCTAATCACTCAAAACAAGATAGTGGGAGTATTACAGCACTTAAATCAAGATAATCGGAAATCAAATAAGTTACTATAATATATTCCACTAATTTTTTGATTTTTCCCCTTAATTAAAAAATCATAAAAAATAACTAAATAATTTTTTAATGAATAAGGAAGAGATTGAGATAAAAGAGGACATAACATCATAAGAGTACAGGACAAAGCATGACAGTTTCAGCAACCTAGTGCTTCACCACCAAATAACCCGACTTAATAGTACTTACCATAGTGTCTTTTTCCTTGAAATATTTGAATATAACTTCATATACTATAGCTTCAAACGTATCAAGTCAGTGTAAAACCGTTCAAGTGGATGAAAGCATTGTAGGGTATTTAGAACCAGCTAACAGAAAACAAACAATGGTTTCTATATTATCACTTTGCCTATAACAATTTTTGTTTATACTATCACATATAATAAAATCCAGCAAGATATATCATGATAAAACCAATGGAGACAGAAGAGCCATAGTTTGGTGGGGCTTCAAAACAAGATGATAGTAAATCAGCACTACCTATTATGATGACTTATTTTCTTCAAAATAGCTGTTAATCACAAGCAATAATATCAAGCAGCCCAGAATAAAGCCTTTCAAATTAATAAGTGAATACTTTACAAGGCCTCAAGGCCACATAATGGGGAATCATGATTACCACATACTTTTATATATTTGAATCATTACTTACATTAGGCAAACTATTTGGTATTCACACGTGTGAGATTGATTTATTTCACTTATGAGTATGGTCTCAAGCTGTGCTCACTTATAGATAAATATCTCAATGTGATCCTTCTTTATAGCTGAGTAATACTCCATTGTATAGAAATACCACAACTTTTCTATGCATTCCTCAGTTGATCGACACTTGGGCTGTTTCCAACATCGGGCGATTAAAAATTGTGCTGCCATAAACATAGGTGCACATATATCACTGTGGTATGATGCTTTCAGTTCTTCTGGGAATATGCCTAGAAGTAGAATAGCTGGAACAAATGGGACTTCCAATCCCAGCTTTTTGATAAATCTCCAGACTGACCTCCACAAAGGCTGTACCAGTCTACACTCCCACCAACAGTGTAGGAGAGTTCCTTTTTCCCCACAGCCTATCCAGCATTTGTTGTTGTTGGTTTTCTTGATCCTGGCCATTCTTTCAGGAGTGAGATGGAATCTCAGTGTGGTTTTAATTTGCATTTCTCTAATGACCAATGATGACAGACATTTTTTCATGTATTTATTTGCCATTTGTATTTCTTCATCTGAGAAGTGTGTATTCATCTCAGATGCCCATTTTTGGATTGGATTTTTGAATTTTGGGGGTCTGTTTTTTTTTTAATTCTTTATATGTTTTAGACAAAAGTCCCTTGTTTGAGGAGGAGTTCACTAAGATCTTTTCCCAGTTTGTGGGTTTTCTTTTCACTATGCTGGAGATTTCTTTTGACATGCAGAAACTTTTTAATAAGAGGTGGTCCCAGTTATTGCTTCTGGGAAGTATTTCCCGTGCAGTTTGAGTCCTGTTCATGAATTCTCTACCTACCCCTATGTCTTCAAGGTTTCTACCCAACTTGTTTTCCAATAGATTTAGTGTTTCTAAATACATTTAGTGTTCCTTTCCAATAGATTTAGTGCTTCTGTTTTAACATTCAGATCTTTGACCCATTTAGATTTTAATTTAGTACATGGTGATAGACATGGGTCTAGCTTTAGTTTTCGGCAAATGGAGAGCCAGTTTTTCCAGCACCATTTATTAAACAGACTGTCATTCTTCCAGTGAACCTGCTTGGTTCCTTTATCAAAGATAAGGTAGTTGAGTGTGTTTGTAGTTGTGGTTGTATCTTCTAATCTATTCCATTGATCTTCGGCTCTGTTTTGATTCCAATACCATGTTGATTTTGCTACAGTTGCTTTGTAGTATAACTTCAAGTCAGGGATTGTGATGCCTCCTGCCTTGCCTTTGCTGCTTAGAACTGTCTTTGCTATTCTAGGTCTCTTCTGGTTCCAGATGAATTTTAGGAGTGATTTCTCTAGATCTAGAAGGTATGTTGATGGTATTTCTATTGGGATTGCATTGAATCTGTATAACAGTTTTGGGAGAATGGCCATTTTCACAATGTTTGTTCTTCGTATCCATGAGCAAGGGATGTCTTTCCTTTTCTGAGATCATCTTCAATTTCCTTTTTCAGTGTATTATAATTTTCCCTGTATAGGTCTTTCACTTCTTTCGTAAGAGTAATTCCTAAATATTTCTTTTTTTTTTTTTTTTTTTGCGTGCTAATGTGAAGAGTGTGGTTTCTCTTATTTCCCTCTCTGTGATTTTTTGTTAGTGTATAGGAATGCTATTGATTTCTGAGTATTGATTTTGTATCCAGCTACCTTACTGAATTTATTTATTATATCTAAGAGTCTTTCAATGGAGTTTAGGGAGTCTTCTATGCAGAGTATCATGTCATCTGCAAACAATGATAATTTAACTTCTTCTTTTCCTATCTTTACCCCTTTTATTTCTCTCTCTTGTCTAGTTGCTCTAGCTAGTACTTCCAGTACTATATTAAATAGCAGTGGTGATAAAGGACATCCTTGTCTCGTGCCTGATTTTAAAGTAAAGGCTTTCAATTTTTGGCCATTTAGTATAATGCTGGCTGTTGGTTTGTCATAAATGGCCTTAATTATATTGAGGTAGATACCATCTATTCCAATTTGTAAAGTTCTTATCATGAGTGAATGTTAGACCTTATCAAAGGCTTTTTCTGCATCTATAGAAATGATCATGTGATTCTTACTTTTGGCTTTATTGATATGGTGGATTACATTTATTGATTTACGTATGTTGAACCATCCATGCATTCCTGGGATGAATCCCACTTGGTCTTGGTGTATAATCTTCTTGATGATTTGCTGCATCCTATTTGCCAATATTTTATTGAGGATTTTTGCATCTGTGTTCATTAGGGAGATTGGTTTATAGTTCTCTTTTTCAGTTGGATCCTTCTCAGGTTTTGGTACTAGAGTAATATTTGTTTCCAGGAACACCTTAGGAAGGATTGCTTCCCTTTCAATTTCATTGAAGAGTTTGAGGAGTGTCGGCATTAGGTCTTCTTTTTATTTCTTATAGAATTCTGTAGTGAATTCGTCTGTGCTTGGGCTCTTCTTTGTATGAAAGGACTTAATTACATTTTCAATTTCATTAGTAGAAATCGGGCTATTCAGCAGTTTTATATACCTAGCTTTGGTATTTCATATGCTTCTAGGAATCTGTCTATTTCTTCTGTGTTATCAAATCTTTGAAAGTAGAGGTTTTTGTAGTAGCTGTTGATGATCTTCTGTATTTCTATAGGGTCTGTAGTGATTTCACCTTTTTCATTCCTTATTGCATGAATTTTAGCTTTTTCTTCCCTTTTTAAAATAAGGTTGGCTAGGGCTTATTGATTTTATTTATTCTTTCAAAGAACCAACTCTTTGATTTGTTGATTTTTTTTGGATTATTTTCTTAGACTCTATTGCATTGATTTCTGCTCTGATTTTTATAATTTCCTCTCTTCTTTTGGCTTTGGGCTTGACTTGCTCTTCTTTTTCTAGATGTTTGAGGTGTAACATCAGGTTATTTATTTGTATTCATTCTGTTTTCCTGATGTGGGAACTCAGTGCAATATATTTTCTTCTGAGGACAGCTTTCATTGTATCCCACAGATACCAGTAAGTTATATTTGTGTTTTCATTTGTTTGTAGGTATTGTTTAATTTCTTCTTTAATTTCCTCCATGACCCACTGATTACTCAAGAGTGTGTTATTCAGTTTCCATGTGTTTTGGGGATTTTTGCAGTATCTTTTATCATTAATTTCTTTTTTCATAGTGCTATGATCCAATGACATGCAAGGGATAATTTCAGCTCTTTTGTATTTATTTAAATATGTTTTGTGAGTTAATATATGGTCTATCTTAGAGAATGACTCATGTACTGCTGAGAAGAATGTGTATTCTGTTGTTGTTGGGTGGGATACTCTGTATATGTCTATCAAGTCCGTTTATTCACAAGTGTGATTCAGTTCTTTTGTTTCTTTGTTGATTTTCTGTCTGGTTGATCTGTTCGCTGGTGTCAATGGTGTGTTAAGATCTCCTGTTATAATTGTATTACTGCTAGTTTGGCTTTTCATTTCTGATATTACTTGTTTGATATAACTGGGTGCTCTGGAGTTTGGTGCATATATATTTAAGATAGTTATCTCTTCCTCTTTAAGTTTTCCCCTAACCAGTATGTAGTGACCTTTTTATCTCTTCTGATCACTATTGGTTTGAAGTTCACATTGTCTGAAAACAGAATAGCTACCCCCACTTTTTTCTCTGTTACATGAAGTATTGTTTTCCATCCTTTGACTTTCAGTCTGTGAGTATCCTTCTGGGTTAAATGAGTTTCCTGTAAACAGCGTATGGTTGGATTTTGTTTCTTCATCCATTCTGACAGTCTGTTTCTTTTAATTGGTGCATTGAGACCATTTACATTAGTGGTTAGAACTGTTATGTATTGGTTTGTTGTTGACATGTTATATTTCTGCTGTTGCATGTTTATCTTTCTGTTCTGTTTAACTGTTTGCTTTGTTTAGTGGTTTTTTTCCTAAGTGTATCTAAACTGTCTTTCCATATTCTTTGCAGGGTTGGCTTGGTGATCATGAAGTTCTTCAACTGTTCTTTTTCATGGAAGTGTCTTATTTTTCCATCAATTTTGAAGGACAGTTTTGCAGGGTACATCAGTCTAGGTTGGAAATCATTTTCCTTTAGGATCTAAAATACTTCACACCATGCTCTTCTTGATGTTATTTTTTGTGCTGAGAAGTCTGCTGTGATTCTGATAGGTTTTCCTTTATAGGTGATCTGTCTTTTCTCTCTGACAGCTTTTAATATTATATTCTTTTGTTTGATTTCTGGGATGGTGATTATTACATGTCTGGGTATAGTTTTATTTTTGGTTATGGCTATTTGGTGTTCTATATGCTTCATTGATCCTGATATCAGTTTCCAATCTCATGTTTGGGAAATTTTCAGCTATTACTTCTCTAAATATCTTCTTGATATCCTTTATGTTGTCCCCTTCTTTTTCATTTATCCCTATCAATCTTATGTTGTTTTTCTTTGTGTCATCTTGCAGGTGTTGAATTGTTATTTCCTGATTTCTTGTTACTTTTAAAAGATCTTTCCTTTCCTGTTCACTGGCTGCAATCTTGTCTTTGAGGTCTGAAATTCTATCTTCACATTCATTGCGGCGGTTTTTACAACTTTCAATGGAATCTTTGATTTCCTGTATATCTTTTTGCGTCTGCTTTATATATTCTGCTGTTGTTTCTTATATTGTTCATCCAGGGATTCTATCTTTTTGTTTAGTTCCTCCAATTTTTTAACTGTGTCTTCTTTAGATACGTTCACCTCTTTCATTTCTTTTATCATTTCTTCTTTTACCTGAGAGATTATTTCTAGTTTGAATTCCTTTAAAAATTCCTGGAGTTGCTTCTTTATTTTGGTTACTATTATTTCAGATATTTCAGGTATACAGCATGTATTTTCTTCTATGTACGTGGCTCCTAGGCTTTCTTGGGATGGGCTGGATGTTTGAAATTGCATTTTGGTCTTTTGTTTTGTCATTTTCCTTAATCTCCATGTTTCAAGTGTTGTTCCAAAGCTTCCCCTGCTCATGTTGGAAATTGTCTTCTGTGTCCTGGGCTTCTGGGACTCCTCTGGTAGTGTAGCTCCCTCCTTGGGCGGCAAGGCCCCCCATTAAAAGAAGGTTGCCAGGCTCCTCTCAGGTAGACCTAAAGCCTCCTCAAGCTACACAGCTCCCCTCTCTGGCAGCAAAGCTCCCCTGAGGGAAAGAAGGCCACCTGATGTGGTCCAGGCAATCCCAAATCCCGCTAAGCCGAATCTAGTGTGGCTGCAAGCCCACCAGGCCCCCAAGCCCCTAGAGCAAGGATCTCATACTCTCCTGGGAGTTGGATGCTGTGTAACCATCCAGCTCCTTGGATGGCAAAGCTCCCCAGGCTGATAGAAGGTGTTCCCCTGTAGCCTAGGTAGGCCTCAAACTTCCTCAGCAGGGTTGCTCCCTTCTCCAGGAGGTGGCAGTAGTGCTGGTGCTCTCCAGGTCAAAAGAAGGTCGCAGACAAGGCCAGAGCAGGTTCCCACAGCTTGGTCCAGTTCCAGTCTTCAGGCGGGCAGCTGCCGTGCCCTCTGGGTGAGAGAGGGCAGTCAGCAAGGCTGGAGCAAGGTCCCGCGTCTCAGCCCAGCTCCCTCTTCCTGGGGGACAGCTGCAGTGTGCCCTCTGGGTGAGAGAGGGCAGTCAGCAAGGCTGGAGCAAGGTCCCGCATCTCAGCCCAGCTCCCTCTTCCTGGAGGACAGCTGCAGTGTGCCCTCTGGGTGAGAGAGGGCAGTCAGCAAGGCCAGAACGGGGTCTTGCAGCTGGGCCCAACTCACTCCTCCAGGCAGGCAGCTGAGGTGTCCCTTTTTTTTTTAAACCAGGGATTGAACTCACAACCTCATGCTTGCCAGGCAGATGCTAATGCTACTGAGCTAAATCCCTGGCCCAAGGTACCAATTTCTTAATATTGACTTTATATCTTGCTACTTTGTTGAATTTGCTTATCAGCTCTAAAAGCCTTCTGACGTAATCTTTAGGAGTTTCTGAATCTAGGATCATATCATCCAAAAATAAAAGAATTGATTTCTTTTGTTGTTTGTATTCATTTATTTATTCATTCATTTATTTATTTATTTATTTGTCTAATTGCTCCAACTAAAATTTCAAGCACTATGAGCAGGAGTGATGAGAATGGATATGCTTGTGTTGTTCCTGATTTGAAAGACTTTCAGTTTGTCTCCATTTTGAATATTTTTTCTACATAGCCTTACTATATTGAGCAATTATCCTTCAAAATCACCTTAGTTAAACCACATCTCCACTTATTTATTCAGGTGTAAAATCAGCATTGTATCAAAGTACATCTTAAATAGAAAATTGATTCTAAATTCATAAGCTATGATAAGACTAAAAATTTTAGATATTAAAAATTAAACTTTCAGGAATTATTTCCACGTTGAGATGGACAACATAAAATGGGAAGCTAAAATGAATAGGCATTTGTCAGAAGTACAAATGGCCAATAAATACATGAAAAAAAAATTTTCAACATCTGAGGCCATTAAAGGAAATGCAAATTAAAACAGCTCTGAGATTGCACTTTACTACAAAAAGAATAGGTATCTTTGAGAAACCAGATAACAAATGCTGGTGAGGTCGCAGAGAAACCTTTCTACACTGTTGGACTAAATGAGTACCACTACTCTGGAAATCAGTGTGGAGATTCCTCAAAAAATTAAAACTAGAAATTTCATTCAACCCAACTATTCTTCTTCTAGGAAGAGTCTTCTTGAAAGAGTTAAAGACATTATATTATAGTGATACATGCATACTGACATGCATATTAACAGTATGACTCATAACAGATAAGTATTGGAAGAGGTTTATATGCTTATTAACAGATGAATGAATAAACAAAATGTATTTATATACAACATTCTTCTGTAAAGAAGATAACTTTGAGTCATTTGTAGGAAAATGGACACAACTTGAAACCATAATGTTAAGCGAAAGAAGACACACAAGTTTAAATATCACAGGGTTTCTCTTATATGGGAAACCCAAAGTATAACTAAATTAAAAGCAAAATAAATAATAGAAGACAGACAGATAAATCTTACAAATGAAAAGGAAAACAAGATATGGGAGTTATAAAAGAGGAAAATGGGACTTGAATTAAACTATTATGTACATGTACAAACTACCTACGATGAATGCAAATTTCATGTACTGCAAGCTTTATTAGTAACAGTTTAAAAGTAAATAAAATTATTTATTAGATAGCAGACAGATAAGGCTGGAGATATAGTTCGGTCACACAGCACCTGCCCGGTAAGTGCAAACTAGTGAGTTCAAACCCTGGTACAAAAAAAAAGTTTTAGATAGTAGACATTTACCTAATTTGATAGAAGTTGAAGTAAAATTTTTAAAATCACTTCTATTCTATTCCATTATGGAAGGAGTTTTGTATAAGATCTGAAGGAAACTATAAGTATGAATTCTTTACATCTTTGTCACTGACTCTGTACTGAAATACCTACACTCTAGCTGTTGTCAAGTCATTTTGTCTGCCGCAAGGTCAAGTGGCACCTCCTTTCAAGAACTGTTTTGATTTTGTGATTGCCACATATGCATTGCTGTATGGTTGTGAAGTTAAAATTTCCACTGTTATCCATTGTTTCTATGTTTAAGGATATTTCATTGACTGAGGTGAGAATTTTGGACTCACTAGCAACAGTCAGGATAGAATGAGCACTGTTCCAGCAGGTCCACACTGAGCACTGTAACAAACATCTTTAGTATCTCCATTTTTAGCTGAGGAAACTGAGCCTTACAGTGGTCAGCTTGCTGGAGGCCACACTGCTAAGAAAAGTCACACGCCAGGAATACTGCTCTGAACTTTATTAAATTCCTGAGGATTGCTC
The DNA here is from genome assembly GCF_034190915.1 of Cavia porcellus. NCBI lineage: Eukaryota > Metazoa > Chordata > Mammalia > Rodentia > Caviidae > Cavia > Cavia porcellus. The sequence continues at coordinate 5,895,590 of NW_026947493.1, forward strand.
TTATTTCCTTTATTATTTGTAGCTTGTCTTTATTTATTTACTTACTTACTTATTTTTAGTTTTTGAGACAGGATAATGGCATATAGCTTAGGCTGGCCTTGAACTCAGTGGGTAGCCAAAACTGGTCTTGAATTCCTGACAGTCCTCCTGCCTCAGCTTCCTGAGTGCTGGGATTATGGTATAGCTTATCTTTAAAATCACCCAAATTCATTGTTATCGTTTGTCACTCTACTACTACAACTTTTTACTAGTGTAGTTCTCTTGAGATTTACTTCCAAATAACTAGGTTAGCACTCAGTGAAGAACTAATGTAGCCTGTGAGATATAACACCACACTTGACATAAAGGTACATTACAGTGTATGTATATATCCACCTTTATACTTTATAATGTTTCTGTTAATGAAGTATTAGTTGTAATTTTATGGGTTTCGTTATATTAAACAATGAGTACTTAGTGGAAAAATATCAAAAATAAAGTATTGAATTTTTAATATTTACTGTTTATGAAAAAGCATCAAATTTTCAGTATCTAATGTTTGTGGTGTACAAAGTCTAAAAGTGAACAATAGAAATAAATACCTTTATAAACTGTAATGAATACAGCCATAGGACTCTACCAAAAAAATAATTTTTATTTCAATTATCACACCTAAGACAGTCTTCACACATGACAATGGTGCATTCGCACACACACACACATCACCTACGCTTACAGCACATGTATTGTGCTTCCCCAGCCTTTCAGTAGGACATAGTTGACATCTTGCAAGTTTTGCTGCTTTTCAGGAGGTTCTTATCATATTATACAATATGTAGTTAAAAGACATAAAATATCAATAAAATAAAATATTAGATTATTAATAAATATTGCACATTTAGAATAAACATCAACATTTTCACATGAGCTGTGTACTTGCTCTAAAAACCTAAAAGTTACCATCAGAAGTAAATTCCTATATGAACTAGAGTGAAAATACCAATAGAACTCTACAACAAAAATAATCTTTCCATCAAATGTCCCACCCAAAGCAGTCTTCCCACATGACAACTGTGTGTTCCATGCATACATCTCACTCACACTGACCAAAAATATGGTTATCTTTCCTTTCCTATGTGGCAGGTCATTCTTAGCACCTCTCTACTCTTCCTGTTCTGTCAGGAGCTTCTCACTATATCATACAAGGTGCACTTAGCCAGAAAATAAGATAGCAATAAAAGATAATATAAATGTATAATGAGTGCTTAGAATAGGCATCAAACTTTTTACATCAGCTGTTTACTTGCTTACAAAATGTAAACATAGCACCAATTTTTTTTGTACCAGGGAGAGAACTCATGACCTCACACTAGCCAGGCAGGCACTTGGGCCACTGAGCTAAATCCCTGGCTCTAAATCACCAAAATTAAAAGCACATGTCAATTGTAATGTAAATACAAACAAAAGTCCACAACAAAAATAATCTTTGTTTCAACTGTCACATGAAAGGCAGTCTTCACATATGAAAACTGCATGTTCCGTACACAACTGCTGTGTGGTCTGTTGTCCCATTCTTTCCTGTAGGACACAGTATCTTTCGGGTTTATCTGTTGGTGTAGTAGGTCTTTGTGATGCTGTACTTGCCTGTTTATATGTCAGCTCACCAGTGTGCTCCACAAGATTTTTGCATAGTTCCTTGGGCAGAAATATTTTGTTTTTCCTCTACTGTAAAAGATCTTTTATGCGTTCCAATCCCAATCTTCTAACATACTTCCTCTGTGATATTTATACATGTTATTTTCTTTGTCCAATTGTTTATGCTACACATATTTAGGATTCAGTAAAGCACAACCATCAGTCAATGCTTTGTTTTTCCACTAACATCATAGTTGCTGCATAACTCAACAACAACATCTACTCCATCTATTGTTTTGATGTAGAAAGTTTCCATCTCAGACTTCCACTTTGTCAAAGTTTCTCTATCAACATTTCCATCATGGTGAAATGTTGACATCAGCAGTACCAGTTAGTTTCCCTTTGCCATGTAGAAGGCCAATGTTATATCTTTCTGAAATCCAAAGATTTTACTATGTAATTGCCAGTTTTGAAGTTGCAACATTTCATTTGGAATTTCTGCTTTGTTCCTGTGTACAGTTCCTCCACAGATCAATTTGTGCCTTGTTAGCAAAAGTAACGTCAATTGGACATGGGAAAAGCAATTGTTGACTGTAGCATTCCAATTAGTTTGGGAGATGGGAGCAACAAATCTGTCTACAACATCCTTTAGATTATTATTATATGAATAAGGACCTAATTATTGAGTTTCAGGATAAATTTCTAAATTGAAGCATAGTAAATCTTTGCACTGACAACAGCAGAGATTTTTATGCCATGTTTTGAAGGTGTTTAGGGAATACACTGCTTGAAGTTACACGGACCATGAAATGCTGCAAGTTGTTCATCGATAGTCACGCATTCAGATAGTGTGTAAACTGCTTGTCAGCTACCCAAAAATATCTCAAATCATGAGGGGATAGCACCAAAATTATTAGTTCTTTTTCTTTCTTAGCAGGCAGTTTTGTCAGCAAACCTCAGGCAATACTAAAGGAAACCAAAGCTCAATCCACCATTATTCTGCAAACTTCAAGCCTACACCCATTGCTTTTCTATCTTTTACATTCCAGTGATTTCCAATGAAAATCCCTGGCAAGTATACCAGACTTACGAATACTTGCAGTTTAGCTAGTGAGATGTCTTAATAAATATAATTTTGAGTATGGCTATTGTCGCATACAAAACGTTTTACTTGTATTTCAACATTCGTACATTTCAAAAAATCTTGTAACATTTTGTCAGTTACAGTTTCCACCACTGAACCGCAGTGTTGGAATTCCATTAAATATCTTCACCATATTTTTGGATCTAATATTGGATCATTCCATTTGGTTGCGTGACAATTTTGCACCAGCATCTACTAGTCAAATATGTACTCACATTGCTGTTTTCTTCATCATCTGGATCAGGGAGTGCTGCATTCCTTGTGTCTGTATCAGTCAATTCTTGCTCCATTTCAATTTCATAGTAACTTTGGCTCACATTGCCAACATCAAGTTATCATCATCTTCATCATCATCATTCATGCATGAATAATTGATAATTGATTTTTGACCTACTCAAAAACTTGTAAATCTGATCTTTCATGTGCCATTGTTCTGAATTGGGCTACTTCAACCAGAAAAATCAAAAGAAAAAATTTTTTTTGAAAACAAAGCCTAAATGCACAGAAATTTAGCAGTGAGCATTTTGTGGGTAAAACCCACCTGCTGATGCTCTGGATCTCCTGTAAACACCTTGAGTGTTTGTGTGCCAAGTGGATGAATGTACAGATAAGCTTTTACTTTCCCCATGTGCAGCTGTTGTAAGTCACAACCACATCCCATTTATGGTAAAACACATGTTTATAGAACAGAAGGGTGGTGTGGGTGTATTTTACCCCCATGATGCTCAGGTAAACATATGCAAGACCTGTTAATGCATTATGTGGATTTAAAATAAAATTGACATTTTTGCACACATGCACACACTTTACTATTCATCATATGAAGTGCATAATATGAAGATTGCTTCCTCTATCCTCCAAATACAGCTACTGAGAATCACAGACAGCTACTATTACACTAGAATCCAAATTCAGGGTAGAAAAATATGGGATGGATTGTTGGAACCCAAAGTTATGTTCTGTAGGATTAATCTTAATATTTACACTTTCCCTTCTGTTTAATGTCATTTTCTTCACATCTCAAGTTTTATTTGTAAAAGGAAGCCTTCAAAACCCAACCCTTCACTTACCCAGGAAAAGTGCAGAATGAACAAGGCCTCCATGAGCTACAAAATAAGGACTCTACTCCAAGTGAGTTGTCAATCTCCAGGGCAAGGAGAGAAGCACAATTGCATGAGAAAATAGGCCAATCTTATCACCCCTGCATTTGGTAACTTGGTATGGTCCTGGCGAGGCACTGTGCAGTGATGAGCACATGTCTCGTGGAGCCAGATTCTGTGAGTTTGAATCTCAGCTCTGATACTTTATTCCTCAATCCTCTCATACATGCAATGCTAGAATATCAATTCTGCAGGACTGTTTTCAGGATTAAATGAGTTAATAATATACAGACGTCTATAAAGCAACCAGAACAAAGTAAAAGATAACATTCTTGTTGAAAAGAAAAGTTTTGTATGTGCTCGGAAAACTTCAAAAATGTATTTGAACAGGAACATTAGAGTGTTTAAATGATCTAATATTCATAATTATGAGTGTTTCTCCCTATTCCTTTCATCATCCCTGTTACTGAAAATAATAGATCTCACCAAATTTGAGGTGATCTGCTTATAATTCAACATCTTTTTTTGCTGTTGTTTGGGGTTACTTTTATAGTTTTAATGATTCAACTAATAAAGCAATTCAAAGACCAGGCCTTAGAGTATGAGTTTAAAACTTCTAGATAAATAAAGCTTCAAATATCAAACATCACAACCCATCCCAGGGAAACTTTCTTGTGCTTTTCCCAGGATGAATAAATAGTTGCTAAAAACTCAGAATCCAATTGTGCTGGATTTAAAGCCTTGCTTGACCCTTAAGTCCTGGTTGATCTGTCATGTGTTACTCAATCTGTCTTAAAACATCGATAATGGTCTGACCAAAAACTAAGCAAAACTCTGTTGTAAAGAACCTGGCCAGAGGTGGATTCTGTTAGAGTTATTTTTGTGCTTATCATTACCTTGGCCACAGTTATATCAACTTATCTTCCTTCATGGTTCTAACTCCTTGAAGAATCTCTCCCTCTATAAATTTAAGCGACATGAATTTAAATTATCTGTACTTGGGAATTAAATAAAAACACTGTAAAGGCAGAATGTAAGAATTATCAAATTATCCTTCCAATCCCATTTCTCCAGTACTTGCTTAAAGTTAAATTCTAAAATTCACACAGACTTTGTTTTTCATTAACATACCTTAATCATATGTACTGATGGCGTTCTCTGTGATATTTCAGCACAGCTATTCAATGTGCACTGATCCAATCAGAGTAATTAGCCTTGTTCTATCCTTATTATTTCTTTGTGTCTGGAGCCTTCATCATCTTAACTTCCAGAACTTCATAAAGCACATAATAGGTTATTGTGAACCGTAGTCACTGCACACTTACACCTACCAATTAAAAACCTTTCCTTTCAGAAGCCAGTTTAACTCAAATAAATGAAAGGTGAAAAGAGAGTATTTTTTTTTCTTGGACCAGAGAAGAATTTGGATCCACTTCCTTTCCAGCAGAGTCAGTGTGGCAAAGATGAAGAAGGAAAATAAGAAATAATTTTGAAAGAGTAAGAAGTTAACAATGTAGGGAAAATGTGACTGAATTTCATACGGGTAAGAAGATTATAGGGTTTCTTTCTATAAGGGTCATTTATGTGTTTCATTGTCTGGTTAGAATAATTTCTAAAGATGGACTTAACCTACAGACAAGTGATGGTGACGCAGATATTCCTTGTGATAGCAATGTAAAATGGCTTCTTCTTGTGGCAACATAAATGAATTTGCCTACCAAATACATAAATCTCCATCCGTCTGATTCTCATTTGAAGAAGTCACAACATGTTACTGTTCACCCATTGATTGATGGGTTAAAGTATTTAACTATTTTATTTTATTTTATTTTATATCTGTATGAAAAACATAAGCCACTCTTTTGTAACACATACCAAATTAAGAGAGATGATTATTTAAATTTGCCTGCTCAAGAGAAGAGGTCAAGAAAGACTTCACCAGAAAACTTAAAATGTTACAGAAAATAATAAATTCCCAGCAGACAAGGATAAAAGGGATTATAGGCAAGGGAAATAGACATAAAAACCCATGAATGTGAAATAATAAATATTTATTCATTCAACTTTAAGAATACATTTGAAAAGAAGTTAAAATACATTTAGAATATCAGGAATTCTGATTAGAAGACAAACAATTAAAATAAGACAAATATGATGCAGAAAAATAAGATTAAAAATGACCAAGTTGCTGTGAAATACAGAAAAAAAGGCATCAGATAAATCTAAAGAAAGAAAAGCTAATAAAGCCTTTCTTGTCTTTTTTCATACATCATGAAAAATAAATAGCAAGTATCCAAATAAAAAAGCAATGACAGACATCTGAAGCAGAGAAAAAATGTACAGGGGAGCATGAAATCCTCACTTTCTGGCAAACTAAAATTAATTTTCCCATTAGTGGACGGCAAATGCTAGCCTTTGACATAGTTTTCAAAGAGGGGAATTTTTTTTTCAAATAATTTCTGCCATCCTAAAATTATGTCCGTAATACTCTAAGACATAGCCATATGTGACCCATAACCCAAAAGTGCATTTCCTGGGAAACGGACATCATGCACATAGTAAAACTGTTTTCTTTTCCCACCCTCTGCATCAAGACACAAGTCATCTTAGTGTCTGCCTGGTACCTCCAAATTCCCTTCTCCTTCCCTCACTTCTCTCTCTTCTTCTTACCTCCTCTCTCCATCATCTGTGCTTGTGACCTTCTTGACCTCTTCTCTTCTGCTTTTCTTCCAGTTTTCTAGGTGCTGGCTGAAGACTTCGTGTTAGGTCCTAGTGTATACCTCTAGAGGGATGTTGTGAGGTTTTGAAATTGAAATATCTACAAGGCAAATCTGTTTCTTGCCAGTATAAATTGCCTCCCATGCAGTAGTTCAATTATATTAGTATATTTTTCTCTTTTTAAAAAAATCTACTTCTCTGTCAAGGATGAGATCAGGAAGGAAGAGAAGACAAGATGAAAAGAAATTTTTTGTCCTCCCTTCTGTAAACCTTTTTTTATATGAAATGATAGTCAGTCTGAAGTGCCATTATATATTCTGTATATTCATTCCAAGGTCATGCTTGTGTGTAAGTTAAAATATCTTTTATTTTATGGAACATTGTTTATAGCTATTCATAACATACTTTAATGTTCTGTTAAGCAAAAGTAAAAGTTGCCAATCTCAATTTAGTGTTTTCATTTAAAAAAAAGGAAATTCTTCAGGGAAAACTATAACTACATTAGAGAATGTTCAAGTTCTTCCAGGGAGGTTAGTTAGTCAAATACATCAAAACAAAGACTATGATGCAAATTATTAGGCGTTTGGTCCATTGTTCTTTCTGTCATTACATGTTGAAAACACTCAGTTGCCTACAACTGAAAAGCATTAATGATGCAAGTATTGTCAGTTCTAGAACTGATACAATTTAATATGTGTTTTGATTTGGTAATCATTGGCATCGAAACTTTTAACTGTAAAGTGCTATGGCTGATATCTATATGTCCCCCCAGAGCCTCATGCATTCATATGAGGATCTTTTGGGAAGTGGCTGGATCATGTGATACTGGGATTAAGTGTATGTGTTACTGGATTAGTCCACTGGTTTAGCATAGTTCTGGGTATGGATAAATGGATTTAATAAAGACAGAAGTCCCACCCTTGGGTGTTGGTGGCACCAATCAATAAGCGTGTATCCTGAATGGAATTAAAGGAGAGGAAGGCTCAATGCTTGCTCTTTCTTCTTGTCTCTCTTTCCATGGACTGTTTTCTTCCATGCCCATCTGCCATGCCACCTTTCCGTGGAACCAGCCAACTATGGACTGAAACCTCTACACACTGTGAGTTAAAAAAGAAGCCTTTCCTCCTTTAACTTTGTGTGTCAAGTATTTTGTGTCAGCAGTGAGAAAAGCAATTAGGACGATAGTAATCATAATAAACCCATATAGAACTATATTTTCTGGAGCACAGACACTATGCTCTCAAGAACTAAAAGATAACATATGTAAATCATTAATGTGCACTGATAAATTTTTTACTTCTCTTTTTAAAAAAAACCAAAAATCCACCAATATTATGAGAATAAAAACACATTCACTTTTCATGGGTAAAATATTATGCTTTTGTAATGACTCACAGATCCATACCTGAGCATGTGAAATGATAAAAACAGAAAGAAACCCAGTGCACTTAAGTGAAAGATAAATACAAATCAAGAAGGTATACGTATTATATAATTATAATCTATAATGAAAAATGTAAACACATACCCACTGGTGTTGATATCATAGATTTTACTTTCACTGAAACATCAGCCTTGTAAACACATAAACTTTTTTTTCAAGTTATACATATCAAACAATAGAAGATGGTCAAAGGGAAAAGAACTGGAAATGCAGTTCTATATCTGGATGTCTCCCCCAAGACTAATGTACTCATATATGGGGCTGTTGGGAGGTGACTGGACTGTGGGAGTGTGATACTTGCTGGTGAATTAGTCCACTATTGAGCTTTTAGCTAAATACAGAGTAGGTAGATAAAGCATGGGTGAGAGGTGGGTCCCTGGGCATGTGGCTTGGAAGGTTCCCTTCTTCCTTCTTGATCTCTCTGCTTCCCGCTGCCATGCCATGAGCTGAGCCTTCTCTGCAGTGGCTCTCTGCCCTGATGCCCTGCTTTACAACCACCTGACTATGGACTGAAACTTCTATGAGCTGTGAGTCAAAATGAACCTTCCCTCCTGTAAGTGTTGGGTATTGTGTCTCTATGATGAGAAAGTGACCATGATAAAAATCCTGGAGAAAAAAAAGCTGGGCATGGAGGCTCATGTTTATAATCCCAGCACTCAGGAGAATGAAGCAGGACAATCATTGTGAATTTGAGGCCATCCTGGGCTACAAAGTGAGTTCAAGACCAGCCTGAACTGCAAAATGAGACCCTGTCTCAAAAAGCAAAAAAAAAAAAAAAATCCTGAAGAAAATAAATAGGAAGGGACCCTATTTCAATTATGAAAGATCTACTGTCAACATCATATTAAGTGAAGAAAAGTTGAAAGCATTCCCTCTGACATCAGGAAGAAGACAAGGACGTCCACTACCACCACTCCTGTTCAGTATAGTACTTAAACCTTTAACCAGAGCAATCAGGCAAGAAAAAGAAGTAAAAGAGATACGTATGAAAAAGGAAGAGGTCAAACTATCCTATTTATGGATGACCTAATCTTTTACACAGAAGACCCAAAAAATTATACCAAAAGACTCCTAAAATTAAAAACTAAATGTAGCAAGATAGCAGGATATAAAATCAACACACAAAAACTAATAGCACTCCTGTTCATGAGCAATGAACTCACTGAGAAGAAATTAAGAAAAAATATCATTCCCAATAGCATACAAAAAAATTAAATATGTAGGAATTAATCTAAACAAGGAAGTGGAAGACTTCTATGATGAAAAATCTTAAAAATGTATCAGAACGTGGAAAGATATCTTCTGTTCCTACACAGGCAGAATGAAAATAGTCCAAATGGCCATACTTTCAAAATGTACAGATTTAATGCAATCCCAAACAGAATATCAACAACATTCATCACAAGGGGCAGCACTCAGTGGATACTGTTGCTCTTTGTCCCCCTCTCACTCCCCGCACCAGACCATAATAATAAGTGAAACAAATCAGATGCACAAGCTTTAACTATTACAGTTTCTCTTATATAAGAAACCCAAAGTAAAAATGAAGAGCAAAAGAAAGGAAGATAATAGGAACCAGAAAAATAAATTTTGCAAATGGGAAGGGAACCAAGAGATGGAGGAAGGTTGGAAGAGAGAATAAAAGGAATTAAAATGTGATATGTACACACATCTGCCCTGATGACTGTAATCATCATGTGCAACAAGTAGGTACTCGTTTAAAAAATAAAAAACAAAAAAAAACATTCACTTCTCCAAAAGACAGAGACAGAAATTGCAGTTACCAATTTTCTGAAGCTTATACAGTAAGGAAAAGGTCAGGCTCTAGAAGAAGCTTGTCTAAAATGGATTCTCTTAATTCCCTTGAGCGAATGGCATTTTGTTCATGAAACTGGTTTTGCCTTCCTTGACTGAGTTGATCCTATCAACAGTGCTAATCCAGGCTTAGAGAATGTTGATCTGCTGGTAAACTGCACAAAATTGCCTCTGACCTAAAAACCCAGTTAGTGCACAGAACAGAGACGAATGCAACTGGTCCCAGGTTCTGGGGTCTGCTCACTTGCAGCACTTCCTCACCCACAAGCAACCAGAAGGTTGAGGGCAGGGCAGGCAAAAGCTCTTACAGCACTAGAATAGCGTCAGCCACCCAGGCTGGGCACCCCATTGATGTTCTCTGTAACACTCTTAACCAACACAAAAATGGATCTGTCTGTAAATCAAGGAGTAGAAGGAGGATTGCTCCCTGTTACCATAATTTCTATGTGTATTTGCAGAAATTATTCTTGTATCCCTAGGATTGCTCCCTGTTACCATAATTTCTATGTGTATTTGCAGAAATTATTCTTGTATCCCTTCATATTAAGACTCTGGAAAAATAGATGTCTTTATTTTCAAAGGTTTTAGGGGAAAAGAGGAAGGTCCAAGGAGGAAGCTTGGGAGGGTGGGTAAGATGAGGAAGGAAAAACACTTTTATCAAAGTACCATAAAAGATTTCCGCTTCAAGCTGCAGACAACTACCCTGAATTCCTCTACTGACAGACCAGCAGGCAAAGAAAGGAGTTACTTTGCCTACAGGGATGTTTAGCTCTCATTATTCTGGGATGCCAAGCAGCTACAAAGCAATGGGTCAGGGTCTGTCTCAAACAGCATGCATTTACTACATCACTCCATAGGACACAATAGCCACGAACAAACAGTTGTGTTCTCTAGCCAACCAGCCCAAGGGAGGGAAGGCTCAGAACACTGGAGAATAAGAACCCACTAAATTAAGGCAAAGTTTAAAGTCCAGAGTGCCTCCTTGGCAGCCTCAATGCTAGCCAAGAGGGAGGAAATTGGACATGAGAATGGAAGAAAAGATAATGAGTGTCAGTTACAGGCTTGGAACAAGCTGCAACAGACTTTCACATTAAGTCCTTGCAGAGACAGCACCTTGCTGCCACCTTGAAAGATGCTCCATATTAATGAACTTATTAAAAGGCACACAAGCTATGAATGAAGTGAGGGTGGATTGTATTAGACAGTTCTAACAGTGTCATTTCAAATCCCCTGGCTCCATCTTTCACTCTAGCCATGCAACCTTCAAACGGCTTTGTACTCTACGGCTTCTCCTATGCATCCCGCCCAGAGTGCAGGGACTATTACCTGGCGGGAGGGAGGGGCAGCCCTGACCAACACACGATGAGAATGCTGATTGAACACTTCCTCACCCCTAGGAGCAAAGCTGTGTGGCCCTTTTCATAAAGTCAATTCATGTATGCATCCTTGTTTTACCCTTCTCTTATTCCTACTTCCATTTTTGTCCCTTTTTTAAATCACATCTCATAGATGATATCCCTTTGAATACATTTACTAAAGATTTTATTAAATCCTCGGTAACTCAGTCCTGCCTAATTTCTACTAGCCTCATTTGCAGTATTTTATGATTGTGATGTTACTTATAACACACTAACTACAAGATCTAGTCCAAGCAGACAATAGATACTAGCCGTGGTTATTAATATGTCTAATTTCTGTGACATACCATTTTAAATCATCTTTCCTTTGAACAACTTAGAAAATATTTACATGGATAGTCATCAGGTAGCCAGAAACAGAAGTGACCATCAGATGTTTCCTGTTAGCTCACTCTGTCATGGGCGATTTGGCCATGACTCACAATACTGCAAGCATATCTGTGATGACCAGGCAATCACCTCTCAACAGGTCACACTTATACCCAATAACACCTTGAGAAAAGATGTAAAACAAGAAGGTGGTTAATTGACGCAGCAAAGTTTTGCAGAAGTGGCAGAAGAAGGAATGCCTGTTAAACAAACACACTAATCCTCTTAAACAAAGAGACAAGAGGGTGGGTGACCTCAGTTTCTCTAAGATGAAAAGAGGAAGACCATTAACAAGCATAGAAAGAAAAGCGATAAAAGAATTTAGAGTGAAAGGAGTTAGAAAAGGTGAATATTATTTTAGATACAGATCATCTGTGTGAAAGGTGACCATGGTTGAGGAAGGCTGAGAGCCACGGAAAGCACAGAGACCAGGAGCGAATCCTGGGACTGACCTGCAGGTGCCCAGAAGATGTCAGGTTGCCCAGATGAGCAGAAGATGGCTGGAGTGTGACAGCATGAGTCTGAGTGAGGGAACTCTGAACAACTTAGGTCAAAGTTCTAAAGAGGTTCTTTCCCTCTGAAGTTAAGGTCTGAATTTATAATTTAATGTCAGTGCCTAAAATCTCCATCAGTGTGGTTCGAGGAGCTAAACCATTCCACATGGCACAATAAGGTACTGTGATGTGGAGCAAGTTTCCTCTCTATAGACTGTTTTCTTTAGAAAAATGTGTGCATACCACTGTGGACGTCAGTCTGGAGATTCCTCAAAAAGCTGGGACTGGAAGTCCCATTTGACCAGGCTATTCCACTTCTGGGCATATTCCCACAAGAACTGAAAACATCATACCACAGTGATATATGTGCACCCATGTTTATAGCAGCACAATTTGTAATAGCCAGATCTTGGAAACAATCTAAGTGTCCATCAACTGAGGAATAGATAAAAAAAAGTTATGATATTTTTATACAGTGGAGTACTACTCAGCTATAAAGAATGATCACATTGAAATATTTATAAATAAATGGGCGCAGCTTGAGATCATACGCATAAGCAAAATAAATCAAATTCACATGTATAAGTACTGTATAGCTTCCTTAGTGTAAGTAAGGGTAAGAGTAAATAAGATTTCACGGTAATCATGATTTCCCATTACATTGCTTTGAAGCTTTATAATGTTCTCAATCATTAGTAGGAATGGTTTTATTCTGTTTTATTTGATTTTATTATCTGTGATGGTATGTACAGCTATTCTGAAGAAAACAAGACATTATTGCAGCCATTGCTGATTTAATAACATCTTGCTTTGAAGCCTTACCATGCTTTTGTTCTTCTGTTTCCATTGGTTTTATCATGTTGTGTCTTATTGCATTTTAGTATGTGTGATAGTATATACAAATTTTCTATAGAAAATGAAATAATATAGTAGCCACTGTTCATTTTCTGTTATTTGGTTCTGAATGCCCTGTAATAGTTTCATTCTCTTGAATGGTTTTATACTATTTTATTATGTTTAATACTATTGTGTGTAAAGGTATGCTCAACTATTTCAAAGAGCCACTATGGTAGCTACTGTTAATATCCGGTTGTCTTGTTGTGAAGTGCTATGCTGCTTACATTGTTCTATTCTAATCTGCTTTGTTCTGTCCTCTTTTGTCTTAATCTCTTTAAAATAAAATTTAAAAGAGAAAAATGTGTGCACATATAGAAGTTTTAAAAATGAACACCAGAAAAAAAAACATTAAAAGTGGACTTAGTAAACAGATACTTCTGAAAATAAGAGGACATAGGAATGACCAACAAATACATGAAATAATTATTTTGCTAATCATCAGAGAAATGAAAATGGAAAAGACAGTGAGATATCATCTCACCCCAGAGAGTATAACCAGCATCAAAAACAAGCAGTAAATGCTGACCAGCAGGTAAGGAAGCAGAGAAAAGCGAACTCTTCTTTACGTTGCTGTGCGTGCGAGTTAGTACAACCAGTATAAAAAGTGATGGGGAGGGTTCTCAAAAAACTAAAAAGAGAACTACTTATGTGAACCACTGATCCCACCACTGGCCATATATATCTAAAGGAGATAAAATGTTTACACGAAATGAACCCTTCAGCCACATATTCTATTGCAGCACTGTTCATAATAACCAAAATATGAAATCACCCCAGATTCGCTTCATCAGAAGAACGGTTTTTAAAAAGAGTGACATAGTTACTCAGTGGAATGCTACACAGACACAAAAATGAATAAAATCATGACTTGCAGAGACTTGGATGGAACTGGAGATCAATTTGTTGAGTGAAACAAACCCAACGCAGTAAGACAAATGCCACAAGTTCTTACTCATTTAAGGAAACCCAAAAGTCAACTTTGTAGAAGTATGGAATGGAATAGTGGTCACTAGGGATGTAAAAGGGCAGAGAGGAATGGGGCCAGAAACCAATTCAAAGGGACTGCTAGGGCTGGGAAGGGTGTATGGGCAGAGGAACTGGGGAGATGGTAGAGGTGGGTGTATGTATGTGCAGAAATATCACAGAGAATCTCATTAATCGGTACAACTAATAGTATTAAATAAATAATTGGAGTAAATGTTAGTGTTTTCTGGCTCAAGAGAGAGGCAAAAAGTACAAAAAAGAAAAGAACAGAGTGTATTGAGGACATGGAAAGGAACACACAACCCGTGGCACGGCAGCTGGGTTATCTCCAACTGGTTACAGAGAAGCAGAGGGTTGTATGACCTCTGGTCCAAAGGGGCACATGGGGCAGACATTGATGATATGTGAGTAACGGATTGGAATTTTCCTTGTGCGCAAACAGGAAAGGGAGTTGCAAGTAGGGCTGAAGAAGAATGAGAAAGTGGTAAGTATTACAACTTTGGCCTTCCACTATGTTAGACCACAGCCATAATTGTTCATAATTTATACTAGGGCAAGAACCTTTTAGCAAAAATGAAATTGCTAAAGAGAAAAATGTGTGTGTGCATTTTCACTGAAACCACATTTTCCTTAGTATGACTGCATGTACTTGAGGGCTGTGTCTTTTTTTAATGTATTCATTTTTTTGTTTTTGTTTTTGTTTTCGTGTGGGTTCTCACTAGATATTATGAAAATGTGATAGGCAGCTAACCTAGATAGAAATATTACAGGCAGTCAAACAGGACTAGACACTGGAGGGAGCCAGCACAGAGGACCAGATATCCCATGACTTTGAAAGAGACAGACACCTCCTGCTGTGGGCCAGATCTCAAGACAGAAGCCAAGTAAATGCACCCAAATCCTATGGACTGATATTCTAAATAGTTCTCTAATACCCTGAGGAAGTCAGGAGTCACCATCCCAACCCCCTACAGGAAGAGTCACTGCCCTTTAAGTATGCTCACTTGCTAAGTGACTCACTAGCTTTGCCATTTGTTCCTGATTTAATCAACTTTATGTGAGCAGTTAACCTTATTAGTTAACCACATTTCTGTCCCACCTTATGCCCACTTTGTGAGTTTCCATGTTTTATCCATTTTGGACCTGTCTCACCTCATGGTTTTACTCTATAAAAGTCTGTAGAACAGTCTTTGGCAACCTATTTAGTTCCCATTCTGTCTCTCTTAGACAGAAGCTTTCTTTCTCTCAATAAATATATGCTGCTCTTAACCTCTGCTGTTCCTAAAATTCGTTCTTCAATTTAGAGAATACAGACTCATACCAGACAAGTAGTAGGCTGGGAGTTTTATTCCCTATATCAAAAAGACACCTGAATCTCAAAAAGTCCAGGAAGGGCCAGGAATATAGGTCAGCAGCACAATGCCTGCCTGGCAAGTGTGAGGTTTTAAGTTCCATCTCTGGTACAAAAAAAAAAAAAAAAAAAATCCAGGAAATACCAGCAGGCCTCCTCTTTACAAAACATCAAAGATATCAAGATGAAGGAAAAATTTCAAAAAGTACTTGAATTGAGCTTTTGGCAGCCAATGACAATTTTTTTAATTTTTATTTTGAAGGTAGTAAAATACAACAGACAAGACAGAATAAAGCCAACTGAGACAGTGTAGTGAAATTGGTACAGAATTTCACAGCAGGTTACCGGAATAATGATAATAGGTATCATACTATATCTCATTATCTTCACAATAGTTGTTCTTTCAATCATCTATACCAAAATGAAATGAAATACAGAACATTATAGAACTTATCAAAACAGAGTATTCAATAGAGCAGTATCACTAATCAGAATAAAGCAAAACAGTAACAAAAATATTTGCCTTCAAAGATTGGTAGAAGGAAATCCCCCTTATTTGCTATGGTCAACCTCCCAAGAGATGCTCAGATCTCTGGTTCCCATTTGCTAATGGGGGGCAGAAAAAGTGGGGTAAGGAAAGTGGGATGTTTGACTCTCAGCCCGTGCTCCACTAGGCTCACTATTGCTTAGCAGGGAGGTAGGCTGGTTGCTTGGTTTCTCAGCATCCTAAGATCCAACATGGTGCAGATCTCAGGAGACACTGGTGGTTCTTCCCCTGGAGGGGCCATAGCCTGCCACACCACAGTTGCTTACCAGGGAGGGGAGTTGCTTGCTAGGTTTCCCAGGGTCCTAAGTTCCAACATGGTGCAGATCACCAATGACGATTTTAGCAAATGCTGTTAAATGTGTTGATTAATGTTGTCTCTGAAATATTTATAAATTTTAGTATTTTGAATATTACTTTTGAAAAAAATAAAAAAGGAGACAATGCCATTCTGGTTGGACTGAGATTTATCTGAAATGAAGAGATGAAATTTGCCTTTATAGATCATTTTAGGGAGATCCTAAATTAAGAAAGATTTTATTTCTATTTGACCTAAAATGAAATCGCAAGGGTTGGATTTATCCTTCTTCTTTAAACCATTGATAATCACAGTGTAGAAAACAAGAATTCTCAAAGCAATGGACATCAGGCAGCCAAGGACCCTGAGATCTAGGGAGAAACAGTACAAGCCCTAGAGGTCCCCAGGTTAGTGTCCCCATAGAGTTTCAAGCTGAATCCCCAAGAGGAGAATGCTGGTGGAAGCCACTGGACTCTTGAGTTGAGGTAGGAGGAAGGATGAGCAGGTTAAGGCAGCTGTTATTTTCAAGGGAAAAGAGTTCCAAAGAGCTAAAGACAGCCTGACTCAAATCTATACCTCACTACTGGCCAGAGAATGTGAGTGAGACAAGAAATTGAAGCCAAGGAGATAATCACTCTGCATCTTGGTTACTTTTCTCTTGTTCTTCGGACAAAACACCTGACAGTCAAACTGAAGGAAGGAAAGTTTTATTTAACTCACTGTTTGTGGAGGTTTCATCCATGATCAGCTGGCTCCAAGGCAGGGCAGCATGGCACTGGGCCAATACCTCAAGGCAGCAACCAGAGCAAAAGGGAGCAAAACAAGCCTCTTCTCCAGTGCAATACTATATACAACCCACCTCCCCCACTGTAGGTCGGGTATAGCACTTGTAAAATCTCCTTGCTCTCCTTTGCACAGGATAAGGATATTTACAAAGTAAGAACCCTGGCTCCCTGCTGAGTCTCTCAAACTTCTAAACTTGTTTCAAATTGAAACAATGTATTAACCATAATACTCTGAAAGAGTAGAGAAGAAAGAACACAAATAGACACAAAGAGTGCCTCTGCCCATGAACCTGAACTCACTGTAAAATAAATACAAAACTCTTCAGAACTTTTCCTTGGTGTAGGGGGAGCCTGAGTTATGGACTAAACCATATTCTAATCCCACATAGCAAGATGAAAAGAATGCTGAAATATCAACTCACTGGCATTTAGCTATACGTAAGAACAAATCTCTAGAATATATTTACAAATTCAAAAACACCAAGTAACCAAAAATGTAAATTTTGCAATGCCAGAAATCCAGGCAAAGAAACACAGGGCAATGCAGCTCAAAATGTAGAAGCAAATAAATCCATTGTAACTGACCCAGAACTCATGCAGATGATAAAATACTGCCCAGAAGATTTGAACAGTTATTTTAATGGTGTTTCATGGGGTCAAGTAACTAGAGGAAAGAATGACTTGTGTAAATCCCTGACTTGAAGTTATACTACAAAGCAACAGTAGTAAAATCAACATGGTATTGGAATCAAAACAGAGCCGAAGATCAGTGGAATAGATTAGAAGATACAACCACAACTACAAACACACTCAACCACCTTATCTTTGATAAAGGAGCCAAGCAGGTTCACTGGAAGAATGACAGTCTGTTTAACAAATGGTGTTGGAAAAACTGGCTCTCCATTTGCCGAAAACTAAAGCTAGACCCATGTCTATCACCATGTACTAAATTAAAATCTGAATGGGTCAAAGATCTGAATATTAAAACAGAAACACTAAATCTATTGGAAGACAAATTAGGTAGAAACCTTAGAGACATAGGAGTAGGTAAAGAATTCATGAACAGGACTCAAACCGCACGGGAAATACTTCCCAGAATCAATAACTGGGACCACCTCTTACTAAAAAGTTTCTGCATGTCAAAAGAAATCTCCAGCATAGTGAAAAGAAAACCCACAAACTGGGAAAAGATTTTAGTGAACTCTCTCTCAGACAAGGGCCTCTTGTCTAAAACATATAAAGAATTAAAGAAACTCAGACCTCCAAAATTCAAAGATCCAATCCAAAAATGGGCATCTGAGATGAATACGCAATTCTCAGATGAAGAAATGCAAATGGCAAATAAATACATGAAAAAATGCTCATCATCATTGGTCATTAGAGAAATGCAAATTAAAACCACACTGAGATACCATCTCACTCCTGAAAGAATGGCCAGGATCAAGAAAACCGACAACAAATGCTGGAGAGGCTGTGGGGAAAAAGGAACTCTCCTGCACTGCTGGTGGGAGTGTAGACTGTTACAGCCTTTGTGGAGATCTGTCTGGAGATTTCTCAAAAAGTTGGGACTGGAAATCCCATTTATTCCAGCTATTCCACTTCTAGGTATATTCCCAGAAGAACTGAAAGCATCATACCACAGTGATATATGTGCACCTATGTTTATAGTAGCACAATTTGTAATTGCCAGATCTTGGAAACAACCCAAGTGTCCATCAACTGAGGAATGGATAAAAAAGTTGTGGTATTTCTATACAATGGAGTATTATTCAGCTATAAAGAAGGATCACATTGAGATATTTATCAATAAATGGGCGCAGCTTGAGACCATACTCATAAGTGAAATAAATCAATCTCGCATGTGTGAATACCGAATAGTTTCCCTAATGTAAGTAATTATTCAAATATATAAAAATATGTGGTAATCATGATTCCCCATTAGGTGGCCTTGAAGCCTTATAAAGTTTTCACTCATTAATTAGAAAGGCTTTATTCTGGGCTTCTTGATATGAAAATATTTGAAGCTAGAGTATATGAAGTTTTATCCAAATATTTCAAGGAAAAAGACACTATGGTAACTACTATTAAGTCAGGTTATATGGTGGTGAAGTACTAGGTTGTTGAAACAGTCATGCTGTGACCTCTATTGTTATATTGTTATGTCCTGTTTTATCTCAAAATTCCCCTTATTGTTTTAAAAAAAATTATTTAGTCATTTCTTATGTTTGTCTTAATTAAAGAAAAAATTCAAAAAATTAGGATATATAAATAGTAACTCTTTTTGATTTCCTATTAACTTGTTTTGAAGTCCTGTAGTACTCCCACGATCTTGTTTTGACTGATTAGACTCTGTTCCATTCTATATGATAGTATCAAGTTTGAAGACATAGGCAACTACTTTGAAGGCAATAAGATTCACTAAGATACCCATTCTGGTTTGACTATTGTCTTCTTTGGAAGTCCTGTAATGTTTACAATGCCTAAGTTTTATTGGTCTTGTTCTCTACTGTTTTGTCCAACTTTATAATATCTAATGAGATAGGAAGCAAGAGGCATTATGGTAACCATTGTTGATAAACTTGTACTCTGTTCTACACCATGTGCTATGTCTATCCTTGGTATTGACTGACAGCTTTGTTTTGCCATATTTGACTGTATTCTTCCCCCCCCCCCAAAAAAAAGTAATAAGCACTAAGGAGTAATAAAATCCAAAATGTGTAAATTTTGTTGTAAAAAAGAGAGGGAAAAGAAAAAGAAAAAGAGCTCTAACGGATATAACAGCAAGTGTGTTTAGGGGTGTTAAATAGCTGACTATATCAATGTTTTTGGATCATTGAACACAGCTGTTTGCAGTCTCCCTGTTTGAATGTCCACCTTGTATTCTTTGATACTGTGATTTGAGGAACTATTTTCAAGATGATAATATGTAATCTACTAACAGGTGATTTCTTACTGTTATGTTTTTTTTTGTTTTTTTTTGTTTTGTTTTGTTTTGTAGTTCTGTATTACGTGTACCCTTACACCGCTTTGTTTTGTTTTGTGTTTTTCTCTTTTTCCTCTTAAATAAAAAAAAAATTAAAAAAAAAAAAAGAATGACTTGTGTAGAAAGGCCCTGAAGACACAAAAACTCCAATTGAACTTCTAGAAATGAAAACTATGACGTATGATGTGAAGAACAGACTGGCAGTTTAAGAGCAGATTTTACTTAACCAGCTAAACAATTGGTGAATTGAAGACATAGCTATAAAAACCACACAAATTGAAGAGAAATACACAGTAGAGACAGAAAAATGAAGAGATCATTGGTGGACTGCACAACAATTTCAAGTGGCTTAATGAACATGTAATTGGATTCATTAAAGGAGATGGAAAAGGAAATATATAAATATGTGAAGGTCTAATGTTGGTAAATTTAGGAAAATTATAACTCTACAGATCTTAGAATTTCACTGTCCTCTGAGGACAAGAAACATAAATTAGAGTCCAATGAGATACATATCAAAAAAACCACCTAAAATCAGTGAAAATCAAATTTCTTAGATGCAGCCCAAGACAGAAAGATTAATTGTGTAACAAGAAAACAGACAAACAGACTTCTTGTAGGAACCTCACAAATTACACAATGCTAGTTCTTTACCATAACAAAAGAAAAAAATCACACACCTGTGATTATATACAGAGAAGAAAAAACATCTTTCATACATGAAGCTTAATTTTAAAAATTGTGCATACAATAACAGAAGAAACCCATTACTAAGAGAGGCTTTGCACTACCTAATTTTCACTTATTTTAAAGCTTTGAAGCCAGGTATGGTGGCATCTGCCTACAATTCCAGCTGTTCGGGAGAGTAGGATCACAAGTACACAGTCAACCTGGGCATCTGAATGAGAAGATGTCTCAAAATAAAAGAAAAACAAATATATAAAAAGCACAGGTGACCATCTCAGTGCTCCTTGGATTCATTCCCCCAGCAACTAGAAAAAAATCATAGTAGTAAAAATAGTTTGGGAATTGTGGAGTTTCAAGCAAGCAGGCAAATGCACACTATCCCTGGAGCCCAGCCTATTTGGGAATCGTGCACTGCACCATCTGGGTGCAGAGGAAGGGCTGGGCGGATCTGGGGAGCCTGCATCCACCTCCCCGTGTATCTGGAGGACTGTGGATCTCTCAGCAAGCAGGCGAGCATCAACAGTTCCAGAGGCACCGAGGCCTGCAGTAAGTAACCATGCACTCTGCCCCAAGGCCAGACTGTTTGGGACCCTCCAGGCTTCTGGGTGCAGTGAAGTGGCTAAGTGGGTCTGAGGTGCCTACATTCACCTCCCTATTCCAGCTGCGCTCAGAGAACTGTGGAATTTCGAGCAAGCAGGCAGGTGCACAGTGTCCCTGGAGCCCAGCTTATCTGGAACTACAGAGTTCTAAACAGGCAGAAGACAGCCACTGGTTCCAGAGGCACAGCAGCCTGGGGGAACTGGGTACCAGAGTCCCAAAAGCTGCGAACATAGAAGTGGATTTCCAACAGACCCTGAGGAAGCTTTCAAATAACACTTGAAACTCAGAAATATAGGAAAATGATAAAGCAAAACACCAAATTACAACCTCAAACCTCCAGTCCATCTCAAGAAACCCTAGGAGCAATGTATATAGAAGAAAATATATGCCACACACCTCAAATATCAGACATAATAGCTACTGAAATAAACAAGCAACTCCAGGAAGTTTTAAAGGAATTCAAACTCGAAATAACCTCCCAGGTAAAAGAAGAAATGATAAAAGAAATCAAAGAGATTCTGAATATATCTAAAGAAAAGACAGTTAAAAATTGGAGAAACTACAAAAAAAGATAGAATACCTAGATAAGCAACATAAGAAACAAACAGAATATATAAAGCAGATGCACAGAGATATACAGGAAATAAAAAACTCCACTGAAAGCTGTAAAAACCGCCTAAATGAAAGTGAAGATGGAATTTCAGACCTTGAAGACAGGATTTCAGATAGTGAACAGGAAAGGAAAGATCCTTTAAAAATAACAAGGTATCAGGAAATAACAATTCAACAACTGCAAGATGATGCAAAGAAAAACAACATAAGATTGATAGGGATTAATGAAAAAGAAGGGGACAACATAAAGGATGTCAAGAGGATATTTAGAGAAGTAATAGCTGAAAATTTCCCAAGCATGAGATCAGAAACCGACATCAGGTTCAGTGAAGCCTATAGAACTCCAAATAGTCATAACCAAAATAAAACTACAATCAGACATATAATAATCACCATCCCAGAAATCCAACAAAAGAATAGATTATTAAAAGCTGTCAGAGAGAAAAGACAGGTCACTTACAAAGGAAAACCTATCAGAATCACAGCAGACTTCTCAGCACAAACATGAAAATCAAGAAAAGCATGGAGTGAAGTAATCCAGATCCTAAAGCAAAATGATTTCCAACCTAGACTGATGTACCCTGCAAAACTGTCACTCAAAATTGATGGTGAAATACGATACTTCCATGACAAAGAACAGCTGAAGAACTTCATGAACACCAAGCCAACCCTGAAAAAAATATTGAGAGACAGTTTAGATACACAAAGGAAAAAACCACTAAGCAAAGCAGATAATTAAACGGAACAGAAAAATAATGACACAACAGCAGAGAGATAACGTGTCAACAATAAACCAGCATATAACAGTAATGACCATTAATGTAAATGGTCTCAATGCACCAATCAAAAGAAACAGACTAGCAGAATGGATCAAGAAACAAAATCCAACCATATGCTGTTTACAGGAAACTCATCTAACCCCCAAGGATACTCACAGACTGAAAGTCAAAGGATGGAAAACAATACTTCACGCAACAGGAATTCAAAAAAAAGCAGGAGTAGCCATTGTGTTTGCAGATAACGTGAACTTTAAAACAACAATGATCATAAAGGACAAAGAAGGTCACTATATACTTGTTAGGGGAAAACTCCAAGAGGAAGAGATAACTATCTTAAATATATGTGCACCAAACTCCAGAGCACCCAGTTATATAAAACAACTATTAACAGAAATGAAAACTCAAATTATCAGTAACACAACAGGAGACCTTAACACACCATTGACACCAAGAGACAGATCAAACAGACAGAAAATGAGCAAAGAAATAACAGAACTGAATCAAACCTGCAAACAAATGGACTTGATAGACATATACAGAATGTTCCACCCAACAACATCAGAATACACATTCTTCTCAGCAGTACATGGGTCATTCTCTAAAATAGACCATACATTAGCTCACAGAACATATTTAAACAAATGCAAAAGAGTTGAAATCATCCCTTGCATGTTATCAGATCATAGCGCTTTGAAATTAGAAATTAATGATAAAAGATACTGCAAAAATCCCACAAACACATGGAAAGTGAATAACACACTGTTGAGTAATCAGTGGGTCAGGGAGGAAATTAAAGAAGAAATTAAACAATACCTACAAGAAAATGAGAATACAGATACAACTTAGCAGAATCTGTGAGATACAATGAAAGCCAACCTCAGAGGAAAATTTATTGCACTGAGTTCCCACATCAGGAAAACAGAGTGAATACAAGTAAATAACCTGATGCTACACCTCAAACAGCTAGAAAAAGAAGAGCAAGTTAAGCCCAAAAAAGCCAAAAGAAGGGAGGAAATTATAAAAATCAGAGCAGAAATCAATGCAATATAGATTAAGCAAAGAATCAACAAATCAAAGAGTTGGTTCTTCAAAAGAAAAAATAAAATCGATAAGGCCCTAGCCATCCTTATCAAAAAAAGGGAAGAAAAAGCTCAAATTCTTGCAATAAGAAAAGAAAAAGGTGAAATCACTACAGACTCTACAGAAATACAGAAGATCATCAACACCTATTTCAAAAACCTCTACTCTCAAAGTTTTGATAACACAGAAGAAACAGACAGATTCCTAGAAACATATGAAGTACCAAAGCTAGATCAAGAGGATGTAAAACTGCTAAATAACTCAATCTCTATTAATGAAATTGAAAATGTAACTAAGTCCTTACCTACAAAGAAGAGCCCAGGCCCACATGGACTCACTGCAGAATTCTACAAGAAATACAAAGAAGACCTAATGCCAACACTCCTCAAACTGTTCAATGAAATTGAAAGGGAAGCAATCCTTCCTAAGTCATTCCTGGAAGCAAATATTACTCTAGTACCAAAACCTGAGAAAGACCCAACTAAAAAGGGAGACCGACCTCCCTTTGGGAGGTATAGACCGACCTCCCTAATGAACACAGATGCAAAAATCCTCAATAAAATATTGGCAAATAGGATGCAGCAAATCGTCAAGACGATTATACACCATGACCAAATGGGATTCATCCCAGGAATGCAAGGATGGTTCAACACACGTAAATCAATGAATGTAATCCACCATATCAATAAAGCCAAAAGTAAGAATCACATGATCATTTCTATAGATGCAGAAAAAGCCTTTGAAAAGGTCCAACATTCATTCCTGATAAGAACTTTACAGAAAATTGGTATACATGGTCTTTACCTCAATATAATTAAGGCCATTTATGACAAACCAACATCCAGCATCATATTAAATGGCCAAAAATTGAAAGCCTTTACTTTAAAATCGGGCACAAGACAAGGATGTCCTTTATCACCACTCCTATTTAATATAGTACTGGAAGTACTAGCAAGAGCAATTAGACAAGAGAGAGAAATAAAAGGGGTAAAGATAGGCAAAGAAGAAGTTAAATTGTCCTTGTTTGCAGATGACATGATATTCTACATAGAAGACCCCCTAAACTCCATTGAAAGACTCTTAGATATAATAAATAAATTCAGTAATGTAGCTGGATACAGCATCAATACTCAGAAATCAATACCATTCCTATACACTAACAACAAAATTACAGAGAGGGAAATAAGAGAAACCACACTCTTCACACTAGTAAGCAAAAAAATGAAATATTTAGTAATTATTCTTACAAAAGAAGTGAAAGACCGATACAGGGAAAATTATAATACACTGAAAGAAGAAATTGAAGATGATCTCAGAAAATGGAAAGACATCCCTTGCTCATTGATAGGAAGAACAAACATTGTGAAAATGGCCATTCTCCCAAAACTGTTATACAGATTCTATGCAATCCCAATAAAAATACCATCAACATACCTTATAAATCTAGAGAAATCACTCCTAAAATTCATCTGGAACCAGAAGATACCTAGAATAGCAAAGGCAATTCTAAGCAGCAAGGGCAAGGCAGGAGGCATCACAATCCCTGACTTGAAGTTATACTACAAAGCAACTGTAGTAAAATCAACATGGTATTGGAATCAAAACAGAGCCGATGACCAATGGAATAGATTAGAAGATACAACCACAACTACAAACACATTCAACCACCTTATCTTTGATAAAGGAACCAAGCAGGTTCACTGGAAGAATGACAGTCTGTTTAACAAATGGTGTTGGAAATACTGGCTCTCCATTTGCCGAAAACTAAACCTAGACCCATGCCAATCACCATGTGCTAAATTAAAATCTAAATGGATCAAAGATCTGAATGTTAAAACAGAAACACTAAATCTATTGGAAGACAAGTTGGGTAGAAACCTTGAAGACATAGGAGTAGATAGAGAATTCATGAACAGGACTCAAACTGCACAGGAAATACTTCCCAGAATCAATAACTGGGACCACCTCTTACTAAAAAGTTTCTGCATGTCAAAAGAAAATCTCCAGCATTTCTCCACAAACTGGGAAAAGATCTTAGTGAACTCCTCCTCAAACAAGGGACTTTTGTCTAAAACATGTAAAGAATTAAAAATAACACAGACCGCCAAAAATCAAAGATCCAATCCAAAAATGGGCATCTGAGATGAATACACACTTCTCAGATGAAGAAATATAAATGGCAAGTAAATACATGAAGCAATGTTTGTCATCATTGGTCATTAGGGAAACGCAAATTAAAACCACACTGAGATTCCATCTCACTCCTGAAAGAATGGCCAGGATCAAGAAAACCAACAATGACAAATGCTGGAGAGGCTGTGGGGAAAAAGGAACTCTCGTACACTGTTGGTGGGAGTGTAGACTGGTACAACCTTTGTGGAGGTCAGTCTGGAGATTTCTCAAAAAGCTGGGATTGGAAGTCCCATTTGTTCCAGCTACTCCACTTCTAGGCATATTCCCAGAAGAACTGAAAGCATCATACTACAGTGATATATGTGCACCTATGTTTATAGTAGCACAATTTGTAATCGCCCGATCTTGGAAACAACCCAAGTGTCCATCAACTGAGGAATGGATAAAAAAGTTGTGGTATTTCTATACAATGGAGTATTACTCAGCTATAAAGAAGGATCACATTGAGATATTTATCAATAAATGTGCGCAGCTTGAGACCATACTCATAAGTGAAATAAATCAATCTCGCATGTGTGAATACCGAATAGTTTCCCTAATGTAAGTAATGATTCAAATATATAAAAGTATGTGGTTAATCATGATTCCCCATTATGTGGCCTTGAAGCCTTATAAAGTTTTCACTAATTAATTGGAATGGCTCTATTCTGGGCTGCTTGATATTACTGCCTGTGATGAACAGCTATTTTGAAGAAAATAAGTCATAGCTAGTACTGATTTACTATCATCTTGTTTTGAAGCCCCACCAAACTACGGCTCTTCTATCTCCATTGGTTTTATCATGATATATCTTGCTGGATTTTATTATATGTGATAGTATAAACAAAAATTGTTATAGGCAAAGAGATAATATAGAAACCATTGTTTATTTTCTGTTAGCTGGTTCTAAATACCCTACAATGCTTTCATCCACTTGCATGGTTTTACACTGACTTGATATGTTTGAAGCTATAGTATATGAAGTTATATTCAAATATTTCAAGCAAAAAGACACTATGCTAACTACTATTAAGTCAGGTTATTTGGTGGTGAAGCACTAGGTTGCTGAAACTGTCATGCTTTGACCTGTATTGTTATGTTGTTATTTCGTCTTTTATCTCAATCTCTCCCTTATTCATTAAAAAATTGTTATTTTTTATGATTTTTTACTTAATGGGAAAAATCAAAAAAATTATCAGGATATATTATAGTAACTTTTTTGATTTCCTATTAACTTGATTTGAATTCCTGTAATACTCCCACTATCTTGTTTTGACTGATTAGACTCTGTTGTGTTCTGTATGATAGTATCAAGTTTGAGGGTATAGGCAACTTACTTTGAAGGCAGTAAGATTCACTCTGATGCCCATTCTGGTTTGAGTATTATCTTCTTTGGAAGTACTTTAATGTTTACAAGGTTTAGTTTTATTGGTCTTGTTCTCTACTGTTTTGTTCAACATTATAATACCTAATGAGATAGACAATTCTTTTTAAGGAAGCAAGAGGCATTATGGTAACCATTGTTGATAACCTTGTACTCTGTTTTTACATCATGTGCTATGTCTATCCTTGGTTTTGACTGACAGCTTTGTTTTGCCATATTTGACTTTATTCTCTTCCAAAAAAAAGTAATAAGAACTAAGGAGTAATAAAACCTAAAATGTGTAAATTTTGTTGTAGAAAAGAGAGGGAAAAAAATGTGCTCTAAAGGGTACAACTGCAAGTGTATTTAGAGGTGTTAAATAGATGACCATATTAATGTTTTTGGTTGGATCATTGAACACAACTGTTTGCAGTCTCACTGTTTGAATGTCCACTTTGTATTCTTTGATACTGTGACTTGAGCAACTATCTCTAAGATGATAATGTATAATCTATTAACAGGTGATTTCTCACTGGTTTTTCTTTTTTTTGTTTATTTGTTTTGTAGTTCTATATTACTTGTACCCTTACACTTTGTTTTGTTTTGTTTTTTCTCTTTTTCCTTTTCAATAAAATTTTTTTAAAAAGAAAAGAAAATAGTTTGATATATATGTGAACACTAACAACCAGACCAATAATAGCAAACAGAGTAGCTAGGAGCATATCTACACATACATGGCAAATTGCTTCTAACAGAAAGCAAAGGCAATTTAATTTAGTGGACTCCTACCTTGAGAATATATGTAAGAAGCATAGTATGCAGTTCATCTTTCTTTAGACCGTGAGAATAAATATCAGTTTATACCTACCCTCACAATAAATTGCAAATTATACCTATCCTCTTGTGTATTTCCTTTTCATTGATCTTTTAAAAGTCATATTTAAAAGCTTTAAGTTTGAGTGTGGGGAGAGAACCAGGCCCAACTGGGAAGTGATCCCCCACTGCAAACCAGTGCCATGCTCAGGCTGCTGCCAGAGTGGAGACTGGCCATACTCAAGCCTCTCTCTGTGAGTCAGCACCATTGGTGGACTGTGCAGGGAGAGAGCCTGGCCTCACCAGGAAGCCATCCCTGCCTGGAAACCAACCATTTTCATTGTTTTCTTAGGTTGGGTTTTATTCTCATTTGTTTTGTTTGATTATGTTAAACCTGAGGGCAATTCGCAACTATTTAAAAGTTAGCCAGACATATTATGGTAGCCATTTTGGATTTGCTACTAGCTTATTTTGAAGTCCTTTATTGCAGTCATTGTTTTCTTTAAATTGTTTCTGTTCTATTCCATTTTTACTATGTCCGAAGCGATCTGCAGCTATTTTGAAGACAACAAAAGGCATTATGGTGACTATTGCTGATTTTGTAAGATTTTGAAGTCCTGTATCACTTATACTGTTTATTTTGATTGATTTTATTCCATTTCACGTTCATTGATTTTATCCTCTTTAAAATAAATTGTTTTTAAAAAGTCTTTAAGTGTGACATTGCTGTCCTGTGATAAATGACCAGAAAAGCTCTACCCAATGTTTGGCCTGGTTTGCCATGGGTAGAATACCAGGCACTCCCTCAAATGTACATCACCAACAGCAGGTAACCATGCCAAGGAGCAGCTCACGGAGCACATCGGACAGGACAAGGGAGGAGCAAGTGATGGATTAGGGACTATTTCAAGGATAGAAGTGAGGAAATCTTCTAGAGAACTCCTTAGAGACAGGTGGTTGGGTATCACAACAGAGGACTGATTGTTTGTCATCTGGCCAAGAGAGCCTCTTGCCATAATAATTTAGTGCATGAGAAAGAATTACAGCACTGTTTTGCAATCACAACATGGGAAGCAAAGAAAATCCGAGGAGGAGTAAAAGAAGAATTCCAGCAGCAGCCCAGTTCCTCCATGAGTCTGGTTCTGCTGCAGTTCAAAGATGACGGTGATGGCAGAGGAGGAGCTGGGCAGATCCGGAGTGCCTGCAGAAGCCCCTTCCTTTGTCTGAAGGACTGAATATTTCTGCAAGCAGGGAGGGATCGCAGGTTCCTGAGGCACCTCAGCCTGTGGTGAGTGCCCAGCACAGTCTGCCCAAATCTCAGATTGTTCCAGACCCCCCAGGCTTCTGGGTGCAGTGAAGTGGAGCAGTGGGTTAGAGGCCACTACAGCTGCCTCCCCATCCCTCCCGGCTACACTTGGAGCTCTGCTGAGCTCCTGACGGATGGGCGGGCCTACACTAACCCCCGAGCCCAGCCGCGCATAGCCATCTGCCTGCAGAGGAGGAGCTGGGCGGATCCGGAGTGCCTGCAGAAGCCCCTTCCTTTGTCTGAAGGACTGAATATTTCTGCAAGCAGGGAGGGATCGCAGGTTCCTGAGGCACCTCAGCCTGTGGTGAGTGCCCAGCACAGTCTGCCCAAATCTCAGACTGTTCCGGACCCCCCAGGCTTCTGGGTGCAGTGAAGTGGAGCAGTGGGTTAGAGGCCACTACAGCTGCCTCCCCATCCCTCCCGGCTACACTTGGAGCTCTGCTGAGCTCCTGACAGATGGGCGGGCCTACACTAACCCCCAGCCCAGCCGCGAATAGCCATCTGCATGCAGAGGAGGAGCTGGGCGGATCCGGAGTGCCTGCAGAAGCCCCTTCCTTTGTCTGAAGGACTGAATATTTCAGCAAGCAGGGAGGGATCACAGGTTCCTGAGGCACCTCAGCCTGTGGCTACACTTGGAGCTCTGCTGAGCTCCCAACGGATGGGTGGGCCTACACTAACCCCCGAGCCCAGCCACGCCTAGCCATCTGCTTGCAGAGGAGGAGCTGGGCGGATCCGGAGTGCCTGCAGAAGCCCCTTCCTTTGTCTGAAGGACTGAATATTTCTGCAAGCAGGGAGGGATCGCAGGTTCCTGAGGCACCTCAGCCTGTGGTGAGTGCCCAGCACAGTCTGCCCAAATCTCAGATTGTTCCAGACCCCCCAGGCTTCTGGGTGCAGTGAAGTGGAGCAGTGGGTTAGAGGCCACTACAGCTGCCTCCCCATCCCTCCCGGCTACACTTGGAGCTCTGCTGAGCTCCTGACGGATGGGCGGGCCTACACTAACCCCCGAGCCCAGCCGCGCCTAGCCATCTACCTGCAGCCTGCCATCTGCCTGCAGAGGAGGAGCTGGGCGGATCTGGAGTGCCTGCAGAAGTCCCTTCCTTTGTCTGGAGGACTGTGGATATCTCTGCAAGCAGGGAGGGATCACAGGCTCCTGAGGCACTGCGGCCTATGGTGAGTACCCTAACCCGGCTGCGATTGAAGAGCTGTGGATCTTCCAAGGGGCAGGTGGGCACACAGTGTCCCTGAGGCCCAGCTTGTCTGGAACTGCGGAGTTCTGAGCAGGCAGAGGAGGGCCACTGGTTCTGTAGGCCCAGTGGCTTGGGGTAGCGTGGTGTCAGAGTCTCAGTAGCTCCAAACATAGAAGGGGATTTTCAACAGATCCGGAGGAAGCTTTCAAATAACACTTGAAACACAGAAATATAGAAAATGACAAAACGAAAGACCAAATTACAACCTCAAACCTCCAGCCCATCTCAGGAAACCCTAGGAGCAATGTATATAGAAGAAAATATATCCCATCCACCTCATATATCGGACATAATAGCTACTGAAGTTGACAAGCAACTCCAGGAAGCTTTAAAGAAATTCAAACTCGAAATAATCTCCCAGATAAAAGAAGAAATGATAAAAGAAATGAAAGAGATTCTAAATATATCTAAAGAAAACACAGATAAAAAATTGGAGGAACTAAACAAAAAGATAGAAGCCCTAGACGAGCAATATAAGAAACAAACAGAATACAAAATGCAGATGCACAGAGATATACAGGAAATAAAAAACTCCACTGAAAGTTGTAAAAACCACCTTAATGAAAGTGAAGATAGAATTTCAGACATTGAAGACATGATTGCAGCTAGTGAACAGGAAAGGAAAGATCTTTTAAAAATAACAAGGAATCAGGAAACAACAATTCAACAACTGCAAGACGATGCAAAGAAGAATAACATAAGAATGATAGGGATTAATGAAAGAGAGGGAGACAACATAAAGGATGTCAAGAGGATATTTAGAGAAGTAATAGCTGAAAATTTCCCAAGCATGAGATCAGAAACTGACATCAGGATCAGTGAAGCATATAGAACTCCAAACAGTCATAACCAAAATAAAACTACACCCAGACATATAATAATCACCATCCCAGAAATCCAACATAAGAATAGATTATTAAAAGCTGTCAGAGAGAAAAGACAGATCACTTATAAAGGAAAACCTATCAGAATCACAGCAGACTTCTCAGCACAAACGATAAAGTCAAGAAGAGCATGGAGTGAAATATTCCAGATCCTAAAGCAAAATGATTTCCAACCAAGACTGATATATCCTGCAAAACTATCATTCAAAATAGATGGTACAATACGATACTTCCATGACAAAGAACAGCTGAAGAACTTCATGAACACCAAACCGACCCTGCAAAAAATATTGAAAGACAGTTTAGATACACAAAGGAAAAAACCACTAAGCAAAGCAAATAATTAAACAGAACAGAAAGATAAAGATGCAACAGCAGAGAGATAACATTCCTACAATTAACCAGCATTTAACAGTAATAACCATTAATGTAAATGGTCTCAATGCACCAATCAAAAGAAACAGACTAGCAGAATGGATCAAGAAACAAAATCCAACCATATGCTGTTTACAGGAAACCCATCTAATCCAGAAGGATACTCACAGACTGAAAGTCAAAGGATGGAAAACAATCCTTCATACAGCAGGAATCCAAAAAAAGGCAGGAGTAGCCATTCTGTTTGCAGACAACGTGAACTTTAAACCAACAATGACCATAAAGGACAAAGAAGGTCACTACATACTCGTAAGGGGAAAACTCCAACAGGAAGAGATAACTATCTTAAATATATACGCACCAAACTCCAGAGCACCCAGTTATATAAAACATTTATTAACATAAATGAAAACTCAAATTATCAGTAACACAATTGTAACAGTAGACCTTAATACGCCACTGACACCAAGGGACAGATCAACCAGACAGAAAATGAGCAAAGAAATAACAGAACTGAATCACACCTGTGAACAAATGGGTTTGATAGACATATACAGAATGTTCCACCCAACAACATCAGAATACACATTCTTCTCAGCAGTACATGGATCATTTTCTAAAATAGACCATATATTAGCTCACAGAACATATTTAAACAAGTGCAAAAGAGCTGAAATCATCCCTTGCATGTTATCAGATCATAGCGCTCTGAAATTAGAAATTAATGATAAAAGACACTGTGAAAATCCCACAAACACATGGAAACTGAATAACACACTCTTGAGTAATCAGTGGGTCACAGAAGAAATTAAAGAAGAAATCAAACAATACCTAAAAGAAAATGAAAATACAGATACAACTTACCGGAATCTGTGGGATGCAATGAAAGCCATCCTGAGAGGAAAATTTATTGCACTGAGTTCCCACATCAGGAAAACAGAATGAATACAAATAAATAACTTGATGCTACACCTCAAACAGCTAGAAAAAGAAGAGCAAGTCAAGCCCAAAGCCAAAAGAAGAGAGGAAATTATAAAAATCAGAGCAGAAATCAATGCAATAGAGACTAAGAAAACAATCCAAAGGATCAACAAATCAAAGAGTTGGTTCTTTGAAAGAATAAATAAAATCGATAAGCCCCTAGCCAACCTTATTTTAAAAAGGGAAGAAAAAGCTCAAATTCATGCAATAAGAAATGAAAAAGGAGAAATCACTACAGACCCAATAGAAATACAGAAGATCATCAACACCTATTTCAAAAACCTCTACTCTCAAAAGTTTGATAACACAGAAGAAATAGACAGATTCTTAGAAGCATATGAAGTGCCAAAGCTAGATCAAGAGGATGTAAAACTGTTGAATAACCCAATCTCTGTTACTGAAATTGAAAATGTAATTAAGTCCTTACCCACCAAGAAGAGCCCAGGCCTAGATGGATTCACTGCAGAATTCTACAAGAATTACAAAGAAGACCTAATGCCAACACTTCCTCAAACTATTCAATGAAATTGAAAGGGAAGCAATCCTTCCTAAGTCATTCCTGGAAGCAAATATTACTCTAGTACCAAAACCTGAGAAAGACACAACTAAAAAAGAGAACTATAGACCGATCTCCCTAATGAACACAGATGCAAAAATCCTCAATAAAATATTGGCAAATAGGATGCAGCAAATCGTCAAGAAGATTATACACCATGACCAAGTGGGATTCATCCCAGGAATGCAAGGATGGTTCAACATACGCAAATCAATAAATGTAATCCACCATATCAATAAAGCCAAAAATAAGAATTACATGATCATTTCTATAGATGCAGAAAAAGCCTTCGATAAGGTCCAACATTTATTCATGATAAAAACTCTACAGAAAATTGGAATAGATGGTCTTTACCTCAATATAATAAAGGCCATTTATGACAAACCAACATCCAGCATCATACTAAATGGCCAAAAATTGAAAGCCTTTACTTTAAAATCGGGCACAAGACAAGGATGTCCTTTATCACCACTCCTATTTAATGTAGTACTGGAAGTACTAGCCAGAGCAATTAGGCAAGAAAGAGAAATAAAAGGGGTAAAGATAGGAAAAGAAGAAGTTAAGTTGTCATTGTTTGCAGATGACATGATACTCTACATAGAAGACCCCCTAAGCTCCATTGAAAGACTCTTAGATACAATAAATAAATTCAGTAATGTGGCTGGATACAAAATCAATACTCAGAAATCAATAGCATTCCTATACTCAAACAACAAAATCACAGAGAGGGAAATAAGAGAAACTGGACTATTCACATTAGCAAGCAAAAAAATGAAATATTTAGGAATTACTCTTACGAAAGAAGTGAAAGACTTATACAGTGAAAACTATAATACACTGAAAAAGGAAATTGAAGATGATCTCAGAAAATGGAAAGACATCCCTTGCTCATGGATAGGAAGAACAAACATTGTGAAGATGGCCATTCTCCCAAAACTTATACAGATTCAATGCAATCCCAATAGAAATACCATCAACATACCTTATAGATCTAGAGAAATCACTCCTAAATTTCATCTGGAACCAGAAGAGACCTAGAATCGCAAAGGCAATTCTAAGCAGCAAAGGCAAAGCAGGAGGCATCACAATACCTGACTTGAAATTATACTACAAAGCAACAGTAGTAAAATCAACATGGTATTGGAATCAAAACAGAGGTGAAGATCAATGGAATAGATTAGAAGATACAACCACAACTACAAACACACTCAACCACCTTATCTTTGATAAAGGAGCCAAGCAGGTTCACTGGAAGAACGACAGTCTCTTTAATAAATGGTGCTGGAAAAACTGGCTCTCCATTTGCCGAAAACTAAAGCTAGACCCATGTCTATCACCATGTACTAAATTAAAATCTAAATGGGTCAAAGATCTGAATGTTAAAACAGAAACACTAAATCTATTGGAAGACAAATTGGGTAGAAACCTTGGAGACATAGGAATAGGTAGAGAATTCATGAACAGGACTCAAACCGCACGGGAAATACTTCCCAGAATCAATAACTGGGACCACCTCTTACTAAAAAGTTTCTGCATGTCAAAAGAAATCTCCAGCATAGTGAAAAGAAAACCCACAAACTGGGAAAAGATTTTAGTGAACTCTCTCTCAGACAAGGGACTCTTGTCTAAAACATATAAAGAATTAAAGAAACTCAGACCTCCAAAATTCAAAGATCCAATCCAAAAATGGGCATCTGAGATGAATACGCAATTCTCAGATGAAGAAATGCAAATGGCAAATAAATACATGAAAAAATGCTCATCATCATTGGTCATTAGAGAAATGCAAATTAAAACCACACTGAGATACCATCTCACTCCTGAAAGAATGGCCAGGATCAAGAAAACCAACAACAACAAATGCTGGAGAGGCTGTGGGGAAAAAGGAACTCCCCTGCACTGTTGGTGGGAGTGTAGACTGGTACAGCCTTTGTGGAAGTCTGTCTGGAGGTTTCTCAAAAAGTTGGGATTGGAAATCCCATTTATTCCAGCTATTCCACTTCTAGGCATATTCCCAGAAGAACTGAAAGCATCATACCACAGTGATTTATGTGCACCTATGTTTATAGCAGCACAATTTGTAATCACCAGATCTTGGAAACAACCCAAGTGTCCATCAACTGAGCAGTGGATAAAAAAGTTGTGGTATTTCTATACAATGGAGCATTATTCAGCTATAAAGAAGGATCACATTGAGATATTTATCAATAAATGGGCGCAGCTTGAGACCATACTCATAAGTGAAAAAATCAATCTCGCATGTGTGAATACTGAATAGTTTCCCTAATGTAAGTAATGATTCAAATATATAAAAATATGTGGCAATCATGATTCCCCATTATGTGGCCTTGAAGCCTTATAAAATTTTCACTTATTAATTAGAAAGGCTTTATTCTGGGCTTCTTGATATGGAAATATTTGAAGCTATAGTATATGAAGTTTTATTCAAATATTTCAAGGAAAAAGACAGACACTATGGTAACTACTATTCTTTAAAAAAATTATTTAGTTATTTCTTATGTTTATTTTAATTAAGGGAAAAATTTTAAAAATTAGGATATATAGTAGTAACTCTTTTCGATTTCCTATTAACTTGTTTTGAAGTCCTGTAATACTCCCACAATCTTGTTTTGACTGATTAGACTCTGTTCCATTCTGTGTGATAGTATCAAGTCTGAGGGTATAGGCAACTACTTTGAAGGCAATAAGACTCACTAAGATGCCCATTCTGGTTTGACTATTGTCTCCTTTGGAGGTCCTGTAATGTTTACAATGCCTAAGTTTTATTGGTCTTGTTCTATACTGTTTTGTCCAACTTTATAATATCTAATGAGATAGACAAATCTTTTTAAGGAAACAAGAGACAACGTTGATAACCATTGTTAATAACCTTGTGCTCTGTTCTACATCATGTGCTATGTCTATCCTTGGTTTTGACTGACAGCTTTGTTCTGCCATATTTGACTTTATTCTCTCACCCCCCCCCAAAAAAAAGTAATAAGAACTAAGGAGTAATAAAATCCAAAATGTGTATATTTTGTTGTAAAAAAGAGAGGAAGGGAAAAAAAAAGAGCTCTAACGGATATAACAGCAAGTGTCTTTAGGGGTGTTAAATAGCTGACTATATTAATGTTTTTGGATCATTGAACACAGCTGTTTGCAGTCTCTCTGTTTGAATGTCTCCTTTGTATTCTTTGATACTGTGATTTGAGCAACTATTTCCAAGATGATAATATGTAATCTATTAACAGGTGATTTCTTACTGTTATGTTTTTTTTTTGTAGTTCTGTATTATATGTAACCTTACACTGCTTTGTTTTGTTTTGTGTTTTTCTCTTTTTCCTCTTAAATTAAAAAAAAAAAAAAAGATGACGGTGATGATTCACAGTGCTGTGCGCAGATCGCCTTAGACTTTTGGGGCCAGAACAAATCTCCTGCCATATTTTCACAAAGGCCAAGTGGCAGCAGGCTAATAGGCAGTATCCTCCCTGCCCTCTCCAACAGGGAACATGGGGAATGAGTCGCTTCCATTCAAAGGAGCCACAAAGAATTAGCCCTTCCCAGAGATGCCACTTGCTAGTTAAAGATGTGATTGGTGAAAGGGTATACATTTATAATCGAGCTGGAATAATACAGAGCATATTCACTCTATCATTCACTTTTTAATGGTTATATATTAATTAATTACCATGCCAAGTAGAGTGGGAATTGTTGAAAGAGAAAACAGAAGTAATGAGATGCCCCTTGATAGGTTATACCAGTATCATGAGAACAGCAGCGACACTAAGTATCAAAAAATGAAGGATCGGAATTTTGTATGATGTCTGAGTAATAGAGAGGAAAGGGTGAAACTAACCTATTTTATCACTCCCTGAAGGGACTAAGGTAGACTCTCAGATGACAAGAAACAAACAAAAAAAAAGAAAAAAGAAAACCACAGTTCAGAGACTACTATCTCTCCACCAAGATGCATTGTCTCTTTCTTTAAGCTAAGAGGTCAAAGAGGATACACACAATTTTCCAATTTTTTTGCCATTAACAATGTGACTTAAATTTTTCTCAGTAAATGTGAGCAGCAATGATTCAGGGGTCATCTGGGCCAGGATTCTAGGAAGCAGGGGTGCCCCACACACAGGTGTCTCCCAGTCGGCTTGCTGTCTTCAGCCATCCAGCTAGGCACAAATGGCCTGCTCTAGGTGGTGGTGGAGCCCCAAGAAGAAAAGGGCTTGGGTTTCCGTGTGGTCGCATGGAGGACGGCCACCTCACTGAGGTCAGGGCCTAGCGGGAATGTTACCTGAGGTAGAAATCAACTCCTATGACAGCCCAGCTTCTTAGAGTTTTGTAATGTATGTATTGCAGTATATTAACTATGGCACCTAATAGAAAAGGAATACTGCTAAAATAAACTGAACTCAAATGGATTGGGTTTTTTTTTGGGGGGGGGTCCTGCTTTAAGCAATAAAGAGTAAATGTCAACAACCTCTGAAGGTATTCTTCTGGTCAAGCTAAATGTTTTATGGAATAATTTGAGGGCTGAGACCTCACTGACAGAACTGGAAGCAGCATCTATAGACCTGAAGGAAACACAGCTCTAAATAGATCTTTCAGTTGACAATAAGAAAATTATTCACATCTGAAATTCCTTACCTCTTCGTCTGCAGAATAAAAGCTAATCATTTTCTTCCTATGAAAGAAGAACGTGAGAAACTCTTTCCCCTCCCCAATTCAGTCATACTGATATTAAGATGAAATAACTTTTTCATTTTAAAATAGGAGCTAGAACTGTCATAGCTTCATGCGCTTCCAGGAACATGTGCACTCATCTGTACATGAGAGACACACATGTGATGATTGTCTGCACGGAGCCTGTGAAGAGGGCTTGGGATGAGAAAAGAAGTTGGAGGGACAGCCAGGGCAGCACCCCTGGACTTGAAGCTTCCAGAGGAGTGTCTTGGAAGAAGTTTCACACAAGCTGAGGAAAGGACTAGTACCAGTGAGCTAGAGGAACAGGATGCACCAGGACACAGAAAAAGTGTCAAGACTAGACAACATCAAAAATGAAAATCCCACGAACCCTAAAAATGATGGTGGGAGATGCCAGGCATTTATTCTATCAAATGATATATGGGAAGATTTTCTTGCTAGGAACATTAAAGCTACTTGTTTTTCTTCATTGACTCTTTTTTTTTTCTAATTTAGACACTGTTATCACTACTAGTAAGAGCAAAAGGTCATACCCAAAGTTCAAGCCCTGTGTGGAATGCGACCGGGAAGCTATAAGTAACCTAATGTGTGTGGTCTGAAGGAAGAAGAGGGAGGCGTCAGCGGGCGGAGCTGTCCCCTCTGCTGGAGCATCGGTGAGACTTGCTTTGGTGGACATCGGAGATTCTGTTAGAAGCATGGTGTCTTTAGAGCCCACTTCACAAAGTACAAGTTTCCATTCAGTTTAAGTTATCAAGCTATGTGATCCTTTAAAACTGCATACTTACCCTATCCGTAATCTTGACAGACGGAGCAAGTGAAAAATATGTCCAGTTAAATTTGCATTTAAGATAAACAACGAATAATTTTTAATGTAATTAAATCTGAAAGTGCCACTCAGGAGACATGAAAAATGCCCTGGACAGAAGTCTGGAGAGCTGTCACAAATTAATATGTTTCCCAGTGCTTGGTATGACATGCTTGTACTGGATCATGCTTTTCAGTGAAATTGCACCCCTTGTCTCTATGTTGTATACATGATCTGGGGAGGTGCTCAGGGCAGACACATGGAGGCACTCTACGGAAAGGGAAAGACCTGCCCTATTGATTCCTTGGGGAGAAGGACATGTGTGAAACCACTTAAAGCTGAGTTGTAACACAAAAATCTCTCGACATCTTTAGAGATTTCCTCTTGGAAACTAGTATGCTTGACTAGTGCTCACAGGGATTGTATGTGACATGTGCAAAGGAAGGTGTTTTCTCTTTAGCAGGGCGGCAGTGAAACAAGAATATGGTTCAAAACTTTTGGGAAAAAATAGTTCAAATAACACTAAATGTTGTGTTGCTTTTACCAGGAGTTTCACCCTACTCTATTAAAATCACATATTAATTTACTAGATCTTTACAGTATCCAACTGAGGAAACTTATTAAGAAAACTAATCACAGAGGGCAAACTGCTGACCCAATTCACACACTACTAATGGAACATCAAGGTTTATGACCTCAGTTATCATGCTCCTGAGCAACGTTCTTCAGCATCATTGCACAGTATGTCCCTCTGTAGAGAAGGGCTAGATGTGCTTACTCTATACCATGAAACTTCCAGGTTCCCTGAACACTGGGCTCCCCTTCTCTACTGCAACCTACCACATGTGCAAGCATCAGTCTGAGCTCATTTATGCCTCCACTGTTGAGCTTGAGAGCAACAGAACCAGGCATGAGCTGTGCTGAGGACCCACAGTGATGCCAAGCTGGAGTAATAAGGTCCCTTACTCCAACACAGCACTGTGAAACAGTGGCAGGCTCGCTGTTGACTTGCAAGCAGAAAATAACCCCAGACACCCAGCTGCTCTTAACAAGTATGCTGTTTATTAGTTGATAAAATACTTGATCATTGAGGAAGTCAATGTCATTTTATTTCCTACATACACTTAAAAATACCCAAGATACCATTTGCACCTTTAATCTTACAATCGTGTGAATGTCCTATTAATGCTAATTTTATAACACTGTGAATGTTCTATTAAAAAATTAAAGTAACACCATATGGTTTTGTAGTATATAACATAATATTTTCAGGTATAGATACATTATAGAATGGCTAGATCTAGCTAATTAACAAATATATCACTTGACACTGTTTTCAGTTTTGCTAAGAAAACACATAATATACACTTCTATATATTTTGATTTGTTAAATTCTAAAAATCAGTATTTTAGAAATAAATTAAGAAATTATGGTCCAATAGCTGAGTCTTTAAAAGGAATTTAAATTTTGAGGTCTGTCTAATTATATTTATGAAGGTTTATAAAGAATTTATCAATAAAAAC
Source organism: Cavia porcellus (assembly GCF_034190915.1). Taxonomy (NCBI): domain Eukaryota; kingdom Metazoa; phylum Chordata; class Mammalia; order Rodentia; family Caviidae; genus Cavia; species Cavia porcellus. Next base: position 5,936,036 of record NW_026947493.1, read on the forward strand.
AAATACTCCACAGTTTTGAGTCTTAGTCTCATTTTCTCTCCTGGCTAAGCAGTAACTCACACTACATCAGGGAGGATCTGCAAAAAATCCAGAGTCAGTCTTACTGACTAAAGCCAAAATATCCCCTGGATTCCAATAGGCCTTCGTTAAGGCTACAGCGAAGAATCTGCTCCTTACTTCTTGCAGTTCATAACCATATTACTCCAGCCTCTGCTCTCCTAACATCATTCTCAGATTCTGACCTCTTGTCTCTTTCAGTAAGAAAACTTACTTCCACCACATTCTCCTAAGTATTGTGACTGTTAATTGTGATAGGTCAACTTGAACGGATTACAAAATGCTTGGCAGATGTGAGTGTGTCTTTGGGTGATTAACACGTAGGTCAGCAAACTTTGGGGTGAAAAACCGCCCCAGATGTGGATAACATCAACCACTCAGCATCCACACTGGATGGACTAAAAAAGGGAAAGAAGAAAGTTGCATGCCCATTTTGAAGAGCTCCAACCCTCCTACGCAGGTGCACCTTTGCAGCTGTGGCCTCTGGAGAGGGGTCTCCATTTTTCTGTTGTCTCATCCTTCCAGTGCAGGCTCACATGCATGACTCGCTAAAGCGCTTCTGGCTGAAGACCGTGGACTGGTACCACATCCCTGAACTCTCTGGTTCTGTGACTCACATCTTCTTAGGTTGAGCAGGAACATGCTCTAGTTACTACCACTCTGTCCTCCACGTCTTTGACATCAAGTTAGCTTTTCCATATATAGTTAGAACATACGGTGTTCATTGTCTGTGTCTGACTTATTTCATTTAACATGATGCCTTCCAGTTCCTTCCAAGTAATGAATTTCACTTTTCTTGGTATGTCATTGTATGTATGTATGTACATTTTTTGTCCATTCTTTAGCTAACCAGACACTTGGATCATTTCCATTTCTTGACATCACGAATGTAAGGAAAAATGTTTATTGTTGTGAGTCTGGTTTAGGATTCAAGATCCTGTTTAAGTTTGTGATGTCCATTAAACTTCCTACTGTTTAAAATAAATCCGTTCAAATGAAAAGTATATGTTTTCAGTTTAATGTCTTGCTCAAAGTGAGTAAAAAGTAAGGTGAAGAAAAAGTTGTACCTACCTTTTGAAGAATAGAAGACACAAAGTCCAAATCGGTAAAGATGCGATAAAAATTCAAGTTCACATGAAATAGATACCAAAGAGAAAAGGCACCAACAACAGCGAGAAATGCCAGGTGAAAACAAGAATTATAAATAGTTCAGTTGTCACAGGTTATTGTATATTGAAGTGCAGACTATAGATTAGAAATTAAGGAATACAACTGTTCTGTACAGAAGGCCTCTTTACCTTGAGGCTCATACGCATGACTGGCTCTAACATGCCCCTATGCGTCTATATTTTAGAGAAAGCACTAAGTGAGGAAACAGGAGACTATCTGATGGCTTTAGAGACTACACTTCAGAACCTCAGCTAGCCTTATTTGCAATGCTTAGAGCCAAATGAAGAGAGAAGGATACACCATAGTCAGCTCTGCATGTATCAGTGTAAGAAACTAAGTCTCCATATAATCAAAATGTAGCAATTGTCCTGCATTCAAGGGGAGTCACTCAAGTTATCTCCCATACTTTCTCTCTTAATTCTTATATGCTTTCCTAGGTCTGTAGTAGTTACACTTGATGTTTTAAAACAGATCACCAAGCACATATTATTTTATAAAGGAATAATGTTTTATGACTCAAGCTGGGATCCTAGGAGCATTTCCTAGTACACTAGGAAAGGGAAATCTGCTGTACACACAGTAATACAGTGTCCTTGTTCTCTTTCTTTATTCTGTGAGGTAGTAGCTGGGATGACTTTCTGTCACCAAATCAGGTGATATTTTAAATCCTTTTGCCAATTGTAATTACAGACTTTACCAATGAAGCAAGAGAACTGTATCTCACCTGCTGCACTTAAGGACTTCTCAGAAGCAGGGCTATATTAACATTGATGTATCATATCAAACAGATACGCTATTTCATACATTTCAGAGTCAAATTCCATTTATTATGTTTTCCTGTGATTTGAGAAATAGGATTTTAACCAAAAAAAAGAAAAATACAACATAGTATATACAGTCCAAGCCATCTTCTGGTCTATCTTACATATCTAAAATGAAAAAATATTAATCTATAGACAATAATTATAATACTGGTGATAATTGTAAGGATTTTGGCATGATTAGCTAGAAGATATTTACAATTTCTAAAGAAAATATTTCAAAATAAATTTTATTTTGAGATTGTCTACATTTTAAAAGTACCATAACGAGACTAAAATAAAAAACAACCTTGAATTTTTTGTTTTATTTAATAGACAGCAATTAAGCTTTATGATTATTCCAGGCTTGCTATGACCCTACTTGTCTTAGTCACTTTATGCTCGTCGTTGAGACAAAATACCTGAAGCCCAAAGTTGGGAAAGGAAAGGTTTATTTCTTACAGTTTTTGGAGGTTTCAGTCCACACTCAGTTGTCTCCAAGACAGGCAGGCATGGCTGGGCTGCAGTTCATGGCGGCCGCCAGCAGCAAAACTCGAACCAGCAAAAAGAAAAACACACCTTCTTCCTGCCATTACATCACATCCTGGCTCCACCCCTATGTGGGTGGAGCACTGACACCATCAATCCAAGCACTATACAATGAACCATCACAAATGAACAATGCAGACTTCCGGGAGAACATGGCGGACAGATAACAGCAACTACCGGAGGCTCTCTGAAAACTAGGCTCAGAAGCCAGGTATGGTGCGGACTAAAGAGACATAAGCAGGTGGAGTTATGCTCTGCTGACTCAGGAACGAACTCGCTGAGAGAAACCAACTTGGAATGCAGTCCTGGTGCTAAAACAGGAACAGAAAAGCCTCGCTGCTGAGGCTGGACCCAGCGCCATTGGAAGCAGCGATTTGGGTTTCCCGCCGCACGGTGGCTGGCTGCCTCTACATCGGCTCGGCAAGGAGAGAGACGCGCGGAAACTCTGAGAACGGGAGTCTGCGAACGGAGTCAAAAACAGGACGGACAGGGAGGCATGTTCTGACTTGTGGCGAGGTGAGTGAGAGAAACTGACACTCCACCACAGTTTGACTCCAGCAGACTTTCTGGGCCCGGGCAGTCCTGCGGGAGCAGGGCGCAGTGGCGACTCCAGCCACACATTCCCCTCTCGGGCGGGATTGGTGAAAAGTGCCTGGCCTGCGTGATGCTGCCGGCGGACCCAGTAGGCTGTCCCAAACCAGATCCCAGAGCCTGACGGAGGCCGGGAGGGGCGGGCCCCGCGTAGGCTGCCTGGTGCGCAGCAGTGAGACCGGCGCAATTCGATCAGGCTGTGGCTGACAGGGAGAGAAGCTGGGCCTCTCATACAAGCTTGCATATATAAGGAACAGAGAATATGGGAAGAGGCAGCAACAAGAAAGGCTCCTCGGCCCCCAATTCTGAGAAACAGGCAATAGCAGACACCGCACCATTACACATAAGGCGCCATATAGAGAGCCTCATAGACCAATTCAGGAATGAAGTTATCAATGACCTGAAGCTAGAAGTATGCAAAATAGTTAGAGAAATGCTAAGCACCACCCAAGAAAAAACAGATGGTGGAATGGAAGAACAGAAAAAGAGGGGAGAATTGTTTGATGGAGAAAACAGGGAAAGCATAGAATACATGAAGCAGGTTCAAAGGGACAACCAAGAAACTAAGAAGTCTATCGAAGACTGGCATAACAGCTTGAAAGAAACTAAGGACAGACTATCTGAACTGGAGGGCAGAATTGTAATATGGGAGAATGAAATGAAAAACTTCTTAAAAATAACAAAGAAACAAACAGCAATAATACAAAGACAAGAAGATGATAAGAGGATCCATAACTTAAGGATTAAGAACATAAAAGAAGAAGTAGGGACACAAACAAATGAACTACAAAAGCTACTCACAGAAATAATCCAGGAGAATTTTCCTAATTTAGCAAAAGGTAAAGATACTCAGATGTATGAGGCATACAGGACCCCAGCTACCTACAACCCAAACAGAGCAACACCCAGGCATATAATAATAAAAATTCCAGAAATTCAATACAAGAACAGAATATTAAAAGCTGTCAGAGACAAGAAACAAACCACTTACAAGGGAGCACCCATCAGAATTACAGCAGATTTCTCTGCACAAACCATCAAATCACGAAGAACGTGGGGGGAAATAATTCAAGCTTTGAAAGATAATAATCTCCAGCCAAGATTGAGATATCCTGCACAACTGTCCCTGGAAACTGATGGAAAAACAAGGTGTTTACAGGATAAAGAGGAACTGGGGGAATTTGCAACCACCAATTCAACTCTACAGAGAGTACTGCAGGATATTCTAAAAAAAGAAAAATACAAAGAATCCAGAAATAATGGAGGCCACAATGAATGGAGCAGAGAACAAAGTGAAGAAGACAAACTGACAGCTACTGACAGAATAAGAGCTCAACAGAAATGAGGCAGAGAAGATTGGATGATAGGAACAGCTATTTTGGAGAAAATGACATCTTAATAGGTAATACTGATTTAGTATCATCTTGTTTTGAAGTCTCATCTAGCTTTTGTCCTTCTGTCTCCAATGGTCCAAATAGGTTGTATCTTACTGGATTTTATTATGTACGATAGTATAAGCAAAAACCTTTTAAAGACAAGGAGATTATACAGAAACCATTGTTCATTTTCTGTTAGTCGATTCTAAATACTCTGTAATGCTGTCATTCTCTTAAATGGTTTTACATTGTTTTGATATACTTAATGCTACAGTATACGAAGTTGTACTCAAGGATTTCAAGGAAAGAGATAATATGGTAACTACTTTTAGGTCAGGATTATCTGGTGGTGAAACACTATTCTGCTTAAATGGTTATGTTTTGATCTGTGCTGTTTCGTTGTTATGCCCTCTTTTATCTCAATCTCCACTCCATTATTTACTTTTTTATTTTTATCCTTTTAATTAAAGGGAAAAAATAGCAGGATATATTATAGTAACCCACTTTGATTTTCCATTACCTCGATTTAAAGCCCTGTATTACTCTCACCATCTGGTTTTTAACTGATGTTCCCCTATTCTGTTTTGCTGGATAGTATCAGGTTCAAAAATTTAGGCATCAGCTGTGAAGATAATGAGATTCATTATAACGCCCATTCTCGTTGACTTTTATCTATTTTTGAAGACCTACAATGTCTCCAATGTTTTGGTTTTGTCGGTTTTATTCTTTACTGTTTTGTTCAATTGTATTGTAACTAACGATATAGGCAATTCTATTAGAGATAGCGGGAGGCATTATGGTAACCATTGTTGATCACCTTGTATTATGTTTTCACATTATCTATTATGTCCACCCTTTTGACTTGACCGATTCTGTTCTGTTATGTCACATTTGGTTTTACTCTCTTCCAAAAAAGTAATAAGAACCATGGGAGCAATGAAACCCAAAATGTGTAATAGTCATTGTACAAAAGAGAGGAAAAGAAAGTGCTCTATACTATATAACTGCATGTATATTTAAGTGTATAAGATAGAAAATGATATCACAGAGTTTTATTGGATCATTGAACAGAACTGTTTGCAGTATCATTGATGGAATGTCCACTTTACAAACTTTAATTTACAATTATTTCTAAGATGACAATATGTAATCCATTAACTAGTGATTTCCTACTGTTCATTTTTTTTTCTGCAAATCTGTATAACTTGTACCCTTTCTCTGCTTCTTTTTCTTTTCTCCTTAAATAAAATTAAAAAAATAAAATAAAATAAAATAAAATAAAAAAATGAACAATGCAAACTCATGAGGCCTGGGGGACACAAACATAAACCATGACACTACTTAATTATTCTCCTTTCCCTGACATCCTTTCTACATATATTACTGCTCAGGAAAGGGATTATGTATACGGTAATATAAAAGGTAGTGGCAGCCTCTTACTGAGTACCTGCGCCATGCAGACTGTGCAAAGCACTTCTCATGTGTCACTTCACAGTAACCCTACGAAGCAGGAGATCTTGTATCTATGGCATCAGAGCTAAAACACAGATGAACTGCACTTCCATGTCAGTGAGAGGCAGCTTTAGGGCCCAAATGCAGCTCCTGCTCAAGCACTGCAGTGTCCGTTGACTGCTTTCTACATGCATCAGAAGAAAGGGTTTTTAGTAAATAGTGTTAAATTTACACTGACTTTTTTCTTCCATTTCTGTCTTTCCTCCTTTTCATCCTCACACTTACAAAGTGTTCACTGGCCTAATTTCTACTCCTGTGCTCACATGCCACAAAGATGCAGGACCTTCAGTCAGAGTGCCGGAGAGCTTGGTGGATGCATGCAAGACCAAGTCAGCCTAGTGACTGTCAGAGCAGGTAAATGATAATGCTCTATTTCTTAGTAACTGACTTCATAAAATGCCATCGAAGAAGTATTTGCTTAACTGCAGATTTCATGGAGCCACTCTAGTGGTGGCTAAAGGTCTAAGATTCTGTCAATGACTGAATCCTCTTTCACTGAGATTTGGAAGCCACCATCTCCATCAGAAGCAGAACTGACAACCAGTATGTCTTACAGCCAAAATTAAGAAGGACTTGGTTGCACATTACAATCACCCTTCCACGCCTTTGTAAAATCCTGGTACTCCATTCCTGCCCAGATCCATCACAACAGGATGTCCGGAAATGGAACGTGAGCTTGCATTCTTCAAAGCCCTCCAGGTAAGGACAGTGCATTGCCAATGCTGAGAACTGTTGCTCTAGGGGGTGGGAACAGTCATCTGCTGGCTCAGGTCTCTGTTTTCCTTGTTCCACTGTCATCCTGAATGTGATGATGTATAATATTGTCTGCAGACTGGATGTTGTTCCAGCTGTGAGCAGGAACTAACTGGGCCTGCAGTTTCTTAGTGTCCTGCCTTTCACTGAATCAATGTATTTCACTGTCTAAAACTGAGATGTATAAGAAAAAAATGTATTCTAATTCTACTTATTTACCCAACAGGTTTTTAAACTGATTGTGAATATTAACTTTCACTCATTTAAAGAAATGCAAATGATTTTCTACTTCCAAATGACTTACAGTCACACAGAAACTGTGAGACAAACAGAGAGAATTATGTGGGGTTAGGGACATAGCTCAGAGGCACAGTGCCTGCCTGGCAAGCACAAGGTACTGAGTTCGATTCTCAGTAGCTAAAAAAAAAATCTGAGAATTATGTAATCTTCATTAAAAACATTCACTGACAATGTCCCTGAGTGCACATCAGCACTGCAGGGGAGAGGAAACAGCAGTATCAGGAACTCGAGAGTCCAAATGACTTTGCCTATTTTTGTCTGTGTGAAACTAGACATAAATGAAAATAAAATCTCCGAAATGATTCAAGGTTAGAGATAAAAGTTCCAAAGGTGGACGCACTGTGCTTATGTTACATTTCTCTGTTCCTCTAGGACCCACTGCGCAGTGCTGGTAAGAGCTCCAAGTTGGCTGGGGGTGGGTACTTTGGATTCCTGATAGGAAACCAGAAGCCAGCAGCTACTCCCCTGAGCATCAGGGCCGGCCATCAAAGCCAATGAGGTGATACGGGAATGAAGGACGGTGAGTCCCAGCCATCACCTGGAGGGTGGAGAAAACTTCCTTCTTCTGTCCTAAAGCCATAAAACAGCAACAGTCTGACTGGGGATTGGGACATAGAAAAATAATAATAAAAATTATTTGCAATCTATGTCAATTTAAATCAACGCATGCACCCAAACTCAAACAGGACAAGCTCCTAGTTTTATGAGCCTATTCAAAATGAGTTTTAAAGCAAATTTAAAATCTAAAAGGCAATTTCATTTGAAATTCCTCTAGGCAGAAAACCAATGGGACTCTAAAACAGCAAAATGCTGATAAAAGGACAGATTCAAGGGTAAACATATTTTACAAGTTCCAGTGACAGGACAAAAATTCCATTTAAATAGGGGATTCTAGAAAGCTGACAATTGTACAATGGTTAAAAGTAAGGCACTGAACTAGGAATTAGAAGATCCAGATGAAGTTTTAGCTCTGCCAATAACTAACAGCAGTCCCACAATTTTCCAGGTCTTAGGTTCTTCATCCTTAAAACAAAAGTAAGGAACAATTGGTGTTTTTCACATCCTTAAAATGTTTGCTCCTGTATCTGCTCAAAGTCACACTTCGAATGGTCTGAAAGCATTTGATTGTAAATTACGTTATTTTAAAATCAAATTGTCTCATTCCTTCTGACAATTTTTGCTCCTTTCTTCTAAATGATTCTAACATTTAACAGTATAGAAGCTACTTCCTTTATTCTTTTTTTTTTTTTTTAATTTTTATTTTCTGTACTGTAAATTGAATTTACGACCTCTGGCTTGCCAGCCAGGTACTACAGCGCTGAGCTGTATTCCTGGCCCTACTTTCTTTATTCTTGAGAAACTTGCTTGAATCAAATGTTGATGACAAGACCTCATTCTTTCCAGAAATTGTATCTTCCAGCTTTACTTTTAATGTGATGACAGCTATTCGGCTTTAAAATGAATAAATACTCTCAGGGTGAGGGTATAGCTCAGTGATAGAGCACTCGCCTACCACGTGGATTCAATCCGAAGTACTGGGGGAAAAAAATGCACAAAGACTCCTGATGTACCATACAGTTCATGAATGCTGAAAGGTGAATCTTACTGTGAATCTCCACTGATTTAAAGTACAGAGAAGCTTACCGTGTAATTCTGTTGTAAAATGTTATTGATTTACTGTATAATATATCACAGCTCATGGTGAAGCTTCATTGTGAGACTCTTACTCACTGTGAGATAGCATGAAACCAGCTGAGTCACTTTATGGGAAACTCTCAGACTTAACACGGGACCCAGAGGGTTTGGTTGTGTCTGTCTGTGATAACAAAACCTTAGATTTTATTAATTCGCCGTAAATATCTCCATAGATGCCCTTCTGGAGACTGAGATGTGGCCTTAGCTAATCCTATTCCCTCTACGTCATGGAAATCATTGCTTCGGAGAGCATCAGCCAGTCTCAGACACTTGTGTTAAGAATTTTCCTCTTGGGAGGAAGGATTAACGATTTTACCCTCATCGAAAATCATGAATACTAAAGTTCATACTAGGAATAGTCCAAATCTGGAACAGCCAATAACAATGTCATTATCTTTAGTCTTTCTTTCCCAGATTAGCTGTGTCTTACAAACTCCTGAAAATTGTGAATTGTTTGATTAGCCCACATTTTGTTTGCTATGACTCATCCTTATTTGAACCACAAAACTAAATAAGGTTGTATAAAACAAAATACATTATTATCCTGGGGATCGGCTTTTGTTTTGTTTTCAGGGAAAACATGCCTCATCTGTGGCAGGATTTTCAAATTGGAAAACTACTTGGAAGGAAGCTATAAGAGGTAAAATCATATGTTTCTTGGTCTGAATAAAGCTGTAACTTATATTTTCCTTTTCAATTTAATTGTAGATATTCATTGGGAAAGTATTTTTATTTAAAAGGTTATGATGAATCTGTTACTCTTTAAAATAAACTTGCTTTCCTAGGAATGTAATAAAATGAGCTATTTTCAGAAAAAAATTCAATGTAAACATCATTTTTGCATATGTTAGGTTTTTGTGCTGTGTATATGTAATTCAAATCTGCCTTTCTTTTAACGTTGCATATTTATTTTTTGAATGTTCATGAAAATGGACTATGAGAAAATGAGTAACCCTGCATTTCAGTCTATTCTACTGTTTAAGAAATACAATGTGATTTAGTGTGCTCCAGGATTCCTTTCAATGTTATAGGCACCTGGAGCTCATCTAGATAGTTCCATTGGTGAGTGCAGTCATCTTCCCATTGCATATAGCATGTAACTGTGAAGAGTGATGTAGGAGAGGCTGCTTGAACCTGATATAGCATTCTGTTTTCTGTCAGTGAAAAGCTAAGCCCCTCTGAAGTCTGCTGCAAGTGACAAAGTAAACATCAAAACAGAAAATCGCACATACTTCAAAGACGGGCTCCCTTTTCCTGTCCAGACCAATGAGAGTTCCTGAGAATGGGAATGAGAAAAGCAACCCTGGGGAGCAGCAGACGTGGGGTTAAACACCACCACTGGTCCTCAGTCCTGCCTTGTCTGGACACTCCCTGTCACGGTCTTCTGGAGAACCCTTCTTTAAGTTGCCACAACCCTGCCAGCTGCGAACATCTCAAACTGGGTTGACAAAGTGAAGAGAAATCCATGTTGTCTGTTTTGTCAAAAAATAATTTTGTGATTGCAAATACAGTGTTACCTCAGTTCACGAACTTGTTTTACAATTTAATTTGTGTAACTGTTTGGGGAGCATTTGTGTTTGTGCAAGGAAGACAACCATAGTTACATTTATCATTGAATGCAGAGTTTGAGAATGGAAGCAAAATTTTGTCAAGTGCTTTTGTTTAGCATTTGGAAAAGTTTTGGTTTTTTGTTGGCAAACTCTGCACCAGGTGACAAACACAACCCTAGTCCTCCTTCCCACACAAACAAGAATGTAGTCGTCTTTTCCAGACTAGTACAACAAATTAAGCTCAGGTACCACTGTATTACTGTATGTAAGGCATGCTTAATGGATGCTAGGTACTAATTTGGTGGCCTTTTGTGAATTAACAAATGTAATCCTCAGATTAACTTTTCTAGTTTTATTATGACCCTCATTTTGCAGACGCAGATATTGATCAGTCTTAAAACCTATCCAAAGGTTTGGAGATAATAAATTGTGGAGCTAAGATTCAAACTCAGGCAGGGTGATTCCAGAAACTACATAATTAGATTTCTCCTTGGGATACTGCCTAAACCTTTTCCACAACTGTACTTTGTGAAGTTTAGATGCTTTATTGATAAGTACATTTTCACTCTCTCCCATTTGTGTGTGTGTGTTTGTGTGTGTGTGTGTGTGTGTGTGTGCTGTGACTAATGCATTTCACAATCCTGAATCTTTTACAAGAAGGTGGGCACATACGTTATGTAAAATATGTTTTTATATTCCTAATACATATTCAGACATCTTTGTTTCTGTTCTGTGAAAAGCTGAGTTTATTATGAAAGAAAAATTTAAAAGGATTTTATAACAAGTACCAAACTAAAACCACAAAACCCCTTGATAATGCATGAGTTTACCTGCCTAGTACTATCAAGTACTTCAGAAAGGTTAGATGTATTGCCAAAATTCTGTTCTTAAAAAATCTGAAACCTAAAAGTGGAAGCCATTCAATCAGAGACTATTTTTTATAACCTCTCTCCTTCCTAAAGGGAGTAAGTGATAAAGTGAAGTGAGATCATTCACATGTCAAGACGCTTTTAACTGTCTTAGCTGCAAACTTGATTAATAGTCATCACAGTGGACTTAATAGAGCTGCACATAACACATTTTTTTAAGCTTGTAAAAGCCTTCCCTGGGTATCAGAAGATATCCTAGGTGTGAGAACAGCTGTTTGGCTTCTGTAGCAGTTTAGAATAACAAACGTTAGCCCCAGGGGCACAAGAAAGGAGAGGCATGGAAGTCACATCTTGAAAGCTGCAGAAGCTTTTGACATCTTTCCCCTTAGACTCAGAGTTTATGGAAATCTCCATGAGCTGCTGGACAGCTCTTGATCCTGCAGGACTTGAGCTGAAGCATTCCATGCAGAGGAACTGACCTGCCTAGAGTGCCAGAAAAAGAATGCATTTCTAGGACTGAGAGTTTGCATTTCCAAAAGGCTTGAAAGCAGTGCTTCCACTGCTGCAGGAACTACACTCAGGCCACTTCAACCTTGCAGACACCTTTGCCACCACTGTGACGACCCTGCTTCACTATCTCACTACACTCTTCTTTTGTCTTATGCCAGTGCAACCGAAGAATAGCTCTGGCAGAATACGCAAAAGCGATTACTGAACAATTAGTGAAAACGATACTCCTGGTCCCTGTGCAACAGAGGGCTTCCCTAACTGGGATGTGAGTGTGAGCAGTGTGTCCCTGAGGGTGTGGCACCTTCTCCTGCCCTCCCTGAGAACCCTGACTGTGGCAGGTCAACTTACCATGAAAAACCTTGTTTCTTGCTACTAAATGAATCAAAGAGGATTTGAGGTGGGGCCTAATTCAGATGCTATCTGCAGATTTCAGTCAAAAGATGTCTTGAGTCTCCACTTTGCTTTAGTTTTCTGTTAATCCCATTCCCAGCAAATTTTCCATATGTGTTGAATGTTTAAACTATTCATTCATGCCCTCAGTGCCGTACTGTGGAAGGAACATCCAAAAGAATTTATCAAGATACATCTTGAAGCTTCATAGCAACAGTCTGGTTGTGTGTGTCTTTTGTGTAGTTGTCTTAATCATTTTTCTTGTGTTGGGACAAAATACTCAAAACCCACATTCCACGGAGGTGAGGTTCATTTTGGCTTACATGTCAGTCAACAGTCTGTTGGTTCCAAGGCAGCACAATGCAGCACAGGGGCCTGACAGAGGCAAAGTTGCTCATCTTAAGGCAGACCAGAAGCAGATGGAGAGAAGGGAGGTTCCAGAGGGACAGAAACCCTTCCAGGCTGTGTCCCAATGCCCACCTCATCCAACCAGACCCTCCTCCTCACAACAAATTGGCTGTAAGTCTCACATCCAGTCACCTTTCAAACGCCCTTTCTTGGAGCCTAAGAGTTGGAGGGAGCATCCAGATATGAACCATAACAGTCAGGGTGCTTTATGTTTTTAGAAAATTACTCTAACAATTGCTTCGGTGGGAAAGGAGGAGACCTTAATTTTTTAGACAGGGGAATTGTGTCTCAAAAAAGAAGTTTACTTGCCAAAAATATAAAGATACAGTGGGCTGTGACTTGTAAAATGTGGGGTTAGGTGAAGTCAAAGCTGCAGGTGTACAGTGGATAGCTGCCCTCTGCTGGATTGGTGGCATGGTTGGAACAGGCGGGAGCAAGATCCAGGAACAGTCAGCAGGCAGCCTTTTCTGGGAAATACCGGGCTATGTGACAAGAAGAGACCACGTTCCTCACCAGTCCTTCTAGCCTTAAACGATCGACAGCACTGGGTGAGCAGTGACCAGGTGGAACTATGGAATTCCTCTAAAGGGAAGCTACCAGTAGTGTAATGAGTAGCAGGGGACTAATTGTGTAGAGTTTTTAGATTAAAAGGGTTAGACCCTCGTGTCAGGTGACAGATACCTGTTGAACATCAAGTGAAGCTCCATTCTGAGAAACCAATCAAGAAACTGTCTGCTTGTAGATAAAAATTGGCACCCAAAGATTTCTCTTGCCTACCCACAAGAATGTCCCCTTACCTGCACATCCATGTATTCATAGAGGGAGCAGTCTTTTTCATACAATATGCTTTTCCTTCCCCGGCCACAGTTAGCTGGACAAGGAGTGTGAACATTGCACAAATTAGCTTGCATATTGAATATAAAAGATTCACACTTAGGCTATTATTTCAGGAAACATTTTCTACCATGCAGAAAAAGCTAGCCTATGAGAAAATAGAAAGCATGATGCTAGCAGAGAAAAGATGCTCTGGCTTACCTACAGGACTCCAGTTCCTGATTAGACCCATTTCTAAGACCTGCCCATATCTAAGGTCTTAAGGTCCTCGAGGCTTTTTTTTATCTCTAAAGCAAAGAAAACCTTCCATTGATTCAAGTTCTATTTGATACCTATTATTGTTAGCTAAGACTCTTAATCAATGAAAAATAGTATTCATAATAAATATGATGTTACAAAGGTACTTAATGGAGTGAAGAGAGAATCAAGAATGGAAAGATCCTGAATATTGGATTTCAAATGAAAGAGAAATTTGTAGGAGATTGGAAATGAAAGAGACAAAAGAAAATCTAGAGGCTCTAGCACCTTGCAAGTCAAGAGAAAACCATTTCAGCTAAGAGGCAGCAGTCAGTGGTGTCCAAGTCTGCCAGTTTACTACGTAATCACAAAGTGCAAAAATGTGAGGCACAGACCCCAAGTTCAAAGGGAGGGAGGCCACCGTTAACCTTGGTGAGAGATGTTGGTATATCTTCACGGGAAACAAACCCACAGCATTGGGAGGGAGACAGGAGAGAGAAGCTTCCAGAAGGTTATGAAGCACAACAATGAATTTGATCTTAAAGAGAATGGAGAAGCATACGTGAGGTTACCGGAGGGGTTTTTCTTCTCTTGAGGGTATATGTTTATGTGTGTGTTACACATATTGGAAATACATTGATGTGTTTAACTTCTGGTAAGGGGAAAACATCAGAAGATGGACATACTGGAGACAGAGGACAGACAGCGTCTGAGCAGGCCAGAGAGGCAAGCACCTGAGAACAGATAGGGACGTCTCTTGTTTGCAAGCAGAGAGAAGGAAGAAACAGGATGCCCATTTCCCGGCAGGGAATTAAGGAAGTGGGCCTTCTTATGCAGCCCTATTTGCCTTTACCTTTTCCTAGCCATAATTAATTTATCTTTTCAACTCCTAGAAGCATGGGAGTTGATAATCCCAGCTACCCTGGGGCTAACTCAGTTGGATACAGGAAACTCTGACCCAGGCCATGCTTGGTATCATTGTCATCCTCTCTGTGCTGCTCGTTCTTATCCTCTCCACATCAATGTGGTCCCATATCCAGATGTTTAAAACTCTGTCTTTCCTCTCAGAGAAGCTGAGAGCGCTTTGTGGGAGGTAAGTGTGTGTGCTCTTCAGTTGCACAGGCATCTTGAATAACCGATGTGCACATGGCTCTCAAAAACAGCTATTTAGTAAGGGAATAGAAATACTACTTAATGTCTAAGATTAATAACAATCTACGCTTCACATGCCCTTTCACTTCAGATTCTAAAGTTTCTTAAGTTTTGTTTATTTCACATAGAGTAAGTTGATATATAAATTTTCTAGTGATCAAAGAAAGAAAACTGGCACTCTCTAATCTATTTAATTTGCAGATGTTTCTGATGCTCTTACAATATGATTGATTTACACGAACTACCGAATACATAACAAATTATGGCTATATTCTTCTGTCATTCTTTTTAACAGTTATTCAATTGTAAAAATTTTAAAATATTTGCTAAAAAAATACAACGGTGGTTTAAAAAAAAAAAAAACTTTTTTTAGTTCTTTCCAGATCTATTTATTATTCCAAATCTTGTGCAGAGCCTTCCCGAATTTAAGAACCCTGGATTAATTTCAGGCATCACATAGTGCAGCTAATGTTTCCATGGTTTCATATTTCTAATGTACATTTCAGTATCAGAAATATAATATCCCTCCAATGCACCTGCCTGCTCGTCCCTCTGATAGTGAGCTTGTGTTTAATACATGTTAGCCTAAATATATTCAGATACAAGTCATCTGACTGGAAATGTCTTTATGCTGTTAGTATCTCTAATACATTTTTTCAATTTTCATTCATTGAAGATCTGGTTACTTTCACATTTAATATTAGGCTTCGCAGAGAATGCTCAGGCACTATTATGATTTAATGGTATGTTGCTGCCCTCTAGCTGATATTTAAAAGATTCTCTGAGATGTGCCAATCATTCTACAAGCCTTTGGTACATAACTAATAAACAGCCATTAAGTAAGTTCTAGAAAACCTAAATCTGTAGTCTTATTGGTTAATTTTTCCTTTCTAAATGAAATTAATATAATTGGCTGGAAATCCTAATTTAGGAAGAAAAAAATTCTGTCATCTCATTGCACGGCAGGTGTGCGACTAATTTCTTTGCCTTTTAACCCACCCCTTTCACCTGCATGTAGGTGGTTTGTTTTCAAAACTCAATATGTTTTGTTGTCTATTATTCCTTAAGAAGCAAGGGAAAACTACCAGATCCTTTATGCCCTCACTGAAATCTGTTTGTCAAAGAACATCTCTAAAGATAGAACATAATAATTTAAATTGCACCAGTTCAAATTCTTAGTACTACCATCTATGTCAGCAGGCATTTTTATTTCAAAAACTATAAAATTATTGGAGCATTGAATTACCATTGTTAGACAGTTTTACTTCTCTCAGTTCTGAAGTGCTTTTTGTGGGACTATTTTCCTTTAGGATGAAATTCTGGATAGTTAACAGGCAGGTAACAACTTACTAAACAATTCCACACCTGCTCTGCTGAGACCAGTTTGGGATCATATTGAATAAAGCTCAGTGAAAGTACATTAACTGGAACAACATATTTGCAATAAGTAAATGTTCAATTATTTTCACTATATTTGGCACCCAAAGACTCAAAATTATAACTTTCAGGATATTTTTCATTGTTAGATGTCCCCCAGGACTTTGTAGCTAAAGCCATTTTGGAGTAGAGCAGAAACCATGAAACCCATATTAAGTGCAGAAGCCTGGATTTAAGTCCCAGTTCTTTCAGCCTTTTGTTTCTCTATGTATTCAACTCTAATTCATAATATAGTACACGTAACCTTACTTGTAAAACTGTAAAGAACATCAATAAGGCAATGAGTTAGAAAACACTCACGTGATGTATTCCACATTTAAGGAGCTTAATATACCTTGGCTTAATTTAAATTGACTGTAAGCATAAAGTCTTTCCTTGTTTTCCAATGAAAGAACATTCGTTGCCTTTCTTTCCCCTTCTTTGCACAGTTTTCTTGCTCTTTGCACCCTTGTAAATAATGATATTTAGTCAGGTTTTTTTTGCAAATTTGAGTTACTTTAAGTAGAAGAGAAGGAATATTTGTTTTGTTTTGTTTTGTTTTGTTTTTTATTTAAGAGGAAAAAGAGAAAAACACAAAACAAACCAAAGCGGCGTAAGGGTACACGCAATACAGAACTACAAAACAAAACAAAAAACCATAACAGTAAGAAATTACCTGCTAGTAGATTACACACTATTTTCTTGAAAATAGTTCCTCAAATCACAGTATCAAAGAACACAAGGTGGACATTCAAACAGGGAGACTGCAAATAGCTGTGTTCAATGATCCAAAAACATTGATATAGTCAGCTATTTAACACCCCCAAACACACTTGCTGTTATATCCGTTAGAGCTCCTTTTCTTTTTTTTTTCCCTCTCTTTTTTACAACAAATTTCACACATCTTGGATTTTATTACTCCTTAGTGCTTATTACTTTCTTTGGGGGGGGGGGAAGAATACAGTCAAATATGGCAAAACAAAGCTGTCAGTCAATACCAAGGATAGACATAGCACATGGTGTAGAACAGAGTACAAGTTTATCAACAATGGTTATCAACGTTGTCCCTTGTTTCCTTAAAAAGAATTGTCTATCTTATTGGATATTATAAAGTTGGACAAAACAGTAGAGAACAAGACCAATAGAACTTAGGCATTGTAAACATTACAGGACTTCCAAAGAAGACAATAGTCAAACCAGAATGGGTATCTTAGTGAATCTTATTGTCTTCAAAGTAGTTGCCTATGTCTTCAAACTTGATACTATCATATAGAATGGAACAGAGTCTAATCAGTCAAAACAAGATCGTGGGAGTACTACAGGACTTCAAAACAAGTTAATAGGAAATCGAAAAGAGTTACTATTTATATATCCTAATTTTTTTGAATTTTTTCTTTAATTAAGACAAACATAAGAAATGACTAAATAATTTTTTTTGAAACAATAAGGGGGAGATTGAGATAAAACAGGACATAACAATATAACAATAGAGGTCACAGCATGACTGTTTCAATAACCTAGTACTTCACCACCATATAACCTGGCTTAATAGTAGTTACCATAGTGTCTTTTTCCTTGAAATATTTGGGTAAAACTTCATATACTCTAGCTTCAAATATTTTCATATCAAGAAGCCCAGAATAAAGCCTTTCTAATTAATGAGTGAAAACTTTATAAGGCTTCGAGGCCACCTAATGGGGAATCATGATTACCACATATTTTTATATATTTGAATCATTACTTACATTAGGGAAACTATTCGGTATTCACACATGCGAGATTGATTTATTTCACTTATGAGTATGGTCTCAAGCTGTGCCCATTTATTGATAAATATCTCCATGTGATCCTTCTTTATAGCTGAATAATACTCCATTGTATAGAAATACCACAACTTTTTTATCCATTCCTCAGTTGATGGGCACTTGGGTTGTTTCCAAGATCTGGCGATTACAAATTGTGCTGCTATAAACATAGGTGCACATATATCACTGTGGTATGATGCTTTCAGTTCTTCTGGGAATATGCCTAGAAGTGGAATAGCTGGAATAAATGGGATTTCCAGTCCCAACTTTTTGAGAAATCTCCAGACAGATCTCCACAAAGGCTGTACCAGTCTACACTCCCACCAGCAGTGCAGGAGAGTTCCTTTTTCCCCACAGCCTCTCCAGCATTTGTTGTCGGTTTTCTTGATCCTGGCCATTCTTTCAGGAGTGAGATGGTATCTCAGTGTGGTTTTAATTTGCATTTCTCTAATGACCAATGATGATGAGCATTTTTTCATGTATTTATTTGCCATTTGCATTTCTTCATCTGAGAATTGCATATTCATCTCAGATGCCCATTTTTGGATTGGATCTTTGAATTTCAGAGGTCTGAGTTTCTTTAATTCTTTGTATGTTTTAGACAAGAGGCCCTTGTCTGAGAGAGAGTTCACTAAAATCTTTTCCCAGTTTGTGGGTTTTCTTTTCACTATGCTGGAGATTTCTTTTGACATGCAGAAACTTTTTAATAAGAAGTGGTCCCAGTTATTGATTCTGGGAAGTATTTCCCGTGCGGTTTGAGTCCTGTTCATGAATTCTTTACCTACTCCTATGTCTCCAAGGTTTCTACCTATTTTGTCTTCCAATAGATTTAGTGTTTCTGTTTTAATATTCAGATCTTTGACCCATTTACATTTTAATTTAGTACATGGTGATAGACATGGGTCTAGCTTTAGTTTTCGGCAAATGGAGAGCCAGTTTTTCCAGCACCATTTATTAAAGAGACTGTCGTTCTTCCAGTGAACCTGCTTGGCTCCTTTATCAAAAATAAGGTGGTTGAGTGTGTTCGTAGTTGTGGTTGTATCTTCTAATCTATTCCACTGATCTTCAGCTCTGTTTTGATTCCAATACCATGTTGATTTTACTACTGTTGCTTTGTAGTATAACTTCAAGTCAGGGATTGTGATGCCTCCTGCTTTGTCTTTGCTGCTTAGAATTGCCTTTGAGATTCTAGGTCTCTTCTGGTTCCAGATGAAATTTAGGAGTGATTTCTCTAGATCTATAAGGTATGTTGATGGTATTTCTATTGGGATTGCATTGAATCTGTATAACATTTTTGGGAGAATGGCCATTTTCACAATGTTTGTTCTTCCTATCCATGAGCAAGGGATGTCTTTCCATTTTCTGAGATCATCTTCAATTTCCTTTTTCAGTGTATTATAATTTTCACTGTATAAGTCTTTCACTTCTTTCGTAAGAGTAATTCCTAAATATTTCATTTTTTTGCTTGCTAATGTGACTAGTCCAGTTTCTCTTATTTCCCTCTCTGTAATTTTGTTGTTCATGTATAGGAATGCTATTGATTTCTGAGTATTGATTTTGTATCCAGCCACATTACTGAATTTATTTATTGTATCTAAGAGTATTTCAATGGAGTTTAGGGGGTGAGAAGGAATATTTGAAAGATATTAGGTAATTTGTAGAATCTGAGAGCTCCAGAAATTCAGGTCTAGAAGCTCTGCCTGACGGTTGCTGAGAAACCTTACAGCCAGCGCTGCCAGATGACACCAACGACCCAGCCCCAAGATGCCAGCCCCAGGTGCCAGCACGTAATGCCACCATGCTGTCTCCTTCAGCTTGCCTGGAGAAGGAGCTTGATTTTGCCCTTTCTCTTCCTTCCTTCCTTCCTTCCTTCCTTCCTTCTCTCTGTCTCTCTCTGTGTCTCTCTGTCTCTCTCTCTCTCTCTCTCTCTCTCTCTCTCTCTCTCTCTCTCTCCAGATGCAGTCATTTTCTATAAAGCTTATGTGAGTTTTCATGACTGCCTCTGATTGGCAGTCTTATATCTTGTTTGCAAGAGAAAGATGATGCTTAACTTCTATTTTGGGAGCCCAAAGTGAAGGAATTCCACAAACAAGAAAGCTCTTGAAAGCTTCCCCGTGGCTAACATGTTCCTCTGCCCTCTAACTATGATCCCATCAAGCTACTCAGTTGTGCCTTTTCAAGAGCTTGTAGAAGCTGCCCTTGAACACAACCATGTGATGGCAGAAATATAAGGGCCAATAAAATCCTCAAATCCTTAATTCCCTCAGCTGTGCACATCTCTATTTCTCACTCTCCCTGGGGATATGCTATGTGCTCTATAATGCTTATACCATATGCATGGTTCCATCAAACATGTATTACATTTGAAAACACCTGCAAAGGAATAAAAAAATATGACAAACATGAATAAGATGTGTGCCCTTCATCCTTGGAACTAGCATTCTAATTAGGAAATGCAATGTAAACCACTAATTATAGGAAATAATAAAGACAGCTGCACCATGGAAGTTGCACACATAAGTCCTGTTAGAAGCAAATGCTAACCTTCTATAGGGAGCCCGAGTTGGTGATGCTGTCTAATAAAACCTGTATCATCCACACTTTGGTCAGTCTGCTATGTTATACAGGGGCCTGGATGGTTCTGTGTCGGTGGTAAATTCAGAGGTAACTACATATCTCAATGTTTATCTATATCAAAGCTTTTAGATCTTTTCTTCCCTTCAAAATCATTTTAAACTTTATTGTTATTCAGACACTAAAATAGGAAATTTTAGATTATAAAATACCCTTGAGAATAGCAACTTCTTATGATGATGCTGTTTTAGTTTTTAGTCTTAAAATATAGGTTTTAATTTATATTTCTTATGTGTACTCATTTCATAACCAACTTTAAATTCAGTAGTCACACTTTCCCCTAAGCTTTGATTAGAACAATTATGGTAAATGAAAATAAGAAAGCAATTTCTTTAAAGAGATTCCAAAGCCCATAAAGTCTTCCAAGTAGTTCTTTTAGTATCAGATCTAAAAAAGATACTTTTTGTTCTTCTTAAGATACACGAATCTAAAACATTTTCATTGTCTGTTTTTTATCTTTGTCTTGGTTTCCCCTGAAACTATGGCAGAAGACAACACACACAAATCGCTCAATAAATAATATTTAATAAATGTCTGGCCCTATTCACTTACATTAAGAAGATAGAAGCATTAGCAGAAATTCACCTCATCAGTAGGAAAATTGGAAATAGATAAAAGAAGTAGAAAAACAGATAACTGAGCTTTACCAGTTATCTAATTAGGTTCCAATTATTCCTTATCCCTAAAGTTTCTTGGTCAATATTTAGGCTTGCATTAAAGACTAACAATATCCATCAACACACACAAATAGTAACTGAAATCTGTAAACTGATTTGTAATATATGACTGAATCCCTCTCTGCCAACTCACTACTATACACTCAACACTGACAATAATTTCCACAGTTACATTATTTCTTCACACTGGCATCGTTGTATTTTTAAAAACAGTCTACTAATATGAGTGTTAGTTAGTTTCCTACTTTTGGAAAGGAGGACCCAATGGTTCCAATTGAAAGTTTACCTTGTCTCATGGTTTTCGAGGGATGAGGCCAAGGTTGTCTGGTTCTAAGAGAGAAATATCGTGGCAGAAGGCCTCGGCAGAGGAAAGCTACTTGTTTCATGAAGTTTGGGAACAGAGCTGGAGAGAAAGAGGTTAGGACTTAAGATAGTACCCAATGCTATGCCTGCACAGATCACCTGCACACACCCAGAAGTGCACTTTATTAATCTCCTGGGCTTTTCTTAAACCATCAAGTTGGCATAATTAAGGTTAACTGTCACAGTGTGTAAGGAAAAAGAAAGGCTGCAAACACTGTGATTAGCAGAATCTTTACAGCACATTTTACTCACTGTGGTAAAACCAACCGAAAGCACTGAACACATTTCATGATGTGCGATGAACTATGGAATAGTGCATACAGTTCTTTTAGGATGAGAGAGAATACAGTTGTTGTTTTTTGTTGTTGTTGTTGTTGTTGTTTGTTTTTTGGTTTTGTTTTTTGTTTGTTTTTTTGTTTTTTTTTTTTTTTTGGTACTGGGATTGAACTCACAACCCTGTACTTGACAGGCAGGCACTTATGCCACTGAGCTAAATCCATAGCCCCGAGAATACAGTTTTTTGCATGAGTGGTTTCCTGTGAGCACCTCAGATTTTCCTCCCTAGAAGTAGAAATGAAAGTCTTTCACTGGTTCTTCTATTTTTATTCTTTATCCCCATATCCTGCAAATATTACACACACACACACACACACACACACACACACACACACACACTTTCTCTAACATGTTTGTACACTTACATGCACATATACACAAGCAAGACAGAAGGTATGTTGCTGCAATGAGTCAAGTTGTTGCATCATAAGAGACACAGAAGTTTGTTTTCTCTCTTTCAGGTAGAAAAGAATGTAGACAAATCAAACTCGGCTCTGCAAAGTCCCTCTAGTGGGACTCTCCTGGCAGTCATCGGCAAGGAAGGCGAAGATGGGAGAGGGGAGGGGAGGTGCCTGCCCGTCCTCCTGGGCAGCTCAGCTCTGCAAGCTTGAATCTCAGTGCTCCGGGGCAGCGTTGGCTGCCCTGATCCTGAGACTGCCTTCAACCCAGCGAAGGCTCAGAAGCACCATTTCTGCTTTTCACAGTGGCTCCACTTCTGACACACTGCCATTTTATTACTGGGAGCAGAAAAAGAGTGAAAACTTGCTGACCCCACACCCTTGGCTCCTTCCCCACCTGCCCTGGGCTACCTTTCTCTCCACCCTTTAAACAACTCTAGAATTTTATTCTTTTGTTACCAAACACACTTCTTCTGCTCATAAGGGGAAAGAGCAATTAGTGAAGGACAGCCTGACTTTCATGATTTAACACACTAAATTCTAAGAATTTTAATAGGAAAAACTGAGCCAAACTCTGTGGTTTGGCTTGTGCATTTGCCATCTAGATGGAGACCACAGTCAATTTTAATTGAATGTAAATCTCCTAAGCAGTATATCAGTGTTTTCATGTGCTAACAAATGGGTTTTCTACTTGTTCCCAAAAGATGCTAAACTTTAGTAATAGTTGCAATTTTATCACATTTAAACAAAGGCCTGGAGCATTTAACATTCTCTGGAGGAGCCTCAACTCTGTAGGCAGCAGAATGAGTAATGTCAGGACCGAGTCAGGCAGCTCAGTAGGCCCTGGGCAGTTGGGCAGCCGTTCTCACACTCCGCAGAGGGCCAGCAGTTTAGAGGAATGTCCAGCTTCAAAGAAGGAAGCCAAGAGGAGGTGCCCACCACCCCACACATCCCTGACTGCCTCTCCCCCATCCCTCCATGTGTTGCACTTCTACAAAGGACACTGCCTTAAAAAGACTGATCACTTTCAAAATCTTATCTCATCATTCCCAGCTCTCTGTTTACTGGGGGTTCGATTCTCGAGGCTTTCATAGCTTGGAAGTCCTTGAGCATTTCAAGAGCTAGTGGAGAAGCGTGCAAAGAAAAGTGTGCAGACTTCTGCTGCTTGTGATTATGACATATTTTTATAAGACCCGATGTATTTGGGAAACCATGATGGTGCTTGCAATCCAGGTCCTCACCAGGCCTCCATTGGTAAGATTCCAGGAACGTGTTTGTTTCCCCAGGTCACAAACTGTGTTTATATTTGAAATTTTTGCCTTTGTAGTCATTGTCCTTTCTAAAGCTTAATCGTTTTTTCACATGCAAATATATTTATTGTCCCAAAACTGCATTCCTGGATATGTCTCCCAACCAAGGAAGCAAGAAAACGACAACTGGCTGATAGGTGCTCGTTAAAGCTTCTCCACGACTTTTATTGTTTAGATCCATTACAGAACCTTCTCAGCAACCCCAGTTCACCTGACAAAGATCCCATGAGGACAACAGAAAAGAGAGTAAGCATTTGCAGAGCAGTGGTTAATTAGGAAAGTTCAGTCTTCTCCTGCTGCTAGATTAGCAGCTTAAGTCAAAACAATGTCTCAAAAGGAAGAGTTAAGTGTTTCACTCTAAATAAAATACTCCAAGAATTTATTTCTCTCTGCATCTGTTTCTTCATTTTCCAGCTCATATTTCTTCATGGCAACAAAATACCGAATGAAAGTCTCTCCCAGAGCCTGTCGCAGACACTGGTCCTCCTCCAGGGCCACGAGGGCGTCCTCTAGTTTCAAGGGGATCTCGGCCAGTGGCGGCTGGCACACCCCGGTGCTGTCGGCAGGTCCGAGATCAAGCTCGGCATCCTCGCAGCTCTGCAGCCCGTCCAGGCCGGCGGCCACGGTGGCAGCCAGCACCAGGTAGGGGTTGGCGGTGGCAGAGCCCAGCTTGTTCTCTATCAGGGTGCCCCTCCCACCGTGACTTTTGATGTTGAAAGCGCAGCTGTTGTCATTGTAGCCCCAGGTCGCAGGCACGGTGGGCTTCGGGTCTTTGCTGTCCTTATGGTAGCGCTTACGGCAGCTGACAGCAGGTGCCATCAGGCAGCTGAGAGCTGCAGAGTGTCTCAGAAGCCCTGCCAGCCACTTCCTCCCGGGGACCGTGAGCTGCCCGGACCCAGAGCCGCTACAGAACAAGTTCTCCTTCCCACTGAGGTCCCAGACACTGTGGGACAAAACACCTGAATTGCAGAAGCCAGTCTCAACGAAGAAACTGGCAATGTAATTATATTTCCTGGCCACTTCTTTGACACCTGTTCGGAGAGTAAATGCATTATCAGCTGAAGTAATGCCAAATTCGGGCAGAAAACAGATTTCCATCTGACCGGGCCTCGTAGAAGAGGAAAAGCTCTCTACCGTGGCCCCGGTGTGATACAAGCCGTCCACGAGTTCCTGCATGAAGGGCTGGTCATGATTAAACAGAAATGTGGAAGCAGGAAAAGACACCGTCTTTGAATTGATAACTTCCGGCACGCCAAAAATGCAGAAGTCATAGAGGAAGGCTGAGAGCAGGGAAAAGCCTGCATCCTGCAGCTGGCTCAACTGCCTCTTGGCCATGTACCTGGGGGAAGTCAGCAGGGGCTCCCCAGTCACCGTGAAGGTGTCACAGATCACCCGGGCCGTTCTCTCCACCCAGGGCAGCACTCTGAAGGTCGACAGCTCCGGCATCAGGACGATGTCACTGTTAAAACATGTGGCTCTTATGTGATTCACTTCATCATCCTTAGGATTGGGGATCAATTCAAGGTAGCCTCGGGGCATGAAAACACCCTGGATCACTTTTTCCTAAAGAAGGAAAAGGAGAAATTAACTAATGCAAACAGAAGTGTAGAGAAAAAGCTTTGTTAATGAAGTGTTTCAGAATAAAATCACCAAAAGCACTTTTATCAACTAGGAGTACTTTAAGCCCAGAAGGTTTTATATGCTCCTAGATGTGAAAACAGCTATAAAACATTTATAAATGCACATATAATGATTAAGAAAACCTGTTTATTGCAAAAGACAAAAGTAAAGCCTTGTGAAAATCTTTGAAATCATCATAATCAAAGGTATTTTGTAAGGTACTTTTTATTTTATAGTATAGTTGCTAAGTTAGGAGAGGGAAGATTTATTTCTTACAGGTTGGAAGTTTCAGTCCATACTCAATTGGCTCCAAGGCAAAATGACATGGCTGAAGAGCAGCTATTCACAGTGCAGCAAACAGCAAGCACCAGCAGCAAAAAAGAGAAACACACACTCTCCCACCCCCTCCACTTTACACTGTATGCTGGCCCCACTCCTGGGCAGGCATCGCATTCACACCACCAATCCAAGGGTTAGACAACGAACCAATCGCAATGCTAGATTCAGACCCCTCCATGATTGCATGAGACTTGGTCGGGCCAGCTGACATAAACCATATTAATCTCCTTTTCATCACTTTATGTTGGAACCTTCAATCGTAACTCTTAGCTATTCATAAAATATACAAAAAGTAATGAACCACAACAATGCCCTAACCACTGATTGTGTTTTGGTGGCCGTTATTCAAACTCTCTCTATGCCCCTTCCCATCCTCTGTTAATCAGTATTCTACATTTAGACCAACCTTCTTAAGTATACAAACGTGAGAGAAAATCTGTGGTACTTGTCTTGCTGTGTCTGATTTATATCACACAACATGATGACCTCCAGCCCCACTCATGTTGCTGTGAGTGATAGGATCTCTCTTCTTCTCACTGAACAATATTCCATTGTGAAAACACACGTTTGCCTCGTACATTCATCCACTGATGGGAATCTAGGTTAATTTCATATTGTAGCACTGTGAATAGCATAGTAAATAGATCTGCCCTGTCACCCAGCTCTCTCACTCCTGAGTACATGTCCAAAAAATGCGTAGCATATCAAGAGATGCTGGAACGCTTGTGCTTATGGCATCCTCTGTTCAATTCCAGTGTGAACTGGCTCTCAAAATTCTGCAGCAGAGAAACTCTCCTCAGTCTTCATCAGAAAGCTGACTGTGGTCAGACTTTCAGCAGTTTCACTCTTCTCTTGACTCACTTACACAGTCCTTACGAATTAGCTACCTCACAGTCTCACGGAGCCCCAAAGCACTTGTCTGTGATTGTGGACCTGTATCTCCAAAGTTACAGTTTCCCAAAAACTGTGACCTCCAAGTCAGCGTGAACTATCTATCCACAGATCTAACCTAGAGTCATTGTGCTTTTAGTAATAGATGTGAAGTTAGGTGACTCACTGGGTATGAACCCTGGTTTCCTTATCCATAAAATAGAAGTTTCAATGAGACCATTGCCAAGGTACTTTCTAGCCATATACGTATGAATTTCAGTGGGTTTGGTCATTTATTTAACTTTTGCTGTGCACCACAAAACCGGGAAGTGATGAGATTATAAAACTGAAGAGATACATAAAATAATTTCTGGAAATTGTATAGAATATCAACAAAGCTTCACGTGTTCAAGGTTGTGTTAATGTGTAGAGAAGAGGCCCTGACCTTAAAATGAGGTTTTCATTAAGCTAGTGAGCTTTATGAGGTTAATAAAACACCCTAACATTCTGCCATCCAAACTGTTTTCTTCCGCTGTTCCCAGACTCCAAAGAGCCTGACCACCACCAGGACAGCAGACGCCGATGAAGGGGAAGGAGCGGGTCCCTGAGTGTGCCCGGGAGCCACTGCCTCCTTTTTCCACAGTCACTGCACATGCTTTCAAATCCCAATCGACTGGCTCAGCCACATTTGCTTTTATCAGCAATAAAGTTGAAAGAGACAAGCATGTTTTGGTGCCTACTTAATTTTTCAAATTATTCAAGGACTTGTACACACACACCACGGGATCTCAGAGCAAGCACCTCAGTATGGAATTCTTTAACTCAAATACTCACTGCAAGAAATTGTGTCCTTAAAAAAAAAAAAAAAGAAAAGAAAAGGGATGAGGATTTAGCTCAGTGGTGTAGGGCCTGCCTGACAAGCACAAGGTTGTGAGTTCGATCCCCGGTACCAAAAAAAAAAAAAAAGAAAAGAAAAGAAATTGTGTCCTTTCCCTCCTGTATATTAATTCTACAAGTATCTGAAATGAGGGATCAGATATTTTACCCATGAAATTTGCAGTTCCCACAGTTTAAATCTGCACTGTCTTCCCATCACTGTGAACAGGGAGCTGCTGGTTTCTATTTTAATTCCAAAGTCCTCTGCACACTCCAAAGCTACAAGCAAAGTTAAACTTGATCTCTAGCTTACTGGATCCATATTTTTAAGCATACTTCTTTAGTACTGTCATTTTTTTATTATTGTTTGGACAAACTACTCTCTATCAGTTGTAGAAAATATATAGGTACAGAAGGATATCTATGGTTCCTGACAATAGATGTACAACACCTCAATATAGCTCACTCTAAATGCAATAAAAATTTTTGCAAAATAATTCAAAACCTTATGACAACTGAAATTTGGACCACAATAAAGATTACTTGTTGAAATAACCCAAACATTAGTTCTGAATTCTGAATAGCATATCATATTTCAATTAGACCAAAAACAAAAAAAAACCCACATTATTTAATTTAAATAAAAAGTACCCTTTGGCTAGAACAAAGACAGTGTTGATGAATATGGTAGTCCACATCTATAATCCTAGCATTTAGGCAACTAAAGCAGAAGGGTCACTCCATGAATTTAGGGCCAGCCTGAGCCATACAATGAGTTCAAAAACAGTCTGAAGTATAGAGACCCTGTCTCAAACAAAAACAAACAAAAGAACAAAAGACTGACTATAATTTGGTTGAAATATTTCAATGCACTACTTATAATAGCCGGTTTGGAAGTAGCCTATATGTCCATCAACAGATGAGTGGATTAAAAATGTGGCATTTACATACAATGGATTGCTACGCTGCCATAAAAAGGGATGAGCATGAGCATTTGTGGGAAGTGGGTGCATCTTGAGACAGAGCTAAATGAAACAAATGAAGTATGGAAGATTAAATATCACATGGGCTCTTTACATGAGAAAGCCATAGTGTAAATAATTTAAAGACCACAGTAAAAGATAGGCAACAGAAAACAAGAAGGTAGATCCTTTGCAAATGGGAAGTAGGCAAGAGATGAGGGAGAGAGAAAGAATGAAAGGGCAAAGTCAAAAGAATTACGATGTATGGTGTATGTGTACTGCTTGCCACAATGAATATAATCATTAATAAAAAAAATAATTTTTCAAAAGACTTAAATGTGCTAATATCAGTAAGTATTTAACATTTTCTAAGCTCTTTTAAACATTATCATGGGTTACTCGTGCTTTAACCAATTATAAAGCAGTCTTCTTTATTTTCACTAAATATTTTTTTAAAATCAATTATTTCACAGTGCTACATACCCATCATCTCAGCACTCTGAAAGGCTGAGGCAAGAAGATCACAAGTTTAAACCCAGTCCGGGAAGTTTAATGACTTAGCAAGACCCTGTCTCAAGCTAAAATAGAAAAGATCTGGGTGCAAGGCCTGGTTCAATATACAGAGCCTGCTCCCTCTACCCAATGTATATTTTTAATCTAGTAAGGATGACACTTAGCTCAAAGAAATAATCAAAGCGAAGGCAGAGGCGGTGGGCGCAGCAGAGCGAGGATGAGGCTCAGATCCGGCTCCCCCTCGCTCTCCGAGCCGTCCCTGCCTCCCCAGCGCAGGATGCGAGGAGAAGGACGGTCTCTCCTCCGACCCCACGGGCTAATCTGATAATGGCCAAGTCGACATTTTATTTCCTACCAAAAAGTTTCAGAATTATTTTATAAAGATCTAAATTACTGTTTGCTAAGCCCCAGGCAGACTCAGACGATGGACTCCTCACTTAGTCTAACGAGTTTCCCATCTAGAATTATTTGTGTAGACAAAGCACACGCTGAGCTGGCACAGATGAAGCTGCTTCTAATGCCTGGTCACTGTAAACCTTCCCCCAAGGTGATTTAATCTTAAATTGCAAATATTCAAGGTACATATATTCATTAGGATTTGTACCTTTAAACATTCTCAAATGAATTTAAACTGTTTTGTTAAAAGTATCACAGAATGGATAAAAAAAGAGATGTGGTATTTTTATACAATGGAGTATTACTCATCTATAAAGAAAGATAAATTTGAGACTTTTACAGGTAAATGGAGACAACTTGAGACCATACTCATAAGCGAAATAAATTAGACTCACATTTGTAAATACCAGATAGTCTCCCTAGTGGAGAAAACTGAAAGAGTAAATAAGATCCAAAATGTACAATAAATATTGTAAACGTAAAAGGGAAAGAAACTGCTCAAAAGGGAAGAACAACTGGTATAGGAGAAAGGAGATAAAAAAGAAGGGGAAAGATTGTATGTTTGCATATATATTCACATATATGTGTGTATATGATAAATAACTGTACTACTAATCTTTGTCAGTTCATCAAAAAGGAGTTTGTGCTTTCATTGTTTGTTTGATCATTTTTATGCCTACATCTTGTAATCTGAACAACTACTTCTAAGATAACAATATACAATATACTAACCAATGTTAATTTCCTATTAATCTGTTTTGAAATTCTGTATCATTGTTTTTATTCTTTGTTTTTAAAATAAAAAATAATTTTTAAAAAGTATATATTAAATGAGAATGAAATAACTAGGTCATGAAATGAGAAAGTGAGTTATTAAAAAAATGAAGACAAGAATAAACATACAGGGCCAGGGATTTAGCTCAGCAGCATAAGTGCCTACTTTGCAAGCGCCTGGTACCAAAAAAAAAAAAAAAAAAAAAAGAATAAACATATCAATTAAGGGGTATGTGATGAGTATATCAAAATTCCATGCTAAACAAACTTTTTCCTAGCTCAACTCCAGAAAGAATAAAAGAGGAGGGAGTTCTGATATAATGGCTGTTAAACTATTTAATGGAAAATATTTTGAATGACAATTTGAAAATGCAGAAATTTTCTTTTTATGTTAATTATTTCAATCTTCAAAAACAAAACAACAACAACAACAAAAGAGCCCAGTATGGTGGCACAGACCTGTAAAGCCAACACTCAGGAGGCAGAGGCAGCAGGCTGGCCAGGGGTTCAAGGCCAGTCTCAACTACATAGTGGGACTACCCGGCAAAAAAAAAAATTACATCAGTTTTCAGCATATATAGACAGGATGTGAGGTTATATTTTGTAAAGATGTTCCACAGAGGAACTGAAGCAATATCATCAGTGAAATAAATTATTAGGATTTGAAAAAAGGCCTTATGATATTTTTACATCGAGTCTCTGGCAGTACATGAATTTCAGGGACTGTATGCATCCTTATTGATCCAGAGAGGTTCCTGAGAATTGTCTTCTAGACCAATCCACAGTAAAGTTCATCTCTGTTATCAGAATTAATGGCCATGTGTTCTTCACTGAATGACGAAGGAAAACTATCTATAGTCAAATCCAAAAAAATGGCTTAGAAACAAATGTAAACAAGTTAGAACCCTTCAAAAAGTTTCTTTGAGATACTCTGCTTCCTCCCATAGAAACAAGTAAGAAAAATTACAGTTTGATATTACAATGATAAGTGTAAGACATTCTAAAAGTAGTTAAGTTTCAAGAATGCTTAATTTTTATACATTCTTAAATAGTGCTGACCAATATCCCTTCCTAAAACCTGATTTTTAAGTATCACAACAAATCAGTCTTTAAAATAAATCCACAAACTGACCCCCTCTAAAATCTTAGCAAGTCTTAAAGCATGGCAAAATGAAATGCTTCTTGATATCATTATTTTCAGGAACTTAATATTCATTAAGTCATCCAGTAACAATATAGTACTTTCTTATCAGAATTAGAGCTGACAGGGATAGATTTTTTTATCTAGCAAATTCTTTCTATTTAATCATGTTTCCCTTTCATATTTGCTCTTGGGTCTCCTGTTGCAATTTTCTCATGTCAAATAAAATGTAATCTTCATAATTGCAATTAGAAGAGAAGATACTTCTGTGGAGGGAAATTATTCAAGGCAGGAGGGCTAAAATTACTGGTCTTAATTGGTTTTCTATTTCTATTAGGTACAGGAATTATTGTGTGAGAGCTGAGAGGATATGTTAAGCTCCTTGGAGAACAATAGAGAGAGACAAGGGGAAATATAAGATGAAGTATTGTTTTCAGCTTGAATTGTTGCATAGATTACAAGGAAATAAGGACAAATAATAAGGATCATTCGCTTGCTAATGGTCATGAAATTACATTCAGTTATAACTGTACACAAAACTCACTTGGAAGAAGTATGCGGGGATGGTCTTGGATCTAGACACACCATGTAGGTCTGTCGCTTCAAAACGCACAAACTGAAGGTGATTTTTGGCCATCTCTTGCTTAATATGCTTCATTTTAGAAGAAAGTTGAGGTGGAGTCAAAATCTGAGTGCTGTTCCCAGCATGATCTATAAAATAAAGGGTGTTCTAAGTCACAATTAGGATTACTGACAAGCCAAAGGAGACTTGAGCCTAGGGAAGGAGTCATTATGGCCATTAGCAGAACTCATCCGCATGCATCATGGGAATCTTCACACCACGTGGACATCTTAGCTTTCCCTCACGGCCTTTGCCATCTTCCCAAAAACACTGCATCAGACCAGCCTGGGAAACCGTTTACCCCTAGGACTACGTTAAGTCAACGTAGCTCACATAAGGATGTACCAACATCATGTGTGGGTACTTCCTGAACATTCCTTCACTTCTGGAAATTACAGCACATTGCATAACGGTTGGTGTTCTTTTTAAGAATGAGAGTGTAGAACCCGAGGGTGTAGCTCATTGGCACAGTGCCTGCCTGGCAAGCATACAAGGCTCTGAGTTTCATTCCTGAAACAAAAACAAACAAACACCTAGGAGAAATTAAAAGTTTCATGTGTATACTCTTAAAGTCAGAAATGAATAAAACATCCTTTTCAAGACTTTTAAATTAGTCTGCAAATTCTAAAACTGGAGATAAATCACCTTATGTAACCAGTTCATCAGCTTGAGACCCAAAGAGGTACCTCACATCACTGGGTTCGCTGTGGAGCTGGAAACTAGGGACCAGGCTTCCGGGCTCTTGGTGGGGAGGATGGAGGGGGTTCATGATCACGAAACGAATGAGCACATCTGCTAGCACGTAGGAAGCCCAGGCGCAGAACTCACGTCGTAAATGTTAACTTCTGGAGCCTCTGAGAGTTATAGCACAGCAGCACAGAGGAAGAGTATGCTGTCCTTTCATACTGCCTTTGCCCGGCAACTTCCTCACCCTGTCTTTGCTGCTTTCCCAATGAAAGAACAGCAACTACTACACAGGCTTGTGACACATCACCCCTCAGCTGCTGGCAGACAGTGAACACAACGTAAGACAGCTCACTCTAACCCTGGAAAGCGCTCCTCCATCAGTTCTGCGTGAACACCATCTGTCACATCCGACACTGAACAGCCACCATTTGAATGATTCCTGAGTATCCTGTTTCCAGATATAACTAGGCTTTAAGCATGAGCATAAAGATTGACAGCTTAAAAACATAGATAAGATAGATCTTAAATACGTGAAGCATGAGAAAAACAAATTACTGCTTCTTCCAACAGGATAACATGTCCTCTCGCTGACATGCGTGGCTACTCTGAGATTCCTAAGCCTTTATACCTCCCTTCCATTCAACATGAATAGTTAAGCCATAGCGATTACAATGTTTCATGCTAAATTAGCAGTTTTGGTGTTCCCAAGCTATTCTGAAATATTGGATATTTGGCCCATCCTGAATAATGCTCCTTAAATAAAATACAATCTATGAGCATTCTATAATATGCAAATTTTCAAATGATGGTATTCTAAACATATAAGCAATTCTGTATAAACCGTAAAGAAGGCCTCTCCTATAAAAGAAAAATGGTAATTTTATTGGTTCACTAGTATGACAGGTAATCTTACTAGTTATTTCCCATATCGTATCTTCTAAATTTTCTGCAAAGATATGCATATTACTATATTATTCTAAAGTACAAATATTCACCAATTCAAAACAAATTTTTTATCACTGTCTATTCTTAATACAGGATGTGTACCTAGAAAGTAACCAGAAAAATTCCTGCATTCATAAAACATTAAATTACTGTGTAAGAAACTATAGGCAAAATACACACTATCAAATGCAAAATTGGAATAATTTTACAAGACAGAATATTAAACTTGTGAGACTTCGTGGCAGTGTAACCAGGTCCAATTCCTGATTCATTTTAATACCCGTAAGTTGATCAAGCCATGGAAATAATTATCAGTTTTCTGGGGTTGCCGTAACTAATCCCCCTAACTGTGAGACTGAGACAGAAACTTCTCTTCCCACTGTTTTAAACACCGGAAGTTGAAGATGAAAGGTGTCAGGGCCTGTAGCTTCTGAGGCCACCCTTATTGGCTGGATCATCTTCTGATATATTTGCACAACTGTCCCTTTGTGCATCTGTCCTGATGTCCTCTTGGGAGGATACCAGTTGCACTGGCTTAGAACCCATCCTAATTACCTCATTTCCCCTTAACTAGGTCTTTCAAGACCCTGTCTCCAAATTCAGTCACATGCTGAGGTCCCTCAGGTAGTACTGTACCCTAACAATGTTGCAGCCAGGGAGCGTGTGTCATTCATTTTCATTTTATTCATTGTTTTCTGTTTCCATGTATGACCTACTGCGTGTCATGTTGTACCATCCTGTCTCCTGTCTGTTACCCTGCATTTGCTTCTTGACCCCAAGGAACAGGGGCTTACTTTGATTTGTTGTTCTTTCCTCGGTGTCTGTATCAGTACTGGCCAATGATTGGCATTCAACAAACACTGCTTTATTATTACATGGGTGGACAAGTACTTGAGTTCATCTCTCCTTTGTAGTTTGATCTTGTCTAATTAATAAGTAAAATTCTGCACCATTTATTTTAAAATGCATCCTTAGTATCAAATATTTCATTTAAAATTTCAATTCAACATTATCAAAATCCTATCCAATCTAATTTCATTTCCAAGTGATCAACTGATCTTGCTATATCATTGTTTGAAATAAATGTTTGTTTCAAGTAAATCACACTCATTGCCTACAATTAAACCTTTTGGTCAGCCTCCTTTAGCCACACATGATGAACCGCAGGCAGATAATCACCAGTTCAAGGCTCCGTTTGTTTTTTGTACAGTGTGATTCCTGAGAGGTATTCCCCTGTCCTATCTCCTCAGAAGATTAATACATTAAATCAATGTGCCTTTGTAGAGGAAGTTTTACTGCTGTGTTTAGAGAGAAAAAATAAGAAAACATTAAAAAATCTCAAAGATCTATGGCAATTAAAGGGTCTTGGGAAATGTCTGTGTTTAGTGACAATGAGGATGTATTTCTATTACAGAGAACAAGCCATGGCCACTTATGAAAAGCAGGCTGATTGACAGTTGGTGTTTGGCTTGTGTGCAGATGTCCTCCTAAAACTTCGTGCAGTCATAGGTGGGCTTTCTCAAGGTGGCTGTATCTCAAGTGTGGCACTGGAATTGATTCATAATAAAATGCTAGATTTGAGGGCACTAGGGTTAAGAATAGGAGTGCTACCTGCCCTATGTAACTGGATAAGATATAAAATACAAGTAACTTGGATAAGCAAGAGCTATGGTCACCCCTTGCTGTTTTGCTGCCATCTGCCCACTATGAACTATTTCTCTTCTGTTACACCTGTCTACCATGTCACCCTGCCTGAGAGTCAGCTGATTATGAACTGAAACCTTCACAAACTGTGAGCTTTTCCTCAGTTAACTTTGTGTGTTAGAGTAAGACAATAAGCACCAAGTAACTAAGACAGAATTAGGTACCAGCGAAGTGAAGTTGTTGCTCTGACTGTGCCTGACCATGTGATTTAGGAGCCTTTGAGACTGGTTGTGGAAAGAATTTGGAAAGGTTCTAAGATGGCAGCTGAAAAAGTAGATCTGGAATACCTTAGGCTGTACTGGATGGGAGATTTTGGTCAGAGACCAGAAGACCAGAATTCTGACAGAAATTATGCCAGTAAAGACCAGGCTCAGGAGTTTTCTGCTTGGAAGAAGGACTGCATTGGCTGTTGGATTTCAGATGATGTATGTTATGCCTTTGCAGAAAGTTTGTCTACATCTTGCTCATGTCCAGAGACTCTGCCTGAGATTAAGATTAAGGATGATGAACCAATTAATCTGGTTGAAGAAATTTCAAGGCAGTCCAATGTTAGGCATGGTTATTGTTGGGGGCTTTTAGCCAGATTTATGTTGAGAATCAAGAGCAAAGAGCCCACTAGAATGATCTAAAATGTTTTGAGTTTGACCAAAAAGGAAGCTCCAGTAAAGTTACAGCCTGTAAAGATTAACCAGAGGAAAAATTGGTTGCTGAAAAGTAGTGATACATTGTCTTGATATGTTTGATGTTACAGTATACGAAGTTATACTCAAAGATTTCAAGGAAATCTTACTATGGTAACTACTTTTATGTCGGGATTATCTTGTGGTGAAACACTATTTTGCTTAAATGGTTATGTTTTAACCTGCGCTGTTTTGTTGTTATGCCCTCTTTTATCTCAATCTCCTTTTTTTATTATTTACTTTTTCATTTTTATCCTTTTAATTAAGGGAAAAAATAAATAAAAAATAGCAGGATATATTATAGTAACCCACTTTGATTTCCTATTAACTTGATTTGAAACCCTATATTGCTCTCACCATCTTGTTTTGACTGATTTTCCTCTATTCTGTTTTGTTTGATAGTACCAAGTTTGAAAGTATAGGTAACAACTATGAAGACAATAAGATTCAGTATGACGCCTATTCTGGTTGACTATTATCTTCTTTTGAAGTCCTCTAATGTCTCCAATGCTTTGGTTTTATTGGTTTTCTTAACTGTTTTGTTCAATTTTATTATAACTGATGATATAGGCAATTCTTTTTAAGATAGCAAGAGGCATTATGGTAACCATTGTTGATCACCTTGTATTTTGTTTTTACACTATGTATTATGTCCATCCTTTTGATTTGACTAACTCTGTCCTGTTATGTCACATTTGGTTTTACTCTCTTCAAAAAAAAGTAATAAGAACTGTGGGAGTAATAAAACCCAAAATGTGTAATTGTCATTGTACAAAAGAGAGGAAAAGAAAGTGCTCTAAAGGACATAACTACATGTATATTTAAGTGTATAAGATAGGTAACCATATTACTGAGCTTTATTGGATCATTGAACAGAACTGTTTGCAGTCTTACTGTTTGAATGTCCACTCTATATTGCTTTAATTTTGTAACTTGAACAACGATTTCTAAGATGACAATATGTAATCTATTCACTAGTGATTTCCTGTTTATTTTTTTCTGAAATTCTGTATAATTTGTACCCTTTTTCTGTTTCTTTTTTCTTTTTTCTCCTTAAATAAAATTTAAAAAAAAAAAAAGAACTATGGCAACTCTTGGCGATGGGCTAAACACGTGTTGCATAAAGGTTTGTGTATGAGTCTTTAAGGGGCCAGATATGAAATGTTACAGCTTGTGTCTAGATGTTTCCCTAAATCCTCATACAGTAATAAATGGGGTTTTTCAGACATGGCTGGATCTAGAGTGTGTGATACTAGAGTTGATTCATGGTGCAATACTAGTTTTAAAGGTACTAGGATTAAAGTGTGAGCACCACCCACCATAAATAACCTAGATAAGTTATAAAGGATAGAAAGTGCTATGGTCATCCCTTGCATGTTTTGCTACCTTCTACCTGCCATGAGCTGTCTCTCTTCCGCAAGGCCTGCCTGCCATGCCACCCTCCCTTGAAGCCAGCTGATTATGGACTGAAACCTCTACAAAGTGTGAGATAAATAAAACTTTCCTCATTTAACTTTGGGTGGAGGGTATTTTGTCCTCAGCAACAACAACAAAAAATAAAAGACAATTGGGCTTTCAGAAAAACCATGTTTTAATGGAAAATATGTTACTGAGTGTACACTGTGGTATATTAGGCTTTTGTGTAGGCCATGGTCTTTCCCAAGGGCATGCAGCACTTCACCACAGAGCTGCAGGGAGACTACTCCACAAGTACCAGCATGACCCTGCCCTTGGCCATATCACCTTAGCCCACAGTGTAGAAGGTTAGGTAGAACAATAAGCAGGTACAATGCTTGAAAAACAGCCATAACAATAGTGTAGGGAGAGTGTGAACAGAGGCTTAACTTTGAAAAAAATGTATTGTTTTTTTAAAAAATTCAAAGTACTTAGCATAAAGAAAAAAATACCTTATCAAAATTTCATAAACACATTTTATTTGTTGATTTTTATATTTCTATGTTTATGCTTTTATCTACTATCCAAGAGAGTTCTGACCAATACACTTCATGTACCAAAATAGTTATAGCACTACCAGTAACCCAGAGACTTAGAAGAAGACAATTCAATTTTGCTTTTAGAAAAGACTTGAAGCGAGGCATGGGTATGCATGCCTGGAATCCCAGTACACTGAAAAAGCACAAATTCCAGCCCAGAGAGATCTCATCTCAAAATATAATATGAGAGAGAGAGAGAAGGAAGGAAGGAAGGAAGGAAGCAAGGAAGGAAGGAAGGAAAGAAGGCCCTAGATTCAATCCCAAGTACAAATGAAAGAAGGAAGTGAAAGAGGGAGAGAGAGGAGGGACTTCAGAGTTCTTCCTCTACAATGCCTATACTTTTCAGATAAGCAGCCTAGAGGGTAAAGAAAACTGCAATGCACTTTGAAAATGACAGATTTAGAAATTATTTTGCATTACCACAGGCTAGCATTCCTCAGCCAAGATCACATTACTTCCAACATGAATTTGGAATTACTGGCCAGAACCATACGCCCATTTGTTCTAGAAAGTTTAGCAGTTAATCCTTACCAGAGTTTGAGTTAGATTCACCAACTAGAACACTGGTTGCTGTTTTAGGAGGTGGTGCTTTTATCACTGTAGTTTGATCCTGGGAGTCCTTGTCATTGTGTGATAGATGAGATTCAGTAGGTTTGCTCATGTCTCCTGGTGCGTGGCACACCATTTGGTTTCCAGTCCTCTCTGTAGCAATAAAGGAAAATATTAAAACATGCTGCCATTGTTTTCAATGTCATCTCTTATGTGATATGGAGAGAATGGGAGGTTCGACTCAGTGGATGAGAGCTTGCCTAGCTCATACCAGGTCCTACACAAGGCCTGAAAGCAGAGAAAGAGAAGGCGGGGGAACACTTGAGAAAATGGTAGTGACGGGTCAAATGAGGAACACTGAGAGTGGTCTACCATTGCCACACATCCTAAACCTTAGGAAAAGTCTGCCTGCTCTTTATTGTCCCCATGCGCTGTAGTCCTCCCGCCTCTGCCTTGGGACACCACTGCTCCTACCACTGAGACTGCTGTCATCCAAGTTAACACCCAGATTCGGCACTAATTCAAACCTGCTGTAGCCTGGCTAGAATCACAGCACGAGCTAAGAAAGCTGATTGCATCTGTTTCTTGTTTTCTGCCTTCCAAATCCTCAGTAAAAATCTCTGGATTCCTTCTCACCTCAGCAGTATGATTCTCTACATACTTACTTTTGTTCTTTGCTTC
This sequence comes from Cavia porcellus, assembly GCF_034190915.1. Classification (NCBI taxonomy): domain Eukaryota; kingdom Metazoa; phylum Chordata; class Mammalia; order Rodentia; family Caviidae; genus Cavia; species Cavia porcellus. The sequence continues at coordinate 5,975,081 of NW_026947493.1, forward strand.
ATTCTTTTTCTTGTTTACTCATTACAATCATCCTAGTTCTCACCATCCTTAAATTCTGAATAGTTTGATCTTTATTTGAAGATTTACGTAGTTATATTACATACTTGTCTTTTATGTCACTTATGTGGCAGTAAATTCCACTTTATTGTTCTTCTGCTTCTCCCAAAGAAAGAAGCAAGTAAGTATGGGGAAAAAAATACCAACTAAAGATCATCACTGACCACACCATATTTGAGATCCAAGTAGTTAGATACCGTTTGAATCCGATGCATTCATTTCTTCCACTTGAGTAGAACAGAGATGTGTTTTGCTGACTTTCTTTCTTGTCCTTCTTAATTTACTCATCCTGCTGGCTTCAGTCTCATTATCTTCATCTTTTGCTGCATGCTATAAAAATAAGTAAGCAAAACCTTGAATACCATTCCAAATAAACATTTAAATTAGGATGCAACATTATATGACATTGGATAGCTAGCTTTCCAAATGTGCACGGGAGACTTTTTATAAGGAGATAAAATTTGCCACCATTCCATCTGATTGAACATTGCAGGCTGGATCTTTATTTTCTTTCATAGGTGGCATAGAAAATATCCTTAAATAAATTAAGACCTTGTCTAATTACTCAGCATGTCTATATTTTTTACTTTGGAATATATTATATTATTTGATTCTAAATAATCCCATAAAGCCCATTTCATCCAAAAAGCTTATGATATATTTTAGGATTGCTAATCTTCGTGACCAAAAGTATAAGCACAAAGGGTTATATTGTCTTCTCTCTTTCCACTCATCCTCTCATATTCTTCTAGTACCAATATTTACATTGCTTCAAAAAAGCACTTTCATTCACAAAGTGTTATTCTGTAACTGGTTTTAAATGGGTAAAACAAATGTTATACTCTGGTTGGGTATGGTGTTGCATGCCAGTAATTCTAGCACTCAGGAGGCTGAGGCAGGAGAATTGTGGCAAGTTGGAGGCCAGCCTGAGCTACAAAATGAGTTCAAGGCCCGCCTGAACTGCGTAGTGAAGTTCTGTGTCAAAAATACAAACAAACATACAACAAAAAATGTCATACTCAAACTAATTTATAGCCAGGAAAATTTTAAAGAAATACATTTAAAGCAGAATGTCCTCATTTAGCCTTCTAGTTAAAGCCACTGACAAGCTACTGCAGCAAGGGACCGGGCGGTGAGGTAGCAGGCAAAAGGGGCAGCTCGGTGGCCTCAGTGCAGACAGTAAGAATTCCTGGAGTCCTAGCATACACACACACACACACACACACACACACACACACACACACGCTGGCACTAGAAAAAACTTGTTTTTAAATTAACAGTGGTGTTTTCAAAGTTTTTTAGTCCTCTCATCATGCCTTGAGGAGAGCGACAGGGATGGGGTCAGGCTCCAACACTATATTCTAAATGCTTTGAGCTATCATTTCTTCAAAGAGCAGGTTCTAAGCAGTGCCTTGTCTTGGGGAAGAGTCTACACATCTATGTCCCGGCTACTTGCCAGGGAAGATCTGCACCAATTTTTCCATAAAATCAATTCACCTTTTGAAGGCTAAAAGAAAAAAAAAAAAAGAATTTTCGTGTTTTCTATGTTTACATCTAATTGTGACACATTGTTATTCTCAGTCCTGTATGAACAAGGATAAGTTTCACGGAATAGAGCCTGCTTTGTAATTGGTGCCTTCACTTATTAGAAAATTGTGGCCTCATGTACTCCAGATAATCTTATATTTGGATTTTATGGTACTTCCTATGTGATAAAATAATATATTTTCTCTTAGTAACTTAGGATTATATTCAAATATTTGCATAAATTTCCCCAGTATGTTTTTGATACAATTTGACAACACTATAAAGTTTTGTTACATATATATTCTCATTTCTAAAATTGTATTGCCAGAAATATGCAGGATATAATTTTATTTTTGTGAAGCATTCTTCATATTTATGATCTTCTAAAGAAGACCTCTTTGTACAAGTATGTAAGACTCAAAGGAATAAGAGTACCTTACCCTCTTTATTAATTTGGCGCTTACAATTCACTTTATTTGTACACTGGAGGACCCAGACGAGATAAACTTCAAGACCCAGCTGCAAACTCCACCCACCAGCGGAATGTGCATTTTTTTGGCATTCGCCATGGGAAGTAGAATCTCCACTTTACCCATGAGAAGAGTGAGACTCAGAGTAACTTACCCAGGGCCACAATGTATATGAAAGGTGCAGTTTCCATAAAGGTCTGATTTTCAGTACCTCATTCTGCCTCCAAAACTCCAGAGGTCCGAGCTCAGATAAAGTTCATTTTAAAAGCATTCATCTGCTTCATATAAATGAGGCCAAAAGGGACTATTTCTTAAGACAAAAACAAAGACGGTTTATCTAGACACCAACGGCAGAATTTCATGAATATGAGCCCCAAACCAAAGTTTATAATCTATGCATCTTATTAAATATAAATATTTTTAAAGGAAGGCTTTTTTATAAGTGAAAAATTCATTTTCTTCTCTTCCTTGATTATTTTTTCTGTACTAGGGTGATCACAATATAGTCATTGCTATAATAACTGGAACGCATTTACTGGATTGCTGATTTATTCCATCTTCGGGGAAATACTTTGTCTCCTTAATCTTTCAATCATCCTTAGGTACAGTAGGAACAACACTTCAGTTAGAATTCTACTGACCAAGACTCACAAGGCTTGAGTTCCAGCTCTGCCTTTCCATGAAGTGGCATGGGTCCTGCACAGTCTCATCCATAAATAAATAAATGGAAGCACACTTAGCGAAAATTTCATATTTTAAAATTATTTCCATAGCCAAGAAATATTTCATATCTCATTTCATACTCATAGCCAATACTGATTAGACATTTAATTAGCCTATTTATATATTTGTGACAAGTTCCATTAAAAATTGCCGTTTTAAACTGAAAAAAAAAATACTAGTAGCCAGAGTGGAAGAAGAGCTACTAGAGATATTTTTGCTAAAGTGGAAATATGCCCATGGGTTTTAAGTAATTTGTTCAAGGCCATTATGACTGACAAAGAAGAATGGAAAGTCAAATCTGGGTCATTTATTTAGGGTGCTTCTCACATCATCTCTGCAGGCAGTTGACACACACAGAGTTCCATCTCTAGTGTATACTATTGTCCACAAAGATCTTACAACTTGCTCAACTAAATCAATTCCATATTCTTTCTCTACTACATACTTTAAATAATTCTTTCCTATATAACATTAAGAGTCATCTTCATTCCATGTCACCTGACTTCATCAACCCAGAGACGGAGACAAAGTCAGAAAACATAAAAATAAAACATGAAACATCATTTTTCAAACAAACCTTACAAACTGGAGCAAGCAACCAAATGTTTTTATGGAATTTTAAAACTCTCATGATATACAGAAAGGGATACACTTAGATGACCATGGTTCAAGGACAGCAGACTCAAATAGCAGCCTGATAGTAAAAGCCACACACATCTGCCGTGAGCAGAAGAGCCAGTCTCCTGCAGGAAGTGGTACCAGTGCTACACATTTCCTAAGAATCTCGGGCATTGTGGAGTTTCATTTAAAGCACTGGCAACCAATTTAAAATAAAACATATAAAGAAATTTAAAGATTCAGTTTAAAAATGGGCACCTGGGGCTGGGGATTTAGCTCAGCAGCGTAAGCACCTGCCTTGCAAGCAGGCGGTCATGAGTTCCATCCCTGGTACCGATAAAAAGTTTAAAAAAAAAAAAAAAAAGAGCAAACAAAAATAGGCACCTGAAAAATGAATGAACACTTCTCAGAAAAACACTTCTCAGATGTCTAATAAATACATGAGAAAATAGTCCATGTCACTGGCCATTGTTTTAATTCACATCTCTTGAATGGCCAATATAGAATTATTACAGCTTTGTATTGTCTATCTTTTATTTTATACTTTATTTATATGTGGGCTTTGTCTGTAAGAGAAATCATTTGATATTTAATCCTGTGTGTCTGAGTCATTTCACTTAATTTTATGGTGTCATAGTGCATCCATTTTCTTACAAAGGTCTCCAATCTATCCTTCTTTGTGTAGAGGAGTACTTCACATTTGAAATGTATTCATCTGTTGATGGACATGCAAGTTGCTCCCAAGATTTAGCTATTACCAATCGTGCTGTTATAAACATGGATATGCTTCTCACTTACATCTCACTCCAGTTGTCATCAAAAAAGCAACCAGTAACGATAGCCAGTGAGGCTGCCGGAGGAGAAATGAACCCTTCTACGTTCTTGATGGGTGTATAAGTTGGGACAACCACTACGGAAATCAGTGTGGAGATTCCTCAAAAAATGAAAACTAGAGGTTCCATTTACTCAGCTGTTCTCCTTCAGGGTAATTTGCCAAAAGAGTTTGGCCAGCCTGAACCACACAATGAGACTCTATCTCAAAAAATCATTTTTTTTTTTTTACTACATGTTGACAAGTGCAGAGATTACAAGCATGTGCCATCACACGCTGACTACTTGTTTTCCCCTGCAGTCACCTGGTGGGATCCTGAAAGGCAAGTGATAATTAAAGCACCCAACCATTAACAAAGTGAACAAAGAAATGAACACTTATTCCATCTACCATGTATCAGTTCTCTTCTAAATGCTTTACCTGGATTGATCAGTCGGAAAACAATCCTTTGAAATAAATACGTTACCATATACGTTTTAGATGAGGAAAACCAAGATAAAAGAGACTACTGAGTCCCCAAATCTCCTACCTGGTAGAGATAGTATTTGAAGCCAACCAAACAGTACCAGAGCCCCACGTGAGTAAACCATCTTTAATAAACACAGTCAGTGAATGACGCCCCTCTACTGTTGAATGCAGGTGCCAGAGACCATGGGCAAAGTCTGAGAAAACCCCAGAGAGGCCAGTGTAGACTCTTCGTCTGGCTGACCAATAGCGGAGAAATAAAAAGGCCCCAGGGGAACAGGACAGCAAGACGGCCAGAGGGTTGATTGGTTTGAGTTGCATTGTTGGATGTGTGTGCTTTCGGAAGGGGACCACAGGCTCTCTTCAGCAACTCAATCCTTTACCAATTAGTCTAGAAGTATTTTGTAATCAACAAGCAGTCAGCTGTGCAGCTGTTCCTAGCTGTGCCATTGCACTAGACCAGGAGTGCCCGATGGCACCCACATTAGTTACAGTCACCCTGACCCAGCACCAGTAAGCCTAAGCATCGTGGGGGAGGATTTTGGCTGTGGGTCACTCCATGGACTCCTGACCAGCCCAGAGGCATTTTCCTGGGCCAGGCTCCAATCTCCTGTCTAAGCATCTGAGATTTGAGCACAGGAGCTGGTGAAATCCAACAGAGGGATTAGGGCATGCATCACAGTCTGGGTCAAAAATGTACCCAGAAGACTGGCACAGGGAAGGCTGGATCCCTAGTTGGGGTGCTCTTGGGAGGTGCTGGGGACTGTAGGAGTGGAGCCTGTCTGAAAGAAGGATTGAGGGGCAAGCCCTGTCTACACACCCTCCCCTGCCTGCCTCCTGCCTGCTCCCTCCTGGCACAGGGAGCTGAAAAGCCTTGCAGGACCCACAATCCCCACCGTGATGGTCACCTCATCTCAGTCCCACGGTGATGGAGCCAAGCCACAGAGGCCAAAAGCCTCTGAAACAACAATAAGCTTCCTTTTGAAGCTGATTTTCTCAAGCATCTTGTCACAGGGATGCAAAGCCAATACAACACATGAAGCTGTCTAAGAATCCCCAGAAGGGACAGACAACCAGTGTAAGTCTTGTTTGGACCTTACCCTGATGCTGTCATTATTTTTCTTGTTTACACTGGTATGTGCATGAATATGTAGTAATTACATGCATCTTAGGGAATGACACATACATACTGTACATTAATCATTTTTATTTCTAAATGAAATGGGAACATTTGAGCTGAATATAGAGAGAACAGGAAGTAAACTGGGTTGGAAGAACTGTTAAGTATAAACACAGATATACAATTTTATGTGGCTCACATGATAAAACATACAAATTTACTTCATGTTCAGTTAGACAAAATTCTGTCACAGCTGGTTAGTTTGATCTCTTTGGCATTTCTACCCAAGCAGCTTGTCTCACTATGTGCTACGCTTCTATGGCTCTTTGGCCTCACACAGTGGGACCGCCATAAAGAATGTTTTATAATACAAGACCTTTTCATAATTCACCTTTTCTCATCATAGAATTTCATTTGAAATTTGTTTATATAATTTAAGTATTTTGTTTTGCATTTCTACTCAGTGGCTTAACCAAATTAAAAGGCTAACCAAAAAGAATTCTATCAAGCATTAAAAATTTACACCCTAATTTTACCTAATAGTTTCCCTTTCAACATAGTAATCAGTGTTATTTAAATTCTAAATATCACTGCCTTTATTCATTTACTTTTAATTTTGTTTTTAATGTTACTACTTAAAAAATTTTTGTTTTGGCCTCTGTATATTAATGGTAGTTTAAGATACAATCATTAGTGCGGTTATCAAACGTGCTGATTTTGTTCATAATGAGAATACTTGGAAAAGTAAGCAAACAAAAGGAGCAACATTGTGTTTTGACCTACTGCAAATAATGGAAAACACAACTGGTGATTATTAAATTTGTAAGACTATGTCAAAAAGGAAAGATTATGCTTCAGCTACTTTAAGTGTATTTTTTGAAGAAAAAGGGAGGCAAATATATTGAAAATATTTAGAGAAGAAGTGTTTGAAAGAACACACCTCAAACTTCAACTAATCTAAAAATAACCATGCCGTTAGCCTGGTATTCCTACTTTTGGTGGCGTGGTCTAGCACAGCAAAGGGTGTGAAGTCCTGAATGTCTAGCGCCACCTCAGTTACAATGGTGAAAACCTGAAAGCAGCCTAGAGCCAAGTGGGAAGAGTTAGAACCAAACAGTAATCCTCTTTGGTGGGTTTACCACTTTACGCTAAGCACTCCCATTCCCACCTTCTGTTCCTGGCTCGCAACAGCCTTCACCTGTCATCCTTGTGACCAGCACTGCCCTGGCTCACTCGCCCTACACCCTTCTGCCATGGTTTGTTCCTGCGCTGCAATTTGGTGGTGTTCTTCCTGGCTGAGGTTATTTTTACAATGCTTCATCATCTTTAGGAAATATTCAAATCAGTATCCTCTGAGGTCCTGCCTAATCTAGTATGCTCATTTCTTCCCAGCCTCTACCACTAGCCTCTGGTGCACACAGACTTCATCTCCATCAGCTGTGATTACTTCTGTCATTCCTTGGGCCACGTTTCCATCTGGCTCATACTGAGCATCTCGGTGCTCCAATGAGATCACTGTCCACCCTTGCTGACACAACTGAGAATTAACTTGCAGGATGGTTTGCTAGAGCAGCCTCAAAGATGATTAATAGTCTTATTTGGGGAGAAAAGGAGGTGAGAGGTCTGGATACCTTCTTCCTTTTTAATATTTAATTAATTTCACTGACAAGTAGAAACTCTGTGTTTATCATGTATGACATGCTGTTTCGATATATGTACACACTGAGGAATGGTTAAATCAAGCTCTTTAATACACACTCACCTTCTTTTGTGGTGAGAACACTGATAATCTCTTCTCTGAGCAATTTTTGAATATACAATTATTTTGGTTGTTTGTAGCCATGCTGATGTATAGGGATTTACTTCTCCTAATTAAAATTTGGGTTTTTTTAAATGATTAATTTTATCGGTACACTTTTGATGTATATATTGATCACATTCATTATAGGGAATTCTAACTCAAATTTTGTATCTTTCTACCAACATCTCCCAATCTCTTTACCCTCCACCCTCCCGTAGCCACAATTTTACTCCCTGCTTCTACTAGCCCAGCTTTCCTACAATCCATACATAAGTGACATCATGTCGTACCAGTGTCCCTGAGCCTGGCTACTCTCCCTTAACAAAATGTTTTACATGTTCATCTGTCTTGTCACAAATGACAAAATTTCCTCCCTTTGTAAGACCAAATAATACCCCGTTGTGTACATGTGTGCATTTCTTCATTTTTTAAATTTACTTATTGCAGTGCTGAGAATTGAACCAAAGGTCTCTCCTGTGCCAGGCAAGAGCTCTCCTACTGAACTACACACCCAGCCCTGTTCCACATTTTCTTCATCCATTCCCCTATCAGTGACCATTTAGTTTGATTCCATATCATGGTTCTTGTGAATAATATTGAATGAACATAGCAGTGTAGATGTCTCTTAACATACAGATTTCATATCTTCAAATACATACCCAACAGTAGGGTTGCTCATAGAGTACCTCTATTTTTAATAAGTGATTAAAGCTTCAGTGAAAGTAGATTTCTTAATAAATTTTCTGACCTGTTCAAATATCTCATAACTCTTATCTTCTTCATTATAGTTGATAATCTATATAATTTCTCTTTAAAGTTCTGGTTCTTTTTCAAATAACTTTCATTATTACTGAAGAAGCTTCTGTTATCTACATACTCATTTCTCCAAATCAAAAGGCAATGATTAACTTAGCACAGGCGTTGAGATTTTGTAAGCACCAAAAATATACATAGTGCCCTTATATAACTAAGAACCAGTGAAGCTAGGTCAAGATACTGCATGCCAAGAAACTACTTAGTTTCTTGTACCCAGCTGGGCAATCTAGGGTAGAAATTATAGTACATTGTTGTGAACCAAGATAATGACCATGTGAATTGAAAAAAAAACATGTATACTTCAAACTGTGGTTGGGAGGTAGATTTAGCCATTTGGTGACAGGACATAGGAAGTGAAGGAAACAGAAAGATCAAAGATGACAATCAGATTTCTAATCTGGAAGCGCCAAAAGAAGAAACCAGAGTGAGGAGATGCTGGGCTCCATTTGGAGGCCTACACGATTGGAGGCTCCTGAAAGGCACTGACTGCAGGAATAAGGATTCAAAAGATGATGTGACAGAAAAAGGCACACAGCCCTGACAGGACCTGGAAGATGGAGGAAAAGGGCAGAAGCTAGAAAATAAGAGGGCTAAGATGGACCTGAGAAGAAACCACACTCAGCAGGTAAACACAGGAATCCAAGAAAGCAGTTAAATGACAGAATGTGGAAGGAAAAGCTGGGACTGAGTGGATTTACCCACAGCAAGAGATGAAAAACTGTGCCAAAAGGAAAGGGCAGCAGGGGGCCCACTGCTGAGATGGAAAGGGCAGGTGCTGGCGAGAACAGGTCATATACAAGGCAATGAGCAGTCAGAACTCAATGAGCAAGAACTAGAGGGACTCAGCTGGGGAGCCACACCTGTGAGCACACAGAATTACCATCAAGGGACAGAGTCAGCAAAGGACACAGTCAGGAAGGACCAGGCAAAGTAGGAAAGGACAATAGCCACGGGAGGAGAGCGCAGGGCTTCTGGAAAAGAGAATGCTCCTTCCTTGCACTTGTCCAAATGCTTAATGACAGAAGCCCACAAAGATGATAGTGAAGAGAGGAGAAAAGGATAAAGCAAGGACCTAAAGAAAGGAAGGATGGCAACGAGAGCTGACGAGATCAACTTTAACACATCTTCTCATAAGATGAAGGAAAGAGGGCAGAATGTCAAAGGTAAAGTTTTATGAACTGCATGCTTGGAGACCCCTACAATTCATATCCGAAACTCTCCACTCCCAATGGGATGATATTAGGGGGTAGGGCCTTTGGGAGGTGATTATGTCGTAAGGGTGGAGACCACAGAGCAAGAAGAATGATGGTATAAGAGGAGACAGGAGGAGCTGAGGGGAGAGGTGCAGAATCGGTTTTCAGGCACTTGCATGAGCCCTGGGTTCAGTCCCTGCTGGTGCAAACAGAAAAAGAGAATATGCAGGAGAGGGCTTGCTTCCTCTCCCTGCTGTCTAATGTGTAGGAGAACAAGAGCACATTCATCTGCAAACCAGGAAGCAGATCTCCAGATGGATCCACACCTTGGTCTTGAGCTATCGGCCTCCAGGATGGGGAAAAACAGTCTGCAGCTATCCTAAGACAAGGCAAAGGAAGAAAAGGTGAACTTGTAAAATAGGTGCAGGAGGGGGAGGAAGAGGAAGAAGAAGAGGAGGTGGAGGAAAAAAGGATAGAAAGACAAGAGAAAGAAAAACAAGTCTAACATTTAATGATTGTTTTTCAGATGAGATAAATGAGCCTCAGAAAAATTAAGTCCATCCAGGTGTGGTGCCCCAGGCTGGGGCAAGGGAACTGTGGCAGGAGGCTACACAGTGATATCAGGAAGGAAAAGAGTGAGGGAGGAAGGGAGGATAAACTTAAATTCATGGCAGAATTTAAACTTAACTGGAAACTTTGGATCTCTTATCCATTAAAGTAGACAGTTGTGAACCTTCTGACTTTCTCTTTAAAGTGGAAGGTGCTCAGATATAGCAGGGATATCAAAGACTAACTGCTGAAGGAGAATGAAAATGATTAGCCGTAGACAGAGCATACAATGAGAAAGAATCGACTTGGGAAACATAATGTGGAGGCACAGAAAGAATCAGAGAATTGAAAGTTGCAGTGGCGCCAGTACCGCAGGGAAATTGTTTTCTCTTGCAAAGCTCAACTGGAGACGTGAAAAGACAGAGCTGTAAGATGCTATGAAGGCACAAATTCAGGAAGATAAAGATAAAATAAGTTTAGAATGCTAGCAAAAGAGAGGCTGAAATAATGGTGTACAAAATCCAAGACAGATGGAACTTCTGGGAAGTGAAAAGAAGGGCCGACAGGAAGAAGCGGGAGGAGGCCCTGGGCCTTGCTGAAAGCTGCCATTTAATGTATCCTTGCGCCTAACAAACTGGCCACCATAAAATAGGACCAGAAAATATTTGGTAATAATTAAATGAATGGCACGAAGGCCTGCCATGTCGAGGTATGAGGCCAGAAAGGGGTGTTTGACTCAGAGCTCTCCTTTATAAACAACTCTAAGTAAGATTTCTTTGGACGTTCAGCAGGAGCTGAGAGCACCCCAGTAGGTTAATGTGATCAAAAATGACTTGTAAGGTTCTCTCCATGAGGGCTTAGAGAAAAACAGCCTCATTCTGGTAAAAATCTGTTCCATAAAGAAACTTTTACTTTGACCTATGAATTTCATTTTGTGAGGTTTTTTGTTGGTTTGTTTTTTACTGTATGTATCCTCAATTCCATAACTTTCCCAAAGATTGTAACTGTGCTTCCTAAGATTTGGGAAAAAAACATCATTTCTCATGGATTTCTGTAGCATATCTAACCATGCCATTTCAAAAGAATCTCCTAAGCATCAAGAAACAAAAGAAAATAAAGAACATTCAGATACACTCAAAATAGCCAAACATATACTTCTGACAGGCCTGGTAATCACTATGTTTCTAAGGCCTCTATATTCACATGTCATGGAAGATGCTGCCCTTCTCCTTTTGGGTCATCTGGTTTACCGGCACTGTACAAATGGACTGCAACTGCAGCTTACTTAAAACTTGGAACGCTTTCTTTTCTGTTCCTATAAATGTTTCGCTGCTTCAATCAAGCTATTTCTACACAATCACTTTAGTCTTACACTAAATTAGATAGTGCCTATGACCATCATGAATGAAATTCCAGAGGATCACAATCTATCAATTTATATGAAATTGGATTTTTTTTTTAAGGAGATATTTTCCCAGTAAAGTAACTGAGGCTCGGCCAGGGGCAGCCAGTCACATGGCTATACCCTGGACCTCAGCACCTGGAAACCAGAATGGCTTACACTCTATGTTTACTTCCTCGCTCTATGATCTTCATAGCCAATGAAAATGCTACCTCTTCAAAAATATGAAATACACACACACACACACACACACACACACACATTCAATGAGCAAGAAATTCCTCCCTTAAACTTCACATTTCCGAGGAGGGTTCAATAGTGCTTCTGTCCCTTGAGGTAAAACAGAATACAGCAGGAAAATCCAGGTAAATTAGATAAGTAGAATTGTACTTAATCTGAGGGGCTCAGAGTGAGAGGGCTGCTTGTACAAGTGTTGATGTGATCATTCCAAGCACATTTGCAAAGGGATCAGCTGATCTAACGTCAGGAAAAAGCTGGAAAATTTCTAGCTCTCCCACAAACTTAGAACTTTTCAATCCTCGACATGCCCGCAATAAAATAACCTGCATCCAGGTTGGTGGATCCCCACATCCACCCAAAGACTACAGAGAAACTGTCAAGATGAAGATTCAAGGCATAGCTACTCCCACAAAGAGCTGTAACTCTCACTTCCATTCCCAACAGCCGGAAAAGCTGGTGACAGCAGGACCTAGGGGAGTGACCACAGCAAAGTCCACCACAGGAAGTGGCACCAAGGAAAGTGTCCCATCAATGATTTCAGAGAGGAAAATAATAATTTTATAAAAATCAGCACTGTGTGATTTTTTTATGTAATGCGAAATAACAAAGTAAGAGACAACAATAAAACACGAAAGTTTGGTCACTTTTCTAAACTTGGTGCTATTACTGGTTTTACTCAATATTTTCATAAGAGAACTGAAAATTTTCCAAAGACATTAAGATTTTTTTTTTTGTCTTTTTTCATTTTTATCGGTACCGGGGATCGAACTCACGACTGCCTGCTTACGAGGCAGGTGCTTATGCCGCTGAGCTAAATCCCCAGCCCAAGACATTAAGATTTAAAGGAAACAAGTATATGTCTGTGTGAATGAAACTCAAGTACTTAGTAAAGTCTTTTTGGATAAAGCCAAAGTTCTTTGTGAATTCTTTTTGGATGGACAAATAAAAATATGTTTCAAAAGTAAGAAAAGACATGTAGAAAGCATGTAAATATACAGATAGTACATAACATATGTTTATGATAATGGGCATAGTAATACAGTGTGAAAAGATCTAAGAACGCCATGAAATAGCCAGTGATGATATCAACTAAAAGAGTCCTGCAAACAAAAACAGTAGGCTTCATCAATAGGAATATCCGAACTACAAGAACAGATATTCCATCCTGTAAAAGAATTTTATAATGTGCAGGTAACTAGAGTATTAAATATAGTTCTTATTCCTGTACCTCAGGAAAGTTTAACAGGCTAAAAATCAATAGATACGCATGTTTATATAAATGTATATCACACAGAATTATTGGCATTATTATCACAGGCAAATAAAATTCTATCATGTAGCCAAGTGTGGTGGCACATGCCTGCAATCCCAGCATTCAAAAAGCTGAGGCAGGAGGATCATAATGAGTCTGAGGCTAGCCTGGGCTCCATATTGAGTTCATGGCCAGTCTGTACCTGGCTCAAAAACAAATAAGTATAAATAATAAAATTCTATCATGTAAAGAAAAAAGGATAAAACTCTTTAAGACTGTAAAAATGAAAACTTGGAGAATCTATTAATAGTTATCTTAATAACAAAATAAAACATATATGATAAATGAGTCCTTTTTAATCCATGCTCGCTATATTCTAAACAATGCCCTAATTAGTTTATCCTCTGCAAAATCTCTTCCCGTGCCCTTCCAGATACACAGCAATTCCGTGATCTGTTCCACATCACGCAGTTAGGAAATAGAGGATCCGAGATTAAAATCCAGACCCTCTGACTTCGAGGGTGTGCACTTAATCACTGCATGAGAAACACAAAGCTAACTTTTACCGTCAAGATGTCTTAGGGAACCACTTAAATGGAAACTAGCTAGGTTTGAAATAAATAAAAGTAAGTATAAAATGAATTAAAAACCTTGAAAACAGAAAGCAAAATTTCTGAATCCTAAGAAACAAAACACATTAAAACATGAAAAGAGAATCAGGGAGGCCAGGAGTCACAGAGAGCGGCCCGAATCAAGGAGGAAGGAGGTCGAGGGGGCCATCTCTGAGGTGGGTCAGAGCCCCCCACGGGCTAAGCCTGGTGACAACAGCATAGCAGCAGAGCAGGGTGCCTCTGGCCTCCCCTCCGTGGGTCCAGTGCCCACAGTGTGCAAATGCCAGTCCTTCCTGCCTGCCTCTGTGAGGAGTCACAAACATCCACAGAGCAGAGGACCCGTCTCACTCATGACAGTATTGACCAGCTCAGTACCACACACAGGGCCCTTGGTACACGGATTCCAATTACTATGATCCCATTTCACAACTTAGCACACTATTAGGACCTGCTTAGAGGAATAAAAGTGTGTTTTTTATCTACTTTTTTACTCATTGCTGCTAAGAATTTGACTGAATATATGACACTTTGAAGCAGGAATCTCAGCAGATCATTCTTTACAGAAGCACCAAACCGGAGCTGAGTAGCTGTTTATTTTACTGAGGCTTCTGACCTAGAATGTTCTGTTTGGAGCTGGGTGGGATGTGGCCATCCTAAGGGTCTTTCTTCACACAATCCACCCTATAGAATCCAGGGGAGCTTTGTTTTGCTAACTTCTTGCTGCTGTTGCTCAAGTTATCCAAGCATCTGGTGTGGTGTATAATCCTCATCTTCTTCCAGACATTAGTTACCTAAAAAAGGAATATCAAACACCATCTCTCCTCCTCCGCCCACTGCCTTCTTCCCGAGAGTTTAAGTCTACATGGAGACTTGGATTCAATGGCCTGCCTGGGCTTGTCTTTATTATTATATCTGTTATCCATTATGGAGAGCAGAGTGTGTCCCTTGCTGTGAAAATTGTGTACTTTAAAATCATGCCATTGTGTTTTCTATTCTCCTAAACACAAACACTCAAAAAGTGGTTGAGACCAATGCTGGGGAAAGAGTGGCTTTTGAGGGTTTTCGAAGAGCTAGGTCACCTAGAACCCTGGGTTAAAATAGGGAGAGCGTGGGGAGAAACATAGTTATTCCACAGACCCAGGAACAGCAAATAAAACTGAATCCAGGGAAAAGTACAGTAGTAGAAATCAAACTCTCAAAAAGCTAATCATCACAGTAATAACATTCACTTTTTTTTCTCTAAGCCACCATTTGCAGCTACAAATTTAATTTACTTTTCAGATAACAGTGCTGTCATTCACAAATGTCCAGGACAATGACATGACTTTACATGAGAAGCCACAGCTGGTCCTTGATGAGACCCTTCTTCACTGCCCAGTTTCCCTATGGAAAGCATATGCCTTCTCATCTCCACCCCAAAGCCCACTGCTTATATTTATTGTATATAACAAAGATCCTACTCTTCCTTAGTTTTTACCTATTTTCTCCGTGAGATGGACAGGATGGAGATCAGGTCCACAGATCACTAATGCACTCACTGACCACTGCACCTTACATATAATAGGTTTGTGTCTCTCATTCTTAACTTTTAATCTAAAAAAACCCATCTCCTCCCAGACTTAACTACAGTTAGCCTCCCAGCTCACACCCAGTCTTGCAGAATAGTCTGTTAGAAATACAACAGTAGAAGTAGGATACATGCACATTAAGAACTGATAAGAAGTGCCACATGTTAATGGATTATTGTAATGCAGTCCAACCCCAATGCGTGGCTATTAGTATTGAATATCCTGTCTATTTCAAATATAATCTGAAAACAGGTTTTCACTGTTAGCCACTTAGCCTTGGCACATTTTTATTAGAATGAGACAAGAGCTTTGAAAAACTCAAAGATTCTAAAGCTCAGTGCCTAATAAAGTTATTTAAGTGATTATTCAAACTCAGCAAGCTTTCCTAGATGAAGATTCTTAATCAATTAGTCTTTTTCATGTTTATAAACTCACCGTACAGCAAAGAGGAGAGTTGCTTCATGAACTTCTCCAAAGCAGACATATAAAAAGTAAAATCATGCTTCCCTTTTCCCTGCTGGTACTTAGATACTTCATAAAGAATAATAAAAAGCTTTTCTGTAAGTATTTTGGTAAATAATATTTTAATTCTTAGCTTCATACCTCTTGCAGAAGCTCCCCTTTTTCATCATTCATCTCAACACTTTTTATTAAAGTCAGCTTTGGAAACCACATCTCCAAGCACTCTCACCACATGGATTTATATGTGTGCCTCCACAAAGACATCAGGTGATGAATCCCAGTGAGTCCCTTTCCAGAGGGAGCTAGCAGGTAATGAAAGACAAACATCTGACTCTAATGTGTCATGCCCACAGCAGTGTGCTAGAAAGGCCCTAGAAGCATCGAATAACGAATGCTCATTTATGCCTCACTCCCTGCAAATAAAGGCCATGCAAAGCTGAAAATAGTGTTGATTGACTTTTTTCCTCCAACCTACTAAATTTTTGTTGTATAACAATTGTGTTCTGGAATGAAATCCATTGTTATGCTCAGATGATGAAACATTTATTAGACAACTATGCTATCAAAGCTCATAGACAAAAGCACAAGTGGAAAAGTACGTACAGCTGTAAGCGACCTAGATTTTTACCCATGGCAAAGACCCATTCGTTTCTAATTCCCGTTTTCATTTCCTTTGCTGCATCCCTCTGGCCACCAAATTAACTCTGTCCCTTCATTCTAGAACCGTAGACGTTTTTCTTCAGCCTTTTTAATTTTCCAAATGTTAGTTAGCAGTGAAGCTCTGCCCAAACCAGATGTTCAGGATGCACTTGGGGTCATCTGCCGGTGCCCCCAGTGTTCTGGAAACAAACCTAACTTGGTCAGAGAACATCAGGAGGCATTCTCTTCCCTGGTAAGGTGAGTCTGGGTTTCTGCTACTTTCTCCACATGCAATCTGAGGCAGGAGGAGGAGGACAGAACTTTGTTCTCTTCCAAATTAAATGCCCCGGGAGGGTTTTCCACATGAGAGTGTCCAGTCTCCTACTGGTCTCCAGGCCAGAAGCCCAGGCCTGCATGACAAGCAGCCAGCCAGGACTGACCCCCTGCTCGACTACCTCAGGACAGCAATCAACACTGTATTGCTCACATAGGCTGCGTTTCCATCCATGATTCTAACGCCTCTTCTCAGAGCTGCCTCATCTACATCCAGATTTGGATTCAGACCTAACCTCACTCGCAGCTCCATCCTCAAACTGGCCATGGTGGACCCCTAGAAAAGCCCAGGTCTCACCTCTTCATGTCTGCCTTGCTCTTGTTCCTGTTCTTAGCTCTCAGCTGGGATCACAATATCTTTTGCCAGATCTTCACCCAGGTGGGTTCCAGCCTTCTCAGAACGATCCAGAAAGGGTGCCTGGTTCTAGGACAGAGGGTGAACATTCAGTGAAAAGCTGAAATGCTTCTGTGTCAGAGAAAGAACTGTTCTATATGAGGATGTGTTAAGAATAAAATCCTATTTTTATAGTTTAGCTCAAATTTTATTATTATCAATATGAATCTTATTTTATTTCTTCTCCTTTCTTATTTTTATAATCTCATCTTCTTGTCATGAATCCATGAGGTTTTTATTATATCCTTTCCTAGGCTCTTGATTTAAATATACTAATACCACTTATGTGAATTTTTGTGTTTAAAAAAGATTACTGTAAACAAATCTAATGTAGAATTTTAAAGAGTCTCAACATGGCATTTTTGTTCCTTGCAAGTATTTGTTCTATAATGGTACAATCATTAGTTTTCATTTATATACTCAATTCTACTTTTTCCTTTTTTATTCCACTTTTTTATCTACCTCCCTTCTCAATCTTACAAATTTTAATGTATTCTCAATTAGGCTGTGTGTGTGTGTCTCTTTTTTTTTTTTTTTTTTTTTTTTTTTTTTTTTGTCTTTTTCCTGGTACAGTAGAAAAGCAAGATGGTACAGTAGAAAAGCAAGAGCAAAGAAAGGAAAAAAGAAAATGCCCTTTATTGCAGGTGCAGGAAGGCTGCAGTAGAGTCTAAGATCCCCTCAAGACAGACAAAGAAGCCAGGGGCTTTTAATCAGTTTGACAGGGGTGGAGTTTGAAAGTGTGGGCAGAGTGACTTACAGGCAGGTGATTGAGGGCTGAGTATATAGCTCAGTGGTATAAGTGCCTGCCTAGCAAGTATGAGGTCCTGAGTTTCATCATCAGTACAAAAAAAAAAAAAAAAAAAAAAGAAAGAAACAGACAGACAACTGATTGGGGGAAGGCTGGCGTGTTGGCAAAAAATGAGTTCAATTTTGGGTTTGCAAGATGAAGGCAGAAGTCAGTATTGAAGGGAGGTGCTGCCCAGTGCCATGCTGGGCAGGCACCATGCTGAGCCTGGCAGTGCTTCACACAAGCGGAACCCATCATCCCCATCCTTCGGTTTTTAGAGGCAACAACTCTCTTAAACTACTCCTGCAATTTAATCCTTGGGATTACAGCTTGGACCCATGTAAAACCTGGTCTCCACCAGGACACAGAGTTCTCTGGTAGTGAAGGCCTGAAACCTTGATTAAAGAAATCTTGAGACAAATTTAAACAGACAAGGAGCTATAAGCAAAAAAATAGCAAATAGTATGAGGGGTCCCACCAAGGGGAGAAGATGGGAGCAGGTGTCCCTTTTGTTTTTGTAATAGCAGCAGTTAGGACTTTTTTACATATATTATGGTGATTTATTTTTAATTGCCCATAACACTTGCTATTTACTGGGATAGCTAGAAACTGCCAGAAGAAGTCAAAAGATTGGAACCCCTTGATGGGGAGGAACAAAGATGGCAGATAGATAACAACTGGCTACAGAAGCTCCCTGAGATAGTCAACTTAGAATTCAACATAATAAAGACTGGGGAGCCCCAAACAGAGGGAGATAAATTCTCTCATCCCAAGAAGAAATTAAGGCAACTTGCTGACCATCTGAGGTCCCACAGCAACTGGCTGATGCTGTGACTTGCCAGGGTCCTGCCACGGCTGGTCAGGTCCTGCCGCGACTTGCCAGGGGTCCTGCTGCAATTTGGCAGGGTCCTGCCATGACTTGCCGAGTGGTCTGAGGTCCCACCACTTTGACTCACTGGAGGCACAGTTACATTGAGATTGAAGGTCAGCAAGCCGAATGGAGAGCTGAGTTGGTGGGGAGCCTACATTGACCTGTGGTGAGTGAGGAGAGTGGAGCCATTCCATAAATAGCAGGACCCAGGAGGATGGCATTCTAGGATCAGGCAGAACTGGAAAGTACAAGGGGCAGCAGTGACTTCAGTCAATTGTTCCCTTCCTGAACGGGATTGGTGGAGTCAGCTACACCTGAGTCACGTGACGTGGCTGAGACCCAATAGGTTATCCGAGGTCAAGTCCCTGAAGCAGTGGCACCCAATAACCACACTGGCCCAGTGGAGCCTCAGAGGTTTGGCTGGTCCACAGGGAGGCAGCACAAAGTAATAGAGTAGTGCAGGCCACAGCATCTTGACTAATCTGGAGGGGAGGGGCCAGCATACCCTGTCCCTGTCTGCAACTCACTAACACATGGCAGTGTGAAGCATCATCTAGCCAGCATGCTTCAGAAGAATTGTAACCAACAAAGAAAGAAACTGGGGCCTCCCAGAAAAAGCAAAAAAAGATGGGAAGAGGAAGCAAAAAAAGATGGGAAGAGGAAGCAACAACAAAAAGTCCCCAGGCCCCAACCCTGAGAACATTGACCCAGGACAGGTAAATACAAAGGAGAATGAGAACATCAAACATGCAATATCAGACACAGTGCCAGTGGACATAAAGAGATATATTCAGGACCTCATAGACGAGTTCAAAAGTGAGGTATTTAGCCAAATAAAGCAAGATATAAGAAGATTAATAAAAGAGGTACTAAGCACCCCTCAAGCAGACACAGACAGAAGAAGGGAGGAACTCAAACACAGGAGAGAACCATTTGGTGACGAATATAAAAAAAGTATAGAATACATGAAGCAGATTCAAAGAGATCACCAGGAAATTAAAAACTCTATGGAAATATGGCAAATCAGCTTGAAAGAAACTAAGGATAGATTATCCAAACTGGAGGACAATTTTGCAATGTGGGAATATGAAAGGGAAATTTTTTTTAAAATAACAAGGAAACAAGCAGTAACAACACAAAGGCTAGAAGATGACAAAAGGATCTATAACTTGAGAATAGAGAATGTAAATGAAGAAGCTGGGATACAAACAAAGGAACTACAAAGGTTATTCATAGAAATAATTAAGGAAAACTTCCCAAACATAGGAAAAGGAAATGATATTCTGATATATGAGGCATACAGAACTCCAGCCATCTACAACCAAAACAGAGTTATACCCAGGCATATAATAATCAAAACCTCAGAAACTCAATATAAGAACAGAATATTAAAAGCTGTTAGAGACAAGAAACAGATAACCTGCAAAGGAAGGCCCATCAGAGTAATGGCAGACTTCTCGACACAAACCATCAAGTCAAGAAGAGCCTGGAGTGAAATATTCCAAGCCCTAAAAGAAAATAACCTCCATCCCAGATTGATGTACCCTGAAAAACTGTCTCTAGAAATTAAAGGAGAAACAACATGCTTCCAAGACAAAGAGGAACTTGGGAAATTTGCAACCACCAATCCAACTCTACAGAGAATACTGCAGGGCATTCTAGAGAGAGAGAGAAGTACTAGGATTCCAGCAACAGTGGCAGAGAGGCCTCAGTGAATGAAACAGAAAACAGAATGAAGAAGATAAGCAGACAAGTGATGGCAAAGAAAGAGCATAACATAAATGGGGCAGAGGATATTTTATTCAAAACTGATATGATTGATAGTATCAAGTCTGAGAGTATAGGCAACTACACTGAAGATGACAAGACTCTCCGATACACATTCTGGTTTGATAACTGCCGGTTTTTGAAGTTCTATACTATATACAAAGTTGTGTTTTTATCAATACTGCTATGTACTGACATATTCAATTATACTATGTCTGATGATATAGCCAATTCTATTGGCGATAACAAGAGACAACACAGGAACTATGGTAGAACAATTCATACAGCAGTCTTATATGTTTATTTCATTTCATGCATTTATCGGAATATGTTTTGTTTTGCCTTGCTTTGTTTTGTTTCTCCCTCTAATATAGAAAGGATAGAAATACATGTTAAGACTCGTGCATGTGTAGAATCTATAAACAGTTTATGAAAACTGATCATATGACACATGATGAAATGAACAGATACTCTGAAGAAAAAGAGACACTAAAATACCCAGTGCTGATCCTGGAGTGTCATAATGTGAAACCCAGCAATAGTGTTATTCTTTGATCAGAATAATATTAGTCAGCTTGAGTTTATTCAATCTCAACATAATTGAAGATATGGATAACAGCATGTATGTTTAAGTGTAGAGGATTGATAACCATATTTCTAAGTTGTTGTTGGATAGTTGAACAGAACTGGTTGCAGTCTCACTGTTTGATTCCCCACTTTATATGCTCCACTTTAGTATCTTGAATAACTATTTGTAAGAAGACAATCTGTAATCATCAACTAGTGATTTCTTATTGTTTATTTTTTTCTTTGAAATTATGTATTATTTCTACCTGTTTTCTGTTTTGTTTAGTCTTTCTTTAAATTAAATTTTTTAAAAAAGACGCTACAGTACCCAGTGCTGATCATGGAGTGTCATGATGTGAAATCCAGCAATACTATTATTCTTTGTTCAGAATGATTTTAACCAGCTTTAGTTTGTTTAATCTCAACATAAATGAAGATAAGGATAACTGCATGTATGTTTAAGTGTTTAAGTATAGAACTGACAACCATGTTACTAAGTTTCTGTTGGACAGTTGAACAGAACTGTTTGCAGTCTCGCTGTTTGAATTCCCACTTTACATGTTCCATTTTTGTATCTTGAACAACTAGTTGTAAAACAACAATATATAAACATCAACTAGTGATTTCTTACTGTTCATTTTTTTCTCTGAACATATGTATTATTTCTACCTATTTTCTGTTTTGTCTAGTCTTTCTTTAAATAAAATTTTTCAAAAAGATTAGAACCCCTTTTTATATTTAACTTTTAACATTTTTTAAATATATCTTTTGATTATATTTTTTGATGGATGTTTAAGAACAAGTTAAACTGAGACCTGTACTAATTAAAATTAGCCTCTTGGTATCTTACGTTCCCTCAGGATTTGTCTTGGAACCATGGAAAAAGCCTGTCAGTTCTTTTTTTTTTTTTTTTTTAAAGAGAATAAAACAAAACAGACAACTCAGAGCAAAGTAAAACAATGCAAATACACAGGATTTCAGAAAAAGACAGCAGGAAATCAATGGTGGCTATCCTAATGTCTCTTGTTTTCTTCCATATAGTTGTTCATACCTTCACACACAATAAATTAATACACTTCAAAATACTGTAAAAGCAATCAAAACACAAGAATGAGAGACTTCAAGGCTTTCAAGACAGACACTAGGAAATCATTAATGGCTACCATAATGCCTCTTGTTTTCTTCAAAATAGCTGTCCATATCTTCACACCTACTGAAATCAAATGACTGAAAACAGACTAAAACCAAGAAAAAAAGCGTTATTTGGATTTTGAATCAAAATGATAGGAAATCAGCAATGGCTACCATGGTGTCTCATTTTCTTCAGTGTAGTTGTTAATACTGTCACACACGCTAAAATCAATTCTTGTGAGCCCTTTAGGTGAAGTTCTAGGTATATATAAGCCTATACATGTTAAACAATAATTTTGATAAAAGATTTTGACTACTTGTATCAATGCATATTTATATTTCAACATTTAAATAAAGCTTTAAAGTTTATCATTGACCAATGGATGTACCTCTTACTTTATAATTAACCTAGTCTATCTAGCTTTAATAAAAAGTATTAAAACAAATAATATATATCTAAATTCTTTATTTTTTTAAAAAAATTTGGTACAGAAAACTTTGTTAAGGTCTCTAAAATATTTTGTCAAGGATAAAAATGTTATCAAAATTGGTAGCTACCTCTGCAGTACTTATACCTTTCCTGCAAAATAAAGAATACTGAAATTTTAAAGTTCATTTTTGTACATATTTCCTGAAACGAATTATTGTGTAAAACTCTATTAAATGTAAATGCTCTGTCCTTGAAAGACATGGGTTCTGCACCATGCATTTCCTCTTCATGGATCTCCCCTGATGGATAGTTGTTTCTGGAGCATTCTAGTGTTTACTGGAGCATTCTAGTGTTTACCAAAGTCATAGTGTTTACTGACAGCTTCCCACAGGTCTACAGCACTGGTGCATCGCCTGATTAATCCCAGAGTTTTACAAAGTGATAAATGTGCCATAAAGATCTGTAAATCTGCAGTTATTCAAAGTTCTGGACTTTTTCTAATGACATCTTCTACTGCTGTATTCCTTCTTGGCACAGGTATAGTTCGAAAACTGGTGCTGGTACCAGACAATAGCTGGCAAAACCATCTTCATCCTTACCCTTGTTCTTCATCATCTAGGAACGCTCGTTGTCCACTTCTAGCTCAGACATCTGGACCGCATTTTCCCCATGGGTTCCCATCATGCCTCAGCACTCAGTCATAGCTGTTTAAACCACTTTCTATGTTATCAGATGAGAAGAATCACCTCAAGTTCATGGCGTTGGATTTTACTGGATGCACAGGCATCCCTGTGGGGCAATTCTCACCCCAGCCCCGTTCCATGGTGCAGCGGGGGGCTGAGATGTTCTAGATGGAGGGATTTCTGTGACCACTGGCATTTTGACACAGACTCCACAATCTGCTTGACAGAGGTTATTTGAACATGAACCCCCACCGTGCTTATGCACAGGACCACATTTGATGTCAGTGTCATACTCTGCAGTTTCCTGGAGTTCAGTTTGTTGAGTTCATCAGAGTCAAAGCTGGGGAAAGTAAAATAATTTCCTTCATTTCATCATCCTGTGCAAATAGCACGTACCCCCAACTCCCCTACCAGCAACATCTAGGCTTTCAGAAAGTTCCAGAGAATGCACAGAGCTCCCCACTTCTCCCGAGTGCCCCTCTGTGTAGCCTGAGACCACAGTTTCATAACTGTGGACGCTAAGCAGCTGCATTATA
Organism: Cavia porcellus; assembly: GCF_034190915.1. NCBI lineage: Eukaryota > Metazoa > Chordata > Mammalia > Rodentia > Caviidae > Cavia > Cavia porcellus. The sequence goes on from NW_026947493.1 coordinate 5,998,925, forward strand.
GGAAAAACACTATGTGTAAGAATCTCTCAGCACCAGGGTTTAGATGCAAAACATTGAACACCTGTCCTGTGAACTTTTGAATGCAGCATGTTTTCAAATTAATATCTGAATTTGGGTTTATGTGTGCATGTGAACGCTGCCTGCATTTTGTTGGTTTATCGATCTGGTTGACAGTGAACCACCAGAAGGAACCTCTCTGGTTTTAGCTTTTAATCCTTGATTATTGTTCCAAAATAGATTTAATTGTAGCAGGAATCAGACTGACAAAGTGAACTGCTTCACAAACTAGAGTGGCAGGGCAGGGAGAAGGAAGTAAGCTAGGTCACCTGTCTGCACAGGACTTGGGCTCACTCGGCTACTCTGACTCTGGAGCCAGAAGAACAGAGCACTGTCCTCTGGTTTATAAATTTATTTCCCAGAAGGGCCGAGGTTAGTGACTTAGAAACTACTTTCTGTGTGTTGGGATTGAACAAGTAAGTGTTCAATCATAGATAGTGATGGTTAGGGACTTGTAGGCTCATGGATCAGACACCAGAGAAAATTCATCTGTTTGGGGCTGGGGATTTAGCTCAACGGCATAACATCCTGCCTTGCAAGCAGGCAGTCGTGAGTTCGATCCCTGGTACCGACAAAAAAGAAAAAAAAATTCATCTGTTTACTGTTTTTACCTAATACATAAGGAGAAGGGTTACGAATAGGAACAGGGAAAAGAAGGACTTTACCATCATCCTAGCAATACAGAAAAATACTGAAATGTTTCTGAGTGATTGTGCTCAATGGTAAAATACAGCCAGCTTGCTCCGAGAATCAGGGATAAAAAAAAAAAAAGGCTTCTCACAGCACTGATTGAGACATTTTACTGAAGTCTTAATGCTATAGGAGAAGAAACTGAAACTGGGTTTATGAGGACAAAAAGGAAGAAATTAAAATATAGTAGACTTACACTCAAGTAACATGAAGGAACCACCTTGGATATGTTTAAATAAACCTTAAGAATCTATATTTGAAATTATCAGTATCAATAGATATGAAAATGTTATTCACTATCAGCAATTACAAAACAAGTTTTGTGTACATATTTACAATTTCATCAAGAAACATTGTATACCTAGAAATAAATCAGCAGGTGTACAGCACTGGTGCATACACAGAAATATGTACATTGTATAGATTATATAGCAATACATTTTATTCTATGAAAAAATTATTCTGTATCATTGCATAATGGGTTATATTAAGTCATATTGAATATTTCATTATTTGTTATGCTTTAATATTCATATATCACATATTGATATACAATATATTGATTATATCATATATTATTGATTAGTTTCTACATAATTACATATTACTGTTACAATGCCTAAAGCCCCAAGTAAAGTGAACATATATCTTCTTTTATAAATTGGGAGGTCGATATTATAAAATACATGTTCTTTCCTATCAATTTGCATTCTATGTTCAATCTTAATGATATTTTTTTAAAGGAAAAAGAGACAAAAAACAGAACAAAACAAAACAGTGTAAAGGTACAAGTAATACAGAACTACAAAAAAAAACAGTAAGATATCACCAGTTAATAGATTTCACACTATCAGACACAGTGGTTCAGGTCACAGGATCAAAGCATACAAAGTGAATATTCAAAGAGTGAGACTGCAAAGAGTTGTGTTCAATGATCCACTCAAAAACATTAGTATGGTCATCTATTTAACACACCTAACACACTTGCTGTTGTATCCTTTAGGGCACATTTTTTTCCTCTCCTTATCATAACAAAATTTACACATTTTGGGTTTTATTGCTCCCATAGATCTTATTACTTTTTTTGGAAGAGAATAAAATCAAACATGATAAAACAAAGCTGTCAGTCAAAACCAAGGATAGACATAGCACATGATGTAAAACCAGAGTACAAGGTTATCAACAATGGTTGCCATAATGCCTCTTGCTTCCTTAAGAAGAATTGTCTACCTCATTAGGTATTACAAAGTTGAACAAAACAGTAGAGAACAAGACTAATAAAACCTAAACAATGTAAACATTACAGAACTTCAAAAGAGGATAATAGTCAAACCAGAATGGGCATCATAGTGAATCTTATTGCCTTCAAAGTAGTTGTCTATACTCTGATACTTGATACTATCATACAGAATGGAACAGAGTCTAATCATTCAAAACAAGATAGTGGGAGTATTACAGGAATTCAAATCAAGTTTATAGGAAATCAAAAAAAGATACTATATTATATCCTGCTGGTTTTTTTTTATTTTTCCCCTTAGTTTAAAAAAGTAATAAAAAAATAATTAAATAATTTTTTAATGAATAAGGCAGAGATTGAGATAAAAGAGGGCATAACAACATAACAGTACAGGTTAAAGCATGACAGTTTCAGCAACCTAGTGCTTCACTACCAAATAACCCGACTTAATAGTAGTTACCATAGTGTCTTTTTCCTTTAAATATTTGAATATAACTTCATATACTATAGCATCAAACATATCAAGACAGTGTAAAACCATTCAAGTGGATGAAAGCATTGTAGAGGATTTAGAACCAGCTAACAGAAAAACGAACAATGGTTTCTACATTATCTCTTTGCCTATAACAATTTTTGTTTATACTGTCACATATAATAAAATCCAGCAAGATACATCATGATAAAACCAATGGAGACAGAAGAGCCATAGTTCGGTGGGGCTTTACAACAAGATGGTATTAAATCAGCACAAGGTATTATGATGTCTTGTTTTCTTCAAAATAGCTGTTCATTGCATCACAGGCAATAGTATCAAACAGCCCAGAATAATGGCATTCCAATTAATGAGTGAAAACTTTATAAGGCTTCAAGGCCACATAATGGCCACATACTTTTATATATTTGAATCATTTATTACACTAGGGAAACTATTTGGTATTCACAGATGCGAATTTGATTTATTTCACTTATGAATATGGTTTCAAGATGTGCTCATTTATTGATAAATATCTCAATGTGATCCTTCTTTATAGCTGAATAATACTCCATTGTATAGAAATACCACAACTTTTTTATCCATTCCTCAGTTGATGGACACTTGGATTGTTTCCAAGATCTGGCGATTACAAATTGTGCTGCTATAAACATAGGTGCACATATATCACTGTGGCATGAGGCTTTCAGTTCTTCTGGGAATATGCCTAGAAGTGGAATAGCTGGAACAAATGGGACTTACAATCCCAGCTTTTTGAGAAATCTCCAGACTGACCTCCACAAAAGGTGTACCAGTCTACATTCCCACCAAAAGTGTAGGAGAGTTCCTTTTTCCCCACAGCCTCTCCAGCATTTGTTGTTGGTTTTCTTGATCCTGGCCATTCTTTCAGAAGTGGGATGGAATCTCAGTGTGGTTTTAATTTGCATTTCCCTTATGACTAATGATGATGAACATTTTTTCATGTATTTATTTGTCATTTGTATTTCTTCATTTGAGAAGTGTGTATTCATCTTACATCCCATTTTTGGATTGGGTCTTTGAATTTTGGGGGTCTGAGTTTTTTTTTAATTCTTTATATGTTTTAGACAACAGTCCTTTGTCTGAGGGGGAGTTCACTAAGATCTTTTCCCAGTTTGTGGGTTTTCTTTTCACTATGCTGGAGATTTTTTATGACTTGCAGAAACTTTTTAATAAGAGGTAGTCCCAGTTATTGATTCTGGGAAGTATTTCCCGTGTGGTTTGAGTCCTGTTCATGAATTCTCTACCTACCTCTATGTCTTCAAGGTTTCTACCTAATTTGCCTTCCAATAGATTTAGTATTTCTGTTTTAATATTCAGATCTTTGATCCATTTAGATTTTAATTTAGTACATGGTGATAGGCTTGGGTCTAGTTTTAGTTTTCGGCAAATGGAGAGCCAGTTTTTCCAACACCATTTATTAAACAGACTGTCGTTGATCCAGTGAACCTGCTTGGTCCTTTATCAAAGATAAGTTGGTTGAGTGTGTTTGTAGTTGTGGTTGTATCTTCTAATATATTCCATTGATCTTCGGCTTGATTTTGATTCCAGTACCATGTTGATTTTACTACGGTTGCTTTGTAGTATAACTTCAAGTCAGGGATTGTGATGCCTCCTGCCTTGCCTTTGCTGCTTAGAATTGCCTTTGCTATTCTAGGTCTCTTATGGTTCCAGATGAATTTTAGGAGTGATTTCTCTAGATTTATAAGGTATGTTGATGGCATTTTTATTGGGATTGCATTGAATCTGTATAACAGTTTTGGGAGAATGGCCATTTTCACAATGTTTGTTCTTCCTATCCATGAGCAAGGGATGTCTTTCCATTTTCTGAGATCATCTTCAATTTCTTCTTTCAGTGTATTATAATTTTCCCTGTATAGGTCTTTCACTTCTTTCGTAAGAGTAATTCCTAAATATTTCATTTTTTTGCTTTCTAGTATGAAGAGTGTGGTTTCTTTTATTTCTCTCTCTGTGATTTTCTTGTTAGTGTATAGGAATGCTATTGATTTCTGAGTATTGATTTTGTATCCAGCTACATTACTGAATTTATTATATCTAAGAGTCTTTCAATGGAGTTTAGGGGGTCTTCTGTATAGAGTATCATGTCATCTGCAAACAATGACAATTTAACTTCTTCTTTTCCTGTCTTTACCCCTTTTATTTCTCTCTCTTGTCTAATTGCTCTGGCTAGTACTTCCAGTACTATATTAAATAGGAGTGGTGATAAAGGACATCCTTGTCTTTTTTTTTTTTTATTTAAGAGGAAAAAGAGAAAAACACAAAACAAACCAAAGCGGCGTAAGGGTACACGCAATACAGAACTACAAAACAAAACAAAACAAAAAACCATAACAGTAAGAAATTACCTGCTAGTAGATTACACACTATTTTCTTGAAAATAGTTCCTCAAATCACAGTATCAAAGAACACAAGGTGGACATTCAAACAGGGAGACTGCAAACAGCTGTGTTCAATGTTCCAAAAACATTGATAAAGTCAGCTATTTAACACCCCCAAACACACTTGCTGTTATATCCGTTAGAGCTCTTTTTCTTTTTTTTTTTCCCTCTCTTTTTTACAACAAAATTTACACATCTTGGATTTTATTACTCCTTAGTGCTTATTACTTTCTTTGGGGGGGGGGGAAGAATACAGTCAAATATGGCAAAATAAAGCTGTCAGTCAATACCAAGGATATCCTTGTCTTGTGCCTGATTTTAAAGTAAAGGCTTTCAATTTTTGGCCATTTAGTATGATACTGGCTGTTGATTTGTCAAAGATGGCCTTTATTATATTGAGGTAAAGACCATCTATTCTGATTTTATGTAAAGTTCTTATCATGAATGCATGTTGGACCTTATTGAAGGCTTTTTCTGCATCTATAGAAATGATCATGTGATTCTTACTTTTGGCTTTATTGATATGGTGGATTATATTTATTGATTTATGTACGTTGAACCATCCCTGCATGCCTGGGATGAATCCCACTTGGTCTTGGTGTATAATCTTCTTGATGATTTGCTGCATCCTATTTGCCAATATTTTATTGAGGATTTTTGCATCTGTGTTCATTCGGAAGACTGGTCTGTAGTTCTCTTTTTCAGTTGGGTCTTTCTCAGGTTTTGGTACTAGAGTAATATATGCTTCCAGGAATGACTTGGGAAAGATTGCTTCCCTTTCCATTTCATTGAATAGTTTGAGGAGTATTGGCATTAGGTCTTCTTTGTATTTCTTGTAGAATTCTGCAGTGAATCCGTCTGGGCCAGGGCTCTTCTTTGTAGGTAAGGAATTAATTACAGGTTCAATCTCATTGATAGAGATTGGGTTATTCAGCAGTTTTATATCCTCTTGATATAGGTTTGGTACTTCATATGTTTCTAAGAATCTGTCTATTTCTTCTGTGTTATCAAACCTTTGAGAGTAGAGGTTTTCAAAATAGGTGTTGGTGATCTTCTGTGTTTCTGTAGAGTCTGTACTGATTTCAACTTTTTTTTAATTTAAAGAAAAGGAAACAAAAAATACATGGAGATTTTAAAAAAGGGTAGAAATAATACAAAATTACAGAAAAACAAATGGTAAGAAATTGCTGGTTGATAAGTTACATATTGTCATCTTAGAAATAGCTGTTCAGGCTACAATATTAAAGTATTTAGAATGACATTTAAAAAGTAACACTACAAACAGTTCTGCTCAATGATCGAGCAAAAACTCAGTAATATGGTTATCAGTCCTACACACTTGTTTTACATCTCAAAGAGGGTAAGATTAAACATATCAAAACAGAACAAAACAGTTAAAAAAACAATTTAAAGAAATACAGATTTCAAAGCAAGTCCACTGGAGAGCTTCACTGTCTATCTAACTGTCTCTAGTTTCTTACAAATAGTTGTCCCCATCTTCACCCACTTTATATGCTAACTGCATATTATAGAACTAATCAAATCATTACAGGATGATGAAGGCTTTTTAGGTTTTCAAAATCCAACATTAGGGAAGACAATAATAACTACCATCACATCTCTCATTCTCTTCGTGGTAGCCATCCCCATCTCTCTTGAAATTGAACTCAAGAGACCAGACCAGTGTCATTCTAATCAGCGAACAATAGTATTGCTAGAATTTATATCATAATGCTACAAAATTACCATCGGGTTTCTTAGCATCTCTTCTTCAGAGTATCTGTTCATTACATCTTGCATTATATAATCTGTTCCTGTAAATAATTTTAAAAAAAAAACTTGTGTGTGAATTTCTACATATATATCTATCCTCGCTGTATTATAGGGAAAACCAAGTCATAGCAAGACAGCAAAACAAATTCCTAGAAAAACATGCAATGGATAAGACATATAAGACCACAATATGGATGATCTTCCGTAGTTACTATGTTTTCTCTTGTTATTTTCAATAGATTTGTCCACAAAACTGGCTTAATATAGTTAAATATAGTATTACCTATTTTTATAAAAACACAACTTTGAAAGCATTGTAGGATATGAGAGCTGTTAATACTTAATACCAGTATGGATATCCTTTACATCTTGTCATCTTCAGAGCAGTTGCCTCTATTTTTAGGGTTGATACTAACAAGCATATCAAATTCAAATAAAATCAGCCAAGGCCAACCCATAGTCTTATGATTCAGATTCAACTAAGATCAGTCATAGTAAGACAATGTAAGTAATACAGGATTTCAGTTTAAGTTAATAGGAAAGTAAGGATAGTTACCATGATATAACCTGCTATTTTGGGGTCAGATGTCTGTGCCCTTAAATCTGACATCAGTGGACAGACCAGAACAAATTAAATTCAAACTAAATATGGTAATAAGACTACTGTGTCTTTTAAATCCTTATACACTATTAACAATGACCTCTGCCTTTTTTTATAGTGTTTCAGAGCTGTCTATACTGAAGACTATAGCATACCATCTCTGCCTCATGTCTGCTACTCCACTTTTCTGCTATAATTTGTCCACCTTATTCCCTCATTCCATTGTCTGCCCCGTTCATTGAGGCCTCTTTGCCACTGTTGCTGGAATCCTGGTATCCCTTCCTATCTTTCTCTGGAATGTCCTTCAGCACTCTCTGTTGGGTTGGATTGGTGGCCACGAACTCTCACAGTTCCTCCTTGTCTTGGAAGCATCTTATTTCTCCATTAATTTTGAGAGAGAGTTTTGATGGGTATATGAGCCTTGGTTGCATATTATTTTCTTTCAGGACTTGGAATATTTCTCCCCATTCCCTTCTTGACTTAAGAGTTTGTGTTGATAAGTCTGTTATTATTTTGATAATTTTCCCGTTATAGGTAATCTGCTTCTTTTCTCTGGCTGCTTTTAATATTCTGTTCTTTTGGTGTATTTCTGGAATCTTGATTATTACATGTCTAGGCATAGATCTGTTTTGGTCATAGGTAGCTGGTGTTCTGTATGCCTCTTTTTTCTGGATATCATTTCTTTTTGCTATACATGGGAAATTTTGCTTTAATATATCTGTGAATATTCTTTGTATTTCATTTTTGGTTGCTCCTGCTTCCTCACTCACATTCTTTATTCTTAAGTTATGTATCTTTTTGTCATCTTCTAGCCTTTGAATTGTTTCTTTCTGGTTCCTTGTTATTTTTAAGAGGCTTTTTCTTTCACGATCATATGCCATAAATCTCTCTTCAAGTTTCAGAAGGCTGTCTTTAGTTTCTGTCAAGGCATTTTGCCAGTGTTCAATGGAGTTTTTAGTTTCCTGGTAATCTCTTTGGATCTGTTTCATGTATTCTAAGTTATGTATTCTTCAGAAGTTTCTCTTTCTTTTCTGATTTCCTCAGTTCTTCCATCTGAGTTCTCTTGGGCGGGGCTTGCCATTTCTTTAATTAATCTCTTTATATCTTGCCTCACTTGGATCAGGAGTACAGCTTTAAATTCATCTATGAGGTCATGGAGGTATTTTTTAATTTCGGTTGATGTTGTGTCCAGTATTGGATGGTTACTGTGCTTGTTCTCTTCAGTGTTTACTTCTCCTGGGCTTATTTTCTCATGTTGGGGAGCTGGAGTTTTTTTTTTTATTTTTATCTCTTGTCATGTTTCTGGATTCTTTCAGAGTGGAGTGTCCTGGGGGTCTCTGACCCTCTCCGTATTGCTTAGGGCCTTTCAGAAGCATGCTGACTTGAGTTTTTGCTGTCCTCCCCAATTTGCTGTTATCTGGGGTAAGCTGGGATGCAGGGGCGGTACAGGCTAGCCTCCAGCCTCTGTGCCAATCAATCCGTAAATTAGGCTGTACTTTCTGGATGTCACAGAGTTGTGACTATTTTGTATCTGCTTATTGTGCCCCAAGCAGAGGCTTGGTTCAGCCCCCAGCAGATCCTGCCAGTTCTCTCTGTGCCAGAAGCAGCTGACGAATGTCACCGTGGCACAGGGTTCTGCCCAAATCCCATCTGTTCTCTTCCAGACCTCTCTGTGACAGGAGCACCAGTACAGAGGGTCTGCCCAATTCCAAGATGTCTTCCATTAGTTATCTGTATGATGCTGAAGCCAGCACAGCATCAGGCTCTGCCCAATTTCAAGATGGCCTCCACCAGCCCTCCCTACAGGGTGACTCGGTGATGTCACGGAACCCTAGGTTCTGCCCAACTCTAAGATGTCTTCCACCAGACTCTGTGTTATTGATGTCCCCGTGGTGGTGGGCTCTGCCCAGTTCCAAGATGTTCTCTGGCCAACCCCAGCGGCCACGGGACCCAGTCCCCAGTACTCACCAGGGTTTGGTGCAGGTCTTCCTCTTGGGTCTACTGCACACCACGTCGCTCGCCCTCACTGTGCTCCCAGCACAGCGTGGAATGGTCAGAAAACTGCACAGCATTCAGCTTCAGAGTTCCAGAGCCTTTCACAATCTCCTCTGGTCCAGCAGGGCAGTCCTGGCTGCTTCTCGGGGTCCCAGGTCTCAATTTCCAGCAGTGACCAAAAGCCAACACAGCTTTTCCTGTTGGGTCCACGGGTCAGTTCGCTGATTTAAAGGCACAGGATTTGCAGCCTCCCATTATCAGCCTTCACAGTCTCAGCACGACTTTAAATCCTCCAGCCGTGCTGTCTTGGTTAATAAGAATCATTATCCATTCATCTGGCCCTTTCCATGTTATCATATTCTAGCATCTAATATGATTTCTCCAGAGAGACTCTCCACCCAATCCCCTAGCAAGCCACCATTTTCTCAAAGCCCAATTTCACCTTTTCCATTTCTTATTGCATGAATTTCAGCTTTTTCTTCCCTTTTTTAATAAAGTTGGCTAGGGGCTTAACGATTTTATTTATTCTTTCAAAGAACCAACTTTTTGATTCGTTGATTCTTTGCATTGTTTTCTTAGTCTCTATTGCGTTGATTTCTGCTCTGGTTTTTATAATTTCCTTTCTTCTTTTGGCTTTGGGCTTGACTTGCTCTTCTTTTTCTAGCTGTTTGAGGTGTAGCATCAGGTTATTTATTTGTATTCATTCTGTTTTCCTGATGTTGGAACTCAGTGCAATATATTTTCCTCTGAGGACGGCTTTCATTGCATCCCACAGATTCCAGTAAGTTGTATCTGTGTTTTCATTTTCTTGTAGGTATTGCTTAATTTCTTCTTTAATTTCCTCTGTGACCCACTGATTACTCAAGAGTGTGTTATTCAGTTTCCATGTGACTGTGGGAATTTTTCAGTATCTTTTATCATTAATTTCTGATTTCATAGCGCTATGGTCGATAGCATGCAAGGGATAATTTCAACCCTTTTGCATTTATTTAAATACATTCTGTGAGTTAATATATGGTCTATTTTAGAGAATGTCCAATGTACTACTGAGAAGAATGTGTATTCTGTTGTTGTTGGGAGGGATACTCTGTATATGTCTATCAAGTCCATTTGTTCACAGGTGTGATTCAGTTCTTTTGTTTCTTTGCTGATTTTCTGTCTGGTTGATCTGCCCACTGGTGTCAGTGGTGTGTTAAGATCTCCTGTTAGAACTGTGTTACTGCTAATTTGGTTTTTCATTTCTGTTAGTACCTGTTTTATATAATTGGGTGCTCTGGAGTTTGGTGCATATATATTTAAGATAGTTATCTCTTCTTCTTGGAGTTTTCCCCTCACCAGTATGTAGTGACCTTCTTTATCCCTTCTGATCATTATTGGCTTGAAGTTCACTTTGTCTGCAAACAGAATAGCTACCCCTGCTTTTTTGGGGGTTCCTGTTGCATGAAGTATTGTTTTCCATCCTTTGACTTTCAGTCTATGACTATCCTTTTGGGTTAAATGGGTTTTTTGTAGACAGCCTATGGTTGGATTTTGTTTCTTGAATCCATTCTGCCAGTCTGTTTCTTTTAATTGGTGTATTGAGACCACTTACATTAATGGTTTGAACTGTTATATATTGGTTTATTGTTGACATGTTATCTTTCTGCTGTTGCATCTTTATCTTTCTGTTCTGTTTAATTGTCTGCTTTGTTTAGTGGTTTTTTCCCAAATGTATCTAGACTGTCTTTCAGTATTCTTTGCAGGGTTGGCTTGGTGATCACGAAGTTTTTCAGCTGATCTTTATATGGAAGTGTCTTATTTCTCCATCAATTTTGAAGGACAGTTTTGCAGGGTACATCAGCCTAGGTTGGAAATCATTTTCCTTTAGGATCTGAAATAGTTCACTCCATGCTCTTCTTGACTTTATTGTTTGTGCTGAGAAGTCTGCTGTGATTCTGATAGATTTTCCTTTATAGATGATCTGTCTTTTCTCTCTCACAGCTTTTAATATTCTATTCTTTTCTTCAATTTCTGGGATGGTCGTTATTATATGTCTGGGTGTAGATTTATTTTGGTTATGGCTATTTGGAGTTCTATATGCTTCATTGATCTTGATATCAGTTTCCAATCTCATGTTTGGGAATTTTTCAACTATTGCTTCTCTAAATATCCTTTTGACATCCTTTATGTTGTCCCCTTCTTTTTTATTTATCCCTATCAACCTTATGTTGTTCCTCTCTGTGTCATCTTGCAGGTGTTGAATTGTTATTTCCTGATTTCTTATTATTTTTAAAAGATCTTTCCTTTCCTGTTCACTTGCTGCAATCTTGTCTTCGAGGTCTGAGATTCTATCTTCACATTCATTGAGGCAGTTTTTACAACTTTCAATGGAGTTTTTGATTTGCTGTATACCTCTTTACATCTGTTTTATGTATTCTGTTTGTTTCTTATATTGTTCATTCAGGGATTCTATCCTTTTGTTTAGTTCCTCCAATTTTTTAACTGTGTCTTCTTTAGATATGTTCAGCATCGCCTTCATTTCTTTTATCATTTCTTCTTTTACCTGAGAGATTATTTCTAGTTTGATTTCCTTTAAGGCTTCCCAGAGTTGCTTCTTTATTTCAGTTACTATCATTTCAGGTATTTCAGGTATGTGGCATGTGTTTTTTTCTATGCACATGGCTCCTAGGTTTTCTTGGGATCTGCTGGATGTTTGAGATTGCACTTTGGTCTTTCATTTTGTCATTTTCCTGTATTTTTGAGCTTCAAGTGTTGTTCCAAGTGTGGGAAAGAGTTCCACCAGCCTGGGATGGGTTCCCTGTGGCAGCCCCACTCACTGGACCTGGCAGGGAACCATGGCCTGGCTCCCAGGCCATGAAGAGTTCCCCCAGGCTGGGGCGGGATTCTGCGCTGCTGCTGCTCCGAAGCCTGTCAGTTCTTGACAGTGTCAGCCATCAGGATGAGTCACAGCCATTGCTTTCTGTTAAAGCTTGGGAGATTTTTCTCCTAGTGACTCTCCTTAGGCACATTTTTTATTGTAGATTACAGTTTTTTGTGGTCCCATAATCCCCTTGATCAGAAAACAAGGGATTCACAGAGTTATGGGATGCTGCTGCAAAGGTTTTCTTATATTTTAGGTCTTCAGTGACCTCAGAGAGCTGGAGCCAAAATATTGGGGTCCTCCTAGCCCATTTATCTTTTTAGTTTTTGATCTCTAAATCTCAGTTTTCAACATCCAGAAGAGAATATAGATAACATTACAGTGTAATAAGGCAATAAGCTTAACATTACTACCTTATCTGAATATCAAGTACCTTAGAACATAAAATAGCAACAGGTATTTCTTTCAATCATGGATGTTCTAGTTCTTAAATCCCTCTACAAATGTTAACAGTTATGCATTTTTCAAGGAAATCTGAAATGAGAACCATGCATAACATTGTAGCATGACAATTATGATATTCTATAACAATTTGAATTTGAATTTTCCCTTAAAAATGTACCTTTTATTCAATCATCCCTAATACATAAGAAGCTTTTACTTAACTTGTTTGCCTTTAATTGGATGTACATCTCATAAATTTTTGTTACCAGCAGAGATCTGAATCAGAATCAAAATTTTGTCAAACAATCTCTATTATACATTTTTGGTAGACTTGTACATGTGGAAGCAGTCTGTCATAGCCATATGAAACCTTTATATCAGAGCATCTTTAAATTGAAAATCTTACTGTATTATTTATTTTGGTGATGAAAAATGTGAACATATTACAATAATTACTTTTATAATTTTAGTTGAGGCATCTCTCATAAGGCTATGGAGATCATTGGGGCCTCCCATTAAAAAATGAGAACTGGCTAAATGTCACCAGCTGGTTGGTTTCTTATTCGTCAATTGAAGTCCTATCCAAGAATCTCCCTCACCCTAAGGGATTTTGTTTAATTATCTTAATAATTTTTAATGACTTATGAAAAACTGAATCACAACATTTATTTTTTGAATGATGAGAGACACTCAAGTCATGATATGTAAATGACAGTTACATTAAATTTATGCAACCAATTATACCAGCATTTTGACAAGCTGGAAACTCAGGTGGAAGCATGCTTTTAGATGTATAACCCATATTAAATTTTGAACCAATGATCCAGACATGGGAAAGGGAAAATTTATTGATCTCAAATAAAAAATAGCTGTTGTAGATATGACAAAGAAATATATATAGGGAATCAGTACAGATTGGATATATAAACATATGCAGTTTAACAGGCAAACAAAAATCAGAATGCACACAAATATATTTGGCCAATTTGTATTACAATAAGTCTTTTACAATTTTTACATTTGTAAGTATAAATAGACTAGTGAGGATCTTCTTTGTAGGAAATTAACAGAGATATCTTGAAGTGAATCAAAAGGAATAATCCTTTTATACCTGTTAAAGCAAAGACAGTTATTAAATCAAAGATAACTATCTAGAAATCGTAGGAATTAATCACAAATTGGAGCTCTTTGACATAATTACATGGGTCAATAGCGAAGGACCCTAAGGGCTGTGAGACATGGGAAAGGACAAAGAGGGGAAAAGGACATGAAAATGGATCAAGTCTTTAGTTTCTGTCACCTCGTGGGCAGGAGAGAGGTTGGGGTGACATTTTGAAGGACTTTGGGATGGAGATAGCGGCAGTGATGCATGACTGGAAGGTGGTGGCAAGCAGGATGGTGCACGGGATGGCAGAGTGATCTGGAATGATGGGCAGGAGGGAAAACGGAGAATGCAGGGTGGAAGAGGAGCAGAAGGGAGAAGGGATGATGGGGAAGGAAGGACAAGATGGCACCAGAGAAGAGCAGGAAGTCTCTTGGGGATATGGAGGGAGGTGTTGGTGGTGTGGAATGGGCCAAAAGAGCTTGGGCCACCCCACATAACTAAAGGAGGGAGGCACATGCCCTGAGAGCAGAAAAAGCCCGTGCATAGGCTGCTGTTGTAGTAGCAGACGTCGTCTAGGTGTGGAGGGTGGCAGGCCACTGCTTGTGGCCAGGCTGTCTGGCAGTATATACATCTTTTGGGGGATAGGAAGAAGTATTTTCCATTGTGGCCAAATTAGAGGTGAGCCGGAGGCTGCAAAAGCCGAACCATAATCCCCTGGAGAGTCATCACCCTTTTCAGAATTGAGCAAGAGAGACATACTCTGTAGACCCCCAACACCTGTACCCGCCAGCCATCACCAAGGGAACAAGAAGGGGAGTCCCAAAGGATGTCGGAGGACTCCTGACATGAGTCCGTGATTTATGAGACAGGAACCCCAAAGCAAGAGATGGCTCACCTGCAGAACTGAGGTGGGTCAGTGTTCGATGGGGGCTAGTAAGGGCGGCAGCGGTAGGGAGGGGACTCAAACCAGGCGTTATCCCTGGAGCCACTCACCCTGTCAATCTGAGTGATGACACCAAACATGATTGGTTTTTCCTCAGAGCAGTAGAAAGCAACAGCAAAGAAAGGAAAACAAGAAAAAAGCCTTTATTGTAGGTAGAGAAAAACTGCAGTAAAGTGCAAGATTCCCTCAGGACAGATAAAGAAGCTGGGTGCTTTTATTGTTTGACAGGGGGTGGAGTTTGAAGGGGCAGGCAGAGTGATGTATAGAGAGTTGATTGGAGGAAGGTTGGCACCTTTGCCAAAAGACTTTCAGTTATTGGATTTGCAAGAGGAAGGCGGAAGTCAGTGTTGAAGGGAGGTGCTGTCTAGTGCCATGCTGGGCAGGCGCCACGCTGAGCCTGGCAGAGCTTCACACAAGCAGAACCCATCATTTCTTTTCTGTGGTGCTAGATTTCTTTCTAATGAAACCAAAATATAGAGCTTAAATAGCTACTATATTGCAGATGAGTTTTATTCTCTGTTCCTGCTTTCAAAGCACAGTATCTGGCCAAGCATAGTGGAGCAGACCTGTCATTTCAGCATTCAGGAGGCAGAGACAAGATTGTCATGAGTTCAAGGCCAGCCTGTGCTACATAGTGAGACCCTGTTGCAAAAAATAAAATAAAAACTGAGTATCTGACAAATTTTTCATTTCTTTCTTTAAATGACACCTCACAGATCAATTTTCAATTCTGTGACCATCCTGGGATCTACGCACCCTCATTAGTAACTTCCCAGTTAAACTGTCTTCAGTCCCTCCTGTTATGCTTGAAATTTTTCCTTATTCCAAATCTCAAGATTAGCTATTTTAATAACTACCCAACTTCCATTCATACTAATATGGTGATTTATTCACTAAAAGTAAATTGTAGTTATGTTTGAAATTGTTTTTCCTGATTGCACTAGTTATTGCAAATGTGTAATTTAAATATTATGTAAAACACTATAACAGAGATAGTGCTTCAAGCTAAATGGCACACACATGATAAAAATTGGTTTTGAATATGGTCTGAGCTGCACAATTGTAAAAAAACAGAAAACGTATTAAACGTTTCAAGCTAAATGGTAAACACATAATAAAAATTGGTTTTGAATATGGTCTGAACTGCACAATTATAAAAAAAACAGAAAATGTATTAAAGTTTATGATTTTTTCAGGTTTTCTTATAGTAATTGTTAAGGTCTTGCTTCAAAAAATGGAAATCTCATCCTTTTATAATGTACATCATAAATGTGACATGTCAGAAATATAATATAGGATTCATATCTATGAATATATATAGATATAGATATATAGATATATGCATTAGCCAATAGTCTGGCCCCAGATTCCATACACTCAGCCTTTGGGACAAGATAGATACGAAGGAATTCTGGTTAAAAAAAAAAAAGAAAGGAAAGGAAAAAAAATGAAGAAAGACCAAAGAAAATATAAATATAAAGTGAGGCTACTTCATTAGTCTTTGTTCCTTTATACTAGTGCAAGGCTATCAAGTGGCACACAGATTTACAAGAAAAAAGAAAACTATCATTTTTATTGACCTACAATTATCTGGCCCAAGTGGAGAACTTACTTGACTACTTGGAGCAAAATCCAAATTTTGTCGGTCTTTTTTAGGTCATTTAAGTTTCCAGAGTTTATGTTAAGCATCATATATTTAGCATTCTTAAACACTGAAGGCTTCAGATGGTTTCAGGCTACAGGAAAATTAGATGGTCTATTAGCTGTGCAGAGCAGGTGAGAACTGAGAGTTTGAGAAGAGAGGAAAAATTTCCAGACAGCACGTGTCAATAATTTGAAATCAATGTGTATTTTGCATGTTTTTGTTTCTCCTTTTCTAGACACTTCGGATGTGATTGCTTCTCAGTTTTTCAAGAAGAATAATTCTTGAAGCAAAGGAATGTTAAGAGGGGTCTGGAGATGCAACTCAGGAGTGCAGCACCTGCCTGGCAAGCGTGAAGCCCTGGATTCTATCCTAGTACCATAAAAAAGTTATGAAATGATAATTAACATTCTCATATGAATTTTTAAAATAAGTTTGAAAAAAAATTTTTACTATAAATGGGGTCAAAAAGCAATTTTGGAAAGGCCTCTATGGGCAATATTTCAAGTACTTATCTCTGCTGTGATAGAAAGAAAGCAGTCAAAGAAATATGTAAACAAGTGATTGTTCTCCATTAAAAATTACCTATGAAAACAAACTACAAACAAGTCTCCAGTTGGTGTTGATCTGAATTTAGTCAATAAATACACACATTTATCTTCATCTATTTTGCAAGTTTTTTTTTTATAGTGACCACTATATCTGAAGAGGCTGACGCAGGAGGATCACTGTGAGTTGCGGGTCAGTCTGAACTACAAAATGGGATTCTGTCTCAAAAAGAGTTCTTTGAATTGTTTGTTCTGTTTGTTTCTGTTTTGTGTTTTTGGGTTTTGTTTTGTCTTGTTTTGTCAGTACCGGGGAATGAACCCAGAGCCTGTGCATGATACGCAAGCGCACCGCTACTGAGCTACACCTCTAGCCCTTCTTAAGAGACTCAGTTTTCATTTTTTTTTTCTTTCCTTACTTGCAGGATCAAGCCAGGGCCTTGTGGATTCTAGACAGATGCTACACCACTAAGCTACCTCCCTGCACATTCATTTTGACATATAAACAGGAAGTATATGATAATATATCTTATACATACTATATACCATTTTAAAATAAATATAAAACGTTTAAAGAAGACATGAAAAATTCTCTTTCATGAAGGCCCGTATTTCTGGCAGAATTCTCATTTCAGTATGTTGCCTCATATTCTGTTCTAAGCTTAAAATCAGGAAACATAAAAATAAATTATATTTGTGTAATGTAATTTCTTTCCTTCTGATATACTTTATGCCTTTCATGAGTATATACTTTTTCTGAGTAATCTATGATTTATTGCTTACAATATTAATTGGAAATACTATTTAAGTTCCAAGACATCAAACAAATTTTTAGAACAATTATAGCCTTAATGCGGAATCTTATTATATTAAGAATTTATAAACAAAATTCACTCTTTAATATTGGAAGTAAAAGCCAGTTGTATCAATGCTAAAGTCAGGAATCTTATTTATAATTATGTATGTGTATATATTTTTGTCCTATTATAAAGTTCTTGGTGTTTGTCTCCCTCTTCCCTTCATTCATATTGTCAGGACAATATCCACACAACTCAAGCTACACCATAAGCTAACTGCACTGGACATTACTCTATCATTTCCTATGCTTAACTGAACACAGGGTACATTAAAAAATCCATGATATTAACCTAATAGTTCACTAAAAGACCTACTATCATTTAAAATCAGTTTTCCAAAGGAGAAACCAAATGTTAGTAAATGGCTCGAGAAATACACACACACAAAAAAAAATCGACAGATCCATATTTAGCATTCTTTTAATTCACAATCACTTATTCAACACTTGCTCTAGTCACAGAGTTATATTACTCAAAATGAGTGTAGTCACAGTGCTATAATATAAAAGACTCAAGCCTTTCTCCTGCTCCTCTCCTAATTCCTAAATGGAATTGTTTTACTTGCCAAATGTTATAATATAATTGAATGGATCCAGAGAAGAGTGACTAAAATTGCTGAAGAAATACGAGATTCACGCTATGAGAACAGATTGCGGAAGTTTAAGTTCAGTACGTACCAACACGAGGAACTAGAACATTGTTTCCCTTTGGATGAATTACTGGACAGGATTTCAGGAACAAAAGATTGAAATCAGGAAAAGGTTTGAATCTGTTCTTTCCTTTTAGAACAAAGGGTGGGGAAAATCACAATGATTTCTGGTTTTGCTTTCGTATAATGGATGAAACACAAACTCTTGCCTTCAAGCACTGACTGCTAACGAAGCAGGATAAAATCATGCATGATGAAACTAAGGGAATAATAACTAATTTGTGAGAACAGTGGGTGAGCCCAAGGGAGGGAATGACCATTTCCATCAATCACAAACATGTAGCTTCCCATCTCCATAAGACCATGAATACCTTTCCTTCTCTAGATTGGTGACCACTCTAGAAGATGGATTCCTTCAACCTTTGCATGTCCCCATGCAACATGGACAACTGGAGATGGCCACAGAGGATGTTGTGTGAAAGCTAAGAACGATATCAGAGCTGTCCTTGTACTCCTGGAGCAGAACTCCTTCTCAGAGAGTCACAGTCCAGCCCTGACTTCTAGTTCTACCCTAAAAGAGTTCATTTCCTAAGGAAACAGCCTACCTGCTTATAGGATTGGAATTTTTAACCTGTCAGGTAAAAAATTGGTTGGAGTGGAAGCAAAGGATGAGTGATTTTAAGGGTGAGTGGGAACACACACTGTCAGAGAATATTTTTGTGTGTCTGTCCTTTTCATTTGCTCTAGAAAAGGAATTTTTGTCATTAGCCCTTCTATAAACATAATCAGACAGTGTGTAGAAAATAGGTCTATAGGGCTAGGGATTTAGCTCAGTGGCATAAGCGCCTACACAGCAAGTACAAGGTCATGAGTTGGATCTCTGGTACCAAAAAAGAAAAAAAAGTACTCTCTGAAAAAACTACAGGATAATTAGATAAAGTTGGTATAACAAAAATGCCAGCTTATAATCATTTTTGCACATATTCTGATTTGCACATATTCTTAAGCAGTTGTATCTTCAGAAAGTTAAATCAAGTCCACCTTGAACATGAAATTATGAACTCTGAGGCACATATGAAGTGTGTTTGAAAAACACAGTGTTCAAATCCTTGTTTGAAAATTGCGTTCAAGTAAAAGACATATCAAGACTAAATCCCCTCAGAGTGCTCCCCATCACTTCAAATGCCCTTGTCCCATCACTCTTGCCAACTTTCTGAAGCAGATCTAGAAGGTCTCTTTTGTCTTTAGTTGTGTTAGTCTGCCTGCCTTGAAGGTCTAAACTGATTCAAGACATTTACCTTTGTCGTTTTGACTCTGCAGAAGAGCCAGAAGCCACACCATGCTGGAGCAGTAAGTAAGGTGGAGGATGGCACACTGTGATGACTCCACCTGCCTGCCTTTCCTTTGGAGATCCCTTGGTACCAGCAGTGACGGTATTTTTATCACACCTCATTAAAACATGAAAGAAGACTTCTAAAAAACCATTCATTTATGTGGATTGTATCAATCAACATTTGCCATATTTAGAAATATAACAAATGTAGCACGTTACCACAAGTAGTACTATAAGGAACGGTGTGAGGCAGAAGCCAGGTGACACCATTAGGCTTTGTAATGACAACATGGCAGAGAACAAAAAAGCCATCTGTAGGGAGCAAAGAGAGTGCTTCTTTATAGCTTAAAAGAATGCAAGGAACAATAGGTGCAAAGCTCTTTGAAAAAAATTCTATAAATGTCCCATGCCTCAGTGGGCAAAGTCCTTGAGGTATCTGCTGTGAATGTTTGGGTGTCTTTAGATGTCTGAGTGCTTGGACATGCTGGTCTTACCTCTAGGGAGGTAAGTGCTTGGAAGGTTCCATGCTCCATCTTACCTCTCCAGAGTTTGCTGAAGGCAAGTGCTGAGTTTTCTCTGAGAACAATGTTCCTGCTAACAAACGGATTGGGTGCTGGAAAGATAAGCCTGACAAATACATTTTTCAAAACCTAATTATATTTTCTAAAATCAAAAGTAATGGAAATTGGTGTCATCATATTAAATGTTTTCAAATCCTTTCACTCTCAAGGCCAACAGAAAACCACCGATATTTTCTTTCTGTTTTTGCATTTGCTGCTTCAACAGTACATACCGTGCAGAATACAACTCAGGAAAGAATGAAAGTGTAAAAAGCTAAAGAATGACTTAGTATTATGAAAATGTAATCTCATGGTCTCCTCAAATGCTCTTTGGAGTCCCAGGAGAGAACCCCACACACTTAGAACCTTATCTGTAGAGAAATCTTTCTAGAGAAAACCTCATTTCTTAAAAGCAAATTTCTTAATTTTCATGAGCTCAGTTCCTTGATGTGCAAAGTGAGGTTTGGAACAAGATGACCTCTCGTATTTCTCTAACTTTAACATTCAGTGATTTGGTTCAGTGTTAAAGAAGGGGAAACATATTGACTGACCCTACATGTATTTTTGCTCTCTGTAGTATTTCAAATTTCAGATACCCCTTCACTTCCATGCAGTGATCATCACATGACTTATAAATTCAATCTTCTTAGAAATATTTATTAACTTTATAAATTAATCCCAAGCAAGCCCTTGTGTAACTCATCTAGATCAGGTTTGTAATGCTTATATTGTATTCAAAATAAAAAATAGGGACATTCATAAGTGTAATGTAAGATCCTGATACAAAAAAAAAAGACATTTGTAGAAAAACTGATAAAATACAAATAAATTCTCTAATTAGTAGAAACATAGCAAGATTAATTTCTTGGTTTTGATAAATGTCCTAAGGTTATGTAAGATTCTAACGTAAAAGAAAGTTCGGAAAAGACTACCCACAGACTATCAGAACTATATTTACAACTCTTTTGGAAGTCTGAAACTGGCTCAAAAATAGACAGGTAGTTAAATTAAGTTGTCATTCTTGGGACTGTGATACCTGTGTGAGTGACATCACAGGGTGAGATGCAGCGCAGGCCCAGATGCCCACAGGTCCCTCCTACGAGCCACACACTTCAGGTCCTTACTGTTGCCCAATCATTTTTCAGAAATCCAGAAAACAAAGGGAGGACTCCTGGACATTATGGTGTATGGTCCCCACAGAGCATGGATTATGGGGAATGATAGCTGATTGATTGTTAGGAGATGGAGTCTGGTCGGAGGAGGTGGGACCCTGGTTTCTCTTCCTTCCCAGCAGCTCCTGCATTGACTCAATCCTTCCTGTCCACTGAGAGGTGAGCAGCTTTCCTCTGCGCAGGCCCTTCCACCATGCCATTGATCATGCAAGGACTGGGGCTGGGGATTTAGCTCAGCGGCATAAGCGCCTGCCTTACAAGCAGGCAGCCATGAGTTTGATCCCTGGTACCGGTAAAAAAGGAAAAAGACAAAAAAAAAAAAAAAAGTAGAAGATCATGCAAGGACTGACACTTGCAAATAGGAACCAAAATGACTTCCTCCTTTAAATTGCCAGTAGAGCATTCTGTCCCACTGATTAGAAAAGTGCCTAAGATACCTGGCATTTCAGAAAAGATTCAAGATCTCATATAGGATTTAAATGTTTAGAAAAGGTATTAAAGGTGAGTTATTAAAATTTTTTAATATCAGTGAATGTTAATATTACAAACAGTTATTTTATTGATTTAAATTCTGTCTATAAATCAGGAGAACTTCAATGTGTGGATGACATTCATATTGGGCATAGATTAGTAATAGCCTCTTATCATGGACATTTGTATCCATTTTCATTTAGTTTTATTTCCTTTTTGCCTTATTTGCTGCCTGACATCTAAAACCCTTTCTTTGTTTGGGAGGTATGTTATTCACATATTTGGGAGATTTCCACCCATAGCCCTTGCTATTTCCTATGTGACTAGAATATTGTTGGGGCTCTTTTGACCTCTGAAGCAATCCTGAAAGCAGAGTATCTCTGGTTGACCTTCTCCTGGGTTCCTCTCATCTGCTCCCTTTATTCGCAAGGAAAGCCACAGAAACTAGAATTTCTCTTCCCCAAGGAAGGTCACGAAAATGGCTCAAATCTTCCCTCACCCTGTGGTCTTGAAGCTGATGTAACGAAGTGTGTCTGACCTCCCTTGTAGAAAAGTAGGTTCAGAGATTCTCACCCTGGAGCACTGGTCCTGCCTGAAAAGAAGGGGTGCTGCACAAAGAACCAAGGAAGAATCTAAACGGACAGGCTTTGCTGGGTTTTCTCACCCACCTATTAGCATAAGTCTTAGCCTCTCTGTTCAGTTGCGTTTCTACACACTATGTTTCAGCCGTGCTTAGGTAACCCAAAAGGTCAATGCTTGAAGGAGTTCCAGAAGCTGAGCACACAGAGGTCTGGGGAAGGTGATGCCCTCAAAGAAAGCATGAAAGCCCCACTCCCTTCCCCCGTTCCTGTCCTGTACATTTACGCACCTGTGTCCTTCCTTTTTGAAGCCTTCATGATCAACCAGGGAGTGCAAGTGCTTTCCTGGGTTCTTTTAATCAGCTTGAGCAAAGTAATCCAACCAGGGTGAGGGGGGCGGGGAGTGCTGAGTTACAGCTCATCAGAGCACAGACAAAATTACCTGGGGTGCGTGACTGGCATCTGAAGTAGGGATATGGGACAGGTTTGGGGATTGAGTTCCCTTCCTGTGGGAACTGAAGCTGTCTCCAGGTAGATAGTGTTAAAACTGAATTAAATCAGAGGGTGCCCAGCTGGTATCCAATAATTTGCTTGCTTGATGCATAGGGGGAAACCACTTACAATTTACATCAGGAGTGAGCTGTTTTAAGAGTAGAAAGGGAAAAACTCAGTGTGAGTGAGTTTATTTCCTGAATATCCTCAAAGGGGAAACCCCAATCTTGTGAGTCTTGGTGTCATGCAAAAGCTAAATTATCAAGTGCCCCAAGGGGCTGAGGCTGGGGCCCTGTGGGTTTCATCAGGAGATCAAGTGCCATCCCCAGGGTTTGGAGGTAGAGGCGTCTGTCCAATGCCAGTTTTCTCCTGTGCATCTAGCCATGAAATGTGATCAAAACATCACTCGCTCCCAACTTTATGAACAGCCTTTTCTGATTAACATCTTGATTTTAATAAGATTGGTTCAGTATAAAAAGCTTCAATTTCTTATGTTTTAATTACAATAATCACTTTCCTACTCATATCAGAGTTGGCAATATAATAATTCAAATAGTGTTAATTATGATTTCATGCCAATAAAATAGTTAAAAGAAAACAAGTGTATAACTAACTCATTAGGTAGGCTTGCACAATTTTTTAATTAAGTTCTATTCACACTTTAACCCAAATCTCCATAAATTAGGCATTCAGCTACACAGTTAATATTTTCTATTTATTTCTTTTATCATTTATCTCAATACAATCAGGTATTCAGGGCTCATTTAATTCTAAGTATATAATACAGAATAGTCAAAAATTTGTAACCTGAATAAACACATATGCCAAAAAAGTAATGATCCAACACACAATTCTTCGATTTACAAAGCAGCCACCGTCCCCTTCTCTTGCTCCTCCTAAGTCCCATGGGATCTATAAAGGGAACCTGGGCTCTGGCAGAGGACTCAAGGAGAGAAGAGCATTCTGCATTCTGCAAGAGAAGGAAGGTCTTTTATAAAGTACCAACAGTCTTTATGGTGAGAAAAAGCCTAAAGATGGATCTCCCAAGTTCTGCATCATCTGTTTACACGAGCACTACTCTAGGTGCTACTGTGAAAGTGATGTGCTAACACGAGATTATCTAAACAAGTTTAGAGCTTTTTGTTTGTTTGTTTGGTTGGTTGGTGGCTTTTTTTCCCTAGCTCTGGGGATTTCATTAAACCCAGGGTTTCACAGGGTCTTGCTAAATTGCCCACTCTGGATTAGAATTTGCAATCTTCTTCCTTGCCCCAGTTTCCCAAAGTACTGGGATTGCAGGCACATGTCACTGCATGCAGATTCCCATGAGTCTTTTAAAAGGAAATTTGTCTGGCTGGCCTCAGAAGAGAGACTCAGAGAGATGAGAAGTCACTGGAAGGATCCAGTGCCTCATTGCTGCCGTAAAGATAGAGGAGGCCACTTGACCAACTTAGTCACTTTCTTGTCCCTGATATCCAACACCCACAACTTAAAAAGGGGCACGATTGGTTGGCTCTAGGGTGCCATGGCAGAGGGAAATAGCAGAGGAGGATTAGGGTTAGGGTTCCCTCTAGGTGACCATGTGAAATATGGTGGTCAGAGTCCTGCAAAAGAAAGACAAATTTGGCACACACACACACACAAGCAGGCACACACAAAAAAAATCTGAAAGAGTTTGGAAGTACACTTTCCCTAAAAATCTCCATACTACAGCTGAGTACAACATTAAAACTTTAATTTTTACTCTAAAAAGAAGGAAACTCAGCCAAATCTATTCTGATCTCTGAGTTGTAGAATCTATGATAAATAGTTATAGTGTTACATCTCTAAATTAGCAGTAATTTTTATACCACAATAAAAAACAAATACAAGCAAAGAATGCAAATACCTGAATGGCCTGAACTTCTTGACAGCAAACCTGTAACTAGAATAATATTGGAAGAGTGCTTTTGAAATCCTGGTGGAAATCAATGTCAGATCTAAAACCAAATTATCAAACAAATGTAAGGATATGTTCACATTCCAGAAATGCATGATCCCTTGATATTAAGGCTCTTAGAGGAGACTGCCACAGGAAGTTGGAATCCACTACAAAGAGAAGAAAGCAAGCAGAAGAAATCATAGGGTTCAAGAAACAAAGGCTCCTACTCATGGGAGAGATGACGAGAGTTTCCAGAATCACAGCCATGTGCAAAATCCCCACGGAAACCATTCCAGGTCAAAACCAGTCTGAAGCCTAGGAATAGTTTCAAAATGATGGACAACTGAGAATTTGTAATAGCTAACTCTTGGAACAACCCAAATGCTCATCAACCAAGGAATAAATTTTTAAAAATGTGTTATTTTTATACAGTGGAGTATCATTCAGCCATAAAGACGGATAAACTTGAAACTTTTAGAGGTAAATGGATGCAACTTGAAAGCATACCCATAAGTGAAATAAACCAGACTCACACATGTAAACATCATATTGTCTCACTAGTGTGAGAAATTAAACGAATAAATAAGTTCTAAAATGTATAATAGATATTGTGAAATGAGAAGAAACTGTTCAAAAGGAAGAAGGAACCAGAAGGGGTGAAAGGGAAAGAAAAAGAAGGGAAAAGCAAAAAAATCAAGTCAGTTATACTATTAGTGCCTCGTAGTTCATTAAAGAGGAAGGTTTTTACTAATATCAACTGCAGAAATTTTTATGCCCATATCTCGTATACTGATCAACTACTTTAAAGATAGCAACATGTAATGTATTAACTGTTATTCTTCTATTATTTAGTTATGAAATTTTGTTTCATCTTTTTCCATAAAATAAAACAAAGAAAAAATAATATGTAGTGTTTCTGAGTGCATGAAGAGGAGGTTTAGATAACTGGTTGAGAATTTAGGGTCAAATTGATGATCAGCAGATAGAAAGACAAGCAAATAAAGAAAATAACTACTCTTAATCCTAGGAAAAACAAAAAGCTTAAAGAATGCAGAGGAAGAATAATCATAGTTAATATATGGCTGAGCAATTAATAGCATATATAGTCACCACACCGTAAATACTCACAGCTGAGAACTTAGTGAGGATAGGAGTGTCGGAAGTCTGCTTTCCATTCCTATGTGTTCGTCAGAACCTACCACTGTTCTCTGTCACACTATCCCATAGGGAAATCAACCCAAAGCCATGATTTTGTTTCCACAGAAAAACACATTCTATATCTAAACAAAGAAGCACAAATGAACTTTTGGAATTGACACCATTATCCTACAAAAATAAGTAGTATCCCTTTTAGAAACATCAGCAATAAAGAGATGAAATCTAAGTTTAGAAATATATGTCTTGAGTTTGGGAATCCTTTCCTCTTCGAATTTTACTTAGGTACCTTCTTTTTCATTTTTCTTCTATTTACTTTTTTGTAAATTTTAGTATATTTATTAATTCCAGCATGTAATCAATAGTCCTACATCTATTTCAATGTAGGAATAACAGCAAATCCAAAATCTTTGTAGATTTTGAGTAAAGTAGAATTTTATTTTCCTCCAAAAATAAATGTAAAGATAGGCAAGCCAGAGAGTGTGGTATCAGCAGTCCCTTTTCCCTACATTTTTATAACATAGTGTTATGGTTTAGATCTGAAACGGTCCCTAAAAATGTGGAACTGTAATTTGTGGAAGGGATTGGGTCATACTGCATTCAGTTGTGCATTAATCTGTTGATGAGTTCATAGCTCAGTGTGCTGGTAGAAGATGGGCCCTGGCATGAGGTGAACCTCTGGAAGTGTACTTTTTTTTGGTTGGGGGGGGGGGGGTACTGGGGATTGAACTCACAACCTTGCGCTTGCCAGGCAGGTGCTTATGCCGCTGAGCTAAATCCCCAGCCCTGGAAGTGTACATTTTTGTCCCTAGTTCCTCCCTTCTCTTTCTACTTCCTAAGCCATGGTAGAGCCGTGTCCTTCTACCAGGCCTCTTCTGCCTTGGAGTCAACTAACCATGACTGCACCCCCTGAAGCCAAAATGAGCCTCTCTTTTAAATCGCAGGGGTTGAGTAGTTGGTCCCAGCAATGCAAAAGCGACTGATATATCCACCAACCATAACTATGACTTTTACCAAGTGGGCAAAAGTATATTTGCATTTCATCCAGCAAGAAAGAAGGGTAAAGGTGGTCACAATGACTGCAAGCTCACAGTGCTGTGTGGTTTCATTCTACTGCACTGGAATTGCTCTCATGGCTATGTCACTACAGGGACACTGGAAAGCATAGTCTGTGCTTCGGACATTGATTATGCCCAGCTGGAAACTATGGGGGCTCCATAACTAAGGAAGGAAGGAAAAATGAGGCCAAATAGCAAACTCAACACTGTGTCTTTTACTTAGAAATTTCCTACCTTAATAAAAGACCATCATTTTTTAAATCGAGTTTCCAAAATTAAATGATTTGTTTCTGGGTTCCATATTTCATTCTGTTGATACATTTGTTTTTATACTAACTCTGACTGTTGTATTTCCACAAATTTAAAGTATCCTTTTGTGATATTGTGATATAATAATAAATATATTTGTTCTCTATTCCCAATTCCTAAAATGGAGCTCCCAAAAACTTCATAATTTTCCTAGCAATTGGAATGCTGTATGAACCTTTTATTCTAATATTTGGTCTTTGCTCCAGTCCTTGACAAAGGATTTGATCCAATCCTTAAAATTTTCTAAATGATAGGAGTGTCCTTTCTTTCAAGGGGATAATTCTTGGTGGGTTCCTATAATAAGAATTGGTCACTATGGAAAGACCAACTCATGAGAAGCTCGGAACTTTCAGTCTCGCCTCTTCACAAGTGGGGAGAAACTAGAAATGCAGTCAATAATTTATCATTGTTACTTATGAACCTGCCATAAAAGTTCCCAAACTGAGTTTGGAGAGCATCAGGTACATGGTGCTTGTGGAAGTGCCAGGGAGGGTAAATACAACAAAGGACATGGCAGCTCCTCGCCATTTGCCCAGATCTTGGCTTATGCATTGGCTGCCCATCCATAGCCTTCGTACTGTCCTTTACAATAACTGCTACATACAATTGTTTCCTGTGCCCTATAAGCCATTCTAGAAAACAGCTAAATCCAAGGTAGACAGTATTCAAATCCAACTGAATTAGAAAGCATCCAGTTGGTTGTTCTATAATTCAATTCAGAGAGTTGATATGGGGGTATAATGCCAAAAATAAGATACTCCAGCACTCTGAGAGGCTCAGGCAGGACAGTCACAAGTTCAAGTCCAGCCTGGGCATCTTAATAATTTAGCAAGACTCTATCTCAAAGTAAAAAAATAATATGGCTCATTGTAAAGGCCCTGGATTCAGTCTTCAGGACTACAATAAAAATTAATTATAATTCAAAGCAAACAAAAGCTGGAAAAGTATTGAGAATGAGTGATGTGAGCACAGTATAAAAAAGGAGTTTACAGCGCAAATATTTTTTCATCGTTGCTTTTTGAAATTTCTTGAATTGTTTTGTGTATTTTCACTTATAGGTAAATTTCAAAGCCAGTCTTGTTTAAAACAAACAAAAAATCTTTGGTATTTTCAGTTTACATCAATTTATAAGACACTTGGAGAAAATTGACATCTTTATAATTTAGTGTTATAAATTGAAAAGATTTCTTCTTGGTAGTTCTTAGTTTGTTGTGAAATACACATTTAATATTACACTTTCTGGTAAACGACTCTGGACGCTTGATGCTCAAGACTGTGGCTTCAACTTTAGCCTTAAAATTCCCTAACATGTAAAATATGATTTATTTAACACATAGGATTTTGCAGCCACATTTATTTGAAAAATGCTACAATCCAGAAATTTCCTCCATTGCAAGTTTAGGATTTGCTTCAGGAGTTGAAATTTCTCATTTGTTGTTTAAACAGACAATTTTAAAGCTAGTTCCTTTACTGCTTCAGTTTCTATAACCATTAGTCCTGACTGATTTCATCAGACGAAGGAACACCTGGTACCTTAGTGAAGTACCTCCAGGTCATGCCCGGGACACAGACTCTGCGCCCAGACCCTCACTCACTCCTCTCCTGCCCTGCCGCCCCGCTCCACTTCCCGTCTCCACGGCCTTCCGCCATGATGTCTGGCCTGGGAGCCAGTGGGCCACGAACTGAAACCACGAGCACACGTACCCTCTCCTCCTTTTCTTAAGAAGTAATTGGTATGCTTTTGAAATACATATTGATCACATTCACTATGAGGAATTTGTACCTGTTCATAAGGTTTCATGGCTTCTTTTCCCCCATTCTCTTCCCTCAATTCAACCCTTGTTCTCTTCCTTATTTACAAAAGATTTGCTTCAATTTTTTTCTCTCAATTCTATTTCCTTGTACTTCTTTCCTTTCCCCCTCTCCCTGTCTTTCCATTTGAACATTTTCTCCCTCCTGCCCAATAGTTATCCTACAGTTTGGTCCTTATTTGAACTTCTAGTTTCTCACATAAGAGAAACAATGCAATATTTAAATATGTGTGTCCGAATTATTTCACTCAAATGTATGGTCTCAAGGTGCCTCCATTCACCTACAAATGATTCAAATTTATCCTTTTTTATGGCAGAGCAGTATTTCACTGTATATAAATACCATCCACTCATCCACTGATAGGCATCTGGGCTGTTTCCAGGATTTAGCTACCCTAAAAACGTAAGTGTGTATGTGATGTGCTGCTTTTAATTTTTTCAGGCAGATACCTAGAAGGGGAAAAGCTGAGTCAAATGGAACCTATAGTCCTTGGTTTTTGAGGAATATCCAAACTGATTTCCACATTGGTTGCACCAGTCTACACTCCCAATAACACTGGAAGACGATTCCTTTTTCTTAGCAATTGTTACTGGTTGATTTCTGGGTGATAGCCATTTTTTGGAGTGAGATGGAATCTTAGTGTTGTATTAATCTGCATGATTTGAATGACCAGCTATGTTGAACCTTCTTTCATATATGTATTTTTCATTTCTACTTCTTCATCTGAAAAGAGTCTATGCATTTCAGATGCTCGTTTTTGGATTGGGTCTTTAAATTTGGGGTATCTGATGATTTATGTTTTTAGTTTTGGGATTTTTTTAAAGTTCTTTATATTTTCTAGAAATTAGTCCTTTGTAGGAGGAACAGTTGGCAAAATTTCTTTCCCACACTGTGGATTGTCTCTTCCCTCTTTTGTTTTTTGTTTTTTTTTTTTTTTTGTCATGCAAAAACTTTTCAATATGATGTAGTCCCAGTTGTTGATTTTTTGTAATATTTCCTATGCAATTGGAGTTTTGTACATAAAGTGTTTGTTTATACCTGTATCTTCAAAAATTTTACTTATTTTATCTTCCATCATATTGTTTTAATATTTAGATCTTTGATCCACTTTGATTTTAGTTTAGTGCATGGTGAGAGATATGAGTACACTTTTAATCTTTGGCATGTAGAAAGCATTTTTTCTAGTGTCATTTATTAAAGATACTCTCTTTCTTCCAGTGCAGATGATTGGCCCCTTTGTCAAAGATAAGTTGGCTGAGTGTGTGTAAAGTTGTTTATGCATCTTCTATTCTATTCCATTGAGCGTGGGTGTGGTTTTTTGTTTGGATAAGATTGGCTTGATTGAGTTTTGCCAGTACCAGGCTATTTTTATGATAGTAGGTTTGTAGCATAATTTCAAGTCAGGCATAATGATGTGCCCTGCCTTACCTTTGTTGCCCACAATAGTAGATCTATCCTGGTTCCAAATTAATTTCTCCAATTCTGTGAGGCATGCTATTGGCACTTTGATTGGAATTACACTAAATCTGTATAACAATTTTGGAAATATGGTCATGTTTTCTGTATGCCTCTCCAACAACAGGAGATATCTTTTCATTTTCTGATAGTCTTCAATCTCTTATTTTAAAGTACTATACCTCCCAGTGTAAAAATTCTTTACTTCCTTTGATAGATGAATTCCTAAGTTTTTTCATTTTTGATGCTATTATATTATTTCCCTAATTTCTTTCTTAGTAACAATGTTATTTGGAATGCTATTGATTTTTGAGTGTTGACCGTATCCTGCTATGCTACTCATTTGGTTATTAAATCTAGAAGTCTTTTGGTGGAGTTTTTGGGGTCTTCCACATGGAATATCATGTCACTAGCAAATAATAGTAATTTAACTTCTTCCTTTCCTATCCTTATTCCTTTTCTCTCCCTTGTCTAAGTGCTCTGGCTAACGTTTCCAGAACTATATTGAATAGGAATAGTGATCGTGGACATCTTTGTATTGTTCTTGATTTTAGAGTGAAGACTTTCAGTTTTTGACCATTTAGTATGATATTGGCAGTTGGGTTGCCATGGATGGCTTTTATTGTATTGAGATTTGTATTGAAAGTATGACTATTACTTCTTTCAAAGGAAAGAAGTACAAGGAAATTGTATTTTATTGTATTGTATTGTATTGAGATTTGTATTGTATTGAGATAAAGACCATCTAGTCTAATTTTCCGTAGGATTTAGTTTTTATCATGAATGAGTGCTGGATTTTGTCTAATGTTTTTTCTGTGTCCACTGAGATGATCATATGGTTTTTGTCCTTGGTTCTGTTATGTGGTATGTTACTTTATGGATCTGCATAGATACTTGTCGTGGTGTATAATCTTCTTGATGATTTGCTGCATTCTGTTTGCCAGTATCTTATTGAATATTTTTGTGTCCATGATCATTAAGGAGATTGGTCTGTAGTTCTCTTTTTTTAATTGGATCCTTCTGTGGTTTGGGTATCAGAGTAATGCTTGCTTCCAAGAAAGAATTTGGGAGTATTGCTTGCCTTTCAATTTCACTGGAGAGTTTATGGAGTAGTGGTATTAGATTTTTAAAGTTTTTGTAAAATTCAGTAGTGAATCTGTTAGGGCTTTTCTTTGTTGGTAATTTTTTAACTATATCATCAGTTTCACTGAGTGATATTACGTTATTGAAAATTCTCCTATCATCTTGATTCAGCTTTGGTAATTCATAATGTATCTAGAAATTTGTCCATTTTTTCTGTTTTCCACCTTATTAGAATACAGGTTCTTAAAGTAGGTATTAATGATCTTCTGGATTTCTGCAATATCTGTTGTGATTTCACACTTTTCATTCCTAACTGCATGGATGCGTTTCTTCTTTCCTTTTTTTTTTGATAAAGTTGGCTAAGGCAGAAATTAATCAAGAAACAAGAGAAAACAATATGCTGCATACAAGAGACACATTTAACTCAAAAATAAATGCATAGACTAAAAGTCAAAGGATGGAAAACAATGCTCCATGCAACAGGAACTCAGAAAAAGTTGGGATAGCTATACTATTTACAAACAAAAAGGATTTCAAGCTAAACTTATCAAAAGAGACGTCATTATATACTTATTAAGGGAACAATGCAAGAGGAAGAAATAATAATCATAATATATGTGCACCAAATATCAGCACATCCGACTATATTAAACAAACATTAATGGACCTGAAAATCAGATAAGCACTAATACAATTGGCATGCAGGACCCCAATATTGCACCGTCATAAACAGATAAGCATCAATGCAGAAAATAAATTTTAAAAACTGGACACAGAGGCAAGATACAACCCCAGACCTCAAGCTCACCCAATACAAATCTGGGAGGTACTGAGATGGAAGAAATAAAAAGCAACCCAGTTGGATTTTGTGAAATTGTAGCAGCAGAACTAGCAAAGTAGATGTGCTGGATTGACATCTGATGGTCAACTTGTAACACTTGATGAGCTGAATCAGTATGGTGCTGACTGGAGAATGCCCACCTGAGGATCGCTGCCAACATAAAAAAAGAGAACAGCATTGATGTTTATAAATTCTCTACAGTACTTGTCACTAGTATTGAGACCTCCTTAGGAAATGACTACTTTTCAGCTTTTGGCTTTTGAGTCTGTGCCAATGTCCTGCCTTTTCAACTCATTAGGAATGAGGGGTTCCTGGCTGTTTGGCCTAGCACTTAGTTTTGGTATTGGACTATGGTATTAGTTATGACTCCTGGACAATCTTGGCATTGGCCTACAAGGAAGAACAACTGATCACAATTATGTCACCTTGGCCAAAGTAGTGCAGTCAGTAATAGCAACATCATCAAGCACAGTCTAGAAAATGATAACCTGTAGTAACTATTTTTTTTAATTTTATTTAAGGAGAAAAAGAAAAAAAGCAGAAAAAGGGTACAAGTTATACAGAATTTAAGAAAAAAAAACAGTAGGAAATCACTAGTTAATGGATTACATATTGTCATCTTAGAAATATTTGTTCAAGTTACAAAATTAATGCATATAAAGTGAACATTCAAACAGTGAGACTGCAAACAGTTTTGTTCAATGATCCAACAAAACTCAGTAATATCATTGTCTATCTTATACACTTAAATATACATGCAGTTATATCATTTAGAGCACTTTCTTTTCCTCTCTTTTGTACAATGACTATTACACTTTTGGGGTTTTATTACTCCCACAGTTCTTATTACTTTTTTGGAAGAAAGTAAAACCAAATATGACATAACAGAACAGAGTCAGTCAAATCAAAAGGGTGGACATAATAGATAATGTAAAAACATAATACAAGGTGATCAACAATGGTCACCATAATGCCTCCCACTATCTCCAATAGAATTGTCTATATCATGTTATAATAAAATTGAACAAAACAGTAAAGAACGAAACCAACAGAACCAAAACATTGGAGACATTACAAGTCTTCAAAAGTAGATAACAGTCAACCAGAACGGGCGTCATAATGAATCCCACCATCTTCACAGCTGTTGCCTAAACTTTCAAACCTGGTACTATCAAGCAAAACAGAATAGAGGAACATCAGTCAAAACAAGATGGTGAGAGCAATACAGGGTTTCAAATCAAGTTAATAGAAAATCAAAGTGGGTTACTATAATATATCTTGCTATTTTTATTTATCTTTCCCTTAATTAAAAGGATAAAAATAAAGAAGTAAATAATAAAGTAGAGATTGAGATAAAAGAGGGCATAACAACAAAACAGCACAGATCAAAACATAACCATTTAAGCAAAATAGTGTTTCACCACAAGATAATCCCGACATAAAAGTAGTTACCATATTGTCTCTTTCCTTGAAATCTTTGAGTATAACTTTGTATACTGTAGCATCAAATATATCAAAACAATGAAAACCATTCAAGAGAATGACAGTATTACAGGGTATTTAGAATCAACTAACAGATTATGAACTATGGTTTCTGTATAATCTCCTTGTCTATAAAAGCTTTTGTTTATACTATCACATATAATAAAATCCAATAAGATACAACATGTTAAGACCTATGGAGACAGAAGAACAAAAGCTTGATGGGACTTCAAAACAAGATGATATTAAATCAGCATTACCTATTATGACATCGTTTTCTCCAAAATAGCTGTTCCTATCATCCAATCTTCTCTGCCTCATTTCTGTTGAGCTCCTTTTTCTGTCATTAGTTGTCAGTTTGTCTTCTTCATTTTGTTTTCTGCTCCATTCATTGTGGCCTCTCTGCTACTATGTCTGGATTCTTCGTGTTTTTCTTTTTTAGAATATCCTGCAGTATTCTCTGTAGGGATGAATTGGTGGTTGCATATTCCCCTAGTTCCTCTTTATCGTGGAAGCACCTTGTTTTTCCATCAATTTCCAGGGATAGTTGTGCAGGATATATCAATCTTGGATGGAGGTTATTGTCTTTCAAAGCTTGAATTATTTCCCCCCATGCTCTTTGTGATTTGATGGTTTGTGCTGAGAAGTCTGCTGTAATTCTGATGGGTGTTCCCTTGTAAGTGATCTGTTTCTTGTCTCTGACAGCTTTTAATATTCTGTTCTTATATTGGATTTCTGGTATTTTGATTATTATATGCCTGGGTGTAGCTCTGTTTGGGTTGCAGGTGGCTGGGGTCCTGTATGCTTCATACAATTGAGTATCTTTACCTTTTGCTAAATTAGGAAAATTCTCCTGGATTATTTCTGTGAGTAGCTTTTATAGTCCATTTGTTTGTGTCCCTACCTCTTCTTTTATGTTATTTATTCTTAAGTTATAGATCCTCTTATCATCTTCTTGTCTTTGTATTATTGCTGTTTGTTTCTTTGTTATTTTTAAGAATTTTTTCATTTCATGCTCCCATATTACAAATCTGCCCTCCAGTTCAGATAATCTATCCTTAGTTTCTTTCAAGCTGTTATGCCAGCTTTCGATAGAGTTTTTAGTTTCCTGGTAATCTCTTTGAACCTGCTTCACGTACACTATGTTTTCTCTATTTTCTCCATCAAACAATTCCCCCCTCTTTTTCTGTTCTTCCATTCCACCACCTGTTTTTTCTTGGGTAGTGCTTAGCATTTCTCTAACTATTCTGCTTATGTCTTGCTTCAGGTCATTAATAACTTCATTCCTGAACTCGTCTATGAGGCTCTGGATATAGCGCTTTATGTCTATTGGTGCTGTGTCTTCTATTGCCTGTTTCTCAGGATTGGGGGCCGAGGAGCCTTTCTTGTTGCTCCCTCTTCCCATATTCTTTGTTCCTTAAATACAAGCGTATATAGGAGGCCCAGCTTCCTTCCCTGTTGGCCACAGTCTGTTTGAATTGTGCCGGCTAGGTGTTCCCGCCCACCGCAGCACACCAGGGAGTTATGGACCAGCAGTCTATGCGGTGCCTGCCCCTCCAGGTCAACCTACCGAAGGCTTCACCGCTAGGGTGCACCTCCAGGCACTGGGACCTGGGTTGTGCTAGCCTACTGGGTCTCAGCCAGCAGCATCACATAGGCTAGGCACTGCTCACCAATCCCACTTGAGAGGGGGATATGTGACTGAGGTCACTACAGCGCCCTGTTGCAGCAAGTCTGCCTGGTCCCAGAATGTCCTCTGTTGGAGCCTCCTAGACCATGGAAGAGTCCCAGTTTCCCTCACTCACCGCAGGTCGATGCACAGCTCCCCACCCATCCCACTCTCAACTCCATTCACCGATTCCCATTCTCAGAGCTTTCACGCGTCTCTCTCCCTGCCAAGCCAATTCAGACACAGCAGTGGCAGCAGGAAACCCAAATCGCGTCTTCCAATGGCACGGGCTCCAGCTTCCACACTGAGGCTTTATCTGTTCCTGTTATAGCATCAGGATTGCATTCCCAGTTGGTTTCTCTCAGCCCAGTTCGTTCTTGGGCCAGCAGGGTATATCTCCTCTTGCTTAGGATTCATCACTCCGCACCATTCCTGGATTCTAAGCGGGGTCTCTCAGAGAGTCTCGGTAGCTGCTGCTATCTGTACACCATCTAACCTGTAGTAACTATTAATTTAGCACCTCTAACTATAAGGACAAGACTTATAAAAGAAATACAAATCATTCTCAATAAAATGATTTTACCCTCAGGGGAGAAAATTTAAAAGGGATAAGAAGAAAAAGTAGAGAAATAAAAGAAGAAAAAGAAATGAGAAGCAAGGTTGAAGGACAAAAGACCATTACCCAAGCTTTGGGAAACTGGTGAGGAAGACAGAAAGAAATGAAAGAAGAAAACAAAACAAAAAAACCTGAAAACGATGCTCACACATAAAAGAAAAGCAAAAACATTGAAGAAAAAGAAAAGAGAAAAGGGTATAAATGAGGCTTCTCTATGATCTCAAGTCTGTGGTTATCTTCTGGGGTCTACAGTTTTGTGGTAGTATCGAGTTCAGGCCATGTTGCTGCTGTCCTCAGTAAACAAAGGAGGCAGATAGAGCCCAGATTCACACTGGATGATCCCAGCCAGCCTGCAGTAAATAGGGTGGGGAGCCAATTCTGGTGCTTTCAACTCCACAGTAGTTCAGACTGATCCTGGCCTCTGGTTAGAGCCTCTGGGTATCTCTTGCTGGCCTGACCTCAGCTTCATCACTCTAAATGTCTCCCACCATTGTCCCTCAACCAGGTTCTATGACCCCTGAGAGGAAACCAGCCCACAGCTGCTCTGAGTCCACAGTTCACTCAACCCCTCTTTAAAATGGCATCTGGCCAAGCACCCTTTCCAGAGGATACTTGAACTGAAATCACTAATCAACTGTGTAGTTCACAGCATTCACTGCTGCATTCCACTGGTGCTTTTCTCTGTGGAGTTCTTTAGAGTCACCCATCCTCACTGTGTCTCTGTAGACTTGAGCCCCTTCTCTTGTGCCATGAGCCAGGATTCTGGGAGAAAGTGCAATTTGCCATTTTCTTTACTGAGCTCTATCACTTCATTTTTCTCCCTTCACATCTGTCCTGAGCCTCAGAGATTGATCTCTCCCTCTTTTCCTCCCCAGGTTGTTATATTCCAGTGTCTGGATTCTGAATCTTGGAGAGACTGGATGGCTGCTGTTTACCATTCCACCCTTCTCCCACTTTATCCTGTGAGTGTTATGTATTGGTCTCAGCAATGGGAAAGCTGGTTTAAGAGTTTTTCCCAACTCCATCATCATTCAGTCAGCTCATTCATCATTTCATTCATTCATTTATTCATCTGTTTTTCCAAGGTGGATTTTTCCATCTTTAAAGCATAAAGAGGTCCCAAATATAAGGTACCACTTTTCACAGATGATGTGACTCATATTTCATGAAATAACATGAGACAGTTGATGCTAAAGTCTTAAAAATCTGGAAACTTACCAAGTGAATATCTACTCTTTTCTTATGAGTCACTAACTTTTTAATGAGTCACTATCAAAACATGCAAGGTGAATGACTAACCATGTTCCAGAGGCCCACTTCGGAACAGAAAAACTCATTAAAACTCTGAAACACCTGCTGAGTCATCTGTGACTCATGTAGCAGAATCTACTAGTCAGAAGCAATTTATAGGAATAAATTCCTAATACTAGAGAAAAAGTTAACTATGTGAAAGAGGAAATAATATGTAAGACTAAACCTGTCTCTGACTCTTGACCATGTTCCAGCAATTACAGCACAAACTTCTAGTTTCATGTACCAAAGATCAAACTGAACCACTTACTTCTAATAGAGAATAGCATAAATGAATTTGTACTTGAGTACTGGCCAAGAGCTGAACAGTATCATCTGACTTAAAGAAAGTAACTCAGAGAGGAATGACCTTGGAAATAAAAGCCACAATAGAAAGACAATGAGGTCAAAGCAGACATGTCATTAAGTATTCACAATGCATGTCTATGAATGCATGGTTTATATAACTTCCTTGGTTTTATTTTGATATTTTTAGTTAATGGCCCAACAAAAACATTACAACACATAATCTCCACAAAGCATTATCAAGTACTACAGGAGAGACAAAGATAAAACCAATATGCTTCTGGCTTAGGGGAATCTGCCACTCACTAGGTGCACTAAGGCATTTTTATCTATTGTGTAGCCCAAGCAAGAGCACTAACTGCACTAGAAATACAGGTTTGTTTACAAAATAAAATAAAGACTTTTTGGTTAGAGGTTAATGCAAGGCTCTTTGGAGGAGTCAGCATTGGAACACAGCCTCAAGACAATCAGGATTTGTGTTTAAAGAGATAAAAGTAAGGAAAAGAGACAGAGAAACCAATGCATCATGCTGGCTGTGCACAGGATAAACAGAGTAAATACTTTATTTAATGATGCCCAGAGGAAGAGAAATAGATCATCTAAGATCTTCCTTAATGTGATGAAGGACTTGTTTTGTTGTTACCGAATTAAGGGGGATGGCAGATTTAATCAGAATTGTACTCTAGAATCATTTATGGAGGAGGAGGCTGTGGACTATGAAATGGGAATCTTCCAGCAAGCACTGAAGATTGGGTGTCAAATTCAGAAATACTCATTGCCATGCACAAAAGAAGTGTGGTACAGCTGAATATGGGTGTACAAGCCAGCAATCCTAGCTACTCGGGAAGCTGAGGCAGGAGAAACCCAAGTCCAAGAGCAGGCAGGGTAATTTAGAAAGACCTTGTTTCAAAATAAAAATTTAATAAGGGTTGTGGATGTAGCTTAGTAGCATAGCAAGCCACTAAGGTACTGGGTACATACCTCCCCCAAAGTTTTCAGACCAAAGTACAAATATACCTCCCACCAAATTTTTGTTTGTTTGTTTGGCTTGGTTGTGATTTTGATTCAGGGACACAAAATTCCCCACCTACTACATGTCTGGTATGAGTTTGTGTTCTCTCTTGTGCTCTAACAAAAACGCCGCCATTCTGCTCTGTATGCGTCATTACCCTGGTAACCCTGTATTCTCTGTCAACCTTTGTCCTCCTTTGTGAAGGACAATTGTTCCTGGAATCAGTTGGCTGCAAGTTGCCTATACTCTGTCTCAACTTTTGTCCCCCATTGTGATGGACAGTTGTTCCTGGACCACAAGTTGTCAAGTTCCTGTAAAGGAGGAACTCGCTGACCACCAGCTGCAAAACTTCCCATAAAGGCAACTGATTAAGCAAGGAACTCTGTTCTTAGGCCAAATAAAGGAACAAAAGCCTTCCTCACCCTTATCCCCTCCCACTCCTGTTTTGCAGTTTTTTCCTCTATAAGCCTCCCAAAAATCTAACCTCGTTACACAGCTTTGCAAACTCCAACTGCACTGTGTCGCTGGTACCAGCTTAAATAAACCACTTCTTTTTCTTTTAAAAAACATCTTGCCTTGTTTTTAGACAACATCTCAGGGTCTCATTTGGGGGGTACAATATCTCTAAAATCGAAGAATGAATTTTAGGAACAATGGAGCAGAAATATTTATTGAGAGAAAGAAAGCTTCTGCCTGAGAGAGACAGAAAGGGTCCCAAGTGGGTTACTAAAGATTCTGTCTTTTCTAGGGACTTTTTTAGAGTAAAACCATGAGATGTAAGTCAAAAGTGGGGAAAACTGGGAACTCGCAAAGCAGGCAGGCATGAAACAGGACAGAGCTATGGTTTAATTGTTCAAGTAAAATTGACCAAATCAAAGATAAATGGGGAAGCAAGTCACATAGCAAGTGAGCATTCTTTACAGATCAATGACTCTTCCTCTAGGAGGTTGGGATGGTGATTCCTGGCTTCTCAAGGTGATCCAGATTTGATCCCTAAAGATTATACTTAAGGGTGTGGTTGCATTTGTTTTACCTTCTGTCTTGAGGTCTGGCCCACAGCAGGAGGTGTGTGTCTCCTCCAAGGTCACAAGACATCTGGTCCTCTATGCCAGTTTCTTTGAGGGCTTAGCCCTGTCTCACTGTCTATAAAATTTCTAATTAGCTCAGCTGCCTGAAGCACTTTGATTTATTGTTTTATAGTACTAGAGAATGAACGCAGAGTCTTTCTACTGAACTACATTCCCAGTCCTTTTCATTTTTTGAGACAGCTTCTCACTGAGTTGCTAAATTACCTAGGCTGGGCTCAAAATTGTAATCCTCCTGCCTCAGCCTCCCTGAGTGTTATCTGGTAGCTTGGTTCTAAAAAGTGACTCACAGGTCTGTGTTGCTCGCTTCCCCTTTTGGAGTTGGGCAGTTTCTTCTCACCTCGATCAAAGAACTGAATGAAATGAGCAAAAAACAGTGACAAAGTTTATTCAAGCAAACAAAAATGAAGAGTAGGAAAGAAACTGGTTTTACAGAGTAAACTTGGACTTAGTACAAAAATGAAGGAGATAGTAAAGATAAAAATGTACACAGCTTCTAGGGAATACACGTGGGCCATCGCAGAAAGTCATAGCAGCTCCTCATGGATGCCTTAGTTTTATGCCATCCAAATCTTGTGAAACCCATGAGAATTTCCACATCTGGCTCCCAAGAGGCAGTGCTGGGCTCCCATGCTTCAACCTGACATCAAGTCTAGGCATCGTACTGAAAACCTGCTCCAGTTCTTTTTCTTTTTTTTTTTAAGAGAATAAAACCAAGCAAAATAAAATGTAATAAAACCAATTAAAACAAAACAGTGTAAGTGATACAGAAGTGCAAAACAAGATAATAGGAAATCAACAGTGGTTACCATAATGCCTCTTGTTGTCTTCAAAACAGCTATCCATACCATCAGACACAGTAGAATCAAATAAAACAGAAACAGAATAGAACCAATGAAAACAATACAGGTCCTCAAAACAAGATAATAGAGAATTAATGATAGCTACCACTTTCAGAAAGAGATCCCTTCATAGATGTTATGTTGAGTATTGTTGTCCTCTGAATAGGTGATCAGACTGCTGGCTTTAGACCTATTAAAAAAAAAGTCAATGAAACACTACAAGCATTAAGTTGTATGTTACTTCAAAAGCTACCATCTCAGTCTATGTTGCTCCAGATCACTCTGTCACTTATGAAGGTGGGGAGGGACTTTGGCTCTTTTTGTTTCCCAGCTCACACACCAGAAGGGGCTGGTGTCTGGTTCTCCTCCTGCAGCCCACACATGGCACTGACTCACAGGAAGAGGCTGGCTTCTTGCTCTCCTCCCTGTGGCCTGCAAATGGCCCCAGCTCCAGTTCTTGAGAAAATCCTGCATGCAGGGTTATGGAAACTGTTCTGCACATGGGTCCAGGATGCTTTAGTTAACAGGTCATAGCTTCTAGTTTTTGCCATGCCCTACTATCTCAAGAGTGTTGGGATTTTAGGTGTGTGTCACTGTGCTCCAACTCCATCAGTTCTTCCATCAAGCACTCATCAAAGTGTTGCTGTAGTGCAATTAAGGTCTCAAATCAGTTTAGGCAAAAAAAAAAAATCATCCAGGAGGTTGTAGCCTGATCACAAGTCCTTTGTGTCTGTGGTTCAACAACAGGAATGTTAGACAGAAACACTGAGAGAGTTCAGCAATGGTATAACAACTTTTCTACTACAGGGGAAACAGGCAATTGTCAAGGAAGGCAAGTTCCAACAGGGAGCTCAGGATCTCTGCCTTAAACAGTGGATTTATGATTTCAGGATCCTGCTGACGGTATGATAGCACTGAAGCCAAGGTGTTGCACAAACAAATTTTTTTTCTTTTTTCTTTTTCTAGATTGAGTTCTTTATGGGGACACTGGAAACAATTCATGTCCAAATTCATTCAGGTGCTTTGGGGTAAGCACATTCAGAGAAGTTTCATACAATAACACATTTTCAGGCAATTTCAGTTACTAGCCACTTAAAGATTTAGAGGTGAATGGGTTATTTGAAAGCACTTTGAAGTTATTCAATAAGCAAGCAAAAGATGAAAAATTCTGAGTCCCTATAATGTAAATGGGTTAAACTGACTCCTAAAACAGTGAATAAATGTTGGAGAATTGAACCGGCGACTATGTGAAGGACTACTGTGGAGACTACAACCACCTCGACTTCTTTCTGACTGTCCTGATCTATAGTATGAAAACAACGACTGCACTAAGTATTGTACAGGTTTGCCACTAACAGCAAATTTATTAAAATACACAAAGTACTTTATGAGTATAAAGCAGTTTAAGGATTTTACTTATTACTAGGCCTAGTAATAGTCATTTGTCTGAAAATCACAGATTAACTCAGTGAAGTATGATCATGGAGATTCTTTTAATTATAAAAGAGCCCCCAGAAAGGTCCTTCATTCATTCCTCCAGTGAGGTGAAAGTGAGAATCACACCATGAAACAGCAGAGCTTACCAGACACCAAATCTGCCAGGTTTCCACCTTGGTCCTCACAGCCTCCAAAACTGTCAGGCATAAATGCTTGCTGATTAGAAGCCACCTAGTTGATAGTATTTTGTTCTGACAGTCCCAACATACTGACAGCATAAATAAAGTAAATGTTTTGTAAGTGTCTTGAAATGAATCTCAAATTCAAAATAAAACTAGTGGCAGCCAGCATGATGGTACATGCTCAGAATTCCAACAGTGGAGATGCTGATGCAGGAGGATTCCTTGAGGCCAGCCTGGGCTACACAGTGAATTTAAGGCCAGTGTAGACCCTGTCTCAAAAACAAAAGCACACAGTCTGCCATCAAAACTCTCCCACAAGTAATCAGCATTGAGCAAGGGCAGCCAGCCCAGCCTCCATACACAAACAGGCCACCATTGGGACTGTTCTGCAGGTAACCAGTGTGGGCCAGGAGAACAAGCCAGCCACACCTTGGAGAAAGTCTGGGAAAGCCCACTCTGTACCCTACCACATGCTGGGAAACCTGGTTAGGAGAAACCCAGGTACCTGACCCATCCCTCTACCAGGTGGATGGGTAGCCAATGTGGGAAGTGCCTGGGACCCCACAACTCACTCATCTGGAAGAACCCAGGAAAATGTCAAGATGAAGGAGCAAAAGGCAATCTCTGGCCTCTAGCCCAAATGGAACAAGTCCAGGAGCTATGGACATGGGAGAGAGTGGACATCGCACACCTGAAATTTCTGGGATGATGGCAACTGAAGTAAAGAAACTACTTCATGAGACTGTAAAATAAGTCAGATCAGAAATAATATCTCAAATAAAAGAAGAAATGACAAATATAGTAAAAGGGTTCCAGAACACATCTAAAGAAGACAAATTTTAAAAAGAGAGGAGCATAGGAGAATGAGGGAAACCTTGAATGAAAATATAGAGAATTGGAATGCATGAAACAGACTCAAGAGAAAGCTAGGAAATTAAAAACTTCATCAAAAGCTGGCAAAACTGAAGACAATTGAAGATAGACTTTCAGACCTTGAGGATAGGATGGCAGCTAGTGATTGTGAAAAGAAAGATCTCTTTAAAAATAACAAGGAACCAGGAAATAACAATCCAACAGCTACAAGACAACACAGAGAAAAATAATTCAAGGATGAGGTTTCAGTGAAAAACCACAGATCAACACAAATGACATAAAGAGACTTTTTACAGAAACAATAGCAGAAAATTTCCCAAGCCCAGGGAAAGGACCTGACATACAGGTAAATGAGGAACATAGAACTCCAACTAACCATAAGCAAAATAAATCTACACCCAGACACATAATAATCAAGATAACAGAAATTCAGCTCAAGAACAGATTAAGAGCTGTTAGAGAAAGAAACAGCTCACCTATAAAGGAAAACTCATCAGAATCACTACAAACTTCTCAATATAAACCATCAAGTCAAGAGGAGCTTGGAGTGAAGTATTTCAAGTCTGGCAAAACACAACTTCCAACCCAGACTGATGTACCCTAAAAAAAATCTTTCAAAATTAATGGAGAAATAAGATACTTTCCTAATAAAAAAAAAAAACAACTGAAACCAACCCTACAAAGAGCACTGAAGGACATTCTAGAGAGGGATAAAGATGACCATGGTCACTGAGCAGGGCAGACAGTAGAATGGAGGGGAAAAGTAGGGAGCCAATGGCAGGAAAAAAGCATGGCAGGGATGAACCAGTACGTGCTGGTCTTAACCATTAAGTAGATGGTCTCGATTCACCAATAAAAAGAAACACAGGCCTAGTGAATCAAGAAACAAGATCCATCAATATGCAGTATACAAGAAACACATTAACTCAAAAGGAAATTCATAGATCAAAAGTCAAAGGAGAGAAAACAATGTCCCATGTGACAGTGAACTAGAAAAAAGCATGGATAATTTGTCCATTAACCATAAAATGAACAATACAGCACTTTTATACAATAGAAAGTTGCTCAATATAAAGAAGAATAATCCCAAAGCTCTTGTAGGTAAGT
Organism: Cavia porcellus; assembly: GCF_034190915.1. Lineage (NCBI taxonomy): Eukaryota > Metazoa > Chordata > Mammalia > Rodentia > Caviidae > Cavia > Cavia porcellus. Next base: position 6,043,371 of record NW_026947493.1, read on the forward strand.
GAATACAACTTGTGACCATGCTCTTGGGTGAAACGGTTCAGACTCACATAGGTGAGCATCATGTCGTCTCCCTAGTATAAAAAACTGAAGGAGCTAGTTGAGATAAAACGTACAATATATGTTGTGAAAATGAAAGGGAAGAAAACATCTAAAAAAAGAAGCCATTATTAATTCCCTATTATTTTTTAAAGTCTTGCATCATTTTCTTTGTTTTGTTTTGATTGATTTTATTCTGTTTTGTCTTACTTGATTTCATTAGGTCTGATTGTATGGCCAGCTATTTTGAAGATAACACAAGGCATTATGCTAGCCATTGTTGATTTCCTATCATCTTGTTTTGAAGTCCTGTGTCACGTTCACTATTTTATTTTGATTGGCTTTATTCTGTTTTACTCTGCTTGGTTTTATTCTCTTAAAAATAAAAAATTTTAAAAATTAAAAAAATTAAAACTCAACAAAACCTACCACGAAAAGCTAGCAGCCTCTGGGGATATAGCACAGGAGAACAGCATCTACCTGGAAACCACAAGGTCGTGAGTTTGATTCCCAATGTCAAAGAAAAAAAATACTAGCAGCAGCCAGTAATTTTGGCTGCTTTGAACTGTATTGGAGGCATGCATATTTTTCCAATGGAATTTCAGCTACATATACTGCATTGTTTTTCTCAAATCTGAAGCTGTTTTATATTTAAATGTATTAGAGAAGGTTTAAGCAAAATTAGGTCACTAGTTTGGGATCTCCCAATGCAGGAGAAGAGTGCCTTGTAATAACCATGTCGATACAGGGCTCAGAGAAAGCTGATAAACACAAAAATGTAAAGGAAGAAAGGATGGAGACAAGGCTGATCTTCACAGAAAATAGATGTCAGTCATCGAGGGAAGAGGATCATAGCAGAAAATCCTACTCATGTGCTTCCAGGCAAACAGTAGGTGGCAATCTCTACACAGTCTTATCCCTGAAATGATTGTATAAACATCGAAACTCGAGCTAATGGTTCATGAAATATGGGGCTTTCCAAAACTCACATATTAGAGGGATCCTTATGCACAAACACATCTTTGATTTTATCCTGTTTTAGAATAACATGCTCATGCCTTATCAAAATGGCTCCACTAAAATCATTAATCTTAATGTTTCCTCGGTGAGTCACAGTAGATTGCTCATCTGTCTCCTCCAGCAAGGGATAGAATTTTTCTCCTCACATGGGTTTGCCAGATGAGGTTGTGGGGGGTGGGGGGGACGGTAAGGATTAACTATGGATACAAGGTTTTGGGTTTTATTTTTTACCATTTTTAAATCCACAGTCTGAGCTCAGTAGTTTGCAGGAGACTGCAGGTCCCTCCTGTGATCATTGGAAGGTGGATGCCAGGTCTGTACCCTCTCCTTCTGAGACTGTAATTCATGGCCCTGGCTTTGCCCTGAAACACTGAAGCTGAAAATTTGGCATGACGCTGGAGGCAGGTCCACACACAGTGGACTTTAAACTTCAAACCCTAACTGGCCATGTCCAGTGATACATGCCAAAGTTTGTGTGACCTCTGACGGCTATTTTTACTTTCCAGAGTGATGAGACTTGTTAAGCGCTTTCACAACTGGGAGGCTGAGTGGCTCCAGAAGTGACAGAGGGGCCACATTATGACAGCAGGGGTCAGGAACACCCAAGGGGAAGGAAATTGAGCAATCAGCCAGAGTTTGCCTGCCTCTGAGTTGCAGAAACAACAGGCAAGAGGTAACAGGCAAGGCTGTGTATGTGAGAGTGTGTGTGTGTGTGTGTGTGTGTGTGTGTGTGTGTGTGTGTGTGTCTGTGTGTCTGTGTGTCTGTGCGCGCGCGCGCGCGCGCGCGCGCGCGTCCTTGGTACCCAGTTGGGTCCCTGCTTCCCAGACACGCACAGGAACCTTTGAGACTCCCCCTACTGGGGAAAAAGAACCACATAGATCATAAAGTAAAAATTCCTACTATACTCATATTATTGAAAAGTTTTTCTTATTTCACGAATGACTCCATTTGGATTCACAAGGAGGCAAACTGTAATAAAGAATGGAAACTTATCCTACCTGGTTTTGGCAAGTATTTATTGAATATCAAGCATTGTTTGTAGTACTGGAGGCACAAACTGCACTCATGTCCCTTTCCCCACAGAATTTCGAGACTGGTAAGAAAGGGCAGAAATGAAACAGAAAGCCCTGTGGCATACGTCAAGTGGAATGCCCCGACACAGTGCAGTAAGCTGGGCAACTTCAAACAATGTTCATCACGACACAGCCACAGCGCTGAAGGCTGGATGCTGCAAACACTGACGCTTGCCAAGTCAGTCAGCCTTTCTCTGGTTTCCTATGATTTGCTGGCTATGTCTGGCCTCCGTTGGCTCAGAGATACACCATTCCATCCCATCTTCACGGGGCTTCCTCTGTGTCTCTGCTCACAACCTCTCTGCTCAGGGTGACTCTGTGTCCACACTTCCCATTTCAGAGGGCACCAGTTGTACTGGACTAGGGCCCATCTCAACAACAAAAGCTTGACCACACCTGCAAACACTCTGTCAGTTCACATCCTAACATACTGGGAGTTAGGACTTCAATATACTATGGGGGTCACAATTAAACTCATAACCCACATAGTGAAACATTGAAATAGAAGACACAAAGTGGGCTGGTGGTGTCGCCCAGGGACAGTGCACCTGGCCAGTATGTATGCACTTGCCCTGAGTTTGGGCCCTAGTACTTCAGAAACATAAAAAATAACAACTCCAAGGGAGAGGAGGCATGTCTAATTTTAATACATTTTTATAGTAGCATAATTTATCATATTCAAAACTTGAGAGCAACCTGTAAGTTTTTTATTAACTTTATTGGTACACTTTAGATATACATAATAATCACATTCATCACACAGAATTGGTAACTGTACATGATGTATCTTAATTCCACTTTCTCCTCCACTATTTACAAAACTTTGTTTCCATTTTATCCTTTTATTTTTCTCATTTTTTTCTCTGTTCCCTTCCATTCCCTCCTCCCCATAAGGTAGTCAAGGAAAGGACATTCAAACAGAGAAGGTCAGGTTCACATAGACAACTGAGGAACTATGCCATGCAAATACAAGATGATCAAAATATACAGTAAATTTTTTAATTTAAAAAGTGTATTACAGGAAAAGGTACAATGCTATAATTCCCAGCTGGATCTGGCATTGTATGACTTCTGGCTGTTTCCCCTAAGTCCAAATGACCCTGAAAAGTAAATTTTTTTAATAGATTCAATACCTCAAGGGAGCCTCAACTGCACCACTAAACACAGTCACAAAAGAGAGCTCCAGAACTACTTTAAAATGTGGCAAGAACAATGGGTTTAGCATGCTCAAAGGACTGGGAAAAATTTTGAGTGCGATAAGTGACAATGCCTTTTATTAATTTAAATATTTAATTTAAATATTTGCTGTAATTTGGTATGATACCACCTAACATCAAAAGGTGATATCAGCAAGGCATACACAGCCCAGGAAGAGAGCAGTCAGCGCCTCCTGAGAATCAGCCATGCTGGGACTGGGAGAAGCCCACCAAGAAGCCAACCAGCCAGCCTCTCTGGTAAGCCACACAGACTATGCAGGGCTCAGCAAGAGAAAAGTTGGCTAGAGCCGCCCGTGAGCCTACCAGCACACAGGCTGAGAATCAAGGACCCTTCCCCAAGCAACCAGCTGGTTCAGAGGACAGGCTGAATTGATAATAACTGATAGACAAAAAGTAACTGAGTGCTTGTATTGTTTGGTTAACTTTTCAGGCCTGGGGCTGATGGTCTGAGCATCCGCTGGGATGATAGTATATAATATAGCAAATATGGGTGATTTCCTTCTATCTTGTTTTTGAGGTCCAATATTGTTCTCACTGTTTTGTTTTGTTCTGATGGTTTTTCTTTATTCAATGTTTTGTTTTGATTGGTTTTTACTGTTCTGTTTTTGGCTTGATTTTGCTATATCTGATGGAATAGACAACTATTATAAACAAGTTACACTATGGTGGTCATTGTTGTTTTCCTGTCACCCTGCTTTAAAGTTCTATGCTGGTTTCACTGCTTTGTTTTGACTGGCTTTAATCTTTTTTGTTTTGTTGGATTTTATTATCTTTAAAATAAAAAAATTTAAGTCAACAAAAAGAATTCTAAATACAGATCAATAATAATTTTTTGATATTTAATGGAGAAACTTTATTGAAATACTAACAATTACTATATGACTAGGTATATAAACATCTGTATCAATTATAAAGTCAATTATAAAGACTACCTATGGAGGCATACCATTGTCATGTGTAGGAAAATCAAATACAGGCTCTCCTTTCTTCAAAAAACAAGATAGCATCTAATACAAGTAGAGGATTTTAAGTGCAACAATTGTAATATGACCAATTGTCCTCACTCTTAAAATAGCATTGTGGTTACAAAAGAAAGGTCAATAAATAGCACCGCCACAAATCAGTCTTTTTAACTCAAAGCAAGCTGATGAATCTCAGTTAACTCCTCTTCAGTAAGAACAGCAGGGATGCTGACTGATTAGAAATCATTCAACACTCGCTGTGCAGTAGCTGTGTAATGCTCCAGGCACCCATCTGACTCCCAGGGACACCCAACAGACCAAGAACACAGAACTCTTTGCCATCGTGAAGTTTACATGCCAAAAGACGCCAGCTCTGAATCTGCCTTTTCACTATTTCCCGCCATCTGCAAATTGAAGAAGCCGCTTAGCAAGAATGAAGGGTCCCTGGGAGCAGCAGAACTCTGACAGCTCCTGAGGACCCACGAAGACACCCAGTCCAAGCAGGCATCTGACAGCCACACAGCACGCATTGCTCTCCCTGATGGTGACGTTACCCGCCTCATCTATACCTTTACCCACGGAAGTTAAAAGTTCCTCCAACTTCACTATTCCAAAAACACAGCACCACACGCTGTAATGGAAAGCAGTTTGTTTTGATTCAGTTACAGAGGTAAAATGTTGAGAGGCTATGTCCAGGGATGACCTTTTCACAGGCTAAGTCTCAAGGTGGTGCCAGGGTGACATGACAAGAGGCGGGAAGTATGTTCTCTTCCCTGTCTCCTCTTATAAAGCCAGCAAGAGTCAGGCATGGGCACTGCACCCTGATGACTATCTAATCTTGATCACTTCCTAAAAGCTCCACCTCTGAACCACAGTCAGACTGAGTTTCCACCCTCTTCCCACCCTCCAGTGGGGATACAGCTTCAGAACAGGAGCTCCTGGGAGAAATGCTCCAACCAGGACCAAGGGAACTTTCTCTCTCTCCTCTCTCTCTCTCTCTCTCTCTCTCTCTCTCTCTCTCTCTCTCTCTCTCTCTCTTCCTTCCACTCCAAAAACTGCTGCAGTTCCTCACCAGCAACGCCAAGCAGTGACCTTCCTGTTCTCCGGTCATGTTCTCTCCAGCCAATCCATTTCTGTGCAAAATACCACCTCTGAATCCTTTGCTGCTAACCACACTTAACAGTAAACTTCCTACCATTCTGTCATCTCAACTGTCTTTATTTTTCCCTCTGAAATATATATCACCATCTTACTTTTTAGCTCACTTATTTTGCTTCTGGTCTCTTTTTCCCTACTGGTATGTAAATTCTACGAAGGCAAAGATCTCCATCTCTTTTTGCTGAAGCCTCCTGAGTCAGAAGCAGGCTAGGGACTGAGAGTTGAAATTGCTAAAGTTGGTTGAAAGTCATCAGTTGGTCCCAGGAAGGTCATATCTGAATTCTAACAGTAAAAGCACTATTTTCAAATTGATGTTGCTCATATACATTCATCTTTATGGAGGGTGGGGATTAGTTGGTCTTTAAACTTAATACAGAAGGGAAGTTTACCATAAATATGCCACTTTATGACATCCTAACTTTATACACAGATAAAACTTGGAGAGTCTGACCCAGGAGAGGCCTACGATTATTTCTCTGAAAGTCCAGAGTGATTCATAGACAGAAAAAGTGGTGTGGCTGGAGCATATGATGCTACTTTTTAAAGTGTAAGTAGATATAGTGACTAAGGTATATAGAGGGAATATTTATGGACTAGCTCAGCAGAATTCATATGCAGGTGTAATCATAACTGTAAATATTAAATATTTGGTGACAGGGAAGCTAGGCAACTTGGACAAACTCTGATACTGAAAGACTCCCATAGCAAAATAATGCCATCCATGTCAAGCTATTCTAAGTCACTAGTAAAGCAATGATTCTCAATCCTATTCATCAATTAGAATTACCTGGGAGAATTTTCAAGAACTGATTGCCAGTCTTCACCCCTGGAAATGGTCCTTTAGCAGGGGACCAGTAGCAGAGGACTACTCATTTCATGTTTCCCAGGTGACTAATTTGCAGAACAGTGGGAAGTCAATGCAATAAAGAACTGAATGTTCTCTAAGAAGTGACCGGGACAAGTGTAATTTTTTACTATATTGCACTATACAACCAATTTAAAGAATTCTTCCAGGAGCACACTGTCTTAACTGGTATAGAGTTTGCAAAAGGATTCAAGAAAAAGAAGCAATCTAACCTCTGTCCAAGTATTACTCCCTTCCAAACACACAGTTCACTAAATTCTAATGAGCATCTACTGGAAACTAGACCCCCTCTCTCCAGTCTCACTGAAGAAGGGATAATCTACATCCAGCACCATCCTGCATGTTCTTCCAATAACTGCTGTTTACTCAGAAGTGTGGGACAAAACTAAGGTGGGCGCCTGGCACAGCCACTGCAGTCAGCTCCCGAGTCAGGAGTCTCCACGCAGCCACAGGTGGCTGTATGGGAGGCCCCTCCCATCCCTGCCTGCAGCCAGAAGTCTTAATTGGCCCCACACTGCTCTGGATGCCACACATGCCTGGCACAGCCCTTGGCAGAGCTTAGCTACAATCCATGTTCCTCCTTGGCATACCAATCTTTGGTTTAGGAATACTGCTGTGCAAACATATTACTTTGTAATAAAAGGAAACTGCAACTGGCAATGAGAAAAAAAGTTGCTGATAATAGAAATGTTAGAATTACTCAGTGACATTTTGGCTTGAGGGGAGAGTGTCTCAGTTACTTTTTTCCTCACTGCTAGGACAAAATATCCAACACCCAAAATTAAGGAAGGAAAGGTTTATTTAGCTCACAGATCATGGAGGTTTCAATCCATACTCAGTTGGCTCCAAGGCAGAGTGGCCTGGCACAGGGGCAACACATTCAGGCCACAGAAGACAAGAAAGCAACAAGGGCAAAAAGGAAACAAGGGGAAAGCACCCCTCCTTTCCTTCTTTATATTGTATGCTGACTACCCGCCCCTGGGCAGGTGCAGCACTCACACCACCAATCCCAGCACTAGACAATGAACCAATCAAAAACGTATACTCAACCATTTCCAGACTGCATGAGGGTTTGAGGGGACAACTGGGCACAAACCATAACAAGTGGAAACTCTACGTAGCCCATGTTGACCTTGGACTCACTATAACCCTTCTGCTTTAACCTCCCATGCTGAAATTACAGGCATATGGAAAGTTACCTTTCTTAAATGAGGCAATTCCTGGATCAAATGTTTTATCTATGGCATTAATGACAGCAACACTGGTCACTCAGAGAGACTGTGAACTGTAGTAGCACCTGCATCGCAGTAGCATCAGAGGCCAAGGGCTACCCTAGCACCCCAAAGGCCCAGTGCTGAGGTAGCATTAGAAAGATCTTGACCTGTCCAGTGACCACACAGTCTGTGAACACCCAGAGAGAAGAAAGGCCACAGCAATGCCCAAGAGACCCCACACTGGAAATCTTCATAGAAGCCAGTGGACCTTCAGCTGGGGAAAATAAACAGAACAATGTAAGAGGAACAAGACATGAAAGAGGAAAACGATGACAAATTTATGAAGGCTGTACTGGATAGCCTATATCCATCATTTGAACAGAATCCTTACCCTGACTTCATAGCCAAGGAAGAATCAGGCAATCAAACCCACTGTCACCTGCATGTTACTGACAAATCCAAAATAGAAGAGCTGACTACCACCCAGGGAGCCATAGAACCCTCACCCCTGGGGAGACGTCATGAGTTACCTGTCCAAGGTGCATCCTGTCCCAGGCTACAAAAGTAATGAGGTGCAACCCTTTCATGGCAGGAAGCTGTTCTAGACAGAGCTGGCTTCTCTCCTCAGACACATAGGGGTTCCTAGTGGATGGGTTGGGGTCATGAGACTTTGGAGCCATGGGCAATAACATGCAATCAAGTTGTGCTCCAGCATATAAAAATAACCTAGGAAGTGGACCTTCCAACTTCACACCAGCCACTTTTATTTGTTCTACTGCATCTGGGCAGTATCTTCAGAGTGTAGGTTATGAGTCACAGAGTGACCAGCAAGCTGCAGGCTTCTTTTTCCTCTGTGTCTTCAGTGGGTGGGGAGTGGGGCAGCAGCAGGAACTGCAGAGGCCCTCTTATCAGTATGCTGCTGGATAGCAGGCAAATGAGTGGGTACATCACCTGCAGCAGTGGCCACAGCCTCAGGATTACCCAGAGAATGTCCAGTTTCCATCCCTGGACCAATCTCTAATTTCCCACAGCACCAGGGATTTTTAGGGAAGCAGGTGCCCTCCCTTCTACCACAGCAACAAAACACTGCTAATGCCCTGGGCTATCAGCTGCAACAGCACTGTGCAAATAGTAGACAGGTCTCTCCCAAAGCACATCTTGTATGTTAAAAAACAAAAAGCCTATCTAGAGCATGATATATGCAGGCAGTGACAACAACACTGCCTGCATATATCATGTTCTAGATAGGCTAATCACTTTCTAATTATTATCTTATTTAATCCACAGAACTAATGAAGTGGGCACTGTATATTCCATTTTTCCTAGACATAATCAGCTTTTCTAACTAAAGTTGCACATTAAGTATACATTAAATATAAATAGCAGTGATGAAGTTTAAACCCAAGTAGTCAAGAATAAGCTGCACTTGGACTCTCCTGATATAGGAATATTTTGCTCCCCAGGCCCTACTTTATTCCAGATGGTCTTGCCCACAATCCCTGGGACTTTCTAATTATACTTAAATTTTCTGGGATTTGTCTCTTGCAGCCCTCATGCCCTCCCCAAAGTCAGAGACAAAGCTTTTTCTTTCCTGATTCACTTCCCCAAAGTGTTTAATACTCAAGGTAGATCACAGAGCATTCTGGGAGCGCCATCCTGGGAATGCCCCTTGACAGCAGGGAAGCTGACACCGCAAAGCAGGTATGGAGCCTCAGAAATATCTAGAATGCTCCTGTCATCACTTGCTGAATCAGTTCTTTTTGTTTATCCCAGGTTGAGCTTCTGAAGGATGAAGATTTTCTTGAGAAAGACCAAACCCTCTGGACTACAGTGTGGTCATCTAGCACGATCACCATTCTTGGATTCAGTATTCAGCACTCAGCTCCTTAGTAGATGCAAACACATGGCAGGTGCACTCAGCCTTCTCTGAACGTCTAGAAAACATTTATCTATTGCATTCTCTTTAATTTCTTTTTAGTTATCTGATTTCCTCTTATTTGAGCCCAGTGGAATTTTTGAGCCCAGTGGAATGTAAATGGAAGAAAGGAACAATTAGAGAATAAGCTTAACATGAAAGAAAAATTAAGAAATTGGCATATGATACAACTCTTTAAATTTTATCTAATTCTAGGTTGGGTGTGGTGGTGCATGCCTGTAATCCTAGCCCTCAGGAGACAGAGGTAGGAGGATCACTGTGAGTTCAAGGCTAGCCTGGGCTACATAGTGAGACCCTGTCTCCAAAAAAAACTTTTTTTATCTAACATTAGCATTTGAATCCTGTTGCTGGCTGGAGTAAGGTTTTGGGGTGAATAGCTTTCATGAGAACACACAGAGTGCATTTTAACAATGTTGTACATTTACAACTGGGTGGTATTTTTATCCAAATTTTACTCATGTGATGGACATGGTGTTTCCGATTATCAAACCAAGAAAAAAGCAGAATGAAAGAAAAATACACTATGCAAAGAAGTGCACGAGGTGATTTCCAGCACACAGGGAAGCTTTGGAACACTATGCAAAGATACTTATTTCTGCTTAATCTAGAACATACTAGTCTCCTATTTAAAATATTACTTTGGGTGCACATAATACTTCAAAAACAGGTATGCTCTTTGATACTACAATGAATTTCTAAAACTAATTTTGGATTACTTTTCCTCTAACTTAGAAGCAAAATACTGCCTAAGGAACAGGTTGTCCTCAACTCACAAATCATAAGCGTTTGCCATTAGGAAGTCAGAACCCTGGTCCCCATTGCACACAGCGGGTGAAGGTGGGTTTTCAGCAGCTGTCCAGTAGCCGCCCTGATGCCTGCCTACTCTGCCCTTCTGCTCAGCTCTCAAACTTTGGGGAGTTTGTTCACCCCTTTGTTCAAGAGATCCTTGTTTGGAAACTCCAGCAGCCAGTACTGTGTGTTCTGTTCTAATAGGTGGTTGATTAGCTGTGATGTCTGTCTACACTTGTGTACTGCCTGAAAGAACCCAAGGATCAGCAGGGAGTCCAATCTCATGGTTTTGATTAGTACAAGATAAATTCTACAATTGGTGGGGACCACCAATTCACAATAACTAATTTTGCATACTTCGAGAAGGGATAAACATAGGCTTGGAAATCTTGATATTATCCTGTGGAGACTTCTCATTATTTCTTTAGGGATGGGCCATCCTCTTCTACCCACTAAGGCTAAAACTAAGACTATAGACACTCCAGGGCAAGATGCTTCTTAGCATGTGATCATCTCTGTCCTCTTGAGTCATTTGATAATCCCCTCCTCAGATCCCCTCTTTGATCAATAAACGCCAAGATTCTGACTGCATCCTGGCTTTTGTTCCTCAAGAACAACCTGTGATCCCCATCCCTGATGCACTGCCACTTTGTCTCTTGCTCTTTCTTTCCCTCTCACCATGCCCTGTCACACCTGGCAGGAGACTGGAGGCTCACTGCAGAGGTTCCCGATACAGAACAAGGCCATGGAGAATTACGTCCATGATCCCAGCACTCTGAGTGGCTGAGGCAGGAGGATTGCAAGTTTGAGCCCAGCCTGGGCAATTTAGCAAGACCCTGTTTCAAACTTAAGAACTTTATAAAAAGGTTGGGCTGTAGCCAAATGCAAAGGCCTGGACCTCAAAACACACACAAACACCCACACACACACACAAATTGAATTGGTCATGATGGTCAAGATGATGCAGCAATCTTGGGGGAGACGGATGGTTACAGACAGACACAGACAGATTTTTGTGAAAGCAGAGAGAAAAGGCGTACCATGTGCACTCAGCTCCTACCACAAGGAGAAACTGCTGCTGTCCTCTCACTGCCAAACACCAGCTGGTAGATAGTTGGTGCATCAGATCACAGCTGGAGAAGGCTTTGGCCACACCGCTGGGTAACCTGGACCTGGGAGGAGGTGCAGGCAAGGATGTGAGTACACTGCTGGCATCATCTCTTCACCTGTGTCACCAACAAAATTGTCCTTTCAGTTTTTGCAGTGACTAATATTGACAGACTTGTGTGTGACGTGTGTGTCTTAGCAGATTGCCGAAGGTCCTTACTTCCTCTGGCCTCAGTTGTCATCAACTCCAAGCTAATCAGAAGCATTTCTGGAAGCAATGGAAAACTCAGAATCATGCCACAAATATAGCTCAGCGGTACAACACCTGCTTGTAAAGTGTGAGATCCTGAGTTCGATTCCCAGTACCAAAAAAAAACCCTTTGAATCCTAGGTCATGCAATTAACTTACCAAATTAGCCTTTCTGAAGTAGTTTGTAGGGTTATTTTTTTCAATACATTCCTAAACTTGGAAAATATTGCTTTAGTTAGTATAAGACCAATGTACCATAAAATTATTTCCTAGATAAAAATCTACTATGGCTTTTAGTTATTTGCAGTTCTTTTTGGTTTGCTTGGTCGGTGTGCTTTGCCTTTGTGTTTGAGGCAGGGTCTCCCTCTGCTGTCCAGGCTGGCCTCTGTGACAGGCTTCTGAGTGCTGGAATTATGGGAGTGTCTTTGAGATACCAGACATGCAGCCTTGTATTATTATTTAACTATGTGTGTCTCAACACAACATTTTCCAAGAACAAGAGATCTTGCCTGAATTTTGTGCCACGTTATATAAGATTTCTGAGTTTTTCCCCACGTGCATTGGCAGGCATACTGCAGGCATCTCAGAAAGACAGAAGAGAAATCAGTCAGGAGAGGTGTTCTGGATGAAGACCAGCGCGCAGACACTCACTGCGGAAGAGACACAGCTCCTTCCCGAGGGCACAGATCCATTTTTGTGTTCAGGCTGCTCTCCTTCAATAGGCAGCCTTGTCAGCCGCGTGACAGGTAGAGTCTTCTGTGACTGACATCCCCAGATTCATTTTCTGAGCACATTTTTCTCAGCCCTCACGCAGAAGCTATGGAGGGAGTATTTGTATGTGTCGTGTCATAAACCGGTCAGAAGGGTACAACTGTCTGTCATTGTGGCATCAGAATGAAAAATAGCTGAGGGGTTTTTTTCTCTTGCTCTTTTTCCTAAATATTTGCATTCTTTGTCCTCATTCGATGTGCCTTTTGCTTTTCATTTTAGACAAGGCTGAATATTTTTAGAACTATATGAAAACATGGAATGTGCTCTCATGCTGCAGGAGGGAAGTCTGGGAAATTCTTTTTTTAGTAGAAAGTCAAGCAGGTAGCATGAAAAACGAGGGCCTAAGATAGCAAGAGACATTATGGTAACCATTGTTGATCACCATGTATTTTGTTTTTACATTATGTATTATGTCCATCCTTTTGATTTGAGTGACTCTCTCCTGTTATGTCACATTTGATTTTACTTTCTTCAAAGAAAAAGTAATAAGAACTGTGGGAGTAATAAAACCCAAATGTGTAATTGTCATTGTACAAAAGAAAGTGCTCTAAAGGTTATAACTGCATATACATTTAAGTGTATAAGATAGATAACGGTATTACTGAGTTTTGTTGGATCATTGAACAAAACTATTTGTAGTCTCACTGTTTGAAAGTCCCCTTTGTATGCTTTAATTTTGTAACTTGAACAACTATTTCTAAGATGACAATATATAATTAACTAGTGATTTCCTACTGTTTATTTTTTCTGGAATTCTGTATAACTTGTACCCTTTTTCTGTTTTTTTTTTTTTTTTTTTTTTATCCTTAAATAAAATTAAAAAAAAAAAAGAAAGAAAAGAAAAACGAGGGCCATAAAACCTGTGCAGGAACATTGACAACCACCTAACTGTAAAGCCTTTTTCCTGAGTTATGATTATAAAAGCAATGTGTGTTTGATGATGAAAACCTCAAAGAGAAAAACAACCCGAGTGTAAAGGATGAAACTGTAACAAGTTAGGAGCCCACACTGGCACCCAGGATGGCCATGCTGAAAGAGTTTTGCCCTAGAATAAATAACTGTACAGTCATGGCATTGGTCTAAGTGGAGAAGGCCAAAGCGAGGTGCTCACCACTTCCTGCTTCTTCCTCAGCCTTAACTGTAACTCCCCTTCCTGTTTGCGCACGAAGAAAACTCCAATCAGCTCCTTGTACGTCATCAATGCCCGCCCTAAGCGCCACCCCCGGTCAGAGGTTACATAGGTCCCATACCCCCATATTCCGGGGAAGGAGACAGCGCAGCCGCTATGGGGTTGTCTACTCCTTCCCTCATCGTTCTTTTTCTACTTTTGGTTCTCTGTTGCGCCAGAAAACTCTTTCACAGGCCAATCCACCGCATCTGCAGCCGCCCGCCTACACGTGGGAGACGAAACTCTGCAAAGCTGGCGGTACAAAGCCCTTTGGTACAGTTCTCGGCCTGCGCCCAGCGGATGTGCCTGCTAAGATCTGGAAGCTGGAAAGAATACCCTGTCTTCACTCTTGTTGCTATCAAACGCAGTCCTGCGGATGTGTTTTTCTGCAACAGTGGCGACAGTTAAGAGCGTCTGGTTTCTGGCTAAGCGGCCATCCCTTTGCTGGTGCAGAGCTCTGTTGAATTTTCCTGGTCCTCAAGCCAGGACCGCCCCTAGGGCGGCAGCTTCGGGATGGTGGGATGGTACGGAGAACACCGCCGCTTGCAGAGTTAGGGAGTCATTTGGAATGCAGTCGGGAGCCTACTTCTGTAGCGCTTCCAATGATTTCATAGGCACCTAGAGTTTTGTTTTGTTTTTTGTTTTATCTTTTTGAGACAGGGTCTCGCTATGTAGCTCAGGCTAGCTTCAAACTCACTTTGGAGCCCAGGCTGGCCTCAAACTCACAGCAATCCTCCTACCTCAGCCTCCTAAGTACTGGGCTTACAGACATCTGCCACCACACCCGGCTGTAGTTCCTTTTTAAAATTTCTTTCTGGTACCAGTCTCGGTTACCTTCAACTAAATCCAAACAGATTTCATGATAATCTAGTAAACCTGGGGCAAGTACTGTTGATCTTTGTACATGGGAATGTGCATATGGACATGAAAGTTTTTAAATGGAATTACAACATGCATATTTCTTGTTATTGACCGTTTGTGTCCCTCAAAATTCTTATATTTTAATCCTCACCCCAGGGAGATGGCATTCGGGGGTTGAGGCTTTAGAAGTCATTAGATCAAGAAGGTGATGCCTTCATGAATGGACTAGTGCCCTCACAGGAAAGGTGTTCTTTTGAAAATACTGGTTGTATTCCGCGTGAGATTACACAAAGATGGACAGCAAAGAGGGAAAAGACCCTTTATCAGGCACCGCTACTCCTTCGATCCTGGATCTCCCAGCTTCTAGAACTTTGAAAAAGAAATTGTAAGCTATTTGGCCGATGATGTTTTCTTACAGTCACCCAAATTGAATACGGTGCTCCCTCAGCCTGATTCTTCCCTTCCTAGTAAATATACACTCCTCCAATGTATTTCAGTAGCTAGCTATTATCCCATCATGTGATTATAATTTACTTATCAGTATCCTATTTTTAGACCTCTGTGTTTTTCCCAACTTCTCACTATTATAAATACACTACTGAGTGGTCCCGGTGAATATTCTCATTAGATATTAACAAGTTTAATTTATACTAGCAGAGCAGGTACAGATTTCCTTAGCTAAAAAAAAGACAGTAAAACTAAACCATCATGTACAGTGTGCTTGCAATCATTCAGATATAAACTATACACAGGGGAAGTTTTTTTAAAAACAACTGATTTTGTTAGTGTTGCAGGTTTACAGGTTTTTTGTTTTTTCCCATCTCCTAATATTCCTTTGTAATTTAAAATGCATATCAGCTGTGGATACAGCCTGGCAGCACAGTGCCTGCCTGGCAAAGCGCAAAGTTGTTTGATTCCCGGTACCAAAAATAAAAATTAAAAAGTATATAAGAATAAATTAAATGCATATAGTAATTAAGTTAGCCTTCTTTAAAAGTCCTTTAGTAGCTAAGTTTGATTGAAATATGCCATATGGTTATAGGAGAGGGCAAGAAAAATCTAAAAATTACTTATAATTTAAGAGAACAGTTTATAATAGAAAGTAAAACAGATGGGTGTCAGTTTAACACCATCTGTAGACAGTATGCCAAAGGCGTGGAGAAGTAATTCAGATCAGAGCAGCTCAGTGAGCTGCCACAAACGTACTGGCATCTTTTCCCTGTTCAAAATTTCACCCCGCCCCTTTACCAATAGATATCTTACCTTGATCCTCAAAGAATGTAATAGTATCCCTAAGTCCTCCTGACTGGATGCTACCCTTTTTGGAGATAACTTCTGAAAAATAACGTCAAACAGACCAAGATTGTCTTCAGAAAAACCACACAAAAGAAAATCTTCAGCGACAGCTCATTGGTGTGACTGAAGGTGGTCGTTCCTAAAAGACAAAGATAACTTTCATCATCACAGGTTTACTAAGGAAACTCATCTGGAAAAGCTTGGTTATATAATCAACACACAGCTATGGTAACTCAAATTACAGTAGTAAATCTCTATCAAAGGCAGGCGATTGGTGGATGTTGGTCTTCCATTGCATCCAAACCCAGATGCAGCAAGCAGCGTGGTCCTGACGCTCTACCTGAAAGCAGTGTCCTCGTGGGATGCATCAATGCCTTTCCCTAATATTAGGTAGAGAGTGACCAAAAGTGACTAAAAGGTAATGTTGCTTTTTTAATTTCATAGGTGCTCTTTCTTTCCTCACTATGTGATAGGTCTTAGCCAACTATCTTCACACTCAAGCTTTAGACTTTACAGCACCTGTTTTATATTGCCTGCTAAAAGATAAAAGCAGTTCCCTAACTGCCATTATTCTGCAACCATTAAGGTTTCTTTTGAGTTTTCAAAGGAAAAAGAAAGTATTAAATGAGACCTCTTGAATACAGTATTTCTGGAAGAAATATTTTAAACTGGGCAGGTTAGCATGGAGACCTGTTATTAAAGCATGGAGAATGTCATTCCCATATTTCTACGTAAATGTGAATAAAAGATCTCCACCATAAATACACACCAGTAATATTATTTAAACACTAGAGCCCTAGTCAGAAGTATGTGCATATAACATGTATTCTTCACATATGTAATTTTACATCTCTCTGTTGTACACAGCATCATAAATATCTGTGTGCACACTTTCAGACTTGATCACCTGACCGCCTTCCGTTCCCTCCGAGTGCAGCAGCCACTCTGCCTCTCTAGCCCCCTTGGGAGGTACCCCTGGCAGGGCATCGCTCACACCAACCCCAGGGCCTCCCGCTTTCAGCTGGTGTTCCTGTGGATGGTACCCTGTGGAAAGACACTGCCTGTTCCTGTGCATCCTGGAAAGGTGAGGCACACGATTTGGTTAGTGACAGGTAAAGATTTCCCTGCTCTTGGATATTCCTAAGACGCATTTGATACTGATGACTGAGCAGCTCATCGTATGCAGAAACAACTTGGTGATAAACACTTGTTTTGCATTTCCACCTTTTGGCATCTCATCTTTGCTTCCTGGGCTCATACTCCTCAATAAAGCATTTGAAAATGACACTTTATCTCAAGTTCTGATTTCTGGGGAACGCAAATGTAAGCTATAACTGTACAGTACAGAGTGCTAAGCTATAGGAATGACAGTAGTCACATATGGCAGCAGAGTGAGTGAAAATCAACATCATCGTCAACACTTTTAGCTGTGAACAAAATGAGTCAATGATCATCATCAGTTCATGTAAGACTCACTATAATTAAAGAAATGGTGCAATCATGTATATCTCAAACTTAAAAGCCTGAGATAGTCGTGTACATTCAAAATTGAAAGACTGAGGTTTGCTTTAAGAATCAAAATTTTATCTGGGTATGGGCTGGGGATAAGTGCCTGCCCTGCAAGCGCACAGTTGTGAGTTCAATCGCTGATACCGCTAAAAAAAATTTTTTTTTAAATCTGGGTATGGTGGCACTTGCCTACAATTTTCCAGCACTTGGGAGGCTGAGGCAGGAGGATTGCCGTGAGTTCAAGACCAACCCGGACTACATAGTGAGTTCAAGGCCACCCTGAACTACAAAGACCCTGTCTCAAAGAAAACGGAAGAATCAAAATATCGAATGCCTTTAAAAGAGTTGAGACTTTAAACTCCTTTTCTCCAAGGACAGAAAGAGAACCAGTCAACCAGTAGGTCTGTATTCAGATGTGCAGCTGTCACACATATGCACTTGCCTTTTGGCATGCACGTACACTCACACCCAAGGGCACAGCTGTGCATCACCCACGGGTGTGCTTATGCCAGGCAGACTAAAGCTTAGAGGTATTTGGAACATTGCATTTTTAAATTCAGGTATCACATGTAATCTACAATTGTAGAACAAATTATGATCTCATGAGTAAAAATTAGATACATGACAGATCCTATCAATGTTACTAAATCTTTATGGAACTATTAAGAGTCTCTCTTCACTTGTACTAGATACACACAAGTTGAAAGTATGAAATGCTGCTAGAATCACGTTGTAACTGCTAATGTCCATACAATGTTTTATATTTTAATAACAATAATTTAATACTTTCACCTAGCTGTCTTATTTGGTCTTCCAAATCTGTGAAATAATTGATTTTCATATGCTTGTTTTAAAGATGAAAAACATTCTCAGAAGATGAAAAACTCATCAAAGGCATACACTTGTTCTGTAAGAGTCAAATTTTTATTTGTGAATGTTTGTTTTGAGACAGGTTCTTGCTTTGCACTTCAGGCTGGTCTTGAACTCTCTGTGGAGCCCAGGCTGCCCTCAAACTCATCGATCCTCCCACCTCAGCCTCCTGAGTGCTGGGATTACAAGCATGCACCATCAAGTCTGGCTAAAATTTGTAGAACTGTTTCTTGAGCCACCCTTGCAAACTCTACTTCCTCTTATCTCTGATTGTTTCTGTGTTCCTCCTTCTGCAGCTTCTCTCTTAACCACCCTCTCCAGCTTACTGTTCGGAAAGGCTCCTAAGTGTATGGTCTCATTTTCTCAGACATTAGCAGAGTTTAGTGGGTTTATAGTCTTCTTGGCTCCTCACCCTTCCCACCAGCTCAGACCACCCCAGAGCACAGAGCAGTGTGTCCTGTGGCCCCAAATTGGCTGTCTTCCCCACAGTCCTCCCCCATCACTTCAGTCCTCAAGAACTCTGCTTTCACTAGGTGCCTGCCTCTTTCTAAACATGGAACAGGGAAGGCTGGAGCCCCATTTCAGAGCCAACAGTGAATCCTGATGGACTCGCATCAGTTATCACAGCCTATGGCTTCCTCCAGGAATTGGCTATGCCTGGCCACATTACACAGTCTTCCCCAGTGAGACAGGAGGCTGGAGGTTAAAGATTTCCTACCATTGTTATGAGCTGCATTATGTCTCCTCCCAAGTTCTTGTGCTAAAGCTTTAACTCATATTACCTCAGCATGTAGCTGACCATGAAGATATGGTCTTGAAAGAAAGTACTAAGTTTAAATCAGGCTGAGCCAAGTGTAATGATATGTGCCTGCAATCCCAACACACTTAAGAGGCTGAGGCAGGAGGATCACCAAGTTCAACCTCATGCTGGGCAATTTAGTGATTTAGTGAGACCTTATTGCAAAATAAAAAAATAAAAAGAGCTGGAGTTTGTAGCTCACTGTAAAGGCCTTGGGTTCAACCCCCAGTTCTGAAAAAAAAAGAATGGGGAGAGCTCTAATCTAATCTAACTATTGTCCTTTTAAGAAGAAATCTGGGCACACTAGGAGCCACCGGGGGTTTGCACACAGAGAAAAGACCACATGACAGCACAAGGAGAAGGGGCCATATGCATTCCAGTCTTCAGAACTGGGTGACAATGTGGGTGTCTCACTCGGGCTACCCAGCAAAGGTTAGCTCAAGCAATCTAATACAACTACTAACAATGACATGTGGATAGGTGATGATACAAGAAGGAAGTGTCCTTTCTGTCACTCGATATTTTCATAACTGGAAATGAAGACAATCACTGCTATAGTCATCTTATAATTATGTGGGAGCCCATTATGGACCAGGCTTCATTCTGTGGTGATCATGACAACCCCTAGACAACCCTGCCTCTTGCAGCAGAATATACTTTCTTCAGACATTTTTGATTGAGGTGTAATGTTTATACATCTTTATAGGGCACAGCAGTAATTCACATGTGCGATGTATAATAATAAAATCAGGGTAGTGAGCATTTCCAACTCTTCACCCATTCATAATTTTTATGTATGAGACTTTTCATGCTCTTTCAGTCATTTTGGGATACACCAGAGACTGTCTGCATCAGGTTAATCCTCCTGAGCTAAAGAAGAATGAGAAAATATTCCACCCCACCACTGTGCTCTGGTGCACGTAATAAACTTCTTTCAGTCTCCCCAAGTCCCACCTACCTCATCCACTCACCACCACTCTTCCTTTCTGTCCTTCCACGTGAGTATGGATGACTGAACACAAGCAGTTTAACTGAGAAACCCGCCTTAAAATGGAAGAAGTCACGCCATTGCGTAAAGGTTTTCCTTTTTTACACCTCAGCTGCAAACACATTACCTTAATCTGGCTCTTGAAATGAGTAGCAGTAGCTTTCCAAGTTTGTTGTTGTTGGTTTGATTTTGGATTTTTGTTTGCCATGGGTGGTTCTGTTGGCTGATTTTTCTCATCTAATTCTCTAGTGCAGTAACTTCCCTATGTATTTCTAGCTTCACACACTGCTCTTCACATTGCTTTTAGTCAGGTATTAGTATCCATGTTCCTAGCCATATCCAGTTAATTGGGAAGCCATTTCTTAAAATGCTCTGTGTCCAATAGTTCTCCTACATGGTCTTTGTACCAGATGGTTACCCTGACTATAAACCCCAGCACAAAGCTCAGGGAAAGAAATTGAATTCTTTCTCCAGACTCAAAAACTATTTAGGGAAAGCCATTCATTAGAGGGAGAATGATGTGTATTCTAAGAAAGGCTATCAGAGCTGACTAGTAGTATTCTTTGGAGAGATAAATTCATCAATGAATAAGAACTATAAACAGAGATAAAATGGTGACGTTAAATTCAAGTCTTTTTATTACAGATGACTTAAAAGATAAATTACTATTGGGTGGTATTTACAGTACAGAGTTTATCATGGATAAGAATAATGTAGACCCAGAAGCTAGAGAAGGATTTTGAAGAAATACTAGGAAGGGTGGAGACATCACAGATGTCAGCATTGAGATTAATTTTAGTCAATAATTTTAGAAGCAGAAGATGTCTATGAGGGATAGTTTTATAATTTGAAAATAGCTTACAAGCGGGGAGTAAGGGAGGTAAGAGAAAAGTGTAAGAAGTTTCCCAAGGGGCTGGGGGTTTAGCTCAGCGGCGTAAGCACCTGCCTTGCAAGCAGGCAGTCGTGAGTTCGATCCCTGGTACCGATAAAAAGGAAAAAGACAAAAAAAAAAAAAAAAAAGAAGTTTCCCAAGCAGCAGCTGGTAGAAAGTGCAGAGTGGAGCTCCGTGGTGAGCAGGTGCATTCTGGGCCCCAGAGAGGTGCACATTGCTGACCTCACAGGTACACTGCACTGGTGGGACACAGAGTCTTAGAAGAGACAGGGGGTTAAAACGAGGTCTTATGGGTATACTGTAAGTGCCTGGGACTGTGTCCCTGTAAAAACAGGATACTGAGACACAGACCCCCAAGGGAGAACACCAAGATGCAATGAAAGACAGCATCTACTGGCCCAGGACAAGGCCCTGGCAGAGACCAGCCCTGCGGATGCCTGACCTTAGGCTTCTAGCCTCAGAACTGCAATCAAGTAGATTTCCGCTGTTCAAGGCATCGAGTTTGATGCTGTGCTATGGCAAACTTAGACAGTGATGTGGCTTCTCTAGCTAGAGGTAAGTAATATGAGTAGTGGCTTCGAGTAGCACTGGAGAAAGCAGGAGAGAGGTCTTGTCAGCCTAATGCGTGAGCAGAGGAAAAGCCTTCAGGTCACCGAGAAACATGAGGCCAGGTGCTGGAGCAGCACAGAGGTTCTTATTCTCAGCACAATCCATGTGTATTCACTCAAAAGTCATCTTAGAATGCTAGATTAAGCACAAGGCCAGAAAACAGTAACTCCTAATTGGTCTACAAGAATGAAATTTAAATATCATGCGGAATGAAAAGACGTAAAGGAGGAAAAGGGAAGTGGTAACCTTGAAAACCATTAACTTTCTTAATTCTTAGTAATTAAATTTAGCACCCTTGTTCTCAGTTTGCCAAAGTGGAAACTGAGTTACAGAAAACTTGAGTACGTTTTTCAGGGTCACACAGCTGAGAGAGAGCTAGGATAAATAATAGATCTATAAGAACAGATCACGAAATAATGTAGAAGCTTTCTTTTCTAGTACTATTCTCACATTGGGTTCCTAATAGAACAGAAAAGAAATTTAATTTACATTTCAGATAGAAAGGAAAAGATACTAGGTCCTAACCATTTCTTATCCTCTGATGTTTCTGTGTTCATTTTTAAGCAAGCAAAGGAAACATATGCTCAGTTTAGAACGTACCAGCTTCATTTTGACAAAACATTCCATTGCTTGCTTCTGTCTCTACCCTTGACCCAGTTGCAAAATCAAACACAGTCCAGCAGAGGAGGGAAGAGGAAGAAAAGGAAACTCTGAGTGAGTTATGTGGTTTAACCTTAGGGAAAGCTTGGCTGTGCTGAACAACGGTGCTTTGTGGTTCTCCCGAATCTTATCTGTAGGCAAAGCTACGGGCTGCCACTCCAGCGCTCCGAACTGTTACATACTTGCATCTCAATTGTCTGTCGGCTGGAAAAAACAAACAATAATTTCTGGGGAATCTAAATTTCAATTTAATCAGAAAAATATTAAGCAGTACTTTAATTCCTACACAGGAACAGGCAAAGGTAGTACATACAGAAATAAATTGTCAAAGATAATTAAAATGCAGTCAATTTAAAATTATTTTGATACAGAAAAAATAATTTAGTCAACAACTTTTGAAAACTGAGTTTTTAATTCTTCCCCATTCTTACTCCAAAAGTCAGAAAATTTTCCAGATTTAAAGTAATCTTGCCAGAAAAAAGAAGTATCTGTTGCGATTGCTAAAGTGGGATATGGTAAGGAAATGAAAGGAAAAACAATCTGACAAACTAAAGATGAATAATAATTCCATAGCTGAGGAATTTGGGCCCCTCTAGAGCCTCTAGATTTACTTACATGTTATTTGTTGAGCTTCTGACTCCATTTGCTACAGTTGGGTTCATTTGAAGAAGAAATTTTTAAAAAGCTAGACTTAGAATGGTTCAAAAGAAGACGAGGATTTTTATAAATTTGAATTAACTTTCAGCTTCTTAAGGTACGTAAGCTATTGCAAAATTTATCATGCCAACACAGGCTTTTTTTATTAGCTGGGAGCAGATGTACACAAGTTGAATTTGTTTTAATGAAAACTGGCACTGAATTAGCTCAGGTAATATTCTCACATTTCTTCTTTTATTCCATTCACTTTCAGTTATTTGCACAATCATAATTTGAGTTGGAGAATATATGCTACTCTTTAGCTTCTCCTAAGGCCATCTAAAAATGGATAACTCCTGCCAACCAGACAAAGAGAATTATAAATGGCATCAGATTACATACACCAACAGGATAAGTACACAAGTAAAAATCATTTGGGGGTCACATTCTCTTTTTTTGATATTGGGAATCAAACTCAGGACCGTGCACTCATCAGGCAGGAACTTATGCTGCTGAGCTAGATCCGCAGCCCTGGGGTCAAATTTTTAAAAAAAGCATTAAGGCAGCTTTTTACCCCCACAACAAATTTGAAAATAATCTAGGATTTAAGTTCCCTTTGTTCCCAACCCCCCTCCCCCACCTCTTACTCTAATTCCTCACTTCTTGCCAAATCTCCCTTCTACTTTCATATTTTTTCTTTTTCTTATTCTAGATTTCACATATTAGAAAAAGCATGTGATACTTGTCTCTCTGAATCTGACTTATCTTGCTTGATGTGATGGTCTTTGTATCTATCCATTTTCCTGCAACTGACATGATTTTGCTCTATTTTTAATGGCTAAGTGATATATATATATATCACATTTTTTATCCACTCGGGGTCATTTTAAAACCTCCTTTTAAAAAACTGTGGTAATACAGATGCATTTATAGTTAAATAATTCATTTGCAATTTATAAATGGCCTTAGTGGTCAGTTTTATTTGAGTTTGAGAAAGCCATGCCATTTTCAAGGGATCTAGCTGGTACAGGTAAAAGATAAACAAGGAGCTGAGCACGATTTAGTAACTTAGCAAGTCCCTGTCTCAAAAGAAAAAAGAAAAAGGGGTATAGCTCAGTGCAAAGACCCTGGATGCAATTCTCAATCCAAAGAAAGGACAGAGAAAGAGAGAGAGAGAGAGAGAGAGAGAGAGAGAGAGAGAGAGAGAGAGAGAAAGAGAAAGAGAGAGAAAACAGGACAAAAGAAAAGAGAGGAGAGGAGAGGGGAGGGGAAGGGAGGGGAGGGGAGGGGAAGAGAAAAGAGAAGGTAAATAAAAACCAAAGGCTGTGTCCAGCAACTCCTCAGTAAGACAGCACTAACAATGACAAACAACTTTATGCACATAAATATGATCACACAGATAAAACGGACAGTGCAAAAGTCGGGGAGGGGAGACAAAAAAGAGAATAGAAGAAAAAAATGGAAACAAAGCTTTTGTAAACAAGCAGGGAAAGGGTACTGAAGGGAGGGGAGGGGAATGGGAGGAAAAGGAAGAAGCAAGGTATGTCATGTACAGGTACAAATTCCCTACGATGAATATGATCTTTACACATACCTAAAAATGTACTAATACAACTAAAAAATGCAAAAAGTACAAATTATCAAATTTTACCCAAAAAGAAAGGGATAATCAAAGTCTACAAAGAATTCTATAACACATATAAGCTTAGATTTCAAAATATATGACTGTCTTCATCTGTTTGGGTTGCTATAATAAAATACCATAGCCCAGATGGCTTATAAACAACAGAAAAGTATTACTGCCATTCCTGCAGGCCAAGAAGTCCAAGATGAAGGCACCGCCAGGTTCTGGGTCTTGAGGAGGCGGCCACTTCCTCACGGTTGGCTGATGTCTCACCAGGAACCTGCCATGGCCAAAGGAGCAGCTAAGCTTTGGGGGCTCGTCATATTATACAAGTACCTAATACCACTCAAGAGGTTTCAGACTCATGTCCCAGGCATCTTCCCAAGGTCCAACCTCCTGGGACTGCCCTACTGTGGCTAGGGTTTTGGCACTGAGTAGGGGTGGTGGCCTCAACATGCAGCCTATTGCAGTGGTCAATGTACATACAGGGATGGGAAGGTAGTTCAGTGGCACAGTGCCTGCCTGGCAAGTGTGAGGTCATGAGTTCAATTCCTGGTAATGAAAAAAGAGAGAGAGAGAAACTGCTCCAAAGTACTTACAGTCTAGAGTTAACTGCATTTCTAAATGCTAATAATGAATAGTGAGACTGAAAATTTTTAAAAATTGCTTTTATAGCATCACCAAAATATTAAATACTTAAGGACGTGTCTGATGAAAGACGTCACATAGCTACTTAGATTGATGTAAGCTCTCTTTAGGTACATTAATAATCATCAAATGATAACTGATGAGTCTCCTCAGCTTTTTTGTTTTACATGAGTCTGAACTTCTTGATCAAATGTTCATTTTACATTACTGTCAGAAACAATCTTTTTACTAAGTTTTAACTTTTTACTAAGTTTACTAAGTTTTAAAAGTTTTTACTAAGTTTACTAACTTTTAACTAAGTTTTAAACCATTATGATAGTTTTTAAAGATAAAATGAGACAAAATACCTAATATGGCTTAAAATAGTACCTGGCATTCAATAAACATTAGCCTTATAATATCCATAAAAACTAGTAGATGCTTGACATGTATGAAGTCTTGTTATGCTGGGGCTATAATTCTTTTTCCCATTTGTATAAAAGTCGGGCCATTCCAAATGCAGTTAAGACCACGTATTTGTTAAATTTCATGTATTCTTTATAGAGAGCCGCTGAATCAAATGCATGGCTTTGTGTTTTACATGGTCTTGATGCAATGTTTATCTGACTATTTAGTAAGATTGTAAAATAAAAGGTGCTTGACGCTTCAAACTTTATTTACCCACAAGCCCTTTTTTCAAATAAAATCTTACTCAAAAGATCAGTGTGTAAATATATACCGACTACATAAGACAAATAAAAGAAGTTCTTTACTTGGGCTGAAAGCCCACAAATCTAACATTTATTGTGTTCTAGTTATAATTCTAAAATGATACTAATCATTGCAGTGTTTCTGGGGTGTTTCCTTGGACCCATAAATTACAAAGAACTCAGTTTAAAATTTGGTTCTTTGGAATTGCTTAGCACTCAAGGACAGGAGGTTTGGGGTGTTCATCCTAACTGAATACCCAGCAGAACTGAATACTCAGCAGATGTTAGTAAATGGCTAGTAAATGAATGTCCAGTCCTGCATGTACCCGGCCCATCTCCTTAAGGCAAGTTTAGTTCCTTTGAAGCTTCAGCATCAGGGACTGAAAATAATTGTAAACCAGGAATCTCAGCCCAGCTCATAGCCGGGGGAGTTTAGAAGCACAGACTGGCACATCTCCCGAATCAATATGAAATTTAAATTGTGCCTGGGGTTTGCCTGTTATTTATCAGGATATATAATGGAGAAATATCTCTAAAGTGGGCTCAGGACCCTATGGGTCTTCTCATAAGATGACCACAAATGTTCCCAACTGCTAAAGAACAGAATTCACTGCCCCAAGGACCTTTAGGATTTTCATGGTCAAAGTCTACATTTATGATTTGGAATTTTCCCAGGACCAGAACTGTGATGCAAACTAACATTTACATAAGCGCTCTTCCAATTATTTTCAGTTTTCAGTTTCAAGTTAGGTATCAAGTAAAAGCCAGTGAAGGGAAAGTAGCAAAGGTCTCAGAGATACACTAGGACCTAGCCTTGGGATTTGCGTCATCCCTGCTAAATGCCATTCTCTCCTCCAATGCTGAATTCCAAGAATTGTTCTGGAGGGAACTTTGATCTGTAGTTCTGCCCCATGGCTTACATTACTAACTCTTCCAGTGATCAAAATGCACATGGCCGAGTTCCTGTAAGCTGTTTGGTACAGTGCTAAAGCACTCATGCATTACCAGTTATTCAAGTTTAATGAACATTTAGAAATCAAAGACTCTAGCCATAATTCATGAACACATACAAAGGAACCAAACAAAATAAGCACCAATAAAACATGTTTTCATTATGATCTAGTGCTAAAAGGAAAAGATAAAAACTAAAAAAGCATGATATTCAGGGGTTTTTTAGTGATTTAAACTATAAGCAAGTTGGAAGAGAATGATTGGAAAATTTATTTGGTAGTATACGTCAACAGAGTGGGGAATATTTAGAGGACATTTTAATGTCTATAAGTCATTATAAAAATTCTGAAAGAGGGGCCAGAGGTTCAGCTCTGGCACAAGTGCCTGCCTGGCAAGCGTGAGGTTGTAAATTCAATCCCCAGTACAAAAAAAAAAAAAAAAAAGAAAAAGAAATAGTAAAGAGCATATTTGACTTAAAATGCCAGTGAACCCTCAGATTAGTGAAATAGAAAGCAATACCAAACTATCACACAAATGCCACGTTACATAGAGATCTCTACAGTTAATGATCTTATTCTTTGGCATCTAACACTATATGTCACACTTTAACCTTCACAAAACAAACGGTAAGTACAATTTTTATATATCAACCAGGGAAACTGATAATCAAGCATAGTTATGTTCTTTTCCTAACTATAACTTTTTAAGAAGTGGATAGATGATATTATGATTTAGGTTTAATGTATTGTCTCCCTAGCATAAGAAACTGAAAGAGTAAATAAGATCCAAAAGTTACAATAGATATTGTGAAAGCAAAAGGGAAAGAAACTACTTAAAAGGAAAGAACTGGGATGGAGGAAAGGAAAGGGAAAAATATATACATACATATATATATATACAAACACAAGATAGCAAAGTAGTTATACCATTAACTTTTTTTTTTTTTTTTGTCTTTTTCTTTTTTATCGGTACCAGGGATCGAACTCACGACCGCACACTTTGGAAAGGAGGTGCTTATGCCGCTGAGCTAAATCCCCAGCCCCTATACCACTAACTCTTAATTCATGGAAAGAAACAGCGCTAATAACATTTGAACAATTTTGCATACCTGTATCTGGTAATCTGAGCAACTATTTTGAAGCTAACAATATGCAATATAACAACCATTGGACCATTGTTAAATTCCTATCATATTGTTTTGAAATCTTATATCACTGTTGCTTTTTGTTGCTCTTTTTATTGGGTTTTTTGTTTGTTTGCTTGATTTTTTCTTTTTCTTTGTTTTCTTCTCTTTAAGAAAAAAAGGAAATTAGGTTTAAAAAAAGATAATTTGACGTTTTTGATACACTTGTTATATTCTTCTAACATGTAGATTTTGCTTCCTTGTTACTCAACTAGATCATCACTGATAGCATTGCTTTATGAAGACCATGAACCGTGTTAGACCTAAGCAGACCACTGGCCTCAAGAAAGAGGTTCCTGTGCTGTAGTTCTAGTTTCATTAGTTTTGTGACCTTTGGTAAACATCTCAGCAGGAATTTCAAAACATCATAATTAAATCTAAATGTCATTCTCTATCTACTAGATGTATCGCATAAGGTTGTGATATGATTTTTCTCCCTTAAAAAATAATACAAGTTACTTCAAATAAAGGTCAAATGTTATAAAATTACTTTTATCTTAATGTTACATTTAATAATTCCCAATAATTTAGCTCTGAGATATCAGAATAGTAAGCTTACACTAAAGAACAGTATTTTGATTATTCTATAATATAATTCTTGTAAAAATACATAATAGCTTTCACACACTGTATCATTGATTATACTTCAATAAATTCCATGGTTATTTTGAATATGAGAAGCAAGAAGATTCACGAGTCTTGATCGCTGATATTAAAACCTTACAATTATTTTTGGGGTGCAGTTCTAAAGAGTGGGCACAGGGATGACAAACCCCGCCCTACCTCTGTGATACACCACTTCATGTCTGTGGCCGAATCAATGTCTCAGCTTTGAGTTTTGTCTTGTTGTGCTTTAGAAGAGTCCTGTGACTTAATGGGTGCTGCATCTTTATGTGGCTTGTCCCTTGAAGACGCGAGCTCTGCAGGTTAGGTGCAGGTGGGAGCTTTGACACAGTAGGAGGTCCTCAGATCACTAGAGGCCCTGCCCATGGAAGGGTAGTTCTCTGGCGAGCCTGAGTTAGCTCTCATCAGAGTAAATTATGAGAAATCCCAAGCCTGATCCTTAAGTTTCACTCTGGCTTGCCGTCTGGCAGTGTGATCTCTTGCTCCCACATGTGCTTCTACACCAACACTTTCCTCACCAGAGCCAAGCAATGCTATAGCCATGTTTTTGAAGCTCCAGAACTATGAGATAGATAAACCTGTTTTCTTTATGAAGTTGTCCTGACTCAGGTATTCTGTTATAGTAACAGAAAAGGAACTGATATTGTGGCTGTAAGCTGTTTAGCAAAGGATCTGAAGCACATGAAATGCTAAAAATAAGTCAGGAGTGATTATTACTTGATGCAAGCAAGCAGGCCTATCTAGGAATAGTGGTACCCATCCCTCAAAGTGGACAAAAGGTCCATGGAGGACAACCCATCCCATGTAAGGGTGAAAATATCCACCAGCTCCAAGTTGGTTTTACATTTTTGTTTCCTTTGTCATGGGGCAATAGGGATAAGGACTAATCAACCAACCTGATCTTGGGCAGAGACAACCCTAAGAAAAGAAGGAAGCAACCAGTGCCCTTTACTATCAACAGTAAGTACAAAAGTCCACCTGAACCCCTGCCCTATGACTGACATCCGGCAGAGACCAGAGGGCTCACACTTCCCGCCTCCCAGCTGAAGCAAAGGCACACCTCGACTCTGATGTAACCACAGTCTGGGGTGCACAGACAGAGGGGCAGTGACATGGGGAGGGCCCCTCAAGCAACCATAGTCCCTGTGGCTGGGCAGAGAAAACTGTGACAGGCTGAATCCCAGCACTATAGATCTTGCAAAGAATCACTCATTCAAAAACATAGCAATATTTTTATTCAATCTTTTTTTGATTTTACTATATTTGTTATTTTAATAGTTTCTTCATCAGATTTTTCAAGGCCGTAGGGCCTTTTCTCTTAGTTTTTTTCCTCTTTCAGTTTCTTTTCTTTCCTCTTCTCTATTCCCCTCTCAAATTGTTATCTTCCTTTTTATCTTAACCTTACTTCCTGTTTTGACTCTCAGTTTATCCTGTTCTTTTTTCCCCTTTGCTCAATTTTTACTGCAACAGTTCTCTAACATTATTAACTCCCTCTTCCTCCCTCACAGGATTCCTTATGCACTTTTCTCTGCTCCTTCTCATATCCAGTTGATTGATTTCTCAAATTTTGCTTTGTTCATTCTCCAGTTTCCTATCCCCTCTATGTTTACCAGTGTAAATACTAAGCTTTATGAACCTCTAGACAGCTAGTGAACTTTACACAATTGCTGTTGTACTCTGTTCCTCTGTTAGTAGAGATAGATGGCCATTTCATAGATTTTTACTGAAGGACAATAATAGGTCAATATTTGGCTTGTGGTGATGTTATACTATAATTATACATGTCTTGCCTATGGTTAAGGGTGGCACTTTATTGGGCTTTAGGATCTGTCAATCCTCTGCTATAATTAATGCTGATTTTGTTACTATATCCAAGGTGATATAGCTGTTGCTATTAATTGGTTCTCTTGGGAAATCAGTGTGTGCATTGGTTTCAGATCACTAACCATACTATGGACTATTCCTGAAAACTGGGTATTGGGCTGAATATGCTGAAATCTCCATCCCAAGGAAATGGAGGTGACTGGGTCCTGGAACAGAAGCAAAGGCCAATGTTTAGCCATACTCAGAGGATACCACTGAAAGCTGGACTTCAACTAGAAGATCTCTATCATGAAAACAAAGCTTTCCACTACCATCAGCTGCAAACCTCAACAAAAAAATAAACAAAGAAAAACAAAAATATAGGAAGACAAGGCAACAAAATGCCTCCAAAAGCTCCCAACTCTCCAAAAGCTGATCCATGTGTTACTTGACATTATATCAGGGGACATAACACAACAAATCAATAAGATAGTTGACAAGCTTATAAGAGATATAACGAATAAGATATTAAGCAAAATAAAATAATCAGTGAGTCTACAGAAGACACCAGTAAAAAGCAAGCTAAATTAAATGATGAAAAACATGAATGACCAGCATACAAAGGAATTAGAGTCCATGAAAAGCTCTAAATAGAAATTCAGGAGATTAAAAATTCTGTCAAATGTATGGGCAGCAAAAGTGACCAATATAAGAACAGAGTTTCAGAACTATAAGACATGCCTTTTATCAGTAATCAATTAATAAATGATATCTTAAAAACAACCAGAGAACATTAAAAATATATTTAACAGCTCCTAGGTGATGTAAAGACAAATCAAAGATTAATTAAAATTAGTGAAAAAACAAATGACAGTATTAATGGCATTAAAACCCATTTACAGAAAAAATACTGGAAAAAAATGTTTTGATACTGGCAATCAAACTCATGACTTTGTGTTTTCAAAGCAGACACTTATGCCATTGAGCTAAACCCCCAGTCCTAAGTCAGGAATTTTTTTATTATTATTATCCAATGTTCTAATTTTTTTTTTCCTTGTACTGGGGATCAAACTCATGACTGTGTGCTTGCAAGGCAGGCGCTTATACCACTGAGCTAAATCCCTGTCTGGAAAACTTTTCAAATAAGTGAAAAGAATTTAACCTATAGGTCAATGAGGCATACAGAAGTCCAAATAGCTATGGACAGAAAAGAACCTCTCCATGACACACCATAGTCAAAATCTCAGGAGTTCAACACAAAACCAAAATCTTAAAAGTTGTGAAGTGTTTTAAACCCTGTAAAAATAATTTCTACTATAGGCTGATATATCATGCAAAGCTATCTTTCAAAATTGATGGAGAAATATGATATTTTCATGATAAAGAGCACCTAAAGAAACTCATGATCACCAAACTAGAACTCCAATAGATTTGTGGCTTGCATCTAAATGTTCACTCAAAGCTTCATACAGTCTTAAGTGGGGCTCTTTCAAAGGTAGCTGGATCTAGATTGTGTGATGCTGGGATTAAGAGTATGTAGTCACTAAAGCAGTCCACTGAGTGGTTTGGCACTGCCCATATCCCAGTAGCTTAGATAGAGTATAAAAGGTGAAGAAATAAGCAGTTAAGGCCCCTTGCTTGCTTGCTTTGGTATCTTCCACTCACCATGAACTATTTCTGCTCTGCAATGGCTATATGCCATGCCACTTTGCCTTGGAGCTAAGTGACTATGAACCGAAACCTCTACAAAATGTGAGCTGAAAAACCTTTCCTCGCTTAGCTTTGAGTTTCTGGTATTTTCTCTCGGCAACAATAAAAATAACAGATTCCTTGATACATGTGAATTATCAAAAATAAAAAATATTTAATATCCCTAAATAATCCAATAAAAGACAATAAAATTGAAGCATTAGCAAAGAAACCTACCAAATTAGAAAAGCCCAGGTCCAGATGGACTCATAGTTGAATTCTATAAAAATGTCAAGGAAGGTCAAACACAATATTTCCTGAGCTCCTTAATGAACTTAAAAGGAAAGACATCCTCCCAAAATCATTCCTGGGAGGAATGATTCATACCATTACCCTGATTTCAAAATTAAGTAAAAATCCAACCAAAGAAAACAGAACTGTAGACCAACCTCTTTCATAAATGTAGATCAAAATATCCTTAACGTATTGCATACTAGAACAGAATGTAGTGAATCATCAAAAAGATCATCCATCATGACAAAGTAAGCTTCATCCCAAGGATGCATGGTTCGATATATTTAAATCAATAAATGTAATATACCATGTAAATAGAAGCAAGAGTGAAAGCCATATGATTATCTCAATGAATTCAAGAAAAAACCTTTGACAAAAATGAAAATGAAGAAAATAGGTACAGAAGGACCTTTTTCAATCTGATAAAAGTCATTTCTGACAAACCTACTGCCAACATCATATTAAACGTGGGAAAACTGGAAGTTTTCTCTGTAAAATCAAGAATGAGTAGGATTTCCACTATCACTGCTTCCTTTCAAAATAGCACACTAAATATTAGCAAGAACAATTAGATAAGAAAAAATAAACAAGATATATAAAAGAAGTCAAATTATCATTATGTGCAGATGACATGATCCTCTATACAGAACCAAAAAATCCACCAAAAACTCCTAGAATTCATAAGAAAATTCAGCAATGTAGCAGGATACAAAACAAACACATGAAAATAGTGCTGCTGTAGGTTAATAATGAACCTGTGGAGAAGGAAAATAGGGAAAAGTACCATCACGACAGCACAAAGATTCAATACTTCAGAATTAAGAGAACTAAGTAAATGAAGCACCTCTACAATGAAAACTACAGTACAATGAAACAAATCAAAGAGAATATCAGAAAATAGAAAGACATCCTATGTTTTTAAGTAGGCAAAACCAACAGAGTCAACACGGCCATACTTCCAAAGTCAATATAGCATTTAACACAATTCCAATCAAAATACCATCTTTAAAATAAAATTTTTTAAAAAGATAAACTTTAGCCATTTGTAGCAAAATGCATGCACCTTGAGACCACAATATTATGTGTCATAAATCAGACATACAGGCTTAAATATCACATAGTTCTCTTA
The DNA here is from genome assembly GCF_034190915.1 of Cavia porcellus. Lineage (NCBI taxonomy): Eukaryota > Metazoa > Chordata > Mammalia > Rodentia > Caviidae > Cavia > Cavia porcellus. The sequence continues at coordinate 6,076,692 of NW_026947493.1, forward strand.
TGCAAGAAACCAAATTAAAAATAAATAGCAAAAGAAAAGGTAGAGCTGAGCATAGCAGTACACCCCTATAATCACAGCACTCAGGGGTCCGAGGTAAAAGGATTGCTGCAAGTTTAAGGCCATCTTGGGCTGCAAAGTGAATTCAAGAATAGCCTGAAGCGCATAGTGAAACTGTTTCAGAGAGGTGGGGGAGGGAAGGGAAGGGAAGGGAAGGGGAAGGGGAAGGAAGGGGAGGGGAGGGGAGGGGAAGGGAGGGGAGGGGAGGGGAGGGAAGGGAAGGGAAGGGAAGGGAAGGGAAGGGAAGGGAAGGGAAGGGAAGGGAAGGGAAGGGAAGGGAAGGGAAGGGAAGGGAAGGGAAGGTTAGGGAAGGGAAGGGAAGGGAAGGGAAGGGAAGGGAAGGGAAGGGAAGGGAAGGGAAGGTTAGGGAAGGGAAGGGAAGGGAAGGGAAGGGAAGGGAAGGGAAGGGAAGGGAAGGGAAGGGAAGGGAAGGGAAGGGAAGGTTAGGGAAGGGAAGGGAAGGGAAGGGAAGGTTAGGGAAGGGAAGGGAAGGGAAGGGAAGGGAAGGGAAGGGAGGGGGAGGGGAGGGGAGGGAGAATAGCTGATAGAAAGTAGGGAGATAAATCTTTCTCAAAGTGGAATGAGATCAAGAGATGAAGGGAAGGGATTAGAAGGGAGAGAGAGTGGATGACATAAATGAATTATGATGAGTCACACACACATACCAACCCTATCCAAGGAAGGTAAACATCACGTACTGCAAACATGCAGTAATAAAAAAATCAATGAGTACAAGGCAGATATTTATGTTCTTTAAATCCTGTGAGATCCTTGACTTTTTGGCTGACACAATTTTTAAACAACCCATTTCCTTTGGAGTTTTTGTTCAGTGTCCAGAGTATCAGCTTTATTAGATGACTGTGTTGCAGGGAACTGCTGTACAATGTAATACCTGTGCCAGTGTGAGCTTCGAAGCTGTGAGAAGGGCAGATCACAAATTACGTTCTTTAATCAGCCAAAAACTAGAGGGAAACAACGAAAGTTTAGGAGACACTGGAATGCCTGTTGCCTTCATTATGATGGTATGTATGGTGAATTTTTGTACACAGTAAGTAAATGCAGTCCTTTATGTAACTATTGTATCTCAATACAGGACTTTTTAAAACTTACATGGAAAAAAGTAAGATAAAACCTTCTGTGTTCTGGGATAGCTTTGTGTGTCTCAATAGCTAAACACTAAAAAGGACTTTCCTAACACATTACATCCTGCTATTATGAAACTGTCCGTGGATTTTACTTTACATATTTTTAAATTTTTTTATTTTATTGTATCTTGGTACTGGGGAATCGAATTTATGACCTCACACTTGCCAGGAAGGCACTGTGCTGCTGAGCCATATCCCCAGCCTACTGTGAACATTTTGATGCCATTCTCCCATAGGTTAGGATAAGTAGTGTTGAGTGTGTTTCCGCTCCCTAGATTCCCAGTAGCTTTATTACTCTTTCATCAAAACTCATCGGATATATAGAGAATACACTCATCACGACAAGGCCATTTGTTTAATAGATAAAATATCCAAAATGAAACTAATTGTCTTTATTTATTTTATTCAGCACTGAAGAAAGAAAAAAGCTCATATGCCTGGAGTCTGTCGTGTCTTTCGCAGGTTTTATCTTCTTCTCCATTTACAAAGGAGACATCATTTGGAAGGGTAAAAGCTTATTTAGCTGATTGCTGGCTGCATGCCTCATCTCTGAAAAAGCAAAAATATGACTGAAAGCAGCAGGATTCACTGCCAGTCTCAGGCGTTCCTAAGACATAGACTCTTCTTCCAGCATTGGGATACACATATCATGGTACTTGTCCGGAATTCCAGCAAGCCAGGAGGCTGAGGCAGGACAATCACAAGTTGGAGCCCACCCGGAGCAAGTCAGCTACACAGCAAGACCCTGTGTCAAGGAATCTTGTAAGATAACACAAAGGGCATCTCATCTCTAGATGAGAAGAAATGTGTGATGTCTTTGCTGTCCCGCATCCAGTCCTCTCTCAAGTCACTCAGTTCTGCTTTGCACTGTGAAAAAGCACAAAAATAATCACCAGCGACTAGTGCTCTGTTTGAGATACTGTCAGTTTCCACAGACAACTTTGTGATGCTGGATCTGGGAATCCTCAGCTTTTTCAATAGTCACAGAAGGGGGCTCATCACACCTGTACCCACCACCACCACCACCGCCCCTGCCACGCAGTGCTTCTAACTGGGAACCTCAAGTTTCAGCTTTTTGAGGTCTCTTCTCCCACTCTCCAAGTTTAATACTCTCGTGTCATAGCTGGACTGTCTCGGTCCTCAGGAGGACAGAGCAGCTGCTGCCTCCAGTTGCCATCTCCTAATGCCTAGAATTTGCTTTCCCCTGACTAGCAGCCCTGTGCTTACTGATTCTCCCACTTCTGCCTGTACAAATAGCAGGTGTGACTCCTTTTATCTGGATCCTGACTCAGACCCAGAAAAGGAGGAATTATTTTTAAAAAGTGGGTTGTGCCAACTCTTTTAAAAATAAGACTATGTAAAGTGTGGCAGGGAAGACGGTACAGTGAAAGCACAGCTGTCAGAAGCTGTTAGGTGAGGGAGGAGAGAGATGGTGGTGGACAGGAAGGGGAGTGACCAGTGCCACCCCCCGTTCACAGAACTGGGCCATGAGAAACTGCGCCTCACTGGTACGCCACACTGTAACTGTAGCTGAAACTGCTTCAGTGGCCTTAGAAAAACTGGGGAGCACGGGTGTATGACAACGAAACTGAAAGGAGCGAAAAGAAAGGGGCAGGGTACAAATGAGATAGTTTTGCAATATGGCAGGATGAGGCTTTATGATGATAAATTTAAAAATAATAGAATAAGCATGTCACTGCTTTTAGAGTAATCCCTCCAAAAACTTGAATACAAAAGACCAAAAGGTCATTTTAGAAACTGTCCTAGAGGTATGCAGACGTGAGGAAAATGTGGGTATCTTTCCCATATATCTGTCCTTTCAGTGTAAATATTTTGTTAATTTGTTTAAATTGAATCTTAAAAACACAAAGAAGGAACATTTCCCTTGTGAGAGGACAGAGTAGGAAACTTATGTTCATTCCTCACGCTAAACGCAACTAAACCCCTTGCACATTCGACATAAAACAAAGACAAGAAGTCTCTGGAAGGGGAACAGTGCACTGCTCCAGGACAGCTGAGTCGGGGCTTCCTCTAGGACCACGCATCCCACACTGAGAGGTGAGGAAGCCAGCAAAGGGACACCAGTGAGCACACTCAAAACCTGCTTCTTGCGGCTGAAGAACCGGGAAAGAAGTAGACTCTTAAGAAAATTACAGTTGCGACCCACAGAAAAGCCCACATCAGCCAAGGAAGCCAGGCGCCCCGGCCCGTCCTCCCCTGTGGCCACCGGGGTCCAGCCAGGGGCGGCCTGGTGCGGTGGGTCAGTGTGCAGCCCATCACCCCGCGGACGCGGGCTCCTCCAGCTGCGCATCGCTTGAACCCAGTTGGGCCGTAGCAATAGCCCTTGCGGAGCCTGGCTGCGTCCAGTTTCATACTCCAGATGTGACTTTTCAGAGCCAAGTGGAGGCCACGAGAAAGCCTCGACCTGGCACGCAGAGGAGAGTGCGGTTTTCTCCCCACCCACGTCAGACTCGCCGTGCAGCCAGGGACAGACTTTTGCAGTGGGAGTCAGGGGTCCCTGCCAGGTGACTAGGGCTCGTGCGGACCTGCGTCTCGCGCCCAGTGGACTCTGCTCTCACGCTCCACACTGCCAAGGGGATTTAGACAAGACTCCCCAGCACCCCACCTGTGTGCCTCAGAGGCACTGTTCTCAGCTCAGCGGGGGTGCCCTGGGCAAACACGGGATGTCATAAAAGAGATAAGATGGAGCATGGAATCTTCCAAGCACCCGGAAACCTGAAGACACCCAAACATTCACACTGAACACCTCGGGCACCTTGCCCACTGGGGCATGAGACATCCAGAGAACTTTGACCACTAAACGTCTACCAAGAGCTACCCCACCTACATCCTTTGCCTGCTTTCAAGTGCTATTTTTTAAAGCCCGATTCTCTTTGCTCCCTACAGATGGCGTTTTCACCCTCTGCCTGCCCGCACCTAGGCACAGAGAATGCCACACCGTGTGGCCTCTACACAGGCCCGCACAGACACTCAGAGACACCCTTCCCTGCTCCTAGCACTGACTGCTCACGATGCCCAGCTTCTTCCTCTGTCTCTTTCTAACCAGCCCAGCCCATAAGCAGGTTCCCTCAGCAGTGAAACAGCACCCTCTCTGGAATACCACATCTCCTCCTCCCTCAATAACAAAAGGGGTTCTTTTCCACTGAACTGCATACAGCATACTCCATAGGAGCCAGTATTTATGATCCATAGGCATTTTGGTTCTCCCTTCTAAATACTCAGTTCTGATATAAATTAAATTTAAACTGATCTAACTGGGAGTTGCTGAATCTCAAAAGAGCAATTACAGTCATAAAGAGAATTTACAAAATTGATACTAAAACTATTCAGCCCCAACCTCCTTCCACCCTTCACTGCCTACACACACACACACACACGCACGCACGCACGCACGCATACACACAATACACACAATACACACAAGCACACAGACGCAGTGCTTGCCTTCAGGAATGTGCAGGTAGAGGAATGTGCTGGTAATCACAGGCTGCATAAAGGTATTGATTTTAGATTCTCCTTTATTGAATACAAACCGCAAGCATTATCCTGACATTCTAAGACTGACAGAGCAGCAGGAGAGTAGTAGCACAGAGTAGCAGAGGAGATCTACATAGCCAGCCTCCATCCTTGGTGGACCCCAAACAGTTCTCTTAGGCTCAGAGGGGTCCCAGGTAACCAAAAGCATTGCTCTTATTGTTGGCACCTGGGAATTTTTAAACATTTTCCTTTCCCACTGTTACTTTTCCGTTTTTTCTCCTAGGTGACAGATAGCATAGACATTCTTTGACTTTTCCTCAAGCCACATGCTGAGAAATTAAAAATATAAGCAAAGGACAAGGTAAGAAGTAAGTTATTCCCAGTCTGCCTTCACAACTTAAAAGGGCTTTACAGTCCTGATTTTTTCTTAATGTGCTCATCTGAAATGTTTGGGACACAAACACACTGTGTATGAAAAGAGTTCATAGTACTTGGCCAGTCAATCAGATCTTTTCAACTTTATATTCTCTAATCCTTCGCCTAGCAGTTAAGAGGGTTTTTAGTTACTAAATCATGATAAATATGTTTTTCTCCTTGTGGGTAGCTTGGTTAAAAAGGACACTGAGTTCTTGTGACCAGATTACTGAGAACTGTTATTGTAATCAAATAACCAAAAGGTTAAAAATACTCTGGCTCCTTAAAACCTCTGCTTACTTCTAAAATCAATTTAATATACAATGGGTAGATGAAATTTAAGCCAACCAGCTTAGATTAAATTATAGTCAACACTGGAGACTCATTTTCTTTAACTTACTGATTTTTTTAAAAAGCCATTCTGAGGCTTCTAATTATCTATCTATCCAAATACTCAACCAGATAATATCAAAAACACTAGCAAAATTATTCTACTTCCATAGGTAAAGGGAGACATGTGACATAACTTATAGTATGTTGTTTCCTAAAACAGCTAATAGAGTCATTAAAAAGTAAAACAGCTATTTTTGTGATTTTTGTCATGCCAAGAGCAACACTCCAATTGTGCTCTAGGTGTTTGCTTTCTTAACCAAATACCACTATTAATAACACCTCATATATATAAGCAAAATGTTTACACAATAAAGCACATTCCCCACCTACCTCCTACCCAATAAAAAGCTGCTTGTGTTTTGGTTTGCACCCCCTCCTTAATTAAGTAAACCTGCATTTAGTTTTGTGGCTTGCCAATGAGGCACTTGTATATAGGACTGGACAATGATGGAACAGAGGCATAATTCTTTTAAAACAGCAAATAGTCAAGGACAGCCTGTAAAACAGCCTTCGGATATCCAATTTACAGACCTATTTGTAAATTGTAGCCACTAGCCAGTTGCTCAATTTAAGGGCACTCTCCTGGCTTACAGAGAAACCAGTCTCTGACATTTTAGTTCCTATAAGATGAAATTTCATCTCAGTAACCTGGGATTGAAAAAATTGTTCATTAAGGGAAGTATGACAAGTTATTGACCTCAGCAAAGGTCAGTGTTTAACCTTAGTGGTTCTAGACACCTTTGTTTTAAATGGTTACTTGAGAACCTGCTTTTTGGCAGGCATTATATAGAATTCAAGAATTAAGCAATCAGGAGGAAAGTCCTGGGCACAGCAGTACCAAGCCTGCAGTTTAACTGCAGACAATCAAAATGGGAATGTAAGGCAAAAGTGGAATAGATGTGGGGTTTGGAAGCAAGGCTCCTTCATAAAATTCAGGAATGGTACAAATCTAGATGCCATATGTTTCTGTCCACTGTCCTAAGAATCCTTTAACTTCACTACCTAGGGCTTTGCCACGCACCTCGTAGCAGGGATTGGACCCAGGGCCCTCACCATGAGCTAGAGCGCTTTGTTCACTTTTTCTTTTGAGAGAGGGTGTCACTATCTTGCACAGATTGGGCTCCAATTTGTAATCTTCCTGTCTCAGCCACCTAAAGTTCTGATATTACAAACACAAACCACCATGCCAAGCTTTTAGGCCTACTTCTGTAACAAAATTCGGAACCCAAGACACTGAAAAATAACAATTTGGAAAAGAAAAGGAAGGAAATGGAACCCCTAGACTCAGGAATGCTATGAAAGGAGAATTAGAGCCAACAGAGAAAATGAAAGGACAGACTTCAATACAGAAAAAGGAGAGGACAATCTGCACTTTCTCCCTGGCTTATAGAACCGTGGCATGGGAGGAGGACTGAGTCTAAAAAGACACAGTGAAAGTGGACTGGCTCCAGGGGTCTCCTGGGAGAAACTCATCAGTGAAACAAAGCAGTTTCTTTAGTTTTTCCTATTATCTTTTTGATGTTTTCTCCTTCTAGGGTAAAATCCCTCCGTGGAACCAATATTTACTATTTATAATTGTCTGATTTGTCCTAGATCTTATACTACAAATCATGTATCTATTGTTAAAGTTAACAATCTAATTGTTATCACACTTAGTCATTTTCTAGGCTATGCTTGATGCTATTGTTATTACTGACTGTACTGCTTTAGCCAATGTGGCACAGTTGTTGGGTTCAATTGATCTTCTTTGTATGCCAATACCTAGATTGTCCAGGGTAAATGAAACTATAGTCCAGTACCAAAGAATAAGAGTCTAGGCCAAACAGGCAGCAAATTTTCATCCCTAATAAATTGGGACAGACTCAAAAGCCAAAAACTTGCTATGCCCAGAAGACATCTTTTCAGAATAGCCATTTCCTAAAAGAGATCTCAATACTAGTAATAAAGCTACTTATCAGGAGCAATTTACAATCCTCAATGCATAAAATAAATAAACACTAAGAAAAATTAAAACTGAGAAAGCATGGAAGCAAGATGTAATACCTAAGCCCAACTAGTTGAAGTCAGATCAAGAGGACATGGAGGTAGAATAAACAAAAAGCCTCCTACCTGAATTTTGTGAAATAGTAGCAGCAGAAGTAACAAATTCATGTCACTTGACAAAACAAAACAGTGATAATTAAAGAGATGATCATAGTGAAGAAAATGATTAGTGAATATAATAGATAGTTTCAAAATAAATAAACTAGGCATGATGGTGCATGCCTGTAATCCTAACACTTAGAAGGCTGAGGCAGGAGGATATCTGTGAGTTCCAGGCAGGCCTGGGCCACATATTGAATTCAGAACCAGCCAGAACTATTTTGCAAGGCCCTGTTTAAAAAAAAAACCATCTTAGGAAAGACATGGAAGCCGTGAATGTCCAGCATAGAAAAGAATTGGATTCCATAAAACAGACTCAAATAGAAATCCAGGAGATTAAAAATTCTACAGTGTTAGAGTAAAATATCAAATGTAGAAGGCAGGCTTGCAGTTGGTGATCATCAAATAAAAGACTTCTCAAAAATAACAAGAAACTACGAAAACTCAATCCAACCACTGAATGATTCAAAGAATAACATAATATTAATTGGAATCAATGAAGAATAAGAAGACAGCCAAAAGGGAATTAAACATTCCAGTGTGAGTGGTGTCAACTTACCAAACAAAAGAAACAGGCAGAATAGATTGAGAAACAAGATTCAACAGTATTCTGCGTACCAAAAAACCACATTTCACTCAAAAGATTCAGACAGAAAGTTAAAGGGTGAAAAATAATACCCCATTGTGACAAGAACCTGTAAAAAACAGGGGTAGCTACCCTATTTGAGGGCAAAGTAGATTTCAAGCCAAGACTTGTCAAAACAGACAAAAAAGGTCACTTGAATTGTTAGGGGAACAATCCAAGGGGAGGAGATAACAATTGTATACATGCACCAAATACCAGCACACACAAGTATATAAAGCAAAGACAAATGGAGGTGAAAAGTCAGATAAACATTAACAAGATTGTAATCAGCTCAGTACCCCACTGTCACAAATAGACACATCAGCCAAACAAAAAATCAACAAAGAAATAGCAGAACTGCACCAAACCTTTGAACAAATGGACTTAGCAGATAGCTAGAGTGTTACACCCAACAATAGAACACACATTCTTCTTACATCCTTATCAGCAGTCCATGGACCATAGTCCAGAATAAATCCCATGTAGCTCATAGAACATGCTTAAGTAAATGCAAAGAAACTGAAATTATCTCATGCATATTATCAGATCACAGTGGAATAAAATGGAAATCAATGGCAACCAAAACTACAAGAACTTGATAAACACATGGAAATGAACTAATATCATCTGGAACAAACAATGAGTCGCAGAGGAAATTAACAAATAAGGGATGGGGATTTAATTCAGCAGCAAAGTACCTGCCTGGCAAGCACAAGGTTCTGAGCTTGATACCGGTATAAAAAAGGATATTAATGAAGAAAGTAAACAGTGTCTATAATTCTATAAATGATAATGCTAGTAAAGTATACTGGAACTTATAGGGTGCAATGAAAGCAGCCCTATGAGGGAAATTTATAGCAACGAATTCCCACATCAGAAAAATCGAGCAAGCTCAAACAAATAACCTAATATTGAACCTCAAGCTTCTGGGGGGAGTGGGGGAGAACTAGCTAAATTTCAGGCTCATATAAGAGAAGAAATTGTGATGATCAGAGATGAATTAATGTAGTTGAGACTAAGAAAACAATACAAAGAATGAATGGAAGAGTTGGTTCTTTGAAAGACTAAGTAAAATAAACAAACTCTTAATCTTATCAAAAAAAGGAAAGAAAAGACCCAAATGCATGCAGTCAGGAGTGAAAAGAGTGAAATCACAACAGATCTTGCAGAAACTTAGAAGATCATCAGCACCTACTGAACTTGTACCCTACTAAGATGAAAAATTTAAAAGAAACAGATTCCTAGATACACATTCCTAGGCTGAATCAAGATGATATAACAATTCTAAATAGCCCAATATCACTCAATGAAGTGAAGAAATAATTTTTTAAAGCCTAGGTCTTGATAGATTCACTGCTGAATTCTACAAGAAATTTACAGAACACCTAATTCCCCTGCTCCTCAAATTCTTATTAATTGAAAGTGGAGCAGTACTAGCAAAGTCATTCCTAGAAGCAATTCTTAGCTTGATACCCAAACCAGAGAAGAATCCAACTAAAAAAGAGAACTGGACAATCTCCTTAATAAAAAGAGATGCAAAAGTGCTCAGTTAAATAACGGCAAACAGAATGCAGAAAATCATTAAGAAGATTATATACCATAACCAAGTAGGACTCATCCCAGGGATGCAGGGATGGTTCAACATATGCAAATCAATAAATAAAACACATCACATTAACAGAACTAAAGACAAAGGCCACCTGATCCTTTCAAAAGATGCAGAAAAAAGCATTTGACAAAGTGCAACACTATTCATGGTAACAACTCTATTGGTATAGATGTCTTTATCTGATAAAAGCCATTTATAACAAATTAATAGTCAACATCATACTAAATGGTCAAAACTGAAAGTTTTTACTCTAAAATCAGGAACAAGACGAGGATGTCACTATTACTACTCCTGTTCAGTATAGTTCTGTAAATATTAGCCAAATAAATTAAGTAACAGAAATAAATAAAAAGAATATAGATAAGAAAGTAAGAAGTTAAATTATTGTTACTTACTGATGACAAGATACTTTACATAGAAGACCCCAAAAACTCCACCAAAGGAATTCAAGAATTAATAAGCAAATTCAGCAGCATAGCAGAATACAAAGACAACACTCAAAAATCAATAGTATTTCTGCATGCAAATAACAAAGTCTCTGAAAGAGAAATTTGGGAAACCATACCTTTCACATCAGAAAAAACAGAATACTTACGAGTCAATCTAATGAAGATAGTTGAAGACTATAGTACTTTGAAAAAGGAGATTAAAGAGAACATAGAAAGATAGGCAGGACCGATATAGTGAAAATGGCTATGCTTTCAAAATTGTTGTACAGATTTGATACAATCTCAACAAAAATAACAATAGCATATCTCTCAGAACTAGAGAAAACAATTCTAAAATTTATATAGAACTAGAAGAGACCCATAACAGCCAAGACAATTCTAGGCACTTAAGGCAAGGCAGAGGGCATCACAATCCCTGACTTGAAATTACACTACAAAGCTGCCATGATAAAAATAGCAAGGTAGTGGCAAAAACACAGACCCGAGGATCAGTGGAACGGAACAGAAGGTATAGAAAAACAACTCCAAGCACACTCAGCTACTTATTTTGGACAAAGGCGCCAAACGTGTTCACTGGAAGAAAGATATCCTCTTTAATAACAAGTGCTGGGAAAACTGACTTTCCACATGCCAAAACTTGAACCATGCACTAAATTAAAATTGAAATTGATCAGAGACCTAAATATAGACTAGAAACACTTAAACTGCTGGAAGATAGAGAAAGTAAAACTCTAGAAGATATAGGTATAGGCAAAGACTTTATGAGCAAAATCCAGGACTTCCTTTCCTTTCATCAAGGAAAATTAGTTTGCACTAAGCAGCAAAGATATCTCTCCTTTCACAAAAGATGAGGACATGTCTTTCTATAAAACCTTCTGCCTTTGGGGGTCCTCTCCTACAGTGCAGCCTTCCCCTCACCCCTAAACATGCATGCAGGCCTGTCCAGACTCTCACTTGGTCTTCTCAGAAGTGTGGATCTCTGAGGAAAAACATAAGAAATAAGGTTATTTCTGTAGGCAATAATAATCAGTCTCACTTCAGAAGTTTTCTATCTGCCTTCCAGACAATACAAATGACAGAGTGGATAAACACTCAGAACAAGGTGGTATCTTCAGTGCTTCACCTAAATTAGCTCACTTATTCTTTCTGATGAGACCAAGAGTTCGGTATTCCTATTTTTCTAACATTAAAATGGGAACATGAGAGCAGAGGATGATGTTGTCCAGAACTGCCCAACAAGTAACTAACAGAGGGAGGATGTGCACCCAGGAAGCTAGCTCTGAAATCTGTGCCAATCCGAATGCCACTGAACACTACCTCCAGCCTACAGTCTCTTACTGAATGTTTGCGGTTCACACCAAACCTGTGTTGACTGTGTTCCATAACTGGAGGTCTCTTATCCAGTCATATCCAACTGCTACCTTTCATAAAGAAATTATCCTTCTACCTGGTCACATTGGGTCCTGAAATAAGTAAGTATACTTTCACTTAATGGTTTCTATAAAACATTCATTTCTCACAATAATTCTGTCACTTATGCCCAGTATAGATAGGTCCATGGAAGCCAAGAGTCTGAGTGTGTTGATGGCAGCGGGCTGAACTAACAAGTCTGAGGGACTTCTTTCCCTGCTTTAAAATAAAACTCTAATATTCAAACAGCTTTCAGTATTTTCCATACAAAACTTCCTACTGTGCCACTCATCTATTCCTGAGAAGAAACGTCTGTGTATCTAGTTGAGAAAATGAATGGGACAGTTAAGGAGAGTTTAATAAAGCACTGACTAACAAAGGAATAAGTGGTGTTAATAGAAACCAGCTCTGAGTCAGGCATGATGGTGCATGTCTGTAGCTCTAGCCTCTGAGGAGGCCAAAGGAGCTCAAGGCAAGCTGAACAACTTCAAAAAGATAGAGGGGGGCTGGCTGGGAATGTAGCTCAGTGCTCCATAAATTCAAACTCCAGTATAAGGAAGGAGGGAGAGAGAGAAAGGGAGGGAGGGAGAGAGGAGAGAGGGGAGAGAGAGGAAGGAAGGAAGGAAGGAAGGAAGGAAGGAAGGAAGGAAGGAAGGAAGGAAGGAAGAAAGGGAAGAAGGAGGGAAGGAAGGAAGGAGGGAAGAAAGAAAGGAAAAAAGAAAAAGACTAGGGTCCAGGACCACCCCTTGGTCTTAAGGGTCACACAGAGAAAGGTGTGAATTTGTAACCAAGGCCTGACCCTCCAGAGTTGGGACATTTAGTGAAACAGGTATACTCTGCTGGAAAATGCAGGGCCCAGTATTCAAACATTGGTGAAGAATTAAAGAGGCTGCACTTAAAGTAAAAAAAGACGCTGCCTGGGAGGATGCAGAAAGGAGAGATGACAGGCAGCTGCTTCGAACAAGGAAAATTCAAAGCGCCTGGGCTCTGCCACCAGCTCTTCTGTGCAGTCTTCTAGGCTTGTCTTTCATCTAAAGCCTGGATTTCTTTTCTCTGTCCTTTGGTAGAGGGTAAGAGTTAAAGGACAGGTTACTTAGGCCTAAGAATTAAGTAAAGGGAAGGTTTTCTATTCTCATGTTAATTGTACTACCAAGAACCTTCTCAGACCTAGTTTCTTCACTTTTGTCTTCCTAATTGCTCCTGTCTAGCTAGTTTGCCTTTTTCTGGCTAACGGGGTCAGAGTTGTCTATTACTTTTTAATAAAGCTCACTGAGGCCTTCACCCTATCTTTTGCCCACTTAGGAGGTCTTCTGTTTCTACACAATCACTGGCAGCCCAGAAGAAAATTACCCTGCAGTGATGGGCAAAGCAACTCTGAACAAAAGCAGCAAAGTGGGACACATCACAGTTTCAAATTTCAAGTTCCTGTGTGAGCTGGGCACCATGGTACACACCATGTACACACCAGCACCAGAGGGTGAGGCAGGAAAAGGCAAGATCAAGCCCAGTTCGGGGAACTTCGTGACTCAGCAAGACCCTGTATCAAAATGAAAAATAAATACAGGACTGCTGAGTAGCTCAGTGGGAGCACTCTGGGTTCAATCCCCAGTACCCACCAACAAAAAGATGTTATATTGATGTAAGGTATATAAAGGATATATATCCCTCCCAGTAATATAAGTGAAATATTATAACTCCCAAACTGTACACTGAGTTTGTGTGCTCTAAAATTGAGGAATGAATCCTAGGAACAGTGGAGGTTAAGAGTGAAAGGGTTTTGGCCCAGACAGGACTCTGTAGCCAGAAAAGCCTCAACCGGAACCAGGAAGCTCCTGTCTCTCCCGCCCCTAGGGATTTACCTGTGACTCTATCTCCCCCCACCGTTAGGAATCTGCCCCTGGCGCCAAACGTGTGCCAATGAGGTACCTGTGCATCTCATCTAATGGCCTTAGGCACTACCCCTAAGCTTAGGCTACTTATATACCCGCCCCACGCCACGTGTCCACTAGAGAGAAAGCCGGACTGGGGGGGGGGGGGGTTGGTTCTCTCTCTCCGTGTTCTCAGAATAAAGGCCTCTTTTGTTTTTTTGTTTTGTTTTGTTTTATTAAGGAGAAAAAGAAAAAAAACAGAAATAGGGTACAAGTTATACAGAATTTCAGAAAAAAATAAACAATAGGAAATCACTAGTTAATAGATCACAGCCTCTTTTGTTTTATGCTTCTCATCTTTTGGACATAATCCTATCAAAGAGTAGGAAGAATTTAGTGAAAGAAAGCTTCTGTCTAAGAAGGACAGAAGGAGGCTGAGGAAGTGGGTTACCCACCAACCCCACTTCTCAAAGGCGTTTGCTGAGTAAAGCCACAAGGTGAGACAGGTTCAAAGAGGGACAGAACCAAGAGGCTGGGGATTTAGCTCAGTGGAAGCGCCTGCCTGGCAAACACAAGGGTCTGAGTTCAATCCCGGGTGCCACCAAAAAAAAAAAAAAAAAAGGATAGAACCCTAATCAATAAGATCACTGAAAGGTTCTTACCCTGGTATAAATTACCGTACAATTACAGCAGTGGTCTAACATGGCGGAAGGCCAAAGTGGGAACACCTACCACTTCCTGCTTCCTCTTTAGCCCTAATTGCAACTCCCCTTCCTGTTTACACACAGAGAGAATTCTAATGGGTTCCTCACACATTATCAATGTCCGCCCCACGCACCACTTCCAATCAGGGGTCATATAACCCTCTGCCTCTCTGTATCCGGTTGAAGGAGACAGCAGAGCAGTCATGGGTTGTGTGCTCCTTTCCAGGTCTTCACCTCAATAAAATTGTTCATTTTGTGCTTTTTGCTTCTCTGTTGTACCAGAATGCTCTAACAATCACAAATAGAATCTCTTAGGTAATACTGATCCAGTGAGAAATCATGGGATGGATGTGAGGTGGAACAAAACCTCAGTGAACCAATAAGGTTACAAGTATAGTCAATGGGAGTCAAATGGGGAAGCAAGGTAGCTAGCACACAGGGGCAGATAAGAGCTTTCCTGCAAGGGGCGGGTTAAGGAGGTGTACCACCCACCCAAGGCCATGGATGCCTGCTTAGAATATCAATCACTGCTCTTCTTCCCTAGGGGAAATATGTAGGTGAGTTCTTTTTCTGAAGCCTGGACTTTGGTGACTGGACCTCCAGCCATGGTCTTCTGCATTGACCTCTCCATCATTAATCCTCTAATGATTCCTGACTTCATTTATAGTAAAATCCAAACCTCACAAAGATGACAGAACTCGATCAGGGTCTCCAAACCATGCATTTCGGCTCCTGTGTGGGTCATGAAATCAGTTCAGCAGGTCACACTTAGCATCCTTCTAAAATCAAGTCAACTTCAATTGAACAAAATGCAATCTCTTGGTGCACAGAGCAACTAAAAATAGCAAATGTTCTGTAAATACTTTTTCATTTGAAGACTGCGTGTGATTATGACAGAAAAAGCCTCGCACTGTCCAAACACCCTTGTGCGTGTCCTCCTCCCACTGCCTGCCTGCCCCTCACTTCAGCGTCCTTCTCGCTGTGCCCTGGCCACCCACTGCACCTGTGCTCCTGAATGCTTCACTCGGGCCGTTGGCCCAAAAACCCCTAAGAAGTCCTTCCCCCATCTCACTTTCTCAGATTCCAAAGCCACGTTCCTGGAGGGAGCGCTTCCCTGAGCACCCCCTACAGTAGCCCTGCCACACCCCCCTTGTCCTTACCTATTTTATTTGCCTTCACTGCCAAATGAAATGTCGTACTCATTTGCTTTTCTCTAGGTCTTTACTAGAATGAACATTCTGCGGGAAAGGGGACTTCGCTGTATTTCCTTCTGTACCTCCAAAGCGACACCAGTACATTGCACTCCGTAAGAGCTTTAAAAACCTCCAGTGGGTCAGACAGGCGGGGGTGAATGGTGGAGGGATGACTGATAGGCAGCCCTTAGGGAATAATCTTTAGTGGTTCCAGGCAGTAACAATGGAGTGACCCAGTTTTCTAACTGAGGATTCCCTTACCTCGTCCCTCCCCAGCTCTCCATTCAACTCCAAACTCTAAACACACACACACACACACACACACACACACACACACACGCACGCACGTACATGCGCGCACTTAGCCGCACCCCTCCCTGCCTGTGGCCTTCAGAACTCTGCCTCCTACTAACGTCAAACACCAGCTGGTCACATGGACCAAACTGCAGTCAGGGTCTCTGTGTCTGCCTGGCCCTGTTCAGATCGAAGGCTCAGGGGGCCTCTGGAAGCAGGATCATCCACAGAGTTTCTCATCCCAAGTGTGTGTGTGTGTGTGTGTGTGTGTGTGTGTGTGCGCACGTGTGTGCAGGCATGTGTTCCTGGGGACTGACCCAGGACCTTCGGGGTGAACTACAACCCCAGCCTTATTTATTTATTTATTTAGAGACACTAAGGTGCTGAGTTGTCCAGGCTAGGTTTGGACTTTCAATCTTCCTGCCTCAGCCTCTCACAGAGCTGAAACTACAAACCTGCCCAACCATACTTAACTAGCAAATCACTTTGAAAGCTCTAAGAAGCTTAAGTCTTTACTGTGTTCAGCAAGAAACCTTGGCACCTAAAACTGTGAAGTTTTCAGTTTTCATAGTCTACTTAACCAACCTTACCCACAAATCCAATCTGATCCTAAGCATTTTTTAAACTCAGAAAGCCAGTTAACTACAAACACATGGGGATTTTTTTAATGACTCAGAATATAGCTAATTTCATATTAGAAACATAGCAGTACATTTCCGGAATGACTGAAAAAGACAACATGTACATTTTCTAAAGCAACCATGTGGCCCTGATTAGTTAGAGCACATCACATCAAAACTGATTACTTTCCAAATAAATCAGTCTGACCACATCCTGTACAAGTGTGATGGCACTGATGACCAAGGAGGCTCTTTCCCCAGGTGTTGCTTGCCCCCTGCCACAGATGGGCCTTCCCAGGACCTTGCCTGTCCTAAAAATGAAGACTGCAGCGGGGCCGTTCCCCAGGCAGGAGGAGGCTCAAGAGTTACAGAGCTCATAGGGAGGACCAGCCCGGACCATCCACTAGACCAGGAGGCTCGGCAATGCCATGGAGCTCTGAAGATTAAGAAGACATTCTTAGAAAAACAGAAGGACTTGTTTACTCATTGAACAAATATTTTCACACCGCATATTGGAGATCTAATATAGGCCAGACACAACCCTAATCACTGGGATACAAAGATGACCAAGACAGATAATACATCCTACATTCTGTGGGACTGGAAGGACAGAAAGTAAACAAGTCCCTGCGAGAGACCCATTCTAAATGGACTGTGCTGGAAAGTAAAATCCAGGCAAAAAGTAACGTGTGGTGAGGAGGTAGAGAGGGAATAAGCACCTGGGAATGGGTGTGTTGGGTATGACAGTTGATCTGGCCGAGGGGGTCCTGCGAAGCCTCTCTGAGTACTGACACTCAGCTCAGTAGGGCAAGGAATGGACCACACCAAAGCCCAGGGAAGAGTGCTCAAGGCAGCAAGAGAGGCAGACATCGAGAAGTAGGAACAACCATACAACATTCAAGGTAAAGAAGACAGGTCAGGATGACTACAGCATAGTTGAAGGAGATAAAAGCAGAGAAAGTTCCACACAAAATTCAATTAGGTTCAAGTAAGTGAGGTCAGTGCTGCTGCAATGCTAGTACTGAAATACTTCATAGAACAGAGGATCTAGGATTTTAAACAGTTAATATCATTCCAAGAGGCCAGCATTATCCTAACACCCAGGCCACGGAAAGACACACACATGTACGCATACATGGACACACAAAGGGAACTACAGGCCAAATGCTAGCACAGCAAATCCAACAGCACATCAAAAATATTATCCACTATGATCAGTTGGGATTTATCCCGGAGATGCAGGCATGATTTAACGTGTGCAAATCACTGTTACATACAACATCGACAGAATTAAGGATGGCAAACACATGGCCATCTCCACGTGCTAAAAGCACAGCCAGTAACACTGAGCATGGGCTGAGGGTGTAAGTCAGCAATAAGAGTACTTACAAGCGTACCCGAGGCTCTGGGTTCAATCCCTAAAACCAGAAAAAAAAAAAGTCAACCTTCCTTAATGCAAAAGCTCTCCACAGATTAAGCATAGAAAAATAAACCTCAACATAATAAAAACTATATATGACAAACCTACACCCAACATCATAATGAATATAGAAAAGCTGAAGGCCCTTCCTTAAGATCTGGAACAAGACAAAGATGTGCAAAGATGTGTCCTGTTTCAGGAATAGTGGCATATGCCTGTAATTCCAGCACTCAGGAGGCAGAGGCAGGAGGATTGCTATGAATTCAAGGTTGTCCTGGGCTACCTAGTGATTTTAATTCCAGTCTGAACTACACAGCAAGACCTTGTCTCAAAAACAACAACAAAAAAAATGTGTTTTTATACCACTCTTATTCAAAATAGTGCTGTGAGTGAGGAATTTAGAGCAATTAAGCGAGAGAGAAAGAAGAGGGCTTTCAAGTGTGAAATAAAGAAGTCAGATTATAGCATTACAGATGACACAATCTTGCATACAGGAAAATATAAACATTTCACACACACACACACATACACACACACACACACACACACACACTACCAGAAATGGCCAACAAATTTAGCAAAACGCCAGGATGCAAAATCAACATACAAAAATCAGTATCATTTCTGTACACCAATAACAAACTTGCTGAAAAAGAAATCAAGAAAGCAATCCTGTTCACAATAGCTACTTTTTTTTTTTTATTTTGTACCAGGACTCAGACTCGGGACCTTCTGCTTGCCAAGCAGGCACTGTGCCACTAAACCATATGCCTGGCCTCATTACAGCTACTTTTAAATAAAATTTAATAAAATTCTTAGAAATAAACTTAACCAACAAAGTGAAAGATCTCCATAACATGTTCACAGACATCTGTAATCCAAACACTTGAGAGACTGAGGCAGGAGGATTGCCCTAAATTTGAGGCCAGCTGGAGCACATAGTTGAGACTTTGTCTCCAAAAAAGCCAAATAATTAACTAATTAAATTATAAAATTCTGATGAAAGAAACTGAAGGAAAACCAGGATAACATCCCATGGTCACGGACTGGAAGCATTAATGCAGTTAAAATATCCATACTAACTAAGGAATTGTATACATTCAATACAATCTCAATCAAAATGCCAATGCATTTTTTTAAACGAAGAAAGGTTTATTTAGATAGCAGTTGGTAAAGCTTTCAGTCCTAATTGGCTGGCACCAAAGCAGGTTGGCACATGGAAGATGGGCAACAGTTCATGTTGGCAGCAGACAGCAAAAGCAATGAGAAGGACCTTTTCATGGCAGCCACAGGTTAGCAAAGCCACAAGGAAAGGAGGGACAAATGTCTTTGGGCCCTTTAACTATATACAGGTTACCCACCTTAGGCTAGGTGTAGCCCTTTATGCAAAAGGCATTTAGTCTGTCTCCAAGAGTTGCCAAAGTCCTAACAGTTTCAGCACTGCAGAAAAGTCCAAGTCCCAAGTCTCCTCTGAGATTTAAGGCAAACTCTTAGCTGCAAGCCTCTGTACAAATGAAAACGAAGTTAAACACTTTCAACATTAAATGGCACAAAATGGACATTTCTATTCCAAAAGTTACAAATAGGAGGACACACAGGAATGGGACCAAAGCAAGTGCAAAGTCCAGCATGACACACATTAAATCCCACAGCTCCTCTCCCAACATTCTAAGCAATCTGTGAGCTCCACAGGGCCTATGGTGAGTCTGTCCCTGTGGCACTTCCAGGTGGCAGTAGCCCCCAAGGCTTTCTTTTCTTCTTTCCCAAATCCATTCTATTTCAAGGAGAAAAGAAAAGAAAGAAGAAGATGAAGAAGGAGGAGGAGAAAGAGAAAAAGAAGGAAGGAAGAAGGAGGAGGAAGAAGAGGAAGAAGAAAAAAACTACAACAAAATTTCAAAACATCAATCAGGGCAACAATGGTACATACGTTGCTCATTGTCACACTCAAATCATTCACCAGAGCACATCTGCATTCAGTTGTATGAATAATACCAGTATAAATCTTTCTCTTCAGTGAACTCAGAGAAATCAGTAGTATAGCTATCTTAGCTATTTTTTACATACATATACACATATGCATACATATACTTACGGTTTTTCGTTAAGATCTTCACACTAATGAAAATACAATGTTTACACATGTGTGTCTTACTTATTTCACTTATGATTAAGGTCTCAAATTGCATCCATTTAGCTATAAAAGTCTCCAGTTTATCATTCTTTATGGCTGAATAGTAATCAATTGAATAAAAATACCACATATTTTTATTCATTCTTCAGTCATGGGCATTTAGGTTTTTTTTCAGGATCTGCCCATTACAAATTGTGCTGCTATAAACATGGGTGCACATATATTACTGTGGTAAAATGTTTTTAACTCTTCTTTAAAAGATACTCAAAAGGGGAATAACTGGGTTGAATGGGACCTCTACTCCCTAGATTTTGAGGAATCTCCACACTGATTTCCACAGTGGTTGTACCATTCTGCATTCCCATCAACAGTGGAGAGGTGTTCCTTTTCCCCACAGCCCCTCCAGCATTTGGTATTGCTTAATTTCTTGATATTAGTCACTGAATCTGTGTAATAGTTTTGGAAGTATGGGCATTTTCACTACATTGATTCTTCCTACCCAAGAGCAAGGGCTGTGTCTCCATTTTCTAATATCCCCTTCAGTCTCCTTTTTCAGAGTACTTCAATTTTCAATGTAGAAATCTTTTATATCCTTTGTTAGATTGATTTCTAGGTATTTCATTTTTTGGATGCTGTTTTTAAAGGTATTGCTTCTCTGATTTCTCTCTCAGTGAGTTATTTGTGCACAGGAAGTCTATTGATTTTTGAGTGTTGACTTTATAACCAGTAATGTGATTGAATTTGCTTATTAAATATAAAATCTTTTGGTGGAGTTCTTGGGGTCTTCTAAGTAGAGTATCATGTCATCTGCAAATAATGATAGTTTAACTTCTTCCTTTCCTATCTTTATTCCTTTTATTTCTTTCTGTTGTCTTATTGCTCCAGCTAACATTTCCAGGACTATGTTGAATCAGAGCGGAGACAGTGAACATCCTTATCTTGGTCCTGATTTTAGAGTGAAAGCTTTCAGTTTTTGCCCATTTAGTATGCTGTTGGCTGTTGGTTTGTCATAGACGGCTTTCATCAGATTGAGATAAAGACTCGATTGCAATTTTCTGTAGGATTTTTATCATGAATGGGTACTGGACTTTATCAAAAACTTTTTCTGTGTCTATTGAGTTGATCATAGGATGTTTACCCTCTCAGTTCATATGGTGTATTATAGTTATGGATTTCCATATGTTGAACTATTCCTGCATCCCTAGAATGGATCCCACTTGATCATGGTGTATGTATAATCTTCTTGATGATTTGCTGCATTCTCTATGCCAGTATCTCATTTAGGAATTTTGCATTTATGTTCGATAGGGAAATTGGCCTATAATTCTCTTTTTTAGCTGGGTCCTTCTCTGGTGTTGGCATCAGGGTAATGCTCACTTCGAAGAATGAGTTTGGAAGTATTGCTTCTGTTTCAATTTCATTAAAGAGTTGAGAAGTAGTGGTATTAGGTTTTCTCTAAATTTCAAGAAGAATTCAGCAGTGAATCCATCAGGGGCTGGGCTTTACTTTGTTGACAAGTTTTTAATTACATCTTAGATTTCATTTACTGATATTGGATTATTTAGGATTTTTATACCTTCTTGATTCAGCTTTAGTAATTCATATATATCTAGGAATTTGTCCATTTCTTCGGTATTTTCCATCTTATTAGAATACAAGTTTTCCAATAGGTAGGTATAGATGATTTTCTGAATTTCTGCAGTCTGTTGTGATTTCACCTTTTCATTTCTAATTGCATGCATTTGAGTCTTTTCTTTCCATTTTTTGATAAGGTTGGCTAAGGATTTGTCAATTTCATTTAATCCTTCAAAGAACCAATTCTTTGAGTCACTGATTCTTTGTATTTTTTTTTTTTTTTTAGTCTCCAGTGTGTTAATTTTTGCTCCGATCTTTATAATTTCCTTTATAAGGTCCCTTGTATGACCTTTTGGTTTAGGCTGCTCTTACTTTGTCTACAAGTTTGAGGTTCAACATTAAGTTGCTCATATACGCTTGCTCTGTTTTCCTTATATGAGTATTTACTGCTATAAATTTCCCTCTTACAACTGCTTTCACTGTATACCACAAGTTCTGGTATGTTGTACTGTCATTATCATTCAACTACAAAAACTGTCTAATTTCTTCTTTAATTTCATCTGTGAGCCATTGGTTGTTCAGTAGGGTGCTATTTAATTTCTATGTGTTTCTGAAGTTCTTGATTTCATTGCACTGTGATCTGATAGTATACATGGAACAATTTCAATTCCTTTGCATTTACTTAAGTATGTTCTATGATATGATCTGTTTTGGAGAATGTCCCATGTGCAGCTGAGAAGAATGTGTACTCTGATGTTGTAGAGTGGAACACCCAAAGACATCTACTAAGTCCATTCATTCAAAAGTTTGACTTAGTTTTAATATTTCATTATTGATTTTTTTGTCTGTCTTTTTGTGACAGTGGGGTGTTGAGGTCTCCCAATGCAATTATGTTAGGGTTTATTTGGTTTTTCATATCCATTAGTAATTGTTTATATAGTTGGGTGCACTGGTATTTTTGCATACATATTTATTATTGTTATCTCTTCTTGGATTATTCCCTTTACAACATTCTTTATCTCTCTTAATCAGTCTTGGCTTGAAACTCACATTGTCTGCCAATATAATAGTTACTTCTGCCTTTGTGTGTTACTTCTGCTGTCACATAGAGTTTTTTTTTCCTATCCTTTAACTTTCAGTCTGTGAATTTCTTTTAGAATGAAATGTGTTTCTTGTATGTAGCATATTGTTGGATTTTGCTTCTGATCCCTTCTATCAGACTTTCTTTTGATTAGTGAACTGAAAGAATTAACACTGATGGTTATAACTGATATGTTGGCTTATCCTTGTCGTATTATCATCCTGTTGTTGACTTTCTCATTTTTTTCCCCTTCCCTATTTGCCTTCCCTGGTGGATTCCTCCTGTTGGGGTTCACAGAACTGTAGTCCTTATTATCTTTCTAGAATGTCCTTCAGAACATTTTGGAGTGCTGGTTTGGTGGTCATGAATTTCCTCAGATGTTCTTTATCATGGAAGTATCTTATTTCTTGTTCAATTTAGAAAGATACTTTTGTGTGGTACATTAGTCTGGGTTGAAAGCTGTTTTCCTTTAGAACATGAAGTATTTCTCTCTACACTCTCCTTGACATGAGAGTTTGTGCTGAGAAGTCAGCTGTAATTCTGATGGCTTTCCTATATAAGTGATTTGTTCTTATTCTCTAACAGCTTTTAGGACTCTTGTTTTGAATTTCTGGAATCTTGACTATATGATATACTTAGCTGTAGATTTTGTTTGATTGCTGCTAAATGGAGTTCTATGTGCCTCATTTATCCATATGTCAAATTCTTTTTGTCTATCAGAAAAGTTTCTGTCATGTCTGTGAATAATTTTTTAATGTCACTTGCAACATCTCCTACTTGTTCACTGACTCCAATTAATCTTAAGTTATTCTTATTTGTCTTGTCTAGCAGCTATTGGATTAATTTCTCATGGTCCCTTGCTATTTTTAAGAAATCTTTCTTTTCCTGGTCATGAAGTACAAGCCTGTCTTCAGTATTTGAGACCCTGTTCTCATATCAGCCTAACCAGCTTTAAATACTTTCAATGCAGTTTTTATTCTCCTGGATATCTGCTTGAATCTGCTTTATAGATTCTATTTCTTTCCTATGCTGAATTTCCATAATTTTCTTAATATCACCTATTTTTTTTCAGTATCTGCTCTGTCACTAAGTATGGTGTGTATTTTTGTAATCTCTGTAGTTATCTGAGAGATTATTTCTGATCTCAGTTTTTTCAGAACCTCACTTATTTTGTTGTTTCCACTTTAGAGAGACCTGGGGGGAGGCCTTTCAGATTGTACCACCTCATTGGCCGCTGGATTTGCCTTTGGTGAATTGGATATCTTGGGTTGCATTTTTCTTAAGTGTCTTCTCATTTTATTTTCTCTTTTTTTAGTTTAATTCCTGGAGTAATGCTTATAAATTGCCTATGGTTGCTTTATTGGTAGTATTTAGGACCCCTAGGTGATAATTACTTCTCTGAGGTGTCTTCCAGGTATAGCTCATTTTTGGGTTTTGAGTCTATTGAAAGATCTTACCTCTTCAGTTTGTTGGAGCTGAGAAGTTGTTACTTGTTTGGTCCAGTCCCTGGTTCTCTGGCACTGTACCACATTATTTTCTGTGACCCATAGTTAATCTCAGTCATGGAATACCAGAACCAACAGCTATTTAGAACAGTTATGTCAAGTTCGGCTATAGTAATATCAATAATATCAAACACAACTCAGAAAACCACAAACTGAGCTAACCCTTAATTTGCAACTTTTAACTGTGATTATATAACAAAATGTAAAACAAACCAGATAATTACATGCAATATATAAGTCTGTAATACATCATTTTTGCCTTTGAGAGTTAAAATTTATAATGGATTAAGAAGAAAATATAAAAGTGAAAGAAGAGAAAGAGATTAGAATTAATGTTAGAGGATAAAGAGGGATCACACCAACTTGGGGAAACTGGTGCAGAAAACTGAAGGAAAGAGAGATGGAAGAGATAAAGGAAGAATAGAAAAATAGAACCACATCCACAAAGAGGTTAGGAACCACTTTCATACTCATATAAAAACAATGAAGGAGAAAGAGAAGAGAAAAAGAAAAAGAAAAACAAATAGTCCACTTCCAGGATTCTTTCTGGGTTCACTAGTAGACACCCTGTGGAGAGAGAGTTCCAAATCACTCCAGTGTATCCCAGCCAGCCAGCAGTTGCTTCATGGTGAAGTAGTGGATCATCTCAGTGGGCCTGACCCAAGACCACACTTATTTGCCTTGCTGCAATCCTAGCAATTTCCACAAGTCTGCACCCAGCTTGGAGCTGCTAGATGCAGCTGGCAGCAGTTCTGGGTTCTGAGCTCAGCCTCCCATCTCTAAAATGGCTTCTACCTAATTGCTCTCTCCCCACCAGAGGACCAAGTCCTCTACACTCACAAGCAGGCAGTGCAGTCCTCCATGTCCACCACTCTCCTGCACTGCCTCGTCTCTCTGCAGAGGCTACTGTGTGTCCCCAGGTTCCAACAGCTTCTCTCACAGTGAGTCTCAGGGTGGAGGCACTGCCAGCTACTGCTTTCTTCTTCCTTGAAGGTTTTCTTTACCCTCTCTCTATGGGCTTCAGTTCACACTTCAGATTCTTCCTGAGTCCAGGCGACCCAATTCCTCCCTTCTTGTCTTCCTCACAATGCTATATTCCAGCATCTGGATGGTAACTCTCAGAAAAGCTATTTTCTTGGCAGCTCACCACTCCGCCATCTTTCTAGAAATTTGAAACAAATTGTTTTCAAGACAGTCTTACTGTGTAGTTTGAGATGGCCTTAACTCACTGTGTAGCCCAAGATGACCTTGACAACAGCCCCCATGGCTTCTTGCTGGGGCCCCCTTTGCTCTTTCCTTGTAGTTTTTCTCAGAAAATCCATATTCCTGCCTTCTCTAAACTTTTGGGGTCTCCACTGCACCTTAGGCTTCCCAGTCACAGCTTCACACACTGCCCTCTCAGGGGCAAATTGCCTGGCCTCCCAGGCCTTCTTCTGAAATGTAAGTGGGAACATGCCTGACCCCATAACTCTTCCTTTCTGCATGCACCTAAAACCAATACCATATGGATGATGCCAAGGTCTGCTGCTACCTGGAGAAGTAGCCAGGTTCCTTTTCTCTTGGCTGTAGAGGTCAAGTGCCAATGAACCAAATCCTAAAGAATGATACACCTAGGCCACTGCCATTTTAGAACATAGTGCTGTGGGGTTCTCTTCTCAAAGCAAAATATTTCACTTTTGCAATTTTGAGACTACTCAGGGTAGAGTTCTGCTGTTTCTTGTGATGCCCTCAGGCCATCTTTTCTATTTTCCTGTTCCTTCTAAGCAATCAAGATCTCCTTTGCTCTATCTTTAAAACTTTATGGTGTCGTCTTTCTGGCCAAAATCACAATGTTTTAAATCATTCTTATGGCCTCTGTGCTCTTGATTCTGAACACAGATCTGGCTAAAGCCCCCAAAAGTATCCACATAACCACCTCAACATTTGGCTGCCTTGAAAGTACTTTTTCCAGATCAATTAGTCCACTACTTTTAGTCTCAGGCAATCTCGGGACACTAGCCAAATGCAGACAAACTTTCTGCCCAGCCATAACACACATTGTCTCGAGTCTAATAGCCAAGACAGTCCTTCTTCACAGCAGAAATCCTTCAAGCTTCGTCTTTACTGGCAGGGTTTCTATCAGCCTTGTGGATCAGAAGCTCTCATACAATATAGCCTAAAGCACTACCTTTTTGATGGGCATCTTCAAATTTATCTGAACTTTTCCCACAAGCCACTGCCAAAGGTTCTTGAACCACACAGTCAGGTATAGTCACAGCAAGAACCTCACCTCTCTGTTACCAAAGTCTGTCTTAGTTACTTTTCTCTCACTGCTGAGGCAAATACCTGATGCCCAAAGTTAAAGAGAGGAAAATTTTATTTATCTCAGTTTGTAGAGGTTCCAGTCCATAATCCATTGGCTCCAAAGGCAGTATAGCACCTGGTAAAGGGGCAACAGTTCACTGTGACAAAAGATAATAAAGACAATGAAAGAGACCTTTCCATGGCAGCCAGAGGGTAGGGAAGCAACCACAGAGGGAGGGACAAACCTCTTTGTGTCCCTTATATTGTATGCAGACTACCTGCCATGGGGTGGGTGTAGCACTCATCCCCTTAGTCCTAGCCAGAACTATGCCAAACTAGTCAGTGGACTGATTTACTAATCACATACTCTTAATGCCAGCATCATATACACTAGATTGAATCACCTCTGAAAAATCCCATACTGTATTAGGGCTTGGGGGAACAACTGAAAAAAATCATAACAGGCATAGATACTGCTGTTTTTGCCACTTCCCTCTTTGGAAGAGGTTTTTGTGTCTCAAGAGCATTTTACATCCAATCATCATTCAAAAATTACAACATTTATTCAGTATAGTGTTTAATTTTTGAGGGGAAAGGATAAAGGGCAAAAGTAGTGTCTCACTGGAATCCCCAAAGTATATGTGAGACTTCTAGTAATATAAGGGTAAGACGAGATGGTTGACAAGTCAGATAGAAGTTTCTTTTTTACAGATTTCTACAATCAAAATGTTAACCTGTGTAAGCACCTAGCCTATGATAGCTAGTAAATGTCAGTAACCTTTTCTAGCTGGGTTCTCTTCAGGTTAGGTTTATCTTACATCTCATCACCCTTCTCCTTTCAGGGAATGAAGCTTATTTTAAAAAACAAGAAACTAAAAAATAGTACAGTTTGGGTAATGCAGTTGGCTATTATCCCCTGCATCTTCCCCACCCAATGTACCAGGAAGGGCTTGAAGAAAAAATTTCCCAAGTGACTTCCTTAGGGCCCAGCCAGCTTGTGCTGCAACTGTCTAGTGAGCTGAAACTCCCTACTTCACAGTCCTCTCTTTTTGATGATGATAATTATAATAAAAGAAGTGCAACCAAATACTGATTTCACAGGCGGTCTTCAGGACCCCAACAGGCTTGCTGTGCTCAATATCTTGGCAATCCACATCATTCTACAGCCAGAACTTGCTACCCTTCTTGAAGTCCTGCTGGATGTGTGTCGGAGTCAGGAATCACCTTGGAAATGAAGACGACCAGCTGTGAAGCATTTCCTCCTCCAATATTAAATCCCAGCTGAGCTCCAGGAGGCTCCTTCAGTGTGATAGTCTGGGGCAGAAACTAGGTCAACACATGGTTGTAGTCTGGCTGATCTACTCTCTCATGAGGAGGACTCCATATAGAGCGAATTCTCATAAGCAAGGAGGAAGACATACGGAGTTGGTTCTCCATCTTGGGCAAGGTCCAGCAACCAGGCCTCAGAAGCCCCAAAATGGGCTTTCTACCAGTTTGGTCTGGGAACCAGAACTAGATCACCAATGGCATCCCTCAGGGAACTAGGAAAAACCACAGAATGTCTCAAATAGCCAAAGTAACCTGAATAAAAAGAATAAATCTGGTGACATCACAATAACCAAATTCAAAACATACAACAAAATGATAGTAACCAAAACAGCCTAGTGCTCACATAAAACCTGACACATTGACTAATGGAACACAATAGAGAAAATACCATCTCCTTAATACATGGCTCTAGAGACACCATATGCAAGAGAATGAAACTAGACTCCTATCTCAATAGTTACAAAAATCAACTCAAATTGCATCAGGGACCTAAATGTGAAACTATTAGAATAAAAGAAAGAAAATATTTCAAGATGTGGGTTAACAAGTAAATTCTGGTTAAGAAACCAAAAGCACAACAACCACAAAAATAAACAAGTGGGATCACATAAAACTACAAAGCTTCTGCACAGCAAAGGTGTTAAAATGAAGACAAACCTGCAAAATGGGAGAAAATGTTTGGAATTTACTCATCTGACAAGGGACTCATATATACATATAACTCCACAACAGCAACAAAAACCCAACTAAGCATGGACAAATGATCTGATTAGACATTTCTCTAAAGGAAAATATTTAAATGGCTAAAAAGTATATGAATAAAAATGTTCAGTATTACTAGTCATCACAGAAATTAAAATCAAAACTATGTGAGATATCAGCCAGTTAGAATGGTTACACAAAAAAACACAAATAAAAAAATTCTGGAGAAGATGCAGAGAAAGGGGAATTCCTATACACCATTAATGAAATGTTACAACCTTAAAGAGAATAACAAGGAGGTGACTCAAAAAATGAAAACACAACTGCCACGTGATCCAGCAATCCCACTGCTGAGTACACACACAATGATCATTAAGAGTCTAAGACAGGTAGGGAAAGTATAAATAGAGGGTGAAATAAAAGGTACCAAAATACAGTTATATAGAAGTTCTTGTGCTCTACAGTAAAGCAGTGTGACTCTGCTTTATAACAATTTATTATATCTTTCAAAATAACTAAGAAGAGAGGAGTTCAAAGTTTCTTAACACAAAGGAGTGATAAATGTTTGGAAAAACAGAAATACCAGTTATTACGATTTGATCATTATGCATTGTATACATTTATGAAATTATGACATCGTATGCCTTAATTACTGTAAAATTATTATGTGTCAGTTAAATTCTTTCTAATTGTAAAAAGAAAAATGATCCTTTCTTTATCGGAGGAAGTCAGACTATATTGCTTTTGAGGAATACAGAAAAATAGCAGATATTAAAAGATATGTATGTTAACTGATAGAATAAAACCAGCATATGTCATTTTTTTAATTTTTGGTGCCAGAAATAGAACTCAGGACCTTGTGCTTGCCAGGCAGGCACTGTGCCACTCAGCTACGTCCCAGCATCATTTTTAAATAATTACAAAGAGTATAACCCCAAATAAACCTCAGCTCATATCAAAGCTCCCTGGAGACTGACAAGACTCAAACTAAATGATAAATGGATAAAAAGTCAATCGTTGTTAACTAACAGGCACAATTTTAAATGACAGTTATTAATAATGAATCTATGGGGACAGATAACTCAAATATAAATAAAAACTACAATGACAGGATTAAGAACACTCCAAACAGAGTTTAGGACCCGTGACATCAAACAAGACAATAATTAAACAATACACTGGCATACTGATTAATCAACAACATGTACCTGTCGTGAGACTTTATATGACAAACCGTTTCACGCCAAGATACAGGAAGAACTATCAGAATTACATAGCACTGCAGGAATAAAATACGCATGTTCAGGCCAGCAGGAGGGAAACGGAGGTTCTTTTTACTTTAACATCTTGCTGGACAAGAGACAAAGCGCAGGGCAGGACGTCACCCACACAACACTTGCAGGTGATTTTCGGTCCCTTCTGGGACACCCCTGCTCTCCACCGCTCCCCTCGGTTCCAGTAACCCGGCCACTCTCTGATTCGCAGGCCAGGTGCACCGCCCACCCGCTCCCCTGGGGTTTTCCCAGCCGGAATCCCCTAAGCTCCATCCACTGCACCGGTTCCCAAAACGCTGCAGCTCCTCAGCCTACCGGGGGGAACCCCCAGCCTGAAGCCCACGAACCACTGCCCAGGGCGCTGCAGCCTGTGCTAGTGGAACCACCCCCCCCCCGCGCGCGCCCTTTTGCTCAGTATCCTGACTTTTCTTCACCACCCCCACGTTTCATCATTCATTCAAACACACTTATTGAAGCCTGCTAGATTCCAGGTGCTAGTTATAGATCAGTATTAAAGGAGAGAAACCTAGACACTTCGCTCCAGAGAGTCCCTCAAATCCTCATGGAGCTTCGATATAATGAGAAAATACTGAGATCCTTGAATACCAGACCAAACACATTGACCTTTCTGTGTGCAGCAGGAATAGATTTACCCTGTCCCTAGATAAATGTTTCTCTGCAATTAAAAAAAAAAAAAAAAAAAAAACTGTAATAGAGGAAAATCCACATGAAAGGTCAGGCATACAACTGCCACCAGGTCAGAAAAAATTAGCCCTGCCAACATTTCAGACATCCAGCTTCCAGAATGCTGACAAATAACGGTATCTAAGGGGAAAAAAAAAAAAAAGATAAAACCCTTCTGAAACTGTTAGGAAAGTATGGAAATTTTCTAAATATTTCCAAGGATTCTAATTCATTAGTAACAGCAATGAACCAACCAGTAATAACAGCCATCTCAGGAATTAGTTGTGCCTTGGAATTCTAGGCCCATTTCATCCACAGGAGTCTGCATGGTGAACCAAGTACCCTTCAGTAATCCATGCCGGTCAGCTAGGTATCCTGGGACTTCTCAGAGGTCTGCAATTATCTCTTTATTAGAGATGTGGATGCAGAAAGTCCCTGAGCCCAGGATCCCACACCCCATCAGGGAAGCAGCTGACCTCTGCACCCTGGTGCTCGCCTTGTTCTTAAGTATCACGTCCCTACAGGAAGCAGGGGAAATCTTTCTTGGCATGTGATCACCTGAACTCACAGAGGATGATTCCAAAACACTTAGGGGACAGTCCTTGTGTTCGTCGTTGAGGAGCCTCTTGTGTGGGTGAGAAGCAGATTTATTAACCTACTTGAAGTACTACGATATGACAAGAATGAGACACTGGAGACTCAGGGAAAGCAGTAACCATTTAGAAGTGGCCTCCTGGAGCCAGAAAGCCGAAGGCCATCACAGCCCAACGTTCCCCTGGCCCTGAGGGTCCCTACTCTGGTGCTGCCCTGTGGCCCAGTCTGCTCCCCAGATCCTCCTCCCTGTGTCATAGGCTGCACCTGGTTCACTATAGTTTTTGAGAAGAATCTGGCTGAATCAGTGCAGAGCCATCTGGTGGCCCCCAGTGGCCCATGGTGGCCAGAGTCCCCTCCACTGCATGGAGGGAGGAAGGAGACAAGGTCCTCTCCTGTTGCACAGCCCCATGCAAGCCTGGCCTCAGCAGCTCCCTGGAAGTGGGCCCAGCAGGACAGACAGTGTTCTTGCCACACTTCCTGTGTGGTGACAACTCCTTCTGCAGAGTGACATCGTTAACCCCTTGGCATGCGTGGAAGCCTCCCGCTCTCACCTGAATTGCTCTGCCTCGCCCTGTGGTTCCACACTGCAGCCGCTGGGACCCCTTAAAGTCTGCCTGCTGGGCTCAGGCCGCTCTGCTTCCCCATCACAGCCCAAGGACCTACAGCAGTCCCAAGGGAGCCACAGGTCAGGTCCACCAGGGCTCCTGCCTTGACCACCCATCACACGGGGGCTCCTCCCAGGGCCCAATACCCAGCCATATCTGCCCCAGCCTGTTCCCTGTTTCCCTCCTCTATCACATCACATTAATGGCTTCTGACACAATACGGCTTGCTGATTTACTGTGTTTGTTTTCCACCTTTCTTCAAGAACATGATATGAAATCCACAGGTTGGACTCTGCATCTCCTCCTTACCAGAGCAGTGTGCAGCTCATAGCACACACCTTGACAGTGCTGTTGGGGTAGTGGACTTGCCATCTGTTCCTCGAGGCATAATCCTTCCAGCTAACAGGATCCCAACCATCACAGTGATTGCTGATACTGAGTTTATGTGAGCTGAGCATTTTATTTGACTCAAGCTCATTTCAACATAGTGGACAAAAGTGTAAGTGTCACTTTCCACTTAATAACAGTTAACAGCAAAACAGGTAGGTTTCCTCAGGCCTAGAAATCTTGTGCAAGTGGTGTGGTCTCTGTGGCACTGCCCCACCCGATGTGGCTTCCTGTTGTCATAAACAGTGGCAACAGGGAGTGTCTGCCCGATGAAAGGCCTGTGGGTCTCCACCACAAGCCCAGCACTGGCTTCCGTGGAGACGCATCTGAACTGCACAGCACTTTCCTGTTTAGGTTCTCACTGCAACCAGGGGTATGTTTCCAGGATGGGAGCATCCAGTGAGTGGCATTTAGAATTTACACAATAGCCTACAAAGCAAGAGACCTGGTTCTGCTGCATTACTTGGTTCTGTCTCTGGGGTTAATCTGGAACCTTAAAAAGTGAGATGCATCATGAAATAACCTCCTTCATATCTTCATATCTCCTTCATATCTTAGTAAAGATGAAAGAAACTAAAGTCAGCCTTTTGAAACTTATTTATCATATATGATCGTGAAAGAAAAGACCTCTTAAAAATAACAAGGAACCAGAAAGAAACAATTCAAAGGCTAGAAGATGACAAAAGGATATATAACTTAAGAATAAAAAATGTGAGTGAGGAAGCAGGAACAACCAAAAATGAAATACAAAGAATATTCATAGATATATTAAAGCAAAATTTCTCAGGTATAGCAAAAAGAAATGATATCTAGATAAAAGAGGCTTATAGAACACCAGCTACCTACAACCAAAACAGATCTACACCCAGACATATAATAATCAAGATTCCAGAAATCCACCAAAAGAACAGAATATTAAAAGCAGCCAGAGAAAAAAAGCAGATAATCTACAATGGGAAAATCATCAAAATAACAACAGACTTATCAATACAAACTCTTAAATCAAGAAGGGAATGGGGAGAAATATTCCAAGTCCTGAAGGGAAATAATATGCAACCAAGACTCACATACCCATCAAAACTCTCTCTCAAAATTAATGGAGAAATAAGATGCTCCCAAGACAAGGAGGAACTGTGGGAGTTCGTGGCCACCAACCCAACCCTACAGAGAGTGCTGAAGGACATTACAGAGAAAGAGAGGAAGGGATACCAGGATTCCAGCAACAGTGGCAGAGAGACTTCAATGAACGGGGCAGACAGTGGAAAGAGGGAGTAAAGTGGACAAATTATAGCAGTAAAGTGGAGTAGCAGACATGAGGCAGAGACGGTAAGCTGTAGGCTTTAGTATAGATAGCTTTGATACACTATAAAAAAAGGCAGAGGTCCATAGTGTATTAGGATTTAAAAGTCACAGTAGTCTTATCGCCATATTTAGTTTGAATTTAATTTGTTCTGGTCAGTCCACTCATATCAGATTTGAGGGCACAGGCATCTGACCCAAAAATAGCAGGTTATACCATGATAACTATCCTTACTTTCCTATTAACTTAAACTGAAATCCTGTATTACTTACATTGTCTTACCATGACTGATCTTAATTGAATCTGATTCATAAGACCACGGTTTTGCCTTGGCTGATTTTATTTGAATTTGATATGCTTGATAGTATCAACCCTAAAAGTAGAGGCAACTACTCTGAAGATGACAAGATGTAAAAGATATTCCATACCAGTATTAATTATTAACAGCTCTCAAGTCCTACAATGTTTTCAAAGTTGTGTTATTATAAAAATAGCTAGGTAATACTATGTTCAACTATATTAAGCCCAATGATGTGGACAAGACTATTGAAAATAACAAGAGAAAGCATAGTAACTACGATAGATCACCTAATATTGTGGTCTTATGTGTCTTTTTCACTGCATGTTTTTCTAGGAATTTGTTTTGCTGTCTTGTTATGATTTTTTTCCCCTATAATACAGAGAGGATAGATATACATGTAGAAATTCACACATGAAAAGATTTTTTTAAAAAAACTATTTACGGGAACAGATTATATAATGCAATATGTAATGAACAGGTACTCTGAAGAAGAGACACTAAGAAACCCAATGCTAATTTTGTAGCATTATGATATAAAATCTAGCAATACTATTATTCACTGATCAGAGTGATATTAGTCTAGTCTCTTAAGTTCAATTTCAGCATATGTAAAGATAAAGACAGCTACTATGAAGAGAATGAGAAATGTGATGGTAGTTATTATTGTCTTCCCCAATGTCAGATCTTGAAGACCTAAAAAGCCTTCATCATCCTGTAATGATTTGATTAGTTATATAGTATGTAGTATGTATTTAATGTATGTGAAGATAGAGACAACTATTTGGAAGAAACTAGAAACAATTAGATAAACAGTGAAGATCTCCAGTGGACTTGCTTCGAAATCTGTATTTCTTTAAATTTTTTTTAAAACTGTTTTGTTCTGTTTTGATATGTTTAATCTTACCCTCTTTAAGATATAAAATAAGTGTGTAGGACTGATAACCATATTACTGAGTTTTTGTTGGATCATTGAGCAGAACTGTTGGCAGTGTCATTTTACATACTTTAATTTTGTAACCTGAACAGCTATTTCTAAGATGACAATGTGTAACTTATCAACTGGCGATTTCTTACCATTTATTTTTCTGCAATTCTGTATTATTTCTACCCCTTTTTATCTCCATGTATTTTTTGTTTCTTTCTCTTTAAATAAATATATATATATATATATATATATATATATATATATATAAATTTGCTAAAAATAAAAAGTTGGGTCTTGTAAACTTTACTACCCAGGTTAAATACAATTTTTGAATTATTCCTCAGATCATTTCCTGTTAACTGGTGTTTGTGACCACCAGGAGTCAAAATAACTCCTAACATTCTACACCTATTCAGCATATCTTGGCACAATTGTGGGGTTTCTGTTCCTCTAGAAATGTAAAAGTTTAGTAATTTTCATGTTGAATTCTTCTATTTACTGACACTTTTAACCTTTGGACGCTGTGTGGAACTCTATCTAAATTAAATAGCAGATGCTGCTTTGAAGCACAGGAGACTGCAGTACATGCTCCTGACAATGATGTCAGGCATCTGTGACTCACAGTGAGAAAATCAGCAACTGACCCACACTATTTAGCTGTCAGCCTACAAGAAGTTGAAAGTCTAGTGAATTATTATCTTTGAAAACTTTTGTCAGCAACAATTACCTGATTTTCCTGGCTCACTAAAGAAACACTTCTTTCCTTAATGTATTATTTTCTATAGCTGTGCTTACTGAGATACTTTAAGTCACAAAAAGGTGCTTATAAATTAAGAACAAAACCGTCTTTTCAAGTTATAAAGTACTTGGGAAACATTCCACACAAAAAGACACTGCTAATACAGAATACTACTATCCCATTGTGTTATTTCACAAGGTCCTAAATAATTTTTTGCTGTACTAAGAAAAAAACAAAACTTAAAAAAGATTCACCATGTACAAAAAGAACTGGACATCTTATATTCCTCTATTACAGAACAATTCAGGCTTGTTTTAAAAACAGCAGCGTAGTTTAGACCTCAATGTTCCACAAAGTCCTTCTCATTTACTGACTATTCTTTGAAGGATTAAGAATTTTAAGCATAACCCAAACAGGAAACTTTCTAGGGTATTTTAAAGCAAGTCCATGAAAAGCTATCCAACTTGATCCAGTTACATGGCACACTAAATTCACATTTTTATCTTGACTTCCCTACCCCCAAACACTTATGAAATGACACCTATGAAATTCTAAGTGAATAAAACCACAAAAAACAACAGACAGGAAGAGAGCCAACCTAAAAGAGAAGCAGGAAAACACAAAATGGAAAGACAGAGAACAGGAAGAAATACCCAGGACAATGGTGAATAGAAATCCAAGAAAACAGCTGTTCAAAATTCCTATAAAAGTACTGGTCCAAACTGGATCAAGAAAACAAAAGGAACTGTGGGCCTGGGTAACGGGAGGGGATGAATAGCTGATGGATGAGCCTTTTCAGAAGAGATCTTTCTGTGTATACAAGCAGTTAGTGGTTTAGGGGTAGAAAACAGAAATAAAACACTGAGTGATAACAGCAGGAAACACAAGAAGTACAAAGGATGTGTAACCCGCTCTTCCAGTTTGTACATGAAATGTCCAAAAAAGAGTGTCACTCACTGTGTGGCTGGCTGTAAACAATTAGCTATGCATAATAAACAAGTAGATCATTGACTGAACTAAAAAGGTAATGAAATGTTATCTGAAGATGTGAATGAGTTGGATGGAAAAAAGTAAAATTTTCATCTTCCTTTTAGAAAAGCAAGTGATATTTAAAACTGAAAAACAATTTTTAAAAATCTTTAGTAACTTTATTATCTACAAACACGAAGGTAAATAACAAAAGAATCAGAAGTATTGAATAGTGACTGTTTTAGGAAAGCTAAAATCAAAAGTGAGAGAAAAAAATCTAGGGGTAGAAGGTGCTGTTCTTATCTCTGTCTAGTGACACTGTTTGAAATATATGCACTAAGACAAATTCTGGAAGGACTTCCAGGAGAACATGGCAGATACATAGCAGCAGCTACGGAAGCTCTCTGAGATACCCCACTTAAAATCCAGGAACGGTGCAGGGCAAGAAGTCCTAAGCAAGGGGAGATATACCCTGCCGACCCAGGAATGAACTAAACTAAGACAAACCAACTGGAAATGCATTCCCGGTGCTATAACAGGAACAGATAAGGTCTCAGCGTGGAAGCTGGAGCCTGCGCCATTGGAAGCCACGATTTGAATTTCCTGCAGCTACTGCTGCATCCCAATCAGCACGGCAAGGAGAGAGGCACAAAAGCTCTGAAAGTGGGAAGCGTCAAATGGAGTTGAGAGCGGGACTGGCCGGGAGCTCTGCATTGACCTGCAGTGAGTGAGCAGATCGGGGACCCTTCCATAGAGTAGGAGGCTTCAGCAAAGGGCATACTGGGACCTGGCAGACTAGCTGGAACAGGATGCTGCAGTAACTTTAGTCGCATATTCGCCTCTCAAGAGGGATTGGTGGGGAGTGCCTGGCCTGGGTGTCGCCACTGACTTAAGACCCAGTAGGCTAGGCCAAACCAGGTCCCAGCGCCTGAAGGTGCACCCTAGCAGTGAAGCCTTCAGTAGGTTAACCTGGAGGGGCGGGCCAAGCATAGGCTGCCCAGGTCTGTGTCTCCCTACTACACTGCAGTGGGCGGGAACACCTAGCCGGCGCAATTCAAACAAACTAACCGACAAAGAAAGAAACTGGGCCTCCTATATACGCTTGTATGGAAGGAACAAAAAATATGGGAAAAGTGAGCAACAAGAAAGGGTCCTCAGCCCCCAATCCTGAGAAACATGCAATATCAGACACGGCACCAATAGACATAAAGCAATATCTCCAGAGCCTCATAGACGAGTTCAAAAATGAAATTATTAATGATCTAAAGCAAGATATAAGTAGAATAGTTAGAGAAATGCTAAGCACTGCCCAAGAAAAAACAGATGGTGGAATGGAAAAACAGAAAAAAAAGGGGCTGGAGGTTTAGCTCAGCGGCATAAGCACCTGCCTTGGAAGCAGGCAGTCGTGAGTTCGATCCCTGGTACCGATAAAAACGAAAAAGCCAAAAAAAAAAAAAAAAAACAGAAAAAAAGGAGAGAATTGTTTGATGGAGAAAATAGAGAAAACATAGAATATGTGAAGCAGGTTCAAAGAGATTACCAGGAAACCAAAAACTCTATCGAAAACTGGCATAACAGCTTGAAAGAAACTAAGGATAGATTATTTGAACTTGGAGGGCAGATTTGTAATGTGGGAGCATGAAATGAAAAAATTCTTAAAAATAACAAGAAAACAAACAGCAATAATACAAAGGCTAAAAGATGATAAGAGGATCTATAACTTAAGAATTAAGAACATAAAGAAGTAGGGACACAAACAAATGGACTACAAAAGCTATTCACAGAAATAATGCAAGAGGATTTCCCTAATTTAGCAAAAGGTAAAGATACTCAGATGTATGAGGCATACAGGGCCCCAGCCACCTACAACCCAAACAGAACTACACCCAGACATATAATAATCAAAATTCCAGAAATCCAATATAAGAACAGAATATTAAAGGCCCTCAGAGACAAGAAACAGATCACTTACAAGGGAATACCCATCAGAATTACAGCAGACTTCTCGGCACAAGCTATCAAATCACGAAGAGCGTGGGAGGAAATAATTCAAGCTTTGAAAGATAATAACATCCAGCCAAGATTGAAATATTCTGCACAACTGTCCCTAGAAATTGATGGAAAAACAAAGTGCTTCCAGGATAAAGAGGAACTAGAGAAATTTGCAACCACCAATTCAACTCTACAGAGAATACTGCAGAATATTCTAAAAAAGGAAAATACCAAGATTCCAGAAATAGTGGCAGAGAGGCCACAATGAATGGAGCAGAAAGAGAAATGAAGAAGAGAAACTGACAACAAACAACAGAAAAAGAACTCAACAGAAATGAGGCAGAGAAGATTGGATGCTAGGAACAGCTATTCTGGAGAAAACAAGACATCATAATAGCTAGTGCTGATTTAGTATCATCTTGTTTTGAAGTCCCATCAAGCTTTTATTCTTCTGTCTCCATCAGTCTTAACAGGTTGCATCTTATTGGATTTTATTATAGGTGATAATATAAGCAAAAACTTTTATAGACAAAGAGATTATACAGAAACCATTGTTCAATTTCTATTAGTTGGTTCTAAATACCCTGTAATAATGTCATTCTCTTGAATGGTTTTACATTGTCTTGATATGTTTGGTGCTACAGTATATGAAATTATACTCAAAGATTTCAAGGGAAGAGACACTATGGTAACTACTTTTATGTCAGGATATCTTGTGGTGAAACACTATTTTGCTTAAGTGGTTATGTTTTGACCTGCGCTGTTTTGTTGTTATGCCCTCTTTTATCTCAATCTCCTTTTTTTAATTATTTACTTTTTTATTTTTATCTTTTTAATTAAGGGAAAAATAAATAAAAAATAACAGGATACATTATAGTAACCTACTTTGATTTCCTATTAACTTGATTTGAAACCCTGTATTGCCCTCACCATCTTCCCTATTCTGCTTTTTCCCCTATTCTGCTTAGCTTGATAGTACTAAGTTCGAAAGTATAGGCAACAACTGTGAAGACAATAAGATTCATTATGACGCCCATTCTGGTTAACTGTTATCTTCTTTTAAAGTCCTGTAATGTCTCCAATGCTTTGGTTTTATTCTTTACTGTTCTGTTCAATTTTATTACAACTGATGATATAGGCAATTCTTCTTAAGATAGCAAGAGGCACTATGGTAACCATTGTTGATCACCTTGTATTTTGTTTTTACATTATCTATTATGTTCATCCTTTTGATTTGACTGACTCTGTTCTGATATG
The DNA here is from genome assembly GCF_034190915.1 of Cavia porcellus. Lineage (NCBI taxonomy): Eukaryota > Metazoa > Chordata > Mammalia > Rodentia > Caviidae > Cavia > Cavia porcellus. The sequence continues at coordinate 6,116,166 of NW_026947493.1, forward strand.
TCACATTTATTTCACTCTCTTCAAAAAAAGTAATAAGAACTGTGGGAGTAATAAACCCAAAATGTGTAATTGTCATTGTACAAAAGAAAAGAAAAGAAAGTGCTCTAAAGGTTATAACTGCATATATGTTTAAGTGTATAAGTTAGATAACCACATTACTGAGTTTTGTTGGATCATTGAACAAAACTGTTTGCAGTCTCACTGTTTGAGAGTCCACTTTATATGCTTTAATTTTGTAACTTGAACAACTATTTCTTTTCTTTTTTTTTTTTTTTTTGTCTTTTTCGTTTTTATCAATACCAGGGATTGGACTCATGACTGCCTGCTTGCAAGGCAGGCGCTTATGCCGCTGAGCTAAATCCCCAGCCCCCTGAACAACTATTTCTAAGATGAGAATATGTAATCTATTAACTAGTGATTTCTTACTGTTTATTTTTTAAATTTTGTATTACTTGTACCCTTTTTCTGTTTTTTTTCTCCTTAAATAAAATTTTTTTAAAAAGATAAATTCTTAAAATGTTTTTAAAAGATAAAGTGGAAGCCAGGTGTGGTGGCGCATATCTGTAATCCCAGCCCTCAGGAGCCTGAGGCAGGGATATCACTGCAAGTTTGAGACCAGCCTGGGCTACAAAGTGAGCTCAAGTCTAGCTTGAACTGCACAGTGAGACCCTATCTCAAAAAGACAAAAAAAAAAAAAGTAAACTGGAAAATGCATGCCCAGAGAAGTACACATACACAGGTTATATATCTATTTAAGTGATCCTGCTGTCATTGGCCTCTTAGGTTTGTATACTCAGGTTTATTTACCTGATGATAATCAAATCAAAAGAAGCCATTTATTTCTGTAAAAGGTACAGGATTTATTCAAAGTGAGGTCTAAGGAGACAGAGGGGTCCATTTGCTCAAGTCACTATCCTGTAGACAGATAGGTGGGCTCTTCCACACCAGGGAACCATACTGTGGGAGAGGGCACAGTTGACAGCCCACCTGCCAGGCTTGGCCCACCACCTCAGGACACAGACCCTCCTCCTTGCCTGTGGGAAGGAGCAGACTTGACCTCCTGCCGCCAGGATAGAGGGGTGGGGTCGGTGCTGGCAGTGCCCTGAACTGCCCTGGAGAAGCCAGTTTTCTCCAGAGGAAAACAATGTGACATTTTATCCCCCAGTATCCTACACATGGCCTTCACAGCAGCGCCTTTTTATTTTTTATCTCAAAACAGTTGCCATAATGCCTGGGTTGGGCTCAAACTTGCCATCTTGTGCCCTCAGGCTACCAGGCCCGAGCCCCTGCACTCAGCCAAAATCCAACTGGTCTGTTAATATAGTGGAGTATTTCAGTGGGCTAATTTCAACGGATTAGTTAGAAGTTTTAAGTTGAACTTGAGTTCCTACTATGGAAGAAAGGAGAAGGGAAGAGGAAGTAGGAAGAATTAAGTTGTGTCATATGCATATATCATCTTCCCACATCGAATGTAATCATTATGTGCTACAAAAATGTTCTGATAGAGCTGGGGATTTAGCTAAGCTGTTCAAGTGCTTGCTTAGTAAGTGCGAGGTTGTGAGTTCAATCCCCAGTACCAAAAAATATATATATAAATTATATACATATAGTTAAAACTGTTCTAAAACAACTTAAAATCACAAGAAATAAAAGGAAAGAGAAGATCACTTCCAAAAAGCTGAAAAATCAGCTCAAATTCCTGGTATAAACTAAGTTGATATAGGAGGTTTTGTAGGGAGCTGCGCGACCGCCCCACTGCTGTCTCCCTGCCTCTCCCTTATATGGGCACATAGTGCACCTACATCAACCATGATCCTCTCCTGTTCACATCACACACACGGACGTGAGGATGACCCATCAGAGATCACCCCGTAGCCTCTTCCTGTCCCACCGGCCCGCCCTTGCCCTATAAAAACTGCAACCACTTCCTCAATAAACAAGACCTGATTGGAATTCCTCAACTTGTCTCCATCTCTCTTTGTCTCTTGCCCTGTCTATGTTAATCCCCATTCCCTCCTCCAGGTGGTTACCCCGCGGATTGACCCGCGGGCCAGGTCAAGGTTTGGTTTGGTCAGGGTTTTATTTTGGTGTCTTGTTTTGTGGTCCAGAGGTTTGAAGCCAAGGTCTACTGAGCTACATGTACAGTGTTTTTTTCTTTCATACCGAGGCAGGTTACTAAGTAGACTGGGCTGGCCATGAACTTGTCATCTGCTGACCTCACCCCCCCAGCTTGCTGGGGTTCCTTCCAAGCAAACACACCACACCCAGCCCCTGGTTAGATTTTCTGCCTCTTCCTGAGTGAAACTTCATTGTTTGCCACCTCAAAAGAATTCACATAATTCACCTGAGTTTTTAAACTTTATTGAAACAATATTACTCATAAGTCCTTTGTTATCTTTTTTTTAAGGAACTAGGGTAATGTCCCTTATTTAAATGTTCAACATTGGTATGTTATCTTTTCTCTCCTATTCTGGCTGCGGGGTTATCAGTTTTATTGGTCTTTGCTAAGAAGTATGTCACACTCCACTTATTTTCTTTTCTTTTTACTGCTTTCTATTATGATTCTTTCTCATTTTTGCTATTGAATTCATTATGGTTACTTCAGGTCCAATTCGCTCTTCTGTTCAAATTTTTTAGGATTGAACCTTGACTCACCCATTTAAGATGTTTGTTTAAGATCTTTTTTGGTTTTAGACAGGGACTCACTGTGCAGTCCTCTCCTGGCCTCCAATTCACAGCCTTCTTCCTACCTCAGCCTCCAGAGTGCTAGGAGCACAGACATATGCCACCACACTTGGCTTTGTTCTGTATTTCCTGCTATAATTTCACCATCCAGACATTGGCACTGCACCCACAGATTTCATTGTTCTGTTTCTATTCCATTAAGTCCAAAGTATTTTGTAACTTCAATTATGATATGTCCTTTGAGCTATGTTTTAGTATATTGCTTAATTTTTAAATATTTGAGAATTTTTCCATATATCTTTGTGTTACTGATTTCTTTTTTACTTTTATTTTGGCTAAGAAACGTATTTGGCATATTTTACTTGAACCCAGTTAAATGGACTGAGATTTGTGCTCTGGCCTGCAGTGGGATCTGTACTGAAAAGAATATGTCTTCTGCTACAGTTACGCCAAGTTTTCTGTGCTTATCAAAGTGGCCGGGTTGGTTTGTGCTTATTGTCATTGCACCTTTTGGACATCATACAAGGCCCTTGTACATAGTCAGGTGGTTGTTACACTGTACTTGCTGCCCTGGTGACCGTTCTGTCCATTACTAAGAGAGCTGGTGTGCGGACTCATGCATTCGTCCCTTTGGTTCTCCCAGTGATTTAACTTAGGCACTTAGATCGCTTGTTAGGGACACACACACATATGATCGTTGGGTCTTCTGTACACGTCAACCCTTTTCTCTTTATATAATATCCTTCTTCATGCCTGGTGCTGTTTTCTGTGAGCTCTCCTCTCCCCATAGCAACATAACCTCTCCTGCTTTCTTTTAAGTGTTTGCATAGAACTGCATTCTTTTCCTTGCTTTTAACCAATTTATGGCATTATATTTAATCTTCAGGGCAACTTGATAGCTCGGTACTATTATTATCCCCAGTTTACAAGTGAGAACTGAGGCCCACCCTGACCCCACCCTGCACCACGTCTCTGCCCAGCCCTTTCCAGAGTGCTTACTCTTCTCTTCTATTTCCCGATGCATCCAGATTTCAATGTTTCTACTGCCAGGTTTTACTATTTACCATGCAAAGTCAATAAAGTACCAAAAATAATGTGCATTGTCACCATCCAAGGACTCGGTAAAGCTTTGATGTTTTGCATAAGGAAAATTTAAACATTGATTGAGAACTTTTTAGTTTTACTGAATTGGTTCTGAAGCACAGGAAAGAAAGGGAGAGAAACAATTTTCTTACCACAAGTCTACAGACACCTAACTTGAATTCTACTTTTCTTTCTCTCCCTTGTCAACTAAGTTCTGCTTGGGTTGATTAACACTTCGGTGATTGACAGATAATAGGCCTAAAGCCCAGCTCTGTACCAGACTTTTTTTTTTTTTTTTTTTTTACATTTGCTTCAAAGGAAGGAGCACAGCATAGCCACCCACCACACGGCCTGAGTTCGGAGGCTTCTATGGAAGGGGACTGGGAGACAGGGAGGGAACAGGGAGTCCCTGTCCCCGGGGCTCCCACACCAGGCCTCTGGTGCTTCCGAATGGCTTGGTTGAAGAAACCCATAGAGGCTCCTGTGTTGGAATTTCCAAAAGAATAGTTAAGAGTTCCTGAACCTCTGCCCAGCCAATCATGCTGCTTGTTCCCCTAAACCTGGGAAGCAACCTTCACCCAAGTGTACATTTAGGGTCAAAGCGCAAACCCCTGCAGAGGATCGCCGCCCCACCAGACCTAGGGTTTGGCTCCCCACCTGCAGGGGCCGGGGGGCCTTAGCCCCTCCCCAATGCCTGGTTTGACTGACTCTTACACGTGATTCATTCATCATCTTGGAGGTCTCTTCGTACTTCCTAAAAATACAGGCTGGCAAATAAACCACACACACTTTCCATCTAAAGCTTTTATTTTCTTCTTTAAAATATCAAAAGTATTTTGCTACAGCTTCATTTCCTTCCCATCAACCAAACAATAGTTTGAGAGTCTTTGTTTAAAATGATAGAAGTGCAACGTGGAGCTGATATTCTATGCTTCTTTCTCTGGACCGTGAAGTTAGCACAAATGCCTGTCCCTAAATTATCTAGATTGCTTCATTTCCATATCTACAGCTATGATAATGTTATTTTTTGTGTGTGTGCTTTCTTTCAGAAAAAGGTCAACAGTGATTCTCCATAATATCTTATTAGGAGCGCCACCTCTGCAGGGCTTGGTCCTAGGAGCCAGCTGAAGTCAGAGGACTTCGAGATGGAACCAAGAATTCTCAGCCGCAGTTTTCTCTCCTGTGACAATAAAAGATTAGACAAGGTGCTCAACAGAGCCCTCTCTAATTCTAGGAGTCTAAAGCGCCGTGAAAGAAGGAATGTTTTTTGGCAACAACTAACCAGGTGTATGTTTTTGAAGTGTTAATGATTGATAGCTTCTGACATGGAAATCAGTAAACCTCGAATCAAATATTTACACATACCTCCAGAGCAGCGCATTTTCCATTATGGGAAGGTATTGGGCAATGGAAAATTTCTCAGATACTTTTACCAGAAGAGACTAATTAGGCTTGGGTTTTGTTACTGTTATGTAAAGCTCATACTAGAGCATTAATGATAGGTGAAGCCCTCTGTGTATTCACAACTAAAATACCACAATGAGAATTATTTATTAAGCTGTTTATGATTTACCTAAAAATAAGCTGCTTTCCTTTATTTAAAAAATGATGGTTCTACTTAAAACTCCAAGTCTATTATCCTTAGCATTGTTAACACTTATAATTCAAAATGCCAACAATATTCTCATTAATTATAGGCACTGTTTCTTCTAGCTGGCCTAAAATGAAAGTCAGAAATCAGAGCTCAGATTCTTAGCCACTGATGTATAAGCCAGAAAACTGTCAAAAAGTAATTTTACTTCTCTCAAAAGATAGAAAAAAATGCGAATCAATACAGTACTTCAATTCCATCTAAGAACCAGGAGAGTTCTGCGACTGTTAATTTGGAAAATTTTGGAAAACACTCCAGCTGATAAAATGTTAACTAAACACTGGAGGTAGTGGTACACACCTGTAATCCCAGCACTCCAGGCAGATGAGGCATGAGAGTGGCAAGTTCGAGGCCCACATGGGGAATTTAGCAAGATCCTGACTCAAAATAAATGGGCAGGGAGGGGCTAAGGATGTAGCTCAGTGTGAAGGATCTAGGCTTAATTCCCAGAGCTGCCAAAAACTTATAAAATGTTAACTACAAGTACATCATAAATTGACTATGACACTTCTGAACTTTAAACTTTCTGTTTAAATTTACAACTTGTTCATTCTTTCAGGTTGAATTACATATACATAGCATCCATGTGTTAGAGTAGACCATCTCTTTACTCACTCTGAACGAACTTTTTGAAGTTTTAGGATTCACCTACTGAGGGTGTGATGCACAAGTCCACCTTCCTCCCATCCACAGCCTGCATGGTGTCACAAACCATGATGCTGTTTCCTTCAGGGTCTTTTCTACTTCATCTTGCAAATCTGCCTTTAAATGGATGTTCTCTGTCCTCTAATTTTGATTTTAGTTTTCTCTATCTTCCTTGAGTACACTACCCCAAAACACACCATCATTTTCTCCCTAAGAGAAAACTATGCTTTCTTTTACCATTCTAGCAGCTTTCTTAATAATAGCCAGTGTTTCCTTTGTCCTGCAGTAGAACACACTGAGCAGTTAAATGAAAATCTCTATCCCTTAATTCAAGTTGATGTCTCACAGTCTTATACCCAGAAAATTATGATCAAAATCATACTGTCAGCCATGTGTTGCTGGATATTGATTGTGGTACTTATCTTGACTAAATATTTGCCACCTATTTATTCATTTCTATTATTAGGAAAAAATCACCTTAATTCAGCCTCTTCTACTCTTCCCTAAGTGGAAAGTGTTTCCACAGAACACACCTGCCCAAGAGAGGAAAGGTCACCATAACAGTGAGACATGAGAAACTCACCTGGTCTGTCCCAGCAGGTCCTCTAGAAAGCTGAGCTTCCCCAAGCGAGGAATGTGTCCTTCCAAGGCCCCTGGAAGGTGCTCTATTCTGCTCTAGCTCCTGATGGTGATGACTCCTATTCCAAAATGAGCTCTTGTAAAGAAGTCTTTCTCTGCTGCCCCACCCTGAGCACCCACACTGTGACTGCAGGGCATTGAAGTCCACATGAACTGCCAGCTGAGAGAAGGTGACCTGTTCTGTGCAGAGTGTCTGTCCTCTGTGGTGCCGGTACCACTGGCCAGCTATTTTGTGCCCTCGCTCTGCTTCTGTGGTTTCCATGTATTGCTCATTGGTGCCTCCTCATCCTGAGATTTGGTCCTGAATGCAAGGAGCCAGCACTGAACTGTGACTGATGTTCCCCCAAGCCAAGCCTGTGAATTTCAGCATTGTGAACCTTCTCTTCTCACTTGACAATCATTTCCTGTGAGGTTCCTGTTCGGAGAATATGTTCTACATGCACACGACCTAATTTAACCCTTAAAACTGCTCTCAGAATAGATTGTGTTGCCATTTTACAGATGAGAAGAGAGGTGTCCAGAAACTAAATGCCCAGGATCACACAGATGACAAGTGTTAGACTCAGAACCAGATCTGGTCCCCACACTGTTATAACAGGCATCAGATAGGATCAACCAATTCATACACTGATGGATTAATGGATGAAGAAAATATGGTGTGCATGAACGAGAGACCATTCAGCCAAAAACAAAAAGAAATCTTGTCATTTGTGACCATACGGGTGGAACTGTAGGACATTAAGTGACATACACCAGACACAGAAAGTGATGTTCTCACCTCTATGTGGAAACTACAAAATTTGATCTCACAGGAGTAGACTGGCAATCACTAGAAAATAGAAGGTGGGAAAGGACAGGATAGAGGGAGGTTGGCTAAAGGGCAACAACATACATTTAGATAGAGTAAGTTATGCTTCTCTGCCACACAAGGAGTGGCAGCACTTTACAACAGTTCATTGTATACTTTATAGAGAACTGGAAAAGGACCAGGGAAGTAGGTCAGTGATAGAGCACTCATCTACCATGCGTGAGGCTGTGGGTTCATCTCCAGAATCACAAAAAAGAAGAAATAAAAAATGAATGAACTTCAAAAACAGTGGAGCTCAGAGTTTCCCAACACACATACAAAATGATAAATGCTTGAGGATATGGAAATGCTAATTATGCTGCCTTGATTACACAGTGTATGCATGTATTAAATTATCATGTTGTAGCCCATCGATATGTGTAAGATTTATGTATCAGTTAAAACTTGTAAATAAAAAATGTTCAAAGTTAATTTAGGAAAACATTCATTTGTTTAAAATGAAAAAGTCATAGTTTATACAATGATGTATTGTACAGAGATCCCTTGTACAACTGTATATTACAAATCAGTATATTTGAGTACAATTTCACTGGAAAGTCAATACTTAATTATTAAATTAAGTATGCGCTTTTTAAGATCTTTATTTCCAGGACTCTTGTGAGTATAAATAGGTTGAAGAATGTTATGGCTTGTGTCTAGATGTCCCACCAAAACCTCAAACAGGTGGGGCTTTCTCAGAGGTGGCTGGGTCTCGAGCATGTGATGCTGGGACTGAAGATGTGTGATTACTAAGTCAGTCTACTGATTGATTTGTCATTGCCCTAAGCTCAGTAGCCTTGATACAACATAAAAGGGGCAGACAGAAGCTATTAAGTTCCCTCACTTGCTTGCTTTGTTACCTTTTGCCCACCATGAACTGTTTCTCCTCTTTGATGCCTGTCTACCATGCTGCCCTGCCTTGGAGCTAACTGATTATGAACTGAAACCCCCACAAACTGTGAACCAAATAAACCTCCCCTCCCCTAACCTGTGGGTGTTGGGTATTTTGTCCCAGCAATGACAAAAGTAACTAAGATAATAAATAAATGCAGGAAATTATGAAAAACTACATTTTAAAAATCTAACCTTCAAAATCTTGAAATATGACTGCTCTACTTTCCAGTAATTTGTACTCCAAATGCCCTGCGTTTAACTGTCATATTGTATTAGAATTCTGGTGACCAAGGCCACTTTTCCTCAAGACACGCCCAGATCTGTTTGAATCCTACAGTAAACAAGTTCAGGCACCAACTACAAGTCATTCATGTGAAAATATTAGGGCATAGTCAAGGGAGCGTGAGCTATGGAAACAGAAAATACCAAGTATGCATACAGTTTCTGCAGAGACTAGTAGAAATACTCTAATTTCATTTTCTTCACTGTGCAAATGGCTAATACTCTCAAAGTTTTCCTTTCCTTTTTTCTGTCAGCTTCAGATATCTCTCTCCTCTGTCTTTGTCTCTGTCTCTCTCTGTTTCTGTCTCTCTGCCTCTCTACTCTCTCTTCTGTCTGTATCTCTGCCTCTCTTTCTCTATCTTTTCAAAAGCCATAAATAAACCTTCTCTGATATTTCCAGTCTACTAAGAATTTTGCCTACTTAAGGCTTGTTTAACTCTCTCTATCTGAACATCACGTTGCTTTAAAGCATATGCAGCCCTAATCTAGCTAGATAGACTGTGGAATATTTGAGAACAAAGACTGTGTTTTGCTCACGGCATATGCTTACTATCAGGAAATACTAAGAACTTTGGGGGAAAAACCCATGAAGAATACTCCCCACTTAGAGGCATGCATCCTAGGATCCAGTTGTTTGAAAGCCTTGTTACTTAATTAGTTTATTTCAAACTTCTCATCTCTATGTCCATAACACTGCATTCACCAAACTGACTCTACAATGTATTTTACGTAAGGCCACATTCTGACATCTTATCCATTTATTTCCACTTTGCTGTAATATACACAACAATTCAATGTGTGCAAGATTGTAGCAGACAGGATCCTCTGGAATAGAATGTGGATAAATATATTGTTTTGATTAAAAACCATAGATTTATGTTAGGTGTATCTTAGGGGAAAACATGACTGGCTAAAAATGTCATTGATATCATGGATTTTTTTCACAATGAATTATAAAGGGAGCACTTAAATAGCTCAGTATTTGAAAAAATATTTGCTATAATTATTCCTTTGGCTTTTGATGGGAAACACAGGATGGTGGCAGGAGCATGGACATTGAATTTCCTAGTCTTCAAGAATTCATCACGATCATGCCTACAGTAGAGAGTTGTAAAGATTAAATGAGTTAATACGTGTTAAACATCTAGCACAGTGCTGCGCACATGTTAAGAACTAAATACGCTAATATCATCATTATTATTTAAATGAGTGTTTCTACATGGCAGCTTCTGTTGCAAGTTCTTGTCACCACAGGGTCCTCCAACTCAGTCTTAGTCAGCTTTCTCATCACTAGGACAAAATACCCGCAAGTTAGGAGAGGTTTAACATGGCTCATCGAGGTGGGGATTCAGTCCATAGTCAACTGGCTCCCACTGTCACCTTGCAAAAGCCCACTTCTGAACACATGAAACTTGGAGGGACATTCAGATCTAAACTATGAACCAACACCCTCACATATTGCTACAAAAATCTAGAAACACTTATAGTCCTATTTCGGAATCAAGTTGTGACAGATTCATATAAATATATAGGATGTTCAACATGTCCTCTGCACATGCGTGTGTGTGTTACCGGGATTTAAACCTGGGACCTTCCCATGAAGCTATATTCCCAGGCAACTTTTTAATTTTTTATTGTGAAACAATGTCTCACTAAGTGGCTAAATCACTGAGGCTGGGCTTGGATTTATGATTCTTTTTTCCTCAGCCTCCCAGAGTCTGAGATTATAGGCATGCACCACCACAAACATTTTCTCTTTTTTACTGAAAATATTACTTTAAAAAGAGCAAAACAGAAGACAGACAAATAGGAAGTAGGGATATCTTTTTCAGATAGAGGGAGGGACAAGAGATAGAGGAAGGGGTGAGGGGCCAGGAGTAAAGGAAAAAAAAAGAAAGAACGGCAGGGAATGATAAAAATAGAGCATTAGCGACTGGAAAGGGGACCAAGATTTGTAAGGAATGGAGTGCCAGTGGTAGAGAGTGAGAAAAGAAAGAATTAATATGTGTTACAGGCAAATGTACAACTGTAGTCCCAGCACTCACTCAGGAGGCAGGATCACTGCAAGTTTGAGGCCAGCCTGGGCTTCAAAGTGAGCTAATTCAAGGCCAGCCTGAACAGCATCACCAAACCCTGCCTCACGAAAAAAAAAAAGAAAAGATTTTTTAAAAGATTAGTTACATACACATACACTCATTTAATCATTATGTTCTGCAAACATGTACTAATAAAACATCAATAAAGTAAAACTCAAGACAAAAGAAATAAAAATACAGCTAAAAATAATACTCCATTTGTTTTCCCTTACGACTTTACCGTCTTGTAAAAACTTCCACGTTGCTGGTGCTGCCGTCGGTCTGGGTCGGAGGTGGCGACCCTGTGGCACGTGTCCTGCTGCAGGCTGCTGGGATCCTTGGAAGCTCAAAGGTTTCTCACTGCAGGTCTATGAGAATGCTGGCATGTTGAGGAGGCATGATGCTATTTGAGAAGCCACACTGCTGAGGAAAAACAGGTCATTCTTGTATGTACCCAACCAAAGCATGCTTTGATGTAGAGAGCCTCTAATTGTGCCTTTTTTTTCTTTTCAGTACCGAAGACTCAACCTAGGCCTTCACACTGAGCTACATCCCTAGCCCTGTTACATGTTTTATTTTGAGATAGAGTCTCATTATGTCACCACTTTGCCCACGGTGGTCCTAACTTTTTGGTCTTTCTGCTTCTGCCTCCTAGAGTCCTGGGATTACAGGTATGTGTACCACCATGCCAACAGGACTTGGATATGCTTCAAAATAACCTAGCAGGTAAAAGAATATGGATGAGAAAGAATTGGTCAAAAGATGATAATTGAAGTTTGATGATGGATAGTTGGGGTTTGCTATCTTATTATGTCTACTTTTGTAAATGGATAGGTGGATGGATGAATGGCAAAAGTACAGAATTTTGTTTGTTTGTTTGTTTGTTTGTTTTTGAGACAGGGCCTAGCAGCTATGGAACCCAGGTTGGCCTTGAACTCACAGAAATCTTCCTGCCTCAGCCTCCCAAGTGCTGGCATTACAAGCATGCATCACCATGTTCAGCTCTAAAAATATAGTTTATAGCCATGTGAATATTGCTGATTCTGCAGGAATTGAGCCAACACCAGTGAGAGTTAAGATCTGAGGGCAGAGCCCTGTGGGACTTCAACATTAAAGATTCTAAGAAATGAAAGGGACCAACGTACAGAGAAGGCAAAACTAAAATGTAAGAAAGGAACCTGTAACTATAAAGAGCTCGTGTGTTATTTACTTCTTTGTACTCTGCTTCTTTTCTACAAGGCTTTGAAGCAGTAAACAATAAAAACAAATAATAAGCTAATAAAATTCGAAATAGAAAAAACTCTGAGACACAAAAGGAAGACTTAAAATGCAGGAACTATAGGAATCAACACAGTTAATGCAAACTTCATGTTTGGTTCTGAGTTTCCTAGAACTCACAGCCAAAAAGAGGCATCACCAATGGCTTGTGTACTGGAGAAACCATGACAAAAAAGATCATGAACAGCCAAAATGTGTTTTGGCTTAAACAACAAACATATGTTTCAAACCGAGGTGCCCAGGTTTGGTTTCTCAGGATAATTTAGAGGTGGTCACTCCCTTCCCACATCCTCACATAACCTGTTGTCTGTGTGTGCATCCCTGATTTCTCTCTCTTATTTTTTTCTTTGAGTTTTAAAAGTAATCTTTTGTCTTTAAAGTTCGTATATGCATTACAGGAAACAAAAACACAGGAGGCAAAGGACAGAATCATGTGTAGCCCTAAGCAGCTTAGCTGCATGTGTGCTTCTAGGTCCTGCTGTGTACATCCACAACTTATCACAGATATTCACCAGTTCAAAAGCCCAAGGCTACAAGAGTATTTTTGATAATCAAGAACACACTACACCAGCTCAATCTGTTAGAAAACAATTGTAATCCTAACTGTCTTGGAAACAAAAATTTCACTGAAGATAAAAGTGCCAACAGGTCATTTAGAGAGAAGTATTGTCGAAGTTACAGTACTGCATTTCCTTAATGGTCAACTTTAAATGAGACATCACCTACAGAGTACACCAAGCCACGTGTCTGAGAGTTATTAAGATATTAGCAAAAAGGCATGTTCCCACTGAATTATTAAAGTATTTCCATGACACAGCTAGAAGACATGCTTTGATTCCTCTCACCAAAATGTAAATCTGAAAAGTTTGCACACACCCCTCCTCAACACGTTTATTTCTCTCTCTCTTTTTTTTTTTTTTTTTTTTTTTTTTTGTGCCAGGGATCAAACTCATGACCTCGCGTTTACCAAGCAGGTACTCATGCCACTGAGCTAAACCCTCAGCCCCTCTTTTTCTTCTAAGATGCTGGTACTATGAATCAGAGTACTACCTTGATGATGTACTTTAAACTTAATTGCCTAGTTAAAGGCTTCATCTCCACAAATATTCACACTGGAGATTACAGATTCAACATGTGGATTTTGAGATGTTAGTCTATAAAATTAGTGATACTGTTTTTACTTTTTTAAAGTTCTAAAAGATACCTACAAGCAGGACTGTGTATTATGAAAGTCATATTGAACCTCACTAAGTCAGTGCTGTTGTTAAATGCCTGGCTTGCTCTTGCATCACTGTAACCTAAATGCAAATGTCCAGGGAGATGATCTGGAGCCGAGCACAGAAGGCAGGAATCTGGATGCTCCGCACACTGTTTTCAAAAGAGCCATTGTAGGGCTGGGGATTTAGCTCAGCGGCATAAGCGCCTGCCTTGCAAGCAGGCAGTCGTGAGTTAGATCCCTGGTACCGATAAAAAGAAAAAAGACAAAAAAAAAAAAAAAAAAAGAGCAATTGTCCTCTTCAGGAAATAAAGACTCTACTTTGATACCATCTATAAGCTGGGATGCTAAGAAGGAGAGAAATCAGACAGGAACAGTTCTACGTAGTCCTTACTCAAAGCCAAGTCAGATGCTGAGAAGCATAACTATTCAACATAAAAGTAAGGACCTGAAGTCCAGGAAAAGTCTGTGATGTGTGTGTGGTGTCTGCGTGTATGCATGGTTCTGGAGGTTAAACCTCGGGCCCCACCCACATTACTCAAATGCTCTACCACTGAGCTGTATCTCCAGTGAAAAGCATCCACTGGGAATATGGCTCCTTTCCCTTCTCTAGGAAACACATAAATACGTATTTTTATTTTAAACTGAAAAATACATGTATAAAGTACTAAAGAAACATGCTTTACCAAGGCATGTTTGTCACCTTGTATTTCCTTGCTCTGATAAATGGAAACCTGAAAAATTAAAAAGGATTTGTTTAATTGTTGAGAGGAGGCAGGCAGGTGCTAATATCACTGTAAGGGAGACGGGAAATGAAAAGAAAGGAAAGGAAAGGAAAGAAAAGAAAAGGAAAAGAAGAGAGATTATAGTCCTGTTGCCAGGCCAAATTGCCTAACATGTACAATTTTAAAAAGTGGAGATTCATTTGGATCATGGCTTCAGAGAACTGAGTCCATGGTAATCTGGTTTCAAGACAGGAACATTATGGTGGAAGGATGTGGTGTAACAAAGCTGCTCGGCTCATGGTGGCCAGGAAGCAGAGCAGGGGCACAGTGCCAGAGATGAAAGGGACCAGAGACAGACACAGCCCCTAAGGTCATACCTCCATGACATAGGAGTTTCCTATACTATCTGCTAGGTATTTCTTAATTCAATCATATTATATGTTAGGATTAGCAATCACAGCAGTTAATGATGACTTATAGCATAGTTGTTAAAATTATACTACAATCTCCATCTCATAATGTTCCAGCTTCCAATGCAGGTGTGTCCTCTATTACCCCTATTCCCCAGGGCAGATATCCCAACCCAGATACTGCCACAGTGTGCTTTGATATACATTTGCTTGTAAATTGACTTGCCTGCCAATATTTGAAAATCAGGAGATTTTTATCCAGAATTCAACTTTTCATAGAAAGTTATAAGATCTGGCAGAACTTGGTCCATGTTCTGACATTTGCACCTGACTCATAGCTACGGCCTAGTAGCAGTGTTTCCTTTAGATGTTGCCCATGTCTTTCAGTCCAACCTAGCAATGGTCACTTTCTGTTTTCACTCTGATTTGCAAACCAAGTACAATCACTATTTACCATTATATTTTTACCTGGAATTTCTTTAACATAGAGAAATATTACAGAGCATTTGTGTTTGTATCAAAAATAGAAAATTAAAGATAGATTTTTCAACATTTTTTGTGCAAATGTGATTGAAACAGGAGATGACAGTGTGACAAAACTGGCTGGAGAAGTAGGTGTGACCTAATTACAAAAATCCCAGAAAAGATGTGCAGAACCTCCCAAAGCCCTGCACGTGGACGTAGGAGAACTTGAGCAGGTTTTCCTAGCAGGAATACCTAGACTTGGTGTTAGTCTGAAGAGTGGGAGGTACAGAAATGATGACCCATGTTGAGTTTTGCTACTGTGTTGTCTCTCCCACAACGGCCGCCCTAATGCTGTAGAGCCATTTTCTTTCCTATTTTTACTTGGCCCAAACTCACTCTGCTGAGCACATTTCTTTTCTTACCTTTACTAAAACTGCCAATAGCAGTTGGCGCTTGTGTTGATCAGTTCTTTCTTCAGGACCAAAAGAACCTAGAAACTACTTCCAGAAAGAAAACCCAGTACTCTAAAAACCTGGTAACACAATGAGTGTATCTCTTTGTGGAAGTAAAAAATATTTCCATGTGTTACATCACTGCTACAGTCAATCAACTTAAAACACTATAAGAACTACAGTGTCTGGAAGGGAAGAAAAACAACTGTAATGAAATAAGATTAAAATTATAACCAAAAAGATCTCCCATCTGATTCTCACTCTGTTCCACTGATTTCTAAGTTTGCAACTCCTGGTATAAATGAATGGTCTGCAAAAAGAAATGAAACTCAGTTGCCCTCCACTACCATTCCCAAGTGCCCAGTATGCCTGTCATCCAATAATATCATGCCAACATAGACCTCTTCTGCTCCATAGTTTTATAAATCATGTGTGTTTTGAGATGCATGATAAAGCTTGGTGACCTAGCAGTGAAACAGAATATGATATGCCTACAGCTGAATATTTAAAATAGATTGGTGGTAAATTTTGTCTCTTATCTTAGGCCAATACAGAACTATGGAAACTAGGCCTGAGATACACTTCAAATTTTATATACAGTGTTCTAGGCAGGAGCTAGAGGTGGATTGATGTCAGGAATACATTTCTAGCATTTGGGCGAGAGGTGGTTAAGCAAATACCCCAATCCTGATAAGTAAAGAGGAGGATGAGGTGGAGGAGAAGGGGAGGGTACAAGATGGAGAACAGAAAGAGGAGACAGAAAAGGAAGAGTGGAAATTGAGATGGGGAATGAAGGGGAGTACAACAGCAGGGCTAAAGTCAGAAAATGTTTTCAGCAATCAGAATTCACTAGCACACAAGTTTCAGTGTGAGCAGGTCGCTGAACAGGCTGCTTGGAACCAACTGAGAGCAGAGATCGCTGACAAGCTGGCATGTCCTGGGGGTGCTGTAATCAGAGGCAGCCTTCCCAGAAAGGAAGAGCAGGCAGGGAGTTGGTAGCAGATTTCTGGCTCCTTTGGTCCAACGTCATTCAGATCCAGCACATAGTGAAGATAATATTATATATTATATAATTTAAAAAAAAAAAAAACCTGTTAGCTGTAGTGATGACACAAAGGAAAGGCTTAAAAGAGATTCTTTGCCAAGCAACAAAGTCATTTGAAGTTCACCTTGCTGTGAAGGTACTGCCCCATAATTACATGACTTGTGTGTTACAAGTTTTCCAATGAGGTTTTCCCACCCTTGCAAATCTAACGACCACACCCTACAAAGCCTGATGGGACAGAAGTGGGTTAAGCACTCTGACAAAGCCTCAGAGGGCTATTCAGAGATCTAACAAACTACTCCCCCACCCCAGTCTACCAGCGCAGGACACTCATGGGGCTCTGCTTACCACCTGAGGTGATTATAAAGCAACCAGGAACTCTGTAAATCTCTGGCACAGTGAGGCGGGTGTTGGCTGAAGCTGTAGCTACTTGAAGGCTCAGCTGCACTGAATAGCAAAGGTTACTGCTAGGGTACTGGCCACAGGTATAGCTGTGGATCCAACACTTGCACAGTGTCCTCCCGGCTGGCCGTTCTCAGTGCACAGCCCCGGGGCACCTGGAGGCAGGATCTCCAGAGGAAGAGCCAAGGAGTGAACCTTACAAGAAATGGAGAAAGGAGCTTTCAGGATTCTTCTGACATTTACTAAACGGCCACACAGTGTCACTGGGACGAAAAGCAGATTCAGTAAAAGGGAAGTCGGGCTCCATTTGTCTTCGGTGCAGAGGCAAAGGATTGTCTCCGTTTTTAATCCACCATGAACACCTCTCCATTGGTCTTCTGTATATCCTCTGTAACCGATCCTTCACCCTTTCTTGTGTTACTCATTCCCATCTAACTTTGGAAGTAGGTATCCCTTACTCTGAAGCTATAGCTTTTCACTGAAATCTGCCCCAGAAGTCAAGCCAAGAGGTAGGAAAAGTAAGTTCTATTTATTTATTTGTTTACTTATTGATTGTTTCATTCATGTACTCCCGCAGTAAAAAAAAAAAAAAAAAAAAAAAAGAAAGAAAAAGAAAAGAAAAGAAAACATTGGAATCAACATTTCTTATCCACAATTTATGTTAGGAATGTTATCTGAGTTAAAAATTAGTATATAGAGTTTCAGTTAATCTTCCTTAAAAAAAATACAAAACAATTTTCCTTAAGCTTGGAAATCATGAGAGACAGGCATTAGGCTTCTCCGTGTTACATGTTGTTCCCATACAGTTGGTTTTATGTCATCTGCTCCTAGTTAATCTCAAATTACCTCTATCTATTAAAAACTCATGATCAAATTTTTCTTTTGTTCTTAAGTTAAAATATGCCTCTGATCTCTTCTACATTACAAGCCTAAAGAGTTGTTCCTCTTTTTCCTAAAATGATGAAATTCTTGTATCTTCTTTCTTTGTGTCTAAGAAAACATTTAAAATCCATTCCCAAAATCACATGCCTTATTGAGAAAAACTGAGCTTAACATGAAAATGGAAGATTTCTTTGAAATATACCTTGGGGATCCCATCCTAGTCTGTGAAATTAAAAGAATATTTTTGATTGTGGAGGTCTGGTTCTGTTTCCTCGTGATTTTTTGTTGTGGGGAGGCAAGATCGTTTTGGAATCATTCAGTGGCTGTTTTTTTCTCTAGTTTTACCTTCTGAATTGTCCTTTCTCTACGATACTGTCACGTTCCTCCTCCTTCTTCTTTTGCTCCTCCCACTTCTCTTCCTCTTCCTCCTCTTCCTCTTCCTCCGCTTTCTCCTCTCTTGCATCCCGTCTCATCCCCTTTGGTCTCTCATATTCCTTTTTAATATTCTCTACACTGAACTAGATTAATATCAAAGGAAAACAGCAGGGGAAACTGAACAGAACATTCTATGTATCTTTCACTGTAAGGATTCGTGGCAGTCATTTAAATTAGACTAAAAAGACCATTTACAGCAGAGGAAGGATTTTTAAGGATTAGTAAATGATTAAGATACAGAGAGATTTAAAATCTATAATAAATAGTAGGGAAATCCATGATGGCAGAAAGCAGATTTTTTTGGTTTCCAGGGACAGTGTGCATGGCTACGCGACTTCTTTTCCAGTGATAAAATTCAACATAACTGCTCATGTTTTGTTTTTCCTAATACTGCAGGGCCCCCTTGCCTGTTTTTATTCTATAGAAATTTAAAATTTCTATCATCAGGTTCAAATAAATTGCATTACACTAGCCTAATGGAGCTGTAAGAGGTAAACAGGAAAGAATTACTCCAGGGAACAGAGATCCAAAAGTAATCCCAACCTCAAAATGGTGCTTTACCACCCCAGGGATGGCTCACTCTAAACAGTCAGGAAATCAAACCTTCTTCCCCAAAGGAAACGTGGAAAAAAAATTAAAGTGCTTGTTAGTTTACGAAATAGGAAGTCAAAAGGTAGACTGAGCTTCCAGTGTGGTTTGAGGTAAGAGATCATTCCAAAAGATTTAATTTTTCACTTTCTCAGCTTTATCTTCCACACTGGGAGCTTATTTAAAGGTTTACAGCCTGTACACTAGTGCTTTGGTTGCAATGGTGCTAGGCTTTAGCCACACACAAAACTGCACAGACAAGAAAGCACTTGGCTTCTAAGAAGCACTTTAGAAAACCCCAAGAAATAACTTCCCAGAAATTCCTGGCAAATCTTCTCTTTTGTCTCACTGGCCCAGATGGAGACAGGTATCTACTCTAACCATCTGTGGCCAGGGAACTGTTCACCTAACTGGCTGGATTAGACACTTCAGGCCTCAACCAAGCACAGCACTGAGGGAGATGGGCTTATGGGGGTCTATGTGGCTCACCATGGCCCATTCTGGTGATCAACTGTTTTTAAAGCACAACAACAGGAATAAAACGTGAAGAACTCGTAGGCAGGGAAAAAGGAGGCAATGGACTCTGAGAAGACTAGCAACACTCACGCTCAGTCACTCAGCCGTTCCTACCTTGAGAGAGCAACGGGTTGTGCTTCAGTAGTCAGAGCTTTCTCCCGGGGCACCATCTCATGCAGACACCTGGATCTATGGGCGCTGTCCTACAAAATAATGTAGGACCTGTACACATCCTGTGTTCATCTTCTCATGGACTCTAAGTCATTTCCAGAGAACTTACAATACCAAATAGGATATAGAAACTCTGGAAATAGTTGTTACACCACGTTATTGAAGGAATAACAGCAAGCAAAAAGTTTGTACATGTTTAATACAGATTTGATTTTTCCCTATCTTTCTTTGATTGATGCTATACATAGACATGGAATAAGAAAGTCAGGTAAGAGGTGTGGTTATAATTGTTTTCTTTCTATACTTCATAAGTAATAAATTGTCAGAGCTAAATGTAATCCTAAAGTATACCATGTCAGCCAGGCACTCAAGCACTCAAGAGGCTGAGGCAGAAAGATTGGTCCAAGTTCAAGATCAGCCTGGGCTACAAAGTGAGCTCAAGGTCAGCCTGAACTGCACAGAAAGACCCTGTCTCAAAAGGACAAAAAAAAGAAAAGAGAGAGACAGAGAGAGAGACAGAGAGAGAGAGAGAGAGAAGAAAAGAAAAGAAAAGCTCATCTGAAATGCTCAGGTTAATTTTGTCAAACGTAGCTCACCTCTTTTATAAGCAGCCCATCACTTACTAGCAATTATTTTTATTGAGCACATACTGTGTGCCAGCCCCTACTGTAATCACTGCAGATACAGGAAGTATAAAATAGCAAAAGTGCAGCCCACAAAACTCACATTTTTGTGGGATCTTTTCTCTAATGTCATTGCTCTTTCCTTGAAACAACCTCAAGTAACATAGAGGCAAAATATTGCATCACTGATTCTGACCTTCTGTGAAATCTTTTGCTTTTAGTATCTTCAACCTTGATGATGGTGGTATATGTATTGTAAGGTATAATAATTCGAGCAGAACCCTTGCCTACATTAATCTTGAGTCTCAAAGGAATCATTTTCTTAATAGTTAAAGTAGCCAATTTGCATACAATATCTGAATAAATGCTTGGACAAAAAAAGTTAAAGCTATTCAAAGACAAACATTTCCCTCAATTAAAGTCATTGCTCTGAATGAGACACTTGCATAAAGGTCATGGTGAAAAGAAAATTAAAATGATTTAAAATCAGAACACACAATATGGGAGCTTTTTAGTCACACAAATGTTAGGTTATGTCAGATCCTTGCATTTTCCTTCCTACCCGAGTTGGCAGGAGCAGAGGGAAGAGCTAGGAGACCTCCAGAAATTAAGATGGTTATGCGCAGTTACAAACTCTCCATGATAAATACAACCATTACTTACTACAACATACACTAGTAAAAAAAATTAAGGAGAAATTTGATCTTACAATTATTTCCCTTTGTAAAAATAAAAAACAGGTGTCATACTCACCTTCTCCTTGAGCTGAAGGCATTAGGCAGCATTTTGTCACTCTGGGGGGTGAAGCTGATGAGCTCCTACCCATTTTCAGTGATTAATTTCTTTAATTTGTCTAAGAGAATGTGAGGAGTCCTCACAGAGCCGTCGCAGAGCAAATCTGTTTCCTTTTCCTCTGGGAACCTGGAATGTGAAAATGAAAATGGAAGAGAAGACTAAAGCCCAAAAAACAGAGGAGGAGGAGAGAGGAGGGCAGGGAGCCCGGCACAGAGAGCTGATATCCCCATTCAGGTTGACCCACTGCGCCCCCCCTTCAGGGGTCAGCTGGAGTCACCAGTGAGAGGCACCACCAGCTCCAGACAGAATCCTAGAAGTCTTGGATTTGTCAAACTTGCTTTGAATTCAAAAGCAAAGCTGCTTCCATTTTGACCGACACTTTCCCACCTGCCTCCTACCCAGAGCCATCCCCACCTCCAGCCCCAGACCAGGTTCCTTCTGCCTGTCATGTCACCCCTCACATCACACAGGCACCCATGTGACAGTCTTTTTCCTCAGTGGTTCCTCTTTGCGGGAAGGCTCTTTCCTTGGGGATCCACATGGCTTCCTTCTGGTCACCAACTGGGTTCCCCAGAATGCTGACTCTGAAATAGACTTCTGCATATGTGGAATGTGGATGACGGGGTGTTCTGGAAATCCCCACCTGTGCCCAGGAGAGAAAGGACCCAGGGTGACAAGTCTCAGCTGGCCCAATGGACAGACTGCCTGTCAGGTGGGCCCCACCTCACTGGCTTGCCCCATCTGTGGCTCCCCATGGGGTGGGTTCCTGACCTTGGGGAGTTGGTGGCACCTTTCAGCATCCGCAGCAGGAAGCCCTGCCTTGAAGGGGAACGTCCAAGGGTGCGTGTCCACAGCCACACACCTGCCACTCAGACTGTGCGGAAGGTCACAGCCTCAGACCAGCTCCTCGGGCCAACTTTTGTAGACTTGGCATGATACACCTGGCCCCAGATGTAACCCCAAGCTCCTTTTCCTCACCCTGCCTTCATCCCTCACCATGGCCTATATTTCTTTACTTCCGTGTGTGTTTTCTACCCTGTATGTACCTATTTGCAGAGCAGATGTAAACACCATGAGACACTGAAGAAATCTTCAGTGTCTCAAATTCCTACCTTTTTAAAAATCAGACTGTAGAATAATTCCTGGTATGTGTTAGGCAGCCAAAAACGTATTTCTAAATAAATAAACCAGAACTTCCTAACTCGCTCCTTAGAGGAAAACACACACACTGGAAAAACTTGGCAAATCTTTTGTCCAAGGCTAGGGAATCTTAGTGATTATCCAACATGGTTTACTGCCTAGAGAAACAAAAGTCTTTATGAGTACTAATGCCTAGTCACTAAAAAGGTCCTAAAAAGGCCTGAGCAGCCCTCCAAAGAAACTGAAGGTGTCCATTCTACAGGAACCACAGACCCAAGGAACGGAAACTGATTTCCCCAGTTCTTGGGGAGTGATGCACAGCATCGTTTATTTCCCTTTGATGAATAACTGCCAGACTAGTCATGTCAGTCGTACCCACTATCCCGGGTAGAAAGTCACAGCAAAGTCCTCAGCCAGGAGCTTTGGTGGGGTTCGAGTGTTTCAGAACCAATTGCTGAGCTCAGGTGATCCCACAGGTCTCCCCCATCCAACCTGTCACAATTCAAGAAAAGGCACCTTTCAAGGAAAAGGTGAATGCTGTGCACTTCACCCACTATTTTGTCTTACTTCAAGTCAGTAGGAGTCTTTTTAAACTGTGTTTCTTCAAGCACAATAAGCTCCAGTAACAACGGGCTCCCTGGAGTTTCTCTCATAAGCAATTCCTTCCCATCCTCCTAACCCACTACCTGGGAGTCCCCAGAGCCTCAAGCCAGCAATCTGCTGTCACAAGCCCCTCGGGATTCTTCTGCACAGTTGAACTTAAGGGACACTCTTGGCAGAAGTCAACTCTCACCTCCTATTTAAAACACTGACTTCGGTGGCTGGGATGAGGGATGGGAAGATTGTCCTTAGGGTAGCAAGAAGAGAAATATGAACAACAGTAGCAGTTTTGTATCACAGGTATTTATCATTTTGAAAGTGCTCATGCACAGGTTTACCCAAAGGTCATGACAAAGAAACTTACAGCTCTCACGGGACTCTGGGGTCTCCTGTGAGATGAGGTGTGCAGGGACACTGGAGCTCGTCCTACAGCTAAGGCACCCTGGGCCACTCTTCCCAGGTGAAGGTCCTACCTGCCAGGCAGCTCAACACATCCTGAGCAGTAGTCACTACTGCCACAGCTGCTAGGTTCCTCCAACAGGTTGCAAGGGTGGAGGCAGGAAGGGAGGTGAGGCTTACAAGTGCATTCACAGAGTTCAAGGCACAGGACGCAGCAGACCCCATGAGTGTCGTGTTTGCACAAGGCCCACGCAACAGAGGCACAGGGGCCCCAGTAAATGTTCCCCACACAGTGGGTTTGCACTGCCCCTCCCCAACCTCAGCTAAGAAAACCTCTACTCCTTTAAAGGAGTTGCTTGTAAACTTCCCCAATCAGCCGGACAGAGGTGCACACTGTCTTTGCTATCTTGATCAGGAAACCTGCCTGCCCCTAACTCACAAGGAAGCTCTCTATTGCCCTGCACCGTCTCCCCAGTGGAGGAAAACAGCTCCACTAACCCAGCTGTAGGCCAAGCTGCTTCCTGCCCCATGGCAATTCTGCAAATGCTTTTTTTTTTTTTTTTTTTTGTCTTTTCATTATTATCGGTACCAGGGATCGAACTCACGACTGCCTGCTTTCTGCAAATGCTTTTGAACAATGCTGTCAATGCTCTTTGCTCCGAAGTCACCCGAAAACGCCAGGACTGTCTCACAGCAGAACCCTTCCTTGTACTTGATTCTGCTACATCAAGAGCTAACATGGGTGAAAAGAAAACTCAAACTTTTCACCCTTCCAGGACTTCAGAGGACTGCTCCTCCTTGTCAGTACTTTGTACAAACAGGAATGCAGGTTTCCAGCGTGTTCCAGAGTGTATCCTGTTTCCGAAGCCAAATCTTGTATGGAGCCCAAGAACACATAAAAACAGAGAACAGAGGCCTTCTTTCTGAAGGGAGGTGATGTCCACCATCGAGAGCCAGTCTTGTCCTTTGCCTCCCTCCTTCCCCTTCCCAAGTTCCATTTTGCCACAGCCTGGCCTGGTGCATCCTCGGAGCCTAAAACACAGCTGGAACCCACCCTGCAGGAAGAGTGGCTGCCTTTGCATCTAAGCATGACTCGCCCTCAAGGGAAGAGCAGTGGGCTACTGGAAATATCAATCACATAGATACAAATAAACCAAACATAGAGTTAGCACTGCTGGTGACAGAAGAAAGTTGATGACTTTAATTAGTCACGAGTCACTACGGCAAGTGTTTCTCTGTTAACAAGGTACCTGTCTGAGGGTAGCCCCAGGAAAACTCTTCGGCTTATTATGCCGTCAGTTATTTATTCATTCACTTACTTTATCAGCGAGGATACTGATATTGATAACTTACTACTAGACAACATGTTAGGACACAAAGTTGAAGACATGGTGATAGTCAAAAGGAGGATGATAAATAGAAGCAAATATTACATAGGCAAGCCCAACATGGGGGCACATGTCCACCTACTGGAAGGCTGAGGCAGGAGGATCCCAAGTTTGAGTCCAGCTTGGGTGAGACTCTGTTTCAAAATTAAAACATAAAAAGGGCTGGACACATAGCTTAGTGCAAAAGATTTGGGTTCAATTCATAGTATTACAAAATAGATAACATAGTCAAAGGTAGAATTACGTAAAATACATACACGTGCCAGAAAATGATGTAACTTGTTTGTATACTGTTTTCTGCTAGCTGAATTTTTCTGCTTGAGACAGTCACCAAGAGCATGTGTGCAATTCTCCACATTAACCTAATAGTTTTGAAGATAGAGAACTTTATAAACTTCTAATATCTTTATAATCTCAAAATTGTGCAGTCTGCTAATGAACACTACACATCAGGGAGGCTTTCTATTTACAATGTCCAGTGCTTTTCTCATAAAATAAACTCATAATCACAAGTAACCTACACAGACACGACTGCCTGCAGATAGGCCTCTGAGAATGGCTGCCGGGAACACAGACCCAACTTAGCATGCCTCCTAATAGTGCCTGCTGCTGTATGGAGTCACGCGAAGCCCTCTGGCTGGGGTCATTTGGCTTGGTTGTCCTAAGTACTGTATGATCTAAGTGCCATCTTCCCTTTGCAGGTGAAAAAATGGAAGCTCAGCGGCTGGGCGGGCGAGGCCCAGGTTCCTGGAGGCAGAGGTGTTGGGCCTTCTCCAGCCATGCACATTGCCAGCAGGGACACGTGGCCAGCCTTCCGATTAGCTTTTCTTAGAAAAAGAAATTTATTCGTTTTTGGTTTGTTTGGTTGGTTGGTTTTACGTACCGGGAGTCGAGCTCAAGACCTCGCACTTCTGAGGAGGCGCTGCACCCCAAGCTGCGCCCCGACCTTGGTTTCTTTTCCTTTGCCCCATGAGCCCCTCGGCTCTCTGATTTCCACAGTGTTGAAGGACATGTGAGAATGTACATGTTTCCACGATGGTCCTTCAAAGACGAATCTTCTGCATCAAACAAATCCAGCGACCTTTTGGAAAAGTGAAAAGGGTCTTGAGTCTCGGCAAAAGCCTGACCACGACGAATAATGTTGGTCTTTGTACTGATGACAGGGACCCTATGGGAAGTCACTTTAAAAGAACTTTGTCTTCCAATTGTAAACTGGCATAGCAAATCACTGTGGCAGATACCAGAAAGAATACGGTTATATTTAAAGTTTTGCTAAAGGTCAACAAAATAATGTTATACTACTAACCATTAATATTTTAAAGTGTCATTATTATGTTGCTATGCTACTGCATCATTACTTATACAATATGTCGGGAGTGAGTAGACGAGGTATCATGAAATCAATTCATAGTACATTTTAACTAACATAAATGAATGTTTTTGTTCTATAAAGTTTACTTTTCATGTGATATATTTAAAAAATATATTCTGCTAAAGATAAAGAATGCCATATTTATACAATTTAAGGTATGGCTACAAATTAGGTATATCATAGATATAAATGCCTGAATATGAGTTTCCTTTAATTCAAAGATAATTAAGTTTATATTTTATTTTTTTAATTTTTTATTTTAAAGAGGATAAAACAATAAAATCTATCCAAACGAACCAGTGTAAGTGATACTGGACTTCATGAAATCAACAATAGTTTATTGTTGATGAAATCAACAATAGTTACTGTAATGCCTTTTGATGTCTTCAAAATAGCTGTGGATACCTTCAGACATAGTAAAAATCAAACAGAACAAAATAGAATAGAAACAATAAAAACAAAACAATGAATGCAATAAAGGACTTCAAAACAAGAAGTTTTACTTCAAATGGTAAATCCAAAATTGCTACCGTAATGTATCTTGCTATCCTTGAAACTGCCATTGGATTTAACCCAATCAAACAAAACAAAGAAGAATGAAATCCAACCCAGCAAAAGAATGGAAATGACATAGGACTTCAAAACAAGACCATAGGGAATCAACAGTGACTGCAACCCTTAGAAGGAGACACCCTAGAAGTCACACTGCGTACCACTGTCCTCTGAACCCAGGGTCAGACCACGGCCCTAGGCCTGCAATGTTAGTGAAACACCAAAGCACCACAGGCATCCAATTCTTTTGACTTCAATAGCTATCATCACAGCTGTGTTTCTCCAGATAAACCAATTACTTACACGGAAGCGGGGTTGACCCTTGCCTGCCAGCCCATGCCTTGGAAGGGTGGGGTCTGGTCTGGTGGCTGCCGCATGCTGCCAGTTCCCAGACTTCTTTGCTGGTGTGGCTGTTCTCTCTCCCCTATATTTTAATTATCAAACATAAAAATCATCGAGAAACTGTCATTTGCTCTAAGGTCCTGTTTGTTAGACAGGCCACTTGAGTCTTGCTGAAGCAAGAGGATTAAAAACTTAAGCCCAGTCTGGGCAAGTCAGTGATTCATGAGAAAAAAATTTTAAAAGGCTGGATACGTTACTCAGTGCAAAGGTCCTGGGTTCAATTCCCAGTGCCAGAAAATAAAAAAAAATAAAATAAAATAAAATAAAAGCTAGGTTAGTTATTATTAAGTAGGTATGGGAGAAAACACAGGAATTAAAAAATAATTTAAAAAAGAGCCGAGTGGAGGCGACTCTGGTCCGGCCCTGCCTGCAGCCTCTCCCGCCCAGGGCCCACGCTACCACCACTGCAGACCGGAAGGTGAGGGCCCAGCCAAGCAGAGGCAACTCCAGTCCGACCCTGCCTGTGGCCTCTCCCACCCGGGGACCACGCTACGACCGCTGCCGGCCGGAAGGAGGGGGCCCAGCCCAGCAGAGGGGACTCAGATCTGTCCACTGCCTCCTCTGGGCAAGGAGCACACCACAGCTGCTGGCCAGAAGAAGGGAGCTGGGCCGAGCTGCTGAAACCTGCTCTGACCTGGCCTGTGACCTTATGATCTGGAGAGCACCAGCACTACTGCCACTGCCTGGAGGAAGGAACAGTCCTGCTGAGGAGGTTTGAGGCCTACTTAGGCCACAAAGGAACCTTCTATAAGCATGGGGAGTTTTGCCATCCAAGGAGCTGGATTATTACAAAACATCCAATCCCTGGGAGATTATGAGATCCTTGCTCTAGGGGGCTGGGGGCCCATTGGGCTTGCAGCCACACTATACTGGGTTTAACAGGATTTGGGATTGCCTGGACCACACCAGGTGGCCTTCTATCCCTCAGGGGAGCTTTGCTACCAGAAGGGGAAACTGTGCAAATTGAGGAGGCTTTAGGTCTACCTGACAGGAGCCTGGCAAGCCTCTTTTAATCCAGGGGCTCCGCTGCCCAAGGAGGGAGCTACTACCAGAAGAGTCCCAAGAGCCCAGGACGTGAGAGTCAATTTACAACACGACCAGGGAAAACTCTGGAACAACACTTGAAACACAGTAATATGGGAAAATGACAAAACAAAAGACCAAAATGCAATCTCAAACATCCAAGCCATCCCAAGAAAGCCTAGGAGCCATGTACATAGAAGAAAATACATGGCATATACCTGAAATACCTGAAACAATAGTAACCGAAATAAAGAAGCAGCTCTGGGAAGCTTTACAGGAATTCAAACTAGAAATAATCTATCAGATTATTTCTGAAGAAATAATAAAAGAAGAAAATAAAAGAAATGAAGGAGATGCTGAACAAATCTAAAGAAGACACAGTTAAAAAATTGGAGGAACTAAACAAAAAGATAGAATCTCTGGATGAACAATATAAGAAACAAACAGAATATATAAATCAGATGCAAAGAGATATACAGGAAATCAAAAACTCCATTGAAAGTTGTAAAAACCACCTGAATGAATGTGAAGAT
This sequence comes from Cavia porcellus, assembly GCF_034190915.1. NCBI lineage: Eukaryota > Metazoa > Chordata > Mammalia > Rodentia > Caviidae > Cavia > Cavia porcellus. Next base: position 6,144,379 of record NW_026947493.1, read on the forward strand.
AGAATTTCGGACCTCAGGGGGCTGGGGATTTAGCTCAGCGGCATAAGCGCCTGCCTTGCAAGCAGGCCGTCGTGAGTTCGATCCCTGGTACCGATAAAAACGAAAAAGACCAAAAAAAAAAAAAAAAAATTTAAAAAAAGAATTTCGGACCTCGAAGACAAGATTGTAGCAAGTGAACAGGAAAGGAAAGATCTTTTAAAAATAACAAGAAATAACAATTCAACACCTGCAAGATGATGCAAAGAAAAACAACATAAGGTTGATAGGGATAAATGAAAAAGAAGGAGACAATACAAAGGATATCAAGAGGATATTTAGAGAAGTAATTGCTGAAAACTTTCCAAACATGAAATTGGAAACTGATATCAGGATCAATGAGGCATATAGAACTCCAAATAGCCATAACCAAAATAAAACTACACCCTCACATATAATAATCACCATTCCAGAAATCGAACAAAAGAATAGAATATTAAAAGCTGTCAGAGAGAAAAGACAGATCACCTATAAAGGAAAGCCTATCAGAATCACAGCAGACTTCTCAGCACAAACAATAACGTCAAGAAGAGCATGGAGCAAAATATTTCAGACCCTAAAGGAAAATGATTTCCAACCTACACTGATGTACTCTGCAAAACTGTCCTTCAAAATCGATGGAGAAATAAGATACTTCCACGACAAAGAACAGCTGAAGAAATTCATGATCACCAAGCCAATCCTGCAAAGAATACTGAAAGACAGTCTAGATACACTTAAGAAAAAACCTCCTAACAAAGCAGACAATTAAATAGAACAGAAAGATAAAGATGCAACAGCAGAAATATAACATGTCACCAATAAACCAGTATATAACAGTTATAACCATTAACATAAGTGGTCCCAATGCACTAATTAAAAGAAATAGACTGGCAGAATGGATCAAGAAACAAAATCCAACCATAAGCTGTCTACAAGAAACCCATCTAACCCAAAAGGATACTCACAGATTGAAAGTCAAAGGATGGAAAACAATACTTTGTGCAACAGGAACCCAAAAAAAAGCAGGGGTAGCTATTCTGTTTGCAGACAATGTGACCTTCAAACCAATAATGATCAGAAGAGATAAAGCAGGTCACTACATACTGGTTACGGGAAAACTTCATGAGGAAGAGATAACTATCTTAAATATATATGCACCAAATTCCAAAGCACCCAGTTATATAAAATAAGTAATATCAGAAATGAAAAACCAAATTAGCAGTAATAAAATTGTAACAGGAGATTTTAACACACCATTGACACCAATGGACAGATCAACAAGACAGAAAATCAGCAAAGAGATAAAAGAACTGAATCACACCTGTTAACAAATGGAATTGATAGACATATACAGAGTATTCCACCCAACAACAACATAATACACATTTTTCTCAGCAGTACATGGGTCATTCTCTAAAATAGACCATATATTAACTCACAGAACATATTTAAAGAAATGCAAAAGAGTTGAAATCATCCCCTGCATGTTATCAGATCATAGCGCTATGAAATTAGAAATTAATAATAAAAGATACCGCAAAAATCCCGTAAACACATGGAAACTGAATAACACACTCTTGAGTAATCAGTGGGTCACAGAGGAAATTAAAGAAGAAATTAAACAATATCTACAAACAAATGAAAACACAAATACAACTTACCGGAATCTGTGGGATACAATGAAAGCTGTCCTCAGAGGGAAATTTATTGCACTGAGTTCCCACATCAGGAAAACAGAACAAATACAAATAAATAACTTCATGCTACACCTCAAACATCTAGAAAAAGAATAGCAAGTCAAGCACAAAGCCAAAAGAATAGAGGAAATAATAAAAATCAGAGCAGAAATCAATGCAATAGAGACTAAGAAAACAATACAAAGAATCAATGAATCAAAGAGTTGGTTCTTTGAAAGAATAAATAAAATTGATAAGCCCCTAGCCAACCTTATTTTAAAAAGGGAAGAAAAAGCTCAAATTCATGCAATAAGGAATGAAAAAGGTGAAATCACTACAGACCCAATAGAAATACAGAAGATCATCAACACCTATTTCAAAAACCTCTACTCTCAAAGGTTTGATAACACAGAAGAAATAGACAGATTTCTAGAAGCATATGAAGTACCAAAGCTAGGTCAAAAAGAAGTAAAACTGCTGAATACCCCAATTTCTATTAATGAAATTGAAATGTAATTGTCATTACTACAAAGAAGAGCCCAGGCCCAGATGGATTCACTGCAGAATTCTACAAGAAATACAAAGAATTTGCTGACCATGTAAGCAAAAAATAAAAAATAATAAAATAAAAAGAAATACAAAGAGGTCCTAATGCCGATACTCCTCAAATTCTTCAATGAAATTGAAAGGGAAGCAATCCTTCCCAAGTCACTCCTGGAAGCAAATATTACTCTAGTACCAAAACCTGAGAAAGGCCCAACTGAAAAAAGAGAACTACAGACCAATCTCCCTAATGAACACAGATGCAAAGATCCTCAATAAAATATTGGCAAATAGGATGCAGCAAGTCATCAAGAAGATTATACACCATGACCAAGTGGGATTCATCCCAGGTATGCAGGGATAGTTCAATATACATAAATCAATAAATGTAATCCACCATATCAATAGAGTCAAAAGTAAGAATCACATGATCATTTCTATAGATGCAGAAAAAGCTTTTGATAAGGTATAACATTCACTTATGATAAGAACCTTGCAGAAAATTGGAATAGATGGTCCTTACCTCAACATAATAAAGGCCATCTATGACAAACCAACAGCCAGTATCATGCTAAATGCCCAAAAATTGAAGGCCTTTACTTTAAAATCAGGCACAAGACAAGGATGTCCCCTGTCACCGCTTCTATTTAATATAGTACTGGAAATACTAGCCAGAGCAATTAGACATGAAAGAAAAATAAAAGGTGTAAAGATAGGAAAAGAAGAAGTTAAATTATCACTATTTGCAGATGACATGATACTCTACATAGAAGACCCCCAAAACTCCACTGAAAGACTCCTAGATATAATAAATAAATTCAGCAATGTGGCTGGATACAAAATCAATACTCAAAAATTAATAGCATTCTTATACACTAACAACAAAATCACAGAGAGAGAAATAAGAGAAGCCACACCCTTCACACTAGCAACCAAGAAAACGAAATATTTAGGAATTCCTCTCACAAAAGAAGTGAAAGACCTATACAGGGAAAATTATAATACACTGAAAAATGAAATTGAAGATGATCTCAGAAAATGGAAAGACATCCCTTGCTCATGGATAGGAAGAATAAATATTGTGAAAATGGCCATTCTCCCTAAACTGTTATACAGATTCAATGCAATCCCAATAAAAATACCATCAATATACCTCATAGATCTCGAGAAATCAATCCTAAAATTCATCTAGAGTGAGAAGAGACCTAGAATAGCAAGGACAGTTCTAAGCAGCAAAGGCAAGGCAGGAGGCATCACAATCCCTGACTTGAAGTTATACTACAAAGCAACTGTAGTAAAATCAACATGGTACTGGAATCAAAACAGAGCCGAAGACCAATGGAATAGATTAGAAGATACAAGCACAACTACAAACACACTCAACCACCTTATCTTTGATAAAGGGGCTAAACAGGTTCACTGGAAGAATGACAGTCTCTTTAATAAATGATGTTGGAAAACTGGCTCTCCATTTGCCGAAAACTAAAACTAGACCCATGCCTGTCACCATATACTAAAATAACATCTAAATGGATCAAAGATCTAAATATTAAAACAGAAACACTAAATCTATTGGAAGACAAAGTGGGTAAAAACCTTGAAGACATAGGGGTAAGTAGAGAATTCATGAACAGGACTCAAACCGCACGGGAAATACCTCCCAGAGTCAATAACTGGGATCACATCTTATTAAAAAGTTTCTGCACATCGAAAGAAATCTCTAACATAGTGAAAAGAAAACCCACAAATTGGGAAAAAATCCTAGTGAACTGCCCCTCAGACAAAGGACTTCTGTCTAAAACATACAAAGAATTAAAAAAAATCAGACCCCCAAAATTCAAAGACTCCATCCAAAAATGGGCATCAGAGATGAATAAACAATTTTCAGATGAAGAAATACAAATGGCAAATAAATATATGAAAAATGTTCAGCATCACTAGTCATTAGAGAAATGCAAATTAAAACCACACTGAGATTTCATCTCACTCCTGAAAGAATGGCCAAGATCAAGAAAACCACCAACAACAAATGCTGGAGAGGCTGTGGGGAAAAAGGAACTCTCCTGCACTGTTGGTGGGACTGTAGACTGGTGCAACCATTGTGGAGGTCAGTCTGGAGATTTCTCAGAAAGCTGGGACTGGAAGCACCATTTGACCCAGCTATTTCACTTCTAGGCATATTCCCAGAAGAACTGAAAGCATCATACCACAGTGATATATGTGCACCCATGTTTATAGCAGCACAATTTGCAATAGCCAGATCTTGGAAACAACCTAAGTGTCCATGAACTGAGGAATGGATAAAAAAGTTGTGGTATTTTTATACAATGGAGTACTACTCAGCTATAAAGAATGATCACATTGAGACATCTATAAATAAATGGACGCAGCTCGAGACCATACTAGTAAGTGAAATAAATCAAACTCGCATGTATAAATACCAAATAGTTTCACTAGTGTAAGAAACGATAAGAATACATGAAAGTACGTGGTAATCATGATTCCCAGCCACACTGGTTTGAAGCCATATAATGTTTTCACTCATTAATTGGAATGGTTTTAATTTGGGTTGTTTTATTTTATTGTCTGTGATACTACAAATAACTATTTTGAAGAAAATAAGAGTGTAATAGCTAGTGCTGATTTAATATCATCTTGTTTTGAATCCCCATCAAGTTGTTGTTCATTTGTTTCCATTGGTTCTAACATGTTGTATCTTATTATATCTTAATGTATGCGATAGTATAAGCAAATTTTTTATAGACAAAGAGATAATATAGAAATTGATTGGTTTCTGCTAGCTGGTTCTAAATACCCTGCAATAATTTCATTCTCTTGAACGGTTTCACACTGTCTTGATAAGTTTGATGCTATAGTATACGAAGTTAGACTCAAATATTTCAAGGAAAGAGTCACTATGGTAACTACTATTAATGTCAAGCTATCTGCGGGTGAAACATAATGATGCTTAAATTTTTCGGTTCTGACCAGTGTTGTTCTATTGATATGTTCTTTTTTTATCTCAATCTCCCCCCCCCCTTTTTTTCTTTCCTTTTTTTAAAAATTAATTTATTTCTCAGTATCTTTTAACTAAGGGAGAACTAAATTAAAAATAGTGTGATAGATTATAGTAATGATTTTGTTTCCTATTAACCTGATGTGAACCCCTGTAGTGTTCGCCACATCTTGTTCTGACTGATTTTATTATATTCTGTTTTGCTTAATAGTATCAAGTTTGAGGGTATAAGCAACCATTTGGAAGGCAACCAAATATTCTATGATGCCCATTATTGTTTGACTATTATCTTCTTTGGAATCCTGTAAGCTCTCCAATGTGGTTTTATTGGTCTTATGTACAGTTTTGTTCAATTCTTTTATACCAGCTGATATAGGCTACTCTTTTTACAATAACAAGAGGCATAATGTTAACCATTGTTGATCACCTAGTAATCCTTTTTTTTTTTTTCATTATATATTATGTCCATCCTCCTGATCTAACTGACTCTGTTTTGCTTTGTCACATTGGGTTTTTCTTTGGTCCGCCTTGTTTTGTTTTGTTTTGTTTTGTGTTTTTTGGCTTTTTTAATCTTTTTTCTTTTCCTCTTCAAAGAAAAAGTTATAAAAACTGTGGGAGTAATGGAAACTAAAATGTGTGATTGTTAGCGTAAAAAAGAGAGGAAGGAAAGTGATCTAAAGGATATAACTGCAAGTATATTTAAATGTGTAGGATAGAGAACCATATTGCTGAGTTTTTCTTGGATCATTGAACAGAACTGACTGCAACCTCACTGTATTTATCTCCACTTTGTATGCTTTAATTTTGTAATCTGGACAGCTGTTTGTAAGATGACAGTGTGTGATTTATTAACTGGTGAACTCTTACTGTATATTTTTTCTCTTGAAATTCTGTATTACTTTTAGCCTTTTACTATTTTGCTTTGTTTAGTTTTGTTTTTCTCTTTAAATAAAAAAATAATAATAAAAAAATAAAATAAAAATAATAAAAAAATAAAATAAATAATCGAGAATCCTCTAAACTGGTATGAGGATACTCCTAATTGCAGTAGATGTTTCCTGATAAAGTGCTTGAAAACTGAATTTCCACCAATGCTAGTGAGGACTCACTGGGATTTGCAGGTCTGCCTTATCACCACTCTATTTCAACTCCACACGAGTGTGATGTGGCGTATTTGCAGTGCATCTTCCTTCTTGTATGTCCCATCTCTCCTTTTGTCCCTTTACCAAGTATTCCCTCACTTCCTAAAGTACCCATTTCATAAATGTGGGCATGCACACAACTTCACGTTGAGCATAAATGTGCATAAATTCAAAGAGATCTCCATCATAGATGTGCTCCCAGCCAGCCCCTCCTGCGAGCAGCTCTTATACAAGCGTATGCTACCTTTAATTTATTATCCCGGGACAATTTAATTGCATTGTTTCCACAAACTAGAACATGTTGCTCAGGGTAACTACATGCTAATTCCTTTGAAAATGGCCATAATTATGCAGTGACCTCGCATCTCCAACCACTGTGAGATGAACTGTTGCTACATGTTTAAAGCTACCAGTGATCTAAGCAAGGAGACAGACAGCTCTGACAGGGCTCCTGGGTGAAGAAACACTCTTCAGTCCCAGCTCCTGTAGAAGACTTTGTTTGTGAGACTGGTGATTTAGCAACCCTCCTGGGATAGAAGGGATGACAGGCCCAGCCTTGACATTTAAGGCAGAAAACCTTTTCCAGGCGGAACTGTGTGTCCCCGTGGGACCTGGTGTCAGTGGTTGCCAAGTAAATAGGTGTCTATATAAAGCTCAGTAAACACACAGGTGTCCTGGCTTGAGCTTTATGTCTAAATACAACTTGAAAGTTCCACTTCAGGCTGAGCACTTCTGGGAAATGACTGTACTTTTTAAAACTGTTTGAGGTTATATACTCTTCAAAATTCTCTCTCATAAAGTCAGAAAAGAAGTGCCATTTTTGTGTCTGAAAGCTGACTTGGCTTTGAATTTCAGAGTCAGCTGAATTTTCTGCTTCGGGTTATACTTACAGGAGTGAGTGCTGTGGGCGATTTTGAACATTTCTTCAGGTCTCATGGTCCCTCTTTCCTCTCTTCAGAACTGGTCCTCAATCCAGCTAGCACAGATGAGAAAATTGAAGTGGTTTGTCATCTTATTACTTTACCCTAAATGTCTGCATGCTGTTAGGAAAGCGAGGTCCCAAATCCCTCTGTGAGTTTACAATAAAGTGAAAAGAAGTTTCATTACAAAACTACTGGGAAGTCGAGGAAATGTAAAAGTATAAGAAGCAGTTATCACAAATTGCTAGCTCTAATTTAATAAGATGCAACAGAAGTCTGACTTGGTTTCTAAGCTGCAAAGCCCACCTTCTCTCCCTTTTCCCCAGCTCTTCACTTCGGTGTAGGAGAAATATTCCTGACACTTCAACCCTGGTAGTATGAGGTTGACCTTTCTGTAGGGGGCTCCAGGTTTTCAGTCTAATAATCTAATTTGTGATATTTAATCTAGGTGTTGAGATGTTTAGGATATCTCCTGCAGCACTGAGCTATTGTATACATTTGATCTTACTAAGGGAAGCTATGCCTGCTTCCAAAGGAAAGATTTTTTTTCTCTCACCCCAATCAATCCCAGTACTGGGGATCAAACTCAGTGTTATTTTAAGGAAGGGCCTTACTACATTGCCAACCTAGTTTTACCCTTGAGATTCTCCTGCCTCAACCTCCCAGGTAACTAGGATTATAAGCCTATACCACCCATGATTCCGCTCTTGACCTGGCTATGGGTGTCTCAGCCATTTGTCATTGCCCTGTTTTTACAAAACAAACTCCTGAGTCTGTTTGGGAAACACACCCAAGCTCCTTGAGTAACCACTCTGATTCAGGTGGCAGTTCTTTGGTGATGCATCTTCAAGGAGCCCCTGCAGATGATTTCTGAAGTTTTACAAGCTACAGCTTTATAAAACAAAAATTGATTTTCAGAGATAGATTTCATTTCTAACAGTGGAAGTGAGTCATTACACCTTAGGAGTCTTTGCACAGGGACAGCAAAGGAATGCTCGATGGTTCCTTGGATCTCTGTACTTGCCACAGCCTATAGCAATTTGTCTTTCCTACATCATCAGCAACTCCATGTAAAGTGAGCAGAGGGTTGGCAGAATCTATATGGGTATTGCATGTCTGCATGCCATGGGGAGGAGCAGTGTAAAAAGAGATCAAGAGAAAGAGAAGACACGTCAAGAAAGTGTCTCTCTGACTCTGTGATTCTGATTTCTGACTTTAATTATAGATCCACATTTGAAAATCTTCAGGAACTGGCCTCCCACCACCTACTGAAAGGCTTGTGCTCCCGTTTCTAAAGAGAAATATCATTTGAAAATTTTTAAATCACTCTGTTCTATTTCTAGAGAAAAAATGTCATCAGCAAAAACTTTTACTTCCCTTTGACTCTGCTAGCTTTTTTATTCCATAGACTCTAAAGGTTTTGCTTTTAATTTCATTTTGAGTCTGGTAGCAAGCATTTGATATTTCACTGAATGAAGCATTATTGGAAGAACAGTGTTCTGAAACAAGATACTAAGAGGCCACTTTGTATCAATATCTCCTATATTTATAAACATTAATGTCTCATTTTAGGAAATATTTAAGTGTCATGCATTGCGTGCCTTCAGATATACTATAAACGGTACACTTTTCACAAACTATGAGTTCTGTAAAACATAGTTGTGATTATGGCTTTGTTGGTTGATCACTTCTAAGCACCAGGTTTTATCTGGCTTATATCATTAAATCTCACATTAATGCCACACACAATATGATTTTATCCCATTATAAATGGGGAAATGAGGCTTAGAGAAGCTGAGCAACTTCCCCAATGTCTCATAGTTGCACAGCAGAGAATCTTCTAACTCCATGGCCTGTACATGAACATTCTGCTGTGAATACACCCCTCTTCTCAGAAGACTCAACAAGGAGGTTAGTACAAAATCAAAGGGTAGGCCAGGGATGTTGGTGCAGGCCTGTAATCCCAGCATTTGTGAGGCTGAGTGAGGCAGGAGGATCGCTGTGAGTTTGAGGCCAGCCTTGTCTACAAAGTGAGTTCAAGGCCAGCCTGAATTGCATAGTGAGACCCTGCTCAAAAAGACAAAAATCATGATCATCATCGTCATCAGCAGCAGCCTCATCAAGTGAAAACTGAGTTACTACATGTACACCTGAAAACTTACCTGTGTAAACAGGTGCTCACAGGCAAGTCTCACAGCCCATGGTTTGTCTTATGTATCAAACCCAAAGGATAAATAATTTAAGCAGAAAAATAAAAGATGGATAATAGGAAACAGGGAGGTAGATCTTTTGTGAATAGGAAGGGGAACAAGAAAAGGCAGGGGGTGGCACTGAGGGAAGGAGGGAGAGAAGAAAGAATCAAGAGAGTTAACCTGTTATATGCATGTTCCAACCCTCATGGTGAATGCAGTCACTGTGTACTACAAACATACGCTGATAAAAATGTTCAAAACGTAGAAAAAATTATTAATTCCTATGGCCAAGTAATATGTATTGTTATTTAGCAGTTTGCATGTAGATAAATCCTGGCCTCAGCCACTGCCTTTAGCCAGTCTTGCTAAAGGCAAACCATGTCTTTCATTTGCCATTCGGCCATAGCAGCTAGCACAATGGCACCCGCAGAGAAAGGGCCTCACGATAAGTACTGTGGAGTGGATAAAGGAAGGAGTTATTAAGTCAAGGTGGTGTACAACTGCGTAGCAGGGTTCTGTGTGTGGGAGCATCTACAGCTAGAGAAAGGTCATAAAGACCTAGGAAAGGTAGATGAGGAGGAAGAAATAGATCCAGGAAGTGTGCTATAAAATGAGCAACATCTATAGAGTATGTCCATGCAGTGCTTTGGAAGAATGCTGTTTACTCTTCACGACAGCCATCTCTGAGGTAGTACTGTTGTCATCCCCATCTCACAGATGGAAGTCATACCTTAGCATTACTCAGCTCGCTGTGTAGCTGTGCACACACTCAGGCAGCTTTCGTCCTACTTTGCCTGGATACAGCATCCAAGTCTAGTATGAGCAGCTGCCCAGGCATTCATTTTTCTAAGTGAAAACAGTGATCAAAAGGGCACAACAAAAATGCTTCACTTGAACATTAGGAAGTAACAGCATTGCCCAGCACTGGGAGAAAACTGGAACAGGAAAAGGAGCAAGAAAACTGAGCTGTGTTGGCAACAGCCAAAACTTGGAAGCAGCTCAAATGACCATCGTTGGTGAATGGATAAAGCTGTGTTTGTTTGTTTTGTTTGTTTGTTTTTGTCTTTTTCATTTTTATCAGTACCAGGGATCGAACTCACGACTGCCTGCTTGCAAGGCAGGTGCTTATGCCGCTGAGCTAAATCTCCAGCCCCAAAGCTGTGTTTTTTTAATACAATACAATACTACTCCACCATAGGATAAGCTCGAGGCATTCCTAGGTAAATTGGATACACCTTAAGACCATATTTTTAAGTGAAATAAATCAGACATGCATGTGCAAATACTACATTATTTCTCGGGTGTGAGAAACTGAAAGTGTAAATAAGGACCAAAGTGTGTAATTGGTACTGTGAAATAGGAAGAAAATGTTCAAGTGGGAAAGAGAACAAGGGAGGGGGGCATGGAAGGGAAAGAAGGGAAAAGTGAAAATTTCTTTTGCCTAATGAGATGTTCAAAGGTCCAGGTAGCATCTTTTGGCTCCTTCTTATTGAGTAGACTGCAGTTTAGGAGAAATTCAGTCATGTACCTTGAGACCCTAATGTTAAGAGAAGTAAATCAAACACATAAGCTTGAACATTGCATGGTTTCCTTCACATGAAAAAGTTAAAACTCTATAAAGATATGATGTAGAAAGCAGATAATAGGAAAAAAGTTGTTGTACTCCACATATGTTTTTGCTGTTTCCAGTTGCATTATAATATGATGTGAGAGCTCACTTTAGGGTTTTTATTTCTTCAGATATGTTAGAGGTCTTTATTGTTGCCGTGAGCATGGTCTATTTTAATAAAAAAAAATTCCAGAATAGAAAAATCTATGAAAATAAAATAGTAGCTCAGTGTTTGCCTAGAGTTAGGGGAAAGGGATGGGAGAGAACAGCTAAAGGGCAGGGTTTTTGTTTCAGGATAAGAAAAATGATCTAAATTTGATTGTGGTCATGGTTGTATAACTCTTGTCAATATGCTGAATTCTATACTTTAAGTCTGTAAATTAAGAGCAAATTAAGTTCAACCCTTGGTACCAAATAAATAAATAAAACAAATAATAATAAAAGAAACTCAATCAGAAGAGCCTTCCTTCTCTGGAAACACTAACTGAAGTCACTCTACCCACTTTTAACTCCACTACCAACAACAACAAGGCTGTCTGAGATCAGCCCTGCTCTCTGATCTTTCCCTGTCTCTGGCAAGCAGTAGAAACTCAATCAAACCTTGATGCAGAAATTAACAAAACCCATGAAGCCCCAGAATTTCATCAGGTATAGGTAGGAAAGCAGAGAGTGATGAAGTGTCCATGTGGCTTCTTCCTGAGAAACCCAAGGTAACCACTAACTTATGAAAGCTGGCGTGGGCAAGGACCATTATTGGAAGATCTTCCCAACAGTGGAACATGATTTTGAAATGAGTGGTATTGGTAAGACAATAGGACAACTAAAGAAACAGAGCAAACAGGATACCAGCTGTGTACCAAAAGATCATTTGATACCTGAGTATGTACTCTTTTTTTTTAGCCCCTATCTAAAATATATGCTTTAAAAATTCATATTAAGACCCATCAGCTTCCTGATACAGACTTGCATGGGTCACTGAAGTGAGCTCCAGACCTTCAACAGGATCCTTCAGATCCCAGGTGTGCAGACAGGCCCTCTGCACTCTTCCACATCCGATTCCATGGGTGGCCATAGCTTCCGGAAAGATGGCAGAGTGGTGAACAGCAGAGAAATGCCTCTCAGGATTTGTTGTCCAGACGCCAGAATATAGCAACACAAGGAAGAGAAGATGGAGGGAAATGGGTCCCTGGGACCTAGGAAGAATCTGAAACAAGAATTGGGAGAATGAAGAGAGAGACCTCAATGCAGAAGAAGGAGGAGGCGAGTGGTGCTTTCTCCCTGAACCCTGACTCACTTCGTGGGAGGGGCTGCTCAGACTCACAGTGGCTCCTGATGACCCCAGAGACTTCCACAGAGAAAGGCACCAATAGAACAGAGCAGCAGACCCAGCAGACTGCAGTGGCTGGTGAGTTGGTCAGGTTCAGATGTCCCCCAGGAGAGGGCAATTGGCTGGGAGCCACCTTGGAAGCAGCCAACTGAGCTTCGAACTCAGAGCAGCTGCTGATGGGCTCCATCTAACAGCTTCCAGTATCAGGATGAGGTGGAATGGGGTTCACATCATCAAGGGTCAAGAACACAAGCTCAAGCTGGCAGGCAGACAAATTTAAACCAAAAAGAGGCACATAGAGTATTGCAGGCTGAGCAAATTGGGTTCTACCCTCACAGTCAGGAATCAGCCTATACTCAAATGGAACTAAAGATGCAGGCTTGCTGGGATTATCCATTACCCTGCCATAAATCTACTTCTGGCTTGCTGGGATTAACCAACATGGATCTGGGCTCTATTTGACCACTCTATCTACCAGTGACAGCTGAGACATGACATACCCTGAAGAGAACTGTTACAATTTGTGTCTAGATGGCCCCCTAAAGCCTCATACAGTCATTAGGGTTTTATTGGAGGTGATTAGAGTGTGTGATTGATTCATGGTTAAGTGCTGGAATTAAGAGTACTGGGATACAGGGCATACAATTGCCTGATTAATCCACTGCCTTGATCTCAGTAGACTAGATACATACAATATAAAGGGCAGAAAGGGCGCTCTCTCTCTCTCTCTCTCTCTCTCTCTCTCTCTCTCTCTCTCTCTCCCTCCTTCCCTCTATCCTTCCTCCTCCCTCCCTCTCTCCCTCTCTTGCTGTTGCTGTTGTTGCCCCTCTTCCTGGCTACCCTGGAACCAGCCAATTATGGACTGAAACCTCTACAAACTGTGAGCCAAATGAATCTTTCCTCCCTTAATTTTGGATGTAAGGTATTTCGTCTCAGCAACAAAAAAAGTAAGTGAGACAGAAACATTTTTTTCTTCTTTTATTCTTTTCTTCATCTTTTGGTTTTGGTTTTGATTTTCTTTCTTTCTTTTTTTTTTTTTCTTGTCTCATTGTTCCTGTTTCTGTGCAAGTGTAAATACTGTTTCCAGTTTTCTTCTTGTTGCACTGTTCTATTCTTGTTTTATTTCTTCCATCTCTCTTTCTCTCCTGTCTTCTTCACCAGTTCCTCAAATTCATATAATCTTGCTTTGTCCTCTGGTGTTGCTTCTAATCTTTTCCTCTTCTTCTGTTTCTCTATTATTCCCCATAAGCCTTTTAAGTTTTTCTCCTGAAAGTAAAATTGCCATAATGAGATTATATTTACTGTGTACAATTTTGGGAGATATTTTTTAGATTTTTGTTATATAACCAAAAATAAAGTTCATATAGTTAAATGTTCCAAATTAATAGTTGGCACAGTTTCTCACTTTCTAGGCTGTTTGATGCTTTTTATTGTTGATTGTACTACTTTACTCAAGGTGATAAAATTATTCTTATTAGTTGTTCTTCCTAGTATGCCAAAACTGAGATTGCCTAAGGGTCATAAACAATGCTATAGGACAATGCCAAAGGACCGAGGGCTGTGCCAAATGGGCAGCAACTTCTCATTCCCCAATAAATTGAAGAAGTAGGCTCTTGCAACAGACTCAAAACTCCAAATCCCGCTCCACCTAGACGATGTTTCTGAGTAGTCATTACCTAAGTATGCTCAGTACTAGTAAAAAATCTACCTGCCATAAGTGATTTACAAGCACCAACCTAGGAATAAAATAAAGTAAAAATAAAAAATGAGAAGACATTTATGCAAGATGCAAACCCAGACTTCTAGCTCACCAGTGGCAAGCCCAGAAGGCAACGAGGTAGATGAGTTTGAAAGACTCCCACCTGGACTCTGAGGTGTAAACAGCAGAGGTAACAAAGCAGATGAGTGAGACTTTTTTAAAAGTGAAATCAGAAATGATTTCTCAGATAACTACAGAGATGGTGACCACAATGAAGGACATGTTTAGTGACTCTAGAAAAGATTCCAATTTTAGAAATAGAGAGGTTTAGGAAATGATGGGCACCATGAACATCTGACATAGGAAGCAAATGAAATCTATGAAACAGATCAAACATATCCACCCAAAAATTTCATTGAAAATACATGCAGTGGAATGAGCCAATGTTAGGACAAAATATCAGATATAGAAGATAGTATTTCAATAGCCATCATAAAAAGATATATATCTCTTTAAAATAGCACCATGACAAAATGAATCTAACAGCTGCTAAATGATGCAAAGAAGAATAATATAAGATTGATTGAAGTCAATGAAAAAGCAGGACACAGCACAAATGATATAAAAAATGTTCACAGAAATGATGGTAGAAAACTTCTAAAGCATGAGGAAAGAATTTGACATACAAATAAATGAGTTATAGAGAATTCCAACTAGCCATGATGAAAAAATCTATAAGGCATATAATATTCAAGATTTTGGAAATTCAGCACAAGAACAGAATATTAAAAGTTGTTAGAAAAAAGAAACAAAGCCCCTACAATGAAAATTCCATCAAAATCACAGCAGACTTCTCAACATAAACCCTTAAATCAAGGAGAGCTTGGGTCAATCAAGTCCTAAAAGAAAACCATCTCCAGCCCAGGTTGATGTATATCATGAAGCTATCTTTTAAAATAGATGGAGAAATAAGATACTTCTATGACAAAGAACACCTGAAGAATTCATGTGCACCAAACCAGTACTCCAAATATTTTGAAAGATATTCTACAAAGAGATAATGAAGACACAACGCCATGTATCCCAAGAGAAAGAATCCACCAGGCAAGGCAAAAAAAAATTAAATACAGGAGGAGAAGAAGGGAGCCAACAACACAAAAATAGCATGACAAGGATAGATCAGTATATATCAGTTACAATCATAAATGCAAATGGTCTCAATTCACCAATCAAAATAAACAGACTGGCAGAATGTATCAAAAAACAACATCATAGGGCCGGGTGTGGTGGCTCACGCCTGTAATCCCAGCACTCAGGAGGCTAAGGCAAGAGGATCCTTGTGAGTTCGAGACCAGCCTGGGCTACAAAGTGAGCTCAAGGCAGCCTGAACTGTATAGAGAGATCCTGTCTCAAAAAGACACAAAGAAAAAACATCCAACAATAAATACCCTGCATGAAAGAATGACACTGAATTCCAAAAGATATTCACAAACTTGAAATCAAAAGATGGAAAACACTGTTCCTTGTGATGGGAACCTGGAAAAAAACAAGGATATCTGTTTTATTGCAAATAAAGTAGATTTCAAACTAAGACAGATTAGGAGGGACAAAAAAGGTCACCACATACTTATTAAAGGAACAACCCAAGAAGAAGAGATGATAATCATAAATATATATGCACAAATACTAGTGGACCCAACTATATAAAACAAATATTAATAGGCATGAAAAATCAAATAAGCATTAATACAACGTAATGGGACCTCAATATACCACACCGGCAATAGATCAACCACAGAAAAAGACCAACAAAGAAATACCCAAATTAAACCAAACTTTTGAACAAATGGTCTTAGTAGATGTCTACAGAGCCCACAACATCAGAATATACATTTTTCTTAGCTGCACATGGGACTTCGTCCAAAACAGACCACATAGTAGATCATAGAACATGCTTAAATACATGTAAAGAAATTATCCTATACATATCATCAGACCATACAGCAATTAAATTGGAACTTAATGGCAAAAGAAATCAAAGAACTTCATAAACACGTGGAAATTAAATAATACCATCCATGGCTGGGTATAATGCCTCGTGTCTGTAATTGCAACACTCGGGAGGCTGAGGCAGGAGGATGGCTATGAGTTTGAGGGCAGCTTGGGCTACATAATGATTTCAAGGCCAGCCTGAACTACACAGTGAGATACTGTCTCAAAAAAAAAAAAATCACCATCCTGAGCAAGCAATGTGTCACAGATAAAATCAAAGAAGAAATTAAACAGTTTCTACAATTAAATGATAATGCCAATATAACATACTAGAACTTACGCAACACAATGAAAGCAGTCCTGTGAGAGAAATTTATAACAGCGAATTCCCATATCAGATCAGAACTAAGGTGAGCTCAAATGAACCACTTAACGCTGAACCTCAAGCATTTAGAAAAATAAGAGCAACTCAAGTCCAAACCTTATACAGGGGAGGAAATTCTACAAATCAGAGCAGAAATTAATGCAATAGAGACTAAGAAAATAATACAAAGAATCAATGAATCAAGGTGCTTCTTTGAAAGATTAAATGAAATTGAAAAGATTCAAATCCATGTGATTAGAAATGGAATGAGTGAAATAATAATGGAAAGCCACAAGATCATCAATACCTATTTCAAGAACTTGTATTCTAATGTGGTGAAAAACAGATGAAATGGACAGATTCCTAGATATATATGAATTACAAAAGCTGAATCGAGAAGATATAAAATTCTAAATAAACCAGTTGAAGCTGTAATTAAGGATTCATTGCTGAACTTTACAAGAAATTTAGAGAAGACTTAATGCTGCTACTTCTCAAACTCTTTAAGAAATTGAAAAGCAAGTGATAATTCCAAACTCATTCCTGGAACCAAGCATTACCCTCATACCAAAGCTAGAAAAGGATCCAAAAGAGAATATTACAGGTCTATCTCCCAAATGAACATAGATGTAAAAATACTCAGTAACATACTGGTGAACAGAATGCAGCTAATCATCAAGAAGATTATATGTCACAACCATGGAGGATTCACCCCAGGGATGCTTGGAAGGTTCAACATACACAAATCAATAAATGTAATACACTATATAAACAGAGCCAAGAACAGAAACTGTATGATCATCTCAGAAGATGCAGAAAAAGGGAACAGGGATATAAGTCAGTGGCACAAGCACCTGCCTGGCAAGCACAAGGTCCCAAGTTTGATTCTTGGTACAAAAGGAGGGAGGGAGAGACAGAGAGACAGAGAAGAGAAAGTGCAATACCCATTCATAATTTTTTAAAAGCCTGCAAAAAATTGGAATAGATGGTCTTTATCTCAATCTGATAAAAGTCATCTACAATAAGCCAAGAGCCAACACCATACTATATGGACAAAAACTGAACGTTTTCACTTTAAAATCAGGAACAAGACAATGATGTCACTATCACCATTCTTATTCACTATAGCTCTGGAAACTCTAGCCAGAACAATTAGATAAGAGAAAAAATAAATAGAGTAAGGATAGGAAAGGAAGAAATTAAATTGTCATTATTTGGAGATGACATGAAGACCCCAAAACTCCACCAAAAGACTTTTAGACGTAATAACTACATACAGCAGCAGAGCTCCATACAAAGCCAACACTCAAAGATTGATAACATTCCCGTACAAATAACAAATTCACTGAGAGAGAAAACAGGGATGCAATACATTTCACAATACCATCAAAAAAATGAAATACTTAGAAATCAATCTAACCAAGTCCATGAATGACCTATGATAAAGGGAATGAAAGAGAATGTCACAAAATGGAAAGATATCCCTTATTCTTATATAGAAAGAATTAATGTAGTGAAAATGGTCATGGTTCCCAAACTGTTATACAGATTTAATGCACTTCTGATCAAAATACCAATATCATGCTTCACAGCATTAGAGAAAATAATCCTAAAATTTATTTCAAATCAAAAGAGAACTAAAATAGCAAAAGCAGTTCTGGGCAACAAAGGCAAGGTAGGGGACATCACAATCTCTGACTTGAAATTACACTACAAAGCAACTGTTTTTTTTTTAATTGTAATATTGGCAAAAAAAAAAAAAAGACCCAAGGATCAAGGGGACAGATTAGAACAGTCAGAAACACTGCAAGCACACTCAGTCATCTTAGCTTTGACCACGGTGCCAAACACCTTCTCTGAAGAGAAACGGCCTCTTTAATAAAAGGTGGTGGGAAAACTGTCTTTCCACATGCCAGGACTAAAACTAGACCCATATCTTTCACCATGCACTAAGCTAAACTTGAAATGGATCAAAGAACTAAATATTAAAACACTTAATATGTTTACTTAATGTGCTGGAAGACACAATTGGTAGAACTCTTGAAGTCAGTGGTATAGGCAAAGACTTTATGAACACACAGGAAATATCTTGAAGAATCAATTACTGGGATCTCATTTATTAAAAAGTTTTTGCACAGCAAGAGAAAGCACCAACAGAGTGAAGAGACAAACCATGTGAGAAAATACTTTTCTTCACTGTCCCTCAGACAAAGGATTATTATCTAGAATATATGAAGAACTCAAAAACACTGATCATCTGAGAATGGATTTCTTTAATTCTGCTTAATATGTGTGCCTTCCACTGATACATCCTGAATTATTTTTCTGCAACAAGTCAAGAATCTGCACTGTGGGAGCCAGGCAAAGTGGTACACACCTGTAATCCCAGCAGCATTCAAGAAGCTGAAGCAGGAGGACCACCAGAAGTTCCAGGCCAGTTTAGGCCACATAGTGAGTTCAAGGCCAGCCTGAACTACATAATGAAACCTTGCCTCAAAAAAGACATAAACAAAAGAACCTATGACGCCTCAGACTCCATTCAGTGATGGTCATGACACCTGGTATTCTCTATAACTTTTACTGTGTTTTACATAATTCCTGTGAAAATGAACTTCAGAGGCAGACAAAAATAAGCCTCATTTCTTATTGCCAAAAATGCATATAAAAGAAAGGTAATGCAGTGTGCTAAGCGTGTTGATCAAAGAGGATTACACCTGATGATCCCTCAGGATACTGATATAAATAGGATGTTATAACGACTGATACTTTTTCCCCTAAACAATATACCAAGAATTAGTCGTCTCACACAAAAGTCATCAATGTTACCAGGCCTTCAAAAGGGGAAAAATTAATAAGCCCAAAGTCTGGATTCTATCAAATCTACCTAACTAAGCCCACTGTAATTCTCACTTTTGGGAGTATTTGAGTCAAACTGTTACAAGCAGCTGAGTTAGTTAGAAATATTATAGGCAGTCAGACAGGGGTAGACCCTCCAGGAAGCCGGCAGAGGACAGGATGTCTGATGACCTTGGAGAGGACACACACCTCTTGCTGTGGGCCAGAGCTCAGGACAGAAGGCAAAACAAATGCAAGCACACCCTAAGTATAATCCTTAGGGATTAAATCTGGATCACTTGAGAAGTCAGGAGTCACCATTCCAATCCCTAGGGAACAGTCACTGCACTCTAAGAATGCCCACCTTCTACATGACTTGCTTCTCCACTTGTTCCCAATTTAATCAATTTTACCTGAGCTATTTAATCTTATTGGTTAACCATAGCTCTGTCCCACCTCATGCCCATTTGCCTTGCGAGTTCCCAGTTTTCCCCAATTTTAGACCCACCTTACCTCATGGTTTTACTCTATAAAAATCCCAAGAAAATACAGAATCTTTGGCAACCCACTCGGGACCTCTTCTTTCTGTCTCTCAGACAGAAGCTTTCCTTCCCTCAATAAATATTTCTGCTCTTAATCTCCGTGGTTCCTAAAATTCATTCTTCGATTTTAAAGAACATGTACTCATTCTGGATATAGTAGGTTAGGAGTATCATTCCCCTATATCAAAATCAAGCTCAGTAGCCTTGAATTTTTTGTTCATTTAATTTTTGGTTTGCTTTGTGGTTTTAACACAAGGTCTCTCTGTGGTAGTTAAATAATGAGGAGCAAGTAAGTATGAAATAATCCCAGCTAGAATAATATCTATGCTCTAATATGCCAATGGCAAATAATAAATCAATTGATGTCAGATATTTTTAAAGCATCTATTATCTATTTCATGCATTTTCCATAAAATCATTATCCAAAATACATTTCCTGTTCATTTGCTCAATAACATCTTCTTGGTGGCTCACGCCTATAATCCCAGCACTCAGGAGGCTGAGGCAGGAGGATCTTTGTGAGTTCGAGACCAGCCTAGGCTACAAAGTGTGCTCAAGGCTAGCCTGAACTGCATAGAGAAACTCTGTCTCAAAAAGACAAAAAAAAAATAGATTTTAAAAAAACAGCGATAAAAAAATAAGTGTTGTTTAACTAATTAATGTATGACTTCTAACTATGGTCCCATATTGCTTATATCACAAGTATGCAGTCAGTTTTCTTTTAGCCTGCCTAGCTGGTGGGGTCAACTCACACCACAGGAACTCACGGAAAGACATCAGCCCTCAGAACTGGAAAGAAAGCTGAAGAACTGGATGTCAACTGTGCCAAGCCAAGCTGTCCCCAGCCAAACAGAACTTGGAGATGACCAGAATGGCTTCACGGTGGCCAAACTCCAGGATCCCACCCCTGGAACAAATGATTTCCTACCATTTTTTCTCCCCTTACACCTCTACCCAAGATTTAAATTCCAGGAATTGCTGAGCATGATGACACACAACTATAATCCCAGCATTTGGGAAGCTGAGGCAGGAGGATTATTGTGCAAATTCAAGGCCAGCCTGGGCTACAAAGTGAATTCAAGGCCAGCCTAAACTGCATAGTGAACCTTGTCTTAAAAAGACACACACACACAAAAAAAAAAAAAAAAAAAATCCCAGGGCCTGATATACTTAGTGTCAACCAAATACCCAACCTTAGTAAAAGAGGTGTAAGGCTTCTGAATACAAGTCTATCACAGTCCAAAATAATAACATAAATGCAGATACCAACATACCATCTCTCTCTCTCTCTCTCTCTCTCTCTCTCTCTCTCTCTCTCTCTCTGCCAATCTGACCTCAAACTCTCAGCAATCCTCCTGCTTCAGCCTCCTGGTGCTGGGATTAGAAGTGTGCACCACCACACCCATTGACCTTGATAACCATTTTTATAAATTTTTCTTAGCTCTTTTCAATTCACAAATAAATATAATAGTCTTCTAAGTCCAATCTGAAAACCCAGGAATCCTTTATTATTGGTGGATAACTTTGATTGCTGAAATAAGTAAAGACTAAATGAACCTCTCAGGGTGCGTCCACGAGGTATTCAATTTATGAATAGTTTTTTGCCTGTTGCCAAGGAGCAACACAATCAACCGAGTTGATGCCATGCATTGTCTGTGTCTCCATTGTTACACCAGAAACTGGGCCAGCAGCCACCACGGTCAAGGCCTCCATTCTCCTTTGTTCTCCTTTACTCTCCAGAATGCCCCCCTCAGCCTGTATTTTGTCCCTGCCCTTTCCAATAACTTCATTTTTCCACCTTACATACATAAACCCCACTCCACTATAAAATAAGAAGTGCACTGTCACTTTCTTTTATACCACTCTCTAGTAAAAATTCTTGTCATCTGTATCTGCTTTTCGTTTCATGGGGCTTCTTGAAAGTCCTTAAAAGGAGACAGAACATAAACAAAAGACCCTCACCAGCGGTGTCACTGCAGACTCATCAAGGAGATTCTGAAAGGTGCTTATATTTCCTGCTTAGATGTTTGCCATAGACAACAGCATGAGAAACAGTCAGATTCAACTTTGGGGGTCATTTTAAGAAAAAAGTAAAAAATTTTGATGATGTATTGATTTTTCTCAGGGCAAAAGGAATGAAGCATCTTCTTCTCGCTTTGTGGATGGGACAATTTTCATATCCAGTCTGCTCAGACAGGCGTCTGTGTCTGATCACCAGCCTGGTTATTTCGTAAATGATTAACTTGGTGAAAATTGAAAGGTTCTTGCCCTAGAATAAAGTACTGTACAGTTATGGCGGTGGTCTAACGAGGTGGAAGGCCAAAGCAGGACTGCCTACCATTTTCTGCTTATTCTTCAGACCTAACTGCAACTCCCATTCCTGTTTGCATGTATAGAGAATTCCAGTCGGTTCCTCAAATATCAGTCCACCATCTGTCATCAATATCTGCCCCTTCACATATGTGCCACTTCAATCAGAGGTCATATAACCCTCTGCCTCTCTGTATCTGGTCGAAGGAGACCACTCATCAGCCATGGGTCGTGTGCTTCTTTCCACATCCTCAATAAACCTGTTCATTCTGTACTTTTGCTTCTCTATTGTACCAGAATAAAGAAATATTTGCAAGCAATGGGGTATTTAAAAGTTATCACAAGTAATCTGGACCAGCTTCTTTTCATTTTCTTTCTCCCATCAGAGAATGAGTCAAAGGTCTATGGATGCTAACAACACAGACAGCTCTAGTCAATAACACACAGAAACAGCTTGAACCAGCCCCAGACCTGTATCACTGCTAGAGTACAGCATGCATACTCAGTCTGGGAGCCTCATTCATTTGCCCACCAATACTTCCTTAAGCTTTTCTTCCAGAGTGCTTGGTTCCCTGACAAAACAGAGCCTGAGGCGCACATTCCTGTGCACTATGTATGGAGGTCCCATCATCCTGGAAAAGCCCCAGTGGAGGAGCAGAACTGTGAGGAGAGGGCTAGAAAGCTGTCGAAGGGTGCCTTACCAGAACCACCTTCTGTCTCTGATGGGCCAGCCAAGCCATCCCTCCCTTCCCAGACCCCTTGAACATACAAGCCAAGGGACAGTCTCTCCCATGCTACGTAAACGGCCATCTCTACCACTCACATCATGGCATACAGGGGCGAATGCTTCCCAAGTCTGCCTCTCTGTCCTTGACAAGGGCTGTCATGCTGGGCCAGGCCACTCTCCACTAGCACTGATGGACAGTGAGAACTCATGTGAAACTGGGCCAAGCTGTCCATTCTTCTAATACTCGGTCATAGGAAATTATCTTTCCCAGTCCCCTGGGAAGCTCTAAGGCCTCAGTGAAGGACGGGCACGGGCACAATGAAGATGGTGACATGCAGGTTTGAGATATGCATGCATATTTCAAGGAAAAAGACAGACACTATGGTAACTACTATTAAGTCGGGTTATTTGGTGGTGAAGCACTAGGTTGCTGAAACAGTCATGCTTTGACCTCTATTGTTATATTGTTATGTCCTGCTTTATCTCAATCTCCCCCTTATTGTTTTAAAAAAATTATTTAGTTATTTCTTATGTTTGTTTTAATTAAGGGGAAAAATTTAAAAAACTAGGATATATAATAGTAACTCTTTTTGATTTCCTATTAACTTGTTTTGAAGTCCTGTAATACTCCCACGATCTTGTTTTGACTGATTAGACTCTGTTCCATTCTGTATGATAGTATCAAGTTTGAGGGTTTAGGCAACTACTTTGAAGGCAATAAGATTCACTAAGATGCCCATTCTGGTTTGACTATTGTCTCCTTTGGAAGTCCTGTAATGTTTACAATGCCTCAGTTTTATTGGTCTTGTTCTCTACTGTTTTGTCCAACTTTAGAATATCTAATGAGATAGACAATTCTTTTTAAGGAAACAAGAGACAACGTTGATAACCATTGTTGATAACCTTGTACTCTGTTTTACATCATGTGCTATGTCTATCCTTGGTTTTGACTGACAGCTTTGTTTTGCCATATTTGATTTTATTCTCTCCCCCCCAAAAAAGTAATAAGAACTAAGGAGTAATACAATCCAAAATGTGTAAATTTTGTTGTAAAAAAGAGAGGGGGAAAAAAAGAGCTCTAACGGATATAACAGCAAGTGTGTTTAGGGGTGTTAAATAGCTGACTATATTAATGTTTTTGGATCATTGAACACAGCTGTTTGCAGTCTCTCTGTTTGAATGTCCACTTTGTATTCTTTGATACTGTGATTTGAGCAACTATTTCTAAGATGATAATATGTAATCTATTAACAGGTGATTTCTTACTGGTTTTTTTTTTCTTTTTTTGTAGTTCTGTATTACGTGTACCCTTACACCGCTTTGTTTTGTTTTGTGTTTTTCTCTTTTTCCTCTTAAATAAAATTTTTAAAAAAAAAGAGATATGCATGCATGTGATTTATGCACACCTGCAGGCCTTGTTCAGTCTTCAGAGAAGTGTTTAACTTCTACTGTAATTCTGCTGGTACATCCATCCAAATGGACTCACTGTATCTGACACAATCATGACTGGTCACTCTAATCTCATAGTCTCCTGTTTCACATTCCAGAACGTAGAGTTTAGTAAAAATACCCAAAGTCATCTTTGACATGAGACCATTCTTGTCACCCTCAGTTCTCAGGCCTACTCGGGTGTGTTAGCTTAGAATCTGGGTCTCCAGCCCTTTCTACCAATGAGTATGGGAATTCTTCAGCAAAATTTTTTTATTTGTTATTGTCGTTTTATATTTTTTAAAGTAGGCAGAGTTTGGTTTTTGTTTCTTGCAAATAAACAATGTTGATTCATAAATATGATGCAGTGTTCAAGTAGATTAGAAAGTAGTTTCTCTAGTCATTCATACGTTACCATTATTAAATTAGTTATGGATCTGCTGGAGTTAAACATAACAAATTAATAAGTTTTCCATTGTACCAAAAATCCAAATAATTCACATCTCTCAGCTCCATAGTAACGCCAAGTACAATACTGCAACACTATTTACACGGAGTTTTATCCTACTTCTCCTTTTATGGTTATTTTATATCTGGTTCACATAATTATTCAGAGTTATACATTTAATTAGTCCAAGGGTAATCCATATAACTTACTCTACAAATTATGCCAATTTCATATAAAAGAAAAATCAACTTTGGCAATATGATCGTAAAATTACATTTTTTGGACCTATTTAAGAATTCAATTTAAGACATTAAAAATGCAAAAATATGCATATCAATCTTTGGCTCTTTTTCTCAAAAAGAACTAGACTAGAAACTAGTTATAGAGATAGCTAGATAGGGAGAGAGGTAGGAGGAACTTTGCCACTGTATTTCTGTTTGAACCTTTACAATGTTGTATTATGTAGAAAGATATCTACTCAAAAGATAAAATTAGAGACTGTCATGGAACACGCCTGTAATTCCAGCTACTTGGAAGGCTGGATAGGAAAGTCACAAGTTTGAGGGCAGCTTGGGCAAATTAGCTGACTCATTGACTTGGCCGAGGTCTGTGGTCCCACCCACCCACCCTAAGGCGCTGACAAGAGCCTGGCATGGCTGGGGCACACTGACCCCTACTCCTGAAGCAGACTTCCCTGACCTGAAACAGGGGGACATGAAAATTTTAATCAAACACTATCATCAGTGAAGTATAAATTCACAATACAATAACAGTTGAACAAGGCATCTCTGAAAAGCTAAAGTTGGAAAAATGCATTTTTTGAACTTTTAGAAGAAATAAAAAAACAAGGCCCCCTTGAGCTACTGCAGGACTGCTCTAAGTCTAGCAGAAGCCCACGTGACTGCAGTAAAGTACGTCATCACCGCCTGCAGCGCTGTAAAAGCAGTGCAATATATGGGGCAAGTGCTCTAAATCATGCTTGTTTTGACAGGCTGTTCCTGAGTGCCACCTCATTTGCCCTTTAGCCCTAATTCTGTGCCATGTATACCCTAGCAATTTGCACAAATACCACATGATTTCAAAGGCACTCTTCCCTGGAGGAGCAAAAAAAATAAAAATGAAGAAGAGTTAAATTGCCCCTCTTAGGAAGCCCTGGGGGCTGCCTAACTTCTCTATTGTTCCACTGCCTTTCATTGTTGAATTATTTTTTTTTAACACTTCAAGTCTTAGCTCTTTATATAAACGTTTGAGCATTTCTCCCCACAGTTTATTCCCACCAAGACAATGCCAAGCCTCGCCTTTCACCAAGTGCTTTTATTTGTGCCAGGCACCATCTTTAGGACTGGGAACACAGAAATAAGTGAAATATATTCTCTTCGCTCAAGAGGCTGATTATTTAGAAGAGCAGCTAGACAAATAAGCTAATGGTGGTGATAAACTGTGCTGGTTCAATAAGGAAATCAGCTGGTAGTGTTCTCATAGCACCTCCCACTCCGGAGTCACAGTTGGCCAGTGCTTAACACAGTATCTGCTTCTGCACCTGTCTGTCCCTCCTGACAGCATCTTTTACCCACAAGATAAGCCCAAGCGAAGCTCCCAACTCTCCTCCCAAATTCAGGTCAAGATTCTATAAACAAATGGCCTTGCTATGGGAATATGCAAAAACACCAAGTTGCACTTACCATACAAATTCTCCTATTTAATTCTGAAGGCTAACGTGCAAAAAATACTCCTGATCTGCTATTGTTCCAAGAAGCAGTCAGAGAATTAATTCCAAAAAGGAGACAATGGAAGACATTGTGTATGACTTACCATCGTCCAAGTCTCTCCCGATGCACACGGTCCCCAATATTTGAGGCAATGGAGTGTAAGGTCCCTTAACTCTTCCCTAGGTAATTACTTTCCCATCCTCTTTTGTTGTTGAGGAGTCTTGTATGACAGTGCTTCATGGAAACCTGTAAAGTGGCTTTTGGACTTCTTCAGTCTATGTAAAAAAGGGTAAGAATAAAAAAACAGCTTCCTTTTCCGTTTCTTCCTGGTTTGAAATCAGGGGACAAACTTTTAAGCTATGAGACCATGAAATGACAGAGTAAAGGCAAAAATCAGCACGTTGATGACACAGAGAAGGAACAAGATCTTTGACAACATTTTAGAGGTGTTAAACCGGGCCTATATCTGTTAGGTCAGGTTTAATGTTGCTATTGTTTAAGATACTTTGGTCTCCTATTCTGTCCTTTACTACCAAAAGCATTCTGAATACAGATACTTGTCTGTCTCGTTCAGTTCTCTACCTTTATACTAAGAATGGTGCCTGACATGTAATAAATAATCAAGGCATATTTGTTAAAAGACTAAAGAATGAATGAGTTTTACATAAAATAATATACATCATACCTAAACTTGTGTGTGGTAAATGCTTCATTTTGTATTGAATTTTTGTTCTAAGTATAATTTCTCCAAAAAAAAATTGTGCAATCAAACTTTTATTTCTCTTACATTGTGTCTTCACTACATTTTGTCATTGCTGAGACAAAATACTTAACACTCAAAACTAAAGAAGGAAAGTTTTACTTAGCTCACAACTTGTAGAAGTTTCAGTCCATAATCAGCTAGACTGTAGGGCAGGGTGGTATCACAGAGGAGGAATAGTTCATGGAAGGAAGAAGGCAACAAAGAGAAGACCACAGCTTTTTCTATCCATTACATCTTACCCAGTCTACTCAAGGCAGGTAGCACTCTCACCTTTAATCCTAGCCCTGCTCCATAAATCCATCCCAGCATCACTCACTCTAGACCCAACCACCTCTGAAAAAGTCCCACCTCTACTGCATGAGGTTTTGGGGAGACACCTAGACATAGCCATGACACGTTTCTTTTTCTTGGTAACAAAATCTCAGTCTTGTTTATCCTTGACACGCTACCCAAGGGAGGATGGACTTCTCTCCAGTCCCTGGAAACTCAATGCCAATCAGTGTGGTGTCACACCATTTGCAAAGTAAATGACTCATGCATGTGACCGAGAGGGCCAATGCCAATGAAGACTTTAGGAAAAGGTATTACTCGCTAAGAAAAGGTGACACATGGAAGGAAATGAACTTCTTTCCAGATGTTCATGTTTCATCTAAATGGGCGCAGCCACCGTGAACTCATAAAGAAGGAAATTTGAGGACCCGGCCAGCACCCCAAGCACAGGGGCACAGAAAAGAGGAAAAACAAACTTTGGGTCTTCAATGATGCGGTCTAGTGAACAATCCAGAAACAAGAAGAGCTCTATATTCCTTGCCATGTAATAGAATAGCTTTCTTCACAGGCGAATCATTGTCCTTGTTTTTGTTGTTTAGTAACAGCCAAGAATATCATGGGATGTGGGCTTCACCTGTCCTTCCAATGTGTGATCATAAGTGGCAATAAAGACTAGTCTTAATCTGCAGATTCAGAGAACTCTATCTATGAGTAGGAAGCATAAAAACAATCATATATTGTTATAACTCAGGCCCCAGTATAAAATCCAAGGAAGCAAGAGACCGAAAATTTAGGTGGCAAAGGCTTTATTTCCAGGCCTGGCGACCAGTCTCCAGGAGCCAATTTGGAGACTGTGTCCCAGAGACTGAAGGGAGGACTTTAAAAAGAGGCTGGAGGAAAACGGGGGGGGGGGGGACAAAGAAACCTGCAGAGCCATCAAACTTGTTGACCCAAGTCTGGAAACTGTATTGCTGTCCACTTAGCTCTGACAATCTTGGGAGTTCCTGGTGTTTCTCAAATTAATCCCATCCTACAGACTGACATTATCTCGGAGTGGCACATCTGCAGCAATATTTGGAGAAGAAAGTGGAGAGTTAATTATCCCAGGACAGCTCGTTTTCACTAGTGGGTGCGAAGGGGTCAAGAGTTACAAGAAGCTGAAACTTAAGTTTTACAAAGATCTGATATCTAACTCATTTGATGCATACAGAACAAAAGGAAAGCACCGATTGGGGTTTGGGCCATAATATTTCCCGGTAATTTCTTTGAAGCTAAACAGTTCTTAAAATTGGGGCAGGCTCATTTTATGACAGATCATCACCGGGTCAGGAGGAGGTCACCAGAAACCCAAATTCTTTATGGCCTAGATAGATAGGTGAGGGGAGAGGGAGGCAATAAGGCACCATACAGAACAGAAAACGGCGGTTATGTGTCAAGGTCAGGTAAAGGGTTAAACTCATACACAAATCTCTCTGCACACAAGCAGTTTACTTCAAACAAGTGTAAATTAGTGGGCCATCCTAGTTTTCTTTAGCTCTTTAGCGGAGAATAGAGGCGCCTAACAGTGATTAACAACCCTTGTTAGCTTGTTTTAGCACAACTTCTGTAGTTTGTAGAGGGCAACAATGGTTAACATATCAATTAGGTGAGATTCTTGCAATTCTTTACAGAGGAGAGTATTGCTCAACATATTAATTAGGTCACTTAACATATCAGTTAGGGAAAAAGAATAAAAAAAAACACATTTAGTAAGCCACGTTGCAGGTTTGCTATAATACACAAAATAATGAAGGTATTTTCTTAGAGTACAACATATATTATTATAGTAAAAATATTTTAATTTTTGATTCTCAGGGACAAATTCAAAACCACAGAATAATAAACTATGCTTCAGGAAAAAGTTCTTGTTCTACTTAAGGGAGCTTATATTCAAGACATCTCAGTAAATTGCAAACTCTGGCAAAAAAAATTTTTCAATGCCTAGGCAGTGATTTTCAATTCTCAAAGCCACACTGTGAGAATCCACTTGAAATTAACCATTACTGTCTGCTATCTGCAGAGTACTTTATCGGTATCCTTACATGCATCTTGCTTATTTAGTTCTCTTGACAAAGATATACATGAAATATTACAAGTACTCTCAAGCTCCACTGCTTACTAGACAAAGAATTACTTAAATTTTTAGCATAACTTTCTCAACTCTGATTTGGACAAACAGCAATAGTTTCTCTACAGCATTGCTGCGAAAGTTAAATGAAATAATCTGTGTGAAGCATCCAATTTATCACATACCATCAAAAGAAATTAAGGCATCAAGAGATTAAGAAAAACTTAAGGAGTTTACTCAGGCAAAGTAATCTGTCTTGGCTGTCTAGGCTTTTGACCTCAAGGCTATGTTATTCAAAATTCTTGAATTTAAAAAAAAATTCTTGAATTTTAGACTTTGTTTGCAACTTATTTAAATAAAATAGCATGGTTGGAAAAGTCAAAAGATGTCTTTGGCAAAAATCACTGAGAAAGGGAGGGTTGTCATGTTCGAATAGTTTTTAATAAAGAATATGCATTAATTTATTTCTTACATGAGTACAGTAAGAAATAAAAAGGCCAGGGAAAGGGGTATTAGAGGCTAATCATTGCCTGCATTGTTCAGTCCCTAGCCCTGCTCTTGCTTAATGCTTACCAAGAACCAAAGATGCTCAACAGATAAGCAGGAACCTCTGACCCTTGACCCCTGCTGTGGCACCCCCACACCTTTCCTCCTTATCAGCCTTCTTCATTCCTGAGGGCTTTTCCTGTAAATTGTCACAGCAGTGAAGTTGACTATTAACTTCAAAAAAAGCCTCACATTGTTAAACTTGTCATTAATCATGCGTGTGATTACCTGATTAGTTAAATGAAGGGCTTGTTAAATAACTGAGGTGTATAATTGATCATATGAATGGACAGAGGTTTCTAAGAGGTTAAAAGTTTTAAGGGACAAAGCAACCTAAAGCTGCTATGACATGTTATGAAGCACGGTGTTTACCCGTTTAGTTATTCACTCACGTTTATAGTTTCCCCCTGCTACTAGAAAGCAAAGCACTAAGCCATCCTATGAAAGATTAAAATCCATAAAATCTATGCAGGGATAAGAACAAGGACAAAACTGAAGCTAAGGAAAAGAAGGGAAATAAGATTCTCAGGCAGGAAAGAAAAGAGGAGGAGAAAAGGAAGGAAAGGAGGAATGTCTGTTCATGATGTGTTATATAACTTTTATTTTTTGCTCACAATATTAGAGAAGCACAGGTTAAAACCAACTAGAATAACTTTTGAATAACTTAGAAATAGTGTAGTCTGACTTACTCTAGGCTGTGTTATCCTTACCTTAAAAATTTATCATTAAAAGAAAGGAATGATACTACTGTTGTGGTTTTTCCTATAGTAGGTCATTCCTGTGTATGTATGCATATGTTTCATTGAAAACTTTGTTCTTTTATTATGAAGATCTAAACTACCAGTAGGACAGCAAAACCTATTTCAATGGAGTTTAAACCTGTTGCAACCCTCAGCAAGTAGGAGACTGAAAATAAGACTTTAATCTGCCTGCCAGTCAATTTTCTAAGGCTGCCACTAAATTCTGTGAATCTACTTAACCAAAAGGTCAGCAGAAGTAAAGGCTTCATTGCACAAGTTGATACCAGTACCACGTCCTTTGCCAAGAACTTTTGGTAAAATAAAGGATTTCATTGTTTGAATAGACTGACCTAGCAGCCTAGCCAGCAAAGGGTTTTCTTTCTACTGATTTAGAAGTTGAGACAAAATAAAGTCAAAAGACTGTGTTAAGGTAGGAGCACTTCGATGTAGAGCTCCGAAGTTTCACCAGCCTGGGTTTGAATCCTGGCTCTGAACACTTAGTACATCAGGGTAACCTCCGGTTGAGGTCAGGGTGGAGGTGCAACTCGGTCTGTTGTGGGTTCCCCCGGCTGACAGAGGAGCGCACTTCTGGGACTTGTCTAGGTGGGTGGAGGAGCTGTGGTCTTGGGGTCCAGGTCAGGTCCCTGGCATCTTCTGCTCTAGCACTCTGACCCTGATTCCCTTGCCACGAACCAAGCAGCTCTGCCCCTCTGCGCCTTCATGCCAGGACATCCAGCTTGTCCTTGGAACACACCTAGTAGACTGGGGCAGACTAAATGTGGCATCCTGTAAATCATCGCTGATGAATGTTGCATCCCAGCACAACCAAGCTAATACTGTGCCTCGATTTCTCCCCTTATAGGTAGAAATAACAACAGCACTCAAGCTTGGCAGATTTCTAGCTCTTCTCAATATCCATTTTCCCTTCGCCCAGAGAAAAAGAACCTTAGACTTTAGCTGGACGCACAGATGACTGGCGATGGAAGATTTACTAGTAGATGTGGCCATGGTGTAAGTCTGGGCTGTATGTGAAAATGATGAGTGCCACTTTTGGGAAGTGTACTTTCTCTGTTTAAAATATGAGCATGACAGCAGGAGCCCCAGTCCCTTCCTTTGTCCATGAGGTAATCTTGGGAGTGAATGCTGCTGACATATGCCAGACGTGTCAGAAAGATACTAAGTCTGTGCTACCCCATCACACCCAGACCTACAGTGACTTTTCTGGACTTCTTGAACAGGAAAGAGAAAGCACTTCAAAAGTATTGCTTCTACCTCACAGAAACAATTGTTTTGGAGTGCTTAATTCTCTCTTTGTCAAACGTAATCCTGACAATACTCCCACCAAGGGTTTTGAGAATCACATGAAACCTGTGCCAGCATTATCGTAAATGTGCAGGAAATGATGTCATTATTATTACACAAAGAATATTGTGGGCTGAATATTCAGAAGAATAAATCTGGAAAATCTCACCTTTCAGACCAGTGGCATTGAAGAATTCTAAAGATACGTATCAGGGAATGGACTCTCTCCTGAGAAGTAACTTTTGATGTTATTTGAATAAATTACCTGCAGTCAAGAAAAGAGGTCAAACAGACCTGGAATAGCTTCCAATCCCCATGGTAACCAGATATTTTCTTACACTGAGTGCTGCTTAATGTTCTCGGTCTGAAGGACTCTAAATTTTAATGAGAAATTTAAAGTGGAAAATAAAGATATGTATATGTGCTATCCTAGTCCTATAAAGCAAAATTTCTTGGGAAAGGATCACATGATAAGAGCACCATATAACAAATAGCACTATGGACAAAATAAACAATTTTAGAAAGGAAATAAACTGTAAAATCTCAGAACAAGGACTATTTTTATATACATATATATGGAATTATTATATATATAAATTTTTTCACCCGATATTGTCATGGATTACTTAAAATTCTATAATATGTATCACAGATATTGATGAAAACTTAAAAATTAAGGGGCAACCTCCCTCCGATCCCAGTCATAACCTTATGTCTCTACTGATGTAATCAATGATTTTAAGGCGTCCACTGGCCATTATCAAAACGCAGTGCTGTTTGTGTGAAATGCTTTCATCTTCTTTTCCATAACAGCGCTGTGCACGTCCTAGACCGCTCTTTCACTCTCCCTCCAGTAACAAGCACAACACCAATTCTGTTGATTCTCTTTACTTTTCTGGTTACTGATACCTAAGTTCACAGCCTGTTTCTTGAAGTCCTGGCAAAAAAGAAAAAGAAAAGTATCCGGTTTACAGTTGCTA
This sequence comes from Cavia porcellus, assembly GCF_034190915.1. Classification (NCBI taxonomy): domain Eukaryota; kingdom Metazoa; phylum Chordata; class Mammalia; order Rodentia; family Caviidae; genus Cavia; species Cavia porcellus. The sequence continues at coordinate 6,177,584 of NW_026947493.1, forward strand.
ATGTTAGCGTTTGGGGAGTCTCCACAAGGAAGGATGTGCAGTGAGTTCCAACAGCAGCAGAAAATCCGTCACCCACTTTCAGGGCCCCTTTGTTTCTGCTTTGCTTTGCTTTGTTCTGTCGTTCTGTTCTGTTCTGTTCTGGTCTGTTCTGTTCTGGTCTGTTCTATCTTTGAGGCAGGGGGGCTGCAGTAGAGTCTTATGAGCTGTCACACATTTCATGAGCAGCCCGACCAGGACCTGACACATCCCTCTTAACACTTCGTGGGGCTCTTGCACAATGCACTAATAACAAGAGGACACAAACAGAATTTCGTCTTTAATATTTTCAACAACAGCCCGCCATGGTAGTGCATGCCTGTAATCCCATCACTTGAGAGGCTGAGGCAGAAGGATCTCTACAAATTTAAGGCCAGCCTGGGCTACATAGCAAGACCCTGTCTCAAAAAACAAAAAAGGCAATAATAATAGACTAATATATCTGTAAAATTTAAAACAAAGTAGAAAAAGAGTTAATACAAATTGGGTATTATACCCTCACCTACAATCCCAGTACACTGGGAAGCTGAAGCAGAAGGATACCAAGAACAAGCCAAACCTGAGTAATTTATCCACTTAATAAAAACTTGTCTCAGGACAATTTCTGGGATGTAGTTCAGAGCAAAGGCCCTAGATTCAATCCCCAGTACCACAGAGAAAAAACAATTAGATTTCAGTGCAAGAAAAAGGAACTATAGTGAACCAAAAAGCTTTGGAATTCAATATCATCTAGATTTTAGACAGAAAGCAGGGACTGAGCGGGGGATTTAGCTCAGCAGCCTAAGTGCCTGCCTTGCCAGCGCTCAGTACCAGAAAGAAGGAAAGAGAGAGAGAGACAGAGACAGAGAGAGAAAGAGAGAGACAGAAAGAGAAAGAGAGAGAAAGCAAGAAAGCAAGCAGAGGCACATTTCATATATTCAGGATCTAGGAAGGGTCTCATTATCAAACGCACTAGTTCTGTAGTGGTCCAGATGAATATTCTTACTAAGACTGCTCAGTTGAGATTATAAAAAGTCACAGAGTATTCCGTTTTCACTGCTCATAACCTGCGGTTGGATAAGGTCAGGTCAGGTTTTGAGTCTCAAAAATACCTCCTCTTTTCCTACATGCTTGGATTTCACAGCTGGGGGTCGAGCTGTGGACCTGGATGGCATCTTTCCTGCCAGTGAGGGAGCTGACTTATGAGATCCACTCCCTAGACAGGGACACCGGACACGTCAAGTCGGTCACCTACACTGGGCACAAGCTTGTTTCCTTCTTCGTGACTCACTCAATATGATTCGACCGAATTAAAACACAGGCCATGAAAACAAAATACAGATGTTTGCTAAAATCCATGTATGCCGTTCAGTAATTCATGCATGATAGTTCTAAATCCCTCTAAACTTCCAGTTATTACATTTAACTCGCAAACAAATACGCAAGAAAATTAGAAAGCATTATAAATAGATGGTTAGCTCCTGAAAATGAATCATCAGCCTGTCATGCAGATACATTTTATTCACATTAAATGCTTGCCACAAAACTTCACTACAACAAATAGACTTGAAGGAACCCTTAACATTCAAAAATCAAGTCAAATTCTGTTTTCTTCCCCAATTTAACTCACTCAGAAAATCCTGTGTAGCAGGAAAAGGCAGTGTCTTTTTGCATACAAATGTGCAAAAGTAGCTAAGTACCTCACCTCAGAGTGATGTGCCACCTGCAAAGCGGGCAACCACAGATGGCACAGGACATGACTGAGCTTCATAAAATTACCATTAGCCACCAAAACTGGTTCCTAAAGAAACATATTTTTGAAATAAGTAGTTTATATTTTTAAAAGTGTTTCTAGACCTGTAATAAGTTGCAGAATAACAGAAGTGATGCCACTTCTCTGCCTCTCCCATTTTTACTAGTAAGAGACATGTGCAGTAGACAACAAATAGTCCCTGTCTTTAGGGGAACCCTACCTGCAATTCTATGGTCAAATGACAGAATTTTGTCACTCTCACCAAAACTGTTTCTGTGACAAATTTTAGGTAAGCAAGAAGAGTAATGGGAAGCACTTTCCCTGTGAGACACAAAAATACTCCGTAAGTTGAATATTATTTGTGTTAGCTAAAAGAACGCAATGATGTAACAACCAGGAAACACATTTGTGCTCATGCATGTACTCTCTACTTGTTGAAAAGTGGGGTCGATGCCATAACACTGTACCATTTGCCACAGTGAAGACTGAGTGCATTGACTCGTTTCAATGACCTTGGAAGGCAATGTGGACCTAGAGGTAGTTAAACGATCTCTATTATTAGATAGAATGATCAGAAAACAATATAAAGTAAGAGTCTAGGTATGCCATTGTTTATACCCTCTCTCAGGAATTGTGCACAATACAGTACTGATAAATTCCAGCAAGTTATTATAGAAAAGCAAAACATATCACTGCAACAAACATACTCAAAATAAGACCAAGACGTTTTACAAGCCTATATCAGTCTATGCCTGAATCTTTAACTGTTCACTTACTTCTAGCAAAATAATGTTTTGCTGTCACTCTCAAGTTTCAAAGGTCTGATTATTAAAAAACAGCAGAAATAAATTAAATATCTACAAAATGAATTTTGTCCTCTCTAGGACGTCAACTCCTATATTTTGACGCCCTTTCTATATTTTGAGTTAGAAACATATGATACCATGCCTAAAGGTGCTTTGAAAAGTTTAGCAGGTACAATTTTCACTATGATATGTATGTGTTTATGTCTAATGCATTTCAAGAAAGAAAAAATGAGATGTTCATTACTGGAAGAATATTCAGATAAAAAACAAAACAGTCAACCAGGAGTCTCAGGTGAGCTTACACTAACTGCCTCTCAGTTTTAGGCAGCTAAAGCACAAGAGAAATCAAGGTGTTATCTCGTTTCATTCCTTGCTCTGATGAATACACAAGTGTATCTGAAAAGAGGCTTATCCTTCCTGATACTAAATTACAGAAGTTACTCATGAATTTCGAAACAATACACACTGAATACCAAGGTGGTCAGAGTCTTATTACTGTCTTAAAATGCTGCTGAGGCACTTTTCTTATAAGCATTTTCAAGTGGAAAAACTTAAAGCAAAATTAACTCACATGTCTGTTTCAGAGACCGAAATTGGTGATGCCAAGCATGTCACAAACGCCGTTCTAACTTGATTCGGGATTTACTTAAAGGCCCTAGAACAGAATATCTGAAAGGGTGTTTTGAAGATCACCTGCATTAAGATGATTCAAGGTTCCTTTTCAACAATGGAGATTTCTGGACCACACTCTAAAACTTCTGAGTCAAAATTTCATGGTAAAAAAGTTATTTTAGTGATCGTGCACATTTGGTCCTAGGCATCAATGCTCCCTTGGGATCAAACCTACTCATTGGATCTGGGATCTCGCTGGAACCATATATCTCCTCGGTGGGCAGGCCACCTTCTGTCACTGCTACTCAGATCTCTGCCAGGTTCCACCAACAAGGGGTTTGAATGGGAGTAGAAAGAATGAGGAAGGAGACCACCTGCTGCTTCCTGTGCAGGGCCTGTGAGGCTCACGAGAGCCCAGCAACACTGGGTGTTTTCAACAGCTGCCCACATCCTGTCCACCTCCCAGAAGCAGCCCCGTGGCTCAGGCCACTTTCATCTTCTGGAGTCTGGACACCAGATTGGCATGGTCCTGGAAGCTCCTCAGCTCAGAGGCCTGGATTCCAGGGCCACACATCCCTCCTCCAAGATACCCAGGCCCACAGCCCCAGCCTGCCTGCTCTGGCCCTGGCCTGGTGGTGGCTACTACTTTTTGCCTTGCACTTCTCTGTACTAATTTCTTTCCTTTTTACCTTTTCTGGCCTCCACTACACATATAACCATGCCCCATGAAAATTCTCTTTTTTTTTTGTTGTCTTTTTGAGACAGGGTCTCGCTGTCCCGTTCAGGCTGGCCTTGAGCTCACTTTGTAGCCCAGGCTGGTCTCGAACTGGCAATGATCCTCCTGCATCAGCCTCCCAAGTACTGGGATTACAGGCATGAGCCACCACGCCTGGGAAAATTCTCTCTTAATACAATTACTGTGGAGGGTTTTTTTTTTTTCTTATCTAGGACATGACAGATATAAATGCTAAATTTTGAGTTCTTGAACGAGTTAGCCTTTCCTGTGAACCAGTTCCAACCACGCCAGACCAGAAGGAGAAAAAAGCAGCCAATTTATCCAGTGAGCTAACCAGGGTATGGGTTATGAGGCAGGAACCGCCCATAGCAACATCTGATTCAAAGGACAGACTGAGTTAACAGCATCTCGGGTACCAAAACAACTTAATGCTTGTATCTTTTGATTGACTTTACTGGTCTCAAGGCGTGTAGTCTGAGTATTTATTAAAAGGATAACCGTATGCAATGTAGCCAATATGGGGGATTTCCTTCTGTCTTGTTCTTGAAATCCAATATTGTTCTTATTGTTCTGTTTTGCTCCATTTTATTGTTTTGTTTTATTGAATGTTCTGGTTTGATTGGTTTTATTCTGTCCTGTTTTGTTTGATTTTATTATGTCTGATGGTATAAGCAGCAATTTTGAAGATAATAAGATATATTTATGGCAGCCATTGTTGATTTTGTGTTATCTTGTTTTGAAGTCCTGTATCACTTTCAATGTTTCATTTTGATTGGCTTTATTCTGTTTTATTTTGTTTGGCTTTATTCTCTTTAATATAAAAAATTAAAATAAATAAATGTTGAGTTCTGGTGATGTGAACAATTAAGGACACAACCTATCTCTTAACCTCTCTATTTAAAATTGTTTAAACTGCTCTCCTTTGATCCCTCTAAATAAGAGGCTGGCATCAAACACTGCAACCACATTATATCTTATTGCCCTAAGAAACTTCTAGAAGCTCTAGGTTTCAAACTGGTAACAAATTTGAAATTCTCTTCTTGAGAATTAGGAATTCTCAAATGACTTTTTCCACATTTATGGCTAATCCATTTCTAATCACAGAGATGGCCTACTGAGGAGTCTGTGTGGAATTAAAAATATTATTCTTGTTTTATTTTTTAAAAGATTCTTACTCTTCTTACAGACTTCTGTGGGGACAAAGCCCAAACTTCCATATTTAATCATTTTATATTAAGGATGGCACATCCACAATGTCATACTCAGGCACTTCTTCAAAACAGTTTCAATCTTGGCTTCCACCTGAGCCAGTTCCCATTTACTGACGCATCTTAGGCATGGATTCCAGCCTCCCAATCTTGAGGCAGAGTCTCTGTCTGGGAGCCTTATAAGTACACAAATATCCAGCACAGTGTGCATAATCTGTGCTCAGTGCCTGTTGGGACTGGTTTGCATCACCTCCCTTCTGCTAAGCCTTCATCAGGATTAGTCTGTTTTGCATGGCTGTGAAAGCAGTTGCTTTATATACAAACTTTTGTAGAGCACATGTCTTGTCTGCATTGTCCATGTGTGTGCCCAGCCTTCCCTCCTAAGATGATCAGTTCTTTTTTTTTTTTTTTTTTTTTTTTTGCCTTTTTCCTTTTTATCGGTACCAGGGATAGAACTCATGACTGCCTGCTTACAAAGCAGGCGCTTATGCCGCTGAGCTAAATCCCCAGCCCCAGATGATCAGTTCTTTAAGAATACTCCATAGTGCATATCCATCCCTGTGCCTCATAGAGCATGTGTACAACAGCACCCAACAAAGGTTTGTTAGTGAACAGATGGCAGCAAAAATGACCTACTATTTTATGAATCCTTTCTTTTTTATTTATATACTATGGATGTATCAAATACTTTTGCAAAGGTAGAGGATATATATACAGATGTGTAGCGTTAGCTACAGCGTTATAAAGTAGTATTTCTCCTGTTGTCTGGAATTGAATAACACTTCCCATACAATAGCTATTTAAGTTTTGGTGCCAACTTTGTGGAACCATTTTCTAATTTAACCAAGAAACCAGAAGCTTTGAACACTTCATCCTCATATGCTGAAATCCTGACCACAAAGTAAAAATAATCATTGGTCCAGGGAGTCAGGATTCTACTGGAGTTAGCAAAGCATCTAAAGGCTCATAAAAGAAATTCAATGGGTTATTGTCCAGGCTGCAACCCTGGAGGAATGTGGTCCACTTGTCCCCAGCCAGGAGCGTGGCTCTAGCAGGAGAAGGAGGAGGAAGGCAGGCGGCAGGGAGGTAAGAATGGCTTCCTGCCTTCCCCCATCCTTTTGTCCTAAGGCCACAGATCTGTCTGCTGAGAAACTCAGTCCTTCACTGATCAGTGAAGCCCAGGGAGTCACTGACATTTTCACTGCCTCATAGAATTTCCGGACACATTAATGACACAGAAGCTGCAGTATAGAAACTTAGGACAATATATACATTTCCTGTTTCCACTAACTTGCTTGATAAATGACTGTACCCCTTCAGTGGCACTCTCCACAGTGGATGTGTAGAATGAACATGTCCTGTAAAACTGTTACTATGTCTACAGAAACCTCATATAATTTTGACAGATATCCAGGGTCTCTGGCATTTCAGAAATACTAATTAATATCTGTTCTTTCTTTACATAACGTTTAATCCATAAAATGGTCAGGTTGCAAAACACATGTTAGATTAGAACAAAGATTGAACCTGATAAAATTTCATTTTCTACAGCAATTCAAACAAATAATACATAGCTCTCAAATTTTAACCCAAAGTATTGACTGGATCCCTGACTTCTTCCCACACACTCCATCTTCTGTCACCCCTCTTCCCTCTTTTTCCAACACCCAAAACTTTCCTTTCTGTCTCTCTCCCATCTGAACTTCCTCTCTTTGTTTTTGCAGAGATGCAAGATTAACCTTTTAAGAAATTGCTTTACGCAGCCAGGTGTGGTGGCTCATGCCTGTAATCCCAGCACTCAGGAGGCTGAGGTGAGAGGATTGTTGTGAGTTCGAGACCAGCCTGGGCTACAAAGTGAGCTCAAGGCCAGCCTGAACTGCATAGCGAGACCCCGTCTCAAAAAAGACAAAAAAAAAAAAATTGCTTTACATGCTACACTTTCTATAAGGTTTAATCTGAAGAGATAGCCTCACTTGCATAAAATATAAGTTAGAAAATGAAAATCTGTATGAACCAAGAACGGAAGACACAATTCTACATTTTGCTGTGAACTCATCCTTCCAGGGTTCACCTATCAGCAGAAAACCAGGTGCAGTTTTTCTGAGCAATCCCTCATCCATCCACATCCTCTAAAGAGAAGACTAAAAATTAAGCGTAAGAACATGGGCCAGTGTGTTCCCTCTCACTTAGTGCTGTACGGTACACTTCTTTTCCTAGTTTTACTTCACCCAAACTCGCTCTGCAAATCTCTTTCTTTTCCTGCATGTAACACAGTTTTGTTACTGTTTAAAAAAAAGTGTAAGAACATATGTCAAGTCCAAGTTGGTTAGTATTTTCACTATTAGAGAAATAGATTTTTGACACTATAAATGTTTATGTGATTTTGCTATTCACTATGTCTTTGGACTCTGAGTAATGTTCCACTTTCTGACAAAAAGAAAATTAGAATTAAAAAAAAAAAAAAAAAAAAAGAAAATTAGAATTATGAAGGTGAACTGTTGCTCAAGATAAGGCAAGAATAATAAAGGCATAGGTCCCAGAAAATGAGCAGATGAAAAAAAATCAATCCAAAAAAGTGGCAAAAGGAAGTCAAATCCGAACCCTGCAAAATGATTGAACGATGAAATGCAATTGTCAAAACAGCCATAAGGTTAATTACTTAATACTTCTCACCCATGGGATTTGGCAAATTATCCCAAGGTGAAGAAACATTATAGGTTCAGCCTTGTAAGAGGAGAGCTGTGAGACACAGCCACAGACAAAGCCAGCCTGAGAGGAGGGCACAAAGGCTGGATATTGAATTATATGGTGGCACTGGAAGGTAGCCAAGAAAGGTTTGCTCTGGCTTTCACAGCCAAGATGATGCTGCAAACTACCCTGAAGGCTCAACACTGGGACACAAGTGGGTGGCACCACAGCCACCTGATAAAAACGCATGACTCCTCAGGGGGCCACTGGTGCAGACCACAATCTGAGAGTGGACCCCGAATTTGAGAAACAGGAAGATGTTTCTGTGGTAAACCCCTCAGGTCACCTAAATGAAAGAAGGAAACAACAGTGTCTTTGCGACTTTTATCTCACTGCTGAGACAAAATACCTGGCACCCAAAATAAAGGAAGGAAAGCTTTGTTTAGCTTATAATTAGAGGGATTTCAGTCCACAGTTTGTTGGCTCCAAGGCAGGGTGGTGTAGCTAAGAGCAGCCATTCTTGGAGGGCAGTGATAGACAAGAGCAAAAGGGCAAAAGGGGAAAGCATGCTTCCTTCCCTCCCTTATATAGTATGCCACTCTGCCCCTTGGTGGGCACAGCACTCACACTGTGAATCCCAGTGCAACACAACAAACCAGTCACAAACACTAGACTCAGCCATCCTTAAAGGACCTGCCCTCTCCATGACCTCATGAGGCTTTGTGGGGAAATCCAGACATAAACTGTATACGATGGCATATAAAATAGGTTACATTCTTTTTTCAAGTAAAGCACATATACAGAAAAAAGATGCACTACACAAATTAAAGTTTCTGGAAGTGTGCATGAGTTCAATTTCTCTTGTTCTTAGTTTTCTGTATTTTCATATTGAATAAACTAAGAGCTTTTAAAACAACTAATATCAATATACAACCAAACTGAAAGTAGGGGCTGTGACATCAAGAAGGGACCAGGCTGCAGTGGCCGAAGTGCCCACAACAAACCACTAAAGTGCCCGTGAAACCAAAGTGGACTGTGTCAGGGCAGAACAGACAGTAGGAGGAAACTGGACGTGAGCCCCTGATGCTGTGTGCGTTAGGTTGGTGTCTTCTGATGGTCGTGAATGTATCAGAAAAAGAGAACACCTATTCACATCAGGAGCAGTGAAGGCTACCCTGAGCCATTCAGGTCAGTTCGTGAAAAACAAAACCAATGAAGTCAGTTTTACAGAAATCGCTTCACCTGTGCTTGCAGAAGTCTACATATGTCTAACCTATAAGATGTGCTACAGTTGTACTGAGATTCCTGAATTTCCCAGCACACTTGAAATAGCACTGGCACTGAGATGACTGCAACTTCCTAGATTGCTAAAAAGATAAAAAATAAATAAATTAGAATAAACTGTTAATTTTTCAGTACTTACAAAACTAAAAGTGTCCAAAGTACAGCCTTGATACTTATGTAGTATTAAAGATGTAATGATTAGAGTAGTTTCTATGCAGACAGATAATACCTTAAAAGAACAGGCACTGTTTTACTACATTCCCTTATATTTTAGCCTAGTGTCACATTTTCAACATATTGCATTCTCTTTCTTTTTTTTTTTTTTGTTTTTTTCTTTTGTCTTTCAACACAGGATCTCCCTATGTAGTTCAGGTTAGACTTGAACTCCTTATATAGCCCAGGATGGCCTTGACTTCACAGCAATCCTCTTGCCTTGGCCTCCTGAGTACTGTGGTTACATGTGTGTGCCACCACCCTTGGCTGCACTGTTAACTCTTAAACCAAGAGTTTGCTTTTCTGTTCAAATTGATTTTTTAAGACTGCCACAAGAGACCTGATATATATAACAAGCTGGGTTTTAGACTGGGGTTCAAGTACCTCTGAGATTGACTTTTGTGTAGATTACAAGATACCTCCCAGTGGCCCCCCGCTGGCTGTATGCCAGCGGGGGGGGGGGGGGGGAGGAGACTGTCCACCCCTCAAACCAACCACAGGAGGGATTGGAGGCCTGGCTTAATCAGTGTGGAATGCATGAAGTCTAGGACATCCAGGTTCTGCAAGGCTTGGAATCCATACAAATCTGAAGTCCTCTTCACATAAAGTAATTTTGTATATATTACCAAAAGAATATTTATTTTTCATGAAAAAACACATCAAATTTACATTTTTTTCAAATTCAAAATGCCTATAAAGACATTACAAAATCCAGGGGAAAAAAGAACAAACATTTTTATTAATTTTCTGGCACATCCCTCAACTCTTCATATTTTTTTCTAATTTTGGAGATTGTATAATCTTTACCTCTTTCACTTGACAATTCTGTAATAATTTAAAAACCTAATTTACTTTTGGTTACAGATTACACAATTGATTTTTCCTTATTGATATTTGTCTTACTTTTCTGTCATTTGTTAAGACAAAATACTGAACATCTGAAGTTAAAGGATCAAAGTTTATTTAGCTCACAGTTTATAGATGTTTCTGTCAATAGTCAGCTGGGTCTAAGGCAGGGTGGCATGGCAGAGGAGCACCAGAGAGGAGAAACAGTTCATGACAAGAGGAAGGCATCAAAGCAAGCAAGAGACACCACAAGTCTTATCTAGGATACTTAGGACAGATAGCACTCACATTTTAATCCTAGTGCCCTTAATCCTAGCATTGCACCTGAATCAATCCCAGCATCACACACCCTAGATCTAGGCACCTCTGAAAAAGCCCCACGTATGACACATAAGGTTTTTGGGAGGATATCTAGACACAAGCTACAACAGTGTTTTTAAAAACTTTCTCTTGGTATCACTATTTGTTATGAGTGAAGTCAGAGTTTTTTGGGGATACTGCCAAATTTGGGCATGCCTCTGTCAGGTGGTGTCTTCATACAGGGTTCTGAGACTTCCACAGTCCAAGCTTTGGGAAGCTCACCTGTCCGACCTATAATCTCCTCTCACTTCACATGTGCCCGGGGCCAGGCACCACTGAACTCACTCAAAGCCCCTTCCCACTCCTGCGTCCAAGTCAGCGTCACACAGCAGAGACAGAGCTGTTCCCACCACGCCAGAGAACACCTCTGAACACACACGAGGCAGTGTGCATCCCGTGAAGAAATCTCTCTGAACTCAAATGCACTACTGCCTATTCACCATACCCTTACTTGGAGTTCAGAATTAGTCTAGGCCACTGTACCTCCCTGAAGCCAAGGGCAAATGTGAACAGTGAGAATCTGGAAAGTCATCATGATGAGAGTTTAAAACTGTTCTTTTCACCTGGGCGTGGTGGTGCACACCTATAATCCTAGTCTCCGGACGCTGAGGCAGGAAGATCATTGCAAATTCAAAACCAGCCTGGGCTACAAAGTGAGCTCAAGGCCAGCCTGAACTGCATAGCAAGACCCTGTCTCAAAAAGACACCAAAAATATTTTCTTTTCTTCTTTTTTTTTTTCTTCTTTTCTTTCTTTTTTTCTCTTTTTCTTTCTTGGTCTTTTGTTGGTGCTGGTGGTGGTTATTATTTTTGGTTTTTGTTTTTCTTTTTGATACTAGGGATTAAATTCAGGGCCTTTTCACTGAGCTATATCCCCAGAATTTCTAAAAGTTTTAAATTTTGAGACAGGATCTCACTCAATGTCTAAACTGCCAAAGAATCTTCCTTGCCTTAACCTCCCCAAGTTCTGGGGTTATACCCCTCAAGAGTTACAATATTTCAGTGGTCTATATTTTACAAAAAGGTGACCATGCTTCATCAATGTCCAGTTCCCACAAAGTTGAAGTCCTTTTGGACTATTAAGCTATTAAAAAATAATAGTGTATTATAGTGTATAATACACTTTTGCTATAATGATTAAGTTAAACTTATTAATTCGTTAATTAATAATTGATATATATTATATTCCTGACGTGGTCTATTTTCTATGTGCAGAGATGTGGGTATTCACAGAATTATAGTACCAAACACTACCTTGAAGGAAATGCAGAACTTACAGACACATCAAAACCCACCGACAGCTTCTACTTTAAAAGAGCTGATAAAAAAAATAGTAAGGCATAGATCCTGACACTAATAACACCTTGATTTCATATTCTACACAATCACATATTAGAATAAAGGCTAGTGTACAATTATTTGAGAAACAGTTTGGTTGAAAATTCACACTAAGGTTGTTCAAGGACTAGTTCTTCCCAAACTGTCGTACATATCGCTTCATTTTGGATATGAGGCTATTTAACATTTTCTTCTGTTGTGTGGTTGATGGACTAGAGCACACGATGATTAAATTTACAGATAATGGCAAATTGGAATGAATGGTTATTACTTTGGGGGACTGGAGTAGAATTTTAAATGATCTTGTAAAGCCAGAAAAGGAGTCACATGAGCAGACTGATAAGCAATTGTGTTGAGAAATGTTGGGGTTTTTTTAAACTAAACAAACAGAAACAATGTATTCTTCAACAAACTGTTTTTTAAATGCAAAAATCACCATCCATCACAAACTGAATGCACATCAGCAAGTGCAGCAATTCGTGAGAAGCTTCACTTTGGTGATAGTTTAACAACAGTGTCATTGGGAGGGAACAGTAAATAATAAATCTACTGCATGTGGTACTCTGCACTCTCTCTCAAGTAAAATTTCGGTCTAGGTTGGAAGAAAGTTGTTTTCTGATGACATCTGACTGCAGAGCTTCTGTATGTAACCGATTTCTCATGTCAGTTGAAGGAATGATACAGGGGCCATCACTAAACTCACTAACTCACATGCAAACACACACACATCTCAAATTGGGGTAAACATTTATATATTACAGTGTACTAACTAGGCAAAAAGATATGTAGGGCATGGTTCCTGTAGCCAAAGCAGGATTTGAAAGTATTGGAAATATAGTAATCACATTCCTTAATTGAATGCTGAATGAATTTCACTTATTCCACAACTAAATTTAGTGGTATTTGTCACTTGTATATACGAGTCATGATTTCTTCAAGAGTGTTAATAATATTAGTCAATGTCCTCTCACTGTGACAAAATGCCTAATATAACAATTCAAAGGAGGAAAGACTTCTTTTGGTTCATGGTTGCAGAAGTTTCAGTCCATGGCTGACCAAATCCACTGCTTTCAGGTCAGCAACAAAGAAGAAACATGGCAGGCGTACTTATTAAGTGGTTCATCTCATGGCACCATTAAGCAGAGAGGGAAGAGAGAGACAGAAACCAGGAACCATAGTTCCCTAGTAGACCTGATAGTTGATTCCAGGAGATAAAATGAATACAAAAAATCCATCAGTACTAAATTATTTTGGTGGGAAACACTAGCAAGTTCCAAGGCAAGCAACACCAAAAAGTTCTAGGTTCCTCATAGAAGACCAAAGAACAAGGACTGGGAGAAAAATTTTGAGTCAAAATGTATTGAGTATTGAGCCGGGCATGGTGGCTCATGCCTGTAATTCCAGCACTCGGGAGGCTGAGGCAGGAGGATTGTTTCAAGTTTGAGGCCAGCCTGAACTGCGAGACCCAGTCTCAAAAAGACAAAAAAAAAAAAAAAAAAAAAAAAAAGTATCAAGTATCAAATTTGATGAGTTTCAAAATTGTTGAATACCAAACTATGCCTGTAAACCCCCTGATCACATTTCTGTGGCCTACACCCTTTAACTATATCTTGTTTTTATTACCTCCCAGTGATGCCAACAAATTATAATCTAACCCATGAGATAGAATTCTGATGAAGTTAGAATTCTCAGGATCTAATCATATCCCAAAAACCCCACCTCTGAGTACATGAGACATTAGAGAGACATTTTAGACCTGAGCCACAAAATGAGGTTAGCAGACTGTAAGACAAATTAATGTGTAAATACTTATAAAGAGAACTATGGTACCCAGAATGATATCAGAAGCATACTTACAATAACTTTGATGAGTTAGGTGCAAAGATTGTTGTCATGGTTTATGTCTTTGTCCCCCAGGCCTCATGACTTTGCATTGTGCATTTGTGCATTTGCCTTGTCTAGTGCTTGTATTGATGGTGTTAGTGCTACACCCACCTAGGGGTGAAGGCAGGACGTGATATAATGGCAGGAAGAAGGTGTGTCTTGCTCTTTGCTGGTTCCGACTTGCTATTTGCAGCCGCCATGAACTGCAACCCAGCCATGCCCACCTGCCTTGGAGCCAACTAAATGTGGACTAAAACCTCCAAAAACTGTAAAAAATAAACCTTCCCTTTCCCAACTTGGGCTTCAGGTATTTTGTCTCAGCGATGAGTAAAAAGTAACTAAGACGGTAGAACATGGCGGACAGATAGCAGCAGCTACGGAGGCTCTCTGAAAGACCCAGCTTAGAATTCAGGAATGGTGCAGAGTAAGGAATCATAAGCAAGAAGAGATATGCCCTGCTGACCCAAGAACGAACTGGGCTGAGAGAAACCAACTGGGAATGCAATCCTGGTGCTATAACAGGAACAGAAAAGCCTCAATTTCAACCTGTAATTTTCCTGCTTCAGCCTCTGAGTGTTGGGCTTATAGGTCTGCACTTGGACCTGATGAAAAATTAGTAATAATTAAAAAATAAAATTCTCCCAAAAGCAAATGCGCTGTGATATTTCATTCTCAGCATGGGCACTTCCTGGGATTTTTAAGGAATTGTATTTCTACACAGTTATGAAGGCGATGTATCAAAGGCGTTGGAGGAAGGGCCTTTGGAGGGAGAGGAGAAAACGGTGTGAGGACACAGGTAAAAGCAGAGGGATGGGGCCTTTGGAAGAGCAGCGATGAGGAAATAGAATGAGCTGCGTCCATCCGCAGACCCGAGTTCACGGTGGCCCGGAAGTCTCCCGGCACCTGGTTCCTGGAGGAGCTGCACAGTCACCCTTGAGAACTCAGTAGAAAGGCAGTGATCAGGCCCCTGCAGCCTGCGCCCCAAAGGGTTGGGTCTTCGCACCCCGAGGCTTCTAGTGGCTGGGAGAGACCCAGCCACTCCCCAGCCTCCCTTTAGCAGGCTGTGAGACTCCTGCAGGGGCACTCAGCAGCTTGAACTAAACCACGGTTCAGACATGCTGAGGAGCAGAGATCAGGCCATCTGCATGGAGGATTCTGTGAGGTGAGCCCAGGGGAAGTTGAAAAGACAGAAAAATGATCTCAGATCAGATTCTGCAAAATAGTGGTGAAACTTTTCAAAGGTCTCTAACATTAAATGAACATGCAGGTCGCCTGATTACTATCTTGGCAAGGCTGGACCTAATTGTCACCTCTGGAGACTCCCTGGAATGCCAGCCGGTGTGTGCACCAGCTGGAAGAGACAGGTGGTTGACAAAGACAGCATCTCCTGGGTTCCAGACTCTGCCCTGGCATCAGAGAAAGAAAGCATGGGATGGGGTGTAGTTTGGTGGAGAGGCACAGGCCTGGCACTGGAGGAGCCCTGAGTTCAGGGCTCAGTGCTGCAAGAAAACAAAAGAAAAGAAAAGAAAGAAAAGAAAAGAGAAGGGAAGGGAAGGGAAGGGGAGGGGAGGGGAGGGGAGGGGAGGGGAGGGGAGGGGAGGGGAGGGAAGGAAGGGGAGGAGGGGTGGAGATGGAAGAGAGGGAGGGAGGAGAAGGGAAATCTCGGACTGTTCCGTCCCTTTTTCAAACACCAAGATTTCAGAAAATTGTACTAAAAATCCATTGAATATTGTCACAGCGATTTCTAGAGTTCACAAAAAAGTCTAGGTATTCCAAAACTACAGGGGAATAATTTAACAATTCAACTACAAAAGATGAATGCTGAATATGTTAAGTTAAAGTTGTCACAGAAATTAACTTTCACTTGAAGACAGAGATGAGTTACATGTTACAATACTTAAGCCGTAGGACTATATAACAATAAATAATTAATAAGAGTTTTGAACTTGGTCTAGATATATCAAATAGAGTGGATACCAGAAATAGTATGAAAGGAAATAAAACATGAAAAGCTAGAAGGATTCAATGGCGTCATTGCTTATTTTCAAAATAGCTTCAGGCAAGGTATAGGGGCACACTTTGTTAATCCCAGCACTCTGGGAGGCCTAGGCTCATGTGTTCCAGTCCACTTGGGTAATTTAGCATTTAGCAAGATCTTATTTCAAAAAAGTAAATAGCCATACGTGGGAGTATATGCCTGTAATTCCCAGCACTGGAGGCGGGGAAGGGGCAGGTGGATCGCCAAGGACTCAAGGCCAGTCTGGGCTTAATAGTTAAAGGCCAGCATAAAATATACAGCAAGACCCTATTTGAAAAGACAACAACAAAAAAAGTTCAAAAGTTTTAGTTACCCAAGAATCATCCATGAGGTTTGCTAATACACAGATCAGTAGGTCCCCCACTCAGTGTCCGAGTTTCTGAAGTGTGTGATTTTGTATTTCTAACAAGTTTTCCCTGGAAGCTGATGCTATTGCCCTAGGCTTCTGCACTGGTCAGGTTTCTTGTTGCCAAGGGTTCTTCCCATAGTCAGCTGGCTCAGAGGCTGAAACGGGGTGTGGCAGAGCCCAGATGCTTGGGTCTCAGTGGATGGGGAGCAGAGATGAAACACCAGGGCTCAGACCCAGATCCCAGGGCCTGGCTCCAAGATCCAGCTGGACACAGGTATGCTCAGAAGTGTATTCCACAGGTCCTCTTAGGCCAATTATACTGAGTCTTTATCCTCAATGCTGTAGGACCCCATTGCAAAGAAGCATCATCAGATTAGAACACTTTACTGAGTAGACTCTAACACATAAAATCTGTTTAAAGTTACACCAGACGTGGTGGTGCAAATCTATAATTTCAGCACAGAAAGACGTAGGCAGGAGGCGTAGACACAGGAGGAGTACAAGTGTGAAACCAACCTGGGCTACCCAGGGAACTCAAGTCCAGCCTGAAGAACATAGCAAAACACTGTCTCAAAAAAATAAAATAAAATACAACTCATATAAAATTAACAAAGAAATCAAGAGTAACTCAATAAAATCAAGGATAACACAATAAATACACTGACCCACCACCTAACTTGCAAACTTTAACAATACAATGCCAAAGGTGAAATCTCCTATATACCCCCCAAAATCCCATTGTTCTTCCAACCTCAACCACAGTAATCATCATCCTTTATGTTTATTATCCATGATTTGCAAAGAACTACTGTAAATCAACAAGAAATAGGCAATCTCAAAGAAAATAGGAAAGAATATTATTAGGCAATTTTCAAGAGAAATGCAAAATGTCCGGAAATATATCTGAAGATGCTCAAACTCATCAGTATCATAGGCACACCAAGTTTTTAAAAACTGAAACAGTATGTTCATTTGTTTCTTTTGTTTTTGTTTTTTTATCTGTAGCGGGGATGGAACTCATGACCACACACTTGCAAGGCAGGCGCTTATGCCGCTGAGCTAAATCCCTAGGCCCTGTTCATTTGTTTTTGAGAAAGATCTCACTATGTAGTTCAGGCTGGCCTTGAACTCACTATGTAGTCAAAGCTGGTCTCAATCTTGTGTTGATCCTGCCCAAGCCTCCTGGCAATTTTTGCAAAGACATAGTTTTGCAAAGGCTTTTTCTGGAAATTTTTGCTAAGGTATAGTTTCTTACACCATTCTATATGTCCCCTTGATAATAACTGACATCTTTTACAGACATATGAAAATAACCTTAATATTCATATGGAAGCACCAAACACCCCCAATAACCTAAACAATCCTGAGCAAAAAGAACAAAGCTTTTTCTTTGAGACATCATACTACATGATTTCAAAATATACTACAAAGGTAAGGAAAAAAAAACAATAAGGATAGGGGGCTGGGGATATAGTTTAGTGGCCCAAGTGCCTGCCTGGCAAGCACAAGGTTGTGAATTTGATCCCCAGTACCACCAAAAAAGAATAATATAGCATGGAACTGACATGAAAACAGATACACATTTTGACTGATTAGACTCTGTTCCATTCTATATGATAGTATCAAGTTTGAAGACATAGGCAACTACTTTGAAGACAATAAGATTCACTAAGATACCCATTCTGATTTGACTATTGTCTTCTTTGGAAGTCCTGTAATGTTTACAATGCCTAAGTTTTATTGGTCTTGTTCTCTACTGTTTTGTCCAACTTTATAATATCTAATAAGATAGACAATTCTTTTTAAGGAAACAAGGGACAACGTTGACAACCATTGTTGATAAACTTGTACTCTGTTCTACACCATGTGCTATGTCTATCCTTGGTATTGACTGACAGCTTTGTTTTGCCATATTTGACTGTATTCTTCCCCCCCCCAAAGAAAGTAATAAGCACTAAGGAGTAATAAAATCCAAGATGTGTAAATTTTGTTGTAAAAAAGAGAGGGGAAAAAAAAAAAAAGAAAAAGAGCTCTAACGGATATAACAGCAAGTGTGTTTGGGGGTGTTAAATAGCTGACTTTATCAATGTTTTTGGAACATTGAACACAGCTGTTTGCAGTCTCCCTGTTTGAATGTCCACCTTGTGTTCTTTGATACTGTGATTTGAGGAACTATTTTCAAGAAGATAGTGTGTAATCTACTAGCAGGTAATTTCTTACTGTTATGTTTTTTTGTTTTGTTTTGTTTTGTTTTGTAGTTCTGTATTGCGTGTACCCTTACGCCGCTTTGGTTTGTTTTGTGTTTTTCTCTTTTTCCTCTTAAATAAAAAAAAAAAGAAAAGAAAACAGATACACAGATCAAATGAACAGAATAACATCCCCAGCAACTAACCAATGAGGCCACAGAGAGTTGATTTACAACAACTCACAGGAGTGCTCATTAGAAAAGGACAGTCTCCTCAATGAGCAGCATTAGGAGAACCAGACACCCACATGCACAGGATTGAAAGCAGACAAAATCAACTAAAGATGGGTTAATTTTTTAAGGCCTGAAGCTTTAAGGCTACTGGGAAAAAGCACAAAGAAAAAGTTCTGTGCTGTCATTCTGGGCAATGATAGTTTTGGATGTGCATAAGGACCAAAAAGAAAAAGGCAAAAATCCAACAACGACATCAAACAAAAACTTTTGCTCCACAAAAGAAACAATCAGCAGAGTAAAGAAACAACCTGCTGAATGGGAGACCACGCTTGCAAGCCACCCTTCTAAGAAGGGGTTAATATAGCACAAAGAGCTCAGACCACACAGCAAGAAAACAACCAAGTTAGACCCCACAAAGTGCCCAAGTACAGATCTTGCAAAAGATGGCGTACAAATAGCCAGCAGGTCTATTTACAAATGTCCACCATTATTAATATCATTATTAATTAATGCATTCTAAAACCATAATGAAATGTCACCTCACATATTTATCAAAAAAAAAAAAGAGCTGGGCTTGGGAGGTACATGTCTGCAATCCCAGCTACTTGGGAAGCTGAGGCAGCTTCAAATTCAAGCCAGATTGGGGAAGGAAAGGGGATGATGAGAAAATGTTTGTTAAAGGGGATAAAGTTTTACTTAGTATAATTAAGTTCTTGAGATGTAGTAAACAACACAGCAACAAGTTAATAATGCATTGTGTATTTCAAACTGTGGAATAGTTCAATCTTAATCAAAATGTGAGATGATAAATACATTTGGTAGCTTGACTGAATCATTTCACAGTACATTCATGCGTCTAGATATCACATAGTCACCATAATTCAAAACAGTATGTTATTTTTCAATAGTCAAGGGAATTTACCATAGCTGCCAGAATTTTTCTTTAATTTTAAAATTTCAATCAAAGTTTTAAAGTTTTTTAAATTGGGTTATCTAGATGCTGTGGCTGCATCTCCAGGTACTCAGAAGCCTGAGATGGGATTGCTTGAACCCAGGAATTTGAGGCCACCTGAGCAAAATAACAAGATCTTGTCTGTTTTTGAAAAACAAAGAATGCCAAATGTAGCCATGCACACCGGTAATTCCAGTACTAAAGAGGCTGAGGCAGGAGAGTCACAGTGAGTACAAGGCCAGCCTGGGCTACAGAGTGAGACCTTATCTCAAAAAAGCGAATTGGAGAGGAAAGTAGTTATTGTTAGTTTTTATTCCTTTTCCATGAAAAAATTATTAGAAAATGATCTTCCTGCTTACTTGTCGAAACAGAGCAGTCCTTGCTGCCTAAGTCCTTACTTAGGCAGTCCAGGCTGGCCTCAAATTCATAATCCTCCTGCCTCAGCCTTCTGAGTGCTGCGATTATAGGCATGAGCCACTACATTCCGCCAGAATACTCTTTTTATGTGCTGCTTTCTCACTGGCCTATTCGGACATGTGACAATTTATCTTCAGAAAGCTCCCTTCCGAAGTTTCCATCCCTCGGACCTGATGGCCTTGTCAGATTCGTGCTTAAGCGGGAAACGCCCCAGTGTGTTTCCTCGCCTGCCTTCTTGCCCTCTTTAGACCTTTTTAATAACCACAGATTTGACTTCTGGTCTTTTCTTGGCTTTCTTTCTTCCCTCGTTTCTTTGGTCAGCCCTGGGATAGAACCTGGGGCCCTCATCCTCAGCCCTCAGGTTTTGCACTGCATTCTGAGCCCTGCTCTCCCCGCCGGTGCTCTGTCCCTGCCTGGTCGCCATATAGCGGTCAGAACGCAGAGCACCCGGAGCCCAGCGCAGGAGCTCCCGGCTCAGCTGAAGCAGGGTGTTCAGTCCGCGACTGGTGGCTCCAAAGCAGCTGGGGCCTGGTGCCAGCCGAGGCGGGACACCGTCTCAGGGGGCCCACTGTGAGCACAACCCTCCACTGGGACCCGCTGTGGGCTGTGCAATCAGCGCAAGCCCACTGGGGGACACAAACGCTGCCGTCTGCGCCCTGACCCAGTCGCCGTCCCAAAGCCCAGCCTCCATTACAGGAGATTTCGAGAGGACATCTTAAATCTAAGCCGTCAGATGGGGCTCAGGCTTTCGGGCCTCCTGCCTCAGCCTCCCAGAAGGCTGGGTCACAGCAATGCCTCCATGCCAGGCTGACCTAAAGTTCCCCAGCTTTCAAATACTTTGGAGGCACAGCCCCTTGGCCTTGCCAGATAAGGCCTTGCCTGGACTTCAAACGCCAAACCTCCTAAAAAACGCCATCTGTTCCCTCCAGGCTGGCCAGGGACAGGGCCCTTCGAGGGTCCATCCCAAAACTCACCTCCTGGCCCTGCTCCTCCCAGTGCTTGGTCCGTCAGGCTGTCTCCAGCCTGGCTACCACTTCTCTCACCCATCACACATACATTTTCCACACTACTATTCGGTTTTTAGAAACAGGATCCCACTATGAAGTTCAGGCTGGTTTGAATTCCAGAGATCCTCCTACATCAGCCT
This sequence comes from Cavia porcellus, assembly GCF_034190915.1. Lineage (NCBI taxonomy): Eukaryota > Metazoa > Chordata > Mammalia > Rodentia > Caviidae > Cavia > Cavia porcellus. Next base: position 6,198,647 of record NW_026947493.1, read on the forward strand.
TTTCCCTGCTGGGATTACAACGGTATGTCACCACAGCCAGTTTGATTAACCATGTTTAAAGAGGGACGAACTATTGACAAAATGGGAAGGCTTTTTAAATCATAAAAATAATGCAATATTTTCTTTTTTTTTTTTAATTTTTGAGACAAATTCCTTATGTAGCCCAAACTGGCCTGAAACTCAGCAATCCTCCTGCCTCAGCTTCCCAAGTGCTGAGATCAAAGGGACCATGAGGCACACACTGGGACAATACATTCGGATTGCCTTTTGAATTTAGTTAGCAGTTCTAAAACAGAGTTTGTAGACTCCTAAACCCGCAGTTGAGAGACAGGCCCTGAGCCATCTGAGATCACGTGATAGGGCGGGGCGGGAGGCTGGGACCCACCCTTGGACATACGTAAAGAGAGTTGAGTAGAGCCGCAGGCCTGCAGCGGTCCGGCTGAGGAAGCGTCGATCAACGGATTTGCTTCTAAGCGCTGGCCAGGTAGAGAGCGGTAAGGCCCACCTTCTGGGGTTCTTGGGAGGAAGGCACCCCAAACCTTCTCAGGCCTTAGGGTCCTGTACCTGGTTTTCTCCAAGGGGTGGGGATCGGTTGCACATAGGGATAGACGATTTCTTCTTAAATTTTTTTTGTATCCGGACTTGAACCTATGACCTCACACTTGCCAAGTGGGTGCTGTGTCACTCAGCTATAATCCCTGGCCCCTTAATATTTTTGGAGTTTTGGTATTTTAGTGGTGATTTGTGTGTGTATATTTAAAAAGTCTTTGAATTTTACTTGAGGTGGAGGTCTCACTAGACTTCCTAAGCTGATCTTGAATTCCTGGCCTGGAGATCTTCCTGCCTCAGCATGCTGATTATCTGAGACTACAGCCAGGGGTGGTGGCTTGTGCCTGTATGCCCACCCACTCAGGAATCTGAGATAGAAGGATCAAAAATTCCAGGCCAGTCTGGGCAGTTTAGGAAGACCCTGCTCAAGTTTCAAGACCCTAGTTCAATCTCCAACACGATAAAAACTGTTTTTAATTCAGGTGAATCCTAGCATTCTAGGAGGCTGAGGAAAGAGGATTGCAAGTTCCAGCCCAGCGTGGGTAACTTAGTGTGACCTTGTCTCAATATAAAAAATAAAAGGCTTGGGAGGTATTGTAAGGGCCCTGGGTTTGATGCTCAGTACTGAAAAATGAATTACTTTAAATTTGTTACACAGTAATCTAGAGCTGTCATCTCAGATAACACAAATGATCCCCATTTATAGGTCAGATAGTGGCAATTACAGTATACAGGTTAAAGTATTATCTAAGTCGCAAATGAAGTCCAGTAACAGTTATGCAATAATGTAGTTAATATCTGGTCCCTGAAAGCCAGGCACAGTGGCTCACACCTGTAATCCCACCACTTGGGAGGCTGACATGGGAGGATCGTTTCCAGTTTGAGACCAGCCTGGGCTACAAAGTAAGCTCAAGGCCAGCCTGAACTGCATAGCAAGACCCCATCTCAAAAAAAAGACAAAAAAAAAAAATCTGGTCCCTGAAACATTTTTTAAAAAATCAGTATTTCTAATTAAATTTGTTTGTAACTGTACATAATGCAAAAGATGTAGCTATTTATAGGGTCCTGTGATAGTCCAATGCATATTGTATAATCAAGTGATGGATATGTTCTTCTTACATTTACTGCTCTTCACATCAAAAACATTTAAAACCCTTTAGCTTTTTGAGACACACAGCTACTATCCATACTCAGCCTTCGGCTATATAGCACACCAAAATTCCTACCTAACAGCACCCTGGTGCTTTCTGTGGTCCCCTGCCTAACCATCATTCTCTCGATTTCTATGAAATCAATCATGCATGAGCAAGAACAATCAGTATTTTTAAGTATTTTTTATGAGTGCCTATTCATTTTAAAAACTACAAGGTTTCCATGAATATATATTTTGACCCTGTCTATCACCCTGTCCCCCTCCTCCTCTGCCTTTTATGTCATCTTTTTTAGTTTCCACATATTAGGAGAACATGCTATTTTTGTGTTGGTAAATCTGGCTCATTTCACTTTCACCTGATCTCTAGTTCCATTCGTTTTCCTATACATGGCAAAATTCTGTGGGGAGCAGCTGAAGCCAGAGATCAATCACGCATGTGGGGCTAAAGCAAGGCCAGCCCCAAGAATGCGTAGCACCCAAGGGGAACCACATGAACAGGCTGTTCCATCTCCAAGAACAGGATGTGCCTAAGGCAAGCCAGGCAAGCAAGTTGTTAGGCAGAAAGGTTTCAGTTCCCAGTAACCTCCAGAGTGCACACATAAACGCGCTGCAGTGGTTGGACAGTTCTTTTTCTCCCATCAGGAGAGAGGGTTCCACCTGACCTCATTTTCTGCATTCTGACGCTTGTCTCCATTTTTTTCACCATCCTCCCCCAGGGAAAATCGAGAGCAGCTCCGGATGTGGCCCAATTCTGTCTGTCTTCATGGCTGGGTAATACATCACTTTTCCTCATTCGTGCTTCAGTGGATGGTCCGCTACTCTGGTTCATCACTTGGCTCTTAAGGGTTAGGCCACAGTAAAAATGAGTATGCATGTATATTACTATTATTTGCTGACTTGAATTCCTTCATGAACATACCAAGGAGCGGGATAGCTGAAGCAGAGAGTATTTCTATTTTTAGATTTTTTTTTTTAAGTTGAACCCAGGGCCTTCACACTTAGCTGTATCCATGGGCCTTTTCTATTTTTTATTTTGAAACAGTCTTGTTCAGTCACTAAGTTGCCAGACAGGGATGAAACTTTTGATCCTCTTTCTTTAGCCCGAGAAGAATGCTAGGATTGCATGCAAGTGCCACCAAGTCAGTCATCAGTCACTCTGGTGTTAGCTTTTTGAGGCCTTTCCAGACTGATTTCCATGGGGTGGTGCTAATTTACATTGTCATACAGGTTCTCTTTCTCCACATCTTTAACATCTTTTCCTGTTTTGTTTTCATGATGACACTAATTGTGACTAGGGTGAGATGGAATCTCAATGTAGGCTCCATTTGCATTTGCTTAATAGATGAAGACACTGAACATCCTGCAAGCCATTTTCCTAACAGATGAAGAAACTGGACACTTTGCTGGCCATGCACACTACTATTTGCTATAATACCAGAGTTCTAGTCTGAAAGTTTCTGCCTGTGCCCGTGGCTTCAGTGTTCTAGCAGTTTCAAAGTTTCAGGTCCCACATTTAGGTCTCAATGCATTTTGAATCTTTTTTTTTTACTTTTGTTATTTTAAAAAGCAAAGCAAAAAAAAAAAAGAAGAAGAAGAAGAAATAATACAGAATTTCAAAAAAAGGAGGTAATTAACACCAGTTAATATATTGCATATTGTTATCGCAGAACTAGTTGTTCAGGTTATAAAGTCTAGACACAAAGGTGATCAAACTACTGGGTTAGGGAAAAGGAAAAAAGGAAGAAAAGATTATAAGTATGTTGTTGAGCATATATAAATGTATATATGTATATTTGCGCTAGACAGATAATTATACTACCAATCTCTCTGAATTCATCAAAAAGAACAGTTTGTGCTGTCATTGATTGACTTGGTTATTGCATGACGTAAGAGATCAGGGTCCAGTTTCAATCGTCAGTGTAAGATTCTATGGATCTGGTTTCCCAGCACTATTCTTCTATGTATATATCAATGTACCCAGTTTCTGCAGCAGCATTTGTTAAAAAAGGCCATATTTTCTCCACAGTGTGTCTTTGACTTGTTTGCCAAGAATCACATGACTGTACTTGTGTGGTTTGTTGTTTCTGCTTTCTATTTGGTCCCTTTGGTTTGTATATTTTTGTGACAGTACTATGCTGTTTTGTTACTATGGTTTTGTAGTATAATTTGAAATCAAGTATCATGAGCCTTGCTCTTTTTGCTTATTTTTGCTTTGCTATTCTGGGTTTTTTTGTGTGTGTTTCCATGAATTTTGGGACTGTTTTTCCTAAATCTGTGAAAAAGTCATTGGAATTTTAATGGCAATTACATTGAATCTGTAGATCACTTTTAAAAATGTAGCCATTTTGACAATATTGATCTTTGTCAATCCATGAATATGGAGGGTTTTCTTCAGTTGTTTTCCATAATTTTCATTGTAGAGGTCTTTCATCTCCTAGACTGTATTTTTTCAGGTATTAAAATTGTGTTTTTTCTGATTTGTTTCTGAGCTACATTATAGGTATATTTGAAAGTTACTGAGTTTTAATGACTTCCTATCCTGAAATGAATATTTTCCCTACTTTTAAAATTTGACCTGCCAAAATGTAACTTTATTTTTAATGCCCTGCCAAATTTTTGCTTTGGGATTCTTTTTTTTTTTTCTTTTCGAGACAAGGTCTCACTATGAAGTTCAGGCTGGCCTTGAGCTCACTTTGTAGCCCAAGCTGGTCTTGAACTTGCAACGATCCTCCTGTCTGACTCCCGAGTGCTGGGATTATAGGCGTGTGCCACCACACCTAGCTATTGCTTTGGGATTCTTAATGTATATTAAGATCATAATTACCAAGCCACCTCTAAAGTTTCAGTAAAGTTTTCCTCATATATAAAAACTACAAGATGCTGTAATTTTGAATACAAACTACAAAGCTGACAACAATAATCTATGCTAGTTCAGAAACAACCACTTGAACTCTGATATCACAAATATTCAGTTTCAAAGCTAGGATTATGTCATATAAAAGTTCATTGTCTTTAACATTATTTCATTATCATCATCTCTCTTTAATCAGTATTCCTCAGAATAGTTACATGAGACTCTTCAAAAGTCTTACCAAATTTCCAAAATAATAGAGAGAAGGTATATCTGCATGCATTGATTAAAGTTGAACCCGTTTTTCCTCAATTATTCAAATTTGAACTACTTATTTTGCCTAATTAAATGAGACCCAGATTGTATATTAGGTACTGAATACAATCCGTTAGTGATATCAAAACTCTATTTTTAACATAAAGATAAAGTCTTGCTCCCAGAACACATACTTTAGGGTCATAAAGTAACAGGACAGTGCTGGTGATGAGGTTTGGTAGAATCTTCTATGCAGTTGAATGATTTTCATACACAGTTTTTGTTGCCATAGTCTGTATTCAGTAGTGAAAGCCAAAGGTCAATATTTTTCCTCATAAATAAACAATTACATGGATGACTTAAAAATAGAGTACTGTGTTAGCCAAGATAGCTTAATGAAAACCAGTTTGGAATCAAGTCATGCGGTACAGCTATTTCAGTGCCTCGGTATAACTAGATGTGTCAGCCTCCCTGGACAGACTAGATCTTGCAGCCAAAACTAAGGAATCACATGCTAAGGAAGGTGCAGGTCAGTAGTGAAGAATTTAATGCGTGACCACTGATTAGATTATGGGGAATAAGCTGGGATTTAGTATCTTTGTGTTTAGGGACAGGAAAGTAAATCACAATTATAATTTAGCAGGGGACCGTCTGAGAGGGTAAAGGAAGAAGAAATTCTGCTTTAAGCATAACTAAACTGAACTATGGCCAGGCCTGAGGATACAACTGTAACTTATTGGGCTCAGCCTATTTAAAAGGCAGTTGCTACAGTTGTTTAAAGAAGAAAGTAAGAAACAACAGTGACAGAGCCTCAAAATTAGTGAGCTGGCCTTATTTTAATAAGCTTAGAAGCACACCTGGAAAGTTCCAGTTACCAAGCTAGAAATCTATGGAGACATAAACAATACCTGGCTTTTGTTATCTGATGGGGTGTTTGTTTGTTATCTGTTTGGGTTTTTTTTTGTTTGTTTGTTTTTTGTTTTTTTGTCTTTTTCCTTTTTATTGGTGCCGGGGATCGAACTCACAACTGCCTGCTTACAAGGCAGGCGCTTTTGCCGCTGAGCTAAATCCCCAGCCCCTGGTTTTTTTTTTTTTTTTTTTTTTTTTTTTTAGGGGGATTGCAATTCAGTGCATTACATTTTTTTAAATGTAGAAGACTGAAAGTCTACCACCGGTGCTTTGAAATATTCAAACAGTTGATAGATTGTTTCAGCCAAAACAATAAAAAGACCACAATTGAAGTCTTTTTTTTTTTTTTTTCCTGTACGGAAGGATTGCTTGGGGCTGGGGATTTAGCTCAGCGGCATAAGCGCCTGCATGGCAAACAAGCAGTCATGAGTTCGCTCCCCGGTACTGATAAAAAGGAAAAAGACAAAAACAAAAAAAAGAAGGATTGCTTTTTCTCTATTCTTAAGTTTCAGGTCCTTCTTGGAAATCTCAAGGCATATGAAAATATGAAAATCATCTTATTAATGATCTTTTTATGCAGTTAATGATACTGGAATGAGAAATTCTTACTTTCTTCTAGACTTCTTAGAGACTGGTCTAACTTCTCAGGCAGAATTAGGCATTTCTTGCCATGGTTCCCACAACACTCATCAAGAAACATCTATTACCTATTTAAACAAATAGATTTTGTTTTGGTTTGGTAGGGTTTGATTTTTGGTTTTTGGAGATAGTATTACTGTGTGTTATTCAGGTTGGCCTTGAACTCAGTGCATAGCCCATGCTGGCCTTGAACTCACATCCATCCTCCTGCCTCAGCCTCCCAAGTGCTGCCTGGCTCACAAACAGTATTTTACCTCTACATGTACGCATATCAGTTTGGGGCCCAGTCTTATTAGCACAGTGCACAGCTGATACTCATGGAAGTTATCAGAAACATGTGAAAACTTTGAGGGAGAGTGTTGGCAGCCCTGATCCTAATGGCTGTCTTTCTGCTGAAGACGTTAACATGCAGTCAACACTGGAACAGAGCCAAGCAAAGCAGCCATGATTTCATGTATTCCTGGAAAACTCGGAAGTCCATTTCTGCTAATCTTTCCAGTCCCGGAACAACTGTTGTTTATTAGCCAGAGACCAGTGCTAGCCAACTGTCCCTTCCTCAAAAGGTATCTGGTTGGCTTGCAAGGAAAATAGGATCTTCTCTCCCTTGAGACAGTGCTAAGCATGAGTGACAACTGGCCACAGGGGCTTATCTAGATGTATCACCATCTTTAAGAGTTCAAGTCAGGTTTTCAAAGTAAAAGCAAGGGCCCTGGGAGAGTTGCCTGGAAATTAGAAAGAGCATTTAAGAGCCCAGTTTCCCTGTCATATTCATGAGAGAAGATCTAGAACTACAGGAGAGGGAATGCTTGAAATCACTGATGGCCCAAACACCCACTCTTTTCTGGGTCTCTTCAGTAACCTGTTTGTGTGACGTGGAAGCTGTAAGACTGGAGGCATTCCCAGTGCTCTGCAGTTTGACGGCATTCAGAGTTTGTGGGACCACAAAACATTCAAAACGTTTTGTTTGCTCGCTGCACTAGAAATGGAAGCGTTTGTCTCCTTCAGGGATGGACTACTGTTTCCAACAGCGTGATGTCCCTGTCTTGCAGGAACAAACCACCCTTGGCTACAGCAGCGGAAAGCCTTTAGGCTTCACAGAGCACATTTTATGAATCAGAATCATCCCAGATGATTTTTTTTTTTTTTTGAGACAGGGTCTTGTATTGTAGCTCAGGCTGACCTTGAACTCACTATGTGGCCCAGGCTGCCCTCAAACTCATGGCAGTCATCCTGCCTCAGCCTCTGCAAATGCTAGGATTACCAGTATGTGTCACCATGCTCAGCCATCCCAGGTGACTCTAAAGGACTCGGACCCTACCTTCTCAGAGGAGATCTGAGCATTTATTTCATGGACTCCTGCATCCTAATCTTATGCAAAGAATAATGCTTCTAGGACAGCTGTTTTCAGTATTGACTGGCTCACTTTCTGTGTTCCAATTCCTCCTTTTCTAAAATGAGACAGCCATCTCTCTTCCCAATGCCATATGCCATATTCATGTCAGGAAAGAAACACAATTAGTGAAGGTAAAGGAAGTAATGTAAAGGAAACTACTTGAGGGACTCAATTGCATGGACATCAAGGTACTTTCCCAGCTTGCCCTACCTCTGAGATGAATGGCACTTCCTTGACATTTGGAAGGGATGAGTCCTGTGTCCTTCCAGAATTCTGTTTCCTGAACTGTAGTTGGATGACCCTCTGGACCTTTTCATTCTACCTGTGGATATCTCTAAAATGATTGTTTTCCAGTGTCAGGGATCAAACGTGGGGTCTTGGGCATGCTAGGCAAGCACTCTACCAGCTCCTAAAATTCTTTGATCTATGTATATTTGGAAAAACTTTCCTCTAATCCCTTATTGTACAATGCAATTGCTACCTTTCATCACTCTAACAGCTTCTAAATCTCAGCTCCTCCAAAAGATGTGTAAATATAAACATTTCACAATTTCCTTTTAAAGTGACTGACAGAGCAGCTGGGCTATGTAGTTTGAGTGCTTTAAATTTTTTTTCTAAATCCTTAAAAATGAGGTAGAAAATGAAGGTCTAAAAATAAATAATGATCTAGAACCTCAAAGGGATATTTCAAATGATTTCCATAGTTAAAGTTGTATGCGTGATTTTAGGATAAAACCTAACTAGAATAGGGACTTTCACGAGATATCTGTCCTCCTATTAAGCTTTATTTGTACAGCAGCCACTGCCAGGGTTTTCCCTCTCAAAACATGTAACTGAAAAGAATTATTATAAATACTAAAGTCTATTTGGAAATTGCTTTTCTCTACCACTCACTGGACAACAGTGTCAGTGTTCATGGACGTGTTACACTGGTCAGCAGGACATAAGCTATAACACTGCTCTTGTTTAAACTTGAGTATCACTTAGAAATGCTGTGGTATGACTCATAAAGACCAACAAGGGCTCACTTTGGCAGCACATATATAAAGTTGCTGGGCGTGGTGGCTGAGGCAAGAGGATAGCCACAAATTCAAAGCTAACCTGGGCTACACAGTGAGTTCAAGAACAGTGTAAACTATATGGCAAGACTGTCTCAAAAATAAAATTAAAGGTTGGGTTTAGTTCAGCGGTGTAAATGCCTGCTTGGCAAACATGAAGCCGTGAGTTCGATCCCCGGCACCACAAAAAAAAAAAAAATCTAAATTAAATTTTAAAAAGGAAATATTTTCCTTAAATTTCTAAAAAATTAATCTTCCATGTTCACATTTTTGCAAATCTAAACATCTAATCACCTTAACAAAATACAGCCTTTTAAAGATACTGCAGTAGCCTTTTTTCAGGTTTTCCAGTTGAGAGTTTCTTCAGGGCACGCTTTCCATGGCTAACAATGTAAACAGGGGAAGCCAGGTCTAGAGTTCTCTGCCCAAAGGCTTTGCCAAGAGATCAGCATGTCCTTATCACTTGGGTGACTCTGTACCGGATCAATAATTTACTCCCAAGTCATTGATACTATCAGTCAGTTGCATTTCAAGAAATAGAGTAAGAATTTTCTATAGGGTAAGTGAAAGTGAACTATTGATTAGCATTTAGGAGAAATGCCCAAATGTAAACACTAATGAGTAGAGCCTGTACTGCTCGGGAGATACTGCCCAAGATAAGAATGCTTGCTACCCTCATTGCTTTCTTGTTTTCACCTTCTAATCTCATTGTCTGATACTGGATCTTGTTTCTCAAGGCTCATTTCCTACCAAATACCAGCAATCTTCCAGGCACCCAGAGCCCTGACCTGGTAACAGCACAGGATTTGCTGGCTACTTCCTAAATGTCTTAGTGTGTGCCAGGTGCTATGCTGAGCACAAGGACAGTAACGTAATGTGGCCTCTGCCTTGAGAAACCTCATGGGGCATGAGGGAGACAGATTTAAAAGATGAGTGTTAGAATGTACAACACCACAACGGAGGTGGTGCGTGGTTCCGCACAGCACAGGGAATGGAATGCCTACGCTGGAAGGGAGTCAGGAAAACTTTAAAATCACATTAAGCTTTCACAGGAAGTACAAACAAGTAGACACAACTTTCTAGGTTATAGTAATGGTGGATCCAAAGTTATGGAGGTCTGAGAAAACATAGTATATACTTTGGATATCATAATTGGCCTCAAAAGCCAGAAGAGTAACAAAGTCGAGCAAGAGGTAAGGCTTGAAAGGCAAAAACACGGTCTCAGACGGTCTTAAATATCCTGTGAGAGAGTCTGGACTTAAGATGAGCATGATAGCACATACCTATACACCCAGCTACTCCAGTGGCTGAGTCAGGAGGATCACAAATTTCATGACAGCCTGGGAAGTTTAGCAAGATTGTTTCAAAATCAAAATGGCTGGGGATGTAGCTCAGTGATAAAGCTACTTGCCTAGTATTTTCAAGATCCTGAGTCCAATCCTAGTACTGCCAATTAAGAAGGGAGGGAGGGAAGGACAGTTAGTCTAGACTCTAAAATTTAATGAAAGGTCACTGGAAGATTCTGAGTAGAAGAATAAGATCAGGTATGCATTTTTCTCAATGGCATTGAATTTCTGAAATGCAGGATAGACAAGATAACACAAGAGTAGAAGTCATTTATTTAATTTGTTTGTTTTTTGAGACTGGATCTTACTGTGTAGTTCAGGCTAGACTTAAACTCACTATGTAGCCCAGCCTCAAACTCACTACAGTTCTCCTGCCTCAGCTTCCCAAGTGCTGGGCTCACAGGCCTATGCCAACACAGCTGGCTAAGACCAGAAGTCACTTAATCAAGGTACTGCAGTACAAGTCAGTAAATACCACCGCAGGAGGAAGGGAGAGAGTGAAAGAAGAAATTAAGGTTCTGACAGTAAAAATCAGGAATTTCTGAGATATATGGTAGTTACACTCAATAGCACATACTGGCCAATCAGATAAAAGTGTTCTCAGTTTCTCTGTCTCTTCTCAGACTAGTAACAAAACTCTGGCATCACTACCAGATTTCCAGCTTGAACACATAGAGGCAGAAAGCTTGAGGCACTAGTGTCAGGTCAGTACTCAGTTCTGGCCACATGCACTACTGTGAGACTGCAGTTCATCTGTGGAAATGCGTATCTGGAGCTGAGGTGAGAAGTTCCTATGGAAGCACATTTTTAAATTTATTTTTTTAACGGTGGCACAGTTCATATTTATTAAAAGTAGGGGAGAAAAATAAGGTTCTGCAAAGCAAGTTTGGGCCAAGTAGGACAAAGTGAGGAAAAAAACACACATTTTAAGAATAATCCTGGATGAAATGAACAGCTACTTTGAAGAAAAAGACACACTATGGTATCCATTGCTGAGTCTATATTATCATGCTGTGAAATCCAGTAATGCCTTTATTCTTTGTTCAGAGTGGTTTTAGTCTGTTTTATATTGCTTAATTTCAACATACATGAAGGTATAGACACCTAATTTGAAGAGAACAAGAGCCATTGTTGACTTTCCTATTGTCTGGTTTTGAAGGCCTATAATGCCTTTATCACTCTGTTGTGATCAGTTTAATACCATTTTGTTTTGTATGAATTCGTTGTGTGGGAAGATATGGACAACTATTTAGAGGAAAACAATAGACATGGTAGCCACTGTAGTTCTCTTGTCTTGCTTTGAAAGCTGTGCCACTTACATTGTTTTCTTCTGATCTGCTTTGTCCTGTTTTGTTCTGTTTAGTTTTACCCTCTTTTAAAAAAAAGTCATCATAGGGGCTGGAGATTTAGCTCAGCGGCATAAGCGCCTGCCTTGCAAGCCGGCAGTCATGAGTTCGATCCCCGGTACTGATAAAAAGGAAAAAGACAAAAAAAAAAAAAAAAGTCATCATGGAAAATTTGAAAGCTGAAGCCACATAAGTCTTAAATGACAGTAAATTGTAGACCGAAAGTGGCAGAGAAAGAATAGAAAATATCCTTGCAGAGGGAAGGCAGGCAGAGGGAGATAAGCCATGGCAGGCTGTAGTAAAATGTTCTGACAGATATGCATCAGTATCTCTGCACAAACATGTGCATGTATTAGTAAAACCACAATTGCAATTCCTCTTTAAAACGCATGGAATGAAGCTGAGGTAGATAGTATTCATTCCTGACCAAAGAAACCAAAGACAGGCAGACCCAGAATAGATACTGCTGGAAATGGTAGTGCAGTGGCCTCACTCATGAAGATGACAGAAGGTGTCCTGGTACTGCTTTTCGTGTGTCTGCTTTCCATGGTTTCCGGCCTCTGTGGCCAAGCTTCTCCCAAAGAATGAATTACCAAAAAAGTGTTAGGAAAAAATTACGTTCAACAGATCCTTGTCTCAGTGCCAAAAACAAAAGAAACAAAAAGTTTAAAAATCATCTCCAAGGGTATTCAAGGCTGGGGCAGCAAGCAGCCTCCCAGTGTGAGGGTGGCAGGGACCCCTTGTCAGGACACAGGGGTTTGCACCCTAATGGCATCACAGAATCCTGTGTGATGAAGCAGTCTGAAGGTCTGGGTCCCAGTTTTCATGATAGAGGTAATTTCAACCTGGGGAGATTTACAAGATTAATTCAGTGTTCAACACATTACCAAAGGCCGGTATTCCCATGGTAAGGTGTATCTGCCCCAGCAATGCCTCTTCCCCAAATAAAGCCAAATAAACTAGAAGCTCTCAAATCCATGGAGGCCTTGCTGTGGTGCACCGTCACACCCTTGTGCTGTCCCACAGTCTCCCTCTAGACAGACACAGCAAAATCGACTCTGTTTTCTCTTGCAATCTCTCTACCAAGGCTGCCCTCAAAGTACCCCCAGGACAGTTGGACAACCCAACTGTAAGGCCTTCCAAATGTAGGGCCTACATTCGGAGACAGCTTCCTCACGTGTAGCCATAAAGTACATAAAAACCTACATTATGGCAGTTTCTCCTTTAGTTCTCTGAAAATAATCGTATTCACCTTTATCTCAAGTTTTCAGGGAGCTTCTCTCTGGTTAACCATTAAACTCTTACCTCTCACATTAGACTTTCAATAAAGGCACATTAAAGATAAATTATAATCAGATTAATTCCTAGGAACACAAACTCACAGCAACAATCGTGGTAATGGTTTCTGATGGCTAGAGCCAGGTTAGGACAACCTGGAGCCTCCAGTTGTGTTGCAGAGATTACCAGTCTGTGGATCTGTCAGAATCATCTTTTCTCAAATAAATTCTCCCCATTTTTACATGTCTAAAAAATAACCCCTTCTGCTTCTGAGCATCCAACATTCAGTTTAAAATTTCAAATTTATCCCATGTGTATAACATTGGAGACACTCATTTGCTGAAGTTAGTTGTCCTTGACATTCTGAAAATATTAAAAATATTTGATATTCTTAATTCATTAGAAATAATTTTTCCTCAATACAAGAAGCACTTCTAGAAAGAAATCAGAAAATACTACGAAGTTATGAAGAAAAAAGCTTTATCACATTATTCAACCACACCCATGAAACACTGGAATGTCAGTTACTACAGTGTTAACATTTTGGCTTCTTTCTATTTTAACTATTTTCACGTTTTCATTATGTATGTTACAATTTGTATCTTATTTCAAAGTGCATGACAAACCTGTAAAGAGCAGAATTCCAAGCCAAGAGGCCCTTGGGTAAAACCCAGTCAACACTAAGGGATTGTGGAATAGAAGTCTGCAAATACAACTTAGAAAATTTAGGCATGGGGTACCCTAAAAGGATTTTAAGTGGTAAAGCAACTTGGTAATACCTAAACAGATATTTGAATTTGTACCATGTGCATTAATATGTCTGAGAATTTAAGAAATACATGACTGGTAACTACCTTTAAATAGAAAAAAAATCAAAGCTTCTATACTCACTTCTTATGTTGTCTCTTCCGGTGATGCAATGAACAGAAAAACACTTAGCAGTGTTTTACATGTCCAGTTAAAAAGCAATTGTGTTACGGTAGAGGAAAAGCACAGCTCTTGTTAACGAGTTATTATGTTTGCAGGAAACTGTTCCACAACAGTTCTTTTGTAAGGCTTGCTGCTTAGGTCACTGTCTGGATTATCTGCAGCCTAAATGCCAACTCTATAAATTAAATCTGTCAAGTGACAGTTTTTGCCAAAGCGTGCATAATCAACCTTTAAAATTTATTTATACTCCATTCCCTTTCTCTAGCCAGATTAAATTCTCCTTTCCTAAGCTATTTTTGTGTCACTTCAGAATTCAATGTGTAACCACAAGTAGCCCTACTGGTTTCCAATTCCCAAGGGATTTGTACAGGGAGCGGGGGTGGGCTTACCACATGGTAAGAGAAATGCAGTTAAGTTTTCTGGAAATAAAAAAAAAAAGTACTTTCTCAAACTCTGTTCCTTCAGATACCAGTACATGAAGCAATCATAGCACTATGCCATGAAAAAGCTGTGAATTGTTACGGTTTTTTTTTTTTTTTTTTTTTTATGGATCCTTAGAGATCCACGTTCAGTGCCTTGCAGCCTGCAAATGGAAAATACGTTAACTAACTCTTGACTAAGCTGTCTACTGCATCTTACCACACATGCTGGACTCCTACAGAAATGAATACTACAGGAAGCAGCTCCATTATGAAGCTGAAGGTATATTTGATTAAAATTAGGCATGAAAAGGCATAGAAAACGATATAACATGGAAGAGAATTATTTCTTAAAATGGACACTTTTGTTTATCAAGTTGTTTTAAAAAAAAAAAAAAAAAAGCCTTAGAAAATTTCCCAGAGAAAGTCTTAGGGCTCATGGTTAGATCTGATTACTTAATAAGATATGTACTTCCGATGCAGCTACATTCATTCTCGAACTCACACTAACTTCTGAGTGGGACAACAGTTTCTTTGTCTGAGTATATATATATAACACAGTACCCCACAAAATAGCTATTGGCCTTTGGACTTGGTCACTAGACTGAATTCCTTGAGATGCTTGTTATGACAAGACATTAATGCACATGGTACATATTGCTCAGTGGAAATTCCTGTCTAGAGTTCCTACAGAAATTATGATACAGTGCTTGTGTTAGGTTTTGATTATTAAGATCTCTCCAATAGTTTTGATAAAATACATAACTTAAGGGAAGAAATTGTTGCTTTTCAAAGTACAGCATGGTTCAGTTTGGAATAATAAGCATTGTAAATTGTATGTTCATAGAACTTTACACATTTTTACCTTTTTAAAATAACTGTGAAAGATGTTACGGATACAAACTAGGTTGTTGTAAAACCACAAAAGGAAAATCTAGATATCTACTGGGTTATGGCTGTTGAGGTATTGCACTCCATTAAATATAGTTGATGTATCATTATAATTTGACAATTAGTATCATTCTCTAGGTTGGTATCATTGTATCATTTCATTATTTTATTATTGCAATGCTAATAGGCTTCATGTATTAAGTGTTGTGTATCAGGGCTGGCTGTAGCTCCAACCAATCTGCAAAGACTGACAAGGAAAAAATTTCCTATTTCTTTTGTATAGCTGGCATAAATGGAATCAGCGTTTACTGGGTCTGGTATCCTTGTAAAGATTTCTCTGATTTGTTGGCTTCCACAGTCTCTTATCTCCCATAGGGATCTTCCTTATTTTCTTAGGGTCATCTTCCTAATATTTTCCTGCTATTGGCTTTTCTATTTCAAATTTACTGATGAAAAGTCCTGCCTAACCTGATGACATCAAGGATGCATACTTAATGAAAAGAAGTAACTTTCTTCCAAGAAGACATCTTGGTTAGCTGGAGAGAAAAATCTTCTAAAGTTTAGCATAAGCATTGGCTTTTAAAGATGTTTACTTAGTTCTTGATGTCTGGACCACTACTTGCAAGATTAGAGATCACCTATAGTTAAGTGCAAGTCTGCAGGGTAGTGAATTCTCAGTCCTCTGGGATCTCTCCACAACGCTGGTATGGATTATTGCTAAGAATCAGTACCTTGAAACTATCGCCCTCAATAATCTGTTCTGTACAACAGTGAGCCACTGTGGCCAGGGAGGCAGACCACGATAACCCAGAGAATTTAGCAGACTGATTAGCAAGACTCCACTTACGTCTTGTTTAAAGTATGTTCTCTCAGTAGCAAAAGCCTCTGTTCTTCAGCCTGGAAACTGTCTTTTCCCAAGTAGGACAGGGTGACACCTCACCTAGGAAGCTGATTTTCCCACCAGAGTTTGAGCACAGCATTTGGGCTGGATAAGCACTAGTTCACGTCAGTACTGTAATCTCAGGATCTGTGGAGCACAAGCCACAACTTATATCCCAAGCTCTACCAAAAAATTGGCTCAAGCAGCCTGGACTCAGCTTACCACCTGCTGAGTCATCTTATCCCACCCTGCTTTGGAAAAGTCATTAGGCACTTAAGTTTCATCCTTCAAGTTAGCACTCCGTTAACCTGGAATAAGAAGGGCTAACTGCCTGCATCTTTCACTAGGCTATTACATGTTAGTCAACCTTTTCACTTATATCTGCCCGTGACACAGGTCACCAATATTTTATCCCAGCTTGAAGTTTCTTGTCACTTGCCATATGAGAGTTTTTAATTTCTTTAAAATAGATCTTTTCCTCCCTGATGAGAGTTCACCAGTCTGCTTAGCTTCAACCATATCAACCCAAGCCATTCTTATGTATCTCAGGCTAATTTTCCTTGTCATAAATGGATTCTTACGTAGGCAATTTTCTTTAAAATGAAGATGAGTTGACTTCAGTTCAATAGCCAGTATAATTTTCTTTAGAAAGACCTACTTTGCATAGAGATGTTTATAAGAATGTTGAGTAACTTTGCAACCAGGCTCTTAAGTAGGTCTGATAAACCCTGAAATGCCGAGTTGTGCAGCCCTCGGATACTTTCCAATCCCCACAGCTGCCTTCCACCTCCTGCTCCGGGAAACAGCGGACAAAGGCCTGGGTTCGGTGGGGTCTGAGCTCTGCGAAGCAGGTGGAGGCCCGCTGCCTCCCTCCTGCGCACTGGCGCGGAACTCGGCTTCGCCGTCCTCGGGCCTGCTCGGACACGGGCCCCGCCAGGCCGGGCCGAGGGGAGTCCAGGCGGCGGCCCACAGACTTCTGCGTGGGCTCCGGGTTGGGGTCACGGTCCAGCTGGGCTGGGGTCGGGCGCGTCCCTCGGGCTCTAGGCGCTGAGGTGCGCGCGCCCGGCTGCCACGCGGCTCGTGGCGGCGCCCGCGCCGTGCAGATGGCCCTTCCCCCGCGCACCGCCCGCTCCCCCTCGAGCTGCCTGTGGCCCCGCTCCGCTTGCCATTCATCAACCGGTTCGCACCGGCGTAGGCCGCCGGACGGTGACGTCCGCAGGGGCCGGGCCTCCACCCACGCACGTCTGCTCTGGGGCCAGGGTCCCGGGCCGCGATTGGTGGGCAGAGGGGCGCGTACGTCACGCAGAGTATAAAGGCGAGGGCTTGTGACGCAAGAGCGCCTAGGCGCGCGTATTGGCTGCTCGGGCTGCGGGCCGGCTCCGCCAAGCGCTCTGCCGAGCCGCTCAGTGCATGGTCGTCTGGTGCCCCCGCCGCCGCCGCCCGCACCGTCGCCGCCGCCCCGCCACGACCGCCGCCGCCCTCTGCCTGCAGCCGCCGCCGCCGCCTGCATCGCCGCCGCCTCGGGACCGGCTGTATGATTAGGCCACAATCTTCAATGAGTAGACATATTCCTGTGAGTAGCCGCCCGCGGGCCGGGGTGCGCGGCCGCCGCCATCGCCTTTGTTCGGCGGGGCCGTGGCGAGAGCGGCGCACGCGGGGCTCCGTCCACTCCGCGGCCTTTGTGCGCCGCGCGCCGGGCGGAGCAGCCGGGCCGCCTCACGCAAGATGGCCCCCCGCCGGCCGGGACTAGTCCGGGCCTGCCCGCCTCAGCCGAGCCGGGTCGGGCGCGGAGGGCGCGGGGCTGGGTGGGGGCCGCGCCGTGGGGACGAGCATCGCCGGCAGAGGCTTTCCGCGTACGCGCGCATGTGCGTGTCCGTGCGCGCGCGTGGGCTATCGGGGGCGCGCCGGGAGGCGATCTGCGGCGCTCGGCGGAGGGCTGCGGGGCCGGGCCGGGCCTCGGCCTCCCGGCTTCTCCCGCCCGCGCGCGGTCGTTGTGCTAGGGGCGCCCCCTCAGGGAGACGCTGGCGCCGCACGCCCAGCCGGGGAGCTTAGGGCGCGGGCTTTGAAATCCGCTTTGAGTCAGCAGGAAATGCCGGCGTGGCCAGGTTGCGAGCTGGAGAGCGGGGAGGCGGTTTCAGGGGTCAGGCCCCATCTTGCCTTGCTTCAGTTCGGCGGAAGCAGGCAGGACCTCTACTCTGCTGCGAGCCTCGGGAGGAACAGTGACTTTCCCGGTGGGACCTGTTCCTCAGGGAGTTTTAATGCCAGTTCCTGTGCTGGGCCGAAAAATCGTCTGGGCTTCTTGACCCTCTCTGGGATCCGGGAGGCTGGATACAAATAAGCACCTTGACATTCAGCAAAGTTCCAGGAAAGAGCATGGGCTCTATTTAAAGGCATACAGAGCGGAGGGAGGTTCTTTGGAGTGCTTAAGTGCAGAACAAATGGGATCTTTTTTGCTGTTGTTACGGGTACTTATTTTTGGTAATTTATTATCTTTGAGAATATGTTATAGGTACTTACGTTCGGGGTAGTGAATATACATAATTACGTGCTTTTTTGTATGTTTATGGTGCAAAGAAGTGTTATTTTTGTGCGAAAACTGTCCAATTGACCTTTCCCTCATTTCTGTCAGTGTTAACACATCAAATATAAAAGTTAAAACCTGAAAAGGGCCTCCAATGATTTTCTGTGTAAGAGTTAAATAAATTCTGCAAAACTAATACCTTCAAGGTTTGAAACTTCATAAGATTTATTGTGATGTGTAAAAATGTTTTGTTGAGGGGCTGAGGATTTAGCTCAGCGGCATAAGCAACCTGCCTTGCAAGCAGGCGGTCGTGAGTTCGATCCCTGGTACCGATAAAAATGAAAAAGACAAAAAAAAATGTTTTGTTGAACTGATAAACATAGAAAATTGCATGTTTGGTTTCTAATAATGCAAAACACATGACTGCTTATGTGTTTTGCACTATTATGAGAGAGAAATAATTAAGAGGATAGGGAATTTGCCACGTGGAACAATGTTTGATTTACACATGTTAATCTGCAGTCACACACCTCTGAAATTTGTGATTCTAGTAAGATGTCCTAGGCTCTGAATTGGAAAAAAGAATTTTGTACACTTAAATGCTGTAAAAGCATAATACATCCCTTTTTAATTGATCAGCAACTTCTTTCTCTTTTTCTTTTAAACAGCAGTTCTGTGGTGTTCTTGGTCACACATTTATGGAGTTTCTGAAGGGCAGTGGAGATTACTGCCAGGCACAGCACGACCTCTATGCAGACGAGTGAACTGTAGAGATTTCTTACTAATCCACCAAGAAGCCCCGGCAGAGTGGCTCACCTGGACACAGAAGTGGTGAATTGAAATCGTAGAGCATTTTACAAGAGTTCTGACCTGGATGGGGTAAACTTTAGTGCACTTCCTGTTGCCTCAGTATTACTGGATCGAAGGCTTGCTGCTTCTTGTTAGGAGGTTCATTTCATTTCCTAGTACTCCCCACACCACACTCAAAGCACTGAGAAGTTCAGCGGAGTATATTGAAGTAGACTTCAGTTTCTTGCATCATTTTTATTCAAGTTTTAAAATTCTTGCATACCCCTTTTGAGTGTTTTTGTGAGTAAATTAACATGGCTCGAATGAACCGCCCAGCTCCTGTGGAAGTCACATACAAGAGCATGAGATTCCTCATCACACACAACCCAACCAATGCAACCTTAAACAAGTTTATAGAGGTAAGAGTTGATACTTTTTAATGTTCTAAATTGATGGTAGTGTAAGTGAATCCTGTAGCTATCAAAATACTGTTTCAGAAAAGAGGAGATAACATACCTATGTGTGCTGTTCCTAGAGATAAATATCGGTGTGTTCCTTAGAGAAATTATTTTACAGTTTAAGAAGGACGTTAGTAGGCTTACAAGTGAATATCTGGTTCTTTATGCCTTTGAGTTTGCTTAACTTAAATTTTATTTGTGGAAAGTTGAACTGGGTGGCCCTAACTTGTAAGAAATTACAGGCACAAGGCTGCCTTTTCTGGATTTTGTTCTGTCTGCTTAGCTTACTGCTGTGAACCAGAATTAATTTATGTTTTGGGCCACACACAATGTTTAGAATTAAATTTTTAGTACTCATTCTACTGATTCCTGCTGGTAGATATGTAGCCAACATGGCCTAGCTGCCTCCTTTTAGTAGGAGGGAAGAGACATTAATGCTCAGTGATTTATCTGAACGCACATTTTATTTCATAAATTTGTTAATGTCAGAAGAGTTATAATTAGTAATGCATTATAAAGCCTAGTTTTCCATGGTAGTAGGCTTAAAACTTATTGTACATATTATAGTCTTCTAATTCCTGGAGGCTTAAGAAATTACTGTAATTTAGCCAGGCGTAGTGGCTCACTCCTGTAATCCCAGCACTCAAGAGGCTGAGGCAAGGAGGATCATTGCAAGTTCGAGACCAGGCTGGACTACAAAGTGAGCTCAAGGCCAGCCTAAACTGCATAGAGAGACCCTGTCTCAAAAAGATGAAGAAAAAAAAAAAAAAAAAAGAACAAGTTGCCGTAATTTAATTAGATTACTTGGTGAGGTGTTGAGTCATTCCTTAAGTTACATTCATCTCAGTCCTTGTTGCGTCTACCCCTTTTTTGTTAGTGCTTCATACCAATCCAATGTTGCCATTACTGTAAATCACTGAGAGCCGGTTTTGTGTTTAACCTCTTTTACTTTTGTACAATTCTATTTTAAGGAAAATTTGCCTCAGAGGGAACATGTATGGGAAGTTCTACCACTGCTTGCATGATTTTCTGTTATCCAGCATATGTACTAATCACAATGATCAGAATAGCAAAGGATGAGCAGCGGTGGTATAGTGAGGAGGACTTTATTTTTTTTTTTTTTAATGTATATTTTATCCAGGAACTTAAGAAGTATGGAGTTACCACAATAGTAAGAGTATGTGAAGCAACGTATGACACTACTCTTGTGGAGAAAGAAGGCATCCATGTTTTTGTAAGTATTTAACTTCCCATGTATTAATGATGTTACATTCACAAACATTAAACCACAGATGTCGTGAAATGTAATTTTTAAAGTTGTAAGAAAATCATAGTGTCTTAATTTTCAAATGAATACACGTCAAAAAGCTAAGAAGTTTAAATCTTCATGAGGTTAGAGGATAGAGGAATTGATCATATTTTATTGACATTTCAGCTTAATGAAACATGATTAAACTTAATGAATATCTAAAATACGTAAATACTCTTGATTTAGGATTGGCCTTTTGATGATGGTGCGCCACCGTCCAACCAGATTGTTGATGACTGGTTAAATCTTGTAAAAATTAAGTTTCGTGAAGAACCCGGTTGTTGTATTGCTGTGCATTGTGTCGCAGGCCTTGGGAGGTAAGACAGTTTCTTAAGTCTACAAAAAGATACGAATTGATCTGAAAGTACACTTTATAAATTTCTAAATTTTATAAATCTATAAATTTTAAGTTTTTATAAAGTCCAGATTTAACAACACGTATTGCTTAAACCAGGATGATGTGGCAGGGTAGATTTTCATGATTTATCAAAATTCTTACCTTACCAGAGCTCCAGTGCTTGTTGCCCTAGCATTAATTGAAGGTGGAATGAAGTATGAAGATGCAGTACAGTTCATAAGACAGTAAGTGGTTGTTTTTCTTTTCATTTGCACTCCCTTGTTTTTTCTTGTTGAATGTCAGGCTTAATTAAGCATGTTACAAATTATTCTTACTATTGCCATTTTTTAAGATAAAGTTAAGCCAAAAAATGTTTTCTTGTATTCTGAGCAGATGCTCATCATTACTTGAATCTAACTGAACAGTGTTCTTTGAATCACTGGTTTCACTTTAGGTTACTGACGGTTAACTTGATAATGCACAAGTTCTGAGGAGGTATTTGACAGTTTAACAGGCATGTGAGACACCCAGTGCAGTGTATACAATATGTTGGATTATTGGTTCTCTGGAGCATCCCTCTTGTGGCCACATCAGTCATCTCTTGGCCATCAGAAGCAACCTCTTTCTGACTTCAGTCACCCTAACTTTTGTCTTTTCCTTCCAGAAAGCGGCGCGGAGCTTTTAACAGCAAGCAGCTTTTATATCTGGAGAAGTATCGTCCTAAAATGCGGCTGCGCTTCAAAGACTCCAATGGTCACAGGAATAACTGTTGCATGCAATAAAGCTGGGGTGCCTGATGCTACTGCCTTGGACGTGGAGCTTAAGGCGGGGCCTGATTAGTCGTACATATTAGCCCATATGTTGGCTTGGTGAATAAGTAATGAAGCTTCTAAAGGAGCGTGGAAAAGCAGTTATGCAGGCTACATACAAGCTTGACTGATTGCAGCCTCTCTGTTTGGGTTATGATCAGTAGATTTGGACAATTGCCACAAGATTCTTCTCTTCAGCACTTAAAATGTGCTTATCATTTATACCAATTGACTTCCCTGAAATCATGCAGTATTGAGTTTTGGCTTTAAGGCTATTCAAATGCCAGAATCTTAATGATACATAAGAAATGTAGAAAGATTAGGTGCCAAAATACCCAGCACAATACTCCTCTATTTTTAGTATCACATAGAACCAAAATTGCAGGAACTGAAAACACTATATCTGTGGTGTAGTCCCTCGGTCATTTCCAACGTCATAGGGCCTGTGTGGCTATTTGCTTGCTCACTTTGTGTTTACATCTCTCATATTCATACCAGTGTACATCAGGTTTGCTGAAACATTGATTGTTCCTTTCGATTATTACCATGTCTTATGGTGATTATTTAATGTCTTTCTATAAGTTTTTTATTTTGTGCTGTTCCTGGAAACCTCCATTTTGAAAATCTACATTGTTATAGAAGCACATGTCTTTCATGTCTGAGACAAAAAAGCCTTACAGTTCACTTAATGTTTGCACTCTGAGGTGCAGTGTAACAGGGAGGGCCTGAAAACACACCGGGACGGGGCTAGTCAATATTTTTAGTAAACTGTTGCCTTTGTCTTGTGTGAAACATGTAGAATATGCTCTTTAATTTAGTAAATATTTTTTAAAAGGTATAGATGCTTTGTTATTGTAGCTAAAATAATTCTTAATCATAAGATTTCTGAAATTGTAATTTTTTTCCATACTTATCAGAAATTGTTTACCGACTTATTTTTGTTTGAGGTGTGATTTTTTTTCCCTTCTCTTCCCAACCTCTTGCAAAAAAAAAAAATGGGTTTCTGCTAATGAATTGAGCAGACATCTAATATTTTATATGCCTTTTGAGCTGTGTAACTTAATATTTGGATACTTGACAATTTGTTTTATGATGTAACTGATAGAACGGTGATGTGTATTAATGTTAGTTCAGCCATGTGTACTTGTTTGGGTTTATACCGTGGGGTTACAATTCTGTGGGAGAAATAATTTGTTAGTGTTCACAGCTTGTAAAAAAACTTAGTGCGAGAGCTTAAACATCTAATAAATAGTGAAATGCATTTATCACTGAGATTGTTTTGCTTAAAGTTAACTTATTTTTACAGCAAATGAAATTAATGAATTGCACTTAATGCCAGTTCATATAAATGTGTCCTCTTTGTTTTTATTATTATTCTTTTAAGCAAATGAATTGTTGAACGAAGTCATTTTTGTTACAGGCATAATTTGATATGGTCATAAACAATGCTTTGCTTTATAAACTACTTGACCTACACAATTTTGAACCAATTTATTTTATACCTTAGGGAAGGTACAGAGAGATGATCTTGATTTTTTACAGCTCAAGTGAGTCACTAGTAGTGATTTTGTATGACTTCTGAACCTTAGTTTTCTTATTTGCAAATAATAATTACATATCTTTTTTGGAGACTGAAATTAACTTGAACCTTATTTGGCACATTAAGGCTTAGTAAAAATTCTTTTCAATAATCTGAAAAACTTCACAGTTTCGTGTTTATCTAAAAGGGGCAGATGTCCTTGTCTAATTTTTTTAAAAAATAGTTATAAATGTGAACCAAACACCTGAGTAACATGATACTTAACTTTGTTTCTAAAAATGTGCTTTCATCTTTTCTTGTCAGTATAGCACTTACAGGCCCTTGTTAAAATTTAACCAGGGCAAGTTCATAAAGGTCCTTCATTCTGTAATTCTGTAAGTCTTAGATGGTTTGTGACTGGGGTAAGTTGTTTCATCTGAGCATTTTTTTTAATACAGCCCACACTTGATAATATAAATTTGTGTAATTGATTACTAAGTGATACATTATTGCCATGCAGTCATAAAATAGCATTTGTGTTTACTAGGAGAGAAGAGGTGCCATCATAATTAATGAAACTTTTAAGTTTGAAAGATCTAATTTGCATTGCTGGATTGTGTATATGGTGCTAAAATCATTTTATAACCCATATCTGTATAGTACACAGCATGGTAAAATTTGGTTTTTAACCAGATGTTTTGTATCTTATTAAAATTAGCTAATCATAGGAATGCTTGTAGTACATTCTAAAAGATTCCATCTGTCTGATAACTGAACAGGTTGGTCTTGGTAAAATAGGTGGTATTTTAAAATTTGGCTGCTGTCAATGAGACAGTGTAAATAGTTGACTAGACTTCTCTGTAGGAACTGTAGTTTTGCTAATAGAAGCAATGTGACTGCTGAACTCCAACAAGAAAATGCCATTTGCTTATAGTGGAAGGAGAGCCCTAGAAATGCCACTGGTTATTTTGTAGTACACTGCAGCGTTCATGTGTTTCCATCCTGTCTCAGACCTTACCTAGCTCCATACCTTGGGCAGCCCACTAGGTCATGTGATCCTGTTTGGCCACTTCTCCCTGCAGAGTGGTACTATTGTTTCCCTACTTGGCTCAGTCAGTCTCTGCTGATCCATTTTAAGTGTCTGTATTTATCTAACAAATAACTACTGTTTGCCAGGCGATTAAGAGTATTGTGGAGATCATAGAAGATGGGGTCACTAGTAACAACCCCACTTGCTGAAATTAACAAAATGTTTTCAATTGGAATTTTAGGGCTTTGTAATTTTATGAGAATACAAATGGAAATAAAAGCAACAATGTTCTACATGTAAATTCTTTTTAAGTTTTTAAATTTATGAAGTAGTGTCTACCGTACATGTTTATAGTCCATATTCTTGATTTCTTGAAGTAATATTTGTATAGATGTGCCTCTACCTGATTTGAAAATTAAAAACATGTTTAAAAGTATCTGACAATTTTTCTACATTATGTTTGGGGTAACCAGCCTAAGCCAAATCTTAGAACAAAAGTAAAAGAAACTTATATTTACCTTTAAGGTCTTAAGCTGGTTATGTATATTGAGAGGAACAAAAGAATTGAGAGTAATTCTATAATTTTTGGTATATATTGCCATATTAACTAATTAATGTATATAGTTTTCACAATAGCCACAATTAAAAATGTTTGTTTTAAATCTTACTGTCAAGTAATTTTCATAATTTACTCCCAGTAATGTCCCAATTTTATGTACAGAAGGGTTTTCTCTTTAAATTTTTTGGTACCGGGGATCAAACTCACGACCTTGCCCTTGCCAGGCTGAGGATTTATCCCTGGCTAACAAGGTTTGAGCACCCAGTTAGAGTAGCTGATGGATTGTAGAACTAGAAAAAAATTCAAATTTGCATTGGAATCTGTCCACTAAATCATATTTAGTGTATGATTTTCTGGGGAGAATGAGGTTTGAGGCAGCCCCATGGTAGGTCAGGCTGGCCTTGACTTCACTGTGGTCCAGGCTGGATTCAGTGGCAGTCTTCCTGCCTCAAATTCCCCAGTGCTGAGATTACAGGCATGTGCCACCACACCCAGTTTATGGCTATTTTTTACCTTTCAGAGTTATTGGGACTCTCCTATTAAAATTTTCACTAAAGATCATGTTTCTATCATAGACTTGTAGAAAACTTTACTTGGTGTTTTTCTGACTTTACACCTTATTTTTGCAGAAAACCTGTTTTTGGAACTTGTTGGAATACTGTTAGCCTGCAGTCACAACTGCAATCTCTACTGTTTGAAGATTAAGACTTCTAGGGTTGCTCCCTTAAATTTCATATCCATTATTGGGAGCCAGGTTGGTGGGACAGCTGCCCTGAAATGGTGACATCAGAAGGCAAGCTCACACTGACTACAGACTAAAAGTTCACACACGTCACTGTCAACTGATCACAGAGCTACCCAGCCAAGCATAATTTGTTTGACTGCCGGATTAGAGGTGCTAGAACATACAGAACAGAGGAGAGAAACCTGCAGTAGCACAAGATAAGTTTGCCAGTTTGTCTGGCAAAGTAACTGAAAAAGTAAAGCTACTCAATTCACAAAAGGGTCTCGCTATGCAGTTCAGGCTGGCCTTGCACTCATTTTGTAGCCCAGGCTGGTCTTGAACTCACAATTATCCTCCTGCCTCAGCCTGGGATTACAGGCATGAGCCACCACACCCGGTTCATTTGGAACAATTTAATGTTAGGTTTACATCTCAAACCTGAGGACAGTGGTGTTAACACAAAGCAATTAATCCCCAAAGCCACCAAGAATACAAATTTTACATCTCATTAAGGCAAGGAATTGTACAATTCAGTTTTCAAGGAATGGTTGTGGATATAGTAGACAAATGGCATGATTCACTGGATGAAACTTAGTGGGCTGTTTACCACGGTAGAAGAGCAGGTAACGTGTTGGGAATTCTGAATCTGCATGGGAGAATGCAGTGTTGGACCATTGTGTGAATCAGCATCTCAAGGAAACCATTCAGTAATAAAGGGAAAGCAGCAGTCTTCACCATGCAGGTACCAATGCCCAAACACAGCAAGGGAGCAGCTGGTGTTACTAGGAGCCAATGGCGGAGCTAAAAGTTGGGAGATAGTCAACTAGGTGGCGATCTGGAAGGAGGTGAGAGGCTGAGAAATGTCTAACCTGGGTCCCCCCCCCCCCCCTTTAATCTCTCCTGCCACCCTCCTATACTCTGGCTAAATCCAATAGGAGGGCCTTAGGCAAAGGAACCTGAGCTTCTGCAGACCAGCCTCTCAGGGCCAAGCAGAACACCGAGCAGGACTGGGAGTTCTGTACTCCCTTATTCCCACTGTATTCAGAGGTATTCTGTATTCTGCAGAGTAGACTGAGGAAAGTAATTTTTCACTGAAAGATCCAAACTGGCACATACCGCGTGCTCGTACTTTGAAAGTAACAATATAATGGAAGCGTCTAATGAAGCAACTCACTTATGGCCCCATGCCTGTAATCCCATTGGGATGCTGAATACAGCACTGTCCAGTGTCTAAACCCAGCCTAGGCTGCATAGTAAATTCAAAACTAGTCCAGACTACATAGACTGTGTCTGATACTCAAAAAGTTGGGATTTAGGCTTGGTGTGGTGGTACAGTCCTGTGATCACATTCCTGTAACTCAGGAGACAGGTGGGAGGATTGCTGTGAGTTTGAGGCCAACTTGCACTACATAGTGAATTCAAGCCTAGCCTGAACTGCATAATAAGAACCTGTCTCAAGTTAAAAAAGTATTTTTACAAAAAGGATTTGGGTCTATGGTTTGTAATTCTGATCAGTTGCCTGTTCATCATAGATCTGATCCTGCTAGCAACCTCCTTCCCAATAATGCTGGTAAGATTATGCCAGTAACTCCCACCTCTTGTCAAGGAAGAATATAGCATGAAGGAATAACTGACTCATTCTTTGGATCCTAACTCATTAAGATGCAAAATTTGTAACATGAAAATACCTGCAACTAGGATTGCCCCTGGTTTCAACATATTTGAACAGTTGTTTCCTTCACGAAGATCTGTTTTAGAGCAGCCTCTGCTGAGTTTCCCTAATTTGAATGTAATCATAAGGAAATCAGTATGCTAAGAAACAAGCCCTGTAAAATCTTTTTAGTAGCCACTTTTTTGTATACGTAACAACTTACAGCATACATGCTAGAATTTACTCAACTATTAAGTTTGATTATTAGACCTTTTATTCTTGATATATATTTGAGAAAAAAACACTTACTAGGCTCTATGCTTTATTGGCAGGAGTAGGAGCAAGAAGAAAAGTGAAGATACAGGCTTGGGAGCTGTTACATTTTCAGTCAACATCAGGAAATCAAATTAGGCAGACTTCCTTGCAATTACTTAACATCACATGTATCAGACACTGGGGACAAAGGAGTGAGGGTCCACTTGGTCCTTGCCTCTGAGACACAGGCAAGCAGGTCAGAATGTAATCTGGAGCTGCTAAGGAGAGCATAATAATAAAAGGCAACTGATCCAAAAACATTTCCTTGAAAGACTCTGAGTTGCATCTTCAATATAACTCCTCAGAACTTTCCACATTGGAAAAGTTAAGGAGTAACTTGATCAGCTTCTTGTTGGTATTAACTTTTAAGAAACACTTGTGTCTCTTACAATATAAAGCATGTAGGAATAGTTAACAGAGATCTAACAGTGGTACCCTGTCCTCCTGAAATCAGACTGGTTGTCCAAAACCCCCTCAAATTGGGAATTCAGCTGAGAGACCCCAGCATCCTAGATTAGCTCTTGACCACCAAGCAATGTCCTCAACCCCCAGGGTAGCCTTTGCTATGCTGTTTGAAATATACAGAAACATTTCAAAATCCTTAAGAAATTAACTTTTCAAGGCTGAGGATTTAGCTTAGTGGCATAAGCGCCTGCCTGGTAAGTACAAGGTCATGAATTTGATCCCGATACAAAAATTATTAACTTTTCTAGCCTCTTTGCAATTTCAAATATTAATTCTTGTCTCTGAAATACAACTTATAATGGACCCTCAAGTTACAACTAGCCTCACATATGAACAACTTGGACTACAACTGGAATTTTAGGCTTAGCTTATGACTAAAGTCCTGAGTTATGACCCACCTGCTGGCCACTTATGTGGTTGTAAACAAGACCTCATGCCACAAAGGCCTGTGTAAGTGAATGTGTTGGTCTGAGTCCGCATGTGCACGATGGTGGTTGTGATCCTGGTCTGTACTTTATATAATTGCTATGATTTCTGCTATCAATATAGCTCCAAGACAGCTAAAAGAAAGCTAACAAAGAAAGGAAAGGTAAAGAAAACAATCACAATCAAAAGAGATTGGTGAAGAAATATGGGAGTGGCCTTCATGTGACTGATCGCACTCATGTGTACAGTATATTGAAGTCCACCATCTCAACACAGAAAAGATTTGTATAAAAAAGCTGGCAAAGTAGCAAAGCTGTTATTAGTGTGGATAGATAAAAGACAGATGGCAAGTGATAGCCTGAGTCTATAATTTATAAAAAAGCAAGGGGCATAAATGCAGATCTCATAAAGGATAATCTAACAATGAGTGATAATGGTGAAACATTTTGTGCCAATAAGAGGATGGTTTCACAAATTTTTTTAAATCCCTTTTATTTCAAAGAGAACAACATGAAAAAGTAAAATTTCAAAGTATGTCAATCGGGGCAACAACGATACATACATTGTAGATTGTCATCCTCAAATCATTCACACAGAGCACAAGACATGTGCCCTCAATTGTCCAAACAGTAGCAGCACAAACCTTTAGTGAACTCAGAGAAGTCAGTAGTACAACTATCTTAACTATCTTTTTTATATACGTACACCATATATATATATATATGTATATATATATGATGTTTCTTGCTAGTGACACAATATGGTATTTACACGTGTATCTTG
Source organism: Cavia porcellus (assembly GCF_034190915.1). Taxonomy (NCBI): domain Eukaryota; kingdom Metazoa; phylum Chordata; class Mammalia; order Rodentia; family Caviidae; genus Cavia; species Cavia porcellus. Next base: position 6,228,239 of record NW_026947493.1, read on the forward strand.
TTTCAGTTGAGTATGGACTCAAGTTGCATCCTTTTACCTATAAAAGTGTCCAGTTTATCCTTTATGGCTGAGTAGTACTCCATTGTATAAAAACACCACATCTTTTTTATCCATTCCTCAGTCAGTGGGCATCTAGATTGTTTCCAAGATTAGCTATTATAAATTGTGCTTCTATAAGCATTAGTGCACATATATTGCTGTTGCATGATGTTTTTAATTCTTTTGGGAAGATACCCAGAAGGGGAATGGCTGGGTTGAATGGGACATTTGCTCCTAGTTTTTTTGAGAAACATTCACACCAATTTATATGGTGGTTGCACCAGTCTACACTCCCACCAACAGTGGAGGAGGGTACCTTTTTCATCACAGCCGCCCCAACATTTATTATTGGTTGATTTCTTGATAATGGTCATTCTTTACAGGGTAAAGTGGAATCTCAGTGTTGTTTTAATTTGCATCTCTTGAATGACCAGTGATGTTAAACATTTTTTTCACATATTTTCTGTGTGTATTTCTTCAACTGAGAAGTATGTATTCATCTCAGATGCCCATTTTTGGATTGCATCTTTAGATCTAGGAGGACTGATTTTTTAAAAAACTTTATATGTTCTCAGTAGTAATCCTTTGTGTAAGTACAGCTGGCAAACATTTTCTTCCATGCCATTGTGAGTTGTCTCTTCATTCTGGTGGTATCTCTTGCTGCGCAAAAGCTTTTCAATAGGGTGAATCCCAGTTCTTGATTCTGTGATAGTTCCTGTGCAATCAGGGTTTTGCTCGTGAAGTCTTTGCCTACACCAATGTTTTCAAGAGTTTTACCTATTCTATCTTCCAGTAGATTTAATGTTTCTGTTTTAATATTGAGATCTTTGATTCATTCTGAGTTTAGTGCCTGATGAAAGATAGGGGTCCAGTTTTAACCTTCAGTATGTGTAGAGCCAGTTTTTCCAGCACCATTTATTAAAGAGGCTATCTTTCTTCCAGTGAATGCATTTGACACCTTTGTCAAAGATAAGGTGGCTTAGTGTGTCTGCAGTTGTTTCTGCATCTTCTAATCTGTTCCATTGATCTTTGGGTCTGTTTTGTTGTTGTTGTTTGCCAGTACTAAACTGTTTTATCACTGTGGCTTTATTCTATAATTTCTATCAGGGATTGTGATGCCTCCTGTCTTGTCTTTGTTGCCCAGGATTGCCTTTGCTCTTCTAGGTCTTTTCTGGTTCCAGAAGAGTTTTAGGATTGTTTTCTCTAATTCTGTGAGATACGCTATTAGAATTCTGATTGGGATTGCACTGAATCTGTGTAACAGTTTTGGAAGTATGGCTATTTTCATTATATCAGTTCTTCCTACCCAAAAGCCCAGGATATCTCTCCATTTTCTAATATCTTCTTCAATCTCCTGTTTCAGAGTACTGCAGTTTTCAATATAGAGGTTTTTTGTATTCTTCGTTAGATTGATTCCTAGGTATTTCATTTTTTTTTTTTTTTGGATGCTATTGTAAAAGGTATTATTTCCCTGATTTCTCCTTCAGTGAGTTTGTTATTCACGTACATGAAGGCTGTTGATTTTTGAGTGTTGACTTTGTATGCAGTTGCACTACTGCATTTGTTTATCAAATCTACCAGTTTTTTAGTGGAGTTTCTGCAGTCTTCTGAGTATCATGTCATCTAAAAATAACGATAGTTTAACTTCTTCTTATCCTTTCTTTATTCCTTTTATTTTTTTCTCTTGTCTAATTTCTCCAGCTAAAGTCTCCAGGACTATGTTGACTAAGAGTGGAGACACTGGACAGGCTTGTCTTCTTCCTGATTTTAGAGTGAAAGCTTAGTGTTTGTCCATTTAATATGATGTTGGCTATTGGTTTTTCATAAAATTGACAAACCCTTAGCCAACCTTATCAAAAAAAAGGAAAGGCTCAAATCCATGCAATTAGTAGTGAAAAGCGTGAAATCACAACAGACCCTGCAGAAGTCCAGAAGATCACCTATACCTATTTTGAAAACTTATTCAGGTGAAAAATACAGAAAAAAATGGGCAGATTCCTAGATACATATGAATTACCAAAGCTATATAGTTCAGGCTGGCCTTGAACTCACTATGTAGCTCAGGCTGGCCTCAAACTCACAGGAATCCTCCTGCCTCAGCCTCCTGAGTGCTAGGATTATAGATGTGCACCACACACCCAGCCATACTGATATTTCTGACTCAAACTTAGAACTACAGGGATTTTTTTAAAATTCAAGTTTTAATTGACAATTCTATGTTTATGAGGCACACTGTGATATTTTGATTTATCTACACATCACAGAATAGTTTGACTAAGCAAATTAGAGAACCATCACTTCATATACTTATCCCTTTTCTTATGGTACAAACATTTAAAATCTGCTCTTAGCAATTTTTTTTTTTTTTTGGTCTTTCTCGTTTTTATCGGTACCAGGGATTGAACTCACGACTGCCTGCTTGCAAGGCAGGCGCTTATGCCACTGAGCTAAACCCCCAGCCCCTTCTTAGCAATTTTGAAATGCACATTATTATTATCTATGGTCACCATGCTGTGCCATAGATCTCAAAAAATTTTATACTCTTTGGCCAACATCTTCTTAACGCCAACTTTCATAATTAATTATTTTATTGATTGCATAATTAATCAAATGAAGCTAATTAATGATGTGCCTCACAAAGGAATAACTATTTCTTAAGCTTTATGCTACAGTTTGGTAAGACACTCAGGAAGGTTTAGGGTAGAATAGCTATTATCTTAATAGCTTATGTGCTATTATTCCTAGAGTTAAGTAAGTAGCTTTTGTAGAGTCTTACCAGACTCTTAGTGATACAGTGAAAACTGTTATGGTTTATATTCAGATTTTCTACAAAACCTCATGAGCTCAGTGATGGGGCTTTGGGGAGGTGACTGGATCATGGAGGTGTGATATCCACCAGTAAAGATGATGAGCCCACTGAGGAGTTTATAGCTAAGTGTGATGCTGGGAGGTGAAGCCTGGTAGAGGAGGTGGTCCCTGGTAGTGTGGCCTGGAAGCATCATCTCCCTCTCCTCTGTTGGTTGCTGCCATCCCCTAAGCTGTTTCTCCTCTGCCATAGTTCCCTACCTTGGAACCCTCATTATGGGGCTGGGGATTTAGCTCAGCAGAATAAGTGCCTGCCTTGCAAGCAGGCAGTCGTGAGTTCGATCCCTGGTACTGGTAAAAACGAAAAAGACCAAAAAAAAAAAAAAAAAACCCTCATTATGCCAACCTAGTTCCCCTGAGCCCTTTCATAAGATCCACATGCAGTGTGCACCCAGCCCTCTTGCATTTCTCTAGTTTGGAGAACTCTTAAAAGAAAGTTGGAGAAAAAGCAATAGTTACACAATGAATAAAAATAATCACATTTTTTGCAATATTGATGACCAAAGGAAGTGATTTTTTTTTTTTTTTGGTCTTTTTCTTTTTTGTTGGTACCGGGGATTGAACTCACGACCACACACTTGCAAGGCAGGCACTTATGCCTGCTGAGCTAAATTCTCAATCCCCAAAGGAAAAATTAATAAGTGGATTTAGTATCCGCATATACTTGTTAAAAAGTGTTTCCCCTCAGCCTATTTTCAGCTAATATTTGTGAATATTAGTTTAAAGAGGCTACGTGTGCTCTACGTAGCAAGCAGGCTCTGATGATTTTGATGGTGACAATTTTTTTTATTGGAGCTATTAGAAGAGAGTCCTTTACTTTAGAGGGGTGAGCTGAACCCAATAGCTACCAATAGCAATTTTTCAGGCTTGAGAAACACAATCTCGGAAGTAGTGTAGGGATCAGTAAGTAGGAAGAAGCAAACTCAGAGCTGCTGAAAGGGGAAGAGTTAGGAGAAGACCGTAATGCCAGTTGGGTCCTTGGTTCCAATCACTTTGAACATGAATTGTGCAGCTTGTATCAAAGGGGCTTGTTCGTGTAAGCGTTTTGTGTTCCCATTTTTCTCACCAAGTCAGTCTCTAAATTTTTTTATTTTTCTAATTTATAGACAAAACAAATCTCATGAGACAAATACTACTTACCCAGGTACTAATTGCATTAACCACTTAAACTAATACTTTACATTTTTAAAGTTTGATTTTATTACTTTAAAGTTAATTTTAAATCTTTCCTTCTTGGGTAATAATTCCTGTATGGGTAGTAATTATAAGGCTTGAAGAATGTGAAATAACATATACAAGACTCCTAGACCACATGGTATGCATTACTGCAAAGATAAAAACACTTTTCAACTTCACAGTGGGTAAAAAGAACTAGAGAACTAGCAGGGTATTATAACTTGTACCAAAAAGAAAACACTATGAATTTAAAAATAAAGCCAAGAAAGGTTTTGAGCAAAACTCTAAGTAAAGAGTTATCTGGACTGGTTTACACACAATCGTGTTGCCTGTCTGTGGAGAATCAGGGTTAGGATACAAGGGCATGTGATACTAGTTAACTTTCCCCAGAGCCAGTGTCTTGAGTGTAGGATGAGAATGCTTTCAGCTGTTGGAGACTATTTATGTATTCTGCAAACATTCATTTTTCTCTTATAATGAGCCGAACACCACCAGGGGCCAGACCAGGGCACTGTTGGTTGGGAAGGAGAAAGCAGAACCTTCCAGTTGGTACCACAGTAAGCAACTCTGTGACTCTGGGAACATAGAAACTGAACTTATCCCCTTTTTTACACTTTCCATTTATTTATTGTTCCGTTTGAAAAATCGCTTCCAAACTGGGTAGAAAACAATCGCTCATATGATTTTTCTTATCACTCATATGGTGAGTTTTGGGGATTTTGTATGTAAAATATCACATCATCAGCAACTAATGATGATTTAACTTCTGCACTTCCTATTCTGCATTTCCTAATTGCTCTTTGTGTTTTTAGTACTGTATTGAATAGGAGTAGTGATAATGGGCATCCTTGTCTTGCTCCTGATTTTAGACCAAAAGTTTTCAGTTTTCAATCATTATGATGTTGGCTTTTATCAGATTGACACGAAGACCATCTATTCCAATTTTTGTGGAGTTTTAATCATGAATGGATGATGGGCTTTGTCAAATGCTTTTTCTGGATCTATTGAGATGATCACGTAGTTTTTGTCCTTGGTTCTATTAATGTGATCTCTTAGCTTTACTAACTTATGTATGTTGAACCATCCCCACATCCCTGGGATGAATCCTCCTTGGTCATGGTGTATCATCTTATTCATGATTAACTGCACTCTACTTGTTGAGTATCTTACTGAAGAAGTTTTATTTCTATGTTTATTAAGGAGATTGGCCTGTAGTTTTTTTTTTTTTTTTAACTGAATCTTTCTCTGATTTTTGTTAAGGGTCTTGTTTTCTTCCAGACTGAGTTTGGGAGTATTGTTTCCATTTCAATTTTATTAAAGAGTTTAAAGAGTAGTGGCATTAGATCTCTAAATCTGGTAGGATTCATCAGTGAATCCATCAGAACTCAGGCTTCTCTTCATTGGTAGTTTTTAAATTTCTTTTTCAATTTCACCAACCAATGTTGGATTATTTAGAACTTTTATGTATATGTATTTTTGATTCAGCTTCGGTAATTCATATGTATCTAGGAATTTCTTCTGTCTTTCAGTCTTATCACAGTAGATATTCTTAACATAGGTATTGATAATCTGGATTTCTGCAGGGTCTGTTGTAATACTTTTTTTATCTTTTAATTCCTAATTGCATGGATTTCCGTCCTTTTTTCCTTTTTTGGTAAAGTTGGCTAGGAGTTTTTCTATTTTATTTAGTCTCTCAAAGAACCAACTCTTTGATTCATTGATTCTTTGTATTGTTTTTTAGTCTCCATTGCATTAATTTCTGCTGGGATTTTTATAATGTCCTCTCATATGAGCTTTGGGCTTGACTTGCTCTTCTTTTTCTAGAAGCTTGAGGTTGTATGTTCAGTCATTTATTTGAGCTCACTCTGGTTTTCTGATCCAGGAATTCTCTGCTACAAGTTTCCTTTGTACAACTGCTTTCAACATGTCCCATAAGTTCCAGTTTGTGATACTGACGTCATCATTTAATTGTAGAAACTGTGTAATTCCTTCTTTAATCTGTGACTCATTTGTTTTTCTGGAGGGTGTTATTCAATTTTCATGTACTTATGCTGGTTATGTCATTTCTTTTACTATTGATTTCCAGTTTTATTGAAGTATGATCTGATAATATGCATGGCATAACTTCATTTCCTTTGCATTTACTTAAGAATGTTCTATTTAAAAAAAAGAATGTTCTATGAGTTAGTGTGTGTTTTATTTTGGACAAAGTCTCATGTGCATCTGAGAATGTATTTTGTTGTGGTTGGGTAGAACACTCTGTAAATATCTACTAAATCCATTTGTTCAAAGCTAAGTTCCAGCTCTGCTTTTTTGTTGTTGTTTTTGATCTAGTTGATCTATTTGTAACACCAAGGTACTGAGTTTCCTATTACAATTGTATTAATGCTTAGCTGATTTTCATATTTATTAATATTTGTTTTATACAGTTGAGTGTGCAGGTATTTGGTGCATATATATTTATGATTGCTATCTCTTCATCTTGGGTTTTTCTCTGCACAAGTATGTACTGACATTCTTTGTCTCTTCTGATTACTTCTTGGCTTGAAATCCATTTTGCAAAGAGATTAGTTATCCTGCTTTTTTCCAGGTTCCTGCTTCATGGAATTTTGTTTTTTGCCCTATCCCTTTTAGTCTATGAATTTCTTTTTGTGTTAAATATGTTTCTTGTGAGCAGAATATTGTTGGCTCTTGTTTTTTTTGTTTTGTTTTGTTTTGTTTTTTATCGGTACCAGGGATCGAACTCACGACTGCCTGCTTGCAAGGCAGACGCTTATGCCACTGAGCTAAATCCATAGCCCCTGGATATTGTTTCTTTCTTTCTTTTTTTTTTTTTTTTGTTTTTTTTTTTGTTTGTTTGTTTGTTTTTTTGTCTTTTTCATTTTTATCGGTACCAGGGATCAAACTCACGACCGCCTGCTTGCAAGGCAGGTGCTTATGCCGCTGAGCTAAATCCCCAGCCCCTGGATATTGTTTCTTGATCCGTTCTGCCAATCCATTTCTTTTGACTGGTGAATTGAGACCATTCACATTGATGGTAATCACTATTATATATTGGCTTATCTTGTTGTATTGTGTTCCTGTTGTTGGATTCCTTTCTTTCTCCTCTGTTTAAATGCTTATCTTGTCTGATGAACTTATCCTACTAGGATTTCATGGAATTGCTATCTTCTTCAAATATCTGAATATTGTTCAGAATTTTTGGAGTGCTGGTTTGGTATTCACGAATTTCATGTGTGATTTATCATTAAAGTGTTTTATTTCTTCATTAATTTAAAAAATAATTTCTTGAGGTACATTAATTTGAGTAGGAAGTTGTTTGCTTTTACAGCTTGAAATACTTCAAGTTCTCCCTGATTTAAGGGTTTGAGCTGAGAAGCTGCTGTGTTTCTGATGTGTTTTCCTTGACAGGTGATCTGTTTCTTTTCTCTGGTAGTTTTTAATATTTTGTTCTTGCCTTGAATTTCTAGAATCTTGACTATTATACCTTGGTGTAGTTTTTTTGGTTTTTGTCTTTTTATCCTGGCTATCTTATTTCTGTATGCCTGACTCTACCTGTAGTCAAATTCTTTTTTCGTGCTTGGGAAGCTTTCTGCCCTTACTTCTCAGATTTTTTGTCCTTTGGGCTGTCTTCTGATTTTTTCGTTGATTCCAATTAATCTTATGTCATTCTTCTTTGCATCATCTAGAAGCTGTTGGATTGGTTTTTCACAGTCCCTTGCTGTTTTTAAGAAGTCTCTCATTTGATGATCCCTAACTGCATACTTTCTAGATCTGATATTCTGTCCTCACATTGGTTGAGTTTGTTGTGTAAACTTTCTCCTAGATATCTGTTTGAATCTATTACATGGAATCCAGCTCTTTCCTATGCTGGGCATTCTTGACTTTCACCACTTTCCTGAGCTCTTCTATTTTTTAAAAATTTGTACCCACTCCCAATGCACTAACTACCTCCTTCATTTTGGTCATCATCTTTTTAGTAATCTGTGTAATTATTTCTGATTTTTTTCTACAGAACTCATTCATCTGCTTTGTTAGCTCCACTGCTACAAATTCAGTAAATTCAGCTATGTGGCTTTTGATTTCTTCTACTTTAATGACCTTTGGTTTGCCTTGTGTGAGTAAGAAGTCTAAGATTCATCTTTCTTCTGTGTGTTCTTAATTTTTAAATTTTTATATTTGTTTTTTTTCCATTGAGGCTTATAAATTGCTTTCAGTAGACAGCTTTATTGCTAGTATTGAGATCTCTTCAGGGAAATCTTTTATAGAGATGTCTTCTAGGTGTGTTGGCTTTTAGTTTTTGAGTCTGTCCTAAGATCCTGCCTCTGTAATTTATTAGGGATGAGAGGTTGATGGCTGTTTGGCCTACACTCAGCATTTTGGTATTAGACTATGGTATTGTTTATGAACCCCAGACATACAAGGCATACAAGGAAGAACAACTGATCCCAACTAGTTCACTAAAGTAGTACAGTCAGTCAGTAATAACAATATCATCAAGCACAGTACAGAAAATAACAAACTATGGTAATAACTTGTCACCTTTAACCATAGGTACAAGATTTATAGTAAGTATCAAAATCTTTTTTAAAAAAAAATCAAAATTATATATATTAAATAGCCCCTGATAGCCCCTACACAGAGTGATTTTTACCCTCCTGGAAGAAAATTTAAAAGAGTTAAGAGGAAAAAATAGAAAAATAAAAGAAGCAAGGCCAAAGAACAAAGGAAGATTACTCAGTCTTTGGGAAACTGATGAAGAAGACCGAAGAGAAAGAAAAAAGGGAAAAGCCACAATAAGAAATAAACAGAAACACAGGAAAAATGAATAAAAAAACAAGATTCATCATCACATGGTATACAAGAAACATATTAACTCCAAAGGAAATTCATAGACCAAAAGTCAAAGGAGAGAAAACAATGCTCCATGTGACAGAAAACCAGAAAAAAGCAGGGGCATCTTGCCCATCATCCACAGAATGGATAAGAAACATACAGCATTTTATAAAATGGAAAGCTACTCAGCCATAAAGAAGGACAATCACAACGGTTTTGTAGGTAAATGGATGCAACTTGTGATAATTCTCTTGCGTGAAATGGTTTAGATCCACATAGGTGAATATCATGCTGTCTCTGTAGTATAAAAAACTGAAAGAGTTAATGGGATCCAAAATGTACAATAGGTATTGAGAAAGTGAAAAGGGAGGAAACATCTAAAAATGGAAACTAGTAGCCACTGTTAAGTCCCTGCTATTTTGATTTAAAGTCTTGTATCATTTTCCTTGTTTTGTTTTGATTGGTTTTATTGTTTTGCTTGGCTTGATTTTATTATATATGATGGCATGGACAGCTATTTTGAAGATAACAAGATATATTACGGTAGCCATTGTTGATTTCCCATTGTCTTGTTTTGAAATCCTGTATCACTTTCATCGTTTTGTTTTGCTTGGTTTTATTCTGCTGTTTTATTTGATTTTAATATGTCTGATCGTATAGACAGCTATTTTGAAGATGACAAAAGGCATTATGGCAGCCATACTGGATTTCCTGTTATCTTGTTTTGAAGTCCTGTATCACTTTCACTGTTCTGTTTTGATTGGCTTTATTCTGTTTTATTTTGTTTGGTCTTAGAAGTAAGCAAAATAAAATAAAACAAAATAAGAACAATATTTTCATTCATGAAAAAAAGCAATCAAGAAAGAAAAAAGAATAGCAAAGAATAAAAAAAAGATTTCTCTGTGATTTCAAGCCTATGGTTTTCTTCTGTTAGGGTTCGATTCAGGGTGTATCTCCACTGGCAAACAAAGGAGGTATATGTAGCCCATATCTATGCTGCATGATCCTAGCCAATGGGCAATATGAACAGGGAAGGGTGGTGATTTCAGTGCTTTCAACTACACAAAAATTCAGGGTGAGTTTACCACTGGTTGTGGGATTGGGTTCTGAGTTATTCAGCCTACCACACTCTGGCTGTCTCTTGCAGGCCTGGTCTCAACTTACTGACCCTGGAAGTCTCCCATGGTTTCCCTTACCCAGTCATTGGGGATCCTGAGATGAAGCCAGCTCAATGCTGCTGCAAGTCTAGGTTTCAGTTGGAACCTCCCTAAAATACCACCTGACTAATCACTGTCTCCAGGGGATACTGCAGTAGCTTTAACTGGAGCCACTTTGCTGCTCCATTCCAGTGGGGTATTTCTCCATGGAGGCCTCTGGAGTCACCCACCCCTACTGTGTCTCTAAAAACTCCAATCTCCTCTTTCATGACATGAGACAGGAGTCAAAGTTTTGGTGTTGCATCTGTCTCTTCACTTTCTCCATGGGCTTTGTTCTCCTTCCGATCCTTCCTGGGTCTTGGGGATCACCTCACTCTCACTTTTCTTCCCCAAGTTGCTATCTTTCAGTGTTTGGATTCCAAATCTTGGAGAGGCAGAGTTGCTGCTGTCTACTGTTCTACCACTTTTGCTATACATTTTAAGCTCTTTTCCACTCACTCTGTGTATTAGTCACTCGCCTATTGCTGGGAAAAAATATCCATCACCAGTAAATTAATGAAAGATTTATTTTCCCTCACCGTCTCAACAGTTTTGTCAGCTGGCTCCAAGGAGAAGTAGCATGGTGGATGGGCAGGAAGACGGAAGGTTGCTCACACCATGGCAGCCAGGAAGCAAAGACAGAAGGGAGGAGCCTCATCTAATTTATAGTCTGTTGAAGGAAGAAAGCAGTAAGCAATTTTAGCATGAGGCCACAATGTCAGGGAAAAGTAGTACCTGTGCTTGGTTTCAAGTTCAGATTCCTGGATATTCCCAGGCTCTATATCTATCTACACTTGGGACAAAACTTTCTTTGGTTTGGCCTACAGAGCCAATGACTGAACCTTGGCTTTTTTATTTTAAAGAGGGAAAAACACCAAGGAAAATAAAACAATAAAATCAATCAAAATAAACCAGAATAAATGATATAGGACTTCCAAACCTTTTGAAATCAACAATAGTTACTACAGTGCCTTTATTGTCTTTAAAATAGTTGCAGATGTTGTACTTTTTTAAAAATCCCCTGAGATGAAAAATGGGGCAAAGCCCCTGAGATGAAAAAGATGGGGCAGAACGACTTCATTTTTAGGAAGAAGCGCTTTTATTTTAGCTGGCCCAGCGACACAGTGCAGGTGGAATTTGCAAAGCTGTGCAACTGAGTTAGAGTTTTGACTGATTTTTACAGTTCATTTATGATTAGCTCATTGATCATTAAGTACATACAAAGTGAGCTCAAGGCCACATAGTGATGAGAAACAAAAACAAGGTGGGCCTTTGTTCCCCTTTGCTTGAGGTAAGAGGCATTTCACAGTGGGTGGTTAGCCAACTCATAGCCCTTGGTCTGCCAATTCCAGGAACATTTGTCTCTCATAAAGGGAACAATGGTTGACACAGCATCATCTGTCTCTTACAAGGGGAACAAAAGTTGACACAGCACACAGATCACTAAGGTGGGGGGGGGATGACACATTACAGAATAGCGCGGTCAGTTAATTTATAACTATGTGGTTGGTGCTTGGTTACTAGGGTAACAAGCTCAGTACAGAATGACAATATTGCTAATAACTATCTTTTTTTTTTTTTTTTTTGTCTTTTTCATTTTTTTTCGGTACCGGGGATCGAACTCACGACCGCCTGCTTGCAAGGCAGGTGCTTATACCGCTGAGCTAAATCCCCAGCCCTCAATAACTATCTTTTTAAATAACTATTTTTGTTAATTATCTTTTAATCAATTCTTTTAATTTTTCAGCATCTTAGTATAACAGCAGATACAGGATAGAATAGAAACAATAAAAACAAAACAGCAAATGCAATAAAGAACCCCAAAACAAGCCAGTAATAATACATAATGGCTTCCATAACCTGTCTCGCTATATGTCAAATAGCTGCTCATGCAATCAGAGTTAACACAAGCAAAGCAAGAGAGAATAAACCCCAGTTCAACATAAAAAACAATGAAAATGATATGGTTTCAGGGGAGGGGAGAGGATCTCCTTCCTGTAGGTCATGGTTCTCTCCCTCTGCAGTCTGCAAATGGTGTTGACTCACAGAAAGAGGCTTGGTTCTGGCTCTTCCCAAGCTGGCAACAGTCCACATGGGCCAACCCTTGGCTTTGACAGAACAATGAGTTCCAAAAGGTCTCCAACTCAGCAGCTGTACCTAGATCTACCATTATTACCATTGACTGTTTGTAGTTACTTTCTTATCAAGAAAAAATCGTAAGTAGCAGCATGTAACATACCTCCTTTGAGAAATTAACATCCTCCCCCATGACTCTTAGAGGCTAAGGTTTGCCTATCACACTGCTCCTTTCTCCCTAAAAAGCCACTTCCTCACCCAAATGCATGGCCAGCAAAGACCAGCACCATTGCCCAGAATAGCAACTATAAAGACTCATGCATCCTTTGGGCCAATTTCTCAGAAAACCTTGCAACATCTCTTAATCTCCACTATGACCTGGACATTTTGTGGACCCAGAGCTGAGAAAACTTCTGCCAAAGTTTACAGGTTACTGCTGACCTCTAAACCAGGCCAAAATATGGCCTGATAACAAAAATTTAAAAGGTTTGCTAGTAGATAGCAGGTTCCCACGACCCTCTAGAGTTTGCTTTTGGTTATCATTGCTTTTGCATATTACAATGTACAATGTCTTCTTACCTATGAAGGAAAGGGAGTTTTCATACTGACCATATATAAGCCAAATTGGTTAGTCATTTAGTGATTTGCAATAAGCATACTCTCTGTCTTTTACAGCCTAAAAGAAGCTTGTTTCTAAATTTAAATAATGATGAGCAGATTCTACCAGAGGACTCTTTCCTTTTAACAAGATTATTAATCTTTTGCTCCACAATTACTGGAATTTTTTCTTTTGCATACTGGAGATCAAACCCAATGCTTTGTTTATGCTAGGCAAATGATCTATCCTAAACCATACCCCCAGTCTGTGGATATTTTTTGAAATCCTGTGGAAAAAAGTAGATACATTTCTTGATAGAAGCATATTTTATTCATCTTTTTTATCTTCAGTGATCAGAGCCTCATACACAGTAGACCACATAAATTATGTTAAATTGATTTCACAGTTTTTTTCCTCTTAATCACTCAGAATTAGAAGAAGCCTCATTAAGAGGTACTCTAAATTTTCCAAGGATAATGATTTTTTTTAGAATTGGGTGGATATGGGGCTGGAGATTTAGCTCAGTGGCATAAGCACCTGCCTTGCAACCAGGCAGTTGTGAGTTCGATCCCTGATACCGATAAAAAGGAAAAAGACAAAAAAAAAAAAAAAAAAAAGAACTGGGTGGATATGTTTTTCTCTGGTGGTAGTGGGCTTAAGAATATTTTGCCTGCCTGGCAAGCATGAGGTCATGAGTTCCATCCCCAGGACAAAAAAAAAAACAAGGCTATTTCACTTACTATAGAGACGATCTGTAGTAATTGCCAAACACATGTCCTGCCAGTAGAGGAGGTCACCATAAACCATATCTATGGGCATAAATGACCATTTTCTATCAGCATTTCAGAATCTCAATCCCAACTTTTCCTAACTTTGAGAAATGTTCCAGAATATGGGACTTGTGAGAAGGAAGAGCCCTCTGTCGCTCTGGACAATTCAAAGAAGCCAGATACCTTGCTCTCTGGCCTCCCTTTCAGTGGGGCCCGGACTCTGCATGAGACACACCTGCCCTTGACTCTGTCTTGAAAGATAACACAGGAATCAGAGAGACCGTGATAACTGCTGTGGCCCCAGGGATAGTAGCAACATGTATTCACCTTCTCTCTCTTTCTGTACAGTTTCAGATTTAGCCCTTAAGATCTCTGACTGAAAAAAAAAAAAAAAAAAAGATCTCTGGCTACATAGACATCATTTCTCTGCCTGGTGTCTTTGGTTTTGGTAAAAACATGTGAGTGGTGTTGATGCAGTTAAAGCATTTTGCCTTTTAATCTGTACGTTAAATGATTATGAGAATTTGAGATAGCAACTGTTTCTCTGGGAATCCCTGAAAATCAACTCAACGTTCTAAAAATTGCTGGTGGACTGGAATGTTAATTTTCCATCTCCTTCTCTTTAGACTGAGTTGTTGGCAGTGTTTATCATGATCCTAAGCATTTGGAAATGTACTCACTTGTTGGTTACAGATCATCTTGGTAGAAAAAGGCTATGGGACAAAAAAAAAAGTCTGATTGCAGTTATGTGAAGAAAATTCAAAATGAAAATACAGAACAATTAAAGGAAAAGAAAATTGAGGGAAAGGAGGTTGCCAATACCCACAGAGTTATCCCAACCATACTGAAAAGGACTGGATAATAATTTTTGTTTTTAACTCCAGAGCCATGAGGTACTAATTCTTCTTCCTTAAACAAACAAACAAACAAACAAACACTTGTTGTTAAAACAAACAAACAAACAAACTTGTTTTTGTTTTTTGAGACAGGGTCAGGCTGCCCCTGAACTCACTGTGTGACCCAGACTGGCCTCAGACTCATGGCAATCTTCCTACCTCAGCCTCCCATGAGTGCTGGGATTACAGGTATGCGCCACCATGCCCGACTTAATTATTCTCCCTTTTTATGCAGCAAAATAAATGCAAAAACTGACAGTTTTATTTTATTTTTACTTTTTAACTGATTTCTTCTAATCATCTAAAATACAGGCATTATGAGAAAAACAAATTTCCTAGAATTGATCTCTTTTGTGCCAGGGTAATGCCAAAGGTTCTGAGGTTGCTAAGATTTTAAACAGTAAGTAGAATGGCTGTCTGTTTATACTTTATTCATTTCACATCCTGCCACTGGGTTTATTGTAATGTCACAGTGGCTGAGCAGTGGCTAGTTACTCCAGAATACATTGTGAGTTCTAATGCTTCTTTTCCTGTAGAGTCCAACCATATCTCCTGCCTCACTGGAATCCGCATTCCCTATTCCCTACCCTGCTCTTTTTGGGTGAGGGTGCTAGGAATAGAACCCTGGGCCTTCACTGAGCTACATGCCCAGTTCTTCCTTTTTTTTTTGAGACAAGATCTTGCAAAATTCTCCAAGCTGGGCTCAAATTTGTAATCGTCCTCCTCTGCCTCAGAGTGCTGGGGTGACAAGAGTGTAGCATTAACAACAGCAACAAAAAAAAGTGCAGCATTAGAGCCAATTCTACAGTGCTCTTTGAAGCATCCCCCGATTTATTTAAAATTTTTACGTCTCCTTGGTATGTAATACGGGCATTATTAATTCTAGAAACTGCCTAATTTTCTTCTTTAATTTCATCTGTTACTCATTGATTATTTGCATTGTGTTTGCATAGTTTCTGTGGTGTCTTTTGCCATCAATTTCTAGCTTCATTGCACTATGGTCTGATATTTGCATGGGTTATTTCAATTCTTTTGCATTTATTTGAGCATGCTTTGTGGGCTCTTCCTGTCCGTGGTCTGTTTTGGAGAAAGCCTCATGTGCTGCTGAGAAAAGGTGTACTCTGATGTTGTTGAGTGGAACACTCTGTAAATATCTACTAAGTCTATTTGTTTGAAGGTTTCATTCAGCCCTGCTATTTCTTTGTTGAATTTTTGCCTAATTGATCTGTCTTTTTGTGAGGTACTGAGATCCTCCTTTACAATAGTATTGGTGTCCATATGATTTCTCATGTCCATTAGTCCATTTGTTTTATAAAGTTGGTTATGTCAGAATTTGGTGTGTATGTAACTATTAACTCTTCCTGTTGAGCTGTTCCCTTAACCAATATGTAGTGATATGCTTTATCTCTTCTGATATCTTGGCTTGAAATCCACTTTGATACTAAAATAACAACTCCTGCTTTTCCCAGGTTCTTTTGCATGAATGTTGTTTTCCATCCTCTGATTTTTTAAATCTGTATCTTTTTTCATTCAGGGTGTCTTTTGTACACTGCATATTCCTGGGTTCTGTTTCCTGACCCATTCTGCCAGTCTCAATCTTTTTTCCAGCAAGCATTCACACTGAGACTCATTACAGAGAAGTGCTGACTCATTCCTGTCATTGCACTGTTTTCCTGTTGCTGACGGCCTCATCATTTCCCTTTTGCTTAGCTGCTAGTCTCACCAGGTATAGCCATTCTTTTTGACATATTGGCATTATTGGTAATCATTGTTTCTTTCCAGGATATCCTTTAAAGTATGTTGTTAAAAAAACATATTTTTTGGTAGTCATGAATTTCTTGAGATGTTCCTTGTTGGGGAAATACCTTATTTCTCCACCAAGTTTAAAGGCGAGTTTTGCCAAATTCATAAGCGGAAGTTGTTATTGTCTAGGGCCTGAAAAGCTTCATTCCAAGACCTCCTGGCCTTAAAGTTTGTGTTAAGAAGTCTGCCATGATTTTCTTTTTGAGACAGGGTTTTTATCACTATGTAGTTCAGTTTGGAATGGCCTTGAATTCATTATGTAGCCCAAACTGGCCTCAAATTTGCAGCAGTCTCACTGCCTTCGCTTTCAAGTGTGGATTTACAGGTACATACCACCACACTCAGCTCTTCCATGATTCTTATCGGTTTACCTTTACAGGAGATTCATTACCTTCTAACAGCTTTTAAAATTTTGTCCCTGTAGTTTGGAGAGGTTCTTTTCTGGTTATGGCTATTTGAATGAGGTTCTATATGCCTCACTTATCTCTGTTTATTTCTTTCCCTGAATTTTGTAACTTTTCTGCCATTATTTCTGTGAACTGGTTATTTGTGTTATCTTCTGATATTTTGGTTATTAAAGTTATTCTTAGATTATTATTCTTTGTATCATACTGTAATTTTTGGATCCATTTTTCATCCTCTCTTGTTTTTAAGATGTCTTTGAGTACTTTGTCTTTGAAGATACTGTCTTCTAGATTTGAGATTCTGTTCTCACATTGATTAGTTGTACTGCCATACTTTTGACATGATTTTTAGTCTCTTAGGTTTCTGATTGAAACATTTTCATGGACTCTGATTTTTGGTAAATAGGTCATTCATGTTTGGTTCTCTTTTATTTAACTCATTAAGCTTTTTATTAGTGTGTGCCAAAAGTTTCTGCATCTTTTGGTTATTACTTTCATTTCTGTTGAGTTATATCTTCTGTAATCCCACTATCTATACCCTTGAACTGCCTTCTAATTTCCCCTGCTATCCTTTCAATTAAAAATTTGGGTGTGTAGTTTATGCTGTTCTATCCTTTGATATATCCTAGATTGATGCTGGGGCTGTTGGGAGGCATTTTATTGCTTTTTCTTTTTGTATTGTATTATTTTGTATTCAGGTGTATGGATGATTATAGTTCAAAGAGTTTGTTACCAGTATAGAGATGCCTTTAGATGCTTTTCAGTGATGTACTTTTGGTATAGCTAACTGTAATCCTTTGCCATAATGCCAATCTGACCTTTTGGTTAATTTGAGAGGTGAAGATGCTATGATCCTTTTTGGATGGCGTCACCCACATTGGGTGACCTTTCCCATCATCCATACCCAGAACTGTGCTAAGCCAATCAGCATACTAAGTAAGTAGTTGTGCACCTTAAACCCAGAATCACATCCTTAAGCACAGTATTGCACACCCTAGATCCAGCCACCTCTGAAAAACTCATCTAAGACCACATGAAGTTTTGAGGGAACATCTAGACACAAGCAATAACATATATTCTAAAAAGAATATATATTATGTTCACATTGCAATCAGCAGGATGGTTCAGATATTTGTTTGTTCGGATATTTAGTTGCTGGTCTTAAATGACAACTCAAATTAGCTAACTTAATGTTTTTTATAAATGTTGTTTAAAGTTTGTACTTCCCTGGTATACATACTATTTTTCAAATATAAATTTGTAAAGAATGCTGATTTATTTTGAATTCACAATAGTTATCTACCCCAGATACTGGTGTTAAGCACATGGATCATAAAATGACTTTAGTTTGGTAAATGTTTTGTTTTACTACCTACATATTCAATTATTTTCTTAAATTATAAATTTTCTCTGTAATGATAATTAAATTGAAATTCTAAGATGATAAATATAAGGAGAAGCAGATATAATAATTGGCGCACTTATTGACTACTATACTGTTTTAATATTTATTAGTCATACTATATTAATTTATAAAATTTTTGTCTTTCAAGCTTCTACTTAAAATTCACTGATACTGCAGTGAAGGAAAATGATGTAATAAATCAGAAAATGAAGAAGTGTTTAATTAAGGGACTCTTCTGATCATGTATTTAGCATTTGGAGAATATTATATTATATTTTCTAAAAAGAAAGAATAGGGAAAGAGCAAATAAACCTATACAACACAAAGTAACGGTAGAAAAATGAACAAGACAAGAGTTGAACCCTGTTGGAACTCATCCTCTAGTGAGAGAGCTGGTTAAACTTGCACAATAAAGTATGATGAATGCATTTTCCATTGCTATGGTAACCAAGACTTGAAGTACAACCTCCGGGGAAAGCTGATGAGAATCCATTTAACTTATGTCTCAGATGAGCATGAGCAGAACATTAGACCGTGTTTTCAGTTTCTGAGATATAAGGCTAGTGAATGTTTTAGATTCCAGTCATCAATTAAATGCACATTTTCACAATTCTTTCCTGTCCACTAAAACAACTACTAGATCTGAGTGTACTCAATGTTCCAATAGGTTTTTAAACAATTAGCAAAATGAGTCTTTAAAAAAATAAAAATATTTGTTCACATTTTTGGCATAAGTATCCCCAACTGACATTGCATAGTAATTTCTAAGCTTATAGCTCCTAGAACCACAAATGAGTATTGATTCAGTTAATGTGTAATAGCTTTTTCCAGTTATCTGCTCTAAATATATGGCAAGAACATACTAATACCATGGATCTTAGAGTCCTGAAAACTGACAGTCAGGAATTTACTGCACTGCTAAGAAGTCATGTGAATTTGGGAGGTGTCATTGTCATGTTCCAGACTCCAGGACAAAATACCCAATGCTCACAGCTTACAGGAAGAGAGAGCACTTTTGGCTCATTGATTCAGTCCCAACCCTAACCTGGAAATCAGAGGTAAGCTGCACACCCCTGGCAGCAGGGAAACAGAAAACGGGACAGGAGTAGAACTTTGCAGAATCACAGAGTCATGCCTGAGTGACCACCTCCAGCCAGAGCACCAAGAGCCCAAACACTCATGGACACACCAAGCGTATGGCATCCCAGCAGTCAGGCATCCACCAAACACACAGGCCTTTGGGGTGACTTTTCAGATCCACGTGATGACAGGAAATTATTAAACTCTGTGAGACGTAGTCTTCTCATTTGCAAAATGCAAATAATGATAACTACTTGTGCTTATTCCAGGACCCGAGACACTAAGGTGTCTTAATAAAGCATTGCTGCTTTGGACTCCTTCCCTTCAGTGCACTTAACTGAGAAGGCAAAGCAGTGGCATCTGTAGCTTCCGGCCTCAGAAAGAGATTAGCAAAATAACAATTATAGTTTGTGTGAGTGGCTTACTTACAGGGTTTGGGATGTGACATGACCCTTCTTACAAAGTAATAAGTTAACAGGTTGTTGTATATTTACTAGTGGGAGACACAGACCTGCGGGTCAGAGAGAAAGGACTTTATCCCTCAAAATACAGTAGCAGCACGAACCTGGGAGAGACACTGCACACAGAGCTCGCACTGCACCGGAGCTTGGGAGATTTATCTTCTGTGTGAAGGTAATGGGAATCACACTCAGGGGTTTACATTCCTTACATTCCCAGCCTATTGTTTCAGCAACAGCGTATGGATGGACCCTGGAGTGTGCTCAGGACCTCTTGTCACAAGGACAGCAGGGGATACACTTCATGCAGCCAGGGCCCTCCTCACTGTTTCCTTTAAAAATTCCTCCAAAATGCTTCATTGCAATTAATTGTGCCATAAAATAGGAAAATGTCAGCTGTGTTCCCTGTGCGTGGAATGCAAAGGAAATTGAGTCATTGTCAGAAAGAAAATCATTTGGAGAAATGATGAAACACCTCCCACTGGGAAGCAAGTTCTGTCAATCATCCTGAGCTCCCAGCAGATTAGCACCAAACTGGCCTCCTCCTCCCTCCCCTGCCCATCCCGCAGTCTCACTCTGTATCCAGGCTGACCTGGAATCTACTGTGCACCCAGGCTGGGCTGAAGCTCCCCGCCTCCGGCCTCAGCCTCCTTAGTGCTTGCCGTCTTCTCAGAGCGTGCTTTCTTCCTCCCTCCCTTAGGATCCCAGTGGACTCCATCTCTCCTGCCTCCCCGCTCTCCCCCGCCACCCCGCCCCTTGCCTGCTTTCTTTATCTTCCACTCTGACTCAGTTCAGAGAGGACAAGTGGAGGAGGGGGATGGTTGCTTCTCAAACCCACGCAGAATGGACAAGAGCGAAAAGTGATTGCCTAGTTCAGGCTCCAAGTCAAAAATCACAATTCTCAATTCTCAGATTGCCCTATCTTTGTAATCGCTCTATAGCCTTTATTTTGTTTATTTGCTTGTGGTGCTAGGGGTTCAATTTACGGTCTTTGCACTGAGCTCCAGTTCCAGCTCATTTTTTACCTTTCATTTTCAGACATGGTCTTTCCACGCTCCCCAGGCTAGGTTCAAATTTGCAATCCTGGTGCCTCAGCTTCCCCGAACACTGGTTTGTTTGTTTGTTTGTTTGCTTGCTTTGTGTTTAAGCAAGCATCTCATTCTGTAGCCCAAGATGACCTGGTGTCACTATGTAGCTCAGGCTGTTCTAATCTCTTGATCCTCCTGCTGCAGCCCTCCCAGTGCTGGGATCACAGGTGGCACCACCATACCCATGGTGGTTATTACTTGCCAGTGAGACATATTCCATTCCACCATAGCTCTGATCTTGAAGAACTAGAACCAAGTGTGAAATCTTTTATAGGATCTGCTTCATTGAAGGCAAAGAAATTAATAAAAATTCTATAAGGAATTCTCTTTTCTATAAGGAATTCTATATTCTGCATTTGATCTTCTGTATCAAATATGGAGATACCTCCAGTGACCTGGGCCAAAGAACAGAGACACTCTCAGATGATCACACAGAATGAGGCTGCCCGAGTGAGCATTTCTCAGAGCTTGTTCCCATGCTGAGAATGGCCTGACTGCTTTGCCACCCTGCTCCTACTTTTCTAGGAATTCTTTGTGGCTCCATAACTCAAAATAGCTCGACTTCCAGATTTATCAACCTGAGATAACATAATGATTTCTAATCTAAATTATTTTTCATGCTTTCCAATTTTTCCATCCACTTCTTCTAAAATAAATATCTGTTTGATTTTTGTTAGACATTCCTAGGTATGCAAATAGGGAAGTTCCTTAACCCTCTGTGGCTCAGTTTTGCTACATGTCAAATGGAGAAAACTGTAACACTTCCAAGGATTGTTGGGTCCAGGGATATAACTCATTGGCACAGTGCCTGCTTGGAAAACAGGAGGTCATGCATTGGATTCCCCATAAAAAAAAAAAGAGAGACAGAGAGGATTGTCATGAGGACTAAGTGATTAATATGTGTAAGTGATTAATATGCTTACAAGTGTGCCTGGCACACAGTAAATTCTATATAAACAATGTTTTTGGTACCATTATTTTTTTCAAACTGTCATGTTTATAAATTTACATTTTATGTGTGGGTGTATGGGTGTGTAGGTGTGTGTGTATACACATGCACACTAAGGATTAAACGAGGGCCTTCACACTGAATACACTGAACTACATCTTTAGCCCTTTTTAAAATTTTGTAAAAAGTTTTAAAATTTTTAAAACAAGAATTTGCTATGTTGCTATCTCCCAGGCTGGCCTCAAACTTACAATCCTTCTGCCTTAACCTTCCAGAGTGCTGGGGTGACATTATCTTTTTCTCCTCCTCCTGTACCTACAATGGAATATCTGTTACATGCACTTTTACCCTCATTGCTCACTTTTGCTTCAGGGTAATTTATTCTCCTTAAAACAGCTTCAACAATTGTCTTTTAAACCAAGGAACAGAAAACAAAAGTGAAGTAGAGTTCACTAATGAAGCTGAAAATGGTACAGTAAAAATTATAACAATGTAATTCTTAGGCAAAATTAAGCAAGCAAAATTATAAAAGATAAGGCTTTAGAAAGTGAGAAAAATAGGGGCTGGAGATTTAGCTCAGTGGCATAAGTGCCTGCCTTGCAAGCAGGCAGTTGTGAGTTCGATCCCTGGTACCAATAAAAAGGAAAAAGACAAAAAAAAGAAAGTGAGAAAAATATGAGCACAGCTATAAATACAAATGACTTAAAAAGCAAACATAATAAAAGTAAAGAGCTTGTGTCTATATGAAAGCAGACATTACAATTTCCCTTTAAATTGGCTCAAGATATAGAAAATAAGGCCAAGCATGGTGGCATGCACATGTAGTTCCAGCTACTTAGGAGGCGGAGATGGGAGGATGACTTGAGCTCAGGAGTTCAAGCCCAGGAGGGGCAACATAACAAGATTCATTTTTACATAAAAATGACATAGAACAAAACAAAAACCAAATAGAAGATATGGATAGTTTTTTTTTTTTTAAATCACTCTGTTTAAATGGTTAAATGTATGGCATGTGACTTATATCTCAAAAATGTTACCACAACCAGGCAGAGTAGCACCAGGCTATAATTCTGGCAGTCAAAGAGGCAAAGGCAAGAGCACTGCAAGTTGAACTCTAACCTGGGCAATGAAATGAGATTCTGTCTCAAATAAAAAATTAAAAAAGGGCTGGGACATAGCTCGGCCTGAAGGCGCTGGGTTCAATCCCCAGCACAATAAACGAACAAACAAACAAATAAGACCATGACATTTGATTCTTTAAAAATCCCTGAATAGCTTCTCATTTAGTTCACAATAGATTCTATTTATTTATTTACTCTAACCCCACCAGACTCTTGCCAGTCTGGCTCTCTGCTGTTTTGTGTCCTGGGTTCCAGCCACATTCACCTTCTGTTTCTGGAACATCTCAAATCCTGTAGAATCTTGGAATTAGCTGTTTCTTCTTTAAGAACAGTTTTTCTGAATGACTTCCCTGAACTTGCTCTAGTCTGGTGAAGTCCTCTTTCCCGGCTCTCTGTGTTACACAGTCAGATTTCCATTCTGTAACAAATATCTGAGATAATCAGTTTACATGGAGAAAAGGTTTATATTGTCTCAGTTTCCACAGTCCCAGCTCATGACTTGGGTCCACTGTCTCTGGCCTATAAGTAGCAGATCACGGCTGAGGCTCATTTCATAGCCAGGAAGTGAAAAACACAAAGAGGAGGGGCTGAGGTCCCACCCCTCCTTCAAGGACATGCTTCTAGTGGCTGGAAGACACCTGGGGGCACTCCTCTTAAAAGTTTCACCAGCTCCCAATAGTGTCAAGAGGACTTAAAGTCTTTAGGGATTATTTAAGATTCAAAGCTTAGAACCCATCTTGACATCTTTCCAATCCCTAAATTCTGATTTTTCATCAACAATTTCTTACATATTTCTATGGTTGGGACAACCTGAGATATAGTAGCTAGTGACTTTCCAAGCAAAAGCTACATTTTCTTGATGCTGTCTCAATAAAATGCACATATGATTTGTCAATTTTTCAGTAATAGTTGAAATTCAAACATAAATTACGATGGTTGGCTACATACTGAGTTCAGTGCTAGCCTGGACTGCATAGCGAGACCCTGTCTCAAAAAAACAAAAACAGAGCAAAACAAAAAAAGATTGATAGTGAATTCTTAACACAAATGAGGCCAGAAATGGTCATGTTTTACAACAAAATAAAAGGCAGAGTACATGTTATTGGTGAGCTATACAACAACTGTGATGTCACTGAAAACACAAAGCATTGGCCAATAGTCGTGTCTTACTTGATCTTAAACATTTCAGACATAGCTTCATAGTTTAATGGTTGATACATTGTGTCACTTTAGAAGTTTAACTAAGTGACTCAGAAGCCGTCAGGGTCCTTGTGGAGGACCATCTGGATGACTCTCCTTGAATAAGAGCAATTTCCTCCACTGTGGCTAAACCTAGCCCTGTTTCTATGTACTGATATGCATAGAGCTGACTAAGCTATTTCCTTTTCCCTTCAGCAGACTCTTAAGCAATGTAAATAGGGCTGGTTACATATTGATGTGAAATCCTTGAAGCTAGGTAAAAGTTGCTGTTTCTCTTCCTTAGTGTCTGCCTGAATGGTAGAACCTAGAGGGATACAGTCAGTGCTCTAGGGCTGTCAACTGGGTTTAAGCCTCAAGGTTAGGAGGTTATAACTTCCGGGGGCACAAAGGTTTGCACATCAGAATTCAAGCACCACACCTAAACACTAAATGCTACCTCAGTTGTGTTATGTAGATTGGTCTTTCTGCATATCCTTTTCTGCATGTTGCAGAGGTGCTTTCTGGTCTCCTAGTTAGCCCAGCTCACAAAACTCACATAATTTCCACCATTCTCTAAGTCACTTATCCCCTAGCCATTTCCTTCTTCACGAATTAATAAAATCCATGTTAGACTCTGGTTCTGATGAACTTTCACGTGGGCCTGCCTCAAGACTCCTTGATTCTCATAATTGTAGATATATTTTAGTGGCTTTATTCACCCTGTAGGTTGCACTGGAGGTGGTAGATTGGAATTGACTTGCTAGAATTTAAATAACATTTCCTAGGAATTACAAATATAAACTTCCTAGTCTGTGACAAGAATGGAAAAAGGAATCTCTATAGATCCTCAGTTTTTTTTTTTAATTTTATTTAAGAAGAAAAAGAAAAAAAAAAAAGCAGAAAAAGGGTACAAGTTATACAGATTTACAGAAAAAAATAAACAGTAGGAAATCACTAGTTAATGGATTACATTTTGTCATCTTAGAAATAATTGTTCAAGTTACAAAATTAAAGCTTATAAAGTGGACATTCCAACAGTGAGACTGCAAACAGTTCTGTTCAATGATCCAACAAAACTCAGTAATATCATTATCTATCTTATACACTTAAATATAATACATGCAGTTATATCATTTAGAGCACTTTCTTTTCCTCTCTTTTGTACAATGACAATTACACATTTTGGGTTTTGTTGCTCCCACAGTTCTTATTACTTTTTTGGAAGAGAGTAGAACCAAATGTGACATAACAGAACAGTCAGTCAAATCAAAAGGGTGGACGTAATAGATAATGTAAAAGCATAATACTAGATGATCAACAATGGTTACCATAATTCCTCCCGCTATCTCTAATAGAATTGCCTATATCATTAGTTATAATAAAATTTGAACAAAACAGTAAAGAATAAAACCAATAAAACCAAAATATTGGAGACATTATAGGTCTTCAAAAGTAGATAATAGTCAACCAGAATGGGCGTCATAATGAATCCCACTATCTTCACAGCTGTTGCCTAAACTTTTGAACCTGGTACTATCAAGCAAAACAGAATAGAGGAACATCAGTCAAAACAAGATGGTGAGAGCAATACAGGGCTTTAAATCAAGATAATGGAAAGTCAAAGTGGGTTACTATAATATATCCTGCTATTTTTAAATTTATTTTTCCCTTAATTAAAAGGATAAAAAAGTAAATAATAAAATGGAGATTGAGATAAAAGAGGGCATAACAGCAAATCAGCGCAGATCAAAACATAACCATTTAAGCAAAATAGTGTTTCACCACAAGATAATCCCGACATAAAAGTAGTTACCATATTGTCCCTTTCCTTGAGATCTTTGAGTATAACTTCGTATACTGTAGCATCAAATATATCAAAACAATGTAAAACCATTTAAGAGAATGACAGTATTACAGGGTATTTAGAATCAACTAACAGAAAATGAACAATGGTTTCTGTATAATCTCATTGTCTATAAAAGGTTTTGCTTATACTATCATATATAATAAAATCCAATAAGATACCACCTGTTTAGAACAATGGAGACAGAAAAACAAAAGCTTGATGAGACTTCAAAACAAGATGATACTAAATCAGTATTACCTCTTAAGACATCATTTTCTCCAAAATAGCTGTTCCTATCATCCAATCTTCTCTGCCTCATTTCTGTTGAGCTCTTTTTCTGTCATTAGTTGTCAGTTTGTCTTCTTCATTTTGTTTTCTGCTCCATTCATTGTGGCCTCTCTGCCGCTACTTTTGGATTTTTCTTTTGTAGAATATCCTGCAGTATTCTCTGTAGAGTTGAATTGGTGGTTGCATATTCCCCTAGTTCCTCTTTATCCTGGAAGCACCTTGTTTTTCCATCAATTTCCAGGGATAGTTGTGCAGGATATATCAATCTTGGCTGGAGGTTATTATCTTTCAAAGCTTGAATTATTTCCCCCCATGCTCTTCATGACTTGATGGTTTGTGCCGAGAAGTCTGCTGTAATTCTGATGGGTGTTCCCTTGTAAGTGGTCTGTTTCTTGTCTCTGACGGCTTTTAATATTCTGTTCTTGTATTGGATTTCTGGAATTTTAATTATTATATGCCTGGGTGTTGCTCTGTTTGGGTTGTAGGTGGCTGGGGTCCTGTATGCTTCATACAACTGAGTATCTTTACCTTTTGCTAAATTAGAAAAATTCTCCTGGATTATTTCTGTGAGTAGCTTTTGTAGTTCACTTGTTTGTGTCCCTACTTCTTCTTTTATGTTCTTAATTCTTAAGTTATAGATCCTCTTATCATCTTCTAGTCTTTGTATTATTGCTGTTTGTTTCTTTGTTATTTTTAAGAAGTTTTTCATTTCATGCTCCCATAGTACAAATCTGCCCTCCAGTTCAGATAGTCTGTCCTTAGTTTCTTTCAAGCTGTTATGCCAGTTTTCGATAGAGTTTTTAGTTTCCTGGTAATCTCTTTGAACCTGCTTCACATATTCTATGCTTTCTCTATTTTCTCCATCAAACAATTCTCCCCTCTTTTTCTGTTCTTCCATTCCACTATCTGTTTTTTCTTGGGTGGTGCTTAGCATTTCTCTAACTATTCTGCTTATATTTAGCTTCAGGTCATTAATAACTTCATTCCTGAACTTGTCTGTGAGGCTCTGGAGATAGCACTTTATATCTATTGGTGCTGTGTCTGCTATTGCCTCTTTCTCAGGATTGGGGGCCGAGGACTCTTTCTTGTTGCTGCCTCTTCCCATATTCTTTGTTCCTTATATATGCAAGCATATATATGCAAGCTTCCTTCCCTATTGGCCACAGTCTGATTGAATTGCGCCAGCTACGTGTTCCCACCCACCAAAGTGCACCAGGAAGTTGCAGACCAGGGCCTATGCGGGGCCTGCCCCTCCAGGTCAATCTACCTTCAGGAGCTGGGACCTGGGCTGTGCTAGCCTACTGGGTCTCAGCCAGCAGCATCACATGGGCTAGGCACTGCTCACCAATCCCACTTGAGAGGGGGATACTTGACTGAAGTCACTGCAGCACCCTGTTCCCGCAAGTCTGCCCAGTCCCAGAATGTCCTCTGTTGGAGTCTCCTAGACGGTGGAAGAGTCCCAGTTTTCCCTCACTCACTGGAGGTGGATGCACAGCTCCCCGCCTGTCCCGCTCTCAACTCCGTTCACGATTCCCATTCTCAGAGCTTCCGCGCGTCTCTCTCCCTGCCGAGCCGATGCATACGCAGCGCAGGCCATGGCAGGAAACCCAAATCGCGGCTTCCAATGGCGCGGGCTCCAGCTTCCACACTGAGGCTTTATCTGTTCCTGTTATAGCACCAGGATTGCATTCCTAGTTGGTTTCTCTCAGCCCAGTTTGTTCTTGGGTCACGGGGGTATATCTCCTCTTACTTATGATTCCTTACTCAGCACCATTCCTGACTTCTAAGCTGGGTGTTTCAGCGAGCCTCCGTAGCTGCTGCTATCTGTCTGCCATGTTCTCCTGGACTAGATCCTCACTTTTTAAACATTCTGAGCCTGTGCAAGAGGAGGGCATGGAGATTTATGAGTGCTGCATCCACTTGAGGGATGTAGCCAGCTTACAATGTAAGGAAAAGAGGCTTACCCTTGCCCTTTTGCTCATTGCTTTTTTGCTGTCTTCTGCCATCTTGAAGTGTTGCCCCTATGCCACATCACCCTGCTTTGGAGTCAGCTGATTGTGCCCTAATACCTTCACAAACTGTGAGCTAAATAAACTAACCTTTCCTTCTTTGATTTTTGGTTTTTCGGTATTTTGTCCCAGCAACTACAGAAAAGTAACCAAGACAATAGTTTATCAAGAAAATAACAAGCACAAAATATGGGAGCCAGGTGTGTGGTGCATGCTATAATCCCAGCACTCTGGAGGCTGAGATAGGAGGATTTCCATAAGTTCAAGGCTAGCCTGGGTTATGTAGTAAGTTCAAGGCCAGCCTGAACTGTGTATCAAGTCTCTGTTTCAAACAAAACAAAACAAAAATCATGAAGAAATTTTTTTAGAAGATTGGGACTGGAGTTGATAAATAATAATTATTACAGAGGAAAAACAGTATCTATGTATCTGTCCAAACAACTCCACAAAAGAATTCTGGAGCAGACTGGTGAACAGACAAATGAAACATCAAAAGAGAGCAGAAAATCCAGCAAGATGTCAAGTATATCAAACCAAAAAACACAGGAAAGCAAAACACATGTGCTGTCAGTATAAGCAAGACTTGTGTAGGAAACATGCTATTGTCATGTGTGAAGATTGCCTTAGGTGTGATCCCTGAAGCAAAGACTATTTGTGTGCTAAGAGTGGTCCATAGTGATGGAGATCACTACGAAGTGGCTCTAAACAGGATTTAAAATGAACCAGTTGGCTTTCTGTGTTTACTTGTGCGTCCAAGGCCTAGACCCCTTGTTTGAAGATGGGCAGTGAACTCATAAATGAGTGAACTCATAAGTGAAACTGGTTGAAGTCCTGGCTGAGGTCTATAGTGGCCTGTGAGGTCTCAAAAACAGGATAAGGTCACAGCGAAAATGCTTGACTCTCACCCTAATTTAGTTAATTGACTAAATATTGTAGCTGCAGGCATTTGTTCCTGTAGTGAAAGTTAACCTGGAGACTTTTTCCTAATATACTTCTCCTTAATTAATGTTGATAGTTCTAAATTAACAAAGTTTGTGACTCAGAGAAGTCCTTGGGTCACTCCCAAGGTCCTGCTTAGTTTCCCATGTTTTCTACTCTAACCTCTTCCTTCGTTTGAAAACCAAGTACATACCAGCCACCCAGGGTTCTTTGTCTCAGCCCCCAGAGAATCCTGAATTATGCCAGGGGCTCGTGATCCTTCAGGAGCCCTAAAATCATACCCCTTTTATGTAAGCCTTCACCATCCACTCATTTGGGAGGTTGTGAGCTTGATCAACCCTTGATAGTTTTGCTTGTATTTTCATTGTAGTTCACCTAAGAATTCACTTCTCCTGTTATTTTTTAGATTTTGTAAGCAATAAAGTAGTTGATGTTGAAAATGTTATTTAAACGCTCATTACATATTAAAAATTCAGTATTTTTTGATATTTAATATTTTTCTGCTAAATAGACATTACTTAATCAAACTCGTAAAATTAATTCATCAATTGTAGGAGACCAGATAATGAATACTGAGGCCTAATTGACCCCCTCTGCATGAACGAAGTAGATAAACAGTGAGCTGTGGTCCTTTGGCAGCATGCAGGCATCTTCGGCACCAAAAAAAAACTTAAAAAAAAATGTGGGTGTCACCCTCACCATGTGCCTTTCAAAAAATTGGTTGTGATGCTCTGAGGGTTGCAAACAAAGTCTTGAGGGGTGGGTGAGTCAAGGCAAGGGATGGAATTCTAAAAATCATGTAGAATCAAGACAACAGAAACACAGTATCACCTGACATTAAGAATACTTGACTCATCAGAAGATGGGCACGAGTACAGAGCAGATCAGTGCTACCAGTACTTGGCTCTCCTTATTGTCAACTGTGGTGGCAGTGAAGGTTAACAAGGGAGGTACCGGCCATCTGCAGGTGCACAACAGGTGTTAGTCACTCCTGTAGTGCTCTTCCCAGTTAGAGGATGCACTCCTGCACTTTCTTAGCGGCTCATTTCAGTCAGGGACAATAACAGGTTTGACAGTAACCCTGACCAACGACAGCCAAAATTTTGGGCTTGGGAACTCCAGATATTAAAAAACCAAGAGACTCCCCAAGAGCTTTTAAAAATTTCCAATAATTTTTTTGGTACCACTGGATATAGATATCCAGCCTGTAAAAAGTTGGAGGCAGAGTCCTGCTATACTGCTCAGACCTGGCTCAACCTGGCCATCACCTCGCCACTGCCTCCCAGAGTGTTGGGATTACAGGCGTGTGTAACCTCTCCAGTCTCCGGTAACTTCACTTTGCAGTACAAGGTTACATCCAGT
Organism: Cavia porcellus; assembly: GCF_034190915.1. Classification (NCBI taxonomy): domain Eukaryota; kingdom Metazoa; phylum Chordata; class Mammalia; order Rodentia; family Caviidae; genus Cavia; species Cavia porcellus. The sequence goes on from NW_026947493.1 coordinate 6,258,622, forward strand.
GCCATTTAAAAAACAGAGTATCACTCAAAAACAACAAATCCCATTATGTGTTACTCTAATAAAAAAATACTATGCAGCAAATCTACGAAGGGAGCGGCACTTTTTAGGTTTCCTGCAAATGCCTCTGGCCTTACAGAGGAAGGTGGGTTTCCCCAAATCAGCTTCTGCTGAAAGCTGAGAAGACGTTCGGCCTGGCCCTGCGCCACCAGACAGGCAGCACTCGGGTGTTTCCGAGCCACGGACACCTGCAGGGGCTTCCTGGACCCTCCCGGCCCCCATACTGCGCTCGAAGCCAGGTCGGGCTGGGTCAGGGGTAAGAGCGGAGCGGGGCGCCGACCGCAGCGGCCAGTGGCGAGCGGCCGTCCAGGGCCGCGGACTTCCCGGACGCTGGGCCGACGTTCTTGAACTTCAGTGTTTTCATAAGGTACCGGAGCACTGAGAGCAGCTTCGGCCAGGCCGCCCCGCTCCGCTGAGCGGAAGCCGCCTCCTCTTGGCTACTTGGCCGCGGAGCGCGCAGGGGGCGGAGCCGCGGGGTCCCAGTGCGCAGGTGCAGCGGCGCGGCCGGAACAGTAAACACTGGCGTCACGTGGTACGCCCCGCTCCCGCGCCCGCTCCCGCGCTCGCTCCCGCGCCGCCGCCGCTGCCGCACGCCGATGGCTGCGGGTTCTCCGGACGCCGCACGGTTTGCACGAGGCGGGCGAACGTTGGGCCCCGTGCGGTGGCGACTGCGCCCACGAGGCTCCGCGGGCCGAGGCGGCGGGCAAGGCGAGCGGCGGCGGCGGCGGCGCTCCGGGCGCAGCAGCTGAGGCCCGGCAGCGACGCCGACGTCCTGCGCGTACCCCCTCGCCCCGCGGCCCGGCCCCCTCCTCCTCCGCGGCGGCCTCCATCTTCCTCTGCTGCCCGCGGTGGCACTTGTCCGGCGGAGCTGGTGAGTTGCGGCTCGGCCGCGGCGGGGAGCCGGGCCCCTTCCTCCACACACATGGCGCCGCGCGGCCTGGGCTCAGCCTGGCTCCGGCTCGGGCTCCGGTGCGGCGGCGGCGCCTTCGAAGGCATGCGCACCCGCGGATCGTTGAATCGGGCCCCCGCGCCAGACCGGGGCCGGAGCCCGAGCCCCAGGCCCAGGCCCAGGCCCAGGCCCAGGCCCAGGCCCAGGCCGAGCCCAGACCAGCGGCGCGGCCTCCGCCCGTTGCGAACGCGCGCTTTTGTGCTCGGAGCTGCACGGCCGCGCTTCCGCCGGGAGGGGAACGCGGAGCGAGGGAGGCGCCTCGCCGGGCCCGAGACGGGCCCGGACCTTGTCCCAGGTCCAGTCCCTGTCCCCGTGCCTTGTGCGCGGCGCGATGCGACGCGACGCGGCGCAGTCCTTGCTGGAGGCGGTCTCGGGGACGGCGGGCGGCGGGGCGGGGAGGAGAGGAGGCAGTCCTGGGCCGGCGTGCGCTCCCGCTCCTGCCCGCGCCCGGGCTTCGGGGTTGGCGGGGTTGTTGGGAAAGGGCCGCTGTCCCCAGGCTGAGCTCCCCCGCTTTCCTTCCCGGGAAAAGCCGGAAACGGCAGCCGTGAAGGACGTAGGGAAGCAGACGCTCTGCTTTGCCCTGTTTAGGGGTTGGGGGTCGAACTTTTGTCTTCCACTGGTTATTGAAGATAATTGCAGAATTACACTTCAGTTACTCATTCATTTCCCACCTATTTAAACGAAGTATGAAGTATTTGGTAGTTTGAAAACGTTTGTAGGTGAAGATGTGTGTTGGTAGTATAATACACACGTGAGTCGGAGAACCAGGATATTTCCTATCGTAGTGTGCTTATAATTTATAGCTCTGTCAGAGCACACAAGTCGTCTTGTGAAGCTTAGATATTCCAAGTAGTAAATCTTTTAACTTTTATTGCCGCTTAGACTTTTTCTCTATTTTGTGCTTCCCATTTTCCTGTTCACTGCCGCAGTGATTTTTCTCCACCTTATCCTCATCATCGTTTTTAAATGCTATATGTTTTTAGTGATAGTAACAGAATTTAAGGGGACTTTTAAGAACTATCGGTTCTGATTGAGCCATACAGCCAGTAAATTCCTTAGCAGCAAAAATACTTGTACTTAGATGAAATAACTAGTTTTATTTAAGAATCACAATCTTAGGTTTTAAAGATTTGATAGCTGTAGCAGTGACTTGTCATACTGACCATCAATGTGACACTTTTCCCATTTTCTTTCTATACTATACTCGTAGGGTCCACTTGTTGAACAGCGTGAGAGTTGTTTTCTCATCTGTGAGGGAGAACAGTGAAATTTTCCTACATTTATTTAGTAACCCTTGTTCTGTGTTGTTGGAGTAGGCCTTAGGTAACTTTGTCATGTTGATCTTACAGTATACTTGTGTATTACATATTCCATTAGGTCAAGTTAAGAGAAATGATCTATATAATGTAGGTGAAAAATAGGTTTAGCCAAATAAAAATTTAAAATGGAAAAGGTGAAGGAAAATGGTCTCTGTATATTAATCATTTAGAATCATGTTACTAAAACTGAAATTACATCTAGTATAGGAATGAACTGGGAAAGGTTGATAGTCTGACATAAAATGTATTATTGAAAGTTGGAATGTAGCAAATGACTTTAATTACTGTGAGTTATCTTAAGAGTTCAGATTTTTGCATAGTACACAGAATATTTGGAAAAACTGGTAAATGAAAATTATGAATACTGTTCTGTTTTGGATGCTGAAACATAATTCCCGTTTTTCTTGATAATGGTCATATACTTCTTGGGGGGGGCACTTCTTTGCATTCTTAAATAAATGCACATTTAAAAATAACAGATTAAGTTCCATTATAATTTTTCATGAAATTCTGTTTCTGTTTTAATTTTTTCTGGAGATACTGTTTTAATTTTTAAATGAGATAATGGAGCCTTATTGGTCAGCACCCAGGTTTTTGTATTGCCCACAACTGATTCATCACACAGTGTCAAGGAGTTCCGGGGTCTTAAGAGTGCTGATTCTAAATACAGTGAATTAATTTACGCATCTACATTTCAGATACTTTTGCTGACAAGTTGCTTTTAGTTTTTCATTTCTAGAACAGATCTTGGGCTCTGCTTCTCTTTTGTTTCTTCTTGGAGCATCTCCTGAGAATCCTAGACTATGTTTTCAGAAGCATAGGCTTCTTGCGTTTTAAACTACAGTAGTGTCTTGCAGACTGTTACACATTTATGATTCAGTTGAAATTTTGAAAACAGTAAAAGTCATTTTCTTTTAATTATTTAATTGCACTGAGAAAGATAGTAATGATTTAATTAAAAACGTTTGGGACTTAGGTGCTGTTTCTACACTTAAAGGAATATTATTAAAGTCAGAGAATATGAAGTATTAAACCAATATTAGAGTTTTGAAAGAGAGGTGTTTTAAAAGTTAAAGGGTGTGGGAGTTAGGCATAGTAGCACACACTCCCAGCACTCAGGGAGACTGAGGCAGGAGGATTGCAAGTTCTAGATCAGCCCTGAGCATGTTAACAATTTAATAAAAACTTGTCTCATAAAGTAAATAAAGGGCTAGTGATGAAGCTTAGTGTGAAGGCCCTGGTTTCAGTCCTCAGCACTGCAAAAAAACAGTAAAGACAGACAAAAAAGATAAAAGGTATTATATAAACTACCAAATGATTGTCAGACAGTATGTTTTTAAGCCACACCTTTTTTAATGGTCAGAAAATTTAAACTTTTATCACCGTTTGAATAATGAAGAGAATATGTAGAATAATTGTTAGAATTTAAAGTTTTCCTCAAGTTTTAATACTTATGGGGAATCTTTATTAAACAGTTTCAACAAGTATGTGGAAACACTAAATTTAATGTTGTAATGCACAGTTGATGTGAGAAAGACATATGAAAACATAAAACTTCACTGTGAAAATAGATCATAGAGTTTTTAGTTGATAACTTTTACTCCATATGATACTGTTTGTATACCCTGAGAATAGCCTTTTTGTTTTAGAATGGCTAAATGTGTGTTTCTTGCATTATTTTGAAAGAAGAATGAGCCAGTTTTATTTTTAGAATTAAAAAAAATTTCATTAATATATGAAAGCCAGAAAATTTAATACATGTTATTTAAGTAGAGGATATAAGGTACAGTAGTTTAATAAGAGTGCTGCTTCAGAATTACTCTGAGTTTGAATATGAGAATATTGGTGTATAACTTTTGGAAAATTGTGTACTTGTTTGGGTCCCAATTTGCTGTTCTGTGAAAGACATCATAATTGTACCTATTAGACAAGACTCCTTGTGAGGACTAGTGAGATAATCCATGCAATACACTTCCCATAGGCCCTGGTACAGTATATAGCAAGTACTAATCCGTACATGCTGGTTAGACATAGATCCTAGTTTGATGAGCTAGTTCTACTACTTCTGGGGTTAATTCCGTTGTCTAATCCTTCATAAAATGGCAGTTGTATGGGCAAAGTAACTGTGAAACTTTGAATTAACTTTTTCTTACTAATGTTGACTAATGTAATTGTGCTTTTGCCAGATCCACCTTCTACCTGATAGTTTTAAGTTTGTAGGTCTGCTTTAGTCTTTGGTACAGCAGACCCTTCAAGATTTTATACTGTAAATACCCTTTTTACCAAATCCTTTCAGAAGAGTTGTTTTGAACCTTGGTTCCTCCTTTTTGACAGGAAATCTGACTGATGAAGCTGCACCAGAATGGGCTCGAGGTATGCAGAGCAGGTTACTAGGTTGCTTTGCTTTGCAGAGTAGTCCTTTGTAGAAGTGTTTCATAACATGTGGCCTAACATTTACTAATTTCCCTTGACTCTATCCCAGGTTAATGTATGACTCAGCTTTAATTTTTTTTTTTTTTTTTTTTTGGTCATACTGGTTAAAAACTGACTGTTGTGTTATATAGCTGAATCACAGTTGTCATTTATTCTGTAACATTGGATGTAACTTTACTAGTTTTAGCTCCTCTCTTGTAAATTGAGAATAGTAGTACTACCTGCCTAATTGTGATTGTGCAGATTAGATAATATATTTAAGTTGCTTAGAACAGTGTTCGCATGATGATAAACATTTAGAGCTTTTAAACTTTAAGAAAGAAACCATAGGGTAAGCACATTGACTTTTTTTCTTTTGGTACCAGGGATCGAACTCACAAGCGCACACTTGCAAAGCCAGGCACTTATGCTGCTGAGTTAAATTCCTGGTGCACATTGACTCTTGAATGAGAATTTTTGGGTTCATACTTTAGCCCTGCTGTTATTATAGCTTATCTCCATAAGCTATATAATCTCCGTAATTTCAGTTCAATATTTGTGGTATAATTATAAGATTGTTACACTAAATGAATCACTAACTGGAGCAGAATATGTTAGTCCTGCTCTGTTGACATTTTGACTGGACAGTTCTTTGTGGTAGGATTGTTTTTCTACAGTACAGTGTGCTGTATTTACTGTGACATGTAATATGCTTTCTAGTTACCATAACTGAAAAGTCTCTGAGCAATGCCACGTGTCATCTGGCTTACATTTCTCCTTCCTTTGGGAGTTTTACTGAGGTAAATTGTGCATAACAGTGCCTGGTGAGAAGTCAGAGCACATTACGTTTTCTATTTTACTGTTTCTTGGTGTAGTTTGCCCAGTCATTCGTTGACTAACAGTTTTCAGGGTTTAAGCCCAGGGCCTCTGCACTGAGCTACAGCTTTCCCCTTTTTTGTCATTCCTAGCCATTTAAAATTTTTTAAATTTTGAAACAAGGTCACAGTAAGTTTCCCAGGCTGGGTGTATGAACTTTTGATTCTCCCTTACTGTAGCCTCTCAGTGTGCTGGGATTACAGGCATGAGCAATGTATTATGCACAACATACTTTTATTCCTTGATAGCTACTGACCTTAGAAACTGGTTCATGCTAAGCATGTTTGAAGTTGACTGTTCAACTTCAGCTATGGTGTTAGGGCTGGAAATTACCTGGTGTGCCGCACCTCAGGTCCTTTGCACTTCAGGTTTTGCCTGGATTGCTCTTCGTTATGATCACTCCTTCACTTCAGGTTTTGGCTAACGATGTCACCCTGTTAGTGAAACCCTCACCCACCATCATACACATACTGTCTATGTAGAGCCACATTACCACCGTCCTGATTTTTCACAAGCTCCATAAGGTTTGAGTAATGTTTTGTCCCTCAGTGCCGTCCCCTGCACACACAAGACAGATCTTTATTGTGGTATACATTCAGAGCTCTGATAACTTTAATAATTTGTGTAGACTTAGTTTTCTTTTCTAAAAAAAAGTACTACAGTACAAAGTACTTCGGCTTTAAAGATGTTTTTAAAAATTGAGGTAGACTTTTTAATCTAAAGTGGCTTTTTATACAAATGTATTTCCTATTATATATATTTATACTTTTTAAAAATGTTCTCATTCTATTTGTATCTGAAATAGGTAGAAAATGATATAATTTGATTTTATTGTTATGAACTAAATTTGACTGCACTATAATTCTTTTAGAGTTACAGATGAAGTGTTTGTTTTGCTTCATTTTTTTGTTTGGAGACAGGATCTGATCAACTGTATTGAGGCAGCCTTGAACTCATGTAGCCCAAGCTGGCCTCAAACTTGTAGTGATCCTTTTTGCCTAGGCCTCCCTAGTGGTGGGATTACAAGCCTGTACCACCACCTGGGCTGAAACAGGTGTTTTTAAAATGGACATGGTCTTTGTGGCTCAGATTAAATTTTAATTACAGTGTTAGCACTAATCATTTTTACTTCACTTGTGTTCTGGGCCTTTATGAACAGTCTGTTAGAACTGAATTTAGCCATTTATAATTAGGATTAACTTTCCCTTGGCCTCGAATAGCCTCTGGACATTTAGAATCCAGGTCATAGATGATCTGTTTAGCCTTTCTTGACTTTGAGTTTGACCCTTCATGACACCACCTGCATTACTCCAATACAACACTTGATATGTTGAGATTTTTTTGTTCATTTGCTTTTTCTGAGACAGAGTTTCACACTAAGTGCAGGTTGGCCTTAAATGCACTGCCTCACCCTTCTGGAAGCTGGGATAACAGTGTGCACCCTCACACTTAGCAGCACTTCATATTTTGTTTAGCTGTTTTACATGCCTTCATGCCTTTATAATTGTTACATTTTTATATTCTGTCTTGCATTGTGAGTTCCTTGTACTTGAGCCTGGGGTTTATTTCATTGATGCATGCTAATAATAATGCTTTGTAGTAGATATTTAATAAATGCAAGAATGAATGGGTAGTTTTAATTATAAGCACATTATGTAGTTCTCTGATCTAGCTGCATGCATTGTGTTGTCTGTATACATGAGGTCGGATTCTGAGCACAGAAATAATTTCTGACATTAGCATGTATATTTGGGTATAACTAACACTGATTTAACTAGATATACACACCGTTAGCCATTTTAAAATGCACTGTAGATAAACTTGCTATGTTTCAATAAACTCAGATTGCCTAACAAAGGTATTTAAAATTGCAGCTTATGAAACAGGAACTTGATAAGATCAAGCCAACCAGCTGCCAAAATAGCTCATGTGGGAATTTGATAGACTGAAGATCAAGCAGTCTGTATTATTAATAAAGATACTAAGTTAACTTTTCTCCTTAATTAGATCTTACTATCTTTGTTTTCCTGCATTAGTAGGTATTGTTTTGAAATAACTTTAAGTTTGTAAGAACATTGGAGTGGGGGTGTAGATTTCTTGGATATCCTTAATTCAGTTTCCTTGATTTTTTTTTTTTTTTTTTTTTTTTTTTCCCTCCTTCTTTGAAAGGAGAGTCTACCTATGATTTCTAGACTGGTTTTGAATTGGCGAACCTCTTGCCCCAACCTGCTGAATTGCTGGGGTTACCGGTGTACACTAGTGTGCCTAAAAGTTTCCCTGATTTTTAACATCTGACACAACACTAGTGACTGTCAGAATTAAGAGATGACTTTTAAAAAGAGATTACTGCATTACTATCAGCTAAATTGTATACTTTCCTAGTTTACCAGTTTTTCCACTTTTTTTCAGTTCGATGATTCAGTACACATTGCATTTAATAGATCAGTGTGTCTGTTTTGAGTAAATACTAATATTTGTTAATATTAGTTAATATTTGTGCTTAACATTTTTATTTTTGATAGTATTTAATATCTGAAACTGATTTTTTAAAGTAAACTACTTTATTCCTCTAATAAATGTTATTTTCAAGTGTTAGGTAGGTGTCTGTGTTACTGTTATTTTTGACATTTTTTTCCCTTTGGGATCACCTTTGCACAGCCATTTGGAAGCACTAAAGAAAAACAGGCTCACAGTTCATAACAGTTTTTTGTAAAATGTACTTCACAAAGTGCTAGTCTTGTGATGTATCCTTTTGAAAGTGCAATCTTTGGACCCATAAATTTGAAATGCTTTATACTTTTATTTTGTCTTAGAAGATTCCTATTCTCATTGACCCAAATAGGTGTCTCATTTAGTAGTGTAGCTATTTAGTAAACATCAGTCGAATAAAGAAAAAAAAAGTATTGTTAAAGGAATGTAGCTTTGTTATACTCTTTCTCTACTTTTGCTCTTAGAATCTTTTTCCTTGATAATGCCTTTTATGTAAATGAAGGGAACCACACCTTGTAAGCCAGATTAGTTTTGCCTAAAAACCATTGGAAGTTATAATATGGTTTACTATTTTGTTTTTTAAAATAAATTTGTAAAGACTCGTTCTCATTTGTTGAGTTTAAGCAGTTGGTCACAGCTTCTGAAGGCACTGTTTTCATAAACAGTAGTAGTACTGGGGAAAACCCTCATTCATTTATAAAATTATTTAGAATGGGCTGGTCTTCCGGAAAGCTTTGTGATCTTGGGTGACCAGAATTTATAAATGTTTTCTTTTCTTTTTTTTAATTTAGAGAAATAAAGCAAAACAGAAAAAATGGTAGAAATAATACAGAATTTTTTTTAAAAAAGCAGCAAAAAAACACTAGTTGATAAAATGACATATTGTTATCTTAAAAGTAGTTGTTCATTACAAAATCAAAGCATAAAAAGTGGACAGACAATGACAGCACGAACTATCCTGTTTGATGAACTAAAGAAGTGTGGTATGGTGATCTTGCACACTTATACAATGTAGTTATATCTTTAGAGCACTTTCCCTTTCATTACTATAATATCTATTATAGGTTTTGTATTTTACTACTCTTTCAGTTTGAATGTTTTCACAACTTGAAAGCACACCATATATATTCTGTGTTATAGAAAGATATCAGGTGAAGTTTGTTGAATTTACTAGCTTATGTTGCTATGGGAATAAGTGCATTTTTTTCCTAGTAGGTTTTAGAAGGGAAGTTAACAGTTTATGTCTAGAGTTGGAATTGCCTTTTTATTTTTCATTCATCTGGCAAGGGGTGATGGTGGTGGTGATTACTAGTTGGGTATAGCTCTAAAAGAAAGTTTTGGCTTGCAAAGCTTGGACTCCAGCATAGCCAGATAAAAGAATTCATTGGTAGTTCTGGCCTATTTAATTTTGTAAACATAGTAAATGTTTTTGGTGATTTATTTTTAATTACTTAAATTTATTGAAAAGAAATTTTTTTTTAATCTGTACTGGGGATTAAACCCATGACCACTTGTTTGTAAGGCAGGTGCTTATGCCACTGAGCTAAATCTCCAGCCCCAATATTGAAATTTCTTTGGAGCCTAAAAAAAAAGTATAGGAATTGCTAATATATAATTGAATTTTTCTTAGATACTGAGAACTTTTTCAAACTTTTCATTACCAAGAATGCATGTAAAATAATGGGTTCCTTTCAGTATTCTATTAATATTTCAGCATAAATAAGTAGCAGATTTTGAGAAGAGATACCCAAAGTCTTTTGTGTAGAAGAGATTAACTTCTGTGAGTGCATCGATCCTCTAAGGAGTCAGATCTTTCCCGCTGTTTAGTTCAGTGAAAGCCCTGCTTGGGCTATGAAGCCTGTAACTTGGGTGAGAATCTTGGCTGTGATGTTGGGAAAGACATTTAAATTAAGTGTATTTTGTTGGTACTAGAAACAAGGCATGGGAAGCTTAGTGAGACTTTGTCCAAAAAAATGACAAGTGTATGATGTAGCTCAGTGAGAGAAGGCCCAGTTTCCACTACTGCAAAATACAAACCCAGAGCAACAGCAACAAAATAATAATAGCAGATCCTATTTACTTGGGGGGATTAAATTACATAAATTCAGGCAAGAGGTTTATCACAGTGTGGCGTATGATATGTACCCAGTAAATGGTACATATGAATGTGAATCCTTTAGTCCTGAATTCAAGGCCAGGTTGAGAGTTTTTGTAGATTTGGAGCATATGTGAAAAAAACTTTGGAATTGTAGAGCTGAAGATACTCTGTTTAGTCAGTGAAATTTTCTAACCTAATACTAAGTTTTTTGGTTGATTCCTCTTTCTTCCACAGAATATATTGGTTTGGCTTTGTCTAAAACCAGTATTGAAGCTGGGGATTTAGCTCAGCGCCATAAGTGCCTGCCTGGCGAGTGTGAGGTCGTGAGTTCAATCCCCAGTACGAGAAAAGAAAAAAGAAAAAAATCAGTATTGAAAATAATTCAGTAATCAAATTTGGCAGTTGATTCTCCTTTAAAGTTTAAGATGACTTTTGTTGAATAATATTTTGTAGGTACAGTATGTAGGAAATTAATGATATCCATGTAGATGACACATAGCTCACTAAAATCAATTTAAGTACGTAAGATTCTTTTAATTCTCATTTTGGCCTGAAAAGCACTCCCACCCCCACCTCTACCGCTGAAGCTGTTTGCATGTGCAGGTCTTTGCCTCTGTAGTTTTTGTTTTGTTGTCTTTAATTAATACTTTCTTTTTTGGAGTTTTTTTCTCTCCCCTCACAAAATGAGGTTTTTTTTGTTCTATATATTACCTTTCTGTAAATCGTTTCAGTGATTGGATTAAAGTTCTTTTTATGTGGACCTACTGTAAGAGCAGTGTTTGATTTTTAACTTATGGAAGTGTTACAGTTAAAACATTTGGTGTTTATGTTTAAGCCATGTAATTTTTTTAAGTGTGACAAATTAATGAACTATACATGATATTTTTCCCTAGAAGTAATGAATTTGAATAAATACTTTGTAGGTTTCTGGTTAAATAATATTTACATGCATGATAAAGATTATTTAGTAAGGATTCGTTCCACATTTCCAAATGTTTATTTAAAGACAGGATTTTTTTTTAAACAAAAATTCAGAAGTGTGTTCTTAGACTCAAAACTATTAAAATAATTTGGTATTAGGTGATTTTCAATTGATAGCTTTATTTATGGTATTTTTTTTGTCTTTCTATAGGGCTGAAAGACACACAGAAGTCTTCATGGATATAGTTGATACATTTAATCATTTAATTTCTACTGAACACTTAGATGATGCCCTATTTCTAGGATCCAACCTGGAGAATGAAGTCTGTGAGGATTTTAGTGCAAGTCAAAATGTCTTAGAGGACTCGCTGAAGAACATGCTCAGCGATAAGGATCCTATGCTAGGATCTGCAAGTAACCAGTTCTGTTTGCCCGTTTTGGATAGCAATGATCCCAATTTCCAGATGCCTTGTTCAACAGGTAATTCTTACTTTTTTTTTTCTTTTTCTTTTTTCTTTTTTCTTTTTTTTTTTTTAGTCTGCAATTTAAAATGAAAAGAATTTTCAGCAACTTTTTTTTCTTTTTGGATGATGAGGGCAGTGAATTTAGGGTTCTTTCCTTTGAATTTAGAGCTGCTTTTCCAGGCATCAGAATAGACTTTATACTAAAGTTTCTTCCAAGGAGTGTAGAATCACCTTTAAGGATTATATAGGTGGAGTGATCTTATAATTTGTCACCCAGAGTAAGATATTTGTGAGAATTACAGCTGGTGCTATTAATAATGATGGTGTTATACCATTGTAAATAGGAACCCTCACTAGCAAATAGGGATTGCCTGCAAAATTGGGTTATTGCACCCCAGGCCTGCTGTCCCTCCCAACCCTACAAAGTATGTTGTTTGCTATTATTTTGTATATCTATTTCAAATCCAGAGAAAGAACTCTAGACATGTGCTGTCTTGCAGAGTAGCCATTAGGCACATGTAACAGCTGTTGATATCTTGAAATCTAGTCCTAATTGTGCTGTAAAATGCACAGTAGCATTTGAAGACTCTATATGAAAAGGTTATGCTGAACTATTTTATCAGTTTTTAAGTTGGTGGTGTTCAAGTGATAATTTTGGATATTGTTAAATAAAATTAATTTTCTTTTCTCTTTTTTTTTTTTTGAGGCTGGGTCTCACTATGTTGCTCATTTCAAGATTCCTGGGCTCAAGCAGTTCTCTGCCTTAGCGCTCTGGGTAGCAGGACCACAGCCACAGGATTATTTTGTTTTTTCGTCAGCAAATAACTTATTTGAAAATTTAAAGTAACATATGTGGCCACCATTATTTTTCCATTGGACAGCATTGTTGTGGAATCTGTAACTGAAAAAACTGAAAGAATGAGGATAATAGCATGTGGGTCACATTTATAACCCTAGCACTGGGAGGCGGAGGCAAAAGGATCCCAAGTTCAAACCCAACTTGGACAGTTTAACAAGACCTTGTTGCAAGAAAAAGAGCAGGAGGATGTAGCTCAGTGAGAAGGTGTTCAGTCCCAAGTGTGGCAAGAAGGAAAGACTATAAATGTTCTGCAGTGCTAAACTATTTTGAATTAGAAATTACTTTGGTGACATGTAAGTACATACCAAGAAAAAGCAGTTTTTCTTTTGTAAAGCAAAGAAAATATTAGTTTGAACTTTGAGGCAAAAGCTCTTCTGTAAGCTCAAGTTAGATACAGGTAAATCAGGCTCGTGGAGAACTAAATAAGCTTTCTCACTATTTCCTAAGATAGTGCAGAGGTTCATGTGGTGTTAATTTTTCAGTGATACTAGACTTCTAAAGTGCAGCTTTTTAGTGTATTTTTCATTTCCTTTGAACATTCTGTCTTTTAAGTTATATAGTTGTATTTAAAGGTTGGAATGGGTATTGTGCTGTTGACACATGAATGTGTCAGATTACTCTGCCTGAAGGCCTCACCACTGAATACTAGGAATCTTTTCATTTTAACCACACTTTAAAATCGGGGGGGATTTTGAATTGCTTGCTGATGATGTATCTTTAAGTTATTTACATTGTGTTGTGTTACCTATCACAAAGGCTTACATTGTTGTATTGTAAATGTTCTAAAGCTTTTAAAATATATGTTTTATGTACATGTTGTTTTAAGTTTTTTACTTTGGTCCTTGTGTCAGTACAGTAGTACTAATTATCTTTATATTAATATTAACTTAGCATTTGATTATATGTAAACTGTTTCCCAGATTAGTCCAAGGCTAAACATCTAATATTTCTACAGTTTCCTTCAAGGATGATGTATGCAATCTGGAAGTGGGATTGGCAGGGATATCATCCCGTTTGACTTTTTTTACTTAATAAAATTTCAGCTCTCCAGTCATACAATTGTTCCTATTTGGTGTACTCTTTTTTAACAATTGATTTCGGTTGAAATGTTTTTATTGATACGGAAAATACTCAGTTTTGGTGACTATTTCTTGTTACTTTACGTCACCCTCATTGAAGTGTTTAATGAGGTTTATTAATATTTCTTTATGATTGTACAAAGTTTGACTTAAGTAAAATTAGTTTTTAAACTTTCTTAATGTTTGTTTGCTTTAATTATCTTAGATTCTGTAACAGTTGTGTTCATATATGTGTAGTGTGTACATTTTTAAGACAGGAAACTACATGGCGAAGCTTCGAATGATAAAGCTCTTCAGTTTAGAATTATTTAACTTTGTGCTGTTAGGCAAGAGATTTATGTTAATTGGTTCAAACTTCATCTGCTCTTTAGAGTATTTGGTTCAATAAAAGACATGCATTTTCTAACTTGTAAAACAAAAAATTTTTTTTTTGGTATCAGAAATCAAACTCATGACCTCACGCTTGTCAGGCAGGCGCTGCTAAAGTATATCTTCCACTAGAAAACATTTTTGAAAATGGTTTTATTAAGAGTTTTGGTTTTGGAATCAGATTTAGGATAGAGTTTCAAAGATGAAATCTTACTGTAACCTTAATAAAAACACTCTTTGGACAATAACTTTTTTTGAGACAGGCTCACGCTGTGTAAAAGTTAAGGCTGTTTTTAAGCTCAGTATGTAGCCCATGGTGGCTTCAATTTGCAGCAGTCCTCTTGCCTCAGGCTCTGGAGGGCTGGGATTACAGGCCTGTGCCACCACGCCTGGCCAACAGTGACTTCTCAGCTATTCATAAATTTTTGTCTTTTTCTTTTTTTTTTTTTATCGGTACCGGGGATCGAACTCACGACTGCCTGCTTGCAAGGCAGGTGCTTATGCCGCTGAGCTAAATCCCCAGCCCCTATTCGTAAATTTTTGTTGCAAAATAATAATGACATAGATTTTTACTAATTTCAATCTTGATTAGAAAAACCCATAAAGAAAAGGTCATATTTATGTTTCTCGGGACAGGAAGAGCTATAGCTGTAGATTGTGGTTATGTTGTAACCCTGATTTTGCATTGCTGTAAAATTAGCAAACTAGTAGCTGCTATGTTTTGTTTTCTGTTACCTTGAACTAGATTGCTTTTTGGAATTGTTAAAAGGCCAATTTTTTGTTCATATACTTCACTGTCTTCAGAGATCCTTAAGCAGTTTTAAAAATTAAAAGTAAGAAACAGAAAATTGCTTTTGGCTCTGTAAGATGTGCAGAAGTTGGGATGTTAATTGATCTTGAGAAAGCAGCCACGAGGGCCCTGATCCTCTTCTGAGTCTTAGTATTATTTTACAGAATGCTTTTAACTGTGGAAAGTCTTATGAGTCTTACTACATTTGTTTGCATGTAGCTTTTAGATGGACTGCCCAGCAGCATACATTTTTAAGAAAATTTCAGTGAGGACATGAATATTGGATTTGAAATATTTGACCTTGAGTGTTGATATTCATTGTATTTTTGTACCTGGGATTGGGCTCAGGGCCTTCTTACTGAGCTACATTGTCAGCCCCTTTTTAGTTTTTTTCTTTTACATTTTGAGACAGACTTGCCAAGTTGCTAGGTTTCCCAGGCTGGTCTTGAACTTGGGATCCCCCTGCCTCAGCTTTCTAGAGTAGTGAAACTACTGTGTAAACATACGCCACATAGAAGTCATTCCTTTATATGGCACATTGATATGTTTATGGCAGTAATTTGATTTATTTTTACTGTGTCAAGCAACACTGCTTAATGACACAAGTTACCATCAAAGTTGTTACTCACTGTTAAAAACATCTCTCCTATAGTATAACCATACTTTAGGGATTAAGCAAATTGAAAAGACCATTTGTCTCTCGGAGGCACCCTGCATGTTTATTTAGAGTTGATTTATATACTAAAGTGTTTCTGCAAGTGTAAAGAAAAATAAATATGTGCTAACTTGCTCATGTGATGTGTTTTCCTGTCTTTAAAAAAAAAGATTTTAGCTTGTGCTGCTTTCCTTCTGAGCAGAGTACAGTAATACATGTTGATTGGTTTCACAACTTTCTTAGCAGTCATGTAATCTAGTTGCTTTTTTGGCGCACAGAGTTTTAGTGACACGATATATTTACAGGAGTGCAGTGTGATAATTTGGCTTACGTATACAATGTGTAATAATTGGTAATAGCATTTTAATTCTCCTCATTTAGCTTTTGCTAGGAAACTTGGAATTCTTTTTAGTTCTTATGTATAATAAATCATTATTAAACTATAGCCACACTATTATGCTGAGGATATTAGAACTTAGCTCCTGTGATCTGTGTTTTGGTATCTGGTATTCAGTGTCCCTCTACCTTCTATCCCCTTTACCTTTCCTGGATTTGAGTTACCACAATTCCCTATCCTTCAGTGACATCCACATTTTTAGCATCCATGTGAGGAGAATGTGCATGCTTATTTTTTGGGTACATAGGGTTTTAGTTTTGAATCATACCTCTGTAGTTCGGAGCTGCTTCATTATTAGAGTCTGAATTTTACTGTAGTACTGGAAAAACATTGAACTTACTCTGCAAAATGACTTGTGAGCTGGTGTGTTATGAGGTTAATTTAGAAGACATTTGCAAGTTCCATAGCTTCATGCTGCTCTGTAGACATTTTTGATTGGATAGTACATCGAACCTAAGCATGGCAACTGTTTTCTGATTAAAATCCAGCTTTCAGTACTTGTTTGTACTTTCTGGAGCTAGCTAGGAGCTATTTGTATAAATTCACTATACCTGTGGCTCCAACTATATAAAAATTAATTATTTGCATTGGAACTCTCACTTTTTTATTCTGAATATTGTTAGTGTTTTAAAACTTACTTGTTTTGATACACTTTTTTACACCATTGGTCCTACTTTTCAGAATCCCTTTTAAAGCAAGATAAATACAGATTTAATAAATAAAACTTTATTTATTATAAGATTTAATAAATAACTTTTTATTTATTAAAAGTAGTCATACAGGTACTATTATGAAAATACAGTGTATATCAAATATTAAGAACTTTAACTGATTTTTCTAAGCATATGTATGGTCTTTTAGAATACAATAAAATTTTATTTCTATAAGATTAATAATATTCAATATTTAATCTGATCTTAATGTATTTCATTGCTTTTTATAAGAAATATAGCTGAAAAGCAGTGTAATGAAAACATATAAGCTGCTTTAATTGTTGTTCATCTTGTTTCTTATGCTTCTCTGAGAGACTTACTTGATTTGGACATCTCTAATAGACTATGTCTCTTCTTTTCAAAACAGATATTTTCCTTTATTGCTTCAAGTCACTTTAAAACCAAAAAAGAGCACTTACACTCAAAAAGATGGAACAAGTGACATTTAAAACATGAATAGTAAAGTGTCTGTGTACTAAATTCAGAGAGAATTTTTGCCAGAGGCCAGTTTTCCAGTTTGTTTTTTTTAGAAAATAAATTATGTGTTTTTTTTTTTAACAATTTCTACTTGATTCCATTTACTTTTGCTTTCCTTAACTATGATAAAACTTTGCATTGAGTATTTAATTTTTGGTCATCAATTTAAAATGTGAAGTAAAATTATTAACCTTATTTTCTGTCGTTGTATCCCTAACGTCTTTTAGTTTCTTGTTTTCATTTAGTGTTTAATTTCATTTCATTGTTATTTTTGAAGCCCATTGCTCATTTTACTTAAAACTTCAAGCGAAAAAATAACCTTGGACTGAGAGAAGCAGAGTTTTATTTTTTGAATTGGTGACTGTACATTTAAAAAAAATTTGCATTTCTATGCTGTTTAGTATAGCAGGCTTCTGCTGGTTCTAAGTTCACCTTTTTTCTCTTTGTGTCATTTTGTCGGTCTGCTGTACATCTGTTATTCTACAGTTTGTAAACTCTTATTTGTATGATTCTTTTCTTGTATCCCATTATTTTTCTTTATATACACTTTGCTTAATGGCATCCTTAGTAACTTTCTATTACTATATATTTGACTATAATGGTTTGTTTTTGTGTAGAGTACAAAGCTGAATATCATTTTCCCTTCAATGTTTGAGGTTCTGTTACTTAATCTGTTACAATGTTTGAGCATCTGGTATTGCTGGTGAGTGCCTGCTAAAGTTACTTGTATTGTCAAGTGGCCTTCCCCTACACACCATCTTTAGGGTTTTTCCTTATATTTTGATGTTCCTTATGTTTTGGTTTTTGGTTTAGTAATATATATAGGTTTACTTTCTTCACTTTTTTGAATGGGCACACAGTGGACCTTTTAATTTGGAAAGTAAATTCTTTTTTTTTTTTTTTTTTGGTGCTGGGGATCAAACTCACAACCTCACATTTGCCAAGCAGGCAATTAGGCTGCTGAGCTAAACCCCCAGCCGGAAAGTAAATTCTATCAATCTTGAGAAATTTTTTCTCAAACATGTATAGTAGACATATTGGCTCATTTTATTACACCTTTTCTATTTTGCTTTGTGTCTTTTCAGACATGCATTGCCATATTTTGCCATATTTGAGTAATAGTGAAAGTTATTTCACTGTTTCTAACAAATTTTATTCTTTTTATTCATAGCATTTTTGAATAGCATTCTGTGGTCAAAGGGACATGTAATCTCTGTGTGTTCTGACTTCTTGAAAACTTTGCTCGTTTTCATAATGTGGTGGGTTTTCTCCAAAAGTTTGATGATTTTTGTTATGTTTAAGCTGAGAGAAAGGAAATTGAGTTGTGCTGGCTTTAGTTAGATACCCTGCAGTTACTTTGGGGAACTTCTGAGTAACAGAATGAGGAAGCATCTTAATAAGTGCTGTACTGTTTCCTTCCATTTATTCAGTTTCAGTTTAGGGATAGGAAAAGATTTTCTTTCTTGGAATTCAGTGCTTGTTTGTAGGCCTTGCTATGTAATGAAGTTGGGAAGGAAGGAGTTTACCTAGCATTGTTCAGGTCATAAGTTAATCTTTTACTTCTGGCCATGCTCTATGGTGGACTGGAGACTCAAAGTTTACTTGACATACTTTTGACCTTTAGCTCCCTTTGATTCTGAGCTGTTGGGTTTTTTTCATGCTATTGTATTAATCTCTGCTACTCAGTTTTTTTTTTCTTTTCATCTTCTAGAAATCTCATCTTTTGGTCTTTTTATTCTCTTTAATATAAATTTAGACATTTTATTCTCATTTTAGTGAGATTTAGGGAGCAAGAGAAGATAAAAAATGTATAAATCTTGCTATGTTGAACCAGCTGACTCTTAATTCAACCATAATAAGTATAAAATTACTGATACCTAGTAATTCTTAAGGGTTTTGAAATCCTGTCCATTTTTCTCTTTGTCAGTTTTACACTGTTCTTTCAACGTTTTCATGTGTTTATTTTCAAGGTGGTTTTCATGTGTTATAGTGCCCTTTTGTGATGCTAATAAGGCTATTAACATACTTTTCAGAGTTAACAAGTATACTGTATTTTAAGAATTCTCCAGAGAAACAGAAATAATTGTGTATGTGTGTTGGGCTTGTGCGTTTCTTGGGAGAGGGATAGTGATTTATTTAAGGGATTGGTTACGTGATGTCCAACTCAGGAAAATCTCAGATCAAGGGAGATTTTCTCAGGTGAGGTTGGTTTGCAAGGTTAAAGAACACAGGTGTGCAAGACATTAGCAGTAACAGCAGGAGCAGGGAGCAGAGCAGAGTCAAAAGAGCACAAAGGCCACATGCATCTTTATTGTGTAATTCGCATACAGGTTGTTTTCCCACATTTAATTCTTACACAGTGCTGTAACCAGCCCATGGGTGTTCACCTGTGCTGTCATGGTAATGCAACTGTATCCCATTGTGTACCTGTGTGAGACAAACAGGGTCATGTCCTCAGGTGTCCTGAGACACCCCTGAGCTTTGAAGCAGTCTGAATGGTTCCCAGTACTTGACTGTGAAGCCTTTCAAGCCCAAATCATGCAGGGAAGACTGGGAGGCTGGGACCTGAGGAAGAGTCAATGTGCATATAAATTGATAAGCAGTCAATATTCTGGATGCAGAATTTTCTTTTAATTTGAGGGCCACCAACTTTCGTCTTTTATGGCCTGCAGCTGATTAGGTGAAACCCACTTAGGGGAAGGGAATCTCATGCACTGAAAGTCGGTTGATTTAAATGTTGGTCTTAACCAAAAAATACCTTTGCAGCCACCTTTAGAATTATGTTTAACCAAAAAACTGGATTCCAGGTTCTAGCTGAGTCGACATAAAATTAACCAACCCTGCAAGGCACCAGAATTTTGGGCTATGATGAATTATTATTTGAATTACTAGCTTATATTTATTGTTATGAAAGTAGTTTTAGTTTCAGAATTTTGAGAAAGTAGTTTCAGGGTGAGTTTGCAGGCAAAGACAATTTAAAAAAAAAACATTTCTTATAAAATATATGGGACAGCCGGGCGTGGAGGCACATGTTTGTAATCCCAACATTTGGGAGGCAGAGGCAGGAGGATTGTTGCAAATTCAATACCAGCCTGGGGCTCCAAAGTGAGTTCAAAGTTCAAGTCAAGCCTGAACTGCATATGGGATATTTATTCTTTGTTTTGTTTTTTTTGGTACCGATAATTGAACTTAACACCTTGAGCTTGCCAGGGTGCTGTGCTGCTGAGCTGGCCCAAGAAATTTATAATACAATATATATGTACCAAATACTGTAAAAAAGTACTTCACAGTAAAGTCTCATGAAGTCATGACAAGCACTTTAAAGAGTTATAAATACACATTACTATTAACTCCACTTTATAGCCCAATAAATGGAGGTTTCCAGAGTGATGAATTTGTTGGGTTCACAAATAAGTCACAGTACTCAGATTGGAATAGAACCTTAAGTTTTTTTTTGCCCCTAGGAACTTGAGAAGAGTACATGAGTACTGTTCAGATCAAAGCTTTATGCTGATCTACAAATTTTCATTACTCTGTTGTGAAGAACATTAGGATGACTTCTTAAAATTCTTTTTTAAAATGAACAAAGAGAATAGTCTCTTTATTTTATTTTACTTTTGAGACAGGGTCTTCTTATGCAGTCCAGATTTAGCCTTGAGTTCACTGTATAGCTTAGACTGGTCTCAAACTCAGCAATCCTTCTGTCTCAGACTCCTGAGTGCTAATATTCCAGACTTATGCCAGCACACCTGACTTTCTTTTCCTTTTAAAGAACATACTTCTAGGAGAGGTTTATTGTGCACGGATAAATTAAAGCTAGGCAGTTTAGAGTCATTGGCCAGTGATTTAGGTGATCATTAATACTAAAAAGGGGTTCTAAGACTGAACCAACAAGTGTACACACATTACCAGTGCCCTGTACCACCATTACTAGATAAAATACTGATTCAAGATAAAATTGTATTAGATACAAGGAAGAAAGGAAGGAAGAAGGAAAAAGAAACTATAACTTTCTCTTCATTTTATAGTTAAAGAAATTGTGACTTTATTATCTGAACATTTACTTTTTGGGAAAAAATAGTTTTTAGCTTTACCATGTTTCTTTTGTGCTTTGTAGTGTGACAGGCAGCATGTATATAAAGTTGAGCAAAATAACCTTGTTGCTGTTATTGTGGAGCTTAGAGTTTATTATAGGGATAATTTTTCTTTGGTTTTTCTGAGGATGGTAGTAAGGCTAGTTATGTAAGTATATTAACATACTGGGAATGCTATTGGGAATGGTAGTTTGCCATTGGCTTTGAGTGTTCTTAAATTTTCTTGCTAGATATGTCAAGATTGCAGAGTACTGATCACACATCTTGGGTCTTTTCTCAGGTTGTGACTACAGCAAAGCAACCTTGAGGGATGAATGAGGGATGAAGCAGTAATACTCTCTTCTTCACTGCTATTACTCCATAACCTACATTCTGCATGCTGGTAAAACCAGCACCCTGTACATGACATGACATTATTATGGTCTGCTATGAGTGGAAATAGTAGCCAGACTCCTTGAATCGTGGCTGCAGTGGTACTCAGAATTGTCTGGGTAGCTGAGCACAGTGAAAATCAATCTTGGGGAAACAGTTCTCTGAAAGCCCCTTCTTGGGCAGGAGTCCCTTTCTGTTTTTAAAAGCAAGGCTCAGAGTTTTGCAGTTTTGAACCTGCAGTGGGTAGGGTCTTGCAGATTGGTAAGATGCACTGAAGTTATATTTCTTCTTGTCCCTGTACAAAATATTTGCCTTTTTATTTTATTTTATTTTATTATTATTATTTTTAAAATTTTTATCAGTACTGGGGATTGAACTCACGACCACCTGCTTGCAAGACAGATGCTTATGCTGCTGAGCTAGATCCCCAGCCCCAATATTTGCCTTTTTAAAAAGTAGTGCTAGTTTCTTTAGTAGCCATACCCTATTTGGCCCCAACTTTACCCATGGTTCTGGCCAATAAGTGTTTCAAATTTTCTGCTCTGCCTTTTGTTCCTATTCTCACTATAGAATAGTGAGAAGTAGGAAATGGGCAAAAGCAGGCAGTAGTATCTCTACCACAGCCTGATTATTAAACTGTCTTACCATCAGTTTTCTGCAAAGGCTTGGAAGAAGGGCAATATGTAGACAGATTTTTCACTACAAATAGCACGCATAGGTACTAGTCTAAATGCCAGTGGAGCCCTTACTCACAACTGGAACATCCAAGCCTGGCTTTTTCTGTCCGAGTTTTGTAAGGATTTTGATCTGAGCTCTGACCTGAGCTGAGCTGTGCCACAATCTAAGATTTCTCTAGTGTGCATCTCCAAAGCTTTCTAAACTCTTTCAGCAAACTAGGTCCAAAGGCTTCTAAGTCTCACGGTCAGATGCAGTCACATCAACAGTCCCACTTCTCCAAAAGTAACTTTCTACATTAGTCAGGTTTCCTGTTGCTGAAACATAAAATATCCAGCACCCACACCTAAAAGGGGGAGAGATGTAATTTGGCTTGTGGTTTCAAGGACCCAGTAGATAGTAAGCTGGCTTCAAGGCAGAAACATCATAGTGGAAGGGCATAGTGGAGCAAAGATTCTTAACTCATGGTAGTCAGAAAGCAGAGCAAGGAAACTGCCAGGTCAGAACTGGCGAAGAACTGCAAATATAGTAGTACTTAAAGTCGTTGTATAACCCACCAAGATACATTCAGAAGCGGCCTTTATTAATCTGCTAGGTGTTTCTTAGTGAAGTTGATAGGTCTGGTCATAGAGACCAGATGGAGGGATTAGAAATTCAGATAATAAAATGCATGCAGCGGTACATACATACATACATACATACATACATGTGTGGATGCTGCAGGTGCACTGCAACTTCGTTTTAGATTTCTAGCACTTATTGTGGAAGAAAAAATAAGCAAAGTGAAAAGCACAGTGCCCTGAACGTCAAAACATATGATTGCCCAGGAGAAAGAAAAATATTTCTGAAACTAAATTTAGAAAGAAATTTTACCCATAGTTTATCATGATATGTGGTACATAAAATCCTAAGCAAGATACTTACAGTGAACTTAGTGCTTTAAAACAATTCTCAATCTGTATCTCAGTATAAGCAGTATGACAGGGACTAATGTAATGGTCAGATCCAATCCCAGTATAAAACTTAGCTTTCAAGCAACTTGCCTTAGAGATAGTTTATCATGGGAGTTTTAAAGGTACGGATATAAAGGTAAATTCTGTGAGAACTGTGTGAGAACTGTGTAGAATGCAGTTACCTTTTGCCAGCTAAGTGCTTGGGTACAGGTGTTTTTCATCAGCAGGACTCCTCTGTATGAGGTCATGTTAAGTTTAAACGAGGGTCTGTTAGAGCCATTTGTTCCACTAGTAGGCTGCCTTGTCCCTGTGGAAGACAGAGGCAAAGTTCTCCTCAAAGTGATTTGGGATCCTCCCTAATACACAAATAGACATACGAAGCCTTGTAGTTTCAGACATAAGTGAAGATTGTTGGGCATCATTTCTTAGAGTCCACTTTAAAGAATAAAACTTGAAGTAAAATTCATGTTCTTTCTTTAAAAATGTATTGTCCAGTGATTTATCTTTGCTATTTTCCCTTTACTGGAGAATTGCAGAATTCCTTGTTGCCATTTTCAATATTGTTGTTGCCTGGTTTCCTTTGGAACTCTTTGATGTGTGTCTTCTACCCCTGTACTCTTCTTCCTTTGTTTTAGTTGAAGAATCTTCCCAAAAGACTTCTGAGATGGGGCCTTCTGTTGGTCCCAAAACATAGTACTTCCTTCGATAGTTCTGGTTTTTTGTTACAGACTTTTTATCTTGGCACTGAATGCACCTTGAATCGTAAATTAAGGACTGTCTAGTTACATTAAAAAGAGGTAAATTGAGGGGCTGGGGATTTAGTCCAGAGGCATAAGCGCCTGCCTTGCAAGCACATGGTCATGAGTTCGATCCCTGGTACCAGTTTAAAAAAAAAGTCTATTAAAAAGAGGTAAATTGTCATGAGATACTTACACAGAAATTTGCTAAAGTTCAGGAGTACCAAAGATGATGATGTAATAAGTCCTTTTTTCCTGCTAACGCTAAATTTCCTATCAGAAGATGAAAGCATTTTTCTGACTGGGTTACATAACTGATTTGTAGGATTACTACCACCTGGTCGTGGTGTGCTCTAATTAATTGCAAGAGAAAAGCAAAGTGTTTTGTTAAGAACTATCATATGCTCATATGTACCAGTCATTGTGATTAGGAAGCATTTTTTTGTTTATAGATGTAAAGTTAATGCATGGTTGACACTTTATTTTCAATTCCATTTTATTCCAACAAAAAGTTTAAAGTACATCAGTTAGGGTAACAATGGTATATACATTACATTTGACACAGTATTTTGGAGAGAATACATTTCAGTTACTAAAAGTATCTTAAATTGTAGTTACAAAATTATTAAAATTGTTATTCTAAATTGTAAACAACTAACATAAAAATGAGTCAGTTCACAACTGAATTTATTTTTCTCATTTGAGAAAGATTAGGGATGGGTAAATTTCCAGCTTAGCTAATCAGAGGCATTTCAAAGGCTGTGGGTCCTGTTACTATGCAGAAATATGAAATGTTTTTAGACATTTTAAAAACCTATGAACTGCTTGTTAGTGACCATCTTCTGTTTTATTTTCTGTATTCTTTCATCTTTATGTTCTGCCTTTTCCTTTGTTCACAGTGGAATTCATTTCAGTCTTTTTTTTTTTTTTTTTTTTTTTTTTTGTCTTTTTCATTTTTACTGGTACCAGGGATCGAACTCACGACTGCCTGGTTGCAAGGCAGGCGCTCACGCCGCTGAGCTAAATCCCCAGCCCCTTCATTTCAGTCTTATCCTTTACCCTCCAGGGTTAGTAATCAGAATTTGTTTTCTTACCTTGTCTGTGATCTCAGCTTACAGTCTAAATGTTTATCATGTTACTGTGTACTACTTAAAGCCTTAGTGATAAATCCTTAACACTTCCAGAACTATTTGCATTATTAAAGATGTGTCCTCATTAAGTGATTTTGAAATTACTTGATGTTTGTATGTTTTAATGGGAAGTCATTTGGGTGGAACAGCTAGTAGTCTGTAGTTTTGCTATTTTAACAACTAGTATTCTTAATTTGATAATTGTTCCAACTTGATGACATACACTGAATTTATCATCATAGTGAAATAATTGCATACTAGATGGGTAAACATTGATATTTACTAAACAGAGATAGTTTATGAACAACTTTTTAGTCCCTAGAGTAGTAAATTATTTTATTTTGTAATTTAAAAACAATTTTGGTGTTGTGCACTTACAGTCCCAAGCTACTCAGAGCTGAGGCCAGTAGGATTTTTTGTGTCTGGAAGTGTAGAGAATATCAAGGATCTTTGAGCAGATGTTGTGTGAACTTGGTTTTTATCTTTTTTTCTTTGTCTAATTAACTCTGTAATTCTTAACTTTTTTTTTTCTGTTAAGAAGAAAAGTGAATAACACAGCCCTTTAACTAAGCTCTTTCCTTTGCTGTATTTCAGGATGCTGACCAGAAAATAAGAGTGCTGCTAGAGAGCTGCGTCTCTTAATTCTCAAGTGGTCTGAGGTCACAATGTTGGGCTGGCTTGTGATGATTTTGGGGAGGAAGATGTCCTGCGTTCTTCCTCTGCCTTGTTTATTTTGGGGACGAAGGTCTTTGCGGCTGGAGCAGCCCTGTTTCTTCATTCCTTAGCAGTGGCAGGGCAAGGTTCTCTTCTCATGAGCTGGGTCCTACTGGCTCATCTCGACAGGATTTTGACTTTAGGATTAGGTTCAGTTGAGAAGGATAGAAAGTACCGAGTAACAGTGATGGAAGGGACGTTTGCTAGCTGGGGGTGTGGCACACACCTAAAATTTTAGTCCTGGAAAGGCTGAGCAGGATAGTGCATTTGCGCTTAGCCACAGTAACTTAGTGAAACGTGCTTCAAAAGTAAAATTTAGGTCAGTGAGAGCTGGCATGGATTCCCACAGTGCCAGAGATGAACCTCCTTCTACTTAGCATTCCTGTGTGTTTTCGGTATTCCATGTCTCCTCCCAGCTGTCCAATGTGATTCTCAGTAAAAAAGGGAGAAAGGAGAGTCATGCCTTTAAAATCACCTTTTGAATTGCTTGTACAGTTTCTACTTTTATTTACCTTATGAATCACAGCGTAGGCAGTGCTCCTATGTGTCAGTACGGTCAGTTGAAAAGGGTGATCTTTGCTATAGATTACCATGTACCTAGCTGAGAAAACTGGAATTGTAGTAAATGAGAGAAGATGGCTAAATAGGTACTGAGCAAACAGCCAATAGTTTTTGAGTACAACTTCTGTGGTGGTGGTGTGGGGAGGTTCTGATCAGTATGCTTCTAGTCATTCTGGAAATTTGGAATAGTTGGCTTGTTTTAGAAATGATTCTGCCTTGCTTGTGGTTAGGCTTTTCTAAGCTGCATAATTCAGTTCTTATTTCCTAAAATCTCAATCTGTTCAGAGAGCATGATCATTTACTCATAAAGTTTAGAGGAATGTTTTAATTTGGTAATGTTTAACCCTGAAGGAGGTGGGTATCAGAATTATTGCTTGTGTGTCTAAGACTTTATTTCATTAAGTAATAGTATCTCAAGGTTGATTGTGCATGTTTATAAGTGGCATTTTTCAGTACACAATATTTGCATGCATGCTTAGAAACTTCTGTATACAGTGCCAATGTATTAATGTCCTTTGTATAGCACCCATATGTTTAAATGATGATGGATAAAATACATACACTATATATATATATATATATATTTTTTTTTTTTTTTTTAATCGGTACCAGGGATTGAACTCATGACTGCCTGCTTGCAAGGCAGGCACTTACGCCGCTGAGCTAAATCCCCAGCCCCAAAATACATGTATTTTAAAGTTAAAGTTATTGCAGGAGAACTTTCTGGGAATGCATTGATGGCATATGCTTAATAACTTTTGTAAATTTCATCTTATTCCATTATATTTTTTATGCTTGTGGTTTTAAATTGAGTTTATTCTGATCCTGCTTATTTTTAAAGAAAAAAATTTTTTTTTTTTTTTATGTAGTCTTGCTATACATATATTCTAGGCTGACTTTGAACTCCCAGGATCTTCTTGCCTTAGCCTCCCATCTGCTGTGATTACAGGCAGATGCCACCACACCCATTTGTGGGTTTTAGTAATTATGATATCTGGGAAAGGAACCTAATGATACTATGTATCATTTCAAACATCATTCAGATGTTTGAAATTCAGTTAAGTTAGGTTTAAGTTAAAATCCTAGTTTTATTCTCATCAAATACACAAAAACTTTTGCTGTAGTTTAATTGGAAGATTTATGCCGTCTTTCAGTGTGCTGCTTGTTCTTTTAAACTAATAAAAAGTAAAATTTTTTTAACCATTTGAACTCAAAACTAATTGGATTGTTTTAATAGGAAAAATTTTAGTGTCCAGATAGGCGTTTTCATTAAGTACTACATTTCATTTCTAGGTATAACCACATAATGATGGAAACATAATTAAACATTGATTTTTCTTTTCCTGTTTTGCTTTTTGAGATGGGATCTTGCTGTGTAGTTCAGGCTGGCCTTGATCTCACTATGTCACCCAGCCTGGCCTGGCACTTTCAGCCTTCTGAGTGTTAACAGGCATGTGCCCCCTTTCCAACTAAAACATTGATTTTCGTTGCCCAGATTTGATTTGGTTGGTGTCCCTTCTACCCCCGAAAAAATGTGCAGCTGCTTCCTTACTACTAAAAGGTCATCTTTCTAGAAGGGATGGTCTCTCAGGGTGTTTAATTTTTATTGTGACATATCACAACTATTTAAAATAAGACAGATTGTAGTGCTTGTTTCATTTGTAAAGTGTCTTGTTTTGTAAAACAAAAATGTATAGCTCATTTTTTAATAGTTCTTGAAGGCTCGTGCTGAGTTAATGGAAGACCTTGATGTGATACAAAGATTTTAACCATCACTTCCCTGTTAAGTTTCTGGAAACAGACTTCAAAGGGTTTTTTTTTTTTTTTTTTTAATGTAAAAGAAACTAAATGAATGACATAAGACATTCTGTAAAAATACAAAATGCTAGCTGGGCACAGTGGTACACGCCTGTAATCCTAGCACTCGGCAAGCTGAGGCAGGAGGATCATTGCAAGTTTGAACCCAGTCTGGGCTGCAAAGTGAGCTGAAGGCCAGCCTGAACTGCATAGTGAGACCCTGTCTCAAAAAGACAAAAAATAATCTAAATGTGCTGAAGGCAAACAGATGCCTAATAAGAGCGTCAGTTTATCCACTCTGAAATTCTTAGTCCTCAGTTGTATACTAAGTAGTGTGAATCTACCAGAGGTGCTAATTTTAGTCTGATGAAATACTGTAATGTTTGTTTCTTACTGTTTTGGTTTTTAGGTAGTGTTTAATAAAAATACGCTGTTTCCCTTCAGGTTGTTGACTGTCATGTGTCTCTTCTAGCTCATAGATGTACCCTCCCTTAGGGCTCCCGAGTAGCTCATATTGCAGATGTACCACTGTGTCTAGCAGTATTTTTCTTTTGTTTAGCTTCTCTCCACTTTCATAACTTCTTTTTCAGTACTACTTTGTATTGTGTATCTTTTTTTTTCTTTTTAAAAATCACTTTAAATCTTTGAATAACGTTGACTGTAAATGCTGTTTAGTTGCCTGGTTAAAGGTTCTTTTCAGCTTAAGCTTTTTCTTACTTTAAAATTTAATTTTTATTTTGAAAATTTCAAATGTACCGATAAACAATACAGTATAGTCAAGATTTTTTTTTTAACTTAAAGAGAAAAACAAAACAAAACAGTAAAGGGTACAAGTAATAGAGAATTTCAAGAGAAAAAATATATAGTAAGAAATCATTAGTTAATAGATTACATATTGTCATCTCAGAAACAGTTGTCCAGATTACAGAATAAAGCAGAATAGTCAAGATTTGATAGATATTAATGTTTTGTTCTATATTTTGTATTCTTTTATCAGTTTACCAGTTCATTCATTTAAACTTTACCATGTATCTTCTGAAGTTGATTAACGCATAATACTATAAAATCTAAAATGTAATCCTCTAGTATCCTGCCTGTATTTAAATATACTGCTTGTCCAAATATACAATTTTTATCTGATAAGTTCCAGTCAAGATGCTGTCTCAGACCTGGTAAGGCCTTTGCTTAGACTGTATTTCTGCAATTTCCCCACACAGTTTTCCGTTGATAACTTTTTGCAGAGATAAGACCAGATGTATAGGAATGTATCAATTAGCTTGTCCTTTATCAGTTTTACTTGCTACATACTGGAAATTAGGTTGAAAGTTTGCTTAGGGTCAGGTTAAAGATTTTTTGCATGAGTTCTTCATAGGTGAAGTTGTATGATCATCCTGGAAGTCTTAAAATATTTGTTTGTTTGTTTGTTTTTTCTTTTTTTTTTCTTTTTTTTAAACTTCACAGTGCTGAGGCTTGAATCCAGGGGCACTTGACAACTGAATTTCACCTTCATACCTTTTAAAATATTTTTGGTTTATGACCAGGTCTCGCCAAATGACCCCGGCTGGCCTGGAACTTTGTGGTCCACCTTCCTTCACCTACTGAGTAGCTGGGATTACTGGCATGTGCCACGGAGTGGGCTGTCTGACACTCTGAATTTTAGGTTTGGTTCCTAGGTTAAGGGGCCAGGAGCCAAATCTCTTCTTAAATACTTGAGAGAGCAATTGATGTGTGGGTAACAATATGAAAATATAAGGCCTGTTTTAAAATATTTATTTCAAGGCATTCTTCTGGTAAAAGTTTTTTAACTACCTTGTTGCTTACAGTTCTACTGAAGAGCTGGATGAAAAGGAAAGGAAAAAAATACTTAATTTCCAATTCCAGAGTAAGGAGTTGGTAAGATAATCACATCCAGTGTTGAAGGTGTGACATTAAGTTCTTGGTGCTCTCTCCAATTGCCATAAGGAGATTGTGAGTTTAGAATAATGTATCGTGTTGTACAGTGTTTTGTTTTTGATGCTTGTGGTTTTTTTTTCTTTCTACCCTAGTCATCCCACATGCAGCAAGCAAGATGTATTTGTCTGATAACTGCTTACACCAAATGCCCAGTTGTGTAAGGTTTGTTTTTGTATTGTTTCAGAGGCAGAGGGGGTCTTACAGTACTTGCTCATTTTTATTTCATTCTGGGATTCTTATTTTTTTTGGTACTAGGGATTGAACTCAGGACCTCACGTTTGCCAAGCAGGCACTTACCGCTGCTGAGCTAAACACCTGGCCCTGGGATTAATTTGGCCTCAAGACCATATTTTTTCTGTTTTATGTACGATCAGTTTCAGTTATGAAAGATTCTGAACATACAGTTTCATAAAAGTAATCAGATATACATGGAAAGAGGGCAAATAGGAAATTTACTGACGATTTAGTTGAAAATTTATTCCGTAGTTTAACATTTCAGATTTAATGTAGATGAAAATAAGTTTGATACACACATTTGTTTCTTTTAAAACCTATTCCCGTTTTATGTTAACAGTGATATGTATTAAATAGCATTCCAGACATCACCAGTGTGGTTCTACACTTGTACATAAGATACTATGGTTTGCTTTGGCATAAGAGTTTTACTGAGTTTTATGGATTTTCTCCTTTTCATTCTATAACATACTATTTAGTAAGATCATATTGGTAGTTCTCATGTTATCAGATTCAATAGATGTTTCTCTTTTTTTCTAGGTAATCAGTGACATTTAATTTAGTTGCTCTTTGTTTTTTGAAATGATGTATGCACTTGTTCTTTGGTTTGTGTTTCTTAATTATTTTCTCACCTTTTCTGTCTTTATTCCCTCAATTTTTTTATGCTTCGTTTTTCTGAATTTGAAATATGTGAATGTCCCAGAGTTTGGATTCTGATAGTTCTTCCATTTCTACTCACGTTATAAAGATATACAATTTGCTAACTTAATAACAACATCTGGATTGAACTCTCAAATATTTAAATCTTCAGCTTCAGCTTTTTACCTAAACTCCATCCTCTTGTGTTTATTTTCTTTGGTTGTTTTTTGAACATTTTAGGCTTAAGGTTTAAGACTGAACTTTTTATACTTAACCTT
The DNA here is from genome assembly GCF_034190915.1 of Cavia porcellus. NCBI lineage: Eukaryota > Metazoa > Chordata > Mammalia > Rodentia > Caviidae > Cavia > Cavia porcellus. The sequence goes on from NW_026947493.1 coordinate 6,289,684, forward strand.
CCTCACCCTGTTTTCTGTTGTCGCTAATTATTACAGTGTTTCTCATTTCTACGTGGTAGCTGCTACTTTTCAGTCCCTCAACAAAAAGCTTTGAAGTTACCTGTCTTTTTTTCACAGGCCATACTCAGTTCAGCAGCAAATCCTGTTGGCTCTGTTTTCAGACTATATCCAATGTGTGAGTGTTTTCATCATTACAACCACAGTCTTAGCTATTACTGTCTCTTACCTGGATCCTTGCAGTGTCCTATAATTGACTTCCTTGTTTCTTCAGGATTCCTTACAGCCTTTTCTCAAGAGTATGCCATTTAAACTGAAAGTGGGATCATGTTACATTTGTGCTCAGGGCTTTCTTAATAGCGTTTTTTGTGCGAAGAAAAAAGTTACAGTCTTTTATGTTCTGTAGAACCTTCCTCAGTGTACACTTGGAACATCTCCTTTCTCAGTGGTGGCAAACTTACAGCATGTGTGCTGCAGCAGGTGTTGCTGTCATTGAAAACTTAACAGGTTTGCATCACTGTTCTAGGCACTCTAGTAGAAAATTTTTCTTCTGGGCATCTTTCTGGACATTAAAAAAGGGGACTCTCTTGTCTTGTGGATACTTTGCAGCACAGATAGAATCACAGGCTCCTCTGTGCTTCCTGTGGCTTTGCCTTCATCTGTCCCTTTGGGTGATTTTGAGACAAGGTCTTGTTGTGTGGCTGTGGCTGGGTTTGAATTTAATGTTGCTGTGTAGTCCAGGGCAGGCTTGAATTTAATGATCCTCCTTGCTCATCAGCCTCATGAGTCCTGGAATTACACGATGCACACAGTATCTGGCTACTTTTCCTTTGTTTGTGTAACTTAGCTAATACACTATATATTTTGTCTCACTGTGATTACTTGTTTCATGTTTTTTGTTTTTGAGAGGGCATTTCACTGTTTTGCCAAAGCTGGCAGTTAACTCAAGCTCCTCTTGCCTCAGCCTCCTAAGTAGTTGCAGTTGTAGGCGTGTGTCAGCTATTTCATTAAAATGGGAATGTTATTTGTTTGTTTTCGTTGTGTTTTGTTTTTGACAAACAAGGCAGAGTTTCACTGTGTAGTTCAGGCTGGCCTCAAATTAGTGGTGATCTTTCTGCCTCAGCCTATCAAGTATGAGATAGGTATGCACCACCACACCTGGCTGGAATGATTTTTTCAACTTTATTTTATGGAAAACATCACACACATAAAAGCAGTGAGAATAGCATAGTGAACCTCACGTATTTGTTCCAGTTAATAATTGGCCTTGTCTTACCTATACCACACTCAGTTCTTAATGCCCCCTTTTGCTTAGGATTACTTCGAAGCACAGGTCAGAAATCATATGATTTTTCTTTCATGTGTTTCTAAAAAAACCAGCCACAGTAACATTGTCCTGCCTAAAACATTTAATAGCTCTTACTATTTTCATGTAGATTTTTTGGTTTACCCGATCCCCTCAGTAATATTTTTACAATTTAAATAAATTGAAATAAGGTTACTGCATTCAGCTAGTTGATATGTCAGGTTAGTATTTTAGCCTGTGTCTTTTTTCCCCCTTGAGATTTAGGTAAGAAACCAGGTTATTTGTCCTGAGAATTCTATATCCTTGGTACCTAGAATAATCTAGGACAGTGTGTGACACAGTAGGTGCTCAGTGAGTACTTTCAAAGGAATTACAGGTAATTCATAGTATTTAGGACAAAATTAAAATACTAATTTTTGGAGAAAAATTGTCATGTCAGTTTTTATTAGCTTGATAGAATAATCTTGGCAATCAGAACAATTTTGGTAGCTAACCCTACCAAAGTAGGAGTAGAAGAAGAGAATATGTAGAGTGATAGAAAACCTCTATCTATATGTGCTATGACATACATGACCATCACTTTTTAAAGACCTTGTTGCTTGTATATTAAGCACTGTGTTTAAAGCTACATTGCTTTATTTTCATAGCAACCCTTCGGTAAGCGTCATTCATTATGTCTATATTTTTCTAGTGAAGAAATTGAGGCTCTGAGAAGGTAGTAGAGGGCAAGTGGGCCCTAGCTATTAATATTTTTCTTAACAAACTTGATGGAACCAGAATTATGACTTTGATAAAAAAATAAAATTCTAAAAATAAAAATATAGCACCAGTACTTTCCTTTTCTAGCTTTTTTTGGTAGATACTTGCATGTATATTCAGACTGTTGGAAAAATTTTTAAGAGAACGTTTTTAATATAAGAGTAGAAAATGTGAACAAAATGGAAAAAATATGAAATAACCATTATTCACATTTTGTTATACATATGTTCTTTTTAGGGGATTGTGTGAAAATCAGCTTAGGAAGCAGTTACACTATACCACATATGCTTACTTCCCTTAACACATTGAAGTCTAAAGTTTTGCAGTGAATAAACTGAACTTGCTTTGAATTTTAGGCTTGTTGGTAGAAAACTGTCTTTCTGTGAAATACTTATAAATTCCATTTTGGCAAAAGTTGAAGTATTGATGATCATTAGATGTAGGACTGCAGGGTATGTTAAAATAAATGTAAGTTACAGCTGAAGGAGAATTTAATAAGTGTTGGACTAAGTGAAGATAGCAGTAGGAAGAAATAAAAATTAACATAGACTGATGCCATTCACATAACATAAGCAAGAGAAGAAAATACTTTAAGCAGGTAACACAGGTGCATATTACTTAAGAGCTCGTGAATTGTTGATTGACAGTAATGCATGTTAAGACCTGAATGGGAGAGCAGCCAAGACTGAAAGACATGCAGGGAGGTGGATACATGGCTGAGGTATGTTCAGGCTCTTAAAAACCTGAATGCCCATGCCAGTGAGCTTGAATTAGACCTAATACAAAATTCTGTAAACTATAAATTGTTTCTTTTCGAAAACTCACCTGATGATTTCTACATATTTACTTATTAGAGTAAAATAATATATTTGCTTCTTTGACTCAGTCAACCTGTGCAAAATTTGTGGTAAAGAAGAAATTAAAAGTTTGTTTAAAAGGTGCTATATGTAGTGTTACTGTTTTTAGAATGATACTTACCTCAAAATAAGGAGTACTATATATAATACACAATTTGATAGAGCACCAGCTCTCTTTGAAGTGAATTTTGTGACTCTTTCCTTGAAGGAAAGAGCTCTCACCCAAGAGAAGACCAGAAGAGGTTGGGTAGTCTTCTGAAAGAGAAAGCTGTGGAGATTACTCCCTGTGTTTTCTTAATCTACTTCAAAAAATATAAGCCCTGTACATTAAGTAGATAGCTACCTTTTTTTGGTTGTGATACTGCAAAGATGTGCTGTTTTTATTTCTCGCGCTGTGTTTTTTTCTCATGTTTGCTACTTAACATCAGCTTAATAATGGAGGAAATAACTGATTTAGAAGCACTTGAGTGAGTTTGGTGTTTGTACTGCCAGCATAATTAATCTGTACCAAATGTGAAGAATTCTCTAGTGTTTCTGACTTGTAATTCTCCCCTTTGTGTGGTGGTAAAATGTTTCAAACAAATTGCAGTTAAGAAATGTAGTAAATTTAACTCCAAATGGTTTGTTGATGATTCTCCCCCCAACCCTCCATAGTTTAGATTTCATAGTCTGGGTAAGTATCACTAGTGTCAGGACAACTAACTTCCTTAGACTTGACTAGAATTTAGAACAGTTAAGTCTAACAAAAGGTGATTTGGAGTTGTGATATAAAGTCAGATTTAAGGAGATTTCTAAATGAGGTCATAGGTACTATGGCAAAGCTTCAACATGAGAACAACAACCTATTAATAGATTGTGTGAGGGAGAAAAACCACACAACCTTTTCTGCATGACACAAGAAGTAACTTTACTTAGGAAAGAATCAGGCTTTATTTATTTATTTTGGAATTCATACTGACGTTTTAGTAGATGTTTTGAATGAGGCTGGCCCTTTTTTTAAACGTCGAATGTTAAATACTGCATCTTGTTTTTGCTTTGTGGTGATAAGAGGGGGAGATAAAGTACCCAAGAATAGGCCGTGTTCTGCAGAAAAAAGTCATTTTTTCTCAGCAGAAATAGTTGAAACATCACAATTTTATAAGTATCAGGACTTAATTGAGAGGATTTTAGCCAGAGATTATTCATTCTGAACTGTGAATATCTTTAAATCAAATGAAGAGATTGGAAGAAAGAAATCTCAGGTACTTCTTAAAACAATTGGTTTAATTTAGAGGTAGTTAAGGTAAACTATTTGTAAATTAATTTTATTGGTACTCTTGATATACACATAATGATCACATTCATCATGGAGAATTTGTACATGTACATAATGCGTCTTGAGTTTTCTTTTTTGTCCTACTGTCCCTCCCTTCCCTTCAACCCTTCTTCCACTGCTTATTTACAAAAGCTTTATTTCCATTTTATTCCTTTTTTCTTTTTCTGATCTCTCCCCATTCCCCTTCCAATCTGAACATTTTCTTCCTGCTTCCCAGTGTCTGCCATCCATTTTGGTCTCTATCATTTCAGTTTCTCATAGAGTAGAAACAATGCAATATTTACATGTGTGGGATTTGTGTCACAAGTGTGTTTCAGGGTGTATCCATTTACCTAAAAATGTCTCAAGTTTATCCTTTTTATGGAAGTATAGTACTCCATTGTATATAGAACCCACATTTTCTTTATCCATTCATCTGTTAATGGACATCTAGGCTATTTGCAAGATTTAGCTATTACAAATTATGCTGCTGTAAACATGTATGTGCATAGTCTCTGTGCTTTGATGCTTTTTACTCTTTTGTGAAGATACCAAAAGGAAAATACCTGGGTCAAATGGAACTTCTAGTGTTTTTATTTTGAGAACTCTCCATACTGATTTCCATAGTGGTTGTACCAATTTACATTTCCACCAATAGTGGCTAAGGTTCCCTTTTCCCTATAACCCTGCCAGCATTTGTGATTGATTTCTTGATGATAGTTATTCTCACAGAGAGATGGAATCTCAGTGTTGTTTTAATTTGCATCTCTTAAGTGACCAGTGATGTTGACCATTTTTTAGTATGTATTGATTCTTTGTAATACTTCCTGTGTGACTGGAGTTTTATTTATAAAATCTTTGTCTGCATCTGTGTCTTAAAGAGTTTAACCTACATTATCTTCCAGCAAATTGTTTCTATTTTAGTGTTTAGACCTTTTTGATCCACTTTGATTTTAGGCTTTGCATGGTGAGAGATGTGGGTCTACTACTAATTTTTGGCATGTAGGAAATCATTTTTAATAGCACCATTTATTAAAGTTGCTATCTTTTTTTCAGTGAATGTGTTTAGTCCTTTGTCAAAAATAAGTTGGCTGAGTGTGTATGAAGTTGTGTGTGCATCTTCTACTCTCTACCATTGATCCTTGGGTTTGGTTTTTGTTAGCTTTATTTTGTTTTTGCTATTACCATGCTGTTTTTATATTGGTAGCTTTATAATATATTTTCATGTCAGGGATTGTGATTCCCCTATCCTGCCTTTGTTGCCCAGAATTGCCTTTGCTATTCTAGGTCTCTTCTGGTTCCAGATGAATTTCAGGGTGGTTTGCTCTCATTTTTGTGAAGTATGCTATAGATATTTTGATCAGAATTTATTAAATCTATGTAACACTTTTGAAAATATGGTTCTGCCTATCCAAGAACAGAGACTGTCTTTTCATTTTGTGTTATCTACTTAGATCTACTATTTCAGAGTACTGTACTTTTCAATGTAAAGACATTTTACTTCCGTTATTAGATTGATTTCTCAGTATTTAATTTTTGGATGCCATTTTGAAAGATATTGTTTCCCTAGTATCTCTCTCAGTGATTTTGTTATTTATTCCGAGGAATGCTGTTGATTTTAGGGTGTTGAAAATACACACACACACACACACACCCCTCAGGGATTGAACTCAGGACCTGGCACCTGCTAGGCAGGCCCTTATGCCACTGAGCTAAATTCTCAGCCCTAGACTATATCTTGTTATGGTACTGAATTTGGTTATCAAATCTAAAAAGTCTTTTAGTGAGGTTTTTGGGGTCTTCTATGTAGAATATCTTGTCACCAGCAAATAATGGTAATTTAACTTCTTCCTTCTCTATTCTTTTGTTTCTTACTGTTGTCTAATTGTCTGACTAGTGTTTTTAGAACAGTATTCAATAAGCATGGTGAAGATGGTGGGCATCCTTGGTCTGTTCTGATTTTAGAGTGAAAGTTTTCTGTTTTTGGCCAGTTTGTATGATCTTGGCTGTTGGTTTGTCATAGATGGCTTTTATCAGATTGAGATAAGGACTTCCTATTCTGATTTTCTGTGGTAATTTTTTTAATTCAAGAATGCATGTTAAGACTGTCAAGTGTTTTTTCTCTGTCTATTGAGATGTTCCTATGGTATTTGTTCTTTGTTCTGTTAATGTGGCGTATTACCTTTATGGTTTTGTGTATGTGGAACCCATCCTACATCCCTGAGATGAATCTAACCTGGTAATGATGTATACTTTCCTTGATGATTTGCTGCATTCTGTCTGCCAGTATGTTATTGAGGATTTTTGCATCTGTGTTCATTAGGGAGATTATTCGGTGGTTCTCTTTTTTTTTGGTTGGATCCTTCTCTGGTTCTTTTTAATCAGGGGTAATACTTGCTTCCAGGAATGAATTTGGGAGTATGGTTTCCCTTTCAGTTTCAGCTTGAGTAGTGGCATTAGAGAAGGTAGACAATTTAAAAGGATGAAAGGAATTGAAAACAGAGGACAGGGATAAAGGGGGAAGTGGTGTGAGGTAAAAACAGTCAAAGTATATTGTACATAATTTGTATGTATACACTGTACCAAAATGAACTTCATGATTCTCTGTAATCAGTATATGCTAATTAAAAAGAAAGGGTGAAGGAACTCAAAGTTTTTATTACTACAGCTGAGGGAGAGATTTAAGAAAAGTTAAGAGTTAGAGTTAGGAACAGTATAGGGCGTTTAAAGTGCCAGATATAATTCCTAGTACTTGCTGTGTTAATTCAACCCTCATGATACACTGAGAGGTTAAGTAGATGTTTCATTTGTTGGGGGGGGGGTCTATATTCAGCCTGAGAAACTGTTAATTCATAAAGAATAAACACTTGTTAGCTTCTGGAGGCTCAGAATTCCAAGAGCATGGAGTGTCCATCTGTTCAGAGTCTTGTATATTAACATGCTTAAGGAGGCGTCACATGGCCCGACAGAGGAAGCATGTCAGCATGGTGCTCATTTTCATAGGTACCATCATGGGGAGGGGGGCGCCTTCATCACCTTATATATCCCAATTAACTTCCAAAGGTTCCCCAACTCTATTATTAATGCATGAATTCGGGAGTTTTCAATACCAGAACTTTTAGATGAACTTCAAACCATAGCAGAACTTCTGGGCATCACTTAACTTGCAAGTTATTTTTTTGTACATGCAATATAGTTACATCTTTCTGTTTTCCATTGTTTCCTTCCTTCCCTTTCTTCTCTCCATTCCCATCTTTTATTCTACTTTATCTTTTGATTCCTCCATTCACATTCATCTCTCCTATACAGTGTACTCTCCTTACTTTACCTCCTTTGCTCTGCCTTTCCCATCTGTCACTTATACAGCAAAATCATTCTTTATCCCTCTAAATTCCTGCAACTGATTGTCCCCTTTCTTTCTTTTGACATTAAATTTACTTTAAAAAAAGACTGTAGTTACTGTCATTTATCTGTTCACTTTGTAACTCCTTGTCATCCAGCCCTCTCCTCCTCTTTGCAGGGCTAGTGGATTTTTCTCCTTCCTTATTCTTGATGTATCCTCCCTGTTTCCTTGAATTTCTCTGTACTCTGTGGTGCATGTAATATTACCTTAATTCTATTTTTTTTTCATCTCATCAATGTGCCTAAAAAGTGAAGGCATTACTTTTTATATTTGTTCTTCCAGCTTCTCTGTTTGGGTTAATGGAAACATTTTTCTCTTTAAAAACTTAAAAAGAGTCTTTTCCTCTGGTTCTTTTATTCAACAAATATTTCTGGAGTACCTCATATATACAAGATTGTTTCAGATCTTGGTCTTAAAGCCAAGACCAAGAGAAGTTGACCTTGTGGAGCTTACATTTTGGTAGGTAAAATAGGCAGTATGCAGATACATAATGTCAGTAAACATGTGTCGTAGTTACTTTATGCTCGTCGCTGAGACAAAATACCTGAAGCCCAAAGTTGGGAAAGGAAAGGTTTATTTCTTGCAGTTTTTGGAGGTTTCAGTCCACACTCAGTTGTCTCCAAGACAGGCTGGCATGGCTGGGCTGCAGTTCATGGCGGCCGCCAGCAGCAAACTCGAACCAGCAAAGGGAGAAACACACCTTCTTCCTGCCATTACATCACATCCTGGCTCCACCCCTATGTGGGTGGAGCACTGACACCATCAATCCAAGCACTAAACAATGAACCATCATATATGAACAATGCAAACTCATGAGGCCTGGGGGACACAAACATAAACCATGACAACATGTTACAAAGGATATTAAATAAAGTATGCTGAGGATCATTGGGCAGTGATGGGGGTAGGTACTGTTTGGCATAGGGTGATTTCTTTGAGAAGAGTGAGCGAGCTTTGTTGATGTGTAGAATAGCCCTTCACTCATAGGGAATGAATGGCCAAGTTAAAAAAGCTGAGATAGACTGTGCTTTTTTGTATTTAGCACAGGTCTATGCGACTGGAATAGAGTCAGCAAGGTATGCTCTAGATAGAGTTTTGGACTTTAAATATTTTGGGAATGCTTTGGAGAATCCGAAATAGGAGAATGTAAAGTCTAATTAATGTTTTAGAAGGATCACAGAGATAGCTGTGTGCACTGTTTGAGGGGAGGGTTTACAGTAGAGGAATCTGGGATGCTAGAAAACTTTCATAGTATATTTGTGAGAAATGATGGTGATTTACAGTGGAATTGATAGTGGTTTCAGATGAGTGATGCATTTTTGTAGATGGAGCTGCAGAGAGAGGAGCTAATGCTGACTTGAGTTTTATAGGCTTAAAAACTGGGCGAATGGAGGTTTCGTTACTAAGAAGATCCTTCCAAGAGGAGTTTATTTTGGGAGAGTGGAAAGATGAGTGGAGTTGATGTTTATTTTCAGTATGTTGGGTTTGAGATACCTGTTAGACTCCCTAATCAAGATTAAAGTCTTCAAGCAGTCAAATGTGATTGTGGGTCTGGAGAAAATATCTGTGGGATCACCTAGCAGTGCCTGAGTATGAAGAGTAAGATAGACTTGAAGGGTTCAACTGTTGGATAGCTCTGATTATCTCTGCAAGACATATAATACATGTTCTAGAAGCTAATTGAGGAGAAAAGGGTTGGAGAGGGGAGAAAAAATCAACTGTCAGATGCTGCTAGGAAACAATCATTTAAAATCAAATAACTGACTTTGGATTTGGCTAAATCCTGTGTCTGCTTTGCAGTATAGCGGTAAAGTTCATAGCATACCTTTTCATATCCTGTGAACAAAGACTACTAATTAGCCTTTCTCCCCTTTTTTATTGTTCCTTTCTTTCCTGATTGTAATAAAGCATACGTGCTCATTATAGAAAACTTGGAGAACAAAATGTAAGAAAGGTCAAACTGTGGTATTCTTTATCCACCTTATCACTGCAGATAATCACTGAGAATAATCCTTTGTGTTTTTTTGTTCTGCATATTTGTGCAGCTTAGTGTGCTTTTATATCAAATTGAGATGAAAAGTAGTTTTAACTTTGCTGTTTTAAGTGACCACAGTGGACCTACTTATCTAACAAAATTTTTGAGAATGTTTCTCAGTGTTCAGCCACATGAATATTTCATCGCGAAGGAATAGCTTAACTGGACTCCCTTTTATCCTGCCCCTAATACTAACAGGTCCTGATTGATTTTCCTAAACCATGTTGTGCACTAAGCTTTCAGTATATAGCACGGTGGTTAAAAGCTTGGGCTCAGCTTTTGGGAGTAATGCATGCTTAGAACAGAACATCTGGAAAGTAGAAAAAAAGATGTACTGTTACCATTTGTAGATAAAAATTACTAGTCATGATTATTGGTGTAATTTCATCTTCCTGTCAATCTTTTGTTATCCTGTCTAAATGTGTAACACATGTATTCTCTGTTCTTTGTAAATTATCTTGGTTAGATTGTATAAGGAGTCTTGTGATTCTGTTTGTTGTCAAATGATCTTCAAGAAGATTGTACCATTTGAAAGTATATATTTATGAAGAATTTTATTCTCTTTAAATTTTAGGGTAGACTACTATCTTATTGAGCTCTTTTTAAATGAAGTTCTACTTGGATACAGAGATGAGGACTAGATTACTTCTTGAGATCCCTTCTAACCTCTAGGATGAAGATAACTAACATTTGTGTAGTGCTCTAAAGCTTTTAAAGTGAGTTGTCATACTTCATCTCACTTGATTGTCACAGAAACTCTGAGGTAGGTAGGACAGGTATTGTCATTCTTATTTTAGAGATAAAACTAAGAGAGAGATTACATTAATTTAAATGTTCTGGCAGGAATTTGAATGCAAATCTTCTCTGAATAGTCCCATTCTTTGTACAGGATCTCATGCATTTAGAAAGAATTACAAATTTGCTGACTACATGCTATTTGTTCTGTACATAAGCAAAGCTAATGAACAATCTGAATACATTCATACTTCTTTTAGTGTCCATCTTCCTGCAATCTTCCTTCCTCCACAAATAAATGGCTTTGTCTCTTGATGAGGAGAAAGTAATGTAATACACAGTTGCATTAAACCCCTAGAGGTTTCCCCATCGTTTGGGTGAAGGAAGTTGTGTTTTCACTCTCCTCACCACAGTCATTGCTTACTCTCACAGTCACAGTATTGCAACCTAAAATATCTGAGTGATATGATCCAGTTGGATTATTGGAGTCTGGCAGGAACCTAGAGTCACCAGCCTCTCAGGGTATGGAACTGTTTTTATGACTACTTTAAGCACCATGGAGATAATTAACTATTCAGGTATAGTTGCCTGTTGCATTCTCAAGGGAATAGTAAATGACCAATAAAAGTTGTAATTGAGGTAAAATCATGAAAAGTTATAACTAGTCTTCTTTGGTTACTCATGAGGCAGAAGTTTGTTATCCTGAATTGATGTGGGAGTTTAATAGTGGTAGTGGCAGTATCAAATGTACTATGAACAGACCTAGATTTAGCAAGATCATGACTGTAAGTGTGATTTATAGATCGTGACTGTAGTATTTTATTAAGACTCTAACATTGTTTTATGTACTGCCCCATAATATTTTTAAAATTAATTTTTTACTGGTTTTATCTTTTTCTAGTTGTTGGTCTTGACGATATTATGGATGAAGGAGTTGTTAAAGAAAGTGGCAACGATACCATTGATGAAGAAGAATTGATGTTACCCAACAGGGATTTGAGGGACAAAGTAGAAGAAAACTCAGTGAGATCACCAAGAAAATCACCTCGTTTAATGGCACAAGGTAATGTTTCCAAAGATGTCTAGCTAAAAGATCAGAGCTGTAGGAACAAATGTGTTAGCTTATAAACTTCCTAAGCCAAAGTCATATTTTCTTTTTTTTTGGTACCAGGGATCGAACTCATGCCCTCAAGCTTGCTAAACAGGTGCTTATGCCACTGAGCTAAATCCCTGGCCCAGAGGTCACATTTTTTTGATGTTTGCTAATACAAGCATTTTGGTAAACTAAGATACGTATTTGTTTCACAAATTTCTGGTACCGACCACCCAGATTCCCATCTGCAGAGAAAAATGCTGTTAACTCTCACAGTTTATTTATCTTTTATTTTTAATATCAAATATCAGTTTAATATCTTTGATATTTATCTTTGATTCTCTAGGTAACATGCATGTGTTGCTTCTGGTTTTTTTGTTTTTTAGAGTACTGGGGGTTGAACCTAGGGTTGAACTCGTGCTGAGTTTCCCTGACTGGGCTCTAAATTGTTGATCCTCCTGCTTCAGCCTTTTGCCAGTGTGCTGAGATTGCAAGTGCTCTGTTTTTGGTTTGATTTGTTGTTGTTGTTGTGTGTGTGTGTTTTTTTATTGAGACGATTTTTTTCAGGCTGGCATTGAAATTACTGTGTAGCCCAGGATGGCTTTGAATCCGATCAGTCCTTCTGCCTTGGCTTCCTGAGTGCTGGGATTACAGGTGTGCGCCTGTATTTATTTCCTTTCCTTTCCTTTTAAAAATTTTTTAAATTTTTTTAAGACAGGGTCTTGCAGTACAGTTCAGGCTGGCCTCCAACTCACTTTGTAGCCCAGGCTGGTCTGGAACTTTGAATGTTCCTCCTGCCTCAGCCTCCCACGTGCTGGAATTATAGACGTGAGCTGCTATGCCTGGCTCTTGTATTTATTTCTCTTCTTCTTCTTCTTTTTTTTTTTTTTTTTTTTTTTTTTTTTTTTTTTTTTTGTCTTTTTCCCTTTTATCGGTACCAGGGATGGAACTCAAGACTGCCTGCTTGCAAGGCAGGCGCTTATGCCACTGAGCTAAATCCCCAGCCCCTATTTCTTGATGTTACACTTTTCTTTTACTTGTCCCCTTCAGAGAGAAGTACATTTGAATTCATATCCTTCCAATATGGTTTCATTAGATTAGTAGGAATTATTTATGTTTGAAGGACTGCTTATAGAAGTGAAGCACATAATAAAACTTTTTTTTATGATATTTAGTCTTTCAGGTTTGATTGTTTTTACTTTTCACTTGTGCACTATAGGTCTTATTCTGCTAGTTGTCTTAAATCATTCCTGAAGAAGTTTGTGCCTGTGACTCTTGTCATTGAGGAAGGATCTCCTGGTGCTTCTGATGCACTGCTCTGGGTTGGTGTGAGCCCTCTGTGCCTGGTACAGATCTCTTAAGGGTGTCCCCTTGGCATGCGTGTGAGGAGTTGGCTTAGTTTTTTGTTGTTGGCTCCTCCTTGCTGTTGGCTCTTTGTTGATTGAGCTCTATCATTTTGGGATGCACCCTTTCCTGTAACTTGGTGGGGGGAAGGGAGTGTGGAGGTGCACTTGTCAGACCTTGTCCCCACATAGATTTATTGAATCCATTCTCAGAATGGAGTCATGGTTTGGGTTAGACATAGAACTCAAGACTGAAACTCAAGAGTTTTTTTTAGACATTTGAAGATGTTGCTTCATTTTCTTCCCACTGAATTTTGTAAGAAGTTTATTCTGATTTTGAAGATGTTATATGCTTTCTTCTGGGAGTTAATGCAGACTCTTCCTCTTCTTTGTCTATTTTTTAATTTATCTTATTTTAGGGCTCAAACTCATGACCTCCTGCTTGCCAGGCAGGTGCTTACACCACTGAGCTAAATCACTGGCCCAGAAAATTTTTTAAGGCAGAGAGAGGTTTCAAATTATGATAGTTCATATTTGGAGGAAAAAAAGTGAATTTAACTTTTATAAGTCACTATTAGAAAAATATTTTATTAGATATCTTAATAGTTGTTCCTTTATCATTTTTAGCAACCATTTAAGTGTTGAAGGTTTTTTTTTTTTTAATTAATAGGTAATGGGTGTGAGAAGTTCATTTATTCTATCTTAAGGATGAATAGTTGTCTTTAAAGTTTTAAAAATTACCTGAAATAAAATGTGGAAGTTTAAGTTATTTTTGAAGTATATGAACATGTGATAAATCGTGATTCACTAAATAATTATTAAACTGTTGAGTATGTCCCAAATATGTAGACAGTGTGTCAAGTCCTAGAGGAAATAGGAGTCCCTAATACTGGATAGCTGTATGCATTATTTTCTTAACTACAATACTTCAAAGTGAAAGAATTTGCTGTTAAAGATTACACTGAAGACTGTAAACACCACCTAGGATTTTTCCAGATAAATAAGACACACATTATTGATCTATGGAGATTTTTTTTTTTGTGGCATTGGGGACAAGGCAAGCATTCTACCACTGAGTGGCATCCCCAGCCACAGTGTAAGATTTTTAACAGGAGTACAGTCCAGTGATAAATGATACACAGTAGGGAAGCATTTGAAGTATTAGAGCATAGTAGGCTTTTACTTTGAAAGGGAGAATCTAAAAAATGATATTTTTGAGGACTTGATTTAGAGGTGCTAGAATATGCATAGGGTTGGAAGTAGCTTCATATTTTGAGGCCCCCCCCCGTACCAGGGATCGAACTCACGACTGCCTGCTTGCAAGGCAGGTGCTTACGCCACTGAGCTAAATCCCCAGCCCCTTTTAATTTTTTTTTTCCGGGTATTTTGAGTTTTAATGTATATTTTTCTATGTATTGTATCACTTAGCTCTCTTTTTAGCTCGTTTTACTTTTGTGTTTCTTCTCCTGGAGAGTTTATCAGTATGGAAAAAAGGCATTGTTAAAGATGGAAAGCTTCATTAAATTTTTCATTTTTTTTTTTTTTTTTCTTATCTATTTTCTTGGTTTAAATCTTAAAAATTTCCTTTTTCTCTCGGTAACCTATGTGTAGTACTCTGGTATATTCTTCATTTTTTTTAGGAATAACTTGAATGCTAAAAGGTGATGTAAGAAATAACATTAAAAAAAGAATTACAGAACTTTGAAAGTTGCATATTACAGCTTATGATCCTTTTTATGACAGGTTTACATTTTATTAGCACTGTAATTTTAAAAATTTTTTGCAGTACTAGGTATTAAATCCAGGGTGCTTTATCATTAGGCTATGTCTCCAGTTCTTTTTAAATTTAAATTTAAATTTTTTTAAGGCAAGATCTTGTTCTCTTGTCTAGGTGGGATTTGAACGTGGTGATCCTCCTTGCCTCAACCTCCCAGAGTGCTGGGATTATAGGTGTCCACTACCTCACCCGATTTTAAAAAGATACTTAGAAATATTTAATCTTTAAATGTATATAATGTTCCTTAAGATAGGCATTAGTAGAATAATAAAGGAAGCTCATATTACTAATTTTTACTTCAAGTTTCTTATGGAAGAATGACTCAGAAATATATCTTGTCATATGATATCATTCCAGATATCATAAATGTTTCTTCACTAGACTCAGAGGACTTTGATAAATATAAAACTATACATATACATGTTCAGTTATATATCTATCAGTGTATCTGGTTATAAGTAACTGTTAGTATCTTTTTGCGAAAATGACCAGATAAGTTTTATAGGTTACAATACAGAATTGATATATTTTAAATTTTACTGAAATAAAAACACATGGCAAAATAGCTAAGTTATTTCTATTTTTTTTTTTTTTCTCCCTTTGTGAATAGAACAAGTAAGAAGTTTGCGACAAAGCACTATTGCCAAGCGTTCAAATGCCACACCCTTAAGTAGCACAAAAAAAACATCTGGGAAGACTGTGTCTACCTCCAAGGCAGGGACGAAACCAGCAGAGAGACGGCAGGTGAAAGAGGAAGGTTGTGTGTCCCTGAAAGCTGAGCACCAGAAGGAGAGCAGAAGGAGCAGCCGACACGCTGGACAGACTGAGGTGACCCCACGAGGACCAGTGACTCCAGGCCATTCTCCAGGATCGTCCGGCCTTGAAATGAAGGCTGACACTGGGCTGGGTGCCCAGCCTGCGTGTGATAGTCAGGGAGAAACTGGTGTGCTGTCTCACGGATTAAACTGTCCACTTCTTCCAGAGACTTGTGTCTCAGGTGAAGAAAAGAAAAACGAAGCTCTGATGGAATATAAAATCAAGAGTGTTAGCAGCCCATTGTTTAAGTTTTCAGATAAGGAGGAAGATGAACAGAAGGATTCTGTTTTGAGTAAAATGGATGAGACTGTTGAGGAAAGGATGGCAAAGGAAAAGCTTGAACAAGAATCAAAGGATATAGTAAAATTATCCCATGAAGATGACCAAATTATTGAGGAGCCTGAATGTTCTGCTGTTACTTCTAGTGATACAGTGTATATAAATACAGATAGCACAGAAAGGAATGTTGCTGGTTTGTCTACTTCAGTGGGTGAGGTGACTGAATGCCATTTGGAACTGAATACCATGGGTGTTGAGGAAGCTGAGAACTCCCTTCAGAGACATGCAACAGAGTTGCCAGGTTGTGCAGACACAGAGTCCAGTGATGCACTGTTGAAGAGCACAGAGTTTAATAAATCAGCGCTAGAGGTGGTTGGTGCTAATGTTTTTGAGCCAGAAGATGTTTTAGAAAATGCTGTTTGCAGTGTGCCTGACAAAAATTCAAAACAATTGAACATTATTGAAAGTGTTCAAATGGAGTCTCAGGAGACAGCAAATGTTCAGAATGATAGAAGCAGTCAGTCAAATAGTATTTCTTGTGTAGAGTCAAAAAACAAATCTAAACATATAAAACCTGTAACTCATTCTAAGCAAAACATGACCACAGATACTCTGAAGAAAATTGTTGCAGCAAAGCAAGTAGTGCATAACAAAACTAATGTCAAAAATGCAAAACGAAATGCTGATGAACCAGAATCTCAGCAAAATTTCCATAGGCCAGTTAAAGTGAGGAAAAAAATTGATAAGGAATCAAAGACAAATTCTGGGATTAAGGCTGTGAAAAGCCAAGCTCATTCTGTATTCAAAAAAACATCACAGGATCAAAACTCAGTGCAGACCTCTAAACCTTTAACACATTGTTTGGGTGACAAACTTCTTCACAGTCATCCTAGTCCTGCTCAAACGGGACACTCACTACATTCCAGCCACAAGCCATGCTCTAAGCCTCAGCAGCAGGTCCTAGCAGCTAGAGTTCCCAGTCACGGGAGAGAAGAGTCTGACCACACAGGCCCTGAGCACTACAAGGAAGAGGATAAGCTGAAACTGAAAAAGCCGGAGAAGAACCTGCAGCCTCGTCAGAGAAGAAGCAGCAGAAGTTTTTCTTTGGACGAGCCCCCATTGTTTATTCCAGACAACATAGCGACTGTAAAAAGAGAAGGTTCTGATCATAGCTCCTTATTTGAGAGCAAATCTGTGTGGGCTCCCAGCAAGCAGTGTGGGTTTTGCAAAAAACTACATGGCAACAGGTGTGTGTGCGTGCATATGAATGATGTGTATATTAAAGAAAAATTGTATTTTTGGAGGGTGGGATTGGTCTGAGAACTGTAAGAAATGGTTTAATATGTAAAGACTTTGGCACAAGCAACAAAAACCTTCATCAGTCCTGGAAAATGATAGAAAGATGGAGCTACTTGAATTCATAAGTTTGTCACTCTATTACATTTTAAAAGATAGTTTGATCAACAGCTGGTATAACATGAAATGTTTTGTCATTGTAATCAGAGAGTGTAATTTAGTCATTGCATTTGAATATAAAACCAAAGCCTTTTTGCAGATCAGAGAAATGTTATGCTTCTTGGGGACTGCATTTTAATTGGCCTGAGAAGAACTAGTAATAAAATGTAAAGGTGATAATGGAAATCCTACTTTTCATTTGAAAGTTTTTTTTTAAAAGATGCACATTAAAGACAATACTGTCATCTCGAAACTATCAAACTTGATCTTGTAATAAAATTGATAGCTAAAACAACTGTTTGATAACCCAGAATTTGTATGTAACATGAAATACAGTGAAAATATATGTACTATTGAATTGTTTCAGTGATTGCAAGAATTTCTTATGAATTCAGATATTCAAAATTTTTGAGTTGATTTTAGCGTTGCTTTTGATTATTTTTTAGGATTCCATCTTTAATAGTTTTATGACATTGCCTCCCCTGCCCCAGTGTATTTCTTTGTTTGCTATCTTTTTTAAGAAAAGGAAAACGAGATGAAGTGGAATGTGCATCTACAAGATTGTCCTGATCCAATGTTAACGCTGTTGTTGGAGCTTCTATCATTATTGATAAGATAAAAAGAATGTTAATGTTAGAGTGACTTTTCCCACCAGTATTAGATTACATAAAAATTAAACTCAAAATTTAGAGAGGGACAATCTAGTAAAGTATTTTGTAATACTTATTTTGGTGGGAAGGGATTAGTTGGGGAGAATGGGAGGGGGAGGTATGGGGCTGTTTTCTGAAATACAAGTTTTATGTCACAAGTCTTTTCTATTTATGATTTGAGTCCAACCTCTAGTTTTAATGCTGGAGGTTATTTTATAACAAAGTATAGTACATTTTTAAATATTGTGATACTGTATTAGTTTTAGGCATAAGAGAGTTAAGGTTAGAATGGTACTAGTAAGTGCCGATTAATAAAAGCCACTTTCATTCTGCTTGAGTATTCTAATGTCATGCTGAAGTGGTTAGAGAAGTGGACACTTGGCCATCAAGTATGTCATACTAAAACTTCATTAGATACTAAGTGTTCTGGTGACCCAGTCCTCAGGAGTTTGCCCAGATGTTTTTTTTTTTTTTTTTTTTTTTGTTATTGTTGTTTGAGACAGTCTCACTATGTAGTCTAGGGTGAACTTGAACTGACTGTGTAGTCCAGGTTTACCTCGGACTTGCTATGCTTCTCCTGCCTCAGCCTCTCCACTGCTGGGATTTCAGATGTGCGCCACCATACCTGGCCTTCCCCAGATTCTTTAGTGTTGGGATACCACTTCATCAACATCAGTAGTTGTTTTTTTTTTTTTTTTTTTTTTTTTTGTCTTTTTCATTTTTATCGGTACCAAGGATCGAACTCATGACTGCCTGCTTGCAAGGCAGGTGCTTATGCGGCTGAGCTAAATCCTAGCCCCAGTAGTTATTTTTTAAAGTCAGATTTAGGTATTAGTTTTGTTTAAAAATTTTTTTTTTTTTTTTTTTTTTTCAGAACCAGGGATCCAACTCACAACCTTGGGCTTGCCAAGTAGGCGCTTATGCCGCTGAGCTAAATCCTCAGCCCTAAAAAAATTTTTTTATAACCTAGTGCAATCTTTAGAATCTTCTCTATAAAATCTGGTTTCACTGCTCCGAGTCTGGAAAATGACTTACAATATAGATGTTCAATTTACATAAACTGACACGTAAAACAGTCCTTTGGGAAGAGCTTTTCAGTTTACTCCAGTGTTGTCAGGAAAGAAGCTTGGGTGATTAATACTGAACTAGTCTTCACTGCTGCTTTATGTCATATTTGCATATATTGAATTTACTAAAAATGTACCTTTCACAGAATCTATAATTTTCCTATTTTAACTCACATGGGGTATAAATTTATTAGCATATTAGGATATACATTTATTAGCAAAATAGTAATTTTAATCCTTTTGATGCACTCATCACATTGAAGAATGTTCCTACAATGAAGGTGACATTTTCTAGCACTTATGACAGCTTTTCTTCTGTAAAGACCATTTAAATTTAAACTCTTTAGTACTTACACATTTTGCAGCTGGACTTAGTTTCATTATGCATCCAGTGGGAAGTTGTATTTTGTAATACGGACGCTTAGGGCGTATCCAGATGATAAGCAGCTTCTGTGTATTCTGACAGTAGATACTCATTCTTTACTATGTTATTCTTTTGGTGTCATTTCCCTGATTCAGCATTATAACAAACACATATTATTGTAAAAACTAGACTGTTTAGTCCTATGGGTTTTTTAGAGGGTGGGTACCGGGGATTGAACTTACGATCCTGCACTTGCAAGGCAGGCATTTATGCTGCTGAGCTAAATCCCTGGCCTTTGTGTTTATTTTTTTTAATGTGACTTTTAAATGTATTTGGCATTTTGAAAAGAACAAGTCTGTGTCTTTTCAGGTTATCTACCTTGTGATTTCCATTTTCCTACTTCTCCAAAAGACACTTGCATCTTTCTAGGACCATATTATAGACTGGGTGAAATTTTTAAACACAAAATCTCAGCAAAATAAGTTGTTTTAGACACTCAAACAAGAAAACTTTCACAAAAGGAAATTTATTTCTAAAATGATTTTTACCCTTTTCCAGGATTTTAAGCATTTTATAGTATTCTCTGCAGATTAAGTTGTGAATAACCATATAATGCTGCATAGAATCCTTGCATCTCTGATGCAGTGAAGACACACATAGTCCCATAACATGGTCTAGGACTGTCACTTAAAGACCCACCTTGGGTAGCACTTAGGATGCTAGTGAGTTTTTGGCATGTGTTTGTTCAGATTTGCAGTCTTCAGAGTCGCTTGTGCTGTTTACTTTGAAAACAAGTTGAAAATTTCCTAGTCATATGTTTAGCTTTTTGCCTGAAATACAGATTAGAATTTTTAAATTGGTTTATTGTTTTATAGTAGATCTAGTTTAGTTTTTGTCTTTGTGTATGAACATATAATAGAAGACAACACAAGTATTGCTGCACTCTTCAGTTAACTGACCTGGAGCTAAACATCACATAGTGTTTGTTCATTGGTAGTCAGATTTACTGTGCATGTTACAGTATTTTTCCTAAAGTGATTTCCTTTCTTGGTAATCAGAAATTCAAGGACAGAGTCAGAAATGAGAGAAGCGTTGTGAGCCAACCCCCATCGCTGCAGTTAAGTCTCATACTGTCTCATGTCTCGTCTTAAAGTAGAGCAGTACATTGAAAGAAAAGTATATTTTCTGTGTGAAGCCCCCCTTTTTTAAAAACAAAGTTCATGGTACTTGCCAGTGTTAGACTCAAAAGTAAAGAGTACTTATATTTTTGGATGATCAATTTTGTTTTAAAATGAATTTTACTTTCCTATAGGATACAGGCATTGTCATTTTTCTTGATTTCTCAGAAAATTCTATTTAACTGCACTGTTTTACATTAAACCCAGTGTTATGTTTTTATTTTTTTATTTTTGGTACCAGGGATTGTTACCTTAATAGTTTAGAGGTTTGCTTTTCTGGCCTCTTTGAGTGGGAAGTTTTCAGAAAAAACAAAACAGACCGAGGTATAGTAAATGATAAATCTTATGGTTATAAAGATGAAGTAAAATAAAAGTTTGAAAACACTTTTTGTGCTTTGTAATTTGACATTTAGAATTGGAATTGGGACAGAAGCACAGTCTGGATTTCTAGTGAAACCTTCCCCCATTCCAGACTTGCTTTGAAGAAATCGTGATAAGAGTCCTGATTATGGGAGTAAAGGGTACCACCATTTGCTGCTTTCTTCAGTATCTCCAGGCTGTTCATGTTAGATGATTGCTTTCAAGAAATAATTCTTTTAACTTTACAACCTGAAGTGGAAGAATATTAAAGCACCTGTATTTACAACATATTCTTGTTGACTGGAATATTGGATTTGAAACATGAAGCCATCAAAATTAATTATGAAGCCTAGAGAAACTTTGTCTTAACAAATGCTGCATTGTTTGAAAGTTTTCTTAATTGGCCTTGTGAATCCAAAGCATTTTGTGTTTGTATTTTTTAACTTTTTTTCTGGTACTGAGGATTGAACTCACGACCTTGGGCTTGCAAGGCAGGTGCTTACACTGCTGAGCTAAATCCTTGGCCTTATTTGTATTTTTTAAACTGAATTTATTGTTGGGAGGATGAGTAACAATGATAAAGCTAGCAAAGTATCACTAGTGAGGGTTAAAAGTGTGCGAAGACACGAAGAAGCCTTAGAGCATGGCAGTAGTTTGGCACATGATGGAAAGGCATGAAAGGAAGAGAAGAAGAAACGCTGCTTCAGAAGCGTGACTTTGCAAATATCTTGGCAGGATAGTGTTCTGATGATTGTCGTTCTAGCATTCTAGTAGAACTTCTGCTGGTTTTAGAGCCAGTTAGCCAGCCCTGTCACTCAGCATCCTTCCTGGGGCACTAAAATTTTTCAGTTGAGGCTGGTGATGTCACAGCTAAGAAAATGAGTAGCACAAAATCTTCGTGTTTAAGGAACATACTTGAACATACTTCAAACATGAATTACTGGCTGAACAAAAAGGAAAGTCAAACATGAATATATGAAGTGAGCTTTATAGCTTAGTAGATTAAAAAGTATGTAAAAGAATAATTTCCCTTGTCACTATATATCTTGTGACTTCAAAAGTTAACTTAAGTTTTCTGTGTTACAGAAGCTTTTTGTCTTTTTGAGGCAGGGTGTCGCTGTGTGGTTCAGGTTGGCCTTGGGCTCATTGTGTAGCCTAGGCTGGTCTTGAACTTGGCAGTATTACAGGAGTGTGCTACCACGCCCAGCTATATGGAAGCTTTTTTAGAGTAACAAATCTTGTGCTTCTGCTGTTAGGTTATTTCTTTTTTTTCCCCTCCCTTTAGGTTATTTCTTACTTAAAATGCAGTGAAGGGAAAACAGCCCTCAGTAGATACCCAAAACACATCGACAGTAGTAGTAAGAAAATCCTCCTTCCGCAAGTGCCTAAGAAGATTTTCCAACTGAACCTGAGTAACACCCTTTCTCTGTGTAGTTTGAGTTTAAGTTAAAGTGATTAATAAACAGTTTGGGAGACTATTAAGTTTTTAACTTACCTTGCTGCTTGCTTATTGTCATGTGGCAATCTTGTCTAAAGAGTTCTTAACACAGTTGTATGTGTTACAGATTTTAGGTAATACAGGTGTAACTTGAATGGGTGGTGATGAAATTAGCAGACAGCAAATTACCATCCTTCACTGAAAAGAGCTTGTGCTTTGTTGTTTACATTCTATATTTCCAGTGCTCTGTTTTTAATTCTGTGGAGTCCTGTCCCAGCATTTTCTAACTT
Organism: Cavia porcellus; assembly: GCF_034190915.1. Lineage (NCBI taxonomy): Eukaryota > Metazoa > Chordata > Mammalia > Rodentia > Caviidae > Cavia > Cavia porcellus. The sequence continues at coordinate 6,312,180 of NW_026947493.1, forward strand.
GTACCAGAGGAGCAATATTTGAAGTCTTTTTTTTTTTTTTTTTTGTCTTTTTCATTTTTATTGGTACCGGGGATCAAACTCACGACTGCCTATTTGCAAGGCAGGTGCTGAGCTAAATCCCCAGCCCCCAATATTTGAAGTCTTTAAAGGTTCCATTTGCATAGAATAGCCCTTGGATGCTGCTCCCTGTGGGACTTGAGGAATGGGTTGAGATAGAAAACATGCAGAATAACAGAAAGTCACATGGAAAAGATTATGTTAGTCTCACTTTGAACATTAATTTTTAAAAATACCTATTTCTGCTTTTTTTCCCCTCAGGTTTATGGTTGGTTGTGGGAGATGTGATGACTGGTTTCACGGCGATTGTGTTGGACTAAGTCTTTCTCAAGCACAACAGATGGGAGAGGAAGATAAAGAATATGTGTGTGTGAAATGTTGTGCTGAAGAAGATAAAAAGACTGAAAATTTAGACACAGATTATTTTGAAAATCAAGGTACAGTTGAAGCTCATAGTGAAGATAAAAAAATGGAATATGAAAAACTTGGATTATCAAAGCACATGACAACAAATGACAAAACCAAATGTACAGATGATGCAGTGAAGCACAAGGTCAAAATTTTAAAACGGGTATGCTTTCCATTAATTATGTATTGTTATTTATAACTGTGAACTGTGAAAATTTTGAAATTTCTTTATAGTGTTTTGGTATATATTTTTAAATGTACTTTGTATAAGGATATACTGATTCTTATTTGGATTTGTTTAGCATTCTGAGAGAAACCAGGTAGTGACATATTCAGAGCATGCAACTTATTTCCCATTATCTTTTGTACCAAGTTTAGGCTGTAGTTTGATACTAAATTTTCTGAGATAAAATGTGTATGAATGTGTGTTACGATCTTAGCTTTTCACTAGGCCTGTAATCCTATACTCTAGGATACTGAGGTAGGAAAGTTTTAAGTTTGCGCTCAGCCTGGACTCGTTAGTGACTTTAAACCCTGTCTCAAAATAAGAAACTGGAGAAAGGTCTGGGTGTGTAATTCAATGGGAATGATAATAGATTTGGATACTGGTACTACAAACAATAACTTTTTAGACTAAATATCTACCACCCTTTAACCATTTGGCAATAGTGTTTTCTGGTTGGAAGAGTTTTGTGAAGAGTTATGTTTTTTGCTTTTTTTTTTTTTTGCATCTCATAATTTTTGTCTTAAAATGTGAAGTCATAGATAGTTGTCAGTTTTCCCTGGTCTTACATTTATATTTTAGCTATTCTGAAAGTATGTTTAAAATAGTTCCAGGGGCTGGGAACTAGCTTAGTGGTAGAGTGCTAATATGTGTACTGTGTATAAAACCCTGGGTTTGATCCTCTGTATCACTACACACACAAAAAGGAATACACTTTATGATATTTTGTCTTTAACTAGAGAGATGCACAAAGGATGCCCCATTTTATCTGATTAAATTTTGTTTATTTCTACTGTATTTTTATTGCCTGTACTTTTTCTAACTCTTGGTTGGTTATAGAGTCCTGCTGGAGAGGAAACAGTAGGAATAAATTATAAAAATAGACTAAGTACAGTGATCCAAGAGACAACATGAATTTAGAGCTGGAAAGAAGCTATAGAAATTTCTTAATCAAAATGTTCCAATTCTTTACTGTGTTCTACAGCATTTCTAGGAAGAGAAATTCTAATTTTCATTTGAAAAAGTGTTAAAGAATATGTTTTCACTTTAGTAGATCTGATTATTTGAAAGTTTTTCAATTTCAACTAAAATCACATCCCTGAAAAAGTGTAGTTTTCTAAAGCTGCCTTTTTAAAGCTGATTATTCCAGCTAATAAAGGTAAGTAATTCAGATTGAAGAAGACAAGGTTAGAGCCAGGCATACCCCTGTAATCCCAGCACTCTGGAGGCTGGGGCAGGAGGAGCGCTGTGAGGGCTACAAAGCGAGTGAGTTCAAGGCCAGCCTGAATTGCGTAGTGAGACCCTGTGTCACAAAGGCCAAAAACCCAAAACAACAATCAGCATAAGTATTTGTCTGATACTTTTTGTTGCTTTGCTCATTTGGCTAGCGTCAAAGTAATAGATAATAAAGATCTGAGAGCCCCATTAAGAACAGTTTATATCAGGTCTTTGGGAATTATTATGTATCATTACCTTTAATCATTATCTTTTATGTATAACTTCTTCACCATTTAAAAATGTATTATGAGTCTTTTGCCTGACAAGACATGATAAGACATCAATTTTGTTAATATATTGAGAAATTTCTCTATCTAGTATTTATATCAATAAAGAAAAGCTGATTTTGTAAATATATCTGTGAAATGATCATTACTTTTTATGGTGAACTATCAAATCTTTCTGATGTTAGTCTATAAAGAATGCTTTTCATATGTCATTTTTTATCCTTGCATGTTTATATCAAATCATTTATTGAGTTTCTATTGTGTGGTGAACATGGCACATTCAGATTTAGCATATACATTTTTTTTTTTTTTTTTTGGTACTAGAGATTGAACTCATGACCTCAGGCTTGCTAGGCAGGCGCTTATGCCACTGAACTAAATCCCCGGCCATAGTATATTCATTGAAATTTGTTCCTGCACTGAAGGTAGTTTAGTTGGTGAGGTAAAAAACATGCAAAGAGATAATTATACGATTTCTGTTCTAGAGAAAATAGGGTATATAACTTTGTCGTAAAAACTTAGGACTGTATAACTGTGTACACTAGTGCAGTGGTGTGATTAAATTCCCTCAAGTCTCAGGATTCCAGTTCATTAGTACAGCCTCAGTTCACAGATTTGATTCTTTTTCATTATTCTGGTTGCAAATCACTGAGTTGGATGAGAACCAGGTAAAACTTAGTGGTTTGGTTCAGTGTTGATCTTACAGAGAAATGTAGTTCAGTTCTCGTTAGTTCAGATTGCAGCCAGAATTGTGGAGATAAGTGAGTTCATGAACCGAGGTGTACTAGTACTACTGTGTAGGCTATAATTAGGGCCAGAGTCACAAGTATGCTGCTGGTTTATTCTCGCCCATGATGTTTAAACACACTGAGAGCTTCTCTGACGCGCTTACTATCAGCAAGCGTGACCTCATTTGCTTTAGCAATACATTGAGAAATAGAAATGCTCGTTTCTCCACAATTTCTTTTCTTGTGTCTACAGTCAGAAGCTGTTTATTACATTATACCTAACTTTGTTACTAACATTGTTTGGAATATGATCAGTGTGTTACTTTTTTCCTCCTTGTAACCCATTGCATGTTCTGCAGAAAACAAATGTTTATCACCAGATTTTGAGTGAGAGTGAATCTTTTTATTAATGATGGGTTTTTGTACATTTTTTGAAAAACTTTAGATGTTTGACTAAAATAAAGTTGCTTCACGTGTTATAATACTAATTTGATTTAAATGGTTTTTTATCTGTGTACTTTTTAGTTTTTTGAGGGAGGCTTTTGCTCTGTAATTCAGATTGGCCTTGAACTCCATGGCACAAGCTGGCCTCAGACTCATCATAACTCTCTCTGCCTCAGCCTCTTGAATGCTAGGATTACTGGCATGTGCCACCACGCCTGGCATTTATCTATGTGTCACTGATGCTTGTTTTTTCTTTAAAGATTATTTAGTGGTTTTTGAGGTTAATGAATTACATACTGTTTTTCCAGGAATCTCCTGAAGGCAGAAATTCATCAGACTGTAGAGAAAATGAAATAAAAAAATGGCAGCTAGCTCCTCTTCGAAAGATGGGACAACCAGTTTTACCACGGAGATCCTCCGAAGAAAAAAGTGAAAAAATACCGAAAGAAACTACAAACATTATTTGCACAGCTTCAAAACCAGGTAGTGAGATTAATAGAAATTGTTATGTATTGATTTATTTATATCTTGTTTCACACACAGTTATTTTTTAGTAGATCCTAACTTATGAATGAGTTCCATTCAGGGAGAGTGTAAGTCGAATTTGTTCCTACTCCCAATAAAGTGAGTCTCATGTTACTAGCTGTGACTGTTACACAGTATGCCTGTGAAAGTTTGCAAGTCCTGGACTGCTGTATTTAGGGAAATTTTTTAAATTAATGTTTTAATAATGAAGGTGTTTAGATGACTGGTCATACTGTAAATGAAAAGGGTCACTGAATCGTGAGGAAGCAGTAGTGAACCTCTGGCTTTGCCTCAGCAGCACTGTGTACTTCTGGGAGAAGGCAAGCTGTAAGCAAATGGAACATTCTCTTAGAGACTTAAGAAAAAGTATGCTAATAGGATAGAGAGCTGCAGTAAGAGAGATAGGTAGAAACTTCTGTTTTAGAAGGAGGGAGGTGGTAACTTGTGGAATTTGAGAGGATACAGAGATTTTTGTAGGAGGCTATAGGTGAGGGACCCAGTAAATTTAAGCTTTGAGGTTGATACAAGCTTGGCATTTATTGGAGGAAGTCGTTGTGAGGGGATTGGAAAGTAATGCATGAGATACAGAATAATAGAAGAGGAGGTAGAGAAGAGTTTTATTCTGAATATTAAGGGAAACATTCAGAAAGCTTTACAAGGAGTACTCTGTGAATACTAACCTGTAGGAGGCAGGAGAAAAAGCATACCAACTAGGAGTGTAAACCAGTATCTTCTGTAAGAATTGGTGGTGGCGGGTGACAGTTATACATTGGAGGTAGTGAGAAGTGATAGGTTAAGATAGCTTTCATAGTAGAGTTGTCAGGACTTGTGGTGGACTAAAGTAGATGAAAGAATCTTAGAGGATATCTGGGTAAAATGTTGGTGTAGAGATGAGGAAAAGATTGGGCGAGGAAGACTGAAAATTTATGGTCGGTAAAACTTAGATGTCCAGGTAGAGTTATGTGAGCATACCTTTGGAAGACTAGTCAGGAGCTGATGGGAGAATTTGGAGGCAGTTGCATACATGTAGGTCTCATAGTGCATAGTAGTTACTTAAAATCATAGGTGTAGATGTAAACAGTTACAGAGTTCTGTAGTAAAGAAGCAGAAACAGAGCCTGTAGAGCACCAGCATTGGAATTTGGGGGAAGAGGTTCTGGCAGCGGAGACAAGGCAAAAGAGGTGAGGCAGCCTGTTAGGGAAGAGGAGAGCTGGAAAACCAGGTGGCCAGGAGCCAGCAAAGCCAGGTGCAGTTTTGTCAGTATATCCAGACATCTAATAAAATGAACACACTGTTAAACTTATGATTTAATAAAAAAGATATAATTGTCTGGTGTGGTGGTGCATGCACATCATCCCAGTACTTGGAGGAGAAACGCGGGAGGATTGCCAGGAGCTTGACATTAGCTTGGACTACACAGCGAGACTGTCTCAAAAGAAACACAGAAGGAAAAACAGTTCATTCATTGATAAGTAGAATGACTTTGGTGGAGCAATAGGTGCAAAAACCAATAGTAGTTTATAGAAGAATGTAAAGGTAAGGAACTGAAAGCATTTATTGCAGATAACTTAAGGAATTTTGCTGTTCTAGGCAACAGAAATGAGGGGTGTGTGTATGTAGTCAAGGAATTGGTTAAAGACGATACTATGGCATGTGTATTTTTTCAAGAACCAGTAATTGAAGAGACTTTTTTCCAGTGGAAATTCTTGATTACCTTTATTAAAAATTGATTGTAAGCTTGATATGTTGGCACATGCTTGTAATCCCAGCACGTGGGTGGCTATGGCAAGAGGATCACCACCAGTTGAAGGCCAGTCTGAATAACAGCCAAGACTGTTTAAAAAAAAAATCATTTCTGAATTGTCTGTAGTGTCCCATTGGTTTATGTGTCTGTTTTATGCCATTGCCATGCTGTTTTGGTTACTGTTACTCCGTTGTGTATCTTGAAGTCAGATATTGTAATGTTTTCAGCTTTGTTCTCTGCTCAGGATTGCTTTGGCTCTTTTGTAAGTCTTTTGTGATTCCCTGTAATTTGTAGGAGTATCCTTTTCTATTTTTATGGAAAATGTTATTCATATATTGTTAAGGATTATGTTGAATCTGTAGGTTGTTTTGGATAACCTAGACTTTTAACAGTATTTCAGTTTGTATATATACGGGTTTTGGGAGCGAGTCTTCAATTTGTTTTACCAATGTTTTGTACTTTTTGTCACAGAGATCATTGACTTTCTTGGTAGATAGCTTCATTCTAGGTAGCTATTATTTTTTGTAGCCATTGAGAATGGAATTGCTTTCTTGACCTCTCAGCAATTTCATTTCCTAAAATTTTTATTTTATAAAAAGCTATAGATTTTTATATATTGATTTTGTATTGTGCAACAATATTGACTCATCATTTCTGAGAGGTGTCTAGTTAAGTCTTAAGGTTTTTTAATATACAAAATCCTGTCAATTGACCTCCTCCTTTCTTCTTCCTTTTGTCTTATTGCCCTGATCAAATCTGAACGTTTCTGAGCATCTTTTTAAAAATTTTCAGACTTGAGATTTTGGCTTTAGGGATGCTCACTCTATAGTAGGGAGTACTGTATATTGTCAGGTATGGAGGGGCGCTTTGCTGACCACATGGTGTGTTACCATGTTTCTGTTTCCTCAGTGTTGAGTGGGCAAATCAAAGGAGGGTGAAGGTGGAAGGCAGTTGCTCCTGGTTTAAGAAGAGGAGAAAACAGTGTGAAATAGATGATTTGAAAAGTGAAAGAGCAGGCTCGTTGGCAAATTTTAATGGGGCTGGGCATTGAGTTCCTTGCTTGATGTTTATGATTATGAATTTTAAATAGGATCTGTAAGTGCCAGTGCTTATTTATCTATAGTGTATTCATATGTTTGTTGCCTGTTTGTGTGAAGAATAAAAATTGGCTTTCATCAAGGTCTGAGACGTTTAAAGGGGAGAATAAAGGTAGTACTTGTGCAGGAAAGTAGTAATAGGGTTGTACTGTCTGATTTTTGTGGGGTTTTGTGGTGAAGTGAAGCCATGAAGATAGTAAAAATGATAGACTTAATTGTTGGAGTAACAAGTACATGAAAAAAAATGCTTAATATTTCTCTAATCATCAGACAAATGCAAATTGTGACTGCAGTGAGATTGTCACCTCATCCACGTTGAAATAACAGTTGCTGGTGAGGCTTAGGAAGATATGCACGTCCTTGGTGGGACTGCATGTTATCATAGCCATTATGGAAAACAGTAGATCCCCTGTATGATCTAGGTATAAGTACTCCTGGTTATATATCCAAAGACAATGAAAGTACGTTGGAGAGACATCTGTACACCCATCTTCATGGTGGCATTATTCACACTGACTAAGATATGGAAGTGTTCAGCAGTTGAATGAGTAGAAAAATGTGACATACATTCACAATCGAGTAGTATTCTGCCATAAAGAAGAATGCGGTCCCATTATGTGCCACAACATGGGTGGAATGGGATGCATACTCTCACTGATGTTTGGAATCTGAAACAGTTGATCGACATAGAAGCTGAGAATAGAATGTTGATTAACAGACTTGAGGAGAGCGGGGTTCAGGCATGCATAGGGAAGTCTGATCAGTAGGCACTGAATTAGTAGTTAGAAAGTTGTGTGGTGTTACACAGGAGGAGATTATAAACAGCAGGAATGTTCTGTATATATGTGTATACATGTTCTGTATAGAAAGCTAGAAAGGATTTTGAATATTTTCACCATTAACTAATGGCAAATGTTGAAAGAGGTAGATATGTTTAATCTCATTCAAATATTACATAATGTGTGCATGTACCAAAACATTACATTGTACCCCATTAATATGTGTAATGTTGTTTTTATGTATTAGTTAAAACAATTTAAACCCAGTCTCACAAGAAATAATATGAAGAATCAACAACTGGCTCTCATCCTATTAAAAAGCTTTTGTGCAGTAAAAGAAATTAGCAACAGTGTGAACCCACAGAATGGGAAAAAATTTTAAGCAGTTATCTCTCTGACAAAGAACTTATATCTGGAACATATAATTTTAAAAAATCAGATTCCCTAAATTTAAAGACTCAATCCAAAATGAGCATCTGAGCTGAATATACACGTGTATCTCAGATGAAGAACTATAAATGGCAAATAAATATATAAAAACATGTTCAATATCATTGATCGTTTGAGAAATGCAAATTAAAACAATACCAAGATCCATCTCTAGAAAGAATAGCTGTCATGAAGAAATCAACCAGTAACAAATGCTGGTGAGGTTGTGGGGAAAAAGGAACCCTTTCCCACTGTTGGCGGAGTATAGACTGGTGCAACCACTGTGTGGAAATCAGTGTGGAGATTCCTCAAAAAACTAGGATTAGAGGTCTCATTTGACCCAACTATTCAATCCCTTCTGCATATCTTCAGGGAAGATTTTAAAATATATCAGAGAAATATACACATACCCATGTTTTTTTAATAGCAGCATAATTTATAATAGCTAAATCTTGAAAACAACCCAAATGCCCACCAACTAAGGAATGGATAAAAAAGAGGTGATCTTTTTATTCAGTGGAGTGCTATTCAGCCATAAGGATAAACTTGAGACATTCTAGGTAAATGGATGAACCTTGAGACCATACTCTTTAAGTGAAATAAATCGGACTCACATGTGTAAATAATGCATTGTCTCTCTTGTGTGAGAAACTGAAAGAGCAAATAAAGTCTTGATCAATATATACTGTGAAATGGGAAGAAATTGTTAAAAAGGTAAGAGGAACTGGGAAGAGGGCAAAGAAGGAAAAAAAGATTGAAAACACAGAAACAAAGCTTAGTATGTTATAGGGAAGGAAAGGGGTTAAAGAGAGGGAAGGGGATTGGGAAAAAGAATCAAAATATTCTGTGGGGTGAATGTGGTCCATTATGCATATCTAAAATGTACCAGTAAACTTAGAGTTAAAAAAATGCAAAAAACAGAAAATGCCCAAAACAAATGAGAGTTTGTAGAATAAGTGAGCCGATATAATATACATTAGAGTAGTATGATATTTGACACTGAGACTTCGGAGATTTATGGGAATTAGTAGTGATAGAAAAAAGCGATAAGCCTAACATTCAATTTTTATGATATTTGTAAGGTCATTAAATGGTGCTGTTCACCTAATAAGTTCAGGTCAAATAGCTTTCTAATGTACATATAGTTAATTAACATATGCATGTGAAAAGCAGCTCTTCGCTATTATCTAAATTGGGGGAAAAGCGTATTTGTAGCTTTATTTTTTTGGGGATGGTGCTGGGAATTGCATACTAGACAAATGCTCTACCACTAGACTGCACCCCCAGCCCAGTTTATAGCTTTTTTTTTTTTTTTTGTACTGGAGATCAAACTCATGACCTCGTGTTTGCCAAGCAGGCATTTATGCTGCTGAGCTAAACCCCTGGTCCCAGTTTATAGCTTTTTGTTTTGTTTTGTTTTTAATCTGTACCTATATAATCTGTTACTACAGTCTAGTTTCTTTCTTTCTTTTTTTTTTTTTTTTTTTTTTTAATTTTTACAAATTTTTTTATTGGTACTGGGGATTGAACTTACGACCAGGCACTTGCAAGGCAGGCACTTAAGCCGCTGAGCTAAATCCCCAGCCCAAGTTTATAGCTTTTTAATCACCATTAATTTTCATTAGATTTCAGTGTCAGGAATATGTCAGTGTAGTGTAGGTTCTGATTTAAGTGAGGACTATGGATTATAGAGATTTATCAGTTAATTTTGATTACAAATTAATGTTCATTAAAATGTTATGAATTTTTGTTGAAATCAGGTACTCACGAGAAGCAGGAGGTGAAGAGGAAGAAAGTGGAGAAAGGAGTGCCCAGCGTGCATCCTGCTGCTCCCCGTGCCTCAAAGCCTTCTGCGGATCAGATCAGACAGAGCGTCAGGCACTCTCTGAAAGACATTCTTATGAAAAGGTAACACACTATTATTGCAGAAGATTCAGTGACTTGCTTCATGTGCCCTAAAGCTAATTGGATTGTTCTGATTTTAAGGCTTACCGAGTCAAATTTGAAGGTACCAGAAGAAAAGGCAGCAAAAGTTGCCACAAAAATTGAAAAAGAACTTTTCTCCTTTTTTCGGGACACAGATGCTAAATATAAGAACAAATATAGAAGTTTGATGTTCAATCTAAAAGATCCTAAAAACAATGTGAGTATGTTTTGTTCGTGTCTATAGATATTTATGCTTTCAGCTTTCTTGTTTACATTGAGATTGAGTGTAATAGTGTAGATGCATAGTTTATTAATCAGAACCATACTGTAGAGTTACTATACCTCTTGGTTTAGAACGTGTTCTGTTTTGTCTGTTCCATTCTGTGTGGTGCTGGGTATGGAATCCAGCATATCACGTGCAGAGCATCCCTCACTCAGCTGTATCCCTAGTTCATGATTATATGCTTCTAGTAAATTCTCTTGGAATCAGTGCCTGGACTCTGCATAGTTATGAGTAGTGTTGTATAGTGCTGTTGAAATACTATTCATCTTATCCTGATAAATGTGAAATTTTTTTTCCTTGACTCTCCCTTGTATAATGCATATTATTATTTTTTGGAGGGGGTTTCAGGAATTGAACTCAGGATCCTACGCTTGCTTGGCCAGCACTGTGCCACTGAGCTATATCCCCGGCCCTATAATGCAATGCATATTACTTAAAAAGTTCACTCGTGTTTTCTTTAGAAACTATATAAAGCTAAACTTCATTAAAGCTTTGCTATTACTTTTGATGCAAGCTTAAAAGAGCACTGTATTCCTTAAAAATGTAAATTACATTTAGAGTAGAAAGAAGAAAAAAACCTAAAACTCTGGGCCTGGTCCACATGCATTTTTAATTCCAGCTGCTTGAGAGATAGGAGAATTGCTTGAGCCTGGGAAACAGAAACAACTTGGGCAAAGAAGTGATACTGTTTCATCAAAACAAAAAACAACCAGTAACAGAACACAGCAACCCTGCATGATGATTTTAAAACTTTTACTAAAATAAACTTTACTTCTTTTAGCAAGGGAGTAAGCATTAATATAATCTCTTTAACCTTTTGAGAGTGAGGAAGTCTAGATAGACCTTTTTTCCCCTACCATTACTAGAGATTAATCCTAGTCTTTTGCACTAAGATACCTTTATCCCTTTTTAAATTTTGAGACAAGGTCTTATTATGTTGCCCAGGCTGGGCTCAAACTTACAGTCCTCCAGTCAGAACCTCCCAGGGTGCCAGTGTACAAGGCTCTAAAGTTCACCTTTGATGAATGTACTGAGCACAGTGTTGCCATTGAATTTTTCAGAATTCCAACATCTTTATGTTACACGTACTTAGATTCAGCAGTAGTTTTTGCTGCAGATGACACCAGGTTACAGAAAGTAATTAAATGTAACCTCCTTTTATGAAGTTTTTGCATAGATTTGTTTAAGGACATTTGCTGCAGTCTAGTCAGTCATCCACATACAGCATATCAAAAATACTTGAAAAATTGCATTCTTACTGAACATGTATACAAATTTGTTTTCTAGTCATTATTCCTTAATAGTGCAGTGTATCAACTGTGAACATAGCACTTACTTAGTGCTACATAAGTAAACCTAGAGATAACTACAGTCTTGTGTTCCTTAACAACGGGGATGCACTTTTAAAAATTCATCATTAGGCAGTTTGGCCATTGGGTAAACATTGCTGAATGTATTTATGTGAACATTTTCTCTTGGTGATAGAATGTTCTGAGTCTATGCATGTCCATTACTGACTGAAGTGTTCCATAGCACATGACTGTATATAGAAGCATGCACAGAAATACGTACAAATAGTGTATCACTCTGTATAAGATACCTAAACATTTGAGGAATTTGCTATCCGTGGGATCCTGGAACTAATACCACTGTGGATACTAAAGGAAAATTGTCTCATTTGAAGTATTCTTTTGAAATAGACAGCTACTTAAGAAAAATCCACACTATGTAGTCTACTGTCACGATCAAGAGGAATTTCATACTTTTTCCGTAGGTTTGTGTTTTTGTAATAGGCTTCATTGTATAGTTCAGACTGATCTTGAACTTAGCCTAGGCTGGCCTCTAACTCACAGTCATCCTCTTGCCTCAGCCTCCCAAATACTGGGATTTCAAGTGTGTACCACTGCGACTGGCTTTAGATACGTCTGGAATTATACAGCCCAGTAGCTTTTCCTTAATAATTAAATATTTATTTCCTTTACATTTTTTTTTTCTTGAAGTTGATCCTTTGTTCTGGGTCCAATTCAAGACCGAATTTAAACAAGCAAAATCTTAAAAATATGAAAGGATTACATTGAGTAAAGAAAAGTCTTTATGTAGTACCTTGCTGCACTGTAATTTGGTTTTGACAGATTTTTGGGTAGACTGTTTACTTGCTTTGGTGCCACTCAGGCTTGAACTTTGGGCCTTCACAGTGAACTACATTGTTTTGCCCATTGAGGGGAAAAAAAACCTGAGAATTTTGAGATAGGGTCTTACTAAAGTCACTGAGTTGTCCAGGCTGGCTTGGATTTGGCATTCTTTTGCCTCAGCCTCCTAGAATGCTGGAGTGACAGGCATTTGACACCGTGCCTAGTCCCTGGATAGACTTGTAGTTTTGTGATTGGTGTATAAGGTTCCACTGTATGTGTTTCCCCACTGTGTTGGTTTTTATATGAAATGTGTATTTTGTTGCCTTAGGATTTGAAACTTTAATCTCTGTAGAGTAATATATAAATCATTAAATATTTGTACATTAGGTATCAGAATTATGTATTAATTACAACTTTATATACCATAGCTCCTTTTTTTAACGTGTTTATCTCCCTATTTCATTTTTATGTCATTTCAGATATTGTTTAAAAAAGTATTGAAAGGAGAAGTAACCCCTGATCATCTTATAAAAATGAGTTCAGAAGAACTGGCTTCTAAGGAGTTAGCTGCTTGGAGACGCAGAGAAAACAGACATGTAAGGAGATCTATAATATATTTGACCTGGGGTTGTAGGTCAGTGGTGTGGGCCTGTGCAAGGTGCTGAGTTTGATTCCTGGTACCAAAAAAAAAAAGTGTTATTTTCCTGTGTTTTTTAGTCATAGGAGAAATTGTACAGAGATAAATCAGTATCCATTAAACAGTAACCCTTTCTGTTATGAAATTGCTTGCTCCTCTGCCCTCCTCTTTTTTTGCTTCCCTATTCCCCTCTGCTTCCGGGCCTTCCCCTCCCTGTTAAGAGTCTCATTATGTTGCCTGTCTGTCCTTTAACTCCTGGACTCAGGTGAGTGTCTTACTTCAGCCTCTCAAGTAGCTCCCACTACTGGTGCACTCCAGTGTAACTGGTTCTGTTTCTTAAATTCTACTGTTTGTTTTTTTCCTTAAATTCTATTCTCATCTCTCACTATATTTTGCAAAGCACCAATGAGTGAACCTTAATCATGTGTACTTTTCATAAATACAGTCTGAAGGTATTATGAATATTGGTAATTTATAAAAGCAGGTAAAGTAAGTCTGAATAAAAATATGTACAAGTTTATAATCCCTTATTAAAAGTTTCAAGTAGCAAAGGCTACAAAAAGACTTTGTTTCTAATCTAATTTATTGATAAAGTCTGTTGAGTTCCACATGTAAATGCATGTAAATGTTCATATTCACAGAAATAGGTTTTTTTTTTTTTTTTGAGGCAGGGTCTCTCTATGCCGTTCAGGCTGGCCTTGGGCTCACTTTGTAACCTAGGCTGGTCTTGAACTAGCAACTATCCTCCTGCCGCAGCCTCCCAAGTGCTAGAATTAAAGCATAAGCCACCACCCCTGGAAAACAGAAATAGTTTTTTAAAAACTTATTTTAAAGGGAATAAAATGAAACAGTAAACCAGAACAAAACAAGACAGTGAGAAAAATACTGGATTTCAAAATGAAAACAGAAGGAAATTCCCCATAGTTGCTGTATTGTATATTGTTGGCCTCTAAATAGATGCTCAGAGTACCAGCTTTAGGCCTGCAAAGTCAATCAAACAATTCAAGCATTGAGATTTTTTTTCTTTTTTTTTTTTACTTTAGTTGCTATCAACTCAGCCTCTGTTCTTAAAATCAGCCAGTTGCTTATGTGGCTGGGAATGGGGATAGGCTCTCCTTGTCTCCTTGGTCTGCATGCTAGCTGGCTAATGGGAGGGTGCTAGTTGGCTTCTTAGTTCTCCTTTCTGCCCATGTGGCTGTCTCTGCCACACGAGAGGGTATGAGTTCACCAGTGCTCTACATTTAATTATACAGTGATGTCAGCTCTAAAAGAACATTGCATAATATAATGTGCACACTACACTGCATTTCTAAAACAATTCTGAAAGATGTAGGTGCCAAGAGTTCTTATTTGGGGATTGTGAATATGGAGTACCTTTAAAGATAAGTCATGTGTGACTTAAAGAGCTATTGTTGGGGAGAGAGCCATATGCTGCAGTATTTTTACTGCAGTTGCGTTGGAATGGTACTTGTTTATTCTAGAATCTATGTGCTTCACCTTTTACCCATGATCCCTGCTGCTGAGCCATTCAGTCTGAAGGCAGATGTATGCCCAGTCTTGTCTGAAGGATGGGAGTCCTTGATTTGATACATCATATTTATCTGTATGTTTCTTCATCTTCGTCTTGTGTAATTTGTCCTCTTTTTATTTTGAAAATACTCTTACTGCTTTTAAACCCCTGTCCTGAACATGCACGTTATGCTGCAAGTGTCCTCTGCACTGGAGATGAGCTTGATTGTGAGCTGTGTAGTGGATTTTTTTAAGGATGATTTGCACTCAGTGGAGGAAAGATAAGTGAGCAAGTCTGTTTTTACCTTCCTTTCCCCATTCTGCCCGTTCCTAGTAGCCTTTTACTGCTTCTGCCATCCTGGCCCAGTGTTCGTTTTGTTGCTGAGAGTTGTCATCAATAATAAACAGGCTCAGTCAGGGCCACTAATAGGAACTCTCATCATTTTTGATTTCTAAATTGCTATTGTAGAGGATGTTAGGATTGAAGAGCAGGATAGTTTTTATTTCCTGTGGCAGCTGCTAAAAAGTACTGAATCAGTCAGCAGATTTCAAATGTAAATCACGTTTTACCAATTTTCAAATCATGTTGTACTTCAGTTTGCCTCTCGGTGTGCTATACTTGCAAATGTCTCATTGCTACGGTTTGGAGTCTTTCAGTGTATATTTTTTAGTGTTAGAAAACTACTTCAGCTTAAAAATCAAGTATGATAATGATTTGTGTTTTTTATGAAAGCTCTTAATAAGTGTACATTTGGAAATACATATTTCAAATATAATCTTTAAAAATTTTTCTCTTAGACCATAGAGATGATTGAGAAAGAGCAGAGAGAAGTGGAAAGACGACCAATCACAAAAATAACTCACAAAGGTGAAATAGAAATTGAGAGTGATGCACCAATGAAGGAGCAGGAAGCAGCCATGGAGATTCAGGTGAGGATTATAGATGTGTAGATTATTTACTTTTAATAAAGTAGCTTACTGATTTAATGGCTTTTTTGAGGTTGATATTGTTGAGTATTGTTTCTATTAGAATATAGACTATCTGTAGTATCGGTACCTGATTAAAATGTCAGTATAGATTCCTAGGATAGTAGTATAATTGCTTAATAGGTTTAAGAATCTGTAGCTGGTTCTTTTTTGTTGTTTTGTTGAGAACAGGGTCTTGCTATGTAGTTCAGGCTGGTTTTAAGCTCACTGTGTAACACAAGATGGTTTCAAACTCACAGTGATCTTCCTGACTGGGCCTGCCAAGTAATAGTATTATAGGTGTGCACCATCACACCCAGCTTTAGGTGCTTCTTAAGAGAGAGTGTACAGGTTTCTCTTAACTCCAGGCTTCAACTGACATTGGTGTGTGGGCTGTGGGCTGTTGGTCTGGGAAGCATCATCTTGCCGCTTGCTTGAGCTCTGCCTCAGATAAATAGGGCACTAGATTCTCATAGAAGCCAAAATCCTACTTTTCAGGACCTTGGAGGTACACATCCCTTAACTCCACCCTCACCCCCTGGTCCATGGAAAAATTGTCCTCTGCTAAACTTAGCCCCTGATGTCAAGAAGGTTGGGGATCCTTGGACTATAGTTTGAGAGCTGATATGTTGAGGATATGATTTGAAAGCTTTGAAGAATGAGAAACTGAGTGCCCCCCCCCCCATTTCAAGTAATAATAGTTTTTAAAAAATAGTGAAAGCAACCTATGAATATAGTGATTACATTTTAGGAAAACAGTGTAAAATATAACGTTTTTAGAGCTGAAGCATAATTGAATTAGCCCAAACTGACTTTACTCTCACTTTGCATTAGGAGCCGACAGCCAGTAAGTCATTGGAAAAGCCAGAGGGATCTGAAAAACACAAAGAAGAGAATGACTCCATGTCTAAAGATACCACTAGTCAACACAGACAGCATCTTTTTGATCTTAACTGCAAAATCTGCATAGGTGATTAGAAATTTTTTCCCTAAAATGTTGCATTCATTGTTAAAGGTGGGGAGTACTTCAGTATTTCATAGCATTTGTGGTTTAAGTAGTTTTTATTTTTCTAGTTTTGGTAGTACAGTATTTACTTACTGGTTTTGAGCAGGAATGTATTTTTAAGTTGAGGTTGGTTTTTTTTTTTTTTTTTTTTTTTTTGGTATCAAGGATTGAACTCACCACCTCACGTTTGCCAAGCAGGCAGTTATGCCGCTGAGCTAAACCCCTGGCCCAGGAATGTATTTTTGTGTGACTACCTTTTTCAGCGTTGAGGTATATTTTGATGCAATAGTGTAGCTTAATATTTAGAATTAATTGTATTACATGGGATCTTTACCGCCCAACACTTGCCAGGATTGGATCATTCAATAATGTCCATTTAAGGATTGCCAGTGTCCTTTTGTGACTTTATAGCTCATTTCTTTTCAGATACTACATTGTTTGGATGTACCTTAGTTTATTTTATGCATTCATTTACTGAAGTAGATATAAATAAAACTGCTATAAATGAGGACATTTCTTGTGTGGATGGATGTAAGCTTCCATCTCCTTTGGATAAATACCAGCGAGGGTAAATACCAGGGAACAGAATTGTTGGGTCATATAGTGTGTTTATTTTTGTAAGAAACTGACTTACAGTTTTCCAAAGTGGCTGTACTACTTTGCATCCCTGTCAACCTAAGTGAGATTTCTTTATGATCTGTATGCTCACCAGCATTTGCTGAGTCAGTGTTTAGGATTTGGGCATTCTAATAGGTAGGTAGTGGTGTCTTGTATAATTTATGATTCCCAAATGATGTGATAACGAGCATCTTGTCGTATGTCTGTGCCCTTGGTGCATCTCTTCTGTTAGGAGTCTGTTTAGCTATTTTGCCTGTTTTCTAATTGAGTTGGTTGTTTTCCCATTTTTAAGTTTTAAGAGTTTTTGTGTATTTTGGATACTATCGTATCGGATGTGTCCTTTGCAAATATTTTCTCATAGCCGATGGCTTGTATCTCATTTTCCCGGCATTATTTTTTTGCAAAGCTGAAGTGTTTAGTTTTAATGGAGTCTAGCCCATTCATGCATTCCTTTTTTTGTTCATTCACTCATTCTTTCAGAGATCATACCTTTGGTATTTTCTCTTATTACATACTCAAGCTCACGTACGTCTCCTTCTGTGTTGTCTCTCATAAGTCCTATAGTTTTCTGTTTAGGTTTCTAATCCATTTTGAGTTAATTTTTGTGAAGAGTGGAAGATTTATATCTAGATGAATCTTCCGGTGTGTGTGCTTTTGCATGTGTATGTCTAGTTGTTCCAGATAATTTGTTGAACGAGACTTTTTGCTCCATTGTATTGCCTTGCTTCCTTGTTGAAGATCAAATACAGTTAATTATATGCTATGTAAGCCCTCTATTCTGCTCCATTTATATTTGCCTACTCTTGCCCTACAATGTTTTGATTACAGTACTTTGTAGTTCCTGGGTAGTCTCAATCCTGTGAGTTTGCTCTTCAGTATTGTATTGTTTACTCTGAATCTTCAGCTCAGAAATTACCTCGTTGTGTGTATTATCTTGATTATTCATTTAGTAAATATTTGGTGAATTGTTCTTGTCAGGTACTTTGCTGAGTGCAAGGAGTACATTGGTAAAAAGATCTGATATTTTCTAGGCTTTAAGAGGTAAAGATAGCCAGATAGCAGTTACTAAAGTACACTTTTTATAAGTGTGTTTGAAGGAAGATCTCACCTACATTGGTGTGTGAGAAGCTTGCCTGAAGAATTAACATTTAAGCAGAGATGTAAAAAATGGAGAAATGTTCTTGCAAAAAGAGAGCTCAGGCACATTCCAGGGATTGGAAATAAAGTGAATGTGAATTGAGTTTAGGGAAAGGATAGGGGCACATGATTTGTTTGTCGAGATATTGATAGATTACATTTTAAGTGTCTTATAGTCATTACTTTTTAAACTGTAGGTTGTGACTCAGTTACAAGCAGCAAAATCCATTTCATAAGTAGTGACCAGCACTGGAAAATAAAAGTGTATGTTTTCCATGTCTTAGTACTTAAGTAGCACTATACCATGTGTGTATGTATACTCATAAACTGCTGGTGCATACAGTGCTAACTAAGGTACAGATTTATTTCATGGAGTTCTATAAATATTTCTCAATATTATTGGATTTTGGTGTACTTTCGGTAAAACTTTGAATCAAGAAACCCATTTTATGTTGTATAACATTTTCATTATTGGTTGTCTAAGTGACTTAACATCTTTTTCCTTATTTTTTATGCCAGTAACAAAGGAATTATATTGAGTCCATGTTTGCTCACATGTTCAATGTTTAGAGAATAGTGTTTGTAAAATAATTTGAAAGAGAAGTTAAGTATAATACAGTGCAGTCCTGTGCAATATTCTGAGACTTGCATTTAGGCCCTGTGGAAGATGCCAGACAATGGGAGCATGATGACTGATTGGTAAGCTCTCTGTTGATTCTTAAGCTTAGGGGTAATATAACTTAGGAGAAACCATGATATGATGGTGAGTTTTGACACTGCCCCAGAAAAGGGATAGTTACCCCGTAACTCAATCAGGTAAACTAAATAACTTGACAAAGTAAAAATGGATTAATTTATAAAAATTGCAATTAACATTTATTTTGGGGTGTCTTCTGGC
Source organism: Cavia porcellus (assembly GCF_034190915.1). Classification (NCBI taxonomy): domain Eukaryota; kingdom Metazoa; phylum Chordata; class Mammalia; order Rodentia; family Caviidae; genus Cavia; species Cavia porcellus. Next base: position 6,331,231 of record NW_026947493.1, read on the forward strand.
TTTAGGTCGAATGGCACCACCTGTAGATGATCTTTCTCCAAAAAAGGTCAAAGTTGTCGTTGGAGTAGCTCGAAAACATTCAGACAATGAAGCAGAAAGTATAGCAGACGCATTATCTTCAACTTCAAGTATTTTGGCTTCTGAATTCTTTGACGAGGAGAAACAAGAGTCTCCAAAATCAACATTCTCTCCTGCTCCACGGTGGTTCTCTCTCAGTTATACTTTTTATAATCATTATAGGTTTTTTTTTTTTTTTTTTTTTTTTTGTCTTTTTTGAGACAGAGTCTCGCTGTGCAGTTCAGGCTGGCCTTGAGCTCACTTTGTAGCCCAGGCTGGTCTCAAACTCGCAACGATACTCCCATCTCAGCTTCCTGAGTGCTGGGATTACAGGCGTGAGCCACCACACCCAGCTTTTATAGTAATTATAGGTTTTTACTGAATTATACTTGGAAGTCTTTGAAAACAATAAAGTGGCATTTCTTAATGACTTTTGAGAAAGTTTCTATCTTTTCCTGTACTTTAATGAAAATAAGATTAAGACTGAGCATTAATTTTAAGTGGTTAGAGTGAGAGATCTGAGTGTGGCACTTGACCTCTCATTTTGGCTGTCTCAAGAGTCAGTGGCTAGGTTATTAGAGAAAAATGCTTGCATATCTTTGGTGCTTGGTCTGCATAAGGCAGATGGAGGATGGCTTTATGTTAACTAGTGACTAAATAAAAAATGAACTTCTCATGTATCTTCAGGCTGCTAACTATATAATAACATTTTCTAGTCCAGAGATGCCTGGAACTGTTGAAGTTGAGTCTACCTTCCTGGCTCGATTGAACTTCATCTGGAAAGGTTTTATCAACATGCCCTCTGTGGCAAAATTTGTTACCAAAGCCTACCCAGTATCTGGCTCATCTGAATACCTGACGGAGGTACTATGATCCTTTCTGCCTTTCTGTGCCTGATTTGATCTGTGATTCCTAAAAAAAAAAAGCATAGTTTAAAAATATTACCTAATAATAATGTTTGAACAGTTTAGTCAGTTCTACAGTTGCTTTGTACAGTTGTTGAAAACTCTCCTCTCATTTTAAACTTGTGTCTTAACATTCTTAAGATGTGCTTCCCCATGTCAGAGAATTAAAGATCAGTGAGTGTTCTGTGTGCATATCCAAGTATATCTTTTAATATAGACCTTTATAAAAGATTGACGTAACTGTGACTTGTACTATTAGCCTGTCAGATTTTTCATTGTTAAACAAGTTTTTAATTTCCTCGTATGCGTGATTTCTCCAGCTTTGTGACTACAGCTCTTACCTGTCTGTTTCTGTGAATGTGGTGTAGACTGGGAATTGAAGTTTGCAGCTTGGCAACATTCCCATCATTGCTGTACTGATAGTGATTTTATGTATAAGGCAATTGGAAGAATCTATTACATAGTTCCTAAAGAAAGTAAACAGCAGTATTTCATAATATTTTAATGACAGTATGACATTTTAAAATCATTTGGAAGGAAATTATTTTTGTGAATCTAACAAGATGAAGATAAATCAGTACATATGTATATTTATATTGAGATCATTTTATTCATTCTTAGTCTGCTGACTGTAAAGATGTCTTTTTAAAAAGTTGTCTTTAGTATTTTAAAAAGGATAAATCATATGAATATTTTCTGTAAGTCTAATAAAACGTGATTAGGCTGAAATTAGTGTAGTATTTAATGATACTATTTAATGATTGTTTAGTATTAATGTTTTATTACTAATTACATTTATATATTAATTACATTTACATGTAGTTTGCTTGGTAAATGATATTTTATTTATTTATTTTTTTGGTACTGTGGATTGAACTCACGACCTCATGTTTGCCAGGCAGGCACTTCCACCACTGAGCTAAATAAATCCCCAGCCTGTACGTGGTATTTCAGATGTGTAACTTTTGTAAGAAATATAAATGAGCCAGGGATTTAGCTCAGCAGTATAAGCTCCTGCCTCTCAAGCTCAAGGTCATGATTTCGATCCCTGGTTCCCCCCCCCCCCCCCAAAAAAAAAAAACCCCAGATGAATGTAGATGTTCTTTTTGACAGGCTTTAGAAATTTAGTCTTTTATTAGATCATGGTTCAGATAACTTTTAAGTTGAAAATTAGATTCTGAACTATGCAAACATTTTAATTTTAAATATAATTTTCTTCTCTGAGCCATAGTTTCTGTGTAGATGCTTTCCAGAACTTCACTTCTGCTTTCTAGTTATTTTTAGTTTGGAGTTAAAGTAAGTCTTTAAAGTAATTAATGATTAAAATAAACTGAATTGAATTTAATGTAAGTTAATTATGTTTTTATAAGACCTTTAGTGTTCATGGGAAAAATGAATGCATGGAATAAAGTTTTTAAAATATTAATTGACTTTCTACATAGTTGTCTGTTTTCGGAAAGATGATCTTTTTAAAAAAAAAGCCTTACATTGTTACAGTATTATTTTTCTCTATCTAGAAATAATAATCTGTAAGGGAATATTTTCTGAAATGTAGCTCTTAATGATTAAGGAGTTCGCCTTTTCTACTTTACCAAAACAGAAAACCAACCTTAGGAGGGGAGGGCCATCTCTCTGGATATTTGAAACACATCGTGACTTTGCTGACTTGTTAAAAATGATATGCTTGCCACTGCTTTCTTTCTTACGTTATCTATCCACTGACAGCCTGGAATGAACACTCTTTCTTAGTCATTGTATTTTAGGCATCATTCACTTGGAGCTGGCATCAAGAGTGTAGTTGCTGCCTCTGAGTAACGTTGTGCTTTGTAGTATCTTTTGTTTACTTTTTGTGTGTGTTGGAAATTGAACATAGAGGAAAGCATGTCTGTTGCTACTGAGCAACTCTTAGTTGGTATGATTATGAATATTATAATAAATGTGTTCCATATATATATTGATCACTTTCCTTTTTTGTTTAACATAGGATCTACCAGATAGTATTCAAGTAGGTGGCAGGATATCACCTCAGACAGTTTGGGATTATGTGGAAAAAATAAAAGCATCAGGAACCAAGGTGAGCAAAGCTTTTTCACAGTACCAGCATAGGAAAATGTTTGTAAAGTAACCTCTCCAAAGTTGTTATGAAGAGAGCAGAGTCTCCTGTGTGTGGGAGCCAGTGTCTATAAGGTGTGTTGCAGAACTGAACAGAAGCTGTTTGCTAATGTTCAAGCAGCCTAAGTCCCTTTCATTTTCTGCCTCTCATGTACTTTCTCTGTGGCTTCTGTCAAGATTTTGGAAAAATACTTTTTAAGTAGGGGCTGGGGATTTAGCTCAGCGGCTTAAGCACCTGTCTTGTAAGCAGGCAGTCGTGAGTTTGATCCCTGGTACCGATAAAAAGGAAAAAGACAAAAAAAAAAAAAAATACTTTTAAGTATTCACCCTGGAATTCTACCTTTCTTCTTTGTAGGCATTTGCTTAAGGCAAAACTAAATTTTTGCAACAAAGATACAATAGCTCAGACATAATTTTTTCCTCTTTTGTTAGGTAGCCTATTCCTCCTTTATTCCTAAATTTAGTCCTCCTAAATTTAGTAGATTTGTATGTATATTAGTTTTCCCTTATTTGTAGCTCTGGTTTCTGAGATTTCACTAGCCAATAGTCAGGCATGCTTCAGAAATACAGGATGGGAAACTTCAGAAATAATTCATAAGGTTTTGGGCAGTTTTTTGGTGCTGGGAATCAAACTCAGGACCTTGTGCTTGCCAGGCAGGCACTGTGTGACTGAGCTATATCCCCAGCCCTCACAAGTTTTAAATTGCCATTCTGAGTAGTAGCATGATGAAATCTTGCTCCTTTCCCACCCAGGAGGACATTAGCCATCCTGTGTCCAGTGTGTCTGTATCTAGGCCATGTGTGTTACCTGATTATTAGTTAACTATCATGATTATCAAGTCAGCTTACTCGATGTCACAGTGATCTGTGACCTTCAGTTTGTTGCAGCTGGCTTCAAAGCATAAAAGTGGTAATGCTGACACTTTTATTATGCTGTATTATGATTGTTCTATTTTATTATTAGATTTGTTACTCTGTACATGTCTAATTTGTAAATTAACTTTTTGATATATGTGATAGTTCTATGTATGTGAAAAAAATACATATGCTGGTCACTGTCCATAGTTCTAAGGATTTACTAGGGATCTTCAAACGTACTCCTCACAGATAGGGAGACACTTACATAATTACACAGTGGATTGATGGTGCTAAATACTGTTAATTCACAATGTTCCAAGAGCACTAGCCACTCTGCAGAAATTATAACACGGGAAACAGAAGTCATATTGTAACTATCACAGGGTGTCATCTCTGCCTCTTACAAGTTGTTTAACCAAGCACTAATTCATTAATCATCTCAAGACTCAATTGCTTTTTTTAAGAAAAATTTTTATGTAAAATAAACCTGTCAGTTGATCAGCAGAAATCTTAAGGATTGTGGCCTCTTACTAGTCTCATCTGTTTTGAGGTTTGTAAACTATAGAAATCTGATTGTTTCTAATTGAGAAATAGTATTTTAAACCAGGCTATTTTTAGGTTATTCTTTTAAACAACAATTTGTTATTTTCTTAAATAGGAGATCTGTGTGGTTCGTTTCACACCAGTAACTGAAGAAGATCAAATTTCGTACACTTTGCTGTTTGCGTACTTCAGTAGCAGAAAGCGCTATGGAGTGGCTGCTAACAACATGAAGCAGGTTAAAGATATGTACCTTATTCCTTTGGGTGCTGCAGATAAAATTCCACACCCTCTTGTGCCTTTTGATGGACCTGGTAGGTATATGTTTTAACACTAGAGTCACATTGAAATAAAGTAGGGAGTAGGGTCAGAGCAAACATGACTGCGTTCTTTTTGGTGGTCCAGCCTTCTAGAGAGGGCTTGGCAGACCTAGGTGTCCATTTAATATCTTGTGATAAACTAAATGCAAAATGTTTTAGGTAATGATTGAAAATGACTGTTGATACTTTTCTTTTTATACAGGGCTTGAACTGCATAGACCTAACCTATTGTTGGGCCTAATCATTCGTCAGAAACTGAAGAGGCAGCATAGTGCCAGTATTGGAACTTGTCATACAGCTGAGGCTACTGAAAGTGTACAGATAGTCTTGCCACCTGACAAGAAACCTAAAATAGAAGCTTCTACAGAGGAAGCACCAGAGGAAGAAAATGACTTTTTTAATTCCTTTACAACTGTGTTGCACAAGCAGAGAAATAAGCCTCTGCAGATTCTTCAGGAAGACCTGCCAACAGCTGTTGAACCTTTAATGGAAGTCACCAAACAGGAACCACCAAAACCTTTACGATTTCTTCCTGGGGTATTAATTGGGTGGGAAAATCAACCATCTGCTTTGGAATTAGCAAATAAACCTCTTCCTGTGGATGACATACTTCAAAGCCTTTTGGGGACCACTGGCCAAGTATATGAGCAGGCTCAGTCAGTGGTGGAACAGAACACTGTTAAGGAAATCCCATTTATAAATGAGCAAACTAACTCAAAAACAGAAAAAGTAGATAAAGTGGAAGTAACAGATGGTGATGTCAAGGAGGTAAAACTTAAAGTAGACCATCTTTCAGAATCACCGGGTAATTCAGGAGGAGGAGAAGAAACATCATTAGTGGGAACCTCTTCCATTTCCCCAGGGCCTTTGACGAGTCTTAGTCTCAGAGGTAAACCACCAGATGTTTCTACAGAAGCATTCTTAACAAATTTATCAATTCAGTCAAAACAAGAAGAAGCTGTGGAGAACAAAGAGAGAACACTAAAAAGACAACTGCTCCAAGATCAGGAGAGTAATTTGCAAGATAATCGGACTTCAAGTAGTTCTCCATGCAGATCTAATGTAGGAAAAGGAAACACAGATGGTAACATGAGTTGCAGTGAAAATCTTGTTGCTAATGTAACAAGGGCCCCACAGTTTATTAATCTGAAAAGGGATCCTAGGCAAGCAGCAGGACGGAGTCAGCAGATAATTGCTTCAGAAAGCAAAGATGGAGATGGTAGCCGCAATGGAGAAAAACATGCCCTGTCTGATTTAGCACACAACAAGGAGCAACTGACAGAACAAATCATTGTGGAGGAAAAAGTGTCCTCTACTGAGAAAAACTCCTGTGTTCAGCAGAGTGATAACTCAAAGATTGCACAGAGCTCAGTGTCCGTAGAAAACACACCTTCTTCCCAAACAGAACCAGCAAAACCCTTACAGGAGGACATTTTAACACAGAGTATTGAAACTGTGCACCCATTTAGAAGAGGAGTGGCTGGAACAGCATCTCATTTTGAACTTGGAAATACATGCCAGTCAGAATTTCCTCCCAAAAACATCAGCTTCACTCCCAGAAACACCAGCCCCCGAACAGGTATGAACTTCTCACCCATGCGGCCACAGCAGCCTGGCCTCCAGCATCTCAAATCTAGCCCTCCAGGGTTTCCATTCACAGGGCCTCCTAACTTCCCCCCGCAAAGTATGTTTGGATTTCCACCACATTTGCCGCCTCCACTACTTCCCCCTCCAGGCTTTGGCTTTCCTCAGAATCCAGTGGTTCCTTGGCCACCTGTTCATCTTCCCGGCCAACCACAACGTATGATGGGTCCCCTTTCACAAGCGTCAAGATTCATAGGCCCACAGAACTTCCACCAGGTTAAAGACATTCGGAGGCCAGAAAGGCGCCATAGTGACCCTTGGGGCAGGCAAGACCAGCTGCCACTGGATCGGCCATTCAGCAGGGGCAAAGGGGATCGCCAGAGATTTTACAGTGATTCCCACCACTTGAAAAGAGAGCGACATGAAAAGGATTGGGAGCAAGACTCGGAAAGGCACAGACGCAGGGACAGAAGCCAAGACAAAGATAGAGACAGAAAAACCAGAGAGGACGGGCACAAAGACAAAGACAGGCCCCGGTTACTCCATGGTGATCGAGGAGCAGATGGGAAAGTGGGCAGAGATAACAGAAATGTAGACAAGCCAGACAAACCCAAAAGCGAAGACCACGAAAAGGACAAAGAACGAGAGAAAAGTAAACACAGAGAGGGGGAAAAAGACAGGGATAGGTATCACAAAGATAGGGACCACACCGACAGAGCTAAAAGCAAAAGGTAAAATTTGCAGGCTGCATCAGGATGACATTTAAAGAACTGCGAAGTGCTGTGCCATTCTCCAGCTGCCTGCCACGATTGTCCTATCTTTTAAATTCTTGCTGTTGGTGATTTGCAGAAACCTCAATTCTGTCAGTGCAGAGTGCCCTGCACCCTGAAACTAGCTATAGGAATTTAATATTTTTAAAAGTTTTACATTGCTGTATATTCAAAGATTTGTTTTATTAATATGCAATAAAGGCTTAGAAATTTTAGTTTTTATTCCTTAATTGGTAAATATGGTTGGCTATGGAAAGTATTTACTGCCTCTAGCGAGTGTCTTTTATATAATGACTGTTGGAGAGTAATGTGTGCTCTGCAAGTTTTAACATTGCACTGTTTTCAAAGAAACTATAGAGGAGCAACAACAAAAAGCCAAGCAGCTTCGTAACTAGATTATACTAATCATTCAGTTGAGCGGTTTTTGACCAAGAATCAGAAGTCCAAGGAGTATATTTGTTACTTTAATCTGTTCTCACTGAAGAAATTTATTACCATACTACCATATACAACAGCGTTGCAGTGGTCCATTGCTTTTGTTTTCATTTTTTGGTTCTTCAGAAACTTGAATAAGTAAGCTTGTACATGATCTTGTGTTTTGCTATCCTTTTTATTGTAAAATGTAAATATTTTAAGGGATATTTTGATTCTAAATATGATAAAAAGAATTTCTCATCTATTTTGTGTGCGTGATTTGAAATTTAGAGGTAAAATGACTTGTTCTTTAAAGCTTTAATTACCTTTAGACGTTGTTCTCTTACTCAGCTAAGAATTTCTGTACATGGCTATGTCAGTTATTGGGCAGTTTTTAAATTTTAGAGGTTAGGGTGAGATAAATTACATATTCTAAAGAGGCTAGCATTTAGAACTGCCGAGGAAAAAACCTAAGCTATATCCTACTTTATCGATACATTTCTTGAATACTTATACAACATAAAATTTTGTTACACTGACCACAGAACTTTTACTTAAACTGTTTTGGATATTTTTTGTAAAATGCCTACTTAACCTTTATTTGCTTATAGGGCAATAGTGGTGGCAAACCTACAGCACACAGTGGGTTATTTGTATCTTGAAAGCTCCATAAAAGGTTTACCATCACTGTTATAGGCAACTGTACAGTTTAATGTGCCAGTTTGACTTGAAATAGAAAGCACATGCAAGCAATTGTTACTTCAAATCTAAGTTTATACCCTAAAATAAATACTGTATTGATGGCTGTAATGTAAAGCAACAGCTGTCAAATGATGCTGAGACCCCAAAAAAGGAGAGGAGCAATGTTTTTAACCTTTATGTAACAATGAAGAAGAATCAGTGGCCACAAAATTAAGAGAATTGTTTCTCAAAGCTAAGGATTGCAGTTAAAAATAATTTTTCAGCGAAGTCAGCCATACCATTTTCACTGGAGAGAAGTTTAGAATGAAGTTGTATTTAACTTACAACTTCCAAAACTTACTTTTTAGAAAACCCCTTACCTGAAATTTAGGAGAAATAGTAGTCTCCAACTTCCCCTCCATCACCTGCCAAGTCTAAGGTTGGTCAGTCAGCTTTTGTACCATTAACAAATTGCTACCAAGATTTTACAAGTTTCAGAAACTTTTTAGTGTTATTTTAAATTTTAGTGTTATTTTAATTTGAGATGTGTATGTTGTCAGTAGATCTTTTACTGGTTTAATAGTTGATCTGACACCAAATTTTTTTTTTTTTTTTTTTTTTTTTTTTTGTATTTTTACCGGTACCAGGGATCAAACTCAAGACCACACCCTTGCAAGGCAGGCGCTTATGCCGCTGAGCTAAATCCCTAGCCCCCTGACACCAAATTTCTACAGTACAAGTGAAACACAGTCGGTTATTAAATGGAATAAAGTCTTTACGTCAGTTTTTGATTACCTCTTAGCTAATAATTCCTTGTATATGTTGTGATGCTTAATCTAAAATTCTTCATATCTCATTGACTCTCACTGAATTTTAATACAGATTTTTAAAAGTAGGAAAAGGGGCCTGGGAATATTGCTCAAGTGTTACAGCACCTGCCTGGCAAGCACCAGGTCCTAATTTCCATTCCCTGTAGTTTCTCTCTCCCCTCAAAAAAAACAAAAAAAAAAAAAAGGCTAGATAGCTTCTTGTTTTCCAAAGCCCATGTACTTACTTCAGAGTGAAAAGGAGGTGTGGAGCTGGTTACCGCCTTACCCCTTCAGGTTACTTCCTTACCTTTCATTCACCAACCTGTTTGAATCTACCCTTGAGCAACAACACACCAGCAGCATCTTTGGGTTCCTTTGTACACGTGTGGTTTATTTTAATCACAAATTTCAATTCTCCAGTCTTCTATTTTATTTTGATGCTATGACAAATTACAATAAAATCACACAAATCTATTAATGTAGTGTGGATCAGAAATCTGATGCAGATCTCACTGAGTAATGCAGTATCAAGGTGTCTCTGTGGTAAGTTTTTTTTCCCGGGAGACTCTAGGGAAGAGTCCACTTCTTTAATTTCCAGAGACCAGCCACTTTCCTTGATTCACAGTCCCTCTACAAAGCGAGGCTGTCTTTTGTCATGTTGCTAGCTCTGACACTTTCTGTCTCCTTTCATTTCTGAAGATTCTTGATCACTACGTTCACTCCCCCACATAATGTTACTATTTTAAGGTAAGCAGAATAGTGTTCTAAATTCCATCTGTGACCTTAGTTCTGCTTTCCTGTGTGACCTGTCTGTGGATGTGGAAGTAACTGGGCTGTTGGCATCTTTGGGGGGAGGGGGTTATCCTGCTTACACTCACTAATTGTAGGTTAGTTGGTGACCTCTTGTTAGATTTTTGAAGTTATAGGATATCTGGTTCAGTGTTAGATTTTTGGAGTTAAGGACTATCTAAGATAATAGTAACAATAGAGAAGAGATTAAACTGACGTTAAACACTAGAATATTAGCATGTGATTATACTTAATGTGTGACATACAGTTAAGTTTAACCTCACTGTTGCTTTAATAGATATGTTTTTGAGGTACACAGGTCAAGATAGGTACATTTTGAGGTTGATAATGAACTAGATCTCATATTTTAACTTAATTTTAACATTTTGAAATACTGTCCCTGTTTTCTCACGCTCAGATCTCTAAAATGAATGCAGAGAACACTAAATGTTTGATTTCTGTTGCTAAAAGTAAGTCATACATGAAATGGTACTGCTTTAAAAAGGCACACACACACACACACACACACACACTCTCCCTGATCCTTTGATTCATGTTTATAAAGAATTTTAATCTGTGTACTGAGCAAGACAGTAGTGGGATGTTAAAAAAAAAATTAGGTCAATAAGTATCTTAAAAACTTGAGTCCTCTTTGTAAGTTTGGTTTTTTTACATCCCCATTTCTTTGATCAGATATTATTGGTATATTTTAGATGTATATAGTGATCACATTCATCATGAAGAATTTGTACCTCTGCATGGTAGAACTTGATTTTTTCCCATTCCCCTTTCCTACCTTCAATGCTTTACCCCTTTCCCTCCTCTATTCTCCTCCCCATTTGAACATTTTTTTCCTATTTCACAGTACCACATACACATTTTGGTCTTTACTTACACTTTCAGTTTCTCACACCTGAGAAGTAATACAGTATTTACATTCACCAATTTATTTCACTTAAGAGTATGGTCTCAGCACTCATTACCTAAAAATGTCTCAAGTGTATCCTTTACGACAGAGTAGTATTCCATTTTATAAAAAAATCAACATCATTATCCATTCAGCAGTTGATGGTCATTTGGGTGGTTTTCATTGTTGGCTGTTGCAAACTGCCATAAACGCAGGTATGCATATATTGCTGTGGTATGATGCTTTTAATTTTTAGGGGAAGATACCAAGGAGGGGAATAGCTGGGTCAAATTGTAGGATTCATTTTAAAGGATAGATTTAAAATAGAGGAAATCCTGTCATATGTCCTTATAAGACAATGAAGCCAGTATGGATTCAGAATATCCCCAGAATTCTTTGACTTTTTTGATGAAATAATTCAGTGTGTGTGTATGGCCAAGTTGTCTTTTTATAATATTCCTTAATAGTATGTCCCAAATGATATTTTTGAGAACTTTTTAAAAGGAACCTTTCAAAAGGATAGTTGCCATTTGGTTTAGATAATTTTTTAAAAGTTCCTGTGTTTATATTCAGCATTATTTTTGTATCCATTACTTTTATTTTATTCTGGAAAAGTATTGCATAGGGAAAAAACACCAGTAAGATAGTAAAAACGGATAATGTTGACAATGAGCCACAGGAGTTTGTGATTTTAAAGTGAAAAGATTCTCACCACGTGCTGTACATGAGCAGCTGTAGGAAGCAGTCTCAGGTCTTCCATGTTCAGGATGCACTTGTCTTGGGAATCTGAAGAGCAGGGTGAGGAGGGACCAGTCTTGCAGAGCTTGTATAATAGTGTTGAAAATAGGACATCTGAATGTAAACAAAATTGCAGCTGCAAGAACCTGTGAACCGGAAATGCTGAACTTTACAGTTTCGGGATCCCCTACTCTTGAAAATTGTTGAATATTAAAATAACTTTAAAGCTTTTAAATTTAATGATAACCCTACTTATTGTGTGTTAATGGCATGTGTGATAAGTAAGGGGCCTGTCACTGTTCATTCTTTTTATATTTGCCTCAAGTCAACTGCATTTTTAAAATGTGATGAAAACGTGGCTTTACACTGGTTTACCACTGGAGAGGGAGAATTGGGATCCCCTCAAAAGAGACCGCGGGTGCCTGGGAGCACACTTGTGGAGCCTTATACCGCAGAGGAGTACAGTTTTCATGTAGAACGTGTGGCCAAACGTGTTGTGAGTGCTGTCCAGAGGGTTCCTGAAAGCTTTGGTCGCCTTCTACACGACAGCTTTGGCTTCCTGTGCAGCGGGGCCCTAATGCGTGTGTCTCACTGTCAGGTTGCTTTGGTTCAATTTTATTAGTAAAAAGATGAGTAAAAGTCAGTAGATTCATTTTTGTCTCCAGTGGTCCAAGCCACTTAAATGGCAGGCATGTGTCCCTCTAAGTGTTCAAGCAGCTCGACAGGGCAGTTGTGTTTGGACTGCCGGTGGTTCCAGCCAGTAGGAATATGTTAAAAGGCCTGCTAGCTGCTGGAAGAAGAACATTTATGTTTATCTGAGTTTTCAAACCGTTGCAGTGATCTGGGCCAAACCAAGTTAGGTCGAAATTTCTTTTAGCAAATATTGATGGAGTTGTCGAGCTGATTGTGTGCTTAAGAAAAGAACCTTTGGGCTAGGGATTTAGCTCAGCAGCGTAAACACCTGCCTTGCAAGCAGGCAGTCGTGAGTTCGATCCCTGGTACCGATAAAAAGGAAAAAGACAAAAAAAAAAAAAAAAAAAAAAAAAAAAAAACCTCAGGCAAGAAAAGAACCTTTGAAGCAGTGTATACATCATCCAGTGAGTGGTTAGTCTTCGTATCCTCTAATAAACAGCAGCACGTCTCACAGTGCTTTGCCCTGTCAGGTAGCACCAGTGTTCTTCATTTTAGTCTTGAGTTCCTACAAGAAGACATAGCTTTCTCATCGGGGTGGCTAAAATAGCAAGAAAACAAAAACACTGTTCAAATGGTTAGATGACCTAGTCCCCGTGCATAGGCCAGTCTGCACAGACCTTAAAAGGTTAATAATGGTGCTTTCATTCTTTACTTGGGTAAATTCTTACATAGTGTTTATTATCAATGTTTTCTCCCATCCCCATGACCTATTCTGTTACTGTTCCTGTTATGTTAGTTGGTTTCTTTGTGGCAAAGTTGTTATAAATACTGAAAATGCTAAGTAACACCACTAATTACCTTCTAGTCATGGGAGTGGGAGGTCAATTACATCAATACCTTACGTTTAGCAAAATGTACTTTCTCTAACTTTTAATGATGCATATATTGTTGGGACCACTGGATTAGGCGTGTCTGTCTTTCTCACCTGCCTGCCTGCTTGCCTCTCCTGCCAGTCCCCTTTCTTTCTTTGGACAGACTGACCTCAGACTCTTTGCAGTCATCCAGCCTCAGCCTCCTGAGTGCTGAGACTTACAGATGTGTGCCACTATGCCTGCCTGCATTAAGTAATTTAAATGACATTATTTACAAAAAGTTTTGTGCCCAGTTTTGAGGTCTGTGCACACTTGGGAAGAAATGTAAATAAAGTTCATTTGTAAATTTTGATCACTTTTATAGGCACATGGCTTTAAAGCTCAAATTATTCTACAAGGTTTGTAAACAAAAAGCAGTGGTCTTCACTTTTCAGTAGAGAGACCCACTTATAATTCTTTTAGCTATTAGGGTAATTGCCTTCGTAAGTAACATGCTTATACCATTAAAAAATTAGAAATATTTCCCGTCTATTGATGTCTTACTATGAAACATAAAGATGTAGCAGTTACCAGCCCCCTCTGCCTCACATTCTCCCTGCATTCATGCAGTGACCTCTAGTTTAAGGCCATATTTAAGTTTTACATTGTTGCAATCATGTAAATTTTCGTAGCTGTGAACCAAGTAGTATATATTTCTTTGTATAATTTTATCTTGGTTTGTGTCTCATTTTTCTTTATATTCATTCCTATTTTTATTCAGGAAAGTTCACAGATTAATAAACACTAGATGAACTAATGCAGTCAAAACGATCAAAATATAGGTTGTAAGAGAGCCAGAGCCATTGCTTTTGCTGTAATTTACAAGTTTATCAAAAAGATGTTAACATTTAGACTTTCAGGTAATAGTAAATACTTGATTCCCCTTTAACAATGTGACAAATGACTGTCAAAATAACACTATACATATATCGTATATTAAAGCCTGTGGTGATACTTTATATGCTTGCTTTTGTTCATCTCCATTATAAGCATCCTACTTTTACTTTTTTTTTTTTGATCCTGGAAAAGTACATCTTTAATTTGGCCAACAAAGTCTGTCTTTAAAAATCTCTTAACAGGTATCTTTCAACCATATTCAAAATTGCCTAGATAACATACCATCATAGTTTAAATAAACTTCTTACATGGATCAGTGTCCTGAGAAACAGACTACTATTTAGGTAGACATTGCTAAGAGTCTGATTTTGATTTATAACTGCATGACACCGTTTGTTACAACAATGTGGCTTTAATATAGCGCAGACACAGAAACTGTCTCCGAACTTAACTGCTATGTTCAATGTTTCGTTAAATTGCTAGAAAGCCATTTTCTTCATTTTGAGTTTTCTCCATTTGAAATAATTAAGCCTCCTGTTTGAGTAGTGAAATTTAAAGATAGAGTTGTGAACTGAAGGTTTCTTGTTCTGTAGTTTGGGTCAGTGTATTTAATGTAAGAAGTCATAAATTTTGCAATTGACAATAGTTTTGTTTTCACATACCTCCCCACCCAGCCCAAAGTCCACAGACAACTGAGAAAATGATTGGCCAGATGTACATAGAGACTGGTGGCGACAAAGGTTGTTCAAATAGTACAGACTGGTTATCTGTAGTTCCAGTCCAGTATGGCAAACATATGCAGGGAACAGCTGTGCCATTTGGTATACATTTACCGCTGTGTCTGCAGACATTGTTTCCAAAGGCTGTCCCATCACAGTCGCCTACATTTGAATCACTTTTTGCTCCTAACTCAGTTAATTGTAATCTCAGTTATAATTATTTCTTGAACACAGCCTTGAAAACAGACTGACTTGCTGTTGCTGTGGGATTTATAAGATGTGAGGATGAATTCCACCAATCCAGAAGTCTCTGTGTCCCAGAAGCTCATATGAGCAGAGACTTTAAGTTTTAGACTTATTCCATCTAGATCCAAATAGTTTCAGCATCAACTCTTCTGCTTTAGTCACATGCCAACTACTTCCATTAATAGTTACTTTTTGGACAGTTTGTAGAATGTCACCAAGACAGTAAGGGAGATACATAAAAGTCACCTGTAAAGAAAAAATTTAAATTAGTAAAATACTGTTGCATTAAAACCATTCACTTTTTGTGGTTACATGTAAGTCTTGTTTTTAAAAAGGTAGCATGTCTTGAGCACAATTATGTTAGAGAATTTTATTTCCACCTACAGATCAAAAGACCATCATGCATGTCCTGGATTTCTTCTTGCTCAAAAGTTGTCCACATGTTTTTCCTAATTGCAGGTGGTGGCTAATGTACTAACCTGATGTGACCCTTTCCTTACGTTGCTGAGGATGAATGTGTAAAAGGAGTGTTTCGTTTTAAACCACTGGTTCTGTTCTTGGCCACAGATCGGAGGGTGGCAGAATGAAAGAAATGAGTTAACAGTAATGCTATGAAGAACACTGATGTCCAGTTTCTCTTGGCTTTAGTTCTGTTGACAAATACTGAAATCCCACCTTGAAAATTCCATCAGTGTACTTTTAAAGGCACCTTGAGCTCTAAAGCTTATCTATCTGTGAACCTCTATTAACCTGACCTCGTCTATTCTCCCCAAACGTGGTGAACCATTCCTTCACAGCATTCTTTCCTCATTACATGTATAATTGATATTACCTGATAAGTCTTCAGTCAAACAGCCTTTTTTTTCCCTCCTGTCTTTTTGAGACAGGCTCTCCATGAGCGCACTTTGTAGCTCAGGCTGGTCTTGAACTCGCAATGATCTTCCTGTCTCAGCCTCCCAACTGCTGGGATTACAGGTGTGAATCACCACACCTGGTACTCAAACGGCCTTATTACTGCATTTTGGTTCACTGTACATTTTTAAAGATTCAGTTCATTGTTTTCACCCTGGGCTGGGTAAGTTTTCTGTCTAGCTTGATGTACTGCAAGAGCCTCCACTTTTCCCCACTCTAGTTGATTTTCTAATCTACGCTAAAGCTAAAGGGTCATTTCAAATAAGGGCCTGATTGGTAGGCAACAGTTTAATGATACCTTTGTTGGGATAAATCTTGAATTCTGAACTCATTAACATTGCTTTATCTGGAAAGACTAGATTCTTGGCTGCGCTCCTCTCCCTGTTGTTACCTGAAGTGTCTCCCCTTACCTGCTGCTCTACTCCAGTAGCACTGACTTTTTTAGAATTTCATCTATCTGCCTCAGAATCCTCATGCAAGTTGGCCCCCACCTAAACTAGGAACTCATCCTTTTGCTCTCAGATCAAGTGCCAGTTCGTAGAGAAGTTGCCTTGATTTTGTCTGGAAATGGTCAGGTGTTTTCTATCGTGGCTTAATACCAGGTTTTCCCTCAGCAGTATTTATTCCATTTTATAGTTAGGTGTGAACAGATTTGAATTTATTTGAAATTATTTATGTGTGAGCAGATTTGAATAAACATGCCCTAGCATCTGAGATGTTTTGCTTTCAAGCAAAAAGTTAGTATTTCAGTGGCATTAAGTCATCTCACCACACAAGCCTATAAAGTGTTTCTTTATTCAGCAATTAATTTCGAAGCATCCACATATGTATCAGGCACTGTGTTAGATGCTAGGGATAAATGCAGTCCAAATTGAATGTAGAACCTGCCCCCATGACGCCTACAATCTAGTAGATGAGACGGCTGTTAAATAATCACGTATGTAATGGCATTGAGGATTCACTAAAAATTTTCTTGGGTAAATGATCAAAGAAGAGAACCATATCGTATAACAGATGCAGAACTGCCTGGTCTTCCAATCACCCTAGAATGGCTTGACAAACTACAAAGGGGGACAGAATGAAAAGGCACTGTTTTTAGAAAGGAGACAACACTGCATGCTGAAGGGAGGCTGAGGGAAGAATAGCTTTAAGTGTCAAATATTACTGCCTTAGAACTGAGAAAGTGTGAAGTGCTAAGAGGAGAAACACTTTGGGGAGGGCTTCTGCATGATGTTTGTGGTAAAACACTACTGCCTCGTGAGGCAGTCCTACACTGAAGAGCCGCACACCATCCCACACGTGGAGAGTTGCTGTTTCCTACAGCTTTTTATAAGGAAAACTTACATTGGACTAAAAGATGTGTAGGAAAGCTGAAGCTAGTCTGTCAGTGGGCAACTTGCTGCAGTGGGTTGGTTTTGTGAAGTATGGCTGAAAATTTTCCGCGTTATGGCCATGGGAGCTAGAATTCCTCCCATTTGCTCTTGTACCTGTGTGTGCAGATTTTACTTGAAAAATCGTACAGATCACAGTTAGAATATCACAGGTAGTATGGCTTAGGGAAATAAATGCAATGGGCAGTGTCTTCTAAGTGGGACGAAGCCCTACATGAATTCTCTGGCTGTTGGATACGTAGTCTCCTATGGCTGGGACACTTGTTCACCCCTTGCCTGTAACCCTGCCACCACTGAGCTCCACGGAGTACAGGAAAGAACTTTCAGTGCCACGCATTTGTGAAAGGGCTGCAGAAACCACTGTGGAGAAACTGTACATGTACAGTTTTTTCCTTCATAAAATGAAAACAAAGATTATTCTAACATTGTTTAATTCCTTGTGTTTTAACGTTATGGATGACTGGGCTTGAAGACTAGATTTTATTTGATACGCATGTTAGAGGACTATAACTATTAAAATGAATTTAGACTGGTTTTTATAAAAGTCTTAATTTTTAGCAGATACATAAGAATAGGGACCCTGGTTTTACCTCTTTGAAATAGCTTTTGTAAATTCTTAGCTTTAAAATCAAATGGAGTAATTTTGAAGTTGTTTTGCTTTGAATTGTACACTCTTTGATACTGCTTACCTGATTCAGATTAAAAAGATACAGAATCTTTTTAATTGAGAATTTGGTTGTCTACATAGGAAAATCCAATTGACTGCCAGAATCTTGAATTGTGAGTTTGTATATGTATTACGTGGACATTTAAAACAATCAGTCTCTCTTACCTGATGATTACCTATGAAAGCTTGGTTAATGTTTATGTCAGACATGACTTTTTGAAAAGGTACAAAGTACAGAACAGTTACAGTTTATGAACCTTTGAATAAATGAAATAAAATTCAAGTAAACTTACATTTTAAAATGCTAAAATTTGTCACTTGATTGCTAAAATATAGGTTTTTACCTTTTACAGTTATCTTTAGGTTAATCTATGAATGTACAGTTTAGATCTTTAATATTTTAGACTTTTATATGATTCCCACTACATAAATGTGGAATGCACCATCTGTCATGGTGTGAAACTAGCAAATTTCTGTTTGTAAATGGTATCTAGTGGCAAAAGGGAAAACCCTAGCGGGGTGTGAAGGCACATTTCTATTACTGCACTTCTGAGGCTGAGACGGGGATTGCCACGAGTTTGAGGCCAGTGTGGACTACATAGTGGGATCCTGTGATCTTCCCACCTCAGCGTCCTGAGTACTGAGATAGGCGTGCACTACCACACCTGGAAAAAAATTTTTAAATGACCAAACTGGAGATTTTATTCCTTATTTTATGAATTTGTATCTCACGATTAAACATTCTTGTAAACTTACTTGGGTACTAGATTGATTATTTGACAGAACAACCTAAGAAGAATTTTTCAGCTGTAAGTATGGGTAAATGTGCCTGAAGTACAGATTTATTGTGCTTAAACCTCCTTTTTAATGGGATTGTTATGAAGTTGAGCATGTATGTATTTAGATTTTGCTAACTTTTTTTGAGACAGGGTTTCACTGTGTAGTGTGTAGTTTAGGCTGGTCTTGAACTCACTGTATCCCAGGCTGGCCTAGAACTCTTGTTGATCCTTCTGTCTCAGTCTCCAAAGTGCTGGGATTACAGCTGTGCACCACCGCCACTGGTTTATCTGCTGAATTTAAAAAAGTGGACACATGTAATAAGCTATTTTGTGATTTAATAATTTGACCTTCCAGGTGTTGCACATAGGCACATTGAACTCTGGTAACTTTGAGTCCAGTGTTACAAATTCAAGGTTTTTTTTTTTTTTTTAGAAGCAGTTATTAAAAAGCCTTCTAAGTAACTATGTTCCTTTCACCTGGTTCTGTGTGTCATAGGTTTCATGGGATCAGATGCATAACTGGGGTTCTAGGGGATGTGTAACATTAATTATGCTTCCCAAAGGAAGATTCAGATAGTGAAAGATGGAAGACAAATTGATATAAGTTATCTTTTAACATCTATACTCCACTTAAAATGCACATACATGACTTGTCAAGATACATTCTAAGTTATAGTATAAATGAATTTTACTTGACAATAATTTAGGCCCTTGTGTTCAGAAAGTGCTAACTTGTTGATTTTTTAAATGAATATTAAGTGCGAGGAAATTGATCTCAAACTAAAGTAGAATCATTAACCAGATTTACAGTCATTTGTATATTGTTGCCTCTGTGTATGAGCAAATAGGAATTAAGAGCAAAGGGAATTTAGGCACATTTGGCAGCTTTAGAGCTCTTTAGAGCAAAGGGAATTTAGGCACATTTGGCAGCTCTAGAGACTCTGGTCTCTCCATTTAGTACTGTAACAGTGCGACTTCAGGGGGGTTGTGATTCATGTCATGTTTTGAGTCATCAGCTTAGTTATATATCCTCATCCCCCTTTCAGCTGGGCTGTAGTAACTGCAGTCTCTGTTTTAGGTCAATATGCAATTAGTAGGTTCTTATCCAGCAGGTCGCTGGCTGTTGCTGAATTTTAGGTAACCATTCACTGTGATGCATTACATTGTGATGTAGGGGTTGAGTCGCTGGTGGTGGTACTGAGAAGGCACAGCCCTCTACTTCATTCCTGCAGGAGTTGATTAACCACAAACTTGGTTAGGATCCAGGGAGTACATTGTTAATGAACCCTCCAGTTGTATTAGCGTAGGTATTTCTTGGGCCACAATACATTTTCTTTCTTTTCTCCTCCCTTCCCCTCTAACTCTCCCTGTCTGTCTGTGTCTGTCTCTCCATCCCTTCCTTCCTTCCTTCCTTCCTTCCTTCCTTCCTTCCCAGTTTAGGCTGGCCTTGAGCTCACTTTGTAGCCCACACTGGTCTGGAGCTTGCAATGATCCTCCTGCCTCAGCCTCGCAAGTGTTGGGATTACAGGCGTGTGCCACCATGTCTGGTTCACAGTACATTTTGAAAAACATACTTTTTATACTTTATTTTAAAAATACAGGACTACTTTAAAGATGACTGTCCTTTTGAAACTTTTCAATTACTAAAGTAATGCCTGTTGTAAAACATTCAAACTTTTGAACATATTTATATAAAAAAGATATAAAAATGTATTTTGTCTTCTCCCTTAACCCCAGAAGTCACTAACTTACATGTATTTAATAGACATAAAAATGCTGTTTGTGTATATGTAGTATCATGAGACCATCTTATACATAAACTATGCATAATAATTCTTTTTCATTCAGTAGTCTCCATGAAACATCATGCTAACATTTTGCCTGTTCTTGTAAATACTTACATAATATTTTTAAGTAGATTCTGGTTTTTTGGAGTAGTTTTGGAAAGTTCAGAAAGTTCCTGTAGAGCTTCTGCCCCCACAAACATGCACCTTCTCCTGCCATCAGTACCCTCCTCAGATGTTACAGTGATTACTGCAGTGAACTTCCAGTGATGCATCACTGTCTCCTGGAGTCCGTCAGTTACACAGGACTCTTTCCCGCTCTTGTCCATTCTGTGGATCTTGACAGCAGCAGGTATTTGTTGGCACACTGTCATACACAATAGTTTTGTTGTCTTAATCTGTGCGCCCTTCATTGACCCTTCCTCCCCAGCCTCTGGGAGTCCCTATCTTTTTTATTCTTTTCTAGAATATTATAGTTGGAATTATATCACATGTAGCCTTTTCAGATTTTTTTTTACATATTCTCCTGAGTTTCCTCCATGTCTTTTCATGCTTAGTAGCTTTCTTCTTCATGCTGTGTAATATCCACATGTCTAAATGAACCACTGTGTTTTTACCCATTTGTGGAAGGACATTCTGCTTGCTTCCAAGTTTTAGCAGCTATGAATAAAGCCTATGTAAGCATCCATGTTAAATTTTTGTTTAACCACTAGTTTTCTTCTGATTTGGGTTAACACCAAGTACTACACAATATCAGAATATGTTACTTTGTTAGAACCTGCCCTCTGGACTTTAAGCTCACTGTACCATTTTGTATTCCCACCAGTAAT
Organism: Cavia porcellus; assembly: GCF_034190915.1. Lineage (NCBI taxonomy): Eukaryota > Metazoa > Chordata > Mammalia > Rodentia > Caviidae > Cavia > Cavia porcellus. The sequence continues at coordinate 6,352,424 of NW_026947493.1, forward strand.
GAGTGAGAGTTCTTATTGGTCCACATTCTTGCCAGCTGTTGGAATTGCCATTATCTTACTAGATTCTAAAATGTTTCACAGTAGTGCCATTATTTTAATTTGCAATTCCCTACTGACACATGCTGAGCATTTATATATGTACTACATAGGTGTCTGCAGATTTTGCGGGACTATTTTAACTTTTTCATTTTCTTATTGTTGAATGACAAAAGTTCTTTGCATACATGTTTTATTTGTAAATACATGTAATAAATGGTATGCCAAATGTAAACACCAAAATACTACAAAACATTGAGGTTAAAGAGACACATAATATTCATTATTTGGAAGACTCAGTGTTGGTAACATGTTGAGATGTTTTAATTGTTGGTATATCTGATATATAACAATAACATTTATTTTGGGGAAGTGGTACATATCACATCTTGATCATTTTTCTCTTCTGTCCTGCTTTCCTCTTTTCCTCCTTCCCCAGATCTTCCTCATTTCCACAAAGTCTTCTAGATTCTCCAGTTCGCTGTGATACGTTTTCAGAATAGTTTCTTACAACCATCTGGATTTTTGCAGTGCCCATTGTGATTTCACCTTTTTATTTCTAATTGCATTGATATGAGTCTTTTCCTTCCTTCCTTTTGGTAAGTTTGGCTAAGACCTGTCTATGTTTTCAAAGAACCAACAATTCCAACTCCAATTCAATTCAGTTTTAAATTTCTATTTCATTAATGTCTGCTCTGATCTTTGTAATTTCTTCGTGCACTACCTTTGGATTTGGATTGCTCTTGTTTTTAGTCTCCCTTCCCCCTAGGTCTAGAGTTGTATCATTTAGGTTATTTTGGGGGGAATTTCTCTCTTTTTTTTCAAATGGGCATTCAGAGATACAAACTTTCCTCTTAGAACTGCTTTCATTGCATCTCATCGATTTTAGTATATTGGGCTTCTATTGTCATTTGATTCTAGAAGCTTATAAATTTCTGATTTCTTCTATGATCCTCTGTTCAAGATTGTATTATTTAATCTGTGTGTTTGTGTAGTATCTATAGAGTGTTTTCCTGTTACTTCTAGTTCTGTTATGGTTTGATAATTTGCAGAGAATTATTTTAATTTTTATATTTAATCATTATTTTGGTTCAAGATACAGTCTTTTTTTATTTAAAGAGAAGAAAAAAAGGACATAAAACAATGCAGTAAAAGGGTACAAATAATACAGTATTTCTAGAAAAAAATATATACAGTACAAAATCACCAGTTAATAGGTTACATATTATCTTCCCAGAAACAGTTGTTCATATCACTAAATTAAAGCATATAAAATGAACATTCACACAGTGAAATTGGAGACAGTTCCGTTTAGTGATCCAAAAAAAGCTCAGTTATATAGTTTTCCATCTTACACACTCGAACATACCTGCAGTTATATCCCTTAGTCCACCTTACTTTCCTTTTTTTTTTACAGTAACAATTAGACTTTTAGGGTTTTATTACTCTCACGGTTCTTAGTACTTTTTTGAAGATAATAAAACCAAATGTGACTAAGCAAAACAGTCAGAACAGAAGGGTGGGCATAGCACGTGATGCAAAAATAGAATGCCAGGTGATCAAAAGTGGTTACCATTGTGCCAAGATATGGTCTGTTTTGGAGAAAGTTCTGTGTGCTGCTAAGAAAAAAGTTTCTGTTGGATAAAACTAATCTGTCAAGTTCAGTTATTTGATGGTGTGATTCAACTCTTAATATTTCTTTATGTTTTTGCAAGGGCAAGATCTAGTTTACCTGCCTCTGAGACTCAGGTACTCAATTTCCCCGTAGTGATTGTATTGGTGTCTGTCCATATTTGTTTTATTTTCTTTTGGTACTGGGCATTGAACTCATGACCTTGCACTTGCCAGGCAGACGCTTGTGCCGCTAAGCTGTATCTCTGGCTGTCCTTTTATGTCTGTACTTTCGGTTTCATGAAATTGAGTGCACCAGTGTTCGGTACATTTGTATTTATAATGGTTAGTTTTCCTGCTAAATTGTTTCCTTTTCCACAATGTAGTGACCTTCTTTGTCTCTACTAATCAGTTTTGGCTTAATGTCCACTTTCTCTAAAAATAGGGTAGCTGTTCCTTTTTGCTTTGGGGTGTCAATTGTGTGGAATGTCATTTTTAATCCGTTTTCTTTCACTCTGTTTCTTTTCATGAAGTGTCTCTCTTGTGAGCACCATGTTTGGATTGACTTTTGATGCAGTCTACCAGTCTGCATCTTTACACTGAGTAGTTGAGACCACTGATATTGAATGCTACTATTGAAGATACATACAGAATTTGGTTGCATTATTTTGCCATTGCAGAGTCCTTTCTTTTTCCTTTTATTTAACTATTTCAGTTAGAAATAGTCTTTCCTTTATATTTTTTGGTGATAGTGGCCTCTTTCTCTGTTTAAAATTACTGACAGTGCTTTCTGCAATGCTAGTTTGCTGATCATGAATATATTTAGGTTTCCTTTGTCAAGGAAATTATTCATTTTGTTATTTGATGTTTTTCTCTCTTTTTATTATTCTCTTTTGTGCTGTGTTGCTGGAATTTTGACTATGCTGTGTCATGCAGGTTTTTTTTTCTATTCAGGGTTCTATATTCTTCATTTGATTAGATACTGAATTCTTGCCCTGTATTTGAGAAATTGTCTTCTGTGAGTTCAGTGAATAAATATTTGATATTGTTGGTGTCATCGTTTAACCATTCTCTGACTCCTTTAATTCTTTTTTTATTACTTAAAAAAATTAAGATGAAAGAGGACATAACACAGGTTAGAACAGAGCAATTTAAGCTACATAGTGTTTCACCACAAGATAACCTGACATAACAGTAGTTACCATAGTGTTTCTTTCCTTGAAATATTTGAATATACCTTTATATACTATAGATTCAAACATAACAAAACAGTGTAAAACCATTCAAGAGAATGAAAGTATTACAGGGTTTTTAGAACCAACTAACAGAAAACGAACAATGGTTTCTATATTATCTCCTTGTCTATAAAACTTTTGTTTATACTATCATATAATAAAATCTAGTAAGATACAACATGATAAAGCCAATGGAGACAGAAGAACAAAAGCTTGATGGGACTTCAAAACAAGATGATATTAAATCAGCACTGGTTATTATAATGTCTTGTTTTCTTTGAAATAATTGTTCATACCATCACAGACAATAAAATCAAACAACCTGGGATAAAACCATTCCAATTAATGAGTGAAAACATTATAAGGCTTCAAAGCAATATAATGGGGAATCATGATTACCACATACTTTTATGTATTCTTACCATTTTTTACACTAGAGAAACTATTAAGTATTTATACATGTGAGTTTGATTTATTTTGCTTATGAGTATGGTCTCAAGCTGCGTCCATTTATTTATAAATATCTCAATGTGATCATTCTTTATAGCTGAGTAGTACTCCATTGTATAGAAATACCACGACTTTTTATCCATTCCTCAGTTGATGGACATTTAGGTTTTTTCCAAGATCTGGCTATTACAAATTGTGCTGCTATAAACATAGGTGCACATATATTACTGTGGTGTGATGTTTTCAGTTCCTCTGGAAATATGCTTAGAAGCAGAATAGCTGGAACAAAAAGGACTTCCAATCTCAGATTTTGAGAAATTTCCAGACTGACCTCCACCATGGTTGTACCAGTTTTCACTCCCACCAACAGTGTAGGACAGTTCGTTTTTCTCCACAGCCTTTCTTAATCCTGGCCATTCTTTCAGGAGTGAAATGGAATCTCAGTGTGGTTTTAATTTGCATTTTCCTAATGACCAATGATGACGAACATTTTTTCATGTATTTATTTGCCATTTGTATTTCTTCATCTGAAAATTGTGTATTCATCTTAGATGCCTATTTTTGGATTGGATCTTTGAATTTTGGGGGTCTGATTTTTAAAAATTATATGTTTTAGACAGAAGTCCTTTGTTTGAGGGAGAGTTCACTAAGATTTTTTTTCAGTTTGTGGGTTTTCTTTTCACTATGCTGGAGATGCCTTTGACACGCAGAAACTTTAATAAGTGATTCCAGTTATTGATTCTGGGAAGTATGTCCCGTGTGGTTTGATTCCTGTTCATGAATTCTCTACCTACCCCTATGTCTTCAAGGTTTTTACCCAATTTGTCTTCCAATGGATTTAGCGTTTCTATTTTAATATTCAGATCTTTGACCCATTTAGATTTTAATTTAGTACATGGTGCTAGGCATGGGTCTAGTTCTAGTTTTTGGTATATGGAGAGCCAGCTTTTCCAGCACCATTTATTAAGGAGACTGTCATTCTTCCATTGAGCATGTTTGGCCCCTTTATCAAAGATAAGGTGGTTGAGTGTGTTTGTAGTTGTGCTTGTATCTTGTAATCTATTCCATTGATCTTTGGCTCTGTTTTGATTCCAGTACCATGTTGATTTTACTATGGTTGCTTTGTAGTATAACTTCAAGTCAGGGATTGTGATGCCTCCTGCCTCCTGCCTTGCCTTTGCTGCTTAGAACTGTCTTTGCTATTCTAGGTCTCTTCTGGTTCCAGATGAATGATTTCTCTAGAGCTATGAGGTATGTTGATGATATTTTTATTGGGAATGCATTGAATCTGTAAAACAGTTTTGGGAGAATGGCCATTTTCACAATATTTATTCTTCCTATCCATGAGCAAGGGATGTCTTTCCATTTTCTGAGATCCTTTTCAATGTATTATAATTTTCCCTATATAGATCTTTCACTTCTTTCGTGAGAATAATTCCTAAATATTTCATTTTTTTGGTTGTTCGTGTGAAGGGTGTGGCTTATTTCTCTGCGATTTTGTTGTTAGTGTATAGAAATGCTATTGATTTTTGAGTATTGATTTTATATCCAGCTACATTGCTAAATTTATTATATCTAGGAGTCTTTCAATGGAGTTTTGGGGGTCTTCTATGTAGAGTATCATGTCATCTGCAAATATTGATAATTTAACTTCTCCTTGTCCTGTCTTTACCTCTTTATTTCTCTCTCATCTAATTGCTCTGGCTAGCATTTCCAGTAGTATATTAAATAGGAGTGATGATAAGGGACATCCTTGTCTTGTGCATGATTTTAACATAAAGGCCTTCAATTTTTGGCCATTTAGTATGATACTGGCTGTTCGTTTGTCATAGATAGCCTTTATTATATTGAAGTAAAGACCATCTATTCCAATTTTCTGTAAGGTTCTTATCAAAAGCTTTTTCTGCATCTATAGAAATGATCATGTGATTTTTACTCGGTTTTATTGATATGGTAGATTACATTTATTGATTTACATATGTTGAACCATCTCTGCATGCCTGGGATGAATCCCACTTGGTCATGGTGTATAATCTTCTTGATGATTTGCTATATATTCTATTTGCCAAAATTTTATTGAGGATTTTTGCATCAGTGTTCATTAGGGAGATTGGTCTGTAGTTCTCTTTTTCAGTTGGGTCTTTCTCAGGTTTTGGTACCAGAGTAATATTTGCTTCCAGGAATGACTTAGGAACAGTCCTTCGATTGCTTCCCTTTCAATTTCATTGGAGAGTTTGAAGAGCATTAAGTCTTCTTTGTACTTGTAGAATTCTGCAGTGAATCTGTCTGGGCCTAGGCTCTTCTCTGTAGGTAAAGACTTAATTATGTTTTCAATTTCATTAATAGAAATGGGGTTATTCAGCAGTTTTACATCTTTTTGACCTAGCTTTGGTACATCATATGTTTCTGGGAATCTTTCTATTCTGTGTTATCAAACCTATGAGAGTAGAAGTTCTCGAAATAGATGTTGATGGTCTTCTGTATTTCTACAGAGTCTGTAGTGATTTTACCTTTTTCATTCCTTATTGCATGAATTTGAGCTTTTCCCTTTTTAAAATAAGGTTGGCTAAGGGCTTATCAATTTTACTTATTCTTTCAAAGAACCAACTCTTTGATTCGTTGATTCTTTGGATTGTTTTCTTAGTCTCTATTGCATTAATTTCTACTCTGATTTTTATAATTTCCTCCCTTCTTTTGCTTTGGGCTTGACTTATTCTTTTTCTAGATGTTTGAGTTATAGTATCAGGTTATTGATTTGTATTCATTCTGTTTTCCTGATGTGGGAACCCAGTGGAATAAATTTTCCTCTGAGGACAGCTTTCATTGCATCCCACAGATTTCAGTAAGTGGTATTTGTATTTTCATTTGCTTGTAGGTATTGTTTAATTTCTTCTTTAATTTCCTCTGTGACCCACTGATTACTCAAGAGTGTGTTATTCAGTTTCTATGTGCCTGTGGGTTTTTTGCAGTATCTTTTAACATTAATTTCTAGTTTTATGGTGCTATGATCTGACAACTTGCATGGGATGATTTCAGCTCTTTTGCATTTATTTAAATATGTTCTGTGGGCTAATATATGGTCTATTTTAGAGAATGTCCCATGTACTGCTGAAAGGAATGTGTATTCTGATGTTGTTGAATGGAACTCTCTGTATATGTCTATCAAGTCCATTTGTTCACAAGTGTGATTCAGTTGTGTTATTTCTTTGCTGATTTTCTGTCTGGTTGACCTGTCCCTTGGTGTCAGTAGTGTGTTAAGGTCTCCTTTTATAATTGTGTTATTGTTAATATGATTTTTCATTTCTGTTAATACTTGCTTTATATAACTGGGTGCTCTGGAATTTGGTGCATATATATTTAAGATTGCTATCTCTTCCTCTTGAAGTTTTCCCCTAACCAGTATGTAATGACCTTCTTTATCTCTTCCGATCATTATTTGTTTGAAGTTCACATTGTCTGCAAACAGAATATCTACCCCCGCTTTTTTTTGGGTTCCTGTTGCATGACGTATTGTTTTCCATCCTGGACCTTCAATCTTGAGTATCCTTTTGGGTTAGTTGGATTTCTTGTAGGCAGCATATGGTTGGATGTTGTTTCTTGATCCATTCTGCCAGTCTGTTTCTTTTAATTGGTGCATTGATACCATTTACATTAATGGTTATAACATATATTGATTTATTGTTGACATGTTATCTTTCTGCTGTTGCATCTTTATCTTTCTGTTCTGTTTAATTATCTGCTTTACTTAGTGATTTTTTCCTAAGTATCTAAACTGTCTTTCAGTAATCTTTGTAAGGTTGGCTTGGTAATCATGAAGTTCTTCAGATGTTCTTTGTCATGGAAGTTATCTTATTTGTCCATTGATTTTGAAGGACAGTTTTGCAGAGTACATCATTGTAGGTTGGAAATCATTTTCCTTTAGGATCTGAAATACTTCACTCCATGCTGTTCTTGACTTTATTGTTTGTGCTGAGAAGTCTGCTGTGATTCTGATAGGTTTTCCTTTATAGGTGATTTGTCTTTCCTCTCTGACAGCTTTTAATATTCTATTCTTATGCTGGACTTCTGGGATGGTGATTATTATATGTCTGCGTGTATTTTTAGTTTGGTTATGGCTATTTGGACTTCTTTATGCTTCACTGATCCTGGTGTCAGTTTCCATTCTCATGCTTGGGAAATTTTTAGCTATTCTGTAAATAAACTCTTGATGTCATTTGTGGTGTTCCCTTCTTTTTCATTTATCCCTATCAATCTTTCGTTGTTTTTGTTTGCATCATCTTGCAGCTGTTGAGTTGTTATTTCCTGATTCCTTGTTATTTTAAAAAAAAATCTTTTCACTAACTGCAATCTTGTCTTTGAGGTCTAAAATTCTATCTTCACTTTCATTGAGGTAGTTTTTACAGCTTTCAATTGAATTTTTTATTTCCTGTATATCTCTTTGCCTCTGCTTTATGTGTTCTGTTTGTTTCTTATATTGTTCAGCCAGGGATTCTACCTTTTTCTTTAGTTCCTCCAGTTTTTTAACTGTGTCTTCTTTAGATATGGTCAGCATCTCTTTCATTTCTTTTATCATTTCTTCTTTTACCTAGGACATTATTTCTAGTTTGAATTCCTTTGAAGCTTCCTGAATTGATCTTTATTTCAGTTACTATTATGTCAGGTGTTTCATGTGTATGACATATATTTTATTCTGTATACATAGCTCCTAAGGTTTCTTGGGATGGGCTCAAGGTTTGACATTGTATTTTGGTCTTTCATTTTGTTATTTTCCTATATTTCCATGTTTTAAGTGTTATTCCAAGGCTTCTCCAGGGCCTGTTGGCAATCCTCATCTATGACCTCAGCTCCTGGAACTCTGGCCACCCAATTCCCTGGATTGAGAGAAGGTCACTGGAGGTGGGGCAGGCAGGCCCAAGCCCTGCAGGGCAGGTTGAGTGTGCAGCAAGCTGTTAAGTTCCTTGGCTCACCGGAGCAATGATCCCAAACTCCCAGGTTCAGGATGGTACAGGGACGCTCACCCCAGGCCAGCGAGCCTCCAGAACTTAAAGCCCCAGCAGGCCCAAAAGCCCAGAGTCCGCCAAGCATGGCAGGAAGCAGGGCAATTGGTGCAGGCTGGCTCACCTGCTGAGCTGGTCCAGTGCAGCAGGAAGCTGCAGAGTTCCCTGGCTGGGCCTGAGCGAGGATCTTAAACTTGTGATTCCTTTAATTTTTTTTTTATTTAAAAGGAAAAAGAGAAAAAAGAACAAAACAAAACAGTGTAAGGGTACAAGTAATACAGAACTACAAAAAAACAAACAAACAAAAAAAAACCATATCACCAGTTAATAGATTACACACTATCATCTTAGAAACTGTGGTTCAGATCACAGGATCAAAGCTTACAAAGTGAACATTCAAACAGACTGCCAACAGTTGTGTTCAATGATCCAATCAAAAACATTAATATGGTCATCTGTTTAACACACCTAAACACACTTGTTGTTGTATCCTTTAAGGCATTTTTTTCTCTATTACAACAAAATTTACACATTTTGGGTTTTATTGCTGCCATAGATCTTATTACTTTTTTTTTTTTGGAAGAGAATAAAATCAAACATGATAAAGCTGTCAGTCAAAACCAAGGATAGACATAGCACATAATGTAAAAACAGTACAAGGTTATCAACAATGGTTACCATAATGCCTCTTGCTTCCTTAAGAAGAATTGTCTATCTCATTAGGTATTATACATTTGAACAAAACTGTAGAGAACAAGACCAATAAAACTTAAACATTGTAAACATTGGGCAGAATGGGCATCATAGTGAATCTTACTGCCTTCAAAGTAGTTGCCTATACTCTAATAATTGATACTATCATACAGAATCTAATCAGTCAAAACAAGATAGTGGGAGTATTACAGGACTTCAAATCAAGTTAATAAGAAATCAAAAAAGTTACTGTAATATATCCTGCTAGTTTTTTTGATTTTTTTCCCCTAGTTTCAAAAAGTAATGAAAAAATAAAATTTTTTTTCTTTTTCCTTTTTTTTTTTTATTTAAAGAAAAGGAAACGAAAAAAAAATTACATGGAGATTAAATTAAAAAAAGGGTAGAAATAATACTAAATTACAGACAAACAAAAGGTAAGAAATTGCCAGTTGATGAGTTACAAATTGTCTTCTTCGAAATGGCTGTTCAGGTTATAGAATTAAAGTATTTAGAATGACATTCAAAAAAGTGACCCTACAAACCATTCTGCTTTATGGCCGAACAAAAGCTCCGTAATATGATTATCAGTCCCACCTATTTGTTTTACATCTCTAAGAGGATAAGGTTAACCATATCAAAACAGAACAGAACATTTTAAAAAAAATAAAAAACAATTTAAAGAAATACAGATTTCAAAGCAAGTCCACTGGAGATCTACCTTATCTAACTGTCTCTAGCTTCTTACAAATAGTTGTCCCTAACTTCACCCACTTTCTATACTTATTGCATATTATAGAACAAATCAAATCATTACAGGATGATGGAGTCTTTTTAGGTCCTCAAGTTCCAGATTAGGGAAGACATTTCCAACTATCATCGCATCTCTCATTCTCTTTGTGATAGCCGTCCCCATCTCTGCATATGCTGAAGTTGAGCTGAAGAAACCAGTCCAGAGTCATTTTAATCAGCAAGCAATAGATTGCTAGAATTTATATTATAATGCTACAAAATAAGCCTCGGGTTTTTCAGGTCTCTTCCTCAGAGTATTTGTTCCTATCCTCTCTGTATTATAGGGAAAACCAAGTCATAACAAGACAGCGAAACAATTTCCTAGATAAACATGTAATGGATAAGCCTTATAAAACTATAATATAAATGATCTTCCGTAGCTACTATGTTTTCTCTTGTTATTTTCAATAGATTTGTCGACAACACTGGCTTATTATAGTTAAATATACTATCACCTATTTTTATAAAAACTTACCTTTGACTGCATTGTAGTATTTGAGAGCTGTTACTGATTCATACCAGTATGGATATCCTTTACATCCTGTCATGCTCAGAGTAGTTTCCTCTACTTTTAGGGTTGATTCTAACACGCATACCGATTTCAAATAGGATCAGTCAAGGCCAACCAATAGTCTTATGATTCAGATACAATTAAGATCAGTCATAGTAAGACAATGTAAGTAATACAGGATTTCAGCTTAAGTCAATAGGAAAATAAGGATAGTTACCATGGTATAACCTGCTATTTTTGGTTCTAGAGGTCTGTGTCCTCAAATCTGATATGAGTGGACAGACCAGAACAAATTTAATTCAATCTAAATATGGCACTAGGACTACTGTGTCTTTTAAATCGTTATACACCATTAGCAATGACCTCTGCTTTTTTTTTTTAAATATAGTTTTAGAGCTGTCTCTACCAAAGACTAGCTTACCGTCTCTGCCTCATGTCTGCTACTCCACTTTTCTGCTATAATTTGTCCACCTTATTCCCTCATTCCATGGTCTGCCCCATACACTGAGGCCTCTCTGCCACTGTAGCTGTAATCCTGATATCTCTTCCTCTCTTTCTCTGTAATGTCCTTCAGCGCTCTCTGTAGGATTGGATTGGTGGCCACGAACTCCCACAGTTCCTCCTTGTCTTGAAAGTATCTTATTTCTTCATTAATTTTTAGAGAGAGTTTTGACGGATATATGAACTTAGGTTGCATATTTTTTTCCTTCAGGACTTGGAATATTTCTCCCCACTCCCTTCTTGACTTAAGAGTTTGTGTTGATAAGTCTGCTGTTATTTTGATAGATTTCCCGTTATAGGTAACCTGCATCTTTTCTCTGGCTGCTTTTAATATTCTGTTTTTTTGGTGGATTTCTGGGATCTCGATTATTATATGCCTAGGCGTAGATCTGTTTTGGTTGTAGGTAGCTGGCGTTCTGTATGCTTCTTTTATCTGGATATCATTTCTTTTTGCTATACGTGGGAAATTTTGCTTTAATATCTCTGTGAATATTTTTTGTATTTCATTTTTGGATGTTCCTGCTTCCTCACTCACATTCTTTATTCTTAGGTTATGCATCTTTTTATCATCTTCCAGTTTTAGAATTGCTTCTTTCTGGTTCCTTGTTATTTTTAAGAGGCTTTTTCTTTCACGTTCATAAGCCCTAAATCTCTTTTCAAGTTTCAGAAGGTTGTCTTTAGTTTCTGTCAAGGCATTTTGCCAATATTCAATGGAGTTTTTAGTTTCCTGATATTCTCTTTGGATCTGTTTCATGTATTCTAAGTTATGCTTAAATTCTTCTTCAGATGCTTCTATTTTCTGATTTCCTCAGTTCTTCCATCTGTGTTCTCTTCTCTTGGGCGGGGCTTGTCATTTCTTTAATTAATCTCTTTATATCTTGCCTCACTTGGATCAGGAGTACATCTTTAAATTCCTCTATGAGATCATGTAAATACTTTTTAATTTCGGCTGATGCTGTGTCGAGCAATGGATGGTTACTGTGTTTGTTCTCTTCAGTGTTTAGTTCTCTTGGGTTTAATTTCTCCTGTTGAACAGCTGGAGATTTTTTTTTATTTTTCTCTTGTCATGTTTCTGGTTTCTTTCAGACTGTCCTGGAGTTCTCTGGCCCTCTCCGAATTGCTTAGGGCCTTTCAGAAGCGTGCTGGCTTGAGTTTTTGCTTTCCTCCCCAATTTGCTGTTATCTGGGGTAGGCTGGGATGCAGGGGCGGTACAGTCTAGTCTCTAGCCTCTGTGTCAGTTAGTTCATAAATTAGGCTGTACTTTCTGGTTGTCACTGAGTTGTGACCATTCTGCATCCGCCCATTGGGCCCCAAGCAGAGGCCTGGTCTAGCCCCAGTAGCTCCTGCCAGTTCTCCCTGAATCAGAAGCAGCTGGGTAATGGCACAGGATTCTGCCCAGGTCCCAGCCGTTCTCTTCCAAACCTCTCTGTGATAGGAGCTCTAGAAAAGCAGATCTGCCCAAAACCAAGATGGCTCCCACTAAGTTCTCCGTGCGGAGCTGAAGCCAGCAAGCAATCAGACTCTGCCAGGACTCAAGATGTCTTCCACCAGCCCTCCCTACAGGGGGACCTGGTGATGTTACCAAGCTGCGGTTTCTGCCGCCAGGCTAATATGTCTGCACCAGATTCTGTGTTATTGACTTCCCCGTGGTGGCGGGCCAGCTGTTCTCTGGTCAAACCCAGCAGCCGCGGGGTTTTCTGTACTCACCAGAGTCCGGTGCAAGTCCCCACTCCGGGACCGCCGCACACCAAGCCGTCCACTTTTCCCCACCTCGCGGCTCAGTGCTGACCGGTCAGATTTCTGTGCACCGTTTAGATTCGAAACGCCAGAGCTCTGTACATCTGCTCTGGTGCAGGGGTGCAGAACTGGCTGCCACCTGGAGTCTCGATCTGGGTCTCAGTTTCCGCAGTCCCCAAAAGCAACTCAGCTTTTTGTGCTGGGTCCACGAGTCTGTTCGTTGATTTAAGGGCGCGGGATTTGCAGCCTCCGGTCTCAGCACGACTTTAAATCCTCCAGCTGTACTGTCTTGGTTAATAAGAATCGCTATTGATTTGTCTGGTCCTCTCCATGCTGTCTTTTTTTTTTAGCTTTGAGTTTGAATTCTCTGGAGAGATTCTTCACTCGATCCCCTAGCTCGCCGCCATTTTCAGACTCCGAGCTTCTTTTTCCTTTTTATCGGTACCAGGGATTGAACTCACGACTGCCTGCTTGCAAGGCAGATGCTTATGCTGCTGAGCTAAATCCCCAGTCCCCAAATAATTTTTTTAATGAATAAGGGAGAGATTGAGATAAAAGAGGGCATAACAACATAACTACAGGTTAAAGCATGACAGTTTCAGTGATCTAGTGCTTCACCACCAAATAACCCGACTTAATAGTAGTTACCATAGTGTCTTCTTCCTTGAAATATTTGAATATAACTTCGTATACTATAGCATCAAACATATCAAGACAGTGTAAAACCATTCAAGTGGATGAAAGCATTGTATTTAGAACCAGCTAACAGAAAAATGAACAATGGTTTCTATATTATCTCTTTGCTTATAACAATTTTTGTTTATACCATCACATATAATAAAATCCAGCAAGATACAACATGATAAAACCAATGGAAACAGAAGAGCCATAGTTTGGTGGGGCTTTAAAACAAGATGGTATTAAATCAGCACTAGTTATTATGAGGTCTTGTTTTCTTCAAAATAGCTGTTCATTGCATCACAGGCAATAATATTAAACAGCCCAGAATAAAGCCATTCTAATTAATGAGTGAAAACTTTATGACTTCAAGGCCACATAATGGGGAATCATGGTTACCACATACTTATATATTTGAATCATTTCCTACACTAGGGAAACTATTCAGTATTCACAGATGCGAGTTTGATTTATTTCACTTATGAGTATGGTCTCAAGCTGCATCCATTTATTGATAAATATCTCAATGTGATCCTTCCTTATAGCTGAGTAGTGCTCCATTGTATAGAAATACCATAACTTTTTTACGCATTCCTCGGTTGATGGACACTTGGGTTGTTTCCAAGATCTGGTGATTACAAATTGTGCTACTATAAACATAGGTGTGCATATATCACTGTGGTATGATGCTTTCAGTTCTTCTGGGAATATTCCTAGAAGTGGAATAGCTGGAACAAATGAGACTTCTGATTCCAGCTTTTTGAGAAATCTCCAGACTGACCTCCAAGAGTGTAGGAGAGTTCCTTTTTCCCCACAGCCTGTCCAGCATTTGTTGTTGATAGTTTTCTTGATCCTGGACATTCTTTCAGGAGTGAGATGGAATCTCAGTGTGGTTTTAATTTGCATTTCCCTAATGACCAATAATGACGAACATTTTTTCATGTATTTATTTGCCATTTGTATTTCTTCATCTGAGAAGTGCTTATTCATCTCAGATGCCCATTTTTGGATTGGGTCTTTGAATTTTGGGGGTCTGTGTTTTTTTAATTCTTTATATGTTTTAGACAAAAGTCTCTTGTCTGAGGGGGAGTTCATTAAGATCTTTTCCCAGTTTGTGGGTTTTCTTTTCACTATGCTGGAGATTTTTTTTTTTTACTTGCAGAAACTTTTTAATAAGAGGTGGTCCCAGTTATTGATTCTGGGAAGTATTTCCTGGGCAGTTTGAGTCCTGTTCATGAATTCTCTACCTACCCCTATGTCTTCAAGGTTTCTACCTAATTTGTCTTCGAATAGATTTAGTGTTTCTGTTTTAATATTCAGATCTTTGACCCATTTAGATTTTAACTTAGTACATGGTGATAGGCTTGTGTCTAGTTTTAGTTTTTGGCAACTGGAGAGCTAGTTTTTCCAAACCATTTATTAAAGAGACTGTCATTCTTCCAGTGAAACTGCTTGGCTCCTTTATCAAAGATAAGGTGGTTGAGTGTGTTTGTAGTTGTGGTTGTATCTTCTAATCTATTCCATTGCTCTTTGGCTCTGTTTTGATCCCAGTAATATGTTGATTTTACTACAGTTGCTTTGTAGTATAACTTCAAGTCAGGGATTGTGATGCCTCCTGCCTTGCCTTTGCTGCTTAGAATTGCTTTTGCTATTCTAGGTCTCTTCTGGTTCCAGATGGATTTTAGGAGTGATTTCTCTAGATCTATAAGGTATGTTGATGGTGTTTTCATTGGGATTGCATTGAATCTCTATAACAGTTTTGGGAGAATGGCCATTTTCACAATGTTTGTTCTTCCTATCCATGAGCATGGGATGTCTTTCCATTTTCTGAGATCATCTTCAGTTTCTTCTTTCAGTGTATTATAATTTTCCCTGTATAGGTCTTTCACTTTTTTCATAAGATTAATTCCTAAATATTTCATTTTTTTCCTTGCTAGTGTGAAGAGTGTGGCTTTTCTTATTTCTCTCTCTGTGATTTTCTTGTTAGTGTATAGGAATGCTATTGATTTCTGAGTATTGATTTTGTATCCAGCTACATTACTGAATTTATTTATTATATCTAAGAGTCTTTCAATGGAGTTTATAGGATCTTCTATGTAGAGTATCATGTCATCTGCAAACAATGACAATTTAACTTCTTATTTTCCTATCTTTACCCCTTTTGTTTCTGTCTTGTCTAGTTGCTCTGGCTAGTACTTCCAGTACTATATTAAATAGGAGTGGTGATAAAGGACATCCTTGTCTTGTGCCTGATTTTAAAGTAAAGGCTTTCAATCTTTGGCCATTTAGTATGATGCTGGCTCTTGGTTTGTCATAGATGGCCTTTATTATATTGAAGTAAAGACCATCTATTCCAATTTTCTGTAAGGTTCTTATCATAAATGAATGTTGGACCTTATCAAAGGCTTTTTCTGCATCTATAGAAATGATGTGATCATTTCTTACTCGGTTTTATTGACAGGGTGGATTACATTTATTAACATATGTGGAACCATCCTTGCATGCCTGGGATGAATCCCACTTGGTCATGGTGTATAATCTTCTTGATGATTTGCTGTATTCTATTTACCAATATTTTATTGAGGATTTTTGCATCTGTGTTCATCATGGAGATTGGTCTGTAGTTTTCTTTTTAAGTTGGGTCTTTCTCAGGTTTTGGTACTAGAGTAATATTTGCTTCCAGGAATGACTGGGAAGGATTGCTTCCCTTTCAATTTCATTGACGAGTTTGAGGAGTGTTGGCATTAGGTCTTCTTTGTATTTCTTGTAGAATTCTGCAGTGAATTCATCTGGACCTGGGCTCTTCTTTGTGGGTAAGGAATTTATTACATGTTCAATTTCATTGATAGAGATTGGGTTATTCAGCAGTTTTACATCCCTTGATCTAGCTTTGGTACTTCATATGTTTCTAAGAATCTGTCTGTTTCTTCTGTGTTATCAAACCTTTGAGAGCACAGGTTTTCAAAATAGGTGTTGATGATGTTCTGTATTTCTATGGAGTCTGTAGTGATTTCACCTTTTTCATTTCTTATTGCATGAATTTGAGCTTTTCTTCTCTTTTTTTAGTAACGTTGGCTAGGAGCTTATTGATTTTATTTATTCTTTCAAAGAACCAACTCTTTGATTCGTTCGTTCTTTGGATTGTTTTCTTAGTCTCTATTGCGTTGATTTCTGCTCTGATTTTTATAATTTCCTCTTCTTTTGGCTTTGGGCTTGACTTGTTCTTCTTTTTCTAGCTGCTTGAGGTGTAGCATCAGGTTGTTTATTTGTATTCGTTCTGCTTTCCTGATGTGGGAACTCAGTGCAATATATTTTCCTCTGAGGATAGCTTTCATTGCATCCCACAGCTTCTGGTAAGTGGTATCTGTGTTTTCATTTTCTTGTAGGTATTGCTTAATTTCTTCTTTAATTTCCTCTGTGACCCACTGATTACTCAAGAGTGTGTTATTCAGTTTCCATGTGTTTGTGGGAATTTTGCAGTATCTTTTATCATTAATTTCTAATTTCACTATGGTCCGGTAGCATGCCATGGATAATTTCAACTCTTTTGCATTCATTTAAATATATTCTGTGAGTTAATATATGGTCTATATTAGAGAATGTCCCAGGTACTGTTGAGAAGAATGTGTATTCTGTTGTTGTTGGGTGAAATACTCTGTATATGTCTATTAAGTCCATTTGTTCACAGGTGTGATTCAGTTCTTTTATTTCTTTGCTGATTTTCTGTCTGGTTGATCTGTCCCTTGGTGTGAATGGTGTTCTAAGATCTCCTGTTAGAATTGTGTTACTGCTAATTTGGTTTTTCATTTCTGTTAGTACTTGTTTTATATAACTGGGTGCTTTGGGCAGCTGCCGGGAGAGGTGAGAATATGGCGGATGGATAGCAGCTGCTACGGGGGCTCTCTGAAAGACTCAGCTTAGAATTCAGGAATGGTGCGGAGTAAGGAATCATAAGCAAGTGGAGATATGCCCTGCTGACCTAAGAATGAAGTGGGCTAGAAAAACCAACTTGGAATGCAATCCTGGTGCTATAACAGGAACAGAAAAGCCTCAGTGTGGAAGCTGGAGCCCGTGCCATTGAAAGCTGCGATTTGGGTTTCCCGCCGCGCAGTGGCTGCATCTACATCGGCTCGGCAGGGAGAGAGATGCGCGGAAGCTCTGAGAACAGGAATCGGCGAATGGAGTTGAAAACAGGACGGGCGAGGAGCTGTGCATTGACTTGCGATGAGGTGAGTGAGAGAAACTGACACTCTTCCACAGTTTATGAGACTCCAGCGGAGGACATTCTGGGACTGGGCAGACTTGCGGGAGCAGGGTGCTGCAGCGACTTCAGCCACGTATCCCCCTCTCAAGTGGGGTTGGTGAGAAGTGCCTAGCCTACGTGACGCTGCTGGCTAAGACCCAGTAAGCTAGCACAACCCAGATCCCAGAGCCTGAGGGTGGCCTGGAGGGGCGGGCCCCGGGTAGGCTGTCTGGTCTGCAACTTCCTGGTGTGCTGCAGTAGGCAGGAACACCTAGCTGGCGCAATTCAATCTGGCTGTGGCTGACAGGGAGGGAAGCTGGGCCTCCTATATATGCTTGCATATATAAGGAACAAAGAATACGGGAAGAGGGAGCAAGAAAGGCCCTTCGGCCCCCAATCCTGAGAAACAGGCAATAGCAGTCACTGCACCAATAGACATAAAGCGCCATCTAGAGAGCCTCATAGATGAGTTCAGGAATGAAGTTATTAATGACCTGAAGCTAGAAATAAGCAGAATAGTTAGAGAAATGCTAAGCACCACCCAAGAAAAAACAGATGGTGGAATGGAAGAACAGAAAAAGGGGAGAATTGTTTGATGGAGAAAATAGAGAAAGCATAGAATATGTGAAGCAGGTTCAAAGAGACTACCAGGAAACTAAAAACTCTATTGAAAAGTGGCATAACAGCTTGAAAGAAACTAAGGACAGACTATCTGAACTGGAGGGCAGATTTGTAATATGGGAGAATGAAATGAAAAACTTCTTAAAAGTAACAAAGAAACAAACAGCAATAATACAAAGACTAGAAGATGATAAGAGGATCCATAACTTAAGGATTAAGAACGTAAAAGAAGAAGTAGGGACATAAACAAATGAACTACAAAAGCTACTCACAGAAATAATCCAGGAGAATTTTCCTAATTTAGCAAAAGGTAAAGATACTCAGTTGTATGAAGCATACAGGACCCCAGCCACCTACAACCCAAACAGAGCAACACCCAGGCATATAATAATCAAAATTCCAGAAATTCAATACAAGAACAGAATATTAAAAGCTGTCAGAGACAAGAAACAGACCACTTACAAAGGAACACCCATCAGAATTACAGCAGATTTCTCTGCACAAACCATCAAATCACAAAGAGCATGGGGGGAAATAATTCAAGCTTTGAAAGATAATAATCTCCAGCCAAGATTGATATATCCTGCACAACTCTCCCTGGAAATTGATGGAAAAACAAGGTGCTTCCAGGATAAAGAGGAACTAGGGGAATATGCAACCACCAATTCAACTCTACAGAGAATACTGCAGGATATTCTAAAAAAGAAAAATACAAAGAATCCAGAAATAGTGGCAGGGAGGCCACAATGAATGGAGCAGAAAACAAAATGAAGAAGACAAACTGACAGCTACTGACAGAAAAAGAGCTCAACAGAAATGAGACAGAGAAGATTGGATGATAGGACAGCTATTTTGGAGAAAATGACGTTTTAATAGGTAATACTGATTTAATATCATCGTGTTTTGAAGTCTCATCAAGGTTTTGTTCTTCTGTCTCCATTGGTCTAAACAGATTGTATCTTATTGGATTTTATTATGTATGACAGTATAAGCACAAAATTTTAAAGACAAGGTGATTATACAGAAACCATTGTTCATTTTCTGTTAGTTGATTCTAAATACCCTGTAATGCTGTCATTCTCTTAAATGGTTTTACATTGTTTTGATATATTTGATGCTGCAGTATACGAAGTTACACTCAAAGATTTCAAGGAAAGAGACAATATGGTAACTACTTTTATGTCAGGATTATCTGGTGGTGAAACACTATTCTGCTTAAATGGTTATGTTTTGATCTGCGCTGTTTTGCTGTTATGCCCTCTTTTATCTCAATCTCCACTTCATTATTTACTTTTTTATTTGTATCCTTTTAATTAAGGGAAAAATAAATAAAAAATAGCAGGATATATTATAGTAACCCACTTTGACTTTCCATTATCTTGATTTAAAGCCCTGTATTACTCTCACCATCTTGTTTTTGACTGCTGTCCCCCTATTCTGTTTTGCTTGATAGTACCAGGTTTGAAAGTTTAGGCAACAGCTGTAAAGATAGTGAGATTCATTATGACGCCCATTCTGGTTGACTATTATCTACTTTTGAAGACCTATAATGTCTCCAATGTTTTGGTTTTGTTGGTTTTGTTCTTTACTGTTTTGTTCAATTTTATTATAACTGATGATATAGGCAGTTCTATTAGAGATAGCGGGAGACATTATGGTAACCATTGTTGATCACCTTGTATTATGCTTTTACATTATCTGTTATGTCCACCCTTTTGATTTGATTGACTCTGTTTTGTTATGTCACATTTGGTTCTACTCCCTTCCAAAAAAGTAATAAGAACTGTGGGAGCAGCAAAACCCAAAATGTGTAATTGTCATTGTACAAAAGAGAGGAAAAGAAAGTGCTCTAAATGATATAACTGCATGTATATTTAAGTGTATAAGATAGATAATGATATCACTGAGTTTTGTTGGATCATTGAACAGAACTGTTTGCAGTCTCACTGTTGGAATGTCCACTTTACAAGCTTTAATTTTGTGGCTTGAACAATTATTTCTAAGATGACAATATGTAATCCATTAACTAGTGATTTCCTACTGTTTATTTTTTTCTGTAAATCTGTATAACTTGTACCCTTTCTCTGCTTTTTTTTTCTCCTTCAATAAAATTAAAAAAAATAACTGGGTGCTCTGGAGTTTGGTGCATATATATTTAAGATAGTTATCTCTTCCTCTTGGAGTTTTCCCCTCACCAGTATGTATTGACCTTCTTTATCCCTTCTGATCATTATTGGCTTGAAGTTCACTTTGTCTGCAAAAAGAATATCTACCCCCGCTTTTTTTTGGCTTCCTGTTTCATGACGTATTATTTTGCATCCTTTGACTTTCAGTCTGTGAGTATCCTTTTGGGTTAGATGGGTTTCTTGTAGACAGCCTATGGTTGGATTTTGTTTCTTGATCCATTCTGCCAGTCTGTTTCTTTTAATTGGTGTGTTGAGACCATTTACATTAATGGCTAGAACTGTTATATATTGGTTTATTGTTGACATGTTACTTTTCTGCTGTTGCATCTTTATATTTTTGCTCTGTTTAATTGTCTGCTTTGTTTAGTGGTTTTTTTTTTTCCCCTAAATGTATCTAGGCTGTCTTTCAGTATTCTTTTCAGTGTTGGTTTGGTGATTATGAAGTTTTTCTGATCTTTGTCATGAAAGCATCCTATTTCTCCATCAATTTTGAAGGACAGTTTTGCCGGGTACATCAGCCTTGGTTGGAAATCATTTTCCTTTAGCCTCTGAAATACTTCACTCCATGTTGTTCTTGACTTTATTGTTTGTGCTGAGAAGTCTGCTGTGATTCTGATACGTTTTCCTTTATAGGTGATTTGTCTTTTCTCTCTGATGGCTTTTAATATTCTATTCTTTTGTTTGATTTCTGGGATGGTCATTATTATATGTCTGGGTGTAGATTTATTTTGGTTATGGCTATTTGGAGTTCTATATGCTTCATTGATCTTGATATCAGTTTCTAATCTCATGTTTGGGAAAGTTTCAGCTATTACTTCTTTAAATATCCTCTTGACATCCTTTATGTTGTCCCCTTCTTTTTCATTTATCCCTATCAACCTTATGTTGTTCCTGTTTGCGTCATCTGGCATGTGTTGAATTGTTATTTCCTGATTTCTTGTTATTTTTAAAAGATATTTCCTTTCCTGTTCACTTGCTGCAATCTTGTCTGCGAGGTCTGAGATTCTATCTTCACATTCATTGAGGCGGCTTTTACAACTTTCAATGGAGTTTTTGATTTCCTATATATGTCTTTGCGTCTGTTTTATGTATTGTGTTTGTTTCTTTTATTGCTCATTTAGGGATTCTATCCTTTTGTTTAGTTCCTCAAATTTTTAAACTCTGTCTTCTTTAGCTACGTTCAGCTTCTCCTTCATTTCTTTTATCATTTCTTCTTTTACCTGAGAGATTATTTCTAGTTTGAAAACTTTTAAGTCTTCCCAGAGTTGCTTCTTTATTTCAGTTACTATTATTTCAGGTATTTCAATTATGTGGCATGTGTTTTCTTCTATGCATGTGGCTCCTGGGCTTTCTTGGGATGGGCTGGATGTTTGAGATTGCACTTTGGTCTTCCGTTTTGTCATTTTCCTGTATTTTCGAGCTTCAAGTGTTGTTCCAAGTGTGAGAGAGAGTTCTGCCAGCCTGGGATGGGGTTCTCTGCGGCGGCACCACTCACTGAACCCAGCAGGGAACCATGGCCTGGTCCCCAGGCCCGGAAGAGAGTTCCCCCCCATACCGCTGCTGCTCCACTCACTGGTCGACTCCTTTAATTCTTAAATGCCTCTTCTTTGAGTAATCCAAAGGCTGCTGGATCCAGCTTCTGAGGTGTCATACAGTGTTTAGGGTTTCACTGAGCACTTAACAACATCAGCCATGTCTTTGAGTTCTCACACTCTCCCCCTCAGATTCATAGATCCTGTTGCACATAATTTGAATTTAAATTTCATATCTGGGATTTCCCAATTCCTTTTTATAATCTCTTATTCTTTACAGAAATGGTCGTTCATATCTTGCATAATCTTTGATTTTTGTTTGTGTCTTCCTTAACCTTTTTAAATGTATTAATTAGATTATTTGCATCTCAATTCTCTGAACAGCTTATGTACATGCTTATTAGTTTCCCCTATGATCACTTAAAAATTTGTCCGTTTGATGTTTTCAATTCTTTGCCTGCAACTTTCCACCTCAGTGCCTATCAGAGATCAGCTTTTGGAGACGTAAGAAGTTTTCAAGCGTCTTGTCTTGTTTTGTACTGTTTCTATGGTTTTGTGCTGAAAGTTAAAGATCAGTTAGGATAGGAAAACTATCACTGCTGTGAAGATTTCTTAGTTAGTGAATGTCTCCTTGTGATATGACTTTGACCTTGATTGTTTTGTTCATATACTTAAATCAGCTAGCTCAAAGTAATCGATCATTCACAGTTACTGCATTGCAAAGAGAGAACAACTACCAGTTATATCAGCACCTCCAGACCTAGTCATATCTCAGTCAGACAATTTAAGACTTGTTTTAACATTTCATACTTTTTTCAGTACTCCATGAGGACAGTATAATAATATAGTGACAGGTAGGCTTGGTTGCGGAGGATGAGGGAAAGAGAAAGGAAGAAGGAAGAAAATAGTTCAGAAAGAAGGGATAGAAGAACTTACAGCAAATGAAAGCAAGGAAATAGGATTTTAGTGGTGTTATTTTTATGTGTGGAACATAGGATGAGGGATAAGGGGTTTGAAGTTATTTTCAGAGGCAGGATAAAACAAGGAAAGGTATAATGAGATTGAGGAAAGCTACACTAATGTTGGAATGAATTAATATGCTTATAGAAGCCTGCTGAGGGTTTGACATGGTCATTAAATTATCTAAACCGCTAATTCATATATATATATATATATATATATATATATATATATATATATATTTGTAGAAGAGAAAAAAAGAAAAATATAAAACATACACAAAGACGTATGTCTTTTTACTCTATTTCTACTTCACTCTGAATTTGACCAGTATGCTCTTCCCCCTTAATTCAAAAATAAAGAGACCTTGTCTTGTAGCGGTTATGAGGGTCTAAGCTCCAGCCCTCTGTTGTGCTAGGAGGGTGGTGCTTGAGCTGCCCACCCCCTCACCATGATTTATTTTCTTTCCTACCAGTGAGCTGGGCTGAGAATCTGCGCAGTCCTCTAAGCCTGCCGCTGCCCTCTGCAGGCAGAGTTCTGTGAGGATTCAGCTGTGCTTCTGTGGCTAAGACCAGCTGTATGTTCTAGTCAGACACCTTTGATTGTATGGGAGGGAGCACAGCAAGACTGGTCAAACATCTGGCCTTCCTCTGATCTCTGGAGTGGCTTTGCCCATCATCTCTGTGACAATTCCTGGAGCTTCTTAAGTCTGCTCCTCTCTCTCTCCAGGTAAGCATGTTGTGCAATACTTTCTGACCTCTCCAGCTTTCTGCCTGCAGCAAAGTGTGTGTATTTGCCTCAATAGTCTCTATCCATCGCATGGATTCAGTGGTGCTTAGGGTTCAGAGGAGGAAGGTGCTTCTTTGGGAATTTAGTACCATTTGAGAGCCAATAGTAGGGAGAAGCTCACATGAGCATGCAGTTCAGCCCGTTTTGGTAGGTGACAGGATGAATCGCTGGTATGTGAAGGGCAGACAGTGTGGAATGCCATCCTGCCTGGAGGCACCTGGGGAAGTGTCCCCTCTGGCATTGCTCTCCTTGTGCATCACACTGGTCGGCTCCTGCATGTCCCTGTCACTCCCTGTCTTACAGATCACTTGGTGCCTCACCTGGGTCCCTGATGAGGAGTGTGCTCTTGTTCTATCTGTAGGCTCCACTGATCTTTCCCAGGAACTGCCCTCTTCAGTGATCCTCTGACCCACACCTGTGTTGGTGCCCTCATCTCAGGAGGCCTTGTCCTATAACTGTATCCCTTGCTGAGCTCTGTCTCCTGATAGGAAAGATTGAGAACAGTGGGTGCTGGGTGGGACCTGCTATTGAGTTACAAAGGCAGCAGCCTGGCTTGCTGCTGTACTCTACTTCTTCCCTCAGGGGAATAGATCCTTTCCAGCAACGTGCTTGCTGGGCCTGAGTTTATTTTCAAGATTGAAAAATAATGGATCCCTGGAAACAATGGCAATCAAGCATTCAAAGAGATATATGGTAGAAAAAAAGAATTGTAAGTAATTTTCTTTAAACTTACTTAAAAAGTTGTCATAATAAAAACTGGTGTATCTTACCCATGCTGTCCAGTTACTTCTATTTTTTAAAGTTAAACTTATTTTTTAAACATACATAAAACATTTATGGAGTCTCATGTTTCAGTAGCTGTCTATTATGCAGTGTTTAAATCAGGTTAAATATATCAAACATCATTTCTTTATGATGAAAAAAATTCGTCCTTCTAGCTTTTTGCAATGTACAGCACATTTTTGTTTTGTGTAACTGCTCTCTGTGCAGTAGCACACCAGAACTTCTTACTGGGATGTAGGGTCCATTGATGAACCTTTCCTTATCCCTCTTTCCTCTGTGCTCCACAAGGTTCTCTCAGCTTCACACCACATGAGTGAGATCTGTGCCTGCATCATTTCACTTCATCTTCAGCTGCATCTATGTTGTCCTGAAGACAGGATCTCATTCTTCTTAATGACTGACTAGTATCTCCTTGTGTGTATATTGTGTGTTCTTTACCTGATCAGAAGTTGATGGATACTGAGGTTGTCTCCATACCTGGGTTATTGTGAATAGTACTGTTGTAAATGGGAGTGCAGGTATCTCTTTGACACACTGGCTTTACTTTCTTTGAGTATATACTTGAGCTGAATTGCTAGATCTATGGTAGCTTCATTTTTAGCTCTTTGAGTAGGTTTTCCATGCTTTCGATAAAGACTGCACTCATTTACCTTCCCACCAACGGAATCCAAGGCTTTGCTTCACATCCTCATCAGCATTTGTTGCCTTTTGTCTTTTTGATAATAGCAATTCTTGCTGAAGTCAGTTTCAATTTTCATTTTCCTGACAACTAATCATGTGAACAATTGTTTATTTCCTTATTCCTCTCATGCCCCATCTCTCCATCTCCTTCTCCTCTGATTGGTTCTATCATACACAACACTTACTTTAAAGAGCAAGTCAGTGTTCCATAACTTCTAAATATTCCATTGGATATTTTCCCAAAATAATATTCTGTATAATAAGCACAAAGATTTTCAGATCATGGAATCAGTATCAGTGCAACACGGGGATCCAAGCAATAGGCTGGATTCGTTTGCTCAATCTAATGACCAAGTGTGTCTCCCTTCTGTCAAGAATGCACTCCAGGAATAGGTGCTGCACTTTTTTGTCTTATCTCAGATCCCTTCAATCTTGAAAAGTTGTCTGTCTCACCTATTTTCCATATCCTTGATGACTTAAGATGTCTTATATTCTATAAAATGACTCAACTTCAATTCATCTGGTGTTTCTGCATCATTGTTTTGGAGTCAGGTAACATTGGTAAAGACACCGTGTGCACTCCTGTAGCTGGGTGTGGTAGTACACACTGGTAATCCCACCACTCAGAAGACAGAAGGCAGAAGGCAGAGGCAGGAGGATCACCATGAGTTTGAGGCGAGCTTGGACTACATAGTGGATTTTAAACCACTTGGACCACACTGAAATTCCTATCTCGGAAAACAAAACAAAACAACAACAAAAACTGAGACAAAAGTATATCATATAGATGTAGACCAATCTTACTACTGGTAACATTGACCATCTTCTGCTCATATTTGTATTTGCCAAATTTCTCACTTTAAATCCTCCATTTCCCCTCTTTAATTAGCAATACAGTAGTTAAAGAGGGAAAATGAAGGATTTAAAGTGAGAAACTTTAGTTTAAGAGGGGAAATGGACGATTTTTGTGTTTTATTAGAAGGTAGCCTAAGATTATGTCAATACTCTGAACCTCAACTAATCCTCTGCCCACAGGTAGAAGTAACATTGATTATTAACTCCACTGGAATCAAATGTCGTTTGAGATGGTTGCTACGTACCAGTTGTCTATAACATTCCTTCTACATTTATTAGTTCCAGGTAAACTAATCACTAATGTGGAACATCTGTTTTCTTCTTTCTCTACCTTTCTGTTTTGTTAGAGAACAGAAAACCCTACATTTTTCTTCAGTTTGAGGTCACTTATTCAGTGGATTTTAGTATTATTTCTCAAATGCGTGCCAATTGTGCCAGTTGGAATTCTTTGAAGTCCGTTCCTGTGTCCTTTTGTCTTGGGTAGTTTTCCTAAGGGAGAGGGAGCTTTATGAACAGGAGATTTACTAGTGAAGGCTCCTGGAAACAGCGCCTGTGGGAGAGTTCTGCCAAGGGGCAGAACCTGAGAGCTGATTTCATAGGGACTTCCAGAAACAGCAGTGTCCTTTCAGTCCTTGGGAGGGATTTAGCTTTGAGGTCTCTGGAGGCAATATTTCCAACAGCTGGGGGGGGGCAAATAACACCATTTCTGAAAACAGGTATGGGGTTCTGTACTGCATATCGTAGCATCCACTTTAACACCGATTGTACTGTATTTAAGAACTAGAAAGTGAACTTTCATTATAGAATTTAAGAGTACATCAAAAATTCAGCACTTTTACAGTCACAAAAATTCAAAACAGCTATTTTGAAGCATAGTCCTAATTTGATGAAAATGCTGTATTCTAGATATTAATATAGGACTCTGACATGCTTGTTTTCAAAATGCCTTGTACTTCAGTTGGCAGCTTCATTCATCTCAGGGTTAATGGAACTCAGCTCTATGTTCAAAAGTTTCAGTGGTCCATGGTGTGTATTCTTAGATAAGGGACGAATCTATTTGAATAGATATGGCAGGTGAATACTCTATTTTTCTGAATTGATTGCACTTTATGAGACAGGGTGGATAGTTGATACTTTTAGTCATGAATTATGATTTTGCACATTAAGTTTTTACAGCCTGAATAAAGAACTGAAAGTTCTGATGCCTTTTGTACCTTTTTCTGAATGTAGAAGCAGGAAGAGTCCTCAAATTGGACTTCAAAGACATTGATTATGTAAGTAATATTTATTGTCACTAAATTAGCTGCCATGTGCTTCGTCTTTTACTCACTTTGAGATTCGATTTGAAATGGTTCAGGTTTTCCAGTGACTCATAGAAAGTTGTTCGCACAGTGAATCATCTTTGAGAGCTTTTGCTGATCAAAATACAAAACAGCTCAATTAAGAAGAAAACACCAGAGCCATTCTTGCATAACTGATCTACAGCATTCCAACCAATCCCTTCAGGGCTGCTCAGTGTATAGGGTGGTTTCAAGTTTTTTTTTTTTTTTTAAGAAAGGAAGACAGAAAAAAGGGTAGAAATGATACAGAATTAAAAAAAAAAGACATTAAGAAAAAAATAAGAAATGATGACTAGTTGATATGTTACATATTGCTATCTCAGAAGTAGTTATTCAAGTTACAAAATCAAAGCATAAAAATGAACAATCAAACAATGACAGCACAAACTATTCTGTTTGACGAACTATCAAAAACTTAGTAGTATGGTTATCTATGTTACACACTTAAACATACATACAGTTATATGTGTATACCTACAGGTTGTTCTTTCCTTTTGAGCACTTGCCCTTTTATTATTACAATATCTATTATACATTTTGAATCTTATTACTTTCAGTTTATTTTTTTTACGCTAGAGAAACAATGCAATACTTATAAATATGAGTCTGATTTATTTCACTTATGAGGATACTTTCAATTTTACTCCGTTTACTTATAAAAGCCTCAAGATAATCCTTTTATAGCTGAGTAATGTTCCATCTTTTTCATCCATTCTGCAGTTGGTGGGCATGTTGGTTGTTTCCAAGATTTAGCTATTACAAATTGTGCTGCTACATAGGTGCCCATATATTACTGTGACATGACCTTTTCAGTTTTTCTGAGAAAATACCCAGGAGAGGAATAGCTGGATTGAATGGAACTTCCAATCCTAGTTTTTGTTTTGAGGAATTTCCACAGAGGCTGCACCAGTCTACACTTCCACCAGCGGTGGAGAAGTATTCCTTTTCCCCCACTACCCTGCCAATATTTGTTATCAGTTGGTTTCTTGATGGTAGCCATTCTTTCTGGAGTGAGATGAAATCTCAGTGGTGTTTTGATTTGCATTTCTCGAATGACCAGTGATGGTGAGAATTTATTCTTGTATTTATTTGCCATTTATATATCTTCATCTGAGAAATGTGTATTTATCTCAGATGCTCATTTTTGGAGAGGGTCTTTGAATTTGGGGGACTTGATGTTTTTCAGTTCTTTGTATGTTCTGGATATAAGTCCTTTGTCTTGAGGGGTTGCTGGCTAAAATTCTTTGCCATTCTGTGGGTTTTCTTTTCATTTTGTTGGTGATTTCTTTTGAAGTGCATAAACTTTTTAATAAGGTGAGACCCCAGTTGTTGATTCTTTGAGGTATTTCCCTTGTGGTTTGCATTTTGTTCATGAACTCTCTTCCTACCCCCATGTTTCCAAGATTTCTACCTACCTTGTCTTCCAGTAGATTTAGTGTTTCTGTTTTAATATTTAGATCTTTGATCCATTTTGACTTTAGTTTAGTGCATGGTGATAGACATGAGTCTAGTTTCAGTCTTTGGCATTTTTTCCAATACCAATTTTTCTAACACCATTTATTAAAGAGGCTATCCTTCCAGTAAATGTGTTTGTCCCTTTGTCAAATATAAGATGGCTGAGAGTCTTTGTAGTTGTGTTTGCATCTTCTAATCTGTTCCATTGATCCTCAGGTCTATTTCCTTGCCAGTACCATGCTGATTTTATCACTGTAGCTTTGTAGTATAATTTCAAATTAGGAATTGAGATGCCTCCTATGTTGCCTTTGTTGTCCAGAATTGCCTTTGCTATTCTAGGTTTATTCTGTTTCCCAAAATTTTTAGGGATGTTTTCTCTAAATCTGTAAGGTATGATAGTGATATATTTTTTTGGTCTTTTTCATTTTTTTTAATCGGTACTGGGGATGATAGTGATATTTTGATTGGGATTGCATTAAATCTATGTAACAGTTTTGAGAGTATAGCCATTTTTACAATGTTGGTTCATCCTAACCAAGAGCAAGGGATATCTTTCCATTTTCTAATATCCTCTTCAATCCTCTTCAGTCTCCTTTTTTAGCCTAGTATACTTTGCAATGCATAAGTCTTTTACATTCTTGCTTGATTCCTAAGTATTTCATTTTGTTGGATGCTATTGTGAAAGGCATTATCTCCATGATTTCTCTCTCAGTGAGTTTGTTTGTGTCCAGAAATGCTATTGATTTTTGAGTGCTGACTTCATATCCAGCTACACTACTTAATTTGTTTATTAACTCTAGTAGTCTTTTGATGGTGTTTTTGGGGTTTTCTATATAGAGTATTGTCATCTGCAAATAGTGATAATTTAACGTCTTCCTTTCCTATCCTTATTCCTTTTATTTCTGTCTCTTGTGTGATTGCTCAGGGTAATGTTTCCAGATCTATATTGAATAGGAGTGGTGATATTGTATTGTCCCTGATTTCCATTTTTGTCTATTTAATATAATATTGGCTGTTGGTTTGTCATAGATGGCCTTTATCAGATTGAGATAGGTACCATATATTCTGATTTTCTGCAGGGTTTTTATCATGAGCAAGTGTTGGGCTTTATCAAAAGCTTTTTCTGCATCTACTGAGATGATCATATGATTTTTGCTTTTGGCTCTGTTGATATGGTGTATTGCATTTATTGATTTGCATATGTTAAACCATCCCTGCATTCCTGGAATAAATCCTACTTGGTCATGATGTATAATCTTCTTGATGATTTGCTGCATTCTATTTGGCAGAATTTTATTGAGAATCTTTGCATCAATGTTGATTAGTGAGATTAGCCTATAGTTGTCCTTTTTGGTTGGATCCTGTCTCTGGTTTTGGTATCAGTGTAATACTTGCCTCCAGAAATGAGTTAGGGAGGATTGATTCCCTTTTAATGTCATTAATGAGTTTCAGGGGTATTGGCATTATATCTTCTCTAAATTTCTTATAGAATTCAGCTGTGAATCCATCAAGACCTGGGGTTTTCTTGTTGGTAAATTTTTAATCATGTCAATTTCAGTAGCTGATACTGGGTTATTCAAAAGTGTCATAGCCTCTTGATTAAACCTTGGTAGTTCATACGTTTCTAGAAATCTGTCCATTTCCTCTGTGTTTTCCACTCTATGTGAGTAGACATTTTCGAAGTAGGTATTCATCATCTTTTGAATTTCTATGGGATCTGTAATGATTTCTCTCTTTTTAGGCCTTATTGCCTGAATTCGAGTTTTTTCTTTCTTTTTCTTGACAAGGTTGGCTAGAGGTTTATCAATTCTACTTATTCTCTCAAAAAACCACAGCTCTTTGATTCATTAATTCTTTGTGTTGTTTTTAGTGTCAGTTGCATTAATTTATATTCTGATCTTTATACTTTCCTTTCTTCTATGAGCTTTGGGTTTGACTTGCTCTTTTTCTAGAAGCTTGAGATGTAACATTAGGTTGTTTATTTGTGCACTGTCTTCTTGATGTGACAATTTATTGCTATATATTTCTCTCTTAGGATCACTTTCATTGTGTTCCACAGGTTTCAGTATGCTGTGTCTGCATTTTCATTGAGTTGTAGGTATTGCTTAATTTCTTCTTTAATTTCACCCATAACCCACTAATTGTTCAAGAGGTTGTTACTTAATTTCCATGTATTTATGCAGGTTTTGCAATTTCTTTTGCCACTAATTTCAAATTTCAGTGCACTGTGGTCAGATAATATACATGGGATAATTTCAGTCCTTTATATTTACTTAATGTTTTATGGGCTAATATATGGTCTATTTTGGAGAATGTCCCATGTGCAGCTGAAAAGAATGTGTATTCTGATGTGGTTGGGTGGAACACTCTGTAAATGTCTACCAAGTCCATTTGCTCACAGGTTTGATTCAGTTCTGTTATTTCTGTTGACTTTTTGTCTAGTTGATCTATCTCTTTGTGACAATGGGGTATTAAGGTCCCCTATTACCATTGTGTTGTTGCTTGTTTGGTTTTTCATGTCCATTAGTATTTGTCTTTTATAGTTGGGTGCTTCTGTATTTGGTGCATGTGTATTTATGATTATTAGCTCTTCTTCTTGAATTATTGCTCTGACAAGTATGTGGTGATCTTTTTTTTATCTTTTGATCATTTTTGGTTTGAAGCTCACTTTATCTGGAAATAAAATAGCTACTCCTGCTTTTTTCTGGGTTCCTGTCACATGAAATACTGTTTTCCATCCTTTGACTTTTAGTCTATGAGTTTCCTTTTGAATCAGATGTATTTCTTGTACAGAGCATATTGTTGGATCCTGTTGCTTTATCCAGTCTGTCAACCTATTTCTTTTAATAGGTAAATTGAGAGCATTTACATTGATGGATATCATTGATAAGTACTGGCTCAACTTTGTCATGTTATTTTCCTGCTGTTGGTTTCCTGCTTTTCCCCATGTTTAATTGCTTACCTTGCCTGATGGTATCTTTCTGTTGCTGTTCTGGAAATTGAAGTCATTTTTATCTCTATTTTGTATGTTCTTCAGTACTCTTTCTAGGGTTGGTTTGGTAGGCATGAATTTCCTCAATTGTTCTTTGTCATCAAAGTATCTTATTTCTCCATTAAATTTCAAAGAAAGTTTTGCAGGGCACCTCAATCTGGGTTTAAAGTTGTTTTCTGTCAAGATTTGAATACTTCATCCCAAGCTTGTCTTAACTTGAGGATTTGTGCTGAAAAGTCTGCCGTGATTCTAATGGATTTTTCTTGAAAGGTGACTTTTCCCTAACAGCTTCTAGTATTCTGTTTTTATGCTGCATGTCTGGGATCTTAATTATTATATGTCTTGGTGTAAATTTATGTTGGTTGTGACTGTCTGGCATTCTATATTCCTCACTTATCTGTATATCAGATTCTTTCCCCATGTTGGGGAAATTTTCTTTTAAAAAAATTTTTTTTATTTTAAAGGGGTTAAAATTAAACAGAACAAAACAGATCATAAGAAAACAATTTAAGAAACACAGATTTCAAAGCAAGATCACCAGAAATCTTTATTCTCTATCATATTGTCTCTTGTTTTCTTCCAAATAGTTGTCCATTCACTGTGAAGACACAGTGAATCCATACTGAACAATATAGTACTAAATTGATCAGAACAGGATGATGAAGGCGTTTTAGGTCTTCAAGACCAGACAACAGGGGAGTCAACAAAGGTTGCCATGTCTCTTGTTCTCTTTGAAATAGCTGTCCATATCTTTATGTTGAAATTAGACAAAAGAAAATAGACTAATATCACTCTGAACAGAGAATAATAGTATTGCTAGATTTTATTTCATAACACTACAGAACTAGCACTGGAGATCTTAGTGTCTCTTCTTCAGAATATCTGTTCATTACACCGTGCATTATATAATCTATTCTCATAAACTGTTTAGAGGTTTTACACATGCGTGAATCTCTACATGTATACCTATTCTTTCTGTATTATAGGGAAAAACAGATCAAAACAAGACAACAAAACAAATTCCTAGAAAAACATGAAACAAAAAAGACAAAATCACAATACTAGTTGATCTACAGTAGTTACTATGATGTCCCTTGTTATTTTCAATAGAATTGTGTATATCATCAGGCATAATATAATTGAACATAGCACTACATAGCAATATTAATAACACAACATTGGAGATATTATAGGACTTCAAAAGCAGTTAATAATCAAACCGGGATGGGTATCCTGTTGCATCTTGTCATCTTCAGAGTAGTGCCTCTGCTCTTAAACTTGATACTATCAAGCATACCAAATTTGAATAAAATCAATTAAGACAAAACAGCAATCTGACAAACCAGATTCAAGTAAGGTAAGTCATAGACAGTGTAAGTAATACAGGGCTTCAGTTTAAGTTAATAAGAAATTAAGGATAGTTACCATAGTATATCCTGCTATTTTTGGGATAGCTGTCTGTGCCCTCAAATGTAGTGTAAGTAGACAGACTGGAACAGAAATAAAATCAAACTAAGCAGAACAATAAGACTAATGTGGCTTTTAAATCCTGATACACTATTAATGTCCTCTGCCTTCTTTTTTTAGACAGTTCTTCCTCTTTCCCTTTCTCAAGGTACTTTGTATGTTTTGGGTCCCACTAACTCCTTTAGTTTTTAGATTAGGTGGGGGCAACCCGCCATCTCCCCAAGTGGTGCTGAATTTTACCCCTGAGCTTGATCTTGAGCTGTATTCTTTTACCTACTAAAGCCTCAAGGTTTTCCTTCCTTATGGCTGAGTAGTTCTCCACTGCACAAAAGTGACGTGACTTTCCAACCTATCTGCAGCTGTTGGACAAGCTGTCCCTGTTTCTCTCTGGTTCTCTGTCACATAGAGCATCATTTTATCATCTTTGACTTTCACTTTTGTCATTTTTGACTTTGACTTTATTAACCCTCTTCAGGTTGAGTATATTTCCTATTCAGAGCATCTCAATGGACCGTACCTCCTGATCTGCTCTGCCTGTGTTTCTTTTTTGTTAGTGTATCAAAGCCATCTATGTTAAGAGATTGTAGCCAGCCTTCTCTGCCTCATCTCTGTTATGCTGTTTTTCTGCTGTTGATTGTCTACTTTTCTCCTTCGTTCCACTGTCTGCCCCACTCACTGAGGCCTCTCTGCCACTGTTGCTGGAATCTTGGTATTTTTTTTCTCTCTCTAGAATGTCCTTCAGTATTCTCTGTAGGGTTGGATTGGTGGTCATGAACTCCCCCACTTCCTCTTTGTCATGGAAACATCTTGTTTCTCCATTAATTTTGGGAGACAGTTTTTCGAGGTACATCAATCTGGGTTGGAGGTTATTTTTTTTCGGGGCTTGGAATACTTTGCTTCAATCTCTTCTTGATTTGATAGTTTGTGTTGAGAAGTCTGTCATGATTTTGATGGGTTTTCCTTTATAGGTGGTCTGTTTCTTTTCCCTGATCTCTTTTAATATTCTGTTCTTGTGATGAATTTCTGGGATCTTGATTAATATATGTTTGGGTGTAGATCTGTTTTGGTTGTAGCTGGCTGGCCTCATTTATCTGGATATCATTTCCTTTTCCTATGCTTGGGAATTTTTTGAATTATTTCTGTGAATAGCCTTTGTAATTCATTTGTGTTTACACCTGCTTCTTTGCTCATGTTTTTTATTCTTAAGTTATAGATTCTCTTGTTGTCTTTTAGCCTTTATATTGTTACTTCCTGGTTCCTTGTTATTTTTAAGAGATCTTTGTTTTTACTATCACACTTTGCAAATCTATCTTCAAGTTTTGAAAGTCTGACTTTAGTTTCTGTCAAGGAATTTTGCCAGCTTTCAATGGAGTTTTTAATTTCCTGGTAATCTCGTTGGATCTGTTTCATGTACTCTAGATTTTGTTTATATTCTTTATCAGAGGTTTCTCTCCTTTTTCTGGGTTCCTCCATTCTTTCATCTGTGTCTTCTTGAGAGATGCTTAGCATTTCTTTTATTAATCTTTTTATATCTTACCTCACTTGAATTAGAATTTTAGTTTTAAGTTCGTCTATGAGGTCTCAGAAGTATTTCTTTATTTCTGCTGATGCTGTGTCCAATATTGCATGATTGCTGCCCTTGATCTCTTCTGTATTTACCTGTCCTGAACTTATTTTCCCTGGGTTAGTGGCTGTAGGCTTTTTCTTGTTTCTTTCTCTTGTCATGTTTCTGGTTTCTTTCAGACAGGTGGATGGTGAAAGTCTCAGGCCCTTTCCCTATTGCTTATGGTTTTTCTGAAGTGTACTGGCTAAGGGACTGCTGCCCTCTCCAGTTACTGTTATCTGAGGTACACACAGGGGTGTTGTGGGCTGGCCCCTCTCCTCTGAGTGAGTCAACTGGTGTCTTCAGCACATTAGTCTGTGTCTGTGGATGTTACAGGCTCAGAAGAGTTTCATCCGTGGGCATTTGGTCCCAACCAGGGGCGTGACCCAGCCCAAGCAGATCCCACCAGTCCTCTTTGGGCCAGGGGCAGCTGACTGATGCCACTGCGGTTCCAGGTTCAGGCCTGTCCTACCCAAATCTAATATGTTGTCCAGCTGGTCACCCCCTCTGTGGGACCCAATTCCTAGCACTCACCACAGATTAATGCAGCATCTGGTTCCAGCCTTTTTTCCATGTTTTTCCTTCTTTCTCTTTTTTTTCTTTTCTTTTTCCATGTTTTTCCTTCTTTCTCTTTTTTCTCTTTTCTCTTTTTCCTCATTTTCTTCCTGGGTCATGAGAATCCCTCTCCTTTCGTCTGGTCTTCTCCATGGTGTTAAATTTTAGTGTCTGAGTTGTTTTTCTCAGAGAGGGTCTCTACCCTGCTATCTATCAAGCTGCCATCTTCAGACCATAGCCCCAGAAATTTTATGCCATTGCTTCTGTGAATAGTTTACCAATGTCATTTGTGTTGACTCCTGCATCTTCATTGATGCCTATTAGTCTTATATTGTTTCTCTTGACATCATCTTGAAACTGTTGAATTGTCATTTCATGCTGCATTATTATTTTTAAAAGTTCTATCCTTTCATGACCATTAGCTGTGATCCTGTACCCAAGGTCCAAAATTCTATCCTCAGCTTCATTTAAATGGTTTTTCTAGCTTTCAGTAGAATTTTTTATTTCTTGAATATCTCTTTGAATTTGTTTCATGTAATATGTTTCTTTTCTATATTGTTCATTCAAGGTTTCCATCATTTTCCCATGCTCCTGGACATTTTTTTTTATCTGTGTCTTCTCTAGCTATCTGAGCAACTCCTTTATTAATGTTTTCATTTCTGTCTTTATGTGGGAGATTATTTCTAATCTCTTTTCCTCCCTAGCCTCATGGGTTTGTTTCTTTATTTCACTTGCTGTTTTTTCAGAAATTTCAAGTGTATGACTTCCAGTGTCTTCTATTTCAGTGTCTCCTGTACTTTCTCCTGATGTACTAGATGCTTGAGATTGTATTTTGGTTTTTTGTTTTGTCATTTTCACCTTTCAGGCTAATATTTTGGCTTTCAATTTCACTAGTCTCAACTGTCGATAGTGTGTATCTTAGGGTCCTGCTGTGTGGTTGATGTTTGTCCAGTTGCTGGTACCACAATGAAGAGGACCAATCACTTGAGTTTCTCCTGTAAGATGTGTTGGCTGAGCCCTATATTCTTCCTAGGCTTACTAGCCTAGGAGTATTGATTTAAGTCAACCCTTACTTCCTGGTGTTACTATGTCTTAGGTTATTCCAGGCCACCAAATGTACCTGGCTATAGTGTTTGCCTCTGCTGGGACCCTAATATGTCACTGGGGGTCTCATAAGCCCTTTTGATTTCCTCCAGGCTGGGGGAGGCCTTATTGCCACACTCCTCAACCCACTTGATGTTCTCTGTATGGAAGATGCACTCACCCACACTTATGCCAAGATCACCAAGGTTCTATAGCTAGAGGAGACTTCCCCACTGCTCCTGTTTACTCATTGAAGTCCTCTATTTTAGGGGTAACTCACGACACTGATGCAAGCCCACTGAGGTTCTCAGTTTGGATGAGGGGTTACTGAGTCCCCCTTCAGCCCAGCAAGGTTAATCCACTGTGGTAAAAGGTCCTGGGAGGAGGAGGGGCAGCCAAAGATCCACATCAGTATTAGGTCCAGGAGGTGGAGGAGCGGAGGGGCAGCTGAAGTTCTGTGGTGTGTGTGAGGTCCACAGATTCAAATTTTTTTTGAAAAAAGTAATAACTAATAATTTAGGAGTCCAGATTGTGCAAGCCTCACTCGTGGTCATCATTTTTATGTTCTTGTTTATTATAAATAGAAACCCTCCCAGGTAACATTTACATTTACCACTATGTAGCAATAGCTACATTGATCAGCACCAGGTCAGTATAATCTGGTGACAGTGAAAATGAAGTAGCATGTTTAATAAAGTAGAAACATTTGGATTGTAATTATGTTTCACCTGATTTACAGGCTCTGTAGAATTCAAAAACAGTATTTTGAGGACAGATACTATATCTCTTCAAAATACTTAAGAATAGGTGATACAGAGCACCAGACAAAACTGAAGCAAGTGAAGGATTGCTTTATGGATCAACAGGAAACATTTGAGGACTTGTCATATTTTGTTTAAGAGTTAGTAGGAGGCACTTGTGAAGGAGCTTGGCTTCACCCTGTGCTTGTCCTTCAGACGTCTGTGGACTCTGTCATTTTCATCCCTGATTATATCGCAGTGACATTGCTTAGCTCTTTGATCACCTTCAAATCTCAGATGTTCTCATTTCCAGGGGTTAAGAAATCTTGTTTAGTCTGAATTAAAATCCCCATCCTTCCCCTAACCCTAAACCTCCACCCTTTGTGCACAGCTCAGATCTGACCCAAGTGTGGAAAGTGCTACGGGGAAGTGGGCAGACACCAGGGTTTCATGCTGTTCTTCTCTCTTCTCCATGATTACCCACCCTGCTGCTTTTGGCTTTTCCAAGATCATATGACAGTCAGTGATCAGAAGAGAAGGGGGTCTCTCTGGTCTGTTGCTGCAGGCACCTCTCAGCTCTGTGTCATTCTCTGTGGGCAGCACATGCTTTTACGTCTTTGAATGCTTTTCAACTCCTCACTACTGCTTCTGCCTGCAGTACGTGAATTTTTGTGAACCTTGGGAGATGCCTTTTTTTTTCTTGAGATAATTTACCTTTTTATCTTGGTTCTCTCAAGATAACTCATGCCTGCTCATCTTGGTCATGCTCAGGACTCTCACCCTGTCCTCTAGAAGAACACCTCTCTATTCCCCAGATACATTTGGCATTAGAAAAAGCTCCAGGCAGTCTCTTCCCTGCAGGCACTGCCATAGCCTTTCCTCACTCCAGAGGATGGAAGTCTGCTCTCCTGAGATCACTCTTTCTAATGCTCTTCTCTGGGTCCACAGCCAGTGTCAGCCCAGCAGAAACTGACAAGCAGGGAGGGAAATCTTAGTCTTTCCTCCTGGGAAGGGCTTTTGTTTTAATTAATACTTTTAATGTTCTCATTTTTGTGGTTATCATAACCCTCTGACTGCCAAAAGTCTTCTCCTAAAAAGACTATTTATCTCTAAAGCAATTCTCTCAGTTTCTATCCTTTTCTGCCTCTCCCCAGCCTCATAGTTGATAGACCAAAAATGCCAGATCTTGATTGAATATGGATTATCTCTTCACTCAGCATAATACCCTTGAGATCCATCTGAGTGTCTTGCTTTTAATTTCTCAGTGGTATTCTGCAGAATGCTTGTATCAGCCTTTTATCTACTGGACATCCAGATTGTTTCCAGTTTTTAGCTGTTCAAATAAAGTTGCTATGACCATTTATATACTTTTTTTTCCAGTGTACATAAATTTTGACTTCTTTGCTATGAATGGCTCACAATATGATTGCTGGGCTATATGGTTAATATATGTTTTGTTTTGTAAGAAACTACCAAATGGAGTTAGAGATTTAGCTCAGCAGCACAGTACCTGCAAGGTCCCTGATTTTGATTCCTGGCACCACCCCCACCACCAAATAGCCTGCCAACACTATTGAGTAAATTACCATTCTATATTTTCACCAACAATATGTGATGGATGTAGTTTCTGTACATTCTCATCAGCATTTAGCACCATTTTAAATTTTATCACTATATATATAGTAATAGTTTATCACCTGTAAAAATTTTTTTAGACTTGTGAACTTGCAGAATGCCTATTCTCAGATTTGAGGCAATAATAAAAGTTAAATTTTATGCATTGATTTTAAAAACAAAACTTATTTTCCAGAAAGACTTAGAGTGTTAGTTAAAATATAGTATGGCAGGAGTATATCACCTTACCTTTGTAACTAAGAGGTTTATTCTAATATGGATCATATTGGTTGGAGAGAGTCTGGTATAATTGAGTGTCTGTCAGAAATCTGTTTGCATTTAAGACTTAGAAGTTTTCTATGTGATTTTTTCAGAGTGAGTGAGGCAGACAGGTTTGTCTAGTAACCAACCCTCCAAGTTTTCTGATGGCAGATTTTGTTGGCTGAATATTTACCAGTCAGATTGGTCTCTTAATATTATGCTCAGATTTGTTTCTTAAATTATGTTTATGCAAATTCAGCATGAAAAAGAGGAATAGGTTGCAATTAAAGATACTAAAAGAGTCACTCCTTACTAAGAGTCTAGAAGACTTTTCTTGAAACCAAGCACAATATAAAAAAGGAGTCTCCATACTTCTGCAAAACAGCAACAACAACAGAACACATTGAACTCTGACATCTGAGTGTCTCCAGCAGAGATTGGCGAGGTCCCCAGAAAGAGGGGTTTTCTGTTTTTAAAGGATATCACCAGGTTTGGCACGGTGAATGTTAAGATTTGTGTCGAGATGTCCCCTCACCCCGCAAATCCTCATGTGGTCATAGAGATTTTGTGAAGGTGGCTAAATATAGAGTATGTGATCAATTGGTGGTGCAGTGCTAGAATTAAGGGTGCTGGGATTCAGGGTGGGTGGCTGCTGGATTAGTACACTGATTAGACGGGCACCACCCTAATCCCAGTAGACTGCATACAATACAATGGAGAGAAAGAGGTTTGTCTGTTGTCTTCAGTCTACCTACCTTCCCCTCTCCCTCCCTCCTTTCTCTCATTGCTTTTGCTGTCTTCTGCCTCCATGAACTGTTGCCCCTTTGCTATGTGCCCCTTGCTTTAGAGCCATTCGATTGTGGACTGAAACCTCTACACACTGTAAGCTAAATAAACCTTTCCTCTTTTAACCTTGGATGTCAGGTATTTTGTCTCAGCAACGAGAAAAAGTAAAACAGTGGAATGAGAGAAGTGATTTTTTAAAAAATCTGTAGTTATTAGGAGGAAGCATTTTTTATTTGTTAATACTTTTATGTGTCCTCTAATGGATAGAACATAATGCAAACCAATAAAAATTTAAATCCTTTTGTTTCTTTTGTTTTGTACTGGGGATCAAACTCCCGATCTCACACATGCCAGGCAGGCACTTACACCATTGAGCTAAATCCCCAGCCCAAAATTTTAAATCTTTTTAATAAAAATAAATGACATTCTGATTGCTTCTTCCTTATTAAAGAAGGAAGTATTGGTAGAACAGTTAGGTATACAGTTGACATTTACTGTACAGTGACATGCTCAAGGTAACTTAGTAATTTTCCTAAAATGTGGAGGGAGCATTCTTTGTGAACAAGTCATTTTCTCATTGTAGGCTTTCAAGGCATAAAAGTCCTCCTAAATAGCACATATCAAGTAGAAAAATATGTATTACACCTATATTTTAGCAGCCTCATAATTACCTTATTTAGGTTCAAGCATCATTAAGTTTTAGTTTATCAGTTGAGCTGTCTATGAGTCACCATGATACTGAGGATACATCACTTAAAAAAACAACCAAATGTGGTTTAAAGGGAAGCAGAATATATATAGCAGTATATATAAAGGACTGCTATAAAGGGACTGTTCCTTTCCCAGTGTCCTTCTCCACTCCCAAATTACTGATGAGGCTCATTCTCTGCTCTTCAGAGTTCAGGATTACATGCTTATGTTCCTATTTATGATACCATGGTGGACTGAAAACACTAAAATGTTTGCATAAATTATCACAAAATACAGTTTGTAATAAACTAGTGATAGGGCAACAAAAGTATTCAGGTGCAAAGAAAGAAATTTTAAAAAGAGGGAAATAGCAGTTAAATGGGCAGAATGACAAAATCTCGTATCTCAAGAATATTTGTGATATCTGCTAAACCCATCCTTGAGTCTTCAACCCTTCAAGGGCATGTGGACACAGTCTAGGGACACTTTGGCTTGATGTCTAGCAGGCTTGATGTCTTTTGCTTAATACTTAGGCTTGATGTCTAGTGTCTTAATGTCTCTCCACTGAAAAGTTCAAACATTATGGAAATCACTATGGAGATTTCTCAAAATAATAGAAATTCCACTAGAGCTGGAAACATATTACAGTGATACATGCATACAAATGTTTATAGCAGCACAATTCATGATAGCTAAATCCTAGAAGTAGTCTCTGTGTCCATAAAGGACAAATGGATAATGAAAATGTATGTATATATAATGCTCAGCTATAAAAATGTATAATTTTGAGACATTTGCAGGAAAATTGATATACTGCAAAATATGTTCAGTGGGCAGACACAAGTTTAAATACCTTATGATAGTTTTCATTCAAGTAAGGCAAAGTATAACTAAAGATCAAAATAAAGGATTTAGAGAGTTTTTGCAAAGAGAAAGGAATCCAAGAGACCATGATTGAGGAGGGGTAGGATAGGGAAGGGAAATAAAAGGATTGATATGTCTTGTATGGGTAGCAAATACCTATAATGAATTCAACATATATCAAGAGCTAAAAATAACTAATGAAAATGGGGAAAGGTTAGGTAGAGACAGGAAGGAGGTGGGTGTGAGGGGAAGGGAAATAAAAAAAGATATTATGTACATGTACTGCTCACCAAGATGAATGTAAGTTCATGTACTGAAAACATGTACTAATAAAGTTTAAAAACAACTAGAACTTTAAAGATACCCTTAGTGAAAGAGTGAATTAGAAATAAATCACCATCTCTACTTTCCACCAGTCATATGCATAAATACACATTTAAGGAAGAAATGGTTTCAGGTTTTAGTTTCTTTGTGTGTAAACTAAGAGGGTGACAAAGCAATTCTGTGTTTCACTTTGTGAAGAACAAACAGCCCAGTCATTTCACCTACCGTGACTGTGCCATTTATATTCCTAGAAGCAATGTCTGAGGATTTCTCCAAATTTCTACCAATTACATATTTTTAAAAACGCATTCCTTTATTGTTTGACCTCTCCTGAAGGTGTGAAATAGTCTGTCAGGTTTGTTTTGTTTTGCATTTTCCTAATGACTAACAGTGCTGAATATCTTTTCATACGCTGCTAGTCACCATTTGTATATCTCCTTTTGAAGATGTCTATTCAGGTCCTTTGCCCATTTTTAAAAATTGGGGTTCTTTTTATTTTGGCAGAATTTTAGAAGTTCTTTATATATTCAGGATTTTGGATTCTTATCAGTACATGATTTGCAAATGTTTTCTCCCGTGGACAAGTTTTCTTTATTTTTCCTTTTTATCGGTACCGGGGATCGAACTCAGAACTGCCTGCTCGCAAGGCAGGCGCTTATGCCGCTGAGCTAAATCCCCAGCCCCCGGTTTTCTTTATTTTTAAAAAATAATGTCCTTGTGTGTACAGGTTTTTAATTTTGATAAAGTCCCATTTATTTGTTTTTCTTGTTTGTTGCTTATAATTTTGGTGTGTCATATCTAAGAATCCACTGAGATCCACTAAGATCATGAAAATTTATTCCTATATTAAAAAAAATTGTTTTAGGTCCTGTTATTTAGGTTGCTGATTTTTTTTTTTAGTTAGTTTTCTGTACACAGTATGAAGGTAGGAGGTGTGTATATCTATTCTATGCCTGCAGCTTCATGGTTAAATGGATATAATTTTCTCTTATTGCGATTGAATCTGGACCCTTTGTCTTGAGCTAGATTGCAGCCC
The DNA here is from genome assembly GCF_034190915.1 of Cavia porcellus. Taxonomy (NCBI): domain Eukaryota; kingdom Metazoa; phylum Chordata; class Mammalia; order Rodentia; family Caviidae; genus Cavia; species Cavia porcellus. The sequence continues at coordinate 6,395,122 of NW_026947493.1, forward strand.
TTTTATTTTCTACAATTACAGCAGTGTCTCAGTAAGCTGCTCTGCACCTAAAGCAGCCTCTGCCTCATAGTCCTGCTCAGCCTGCGTCAACCTGCGTAGCGGTAGCAGTCCAGGTGTGTGCTTCAGCGCCTGGCTGCACTGTAGCCTCTTGGGTTGAGCTTCTTGAAACCTTTGTTCCAACGAGAAGCTCATGGACAGGGTAGAATGTTTTCCCATCCTTAGCTGTATGAAGCCTTTTATTTCTCCATTTTATCTGAAGTAGTGGAGAAACCAGGAACACACCCTATTATTGTAATCCCACACAGGAGCTAAGCATCATCTTTGCCAGCAGCATTGATTTCTGTCAGTCGTGCAGATCAACACCAACCCTGTTGGCTAATTGCTGATGGAAGGACAGATTATTAGTCATCAAAAACATAAAATGATCTGTTTAGGCAAACTTTCCTCAGTACCCAAATGCACAATACTGAAAACCAACAGTTTAACTCATTTGGTTACTTGGGTGACTGTTTTGTTGTAAATAATCTTTGGTGACTTCTCAAGATAGAATATCCTGCAAAATCACATGGTTGTTTTATGGTGACATCTAGTAATTCCTACTACCGGAATCTTCTAGAATGGAATATTCTATTCCACGTTTTATGGAGCACAATTTAAAGGTTTAAACAGTTTTAAGTCAATTTTCAAAATTTTGTAAAATTTGTAAATTTTCAAAATAAATCATAATTTTTCTATCTAGAAAATCTGGAAAATAAAGCACACATTGATACTTTCAGTAATCAAAATATTTGAATTTATGTGGAGACTTTATATTTTTGTTATACTGTGTTTATCAAAAACTTGGCTGACAAAAGTAGCCAAAAGTAACATTCTCAAGACAATGTTAAGTAGTTATTTCATTGGAGAATTATTTATTATTGTAACCTGCCAGATCATTAGCTACTTAACTAATCCAATCTATGACATAAATACATTTGTAGAACTATTGCTTAATACCATGCATTAGTCTTGATTGTGTGTCAGTGTAAAAAAAAAAGCCAGATACAACATTTCTCCTGATTTTCTAGAAAGCCGGCCTCAAGATGACATATATTATGTTCTCAAATTTCTTCTTCTTTTTTTTTTTTTTTAAATAAGGCTTTCTCAGTGTATTTCTATTAAAGTTCAGAGTCAGGGGATATTTCCCTATCTTTGGTGTGATCCCTCGTGTGTTTTTGTTTGCTAGGCAATAGCTGCAGCCCTGTTGTGTTTACTGAGGCTTCCCAGAAACCCATGCTATCTTTGCACTAAGGTGCATGCCATGCTGTGGGCTGGTCCTGCTTGTCCTTCCCTTCCTATCCCTGCTTGCTCCCCGCTCTGTTATTCATTTGGTCTGAGGTACATTTTATTTTTCTGTCACTTCCCTGGTCACTTTGAGGATATAGTCACTGTGAGCTCTCTGTTACGCTGTTTGGAAGTATCACAAATGATGAACTCATTGAGTTAGGTAAATTCTACAGGAAGATCAATAGCTGTTTCAGGAGTAGCTATTTCCATAAGTTTCAGGGAGAGTCTGCGGATTGCACATACTCATCACCCAGGTTTTAATCACTGAACAGTCATCATCCTAATTACAAGTGTCAGCTGAGCCCTGTCAGTAAGCATTCCTGATATTTTAATTTAGTGCTCTTTACATTTTTCCTTGCCTAGCGTAAATTTCCTTGCCAGATGAGGGGGTTTACTTACATATGCAAGTCTGCCCTTCCACTTAAAAATTACTTATTAAAAACTAATTTGCACAGAGCAATGTATGTATTTGTGGGGTACCATGAGATGCTTTGAGACATGATTTTTGTGTAATGTTCAAGCCTGGGTAAATATCTAGTTCCTCAAACATCAATCTTATTTGTAGTGAGAATGGCGAGAAAACTTTCTTTTCTACATGTTAAATGCTTTTTTTATTTAAAAGAGTAAACATATTTAAGCAGTATCTGCTTTCTTTTTTTTCTATTTTTAAAATATTTATTTTAAAGAGAAAGTCAAACCAAACAAAACAGAATAAAGCTAATCAGAACAGAACAATGAAAATGATACAGGGCTTCAAAACAAAATAGACTTCAAAAATGGGTACCATAGGGGCTGGGGATTTAGCTCAGCAGTATAAGCGCCTGCCTTGCAAACAGGCAGTCGCGAGTTTGATCCCTGGTACTGATAAAAAGGAAAAAGACAAAAAAAAATCCAAAAAATGGGTACCATAAAGTCTTTGTTTTCAAAATAGCTGTCCATATCATCAGACATGATAAAATTGAAACAAAACCAATCAAAAGAATGAAAACCTTATAGGACTTCAAAATAAGATAATAGGAAGTCAGCAATGGTTACCATAATACATTTGTTGTCTTCAAAATAGCTGCCCATAACTGTCAGACACAGTAAAATCAAACAGAACAAGACAGAATAAAACCAAACCTAACAAAACTATGAAAAAGATACAGGAATTATCAAAACAAGATAATAGGAAGTTAACAATTGTCACCACCTTTTTAGATGTTTCCTTCTCTGTCACTTTCATAATATCTATTGTACTTTTTGGATCTCACTAACTCCTTCAGTTTTTTATATTACGAGATAACATGATGTTCACTTACATGAGTCTGAACCATTTCATGCATGAACAGGATCTCCAGTTGCATCCATTTACCTACTAGAGCCTCGAGATTATCCTACTTTATAGCTGGGTGGCTTTCCATTGTGTGAAAATACCATATCTTTCTTATCCACTATGCAGTTAATGGGCAAGTTACCCTTGCCCTGTCATGTAGAACAATTGTTTTCTCTCCTTTGATTTTCAGCCTATGAATTTCCTTTTGAGTTAATGTGTTTCTTGCATACAGTATATTGATGGACCCTGTTTCTTGATTCATGCCCATGTTCCATGTCTTTCTTTTTACTGGTAGATTGAAGCCAACTACATTAATGGTTATAACCAGCATACATTGGCTTATCTTTGTTATGCTATCCTCTGCTGTTGATCTCCCACTTTTCCCCTTTGTTCAGTTACCTTCCCTGTTTGGCGATCCTGCTCTGCTGCTGTTGCTGGAACCATAGTCATCTTTATCTCTCTAGAATATCTTTCAGTGCTTTTTGTTGGGTTGGTTTGATGGTCATGAATTCCTTCAGTTGTTCTTCATCATGAAAGTATCTTATTTTTCCATCAATTGTCAAAGATAGTTTTTCAGGATACATCAATCTGGGGAGGAAGATGTTTTCTTTCAGGATTTTAAACAGTTCACTCCTAACTCTTCGTGACTTGATGGTTTGTGTTGAGAAGTCTGCCATGATCTGATGGGTTTTCCTTTATGAGTGCTCTGTTTCTTTTCTCTAACAGCTTTTAAGATTTCTAGAATCTTGATTATTATATATCTGTGTGTAGATTTACTTTGGTTATGGCTAGTTGGAGTTGTATATGCTTCACTTATCTGCATGTCAGGTCCTTTTCCCATGTTTGTAAATAATCTCTTTATGTCATTTGTGTTGACACCTACTTTTTGCTGACGCTTATCACTCTTATTTTTCTCTGCATTGTATTGCAGCTGTTGAATTGTTATCTCCTTGTTCTTTGTTATTTTTAAGAAATCTTTCCTTTCATGATCACTAGCTGCAGTCCTGTCTTGAATGTCTGAAAGTCTATCTTCAGTCTCTTTCAAGTGGTTTTGCCAGCTTTTGATGAAGTTTTTACTTTTTTTGGTCTGGGGATTGAACTTACAACCTCCCACTTGCCAGGCACATGCTTATGCCACTGAGCTAAATTCCCAGCCATTGATGGAGTTTAATTTCCTGGATATCTTTTTGAATATATGTCATGCATTGTAAATGCTTCCTATATTGTTCACTTGAGGTTTCCATAATTTTCATATGATTTTCTTTCTCCTCTTCCTCCTCCTCCTCCTCCTCCTCCTCCTCTTCTTCTTCTTCTTCTTCTTCTTCTTCTTTTTCCTCCTCCTCCTCCTCCTCCTCCTCCTCCTCCCCCTCCCCTCCCTTCTCCCTCCCCTTCCCCCTCCTCCTCCTCCTCCTTTTTTTTCTTCTTCTTCTTTTTGGTACTGGGGATTGAACTCATGACTGTGCACTTGCAAGGCAGGTACTTACGCTGCTGAGCTAAATCCCCCACCCTCTCTCTCTTTTTTTAAATCTATGTCTTCTTTAGATATGCTCAGTAATTCTTTCATTGTTTGTGATTTCTTCTTTTACCTGAGATATTATTTCTGATCTGACTACAGTCTCATGAAGTTGTTTCTTTACTTCAGTTGCTATCCTTTCAGAGATTTCATGTGTGTAACTTCCATTTTCTTCCATGTCTCTATCTCCCAGACTTGTGTTGTTTGGGCTGAAGGTCTGAGAATGCCTTTTGCCTCTTTTTCTTATATTTTCCTGGATTCCTCCCAACAAGCTGGTTCCCAGACACTTCCTACGTTGGTTGCCCTTCTGCAGGGTGGGAAATGGGCCAGGCACCTGGGTTTCTATGAACTCAGGCTCCCAGGGAGGTGGTAGGCATGGGGCAAGCTTCCCCAGATCTGCGTGGCTACACTGCGGTTTCCCTGATGGCCATGGGTGTGCAGTGGTGAGGCTGCTTCTCTCAGCCTGTGTGGCTACAAGGGGAATACCTCACCATGGTAGCAAGTGTGTCTGCATGGTTCTCCTAGCCTCCCTGGCTGCCCACAGGAAGCAAGTGCCTCCAGTGGTCTGTTGGGTGCATGGGGTGTATCTGGCTCTTTCTCCCTGTTCACATTGGTACTTGAGGAAAGCAGACGCCCAGTGACAGCATGTGCACAGTGATGAGTCTGGCTGTTTCTCTCTGCCCACACTGATTACCTGAAAGAAGCAAGCATCTGCATGGAGCAAGCATGCAGGGATGGGTCTGGCTGTTTCTCCCTGCTGGCACTGGCTGCCCACAGGTAGCAAGCCTTCTGATCAGCAGTATTTTTTTTTTTTTTGGTACCAGGGATTGAACTCATGACCTCGCGCATGCCAGGCAGGCACTTATGCCGCTGAGCTAAATCCCTGGTCCCATACCAATTCGTTTTACATTCTTTTACTCACAAATAGTATAAGTTGTATTCCTTTTTGGAGACATAACATTTACACATCTTTCTGGTGGTACATCTGGTAATTTAAAATGTGTACAGTATGTAATAAATCAAACTAATAAGTGTTTCTATCTACCATTAGTCATTCTTGTTTTCATTACTTTGAAATATAACCTAGATTGCTATAAGCAACAGTTACTTTCCTGTGCCACTGAGAACCAGAAGTAACTCCTCCACTCTGGGTCTTGGTATCCATTACTGAACTTCTTTTTTGTTCCCTTCCTATCTGCCTTTCACAGTCTCCCATGACCACTGTTCCATTCAGTTCATCCTGAGAAACAAGTTATTACTTCTCACAAATGAGTGCAAAAATATACTATTTTCTTTCTGTGCCTGGCTTATTCCACTTAGCATAATAACTTCCAGTTCTATCCATTCACTTGCTGCAAATAAGAAAATTTCAATCTTTTTGTGGCTTTATAGTGTAGTATTTCTTTACTCACCCAACTTAAAGATATCTAAGTTGTCTCCATATTTTGGTGCTATAGGAGGGCAATGTATTTTTGGTATAATGATTTAATCTTTGGGTATGTAGGGTATGATCAAATTACAGTGATGATTAAATTTAAAAAATTATTGTGCAATGAAAGACACTTTGCCATTAGTTTTCTCTCTTGCTTCAAATACACCTATCCTGTCATTCTTGCTACTTTCTAAGCAGTTCTGATATTCTGATGTTGTGAGTGTCTTTAACTGGGCTCTATCCCTCTGTGGTTGCCTCTTTGCCTAAACTGACTCAAAACTTTTACCTTTCATGGTCATTTTGACTTTGGGAAGAGCCAGAATGCTACAAGGCTAGATCCATTGAAATAAGTGGATGAGGGAACACTGTAATATTTTTATTTGACAAGTTGCTCTGAATATTTGATCAACATGGAATAATCATATAATATGGAAAATGTTTAAATTAAAACTGTATATTACTGTAAAAGACACATTGTCACTTATTCATGTCAAAAAGCCTTTGCTTCAAACACATATCCCATCATTCTTGTCAGTGTCTTTTACTGTAATAAGATTTTTAAAATGCAAGCATTCATCATATTTTTTTATTACCCTTTGTAAACTCAATAGTGGAATTGCTGGGTCATACAATAGCTCTGTTTTTTATTTCTTAAATAAGTTTGTATTTCCCATGATGGCTGTATCAACAGTGTGCAAGAGTTCCCTTTTCTGTACATCTTTGTCAGCACTTATATTTCAGTCTTTTTGAATAGTATAGCTTTGTGGTTTATTTTTGACAACTTTATTTAATACTTCAAATAGTTTTTTTTGCTGGAATCTTTTGGTTTTTCTATGTATAAGATAATGCCATCTGCAAATAGTGACAATTTGACTTCCCCCTTTCTGGTTTGGATTCTCTTTTTTTCTGTTGCCTTCTTGATACTTACAGTACAATGGGTAGTACTTACAGTACATTATTGAGTAAAAGTGCTGAAAGTGGGTATCCTTGTCTTGTTCCTGTTTATAGAAAGTCTTGTTCCTGTTATAGAAAGAAAGTTTTAGTCTGATTGTAGCTTGTTGTATATGATCTTTTCTATGATGGAGTATATTAATTTGATAATTGGTTTAGAGCTTTTAGGAAGGTGTGTTGATTTTACCAATTTTTTTTACATCTAATGAGATTATTATGTGGTTCTGTTCCTTCTCCTGTTGATTTGGTATGTTACATCTATTGCTTTGTATGCATGGAACCATTGTTTCACTCCTGGTGTGAGCTGCACTTGATCACAGTGAATAATCTTATAAATATTGGACATCCTTCCACTCTTCTGTGTGCTGTGTTGAAGCAGTTCTTAGTCTTAGGAAAGCTGCTTTTCATATTGTATGAGCCACTCATATCTTACCCATCCTTTGAAGCCCAGCTTAATTCTATTGCATTCTAAAGTCTGTTCAGGTTGCATGAGTCAGAAACAGTGCACTTACTGGGTCATTAATTTAAAATTAAAACATTCCATGCCATGGAATATTTGTTGTTTGTTTGAACTATTATCTAGATTATACACATTTACTGGTCAAAGACTTTTTCCTGCTCTCCATTTAAATTTTTTTTTTTTTTTTTGCGATCTTTTTTTTTTTTTTTTTTTAAATTTTATTTAAGGAGAAAAGAAAAAAAAAGCAGGGAAAGGGTACAAGTTATACAGATTTACAGAAAAAAAATGAACAGTAGGAAATCACTAGTTAATGGATTACATATTGTCTTCTTAGAAATAATTGTTCAAGTCACAAAATTAAAGCTTATAAAGTGGACATTCCATCAATGATACTGCAAACAGTTCTGTTCATTGATCCAATAAAACTCTGTGATATCATTTTCTATCTTATACACTTAAATATACATGCAGTTATATAGTTTGGAGCACTTTCTTTTCTTCTCTTTTGTACCATGACTATTTCACATTTTGGGTTTCATTGCTCCCACGGTTCTTATTACTTTTTTGGAAGAGAGTAAAACCAAATGTGACATAACAGAACAGAATCGGTCAAGTCAAAAGGGTGGACATAATAGATAATGTAAAAACATAATACAAGGTGATCAACAATGGTTACCATAATGCCTCCCGCTATCTCTAATAGAATTGCCTATATCATTAGTTATAATACAATTGAACAAAACAGTAAAGAACAAAACCGACAAAACCAAAACATTGGAGACATTGTAGGTCTTCAAAAGTAGACAAAAGTCAACAAGAATGGGCGTCATAATGAATCTCATTATCTTCACAGCTGATGCCTAAACTTTCGAACCTGATACTATCCAGCAAAACAGAATAGGGGAACATCAGTTAAAAACCAGATGGTGAGAGTAATACAGGGCTTTAAATCAAGGTAATGAAAAGTCAAAGTGGGTTACTATAATATATCCTGCTATTTTTTTCCTTTAATTAAAAGGATAAAGATAAAAAAGTAAATAATGGAGATTGAGATAAAAGAGGGCATAACAACGAAACAGTGCAGATCAAAACATAACCATTTAAGCAGAGTAGTGTTTCACCACCAGATAATCCTAACCTAAAAGTAGTTACCATATTGTCTCTTTCTTTGAAATCCTTGAGTACAACTTCGTATACTGTAGCATTAAGTATATCAAAACAATGTAAAACCATTCAAGAGAATGACAGCATTACAGAGTATTTAGAATCAACTAACAGAAAATGAACAATGGTTTCTGTATAATCTCCTTGTCTTTAAAAGGTTTTTGCTTATACTATCGTACATAATAAAATCCAATAAGATACAGCCTATTTAGACCATTGGAGACAGAAGGACAAAAGCTAGATGAGACTTCAAAACAAGATGATACTAAATCAGTATTACCTATTATGATGTCATTTTCTCCGAAATAGCTGTTCCTATCATCCAATCTTCTCTGCCTCATTTCTGTTGAGCTCTTTTTCTGTTGGGAGCCGCGTCTGTGATAGCTCGCCTTGCGCGGCGGACGTGCGGCCTGTGGTAAAGAGCAAAGCCTGAGGTAGATTACCTCTCCCATCGAATATGTTAGTTTCCTGCTTACCGCATAAACAACCCGCTCAACAATATAGTCTGCCTGGCAACTGATGATGTTAGCCAATCAGCTTGCCTTGCTTACTTTAACATGATTGGACACTGTACCCGTATATATACCGGTGCCACCCCTGGGCGGAAGAAGAAGCCAGGTAGAAGCCCAGAAGTAAAAGCCCAAAAGGAGCCGCGGAGAGCGGACCGGTAGAGGCTTTGGGGCAGACTGAAGCACAAAAGGAGCCGCGGGGAGCGGACCAGAGGAGGCTTCAGCTGGGAGAACCCAGGGCAGGCTGTACGGAGAAGGAAAATAAAAAGAAAAGGTTGTCCACTACCAGACTTTGTCATGTGTCCTTCCTGCCGGCCGGGAGCGGACATCGACATTTGGAGGCCCGCCCGGGGACTGATCACCCCCGAGACGTGGAAGTGGACAACGCTCCAGTACAGAGCTGCGAGACAGGTGAGTTGGGGATAAGCCTGGGCTCTGGGTGGCGCGCACCTACAGGGCTTTTAGACTCCCCTCAGGCTCACGCGTAAGTGGCGGATTCCTTGGGCCTCACGCGGTGAGTAACATATTAAAAGATGGGAAACATGTTAGGTAGCAACACTAAGAGCGAGGGTGGTTGTGGAGAAAGCTCTCAAGAGCTTACAAAAGTACGCAGGGTATCTGAGCAGGCCCAGTCAGGGAGCTCCCGAGAGGGGTCCGTCAAGGGGAACAAGGATGCTAAGGAGGAGGACGGGGCTCTAGCCTCGGAGTCGTCTGACTCCGAGGACGAGGGAAAGTTGAATGGCAAGGAGGCCAAAGAGACCAGCTGTCAGGAGCCTAAATCGCTCAATAAGGAGTCGCAGGGTTCTTTTCCAGCGTTGCCCCGCGAATTGCGCTCTGCTCAACCTGGTCTGCGGAGGAGTAGAGAGCTCCTGAGCGCTCCCCGGCGCGAGAGGGAGGCAATCCCTCGCCACGAGGCGGCCGCCTGGGAGCTCTCTCCCCTTTCGCCAGAACAGGAAGTGATGCACGGGCCCCCATTTTCCGCCCAATCACGGCCGCCGTCTTATGCTCCGCCGCCGGCGGGTCGGTATTTTTACAGGCGGCTTTGGCAGGGGGGACGCTTGTCTCATGAGGTACATCCACCTGGGATAGATAGTGGCCCCTACGGGATATTTCCTGTACAAGTAGCTATGGGCCAGGGACGCAATGTATGGGAGCCTTTTGAGATAAAGCAGATTAGAGAACTTAAAAATGCAGTTACAACCTTTGGGCCGACTGCGCCTTACACCATTGCCATGCTGGAGAATCTGTCTTCTGGGCCCCTCACCCCCGCGGACTGGATTCAGCTGGCAAAGGCGTGTCTGCCCTCGGGCAGTTACCTGGATTGGCGAGCCTGGTACGCAGAGTTCTCTGCCGAGCAGGCTGAGAAAAACGCCGGTCGAGGAAATGGGGGCTGGGGATTTGGCTCAGCGGCATAGGCGCCTGCCTTGCAAGCAGGCAGTCGTGAGTTCGATCCCTGGTACCAATAAAAAAAAAAAAAAAAAACGAAAAAGATAAAAATAAAAAATAAAAAATAAAAAACAAAAAGGGGGAGTAGGCCAAGGCCTGGCCCCAAAGGCACGATTATCCATGGCACTATTCACACACAATTTTTTAAATTTAAATAATGATAATCGCTCCCCAGCTGTGGAGCACTGCAACCCTTCCCCCAACCATAAAGGGTGGGTGAAGTGGAAAGATGTCCTGACAGGACAATGGATGGGCCCGGATCCAGTGGTCAGCTGGAACCGAGGCGCGGTTTGTGTTTTCCCACAGGAACCGGGACGAGAACCACTGTGGATACCGGAGAGACTGACACGGGCAACAAAGCCCTCGACTGAAGATCAGACCTGCCCTACTGGAGATCCATCACAGACCAACCAATAAGATGAATAGAAATAGCGGTAGCCCAAAATGGACAAGAAGATCCTCAGGCATATGCATGGCTTGCTCAGTTGGCCCACGACCGAGTCTAGATATGGCGGGCATCCCTCATTCTCCTCCATAAGGTGACAATACACAGCAGGGTAGGTGAGTCAATGACGGGTAAGAGCGTGCCTCCCCAGCACGACTCGACCTAAGCCAGGCCCTACCCCATCCTGCACGTAAGCCGCTGGACTGTTAGATGCTGCCCAGGTCTAAATTTCTCTCCGAGGGGATTTCTTTACGGAGAGGAAATGAGTGCAAGCTTGTGTGCATCCAGGTTCCGTCCAGTTTGTGCCTGGCCCTAGAAAAAGGACGAGGGCCTCAGGGCCTTGACAGACCATGGCATGGCCAACCAGGGTCTAAGCCAAGGACCTACGGTGGACCTACACATAGGGCATAAGCCTCTGCACCCAGTCCAGGAAGGGCTACGATGCGCACATTCATAAAAAATAGGGGGAGATGTTGGGAGCCGCGTCTGTGATAGCTCGCCTTGCGCGGCGGACGTGCGGCCTGTGGTAAAGAGCAAAGCCTGAGGTAGATTACCCCTCCCATCGAATATGTTAGTTTCCTGCTTACCGCGTAAACAACCCGCTCAACAATATAGTCTGCCTGGCAACTGATGATGTTAGCCAATCAGCTTGCCTTGCTTACTTTAACATGATTGGACACTGTACCCGTATATATACCGGTGCCACCCCTGGGCGGAAGAAGAAGCCAGGTAGAAGCCCAGAAGTAAAAGCCCAAAAGGAGCCGCGGAGAGCGGACCGGTAGAGGCTTTGGGGCAGACTGAAGCACAAAAGGAGCCGCGGGGAGCGGACCAGAGGAGGCTTCAGCTGGGAGAACCCAGGGCAGGCTGTACGGAGAAGGAAAATAAAAAGAAAAGGTTGTCCACTACCAGACTTTGTCGTGTGTCCTTCCTGCCGGCCGGGAGCGGACATCGACATTTTTCTGTCATTAGTTGTCAGTTTGTTTTCTTCATTTTGTTCTCTGCTCCATTCATTGTGGCCTCTCTGCCATCATTTCTGGATTCTTTGTAGTTTTCTTTTTTTAGAATATCCTGCAATACTCTCTGTAGAGTTGAATTGGTGGTTGCAAATTCCCCCAGTTCCTCTTTATCCTGGAAGCACCTTGTTTTTCCATCAATTTCCAGGGACAGTTGTGCAGGATATCTCAATCTTGGCTGGAGATTATTATCTTTCAAAGCTTGAATTATTTCTCCCCACGCTCTTCGTGATTTGATGGTTTGTGCAGAGAAATCTGCTGTAATTCTGATGGGTGTTCCCTTGTAAGTGGTCTGTTTCTTGTCTCTGACAGCTTTTAATATTCTGTTCTTGTATTGAATTTCTGGAATTTTGATTATTATATGCCTGGGTGTTGCTCTGTTTGGGTTGTAGATGGCTGGGGTCCTGTATGCCTCATACATCTGAGTATCTTTACCTTTTGCTAAATTAGGAAAATTCTCCTGGATTATTTCTGTGAGTAGCTTTTGTAGTTCACTTGTTTGTGTCCCTACTTCTTCTTTTATGTTCTTAATCCTTAAGTTATGGATCCTCTTATCATCTTCTTGTCTTTGTATTATTGCTGTTTGTTTCTTTGTTATTTTTAAGAAGTTTTTCATTTCATTCTCCCATATTACAAGTCTGCCCTCCAGTTCAGATAGTCTGTCCTTAGTTTCTTTCAAGCTGTTATGCCAGTCTTCGATAGACTTCTTAGTATCTTGGTAGTCCCTTTGAACCTGCTTCACATATTCTATGCTTTCTCTGTTTTCTCCATCAAACAATTCTCCCCTTTTTTTCTGTTCTTCCATTCCACCACCTGTTTTTTCTTGGGTGGTGCTTAGCATTTCTCTAACTATTCTGCATACTTCTAGCTTCAGGTCATTGATAACTTCATTCCTGAATTGGTCTATGAGGCTCTCTATATGGTGCCTTATGTGTATTGGTGCGGTGTCTGCTATTGCCTGTTTCTCAGAATTGGGGGCCGAGGAGCCTTTCTTGTTGCTGCCTCTTCCCATGCTGCCTCTTCTTCTCTGTTCCTTATATATGCAAGCTTATATAAGAGGCCCAGCTTCTCTCCCAGTCAGCCACAGCCTGATCGAATTGCGCCAGTTAGGTGTTCCCGCTCACCGCTGCGCACCAGGGAGTTACGGACCAGGCAGCCTACGCGTCTCCCCTCCCGGCCACCGTCAGGCTCTGGGATCTGGGTTGGGACAGCCTACCAGGTCCGCCGGCAGCGTCACGCAGGCCAGGCACTTTTCACCAGTCCAGCCCGAGAGGGGGATGTGTGGCTGGAGTCGCCACCGCGCCCTGCTCCCGCAGGACTGCTCGGGCCCAGAAAGTCCTCTGCTGGAGTCAAACTGTGGTAGTCTGTCAGTTTCTCTCACTCACCTCACCACAAGTCAGTGCACGCCTCCCTGCCGTTCGCAGATTGCCGTTCTCAGAGCTTCTGCGCGTCTCTCCCCTTGCCGAGCCACTGTAGAGGCAGCCAGCCGCCGCGCGGCGGGAAACCCAAATCGCGGCTTACAATGGCGCGGCGTCCAGTCTCCACACCGAGGCTTTTCTGTTCCTGTTTTAGCACCAGGATTGCATTCCAAGTTGGTTTCTCTCAGCCCAGTTCGTTCCTGAGTCAGCAGAGCATATCTCCACCTGCTTATGTCTCCATAGTCCGCACCATTCCTGGCTTCTGAGCCGAGTCTTTCAGAGAGCCTCCCGTAGTTGCTGCTATCTGTCCGCCATGTTCTCCTGGAGGGGTCTCCATTTAAATTTGAGGTATTGGAAAGGAAGAACACTGTTTTGTAGTGCTTTGAACATGCCTCCATTGCTCGAGTGGTTTGTCCATAAATACTTTTAAAATGTTAATGGTATGACTATTGAGAATGAGTATGGTTTTAAAAAAACATTTTATGTGCTTTCTCTGAACAGTTTGTATGTACATTAATCTTTAAAAATTTTTTGCATCTTCTCTATAGTGAAACAATATTTTTTAAGAATAGAAAGTCTTTTCTTCTGGGAGAACATGGCAGATAGATAGTAGCAGCTACGGAGGCTCTCTGAGATAGCCAGTTTAGATTCCAGGAATGGTGCAGTGTGAGGAGTCCTAAGCAGGGGGAGATATACCCTGCCAACCCAGGAATGAACTAAGCTGAGAGAAACCAACTGGAAATGCAATCCCAGTGCTACAACTGGAACAGCTCAGTGCTGAAGCTGGAACCCGCGCCTCTGGAAACTGCGGCTTGAATTTCCTGCCACTACTGCTGCATCTGAATTGGCACAGTAGGGATAGAGATGTGAAAGCTCTGAGAGCGAGAATCTGTGAACCGAATTGAGAGCAGAGCTGGCAGGGAGCCCTGCATCGACCTGAGAGAGAGGAATGGGGACCCTTCCATGGACTAGAGGGCTCCAAGAGAGGACATTCTAGGACTGGGCAGACTAGCCGGAACAGGATGTTGCAGTGACTTCAGTCACATATTCCCATCCCAAACGGTGGGGAGCAATTGACCCGGGTGATGCCGTGGACTGTGACCCATTAGGCTAGCCCAAACCAGGTTCCTACACCTGGCAGTGCACCCTAATGCAATGAAGCCTTCAGCAGGTTGACTGACTTGGAGGGGTGGGCCCAGCATAGGCTGCCCAGGGCTGTGTCTCCCTGGTACACTGCAGTGGGTGGAAACACCTAGTCAGTGCGATTCAAACAAACTGTAACCGACAAAGAAACTGGGCTTTCTATATAGGCTTGTATGGAAGGAACAAAAAGTATGGGAAGAGGGAGCAACAAGAAAGGGTCCTCAGTCCCCAATCCTGAGAATACTGATCCAGGAAAGGTAAATGCAAAGAAGAATGAGGACAGAAAACATGCAATATCAGGCACAGCACCAATAGATATAAAGTGATATCTCTGGGACTCATAGATGAGTTCAAAAGTGAAGTATTTAACCAAGATAGCAAGATATAAGTAGAATAGTTAAAGAAATGCTAAGCACCTCCCAAGAAAAAACAGATGGTGGAATGGAAGAACAGAAAAAAAGGGGAGAATTGTTTGATGGAGAAAATAGAGAAAATGTAGAATACATGAAGCAGGTTCAAAGAGATTACCAGGAAACTAAAAACTCTATTGAAAGCTGGCATAACAGCTTGAAAGAAACTAAGGATAGATTATCTGAACTGGAGGACAGATTTGTAATGTGGGAGCATGAAAGGAAAAACTTCTTTAAAATACCAAGGAAACAAGCAGTGACAATACAAGGTCTAGAAGATGATAAGAGGATCTATAGCTTAGGAATTAAGAATGTAAAAAAAGAAACAGGGATACAAACAAATGAACTGAAAAGGCTATTCACAGAAATAATCAAGGAGAACTTCCCTAATGTGGGAAAAGGTAAAAATACTCAGATCTCTGAGGCATACAGTACCCTAGCCACCTACAACCCAAACAGAACTACACCTAGGCATATAATAATCAAAATTCCAGAAATCCAATATAAGAGCAGAATATTAAAAGCTGTCAGAGACAAGAAACAGATCACTTATAAGGGAACACTCATCAGAATTACAGCAGATTTCTCAGCACAAACCATCAAATCATGAAGAGCATGGGGAGAAATAATTCAAGCTTTGAAAGATAATAACTTCCAGCCAAGATTGATATATCCTGCACAACTGTCCCTAGAAATTAATGGAGAAACAAGGTGCTTCCAGGATAAAGAGGAACTAAGGGAATTTGCAACCACCAATTCAACTCTACAGAGAATACTGCAGGACATTCTAAAAGAGAAAAATTCCAAGATTCCAGAAACAGTGGCAGAGAGGCTACAATGAATGGAGCAGAAAGCGAAATGAAGACAAACTGACAACTAATGACAGAAAAAGAGCTCAACAGAAATGAGGCAGAGAAGGTTGGATGGTATGAACAGCTATTTTGGCGAAAACAAGACATCATAATAACTAGTACTGATTTAATATCATCTTGTTTTGAAGTCCCATCAAGCTTTTGTTCTTCTGTCTCCATTGGTCTTAACATGTATTTTATTGGACTTTATTATATGTGATAATATAAATGAAAACTTTTTAGACAAGGAGATAATACAGAAACCATTGTTCATTTTCTGTTAAATACCCTGTAATACCGTCATTCTCTTAAATGGTTTTACATTGTCTTGATATGTTTGATGCAATAGTATATGAAGTTATACTCAAAGATTTCAAGGAAAGAGACACTATGGTAATTATTTTTATGTCAGGATATCTTGTGGTGAAACACTATTTTGCTTAAATGGTTATGTTCTGACCTGTGCTGTTTTATTATGTCCTCTTATCTCAATCTCTTTTTTTATCATTTATTTTTTAATTTTTATCTTTTTAATTAAGGGAAAAAATAAAAATAGGATATATTATAGTAACCCACTTTGATTTCCTATTAACTTGATTTGAAACCCTATGTTGCTCTCACCATCTTGTTTTGACTGATTTTACTCTATTCTGTTTTGCTTGATTCTACCTAGTTTGAGAGTATAGGCAACAACTGTGAAGACAATAAGATTCACTATGATGCCCATTCTGGTTTGGCTGTTATCTTCTTTTGAAGTCCTGTAATGTCTCCAATGTTTTGGTTTTATTGGTTTTGTTCTGTACTGTTTTGTTCAATTTTATTATAACTGGTGATTTGGCAATTCTTTTTAAGATAGCAAGAGGCATTATGGTAACCAGTGTTGATCACCTGTATTCTGTTTTTACATTATGTATTATGTCCATCCTTTTGATTTGACTGACTCTGTTTTGTTATGTCACATTTGGTTTTATTCTCTTCAAAAAAATGTAATAAGAACTGTGGGAGTAATAAAACCCAAAATGTGTAATTGTCATAGTAAAAAAGAGAGGAAAATAAAGTGCTCTAAAGGATATAACTGCATGTATATTTAAGCGTATAAGATAGATAACCATATTACTGAGATTTTGTTGGATCATTGAATAGAACTGTTTGCAGTCTCACTGTTTGAATGTCCACTTTATATGCTTTAATTTTGTAACTTGAACAGCTATTTCTAAGATGACAATATGTAGTCTATTAACTAGTGATTTCCTACTTTTTAAAAAAAATTCTGTATAACTTGTACCCTTTTTCTGTTTTTTTTTCTCCTTAAATAAAGAAAAGAATAGAAAGTTTATCCTCTTGGTAAGAGGCCAGGTGGGGAATCAGCGCTGTCGAAATCCAGCCATGGTGGAACTTAGGCAGCTTATTTGTCTGCCCTCTTGGTAAGTAACCCTAGTGTGGGCCAGGGGAGAACCAGTGGCTCCCGTGAGCCTACTGGCATGTGAGCTGAGAATAACCTCCCCCTCCTCCCACCCCTAGTTGCAACTGGAGATACATGTCTCCGCATCTCTTGGGAGGATGATCATATGCAATATATCAAGTATGGGGGATTTCCTTCTATCTTCTGTTTGAAGGCAAAGGTTGTTTTCACTGTTTTGTTTTGCTCTATTCAATACTCTTTCAATTGGTTTTATAATGTTCTGTTATTAGTTTGATTTCACTATACCTAATTGACTGGACAACTATTGTGAAGATAACAAAATATACTATAGTACCTATTAATACTATCCCAGTATCCTGCTGTGAAATTCTGTACCAATTTCACTCCATAATCTCGATTGGCTTTGTTCTGTTGTATTTTTACTTCCTTCAAAATAAAATTTAAAAAAATAGAAAGTTTAAAATATTTTAACTTAAGACTCTTTTAAAGCTAACCTTTATTTAAAAAATAAACATGACCAAATGTTTATATGGACACAGTTCACACTGAAGGCAAGTGTAATCCAGCAGCATTCCCCTTCCTCTTTAGGAAGAAGCTAATAACTCTGGAGCAGAAGATATGCTCTAGGCAGTATGGAGACTTTTTTTTATTTTTCTGAGTCCTCAGCACAACTTCTATGTGGGTGTGGTAAAAGAGCATTGGACAGGTCTGCCTGAGAAGACATAGGGCTGTCTTCACTGCTTTGCCTGTGGTGCTTTGTGGTCACTAGAAGAGTTTGATAATGAAAATATTGCTTTACAAGTTTTCTTAAGATAAACTATAAAGATTTTAACATGAGGAGAAAATGCAAATATAAGATATTTTGTAGTCTTTATATCTCACTATGATTATAATTTTAAAATGTGATCTCACTTTGTAATAATTTGATTAGGTGTCACAGATAAGAAAGTAAAGTTTGTCTGCTGAAGAGAAAGATTCGTACTGATACTGTTCCGACAGTTAAAGGTGTATGTCTTGTGCTCTGAGGGAATGATTTGAGGATGACAGTGCACAGTGTTTGTACCATTGTAGCCCCCTGTTACTTTAAAATTTTGTTGTAGTTTTTCTATCTATGAAGAGAATGGATTTGAAAAGAAAAGAAATGCATAAAGTTAACATAAAAAAAGAAAGTAAGATTTATTAAAAAAAAGAAAAGTTTGTGGTTGGGTCTCATCACTGCCAGTCACCTCAGGTTAGAGGGTGGGCAGATCTGCCTCAGGAATAGTAGTAACAAAGTCCTATTTGTAGAAAATTGATTGTAAATAAATACTTTTTTTGTCTTTTTTCCAAGAATATGAGCAGAGTATTTATGGCTCAACATAGAAAATATTTTGAGGGAAGAAACTTTGGATAGCTAAAAATCCAATCTAAGCATTTTTGCTCACTATTAGTATCTTGACTGAAAAATAAAAAGAACTTTGTTGAAGAAAAGCCTTATGGATATCTGTCTTTTAGAGTTCTTATCTTTCCCTTCATGTCTTATACAAAAAGAAATTAATAATATAGGAATTGATAAGAATGGAATCTCCCTGCTGCACCAAAAATTGCTCCTAAAATAGGAGCTTTTTAGACATCTTCTTTTGGGAAGGTTACTTGTCCAGGTCCAGTATGGGTATTATGTATGTTTGTTTCTTCCTGGATTCAGTTTCCATATCTGTTCCTTTAGATACTTAAGAAGCTTGAAGCTCACATAAGTGTCAGAACTGTTATTTATGGTTCTCTTTCTCCCTGAATTTCACTTTTTATGTAGCAAGTTATATTAGAAATGACAGAAGATGAAAGATGTTAAATATGTGTTCCTAGGAATTCCAGTTAGTACCTATTTATATTTTACTTTTTATGATTATTGTAAAATTATGAAAATAAGGAATCTAGTACACCTGTAACTTTCCCCTATTACTTTGATGAGAATGAAAGTGAGGAAATAAAGATGAAACTCATTTTCTTCCTATGCAGAAAGTATGTGCATTTTGCCATGGTCAAACACACTTAAATATGAATATGTGTAAACAGGCAAACACAGTGTCTCCTGATACATCTGTTTTACTATGCACCAATTTCTATACTATTAAGAAAACAAAGAACTTCACTGGAAAACTTCAGATGTGTTGGAAGGGCCTGAAGAATTGAACTACTTCATTAGCAAGAATGTATTCAGTGGAAACCAGAGGTGATGGGACTATTAGAATCTTTTTTTTTTTTTTTTGTCTGTACTGGGAATGAAACTCGGGACCTAATGCTTGCCAGGCAGGTGCCAGGTCACTGAGCTACATCACCAGCCCAAAATCACCAGCCCAAACATCAGCAAAATGTCTAAACAGCTTAAGCATTTGCCAGTTTCGTTAAAAATACCAGCATGTGCATAAATTTCCTTGCTTTAGAGAACAAGATATGAATGAAAGGAAAATTATGCTATGGGTAGAAAAACTTAAGAAAAACTGAAATGTTTTCAGTATTTGCTAGACTGAACGTTAAAAACATATTACAAAATCTAATGATTAAATGGCATTGATCAATATCTAAAATTTAATAGTACTGAAAGTAATCCAAGCAAAAATACAATTTAATAATATGGGAAAATAAAGAGAGCTTTATGATTCAAGAAAGAATATAAGTACACTTATAAATGTCATAAACAGGAAAAACAGTTATAGTAGAAGAAATAAGCAAACGAGCAAGACTTGTGTGTTTAAGGAAAAAAACTGAACATATCTATCTTGCGAAATGGTTTTGAACCTGAATTTTACAATGTTTTAAACATCTCTGGATTTCAAAATATTCAAATCCCCATTTTATAATGTAACAATGTATCTTGACTTGCTGTTCTATGAGGGTGTCACAGACTTTCTGATATTTATGATCACACATTCTAAACTGTGAGCAAAACCTCAGAAATCATGACAGCTATTTCCCACCCTCATGTCTCAGTATGATCTGTATGCATGCATTGCCCCTTATTTATATACTTATTTATATAAATATACATCTACAGAAACTGGTTTAATCTTCCAAACTTTTAGCATTTGAGCCTTTAAGCCGGCCCTATTGTTATGTTCAGTAGTCTTTGTTACTTTTCCTGCTGTTTCTTTCCATTTCTAATATATTTTTCCTCCGAAAGTACTAACAGTGTTCATCTTGGGAAAGTTTTGAGCTTTTTTGTTCATCAAAGAAAACTGTGACAATCAGTTTTTATTATTTTATAGTATTTAAGTTGAAATATGTAAGCTATTTTGCTATGTACTATATAATAGGTACCAGAGATTCAACAACAATGAATGAAAATTGGAATGGTCATTGCCCTTAGTTTATGGAAGAATCGGGAAAGGCTTCCCTTATGTAGCAAGATCTGAATTCAGATCTTAAGAATTAGGAGGTGTTAGCTGGGTCTGAAGGGGAAGATGGATGCATTTTATGCTATGGGAAGAGCGTGTGGAGATCCCTCTTCCAAGAAAAGTGTATAACACATTCTAGAACTAAGAACCATCATTTTAAAAAGATCAAGATCTAGCCTTGATGCCATTACAAAAGAGAATGTTTTCCATAGTCCAGACACAGAACTCACCTCCACCATCTCATAGTCACACTTTAAAATGGGTTTTTACATTTCTTTCACTAAATCACTAGTGTATTAACTCTCAAGTGTCATCCATTTGTCAACAATTTTGACCTTCGGAGGAGAGTTAAACACAGAATTTCAAAGAACACAACAAATACTTTTTCATTAATACATTTGATAGAGTGGTCTAAGAGGGATTACATTTCTTCTTATCACAATATGAACACATTACAACAATGTCCCCCAAATAATGCAAAGGTAGATACAACACAATTAGTGACCAGCTCTTGCACCCTGTGTATCCTAATCTGCCCAGAAGGGGCAGAAGGGGCTAAGAGCATTATCTTCTGGGTGGAAGGTCAGATAGGTGAGGAATAGTAGGGAATGTAGTCTTAGGAAGCTAAAAGGCTCAAATTTTCAGGCTTACCCTTTGCAATTTATTCACTGACAGTTTTTTAGATTGTCTGATTTTGGTACTACATCACAGGGAATGCTCCCAGCACATTGCTCCCCAAGAGGCAAAACTACAATTTGTGTACTTGTTGCTTCCACTGGATTTGGGATCATTTCAGTTCTCATACCTCTCTGTCATGTTTCTCCCTGCAGCTGACATACATGTGTTTTGATATGCCTGAGAGGGCTTTTGTTGTAGTTGTCCCTCTGTATTGGAGTTTGAACCTAGGGTCTCTGTACTGCACTGTATTCTTGGTCTTTGTTTTAATTTTGCATTTTAAAATTTTGAGACATCACTAAGTTGTTCAGGTTGGACTCAAACTTTGTGATCTTCCTGTCTTGGTCTCCCAGAGTGGTGGAATTGTAGGTGTGTACCATCACACCCAGCTGCCTGAGATTTGAATCAGGTGGGAATTACAGAAGGTGATACAGTCTTGTCCTAAAAGGGAGTTATGAATCCAAGCTCACTCGATTAATTACATTTTGCATGAAAGATCTAAACTAAATAGACAGGGACTTTGGGTTAATAAAATATACTAACAACAAAGCTGTATTTTTGTACTAATGGATCTTGATTATTCTACCTATAAAATATAACATTGAGTATACTGAGAAGAGGAAATTGTGTTCTGCTCCCCTAGTATGTGTTTAAGTTTTATTTTCTGTAGCTAACTTTGTGCAACACAAATGAGTTGGAATTTGATTTCACCTTGTTGCAGTGCAGTCAGGCAGTTCCCAGAGGACAGTGGCAGGCGTATCCGTGAGGCAAAGGAGTGAGATTGCACCTCGGCTGCACCAGGGTGGAGGATCATACCAGAAGCATACAAGGAGACATTTTCCATGCAGAGCATACCTGTCTGCTCTGTGGGACAGTTGCAGCTGTGGGTTAAGAGAGAAAGTAGTCTGATTTGAGCATTGGAGTAGAACTGTATGTCCACTTAGGTATCATCCTGATGTTCACTGGGTAATTTTTTTTTTATTTTGAAGAGAATAAAACCAAATGAGACAAAACAAAATAGAGTCAATCAAAACAAAAGCATGAACATGGTCATGACTTATAAACAAAATACCAATAATGGTTACCATAATGCTTCTTGTTATCTTCAAAAGAATTGTCCATATAATCAGGCATAATAAAATTCAGCAAAACAGTATGGAACAAATCCAATAAAAACAAAACATTGGAGACATAGGATTTCAAAAGAAGATAATAAAATTACAATGGGTATCATAGTGTATTTTCTTGTCTTTGAAGTAGTTGCCTATACCATCAGACTTGGTACTATCAAACAAAACAGAATAGAATAAAATCAATCAAAACAAAATAATGAAAGCAATACAAGCCTTCAAATTAAGCTGATAGGAAATAAAAAATGGTTACCATAATATATTCTGCTATCTCTGGAATCCATGCCATCAAATCTGATACAAGTACACAAACTGAAACAGAATAAAACCAAACTAAACAGAAGAATGAAAACAATATGGGCTTCAAATAATGGTAATAGATTAACAATGGCCACTGCCTCCCATTTTAGACAGTTCCTCCCCTTCACTTTCACAGGGTGCATTGTACATTTTGGATCCCACTAACTCCTTTAGTTTTTATATTAGGGAGGCAACCTGCTATTCCCCTAAGTGACTCTGAACTTTTTTACTCCTGAGCAGGATCTCAAGTTGTATTCATTTACCTAGCAGAGCCTCAAAGTTTTCTTTCTTTATAGCTGAGTAGTTTTCCATTGTATAAAAGTGTCATGGCTTTCTAACCAATCTGCAGCTGATGGGCAAGCTACTCTGCTTTTTTCTGGTTACCTGTCACAAAGAGTATTGCTTTCTCATCTCTGACTTTCAGTCTATAAACCCCCTTTCAAGTTAAATGTATTTCTTGTATAAAACATATTGATGGACCCTATCTCCTGATATACTCTGCCTGCATTTTTGTTATTGATGAATTGAAGCCATCTATATTAGTGATTATGGCCAATCTTCTCTGCCTTATCTCTGCCATGCTATCTTTCTGCCACTGATTGTCTACTTTTCCCCTTCATTCCACTGTCTTCCCTGTTCAGTGAGCCTTCTCTGTTGCTGTTCCTGAAACTATGGTCTTTATTCTCTGTCTCTAGAATGTCCTTCAGTATTTTTTGTAGGGCTGATTTGGTGGTCATGAATTCCTTCAGTTGTTCTTTGTCATGGAAATATCTTGGTTCTCCATTAATTTAGAAAGATAGTTTTTCAGGGTACATCAATCTGGGTTGGAGGTTATTTTGTTTCAGGACTTGGAATACTTCACTCCAAGCTCTTCTTGACTTGATGGTTTGTGTTGACAAGTCTGCTATGATTCTGATTGGTTTTCCTTTACGGGTGGTCTGTCTCTTTTCTCTAACAGCTTTTAATATTCTGTTCTTGTGTTGAATTTCTGGGATCTTGATTATTATATATCTGAGTTTAGATTTGTTTATAGCTGGCTGGAGTTCTGTGTACCTCATATATCTGGATATCATTTCCTTTTCCTATGCTTGGGAAGTTTTCTTAAATTATTTCTGTAAATAGCCTTTGTATTTCACTTGTGTTTACTCCTGCTTTTTCACTCATATTTTTTAATTCTTAAATTATATTTATTCTTGTCATATTTTACCCTTTGTATTGTTACTTCCTCATTTCTTGTTATTTTTAAGAGATCTTTCCATTCACGATCACAAACTGCAAACCTGTCTTCAAGGTTTGATAGTCTAGTTTCTTTCAACCAGTTTTGCCAGCTTTCAGTGGAGTTTTTAATTTCCTGGTAATCTCTTTGAATCTGTTTCATGTATTCTGAATTTTTAAATATTCTTCATTGAAGGTTTCCCTCTTTTTCTATGCTCCTCTATTCTTCCATCTGTGTCTTCTTTAGAGGTGCTTAGCAATTCTTTTATTATGTTTCTCATTTCTTTTTTTCTCTGAGATAGTATTTCTGTTCTAAGTTCTTTTATAGCCTCTTGAACTTTTTTCTTTATGTCAGTTGCTGTTGCTTTAGAAACTTCAGGTCTGTAACTCCCAATCTCTTCTGTGTTTACATCTCCTGGACTAGTACTGCTTGGGTTGGATGCCAGAGACTGCCTTTTGTTTCTTCCTCTTGTCATATTCCTGGTTTCTTCTGGATAAGTGGGTAGTGGGGTCCCCAGCACTTCCTGTGTTGACTACAGTTTCTCTGAAGAGAGACTGTTTGCTTTTTCTAGCCCATGCTGGCTAGGGATATCTGATGGTGACCATTGGGTGTGCTGGTAAAGGGCTATTGGTGGCTGGTGGACTGCAAGCAGGGCAGGTTGGCTCCTCCCTCCTGAGCTGGCTAATGGCAGGGAGCCCTAATCATAGTATGTGCAGGGGGAGGAGCTGATTGTGGATAGCTTTAGGGAAATCTTTGTGATGGCTGTTGGATTGTGCAGAGGGGTGGGACTGAGTCCAAGCAGTTTCCACCAGTCTGCTCTGAGATACGGATGACTGAAGGAAGGTAGCTGCAGTTTTGGCTCCAGGCTTATCCTTCTTGACTCCAAAATGGCTCCTGGCCAATCACCCACTCCCGTGGGAAGACTGACTCCCCCACACTCACTGACAGCCAGTGCAGTTCTCTGGTCCACTGCTCCCCTCTGCCACCACGTCTACCCAGAGAGGCCTCCAGACTTGCCAGCCACTAGCTTCACTGTGACTGTGCATCCGCAGATTTCAGCAGCTTCTCTCACATGGTGGTTCCAGCTCCAGGTGAAAACGCTGCCAGCTTCTGCCTTCTTCTAAGTTTTTCTTTTCTTTTCTTTTCTTTTTAAATTCTCTTTGTGGGCTTCAATTCTTTAGGTTCTCCCTGCATTGAGGAAACCCACTTCTTTCCTTCTTGTCTTGTCTTGTCTTGTCTTGGAGAATGCTATATTCCAGCATCTATACTGTTTCTCTCAGAGAGACTGTTTACTCTGCTGTTTACTGTTCCACCATCTTCAAGCTTCCCCCTCTACTTGGTATTTTTAACTGTGGTACCAAGGTATCATGGTGAAATGTGCCTTAAGCTACCAAGATCCAATTTGTCAAAGGAAAGCATGGAATTACTGGATTCTGTATCAAGTATTTAATAAATTGAAAATGTAAAAATAAAAAATGTACAAAATAATTTTTTTGTATACCATACTGTAAGCTGTTCTCCACATTGTGACACCACACTGAGGGGAGAGCTGTGTCTGGAATTCCAGCCTCCTGCCTTCACATCTAGGGAAAAGAGATTCTGCAGGACCACTTGGGAAGCCTGGCATGTTTTTTCTGACATTCATAAACACAAAGGTCCAGGTTTTGAGGAACTGCAAACCTGACAGGGGTAGGTGAATCTCAGGGAAGGGTTGTCACATAAACTTAAGGGTGTATCACAAAAAGAGATTTCCCAGGAGGTGTCCTGCTGGCTGAAGATACCTCAGCAGCATGAGGCAGTCAGTTTATGGCTGGGAAGAATTGAGGAGTCTGGGTTTTCAAAAATGGCGGCTTGCCAGGGAATTGGGCAGAGAGTCTCTCCGGAGAAATCATACTATGCTAGAATATGACAACATGGAGAGGGCCAGAGGAATGGATAATAATTCTTATTAACCAAGACAGCGCAGCTGGAGGATTTAAAGTCGTGCTGAGACTGCGAAGGCTGATAACGGGAGGCTGCAAATCCCGCGCCTTTAATGCGGCAAACTGACCAGTGGACCCAATAGGAAAAGCTGTGTTGGCTTTTGGTGACTGCTGGAAATTGAGACCCGGGACCCTGTGAAGCAGCCAGGACTGCCCCGCTGCACCAGAGGAGATTGTGAAAAGCTCTGGAGCTCCGAAGCCGAATGCTGTGCAGTTTTCTGACCATTCCATGCTGTGCTGGGAACGCAGTGAAGGCAAGTGGCATAGTGTGCAGTAGACTCAAGAGGAAGACCTGCACTGAGCCCTGGAGAGTACTAGGGACTGGATCCCATGGCTGCTGTGGTTGGCCAGAGAACATCTTGGAATTGGGCAGAGCCTGCCACCCCAGCAACATCAATAACACAGAGTGTCTGGTGGAAGACATCTTAGAGTTGGGCAGAACATGCGGCTTGGTGACATCACCGAGTTGCCCCTGGCGTAGAGAGGTCTGGTGGAGGACATCTTAAAATTGGGCAGAGCCTGGTGCCATGTTGGCTTCAGTGTCATAGAGAGAACTAGTGGAAGACATCTTGGAATTGGGCAGAACTACTGTCTTAGTGCTCCTGGCACAGAGAGGTCTGGAAGAGAACAGCTGGAATTGGGGCAGAACCCTGTGCCATGGTGACATTAGTCAGCTGCTTCTGGCACAGAGAGAACTGGCACTATCTGCTGGGGCTGAACCAAGCCTCTGCTTGGAGCCCAATAAGCAGATAGAAAATAGTCACAACTCTGTGACATCCAGAAAGTACAGCCTAATTTACAGATTGACTGGCACAGAGGCTGGAGGCTAGCCCACACTGTCCCTGCATCCCTGCCTACCCCAGATAACAGCAAATTGGGGAAGACAGCAAAAACTCAAGTCAGCATGCTTCTGAAAGGCCCTTAGCAATACAGAGAGGGCCAGAGACCCCCAGGATACTCCAGTCTGAAAGAAACCAGAAACATGACAAGAGATAAAAATAAAAATCTCCAGCTGCCCAACATGGGAAAATAAGCCCAGGAGAAGTAAACACTGAAGAGAACAAGCACAGTAACCATCCAATACTGGACACAGCATCAGCCAAATTTAAGAAATACCTCCATGACCTCATAAATGAATTTAAAGCTGTACTCCTGATCCAAGTGAGGCAAGATATAAAGAGATTAATTAAAGAAATGACAAGCCCCACCCAAGAGAACACAGATGGAAGAACTGAGGAAATCAGAAAAGAAAGAGAAATTTCTGAAGAAGAATTTAAACATAACTTAGAATACATGAAACAGATCCAATGAGATTACCAGGAAACTAAAAACTCCATTGAACACTGGCAAAATGCCCTGACAGAAACTAAAGCCTGCCTTCTGAAACTTGAAGAGAGATTTATGACATATGATCATGAAAGAAAAAAAAAACCTCTTAAAAACAACAAGGAACCAGAAAGAGACAATTCAAAGGCTAGAAGATGACAAAAGGATACTTAACTTAAGAATAAAGAATGAACTCCCAAAATGAACTCCCAAATGAACCAAAAATGAAATACAAAGAATATTCACAGATATATTAAAGCAAAATTTCCCATGTATAGCAAAAGGAAATGATATCCAGATAAAAGAGGCATACAGAACACCAGCTACCTACAACCAAAACAGGTCTACGCCTAGACATATATTAATCAAGATTCCAGAAATCCACCAAAAGAACAGAATATTAAAAGCAGCCAGAGAAAAGAAACAGATTACCTACAACAGGAAAATTATCAAAATAACAACAGACTTATCAACACAAACTCTTAAGTCAAGAAGGGAATGGGGAGAAATATTTCAAGTCCTGAAAGAAAATAATATGCAACCAAGACTCATATACCCGTCAAAACTCTCTCTTAAAATTAATGGAGAAATAAGATGCTTCCAAAACAAGGAGGAACTGTAGGAGTTCGTGGCCACTGACCCAACCCTACAGAGAGTGCTGAAGGACATTCCAGAGAAAGAGAAGAAGGGATACCAGGATTCCAGCAACAGTGGCAGAGAGGCCTCAATGAATGGGGCAGACAGTGTAATGAGGGAATAAGGTGGACAAATTATAGCAGTAAAGTGGAGTAGCAGACATGAGGCAGAGACAGTAAACTGTAGGCTTTAGTATAAATAGTTTTGATACACTACAAAAAATGCAGAAGTCATTGTTAATAGTGTATCAGGATTTAAAAGACACAGTAGTCTTATCACCATATTTAGTTTGAATTTAATTTGTTCTGGTCAGTCCACTCATGTCAGATTTGAGGGCACAGACATCTGACCCAAAAATAGCAGGTTATACCATGGTAACTATCCTTACTTTCCTATTAACTTAAACTGAAATCCTGTATTACTTACATTGTCTTACTATGACTGATCTTAATTGAATCTGATTCATAAGACCACGGGTTTGCCTTAGCTGATTTTATTTGAGTTTGGTATGCTTGTTAGTATCAACCCTAAAAGTAGAGGCAACTACTCTGAAAATGACAAGATGTAAAGGATATCCATACTGGTATTGATTATTAACAGCTCTCAAATCCTACAATGCTTTCAAAGTTGTGTTTTTATAAAAATAGGTAATACTATGTTTAACTATATTAAGCCAATGATGTGGACAAATCCATTGAAAATAACAAGAGAAAATATAGTAACTATGGAAGATCACCTATATTGTGGTCTTATATGTCTTATCCATTGCATGTTTTTCTAGGAATTTATTTTGCTGTCTTGTTATGATTTGTTTTTCCCTATAATACAGAGATGATAGATAATATGTAGAAATTCACACATGAGATTTTTTTTAAAATTATTTACAGGAACAGATTATATAATGCAAGATGTAATGAACAGATACTCTGAAGAAGAGACACTAAGAAACCCAATGCTAATTTTGTAGCATTATAATATAAATTCTAGCAATACTATTATTCACTCATCAGAATGACATTAGTCTAGTCTCTTAAGTTCAATTTCAGCATATGTAAAGATGGGGACAGCTACCACGAAGAGAATGAGAGATGCGATAGTAGTTATTACAATGTTAGATCTTGAAGACCTAAAAAGCCTTCATCATCCTGTAATGATTTGATTAGTTGTATAATATGTATATAATGTGGGTGAAGATGGGGACAACTATTTGTAAGAAACTAGAGACAGTTAGATAGACAGTGAAGATCTCCAGTGGACTTGCTTTGAAATCTGTATTTCTTTAAATTGTTTTTTTTTAACTGTTTTGTTCTGTTTTGATATGGTTAATCTTACCCTCTTTGAGATCTAAAACAAGTGTATAGGACTGATAACCATATTACTGAATTTTTTTTCAATCATTGAGCAGAACTGTTTGCAGTGTCACTTTACAGCTATTTCTAAGATGACAATATGTAACTTATCAACCAGCGATTTCTTACCATTTATTTTTCTGTAATTTTGTGTTACTTCTATCCTTTTTTATCTCCATGTATGTTTTTGTTTCCTTTTCTTTAAATTAAAAAAAATTAATAAAAAAAAGAATTGAGGCATCAAGGAAGTACCCAGTAGGAAGAGACATGTGTCTGGGGGGGGGCAGCAGAGGAACTGCTGATGGACCCACCAAAGGTAGAGGTGCCAGTTATCCAGGTACCTGGATGAATTTAAATGCCAAGTAAATAATACTTTTCAGTGCATTTCATGCAACATTAGAATTCCAGATAAATAGTTTTTTTCCCCATTAGTATATGTTCATGGGGAACAGTGTATACAACACTTCTTAATTCCTTTTACTCCACCTTACACTTTCCTCTTTTCCTTCTCACCCCATTTCTGGTTCTCTTCTCATTTGCAAAGGATCTGTCTCCCTATTTTGTAATGCCTCCCTTTTATTTTGCTCTTTGGTGTAATACTTTAAATTTCATACATAAAATAAACTATGTGATATTTGTGCTTGTGCATCTGATTTATTTCATTTAAAATAATGATCTCTAGGTGCTTCCATTTTCCTACAGATGACTCAAATTTATCCTTTTTTATGGCATAGTGGTTCTCCACTGTGCAAAAATACCACTTTTCTTTATCTATTCACCTACCAATGGATATGCAGGCTACTTCCAAGATTTAGCTATTATGAGTTGTGCTGCTACAAACATGGATATGCATATATTGCTATAGTAGGATGCCTTTAAGTCTTCTGAGAAAACACCTAGAAGGGGACTAGCTGAGTCAAGTGAAATTTCTAGTTTTAGTGTTTTGAGGGATTTCCACACTGATTTTCATAGCAATTGTACCAGTTTACATTCCCATCAATGATGTACAAGAATTTGAGATAAATCATATTTGGGATACACTTATGCTAAATATTTTTTGTAGTTTATCTGGAATTCAAATGATCTTGAAACTGTATTTTTTTCTTTTACCCTCTAAATCTGATAATGTTATACTTGTACACGAGGGAAAGTGTTAGCTTTAAATTCCTGCCTGGTCTAGAGAGCACAAACCATCTACAGTCAAAGAACCACTTTCTAAGATGGAATGTGAGGTGCAGAGTCAGAAGCCAGCAGGATGACAATGGATCCTGCCTCTGTCCGTGCATGTGGTCCTAGCTGAGTTGAGGATAATAGCCTTAAATGTAAAGTGCTGATTGATATGTTCAAGTGGACTCCTGGGTTGATGTATTAGAAATATGTATGGAGAGGAGGGGCTGGGCGGATCTGGGGTGCCTGCTTCTGCCTCCCCGTATGTCTGGAGGACTGTGGATATCTCAGCAAGCAGGGAAGCATCGCAGGTTCCAGAGGCCCTGTGGCCTGTGGTAAGTGCTCAGTGCACTCTGCCCAAAGCCCAGACTGTTCGGGACCCTCCGGGCTTCCGGGTGCAGTGAAGTAGATAAGTGGGTTTGAGGCATCTACATCCACCTCCCCATCCCAGCTGCGCTTGGAGAACTGTGGAGCTTCCAACAAGTAGGCAGGTGCACGCTATCCCCAGAGCCCAGCCTATTTGGGACACATGCACCTCACCATCGGTGGGCAGAGGAGGGGCTGGGCGGATCTGGGGCACCTGCATCCGCCTCCCTGTGTGTCTGGAGGACTGTGGATATCTCAGCAAGCAGGGGAGCATCGCAGGTTCCAGAGGCCCCCTGGCCTGTAGTAAGTGCTCAGTGCACTCTGCCCAAAGCCCAGACTGTTCAGGACCCTCCAGACTTCCGGGCGCAGTGAAGTGGATAAGTAGGTTTGAGGCATCTACATCCACCTCCCCATCCCAGCTGCGCTTGGAGAACTGTGGAGCTTCCAACAAGCAGGTGGGCACACAGTGTCCCTGAAGCCCAGCTTACCTGGAACTACAGAGTTCTAAACAGGCAGAAGAGGGCCATTGGTTCTACAGGCCCAGTGGCTTGGGATAACGGGGTGCCAGAGTCTCAGGAGCTGTGAACATAGAAGGAGATTTCCAACAGACCCTGAGGAAGCTTTCAAATAACACTTGAAACACAGAAATATAGGAAAATGACAAAACGAAAGACCAAATTACAACCTCAAACCTCCAGCCCATCTCAAGAAACCCTAGGAGCAATGTATATAGAAGAAAATAAATGCCATTCACCTCAAATATCGGACACAA
Organism: Cavia porcellus; assembly: GCF_034190915.1. Lineage (NCBI taxonomy): Eukaryota > Metazoa > Chordata > Mammalia > Rodentia > Caviidae > Cavia > Cavia porcellus. The sequence goes on from NW_026947493.1 coordinate 6,426,231, forward strand.
TAGCTACTGAAGTTAACAAGCAACTCCAGGAAGCTTTAAAGAAATTCAAACTCAAAATAATCTCCCAGGTAAAAGAAGAAATGATAAAAGAAATGAAAGAGATTCTGAATATATCTAAAGAAAACACAGTTTAAAAATTGGAGGAACTAAACAAAAAGATAGAATCCCTAGATGAGCAATATAAGAAACAAAGAGAATACATAATGCAGATGCACAGAGATATACAGGAAATAAAAAACTCCACTGGAAGTTGTAAAAACCGCCTCAATGAAAGTGAAGATAGAATTTCAGATCTTGAAGACAGGATTGCAGCTAGTGAACAGGAAAGGAAAGATCTTTTGAAAATAACAAGGAATCAGGAAACAACAATTCAACAACTGCAAGATGATGCAAAGAAAAATAACATAAGAATGATAGGGATTAATGAAAAAGGAGACAACATAAAGGATGTCAAGAGGATATTTAGAGAAGTAATAGCTGAAAATTTCCCAAGCATGAGATCAGAAACCGACATCAGGATCAGTGAAGCATATAGAACTCCAAATAGTCATAACCAAAATAAAACTACACCCATACATAAAATAATCACCATCCCAGATATCCAACACAAAAATAGATTATTAAAAGCTGTCAGAGAGAAAAGACAGATCACTTATAAAGGAAAACCTATCAGAATCAGAGCAGACTTCTCAGCACAAACAATAAAGTCAAGAAGAGCATGGAGTGAAGTATTCCAGATCCTAAAGCAAAATGATTTCCAACCTAGACTGATGTATTCTGCAAAACTATCATTCAAAATTGATGGTGAAATATGATACTTCCATGACAAAGAACAGCTGAAGAACTTCATGAACACCAAACCAACCCTGCAAACAATATTGAAAGACAGTTTAGATACACAAAGGAAAAAACTACTAAGCAAAGCAGATAATTAAACAGAACAGAGAGATAAAGATGCAACAGCAGAGAGATAACATGTCAACAATAAACCAGCATTTAACAGTAATAACCATTAATGTAAATGGTCTCAATGCAACAATCAAAAGAAACAGACTAGCAGAATGGATCAAGAAACAAAATTCAACCATATGCTGTTTACAGGAAACCCATCTAACCCAGAAGGATACTCACAGACTGAATGTCAAAGGATGGAAAACAATACTTCATGCAGCAGGAATCCAAAAAAAAGCAAGAGTAGCCATTCTATTTGCAGACAACGTGAACTTTAAACCAACAGTGACCATAAAGGACAAAGAAGGTCACTACATACTCATTAGGGGAAAACTCCAAGAGGAAGAGATAACTATCTTAAATATATATGCACCAAACTCCAGAGCACTCAGTTATATAAAGCAACTATTAACAGAAATGAAAACTCAAATTATCAGTAACACAATTGTAACAGAAGACCTTAATATGCCATTGACACCAAGGGACAGATCAACCAGACAGAAAATGAGCAAAGAAATAACAGAACTGAATCACACCTGCGAACAAATGGATTTGATAGACATATACAGAATGTTCCATCCAACAACATCAGAATACACATTCTTCTCAGCAGTACATGGATCATTCTCTAAAATAGACCATATATTAGCTCACAGAACATATTTAAACAAATGCAAAAGAGTTAAAATCATCCTTTATCAGATCATAGTGCTCTGAAATTAGAAATTAATGATAAAAGATACTGCAAAAATCCCGCAAACACATGGAAACTGAATAACACACTCTTGAGTAATCAGTGGGTCACAGAAGAAATTAAAGAAGAAATTAAACAATACCTAAGAGAAAATGAAAATGCAGATACAACTTACCGGAATCTGTGGGATGCAATGAAAGCCGTCCCAGAGGAAAATTTATTGCACTGAGTTCCCATATCAGGAAAACAGAACGAATACAAATAAATAAGTTGATGCTACACCTCAAACAGCTAGAAAAAGAAGAGCAAGTCAAGCCCAAAGCCAAAAGAAGAGAGGAAATTATAAAAATCAGAGCAGAAATCAATGCAATAGAGATTAAGAAAACAATCCAAAGAATCAACGAATCAAGGAGTTGGTTCTTTGAAAGAATAAATAAAATCGATAAGCCCCTAGCCAACCTTATTTTTTAAAAAAGGGAAGAAAAAGCTCAAATTCATGCAATAAGAAATGAAAAAGGTGAAATCACTACAGACCCAATAGAAATACAGAACATCATCAACACCTATTTCGAAAACCTCTACTCTCAAAGGTTTGATAACATAGAAGAAATAGACAGATTCTTAGAAACATATGAAATACCAAAGCTAGATCAAGAGGATGTAAAACTGTTGAATAACCCAATCTCTGTTAATGAAATTGAAAATGTAATTAAGTCCTTACCTACAAAGAAGAGCCCAGGCCCAGATGGACTCACTGCAGAATTCTACAAGAAATATAAAGAAGACCTAATGCCGACACTCCTCAAACTATTCAATGAAATTGAAAAGGAAGCAATCCTTCCTAAGTCATTCCTGGAAGCAAATATTACTCCAGTACCAAAACCTGAGGAAGACCCAACTAAAAAAGAGAACTATAGACCGATCTCCTTAATGAACACAGATGCAAAAATCCTCAATAAAATATTGGCAAATAGGATGCAGCAAATCATCAAGAAGATTATACACCATGACCAAGTGGGATTCATCCCAGGAATGCAAGGATGGTTCAACATACATAAGTCAATCAATGTAATCCACCATATCAATAAAGCCAAAAGTAAGAATCACATGATCATTTCTATAGATGCAGAAAAAGCCTTCGACAAGGTCCAACACTTATTCATGATAAGAACTTTACAGAAAATTGGAATAGATGGTCTTTACCTCAATATAATAAAGGCCATTTATGACAAACCAACAGCCAGCATCATACTAAATGGCCAAAAATTGAAAGCCTGTACTTTAAAATCAAGCATAAGACAAGGATGTCCTTTATCAGCACTCCTATTTAATATAGTACTGAAAGTACTAGCCAGAGCAATTAGGCAAGAGAGAGAAATAAAAGGGGTAAAAATAGGAAAAGAAGAAGTTAAATTATCATTGTTTGCAGATGACATGATACTCTACATAGAAGACCCCATAAACTCCATTGAAAGACTCTTAGATACAATAAATAAATTCAGTAATGTAGCTGGATACAAAATCAATACTCAGAAATCAATAGCATTCCTATACATGAACAACAAAATCACAGAGGGGGAAATAAGAGAAACCACACTCTTCACATTAGCAAGCAAAAAAATGAAATATTTAGGAATTACTCTTAAAAAAGAAGTGAAAGACCTATACAAGGAAAATTATAATACACTGAAAAAAGAAATTGAAAATGATCTCAGAAAATGGGAAGGCATCCCTTGCTCATGGATAGGAAGAACAAACATTGTGAAAATGGCCATTCTCCCAAAACTGTTTTACAGATTCAATGCAATCCCAATAAAAATACCATCAACATACCTTATAGATCTAAAGAAATCACTCCTAAATTTCATCTGGAACCAGAAGAGTCCTAGAATAGCAAAGACAATTCTAAGCAGCAAAGGCAAGGCAGGAGGCATCACAATCCCTGACTTGAAGTTATACTACAAAGCAACAGTAGTAAAATCAACATGGTATTGGAATCAAAACAGAGCCGAAGATCAATGGAATAGATTAGAAGATACAACCACAACTACAAACACACTCAACCACCTTATCTTTGATAAAGGAGCCAAGCAGGTTCACTGGAAGAATGACAGTCTCTTTAATAAATGGTGCTGGAAAAACTAGCTCTCCATTTGCTGAAAACTAAAGCTAGACCGATGTCTATCACCATGTACTAAATTAAAATCTAAATGGGTCAAAGATCTGAATATTAAAACAGAAACACTAAATCTATTGGAAGACAAGTTGGGTAGAAACCTTGAAGACATAGGAGTAGGTAGAGAATTCATGAACAGGATTCAAACCGCACGGGAAATACTTCCCAGAATCAATAACTGGGATGACTTCTTATTAAAAAGTTTCTGCATGTCAAAAGAAATCTCCAGTATAGTGAAAAGAAAACCCACAAACTGGGAAAAGATTTTAGTGAACTCTCTCTCTCTCAGACAAGGGATTCTTGCCTAAAGCATATAAGGAATTAAAAAACTCAGAACTCCAAAATTCAAAGATCCAATCTAAAAATGGGCATCTGAGATGAATACGCACTTCTCAGATGAAGAAATACAAATGGCAAATAAATACATGAAAAAATGTTCATCATCATTGGTCATTAGAGAAATGCAAATTAAAACCACACTGAGATACCATCTCACTCCTGAAAGAATGGCCAGGATCAAGAAAACCAACAACAACAAATGCTGGAGAGGCTGTGGGGAGAAAGGAACTCTCCTACACTGTTGGTGGGAGTGTAGACTGGTACAACCTTTGTGGAGGTCAGTCTGGAGATTTCTCAAAAAGCTGGGATTGGAAGTCCCATTTATTCCAGCTATTCCACTTCTAGGCATATTCCCAGAAGAACTGAAAGCATCATAACACAGTGATATATGTACACCTATGTTTATAGCAGCACAATTTGTAATCACCAGATCTTGGAAACAACCCAAGTGTCCATCAACTGAGGAATGGATAAAAAAGTTGTGGTATTTCTATACAATGGAGTATTACTCAGCTATAAGGAAGGATCACATTGAGATATTTATCAATAAATGGGCACAGCTTCAGACCATACTCATGAGTGAAATAAATCAATCTCGCATGTATGAATACCGAATAGTTTCCCTAATGTAAGTAATGATTCAAATATATAAAAATATGTGGTAATCATGATTCCCCATTATGTGGCCTTGAAGCCTTATAAAGTTTTCACTTATTAATTGGAAAGGCTTTATTCTGGGCTTCTAGATATGGAAATATTTGATGCTATGGTATATGAAGTTTTATTCATATATTTCAAGGAAAAAGACAGACACTATGGTAACTACTATTATGTCGGGTTATTTGGTGGTGAAGCAGTAGGTTGCTGAAACAGTCATGCTTTGACCTGTATTGTTATATTGTTATGTCCTCTTTTATGTCAATCTCTCCCTTATTCATTAAAAAATTATTTAGTTATTTTTTATGGTTTTTTTAATTAAGGGGAAAAATTTAAAAAATTAGCAGGATACATAATAGTAACTTTTTTTGATTTCCTAATAACTTGTTTTGAAGTCCTGTAATACTCCCACGATCTTGTTTTGACTGATGAGGCTCTGTTCCATTCTGTATGATAGTATCAAGTTTGAGGGTTTAGGCAACTACTTTGAAGGCAATAAGATTCACTAAGAGGCCCATTCTGGTTTGACTATTGTCTCCTTTGGAAGTCCTGTAATGTTTACAATGCTTAAGTTTTATTGGTCTTGTTCTCTACTGTTTTGTTCAACTTTATAATACCTAATGAGATAGACAATTCTTTTTAAGGAAACAGACATTATGGTAACCATTGTTGATACCTTGTACTCTGTTTTTACATCATGTGCTATGTCTATCCTTGGTTTTGACTGACAGCTTTGTTTTGCCATATTTACTTTATTCTCTCCCGCCCCACCAAAAAAAGTAATAAGAACTATGGTGTAATAAAACCCAAAATGTGTAAATTTTGTTGTAAAAAAGAGAAGGAAAAAAAGTGCCCTAAAGGATACACAAGTGTGTTTAGGGGTGTTAAATAGCTGACCATATTAATGTTTTTGGTTGGATCATTGAACACAACTGTTTGCAGTCTCACTGTTTGAATGTCCACTTTGTATGCTTTGATACTGTGACTTGAGCAACTATCTCTAAGATGATAATATGTAATCTATTAACTGGTGATTTCTTACTGTTTGTGTTTTTTTTTTTTTTTTTTTTTGTAGTTCTGCATTACTTGTACCCTTACACCGCTTTGTTTTGTTTTTTTTTTCTCTTTTTCCTTTTAAATAAAATTAAAACAAATATGTATGAAAGTGAATGTGCCTGTTTGTCAAGCAGAAGCAGAAATTCAGTAGGCCTCCCCATGTTTTAATCCAAGACCAGGAAAAGTTGGAGTTCCCCTAGGCAAGTAGAAAAAGAAAGTGGACAACACACATAAATTTACTTTGTACAACAAACATTTTGTTGTTTTTGTTTTTCTTTTTGTACCAGGAATTGAATGTAGGACCTCCCACTTGCCAGGCATTGCCTTGAGTTTCATCCCTGGGCTTACTTTGTTACTATACGCACTAATTTAGGGTCATACTTGTTTGCTCTCAATTAATTACAATGACCTTTTCTTACTATAAAACTAGGACATAAGTGAATGACATTAACAATGCCAATGGGGTTCTTGAAAATTATCACCACTAGGTAACTTTGAATGTGGGAAATTCAAAAAAGGCAGGTAGAAGATGGAATGGTCTGTAATTTTGTCTGCCATTTAGGACAGGATAACCCTTACAGATTCCTAGAATTGGGGGCAGCTCATGTAACCCTTTCTTAGTAGATTACCCAGTATGACACATTATGTGCTACATTGAAAAGGAAGAGAGAACAAGAAGCACACTGCAAAAGTTATTAACCTCTTTTATCATTTTACAGAAACAACTGTCAAAAGCATTGTAAAATTTAAAAAATAATCTTTCCTAACTGCTGATGATTGCAGTGATTATTTTAAGCAGTTGGCCTGTATGTGTTACTTGTCTGAACAAGTTTTAACATTAAAATACTTTACACAGTATATATATAATGTATATATTATATATATAAAACTTTGAAGCATTTTATTGTGAAGCACATCATGCATAGTCTGTATATGTGCAGTGCACTGCGTATAGACAACCCATGGTCGCGGCATTTTGTACCAATGGCTTGTCCTTTCACTCATGTATCAGATTTGTTGACAAATGGTCTCATGTCTCTGTGCAGTCTCATTAGCCTGTTGGTTCAAATGTTTATCATTATCACACTATCTCCACTTCTTCAGCTTTATAATTACTTTTCATGTACAGTCAAGACATTTGCTACTTCTGAGAGTTTCCTTAACTATTTTTTAGGTCTTTGCTCTTTCATTTATTTTTTCCCAGGTTCAAGATCTCAGCTTTCCAATTAACATGGTGTTCATTTTTCATTCTCACACTGGCAGTGTAGCAGTTTGGGCTCCTAGGCTCGTGAGGCATCTACTACTAAATTTCCTGGCTCACACTGTCTCTAGCTTAGTTCTTGGGTCACAGCCACTTCCACCTGGAATCACCCCAAGGGTAAGTTCACACAGTGTCTGATTTTCAGTAGAAACACGTAGGGTTGAAGCCCACACTTCAGAATCTCACTTTTGTGTTTTTTGGGCTCTGAAAATGTATTATTTTTACTTCACGTAGAAATGTTCTGAAAGCATACACTTTATATTTTATTCAGATTAAAATATTTTCTTTGGGCATTTGGTATATCTAATAGTGTACATATTCCACAAAAATAACTCCTTATAAATAAAAAATTTACAGTATTTATAAACATCAATCTTGTATTTAATAATTGATACTAAATTGATGAAATATAATTTATTTTCAGTGTTATGTTATTTTTTTTAATATACATCAGTAGTACACAGTGATTAAATCCCTCATGTGGAGTGAATATATGCACATAGCACGAATCAATTCTATTTTTATTCCCTTCATCTCCTCACCCTCCCCCCTTCTATTTTTCAGTTACCTTCCCAAAAAGATCTATCACACTATTTCCAAATATCTATCTATTGTTTTGCTCTTTATTAATATTTTTGGTTTTTCATATAAGAGAAATGATGTGATATTGAAGCTTGTGTGTGATCTATTTCATTTATCATTAAGGCCTCAAGATGTATTTATTTTTCTGAAGTGACTCAAGTTTATCCTTTATGGCATAAAGAAAATCCCACCTTTTCTTTGTCCATTCATTTGTTTATGGGCTTATAGGCCACTTTCAAGACTTAGCCATTATGAACTGTGCAGCTATAAACATAGGTGTGCATATATCACTTTAACAAGGTGTCTAACTCTTCCGGGAAGAAACATAGAAAGGGAATATTGGGTTGAATGGAATTTCTAGTTTTAATTTTTGAAGAATCTCCATTCTGATTTCTATAGTGGTTTCCTAACATATGTTCCCATCAACAATGTTGAAGAATTTCTTTTTTGGCCACAGCCTCATTAGCATTTGTTGTTCGTTGGTTTTTTAATTTTTTAATTTACTTTTGTTGTTGTCATTTAGTTTCTTAATAATTTTTTTCTGGAGTAAAATTGGATTTCAATGTTGTGTTAATTGCATTGTTCTAATTGCTAGAAATGGTGAATTTTTTTTCATGCCTTAGCCATTTCTAGTGCTTCTGAGAAGTGTCTGTTCAATTCAATTGTCCATTTTGTGACTAGGTCTTTTATTGTGGGAGTCTTATTTTTTGGAGTTCTTTTCATATTCTAAATATTGGTCCTCTGAGGAAGAGCTAGCAATGTTTTCCCCATTCTGTAGATTGTGTCTTTATTTTGTTGGCTGTTTCCTTTGCTGTGTGGAAGTATTTTTATTTGATATGACCTGATTTGATGATTCTGGTGATTATGTCTTATGCAATTGTGGTTCTCTTCAGAAAGTTCTTGCCCACATCTTCAAGAGATTTCCCTATTTAATTTTCCAACAGATTAAGTATTTGTTTTAACATTTAGATCTTTGATGCATTTTGATTTTGGCTTAATACATGATGAGAGATGGGGTCCAGATTCAATCTTCTGCATGTGGGTTGCCAGCTTTCCTAGCAGCATTTGTTAAAGAAGTTATCCAGGAGGTTATCTTTCTTCTTATGTTAAAGATCAGATAGTCGAATGTGCCTGGAGTTTTTTCTGCCTCCTCTGTTCTATTCTTTTGAGCCACATGTCTGTTTTTGTGCTAGTAGGAATGTGTGTGTGTGTGTGCGCGTGCACCTAATACTGTAGCTGTGTAATATAACTTGACAGCTGGGATTTAGACACACCTTGTTTAGGTCTTATTTCTCAGGATTCCTTTTGTCATTTTGGATTCCTGCTTGCTCCACATGGCTTTTAGAATTTTTTCTCTAGTTCTGTGTGAAATGCTGTTGGGATTTTGGTTAGTATCACATTAAATCTGTATATTAGCTTTGAAAGTATGACCATTTTGACAATATTAGTTCTACTTATCCAGGAATAGAGGTATCTTTCCATTTTCTGATGTTCTCTTTTATCTTTTTCTGAGTACTGTGTTTTTCATTATAGAAGGCTTTTGCTTCCTTGGTTAGGTTAATTCCTAAGTATTTAATTTTTTCTTGATGCTATTGTGAATGGAATTTTTTTTCTAATTTCTTCCTTGGTGAGTTCATTATTGATGTACAGATGAGCTACTTTTGTATGTTGATTTTTTTTTAAACAGGGGAAAAGACAAATGCAGTCCCCCACTACCGCAAATTATACAGGCAAGTTTCCCACATTTGGGGAAATTGCAAAACTATTTTTTTTAATTTTTATTTTATTTTTTTGTACTGGGATCAGACTCACGACCTCATGCTTGCTTGGCAGGTGCTTGTGTCCTGTTAAATTGTTGAATTGGGTTATTAATTTTAAGGATCTTTGGTGGAAATTTTTGGGTTTTCTATGTAGAGGATCATACCATTTCCAAATAATGATAATCTGATTTCTACTTTCCTATACACATTCCTTTTATTTCTTTCTCTTGCTTTATGTCTCTGGCTAGTAAAGCACTATTTTGAACAGGAGTGGTGATTTAGACATGCTTATGTTGTTCTTAATTTTACAGGGAAAGATTTCCATTTTTTCCTATTTGATATGATGTTTGCAGTAAGTTTGTCATAAATGGCTTTTATCAGATTGGGATGAGATCCTTCTATACCTGTTTTCTTCAGGTTTTTTTTCCCTATCATAAGTGGTTTTGGATTTTAAATCTTTATCTTATTTGGCATATTCATTCTATTAGATCTTTTTGGTATTGTTGGTTTGTTTCTTTCTAGGATGTCCTAGAGATATTTTTGGAGTGCTGGTTTGGTGGCCATAAATTTTTTTAAGTGCTCTTTTTCATGGAATACTTTATATATTCATCAACTTTATTTTTGTTTAAAAGAGAAGCATATATCTAATTGAGAGAAAACTTCTCTCTGAGAGAGAGACAGACAGGAGTCCTGACTGGGTTGCCAAACATTGTCATTTCTAGGGACTTTTATAGAGCAAAACCCCAAAGTTAGGTGGGCCCAAGGGAAATAAATGGCAACTCATAAGGTAGGTATGAAGTGGGACAGAACTATAGCCAACTAATAAGATTAATTGCTCGGGTAAAATTGACTAAATTGGTCACAAATGGGGAAGGGAGTCACATAGCAAGCAGGCATGTATAAAAAGCAGTAGCAAAAAAAAAAAAAAAACAAACCTGCAGGGGGTTGGGATAGTGATTCCTGGCATCCTCAGGGTGATAGAGGACTTATTTAGAATATCAATTCCTGATGCTTACCTTAGGAAGTCTGTGGGTGCATTTGATTTACCTTTTGTCTTGAGGTCTGGCCCACAGTGGAGGTGCCTGTTTTCTCCGAAGTTGCAAGGAATCTGGCCTTCTTGCACTGGCTCCTTTGAGGGCCTAGCCCTGTCTGACTGCCTAGAATATTTCTGTCTAACTCAGCTGCTTGTAACAATTCCCCCTCTGAAGAAGTAACTTAAACTGCCATGAGGAAATAATGGGTGTGACCAATCTGGCTTCTTTATGCTGACGGGGGTCTCAGCTGTTAATTGGCAGTCAGGGATACTCTGCAGAGGATCTATCTAAAGGTCCTTGATAGATACCAGGCAGTTTTATCTTAAGTAGATGTGCAGGCTTCCATCTGGAGGATACAAAAGCAAAGAAACAATTATGTATGGGTCAAATAATAGAATCAATAGGATAATAATAAGTATAGTTAACAAAAATTTTTACCAAGAGGATCTAGGAATGGTTTCCCACTTGTCATCTAATATCTTGAACTGCTATTGAGATATTAGCAGAGGGATCAGGAATATACATACAGCATTTGGTCTTTACAATTATACAAGTATTTCTTGTGCTGTTAGCATGTCTGATGTCACCCAATTTTGGAAAACAGTCTGTCTCATTAATTTTATTTCTTTATTTAGGAGAGGCTAGCTACAGTGTCATTTAGGTTCTGTCACTGAGTATAGTTAGTTAAGGCCTCAATATGTGTCATATAACCTTTCCTCTGGACCAGATCTGGTGGATTCCAGTAAAAGGAATCTAGCATATTTGTTATTGGTTTTATCTGTATGATGCCTTGGGGTTTGGCACCTTTCAGGCAATGACAAGTTTTAATCCATGCATGTATAATCAAAGTATGTATACAGAGGCATGTATAAGCAGAGCATGAGCATTACAACTACAGGTAAGTCTAGAAATTATTTCTAAAGGCTAGCGGTTGTAACCCATTGGCTCCTTTGTCCCTTTATTGATACAGTCTGACATGTTTTCATAAATCTCTATAACTTTAGTTACACATATCTCTAAATTTTTGTAATGTATGAGAACCAGATTAATATATTATTTTGATCAGTGAAAACTTCTCTTAAGTTTTTGTACATAACAATATAGACTATGTTTATAAAATCAGCCTCTGCATCATTTTGATTAGTTGGTAACCTGGGTATGTGTATTACAGTATTTAGACAGGATAAAAATGGGAGGGATGGGAGCTGGGCTTTTAAACATAACTAAAAGGAATGTGCAAACATAAAGCTATTCTAGTTGCAGCTTAAGCAAGATATATTTTGATGACTCTTAAAGTGGCCTGGCTTGTGGCAGTGATAGCAGGTGAGTGTATTCATCCAACAGTTCTTGGAGCCCCAACAATCAAACTTAATGTCTGTTTGTTTTAAGGACATAACAAGGACAGCAACTTTTTGGTCTCTTTGTTTTTTCTCTTTGGTTTTCTCCCTGTCCCAATTATAGGATACTAGGGAGACAGTTTTTACTAGAGTATCAAGTGAGCTATCTGCAGCAAAGGCTATCTTTTGTAATGTTTTTCTAATATCTGGGGTTGAATGGGTAATAAACATGTCTTTAAGCAAAATCTGTCTCTCTGTTGACTCAGGATCTGGGGAAGTATATTTTATCAGTGCCTCTAGTAAATGAGCTAAGAAGGGGTTTTCATCTTTCCCCTGAAAAATAGCTGACAAATAAAAATAAGTAGGAGAATTGTTTTTTAGGAGAATTGAATTCTTAGACTGCCAAGAGTACACACTTGAACATGTCTCCTGCTCCAATCTCCTGTCTTGCTGTCAGGACATTTGGAGCCTTGGGGGAAACTGCTTATGTCCTAGTGGGAACTGGTGATTCCCCTGGCTGTCTATCTTTTGGCCTTCTAAAATTAACAATATGATACTCACCTCCAAATGTAATAGTAGCATGTAATGGTGCCTGGCTCTCACTAGAAGTCAATGTTTAAGATTAACATTACATCTTTCCAATCTAGCTTTCAGGTCTGAGTAAATCCTCTGAAGACACTGATGTACTTATCAGGGTCATCTGAAAATTTTCCTAGTTCTAGCTTAACTTGCTTTAAGTTGCTGAAAGAGATAAGTGACTGGGGATAGTCTCATAAGGATTATAATTATACCTGGAGCATAAATAAAAATTATTTCTTAATGTAAAGAAAGCACAAACATAAAGCAATCTGACCATTTTTTCTCTTTCTTACAGTATTATTTTATTTGAAAAAGAATATCATAATTAATACTTCCTTCTACATTCCACTTTGGTTCTTGGAGGTAGGTAGGCCACGTATTCATGCAGAGAAATACCAATTGGCTTTTTTTCAACATGGAAGTGTCAAACATCTTCTAGTGCTTAAGAATGCATTCCAAAGGAGTAAGGGGCTTTGGCGTTGAGTTGCCCATGTCTATCATGTGAAAAGCAATGTACATAAAGGTATAAGACTTTAACATTAAGCCACCTATTTAGATGTAAATCATTCCCTAGTAGTTTTTCTATATTCATCTACTTTAAAAGAAAGTTTTGCCATATATATCAGTCTGGGTTGGAAATTGTGTTTTTTTAGAGTTTGAAACACTTTACAATGAGTTCTTCTGGCCTTTAAGGTTTGTGTTAAGAAGTTTGTTATAGGGCCAGGGATTTAGCTCAGTGGCATAAGTGCCTGCCTTGCAAGCATAAAGTTGTGAGTTTGATCCTTGGTACCAAAAAAAAAAAAAAAAAGTCTGTTATAATTCTTTTAAATTTTTTTTTATTTTAAAGAGAATAAAAAGAGAACAGAACAAAGAAAATCAGAGCAGAGCGATGCAAGCAACACAGCACTTCACAAAAAGACAACCAGATATCAACAGTAGCTACCATAATGTCTCTTTACTTCAAAATAGTTGAGCATACCTTCACACACAATAATATCAAACATAACAAAATAGTATAAAACCATTCAAAAGAATTACAAGACTTCAAACCAAATCACAGGAAATGAACAATAGCTATTATAATATTTTATTTTCCTCAAAAAATCTGTTTATACCATCACACATAATAAAATCAAATAAAACACAACAGGATAGAACCAATCAAAACAGAAGAACAAAAGCATGGTAGGACTTCAAAACAATATGATAGTAAATCAGCAATTGCCATAATATCTTGTTTTCTTCAAAATAGCTGTTCATATCATCACACATAATAAAATCAAACAAAACAGGATAAAACCAATCAAACCAATGAATGAAAGCATTCTAAGACTTCAAAGTGATATAATAGGAAATCATGGTCACTATAAAATATCCCATTATTTTCAAAATAGACCCTCTGACAGCACAAAAATCTAGCAAAACAAGATAGAACAAAGGCAGACCTAACAAAATTGTATAAATAATGCAAGAGTTCAAGATAAGACAATAAGAAATTGATAGTAGTTTCCACCTTTCCCTCTCCTTTGGTCTTACACTAACTATTTTGCTTTTGGATCCCATTAACGCCTTCTGTTTCTTATGCTAGGGTTCACACGTATGAGTTTGAACTGTTTCAGACATGATCATCTCCGGTTGTGTCCATTTACCTCCAGGAGCCTTGAGATTATTCTGCTTCAGCAGAGATTATTCTGCAGTTTGATGGCCAAATTACTCTTGCTTTTTTTTTTTTTTTTTTTTTTTTTTTTTTTTTTTGGTCTGCTGTCACATGGAACAATTGTTTTCTCTCCTTTGATTTTCAGCCAATGAATTTCCTTTCCAGTTAGATGTATTTCTTGTATACAGTATACCGATAGATCTTGTTTCTTGATCCACTCTCCCTGTGTTTCTTTTTATTACTAACCTGAGGCCATCTACATTAATGGTTACAACCAACATACATTGGCTTGTCTCTGCCCTGCTATCCTCCTGTTGTTGGCCCTCCACTTTTCCCCTTCGTTCAGTTGCCTGTCTTGTTTGGTGATCCTTCTCTGCTGCTGTTCCTGGATCTATGGTCATCTTTATCTCTCTCTAAATATTCTTTAGCACTCTCTGTGAGGTTGTTTGGTAGTCATGAATTCCTTCAGTTGTTTATTGTGGAAGTATCTTATTTTTTCATCAATTTTGAAAAATAATTTTGCTGAGTAGGTCAGTCTGGATTGGAAGTTGTTTTCTTTTAGGGTTTGAATCACTTTACTCCAAACTCTTCTTGACTTGATGGTTTGTGTTGACAAGTCTGCTATGATTCTGATTGGTTTTCCTTTATGGGTGGTCTGTCTCTTTTCTCTAACAGCTTTTAATATTCTGTTCTTGTGCTGAGTTTCTGGGATCTTGATTATTACATATTGGGTGTAGATTTACTTTGGTTATGGCTAGTTGGAATCCTACATGCTTCACTTATCTGCATGTCAGATCCATTTCCCATTTTTTGGAAGTTTTCTTCTATTACTTCTGTGAATATCCTTTTAAAGTGTTGATCCCCGCTTCTTCATTGATACCTATCACTCGTAAATTATGCTTCTTTGCATCATCTTACAGCTGTTGAGTTGTTACTTCCTGTTTCCATGTTATAAGAGATCTTTCCTTCGGATCACTAGCTGCAATCCTGTCTTCAAGATGTAAAAGTCTATCTTCAGTCTCTTTCAAGCAATTTTGCCAGCTTTTGATTGAATTTTTAATTTCCTGGATCTCTCTTTGAATCTGTTTCATGCATTGTAATTCCTTTCTATATTCATTCAAGGTTTCCAACATTTTCCTATGCTCCTCTTTGTTGTCTCTGTCTTCTTTAGATCTGCTGAACAGTTCTTTCAGTATGTTTGTGATTTCTTCTTTTATCTGAGACATTATTTCTGATTTGATTGCTTGTACAATCTCATGAAGTTTTTTCCTTACTTCAGTTGCTATCCTTTCAGAGATTTTAGATGTGTGACTTTCATTTTATCCCATGAATGTATTTCTCAGACTTATTGTGTGTGGATTTGAGATCTGAGTTTGCGTTTTGCTCCTTCATTTTGGCAGTCTCCTGGATTCCTCCCAACAAGCTGGTTGTTGGGCTCAGGCACTTTCTGTGTTGGCTGTCCCTAGGCAGTGTAGGGGGATGAGACAGGCACCTGGGTTCCTCTAATTCCAGATTTACAGGGAGGTATCAGGTGTGAAGCAGGCTTCACTAGATCTATGCAGCTACACTATGGCTTTGCTGATGTTCAGGGTGCATGTAGGTAGGGCTGCTTCTCTCAGCCTGTGTGTCTACACTGGGACTCCCACAATGGTGGCAGACACACAAGGGTGTGTTTGTCTGACGTTGCTCGTGGATGATGGCTGTCTGGGGCAACCAAGGGCCTCAAATGGTGCCCTACAGATGCACAGGGCTTACCTGGCTCTGCGTCCCTGCTCCGCTGGCTGCCTGCAGGAAGGAGCTTTCTGGTGGCAGCACCCTCAGGGTGAAGGTGGATCTGCTGGTTCTCTCTGCCCACATTGGCCACCTGTAGGACGTGGCCTTGTGGTGGTGACACATAGCAGGTAGAGGTGGATCTGTCTGTCTCCTTCGGCCCATGCTGGGCATGTGGAGGAAAGGGCCTTCCAGTGGCAGTGCCCAGCAGGTAGAGGCAGATCTTCTGGCTCTCTCTGCCCATGCTGGACACGTGGGGGAAAAGGCCTTCTGGTGGCAACAACTGGCAGGCAGAGATGTGTGTTATAATTCTAATGGGTTTTCCTTTGTAAGTGATTTGTTATTTTTCTTTAACAGCTTTTACAATTCTGTCCCTGTGTTAGACTTCTGGGATCTTGAATACGATGTGATGTGAGGAGGTGTTATTTTGATTGTGGCTACTTAGGGTTCTACATGATTCAATTATCTATATCTTTAATTCTTTCCATATATTTTGAAATTTTTCTTCTATTGGCTTTGTAAATAGATTTTCTGTGCCCTGTGTGTTGCCTTCTGAATGTTCATTTATTACAATTACACTTAGATTAGTCTTTGAATCCTCTAGCTGCTATTAGATCCTTTTTTTTCATCTTTTCTTGTTTTTAAGGCATCTCTGAATAATTGGTCTTTGATAGAATCCCTATCATCTAATTTTGATATTCTGAACTAATATTGGTTGTTTCTCTTGTCCATATTTGAGTAGAATTTTTGGTTCCCTGAACTTTTGTTTGATACTTTTCATGAACTCTTGTTTTTCACTAACCTGGTTGTTTGTGTTTTATATCATTTTATTACTAGTGTCTTTGTAAACTCATTGATCATTTTGTTTATTAGGCCTTTTATCTGTTTAGTTATATTTTCTTTTAGATTTAGCACCTATTTTCTTTTAGCACCTTTTAGAGTTTTAAAATCTTCTTTGTTAATATTTTTTTCTTTTTCTTTCTTTCTTTTTTTTTTTTTAGTATTGGGGATTGAACTCATGGCCTTGTGCTTTCCAGGCAGGTACTTGTGCGACTGAGCTAAATCTCCGGCATGTTAACTTTCTGAATAATTTGGCTATGTAGCTTCTGCTTTCTTCCCTCTTGTTACCCCATGGATCTGTTTAGGGGAGTTTGAAGTTTTTGGTGATATATCTTTGCCTTGTCTTCTCATGTTTCTATCATTTTGTTTTTGTGCTGAGGTTTTTGGGTTAAGTCAGGAGTCTTTCTTGCTGGTATGGAGATTTGTTTAGTTGATGTCTGCTTTTAAGTAATGCATTGTGGGCACAGCTAATGATAGGTTTTTGCCTTTGTCCCGAGATACAACCACTTCCATTTATTTGGGAGACAAGACTGGGAGGTAAGACTGAAATGTATTTGATCCTGCATCTAGTTATTCAAGAATGGGTGCATTATTGTTAATGACATGTACATAATCCAGATAATGACACACAGAGAAAACATATTAATATCAACAATTATGCCACCTTGGCAATAGTCACAAAATCAACAATAATGGTAGCAAAGATAAACTGAATATTGATGTACCCTAAAACCAATAATGTACCACTCTCAACTATAGAAAGCAGATCTATAATTTAGTATTAACACTAAGACAAACCAAATATCGACATACAGCACATATCTACTAAATGGGAAAATTATACCCCCACTAATAATAGAACAGTTTTCTGTATTAACAGCATAGAGTTAACTATCTAAAGCTTCATAAAATGTAAAAAATTTACTAGTAGAAACAGAGGTAGTAGAGAACCAGAGAATGAAAAAGTAAAATTTAAAAACTCAGCAGAAGATAAGAAGAGGTGAGAAAAGTGAGATAAAACATACTATTGAGTTTAAGGAAATTCATAGTGTTAAATAAAAACTAACAAAAAAGAACAAACAAGAAAGGAGTAAAAAACAGGAAAAAAGGGGGATAAAGTAAAATAGGATGTCCTGAGCCAGCCCAGATGGTGGCCCCCAGTGACCCACTAAGGCCCCCTGGAGGCATGCACCAGCAATTGGTAAGTTAGGTGTGCTTGGGCACTGACATGTGCAGGAGCAGGCGGGGTTGCCACTCTTTTTCTTGCTTTTTTTTTTTTTTTTTTTTAAATCAGACATCTTGGGAAGAACTTCAGCAACAGAATCCAATCTAATAAAATCCGTCTGTGAGAAACCAACAGGGGGCATCATACTAAATGATGAAAAACTGAAAAGTTTCACTTTTAAGTCTGGAAAAAAAGCCAACAAGTTTACTATCACAATCCTGTTCAATATTGTTCTGGAAACACTTTTCTGTGGAGTATGGAGAGGGGGTGAAGAGTGTGGAGTGATGACTGAGGAGTGTGTAATGAGGAGGGAGGATGGAGGTGTGTGGAGTGGAGTGTGCGATGTGGAGGTCCTGGAGGGTGCTATGCTCGGGCTAAGCTTGACAGCTGGAGGTGCTGTGGAGTTGAGTGAACAGCATGGAGAGGTGCTGGGAGGACCCAGAAATGGGGTGAGAACATAGCTAATGTGAGCAGTGCATGTTTGCCCATGTGCTGTGTAGTAAATTAACTGCTATGTCAGCTCAAGTAGCACCCTGCGATTGCATTAGCCTAGTTCCGGTTGAGACTGCTGGAATTTTCTGAAAATAGAAGACTCACCCTGGGTGTAGGGGGCGCCAACCCGTTGGTTTGTAGCTTGAATGGAATAAAAAAGGGAAGAAGCAGCTAGTTTTTCTTGTGTTTCTTTGGAGGAGCTCTGACTTTGCCTTCATTTTGAATGTCTGTCTCCTGGCTTCCATTGCAGACTCTTCAGTCATACATATATTTCACATTAAATCTCTGTCTCTAGTGAGCACTGACTGATACATGCATGTTAGACTTTGACTCTAGGAGGAATCTAAAATGAAAATTGCTATTTGGAATTTATTAGGTAGAACCATCAGGCACATATAAAAAGATCAACAAACCCTTCTGGGAATATTACAATTGCATTAAACAGAATGTTTAGATAAGTCATGATGAAAGAAAACTTTATATTGTTACATCTAAGTTAATAGCTTTAAAAATAGTTGGAAAAACTATCAGATTCCTTGAAATTCAGACAAATAAAATATGGAATTAACCTGCTGGGAAATTACATATGACTTTTATTGTTTGGCCAGCACTTAAATGCATGAAGACTCTTTATATGAAAACCAATTTCACAGAAGATATGAAACCATAGTAAAAATTCTCATTAAGCAATTTTAAAGAAAAATAAAACTCTAGCATCATTACATTTTTTTGTGATGATTGCACCATGTAGTGGTTAATTTTCATTTATTTAAAAAATGATAAAGCTGGGCCGAGGATTTAGCTCAGCTGCACAAGAACTTGCCTAGCAAGTGCCAGGTCATGAGTTCAATCCCCAGTACAAAAAAAAAAAAGACAAGGAAGACTATTTTATTAGCTTTACATTTTTTTTTTTGTACCAGAGATCGAACTTGTGACCTTGTGTTTGCCAGGCAGGCAATTAAGCCACTGAGCTAAATCCCTGGCCAGTCCTGCTTGTTTTATAGATAGACCTTGCAGTGGTTAAAATTTCTTTAAAAATAAATTTAGTGTATTTGAGATATACATCATAAGAATATAATATTTAATATTTTAATATTAGGTGTTACCTAAATTATATTATTACTAAACTTACTTGAAATAAGATAAATGTATAAACTCATAAAATTGCTCTCTGAGTTTTAAAAATCTGAAACAACTATCTAAATGTTTAAAGATTTAAAAAGTTACTTTCAAACATTATATTCTACTTTCTTTCATTATATTTGAAGAAAGATTATCATTAGAATAAAATTTTTTTTGTCTTTTTGATACAGGGTCTCCCAGGCAGTTTAAGCTGGCCTTGAGCTCACTTTGTAGCCCAGTCTGGTCTCGAACTTGCAAGGATCCTCCTGACTCAGCCTCTTGAGTATTGGGATCACAGACATGTGCCATCATGCCTATCTTAGAATAATTTTTCAAGATTAGGTGTTTCTTTTTATTGTTTGGCTTCTTTAGCATCCTAGGAAATGTAGATAATAAATAATTTTAAATATCCATTCATTGCTCTCTACTTTGGGGGAGGTTTTACTAACTCCTGAAGTAGATTCATTACTATTATTTCCTTCAATCACATATATACTATTCTGCCCTGAAAAGGAGTAAGTTTGAAGCACGTGTATGAGATAGTGAGTTCATATAGTGGGAAAAATAAAAACCAAGACAAGGAGGTATTCATTCATTTAAAGAATATTACTCTTTGCACCCTAAGTGTCTGCTGCTACACTTAGCACTGAGATTCTAGGATCTGACCTCATTGATTTGCTGATTTTTTTGGAGGGATCTGATGAAAAAGTAGACAATTTGAATAAAAAGGATGAGTCCTAAAACGGGTACATTTGGAGCCCTTAGGAAAAATATCTCAACAATTTGCATGAAGCCAGGGAAGGTTTGTGAAGTAGGATGCAGATGCATGGCTGAGGGACAGCAGCTAAAGAAGATCTGCTGGGAAAAGCACCCCAGTGCTCTTTGTCCTGAACCACAGGCTGAAGTAGCTCAACCTCCCAGTGATGGACACTGAGGGAATGACCCAATGATACAGTGTGTTGAACGTGATGTGTGTGGGATGACTGCTTAGTGTCACGATGCCCCGTCTCTGGTGATGCGATTCTCACCCCAGTAAGATCTTACTGTGTTTTTGCTACTAGAGAAAGGACTGGCAGTTTTTTCCTGGGAGAGGCCAGGCGTCATAACTTCTGTATGGTCTACGGACTCTGCCTCAATAACTCACCACTGCCATTGTTGAAAGCAGTCATTAAAAATATACAAAAAGGTGTGGCTGTGTCAATTAGTTATGTTTGAATTAATTGTGTTAGGCCAGATTTGGTCCATAGGTCAGTTTTAGGGTTCCTTTATCAGACACGTAGACCCATGGGCCAGCTCCAAAAGTCTTTTGTATACGACAGTGTGTTATTGCCTATTCAGGAAATAACTAAGTGCGTGAATGAATCACAACTCGGATAACGATACACATAGATGTAAAACAACGGCCAGTGTTGGGAAGGAGGCAGGGGGTATGCAGCGCCTGAAGCCTTGGTAAGCTGCTGGCATGAAGAGGAGCGACTGTGATGACCACATCTCTGAGGCTTTTGTGCAGCTGACACCCTTCCTAGATGTGCTCCCTCTTTAAACCCCTCCCTTGGCCTACTGAGGAAGGTGCCATCGCCAGCATTTTGCAGGGCAGAAACTGGTGGAACAGAGTGAAGGCTAGTGACAGGCAAGCACAGCTACACTCCAACCATCGTCGTGGTCCCAACCTTGGGGCAATTCTTGAGGCTTGAAGACTAAAGACTCGATACCATTAGTAGGAGCCAGGCATGTCAGACCTGGCCTGATGGCAGCAGAGATGTTTGGGGAGAAATGTGGTTTAAAGGGAAAATACAGAGAATCTACCTTTAGCTAGACTGAGTTAGAGGCGAAAGGAGAGGAACCCCCCTTTTTTTTTCCTGTAAGCATCAAATAACATGGCTCTTAAATTTAATGAGAATAAAGGCAAATTTGTGATTTAAGTGAATTAGCATGCAGAAAGGGCTGGCATCCACTACATGAGCCCTGGAAATGCTTACAGAATACTGAGGAAACATTGCAATGATGCAAAGAACTGTTTCCTTATTTCAAGGTCCTTCCAAAAATGTTACAGATCTTTAACGGTTAACATAGATAGAGTAATTGACAGAGTTCTCTGCCCCTAAACATAGGTAGATACCATGAAAGAAAATAGCAGATACTTTAGTAGTTTAAATATGAAGGTAATTTAGAGTTGAGCATTAGAATGTTTTTACTAATCTTGTTAATTACTTTTATTGTGTGTATTTAGTAGGGAAAGTTTAAATTACTGAGTTACAGGTAAATTGTTTTCCTGTACATTTTTAATAGCTCAGAAATATGTAATTGGTTAATTTTTTCTCATTACAATAGAAATTCAACATGAATTTAATTTCGGACTGGGGATTTAGCTCAGCGGCATAAGCACCTCCTTTGCAAGCGCGTGGTCATGAGTTCGATCCCTGGTACCTGTAAAAAAAAAAATTTAATTTTCCTGTGATTAGGCAATTCTAAGATTTCTGGAGTTTAGGATGGACATGAACACACAAAAACTCCTGAAAATGAGAAGATAGAATATAATATTGCTTATTTGAATATGAATTAGTCATCATTCACTTGCTAAATACTCACCAAAGATAAAGTACAGTGTTCTTCTGCATTTTGTATGCAGGGCAAATACAAGAGCAGAAAACACAGTCTTGCTCCCTTAGGACCTGATCCTTCCTTTAGAACACTGTATTTATGTAAAGTATGTGTGATGTATGTAAAATGCACTGCACACCATTCATTAGGTTGCATGTTGTCGCCCAGCACTGTTTTAGGTGCACCATACTACTCACTCAATCTCTGTATTTACTTCATGAAGTAAATAAAATTCCTAGTCCTCAGGGTGCAGATTAAAAACAGATCCTGAAAAATACAATAACTGTATACCCTACAGTTTCAGCTTAACTAATAAATGTGGGTTTTGAGTGCTTTGGATAGAAGGACTTTTCCATAAATGTTGAGGATGAGATAAGAAGAAAATGTTTTTTTGAGAAAATTTACGCTCATCTTGATCTGTGGGAAAGTGATCCTTACAGTTTGGAGGATTTGGTTTTTTTGGAGATGGCGTCTCATTATGTAGTTCAGACTGGCCTTGAACTCACTATGTAACCCTAACTAGCCACAAACTCAGAGCAATCCTGCTTCAGCCCACAGATTTGTGGCTTTTTTATGCATTAATAAAAGCAAGCATGAAATTTAAAATGAAATCTATGCAGCACCATGTTAAAACCGTATGGATAATGGAATGAATGTATATAATTTGGCAATGGGTGACTTCATGGCCTAAAGGACTCCAGCTTGTTTCTCTGCTATTTGAAGAGAAACAGAAACATATCTGTATTACTTTCTCATTAGATTATCTGTTGTGTTGGGCAGTTTCATTAATAGTGAATTGCTTTGGTTAATTTCCATTTGAATAAATGTTGGGAGAATAAAGTAAATGATAGATATCATTTTCCCTGCCAAAATTTGCCTGTCAAAATTTGGGGGATGTTAAATGGCACTATCGAACTTTGGAACTTTAAAGAATATGCAAATAATTGCTAAAACAAATGAACCTTATCACCCATTGGAATGTGATGGCATGCTAAAGCCACAGGCCTCTGTGAGGGGTTGCAGTCACCACTTCACTGTCTGACACACATCTCCCAACCTCACTGGCCTTCCTTTCTTTGTAAGTGGGGTCACTCCCCAAAGTCTTTGAAAATACCTGATAACATCGGATAAGGATAAAGCTGGTCTTGAACTTGCAACGATCTGCCTCCCCGAGTCTCCCGAGTGCTAGGATTACAGGACTGAGCCACCACACCTGGATGAAATTACTCTTCATATAATAATATAAGAACTGATGGTTTGTCCTTGGGCCTCATATTTGATACTTTTCTTCTCTGGATAGAAAGGCCTGAACATTATACTGTGTTAACAACTGGATTTAAAATTGCTTAAAGAGAGAACCATAAAACAGTTGAGAGATCACTTAGATGAACTTGGAGTAGATGGTGAAGTCTGCTTGCATTAGGATAAACTTAAGCCTCGGCTGCCAAAAAGATGATACAGTACTTTGTCTGAGATTATGATGGAAATTTGTTTGGAGCAAACGGAGGCAATGTACACAAGACAGAGACAGAGGGGCATGACCATGTGTTTATTGTAATGGTGAGGTGGTCAGAAGACAGGTTTGAGGCAGAGGAGGAGCTGGGCAGATCTGGGGTGCCCTCACTGGCCTCTCTGCGTGTCTGGAGGACTCTGGATTTCTGCGCCCAGACTGCTGGAGTTCCCTCAGGCTTCCAGGTGCAGTGAAGGAGAGAGGTGGGTTTGAGGCTTCCACATCAGCCTCCCCATTCCCGGCTTCATTTGGAGACCTGCTGAGCTCCCCATAGGTGGGCTGGCCCACACTACCAGCCTAGCCCAGCCTGTTTAGCTGCCGCGCCTGGCCATAGGTCTGCAGAGGAGGAGCTGGGCAGATCTGGGGTGCCCTCACTGGCCTCTCTGCGTGTCTGGAGGACTCTGGATTTCTGCGCCCAGACTGCTGGAGTTCCCTCAGGCTTCCAGGTGCAGTGAAGGAGAGAGGTGGGTTTGAGGCTTCCACATCAGCCTCCCCACTCCCGGCTTCATTTGGAGACCTGCTGAACTCCCGATAGGTGGGCTGGCCCACACTACCAGCCTAGCCCAGCCTGTTTAGCTGCCGCGCCTGGCCATAGGTCTGCAGAGGAGGAGCTGGGCAGATCTGGGGTGCCCTCACTGGCCTCTCTGCGTGTCTGGAGGACTCTGGATTTCTGCGCCCAGACTGCTGGAGTTCCCTCAGGCTTCCAGGTGCAGTGAAGGAGAGAGGTGGGTTTGAGGCTTCCACATCAGCCTCCCCACTCCCGGCTTCATTTGGAGACCTGCTGAACTCCCGATAGGTGGGCTGGCCCACACTACCAGCCTAGCCCAGCCTGTTTAGCTGCCGCGCCTGGCCATAGGTCTGCAGAGGAGGAGCTGGGCAGATCTGGGGTGCCCTCACCGGCCTCTCTGCGTGTCTGGAGGACTGTGGATATCTCTGCAACCAGGGAGGGTCCACAGGTTCCTGAAGCACTGCGGCCTGTGGTGAGTACCCTAACCCGGCTGCGATTGAAGAACTGTGGAGCTTCCAAGGGGCAGGTGGGCGCACAGTGTCCCTGAGGCCCAGCTTGTCTGGAACTGCGGAGTTCTGAGCAGGCAGAGGAGGGCCACTGGTTCTGTAGGCCTAATGGCTTGGAGTAGCGCGGCGCCAGAGTCCCAGTAGCTCCAAACATAGAAGGGGATTTTCAACAGATCCTGAGGAAGCTTTCAAATAACACTTGAAACACAGAAATATAGGAAAATGACAAAACAAAAGACCAAATTACAACCTCAAACCTCCAGCCCATCTCAAGAAACCCTAG
This sequence comes from Cavia porcellus, assembly GCF_034190915.1. NCBI lineage: Eukaryota > Metazoa > Chordata > Mammalia > Rodentia > Caviidae > Cavia > Cavia porcellus. The sequence goes on from NW_026947493.1 coordinate 6,451,171, forward strand.
GAGCGATGTATATAGAAGAAAATATATCCCATTCACCTCATATATTGGACACAATAGCCACTGAAATTGACAAGCAACTCCAGGAAGCTTTAAAGAAATTCAAACTTGAAATAATCTCCCAGATAAAAGAAGAAATGATAAAAGAAATGAAAGAGATTCTAAATATATCTAAAGAAAACACAGATAAAAAATTGGAGGAACTAAACAAAAAGATAGAATCCCTAGACGAGCAATATAAGAAACAAACAGAATACATAATGCAGATGCACAGAGATATACAGGAAATAAAAAACTCCACTGAAAGTTGTAAAAACCGCCTTAATGAAAGTGAAGATAGAATTTCAGACCTTGAAGACAGGATTGCAGCTAGTGAACAGGAAAGGAAAGATCTTTTGAAAATAACAAGGAACCAGGAAACAACAATTCAACAACTGCAAGACGATGCAAAGAAGAATAACATAAGAATGATAGGGATTAATGAAAGAGAGGGAGACAACATGAAGGATGTCAGGAGGATATTTAGAGAAGTAATAGCTGAAAATTTCCCAAGCATGAGATCAGAAACTGACATCAGGATCAGTGAAGCATATAGAACTCCAAACAGTCATAACCAAAATAAAACTACACCCAGACATATAATAGTCACCATCCCAGAAATCCAACACAAGAATAGATTATTAAAAGCTGTCAGAGAGAAAAGACAAATCACTTATAAAGGAAAACCTATCAGAATCACAGCAGACTTCTCAGCACAAACGATAAAGTCAAGAAGAGCATGGAGTGAAGTATTCCAGATCCTAAAGCAAAATGATTTCCAACCAAGACTGATATATCCTGCAAAACTATCATTCAAAATAGATGGTGCAATACGATACTTCCATGACAAAGAACAGCTGAAGAACTTCATGAACACCAAACCAACCCTGCAAAAAATATTGAAAGACAGTTTAGATACACAAAGGAAAAAAACCACTAAGCAAAGCAAATAATTAAACAGAACCGAAAGATAAAGATGCAACAGCAGAGAGATAACATTCCTACAATTAACCAGCATTTAACAGTAATAACCATTAATGTAAATGGTCTCAATGCACCAATCAAAAGAAACAGACTAGCAGAATGGATCAAGAAACAAAATCCAACCATATGCTGTTTACAGGAAACCCATCTAACCCAGAAAGATACTCACAGACTGAAAGTCAAAGGATGGAAAACAATTCTTCATGCAGCAGGAATCCAAAAAAAGGCAGGAGTAGCCATTCTGTTTGCAGACAACGTGAACTTTAAACCAACAATGACCATAAAGGACAAAGAAGGTCACTACATACTCGTAAGGGGAAAACTCCAAGAGGAAGAGATAACTATCTTAAATATATACGCACCAAACTCCAGAGCACCCAGTTATATAAAACAATTATTAACAGAAATGAAAACTCAAATTATCAGTAACACAATTGTAACAGGAGACCTTAATACACCACTGACACCAAGGGACAGATCAACCAGACAGAAAATGAGCAAAGAAATAACAGAACTGAATCACACCTGTGAACAAATGGGTTTGATAGACATATACAGAATGTTCCACCCAACAACATCAGAATACACATTCTTCTCAGCAGTACATGGATCATTCTCTAAAATAGACCATATATTAGCTCACAGAACATATTTAAGCAAATGCAAAAGAGTTGAAATCATCCCTTGCATATTATCGGATCATAGTGCTCTGAAATTAGAAATTAATGACAAAGGATACTGCAAAAATTCCGCAAACACATGGAAACTAAATAACACACTCTTGAGTAATCAGTGGGTCACAGAAGAAATTAAAGAAGAAATTAAACAATACCTAAAAGAAAATGAAAATGCAGATACAACTTACCGGAATCTGTGGGATGCAATGAAAGCCGTTCTGAGAGGAAAATTTATTGCACTGAGTTCCCACATCAGGAAAACAGAACGAATACAAATAAATAAGTTGATGCTACACCTCAAACAGCTAGAAAAAGAAGAGCAAGTCAAGCCCAAAGCCAAAAGAAGAGAGGAAATTATAAAAATCAGAGCAGAAATCAATGCAATAGAGACTAAGAAAACAATCCAAAGAATCAACGAATCAAAGAGTTGGTTCTTTGAAAGAATAAATAAAATCGATAAGCCCCTAGCCAACCTTATTAACAAAAGGAAAGAAAAAGCTCAAATTCATGCAATAAGAAATGAAAAAGGAGAAATCACTACAGACCCAATAGAAATACAGAGGATCATCAACACCTATTTCGAAAACCTCTACTCTCAAAAGTTTGATAACACAGAAGAAATAGACAGATTCTTAGAAGCATATGAAGTACCAAAGCTAGATCAAGAGGATATAAAACTGTTGAATAACCCAATCTCTGCTAATGAAATTGAGAATGTAATTGGGTCCTTGCCCACCAAGAAGAGCCCAGGCCCAGATGGATTCACTGCAGAATTCTACAAGAAATATAAAGAAGACCTAATGCCGACACTCCTCAAACTATTCAATGAAAATGAAAGGGAAGCAATCCTTCCTAAGTCATTCCTGGAAGCAAATATTACTCTAGTACCAAAACCTGAGAAAGACCCAACTATAAAAGAGAACTATAGACCGATCTCCCTAATGAACACAGATGCAAAAATCCTCAATAAAATATTGGCAAATAGGATGCAGCAAATCATCAAGAAGATTATACACCATGACCAAGTGGGATTCATCCCAGGAATGCAAGGATGGTTCAACATACGCAAATCAATAAATGTAATCCACCATATCAATAAAGCCAAAAATAAGAATCACATGATCATCTCTATAGATGCAGAAAAAGCCTTCGATAAGGTCCAACACTTATTCATGATAAGAACTTTACAGAAAATTGGAATAAATGGTCTTTACCTCAATATAATAAAGGCCATTTATGACAAACCAACAGCCAGCATCATACTAAATGGCCAAAAATTGAAAGCCTTTACTTTAAAATCAGGCACAAGACAAGGATGTCCTTTATCACCACTCCTATTTAATATAGTACTGGAAGTACTAGCCAGAGCAATTAGGCAAGAAAGAGAAATAAAAGGGGTAAAGATAGGAAAAGAAGAAGGTAAACTATCATTGTTTGCAGATGACATGATACTCTACATAGAAGACCCCCTAAACTCCATTGAAATACTCTTAGATACAATAAATAAATTCAGTAATGTGGCTGGATACAAAATCAATACTCAGAAATCAATAGCATTCCTATACACGAACAACAAAATTACAGAGAGGGAAATAAGAGAAACTGGACTATTCACATTAGCAAGCAAAAAAATGAAATATTTAGGAATTACTCTTACGAAAGAAGTGAAAGACTTATACAGTGAAAATTATAATACACTGAAAAAGGAAATTGAAGATGATCTCAGAAAATGGAAAGACATCCCTTGCTCATGGATAGGAAGAACAAACATTGTGAAAATGGCCATTCTCCCAAAACTGTTATACAGATTCAATGCAATCCCAATAGAAATACCATCAACATACCTTATAGATCTAGAGAAATCACTCCTAAATTTCATCTGGAACCAGAAGAGACCTAGAATCTCAAAGGCAATTCTAAGCAGCAAAGACAAAGCAGGAGGCATCACAATCCCTGACTTGAAGTTATACTACAAAGCAACAGTAGTAAAATCAACATGGTATTGGAATCAAAACAGAGCTGAAGATCAGTGGAATAGATTAGAAGATACAACCACAACTACGAACACACTCAACCACCTATTTTTGATAAAGGAGCCAAGCAGGTTCACTGGAAGAACGACAGTCTCTTTAATAAATGGTGCTGGAAAAACTGGCTCTCCATTTGCCGAAAACTAAAGCTAGACCCATGTCTATCACCATGTACTAAATTAAAATCTAAATGGGTCAAAGATCTGAATATTAAAACAGAAACACTAAATCTATTGGAAGACAAAATAGGTAGAAACCTTGGAGACATAGGAGTAGGTAAAGAATTCATGAACAGGACTCAAACCGCACGGGAAATACTTCCCAGAATCAATAACTGGGACGACTTCTTATTAAAAAGTTTCTGCATGTCAAAAGAAATCTCCAGCATAGTGAAAAGAAAACCCACAAACTGGGAAAAGATTTTAGTGAACTCTCTCTCAGACAAGGGCCTCTTGTCTAAAACATACAAAGAATTAAAGAAACTCAGCCCTCCGAAATTCAAAGATCCAATCCAAAAATGGGCATCTGAGATGAATATGCAATTCTCAGATGAAGAAATGCAAATGGCAAATAAATACATGAAAAAATGCTCATCATCATTGGTCATTAGAGAAATGCAAATTAAAACCACACTGAGATACCATCTCACTCCTGAAAGAATGGCCAGGATCAAGAAAACCGACAACAAATGCTGGAGAGGCTGTGGGGAAAAAGGAACTCTCCTGCACTGCTGGTGGGAGTGTAGACTGGTACAGCCTTTGTGGAGATCTGTCTGGAGATTTCTCAAAAAGTTGGGACTGGAAATCCCATTTATTCCAGCTATTCCACTTCTAGGCATATTCCCAGAAGAACTGAAAGCATCATACCACAGTGATTTATGTGCACCTATGTTTATAGCAGCACAATTTGTAATCGCCAGATCTTGGAAACAACCCAAGTGCCCATCAACTGAGGAATGGATAAAAAAGTTGTGGTATTTCTATACAATGGAGTATTATTCAGCTATAAAGAAGGATCACATTGAGATATTTATCAATAAATGGGCACAGCTTGAGACCATACTCATAAGTGAAATAAATCAATCTCGCATGTGTGAATACCGAATAGTTTCCCTAATGTAAGTAATGATTCAAATATATAAAAATATGTGGTAATCATGATTCCCCATTAGATGGCCTTGAAGCCTTATAAAGTTTTCACTCATTAATTAGAAAGGCTTTATTCTGGGCTTCTTGATATGAAAATATTTGAAGCTAGAGTATATGAAGTTTTACCCAAATATTTCAAGGAAAAAGACACTATGGTAACTACTATTAAGTCAGGTTATAAGGTGGTGAAGTACTAGGTTATTGAAACAGTCATGCTGTGACCTCTATTGTTATATTGTTATGTCCTGTTTTATCTCAATCTCCCCCTTATTGTTTCAAAAAAAATTATTTAGTCATTTCTTATGTTTGTATTAATTAAAGAAAAAATTCAAAAAAATTAGGATATATAAATAGTAACTCTTTTCGATTTCCTATTAACTTGTTTTGAAGTCCTGTAGTACTCCCATGATCTTGTTTTGACTGATTAGACTCTGTTCCATTCTATATGATAGTATCAAGTTTGAAGACATAGGCAACTACTTTGAAGACAATAAGATTCACTAAGATACCCATTCTGGTTTGACTATTGTCTTCTTTGGAAGTCCTGTAATGTTTACAATGCCTAAGTTTTATTGGTCTTGTTCTCTACTGTTTTGTCCAACTTTATAATATCTAATAAGATAGACAATTCTTTTTAAGGAAACAAGGGACAACGTTGATAACCATTGTTGATAAACTTGTACTCTGTTCTACACCATGTGCTATGTCTATCCTTGGTATTGACTGACAGCTTTGTTTTGCCATATTTGACTGTATTCTTCCCCCCCCCCCCAAAGAAAGTAATAAGCACTAAGGAGTAATAAAATCCAAGATGTGTAAATTTTGTTGTAAAAAAGAGAGGGGAAAAAAAAAAAGAAAAAGAGCTCTAACGGATATAACAGCAAGTGTGTTTGGGGGTGTTAAATAGCTGACTTTATCAATGTTTTTGGAACATTGAACACAGCTGTTTGCAGTCTCCCTGTTTGAATGTCCACCTTGTGTTCTTTGATACTGTGATTTGAGGAACTATTTTCAAGAAAATAGTGTGTAATCTACTAGCAGGTAATTTCTTACTGTTATGGTGTTTTGTTTTGTTTTGTTTTGTTTTGTTTTGTTTTGTAGTTCTGTATTGCGTGTACCCTTACGCCGCTTTGGTTTGTTTTGTGTTTTTCTCTTTTTCCTCTTAAATAAAAAAAAAAAAAAAAAAAAGAAGACAGGTTTGAAATTCTTTAGGTGACCATGATGTCACATCTCCATCCTATCCTGTGCACCACCTAAGTATGATCTTTCTTTTTTCTTTTTTGTCTTTTTTTGAGACGAGGTCTCGCTATGCAGTTGAGGCTGGCCTTGAGCTCACTACAGCCCAAGCTAGTCTTGAATTCGCAATGATCCTCCCACATCAGCCTCCCGAGTGCTGGGATTACAGGCGTGAGCCACCATGCCTGGCTCAGTACGATCTTTCTTAAAGAGTGAATGTTTGTCTGTTCAGGAAAACTGAAGTTGGTTGTGACTTTTAAGTATCTGAGATATGGAATTGTCACCGTGATGGAAGCAAGACTGCAGAACGAGAGGGGCTGCAGGGCATAAACCTTGCTCTGGGTTTTACATCAGCGCTGGACTTGTGCAGAGTATGTGGATCCCAAGGGTCAGATCAGATGGAACTGACAAGTGATCAGGAGAGACGAGAGATCCTTGATAAGCCGCAGGAATGGAGAGACACAATTAATTTACAGACATTATTTTCTACTGTTTAAATAAAAAAAGAATGTGTCAACTAGAATCCACATCCTTCAAGTATGTTTCCCAAACTATCTTAAATGATGAACTTTCATTGTTTTGGCAGCAAGAACTGAGCATAGAAGAGTGGAATGAGTGATTATAACTGGTGGAATCAGAAGTGTAGTTGTAAAAAGTTATACTTCATGAATTTGTGAATTAAAAATGCATATTATACATATCATTTAAAGTCCAAACACATATAAAAGTAGAAAAAAGCAGAACTTTGTTCCCTCCTTGAAATCACTAAGTTCAACAAATTCCTGATTTTCTGCTCTTCTGAGTTCCTTTGTTTCTATTCTATCATTTTTTAAAATCAAAATGTTTTGAATCAAATGCCATTCTATGTGTAGATGCTCAACATATGTAAGAAACTTTAAAAGGTCACTGTATACTATTATCAAGCCCAACAAAATGAACAATACTCTCTGATTTCTGTGTTGCTACAATTGTGTCAAAAGACTTTTTTCTGATAGTTCAGTGAGGAACCAAACCAAATTCATAATGCCTCTGCATATCTTTAGCCTGTTCTCTAGTAAAAACCAAGTGTACTACTTCCAACTATGTTATTTTGGGGGTCATTCATCCCATACAATTTCTCATATTCTGGATTTAGTTGTTTATAATTTCATTTTTGTAATGGCTAGCATGTCCCGTAAAAAGAGACCTTAACTGACTCCAGGCTCAAATATGTTTTTAAATGTTTTATAGATGATACTATATAGTTGGAACTACATCACCTCAAGAGGCATACAATGTCTGGTTATCCCACAGTTAATTGTGGCATGATCGACCACATGGTTAAAGTGTGCCATCAGTTGGATCCAGCCACTACATAACTTTCTATTGATCTTTTGCTTAATAGTTCAAGCAATCATTATTTTGTTGGAGGTTACAAATGGTAACGTTTCTCATTTCTGTTATGTATCCTGCACTTAATAGCTAAACTGTGGAGAACTATTCCTTAATTACCTGGCTACTCAGAATTAGTTATCTATTACTGCTTAATAAGTTACTCCAAAGCTTAGTGGCTTAAAGGGACAATAAACATTTGGTATTATTCTGGCTTCATGATAGTTACTCTTCTTTCTGGCTTGCTGCCTGCAATAATTATCTATACATGTGTTGGGGGAAGGAGGGCTATAATATACAGTCTGCCTATTATGAAACTGTTCAGTGCAAAGCAACACTTAAACTAAAACCGTGAAAGTAAGGCAAAAGCTGGGACTATTTTCTGACTTAGTTTAAGAGGTGGTAAATTGTTATTTGCAGAATATCTGGGTTTACACTGACCATCTCTATTCAGGGTGGGGCTAGAGTGAGCAGCCTCTCCCAGGAGGAAGAGTCACTGGGGAGGCTGTGTGCCACAGTCCACAATAAACCTTTGTAATAAAGGAAGATTGAGCAAACCAATTTCTTCTTACAAACCTTAGATCAATGAGCAGTATAGTAACCACCGCCTTCGGGGAAAGGATTTCCCCCTTTATTGGATGCCATCACAACTACATGTTTTTGGTACTGGCATGTTTAAATCTCTAATGGACATCTTCTGTGATTCTGAAGTTGTTCTGTCTTTGGCCAGTGGGAGGCTCTTTTAGGTAACTCTGGTTTGCTTTCTTTCATTTTTATTTTTATTTAATTATTTTTTTTTTAAAGACAGGGTCTTGCTATACAGTTCAGGTTGGTCTTGGACTCACAATGTAGCCCACGCTGGCCTTGAACTCTTACCTTAGCGTTCAGAATGCTGGGGTTACAGGTGTGAACCACCCATGCCTGGAAGCTCTGATTACCTGTTGAAATAGCCCACATAAGTATTTGTTAACATTCCTCCTTTTAGGCACAAATATAAATACATGCTTATATCATGTATTTCCTGCACCAGAGCTGTGTGTACAATTCTCCCAGAAATCTTGATTGATTTTTAGTGGAAAATATTATTTTCAGTTTTGGCATTAGAAGTATTCATTGATATTAGGTTATCACTGTTTCTAGATACTTTTACTGGACAAAGCTAGTCAATAAATTATTCAGAATGAGAAAAACTATTTCTGAAAGACTAGAAAGACAGGTTTTCTTTGATTTTATGCCTGTATCTCTTCATCTATGCTGAAACTCTTAGTTTTTAATGATAAATATTATCATAATTATTTGTTATATGTCTAGATATCTAGTTATTTATCATCTATATTGCTATTTGGCCAATTTTATCTATGGTTTCAAATACCATTTTTTTTACTGACATTAAGACCACAGGATGAAGGTTGGGATGTATTTATGGTTCTTTTGGCCTTAAGATATAAATACTGTAGAGGCAACATACTATGTATCAAAATCAGTTGAATTAACTGTTTTTTGGTGAGTTATGCTGTGAGCTTGAAATACAGTTGAGTTCACTTATTTCCTTACTTTCCTTGGATGTTTAAAATAGCCTCCCCTGTTTTTTTGACTTACCAGGAGAAATAATTTTTTTCTGATTACTAATAATAATGCTACTGAAAATTATATTTAGAAAAGTATAGCTTTTATATTGTCACTTCTTATTTTCTTTCCCTCCCTATTTTGATAATTTGCCTAAGAAAAACTAGTATGTGTGTGTGAGTGTGTGTGTGTATCTAAATGTATGCATTTACATCTGTTTTTCCATAGCTCTCTTCTCTTTTTCTTTACCCTACTTTTTTCACTTCATAGATCCTAGTGACTGAGCAGAGATCAGGGAAGGACCTTCTTGCAGCTCTCTCTCCTCCATCACATACAACTTCCTAGCTCTATCAACCAGACACCTACTGATGGATATTTTAGTGACTTTCGGCCTTTGCTTTAACAAATAGAGAAAACAAGTGGAGTGTGTTCTAAGAGAGAAGAGTTTCTTCTTTTCTGCCAACTTCACAAATGATTTTTCAGGTTTTCTTTCAGCCTTTAAAGGGCCAACCTCGTGGGTGAGAAAAATTATCAGTCTTAAGTTAGAATCGCTGAATACGTACAGTGTAAAGGAGTAAAGATAAGGGTACCTTGTCAAAGAAACAAGAGGAAGGGAGAAGCAAAGTGACAAAGAGGAGAAACAAGTAGAAGATACTGAGTTACCAAGCTTGCGTAGCCTCACAAGAAGCACAGATTGTTGGTAAATAGTATTTCTTAAAAGACCAGAGATAAAAATCAAGGGATTTGAGCAACTGGAGCATTGCTCAGGGACTGACGCCCAGGAGTAGCAGGTCAGGAGTAGTCACACCGCAGTGGTCAGGGTTGTCAGTCCAAAGGGTGTAGGCTTGGCTGAACCTGCAAGGGGAAGCCAAGGAATATGGTGAGCAGGAGAGTGACAGGAGGGGGAGAGTCTTTTTAGGAAGCCAAAGCCTCATGCAGTTATAGGTGAGGTTTTTTAAAGTGGCCGGATCTAGAATGTGTGATTACTAAATCAGTCCACCGAGGGGTTTCACACAGTTCTGGGTGTGGGTAACGGGAAGGCCCACCCTGAATGTGAGTGCTACCTGTCCTAAAGATGAGTAGCCTGCATAGACTATAAGAGACTGAAAGAGGCCACTGCTACTGCTTGCTGCTCTCTGCTTTTGCTGTTTCTGTCTGCCATGGGTTGCTTTTCCTCTGCACTGCTCCTCTACCAACCACTCGGCCCCTCACCCCAGCTCTGAGAAGAGGAGCTAAAGCAGCACCTTATGCTGCTTCCCGGGCTGCAGAGCCTGTGGAAGGTGTGCCATAGAGATCTCTTTCCCCTGCAGTAGAGCATCAGGTAACAGTTGTTTTTTATAAGCCAAAACCTTAGTGTTCAGGGTTAGGCACAGTGCTGGCACTTTGTGGTAAGTGGGTTTTGGGCTGCAGTTTGGGCACTTGGCCTCTAAAAGGTTCACCATCGCTGACTTAGGTATGCTGACCCACTTTGAGATTTTTGCTTTTTTTACATCAATTCCACACAACATAAAATTTATGTGTCTGTTTTAGGACTTGCCTCAAACAATTAAAAATACCTAATCGTGTTATTTTTCAGGAAAAGACTGAACTTCAGTTTTAGGCTCTCTATAATGTTACCTAGAAATCCAGTTTAATATTGCTCTGCTTTAGGTGAAAATAAAAGTGTAGAGCCATATAAAATTAAGTGTCTGAAGCTAAGGTGGCAACCCATGCCTATAATTCCTGTACTTCGGGAGGCTAAGGCAGGACGATCACAGATTCAAACCCAGCCTGGGCCACACTGTGACTTAGTGGGAACTTGTCTCCAAAATACAAAATTCAAAAAAGGCTGAGGATGTAGCTCAGTGCCGAGGCTGTGGGTTCAACTGCCAGTAAAACACACACACACACACACAAATACAAAAAAAGCCACGGACTAGGGCAAGGATGGGAGAAAATTTCTTAAGTACTACTAAAAAGCACAGTTCGAAGAAAACATTTTCCTTTAAAGTAGAGAATTCTTATTGTTGTAATTAGAAAAGAATTATAAAAACTGTCCAAAGGAATAAAATCCTTTGAATTGCTGCTTTTGCTGGCCCTGAATGTCTATGAATGGCAGCTTTAATATTTTTAAGATTTTATTAATGTATACTGTCACCTGCTTATTTATTTATTATTTAGGTTTTTTTGAGACAGGGTAATCCAGGCTGGCCTCAAACTCACTCTGTAGCCCAAACTGGCCTTGAACTCATAGTGATCCTCGTGCCTCAGCCTCCTGAGTGCTGGGATTACACATGTGCACCACCAGGCCAGCTTCTGGCAACTGTTTCATATTTAGAGATCTCTAATTTTGATGTCATTGTGCAATAGCCCCAGGAGCTATTTTCGATGGTACAGTAATGCTTCAGGGAATAACATGTAAATATTTTTTGGTGGCATCAACAAGATTCCCAAACTAGTCATAGTTTTGGTAAGAACATTTTCTAGAATCATGTCAGGGAAACTTATCAGATACATTTCCCATTCCACATTACTGCTCAAGCTTATGTGTTATTCAGATTAAGGCTTTTACCTTTGGCTCTGAGGTACAGTGTCCACCCCCACAGTGCATTATGGGCTCTCCAGGGGCAGGAAGTGTCGATGGAGCAACAAACCAGTGGCTAAATCACTGCTTGGCCCTGGGGTCACCTCCTCCTTGCAGAGCAGAAGGGTCTGCTTCTCCTCCTAGCTGCAGCAGGAGAAGCTCGACAGTCTCGGGCTTTCCTCACTGTCCCTGTTCGGCTGGAATGAGGATGCTGGCCTTGACTGACTGAGAAAGTCTTCGCGGGGAAAAATGGAAACAGTGGATGTGAAACAGGCTCTGTTACTGGCAAAGTGCTGTGCAATTGTCAGACTGCTGTATCACAATTCAAGAAAATATCTTGTGGGAAATTGTGATGATTTCTAGTGAAAAAATGAGGGACTGTTTGGGGAGAACAAGAGGCATTCATGATTTTCAAAACAACTTTTAAAAGCCTGGATTTGGTGGTGTGCATGTAGTCCCAACGCCTCAGGAGGCTGAAGCAGGAGGATTGCTTCTGTCTAGGGGTTTGGGGCTGGCTTGGACAACATCATGAGATCCTGTCACTTAAACATAAACCAGTAAAGGAAGCTGCCTGCCATCCCCTGGGCCTTGCCCTCTGCCCACAGCAGAGCTCCTGGGGCTCAGGGCTGACTTTCCACCTGACTCAGCGGTGCCACGCGGGTATCATGAGACAGAGTGGGAGCATTGAAAGCGACCCCATGCACTTCCCCTTTCTTCGGCCTGTTTACAGAACCCGCCGGATTCCCTTAGTGTTTAGACAGAGGCCCTGGAGAGAAGCCCGGTCAGGGACACCCAGTGCCACTTTCCCGGGGCTGCAGGGGTTCCCACTGGCTCCAGGGCCTCTGAGCAGCTTCAGTGGGGCAGGAAAGCACTCTGCACCTGCGACCTGCTCCTGCGAGTGCAGGTGCTGGAGAACCATGTCTGGCTGGCCTTGTCCCTTCTGCAGTCGCCCCAGCTCGTGCTTGGCCCAGGGCTGGCGGTGCAGGGGACTGAGGGCTGCTGACCCATGTGTTGCCCCTGGTCCCTGCCCCGGGGCCCCTGAACGGCTGCACGGTTTCTTCTGCCCTACTGCCTCGCTGCTCACTGACCCTGGTGCCCTCTCCTTCCAGTCCGCGCTGCACCGATCTGAGCTATGAGAATGTGGCCTTGGAGAGTAGAGAAACATTTCCTGTCAATAGACAGAGGAGAAGGCAGTGATGGGGAGACTCACTGTAACTGTTCTCAGATGATGCCACATGCAGAGTTTAAGAAATAATATCAAATCACAAAAGCACAGAGAAAAACCATTCATAGCACCACTTCAAAAAGGTAACTGTGAGCACTCGGGGAGTGTATGTAGTCTGTGTTACACCCTTAGCTGTATTTATTTTCAACGTGAAAGAAAACCTGTATTGAACTATATAGTATATCAAAAATTGAACAGGAGAAATACTACGAACCCTTTTTTGCAATGTAAACTATTTCTAAATGATAGTATAATACCTTACACCATAATGTAGTTAGTCTTCCTTTATTAGACAAACCACATTTATTTTTTTCAGACACTATGACAGTTAATTTCCCGTCCACTTGAGTGAGCTATAGGCTGTTTGTGCATCTCACCATCACTTATCTTTGTGTGTACCTATGTTTCGGGTGGGGAGTCACATCTCAATCGTCAGCCTAAGTACTGTGTCCTGTCCAACATAGGTGGGGGCATCCTGTCACTTGTAGGCAAAACAAAGCACTAAGTAAGTGGGAACCGCTTTGCCTGGCTGCTCAAGCGGACCTTTCCAGCCTTAGTGCTGGACTGACCAGCGGCTCAGGCAGTCGTGCTGGGCACAGACTCGCTCGGCTCTTCCCAGGCATCCTGACCGGGGCCAGCACTTCCCACCCCAAGGTCTCCTGGGTCTCCAGCTTGCTGGCCGCAGACATCAGGACTTCTCAGCCTTCACAACTGCATTCCCCAGTTCCTTATCGTAGATATCTGCCTCTATGGAAATATCCACATCCTGTTGGTTCTGTTTCTCTGAAAAACCTTGACTAGCATGAATTTGTTCCCTGAAAGCCTAGGAAACAAAGAATTTGGAGAGGTGAGGTAAGTATGAGAAAAATGCCCGAGCTTCGGAAGAACAGGTAAAGAATTCAGTCCTTGTTCTAGAGTGCAGAGGGTGTTCCCGAGCAGGCAAGAGACGACACCAACCTACTGTGTGTCACTGGGCAGGCGGAGGAATCACAGACCACAGGAGGCCAAAGCTTCCAAATTCAGTCACATCTGAGCCTCAGGAAAGGACCGTTAAAATCGGGCAGCAGTCTATCTATCCATAAAGGGTCACTAAAATCCGTATCACTGGAACTTATGCCTCACGCGTCTGAGGCGGGATTTGCATTTTTAGCCCACTCCTGGGGATGTGCACAGCGGTGGCTGGTGCAGGACTCGCTCGTGGGCGCTACTGCACCAAGCATTCAAATGAGGACTGGGGAAGGCTGGTGCAGGAGGACAGGAAACAAAGAAAAGAGTGCCTCAAGCAAAGGCAGTTGTGAATGAGAGTTTGCCTGTTCTGTTTCCACAGTGGCCTTGAGAACATTTAACTGTGCAGATTTTCTGAGTAGAAGAGCTTCTTGAGAAAGGACTCCACGTTCTGTCACGTGTGGCCCAGGCCTATCACTTGTTCATCCTCTCCTGCCTCCTTTCTCTCCCTTCACATTTTGCTTCTTTCCTCCCTTTTTTTTGCATAGTGTGTCTGACAGCGCCATCCTGAACCTCAGCCTGTGAATTCTATAGCTTTAGACGGATGCAACTTGGGAGAGCAGAGGTGAGAGATGCTTTTATTAGGTCAGGGAAGATGGTGTGGCCCTGTTTACTTGGCATTTGTAGGTTATTTAATCTGGGTCACCTCAATATCTTCCGGAACATTAAAGGCCAAAGGAAAAGTCATGGCTCATTAGGAGTCACGGACTTTATTTGCAGTAAGGATTTGTATTGCAGATTGCAAACTTTAGAGTTAGGGACTCATCAGAGATGTTTCTGGAAATATGAAACCTTAAATCAGACAGTGTTTAACATGTGATTTAACTGTCATCTTAATAACAAATAGCATTAAATTTTTTCATAAAATTCTGTCTGTTTGGCTATGATTAATATAGAAGCTTCTGCATCTGAGCAGTCTTGTTAGAAATGTGAAATTTTACATCCCCCACCCCTAGGGATTTGAATGATGCAGTTCTGGGTAAAGGTAAAGAATAAATCCATCAGTGTCACTTTAGAGGTCAGCTTCTGGGGACCGTAGGCTGGTGACACAGTTGTGATTTAGTCGTTCTGGTAAACTGGGAGTAACTATCCCTAGTTTGTAGTGAATAATGAATGCTCAGTTACAATGGGGGAGGACACAGACACCAAGAGAAGATCCAACAGATGAATGAGGGAATGGAGGACTTTCAAGATTTCCCCTGGGAGGAGGGGAAATCTGTATTTATTTTCAACATGAAAATAAACATGAGGCTCAGTGGCCTTTACCAAAAAAGCTCCTCCTGACTCTCAGTAGCAGCGGGCTGGCAGCGTACAGCCCTGGTGTGTCTATCAGAGCAAGGGACAGCTGTGTGTGTGTAGAGCCCAGATCAGGCCTCACTTTGGAGAATGACAGGCCACGACAAAGCCTCTCTTTGTTCTTGTCAAAATGCAGAAGAAATTGCCAAAGAAAATGGGGCAGATAACGCAAAAGGAAGCCAGAGAGCATAGTACTTTAATAAATTTGAAGACATCAGATCCTCTGACAGCAGGGTAGAGTATTAATAATAATTATTGAGTGCTTATCTTGGGCTTGTTTCTGAGCTAAGCACTTAATGTAATTAGTTTGCTTAATTGATTCACCCATGAGAACCCTACTGGGTGGGTATTTTTGTTTCTCGGAGGACAACACAGAGATGCTGAGAATTAAGTAGCAGGCTCAGAGTCACAGAGCTGCTAGGCAGCAGAGCTTGGGTCTGAAGACAGCCGCCCTTCTGGGCGTTTTGCTGTCAGTCTCTGCATAGTACAAAAAGAGAAGCAGAAGTGTTTAGGCTGGAGCGGAAAGCAGAAGGGCAGGAGGCTCGGGGTGATGGAGCTGGGCACGCACCCGTTGTGCTCCAGTCCACCTCTGGTCCTTGATGCCACTGTGGCTTCTTCCACAGAGATCATGCAGCCCAGTCACTTAGGCAAGGCTTGTGTCTGAACAGATGACATCAAATTTCAGTCATCTCCTTTCTGGAGTCTCTGTCCCACTGAGCGGAAGAGGCGCCTGCCTTGCAGTTATAAGCTTACTCATCTCTTTCTTGAATGCACTGTTTTAAACACCTCACTGATATGTCATGCCTTTCCAAGTCCTTTTCGACATCTGCCAGGGAAGCGCGGAGAGCCCCACATCACAGGTAGCTTGGTGCTGGCAAGATATTTTAAGCTAATCTTTAAGATTCGCTTTAGAGAATCAGTATGAACAATCTAAAGAGGTGAGCTTTGGGAGCTGTGGCAGAACGAAGTGGTTTTAGTAGACCCCGACACTGTACTGTGCAGGCCTGGCTGTGTAAGTTTCATGTGTTTCCAGCAGATGGCCTCTTGGATTCAAGTTTAGGCAGAAGTGTGTGAAGGGTGGGGGAAAGAAACCCGTCTAGGAGCAGAGAAGAGAGGGGTGGAGACAGCACCCAGGGCAGCTCCGTCTCCCGGGTCAGCACACCCTGGTCTCCCAGAGCTCTGTACACCCTGCATGGATTCGGATACTGCACCAGGAGCCCTGTCACCAAATACTTGGTGACCAGGGTCCAACACAAAGCTTATGTTCACAAGTGAGTTGTTATGACAATGCAAAATCTATTTCCCCTTTATATTTTATGAAAAAGCTTTAGTTGGAAGATCTGAGCCTCTTATTTTTTTTTTTTTTTTTTTGAACATGGGGAAACAGATTTTGTAAATGTAATTGCTTCCTATGCCTCATGATTCTCCGGGAGTGGGGTGGCCGTGTCATGGAGTTAGAGACAGATTGAATCCTCTAGTCTGTCTCCCACCTTTTATGTCACAGACACTTCAAAGTTACATAGAGCTTTAATTTTTACAGCCACTCTATGAAATTGACCCTGTCTAGCATATATTAAAAAGCGCTTTGTGTAAAAAGTACTCATTTTCTTGATTCCACCATATTATGCTCTATGTTTCCTTTTTTTTTCATAGAATTTATCACATTATACGGCTGTGTATCATATTTAGTATTTATTGTCTGTCCCCTCCTCTGTTCAAATAGAGTGTAAACTCACAAGTTCAAGAATCTTTGCTTCGCTTTTAAAGAATTCTAAATGCCTGGTAAACACAGAGTGATCAGTGTATGATGAGTGAATGCTGTTGATGAATGTGATTCGAAGCAGTTACCATTGCTGGCTTGGAACCTACAGCTATGCTCTTTAAAAAGCTATTTCTTTTTTCAACATTTGGAACAAGCGGCTATAGTGTAAATATCACTCATGCCTTTACCTTGAAAACCATTTTTAAAATTGCCTCCTTTGGGTAAGAGATCCGTAGTGTGTTTACTTTAACCACCTATGTAAAATTGATTGAAGACATTGAGATCAACCAGTCTTCCTTGGGAAATGAGGGACTTATTTTTATGGTCATCTACCTTCAAAGGGAAAAAAATCAAAACTATTTTAAAAAGACATTATTTCCTCAGGGTGAACTGTTAAGATATATTTTTGTTATTTTCCATTAACTTGGCATGAAAAACTTACGAAGGCTAGAATTTTAAAGAAACAAAATACAATTATCATTCAACTCTTTGCCTTTCTACTGGTGTCTCTTAGCACACAGACATTAAGGTAGCAGCTGTTGTGGTTTATTATTCAGTCAAAAGCACAGTTCTCCAAAGATTAGCAGCTGATAGCCTCCTGGTAACAGCTAGCCTTGTACCTCCCTTCTCCACTCTTAATACAGGCATTAGAGTCATTTGTCAAAAAAGGAAAATCAAGCAGAAAGAATACCCCACTGCCCATTTTAAGTTTGGCCACAGCTCTTTGAACGGGGGCTACTTCCTGGCACGATGTAGGAGTCCTCTGACAGTGCGGACCTTGCTGCTCCTAACCACATCTGTTTCTCCCCATACCCGCACCTGCGGCCACACCCAGCTGCTTGTCTTCTGGACCTCACACCGGTGACTGCTCTTTTCCCTAACTCCACTTATTTGAAGTTATGCTCAAGCATCTGAAGTCCCTCTCATCCCCACTTATGCCACCTGTTATCACCCTTGCCTATGTTAGAAAGTCCTCTTGTTTATTCTGACACCCCTGGTGAGAGGCCATCTCTCTGTGTTTTTGGTGCACTGGCCTGTGAACTACAGGGGAGGCACTGCAGCCTCTGGTCTCGGGCTTGAGCCCAGATCCAGCTACGCCCTACTGCACATGGGCCTTTTTACCTTCAGCCAGCCCGAGGGGAAGGAGAGCCCAGGTGGACTGATATGGATTCTGGGGCGCAGGTTGAGGGCTGTACTCCTCATACTGTTGAGGTCGGAGCCTAAGCTGTGCCTGGGAACCACACGACCATGGAGCAGGCCATTGCCAGGAGTCATCGCTGTCCAGCCCTGTCCAGCCCAGCTCCTGGAAGGAGGAGATGCACAGGACACTTAGGACACTTAGGATCCTGGGAAGTTTTGTTTTCTACAAAGCAACATGGTGACATTTAGTTTCTCATCAGCATTCGGTTGTGTGTGCAACCTGCAGTTATCATTCACAGCCCCAGAAAATGCCTGAGCTCTAACATGCATTTCTTTGAAGCCTTGAGGGTTCTCAAGCTAGAAAATCACTGACACCTGGAATTGAATGGGATTATAGTTTCCTTTTGTCTGAATTAAATCCAGTGTGATTTACAACAAGGAGAACTTTGCAGGGGAGTAGAACTCTGGTTTTTAACAAGATTCAAAAGATTGCCATAGCCAACCATCTGTTCTGAGGTTCTATGACTTGGAGAGACTTTAAAGAACAACTCACTGTTCAGAGTATAATTCAATGGTGAAAGCTCTCGACCCCATCCCCTCACCACCTGTTATTGTTCCCATGGCCTTCTCCTCTATCTCTCTCCCTCCATCTAAGTGATATAGTGATACAGTCAGAGCACTTGGGAGACAGTTTTAATAAATTCAAGGGACAAGGAAAGTGGCCAGGAGGGACCCAGCACTGTCACAGACAGCGTCCCCGCTGTAGGCTAGGTGGAGTTAAAAAGTTCTGGCACCATCAGTAGATCTTAGGCATTTTAGCTTTTCCATCCCTGGGACAAAACACCTGCCCTCCATAACTGAAAGGTTTATTTTGGCTCATGGGCTGTTTTAGCAGTTCTGAGGTACTAATATCATGCAAAGGGGTGTGGCAGAAGGATACCATGCATCTCATGGGTGATGGAGCTTAAGAGGCACACAAGAGCTGCAGCAAGAGCTCACCTGCAAAGGCACATACCAGCCTGGGCACCTCTTCTGACCAGGCCCCGGCTCCTAAGAGCACAATCAGGATTCTAGGAAGGTAGCGGGACAGTAAGCAACAGAGTAAACAGCCTCTCTAAGAGAAATAGTCCACATGCTGGAATATAGCATTCTGGAGAAGATCAGAAGGAAAGAAATGGGTTCTCTCAACCCAGGAAGAAACTAAAGTAAGAAACAAAGCCCACAGAGAGAATAAAAAAAAAAAGAAAAGAAAAGAATAACTTAAACAGAAGGCAATATCCAGGGGCACTTTCACCCAAGCTGGTCTCATTGTGTGAGAAGCACTACTTGAATCTGGAGACACAAGGTCACAGCTAAGCGGGTGGCTGGCAAGCCCAAAGGCCTTGGTGGGAGGATGTGGTGGCAGCAGACTGGAGAACTGTACTGGTTGTCAGTGAGTGTGGAGGACTCAGTCCTCCCACGGGAGTGGGTGATTGGCTGGGTGCGATTTTGGAGTCAGGCAGGTAAGGCCTGGAACCAGAACTGCAGCGGGCTTCATTCACTCCTAGCACAGAGTGAAATTTGGTGAAAATTGCTTGGACTGAGTCCCGCCCCTATGCAATAGCCAAGGCTGAGGTTTCCCTAAAGCTATCCGTAATCAACTCCACCCATGCAGCACACACTAATGTGGTGAAGACTTCTGGTGGTTAACCAGCTCGGAAGGGAGGACCCAGCCTGCCCTGCCCCTAGTTATACTCCAGTAGTCACTAGCAGATTGGGGGAAGCAGCAAACAGCAGAAATCCCCAGACAGCATGCTTCAGAGTAATTATAATCAATATCAGAAGTGCCAGGAACCCCACTACCCACTTGTCTGGAAGAAATCAGGAACATGACAAGAGGAACAAACAAAAGTCTCCTGCCTGCAACCCAAGCAGTACTGGTTAAGGAGATGTAAACACAGAAGAGATAGGGAGCCAAACATATGCAGTTTCTAAAGTAACAGCAACTGACATAAAGAAACAACTTTGAGAAACTATAAAAGAACTTAAAACAGAAATACCTAGTACAAGTAAAGAAAGATATAAGAAACATAATAAAAGAAATGCTAAGCACCTCTAAAGAAGACACAGATGGAAGAATAGAGGAGCATAAAAAAGGAGGGAAACCTTCAATGCAGAATATAAAAAAAATTCAGAATACATGAAACACAGATTTAAAGAGATTACCAGGATATTAAAAACTCCATTGAAAGCTGGCAAACAGCTTGAAAGAAACTAAAGATAAACTATTAAATCTTGAAGACAGGTTTGCAACTTGTGATCATGAAAGGAAAGGTCTCTTAAAAATAACAAGGAATGAGGAATTAACAATACAAAGGGTAAAAGATGACAAGAGGATCTATAACAAGAATAAAAAATGTGAGTGAAAAAGCAGAGGTTAACACAAATGAAATACAAAGGTTATTTACATAAATAATTAAAGAAAACTTCCCAAGCATAGGAAAAGGAAATGATTTTGGATAATGAGGTATACAGACCTCCAGCCAGTTATATCCAAAATAGATCTACACTGAGACATATAATAATTAAGACCCCAGAAACACAACGTAAGAACAGAATATTAAAAGCTGTCAGAGAAAAGAAACAGGTCACCTATAAAGGAAAACCTGTCAGAATCACGGCAGACTTCTTGACACAAATCATCAAATCAAAAAGAGCTTTGAGTGAAGTATTCCAAGACAAAGAGGAACTGGGGGAGTTCATGACCATGAAATCAACCCTACAAAAAATACTGAAGGGCATTCTAGAGAGAGAGAAAAAAGACCATGGCTTCAGGAATAGTGGCAGAGGGGGCTCAGTGAATGGGGCAGACAGTGGAATGAAGGGGAAAAGTAGACAACCAATGGGAGAAAAATAGCATGGCAGAAATGAGGCAGAGAAGCTTGGCTATAATCACTAATATAGATAGCCTTGATATGCTAATACAAGAAACACAGGCAGAGTGAATCAGGAGATAGGGCCCATCAAGATGCTGTATACAAGAAATATTATTAACCCAAAAGAGAGTTTATGGATTGAAAGTCAAAGATGAGAAAACAGTGCTGTATGTGACAGGGAACCAGAAAAAAGTGAGGGTAGCTTGCCCATCAGCTGCAGAGTGGTTGGAAGGACATGACACTTTTATACAATGAAGAACTACTCAGCTATCAAGAAAGAAAACCTTGAGGCTCTTGATGGATGCAACTTGAGATCATGCTTACGGGTAAAAAGATTCAGAATCACTTAGGTGAATAGTAGGTTGCCTCCCTAATATAAAAACTAAAGGAGTTAGTGGGATCCAAAATGTACAATGCACCCTGTGAAAATGAAAAGGGAGGAGCTGTCTAAAAAGGGAAGGCAATGGCCATTGTTAATCTTTTATTATGATTTGAAATACATATTGTTTTCATTGTTCTTTTTAGTTTGGTTTTATTCTGTTCCAGTTTGTCTATTTGTATTACATTTGATGGCATGGACAGCTATTCCAAAGGGAGCAGGATATATTATGGAACCACTTTTGATTTCATATTAACTTGATTTGAAGCCCTGTATTGCTTTCACTGTCTTGTTTTGACTGACTTTATTCTATTCTGTTTTGTTTGATAGCATCAAGTCTGAGGGTATAGGCAACTACTTTGAAGACAATAAGATTCACTATGATACCCATTCTGGTTTGACTATTGTCTTCTTTTGAAGTCCTATAATGTCTCCAATGTCTCATTTTTTACTGATTTTGTTCTATACTGTTTTGTTTAATTTTATTATGCCTGGTGACATGGCATGATGATGTCATCTCCAATTCTTTTGAAGATAACAAGAGATATTATGGTAACCATTGCTGATCACCTTGTATTTTGGTTTTAAGTCATGTATTATGTCTATCCTTTTATTTTGACTGACTCAATTTTGTTTTGTTTCATTTGTTTTATTTTCTTCAAAATAAAAATTTTTAAAAAAGAGCACAATCAACTATGTACTTGTCCCAGGATGAGTCTCCTGATGAGAATGGCACCTAGGCCCCATTCACCTTCCAAAGCTCCATCCTGAACTCAAGACTTTTAGGGAGCCTTTTAGATCAAATCACAGCATAATGCAAAAGGGCTCAAGCACCTAGTTTCTGAAAAGTGTGTTTGTGGGCGGGATAGAAGAGAACCTCAAGACTGAAGCTTGCACAGAGAATGGGAGGTAAGCAGTTCTGCTTAGCTGATGGGCATCAGTGACCCTGTACAAGTCAGGTGTCCAAGCACGGGGGGAAGAGGAAGCAAGTCCTTGAACTGGAACCACATTTGAGAAGAGTCTCCTGAATCCAAAGAGCAGCTTTGTCTGCAGACTTTGCTTCTGTTGGTCTGACCAGGCTTAGAGAGAAATACCTGCAGATTGGGAGGTGGGTTGCCGAGGCACCGGAAGGCAGGATACAGTACTATTACTTAGTCATATATGATCTGCCTTTGATCTTGTAAAACATGGGTCTGCCGTGGGCCCTGAACTGGGCATTTTTTTATATTCCTGAGATAAATCTGGCAGACAGTGGCTGTTGAGAATGACATACACTGACTAAATGATTGGGAAAGTGTAGCAAGTGCCTATCCTCACCTGCAGTGCTGCAGCAGGTTAGCCAGAATTGGAAGGGACACGTAGGGAAAGCAGATTTGGAAAGGCACCTAGGAAGATGGAAAAAAGCAAAGTGATCACTGCAGATGGCTGACAGTCTCTCAGGCAGCTCTCAGGGTGCGGAAGCGATAGAGAGAGGACCGAGGAAGTGGAATGAGGAGATTTTCCTGTGAATGGTGAGTGACATCTTTTTTGTCACCTCTAGTGAGGATCTAAATTGTCTTCCCAACTGTCCAGGCTGTCGAGACAAACACTGTATTCTACCAGCTGGACCTAAGGTGGGGAAGAGTGGAGGCACAAATTTATTGAGGCCATATTTGCGCTGACACTTCTCCTTCCTCCAGCTTTTGAGAACTTGTATCATGGCAG
Source organism: Cavia porcellus (assembly GCF_034190915.1). Taxonomy (NCBI): domain Eukaryota; kingdom Metazoa; phylum Chordata; class Mammalia; order Rodentia; family Caviidae; genus Cavia; species Cavia porcellus. Next base: position 6,474,208 of record NW_026947493.1, read on the forward strand.
AAACATAATCTTTAAGGAGCTCAATAGTTTTGCCAGGGGAGACATGAGTAGACAGGATGTTTTGTATTGGTTTTTCAGTTGCCCCAGGGAGGAGAGTAGCAGCACCATAGAGTCAGGCATTAAAACCAGATGGGGAGGTGGTCAGGAAATGGAAAAGGAGGTGATGTTTGAGTTGACTTCTGAGCCAGTCTTCAAAATGACAAGCAGGAAGCAGGGGCTCAAGTTCCGGGCGCAATGAACAAAAGAGAGATGCTGAGAAGCTCCTCTGGCCAAAGCAAAGAGAGCAATATTACAAAACCCAGCAGGGAGGGGAGAATGTGGCACAGTTATAGCACTGCCGAACCTCAGGCCTAGCTGGGTTTCAGTTTGTGGCAGGATAGGAAAGTGAGGAAAGGGCCGGAGTCAAGGGCAGGGTATTCTATAGAGACTGATGGATTCTACCTGTGACTGTGGGAAACCATGAAAGGATCTGAGTGTGCGGAGTGTGAGGAGCTGGATTTCAGAACAGTTGCATAGCAGTGTTGAGGACTGGATGAAACCTCAGAGAGGGAGCTTTCTGGGAAGGGCGTTTGAATGACTCAGCAGAGAAAGGACTGAAATTCAAATAGATTGAAGTAGTGGCACAGAAATAGGAAAAAAGGGAGTGGGACTTAAAAGGGTGATGCAAGGACAGGTCCGACGAGGAGGAGGGGAGGGAAAGGAAGTCTCGAGGCAGTTGCTGCTGCTGTTGCCATGCTGTGTGCACCACGCTGCCGTCCTGTGCATGGCCACCCTTTTCACTCTGGCGGCTCACAGCGCTGACCCTGGAGTTGGGCGAAGAGTAGGTAGAAGAAAGAAAGGAAGTTGGCTGCCAGGCCCGGGGTCCGGAAGGCAAGGGCCGAGAATGGTGCTTTCCACTCCTGAACATTCACCTTCGTTGTATTAAACACACCCCCGTTCTGCTTGGAAAGGGGGGTCTGCAGGAGCAGGACCAGAGACGCGTGCATATACTGTGTGTGTTTGTTTCTGAGGTTGGCGAGGTTCCCGAGAACACTGAGGGTGCAGGGAGCCTCCGCAGGGGTCCTGTTGAACCCGGAGTGGGCCCAGCAGCCCCGTGGCCATGCCGTCCACTCAAGCCAGAGCTGGCCTTAGACTTGGGAAGAAAGCAAAGTGGTCTGGAAGCGTGAGTGGTCAAGGAGCTCTAACACCCTTTCTGTTCGCCTGTGCCTTCTTAATCTGTATTAGCTAATTATTCGAACCGGAGATGATGGCAAAGAAACGAAAGGAAAGGAAAGACAGGGAAAACGTTTTTCCTCTCAGTCCGCCTAGCATCAGGAACCTGAAGGCAGAGCGTGCCCTGGGTGGCGCGCAGTGCCTCAGTGGCTGTGAGGTATTTATTGCATAACTTTGGTGATTTTAAATAAGGTAAGTGCTTTGATATCGACATTTTAAACTGGCACTGCACAGTATGAAAATGAATTGTAAGATTCATGGTATTAATTTAATGTTTTAATTTGTCTTAACCTAGAATGCTATACATAGCAAATGAAAAGCTCCATAAAAACTTGAGAGATCACTGAAGAAAGAAAAATACTTTATGTTTTGTTCCTTTAGCAATGTTCTGCGTTGCTACCAAGTGCTGCTTTCCAAGGGATGAGAAGAAAAATGTCTCCCGGGATTCAGCAAAACTCGCTGTTTGAACAGCATCAAGACTGGGCCAGCACACCATAGCTGTTGGATACAGGTACTTCTCTTCCTCTTTCTTGTCAGCTGGGCCTGGCCTTTGCTTTGAGTATCCCATTCTCTTTCCCCATTCTTTTTTTTTTTTTTTTTTCTTGTCTTTTTGAGGCAGGGTCTCACTATGCAGTTCAGGCTGGCCTTGAGCTCACTTTGTAGCTTAGGCTGGTCTCAAAGTTGCAACCATTTTCCTGCCTCAGCCTCCTGAATGCTGGGATTATAATCCAGTGTGAGCCTGCTTCTTTCCCTGATTCTTGACACAAACTCTGGAAACCAGGCATTCCTGACCTCTGCACAGGAACATGCATCTGCTCCCAGTTGACTTCCGGGGTCAGAGATGGCACCGAGATATTTTATTTCTTTCCTATTTCCTTAAAGCTGTAGTCCCGATTGCTTAAGTGCTTTACTGTGATCCACCTGAAGGATCTTGGCAGGGAAACCATGGAGGTGAGATGAAATGACTTGAAGCCATGGCTCCTTAGCATCCATCTGTATGTCCTATGTCACTTTCCTGGGATTTACTGCAATGGAAATTTCTTGGCTTACCAGGACATAATATAAGCAGTGGCACAGTCAAACAACTGCTGATGTCCTAGAATAATTCCATTATCAAGCTGAATGTTGTATTTGAACACTATTCTATGTGTAGCTCAAGGAAATATATAAAAATTTGTATTTTAAATTTGTCAACTCACAGAGCAACAAATGGAAGTACACATTTTTATTTTTATAGAGAGATGCTTTGTGATTGACACCATGAGAACTTTTTCATGAAAAGAATTGTGGCTGAGCTCATTTGGGATGTTGAACACAGGTTCACAGTGAATCCCAATGAAGCCAGGCTTAGGAAGATTTTCAGACAAGGGGAGGGATGCTTGTTGGCTGTAACTTCAGAGCTGGTGCTAAGAAGGAGGGATTTAGAGATTATGTTGTACAAGTTGTAAAAGGGGGAAGAAGACAGTGTGGGGTAACTGCATGCAAAGTGGTTACAAGTAACAAGGTTTGGGAAGTGAATAAAAATCCTCTTAGAGTGCACAGAAAAAACTGCACTTGGTCTCTGAAAAGAAAGAAAAATCATAACTCAATTTCACAAATGCCATTAAGCTAAGAGTTTCCAAGTAGATGTGTTGTGGTGAACCAGGCTTAGCATTATAAACAACAGCTCCTAATAGCATTGTTAGAGTGACTCTCAGGGGGCCAGAGATGAAATGCTATGCCCAGAATGGACTGCGAGCAGTGATTCATTAACCAAAGCCAGGACTTCATTCAGGTGCGGAGAGGGACAGTGCATTGTTAGTGGTTGCAAACAATGATAAAAATAAATGCAAAGGGGAAGTTGTTTCTTGGGTACTCTGGAAAAATACAGCAAAGAGGTAAAAAAAAAAGATACCAGGCCACTCTAAGCGATTTCAAGGGGGTCTTAGAAGGGTGTGATGCAGGAGGGGTGAGTGGTGGTAACAGACCCTAAATACATAAAACCTTAGGGAGAATGTAGACCAAAATATTTGTCTCAGAAATATATGTTTAAATTTTTTCTTGTCTAAATTACTTTAGAAGTATGTGAGGGATTTGTTTGTGGTGTGTTTCTAAACCTAACGCTCTACCGTTTGTATCAGTAGTTCTCCAAGCTGGGTGACCCCACTGCCACTGGCATAGTTTCTGCTTTAACTGGCATTTGCAGATGAGAAAGGAAAGTCTGGAGTATGTGGAGAGGAAGAGGAATTGAAGGTTTCAGAGAAATTGGGCAAGTCAGCTTGATGTAGAGGACAAAGAAAGAAAAGGAGCAAAACCTGTGCAGTAACTCTGCTCTGAGTAGACCACGGTCATGAATTCTTACAGAACAAAATGTGCAAATGCCATCATGGGAAGTGGTCTGATTAGCTCAGCCTTGAAGGAAGACCTGGAAAAAGTAACATTTTATAGTTTGGGCCATGCATTCATTAATGGACCTATTAAAAGGAGATATTGGAATCTGTGTAGAGAAATCAGTCAAGCTTGTGCAGTGCAAGTGTGTTAAACACACTTGTGTCTCTGTGCCCCCCGCCATTTCCAGGCATTCATTGTACGCTGTGAACCCAAAGCTGTGCATGCCTGTGTTTGCCCTTGGTCTGCTCAGAACAGTGCTGCAGAAATGAGGAGCACTGCACAGAAGAGGCAGAAACTCACTCACAGCTCCCTGTGTAAGGGTGCAGAAAGGTCTGTGAGCTGTTTGAATTGTTCTGAGGGAGCAGATGGGGAGCTTGGACATTTATATAAATGTCACGGTGTCAGCATTGGGGGTGACTAAAAGGTGCTAAAATACTCATGAAGTATCCCCAAACTCTGGCCTAACCCGGTAATGACTGTATAGGTGTGGGGTCACGGGGGTTGCATGTGAAGGTCTTCTTATTCCCTGGGGCTTTCTCTCGGTTTCCCTGTCGCCATAGGGTGAGTGCTTTCTCTTGCTGTACTCTTCCACCGTGAGGCACTGCTTCCCTCAGACCCAGGAGCAATGGAGCCAGCTGACCATGGACTGAAATCCCTGAAACCACGAGCCAAAGTAAATGAACCTCTTCCTGTAAACTGTTCTTCTCAGGTGTTTTGTCACAGCGCAGAAATCTGATAACACATGTACTTTGCAGAGTTAAGCCAAGTCTCACAGACATCAGGTTTTTTTTGTGTGTGTGTCTTTGCTAGCTGGTTACTTTCTTTTATTGCATTTTACAAAATTGTAATGATACCACCTTGTAGGATTGCCTCTAACAATAAACTTGCAAAAGGCATTTCCAAATGGATTCAGAAATTCAAAGTGACAAGTAGCTTTCTTCTCTGTGCCACCTCTTCTGCCAGAGGTAGAAAAGAACCTGTAGAAGGAGCTCTAGATATGATCCTGTGGTTCACTAACCCAAAGGACATTGTTTACTGAATAGTTTTATTTTTTTAAAATTATTTGTTTATTCATATATTTTTGGTACAGGGGATCGAACTTACAATCTTGCACTCACCAGGCAGGCAAGTGCTTGTGCCACTGAGCTAAATCCCTGGTCATGGCTCATTTTAAAAATGATAATAATTAGAACATATTAGGTTGACTAAATAATTAGTTCCTTCATGACATTTTCAAATGTATGCATAACATACTTTGATCAGGTCCACCCTCTCTATCACTACCTTCTCCTCCTCCTGGTCCCTTTCCTCAATAGTCAGTCCCTATGGACTTTTCTGTCATCTTTTTTTTTTTAGATTTCTCATATGAAAGAAAGCACAAAATACCAGTCTTTTCAAATCTTACTTATTTTGCTTAAGTGATAATTTCTCCCTTTCTAGTCATTTTCCTAGAAATGACATGATTTCACTCTTATTTATGGGTGAATAATACTTCTATTTTTTGTTTGTTTGTTTGTTTGTTTGTTTGAGACAAGGTCTTGCTATGCAGTTCAGGCTGGCCTTAGCTCACTTTGTAACCTACGCTGGTCTCAACCACACAATAACCCTTCTGAGTCAGTCTCCAGAGTGCTGAGATTACAGGCATGTGCCACCGTGCCTGGCTCAATAGGTGAATAATACATCTATCTATCTATCTATCTATCTATCTATCATCTATGTGGCTAGCTAGCTACCTATGCATTTTCTTTATCCATTCATTTATTGGTGGGGATCTAGACTGAATCCATAATTTGGCTGTTATGAGTAGATGGATACACATATATCTGTATGCTGAACTGATTCCTTTGGGTATACACCTAGGAGTGATATAACTGGGTCACAAGATAACTTTATTTTTAGTTGTTTTTGAGGAATCTGTACACTGATTTCCATAGTGATCTTACTAATTTTAAGACCCACCAACAGTGTATGGGGTTCATTTTCTGCTATATACTTACCAGCATTTGATGTTTTTTGTTTCCTTGATAATTGCCATTCTGACTAGGTTGAGATGGACTTGCGTGCAGTTTTGATTTGTATTTCTCTGACAGCTAAAAATGCTTGCCAGTTTTTCCATGTATTTATGTGTCATTTGAACTTCTTTTAAGAAGTGTCTATTCAGCCCCTTTACTATTATTGACTGGGTTACTATACTTTTGGTTTATATTTTTGATTTCTCTATATGTTTGGTGTATGAATTTTCTGTCTCATTAATAATTCCCATTTTGTAGGTTGTCTCTTTACCCCATTAACTGTTCTTTTTTCTGTGCAGAATCTTTTTCATTTGATGTAACTTTACTTGTTCCTGAGGTAATGGAGTCCTGTTCAGGAAATCACTGCCAATACTAATATCTCAAAGTATTTCCTCTATATTTTCTCTAGATATTTCAAAACTTTAACTTTTACATTAAGATTTTTGATCAACCTGAAGTTAGTTTTTGTTCAGGGTGAGAGTTGGGATCTAGTTCTATTTTTCTAGAGGTGGATGTCCAGTTTCCCCAGCATTGATTATTAGAAGATATCTCCTCTATCATTTAGTTTTGGTTCCTTTGTCAAGTATCCATTATATGTAGATTCATGGATTTTTTCTTGGTTTTTCTGTTCTATTTCCATTAATTGGTATATCTATTTTTATGACAATACCACGATGTCTTTGTTACAGTGGCTTTATATTTTGAAATGTTAGCAAGTATGTTTTAAAATCAGTGATTGTGATACCTCAAGCACTGTTCTTTTTGCTCAAGATTGCTTTGGTTATTTGTGGTCTCTTTTTATTTATTTTTTGTTTTAAAGAGAATAAAACAAAACAGAACAAGGCAAATCAGAACAGAACAATGCAACAAACACAGGACTTAAAAGCAAGACAACAGGAAATCAATAATAGCTACCATAATGTCTCTCATTTTCTTCAAAATAGCTGTCCATACCATCACACACAATAAAACAAAACAAAACGAAACAAAATCACTCAAGACAAAAGAATAAAAATATGATGGGGCTTCTAAACAAGACAATAGGAAATCAACAATGGCTACCATAATGTCTCTTGTTTTCTTCAAAATATCTGTCCATACTATCACATATATTAAAATCAAACAAAACAAAACAGAATAAACCAATCTGAACAAAAGAATAAAAACATTATAGGACTTCAAAATAAGATAACAGAAACACAAAAATGATTACGATACTACATTCTGTTATGGCTTCTAGTTGTTTAGTTTGCATTTGATTCTCCCTCCTTTTATGTCCTTGGGCTGCTCCACAGTGAGCCTGAGGTCACCACTCTTGGACCACATTTAAATGTACACTTTTTTCCCTGTAAATCTGAACAAAGGCGTGGGAGGCTTTGCAGGGAGGTATATGTCTATGCCATCCCTAATTCTGTTTAAGCATTGGTCAAATGTGACAGTTTTCAACCATTAAACTGAATCGGTTGGATTTCTTTTTAAACTAGTTTAGAAAGTTCAAATTCTTTAAAAATAAGGACAATTTTGATATTTTAGCTTCATTTCCGTGAAAGCTAAAGTTTGATAGTTTGAGGTGGTCAGGAAGAAAATCCTCACTATTGCAAGCTGCCCTGTTGTGATCGCAGAGAAATAATGAACATATTTTTCCATGGTAAGACAGACAAAACCTTCAGTCACGTTTATGACACACCTGTGCGCGGTGGGTGGAGGGAGGCGCTGCACCAGGCGCTGCTCTGTGGCCAGTGTGCTCATCTGTCAGGCGTCTTCCCTCTGTCTGGCCTGCCCGAGTCCTCTGAAGGATGGCAGGGCTGATTGCCTTCACAACACTCCCTGCTTTATCTTTCTTTTGCTCTACTGTAGATGGCATTCATTTCATTTTTCTTTTTGCACAGAAAAACATATCAGACTATATTTATGTACTCTCATTTCTGTTATACTTAATAACTAAGGGCTTGAAGCAACAAAACATTATTTGGCAAGAAATACGAGACAACCTTTCATAATGATCACAACGGAGAAGATCAACATGCTGGAGACTGCTGGAAAGCTCTGCAAATAACGCATTTATGTAGATAGATCAAATTTCCAGGAAGTCATTTTTTTTCTTCAGAAAGTTTCTATTACTGTATTAAAGCTTTTAAATACATGTGACAGATGAGATTTTAAACGTTTATTTCAAGGAGGGAGGCAGAGGTATGTATCTCCTTTTCCCCACTTATTTGGCCCTAACTGCTCCACTGCCATCCAGATCACTCCATGCCTGCACAGTGTTATTATCTAGCAGGGTCAGCTCTGTCTCCAGAGTCTTTCTGTTGCAAAAGAATCAATAAACATGCAATTACTGATTTCTCATGTAGTGACCAGCAGGGAGTGATGTGTAGAGGTACAAAAGAAACCAAAGCGTGGTTCATGTTGTGAATTTAGGCTTACTCTTGCTGAGATTTTGAAGTTTTCTTCTCCATTTTTGATTTATGAAAATGGTAGGCTCATAGGATTCAGAGTAGTGATTGTGAGTGACAAAACACTATGTAATCAGATCTCTACTTACAGGCTGTAGACTACAGGGCTCTGTGCACGCATTCTTCGTCCAGTGTACAGGAGGACCTGAGGTCATCAGAGAACACTATGTGGACGATTGCACTGGGAAAGCTGAAGAGGACTGGTACAGGCCTTCCTAGGAACTGGACCCTTGGAAGGAGGGAGGGATGCGGTGGTGGATCTCAGGCTGAACAAATGGACTGCTTGTGCAGACTGCTGAGTGGGGAGGAACTGGGCTGGCAGGGGAGGAAATGGATCTGGGAGTGTAGCTGGCTGCTGTAGCACTATGGGTAGAGGACTGGTCACAATGAAAGGGACAGGAGGAGGGGCAGACTGGCAGGATCATATTCCTTGACTGTTTCAGCTAGTTAGTTAACATGATTTTAAGGAAATATATCTTCCCTCCTGAAACCAAAGATAAGTTGTATTGTAACAAGGATGGTGAATTTTTGTGTTCATTCTTTCAAGAACCATTGCATGTCCATAAGCAATAATCACTACTGATACAAAAAAAAAAAAAAAAAAAAAAAAAAAACCAAAAAAGGAATGGTTCCAGTCCTCAAAGAGATTCAGAGAAATAGTTAAGTGCTACGGATGTTCATAAAGAATGATCTTTGGAGTGGAGTGGAGGTGTAAAGGGCAGCAGTGCCCTGAAGGCCGACAGGTGGCAACGTGTCATTTCAGGGGGACAGAATGCACCGTACAAAGGCACTGATGTGGAGGCCACAGTGATGAGACACAGGATGTACACATGTGCCAACACTGAGGATTAAGGGAGAAAGAAGGAAAAGACATTATGCAGAAGGCAGAGGCTAAAAACCATCTTCCTGTATTAGCATGCTACTTCGGTAGCATGCTAGGGTGATTAAGCAAGATGTGTTTGGACTTGTAGGCTTGTACCATCCCCTGGAGTGCAGGTCATAGAGAGGACCAAGGGCAGGATGGCGCAAGCAGATGGGGCAGAGGCCACTGGTACTTTACCATCTTGACAGACAAACCAGGGGTGATATGGATAGGTAGAAAGAAAACCCGTAAAGTATGTGAAGTGGAAGGACTTCAGCATTTGATAAGACGTGGCAAGAGGACCAAGTTCTCATAGGCCTTCTTGATCACTATATCTCTGTCACCAAGAAGAAGGTCTCAGCTAGCTGCCTGGTAAATATTTGTCAAAATGGACAAAAAAATGACTCCTGCGTCTGTGGCTGAAATGCAATGGTTAGGCTCCGGCCACCAAAGGAAGAAATGAAGTGTATATGAGGGGGCTGTGTTCTCCGATGTAGCACTGTGGGCGTCTGGCTGCCTCCAGACGCCCAACTTTAAGACACTCATTGTAAGGAAGTGGGGGAGGAGGAGGAGATGGAAATGCCAAGAGACCCTGCCTCAGAGAGCCTGGAAGACCTGCCTTTCTTTCGGCTGGTGTTCTTGCTCCCCCCGGCGGTATAAAGTGGAATTGTGGGTTTTAGTTCTCTTGTTTTCACCAGTTAGAAAGTGGAACTTCCCAATGTTATCTACCTGCCCCCTAAGCTTTATTTACCTACACTATGAGGCTACGCATGCAGGTGTAGGTTGTTTTATTTGTCTTGAAAATTCTGAAGTAGTCTTTTATTTCCCTCAACAGCTGGCAGCATTTTTATTCATGGGCTGTTTATCCTTTGTTTCCTCCTGTGTGAATCTGTAACAATATAGAAGATCTACTTAAAACATTGCAGACTCAGTCTTATGTGAATTTTCATTAGTTTTTTCTGGGGTAGTGAGAGGCACATACATGATAAACATATGATTAGGAATATGCAGACTACAGTGTTTGTTGTGAGAATCCTTTCTTTCCCTTTCTCCCTACCTGACTCCTGAATGTCATTCAACAAATACTTATTAAAACTATCGAAAAGAAACTTTCTGGGTATGTGGTGCTAGCTAGGACATCATTTGCATGAATGAGGAGAGAATTTTAGAATTTTAAGCCAACTAAATCCTTCAACAAACGTTCCTGATCCTAAACACAGGGCAGGCTATGCTCAGGAGGGGAGAGTCACCAAAAGGTTGGAAGGAAGTGGCTTGGGAAAGCCTCAGAGAGACCCTTGGAACTAGAAGCCTTAAGAATGGCCACTCTTTAAGAATCTTTGTGCAAATATGATTTATGTAGTTCTTTATCTATTTTGTGGTTCTTTCATTCATTCTTCAGAGTTGATTCTGCTTCGTGCCCTATGCGAGGTGGAGGGATATAGAGTTGAACAGGGTTGATTTGGTTTCTATATTGAACTCCATGCTAGTTGTGAAAACCAGAAGCAGAGGCATGCAGATTCATAAACAGTTCTGATGCCCCTAGTTGACAGGATATACCTGGACCTCGTTTTGTGGATGGGGACGGCTGGCTAGAAGACATAAGAAGCTTCTTGTATTGTTTCCTTCCAATCAAAGATGCAGGTTCTCCAGGGAAGATGTGAAACTAGAATTTCTACAGGCATATCCTCACTCTGGCATCTAAGGTTTAAAAGAAAAGAGCTTTTTATGTCTAGTTCTCATTGTTTATACAGCAAGTAATTGTGCTAGACTAGGGAAAAGTGAGTCTTGTTCTTCAAAGCTCTTATTTCTGTTTTTGTCATATGACTGTTAAACTTAAGGTATTTGTATGGAATAATCTAAATAGTTCATTTTTTAAAATTTGTTTTTATTTAACTTTAAGGGGGATAAAAGAACAATAAAAGGAATCAAAGCAGTGATAAGACAGTAGGAAATCTACAATAGTTACTGTATTGCATACTGTTATCCTCTGAATAGGTGCTGAGCTTTAGGCTAGTAAAGTCAGTCAAACAACACTGTTCCTCTGAATCAGCTGGGGTGGGGCAGGTGTGGGGAGCTGTTCTCCTCTCCCCTGTCCATGGGACTGTGGGCTCACAAGTGGGGGCTTAGCTCGCTTCCCTGTTCTCCCTGAATGGTTCACTTGGATATTTTGTGAAAATCTTAGTTTAGCCCTTGAGATATGTGGCATAGGTCTGGGGATGTAGCGCAGTGGCACAGGACTTGTCTGGCAAGCGTGAGACCCTAAGTTTGATTCCTGGTACAAAAAAAAAAAAGTTAAAGAGATATGTGGCATAGGATAAGTGTAACTTTTTCAAAACTTTCCAGAAAGTGAAGTAAGGATTTTGAGGTAAATCACCTCTTATTTTTATCTGAGAGAATTTGCAGTTTTTGTTCCAGAGGTAACAATACTTTCCCTACCAGGTACTTAGCTTTCAGTGGGGTAAAGTGAGGGAAATGAGACATACAGGAATTTTAAAAAATCAAGATGCAGATACCCTTTCAATCTCAGCATATAAAACAATGAAAACAGTGCTCAATTCAACCTTAATACTACAGCAGAAGAGGAATGGCTATCATCTCCTTTTGACATTTTTTATTAATAATTTACAGCCAACTCTCCTCAAAGGTTCCATTTCATTTAGGTTCTATTTGCAAATGCATCTCTCATGTGTATTTTTTATCTAAGAGAATTTACGGTTTTTGTTCCAGAGGTAACAATACTTTCCCTACCAGGTACTTAGCTTTCAGTAGTAGTGGGACAGGGTAAACTGAGGGAAATGATGCTGTGCTGGATGCTAGACCCAAAGATAAGAAAGCAAACTGTTCAAAGGGACAGAGTTATGTCAGTAACTTTATTCACCTGACCTGGACTGAAAGTTGAGGCTCAGCTGCTGAGCAGCGTGTCACCAAGCTGGTGAAGGGGAGGGAGCATTTTAGGTAGCAGGACAGAATGTTCTAAGGAATGAAGCCAAAACCCCACGTAGTTCCCTGGGAACAAATGAAGTTTGTAAATTTCAGAATGAAGTAAAAACAGTGAGGGTGGAAAGAAATATAACAAGATAAATGGCAGTCAAATTGTGAAGGACTTAATGTTTTGTCCTCGGTAGGTGGGGCAATGATCAAATTTGATGTTTAGAAACACCATTCTGGTTTTTAAGCAGGGTGTTCAGACTACATGGTGAGAGCTGGTGATTCAAGTATTTGTCAAGAATGAAAATGAAGACTTTGATTATATCAAGAAGTTGAACAATGAGTTAAACTTACCAGAACTGTAAATATAAGACAAATTGTGGGCCATGTTAAAAAAGGAGATGGTGTGATATTTAAACAGTTTGCTAATAGAAATGTGTTGTCAATCGGAAAAAAATCATGGCTTGTATCTAGATGTACCCTAAAGACTCATTTGCTCATAGAGGAGGCTTTTGGAAGTGGCTGGGTCATGATGTGTGATACTAGATTAAGACTGCGTGATAAGTGGACCAGTTCACTAATTGGCTTAGCAGAGTTCTGGGTGTGGATAATGGGAAGGCCCATCCTGTGGGCAGTGGCACCACCCAGCCAATAGGCTTGTAGCCTGGATGGGACAAAAGGGAAAGGAAGGCTTGCTCTTGGTTTGCTGCTGTCTTACACCTGTCATGACCTATTTCTCCTCTGTGATGTCCCTCTGCCATGCCTGCTTGCTTTGAAACCAGCCAGCTATGGACTGAAACCTCTGTACACTGAGCTAAAATAAACTTTTCCTCCTTTTACTTTCGTATGCAGGGAGTTTTGTCTCAGTAACAAGGTGGTAATTAAGACAACTCATGATTCTTTTTTATTTTTTGTGATCCTGAAGATTGAATCCAGGCCTTGCATTGAACTAGTCCTTTTTTATTTTTTATTTTGAGACAGAGTTCAGCTAAGTCACTAAGTTGCCCAGGCTAGACTTAAAACTTTGATTCTCCTGCCTCAGCTTCCCAGAGTGCAGGGATTACAGGTATGTGCCACTGTGCCTGGTTCCATGACATGTGTAATTCTATATTGTCAAAATCAAGTACATTTGAATTTTGTCAATGACTGTGAAGGCTTGGAATCACCACGTCCACTGGTAGGAATCTGTCACCTTCTCAGAATCTCTTAGGTATGAGTGCCTTTCTCCATCATACTTGTCATATGTGACTACTGAGTCCTTGACTTTTGGTTAGGCTTGACTGAGATGGGCTCAGAATGGAAAAGAATGAAAAATGTCTTACTGATAATCTTTATGTGCCTTAGACATTGGATTGAATACAATCTATTATTAAAACTAGTGTCACTTGTTTTTACTTTTAAAAAAATGTGGCTACTAGGAAACACCATTGTAGCCCCAGGTCACATTCTGCGTCTAAGGGAAGGTTCAGTGAAGAGGGCCGATTGGCCCCTCTAGTGAGTTCTTTCCCAGGGCTAGATGCCTGTGGGTGCTTCACGTCAAGAGACACTTTCTTTTCATGGCTTTGAGCCTATGCAATTCCAGGGCCTCTATGGGAATGACAGAAATCGGGAGAAGGGGTCGGAGGTAGCAGGACTCATCTCTGAGAAGCCTCTTTGTCCTCATCATAGTTTCTGTCATCCATCAGGCAGGAGGACATGGAAGACCTGGATGGAGAGGACACAGGCTTTTGATTTTGATTTTCAAATCCTTCTTTCCAATTCTATAAGTGGATTTGGTGACTCTATGGCATAAATTCCCAGAAAAATCTTGGAAGCATCAGCCATCATCAAATTAGGAGATTAAAGGGGCGATGATGGAAGATTTGAAGGTTATTACACATTTTTTTCTATTTATATTTCTAGATGCCTCAGCGCCCTGATGTAAGCTTATGTACTTCCTACCCCTTCTTGATTCTTTTAAAGTTATATCAAGAATTGGGAGCATGAGGAAGGGGGGCTGACACTGAGATTTAAACTAAAATTTAACTGTTTGGTGAGGGGATGAGGGCAGAAAATCAGTAACAACATTCTAGAAACAAAGTATCTCAAGATTCAACTAGCGCCATTAAAAATTCTAAGAACTTTGAGTAGTGATGAGTGTCATAATATTTTCTCTGATACTTTGGTGCTATATTATAGTCTTAATGTGTGATCTTCTTGGAATGTGTTCTATTATGCCTTCAAAACACCTGTTAGAAAAAAAATTTCCATGAAAAAGATAAAAAATTCTGATTTCAGGATGTTTACTAATGAAAATTTCTCATTTCCTACAGGGATGGAGAAACAAAGCACCCTATTTTCAGTGTAGCTAGTTTTTATTTTTAAAAGCATACTGCAGTCAAATACTTCCCTTAGTCTGAATTAATGGAGTTTTACACGCAGAAACGACCATGATAAACTGTTGGGAGGTGGAAGCAGACAAAGAAATACACCACTATCTTGGTCCATGAATGCTTCTGGTCATGAACAATTTGGTTCTCAAACAGGTGTTTGGCAACATTTTGCTTCCATGCTCAAACTCCACATTGCGTGACAAACGTGACTGCAGCCACCTTCACCCGTCTCATGAACAAGTTAAGTTTGTGAACTGAGGCACCACAGAGGCAACTTTGGAACACCCGCTCTCAGCTGTGCCCCAGGATGCCTGAGATTGCCTGTCCATCCAGGGAGAAGAAGCTGAACCAGCCTGCTCCCACTCCACACTGGACATCCTTGCTTCCTGGGCAAACTTGTGTGCGTTATTCAGCTTCTCTGCTTTTGTGTCTTTGCCTGTGCAATGAGAAAGTATGAATGTCTAACACCGTGTGAGGAAGGGCGATGCACACAGTTCCTGTGCCGAAGGAATCTTTCTTGCTTACCCGAGGCTTCCCCTGGGCAGACCTCTTGGACTCACTGCTTCCCCATGGCCCCAGGCAACTCAGGCTTTAACACACCATCTCATCTCTGTTCTTGAAAATTTCATACTTCTTGTCTTCCTGTTGATTAATGGCTTTGCTTATTTCATTGGAAAAATAAATCTTACCAGCAGATAGTTACACCATCCTTTAAACAGATTCTGCAGTGCTCAGTTCTTTTGTTTTGATCCACACACTTTGTCCTCACTCAGCTTCCAGTGCTGACTCCCCCTTGTCCTTGACTGATACCCCTTCATCTATCCAAGGACAGTACTGCTGATGATATGGCGCACCTCCCAGGAGACGCAGGATTCTTCCCTCCTCGAGCATTTCTTCCAAATAGGCCGCAATATTTCCATCTAAATAAAACTCTTCCCTTAGTGCCATATTCCCTGTGGCTGCTGCTTGTTTCTCAGCGCATAGTTTGTTTAGAAGCAAAGCCCTTCAGAGTGTCTATGTTGATATTCAAAAATCTTACCTCCTACTTCCTCTCGACTTTACACTCATCAGGTTGTCTTCTCTCTCTTTCTTTTTTGGAAACTTCTTATGTTAAGACTGGTGACTGGTATCTTTCTAAACTCAGTGTTTATTCTCTTTTCCATCTTGTTTAGTATCTCAGAAACAGTGGTGTGGCTGAGTTTTCCCTGTGAAAGGTGGTCTTCCCTTAACTTCCCAAGACCTGTTCTTGCCCAGGGTTCTTCCTGTCAGTGCCGGCCCTTTTGGCTTCTCTCATCCTCATCAATTCCACTGTCATCACTGTTTCCAATCACTGCTGCATCCACAGGTGGATGGCTACTGAATAATGAATCATTTCTGGCCTTGTTTCCTTTCAAGAGCTGTGGACTTATATATCCAGTTACCTACTAGATACTGGTCAGGTGCTTGTTTGTCTAACAAGAATCTTGAAGACCAGGCCAGCCAGGCTGGGCATGGTTGCATATACACCGGTGGTGGGCAGCGTACTAGCGAGAGCAGGCCCTAGTGTGGGTGCACACACAGGTCCAGGCAAGACCAGTGGTGTGAAAAACCTAAAACAGTAGTGAAACAGCAGTTGTTAAGTAGGTGAGCCAGCATTGACCTTTGGTACACAGACACACAGAATAAAATCACCAGGACCATCATTTTATATCAGAGAGCTCTGGAGAACTCCACCAACAGAAGGCCAGCCCCAGCCCCCACATCCAGAGGACAAGATCAGCTCCAAACCAAGAACAAATCCCACAGAAAACTTGGCTGGAGTAGAAAGTGCATTTCTGAGATCTGTCTTGGACATTACCACAAAATTGTGAATATCAGGGGAAATTTTACTATATTTATCCTTTTTTGTTTGTCTCATTGGCTATTCTTTTCCTATCTGGTTGGGTTTTGTTTTGAATTTTGTGGTTATTTTTGTTTTTGAGGTTTTTCTTTCCTTTTTTTGGTCTTTTTTTCCTCTTTTTTCTTTTTTCATTATTGAGCTTTTTTTTTTTTAACTTTTCTTTTTGTTTTCTTCTACTTACATTCTTTTTCTTCAGCTACTTCTTAAATTTACGATACTTTCATGTGAGTATCCATTGTCTCTTCCCTTTTGATACACTTTAGGACTCCTTTACTTCCCCTTCCATTTTTTCTCTTCTGTCTTCTCTAGTCTCCCGAAGCTTGGATGATAATTCTTTGCCCTACAGCCTTGCTTCTACTATATTTGACCTTGCTCATCACTTTGTCTTGTCCCCTATCATTGTAAGCCCCTCTCCCCTACAGTGATATCACTCCACTAAGGGGAGAATCACTGCATACAAGTATATGTTGGATTTTGTTAATAACTTTAGAATTTGCTCTTGTGGTTAAAAGTATCAGGTTAATAGTTATCACGGTATCTCAGTATCTAAGCTGTATTTGAAACTATTGTTATTGCTGACTGCTCAACTTTGGCCAGGATGTCATGCATATTATATCAGTTTTTTTCCCTTGTGTGATAACACTGTGATTGTATGAGGTCATAATCATCACCATAGTCCCAAAGGACTGGGTGCTGAGACAAATAGCAACTTCCCATCCTTAACAAGTTAGGAAGATAGATTCTTGGGATAGACATAAAAAATGAACTATATAGGCGATATCCCTGAAGACAGACATCTCTTAGGGATGCCTCAATACTAGAGACAAAGCTATATATCACAACAAATTGGCAAGCGTCAGCACAGAAAACAAAACAAAATACAAAGAAAATAGAAAATGACAAGACACAGAAGCAAAGTACAATACCAGACTCTTAGACCACACAGGACAAAGACCAGAGCACAATTAGATGGGAGAAATTAGAAGTCAAACACTGAACTTTCTAAAATGATAGCAATAAATGTGAAAAAGCAAGTGGAAAAAGCTATAGAAAAGTAATTTCTCAGGTACAAAAAAATAGTCAAAATGAAAGATACTAGAATAGACACATGTTAAATAAAATAGAAGAGCTTAAGAAAATATGGAAACCACTAATAGCCAGTGTAAGAAAGAAGTGGAATATGTGAAACAGAGCCAAACAAAAATCCAAGAGATAAAAACCACCACTGAAAGTATATGCAACAGACTGAATGAAGGTGAGGATAGATGATCAGATTTTGAAGACAGAGTAAAAAGAAAGATATCTTAAAAATAGCAAGAGACCATGAAGAATTAGTCCAATAGCTACAAGATGAAGTAAACAAGAACAACATAAAACTGACTGTGATCAGTGAGAAACCGGAAGTCAGGGCAAATGCCATCAAGAAAACTCTTGACAGAAATAATGGCAGAAAACTTCTGATGCATGGATAAAGAATTTGACACACAAATAAATGAAGCATGTAGAACTCCAAACAACCATGAGAAAGATAAATCTACACCAGGGCATATAATAAAATTTCAGAAATTCAGCACAAGAACAGAATATTAAAAGCAGTTGGAGAAAAGAAAGAGATCACCTATAAAGGAAAGCCCATAAGAGTCACAGCACACTTCTCAACACAAATCCTCAAGTCAAGTAGAGCTTCAAGTGGGATATTTCAAGTCCTAAAAGAAAACAATCTCCAACCCAGACTGATGAATTCTACAAAACTGTCTTTCAAAATTGATGGAGAAATAAGATATGTCCATGACAAAGAGCAACTGAAGAAATTCATGACCACCAAACCAGCTCTTCAGAATTCTCTGAAGCAGATATTAGGAAAAGAAAATGACCACAGCCACAAGAACACACACAGAAAGAAGCCATCAGGCAGGGCAAGCACTTAAACAGAGGAGAGAGACAGGGAATCAACAACAGGAAATAATATGAGAAAGATATTCCAATACATATCTATTATAGCTATGAATGCAGACGGTGTCAGTTCACCAATTGAAAGAAACAGATTGGAAGAATGGGTCAAGAAGCAAAACACACAATATACTGCATTCAAGAAGCACATTTAACTCAAAAAGAAATTCACAGACCAAAAGTCAAAGGATGGAAAACAATACTCCATGCAACAGAATTGAAGCAAAAACAGAGATGTCTATTCTATCTGTATATGATGTGAATTTCAAGCCAAGACCGATCAGAAGAGACAAAGAGACATACTGTTAAGGGAAAACTCCAAGAAGAAGAGAGAACAATCATAAATATATATGCACCAAAGACTGGTGCAGAAAACTACATAAAACAAATATTAATGGACATGAAAATTCAAATAAGCACTAACAGAATTTTAATGGATGACCTTAATACCACACTGTCACAATTAGATTTACCAGACAAAAAATCAACAAAAAATATCAAAACAAACCTGTGAACAAATGAACTTTTAGTAGTTGTCTATAGGATGTTCCAATCCACAATATAAGAATACATAGTCTCAGCTGAACATGGGACATTCTCTAAAATAGACCACATACTAGCCCATAGAACATGTATTAGCTAATGAAAAAGAATTGAAATTATCCCATACATATTGTCTGACCATAGTGTAACGAAATTCGAAATCAACAGCAAAACAAACCACAAAAGCTACATAAACAAATGGAACATGCAATTAAGGGAATCTTTTGCATTTATGTGACTATTCTTGCTTGTGTGTTTCATTGAAGTTATTATTATTATTATTTTGTCTTTTTGAGATAGGATTTCACTATATAGTTCAGGCTGGGCTTGAACTTACTTTATAGCCCCTGCCAGTGTCGAACTTGCAGCAATCTTCCTGCCTCAGCCTCCGGAGTGCTGAGATTACAGTGTGTACCAGCATTCCTGGCCCTTTGCTTTTTGCCATATAGTTTTTAGATGAAGTTGAGAAATAAAAATTCTATACTGTTACTCGGGCTTATTTAATTTTTTTGGCATTGTTTAGTTACTCACTCCTAAAGGACACAAATATTCCCAGATTTTTGCAATAATCACTTCTTTTTTTTGGCTTTTTCCTTTTTTTATCGGCACCAGGGATCGAACTCACGACTGCCTGCTTGCAAGGCAGGCGCTTATGCTGCTGAGCTAAATCCCCAGCCCAATAATCACTTCTTAGTATAAGTAAAAATTCAAATTACATTAACATGTAAAGTATGGCAGCCCCTTCTTTGATAAATCCACTGTTTTTCATAATTAAGTTGTATAAATATAACTATAGCTTCATCAGTTTTTTTGTACATTAGTTTCTGTTTAGTACTTGACAATAGTGTCTTTTTAAAGTTTTAACTTAAAAATACTAAAAGTATTTCTTCAGGCAGATGCAAAACACAAAAACAGAACAGCACATGACTGGGATTGATTTTTCCTTGGCTTTTGTTTTCTCCAAGGACCGCTGTGTATATTACTCACTTAGAGTGGACACGAGGGAGCGCTGAGCTAGCAAAAAATCCACTTTGGTTCTTTCCTCCTCTATTGTGAATTTTAATGAGGCGACCAGATGGTAGATAGATTTTTTTCCCCTGAAAACTGCTGATTTTGAAAAACTCCAGAATGCCAGTTCCCCAAGCATGGTGTTCTATAGGGTATCATATCTCAAAACAGACATTAACTTTGCCAGGAAAATTATCTACCCTTAGACAGATGGATAAATTTGGAGAGAGAGAGAGAGAGAGAGAGAGAGAGAGAGAGAGAGAGACAGAGACAGACAGAGACAGAGAGACAGAGAGACGGAGAGAGAGGAAGAGAAAGAGAGATGTTGATTCCTTTGTAGGTTTCAACATCTTTATTATCTCTTTGTTCTTGGTTCTTTCTTAGTAACACTGAAACAGACTTGTCTTACTAGTCTGTTCAAAGGAAATGAAGGCATAAAGCTATGCGTGTGATTATTGTTTCTATCACCATTGCTGAATGAACTCCATGTGAATCTGCTACTACATGGTACAGAATTTCCACTTAGAAATAGTAGAAAGTGTTAACTTACAAATGTGATTTTCACTTACGGGGAACAGAAATAAAACAAATGTCTCCTGAGATCTAGCTGATGATCATAGATGTGGTGGCTTGCACAGAAACCATACATTTGTCTTTTACTCCTGAACCAAGATGAAAATATTAAATACATGAGTGAATAAAGTTCTCTGTTCAAATGGATATGCAATGTTTAATTTACCCAGTAGTAAAAGCATGAGATAAATATGGCTTGTTGTTTCCAATTCCTGCTCATGTTAAATCATGCAAATATTCTACATTGATATTTAAATCCTACCATTCTCTTCTAATTGTCAGAGAAAAGTTAAGAACAAACAGAATTTTACATTAAGAAAAGAGAACCGATGAAAATGTGGAATAGCATCATTTCCAGCAGCAAAATAACTATAAACCACCAGAATTCAAAGCAGCATAATCTTTAAATAATTCTTAGGAACTAGCGCCACCTTCTGGCTTTTCAAGTTAACTGTTTTGAATACAAATAACCGGCAGGCTTATTTTATAGCAGCAGAAACTTAAGCAGGAAAGAAAGAAAGAGAAAGAAAAGAAAGGAAGGAAGAAAGGAGGAAAGAAGGAGAGAAGGAAGGAGGAAAGAAGGAAGGAAGCAAGAAAAGATAAACAGAGGAAAAATAAGTGAAAGGTCTTTGAAACACATATTATATTAAAATATCTGGGTTGCATTACAATTTAAGGGATAAACTCAGAATGATAAAATTTTCACACACCTTTATAATTCATATTATATAAATTGTACAGGTTTGTCTTGGATTAAATACCTTTGGTTTATAGTTTATTGTGATAAAATGGCTAGCTACTGTATTGATAGAATATTCTGGAATGGATATGTTTTGAATACATTTCTCTTTCCTAACTTAAGAGTTTTTTCATGGCAGTGGATTTTTAGTTACTAAGAAAAACTGAAATTGGAACAAGTCATCAATCAAGCTCAGTGAAAATGCTTTTAGGCTTTTAAATGATTTTTTAAAAACAGAAATAAGGTATGCATGCACTTTATTTGCATCAATGAATTAAAAGAACAAGTATAGTCCTACTATGTCCCAGCTTCTGAGTGCCTGAATTGTTTGATTTCCTGGGAAGCAGGGCTATGTTCTTGTCTGTGTACGTGGGCCTCATACGTGGGGACGCTGGGGCCAGAGGGATTACATCACAGAGATGCGGCATGGCACAGGCAGGATTTGAACCCATTTGATTTCAACACTTTGCTTTTCCTAGCATGTCGTGCTGCCTGTCTACTGCAAATGGGAGTGATATACTTGTGATTGTAAGCCATCGATGCATATTTTATATTATTAAATATATTATTAATATGTGTACTGCTCCTGAACTATGTCATACAACTTTATTCTGTTCCCTCAAACTCCAAAGTCCTGGCTTTAGACTCAGGAAAACTTGTAAGACCTTTAAAGTCCTTCTTATATATTTAATAGAAACAAATATACATTAATTGGCTTGTAGTAAAATCACTTAGTTGGTATTCAACATATACTCACTGGAGTTTATCAGAACTAGGCCATATCAGGAACTTAATTGTTTCTCAATATGCAGAGAGTGGGATTGAAAAGTAATGGCTGAAAAGATCAATTTATGTTTAAAGCTTTCAAATAGAGGTATGTACCTATACATACATACATACACATGTATGAACCTATATTCAACATAACTGCATATAATTTTCAATTTTGGTTTTGGTATTATTTAAAAGCAATTTAGGAATTGCAAAAATCTATTACATGCCTTTGTAATTCATATTACAAATAATAAGGCTGATTTATTACAGAGCAAGATAAACTGTAGCTATGAGAGAGAAAAGAAAACAAAACCTAACTGGAGACAGAATAGGAAAATGACAAATTTAAGACATCTGTGTTTCAGCTATTGAAGTGCTAAAAAAAGTAGCAATATACTACAAAACAGTCATTTCCTGGGATGCTCACATAGAAACATAGTAAAGGAAGCTTCTCTTAATAAATATGACACTAGTGGTTAGTCTAAGTAATACTGCCAATAAATAAAGAAAAATAATTAGCCATGATTTGCAAGTATAAGGTAATATTGGAGTATTAGTTGTAGTACTAGGGATGAAACCCAAGGCGTTGTACATGCTAGGCAAGTGCTCTACCACTGAGATGTGCATGTGCCTAGTCCTTAATTTTGTTTTTAATTTCAAGATGGTGTCTTAAGCTAGCTGCAGTAGCACATTCCTATAATCCTAGCACTCAGAAGGCTGAGGCAGGAGGATCATCACAATTTTGTGGCCAGCCTAGGCTAGTGAGTTCAAGGCAGTTTGAAATACAAAATGAGATCCTTTCTCCAAAAGAAAATTGGCCCAGGCCTGCCTCAATATTGTGATCCTCTTGCCTCAGCCTCCTAAGTAGCTAGGATTACAGGTGCGTGCTACCACCCCTGGCTGGAGTATCATTTTTGATCAGAAAAGAACCTGTTATGTTTAAATAGCATCAAAGCTTAATATATTTAAATAGTGAGCAGATGCTTATCCCAAACTATACTGGTTTGTCACAAAGCTACAAAAAATGACTAGGATAGTTAAAAGTTAAAGTTAAAAGGTGCAAATAACAAGAAGAATGCATCATAAAATACATGTTTTGTTATAGCATTAAATACCTGGAAAAAGACTGCATTGATTAAGTCTCTTGGTTACAGACGATAGAAACCTACCTCGGTTACCTTAATCAGGAAACACATCTGTGGACAGAAGTAGACAGCTCATACAAACCGTGTGAGTCCGGGGACCCAGGGGGGAAATGAGCAGATGGGAGGGAACAGCAGGAGGTTCAGACAGGACCAGTTCACCAGCATGTGCACTGCATGAGCAGCAGTTGTCAGGGTGCAGGCTTGCTGTCTAGGGCTGAGCATGCAGAGAATTCCTAAGTACCGCTCTGTGTTTCCTGGGTACCATGTCGTGGGGCGAGTGTCACTGGGCTATGCTGGATTGGGTGTGTACACAGATAGAAATGTAGTTCAGGTACCACATAGCCTGCACCTGAGCCCAAACCACGCAGCACCTGACAGATGTCTGCCACCGATGTGTGGCTGCCAGGTGTCATTATGTCTCCTTCTGACGCCTGCATTTTTAAATGAACATTTTCTTCTAATACATGCAGCAGTTCCACAGATAACCAGGGAACATGCCACTTTCCATTTTCATACAGTCTTCTCAGAACTTCTGCTGTGATTTGTTTTACCTGCAGGATCTCTGCACAGTGCCCATTTGTTCTCCTGTTTATACTTCAGGCCTGTCCTGACATGCACTAAAGTTCAGTTAGTAAATCCAATACTCTGGGCGGTCCGGGAGTGTGGGGCTGCTGTAAGGTGATACAGCAGCATCCCTGAGTTTTCTCAATGAGGTAACCGAAGCTGTGGTTTGTTACAAGCAGCATCCATAATAGGCCATTGGATTCGGGTTAGAGCCAGCAGAAACTCTCTCCCAAGGCTCATGTGTCCTGTGGGGCTTCTGGAAAGGAACTCATTATGGGGGGGGCAGTCATGCTTTTGGGAGGCGGTTCAGTGGCAGGGAGCATCCCTCTTCCTGGGTCCTCCTGTCTGTCTCTGCTTCCTGGCCACCCTAACGTGAGCAGCTTGCCCCTCCCCCAAGCCCTTCCATCGAACTGTTTCTGTACATGAACCTGCTGACCACAGATGGACAGAAGCTTCTGAACAGTGAACCAACCTAACCCCCTTCTTTGAACTGCAGGTGTTGGGTATTGGGCCTCAACAATGAAGAATGCGATTAAGGTGCAGCCCACAGGCAGCAACTTCCTGGCAGAAGCTTACATTCAAGAAGGAACCAAAACGGCAAACAGGATGCTGAAGTCACCCCAGACACCGGCGACTGCCGAGCAGCGCCAGAGCTGCCACCGCTGCACAGAAAGGACAGCAGCACCTCGGTCAGGAAAGTCCAAGAAACAGGATCTCCCGGCACACACTGTGTCCACGACTGGACTGCTCCTCAGCGCGGGAACTGGAAGGCCGTAGGCGTGCTTTCTGGCACAGGGAGGTGGGGAATCCCCTGCTTGCCTCTTTCCTCTTTCTTGTTTTCAGAGCAAAGGCAAATGGCAGGCCGTCAGCAGGGAAGGAACCCGGGAGACAATGCTCACGCCGCCAAGGTGCCCAGGATCAACTGCTGCTGCTCCAGCGCACCCTCCCTTCGTGTGGGAGAAGCACATGGAAATCTTCCTCCTGTGTTCGCCTCGCCTGCAGCAGGCTGGATTCTGTGCCTGGCTAGGTGAGGCAGGGCTTCGTTCCCGCCGTGGCCTGTCCGCTGCGGGGCATTCGCGAGGCCTCCGCTGCAGGCGTGAGGCGGTCATCCACGGCAGGCTCCCCCTGCACACACACG
Organism: Cavia porcellus; assembly: GCF_034190915.1. NCBI lineage: Eukaryota > Metazoa > Chordata > Mammalia > Rodentia > Caviidae > Cavia > Cavia porcellus. The sequence continues at coordinate 6,498,733 of NW_026947493.1, forward strand.
TGTTTGTGATGGCGTGTATGTCCACCTCTGCTTCTCGGACCTTGTTAGCAGTCTAGGAAAGCCAGTGGAAGACCTCCTTAGTGTAACGTTTTCAAATCCTCCAAGTAAAATACATATGTCATAAAGCCAACTTCATTTTTTGAAATTTAATTAATATAATTAGTTCTAAATTAATTTTAATTTTTAGGAGTAATACAATTAATCCTAAAAGTTTCATTATACAATAAAATGGGTACTTCTGTAATGTATTTAGTGAGATGTGGCAGTAGGTATCACTGTAGCAATTTCAAGTAGTGAGGAACGTAAAAGTAAACAGAGTGGATGATAATTGTGATGTGTGTAAAAGGGTCTTGCCTCTCTTGGTGACAGAGCTGCAGGCACTGAGCATACTTAAATTACATGGAAAGATGTAGCGTCTTTTCCCCCTCATCCACATTTACAGTATTTTGGTTTAGAAGGTTACCTGGATCTTAGTCACTCTTGTCTTGGGGCCGCAATCCCCAATCCCCATAATTTAAAGGAGATGTTGGTTTTGGCTCCCAGTTTCACTCCTCAGGCACAGTGCCACGGAGGAGGGCAACCTGCTCACTGCATGGTGGCCAGGAAGCAGAGAGTGAGGGAGGTGGAACCGTCTGGTCCCACCCACAGTGAGTCTTCTTCCAGTAGGGGCCCAGTGCTAATTCAAGCACCTGAGCTCTAAGGCCTTAAACCCAATTGTCTTCCATAGACCCTGACTGTGGCCTCAGCCAGGAGCCTTCCTCATCTGCCGACTGGTTCTCTTGCCTAGAGTTCTTGCCTAGTTGTCCCTTCTCACTGAGGGAGCACTTGTCCTTCCCCAGCCACCCTATTTATTTGCATTGTGAGGCTGACCGTGAAGAAACGCAGTTTTGACTTAGGTCTGAGTTCCTGCTCAGGGTCCCGTTAGTTACTCTTCTTGAGCAGCTAAATTCAGCCCCCAAACTCTTGAATGCTCATATTTCACCTGCTCTATTTGCCATGGGTCAGATACAGACAATCGGGTGCAAACCTTCTGCCTCAGAGCTCTTAGAATTGTTTAAATCTGCAGGTGCGTTGTGCCTGCCTGTGATTCTGGAACGCTGGAAATCGGGAGTGGGAGGATCATTAATCTGAGTCTGATGCAAGCTCAGCGCGAAGGTCAATCTAAAAGTAGCTTCCAAAAGCTGAGTAACCTCAGTCTGCTTGCCACATGGAAGCTCTCTGGAATCCTGCTTGTATTTGTGGGGAGAACCCACATGGCCCCAGTGGTTTCCCCTCATTTTAGGTTTAAGTAGCAAAAGTTCTGCTGCATGTCTGTGTGAGTGCGTCGCCTTCCATCGAAAGCCAACACCTAAACCCAAACCAAAAAATAACAAAGATTTAAATCTTATAAACATTCTGCTCTTGTTTCTAGCATTTCCTCTGTCTCTTTTTCTTCCTAACATTTGTTGTTGTTAGTGTTTGTTTTCCTGTAGCACTGATCAGGTCTAGCAATTCACTAAATATCTCCTTGTACACTGAAATGTAAGGTTCATGAGGGCAGATTTGGTCATGGCTGTGTCATGAGTTTGTCCTCACTGTCACGGTTACTTTTTCTGCATTTGGATTTGCTGTTTCTGCTCATCCTGCATCTCATGCCACTTCTCCCAATGGACAGTGTAAATCACCATGGTACTCACTTCTAATCCACAGAGCCACACCACTGTGCATTGAAAAGGGAGCCCTTGGGAGGACTGTCTGGAGAATGAGGCCAGCATGAGCTGCACGGTGAGTTCAAGGCCAGCCACATAGCAAGGTCCTGACACTGCTGCTATGTAACGTGTTGGTCACTGGTGGCTGACAAGTCCTGCTGATCATTCAGGGTCTCGGTTGTCTGTACGCCTGGGAAATAAGATTCAGAGTGGCCCCTCTGTGCTGACACAGGTGGGGAGCAAACCCCGTGGCAGCCTTGCTGGCCTCAGGCTCAGGACAGTCCTCTCCTGTCACTTTCTCATGTGCCAGATGCACTCCTGAATCTTCTGAAAGTTCCTGTTTTTTTTTTTCCATGAGAAAATGCATGTGATCTTTTCATTGGGTCCCTTTCAACAGCAGATATCATTGCTCTTTTGAGCTTTTGACAGCTGGTTCTGAGTAATTTGTCTTGATGCTGCTTTGATCTAATTTCTCTGAACACAGGTGAATCTGAGCACCTGTATTTGTCTTCTACCCTGGGACTCCTTGGTGAAATGTCTGTTTATGTCTTGTATTTTCTTGAAGTTTATCTTGCTAGTTCTCAATAGTTTTTCACATATTCTATTTCTTTTCCTTTTTTATTTTAAAGAGAATAAAAACTAACAAAATAAAACAGAACAAAGCCAATCATAACAAACTCATGTAAGTGACACAGGACTTCAAAACAATAATAAATTGACAATGGTTACTGTAATGCCTCTTCTTGTCTCCAAAAGAGCTATATATACCTTAGACATAGTAATCAAACAAAACAGAACAGAGTAGAACCAATAAAAACCAAACAATGAATGTGGTAAAGAACTTCAAAACAAGATAAGACTAAATCCAATAATATATCTTGTCATCTTTGATGACATATATCTTGTCATCTTGTCTGCCCGTACCATCAGATATAATAAAATCAAATAAGACAAAACAGAATAAAACCCAACCCAACAAAACAATGAAAGTGATACAGGACTTCAGAACAAGATAACAGGGAGTTAACAATGGCCACCACCCTTAGAAAGGAGATGCCACTTAGATGTCATACTGCATATTATGATCCTTTGAATAGATGCTCAGACCACTGGTCCTAGACCTGCAGAATCAGTGAAACACCAAACACCACAAGCATCAAACTGCATTTCACTCCAATAGCTATGGTTGCAGCCTGTGTTTCTCTGGATCAATGTGTCACTTATAGGGGGTTGTGGGGTTGGCTCTTCTTCAGGGGATGGAGTCTGGCTGTCCCTTGGGGGTGGCAGCCTGTGCATGATGCTGGTTAGCAGGGAGGACCTGCTGCTTGTTGATTCCTTGTTCTTTTCTCCCGAACTCCATGCATGGTTCATGGGGAACCATGATTCATGGGGAAAGGCTAGGGTCTGGCTGTCCCCTTTCAACACTGGCCCACGTATGACTGCATATTCTATTAATCTTTTGTCTGTCACATCATAAATACATTCTCCATATGTACTTTTTTATTAAAAAGAGTAGAAATGGAATATATTTTGCAATTCACAATTAAAAAAAATTATCTAGCAATTTTCTTATGTAGCTTCAAAATTTTATATTTTGGTTAAGAACCTTTCCCTCATCTCTATAGTGCACATGTCATTTCCAAGATTTGGTTCTGATAAAACTGTTGATTTTTATTTTGTATTTGTCTTTAATAATTTTGGATTATTTCAGTACTTAAGAGAGGCCCAACTTTATTTCTACCTGTTGGAGAAAAGTTGTTCTAGCTCTGCTTATTACATAAACCCTTCTCTTACAATAGCATAGCAAATATGTCATTAATTGAGTTCCTGCATATACTGGGATGTCTGGCTGGACTTTCATTTTGCCCTGTTAGTGTCATAAATCTTACTACACTAGCAATACTTTGATAATGGTATTAGTGGCCTAGTGTGCCCCAAAGCTCATCGTGGCAGGTGGTCTTCATATTCCGTTCATTTACTGTTAATGTTTGGTTATTGATCGATACCAGTGTGCCTGTCACACTATATCTGGATTCAAGGATTTAAAGTTTTATGAAATTATATTATTTACATATTACATTTGAAGAAAAATGTTGGACAAGATTATGATACTGTTTCTAAACCATTCACTTTGTCATCAGAGAGTTTTATACACAAATGTCTTGGGCTTTTCTCATTAAATTTATTGGAAGCATTTGTAAGGTATTTTGGTGTCACAATTATAAAAAGGAACATCTTTTGTTTCTGCTTCCAGGTAGGTTTTGAGCTGTAACAGGAGATTGAAGGAGAAATTCCAAAGCTAGCAGGATCTGGGGTGGGGTGCTGTGGGCTCACAGAGCTAGCCAGGAGCCCTGGGCTACCTGAACTCCAGGCCTCAGAGCTGTCAAAGGCCACATCTCACCCTGGCTCCCCCATCAGAAGAGGGATGTAAGGAGCACCTCACGATTTGGAGAGTTAAACAGTGTTCCTGAGGTTTGAGGGGAGGGACACCATGCACAAGGTCACTTACCTCTGGGACCCAGATTTTGCAAATCATTACTAAAATTGCTGCTTGAGAGGTAGAGGCCTGTGGGGTATAGTAGCACACACTTATAATTGTGCCTACTTCAGAGGCTGAGGCAGGAGAATGCAAGATCAAAGCTAGAGTGGCAATTTAGTGAGACCCTGTCTCAATATAAAATCCAAAAAAAGGCTGAGATTTCCTGAGTGGCAACACACCTCTGGGGTCAGTCCCCAGGATGGGAATGGGGAGAGGAATGCACCTTAATGCCATGGAGAGCGTGAGGTGTGGAAAGGTTGCTGAAGGTGGAGGAGTATCTGGAGCAGAGATGCTTCAAGCCAGGGCCAATCGAGCCACGGGACAGAGATGGCCAGAAGCAGGTCCCAGAGCACCCACGGGAGCTGCTCCATGGGAGAAGCGGTGGTGGGGCACAGCCCTGCAGAACCAGGATCAGCATGCTAACAAACAGGTTTCTCATGCTCACCTTCTTCCCGATCAGCTTCTGGCTGCAAGGGCAGAGACAGCAAGAGAGAGAAGTTCAGCTGCCCTCTCCTTGACTTGCAATTTCCTGATTTGTTCTGAGATGAGGATGGAGGAGGCAGGAAGTTAACGTAGATGCACTTGCTTATCATGGAAACACAGAAACTCTAGTATAAATAATGCCAAGAACCACCGTGTCTGAATTTTCATCTGAGGGAAAAGGAAGAATTGACCACACCAAGCAAGTTAAAGGGGGTTGGAAGATCTTGGAAAGTTGCTTTGTGTTCACATATGTCCAGAAGACAAGTTGCTGATGTTTGATTCTTGTGTTGTAACTCACCATGGCACAAATATTCTCATTAAAATTGTATCATCAAGCTGGGTGTTGGGGTGTGATGAAAAAAATAAAGAGCTGCTAGCTCAGTGCAAGGACCCTGCGTTCCATCTCCTGTACCGACATCAACAGAAAATAGAGTTGTATCTTCTCTTTTGGTGTTAAAAAGGGAAACAGAATCGAGATGTGCTATGTACATGTACCAGTTCTGCACAATGACTGTCAGCATTATGTGATAAGCCATATCTGTGTGATCCAGCTCAAACAGTGATGCTCATTAATTACCAGTGTGCAGACATTAAAGCCGGACTGAGTCAGCGAAGCCGCAGCACCCACGCATTCTCCTGAGAGCGCAGGATGAAACAGAAGGGGACTGCTCCTCTGCTGCTACGTCAGAGGAGACTTGGGGCAACACTTCTCACTTCTACCAGGGAGCACGTTTGGGATATCATCACTTCTAAGTTTGTTCTTACAAAAGCTGCTTCTCTAGAAATAGGCTTTTGTCTAGGGATTTTTAAATCAGGTTATAATTAAACTTCGTTTAATACATCCATAAATTGGTAGCCCTTTGTGTATCGCACAGGTGTTCTGATATTCTCCTGTTCCACAGAGCAAGGATTGAAAAATAAGGGAGTCTTTAGCTCTCGGTAGAGGCACCTTCAGTGCTTCAATTTGCAGAACAGGAAATCAGGCTGCTCATCTGCTATGTGGCTACTTAGATGCCCATTTTGCTTTTTCTACAGCCGAAGACAACAAAAGTACAGAAGTCTCAAAATTCAGAATCTACATCTTCCCTTTTCTCAAAAGTGTTTGTTTATTAAAACCAGTCATGAAGGAGAGAGATTTAGTGAGGGCAAGAAGTAGACAAACCGTAGAGGGAATCTATAATCTACAAACAACAAAATTTTCTGAAATACATCGTATTTCTCATAGCCTGTATTTTAAAAACCTACACAGGCTATCAAATTTTAAATGCAGCAGATACAGCTGTCTCAGGAAAAATCAGCCTCACCACGGTGAAGAAAAAAGCAACCCTGACATGCACTCAGGGAGCTCGCTCAGGAGTGAGGCCAACCGGCTGTCTTGGAGAGAAGCCCCTGGGTGCCAGCTGCCAGCGTGGTGGACACTGAGTGTCCTCTTGGAGAGCAGGAGGGACATAGTCCAGCAAGCAGCTTAAAGACTTGTGGCTAAAAGAATCCCACTTTAACAATTTCAAGTTGATTTAATACTGTGCATAAGAACAAAACAGTGAAATCTAGAGATGCCCGCCATCACTTTAGAATGCAAAGACAATTGCAAAAATGTTATTTTTAAGACTGGATCACTAAATGCAGTGTTTAGATTTGCCCTCTGGAAAATAGATGTCTTTACTGGTGTTTAGTGATGAATGCAAATCAAAATAGGTAGTAAAATGCTGGCTTTCAAAGAGTTTGTATTAACTTTACTAGCCAGTGACACAGCAGTGATGGTCTCAATTGCCTCACTCCTTTATGCTGGACCCAAGTCTACCTCATCAGGATGAAGACTTAAAAATATATATGTATTTACCTACTGCTTGGTCAACAGAAAAGAAACATGATTTAAAGTATATTCATAGATAAGCTCTCACAAGTTATTCTTGCTTGTTGAATCTTTTAGAATTATTTAATGAAACATGTATGTGTGTGCATGTGCTCACGTGCATGTATCCCAACGAAGCATGATTTAAAATCAGCTTCTCCAAGTTAGTCTTCTCGGGTCACTGGAACTGGCTGCGAGCGCAGCTCTGTGGTGGAGCTTGCTTTGAATGTACAGGCGCTGCCTTTGGGCCTCAGCACTGCTGAAAGACAAAAACAGAAAGATAAAAAAACCCAGCCCCAACCAAAACACTGTGTCTGGTCATCATGGAAAGGAAATTATGTAATTTGTGGTCTCTGAACATTTCTGCCCATGCCTCATTTACAGTATTTGTTTAGAATTGCATACATATATCATAGGATACTAGAAAATAAAAATAAAAAAATTAAAAGGTTGGGGTAGGAACAGAGAAGTAAGTACTCTTTTCCTCCAACCCAGCAGCAGAGCTCACATGTCCACTTTGCATCCTTCAAAAGGCTTGCTGTGTGAGACAGAGCTGTTGGTGGCAGGCTGTGTTGTCACTATAGCACCTCTCAGAGTCTCTGCAGTACCCGTGGGCTTGGTGCTGGCACAGTGACTGTGCAGACCTGTGGAGAGTTTTAAAGACAGGTGGAAGAGAGATTCCAGGCTTACCTGCTAGTCAAGAACAGTATTTCCTGTTGTGGATTAAAAACTGGTAGTCAACGCCAGCGGAATTAAATCACCATGCTTCTGAGCGTAGATATTTCACCTGAGGAAAGATACCAGCATAAAGAGGGACATGGAAAAAGGAGAAGGGCATTATAGTATTGAGGCCTTGAGGCACTGAGGGGTTGAGGCCTTGAGGCATTGAGGCGTTGAGGCACTGTGGGTTCTCCTATGAGTTGCTGTTTGAGCTGTTAGGTTCTCCTGGAGAAGCTCTGGTCCTCACATCAAGCTCTGGAGAGGAAGACATGTGCCACTTGGTCTCCAGGATGAACTCATCACACTGGCTTCCTGGTATGTACTCTACTTTGCTTGTTTTTGGAGGAGCTTGGGGCCTCTGTGTCGCTGAGGATGGCTGTGGTGCTTTTCAGTACAGACCTGGTCTTTGTTGTGTGTGACTTCTTGGCTCCAGCATAGAACCCTCATCCCACCAGCACAGCTCCCTCACCCTGCTGGCATAGACTTCTTGGCTTCCACAGCTGACCTTTGGGCCTTCCCAGTATAGATCTGTAAAAGAGTCTGACGTGAGTCCTTCTTGTGGGCTTTGGACCTCCAGTTGGACTTGTGGAGGCATTTTCATGAGCTCTGGACTTTTATCGTGGACTCATGTGGGACATTGCTGTAGGATTTAGGTCCTTGACTAAATATTCTATGTCTTTGGTGTTGCGGATAGATTTCCTGCATTTTCTTGTGTTAACTCTGGGTGACCGTCATAAAACAATATTATAAACTGCATGTCCTGATTCTAATTGTTCTCTGTATAACCCTTGACTACAACATCGCCTTTGGTTATTGAAACTTTTTTTCCCCATTGTTCCTTCATCCATGTGAGAAGGATGGTAAGCAGCTTCCTGGGTGACTGATAGTACAGACCATGGAAGATGACAGCCATGAGGCTCTCAGGGGGCAGGCACACAGTGAGCCCTTGGGCAGCCAGCTCGTTGCCCTTGGGACCTTGTCACATCGCGTGCTGGGGGACAGGCTTTCAGCAGAGGACCATATTAGACCATTTAGTCATTGTTTTATAAAATTGACAAATACCAACTGACTGTTTCACAGAAGGCACAGTAATAGGCTCAGGGTGATGGTTTAGCTTTCTGCCATGAAGAATTTTCAAGTTGTTCTGAAGTCAGAGAAAAGTTCTATACAAAATCGTGTGAATGTTACTGTGCTGGAGAGTAAATAGCTGGGGTGCTCACGGGGATCTGCCCAGTCTGGGCTTGATGTTAAGTAGTTATTTGAAGGAAAACAGAGATGATGGTCAAGCTTAAATGACACAGGGAGACAGTATTAGAAAAGGCACAACATGACATATCTGTGGATGCAAAGAAAGAAGCCCGCACTGAATAGCTGCCATCGCTGTGTAGGAAGCTTTCATAAGAAATCCAAATATTCATTGTCATTGCTTTGCTAACTTGGAAAAATAATGCTCTACTTTGTTCCTTCTTATGATACTTCTTTGTATTGAAATAACGCTCTTCCCACATTTCCCATTGGGTTGTGAAGATATATTTTATAATATTATATAATTTATAACACATTAGTATAACTCTCAAACAAACCAGGCAGAACCTGGTGGGGGTGATGGAATCTGACAGTATTCATTTGATTAGAAAAAAGACTTTCTTGAAGTGTTTTGTCTGATATGCTTGCAAAGTTAAATTTTCTGGTGAGCTTCAGGGTAACTCTAGAGTATACATTTCTATGCAGGGCCTACAAAACCCATTTTCCATAACTATATTCAGGAGAGACCATTCTTCATGGTATATCCATTTAGAAGCCACTTTTTAAAAAGCAGGAAACACTTGTATCATCGGGGAGAAGTCTATGAGGTTGTTAAGCAGTGACAAAGTTGGCATAAATAAAACGAACATGTGGCCTTTAGAATTCAGCGTTCTCACAGCGTTTTCCTGGTTGAGGCAGACAGTAACAGCTTCATAGCGAGTGGTCTCTGGTTCCTGTTTGAAAGCAGACAATAACAGATAAGCAGCTCCTTAGGCGCTGATATGTGAAAACCTGCAAACTAATTCAATGTTTTATTTCGTATGATTATTAGAAATTGCCTCCTGGAGGTAATTTTAAGATAAGAGGTAAATTTTCATAAGAAAGATACAAATATTGCTTTTTTATTACTTTGCTAATTTGGGAAAACAGTTTTCCATTTTGTTGCTTTTTGTACTTCTTTGTACTGAAATAGTGCTCTTATCAAGCTTCCACTGGGTTTTAAAGATATATTTTATACTATTAAAATAATATAACATGAAAGATTTGGTGAACAAAGTCAGAAGCATTTAAGAAGACACATTAGCACATATAGTTCAGGGAAATCTTTTTTTTTAATTTAAGGAGAAAAAGAAAAAAACAGAAAAAGGGTACAAGTAATACAAAATTTAAAAAATAAACAGTAAGAAATTACTAGTTAATAGATTACATATTCTCATCTTAGAAATAGTTGTTCAAGTTACAAAATTGAAGCATATAAAGTGGACTTTCAAACAGTGAGAGTGCAAACAGTTTTGTTCAATGACCCAAAAAAAACTCAGTAATATGGTTATCTTATACACTTAAACATATATGCAGTTATAACCTTTAGAGCACTTTCTTTTCTTTTCTTTTCTTTTCTTTTCTTTTCTTTTGTACAATGACAATTACACATTTTGGGTTTTATTACTCCCACAGTTCTTATTACTTTTTTTGAAGAGAGTAAAACCAAATGCGACATATCAGAACAGACTCAGTCAAATCAAAAGGATGGACAGAATACATAATGTAAAAACAAAATACAAGGTGATCAACAATGGTTACCATACTGCCTCTTGCTATTTTAAGAAGAATTGCCAGTTAAAATAAAATTGAACAAAACAGTAAAGAATAAAACCAAAGCATTGGAGACATTACAGGACTTTAAAAGAAGATAATAGTCAACTGGAATGGGCGTCATAATGAATCTGTCTGCACAGTTTTGCCTATACTTTCGAACTTGGTACTATCAAGCTAAGCAGAATAGGGGAAAATCAGTCAAAACAAGATGGTGAGGGCAATACAGGATTTCAAATCAAGTTAATAGGAAATCAAAGTAGGTTACTATAATGTATCCTGCTATTTTTTATTTATTTTTCCCTTAATTAAAAGATAAAAAGAAAAAAGTAAATAATTTTTAAAAGGGGGGCATTGAGATAAAAGAGGGCACAACAACAGAACAGCGCAAGTCAAAACATAACCATTTAGGCAAAATAGTGTTTCACCACAAAATATCCTGACATAAAAATAGTTAAAAAATAGTTACCATAGTGTCTCTTTCCTTGAAATCTTTGAGTATAACTTCGTATACTGTAGCACCGAACATATCAAGACACTATAAAACCATTCAAGAGAATGAAATTATTACAGGGTATTTAGAACTAATTAACAGAAAATGAACGATGGTTTCTGTATAATCTACTTGTCTATGAAAGTTTTTACTTATATTATCATATATAATAAAATCCAATAAGATACAACCTTTTAAGACCGATGGAGACAGAAGAATACAAGTTTGATGGGACTTCAAAACAAGATGATACTAAATCAGCACAAGCTATTATGATGTCATGTTTTTTTCAAACTAGCTGTTCCTACCATCCAATCTTCTCTGCCTCATTTCTGTTGAGCTTTTTTTCTGTCGTTGGTTGTCAGTTTGTTTTCTTCATTTCGCTTTCTGCTCCATTCATTGTGGCCTCTCTGCCACTATTTCTGGAATCTTGGTATTTTCCTTTTTTAGAATATCCTGCAGTATTCTCTGTAAAGTTGAATTGGTGGTTGCAAATTCCCCTAGTTCCTCTTTATCCTGGAAGCACCTTGTTTTTCCATCAATTTCTAGGGACAGTTGTGCAGGATATATCAATCTTGGCTGGAGGTTATTATCTTTCAAAGCTTGAATTATTTCCCCCCACGCTCTTCGTGATTTGATGGTTTGTGCCAAGAAGTCTGCTGTAATTCTGATGGGTGTTCCCTTGTAAGTGATCTGTTTCTTGTCTCTGACAGCTTTTAATATTCTGTTCTTATATTGGATTTCTGGAATTTTGATTATTATATGCCTGGGTGTAGTTCTGTTTGGGTTATAGGTGGCTGGGGTCCTGTATGCCTCATACATCTGAGTATCTTTACCATTTGCTAAATTAGGGAAATTCTCTTGGATTATTTCTGTGAATAGCTTTTGTAGTCCATTTGTTTGTGTCCCTACCTCTTCTTTTATGTTCTTAATTCTTATCATCTTCAAGCCTTTGTATTATTGCTGTTTGTTTTTTTCTTATTTTTAAGAAGTTTTTCATTTCGTGCCCCCATATTACAAATCTGCCCTCCAGTTCAGATAATCTGTCCTTAGTTTCTTTCAAGCTGTTATGCCAGTTTTCGATAGACTTTTTAGTTTCCTGGTATTCTCTTTGAACCTGCTTCACGTATTCTATGCTTTCTCTATTTTCTCCATTAAACAATTCTCCCCTCTTTTTCTGTTCTTCCATTCCACCATCTGTTTTTTCTTGGGTGGTGCTTAGCATTTCTCTAACTATTCTGCTTATGTCTAGCTTCAGGTCAATAATAACTTCATTCCTGAACTTGTCTATGAGGCTCTCGAGATAGCGTTTTATATCTATTGGTGCTGTGTCTGCTATTGCCTGTTTCTCAGGATTGGGGGCCTTGTTGCTGCCTCTTCCCATATTCTTTGTTCCTTATATATGCAAGCATATATAGGAGGCCCAGCTTCCTTCCCTGTCAGCCACAGTCTGATTGAATTGCACCGGCTAGGTGTTCCCACCCACTGCAGCGCACCAGAAAGTTGCAGAACAGGCAGCCTATGCGGGCCCGCCCCTCCAGGTCAATCTACCTTCAGGAGCTGGGACCTGGGCTGTGCTAGCCTACTGGGTCTCAGCCAGCAGCGTCACGTGGGCTAGGCACTGCTCACCAATCCCGCTTGAGAGGGGGATACTTGACTGAAGTCAGTGCAGCGCCCTGTTCCCACAAGTCTGCCCGGTCCCAGAATGTCCTCTGTTGGAGTCTCCTAGACCTTGGAAGAGTCCCAGTTTTCCCTCACTCACCAGAGATGGATGCACAGCTCCCGCCCATCCCTCTCTCAACTCCGTTCACCGGTTCCCATTCTCAGAGCTTCCGTGCGTCTCTCTCCCTGCTGAGCCGATGCGGACGCGGCGGCGGCGGGAAACCCAAATCGCGGCTTCCAATGGCGCAGGCTCCAGCTTCCACGCTGAGGCTTTATCTGTTCCTGATAGCACCAGGATTGCATTCCTAGTTGGTTTCTCTCAGCCCAGTTCGTTCTTGGGTCACCGGGGCATATCTCCTCTTGCTCATGATTCCTTACTCAGCACCATTCCTGAATTCTAAGCTGGGTGTTTCAGAGAGCCTCTGTAGCTGCTGCTATCTGTCCGCCATGTTCTCCCCCAGTTCAGGGAAATCTTAACACTGATTGTATGTTTCAGCATTGGGTTTAACTGCACATTGTTATGCAAATAAGTAATAGCAAATAATATTAAAAATAACTGAGACTTAAGAAAAATTGACTATTTGTCTCTCATTAATGAAATGTCTGATGGTGGGCAATCCTAGGCTGGTTGGTGGTTTTCCAGTGTAAGGACAGATTAGTGGGGCATAGGCAGGGAGTATAGGGCAAGACCTGGTGGCTGGTGGTTGTAAAATTACCATTTTACTTTGTTTATTGTGTACTATGTGCTTTAGGAAGTCACTCAGGTGAAATTATCCCAGCATTTGCTCTAAAAATAATCTATTTTTAGAGTAATAATCTATTTCTCAGTATAGATCTTCTATTTTGGTCTTTAATCATCTATATTTTGAGTTTCTCATATGAGAGAAACCAGGTCTCTCTCATTTTGTGAATGACTTATTTCACTATTATGGTCTAAAATCCATCCATTTTCTTACAAATGACTCAAATTTATCCTTCTTTATTGTTAAATTATACTCTACTGTGTTTATATGCCACATTTTCTCTATCATTTGTTGATGAGCATACACTGTACGTTGCTTCCATGATCTAGCTACTGTGAGTTGTACTGCTACAAACGTCTGTGTGTACATGTGTGTGTGCATGTGTGTGTGTGTGTGTGTGTGTGTGTGTGTGTGTGTGTGTGTGTGAGACTGTAGTATAGTGATTTTAGCTCTTTCAGGAAGTTACCCATGAGTGGAATACACCTCTTCCTTCACTTTTTTTTAAGGAATCAAACTTAGAGCCTTGTGGTTGACAGGCAAGTGCTACACTGCTGAGCTGCATCCTTGGCCTGAGGAGAGGTATATTTGAGTCAAAATGGAATTTCTGGTTGTAGTTTTTTGAGTGAACTCCATAGGGTTGTACTAGTTTACATCCCCACCAACCACGTCCTAGTGTTTTTCCCACAACCTTGCCAGCATTTCATCTTGACTCCTTGGTAATGAATTACTTAGTGGAATAAGGTGGAATCTCAGTGTTTTTTTGATTTGACTTTCTCCACTGACCCAAGATGCTGAACATTTTTTCATGCATTTATTTGCCACTTGTATTTCTTCTTGGGAGAAATGTCCATTTATTTCAGTTGCCCTTTGATTGGGGTTTTCAGTTTCTGGATCTCATTTTTTGGAGTGCTTTACATATTCTAGATGTCAGTCGTGTCTGAGCAATAGAGGGTAAACTTCTGCACTTTCTTTAGGCTGTGTCTTCTCTCTTCTGATTGTTTCCTTCAGTGTGCAGGTGATTTTTAATTTGTGCTAATCCCACTTGTTGATTGTTTGTATTATTTTTCTATAATTCTGGTTCAATTCAGAAAGACTCTGTCTTCAAGAATTTTACCAATTTTTTTCTTTCAGTAGCAGCAATGTTTCTGTTTTTACATATAGGTCTTTGATGCATTTTGATTTGATTTTAGAACATGAGGAGAAATATGTGGCCACATGAATAACTAGTTTTCTCAATACCATTTGTCAAAGAGTCTGTCTTCTCTCCAGTGTATGTTATTGAACCATTGGTTGAAAATTAGATGACTGAAAATTCTTGAGGTATTTATCCATCTGCTCTCCCATTCTATTGGTCAATGTGTTTGTTTTTGTGCCAGTAACATGTAGCTTTTAGTACTATTACTGTGCAGTAGAACTTGAAGTCTGGAATTGTAATACTTTTCCCACATTGTGTTGTCCATAATTTCTTTGGCTATTCTGAGTCTTTTGTGGTTCTACATACATTTTAGAATTATTTTTTTCTAGTTATGTGAAAAAAGTAGATGGCATCTTCCACATTACACCTTATACCTTAAGTCTATGTGTAATTTTTGGAGGCAACATGGCCACTTTGATGATATGAGTCCAGTCTGTCCTGCTGCCCCATGGCTGTTGGCCAGCAGCTCCAAGCCAAAGCTGAAGTCCAAAAGTTTTCAGGGAAGCCTTGATCACTTTCCATCGTACTGTGGCTCCAGCCATAAGAGCAGCGGTGGCTACATGGGCTGCCTAGTCCACCTGGCACCCAGCAGCCAGCTCCTCTACCTGCAGCCTGAGTGAGGCAGCCTGCCAATATGGCCACCTGCTGCCTCATCCACTGGTCGCTGTTCTTTATTCTTAAGTGAACTGAGTCCAGAAAAGAAATCATTAATAAAACAAGCTAAAGAAATACGAATGAAGAATGGAAGAAAATTCAGTCATCCTCCAGCAATGGTGCCCCCGCAGGTGCTCCTCCTTCCTGTCCTCACTTCCTATCCTGGACTCATTTCCTGTCCTGGACTCATTTCCTGTCTTAGACTTACTTCCTGTTTCTCTTCGCTGTGAGTGGGGAGCATGCCAGCTCTTCTGCCATTTCATGTAAAGACACTGTCTAGCTAGGCCTCTATTGCTAGAGAATTTTCAGTGGCTATGATTTTATCGTGATTCATCAGCCTCTGCTGTTCCCATTCAGTGGTCTCAACTACTCACACCCATAACAGAGCTAAGGCGAGCATGTGTGTCTGTCCATGCCACTGTTAAAGATGGGCCCCTGAGAATTTACAGGCAAATGTAGACAGGTTGAAGATCCTGGCTGTGGAATTCACATCTAAAGGCTCCAGGAGAAGACAGTGGCTGAGGAGTCCTCTGTGGAGAGCTGAGGTGGGAATTAAGTAGAATGGCCAGTGGCAGGGGGGAATCTGGATGCAAGGAGGGTCTCACCAAACCCTCCTGTTCCATTCTCAGTAGAGCAATCACCCTGCACCCTGGGCAGAAGAGGCCACTCTGTCACAGGTTCTGCCTGTGGGCCTAAGCCCCGCCCCCTCAGGCTCAGAGAGCCCTGCTACTGGCAGGTCAGTCTGTTCTCAGCCCACTGCGACTGAATGGGCCCCACTTCAGCTGTGTGAGCAGGACAGGCCTTTCCAGTGCAGATCAGGGGCTTGTGGGCACTGCTGGAAGATAGGCTATGAGACAAGGCCTGAATCAGCCCCAGACTCCTCCAGCAGTGACCACTGCCCCCAACAGTGTGCAGTGAAAGAGCACATACTTGAAATGAGGTCAAGTATTGTACAGGGATGCATAAAATATATATATATTATACACACACATACACATAATGAAATCTTCACAGTAGATGAGTTTCAAGATACAGAAAGTTATTTTTCTAAGGTGGGTATTTCAGGTTGGTGAGAGATTGAACGTGAAATGGGAAGTTACTCCTAGTTTCTATGCTTTCTTCTTGGTACTGTGATCCACACTGAATCAGGAGAAAACAGACAGACAAACAGACCAGTGATGAACATATGATTCAACAATCAAACCTCACCACATGAACAGAGACAGCAACAACAAAGCCCAGGGAAAAAGAGCACCTTCAATCATTTTCCAAGTATTCCAGAGAACTGAAAGGAAAGAACCAATTCCCAATCCACTTTAAACAGGATAATCAGCCTCATAATTCAGACAGATAAAGAAGTGTTAAAAACGAAACAGAATGAAATCACTGTACAGTGAAACCGTGGTGTGTGGGCAGATTCCTTTCCAGAAACACACTTGCCATCCAGTGCTCTTGTAGGGCAAAGCCAATTTCCCCAGAAGAAACAATGGAAACGCAGATGTGTTGTTCCACAACCCAAAAATATTTACATAGAAATGACAACAGCACTGTGATACAATATAAAATGATAAAGTCTAAAGAAAAATCGACAAATTAACCTTTGAAGACCTTCATGGCTGATGTGAGGGCGCCAAGAGAGAGGAGGACTGTGGTGTAGGATGACTTTCACTGTCACTCATGGAATCACTGCTGTCTATTGGCTCAATATAAGCTTTTCTTTCTATGAAGCTTTAATAAGGAGCCTTTAATAAGGAGCCAGAGTCCCTTGCTTTTGCTTCCCTTTGAGGATTTTGTAGAAATGTGACATTGCATTGTCACTAAACAGATTCATGGCTCCCATTGCTACAGTCTTGCTCAGGAGGTACTTTTCTACAAAATTTTTCAGTTTCACACATTTTACACATCTCCCTTATCTCACTGGAAGTGCAAGACTCATGGCCATTCAGCCCTGCCTTGGAGCCAGCTGTTTGTGGACTGAAACCTCCACAAACTGTGAGCTAAATAAACTTTTCCCCCTTTAACTTTGAATGTTGGGTATTTTGTCTCAGAAACCAGAGGAAATTAACTAAGACACCGAGTCACTGAAATTAGTCAAGAGAAAGAAACCCAAGACATTCGTATCAGACAGGAAGTAGTAAGAGTTGTCTCTGTTGCCAGGCGATACATTCTTCTATGTAGAAAACCTAATAACAATCCACTAAAAGTCTCTGAGATCTAATGGACCAATCCAGGGTAGTTGAAGGATAGAAAATCTGCATGGAAAATTTAACTCCATTTCTAGACACGTAAACAAACAAACAAACAAAAAAACAAAGCTCAACCTATAACAGTATTGAAGAAATGAATGCAAAAATTTAACCAAATTTATCTCTTCTTGGAAAATTATAGAACACTGAAGCAATGAACAAAAAGCAGAAATAGAAGGAAAGACAATACCATAACTGGATTGGAAGAATTACCACTGTTAGAAAGTCCATGCTACCCAACTCAGCAAGCAGAATCAATGCCATTCCTATCAAAGTATTGACATTTTCCTACAAATAGAAAACACAATATGAAAATTCACACGGAATTCCAGAAGACCACAAAGAACACTGCCATACCTTCATAAAGAAGGTCAATGGTAGATGCATCGCAGTCCTTGCTTTCAAAGTATATTATCCTGTGGCAGCAATCAAAACAGATTTACACTGCAACAGCAGACACACACACATTTATACTGCAACAGCAGCTCAGATATAAACTATGGGGCACACATGATCATTAGAAGATTTTGTTTTCTTTGGATTTATTTTGTAATTCTTACTTGGTGGACTTGAACTCAGGGTGTATCTTGGGCTTGTCTGGAACTACCGGTGAACCTGCTGCCTTAGCACCTGGACTGCAGGGTTCCAGGCATTTGTCACCATTCCTTGCTGAATTGATTTTTTTACAAGGCTATAAAGAAACCAAGGGTGGTGGTATTGTCTATAATCCCAGGCCTGTGGGAGGCTGAGGCAGGAGGATCACATGTTCAAGGACAGCCTGAGTAACCTAGTCCTTTGGCAAGGACGTGTCAGAATAAAAAGATTTAAAAGATAGGGGAATAGAACTAAGTGCAAAGGTACTAAGTTCAACACCCCAAAATTAAACAAATTAAAAAGTCCCAGGAGATGGGGTGAGCAGAGAACTGTGTGCATCTTGGCTTCCTCTTTTTGAAGAGTGAAGACTCCATGTACCTTGAGTCTTCATTAACTTTCTTAGGCAATTTGATCTAAAAATGACCTGTGGGTGGGGTCACATCAATCAAACCTCTCCCCACTGAGTGCAGTGGTAGAGGTGGATGTCCTGCTGGCATTCGCTATCCCATAGTTCTCCATTGTTTCGTCTTGTAGACCTAATCTAAGTGCTAAAGGACTTTTGAACAGCTTTATTTTGAATACATAGCAAACGAGTTTCATATTGTTGGATCCAGAAGGTGCATACATATTTTGGAACAATATGTTTTCTTTGCTCTTTGTTTATAGGCTAGCTTATTAGATGTTGATCATAGAGTTATTATAATCATTGACTGCTATGGGGATTTTTAGTTTTGTTTCTTCTTTCAAGTTCTATCATTTCTGCTTCACGAATCGTTGACAATAATGAGATGTCTTTTTTACTTTACCTTTCTGTTTCTTTCTTTTTCTTTTTCGTTTTGGCTCTTCCTATCTGTTCCATCTCGATGTCCAGTAGGTGTCTGGTTTGTAGAAGAGTGTGACAGAGTCTGGAGAAGTATAAAACAGCTAGTTCCTTTCAATACGAGTTTTTATAGATCATAGCCTAAAATTATACGTTATTTTTCACAAATAAAGTAAACACAAATTAGTAAAAGAAAATAACCAGAATTTATCATTAGATTTGAATAGGAACAAATATCAAGGGTGAACTTAATATCCTGAATGAAAAGGCATGTGAACAGTGGTCCCTATAAAACACACACAGAGGTAAGAGCGAGTGTCTTGGAAAGAAGGCAGCTGCCCCAGTGATGCCCAGGACAGTCTCGTAAAGAAATGCCTGCCTGAGAGGGGCTCGTGCTATGCTGTGAAGTGGGCTAAGCTGGCAGGGCCAGCACTGGACACAGTATCGGTAGTCCTCAATGGGTGATCGGGGATAGTTCCTGCCCCTGCTCACAGCACCATGGGGTGGGGCTCCCACTGAGGAGCAGCAGCAAGGAGGAAACCCAGTGTGGTTTCAGTGCTCGAGGAAGACCTGCTGAAAACATCTACTCTGATCAGCGGCAGCCCAGTCTCCACAGCAAAAGGCAAACTCTCCACCAGGGGCACAGAGCACTCGTGCTGCTCAGAATTGGAGGACAGGAGGGAGAGACAGTGGCCAAAAGCAAAGTTGCCAAGCCATGTGTGATGCCCTGCATCTCCCCTGGGGCCACCATCCCCACAGCCTTGTGGTCACCCCTGCGGTCCCTTCCAGCTGTGTCACAGAGCTGAGCACAGCAGTGAGGGGTAGAGTTCAGGATCTAAGTGTGACTAGGGATCCATGGGCACCCAAAAGGCAGAGCCTCCCATGCATCCCCCACTCCTGGCCATTCAGAGCTTCTAAGCTGAGACTTATACATCATTTAAAGAAAATTATTAGGACGTTTCTTGGTTCATCTCCATAGCCCCTATTGGAGTTGAGAGACAGTTGAAGCCAATTTAAGAAACAAAATCATCTTAAGAGCGACAGATGTCTCAAGATGGCCCTGAGTTCTGGATCTGGAGGGATAACGGGCCCTTGGGATGGAAAGCTCACTTCCCTGCGCCTGCTGTCTCCCAAGGGTCTACACAGCTGATGCATTAAAACTAAAACCTTCGCAGGCATCTAACATCACAGACAGCTTTTCTAATTTCCTATTGCCGTTTCACACATGGATTTGCTCCACTATGAAGAGCAAGGGCCATCAGGTCTTCTCATTGGAGGGGAGCTCAGCCTATGGACCGCACCTAGACCTGGCCACCACTGTGAGTCCCCTCCACAACTTCAGTCCTTCGGCCTCCCCGAGTGTCTGGTGTGTGGGGGACTGAGTATGGGCAAGGCTCCTGCTGGGAGGGAGCAGGTGCTGGGAGGCTATGTCTTGAGGTCCTGTCACATCCCCATGCACGACAGGGTTGGCAGGAGGAGGAGGACAGTGCCCAGGGATTATCCAGAGCCCAGAGCCACCTCCTGTCCTCCTGGTATTGAAGCCTGTGACAGAGCTGTTTGTGTGTCAGCAGCACAAGATTGTCTGGGGCAAAAGCAGCACAAACTGTGGTCAGACAGACCCTCATGCTCTGTGCTATCTGCGGTGTGCTGTAGCACGGAGCTTCCTCCAGGACATCAGCCTGGAGCTGCCCAAGGGTCCTGCGTGCTATGTGCCTGTGATACACACTGGGGCCTCACAACACCACCAGGTGCCAGCTCAGGGCAGGGTGTGTATGAGCACAGAGGACTCTAGACTAAGGTCACAGGAAGACAGAGAGCACCTCTGGGGACAGATTACAGCTTCACCACCTCCCTGCAGGGCTTGGTGAACAGTGGGCTCAGGGTGCTTCTCTCGAAGGAATCTGGGCCTCTGTCCTCAATATCCACTTCCGCTCTGCTCAGCCTCTGCCTGGGATGGGGCAGGATCACTCTCCACATGTCGGGGGACATCAAACAGAGCACAAGGACGTGGACACTTCAGTCCCCTCATGGTTTCAT
Source organism: Cavia porcellus (assembly GCF_034190915.1). Classification (NCBI taxonomy): domain Eukaryota; kingdom Metazoa; phylum Chordata; class Mammalia; order Rodentia; family Caviidae; genus Cavia; species Cavia porcellus. The sequence goes on from NW_026947493.1 coordinate 6,519,297, forward strand.
TCTGCCTTTCACATCCTTGTCACTCGTTGTGCAGGTATCTGTGTGGCACCTGTCAGATGTCCGGGATGCCTGGGCTAAATGTCCTTCTACAAGGGCAGCAGCGAGCACAGCTGTTTGGCCTTATCCAAGCTAGGAAGCCTGGCCTGGTTCCTTCTGGGCCATTTCAAACAGAAACCTGGGGGGCCATCTAAGCGACCTGTAAAGGGACCCAGGGTCCCAGGATGAGCCTGTCTCCTCATCTCCATCATGGGAGGGATCTTGGGCTCTGGGGTTCTGCTGTTGGAGCAGAGTTACACACACCCTCCCTCCAGCTAGCAAGCAGAGCCCAAGCCAGCTCCACCTTCAGCTCTGATTATAGCTGTTGCATCACAGCAGGAGCCAGCATCAGGAAGCCCCTGTGCACCAGCTGCTGGGCTGGGGATCCTGGGGCCTGCACAGTGGGGCTCAGCTCCTGGGCTTCCCCAGGGACCAGCTCCTGTCCCAGCCCTGCCCTTCCCCTCCATTACTGTCATTCATGTTTTGGTTTATGTTTGTGCTATTGTTTTTGGATTTAAATAACAATATTTTTTCAAATAAAAGTTAAGATTTGAGTGTGGTTTAAATTGATCAGTTTGGTGGCCTGAAGTTCATTCTCAGTGTTGTGCTCCCCACACCACTGTCCAGGTCCCAAGCGTAGTCCTCTGTGCCATGCCCAGGGCAGCTCCTCCCTCCCCTGCTGCTGTTCCTGGACATCGTTCACTTTACGTCCCATAATTTGCCTGTTCTGCTTTCTTCACGGAGGTTTCCTGAGTCCTCCTTGCCCCAGAATCCTGGAGGAGGCTGATGAATGTTTCTGTGTGTAGAAGAGGAAGTGCTGGACAGGTCCTGTCCATTTTTCATTGACTTACTCAGTAGATTCCCCAGGTCTTTTTTTTTCTTTTGATTGGACAAGATATATTTATTATAGGACATGAATGAAATATAACAACATGAATGAAGTGTCAAAGTGGGAACACGGCCACAGGTATCCCACTAAGACCCACAGCCTCCCCAAGGTGTCCTCCTTCCTGTCGGCATCTTGGGACTCCAGTCTGGGAGCCCCTTCTGCTGGCCAGGGCATGTGTCCTGCTACAGCTCTGTATGCAGGGGACCCGGGCCATCCTGTGCACTTTTCCATCTGAGAAGTATCTTTTCATTTCAGATATCCTTTTTAAAATTAGATCTAAAATGTCCAATTTAAATGACCTCTACAGTGAAAGCTATAATTTCATTGTAGGCTTTCAGTTTTGGAAATCTTTATATATTGTGGATGACTAGTCTTTTGTCTGAGAAATAACTAGCAAATTTTTTTCCAATTCTGTAGGTTTTCTCTTTACTGTTAGCAGTTTCCTTTGCTGTGCTGAAGGTTTTTAATTTGATGATTTCATTTTTTGATTCTTGGAATTATTTCTTTTTTTATTTTAAAGAGAACAAAACAAAACCTAACAAAGCAGAACAGAACAAAGGCATGCAAACAAGACAGGATTTCAATACAAGATAACAGGAAATCAACAGTGACTATCAGGACTCTTGTTTTCTTTGAAGTAGTTGTCCATACCTTCACACACAATGAACTCGATACAAAATAGTATAAGATTGATCAAAACAAGAGAATGAAAGCATTACAGGCTTTCAATATCAGACAATAAGAAATCAACAATGGCAACCATGATGTCTCGTGTTCTCTTCAAAATAGCTGTCCATACTTTCACATATATTGACATTAGATAAAACAAAACTAATCAAAACAAACAATAAAAGCATTACTGGACTTCACAACAAGAGGACAAGAAATCAGCAATGGCTATCATAATGTCTCATTTTCTTCAAAGTAGCAGTTCATAGCATCACACATAGTAAAACTAATTCTTATAAACTCCTTAGGAGAAGTTCTAGGCGTGTATAAGTCTATACATGTACATATATCCTTTCTGTATTAGAAGGACAAAACCTCAAAATAAATAATTATGAGAAAAACAAGAAAGAAAAAAGACAAATAAATAACAAAGAGCCCCAAACAATAACAATATAGGCCTTCAAAATAAAGCAGTAGGAACAACTAAGGTTGTTATCTTGCATGATTATCTTCAAAAGAGTTACTCATATTACCAGATACAGACATGCGAAATTGATATAATCCTATGAATGTTAACTATTTTGTTCCAAGAACTAATCCAATTAGTAGTACAATGATCTTAGCTATCTTAAGTTTATATACACACATTTATATCTTTTTACTTTTCCATTTCTTCTTTTCTCCTTTTTCCTGGGTTATTTTTCTCCTTTGAGCAGTTTCTTACCCTTTCACAACATTTATTGAAGATTTTGTATCTTATTTGCTCTTTCAATTTCTTATACTAGGGAGACAATATGGTATTTTCAATGTGAGTTTGATTTATGTATTGCCTCGTTACATCCACTTACCTATAATTTGTGATTTGTGTATGGTCTTATGTTACCTCCATTTACCTGTAATTTGTGATTTGTGTATGGTCTCAAGTTACATCCATTTATCTATAAAAGCCTCAGTGTGATTCTTCTTTATAGCTGAGTAGTACTCCATTGTATAAAAACATCATATATTTTTAATCCATTCCTCAGTTGATGGTCATGTAGGTTGTTTCCAAATTGTACTGTTATAAACATGGGTGAGCATACATTACTGTTGCTGATGTTTTCATTTCATCTGGGAATATGCCCAGGAGTGGAATAGCTGTGTCCAACCCCAGCTTTTTGAGGAATCTCCAAACTGACTTCCACAGTGGTTGTACCAGTCTACACTCCCACCAACAGTGCAGGAGAGTTCCTTTTTCACCACAGCCTCTCCAGCATTTGTTGGTGGTGGTTTTCTTGATGCTTGCCATTGTTTCTGGAGTGAGATGGAATCACAGTGTGGTTTTAATTTGCATTTCTCTGATTATCAATGATGTTGAACATCTTTTCATGTACTTATTTGCCACTTGTATTTCTTCAGCTGAAGTGTGTATTCATGTCAAATGGCTATTTTTCAATTGGGTCTTTGAATTTTGGAACCCTGATTTTTAAAGTAGGATTCCGGAAATAGAATTCAGGAAGTAGAACAAAGGAAGTAGGATTCAGGAAATACAATTCCAGAAGTAGAACACAGGACGTAGGATTCAAGAAATAGAATTTCGGAAGTAGAACACAGGAAGTAGGATTTAGGAAATAGAACTCAGGAAGTAGAACACAGGAAGTAGCATTCAGGAAATAGAATTACAGAAGTAGAACACAGGAAATAGGATTCAGGAAAATAGAATTCAGGAAGTAGAGCACAGGACGTAGGATTCAGGAAATAGAAATCAGGAAGTAGAACACAGGAAGTAGGATTCAGGAAATAGAATTCTGGAAGTAGAACACAGAAAGTAGGATTCAGGAAATAGAATTCTGGAAGTAGAACACAGGAAGTAGGATTCAGGAAATAGAATTCCAGAAGTAGAACACAGGAAGTAGGATTCAGGAAGGAGAACACAGGAAGTAGGATTCAGGAAATAGAATTCCAGAAGTAGAACACAGGAAGTGGGATTCAGGAAATAGAATTCTGGAAGTAGAACACAGGAAGTAGGATTTAGGAAATAGAACTAAGGAAGTAGAACACAGGAAATAGGAATCAGGACATAGAATTCCGAAAGTAGAACACAGGAAATAGAACACAAGAAGTAGGATTCAGGAAATAGAACTCAGGAAGGAGAACACAAGAAGGAAGATTCAGGAAATAGAACACAGGAAGTAGAACACAGGAAGTAGAATTTAGGAAATAGGCCTCATGAAGGAAAACATAGGAAGTAAGATTCAGGAAATAGAACTCAGGAAGGAGAACACAGGAAGTAGGATTCAGGAAATAGAATTCCGGAAGTAGAACACAGGAAGTAGGATTCATGAAATAGAACTCAGGAAGTAGAACACAGGAAGTAAGATTCAGGAAATAGAATTCCGGATGTAGAACACAGGAAGTAGGATTCACGAAATAGGCCTCCGAGAACACAGGAAGTAGGATTCAGGAAATAGAACTCAGGAAGTAGAACACAGGAAGTAGGATTCAGGAAATAGAACTCAGGAAGGAGAACACAGGAAGTAGGATTCAGGAAATAGAACTCAGGAAGGAGAACACAGGAAGTAGGATTCAGGAAATAGAATTCTGGAAGTAGAACACAGGAAGTAGGAATCAGGAAATAGAACTCAGGAAGGAGAACACAAGAAGTAGGATTCAGGAAATAGAATTCTGGAAGTAGAACACAGGAAGTAGGATTCAGGAAACAGAACTCAGGAAGGAGAACACAGGAAGTAAGATTCAGGAAATAGAACACAGGAAGTAGGATTTAGGAAATAGGCCTCATGAAGGAGAACCCAGGAAGTAAGATTCAGGAAATAGAACTCAGGAAGGAGAACATAGTACACATGTCACATGTCACACGTGTGATCCAGAGTGCACGTCATACGTGTTGTGTGATGCACATGACACATGTGACATGTGACATGTCACACGTGTGATCCAGAGTGCACGTCATATGTGTCGTGTGATGCACATGACACACGTGACATGTGACATGTGTCACACATGTCACATGTCACACGTGTGATCCAGAGTGCATGTCATACGTGTCGTGTGATGCACATGACACACGTGACATGTGACATGTGTCACACTGAAAGGGTTAACTCCCTAACTCCCCAGAGCTATCAGAGCAGAGCAGAAAGGAATGCCTAACTCCCCAGAGCTATCAGAACCGAGCAAAAAAAGAATGCACCTGCAAGGTTGTTCTGTCTCAACGAGATAAGTAAGACAAGTAACTGTTCTGTTCTGGGCACATAGTGACTGGGCTAGGACCCTCAGTCTCCATGGTTACTCAACCCCAAACCCCTCCAATCAACTTCTGCCGAGTCCTATGCTGCTCAAAATTAACCAATGCAATCTGCTTCTGTAAACTTGCTTGCCTCCCGCTTGCGCCCTTAAAAACCCTACACAATTCCCCCTCGGGGCCCTCTGCACTTGTTTGCCTGGGGGACCCCATGCGCATGGAAATAAACTTTTTACCCCTCACTACGAGCTGAGTCCTTGGGGTCTTCTTCCCTGCGATGCCGGTCCTTACATTTGGAGGCCCTAGCGAGATCAAACTGAGATCAGACCTCCTCGCAGAGGGAGACCCCAACGGCACCTCTCTGGGGTAAGTAGTACGGCCGGTTTTTGTTTACTTTCATTTTGGATCGATCCGCCGTTTCCTTTCGCCCCAGGCTGAATTCCCGGCTCTACTTCAGGGGCAAATTCTGTTCTTGGGTGATCGGGGGACGCCCCACATGGTTTTCCATGACTCACCGTCTGCGATAGGATTTTCCTATCGGTCTGGGGAATTTCATTCCCAATCTGTGGTCCGTCTGGGCCAATCTGGGGAATTTCATTCCCAATCTGTGGTCCGTCCGGGCCAATCTGGAGGCACCCCCTAAGGTGACTCGTCTGATGTGAAACTAATGCATGAGAGTGAGGTGGCTGGCCTGTTTGTCCTGTGTGTTGTGACTGTTGTGATCGGTTATTTGTTATGTCGTGCATACGCTAACCACTCTTTGTCTTCAGAACATCATGGGACAAACGACATCGTCCCCATTGTCCCTCACCCTTGACCATTGGTCGGAGGTTCGAGAGAGGGCTCACAATCTCTCCTTACAGGTTAAAAAAGTAAATGGCAGACTTTCTGCTCATCTGAGTGGCCCACATTCTCCGTGGGTTGGCCACCGGAGAGGACTTTCCACCTTCCCCTCATCTTAGCAGTTAAGAACATCATCTTCCGCCCCGGACGAGAGAGCCACCCTGACCAGGTCGCCTACATCTTGATATGGCAGGACCTCAGGGAAAAGCCCCCACCGTGGGTAAAACCCTTCCTTCCTCCGCCCTCTCCTTGATTGCCTGTTTAAACTTATTACTAACTTAGGGGCTTGTTGCCCATTTCTGTTGCAGGATCCATATGGCTTATTAGATTCAAGGTTCATGATAAGAAAAATTATTTCCTTTAGCTGACCAAACTATGCAAGAAGCTCCCTTTGTTTGTGTCTTTAATGTTGTGGCACCTTGTTTAATATGTAAGACTTCAATTGATTGCTTGCAACCTCAGCATGCCTTTTAAAAGGAGTATTTTTTTCTCTCTGGTGAAAATGTAAACAAGTGCACATATATATGTATATCTATGGTTATTAAGAATCATATCAACTTTACCAAGTGAAAACCAGGTCATACTGTAATTGAGCCAATAAAAAGGTTATAGTTTAAAAAAAAAACAAAACAGCATTTTAATGTGGTAAAAAGACATAAAATAATTAAATATGATTTAGACTACTAGAAGGTGACTTCAAGGGTTCTGTTGTGAGTTTTAATGTTGTCTGAGAAGCGAGAAAAAAGGTAATTGACTGGTAATAGTAAAAAGGAGGGACAAAAAAAAGTGGTTTGTTTTCAAGTAAAAATATCTGGCTGTGCCACAATATAAAAAAAAAAAGATAAAACTTAGAGGTATATTGTAAGTTATAAAAAGCACGAGATGATGTAAATTTTATTTGTCTTGGTTATAGTACTGAAAACAGCAGGTTTGACAAAAAGTAAATGTGTTCAAAATTTGACAATATTAGATCAGTTTTGGTAAATTTATTTATAAGATTCTAAACCTTTGCTGCAAGATGTTTCCATTAAAGTAAGATTATAGGTGATACTAAAAATAAGATACAAGTTCTTACATGTACTGTAAACATCTGGGAGATTATGCAGCACAATTTTGTTACCTATAAAAAAAGCTTCTTTTTGTTAAGTATGTAATTTCAATAAAATAATGGCCTGCCACGTGACACCCTGGGACAAAGGGTGATGTGCCATCCAGAAAAAGCCAGCTCTCTGATCCGGAATGCCAAAACCATGTTCTCCTTTTGTGCCACCCTGACTGGACATCCAGAGGTAAGGAGGTTTCCCGGTATCGCCAGTTGTTCTCTTTGTAACTCAGTCGGCCCCACATGTTAGACAAAAATTACAAAGGTTTGAGAGGTTTAAAAAAATGCCCCTCAGCCAGTTAATAGAGATAGCACAAAAAGGTCTTTAAAAACTAAAAAATTTACAAAAAGATAGCCAAGATGTTAAAATTGCTCTATAAAAAAAAAAACTTTTAAAAAACAGACGAGAGTTTCTGGGGGCAATTGGATACTGTAGGCTAAATTTTACTGAAAAGCTTGCCTCTATATGACTCCCATAAGGAAAAAACTCAAAATTCGCTGAACTGTACTGATGAATGTAAACAGGCCTTCCAGCAGCTCAAGCGGGCCTTGACAGAGGCCCCAGCCCTGGGACTCCCTGACGTTACCAAGCCTTTCATCTTGTTCATAGATAAACTCAGGGACATTGCCAAAGGAGTCCTAACTCAAGACATTGGCCCTTAAAAGAGGCCTATAGCCTACCTCTCCAAAAGACTTAATCCAGTAACAGGAGTATGGCCCTCTGCCTTAAAATACTAGCTACTGTGACAATGTTACTTAGAGAAGCAAAGAAACACGCTTTAGGCAAGTGATTTCTGTGGTAACCTCTCACAGTTTAGAGACTCTTATCAAAACCCCTCCTAAAAAAAGGCTCTCCAATGCCAGAATTCTACTGTCAAGCCCTGCTTCTAGACCCAGAGTCAATGATATTCAAGACTTCTTCAGCTTTAAACCCAGCCACCCTTATGCCTGATGATGACCTGGAGGAACAAAGGACACCTCTCCATGAGTGTGCTGACATCCTCAAACTGCAGTGGAACCTACAGGCTGATCTTACTGACCAGCTTTTGGAAAATGCCGACAACTGTTCGATGGAAGCAGCTTCATCCAGAACGGCAGAGACAGATGAGTGGCCGGGACAACAGTGACCACCAAAAAGGAGGTACTCTGGGTTAAAGGGTTAGAGCCTGACACCTCTGCCCAAAAGGCGGAGCTCATTGCTTTGACTGATGTACTAAAACTAGCCACGAAAAAGAGGGTAAACATCTATACTGATAGTAGATATGCTTTTGCTACTATACATATACATAGAGCCATCTATTAAAAATGAGGTCTCTTAACCTTGGCCAGAGCTAAGATTAAAAAAAAAAAAAAAGAGGGCTCCACAAATCCTAAATTTGCTGGCAGCAGTCAGCAGATTGCTGCTATTCACCTGAGAAAACAATTTGGCAGATCAGGCCGCTGGAAGAGTAACAATCACATCAGAGAGGCCAGCCAAAAAAGTAACTGCTCTGATGCGAGTCCCCCCGACCTTATCAAAACCAGTCTACACAAAAAAAAGACTACACTGGTTGTTGTGAGCCATCTAACAGATTCCAGTCCCTGTGACTAAAAGACAAATACAAAATTTCTAGGAGCCACAGAACTGATCCAGAGTTTGGGACCCTGGCAGAGGCCTGTTGCCTACCTTTCCAAGAGACTTGGTTCTGTGGCAGCCAGATGGCCACCCTGTCTGCGGTGATTTCATCAATGGCCCCCTCATAAAGGAGGCTTAAAAATTGACTTTTGGACACAAACTCTTAATTGTTTCCTCCTATTCACTGGAGACTCTCATCAAGGTCCCACCAGACTGATGGATGTCTAATTCCTGAGCCATACATTATCAGGCACTATTTCTGAAAACAACAGCTTCAAACTCGGCTACTTTGCTGCCTGAGGATGACCCCTCGTTGCCTCATTGATCACCTCACGGAACATCGACCTTTTCTAGTTGATAAGCTACTGTCTAGAGTTCCATCCTACTTCTCTGATAAAAACAGTTATGTCTCTCAAGGTAAGTGGGTCGTGGGAGCTGCCGTTACACAAAATCTTAGGTTCTATGGGAACAAATCTTAGAGCCAGAGACATCAACATAGTGGGCTAAACTCGTTGCCCACACTGAGGCCTCAAGTTGTCTTTATCAAAAATGGTGTTTACTGTCTTCTCGAGTCAAAAGATTAAAATTGCTCCCCAAATTTAGACTTGTTGGCTGCCATCTAGATGCCAAGGAGAGTGGCTACTATCTGCTATATAAGCCATTGGGCAAAAAAAGATTTGTTATACAGGAAAATAATTTAACAAATGCCACCTTCCAAAAGACAGCCCAAAAGCCCCAAAATCAGTGGAGATTGAGATAAGCTTGACATTACTACTGATCCCACCTATTTTCTTTGTCAGAGCCCATTTACACTTAAAAAGACCAGCATCTGACAGCTCAACTTCCAAGAGATTCCGGGGGCTAATATCAAGCTAGCCCAGTCTGTGAGCTTCAGATGCCCTCAGTGCCAACTGGTAAATCTAAAAGTACTACAACAAATAAAAACCACTGGTTATCGTGAGACTATGCCTAAAAACACTGAAAAATAGATTTTACAAAAATAAAAAGCCTAAACTTTAAAAATATAAGTGTTTTCTACTTAGTCTGAGTCAGCTCTGATAGCAGTTTCTCTGATTTGGTCTCCCTTTTTATCCGTGGGGTCCAACAATGGCCTGGCTTTTATAGCCTAGTAACTCAAATTAACCTAAGCTTTACAGATCAATTAAAAAAAACTCGATTGGGCTTACCAGCCTCAGAGTTCAAAAAAGGTAAAAAGATAAGTTAGATTTTAAAGACTATAATTACTAATGGCCTTAAAAACTGGCGAAAACTGGGTGAGTCTCTTTTCCTTCTGCCCCTTTGCATGCGTGATACACCCCCTATGTTGCAGATATTTCCTCTTTTGAGGTTTTATGTGAGGTTTCTAAAAATTAGCTAATTTAACTAATCAAGATCTTATTAAGTCTCCCCCAGACTTTTCAGCTGGCTGTGACTTCCATCCACTGGTTACTTCGCTGCTGCCCACTGCAGCTAAAGAGCCTAGGCACCTGGACAAGCGACCTCACCGTAAATCTCTTGAGAGCGACCTCACCATAAATCTCTTGAGCCACAATAGACTGTCAAAATAGCTAAAAGCCTGCCCGGATTCAACGTTCCCAATACAGACAAGTCCCAACTTCAAAAGACCATCAGCCTACAAATAAGTAAACTGTCATTTCTTCCATAGACACTTTAAAGCTTAAGATTGTCTAATATAACTGATAATTTTGTGTTCTCCTCCTTTATAGAGACCCCAAGGAGGCCTCTGTCTGACTTAAAAATTGTTACTTGTATGATAAAACAGAGTAAATTTAAATGTTGGTTTTCTTTCTCCTTTTGGTTAACAGCTTTAATGACAGCTACAAGACCTTTGTTAATCCTCCTACTGGGCCTTATGTTGTAAACAAGTTGATAAACTATGTCAAAGTTCTTAAAAGCTTGTGATTTTAAAGACACATGCAAGGTTATAAACAGATGCTAATGAGTTAGATATCAAGTCTTTATAAAACTTAAGTTCCAGTGTCTCATAACTTGTGACCCCTTCACACTCACTAACAAAGACAAGCTGTCCTGAGATAATTAACTCTCCACTTTCTTCTCCAAATATTGCTGCAGACATGCCACTCTGAGATAACGTCAGTCTACAGGATGAGAGCAATTTAAAAAAACACCGGGGGCTCCCGAGATTGTCAGAGCTAGGTAAACAACAATACAGTTTCCAGACTTGGGTCAACAAGTTTGATGGCTCTACAGGTTTCTTTATAAATCACATAACTCAGTTTATTAACTCCCAAGTCTCTCAGATAAAAATAATGGTCCTTAGACAACAACATACTCCCTTAGCTATAACTGACCTCTAAGATTAGAGGTATTATGCAGAAGAAGGGGGGGATGAAAGGGTTAACTCCCTAACTCCCCAGAGCTATCAGAGCAGAGCAGAAAGGAATGCCTAACTCCCCAGAGCTATCAGAACCGAGCAAAAAAAGAATGCACCTGCAAGGTTGTTCTGTCTCAACGAGATAAGTAAGACAAGTAACTGTTCTGTTCTGGGCACATAGTGACTGGGCTAGGACCCTCAGTCTCCATGGTTACTCAACCCCAAACCCCTCCAATCAACTTCTGCCGAGTCCTATGCTGCTCAAAATTAACCAATGCAATCTGCTTCTGTAAACTTGCTTGCCTCCCGCTTGCACCCTTAAAAACCCTACACAATTCCCCCTCGGGGCCCTCCGCACTTGTTTGCCTGGGGGACCCCATGCGCATGGAAATAAACTTTTTACCCCTCACTACGAGCTGAGTCCTTGGGGTCTTCTTCCCTGCGACGCCGGTCCTTACAACACATGTCACATGTCACGTGTCACACGTGTGATCGAGAGTGCACGTCATACGTGTCGTGTGATGCACATGACACATGTGACATGTGACATGTAACATGTGTCACACATGTCATATGTCATGTTTCACACGTGTGATCAAGAGTGCACGTCGTACGTGTCGTGTGATGCACGACACGCTTGACATGTGACATGTGACATGTGCATCACACGACACATGACATACATTCTGGATCACACATGTGGCGTGTGCCATGTCACGTGTGCCATGTGCATCACACGACACGTATGACGTGCACTCTGGATCACATGTGTGTCATGTGCATCACACGACACGTATGACGTGCACTCTGGATCACATGTCACACGTGTGACAGCCATGGGAAGGCGCAAGGACCAGCAGTCAGATAACTTCCCCACAGCTTCTTTCCTCTTCTTTTGGCAAAAACTCACCATCCCTCAAGGCAGATGAGAGGCTGCCTCGCCTGTGCAATCCGATAGACTCCCTGGATCAAAGACTTCGGCTTCTCCCAGGCATCCTCAAGCCACAGCCCTTGGTCTCTCCACAGCTCTAACTGCTTCCTCCTTAGGCTTCCTTGCTGTCCACAGCACCCTGTCCTCCAGGGGCCCAGCCAGCGAGCTCCTGAGGGTGATGTGCTGGGAGAGGGGGTTGCCCAGAGCCTGCTTCCTGGGCTCTCTGTCTCAGCTCAGGCCAGTCAGATGGCCTGCAGATCTTGGTACCTACGTCCCTTGCATGGTTATAAGGGGGTTACATGAAATGTACGTAGAACTTTTGTGTTGCAGAACAGGTTGTAAAAATTGCTTTCACAGGGGCTGGGGTTTTAGCTCAGTGGCATAAGCGCCTGCCTTGAAAGCAGGCAGTCCTGCCCGGGATCCCCGGGCTGTGTCTGGGAAGTAGAGAGCCCTTCGGGTGGCCACACTGAGCCGGAAGGAGAACAGAAGGCAGGAGGAAAAGGGTCGGGCCTGGGAGCGGGATCTCAGGATATACATGAACCTGGAGTTCTGACTCAGTGCAGTTTGACTCTGGTCTGCTACTAGGGTCTGAACTTGGACTTCTGACATGAGCACTTCGATTTCTACTTCCTGGGATCTACCTGGGTGCCAAACCTTCAGGTTTTAATCAGTGGTTTCTGGTCTTGGGAGAGAGCTGCTGACAGTTAAGAAATAAATCAACCTTTTCCCTCAAAAAAAAAAAAAGAAAGCAGGCAGTCGTGAGTTCGATCCCCAGTACCAATAAAAAGGAAAAAACTACTTCCACTTTTGGGGTTTTTTTCTTTTTCTTTTTTAACTTTTCCTTTTTTTTTTTTTTTTTTTTTTTTTTTCTTCCTTTTTGAGACAGGGTCTCACTACATAGCTTAGGCTGGCCTTGAAATTACTTTGTAGCCTAGGCTGGTCTCGAATTCACAACGATCCTCCTGCCTCGGCCTCCCACGCCTGGGATTACAGGCACCCCCATGCCTGGCCTTTCACATTGTCTTTAACTCAGGAGTAGAGGATCAGTCATCCACAGGGGGGAAATACAAAATTATTTCTCCCTAGCTAATATAATGAACTGTTTTGTAGACTAAAAGCTAGGAACATGAATTGTATCCAATACATAAAGAAAGTACAGATATTCCTTGTCTAATGACTCCCCTGTTCAGCAACTAGGCATACAAGCTGTCACTTTGACTTATGACCCACCTTCTTCTTTTGGTGCATCTTGTCTGGTTTTTTCTTTTGTACAGTCCACCTCATTTATATAGTTCTGTCATTTACAGGACAGAGCTGTCATGTTATGTTCTGTTATACATTACAGCACTGCATGGCAGAGTTACACAAATAAAAGCAAAGTTTTCAAGTCAGATTTTCCTCTGACTATTTCTTTGTTTTCTTCTAGGTACTGGGGCTTATGCCACTGAGCCAAATCCCTGGCTCTCTGACCATTTCTTTGTTCTGAATATTGTGATGCCCACACTACAGTACACACAGTCCCTCATAAGTGACCACCCTAGTCACAAAAACATAACTTGGTTGTTAAATGTCTGTACTAAAATATATGCTTACTGATGCACAGCATTAGAGGAAGAGAAAAAAGAATTAGCGAGAGAGAAACCGTTACCATGAGGTCATCAATTGTGTTTCTGCCTTTTGAAATATCACGTGACCACTTTGTTCACCACTCTTTCACTGTTCAATGCTTCAGCCTTTAAGGCTTCCTTAGAACAGGATCCTCTCCACTGACCTCCTAGGAAGATATTCTTTGGGGTGCAGCAATGGTGAAGAGACTATTAGGGCAACATTAAGCTGGGGACCAGACAGCAGGGTAGTTCTACAAGCCTGTGCCAGACACAACCTTTCAACCTCCCAGTCCTCAGCTTTGCTCTTTCCACATGGACTGGGTCTATCCCTGGGACACAGGGCTTTGCTTCTCTTTTGTAGCAATTTCATAGTTCACCTCTGATGGTTTGGCTTTCCTTCACTTCCAAAACAAGGTGTACAGCAAGTAATTATGGCAGTGGAAACGGCGAATGCAATCGAAGACCTGGAGTCAGGAAAGCTGGGAGACTGACATGAAAACAGGGCATTTGCTGAAGTATTTATACACGTTTGTGAAATATTAATGTGGCATCCTACAAGCACACAGGCAAACGTTCCAGGGCAGGACCCTCTCAGACCTCTTCAAAGAACTGTGTTTTAAAAGGGTGCAGGTTTCCTCCCTGGAAAATGTCTGTTTGCCTCCAAGCACACTGTGGCCTCTTTCGGCCTTGAAGTGTCAGCTGGTCAACACACCTTTTTCAGAGTTGACAGAACACACCTGGCTCCCCTGGGCCAGCTGTTAGACCATCTGCACACCTGGACGGCAGCAGCCAGCTGCGAGCAGGGAGCCTGCACAGACTGGCTCTGTACTTGGGTGGCTCAATTCTGGCCCTCAAAAGCATCCTCAAAGGATGTGTAACCTCTGAGACGCCTGCCTTTCTGCCCCACTGCCTGGCCCTTGTGTCCCAAGGGATTCTGGGAAACTCAGCAGCTGCCACCAAACATCAAAGAATTGGGCTACAGAAACTCAGACCACAGGGCCAGAGGGCAAGAAGGCCAGAAGGCACTCTGTGGGCAGTTCCCTGATACTGCAAAGCTGAGGGAATTGGCTGCTGGCCTGTCCCCATCCAAGGGCAGTGTCCTTTTACTGTAAAAAGAGAAGCAGAAGGAAATACAACAATTACTTCCATTTCAAGAATGACAGACAAGCTGGACAACAGTACAGGGCAGGTGACACCTTGTTAAAAATGAGGCAAAGTTAATGGTATGGTCATTTCCTGAAACTACCACCACAGTTTAATGACATGAAGAAGCAGGCACTGTACCAAGAGTCAGGAACCAGTTGCTTCCTCTCTAGGCTTCAGTTTCCTTTCTTCAGTAAGATGCAGGGGTTGGGCCAGACAAGTTGCATAAAACCAAGCCCTTAATCATGATCAGAAACAGAAGCCTGGGTTTGTTCAAACCCTTCCTGGCTCTCCTACCACTTACTTCCTAGGAGCTCCCAGTAAACCCCTTTTCCAGAACATTCCCTGCTGATTGATGTCACCAGACATAGTCCAGAGGCAGTTCTCAGCCAGGGCTGTCCTGCCAAGCTGAGTGAGGCACAGAGCCAGTTCTGCCTGGGACTTGGGGAAGCCTGAGGCCTGCCGGACAACAAGCTTGCAGGACATGACCACACCCACCCGGAACCTTTTGCCCATACTGGGGGTTGAGCCCATGGCCTCAGGCATGCTAGGCAGTGCTCTCCCTCTAGCTGCACCCCCAGCTCTTATTTTTTGAGACAGGGTCTTGCTAAGCTGCTGGCGTCAAACTTGTGACCCATACTTGGTCCTGGCAGCTTTTCTGAAACTGGGTTAAGTGTTCTCGAAGGATTATTTTTGCTCTGAATCCAGCCAGGGGGACAAAGGCAGCCTGGCCCACCCTCCTTACTCAGCAGGCTTACAGTTCATTGTGGAAGAAGACAGTGACTGTTCCCTCGGGCTCCTTCCCGTCCATCTCCTTTCCACCTTGAAAATTTTTCTCCCCCTTTACTCCCTGGCTCATTTCTGCTACCTGCCTTTCCAGCTTCCCGTCCTTTCCCTCCCAGGTCCTGGCCTAATCTCAGAGTCTGACGTTTCTCACTCTGACTTCCTTGTGTCTTTTCTCAGGTTCTGGTCCACAACACCCTTCTTCAGGTCTGGGAATCAGGGCCTGGATCTCCACGTCCCCGAGGCTTTGCCACGTTCACTCCAAGGCCGAGGAATCCCATCCTTTTCCTCTGTTCTCCCTGAGGTCCTTCTCTGGCGTCTTCTGTCCACACAGTAGTAATTCTCTGCCCCCTATCTTGGCAGCAATAATTTCTGGCAAGTACATACTTTTCTAGGGATGCTATAACCAAGTACAGCAAAGCAGGTGGTATAGACAATAGAAATGTTTTCTGGGGCTGGGGATTTAGCTCAGCAGCATAAGTGCCTGCCTTCCAAGCAGGCAGTTGTGAGTTTGATCCCTGGTACCGAAAAAGACAAAAAAAGGAATGTTTCCCACAATCCTGGAGCCAAAGTCTGAAATCAAAGTGTCCTCACGTGAGGGCTGGTTTCTTGACAGGCCTTTTCTCAGCTGGCAGATGGCCATTTTTCCCAAGTATTTGCATGGTGTGCCCTCTGTACCCTAATTTACCTTCTTATGTTCCCTTTATCTCCTGTTGTCTTCTCTCTCTCTCATCCCTCTTTCTTTTTCTGATATGAGGTGTTGCTATTTTGCCCAGGCTGGCCTTGAATGCCTTGGCTTAGGTGACCCTCCTGCCTCGACTTCCTGATAGCTGGGAACACAGGTTTGTGCCACCCTGGGAACACCCAGCTAATGGCCCCTTCTAAACTCAGGTTAGGGCCCACCTCAGCGACCTCATTTTAATTGTTACCCATTTAAAGGCGCTATCTCCAAAGACAGTGACACGCTGTGGTACTGAGGGTTAGGACTTCCGCATGTGAGCTCAGGGAGGACACAACAGAGTGACAGCGCCCATAACAGCAGCAGTGACAGCATGGTGGCAGAGGGAGCATGGTTTTCTGGGTTAGCATCTGGGCTGCCCCCTTCAGGAGGGACGCAGCTGGCAGGTGTCCTGCCAGCAGGACTGGGGAGTGGTTCAGAATCACCTGCTGAAGTTCTGTCCCCATCCCCATCCCCTGTCCCCCAACCCTGCTTCCTCCCCAGCGTCACAATCACTCGGGCTACAGGGAACCTGGTGAAGATCACCCAGAAAGGAGCAAAGCATTAGGTAAACCAGAATTTTAATAAAAATAAAAAACATGACATCACAGTGGGCTGGCAATGGCTTGCTTTAGAAAGCCTAGATTGGTCAGTCTGACGTCCTGGGAGGGCACAGGATTAGTCCTTCTCTGAGTCTCCTGGCTCGCGTGTCGTGTCGTCGTGGGGGAGGCCTCTCTCTTGCTGGTGTGGCATCCACTGCCTGTGAGGAGAGTCTGACCTGCACCCCACGATGAAGCGATGAAGCGGGTGTTCCTTGACGTTGTTTTCCTAGGGCCACCTCATGTACCAAATTCTGAGGTAGCAGCCAGACAAAAGCCAATTCTGTGACTCGTTGAGAACTCTGGGGACACAGGTGCTACCTCCAGGGCTCCCGGGGTCCCCAGGCTCCCTGAAAACTCCACAGAATCCTGCAGGTCCCTCTCTTTGGCAAAGTACTCAGGGACGCAGGACAACTGTGTTGTGCCAAGAACGAGCTGAGCCCCAGAGTCTGCACAGAGGTGAGCCCTGTGGAGCCCAGCTACCGCTGGTGGCCATAGCAAGCCAAGCCAGCTAAGAGGTGCTGCTCCTCCTCCGGGGGTGGAGGGCTTTCCTGGTGATGTCCTCCTCGTTGTCACTCTCACAATTCCTCTGGGGGAAAGAAAACAGGCCCCGGGCCAGGGTCACAGGATGCTAGGCAACTGGGCGGTTAGACCTGGACCAGAGGCCAGTTGGTCAGTGCGACAATGTAGCCAGAAACCTCCTGCTCCTTCCAGAGACCACAGGCCAGGAGGACCACAGGGAGTCTGGGGCCTCCTTCCCAGGAGGCAAGAAAGCAGGCAGGGTGTGGAGGGGAAACCGGGCGCCAGGAGGGGCCAGATTATTAGAATGAAAATGACAGTGGGTGCCCTCTGTGGACAAGTTGTCTGTGGGCCTAGGGGTCCCCTGATGGGCCTAGGGAGAAAGACAGGGGTGGGGTGACAGCCACCACGTCACCCCTTCTTCCTCCACTGGCTAACGCTGCACCGGTGTGAAGGTTTGCTGCGAGCTTCTCCCAGGGAATAACTTCTGAGCTCCGTCTGGATGAAAGACGAAAGCACACAGTGCAGCCGGCCAGCTCCTACCCGGGGCCAAGGCGCTGTCTGGAGCTCATAACAGCTGTCCATTAGGGCCACATGGGGTAACTCAACTGTCACAAGTAGTAAAGGAACTAATGCAGACTCAAGTGAGTCATCACAAATCTACTGTTAGATGTTCAGTTTCAACGCTTCCTAAACAGGGGTCCTAGCATTACCTTTTTATTTTATTTCTTTGAGACAGAGTGTCACTAGGTAGTGCAGACTGGCCTTGAACTTGCTTATGGAGCCCAGGTTGACTTCACACTCATGATGATCCTCCTGCCTCAGCCTCCTGAATGCTTGGATTACAGGCATGTATCCATGCCCACGCTGGCTTTTTTTTTTTTTTTAAAGGAAACTCCTTTTGGGAAAAGTATGTAACAGGTTCCTGAAATCCAATCCTTTTCCAAACCTTGTAGGATAAGCCATTGCGCTGACTGTGCTGAGTGAATAGAAAGAGGCCCATCTCTAAATGCTTGCAAAGGGACAAAGAGAAGAAATCTGATCTTCCTTTCTTTCTTTTTCCTTTCCTTTCCTGCAGTTTGGGGATTGAACTCTGAACCTTCACACTGAACTATATCCCTAGCACTTTTTTTTGAAAGGTCTTACTAAGGTTTTCCTAAGATACCCAGACTGGGCTTGAATTTGTGATCCTCCTGCTTCATCTTCCCGGAGCGCTGGGGTGACTTCCTTTGCAATTCCTCTCTGGCCCTCTCCCCATGAACTACTTCATACCAAAGCAAAGGAGCCCAGGGCTCAGGCAAAAGACCCACATGCTGCCTCCCAGACGGCCCTAAAGCAGCTGGAAATCCAAAGTCAAGATCAATATTAGCCACACACATCCTGAGCCAAGCCTCGCTACAACAATAAAAATAACTCCAGCTCTGCTGAGCAGCAACTTTTTGGCATGAGTCAGAGTCAAAGGACAGCAAAGCAAGCCGGGTAAAGGAAGCCTGTGATTAACAGGGATTCTCATCCTAACCAAGGAAGAGTGTCCAGACGAGCAGATGCAGGAAGCACCAGAAGAGGTGCACAGCTGGCCAAAGACGCACAGGCCGGAATAAACAAGAGCTCAGGCAGAAGAGGGAAGATCCCAGGACACAGATGGGTGGCAGAGGGCTGTGCCCGACCCCAGGACCACGGTCACCTTCCACCCTGACCTGTGCCATCCAGATACCCTCAGTGAGCCGCTGGAAGGGGTGTCCAGCGAACTCCTACAAATCGCAGTATTCACCCTGGCACTGCTTTGTAAAGTTTGCAGGAGGATTTTACCCAATAATAACTGCGAACACACATGGAGCACTTACTTATAGGTTAAGCTCTAAGGACAGGGGTTTGCTTAAACCTCATGCCGACCCTATGAGGTGAGAACTGTGATCCACTCCATTGTACAAATGACCACATTTTGACCCAGAGAGGTTAAGACATTTCCTTGAGGTCAAACAGTCAGTACACAGCAGAGTTGCATCCTGGCAGTGTGGCAGTAAAGGCTGCACTATGGAGGGGTATATTATTCCATGTAAGTCTTTCATTTTAAATGTACCAGAAATACTGAGTGCAGGTAAGATGTCTTCTGTTTTGTTGTTGTTGTTGTTTGGTACTGGAGATGGCACTTATGTCACTGAGCTAAATCCCCAACCCAAAATGTCTTCTAAATATAATGATAATGGAAGAAATTGAAAAGAGGATGTAAGGCTCTCATCCTAAAGCAGATATTTAGATGGTGAGAAATAAAGTTTGGTTTTCTTTTTCTTTTTTTTTTTGGTACTGGGGAGTGAACTCATGACCTTGCACTTGCCAGGCAGGTACTTGTGCCACTGAGCTAAATGCCTGGCAAGTCTATTTGGTTTTTTTTGTTTGTTTTTTTTTTTTTTTTTGAGACAGACTCTTGCTATGGGGTTCAGGCTAACTTTGAACTCACTATGTCACTGAGGCTGGCTCAAACTCAAGCAATCCTCCTGCCTCAGCCTCCCAAGTGCTAGGATTACATCATTACACCTGGCAAAAAATAAATTTTGGATTGTCTGTGGTCCTCATTTCCCCAGTCCCCAGAGTACACCCTGGGTATGAGTCCTCTGGGAGGGGTTGAGGGCTTAGGGTACAGGAGCAGCCCTTTTGAAGGCCCCCAGGAAACGAATCGAGATCCTCCAGAAGCTCATGCTGCCCCAATGGAGCGCCCCTCTTGGCAACCCTCAAAAGTCCTCTAAACAGGAAACAGGGCCTATAGAACAGGCAGGAAACACTATCCAACTGCGGGGGTGCAGGAAGGAAGTCCCCTCCACCTCCAACTCCCCACCCTGCTCCCAATCTCCAGGCTACCCCTGGATTCTGCTCAAGCAAAGGGCACTGCAGGTACCCACCAGGTCCTCATCTGGCCTCAGGTGCACCTTCTTCATCAGGGAGCGGGTGAGGTGATTGCACAAGGAGACGATGCTGAAGGACAGCTGAGGGGTGAGAGCAAAGCCACCCGACCGTGAGAATGTGCTTGGCCCTGGGAGCCCCCGAAGGGAGCAGGGGCCCTGCCTGGACCCCGGGTCCCGCCCCAAGGCTGCACGCACCTTCCACCGCCGGCGCACATACTGCTTCTTGAAGTTCTGCAGGTTGACCAAGGACTCCCTGCGCGCCATGGCTTGCTGGCTGTCCACAGGCTGAGAGACAAAGCAGAAGTGGCAGCGGTGCAAGGCTTCTGCTGGTAGGCATCCACCTCCCCGAGGACCTCAGCCACATGGCATCCTGAGCCAGAGGCTCAGGTTCTCTGGAACAGGGAGAGCGCGAGGCAGAGGCCTCACAGATGGGGTCATTTTATAGCATCCTGGAATGCCCACTATGTACTGGGCTGGCTGGGGGCTTAGCACCAACCATATCTTACTGGCAGTTAGAAATCAGTGCTCTTAGAAGACAGATGATGGGAAGAAGGGCTTTGATGGGGGCTCCACTGGGGAGAGATGTGTATTTGGCTTTCACTGCCTGGCAACTGAGGTTTAGTTTAAATCTCTACTTCTCCAATTGGCCTGGCTCTGCCACTCTGAGCCTGCTTCCTGTCTGTAATAAGGGGATAATAACATTGTATCACAGGGTTCCCAAGAAGAAAATGAAGGTGGATAGAGTTTAACCTGGCACTAGTCAATAGTCACAAATTAGTATGAGTCTTCCTACCTTGCCATTTCCTTTTAAATTCTTTCTTTCTTTCATTTGTTCTTTTGTTGTTGTTATTGTAAACCAAGCATTTCCTACCTCAAGATAGGTTTCAGGGGTTTTAACAAGTCCCTGATGTGGTGTACAAATGTGAACACGTGAATGTGTACATGAATGTTCACAGTGACTACTCATAAGAACCAAAGTCTGGAAGCTACCCAGCCACACAGGGACTGAAGAATGGATAAACACAGCGCGATCTACCCACGCAATGGAATTACTAATCATCAAAACAAAGGCAGCCCTGGTACCTACTGCACCATGAGTGGACCAGAAAACATGTGAAAAGAAAGGAGCCAGACACCAAAGACCACCTACAGTGTGATTCCATTTTCCTAAAATGTCCAAAGCGGATGGATTAAATTGCTAGGGCTAGGGATAGGAGGGGCGAGGAATGTCTCTGAGATAATGAACATCTTCTGGAATTAGGCTGTGATTGCACAACTTTGTAGAAATATTAACAACCAAAGAATTGGATGTGGATTTTGTGGTATATGAACTCTATTTTAAAACTCCTGATGCAGTGTGTATGCGCAGTCAAGCTCCGAGCAGGCGATGGCTTTGTGGATGCTGAGGATGCAGTGACCCAAGGAAGTGAACGGCCCAGGATGAGTGTTGAGTCTCTGTGCAGCTCAGGCAGCTTCTCCAGGCTGTGTCTCCTTGGCCCTGTGCTGCTTCCAGGGCTGGTCTCATCCCCTGACCACACCCCCGTTCCTGTTCATCTTCCACAAGGTCTGGACCAGCATCAGGCAGGAGGCCCCTGGTAGGGCACCACCCTTACCCTGGAAGGACTCGAAGTGTTCCAGAGCCCATTGAAGTGTGAACTCCTTTGAAGCAATTTCCAAGAAAAACGCTCTTCCGTTGCAACATGCCCAAAGCCCCCATGTGCTCCTTTATCTGGTGTGACACACATCTTGGCAGCTTTGCAAGGGAAAAGACCCTGGTCAGCAACTTGAGGACACACAAACTCTCATCACGTTTCTGACAGGGCCCCAGCGCCATTCTCTACTCTGCCCAGATCTTTACACTGCTGGGGGCTTCACAGCTCAACAGGGCTGAACTGTTTCCCTGAGCTGCGGAAGACATAAACTGCAATGAAACCCCAGACTGCTTGCCCCACTGATGAAAGATCCTGGTCACCTTGATCAGCCAGCCCAGTGATGGCACCATGTCATGATGCCATGACTCCCAGAGTTCTCTGGGGGTCACAGAGCAGTGGGTAGGAAGTGAGAAGACAGGCTGATTCTCTCCCCCAAGAGGATACCGTGGTTGGAGCAAAGCGTGGGTATGGATGGGAGGGCAGAGAAGAAAAAAAGAGGGCATTGAGAGGACATGGCACCATACCCAGGTCCCCCATCCCTTTCCTTCAGTATCTGGCACACCTGTGGGCCTGGCCCAGGGTCCAGGTCCCACCTGGGATATATAAAAGTGGACGGAGGACAAGCCACCCCTGCTGAGGACCGGCCTTCCCTCCGCGCCAGCCACCAAGTGCTTTCTGAGTCACCCAATGGGCACCTTCTGTGGCCTCCTCCAACCCGACTTCCGCTCCTCTTCCCCTCAGTCCATCGGCTCCTGGCACACAGGACCACTTTAACTTCAGGTCTTGGCATTTCTGCCCAGGTTTCCTCTCCCTTGCTCTTTTATTTTGTTTGTATTTTCAGTACTGAGAGCTGAATTGAGGCAAGGCCTTCTCACTGAGCTACACCTCCAGCCCTAATTTATTAAGTTGACCAGACTGGGCTTAAACTTGCAATCCTCCTGCCTCAGCCTCCCACAGTGCTTTTCTTTTTTATATTCACTCTGTCACTTGGTTCAGATCTTTACTCAGACATCACCTCCCCAGGGAAGCTTTCTTTGACTGCCCTAAATAAAAGAGCACCCCAATCACCCCCACCCACACTCATAAGCCCATGCATGAGTCACAACCTGACATTTGGGTCTGTATTTTTGTGAGCCCCCTTCCCCCACACTCCCGAGCCCTGACATCTTCCCAAGGGGATCAAAAGGCAGCCTCCCCAGCCCATCACCATTTCTCCCTCTAATTCACAGATGCCTGCCTCTCCAGTGAGCTGGATCTGACCTTGGAGCCTGACCCTAGCAGGCGCCAGTACCCCTCACAGGGACAGTTTGAAGAAGTGGCAGGAAAGGGACCACTTTTTGTCCCCGTATCACCCAGGAGAGAAATGGCTGTGCCCCCAGCTGACGCCAACAGGTGGACAAGGGGAAATGTCAGGCAGGGTGGCTCCCGTGGCCACTGACGGTCAGTGATGCGCACTTGTGGCCATTGATGGTCAGTGATGCGCACTTGGAATTGCTTCTTGGCCCACACATGACAGCTAAGCCAGGAAGGAAGCCCTGGACTGTGGCTCTGCCCTGGCTTTTCCCAATCAGCGGCCTCCCTGGTTGCTAAGAGGCTCGACAACATCATGGCCTGAAAAGTCAGAGACACTGATTGCATTCCATCTGTTTCTAGAAGAAAATCAACACTTTGAATTCCCCTGGGGGTGTGCCAGGACCCCCACCTCCTAGCCTTGTGGTCCAGTGGTTCTAGGGAGCCAGGCAGTTCAGACCTGGCTCCGAAAAGCGGTTTGGCACCTGAGAAAAATGCTGGGAGGGGAGATGGAAGAGAGAAAGTGGGCTGGAGTCGGGTCTTGTTTATTTAGCTGCAGTCTTTGCAAAAGTCTAGCTGGGTATGATGGTGCATGCCTGTGAGTCCAGCTCTGAGTGGATGGCTGGACCATGAAGCAGCAGCCACCAGGAAGGGACAAAAACGGAGCCCTGGCCTTGCAGAAGAGGCAGCCCTCGGCACCGTTCTCTAAGGCTTCCTGTGCACACGACCCACAGACTACAGCTTTTCAGCCCCCGTGGTGCCACGTCGCAGACTCTGCTCATGGGAAGCAGGGAGTGCTCACTTCCCTTTCCATGACACAGGATGTCATGGTCTCTCAGGTCCCCATCCCTCCCCTCCCTCATTGTCTGCAGGAAGTACCCTTTGTGGGTGGCCCGCAAGCAGCTCTGTTCCCAGCAAGCCAAGGCACAGGCGAGGCCCGTGCTGCCTGGGTCTCCACCTTGTCCTGACCAGGTGGGAGAACCACCTGGGCCCAGGGCTGGCGGGCTGTCACCTGAAGGGACGCAGAGACGGGCAGAGGGGAAAATGTCCCTGTCCTCGCCTGGCTTGGCCTCACCTACTGCTGCTAGGCTTCAGCATGAGTATGTGTGTACGCTTTTCACTCTCTCTTACAGCTCAGTGGCACAGTGCCTGCCTGGCAGGCACAAGGTATTGAGTTTAATTCCTGGTACCAAAACAAACAAACAAACAATGTAAAAAAAATGGCTTATCTTTTCATCCACTTCTGCATGACCTCTGGTTTTCTAATTTTTTTTTTTTTTTTTTTTTTTGGTACAGGAGATTGAATTTAGACCTCGAGCTCAGGCAGGTTCTTATGCCACTGAGCTAAATTCCCAGCCTTAACTTTAATTCTTTTAATTAAAAAACATATTTATTTTGAGGCAAGGCTCACTATACATCCCAGGTGGGCCTCTAACTTGCAGTAATCCTCCTGCCTCAGCCTCTCAAGTGCTGGGATTACAGGCATGTGCCACCATACTCGGCTTTTTTAAACTTTTACTTTTTGTTTTTCAGGACTTCCAATTTTCTGAGTAATTTTTCACCCCCAGAAAAAGCTTCCAAGGCTCTCCTTCCTATGCTATTTTAAGAGACTTCTAAGATGTCACCCAAATGCCACTGGTGACCCGTGTTTGGGTTCTGTAACAGTTCACCCGTGAGAAAAGGGTGTCCTGTGAGTATGAAATAGGCACGCAGATTGGATGGAGAAATCACTGATTTTGTGAGAGGTGGTCCCAGCCTGGAGGGTATATCTATATTTTTTAACAAAGTCCTTATCTGAGACTCATGCTAAAGAATTTAAGAGTTGACTATATCTGAAGTTTGCTTTAACTTCAGATATAGTTAAAATTTGGATTCCAAATTTTCCATCAAAAAGGGGTAGGTGGAGATGAGTGAAGAGGACAGGTCAAGAGCTGGTTCCCACTGAAGGGGGTAATTGGGTAGGGATGTGGGATCCACTTCACCATTCTCTACTTTTACGCAAGCTGCAAAATTTTTCCATAACACAAAGTTTAAAAACTCTTTTTTAGTCTCAGTAATCTCCTGCTCTTTAACCTCCTCTCAAAAGTTCTGGGCTCCTGATCCCATCTGGCTCACTGCCATCCCTCCCAATTCCACACTAGCACAAGCCAGGCATAGTGGAGAATACTGTGATCTCAGCACTCTGGGAGGCTGGGGCAGGAGGATCTCCAGATTGAGCCTGGCCTGGCCAATTTAGCAAGACCCTGTTTCAAACTGAAAAGGAAGGCCCTGGGTTCAGTCTCTAGTATCACAAAAATAAAATGAGATAAAATCTCTGTTGGCGGTTTCTTCCTAAGGTTACAGCTGGGGTGGGGTGGGGGGGCCCATCCCTGGGAAGGCCTCAGCTCCCTGCTGTGCCTCTGCTGACCTTGTCTCAATCAGAAATCATCTCCCGGGTGTCTCAGGACATTTGCTGCCCCCTCTCATCATTCCAGGATGCCTCTCTCACCTCCCAGTTGGCTGGGGCCCCATCTGGCCCAGATACTGAGTCTTTTATTCAGGGGCTGTCTTGTCCTTATCTGTCACATACACACACCCAGTCGGAGCACAATCAAGTGTTTGTTCACCTGAACTGGCCCTTACAAACTCCCATACGCCCATTCCTCCCCGGGCCAAGAATCTCCACAGGCCAAGAATTTCACACGGGAGGCAGGACACTCAGCCACAGGCATTTGCAAAAGGTCAACAGGGAGGGTGATAGCCGGGCACACAGCCAACGAGGGCAGACAGTGTGGTGTGGTGCTGGCCAGAGAGAGGGGGAACCACCTGCAGGGCTGGGGCTCCTGGAGGCAGTGGCCCTGGCTTCCCCGTCATGACTGAGGTTCATGCAGCATCCTCTAGCATCTGCAAAACCATCCATGACCAATGATCACCCTTCCTGACTGGACTTGGACGAGGGTGGGGCAGAGAAGCCACACCCTCACTCTCCAGGTCCCGCATTGCCTCAGGGTCTGGTCCGAGCATGATTAAAACCCGCCATGATAGCAGGGTGGCTGCTGGGAGAACAGTGCCCCAGCCAGAGCTTCTGCCCTCTAGGTCCCAATGAAACATCCCCCTCCACGCCCCATTGCATCATCAGGCCCTGCACTGTGTGCTACTAGGGCAGGGCACTAGCTGCACCCCACCAGCCTCGGGGGCTCCCTCTGTATCAGCGTACTGCCAAGAAGAGCAGAGTTCCACTGGCAGGTAGTGGCCATGCCTCAATTCCCTCTGACTTGGCTTTAGAAGCTTTTTGTATGGAAAAACGTCCACTGAGGAGACATCAAACAGAGAAGCAGTGACCGAGAACGCAGAGAGGACAACTGTGGGAGGAAAATGACCTGCAGTTCTGAGCCCAGCTTGCAGACTGAGTGCAGGGGACTTGGGGCAGGTCCTGCCTTGTGAAAGGCCACAGGATGAGGGTTCGGGGTGGGTCACTGCCCAGGAGCCTCCCGGCACACAGTGTGTACCCCCCCCAAAGATCCAAGACTTTCACATCTCTCTCCCTCCCCCAATCTCCCTAATTCAAATTTGCCACCACGTCACTCTTTTATTACATTTTGACCTTCACAGTCAGTCTGCCCTCACTTTGGGAAAGCTGTGTAGGTCACTCCCTGTTGGCACAGCAAAGGACCTTCAATGTGTGCAGTGGTTTACATCGAACTAGCATATGACATCCCAGGAGAGGGCAGGTAAGTCTTGGAGGAGAGTGTAAAGGTTATTTGAGGAAACAGGGCTGTTTCCTAGACGTTGAGATGCACATTTTGGGCCTCAGAGGTCAGCAGGCATCCGCCACTGTGACATCTTTAATGTTGGCTTGGAGGGAAGTATGTGTGGGGGTGCTGCTTCTACCAGCCCTGTGGGCCACCAGCCTCAGAAGGGGTGGGTGACATTCCCAGCTTGAGTGTCACACTGACTGCAAATTCAAAGAGCAAAGCTTGGGGAGGGCTGGCAGTCCAGGCTGCCTATGCTGGGGGCGGGGGGGGGGGGGGTTTCACCCCCTTAGGCTCACAGCTGAGTACTACCTAATTGCTTGCTATCTTTTTCTGCACAATGGCTCTATTTCTCATTCACCCACCCACAGCTTTATGTATGCATGTATGTGGGGGGGGGGGTCTCTTAGACTCCCCATATTGGCCTTTGTTTTTAATGGTATGTAAAGTAATGATGCACCTCATAATCATGGTTTCTTATATTTGATGCAAAAGTTTCTGCAATGCACCAAGCATGGTGGTACATGCTTGTAATCCTAGCCTTCAAGGAGGTTGAGGCAGGAGGACTGCCATGAGTTTGAGGCCAGCCTGGGCTACATAGTGAGTCCAGGCCTGTCTGAACTACATAACAAGACCGGTCTCCAAAAAAAAAAAAAAAAGTCTCAGGGACAGTATTATGTATGATATTTGAAAAGACCTGTCTCAGAAAAGGAGATCAGATTATAAAGGAAAGGTTTCATGAGATGCACATTTCATAAGTTGTCTGAAACTACTCCCTGGCTATGCTACTCACTGGACCTTTCCTCTCTAGCTCCAGCCCAGACCCCTTTAGTAGCTTTCCATGACTGTGGACAGAAGCAGAGCTCTTTAACATGGCCAAGGCCCTGCTGGTCCTGCTCCTCTCCATCCTCTCTACACCATGGTCCTCCTCCCTCATTCCCTCCAGTTTCCCTGGGCCTTCATCTCCAGCCTTCTGTGCTCCTCTCTGGTCACAGCGCCCTGAGATGATAGCCTGTTGGGAACACCTCTCTCCCTGGTCTGCTTTGCAGATCTCAGCACCTGCTTTCCCCATTTCAAGGACACCTACCCTTCCAGATGGAAGCCCTCTGCAAACTGCTGTTTCTCTCTCAGCATCTGTCCAGCTGTCTTCTAAGTGTGGGATTCTTGACTAATGTTGGGCTCCTGCACTAGACCAAGAACTCCATCAACACAGGGACTGTTTCACTGGACACATCCTTAGCCTCAAGTGTAGTCTCTATATGAGGGAGGGTGCCTGATAATCATCTGTGAACAGATGGGTGAATCTGGGTATCACTGGCCTCCACAACAAAGGGTACACTTCTGGAGCTGGGGATACTTAGGAGAAGCAGAAAGAGACACAGATTTGTCATTGGAAGGCCCCCACTTTTGTGACTCACATTGTGACTTGGGTCAAATCACTTCATCTCTCTGTTTGTTGATCTCTAAACTGGGAATAACAGTTTATCCAGATTTCTGATTGGGGTGTTTTGTCAAGCTGTAAATAGCTGCGAACTATGCAGTCTTTGCCCCCACCTGCAAGCTTCCGGCACAGCCCTGGGTCTGGATTCCAGGCTCTGTTTACTGTTAATGGTTAATACAGACTGATCCTTCCTGGGGAGGAGGGGATGAGGTCACAAGGTCCGGTCCTGGGGAGGGACGCCCAAAGCCTTGGATCATGAAGGAACCACAGAGCCTCTCAATCTTCACGTCCACATTCTTCAAAACCTCTTATGGACTTTCTTGGACATTCAGGGCCCAATGCAAGTGAGAAAAAGAATGCCTTTGTGGAGCACCTTTGGGTCTACATTTTCAACACAAAGTTTGGGCCCTTAAATGGGAGTTGAGGGAGAGGAAAGGATGGAGCACAGGGAGATGCTGCCCTTTCCCTCCTGCCATAAAGGTAGGTCTTCAGACAGAGACAGGGGCTAGTAGGAGCGTGGCACCCCCTGGGTCACAGCTCCTGGGACAATCTCTGCCGGCGCTGCATTCTACTGCACCTGGCCAAACACGTGCACCTGCTTACCTGCTGTCTGGAATCTGAACTTCATTATTAAAGTTTAATATTTACAGAGAAGCCTCCTGCTTCCTCCCACAGACCTCCAGGAGCCGGGCACCCTGGCTTTCTTTGTCAGCTGTATGACTGGCTATGAATGATCCTAAATCCTTTTCCCTGTCAGTCAATCTCACCACTTAGGTGGCAATCCCTGTCCTTATTGCCTCCCTTTCTAGCTCAGAGCTCTTTGGGAATTAAGTAAAGATCACACACACACAAAGACTTGCTAAGTGAGAAGTTAGTTCAGATGAAAAGCACTATTATTTTCTCTGTGCATTTTAAATCCCTGCTTCTGCAGCAGGAAAGCACCACACTGACTTTGTTATCCCTGGTTAATTCAGCACTACCCAAGATCTACAGTCCTAAGGCCTGTGGGTGGGAGTGGGAGGTGAGCGCACCCACCATCACAAACCCACTACCAAGCATCCCCCAGGGCAAAGCGTCCCCCAGGGTGGCCCTCCTTCTGCCCTCCCCTGGGGAAGGGACTGCTGAGGGAGGGGTATTCATCCTTTGATTGTCTTCCCAGCTTGGCTGCTCTGTCAGCTCTCTCTTGGCAAAGTGGTTGGCAAGAGAAGGCACAGAATGAGTGAAGTGGTGACTCGGGTGGAAGGCTGCACTGCAGACCTAAGCCCTGTGAAATGACCCTAGCTGGTAGAGTGTGCACTTCCGCAAACCACCCTGAGCGCTTTACTGACTAGGTGCTGGCGCTCACAGCTTCAAGCTGGCCAGGACTTCCTCAGTGTGTGACCCGCTGGGCAGCTCTGATAGGGACTCGCTGGTGTCCCAGGGGAGCACAGAGCCTAGGCCATCTGCATTTCTGCTCTCCAGCTGGAAGCTGCTCGCCAGCTCCTGTACCCACTGCAGGTCTGCAGAGAGCTCCTGCCTCAGAGCCTCAAACTGCGCCTGCAGATGGTCTAGTTTCCTGGCCACTCTTCCTAGGCTGGACCCCGTGGCCCGGATGTCTTCTCGCAAGAGCTTCTTCAAGGACTTCACCTTGCGGAACTCATACTTGAGCTGGGAAAGGTTGTGTCGGGCACTCTCGTTCTCCTCCCGGTACCAAGCCTCCTTCTCATTGTAGATGGAGATCAGGGTCTCCACGTCGTCCTGGAGAGTGTCATGGGTCCCTGCAAGGGCGTGACATCCTTGGTCCACCCGAGCTATGTCCTCTACCATTTGGGCAAAGTGCTCAAAGTTGACATAAGTGTTGTTAGGGGGCATGCTGGAGTGGCATTTGAGGGTGTACTCTCTCAGGCGCTTGGTTTTCAGCTGTGAGGTCTGTGTCTTCCGCTGCTCAGGGGCTCGGGTTTCGTCTTTTGACTGACAGGTGTTCGGACAGGAGAACCAGAATATTAACAGGATGGATGCAGTCTCCAAAGTGCAATCAATCCAAGCTGCGGGTAGGCACACACATGGGCTCCTTGGCATTCACTGCATGCAGCAGGCTTCAGGGAGAAGGAGGGTGCAGGAAGCATCCCCACATACAGCAGAAAGGTGGAGTGGGGTGGGGTTCTGCCTGCATGTTCACTTCAGGGCAGGGAATCCAGGGCCATTAGAGGGGCCACCCACTGAGCAAAGCATTTAAGGGGACTTACGCAGTCAGGCAGGCTGCAGCCAAGACTCTGCAGGCATCCACTCAAGGGATGGAGTGCATGAAGCCTCAGCTGGCAGAGAGGCTGAGGGGTGTCTCTCTTTCACGGCTCCTGAGGCCTCAGCAACCTTCAGCATGCTCAGCAGAAAGCACCCAAGAGAATCCTCACGCCCTGCTCTTAGTGTTCCCTCTCCTGCAGGGCCCTGGCTTTGGCATCCTCCCACAGGCAGGTGTATCTGGCCTTCTCCCAGACCTCCCAGCCCCTGCTCTTATCTGCACGTTCAGAGCTCAGATCATTCTGTCTATCTCCTCCTTAACAACTGTGCCTATCTCCTTCTTAATACCAAAGGGGGGCACACAGCTCATCCATCCGTGGAACCAGGCCCAGAATCCTGGTCTGTGACCTCAACCCTGCAAAGCACTGTTCACTACACAAACAGCAAAGTCCTGGAAAATCCAGCAGCCAGCCAGAGGCTGGAGCACAAGGTGAGTTAGGCAAGGATGCATCTTTCAGCATGACACTCCCCAGAGGGAACCAAACTATGAGCTAACTAACAGAGTGGTGGCCCCTTCTCCCCACCAGGCCTGTTTCACAGCCCAGTTCCTGAAGCCAAGGGGACTGACTGGAGCATCACCTCTTACTCAAAGCCCTGTCCCAAAAGTCAAAAAGAAAGAACCCTGGTTACACAGCTGGGATTTTTAATGTCATTGGCCTCTCTCCAACAGAGGAGTCCTGACTTCTGTGTTGAAAAGGGACAGTGACGTCCTCCAACAAAGAACGTTTTGTAAGATTATCCCAAAGAAAAAGGATTTCAGTTGAGGTTTGTGAGAGTTTTATTTCTTAAGCTGCCTGAGCCCATGAAATTCAAACTTAAGGTAGCAAAGCCTTATTTAAGCAAGCTCAGGCCTTTGGGCCACTGCCTATTGTCATCTGTGCCTAAGGGTTAGTGTTTCAAGCCAAGGCCTCCCCACCAGCCTCTGCCTGCAGCTACCACAGCCAGCCCCGGTGACAGAACAGGAGCTCATCAACCATGCCCTTACCGTGATCCAGGGGTGTCTGAGGGCCTCTTGGATTGTGAGCCGTTTTCTGCAATGAGGATTAGCATACACTCATGATCTGGTGGTGGAACAGGGGTGATGTCTCTAGTCTTACCCTGAGCCTTCTTTGACCACACTGTCAAGGCAGCAGTGCAGAGAATGCAGAGGTGGATGGAAACTCACTGCTCTCCCTGCTCACCAGGGAAGAGGTTTGGGCCAGCTCCCATGAAGAGCCCTTAAAGCCTCAAGCTCACTTCCAAAGTTGGAAGTCCAAGTCCCCCCTCCAGCAGAGTGCTGTCCTGGGCTTCCACAGTCCTCCAAAACCCCTTCGACACTGCTAGACTTCTGGTCGGTATTTGTCTCTTACCTCTCAGGTCCCTCCTCTGCCCTCATTGCTCAATCCCCAGGTGGGGTGCCTTCCTGAGCCTGCCCTAACCTGGGGGATCAGGGCCTTGTACTTCAGAGGGCCCCGCATAGGCACTCTCTGATGTCCGTGGGACCAAGAGGACATAGCCTTCTAGAGTTGCTGGCCTTTTCCTCCTGCCCCATCCAGGCCCTGCTCTGGGCACTCAGCACCTAAAATTCCCTGCCCACTCTCTTTTTGGACCCCACATCCCCAGGTTGTGCATCCCAGGGAACAGGTTTTATTTCCTAAGCTGTTTGACCTCTCTGGGGCTCCTCCTGCCACTCCCAGTCTGAAAGGCTTGAAAACCCTGCAGGTTCTCCAGGTTCTCTCTCTCTCTCTGTCTCTCTCTCTCTCTCTCTCTCTCTCTCTCTCTCTCTCTCACACACACACACACACACACACACACACACACGCACACACACACAGGGTCTCCCTAGGTAGTACAGGCTCACCTTGAACTCATGATGACCCCCTGCCTCAGCCTCCTAAATGCTGGGATTATAGGTGTGTGCTATCACGCCCAGTTTATTTTTCTTGTGTGAGGAACACAAAAGGTAAATAAGGAGCAAAATGGAGGACAAATATCAAAAATAGGAATGGGAACAAAGGAAGAAAAAAGAGATTTTTTTCTTTTCTTTTCTTTTCTTTGGTGCTGGGGATGGAACTCATGACCGAGTACATGCCAGGCAGGCGCCTTGGGCCACTGAGTAAAATCCCTGGCCTGAAAAAAGGGTTTAAAAAAAAGAATGGAAGAGAAAATGGAAACAAAACTTTTGAAAATGGGGAGGGGAAAAAGGGTTGAAGTGAGGGAGGGAAATGGAAAAAAAAAGGAAGAACTAAGTCATATTATGTGCAGATACAAATTTACTATGGTGAATGTGATCATTATATATGGCAAATACGTACTAACAAAATTTTTAAAAATTAAATACAGTAGAAAAAAAAATCCTTCAGTTTTATCTCCCGTCCAAGTTCCAGACGCCTAGGGACCTAAGAATTTCCAAGCAGACACACACCCACACACACCCCCACACACACACATACACACACACAGAATTATCTGCATCTCAGCACGTGATCCCGGCAAACAAGGTGAACGCCAAGCCTTGGCCAATTTCAGTACCTCCCTGGATGAGAACACAGCGGTGCAGGTAACAGCTGTGACATCTCGGAGATGAGGAGAGAACCCGACGCCCTCCTCAGTCCTCTTACCGGGTCTCTTTAACCAAAAGCTTCTGAATGAAGTCCTTGGCCAGCTCGCTGGTCTGGCTGAAGAATTCCTCGTCAAAGTCGTAACTCACTGCTGTGATGTTTGCCAGGGTTTCCTGCTTCGTGTCTCCCAGGAAAGGGGAGGCTCCGCTTAGGCTGAGCACAAGAGACAACCACGTGACTGGGAGAAAGCGGGTGGAAGTGGGAGGGTGGACCAACGCTGCAGTGTGAGGCTGGGGGCTCCACTCGGGCAGCCAAGAGGGGCCTCCTCAGTGGGATCTAATCAACTCACTTCACAAAGTGCCTGTAAGTAAGACAGAGGGGCAACAGCGCCTTCTGCGGCCTCAAAAGCTGAGAGGAGAGAAACTGTGGCTCTTTATAACCCCCAAGAACAAAGCACACCATCACAGAAGACTATGGGATAGAGGACTTGGGGCATGCAGGAAGGGGCCAGGCCAGCTCTTTTTGCTTTCTTTGCAACTTGAAGAAACTGGTGGAGATGTAAGATTCCTCCAGGCCAGGGGAGAAACTGAGCAAAGGTGGAGAGGCACAGAGACAGAGGGGCTGCTGGAGCCTGAGGGGCTGGGGGCCCACGAGGTCAGCAAGGATGTGTCTTACCCTGTATTCCAGGGCCACCACCTCCTGACTCACATCCCAGTGCTCCTGGGCTCTGCCCAGGTGTGCCCAAGCCCCCTTCGTGCCTTGATGACATCCCTTCCCAAACGCACCCACGCTAGGGACCCAGTGGTCACCTTGGACTCTCCTCCTGTTCCCTTACCCCAAGTCCCACAGTTTCCACTACTCAGAATCTCTTGAAGGTCCTTCCCATGCCCCAGTGCTGCTTGTTAGCATGGTGGCAGCAGTGGAACGCTGCTGCCGCTGTTTCAATCCAGCTCTCCCCTTCCCTTTGCTGTGCAAATCTAGGTAAGTGCCTCAGCCTCTCTGGGCTGCTGTTTCCTCATTTGTAAAATGAAGAAAATTAAAAAAAAAAAGAAGAAGAAGAAGAAAATTACGGCAACCATCTGAAACCGCGTGATGAATAATCAGGGTACATACATATGAAATGCTTTGTGTCACCCAAGCCATCGGAAGGGCTCTAGAATTAATGGGCATTGTGTTGTCATTGTTAGAACACAGAGACTGGGTCCCCAGTTTGCATAGGATTACACCTCAACTCCTTTCCTTCCCCTTGCACCAGAGAGCTGACTTCATGCCCACACCCTCATTCTAACACCTTGCTTCTTCATTCCCCACCACCCCCGAAGGCCTCCCACAGCCCCAGGAAGCCAAGGCCTTCCCATCTGTCTAGTGAAGGTGCACTCAAGCCTCCAGTACAGCTGAGTTCCCTGGGTGGGACTCAGTGGTGAGGTGTCCCCCACAGATAGGATTGGGAGCCTGGTGAGTAGGCTTCATGTCAATATCCTGAGTGCCTGGCACCACGCCTGTGGAAGAGCAGGTCACCCAGAGCGTGGTGTCAGATTCGGCCCACCCTGGAGTTCCTTAACATCCCGACGATGAGAGTCCTAGGAAACCCAGGGTACAAGAGCCCACGTCTGAGTATTTTGGCTCTGATCCAGAATTACAGATCAATGGTTCTTGGCATCAAATTCAGCTTTCTTTTCTTTTTTCTTTTCTTTCTATATTGGGGATTAAACACAAAGGCCCTCACACTGAGGCACATCCCCAGCCCTTTTTAAGACAAGAAAGTTCAATGCCCAGGCTAGGCTTGAACTCCATGTCCTCCTGCCTCAGCCTCCCAGCGTGCTAGGATTACACACATGAACCGTTACACCCAGCCTCTGCCGAAGCCCCATCCCCTAGCAGTCCTGAAGCAGGGCTGGACCACGGGAGGTAGTAAGAGCCCCACTGGGCAGCCAGCAGTGGGACCCCAGAACTGCCCAGGGGATTTATGTGCCGTGGATCTGCAGTGAGTCGCAGAGCTAGTTTATGGGGGCACTGAGAGGTTGAACCCTAGCTGTGGAAAGAACCCTAGGCATGCACCCCTACCCCCCAGCCGTGAGCTGGCTCCTCCCTACACGGGTACCACGGCCTAGTGAGCCCCCTTCCTGGGGCAGGGAGTCTGTGATTCTGATTCTTCTGACGAGAAAAGCAGAACCAAAGCACAAATACCTGCCCAAGGCCACTGAGGCACAAGGGGGCAGCGTCCGCATCCAGCGCCCCAAGACTCCCTGCACAAAGGGGGCAAGCAGGAGTGCTCTGCACAAGCAATGGGAAGCTCTGGGCAGGGACGTGGGAAAAGAAAGCAGCAGAGAGGGCGAGGAAGGGAAAGGGTTGAGGAAGGAAAGGAAGGAAAGGCAGGAGAGAAGAGGCCAGGTGGGGAGCACGCAGCCTCATGGCTGTGTAGACCGACACGGCCTACGGCGCTGGGCAGCAGCAGGCCGGCCACCCTCCGGCTCCTGTCTTCTCTCCTGCTAAGTGACATCAGGGTCCGGGGTAGGGACACTCACAGGATGTAGGTAATGACGCCGATGCTCCTGCAAACAAAGGACAGTCCAGTCAGGGCCGCCTGGCTCCAATCCCGGCCAGTAAAGGACTCCCTGTGCACTGCCTCCCTCAGGGAACCCCCTGGGAACCCCTGGTGGTACCTTACACTCAGTCTCTGCATCCTATTCCTAAGCAGCTTGGCCACTTGGCTTTCCACCCCCAAGGCCCCTTTGCCTTACACTATTGGATAATGACAACTGCCCTGCAGAGGAGCCAGCAGGGTTTTAGGAAAGTCACAAAGGCCTTGCCCACTGTGCACAGCAATCCAAAAAGAAATGGATCTCAGGAAATGACCGTGATCTGCCCACGCGAACACGGTGGCCCAACTCAAGGAGCCACGGTCACTAACGTCTTCGTCGTCGGCTCTGTCTTCCCCTCTCTCCTGCAGCTCTCAGGCTCTGATTCCAAGCTTAGCAGTCTTGGACCAGCTAGGGAGACTCTGAGAGGTGAGTGTAGAGAAATGGGATTCATGGTCAACTAGATGTCAACCGAAACAGGGTGCAGAGACCTCCAGGTCAGCCTGTACCACTCACCACATGTCAGCCTCCAGCCCCAGGGGCTCATAGTTCACGATCTCCGGAGCTGAAAGAAGTCATGGTCAGGGGTTAAGAGGACGTAGAGATGGGCGGAGATGACGTGGGGGATCCTAGTGACTTCGGTGCCAAATGTCTCCAGCCTGAATCCCCAAGAAGGAAAGGCCAAGTAGCAGATGAAGGTAACCTGGATCTCTAAGGATTCTCAGGAAGAAGGTCGCTGTGGCCCCAATGTTCCCCCAATGGTAACAGGTTGAAATCTCCAACCTCCCACCCCCAGGATAATAGGTGATTCAGTTTTGCAGGTGGGACCTAGTAAGAGACCCCAGGGGTTGGCGTGGTGTTGCATGCCTGTAACCCCAGTACCCCAGGAGGCTGAGGCAGGAGGATCACAAGTTTGAGCCTAGCCTGGGCCATTTAGCAAGACCTGTCTCAAAATGAAAAAAAGAACTCGGAATGTGGCTCATGTAAAGAGAGACAAACAGACAGACAGACAGACACAGAAAGGAAGAAAGAGAGACTATTTACTCCTTCTCCCATGTGAGGACAGAGGCATCATCTGTAAAGAATAATCCCTCCCCAGAACTGAATCTGCTGGTGCCTCGATCTGGGGCCTCCAAGCCTCTGAACCCTGAGCAGTAACTTTTTGTTTCTCATGAATTACCCCACTGAAGGTGTTTTGCTGTAGCAGCGCCAAACAGAGTGAGACAAGAGCGGCCTATTAATCTGGT
The DNA here is from genome assembly GCF_034190915.1 of Cavia porcellus. NCBI lineage: Eukaryota > Metazoa > Chordata > Mammalia > Rodentia > Caviidae > Cavia > Cavia porcellus. The sequence goes on from NW_026947493.1 coordinate 6,556,005, forward strand.
AGAAGCCTCCTGTAAACAGGCCTGGCTAGCCAGAGAGGGGCATAGGAACTCCCCTACAGGAAGAGGCATGCAGGAAGGGCAAGCCACGAGGAAGGAGAAACAGGGCCTCGCGATGAGATCTGCTTGGGAGCTCTCTGGTGGACATGATCAGGTCAGTGCTGAAAGGTGACGGGAAAGAAAAGAAGCCAGAGAAAGAGAATCTACCTTCTGGAGTTGGCAGGAAGAGCAGACCTCCTGCCTGAGGGGCAGAGGATCCCTGGGGGGCCTGAGGGGAGAGGACAAGGCTCCTGGGGGACCAAGCAGCAGCCAGGGAGAATGGGACAAGGTCGGGGGAACTGGGCTGAGCCACTGAATGTGGAATCCCCAGTGCACAGGTACAGAGAGGAGCGGAGCCGATGACCTCGTGGAGGTGGAGGGCAGGCTTCTGGGGACAAAGGTCCACGCACTGCCGGGAGACACCACACAGATAAGCGCTGGACAGTAAGTGCTGAAATCCACACCCCGCAGTGCTGGAGCCCAAAGGGTGGGAGAGAAGTAAGGTGCTGATGACGGCTTCAAAGGCCGGCAGCAGCAAAAGGGGCAGTATCTCCAAAAGGAGGAAGAGCTGAGACTATCTCCCAATGGAAAGGATGAGAGTGGGAAAAGCTGGTTATCTGGAACAGAGCTAAGCCAGTATATTTCAGGGCACGGCTCCATTCCTCTCTTCTGTCGCTCTTACTTTTTTTTTTTTTTTTTCAGAGTACCAGGAATCAAACTCAGGACCTCCTGCTTACCAGGCAAGTACTGGGCCACTGAGCTATATCCCCAGCCCGGTCTCCCCTACTTCTGTCTCTCTTGCTGAGAACCACTGTCCTGACTTTGCTTTGTTTTTTTTAGCTTTATAAAAATGGCATCAACTTGAGACTATATTCACAAGTTAAATAAATCAGACACATGTGTACACATATTGTCTCACTAGTGTGAAAGCTAAAAAACCAACATAGGTATATGTGTATGTATATATAAAGAACTAGTTAAGGCAATTACAAAAAATTTTTTTAAATGGCACCAAACTGCATGAGATGGTAACTTGACTATTCTTTGCTTGCTTTTGATGTTCAGCAAATATCTGTCTGGGGACTTCCATTTTCTAGGCTGTATAATAGTTCATTGTAACTATCCATAGCAACTATTATTTCTCATACATTTTCCTCTCAGAGATCATATGGATGGTTCCCATCTCCCTCTCCCTCATGGCTGGAACAATACTGCCATGGGCACTTTTTGTATTTGTATCTCAATGAAAGGCTTTTTTTGGGGGGGTGGTGGAGACAAGGTCTTGCTATATAGTTTAGGCTGGCTTTGAAGTCACTATGTAGCCTAGGCTGGCCTCCAACTTGTGGTGATCCTCCTGCATCAGCCCTCCAACTGCTAGGATTACAGGTGCCCACCACCATATTCAGTTAAGCTTTCTTTAGGACAGTAATATACAAAATGGTCCAACAAACAGGCACAGAATAGGAATATGCATCAAGGAGCTCCTACAGTAATTTGATACTGCTGTGATACCCAAACTGTGGTGATTTTTCTAGGAAGTTATTTTGCTTGTATCTTGCCAGCAGGCACATGACTATATACTGAATTCCTTCAAGCTCTATTTAGTTCTTTCCAAAATTTGCCTGGTCTTTTTTTTTTTTTTACATCTTGTTCCTTGCTCATTCTTATGATTCTAACTTTTAGTTCTATGTTTTGCTTGCTTTACGTCAGCAGCTGATAACGCCGACATCTTACGTCCCTGCAGACCTACCTCTTGCAGGTCTCTCACCACTATGATCAGCAGTCTTCTCACAGTGCAGTTGTCTGGCTGCTCACAGATCCAGCTCTAAGCTCAACTCACTGGATTTCAGGAGCAAGAGTTGAGACAGAGTAACTACTGTGGAGGACCACAGTGACGACACCCCTGGGAGAAGACAACCTCCCCTGCTCCATTTTAATTCACCTTCACCCTACCCCCATGGACTGAGGGCACACAGGACAGAGAGGCACAGATGTGAGGGAGGTACTCGGCTGCAAGCAGTGCGAATGGGTCCAGCCATGGCACATGGAAGCAAAGGGACAGGTGTGCAAGCAGAGTCGCCTAGGGCTCCCTCCTACTAAGCCTGAGTCAGGCTAACGAGGCTCCCAAGGTAGATGAAGGCCAGCATCAGAGCTGAGGCAGCTGACCCAATACACACGACACTTCCTCAGACTGCATCACACAGATTCCTCCAGATTTGGAGGCTGCCTGTTACCTGAGCCCAGCACTCTTGCTGTGATCTCTCTGAGTATTGCAGAGGTGCCATTTGCCTCCCACCTAGCCCAGCTCACAGGATTTACATAGTTCCTGCCAGTTCAAGAACTACTAAAACCCAGTTTTGGCCCTGGGTCATGGCCTTTGTTCTAGATTACGACCTACTGGCTCCCCACAGTTGTAGATATGGCTCTATCTTTTTTCTCACCGTGGGTTACATTGGAAGTGGTAAACCAGAATTTGCTTGTGAGAATTCCAATAACTTTTCCCTAGGATTATGATATATGAACTTTGGATCTTGAGGGAACAGACGTTTATATTTCCTTTAGTGAGTTTTCTTATTTCCTATGAACCTAGAACTTCATTAAAAACTTTTCTCAAGGATGCAGTTGTGTGGTGGGAGGGTCTTTGGGACCAGCAGCTTAGTGGGGCTTCCGTTACCCTGGGCTTCCAGCTGACATTTCAAAGGAAGGGTAGAAGAAGAGGGAAATGCTGTAGCCTGTTCCTCAGGGACCTTGGAGGGAAAAATTCATCACAATTTAGGTAGGGGCTCAGAGATGGCACATTATATAGCTGTGAAATACAAGCAAAACAAGAAAAACCCAAAGAGTCTCCTAAGAGCCAATTCTGTATTCAGTGACAATCTGTTTGTTACTGAAAATTGGCCAATGCTATCACTTATGGATTCTTTTTCTTTTCTTTTTTTTCCCCCCAAGGATTTGTTTTTGAGACTTGATTGTTAGACAAAGCCCATCTCTGGACAAAACCCTGCTCTTGGTGTGGTCCCAGCCATCCATGACCTGCCCACACCAACAGTCTGACAGGAATTCCCGCCTCTACCCAGAGTGGCCCCTGACACTGACTCGAGGCCATGAAAACACCCCTGGATTTTGACAGACTGGATGTCTCCCCTGAATGCTCTGCCAGAGCTGCTGTATTACTTACTTCAGTTAAACACATCCTGTCCTATGCTGCCTCTTTCCATGGCTGCCCTGAACTTCCAGTTGAACTATTTACTATTACCGAGTGGGTGGCAGAAGCTTTACCAGCAAATGTACATTTTTACACACAAGCATGGTGGGTGGCACCTCCTCTCTCAGCACAAACCCAGGGTTTGTTCATGGGATTTCTCTACCTTTCAGGGTCAGATTCTGCTCTGTGACAGAGACAGGCCTGGAACTCACCGACAAATTCTGGTGTCCCAAAAATGTGCTTAAATTCGACTCCATCTTCTATTTCATGAGCCAGGCCAAAGTCAATCAGCTTGATGTGAGGAATGGGAATATTCTTGTCTAACAACATAATGTTTTCTGGCTGGAGAATAGAAAAAAAGAATTAAGAAGGAGGAAAAAAAGAGTAATTAAAGTCCTGTTTTGTGGTTTGGCGTTCTTTTTTAGGAGACAAAAAACAGCACAACTCTCTTATTTTCCTGCTGCTGATCTTCCTAGGTGTACTCTAAAACAGGAGATGACAGAGGACAGGGCCTGGTTTTACCAAGCCTGATGTTAGAGAATAGCTTTGATTTCCTCTCTGTTCTGAATACAGATTCCGAATCTGTACAGATTTCAGCCAGTCCCAGCATTTCCTGTAAACAAGGCCACCTTCCCTACATGTGCTGAGGGAAGGAGCATCAGGGATCACTGACCGGGGGCTTCCTGAGCACCTTGTTCTCCTGGACAGCAGCTTCCTGTTGACCACACTCCTCCTTTCCAGCCCAGATGTGTAGCCCACATTTCTTTCTGAGGTCAAATACTTTCGGCCCTCAGTAGAACATGGTGGGGAGTACAAGTGTGCGCTTGGTTTCTAGGGAGATTACCAGCCCCACCCCCAGAATACTTTCAGCCCAGAAAATAGTTTCCCAGTCTCACAGGACAATGCGGTTGGTGAGGTGGCCCTGGGGTACCCCTGGCTCCCAGTGAGGCTGCAATCCCATCCTGAGCTTTCTGCTTCTCGAAGTGCACAGACTAGGGGAACAGCTCCCTCTGCTTCATCTTCTTTCTTCCACTCCCCCCATAGGTCTTCTAGGCGCCATTCAAATCAGAATGTCCTTCTGGGGAGCACACCTGTCATGCTAGCACTCTGGGAAGCTGAAGCAGGAGGAATAGCAACCTAGCAAGTGCTATATCAAAATAAAAAAATTTCAAAAGGGCTAGGGATGTAGCTAAGTGTGAAGCCCCTGGGTTCAGTCTCTAGATGACAGTAATAAAATAAAAACTTCTGGGAGAACATGGTGGATAGACAATAGCAGCTACGGAGGCTCTCTGAGATACCCAGCTTAGAATCCAGGAATGGTGCGCTACGAGGAATCCTAAGCAAGGGGAGATATACCCTGCCGACCCAGGAATGAACTAAGCTGAGAGAAACCAACTGGAAATGCAATCCCAGTGCTATAACAGGAACAGATAAAATCTCAGCGCAGAAGCTGGAACCCGTGCCACTGGAAGCCATGATTTGAATTTTCTGCTGCCGCTGTTGTGTCCAAATCGGCATGGCAGGGAGACAGACACGTGAAAGCTTTGTGAGTGGGAATCGGCGAATGGAGTCGAGAGCGGGACTGGTGGGGAGCCCTGCATCGACCTGCAATGAGTGAGAGGAACGAGGACCCTTCCATAGAGTAGGAGGCTCCAGCAAAGGACATTCTGGGACTAGGCAGACTAGCTGGAACAGGACACTGCAGTGACTTTAGTCACATATCCCCCTCTCAAGCGGGATTGGTGTGGAGCGCTTAGCCTGGATGATGCCACAGATTAAGACCCAGTAGGCTAGCCCAAACCAGGTCCCAGCACCTGGAGGTGTACCCTAGCGGTGAAGCCTTCACTAGGTTGACCTGGAGGGGCGGGCCCAGCAGAGGCTGCCCAGGTCTGTGTCTCCCTAGTACACTGCAGTGGGCAGGAACACCTAGCCGGTGCAATTCAAACAAACTGTAACTGACAAAGAAAAAAACTGGGCCTCCTATATGCTTGTATGGAAGGAACAAAAAGTATGGGAAGAGGAAGCAACAAGAAAGGGTCCTCAGTTCCCAATCCTGAGAACACTGATCCAGGAAAGGTAAATGGAGAGGAGGACAGAATACATGCAATATCAGACACGGCACCAACAGGCATAAAGCAATATCTCCGGAGACTCATAGACAAGTTCAAAAGTGAAGTATTTAATGAAATAAAGCAAGATATAAGTAGAATAGTTAGAGAAATGCTAAGTATCACCTAAGAAAAAAACAGATGGTGGAATGGAAGAACAGAAAAAAAAATGGGAGAATTGTTTGATGGAGAAAATAAAGAAAACATAGAATACATTAAGCAGGTTCAAAGAGATTACCAGGAAACTAAAAACTCTATCGAAAACTGGCATAACAGCTTGAAAGAAACTAAGGATAGATTATCTGAACTGGAGGACAGATTTGTAAGGTGGGAGCATGAAATGAAAAACTTCTTAAAAATAACAAGAAAACAAACAGCAATAATACAAAGGCTAGAAGATGATAAGAGGATCTATAACTTAAGAATTAAGAACATAAAAGAAGAAGTAGGGACACAAGGGCTACAAAAGCTATTCACAGAAATAATCCAGGAGAATTTCCCTAATTTAGCAAAAGGTAAAGATACTCAGATGTCTGAGGCATACAGGACCTCAGCCACCTACAACCCAAATAGAGCTACACCCAGGCATATAATAATCAAAATTCCAGAAATCCAATATAAGAACAGAATATTAAAAGTCATCAGAGATGAGAAACAGATCACTTACAAGGGAACACCCATCAGAATTACAGCAGACTTCTTAACACAAACCATCAAATCATGAAGAGCATGGGGGGGAAATAATTCAAGCTTTGAAAGATAATAACCTCCAGCCAAGATTGATATATCCTGCACAACTGTCCCTAGAAATTGATGGAAAAACAAGGTGCTTCCAGGATAAAGAGGAACTAAGGGAATTTGCAACCACCAATTCAACTCTACAGAGAATACTGCAGGATATTCTTAAAAAAAAAAAATACCAATATCCCAGAAACAGTGGCAGAGAGGCCACAATGAATGGAGCAGAAAGCAAAATGAAGAAGACAAACTGACAATTAATGACAGAAAAAGAGCTCAACAGAAATGAGGCAGAGAAGGTTGGATGGTAGGATCAGCTATTTTGGAGAAAACAACATCATAATAGCTAGTGCTGATTTAGTATCATCTTGTTTTGAAGTCCCATCAAGCTTTTATTCTTCTGTCTCCATCGGTCTTAACAGGTTATATCTTATTGGATTTTATTATAGGTGATAATATAAACAAAAACTTTTATAGACAAGGAGATTATACAGAAACCATTGTTCATTTTCTGATAGTTGATTCTAAATACCCCGTAATACTGTCATTTTCTTGAATGGTTTTACATTGTCTTGATATGTTTGGTGCTACAGTATACGAAGTTATACTCAAAGATTTCAAGGAAAGAGACACTATGGTAACTACTTTTATGTCAGGATATCTTGTAGTGAAACACTATTTTGCTTAAATGATTATGTTTTGACCTGTGCTGTTTTGTTATGCCCTCTTTTATCTCAATCTCCTTTTTTTAATTATTTAATTTTCTATTTTTATCTTTTTAATTAAGGGAAAAAATAAATAAAAATAGCAGGATATATTATAGTAACTCACTTTGATTTCCTATTAACTTGATTTGAAACCCTGTATTGCCCTCACCATCTTGTTTTGAGTGATTTTCCCCTATTCTGCTTTGCTTGATAGTACCAAGTTAGAATGTATTGGCAACAACTGTGAAGACAATAAGACTCATTATGACGCCCATTCTGGTTGACTATTATCTTCTTTTAAAGTCCTGTAATGTCTCCAGTGTTTTGGTTTTATTCTTTACTGTTTTGTTCAATTTTATTACAACTGATGATATAGGCAATTCTTTTTAAGATAGCAAGAGGCAGTATGGTAACCATTGTTGATCACCTTGTATTTTGTTTTTACATTATGTATTATGTCCATCCTTTTGATTTGACTGACTCTGTTGTGTCACATTTGGTTTTACTCTCTTCAAAAAAAAATAATAAGAACTGTGGGAGTAATAAAACTCAAAATGTGTAATTGTCATTGTACAAAGAAAGGAAAAGAAAGTGCTCTAAAGGACATAACTGCATGTATATGTAAGTGTATAAGATAGATAACCATATTACTGAGTTTTGTTGATCATTGAACAAAACTGTTTGCAGTCTCACTGTTTGAAAGTCCACTTTTAATTTTGTAACTTGAACAACTATTTCTAAGATAACAATAAGTAATCTATTAACTAGTGATTTCCCACTGTTTATTTTTTCTGAAATTCTGTATAACTTGTACCCTTTTTCTGTTTTTTTTTCTTTTTCTCCTTAAATAAAATTTTTAAAAAAGAATAAAATAAAGGTGTGTCCCCGAAACACTCAGCTGCACAAAAATGCGTATATAAATACTCATAGCAACCTATTCACAGTAGCCCGAATAGAAAATGTCCACGAATAAATTCACAAGACATGGCACATCTGTACAACATTCATATGTGGATACTAGTTAACCATAAAAAGTGATAAAGTATCGATCCAAGCTACAGCACAGATGAGCCTTGAAAACACTGTGCTCAAGGGAAAGAAGCAAGACACCAAAAGCCATGCATCACAAAGGGTCCCGCATAGACAAATCCATCCATAGCAGCAGGAAGTAGACTAGGAGTCACCTAGAACTAGGAGGAGGGAGATGAGGGTGACTGCTCACGTGTCCACAGCTGCTTCTTGGGGTGATAAATGTTCTACAAGTATACTACTTAACTCAGTGGCACAACACAAGATTGTGAGTTCAATCTCCAGTACAAAAAAAAAGTAATAAAAGTCTACTATAAATGACATAGCTCAAAAGATCCGTTACATCAATCACCGAGTGCTTAAGAACACTGGATGAGCCCACTGCTCAAAGCACGGGAGGGTTTCCCACCATACACCTGTGCTCTTCTACCTACTCAATGGGGAAGGCCTTTGGGGTCCATCTCCACCAGGCAAACTCCTGCAGGGACATCCCCTCCCAGACTCCATCCTGCCCAGGCCTCTGTGCCTATCTGGGTCGTTGTGCTAGGATGTGTGACCTGTTCTCCTTGCCTAGCAGCCTCTGCTATCCCCCCAAGCTCCCCTCCCATCCCCAGTAGGGGTCAGAATACAGGCCTTGGCATCCTATCCCTGCTGAGCAAACTCTGGCAGTGGCATGCTGAGCATGGATCAGAATTAGAGGAACCCCCACCCTGAGTCTCTGTGACATCCTGTCTCAGCATTTGGAAACTTTCACTCAAGGGAGCTGGCTGAGGCCCTCCACTGCATTTTTCAACCTTAAAATAAATAAATAAATAAACAACACATTTCCTTTTGCATTTTAAAAGCTTGTTTATGCTTCTTCCCCTCCAGAGAGTTTAAAAATGTGTCAACATCTTTTCCCAAGGCAAAACCTATTATTTGCCCCTGCAGAAAGGAGAGTGAGGGGTCAGGGGACAGAATCTGGGCAGGTGGTCCCATGGTAGTATCGCTGACCCTGGCCATCTGTGGCTGCCCAGGGACTCCCAAGTGCTGGTAGCCCCTGCGGTGAACTGTGTCCTCCTTGGTACTCATCATCATAGTCAGCAACTCCGTTCCTCCCGCCTCCCTCTGTCTCTGGCCCTAACTCATAGCAAGGGGCTCCTCCCAGCTTAGATACTGTCCTGGCTTCCTACCCCATCCCCGAGCCTGGAAAATTCCTCTTCACACTTCAGGAAGATAGGACCAACTCCAGGTCTTTTTTAGTCTCCTCCCTTTCCTGCCTGTTCCTGCCTGCTTCCTCCGATGGGCACAGCATGTCTTAATATTTATCTGTTCTCCTCCCATGGACGCCAAGCTTCCAGAGGATTTGTCTCTATCATCTCCCCAGGGCTTGTGCTGGGGCCTGAAAGCCACCAGGTGCTCAATCAATGTTCCCTGCATGAAGACAGAGGTGTCATTTATTAAGCCCCTACAACATGCACTAACCAAACACTGATACAGCGTGCACCACATTCAACTCTCAGCTACTCATGGCGTTACTGCTCCTCTTTTGCAGAAAAAGCCACCAAAACCATAACACTACCTGCTGGACAGAGCAACTGCAACGTTTATCTGCCAGGCAGCAAATCAATGTATTCCTATCCGCTAGACTAAATGACCCCTCTACCATGGGGAGAAGTGACCATGACGCCTCAGCAGACAACCCCACCGCAGAGCTCTGTTCTTCCGGGGGTTCATTCACATAGGCGTGGGGCCCCTGGGCTCTATGTCTGGCCTGGGCCTCTGAGCCTCAGGACCTCTTGAGCTAGGTGCCCTCATCTTAGATGAGAGCAGAGCTCTGGTAGAGATGGCTCCAGCCAGGTCTGGAGAGAGGACCACCTCTGGGAGGTGGCCATGGGATAGCAGGAAGGTGCTTATGGGTGGTCAAAACCTGGTTCTTATCCCCATGCACTGATGGAGGAATTTGGGCCACGTGCCCTTGCACATCTGTGGCCTCCTTGCAATCCAATGATGTTTCTGCTTCCCTCCTGGGCCATTCCAGGGTGGCCAGGGACTTGGATCCCTGCATCTGCAGATCCTTCTGCTTTTGAAAAAGCTTCTTTCCTGCAGTTTCAACCTCTCCACAAATGTCCCAGTGGTACCCAAGAGACAGGGTAGGGACTAAGTTTGCCACACAGTTACCAAGCCAAGCTTTACACTGACGCACCACATAATCCTGCGTGGTAGGCACTGTTAGCAACTTCATCTCACAGAGCAGGAAATTGAGGCCCAGAGAGCTATGTGACTTGCCCAAGGTCCAACAGCTCAGAATGGCGGAGTCAGGAGGCTTCTCCAGCAGTTCGGCCCTCCTCTCCTCATATCTGCTAGTCTGGTTAAATATCTTCAGGGACTGCACTGGGCACCAGAGAAAGCCTGCATGCTCTGCCTGAAATCCAAGGTGCTCGCAGCTCTGCACAAGCTCCTCCAGGGGCCTTCTTGGACTCACTGCCACCCCTCGCCTGGACCTGCTCTTCACCTCCTCGTGGGATATGGTTACGCTTAGAAGGACCCCGAGATGCCACTCTCATGCTAGTTGCTCACCTTGCCTTCACACATTCAAACAGCTAGGGCTGGGGACACTTCCCCAACCTGGTGCTCTACCCCTTCAGCACCTACGTTTGCTGGCAACCCCAGGTTGTAGGGTGTCTCTTTCTATGGTGCCCCTTTCCTAGGTGGTAGCCTTTCCCTGGGGACATTCAGTTCAGTTCAGTTAACTTCTTGTTCTTGTAGTTGTTTTGGTGCTGGGGATTGGATTTAGGACCTCATGAGGGAGGGAATGTGCTGTACTGATGAGCTACATCCCCTGTCTAGTTTAGTTTAGTTTTAGAGACAGGATCTTGCTAAATTTCCCAGGATGGCTTCAAATTTGCAGTTCTCCATCTCAGCCTTCTAAGCAGCTGGGATTACAGGCTCAGTTCAGTTCTAAGACCCCTGGTCTTGCCTATGGTGTCTTGTATGCCGCATGTTCCACTAATTTTGCAGAAAGGCCTGGGAGCTTATGCAGGTTGCTTCCTGTCTCTGGGCTTCACTCACTTACAATGTGAAACCTAGGCAAAGTCACTGGACCGCTTGCAACCTGAGTTTCCCATCTATGCAAGAGTAACACCACCTGGTGAGGCACAGAGTAGCTCTGAGGAGGGAAGAGGTGGTCTGATAGATGCTGCTGAGGCCTCAGAGAATCCTGGCTGTGCTTGCTCATTTTTTTCTGGGAGGTGGCATTCACAGCCACCCCTGGGGGCTCAGCCTGAACCTCACAGGATCCCCTGCACTCAGCTATAGAATGTGGCCTCCCACCCCCACCTGCATCACCTCCTGCTTCCCTCCTGGACTCCGCTTCACCTCCAGCCTCACAATGTTGGGGCTGCAGGGATCTCAGAAGTCCTTTAGCCCCTCCATATTACAGAGCAGCCCAAGAGGGCAAGAAGCTGCCAAGGTCACTGAGCAAGAAGCAGAGCCCACATGTGCTGAGCCCCTCTGGGTGCTCTCACAGCCCCCCTGCTGCTGGGTGAGGTGGCTCAGCTCAGCAGAGGCCAGGCTTGCACTGCAGGGACAGGGAGCTGCCTGCAGAGCCTCAATGGCAAGGCAAGCCGGGCCCCAGGTAGCTCGGAAGCTCCATGCAACCCCAAGAGACAACACTGCTCACTGCTGACCCTCCGTGGGCAGGAATACAGGATGATGTGCTGCTCTCCCCCCAGGACCCCAGAGATAAGACCCTCTGTGGCTCATGCCCAGCGTCCACATCTGTCTGGCACTGAAGGGCTTCCTGTCCTCCTACTACCTCCAGTTCACCCCCTGGTGTATCCGCTACCTCCCCATCGCCACCCCAACCTGAAGTTCAGTCTGCCAGGGAGCCTCCCAGCCAGCTCCTTCTCCCCTGGCCCCCCAGCCCCAGTATCCACACTGGAGCACAGGCTGAGACCTGCTCCCTCTCCCCACACACAGCAATTCCCACCCTGTCCATACCTCTGGCACACAGCTGCCTTCATGGAAATCCCTCCCTTCCATGTCCTGTCCAAGGGAGACAACAGGGCCTCACTTCCTACTCCTATTGTCCCCAGCACCCAAGAGAGCCTGGTATTGTGCAAGTGCCATTAACCGTTAGGTGGACAGAGATAGGAATCAGCCACTGCAGACACATCTGCAAGCTTTAGGAGAATCCATGGGGCCCAGGCTTTGGAATTTGGGATCCAAACTGTAAGAGTGTTGCAGCGCCTTCAGTGCTAGTGCCTTGGAATCCGCCCACCCAACTGCCAGCAGCCTGACACTGGGCAGGCCACATATCCTTCCTTCACTTCCGGCTTCTCACCTCCACATAAGACGTCCTCCCAAACCCGACCTTGCCAAGTGGGGATGGAGATATACCTCAGTGGTACAGTGCTGAGCGTGCAAAGGCCCTGGATTTGATCCCCAGCAACACACACAATAACAATTCCTTCTACTTAATGAGGATCAAATAAGAAAAAAAGCAGCAGGCATGATATATCCTAGAAAGTGCTATACACATCTAAAGCATTATTGTTACCACTCTTACAAAAGCTTGGCCAGCTGTCCCTATCACAACAGACATAAGAACCACTCAAAGGAAGGTTCTGAGCACATGGGAATGTGTATATTTCAGAGCGCCTTGCTCAGGAGTTCACTGTTTATATCAATCTAAAGCCCCTTCAGAGTGTTGGGATCCTGGTTTACATACTATTTTAACTATTTATCCCAGCCTGTTCTTTTTTGCTTAAAATACTATCTAGTCCTAGCCGGGCATGGTAGTTCATGCCTTGTAATCCCAGCACTCAGGAGGCTGAGGCAGGAAGATTACTGAGAATTCAAGGCCCGCCTGGGCCTGCACTACATAGTGAGAGTCTGTCTCAAAAAAACAAATTAAATAAAGAAATAAAATACCATCTAGCACTGAAGGGTACCTTCCATCTCAGAGTTCTCAGAGATTAGGTTGGGGTGAGGCTGGGGGAGGAGGAAGCGGGAGGAGGAAATTTCTCCACACTTGGGGAGAAATTTCCAAATCTAAAATCAGCATAAAGCCTCATACAAACACCCTCCACAAGGCCTTTATTTGTGTTGGGATCACATACAAGAGTGAGATTACTGGCTGGTCCTGAGCCCCATTTCCTGGCATGCCTGCTGCATCTGGGAATGGAGGGATGGTCAGCCTCAGAGTCCCTCCCATCGATGTTACAACTCAGGGTGAGATTACATGCCCTCGGCATCTGTACCTACCTACATCTGTGGGGAACTCACAATACCCCTGCCCCCAGCTCCATCTACACTCCCTGAAGCAGAGTCTGGCCCTGGAAGCAGGAATGTGTTGGAGAGAATCTGTCTTTATTTCAGACGGCCTCATTTTGGAGACTCACTGTGTCCTCCTGGAGTGGACGGTGGGCCCCAGGAAGGCAGGGCCCATGCAACATTAGTGTGTACCATTTTCCTTCTTCAGTACTGGTCACGTTACTGACTTGAGCTCAGCCTGCAACTGCTTTGCATTTTGCAGGGAGACAGGCAGGGGTCCTGGACATACTTTTGGTCTCCATCTGTCCACATCCCTCTGGCCATCCATCAGTCCAACACTGTGTGATTCATCAAATGTCACACACTGCTATAGAAAGTGACTCACAAGAGGGAGTACTCCCAGCAGAAGTGTGCACAAAGGGCAGAGGCAGGTCAGTCCTTGGTTATACTCTGGGGAGGTGGCAGGAGTGGCGATTTCTTCCCAGAGGAAATGGCATTTCTGCTGGCCTTGACAGGTGAGTAGAAAGTTCATGGGGGAGAAAGAAGAAGAGCAGCAGCATCCTGGGTAGGGATGGCAGGAACAGAGAAGGCCCTGGGGTCCTGGGGGGAGAGCAGCACATCATCCTGCCCTGGACACACATCTGTGGTCTTGCTGCCTGCGGCTGGGACTTTGGGTGGGCTGGGCTTTGGGATAAGCAAGTGTGCACAAGGCCAGAAATAAGGATAAGGCACGCAGGAGAGGCCTGAACCCCACACATGCAACCACACATCCTACAGGTAACAAGGAGGCACTGCAGATTTTTGAGCAAGAACATGCTATGATCTACTTTTTCTTTTTGGTACTGGGGATCCAACTCATGACCTCACGATTGCCAGGCAGGTGCTTTGCCACTGAGCTAAATCCCTGCCCTTGTTTTTTTCTTTTTAACAGAAATTTTAAAAAAATATCTTTAATATTAAAGAAAGCTACACATGGTGGCATATTCCTATAATCCAGCACTCAGGAGGCCAAGGCAGGAAAAATTGACATGAGTTTGAGGCCAGCCTGAACTACCATGAGATCCTGTCTCAATCACCACCACCACCCTACAAAAAGTTAAAGGAGCCACTGGATTCCAGTAGAGGACATGCTGTACGAATGGAGAGTAGGGGCTCCTGGGCTTCCTCAGTGACACTTCTGGCTGCACACAGCTGGAGGCCCTGGTCCTGACCTCACGCCCCCTGGGTTGCTCAGGGACATCAGTTGGCGTAAATAGTGATGCGCCCATCACCAAGAGGCTGGTGCATCTTCTCATTCCCTGGGAGCTTTTCCAGTGCATCTAGCATCTCTAAACCATCTATGACCTTTCCAAATGCAGAGTACTTCCTGTCAAAATGCACCGTTGGCCCACAGGTGGTGAAGACCTGCAAGCTGCTGGTGTGAGACAACACCTCTGACATTGTGCTGAAGGTTTTTGAGGTTCTGACCCGAGATACAGTCATTGCCTCTTCCAGCGCTGATCCTGTTCAGATCCAATGGGCAGTGGTCACGGCTCTGCTTTGCATTTCCTGCTAAGGCCCCACAGACTGGCGGTTCTCTCTATCTTGTCTCTAGGTTACACTCAATGCCTTGGCCTTGGCTACTGGAACACACACCCATCAGATCTCCTGTCTGGACCACAAAGCCCTTGATATTTCTTCCTGATTTTCCTTCCCCAAGAGGGACCTTGGCTTCTCCTTTTCCTGCTCACAGTCGCCTCACAGAAGACTTCTATTTTAATGTTGTCTACATCTATGTGCAGTGCCACAGACATTTTTTCTTCTTGGTTTTAGGAAATACTACTTAATGTCTCAGAGTCTTACAGAGAAAAGTTTGAAAGTAAGCTTCCGTTCCAGAACCTGCCAGGCTGCAGGGGAAACGTCAATCTGGTTCCCACTGAAATCTGACAGGGAACCAAATCTGTGCTAATAATTATGGTGTGACAGCATCCTGTAACTCCCTTGGAGACCCATGCAGTGCTCCATGATTGGTCTTTAACAAGTTATTTTACGTTGCTTTGTTCATTCACTGCTCCCAGCACCAAGGCTAGGAACAATTTGCAAGCACCCAGGAGCCGGATTGTCTCTAGCACCTGGCTGAAAACAGGAGGCACTTATCAGGGAATAGGGTGGCCATTCAGCAGAGGTGGTCAGACAGCTGACCCTCCTGCAAGGAACAGTAGAGAGCAGGTTCCCAGCAGGACATGGAGACAATGCAGAGGCTACTTTCAGGGCAACCAGGCTAAGCTGAGTCAGCAAAAAGTAACACAGCAGGAGAGAGAGAAGCCAAGGTTCCTCACGGGAAAGGAAAATCTGGAAGAAAATTGCAGATTGGAGTTTTTGGGGGAGTGGGGGGTCTTTTTGACATAAGGTCTCACTATGCATTTCAGGCTGGCCTTGAGCTCACTTTGTGGCCTAGGCTGGTCTCAAATTTGCAAGGATCCTCCTGCCTCAGCCTCCCCAGTGCTTGGATTATAGGCATGTGCCACCTTGTCTGACACAACTGTGGATTTTAGATAGTAGGAATCCAAATGGAAGGAACCAAGGAGCCTCCCTAAGCTACTGCCTGGCTCCTCTGCATGATCCTCCAGCTAGGAAGCACACACACTCACATTCTGGCTCCTGGAAGTGTCTTCCCAGCCATGAGGCAATTGCTACCCATCACTGCCCAAAGTTGCCCAGTTGCAGCTAGGCCAAGGATCCCCTGTACGGGGAGTGACAAAACTCACAGTCCACATACCATAGGCTATGTGGCTGTGGGTGGGGGGTTAGCAGCATCCTCAGCCTCCAGAGGAAACCCAGCCTGTCTCCAGAGCAAGGGAACTGTGCAGACTGAGTCCAGGAAGTAGACATCACCCCCAGAGGCAGCCCTACACAGCATCCAGTCTCAGCTCTCTGTTGGGCTATGCAGAACCGTGCTAGCAGGCAGGGTCTGCTGTGGTCTACTGGGACCCAAAATACTGCAACGAGAGTTGCATTTTGTTCTTCTATTCTGGGAAGAGAAATAACAAGGGACAGTGTCTATACCAGAGCGCCGATTCCATACCCAGCCCTTCCTCCGGCTTCTCTTGAACCCCTTACAACAACTCAGCCAGGTAGCTGGTGTTATTTGTATCAGGACAGCAAAATCGAGGTATCCTGGTTCATGGCAGAGCAAGGAGAGAAACTCATCCTGGCTGACTCCAAGCCGGTGGTCCCCTCCTGCAGGGAGCTACCCGTGAAGCAAACCACACACGGTAAAGCTGATAAGCCATCAGGTGCTAGTGACTCCTTCTACCTCTGCCAGCACCATCGGAGAAAAGACAAAGGGGCTCATGATGTGGAGACAGCAAACACAGAACACCTCAGGCTAACTGTCCTCAGCATCCTGAGGAAGGAGACACAGGTATAATTCGGGCAGAGTGCTTCCTGCTCGGTGCACAGCCAGCCTAAGGTCCAAAGGCCTGCCCAGGCATCACGCTGCGTGGCCCAATTTTATCCTGGGAAACCCTGAAAGATGTTCTCTGTAGGAAGAATTCAAGCTACATGACAGCAAGCATCTGGAGGGGGACTGCACTGGCATGGCTGCTGTGGGTCAGCGGACATGCCAAACCCTGGCAGGCCAGAACTTGGGCCCTTGGTGGACACCTCTGTCTCTGTCTCTGCCTTGTCTCTCCTCCACACTGAATCAAGCTCCCCAACACCCTCAGGTGGAACCATGCCTCCCTGCTCTCTCCTCTGCAGTGCCCTCATCTCCTATTCTATCCACCCTCTCCCTCCTCCACAGCTTGCCCAGCCCCCGCAGCATTCAGGGTCCAGGGCAGCAGCCTCCCTGGTTCGGCTCACACTCCTGCTGTCGCTTCCTGCCCTTCTCCCAGCCTCTTCCCAGCCACTCAGCACACCAGCCCCAAGGCCTGCCAGGCACTGAATTCATTGAGCTATTTGAGAACCATGTACACAGTCGTTTTTCTCTTTCCTGTCTTCCAGGACAGGAAATAACAAGGACGGCTTCTACAATAGAGCTCCTCTTCTAACACTCCCTCTTCTAGGAAGCCCTCTCTGCTTCTCTAATCTGACTGAGAAGTCCCCTGCCTCTGGGCTCCCTGTTTCCCCCATTGCAACATGTAGAGCCCTTGATCTTTCCTTTCCATTTCTTCCACTAAGTTCCCTGGAAACAAAGACCTGAGCTGATTTTGTATCTGTGGCAGGCAGCCAGTACGGTACACAAAGGATCTCAGCCCTGTAACCATGGGTCTGAGTGTGAGTTCCAGGACCTCCGTGCATCAGGTGTCTGCAAAGGTTCTGCTGGCTGTGGTGCTGAGCTGTTGCTATAGGAGACAGTTCTTCTACCCTGACCACATTCTTTCCTCACTACGTCCTGTGTGGTCACAGTGAACTTCCCCGACCCAAAGTACCAATGACCACAAATGACCAGTGGGCTCTGGCAACAGTTTTATGGCCACAGCTTGGGACAGTGTGAGAGAGGGCAGCCAGCGGTCCCCGGGCCCTGAGAGCAGCAGTCTGGTATGGAGGCGGGCGGGAGGCTGGGCCACACTGGCTCTGAGCCCCTTGCAAACCTGTGAATCTGCCCAGGATTTCATTCACCCTTACTGAAAAGTTCAGTCTTATGATATGGGTTTGATTTCAAGTTTCCTGTCATGGTCTATTTAAAAACTAGGACCTATCTGCTCCCTGGAAGAAAGAAGATGCCTATAACTGATTAAGAGGCTTCTTACCTGGATGTGGTAGTACTTGCTGTAATCGTAATACTCGGGAGGCCGAGGCAGGAGGATTACAAATTTCAACCTAGCCCGGGCAACTTAGTGATTTAATGAGACTATCTCAGGATGTTAAAAAAACAAAAACAACAACAACAACAAACAGCTGGGGAGGCAGCTCAGTGTGAAGGCCCTGGGTTCAATCCCCAGCACCTGAGCTCTGGTTCTTTTCCTTTCTTCCCATTACTGACCTTGAGATCAAAGTGAGCGATTTTCTTTGTGTGTAGGTAGTTCACTCCATCCAGGATCTGCTTGATGAAACTGGTGGCCTCTTCTTCGCTCAGGGATTCTTTCTGGGCCAGGAAATCGAAGAGCTCTCCTCCTGACACCCTGTAAGACACAGCGGGGAGGCCCAACGGTCAAGCCCGGCAAGTGCAAGGTCAGGTCGATGGGTGTGGTCACAAGCCTTCCCTTAGGCTCTGAGGAAGGCAGGAATCTCCCTTGGCTAGTCCTGGGCCTGGAGCTGAGACTCACTTTACTTCCAAGGCCAGGGTGTTGCCAGGAGGCCTCTGCTAACTTTCTAGGAGGCAGAGATCCCAGACCCCCATGTCACGGTTTTAGAAGGCAGGGCCTTTGGGAACTGACTGGCTGGAAGCCCTTACATGGTATTAACACCCATACACAGGAGACCCCAGAGAGAGCTCATCCACCCCGCCACCTCGAGGCCCTGGTGAGAAGATGGTCTATGAGGGCGAGCCTTCACCGGACACCCAATCTTGGATTATGGGAATAAATCTTTTTATGAGTCATTACTGGGGACCCAGAGAAGAGTCCCAATTGTGTTAAGGGTTCGGGGAGTAATACATGAATGGCTGGAAAGTCAATGTCTCCCAATGGGCCCAGCTCGTACTCCTAAACAGCTGCTACTTATTGGGCTCCACAAAGATTCCAATTGGGTGGAAGATACAGAGGTTTACTACTCTATTGGCAAGTATAATCCTGGGATGCCTCAGGAGAGTGGAGATGATTTTATGCTAAAAAAGAGTCGATGTGAAATCTCAGATGGGTGATATCGATAAATCCCAGCCCTCCATTTCATTTTTTTTTTTTTAAGAGGAAAAAGACAAAAACACAAAACAAAACATAGCGGTGTAAGGGTACACGTAATACAGAACTACAAAAAAAAAACAAACATAACAGTAAGAAATCACCTGTTAGTAGATTACATATTATCATCTTGAAAATAGTTGCTCGATTCACAGTATCAAAGAATACAAGGTGGACATTCAAACAGGGAGACTGCAAATAGCTGTGTTCAATGATCCAAAAACATTGATATAGTCAGCTATTTAACACCCCTAAACACACTTGCTGTTATATCGGTTAGAGCTCTTTTTCTTTTTTTTTTTTTTTTTTTCTTTTTTTTCCCCTCTCTTTTTTACAACAAAATTTACACATTTTGGATTTTATTACTCCTTAGTGCTTATTACTTTTTTGGCGGGGGGAGAGAATACAGTCAAATATGGCAAAACAAAGCTGTCAGTCAAAACCAAGGATAGACATAGCACATGGTGTAGAACAGAGTACAAGGTTATCAACAATGGTTATCAACGTTGTCTCTTGTTTCCTTAAAAAGAATTGTCTATCTCATTAGATATTATAAAGTTGGACAAAACAGTAGAGAACAAGACCAATAAAACTTAGGCATTGTAAACATTACAGGACTTCCAAAGGAGACAATAGTCAAACCAGAATGGGCATCTTAGTGAATCTTATTGCCTTCAAAGTAGTTGCCTATGTCTTCAAACTTGATACTATCATATAGAATGGAACAGAGTCTAATCAGTCAAAACAAGATCGTGGGAGTATTACAGGACTTCAAAACAAGTTAATAGGAAATCAAAAAGAGTTACTATTTATATATCCTAATTTTTAAAATTTTTTCTTTAATTAAGACAAACATAAGAAATGACTAAATAATTTTTTTAAAAGAATAAGGGAGAGATTGAGATAAAACAGGACATAACAATATAACAATAGAGGTCAAAGCATGACTGTTTCAGCAACCTAGTACTTCACCACCATATAACCCGACTTAATAGTAGTTACCATAGTGTCTGTCTTTTTCCTTGAAATATTTGGATAAAACTTTATATACTCTAGCTTCAAATATTTCCATATCAAGAAGCCCAGAATAAAGCCTTTCTAATTAATGAGTGAAAACTTTATAAGGCTTCAAGGCCACCTAATGGGGAATCATGATTACCACATACTTTTATATATTTGAATCATTACTTACATTAGGAAAACTATTCATTATTCACACATGCGAGATTGATTTATTTCACTTATGAGTATGGTCTCAAGCTGCGCCCATTTATTGATAAATATCTCAATGTGATCCTTCTTTATAGCTGAATAATACTCCATTGTATAGAAATACCACAACTTTTTTATCCATTCCTCAGTTGATGGGCACTTGGGTTGTTTCCAAGATCTACAGCTCTCCATTTCATTATCCCTTTGGGAAGTGCAAAATTAGCCATTGTAAATTTGTGGTTCCCAACAAGCCACCAAGTTTATGGTATTTTACGTATGAACCTAAATGGACTAAGAAAGAATCTGGGGCCAAGAGTAAGGTGCAACAATAACAAACACCTAGTAAGTACAAATACGGCTTCAGAACTGGATAAGGAGGGGAAGACGGAAGAGTTATGAGGTGCCTGCTGGGAAAAGAGCACATTGCCAAGTGTGGATCATACTGTGGTGAGGGCTCCAAAGGAGCAGAGGGTCTCGGTCTTCTGAAAGAATACCTCAGTGGTATAAGCAGAATATTGGCAGAAATATGGACAGTAATGTGAATTTGGGTGAGGCAGAAATGAGGAACATGGTATTGGTCACTGAAAGAAAGGCATCCTTGTTGTAAAGTAGCAGAGAACTGGGCTGAGCTGTGTTTCTATACCAGTGTTTGTGCAAAGATGAATTCAGGAGGTAAAGACACAGGATATTTGACTGAGGACATTTCTAAGCACAGATTGAAGGAGTGGCCTGTTTCCTTTTGACAGCTTACAATAAAACATGAAAAGAAAGAGCCCAGTGTGGTGGCTCACACCTGTAATCCCATTACTCGGGAGGCTGAGGCAGGAGGATTGCTGCCAAGTTCAAGGCCGGCCTGGGCTACAAAGTGAGTTCAAGACCAGCCTGAACTGCACAGTAGAAACCATGTCTAGAAAGAGAGAGATACAGAAAGAGAGAGAGAGAGAGAGAGAGAGAGAGAGAGAAAAGAAAGAAAGAAGGAAGGAAGGAAGCAAGGAAGCAAGCTGGGGATTTAGCTCAGTAGTGTAAGCACCTGCCTGGCAAGTGCAAGGTCCTGAGTTCAATCCCCGGTACAAAAAAAAAAAAAAGAAATGAAAAGAGAGAAACAGGCTGGGGTTTAGCTCAGTGGTGTTAAGTGCCTGTTTGGCAAACATGAGATTGTGAGTTCAATCCCCAGCACCAAAAAAAAAAAAAAAAAGAAAGACAGAAACAATTCCAAGATAGAATCATTAACCCAAAATGAAAACTTCTCAGCCCATTCATATTAGAACAAACAAAATGAGAAAATCTGTTCAAGACAGAATAGATGCACGCCCACAGGCTGCTTGACAAGGGGATCAGTCCAGACCAGGGTGTTAAGGGAAGCCAGGTGCCACTCATCAGGACAGCAGGCAGTTCGGCCTTCCAAACTGAACCTGGCCCCGCTGCCCAAGACACTGGGAAAATGGCCCTGAAGTCATTTCAGAGTCCTGACCCTCTCCCTGCTAGGGCCACAGTGCCAGGGAGAGGACAGAACCTCATCCCATGGATGCCCAGTGCTGCCCCATGCCGTGGGCTCTGCTCCCCACACCCCTTTGCCACACTTCTCAGCTGCACTGGGTGTGACCTCCCTGGCACCCACAGTGCAGGCTCCATGCCAAGCAAAGCTGCAGGGCACAGGGGTGGCTGCCTCCATGTGGATTTCCATGGGTGCCACAGACAGCTGGGCACTCACGGGCACCGTGGGAATGAGTAGCCCGGAGTCCTCAGATTCCAGCCCAGGGAGTGGCGGAAGGAAAACTCCAACCTGCTAGTGGCATGAGGGGTGCCCAGTGAAGCCACACAGGGTGGGACCTCTGAAGGGCAGAGCAAAAACCTACTCTCAAGCCACAAGGGTTTGCACTGACGTGAGACCCATCCCAGGTCTCTCCTTTGGAATGGGAATGACCAGCCTACCTTGGCCCACCGTCTGGTTTGAGAAGCAAGGAACGTTTGGACAGCACGGTGTACACAACTGAAGTGCAATTTGCCTCAGAATGAGCCAGGCTTTGAATCTTATCCGTGACGGATTTTGATGACCTTGGCTTTGAAATGTGGATCTCACACAGGAGTTAGTGGAGACCTTGGTTCTCTGAGGATGGAATGAATGTATTTTACACTGAAGAGGACAGGGCTGTTTGGGGCAGGGATGGAATGCTGCAGTCTAAACAGACTGAGAGATGATAGAGAGGAAGGAGCCCTGAGCAGCACTAGAGACTTAGGTTCCAGCCCTGCTACCGACCTTAAATAACTCATTTGGTTTCTCTACTCGGGCCTTGATTTTCTCACCTGCAAAATGAGCAGACTAGACAAAATGACCGTAAGTCCCTTTTCTTTAGGTTTATAAAACGTAGCCTCTACATGGGTTCAAGAGACTCTAGGCATGGTCCCTAATTAAACAAGCTGGGTGTGGGGGTGCAACACCTGTAATCTCAGCGCGTGGGAGGCTGAGGCAGAAGGATCTTTGTGGGTTTGAGGCCAACTTGGGTACATAGAGAGTTAAAGGTAAATCTAACTGCATAGTGAAACTTTATCTCAAAAAGACAAAAAACAAACAAAGAAACAAAAAACATAAGACCCCCATTCATTATATAATCTCTAAATAAAAACTGTGTAATATACTTCTGATTTTTTACACTTCCCTTTTTGCACATCCCACACTCTTCCACCCTAAGGTTGATAGGACAGGAAGACCCACAGGGCAAAAGCCTGGGACTTAGGGCAGGCAGATAAAACAGGAGTTTTGGCTTGGTCAATCTGGCCGCCTCCTGGGCTTACTCATTCTCTGACAGATGCCAAGATATCCAGCCAGCAGGTGCTGCTCAGAAGGGGAGATCACCCTGAGGAAGGGGCCTGCACTGAAGGGCCTGGGACGATTGGATCCCCTGCAGAACACATTTGAAATGCAGATCCCCATGTCCCAGCAGAGACTTTACCAAATTAGATTCCTCAGCAGAAAAGTCTAAGAAGCTCTATTTTTATAATAATAATAATAATTTAAGGCCGGGGATTTAGCTCAGTGGTGTAAGTGCCTGCCTGGCAAGCCCAAGGTCATGAGTTTGATCCTTGTCACAATAATAATAATAACAATAATAATTTTAAATCTCCCACAGAATTAGAAGAGGTAATAGTCAATGAAAGCTACATCCTTTATGTATATTATCTCGTTTAATCATCACTGGAACCTACAAGCTAAGGATGGACTATTATTTTCCTGTTCCACAGTTAAAGAGACAGAATCAGAGAGGATAGTGACTTTCCCATAGTCACACAGCTAGTAAGAGGCAGAGTCAGGGTTCAAGCCCAGGTAGAATGATGTCATCACCACATTATACTGAGTCTACTCAAATGAGTTTTTCCTCTCTTCTCCCTCTTCCTTCATTTCTCCCTCCTCCTCTTCTTTCTTCTTCCTATTTTTCTTTATAAATAATGGAACTAGAGATTGAACGCAGGTCCTTCACTCTGAGCATATATATATATATTTTGTACCTCAAATCAAAGTCATGACCTTATTGCTTGCCAAGCAGGTCCTTGTGCTGCTGAGTTATATCTTATTTTTAAATTTTATTTTTTAAGTTTTTCTTAAGACAGGGTCTTACAATGTATCTCAGGCTGGCCTTGAACTTACTTCATAGTCCAGGCTAACCTCAAACTCACAGCAATCCTCCTGAATCAGCCACCCAGTGCTAGAATTAAAGCTATATGTTACTATGTCCAGCCTATATGTGTGTGTGTGTGTGTATGTGTGTATCTACATATCTATATATATATTTTTAATTGGTACTGGGGATCAAACTCACAATCTGGCACTTGCCAGGCAAACCCTTGTACTGCTAAGCTAAACCATAGCCACCCCCAGCCTATATTTTTAAATGTTAAAACAGGTCTCATTAAAACATTAAGTTGCCCAAGTTGGGTTTGAGCACGAGGTCCTCCTTCCTCAGCCTTGCAAAATACAGGGATTATAGATGTGCACCACCACATCCAGCCTCAAATGATTTTTAACATGATCAGAATGGCTCTGTCCTGCATTTAGGAATTATTCTTTATTATTTAGTCCATTCTAAATAAAGAGTATAAAATGAGTGTGGTGGTGCATGCCTGTAATCCCAGCCCTTGGGAGGCTCAGGCAAGAGGATTGTCATGAGTTCAAAACCAGCCTGGGTTACATAGTAAGTTCAACACCAGCCTGAACTACATGGTAAGACCCTGTCTTAAAAAGTGTGAAAATCTTCTGTAATCCCAGCACTCAGACAGCTGAGGTAGAAGAATTTGCTGCAAGTTTTAGGCCAGCCTGGGCTACACAGTGTTTTTTTAAATATATAATTTTTTTGTCTTTTTCTTTTTTATCAGTACCGGGGATCAAACTCATGACCACACACTTGCAAGGCAGGCACTTATGCCACTGAGCTAAATTCCCAGCCCCATACATAGTGTTTTGAAAGCCAGCCTGAACTGCATAGTGATACCTGTCTCAAAAAGATTTAAAAAAAAAAAATCTTCTTTACTCTTTTCTTTAGAAATGCCCAGAAACACAACTGGACCCACTTGATAATTTGAGTATAAGCAAAACTGGGCATGATGCTGTGTCACAGGAAGAACACAGCAACATTTATGATATGTTGGTACATAAAGAAATGAACCTAAACCTATTTAAAGTTCTTGTTCAGTGCTACCAGCAACACTTACCACTGTGACAGAAGCCTTCTATACACACTGTCTCACATATAGTCATTAGTGATGTGTTGCATGAACACTTGAAATAAGGCCATTGTGGCCAGGTGTGGTGGGGCATACCTATAATCCTAGCGTTCTGGGAGGCTGAGGCAGGAGGATCACAAGTTTGAGCCCAGCCTGGGTGATTTAGCAACTTAGCAAGACCCTGTCTTAAAACAAAAAAAATTTTACTCATGAATATTTTTTATTTTTATTTTGGGTGGTTACTGGGGATTGAACTCATGAGCTCGTGCTTGCCAGGCTGGCACTTATGCTACTGAGCTAAATCCCCAGCCCTAGTTTGTAGGGAGCGGCGCAACCGCCCCGCTGCTGTCTCCCCGCCTCTCCCTCATATGGGCACATAATGCACCTACATTAACTATAATCCTCTCCTACTCATGTCACGTACACGGACATGACAATGACCCATCAGAGATCACCCCATAGCCTCTTCCTGTCCCACCAGCCCGCCCCTGCCCTATAAAAGCCACAATCACTTTCTCAATAAATGAGACTTGATCAGACTTCCTCGACTTGTCTCTGTCTCTCTGTCTCCTGCCCAGTCTGTGTTAATCCCCATTCCTTCTCCAGGAAACTGCCCCGCGGATCCAGATTGACCCACGAGCCGGGTCAAGTGGTGCCCGTCGTGGGGCTCCTGGCACGAAGGGCTCAACAAAGGAGCCGTCCTGAGACGCACACGTAAAAAGGAAACTAAGAGTTTTGTGCGTCGTTAGAGTCATGGTAAGTGGACGGTGATCCTTTCCCTTTTTTTCCCCCCGGCATGGGTCAGACATTAAGTGATCATAAAGGCTTTGTGTCCGGTTTAAGTAAAGCTTTAAAGACAAGAGGGATAAAGGCTAAAGAAAAAGATTTATTGCAGTACTTTCAATTTATTCATAAGGTTTGCCATTGGTTTCCTTTAGTGGGCTCTATTGATGCAAAAAGATGGGAAAGAGTAGGAGATGCATTAAAGGATTACTATCAGGTCTTTGGCCCTAAAAAGGTCCTGGTTACGGCCTTTGCCTACTGGAACCTAATCTCGGAGCTACTTACACAGCGCTGCCGAGACCCTCAAATTGATGAAACAATCACCCAAGGTGAAGCCACCTTACGTGCTTCCGCTTCGCCAACATTGCTCCCTTCAGGAGACAAATCTAAACCTTCTCGCCCCTCCAATGAGTCAAATGATATGTTAAAAAAGCCCCAAGACGGTGGCCCGCCACCAACCGAGCCCCTACCACCTAAGGCCCACCACAACTCTTTATGTCCCAACCTGGCTCCTTTACAGGAGGTCGATTGGAAACAATTAGCAGAAGAAGCTAGCCGACATCACTCGGACCCTATTGTAGCCCCCGTTTCCATAAAACTACCCCCTCGCTATGATAAGACACCCAAATTGTCCGGCCCCTCTACCGCGCTTCTCGACTTAGAGTCAGAGATTCATGACTTGCAACAACAGGTCCAATTAGAACAAGAAAAACAAAGACTCATTCTGCAACTCCAAACTTTATGGATGAGCCATTTAGACGCCACCCCTAAGATGGCACCAGCTTCTAAAATGGCGCTTGCCTCACTTCCACCACATCAGGGTGGGCACCTCCCCAAAATGGCATTTCTGGTGACAGAAACAAATGTACCTCCCCAAGATGGCACCGCACAGCCACAAGACAGCACCGCGCCGCTAGCTCCACAGGTCATCAGGACCCATACACCATTCACAGTGGCAGCTTTAAAAGAATTAAAGATAGTAGTCACCCAATATGGCCCTACAGCTGCTTTCGCTCTTGCTGTTTTAGATTCTATGACCATTTATTTGGATCATTCCAAATAAATGGAGGGATTTAGCCAAAGCTACTCTCTTCGGGGGCAATTATTTACTCTGGAAGTCTGAATTTATGGAACAAATGTGAAAATATTGCTAGAGATAATGCCGCTAGACAAAACCCCTGGACCCTTCCCATGTTAACAGGAACTGGGGGTTTTAACACCAAAGAGGCCCAAATGAGATATGATCCTGGCCTTTTTGCACAAGTTAATGCGGCCGCTACCAAAGTTTGGAGAAAGCTCCCCTCCGGGGGTGATGTAACCTCCTCCCTCACCCAGATTAGACAAAAGCCAAAAGAGTCATTCTCTGATTTTGTCAACCGCCTCATACAGGCGGCCAAGCACCTTTTTGGCACCATTGAAACTAATGTGGCCCTAATTAAACAATGAGCCTATGAGAATGCGACATCAGCTTGCCAAGCCGCAATTCAGCCTCATAAAAAGAAGGAAGATCTATCTGGCTACATACGCCTATGCGCCCGACATAGGCCCCGCCTACCACCAGGGTCTAGCTATGGCTGCCACAGTCAAACAAGTCTTTGTTGCGCAAAAAAAAAAAAAAATGGTAAATGCTTTAAATGCGACCAATCAGGGCACTTTGCCCGGGACTGCCCTCAAAGCAAAAACAATTTCCAACAAACCCCACAAAAAAAACCAGGCCTCTGCCTTAGATGTAAAAGAGGGGATCACTGGGCCAATGAATGCTGGTCCAAAAGGGATTTCCATGCCTCTACCCATGCAGGGAAACGGGAATCGGGGCCAGCCTCAGGGCCCCAACTACTACCAAAAATCTGGGGCACCAAGGTTTATTCAGGCCCAAAACAATCCATTTCAGACCTCATCAGGGCAACCCCAGGAAGCGCAGGACCGGACCTCTGTTCCACCTCTGACACAGTATTAACCCCTGATATGGGCCCCCAGGCCATCCCCACTTTGGCCCCCCTCCCCCTGGATGCACTGGACTTATTATAGGGTGCTGTAGTACCACATTAACACACTCACTGGCTGCACCACCTTAATGCCCAGTCCCTTCACCTCCTCCATAAAATTACCCATGACCAAGCCAGACAGATTGTAAAAGACTGTCCATCCTGTGCTATCCACCTACCCGTGCAACACTTAGGGGTTAATCCAAGGGGCCTTGTTCCCAATGCCCTGTGGCAAATGGATGTCACTCATATCCCAGAGTTTGGCATCCTAAAATATGTCCATGTGAGCGTCGATACATACAGTGGCTTTATCTTCGCCACCCTCCAAACCGGAGAGGCTACTAAACATATATCATTGCTCACATGCTGTCAGCTTTATCAGTGCTTGGAAACTCTCATCAACTTAAGACCAACAATGGTCCTGGATATACTAGCACTTCCTTTGCCCACTTGTGCAAGTGCCTCAACATCCTCCATACAACAGGAATACCTAACAATCCACAAGGCCAAGGCATTGCTGAACATGCACATTGTTTTCTCAAACTCACTATTGATAAAGTCAAAGGGGGATCATGGTACCCTATCTAAGGATCCCCCAGAAATATTCTATCTCATGCCTTATTCATCCTTAATTTTTTAAATTTGGATGCTTCTGGACAGTCAGTAGCCATGCGTTTTTGGCATACTGAAACACAAAAGCAATTTGCTTCTGTACTATGGAGAAACCCTCTGAGTTCATGGCATGGCCCTGACCCCGTTCTCATATGGGGATGTGGTTCAGTGTGTATATACTCCTGCCAAGACAAAGAGGCTAGATGGCTCCCCAAACGCCTTTTAGGCAAATTAATGAGCCAATTAATGATAACCCAAAAAAGGCGCAGGAGTAAACACATACCCTGAGGCAACTTCTTGTGCTTCCTTACAGAAAATACCAAACTGATGGATTACGTGGTGCCTTCTCGAGATCCTCCTTGGATCACCCTTGACCAATGGTGGATTTGGACCTCCTGTCACCAATGGCCTCTAACCCTTTTGCCACGCTCTGGGGAGGGCTCTTCCCCTCCGGGGGCCCCTAGCTGCCTTGTTGCTTCTCCTCTCTGTGGGTCCTTGTATTTTTCAGAGGATTATGACGCTCATTAATAACCGGATAGACACGTTTATGGCAAAGCCCATTCAGGTACACTATCACCAGCTGGAGATGGCAGATCAACAAACCTACCAGGAAAGAATTCCCACAAGTGGCCCATATGACAATGTGGCCTAACTGCCCTGAGGCAATGGACAGGCAGCCAGAGACGGGCAACTAGGACATACATGCCACACCACAGCCCGCCTAAGACAGGCACAGGACCAACTGCTGTCCTGCAAGCCCATGACGGGTAAGGCCTGGTTGGGTCCATGTAATGAGGTCCTTGACCTAAGACAGGCATTGTCCTCACAGGGCCTGCCATACTCCTGATTAAAAAATATAGAAAGGGAGGAGATGTAGGGAGCGGCGCAACTGCCCCACTGCTGTCTCCCCGCCTCTCCCTCATATGGGCACATAATGTGCCTACATTAACCATAATCCTTTCCTACTCACATCACGTACACGGACGTGACGATGACCCATCAGAGATCACCCCATAGCCTCTTCCTGACCCACCAGCCCGCCCCTGCCCTATAAAAGCCACAATCACTTTCTCAATAAATGAGACTTGATCGGACTTCCTCGACTTGTCTCCATCTCTCTGTCTCCTGCTCGGTCTGTGTTAACCCCCATTCCTTCTCCAGGAAACTGCCCCGAAGATCCAGATTGACCCACGGGCTGGGTCACCAGTTCTCATTACTTTTAGTTTAAAAACTAAAGCCATTCATTTTCCAGTAAACAGAGCTTTACTGTTGAAGTAGGACATCATTTCACTTTAACCACTGCCTCACATACAAGTTGAGACATTCTAGGAGTATAAAACACACACCAGATTCTGAAGACTCAGTGCAGAAAAAAGAATGTAAAATTTCACATTAAATTTTTACACTGATTACATGTTAAGGAGGTTAACACTGTATATATGTTTTAAATGAAAAGATTATTAGAATTAATGCACTTGCTTCTTTTTACTTACTCAATACAACTACTAGAAAACCCAGAATTACATACACGGTTCATGTTACATTCCTCTGGGCCAGCACCAGTAGGAAGCTATGGCCTCTTGAGCTTACTACCAATTTACAGGGGCCACAGGGGATACAGGAACATGTTAAACAGCACCACAAAGGAAGAGGTCAAATTCAGACAACAGGATAATCAATAGGTCACAAGACCTACGTCTTCCAACACATCAACAGCATCAGGAAAGAGGAAGGGCAGAGAGAAGGGGGAAAGGGGAAGAAAGGATGAGACGAGAGGGTGCATAAAGCACCCTCTGCTCAGAGCAAGCCAGGTGGCTGCCCTGGTGTTGGGGATGAGGCTGGTGAAATTTCCTCCTTTGGTGAGGTTGTCCTGTGCCCCTTCTTCTCCTCATCCCTGTGGCCGCAGCCACTACTTCAGGTATGACCTTGGGTCTGCTTTGCAGGCTGGGGTCAAAGGGCCAGGTTGGGAGCCTGGTCCCTCAAGATTCAGCCTAGCCTTTGCTTTGGGTGGGGCATGTACTTTGCTTCTTGTGAAACCTAAGCAAGAAAACACTTCAGGTGGGGGCGTGAGTGGGAGCTGAGAAAAGTGCTCTGAGGTGAATACTAAGCCCTGGAGTAAATACCACCACCTCTATGTGCTTTCCCAAATCTTGGCTCACCTAAGTCTCGTCAGCTTCCTGGGGGTATAGATGGAACCTCTGCCTCATTTGTCAGAGATGAAATGGAGGTCCCAAGACAGCAAGTGATTGCCCAGGTTCACACAGTTAGTAAGGGTGTCCCTTTCACCATAGTCTCTCATGTTGCAAAGTCTGAGCTGCTGATGCAGAAAGGAATGGCTCATGCCATGGTGGTAGTACATGCCTGTCATCTCAGCACTCAGGAGGCTCCACCAGGAGTTCAAGGCATGCCTGACTTGCATAGTGAGACCCTCTCTATATAAAACAACAAAACAAAAGGAAAGGACAGGAAAGGAAACAAAACAAAATGAAATGAAAGCAAAGCATCCCAAAGCACCCTAACCTGGGGGGATAGGGCTGACAGCTTTGTCAACTGTCTCTGCACTTCCTTGCTCTGCATTTCAAGACCTGTCTGCCTCCCCAGTGACACCCCTTGTGCTTCCACAAGACCTAGTGTGAGAAAGCTATCCAGACTTTGATGAGTAAAAGAACAAAGGAAATAAAATACTAAAAAATCAGTAAAATGTAGAACATAGATTACAACAGATCAATATTTAGATACTGATTTAGGTAGAGATGGTGCAGGCTGGCATGGGCACAGCCTATCTAGAGTGCTCTGCCAGGGTTCAAATCCATGGTGCCACCTCACACATGCAGGGACCCCAGCCCCACCCTTGTCCTGTGCTCCCAGCTCCAGGCTAGGTGGGGGGAGGCTGCAACCTCTGGGAGATCCCTCAGGCTAGAATCACAGCCCTATGAGTCCTACCTGAAATAAAATGTCACATAAATAGAGAGATCATAGTATGATGAGCAGCTATCCTGTCACCCAATATTGGGTCTTGATCTAGATTTTTGATCTCCCAAATGAGTGTATGGCGGAGGTTTAAATAAAAAAGAGATAAATTTTATGATTTTTTAGGGCTCCAGGAGGATCAAAACCCTTTTTTTGGCTCACGACTCTGAGGGCTATGACAAAGACTTCTCTGGATCAGCCAACTTTTATTAGGACCAAAGACAAAAAGCGGGGAAACTGAGGAAAGCACAGGCCATGAGCAGGACCTTGGAGTCACTTTAAGGATGTCTCTTAGTAATGAATCAAGTCCATTTAGTAGCACTGTCTTATCATGAATACATGGTAGACGTGAGACTGTAGGAGTAATCTTTGCAGTTGCAGTCTCTATCTTGTTAATTGGAGTTGGAGCTCAGTGTCCACAGCTGTGGCCTTATCTTGTCCTTTGAGGTATCTCTGGCCTCACAGGCCGCTATAGGTCTCAGCCAGGACCAGTGATTCATAGAGGTTCACTTACTATGAATCAGCTCCTGTCGCCAGGCAAAGGGCCTACGTCTAGTACAGATTCACAGATAAACATAGCCAATTAGTTAAATTTAAATTCTGCTCAGAGCCACCTTATAGTGGTCTGCAACAACCCAAAGCCACTGACATGAAAGCCCTGTCTGGGTGAGGACTGGGAAGACACCTAGGGAGACATGGTTTCCTCCGGATGAAGAAGAGGACAGGCATTGCCAGCCTCAGAAGTCCTCCCAAGGGAAAGGTGAGAGGCTGCACAATCCTGGACATCAGGCTGGGGACATTGGGCCAGCACTCAGGTGCCTCTGTTCAAAGCCCAGCAGTGAGGTTGGGTTTTGTTTTCTTTTTCCTACTAATATAGTTCTTTCTTTTCTTCTCCTTTCCTCTTTCTTTTCCTTTCTTTTTCTTTCTTTCTTTCTCTCCTTCTTCTTCTAGAACAGCACTAGCATACTTTCTCCCTCTCTTTCGAGACAGGGATTTCTGTGAGGGGTACAGCTCAGTGGTAGAGCTCCTATCTAGCATGTGCAAGGCCCTGTTTCCAATCCCCAGTCACAGCTCTGGCTGTGTTCCCCAGGCTGGTCTGCAATGGCCATTCGTTGGCACAATCTCACTCTTGATACCTTGTTTGGGCCCAATGGGTATAGCTCAGCACAGTGCTGCACTACAGGGCTCAAGGGACCCTCTGTTCTCAGTCTCCTGTGTAGGCGGGACTCCAGACAACATAGTTTCCTCCAAGAGTGGCTGGACTGTAAGACCTCTGCTCAAAAGTCATTTCTCATCTTGCAATTTTCTCTTTTCTTATTCTAAATCTCTCTAGCTCTACCGTGAAAGCCTGACCTCTTCTTTTCTCCTACAGTCCCAGGATTACCCTTCCCTCCTCACCTGACCTTAGTCCCCTTGCTCCCTACAGGGTTCCAGGATTCCCCAGGAACATATGTGCAGACTTGGGGAGCAGGCAGTGGTGGGGAGGAATGGGCTCCTGGGCAGGGAAGCCAGACTTGGCTTGTCACCACCACCCCACTGCACTGGGCCTGGCTGTCCCTGGTATCCAACTGCCAGGGTGTTACTTGCCACAGCCTCTGAGCCAAGGGCACCCCAAAGCCATCAGGGCTGCAGCAAGAGCTATCTTGCAGGGCAGATACTCATCATTCACAGCAAGCTCAACCTCGGACGCAAGTTAATCCACTGACATGCTGAAGATATTCTTTTTACCAATCTATATGGACGACTATGAATCCTCCCCAACTTTGCCTTCAACAGCCAAGACAAGAAGTAGCTGCTTTTAAGGAGGTGGCAGGTAGGACAATGACCACAGAATGGAGCCTGAGTCAGGGCAGGATATGTCCACCTAGAACTGGCCACAGGAACACAAACCAGGAGGAAGTCCCACACCACACAGCAGCTGCTGAGGACGGAGTGGGATGGGGCAGAGCCAGCCCTCAAACCTCCAGCCAAGCAGGTGGACATAACACCACGTTCAGCTACTGGCAAAGCTACTCACCTGTGAGGACACACAAGGATCAGAGGCCAAGTGCTCCCAACTGGCCCACGCAGAGTGTGTCGGACTGAAAAATGGTGGTCAGCTTAAACACCTGCTCAACTGAATCAGCGTGGTGCTGAGCATAGATGGCCCACCTGAGGACTGTTGCCAGCATAAAAAGAAGACCTGGAGAGGAAGAGTTAAGTGTTGTTGGTTCTCTGTAGCGTTGTTGTTGTTGGGTGTTGTTGATTCTCCTGTTGCTGTGGGTTCTCCTGGAGGAGCTTGTCAAGCTTCTTTCCTGATACACACCTGGCTGTTCTCAGAGGAGAGGAGCTCGGGGCCTTGTCGCTGAGAATGGCTGTGGTTCACTTGCAGGAAGCTCTGGTCCTTATATTGAGCATTGTTTCCCAGTTCCAGAGAGGAAGATATATGCTGCCCAGTTTCCAGGAGCACCTTGTCACACTGGCTTCCTCATATGAACTCAGCTGTTCTCATTGTTGGAGCTTGGGACCTCACTGTCACTGAGGATGGCTGTGGTATTTTTCAGGGGGGCTCTGGTCTTTTCTTTGAGTGTTGCTTCCTGGCTCCAGTGCAGAACCCTCATCCTGCTGGCACAGATCCTTCATCCCATTGGTGCAGACATTCTAGTTCCCACCGCTGACCTTGGGATCAGATCCATGAAACAGACTTGCATGAGTCATTGTCATGGGCTCTAAACCTCCAGCTGGACTTGTCGGGGCACTGTCATGGGCTCTAAGTCTTCAGCTGAATTCATGCAGGTTATTGTCATGGGATCCAGGCCCTCAGCTAGATTCTCTAGGATTCTCTGGATTCTCTCTGGATTCTTTAGTGTGTAGACAGATTTCCTGCACTTTCTTTGTATTTGGCTCCTTGGGTGACCATTATAAATCATACTATGAATTATGTGTCCTGTATGTAATTGTTTTCCTTGCAACCCCTGACTACAACAAGGAGTCACCAAGGCAATACACAAAAGCCCGGGGACTCATCTCCCAAGAAGCCCTAAGCCTTAGACACTGGGTTTAGGTCCAGTCTTAGCAAACTTGGGTCTTTTTCCATCTCATAAATTCTTAGCACTCCACCGACAGTAATCCGACAGTAATCCGGGAGCTGTAAGACAACTTGGTTGTGGAGAAGACAGAAACAGAACAGACAGAACTCAGCAAGCACAGCAGGCCAAGCCAGGTGACAACTGGTTGCATGGATTGTGCACCTAAGGTCCCAAGAGACCGCATAACTACTGGCCGATCCTGAGCTCTGCTGGGAGCAATGGGCTTAAGAGTGTCCCCCAGCCTCCCAACCCTTGGAGGCTGCCCACCTGACAGCAGGCAATTTCTCCAGCAATGAAAGAAGGTCTAAATACAATGACAATGGAGCAAGAATTTATCACTCTAAAGATGAATAAATGATGACATGTATTTTAAAACAAAATACCCAGGGCAGGCCAGGCTGCAGGCAAACAGGAACACTCCTAGGTGCCAGATAAACAACTCCAACCCTCTGTGAGAAAGGGCACAAACAGCCTAAAAGCATTAGCCTTTGACCTGGTCCTCCCACTCCTGGGGATTTCTCTGAAGCAGCCAATTCAAAAGCAAAGGGGAAACTTGCAGGAAGAAAGTTGTTCTATCAGTAGTAAAATCTGGAATAGCTAAAGAGCTTGGAAAATAAAAACCAAATGTCCAGCAGTGGGAAATACTGGTATGTAATTCAACGAAACACGATATACTCATTTGAAAGAAAAAAAAAGACTACTTGTGGAGTTTTGTTAACTGGAGGGGAAAAGTAGAGCAGGAAATTATGCAAGTACGTTGTATACAAACATAAGGATTGATTGGAACCACAGAGAAACTTAAGCCGCTATGTTTGCAATATATGATTATGAATACCTGTAATTTCCTTCTTTTTTTTTTTTTTTTTTTTGTCTTTTTGAGACAGGGTCTTTCTATGCAATTTGGGCTGGCCTTTACCTTACTTTGCAGCCCAGGCTGGTCTCGAACTTTCAAGTGATCCTCTTGCTGGCCTCCAGTGCTGGGATTACAGGAGTATACCACCACACCTGGCGATACCTGCAATTTCTTGACACCTCAGGTGAAGTTTTCTTTTTTGTTGTTATTTTGTTTCCTTGAGGGGTGGGGACAGGTTTGGAGCACAGCCTTTGAGAGATGCAGCTCTAGCCTTCCTGGGAAGACAGGCTTGTCACTGTCTGTGGGAATGGGGTGTCTCGGCCTCAGGACAGGCCACTGGGCTGCCCATCAGGTTCTTTCTGGCTCAGGTAGGCGCAGGCACCAATTGTTTAAGGGGCAGGGAGATCCATGGGAAAAAGAAGACATTCAATGTTGGACAGGAACCAGGCATGGCCATTCCATGCGTTTAAACGTTGGGATGGGTAAGGTAAGAATTAAACGGAAGATGTACAAATCTCGCTCTGTTGCTTAAATCAGTGTCTTGCCACTATCAAGATAGTTCTCAAATTAGAATAATCCATAGGCAGATTAAGGACAGCTGCCTAGCTTAGAGGTGAGACCTAAATGCAAGAATGAAGTGATTTGTTCAAAGTCACAAAATCAGAGACTGCTAAGACACCAGCCACCTCTGCCCTGCTAACTGGTCACATCTATGAAGCTCATATTTCAGGTCCTGCTGCTCAACTGGACACAGCAACTGTGACTTATGCCACAGCCCAACTCAGGTGCTACTGTGTGCCCTTCGGCCCATCCCCGGAGATGCCTTCGGATGGATCAACCCATTAGTCTCCATGTCACCTGTACAAATTCTCCCAAGTGCTGTGACATCTTCTCCAGCTAGGCCACAGTAAGTCTGTCCTGCCTTATGCTCAGCTATCTGCACAAACCATGTCGATTCCAGGCCTGGCTACAGGACCTGTCAAATGACCTGGCCTCTTGTGTTCCAGTCTTTACCATGGGGACACTTCGAGTGTGACAGCTGGGTGACAGCACTGGGATGAGGATTAAATTAGTGCTCATTGAGGTGAATAGAAGTAACCCCTCGAGGGGAGTAAGACCTTCCCTCATCACAGTCACTGCGGGGCTCGACCACATCACAGATACAACGCAGCTCACAAAGGCTTGGCTCCCTAAATCGAGTGATCATAATGGGATCAGATAGCCCAGATGCAGGGGTCTGTCCCCAGCCAAGGGCTCAGGAGGGCGTTACGGGACCCAGAGATCAGAGCAGAGCCCCTGTGATGCTTCCTCTGCTCCCCGACTTGCCCTCCTCTCAGGCCCTCCTCCAGCCAGAAAATCACCCAGTGAGACCTGCCTCTTCCCTTCAGTCCCTAGGGGCCGGTGAAAGCCACAC
The DNA here is from genome assembly GCF_034190915.1 of Cavia porcellus. Lineage (NCBI taxonomy): Eukaryota > Metazoa > Chordata > Mammalia > Rodentia > Caviidae > Cavia > Cavia porcellus. The sequence continues at coordinate 6,592,519 of NW_026947493.1, forward strand.
AGACAGGACCCGGCCCGCCATGAAGCAAGTTCGACCATCCTGCAGCCCAGTTCCAAGAGCAGGAAGAAAGCAGCCGAGGCTGAGGGACACAGCCCACCACAGAGCTCGCTTCCACCATCCCCCTACCCCCACTCCGGCCCCGGTGCCCTGCTGGCCGCTTCTGATGCCTGTCCAGCAGCCCACCCACCCACAGGTCCCGCAGCCACTCACAGCTCCAGGATGAGCACCACGTCTGTGCGGTTCTCGTAGACGTCATGCAGCGTGATGATGTTGGGGTGCAGCACCTGCCGCAGGATGCTCACCTCACGCTCGATCTCCTTCCGGCACACGCCCCGCCGGCTGGCTTGGCTCTGGCGCTTCTTGATGAACTTGGCTGCAAACTCGAGCCCCGTGCTCCTCTCCCGGCATTTCTTCACGATGGCGAACTGGCCGCTGTGGGGACACAGACCCACTCGATCAGGATGTCGCTGTGGTCCCTGGGGAAGTGATTCCCCCACCCCCGGGCCAGCTATCGAGCTGTTCTACTGGGACAGGAAATCAGGCCACCGACCAGCATCCCCATGGGGATGACAACCAATGACCCAGATACAACATGGGCTGATTTCCTTTCCGTGAACCTTTATCTATGTATGAATGCTTTATCTTTCATAGGAGTGAATCTGGGGTTCTTTTGTTTTGTTTCACGGCACCGGCACTGGGGATGGAACCAGGGCCTGCCCCCCATCTACATCCAAGGCCCATTTTTTTTTTTTTTTTGGTCTTTTTCCTTTTTATCAGTACCAGGGATCGAACTCACGACTGCCTGCTTGCAAGGCAGGCGCTTATGCCACTGAGCTAAATCCCCAGCCCCCCCCCCCAAGGCCCATTTTTAATTTTTGATTTTGAGACCAGGTCACTGAGTTGACTCAGCTCACACTTGTGATCATCCTGTCTCAGCCTCCCAGAGGTGGGGATTCCAGGCATGACTGCCTGGTGATTCCCATATGCAGGGTGTACACTGAGGCCCCAGAAAGCACCTGCATGACTAGGACAGCACAGTTCTGTTCTCAAGAAGCAGCTGGAACCCAAGTCTAAGCTGCTCAATGAAGTCACCGTGTCCACAACAGGCTGGGCTGGTGGGGTTCTGATTGGGGTACGTGTTGGGGTACATGTTGGTGGGGTTCTGATTGGGGTACATGTTGGAGAATCATCATAGTGGGTTGTCCTCACGCTGTGACCCACAGCTGTGAAATTAGGAAACTGAGGTCTACGGAAAGGTCAAATGGCTCGCCTGAGGTTATCACAGTGTTTACAAAGCCAGCTGCCCAACCTGCTGTCCATGAGGCTCGCCGATGATTACAGGAGTTAAGACCCATTGGGCATCAGCGCCAGGGCTGGGCCTGGGACTCCTTCAGTTCAGGGACCAAGGCAGCATCCACGAAATGGTGACCTTGTGGGAAGGACAGATGGCCCTGAGCCAGCTCTCTGAAAGCTCCAGGAAAGACCTTCCCCATGGTGGCCGTGGGGTCACTTATCCAGCCTATGCAGGCTACAAGCACAGCAGATCTATGTCTTGGGACCCTACCAGTGGCCACCACTCCTGGAGGTCCTCCTACTGTCCTTCCACACACCCCCATACCCAGGGTGTGGGTAACTAACTCAACTTTAGAAGGGGTTACAGACTCCCAGACCTCAGGTGTGCTCTCAGAGCAGCTCTGAGATAAATCTCTACATGACAAGATCCTCAGGATATTCACCCGAACTTCAGAAAATAGCACTGTACCCAGAGCATTCTATTCTTAGTGTAACCCTCAGTGACATGGCCTTCAAAACAAGCTAAGTGACACAGGAGAGTGAAGTTGAGCAAGCCAGGGACAGACGCACCAACACTCTAATGGTGTCCTGTGGCAGGTGCTCTGCAGAGGCTGCCAAACCCAGACTCATGCAGCTCTACATCGCCACCCCCAGCCCAGCCACTCTTCTCTGCAGGGCTGAGCAGGAAGGGCAGTGACAAAGGCACAGAAGACAGGTGCTCAGGGAACTCCGGGGAGGAAGAGGCCTCTGGACACTGGGCTGGGGAGCAGGGAAGGCTTTCTGGAGACCACTGACGCCACAGCTGCAGCACCTGAGCAGCCCAATACTGGCTGCAAGCCAAGTGCTGACGCAGGTGGGATGACACCAGACTGAATGCATGCACCATGATCCCTAACACAGATGGCCACTTGGAGCCACTTCAGGCCTCAGGGACATCAGGTACCTGAGTGGGAGCCAGCAAACACTTGACGAAGCTTCTGGTCCCAGACACTTGAGTCTTAGCAGCAGAGCAGCCACAGTCTTCTCCTCTGACACCTCCAGAGGCCGCTGGAGGGGCCGGCAATTCTGAGTTCCTATAGCCCTCAAGTTCCTCCTTGGCAGAAGGAGAAAGTGAGCCTTCAGGCTAATGGGTAGGGTGTAGGTGACAGAGCTCACAGGTGGTGGCAGGGAGCCGGGTTTGGGACCCAAGAGCCCCAGTTCTCAGCCCCAGCCTGCACTGAGTACACAGGGACTTGGGCAGGGCAAAGGCAGTTTTGTAAAGCTGAGCTAACGTTTTGTGGTCACCTGGGTGAAGCATCTCCCTCAGAGGTGAACAGAGGCAATTTTTGATATTGCATGCCTGAAAAATTCCTCAAGCTCTCAAAAAAGCAAATAAGTGTTTTCTCTCTCCTCCTGCATTCTCTCAACGTGAGAGCAGCAACCAGGCCTGTTCTTCCCCCTGCACGAGGAGGCATTTAAAGAGGGTAAGGGGATGAAGCCACATACCAAGCACCACTCTCATGGCATCCTCTGCACCCCAGCTCCCCTTCCCCTGCACAGAGCACCTCCTGCCAAGCCAAGCCCCAGGTTCAGGCAGCAACAGCAGACATCAAGGTCAGACAAGCCTGGCCTACTGGACTTACTGATGCTTCCTTATAACCAAGTCCCTATCTATTCCCGAGTAACAGTTTCTCCATCCGTAAAATGGGAATCACAATTCCCTGCTACACAATTGTGAAGAATGAAAGTATCGATGATATTGGTCTCCAGTAAGCACTGACAACAGAGTCAGGTTAGGCTGAACGACAGGCATCAAGGCCAGGATTTCTGACTCAAACAGCCTAAAATATGTGGTCAAGGAGATGGCATAAGTTTAGAAGTTGCTTCTGACCAGGGATGTAGCTCAGAGGCAGAGTGCCTGTCAGGCAAGCACAAGGTCCTGAGTTCGATTCCCAGTATTGGAAAAAGGCAAACAAACAAAAAACTGTTTCCTACTCCCATGTTTCCACCATATAACCAGAAGTGGGAACATCTGTCTTGTAAGCAATCAGTCAACTTTTTATCATTAGGGTAGCCAGCGCAACACACAATGGTATCCCCAGGGCTTTTTGTTGATTGTATGTTGTTTTGTTTTTGAGACAGGGTCTCACTATACAGTTCAGACTGGCCTCAGAGATCGTCCTGCTTCAGCCTCCCAAGTGCTGGGATTAGTTGGACCACCAGTTCCTCTGAGGAATTTAAAAACTACTAGAGCCAGTAGCTGAGAACCCATCACACAGAAGTCACCCAGCAAGTGGGTGAGCGGTGGGTAGCAAGGGCCACTCTGAATTAGGACACAGCAACTCGGAGTTATTCAGAATAGGAGCAGAGGAGAGCTAGCTAACCATTTACAGAGGTCATTGCTGACACCAGTTCAAACATCAAGGGAGTAGGGCTGGGGATGCAGCTCCGTGGTAGAGCACCTGGCCCTGAGTTCAGTGCCCAGCACCACAGGAAAAGAGAGTATGAGGACACTGAGGCACTGCTCCACATATGCCAAGCCCACAGAGGCCAACTCCTCCTCCATGGCGAGAGGGAACAGCTGATCCTTGGTCCAGGAAAACGAAGAGCTCTTGAAAGCTCAGGAGCTCAGGAGCTGCCTCCCAGGCTCAAGGCTCAGCTCCTCTGTGGCTTTGCTCTGAAACCTTCCTGGACCCAAGGTGGCATCTCACAGGTTAAACTCCCTTGTTGAAAAGGGAAAAGGAGCATAACTAGAAAAGTGTCTTAGTGCTTGGAAATGTCTCGGCCTGCCATCAAAGCAACGCCTGAGAAAACTTCCTGTCAGAGAACACCAGAGAGGGAACACGAAGGCTAACCAGTGAGCCTCTGAGCAGCCTGTTCAGCAACCTTGTCAAAAGGGGACAGCGGGGGGGGTCACTGGCAGAGTCATGACATAATGTCCCAGAAGGGCCTTTGCCATTCAGCTGCACACAGGCAGAGGTGTGGGTGGGGAGTCTGGGGCCAGAGACTGGCTTGCACAAGTCACGTAGGAGGAGGAGGGTTTGCCAAGGGACAATAAATCCGTCCCTTTCCTGTCATGCTGGCGCTCCCTGCCATGCGTCAGGAACCCACGCTGCCTTCCAGGCTCAAAGCTCAGCTCCTCTGGGGCTTCGATCTGGAACCTACCTGGGCTCAGCACGGCACCTCACGGGGGCTCCCCTGTTGTCTGAAAAGGGGCATAACTAGAACAGTGTCTCAGTGCTTGGAAATGTCCCAATCTGGCTCCTAAGGCATGCAGGACAGCCTGGCTCAGTTCCTCAACAATTCTGCATTGCTGAAGGGGACCTGCACATCACACCACGGGGTGGACTGCACAGCCATGCAGGCATTATCTAGCTACTCCCTTCCCAAGCCAATTTTCTCTTCCCAGTTCTGGGGAACCACACCTAAGGTGCCCAAGCTATATCCCCAGTTCTTTTTGTAGACCTGGGGATGAACACAGGGCCGTCACCCTGAGCTACATCCCTTCCCCTTTTTAAATTTTGACACAGGATCTCGCCAAGTGGTTAAACTACCCAGGTTAACCTTGCACTTGCATCCTCCTACCTCAGCCTCCCTGAGGGCTGGGATTGGAAGTGTATGACACTCTTGACCCTTTTTACTTTTCATTTCTGAGGCAGGGCCTTGCTAAGTTGCCCAGGCTGGGCTCAAATTGGTACTCTCCTGCCTCAGCCTCTGGAGGAGCTGATATTATAGGCATGTGTCACCACATCTGGCTTTGTAAGTTAATTTTATACTCATTCTCTCTTTAAATATTTGTGGGCATTATCTTAGTTCTGTTCTACCACTAAGAAAACTGAGGCTTGAAGAAGTTAAGTGATTCAGATAGCAAAGCCAGGACACAAACGCTTGTCTGCTGACACAAGCTTTAGGGAGACTATCAAGGTCTATAGCAGTGTGCCAGGTAATGAGGAGATACCTCCCCCGGAGGGAGGACAAACACCCCAAAATCTAGGAGGAGTATTTTATCATCAACATTGTTTAAAAATGCCTGCACATGAGAATAATAAAAAGTCGTGATTTTACTAATTAACTGATCAATTTGTGGTGCAGTACTGGGATGAAACCTAGGGCAATCCCCCAGCTCCTTTTTAATTTTTTATTTTGAGACAGGGTGACACTAAATTGTTAATGCCTCCCTGTGTGCTGGGACAACAGGCATGTGCCACCATATCTAGTTCCTTGCTTGATTTTATTAGGTGTTAAATTCTCAAAAAACAACAGAGCCCTAATGGCCGCACGAAGGTGGACCCTTTCCATTGTCCTCACCCTGTAAGCCATGGCTAACCAGACTCATCCTGTTACCACCCAGCTTGGCCACAGAAGCTCTGGAAGGCCTTGGATCTTTCTCTAAAGCATGAATTGAGGAGCCTGTCTCAAAACCAGGTGGAGGCAAGTGGAGTTGCACAGAATACAGGGATGCCAGGCAGGGACAAGATGCCCTGCAAGGTGAGATGTGTCAAATGGGAAGCCCTCTGAGGAGAGGGATGTGGAGACCGGCTTCCCCCTCCTACTTCCCCATGGAGGCTCTGGAGTTCCTCTTCCCACTCAGAAGAACAATAAGCCACAACTCCTGCGGAATTACCCTGTGAATTTTCAGGGTCATAGGGCAGACATAATGCTAGAAGCTTCCAGGCCAGGCAGCCCAGGTGCAGCCTGACTGGAGCAGCTTACGCCTGCAGTGCATGGGCAGCAAATCAGCCCAACACAGAGGGCTCCGATCCTGTCTGGAGATGGTGTCCCAAATGCCCTCTCCTCTCCTGCGCCTGGCCAGGCTCCACTGTGAACCTCTGCCGCTGCCCCTTCCAGCCCTCTGCAACACACCCTTCTCTTGCAGGCCATTCCCAGTTCCCGTGAGCAAGAGCTCTCTGGCCTTGTTGCCTCAGCAGCTGCCCTGTTTTTACTCTCATATACCAAGTTCAGAATTTAGAGTCAAAACATTTAGGTCCTAGTACCAGCTCTGCGCCCTTTAGTGAATTCTGTAACTGAGCCTCAGTTTCTTTGTGCTTAACACAGGCATAAGACTATCCCAGTCTCAACCCAGTAAGGTGGCACAGGCCTAGTAGCCAGCATTCTGGGAGGCTGAAGCAGGAGGATTGAGAGTTCAAGCCCAGCCTAAGGAGTTGACAGTGAAACCCTGTCTCAAAATCAGAATCAGTAGATAGAGCTGAGAGAGGATCATGGCTACTGAAAAGCAGGGTCCCCTCGTAACATCTAAGAAGGCAGAATGCATTACCCAAGTGTTATCCAAAATGAGGGCAAGCAGGGGACTAGAGAGCTGGGAAAACAAATTATAGTGAAGAAACATTAGTTACCAGAAGTCAGAGCAGGAAGCAGGTCAGAATTCCAAGCCAGAGAGACAAGGGAAAGGGGCTTCCTGGAACCCCAAAAGCTCCAGGGAACCCAGTTAGGTAAGTACTGTTTGATAGCATGGATGCATGTTCTCACATGATCCCAATGCAGTTTTCAGCTGGAAATGAAAATGAAAGAATACAGTGGTGCCTTGATTCATATGTGACCAGAATCATGGAAAGAATTTAAACTTTTTTTTTTTTGTCTTTTTCCTTTTTTATCGGTACCAGGGATCGAACTCATGACTGCCTGCTTGCAAGGCAGGTGCTTATGCCGCTGAGCTAAATCCCCAGCCCCTAGAATTTAAACTTTTAAACTGAGGCACCACCTGTACATTGATGCTTTGCAAAAACTATTATCCAGTCTTTCAAGAAGTCGCTCTGCCCCACCTCTAGAGTGGCAGTACAAGATCATATAGAACAAGGATCAGGAACCAAAACCTCCAGGGACTCGAGGCCGGCTCTCTAAATGGCCCCTGTCCACATGGTCACAGGTGGCTGCTCTGGGGCCCACAGCAGTTGTTGCATAGCTTAGCTCATTGAACTTCCTCACCCTGCGGACTAACTGCCTTCCTCTGTCATTTTTCTGGGGGGATGGGTTGTTAGAAAAATCTTCCAAAGCACCAAAGAAAGGAATCACTGAGCAGAGTCAAGTCAGGCTAAGAGGCAGTTACCTCCCGGAATCTATTTTTAAGAACATTTGTTGTTAAATGAACGTGAGGCCACGGGTAAGACCAAAATAAATCAGGCTCCATGTAAGCTATATTTAGCTATATGTAGAACAGTTTTCACTTGAAAACACAGTGTCTACAGATATTTCCTTTAGTCTAGATTTCTGCTAGAGATGCAAGTTACAATGGTCGAGAGTGGTCTGGAGGGTACTATCCGCCCGGCCATCCACTCACTACCCGCCCACTGAACTTCCATTCATCCATCCATCCCATCCATCTCGTAATTGTTTTGTTCAGTTCTATTTTCTGAGGGTCTCACCATGTCAGTCAGACGAACTGACCATGTAGTACGGTTTATGGGTGTGTGCCACCACCTGGCATTTTGCTAATTTATTCCTCTATTCCATAGTGATTGATCATTGTCCTGAATGCTATACCAAGACACTATTAAAAGGTTCAAAGAGTACTGCAGAGATTGGACAAAGGAAATACAGGATGGGCATAAAAGGATCACATGGACTGCCTGGAGACACAGGAGTAACACACAGTACTGCATTCTGTGAGCTCCCAAGTCACTGTCTCTGTCTCACTTCCTCCCTATCACAAGGCTGCTTCTTCTGAGAAACACGCTGAGAAGCTGAAATTGCCTTTTCCTCTCTTCCTTGTGAGAGTGGAAGGAAACAGAGCCTGGGAGAGTTACAGCTTATATCTGGATGTCCCCCCAGAGCCTCGGTCGTCAGTGGGGCTTCTTTGGAAGTGGCAAGATTTAGAGTGTGATGCTGGGACTGATTCATGGTGCAATGCTAGGCTCAAGGGCACTAGGGTTAAGATGTTGAGTATGTGAGTGCTACTCACCCTGAGTAGCCCGTATAAGGGATAGAAAGAGCTGTGGTCGCCCCTGGTTGTGCATGAACTGTTTCTCCTCCACGATGCCCGTCTGCAGTGCCGCCCTGCCTTGGAGCCAGCTGGTGATGGGCTGAAGCCTCTACAAACTGGGAGCTAATAAGCTCCATCTCCCTTTAAGTGTCGGGTATTTTTTCTCAGCAATAAGAGAAAAGTAACTAAAACAGGGAGGTCAAGTGGTTGGCTGTGCTTATTTGTGCTGGGCACCCCGCTGCCATCTGAGCTTTATTTATTTGGGAAATATTTTGCATCTATCATCTATATGGTAAATATTTTCCTTAACCTGTGCGCGACGTAGCCTGTAATCCCAGCACTCTGGGAGGCTGGGGAAGAAGGATTGCGCATTCAAGTCCAGCATGGGCAATTTAGCAATTTAGCAAGACCCTAACATTAAAACAGACCTTTAAATTTGAAATTTAGATCCTCAGGTTCATAAGCGTGATGATTGGGTGCTCATGCTCCGTGCATGACATGTGCCTCCTTTGAATCTTGTTACGACATTACCCATCTGACACAAAAATAAATAAATTTGAAATTTAAAAAGATGGAAAAGGACCAGGGAGCCCTGGTATAAATCAATCAATCTTTGATGTTCTCATGGCTGAGCTGTTGCAGGACTATGGTCCCTAAGAGCTTGAGGTTGTGATTTGACTCACCAGCAACAGATGAGTCTAACCAATGTGTCCCCCTTTTTCCTCTCTCTTCTCCAGCCTGTCACTTTAGTCATAAGAGGCACTCTAGAGGCAACAACTGTGCCCTGGGGGTAATCCTGACATTGCAGGTCACCAGCTGCTCCTTCAGGGTTACCCTGCAGGTGCAGGACATCTGTCTTCACTCCTACCAGGACCTTTCATTAGAGTCGCTGCACTCTGCCAATGCCAATGACCCTCCTACTGACTGAGCGAAGGAAGGGCGGACCCCAGGGTGAGCCACCTGCTGTAGAGTGCCGTGGCCCATGGATGGGCTACAGTTGGGTGTCAGGGGGGGCATCTAGCACCATGGACCCGTTTAGAGCTGCAACACACTTCCCCTACCCCCCAGTTCTCCATCACAGTCATATGGGCCTATGCAAGAGGACTTCCCCAAAGACCGCCTTTCAGAAACTACCAGTGGGATATTGGTCTGCACTAAGACACTGACACTCTTCCTCATTTCACACAATGAAAATAGCCGTCTCTCTTGCTTTGCTTCTATGGTCTTGGTGGTTGATGACAAAACTCTGGTGACCTAGGTCTTGGGTGAGTTCCTCCTTCCCACCGGTGGTTCTCTGTGTGGCAGTGCATCACAATCAAGGGGATGTTTGTTAAAATGTAGATGCCCATTCCCAGCTCTTAAGAGGCTGAGGTAAGAGGACTGCTGCAAGTTTGAGGCCAGCCTGGACTACAAAGTGAATTCAAGGCCAGCCTAAACTACACAGCAAGGTCCTGTCTCAAAAAGACTAAATAAATAAAATAAAATGCAGATACTCAGGCCTTACCACAGGTTTGCAAAATCATAGTCTCTTAGAGGATTGGTGGATTTGGATCCACCTTTACTTTTTAATCTTTGTGCCTCTCATTGTAAGTTGCCTGGAACCCTTAACATACAAGAGCAGGTGGCCTATTCCCTCCTCCCCGACCTTCACCGAATCTGACTTTAGATCTACGCCCAGCTTCCCCTGCCATGAACCTGGAGGCTGGGGCAGGGATGGAAGGACTAGGTCCAAATCTGCTTGGAAGCCAATTTCCCTTCAGCCCCTCCTCCACGGCAGCCAGGGCCTCTGCTGAGGGCAGCCTGCCATCTCCTGTCTTCACCACTCCCAGTTAGCAGCTCCCAGGTGCCTTTGGGGCTGCCACGCCCACCCAGGCCCTCTAGCTCTGCTCTATCATCATGGGCTCTGGCACTGGCCCACAGGCTTCTTTTAAGCCCAGCTGTCAGGAGGCTTCGGGAAAGGTCTGTGTCACATCCAACGTGGTTTATTTTTTCTCCGTCTACCCAAGCTACAGCCTGGAGTGACCCCAGCCTCTAAAGTAGCCTCTTCCAAGCCACCAAGATCCTAGGGGACTTGCTCTTGCCTACATGGCTCACCCTGGACTCGAGGTGAGGGGTGGGGGGCAGAGATTGAGTAGCTGCATTCCCAGGGTGCAAGGAGCTTGATCTGGGAAAGACCCCAGGATCACTCCAGCCAGCTTCTACAAGTTACTCAGCTGGCAGTGGGCCCTAGGACGAGTCCCCTTATCACTGCGATGAGAGAACAACCACCTCACAACCGCCACATGGATTACACTCATGGGTGGGTTTATGAACCCAGAACAGCACCTAGTAGGAAGGAGACTCCCACAAACATGTCCTTTCTTTTATTACTACGTGTTCATAGTACGTGATGATTACATGTGTACATGTAATCATGGCCATATGTATAATACGTCTGAATTCTTTTTCCCTCTTTTCTTCCATCCCCTCTCCTCCCCTCCACTTGTGTGGCACCGGTTGTCACCCAGGTTGTCCCAACTCCCGCCCTGGGCTGTCAGTCGCAAGCAGGCTGCCACAGCTGTCTTCTTTACCTCCATATATTCAGCGTCTACGATGATGCCTGAATTTTAGCTGACAGTCCTGAGCAACACCGAGCGGGGGAAACCACTGTCCCTCAGCCTTGGAAGAAGGCAGCTGGCCTGTCTCCACCCTGGCAGAGCTGCTTTCTGCTCCCCCCAGAGTCACCTGTCCCTGAGGCTGGGGTTGCCGTGTGATGTCCCTGCAACTTGAGGATGCCCCGGGGCACGAAGGACTCAAGCCCCACCATCCTGAGGGGATTTTTCCCGAGACTCCCAGAGGCCCAGGAGAAGCATGGGACTGCAATTTGGTGAAAATCTCCCTCCTCCTCTCCACTCAAGAAGCCTCTTAAACCAGATGGGCCTTAGGTCAGGTTGGATGCCAGAGCCATGCTGTTCCGAGCACAGCAGGGTCCGAAGGGGAGGACAGCTCTGTCCCCCAACCCAGGGAGAACGCTCTGCCCTCCCACCTCACAGCTGTATGAACACTCAGACACCTGCTGAGGTGACATCCAGGTCCCCAACTGAGCCTCCCTGACCTTGGGCACTCTCCTCCTGTTCCTGCATTTTCCCCAGAGGTTGGGTACCTCATCTTGCGCCAGCAGTACAAGGCCTTTGCTTTACTTCTTTTCCATAGCAAAGTGACGGCACAAGCTAAATAACTGACATTGTGCAAGAAACCTTAGAGTGGAGTCCAGAGCCTCCAGCCTGCTTCTCACTGGCTGAGCTCTGCAAGACAAAGGCAACCACTTGCGGTCTCCCTGTGCTTAAGCCCATGCTCTCCCCACCCCCACCAAATACATATATGTTACATAGTTTAATGTGCAAGACAGATCAAAGCGAAGATGCTTCAGTTAAATGGGGAAGACACACAGTAGTTGCAATACATATACACACATGCACATACACAGCTCCCCCCAAATCATCATCATCATCGTCGGCTATGGACTTCCAGGAAGCTGCAGGGCTTCCTGAGGCGAGGGATCTGACAGGGAGGTCCCACGTGTGTTGGCATCTTACGACTGCTCTCAGTCAGGGCTACTTGCACTAGTCATCCTGTATCCTTTCCTGTATCCATAACCACATTAGGTCACTTTCCTGCTGACAGGCAGAGTTCACTTTGGCCAGGAGAAAAAGAGAATTTTTGTTTCTGAAAGGGAAGACAAAGACTGGCTGAAGTGTCCAGGCTGACCTCAAACTTGTAGTTCTCCTGCCTCAGCCTCCTGAAGTGTTGGAATTACACGCATTTGCATTACCATACCCAGCCCCAAACTGGAAATGATGCTGAAGGGTGTCAGGGAGTAGAGGAGACAAGGTGCTCACAGACAGTGGGATGGGCTCTGCAGAGCGTGTCTTTGGGGCTCCAGAGCAAATGTGTGGGCCCCCAGGGCCGGACAAGAGCACAATCCTGTGCCAGAGGAATGCAGCCAGAGGGGGAGAGGCTGCTTCCCTTCCTCCAACCCTGCAGCCAGCCTCTCTGACCTCCGAACTTCACAGCCTACAAAGGCAACAGCCTCTTCCCATTGGATGCGGGCGGCAGGGAAGTAGGCACTGGGCAGAACCAGCACTCTCTGGGCTCTCTCCGGATGCCTGTCCTGAGGCTCCAGCAGGGTAGCAGTGCATGCCCTCCCTTGTGAGCCCTGGGCCACATACCCTCCTCTCCTGGTTCCTTTGTTTTTTTAACTAGGGTCTTCACAATGAGTTACATTCACGGCTCTTATTTTTATTTTGAGACAGAATCTTGCTAAATTATTAAGTGGCTCAGGACAGGCTCGAACTTGGAATCCTCCTGTCTCAGCTTCTCAGAGACCTGGAAATGATAGGCATATGCTTGGCGTGCATATGTGTTTTCACAGCGGACTTTCAAAGATAACAAACAAGAGCCAACCCACCTTCCTCTCTAGACCTTAATTCTCTTATTTTAAAATTTTAATTTAGTTTTCTGTGGTACTGAGAATTGAACCCAGGGCCTGTGCACTGAGCCACATCCCCAGTCCTGGTTTATTTCTTAATTTGAGACAGTCTTGATGAATCACTAAGTTGGGACTCAAATTTGGAATCCTCCTGCCTCCGCCTTCAGAGTACTTGGATTACTGGCATGCGCTACCATGCATGGCTAATTTCCTTATCTTCCTGGGACTAGATCAATGGTCTTCAAACTTCTTCACTGGGAAGGGGAGACATGTGAAACATGTGAAAACAGAAATGCTATGGGTGAAAGAGCTGTGTGTCCAACTTCCTGTCCCCTCAACGCCTACAGTGGTCGAGGGGACCTGGGTACTGTGGAGCACAGACCGGAAATCAAAGCCTCTACCCTGAGGGATGCCACAGTCTGTACTGGGAATGAGGAGAAAGTCACATGAGTCAGAGACAAAGTGAATCTCACAGGAATAGTGGGGCCCAGCTATCAGGGAACTGGTTGACTGGGAAGCATCAAAACGCCCATGGCACTGGGACTGAAACATGTTTCCGTAAATAAGATTGCGGAGTCAACTTGGGATCCAATGGTTCTATAAAACTTTTTGCCAAATCTTATTGAAAATAGCTTTTTTTTTTTTAATTTCTTTTCAGGGGCTGGGTATTTAGCTGTGCAGCATAAGCGCCTGCCTTGCAAATGCGCAGTCATGAGTTCGATCCCTGGTACTGATAAAAAAAAATTTTTTTCAGTACTGAGCTATATCCCCAGCCCTTTTATATTTTGAGACAGGACCTCACTACATTAGTAAATTGGCCAGGCTGGGCTCAAACTAGTGATCTCATCTCAGTTTCCCAATGTGCTGAGATTATAGGTTTGTGCCACCACCACACCCAGTAGAAATAGCTCATTGATTGATTGATTGATTTTTTGTTTTTTTTTGGGGGGGAGGGGTGACAGGATCTTCTATGTAGCCCAGGCTGGCCTTGAACTTGTGGCAATCCTCCTGCCTCAGCCTCCCGAGTGCTAGGATTACAGGTGAGCACTATCATGCCTAGCCAGAAATAGCTGTTGTAGAACTTCCACAATCATCAACTCATGGCCATCTTATCTCATCTACACTCCTACCTATTTTTTTTCCCTTTGGATTACTCTGAAGCAAATCTCAGATATCATATTATTTCTCTGTAAATATTCCAACATGTCTCTAAAACATAAGGACTCTTTTCTGTAAAAACTATAACTACAGTGCTTATCATGCTTTCAAAAATAATCAGTTGTTCTTCAACATCATCAACATCCAGGTCACATTTTCCCAATTGTGTCATAACTGTTTGTTTTATAGTTTGCTTTGTCAAATCAAAAGCCAAATAAGGTTATATGCTGCAATTCACTGACAAATCTCCTAAGCCTCTTTCTGGTCTATGTTTTTTTTTTTCTTTTCCCACCCCTTTTTTATTCCTCCATCACTCTTTTTCTTACGCATTTTTTGTTTAAAATCTCAGGTTTTAGCTGGGCACAGTGGTGGTCACCTGTAATCCTAGTACTCAGGAGGCTGAGGCAAGAGGATTGCTATAAGTTCAAGGCCAGCCTGGGCTACATAAAAGACCCTGTCCCCCTAAGAAACCAAAAACCCAAAAAATATGATCCCAGGACTCAAGAGGCTAAGGCAGGAAGATCACATTGAGTTCAAAGTCACCTGGGTTACATAAGTGAGTTCAAGTCCAATCTGCATTATATAGCATGACGTGTCTCAAAAAAAAAAAAAAAAAAAATTCCATGTCTTTTAGATACCTGATAAATCTTTCAAGTTTTCATCTCCAAAGTCATCCACATTTCGTTGTGTTTTGTTGTTGGCTGTTGTTATATTTTGTGGGGCTAGGAACTGAACCCAGGGCCTCTGGCATCCTATACAAATCACCTAGCACCGAGGAACATTCCCAGTTGAAAATCACAGGTCACCAGGTGCAGTGGTGCACACCTATAATTCCAGCACTCTGAGGCTGAGGCAGGAGGATCACTGGAAGCTTGAGGCCACTCTGGGCTACAAAGTGAGTTCAAGGCCAGCCTGAAGTGCATAGCCACAGCCTGTCTCAAAAAGACAAAAAACAAACAAACAAAAACCCCCTCCAGGTCTTTTGACAGATTCCTACAATCTGGATTTAGCTAACCACCTTCCCTTGGAGTGGTCTGCATGTGTGCCCTGTTTTTCAGATTTAAGTGTGATTTTATGGCAAGATTCACACTGAATTCATTCATCAGGAGATACCTCATGTCCTCTGGAGGTTTGAAAGACCCAGTCTTAGACTCATTAATTCAATAGGGAGCTTCTGTTTAGCTCAGCGGCATAAGCACCTGCCTTGTAAGCAGGCAGTCATGAGTTCAATCCCCGGTACTGATAAAAGACAAAAAAATAAAATAAAATAAAATAAAAACAATCACCCTTGGGGCCGGGATTTAGCTCAGCAGCAGGAGTGCTTGCCTAGCATGTGCTAGGTTGTGAGTTCAATCCCCAGGACCAGAACAACAACAACCATACAATCACTTTCATCACCCACGAGGTGACACCCTCTTAGAAAAGAAGAGTGGTTTCAGGAGTTTAAGCTCCTGGAGGTTAGGGCTTCCCAAGGCTCCTTGGGGGGGGGGGGGTGTTCCCCTCAGCCCCGTGGCACAGTGATTGATGTGGGACCCTCAGTCCGGCAGTCACCAGGGAAGTTCCAGGGCCTGGAATCACAGGTGAGTACATTCACACACACACACACACACACACACACACACACACACACACACACGCTGCATTGCCTGAGTGGGCGAGGAACACGGCCCATGGACCTCTGACTCCAAAAGCCACACCCAGCTCTCAGCAGCCACCTGCTCTCTGACCGCACTCACATTCCTGGCCTATGCCCCAAAGCTACCGGCTCTTTCCTTTGGAATGCTAACTCCCCACCTCCTTGTGCTCCCTTCCCCCTCCTTCTCCCATAGCTCCTCTCAGATGAGACTTTTAGAGCTTTCAAAACACTCTTACCTAACCCTCCTGGCCCAGACAGACTCCACGTCCCAGATGGGAAACTGAGTCCACCTTACGGCTAGCCCACCAGTTTCACCCATGTGGTTTCAGGCCTGACGTAAGGGTGCAAGACCATGCCTTTGTCGGGACAAGGGACACCTTCTGAGTAAGCCTATTTCTCCTCCCAGCCTCTCCTGCCAGCAGTACCTGGTGAGCTCTCAGCAGGGTGCCCCACCTCCATGGCCAGGCTCTGTGTGAAGCCATGTTTTGACCAGAGACCAGTCATCACCATTGACAGAGATTAGAAACAAGAGG
This sequence comes from Cavia porcellus, assembly GCF_034190915.1. Classification (NCBI taxonomy): domain Eukaryota; kingdom Metazoa; phylum Chordata; class Mammalia; order Rodentia; family Caviidae; genus Cavia; species Cavia porcellus. The sequence continues at coordinate 6,608,523 of NW_026947493.1, forward strand.
AGCAGATCCCTATTGCTCCTTCACCTAAAATCCAAACACCAGAAACAGTGTGCAAAGCAGAGAGGATAAGCGTGTGCTGCAGAAGATGTGGGAAGGGATGGGTCCCTGAAGCTGGGGAGGGCAGTGGGACAGCTTGTGCCCTCCCAGGGTGGGAATGGGCTGGGACCAGTCTTCTCCAGTCCCTCATGCAGCAGGCCAACAGCAAACACGGGAGGATAGATGGCCACAGTGGGGAGAGAAGGGAAAATAACAATCCTGTTACCTATAAATCTCAAAACCAGGTCCTGAAGGAGAGCCACACCCAGCCTGTATAGCATGGGTAAAGCCTGCCTCTCCCCAGGCCAGGTCCCAGGGTCCCATCATTCCTGGATTCCCCAGCACCCTGAACAACCCACTTAGAGAGGACCCAGCCCACAATTCTGAGCCATCCAGCTTCCCAGGCCCGCCTGACTTCTGTGACAGGCCAGCAGCATCGGCCACTCCAGTGTAGACTCATTCACATCGTGGCAATGCACGAGGCTCTCTGGCAGGTCACCAAAAATACTCCAGAGCCAGGGCCTGTGCCTGCCATCAGGGCCTCAGGCCCTAGACCCTCCGGCCAGGGAAGAGAGAAGCCAAAACAATGTTCTTCTCCCCATATCATGTCCTGGTCTATACAGGAAATACCCAGCCCTCAGTTGAGGGGGTCCAACTTCATCACTTACATTAGGATCCTAAAGAGAAGCAACTCCCTCACACCCATCCCACCTTGCCAAAGCAGGGCAGAGCCCACTAGTTAGACTTGACAAACTCCTGGAACTGAGGAAATAAAGGGAGCTCCAAGTCATCACCACTGGGGAAACTGAGGCTCACTGAAGGGAAGGAGCTTCTCCTGATCACCTGCTAGACAAGCAGCAACAGATCTAGGACCAGACAGGTCCTGTCCTCTATCCCCGCTGCCCCGCCTCATGTTTCAAAGAGTTCAGCCTCGACACTGACACAGGAAAGGGCTGGCAGCTGGAGAGAAGAAGGCCAAGTGCAGGTGACATCACTCCAGCAGGCAGCCAAGAAGAAAATCTCTTTCACCCTCCTGCCCACAGGCAGCCTGGTTCCAGGACACGGGGGAGAGCAGGGAGCTCCAACTTCCATCAGAAAAGCTCCCACCCTACAGGAGGAGCAAGGGACAAGGTGGCAGGCAGCCCATCCTTGATGCGTCATGCAAGTCCCCACCCCACCCTTTCTCACCTATCCCTAAGCCATGGAAGGCATGGGATCCTCAGCCTGGATTCTGCTCCCACTCAGTTTCCAAGGTCCCTGGCTCCTCTTCCCTCCACTGTCGTGACCACCTACCACCTGCTCACACCTGCCCAAAGCAGCCACCTCCTCCTGCTCCAGATACAGCTTTGCAGGCCTCAAGGCTACAATGACATCACCCTGTCTCCAAAGCCCTGCCCTTGAGCTCCTAGCCCGAGAGAGAGTTGGGAAGCCAGGCAAAGGTCTCCTGGGGGAGGTGCAGTTTTATGGTGCAGCCCCGAACAACTACTTCATTTCTAAAAGTTTTAGATTTTGGTCCATCAGATAGCTGGGGGAATATGGCAATGTTGGGTGGGTGCCATTTGGCCTTGTATATCAAGAAACCTATGGCCTAAATGTCCATCAACTGTGAATGGACAAACAAAATGTGGTATATCCATCCATAAATGGATTAGTAGTATTTGGCAGTGTGGATCTACAATGTGGATGAACACTGAAATTAATAAACTAAGTGAGAGAAGCCAGTCACAAAAGACCACATATCAGGCCAGGGATGTAGCTCAGTGGCACAGCACCTGCCTGGCAAGAGTGAGGTCCTGAATTCAGTTCCTGGCACCAAAACAAACAAAACACCAAACCGATCACTTATTATGTGCTTCCATTTATATAAAAGTCAGGCACAGTGGTACACATCTGTAATCCAGCACTTGAGGCTGAGGCAGGAGGATTGACGCATGTTCAAGGCCAGCCTGGGCTACGCAATACCCTGAACTACACAGCAAGAGATTGTCTCAAAAAAAAAAAAAACCTAAAATAAAATGCCTAGAACAGGCAAACCTATAAGAATAGGAGGTAGATTAGTGGTCCTCAAGGATTAAGGGGCTTGGGGGAAATGCAGTTACCATAGAGGCAATTTTTTTTGAGGGGTAATGAAATATTCTAAAACTCATTATGGTGACGGTCATACAACTCTGAATGTACTAAAGGCAATGAATTACATACTATACATTGGTGAGTTATGTAATATGTGAGCTATATCTTTAGTAAGAAAAAAGAATCATAAAAATACATGCTTTAACCAAGTGATGACAACTGTGCTTTAACACCGTGCATTCACATGTGGGGTTTTTATAACAATACTTGGGGTTAAACCCAGGAAGCACTAAACTACATTTCTTTCTCTTTCTCTTTCATTCATTTTGAGACACTGTCTAGTGAGTGGCTTACACTAGGCTTCAAGTTGTGACTCTCCCGCTTCAGCTTGCTGAAGAGCTGGGGTTACAGTGCGGGCCATCATACCTGGCTAATGTGTAGGTGGCTTCCATATAAACTGGCATTTGACCATGTCTGAACACCCTGCACAGTTAGTATTAACCCCATTATATAGAACAGGAAGTTAAGGCTCAGAGAGTTAAGGTCACAGTGTGTCACAGATGTGGAACTTAAAATCAGATTATCTGATTCAAAAGGCAATGTGTGTTGGAAATGTAGCCCATGGATAGACTTCAACGCAGTTTCACATGGACAAAAGCTGGAAATAGGATCAGCAATCTCCACTAAAGACCAGCTGTGGCAAATTAGATGGTCTGACTGCCATGAGTAATTACAAAAACAAATGATAAGTAGGAATATCGGGAGGGCCACAATTATGAAACAATGATAAGTAAACATTGGCAAAGGATATATATAGTTTGATTCAATTTTTGTTTTGTTTTGCAAATATTCTTCTGTGGCCAAAAGAAGTACAGAATGCAGATGCAAAGGATGGGCCAGGAATTCAGCTCAGTGGCACAGCACCTGCCTGGCATGTATGAGGTTATGAGCTTGAGTTCCACTACCAAAAACAAAAAAAACAAAAATCTCAGGAAGATGAATAATGGAGTGATATGTTCCCTTTTAAAAGATCTGGTGTTGTTTTCACAGGGAAGGAATGAGAAAGAGAAGTGCTGCAATGGACATACCCCTGACCAATACAGCATGGCACTGGCATTATCCAACCAAGGGTGGACACAGGGGACAGTCCACTGGGCTGCAGGGTCACCAGAGGCTTGAAGGCCTATAGAGAGGGAAAGGCCAGGATCCCTGCTCAGTCTACAAACTTCCTCTTGGTCAAAAAGAGGCTCAAGAAACCTGGCCAGCCTTTACTGATGTGTCACCACTGATCTGTCCTTTGTGTCCAGATCCTTAATTTCCCCTTCTGCACACATCCATCACCGTGCCCAGCACATTTTAACTGAAGTTCTCTCTTGTACACAGGATTGGTCTCTCTCACTTGATGGCGAGGTATGCGCAGTACCTGTAATCACCCACCCTTAGGCCTCCAGGAACCTAACACAGTGCCGGACACAGAGTAGGTCTACAGCGTGTGCTCTCTGCATTGAACCAGGCCAAATCCTCCATCACCTGCCACCCGCTGGAGCCACTGCTCACAGTCTTCCTGATGACTTCCTGCCCTCCATGCAGCCCTGGTGCATTGTTTGAGAACGCTGCTGTCACCATGCGGCTGTGGCCTCTGCATCAGACGCTTCCCTTCCCAGCGAGCTCTTGGCTGGATCCCAGGAACCTTTTAGCACCCAGCCCTGAGTACCTGCCAGCTGCACACGGGCTTCCCAGCAGGCACAGCCCAGTATTTTCATCCCCACCTCGGGCCTTCAGCTAGCCCGTGTGCCCATCCTGGAGGGCTCCTGTCTGCTCAAGTCCTGCTCCTGCTCCAGTTCAAGTTCCAACTCCTTCTGGCCGTTCCCCTAAGACCACGCCAACTCCCAGGGAGCCTCACCTCTGCCTGTGCCAGCTCCTATGGTGAGTACACCTAATTATCTTTTTGTGCTCTTTTCATTTCTGTGTTTATCTGTCCCCCACCCTGAAACTAATCTGCTTATGGGCAAGACAATGTCTTACACGTCATCCATAAGCCACCACACCCACGCAAGACAGGCACATTGAAAAGCTCCAGACTTAGGGATGGGTAGGATGGAAAACCCCACGCACAGTCATGATCAGAAATGACAACAGCGCTTGTGGACAGTACAGAGGCAGCCAGCACAGTTGGGGTATGGAAGGAGGCTTTGCAAAAGGCAAACTTTAAACCTCTGCCCCTCAAACTTAGTCTGAGTTTTCCTTAGCATCTCATGGTGTAAGCAGGAGTTCTTGAAGTGTGCTTCCCAGCCTAGGAATAGCAGGATGCCCTGGGAACTTCTGAGGAATGCAAATTATCAGTCCCACTCTCCCCTCCAGCTACAAATCAGGAACTCTGGGAATGGTTCTAATGTCCATTTATGATTAAGAACCACAAGTGTAAGCCTACAATAGGAGCACCCAGGTATACCAGGAGAAGCTTCTAGGACCTCTGAAGACTGTCTGCAGGGTGTAATTTTTTAATGCATGTCTTTCTGTTTATGGCCACTTCTAAAGCTTACTAAAAAAAATAGTAAGCCTAACAACAGTTCATGACTCTCTAGGACCCTGCCAATTTTCCTAACTACGGTTTTTATGTGTAACAGGTGAGCAGAAGACAGAACCTATGAGGATGGCCCCGCAGAGATGCTCTCTTGGTCTTGAGGGCAACGCAGGAACACAGAGCGAGGGCTGGGGGACAGAGGGCCCTGCCCACAGCAGGCATGCTATCTGCACCCTCTGGATCAGCTGGTTGGGCAGCACAAGGGCACAGATGAAGCCCTCTGCACAGGGTTCTCTGGCTGAGTGGGAGAACACTCGAGCAGACGACTAGCTCTCATCGAGGCTCTGCACTGCCAGCTAGGTGACAGCAGCAGCATGTCACCTCTACTGACTGCAAACCACACCCTTCCCTAAAAGTCAGAAAGTGCAGATGACCTCAGAAATCCCTTCCACAAACTTTTAAGTGATTAGAAAAAAATAACAGCACAGTCTTTATTTATTTTTGTCTTTTTGAGACAGGGTCTTGCTATGCAGTTCAGGTTGGCTTTGAGCTCGTTTTGTAGCAGCCCAGGCTGGTCTCAAACTCACAACGATCCTTCTGCCTCAGCCTCCCAAGTGCTTGACAGTATCAGCTCAACAGTACAATCTTAGGGACACTCTGAGCCGGAATCATGGGCCAAGGATTACTCAGTATCGACATTATCCAATGCCAGCCAGCATGCAGCCATGAACACCTGAAATACGGGCAGTGGGAAGGAAGAACTAATGTGCAGTTTTATTTATTTGAATTATGTACTTCGCATTTAAATTTATGTAGCCACACTGGTGGCCGGTGGCTGCCACACTGCACTGTGTAATTCTAAGTGAATTTATGAAATACAAGGCCTGTGAGAACTTTCTCCATACAGCAAGCAAAAAGGCAAAACTTTTCTCCCAGTTTGAAAAGGCTAAAGCCTCTGAAAGGGCAGAAGCTCTGAGAAGTCCCTGAAGAAGTCTGGTGAGCCAGGGCTCCTGTTCTTGAGTTCTCAGTCCAGATTTACCAACAACCTTCATGGGGAGCTGGGAGGCCTCCCAGCCACTGCAACCTTGACCTCTCTAGGTCCCACTGCCCGCAGCTTCAGTAGGTGACCCTTTAAACACTGGGAGGCTGGGCAGGGCTGAGGGCAGAGGAGGAAGGTTTAGGCATCCCATGGATGGACCCAACATTCAACCAGAGAGTCTGTGCAGCTTACCTGCTGCATATGAAGACTTTTAAAAGGTTGTGATACACTGATCTGGAAAAATACACAAGGGTTAAAACTTGAGCTGTGAACAGTACTCTGACTCTACCTATCTGAGCTCAGATACATTTTTAGAAGTGCAGAGCATGCATCCCTAGGGTTGGACGGGCACAGACAATTTCTGGAAGGTACACAAGAAAATCCACAGAGGTGATGTCTAAAGACTGGGATTTCTAAAGTGCAGGAGGACAGTAGGGTGACTTGTATGTGCATTATTGGTTTTAGTTATTAACTAGTTTTCTATTATAACTATAAAAGTTAAACCTGATCATGTTACAAACTCTGTCTAGAATATTACGTGGCCAATAAATATGTTTATAGAGAGATTAACAGAGGAAAATGTTTTCAGTATAATGCAATTGGGGAAAACAGGATACAAATTGTGTCTTTGCTACAATCACAAGGTCAGATAGACCAAAGAAGAAAGCACAGACGCAACAGTCCTTCTCAATGTAGCCCCTGTGGGGAACCCAAGATCCCCCCTGCACCCGATCCTCCACCTCTAATCCACAAGGTGGCAACTATGTCACTAAGGAACTCGCTCATTTCACAGCTAGTGTGTGCGGCAGCCACAGTGACACTGTAAATGTCCCATGAAGTGAGATTAGTCCAATTCCCACTTTCTGCGTGGCGTTACAGAGACAGGGTCTACCTGCCATGACCTCTAAGCAAGGGCTGACACCTTACTGCACCTCATAACTGAGATTTTAGGCCAGAAAGTTGCAAGCTGGAAGCCATGAAGGGAATCTATGTCAGCTTAAGATCCCAGGAACTCACATTTTAAACTATACGAGGTCCCTTGAAGACTTACTCTAATTAGGCAGTCAGCCAGGTGAGATGGTGCATGCCTATAATCCCAGGAAGCTGAGACAAGAGAATCATTACAAATTGGAGGCCAGCCTGGGATACACAATGAGTTTCAGGCCAGCCTGGACCCTGTCTCAAAAGCAAAGTAAAAAAAAAAACAAAAAAAAACCCAAAAAACCAACCAACCAACAAACAAAAAGATATATACATAATAATAATAATATTTATTAAAGAAAAAGAACCCAAGGGCTGAAAGGGCCCTGAGGCAATATCTTGCCCAAGCCCACAGGAACAGGGAAAGATATGAACAGATATTAATACCTTTCTTCTAACACAACCACAGCCCGGGGAACCAGGCAGTCATTAAGTGACCCAGAGTGACAGGTTTCTGGGCAGCAGCTGGGGAAGCAAGCTGGATTGGATCGATGGTTGATTCTGGAAAGACATGGACTGCACATGATACAGAAGCCACCGGAAACCAGGTCCCAGGCCCTGTGAGTGGTCCAGGCTCCTGGAAGTTGACACACACAGATGCTTTGCTTTGGAGCTGATTATTCTTAGTCCTTTTGCTTAGTAAGTGGGAGAGGTCTCACCTTTTCAGGGGAGGGGTGTGACTGACAGCTTTGCCAGAGAGAGACACCTTCCAGCCAGGGTTTTCAGCCAGGAGGCTGGGCCACCCCAAGTACCCACAGAGGCTGCTTGTCCCGCAGGAGGAATGGTTCCATGAAGTCTGCAAAGAAGGGTCCCTCCCACAGTTTGCTTTCCAGAAACCCGGTCTGTGGTGGCAACACTGCCAGGAACAGAGGCTGGGCAGTGGGGATCTCTGTCCCTACTCTGACTGCAGGAAGCACCTTCATCACAGTCCAGGCCCTGACATCATCAGACATGAGCTCTCTGCTCTCCAGGGGCCACTGAGACAACCATACAGTGTTCAATCTGAAAGGGACCCTGGAGAGTATCTAATAGTCCAACATTGGTCTCCCGGAGGAGAAAGAACTTGGGACGCTAGGAACTGTTCACCTCTCAATGCATAACACAGAAGAGATAAAACCAGACACATCCAGGAAAGCAGCCCAGTGGATAGTGATGGGTACTGACCAAAGCCCACATGCCACAGGATACCACTGGCGGCAAACATCTCCCCAAAAAAGCAAGATCTACTCCTGCAGATAAGTTCAGCCTATCGAGTACAACAGCACACAACACCGTGGAGAAACGAGAGGCAAATCACCAGGGCCACAGCAGAGACAACCAGGAGGTGAAAGGCATGGTCCCAAGAGTGGGTAGCAGGGAAAGACGGGAATCTGGGCAGAAGAGAAGAGCAGGCATCAGCCGGGTGGCAAGTAGGGGTGACGCAGCAGGAAAGGGATCTGGCTGGACAGGGGTCAGTGCCTCTGCAGGCTCACGGGAGAAGACACAGCCTGGCTGCCCCTGGGGCCTCCCAGGCCAAGGGCATGCTCCCAGCTGCCTGGCCACACAGGCAGACAAGGGCAGCAAAGTTGAGGTGGGGAGTGATCACTCTGAGGTTCAAAAGCAGCTAATCCCAAGACTCTGGAAGCTCCGGATACAAGGTCCTTGCACTGCTGGTTTATGCCAAGCCGGGATTTGAGCATAAGACTGAGGGGAACAGGCTCAGGGCCCAGCAGCCTGCAACGAGCACACTGGGCCCAAGGTCTTGGACAGCTCCAAGGGGTACCGGGTGGGCAGAGATCGCAGGCTGAGCAGATGCACCCCCGTCCTAACCCTGGAACATGGGAATGCAACCCTATTTGGAAAAAGTGTCTTTGCAGATGTAAACAAGAATCCTGAGACCAAATCTCCAGTATTACCTGGGCGGGTCCTAGATCCAATGACAGGTATCCTTTTAAGGAATGAGAGAGCAAGCAGACAAGAGAAGAGGACTCAGAGACACACAGGGTGAAAACCACGTGAAGATGAGGGCAGAAGTTCAAGGGGCAAGTCCACAAACGCCAAGGAGCACCAGCAGGCTTCAGGGCCACGTGGAGCCACACCTCCTGATGCCTGGGTTTTGGACTTCTGACCTCAGACTGCTTTTCCATATTCTCTGCTCAGTCCATGGTTGTTTGCTATGGCAGCCTCAGGAAACTAAGTCAGTGGGGAATGGGGCACAAGGAGGCAGGCCTGGGGGTTCAGGATGGCATGGGGGGGGGGGTGCCCAACAGGTCCCTGACACCTGCTGTTTCCACTTGCTTTCAAAACCTTTCTTTCCCTGTCACTAGCTGTGACCTCAATGCCCTACGTCCCTCCAGCAAGCACCCAATATGTGTTTCTTTTGTGAGTGATGGAGGCCTAGTGTTGAATGAGTCTTAAACTGTCCTTTTCCACCTCTGTAAAATGGGGCTAATGAGTGTCTACCTGTCCCGCGGTCTCACCAGAAGACCTAAAGACCAGAGGCAGCAGCCGGAGAAGGACCAGAAGAGGGCAAAGTGCTGCACCATCCCCACCCCACACCCCAAGGTGGCCCCCTGGGCCCAAGACGGCAACAATAAGACCTTGGAACACACACATCTCCCTGTGCACTGAGCCCCACCAGGACCTGGCCCCTCGAGATTATCTGGGCGCAAACCTCCCCATGGCTCCCAGACGAGATAACCCTGATGCCAGCCCGAAGCTGCCTCTTCCTAACCATGTGGCCGGCTCATGTCACCTCTCTGAGCCTCAGTTCTCTTTCTATAGCAAGGATAAACTCCCCCTGCAACCTGCAAATATAGCCTGAGCCTCCAATGAGCTCACGAATGTGACCAGTAGCTTAGAGTGCTACACAAACGCAGGTGATTATCACAGCCATCACCACTGAGTTTTCACATGATAAAATAGAGAAATAAAGTAAAAAATAGCCTTTATTCTAAGGACGTGGAGAGAACTCCATGACCACCAGGGCCTGGCTTTCTCTGCGGGAAACGTGGGGCATGGGATAATACATATAATTTCCGACTGGGGTAATACTTAGGGCAGGCACCGCTGAGAGAGGAGCTGAGTGGAATCTGTGCTCGAAAACAAGAAGCGGAGTTGCAATTAAGGCTGAGGAAGAAGCAGGAAGTGGTAGGTGTTCCTACTTTGGCCTTCCGCCACGTTAGACCACTGCCATAATTTCTACTAAGGCAAGAACCTTTCAACCACCAAGTCCCAGACCAGATGCCCATGGGGACTAGAGAAGGGGCACACGTACACTCACGCACGCACATACACACACACACAGGCTCCTTTCAATCTCTGCAACTCCAAAACCTTCCCCATCAAGATACAAAATCCTCATAGCTCTGCCAGGAAGCCAAAAATCTTCCAGCCACAACTTGAAAATACTCTTACCACAAGATGAGCCCTTTCTCATAATGGGTGCTTCTGGACTTCAATAAACTCAGTGCCTTAGGCCAACAAATAGTTTTAAAAAACAAAACACCACACAGCACAATCTAGCCCCTCCCCGAAATGACAGACACATCCTTTCTCCTAAGAAAATAAAAATGGAAACCAAATTTAAATTGGCTTCACTTTGCCGTGCATGGTGGTGCACATCTTTAATCCTAGGGAAGCTGAGGCAGGAGGATAGCTGTGAGTTTGAGGCCAGCCTGGACTACAAAGTGAGTTCAAGGCCAGTCTGAACTGCATAGTAAGACCCTGTCTCAATAAAATAAAATATAAATAAAGAAATTGGTCCCCCCCCCCACCATCCAGCTAAACATGCAAAAAAGGCTGAGGTACAGACCAACTTCTCAGCCACGGCCCGGATGCGGCAACTCCGCACTCCCAGCCCCTGCACAAATCACGGCTCCATCACACTGCAGTCAGTAGAAGAAAGACCATCCCAGGCCGGCCCCAGGAACCTCGGAGGCCACCTATCCCATGTTTCTGGTGGCTCCTTACCCCAGGCCTGCTGGTGCTCTGAGTGACACAGCCAGCATCCTCCCTGCAGCTCATCCCTATTTTTGTTTGTTTTGTTACAAGAGCTCACTATCTAGTGCAGGCTGGCCTCAAACTCACAGGAACCTTCCTGCCTCAGCCTCATGCGTGTTGGAATAGGTGTGGGCCACTACATCGGACCCCATTCCTGTTTTGCACTCAGGAAAGTCTCTTCCTCCACAAGTCCTGTCCTGGATGGGCCCTGCATCCCTCTGGATTAGCTCAGGCCCACTACAGAGGTTTCTGTTCTTAAAGCAAAGCTGGAAGGAACTGCCTGAGAAGCAGCCAGGTCTAGGATACAGAGACAAAGCTTTGTGATGAGGTTTGGACCCGGGCCTGCTGCTGACCAGCTCTGGCTCCAGAACTTTGGAGACAGGAATGCACTGGCTCTAATTAGCACCAGTGCCCATCCCACAAGGCTGGTAACGAGACACAGAAAGTTCCTGGTGCATTGTGGCTGCTTTGTTCTGTTTATGATCTCAATGCCCTCTGAGACCTAGTCCCTCCAGCCTCACGGTCCTGTCCTCTCTGGCTCCCACGTGACCACACCCAGCCCCGCCCTGTGTTCCCTTCTCCCCACCGCCCCTATACAGCAATGTATTTGTGAGTGAGCTGAGCCGTTGCATTTCATAACTGCACCCTCCTCTTATCAGGGGCTGGTGAACTTCCACCCTCTGAGTGAGTTAACCCAGTCATCTCTGCTTTCCATTTTCATACCACAGAGTCAATATTTACTAACCATGTTGCTAAAACAGGCGCTGGCCAGGGACACAGTGCCAAGAGGCTCCTCTAATCTCAGCAGCAAGCGTCTCAGTGGCACCCGCAGGCTTTACTGTGCCACAGACTAGAGCTCAGGGTGAATGATGCCAGCCCTAACTGACCAGATGGCCTGTGGCCCAGCTGGGATGCTTCACATAATCCTGAAGTTGCAGGAGGCTAAGCACTGGCAGGTACTTAAGAGATGGGGAAACTGAGGCTCTGCTATGTAAGCATATGCAGCCCCAGAACCAAAGCCAGGTTCCCTGAGCTCCTACATCTGCATCCTCTCTCATTGCAATGGAGAAATAGCTGACCCTCACCTCATCAGGACTGGAAACGGGAAGAGTGCCACTCTGGGGTGCCCGGTTTACAAAAGGGTTCTCCCAAGAGAGGCCTGCTCTCCTGATGCAAGGATTCCAGAGATCCCTGGCAGCACTGGCTCTCTTGCTGGCTTTCATTTGTAATACAGATTTTGATGAGGCACCTGCTATGGAAAGGTATTATCTGTTTTACCAAGGCAGCACCATCGTGCCCATGTCTCCTGGGAAGAGATACACATGGCCGGCAAGCTGAGAAAGTGTCGGCCAGGAGGGAAACGTGCATGGAAGAGAATCGCAGTTCCAGGTAACTTGGTGACAGCAAGCCTCTGGAATAAAGTCCCTCCTTCCCCAAGGGCAGCGCAAATACCAAAAGGAACACTCAAAAGGGAAAGGATAAGTGACCTGGTGTGACAGCAAATGCCTATTGTGTTTCTGTGGAGTATGGAAAGACTACGGAAACCTGTGTTCAGGTCCCATTTCTGCCAAAATGCTACATAACCTTGGGGGAAGATGCAGTGTCCAAGGTCATACACTACAGTAAATCTTTTAGGGCTGATAACTAAGATGTCACAGATGAGACGAGTTTTGTTGTTACTGTTTGTTGCTGTTGTTGTTCCAGTGCTGGGGATTGAACCCAGGGCCCCTGCACCGAACTTCATCCCAGTGCTTCCTTACAATCTTTTTTACTTTTTAATGTTGAGACAGCATCTTGCTAAGTCACTAAGTTGCTCAGACTGGGCTCAAACTTTGGAATCCTCCTGCCTCAGCCTCCCACAGCCCTGGGATTATAGGCATGTACCACCACATCCAGCCCAGATGGGCTGGCTCTATGACTCTTCTAATTCTTGCTCCCTCCCTAAAAAGCTACAACCCTCATCTGGCACTTCCATGGCAATCAGACTTCTCTTCATCTTCCTGCTCAGTTGGAAGGAGGCCTTGCCCATATCTGTGGCCCTGGCATCTTCTATCCCTGGGTGCAGAGCACTCCAGCTGGATCTAAAAAACAGGCTCTGCCACTTCTTGGAGAACCAAGAACAGGACAGGGGCATCGGGATTAAAGCGGAACAAAAAGATGTGATGCTTGGCCTGTTTCTCTTCCCTGCCCGCAGCAGGCAGCAAAATTAAGATTGTGTGAGCAGAGCATGTAGGAAAACACTACCTCTCTATCTCCAAGAGGCCTCATTGATGCAAACTGGGAGCCTCAGATGCTCAAGGACAACTAAACACAGCTTCTAGCCGCACCAGAGCCCGTGTGTCCATCTGCTCCAGCTAACAAGGATACAGTTTGGCCCTGTGTGTGAGGAGCCTGTAGTCTGACCTGGAATACAGAAGACATGGAAGATGACAGGGAGAAAAGTGAGAAGGTCCTCAGAAGGAAGAATAGAACATTTCAGGAAAAAAAAAAAAAAAGGCGGGGGGATAGAGCAGCTGGTGCCCAGAAAGGTTGGGAAGTCCTAGATGCAAAATTTGGGTAGACAAGAGGCACAGCAAAAGGCACAAGGGGTTAGCCACATCCTTCAGCTTAACCTGTCAGCCACTAACTACTGGCTCTGTATAGGGAATGCACGGCCTGGAAGCAATCACCCTGCCAGAGGAAACTAAGGCGGCAAGAAGACGGGAAAGCAGACACATTAGATGCTCATCCCTGGAAGTAGACAGTGCAGTTTTGCAAGAGAAACTGTCCAAATGGTGGCTAATGCCAATGAGGGTTAACTACTCCTCCACAGTGCTATGGGTGCTGTGACTAGGTGATCCTACAGACACAGACAGACATACACAGGACTGGGTTTACTACCTGTGCACCCTGCAATCATACATTTACAACGTCCGTGTTCTGCTCCAGTGAAGTGGTGATTTTCTTCAGAGCAGTAGGAGAAGGTTTCCCATACTTCTTGCCAAGAAGCACTTCCTACAGGCAGCGCCAAATGGAATTAGGGCTTGAGCTCTAACAGCCACAAGTGCACTCATAACCAGCCGAGAGCCCTAAGTGGACATTTTAAAAATCAAGTTATTTTTCTCTTCCAGTACCCAAGAAAGACTTGTGCCTGGCGAATACTTTTGTGGAGGACACATTACTTATCTTTTTTTTTCCAAATCCATTGTATTTCTTTTTTTATTTTTTTTCAAATCCATTGTATTTCAAGGAGAAGAAGAAAAAACACTAAAACAAAATTTCAAAACAAGTCACACTACTTAAAACTTAAAATAATCTTAAATTGTTTGTGGCAGAGCACAGCTGTGATCCCAGCAGGATAATAGGTGAAACAGGAGGACTATAAACTCAAGGCCAGCCTGGGTCCAGTTAGTCACCTAGTCACCAAGACCCTGCCTCAAAATAAAGAATAAAAAACAGCCTGGAGAGATACCTCAATGTGAAAGCCCTGGGTTCAATCTCCAGTACAATAAAACAAAACAAACCCCAAAAAGCTGAAAGTCCACTGAAGGTGTTAAGACAATTAGTATCAGCCCAAATTCTAAGACAGTGTGATGACCAAGAGCTCTTCCCAAACCCCAGGATATCGCTGTCAGAATTTATCTCACAAAAGATACAGGTACTCGCGTGCAAGCTGCACTGTTTCCAGACCTCCCCTTTAGTTGCTACCATCCTAACCTACCAACTGTTCAGCAAGTGGCCACAGGACAATGAGGCCTCCACCCTCCCCTGAGAGTTTCCAGGCCCTCCGGTCCTCTACAGCATCTCTTCCTCCACTGGCTGGCCACTCACCATCTCTCTCTGTCCAACCCCACTAAGCTTTCTTCCTGACAGCCAACCCTTCTCAAAAAGTCCAAACTTCCGAGCGTGAAGTACTTGAAAAGCAATTTATTTGTCCTATGGGGCACTAGAAACACATAGACAATGTTTTAAATTTAGAACAAATCCACTTATAGAGTGTAAGTGAAAAGGTTAAATCATCTGTAGTCCCTCTCCTGTCCCTGTGTCCCCACTGACAATACCAATACTACTAAACCTTTAATGGCTAGAAAGGATAAACTTGAGGCATATGTAGGGACATGGATACCCCCTGAGACCATCATCCTAATGAAATGAATCAGACACACAAGTTTAAATATCACACAGCTTTTCTTATACGAGAAACCCGAAGTACAAGAAAGAGCAAAATAAAAGAGAGATAATAGGAATTAAGGCAGTAGATCTTTCTTAATGAGAAAGAGATCAAGAGATGGTGGGAGGGTTAGAAGGGGATTAAAGAAGAACTAAAATGGGTTAAATGCATGTAGCAACATCCACAAAAAACATAATCACTATATACTACAAACACGGACTAATAAAAATAAAATCTGAAAACAAACTTTTATGGCTAAGATCTTGGCCTTCTATCTGACTTCTGCTTGCTACTCTGGACTCATCTTCTTTACATTCTCTCTCATCTCCCCTCTCCCCTTTTAGGGCTGATTACTGCTTCTTCAACCCAATATGAGTTTGCTGGGTATCTCACAGAATCATGGAATTTCAGAATTGAGGAGATCCTCAGCCAAGCCCCTTTGTTTTGTACCCCAAAAGGGAGCTGAAGACCATCAAGAAGGAACTTCTTACCATGGCCAAGGCAGAATAGAGACATGGAACCAACTGCAGTTGCAACTCTTCTGAACATTTACTGAGCACCTATTATGCGCCCACACATGTAAAACCCTCATATTTACAATAGTGGCTTCCAGATCCTTTGCTCAGAAAGCTCATTGGGCTGTGAGCTGCTTTATGGGTAGATTTTTGGCAAGGACCAGTGCAGAAGAGGGTGGGAGTACACTTCCAGACAAAGAATGAGAAAAGAGGTTTCTGCACCATGTTGTGGAATGGAGAACAGGGGCACCTGACTGCCTGCAGTCCTCAGGGCAGACTTCTGGGAGGAAGCAGAACTTGAATAGGACTCAGTGCATGGGTGAGACCAGCTAAACAAAAGGAAAGTGTACTGCTACCCAGGCTCTCTGAGGGAAAGGCAGCCACGGGAAGGATACGCAGGAGAATGGGAGGTAAACTAGAAGGAGGCGGATGTTAGATCAGTGCTTCTTCAGTGGCTGTTCCGTTTCTTCTGGTACACTGCCTCAAGCGCCTGAGAGAAGTCACTGTATTGGATTCAGCTAGTTATCAAGGCCCCTAATGGGCAGAGCTTTCCCAGCCAACTGATAGGCTACAGAGTAGCCAATGAATGGGTCACCCTTGGGTCAGGTGACCTTCCTCTTCCAATAAGGCATCACTCCTGCAAGGATTTGCCCAGCTCCACCCCATGGCTCAGCCTCTGTCGTTATGAGGAGAAAGAGGGTCGTTTTAGCAAGAAAGGGAATATTGAGCATGTGTGCACATACAGTAAGGGAGGCTAGGTCCCAGGAGGTGTTTAATGTGAGTAAAGACAAGGAGGGAAGAATAACCTGACAGAACAAAGGATAATAAAAAGGCTTCTTTACTCAAGAAAGGAAAAAGCTAACATCTCCATGAGCCAACTGTGTGTTTTAAGTAGCATTTGGAAGAACTGTTCTTGAATCCAATTGTCCCTTCTGCATTTAAAAAAAAAAAATACTGATAAGCCTCATCACAGACATCTCAATCTGAATTCTCTGGGACACAGATATATAGCTTGTGATAACAACCACTGTGCTGGGTATTTCCACCATAATCTTGTTCAGTTCTCAAGGCAGGAGAGCCCTAGCCCAATAAGGAGGTAGCAGATGACAAAAGTAAGGCTCAGAGAGAAGTAACTTGCTCAAGGTTATACAAATAATCTTTAGTATGGGGTTCATATCTTTAAGATCTTTAAAGGCTACAGAGTGAGCTCAAGGCCAGCCTAAACTGCAGGATTGTTGCAAGTTCAAGGCTAGCCTGGGCTACCTAGTGAATGCAAGATCAGACTTGAACTGCATAGCAAGACTTTGTCCCAAAAAGACAGACAGACACAGACAGAGAGATAGAGAGACAGAGAAAGACAGAAAAAGAGAAAAAAAAAGACAGACAGACAACAGTACCCTCTGGGCCAGTCACATGCAGGCGGCAGGCAGATTTGGGCTGTAGAGCTGTCATGTTCTGGCTTCTGGACTAGACAAAGCAGGAGCCCTTGCAGAGTCAAGGTCTTAGGTTCCACACCTACTTTGGTGTGCTTTGGGGGGGGGCTACTTTCGGGGTGATGAGAAGAGGTGGCAGCAGTCACCTCTCTGTGGAGGGCTCTAGCAGCTTCAGGGCTTCATGGGGCCTGTCCTACACTGACTGCAGAGCCCTGTGTTCCTTAGGACAGCCAAGGGGACAGGACATCCCACTCTCTATTTCTTGTCCCTGCTTTAGAAGCCACTGGGAGGGGTCCATTGGAAGCTTTCTGCGAGAGCTTTTGGGAGAAGATGCTGGGGACTGGGGTGCTATGAGAGGGCCAGGAGCCGGTTCTCTTTTTCCCCTTGGCTAGGAAAGCCAGAGTGAGGGCCATGGGATGTCCTGTCCCCTTTCTTTTCATAATTGTAGGGGCCCTGAGGACCAGGTGTCCCCTTTGCTTCTGGGAAGAGCTCTGCTCTGGTCCCGACTGGCCCAGCTGAGGCAGCCTTGGAGCCTGACAGGGCTCCTGGTGGACTTTGCTTACCCACCTGGTGTTACTACTGGAACTTCAAATTATCCACGAACATGAAGTGAAAAGAAAATGAGATATAAGCCACAGGAAAATAAAGAAGAAAAGAGAGCAAGGTTTGGGATTAAAGGGGAAAGGCTGCAATTCCTGTCAGTCTCCCTGTGGCAAAATACTAATGAATCTTTACAGGACACTTAAACTACCAGAAATGCACAAAAACTTAAACTATCAAGCCCACAAGGAGGAAAGTACCTGCCAGGGACTGGCCATTGGCTTGGTATTTTTAGTGTCAACCATTCAGCAAATCAGTCTCTCAGCCTGGTGGCCACCTCTGGTAAACACCAAACAGACATAACACAAAGGGAAGAAATCAAACAAATATGTTTCCAGAAAAGCAACCACTTTTTGTTGTAGCTTGGCATAACTGACGTCATCTTGAGCTCTACGTTTAACTAGTGCCCTACATTTGACCCAGGAAAATGGAGAATTACCTAGAGTACAAGCCCATGAAAAAAGCAGAATGAGCTGCACCCACAGGAGAAAAATTATCTGTTCAACAAAGAAGCAGGATACAGGTGTCAGCCAAAAACTAGTGTAAAATTCTAGCTAAATTGTTTCCAACAGGATGTCTTTTTGGGAATGCCTATAAAGTGGAATATTACAAAGTTAACAAAAGCCTAGGGGTTGTATTTCTTTCTTTCTTTCTTTCTTTCTTCTTTTTTTTTTTTTTTTTTTTTTTTTTTGTCTTTTTCGTTTTATCGGTACCAGAGATCAAACTCATGACTGCACACTTGCAAGGCAGGCGCTTATGCCGCAGAGTTAAATCCCCAGCCCTGTATTTCATTTTAAATAGCTGATATTCTTCAAAAATGTTGGTGTCATACCAGCCAAAAAATGGTGGAGGAACTTTTCCAGATTAAAGGAGACTGAGATAACAGTGAGATGTCACGCATGATCCTATCCTAGGTCTCATACTGCGGAG
Source organism: Cavia porcellus (assembly GCF_034190915.1). Lineage (NCBI taxonomy): Eukaryota > Metazoa > Chordata > Mammalia > Rodentia > Caviidae > Cavia > Cavia porcellus. Next base: position 6,626,782 of record NW_026947493.1, read on the forward strand.
AAAAAACTGCTACAGAGAACAGTAACAAGGAGACTGACAAAATCGGAACAAGACTGACAGCTGAGATTAAAATAGCCTATCAGTATTAAATGCTATGATTTGAGAACAGCACTGCAGTGAAGAACAGAGGTCTGAATCCTGAGGAGACAGAGATGTACAATGAGCTAGACGGGCATAATGTTTGCACCTTACCACCAAATGGATGAGAAACAAGGACAGACAGATGGACAGCCTGGCCATGGGAAAAAAGAAGAAGTCAAGGAGAAAAAGAGGAAGAAGAGACAGGAAAAACAGCAGAAGGGGAGGGGAGAGAAAGCAAAAGAAGTGACAAAAAAAATGTATAAAAAATGGTGGTGCACACCTGTAATCTTGACATTTAGGAAGCTGAGGCAAGAGGATCATGAATTCAACGCCAGCCTGGGCCACAGAGCAAGTTTAAGGCCAGCCTGAACCACATAGGGAGACCCTGTCTCAAACAGATAAAGAAAAATCAGTAGATCTAGGTGCAGAGTACATGCAAGTTCTGTTACTCTTTTTTTTTTTTTTTTTTTTTTTTTTTTTTGTCTTTTTCCTTTTTATCGGTACCAGGGATCAAACTCACGACTGCCTGCTTGCAAGGTAGGCACTTAAGCCGCTCAGCTAAATCCCCAGCCCCAGTTCTGTTACTCTTATAATTCTTCTATTACATTTGAAATAGTTTCAAAACCAAAAAAAAGAAAAAAAAGAAAGAAGTCCATCTATGACCTCTGGGAGCATGGAAATGTATAATAAATAAAACGCAACCTGAGTCAAAACTCACAGCACAAGATTTACACCCTGGCCGTCAGCAAGCAGAAAAGAAAGCATATCAGTAGATGACAGCAGATAAGGTTTGGGTTCCACCCACACAGGGACTCCCCACCCCTGAGACAGCCAGCACCCATGTAGGCCCACGGATGCCCACATGGAGTGCACGCCTTGCCCTGGGGCTGTGCCTCCTTGGGACAACAGCCTGGACAGTGCGACCACTTTGTTTGAGTGGCTTTGTGCTTTGTTTTCCTAACAATGGGTGATGAAAGCACCTCCCTCCCTCATCCCTGGCTTCTGTCACCCAGGGCCCTCTGCAGCTGCCTGTGCCCTGGCAGCTCCTCCCTCACCCTCTCCGTGCCCTCTTACCCGGCTAGGCGCGCCGGCTCAAGTGACCATGTCCTCCTAGATTAGAGTCTGAGCAGCTGCCTTCCTCAGGTGCAGCCCGGCCAGTGTTTCTGAGATCCCTGCACTGGCACACGGTCCAGTCTAAGAGCTTGTTCCATTTGTTTTTGGGGACAGCACCGTGGGCCCAAGTGAGCCTTAAATTCTTGTGGACAGGGCCTGACCCGACCCGTCGTGGGGCCTGACACACTATGAGTGCCTCAAACCATCTATGGCTGTGACAATGACACAGAGAACAAATGAGGCTGTGCTCACACCTGCCAATGGTACAGGACCAGGGCCTTCCCCAAGGGCCAGATTCCAGTGACCCAAGGCTGCCATGGGTACTACGCTGTTTTGCATCCATCTGGCTCACCCGCCCACCACCTGAGGAAACCAGAGACTCCCTAAGACTCCTGGTGAGGTCTGACCCACTCTCTCGCGCTCTTCAGGGATGCCAGCAGGACTCTCACGGGTGGAAAGGCCACATCCATGCTTCCAGATGTGGAGGGACTGCTGCTGCCCCCCTCCCCTTCCTCTCCAGCTTCTGGCCACTGTTCCACCCAGAGCTGGGTCACAGCCTGGGGGAGAGAAGGCCTGTGGCTAGAGAAGCCCTTCGGGGCTTCAGGACAGATCCTCACCAGAGGAACTTCCTGTCCTGCTGTGGTCCTCACTGATGCCCCACCAAGAAGTCCTCAGGCCACCTCCACCCCAGCCACCTCCAACCTTGAGCCCTGGTCCCTTCAGGGCTAGGTGGCCAACAAAGAATCTCTCAGGTTGACTCTGATTATGGGACCAGAAGAGAAAGGGCATGTGACCTCTGGGGTGTGAGAGACCTCAGTGGAATCCCAACTGCCCTTTGACATGGTACGACCACGAGATCTGTCACTGAACCTCCCTGAGCCTCCGCTGCCTCATCCGCCAAATGGGAATGTGATCGGAAGGACAAGGACTCCGCACAGATGCTGGCAAGAGGGCATCAGATTCCTAACACAGCAGGCCTTTCCGCTTCCCTGGAAGCAGGACATGCCAGCCTGCTTGTGCTCTGAGAGGCACAAACACCTCAGGGCAGGCTGAGGGAGAGGGCTCTGTGCACAGAAGCCTGGGGCTTTTCTCGATGGCTTTTCCTGTGATTCACTGGGTCACATGGAGTGGAATTTCCCACTTGGCTTCTCTTTGATAAGGCAGGTCTATTTCTTCACCTGCCAGACAGGAATTACTTCACATGTGTTATAAAAATTAAATACACGGGGCTGGGGATTTAGCTCAGCGGCATAAGCGCCTGCCTTGCAAGCAGGCAGTCATGAGTTCGATCCCCAGTACCGGTAAAAACGAAAAAGACAAAAAAAAATTAAATACACAGGGCTGGGGATTTAGCTCAGTGGCATAAGTGCCTGCCTTGCAAGCAGGCAGTCGTGAGTTCGATCCCTGGTACCAATAAAAACAAAAAAGACAAAAAAAAAAAAATTAAATACACGGGTGGTAGCACAAGCCTGTAATCCCAGCACTTGGGAGGCTGAAGCAGGAGGATCATTACAAATTCGAGAGCAGCCTGGGCTGCAAAGTAAACTAACTCAAGGGCAGCCTGAACTACACTTGGAGACTCTGTCTCAAAAAGACAGAGAGAGAGAAGAGAGAGAAGACAGAGAAGAGAGAGAGAGAGATTGAGATTGAGATTGAGATTAAATACAACAGGGAAGAAACCATCCAGAGAAGTGGTATAGAACTGCCAAGATGCTGGAATGGAAGGGAAGAATCTAACTAGTACAAAGTGTTTGTTGTCTAATTCTTTTGACTTTTATTTTAAAAAAGAAAAGTTTGAAATTTATCATTATAGAATTTTGAAGGACAAATAAAATTAAACACAACAGGCCAGGCATGGCTGAGTCAGGAGGAATCCTGCAAGTCTGAGATCAGCCTGGGCTATACATAGTGAGTTCAAGGCCAGCCTGAATTCCACAGAGAGACTGTCTTAAAAAAAGAAGAAGAAAAAAAGAAGGAATTATATATAACAGTGTGTGTGCAATAACTGAAAATAACTTCTGTGTTGTTTCCTGAGTAGCCCAAGCCATTTGTAGACTCCAGGGTCTCTGAGACGTTCTGTATCAGAATGATCTCAATCAGTTCCAGATCCTGCAGTTAAATTGTAGGATCTACCAGTGCCGAGTGCTAAGCGTGAACCAAGGATGAAAGGCCTGGGCGGGGCACCATATCAAGGAGACATGCCTACCAGTAGAAATGCAGGAGCCCAGCCTGCCTGTGGGACCTTCAGTGAACCAGGATGCGGACCAGGGAAAGCCTCATGAACGGAAGCCTGATGACATTACCACTTAGTAGCAGTGGAGGTCCAGGACCTCATCACATGTTGCTTATATTAAATTACTTTATCTCCTTAGGCTTACAGGAGATCTCTGCAGAGGTCCCTAAAATCATCTCTGGGCCTATCGAGCAACTCCGAGGGAAATCACAGCTTTGCAAACACTCTCCTAACTCATTCCTGCTATTCTACCCCCAAATCAAACAGAAAAGACAAATCTACTTTACGGTCTCCTTTAGTCCCCAAAAGCACTGAAATGAAAGAAAAAATGATTTTGTATTTTGAGGCTCCTTATGGTATGACTCCTACACCCTAAACCAGGCAGTGCACCACTGCCACTGTGGGTCAGTCACCGGTTCACTGTGTGACCCTGGACAACCTTGACCCCGATGACAGCCTAAGAGGTCAAATGGGCTTCTTTTTAGGGGCCCTGATCCAAGATTCTTTGGCTCTGCTCCACAGGTACCCTACCGAGGCTGCAATAGGCCAAAACTCTGCAGGCCTGAATTCTCCAAAGGGTACAGAAAACAGCTGGCAACTTCCAGCATCCCAAGCAGGCTGGTGCTCAAACGGGGAACACAGCCAGGGCTCCACATCAGCTCTGGGAGCTGGAAATCAGGCGAGAGACACAGGACCAGGCAGGCAACCAGCAGAACACAGGCTATTCCGGCCAGGGAGTATTGCTCCCAACCGAGGCTTTCTTACTGATATTCCCTCTCTTCCTTCCAGGATAAGAAGACAAGGCCTCCAAGGGAACCAGAAACACAATTCTGCAACAAAGCTCGACACAGAGTTGGAGCTGCAGGTTCCCGGTTAGTGCTGTGTTTGGGTTAGCTGTGACACCCAGGGAAATGTCCTCACATCTGTACACCGCGACATGCATGAACAACTCTGTGAGCCAAGCACACTGGATCAAGAAACAGAGCAATGCCTGTACCCCAGAAATCCCCTCCATGCTGTCTTCCAGCCTCCAGTACCCTGAGCACGGCCCCAACTCTGACTTCCAGCACTATGGATTTGTTCTGAGCTTAACCTTCCTTGTTCAGCTGTGTGCATGTGTGAGTGTTACACAAACAGTCCCAGGCAGCAGGCTGTCACCAACCAGCACTTCTGCATAGTAAGGACTGGATGAGGAGTGAAAATCAGGGAGCTACCCCAGCAGGGGCTAGGGTACTCATATGCAGAGGAAGCAAGGCACGTACAGACCCCAAAGACCCGGCTGAGTCCCTGCATGCTTCTTGTGAAGCCTTACACCTTCCTCCTGGGGGTCAGAAGTGGGAGCAGTTTCTGGATCCTGCACGCTGACTTCAGAGTGGGTCCATCATCCAGACCAAAGGCGTCACTTCCTCCCACAACCATCGGGGACTACTATCACCAGCCCCATCTCACAGATAAAAAATGAAATTTGAGAAACTTGATTTTGGTCACTGCTGCCCTGGGCAGCGTCTGGCACACAGTGGACCCTTCACGTGTTCAGTGATGCAGTGGGGAGCAGGAGAGAAGATGAAGCTGTCCCTGCAGAGGCTGCCCAGTCGGTTTGAAGGCGGCTGCAGTTCTATCTGTTCTGTGACCTCCCCCTTCCCTATGTTAAGACTTTGTTTCCACAACTGTCAAATGAGGGTCCTGGAAAAAAGGACCAACAATGGTCAGCTTCCCTGACCTGCAGACCACAAACCCTAGCACTATCTGGCCACTCCAAAGGCCCCAGACCCCACCCCACCCCACCTCCACCCTCTACTGTCTTTTACCTACCTTTTGCTTGGTTAGCACTTTCTTTGTTTTTGGGGGGATGGGGTCCCACTAAGTAGTTCAGGCTGGCCTTGAACTCACTTATAGTCCAGGCTGGCCTCAAACTCCCAGAGATCCTCCTGCCTCAACCGCCTGAGTGCTGAGATTACAAGCGTGTGTCCCCATATGTAGCCCTGGTTATCACCTTAGACAAGTGGGGACACAGGGAACCCCTGGCTGGGAGGCACATAGGGCCTTCTCCCCTGCAGGCAGGGAGGACCAGAGCACAGGAGTTTTCCTCTAGTTGAATAGCTTGCCTCCTTCACACAGGTGAGAGACAGGGCAATGAGGGAGTAATTCACAAACTCTCCAGGAAGCTGCCTCTGCTTCCTTCTTCAGAGCCCTGCCCTACCCAGCTCTCCCTTTCTCTGCCCCCCACCACGAGTCCAAGCCCCCACCTCAAGGTGGGGCTCCAAGCCAACTCCGCCCTGTTCCTAGGTGTACAGCTGCCCTGCTGCAAGCTGAGCTCCAGCCAGTGGGACAGAGGCTGCATTTCACACATCTTTGAACTCAGCATGGAGCCTTCATTCAAGACATGGCCAATGTGAGGCCACCAAACCAAAGGCCAGGGCCAGGACCTGCCCAGATCTGCTGCTGTGAGGACACCACCTCCCGGGAGCAGAGGCACTTGAGCTGCGGAACCTGGTGCCCCTAGCACCCAGCCTTTGTCCCCTGCCTTCCTGATGCTCCCAGGCAGCCCCATGACAGTAGCTGCCAGTCCTGCCCTGGAGAGGAGTCACCTGTGGCAGCCAAGGTTCCATCCTGCCAGCCAGGAAGACATTCCCTGAGCCACCACACTGCCACCTCCCATTTTCCTGGGCATGAGGCAGGTCTGTCTGGCTTTGAAGATCTTTCTGTTTGTCTTTAAAAATAAAAGAAGGAAGGGACAGAGTCCTGGCCCAGAGGCCACTGAAGGGGGTGGGCCTCCTGCTTGGCCTGTTCCGCACCACAGACCTCAATTGCCAGAGTGTGTGGTGGGGTGGGGCCAGGCACCAGGTGAGTGTGTGTGCAAGGGCTGGGTGTGCAGGTACGGAGCTCCAGCCGTGTCACCAACTCTGGGCAACCTGCTTAAACTATGGGCCACAGCCTCCTCTGGAAAACCAGAGTAAAATAAATCCTTATTCCACATACTGCCTGAGAACCGGACTTCAGTATTATGGTTTTATAACCAGTAACTGCCATTTACAAATAAGCAGTTGTCAGAAGAAAACCAGGTCAGAAGCCAGGTCAGGCATGGTGGCACACACCTATAACCATACCATTTCGGAGGCTGAGACAGGACTATTGCAAGTTCAAGTCAGTTTGGGTTATCTACATAGTGAGGCCAACGCCAGCTGAACAACATAGCCATGCCCTGTCTCAAAGAAAGGACAAGAACAAGAATCATTAAGATTTGTGACAGCTCTCAATCAGGTTATGCTGAGAACACAGATCTCAGGAAGTCCTGGCCCTTCTACCTTATTTCCAGAGAAATGACTAAGTGTGGAATCACCCAGGATGATGAATAAACCCTGGGCTCGTTTCTAGAGCCACCCAGTGGACCTGCAACAAGTCCACACCTTATGACACCCACTGACAGCGACCCAGAGAAGCACAGCCAGCTCCATCTGCCCCCTCCACCTCCCACTGGGCTTCTTACCTCCCCAGCTCCTCTCCGATGTCGTAAAAGTCCTCCACCTTCTGTTGTTTGAACGACTCCATGTCTGGGCTTCTCATGGAGCCTGGGCCCTACAACCCTGAAATGGGGTGAGACCAGAGGTTAGGATACCATAGAAATGAACACAAACCAGGCATAGTGGAGCACACCTATAAACCCAGAACTCAGGAGGCTGAGGCAGGAGGATCCCTGTGAGTTCAAGGCTAGGCTAGGCTATGTAGTGAGTTCAAGGCCAGCCTGAACCACATAATGAAACTGTCTCAAAAAAGATGAAATTAGCACAACCTGCAGTCACCGGCCACAGGCTGCTAGGAATTTCATGGCAGTCTCCAGCCTGGTTCCTTCCACAAAAGCCACCTACTCAGGGGGCTTCTTGCCTGTGGCCAAGGATTCTTATTTGATTCAACTTACTTTTTTTCTTGTCAGTTCTGGGAATTGAATCCTGGGCCTTGCATTGCTAGCTAAGCATTCTACCAAACTCCATCTCCAGCCTTTTTCATAAGTTTTTATTTTGACACAGAGTCTCACTAAGTTTCCCAGGCTGACCTTGAACTTATGATCCTCCTGCCTCAGCCTCCTGAATAGCTGAAGCTGACTGGTATGTACTACTACACCCAGCTCTTAATTCAGATCTGTTCAGTGTATGTGCTGGCAAATCAAGCACAAATCAAGTTTAATACGGAGACAAAAAAAAAAAAAAAAAAAAAGAGCTGTCTTTGCATCTGTCTGAAGAAGTTCACAGAAACAGACCCATAGCAAAGTTTAACTATTTGCTCCCTTTCAATTCAGATCCCCTGGGAAGAGAGGTGGCTGAGGTCCAGTCATAAAAGCACTCATTTCTGAGTCAAGAGTCCCAGGTTCAAGTCCCAGCTTTGTATGGGTGAGACCATTAAGCTGTCTCTCTTAGCATCCCCATCTGCATGATGGAGCTAATACTGAAAAAAATCAAGCCCAAGTCCCAAGATTTGTTTTGTAAATGATTAAACACTGAGAAAGGCAAGGGATTATTATGACCTCAACGCCCTCAGGGACTGCAAGTCTGGACGATAGGCAAATGCTCTCTCATCACCCCAGTGAGTGGGGAACCGTGTGACAAACTTCAACCGACAGGGGGAGTCAGGAGCCCGAGGTGCCAGGCCTCTCTTTGCCTGAAATGCGCTCCATGACCTCATGGCTTGGCAGAGGGGCTGAAGCTCTCTCTACCATGGGATGGAGCTGGCTCTGCTGGCACAGGGCACCTCAAGAAGACACACAGGTGATCCCCCGCCCTGGGAGCCCACTGGCTGCTGGGACAGCCATGTGCCACCTGCACACCTTTACTTAGCAAAGACCTCTGGGCCCACTCAGGCTGTAGACAGCTCTTCTTCCACCTGACAATCAGAGGCCAACCACGCCCAGGCCCGTTACCCCAGGAGACTGTTATTTTCAGGAGGCATCAGTCCCTAAGGACGTATCGCCAATGCCTACCTAGTCTGACTCTCAGGGACAAATGTATTATCCTCCCTCCCGCTCAGTCCCCAGAAAACCAGATGCTGCCATCTCCCTCCCTTCTGCAGAGGCACACACTTCCCCAAAGACCTCCCCCTCAGAGAATGGGCATGGCACCAGGGCCACCTCACGTTCAGGGTCACCTGCCAGTCTTGGTACCCATGGCCTGTCATGTGTCCTCTCCCTGCTTGGTCCCCACTGGCCTGAATGCAAATGGGACACTGAGAAAGGCCAGCCCAGCAGCCTGACCATGGCCCAGAGCTAGTGGGCACCCTCTCTGGATCCCTATCCCCTCCTCTGTCACAGGGACGACACTCTCCATGTCACCTGTTCACAACCACTTCCAAGTGGGGTTCTGGACACAGCCATGCCCCTATCATTATCGGACTCACCCCAGACCGTTGTTTGGGTCCTGGCTTCCCACACTATTGAGAAAACCAATTCAGCTCCTTTCTCAGGAAACAGTTCCTCTGGCAGGTTTGACTTGACCAGAACTAAAGACTGGCCTGAGTGTGATGGCACACGCTTGTAATCCCAGCACTTGGGAGGCTGAGGCAAGAAGATTGTTGCAAGTTCAAGACCAGCCTGAGCTACAAAGTGAGCTTAAGGCCAGCCTGAATTGCATAGCAAGAACTTCCAAGCCAAGCGGGGTCGGGGAGGGCACTGTCTGCCATCCTTTTGCTGAAAGAATTGTTCCAAAGAAACACTGGGGTGAGCTATACCCATTTCAGACAGCTACCAGTAGAGTTAAGCAGAAAACTGCAAAACACTTTGTAGGCAGCTACCGAGGAATGGTTAAGGTCTTCTGTTGTGGGAAACCAGCTCCATTTGCCATTAGGAGGGGCACTGGATCCAAAGCCCAGCTGCCCAGTAAATGACTCCGCTTCCTGGTTGGCCAGGGGCAGGGGTACGGAAGCCCTGAAGGGCAAACTGAGCCAATAGTTTGGCCTCGTCTTCCCGGTCCAGCCCTCACTCCCTCTCCCACATGGCCTATTCTTGTTTCTTTGCTTTGAGGCAGAGGCTGGCTGTGTAATTCAAGCTTGCCTCAAATTCATGGTGATCCTCTTGCCTCAGCCTCACAGGGATCACAGGCATGCACCGCTTACACTCAGCTTTCACGCAGTCCTTCTCCATTCCCCCCAAATTTCCATCCCTGCCATGTCCCAGCACAAATAGGACCCTTTCCAAAGGAAGGGAGTGGCAGAACCACTCCCTTCCCACAAGGCCCAGCCCAGTGCTACCATCTTTGTGAGCTCCACGATCCTAGCTCCCTCATGACACATGGAAATTCTCTCCTTCTTTAAACTCCTAAAAAGCATTCTTCATACACTTTTAGGGTTAGAATTTTTCTCATCTGGCTCTTAATATAATTCATGTCTATGACTATCATACACAAATAACATTTCTGAGCTTCAAATTCATTCCATGAAAAAGGGCTCCAGACAAAGCCTGCTGTTGGGGAGAGCATGGAGCAACTAGAACTCTCCAGCACTGTCCAGGATTACATACCAGAGAGTACCATGCCTGGAAGACGACTGGGTAAACTGAGAAAGGTGTGGAGTGGTTTTCTAGAATGTTCTGTGCTAGCAAGTTCACAGCAACACACTGATTGATAACTAAAAACTGGAAGCCACCAAATGACCATCAGTAGAAGAATGGACAGATCAACTGAAGTCTATCCAGACAACGGAATCATCACACAGCGATGATACAGACAAGTGTCACTGACACAAATTTGAATGGAAGAAGCCAGATGCCAAAGATCATGATAATGATATCCTGTGAGATCCCATGAATCTAATCTATGGTGCTGGAGTCAGACTGGTGGTTCCCACTAGTGAGGGGTGGGGACTGGGAAGGGGACATTCGAGCCTTCTAGGTTCCAGGAAATTTGTTTCTTAATCTGAGTGTTTTATCCTGGACATGTGGGGGTTCACATATATTTTATATGTAATCGAAATTCCATATAATTTAAAAATTAAATGAGTATATACTTTATGGGGCACAGAAGATATGTATGTAAAATGTCTAAATTATTCCTAGGTGTTATCATTTGGCTTTAAAATGTCCTCTTAAACTGGATGTGGTGGCAAACACCTGTAATCCTAGCACTCTTGGAGGCTGAGGCAGGAAGATCAAAAGTTTGAGTCCATCCTGGGGAAATTAGCTGCTTAGTGAGACCCTATCTGAAAACAATAAAAAAATGGACTGGGGATGTAGCCCAATGGGAAGGCAATGGGTTCAATCTACCCTACCACAAAAAAAGTCCCCCCAGAGGCTTCAGAGGTGGGGCTTTTTGAAGGTGACTGGATTAGTGAGGCACTATCTTCATCAACCAATGAATTCACAGCTGAAGGGGCTCTCAGGAGGGAGACCATGTGGAGGAAGTCGGTCAGTCAGTGGGAAAAGGTACACCCTGGCCCCAGCTTTCCTCTGTCTCTTTGCTTCTGACTCCTCCAAGATGCTCTGTGTCACCACTGGCTCAGTAACCCCAGAGCTCAGTGACCATGGACTGAAATCTCCAACACCATGATTGAAGGTGTTCAACTCAGGTACTCTGTCACCACAACAAAAAGCCACCCCGGACAATTCCGATCATCAGAGTTCCTCCCCTCCTGCCTGCTGTCTTAGGGCCCCATGAGGAGGAAGACCACATTCTCACCTTTGTCCCCAGGTGGCAGTAGCATGCAGCAGCACTCCCTAAGTACTGGCTGATTTGCAGTTAGCATTTAGCTTCCTTTCTCAAGGCCACACTCAAAGACCTCTTAAGGTAAAAACAGCTGGCAAAAACTTGCAGCTCTTTCCTAACACTCCCTGGATTCACTTTCTACTTGATTAGTTTACAAGCATGAAAATCAAGAGGAGAAACTCTATAGAGTGGAACTATAGCCCCCAACCAGGACCCAGAGAAGGACCCAGGGCAGGATACCCCGCCAGCCCTGAGACACTGAAACCCCTCAGCAGGGACAAAGCCCAGAGGAGCGGCCATTGGCTCTGGGTCTGCTATCTTGACACCCACTTTTCTCCCAACGGAGGCCTTAGAATTCCTGTTCAGGCCATGTGAGGATCCCAGCCTGCTCTCCAGGGGGGTGACACAGATCTCCTTGGACCCCCAGAAGGGATTTCAGACGCCTGTTTAGGGATTCAGAGACTCTGTTTCAGCAACCAGGGTGAGAAAAGGGGGCCAGTGCTGCTCCCCGCTGGCCACACTGCACACTGGCTAACAACTCACAGTGAAACAAGAGCTGGAACCCACGGCTGTCCGGTTTGGGCCGCTTGTTTGACCAAAGGAGAAAACTGAGGTCCAGACAGGGGAAAGTCTACTGCCTGTCACACAGCCAGCACTCAGGGTTTCAGCAACAGACACCCCAAAGTTTCATGGTGGTTGGTGCAGGCTTGGGAAGTCAGCCAGCTCCTGGGGGACCACCAGGGAGGGGATGTCCAGACCAGGAAGTCACCCCATGGCCACCAAGCCCTCTCCCTGCTGGCCACAGCTCGCTCTGTTGGGTAGCACCCACATTCTTCACACAGGGCGAGCAGGGCAGGGGCCAGTGGTTGCAGGCGTCAAACGCAGAGCACACATTACACTGGGGACCATCTCAGTAGTCTCGCTCATGCTGCCAGCAGCAGGAGGGAGCCCCAGCATCTCAGTCCAGGGACAGCCATGCCTCAGGCCCAAGACCCCCGGGGAAGCTGCTGGACTCTCCCCGAGGTCCCTATCAGCGCCAAAGATGAGTTATGGGATAAAACACAGGTAACAAAGAAGCAGCCCAGGTGCTGGCCCCCTTCTGGTAATAGCCTCCCCCGCAACACCTGCACCTAGAAATCGGACAGACAGGGCCAAGGGTCATGCAGTGCCCCGCTGCCTCAGCTGGGCTCTGCAGATGGGGGCGCCTCTGCCCACTGCGCAGCCTTGGGCTGAGAAACCCATTTACACTTTATCGAAGTAGAGTGGGGTCCACCACACCTGCACTCGCCGGGTACCCCCCCAAGGCCGGCCCAGGGGCCCCGTCCAGGCGACGCACACCCCCTCAGTGACCATCGCGGCGCGCTGCGGGACCCAGCACTGCCCGCAGCCGGCTCCCGAGGCTGGGAACACGGCTGCCCAGGACGCGCACTGCGCCAGCCCCTGCGGTGTCACTTGCCGGAAAGGGCTGGCCAGGCGCAGGGGGACGACACAAGCCCAGACCCGGGGCTGCCCTCCGGGGAAACCCGTCCCTTCCGAGGGGGCCTCCTCTGGAGGTCTGGCTCCCAACTCCGCCCCGCCCCACCCGGCTCCGGGTCAAGGGACCAGCTCGGGACAGAGCGCCCGGGCTCGGCCTCGCGGGTCCCCGGCCGCAACCGCCCGCGCACCCCGTCCCGCCCGTCAGGCCCGCGGGCCGCGCTACTCACGGCGGAGGCTGCGCTGCTACGGCCGCGGCAGGGTGCGCGGTGCTGCTCGAGTCCCAGGCCGGCCCAGCCGCGGGACGGCGAGGGGCGGAGCGGCCGGCCCGTCCCAGGCGCCGGCTGCACGGGGCTTGGGGCGCCCCCTGCCGGAGCCCCCGCGGCCCGCCCGCGCGCGCCTCCCGGGTAGCCGCGCAGCCTCCAGAACGCCCGAGGGCGGGCGCAGCCCGGACCCCACGCCCTTCTGGGCTTTTATGCTCTGCACTGTGCGGCCTCGGTCGGGGTAGCGCCCTCTCTGAGCCCCGCGTGTTGACTGACTTAGCGCACACTCAGCTCTACAGCCTGGCATCCATGCTCAGAGAAACAATACTTCCACGCCCCTCTCCCATGCCCCACACCAGACCCGGAGCAGACTCCCTTCCCTCCGGTCCAGGAAGGCGGAGCCGCCCACCTCGCAGCCCCTGTGCTCCCTGCGCCCCCTGTGCCCCCTGCGCCCCCTGCGCCCGGATCCCCAGCGCGGACCCATCTCCACGCGAGACCCTTCCGGACCAAGGAGCCTGCAGTGAATTCCTCCTCTCTTACGTCTCGCAAGAATCCCGGAGGGAAGAAGAAACCTGAGTGGAGGAGGTGATGGGGAAGAGGTGGAAACTTCCAGAAGCCACCTAGGGGAAGGGAACTGAGACTGCGCCAGTGATTCCGCCCCTGAGCCCCCAGGCTCCTGGACGGCTGGGTGGGCCTGAGGCTACTGGGGCTCCCTGGCTCAGCGCTGGGCCCAGCCCTCTCACCCAGGGGACACGCCCAGGGTACTACCCTATGTGGAGGGGACCTCACACCACCCCGGGGCTGAGTCAGGACACACATTCCCACCGGTGGCCCCTGGCCAGTGAGAAAACAGCACAGCTCAGAGGGTCACTGTCATCACTCTGGTCATTTCTGAGATGGGGAAACAGGGGACTGGAAGGGCAGTTACCTTCCCAAGGTCAGCAGCTGGTAAAGTGCGAGGATTAAAACCCAGTCTCCCCCAGGCTGAGCACAGTGGCGCAGTGCAATGCCAGTGCTCAGGAGGCTGAGGCAGGTGGGTCCCTGTGAGCTGGAGGCCGAGCTGGGCTACAAAGTGAGCTCAAGGCCAGCCAGGACTACACAGTAAAACCTTGTCTTAAAAACAAAACAAAGGCTCAGCGGCATAGTGCCTGCCTGGCAAGCGCGAAACCGTTCTCTGGACTGCCGATACCAACAAAACAAAACAAACCACCAAGTCTGTTCGGACTCTCACTCAACTCCAGGCCCTTCGTGGCCCCCGCAGCCAACCAGTGCCTCTGCTGGCCCATGAGGCCCCTGCTTGCCATTGGCTCGCCTTGCTGGCTAGCCAGCCTGGATTTTCCTGCCTCTGTGCTTTGGTTCGGGCGATCCCTGCCCTCTGTCTGTCCTCGGGCTCTCTGCAGGACCTACCGTGCAGCCTCCCTGACCGGCCTCTACATCCGTCTCTCGGGCTCTCTGCAGGACCTACCGTGCAGCCTCCCTGACCGGCCTCTACATCCGTCTCTCCGTCTCTCCCCGAGCCCCATCCTCTGGTTTGTTCCCCTCTTACTAGTCCCCTTCTGTGTTTGCTCGGAATGATGGCTACTTTTCTTTTCCTCAGGAACAAAACAGTGTTGTGCCCCTCTGGAACCCGTACAGTGCCCGACACCCCAAACCCAGTGAAAGTCCATTGAATGGAATTGCTATTGTGAGACTGTTGCGGGGAAGAGGCCATGATCGGCTCATTTTCCATCGTCCCTGAAAGCACCCAGGCGCCTGGAAGCTCTTGTTGGAGAGACACATGGACAGGTAATGTAAGTCACCGCCCTGGGTTATTCTGCTTCTAGCATGTGCTTCCTCGTACTCTACTGGACCCCGAAGTGTGTGTGTGAGTGTGTGTGTGTGTGTGTGTGTGTGTGTGTGTGTGTGTGTTGCACATGCGCACTGTCAAAAACATTTTATTTTATTAGAGGCCTTATCACTCTTTGGAACCTTTCAGGTAGGAGACGGCTTTAAAAAAAAATGATATATTTTAGCTATATATAACAATTGTATTCATCATAGAGAATTTGTACCTGTACACGGTATAGCTTGCTTGTTCTTTTTTCCCATTCCCCTTCCCTCCTTATTTGCAAAAGCTTTGTTTCTTTTTTCCCCCTTCTAACCTCTTTTGTTCTTGTTCCTTTATTCTTCTTCCTCCTTGTTTCCTTTCTCATTTGAACATTTCCTTCTCATTTTCCAATCTCTGTTACACATTTTGATCCTTGTTTACATTTTCAGTTTCTGACACCAGAGGAACAATGTGTGTCCGATTTATTTTACTTAAGGGTGTGGTCTCAAGGTCCATCCATTTAGCTAGAAGTGTCTCAAGCTTATTCTTTATGGCAGAGTAGTACTCCACTGCATTAAAAAAAATCTTCTTTATCCATTCATCAGTTAATGAGCATTTGGGCTGCTTCCAAGAATTAGCTGTTGCAAACTGTGCCACTATAAATATGGGTCTGCATATATTGCTGTGGTTCAGTGCTGTTAATTCTATCAGGAAGATACCAAAAGAGAAATAGCTCATCAAATGAAACCTCTAGTTTTAGTTTTTGAGTAATCTCTACACTGATTTCCACAGTGGGTTGTACACTCTCACCAACAGTGGAGTTTTTCTTTTTCCTCAAAGCCTTGCTAGCATTTGTTACTGGATGATTTTCTTTCTTTCTTTTTTTCTTTCTTTTTTTCTGGTACCATAATCAAACTCAGGACCTTGAACTTGCAGGCAGCTGCCTATGCCACTGAGTTATATGCCTGGCCCTTGGTTTATTTCTTGATAAAAGTCATTCTTTCTGGAGTGAGACAGGATCTCAGCATTGTTTTAATTTGCACCTCTAGAATGACCAGTGATGCTGAACATTGTGCCATGTAATTATTTGTCACTTTTCTCTTCACCTGAGAAGTGTCTGTTCATTTCAGATGTCCTCCCCCCAACCCTTTTTTTCCCAAATCCATTTCATTTCAAAAAGGAAAAAACGGAGGCCAGGGATACAGTTCAGTGGCACAAGCATCTGCCTGGCAAGCATGAGGTTATGAGTTTGATTCTCAGTACTGAAAAAAAAAAATCAAAGAGAAACAAAATTTCAAAACACACCAATCAGGCAGTCGCGAGTTTGATCCCCGGTACCGATAAAAAAGAAAAAGACAAAAAAAAATTTTTTTTTAAAAACACACCAATCAGGGGACAACAATGGTATATACATTGCAAATTGTCATTCCCAAATCATTCATCCAGACAAGACATATGCTTACAATTGTCCAAACAAAACCAGCACAAATCTTTCTCTTTAGTGAACTCAATCAGAATAACTATCTTAACTATAATACATATGTATATATAATAATACATATACATGTACATATACCTATATTGTTTCTTTCAGTTTCTCACACTAGTGAGACAACACGATGTTTACACATGCATGCTTGATTTATTTCACTTATGATCATGCTTGGATATAATCATATGTTCTCAAGTTGTACCATTTACCTATAAAAGTCTCAAGGTTAGGGCTGGGAATTTAGCTCAGTGGTGTAAGTACCTGCCTGGCAAGCGCAAGATCATGAGTTCAATTCCCAGTACCAAAAAAAAGTCTCAAGTTTGCCCTTCTTTATATAAAAGTACCACATCTTGTTTATCCATTCTTCTGTCAAAGAGCATTTAGGTTGTTTCCAAAGCCTAGCTATTATAAATTATGCTGCTATAAACACGGGTGCACATGTTATCACTGTGTTAGGATGTTTTTTAATCCTTCTGGGAAGATATCCAGAGGAGAACAGCTAGGTCAAATGGGACCTCCAATCCTAGCTTTTTGAGGAATCTCCACACTTATTTCCATAGTGACTGAACCAGTCTACACTCCCAGCTGTGGACAAGGGTTCCTTTTTCCCCCATACCCCCTCCACCATTTGTTATTGGTTGATTTCTTGATACTAGCCATCCTTTCTGGGGCGAGATGGAATCTCAGTGTTGTTTTAATTTGTATCTCTTGAATGATGTTGAACGTTTTTTCACATATTTATTAGCTGTTTATATTTCTTCATCTAAGAAGTGTGTATTCATCACAGATGCCCATTTTTGGACTGGGTCTTTAAATCTGGGAGGACTGATTTTTTTGAGTTTTTATGTTCTCGATAGTAATCCTTTGTCTGAGGAACAGCTGACAAACATTTTCTCCCACATTGTGGGTTGTCTCTTCACTCTGTTGGTGGTTTCTCTTGCTATGCGAAATTTTTTCAATAACATGAGATCCTAGTTGTTGATTCTTTGTGACAGTTCCTATGTGATCAGGGTTTTGTTTATAAAGTCTTTTCCTATACCAGTGTCTTCAAGAGTTTTACCTGCTCTATCTTCCAGCATATTTAATGCTTCTGTTTTAATTTTTTTGTACTGGGGATCAAACTCACAACCTTGTTCTTGCCAAGCAAGCGTTTGTGCTACTGAGCTAAACTTCTGGCCCTGCATTTTAATATTTAGAGCTGTGATCCATTCAAAATTTAGTTTCGTGCATGGTGAAAATATGGGTCCAGTTTTAATCATCAGCATGTGCAGAGTCAGTTTTTCCAGTGCCATTTATTAAAGAGGCTATCTTTCTTCCAGTGAATGTGTTTGGCATCTTTGCCAAAGATAAGGTCGCTTAGGTCATCTGGAGTTGTTTCTGCATCTTCTAATCTGTTACATTGATCTTTAGGCCTGTTTGTTTTGGGGGAGGTTGGGGGGGGCTTTTTTTGCCAGTACATGCTGTTTTTATCATAGTAGCTTTCTAGTATAATCTTAAATCAGAGATTATGATGCCCCGCCTTGCCTTTGTTGACCATGATTGCCTTTGCTATTCTAAGGCTTTTCTGGTTCAAGATGAATTTTATGATTGTTTTCTCTAGTGCTGTGAGATATGCTATTGGAATTTTAATTGGGATTGCACTGAACCTATATAACAGTTTTGGAAGTATGGCCATTTTCACTGTATTGATTCTTCCTACCCAAAAGCACAGGATATCCCTCTATTTTCTAATATCATCTTTAATCTCCTTTGTCAGAGTACTGTAGTTTTCAATTAGAGGTCTTTTACATCCTTTGTTAAGACTGATTCCTATGTATTTCACTTTTTGGGATACTATTGTGAAAGGTGTTACTTCCCTGATTTCTTTCTCCAGGAGTTTGTTATTCATGTATAAGAAGGCTATTGATTTCTGAATGTTGACTTTGTATTTAGCTACGTCACTCAATTTGCTTCTTAAATTTAGTAGTCTTTCGGTGGAGTTTTTGGGATCTAAGTAGAGAATCACGTCATCAGCAAATAACAATAGTTGATCTTCTCCCTTTCCTATCTTTATTTCTTTTTCTTGTCTAATTGCTCCAGCTAGAGTTTCTAGAACTATGTTGAATAGGAGTGAAGATAGTGGACAACCTTATCTGGTTCCTGATTTTAGAGAGATAGTTTTCAGTTTTTGTCCATTTAGTATGATGTTGGCTGTTAGTTTGTCTTAAATGGCTTTTATCAGATTGAGATAAAGGCCATCTATTCCAATTTTCTGTAGGGTTTTATCATGAATAGATGTTGGGGTTTGTCAAAAGCTTTTTATGCATCTATTGAGATGATCACATGATTTTTGTCTTTGCAGATTCCCATTTTTGGCCTGGGTCTTTAAATCTGGGGGGTCTGATTGTTTAAATTCTTTATATATTCTAGGTATTAATCCTCTCTTTGTGAAACAGATGACAAATACTTTTCCCACTCTGTGGGTTGTCTCTTCACTATGTTGGTGGTTTCTCTTGCTGTGCAAAAGCTTTTAAAAAAATTTTTTTAACACCAAGTACATTTATTATAAAAGAAGAAATTCATGAAATATCTTTCCTTGAGAAACTAAACATAAAAGACAGAATAAAAGCAAAAATGAATAGAAGAAAATAATAAAAATCAGAAAACACAATCTCTTATCAAACTGTCAACATTTTTCATATAGATTAACATTTTTATTCTTACATTTCTGTAAAAATACAAAAGACTCAGAATACTCTAAACAACTTTGATAAAGGAACAAAACTAGAGCTCCAACCCTCCCCAATCCCATGACTTACCACAAGGTTACACCAATCATGACAAAATGGCACTGATACCAAGATAGACAAACCACCAAAGTACCAATATGACATCCCAAAATAGATACCCACATAACAGACAATTGATTTCTGGCAAAGATGCAAAAGCAGTTAAGTGGAGAAAAGACTGTAATTTCAATAAATATACTGGAACAACTGGATATCCACATGCAAAGCACCCAAACCTATGGCACATGAAAAATTTCTTAAGCCATCCAAAAGTCAAACTGAAAATAGCTCACAGTGGGTTAAAGTGCAGGCAGGTGTGGTCTGAATCATTGCTTGGCTGAACTCATTTTCTCTGGGACAAAATACATGTCTTTTCCTTATCATACCAATGAAACAATGTGATGCTTGTGCACACGTGACATTTAGTTCACTAATAAGTATGTTCTCAAGGTGCATCCATTTACCTATAAAAATGTCCAGTTTATCATTCTTTATGGCTGAATAGTATTATATAGAAATACCACATCTTTTTTTTTTTTTTTTGTCTTTTTCCTTTTTATGGTTACCGGGGATCGAACTCATAACTGCCTGCTTGCAAGGCAGGTGTTTATGCTGCTGAGCTAAATCCCCAGCCCCTTACCACATCTTTTTTATTTATTCCTCAGTTGATGGGCATTTGGGTTGTTTACAAGATCTGGCTCTTATAAACTGTGATGCTATAAACATGGGAAAAGCTTTTTAATAAGATGAGACCCTAGTTGTTGACTCTTAGTGATAGTTTCTGTGCAATCAGGGATTTGTTCATAAAGTGTTTGCCTTCCAGTGTTCTCTTTTATCTGCTAGCAGATTTAGTGTTTCTGATTTAATATTTAGATCTTTGATCCATTTTGATTTAGTTTAGTGCACAGCAAAAGATATGGGTCTGATTTTAATCTCTGGCATGTGGAAAGCCAGTTTTTTCAGCACCATTTATTCAAGAGCTAATCCTTCCTTTAGTGAA
Source organism: Cavia porcellus (assembly GCF_034190915.1). Taxonomy (NCBI): domain Eukaryota; kingdom Metazoa; phylum Chordata; class Mammalia; order Rodentia; family Caviidae; genus Cavia; species Cavia porcellus. The sequence goes on from NW_026947493.1 coordinate 6,646,694, forward strand.
GGAGTTTGGTTCCTTTGTCAAAAATAAGACGGCTGAGTATGTTTGAGTTGTTTCTGCATCTTCTTATTGATTCCATTAACCTTCAAGTCTGTTTTTTTATTTTTTATTTTTTGCCAGTACCATGCTGATTTTATTACAGTAGCTTTGTATTGTCAGAGATTGTGACGCCCCTACTTGCCTTTGTTGCCCAGAACTATTTTTGCTATTCTAGGTTCCTTCTGATTCCAAATGTATTTTAGGATTATTTTCTCTAATTCTGTGATGAGATAGGCTATTGGTATTTTGGTCAGGCCCTTGCAAGCATGGTGAATCCATCTAGACAGAGTCCAGGGATGGATGGCAACCTCCAGGAAGACAGGCACAGGAGCAAGTCCAGCCGTTCGCAGTGGTGTCTGCCTGAGCAGGGCTGCGCTCAGCTCCATCGCCTTCAGACTTATGCTCCAGGGACCGTGGCGCCCACAGCATTTTCCTTGCATGAGACCCTGGCCCAAGTGCTGTGGGTTGAACCCAGGGCTTCACTCATGCTAGGCGTCTTACTCACTTTTTTGTCACTGAGAGAAAACACCGACACCCACAACCGAAAGGAAAAGACATTTGCTTTGCTTCTTATCAATCCATAGTCGGCTGATTCCCCTGGCAGACATGGGGTGGTGGAAGGGCCTGGTGGTCAGTGGTGGCTCCCTGAGGGGTGGCAAGGAAGCACAGAGGAGGGAGGAGACAAGATGGAGACACCCCCTTTCCCAGTCATCCCCCTACCAACCCACGCTTCCAGCTAGACCACCCCTCCAAACAATACATCTGGCTACTGAACCCATCGATGGAGGATTCTACTGTGGAGGATAGCACCCCTGTGATCCAGTCACCTTCCCAACGTGTGAGAATTGGGGGCCCATCAGAGATCTGACCCACAATGCTAGATAAGTGTGCTACTGCTGCACCATACTTGGGTCCAGGACTCTGTCTTTTCATCCATTTGAGAAAAGTTTGCATTAAGTTTCCAGAATGGCCTTGGACTTAGGAGTTGCTGGGATTACAGAAGTATGCTACTGTGCTAGGCTAAAATGGCCTCCTTTAATTCCCAAATCCAATACCTTTTTACACCAATGTTATTGATGTTTTATTACATATAGGTAGAGAAACAGGCTGGAAGGTTGTAGCAGATATTTTCATTTTTCTGAGCTATCCCATCTGCAAGGCCCCATTCTATTTGGGAAAACGTGGTGACCAATTTGTGGAACAAGTGAACATGGGCACCACCTCCTGCCATTGAGATTGAAAGAAGACCCCCCTCCAGGGGTTCATGAGACTTAGCCTTGGCTGATAAAAAATAGTCCTGCTCAGCACTTTGAGTCCCAGGTAAGTAATGCTGGAAATAAGACCTAACCGGAGAACAAGCCCTTGCTGACCACAACAGTGGTAGAGGCCCTCACTTCTCTCGCAGGGACTGCTCTGTGGGGCAGGTGATGCAGGGATAGGCTGACTGAGGCTGGCATTTTGATCTCTGGTTTTCAAGGCTATAGGTCTTATTTTCAGGAAAACGCACTGCCTAGATGTTTACCTGGGGCCAGCAGCAGTTAGGCACCTGGACGGTTGTGTTCCAGCCTCTGCAGCACCTTGGTCCCTGCTGTCCGCCTGGTCCTGATCCCTCTGGTCTTCAGCAAAGCCTACTGTGCTGAGCTGGTAAGACACTTACACTGTGGGACACAGGAGTGCTCACCCTGGAGCCAGGAGTCTTGGATCTCCTTTCTTTTATGCCTAACTTCCCACCTTATCGGGAGCTTTGGGGCTCAAGGGAAGGGAATTGTAGGGATGACAGCATGCTGGAGGCCTCCAAGCTCACAGACCATTCTCAGCTGCGACAGAGGGCTCCAGCAGGGTCTGCCAGGAAAACAGGACGTGGCTACATGAGGGTTTTAGGGTACTGGGGATCAAACCTAGGACCTCATGTACACTAAGCAAGTACTTAGCACTGAACTGTGTTCCATCCCAAACAAGGTCTTTAAATCTTTGCAGTACAAGTTTGCAAATAAATTCATTATAGAAAAAATAAGTGATATGAAAAATGATTATTAATCCTACAGAAACCAAACAGGTATAAAGTCAGGAAATGTTATCACAGTACACTATGGCTGAGCTTGACCTGTGAATATTTATTTATACATTGTTATAATGGCAATGAAAAATTTTTATCTACTTGGCTGTGGTGGCACATGCCTGTAATCCAAGCACTTAGAGGCTGAGGCAGTAGGATCTCCAGGCCAGCCTGGATTACATAATGTATTTAAGGCTAGCCCAAACTATATAGCAAGACTGTCCCCCTCTCTCTCTCTAGGAAAAAAAATCAAGACATGGTGGCACATACCTGTAATCTGTAGCATGTGGGAGGCTGAGGCAGGAGGATCATTTCAAGTTGGAGGCCAGGCTGTGCTACAAAGTGAGTGCAAGACCAGCATGAACTGCATAGTGAAGCCCTGTCTCCAAAAGACAAAACCAAACAAAAACAAAATCCTTTTTTTAAGGGAAGGGTGGGGATAGGGAAAAGTAAACATTAAATTTTCATCTCATAAGATGTAAAATTAAATATGTAATATGTAATATGTAAAATTAAAGCCATGAAATAGCATTATAATAAATTTTTCCAGAAATATAATGCTAAATAACAAAAGACATGTTTTGAACGTTGAAATTGGTGACTTTGGAGCCTAAGTATGGAAACTTGCAAAGTTTTTGTTCTTTAAAATAAAAATTAAAGAACAAAAAGAAAAGAAAACCAGTAAGGTCAGACTGGTAGCAAAGAAGGCAAATTTTAAAAGCATAGCCCAAGAAACCAGTTAGCAGTCTCTCCAGCCACTGAGTAATGGAGCATAACCGTCCGTCAGTCACAGTGCTTGCCAAAGCCCCGTTTCACAGGTGAGAGAGACTGTACCATAAAGAGTAGCAGGGGCCAGACCCAGACGCAGGCCGTGACTGCTGGGCCTGGATCGCGCTGCACCCCAAAACTGCGCACTGCGTTGAGCTGCGTTTAGCAGCAGCAGCCCGGGCTGCGCAGTGGCCCTCGGGAGCAACGGGAAGAGCCATGTTGGGCGTAGCAGGCCTGGGGCTCCCCTCTCTGTTTTTCCTAACAGAGCACACAGCTTTGGTTTGCAGGAAAAGCTTGAATGAGAAAAACTCCCCTCTCCTCCCAGCTGTGGGGGTACAGGGGACACAAAGCCAAAGCACAGGGCCTAAGGCTGGGAAGGCAAGGGCAGCACCAGCCGGGGGAGAGAACCAGGACGCGCCCTGCTCAGAGCGCGGCTCTAGCCTTTGGAAGTCTGTCTCCAAGCTATGCGAGCCCACCCTGTCCCCAACAGGCAAAAATCCACCACACCCCATCCCCTGTACCGTTTATAAGCTCGAAAATAAATCTCCCAGAACAGCAAAAGACATAAAAGGTGAGACAAATGGAGAAAAATTCATAGCATATAGGATGGTCCAGAAGTCCAGTATTTGTCTAAAATGAGTATTAGGGGCTAGGGCTGTAGCTCAGCAGCATAGGTTCCTGCCTGGTGAGCACAAGGTCCTGAGTTCGATTCCAGATACCAAAAAATAAATCAATAAATGAAAATAAAATGGGTATTAGGATAGAAAAGAGGAATTCAAAAAGAACTAAGCAAGGCATGGTGGCACATCCCTGTAATCCCAGCATGGAAGGAGGCTGAGACAGGAAGGCTGCAAATTCAAGCCCAGTCTGGGCAATTTAGCAATTTAGCAAGAACCTATCTCAAAATAAAAATAATAAAAATAAAAAGGGCCAGGGCCAGGGCTTTAGCTCAAGGGCATAAGCACCTGCCTGGCAAGCGTGAGACGTGAGGCCCCAGTACCGCAGAGAGCCAGGCATGGTGGCTCACGCCTGTAATCCCAGCACTTGGGAGGCTGAGGTGGGAGGATTCTTGCGAGTTCTGAGACCAGCCTGGGCTACAAAGTGAGCTCAAGGCCAGCCTGAACTGCATAGCGAGACCCTGTCTCAAAAAAAGACAAAAAATAAATAAATAAATAAATAAAATAAATAAAAAGAGCCGAGTGTGTAGCTCAGTGTGAAGGCCTTGGGCTCTATTCCAAGTACTACAAAATAAATCATTAAATAATAATAGCAGCAGCAGCACCAAAAACAAAAAGAAAAAAACATTAAAAGATATACCAAAGGAAAATATCTTTGAAAGCTAAAAAATGGCAATTGTCTTCAGGTTAAAGGAGCCCACCAAGTACCAGATAGATATAATAAAAAATATCTATATACCAAAGGCACCTCATGGTAAAATCATTGTTGTAGTAGTTCTTGCTATGTAGTTCATGCTGGACATGCACTCATGGTGACCCTCCTGCCTCAGCCTCCTGAGTGCTACAGTTACAAACATGGACCAGATTGCTCAGCATGACAATTTTAGAACTCTCACATTCCAGAAAAAATCCTGAAAGAATAACGAAAAAGCATTTTGTCTTTTTTTCTTTTTTAGACAGAGTCTTGTCATGTAGTTCAGGCAGTCCTTGAACTCATTACGCAAGCCAGGCTGGTCTCAAACTCATAGTGAGCCTCCTGCCTTACTATGAGTGCTGGGCTTACAGGCATGTGCCACCATGCCTAGCTAAAAGGATTTTGTTTTAATAATACAAATCAGACCAACAACAGACTTCTTGATCAAGACAAGCCATCTGCTAAACATGAGGACAAAATGAAGCCATGTTTACAAAATGACTCAGAATTTTTTTTTAAGACAAAAAGGTTTATTTAGCTCCCAGTTTGTAGAGTCCCTAACTGGCTGCCTCCAAGCCAGAGCATTAGGCAGCAGGGGTACAGCAGAGGGAAAACAGACCATAGCAGGCAGAAGGTAGCAAAGCAATAAGGCATGGCCACCGCTCTTTCTGTCTCTTACCAGGCTACTCAGGGCGGGGAGCACTCACACCCTTACTCCTAGTGCCCTTGAGCGCAGCACTGCACCATGAATCCATCCCAGTGTCACACATTCCAGGTCCAGCCCCTGGGAAACAGCCCCACCTATGACCACATGAGGCTTTGGGGGGCCATCCAGACACAAGCTGTCACAGAAACCTTTTGCTAGAAAACTCCTCAGAGCTGGCTGCCTTCCCTGGGACTCCCTCACAAGTTGGCAGTGAGTCTCCCAAGCACCAGCCCCTCTCCTCTGCTGCTGGGTGCCTGTGAACAAGTCACCAGCTGCTCTCAGAGCTCTGTCTGCACGGTGTGTGAGGATGCTGGCTCAGGACAGTGTGGGAGGACTGTGGGGACTGGAGGTCGGCTCCCAGCTTGGCTCAGAAATTCTGTCTGCACATTTAAATGAAAAAAAAATTTTTTTAAATAAAAAAAAAAAGAGACCAGGGGTTTAGCTCAGCGGCGTTAAGTGCCTGTTTGATGATAGGATTATTTCCAAAAGATGAAAAATATTTCCAAAAGATGAGAAGTATAAAACAAAAAGCGGCCTTTATTCTGAGAACACGGAGAGAGATGACCGGCACCCCCCACCGCTGGAGTCAGGCATCTCTCCGTGGAACACGTGGAGTGAGGCACCTAAGTAGCCTCGGTTTGGGGTGGAACCTAAAGGGGGAATTAGGGATGCACAGGTAGCCCATTGGTCCTAGGTTTGGCGCCATAAGTAAATTTCCAGGGGCGGGAAGATGGCGTCACAGGTAAATTCCTAGGGGCGGGGGAGATAGGGGATTCCTGGTTCCGGTTGAGGCTTTCCTGGCTACAGTGTCCTGTCTGGGTCAAAACCCTTTCATTTGGCAAACTCAAGGTCATGAGTTCGATCTCTGACACCAGAGAGAAAGAAAGAAAGAAAGAAAGAAAGAAAGAAAGAAAGAAAGAAAGAAAGAAAGAAGAAAGAAAGAAAGAAAGAAAGAAAGAAAGAAATTACTGTAGAGAATGTAAAAACAATATCCAAAGAAATAAGATGATATGGGATAAAAGAAATATTGGGGACCAGGGATATAGCTCACCAGGCCCTGAGTTCAACTCCAAAAAAAGGAAGAAAAGAAATACAGCAGTTCGGGCCAATACAGCCCAGAAAAAATAATACAGCTACAAAGAAAATGGGCTGACACTCGGTGGATTCTCAGGCTGCCAAACTGTAATGAGGTAGAATTCCATTTCCTTCTGTATGTGTCCTGCTCACTCAGCGTGAATGTCTTGGAGTCAACATCACAGGGCTGCTGGGGGAACTTCTGGAGGAGGGGCTCAGGAATGTGGCTCTTTAATAGGATCCTTAGGTGACTTGTGCTTGACTGTAGTCCCTATACTCCAGAGGCTGAGGGAGGATTGCTGTGAATTCAAGGCCTGAGCTCCTTAGTCAATTCAAGGCCAGTCTAAACTACACAGCGAGACCCTGACTCAAAACAAAACAAAACACAAAAAAAGTCATTTATTGGTTTTAATTTTGTACTCGTGTATTTGTTTTTGAGATAGAATTTCACTATGTAGCTCAGGCTGGCCTGGAATTCACAGAAATCCTCCTGCCTCAGCCCCCAAAGGTGTTTACCATCACACTCAGCCAGTTTTCATGTTTGAGAATAAACCTGTATGCAAAGGCAACTAGTTTAAGTATAGGTAGGCACAAATCAAAATGCCATAATATAAATCCCAACAATGAAAAAATGCATAGCAAATAAATTTGGGAAGCGGAAAGGGGAAGAAGTGGTGGAAGGAAGGGATTTGTTCTATTTAACAGAGCTGGAGCAGGGGAAGGAGGGGTGAGCTGGGGGATTTGCTTCGGATAAACAGAAAGAAAGGAGGTGCTTAAAAATGGATGGTAAGGCTGAGCATGGTGGTCCCAGAATTTGGGATGCAGAGGCAGGAAGATCATTCCAAGTTTAGGGCGAACCTGGGTTACATAGTGAGTTCAAATACAGGCTGAACTGCATAGCAAAGTTCTGTCAAAAAAATGAGAGAAATATCATTGGGAAACGTAACACTCATGTGCTCTGTCATCAACAAATCATGCAATGTCATTTTTTAAAATAGTGGTGGGATCTCGTTTATATCTCTCCAAGCAAATTATCAAAGCAGGGTATGGTGGTACACACATTTAATCCTAGAATAATGGGGGCTGAGGTAGGAGGGTTTCAAGTGTGAATCCCATCTGGGCAATTTAGTGAGGCCCTTGTTCAATCCCCAGTACAAGAAAAAGAAGAAAATGATTAAACAGCATTAATAAGCACAGGGCAGTATGAGGCCAGCCTACATAATGAATTCAAAGCCATCCTGAAATATATAATAAAACACTGTCTAAAATAGAAACAAAAACAGAATTGGCAAACTGACGTCAAATGTTGCATTGAGAAAGATTTGACATCACTTGCATGATATTCCTTCCCAAAAACATACAGCAGGAATCTGCCTGTAAGGAAATGATTAGACAAACCCAGATGGAGGGATATTCTGCAAAACATTCTGCAAATGACCTGTACTTTTCAAAAAATACCAACAGTTGCCTGGGAGGCTGAGGCAGGAGGATGGAAAGTTGAAACCCAGCTAACTTAGTAACTAAGCAAGATCCTACTTAAAAAAATCTTTTTGAAAGATCTAAGAATGTAGCTCAGCACAAAGGCCCTGGGTTCAATCACCAGTACTGAGCACTCTGGGAGGCTGAGGCAGGAGGACAGAAAGCTCAAGCCTAGCCTGAGCAACTAGAAATTTAGTGAGAACCCGCTGCTTAGTGTGAGAACCCTGATTCAATCCCCCAAACAGAGCAAACAATGCAGGAAAGTGCATGCCATTCGATTTAGCTTTCACATTAAGGATATATTTTACAATCCGGGTGTGGTGGCACATACCTGTAATCCCAGCACTAGGGAGGCTGAGGCAGGAGGGTTGCCATCAGTTTGAGCCCGGCCTGGGCTCATAATGACTTTAAAGGCCAGGCTGCTCTAAATAATGAAACCCTGTCTCAAAAACAATGAACACTGTAGAAATGGAGGGTGTATCTCAGTGGTAAGTGATAGGATTATTTCCAAAAGATGAAAAATATTTCCAAAAGATGAGAAGTAAAAAACAAAAAGCGGCCTTTATTCTGAGAACACGGAGAGAGATGACCAGCACCCCCCACCGCTGGAGTCAGGCTATCTCTCCGTGGAACACGTGGAGTGAGGCACATAAGTAGCCTCCGTTTGGGGTGGAACCTAAGGGGGCCATTAGGGATGCACAGGTAGCCCATTGGTCCTAGGTTTGGCTCCATAGGTAAATTTCCAGGGGCGGGAAGATGGCGTCACAGGTAAATTCCTAGGGGCGGGGGAGATAGGGGCTTCCTGCTTCCGGTTACAGTGTCCAGCCTGGGCCAAAAGCCTTTTATATCCCGTCTTATGATTATTATTATGAAAAGGGGCAAAGATTTCTCTCTTTGACTACTTTCTGCTGGCAGAGGGCGCTGTACTGGAGCCTAGGGGAGTCAAAGGGATGACGGTTGATGCCCAGGTAGAAGCTGGTCTTTACTTTGAGCATCTCTTCCTGGCTCTGGAGGGGAAGATGACATGCTGTTTAATCTCCAGGAGAAGTTTGTCACGCTGGCTTCCTGGTATGCACTAAGTTGTTATCAACATCGGAGGAGCTTGGGACCTCATTGCCACTGACAGTGGCTGTGATTCTTTTCAGGGGAGCCTTGGTCCTTGAGTGTCACTTCCTGGCTCCACTGCAGAACCCTCAACCTACTGGCACAGCTCCTTCACCCTACTGGCACAGGCTTTCTAGCATCCACTGCTGACCTTTGGGCCTTTGCAGCACAGGTCTGTGAAACAGACTTGCATGTGGCATGGTTGTGGGCTATAGGTCTTCAGCTGAACTCATGCAGGATCCAGGCCTTGGCTGCATTTTCTAGGTCTTTAGTGTTGTGGACAGACTTCCTGCACTTTCTTTTTTTTTTTTTTTTTTTTGTCTTTTTCGTTTTTATCGGTACCAGGGATCGAACTTATGACTGCCTGCTTGCAAGGCAGGCACTTATGCAGCTGAGCTAAATCCCCAGCCCCAAATGTATTTTTTTTTTCTCTTTTTTTTATCGGTACCAGGGATCGAACTCATGACCTGCTTGCAAGGCAGGTGCTTATGCCGCTGAGCTAAATCCCCAGCCCCGTTCCTGCACTTTCTTTGTATTGACTCCTTGGGTGACCATTGTAAATAATACTATAAAATATTGTGTCCTGTATGTAATTGTTCTCCTTGCAACCCCTGACTACAACACATTTCCAGGCCTTTTTAGCTATGTATTCATTTATTTTTGGTTTTTTGAGACATGGCCTCACTGTGTAGTTTAGGCTGGCCTTGAAGTCACTATGTAGGCCTCAAACTCTTAACAACCCTCCTGCCTCAGCCTCCCAAGTGCTAGGACTACTAATGTGCATCACACTGCCTGACTTTATTTTTTATTCTGATACAGGATCTCACTAAGTCATCCAGGGTGACCTCAACTTTGTGATTCTCTTGCCTCGGCTATTACAGAGTCTACCACCATGTCTGGCGTAACTAGATTTTTGTTTTGCTTTGTATTATGAGACACAGTCTCAGTGGCTATGCAGTTCAGGCTTCACCTTAAACTCACTATGTAGCCCAGGTTGGCCTTGAACTTGTGGTGATCCTCTTGCCTCGGCCTCTTAATTAGTTTTTTAAAGCCTGGATATCTCAAGAAAAACATTGGGGAAAAAAAAAAGAAAGAAAAGCATTGGCAAAGGATATTAACGTGTTTTTAAAGCAATTTTTAAGTCATTAAACTTAGTAAAATAAAATTTAAAAAACACTTTTTTATCTTTCACCTAGGGCAAGGATTTTTAAATATTAATAGTCAATGTAGGGTAGAGACATCCTACATTCTTGGTGGGTATCACTCTTGATACAATTTCTTTAGAAGGTGATTCAACAATGGTGTCAAAGACTAAAAATTAGTTACAATTATTGGCAAGGTGATTCTACATCTAAGAACCTTCAGTGATTACCCGTCAGAGCAAAAGTGCAAGCCAATGTTTAGCCGGGTGGGCCCCACTCATCGCCTGTGGTTCCCTGCGGCTCCCTCAAAGTGCTGGAGCCACCTAGGGCGGCCATGCACAGCGGGTAAAGGTGTCAGTAGGGAAATAGTGCTCTTCTGCCATCTAGTGTTTCTCCCAAGTAATGGTACCCAGTGGGAGGTGGACAAGTTGCCTCTAACAAGCAACTACCTTCCCACCAAGGAATCCTCTCCTTTCTGTGCAAGACCCATTCGCCACAATGCAGTTGATCCTTATGTACTACAGACAAGAAAGAAATGAAGGCTCCCAAGGCCCAGGGAAAACTAATTTGACACATAGATTTGACAAAGAGTGGATAGAAAAGTGACTGGACCAAGGGAACAGTTTAATAGAAACAGGCCAGTCTGCTCAGAGGCCTCTGGGCTCTGAGCGGCGCTCCTTCCTCCAGGGCTGGTCAACTCCTCCACTACAAGATGGGGAAAGAATTGGAGGTTAAAAGGCAGGATTTTGTGGCTTGCTTACATAGCCGGGGCCTCTAGTTTCTATGACCTGCCTTAGGAAGGAGAAATTCTGGTGTCAAGACTGCTTCAGAGTCAAAGAGAAATGGGAGACCAAAAGATGGACTAAGATTAAGGCTTTACGGTCTCCGTAGTTCAAGATACATATACTTTCGGGTATTTTCTAAATCCCAACATGGTCATGTGACCCTGGTCTATGATTTCCCAGCATCCCCTCAGATGATGCCCCTTGTGGCCTCTGGAAGCTACAGTTGTCAAATGGCATGCATGGGAACATGTGTCATTAGGTGTGGGAACAGGGGGCTACACCCTTATATCCAGCCTTCACCCTGGGACACGAAATGTCATAAAGAAATTAAATGTTGATCTTAATGTTTTTCTGGTGGATTTGTAATTTAGAAAGCCAAGATTACAATAATAATTACAAATTAGGAACACAAGCTTGGGATGGTGGTTCATGTCTGTAGTCCCAGTTACACAGGAGGAGGCTGAGGCAAAAGGCATCACCTGAGTCCAGGAGTTTGAGACTGGCATGGGTCGTACAATAAGATCCTATCTCAAAAAAATAAAATCCAAATCTTTTTTTTTTTCTTGTCTTTTTCTTTTTTATCAGTACCGGGGATCAAACTCACAACTGCCTGCTGGCAAGGCAGGCGTTTATGCCGCTGAGCTAAATCCCCAGCCCCCAATCCAAATCTTAATGAAAAGGAAAATGTCGTGTTTATTTTTCTTTCTTTCTTTCTTTTTGAGACAGCGTTTTGCTATGAAGTTCAAGCTGGCCTTGAACTCATTTTGTAGCCTAGGCTGGCCTCGAACTTGAAGCAATTCTCCTGCTTCAGCCTCCTCAGTACTGGGATTACAGTTGTAAGCCACCAAGCCTGGCAGAAAATTTCAAAAAAAAAAGTGTAAAAACTGAGGAACATTTTATTACTTCTAGATGCTGGAGAACAGATTTTTAAAGAGCTGAAAAAAAAGAGGAGACACAGGGAACTTTTATAGCAAGGGGCCCTTGCACCTCCTAGTCTGTGCTCCATCACTGAGCCATACCTCCAGCTCCTTCTGGTCTCTTTTTATCATACAATCTCATTTCACTAAGTATCCAGTCACCTCTAGCCACCTGAACCACACACTTGGCATTCAATCTTTTGCCGCCCTGAGCTTGCTTCAAGCTGCCCATTTCTGGGGTCAGCTAGCTGGTTATCTTCCAACTGCCTCAGAAGCCAGCAGCAGGGGTGGCCCTAGAGAAAAGGTGAGTCTCACTTAGCAGGTTGGCTCTGTGCAATCCAGGCCCATCTGGTGACCGCAGCTGCTGCCCTGTCTTGTGGTAACACTTTGACAGGCTGGCAGATGCATTCCCACTGGGTTGTCACTGTCCTCTCCTCTGGGTCAGATGCTGGGAACCAGGCAGGACACATCTAAATGTTTCCTGCTGTGGTCCCTGTGTCCTGCTAATAGCCTCTGGCCAATCTCAAACCTGACTCTAGGACCCATGAGAAACCTTCAGCACGGCTCCACCTCCAAGGTAATGACTGTAGCCTTCTCAGCTCCACATGTTTCTAAGGCAGGAGTCATGTGCACTTTCTTTCCCAGGTCTGAGTCAGGCCTGAGTCTTCCAAGTCTTCCACCTGCAAGACTGCACATTTCCAAATTCTCCAAGCACACTTCTTGCAATTCCCCTCGTTTCTCAAACATGGGACTGCTCTCGGTCACAGCTGCACCTTCCGTATTAACTTAGTGCCTCATTACAAATCATCCCCCAAGACGTAGTGGTGGAACAAGAAGTGGTCAGTGGTGACCATCTCCCACCGCTTGGAACCGCTCACTGGGCAGCTGTGGGACAGGCCGTACCTCATGCTTCATTTACTGCAGTGTTCCTTTGAAAACACTTGACACACACACACACACACACACACACACACACACACCACCCCCGTTTGCAAGTCAGTGCTGGCTGATGGTGCGAGGGTCAAGTTTTCTCCAAAAGGAATTCGCCAGCAGGCTGTTTGAGTGTTCTTGATACAGCACCAGATTCTGGCAGAATTAGCAATCCAAGAGACTGAGCAGCAATACCTACTGTGATCTAGGCTCAGAAATCACAGTCACCTCTTGTTGGGAGCCGCGGCCGAGCCCAGTCGCCTTACTTGGCGGACGTGAGGCCTGTAGGAAAGAGCAAAGCCTGAGCTAGATTACCCCTCCCATCGAGTGTGCTAAGATGGCGCTTATCTCCTGCTTCCTGCTTGGTAAACAACCCGCCCTGTAAGATCTCCTGCTTCCTGCTTGGTAAACAACCCGCCCTGTAAGATCTCCTGCTTCTTGCTTGGTAAACAACCCGCCCTGTAAGATCTCCTGCTTCCTGCTTGGTAAACAACCCGCCCTGTAAGATCTCCTGCTTCACAACCCGCCCTGTAAGATAGTCTGCCTAGCAACAACTGATGTTAGCCAATCAGCCCGCATCGCGCGCTTTGAACTGATTGGCCACTGTAACCCTATAAAAGTGAGCGCCTTTCCCGCCACGAAAGAAGAAGCAGAAGAAGCACGCAAGGAGCCGCGGAGAGCGGACCGGTAGAGGCTTCGGGACAGACTGTAGGGAGAAGCACGCAAGGAGCCGCGGAGAGCGGACCGGTAGAGGCTTCGGGACAGACTGTAGGGAGAAGCACGCAAGGAGCCGCGGGGAGTGGACCAACAGAGGCTTCGGCCGGGAGGATTCCTGGGGCAGGCTGTACGGAGAAGGAAAATAAAAGAAAAGGTTGTCCACTGCCAGACTTTGTTGTGTGTCCTTCCTGCCGGCCGGGAGTGACACCGACAACCTCTGTCTTTCCTGACGGGGTGCAACTGCCAGTTCTGATTCAGTATGGAAGCAAACTATTCAGAGGCACAAATACTAAAACGTGAAGACTGCCAGGAGGTATTTCAAAGGCTGCCTGACACTCTGTTACAGTTCCAATGGCTATTAATCTCTAATAAACATAAATTAAGACTGGTCTAATCAAACTTCTTTGGGAGGCCTTTTTTTTTTCAGTATTGGGAATAAAATCCAAGGCCTTGCACTGAGCTCCATACCCTGTCTTTTTATCTTGAGACAAGGTCTTGCTTGGTTGCTCAGGAGGGCTTAAACTTGGATCCACCTGCTTCAGTTTCTAAGAGTGCTGGATTACAGGCATGTGGCACCATGCCTGAAGAGGGAAACTTCATTTTGCTTTTTTGGTGGTGCTGGGGGTTGAACTCACTAAGCCTGTGCTTTCCCCACTTGATAGGATGTTTTGATCATCTCCCGAATTGCTGGGCCAAAACCCAACCCACAGTGTAAAGGAGAGGTTTAGTTCAGCCCATGTTTCAGCCCAGCATGGCCAGTTCTAAAGGAGAAACAGCATGGCAGACAAGGGGCTCAGGCATGGTATACTGGAGGCAGGGTGACAAGTGGGGAGCTGAGAAGAGAGCTCCAACTTCAGGCCACGACGACAGAGCTGCCTCTTCCATGCAGGCCCCAGGAAGCTATGAAGTTCTGTCATCCATCAGCCTTCCACAGGTCTAAGACTGCATGAAGCTTGAAGGGGGCATCTGGAGACAAACCATAACAAAGGATTTGTTTTTTCTATGGGATTGAACCTAGAGCCTAGGGCCTGGTTAGCAAGTGCTTTACTCTTTTTATTTTTAAATTTTGATACTGTTTTTTTTTTTTCTTTTTTGAGGCAGGGTCTTACTACATAGTTCAGAATGACCTTGAACTCACTATGTACCCCAGGCTGGCTTCAAACTAACAGTGATCCTCCTGCCTCAGCCTTATGAGTGCTGGGATTACAGCTGTGTGCCATCACACCTGGCTGTGACATGGGATCTTGATAAAATATTCATGCTGGCTTTGAATTTGCAATCTTTCTGCCTCAGCCTCCTCAGAAGCTGGGATTATGGGTGTGTGCCATCTTGCCCAGCTGGGGGACTGACTGATCATCAGTTGTGTAAGTCATCAGACACTCTGCATTTGCTCCTCACTATAAATGAATCCAAGAAGGAAGGAAGACAGGGTCTGACCTTAAAGGTTCCTTTTGATTTTCAGATCTGATCCTACATAATAATTAGCAAAAACAACACCTTTGAAATGTCTTTCAGGAGTTGGCATTTACACTAGAATTTACAATTCAACAAAAAGATTCTAAGGTTAAAAAAAAAAAAAAAAAAAGATTCTAAGGTGAGTCAAGTTATAAGAATCACAGGATTTATTTATTTTAATGATTTAAATTGAATACACTTGAGCACAGCAGATATTTGACATGAAAAGTAGTTGTATCAGAATGGGCATCAAAAAATAGTGACTAATCTTACTCATAATAGCTAGAAAAGATTCTTCTGTCTGATCGGTTACGTGTTACAAATCCTGAGAATGTTATTCACTGGATATGTCAGGTAAGCCTTGTAATTAAAACTTGCTCGGAAATAATCCTTTAGAAAATACTTTGAGGTATGAATCATCTATGTATTAAACACAAGTCTTTTACACTTTACAAGGGTTTAAACAAATACACCAAACAATTCGCTGTGTGTGGCCCTGGGGCAGAGGTCAGTCAGGCTCCAAGACACACTGCTCCACGATCTCCCGCAGGTTCGGGTTCTCCATGGCGGCTGCCACCCGCTCCTTGTCATTGATCTGCTTGTTGACTGCAAAACACACAAAGTTAGCACAACAGTGTCAACAGACAGCAGCAGGTGGTACTTTATTAGCCTGCTGACCCAAAGAATTTAGCTGCCTAAGAACTTAAAGCTGTTTTGGGCTAATTATAGTATTCATGATGGAATTTCTAAGGTCTAGAAAGCAGACTTGAAAGAGAAAAGTAGAAAGATTCCCCATAATCGTCTAGCTGTCTACCACAACTATTTTGTTTCTTTCCAGAATTGTCCATATATATATTTCTATGCAACTACATTCCAAGAAAATACATTTTAAAAATAATATGGTTATTTAGTATGACAAAAATTTAGGTATTCTAAACTAATTATTAAAACTATGGTACACTGAGCAACCTTACACATACAGCATTATGGGAACACTTTTTAACTGTGTGGAATAGGGCCCAGGGATATGGCTCAATAGCACAGTACCTGCCTGGCAACAGGAGGTCATGAGTTCAATTCCTAGTACCAAAACAACAACAACAAAAAAACCTTTCATGAAAAACTCTTAAGAATATTATTGGGGGGCTGGGGATTTAGCTCAGCGGCATAAGCGCCTGCCTTGCAGCAGGCAGTCTTGAGTTTGATCCCCGGTACCGATAAAAAGGAAAAAGACAAAAAAAAAAAAGAATATTATTGGGTTAAAGAGTATGATTCCACAATGGTAACCATTTCTGTTCGTTTTTTTCTTTTTTTTTCTTTTTTTTTTTGTCTTTTTCCTCAAGACTGCCTGCTTGCAAGGCAGGCGCTTATGCCGCTGAGCTAAATCCCCAGCCCCCCATCCTTCTGTTCCGATTGTTTTGTTTTGTCACAATTGGTTTTATTCTCTTCAAAAAAAAGTAATAAGAACTGTGGGAGTAATAAAACCCAAAAAGTGTAATTATTATTGTAAAAAAGAGAGAAAAAGAAAGTGGTCTAAAGGATATAACTGCATGTATATTTAAGTGTGTAGGACAGAAAACCATATTACTGAGTTTTTGTTAGATCATTGAACAGAACTGTCTGCAATCTCACTGTATGAATGTTCATTTTGTATGCTTTAATTTTGTAATTTGGACAACTGTTTCTAAGATGACAATATGTAATCTATTAACTAGTGATTTCTTACTGTATATTTTCTTTTCTTGAAATTCTGTATTACTTGTACCCTTTTACTGCTTTGTTTTTTTTTCTTTTTTCTCTTTAAAAAAAAAAAGAGTATGATTCATATCATTGAATTATTTACATTTACCAATTTCCTAAAAACAATGTATGAGCTATAAATTTGCCAGCAAAAGGCAATTATTATTAATAAAAAGAAATATGGATGCCAAGCAAGAAGTGAGAAATGGCTCCAGATTATTGTAACTTACATTTCCACAATTAACAATAATAGATTATTTTCCATGTTGGTGGGTTAGCTCATCTTGGGTGAATTTTCTGTTCCTATTTATTTACTGGGTCTTTTAAAAAATCATTTTACATGGATTTTCATATACCAAAACTATTGGCAATTATGTTGCCTAGAATATGCTAATGGAAATTTTTGTTTTGAGAGAGTTTCACTGTGCAGTTCAGACTGGCCTCGAATTCATGGTGATCCTCCTGCCCCTCCTGAGTGCTACCAGCAATCTTTTTTTTTTGTCTTTTTCATTTTTATCGGTACTGGGGATCGAACTCACGACCACCTGCTTGCAAGGCAGGTGCTTATGCCGCTGAGCTAAACCCCAGCCCCCTCTACCAGCAATCTTAATGGAAGAGTTTAAAAAAGAGAGCTGTCCATATGCTTAATTCATGTTATTTTGTTTATTTGTTTTTTTGCAAGTGATCCACTAGACATTTGGCCAGCAAGACTAAATGCCGGGATGCTATTAAAAGTCTCATGAGTCTGGTATAACAGAGCATACCTGTAATCCCAGCACTGGGGAGGGGAAAGCAGGAGGATTACTACAAATTCAAGGCCAGCCTGGGCTACAAAGTGAGTTGAAGGCCAGAAAAACCCTGTTTTAAAACAAACAAACCAACATCTCACGTAGAACTCTATATAAGTATGTTTGTGGTTGTTGTTTTGAAACAGGGTCTTGCTATGTAGTTTAGGCTGGCCTTAACTCATGGTAATCTTCCTGCCTCAGCCTCTGGAGGGCAGGGATTATAGGCATGCACCACCATGCTCACTATACATAAATATTTTTTCCACTCCAAGTACAGAGCTCCCTAACCTGCTAACCTAACTAAAGAACAGATCTGTGCCCTTGAAGCTCTTAAATCGAGGTTCCCAAAGCTGGATATTGTTTACGGATGTGTGGCCTCTAACCAGAACCAGGCAACACACTCTAAAACAAGTTTCCCACCAGGGAAGGAAGAGGCAATAAGTATGGTGAGGTTTTTTTTGTAAGTGACCCAGTAGACATTTGGTCAGCAGGGCAACTCAGTATCTGAGAGGAAGTACTCTGCATCGTTGTTCTTAATAGTGCTTCCAGGTTCACTTACTGTCTTCTTCTGTTGAGTGGGTTCCTTCTGAAATGTAGATTTCCAGCTGTTAGAAAAAACAGTAGAAGCAAAACATGAGAACACTGTAAGATGAAAGAATGAGGTAAACATGCAGTGGACTCCAGAATCTAGGGATGAGAACCCAACACCTGTTTCTTTTCTTTTTCTTTTTTCTTTTTTGGTGTGGTACCAGGAATCAAACTCATGATCGCACACTTGCAAGGCAGGCGCTTACATCGCTCAGCTAAATCCTCAGCCCCCCAAGTCTTGTTTCTGACACCAAGCCTTAGGGACAGATCTCTTACATTTTCTGCAAAACTGAAATTTGAAATGTGTATATTCTGACACAGCTGAGGCGGCACATGCCTATAGTATTAGCACTCAGGACGCAGAGGCAGGAGATTGTGTTCAAGGCCAGCCTGAACTACATAGCAAGACTGTCTCCAAAAAAGTGGTATTCTAGTCAACAGGGGAAGGTCTGCAGAGGGCATTTTTATGATACACATAAACACAATCTTATACCAGTGAGCTATCAGACGTGCTCTTCTGCTTGGGAAGATCCCGCCCTGGCATGCTACTTCTTCCCTAATCAGTATGTAAACAGCCTCCTGCCACAAACACCCCAAGGCTGCACATTTCTTTTCATTATTTGTTTTATAAAAATGGAACTGCGACAGGCAGAATTTGAGCATCCTCCTTTTCTCATCCTCTACTATGCTATTACTTTCATTCTCAAGTATAATATTGGCTACCGGGTCCCTCTGGGCCCTGCTATGTCCCCACAGATTAGCTTACCTCTAAGACCCAGAGCCTCTGAGACAACTTTCTTGCAGCTAAGAAACACGCTGTACGGGAGAGACAGGACTATTCTCCAGAGAACACTGGAGCACATAAACTAATTCTTACTTACTTATTCACTACTGAGAAAAATGTATTTCATGAGCAAAAAAAATCACAGCCAATTAGAGCTAGAATGGACCTTAGAGATCACCAGTCCAAGTGCTTTTTTCTTTTATTTTAAAAAAGGAAAAACAGACAAATCAAGAACAAACAAACCAAAACAACAACTAAAGCAAAATGACAGCAGCAACAACAAAAAACAATTTCAAAATAAAATGATAGGAATTTGACAGTGATTGTTATACTGCATATTGTTATCTTCAAAACACTTGCTTAGATTACCAGATACAGGAAAAAAACAGTAAAATGGAGTAAAACATTAGCTTTCAAAAACAAGACAGAAGGAAATCCTCCACAGTTGCTATAATGCATACTGTTATCCTCCAAATAGATGCTCAGACTACCAGCTTTAGGCCTGCAAAGTCAAACAACTGAAGTATTAAGTTATTTTTCTTCCTCAGTTGCTGTCATCCTAGCCTGACTTCCTCCGAATCAATCCATTGCTTAGGGGCCTGGGGTTGCTCTTTTTGTCTCCCAGACTGGCTCACAGGAAGGTGTGGTTTGGCTTCTTGATTCTTTTTCTGTTCCCCAAGGCAGCTGCCATTTTTTGGCTTGCACCAATTGCTTTTAAAAGACAGACTGCATACAAATCCTTCTAGTGGCAGAAATTCTTACTCTGCGCCACAAACCACAGGTAGAGAATCCCTGTACACTCATTTACTTTGGTTAAAAACTGAGCATGACTCATGATTCGGAAGAATGACAAGGAAAAGGGGAAAAAGCAACCATCTCTTTTGTTCTTCCTACATGAATTACACCACAGGGGAACCCCACAGTTGGTGGAGGAGCTGTCCCAATAATGGAACAAAACAAAATGATAGGCCCCTTGACACGATGTAGTGAGAACACATTTATTCGATATTCTTGCCAAAAGTGGAGAAAAAATCTAATCTGGAAGTATCAGAGAACCAAATCTGAGACAGAATGTACAAAACAGCTGACCTACATTGTTCAAAAATATCAGGATCATGGAAGATGGAGGCCAAGAACAAATCCAGATTGAAGAATAATGCTAATGTGTGACGGAGGAGGGACAGGGGAGGAAAGGCTCACAGGAAGGATCCTACTGGAAAACAGGGCATGCTGGCATATGTGCTGTAGGTTAGATGACAGTACTTTTATTTATTTATTTTTTTTTTGAGACAGGGTCTTGCTTTGTAATTCAGGCTGGCCTTGAGCTCACTATGTAGCCCATGCTAGCCACCCTCCTGCCTCAGCCTCCAAGTGCTAGGATTACAGGTATGTGCCACCACACTTGCCTAGGTGACAGTAGTGAATCAGGGTTAAATTACCTGGTTTTAAAAATTGTACTGTAATCATATAAAAGAATGTCCTTGCTTTTAGGAAGTATATCCTGCACTATTTAAGAGTAAGGAGGCATTATGCCTGTACTTAACATAGTTTAAAAAAAATACATATGCACACACTGGAAGAGGCCATTGATGGTAAAACAAAAGTGGCAAATGTAAACTGTTAATAAACCTGGGCATTTTCCAACTTTTCTACAAATATGAAACCATTTCAATTTTTAATTAAAACAGATTAAATGTAAAATAAAATTTACCAAGTACATAAGCCACTGGCATTAACATTCCTTAATTTACTCAACTTATCCAGGCATGGTGGCTCATGCCTGTAACCTCAGCACTTGGGCGGCTGGGGCAGGAGGATTGCTAGAGAGGTCAAGGCCAGTTTGGCTCTCTGTGTAACTTTTTTTTTGGTACCGGGGATCAAACTCATGACCTTGTGCTTCCCAGGCAGGTGCTTACGCCACTGAGCTAAATCCCCAGCCCTGACAAGGCCAGTTTGGAACACATATGTAGATAGACCTTGTTTCAAAAACCAAAACAAACATAACAAAACTTTAACTCACTTTAACACATGTTCATTGAGTTCCTACTATGTGTAAGATTACAGTGGTGAACATAGAGTGGGATTATATTTATATTCTCTGACTTCAAGAAGCTGACAACCCAAGAGGATGAAAAGTGAACTTGGATAGTACAAACACATGTGAGAAAATGATACACTCTACATCAGAAGACAAAGAGCGAAGGAGCCGGGCGTCACAGCACACACTTAGAATCCCAGCACTCAGGAGGCTCAGGCTGGAAGATTCCAGGTCCAGGTCAGAGACTTGGAGAGATCTTGCCTCACAGCAAATCAAAAGTCAGGGCTGGAGATGTAGGAGAGGCCCTGGGTTCAACCCCCAGTACTCGGAGAAAAGTGCCAGGGAGAGAAGTGATTTTTGTTCTAGAAACTGAGCCTGACACCAAGAAGATACCATTTCACTGGGCCTAATAGGATAGGTAGGGTTTGAGAGTATGAAGAGGGGGTGACGCCCCGTCTGAACAGAGGCTTGCTAGGGGCAAGGTGCAAAAGACAAACCTGTTCAGAAATCATAGAGATAGCAAGAGATAAGCCTGAGGCATTCCGGAGCTATAACCAATTACCATGAATTAACTGTCAATCTACATTCTTGCTTAGTAGTTAGGTAAAAACATTTTCTTAGGCAATGTTCTATCAAACATACATGTTAGGAAAAAAGATAAAGACAGGCACAGTGGCACACCCGTGTAATCCCAGCACTGAGGAGGTTGAGGCAAGAGGATCTCAAACTGGAGCCCAGCTCAGGTAATGTAGAGAGACCTTGTTTCAAAACAAGAAAAAGTAAATAAAAAGACCTGGGCATTGAGCTCAGGGTGAAGGCAGTAAGGTTAATGACCAGTAACACACCCAGGCAACACACACACAGAATAAAAAGACCACCTGCAGAATGGGAAAAACTCAGATGTGTAACACCTATAAAAAGGTAAATAAATACAATGTAGAATATCCACACAACATAAAAAAATAAAAAAAAGTGAAACATTGATACACCACATGGATTATGCTAAATCAGAGGAGCCAGACACCAAAGCCCCCACACTGTATGAATTTCATTTAAATGAGATGTCTAACAGGTGAATCTAGAGAGACAGACAGGAGGTAGTGGTTTTCCAGGGCTGGAGGGGTCAGAGGAAAAGGACAGTGACTGTAACAGGCACAGGGTTTCTTTGGAAGGTGAGGGAAACATTCTAAATTATAGTGATGGCTGTGCAATGCTGAATACACTAAAAATCACTGACTTGGATACTGTAAATAGGTGAAGTAAATGACACAGAATGATGTCCCCACAGTGCTATTATAGAAGACAAGAGCGCTTTGGAATATGGACTGTTTTCCTTGCACATGGGAGGCCCTGGGTTCAAGACAGCAATGAAACTTGTGTCTTACCTTGTGTTTAAATGGCAAACACCGCTGCAGTTTTACTCTTAAACAGAGGCCTGGGAAAAGAGAGGGGAGAGAGGAGAGGGGAGAGGGGAGAGGGGAGAGAGAGATTCACATATTTTCACATATTCCTCATGATAATCCAGTGGGCTAGGTATCCCTAACCCCATTCGACAAATTATGCAGTCAACATCACAGTGTAAATTGCCTAAGGACAAAAGTGGCAGAGCTGGGGTTGGAGCCTGGGACTACTTTGCTGTGACACCCACTGGCCTTCAGTTCACTCTTTCAGCTTTGTAGACTGCCCACAGCAGGATGGGAAATGCAAATAGTTAAAACCAACAAAAAGTCACTTGAATTTGGGACATATCCTTCATGCCACAATTCCACTAATTCCTCCATCAGATTAAAGAATGAATTTTTAACTAAATACACAATCCTGGACAACAGAAAACAAATCAAAGGGAAGACTGCTTCAGTAAAAAAACAACCATGAAAAAGGTGGGCCTGGTGGTACACACCTAAAACCTCAGCACTCAGGAAGGCCAGCCTAGGTTACAGTGAGTCCAAGGCCAGTCTGAACCGCACAGTGAAACCCTGTCTCAAAACAAAACAAAACAACTGAAATATACAGAGAATAGATCCCTAATTCCCCGGTTTCACAGGCTTCTGTTGGAGCAGCTTATTTCTTCTTCAAAATAACATGTAAGTGCCTACGAGGCTATTAAAAATAATTTCTGGCCAAAAGAGCTTTCCTCTCAATAGCCCACACTGTGTTCTCCAGGGTATACTTTTTTTTTTAATCTCACTTTTCTCTCTTCCTGGGTCCAAGCTCACATTGCGGAGCCAATCTCTCCTTTATTCTTCGCTTTTACTTTTTCAAATAAACTCTGTCACTGTTTAAAAATAATAATAAAACTAAAAATGAAAACAATTCCTAGCTAGTCTTGATGGTGCACATCTTACCCCAGGACCCAGGACGCTGAGGCAGGAAGATCAGACTTTGAGGCCAATCTGAGCTGCATAGTGAGTTCAAAGCTAGCTAACTACAAAACTAGACTGTCTTAACAAACCTATCTTTTATTATTTTGGTTTGACTGAAAGTAAAAACATCAATAATACAATCCCAAACCATCCTACCACAAAAAACATAACTGCTAGACAACCTATCTTCTTTTTTTTAAAGCCAGTCAAATTTAGCAGTGGGGGGGAGGGGGTGGTATACCAACTTTAATGACACTAGTATTAGTAAGTTCTGATAACCCACTGCCATCGAACTAGCCGACAACTTATCTTCTGCAGAGATAAGAAATTAGTTTTGATTTTTTAAATACTACTAAATGTTCTAAGAAAATCTTTTGAAAAATTCCAGAACAGGGGAAAGGATTAGATGAGATGATGATTGTGCCTATCTTAGAGTCTCAAACACAGTTCTAGGAGCTGTGTACCTCAGTAGGAGAGCACCTGCCTAGCTATGCCCAAGGCCCTGGGTTTAATCCCCAATGCAGCAAAACAAAAACCAAACCAGCCCAACAGTAGCTCAGTCGTAAGTATCAGAGACATTAAAAAACTACATCAGTTCCTTAATAGCATTATAGATGGCTAAATTAGGGAGAAATACTTGAGGGAGTCAGTGACAGAGATGAAAACACTTCCCAACTGTGGCTGCAGGCCCATCTGAAGAAGATTCAAATCCTAATGGCCAGATTTACATACTCCCTAAGGGCTAACCAGAAACTCTGAAGATTCTTGGTACCAGCCTCTAGATTTCCCCTGGGAGTAAACCACTCATTAGGTGTGGACGGTTTGCTCCCACCCACTAAGACCAGGACTACAGATTATCATTTAAAATTAATGATCTCTCATGTGCACTTGCTACCTGACCTGCCTCCCCATTGGATCACTATTATCTAAACAACTATGCTTGTTATTTATTGGTTGATCACAGTTTTGACCCGCTGTACCCACCTTGTGATTTTGCTTTTTAAAACTTGTCTAGGCTAGACTCCAACTTGCAGTCCTCCTGCCTCAGCTTCCCAGAGTGGTCAGCCCTTACCATTTTGTCATTTTCCTTTCACAGTCAGGGAACGTGCTCTGTTGGCATCCCACAGTTAACAAGCGGCAGGGGCAGAAGCCAAGTCTGTGGCTTTGGGCTCTAACCCCTGTGCCCTTCCTTCCAGACCATAGCGGCCAGGCAGCAGCCTTCTCACCAGGGACTTACCAGTCTTACGTCAACACTAGGGACTACGCCTGCTTTGCCTTACCCAGGGGGCCCTTCAGGGTCTTCTCTGAGTTTGGAATTATTCACCAAGGTAACACAATAGGTGGCTCTTCTAGGCAATCAGGGTAGAATGCTTACTTGGGTTCCTTTTCTGCTATGACTACCTTTTAATAAGAAATGTCCCTCCCCAGCACTCTGGGGAGCTGAGGCAGGAGGACTGCAAGTTGAAGTCTAGCCTAGACAACTTATTCATTGATTATAAGGGCTGGGGAAGTAGCTCAGTGTGAAGGCCTCAGGTTTAATACCTAATACCAGAAAAAGAAAGAAATGCTGCTTGACATAGCAGCCTGAAAGACTGTTCATCCCGTTTTTCAACTGTGTTGACTAAGTATGACTGTATGTACACTACTGAAGACAGCCAAGGGAATAACAGGGAGCTGGGCTTGGTGGTGCACACCTATAATCTTAGCACTTGGGAGGCTGAGGCAGGAGAATTGCAAGTCTGAGGCCAGCCTGAGCTATGTAGTGAGTTCAAGACCTGCCTGAACTATATACCTCCTGTTTTGAAAGGGGGAAAAGAATATAAAGGGTCTTTATTTCAAACCAAGTATCAATAGGGAATTTATTAATTAGTGATGAATATAAACAATGCATTACTATGCAGTTGTAAGAAAGAATGAAGGGCCCAAGTGTGGTAACATGTTTGTGAATGCAGCACTTTGGGGAGCTGACCATAGGAAGAAAACAAGTTTGATTCTCAACTGAGCAATTTAGAGGGAAAAAAAAATTAAAAGGGCTGAAAATTTGGTTCAGTGGAAAGGCACTGAATTCTCAGTGTAAAGGTTCAATTCTCATCAATTCTCAGTACTGTAAAAAAAAAAAAAAAACCCACAACACCTCAACATGTACTGTTATGATCTCTGTGATATACCAAGAAAAACAAGCATACTATTACTATTTGTGTTTTAAAAAACACACATTTGTATTAGAATGTTTATGCCTAGGAAATGAGCAGCTATGATGGGTACTATTGGGTAATAAAGGTGGTGGGAAACGGGCAGATGGGGGACAGTGTAGGAAGGAGACTTCCTGTGTATCTTTTTTATCTGTTTCATCTTTTAGTGACAGTCTTATTGTATAGTTCAGGCTCCCTTGAATTCACTTTGTAGCCCAGGCTGGTCTTGACTCTCAACAATTCTCCTGCCTCAGCATCTCAAGTGCTAGGATTACAGGCGTATGTCACCATGCCCGGCTCCAATGTATCTTTTCATGTTTTAAAATTTTCAAATGATGGGAATACATTGTTGAAAAGCAAGCAAATTTATAAAAAGCATGCAAAAGATAATATTTGCATATAGTTCCTACTGCTGCAGTCTGTCTTCTCACAGATCTCACAGTCTGGATCCCTATGTTAGGGATTCTAGTATGACTCAACTTGAGGGACTAGGGTACTGGGATACCCTGGGTATTATTATGATTGTTAAAATTCCAGGGCTACAAAAGAGTATTAGTGAATACTTAGTTATTTTTTTGGCATCAAACAATTTCTGACCAACGGATAGCGGAAGTACTATTTACATCTTTATGTAAGGGCATGCTTAAAATATTAACTTTTATGAGTCCTTAAATATGGAATCAAAGAACCTATAGAAAGTTCTTATTTTTGGACCAAGGATTTAGCTCAGTGGCATAAGTGCCTGTCCAGCAAGCAGGAGGTTGTGAGTTCGATCGCTGGTACCAAAGAAAGAAAGACAGATCTTTTTTTAATGTTTTGAGATAGGGTCTAGGCTAGTCCTTTTTTATTTTTCCATTCTCTCTCTTATTTTATGGGAAAAAGAGTAAAACAAAATTTCACAACAAAAAATAGGAGAATAATATTAGTCAATAGACTGCATATTGTTATCATTAAAGTAGTTACTCAGAGAATAAGATGGGCATACAAAATTCTCCAACTGATATTCACATGAACCTTCCTTCTTGGTGAACTAAGAGACATTAGTAATATAACTAACTTGCATTTTTTTTTCTTTCCAAAAAGAAAAGAAAAGAAAAGGACTATGAACTTAATCCAAAATTTTGGGAGAGCAGTCTTACAAGTAGAAAAATGCCTCAGGGAATACCTTGGGGGGGGGGTTAGCTCAGTAGCATAAGTGCCTGCTCTGCAAGCATGAGGTCACCAGATCAATCCCTGGTACAAAAAATAAAAGAAAAAGGAAAAGAAAGACCCTCCCAGGGGGCTGGTTTTATATAAGTCAGTGATAGAGCACTTGCTCAACATGGGCAAGGTCTTGGTTCCATTGCCAGCACTATCTAATGTAATGATTGATACCTTGTGTCAACTTGAGAAGTTTATAAACTTAACTAAGGGATTCAGCAGAGGGCCACGATCATTACTGGGAAACATCCTCATCCCCGGCAAGAGGGCAGGAAGATGGTGTGAGTGCTACTTGCTGTCTTCTGTCACTTTGCACTGTTGCCCTGTGCCGTGCCACCCTGTCTTAGAGCCAGCTGATTATGGACTGGAAACTCCACAAACTGTGAGCTAAATAAATCTTTCCTTCCTTCATTTTGGGTGTTGGGTATTCTGTCT
The DNA here is from genome assembly GCF_034190915.1 of Cavia porcellus. Classification (NCBI taxonomy): domain Eukaryota; kingdom Metazoa; phylum Chordata; class Mammalia; order Rodentia; family Caviidae; genus Cavia; species Cavia porcellus. The sequence goes on from NW_026947493.1 coordinate 6,673,362, forward strand.
CAGCAAAAAGAGAAAAGTAACTGAGACATCTTCCCACCTGAACTTTTGCACACACAATATATTAGATGGGAGTGGCAGTGGTGGTTCAACAGCACCTGCTGTTATCTCCACAAGCAGAAGAGGAGCCAACCTCTGCTCACTTTTTTAACTGTGGCTGCTGATGCCTAAGAAGCATCACAACATAACTAAAAAGGGCAGTGGACTAGGAGGCACGGGACTCAGGATTGAGCATGTGAACCACATCATTTCCTAGCCATATGATTCCCAGCACGTCACTGAAACTCTCTAGCAGTTTTAGAGTCCTCATCTGAAGATGAAGATTAAAGGATTTAACTCTTGCAGAACAACTGTGAGGGTTACAGAAGATGAAGGCATGAAAATACTCATCAGGTATTCATCATAAAGTGTAATACATGGTAGAAACTGTTATTCTGGTTCCTATCAGCCAAACAGTTCTCTCTCTCTCTCTCTCTCTCTCTCTCTCTCTCTCTCTCACACACACACACACACACACACACACACACTTCCTTACCAATCAGAGTCGCCAAAGAGCAATGAGGTACGGTAGGCGTGAACCTGATAATAACCAGATAGTCCTCTTCGTCTAGCTCCTGAACCTCCACACAGCTCTCCGTTACCACTTCCAGTTCTTCCAAGGTATTGGGCTTCTCTGGGTCCCGGATAGTTCGAATCAAATCTAAAGAATGCCAAAGAGAAGGCATTAATTATAACACGAATAGGCCAAATAAGGATGGTTCTGCTAATCATAATCCAAGTACTGGCTTTTTTGATTTTTATTTTTTTGGGTTTTTTTTAGACAAGGTTTCACTATGCAGTTCAGGCTGACCTTCAATTCACTTTGTAGCCCAGGCTGGCCTTGAACTCCCAGGTGCTGACTTTTTAAGCAAATATTACAGCAACTTCCAGACTTCTGATAGAAATTTCCACTAATTTTTTTTTTTTTTTTGTAGGAGGTAGGGATGAGGGGAGATGGGGATTAAAACTTGGGGGACACTGAGCTATATCCCCAGCCCTTTAAGTTTTTAAATTTTGCAACACTGTATTGCTAAGTGCCCCAGCTGGCCTTAAAACTTGGATTATCCTGCCTGTGACTTCCTAGTAACTGGGATTACAAGCATGTATCACAATGCCTATCTCTGTTTTCTTTTTCTTGCTTTGTTTTTGGTTTAGTTTATGAGTCAAGGTCTCACTATATAGTTCAAATTGGCTTTGAATTTATTCTTTAGCCAAAACTGACCTTGAACTTGTGGCAATCCTTCTGCCTCAGACTCCTCAGTGCTGGGATTAGAGGGATGTGCTACCACATGGGGCCCAAGAAAACTGGTTTCTTGAATCAACATTAGTTCATATCCAATTTCTTAGAGTCAGTGTCACAGAGCAAATGTAATAATTACGAGAAAAGTATCATATAGTTCAAGAGAAATTTTCAGAGTGTGGTGTTGGACTTTATAAAGTGTAATGTGAATTAAGACTTCAAAAATGGTAACATTTCAACATTTGCCATTTAAAGTGATAGGAAGCAAAGAATAATAAGTTTCATTTGCCTAGAACCCAGCATAAGTGAGGAACAGAAGAGTATAAGGGTTAAGCCAGACCATTAAGGTCTCTGACAGCTGGTTATAGGCAATATGGAGTTCTCAAAGAACAGAATAAAAGAATGACTTATTCTAAATGCAAGAGTCTAGGGCCGTGATGGTGAACCTTGTAGAGCTTTCAATGATACAAACAGTCTGCTGCAGCACACGTGTCTTGTGTCTTAAGTATGCCAGCACTGGTCTAGGAGAACACTGACAGGATAAAAAGAAACAGAACAAACTGGGTGTGGTGGCGCACTCCTGTAATCCCAGCACTACGGAGGCTGAGGCAGGAAGATCATTGCAAATTTGAGACCAAAGTGAGCCCAAGGCCAGCCTGAACTGCATAGTGAGATCCTGTCTCAAAAAACCAAACCAAACAAAACAAAAAAAGGAAAAAGAAACAGAAAGTTGAGGCAAATGAGTTCAATTTCATATGCAGTGATTTTGAGGTGCTCATGGGCAAACAAGGGGGAACTTCTAAGCAAATACTGAACTGTAGATAGTGAGGTTGTTAAATACATGGAATTCTTAAGAATGAAGAGAATTCTGGCTGAGTACTGGATTTGTAAAGACTTTAAATGGAAAACTGATGTCTTCATTTTACCCTAAAATTCTGATTAGGGTTTTGAGGTATGACCTGAGCACTGAGGCTTATCAGGGAAAAAACAATTACTTGCTATGAGATTGTCAGTTATAACAAATAGCCTGGTGTGGTGGCCTATGCCTATAACCCCAGTACTGGAGAAGCTAAGGCAGGAGGATCACTGCAAGTTTGAGACTGCCTGGGTTACATAGTGGGTTCAAAGCCAGCCTGAACTACATGAGATCCTGTCTTAAAAAACCAAAACGATGAAAAAATTTATAATAAATACTGGTCAAACTCAGGATATTGTACTTGCCAGACAAGCACTGTGCTGCGGAGCTATATCCCCAACCTCCTATAATAAATAATAATGTTATTAATAAGTGAAACTATTATGTATATAGAATTCTGTATATTAATTTCACATTCTCTGGAAACCTATTTTAGATAATAAAAAATATTTAAATTGAAAAATAATTTTTCAGGTTATTATGTTTCTTTTTTTCTTTTGGTGAAAGGGGGTCAAACCCAGGGCCCTGTGAGTGCTACGCAAATGCTCTACCACTGAGTCCCTCCACTCCCTCAGGTTATGTGCAGCCCAGTCTGAGACTCATTCATCTACAGGCAAAGAAACCCAAGGGTAGATACTTGGGAAGTACAAGATTTAATGAGTAGAGGAAGAAAAGCAAGAAAATCACAGAGAACCAGAGAAAGGAGGAGCATCTAATGCTGCGGAGAAATTCAGGCTGACAAGAGGTAAAATAGATCTTCATCATCAGGAGGTAACATACAAGAAAACAGGTAAAGGTAGAGGCAGTTTCCCCAAAGGGGAAGCAAGTGGGAACTGAACATGTATTTTATAGAGCCTTGGCTGGGAAAAGAGGGACAGAGACAAACATTTTATATAAGGAAACTAAAACAATGACAAGGATAAGGGAAACCTGAGGATGTTTTATTGCCCAAAGAGAAGGATTAAACAGAAGAAAAAAGATAAGATTAAGCAGAAAGGAATGGGATTAGGAAAGCAAAATCCTGGGATAGTCACAGGAAGTACAAGATTTTCTCCTTACTCTGAGGCTATAGAAAAAAGATGAGAAGGAAGATGCTAAAAGAAATGGAGGGGTATTCAGTCAGTTAATCTGGAGGAAAAAAAAAAATGGAGGGGTAGGAAAGCAAGACACAAAACTTTTGGTAGGATGGGTTTGATGTTTCCAAGCTGAGGTTCTAGTCTATTATTTGTATCTCCCCTGTAACCAGAAATGCCGCTGGAAAAAACAAATCAATCAAACTCTACCTTCTTCTCAGCTGTCTCCTTGGGGTTATCACCTGATGAGAAACAGAATTTGAAAATATAGGCAGGAAAGTAGAGAAAGATTCTCTTTCAGGGATCTGTGTTACCATGGGATTTAGGGAAGTAGGGTGTTTTTGAAAAGGAAATTTTCTGCACCTCATTTTTTCTCCCTGAAAGGTTCATTTCTAAAAGCTGTATTATGTTACCTGCCACTAAACCCTGAAATTAAACCTTACTCCCTATTGAACTTCTCTAGTTGTTTAGTGATTTGACAGTTGGATTTCTTCACACCTCTCCCTGCAACCGATAAACCCTGTCCTGCAGCTCCCCCTATCTGCCATTCCAGTGTTATATCTCACCTCCATACTTTTCTTCTGGTTTTCTCAACTTAATCTGCCCTCTGACGCTCCACATATTCAGATCCCAGTATTTCTGCAGGCCCAGCTCAAGTGACTCCTCTTAAGTTTTTCTAGAGCTCCAGTTAGACTAGTAAATTTGCGGGCTAGAATCATTTCTCCTGCAAAGCTTATCCTTGAGTGCCGTAGTTAAAAGTCTGGGAGACCAGGAATCAAAGATTGGTGGAGACCAACACACTCAGAATCACCATCTGGCTAGGGTTAAGTAATCCCTGCCTCCATCAAGAAGTAAACTCGATTAGCTTCAAAGGTAAACTTTTCACATTCCTGGCTTTCTTCTACTGGCTTATTATCCTTATCCAAATTGCATTTATAGTCTTATGATTAGCTCTCTTCATGTTGCATCTGGTGTTTTGAAGTTTTAAAAAGTAACAGAGAGTGAGAGACAGAAAGAGAGAGAGAGAAAGAGAATATGAATCACACCGCACTTATGAAGTGCACTACATTTGGAATCAGAAAATGTGGGCTTTGCTTTTTGCTCTGTTCCTGACAGTGTGATCCCTGGGGCATTGTTTAACCATTCTAAGCCTTTGTTTCTGTATGTCTACGATGAAAATATTCCCAAGAATCAGCAACTACTTGATAGAATATGTGTGTGTGTATACATGTATGTATACACAGACAATGCCACTTGAGCGTTTTGAGGAACTGCATTTCGAGGCCTGGCCAGGTGAACGCTGTCTTGTCTACTCCTCGCAGAAATCTCCGCTTATTGAGGCTGTGCCCTTGGGTCAGTCCCCAGCTCAGCCACCACACAACAGAGTCAGAGAGGAAGAAAGCTCATGTGGCGCCAGAAGCCAGCTTTGTTCCCTCACTGACCACCTTCAGGCTTCGTTGTTTTTTTTTTTTTAATCAGTACCAGGGATCGAATTCACGACCACGCGCTTGCAAAGCAGGCGCTTATGCCACTGAGCTAAATCCCCAGCCCGAGTTTTGCGCTCAGTCTTGCAGTGGCCACTGTGCACTAGGTGAGTTTGGGAAATGAAGTGTTTTAGATTTCCATGCTCAGCGTGCCCCCATGTTTAGGAAGAACTCTAGTCCTATAACTCTAGTCCCGCGTGGGTTAGGACCCTGTAGAAAACGCCTCCCATGTTTCCGGCTAGTTCCGGCAAAAATCTCTTGCCCAACCTTCCACCACTCTACATAGAAAGCTAAATGCAGCACTGGATAAAATTAATTACCATAAACCTCTAGCGCTTTCTCTTCCATGATCCGGAGCTGCCGGGCAGCTCCCGGCTCAGAGAGGCCTGAGAGCCACAGGACTCTGCTCAGCGTCCAGGAGAGCAGCCCGGACACTCGCTCCATCCTCACGCTCCGCCATCCCTGGTGATTGTCCCACCCGAGCCACCGTCTGTCAGCAGGCGGCCTCAGGATTCATCAACTTCCTGGTCTTCAAACGGGCCAAAACAAGAAAAGAGTTCAAGGGAGCAGAGAAGCAGGACTCCACCGGGTCGAAACTGAGGACTTCAGAAAAGAAACCACCAGCACTACATGCCCCAGCATGCTTTGCTCAGTTTCGGCGGGACTAGAAAGCAATCCTCACGGCCCTTGAGGCGCATTGAATGCTGGGATTTATATGACGTTTTCTTCGAAAAGCAGCGAACTGTATTCTGGGATTTGTAGTCCCATATGTGTGTGGGGGGGTAAAAGTAACGGTCAGTGAGTGCGTAGCCCAATGTCGGAGACAAGCTAAAGATGAACCCTGAGGAGGTAGGGAAAAGTGATCGTGGTGTCTATTACGGAGACTCTACAGTTGCGTCTCAAGGGAAGTGCTTCCAGCCCTCATCTTCCTGATGAGGCCGGAAGTGGGCTTCCGTTTGTGGGAAAGTGACCAGTCTTTGGAAGCCAGTTAGGAAGAGTTAAACATGGCACGACTGAGAGAAGGGGAGGATTTTGTGGTTTTCTCATCGCCTAGTGACTCAGTCTTCACAACTCCCCATTATGGGGAATGGTTCTACCAATCGCCTTTAAAGACAGCTTATAAGTAGAGAACTTTCCCTATGGTCAGGGTTATCTAATTGATATAATAGAGATAACCATTCTAAAAACGATAATCTTTTGGTATTCGTGGTTGTGAAGAATCTTAGTTATGTGACTGTCGATTTTGTTTCACACATCCATTCCTCCAGATACATTTGAGACATTTACCACACACCTGATTTGCCATTTGCAACGAGTATGCACCAAGATTACAAAGGTAGGGGACCCTGCTCCTGCCCTTAGGCAGATCCGAGACCTGAGAGAACCCTCAACTGATGCTGAAGATACGCAGTTGGAAACAAACACCCTTTCCAATGTTGGTGACAAGTTTTATTTCTGTAAAAGAGAAAGTTTGGGTTTTGTAGCTCATGCCTATAGTTCTAGCTATTTGGGAGGCCGAGGCAGGAGAATTGCAAGAACCTGAGTGACCAGGGTGGGCTACTTAGTGAGACTCCCGTCTCAAGACAAAAAGGTTGGGGATGTAGGTCAGTAGTAGAGTGCCCATAGATCCCCAGTATCAATCAATTACCCCCCCCCAAAGTTAGGGTTATAAAGTATTGCAGAATTATCCCATGATAGACAATGAATCATTTAGGCCCATGTTCAAAATTTAACCATTTCCCTGCCACTTATTCTATTCCATTTACTCCACAGCAATTAAAAGAATAATCCTTACATCCTTCCAACCAAATGTAATACACTGAGGTCTCATCTCCTCTGTGAGGCCTCCTGATTTCTTCAAGCAAATTTGATAATCTGTTTCATTATCCTGAAGCACGTTATAGCATTAACATGCTGAGGTGCTTTACAGGACTGCTTCCTTCATCAAACTCTTAACACCTCATGAGCCACTAGCTTCTTCATTTTTTTTTTTTTTATTTTTTATTTTTTTGGCACTGGGGATCGAACTCACAATGTCGTGCTTGCCAGGCAGGAACTTATGTCACTGAGCTAAATCACCGGCTAGCTTCTTAATTTCAAATACACAGCAAGGTTCCAGGCCCCAGTAAATGCTCAGTATATATTGAATGAATTAACTGAAGGTGGTCCAAGAATAAAGTGGCAAAACTTTCCTGTAATCTTTTGGGAGACTTCGATCAAAAATATTTACCGAATCTCGGCATGGGTATGTTTTCAAATATAGCTACAGGCTCCTTTATTCAAAGGCAGTCTTAGAAGCTGGGTTGAAAATAGAGCACAAAGGAAAAAGCAGCTCCCAGCCCCTCCCCTGCCCCCTGCGCCCGCCTGATCAGTGGCTAGGCATCGTGGTTCCAGGCACGGATTTGCTAGGCTGCAACCGAGGCCCCGCCCCAGCGCCAGGGCCCCGCCCACCTTCCCGCCCCCTAGCTCCCCTTGGGTCTCGCAGGGTCGCTGGGCCCGCGCAGCGCTGGATCGCTTTGCTCGCGGCGCTATCTCTCTATAAAGTTGTTGTTGCGGCTTCCGCCGCGGGTGGAGAAAGATGGCGTCGGGAGTTGGTGGCTGTAGCGCTTCGGAGAGACTCCCTCCTCCCTTCCCTGGCCTGGATCCGGAGTCTGAGGGGGCTACGGGCGGCTCAGAACCCGAGGCTGGGGACAGCGACACCGAAGGGGAGGACATTTTCACTGGCGCAGCGGCTGCCGTGAGTTCACCCTCGGGGCAGCCGGCAGGAGAGGGCCCCGAAGAGAAGGGAGGCGAAGCGAGGGTCGGGGGACAGGGGAGAGAGGGCCTGGCGAGAACCGACCCCGCGGTCGGCAGTTCGGGCTCGGGCCCTGGTGAGCTCCTAGAGGCAGGACCTGGCTTCCCGGCCCCGGGCAGGAGAGAGAGCAAGGAGGGGTGTGGTGGCCTGGCCGCTGTCCCCAGCAGCCGAGAACCTCCGAGGCTGTGCTTTGACCCTGCTGTGTGCCAGCAATTAAAAGAATAATCCTAACATCCTTCCAACCAAATATAATACAGTGAGGTCACACCTCCTCAGTGAGATGCACAGCACGGGCTGTTGTGAAGGTTGTGGCTTGGTAGGCTGACTTAAGAGTTCAGGATACGGGGCTGGGGTGCAGACCCTCCGTTCCCTAGCCTTACCGCTTGGGATGAAGAACGCTGTCTGGAGTTGCTGGGGACAGTGACCCGCCCACACAGCCTCTCCTCTGCCCAACACTTAACCTCTCAATACCGAAGACCCACTAGGAATCTTTGTTTATAAAACTTAGGTGACTCCTCTGATCCTAGGAGAATTGGGCCAGAAACCCATATAGAGGAGAACCTGCCAGATAAATCTCTACCAAAACCAGAAAGCTTTGTTCCTGTTAAGGGGATGCTTTAAAATGCACACTGTCTATTTGGGGGCGCGTTTGTAAATGTGGGGAGCACATGGTGATTCCCACAGTAAATATTCCGGGTTCTAGAAAGAGACTTAGTTAGGTTTTGGGGCAAATCATCTTTACGTGTGGAATGTGGAACTCAGTAATCAGTTATGGAACCAGTGCAGATGTTTCAGGCTGTTTTTTGAGAATACTGACTCATCTGACTTGGTAGTTATTTCCAGATTGTAAACTTCAGTGCTGGATCTATGAATTTTATCTTTGGATCTTAGATAATGGTTCACTTCAGAGCCGCTACTCCGTATCTAAGTAAAACAGCTTTATATCGTTTATGCAGGGCATGTACTTTTTTTTTTTTTTTTTTTTTTTGTCTTTTTCCTTTTTATCGGTACTGGGGATCGAACTCACTACTCCCTGCTTCCAAGGCAGGCGCTTATGCCGCTGAGCTAAACCTCCAGCCCCTAGGGCATGTACTTCAGAAAACGTTTGAGGCTTGCCTCATTTGTGTTAGAAAAAAGATTAAGTTTTTGGAGATATCTGCTGTGAAAGTCGTTAGAATTTGCCTGTACTATGTTCAGGAATTAAGTCCATAATCCCAGCTCATAAAGTGTTTGCTGATGCTGCTGTAACAACAAACTGTTTAATGAAGTCTGTTTTGCTGCCACTTTAGTTATCGTGCCATTTTAAACAAATCTTTATATAGTTAATCTCCCCTAAGTCATAGAGAAAAGCTACTGTTGGAATTACTGATAGCTGTTAAGACTATCTGAAAATTAAAATTTTATACTGAAAGTGACTGATTCTGTAGGCAAATGTTGATTTATTTTCTCAAAAAGGGACAGAAAAGAGAAGTTATTTTCTAGGAATTGTTAGTCTCTAAAGAAGTTCTGGAGGCTGAACTACTTTTTGATTGATACACTGGTTTATGATGCATGGTATGTCAAATGGTAAGATTATAGAAGTCCCTTGCCTACTTTCCAGCTAATAAAAAGAGAAAGGGCTCAGTGTGACCTTGCTTTTGCTAGAAAGTATATTTGTCCTTAAATTTGATCCAGGAAAACTGAGTTGCTATGGAAACTCAAATGCTATCTAAAACCATTTTTCAAACTATCTGCTCTTGATACTAATCTTCAGGAAGCTAGGATCCAAATTCCTCTCTAAACTGTTTTGTTAAACACTCATGAGAGACATCTGAACAAATGTTTTGGTTGTACGTCAGAGATGATAGGGGAGTGCAGCACTTTGTGTTTTATAGAACAACACTGAAGAAGTAAGTAATTAAGATAGGCTTTGAAGTCTTTTTTTTAGCCATGGTCTTGCTTTGTAATTCAGGCCTTGAACTCACTATGTAGCCCAGGCAAGGGGATCCTCTTACCTTAGCCTTCTAAATGCTAAGACTACAGGTGTGTGCTACCACACTCAGGTGAAATCTGATTTGAATGTAGGCTCTACTACTTGCTAATTTAACTTTAGACCAGGTTCTCGCTACAGTTTGCTCATCTATGAGGTGAACAGTGATAGTGCAGTTGGAGCCCTCTATCTTGGATCTGGCATCAACCAGCAATGGATAGAAAATATTTGGGGAAAAATAATATCTGTACTAAACATATCCTGTATAGACTTTCTTGTTACTCCTCCAAACAATATATTTTTTAAAACCTACTTACGTTGCATTAAGTGTTACAAGTAATCTAGAGATGATTTAAGTTTGAGGGTGTGTGTCGATTATATGCAAATTTTATGTACCACATACAAAGGATTTGAGCAGCCAAGGGAATGGGCAGGATGAGGGCCCTTATGACCAGATTTAATTAGAATATCTATAAAGAACTTAGAAAGGTTCCATCCACATGAAAGACACTTAAAGATACTTAATTGCTTTGTGTACTTAAGCTGTATTTGTTGGTGAGCCTTTAGGTTTTGGTTTGTGAGACTGGGCCTTACACTCACTAATGTATCCCAGGCCTATCCTGCCCCCAGCCTTCCAAGTGCTGGGATGACAGGCCTGCACCACCATGCCCAGCTTGTTGATAGGTATTTTGTAAACCAGAATTATTTTAAAATTCAAAAACCTCACAAAGTCTAATAATGGATTAGAAAAGTTATCCTTAAAATGGATAATGTATTTCATCAAAGTCAAAACCAACTAGTAAGATGAATTTTAATTAGCTAAAATCCATCAAAATAGGCATTTAATGACATTTTGGTTTAAATAAATCTTCATGCTGTTTGTATTTTGGAGAGAAAGACATGGACATTGAAGAATTATGTAACTGAAGTTTGTAAAATTTAAAACTATGGTATGTGTGTAATTTCTTGGACATTGGTATAACAGCTACTGCTATTAAATCATCCCATCTGCTCTCTTTTATAGCCCAAGGCTTTGTTAATACAGTAATAAAAATGTGATTTGATTTATAGTGGAGAGAGCAGTTTGAGATACTCATCTCAGAATCTATAATCCAGTTGCATAGTAGAGAATTATTAAAATAAATTTAAGTTGCTTTAAGACTAGAAACCAGCTTATAAAGTTCTGATTCTTAAGAAAAATGAACACCTTTTGTTTTCTGCCTCTTTGTGGGCCTATACATTTTAAAACTTTATTCATTTATTTTTGACTTTTTGAGACAGGGTTTCACTGTGCAGTTCAGGCTGGCCTTGAACTCACTTTGTAGCGTAGGCTGACCTCCCACTCCCAGTGATCCTCCTGCCTCAACCTCCCAAGTGCTGGGGATTAAAGGCATGTGCCATCATACCGGCTGGGCCTATAAATTTAAAAATTTAAATTATATATTATTTGAATATCTGATGTGGAATTGAATCCACATATGACTTGCAGTTAAAACTTTCTTAATTCTGGACCAGGATTAATTTTCTCTAAATAAAAAAAGAGACTGACTTTACTAGTCTTATTTGCAGACTTGCAACATGACTAGAGTTAAAGCAAATTGTTCTCTGCCTTCTCAGGAGTTGTTACATGCCCAGCTCTCTCCGATTAGGACCACAATTAGATTTGTCTCTAAATAAAAGCTAATTTTGCTCATGCTAGGAGGAAGAAAAGATTAGTATCCTTGGTTCAGATTCTGGTCAAATCTGGTACCTTCTTTTGGTAACACATCAGGCCAATTAGAGTTTTCCCCCGTTACTCTTCTCAGGAAACCCCAGTGAGTAGAGAAATGTCTGGAAAAAAATGCAATAAGATGAAGAATAGCAATGTATTTGAAAAGAAAATCATGTGAAGTAATTTGTCTTTGTTTAGTCAAGAATTATTTACAGAGGCCAGGTATGCTGGCAGATGCCTTTAATCCCAGCATTTGGGAGCCTGACGCAGGAGGATCCTGTGAGTTTGAGGCCAGCCTGTGCTATATAGTGAGTTCAAGGCCAGCCTGAACTATATATAGCAAGATCTTAGCAAAAAACAAACAAACAAACAATTTACATATGTCTGCTAGTATTTAATGCACAATTTAATTTATTGGTACTGTACTTAAAAGTCTTGGATAATGGGCCAGGGATTTAGCTCAGTGGCACAGTGCCTGCCTGGCAAGCACAAGGTCATGAGTTCAATTCCTGGTACCAAAAAAAAAAGAGCTTGGATAGCAGTTGCTCCTGACAGTAGTTTTAGACTGCAGAAAGTTATAGAAATTTAAGTTATATATTAGGATGTAGACAGGTAAAGACAGAGTTTTGTTAGCATCCAGCCCTTAGGCTGGAGCTAAACCTAAGACAAAGGTCTTTGCCTAGCATGCCTGATACCATGGCCTCTGGGCTGAATTCCCAGGACTGCCAAAAACAAAAAAAGTAATTAAACATTTAAAAATTTATCCCTAATTTTGTTGTTAAATTTTTTAATACACAGATGGAAATGTAACAACTTTTTTTGTTTTTTTCTTTTTCACTACTAGGGATTGAACCCAGGACATTCCCACTGAGCTACATCACTACATCCCCACCCCTTTATAAAATCATTTTTTATTTTGAAACACAGTATTACTTAAGTTCCTGGGCTGAGATCAGATTTGTGATCCTCCTACCTGAGTCTCAGAGAACTGGGATTACATGCCAAACTAACAAATTAGCTTTTCTGAAAAGTTGGTAAAAGGCACATAAGATTTACCATCTTAATTTATTTATTGTCTTTTTGAGACAGGGTCTCTTTATGCAGTTCAGGCTGGCCTTGAGCTCACTTTATAGCCTAGGCTGGTCTCAAACTCGCAACGATCCTCCTGCCTCAGCCTCTGGCTGTCATCTTAATTTTTTAGAATTATGTTTTTTTTAATTTGCAACACTGAGATAAGACATTTTTGCGGGGGTGGGGGGGGTACCAGGGATCGAACTCACAACCTTATGCTTGCCAGGCAGGCACTTAAGCCAATGAGCTAAATCCCTAGCTCCCCCCCCTCCCCCGCCCCCATTTTTTTGGAGACAGGGTCTCACTGTGTAGTCCAGGCTGGCCTTGAACTCATTAATGTAGCCAGAAACTTCAGCCTACAAAGTGCTGAGATGACCAATGTGTGTCACCATATCTGGAAATCTTATTTATTTATTTATTTATTATTGGTACTGATGATTGAACTCACGACCACCTGCTTGCAAGGCAGGTGCTTATGCTGCTGAGCTAAATCCCAAGCCCCTGGAAATCTTATTTTTAGCCACACAATTAAGTAATGTTGAGTATATTCACATTATATTAAAACAACTTCTCCAGAATGTTTTCATCTTGCAAATCTGCAATTCTATACCCATTGAATTGTTCTTTCCCCATTCCCCCTTTCTCCAGTCTCTAGTAATCACAATTCTAACTTAACATTTCTGTGATTTTTTTTTTTTTTTTTACAGTGTCACGGTACTCTGAATTTTTTTTTTTCTTTGTTAAGGTAGTTTCCCATATTGTTCAGGGTGGTTTTGAACTTGTGAGCTCTAGACATCCTACTGCCTCTTCCCCTCCTAACAACTGGGACCACAGGCATACACTTCAGTCCCCAGCATGGTTTCTATTGCTTTGATTACTACAGATGCATTACATAAGTGGCATCACCTATATTGTCTTTATGCGACAAGCTTATTTTACATAGTCTGATGCCATGGTGGTTGCTCCTGCTATAAATGGTGAATAATATTCCATCATATGAACGTAGCACATTTTGTTTATCTTCTGCCAGTCTTCTGCCAGTAGCCACTTGGGTTGCTTCTACCCTTCTCTGTGAAAAGTATTTATTTTAAATATGAACACGCAGTTTCTAAGACCCTGCTTTGAGTTCTCCAGGGTGTATACCTAAGAGTGGGACTGTGGGTCCTAAGGTAGTTCTGCTCTCAATATTTTGAAGAACTTCCATATTGCTTTCCTTGGTGGTTGTACCATTTTATGATTGCACCTGAGTTCTTTTTAAACCTAGAGTGTTAAGAGGATAACCTGTTTGTTTTTGGACATGGTTTTATTAAAAGCCATGACAGAGCCAGCTGTTCAGTCGATCTCTAATTCCATCACTCCAGAGGCTGAGGCAGGAGGATCACAAATTCATAGGCCACCGTGGGTTATGTAACAAGACTGTCTCAAAAACCCCAAAACATTGGCTATTATGGCTTTCCTCACAATGCCCTGTATTCTCGAGGGAGGGTATACTTTTATTTTGTTCTTTCCTCTTTTGTTCAGCCAGATCTTCTCTGCAGAGCCAGTTTCTCCTTGTCTTCACTGTTACTTTTTCAAATAAGCTTTCTGTCACCATTTAAAAACAAAGCCAAAAAAAAGCCGTAAGGAGCATGATAGCTGGTCAGTATTTAGTTTGCTGCTCTGTAAAACATGCGCAGTAGCTGTTCCCAGGGTGTTGACTGCCCTCCCTGTTTATTGATACCAGTGATTCTCTGGTCTTAACCAGACTTCTGAAAGTGAATCTACATAATGTGATTTTTTTTTTTGTCTTTTTTGTTTTTATCGGTACCAGGGATCGAACTCTTACCTGCTTGCAAGGCAGGTGCTTATGCCGCTGAACTAAATCCCCAGCCCCATAATGTGATCTTAAACAAAGATATGTTGCTTAGTCCTCCTAGTTAAAGGTATAGTCATCTAAAACTAATATTAGCAGTTAGGGGTCCCTTACTAGCACACTATTATAGACACTTCTTTTTGAAGCTGACTTAACAGCAAGTGGTTAGAACTGGTTTAAAGATCAGAAGGGGAAATTTCACATTATGATTAAAGTGTTGTTAGAAGCCACATGTGGTGGCACACGTGAAATTCCAGTAGTGTATTTGGGAGGCCGAGATGGGAGGATCTTAAGTTTGAGACCAACCTCAACAATATAGTAAAACCCTATTCTGAAAAAAAAGTTCTTGAAAACATTAATGATAGACGTTACAGTGAAAGTTAATCTAATGTTCAGTTCAGATAGTAAACAAGTTTTACTTCTAATTTATATTGCCTGGAGTACATTAACTTATTTATTATTATCCTAGTAAGTAACTTAGCTTTCAGAATTATGGGAGAAAGCTAATAAAAGTATTTATCAAAGCACTTTTGAAGAGAAGTTTTTTAAAATGACTAATAAGAACCCACCTTAAACTTACTCAAGTTGGTTAGGTTAGGGAAAAGAACAGAAAGAACACTCCTAATTTCTCTCCCATGGCCTCCACTGCTTCTCTGTACTCTAACTAACTTTTACCCTAAATAAATCAGGAGTAGCTGAGCATTGCTAGTTCAAGTAGCCCCAGTATCTCATTCCAGGAAAAGCCTGTTGCTCAACTTTTTCTGGCTTATTCTCTTGCTTAGTCAAATGGAGAGCTGGGGTTTGATTTTGTTCTCAAGGCAGATTTGAACAGGATGTGCTGTTTCACATTTTAGATAAGAATCCACCCATTAGTACTTAGATCCTTCTGCAATTTTTCCAGAGCCTTCTAAGTATGATCTGTTTGCTTAGGGCCCAGAAAATTTAGTAAAGAAATTACACCAGAGTGTTGAGTAGCATGTGTTGTGTAGCTAAATTTTGGTGCGTGGAAGATGCCCTTTCTGCATCTTCCGCAGTAGCTGAGTGCCCTGCTGGTGATTTCCTTATTGGCTTCAGAGTCAGTTTCCTACCCTTTCCGCTCCCCTTTTCCATTTTCATGGCCCGCTACCCTCTACCTTAGTTCTTTCCCTTTTTTGTGCCATGGACTCCTTGAGTAGGCCAGGAAAGCTTGTGGAGCCATTCTCAGACTAATATTTTAATGTCTAAAATACAAGATTACTGAGGAAACCAACTTTATTGGAATATACTTATCAATACTTTAAAACAATGGTATATCAAAAATGTGCTTTTTAATGCTTTAAGTAGCAAAATCTAGAAGTAAGTATAACTTGTAATAGATAAGAGCGTAAATGATTCTTGGAGATCTATAGCAACAGTAATACCATAAATAGCTAGAATATACTGGTCACAGTTTTAGGTGCTGCCATTGCAATTAGTTTGTTGCCTCTCTCTATATTTGAAGGAAATGCTGAATTTCAGTTAGTGGTTGACTAAAGTGAAATTGTAAATTTGATTTCATTGAAATTCCAAGATCACCTCCTCCTGGAGCTCAAGATAAGAAGTAGTTTGATTCCTTAAGTTAAAGAGGGAGTAATGAGGTGAAGTCATGTTTACTAACCATGTACACGCCCAGTAAGATGCGCCTTCCTCTCCAGTCCAGCAAGTACTAATGCCCACTCTCCTAAGCATAGATTATTATTAACCTTCTGCTGTTGCTGCTACAACATTTTTGAAACTCTGACAGTAGAAGAAGGGTCCTTGTCTACAGTAAACAGAATAAAGCTCCTCTACCTGCAGGTGTGGTAGTGTGCACCTATCATTCCTGCACTCAGGAGGCCGAAGTGGGAAGATCATCTTGAATTCAAGGCCAGCATGAACTACATAGTGTGACCTTGTCTTAGAATGAATGAATAAATAAATAATTCTCCTCTTCCCCCAAAGATATCTACATCCTAATTCTAGAGTTGGTGAATATATGTTTGTTATGTGTAAATGGAGCATTAAGATTGAAGATGGAATTAAGATTGCAAATCAGATGACCTTGAGATAAAGAAGTATCTTGGGTTATCA
The DNA here is from genome assembly GCF_034190915.1 of Cavia porcellus. Classification (NCBI taxonomy): domain Eukaryota; kingdom Metazoa; phylum Chordata; class Mammalia; order Rodentia; family Caviidae; genus Cavia; species Cavia porcellus. Next base: position 6,689,596 of record NW_026947493.1, read on the forward strand.
GGCCAGGGTTATAATCAAAAGGATCCTGAAAGGGCCAGAGCATGTGGGTGCACATCTGTAGTCCTAGTGCTTGGGAGGTTGAGTAGGAGGATCGCAGTGAGTTCGAGGTCAGCCTGGGCTGTATAGCGAGACCTTGTCTCAAAAAAATAATGAAACAAAAGGGTCCTTAAAAATGTGAGCAGAATCCGTGGAAGAAAAAAACAGAGAGGTGAACATCCTTGACTTTGGAGATGGATAGGAAAGAGCCAAGGAATGGCTGTTGCAAACTGGGAAGAGCAGAGAAATAGACTGTCCCCCAGAATTTGTGGGAAAAAGCGCAGCCTGCAGACATCTTGATTTTAGCCCAGCAAGACACCTGTTGGGCTCCCATGGAATTATGTGATGATAAATTTGCACAGCTTCTGCTAGGATTATTTCCAAAAGATGAAAAATATTTCTAAAAGATGAGAAGTATAAAATAAAAAGCGGCCTTTATTCTGAGAACACGGAGAGAGATGACCGGCACCCCTCACCACTGGCGACTGGCGATCTCTCCGGCGGACATGTGGCATGTAAATAGCCTCGGTTTGGGGTGGAACCTAAGGTGTGCATTAGGAATGTATAGGTTTCACGCCATAGGTAAATTCTCGGGGGCGGGAAGATGGCGTCAAAGGTAAATTCCTAGAGGCAGGGGAGATAGGGGCTTCCTGCTTCCTGTTGAGGCTTTTCTGGCTACAGTGTCCTGTCTGGGCCAAAACCCTTTCATAGCCCATCTTATGATTATTATTATGAAAAGCGGCGAACATTTCTCTCTTTAACTACTTCCTGCTGGCAGAGGACACTGTACTGGATGGAGCCTAGGGGAGTCGATGGATGAAGGTTGATGCCCAGGTACACACTGGTGCCAGGTGTTTTGCCAGGACAACTTCACTGGTAAATGCACGTATGTTAGACTGGAAAAACAAAGAGACAAGATGTTATGAGGAGACATGGCACTGTCATATTTAAGGACCCAGGTGAGGTAGAGGGAAAGGTGCCTTTTATTTAGACATGTCATTCTATCAGGACCATGTTGAGGTAGAAACATTTCCACGGTAAGGCAGAATTCTGAAAAATTAAATGTGGGGTTAGGAGAAGTGAAGTTATGAGAGGTGATTACTCCCCCATCTGAAAGCATAAAAGTTAAGAGGTAGGTCGGTAAGGCTTGTCTCTGGTATGCATGATGTTGGAGTCTGTAGGCAATACTGTTAAAGAGTCCTGCTATAAAAATGACCATTAATAGAATGTAAGGAATTAGGAACCAAAGTGGATAACAAGACATGACTTAGCCTGTTAACTGTGACTGTGAGGCCTTCGTGAAACAGAGATGGGTGGGCGGCAGAGATGACCACTCAGAATGATCAGATTTAGAGCTGGACGGGCACCTCTTAGTCTGAGTGATGTGAAACCAGGATGGCAGTCTAGCAACTTTGATTTAGGCATGGGTCACTGTAACCTGGTTGTATCAGCAGTTTACCTGGTTGTGGGAAAGGCTTTTATGTATCCTGAAAAAGTATAAACAAAGTGAGAAGACAAAATGTATCTGTTAGTCTTGACTAGGGTTACCTGACAAATTGGTGAATAAGAAAGGAAGGGGGTGGTCTTACATCACTGAGGAGAGGTTCACCAGTGACAACAGGTGGAAGCTGTTGAGGCCTCAGTGTGTCTAAGTGAGCCTGCATAAACACAAGGGAGTGAAAGCATTTTAAGATTTAGGACTGGAACCTGCACAAAATAGGCCCTGTTTGTAAATGGCATAGGTTGACCATCAATACCCCATCACAGAGATTGAGGGCTTAATACAGCAGCCTGAAAACTCAGGAAGAACTCTGTATATATAGCCTCTATGTCCACAAATATAGAGAATGTCTTACCTGAGAGTTTTAGTGGAACTTGGACTCCAAGATGGACACCACAAAGGGGGCTGCTGGCCCTGAGCCCCCTTAGTCTTCGGCAGCAATTTTTTCAGCGATGAATCTGGCAGTGTCAACATTTTCTGTGAGGGCTAGAAGTTAGGATGGCTTACCCACACTCTGGTGGCTAGGACAGTCCAGCAGCCCTGAAGTAAGGTCTCAACACCAGGATGGGGCATTTTGTTGCCCAATGTCTTCTGCTGCATTTGAGCATGATCCATGGGGGGGGGGGGTCAGGCAGCTCCGCCTTTTGTAGGTTTACCTGCCTTAGAACTCCAAGTGTCAAAAGTGTTAAAAATATGAAAAACTATATTGAAGATCTCTCTAAGGTTTGAAGGTCAAGTTTTGCCTTTTTGTTTGGGATTTGGACTACAGTAAAAGGTATCTGTAGAATTAAGTAAGTATACAGGAGTTTAATATTGGCATTTCAGATCAGAGAACAGGCTTTATCTGAATGACATACTGCTTTTTTTAGGGTGCCATGTGGCAGGCCATTGTTTTACTGAAATTACATACTTGACAAAAAAGGCTTTAGTCTGCCTAAAAAGGCTTTAATGGAAACATTTTACAGTAAAGATATCAAAATTGATCTAATACTGTCAAATTTTGAACACATTTACTTTTAAAAGTTATTATTTGCAGTAGTATGAACCAAGACAAATAAAATAAAACTTTAAAGAAAACCCTTGTGGGGCTGGGGATTTAGCTCAGCGGCATAAGCGCCTGCCTTGCAAGCAGCCAGTCGTGAGTTCGATCCCCGGTACCGATAAAAACGAAAAAGACCAAAAAAAAGAAAACCCTTGTCTTGAAATAGAGCTAGTGGTTCCTAGCAAAAAGGAATTTATAACCTTAGTTGTTAAACGGGCGAATGGTGAAGGCTTTGATTGATAAACAAGGGAGGTAAAATTATCAGGTGGCCAATAACCTTGATGAAATGGTTTGAGAATTGTGATTAAAAAAATAGCATCTCTTGAGCAGAGCCGAATTGTAAAAAAAACATGCCTGAGCAGAGCCACTGAGCTGCTGTTTCGCGGCGTGCCAGCAGAGCACGCCCAGCGTGGGGGTGGGGCAAGTGCCGGGACGTATCGTGCAGGGGCGGGCTGGGACATCCCCCAGAAACACGTAAGGCAGCGGAGGCAGCAGTGGTGCACAGGGGAGGGAGGAGCTGGGATGGCGCATGGGGGAGGGGCTGGGAGGTGGCATGACAGTGCGCGAAGCTGGAACTGCTCGAAGGGTGCGAGGATTAGAAAGCCAATTTAGGAACACAGCTGGGTTTTGATTAGCCTCTTGGACCTGTTTTAAAAGTTTGTTATACTTAGTATGCTTGTCCTGCTCTGGCACAGCTGTAGGCCCAGGATCATTATCAGTGATGTTTACCTTATGTCTGTGATCAGCTTTTTAAAAAGCTGCTTGCCACAGCTGATTTTGTTCTTGTGAGCTGAGAGTGGTATTTAGAATCACATAAACATCCTTAAAATATAAATCATAACAATTAGTAATAAGTTTAAATTGCCTGATATAATTCTGTGGGTCAACAGAGAAGGTACCTAATTTATGGGTAATCTGGGATAGATCAGAAAGGGAAAAAGGCACATGGATGTTAAAAAGTCCCTTGGGGCCAGCTTGCTCCCAAAGCGGTAGCAGAGCCTGAGGAGAAGATTCCGGAGCAGAGGGCCATTGGGCAGCCATCTGTCCGGTAGATGCGTGTGAGCAATCATCTGTAGAGGGCCTACAGAGCTGCTGCTGATCACCCTGGGAAACAGGCAGATGGCGTCTCAGTGTGTGCCTTGCAGCGAGAGGATTGCTGTCGGCAGCACAATGAAGCATCATGTGCAACAGGGTGGCTGTTGCAGTTCACAAGAGGAGCCACAAGGGACCACCCATTGAAAGTGAGGGTCCTGGGAACATGGCAGCGCCCTGTCACCATGTGACCCTCCTGAACATGGTGGCACCATGCCACGTGGCAGAGGGTTGCAACATGGCGACTATTCCCAGCGCAAGCTGGAACAATCATGTGGCCTGCTGGAAGGACATAGCGACCGAGACTTAGTATGGTGGGCGGGCAGTGAGAATGCTGTAGGGGATAGAAAATTCTCAGGAGAACAAGAAATCAGAGACTTTGAGGAAGCGCTAACAGAGTGATTAGAGTTGCTGGGAGAGTTATGGATCCCGGAAGGCGGAGAGGGAGACGATCGCACAGTGGGAGGTATCTGTGACGCATTGGGACCAGGACTGCTGAGAGAATCAGGCATAGGGGGAGGGGAGAGCAGTCCGGCGGAGGTAATGGCAGGGAATGAGTTTGGGGGTAGGCAGGCGGCAGCTGGGAAAACACCGGAGGAACGTCCACAAGTGAATCCTGAGGGCAGGACAGAAATGTTTGCAGCGCGGTAGAGTTAGCTAAAAGTATCTCAGCGGGAGCACAAGACTTAATGAGAGACTGGCGTGTTCTCAGAACAAGCAAGGCCTGAATATAAGGGAGTTCTAATAACTTGTTGCCTGTCTGACAGAAATCATACAAATTCCTGAGAATGCAGGGGTCAAATGTTCCTTCCTTGGGCCAGTGCTTGACAATAAGTGGGTATGTTGGCCAGACCTCCTGGCAGTAAAAAGTTAGTTGTTTAGTTTTTATGGTACTTTTAATTTTTAGAGTACGTAAATTAAAAATTAGGCATTGTAAAGGCATCTTTTGGGAGTTAGAAAATACGTTCCCCGTGACTGATTCAGGCAAGAAAAAAGCCGGTGGTCCAGAACAAGCCGTCACTCATTTGTGGCACCACGTGGCTGCTCTGGTTCCAAAAACTCGTATATTCCAGTCGTCACTGAGAGATTTACGAGTGGAGCCCATGTGGGGTCAGTAACAGTTTTGCCCGTGAAAGCTCGAGGCTTTAAGGGAAGTGAGGCGGTCCTTTCAGTGTGGGCGGTTCAAAAATCTCTGCTTTGGGCTATCCGAACCCAAAGAATGTGAGAGATTTTATAGAGTGTGGACACAGGTTTGCCCAGAAAGAACCCTACCCTAGGCTGTCCTAAGGACATGAAAATACAGACCCACATGAACGGGGAGAACAGTCGACTGGGGCTGCCCAGTGCCAAAAGTTCCCCCGGGAGTGCTCACCTGAAATCAATCTGGCCAATGCGAGTGCAGGTAGCTGGCGACAAGGAGGTCTCAGGAGAGGAAAAAGCTCAGAATTAATCCAGGATGTTATCTGGTTATCGGCTAGAGGACTCAACTGGGTGTGTCCCAGGAGTCAATTACCTGCCGATCCAGTCACGGCACCAAAGGCTAGGATTATTTCCAAAAGATGAAAAATATTTCCAAAAGATAAGAAGTATAAAATAAAAAGCGGCCTTTATTTTGAGAACACGGAGAGATGACCAGCACTCCCACCGCTGGCGTCTGGCGATCCGGCGGGCATGTGGCGTGGGGGTATGTAAATAGCCTCAGTTTGGGGTGGAACCTAAGGCAGGCATTAGGGATGTACAGGTACCCCATGGAGATGTACAGGTAGGTTTCGAGCCATAGGTAAATTCCCAGGGGCAGGAAGATGGTGTCAAAGGTAAATTCCTAGGGGTGGGGAGATAGGGGCTTCCTGCTTCCTGTTGAGGCTTTTCTGGCTACAGTGTCCTGTCTAGGCCAAAACCCTTTCAGCTTCAGCTGTTCAAAGTGTCTGATAATGTGTTCTGATGGCAATAGAAGACTAATATACTAATGCAACTTTGTTCATTTCCATCACTAAAGATGGCAAGAAGGAGCAAGTATTTCATCTCAATGTCTTCCAAACTTTTTTTTTTAAACCAGAGATTGAATCCAATACAGTTCCAGTCTTTGTATTTTTTGTTTATGGAAGTTATTTTTGTCTCACTAAGCTGCTAAGTTGCCCAGGCTGGACTCAAACTTGCCTTCCTCCTACCTTAGCCTCCCAAAATGCTCCACTGCATTGACTCAAACTGGTATGTAAAAATTTTTATGCTTGGGGGCTGGGGATTTAGCTCAGCGGCATAAGTACCTGCCTTGCAAGCAGGCGGTCCATGAGTTCGATCCCCGATACCAATAAAAAAAAAAAAAATTTATGCTTGTCCTGTTATCTAGGTCTAGCTCCTGGGGCTGTTTTACTCCTCATTGTCCTTGTGTGGTTACAGTGGTGTGTGATCACATAGCTCCTTAGTCCCATCTTGCCTCACTAAAGGATACTAATTTTCCCTCAAAACAGTAAGTATTCCTGAGAAGCTGTGCTACCTTATCATTTCATTTGGATTCGACCTCAGGGTACACTTGAGCATCCTGACAACACCCATCTTTGGTTTGGGTCTCCTGGGTGTAGCAGAGAGGAGCTAATTGAGGCAGAGTAGTAACTGGCTGACCCGGAGGTGAAATCACTGGTACTTCTCAGTACTGAATGCCTGTGTCAGCTGAGAGGCAGCAGTCCACATCTGTTCTTCCTGAGCGAAGGAAATTATGTTAATGACCTGGGCCTCATAGTTTGAGGTTGGTAGCTATCAAAATATACCAGTTTGTGCCTGCCTGGCAGGAGCAAGATCCTGAGTTTGATTCCCTGTACAAAATAAAAAGGAAGAAATTTCAACTGCAGCTGAAATTTTTTTTTTTTTTTTGTCTTTTTCATTTTTATCGGTACCGGGGATCAAACTCACGACCGCCTGCTTGCAAGGCAGGTGCTTATGCCGCTGAGCTAAATCCCTAGCTCCTGCAGCTGAATTTTGAAGAACCAGGAATATAGCTGAGTGGCACAGTATCTGCTTGATAAGTGCAAGGCTCTGAGTTTGATTCTTGCTACCAAAAAAAAAAAAAAAAATCCCAAAATATTGTTTGCTCTTCATAAAAGTGCTCTTGGGGCCCATCTTTCCATTATGCTCTGGAAATTAAGACTTTGTGTATCTGTAGGCTGTTATCATCAGAAGCTCTTGAATGTTTACATAGGCTTATCCCTGGAACTACCTACTAGAATTAACAGCCAAAGGGGATAAGTATCAGATAGCCCAGCCAGGAATTCTGTCCACTAATGAAAAAGAATGCTGCCTGTATATAAAACGGAGGCAAGGGGAAATTGGCAGAACAGTTCTTTAGCTTCATTTATTACTTCACAAACATACTATTTTCATGTTGCGTAACAATGTATCCCCTTCAAACAGTTGGATGTTTGTGTGACTTATTAACGACTGAGAGGTTTTAAAAATATGAATTATAGATTGGACATGGTGGCACATGCCTGCAATCCCTAGCACTCAAGGACGCTGAGGCAGGAAGATCACAAATTTGAGCCTAGCCTAGGTAATTTAGCAATTTAGGGAGACTCTTTATCAAAATAAAAAAGCTGGGGTTGTGGTTCAGCTTGAAGGCCCTGGTCTGGATCCCCAGTACTGCCTAAGGTAGTGGTGGGGTTTGCAAAACAAAGCTTAGTTTTACTATTGATTTTTGCCATTCAGTGTAATCAGTGTCTTCTACCCCCAAAATAAATTTATCCTGGAATTTTAAGGGTTGATTCAAAATTAGTTTTCTTTCTTTTTTTTTTTTTTGTCTTTTTCCTTTTTATCGGTACCAGGGATTGAACTCACGACTGCCTGCTTGCAAGGCAGGCGCTTATGCCGCTGAGCTAAATCCCCAGCCCCCCAAATTAGTTTTCTAACATAAATTAATACCTTACAATATTAATTATCTTTTTTTTTTGGTCTTTTTTTGTCTTTTTTTATTGGTACCAGGGATCGAACTCACAACTGCCTGCTTGCAAGGCAGGCGCTTATGCCGCTGAGCTAAATCCCCAGCCCCTACAATATTAATTAAAAGTTACATTGGTTGCCAGGTATGGTATTTAACATCTGTAATCCCACTACTTGGGAAGCTCAGGCAGGAGGATCATCATGAGATCGAGGTCAATCTGGGGTCTTAATGAGTTCAAGGCCACCCTGAACTATGTAGCAGATAAATAAAAATAACCTTTGTGTATGAGAGGGGAGTAATGGGAATGGAATCCATGGCCTTCGTGATGTACAGCCCCATCCCCTTTTTATTTTATTTATTTGTTTTGTCTTTTTTTTTTTTTTTTTTTTTTTTTGAGACAAGATTTCACTGTGCAGTTCAGAGTGACCTAGAATTTAGAGCGATCCACCTGCTTCAGCCTCCCAGGAGTGCTTGGATTACAGGTGTACACCATCACACCCAGGTTTCACTTTTTTTTACCCCCCTTTATTTTTTATTTTGAGACTATATTTCACTGAGATCCCCAGGCTAGGCCTGATGATCTTCCTGCCTCAGCCTCCCAGTGTGTACTTCCATGCCCGATTTAATAATAACTTTTTTACCTTACATGTAGTTTATGAAACACACAGATGGTTTAGTATTTATGACAAGCTATTATTGACCCTAGCTAGTCTCACAGAGGACTTGATTCCTGTGTGGCTATGCAATAACAGGAGCGTGTTTCCATTTCTTCTGACCTTTCAAGTGGGCTTTCTCAGTTCTGAGTGATTTTAAGTGACATTTGAGAATATCATTATGCCTTAAGGTTGGATATTCTTTACCCTGAAGAAACAAGCTTAGTTTGTCCAATACCAGTCCATCTCAACAGGAAATAAATTTGATAAAGACACGGGTAAACAAAGGGAAAAAGAGATGAAGTTTAGACACTTTACAGTATGCCAGGGTGAGGAGAGTGTGCACCCAAGTAATTTTAACCTATGTTAAAAAGAAAGACAGGCAAAGAACATGAAGTCACAAACATTCAAAAAATTTTTACCATCCAGCCTAATGATGAATTTTAAAGTAAGAATGCTTATTGTTACTGTGGACTTTCATACTCCTATAGTGTATGATACATTGATGGTCTTTCTGGAAGGCAGTTTAGCAGAATGTTGTAGGACTTTTTTGGGAGGGGGGCTGGGAGAATTTTATGCCCAGTGATTCTTCTTAAGAATCTGTGGTTCTCCACCCCTACCATCATATGGTCATTACTACATTATTTGAAGTATCCTGAAAACTAAAATGTCTAGCCTTAAGGAATGGTTATGTTGTGATATACCCATATAATTAAGTCGCTACAAGTGAGATTTTTGTATAATTCTTTGTTTTTTTAAAAAAATTTTTTTGATTTTAAGGAGATTAAAACCAAACAAAAGAAAACAATGAAAGCAATACAGGACTTCAAAACAAATAATAGGAAAATCAACAATGGCTACTAAAGTACATCTTGTTATCTTCAAAATAGCTGTCCAAGTCATCAGACATAGGCATGTAAAATTAACCAAAGAATACAAGAAATAAGTTGAAATCTCAGGTCGGTAACCTCTAATGTCTTCTATGTCTGTGTCTCCTGAACTTGTTCTGGGTGGGCTGGAGGTCTGAAATTGTATTTTGCTCCTTCTTCTTGACATTTTCCCATGTTCCTCCGAATCAGCCTGTTTCTGCGTCCCAGGTGTTTCAGGTGTTTCAGGTTTTTCCTATGCTGGCTGCTAGTCCCTCGCTGTAGAGGATTGTGCATGGTACCTGGGTGCTTGCAGCACAGGTTCCTCAAGTGTTGGAGAGGTGATGGGCTGTGGTTCATCTATGCTCCTCCAATGGCGCAGAGCCTTGGGGCATGGCTTCTCTGGGTCTGGGTTAGGCTCACCAGGTAGAAGACCCTCTGTGGCAGACCCTCGTGGCATGGGTTCTTCTCAGGCTTGCACTGGGCTCTAAATTACTTCTTTCTAAGAATTGACTATTGCATTTCCAAAGTTTTGAAATGGCCAGCAGACCCTAGAAACACTTTTCTTTGGGCTTGTGTTGAAACCTGCAGCTACAACAAACTGCAGGCCTTGATTGACAGTTGGTATAATTCTTTTTTTTTTTAATTGTTCAAACAATACCAACACAAATCTTTTTCTTCAGTGAACTCAGAGATAATAATATTACTATCTGAACTATTTTTATATACATATACATATGTTGTTTCAGCTTCTCACTGAGATGATACAATGTTTACATTTGTGTCTGATTTATTGCACTGATGAATATGGTCTCAAATTGCATCCATTTACCTATAAAAGTCTCCAGTTTTTTGTTCTTATGGCTGAGTAGTACTGCATAGTATAAAAATACCACATCTATTTTTATCCACTCCTCAGTCAATGGGTTTTTAGGTTGTTTCCAAGGTGAAGCTATTACAAATTGTGCTGCTATAAACATTGGGTACATGTTTTTAATGCTTTGGGAAGATACCCAGAAGGTGAATAGGTGGGTTAAATGGAACCACTAATCCTATTTTTTTGGTGAATCTTCACACTGATTTCCACAGTGGTTGTACCACTCTACACTTCCAGCAGCAGTGGAGAAGGGTTCCTTTTTCCCGACTAGCTTAAGAATCTTAACCATCCTTCCCCCATCCCTTCCCCTCTAGCATTTGTTATTGGTTGATTTCTTGATACTAGCCATTCTTTCTGGGTTTAGGTGGAATCTCAATGTTGTTTTATTTTTATTTATTTATTTAGTAGCAGGGATCAAACTCATGACCTTGTGCTTGCTTATGATGCTAAGCTAAAACTCCGGTCCTATTTTTATTTTTTAAAACATTTTAATAAGCACTTTAATAAGAGAACAAAGCTTTTTCTAAGGCAATATTTACAAATTCATTTTGATCAACACGTTGGTTGTACTCCTACTATTACAGTATTTTAACAAAATTTTGCTTCTATAGAAGCTTGTTCTTCACATAACTTTCATTTACAATACTCACACCAAGCCACCAGCAGCAGCGCACTTCAAATGAATGGTTATAACTTAAGTCATTTTGTCAAACAGAAGACTGCTCAGCTTCAGTGTTATGATGGCAATTTTCACAGAAATACTTATCTTCTCCTACAATCCTCTCCACTGAAGCAAACTGGGAAATTGCCCATCTCAAGGTCTTCATTTGTTTTTGGCTCTGGAGAAATTAAAATAATGTTTTGTTTTGTTTTGTTTTTTAATCGGTACCGGGGATTGAACTCATGACTGCCTGCTTGCAATCAGGTGCTTATGCCACTGAGCATTTTTAAATCTCCAGCCCCAAAAATAATCTTTTCACTCATAAATTTTATCTCTCTCAAGTATTTAAAAATTAAACCGCATAATTCTATATGCAAAGTTAGCATTCAATTTCAGCTGACCAACCCATTCATTCCTTCCAGATAACTAAAGAGACACTTTTATTTTGAGGAGCTCACTCTTTCGGTGTTGTTTTAATTTGCATCTCTTGAATGACTAGTGAGTGATGTTGAACATTTTAAACATTTATTTACCGTTTGTATTTCTTCATCAGAGAAAAGTGGGTATTCATCTCAGATGCCCATTTTTGGATTGGGTCTTTACATCTGAGAGGACTGATATTTTTCTTTGTATGTTCTCGATACCAATCCATTGTTTGAGGTACAGTGGGCAAACATTTTCTCCCACATAGTGAGCTGTCTCTTCACTCTGTTGGTGGTTTCTCTTGTTGGGCAAATGCTTTTCAATAGGGTGAGATCCCAGTTGTTGATTCTTTGTGATAGTTCCTGTGCAGTTGGGGTTTTACTCATAAAATCTTTGCTTACACCAATGTCATCAAGAGTTTTACCAATTCTACCTTCCAGCAGGTTTAATGTTTCTGTTTTAATTTTAAGATCTTTGATCCATTCTGATTTTAGCTTAGTACTCTTGTAATCCACAAACAAGCCCCCAAACTCGAGTTCAAAAAATGCGGCAAAAACATATTTTAAAAAAGCAGCCCTGATTTATTTTATGCTGGGCCTAGTGACACAGTGCAGTTGGAGTTTGCAAAAGCTGTGTGTCTTCCTCAAAGCTTGCAGCCTTTATGTACTATCACAGTTTACAAAGTAACTGGTTATGGGCAAAATGTTTTCCTTAGCAGAGGACAGAGAAGTCCTCTGCTAATTAACCATCTTTTGTCAGCTTATTTTAGTACCACATCTGTTATTTGTAGAGGGCAACAATGATTAACATATCAATTAGGTTAGGTTCCCAAGGATTTACAATTCTTTACAGAGGGGAATATCAATTAACATATCAATTAGGTCACTCAGAGGGGAAAAAAACTGCATACAGAATGGTATGGCAGCCTTACAGATACTTTGGTCATATAAACATAACGAAGTTCTTTTTGCTAGTGTATAGCAGTACATGGTGAAAGAGATGGGTTCAGTTTTAATCTTTGGCATGTGTAGAGCTAGTTTTCCCAGCACTGTTTATTAAAGAGGCTATCTTTCTTCCATTGAATGTGTTTGGCACCTTCCTCAAAGATAAGGTGGCTTAGTGTGCCTGTAGTTGTTTCTGCATCTTATTTTTGGGTCTGTTTTTCTGCCAATCCCACATTGTTTTTCTCACAGGGGCTTTATAATGTAATTTCAAGTCAGGAAGTGTGATGCCCTCTGTCTTATTTTTGTTGCCTAGGATAGACTTTGCTATTCTAGGTCTCTTCTGGTTTAAGGTTAATTTTATGATTGTTTTCTCTAATTTTGTGAGACATGCTATTGGAATTTTGATTGGGATTTCACTCAATCTGCATAAAAGTTTGGGAAGTATGGCCATTTTCATTATATTGGTTCTTCCTACCAAGAGCACGGAATATCTCTCCATTTTCTAATATCCTCTTCAATCTCCTTTTTCAGAGTACTGTAGTTTTCAACGTAGAGGTCTTTTACATCCTTTGTTAGATTGATTCCTAAGTATTTCTCTTTTTTTTTTTTTTGGATGTTATTGTAAAAGGTATTGTTTCCCTGATTTCTCTCTCAGTGAGTTTGTTATTAACATGCAGGAAGGCTATTGAATTTTGAGTGCTGACTTTGTATTTAACTACATTACTGAATTTGCTTCTTAAATCTATTAAGTCTTTTGGTGGAGTTTTTGGGGTCTTCAAAGTAGAGAATCATGTCATCGGCAAATAATGATAGTTTAACTTCTTCCTTTCCTATCTTTATTCCTTTTATTTCTTTCTCATGTCTAATTGCTTCAGCTAAAGTTTCTAGGACTATGTTGAATAAGAGTAGAGACAGTGGAATGTCTTGTCTTGTTCCTGATTTTATTTGTTTTGTTTTGGTACTGGGGACCCAACTCATGCTTTGTGCTTGCTAGGCAGACACTTAGCTCAGCTAAATCTCTGGCCCCTAGTTCCTGATTTTAAAAGGAAAGCTTTCAGTTTTTACCTATTTAGTATGATGTTGGCTTTTGTTGTAAGATGGCTTTTATCACTATCTATTCCAATTTTCTGTAAGGTTTTTATCATGAATGGATTCTGGACCTTGTCAAAGCTTTTTCTGCGTCTGTTGAGATTATCATATAATTTTTGTTCTTGGTCCTGTTAATATGGTGTATTACATTTATGGATTTACGTATGTTGAGCCATCCCTGCATCCCAGGGATGAATCCCACTTGATCATGGTGTACAATCTTCTTGATGATTTCTACAGTCTGTTTGCCAGTATCTTACTGAGGATTTCTGCATCAGTGTGTATGATGGAAATTGGCCTATAATTGTCTTTCTTAGTCAGTTCCTTCTCTGGTTTTGGTATCAAGATAATGCTTCCAGGAATGAATTTGGAAGCATTGCTTTCTTTTCAATTTCATTAGAGTTTGAGAAGTAGTAGTGTTGGTTCTTCTCTAAATTTCTTGTGGTATTCAGCAGTAAATCAGTTAGGGCCTAGGCTTTTCTTTGTTGATAGGTTTTTAATTACATCTTCGATTTCATTTATTGATATCAGGTTATTTAGATTTTTTTTGTACTAGGGATCAAACTCACAATCTCACCCTTGCCAGGCAGGCACTTGTGCCACTGAGCTATATCCCTAGCCCATTTAGAATTTTTGTATCTGCTTGATTCAGCTTTGTTAATTTATATGTATCTAGGAAATCTGTCCATTTCATATGTATTTTCCATCTTGTTAGTGACTGAGTCAAAACTTTGTATTCAATCTAGAGCAGCACAGAATATTAATAGAGAGGGGGCAACTAGATAAGAAAGAGTTTAATGAGGGTGTCAAGTGAGTCACCACAGAGAAGTCTGTGGTGGCTCTCTGCAGACAAAGGGCAGGTTCTGCCTAATATAGGCTCTGATAGGGGATAGGCTCTGGGAACTAATGTGAGCTGATTTATTTTGTGAGTGTGCAGGGGATTGGGTAAATCTTAAGTCTTTTTTTTTTTTTTTTTTTTTGTCTTTTTCCTTTTTTATTGATACCGGGGACCGAACTCACGACCGCCTGCTTTCAAGGCAGGCGCTTATGCCGCTGAGCTAAATCCCCAGCCTCCAGATTGGGTAAATCTTTACACGCCTGAGCTTTGGCAAAGACTTTGGGAGGAAGAGGCCATAGGGGCTTCTGGGAAGAAGGAGTTATGCATTATAGCACACAGTTTTGAACTGTCATCATGATTATGCTGTCTCTCAGATGGAGGATCTTTTTTATATATATATATATATATATATATATTTTTTTTTTTTTTTCCTAACTGCACTACAGACAGATGGAGGATCTATCAGTTAGAATACAAGTTTGCAAAGTAGGTATAGGTGATCTTCTGATTTTCTGTAGGATGTGTTGTGATTTCACCCTATTCATTCCTAATTGCATTTATTTGAGTCTTTCTTTATAAGGTTGGCTAAGGGTTTGTCAAGTTTATTTAATCTTTCAATGAACAACTCTTCAATTCGTTGATTCTTTGTATTGTTTTTTTAGTCTCCAGTGTGTTAATTTCTGCTCTGATTTTTATAATTTCCTTCCTTGTACAAGCTTTTGGCTTAGCCTGCTCTTCTTTTTCTAGAAGTTTGAGGTTTAACATTGTTTATGTACACTTAGAGTCTGTATAATTCTTTTTTTTTTTTTTTTTGTCTTTATCCTTTTTATCGGTACCAGGGATCGAATTCATGACTGCCTGCTTGCAAGGCAGGCGCTTATGCTGCTGAGCTAAATCCCCAGCCCCTGTATAATTCTTAATGGCATGTAAAAATACTGAGATGGTAGAGAGGAAGAAAACAGGACACAGAGTTTTATACATGTCGAAGATTAAATTTGTGAAAGAATCCCAGAGGAAGATTAGGATAAATATGATAACTAGTCTTTCTGTCTCTTGGAACACAGTCATGTGTGGTTTGGGGGTGGGCCCCCAGGGGACAGCTAAAAGTAGTTTTCTGTTCTCCCAGGTAGTTGTCACATACCTTACTGAAAGAAGGCAGTTGTTAGTCACAGTTCTACTCAAATTCATGGTGAAGAAAGAAGAGACAGGTGGTAGTGTTCTAATTGTCCCTGCAGTGACCCATTCATCTGGGTTTGTTGCTTTAGTAAAGGAAAAGACAAACTGCTATTTTAATATGGATTCCTAAAATATTCTTAGTCATCAATCCCACAGTAAAACCTCTACTTTTGATGATAGATCAGAAGTAGAAAGTTCCCTTTATTCATTTACATATCACAGAAGTAGATTTTTCTAGGCATTTTTTTTTTCTTTTCTTTTTCGGTACCTGGGATCGAACTACAGCCATGCGCTTGCAAGGCAGGTGCTTATGCTGCTGAGCTAAATCCCCATCCCTTTCTAGGCATTTTTTAAAATGACTAAATTTTAGCTGCCTGTTCTTGTTATTTTGTTATCTTTCCTGGGAGCTATTGAGAGTTATATACAGACATCCTTTTTTTTTTTGTTCCTAACTGCACTACAGATAGACATCCTTGATGTGTACTGCATTATAGTCTCCCATGGATCTCCATTTGGGGACAACTGGCTTCGCTGGGAAGTGACTGACAGAAATCAGGTGGCTTCTTACAAGATCACTAAGCTGTGCAAGCGTGAAGGAAGGATGTGGTTTTGTAGGAGGAGGCTAGCAGTATAAGAGGCAAAGGGAAGTGCTAATTTTGTTTTTACTGTTACTTGTCTTCTCTTGGCAGTGATTTCTTTTTCTTTAAGCTAGAATTTCTGTTGCCCAGGCTGTTTGTAAAGTCCTGACTTAAGTAATTAATTATCTTACCTCATCCTCCCAATTAGCTGGAAGTACAGGAAGTATATCCCCATACCCCCTTTGAAGTGGTTTGCTGCTGTTGTGTTCTTTTTATGATACAAAAGCAGCTTGAGGACCAACTGTTGTGTCTAACAGAATTGGTATAACATAGAAGCCTATGTCTCATTCAACTTCATTAGCATAGACAAGCTGGGACTGGAGATGTGGCTTATTGTCCAGTATTCACTAGCATGCCAGGATCCCTGGGTTTCATCCCCAGCAACACACATGCACATACATGCATGGTGGGGGGAATCCAGTGGAAGCATTACTTGCTAATATAAACCTAAATATTGGCGATAGCTTCTTCCCTGAAAGGCAGCCCCAACATAATGAAGAGGCTGTTTGTCTGACAAATTTAGAGTTCCCAGCTAGACAAATAGATCTGTCATTTCACTTAGTTTGTTGAGTGAGAAAAGATCCTGTCTCCAATGAACAAACCCCTCAGATTTGTTAAGGAAATGTTTCATAAAGGTTTCTTAAATCAGGTCTTTTAAATGAGTTGACCAGAGGGTCTGACTTCAAAACCCTGAAGTGCTTTGGCATAGCTTTTGAAGCCTGATTCCCAGCTTTCTGTTCAAGGCCTGCACAGTTGGGCTTTGTTCTCTCTGGTACTGGTCTGCGGACCCACCCCACCCTTGTTTGTGACTGATCACTGAGCTTTTAATAGAGGCCATGAACGGACTGTATTTTCACCATGTGCCTACTAGATAAGCATGACTAGTTTTTATTCTCCTAGCCTGACACGGGGTGTGGTTGAAAGTTTTGTCTTCTGTGAGTTGAGGATGAAGAGGTAAGTTGTATTTATAAGCAGCATTAGTTTTATAAGGTATTACACTTTCCTTTACCTGTTAGATGGGTTAGTAATATCTGTACAACTAGGGTTCGGTTAATAGTTTAGCCAACTTTACAAAGTCAGGTCAGGGTCTGAGCTTGAATTCTGGACTCCAATGTGGCATCCTGGTCAGTAGAATGTGCTTCATCAGCATTTGAAAGAATAAAGCTCATCAGCTGAGAAGGAGAAAAACATTTGGACAAGTTCTTTTGAAAATTATCTGTTGGTATTATGTGGTTCGGGTAGGGCATTTGAGCCACGTTATGGTTTTAGAAATTAACATTACATTGCATGAATTTAGGTTAAGTCTGTGATCACTTTAGCAGCAGAGTTTACATTACTGTTAATGATTTACCACTTATTAAACTGGCAGATTTGTGAACTGTCTTCCCCTAAACACCCGTGGGAGCAACTGAGGGCTATATCCAAAAGTACTTTCTAGGTAAGGTGAGTTTTTAATGGTACCATTTTATTCAGGGTAGCTCTTTGTTTTCAGAGTAAGCCCCAGTCGCCAAAGAGAACTGCATCCTTACTTCCCATCAATAATGGCTCCAAAGAAAATGGCATCCATGAGGAACAAGACCAAGAGCCACAAGATCTCTTTGCAGGCAAGTAAATACTACTGTGGAAGATTCCAAGGCATGTAAAATACAGGGCCTGTCATCAAGATTCTTTTTGGTGTAGGAAGGAAGACATAAATATACAGCTGAAGAACATGAGTTAAATTATTAAACAATGATAGAAATGTGACCAGAGGACTTACAGGAATATTAAATCATAGGAATTTATAAACATGTGGGATTACTGGTTGCTACAGTGGCTTTAGACTTCTATGATCAAGACTTATAACCTAAAATATATTCCTGTTTATATAAAACTGATAGTTTTTTTTTTTTTTTTTTTTTTTTTGAGACAGCGTCTCGCTATACAGATTCAGGCTAACCTTGAGCTCACTTTGTAGCCCAGGCTGGTCTCAAACTCGCAACAATCCTCCCACCTCAGCCTCCTGAGTGCTGGGATTACAGGCATGAGCCACCACACCTGGCGAAAAAGTTAAGGTAGTTTTTGTTTTTTTTTTGAGACTGTTTATGTAAAACTGAAACAAAGTTGTTTTGTTTTGTTTTGTTTTTGTCTTTTTACTTTTTATCAGTACCAGGGATTGAACTCACGACTGCCTGCTTGCAAGGCAGGTGCTTATGCCGCTGAGCTAAATCCCCAGCCCCTAAACAAAGTTTTTTAATAACTTGCCCTTATTACTTCTGATGAAATCTGAAATTTTATGTTTTCTTTTTTAGATGCACTTTATAACTCACTGACTTTCAATATATCAACAAACTACAATATGCATTTTGAACAAAGTGGGGTTTTTTCAGCCCTGGTACTATTAGTATTTGGGCTCAGCTCAGTAGTTTTTTGTTGAGGGAGACTGCCCTGTTCTCAACAGGGGGTGATTCTGGCTCCAGAGGACAGTTGTCAATGGTTGGGATCATTCTGCTATGACACCTGGGAGTGCTATAATTACCTATTTGGTGGAGGCCATGGACACCAATGAACTGCCTACAATACGTCAGTTAGGCTTTCCAACTAAGATTCACTTAGCCCAAAATGTCAATGATGTCTACACTGAAAATCTTAGGTCTAGAATGAACTTGGAAGACTACTTGTAAGAATTAAGAGAAAAAGAAAAAGGATTCAAATGGTTGGACAAATATAAAATGTATTTGAGGGACAGTCAGGAAATGTGGAAGGCTAAGGCAAGGATTCTTAAAGAAGCCAGGGAAGATAGTGATTGTGAATGTTGTTAGGAAACAGGTTTGAGAGCATTTGATACCTCAATAATGAGAGTTTGAATTTTGATCCTGATACCAACAAAGAGTCACTGGCAGTTTTGCACCAGGAATGTGATAGGGACAGAGTAATGTTTTAGGAAAACTGACCTAGTGGATTATTACATAGTGAGTTATGGTGGAGACTTGTTAGAAGACAGTCACAAATTAGGTCAAGAATTAAATGGCATAAACTCATAAACCTCTTGATTTAGTTAGTCTATTGAGTGCTGCATTACAGATGTGCACCATGGCCCTATGTTTATTGAATTTTTAAAGTGGGACTAAATATGAGTCAATTTTTGTTTCCTTAATTGTGTTCTTTGATAGCATGAAGCATTCTTAAGCAAGAAAGAGCTTATAAAGCAAGTTCTGCCTCTGCCTCTAATCTTCCCCCTCCCCTAGTATATTTTCTGAGCATCAGGGTAATATTTCTTCACTTTTTTCTTGTAGGATACTCTATAAACTTCAGAGAACTGTTTGGTTTTTCTTTTTTCTTTCTTCCTTTTTTTGTGTTTTGTGTTTTTTTTTGGGGGGGGGGTTGGTATTTTTAAAAGTTCCCTCTCTAGAACCCATAGAGAATAAGTTGTTTGGCCAACTGAGTTGCCCTAGATAGGCTACTTGTAAGCTCTACTTAAAATATAAACAAGAAACAATTTTGTTGCGAAAGATTTCAGACATGTCATATGTCTCTTTTTCCCATTTGGATAGCATGTATTAAATACAATTTAATCTTTGTAAGATTAGCTAAACTACAATTGTGGACAGTGTGGCAAGCTTTCCTTTCCCAGGTGTTACTATATTGGAATCCAGGGTCTCTTTTTCTAGCTTATATTTTTCCTGACTTTTCCATTGGTACCATTTTTGCCATCAGTATATTTCTTCTATTGTAGTGATTTATAAAACATCATTGGTTTGTACTTTTTTTTGTCTTTTTCGTTTTGTAAAACAAGCTTTTATGTTCTTTTGCAAACATTAGAGGAATAAGTAGGCTTCATGCAAGGTTCTAAAGTAATACTCCCAAGAATCAAATTCATTGGCACACTTATTTTGGCTGAGTCTTTTTGTTTAATCTCTGGTTATTACCTAAATTCTAGTTATGAGAGGTTAGCCAGGTAATTGTGTTTGAACAAGAAACGGAAAAGTTGCTCTGATCTTGGCTTCCCCCTTTTTTTTTTTTTTTTGGTACTGGGGATTGAACTCATAACCTTGAGCTTGCCAGGCAGGTGCTTGTGCTACTGAACTAAACCCCACGCCCCAAAACACCAATTTCTTTCTTTCTTTCTTTCTTTCTTTTCCCCCAGTGTTGGGGATCAAACTCATGACATCAAGCTTACCAAGCAGGTGCTTATGCCCCAATCCTTGGCTTCTCTTTTCAGCTACACTGAAATTTTTTTTTTCTACATTGAAATTTCATGGCTCTTGTTCTTGTAGTGTGAAAACCTTTGTGTGTTAAGAATGTGTACTAAATTCGGTATAGAAGTGCTTGCTATTTTGTGTGTGTTTGTGTATGAGTTTCAGCCCAGAGAACTGAAGTCCAGCCATCAAACACCCATTCCTGCCTGACTTTCATTTTCAAATATTAACTGTTTCAGAGGCCACAGTGGAGCTATCCCTGGACAGCACACAAAATAATCAGAAGAAGGTGCCAGCCAAAACACTCATTTCTCTGCCTGCACAGGAAGCCATAAATTCTAAGTCGCAGCTGAGCTACGAGGAGGTGAGACTCGCTGCTGCTGGTCTTGTTGCTTTCAGATTTTTAGGACCATGGACTACCAGTCCAAAGTCAGTTGAATGATAACTTTAGAAAATATTTATGACTGCTGAAGGAGATTTTTGTGGTTAATGGACAGCCAGGATCCAGTGCAGTCAGAGATGGTGAATCTTTTAGAGTTTTCAGTGATAACAAGTAACTGACTGTGGCGTGCATACTATAGGTTCGCCACCAGTGCAGTAAAGGAATGTCTACTGCTGGAGGAAAGCACAAAAGCTTTATTGGTCACTAATCATATTTAATGGCCAAAACACCCATACTGAGGAATCTAGTCTCCTTATTCCCTCCTTACTTTGAAAGAGGGAAGTCTTTCAAAATACAGTGTATTATTAACACCAAAATAAGGTTTTAAGGGAATAGATGTATCAAAGACCTATGAGCTGCATATGCTTGTAATCTGAGCCTCTCAGGAGGCTGAGGCAGAAGGATTTCAAGTTCAAGTCCTATCTGGGCACCTTAGTAGGACTCTGTCTCAAAAAAAATTTAAAGGAAGCTTGGGAATGTAGCTGAGTGCTATAGTGCTTGCCTACCATGCATGAGGCCCTGGGTTTGATCCCTATTACTAAAAAACAAAAACTGAAAAAGTGAAAAACCAATTTGTGAGTCAGCTCCCAACTTAAAGTGGTAGGAATTGGTTCATTGGAATCATTGAGAATGGACAAAGCTGAACATTAATATATAGAAGGGTACATCTTACTTTTCTAATACTAGGTTAATCTAGGGTAAAATAGTCCTTTGATATGAATGTTCATGATTTGTCTTTTCTTTAAAAAGCTAGAGGAAGAAGAACAGGAAGATCAATTTGATTTGACAGTTGGTATTACTGATCCTGAGAAGATTGGTAAGTGTCCTTGGGACTTGTGGTGTTAGAATGGAGCTTTGGAGTGCATGGGCCACTAGCCTCCCTCCACAGTGGAGCAAGCCAGAGGGAAGCACCAATATCTTTCATTTGTTTTGTTTTAGTTTTTTCAGTATCTTTCTTTAAAGGCACAGTCCTACCTCTCTTCCCAAGGCCAGAGATAGCAAATATACAGTACGCTCTTTAGGCTTTTCTTACCTTTAGAAAAGGTAAGAAAACATTGCCTCTTCCCTCAGAGTCAGACCATTTCATTCCCTTTTGAAATCACAAATTCTACTTAAGCACTCTAAAGTTACCTGTTCTAAAATTTGGGGATAACAGAACTTATTTTCCCTTAAAAAGCTTTAAACTACCACATATGGCAGTGCATGCCTGTGATCCCAGCACTCTGGGAGGCTGAGGCAGAAGAATCAGAAATTTGTGACCAGTTTGAACAGCTTCAGCCATTTAGTAAGATCTTCTCTCAAAAAATAAGGGCTGGTGTGCAAGGTCCTGAGTTCGATTCCTGATACCTGCTTCCACAAAAATAACTAAAGACTGAGGAATAGCTCAGTGTGAAGGTCCTGGATTCAATCTCAGTGCAAGAAAGAGGTAAAATAAGTAGTAGTAGTAGTGGTAGTAGTAGTTTGAAGCTCTTACTACATATTATTTATTTACCATGCACTGTTCATATACTGATACGAAGAGGGTGTCTGCTATCTCTCAAAAGAGTAAAGAATTTACATTGAATTGTGCTGAAATTAAAGTTATATTTTCAAAGAGCATAATGCTTAACTTTGACCAGATTTGTATTTTTAGGATACTTTCTTTTGTCCCAGGTTAATGGGAGTTACTAGTGAGCAGAGAACAATTCCTCATTCCAGATATAGTCCCTGATAGAAGAGGTTATACAGAACTTCCTCCTCCTAAACAGAGCAGTGTTTATATGGTTGGCAGAACAAATGTAACAGTTAAGGGGAAAAATATACTTCTTAACTCTTTGTCTATTTGGAACTAAGAACAGACATTTGTAAAGGCTAATGTCAAAACAGTTGTTGTGAGCCACAATAAACCTTTCCTCCTTAAACAAAATATAGCTGTCATGAAACTGCTGGTATTTAGTTTTTCTGGACTGTTGCTCTGGTAGGATGTTAGGAGCATTGTATATAATTCCCTCATCTATTGGTACAGGAAACTGAGGACCAAAAAGAAAGTAACTCTCCTATTAGAGCACAGTGGTGAAGCTTGAACCAGAATTTTGGATCACATGTTTAGAATTCTCTCTTGCCTCTGTAATAATCTAGTATTATGAATACCCTATTACCACATTAATGTTTAAGGCCAGGCATGGTAGCAAGCGCCTATAATCCCAGGATTTATGAGGTTGAGGCAAGATGTTTGCAAGTCCAAGTGCCACTTTGTGAGATCCTGTCTCAAAAAATAAATAGGGCTAGGCATGTGTAGCTCAAGGCAAAGGCCCTGGGTTCAACCTCCAGTACCCACCTAAAGAGAGAAAGAAAGGGGAGGGAGTAGAAGGGAAGGAAGAGAAAAAGAAAGGAAAAGGATGGGAGAAAATGAAGGGAAAAGGAAAAATTTTAGACTGTTAGCTGCTTTAAATAAGTGACATTAAAACAAGTATGAAGGATTAGAATATTGGTACTGGCCAGGCATGGTGGCTCATGACTGTAATCCCAGCACTCAGGAGGCTGAGGTGGGAGGATCGGGGCGAGTTCAAGACCAGCCTGGGCTACAAAGTGAGCTCAAGGCCAGTCTGAACTGCATAGCAAGACCCCGTCTCAAAAAAGACAAAAAAAAAGAATATTGGTACTGTTAGTAATATTGGTACTTAGTGTTTAGTAAGTCATGATCCTTAAACAAGGAGTATTTACTTTCCTAGGGCTGCCACAGCCTAGTAGCATAAACTAGATGGCTTGGAAACACCTGAAATACACCCTCAGTTCTAAAGGCCAGAAATGTAAATTCCTGGTGTCGCAGGGCATACTCTCTGAAGGTACAGGAAGGCCTATTCTGTCATTTCCTAAATTCTAGTGGCCTCACATGTCCCTTGACCTGAGATCACATGATATTCCTGCACATTGTCTTCCCTTGCTAATTTCATAAGGGCACTGGTCATGATAGAGTGGGACTCATCCTAGGTCGTCATTTTAACCCAGATTCTGTTGATGAGGATTGTTTCCAAATAAGGTCACATTGTGAAGTACTGAGAGTTAGGACTTCAATGCATGTATTTAGAGGTTCTGTAACTCATCCCAGCAGTAGAGAGTAATCATTTCATGGATCAGATTTATTTGAGTAAAAATTGCTCTTGGTGATAAACTCCTCTCCTTATACTGTGGTCTGCATTCTTAGTCCTGTTGATGGCCAAGAAACCAGCTCATTAAAACCATTTCATATTCAGGGCCTGATGTTCATTACAAGTTTTTGTTTATGTGGGGCGTTTATTCAACATGTGCTTCTTCTCACATATATCTAAATAAAATAGAGGGCTTGACATGTATCTCAGCACCACAGCACCTGCCTGGCAAGCGAAAGGTCATGGTTCAATTCCCAGCACCAAAAAAAAACCACAGAAAAACAAAAGATAAAATAAAACAGAATCCCATTTTTACCAGAGTATTGTTTTTAGAGTCTTGGCACTTGCATATGCCACCTTCAGCTCTCTGAAATTATTTAGGGAATTTGCATACATTTTAAATCTGTAACACTACTAGCCCATTTTCCAGATCTTATGTATGCCCTGTTTCTTTTACACACACTGCCTTAGTAAAAGCAGCGGTCATAAAAGTATCTCAAGAACCTACTTTGCTACTTTGTTGTGCTTTTGTTGTTATTTTTGTTTGTTTGCTGTTTTCTGCAGTATTGGGGATTGAATCTACGGCCTTCACATCCTCAGTTCTTTTTTTCTTTATTTTTACTTTTGAGACTGGATCTTGCTAAGTTGCTCAGATTGCCCGTAAACTCAGGATCCTCTTGCCTGAGCTTCCCAAAATGCAGTGTTTACAAGTGCATGCCACCTTGTCTGTGGCTGGCTGTTTTATATATGTTTGCATTGGGACTTTACTTAATGGCACTAAATTATGATACTGACTCCTTTCATGTTTGTGTATGACTGTCCTGCATGGAATGAAATTTTGAATACTACTTTCATAAAATAAACTTATGTTTTTCCCCCAGTGATAAGCTATATACTATATACTATATGTAGGAAAATGAAAGGTGCAGTAACAGTTTCTAAAGCTTTTTTTTTTTTTTTTTTTTTTTTTTTTTTTTTTTTGAGAACTATGTACAATTTACTGCACTGATTAGTTAAGGCACTTACGGCTCAGGTGACAGAAATCCAAATCCAATTCTCATGAAGGGTAGGGAATAAAAAGGAAAGTATAGGCCCATGTGAAGGAAACATTCAGGCTTTCACTAGTGGAAGTTGTGTTGTTTAAGGCGTGGTTTGATCCAGACTCTCAAAAACTGTCATGGTGCCCAGCTCTCTGCTTGCAGCCAAGCTGTGGTCTGTGTTGGGAAGCACTCCCCTCAGGGCGGCGAGGTGGTGCCAGCAACATGAAGGAGACTGACACTGTACAAACATGGCAGCCCAGCTCTTCATGACATTCTTTCCCTACAGTTTTAGCCTTCAAATACTTCACTTCCAGGACTTGCATTTTATTTAGTCTGAACATCAGTTTAACCTTTGTTACTAATTTTTTCTTTTCTGTTAACTTCATCATAGAATTCAGCAACAGATTCCTAGCAGACCTACCTATATACACAGTGATTATATCACAATTCAGGTCCCAGGAGCCTAGCTTCAGAGTCACATTCTTCACCTGTGACCATGTCTCACCCATGGTCTCTTAAGTGGGAGAAGAGTCATGTGTGAGGCCCAAGGGTGAGATGGTGACTGTTCCTTATCTCAGTGGCCCTATCCATAAAATGAGTGGTGTGGAATTCACAAATAGTGCAAGGAAATCAGAAGGTCTTCATTCCATTCCTAACGCTGTGTGACCTTGAATTAGTCAAGTCATCTTTTTTTTTTGTCCTCAGCTATGCTGGGCCAGCTTGGGAAGGGCAGGGGTTGGGGCTCACCAGGTGTTGCACACCCTCCTCAGGCCACACACACACACTCACACACCCTTGGCCTAACGCTTACCTTATTTCTGCGTCAGATACCCCCTGGAAGTAGGGGTTGTGGAGACAGAGCAGACACATCCCATAGTCCTTATACCTTCACCTTCTCTTTCAGTTAAAAAAAGTAGGCATTTCCAGTCATCCCATTGAAACCAAGTTGCAGGGTACAACTTGGCCCATCCAGGACTGCCCCTTCTCAGCCTAGAACCAGGATAGGATCTTATGCAACTGGTAATTGTTGACTCAAGCTTTCCTGTTTGATGTGGAGAAAAACCAGGCACAAGGGGAAAGGGAACCATACCAACCCAGAACACCCTGGTCCTGCTTGGGAGCTGTATCTGTTTGTGTTCCAGTGTGTGTCTTTCAGGACTCAGGGAGTCAATAGGGTCTCTTATCTCCCCAAGTGGTCTAGGTCAGGATACTACCACAGAGAAAAACAGTTGCTGAATCGAAGATTATTTAACAATCAAAGGCTTTTTCATACAAATAATTCGTCCAGGAAAGGCAGATTTGTGTGACATCAGGCAACCCAAGTGTCTTCCTGCCAAGCCCTTTGCTCTGGATGAACATGTGAGATCACAGAAGTCACTGTCTGCCCATTGAGAGGAGGAGGGGCTGTGACAGTATTTGTGAAAGAGCAGACCCAGCCCAGAGCTGGCCTAGAGTAGAACTACTTGTTTCCTTTTACAACCGTTGCTTCCTTCTCCTCCTGCTTTATACAGGAAGAGGATTGTTTGGTTTCGGACAGATGTGTGTAACCAGCCCAAATATTGGCATGGTAACAACTGATGGATTGTCAGTTTGTACTGCTGCTTTGTGGAGGGCATAAATGGAGCCTGGCTTTGGAACAGGGCTGGCTCTCTTGTCTGACTTGTGCTGGGGCCCTGCCAGCATCTGTGGAGACATGGTATGTGCCATGGAGGCTTAGAGGCAAAGTAGGAACTGGATTCTGGGACTGTGTATAAGATTTAGTGATGAAACAAGCCCTTCTCGCCCTTTTTCTGCAGAGCTTCTAAGGCCTGTGGTTCTGATTAAATGTTGCTGGTGCACGATTGCTTGGTCTGAAGGGTAATTTTCTGCTGCTTTCTCCCACAGGGGATGGTATGAACGCCTATGTGGCCTACAAAGTTACAACACAGGTGAGTCCTTGTGGCCCTGCCGATGTCCACCTCAACAGATCCAACTGCTCCTACCAGTGAGGCTGCCTTTTGGGTATCTTTTGATTTCTTTGCCTACATTTTCCGTTCATGTTTACTGACAATGTAGCAAGGCTACATCCCTTTGGTAATCGTATGTAAGTACTCTATACTGAGCCTTTCCAGTGTTACAGATAGCAACACTATTGGAGGTTGAACCTAGAATGTTTCCACTGAACTATATCCCTGGCCCTTTTAAAAAAAAGATTTTTTTTTTAATTTTGAAACTGGCTCTCACTAAATCATTGTGTTGCCTTGGCTGGGTTTGAACTTGCTATCCTCCTGTCTAAGTCTCCCAGAGTGCTGGAATTACAGGCATGTGCCACCATGACTGGCATTAAGACATAGAGTATATGATTTTTGCCTCATCTGTAATAAGAACTATGCACTGTAGAGCTACTTTGGTGGATTGCCCTAAACAAGAGTGATTGCCTATTTAAAAATATTCAGTTCTTCCATGGTTTCATATACGTACCTTTTTTTGTACTGACTTGCACTCAGGATCTTGCACTTGCCAGGCAGGCGCTATGCTACTGAGATATCTCCCTAGCGCCTATACTCTTTTTAGTATTTACTTTAACCTTTGTCCCTCAAATCTGGTCTTTTAAAATACAGTTTTAATGTGTACAAAATTTAAACAGTGTAGCCAGATTGATGGTGCATGACTGTAATCTCAGCTATTTAGGAGGCTGAATTAGAAGAGTCACTTGAGCCCAGGAATTTGAGATCAGCGTGAGCAAAATAGTGAGATCACAGGTCACATACAAAGCCAAGCATGTGGTGCATACCTGTACCCCAGCACTCTGGGAGGCTGAGGCAGATGAATCTCAACATTGACCCCAGCCTGGGCAACTTGTTTTGAGATCATTTCAAAAATAATGAAAGAGCTGGGCATGTTAGTGATAAAACCCTGGATTCAATCCCTAGTACTGCAAAAAACAAAAGTAAGAAGGCTTATACTATTACATGCCAGTGGTAAAGTATAATGAAATGAAGTCCTGAACCTACCACCAGTTTTGTTTTGTTTTGTTTTTGAGACAGGGTTTTGCTATGTAGTTCAGGCTTGCCTTGAGCTCACTATGTAGCCCAGGTTGGTCTCGAACTTGTGACAATCCTCCTGCCTCAGCCTCCCGTGTGCTGTGATTACAGGCATGAGCCATCATACCTGGCCCTACCACTAGTTTTGAGAAGAGTACCACTGTCTGTAGCCTTCATGTTTCTGTTATATGGCCCCCCTTCATCCTCAGAGTGGCTACTCTCCTCAGTTGTCTTTCATTTCCTTCATAAAATGCTTTTACAGATGCATCTCTGAATAATGTACTGTTTTGCTTTGTTTTTGAGTTTCCTGAAAATAGTGCTCTCTTAGTGTCGTCTCTCAGGCCTGCACTAATTGGGCACAGCCGTTGTTATTGCATCCCGGGGATACACTGCAGTGTATCCTTCTGCTTTCCAGCTGTTCTAACAGCTGTACACTGTCCTGTACCTCTCCAGGGCACCCATGGAAGAGACTCCTTAGGGCATATAACTGGGCCAGGAGTGCTGCAGATGGTGAATCCAAGGAATGTAAACTATTTCCTGAAGACGCTGTACCATCTTATACTCCCGTTGCCAGTCTATAAAAGTTCCCACTGATTCATGTACTTGCCTCTCTCTTGAGTATAAAGTGGCCTTCCATTATGGTGTAGGCCTAGCTTTTTTACTAGTCTCTGTATTGTCTTCTTGCTACCACAGTGGTACTTCAGTTTATGAACTTCACTTGTTTTATGATTTAGGGGAAGGTGACTGTGGTTGTGTTTGTCATGTTACGTGGAGTTTGTGAATGGAAGCAAAATTTTTCCAAATGCTTTTGCTTGCAAACAGAAATGTTCTTGAGCCGAGATATTATTGGACTTGTTAACCTGCTCCTATGAGTGCCAGGTCTCGTGCTTGAGCGGTTACGGTCTGCAGCTTAGACACTGTATCTGATTCCTCCCTTGCCTTCATAGAAGCTGCTCAGCATTCTTTAGTCCCTCTCATCTTGAGAGTGTAGGCTTTAAGCAACGAAGAGCTTTAAGTTAGTAAAGGGTGGATTACAGGTGATGATAGAATACTACCTTTTTCAACATTTGTGTCTTCAACCTGGAAAGAGACTATATTTGAATTTAATTGATGTCTTTGCATGTACACCCGTGCACCTGTAGCACTGGGGATTGAGCCTGGGACCTTTGCACTGAGCCACATCCCCAGGCCTTTTTATTTTTTATTTTGAGATGAGGGCTTGCTGAGTCACTAAGTTGCCAAACTGGGTTGAATTTGTGATCTTCTTGCCTCTAGTCTTGGGATTGAGATTACAAGCATGCTGGCTTCATTGATTGTCTTTATAATCCTTTAGACTTTATTTTATGTCTTTAGATTTGTTTTTCTGAGTAGGACTTCGGAGACTCAAGAGTACTAACAGAGGATACAGCTCAAGAGTGTGAGAGTCTGTACCTTGGAGAAAGAATGTAATTTGCTGGGTGGCCAAAGGGCAGGGATCTGGGAAATAGAGCCCTTTGATGTCAGCTGGATGGCTTTTAACATACACATTCATCATACACATTCATCCCTGTATTTGATATGCAACCACCTTGTGTTCTTTTCTGTCTCCAAGACGAGCTTACCAATGTTCAGAAGTAAACAGTTTGCAGTGAAAAGAAGATTCAGTGACTTTCTGGGTCTTTATGAGAAGCTTTCCGAGAAGCACTCTCAGAATGGCTTCATTGTCCCTCCACCACCTGAGAAGAGCCTCATAGGTGAGTAAGTGGGTCTACAGCTCCTGGGGGTCTACCTTCACATTCTTCCTAAATACATTCACTGCTTTAGTGTGCAGTGTGGATTCATGGTTAGCAAAGAGGCAAGTCTAGCATTTTTTTTCACTTTTGATGTCTACAGAAATAGCATATTCTGACACATTCGTTTTCCTTAGGTGCATGGTGGGCTCTGGCTTTAGCTACCAGATTTTGTTTGTATTTACACTTTCTTAACCAGGAGGGTTAATTGTTGTCTCCAGGCTGAAATGTAGTAAACTTTGGGGGCCAGGGGAGGAACCCCCTCCCATCACCCAGGGGCATTGTTTTAAAAAAAGAAAATGTACACAGCTGGGTCCTACTCATAACCCAGAAGTGGCCTTGGCCTGTGTTCTGTAGTATTTTCCTTGTTGCTTTTTCTCCTGATGACTCTTTAAAATAGATTGCTTTTTCATGATTTTTGCTTATTTTACTTCTTAACTTTCATTCTAGGAATGACAAAAGTGAAAGTTGGGAAAGAAGATTCTTCTTCTGCAGAATTTCTTGAAAAACGGAGGGCTGCTTTAGAAAGGTACATGCTCATGGCCATGTTTTTGAATAACTTAAGAACAAGAAGCTGAAAGTGAGATTTAATTATGAGATGCTAGCTTCAGTTACTAGAAGTGATACTGAGTGAATTAAAGAGCCACACTTCCATGTAAATAACGTTCCTTAGTCATAAACCATCTTACCCCATCCCGAGTGAGCTGACAGTCATATTCTCAATAGACCAGTATGAAAGGTTTTGAGTTCCCCTTTTTTAAAAAAATTTTTATCCTGGAGGGGGTGAGGGACTGAACCTAGCTGCTGTACCACTGAACTACATCTCCAGGCCTCTCCATCACACCTGAACCCACCACTTCCTTTTAAAAAAACTTTAGAGACAGCATCTAACTTCCTCAGGATGGCCTTGAACTTGGGCTCCTCCTGCCTCAGCCTCACAAGTAGCTGGACTCACAGGTATAATCTGTATGCATGCCTGATCTGAAGTTTTTTTCTCAGCATTTTTGGAATTTTTGTTTTGCTTGTTTGAGAGTTGTTCTCACACAGCCTAGGCTAGCCCTGAACTAACTATATAGTCTTAAACTTGTGATCATCCCGCTTCCTGAATGCCAGGATGAAAGGAGTGTGCCACCATGCCTGACCTTTACCACATATTTTTCCCTTCCTTTTTTAGAGAAGAACATGAACTTTAGTGTATTTAAAAGCAGAGTCCTAGCTTGTAAGCACAGTCCTACACAAATGCCATACCTGAGGACCTTTTAAGTGGTGAAAGATATGGT
The DNA here is from genome assembly GCF_034190915.1 of Cavia porcellus. NCBI lineage: Eukaryota > Metazoa > Chordata > Mammalia > Rodentia > Caviidae > Cavia > Cavia porcellus. Next base: position 6,720,223 of record NW_026947493.1, read on the forward strand.
ACCCCACCAGTACTGTACAACACCCACAGCCTTTTAAGGCCAGATCAGCTAACCAGATAACTCTTTACCCTTCAGGTACCTTCAGAGGGTTGTGAACCACCCTACCATGTTACAGGACCCTGATGTCAGGGAGTTTTTGGAAAAAGAAGAGGTTAGTATTACGTAAAACTGAAGTTCCTAATTTGTATCTATCCCTAATGAAACTAGTTCCTTCAACAAAGACCTCGAGCACCTAACATCTAGTACCAAGCTATAACTTAGTTTTTATGTGAACCCCCAAGAATGGCAGATAGTTTTCAGCCTTTGAAGTAAAAGCGGTGCCTTGAGTCAAAAGCAGCTTGTTGCAGAGGTCCAACAACAAGCTGTTTTATCTTCTTGGATTATAGTGATCTGTGTGACAGGTTCCCAGCATGTCTTTTATGGGTTACTAATTGGCTCAGATTGAAAGAGTGTTTTGTGCCAGGAGCTGAAGAGCATTGGTTAAAAAACAGTTACCACAGGCCACAGAATGGCCATGTAGCGAAAGTGTCAATTCAAGTGGACAGTCTCTGTTACAGACTGTGCATGGGCTTTTCGTGACTGTGAAAAACTGGAGATGGCCCAGTTGCTAACAACTGAAGAACTAACTAAAAAATGTCAAACAACAAATACTTCCTTCTCACAAATAGAATGTATATGCCGGGGATTTAGCTCAGTGGCATAAGCGCCTGCCTGGCAAGCATGAGGTCATGAATTTGATTTCCAGTACCAAACAAGCAAGCAAATAAATAGAAGCTATACAGAAGTATTAGTATATGGAAGCATCTGTTAAAGGGATTACAAAGAATGAAGCATGAAATAGCTTATAAATATCACTGAAGAAACAAGGCATTCTGGATCAAAAGAAATACTCAAAATAGTATTTTATCCAAGAAAACTAGGAGGAAGTAAGTGATGGGATAAGACTGTCATTTTAATTTTAAAATGTTTTTGAATATATATTTATGTAGAATGGTATTCTAATGAAAAAATAAGTGTTTGAGATTTTTCTTTTCCAAGATGGATTTAATTAAAATGTCTCTGTCAAGTGCTGTAAATCTTTTACTTCTTCCTCTGAGTGCACCTGAATGCTTTTCTTCCTTTTGCTTCCTTGTCCCTCCTCCATATACCTCTCCAGCTGGCTTCATCCACAGTAGCACTGTGGACACGGGGCCAGGTTATCCTCTGTGGTGGGACATCCTGTGATGGTAGCAACTTTTAGCACTGTTCTTGGCTTGGACACTCTAGGTGTTTAGCAGCCCTTCCTCCTCAGCTGCAGCAGCCCAGGTCATCTCCCAAGGGGAAATGGTCCCAACTTGAAAACCACTTTTGTAAAGTTCAAAAAACTAAAATCCAACTTTTTAGCATAAATAAATGATGCTAATGTCCTTGGACATTTTTCACTGAGGAAACATGAGCAGGATTTAACACAGCTTCAGGGTCTCTCAGGGCTTTCTCTCCAGCTGTGTGCAGAGTATGCCAACCCAGAGGCACTGGTGACTTTTAACAAAGTATGCATGATTTCTAAGCAGTTCATGCCTGGATGGGCAGACAAACCCACAGGTGAAGTCACCTGGCCACATAACACTCCCCGTCTGCTTTCTACAACTAGTGTCAAAAACTGAAAATTTTACTAACTCTTTTTAACATGGCTTGCATATACTAGCTTGAGATTGTTATAACTGCCTAAGGTTACAACCATCTACAAGTTCAAATATTCGTTGGGCAAGTTTTGGATATGTCATCTGATGGACACTAATTCTTCTGAACCTAAAACATGGGCAGCAGATAAGTTGCCATCCCTGTCTTCTTGGTCTTGTAGCTGCCACGTGCTGTGGGTACCCAGACCTTGAGTGGTGCAGGTCTTCTTAAGATGTTCAACAAAGCCACAGATGCAGTCAGCAAAATGACCATCAAGATGAATGAATCAGACATTGTGAGTAGCCCTGTGTCCCTGGGCTCCCTCCACCCCTAGGCTATGAGACAGAAGTCCTGAAATGTCTGACAGAGACCATTCAATTTAAAAAAATTTCAATTCCCTTCAGAGAAAAAAACAGTAGCAACAAACCACCGCTAAGGAAAGACTGCTCTGCTGTGACTGTGCTGCTCTGGGCTTGTGTTTCAGTGGTTTGAGGAGAAGCTCCAGGAGGTAGAGTGTGAGGAACAGCGCCTGCGGAAATTGCACGCAGTAGTGGAAACACTAGTCAACCACAGGAAAGGTAACACCTCTCAGATGCCCTGGAGCTGAGCTGGAGGTGAGGTGGGAGGACATGCTTTTCCCACACCTCTGAGCCATCCATGTTGAAATTCTCAGCCCACCCTGTCCTTTGTGTTCTGATCTTAAGATAAGCCACTGTAGACCCTGGGCTTTCTACTGGGAGGGAGGCCGTCCCAGATACATGCTGTTCCACAAGGACTTCTGATAGGTTTGGCGTTCATAGCCTTTGGTACTTGGTCATACTAGCAGTGTGTTAAGGTAGGAAAGCCATACACATCTTCTAACCCTCCTTTACCTTTCTTTGGTAAGATTTGGTTAAGAGGTGTCAAAGTTTTCCAAGTTTAAATGCTTTCTTTCTCTGCCATAAACATACTGATAATTAGAAATCTAGAGCAAGATGTAGTACACACACTTGTAATTTCAGCACTCAGAAGGCTGAGGCAGGATGATCAATGTGAATTTGAGGCCAGCCTGGGCTGCATAGTGAGTTCAAAACCAGCCCGGAGGGGCTGGGGAGTTAGCTCAGCAGCATAAGTGCCTGCCTGGCAAATGCGAGGTCAGGGGTTCCATCCCAAATACAAAAAAAAAAACCAGCCTGGACTGCAAAGCAAGACCCTGTCTCAAAAATGTCTGAAAGATAAGACTTAACATGAGGCCAGCTAGCAAACTGACCAGGCCCACGAGCTAAGAATGATTTATGATTTTCACATTTTTAAAGGGAAGCCCGAAGAGATGAAAGAATAGGCAGCAGAGGTAATGTGTGACCTGCAAAGCCACTATTTGGCCATTCCTAGAAAAAGTTTTCCTTGCTCTAGAACATTTAAAACAGGGCCCAGTGGTGCATACCTGTAATCCCAGCACTTAAGAGGCTGAGGCAGGATTATTGCAACTTCAAGACCAGCCTGGGTTACAAAGTGATCTTAAGGCTAGCCTGAACTGCATAGTGAGACTCTGCCTCAAAAAGAAAGAAAAACACACACACACACATACACACACACACACACACACACACACAGGCTGTAATTTATAAGCTTTAGCATAAAAGAATGATTTATTTGGCCTTTTCACATTAATTGGCCATTGCTTCTTCTGGGATGATGGGGGTGCCTTCTTGAGCAGATCTAACCTAATGAGTCATAGACAGTAGGGGTCTCCCACTCCTGTGCCTCTGTCCAGGCCACTTTTCCCCAATTGGCCCTCCATCGTGTGATGTGCAGCGCACAGTGGTGCTGAGGCACATCATGCAAGGGCAGCTTGTTCCTTTTCTGTGTAAGATCAGAAGGGCCTCTGCTGTGTTTTCCTCCTTCCAGAGCTAGCGCTGAACACAGCCCAGTTTGCAAAGAGTCTAGCCATGCTCGGGAGCTCCGAGGACAACACTGCATTGTCACGGGCACTCTCTCAGCTGGCTGAGGTGGAAGAAAAAATTGAGCAGCTCCACCAGGAACAGGCCAACAGTGACTTCTTCCTTCTTGCTGAGCTCCTGAGCGACTACATTCGCCTTCTGGCCATAGTCCGAGTAAGCTTCAGTTCCTTTACTTCTCTTGCACCCCTTGATGGAATTGGGTCTTTCCTGTGCTCCTCCCCTTCTCAAGAAAGCTTCATCTGGCTGTAGTTTATAAACAGGCAAACTCCTAAGAAGTGAAAGTACGCTGTACACCAAGTCCATTAGTTAGCCAGCTCTCACAGAATTATGTGGAGACCCATTGCTGGTTTCCCAGATGCATTTGGAGAAAAGACTGCTGACTCCAAGGACGTCTGCAGGTGGTGGAAGCTGGTGGTGTCTCCCTTGCTCCATTCTCTGAGCAAGGCTTTGCATAGGCCTGCTATCTGGCTCCCAGGGCAGTGACTTCCTCAGTCCTTTAGTCTTTGCCTCCTTAACAGTGGTAGCACCTTTATCCTGATTGAAGAGCACTCATTGGCTTCTCCTTGTCTCACTAGTGTAGGCAGTCATGTAACTCCACCACACCAGCTTGGTGCCCTTGCATGAAGGAGTGAGGTCAAGGGAAAGCTTGTCACCAGAATCCCCTGTACTGTGCTGAACACCTCAGTCAGACACCTCACTTTCTGGTCTGGGGATCTGGGCAGTCTTGCTTCCCATGAACAATCAGAGCAGTTAAGGAAGCTTGATGAGGCACTGGCATTAGCTCTCCTATGGTCTCCATGAGACTGAGGAAAGAACCAAAAGGGAGCCTGGTGCCTGCCCGTAAGGACTTCCCTTCTGCATCTGATTCAGCTTGGCCAGGATTTGCAAGCTCCAGAAGAGTGCCACTTTCATCCCCCTCAAGAACCTGTCTCCCAGCAGGGAGCTTCTGTGCTGTGTCAGGGGCCGGGCTGCTCACTGTCCACTCCTCTCCATTTGCTTCTGGTTTGCTGCCAACTCCACAGGGATCAGAGGATTGACAAGTAGGCTGCCATGAAATTCTCAAATCCATCTGACTGTGCAGACTGGAGAGCCGCCCCAGGAGGGGCCTGGCTTGGGGAGACCTATCTGAGGAGCACTGCTCTGGGACATGACCCTGGCAGGGTGGTCCTGTATGTGCAGGGGTACAAGGAAGCCAACCTGGAGCTCTAGCAGCTGGGGCTGGGGTTGGGGACATGTGCCTTAGACTTCAGAACTGCAAGCTGGCTATTCCTCTGAGACCCTTTCCTGCCCTTCCCCAAATATGGACCACTCTTGGCCCAGTGGGATAGGTTGGTGTCTTTACTGAATATGAAGTCACCTTTTATTTGATCCTCTGACTGTGAGGTGTTAGAATTATAGAGGAGTAGTAACAGTGCAAAAGAAGGCACCTTTGGTGGCACTGTACTTCTAAAGTTCTCGTTTTCACAAAAACCCATACTATGGAAGCCCAGAAAACATTCAGGGAACTTTTTGTTTGTTTCTTTATGAGACAGGGTCTCACTATATCATTCAGGCTGGCAATGAGCTCACTATGTAATGCCAGTTGGCCTTGAACTCATGGGAGCCCTCCTGCCTCAGTCTCCTGGGTGCTGGGATTACAGGTGTGCACCACCACACCCAGCTCTATACAGGGGACTTCTGCAAGGAAGGGAACAAGTGGCACAGGCTAGGAGGATAGCTCAGTGAAGATCCTGGATCCTTGCTGCCTCTGAGGCCAACAGAGTCAGTGTGGAATGGGAGCTGGTTTAGTTAGGCTGATAACCACCCTTCTCTGGAAATGCTGATCATGTGAGGGAGTGGAAACTTGGAAAACCAGCCAGGAGGTTTTGGGGAGCTTCCTGCAGGCCTTGATAGTCTAGGGCAGGTGAATGTATACTTGCAACAAAAGCAGTTTATGACATGGCAGTTGTGTTTGTTTAAAGACTCTTAGAAACCCTGGAGCTCTTTGGGTTTCATTCGAAAGGTTGCTTCCCTGAGTTAGACTTCCTAAACGAACCTCCCAGATTAGCCAGGGCCCTAGCTGTCACAGTGCTCTGTCTGTTTCCCAGTGCTCTGCACACCTGCTTGTAACTGCTGATATAATGATGACCTTTTGTTATATGTAATCTATTATGTGATAAGTGCCATGAAAGCGGGATCATGGGTTTCTCCCACTGGATTATTACCTCCTGGCATATTGCAGGTACTCAGGTAAGCACATAGCCTCACAGACTGGCTTTTCTAAGAGCCAGTGCGTTGGATACTCACACCAGGCCACCACCTTATGCTCCTAGCCATGGGAATGGCGGGAAGCAGCAGGGCACTGGCTCATTGGAAGAGGCTTGGAGAGGACCTCACCCAAGCTTGTGCTTCTAGACATTAAACCTCAGCTTTATGTGTGTGTGCGCACACACAGCCGCACTGCCTACCCCTGGTCCATCCCTCTGCGGCCTAGCTGCTGGGCAACTCCCTGCTCATAACCCCCAGAGTCCCAGGCCCCTGAAGAACCGGTTGTCTTCCCAACCACTCCCCACAGGCTGCCTTTGATCAGCGTATGAAGATGTGGCAGCGCTGGCAGGATGCTCAGGCTATGCTGCAGAAGAAGCGGGAAGCTGAAGCTCGGCTACTATGGGCCAACAAGCCTGACAGGCTGCAGCAGGCCAAGGATGAGATCACAGAGGTAAGGCCCTAAGGGAGCCCCATCAGGGCTGTTCCGCTGGTCCTGACCCGAGCCCTATTTGGCACACACAACAGGTTACGGAACAGAGCTGGGTGATGACAGGCCTGGTCTTCTCTTTTCACTCACCCAAGTCAGAATCTCAGCAGGAGTCATGGAAGGACTCCCTAGGGATTCAGATCCACCCTGTTGAGGAGAACCTTAGGTTCTCTGGGGCTCCCAGGATTGTTGTATCTGGACTGGTGGCTACTGAAATATCAAAGGTCTTCTAGGAGACCAGGCTTGTCCTTTCCAGCCAGCCAGCCCATAAGCTGGCCCACTGGACTTGGGCGCCTATGTGCTGACTTCTTACACATTTAATCCTACCCAAAGGGACACATACACAGTGATTAGTTGAGGTCTTATGGAGAATTGCTGCCCAAAGGTGAAGGCTACATAACAATACCATTTATATATATATATATATATATTTTTTTTTTTTTTTTTTTTTTTTTTTTTTTTTGTCTTTTTCCTTTTTATCGGTACCGGGGATCGAACTCACGACTGCCTGCTTACAAGGCAGGCGCTTATGCCGCTGAGCTAAATCCCCAGCCCCAATACCATTTATATTGAGTGATCTTTTCTTTCTTCTTTCTTCCCAGTGGGAGTCTCGGGTGACTCAGTATGAAAGGGACTTTGAAAGGATTTCAACAGTGGTTCGGAAAGAAGTGATACGGTTTGAGGTGAGATAGAAGATCCTGACTTCCCATTTAGTGTGCAGTTCTCAGGAGCAGGTGTGGCCTGTGTATGTGTGCCTGCGTATGTGAATGCCTACACGACTTGCTCAGGCTCTGCTGCACCAGAGCAATAAGAGAAAGTTTGTAGCTGCTGTGCACCTGCTAGGCTCCCAGCCTTATTCTCTCTTCTACCCCATCCCTGCCCTCTGAGAAAGCTTTCCAGAGCTGTGGCAGAGGCTAACTGGAGGTTGTAGCTGTTCCAGCCACTGGCTCTACTTTCAGCCTTGGTGTTTTGGCCTTGGTGAGCAGTGAACTCCACCTTCCCATCAAAAGGGGAAGGAGCAACTGTCTGGATGGTCAGTGTAGAATCCTGTCTCCTATAGAAAGAGAAATCCAAGGACTTCAAAAACCATGTGATCAAGTACCTTGAGACACTCCTACATTCACAGCAGCAGGTATGTAAGTTAGTTCTGCATGGTCTTCATCCCTACCGCTGTTTTAAAGGTTGTGCCTACGTAGAGTTTGAATGAAAAGAGGGGCAGGCCCTGCTCTGAGGAAGGAAGGGGCTCTGTCATTGTCAGCCATTGAGAAGCACTGCTGCTCCAGCATAGTGGATTGTCAGAGCCTTTCTGCTGCCCTGACTCCATGGTGAGGTGGTGTTTAAGGACAAACTGTACCTCTTGTCTCCCTGTAAATTAACTCCCACTGAGTGACCACCATGTGGTACCACTTAGCCCTCTTGAGGCTGAGTCCCCAGTCAGTGTTAGAAGAGTGGCCCCATTGTGAAGAGCTACCTGAGCTGGACAAAGCTGTGGCCTTCAACTGGTGCTCCCTGAGGTGGGGCCAAGACTGTCTTCTGAGCCTACCCTTGCACTTGGGGTTCAGCAATTGATGCTACTCCAAAGTTGGGGGGAGTGGGGCAGCTGCTGGGCTGAGGGGCTCGGGAACTACCATGGCATTGTGGTTGATTAATGTTCAAGTTCTGCCAGTAGATGGGGGCACTTGCTTACTGTCCCCCCCACTTCTTTGCAGCTGGCAAAGTACTGGGAAGCCTTCCTTCCTGAGGCAAAGGCCATCTCCTAATGGACCAAGGATTCCAGAGCCCACCGGTGTGACGCTGCCTTTTTATACACTGTCCTCCTCCCCCTTGGTGCACCTCAGTGACGCGTCCTGCGTAGGCTGGACTCACCCCTTCTTCCCTGCCCCATGACCACGCTGCTCCCACTCACTCTAACCAGTTCTTCATTTAGCTTCATATATATTTTCTTACTTAAGAGAATAGTTTCCTGCTTTAAGCAAAAAGACCTACAATAGGTGGTGGAATTATGGAATAGGGGTGGAGTATTGGTATAAATATATAAATACAAATTATATTTTTCAGGATGTGGTTTAGGAGCTGGGAATAACGTTTTCTGTTACTCCTGATGGTGCCATGAAAAAACTGTGTAATAAAATACTTTAAAATCAGGTTACATGACTCAGCATGGTGGTGCTTTTTGCTTTAGGCTGGGAAGCAGCTGGGAAGCAAATATGGATACACCTAACCATGACTTGCCTAGGTGAAGTAAGTTTCTTTACAGGAGCACGCAGGTTTTTGCTCCTGCTTCCCTACGGCACTGGGGTCTTGTTTTCCACTTACTCAGCTGCCTGTTCTGTGGATCTCTTAATCTGCATAATTCTTATTCCTACTTCTTTAGGAAAAAAGTTTAAAGACATCTCTCATATATATATATATATATATTTTTTTTTTTTTGCATTTGTTCTACTTTGAAAGACATCTCTTATATTAAGAGGGGCAAAACCGATTCCAAAAAAGCAGCTGGCTTTCTTAGTCCTGTCCTATTTCCCCTAAGCTGCTCAGGGTTCTCTGAGTCTTGCCTTCTGTGGCATACTTTATGTTCCAACCTTTTTTCTTGTCACCCATCAAAACATAGCCTCAGGAACTAGGAGTGCAGCTCAGTGGTAGAGCACTTGCCTAGCATGCTGGAGGCCCTGGGTCCAATCCTCAGCACCAAAACCCTACCACAACCTTACAGGATGTTCTTGTTAAGGTGAAAGGAATATAGACTTCCTGCTTTATCCTGATAAGATGCAGGCCCTCTGTCTCTAGATAGGGTAATTTAAGAGCCTCTTCAGCCTGTGGAGATTCAAAGCAGTTTTACTGTTTGTTTCAGGAAAAAGTATGCCAGCAATAAGAGGGGAAAGCACAGGGAAATGGCATCTAAGTGGTCCCTTCTGATCTGGCTGGGGACCAGTCTCAGTCACCGCTAGGCTGTCTCGCTGTGTGCACAGCTGCACTGGTCAGACCAGACTGGAAGCTCCTCTGTGTGGCAAAGCTGGTGGACCACCTGCTGTGGGAAATCTTGCCACCCCCAAAATACCCCTGCACAGGGGTTCAGGACCTTTGGGGAGGGACAGGCAGAGGCAAAAGAAGTAGTAAACAGTACTGATTTCCGCTACTCAGATGCACAGGAGAGCAAGTGCCATTGCTGCAGATATTTCTATCAACAGGTTACTTTTTTGGAAAGAGTTACTTAGTCTCTCCCTATAACCCAGTATCCTCATTCTCACCTTTGATTTTATCTTTCCAGTCTTTTTTATATGCTTACTTTTACATAGTTGTAATAATATACATGTAAAGTATTTTGTATCCTCATTTTATTATTAACATTGTATATTTACAAATGTCTTGCCTAGATCCTTACATATCATCAAAATATTTGTAAGCATATATAATTTGAAACCCCATATTATTGGATTCTCAGTTTTGGGATGTAGATTTTGAGAACTTCTTTTTGATGACTTTTTAACTTTAATATGATTAAAGTTGCAGGAATATCACAGAGCTCATGTATGTCCTTTATCCAAATTTAGCAAGTGTTTATTGCATTTGCTTTATGGTTTGCATTACCTATAGTATTTACATGTATTTTCTGAATCATTTGGTAAGTCATACTCAGTTATACCTCACCCCAGAAACTTTAGGATGTATTTCCTTAAGAATTAAGAACTGGGCTGGGGATTTAGCTCGGCGGCATAAGCACCTGCCTTGCAAGCAGGTGGTCGTGAGTTTGGTCCCCGGTACTGATAAAAAGTTAAAAAAAAAAAAAAAAAAAAAAGAATTAAGAACATTCTCATATACTTTAAGTACAGTTACCAAAACCAGGAAGTTTAACCCTGATATAATACTATTATCTACATTGTGGTCCACACTCAAATTTGTGAGTTGTCCTTGTAAGGTCCTTTGTAGAAATTCTTGTTTCTTTATGCAGGATCATGTGTTGCATTGAATTATTTTATATCAATTAATCTCTTTCTCCTGTTTTGGACTTCATACTGAGCCATATCCTTAGGCCTTTTTTATTTTTGAGATAGGGTCTTGCTCATTACCATGACATTCTTGAAGAGTACAGGCCATTTTTTTTCCCCCCATGTCAGATGGTTAATGTGCCCATGTCATAACAAGGTTCAAAGGAGGCACATGTCATGCATGGAGCATGAACACCCAATCATCATGCTTATGAACCTGAAGATCAGGCCATTTTTTTTTTAAGTGTCCCCTAATTTGTATTTGTGTGATAGCTTATATCTAGGCTGATGTTTCACATTCTGGACAGGAATATCACACACCTAAATGCTGGTTCCTGGGTATAATATGTGGGAGATACTTTTAGATAGTATATTTTGTTCTGGTATATATGAACAAAATACTACTCTGTATGCTGTTTAGCATCAGTTGGCAATTAGTCTTGTATGAAACAGCTATTGCTATGATTGAGCAGTGTGATTTTTTTAAGCCTGAAATGCCCTCTACGTTTAGTAGTTGGCATCCTACATCCATAGAAAAGTACCCTCTCTCCCCATTTCTTTAACCACTTATCAGTAAGGGTGCATGGACTCCTGTTGTACTTATTGTAAAATTATGATTCTCAAACTGCTTAGTGTTTGTAGTGAGTACTTTCTGGCATAACCAGATGTTCCAGGCATCTTATATTTTCCCTGCCCAAGTCCTAGAATCCGCCATCTCTCCGGGGGGTCTTGATTTCATTTTAATGGAGAATGGAATTTAGAAGTAAAGATGTGGCTGCTGAGTGTCATTGCTGCTAGTCTCCATGCACAGAGTAAGAAAACAGATATAAATATATAGAAATGTTGGCTGGAGATTTGGCTCTGTTGGCCGGGGATTTAGCTCAGCACCTGCCTAGTAAGCACGAGGTCGTGAGTTTGATCCTTGGTACCAAAAAAGAAAAACTGTTGAGAGAGGTATAGGGCTGACATAAGTAAAAAATCACGGGACCGCTTTCCTACATACCTGTCTTCTTCAAAAAAAGACCTTTCTCCATGCTTTAAATTCTATCCAGAAATCATCTTGATGTGTGTTATCTTATTATTCCCTTGGGACAGATGCTCCTCTGATTTCGGAACTTCCTTCTGAGTCTCCTGTCCCAAAGCTGATGGGGCCATTGTCCTCACAGCTTATGAATTTTTTGTTTGTTTGTGTGTTTGTTTGGGTATTTTTGTTTTTTGAGACAGGATCTCACCGTGTAGTATAGGCTGGCCTTGAACTTGTTTGTATAACCGAGGCTGCCCTCAAACTCATGTGATCCACCTGCCTCAGCCTCTGAAGTGCTGGAATTACAGACATGCACCCCCATGCCCAGCTAAGCTTGTGAATTTCTGTGCATTGCTGCAGATGTGGACACTGAGGCCAGCAGCCCATGAGGCGTGCTAGGCCAGAAACCTACCAGGAATGATGAGGGCATAAAAAAAGGATGTGTCATTCTACCTGGGGACTCAGGAGGGAAAGATTTATGGAGAACACTGTCTTGAACTGTGCCCGAGAAGACTCACTAGGCATTATAGACATGGGGCTGCAAGTGAGGGGAGCGGCCATGGGGAAAAGCCGTGCTGCCTATGTGATGCAGACCAGTGAGGAGGGAGCCTTGGGTTCCTCATATCTCAGAGTCGAGGAGGGCAATAATGATGGAGCTAGAGCATGGGGAAAGGTTGGGAGAGGGACAGAACCACTGGGGTCTGGCCACTGGCTTGATGCGAGGCTTAGACAGCTGGACAGCTAACAGCCCCTGCTTCTGATTGGAGTATCAGGGTAGATAGCGAAGCACGTGTGTTATAGAGGCAGCAACCAGCCACAGAGCAGATGGAAGGGAGGGGAAGCAATGAGGTCACTGAGGGGTCTCTGGATGAGGAAGACAGCAGTGATCAGAAGTGGGAAGATACACACTAGAAGGGGCTTTGTTTTATTTGAAGGTGGGGCAGATTTAAGCCTGTTAGGAGGGTAGAGGCAACAAAGGGAATAACTAGGAGCTGTCTGAGAGAAAATGCAGCCCAGGGCACAGCAGAGGTCAGTTTCAGCACTCAGGGAGCCACAGGGGCAAGAGCGTCTGGACAAAAGGACAACTAGGAGTTCAGACAGGTATGGAGATGAGATGCACCTGCCTTGCTGGGCTGTTTCCCTGAGAATCTCAGGGCCCCACCTGAAGATAAGGAAAACCACACACAGATTCAGTGGCAATAAGTAATAGGAAAGAGACAAGACAGACTGGAAGCGTCACAAGTAAACGCTAGTAATCTTGAACTCTTCCCATAAAGCTTCCACTCAGTGCACTGGTAGCTGGGAACCCTCCGGAAAATAAAGGTGTCTTCGCAGAGACTGAAAATTTAGCAAGGGAGAACTGAAGGTTGGGCTGGATCTAGTGGAACAGAGTGATTATGGAAGACCTAGGGGCCAAGGGTGGAATCCCAGCTAGTGAGGGATAGGCAGCCCCCAGGTGGTGGATCCTCCCTCCAGTACAGGACTTGAAGCTGTGGTGGGGACAGAAGAGGATAATGCAATCCCCTCCTTTCAGAGAGGACCCTTCTTCGCCGCAGTGGACACAGGCCTGAGCCATACACTTTAGAGATGGGGCTGAGAGTCTCTATTCCGCATCTGGGCAGGGGAGGTCAGAACTGAGAGGTCTAAATGGATGTGAAAAACTCAGCCCTGTCCTCTGAACCTTGAACATGGTGCATATGTCACCTGCAGTGTCCCATGATGCCAGCTATGTGGCCTGGTGTTGTTTTCCACCAAACTATGAACTGTGAGCTCATGGGTCTATGACTCCATGGCCCCAGCCACACCTGAGTGGAATGACAGTGGTTACACTCACAGCCTGTATCCTGTAGCTCACTATACCCTGTCCCCCTGACCTTTGTGACAGCACTGCCACTTTAAAATGTGTCCAGTCTTTCTTCATGTCTGTGTGGCCTGAGGAGCCCTGACTGTACAGGACTTTGTTCCTGCAGTGCTGTTTCTGAGCTCCTGCTCCACTCAATCTCACAGTTCAAGCTGGCAGGGTTGTATTTGTTTTTTTATTTTTATTTTTTGGTGCAGGGCTGGGGACTGAACTCAGGGCCTCATGTAACCTGTCTGAAAGAGGCACTTTTCGGGGCTGGGGGTTTAAGCTCAGCGGCGTAAGCGCCTGCCTTGCAAGCAGGCAGTTGTGAGTTCGATCCCGGGTACCGATAAAAAAGGAAAAAAGACCAAAAAAAAAGAGGCACTTTCCAAGACTGTGGCTGGGATTATGTAAGTGCAAGAGACAGTGGGCATTTGCCAGTGTGTCACAACACTCAGCTGATACCACAGGACATTGTCACATGACGTGCACCCCATTCCTAGGGTCCAGAAGACAGGGCTGAGTGCTCATCTGTGTGAGTCTCATGAGGGAGGCCTTCCAAAGATACCCATCACAGTCTTGTTCACAGTTGCAAAACCCTAGTTGTCCACAAGGAATGGATTAAATGAATTATGGTATTCATATAACTGAGTATTATATAGCCATGGGAAATGACATGTTGATAATGAGAAAAGCTCACTTTTGAGTGGGAAAAAAGCAGTTATAGAATTGTATATGTTATGATCCATATTCTATAAAATTTTATATATGAAAAGGATGTTGATTGAATTGTTAACTATGGTTGCTTCTAGAAATGGAATTTTGCATCACTTTTAATTTCTTAAGCTATTTTATGTTGCTTAAAATTTCTGTGTATTACCTTTATAATCAGAGAAATAAAAATATTTTTACTATAGAGAACAATCCAGTGCATCCTTTCTTCCTCTAAGGCTTGCCTCATTTATTCTACATGAAAATTACGCTCCTAGCAGGAATTGTTCAATGTGTTGTAAGGCTAACACACTGCATGAAGACTTCTGCCTCATTTGTCAGCTTTCTCTCCAGGATAAAATTTCCAAGTAATTCCAAGTTAGGAATTGTCACAAAAGCCCTTGCCATATTTTTCCCAATATGTATTAATTATGTGCTTAGTTAGGCTTACATGATAACAGCTTTGCTACACTCAATGAATTTGTAAGATTCTCACCTCCATGAGTGGTCTGTGTGTAAAGTGTCAAATTTGATTCAACAGCGTGGCACAATCACTACATTACTAAGGTTTCTCTGAAGTGTCAAATTGCAGATGATGTGCTAGGGATGAGGCTGGACTGAATGCCACATTCATTACATTTGTAAGACTGCTGAATGCCCTGATGACATGTAAGGTGGGAATGGGGACAGAACACCTTGCCACACTCATTACATTTGAAAGGTTTCTCACCAGTGCAAATTATCAGATGTTCTGCAAGGTATGATTTGCAGCTGAATGCTTTACCACGTTTGTTACATTTGTCAGGTTCTCTCCAGTATGGGTTATTTGATGTTTTGTTAGAAATGATCTATGATTGCTTTACCACATTCAAATTCTTTGGGGTTGTTTAGCTTTTTGAAGACAGGGTATGGTCTTGAACTCAATTCTGTAGCACAGGCTGACCTTGAACTCCTGGCTATCCTCCTGCCTCAACCTCCCAAGTGCTAGAATAACAGGCATGCACTACCATATCCAGCAAGTATGGGTTCTTTGATGCTTAGCTACTGATGTCCTATGATGGAACACTTTACCACATTTATTGTGTTTGCAAGGTTTCTTTCCAGTATAGACTCTGATGATTTCTAGGTATAACTTGTGCCTGAAGGCCTTGCCACTTTCATTACATTTATAATGAATTATCAAAGATTGTGCAATATGGCAATTATGACTAATGACCTTACCATAGTCATTATATTGGAAAAGTGTCTTTCCCAAATGCATTCTCTGATGATTTGATGGGTGTGACTTGAGCCTGAAAACGTGCCACATTCATTACATTTATAAGGTTTCTCACCAGTATGAATTGTTTCATGACGTATAAAGTGTAATTTTTGATTGGAGACCTTGCTACATTCATTACATTTCAAAGGTTTTTCTCTAGTATGGATTTTTCAATGACTAAGGTTTGATTTCTGATTTAAGTCTTTGCCACATATATCACACAGAAATTGTATCTCTCTACTATAGACTATCTAATGTATAGTAAAGCATGAGCCTCTTTTGGGGGGGGCAGGGGTGCTGGGAATTGAATTGAGGACCTTGTACTTGCCAAGTAGGCATTTGTACTGCTGAGCTAAACCTCCAGCCCAGTATGGCCCTTTAGGATGAAAGATTTGCCACCTTCTTTCTTTGTAAGGTTTTATACCAATGTATAACAGGAACCTGGCCAAGAATCCTGATTGTTTATCTTAAGAATGTGGCGAGAAAAATAAAAAACAGAGACAGGTACAATATTCCATCAATAGCTGGGAAGTCAATGTCTGGATTGGACCTCTCCACTCTCCAAAACAGCCCCTGTTTATTGGGAGTACATAGCGATAGGTGGGGCTAGTAAAGGATTACAATTCATCAGAAGACCCAGACTCAAGAAGGCATAGATAATCTTATTTTTAGAAGTATCTTGACCTGGAGTACAATCCTGAGATGACTCAAGAAGGTCTAGATGAATTTGTGCTTTTAAGAGTCAATAGGTAATCTCAGATGGGTGGTACCAATAATTCCAATCCTTCCTTTTATCCCACAGAGAAATATGCAAAATTAGCCAATGTGAATTTGTGGTCTCTAAGACATGTGCATCACTAGTTCTTGTGTGAAAAATAAAATAAAAATTTTTTAAAAGTCAAATATATTTCATATTTTTGAGACATGTTTATTCTGACAATAGAAGGATTTCTCTGGTGGGATGAAAATGAGGAATCGGGGGCTGGGGATTTAGCTCAGCGGCATAAGCACCTGCCTTGCAAGCAGGCGGTCCTGAGTTCGATCCCTGGTACCGAAAAAATGAAAAAGGCCAAAAAAGAAAGAAAATGAATCACTGTTAATAGACTGTTCACTGTAATTGCATTCATAAATGAATGTTACTTTCTCTTTCAGATAGTTGCAGTTCAAGCAGATGTGAATGAAAGCAAACTTTTAGTGTTTTTCCTGTGGCTCTTCTACTATGTTTATCTGTTTTACCAGTGAGATTTCCCTTATGATACACATACAATCCTGTGTCTTCTCTGCGGTGATACTCAAAGTCATGTATATTTGTCTGGATTCCTTTGAAGCACAATTCTTCAACATCATGGACTATGTCTTTCCAACATTACTGTCCAGAACATTTCTTCTGTGTCACTTTTCCTTTTTGTTGAGAATTCCTTGAGACATTTAGGAGAGATTTCTGTGTTCACAGCTTTGACACGTTCCCAACCATTTGGGTTTCCAGATACTTTCACACTTGGCCACCCGTACTCCACAGCTCTTCCCGACCGCAACATGGAGACAACATTAGGGTCAAAAGGAGAGATTCAAACTCCTGTAGTTGTCCAACATCTTGTCCCCGTATAAAGTCCTCTGAACAGCGTCCAGGCACTTCTACTCTGCCTGAGAGAATTCTATGGCCACATCCTTTAATGTCACCAGACTGAATAACAGCCATTTTCAACTCCTTTTCTTGCCTCCTCTTCCTGTTTCAGGCTTCTTTATGTAACACGAATCTTTTAAAAGTTAATTCTGTTGGATGTCCTAACAGAGTTGAGGTGATAACATGGATATAAGATTTTAAAGTTACTAGAAGTATGTGGTGCTGTGCCCTTCACTCCAAGGGATCTACTTCAGGTCTACAGGAAGCAAGGCTGGGGGCGCGGGGGAGACCGAGCAGTGGGAGGAGGGCCTAAGAGGGGTGGCCCTAACATATCCTTTGAGGCCTGTTTCATATTTAAACTCTGGAAAGCTCTTCCTGATCTTCTGGCCATTTCTACTTGGGGATGGCGGTGGCAGCCAGCCTCTTGGACACGTTTTGGCATAGTGCTGTATTTATCATCCTGGTGAACTTGTGGTTTTTCCCTGTGTAATTTGTGCTGAGATGATCTCTCAGCCTCCTGGGCAGCAGGTCCTGGACTGGGTTGTTTCTACTCATTTGGTGATCTCCCCTGCCCTCTGTGTAGCTCCTTAGCTCAAGGTGATTGCCATACAGAATTTGGAATCTCCTGAGAGATCCTGAAATCTGGCCTGGTTTGGGGTTCACTGGGCCTTATAGTAGTATCTAAGGCTATGTTCAGTGGCTTCAGGGAGGCTGCAGTCTGGCTCTCTTGTCCCATGAGGCCCGCCAACCCTTTGGCTGTGACTGCTGTGGAAATACCCTGTGGCTGTGATGGGCCAACTTCTGGGTCAGAAAACTCCACCCATCCAAGGCAATGCAGAGGAAGCCAGCTGCTCATTTCCCATATTACTTTGTCTGCATGCAGAAAAACCCTGCCCAGTCTGAGATGGACCCTTTCCCTAAAGAGACATGATGACTTTCCAAATGATGGTCACCTCTGAGCTTCAGAGCCCAACAGCTTCCTCTTCCATTATGAGCTGAGGGAGCATCAACCATAGGGGCCCAGCCAGTGAGTCTCCTATCAGGGGTGTGTCGGCAGCCAGGCACATGTGCAAGGCAGGGGACAGATGCCCAACAGCTCCTCCTCACTGTGGAGCCTAACTATACTAAGGACAGTAAAATCAGTCAGTTGTTAAAGACACCGGGTTGCCAGGCACTATGCTTGAGGCTTTAAGATATCTCCTCCAGCACCATCACCCTGCCAAGTAGATCACATCTACATCCCAGGGCCAAGATTTGAAGGCAGGCCACTTAATTCAATTTGCCTGCCCCTCCTATCCCATGCATTCCAGACAGAGATGAACAAGAGGATCCTAGACATTAACCTACTGAGTTGTTTGCATCAGGCTCAGTAGGCCTGCTGAGCACAGGTCCTGTTTAGTACTGAGCTCATCTTGTACAGCATTGAGCCTCTCTGGCCTTGGGCGAATTTCATGCAGACAGGCAGAGTGGGTTGTCCAGCTGAGTACTAGAAGCAGGTGCTGGAAGACAGTAGCAGCTCTGTTGCATAGCCAGGAACCATCAATGGCAGAATAAAAATGTATGCTTATTAAGCCAGGCATGGGGCACACACTTGACGTTTATTTATTTGTTGAGTGAGTTAGGCAGGATCTCACTATCTTAGCTGGTCTTAAACATAGTGTGTAGCCCAGGCTGGCCTCAAACTCGAAATGGTTCTCATGTCTCAGTCTCCTGAGTGCTGGGATTAGAGGTGTGTGCCACACCCTACCGGGGGAATCTCTTGAGCCCACAAATTAGGGCTGGTCTGGGAAATATACCATGACATCTCAAAAAATCAAACTGAGAGCTGGGGATCTGACTTGCTCAAGGCCCTGGGTTTGACCCCAGCACCACCAAAACACACACATAAAAGAAGTGGTCTTCCTGAGATGTTGCAGATAGCTAGGGTGGGAGTCAGGGGTCCCAGGTCTTCCTGGCTTCTACCTATTGCCCTCTAGTGCCCACAGTAATCTTTTTTTTTTTTTAATTCTTTCTCTTTTTTTTTTTAATCAGTACCGAGGATTGAACTCATGACCGTGAGCTTGCAAGGCAAGTGCTTATGCCACTGAGCTAAATCCCCAGCCCCGAGCCCACAGTAATCTTGACATTAACCCCAATTATTTGTGCTGTTTGAGCTTAGATCTTTGTTCCTCAAACCCCAGGGCTGGGCACATCCAAGGGCCTGGTTGGCTGACATGCTTTGAGAGTGTTAGGAGTTGTCTTATCACCAGGAAAATCTGCTGAGCAATGGACCTTGCTGGGGCAGCCTCAGCCAGCAGACCCTGTTCTGGCTCTGGGCCATGCTATCTTAAGCTGCTGAGCTGCCTCTGTTCTATCTGGCCAGGGGACAAGTGGCTCTGAAGAGTGATATTGCTGGCTGCAGCCCAGGTCTTGAGCCTGCCTGTCCCCTGGAATGCAGATCACCAGCCAGCCAGGAACCAAGTTTGCTCTCAGAGCTTGTTCGGAGGTGGCTTCCTAACAACCTTTTCCAGAGTGCACTTCTCTTCTTTCCTCAGGCCTCACTTACCTGACTGCTCACAGAAATGGAGAGTTTAGGCTAGATCCAAAACCTAACATGTTTTAGCAGCAGGACTCTTTCTATGGTATCTTACTCTAAAATTAAATATTCAAGCCTGGCGTGGTGGTGCATACCACACCTAAAACCCCAGCACTCTGGGAGGCTAAAGCAGGATCATCAGTTGAATCCCAACCTAGGCAGTTTAGCAATTTAGTGAAACACTGTCTCCAAAAAATTTTTAATTTAAAAACTAAACTAAAAAAAAAAAAAAAATTAAAGGAGGGGACTAGGATATAGCTTAATACAAAGGCCCTAGGTTCAATCCCTAGTACCACCATAAAAAGAATCAATGTTTTAAAATTTCATTATTTCAAATTGATAAATTTATAAAGCATTGAGTAGGAGCTCTGAGTCTGTTGTGATGAATAAAATATTTCCTGGTTTACACCAACCTCTACTTCTAATTACTATATTCCCCCCCACGCACATTTTTTTAGATGTGTGATGTGAAAAGAATTAGGAAAATCCTGATCACAGTTTTTGAAATACTTTTTTTCCAAGCAAACCTTTCAATCTCAGGATAGTGAAAAGAACCAGAGAATTTGGTTTTGTAACAATATATTAATGTATTAGCATTAGTATAGCTGTCCCTGCCCCCACTGGTTTTGTATCCTGTATTTTAGTCAAAAAACAACAGCCACCATTTATTTGTTGTGTGTTTGCCCCAGTCAACTCTGGGCGGTACAGATAAGGACCTGGGTATGCAGGTGATCAGAGCTGGGCTCTTGGTGGAGTGGGCAAGGCCCATCCATGCTCTGGCAGCCTGGGGTGGCCTACTGGCTGATCCACCCACCCAGGCTCTCAGAGAAGAATCCAGTCTCTGTGACCGCCAACGCCCCCCAGCCCAGGAGCTGTTTGTTTGCTTAGTGAGGTTAACCAAACCTCCTGAGCCGCCTCCAAGCCTGCAGAAGCCCTGTTGGTGAAAGGGGGCTTTGTGCAATGGTGGCAGGGGTGAGACTCCCAGCCAACCTGTGTGCTAGGCATGAGACACTGCCCCCCACAACCAGGGTTGCCATAGGAGCAGGCATGTGCTGGGAGATATCTTCAACCACAGCCTTTCCTGTCCTGTGCTTAGGCCATCATCCTATCCATAAGCAGAGAGCTACAGTCTTCACAAGTGCACAGTGAAGCCACGGTAGCCTGGGCTGGTGGCAGGGATGGTGTGGGAGTCAACAGATTACACACAGTGTGGTCCCCAACCTAGAGCATGGACATCCCCGAGGAATGTGTGAGAAGTGCCCAAGGCAGGAAGAGTGGTACAAGCAGATTAATACCAGCAGTCTGGGAGGCTGAGGCAGGAGAATTGCAAGTTCAAGTACAGCATGGGCAGCTCAGAAAGACCCTAGCTCAAAAAAAAAAAAGCCAGGCATAGTGGAGTATGCCTGTAATCTTAGCACCTGGGAGACTGAGGCAGGAGGATCGCTGCAAGTTCAAGACCAGCCTGGGCTACAAAGTGAGCTGAAGGCTGGCCTGAACTGCATATTGAGTTCCTGTCTCAAAAAAACAAAACAAAAAAAAGTTTAAATTTTAAAAAGTTGCCCTTATTAAGCTTCACTTAGGCCTACAAATCAGAAAATATGTGGGGTTGACTGGAAATGTAAATCCACCACTCAGGAGGCTGCACCAGGAGGGTTGTCAAGAGTTTGAGGCCATCCTGGGCTACATAGTGAGTTCGAAGACAGCCTCAAGTAAGTACATAGTGAGACCCTATCTCAAAAAAAAAGCAAATATGGAGTCCAGGGCCTATAACCTGAGACTTAACAGGATCTGTAGGTATGATAGTCTATCTGGATGCCTCCCTAAAGTCTCATGCACTCAAAGGTAGGACTTTGGAAAGATGATTGAATTGGATTATGGGAATGTAATACTGACTTGCTGTTAAAAGGCAGGGTATTGCTGGAAGAGCGGGGAAGACCTGGGAGGACACATTTCCTTCCTTGCTCCTCCCTTAGCTCTGCTTCCTATCTGCCATGCATTGAGCAGCATCCCCCTCCCCACCCAGGTCCTTCCATCTCAATACTGACCACGTGTGGACTGAAACCTCTGAAATGTGAGCCAAAATAAACCTCTATTCCTTTATGACACAGGTGCCAGGTATTGTGTCCCTGCTACTAGGCAAGTGACCAAGACAGTAGGTAAGGTTAATCACTGAAAGAACTGGAGAAGTCCTGTTCTTTAATCTAATACAGAAATACTCCAGCCAAGAAAATATGATTGAATACTGGCAAGTACCTTTCACTCAGCAATTTGGAAACTAAATTCATGTGCTTGACAGTGATGAAGAAAAGACAAAGATTTGTGCAATATGGCTCATTCAAAAAACAGAAGTCACTATGAGGTCTCTATATCCATCATGTAAGTCTAGAATTTAGCAATGTTCAAATGTCATAGTGGTCAGTGCTTAAAGTGTACAAGAAGTAAGCTTGGACTGTAAAAACTGCTTTGAAGTTTATATCACATCATATATTGCTCTTTGTACAGAAATATCCCTGATAAGTTCTCCTTTCTGCCACAGACATAAGTAGTATCTCTAGGTCAAGAATCATGCTTTTTGTCATTTGGATCTTGTTATGGCTTGTGTCTGGATGACCCTGTGGGGCTATTTCTGAGGTGGCTGGATCTAGAGTGTGTGACACTGGGATTGATCCACAGTACATTGCTAGGATTTTTTTTTTTTTTTTTGTCTTTTTCCTTTTTATCGGTACCAGGGATCGAACTCATGACTGCCTGCTTGCAAGGCAGGCGCTTATGCCGCTGAGCTAAATCTCCAGCCCCTACATTGCTAGGGTTAATGGTCCTAGGATTAAGGTATGAGTGCTACTGGGCCAGTAACCTAGATAAGACATAAGAGATAAAAGCAGGCTCATCTAGGGTTGACTGCTTGTTTTTGCTGGCAGCCATGAGTTGTTTCCCTTATGCGATGCCCCCTGCCATGCCACCCTGCCTGACGCCAGCCAACTACAAAGTGAGCTAAATAAACTTTTTCTCCTTTAACTTTAGATGTCAGGGATTCTGTCTCAGCAGTGGGAAAATTAACCAAAACATATCTGTACTTACCATGGGTCACTGTAGAATGAGGAGCAGCAGGTTTACCATGACAGTCTTACAAGTCAGTTGTAACTAGTGATAAAAATCCACTGTCTGGAGGCTTCTCAGGAACACATGAAGATTAAGCAATAAAATGGACAACAGTCTGTCGAAAGAGAGGTACAGATGGACAGGTCAATGAGGATTTTTAAAAATTTCTACACAAGCCTTCTAACCCTTGAGCAACCCCTGCTCCCTCCACGCTTCCCGCACCCCAGCTGTTCAGCATCCATCCACTGCCCATTCAGTCTTTCAATCAGCAAACCTCTCTCCAGTGTGTTGGTACTCAGGACATGAAACCCCAAAGCAAGAAGCCTTGCCATGCTTAGAACTAAAGGAGACTGAGACTAAGGGTAGAGATCAGTGTTATAGTGTATACTTTAGCATGTGCAAGGCTTTGGGTTCCATCCCTACCACAGAAGAAAGGAAAGAAGGAAGAAGAAAGAGAAGGGAAGGGAACAGAAGGAAAAAGAGGGAAAGGGAGGGGAGGGGAAGGAAATAAAAAAGAGATCCAAAAGAGCCTCAGAAGCAAGCTCTGCTACCCTACTTTCTCCCATGAAGTGTGCCACAGAAACCAGACTTTCTCTTCCTCAAAATGGGTCATAGAAACTGCCCTAAAGCAAGCCACAAAGCCCAGGAAAGTCGCCAGCCATGGTGGCACGTGGCTGTAATCCCAGCATTCTGGGAGGCTAAGGGCAGGAGAACAGTGAATTCATGCCCAGCCTTTGTAACTCAGTGAGATGCTGTCTCATAATGAAAAATTTAAAAATGGTTGGGGATGTAGCTCAGTGTGAAAGTCCTGGGTTCAATCTCTAGGACTATACAATACAAAAAATAAAAACACCTAGGAGGATACCACCCCCATATTTTTTTTTTTTTTTGGTACTGGAACCTTGTACTTGTCAGTCAGTTATTTGTGCCACTAAGCTATATCCCTGGCCCACAAAAACACCTAGGAAGGGAGCTGTGTCTCTTCTTTCTCTTTCTCATTCCACAGGGATCCTGCTGACACCCAGGAGGGCAGAGTGTTAAATGGTGAGGTCAAAAAGAAGCTGGACAGGTCCTGCTACGTTTCCTGTTCAGTCTGTTTCCAGTAGTCCTCACCCTTTCATCCAGTCCCATTCATTTCTATACAGCTGTCCTTATTTCATTGGACCTAAATAATAAAAAGAGCTTTTTCCCTGGATCTTTGGGCCTTTCTTTCTTTCTTTTTAGGTATTTTGAGACATTTGGTCTCACTATTGTAGCTCAGGCTATCCTTGAACTTATGGTGATCCTCCTGCCTCAGCTTCCCATGTGCTGGGATTACAGGTGTACACCACCTCATCCCTTTCTGAAGGGTCTGTGTCACATAAAACCTGGACTACATCAACCTGTTAAGCTTGTCTCTTGTTGATGTGTCTTGTTGCAAGAGAAATCAGGGTGACTATTACAATGGGTAAAGAAAGTACCTCACCATTCCATCCCTCCCAGCACCTATACTTAAGAACAACAGTGGAGACACAGGATAATCATGGACTGTAAAACATGCACAGACAGAGGGGCAAGATGGGGGTCAGGAAGAAAGCCTTTTTTTTTTTTTTTTTTTTTTTTTTTTTTGCAGAAACAGGGATCGAACTCTCAACCGTGCATTTGCCAGGCAGGTGTTTATGCCACTGAGCTAAATCCTTGGCCCAAGAAAGCCTTTCTGAGGAGCTGAGTTCTAGGCTCAGAACAGGAGTCAGGGCAGAGTGTCCAGATAGTGGAAAGAGCTAGTACAAAGGTCCTGAGGTAAGAAAGCACTCGTCAGGTTTGGAGAATAAGAAAAAGTCTTTGAGACTGAAGACTGCCACGTGAGGGGGAAGAAAAGAGGCAATGAGGTGGGACAGGGAGGCTGAGCTGCAGGCCTTTGTGGTCCATGGCAGCAGAGTGAGTTCCTTCCAAGTGTGGTTAGAAAGTGTATGTGGTGTGGACAGGGTGTGTGACAGGGTGGAAAACAACTTCAGATTGGGGAGGGAGTTAAGGAAAAAGAGGGAGACTCAGGGACAAAGGGACACACACTCATTAGGATGGGTGCCTGCCCAGGAGGCGTTGGGGAGATCTCACAGGTCAGGGTGAATTGGGTCCCTGAATGACATGGTTCTGAATGCCAGGAAGGAAATGAAACCCTAGCACTTCTCCTCACAGTGGGTTGTTTCCCTTCCAGTGGCCCACGTCAGGCTCCAGGTTTCAGCTTCTAGATTCTGGGGCCCCTGTGCAATGGAACTTGGAGGAATAAAGTGTGGGACATAGTAGTGGTGAGACCTTCGCCCACCCCCAAGGGGTCATCCTCTGAGCCCCTCATTGGGGCAGACCAGAAGCATCTCTACATGGACAGGAGGGGGCATGTCCCTAAGACAGCACCCTGCTTCCTGTTTCCTGCCCCAAGGCCTTGTACAACGTATAAGTTTCTGCCAGGGAAGGCCTCAGACAGTCCTCATGGTACCTGCCTGTAATCCAAGAATTCGGGGAGGCTGAGTCAGGAAGATCACAGGTATAAGTCTAGCCAGGGCAATCCAGGGATTTAGCAAGACCCTCTCTCAAAATACAAAATAAAAAAGAAGTATGTCTGAAATCCCAGCACTCAGGAAGCTGAGACAGGAGGATCACTGCAAGTTCAAGACCATCCAAGGCAACAAAGTGAGCTCAGGGGCCAGCCTAAACTGCATAGTGAGACTGTCTCGAAAAGACCAACTAAAAACAAAAAATAAAAAATAAAAAAAGAGCTGGCCTTTTGACAGCTCCTGGTTCAATACCGGCTACTGCAAAAAAAAAAAAAAAAAAAGGAGGAGGTGGGCTGGAGATGTAGCTATGTGATAGACTGCTCCTGGGTTTGATCACCAGCCAAAAAAAAAAAAAAAAAAAAAAAGGGTGGGGCAGGGCCTCCCCATGCCCACCTCACTAGACCTTTAGGGGAGTCCGTGGCATAGAAAAGTCTTGCCCTGGTGCTGTGGAATGACAGTGAATCCCTTGTAGCAGTGATGGGGCTAGAAATGGAAGGTGGGATCCTGATCAGCACTGGGGTGAGATGCAAATTGCACCACATCACCTGCAAGACCCTTCCCACAGCAGTGAGCAAGTGCAGCCTGGTGCCACCACCCCACACTCCCTTTTTCCTGAACTTGCCCTGTACTTGCCCCTCCTACCCACCCATCAGCAATCTTCTGTCCCTCCGGGTCATATGCTCGATCAAGCTGCCAGTTACCAGAAACCCGCTCTGATGAAGGTGAGATTTAGCTTGTCTCACTCAGGATTTCTAGTTTTTATTTATTTTGAGGCAGAGTCTCACTAAGTGGCCCAGGCTTGCCTTGGACCGCTAGCCTCAAACTGTCCTCCCACCTCAGTCTCCTGCAGCGGAGACTACAGCTGCCCCCGGCGCCCAGCGCCTGGCAAAAAGAGACCTGTCACCCCGGCTCCCTAGAGCCAGGCTTGTGTGACCTACAAAGCACAAACGCTCCCTCTTCCACGTGACTGGGCTGCGAGCAAGTTAGGGTTTAAAAACAAGAATCAAAGGATACCCTACGCCCCCCGCCAAAAAAAAAAAAAAAAAAAAAAAAAAAAAACCATAAAACTGAGGATCAAGAGGCCTCAACTGCTGGGTGTTGTAGAGCACGCCTGTAATCCCAGCAGTCTGGGAGGCTGAAGCAGGGGGATGACAAATTCGAGCCCAGGCTGGGGGGATTTAGGGAGACCCTGTCTCAAAAGAAAAAAAAAAATTTTAAAGTTGGGTAGAAAAGGTCAGTGAGAAGATCCGCGGTTCAACCTCCATGCTGGGCGTATGTTAGAGCCGGGCTGGGCCCTGGCCTTCCCGGGGCCGGGTCTGTGGGCAGCGAGCCGCGTCGCGTCGCCGTCAGCCCGGGCCCAGGTCCCCGCGCCCCCAGCCGCGGCCCTTCCGGGGCGCCCCACAGAGAACAGAGGAGGAACACAGGCCACCTCGCAGAGGGCGGCTGCCCCGCGACGCCCCTACGGGCGGCAGGGGCGGCACCAAACCCCGCCTTGTCTTCGCTGCTTTCTTGCCGGCGGCGCCAGGAGCGCTGGGGCGGGGCCTAATCCTGGGGCGGAGCCTGAGTCTGAGTTGGGGCGGGGCCTAGTCCGGGGCGGGGCTTGGTCCGGGGGCGGGGCTCTGCAGGGGTCTGTGTAGGCTCCAGAGGAGTCGGCCTCTGAGTGCGCTCCTGGAGGAGCGGCGGCCAGGCGCGGATGCTGGAAGTTCACATCCCGTCC
Organism: Cavia porcellus; assembly: GCF_034190915.1. Classification (NCBI taxonomy): domain Eukaryota; kingdom Metazoa; phylum Chordata; class Mammalia; order Rodentia; family Caviidae; genus Cavia; species Cavia porcellus. The sequence continues at coordinate 6,746,924 of NW_026947493.1, forward strand.
GTGGGGCCGGAGGCCGAGGAGCCCAGACAGAGCACGGAGAAAGGCCACATGGTGAGCGCGCCTGCGGGATGGGGAGGGGCGAGGGGACCCCGCCCAGGGTAGTGGGGACCTGCGCGCGAACGCTGCCCGCCAGGCAGTCGGGAACCCGGGTTGGGTCTCTGTGCCTGAACCGCGGCCGGGAGGGTCGGCCATGTGTCCCCCAGTTGCGCGGGAGGCGGGTCCCGGGGAGCGGCGCCGCGGGCGGCCTTTGGCCTGGGGCGCGAGGGGAGCCTCACGCGCGCCTCTACCGCCAGGTGTTCCGCGTGGAGGTGCGGTGCCGCGGGCGGAGGCACTCTGTGCACCGGCGCTACAGCGAGTTCCACGCGCTGCATAAGCGGGTGAGCCACCCGGGGTCCTCGGAGCTGGGTTCCAGCCTCCCTTGGCGCGCGCGAGGGCGACGCCAGCCGCCGCCGACCTTGCCCCTGCGCGCCCAGCCCGCTCTTGGGCGTTCCTCGCCCTTGACCCGACTGCCGGCATCAGGGTCTGCTTGGGTTGAAGCCTTAGGGCTACAGGGAGGACTGGCTCGGATTAGGGTGGAGCAGCCTGGAGTTCTGGGTTGAAACTCTGTGGCCACACCTGGGTGACCTCCCTGCAGATCAAGAAACTGTACAAAGTGCCTGACTTCCCGTCGAAGCGCCTGCCCAGCTGGAGGACCAGGAACCTGGAACAGCGGCGGCAGGGGTTGGAGGCCTATATCCAGGTGTGTGCGGGGCACACTTGGGTGCCTGCATCTGATTGTAAGGGGATCACTCTCCAGTGCCTGTATCCAGGAGCGGGGGCAAAATCGGGTGCCTGTATCCAGGCGCTTGGGAAGGGGCCATATTCGGGTGCCTCTAGCCAGCAGTAGCAGCGGAAGACCCAGAGAGAGGGGTGCAGGAGGGTGGGGAGCTCCCACACTAGTAGATGTTATTTACCACCCCGGCTTCAGGGTCGACACTGTCAAGTACCAGTAGCCTTCTCTAGATCACTGAAAGAGTTCAGTGAAGCTGCAGCAGGGAGGCAAGCATCCCTTCCCTTCAGGGTAAGACCCTGGCTGCTCTCATAAGGGGAAGTTAAGTGGGGCTCTTCCCCGAGAGAAGTATGAGGGATGAGAGCTAGACACTTTCTGTGGGGCACCAACTTGTGCGGCCACAAGAAGACCCAGCACTGCCCGCACTGCCTTGAAATCTTGGCTATTTTGGAACAAAGGGCCTCACATTCTCATTGGCACTGGGCTGTGTAAATTAGTAGCTGGCTCTGATTATAGGTTTCCTGGGCCATCTTCTCTAGGGCATCCTGTACCTGAACCAAAATGTGCCCAAGGAGTTACTGGAATTCCTGAGACTCCGACACTTCCCAGCGGACCCCAAGGCCAGCAGCTGGGGGTGAGGAGTGCCAGGGGCTCCTGGCAGCAAACCAGTGAGGGAGGGTTTGGAACAGTAAACCTTTTCCCTCCTCCCATCTGTGAGGCTCTGGTCTGGTCCTCCCTCCTGAGACCTGACCCTCCTTCATCAGCTTTCCTGACCCTGGAGAAGTTGGTTTCGGACAACCTTGGTTACCCTAGCTGCCTCTGCCTCCAGAACTGATAGAAGTGAGGTCCCATGGGACCTGAAGTTCTGGGCTTATGTGTTTCCATTCCTCCCTCCTATCCCCTCCCTTCTGCTCCCCTCCCGGGCACCCCCAGTTTACAGAGCCTCTCTTCTTTTCAGCACCCTGGGGGAATTCCTGCCTAGTGACAGCAGCAGGCAAGTGAAAGCGCAGGCCTCTGCTCGCCTGCTGCCCCCTGGTGGCCATGTGCGAGTTGTAGCTTCTGCTGCCTCCTGCACCCACTCCCCTCCCAGCTCCCTTTGTGGGTCCCTGGCCATCTGTCCTCAGCTTCTTTGTAATACCATGGCTCATGAGCCTCTTCCCTCCCAGCTCACAGCTGCACCACCGGCCTGTGGTCACCTTCTGCAGGGATCCCTACCTTTGCATCCCTTCCCCAGGTAAGGAGCTACCTCTTACCTGTGTTTGGGGCCCTAGGTGCCAGGGTGGCCTTACCATTCCGTCACAGCATCCCAGGCAGCATCTCCCTTCTACTGCCCTTTGGGGCCACTGTGTGCTGCTCCTGTAGCTGTGTGGCCTTTGGGGACACCAGTGAGATGGGCCTGGCATGAGATGGGTCATTCCCCATCAGCCTGGCATACCAAGCTAAGAGCAGAGGGTGGCCTGGAATGCCAGTGTTTCACAGGGTGGACAGGTGCTATCTGCAACTTTGAAGAAGCTGCAGGCCTGTCCCTTGACGACTCTGCTTGCTTCAGAGTCTCTGCCTGACGTGGTGGTGAATGGTGTGCTCCATGGACTCTATGGATTTAGCAGCAGCCCAGCCCCAGCCCAGCCTGCGGCTATGACCCCGTTTCTCTGCCACCCATGCCCTGAAGAGTCCGGGAACCTCTTCCAGCTGTGAGGAGTCACATGCCTCAGTTGCACCACTGCCAAGGACCAGGGCTAGGTCACCTTTCGGCCTGGACCCAGCAATCTACCATGCCCTGTGCCCCATCAAGGCTCTGAACCCAGGATGTGAGGGCAGCTGGGGTAGTCTCAGTGTCCAGGCAGGGGCCAAGGGAGGGAGAGATGAGGAATAAAAGGAAAGACAGTTTAGAGGTAGAAGGGGGATATAGACGTAATTCTTAACACAGACCAGGAGAGGGCAGGGGAAGTAAGGTTTAGGTACAGCAGCTTGTGACATTGGGGAGCCTGGGGATAGAGCAAGCACCCACCTTTGTGGCAGAATCTTGACTGGGACACATCTTCATGGGGGAGGGACCACAGATCTAAGCCAACCCACACAAGTTTTATATACACATATATATATAAAAAAAAAACTCACTTTTTTTTATTGGTCAGCAATGATACCAGTAGTTTGTTACAAAATTTGGCCTGTGGAATGTGAGGCAAGTGGTCCAGCACTGGGACAGTGCAGCATGGAGCCCTAGGCCAGGCCACCTTCACCCTCACAAGGGCAGCAGGGTTGGTGCTGATGGTCACGCAGAGGGCAGAGGTCCCTGGTGCTCTACTCTTTGGCAATGGCAAAAGGCTTCTCCACCTCTATCTTGCCACAGTCTGCGATGATCACATCCTTCAGAGGCTTGTCCCTACTGTCTGTCTTAGTGCTCTCCACCTTCCGCACCACCTCCTGGGAAGGGATGGTTGGTCAAGTGAGGGGAGCCACCCTTGGAGACAGACCCCAGCGTGTGGCTCAGGAGGGACAAGGAGCCCACCAACCCTGAGGTACCAAGTTCTAATGAGCCAGTGGCAAAGGTGCCATGCCACCGTGTGAGAACATGTTTCCTTGCAGATTTGACACTGAGGGAATACTGAAGTGCTGTGAAGGCTTGCGAAGGAGGGAAGCAGAGTGAGCGGGCAGTGAGCTAACTAATAGCTGCTCAGGGCTACCACATTCAGCTGTACTCCAGGCAGCCCCATTTAGTGAATGACGAACAAGATCCTGCAGCTCTGGGGTTTCCACAGGCCTGCTGGGCTCTGCTGCTGCTGGGGCCTCAAGGGGTTTAGAACCTGAGAGGCTTGGAGATGCAGGCTGCATTTTTGTTTTAGGAGTGCTTGCTATGGAGACCAGGTTAGCCTCAAACTCCTGGTCTCACCTGATCCTCCTATCTCGGCCTCCTGAGTTGCTGGGTACAAGCTGGCTGTTCTCGATTCACCCCAGGGTGGGAGATGAATGCTGCCCTGAATCTGTGGCTTAGGTTCTTCTGAGAATAGGATGAAACCCAAGGAGCCCCCACCCTAGGTCTGCAGTAGGACTCACCATGCCTTCTAGAACTTTGCCAAATACCACGTGCTTGCCATCAAGCCAGGCTGTCTTTACAGTAGTGATGAAGAACTGGGAGCCATTGGTGTCTTTGCCAGCATTGGCCATGCTCACCCAGCCGGGCCCATAGTGCTTGAGCTTGAAGTTCTCATCTGGGAAGCGCTCGCCATAAATGCTCTTGCCTAGGAAGAGGGCAGAGTAGGTTGGGAGGTATGGGGTTAGCCCATACTGGGCAGACCTTAGAAGAGGATTTTGCACAGCCCAACCAGTCCTCTGTGCCAGGCTAGGTGTAGTCCCTGGACACAGAGAAGCTGCCCCTCTCCAGCCTCTAGCCCTAAAGCCAAAAACCTTGCTGACCCAGATCCGGAGTGGGTGGGAGGTGTTGGTGGGGTCAGCCAGGCTGATGTCCTGAACAGCACACTGGACAGAGGACTTCGTGGCTTCTGAGTGAAGGCCTGCACTCTGTGGCCTGAGGGACTTTGGTGGAGGACACTGTGGGGCTGCACAGCAGACAGGCATATGCAGCATGGATGGATACGGAATGGGTACAGAGGGACAACTGAATGAGTTCTGGAGATTCTAGAGCCTCTTACAAGAATGGGCATAAAATAAAAGGCACTGGTGGATCTGGTAGATCTGGGTCGTGAGTCTGTCCCTGTCAGCTCTGGGGCTGGGGCACATGACAAGAGAGCCATGTGCAGTTCTCTAAGCCACCGCACTCCTCAGCCAGTTCCAGGACAGCACTACCAGGACCCTTTTCTCCTGTCACCTGTTGGCAACTCACCCCTGCCTCAGTGGACTGAAGGCCTGGAGAAAGTCTGCATTAAAGAACTCATTTGCGGGCCAGGTTATAGCTCAGTGGCATAAGCGCCTGCCTGACAAGCACAAGGTCCTGAGTTCAATTCTCAGTACCAAAAATAAATAAACAAGTGATTTGTACTTTGGTAAACTACCCCAGACAGGGTGACCGGTAAGTCAGTGCTGACGGTGTCCCTGGTGGTCAGACTGAAAGCCCAGAATGGCCACCTGGTATGGTGACTCCCAGCCAGGGTACTCTCATTAGAGGGTAAACCTCAACCAATCACAGGCTCTCAGTGTTGTTATCTAAAAGATCCCAAACCTATAGCACACATCCTTAGTCTTAAGTCCATTCCCAAACTCTGAGTAGTTCCTCTCTTGAAAGCCAGTAAGAATCAAACCCCAGTCACTCTTGGCAACCTCTTCTCTGCACGCTCCTGTATTCATCCTTTCTCCCCTTTTCTGTAACTGTCTCAGTCCCTGGTGGGCCTGAGAACAGGCGGAGACTGTTCTAGGCATTTCGATCTAACGATCCATTGAGGCAGGATGAAGACACTGAGAGGTCAAAAGGTGCGTAGCTGGGAAGTAGCAGAGGGAGAATCCCAGGGTGGTTCCCAAGGTGTCCTGATTCCCAGGTCTCTGCCATACTCAGCTACTGTCCGTCCAGGGCTCTAGGCCCATGCTGCCCTACCATAGAACAGCTGCACAAAACCTCAGCAGCAGCTGGCCATCGATGCCTCATACCACATCTCATCCCTTGTGACTGTGTTGTCCTTCCATTCACATCTTCAGCAGGACCCTAATCCTTAAGAGTGCAAAACTGGGGTTCTAACTAAAACTCACCTCTCTGTGCCAGATGTGTTCTACTTCCACCCCCAGCTCCCCTTTGCCAAGCTCCTGCTATAGAACAAAGCCAGGCTCGCAGCTTAACCTGCCCATGTGTCCATTCGGAGCCACCCTTCCCATTCACAGACCACTTCCTGGCCCGAGGCCTGATCTCACCAGGCACATGACACCCAAGATCTTATCTAAGCCTGTGTGCCCACCACCCTCACCTCTCTTCCGTACAGAAGAGGATGTGGAGACCTGGAGGACTGGCTTGTCTGTGGTCACTGAGTAAAAGGGTGGCAGACACCGGCTCAATCCCAATTGTGTCCACCTTCATGAGTACTGCTGTTTGTAGGATCTCCACATCGTGCCTCTGGGTTCACGGCTGCCTTCAGCTAGTTCTCAAGTCTTGTGTTGCTAAGCAGCTTTCAGGACTTCTTTCTAGTTCTTCCTACCTTGACAATAAACAACTTGAAGGCAAAGCCTTCAAGTCCTGAATGCTGCATTTATGGCCCACTAGGGAATTTTCAGGTACCAGGTGGGTGGGTAGCTGAGATAGCTGCTGCTTGCTGATCTTCCCACCCTTAGTACCTCCTTCCTGGGATGGAGGAAATAGCAGGCCGGGCATCTAAGCAGTTAGTCCTGGGGGTCTATCTTTCTGTTCTCTGTCTCTGTTCCTTAATGGGGTCAACCAAGGTGATTGCCTCCTTGCACCCTGGCTGGGGCACATAGGCTTCGTGCCTACCCATGTGTTTGTTCTTCACTGCCACACCAGCCTTCCATCCTCCTCTCTCAGAGGAGATCTCTTGGGTCCACCTGAACCCTTTTCTCTCTCTCCTTTGTGCTGTACCCCTCTGCTCAGAAAGGGACAGCTGTCACTACATAAGCAAAAGGGCTTTCTCGCAGCTGGGAACAGAAGAAGCCTGGCCTGCCCCAAACAGCCCAGCCTTCTACCTTGGAGGCTATGCTGATAGCCTCCTCTGCCCCAAAGACCCAGAGTTACCTCCTGTGCCATCTCCTCTGGTGAAGTCTCCGCCCTGGATCATGAAGTCTTTGATCACACGATGGAATTTGCTGTTTTTGTAGCCAAAGCCTTTCTACAAAAAAGGGGATGGCATCAGGCAACATGCAGACATCAAATAGGCCCTACAGGAACCCAGACTGCAATTCCTGCTCCCAGGAGAGACCCTGCCAGTCAGGCACTCAGCACACAGACTCAGGAAAGGCTGAGACTCCACCTTCCTCTGCCTTTGTACAGGTCTCAGCTTTATACAATCCTACATCACATAGTGCCTTTCCCCTCTCTCCTAATCATAAGAACAGATGGAAGAAAACAGAAAAAAGATCACCTGCTAGCCCAATGCAATAAGACAGAGTCTTGCTAGGTAGATTAGGCTTGTCTCAAACTCACAGCGATCCTCCTAGCTCAGTATGCCGAGTGCTGGGATTACAGGTGGACAATACCAAACTGGACTAAGGGTGCTCTGTTCTTGTTTTCTTGAAATCCAATGTGGTAGCCGATAAAGTCTCCCAGGAACGTTCTGGGCCTTTACTCTTTAAGATGACAACACTGGGTCCCCAGGGCCATAGCAAAGGCTTCCACTTGTTTGCTGTTATCCCTAGTATGCTGAGGTAACAATCACTACTCCAGCCACTTACCTCTCCTGTAGCTAAGGCCACAAAATTATCTACTGTTTTTGGAACAGTCTTTCCAAAGAGACCAAAGACTACCCGGCCCACATCTTCATCTCCAATTCGTAGGTCAAAATACACCTGAGGGGAAGGGGGGGAAAAAAAAAAGATTATTTCTAACTCAGTCTGAAGGGGGTGTTGCTCGGGGAGAACCCACCTTCAAAACAGGGGCTCCTTGTTTCTCAGGGTGGCCTCCAACTTTTCCAACCTCCTGCTTCGGCCTCCCAGGTAGCTGGGATTACAATGTGTTCTGCCTGAGCCATATTTAAAAACAGGGGTTCTGAATTTGACTTTGGTGGGTACAAAAATACAGTAAAAGCGAAGGATGGCGTCAGACCTTTTACCCGAAATATATTTTGGTACACACTCTCCTTGCACTGCAAGGTAACATCTTTGAGTCTTATAAGTGGGCAAAGATAAACTGACATTAAAAAGAGAAAAACGAAAGGAGGGAAATCTAAAGTCGCGATTTAAGCTAAAGTCGCAAATTTAAGCTCTATTTACCGTGCTTTGCAATTTCTAAGAGGCTTAGATTTATCATAAAGGGAGCGAAGGCGAGGAGCCGATATTTGGCTATTTCCGCAGCACTGCAGGTTCTTAGCAAAAAGGCTGGCTGGGGGCCGTCCCCGAAGCCCCGACGGGCATTCTGGGCGCCTAGGAACCCTGCTAGGTCAGGGCAGAGGTGTGCTGGGGAGGATCTGGGTCCTTCTCGGACTGGGGTCAGACGGCTCAGACGCCACGAGGCCACGGCTAGTGCTGGGAGGAACAGGACCGAAGCCAAGGACGCCCCTGCCGAGCGCCGCACACCCGAGGCCGAAGGCGCCGAGGCCGGACTCGGGCGGAGCGGGAGAGGGGCACGCGGACCTTGACGGTGACTTTAGGCCCTTTTTTCTTCTCGTCGGCCGTGGAGGGTCCTGGCAGCAGCAGGAAGAAGACGGAGCCCACGATGAGGGCGGCGGCGAAGAGCAGCTTCATGTTGCGCTCGGAGAGGCGCAGCATCCACCGGTAGAAGCGGGCAAAGCCGGGCGGCCAGGCCGGAAAGGGTGGGGACACGGCAGCGTGGCCGGGCGCCGCCACCGCGCGGGGGACCCTGAGGTTGCAGGCGGAGGGCTGGCGGGAGCCGGGAACTGTTTCCCCCTCCACCTAGGCACCAGGTGGTAGATCCCTACGGGGCGGGGTGGACACGCGGTAGGAGGCGGAGGCGAGGGCGGCTGCCACGTTTCTGCACCCTCATTGGGTCTGTGGCTCATGCGGCTCAAGATTGGCCCCCGTGACCATCGGAGCCAGCGCGCCCCACCTACCCCCGCCCCGCCCCACCCCGCTCCGCGGAGCCGCTGGGCCCAGGGAAGGCTAGGGACCTGGATGTTGGCTGCAGTCTTTGTGGCTGTTCTAGGTGTGACAGCTTCCAAAAGTTCTGCGCGCCTTTAGTCATGCAGCATAACGTACAGCTCCTTCTTGTCTTGCAAAATTTGCTTCAAATAAAATTTCTGGCACTTTGCTACCCATCTTTTTTTCTCCTCTGAGTCTACTGCATAAATCAGTGCACACTGAAATTTGTTGTATATTCTGTATATCTGATTGTATATATGTGTATATCTGTGTGTGTATATATATATATATATATATATATATATATATATATATATCTGGTTGTATATGTGTATATCTGGTTCTATATTCTGGTGCATAACAGCAGGTAGGGTTAAGACAGCTTGCATTAGCATGGCCTGAAGCTGATCGTTCTTCTCCGGTTTTCAAGACTGTCAAACTGTGATCAGATGCCAGGTATCTCTATTTCGAAGTTTAACACAATTGGTGGTGCTCCAGTCTACAACACACACACTTTGATACCAGGATTCTTGCACACCCGGAAAAAAATAAAAACCATTAACGCACTTGTTTTCTTTTTAATTTGTGGATGTATGATGGTGTTAAATGTCTTTTAAAAACTTCTTTTAAAATGGTGTTAAATGTCTTTTAAAAGGGCTGGTAATGTAGCTCAGTGCAAAGGCCCTGCATTTAATCCCCAGTACGACCAAACCAAACCAAATCAAAACCCAGAAAACAATTTTCAAAGATTAACTTGCAACAAACTACAGCTCCTTCTCAGGTTGATCTTTGCAGTTTGGTCTCTATATGGGGTGCTGAGCTGTTGGGAGTCATGCGTGGCCATCCCCATTCCCTAACCTGTCCTTTTACACCAGATTGACACTTGTTGTTTCCTACCCCCCCACCCCCACCCCGTACTACCTCATACTTGCCAGGCAGGCACTGTGTTGCCGAGCTAAATTTCCAGCAGACATTTATTGTTTTCTATCCTTGCACCTTAGTCGGGTGGAGGTTTATTCAAAAATTGTGACATTGTCAATGATCTTCCAAATTCACCCTCTTAGTGCTGCCTTTTTTCAGGGGTGGAGGAATATGAACCTTTTTCCTTGGTTTCATGCTGCCTAGAGACACTGAGAAAAAGTACCCAGCTATGTGTTCAAAACAGCCTCTTGCACAAGCAGCTAACACTCAATGGATTTTTTTTTTTTCGTCTTTTTTTGAGACAGGGTCTTGCTATGCAGTTCAGGCTGGCCTTGAGCTCACTTTGTAGCTAGGGCTGGTCTCAAACTCACAACGATCCTCCTGCCTCAGCCTCCCGAGTGCTGGGATTACAGGCGTGAGACACCATGCCCAGCTACACTCAGTGGATTTTGTGTGTGCGTGCAGAACTGAGAACATAACTTGGGGACTTTCTAACACTGAACTGCATCGTCTTTGGCTCCTTCCTGTTCCATAGTTAAATGTTTGTGTGCTTTCTCCATCAGCAGAGCAGGTATGAAGCTACCAGATATTGTTCACTAGAGCAGTCTTGACTTCCTGGTGTTCTATCCCTTGAGGACAGGAACTAGCATGAGAATGGCCATATTTAGGTCTATTTACTTTAGAAATGACTCATAAGAGAAGGTAATATTCAGCCTCAAAGAATGAAGCAAGAATGCCAAAGTATCAAGCATTATTTTCTTAGCCAGAAATGAGCCAGGGGAGATTAAAAACAAACCAATGAACCAAAGAAGTAGCCAAGAAAGAAGAGACATTTTATTTTACATACAAAAATGGTGCAAACTGAGTCCTGTCCTCCCCACATTGGGGAAGAGTATACTTAAGAGATCACATTTGTGTCTTCCAGCACATTCCATGGTGCTCTAGAAATGGGCTACTCTGAGATAAATTATCAGGACCCATTTTCCATTTTCTCTAAAGAAGGCTACTTCCTCTGCGGATTTTTCCCCGATAGTACACAAGTCTCTTGCTGGGGGGACCACTTCACATACACTTTAAATTGACATTCATGTTTAAAAATACTGTTTCATTTTCACAGGTAAGTTTTCTGACCAGTGCCAGGATTCATGAAAGATTATGTATCTTTTTTTTTAAAAAGGCATTTAATAATCAGACACATCCAAAATTATAACTGATTTCCACAACTGATTTATACATTATCTAGTTTTTTAAAAATTGCAATCAACATCCCAACATCATCTTAAGAGTACAATGGGCAAAGATTAAAGAAACAGACAAATAATAATATAATAAATTAGAGGATGTAGTATATCCAATGGGAATTCTAAATCAACATTACTTTCCATTGGGAGAGTTATAGTATTTTTGGTTTCACCTCTTTCATTTGTTACTCTTCTCTCCTTGATGAATGGGGCTCATTCCAAGAGCCAGCTTGCTAATATACTGCCTTGAGAAGCTTGTCACTGTGACAAGTAAAACTCAGGAACTCCTGGTTCCCCACAGCCTAGCATGAGTTTTTATCAAAGTGAAATGTACAGAGGAGAGTATGCACACATGAACTCACGCATGCACACGCACACACACATAATCGTACACCCCCATCTGTAAATTTATTTCCCCCCAAAGAAATGGCTCATCTTCCTGAGACATTCCTGACAGACAATAAGCCTAAAAAAGGCTTTTGGTGCAGGGTTAGCCTGGGAGATCACAAAGGGGAATACTGAAAATGTCACAGCTATCCTGAAAAGGGGACTTGGGGGACAGTTATGACAGCAGTCCTCTTCTGCCTAACATCACCAGGATGACTGCACCGCACCCCCACTTATTACTGTGGATAATCCTCTACTCTGAGAACTTCAAGGGGGTGATGGCACAAGAAAAGTTATTTTGAATAAAAGAAAAAAAATTCTGTCTACCCAATCGAGGCTTCTTTATAACATCAAGTTCGGTAATCAACTAGAAATATATGGAGTATGATGCTTACTGTTTCCTTTGTAAGGCCGATTTACAAATACTGGAATGGGTTTCCTGGTTCATACTGAGAAAAATGTTAACTACTGTCCTACTGTCTATATTCAGGGGACCTACGTACTATTGTGAATACAATGAGAAACCTATTCTTTTGCACTTAGTCATGTGCAAAAGGAGTTAGGAAAAACATTTTTAAGACTGCTTACTGGATCAAAGCCTTCCAAGACTTGTGGCTAAACACTGCTCAAATTCTACAAACTCAGAAGGGCCATGTTTGCCTTTTCTTTTTCTTACACAGAAAAAAAACCCAACCTCATAACAAACTTCCAAATCAAAAGGAATCCTGGTTTGACTTCTACCAACTTATCATAGGAAATCCTGGGAGTTACCACCAGCCTCTAGGTGGGGCTCCCCTGGAGTCTACAAAGCAAGAACCCCAGGAGTGAGGGCCTGTCACCAACATGGCCAATCCAGATGGGTACCTGGTTATCCTGGCTCCCTGAGGGTCTCTGGAATTCATATGCCCAACGTGAGGCAGTGGAGGGGCTGGTGGCAGTGGCCTGGCATAGGCAATGTCGGCTGAGTGGCCCCACAAACACCCAACTTGAGAAACTCCATGCCTGACAAGGCTCGGACATGAGACAACATTGTCAGGGCAACTTGATGGGAATGGACAGCTGGCTTACTAGGAACACTAAAAAGCAGCTGGGACACAGGAAGCACAGAGGCTTTGGAGAGATGCATCAGAAAGACCAGTTCCTTTGTAGAGAAGTGAAGTTCTTATCTTTCAGAAATGGAGGCAATGCTTGTTCACTAGGAGGTGGAAGGGATTATATCTTTTATAGTACCAAAAAGCCAAACCAAAACAAAATAATCATTAGTAACCACTCTAACATAACCACCTCAGTGCATATTTCTGACATTCAAAGTAGTTGAAACACTGAAAACACTGCATAAGCACTGCTGAAGTTACTTTCTGAGATGATAGATGCTGTCTGGCAAAGGGGCACTGTTGTTATGTACTTGGAGTGAACTGAAAAGTAGAAAATCATCAGTTTTTCTATTGGATACCTCAATCCATCTCCTGCACCATATGCATTTTAAAGGACATGGACCTGTCACTTGACTCATACTTTCTTAGACCTTGTTTCTTCCTACACAGACCCAAAACCCAATGTTAATTAAGGTAGTCACGAGTGCACACTGGCTGCCAGGATGTTCCGTCAGCCTTGTGCAACCACCTGACCCACCCCTGCAGAGGAAGACTGAGCAGGCCCTGGCCCAGGCCTAGTCACAGCGGAGATGCAGCACACCTTGGTGGCAGCCTACTCCACTTGTCTACATCTTCTCAGGTCACACCACCAGAGAGATGGAGGCATCTAATATCTCCAGGGTTTTTAAAAATGCAAAGATGCTGAAGTTGCTTTAAAGGAAAGTAACTGTACCAATCCCAAAGAAAATGATCCTCAGACAACATGGCTGTGGGAGAAAGCTGAAAAGTACAGAGTAAGCAGACTTTGGGTGGGTGCTGGAGGGCATGCCTGTCCATCAGCATCTGGCTGGGACACACAGCCATGCAACAGCATTGACAGGACTTAGGAAGGAGCCAGACGTGCAGGCAGGGCCGGAACTGATGGCCAAACTGCTTGTGGAGTCCTCACTTTTTGTTTTCTAGGGGGCAGGTGGGTTAATTCTGTATAAGATTATAATAGAATCTCTTGGCTCTGGGACCATCTTGGAGTGTCAACAGCCTAGGAAGGTTCACCACTACAGTACCTATGTGCTAAAGGGACCTGGGCTCTTTACCTTTGCTATGAAAACCAAACACCTAGGAAGAGATGGGAAGGGGGGTGTTGGAAGATGAGAATAGTGCATTAGGAAGCCACCCCCCAACTGCTCAGGTTTAACCCCTCAAGAGCTAGCCTATAAAAATTTTAAGACAAAAAAAAAGCCACAAAGTTGGCAGCAAGGCAGCCTGCTTGGTGGCCAAGCTAGTCACTACCTTTGCTTTTTTGTAGAAGCAGGGTGGGGGAGGCACTTAGTGGGGTACAATGAACCTGGATGCTCCATGCTTTGCCACCATTTCCCCTGCCCTCCCTTGAAAGGCAAGGTATTTTCTACACAGGGAAGAGGAAATTAAAATTTCTTTATAGGAAGTTAAGAGTTGCCCAAATGCCAAATGAGACGTTGCAAATTTTGGTGATGGCCTTTATCTATCAGGTATCAGCAGGCAAGCATACCCCAGTAGTCAAAGTCCTTGTGGGGAAGGGATACAACATTGCCTCTTCCGGCCACTCTATTTCACATACTGAAATACTTCTTTTAAAGAAATGGCAGATTGCAGTCTTTACATAGATAAATGGGTTTGGAGCCAATAAAGTGATTTTCCCAAGCCTGGGTCCCATGGAATAAGTAAATCTGGTAATTCTGATACATCAGGCATTTCTGATTCATATAAAGTACACTATGGACTTGTCAGGAAATGCCAGCAACCAGAATATATGTCCTCCTCCTCCATTCCAATAGCTACCCCTGTGCCTCAAGCCAGGGACAAACATTTCTATGCTTCCCCAAGCCACCAGACTACAATAGCTATGGACCTGCGTGGTTAGCTCTCTGCTTTAGGTACAAGACTTCTTCCCCTGATATAAATGATCCTTTCTCCTCTGTCACATAGGGATGAGAAACTATTGTTTGGAAAGGCTCCTGAACTGAAAATGGAGCATGACATTAGCTCCAGACATTACTAATTTCAAACAGTGAATGAGGAACTAAGATACTTCATGGTGTTCCGCCCTGTGAAGCCACCTTGGTGGGAATGTTGGGTGTGCTGGGAAAACATGCTCAGATGCATCTTATATTCAAGTTATACCCAATTAAAAGATAAATTAAAACCTTTTAGTTAAGTTTCCTTTTCCCTGGAGTTTCCCAGCACCAACCTCCTATACTCCTATTCACATAGTGCTTGGTCCAGATGCTACAGGCCTGGTTTTGGGTAGGGCAAGCCAGCCCAAATGCTACAAGACAGATGGGACACAATGACTTTCTTCTCATGGCCCTATGATGCCATGCCTTGAAGCTTCTCTGGCAGTTGGAAGGCAAGTTCACTGTCTGCTTTTTGTCTTCCAGTGGCAATATAGTAGTGGCTGTTTAGTCATCCCCGAAATCATCAGAAAGTGACATGACTTATTTAGTAGGAAGTCCCTGGCAGTGAGGAAAAAGACATTTTGGATTTGGGATGAATATCTCCTTCTGTGGGGTCTTTTGGTCGCAGATGGGTCACCGCTCACCCCACTTGCTGGAGAGCTAGGCTTGCGAAGGGCAGGTGGGTTAGGTCAGGAGGCTCTGGTAGGGACATCCTTCAGCAGCTGAGAAGATGAATGAAAATTCAAGTATGTTTCTTTGCCAACCTGAGTGCTCACTCAGAGTGACAGTTTGGCTTCTTCTCTTCTGGGTGCTGCCAATCAATCTCTTTCTATGGAAAACATCCTCTGGACCCATTTTCTCTCTGAATGGCTTGGCTGGCCCATCCCCTCAAAACAGAAAAAGTAAAACTCCCAATAGAACTAGACATAATACGCATCTGCCATGTTGTTTTTAAAAAAAAAAAAAAAAAAAACTAAAAGTGCAATAAAGTCAGTTTTCTTTCCTTTGCTCAGAACAACCTGCATGTCCTGCTACTGCCTGGAGAAAGGAACTCACTCATCAAGCAAGCTAAAAAATGCCACCACATGGGGACAGTAGACTGCAGATTTCTCACAGCTTGTGTCCTACAGTGTAAATTCACAGGAGGGAGGAAGGAAGGAACCTGAACCCTGTGGCCATCTGGGTGGAGGCTGCCCAGGCACACAGGAGAGGAAGCCATGCTGCAGACACACAGGGAGGTGGAGAAAGACGGTTCTCCAGCCCTGGCCTGGGCCTGCCATTTTCCTCCTGCCTTTTTGGCCTTCCTGATCCTGGGCCCCCTCTCCACACGCAAAGCTTTTAGCTCACTAGCTTTTGTGCAGCAGAGGGTTGAGGGTGGGATGAGAACCAGGAATAAAGAAGGGCAGGGAAGTGCGCAGTAGTCCTTGAGTTTCTGTGAATGAGGCCTTTGCTGTAAACAATGGGAAGAAGGTCTACCAGGCAGCCGCAGGGCAGGCAGTGCAGGAACAGCAGCTCTGGGACCCGCCCGGAGCTTAGGCAGGAGGGGCAGCCCCTGACCCACCAGGACCCTGGCTGCCTGCACTGGCTCCTTCTGGGGGCATCTGCTTCTTCTTTTTGGTTTGGATCTCCACCCTCCCCCACAGAGGATTTCCTTCCAATGAGAAATGGCAGGAGCTGCAGGTGCAATGGAGTCAGAGTCCCCAGAGCCTGAGGACTCCTGGGAGGCACTGGTCACTTGTGGCGCTGAGCATTCTTCTTCCTTTTCCTCTTAAAGAAACAACAGCACCTGGAGCACAAGGAACATTGCAAGTCAGTGCTATAGGGCGACAGCTTCTGGCAGATCTTTGCCTGCTTCTGCTTGCTGCAGAGGGTGGCACTTTCCCCCTGGTAACCACCCTCAGGGCTGCCCACCATCAACAGTGCACACAATGAGGCAGCGGGTATCATCTGCCAGGAAAGCCAAAGCAATCAGCTGCTTATTTTCAATCTGCAGCTGTCCAACCTAATTATCAAAATGCTGCATGCTAGGTAGGACTGTGAGGCATTTCTGCAAGGAGGGTGAAAAGCACTTTTCCCCTAGTCTAACACTCAACCCAGATGCTTCATCTTTGTCTTGAAATAAGGCTGGGGTTGCTCAGGGCTACGTAAGAGTAGCCCATATCACCTGCTCCTAGATACTGAAGATAAATTATTTAATGCAACTTACTAGCCAGAGGGCAATGAGGCTAAACTAACACAAACACAGAATGTCTGGAACTCTGGAAAGATCTCAAGATGGAATCAACAAGCAGAGTGTTTGTCTCTACCCCAACTCCTGCCCCTGTTCTATACTTGGAAGTATGTAGAAGCCCCAACTCACACAGGAACTGTGAGCCCTGTCTCCTAAGAGCAGCACAGCTCCTTTTCATCCCAAGGGATCAAAACCCAGGTACAGGAGGTGATCCTTCAGAAGCTCTCTGGGGGCAATGTGCTCCCGCCCAGCTACCAGAGGCTGTGCTGCTGTGCCACACAGGCTCCAGACTGGGCCCTGTTTAACAGGGCAGAGGCTCAGGTCTCTGTCACAGCCCTCCAAGTGCTTGCCTCCTAGGGACAGCCACAGCCTGTTCCACCTTAGTCCCGCACCCCCACCCCATCTGTGGGCTTTGCTTAGGCAATGGGAGGTGGGTGATGAGGGCTGAGGCAAGGCTGGAGCAAAAGATACATTCTCTCCAGGGAAGTGAGGATACAAGGGGCAGAAAGGAGAAGATGAGATGAATAGTGGGGAGCAAAGCTTGAGGTGTAGCGTACACTCCCTGGACCCAGGGGGAAAAAAGCTTTTCAGAGAAAAGTATCTGTAAGTCTCTTGCCTATCCTTCCAGATTTAAAACAAGGAAAATCTGTACAGAAATATAGAATGCTTTCATTTCCCCCCTACTCCTAAGTTCTTCACTGAGCTAAGAATCCCGTTTACTTAGACCCTTTGGGATCACAACATCCCATAACCTCATTTGAAACATGGAGAGGTTTCTTGGAATGCAGAAATACATATTTATACAGAGATTGATGGGCTTTAGCCAAATCCAAATAAATCAAACTTGGAAATTTTGGAAACAGGAGTTTTTCAAGAGTCTCTTAAAATTTCTTCTCTGAGTACATTAGTGACATTTAGAATTTATTCAAATTAATGGGTTCCTATAATGGGTATAAATACAGTTAGTAATCAAAGTGTGAAATGTACCAAGAAACTGAATATATTCTTTCTTTTTTTGTCTTTTTCTTTTTTATCGGTACCGGGGATCAAACGCATGACTGCCTGCTTGCAAGGCAGGCGCTTATGCCGCTAAGCTAAATCCCCAGCCCCAGAAACTGAATATATTCTTTAAAATAAAAGTGATCGATATACCCAATTAAAATTATCCTTGGCTGGGGATGTAGCTCAGTGGCACAAGTGACTGACTAGCAAGCACAAGGTCCTGAGTTCAATTCCCAGTGCTCTCCCTCACCCCTGCCAAAAAAATTATCCTGAATAGAAACCCTGGGTAAGAATTCAAGGGAAACAGACTTTTTTGGTACAGTGATACCTCAGTACTTGTTAACTGGTTCCGGGAGGTCTGATGAGTGGCAGAGAAAAACAACTTTCTATCTTGTTAAAATGTGTCCAGTATCAAGTAGAATGAGCTTCAAAGCAGTCAAGTACCAAGATGTAACTATACAGATATATTAGAAACAGACATTTTCCAAGTGGAAAGTCTAGAAATTAACATTAAAGTGGCAAATGAAATCATAGGAGCACCAATGTCTCAACAGTCTTACCTGTTCCCTCTTACCCATAATTTTCAGAGGCTTTCTTTTTGTGGTATTATAAATTAAACCCAGAACCTGCATGTGCCAGGCAAGTGTCCTGCCACTGAGCTCCACCCCCAGCCCCTTTTTATTTTAAGATAAGGTCTAAGTTGCTCAGATTAGCCTTAAACTTGCAATTTTCTTGCCTCAGTCTCCCAAACAGCTAAGATTACAAGTATGTGTCACCATGCTTGGCTTCTATTCTTATCCTTTTTGGAGGATGCTTAAGAAGATGACTTCGGGGCTGGGGTTTTAGCTCAGCAGCATAAGCGCCTGCCTTGCAAGCAGGCAGTCGCGAGTTCGATCCCCGGTACTGATAAAAAAGAAAAAGACAAAAAAATAAAAATAAAAAAAAAAGAAGATGACTTTGTGTTTTTACTTATTTTTGATTTTGTTTTTAAATAAAAACTGAAAAAGTTTGATACATCGGTTTACTTCATATTGTGCAGTGTCTGTCTTTTATGTTCTCCAAGGCAAATCAAACAAATGTCTGCTCGCAAGCATGTACAATCTAATGTACAGCTGGGCATGTTGGTATATGCCAATAACTTAAGAGGCTGAGGCAGAAGGATCACAACTTCAACACCTGCTAGGGCAATTTAGCAAGATCTGCCTCAAGATAAAAATAAAAAAGACTGGGAATTTAGCTGTGGTACAGTGCTTGCTTAACACGTGCAAGGCCTTGGGTTAAAGTCCTAGCACCACACACACACACACACACACACATACACACACACACCCTGAATGTGCTATGCTGAATTTCTAGACTGGAGATCACGAGCTGTGGTTCACAGGAACTGCTATATTTTAAATTGGAGCACTAGGTTGATTTTTTGCTAATTCATATAGTTGTAGCTTCAATAGTAGTAGAAACTATTAATAATTTCTCTCTACAAGAAAGTCATGAACTGGATGTGCTTTCATTGGCCTGTAATCCCAGCGCTCAGGAAACTGAGGCAAGAGGAGCATTCACTGTAAGTTCAAGGCCAGTGTGAACTACATAGGGAAATCCTGTCTCAAAACAACAAACAAAACAAAGCTACCTCCCCACAGTTGGCTCTTGAACTCTGTGGTGACTTCTAGCAGCAAGCCCCACTGAAATGGACTAGGCCAGTGATGCCAAACCTTTCAGAGCATTCAATGATGACAACTAGCTGGTTGTGGCATGCGTGGCATAGGTTTACCACCACAGGCCTGGACTCTAGACCAAACCACGGACTGTTCCCCAGGTGATCAGCTCCTCTCCAGGTTCCCTTCCAGCAGAGTCTGACTGGATGACCAGAAGTTCTCAGCATGCCAGAGTTATAACTGGTCCAAGATTCCCACTCACAAGTCCCTGAGAGCTTCCCCTGCAGCCTCTGACTGGGTGCTACTTTCACCCCACTCTCTTACGTGTCCTGGGCCTCATGTTCCACCTGTTCCCTGGCTGTGCTCCATTTCTCTACGGCACCCTTTTGCTATAGTACTAGGTTCAAATCCTGATGGGTCTACTAATTCTTCCTTGACTATTCATGTGACCTATTGTCCCTTGAGCCTTCTAGGAATAATATTTTAAGTGTGTTGGAAAATGCCTTGTCCTTTTATACATGTCTTTTCTCCCTAGCTGGATGGTACCTAAGCTTTTTGGGGAGACCTTGGGTCACTCCAGCCTTCCAAGCACAGGGCTGGATAAGCATAAGAGCTCCAGTGTTTACAGTTGGGATTGTATGACTGACACCTCACAGGAAAAATATAGATCACGACAATGTCAGATTATACAGACACACATTTGCAAAATGAGTAGGTCGAACATGCTCACTGAAACCTAAGACCACAAATCCTAGCTCCATAAAACCCAACTTTACCCTTATTGTATCCTCATTCCCAAGAAACTCTTGTACATCAGGACTCAGGAATCAGTGCCCAATCCAGTCATCCAAGAGAAAGAGGACTGAGGTTGTCATCCCCAGTGCAGGTGACAACCCTATGTGTGCAGCAAAGAGAGGGAATTACACTCTAGACTGTATGGACCAACAAAGTCAGGACCACCAGGAAAGTCACGAGCAGTGTCCAGAAGAGTCAGGCAGGAGCCCTATCTTTTAGCAAGAATGCTGCTCACCAACATGCCTCTTTCATAGCCTCCATATACTCACTTAAAAAAATTTTTTTTATCCCTACCCTGCCCCATTTATCCCTAAAAATGCATTCACGGTGTTTTTGTTTTGTTTTGTTTTTTGTTTTTTTTAGGAATAGTCAGGGTCCAATATCATCAGCTAAGTTAGTCCATGGCTTACTACACGTAAAGGAAGAAAGCAAAAGACAATAAACAAAAAACAAACAAAACGACCCCCAAAACAACAGAAAAATGTCTATTTCTCACTGAAGTTGTTGTCTTCTTTGAGAGACTCCTGCTTTACTGGTAGAAGCATTAGCTGAATCAGAAATGAAAGTTACTGATTTTTCCCAAGTGGCAAGGTTAGAAGTTGAGCTGCAGAATGTGCAAGTATCTGGCAACAACCCTGTCCCTGGCAAGTTGTGAAGAAACACACACGATGGGCCTGCAATGGCAGCCTGGCCTTCTCACCTCAGCCCCTCTCCCTCTGATCGCATCAGTGCACACTGCTCTGGGAGAAAATTCAGCTAACTTAATGAGACAATCTGGGATCCTGTTCTGGTGGGAGGAGGCAGTGACAAATGGGGTGGATATGAACAAAAAGAGATTAATTCCTCGGAGTTGCTACCCCACCCCCATCGTGTGGACTGAGCTCCCCAGTTGGGGTGGTTGTGGCATAAGGAGAAAAATGGGAGTGAGCCAATACTCCTAAGGCATTTTGTTTGGCTTTGCCAATCCCAGCCTCCTCTGGTCCGCTCCCCTTGCATGTGGGCTGGAGAGAGGGACTCACCACAGGTTGAGCATTTTCAGGCAGCTATAGAGTATATAAAGAGAAAAACACAGGAAGAGAGAAAGAGAGATATTAGTCCACAGAGATGAGATGGAAGCAACTCCCTGTGAGCCATGCAAACATGCAGTATGTGTCTGTGTTTAGTTTCTTCCTGTTGAGGTCGGGTGAGGTCCCCACGATAAAGTGGAGGGGAGGAAGGAGTCTCAGGGAGGCAACAGAGTGAGTGGGAGCCCCAGCACAGCCTTTTCTGGTAGCTTCCTGGTAGGATTCTGCCTGTGAGAACTCCATCAAGCATCACGGCTGAGCTCTTTGCTTCCTCAATGAGGTCCTCCACACAGTGCTGAGCTCGTCTCCTTGTGCTCTGAGGGAAAAAGAAGTCCCTGGCTTTCTGTAAGCCATTGTGTCTGACCAAAGCAGAGGGAGAGCCAAGGGTTAAGAGACATTTTATCACAACAGAAGATCAATCAGAGAGAGGAGGATTCTTTCTCTGGGTTTAACTGCCAAAGAAGGACTTAGATTCTTTTACTAGTTCTCAGGAGAAATGAGGTCTGCATTTGTTAAATTATAATTAAAATTAGATAAGTGAAAATTCTTTTGGTCTTACTATTACAAAAATCAACCAAAAAGCTACCTGTCTTCACTGACTTTTCAACTATACTCAACAAGGACAATCTTCCGACTAAAGTAGGGACACATTTTATACATAGAACAAAACCCAAGACCCTGCTATTTCCTTCTACTTTACAAAGAACAAGCTGAATGAGAAATCCAGCACCTAACCCTTGGAAATGAAGATTTTAGTCTCCACAGTATCCAAGCTAAACCGCAATAGAGCCAAGAGCCTCCCTTGCCCTGCAAACAGGCTGCATGAACACATGGCATCATTGCTGCAGTCAACGAGGGACAGTTTGGGATCCCTTGTGCTTCTCTAGCTGTGACTTCTTGCTAAGAACACGATCAAGCAAGAGGACATGTGGCTATCCCCACCTGATCTCAGAGGGCCAGAATAATACATGGGAGGTTCCTGGCAGTTTCCCATTAAGACAAGTTGGTAGCTCATGAAATCACTAGGGGACATGGTATGTCAAATGTATGCTTTGGGTAACATCTGATCAAATGCAACTGTGTCATACTGGATTCTATGCCTTTCAGAAGGCCTAAACCTGGAGCTGGTGGCAAAGAGGCACAGGAGTCCTTTTATTAAACAGAAAGACTTTTAACTCTTTTGACCTTCTAGATACCATCACTTCAGAATGAAGTATACCAGAATAGTGTGTGTGAATGGCCCCCTATTGTACACACAGGAAACAAATACCACACTCACACACACAATTAGTGCACACATTTACCAAAATGAAATGAGATGAATGGGTCCAAAAAGTAAACTTGTTTAGTGCATAGCAGAAGACTAAATTCTATTTGATCTTGGCATGTGAAATATGCTCTAAACTCAGAACTGGACTTCTAAAAAGTAGTATGTGAACATGAACTGTGAGTGGGGCAGGCATGAGAATACAAATGGCTGTCTTTCAAGAAGAGATCTTGTGTAGTATCATGGTTCCCCATCTTGGCTGCCTTTAAGAATTACCTGATCTTTAAAATCTTTTGAGACTCAAGCTACCCACCAATAAATTAAATCAGAATCTCTGGGGCCATGGACAGGCACTTGCCATTTTTTTTTTTTTTTTTTTTTTTTTGTCTTTTTCATTTTTATCGGTACCGGGGACCGAACTCACGACTGCCTGCTTGCAAGGCAGGTGCTTATGCCGCTGAGCTAAATCCCCAGCCCCCGGCACTTGCCATTTTTTAAAACATGTCCAAGTGACTCCAAAGTTCAGCCATGGTTGCGAGCCCACACAGTGGGACCGCTGTTCTGTTTACTGGGGAGAGTGAATACCATTCAACTCTCCAGAGTCCCTGAGAACAAGGCGAGAGTTTTCTTACTAAAAATGGCCTTCTGCTGGTGTCCTTCACCAGTCAGGAGAAGAGCACCTGAAGCTGCCCACAGACAGCAGGGGCACCACAGTAGGCAGTCCAGGTCATCCTCGGCTGCTTTTCATCTGCTTAGTGGGAAACCCTCAAGCCCTGGCTTTCCAAGAAAAAAGACCTCCCGAAGGCAACATGACCTCACCAGAGATGGGCAGGAGAACAGGGGAGCATACCTGATGGGACGGAGGCAGGTCTTGGAGGGCATCTGCCTAACCCACAGGCTGTATTTAGGCTACCTGGGCACTTAAGAAATGCCTTTGGGTACAGTATCACCACCTATTTCAGAGGCTAAGTTACTGGGACATCCAGAAGATTCTCAAAGGTCTCCCCTAGCAAGGCTGGCAGCAGTTACTCATGATGTTTCTCTCTCTCTCCCTTCCTGGTAAGTTCTTGGAACTTAAGATGAACTCTCAGTTTGGAATGGGGAAAAGGGAAAGAAGTAGAAATGTTGCTTTTGCAGGAGACGTGTTAATTATTTCACCTTCCACCCCAGATTCTAGGAGTTTAAACACAGACCATGCGGAGAGCACCAAAGGGCCAGTGGTATGCACAGGGCAAGACACACACATGCAAGAGAAGCAGGGAGGTATGAGATGACTGCCTCACCTTCTTGGATTAAGGTTGTCCTTTCTTTCCTTCTCAAGACTCATAGATGCAGACTGTTTTTGTGCCTGACTTATTTAATCTGAGTCCAGTATCATTTGAGAAAGAGAAAGAGAGAGAGCAAAATGGCCCTGAGACCTCTGTTCCAGTACTATACATGCAGAGCTGCTGGCCAACAACCAGAAATTTAATGCCATTCATCATGACCCGTAGTTTTCTGTCTGCCTCCCACAGGCAGTAAGAAGCTCCAGGGCCTCAAGAGGCACATAATTACTACTCATTGTAGTTCTTGTAATTCTTTTAGTTTATGTACCATGTGCTTTGTCTGGTGTGGTCTAGCAAAATGAGACTATCTTTCCAGAAATCAAGCTAAAGAAGGGCAGCAGCAGCCTTAAGGAACCATGCAAAAGACAAAACAGTCAAAGAAAGAAGCTGTGGACACAAGCATGAGGAATCCAATCTGAGATGAGTGGTACACAAAAGGAGACAAAAAAGATTTTTTATCCCATGACGCAAGAGCTCCCTTGAAAGGTGAACGTACTTAGCTTCCTCCACTACCTCCACCTCAGCATGTGCAGTGATTGGTGCATTGGAGTGGGCTCCTGTTGGATCATCGACATTCAGCTCCCCATTGGTTGAGCTGACCACCTGAAACAGAAGGACAGACTGTGACAAGTGCCATGGTAACACAAGCATCCTGTGGGCATGAAGGCAGGTCACCTAAGATGTTTAGTTTTCCTGGGTTAAGAGGTCACTAATTTAGGGAGGGCGCCCACACTCTTATCATGTGAGAATATGCAATTCAAAGGTATAATCAATGAATGGGGATTCTGTCCTCCAAACTGAGTGACTTATTTTGTGTCAGACACTTTGCTACACTGTATGTGGGTGTAAAAGTTTAACCCTCACGAAAAACCTGAAATAGTACCGTTACTTTCTTTTTATGGATGGAAACCCTAAAAAATGATTCAAACAAGGGTTAAATTAAGGTCCATGGACTTCCATGAGGGAAACTTTTAAAAACAGAATTTTTTTCATGTTGCAAAACTGTGTACAGTACTTTTTTGAGCTTAAAGTAACTGCACAGTCGACTTCTGAAGGTTAAATCACTTTGCTCCTCTGTATACAGTGGGGAAATTCTACTCAGTTTACTATGCTGCAAGTACATGGACTCAGCGATGACAGTTAAAAACAAAACAAAACAAACAAAAAAACTCTGGAAGCCGGGCAGAATGGTGCACTCTTTTGACTTCAGGACTGTAGGAAGCCTCAGGAGGATCACAAGTTTGATTCCTGCCCAGGTAACTTAGCAAAAACCCTCCTCAAAAGTAAGAAAATAACCATCTGGGGATATAGCTCAGTATACAGGCTCTGGAAGTCAGTCTCAGAACTGGGGAAATTTTTTTTGAAAAAGGATACAAAAACTGTGCATCAGAAAATATAAATGATCACACTTTCCTTCAGAAATGCCTTCTTGACTCTGACCACTGAAGTTACTTAAGTAACAAGGCTGCCACGTCCTCTCTGGTGAGAGGGAAATGGCTAGGAAACATTTTCCTTTAGAAAACCAGTCTGATTTCAACAACCTTTATTTCAGGTTCATTGTCATCCCACTTCTCAGTGATGGTCCCTGACTGTAAGTGGAGGCTTTCACTCCTGTCATCTGGTTAATGTGGCCCCGGTCATGCTTCTCTTGCTTGTACAGCTGCTTCAGCCACCTGGTTTCATTTCCAGTGCATGATTCCTGATTTATGAGGGAGCTGCAAAGTGGGAAAAGAGACCCCGCTGGACAAACCACTCTGCTGTTAAAAGACCTCTGCTGAAACATGGGAGAGAACCACAAAATAGGATAAATGCTTCGAAAAGGATATCCTTGGGTAAATAACTTCTTACAGGTTTTGAGAATTACACACAAAAAATGTATGAGTCGGGGACACAGAACACGCCTTCTCAGAAGACAGAGGTAGGAGAGATATCAAGTTTGAGCCCAGCCTTTGAAACTTAGTGAGACCCTGTCTCAAAAAGGACTGGAGGCTGGGGATTTAGCTCAGCAGCATAAGTGCCTGCCTGGCAAGCGCAAGTCATGAGTTTAATCCCTAGTACCAAAACAACAACAACAACAAAAAGGCTGGAGATGTAGTTCAGGTTTAAAGCCTTTGGTTCAACCTCCAACACATACACACACATACACACATACAAACACAAAGAGTTGGGAAAACCTAGTAAAGATATAAAGTTGAGGAGACAAGTTTAGAACAGAGAAGAGAATGACCCTAACACTAAGATGCTGTTATCGTCAGGACTACATATGCTTCCTGTGGACACATCCTGAGCACACATCAGTATTAACACTGATAAGTTCATTTTGTGGGCACAAGGGTTACAGGAAAAAAAAAAAAAAAAACACAGTAAGTTTTTAAATAAACAATTCAGAAACTAGTTAAGATTTATATAAAATTTATTTCTGGGCCAGAGATTTAGCTCAGTGGCACAAGTGCCTTCTGGCAAGCACAAGATCGTGAGTTTGATCCACAGTAACCCCTCCCAAAATTTACTTCCAACTCCTTTTTTTTTTTTTTTTTTTTAAAGAGGTATGGGTGATTTATCCCAAGGCCTTTGAGCTTCATCTTTAACATCTTTAACAACACTAAATCTTGCTGAACTAGCCTCCTGCATACTGGGATTACCTGTATCTGAAATTGTGCCCAGTTATAAACAAGTTTCTTAGCTCCTACTGCTGTGAGTGAAGTAGAAAAAGTGTCACCAGTAAGAATCACCAGGGGAACCTGCCTCACAGTATCTGGTCACAGTATTTCCCACATTTTATGTCTTCTCATCTTTCCTCCCTATGAATAAGCCAGGTCCTCAAGGCAATTTAAGGAAGAGGTCACCCCCCTCTTACAGTATAGACATCTGGGTGCTGGGGATTTAAATCAGTAGCACAGTGCCTGCCTGGCAAGTGTGAGTCCTAAGTTCCATTCCCAATTACCCTCCTCCCGCGTGCCAATAGACATCTGTATCACTGAACATCTGGTCTCAAATGACTTGGGCACAGCTAAAATCTTACTGCCAGTTATCCATACACTTTAAGTGCCCTGAAAACATGATTGGATGGCTGTAAGTCTGCGCTTTATAGCATTCATAGAATTAGTTCAGGTTGGAGATCATCTGCCAAACCACTGAGTTGCTGTATGGATTTGCAGTGGAACAAACACTAGTGTGACAGAAAGCCAGGTTCCAGGCTAAGCTGTAAAATCAACATCTTCTGTAAGTCCTGTTTTCTAATTCTGTAAGACAGGCCAAATAGCCTACCTATACTAACAAATCCAAAGATGCCCAGGTAAGCGACTTGAAAAAGTGTAAACAGTGGTTTGCACATTCAGTTCTCTCCACGATTCTGGTTATAAATCAAACTGGATGAGAATCAAATCAAATTTCCCCATAAGATGAACACTGAGCCTAACCACTGAATTTGATTTGGTTCTCATCTAACTTGGTTTGCAACAGAATCATGGAAAGAATTGAGTTCACAAACTGA
This sequence comes from Cavia porcellus, assembly GCF_034190915.1. Taxonomy (NCBI): domain Eukaryota; kingdom Metazoa; phylum Chordata; class Mammalia; order Rodentia; family Caviidae; genus Cavia; species Cavia porcellus. The sequence continues at coordinate 6,773,808 of NW_026947493.1, forward strand.
GGCACCTCTGTACACACGTATATAAATTTAGACATAGGGTCTCTCTAGATTGTCCAGGCTATTCTCAAAGTCAGGGGTTAAGGCCTCCCAAGTAGCTGGAACTACAGATGCATGCTAGTGTGTCCAGCCTGAATTACTAAATATCGCACTATTGTAATCTTGCTTTTTAATTTTTAGTATAACTTAATTCAAAAATATAACTTTTTGAAGGGTGGAGGAGATTTAAAAAAAGAATTAAGATGTGTTAGGAACAAGTACTCCCCATGAAAAATACAATTATTACAACTGCTAACATGAATTAATTAAAATTTTTGGAAAAAAATAAAGTTGAAAAAAACATATTAGTCGGGCATAGTAGCACAAGCCTGTAACTCCAGCACTTATGAGGCTGAGGCAGGAGGATCATTGCGAGTTTGAGACCAGTCTGGGTTACAATGTGAGCTCAAGGCCACCCTGAATTGCATAGCGAGACCCTGTCTTAAAAAGAGGGGGAAAAATAGATATTAATCGGGCCCAATGATGCACACCTATAACCCCAGTATTTTGGGAGGCCAAGGCAGGAGGACCCGAAGTTAGCAATGAGCCTGAGGGACTGAGTAGCTCAGGGATACCCCATCTCAAAATACAAAGGTCTGGCAATGTAGTTCAGTGTGAATGCCCTGGATTTGATCCTAAATACTCAAATAAAATTTTTTATTTGCACACCCAAAATATGGACCTTTGTTTCATTACAATGAATAGTAACCTCATATTCCTTTGGCCATATTACACCTGGCGGGGGAACTAAGTGAGACTGTTTCAAAAATGAAAAAACAAAACAGGCTAGGAATGTAGCTCAGCATTCCTAGGGTTTAGCTTGTAGCATCAAAAGGGTATGTATGTGAGCTTATCTTTTTCTTCCTTCTAATTATAAATTTTAAAAAAAAAACTTTTTAGTGTACTAGACAGCAAGAAATTTAGCTCAGCAGCCTAAGTGCCTGGCTGGCAAGTGCAAGATTCTGAGTTCGATCCCCAGAACTCCTCCCACCTCCAAAACAAAGTATATTAGAAAAGACACACAACACAAAAAGTTTCCAGCACCACCAGCACATAGAAATGAACAGTTAGATGAGGTCAAGCTCTCTAGACACAAGGCTGGCAAAGTATTCAAGAATGGGCCAAATAGGAAGTATTTTAGAACCTGAGAGCTAGATAATCTCTGCTCAAACTGTTCAACTCTGACAGTACAGTGCAACAGCAACCATAGATAGTACAGAAAGAAATGTGTGGTAGTTACTAGCAAAACTTCACATAAATGGGCTGAAAGTGGGATGTGATCCCTACTCTACATTAATTGATTCGTACTCTTAGTCCTTTTCTCTGCTTATATTGAGGGTGTGAGTGGGGGCATGGTGGAGCATGCCTATAATCCCAGCACTCAGGAGGCTGAAAAGGAGGATTGCTGCAAATTCAAAACCAGCCTGGGCTAAAAAGTGAGAGACTATTTTAAAAAGACAAAAAGCCAATAACAAGAAACAAAAAGTGTGCATTCTCAAAAAATATTTATGAAAATAAAAATGGTGCAATTTTATATGCTGTTTTGCAATTTGCCTTTTTCATAACATATCTTGAACACTTTCTATAACACGCAGAGATTTATCTCTTTCAATTATCCAGTGTTACTGTATTTGTTTAGTTAATGTTAGCTAAAAACATTTAGTTGCCTCTGACTTTCTGGCATTATAAGTAAGTTGGCAATGAACATTCTAGAACTGTACATGTGGCTACTATGCACCTGAAACTGGGCTAATACAACCAAGATGCTGTGAAGTTTCAAATACACACTAGATTTCAAAGACTTCGAAAAAAAAAGTAAACTGTCTCCTCAGGACTGTTATGTTGACTATATGTATTTTAGACATATCATACTGGGTGAAATAAAATGTTATTAGAATTAGTTTTACCTATTTCTTTTTAATGTGGCTACTACTAAAAGTTAAAACTAAACTGAATTTTCCTGTTTCACTGTGATACTGGGGATTAAACTTGGGCTTGCACAAGCTAGGCAAGTGCTCTGCCACTCAGCTACAGCCTCATTTCCCTAAGTTTTGAGACAAGGTCTTGCTGAGTTGTTTCCCAGGTTTTGGACTTGTGATCCTCCTGTTTTAGTCTCCCAAGTAGCTGAGATTACAGGCATATGCCCCTGAGCCTAGCAAGGCATTTATGGACTTCGAGAAATATTTGAAAATGGATTTTCTGATTCAAATTTAAGATTTTAACAGATGATGCTGCATTACTCACTCCGAAATAGCTATAATTCACATTCAATTAATAGTGGGTATATAAATTTTTGCCAGTATAACAGGTAAAACCAATATATGTATTTTTAATCGCTAGGTTTTATTTTTATCAGTTACATCAGTAAAGAATCATGTATTTCTTCAAAGACTGTTAGGAAATTCAATATACTTTCTTTTTTTTTTTTTTATTTATTGGTACCGGGGATTGAACTCACGACCGCCTGCTTGCAAGCAGGTGCTTATGCCACTGAGCTAAATCCCCAGTCCCTAAGAAATTCAATATACTTTCAACTCCACTTTACCATTTCTCCTCTTTTATAGATTCTTTTGCTTCTTTGCAATTCCTTATCTTTTAACATGCACCTTGATTTTTCATTTTTAGGTACTATCTTCACAATGGCTATCTTTTTCCAACCTTCTATTACAGTTTATATAGTAAGTCTGACTAGATCAATTCTTAGAGTTTACATTATGACTATTAAGGACTAGTCACAAGTGAACTATCCTTCCCGTGATCTTTCTGCCTCAGCCTCTCAAATCCCAGATTATAGGTGTGTGTCACCATGCCCAGTTCAATGGTGTATTCTTATCTTGTTCTCTTTTACTTGGCCCAAGCTTACTCTGCAGAGCCAGTTATCTCCTCATTCTTCACTTTTATTTTATTTTATTTTGTCTTTTTGAGACAGGGTCTCACTGTGCAGTTTAGGCTGGCCTTAAGCTCACTGTGTGGCCCAGGTTGGCCTTAAAACTTACAATGATCCTCCTGCTTCAGCCTCTCAAATGCTGGGATTACAGGCATGCGCCACCACGCCCAGCTTATCACTTGTGTGTGTGTGTGTGTATATATATATATTTTTTTTTTTTAATTTTTTTTTTGTCTTTTTGAGACGAGGTCTCGCTATGCAGTTCAGGCTGGCCAGAGCTCACTTTGTAACCCAGGCTGGTCTTTAACTTGCATGGATCTTCCCACCTCAGCCTCCTGAGTACTGGGACTACAGGCATGAGCCACCACGCCCAGCATCACTTGTATTTTTCAAGTAAATTTTGCTGCTGCTTAGAGAGAGAGCCAACTCTTTGAGTCTGTTGCAAATTTCCCAGGGTTCAAATTTTTGGGGGCTCGAAATCATTTGATAAATGCCCATCTGTCTTCGACTAACAATTTTGTTGTTGTTACCTTCTCTTCTATTTTCACTATTTTTGAAAGACGTAAGCCTATAAAAAGTTTCCATTACCACTAATTTAGGAGGGAGTGAAAATAGATGTATGTGTTCAACCCATCATTTTCATCTACATATTCCTACAGTGTCTTTACAGGGTCAAAGATGTCTCCCAACATCCTGTGAGTAACAAGCTCTGGGAAATAACTCCATGTAAAAGCATTTAGGACACATTTCTGTATCCCTTGTGTGCCTCAATTGGCAGTGTCACTAAGCAGTATGAGTGAAATATTCAGGTTAAATTTTAAAACAGTCACATATACAAAAGTTAAAAAGATATAAGATGCTGTTGATACTGAACAGAGATGAAAGATGGTAAGCTAGTCCAAAGGAAGCCAGAGATTATTTTCCAAGACTGTATTTATTCTAGGGGGAAAAAAAAGAGAAAATAGCCCAACTCTGGGTACCCACTCAGGAACAAAAGAATTACACCTAGCAGCAATGTGCAAAAGCACATATTATCCCAGCATGAGCTATATATGTAATCTTCTTGTCCAGAAAGTACTTATTTTATGTTTTAGATCTTTATAACTTGACACTAATACACTTCTACCTTGATGTGACTTTTGTAGTTTAACATGAATGGATCAAGGCGGCATGATAAGGTTAAAGCAATGTTAGAAATCATCAAGGATGTTTTTTAGAAAATGACAAGAAGTTATTAACAAGTATTGTTACCAAAGTCTACCTACACAGGAAACCAGCACACATATCATCAGTTGACCCACATCTCAGAGCTAGCCAACACCCTACCCACTAAGCTGGGAAGCTAGGAAAAGGCAGGAAAGGCAGTGAGTACCTGCACTGATCCCCTATGGCGATCTGCAGCCAAGTGAGACGTCAAGTATGAAGTACTGGTCTGCCGGCTGGGCTGGACTTCCCACTCTCCTCGACGTTCTGACGATGCTGCCTGCTCAGGCATTAGGAAGCATGAGACCAAGACACGGAAGGAAAAGTGAAGCAACAGCAAGCAATAACAAACTCAAGTACATTAGTGTCCTGGGAAGACTTGTTTTTGTTTTAGATTTTTAAACTAACAACTGCGGCAAAGCACTGTAAGAAGTTAGCATGGCTACATTCATTTCAGCCAAATGAGGCGATATCTGGTTCTACAGCACACTACCCTCACCCAGACAATGAAAAACAGTACTGATGTGGGGAAGGGCGGTAAGCCAACCAAAGGCTGGAATCACCTTTCAGCTTCCACATTAGTAAAACTTCAGTAGCCATTAAGTAGATCAAATTCAGAATGTGAAGACTGTTGAACCAAGGAAGAATCATCTTACAAATCATTTCACTGATAAAAGGTCTACCTGAATAGACAGCAGTCAATAAAGAAAACTTCTGCATTACAAATGAAGACAATATGCACTACTCTCAACTTTAATGTCCATTAGACTTTCTATTAAGATAAAAGGAACTGCAGCAGTGGCTGGAATATGCTTTGTTGTCTAAAAGAATGAACAAAGTATTCTTTCAGAAGCAGGTTCATATGTGAAGAATGCAAAAAGATGGGTATGTCAAAACAAGCTGACTGTTCTTTGGTTCTACTAACTACGGAATTAGAAAGTTTACTAATCGAAAAGACTACTGTGAATTACTTTCTTCTAGAAAACAAAAAGTACATCTTTCCTCATCAGAAGGTAGGCCACCTCAATGAACAACCTCTTTGACTTCTGCTTTCACCTTTGCAGTCATCTAGGCTCTCTGTTTTAGATCTCATACTACTCTGATCTTGCTGATGGGTGACATTTTTCCTGCAGAACTTATTTAGGAGCATCCTGCCCTTTCCCCTACGGCTGAGGTGTTAACATCACAATGCTCATCAAGCTGTAACAGTCCCAAGCCTCAGCAAAGATGAAAAAGTAGTAGTTGCAGAGGCAGCAAGGAAGGATTAATGGATGAAATCTTAATTGACACTGATGTAAATAGCAGCAGCAGGGCTTGGGGTGTGAGATTACTGGTTGCATGAAAACCAGTAAGGAGCCTATAAATCTTAGAATAAATGTGTGCATACCTGTAATCCCAGCATTTAGGAGCTGAGACAGGAGGATTGGTGCAAATTCAAGAACAGCCTGGGCTACAAAGTGAGCTCAGAGCCAGCCTAAACTACATAGCCGAGACCCTGTCTCAAAAAGACTCCCTCTCAAGAAAAAGAGAATATGGGGCTGGGATTTAGCTCAGCGGCATAAGTGCCTGCCTTGCAAGCAAGCAGTCGTGAGTTTGATCCCCGGTACCAATAAAAATGAAAAAGACAAAAGAAAAAGAGAATAAATGTTGTATAAAAAGCACGAAAAAGTAATGATTTGAGGCTCTATGTTCTTCTCCCCACTCCAGGACTTCACGAACAAAACAGTTGCTTAAAACTCATCTACAAGTCATCTACCAGGCATTTCCTATAAACTAGCTGCTACTTACTCACTGTTCTTAAAAGGCGTATGGGTAACAGCACTTTTAGGATCCTGGCCATGTTTTCTCTGGTGTTCTTTACGGAATGAGCAAATTCAATAAGGAAGCAGCTGCTTTAACTTTCTCGCTATATAATCTTCCAAAAGGGAGCTTTCATTTTATATGCTAGTCACATTAGAATTAAAACTATCCCAAATCTCCCCTTTCTCTCCTCCATTATTTCTACCAACAGATGTTAAGATATTTCATTTCCCAAAATAAGACCACAGTGTATAACAAAATCATTCTACCTTATAAGCTTATTGGCACTGTTTGTACCTTCAGAACAGTTAATTTTATATTTTAATTACTAGAGATCTGAGACTAAATCTAGCACTAGAAATAATCTATAACTAATGCCTATTTGTGATGACTTTTTAGTAGCCTCTGGAACTTTTTAACATTTTTTGGTATTTAAACACAATACCTAAGCTCCTAAACTTTTATACAATACTGCCAATTCTCCAAAAATTTAAATGCTTAAAAAAATACCCAGACATCTACAAGTCATTCAGTGTTTCTGAGCTCTACAATACATTCTCGATGCAATTACTTCCCTTAGGAATGTTCTATTTCTGCACTGTTTTCAACAATTTTTCAGACATTTACTGGTCGTTTCTTCTTTTCAGAAGTGTCTATCATTTGTTACCCATGACTTGATTGGGTCTTTTACTCGGAGCTCTACCTCCTTTCCGTTCTTTACATAATCCGGGTCAGTGGTGGTGAACCTGCAGCACACATACTGTGGCGGGCTGTTTTTACTGCTGAGAGCTCTAAACGGTTTGCCAGCAAGACTCTAGATATTAGACTCATTTAAATAAAAATCAGCTGATTGTGGTGATGCACAGCTGTAATCCCAGCTTTCCAGAGTCTGAGGCAGGAGGAGTGCCCCCTGAGTTCAAGGCCACCCTGAACTACACAGCAAAACCCTATCTCAGAAGCCCCCAAAATAAAAAGCATGCAAGGGAATGATGGTGTAATCCAGTCATAGAGCATCTGCTTAGCATGCACAAGATCCTGGGTTCAATTCTGCGCACCACACTTACTCAAGCACACACATAAAATGAGCATATATGAACACACATTGGGGCTGTTTTTATTTTTTTTTTTCTGTCTTAAAAACAAAGGCACAAGTGGCTATCCTGAACAATAAAAGCAAAGCAATGCATATTTCAAAGGCTTAAAGGTACATCCCATCTCCTTCCTTAGAGCAATGTGCTATTTACCTTTTAAAGAGAAACAAAGAATACTAACTTCCAGATGCCTTCATAAATGTTCTACTGTGACAAAGGAGAGATACACTACACCATACTACTGCCCTCCAATCCTTTCTATGGCCACTGGCAACAATCAAATAAGCCACAGACGGGATCCTGGGGGCTGCTGTTTTACTAGTTTGGAAAGGACTTCTCATTAAAACACTAAAATTTAGGGCTATTTTTTTCTAGAAAAAAAAATTTTTTTTTTGGTCCTTTTCACTTTTATCGGTACTGGGGATCAAACCCAAGACCGCCTGCTTGCAAGGCAGGTGCTTATGCCGCTGAGCTAAACCCCTAGCCCCAATTTTTTTCTAGAATTTAAGGGCTCAGACTGTTACTGAGTGGATGATGTAGCAAAAAGGGCCACTTGCCAGTTTTACAAAGCAAGTGAATGGCTAGAAGTAGATGAAAACAAGGACACTGACAATTGTACATGTTGGAGTGAGTCCTGCTGAAACATATTCCAGGTGATGCCACCTACACAGGGGTTATAGTGAAGTATGATCAGCACAGTAGTTCACTGGTATAAGACAGTGGAGATAAGCATGTAAACCCTCCATTCTTAAAGATCACTCATGCACACACATCTAAAGGTCAACCAAGAGGCCCATGGCTAGAGATGTTCAGCAAGGTTGATTTCTCTGCATGGTTCATGGGTGTGTATGTGTGTGTGTGTGTACGTGTGTGTGTGTGCGCGCGTGCTAAAGTTTCCAAAGGCAGGAGCAGGAATCCCAAGCAGTGGTCCCTCCTTGGGAGTACTTTGTAACATCTTCTGTTGTGACTGTATTACCTGCATGGTTGGCTTACAGTGCAGTAAGTGACTGTGAAAACAATAAAGCAGCAGTTCAACAGACTAAATCACAGCAAAACTGATAAAGATCGGCCAGGAGAGTGTCCATTGGTGAAAACTACCACCTGTGCCTACAGCAGAGAAAACAAATTACTCCTCACAGTCATCTAGCAAAAATTAATAGCCATTAACAAAAGTGGGAAACACAGTGTGAAAATACCTCAGCAATTGCCCCATCTGTGTTTAGAAATTATTTCAAATTCTGATTGCCATATGCTGTTTTCCAGCAAAAAGGCAAACACTTTTTTCTTATAACAAGTTGCCAAAATCTAATCTTCATATAGAGAATTTTGAATACATTTACAAAGAACTTTATAGTCCACAAAATATTTTATTTTATTTTATTTTTTGTCTCTTTCATTTTTATCGGTACCAAGGATCGAACTCACGACCGCCTGCTTGCAAGGCAGGTGCTTATGCCGCTGAGCTAAATCCCCAGCCCCTCACAAAATATTTTAAATGTTGCCATGTTAAAAAAAAAAAGTTCCTTCTTATGTGAGAAACTAAAAGTGTAAATTAAGACCAAAATGTATTATGAATATTGGAAAATGGAAAGAAAATGTTCAAAAGAGAAGGGGAACAAAAGAGGGGGAAGGGAGAAAGGAAAGGAAAAAGAAATGAAGAATGGAAACAAAGCTTTTGTAGATAAAGAGCAAACGGTTGAAGTGGGGGAGGGGAATGGGAAAAAAAGAAGCAACATCTATCAGGTACAGGTACAGACTCCCTATGTTGAACACTATCATGTAGATCTAAAATATACCAGTAAAATGAAAAGTTTAAAAAAAGTTCTTGGAGTTGGGTGTGGTTGTGCAGCATTGTGGGAGGCTCAGGAAGGAGGATCATAAATTTGAGGCCAGCCTGGGAAACTTAGGGAGATGCTGTCTCAAAATAAAAAGAGGATGGTGATGTAGCTTAGTGAGAAGACCTTGGGTTCAATCTCTAGTACTGTAAAACTGCTAGAACAGCAGAAACACTGAAACAACACCCAGGATTTGGAGGCAAACTTATTTTACTTTGATGGGCACTGACAAGGAATCAATTGCCCCTCAAAATGTCAAGACCTTGAAGGCTTAGGGTGGGAGGGGTATTTTTTGTCTTTGTGAGACGGGGTCTCAGTATGCATTCAGGCTGGCCTTGGGCTCACTTTGTAGCCCGGGCTGGTCTCGAATTTGCAATGATCCTCCTGCGTCAGCCTCCTGAGTGCTGAAATTACAGAAATGCACCACCACACCGCTTTCAAGGTGCGAGGTTTTTTATGGAAGATTTTATGGAGTCTGCAAGCAAGAAACAGAGAACTTGGCTGTCTTAGATTGGTTATTACAATACGTATCATATTATATCATGCATCATAGAGCATGCATCATGACCAACTATGTATCACAGGGACCTGCTGTTCTAAGAAACAGAAGTAATAGGAACTGTAACAAGAACAGTTACCTGGGAAACTAAGGGAAATTGGCATATACTGGCTGGGGGGTGTGGTGCATTTTCCGACACCAAACCAACAGAACATTTTAGCTTCTCATGTCAGTCATCTTAACCTTATTAACTATGATATAATTAATAAGAACAAGAATTGAATAATTCCAGAAAGTTAGCAAAGAATACACTAGACTACATTCTGCTTTGTTTTGCTTTTTGTTTTTTGACACAGGCTCTCATTATGTAGTTCAGGCTGGCCTTGAATTCCCTCATGTAGCCCAGGCTTGCCTCAAACTCACAGCAATCCTGCCACCTCAGCCTCTGGAGTGCCGGGACTACAGGCATGTGCCACCATGCCTAGCTTAAATTCTGTTTTAGCCTATATCCAGGATAAAACTGTCTATTTCTTCTATTCTGATGTGGTGGGGTAAAGAGGTAAGAAAGAACAGAGCACTATGAATGGTAAAGCAAACATCAAGGAATTTGGAGGCATAGATCAAAACTTGGCCAAGTACAAATAAAAAGGCTGACAAGTTATGGAAATACGTACTTTAACAAAACTGAAGTCTCCATGTATTAAGCTTGTGAAACAAAAATAAAATCAATTTTCCTGTGCTAAATAGACATTATTACGTGCAACTTCCTGTATGCTACAAACTTAATCATATGTGAAGGACGTTTAAAAATCACTGACAAAACCTGGAAGAGATTTCCAGGCTCAATACTAAGTAGGCCCACAGAGTCAGAAGTATCAATTCTGTGAAACTCGTTAGCGTTAGCGGAAATAAATCACAGGAACCAGTTTAGAAGTTTGCAACTTGAGCTGGGTGTGGGCCTGTGCCTGCAGTCCCCACTACTGGTGAAGCTGAGCTGGGAGGACTGCTTGAACCCAGGGTGTAAGGCAGCTCAGGCAGCTCTGTGAGACTCAGCTTGTAACTCTCTACTCAAACTCTACCTTTTTCTTACTCAAAATACTTAAGGCACTCCCCTAGATAATGACTTATCAAGGTAAAAATCATCACGTTTCTTCATACAGGAGATGGCTCAGAACATGGGGTGTCTGCTGAAACACAAACTAGTGAAAATGTGCAGTGGCACAGTGTGGTGGCTCATGCCTGTAATCCCAGCACTTGGGAGGCTAAGGCAGGAGGATCACTGCGAGCTCAAGACTAGCCTGGGCTACAAAGTGAGCTCAAGGCCAGCCTGAAGCATATAGTGAAACCTAGTCTCAAAAAGATAAATAAGTAAATAAATAAAATAAAAACACAATAAAAAATAACAAAAGAATGTGCAGAGCACAAGAAAATCTGTGCTGTGGACTAGAGCATTAAGAGCAGAGATAACAGACCAGAAGATGATTTTTCAGTTTTGCACATGATTTTACTGCTCTCCTGAGATTTAAGGCCCCAGAAAAAAGGAGGAATGATCCTATCCTGCATGGAGTGTTTGGCTGGAGGGCAGCCATGGCACGCTTGCGTGTAGTCCCCTGCTACACAGCCGGCAGCAATTTAGGAACTGAAACAAGTAGTACGAGGAGGCAACCTGTTTCTGGATAAATTCTTCAACTAGCAAATCCTGAGCCTTAGTGAGCTATAAAGAGTATTACATAAAAATCAGGGAACCAGGTATAGTGGCACATGCCTATAAGCCCAGCAGTTGCCTTCAATTTCCGTAGTCAGGAGGCTCAGGCAGGAGGATCACCGCAAGTTAGAAGCCAGCCTGGGCTACATAGTAAGTTTAAAACCAGTCTGAACTACATAGCAATACCCTGTCTCCAAAAAGAAAAAGGAAATGGAAAATTAATCAGCTTCTTAAATTTTTATTTTATTTTGTTACTGGATCTTTAAAAATATATTTTGTGATATTCTCTGATTAACACTGACTAATTAGCAATGTGGCCTATTCTTTCTTGCAAAAACTATGCTCCAAACAAGCTTTATTCAGTATGTATGACAGTGCCAAACCACATGACATTTTTCCAAAGCTATATATTCCTTAAAATCCATTCCCTTGGAGTCTAGATAGAAATAAATTTGAACCACTCTTTTATTGGAAGCATATCTTCCAAACTCAGTATGACTAAGACTCTTAAATTTTGTTTATTTCTATGTGTTACAAAGCCATTGTATTTATAGATGGTTCCTTCAAGAATGAAGGAATCCACTTTAATGATCTTGATTTATGTTTCTTTTCAAATTGGAGCATTTACAAGGGCATAGTTCATCTAGTAGAAAATTACAGAATAAATTCCTTTCTTTGAATATTCACTGCATATATGAAAAAGAATGGTATTCAGGATTTGGTATCAGGGGTAGAATACTATATCTGGTAACATTTAATAGCTCTTAATGGTCAGTATGACTGTAATCCCCCAGACAGAATCCGTTCTGTACAGTCTTTTAGATGAAACAGACCTTTTTCCTTTTGTGCCCAAAGAAACGTACCAAACACAAAAGGGTCAAGGGGAGAAAAAAGAAAATACCAAAGTGCTAAGCCATGGTAGTTTATGTCTGTGCAGCACTTACATAAGGATTTTGTAAATCTGAGATGCAAAGCTCTGAACAAGCAGCAAGATTGCTGATGTGTGTACATACTAGTAGGTGCAATACTCTGCATTTCGGTGTGTAGAATAAGCACTTTGAATAAAACCTGACAGTACAATATGCTGTCTTCTAATATCAGATCTGTGCGTACCAGCAAGACTTACTTTCTTATTGATCTCATCACAAAGGGCAAGGGAAGTTCTGCCAGGTGGAGCTACTAAATTTTTGTGCCTTTTCTGCAGGCCAGAAATGCAGCATTTTTGTTTTTGTTTTAAAGAAAAGCATGGCCAGATTTATTATGTTTGGGGCCAGGAAAGGACTAATATGGCTTAAAATGATGGGAAACACCCACACAACAGGGATTATTCTGACTGGATGTAGCTTTTAGAAATATTTATTCTATCCAGACTCATGATTTAATTATATTTCTCCTGTTGAGCAAAATTAATATTCAAAGAAATTATTCTTAAGAATCTAGCATTAAATTTAAAATTTTTATTATGTAAAAGTTTTTTCAGTACGCAGAGCCTAACCATTGAGCTATACCCAGTCCTTTTTTATAATGTGACAGGGTCTTGAACAGTCACTAAATTGCCTGGCTGAGCTTGAAAATGCAATCTTCTTACCTCAGCCTCCCACACTGATGAGATTACAGGCTTGCACCTGGCTCTAAGGTTGGCTTTTTTTTTTTTCCTCTTTCATACTGGGGATTGAACCAGCACCTCATAAACCAGCACCTCATAAATGCTAGGCAAGCAAGCAAGCAAGCTAGTCATGGCCTCAGGCCTCAGCTCTTTTTCAAGTTGGGGAGAGAAAGTATCCAAACTAGAACTACAACTTCCCATCCTCCTACCTGAGCCTCCCAAACAAACAAAACATGCCCCCAAACAAACAATACCCTGAGAATATTCAAACTCAATATGCCTAAATGCAAACTTCAAACAAGTTTCTTCCCTAACTTTCCCATTTCCCATAGAAGTATACTCAACCCCCACCTACATTTTTTTCCCTTTGGTTTTTGAGACAAGACTTGGCTTGGGCTGGACTTGAATTCACTGTGTAGCCCAGGCTGGCCTGGAACTCAGGGAGATTTGCCTGCCTCAACCTCCCAAGTGCTGGAATAACAGGCACGCATCTCCATGCCTAGCCCTAAGGGTCTGAAAGATACAAAATCCTGTACATGTAGGGCCTGTAAGCCTATAAATTGAGCTTGTGCTTTTCTTTCCACAGACCATCATTCTTAAGGAAGCAACAGAATTATGTGGGCAGATTCTCCCTAAAATTCAAACACATGCAAATGTTGCATTCTAACCTACTCCACCAAATGGTAGCCTGACAGCAGTAGGAATACATATCCTAGATCATCCACCTTGAGGAGACCCCCAGACCATATAAAAACCCCCAAGGCATATTCTACTCTGACCATAACCTGCCACCATGAGGTCTTACACTCCTTTCTCTTTATTACCCTTTCTTAAGTCTGCTTGATAAACCTCTCCATGTATTTTTTTCATTAGTGCATTTTTATTATAAAGTAGTAAAACTTATATACCAGGCAAGATGGCACATGCCTACAATTCCAGCACTCGGGAGGCTTAGGCAGGAGAATCACTGCAAATTTAAGGGCAGCCTGAGCTACATAAGTGAGTTCAAGGCCAGTCTGAACTATATAGCAAAACAGTCTCAAAAAACCAAAATAAATAAATAATTTATTTTGGAAAGTTACAATACTACCACTTCTAAACTTATTTTATATTTTGATTTCTTCACATACAAATCATAACACATTTTCAAGTTTCTGTAAGTTTTCCTAAATATTGTTTTTAGGGGCTACATAATATACTTTTTTTTTTCCTTTTACTGGTACCGGGGATCGAACTCAGGACTGCCTGCTTGCAAGGCAGGTGTTTATGCCGCTGAGCTAAATCCTCAGCCCCCATAATATACTTTTGACTAAATGTTTTATGAGTCACATTAGTTAGTGTAACTCAGTTTATTCAATAAAGTATTTGAGGTGAATCCATAGCTAATCCTTTGTAAAGGAGTAAGTGGATCACTTCTAAATGTTAGTTCTGACACTGTCAACAATTTTATACAGATAACCTTCATTTTAGGGTGCTTCTTTTTATTTTTTGTTTTGTGAGGCAGGATCTCCCTGTGTTACCCAGGGTAGCCTTGAACTCACGGTGATATTCCTGCCTCAGCCTCTTGAGTGCTGACACTACAGGTGTGTACCACTATGTCCAGCTAGGGTGCTTCATTCTGATTGATTTTAAGAAGTAAGATATTCAGAAATGGTATTACTTTTATTAAACGATTTTCTAGAGAATCTTTACCAATTTGCAAATGCAAAAGAAATGTGTAACAATGCCAATTTAACTGCGTCCTCATCTGCACTGGACTTTAAGAAGAGACTGTCGTCTTTTATTGTCAAGTCAGAAAGTCCATCATTTTAAGTCTTGGACAACTACATTTTGGTGGTGGGAGGGGTGGTTGCTGGTGACCAAACCCTGAGTTCTGGGCATGCTAGGCAAGTGCTCTACCACTGAGCTATACCCAGTTCCTTCACACAGACAGACAGGCAGGCAGGCAGACTCTTCTGACACACAGCTTTCCTTGCTTTACTATTTTTTTTGACTCATCAAGCCATGCATTTTGCCAAGAGTATACACTTACTGGCAAGTAATCTATATCTGTGGGTGTACCTCATTTACATACGCATGTGCATGTGTGTATACTTCTATGTGCTATTCTTTTTCTTTTTGAGACAGGGTCTATGTAGTGTAGGCTGGGCCTGAATTTGCAGCAATACTCCTGCATGTGATTTCTGAGTGCTGGAATTATAGGCGTGCACCACCACATCCAGTCTATATATTACTGTATTCTTAACCTATATGCTTGCACATGTGGGATGATGAAATCATGTTATATTTTCTTATATGAATGTCTGTTAATATAAAAATAAAGTCAGGAAAAAGGGGCATAAACTAATTTGTTTTGTGATAATGATTATGGAAACATATATAACCTGTTTAATATCTTTTTGCCTACTTATCTATTGGGTCTTCCTTTTTCTCTTAGCAATACAGATAACACACAAAGATAAAGGTTCTTTGTCATTAATTACATCCCAATCAGTTACATACACACATGCACACCCCCATAGGGACTGTACCCATGGGCTGGAGTATGATAGGCAAGTACTTAGACAGAGCAATAACCCAGGTCTGGCACTTTCTTTGAAATATTATCAAATTTGATTTGTTTCTTTTTTGTGTGTTAGCCTCCAGTGTCGTCAGGCTGAGAGATGTCTCTCATTTAGACCACTAGTTTCCCAAACAATGAACACTGGATAAATGACAAAATAGTCTTACTGCAGGTCTACTTTGATCTTGGCCAGTTCTAGAATTAATAAGATATAGTGTGGAAGTTCCAGTTCACACTAAGGATCAGCTGGAAATTCAGATTACCTGTCCTTTTTTTTTTTTTCTTTTACCTGTCCTTTTTAAAGAGCAAGAAAAAGTCAGCAGTGGCATGAGCTTCAGCCTGGAGGACTACACATGAGACCCCAGTGGGTTACCTGGTATATATATATACACCCTGTATGCTCACCCATCCTTGGGCTGTATCAGGCTGCCTCAGGTCCTACCTCATGGCAAGTTCCACCCTTTTAGCTAACACACTTCTCAAGTTTTTGTTTTTTTTTTTTTTTTTTTTTGGTATGGGGGATCAAACTTGCAACCTCGCACTTGCCAGGCAGGCACTTACACCACTGAGCTAAATCCCCAGCCCATTACACACTTCTCTGTCTCCATGCAATTACACATGCCCCGAGGATTGCTAGAATATCACGCCAAACCAGTGAGAAATGGCTATAGTCTGTTCCTTTAACTTCACTATATCCAGTAACACAAAGAAGCTAAAGAATTTAGGTTTACCACCATTAGCTATGAAGAGGAGAAATGTCTGAAACAATGATGGACCAAAACATACCTGATTTCGAAGAGGCTGTGGTTGTGATGGCCGATCCCTGTGTGTGTGGCTTTCTCGAGTTATTGCAGATGCACCCGAATCTACATGAATTGACCCTACTGGAGTAGGCTAGAAAAATGAATAAAAGTCAAGTGGAGAAAACAAGTGCAACTTGACGCTTCTGCACAGGACAGCACCAATTCTCATAAAGTAGTGGGAATTCTTTTCAGCTATTAAGGGCAGTGTCAAGTTGTTTTGTCTTCTCTCGCTTTGCCCATCTGCAAAAGGGAGGCAGGCAGTCTGGTTCTCAATAGTTCACTGGTGAGAGTAGCTTATCTTCGAAAGTTGAAAAGTAAAACAAAACAAAACAAAACTCTGCAGCAATATCCATTAGCATTCTCTCCAGACCTGTGGACCTTGGTGCAAAACCAACTTTCCTATTGTACTGGGTTCCACTCCTATAGCAATCAAGTACCTTAACAGGATATGCAGCACTAGATTCTGAATCATTCCAAAGAAATTTCTAAAAACCTGCCTAAACTATAGTACAGTTTCTCAAGATATACCAGTTATAATCTTAAAAATGTGTAATTCTTACTCCTAACTCCAGTGAAAGCATTCTATTGCATGACCTGAAAAGGATGGTAAATGTGAGCCCTACAATCAAAGGAATTTACCCCCAAAGATTTAAAAAGAAAGACTAAGAAGTAAAGGGTAGGGCAGTGCTAGTCTGAGAAAGGAGGTGAGGTGATACAAAGGAGGATACTTACAATGGGCCTCCCGACCCAATCATAGGCATAGTCAAAGGTGTAGCCTTTCTTTTTAAGGAGGTCTGTGAAGAGTGTCCGTAAATACTCATAATCAGGTTTCTCAAAGAAGTCTAACCGTCTGACGTATCGAAGGTAGGTTGCCATCTCCTCTGTGAGGGAAGAGGTGAAAGGCAGTGCTTGGTAGCTGCATGCTTCCTGGGAGCTGGGGGTAAGCTGTGGACTATGCAGTGCTATCTATACAGAGTATCTGACATTAGTATTTATCTTATGGACCAAAGAAAAGTGACAAACCTATGCTGGCCTGAATAATAAAAGGAAATGCAAATTATCTGGGAAGTATTTTTTCTAGGGATACTAAGTTATAGATTCTACCCACTTCCAAGTTTTATAGTTGCTTTGGCTGAAATACACTTCTGGCAACATACCTGGAAAGTTCTCACAGAGAGTTTCAATGGGAGTATTCCTTTTGGTGTCCCCAATTTTTTGGTATCTTTCTTTTAACGTATCTGCCTGTAGAAAAGAAAGAAAGTTACCTGGAAAGAGCCATAAAAGATGTGATAAGTATATGATATAATGGTTTACTAGAGTTGTCAGAATTTGCTGCCCAGTTTCAGTTTTTTTTTCCTCTAGTACTAATATGAAACACATATATTAGCTATGTACAAACAGCTGCTGGACTCTGGAAGGCTTTACTTTCAAATACACTACTTGCAAAAGAAAGTCTCAGATAAAGACATTAAATAATGATGACATAAGCAGTGGGGATAAGAAAATAAAAATATTATATACCAAGATTTTCAAAACTGTAGAAGCTCAGTAATCTCTCATGGCCAATGGAGTTCAATAGGGATTCAGCCTTCTCCCTCTTGGATCAGTTCTAAGATATGATTAAAAGTATTGCCTAATGTAAATAGAAGAAACATAATTCTACTACATACATAGTAAGAAACTGGATGGAAAAAAAGGTCAAGAAGTGAAGAAATCCTTTTCAGCAATGTGTTTCCATAGGGGAAAACACTTATGACATGCAGGCATACAGGTTGATTGTGTCAATTTCTCAAATCAGCCCAAGTCTGGATAGGATGCTAGACAGAGGGTTTCTTTTATTTATTTTTTAATTTTTATTGGTACCGGGGATCAAACTCACGACCACGCACTTGCAAGGCAGGTGCCTATGCTGCTTAGCTAAATCCCCAGCCCTCCTGACAAGAGGGTTTCTGAACCTTGGATTAAGAGCGAATTGCACGTGCGCACACGTGTCTGTGTGTGTGTGTGTGTGTGTGTGTGTGTGTGCGTGTTTTCCTGCAGACTGAATGCAAGGCCTTTGCATAGTAGGCAAGTACTGATCTACAGCTCCATCTTTTAGTTTTCATTCTGAGTCCAGGTTGTTCTCAAACATGCAATCCTCCTGCCTCAGCCTTCTAAGTAGCTGGAATTACAGCTGTGCGCTCATATGCCTGGCAACAATGGATCTTAAGGGATTCCCATTAGGGTCAATCTAGACTACTTCACCCAGATTTAAGCAGCAGTGACCTAATGTGAGATGGAGATAATTAAATTTACCATTAACACTAAAATCATTCAGGGACCATGAGAGAGTTTCAAGCAACTACTCATACTGTAGACTAAGGTACTGATGGGCTAGATGATGAGTATATAGGATCTATAACTCTTGAAAGTTCTCTACATCAATGAGAAGACAGATATGACTGGGGAAAAAACCACGATGAGCTATCAAGAGAGAAATGTGAGGGAAAAGAAATAAAACCTCAAGAGAAAGAATTTAGAAGCCTGATTTTCTAGGATAATGTCCTAGAAAGCACAGCAAAATCAGTAATTCCATCCTTCTGAAGGAAGGAGTGTAGGAGAACTCCCAAGCTACAGATTTCCTTTCTTCCTACATTAAAAAATCTCTTTCTTTAGTTTTCTGAGATAGGGTCTCACTATGTAATCCAGCCTGGTCATAAACTTGCAGAGATCCTCTTGTCTCACCCTCCCCAGTGCTGGTAAAAATGCATCTCATATGTAACTATCTAAGGGACTTAACATGGGCAAAAAAGGTACTGTCTCCCAGTCTAACCCTAAAGGCAGTGTCATCAAAATGCTTATGATATATTGTTTTCTATGACATGTAGGCACTGCACTGATACCAAGCTAAAGAAGACTATTCAAACTTCACATGTTCTGCAAGGAATTGGTACTGTCTGAAAAGCGTATTTATTCGATAATACACTTCAACAGCAGAAGATATTTATTCTGTAATATACTTAAACCTGTAGTTTCGGTGAGTCCTTAGCTTAAGCTGTATGAACAAATACTTTCCAGCTCCTCTTAGAGGCATACTCTGCTGGCCTTTCTGGTGAAGTATGTAGCAGCTGCTGTCATCAATTTGTTCAAGAAATTCCCTGGCCCTGAGAACACTTCTCCTGCTACATAATGGCAGAGGAAGAGGGATACCAACACACAAAGAAAGGCAACACTACACAGCTAGGGAAAATGAAGTGAAAGATTATGGACCCAAATGCAAAGAGGGAAGGATTATAGAGCAGGAAAAAGCCAAATGTGAATAAAACACAGCTCCCAAAGCTCAGGTAAGCATCTACAACATGGACTAATTTTTGCGTCTCATCTCTGTGCCTTCTTAGTGATCCAAGCCAGCATCCCTCATTCACACGGCTCTGAGACAGAGCTGTCCACTGAGCACTTTCAAGGATACCTTCAATCCTTGCCAAGGCAGGCTTCCTCGAAGGAAATACAGGAACATATGGCCCAGGGCTTCCAAATCATCTCGCCGGCTTTGCTCTAAAAAGGAAGACAGATCATACAATATGTTTGCAGTTATGAAAGCAGAAAGAGGTTCAAAATCAAGTAATCCCTTTAGAAACCCTTCTGCTCTGGAGAAAGCTGCTGCTTTCTAATTCTTTGTATATCTAAACCAGAAACTGGTTTTTTATTTTTATCTAAAATACTACATGTAGTTCCTCTGTATCTCCTGCTGGCAAGTAAACAGCAAATGACAACAGCAAAGCCTAAATTAAAACCATGCCTCAGCCAGTGAACAATGAGTAATCACCCCTCACTCAATCCTGTCACCTGCTGAAAGGGAAGTCATTTATATGGGGTTCAATTACTCTTGGGCCATCACCAGGGAGAGTGAGTGACAGATTAAGCAGCTGAGATTGTTAAAATAGTCCACTCTAGGTATGCCTGCAAAGATGCAAGCCACAGAATGCCTAACATATACCTTAGCACCTCTCGTCCATCATAAAAATTAACACTTAAGGTTCAGATTCATATAAACAAATCTCAATGCATGATCTCTTGGTATCAATCCATTTGTACAACATATTATATATCAGAACATCCTTCAGAAAAATTTGAAGTTCACTAATAAGGTAATTTCTATGAGATCATAAAACAGTAAGGGCATTTTGGGAGCTTGGTTAAAACGAGTTGCTGTTGTTTTCTTTCCTTTGAATTAGGAAGATGAGCTATCCAATACAGAAAACAGTTTTTAAAAAATTACAACTTTAAGCCGAGCGTGGTGGCACACTCCTGTAATCCCAGCACTTGAGAGGCAAGAGGATGGTTGCAAGTTTGAAACCAGCCTGGGGTATAACGTGAGGCCAAGGCCAGCCTGAACTGCATAGCGAGACCCTGTCTCAAAAAGACAAGAAAAAAAAAAAAAAAGTACAACTTTAACTCAAAACATATATTCTTTGGCTGTTGGCCTGAATATTGATTATTTTACAATAATTTGCCACCTATGGTTCCTTGCAGACAATTTACATTTTTTTCAGAATCAGGTATAGGATTGTATTTGAAAAGTTACAGAAGTGAGACTAAGACTGTGTGTGTGTGTATTTCTTTTCTTTTCTTTCTTTTTTTTTTTTATCAGTACCAAGGATCAAATTCATGACCACGCGCTTGGCAAGGCAGGCACTTATGCCACTGAGCTAAACCCCCAGCCCTAGTGTGTGTGTTTCTTTTTTAGGTACTGGGAATTCAATGCAGGCACTGTACCAGAGCCCTAGTCCTATCTGGATGTTTTTGTTTTGTGTGTACGGCATAGTAAAACCCAAGATTGCCATATAAGCAGGAAAAGCCAGCCACTCAGCTTACTGAAAATACTCAAGCGTAACATGGTTACCTGCTGCCTAGAATTGTGGGAAATTTGCATGAAGACAGAATGACTAAGGATTGAGGATACAGCTCATTGTCATAGTGCCTGCCTGGCAAGTCCGAGGTTGTGAGCTCGATTTCCAGTACAGAAAAAAAGACAGACAGATACACTAGTATTCTACAGGACAGATAAAGGAAGAAAAGACAACATTTTAATTTTGGAAAGGTGGTTACTACTGGAAAGAGAAAGCAACCCAGGCTGGGGGTGAAGCTCTGGGGAAGCTCTGCTTAGCAATGCCCTGGATTAAAAGTCTAGTACTCCAAAAAAAGGAAAAGAGACACTGTGACAGAGACATAAATAACTTAAAACTGAGTGCTGTACCTTAACTGAAATAAATGTGGTTTACATCCAACCCTTATTTATTTATTTATTCTTTAATTTTGAGACAGGGTCTTCTAAGTCCCAAAATTGCCCTAACTGGGCTTGAATTTGAGACTGTCCTACCTCAGCCTTACAGAACGCTGAAATTAAAAATATGTACCGCCACACCTATTCTTGAAATAACCTCAAAAACAATGAAACAAAACAGAATGGTCATCAGACACTTATGTCTATAAGGCTTATCTAAAGTTAACAATAAAATTACGCATACAACTGAAACCAAAGAGCAATTAGATAATAAGACACAAAAATGAAAAATGGAAAATATGTTGGATGTGGTGGCACATGCCTGTGGCACATTCTAGCACTTGGGAAGGTGAGGCAGGAGGATTACTGTGAATTTGATGCTAGTTGCTACAAAGTGAGCTCAAGGCCAGTTTGAACTGCATAGCAAAAGCCTGTCTTGAAAGACAAAAACAAAGGTGCTCTAAAAACAGAAAATATGCAGGGTGACTTCAGGCCTCCCACACAGCAAGGCACATGGAGAAACCACTCACTGCAGCTTCTTACACTGTATCACACCTACTCATCACCTCTCCATTTTTAGATCCACTTCTGTAACAAGACGTCCCTTGGTTAAAAAAATACGAAATACACTAAATGAATTTTAGTCGGGCACTAGAGGGCAAAACTCTCCACATTTTGGGTATATTACTAAGGCTCACAGAGTGGGGAAAATTCTCTTCACTATTAAGCCCATTGTCAAACGATATTTAAAAAATTTTCAAGCTCACTGGAATGACTAATAAAGTCACTTGTCAATCCCGAGAACTATGAAGAATAGCTATGGCATAAGGGATAATGGGAAAAACAGTAGTTCCTAAATTAGGTCAGGGATCTGGGTCTTGGCTTAACCCTTCCATTCATTTGATCCAGTGAAATTAATCACAGCTACATCACCTTAGGGCCTTAGTTTCCTCAGCTGAAATAAAGATCAATTTATATAATCATAAAAATCATTTTCTAACCTTAAAATTCTAAAATAATCAATGACAACATCAACCATTCAGGATTCTCAAGAAAAAAGGAAAAACCAGAGTGTGCTTTATTTTCATACTTCTTTACCTGAACACTCCATGCTTGTTTTTTACTTCAATATCCTTTTGCATGGAGGATAATTTCATCTTTAAAAAAGAAAGATTTCAACACCAGAGAAAAATAGAAAACAAAATTTTTCAATACTATGAAAGCTTCTTTTTAGCCAATGAGGAAGATGTACTTGGTTTCCCCACTGGAAGAAAGGCAATGTGCTCTAATTTCAACCACTGAATGACACTGAGCAGGTTCGGGCGGGGCTTGCTTGGTTAGGAGCTGCTCATGTGTCATGGTGATGTCAGGTGTAGGGGGCTTTTCCCCTTGCGCTCCTGCCTTAAAAACCTTAACAGCCATTCTCTCCAAGTCATTTGACAATACACTCCCAGTCTTTTTTTCTCCCCCCTCCCTTCTTTCTCTGCAACACAAAATGCACCACACTTAAAAACCAATGGCAGGGGGCTGGAGATTTAGCTCAGTGGTATAAGTGCCTGCCTGGCAAGCACAAGGTCATGAGTTCGATCCCTAGTAGCAAAAAAAAAAAAAAAAAAAAAAAAAGTAAGTTTACCATTAAAAACCAGTGGCAGGTTGGGGATATAGCTCAGTGGCACTGTGTCAGCCTGTTAAGTATGAGGTCATGAGTTCAATTCCCAGTACAACAAAACAAAACAACACAACCAATGGCACTAGAGTTCCTATAGGAACCTTTCTGCTTTGATACCTGGGATAAAGTTAAATGGCAGTGACATCATCTCTAAGTAATCTATGCAATACAGAGAGAAAAAAAATATAGTGACAGGTTGGAGCTGACCTGAGGAACTGTGGGATCCAGGACATACAATTTTGGAGATAAACACAAAGTTTTAGCAGGATTAGTAGTTCACTAAAAGATTAAGAAGCGTAGGCCAGGTGAGGTAGTGTATGCCTGTAATCAGCACTCGGGAGGCTGAGGCAGGAGGATCGCCAGGAGGTTGAGACCATCCTGGGCTACACAGTAAGTTCAAGGCCAGCCTGGACTATATGGTGAGACCCTGTCTTTAAAAAAAAATGTGGGGGGATGAAGGGCTTAAAACATATCTTGTTGAGTATATAATATAACTATGACTCTACTATACGCTACTATATGGAAAGATGTTTATTAGACACTAGACACACTTCATATTATTCCACAGAACCCTATGTTATAGGAACTATGACCACTCCCATTTTATAGATGATATAACCAAGACTGAGGGAACAAGTATGCCAGATAAAAATCACACAGTTATTAAGTAAAGGATTTGTACCCTTGCTCCATCCTATTTTTGGTACTGGGGATCACACAGAGTGATGTCTGCAGCACATTTTTTATTTTGAGACAAAGTTTTACTAAGTCACTAGATTGCCCAGGTTGGGCTCCAAGCTATGATCCTCCTCCCTGCCTTACTTTCCCAAGCGCTGGGACTATATGTCTGGGGCACCAGCCCAATTCATACCCCTTTTTCTTCAAGATTACTATACTTTAGTCAAACAAAAATGGATCCCTATCCCTTATTTATTTTCCTAACAAAAATAATAAAATCAGTATATGAATTGTGGAGCCTAGGAAGCAGAGCTGAGAGCAACTTGTAGACTTTGTGAGTTAAACCTAACAATTATGACTATACTATGTAATACAGTCTCTTTGTAAAACAAAGATTATATGCCACTTGAAGAAGGGGACATTAAACAGGGTGTCTAAGAGACTTGTGTTAGGTACTGTTATAGGGTGGATGTGGTTTGACTGTGGCCAAAATTCAGGGAGAATCTGATTGCCAAGGTAGAGGTGTTGGTAGGTAGGGCCTGCACATGGGCTTAACGTCTTACCTGTGAGACTGGACTGCCCCCACCAATTGTTGTGACTTGCTGGTCCCCTTGTGCCCTCCTCTCTTTTCACATGCGCCCCCACTGCTCTGGCATACAGTCATGTTATGCGATGCTATCACCACAAGACTCTCAGGGAAATGGCTAAATTAACTTCTTTTCAAATAAATTATCCAGTTTTAGATATTCTGTATGCCAGCAGAGAACACACTAAGACAGGTATGGCTCTTCTACATATAGTACCTACATTCACTCCACAAAGCATCCTTCAGTATGACCTTTATTTTCCAGGGAGATTAAGCAGCTTGTCTGAACTGACACTGACAGGTGACAGAGGATCTTCTAGTCTAATTTTAAAGTATCACAGTAGGTAAAGTGAGGATTTCCATAGAGTTAATGAAAAAATCCTGACAGCATTCATGATTTTAACTTACACTATGTAGTTTACTTAATGAGGCAATATAGAAGATATTACATTAGTCTTTAAAATATTTATTAGTGTACAATGGTTCATTAATACTTTGAAGATTTTATATAATTAGCTATGTAAGGGAGCAGAAAACCTGGTAATATTCTGTTCACCTATCAAGAATGTTCATTTTCTTATTTTTTTAACCACCTAAGTATCTTTACTTTATATGAATTCTTTCATGGAAGCACAATTTATAAAACAAATAAAAAGGGAAGCTTTCTTGGCAACACTAACAAGGGGCCTGCCCAGAGCCTGGCTTCCCCACTGTTCCCTGGGCTTGCCTGACAAGCAGCGTCTTCTGTGTAGATTAAAGATTTTGATAATATTTGTGCAGATTGTTTATCCCAAATAAAATACAAGACTCAGAGTAAAGCAAATATATTTTCACTGTGTAAGAGAGAAGAGTTTCCTTAAAGGCTCTGCATGAAATTACTCAGAGTGAACAAAGCCCAGGTCACATTTTACTATTTTCTTTCTTTTTATTTTATTTTTTTTTTTTGTCTTTTTCCTTTTTATTGGTACCAGGGTACCAGGGATCGAACTCACAACTGCCCCTGCAAGGCAGGGGCTTATGCCGCTGAGCTAAATCCCCACCCCCTCAGGTCACGTTTTAATGATGTTCTCTTCCCTAAGCAGATACCAGCCTGCCATCCTTCATAGGACTATCACCTGTGAGGTCCAATATGTACACATGCAAACTCACAAAGATGCCGTCACCTTTCTTATAATAATTCACATTTTCATACTACTGAGAAATGTAAGCATAAACATCTAGAAACATGGAGCAAAGAATTAAAAAACCATCAGTGGTCAACAGGACACTTACCATTAACTTATCATTTTAACTTCCTGAGTATGAAAAGCACTTATCTTGGGAAGCAGTAAGGACAAGTTGAAAAGCACAATGGGATAAAAGTGTTATTGGAATAAAGTCATTCTAATAACTTGCCCCTTTTATGGAGCAGAAAATAAACGCACCTCTGCCAAGATGCGTGTTGATAGACATATATCTTGCAGTTCCAGTTAAACTTTTGTTCTCCTTATAAGCTATGTGTTTTTTGGTTTCAGCATCAATGTATTCCTTGGCCAGTCCAAAGTCTATTATGTGTATTACATGTTCTTTTTTATTGCCTTGTCGGCCAATCAGGAAATTTTCTGGCTTGACATCTCGGTATATAAGATTCTTTGAATGCACATATTCCATTCGAGATAGCTAGAAGAGAACAACAACACAAAACACATAGAAATACTTTAAATAAGCATATTTTAAAAATTAAAAATATTTTGTCATAAGGATTTTGGTTTTGTTTTTGTTTTGTCCTGTGGGTTGGTTTTGTTTTTGAGACAGTGTCTTGCTATGTAGTTTAGGCTGGTCTTGAACTCATAGTCATTCTCCTGCCTCAGCCTCCTGAGTGCTGGCTGGGATTACAGGTGTGCATCATCACACTCAGCTTCTTTGTGTTACTTTTTGAAACAAGGTCTCTCTATACTGTTTAGGATGGTCCTGAATTCCTTGGCTTCAGTAAGCCTCCTGTCTCAGCCCCACAAGTAGCTGATGTTACAGATGTGCTGAACGTAGCTCAGCATTAGGTTTTAATTACCAAAATAAAAACATAAGTAATCTAGTACTCAACACCCACTCTAGTGAGTTGGTTAAGAAGAGTGGAATAGTGTAGTTCAGCTAAGACATTATATTATAATGTCACAATTTGTATAATTAACATTATTTTTATACTACTTCAGGAAGTAAGTCTTTGACAGAAAAAAGCCATTACCAAGGAGGATGCCAGACAATTGATCGCATCTGGGACAGATACAACAGCACATTCATTTCTTTCTTTTTTTTTGTCTTTTTCCTTTTTATGGGTACCGGGGATCGAACTCACGACTGCCTGCTTGCAAGGCAGGCACTTATGCCGCTGAGCTAAATCCCCAGCTCCCGCACATTCATTTCTTGACCCTATTTTCCTATCCTGAGTTGGACAAGCCTCCCCAACCCAGCTTCCATCAGCATAGAAATAAGAAAAGTGAGACACAGAGAAGTTGATAGTAGTCTACTAGACAACGTGAGCCACTGCAGTGTCAAGCAAGTGAGGTGCATGTGCGTGTTTCCCTCAGGCCAGACACACTGCTCAGAGGCACTGAAGTAGCTGTTCCAGAAACCCAAACTGGTGAGCAGTCTGGTGGAACTGCAACAGCCATGTCTCGGCCATTCCGAGGGTCACAATGCCAGAAGACTAGGGCAATTTCTTGGTCAAATAACTTTAAAAAAAAGACGGTTGGAGGAGTGGGCTATGTCTTCAATCTTTTCTAGGATGCAACAGTGACAGGAAAGAGAGAAATGATAACACCTTACAGATGCTTAAAACCTATAAATAATACATGGGAGAAATTATTTGAATGTGTACAACTCCACCTAATCATCCTCTTTCTCCCAAATCTAAATTCTGTGTTTCCATTTCAGTTAAGGGCAGTGTATTGCTCCAAGGTGCAAATTCCTAAAATAGAGCAAACTGCACATACAGTGTGACTTCTCTGAGTTAACCCTTCTTTGCACCAGCCAGCTTTCTGGAATGCTGGCAAGCCTGTAAGAATTAATTCACTAAGTACTGCTAATAAATCACCCAAAGGCCCACCTGGGTGTAACAGAAAGACCAGCATTTCTTTGGGACTATTAATGCCAGCTTACCAACTGGATGGCTATCATCAACACCGTCTTCAAAGTAAACGTTCGGTCACAGAGGTCAAACAAGTCCTCCAAGCTAGGGCCAAGGAGCTCCAGCACCATGGCACTGTACTTTCCACATGGTCCAAAATAGTACACCTGTGGGAGACCTTCAGCTGAAAGCAGAGGGGGAACAGGGAACGGGACAGGACACCAAGATATGAGACAACTGCATTAACAACAAGTAAGCTATAAATAAAGTGCAATTGGTGAGATTTCCATTTCCTTTTTACAGGCCCTACCAGAAAATTTAAACTCAGCACAATAGCTTCAGTGGGAACTAATGGATGGGAAAGGCTAAGTTATTGCACAGTATGTTCAAATAAGCAGTTATGGCATACCAAGTTGCAAAAGGTATTTGCACTGCTATGTCAGACCCTCATCCATTATTGGATCAGAGTGTAAGCTGTTCTTCCCAGAGGATGCCTGGAAGTGCAATATTATAAAAGGTTCAAAGGGTGGCTTGCTGGGCTTGAAGGGCAGGCTAACAGATGCTGTGGCATTAGCCAGTTTCATTAGTACTTCCTGTGCTTGCTGAAGCCACATGGAGCTGTTTGCAACTGCTGCCCTGTGGAGAACTCAGATGGAGGGCTGCAGGTTAGCCCCACAGAGGCCCCACAGAGGCTGCAGGCTGGCCCCACACCAGCATAACTGTACAACCGGCTTCTCCTCACAGGAAATCTCTGCAGTGTTCTGTTTTCTATCAGGTGGAGAAAAGTCAACTGTTTACATTTGGTTGCTGATAAGTAATTGTGAAAGGAAAAGGAAGAAGAAAAATGAAAAATAAAACAAGGTTGGGTTTTCCCCAGACTGAAAATTTATAGTTATAAGAAGCTAAAACCTGCCAGGTGTGGTGGCAGATGCCTTTAATCACAGCACTTGGGAGGCTGAGGCCAGCCTGGGCTACAAAGTGAGCAAGGCCAGCCTGAACTGCATAGTGAGACCCTGTCACAAAAACAAAAAACCTACAGTCTAGACTTTCTCACTAAACAGCAATTCGTAAACGAATTTTCTCCTTAAAATGTATTGTAAATATGAGGCACTTAATAAATATGTATTAACTGGCACCATGAGAACAGTGGATACTTATGAGACTATAAACTTAATTTTAATTGGTTTTGTAAACCATAAATATTTCCATCTCACACATATGCACAATGATCTACAGGTATGTATGCTGTCAATTATGGTTTGCTTCTGCTTCCACATTATTTAGACAACAAAATTCTCTGTATCTTCTCACACTTACATGGGTGAAATTTAGGCAGAGTCAATACACAGTGAATATATCCTCTCCAGAGCAGGACTTGTATATTTGGAGTTAATGAAATTCACTGCTGTGATGTATGTAAGACATGTGATCAAAACATACAGTGAGGGTCTTTATGAAGATATGATGAAAAATATGGGGACAGGGACTAGGGATTTAGCTCAGCAGCATAAGAGCCTGCCTCGCAAGTGCAAAGTTGTGAGTTCGATTTCCGGTACCAAAAAAAAAAAAAAAAAAAAGAATATGGGGATAGCTACCTGCCAGTTGATGAAACAGACAGGCTCATAAAAACATTACACTGATAAGCACCTGCCTTGCAAGCAGGCAGTCGTGAGTTCGATCCCTGGTACCAATAAAAACAAAAAAGACAAAAAAAAAAAAAAACCAAAAAAACATTACACTGGTACCATGTGTCTTCTGGCTCTTCTGCGAAGTCAAAATGACCATGAAAAGTAAATGTTTTGAATAAATTTGTTTAACAGAGGCAGCCACAATGGCACAAAGACATGAAAGAGGATTTCCAGAACTGCTTAAGTGGCAAGCATGATGGGCCAAGTGTGTTCATGTGTCAGGGAGTATTGTGAGATTAATAAAAATGTATCTTTTAAAAATATATATATATGTTGGGGCTGGGGATTTAGCTCAGGGGCATAAGCGCCTGCCTTGCAAGCAGGCAGTCGTGGGTTTGATCCCTGGTACCAATAAAAAGGAAAAAGACAAAAAAAAAAAGCATGAAAAAAAAATATATGTCTTTTTGAGGCAGGCCTTGAGCTTACTTTGTAGCCCAGGCTAGTCTTGAACTCACAATGATCTCCTTGCCTCAACCTCCTAAGTGCTGGGATTACGGGCATGAGCCATCACACCTGGCATTGTAATGATATATTTTTAAAATAATTTTTTAAATGTTTAAATATTTAAATCACATCTTATATTTACCTCATGTATGACAATATATCTTCTGCTTAAATGTAAATAAGTTCAGAAATTAATAGGTGGGATGATTCTAGAAAAGTCTTTCACAGGCACTTAGTGTAGGTTATGAACCTTTGAAGGACCAGAAACCATCTAGAATCGCCACACACCGTGAGGAGACAATATAGTGCTAAGAACAATGGGGGAGAACAGCAAAAGCACTCAAGCTGCTGAGTGCTGTGGAATAGCCATGCCAAGGCTGGATTTACTCTCTTTCTAAATTTTTCTTATCCAGAATAAAACTGAAGTCTCTATTCTACTACTAAGCTACGGTCATTTGGATTTTTTTTAAACAGCCAAAACAGTTAATTCTAATGAATAAACATTCTTTTAGCTGGCTAAATGGCAAATCTGGGCATAATATCCCTTTTCTAAAGTTCTTGCTAAAAGTCAGGCCTGCTTAGAAATGTTAATATTGGCATAATTTCCTAGACTAACTGCTAGTACTTACGAATCAGTTAATGAGAAAAATGATCTTTTTGTTCTTGACAATCAAGCTTCCATGTTTACTAAGAGCTCGCAAAAACCCTTTGGGTAAGGCCTGTAATTCTGAACTACAACGTCACTCACAAAACCTGCCAGGAACATCATAAAACGAGGAGTTCAGATCCTGAGACCCCACAAGGCAGTGGCCTGCTCTCGGATGCACAAGACAATTTCTAGATTATTGAGAAGCTTTGAAGCATTTCTATGAGAGGTATGTACTAGACTTGACACTAGTGTAGAAGAGCTCAAGTCAGAGAGTCTTGATTGGATCTAGTATTTACTTGTGCTAACAACTCTTGCAAAATCTTATGTCTCCATAGGGAAGCCTTTCTGGTTCCCTTTTAAACCCAAATTCTGAAGACAGCTTGGATTTCCTACCAGCTCCCTCCTAGGTTCTACTTTGTAAAGTCAAAAAACCAGTATGATAGAACTCGTCTCCCTGCTGTTTGGAATATGCGGTACAAATTCAGATATAAGCTGGCAGTGGTACTCAGATGGCAACAAGTCTATTATAAACATTTCTAAAACTCGTAACACAAATGGAGTGACTTTATCATACCTACTGAATCAGAATATCTAGGAATAGAAGCAAACACAACTCTACAAATGATATGTAACCTCAACTAGAAAGCTCTGTGCCTGGAGAAACAAAGAGCTCTGCTTTGTTTTGTGATTACTGTATCATGAAGACTTGAATAATGCTAACAAAATAGTCTCAAACCTCTTAGAATAGCACAACTATTTAAAGTTGGTTAAAAGGAGGCTGGGGATTTACCTCAGCGGCATAAGCGCCTGCCTTGCAAGCAGGCAGTCGTGAGTTCGATCCCTGGTACCAATAAAAAGGAAAAAGACAAAAAAAAAAAAAAGTTGGTTTAAAGACAACTTGTTAAAAGTTTCTCAATGAAATCTTCTGTCAACTTAGAAAGTCTCTTTGGGAGTTGCAATAGCAATTTATTAGCATTATCTGTACAGAAAGATGACCCTGTAAATGTTATTTTGTGCCTCGATTTTTATATGACTCCCATAAAGAAGCCAGCGTTGGTGGAAAAGACAGCAACATAGGCCCATTAAGAAATTCTATACTATTCTATACTGGAGATTATCATTCATTATTTGTTTGTAGCTGGGTTATATTTAAATGAAAATTTCTGTGTATTTTATAATTTTGTACAGCCATTGCTTAAAAATTTTTAAGTCAACATTATGCTATGGAATTCTTCAATAAGACTGAGTACAAGGGCAGAGCTTTAAATATAACAGAAGCGATATGTTAGGGAGATAAAGTATCTTCTGTAAATAATTATGAGTGGGTTTTGTTTTTTGGGTTTTTTTTGTTTTTTTTTTTTTGGTACTGGGGATTGAACTCACGACCTCGTGCTTGCCAGGTAGGTGCTTATGCCACTGAGCTAAAGCCCCAATCCTCTTAGGTGGGGTTTTATATCTGCTCTGGAAATAATAAGATCTCCCACCTATATCAGGTGTAGTGGTGCACTTGGGAGGATGAGGCAGGAGGATTACCGTGAGTTTGAGGCCCATCTGGGCTTCATAGTGAGTTCAGGGTCAGCCTGAAATATATAGTAAGCCCTTCCCTCAAAAAACAAAAAAAAAAAAGATCTTCCACCTAAATTAATCAACTGTATAAAAGTAGTTAAACCACAGGTTAAATCTCTTGTAAACCAAAACTGCTCGGGTACATACAATAATGCATGTCTTTCTGTTTGAGAACATGAAACTGCCTACCTATCAATAATAATCTTTTCTTTTTCTCTTTTCTCTCTCTTCCTTTCTCCTCACTCTATTTTTTTAAATTCAGTGTTGAACCCAGAAACTCAATCACAGTAGGCAAGTGCCCTACTACTGAGCTACATTCCCAGCTCTTCAAAAGTCTTACAAACTCTGCTGGACATATGGCTCACTCATAAATCAAGCTGAACAGAAGAGGAAGTGAGGTATACAACATTCAGCTATTTTTCAATCTGTCATAAATTTAACTTGGGGAGGCAGGGGATTTAGCTCAGTGGCATAAGCGCCTGCCTTGCAAGTGTGCGGTCATGAGTTCGATCCCTGGTACTGATAAAGAAGAAAAAGACAAAAAAATAAATAAAATAAAATAAATTTAACTTGGGTTAAATACAGCATATAAAGGATAATAGCTTCTTTATCATGCAAGCTGTTACCTAAAAAGATTCCATAAATGCATATGTTAATGTACTATTAACAGTAGCTACTCTAAACGGAAATATTTTTAAATGCATATCAGACTGAGAACTTAAATAGAACCACCTTGAAGCTTTTGGTAATTTGATCATATTTTTGCCTAATAATTAGTCTTTCATTCTTAAAAACTAAATTACCTGCAAAGCAAATTCAAATCAATCCTATACTTACACTGATAACTGAACGTAAAAAGCTATAATATTTCATGTAAAAAAATCAATATTCATGATTGTCTTCTAAATTAAAGCCGGAAAACACTTAGAAGGATATAATGACTTTGGCAAGCTCTTTCTTTTGTTTTAAATTCAGGGTTGAACCCAGAAACTCAATCACAGTAGTTTAATCACATGGTTTAAATTTTTTTTTTTTTCTGAACCGGGAATCAAACCAGGACCCTGTGTTTGTCAGGCAGGTGCTTACACCACACCAAGCTACTTCCCTGATACCACACAGTTTAATTTTTATTTTTTAGGGGGAGTATTTCCTGTCAAATAGTCCCTACTCAGAAAATAGCTCTGAAAACAAAACAATAAACAAAAACAAACAAAAAAGCCCCAATGCATTATACTAAGTCCCTTACTTACAAACAAGTTTTGTTCCAGGAAAATTTTTCTTTAGCTGGATTTCTTTGTAACCCTAAGCAGACAAAGTAAGTCTTATACAGAACATCTGTGAAAGTTCCCAACTTGAATGCTTATAAACAGAGGACTTATGGTATTACAAAGATAGAAGACAATATATAGAATTTCTCTCTTTAAACGAAGCAGAAGCCCAGCATGGGTACATGCCTGAAGTCCCAGCTACTCAGAAGGCTGAGGCAGGAGGACTGCAAGATGGAGCAACTTAGTGAAATCTGTCAATAAATAAATAAAGAAGGCTGAGGATGTAGCTCAGCATTCCTTAAATTCATTCCCAGTGCCACAAAAAGAAAAAAAAAGGCCAAAACAGAATTTCTCTGATTGAAACATGTTTCCCTACCAGTTCAACACAGTAATCTACTTAAAAAGCTGCTTTAATAAACAACAACAGCTACAGCAAGAATTAAGAAATTGGGATTATTTTGTCCTATAATGGAAATGTTCTATAATCATCCGTCCCCAGGCCTCTTGGGACACCTCCTATTAACCTGAGCTCAAATTTGTAAAGTGAGAAGAGGTGACGAAGAAGAGCAGACAAAGATTTTCCATTTCCAAGTCACTGAATATGAGGTTTTCCATCTTTTCCATTACTTACATGCACACAAATAACAAGGCATAGAACCTAAAGCAGGTTCAAAACTTCCTTTATCCAAAGGAATTAGGAAAAACAAACCAGTACTAGATAGATCTCTTCTAGTATACACAGATTCTAAGATATAAATTGTAAAAGTGTACTGGCTGAGTGTGGCGGCACATGCCTGCAATCCCAGCATTTGGAAGGAAGAGGCAGGAGGGTCGTGGTTAGAGTTCAGGCTGAGCCTGCCTCAAAAAAAACAAAAACAAAGTTAAGTGTGTTAGCCAGATGCGTAATCCCAGCACTTGGATGGCTGAGGCAGGAGGAGTGCCATGAGTTTGAGGCCAGTCTGGGCTGCATACATAGTTTAAATATAGCCTAAACCACATAGTGAGACCCTGTCTAAAAAACTAAAAAGTGTTCTGTGTATCAAAAGGTAGGGTAGGAAAAAAGGAGAGCTCCTTTCTCTTTCTAAAAAGACGAACTCAACTCAGCTGAGAGACTACTCAGTTGGTAAATTTGTGAGGTTTCAGCCTCTGAAAAATTTTCCAGCTCCTTAGCTGTACTGTAGTTCCTATGAACAAGTTATAAAGAAAGAACACCTACTAATTTCAAAAGGTGTTTCAAAACCTGAGATGACCAGTTCTTAACACACATCAGAACAATACCTAAAAAGCCAAGAAGTTCTTGAGATCATTCAGAAAAGGAATCAAAAGAAACAAAATGAGGCCACGGAAAGTACAGTGACCGCCTTCCTGACAAGGCCCCACTTGCATTATACTTGCTTTGTGCCTGTACCTGTCTGTCCCACCAACACAGGTGATGCGAGAGGTGGCCATGCGTTCACTGTATCTGTGACACCAGCATCTACGTGCTACTGGTCCAAGCTCATGGCAGAGAAGAGAATTTGTCCTAAGCAATAAATGCACTTGATGAAGTGGCACTTGAGTTCTCTGACTGAAATGCATTACTCTTTCCTCAAAATGATGCGCGCGCACACACACACACACACACACACACACACACACACACATGCACGCACACATGCACGAGAACACACATACACACAAACACACACACAGAGCAAAACAAATCCTGCAAATTTTAACTGTGTAGGACATGCTATGTGATGGAGTTTTTTTATTCTTGTTTAAATTCCACAGAATGCTTAAAAAAAAAAAAAACTTTGTCAAGTCATAAATATGTAATGGAGTTGTGATATTTCTACATTGATTTTCTTCTTTGTAGTTTCTTTATGATAGCTATAATTCTTACTCTTCCTGTACTAAGCAAAATTCCTCACTTTAGCTAACACCAACTGTAAGCTGCCCACAAATGTGTTCTTCTTTCAAGACAGAACCTGTCCGTCCAGACAGATTAAATGATCTATAAAGTTAGTCATCAGAGTTGCCTAATATGTAAAAGAAATCTGATGACATCATCTAACCTTTTCTTGTCCTTTTCTCTTTATAGACAAGTTCTTCTCTTCTTTTTCTTTCTCTGTTTGCAGTACTGGAGACTGAGCCTAGAGTCGTATGCATGCTAGGTAGGCTCTGTACCATTGAGCTACACTCTCAAATTCTTTAGAAACCTTTTATTAGTACATGTATATGGTACATAATGATTACATTCATCATAGGGAGTTAGTATACACATCTAACACATCTTAATTCTTTTTCACCTCCCTTCCCCCTTTCTTCCATCTCTTGGTCCCCCTCTCATTTGTAAATGATCTCTCTCTCTGTTTCCTATTAGAGTATTTTTTATTCTGCTCTTTATTTCTATTTTGGGTTTCTCTTATGAGATACCACGTGATATCTGAGCTTGTAAATCTGAATTATTTCACTTATTATGATCTCAAGGTACATCCACACAAATGCTTTATTTTTGTTCTGACTTAGTATCCTTTTGCCCACCCACTGGAATCTCAGTCATCCTGGGAAGAAAAAGAGAAAGATACTAATAATCCCACTTGGCAGATGATGATTCATCCTAGGTAAAAGGAGTCACCACCATGCTTCCACAGCTCATTTGGCAAAATGAAAGACTGTAGTTGACCCAAGGTAACAGGATTCCCAAAAAACACAACTGGATCTCTCAACCTTAGAGTCAATGTTCTTTTCTCCACACTGAACTGACTACAATTCTACATAAAGAACCTGTTGTTCTTTTTCATTTCTACATGCTCTGAAGTTACTCTCCTTTCTCATTCTACCTCTTTTAAACTATATGCTCTTTGATTAACATTTTATCTTTTCCAGTAATTCTTCATCAGCTTTTCAGGATATAAGCCCCCCACCTTGCTTCATATATAGCTTAATCTGTCCTACCAACGCCCTGGGTTCCCATTATTTATATATGAGCTCCATGAATACTGTCTTGCCACCTTTCTATCATATGTTCATCTCTCTGCACTCCTCCAACCTTGTCAATCCCCACTGAGAGTTGACTCTATGACCACTGTGGAGCCATAGAGAAAAAAGAGTTATCTAGCATGCTCATGGGATCTCCCTTTCCCTCCCTCTTTCTTCTCTTTCACATCAAGCAGAGAATCTATTTAAGAATGAAGCTGAGCTATAAGAGAAAAAGAGCCCTAAGGACCAAGGACACAAACAATCCTGAGCTTACACTTTCAGGCATGTACCCTAGCAGTGAATCCCCTGAAGAGGAATGCTACATCAAGGGATGTACATATTTAAAATTTTTGTATATGAGTTAGCTTTGTGTTGCTGTGACAGGAGACACAGCTTAAAAGAAATGTTTATTTTTGGATCAGTTTCAGGTGTAGTTCACAGTGTCTCACCCCACTTCCTCTGTGACCTATGGCAGGGGAGTACATCATGGCAGAGGAAAACAGCTCACCTCATGGCAGCCAGGAAGCAACAAGAGAAAGAAGTGGGTGGCCCAGCGTACCCTTTTAAGGGCATGAGGTTGATGACTAGGGGTGTGCCCCTGCAAAGTCCCCAGCCAAGGTTCTGGAACCTCCCAATAGCACTGCTGGCTTGTCACAAAGCCTTTCACAGGCAAGCCTTTGGGAGACAGTTCAGGCCCAAACTCTAGTTGTACATAACGCTAAGCTGCAGAGCTCTAAATCCTCTTTGGTCCCTGTTTCCAGTCCTGGACTATTTTCAACATTTACTAATACGGCCCTGTTACTTGAGTGCCCAAATCCTTGCAATATTTAAAAACACTCTTGGAGTCTGCCTCGATCTATTATCCCTAAAGCCCCAGCACTGAGCTATCCTCTAATACTTACTCATAGCATGTCTGGAAGAGTCTCAGCATTGTACCCAAATTGTTACTGATACTTCAAAGTCAGGAGAGTACTTATGTCCCCTTGCATAGAATGTTCTATGCTACAATTAGAAAATTTTACGCAAAGCATGACAAAAATCTACTGATCATTAAACTGCTTTATAGTTTATAAAGTATTTTTATGTAAGTCCTCTCCTATAATCCTAACAAATGTGTAAGGGTTCCATCGTACTCAGCTGTTCACCACTGAAACAAAATACCTAATGCTGCCATTTAAAGGAGGGGAGGGCTTCTTTGGCTCCTGATTTCAGAGGTTTCAGTCCACGGTGGGCTGGGTCCAAGTCAGGAACATCATGGTAAAAAGGGAGCGGTGATGAAGGTGGTCCACTCATGGTGGCCAGGAAGCAGGGTTGGAAAAAGAGAGGGGGACCCAATATAACCCCTAAGGTCACACTAAACAGATCTAGAGCATCTAGAGCTGAGAACATTCCAGTTATAATTCTGCAGTCCTCAAATTCCCCAGCATAGTACTAGTGACAGCTGATGGGCACACAGTGTGTTTCTTTAAGTCAATACTTAATTTCCTTCCATTATCACTAAAGCTGTACTTAGTAAGAGACAATCTTCAGGCTGGCAAAAGATGACGAATTAAAGCAGTATGAAGTATAAAGGAAGAGGAAAATGCAGAGCAAAGTTAAAAGTATGTTAGATTGCTGAAAGTACAAGAATGCAGATGTATATAGGGTTGACAAACTTTTTTTTTTTGGTACCAGGGATTGAACTCAAGACCTTGCGCTTGCCAGGCAGGTGCTTATGGCGCCGAGTTAAATCCCCAGCCTCTGACAAACTTATACTGAGTAAAAGATAGATTACTTGCTTAGGAACTGAAGAAAGAAAATGACAATATAATTAGTCACAAATGTTAAATAAAAAGTGACCCTTTGGTTGGTGTTTGTCTTAAGCACATTTATAGATAATTTATGTTCGACAAATATAAAACAGTGTAGCCAAAATGGATTGTTATTTTCATACTGGGCACAAGCAGTTATCCATCTCTATATAGCCAGTTCCTGGTACCTAAGGAAAATACCGTGACACTGACTGATACTGGAAGGAAAACTGTTAAATATAACACTGCAGAGACCTGCTTTCACTTCATCATATCCTATAGGAATCACTTACTTCAGTGACTCATCCTTTTCCTTCCATAGTGCTCCTGGGCTTCGGGGATGCTAAATGGTACTTTTTCTGCTTAACCTTGGCACACAGTGACTAAGGGCTGCAGTGAATCTTACGATGGTCACAGTGCTTACAGCAGCCTTTAGTTTAGACTGAAACTTCCCCTGCCTTTAACCTCCTTGAACAAGCACCCTCTGGGGCAGTCACTGAGCCCTAGGAAATGCCCAGAGAATTGCTGGGAGGATAATGAAAGAAGAAACCATGAAAGTGCACAGCCAAGAGGGATGGAAGTAAAGGCAAAAAGTTACGCAAGACTGAGAATTAAAGAAAATGGCACCAGAACCTTTAGGGTGTGTGTCTACTTATAAGCAGTATGCCAATTTTCTGGAACTGACAACTCTCTGGTATAGTTCACTCATATATCAGTCACTTGGTTTTATCTTTAGAATCTTACCTTGTTTTTCACAAAGTGCCTTAAAAGACAAAATGCAAGCAACAAATTCTGCCTCTACTCTGAGCAAAGACCTCTAGCAGTTTTGCATTTGCAAAAACAATGCACTGGAAAGATGTTAGTACTCTGTGTTACTGTGAGGTGTATGGAGGCCAAACAACTTCTATTAATAAATTCAATATACTATTGGTAATTAAAGAAATTACTGGCCCAAGTGTGTACAATATAAACGGCTCTCTTTGAGAGAAGGAAGAAAGATGGCTCCTCTAATATCTGATGTAAGGAAAGGCAATTCCGCCACATGCCTCGTACGACTGTGAGAGACTTGGACGGTTCGAGCAGAGAAGAACCACATGGCGTCAGGGCTCCAGCAGGTAAACAAGGCTTTCACAGCAGTATACAAGGGTTCCTCTCGTTTTTGGTTTGTTTTTACTTTTATCTCACTATATAATAGATCTCCTGCTAGCCAAAATATATTTAAAAGTTGTCCCAAAGGTCTGAACTTTTAAAAATACACATAAGGGCCTGAGATTTAGCTCAGCAGTTCAGGCAGTTGCATGGTAAGCCTGAGGTCGTGAGTTTGATCCCTGGTATCAAAATAAAGTAAATAAAAATACACATAAAGGATACAGTAAATGTATTCTGGTTAAGAAATACTGGATTTCAGAAACACTATTAGTCTTTTTTTTTGGGAAATTATATAGACATTGGATAAAAGTTAATGCATGAGGTTTCATCCTTGTAAGAGTAGGTGGAAATTCACAGGACCCTTACTTTTGCTCCAGTAAGGCCTAATAACTATTAGTACCCAGTGTGTGAATTACACCATTCCAAGCTCAGTAAATCAAGTAAGCCTGTTTCCTCCCAATAAAATTAAGCATTACTCACTTATGCTGCAACATCAATGGAGCCATTCAAATGTCTGCAAAAGATCTTTTCTTGACATCACAGCCTGATTTTGACACCACCCCCCACTGCCCCTGCCCACATTTTTCCTTGTATGAAGTTTGTTCTTCATTACTCTAACCCAGAAATGCTTTTCACAGCCATCTCAGGTATCTGACTCACCAACTCAGCATACTTTTATATTTAGGTTTTGCTCACTAAGAGGAACAACACAACACTGATACTGCTCCTTTGGCAAACAATATTCAAACATTGACACTTCTGAACACCCGCTCACCCTTTACTCAGTGGACAGAACTGTAACTTTTTTAAAAATGTTTTTTAATGTTTAATGCTTTTTAAATGTAAGCTTTCTGCTATTGAGCTAGGTTTTACTTAGATGGAATAGGACACACACACACTGAAAGGAGCAGGTCCTACAAGAACAAAAGTTTCATGGATCGAGCTTTAAATTTCAACATTCCAGACCCCTCCACTCCAAAGAACGTAAGGGGGGGGTATTCCTCCTAATAAATGCCTAAAGTGGGCTGGGGATTTAGCTCAGTGCCATAAAGTGCCTGCCTTGCAAGTGCACAGCCGTGAGTTTGATCCCCAGTACCGATTAAAAAAAATATATGCTTAAAGTAGGTTTTTCTGCTTCTTTTTCTTCATCTTTTTGAGACAGAGTCTCACTATGCGGTTCAGGCTGGCCTTGAGCTCACTTTGTAGCCCAGGCTAGTCTCGACCTTGCAATTATCCTCCTGCCTCAGCCTCCTGAGTGCTGGGATTATAGGCGTGAGCCACCAAGTCCACCTAGGTTTTTCTTCTTAGATGAGTCTTTCCCAGTAAGCAGGGTGAGTGGTATGATTCATCGTGAAGGGGCAGTTCTCTTTCTGCACTACATTGTTTTCTTAGGCTCTGTTCCCTACTTTGGGAATTTCAAGGTGTTCAAATGTCTTAAGGCAAAATGCCTTGCAAGTGCTACACAAAGAAAAAGTAAAATAGGGTTGTAAGCTCACAACTCTCTTGTCATATTGTCTACTGTTCTCCAGTTTTGCAGTGTTTGTTTTTTGGTCTTTTTTGAGACAGGATCTCACTATACAATTCAGGCTGGCCTTGAGCTCATTTTGTAGACCAGGC
Source organism: Cavia porcellus (assembly GCF_034190915.1). Taxonomy (NCBI): domain Eukaryota; kingdom Metazoa; phylum Chordata; class Mammalia; order Rodentia; family Caviidae; genus Cavia; species Cavia porcellus. The sequence continues at coordinate 6,814,270 of NW_026947493.1, forward strand.
TGGTCGCCAACTCACAATTCTCCTCAGTCTCCTGAGGGCTGGGAAGGCAGGTGTGTGCCACCATGCCCGGCTTGTTCTCTACTTCTTAAAACCCATTCTCAGAGACTGCTCTCTGGTGAGTGGTGAGCACCGCAGGATTTTGGACTCAAATGAATAAGCTTTCTGAACCAGGACTGAACAGCCAATCCACACTGGATCAGACAGTCTCCTTCTTAGGAACTTGCAACTGGCTCACAAAGATGCCACTCTTTATTTTTCTGTGGGTGCTTAAACTGAGGAGAAAGGCAGCAAAGGGTTGCGCTGTCCCACCAAATGGCAGAAGAAAGATGGTAATGTGGAGAAAATTAAGTAAGTAAACAGAAGCTTAGGAAGCTTGGGCCTAAGCAGAAGGTAAGTCAAGGGTGTCTCAGACAGGAAAAGTTAGAAAGCCAGGGAAAAGGAGCCATTCTTCTGGTCTTTAGAGGTTTCCCAAGTGCTTTGTTCTAATCCCAAAGAAGGTCTGGGTATTAATTACTGTTGTTCCATGAAGTGATGGATTAACAACTAATGATTAATTTGTAACACCCAGCTGAACTGAGTCAGCCTGTGGAAGGCCCACCTGAGGAATGTTGCCAATAGCATAAAAGGAGAACTGGAGGTTCCGGGAGAACATGGTGGATAGATAGCAGCAGCTTCGGAAGCTCTCTGAGAAACCGCACATAAAATCCAGGAATGGTGCCGGGCGAGAAATCCTAAGCAAGGGGAGATATACTTTGCTGACCCAGGAACGAACTAAACTAAGAGAAACCAACTGGAAACGCAATCCCGGTGATATAACACGAACAGATAAGGTCTCAGCGCAGAAGCTGGACCCCGCACCACTGGAAGCTGTAATTTGAATTTCCTGTAGCCACTGCTGCGTCCCAATCAGCTTGGCAAGGAGATGGGCGTGAAAGCTCTGAGAGTGGGAAGCGGTGAATGGAGTTGAGAGTGGGACTGGGCGGGAGCCCTGTATCGACCTGCAGTGAGTGAGCGGATTGGGGACCCTTCCATAGAGTAGGAGGCTTCAGCAAAGGACATACTGGGACCGGGCAGACTACCAGGAACTGGATGCTGCAGTGACTTCAGTTACATATTCCCCTCTCAAGCAGAATTGGTGGGGAGTGCCTGGCCTGCATGACACCACTGACTAACACCCAGTAGGCTAGCCCAAACCAGGTCTCAGCACCTGGAGGTGCACCCTAGCAGTGAAGCCTTCGGTAGGTTGACCTGGAGGCGCAGGCCCAGCAGCAGCTGCCCAGGTCTCTGTCTCCCTAGTACACAGCAATGGATGGGAACACCTAGCCGGCACAATTCAAACTGTAACTGACAAAGAAAAAAACTGGGCCTCCTATATTCGCTTGTATAAAAGGAACAAAAAATATGGGAAGAGGGAGCAACAAGAAAGGGTCCTCGGCCCCCAATCCTGAGAAACATGCAATATCAGACACGGCACCAATAGACATAAAGTGCTATCCTCCAGAGCATCATAGACGAGTTCAGGAATGAAGTTATTAACGACCTGAAGCAAGATATAAGTAGAATAGTTAGAGAAATGCTAAACATCACCCAAGAAAAAACAGATGGTGAAATGGAAGAATAGAAAAAAAGGGGAGAATTGTTTGATGGAGAAAATAGAGAGAACATAGAATACGTGAAGCAGGTTCAAAGAGATTACCAGGAAATTAAAAACTCTATTGAAAACTGGCATAACAGCTTGAAAGAAACTAAGGATAGATTATCTGAACTGGAGGACAGATATGTAAGGTGGGAGCATGAAATGAAAAACTTCTTAAAAATAAGATGATAAGAGGATCTATAACTTGAGAATTAAGAACCTAAAAGAAGTAGGGACACAAACAAATGGACTATAAAAGCTATTCACAGAATAATCCAAGAGAATTTCCCTAACTTAACAAATGGTAAAGATACTCAGATGTTTGAGGCATACAGGACCCCAGCCACCTACAACCCAAACAGACCTACACCCAGGCATATTATAATCAAAATTCCAGAAATCCAGTATAAGAACAGAATATTAAAAGCCGTCAGAGACAAGAAACAGATCAATTACAAGGGAACACCCATCAGAATTACAGCAGACTTCTTGGCACAAACCATCAAATCACGAAGAGCATGGGGAAAAATAATTCAAGCTTTGAAAGATAACAACCTCCAGCCAAGATTAATGTATCCTGCACAACTGTCCCTAGAAATTGATGGAAAAACAAGGTGCTTCCAGGATAAAGAGGAACTAGGGGAATTTGCAACCACCAATTCAACTCTACAGAGAATACTGCAGGATATTCTAAAAAAGAAAAATACCAAGACTTCAGAAACAGTAGCAGCGAGGCCACAATGAATGGAGCAGAAAGCAAAATGAAGAAGACAAACTGACAACAAACAACAGAAAAAGAACTCAACAGAGATGAGGCAGAGAAGATTGGATGGTAGGAACAGCTATTTTGGAGAAAACAAGACATCATAATAGCTAGTGCTGATTTAGTATCATCTTGCTTTGAAGTCCCATCAAGCTTTTATTCTTCTGTCTCCATCAGTCTTAACAGGTTGTATCTTACTGTATTTTATTATATGTGATAATATAAGCAAAAACTTTTATAGACAAGGAGATTATACAGAAACCATTATTCATTTTCTGATAGTTGGTTCTAAATACCCTGTAATATTGTCATTCTCTTGAATGGTTTTACATTGTCTTGATATGTTTGGTGCTACAGTATACGAAGTTATACTCAGATTTCAAGGAAAGAGACACTATGGTAACTATTTTTATGTCAGGTAAAACACTATTTTGCTTAAATGGTTATGTTTTGACCTGCGCTGTTCTGTTATGTCCTCTTTTATCTTAATCCCACCCCCCTTTTTAAATTATTTACTTTTTTCTTTTTATCTTTTTAATTAGGGGAAAAAATAGCAGGATACATTATAGTAACCTACTTTGATTTCCTATTAACTTGATTTGAAATCCTATATTGCCCTCACCATCTTGTTTTGAGTGATTTTCCCCTATTCTGCTTTGCTTGATAGTACCAAGTTCGAAAATATAGGCAAAACTGTAAAGACACTAAGAATCATTATGACGCCTATTCCAATTGACTAATATCTTCTTTTAAAGTCCTGTAATGTCTCCAATGCTTTGGTTTTATTCTTTACTGTTTTGTTCAATTTTATTATAACTGGCAATTCTTCTTAAAATAGCAAGAGGCAGTATGGTAATCATTGTTGATCATCTTGTATTTTGTTTTTACATTATCTATTATATCCATCCTTTTGATTTGACTGACTGTTCTGATATGTCGCATTTGGTTTTACTCTCTTCAAAAAAGTAATAAGAACTGTGGGAGTAATAATATCCAAAATGTGTAATTGTCATTGTACAAAAGAAAAGAAAGTACTCTAGGGGCTGGGGATTTAGCTCAGCGGCATAAGCGCCTGCCTTGGAAGCAGGCAGTCGTGAGTTCGATCCCTGGTACCGGTAAAAAAGGAAAAAGACCAAAAAAAAAAAGAAAAAAAAAAAAAAAAAGAAAGTGCTCTAAAGGTTATAACTGCATATATGTTTAAGTGTGTAAGATAGATAACCATATTACTGAGTTTTTTTGGATTACTGAATAAAACTGTTTGCACTCTCACTGTTTGAAAGTCCACTTTATATGCTTCAATTTTGTAACTTGAACAACTATTTCTAAGATGAGAATATGTAATCTATTAACTAGTGACTTCTGTTTATTTTTTAAATTTTGTATTACTTGTACCCTTTTTTTTCCCTTACGTTAAAAAAATAAGTAAATAAAAGGAGAACTGGAGGCATTTGTTTTTCTGATATGAACTCAGCTGTTGTTATCATAGGAAGAGCTTGGGTCCCTGCTGTCACTGAGGATGACTGCAGTTCACTTTGGGGGAGCTCTGGTCCTTACTTTGAGCATCACACTTCCTGGCTCCAGAGGGGAAGATGGTGCTGTTGATTCTCCTGGAAAGAATTGTCATGCTAGTTTTCCTGATATGAAGTTGGCTGTTCTCATCATCAGAGGAGCTCAGGTCCTTGTTATCGCTGAGGATGGCTATGCTTCTTTTCAGGGGAGCTTCAGTCCTTACCTTGAATATCACTTCCTAGTTCCAGTGCAGCCTGCTGGCACAGATCCTTCATTCTGCTAGTGCAGACTTTCTAGCTTCTACCACTGATCTTCAGGCCTTCCCAGCACAGATCGTTGGTATGGACTTGCATGAGACATTGTTCTGGGATCTGGGTTTTCAGCTGGACTCAGATGGGATATTGCTGTGGGGTCCACAACTTCAGCTGGATTCTTTGGGTCTCTAGTGTATAGAAAGATCTCCCACACATTTTTGCATTTGACTATTTTTGTGAGTATTATAAAATAATTTTATAAATTATGTGTCCTTTTTAAATTGTTTCCCTTATAAATCCTGACTATGACACATGACGTTCCCTCTAGTCTTCCAGTAAATTATCCTTTTGAGTCTAAAGTAAGTTGAATAAACTCTACATAACTGCTCATCTGCCTCCTCTATTCAACATTTCCTAAGAATTCACTAAGTGCAAGGTACTACATTAGATGACTCTCCTACAGAGGGAGGATAAAAGTAGACCAATTCTTCCAGAAGGATGTTTACTCCTAGGAGTTTACTGGGAAAAAACAGGTAAACAGTTTGTGTGATTCTAAAAGAATTTTAGGTCATAAGAATTAGTAATGTACAGGAAAAACATGATGAGGAATGGCCTAAGAAGCAACTACATCCTCAAATGTAATCACGTATTTTTTTTTAAGTCACATATTTTAGATTCAAAGAATGTTTACAAAAATAAACTGCCATAAGTTACTTTGTAGATATGTCTCTTGTTATATTAACTGTGTGCTATGGTACAGTGTTTGATAAAGTATCAGCATATACTGATACTCATTCGTATGGTCCAAGACATATTTATGGAATATAATCATATATACAAATCCAGTTAGACTATCATCTGTGGGAATTTTAAAGGGTTTCTGGAGGCCTTGATTATGTGTGATTTTCACTTTGTGTGCTATTCTAATGCTAACCACACATATGATTCCACTATATTTAACAGTTTGCTACTATTATAAATATCACACCTATAACTAGCAGATGGGATCAATGACAGTAGTTGGTTGGTCGATTTAATCTATTACTTATCCCAACTGCAAAGTGAATCTGAATGGCATCTTGGGTTTTGAACAAACTCTCTGGACTCAAATTAGTGCCACAAAGACTCATTTGCTACTGGAGATCCATAATGACAAGACATCAAAATTCAGGAAACATGACAAAATAGCATATAGATGCTGTCCTGAAATTCCTTCACTTTTTTTGGGAGGTGGCACTGGTGGTGGCAAAGCCTTGCTATGTTATTACAGCCTGGCCTTAAACTCAGTAGGTACACAGCCAGGCTGGAGACAAACTCGGCACAATCCTCTTGCCTCAGCCTCTCAAGTGCTGGGATTGCACCAGTACACTTGGCAGTCTCTATCATTTTTATCATCTTTGATTTGTTTTCAGTATGTCAATTGTTTTTAAACAGTAACTAGATTAATTCATTTTACTCCTTTCCATATTAGATAATATCCTAAAAGACCAATAGCTCTGTCTGAAACTTACATATCCCTCATTTCATAAAAAGATCCTCCCCTTTAAATTCAAAAAATTTTAATGAAAACATATGCACAAGAAAAGATTAAAAGTGTGGTGGCAGGTGCTTATAGTTTAGCTATTCAAGAAACTGAGGCAGGAGGCTCATCTGAGATCAGTTCAAGAACAATTAAATCTTTTTCTTACATAGTTTTTCTAAATTTTCAGTGATGTTTATTTTTTCCAGAACTTGCAAAATACTTTTTAAATTTTTCCCCTTTGGGCAAACAGAAGCAACCACAATACCTTTTTTAAAGCCTCTCCTTTTTTAAGGTAGTAGATCTTTGCTGAACTGTAACTGTTGAAAGTGGAGCCAAGCAAAAAGTTGTCAAGGTCCCCCTTGGTTTAGTGTAATTGTATCCAAGTAACTCTAGCTACCCACAGCCCATTTAGGTCTCCTCTAGATTGCTGAGAGCCATAGATAATTCCTCCTCCCCAAAAGCTTTAATTTCCTAACTTGTACCTTGGAGTCTTGGCTGCTCTGAGCTCACAGGTAACTGTGAAAATATTTATGTCTCTTACTGCATATTGTATCCTTTCAGAAGTAATCAGCGGACTTCATTCTAACATCCTCAGTTATGGTTTCAATCTAGAATGGCCCCCAAAACTTCATGAATTCAGAGGTGGGCTTTTGGAAGGTGGCTGCATCACAAAGGCCATTGACCCAACAGTGGATTCATCTACTAATGAGTTCAGCAGCTGACTGCAGTGTTAAGAGGTAGAGCCAGGATGGAGAGGGTCATTGAAGTGTGATCTGGAAGGGTGTGTGCTTGTCCTGGCTCCTCCTACTCTCTCTGCTTCCTCGGCTCCTTAATGTGAGCAACTTTCCTTCACCCAGAGCTTTCTGTCTTACGGTTTCTGACCCAAACCGACCAAATGTGGACTGAATTTTTTAAAAGCAAATATGAACCATTAGCTAGGCATGGTGGTGGCACACTCCTGTAACTCCAGCACTTGGGAGGCTGGGGCAAAAAGATCATAGGGAGTTCAAGGCCTGCCTAAACCACAGAACAAGTCCTTGTCTCTCTGTCTCCCCCCTCAAAAGCCAAAATTAAACCTCTCTTCCTTTAAGATGGGTATTGGGTACTCTTTCCCAGTGACAAGAAAAGTGACTAAGACATAGTCATTCCCATCTCTATTCTGCTTCCTTAATTAACATAATTAATTGAGATTTGCAACACAAGCAAATAAGTAAGAGGCTAGAGTGGACAGGAGAGTTTATGTGAGAGAGAAGCAATAGCTTGGGATCACCACTGCCAGCCCACTGCAGCTCTAAGAGTTCATGCACTGAGATCTCACCAATTTTATCAACATCTCTTTGGAAGAGTGATATGTGAGAAACACCATCATGAATTAAAGATACTTCTTACTCTTAAGAAGCTCACAATCCAGCAGCACACACATTCAAAGAGCCACAGAGTAAGAGTGACACAGCTTGCTTGGTGAGGCCTCCTGCTAAAGCACTTTAAGGGTAGCACCTGCTTCCTTGAGGTAATTTTTATCCTCTGTGAGCTGAATGGAGCAATGAAGAAAAAGGATGAGTTTTATTTACGCTGCTCTAGAGTAGGGGTTAGCAAACTATGGCTCACAAGTAAAGTGTGACCTTCTTTGGTGTGAATGACAAATTAAGAATGGTTTCTACAGGTTTAAACATTTGAGGGGAAAAAATCTAGGACAATATTTTCTGATACACAAAATTACATAAAATTCAAATTTCAGTGTCCATAAATAAATGAGCACAACTCACTCATGCCACCTTTTGTGCTACAAGGGCAAAACTAAGTAGCTGTGTCAGAGAAGAATGACCCACAGGCCTAAAATATTTTGATTTTTTGTTTGTTTTATTTTTCTGTTGCCTGGGCTCAAACTCACGACCTTGTGCTTGTCAGGCAGGCACTTCAGCCACTGAGCTAAATACCTGGCCCAAGGCCTAAAATATTAATGGTCATGAATGATATCTGACTTCATAAGCAATTTCATCTTCAATGCTAGAGGCCGAAGGTAGTCCACATCTATCTCTTTGCTTTTCCTGGGGTGGGGGGATGGCTATTCACTAACATTTCTGTTCACCAATGCATTAAATCTTACTGGTGAAGGCTTGATGGTCCAACATCACAAACACAACTTTCTTTTGACAGTTCACAAACTAATCTACTTATGTTAAGAATCAAACATTACCTGCATTAGCTGGTCTAGTCCCTATTGGTGTACTTGGTACTCAAAAGACTGAGGCAGGGAGATCTCTAGGAGTTCAAGGCCAGCCTGGGCTACACATTGAGTTCAAGGACAGCCTGAACTGCACAGTGAGACCCTGACACAAAAACCAAGCCAAATCAAACCAAAAACTATTGGTTTGCTTTGTCTTGAGGAGGAGGAATACTGGGGATTGAATACTCAGCTACATCATCACTTCATTTTCAGTTTTCATTTTGAAACAGAGCCTTACTAAGTGCTAGGGCTATGTTCCAACTTGTGGCCCTCCTGCCTCAGCCTCTCACAATTCTGGGAATATAGGCATTTGCCATCATGCCCTGCATCTATATGATGGTTTTATTGAGTTTAGAGGAAACAAAATTTAATCTTAAATTTTTATTTTTAAAAATTTTTTTGTAAGTGCTGTTTGCAGCACACAGTGATTATATTCACCAGGGAGATGGATACATGTACCTATCACACACTAATTCCTTTTATTTCCCCTTTCTTTTCCCCATCTTCCCTTTCTCCATCTTTTTGGTTTTTGATGTGGTTCTTTAACTAAGTATTTTTAAGTTGCCTGTGGTCAAATGTCCTCTCCAAGCTGGCATAAAAGGCTGAGAAACTGTGGAAGTAGAAGTTTTATTCTCACAAATGAAACTCAAGGGAGCATAATTATATCCAGGGGAGCAGTATGAACTCCTCTAAAAGAAACAAGAATCTCGCTAAAGATAACATATGGAAAGGGCTTTACCACAGCTCAAATTGGGTTTTATGAGTCTGAGAAAGGACTCGCAAACATAACTGTTGTTTGAGAATCTATAAAAAATTCTTCAATACTGAAATGATTACCTTTTCATTGTTTTTTTTAAAGCTTTGAAAAAGCTGGATTTTTAATTTTTACAGGGAAATTACATCTTCACCATTCAAGGCAAAACAACACTGTCTTGTATTTAACGCACCTTTCCTTAAGAATCCAAGGTCTTTACAGGTATAACCTCATTCAACTCTAGCAGGTCTGCTAACCACTTAATAACACAAGGTTTTCCTGCTGTATCAAGGAAACCAAGGCAGAAGAGGGGCATGTAGTAAAAACATAGTCACAAAAACTGGGGAAAACCTAGGATAAGATTCTTTCCACACTCTAATTTCTACCTGTCTTCACTTTCTCATGTCGTCTACAATTAGAGATGAAAATGTTTAAATCGTCACAGTTCTCAAAATGCAACTTCAAGGCTGCCCCTTTACGAGTGTACTGATTCAGAGAACTTTTTCCTGAACTCAGTGGCCGGACTCTTCCCTATACAATATCTCTGACAGATCCCGGGAAAACTTACACATGGTAAAAAAGGACCCAGATTTTATTTTCTCTTACTAAGGTCACTATTTCACCCTTTCTTTCTGTTATGAAAACTTCCTACCCAACTAGGGAATAACAGGTTTTTTCTAAATTTCTTAAGCACTCCTAGGGAACAACTAAATTGAGGCATGTTACTTGTTTGTAATCACCCTTAAGAGATTCACTTTTAATTAGCTACACTTAGCAAGTTAAGTATCACATTTTCTCTCATATCACATTTTCTCTATGCTTGACATCTGGAATGTCACCTCAAAGTGTCATGTATTCAGAGGTGGAGCTTCAGAAGGTGACTACATTATGGGGGTGCTATAACTGATGCTGTTAGGAGGTGGGTCACGGAGACTGTGATCTAGAAGGGCATCTCTCCCTCCCTGGCTGCTCCCTTCTATCTCTACTTCCTGGCTGCTGAGTGTGTGCAGCCTTCTTCTGCCCAGGCCCTTCCACGATGCTGTTTCTGCCCTAGAGTCAGCCGACAATGGCCAAAATAAACCTCTTCTCCTTTAACTTATGCCAGGTACCGTAATGTATATCAGCAATGACAAAGTTACAAGATACAAGGGAACCTAAAATATACACACATACATACGTACATACATACATAAAGTAAGTGAGAGATGACAGGTAAAGCAAGATGTAGACTTTTATAGATGGGGAAGGGGATCAGTGAGAAGAGAATAAAGTGAGAAGCTCTGCAAAGGGTGGGGTGGTAGTGATGAAATTTAAGTTATAACAGATTAAATGCATGCAGCAACTTCCCCAAACAAGCCTCATCATTATGTAATATTAACATGCACTAAATAAAATATAAAAAGTTAGAAAATAAAGATTAACTTCTATTTCAAGAAAATTTCCTTTTTTTTTTTTTTTTTAGAATATCTTTAGAAGTTTTTATTCTTGAATTCCTGTCTACTGCTTCCTTTGTTTGCCCAGCCTGTTTATAATGTACTCCTAAGGAAGTCCACAATATCACAGAAGGGTCCCAACAATCTTACACATTCTTAGACTCTTTGGGTCTTTGCTTATTCCTCTGTTCATACAGACCCAGTTCCTAATAATTTAATAGTTTGCCTATATTTAATGCTCTATCTTTTTTGAGGGCATATATAACTATTCCCTCTAGGACTGTCAAAATTCCAAAGCCTGATCAGGCCTACTAGCACTTACTTATTCACAGCATGAAAGCTTCCATGGGTGAAAATACCGTGTAGACCAGTAGCTCTGAGATTCTCAGCTGTGCACATGGCACACGCGCTCAATATAAATGATTAATTTACTTTGGGGAAAAAAAGTTTCAAAATCTAGAAAGCCCATAAAATGTCTGAGAGATAAGAAAAGACAGCATTTGAAAGTCTAAAAAAAATGCACACTACATATTGTGAAGCAGGAAGAAAATATTCAAATGGAGAGGGGAACAACAGAGGGAGTGGGGGAAAGAAGGAAAAAGTTTAAAAAATAAGAAAAGGAAAAAATGGAAACAAAGCTTTTGTAAATCAGAGGGGAAGACGGAATGAAGGGAAGGAAGGGGAGGGGAATGGGAAAAAAAGAATCAATATGTATCAGTACAGGTATAAATTTTCTATGATGAATATAATCATTATGTATATCTAAAATGTACCAATAAAATTGATTAAAAAGTAAAGTGATGAAATTTGGGGATATCATATTAGATAGGAAATCCCACTCTTTTACTGGGGGAAAAAAAGAGTTCAAGGTGTTTGTCACACTTAAAAATGCGTTTATGACTATCTCTCACCACTGTTTTATAATGAGTAAGGGATGGTGGGTGGACGGCCCTAGGTACTTACTGAATATGTATGTTGAAATCAACATGGTGAAAATGATGAAAATCTACACAGAAACATGAGAAAAACATATTCCTAGTTTGGGCATGCCTATACAATGATGGGTAAGCCACCAAATTTTTCTGTGCTCAGAATGGAAAAGCCAGGCGTGGTGGAACAAGTATATCATCTCAGCACGCAGGAAGCTGAGGCAGGAGAAACAAGTTTGAGGCTAGGCTGGGCTACACAGCAGCTTCAATGCTGTTTTGAACTATACAACAAGACCCTGTCTCAAACAAATAATCGAGAAAAAATTCACTAAAGAATACCTATTCGGTATTTAACAAGTTCACTTGTTTTCTCCGATGGAAGTTTGCCTGGGCTTTGCTGTATTTGTAAAGTTGTCATTTCTTTGAGGATTAGTAACTTCTTTACAATACTCCCGAAACAGAACAGTCACTAGCAGTTTAGAATATCTGATAGAAAGCCAGCACATGATAACCCAGACTTAAATAAGCTATAGTAGGGTACCTATTCCTAGGGCCCTTCAGAGTTTTTCCCAGAAGGAATGCTGGACAGAAGTGGAATTAAGTTTCTGACAAGAGCAAGTTCAATTCTTCTACTCCTTTGGGATGACTCAGGACAATTAATGCTCTAGAAGCAAAGATATAATTGTAGTTTCTGTTTCTATTACAGTTAGTCCTTTCCAAATGCCCAGAGTAAAGTGGAGGGAATTTATCATAACCTACTCTAGTACGTTCACTAAGAATGTCGGAGCTATTATTCAAAACCCCTGGGAAATAGCTTCACTCTGTAATAAAGGTGATTTTAAAGCTTTAGCTTAAATTAGACGTTTATCATATGCTACTTGCGTCCTTTCTTCTTGCTGCTTCTGGAGTCCTATGTTCTTGGCATCTGCTTGCTCCTCCAAACCCCAATCTTCTTTTATTTTTTTTGTCCTTGCTAACTTGCTCATCCCTTGCTTTCTTCCCACCTTCTTCAGCCGCCTCCTTGGCTCTGACTTACTCATCTTTCATTCGGTCACTACGCAAATAGTGGGCTTCTCACGGTACTAGCCTGTGTCTAGCTACGAGGACTCACCTTGTCTTGTTACTTCTCTAATGTGGTGTTTTGTTACATTAGCATCCCTAACCCTATCTCTATCCCAAACCTGCCATTCACCAGGTATATCTCCCTGTGTAACTAGGACACAAACAAAAGTGGGAGGTAGCAACATAAAAGATTTGTAGACTACAATATATACTTTTCATTCTTTTCCTTTTTTTTTTTTTTTTTGATACTGAGATTGGACCCAAGGAGTGCTAAACTACATTTTTAACCTTTTAATTTTATTTTGAGACAAAATCTTGCCAACTTGCTGAGGTTGGCCTTGAACCTGAGACACACACACACACACACACACACACACACACACTCGTCTCAGGCTCCTTGAGTGCCAGATTATAGGTATGTGCCACTGCACCAGCAGTGAGCTGGGAAATTTTAAAACTGACAATGTTAATGTATGTTAAGTTTCTAAGTAAAAGATTCTGAGGGTATACAAAAACCCAAAGCACTTCCATAAAAGGAATATAAATTTTGGACTTGCCCATGTTGGCTATAATAAAATAAACACAGGACTGATGATTAAAGAACATTATAGGATAATAAGAAAGACAGTTACCACTCCCAGGATCCTTTCAAGTACTGACTGCAAGCAAGGCTTTCAGCCTTTATGGACTATGGTTAAACAATGTTGTTCTTTTTTTTTTTTTTTTTTTTTTTTTAAATCAGAACCGGGAGTCAAACTCATGACCATGCGCTTGCAAAGCAGGCACTTATACTGCTGAACTAAATTCCCAGCCCCAATGTCGTTCTTTTTTGTGAAGCGTGTTGGCCTATTAAGTCAAACAAATACAAAAGCTGCCAGAAGGGCAAGCAAGTCCCAGTGAATCCAGAATTAATCATGAGGTCCTGGACTCATATTCTTATGGACTCAGAACAATCTATAGAAACTAGATCTGAAAAGGAAGCCATAATTGTACTCAATGTCAAAGTCCTCTGTGTCTTGAAAAACCCTAACAGTGACACAAGAAATGAAGCAAAAATAACACAAAGAATTTGTTTGGCTTAGAAGACAAAAATCTAAAACTTTTAACTTCCCAATGAAGAAAATAATATAATTACTTTTAAAATAATCATTACAGAGATTTTGAAAAATTTTTTGTTTTTCCTTATACTGAGTTTGGAAATTCTCTACCCATTTCAGCTCAATAATTTAGTAAAAATCTACTCACCATCCCTGACATCTCACTGTGTGAATATATAGACACAGTTCTCACTTTTCTCTACTACTGGATGTTACTTAGGCCAAGGTTAAAATTCTAATGTCATCAACTTCTGAGAAATCAGTTTATATCTTAGAGACTAAAGAAGATGTCAAATATAAGTATCAGCACAAGAAACAACCAGAATGTTTTTTGGATGCTAACAGTTTAAATAGGTCTGAAAAGTGGTATAATTGGGCCCAAGGGTTTAGCTCAATGGCAAAAGCACCTGCCTGGCAAGTGTGAGGTCATGATTTCGATTCCTAGTACCCCCTCACCAAACAAAACAAGTGCTGTAATTGGGACCAGGGATATAGCTCAAAGGCTCAGTACCTGCCTGGCAAGTATGAGTTTATGAGTTCAATCCCTGGTACAATAAAAAAAAAAAAAAAAAAAGCGATGTAACTGCTGGGCGTGGTGGCACATGCCTATAATCCCAGCACTAGGAAGGCCGACAAAGGAAGGATTGCTATGACTTTGAGGCCAGCCTGGATTATATAGTAAGTTCAGGCTAGCCTGAACTACAAAGTGAGACCCCATTTTAAAAACAAAACACTGCTTCATACACTCTAGTATTCCATCCATACACAACATTTCCCTTACAACATCCTCACTGCAGGATTATTCAACTTCTGCCTAAACTATGGTCCTTCCCCTGGGAAACAGGAAATCCTGTTGCATAAGACAACTCATCCCAGTTCCCAATTTGCTTTTTCTTCCTGTAAGATGCTTAGAAAGATAGGGAACAAGGTGTTGCACCACTTTATTATCCTATGCTGCACTTATGCCTGAAATGCAATGCATCGCTCAGGCTAAAGGTGTGGGAGCAGGTTGCTCTGAGATTTTTACAATTAGCCTACAGTGATGGAAGATGATGAAGATGGTTAATAAAACCACTGCTGCAGTCTTTTCAAAAATTGATATAAAATAGTAAGTGCTCAGGCAACAAATTAATACTATGAAATAAAAACTTCAGAGTACTACTGCTTCCAATTCTTAATCATAATCTTGAAAGAAAATGATTTTGTATACTCATTCCAAAACATGCTATGCTTTTGTGGATATTTCTGTGGGTATATTTTATTGTAATACAGAAAAAATACCATGGTATGTTGCTTTTGCAAACATGTATCTTCCTGTATTTTTTTCAATAATTCTTGTTCAGGAATCTTTTGGAATAAACTTAACCTTTAATTTCATAGTTCTAAATATTTCTAAATCACCATCATATCATATGGCAACTAAATGAAACAATGTAAGAAAGACAAACTTTGGGGTATAGAACACTGTATCAGAAATCAATGGGGTAAATAATTTAATGAGCAAACTAAAATAGGAAACAGGGAAGTAGATCTTTTGCAATGGGAAGGGGGCCAAGAGACGGAAGGAGGGAGAAGTGAGGAAAGAGGCAAGTAAAAAAAAAAATTAAGATGTATTATGCACATGTATTCCACCACAAATATCATTATATACTGCAAACATGTACTAACAAAAAATTAGAGAAGGACTGGAGGGGTATAGTTCAGTGACCAAGCACTTGCCTATCACACGTGAGGTCTACCTCAAAACAAGACGTCCACAAAAGTCAATAGGGGAGGACAGCGTGGTGGCTCACACCTATAATCCCAGCACTCCGAGGCTGAGGCAGAAAGATCGTTGGGAGTTCGATATCAGCTTAGGCTACAAAGTGAGCTCAAGGCCAGTCTGAACTGCATAGAGACCCTGTCTCAAATAGACCAAAAAAAAAAAAGGTCAATAGGGGAGGAGGGCATGGTGATGCATGTCTGTAACTTTATCACTCAGGAGGCTGAGGTAGGAGGATTGCCTCAAGTTTGAGGCCAGCCTGGGCTACACAGTGAGTTCAAGGCCAGTCTGAACTACTTAATGAGCACCTGTTTCAAAAAAAAAAAAAAAGTTAGGGGGAAATTATTTTTCAAAGTAATTTAAATGTCTAAAAATATAAAATGTGTGGATGAATTATAGTCCATGAAGCCAGTGGGATATTACATAATGATTAGAAACATGACCATGACACAGTAGCATGACACATGTTAAGCGAAAGAAAGAAGACATGTCACATGGAAACTCAGACTATGAAATATGTTTACTATGAGAGCTAACAGAAAGATCAAAATACTTCTCAGATTTAAGGCCCTCAAAGAGCCCTTCTATTTTCTTTCCCGATTATCCTGGAGACATCAATCTTCTGAACAAACTATCCAGTCTTGAAATTCTTGAGAATTCTTAGAATACCAAACACGTGACTACCCAGCAGAGACAACAACGGATACACAGGAATGAAATAGACTGAGCAAGGAAAGGCGGGACAGCGCCGACATTTTGTCCTAGCTCCAAATGACTAGAAAACTAGGGTGAGTTTTAAGATCATACAGGCAAAGTGAAATGGGAGTCCAAAGAATAGGAAATGATTAAGAACTGGCACTGAAGGAAGAAATGGTCATGTCCCCAACCCGACACAAAGATCCTATTTTAGAAATTTAAAGTCTCATGTTAGCAATAGATATTCTTTGAGTTCATTATCAATAATTTGTCCTAAAGAATTTTATGCATTTATTTCATAAGTACTAATTAATTCACTAAAAGTAAACCTAAGTCATGGCGGCTTTTTATTTTTTTAAAAAGTCTCCCTTATAAGATACACCAAAATATTTCACAAATCACCGGCCTACGATGACAAAGACACTGATGAGTAACACACAAAGCACTAGTGAGTAAGAACACTGATTGCAGGAATTTGGTCCTGTTTGTCTCCAACACAAAGGTTTTTTTATAATGCTGTGGCATCATCTTGGTTCTGAAGCGGTGGCATATACGCTCTGGGCTCTGGCTGCACAAACGTAACTACTGCGTCACATCTGTAGCCGAGAGCTCACCCTGGAAAGACAAAAGGAAAAACGCTTGTGCTTTTCAGCTGGGAAGGAGCCCTAATGTCCATGCTTACATTTACAATGAGACATGAGGAAATCCTATCTACTTTTTTGTCAACTGATCTATTTTAAAAAGAATTTTCTCCCTTTATTGGCTATCCTCAAGGATCATTTTTATTAATAACTTGGTAAAAATCTAAAAATGCAAGTTTATCCAATCTCTAACTTCGTACTGCCACTGAACTACTTACTGCCTACTATATGACAGAACTACACTGGGCCTTGAGGTAAAAAGGGGAAGGTACAAGCTTGGCTCTTAAGTTTATATACAAATACAATTTCTAAGAAGGCATATAAATACCAATAAGATAATATAATCAGGATTTTTAAAAATTAGTAATGATGGGATAAAATGACATTTGAGAGATTTAGGTGCTTTACACCTATTATATAACTACAAAGTATCCCCCCAAAACCCCAAAACATTTCACTGATGGCAGTTTATATAAAAAAGATTTATAGGTTTCAGCTCAGTATGTCTCTATAAAAGCATTGAAGGTCACCTACTGAAATGGCTGTTAACATATATAATTTTGTTTAACATATATAATTTTGTTTCTTAATTATGCCTTAATAAAGCTGATGGGGGAGAAAAAGCTAATGTAAATTTAGAAAAACTTTGTGTCCAGATTAAAGAGTATAGCAATTCATAATCTCCATGTGCAAAGTTACTTCTGCTATTTTAAGAGGAACATCACAAAATGAAAGGTGTCATATATGTGTGCTTGCTAGTGTAGCGATAACAGGAAAGAACCTTACTTTCTGCTATGCAGAAAGACTGAATAAACCGAAAACACATGGGTCTAAAAACGTTTGGAGGTGGATAGTAAATGGGGTAGTACACAATATATCGGATGAATGTCTCTGAATTAATACAGGGAAGTTCAATTATATTCCATGAAGATGAAAATAGCAAATTTTTAATCAATGTCAAGAACTTAAATATGTTATGTTTTTCATCAATGGATTATCTTGAATAATGGTGAAGACTATGGCTAGAAGTAAAGGAGGGATGGTAATCATTAAGAAAATCCTAAAAGCAATTTTTACCCTCAAGAGAAATTTGAAATGTATCTCCAATTTTCTTCCTATTTTGGAAAAAGTTGTGGCTATCCATTAGTTGCAGACAAGAATACACTAAGACAACACCCACCCATCTAAGTTATGTCAAGAGGAGTGAGCGGGCTCAAGGAGCAGTAAAGGGGCCAGGAATCGCCACTGAACGTCATATAAAAACTAGAAGGCTTCCTGACTTTTGGATGATTGTCAGAAAATACTCTGGAGAGAGATCCACGACAGCCAGCCTACTGTGTGTGCCACTGTGCCAGCTGGCTTGACACTGCCACAGAGCTCTCCTATCCCTCAGGTGACATGGGCTGATGCACCAGTCTCAGAGCTAGGATCTTCTTTACAGTCCCCTTCTATTACTCCTTGCTTTTAGTGCACAAATAATGCCAAAATCTCAAGACCACAAATTTTTGTATTTTAGGAAAGTTCAACACAGCAAAGATTTGATTCCTATGTAATGAGCTGGTGAGATTTTGAGGGGCTCCTTTTCTGACAGAACTAAGGCTCAGAACAGGTGCAGTTCCACCAAGCAACATGTTCAGCCTTGTTTTGCTTTTTTGAGATGTGGTGGCCTCAAGCTCTTGGGCCTAAGAAATACTCCCACTCAAGCCTCCCAAGCTACTGGCACAACATGTGCCACCATGTGTGCTTACTTGGCTCATTATTAGAAAACCAAGATTGGCCTGATTTTCTGGGTCTATCTGGAAGGATTTATAGTATAAATGCTGTAACTTGCCTGGTCCTTTGCCCCAGTTAGGCTGGATTAAGTATGTTTCTACCTATGTCTTATATTTGTGAGAGATGCATGAACATACTTAAGTGGGCTGTGATAGTCATCACTGTGAAACATGCAATTCAGAACATTATGAAACACGGAGAACATAAAGAGAAACAACAATTAAAATTTAATTCTGAAACACCAGGGACAATAAGCCTTAAAGCATATATACACATCCACGAGCTCAGTTGCCAGTCTCACATTTTATGCCAGGAAAATTGTATGTTTAAGGATACAATCAGTCAAGAAATGTATCAAGAGGCTACTTACTGTAAACAAAGACTGACACACTAAGTTTAATGACAGACAAATACTCATCATGTCTCCCTAGATTATAACAATGGCTGATTATTGCCATGGTCAGGTTATTAAACTTCAATAATGTCCAATGCTCCATATATAATTCTATAGCTGCTGGGTGTTATTCAAGCAAAATTCCTTCAATATTATCTTCAAACCATGCTTCTTTCACATAAAAGTGGCACACCCATGGAAGCATAAAAGCAGAGACACCTCTACAAATGTCAACTAATGAAACTAGCTAGGAAGGATTTCATCTTTTGAGTAGTGATCTAAAAGGGCAGCCTATTTAGGGCTAGTACATTTGCTTGGTCAAAATAGTTTTCTGGAGGCTAGTATAATATTTTAGAAATCACAGCTTTTGGTAAACAGCAGCCATTTGAAAAATTACAAACTTAATTTTAAAAAATATCCAAAGGTGCCAGGCATAGTGGCACATACCTGAAATCACAGCTACCTGGGAAGATAAGGCACAAGGAACACAAGTTTGAGATCAGCCTGTGCTATTTGACAAGATCCTCAAAAGGGCTGGGAACGTAGCTTAGTAGCAGAGCAAAGTCCAAGATGCTGAGTACAATCCCAAGTACCTTAAAAAAAAATTCCCAAACTTATGGATAGCTCTTGCATGCTAATAAAAACAATAGATAAAAGACAGTGTTGTGGTGTATTAGAATGTGTCTCAATACATTAAGACTACAATAATTGCCAATTAGCAATCTTTCCTCCCTTCTTTTTGGTATACATAAAGAAATGAAGAATAAGTGGGTACTGTGGCAGATGCCTGTAGTCCCAGAACTTTTTTTTTCGGAGACAGGATCTCATTTAGTTCAGGCTAAATGTAAATTCACTACGTAGGCCATGCTGGCCTCAAACTTGTGATGATCCTCTTGCCTCAACTTTTCCCAACACTCTGGGAGAGACAGAGGCTGGAGGATTGCAAGCTTGAGCCAATTTGGGCAACCTAGTGCCTTAGTGAAACCCTATCTCAAAGTAAAAAGACAAACTTTAAAAAGGCTGGGGCTGTACCTCAGTGTGAAAGACGTGGATTGAAGCCCAGTACAAAAAAAAGAAAGAAAGAACTATCAAAAAGCAAAACACCCTACACATGTATCTGTAGCAACTGAAAACATTCAAAGGTTGATCCATGGGAACAGTCAGGGATCACAGAGCACCAGTCAACTTAATCATCCCCTAGGAACAAAAGAGCAAGAAGATTCTGGGTGCCTATCCCGCCAGCAGGTCTGGTAAAGAGGGTAGATAAACCAAATTTTAAAATGTGCCTATTTTAGGGCTTCCAAGTACAATGTACACTCAGTGGAGGAGGTAAAAAAAAGGAAAAATCTTGACTTACCTGCACTGCCAAGTTGTTTATAATACTTGTACTCTACATGAAGCTGTGGAGCTCGTGATTTTATTGGTTCCTGAAACCCAAAGAGAATCAGACTTAGGCAAATGAAACTTTCCAATTCTAGATTCTCAGAGTAAAAAAAGGGCTAATATCTACACATGATAGTCTGTTCTTGCCATAATTTGTCTTGAAAAATCATCACAAACTTACTCTGATTTCTAGGAAAGTCAACATCTACACACTTAGTAGGACAGCTATGATCAAAAATAGAAAATAAGTGCTGACAAATGTGAAACTGGAACCCCTGCACACTGCTAGCAGAAATGCAAAATCACGCAGCTGCAAGAGTAAATGTTATATCAATTCTTTAAAATATTAAATTCAGTGATTCCACTTCCAGATATATAGAAACCAAAGAATTGAAAGGAGGGACCGAGTACAGTCTAACTCATAGAAAGAGAAAATACAACCGCTTGCCATGGTTGGAAACAGGAGGAAAGAGGACTAATGTTTCATAGGAACGAAGTGGAAGCTGAGGAAAATAAATGTCATGGTTTATGTCTGTGTCCCCCAGGCCTCATGAGTTTGCATTGTGTATTTGTGATGGTTCATTGTCTAGTGCTTGAATTGATGGTGTTAGTGCTCCACCCACAAAGGGGTGGAGCCAGGATGTGATGTAATGGCAGGAAGAAGGTGTGCCTTGCTCTTTGCAGGTTAGGATTGCTGTTTTGCAGCCGCCATGAACTGCGGCCCAGCCATGCCCGCCTGTCTTGGAGCCAACTGAGTGTGGACTGAAACCTTCAAAAACTGTAAGAAATAAACCTTTCCTTTCCCAACTTTGGGCTTCAGTGATTTTGTCTCAGTGATGAAGCATAAAGTAACTAAGACAATGAAGTTTTGGAGACAGATGGTAATAATGGTTGTATAACAATTCTAATGTACTTAATAATACAGATATACCTACTGACAAAAATTAAAATGGTAAACTCTAGCTATCTCTTATTTGATATTTTCAAATCTTCTCATCCACAGTGTGGGTTGCTTTTTTAGTCTGTCCTTGGATACATGGGACTTTTAAACTTTGTTCAAGTTTAATTTACCTATTGTTTTTTATTTGTTGCCTGTGATTTTGGTGTTATATCCAAGACACCACTGCCAAATCCATGGCCACAGTGTATTCATCAATATTTTCTACCAAAAGTTTTATATCATTAGACCTGACATTTAGATGTCTGGTCCACTGTGAGTTGATTTTTATAGTGTAAGATAAAGGTCCAACTTCATTGTACCAAGTAGGATAAAAAAATGTAGTGCTGGGCTGGGGATGTGGCTCAGTGGTAGAACTGTTGCCTGGCATGCACAAGGCCCCAGGGTTCGAGCCCCAACACCACCAAACAAGCAAACAAACAAAAATGCACAAGGGCTGGGGATTTAGCTCAGCAGCCTGCCTGGCAAGCACAAGGTTGTGAGTTCAATCATCAGTACCAAAAAAAAAAAAGTGACTTCAACCAACTCCCCACAATGTGTGCAAAGGTAGTCAAGTAAATACTTTAAGAAGTGAAAGAAACAGCGCCCCCCCAAAATATGTCCTCATCCTCTCCACATCCTGCTCTTTACCAAAGTCTAAATGATTATGAAAAGTACATAATTTGAAACAGTTCAGGACATTCAAGACAACTGTGATAGCACAACTAAAGAGACTCACAAAACAGGAGTTCTAGAACCACCTCAAGAAGTGGCAAGAATGACTGTAAATGTGTTCAAAGCAGGGAGACTACTGTGAGAGATGCAGGACAGTGTGTTTTTTATTATAATTGATTTTCGTTTTTTGTCTTTTTCTGTTTTACCAGTACCAGGGATTGAACTCACGACCACACACTTGCAAGACAGGTGCTTATGCCGCTGAGCTAAATCCCCAAACCCTATAATTGATTTTCAAAATTTAAGCATTCACATTTTTTAAAAATATCACACCTCTACGTGGAGATACAGTTTTCCCAGCACCTCTATTCGAAAAAATTGTTATCATTATTAATATTTTTTTTCCCAGTGGACTGTCCTATTTGTTCTACTCCAAGGAAGGAGATTCCAGAGCTTCCCTTGATAATCCATGCCTGGTGTTTAACAAGTTTCATGGTTTAGAAGAATTTTATATTTAGTTTAAATATATTAATGAAACAAGTTTATTTCTTGTATATCCTCAGTAATAAGATAAAATGGTTCCTCATAATCTAGGAACACTTTATTTTCTTCAAACAGCAAAAACAACTTCCTGCACCACCACAACTTAAATTCATTTAACTTTTCTGTTTTTTAAGTCAATTATTTTATTAATTCTTTGAGGACTCGTTCCTAAATCCACTTGAAATTTTCTGCATTTTTCTTAAGATGTAGAACCCATAAGGGGCTGGGGATTTAGCTCAGCGGCATAAGCGCCTGCCTTTAAAGCAGGCAGTCGTGAGTTCGATCCCCGGTACCAAAAAAAAAGGAAAAACCAAAAAAAAAAAAAAAAAAAAGATGTAGAACCCATAAACCATAGATTCACACATTTCCTTAAAGTTTTCAGTTTATCACCTGCTTTTAGTAAGGTCGTATCTGAATCAACTTAGGTAGACTGGAATATTTCATATCACTGAGAAGCTTTATGAAACAAACTACTCGTTGAGTATAAAATCAACAATCATTATACTTGGCAAGTTTCTCAAGATTCTCAGTCAAAAGAAAAGTGAGACTAGTACAGTAACTATCTTCTTCACTGCTTTTCAGATAGAAAAGGATCATCCAACTTATCACAATCAAAGCAGTCAGTTACAGAATTTTTCTAATAGCAAAGTCTCTACCAATAATTTCAGGAGCACCTAAACACAAATAATGATGACAAATCAACATGGAACTAAAGATTGATTGAAACACTAGGAACAGGACTATTGTTTCTGGAGAAATGCTTGTTAGATTATGACAAACCACAAGAGGATTTAAAATCTTTCCTTAGACACACTATTCTCAAACTTCATGCTGTACATCTTAGTAGGAAATAGTCTGATCTTGGAAACTAAATGAAAAAAGCAGCAACACTTTAGCTTTCCAGGCTTGTAAACTGGCATATACCTCACATACATACAGATAGATGTAAGGGGCTTTTTATCATAGGTGTAGAATTACACCCTCAGCCAACCAGTGTACCACATGGCTGTAGCCTACTCAGCCAACTAGGAGCTTTGATGGAAGCACTAAAGACAGAGCCTTGTGCAGTCCATACCTTAGAAAAGGCAGCAAGATTAGCAACTGGAGAGAATGTTTCATACTAGATGAAAGGATTCATTATATATCCTCTTAGTGTGTGTGTGTGTGTGTGTGTGTGTGCGCGCGCGCACTTGTCTGTTTGTTTTGGTACCAGGGATCAAACTCAGGACCTTGCACTTGCCAGGCAGGTGCTTATGTCACTGAGCTATCCCCAATCCATTTTGTACATTTTTAAAAGTTCTTAAAAACCCAAGAAGCCAGGTGTGGTAGTGCATGTCTGTAATCCCAGAACTCAGGAAGCTGAAGCAGGAGGATGGTTGTGAGTTCAAGATCAGCCTAGGCTAAAAGTGAGCTCAAAGCCAGCCTGAACTGCACAAGGAGACTATCTCAAAAAGATACACACACACAGCACCTAAGAAACGAGAACCCACAGTGATGATCCAAACAAAGTAGAACTGTAACAGCAGTAGCAGGACTTCCTTGTATTTCTGCACCAGATGTTGATCACATTTCCATATAGGGCTGGCCGGTTGCCAGAATGGCGGGTACTCTGGAACACACATGCCTGCATGAAATTCTAAACCAACAGCAGATGGCTACCTCATAGGAGTGCAATGCTTAAGACAAATGTTGCTGTGACTGTGAAAGGAGCTTGATTACCATCCTCGTAACTCCCTTGGAGAATAAACCCAAAAGCAAGAGAAGAGGACCACAGACAAGATGGTTACTCTCTTAGATATCTTTATCTAAAAAGAGAAATACAGCACTAAGACACATCATACTAGATGATTTCAACTCTGTTTTTTATTTGTTTGGTTTGGTTTTTAGGTCTGAAAATAATGCTTCACACTTGCTACACAAGCATTCTATTACTGTTCTGCACCCAAGCCTGTGCTTTTAATTATTAGCCATAAACAAATACAAGTTTAATAAAAGGAAAGTGAAATATTATAGTCAATCATGTCCACAATATGTTTATAAGATTTTCTACATAAATCAACTACTATGAAATATGTAGAAGAAATCTAGATAAAAACAACTGTCCCTAATAGTAAGCCTCAAAAGAAGTCTTGATTTACAAAGGCATAGTAACAAGTATACAGCAATGAGACAAAATGTTAAAATGTTCTAAGGACTGCTTGCTTCTTCCTGTCAGTAATCCAAATAACCCAAGATTATTCTGTAGGAGCTATACCCAGGCATATAATAATAAAAATTCCAGAAATCCAATATAAGAACAGAATACTAAAAGCCGTCAGAGACAAGAAACAGATCACTTACAAGGGAACACCCATCAGAATTACAGCAGGCTTCTCGGCACAAACCATCAAATCCCGAAGAGCATCGGGGGAAATAATTCAAGCTTTGAAAGATAACAACCTCCAGCCAAGATTAATATATCCTGTACAACTGTCCCTAGAAATTGATGGAAAAACAAGGTGCTTCCAGGATAAAGAGGAACTAGGGGAATTTGCAACCACCAGTTCAACTCTACAGAGAATACTGCAGGATATTCTAAAAAAGAAAAATACCAAGACTTCAGAAACAGTAGCAGCGAGGCCACAATGAATGGAGCAGAAAGCAAAATGAAGAAGACAAACTGAAAACAAACAACAGAAAAAGAACTCAACAGAAATGAGGCAGAGAAGATTGGATGGTAGGAACAGCTATTTTGGAGAAAACAAGACATCATAATAGCTAGTGCTGATTTAGTATCATCTTGCTTTGAAATCCCATCAAGCTTCAGTCTTAACAGGTTGTACCTTATTGTATTTTATTATATGTGATAATATAAGCAAAAACTTTTATAGACAAGATTATACAGAAACCATTGTTCATTTTCTGATGAACAATTGTTCTGATAAACATTGTTCATTTCTGATCTTGTGTTGGAACACTATTTTGCTTAAATGGTTAAGCTTTGACCTGCGCTGTTTTGTTGTTATGCCCTCTTTTATCTCAGTCTCCTTTTTTGTAATTATTTACTTTTTTATTTTTATCTTTTTAATTAAGGGAAAAATAAAAAAAATAGGATACATTATAGTAACCCACTTTGATTTCCTATTAACTTGATTTGAAATCCTGTATAGCCCTCACCATCTTGCTTTGACTGATTTTCCTCTATTCTGCTTTGCTTGGTAGTACCAAGTTCGAAAGTATAGGCAACAACTGTAAAGACAGTATGATGCATTATGACGCCCATTCCGATTGACTATTATCTTCTTTTAAAGTCCTGTAATGTCTCCAATGTTTTGGTTTTATTGGTTTTATTCTTTACTGTTTTGTTCAATTTTATTATAACTGATGATATAGGCAATTCTTTTTAAGATAGCAAGAGGCAGTATGGTAACCATTGTTGATCACCTTGTATTTTGTTTTTACATTATCTATTATGTCCATCCTTTTGATTTGACTGACTCTGTTCTGTTATGTCACATTTGGTTTTATTCTCTTCAAAAAAAAGTAGTAAGAACTGTGGGAGTAATAAAACCCAAAATGTGTAATAGTCATTGTACAAAAGAAAGGAAAAGAAAGTGCTCTAAAGAATATAACTGCATATATATTTAAGTGTATAAGATAGATAACCATATTACTAAGTTTTGTTGGATCATTGAATGAAACTGTTTCCAGTCTCACTGTTTGAAAGTCCACTTTATACGCTTTAATTTTGTAACTTGAGGCTGGGGATTTAGCTCAGTGGCATAAGCGCCTGCCTTACAAGCAGGCAGTCATGAGTTCAATCCCTGGTACCGATAAAAAGGAAAAAGACAAAAAAAAAATTTTTTTTTTATAACTTGAACAACTATTTCTAAGATAACAATATGTAATATATTAACTAGTGATTTAACTTTCAATCAGAGAACCTATGTGACCTGTATTACCATATGCATTCCCTCCCTTATGCCTTTATTTCTCCACAAAACTTCCAAGTCAAAACATTTGAGTGCTGGGTTCCATGCAAGTTGCCTGCTCTGACCCCTGCTTGCCATCCATCCCTTCACTGAGAAAAACAATCCGATCTATCAGCACAAGATACACTAATTCCTCCACAATCTAACAAGCTCAGTGAGAGCAGGGACCAAGCACAGAACAGGAGTGAAGGCAGTAAATGTGAACGACACTCAGTCAGCATAGGATTGTTTCCCTAACCATTAACTCCTCTGGTTTGCAACTAGTAAGACTGAAACCTACCAGTAGATCCTCTTTACTAAGAAGACAAGTAATTGCAGTTTCACAAGAACTAATCATATGATCATTATTTTACATGACAAGAAATGGTTTTGAATCACCCTAAATATATATAAGACAAGGAACTGTGTCTTCCAAAATTATTACTCTTCAATAATCACAAGCTTATTCTCTTTCAAAAATAAGGTTCTGCTGGGCATGGTGGGAGGCTGAGGCAGGAGGTCAGGACAAGCCTGGCCTACATAGTGAGTTCAAAACCAAAACAGAGTAAGGACTGAGACCTTGCCTCAAAAAACTAAAATAAATAAAATAAGTTATTCTCAATGATTAGTTAGGATATTCATAAGATCAGTACTGAACGCTGCTTCTAATTTGACCACAAGGATTTTCATGCCTGATAAGATTTTCTAGACCACAACTAGCCAATCATATTTGGTTTTCATCAAAGTACCATCAACACCTTGCATTTTATTTTATCTTATTTTATTTTAATTTTGAAGGTAGTAAAATACACAGAACAAGACAGAATAAAGCCAACTGAGACCATGTAGTGAAATTGGTACAGAATGGTACAGAACTTCACAGGAGGTTACCAGGATAACAGTAATAGGTATCACAGTGTATTTCATTATCTTTACAACAGTTGTTCCTTCAATCACGTATATCAAAATAAAATGAAATACAGAACATTAAAGAATTTATCAAAACAGAATATTGAATAGAGCAGTACTATTAATCAGAATAGAGCAAAACAGTAATAAAATATTTGCCTTCAAAGAGATGGTAGAAGGAAATTCCCCTTATTTGCTATGGTCAACCTCCCAAGAGATGCTCAGATGTTCCCATTTGCTGATGGGGGGACAGGGGAAGGAGGGTAAGGGAAGTGGGATGTTTGATTCTAGACCATGCACCAGTAGGCTCACTATTGCTTAGCAGAGAGGCAGGCTGGTTGCTTGGTTTCCCAGCATCCTAAGTTCCAACATAGCGCCGATCTCAGGAGTTGCTGGTGGTTCTCCCCCTGGAGGGGCTGTAGCTGGCCACACCACAGCTGCTTACCAGGGATGCAAGCTGCTTGCTTGGTTTCCCAGCGTCCTAAGTTCCAACATGGCACAAATCTCAGGAGATGCTAGTGGTTCTCCCTCTGGAGGGGCTGCAGCCAGACACACCACAGCTGCTTACCAGGGAGGGGAGCTGCTTGCTTGGTTCCCAGCACCCTAAGTTCCAACATGGTGTAGATCTCAGGAGACACTGGTGGTTCTCCCCCTGGAGGGGCCATAGACGGCCACACCACAGCCACTTACCGGGGAGGGGAGACACCTTGCATTTTCAAAGTGGATCTGCCACACTGAAGAAAAAAAAATAGAGGCTGGGGATTTAGCTCAGTGGTATAAGCGCCTACCTGGCAAGCACAAGGTTGTGAGTTCGAGCCTCAGTACCAAAAAAATAAATAAATAAATAAATGAGAGAGAGAGAAAAGAAAAAAGAAATAGAATTTTCAATGACTATCTTTTTTTTTTCAATGACTATCTTTTTTAAGGTGAAAGATACAGAGGCCACACATTTACTAGTTTTTCAAGCTACTTTTTATCAAATACTTTTTGATTTCCCATTGCTAACTATAGTGATTCACCATTAAAACACTATAATTGAAGAAAAATTATCATGTGAGATCAAAAATAATGAAAAAATTACATTAGCATTGTTGCAAATGCTGACAGCTCTTCCCTATACAAAGACTGGAGCAGTGAGAGCACTGAAACACAAATTACTACATCAGAGATTCTACTCACCAGTTTGATTGCTACATATTCATTGGTGTAGAGATTTTTACCTACGGGAAAAGCAGAATGTACATGTTTAGTGACATTTCTTTGGGGAAATGCAAAGCAAAAATTTAGCTTACGGGGTCATGAGAAAGGTCACATTCCCAACATTCATATACATGAAACATGATTTCTAAGTGAAAAGCTAAGCACAGATGTGAGATACAGCAAGACTAAAACAAAAACGGCTTGTGACTCTAATATTTAAGGGCATATGAAAAAATTTTAAGAAAGCTATCCAGCCATCCCTCTCTCACATTCTCACACACACACACACACACACACACACACACACACACACACACACACGGTCAGTACTTCCTATTACGCCTTGAGGCAAACCAAGAAGAAATGCCAGAATTTCAAACATATGGTTTAACACTCTTGGCACAGCATAAACAAACCCTCATTCTTCTAACTCACTGAAAAACAGGAATCTTATATTTTCTGCGCTGGTGTTTAGCGGTAATGTTGGATGACGTAAGAGATAATGTGAAATAAAACCATTTATGCTAGGCCTGTGTTTTAGGGAACTCATCTACTGTCCAATAAGGAGACAGTTCTCAAAACTGTTTCAAATCTTCAGCAATCAGGACTCTCGTTCTTTTTTTTTTTTTTTTTTTTTTTTTTCCCTTTTTTATCTGTACCAGGGATTGAACTCACGACTGCCTGCTTGCAAGGCAGGTGTGTATGCCGCTGAGCTAAATCTCCAGGCCCCTCTCGTTCTGTCTTTAACCACACATACTGTGGGTACCTTTTTGTCTGGTCGGGCTGCAGTGAATGAAGAGGAAATACCTTGGGCCATACATGGAATATGCCCACTAATATAATGTATGGAAATCACAAAATGCCCTTGTAAAAGATTTTAACTTATTAAATTACCTTACAAGGTCAAGTATAGCAATCAGATACATAGCTGATTAATAACAATAATCACCTGTCTTCACAGGCCCACACACACACACACACACACACACACAGGCAGACTGAAATACTACTATCAGTCATCACTGGGGTTTTTTAGTTGCATGAATATAACACCTGATGCATGGGGATTTTACATCCACTGACCATGTACACAGCAGGCAGCATAAGCACTGCTCTGTGCCATCCCTGCAGAGCCTCGCTGTCACTCATGCAGTCCATAGCAGAATACTGTGCAATCAAGGCATGAAAAACACCACTAAAAATCACGTCTAATGTTAGAGAAGTTTAGGATCATGCGGGATGTGTTACTGGCTGTCCAAAGCTGCAGGAGACCTGCAGACAGAGGGCTGTACATACTTATGTGATTCACTTGGGTAACAAATACCTTAAAGTTCTTCCTGAAATAGAAATTTTTCCTTACAACTTGCCTACTTCTGTATTGGAATTGATGTTTTTCTAGATCAAGTTCTTGCTCACCTGTAGTGTCAGTTACTTGGGAAGCTGACACAGTAGGATTCAAAGTTCGAGACCAACTTAAGCAAGGCCTTCCCTTTAAAGGGTGAGTCCTGGGAGTATAACCAGTAGTAAAGCCTATGTTAGCACCCTTGAGGCTCTAGGACAATCTCCAGTACCGAGAAAAAATTACCCCAGACATCCAGACTAAGAACATGCAGTTAGGATGGGGATAAGACACACAGCTGTCACTTAGTGTGCCACGCACCTTGAGTATTTTGTTTCTTGCACCACCCAATCCTTAACGGTCACAGCTGCCAAGAGCTCACAGAGTTTATAGACACTGCACTGGACTGTACATTGCTCCTTATATTTTTTGCCCTATCTAATCCAGCTAAACTATAAATACAATGAGAGTACGTTCTACACATCTCAGACACTCAAAATCTCAGCTGATTAAATAATACATACAAATAAATGATGTATTTCTATATATGCACAGCTGAAAAAATATGCAAGGAAAAGGATCACAATATACATTAAGCTATTTTTCTGATTCTGTCTTTTCTAATTTTTATATGACAAACATAATTCTTATAATAAAGAAAAATAAATATACTTCATTTTGGAGACAAAAAGCTGCTTTGTTATATAGGTTCTTGTTTACCAAGCTCTAGACAAAAGGACCTTTACAAGGTAAGCACATCACTGTCCTTAAATACCGTATCACTACCATCATATGCCAAGTGATAATTCTGTATGCAAATAACACAATAAAGGAACAAGATGCCAACCACCTAAAAAATCTATAAGGGCACAAAATTTTTAAGAGCACAAGTAGAAAATAGGTATTTTCCTGTATATATTAATGGCATTAGGCTTCAAAAAGTTTCTTTGTATTTCTAATTGTTTCTATCAAAAACAAAATTTAAAAGACATTTTATGAACCTGTAAAAAGACAGTAAGGAAGAGATAAGAGAGTTGAAGACAGCCAACTCCCAAGCAGATTAAAACTTCAATTGAGGAACCAGGGATATAGCTCAGCAGCATAGCGCCAGCCTGGCAAGCATTTGGTCCTAAGTTTGACTCCTCATGCGCACGCGCGCACACAGACACACACACACACACACACACACACACATACACACACACACATGACAACCTCCAAAAAACAAAAAAACCTACCTTGATTCAACAAAGAATTTCTTCCACCTTTATACCTTTCTTACAACCTTTCACGTATTTTTCAAAAAAAGTCCTTCCTGGCTCTGTGTAAGCACTTGTTATTGAGATCTAAACCTTGTTCTGGCACACAGAGCCCTGTACTATAGTTCTTCTGCATCATGTCCACCTACTAGTTCACGGAGGAATGCCAGGATATTTGTGTATTAAGGTAGAGAACATATAGGACACAGAAATCTTATTTTCATTTGTAAATTCAGAAAAAATCTTTCACATTACCACAAATAATATATTATAAAAACGATGCCTAGATCTTGTTTGAGGTTTAAAAAAATGCAAGAGTTCAAAGAAATTCTAGGCGCTTGTGGGATGTTTCTTTTTTATTTTATTTTAAAGATGATAAAATCAAGGAAAATAAAGCCAATCAAAATAAATCAGTATAAGTGATACAGGACTTCAAAACCTTACGAAATCAACAACAGTTACTATAATGCCTTTTGTCATCTTCAAAATAGCGGCAGATACCTTTGGACATAGTAAAAATCCAACAGAACAGAATAGAAACAATAAAAACAAAACAATGAATGCAGGAAAGGACTTCAAAACAAGTCAATAGTAAATCCAAAATGGCTACCATAACATAGCCTGCTATCTTTGAAACAGCTGCTCCTGCCATCAGATTTAACATATTCAAACAAAACAAAAGAGAATAAAACCCAATCCAACAAAACAATGGAAATGATATGGCTTCTAGGCAGGGATCGTTTCCTAGTGAGGCCTTGTTTTCTCCCTTGGCAGTCCACAAATGGTGCTGACTCAGAATTCTGAGAGGCTTGTGTCTAGCTGTCCCCACTGCTGCGTATGGTGCTGGTTTCTAGGCAGGGATCATCTCTTGGTGAGGCCTGGTTCTCTCCCCTCCACCGCAGTCTGAAAATGGCACTGACTCACAGAAAGAGGGTTGGGTTCTGGCTGTCTCTACTCTGGCAGTGGCCCATGTATGGCGCTGGTTTCCAGGTGGGGATTTGTTTCTTTTATAGGTTTTTTTCTTTTTTTTTCTGTTCAGACAGGGTCTCCATATGTAGCCCAAGGGGGCTTTGCTTTGTAGCCCAGAAATCCTCCTGCTTCAGCCTCCCCAGTGCTAGAATTATAGGCATGCACCACTATGCTTCTCCCTGTCCCACACAGATGCCAGGAGTCTTACCACTCTACGTATAATCTTGTTCTGATTTTCCCTGTGTTCAGCTGGTTGGCCACTTTGATGGTACTCTGACTTTTAATTTGTTTTGTTTCTTAGCTCTTCTGTGCCCCACCTTCCTGAAGTTTCTTCTGTCTCCAATTTCTGAGCTATCTGGCATATTTTTCATATAAACCGGTTGAGCTCTTTAAATGCTGTATCCGTTACCACTTAACTATCAGCTTTGCAGCTTCCAAAACTTTGTACTTCTCAGCTCTTTACACATCTTCAATTTTTTGGTTCCTTGTGGTTTTGTTTTTAAAAAATGTATCACACAGAAGGGATCCCTTTACTAGATAAAATTTTCAACGTCTTAAAAGACTGAGCCAGCTCTCAGCTCATAAATTTCTACATATAACTTGTTATATCTACCTTTTTACCTCCAGAACACTGCATTTCTTGAAGAGAACAATGTTCAAGTATCTTTCTGTACCTAGCACCAAACATTCTATCTGTATTGTGTTGTACCTGTAATGTGTCGTAAATGATGGACGCTAGCTGAAGTAAACAAAATTGGCTTGATAAGAAGGTTTTTATGGAGAAAATTCTAGCACAATAAAAAAAAAAGCCTGTTTAGAATAGTAACTTCATTCCTCAGCTTGCTCTGAAATCATGAGTCTTGAACTAAGAGAATAAGCAAATGGTGGAAGTTGTGTTTTAAAAATATTAACTAACAGAAGATGGAAAGAATCTTTGTCTCACAGGGTGGCTATGAGCATCATATAAGGTAGAATGTCAAAGAATTTTGTAAACTATAAAGTGTTAAATAAACTTAATTTTATTACTTCTATTATTATTCTAGGTATGACATACTAATCCTGGAAGAGAAGGAAAAAATGAAAAGGATTTATATGCAAAGCATTCTAAGGAAAAAACAATCAACTTTTGGGTCACATGGAAATATGAGTAAGGAAAAGAGAAGGATCAAAAATGACACCTGTAAGTAAAGACCCAGGACAGCGAGCCATATCAGCCTATTCTACTACAATGCTTCCTCCTAGTTCTTACTAAACTGACGTGATAGCAGCCATGTGGAAGTTGAGACAATCACTAACTATCCTTGGTTATGTATAGCATTTAGAAGTTTTGCTCTGGGAGAATTTTGTTCTTTGGATGCAGAGTTCTTCTATATAGTTCAGGCTGGTCTTGAAATTACTACATAGCCCAGGCTGGCCTTAAACTCGAGTGATTGATCACCCGGCTTTACTGTCCTGAGTGCTGGGATTACAAGGGTGTGTCACCACGACCAGCCTCTGGAAGAATTTAATAGAGACCACGGGCAAGGTGGCAGACACTACAGTCCCATCTATTTGGGAGCCAGAAGCAGGAGGATTTTCAATTTCAGCCCAGCATGGCCAACGTAGCCTGATTCTCTCAAAATAATTTTTCAAAAAGGTCTGGGGTAAGTAGGGAAGCAGCTCAGCAGGAAAGCGAGCATCCCTGTGTTGTTACTATCACTGCCAAAAAAAAAAAAAAAGACAGGATTAAAACTATGCCCATTTAAAATGAATAATTACTTCAGTTCAAAATAACACAAAATAACATAAAATAAAACATCAGTAACTGTGAGAAAAGCAAACCATTTAATGGAAAGGAAAATCCCAGTGAAGAGATGGCTCAATCTCAAGCACTCAAAGCTTTCGTTAAATGTTGTGCAAAATCCACAATACCTCCTGAGCTCACTTCCTGCTGTTTCATTGTTAAGGGAGAAGAAACTGCATTATACAGAAGTTTTGAGACTTTATATTTAAACTTAGCCTTCTTAAAGCAGCACCTGTGGATGTGATATTGCCCTGACTCTCTCTGAAATGAAGACCTTCTGTTTCAGTAAGTTACCTGTAAAGCAACATTTACCATAACATTCATCAGACACAGTATTATTTCAAATAACCAGCAAATCTCAATTCTCAGAGCCACACTGCTAAAGGAACACAGTCTTGGGTTCCCATTTTAGTTAGATCTCCAGCTGTCACATTTTCTTGCCCTAAAGTGAAAGCAGCATATGTATAAATTATTACCTAGAACTAATAAAAAAAATTCAGCCAAATGACCTTGTAGCAATTAGCAGATAACACAGGTAAGCATTGTTACCTAACTTACATTAGTTACCATGTATACTTAAGGCGAAGAGGACAGGCAGGCCTATGGCTTCCTCCACCAAGAGAGCACAGCACCTCTTTGAATGTGCAGCAATGGCGAGAAATAAGCTAACCCTAACCCTAAAATCAAGCACTCACTTAAGACTGGAGAAGAAGCCAGAGTAATGAGAGTCTTATAGAGCCCACTGACACACATACAGCATATCTACACATGCACATCCTAAAGAAACTATTTACCTAATGAGGTGCAATGTTAATTGACCTATTTTATTTTAAATCTTGTTTTACCGTTATTTGGCAGTTTTCTAAAGAATCTGGCACGTAATTTTCTGCTTTGTTTAGAGCCAGTGATTGTGCAGCAGCCCTTCCTGAGGAACCTTGAGGAGCTGCATTGAGATCAGTAACACATAAAGGTAACTTCAAAAAAAAAAAAAAGTGACTTCCGGGAGAACATGGCGGACAGATAACAACAACTACCGGAGGCTCTCTGAAAGACTCGGCTCAGAAGCCAGGAATGGTGCGGACTAAGGAGACATAAGCAGGTGGAGATATGCTCTGCTGACTCAGGAACGAACTGGGCTGAGAGAAACCAACTTGGAATGCAGTCCTGGTGCTAAAACAGGAACAGAAAAGCCTAGGTGTTGTAAGCCGCGATTTGGGTTTCCCGCCGCGCGGCGGCTGGCTGCCTCTACAGTGGCTCAGCAAGGAGAGAGATGTGCAGAAGCTCTGAGAACGGCAATCTGCGAACAGCAGGGAGGCGTGCACTGACTTGTGGTGAGGTGAGTGAGAGAAACTGACACTCTACCACAGTTTGACTCCAGCGGAGGACTTTCTGGGCCCGGGCAGTCCTGCGGGAGCAGGGCGCGGTGGCGACTCCAGCCACACATCCCCCTCTCAGGCGGGATTGGTGAAAAGTGCCTGGCCTGCGTGACGCTGCCGGCGGACCTGGTAGGCTGTCCCAACCCAGATCCCAGAGCCTGACGGTGGCCGGGAGGGGAGACGCGTAGGCTGCCTGGTCCGTAACTCCCTGGTGCGCAGCGGTGAGCGGGAATACCTAACTGGCGCAATTCGATCACGCTGTGGCTGACTGGGAGAGAAGCTGGGCCTCTTATATAAGCTTGCATATATAAGGAACAGAGAAGAAGAGGCAGCATGGGAAGAGGCAGCAACAAGAAAGGCTCCTCGGCCCCCAATTCTGAGAAACAGGCAATAGCAGACACTGCACCAATACACATAAGGCACCATATAGAGAGCCTCATAGACCAATTCAGGAATGAAGTTATCAATGACCTGAAGCTAGAAGTATGCAGAATAGTTAGAGAAATGCTAAGTACCACCCAAGAAAAAACAGGCAGTGGAATGGAAGAACAGAAAAAAAGGGGAGAATTGTTTGATGGAGAAAACAGAGAAAGCATAAAATACGTGAAGCAGGTTCAAAGGGACTACCAAGATACTAAGGAGTCTATAGAAGACTGGCATAACAGCTTGAAAGAAACTAAGGACAGACTATCTGAACTGGAGGGCAGACTTGTAATATGGGAGAATGAAATGAAAAACTTCTTAAAAATAACAAAGAAACAAACAGCAATAATACAAAGACTAGAAGATGATAAGAGGATCCATAACTTAAGGATTAAGAACATAAAAGAAGAAGTAGGGACACAAACAAGTGAACTACAAAAGCTACTCACAGAAATAATCCAGGAGAATTTTCCTAATTTAGCAAAAGGTAAAGATACTCAGTTGTATGAGGCATACAGGACCCCAGCCACCTACAACCCAAACAGAGCAACACCCAGGCATATAATAATAAAAATTCCAGAAATTCAATACAAGAACAGAATATTAAAAGCTGTAAGAGACAAGAAACAGACCACTTACAAAGGAACACCCATCAGAATTACAGCAGATTTCTCTGCACAAACCATCAAATCACGAAGAGCATGGGGGGAAATAATTCAAGCTTTGAAAGATAATAATCTCCAGCCAAGATTGAGATATCCTGCACAACTGTCCCTGGAAATTGATGGAAAAACAAGGTGCTTCCAGGATAAAGAGGAACTGGGGGAATTTGCAACCACCAATTCAACTCTACAGAGAGTATTGCAGGATATTCTAAAAAAAGAAAAATACAAAGAATCCAGAAATAATGGCAGA
The DNA here is from genome assembly GCF_034190915.1 of Cavia porcellus. Lineage (NCBI taxonomy): Eukaryota > Metazoa > Chordata > Mammalia > Rodentia > Caviidae > Cavia > Cavia porcellus. The sequence continues at coordinate 6,850,383 of NW_026947493.1, forward strand.
GAGGCCACAACGAATGGAGCAGAGAACAAAATGAAGAAGACAAACTGACAGCTACTGACAGAAAAAGAGCTCAACAGAAATGAGGCAGAGAAGATTGGATGATTGGAACAGCTATTTTGGAGAAAATGACATCTTAATAGGTAATACTGATTTATTATCATCTTGTTTTGAAGTCTCATCTAGCTTTTGTCCTTCTGTCTCCAATGGTCTAAATAGGTTGTATCTTACTGGATTTTATTATGTACGATAGTATAAGCAAAAACCTTGTAAAGACAAGGAGATTATACAGAAACCATTATTCATTTTCTGTTAGTCGATTCTAAATACTCTGTAATGCTGTCATTCTCTTGAATGGTTTTACATTGTTTTGATATACTTAATGCTACAGTATACGAAGTTGTACTCAAGGATTTCAAAGAAAGAGACAATATGGTAACTACTTTTAGGTTAGGATTATCTGGTGGTGAAACACTATTCTGCTTAAATGGTTATGTTTTGATCTGCGCTGTTTCGTTGTTATGCCCTCTTTTATCTCAATCTCCACTCCATTATTTACTTTTTTATCTTTATCCTTTTAATTAAAGGAAAAAAATAGCAGGATATATTATAGTAACCCACTTTGACTTTTCATTACCTTGATTTAAAGCCCTGTATTACTCTCACCATCTGGTTTTTAACTGATGTTCCCCTATTCTGTTTTGCTGGATAGTATCAGGTTCGAAAGTTTACGCATCAGCTGTGAAGATAATGAGATTCATTATGACGCCCATTCTTGTTGACTTTTATCTACTTTTGAAGACCTACAATATCTCCAATGTTTTGGTTTTGTCGGTTTTATTCTTTACTGTTTTGTTCAATTGTATTATAACTAACGATATAGGCAATTCTATTAGAGATAGCGGGAGGCATTATAGTAACCATTGTTGATCACCTTGTATTATGTTTTTACATTATCTATTATGTCCACCCTTTTGACTTGACCAATTCTGTTCTGTTATGTCACATTTGGTTTTACTCTCTTCCAAAAAAGTAATAAGAACCGTGGGAGCAATGAAACCCAAAATGTGTAATAGTCATGGTACAAAAGAAAGGAAAAGAAAGTGCTCCAAACTATATAACTGCATGTATATTTAAGTGTATAAGATAGAAAATGATATCACAGAGTTTTATTGGATCAATGAACAGAACTGTTTGCAGTATCATTGATGGAATGTCCACTTTACAAGCTTTAATTTTGTGACTTGAACAATTATTTCTAAGATGACAATATGTAATCCATTAACTAGTGATTTCCTACTGTTCATTTTTTTTCTGTAAATCTGTATAACTTGTACCCTTAAAAAAAAAAAAAAAAGTAAATCTCAATCCTCTCACACACGATATTCTCATTTTTGAGGTCAGCACAGACGTTCAATGAATTTTTACATCTCCATACACCCTGATGTAATCCACTCCAGGAGAATATTTTCAGCACCCCAGTTGGCTTTCTTGTGACTTCCCAATGCACAGGTACTTTTTACCAGCACTAAAAGTGATGTTTGGAATGCTATTCCTAGGGATCAGTTTTGCTTGCTCTAAATATTATACAGACAGAATTTTATATTTGTGCTCTTTGTGTCTAGATTCATTTCCTTGATGCTCGTCTAGGAGAGTCATCCATTTTGTTACATATATTAGTATCATACACCTTTTTGTTATTGTATGATACTTCACTGACAAATATACCACAATTTGTTTTTCTTCTCTGAAGATGTACATTTGGAATATTTTCAGTTTGGGATATTAGGAACAAGCTGGTATGAACATTCTGTAATGTATTTCTTGACATACTTATGTAAAGATTCTCTTCATACATAACCAAAGTGAAATTTCTGGAACATACAGTAGTATTTACAGACAGAAACAAATGTTTACCACCCAATGAATGAATAAATAAAATATAGGACATCCACATAACACATGAGGTGACCTGTCTCTGCTGCAGTGATCCATTAATAGCAAAGTGTTCTACATCAAAACATCATACAATTAATTGCAAAATATGTGTGTATGTGTATACATACTCATGTATGTTCAGGTTTCAGTGCGTCCAAGTCTTTTCTTCTTCTTCCTCTTTTTTTTGGTACCGGGAATCAAACTTGGGGACTCGTACTTGTCAGGCAGGTGCTGTGCCACTGAACTACATTCCCAGCCCATCTTTTCCTCTTAAAGACAATAAACCTACCAAGTAAATTTTGCATTCTACCTAGCAGCGTGTTGAGAAAAGAAAGACCTCATAGAGAAGTATTGAAAATTTAAATCAAGCTGCTATATTAAAGACTGTCACTAACTCAGAACAGCCAGTGAAAAACAGGTAGTCATTTCAATTTTTGGTGATGATGCTACAATAAAGTCTATTCTACCCCTAAAGCCTCAAGCCAAAGACAAAAACAAAAATAAAAGCTTCATCTATTAGAATTATTTTAAACCTCTCTACTATCTACGTGTTCAAATCCAAGTAATATAATTCTTAAGTTATTCTACCCCCGAAGTAGTTTATAGAGATTAACAAGTATAACAAGTATTAAAGGCCCCTCAAAAACAGCCACACTGCTAGAGAACACAACTTCTAGTTTCACAATATAAACATGAGCCAAAACTGTCTAGAAGAAGTCTTTAATCAAGGAAAACTCAGAATAACTTAAATCACAAGGCCTTGCTGTTTTGGCTTTTTGCCGTCTCAACAAACTGGAGAAATTCTCACTGTTATAGTTAATCTTTACATAAAAATATCCCTGGATAAAACTGATGGCTTCATTTTTTAAAATTCACAAAAACTGTCTTGGGAGGAAGGGTACTAAGATGTCTCCAGTTAACTTACCTTTTCTAATGGTGGGGGTGTGATGTGGAAATCCTTCAATTTTTCATGACCTGCTGATTAACCACCAAAATCTGAATCACAGATCACAGCTAGTCCGAAGCAGATTCTGCTTGTATGTCCAGCCTTATCACCTATACCAATTCTCTGCTATGTCTTGGAAACAAGCACTCTTGGGAACACTCACTCACTTGCTGGGCTGCTTATTTTGAGGGGGACAGTTTTCATTGTATGCCCCAGGCTAGCTTCAAACTTGCCTTCTGCTTGCCCAGCTTTCACCATGCTGGGATTGCAGGTGTGAGCTCCACACTCAGCCAGTGGGGACATCTTTCACATCTTGTGTTGGCAAACTTCCACACCTCCACGTTTGTTACCAACTCTTCCTCTCCAGATGTTCTCTTGCTCCTGCTCTCCTCCCTCCCCCTGGCCTTTCCTCCTTAATGTCTAATTCGGGCCTTTAGACCTTAATCCAGTATCTTCTTTGTGCAGACATTCTGCATTGGAAAACTTTGGGTGAGATATCACTCTCTCCTTCAAAGGAGGTGGACTACACTTCCTTGGAGGTTTAAAATTCAGTAACTACTACTATTATTTTGGCTGATCTGCACTTTATATACCTATTAGGCACTTTATATACCTATTAGATCAAAGTTACCATGAGCTCTGGGAAGCTCAGGCCTACTTTTGTGTCACACTAAACTCACAGTTATCTTTTCATAATAATTGTTGCTACTCTGGTTGTCAGATTCAAGGCCGCATCCTGGGGTTTATAAGCCATTTTCAGGACTTTCCTTTAACCACTGCCTATTTAAAATAACGCTGAATATTGATCCTGTAGACCAACTGTCAGCAGCCTCACCCAAAGCATTGGTGCTACATACGGGTTTAACTGCTAATCCCTTCAAAGGTCTTGATTAATTAATGTGGAATTAGATGGAACCAAAGTTCAGAATTTTATTGTTCAGTGAGTAAATTAATTCTCTTTGGGCCAAGGATTTAGTTCAGTGACGTAAGCACCTACCTGGCAAGCATGAGGTCGTGAGTTCAGTTCCTGATACCCCCCCCCCCCGCCAAAAAACGTAATTCTCTTTGATGAAAACAGTTAAAAGAACTATAAATCTATTTAATTATCATTTGGCTCACATTTCTGTATGTTACCAGAACATCACAAAAGTTTATCAAATAACTCACTTGACAAAATAAAAACGAGCAACATCTGGAAACATCTAGTTCAACACAACACACAGAACAGGTATTTACCTCAAATCTGTTCCAAAACCCCACTAACACAAAACAAAGACAAAGAACAGGAAACCATAGACTACCAAGGTCAACATTTTAGAAGATGAAAAGATAAGTAGCAACAAATTTAGAACTGGGAAAACTGACAAACAGCAGAAAAAGTGATCCAGTGATACTGACAGAAAATTTATAATTCTATTGGAGACTTGAAGTGAGTAATTAAGGAACAATGTGAAGAAAAATAAAATTACTTTAAAACTCAAATGCCAGTAATTTTTAAATTTGGGGGAAGAATGAATGGTATCATAATTTAAAAAATACAACAACAGTGCCCTAATGGCTCAGCTCTGAGCTATATTCTCAGTCATAATACAGTAGTTGTAAAAAACATGTAAGCAAAACATATGACATCAGTATATTGGGAGAATGTGGGGAATGCACATAAGTGATTGGAAAAAGATTTTTTTTTTTTTGTCTTTTCCCTTTTTACCGGTACCAGGGATTGAACTCATGACTGACTGCTTGCAAGGCAGGCGCTTATGCCACTGAGCTAAATCCCCAGCCCAGAAAAAGAATTTTTGAGAAAAATCAATAAAGAACACTTAATGTTGAAAAAAAAAGAAATAATAATATTTTAAAATAAACATATTTACATGATACAGCTTAAAAGAGTCGAGATGGGGATTTAGCTCAGTGATAAAAGTGCCTGCCTCACAAGCATGAGGGTGTGAGTTCAATCCCCAGTCCTCCAAACAAAACAAAACAAAACAAAACAAAAATCTCCATTTCCTCCCACTCATTTGAGGGCTAGAGATTTAGCTCAGCAGTGTAACCACCTGCCTGGCAAGTGCAAGGTATTGAATTTGACCCCCAGTACCAGAAACAACTAACAAACAAAACCCCCAAAACAGCTGAACCACTGTAGAGAAAGATCTGGATTAATCTGGCATCAAATGTTCTGACATAGTGATGCTAGACGGTGAACTCTACTTCCTTGGACAAGAGTTTTTCCTTTTTGTTGAAAAATAAACCAACCGTAAGTTCAGTTTTCTCCTTAGGCATATGACAACATCACATAAATACTCACTCTGAATTTTCTTCAGAGTCAAACCTGTTTTGCTACACACTTCTGGTGTCCATAGTCACCCCTGCATCATACTCCTCCTCAACAATGCCGAATTGGCCTGGAAATTTCCCCATTAAATTCTCCAAGATATCAATGCATAATTCTGCAAGTACTGCATCTATAGCACTTCTAAAACTACTATAGTAGCACAGTGTAGGCTGGGTGTCAGCAAATGGCTGAAATTCCTCAGTCCGATCATTTTCTGATAAACTATATTATTGACAAAAGTAATTCTTCAAGATCTGTTAAGGCTACTAAATTCTAACAAATTGTGTAAAAAGTTAAAACAAGGTGTAATTCCAAAGAAAATTTAAACTATAATACCACTATAAGTAAGAATTTTATGCATGTGGTGTTCTTAGAAGACAGTTAAAATGTATTGTGTCTGAAGTTACAATTTTAAATTGAATCCCTTTCACAACATATGAGGAATGAACTGATATAATGTTATACACCTATAAAGTAGAAACATAAATACCTCTTACAAAGAGAAAAATATGTCTGTAGGGTCCATAGTTTTTTTTTTTTTTTTAAAATAACTAAAATATACACATATGCCGGCACATACATATGCTCCAAGAGACAAAAGCCATGGGACAAAATAGTAACTCGTAAATGAGTTTAATTTGTAAGATTAAAAGTTTTCTTCATGGGGCTGGGGATTTAGCTCAGCGGCATAAGCGCCTGCCTTGCAAGCAGGCAGTTGTGAGTTCGATCCCGGGTACCGATAAAAAGACAAAAAAAAAAAAAAAAAAAAAAAAGTTTTCTTCATGCAAAGCTGGAAAATTTAAAACCAAATTCTGAGCCAGGCACGATGGCACACATCTGTAATCCCAGCACTCAGGAGGCTGAAAAGCAGGAGGATCGCCATAAGTTTGAGGCCAGCCTGGGTTACAAAAGTGAGTTCCAGGCCAGCCTACACTACATAATGAGATCCTGTCTCAAAAAAAGAAAGAAAAAAGCGACCGAATTTTGAGAAAATGCCTTGTATTCCGTATACAAACCAAGCGCTCGTCATATATCAAGCACTATCTTGGGTATCTATTATCTAAATCAGATCTTCACAGTGAATGTTTAAAAATGTATTTCAGTAAAATACACACTGCCATTAATTCCCTTCAAAATCCTGCCCTGCATTTTAAACATACTCATCCTATTATTCTTGGCACTTCCTGAAACAGACCTAGAAGTCCTCTGTCACAGGTTTAGTTGCATTGTTGTGGCTGCCTTGATGTCTTTGTAATAACCTAAGGCCCCCTAACTATCGCGCCGTGAAGCCTGTTCTGTATAAGCCCGCCTGCTGCTTTCCCTCCTCTTCCCTCTTCAAATCTAACTAAGTTAAGTTTTAACTTCCTAAAAGGCCATAAAACAAAGCCCTGAGGTAATAGCTCCTGACAACCCCCTTCTCTACCCAGTAGCCTGTCACAAATTGTGTTAATTGCATTAGATTGTAATAGCTTCGTTTATATCATAGCAATACCTGTGTGTTCCTTTTCCCTCTGGGTAAAGGATTGATATGTTAATCAATGCTCTCCTGTGTAAAGAATTGTAAAATCTTACCTAATTGATATGTTAACCATTGTTGCCCTCTACAAATAACAGTTGTGGTGCTAAAGTAAGGTAACTAAGGTTGTTAATTGCTGTTAGACTTCTCTATTCTTTGCTAAGAAAAACAAGATTTCTTCTTATCTAAGCTTGCTAGTATGCAGGGAGACTTGCTTGTTAGCACAGCCCTTACCTGATCTTGCCCTTCCCAAGACGTGTAATGGCCATTTCTGTTTGCGCCACACCCCCACCCCCTCCTTACATTGTATAACCAGCAGCTGTTTGTGGATTTACAAGATAAAAGCCTTGACTTTTAGCTGTCAGGTATGCAGTCTCTAAACTGGCTCCCGGAGACTCATCACCAGGCCTGAAAATAAAGCCTTTGCTTCCCAAATTTTAATTTCTTGCTTCCTTGGATTTTATACCAGGGTCCGGGTTATCACATCTTGAATCCAGCTTCATTTGCCTTTCACAGTCATTTTGAATTTTGGAAAAGAAGTCGGACAGTGCCAGATCCAGTGAATAAAGCAGGAGGGAAAGGATACTCTGAAATGTTTTTACCATGGCACTCAGCATAGATATTTGGTCATATTTAATCACACTATATATAAACACAAAAGAAGCAAGAGCGATAGGATGAGTGAGACATGAGGGAGTTTTCTGAGGCAGATAAAAGGCAATGTGTCTTTTACTGTAATTTTTTTTCTTTTAAGGCAGGGATGCACTGTGTCACCCATGCTGGCCTCAAACCCGTGCCAATCCTCTTGTCTCCTCCTCTAGAGGTATGGGCTACCATGGCTAGCTTATTGAAACAAAATTTTTTAACATTCATTGTATATTTTGATCATACTTCACATGTATCTAGCTTTTATTTTCTGGTACACAGAGGACTGGACCAAGGGCCTTCACACTGAGCTATAGCCACAGCCGTTTCATTCTTTTTTTCTTTTTTGTCTTTTTCCTTTTTATTGGTACCGGGGATCGAACTCATGACTCATTCTTTTTTCTTTTGGAGACAGGGTCTCAATTGAGCAGGCTGGTTTTGCGTCTGGGATCCCCCCACAACACCCTCCTGAGAAGCTGGGAAGAAAGACATGTGTCAGCCAAGCCAAACTCTTAAAAGAAGAAAATTATAAATAAGTATAAGTGAAGATGTTTAACTTTACCCATGAACATACATATATATATTTAAATAATACCATTTTCCTCTTCTAGACTGGCAAAGATATAGACACTGTCCACTATGTTCAAACATTTGAAATAGTAACTGGAAAATACCTTTCTGGAGGGCAAGTTGAAAAGATAATAAAATTTCAAATGTACATATCCTTGACTCAAAGTATCCTTTCAAGATTTAGCCCAATAACCAAATTTCATCTACAAGTATGTTCAGTCCAATGTTAATTACAATATTAAAAATGGAAAACACATATAAATAAATAAATTTTCAGTAATATATGGTATTAGAAATAAATGCTCTATACTTAAATTGAAATGCTAATGTTCAATTAAATGATAAAAGCAGGTTTACAGTATAAATTGACTATGCTTTTAAAGTAAGTCCTGATGTACATTTTTAAATTTTGGAACATTAAGACATTATTTGTGACTATGTTTAGAAACATTTTTAAAGTAGAACTTACAAAATTGGAGGGAGGGGGATGAAGCATAGGCTACTTCTTAAATGTGCTTTAAGGGTTGGGTATATAGTTCTGCAGCACAGCGCCTGCCTGGTAAGCACAAGGTTCTAAATTTGATTCCCAATACCCACAAAAATAAATAAATAAAATTAGATCATCATATTTTTTTTAAAAATGTGCTTTAATTTTTAGGGTTTTTTAAAAAACTCTTTTTTCCTTAAAAAATACATATGCATATTTTTTTTTAAATGGAGTAAATTTTCAGTGTCCTTTTTTAGATTAAAATAAAATAGCTGGGCATGGTGGTACATGCCTGTAATCTCAGCAGCACTTTTGGAGGCTGAGGCTGGACGATCCCAAGTTTGAGATCAGACTGAGCAACTTAGGAAAGCCCTGTCTCAAAATTTACAAAAAGTTTAAAAAGAGCAGGCAATGTAGTATAGTACACACACCATCAGTTCAAACCCCAGTAATGATAAATGAATGAAAGAAAAAGTTATCACAGAAATATATACAAAGACGTGAAAGACCAAAGGTAACAAGGATCCCTCCCTACTCCTCACACTGTTCATCCAGCAGCTCAGCTTCTCCTAATCCTGCCACCTCTACAAAGCATCTCATTACCTGCGATTGTGTTCAGTAACACTCACATGGCAATGATTTCTTTTCTTCTTACTTTTTTTGGGTGTTTTTGTTTGGGAAAAGGCTCCTGCTATGCAGTATAGGCTGGCCCTGAACTCTCCTCAGTGATTCTCCTGCCTCAGTTTTCCAAGTGCTGAAATTACAGGCATCAGCCACCACACAAAGCTCATGGAAATGATTTCTTACTTCTGTATCAAACCTAAATTTCTAACTCTCAGAGATTTGTATCTGTGTAAGTGTTACACACACCTCAAAGTATTGTACTCGCCTTCCCTATCACCCATCCAGTCCTAGTTCCTCTCTCCATTAAAACCTTAACCATCTACATGCTCTCCCAAAGCTGGCAAGCTTGGTGATATTTGAGACCAGGCATGTAGCACATGCCTGTAATCCCAGCACTCAGGAAAGGCTGAGACAGGAGGATCATTGTGGGAAGTTAAGCTAGGGTATACAGTGAGTTCTAGACCTGTCTAAACTATATAGTGAGACCCTGTCTCACCCCAAAACCTAAAACAACAACAATGAAAAACAGGTCATATTTAACTCCTTCCCCTCAAACAGCTAGTGATCAAATCTTGCCTATCTTGAAATTTCTGATTCACTTACTCCTCTCTCTCTCATTGCCATTTGCAGAGGTAAGCTTGTGGAAAAGGCTGAGACAGTGCCGCCTGAAAGGGCATCTGCCTCTCTTTATTCTCCTATGCTCTACTCTCATTTACTGATTCCCACAGAGCTAGCTAGGAAAATGCTCAGCCCCCTCCACTGGCTTTAAGCAAAGCAAATGAGTCTAGCTGAGGAGCTATGTGAGCCTCTGAAGCAAAGCCATACACAGGTCTATGTGCCCCCCTATAGCTCCCTACTACTAAGTGTGAGCTAGGTTGCACACTGTTGGCCTGTATGTAGCTTTGAAAAAGAGGCAGTGATGTCCCAGTGATGTCTAAGGCCTGCATTAGAGCTGAAGCAGCCTATGTGAAATGTAAGACACTTTCTCAAACTGTGTTACACAGATTCCTCCAAACTTAGAGGCTACCTATGTACCCTTTCTGCAGACCTCTCTCCGCATATTGCAGAGGTGCCATTTGCTTCCTAGTACCTAGCCCAGCTTACAGAATTGACGTAGTTCTGCCATTCTCACAATCACTTGACCCCAGCCACTCCCCTCTTCATGAATTAGTAAAACTAGGATTCAGCGCTGGTTCAATGGCCTTGTTCCTCTGGGACTTGGGACACCCTTGGTTCCCCACAACTGCAGATGTGTTTCTGTCTCTTTATTCTCCCATGGATTGCACTGGAAGTGGTAGATCAGAATTTACTTACAAGAATTCCAACAACTTCTTCCTGGGATTATAATTTATATACTCCTCCAAGTGGTAGATCAGAATTTACTTACAAGAATTCCAACAACTTCTTCCTGGGATTATAATTTATAAACTCCTCCAGACCATGACAAGGTTCAGGGGGCATTTATAAAGCTAAGATCTAAGCCCTGCCATTTCAGACCTGGATGATTCAGCCAAATAAACAATTCTTGAGTACCCATTACATATCTTTCATACACAGTGAAAGGCACAAGGGATACAGAGAATAATAAACCAAAGTGCTGCTTTCCAATGTAATTAGCAGTAGAGAGGTGGTAGAACAAAGTACGAAGTGTTGTTACTACAATTAGAACAAAATCTACAAGACATCAACTTCTTTCCTGTATGACCCGATACCTGAACCATCTAGAATACAATCATGTCACTCCATTGTAAAACCACTGATGACTGTCTAAAGTCCAAACACTTTCTACCACGCAAACACTGCACAATCTGGCCCCAACTTACTTAACAGCTCATCTATTACTTTTCTTTCATTTTATATCCTATGACCGAGACAGGCATAACTAGTTCCTGCCCTGATAATACAGTGAGTACTTTTACTACACAGAGTACTTACATACTCTTCAGCTAAAGAGAGCCCTTCTCTCTTCTGTCCACCAGAAGAGGTGTCCATTTAGCCAGCGACTCCTCTCAGAATCCTTCTCTGCCAATATAGGTGTTTTTGCTGTTGTTTTTACTACTGGGGACTAGACCAAGGGCTTTGGCACTGAGCTACATCCCTATCCCTTATAAATTTTTCAAAATTTTGAGACTAAGTCCTGCTAAGTCTCTGCGTTGCTCAGGCTGAGCTCAAATTTGAATCCTCTTGCATCAGTCTTCCAGAGTGCTGAAATTACAGATGTATACCACTACCCACAGCTCCCATATAGTTTTGATGCATTCTACTACAATACACATTACTTATTTATTTAGTTTTTTGAAATAGGGTCTCTGTGTATTCCAGGCTGCCTTGAACTCACTATGTAGCCTATGCTGGCCTCACAGTGATCACCCTGTATCAGCCTCCAGAGTGCTAGGATTACAGGCAGGCACCACCGTGCCTGGCTATAATACATATTACTTTGATTTACAACTGGTTTTTCTCTTTCTCTCTACCACTACAATATAATAAACTTTGGGCAATAACTGTTTTTTGTTATTCTTTGTATCCTCCCAAACTCCAGGATTAGTAAATATAAAAGAAATGGTTATTAAATGAATAGAGACGTGGCAACAGACTTGCAGAGAACCAAAACATAGTACTAACTACATTATTATTATTAATAATACCATCTACACCTCCCCCACATACCTGGAAACTAGAGGAGCTTATTTTTTAATTTTTATCTACCTATCTATATATCCCATTATATAACACTAAACAATACAGGTGGAATCCCTACCCTCTAAGGGACTTTTATGCAGACTGAAGAGGATATTAGAAAATGGAAAGACTGTCATGCTCTTGGGTAGGAAGCACCAATATAGTGAAAATGGCCACACTTCCAAAACTGTTACACAGATTTGGTGCAATACCAATCAGAATTCCAATAGCATATCTTAAAGAATTAGAGAAAACAAGGGCTGGGGATTTACCTCAGCAGCATAAGCGCCTAGTTGTGAGTTCGATCCCTGATACCAATAAAAAAGAAAAAGACAAAAAAAAAAAATTAAAAAAATTAAAAAAAAAAAAGAATTAGAGAAAACAATCCTAAAATTCACCTGAAACCTAGAATAGCAAAGGCAATCCTGGGAAACAAAGACAAGACAGAGGGCATCATGATCCCTGATTTGAAATTATACTATAAAGCTACTGTGATTAAAAAAAAAACAGCGTGATATTGGAAAAAAAAATAGACTCGAAGATCAAGGGAACAGATTAGAAGATGCACAAACAACTCCTGACACACTAAGCCATCTTATCTTTGACAAAGGTGCCAAACACACTCACTGGAAGACAGCCTCTTTAATAAACGGTGCTGGTGGGCTGGGGATTTAGCTCAGCGGCATAAGCGCTTGCCTTGCAAGTGTCTGGTCGTGAGTTCGATCCCCGGTACCAATAAAAAAAGAAAAAGAAAAACAAATAAATAAATAAATGGTGCTGGAAAAACTGGCTCTGCACATGCCCAACACTAAAACTGGCCCTTTAATCAGGCACTATACTAAAGTAGAAATGGATCAAAGATCAAAATTTTAAAACAGAAACATTAAATCTGCTCGAAAATAGAATAGGTAAAACTCTTGAAGACATTGGTGTCAGCAGAGACTTTATGAATGAAACCCTGGTCACACAGGTACTATCACAATCAACAACTGGAATCTCATTAAATACTTTTACACAGCAAGAGAAACCACCAACAGAGTGAAGAAATAACTCACAACGTGGGAGAAAATGTTTCCAGCTTGTCCTCAGACAAAGGATTACAATTGCGAACATATAAAGAACTTAAAAAAAAAAAATTAGACCTCCTAAATTTGAAGACCCAATTTAAAAATAGGTATCTGAGATGAATACACACTTCTCAGATGAAGAAACACAAACTGCAAACAAGTATGTGAAAAAAATGTTCAACATCACTGGTCATTCAAGAGATGCAAATGAAAACAACACTAAGATTCCACCTCACCCCAGAAAGAACGGCTATTATCAAGAACTCAACCAATAAAAAATGCCGGAGGAGCTATGGGGAAAAAAGAACCCTTCTCCACTGCCATTGTGACCACTATGGAAATCACTGTGGAGACTCCTCAGAAAAGTAGGACTAGAGCTACCATTCGACCCAGCTAGTCTCCTTCTGGGTATCTTTCCAAGAATTGAAAACATCAAAACACAGTGATATAAAATTAACCTATGTTTATAGCAGCACAATTTGTAACAGCTAGATCCTGGAAACAATCTATATGCCCACTGATGAAGGAATGGACAATCTTTTTTGTGTCTTTTTGTGTCTTTGTGTCTTGTTATGCAATGGAGTACTTACTATTCAGTCACAAAGAAGGATAAACTGGAGACTTTATAAGATGCAACTCAAGATCATACTCGTAAGTGAAATAAATCAGACATATATGTGTAAATACCATATTGCCTCACTAGAGTGAGAAGCTGAAAGAAACAATATATGTATATATATATTTTTTGCATATGTATATATATGTATATAAAAAAGATAATTAAGATAGTTGTACTACTGATTTCTCTTAGTTCACAGAAGAGAGAGATTTATGCTGGTATTATTCGGACAACTGAATGCAGATATCTTGTGCTCTGGATATATGATTTGAGGATGACCATGAGTAGCATATGTATCTCCCGACTCATGTATTTTGAAATTTTCGGGTTTTTTTTCTTTGAAAGAAAATGAATTTTAAAAATAAGAGAATTGGGGTCAGAGATTTAGCTCAGTGGCATAAGCGCCTGCCTGGCAAGCCCAAGGTCATGAGTTTAATTCCTGGTACCAAAAAAAAGGGACATTTATTCAAGTAAAGAAAGAAAGTAACAAGTAAACAAATACACAATATTACTTGAGACAGTAATCAATAATGTTGAATTTGAAGAAGCAGTTTGATAGGACAAACCTGAAGAGATGTGTTACTTTAAATAGGGATAGGAGGGGCTAGGGATTTAGCTCAGTGACTTAAGCACCTGCCTGGCAAGTGGGGGCTCGTGAGCTCGATCCCCAGTACCAAAAAAATAAAATTAAAATAAATAGGAATAGGAAAAAAGTCAGGCAAAGTTACTCTGAGAAGGTAAAAACTGAAGCCTGAAGGATAAGAAAAAATCGGTAATATACAATCTCAGAAAAAGAATTCTGCAGGCATAAGGAACTAAAGTAAAAATACATTTGGGCTGGGTCTGGTAGTACATGCCTATAATTCCAGAACTCAGGAGGCTGAGACAGAAGAACTGTTTAAGGCCAGCCTGAGCTATATAGCAAGTTCAAGGCCAGCCTGGACTACATAGCGAACTCAAGACCAGACTGTACTATATAATAAGAGCCCATTTCAAAAAACAAAAACGCAAAAAGTAATGCATTTAGCTGCTTGACAGTATGGTTGGAAAAGGAGAAGTAGGGGTTTTGTAGGTGGTAGCCTTTGTGGAGACCTTGCTGCACCTGCTTCAGTTTGGCATCCCTTAGTCTTCTTCCATTGTCTGTAGTCTTCTACTTACTCATAATAGGATGAGACATCGATGGAAGGGGTACACAGCCTATTCTCTTGTTAGTCAGACGCTAAGTGATTCTGCAACTACTTCTTTTAGTTTCTCCTAGGAGGGATAATACTGTAACAGTACTGTCCTGGAGCTAATGGAAAGTACACAAGAATAAAACCACCACTTAAAAAAAGCATAAGTTCTTTCTACTAACTACAGGTTAAGTCAACATGAGAAATATAAAAATTAAAAATGATCCTGGGACTTCCGGGAGAACATGGCGGACAGATAACAGCAACTACCGGAGGCTCTCTTGAAAGACTCGGCTCAGAAGCCAGGAATGGTGCGGACTAAGGAGACATAAGCAGGTGGAGATATGCTCCGCTGACTCAGGAACGAACTGGGCTGAGAGAAACCAACTTGGAATGCATTCCTGGTTCTAAAACAGGAACAGAAAAGCCTCGGTGTGGAGGCTGGACCCCGCGCCATTGTAAGCCGCGATTTGGGTTTCCCGCTGCACTGCGGCTGGCTGCCTCTACAGTGGCTCGGCAAGGAGAGAGACGCGCAGAAGCTCTGAGAACGGCAATCTGCGAACGGCAGGGAGGCGTGCACTGACTTGTGGTGAGGTGAGTGAGAGAAGCTGACACTCTACCACAGTTTGACTCCAGTGGAGGACTTTCTGGGTCCGAGCAGTCCTGCGGGAGCAGGGCGTGGTGGCGACTCCAGCCACACATCCCCCTCTCGGGCGAGATTGGTGAAAAGTGCCTGGCCTGCGTGACGCTGCCGGCAGACCTGCTAGGCTGTCCCAATCCAGATCCCAGAGCCTGACGGTGGCCGGGAGGGGAGATGCGTAGGCTGCCTGGTCCGTAACTCCCTGGTGCGCAGCGGTGAGCGGGAACACCTAACTGGCGCAATTCGATCAGGCTGTGGCTGACTGGGAGAGAAGCTGGGCCTCTTATATAAGCTTGCATATATAAGGAACAGAGAAGAAGAGGCAGCATGGGAAGAGGCAGCAACAAGAAAGGCTCCTCGGCCCCCAATTCTGAGAAACAGGCAATAGCAGACACCGCACCAATATACATAAGGCACCATATAGAGAGCCTCATAGACCAATTCAGGAATGAAGTTATCAACGACCTGAAGCTAGAAGTATGCAGAATAGTTAGAGAAATGCTAAGTACCACCCAAGAAAAAACAGGCAGTGGAATGGAAGAACAGAAAAAAAGGGGAGAATTGTTTGATGGAGAAAACAGAGAAAGCATAGAATACGTGAAACAGGTTCAAAGGGACTACCAAGATACTAAGAGGTCTATAGAAGACTGGCATAACAGCTTGAAAGAAACTAAGGACAGACTATCTGAACTGGAGGGCAGACTTGTAATATGGGAGAATGAAATGAAAAACTTCTTAAAAATAACAAAGAAACAAACAGCAATAATACAAAGACAAGAAGATGATAAGAGGATCCATAACTTAAGGATTAAGAACATAAAAGAAGAAGTAGGGACACAAACAAGTGAACTACAAAAGCTACTCACAGAAATAATCCAGGAGAATTTTCCTAATTTAGCAAAAGGTAAAGATACTCAGATGTATGAGGCATACAGGACCCCAGCTACCTACAACCCAAACAGAGCAACACCCAGGCATATAATAATAAAAATTCCAGAAATTCAATACAAGAACAGAATATTACAAGCTGTAAGAGACAAGAAACAGACCACTTACAAGGGAACACCCATCAGAATTACAGCAGATTTCTCGGCACAAACCATCAAATCACGAAGAGCGTGGGGGGAAATAATTCAAGCATTGAAAGATAATAATCTCCAGCCAAGATTGAGATATCCTGCACAACTGTCCCTGGAAATTGATGGAAAAACAAGGTGCTTCCAGGATAAAGAGGAACTGGGCGAATTTGCAACCACCAATTCAACCCTACAGAAAGTATTGCAGGATATTCTAAAAAAAGAAAAATACAAAGAACCCAGAAATAGTGGCGGGGAGGCCACAACGAATGGAGCAGAGAACAAAATGAAGAAGACGAACTGACAGCTACTGACAGAAAAAGAGCTCAACAGAAATGAGGCAGAGAAGATTGGATGATAGGAACAGCTATTTTGGAGAAAATGACATCTTAATAGGTAATACTGATTTAGTATCATCTTGTTTTGAAGTCTCATCTAGCTTTTGTCCTTCTGTCTCCAATGGTCTAAATAGGTTGTATCTTACTGGATTTTATTATGTACGATAGTATAAGCAAAAACCTTGTAAAGACAAGGAGATTATACAGAAACCATTATTCATTTTCTGTTAGTCGATTCTAAATACTCTGTAATGCTGTCATTCTCTTGAATGGTTTTACATTGTTTTGATATACTTAATGCTACAGTATACGAAGTTGTACTCAAGGATTTCAAAGAAAGAGACAATATGGTAACTACTTTTAGGTTAGGATTATCTGGTGGTGAAACACTATTCTGCTTAAATGGTTATGTTTTGATCTGCGCTGTTTCATTGTTATGCCCTCTTTTATCTCAATCTCCACTCCATTATTTACTTTTTTATCTTTATCCTTTTAATTAAAGGAAAAAAATAGCAGGATATATTATAGTAACCCACTTTGACTTTTCATTACCTTGATTTAAAGCCCTGTATTACTCTCACCATCTGGTTTTTAACTGATGTTCCCCTATTCTGTTTTGCTGGATAGTATCAGGTTCGAAAGTTTATGCATCAGCTGTGAAGATAATGAGATTCATTATGACGCCCATTGTTGTTGATTTTTATCTACTTTTGAAGACCTACAATGTCTCCAATGTTTTGGTTTTGTCGGTTTTATTCTTTACTGTTTTGTTCAATTGTATTATAACTAACGATATAGGCAATTCTATTAGAGATAGCGGGAGGCATTATGGTAACCATTGTTGATCACCTTGTATTATGTTTTTACATTATCTATTGTGTCCACCCTTTTGACTTGACCAATTCTGTTCTGTTATGTCACATTTGGTTTTACTCTCTTCCAAAAAATAATAAGAACCGTGGGAGCAATGAAACCCAAAATGTGTAATAGTCATGGTACAAAAGAGAGGAAAAGAAAGTGCTCCAAACTATATAACTGCATGTATATTTAAGTGTATAAGATAGAAAATGATATCACAGAGTTTTATTGGATCAATGAACAGAACTGTTTGCAGTAGCATTGATGGAATGTCCACTTTAGAAGCTTTAATTTTGTGACTTGAACAATTATTTCTAAGATGACAATATGTAATCCATTAACTAGTGATTTCCTACTGTTCATTTTTTTTCTGTAAATCTGTATAACTTGTACCCTTTCCCTGCTTTTTTTTGTTTTCTCCTTAAATAAAATTTAAAAAAAAAAAGAAAAAAAAAAAAAAAAAAAAAAAATGATCCTGGATTCATTAGAAGAAATAAAATAACAGGCTCAAACTCTGAAAGTATTTATGGGCCAGAACCTTTTAATGAAGGAATTACTCCTCCTCATCCCCATGCAAAGCAGTTGTATAAATCTAGATTCCAACAATTAAGTAAATTTCCAGTTTTGCTGACCAAAGTTTTTCTTCATCTTCACAGAAATTAAACCATCTTCGGAAACATGCACTAGAAACAGCACCAATGCTCTGGATGTTTATGCTACAATCTATTTAATGCAAGTAGTACTGTGATGTTAAAACAAAGTCAACCACAGGGCTGGGGATTTAGCTCAGTGGCATAAGCGCCTGCCTTGCAAGCAGGCAGTCATGAGTTCGATCCCCAGTACCGATCAAAAAGAAAAAGACAAAAAAAAAAACAACAACAAAGTCAACCCATTCCATAAATGAATATTCATGAAACTAGTTGCTAAAGCAACTGAGTAGTTACTAGAAAGTCAAGCAGTGTGAAATTACACATCTTACTCCTATACTCAGCATCTGCTGGCTTTGCTAACCGGAACATGAACATGTTTCTAAATATAAAGTCCCTTTCATTATCCTAGTATCAGGTCCTGAAATTCCAGGTTGCTAGCCTTCTTCTGTCAAAAATAAATTCATTCTTAGTATCCCTCAATTCAGTTCTATGGCTAGCAGTCTGGTGTTTTTCTCTGAGGGTCACTGGGGAGAATCAGAGGTATGAATTTTCCATCTTTTTTGCAGGATCATCAGAAACCACAGAAGTAACAAACAAAAATGATCCCACGTCCTCACCCTCCCACTCCTCCAAAGGCTAAACTTTCCCACGAGTCTTCACAGCCTCAAGATATGAAGAAAAAGAAAAACCCTTTAGCCGACAGGGGACCTCTTCAAATTCTCCAGACAGACTTATTTTTCTGGTCTTTTATTTTCTTCATTCACTCAGGGCTATTCATTACAAAGTATATAAATACCCATGAACAACAACTTAGTCTCTTAACTTTAAACTGGTTAATTCTGTCATTATTCATGATATCAGTCCTAAATTCATGCTTAAAATAGAAAATGCACGTCAGTGGTTGCAAAATAAAATTGCATAATTTCTCTTTGGAGTTCTAATTCAATCTTAATGTTGAAAACCCCAAGAAACAGTATCAATTGTAAAATCTCTCTAAACAAGATATATATCCTTATGGATTAAGTCTGGGTATTATGCAATAAGAATTTACTCTTTTCTGGGGTAAAGACTCAAAGCAAGGACTTATTTTCCTTTCTTAACATGTTATTCAAGAGACAACAGTGTCTGTACCACACAGGAATTATTTAAAATTAGTCTGAGCCACACATGGTGGTGCAACCAAAGCACCTGGAAGGCTGAGACAGAAGGATCACCATGAATTCAAGGCCAGCCTAAACTACAGAGTGAGACCCTATCTGAAAAACCAGAATCAAAATCAAAACCAAAACAAACAACAAGCAAAAGAATTTGGGGCCTTACTTGAAGCTACTAAATCAGAATCTAGTTTTTACTGATACATGTATGTAGATCTACCTACATCATAAAACCTCAGAATTGGGACTGGGGATTTAGCTCAGTGGCTTAAGCGCCTGCCTGGCAAGCACAAGGTCATGAGTTTGATCCCCGGCACCAAAAACAAAAGAATTAAAACCTCAGAACTAGCAGAAAATTTCAAAGCCTATCACACATATGATTAACAGTGAATAAAATTATGACTGATAATGACTACAGTCCCCTTCATAAATCCTTTATTATTTCTTATACCAACAGGTTTTACTTAAAGAGAAATTTCCCATAAAACTATAAACTGCTTCTCCTGAAACATGTGAAAGCTTATCATGGCAATTATTGTGAATAGAAAAGCCACCGACATAACCAAGTTCTTACCTAATCTAAGCTCTCCGAAGTTTCCGCACCCAATTTTCTTGCCAACCCTGAAGTTGGGTCCCACCATAAGAACCCCAGAGGATGTCGAGGAGCCCGGCAGTCGGGAGCAGTGTGCATTGCTTTGTGCCATGGATTTAGTTGTCCGCTGTCGTTTATCCTTTTCTTTACTAGAATGGTCCATGATCCTACGCAGTAGTCTCTGGAAGAGTAGCCACAGCGTGTATGCTCTCTTCAGTACGGAAGTGTATCCAACAAATCGAAGTCAGAGAAAGATAAGGAGTTCTTTTGGTGCCATATTTCTGTTTCTAATGTATCTCCAGGAGATGAAAAACCATTGATTAGTTCCTGTAGGACAGTAGAGTATAGGTCCCAAGCATAGGAGGATATTGTGTAACCTAGGCAAAAAAAAATGCAGTTAAAAATTAAATTTTAAAAACAATTGGGAAAGTCACTTCCAATAAGAATGGATCCTATCCAAAAATGAGCAAAGTAAAAACAGGTTCTGGTTTTGTATCTTCCAATGGGTTTGCAGCCATCTGGATTAGTTATTCATGCGCTAACATAAGCTCAGTACGCTGCAAATCACGAGAGCTGAGGGACCACATGAGCCTGTAATATAAAATGCTTTCTCCTAGTGAAGTTCATATGACCAAAACCAAAAGTTTCTATTGGTTGTTCTTCCTCACTAGCTAACAGAAAGATGTAATGGGGTTAAAGCCAAGTTTAATAAACTGTTGGCAATTTTATTAAAACTTCTTCATTTAATTTGTCTAGGCTGCTCTCTGCCTCTCTCCATGATTCCTACCATTTGCCATGTACTGGCACACATTATTTCTACACCAAGTAGGTCTAAATAAAAGCTTTGAAAACCTCAACATTTGGTCTAGCTTTTGATGTACATTGAGTCAAGAAACTAAAAATCATAAACATAACATTCATTCCCTACCAGAATTCAGAGTCCCAACAAGAAACTTCACAATGGTATCATGTTAGTACTGCATGTGATAACCCATCTGTCTCTATGAAACCCTGATATATATTTTGGGTTTTGCCCATTTTCCTGGCTCACTGCTCCCTTGTTAATTCCTAAGTGACAAGATGTTGGGCACTTTAGCGTCACACAGCAAAGTCTCTCTGACCTTTTCCTATCATCCTTTTTCACCTGTTCCCTTTTCTTTCCAAAACAGGCCACAGAAACCGAAACTTACATTTCCGCTAGGGAATAATACCACATCCACTCCACTTTGGAACCTCTACTTGTAAGAAAATTCCCTGACCTACCTTGTCTGATAGATCATAAAACTCTCATTTTAGAAGAGCACATTTCATTTTGGGGAGGAAGAAAAGCTCCACAGACAATCTGCATAGACAGGCCTTGTTGAGTTTCCCCACTGTCTTGTTTGTAACAGATAACACAGGGGGTTTCATTTCTGTGGTACTGGAAATTTAACCCATGAGAATTGTACATCCTTTCTATTTTGACAGGAGCTCCCACTAAATTCCCTAGGCTGACCATGAACTTGCAATCCTGGCTCAGCCTTTGGAGCACCTGGGATCACAGATATATACCACCACATCTAACTAGATAATATATTTTTGTTTAATATATGGAACTGTGGTTCCAAATAGTTATCCATGTGTCGATCTTTAATCTGCAAAGAAGTCTCCATAAAAAACTCAAAAGGAGGGGCCAAGAGTATAGCTCAGCATCATGGCACCTGCCTGGCAAGTGCAAGGTCCTGAGTTCAATTTTTGGTTCCAACAGAAAAAAACCAACCAAACAGGGACTGAGGATTTAGCTCAGCAGCATAAGTGCCTGCCTGGCAAACCTGAAGTTGTGAGTTTGATCCCTGGTAAAAAAAAAAAAAAAAACTGACCAAACAAACAAAAACCTCAAAAAGACAAGGTTCAGAAATTTTCCTAAAAGTCATAGCCACTGAAATTTTTGGCGAGTGGTATGCTCAGAGAAGACATCAAAGTCCTGCTCCCCTTCCCCATACCTCACCCAAAGCATCTATTCATCTGTACCCTTGTAATGTCCTTGTAGTAAACATGCAGGTGTGTTTTCTTGGGTCCTGAGCCATTCAAGAGAATGAACCTATAGAAATCCTGGAACCTCTCTCTGTAGCCAGACAACTAGAAGCACAGGTAAAACACCCTGGATCTTATGAAAGGCATCTGAAGGGTAGGGGAAGGGTGTTTTGGGCACTGTGCCTCAGCTTGTAGAATCGGATGCTGTCTCCAGGTAGACCGCATCAAAACTGAACTGGAGGTGGCTGGGGGTTTATCTCAGCGACACAAGCTCCTGCTTGGCAAGTGTGAAGTCAAGAGTTCAATCCCCACTACCAAAAATAAAAAAAAAAAGAACTGGTCTAAGATATCTAGACGGTGTCTACCACTGCAGAATTAACTTGCTTGCTGATGGGAAGAAACCTCTATACCTACTGGGTAACAGAAGTCTTCCATATTATTACTATGACGCTAGAGTAAAGCTTTGTTTTCAGTCTTAATATCCTTAAAAATATAAACCATTCACATACCAAACACATATTTACATTTCACTTTCGTAAGTGTTCTCCTCAAAAAAAATATTTTCCTCAAAACTTTTAAGAGAATTAGAACAATTACTTCACTATTATCAGCAGTATACAACAAGACAAAAATGTCTAGACTGAGCCAGGCATGATGCTGTGCCAGTACCCCAGCACTCAGGAGGCTGAGGCAGGAAGACCATCTTGAGGGCATCCTGGATTACACAGTAAGCTCTTAATCATTTTCATTACTGCTTACAGGTCATAGCACCATGCCTCTCACAAACAAAGCAAAAGCTCATATTTCAGGTATCAGATTTCTAATCTATACATGAGACATTAACTATGTCTAAGCTGTAATTAGAAAAGATAAATTCTATTCAATTCTACTTTATGTATTTTAAACATCAAAGAAACCAAATTAAATTTTGAAAATCCTGTTTCTCACCACCTACAGCTCAAAATTATTATTTGGCTCCCAATCATAAATTTTGAGGCTTGTCATTTGAGGACCTTCAACTCATTATGTATTAAAAAGTCACCACATAACACAGAGTATCTATGTCTTAGCTTTATACCTTAATATTCTGCTTACATTTAAGGCCTAACATAGTTTCACCCTTCGTGAAACTTTTTATACCTAACTCATCATTAGTACCTGAAACATCACTATTTATTCATTTGTCACCTATTATCAGATCATAACCATGCATATTCTTAATATCTAACTTAATTAAAAGCCTTTAAAGTTAGGGATCATTCATATCTCTTAATTTCCTTACCCTAAAAATTTCCTAATACTCTAAAAATACTAAACAACAAATATACGTTCTTGTCCAACAGAAAGCTGATTATGGTGACATAATCAAATATTTACACAAAGTAATAAAGCAAAAGAGAACAAGAATTCATCTATGAAAAAGCTAGCATTAATTCACTTAAATTCATCAGGGTAATACAAGTTAGTTGGGTTTTCCATTTCACAAGGATATTAAGTGATTTTCAGTCAGCAGTAAGCAGATTTGAAAAAAGTGAAGAAATAGGCCAAACCTATTTGTTTGTTTGAAAAATTGTTTTCAAAAAATTATTTTGGCAGTGCTGGGGACTGAATTCAGGGCCTTTGCAATGAGCTATGTTCCCAACTCTCCTTTTTTATTTTCAAGTAGGCTCTCACTAAATTACTAAATATACAAACTGAGCTCAAACTAGCAATCTTCCTGCTTTAGCCTTCCAGCATGATAGGATTATAGGCATGTATCATCTTGCCCACTGGTTCTATCAATTTAAATATGTTTGTAGTAGAGGAAAGATATTTCATTGTTACTTTTAAAAACAGAACCAGGGAATTAGCTCAGTGGCATAAGTGTCTGCCTGTCAAGCACAAGGTCGTGAGTTCAATCCCTGGTACAAACAAAACAAAACAAAACAAAAACAACAACAGTATGAGCTGGTGCCAGTGGCACACATCCAACACTCTGGACGCTGAGGCAGGAGGATTACCAAAAAGGCTAGTCTGGGCTACATAGTGAGTTCAAGGTCAGTCTGTACTGCATAGTGAGACCCTGTTTCAAAATAAATAAATAATAAATACACACACACACACACACACACACACACACACACACACAAACAGTATGAGCAAGCAAAAATGACATAACCAAAAAGATAGTGGAACTGACCGATGTGGTTAATCAGAAAGTTAAAAGAGCTGATCAAAACTATCTGGGCACGGAGTCAGAGGCAGGAGGCTCACTTTTATTCAAGGCCAGCAGGGACTACAAAGTGAATGGGAGGCCAGCCTGAACTGAACAGTGCATCTCTATCTCAAAAGGACAAACAAAAACAAGAAACTATTCGAAACATGAATGACAAATTTACCAAACAAGTAGACTCTGTGAAAAAGTGCCAAACAGAAATCCTAGAGATAGAAAATATTAATACATGATCAGTAGAAATGATCAACGTGAAGAGTCTCTTGCATCTTGAGGACAAAATGATGACACGTGCTGATAAACTCTGAGAAACCTTAAAAAAAAAAAAAAGGAAGAAAGTAAGAGAAATTCATCTGAAAGCTCCATGAAATTAGAGAGAAATTAGAGGGCAGCACATACGGAATTTAAAAAATCAGTTTGTAGAAATCATAGCAGAAAACTTTCCAACTATGGTGTCTGAGTTACTTTTCTCATTACTGACACAAAATACCCCACACGCAAGGTTAAAAGAGAAAGGTTTATTTGGGTCACAGTTTGTAGCAGTTTCAGTCCATAAGCAGCTGTCTCCAAGGCAAGACAGCATGGGAGACAATTATCACAGAGGAGAAACAGTTCATGGCAGGCAGAAGGTAGCAAAAGCAAAAACCAATAAACAAGGCAAGCCTCTTTCTGTCCCTTATATTGTATCCAGGCTACTGGGATTAGGGTGCTGACAAACCAATCAGTGGACTGATTTAGTGATCACCCACCTTTAATCCTAGCACCCTTAATCCCACACTGTACTGTGAATCAACCACACATTCTAGATTCGGCCTACTCTAAAAAAGCCCCACCAATGACTGCATTGGGCTTTGAGGGAAAATCTAGGCACAAACCACAACAAGTGGCAAAGGAAGTCAACATTCGAGCATGTACATTTAAAGAAAGAAAGAAAGAAAAAACAGCACGAGCAGGGAGCAGTGGCACACCCCTATAACTCCAGGACTTGGGATTCTGAGACAGGTGGATCTTGAGATGAAGGTCAGTTTAAACTACATAGCAAGATCCTATCTAAAACAAACAAATGACATACAGAATGGGGACAAGACTGAAGCATTTCCTCTAAAATCAAGACTGTCAAGACAGGATGTCTACTCTCTGATAGCAAGTGAAATTTTATCCAGAACAATTAGATGGGCACAAGAAATCAAGAGAATATAATAGAAAAGGAAGAAATCAAATTATTCTTATTTGCAGATGCTATGGCTCTATACTCAGAAGACACTAAAGACTCTACCAAAGACTTTTAGAACTGATAAATTCAGTAAAATAGTACAATACAAAGTCAACATTAAAAAAAAATTGAGAGCTTTCCTATACTCCAATGATAAAGTCGCTGAGAAATCAGAAAAACAGCTCCACAACAGCTTTAAAAAAATATTTAGAAATCAACCTACGCAAGAAGTAAAAGACCTCTACAATGGAAATTATAGAACACAGAAGAAAAAAATTAACACAATAGAAAAAGAAACAAAATGTTCGTGAATCAGCAAATTAGTGTTTAAACAGCCCTATTACTGAAAGTCATCTATAGGTCCAGTGCAGTCTCTATTAAATTTCAATGGCAGTCTTCAACAGAACTGAAAGGAAAAAAAAAAATCCTAAAATTCACATGGAAACACAAAAGTCCTGGAATAGCTAAAGTAATCCTGAACAAAAAGAGCAAGGCTGGAGGCATCACAATACCTCATATCAGATTACACAAAATGGGCATGGTGGTACACATGTGTAATCCCAGAATTTGGGAGGCTGAGGCAGGAGAACTGCCATGAATTTGAGGCTATCCTAGGCTACATAGTGAATTCAAAGCCATCCTAAACTACGTAGTGAAACCTTGTCTCAAACAAAACTCTCTCTCTCTCTCTCTCTCTCTCTATATATATATATATATATATATATATAGATAGATAGATAGATAGATAGTTAACAAAGCCATAGAAACAAAAAAAGGATGCTACTGGCACAAAAACAGACATGTGGACCAATGGAACAGAACTGAGAACATATAAACAAACCCACACAACTAAAACCACTTTATTCTTGACAAAGGGTCAAACATATATATTGGGAAAAAGACTCTTTAACAAATAGTGTCAGAATATGGATACCCACATGTACAAGACTGAAATAGATCACTCTCACTCTGTACAAAAATCAACTAAAAATGGATCTAAGACCTAAGTATAAGATCTACAAATTTGAAAATGCTAGAAGAAAACAGAGGAAACCTTTAAGTTACAGAAACAGGCAGAATCTTCTTGAATAGTAACCTCAATAGCACAGAAAATAACAGCAAGAACCAACTAATGAGATGCCATCAAATTAAAGTTTCTGTACCACCAGGAAAACAACCAAAAAAATGGAGAGACAACCTACAGAACGGGAAGAAAATCTTTCCAGCTACCCTTCTAAGACAGGATTAACATCCAGAACATACAGAGAACACACACACAAAATTAATATCAAAAAAACAAACAGGCCAATCAGTAAATGGCCAAATCAACTCAGGTACTCCTCGAAAGAAGTACAAATCACCAAGATATATATGAAAAAATGGTCAAAATCGTTAGCCACTAGGCAAATGCAAATCAAATCTATATTTAGTGTTAGAAACTGAATACACGGTGTGGGAGTATAGTGTGGCCTAGTCACAGCTGAACTGAAAATGAGGAGGTACCTCAGGAGGCAACGTAGGCCACAGCTGAGGCCACCTTGGGACTTTCTGGATAGTTTTCCTTAATTAGCATTGTCTGTTACTCTGAGGGATCCCTGAATCCCTCCTAAGATCCTGCTTAGGTTTCCTGCACTGTCCACTCAACTCTTTGCTTGTTGTGATTAAATACAGGCTGTCTAGGGTCAGTCGGCCGGCCAATTAGCCGGCTAGCAGAGTTATGAGCTCTGCGGAGGATTTTAGTCCTCCTGGAGCTCTAAAGATCATGCTTCTTCTCATTCCTCTGGGCCTTCACTGTGCACCCTTTTGGGGGATTGGAGATTTAGGTATGGACCCCAAAAATTTTGATTCCATTTTACACCAGTAGAATGAAAGTTAAAAACAAAAAAAGAATGGAAGTCAATATGCATACAAAAAAACTGGGCCACCACATGCTTAAAGCAACCAGACTTTCACCATAAATGTCTCTTATCCAAAACAAGTTAACTGCAGCACCCCTCTTACAGACTCCTCAAGCACTGACTGTGGTGCATGGCAATTTCTTATTCACTTGTATATTAATTCTGTGATAGCAGAGATTGTTGTCACATTCACCATTTTATTTACAAGGCCTAGAATAACGAAGTTCTCAAATATTTAGTAAAGGAACATGAAAACAAATAAATGACTTTTCAATTGTCGTTTTCAACCAATAAGGAGAAATTCAAACTCCAGAGATCATAATTTCTATCATTATTTTGAGAAGGAAGAACAACAGTCTCCAATGCTGTGACAGTTCTATCCTGCCTAAACTACCTGCAATGCATTATCACTGGAAAGGTGGGAGAAGCCATAGGTCAGTAGAGAAATGAACTTTCACTCAAGGGGCTGGGAATTTAGCTCAGCTGCATAAGCGCCTGCCTTCCAAGTGTGCCGTCGTGAGTTCGATCCCTGGTACCGATAAAAATGAAAAAGACAGAAAAAATAAATAAATTTTCACTCATTCTAGATGGTATGAGAAAAATCAAGGACCAAACAAACCATCAAAAAACAACAAAAGCAAACTGACAACAATGACATCAACAGACAACAGCGATACAGGATTTTTAAACAAGATAAGAATTTTAAAATGGTTATTATACTGCATCTTGTTATCTTCAAAATAGTTGCTCAGGTTACTAGATACAGGCAAGATTGATCAAACAATACAATTCCTGCCAAGCAGTTTCTTTCCCTTTTACTATATTATCTATTGTAACTTTTGGATCTTATTTACTCTTTCAGTAGTGAGAAATTATGGTCTTTACAAATGACCAACAGTTTTGTTTTACATTTAATTGTCAGTATTCTCACCTGAGAGTTCATCTTACGCTATCAATATTTGGCTCCTATGTATTTTCTCAAGCCACGAAGAAACACAGACCATTCAATTCAGGCACAAAACTGGTGAGATTTCAGACCAATGCTTTAAAAATGTACATTTTTATTCTGTCTTGATACCAATTAGCTTTCCTCCATTTTATTTACTTGTCTGACAGGAAAAGGGAAATGCCCAAATCATACTGTATCTTATACTAGAGGAGAAAAAGAATTTAATTTTTTTAAAAAAAGAACATACAGGTATATGTTTTTCATATTACTTCCGCATAAATGAACCTTTCAAAATGACAGCAGTGTGTTAAGGAGCTTGAGTCTTTTCCAGATCTCAAAAAGGAGAAGCACAAAACATCCATAATGAAAGTGTCTACAGTTCAGTCAGCAATCACAGGGGCAGTGATTTGGCTCTACTCCTATAGGAACAGGGCCAAAACAGGGACAGTCATTAAGTTACTAAGGCTGTAACCATGAGTGCAACACACATGGCTCCTCTGCATACCAGTCTTATGTTGTGGTACTAAAAATTGGGGCCATGGAACAACAGGGAACTGCAGAAATACAGGTTCTGGGTAAGACAGGGAGAGTTTTGCACAGAGGGTGGTGGGCCTCTGTGCGACTACATTTTGAAATAGCATCCTGGGGGATAAGAGGGGCCAAGCCTGCCAGGAGCTAGGGATGGAGCCTGCAGAGGGAAGGAAAGACATTCTGTAC
Organism: Cavia porcellus; assembly: GCF_034190915.1. Taxonomy (NCBI): domain Eukaryota; kingdom Metazoa; phylum Chordata; class Mammalia; order Rodentia; family Caviidae; genus Cavia; species Cavia porcellus. Next base: position 6,879,288 of record NW_026947493.1, read on the forward strand.
TGTACACAGAAGAGATTTTTATTTAGCCTGTAACATGTCTACAACCCCCGCACTATAGAGGCTGAGGGGGAGAAATGCAAATTAGTGCCCAGCCTGGGAAATTTGGTGACTTTTAGTAAGACCATGACTCTAAATAAATAAATAGATAAGTAAATATTTAAAAGGTTTAGAGATGTAGCTTAACGCTAAGGTCCTGGTTTCAATCCCCAATACAACCTTCCTGCCCCGCCAAAAAGGCATCTGGTGAAAGAAGACCAAGGAGGCAGGAGACAACTGTCAGCAAAGGTAATGCATCCAGGTCCAGCAAAGTCCATCATCCAGGTCATTTTATCGATTACTGATAGCAAGAAGAATCAATTTAAGTGAGGAAGTGATGTTTATACTTGAACATAGGTTTATAAAAGGCAAATGACTGAATCAGGATGTCCTGAGGGCTATGCAGTGAAGCAGACGTGAATGCACTTGGCTTAGTAAAGGAAACTGGGGCTCCCTGACTGGGCTGCCCAGCCCAAGCCAGCCAGAAGTCCACATCCTGAGCTCCCTTCCTCGGCTACACCTTCCAAAGGACCCACTCTCTCATCCATTCAGGCCCACTGAATAACATGCACACTGGCCTCACAATTGTCCTAAAACAATAAAAAAAAGTGTGGTGATTTTTAAGTATGTCTTCTGTTAAGCTGTTTGACTTTCTCTCCCCTAAGAAATCTTAAATTTCCTCTGTTCCCACACTGAATGATTTTCATTACTTTTTAAAATTTTATTTTAAAGAGTATAAAACAGAATAAAACCAACTAAAATAAACCAGTGTAAGAGATACAGGACTTCAAAATATTACAAACTTAACAACAATAATTACTACAATGTCTTTTGATGTCTTCAACCTAAGTGCAGATAACTTCGGACATAATAAAAATCCAACAGAACAGAATAGAAACAATAAAAACAAAACAGTGAGTGCAATAAAGGACTTCAAAACAAGCCAATAGTAAATCTAAAATGGCTACCATAATATATCTCGCTATCTTTGAAAGAGCTGCTCCGGCAATCAAATTTAACATAATCAAATAAATAAAGCCCAACCCAACAAAACAATGGAAGTAATATAGGATTTCAAAACATTATCATAGGGAATCAATAATGGCTGCAACTCTGAAAAGAGATTTCCCCCAGATGCTACAATGCGCACCGCTATCCACTAAACCCATGACCAGACCACTGACTTGGACCTGCAATGTTAGTGAAGCACCAAAGGCATCCAATCACATTTCACCTGCACAGCTATCATCACAGCCTGTGTTTCTATGCATTAGTTAGTTGCTTTTGGTGGGGGCAGGGATATTTGGTACTTGTTTGCCAGCCCTCATACTAGAAGGGGCTTGGGTCTGGCTGTTTCCAGTCTGGCAGTGGCACACACAAGGTGCTAGTTCTCAAACAGGGCTTGCTTGCTGGTGTGGCCTTGTTCTCTCCCCATCCAGTCCACCGATTTTCATTGTTTTTGACAACATATTTATGCCTCCTTTTTATAGCAAAATTTCTTGATAAAATCACATTTTTGTTTTTTAAAAGAAAAAAAAATTTTTTTTGAAGTGTGGTTCATCAGTCAGGTGTGGTAGCACAGGCCTGTAATTCCAGTACTTGGGAGGCTGAGGCAAGGGAATTGCCATGAGTCAGAGACCAACCTGGGCTACAAAATGAATTCAAGGCCAAACTGAACTACATAACAACAACCTATCAAAAAAATAAAGAAAAGAAAAAAGACAGACAGACTGCTATACTAAGATGCTGAAAAATTAAAATAGTTAATTAAAAGACAGTTATTAACAAAAATAGTTAATTAAAAGAATAGTTATGAAGCCGGGCGTGGTGGCTCATGCCTGTAATCCCAGCACTTGGGAGGCTGAGGCAGGAGGATCACTGCAAGTTTGAGACCAGCCTGGGCTACAAAGTGAGCTCAAGGCCAGCCTGACCTGCATAGTGAGACCCTGTCTCAAAAAGACAAAAAGACCAAAAAAAAGTAAAAATAATTTAAAAAATAAAAGGATAGTTATTAGCAGTATTGTCATTCTGTGCTGAGCTCGTTACCCTAGTAACCAAGCACCAACCACAGTTATAGATTAACTGACCATGTAATCATGCTGTTCTGCATGCATCCATTCCCCCACGCCTCAGTAACCAGTTTACTGTGTCAACCTTTGTTCCCCTTGTAAGAGACAAATGATGCTGTGTCAACCATTGTTCCCTTTATGAGAGACAAATGTTCCTGGAATTGGCAGACCAAGGGCTATGAATTAGCTAATCACCCACTGTGAAATGCCTCTGTCCTCAAGTAAAGGGGAACAAAGGCCCACCTTGTTTCTGTTTCTCATCGCTATGTACTTAATGATCAATGACCTAATCATAAATGAACTATAAAAATCAGTCAAAATTCTAACTCAGTTGCACAGCTTTGCAAATTCCACCTGCACTGTGTCGCTGGGCCATAAAAGCGCTTCTTTTTAAAATGACATCGTCTTGCCCCATTTTTCATCTTGGGGGTCTTTTGGAGGGGGGGAGTTACAACACAAACAAACAAACATAGCCAGGCATGGTGGCACATGCCTGTAATCCCAGCACTCAGGAGGCTGAAGCAGGAGGATCATTTCAAGTTGGAGACCAGCCTGGGCTACAAATTGAGCTCAAGGCTGGCTTAAACTACATAGTGAGACCCTGTATCCAAAAAAAAAAAAAAAAATACATATATATATATATATATATATATATATATATATATATAAAATGCATCTATATAACACTTATTTGTCTAAAGTACATCTATCTGAAAAAGTCTCTTGATCTCAAATTCAGTTTATCTTAGCCCGTAATTTTTTTTTATTTTTCTTGAGCTTTTCTAGTTGGCTCACTTATTACACCATGTCACAGGAATGTGTAGGGAGCTATGGCCACAAGCAACAACTACAAAGCTGCAAAAAGGATTTTATGACTGCTGACCATTTCTGTTGCCTCTCGACCTCACATCTAAATCTCATTTGCCTGAGACTGGTAGAGACTTTTTTAAGGGCGTGTACAACTTCTTCAAGAATCCTGCTGTTGCAGTCTCAGCACAGAATTAAACCACGTACCAACTAACTTTCTTCTTCCTGTAAACGAATGGCAGTGGGGGCTTTTGAACTTTACATAGCTATTAACAACAGCATATAGTACTTTTGTGAACCATAGTTGCAGAGGATTTTCTATCTTGCAGAAATTACATTATTGGGCATTTCTTAAAATTTGTAACATGAAATAAGGGTTGTTATCTGATTTTCATCATTCTGCTGAAGTTTTCATTCTTTTTACTCATATACTATTTGGGTAAGTGGTTAAGGTTGGAGAGTTTTTCCTAATATGCATAAATGTGTATTTATTCATTTATTTTTGTCTTTTTTTTTTTTTTTTTTTTTATCTTTTTCCTTTTTATCGGTACCAGGGATCGAACTCATGACTGCCTGCTTGCAAGGCAGGTGCTTTATGCCGCTAAGCTAAATCCCCAGCCCCTGTCTTTTTTTTTTTGAGATACAGTCTCACTAAAAAAAGGACAAGCACAGTGGTGCACAACTATAGCCCAGTTATTCAAGAGGATGAGGGTACAGAGCCATTTGAACTCAGAAGTTTGAGACCAGCCTGGCAATACAGTGAGACCTCAACTCAAACATAAACAAAATTTAAATACCTGAGATTGAGGCAGAAGGATCACAAATTTGAGGCTCACATAGGCTACACAGTAATTCAAGGCCAGCTTGACAACACTTTAAAGACTGTCAAACAAACAAATTAACTTAAAAACAAAGTCTTCACACATGAAACACGGCTTCTAAAGTTAAAACCAAGAATGAGAACACAAAGCAAAACAAAAAATATTTGCTTAAAATAAAGGTATCTTATTTTCATCCTAGCAATGAAGTCTTACTATGAAAACTGAGTCTAAAATAATCACAATGCTTTCTACAAAGAAGTTCAGAATAGTATGATTAGTGTTGTTAACCATATTAATTTAATTCAATTTTGTTTCTTATTCAAGAGAAAATTCCCACTTCTCAATTTCAGATCCAAAGAAGAATGATTTACTGTATTAGTCTAAGGAAATGAGTAGCCTAAAAACTAAAAGCTTGGGGCTGGGGATTTAGCTCAGCGGCATAAGCGCCTGCCTTGCAAGCAGGTGGTCGTGTGAGTTCGATCCTTGGTACCAATAAAAAGAAAAAAAAAAAGTATAAAAAAACTAAAAGCTTGTTTTACCCTGAGATAAAAAAAAAAGCATTTATGTGACAAACAGATGAGTTGATAATATAAAGAGAAAAGATCATAATACACTACATAAAATTACCATTGGCTCCTGGCTGGTGTGAACATATCTGCCTCTGATACTGCACTAAATTAAGGACACTGATGGGGCAAAATTCAGTGAAAAGTGCCTTGAAAGTCTAACAATGGTAGTGACTTAGTTTTCCAATTAGGAAATGACTGTACCATTCGACTTTCCCTAAGCAGGCAACACACCCAGTGAAGAGGAGGGGGAGTTGAGGCTATAATTCTGAAATAAGTCTGAATTCTTTTTTTATATTTCCCGTAACATTACTGATAACCCAAGGCAGTAACAAATCTACAAGAGTACCTGCCAGCTCTAATTAGATATTATGTATGAGTTTTATTTTTAACTAATTTATGTAAAGTAGTAACTATCTTTTTGTCTTTTTAAATCCTTATTCCATAACATTTCTGACTTTCTGTAGAGGTTTATAACATGACTCTTCCCATATTCTTTTTTCTTCCCTACCTTTATGTATGAGTTAGTTATAAAGTAACTTTGTTCTTCCTCTCAAAAGTACCCAACAGCTAGGCGCTGGGGATTTAGCTCAGCGGTATAAGCACCTGCCTAGTAAAGCAGGCAGTTGTGAGTTTGATTCCTGGTAACGATAAAAAGGAAAAAGACAAAAAAAAAAGTACCTAACAGCTAAGTCTTTTTCAGCCACTCTCATACTGCCAAGCATGGTGGCACATGCCTGAAATTTTAGCACTTGGGAGGCTGCAGCAGGATCCCTGAGTTTGAGTCCAGCCTGGACTACATAGCAAGAACCTGTCTCAAAAAAAAAAAAAGAAAATCTCACTATACATATAGTGAGTTCCAGGCCAGCCTGGAATACATAGCAGCACCCTGTCTCAGAAAAAGAAAAGAAAGGAAAGTCAGTTACCCTTCCAAAGTTTAAGACAGAACTCCTGGGGAGGGAAGGGGAAGGAATTAAAAAAGAATTAAGATGTGTTAATGTACCTGCACCAACTCTCCACAATAAATATGATTATTACGTACTGCAAACATACTAATAAAAAAAGGATGAAACTTGCTTTAATCACAGTACTGTAAAATGTTGCTTTCATCATGAACGAGTCTTCACCGTCCCACTGTGTGATATTTATTGTTAATTTGCAGAGCTGCTCTTCTAAATCTACTATACTGGGCACAGTACAAGAAATACTCTAATGTTTGTCCAGTCTCAAAGAATTATTTGCTAGTCACTGAATACACTTAAAAATATAAGCAACCATATCTGTCTGGTTAGAATGTTTAAAGTTATATTTAATCCTCTGTTCCTTTCCTAGGGATATTACCTGCTTATTCTCTCATTATGTAGTTTACATGGAAACCCAATAGGTATAGATTCCTTGTAGTATTCCTAATATAAAGCTACTCTTCCCAGAAGACTTAGTACTCTCTGCAATCATTTCATAGAACATAATGAAAACTCAGAATAGTTCATTTTGATTAACATATGTCACACTACAGAACAAGGACAACTGTAACATCTAAAATGTATCAGGCCCTTCCGTCCTAGACACCTAAGTGCTTTAAGTACATTAACGCATTAGACATTAACTCATAGAGCCCTATCTGATAATGATATTTTTACTCATGTTACAGATCAGGAAGCTGGGTGTGAGATATCAAAGTGGGCAGCACTGGAAACAGGATACTGAGCAGCCTGACTCTAAAACCCTGATTTACACACCTGTACTTTTTTTTTTTTTAATCGGTACCGGGGATCGAACTCACGACCACTCACTTGCAAGGCAGGCACTTATGCCACTGAGCTAAATCCCCAGCTCCCCACACCTGTATTTTACAAACACTTTCCCAATGACCAACATTCATAAGCACGCAAGCACACAACTGCTCGGTAACCAATCTTGGGGCCTGAGAGTCTAAATGACCTCCATCTAATTTCTTCTCTTTGTTCTTAAGACTCATTGCTGACTGTGCAACAAATGCAGAGTTTATTCCAAGAAAGTTTATTCCTTTAGGAAGTATAAATACATTTTCACATATATTCAGGCTTTTGTCAATAGGATGCTGCTGGATTAACATGAAAGCAAAATTTATTACCACAGAGTCCAATGCTTTTTAGTATATGTTACAAAAGGTAACACATACTATAAAAGCATCAGAACTGTGGGAATTTGATTAATAAAAGATTTAATAACTAGACATGTTAGCACATGTCTGTAATCCTAGCACTTGGGAGGTTGAGGCAGGAAAACTAAGGTAAGTTCAAGGCCACAGCCTGATTTATAAATTGAAACCCTGTGTCAAAAAAGCCACGCATAGGGCTGGGGATTTAGCTCAGCGGCATAAGAGCCTGCCTTATAAGCAGGCAGTCTTGAGTTCGATCCCTGGTACTGATAAAAAGGAAAAAGACAAAAAAAAAAAGCCAGGCATGGTGGTGCATGTCCATTATCCCGGCACTCAGGAAGCTGAGGCAGGAGGATTGCTGCAAGTTCAAAGCCAGTCTGGGCTACAAAATAAGTTCAATGCCAGTCTCAACTGCATAAAGAAACCACCCCCCTCTCTATCTCCTCTGTCTGTCTCTCTCTCTCTCTCTCTCTCTCTCTCTCTCTCTCACACACACACACACACACACACACACACACACACAGATTTAATATCAGCCAAGTTTGGTGGTGCATGCATATAATCCCAGTACTTGGGGTGCTAAGGCAGAAGGACTGCCATTAGTTCACCATCAGTCTGGGCTACATAGTGAATTCAAGGCCAAAAAGTAAGACACTTTCTCAAACAAGCACAAACACGATTTAACATCAAGACACTTGGTCTTTTCAATTTCTGTGCTGTCAGGAACAGTGTATACTTTTTCCTATAGTTATCCTTTCCAACTTCATAGAAACAAAGCAAAATAAAAGTATTTATTTTAAGAAGACTAGACTTCGGGGCTGGAGATTTAGCTCAGCAGCATAAGTGCCTGCCTTGCAAGCAGGCAGTCGTGAGTTTGATCCCCGGTAGCGATAAAAAGGAAAAAGACAAAAAAAAGAAAAAGACTAGACCAACAGGAAATTAAGCATCCTTCAATCACATTCCATTTCCTCCGTGAAAGGCTTCAGTTACATTCTCTTACTCAGAAGCACCACAGCACATTTCTATTTGAATTCTATCAGTGTACACAATCACTATCTCATTTATTTATTTTTTTAGTTTCTCATTTTTAATAAATTTAACAGAATGGTATCATTTGGAAGGCATATAGGTCGGTCACTCAAAGCCAAAAAACAGGGGCTGGGGATTTAGCTCAGCGGCATAAGCGCCTGCCTTGCAAGCAGGCAGTTGTGAGTTCGATCCCTGGTACCGATAAAAATGAAAAAGACACACAAAAAAAAAAACCAGAAGAAAAAAAAAAACCCCAAAATCTCACATATCCTGTGAGCTGTTAGTCCTGCATTATTCTAAGAAAAACTGTAGCTCCAGAATCATAAAAAGTTATCTAATCATTTCTATGCCACATTAAAATTGGAGAACTAGACTCACAACTACCTTAAAGATCTTGACAGCTCCACAATCACAACTACCTTTAACTATTTTAATTTTAGGGTTTAATTCATTTCGCTGAAATTTTCTTTCTTTTTACACAACTGAATTATTATTTTGTTGAGAGTCATCATCTTTTGAGTGCCTACTGTGTACCAGATGGTACACAGGCCACTTTCTATGTGGCAGGTGTCACTTTATATAAGAGAGAAAAAGATTTAGGGAGGTCAACTTGTCCTGACACTAGACAGGTAAGGATGGCAGAGAGAAAGCTCAAACTCAAGTATGCACCTACTCATATCATATATATCTCATCATATTAAGTCAGCTTCACCTCATTCATTCAATAGGAATCAAAGTCTTTACATCTTGGACTGACTGACTGACTATACTGGGACTCAAACCCAAGGCTTTGTGCATGTTACCCAAGTGGTCTATCACAAAGCCACATCCCCAGGACAAGAAAAAAGGCGGTCTTGCTGTATTGCACAGGTTGATCTTAATCCCTGCCCTCAAGTGATCCTCCTGACTCAGCCTCCTGAGTAGCTGGAAAGACAGGAACGTGCTATCACACCCAGCTCAAGAAAACATTGAGCTGGTGGAGTGATACATGCCTGTAATCCCAGCCCTTGGGAGGCTAAATAAAGCAGGAGGATTGCTATGATTTCCAGGCCAACCTGGGCTATGTAGTTGAGTTCAAACCCTGCCTGAACTTCAGGGTAAGACCCTATCCGCCCCATCACCACCACAAAACACACACACACACACACACACACACACACACACACACACAAAACCAGATAGATCAAAAAAGAATTTGAGCCAGGTGTGATGGTGCATGTCTGTAATCCCAGAAAGGGAGGCTGAGGCAGGAAGATCACCATGAGTTTAAGGCCGCCTGTACTACACAGTGAGACCCTGTCTCAAACCACCTCCACCAAAAAAAGAATTTTTAAAAAAATTTTAAATTTTTTTGGTCTTTTTGAGACAGAGACTCGATATACCGTTCAGACCAGCCTTGAACTTACTCTGCAGCCTATGCTGGTCTCAAACTTGCAGTCACCCCCACTGCCTTGGCCTCCTGAATGCCAGGATTATAGGCATGCATCACCATGCACAGTTTTATGTTTTATTTTTATATTAAGTTTTTTGTTTGTTTTGTGGTGAACATCAAACCCAGAGCCTTGACAATGGCAGATAAATTGTCTACAACTGAGCAACATCCCTAAATCTATGCTTAATTTTTTAAATCTACGTAGTCAGCCTATAAATACTCTTAATTTATACAATTAAAACCAATGATAAATATAATTTATATTAACTTACAAACCTTTGAAAGTTTAGCATAACAGACAGTAGAGAACTAGGAAATTCGTCTTTACTTTCAGATCATATACTCAGCTTTAAACATGAGCTGAAGTTTCTTAGAAGAGAGGGAATAAAGAAATCCTATTACATCTCTGGAGTAAAACAAAACAGTACTATTTTCTAAGGGCACCTTAGGAGCTTGAAAGACGTACTTTTAATTTAAAGCTAAGGCAATGAAGCCAGGAGAGCTTAAACTATTGAAACTGTTGATGTTGTTTAACAGATTGTCACCAAGAAGCACATTCCCCAGACTACTTGCTTTTTTCTACCTCAGGCTAAGACTGGAGATCACAATATTTTTTTTACTTTTTTTTTTTTTATTGGTACCCGGGATCAAACTCATGACTGCCCGCTTGCAAGGCAGGCACTTAAGCCACTGAGCTCACAATATTATTTTGATTGTTTCCCAAATTGTACTTCCAGAAGAATACAAAGATTCAGGTTTTATTCAACCTTTCCTGTTTGAGAGAGTAGCCTATTCACAGAGAAACTGTAACATAACTTGAGTTTCTCCAATGTTATGAATCAACTTATTGCTGTTTTCTCTCTTGTTCTAGTTGTTTCAAAATTTCAGGATAGGAAGGCTAAAATTTGCTTATGACATGCTAATAAACTTTTTCAATGTAGGTGCAAATATTTTGGTTGTCACTATACTTTCACTGTCAACACAGGGTCTAATAGTACTGTAGTGGCTCAATAATTTATGATGCATGAATAAATAAGAGTTCTCATATCCATCTATCGCTATAGTAACTAGTGTAACTCTGGTGCCAGGGACTGTTGCCTTATGTAGCTATAGTGTCAAACACGGTATCCAAATTAGAGTAAATAGATGTTTAATTAAATTGACTGCTTTCAATTAATTGACATTTACTTAATGAGTACCCTCAATTTACTAGCCCTTATCCTTCTCACTTCCCTTCTAATTATAAGGAAATTATACAATAGCAAACCACAACATACAAAAAACTTACACAACATTCTGCATATTTCTTTCTAATTTAAGCCCACAAAATCCATGGCAGTCATGATATACAATACCTGTTCTCAATACCTTATCTAGCTCACTGAATATTCTTTTTGTGTGTGTGCTGGAGCTTGAACTCACAACCTCATGCTTGTCAGGCAGGCATTTACGCCACTGAGCTAAATCCTTGGCCCTCACTGAAGATTCTTAATACCTTTAAGATAACAGGATGAAAGTACAGATCAAATAAGTCATACAGCTACAACAAACTATAAATCATTTATAACCAATGTAATTAATTTTTATTAAAGAGGAAATTCACTCAATGGCTAGTAACAGTTCTATAGGGAACTCACAGGTTTAGTCCTATTCCTATAAAAAAATCTAAGTAATCCAAGATTTGAAGTGTTCGAAAGATGTATATTACAAATAATCCTTCGACTCTGTAGTCTTTCTGAATAAAATTTTCCTTTACATATTTTGTAAATCTTTTAAATATACATTTGAATTTTCTGACTATTTAGGACATGATACTTAGGGATGGGGAAATAGCTCAACGTCATAGTGCCTGCCTGCAAGGATGAGATCATGAGTTTGATTCCTGGTACCAAAAAAAAGACCAAAAACCAAAACAATGATACTCAAAAAAAATTAAAACCTACAAAACTACGTGATACAAAAAATGAAAACTCACTAAAGATTTCTGGTAAAATTTTTCCGGTCATAAACTAATAATTTTTGCTTGCTTCTTATTATGAATTATATATAATAATATTGATAATTTTAACCACTTATGAGTGTACAGTTCAATGTCATTAAGTACCATACTGTATAATTATCAATGTCATGATACCATACTGTATAATTATCACCATTACCTGCCTACAAAATCTTTTCCCCAGCATCATAAACCTATTAAACAATAACTACCCTTTCTTAGCCCCTAACCCCCCAGTAACCTCTGCCTTGTCACTATGAATTTGCCTATTTCGTTACCTCATATAAGGAGAATCACACAGTATTTGTGTTTCTGGGTCTGACTCATTCTACTAAGCATACTGTTTATCTGTCAAGGTTCATGGTACAGCATGTTCCAGAACATCCTTCCTCCCCATGGCTGAATAGTGGTCTGTTGTATGTATACACTATATTTCATTTATTCATTCATCTATCTGCCCACAGATATTTGGGTTGCTTCTACATTTTGACTATGTAAATAATGACGCTATGAACATGGTCTATAAATATCTGACACTTGTATCCAATTCTGGAAATATACCTAGGAGTGAAACTATTGGAGCATATGATAGTTCCATTTAACCTTTTAAAAGACTATAAACTGTTTTCTACGATGACTGTAATTTTTATATTCCCACTAGCAATACAGAAGAGTCCCAATTCCTCCACATTGTTACCAAAACTTAGCCTATTTTGTTACCTCGAATAAGGGCAATCAACTTCTGATTTGTTTTTATTAATAGCCACCCTAAGAGATACAAATTTTGGGATATAAGGGGTACCTAGTAAGATGAACAATATAACAGATGAGCAAGAAGTACTTGGGAATGTAAGTAATGATAAAAATGGTATTTAACTTGATGGTTAAAAATATCTAAAACATTTTGCAGAAGATAGGCATGTGGCACAAGCCTATAATCCCACTCAAGTGGCTGAGGCAAGAAGACAGCAATTCTGCTTAAGAAAGAGAAAAAGAAAAGAGGATAAAAATATTTCCCAGAAAAGAGAAGGAGAGAAAACATTTAATATGCTCCTGCCAGCCTGTACCATTGGTGGTACATACATGACTGTCTCATCTACCGGCTTATACTATTAGTGATATAAACAGACCTAATCATTTCTACAGGTCTTTTTACTAATAAAGTTAATTTTAAAAAGTCTATAAATGGATTGAATTTACCTGCTTAAATTTGAGTAATTACTACTCAAACACAAATATTAATACTATTCTTACCAATGAAATTATTACAATAATTAACAAATTTACTTACTTCGTTAAATCAGAGCTGCCTGGCAGCAAGACATACAAATTACAGTCCTGTCATGAACATGTTGACATAAGAAGGAAGAAAAAAAGGGTTGTGGGAAAAAGAACTGGCAATTCAGGGAATGGAGTCAAGGGATTATAATCTCTAGTAGGCTGGTTCACAAGGCATGGTCAGCAGCATGGACATCATCTAATGGTTTCTTCCTATATAATTTTTTTTTTGGTACTGGGGATTGAACTCATGACCGTGCACTTACAAGGCAGGCACTTATGCCACTGAGCTAAATCCCCAGCCCATCTAGTGGTTTCTTAAACGCAAATTTGAGGATCCCATTTCATATCAAAACTCAGGGGTCTTAGTAACCTGTGTTTGATCAAACTCTCATGTGATTTTGAGACACACTGAAGGTTTCGATCCACTGATTTAGTCTGACTGAAGTGTCATTAAGTGGTCAAGGGTAAACCAAAAGAAACCGTCACCCAGGCAGACAGGCGTCAGAAATCGAACTGGAGTCTTACATGCTATCAGGAAACAAGGAGGAGCCACTGACAGTACAGACTGAACTTCTGAGGCTCTGTCCCTCTCTGAAATCAGCATGGCCCTCCATACCTGGAGCATGCACATCCTTCTCAAACTCTCACAGAGTATTTATGAAATCTGATTATATGCTATGCCCAAGAACTAAGTTATACTGACAAACACCTGGGGTTTTGGTGCTGGGAATTACTCTTATTAAGGATGCATGCCATTGCAACAAATTTTATGCTACAATTACATTCAGTTTGATGTATTATTAAATCTCTATCATGATTTTTACAACCCTGAATTATAATACATAAGTATATTTTTAAAATGACTCTTTAAAAAACAGCATGAATTTAGCATGCACCTTCATGAAGTAACTGAGATTTTCAAGGGTACTTTAAGATTCTTCAATGACTATTTCTTCCATTGTCAGGAAAAAATTCCTTTTTGTAGGGCTAGGGATCAAACACAAGAACTCAAGTGTAGAACTAAAATCCCAGTTCACATTTGAAATTTTATATTCCACAAAGCACCATATAGTAGCATTGAACTCATGACCGTGCACTTACAAATCTATGATACTGATTCTTCAAAACCAGTGTTTGCTCTGGTGTGGTTTTTCAAAATAGGGACTTGGTAAATTGCCTAGGATGATCTCCAATTGTGATCCTCCTCCCTCTGACTCCCAAGTGCTAGGATTATGGGCAAGCACTACCATACCCATCAAATGCAATGTTTCATATTCACCCAGTAATTCAATCTCATTACATTATTCTAATGTTAAGCACTATGATTAAGAGAGTAAATTTGTACACTTATCCTTATGGTTGTTATTTTTAGTTTATGTAACTGTAAGTTTCAGTTTAGAAGCAGGATATTAGAATTATAAAGTTGTTTGTATCACATAACACAAATTCAATATACATAAACTAAAAATAGTTTTTTTAGTTTATGCTGGTGGCCTCCCCAACATCTAGTCTTTCCTCTTTCCTCACAAAGAAAGTCTAGTTATATTCTAGGCAGCAATGTGCTCCTCTAGAATACTCTTCCCAACTAGCTTTGGCTAGGGCCAAAGGAGTCATTAGGCAGGATATCCATGGACCACTTTACTGGATGGCACAATAGCTTGCATATGCGCCACCCAACAGCCCTGCACTGTCTCCTACAGTCAGATCCTGCAAGCAATCTTCTTGGACCATGAAGTCAGCCACATGCTGAAGATAGTGGCAAACATACAGAAAACTGGAACCTTGGCAACAAAAGGAAACCTCCAAAATCAGAGCCTTCTCAATGAGGTAAATCCTCATTTATTTTGAGGTAGAATGTCAGTAAATTGTTAAATTATTCCATCTGGGCTCAAACTTGCACCCCTCTTGCCTCAGCCTCCCAGAGTGCTAGAATTACAAATGTATGGCAACATGGTTGTTTTAAGGTTTGTCTTCTTCTATTACTGACATCTCTACCCACAGCATACTGTTATTTCTAGAAATGCTTCCTATCCTGAAGTCTATTGAGCATCAATAATCAGAAAATCTGGAATCCAAAATCTTCTAAATTCTGAAACTTTTTGAGTGCTGTCATGAAACTACAAGTAGAAAATTTCACAAAGTTTTATATGACAGGTTATAGTCAAAACTCAGGCACACCGCCGAGGATTTAGCTCAGTGGCATAAGTGCCTGCCTGGCAAGCGTGAGGTCGTGAATTTGATCCCTGGTTCCAAAACAAACAAACAAACAAAAACAAAAAGGCACACTAAAAATACTGAGTAAGTTTCCCTTCAGTTTACGTGAATAAGTTGTTTATGAAATAAATGTAACTCACACCTGTAACTCCAGCTCCTTGGGAAAATGAGGCGGAAGGATCCCAAGTTCAACACTGGCCTGGACAATTTAGTAAGACACTGTCTCACTAGAAAGAGCTCAGATGTAGCTCAGTGATAACAGAGCCTGCCAAACATGCAAGAAGCTCTGGGTTCAATCCATAGTACAACAAAAAAATAAAAAATAAACTTTGACAGAGGGGCCAAACACCTTCACTGAAATAAAGCCTCTTTAATAACAATGGTGCTTGAGGCCAGCAACTTAGCTCAGTGGCTCAAGGGCTTTCCTGAGAAGCATAAGATCATGAATTCGACTGCAGGAACCAAAATATAAAAGAATACATGGTGCTAGAGAGAATGGTTTTCTACATGCCAAGAATTAAACCCGTACCCGTAGTTCTCGTCATACATTGAACTAAAATTGAAATGGATCAAAGATCTAAATATTACAACAGATACAGTAAATGTACTCTAAGAAATAGATAAAACTTTGGAAGATACAGGTATAAGCAAAGACTATAAGAACAAAACCCCATTCACACAGGAAGTATTACAAAGAACTAATAGGTGAAATCATATCAAATTGAAAAGTTTTTGCATAGCAAAAGAAACACCAATGGAGTGAAGAGACGTCCCACAGAATGAGAAAAACTTTTTACCAATCACTCCTCAAACGACTAACATCTAGAATATATAGAGAACTCAAAAAACTCTAACTGCCCTCTCAAATTTAAAGACCCAATCAAAAAACAGGCATCTAAAATTAATAGACATTTCTCAGATGAAGAAATAACAACAGCAAATAAGTGTATGAAAAATGCTTATCATCACTCGTCATTCAAGGAATGCAAATTAAAATACTGACAGTACACCTCCAAGAACAACAGTTACCATCGAGAAATCAACAAGTAACAAATACTGGGGGGGTTGGGGGAGAAAAGCAACCCTTCTGGATTGGGGAGTGTACACTGCTACAAGCACTATAAAAATCAGCATGGAGGGGGCTGGGGATTTAGCTCAGCGGCATAAGCGCCTGCCTTGCAAGCAGGCAGTCGTGAGTTCGATCCCTGGTGCCGATAAAAAGGAAAAAGACAAAAAAAAAAACAAAAAAAATCAGCATGGAGACTCCTCAAAAAAAACTAAAAACTTGCGGCTCCATTTGAGTCAGCTGTTCTTCTCCCGGGTATCTTCCCCAGATAGTAAAAAATATCACACCCCACTGATACAATATATGCATACCCATGTTTATAGCACAATTTATATTAGCTACATCTTGGAAACAGCCAATATGCCATCAACAGATGAATAGATAAAGACAATGTGCTATTTCTATGTAATGAAATATTACTCTACCTTAAAGAAGGAAAACTCCAGTCACTTGTAGGAAAATGTATACACCTTGAGATCATAAATCTTAGGTGAAATAAATCAGACATACAAATTTAACTGTATTGTTTCTCTTGTGTGAGAAATGCAAAGGATGAATGAGGAGCATAATGAAGGATATTGGGAAGCAGGAAGAACATGTTCAACTGGGAAGGGAAACAAGGAAGTGGGGAGGGGAAGAGAAGGGAGAGGAAAAAAAACAGTAAAAGGAACAAAAATGAAACAAAGCTTTTGTAAATGGGGAGAGAAAAAAGAGTTGAAAGGAGGACAGAACAGGAATGAAAGAATCAAGATAAAGCCAGGCATGATAGCACATGCCTGTAATCCCAGCACTCGGGAGGCTGAGGCAGGAGGATTGCCATGAGCTTGAGACCAGCTTGGCTACATAGTGAGTTTAAGGCCAGCCTGAACTACATGGTGAGACCTTGTCTCAAAAAAAAAAAAAAAAAAAAAAGGATCTATTAGTACAAATTCCCTGTGATTGTGATCCAAATGCATGACAAAAATATATTAATAAAAAATATAAAGTTAAAAAAGCTGATTATGTAGAATTGGGTCCCATTCCCAAGATAGAAATTTGCTATATATATAGAACAGTTTCAAAATCTGAAAAAATTTGAAATCTAAAACCTGTCCAGTCCCATGCATTTCATTATGTGCAACTAGAAATATACCAAATCCTTCGTATATGTGTTTTGCTTGTCTGAGGTAGGGTCTTGCTATGTAGTTCACGGTGGCTTTGATCTCACTATGTAGCTCAGAAGGGTCTTGAACTTGTAGCTGTTCTCCTGCCTCAGCCTCCAGAGTTTTGGGATTAAAGCCATGTGCCACCACGCATACCTGGCTCCTTTGTGTTTATATTTTTTATCCTTTTACTTCCAACTTGCCTGTGCCCTAATACTTTAGTTTGGTAAGCTTAACTATATATAGTTTACGGTTTTACATGTAGCTGACTAGCTTTTATCTTATTAACAAAAGTAGCTGCCACAGTGTCCCAGCTAGTGGGGAGGCCGAGGCAGCAGGATGGCAAGTTTGAGACCAAACTGAGGAAATCAGTGAGACCTTGTCTCATAATAAAATTGAGAAAGCAGGCTGAGGATACAGCACAGTGGTAAAGTATTTGCCTAGCATGTGCAGGGCCCTGAATTTAAGCCCCAGTACTGCAAAAAACAATAAAAAAAAAAAAAAAACTAAGGCATTGATGCATTTATGTTCATTATGCCCACTGACACACTGGGCCTTGTTCCTACCATCTTATTTTTCTACATTGAGGTTTTCCTCTCCCACCTCACTTGCTTTCTACAGCTCTGCCCCATCCCTCCTGTCCTTAGCATTAAACCCGGGGCCTTGCAAATATAAGAACTCTGCCATTGCGCTCTACCCTCAAGCCCCATCACACTTTTTACTTTTCCATGATCTACTCGGGATCTCAAGATCATTCATCACACTGACAAAGTCTCCTTTGCATTAAAGGTAATATACTCAGAACTTCTAGAGATTACGACATGTACATCTTTGGAGCGTCATTTTTCCATTTATCATAAATGGTAATTTTTCAGTCCTTTCATATCTTACACAGGTATTTTTTGTCTTCTGTCTTCATGGAGAGCAGTCTCAATTTTTTCAATCTACCTTACATGCTGTTAAGTCTGCCCTTGATTTGTAATTTCAATACTATATTTTTCACCAATGGATTCTGATAGTTTACTCTGAAGTCATGTGTCTCACTCTCCCATCCGTTTATTTGGACATATGGAATACGCTTTCTATTCAATATCTAATAATGACAGTACCTGAAGCTTTATGAGTCTGATTTTGGTGATTTGTTGAGCTCATGGGTCCTTTGTGATTTTATTCTTTTAACAGAGAGCTCAGGCTGTCTAGAATATTATTTCTACTAATTCTGATGCCTTTAAGGAGAATATCCCTCCAGAAACAATCTAAAATTACTTTTATCTTTGCCTGGGCACAATACCAAACTTAATCACTTAAAGCAAGTTTTAGCTATTCTTTTTTTCATCACACAGATAGTAGAGTCTCACACCTACAAGGGCTTATTTCTAATTATAAATATTAAGAGTCTTTGTCTATTCACAGCCAAGGTTGAGAGGAGAAAGCAGTCTTTGCTAGGCTGTTTTTTTACTCCCTGGCTCCCTTTTGAGGGCTAATTATGAGGTCTTTTGGGGATTCAATTTTAGAAAGGTGGATCTCTGGTCTCTCTCCTTACATTGTCTAACTACTATTCTTATTTCCCAAGTCTCATGTACAACTAACTCCTAAACACTCAAAATCAAATCATCTGGAACCAAAGATGTCCTTCTTTAGTAGGCATGCAATGCTTGGGCAGTCATTTGGGCTTTGTTTTTGACTTTTTTTCCCCCAGACATTTCATCCATAATTTTTTAAGCATCCCCCCACCATGAATCCATCATTTTTATGTGGTTAACAGTGATAAGAATTCTTTGGAGGATAGTTTATTACTGGACATAAATTGCATGTTCTGGTAATAAATGGGTTTTTGGTTTGTTTTTTGGTTTTAGTTTTTGAGTCTCACTATATACTTCAGGCTGGCCCTGAATTCACTATGCAGCTGAGGTTAGTCTCCAACTCAAGTGATCCTCTTGCCTCAGCCTCCCAAGTGCTGGGATTACAGGCTTGTGTCACCATGCCCAGTTTTTTCCAGCTATTTCTAAGATTCCTAAACTTCCTCAATATTCCTAATTTTTAAAACTTGGCTTTACATACTACAAAAATTTATTTATGATATTATTACCAGAAAATAAAAATTAGGTACACTGTACCTACAGGCAAATAAACTTGAGGAACTGAAAATAAAAAATGACTTAGGGTACTGAAATTCTGATTTTCCTTTAATTTTTGGTATATTTATTACATTACTTTGCAATCAAATGAATATCATCACCATTTTAAACTGGCTGCTTTCCCTTTTCTATTCAGGTTGACAAATATTGAGACAAACAGCACCTTAACTCTACAATCAGTTATTCTCTCATGTAACTATTTCAGGATACTGGTTATTTTTATGGGAAGCCAAACTTAAGTCACTGTAAAGTCTGTAATGCTGTAGTTTTTATTTCAAAGCTATGGACATCCCAATTTGTGGCTATCAGAATAGCCAGAGGTACACTTTACAGGAAGTAATGGAGTCCCAAAATGGCCAGTGTCAACAAAGGGCTGAAATTAACAAGTAAATGACTACTATTTCAGCGCCCCTCTTCTACAGAGAAGGAAATGAGAGTGGTTTCACAAGCTCAAGCACTGACTCACAGAAGGGTTCAGACAATAAAGCAGGGGATCCAGTATCTCTCTGGATGAAGTGACAATGACGGCTGCATAAAATGTCATCGCTGCATAAAATGTCATCAGAGGTACAGGGATGTCCACAGAGAGGTCTTTTCCCTCACTCCTGCTCTTCCTATGGACAGCTTTAGGACAGCATGTGGGAAAGAAGAAGGAGGTAGATAAGGAAAACTAGCTAGAAAACAGACACTCATACCTATAAAGTGACCTTGTCTTCACACAGGAGGACAGGAGTTTCTTGAAACGGTTTTAGCCCAGATAGGACACTGTAGCCAGGAAAGCCTCAACAGGAAGCAGGAAGCCCCTATCACCCCTGCCTCTAGGAATTTACCTGTGACGCCATCTTCCCGCCCCTGGAAATTTACATATGGTGCCAAACCTAGGACCAATGGGCTATCTGTACATCCCTAATGCCCGCCTTAGGTTCCACCCCAAACCGAGGCTACTTACATACCCCTGCATCACGTGTCCGCTGGAGAGATCGCTGGACGCCAACGGTGGGGGTGCCGGTCATCTCTCTCCGTGTTCTCAGAATAAAGGCCGCTTTTTATTTTATACTTCTCATCTTTTGGAAATATTTTTCATCTTTTGGAAATAATCCTAGCATTTGGTGCCATGACTCGATTGGCAGGCGATTGACTCCTGGGACACACCCAGTTGAGTCCTCTAGCCGATAACCAGATAACATCCTGGATTAATTCTGAGCTTTTTCCTCTCCTGAGACCTCCTTGTCGCCAGCTGCCTGCACTCAGCATTGGCCAGACTGATTTCAGGTGAGTACTCCCGGGGGAACTTTTGGCACTGGGCAGCCCCAGTCGACTGTTCTCCCCATTCACGTGGGTCTGTGTATTTTCACGTCCTCAGGACAGCCCAGGGCAGGGTTCTTTCTGGGCAAACCTGTGTCCACACTCTGTGTCCACACTCTATAAAATCTCTCACGTTCTTTGGGTTTGGATAGCCCAAAGCAGAAATTTTTGGACCGCCCACACTGAAAGAACCGCCTCACTTCCCTTAAAGCCTCGAGCTTTCACGGGCAAAACTGTTACTGACCCCACATGGGCTCCACTCGTAAATCTCTCAGTGACGACTGGAGTATACAAGTTTTTGGAACCAGAGCCGCCGCACGGTGCCACAAATGAGTGACGGCTTGTTCTGGACCACCGGCTTTTTTCTTGCCTGAATCAGTCATGAGAACGTATTTTCTAACTCCCAAAAGACGCCTTTACAATGCCTAATTTCCAATTTACATACTCTAAAAATTAAAAGTACCATAAAAACTAAACAATTAACTTTTTACTGCCAGGAGGTCTGGCCAACCTACCCACTTATTGTCAAGCACTGGCCCAAGGAAGGAACATTTGACCCCTGCATTCTCAGGAACTTGTATGATTTTTGTCAAGCTGGCAACAAGTTATTAGAACTCCCTTATATTCAGGCCTTTCTTGTTCTGGGAACACACCAGTCTCTCATTAAGTCTTGTGCTCCCGCTGAGATACTTTTAGCTAACTCTACCGCGCCGCAAACTTTTCTGTCCTGCCCTCAGGATTCGCTTGAGGACGATCCTCCGGTGTTTTCCCAGTCACCGCCTGCCTACCCCCAAACTCGTTCCTTGTCGTTACCTCCCGCCAGACCGCTCTCCCCTCCCCCTATGCCTGATTCTCTCAGCAGTCCTGGTCCCAATGCTTCGCAGATACCTCCTGCTGTGCGATTGTCTCCCTCTCCGCCTTCTGGGATCCATAACTCTCCCAGCAACTCTAATCACTCTGTTAGCGCTTCCTCAAAGTCAATGATTTCTTGTTCTCCTGAGAATTCTCTATCCCCTACAGCATTCTCACTGCCCGCCCACCATACTAGGTCTCGGTCGCTATGTCCTTCCAGCAGGCTGCGTGATTGTTCCAGCTTGCGCCGGGAACAGTCGCCATGTTGCAACCCTCTGCCACCTGGCATGGTGCCACCACGTTCAGGAGGGTCACATGGCAATAGGGCGCTGCCATGTTTTGGGTCACGTGATAAGGCACCCCAATGTTCCCAGGACCCTCACTGTCAACGGGCGCCCCCTTGTGGCTCCTCTTGTGAACTGCAATAGCCGCCCTGTTGCAGTGCACATAATGCTTCATTGTGCTGCCAACAGCAGTCCTCTCTGCAAGGCACACAGTGAGACACCATTTGCTTGTGTTTCCCAGGGTGACGGGCAGCAGCTCTGTAGCCATTCTACAGATGATTGCTCACACACGTCTACCGGATGGATGGCTGCCCAATGGCCCTCTGCTCCGGAATCTTCTCCTCAGGCTCTGCTACCACTTCGGGAGCAAGCTGGCCCCAAGGGACTTGTTAACATCCATGTTCCTTTTTCCCTTTCTGATCTATCTCAGATTACCCATAAATTAGGTAGCTTCTCTGTTGACCCACAGAATTATATCAGGCAATTTAAATTTATTACTAATTGTTATGATTTACATTTTAAGGATGTTTATGTGATTCTAAATACCACTCTCAGGTCACAAGAGCGAAATCAGCTGTGGCAGGCAGCTCAAAAAGAAACTGATCACAGACATAAGGTAAACACCACTGATAATGACCCTGGGCCTACAGCTGTGCCAGAGCAGCACAAACATACTAACTATAACAAACTTTTAAAACAAGGTCCAGGAGGCTAATCAAAACCCAGCTGTGTTCCTAAATTGGCTTTCTAATCCTCCTGCCCCGAGGGCAGTTCCAGCTTCGCATGCTGCGTCAGGCCGCCTCCCAGCCCCTCCCCCGTGCGCCATTGTTGCTGCCACCTTACGCATTTCCAGGGGCAATCCCAGCCCGCCCCTGCACGCTACATCCCGGTGCTCACCCCACCCCCACGCTGGGTGTGCTCTGCCGGCGTGCCGTGAAACAGCAGCTCAGCGGCTCTGCTCAGGCATGTTTTTTTACAATTCGGCTCTGCTCAAGAGATGCTATTTTTTTTTTTAATCACAATTCCCAAACCATTTAATCAAAGTTACTGGCCACTTGATAATTTTACCAGCCTTGTTTATCAATCAAAGCCTTCACCAATCTCCTGTTTAACAACTAAGGTTATAAATTCCTTTTTGCTGGGAACCATTAGCTCTATTTCAAGACAAGTGTTTTCTTCAAAGTTTTATTATTTGTCTTGGTTCATACTACAGGTTTAAAAAAAAACTAAATGTGTTCAAAATTTGACAGTATTAGATCATTTTGATAAATTTATTCACAAGATTGCTAAACCTTTACTGCAAAAAGTTTCCATTAAAGCCTTTTTAGACAGACTAAAGCCTTTTTTTGTTAATTCCACGTGGTACTCTAATTAAAAAAAAAAAGCGGTGTGCCATCCAGATAAAGCCTGCTCTCTGATCTGAAATAAATTCCTACATACTTACTTAATTCTACTGTAATCCAAATCCCAAAAAGGCAAAGCTTGACCTTCAAACCTTACAGAGATCTTAATATGGTTTTTCATATTTTTAACACTTGTGACACTTGGAGTACTGAGGCAGGTAAACCTACACAAGGTGGAGCTGCCTGCCCCCCCCCCATGGACCACACTCAAATGCAGCAGAAGACATTGGGCAACAAAATGCCCCATCCTGGTGTTCTTTGAGACCTTACTACAGGGCTGCTGGACAGTCCTAGCCACCAAAGCGTGGGTAAGCCATCCTAACTTCTAGCCCTCACAGGAAATGTCGACACTGCCGGATTCGTCACAAACAGAAAATTGCTGCTGAAGACTGAGGGGCTCAGGGCCAGCAGCACCCTTTGTGGGTGTCCATCTCAGATTCCAAGTTGCACTAAAGTCTCAGATAAGACATTCTCTATATTTGTGGACATAGAGGCCGTATATACAGAGTTCTTCCTGAGTATTCAGGCTGCTATATTAAGTCCTCAATCTCTATGACAGGATATTGATGGTCAACCTATGCCATTTACAAACAGGGCCCACTTCGTGCAGGTCTCAGTCCTAAATCTTAAAATGCTTTCACTCCCTTGTGTTTATGCAGGCTCACTTAGACACACTGAGGCCTCAACAGCTTTCACCTGTTGTCGCTGGTGGACATCTCCTCAATGATGTAAGACCACCCCCTTCATTTCTTATTCACTAATTTGTCAGACAACCCTGGTCAAGACTGACAGATACATTTTGTCTTCTCACTTGGCTTATACTTTTTCAGGATACATAAAAGCCTTTCCCACAACCAGGTAAACTGCTGATACCACCAGGTTACAGCGACCCATGCCTAAATCAAAGTTGCTGGACTTCCATCCTGGTTTCACATCACTCAGCTAAGAGGTGCCCTTCCAGCCCTTAATCTGATCATTCTGAGTGGTCATCTCATCTTCTGTTGCCTACCCATCTCCATTTCACGAAGGCCTCGCACCCACATTTAACAGGCTAAGTCATGTTTTGTTATCCACTTTGGTTCCTAATTTCTTACGTTCTATTAATGATCATTTTTACAACAGGACTCTTTAAAACTATTGCCTACAGACTCCAACGTCATGCATCCAGAGACAAGCCTTACCTACCTACCTTTTAACTTTTATGCTTTCAGATGGCGAGTAATCACCTCTCATAACATCATTTCTCCTAACCTCACACTTAATTTTCAGAATTCTGCCTTATCATGGAAATGTTTCTACCTCAACATGGTCCTGATAGAATGACATGTCTAAATCAAAGGCACCTTTCCTTCTACCTCACCTGGGTCCTTAAATATGACAGTGCCATGTCTCCTCATAACATCTTGTCTCTTTGTTTTACCAGTCTAACATACGTGCATTCACCAGTGAAGTTGTCCTGGCCAAAACACCTGGCACCAGCGTCGACCTGGGCATCAACCTTCATCCCGTCGACTCCCCTAGGCTCCAGTACAGTGCCCTCTGCCAGCAGGAAGTAGTTAAAGAGAGGAATCTTCCCCCCTTTTCATAATAATAATCATAAGACGGGATATGAAAGGGCTTTGGCCCAGACAGGACACTGTAGCCAGGAAAGCCTCAACCAGAAGCAGGAAGCCCCTATCTCCCCTACCCCTAGGAATTTACCTGTGACGCCATCTTCCTGCCCCTGGAAATTTACATATGGCGCCAAACCTAGGACCAATGGGCTACCTGTACATCCCTAATGCCCGCCTTAGGTTCCAACCCAAACCGAGGCTATTTACATACCCCTGCATCACGTGTCTGCCAGAGAGATCGCCGGATGCCAGCGGTGGGGGCTGCTGGTCATCTCTCTCCGTGTTCTCAGAATAAAGGCCACTTTTTATTTTATACTTCTCATCTCTTGGAAATATTTTTCATCTTTTGGAAATAATCCTAGCATTTCTAATGTTGTTCTTATGCCTCCATACTATACTAAAAGAATCTTTTTTGAAAAATTAAGTTTACTTTAGGTATACATACTGATCACGTTCATCACAGGGAATTTGTACCTGTACATGGTATATCTTGGGGTTTTTTCCCATTCTACTTCCTTCTACCCCTCTTCCCCTCCTGATTTACAAAAGCTTTGTTTCCATTTTGAAAAGATATATGAAATTGTTCTTTGTCAGTGGATGGGTTACCACAGTAACCAGGACAACTTTTCTCCTTTCTTTCCTGTGATGTCATACTAGATTCACAAGGACCCACTAGAAGACTCCATAGTCTATGCAAAATATTAGTAAATAAAGGTAAAGTAACAATCCAAAAAAGTAAATTAAACATCTTGCCTTTGGTTGCTAATGCAGCCAACCAGACTCATTAGATGAAAAGTCTCCCCTAAGACACAGCCTCTCAACTCAAAACCCACTGATAAACTAAAACACCTGATGTCTGAGCAGAGTAAAGGCGAGTTAGTGCCCTGCTACACAAAGGTGAGTGACCTGGCAACTTGAGGCTTGGCTCAGCCTGCAGAGCACACACGTGCGAAGCCCTGGGTTCAGTCCCAAGCACAAAAAAGCAAAATAAAGGGACTGAAGGTTTAGCTCAGCGGCGTAAGCACCTGCCTTGCAACCAGGTAGTCGTAAATTCAATTCTCGGTACCGATTAAAAGGAAAAAGACCAAAAACAAAAAAGCAAAATAAAAAGGTAGAAGGGGAACAGGAGACAGTTGCTACCGGTTTCTCTTTTGAATATTAAAAGAGCTGCATGAAACTGGTGTTTTTTCTTTAAAGGTAAGCACAGTGAAAAAAGAAACAGTTGGTCTACCACAAAGAAACCAAAGACAAAATCTGTATTTCAGCACTGCTTTGTGAAACAATTAAAAACAACCCTTCTCCACTAAGCTTGCTCAGAAGTTGCATAAGAGATCATGTCTGAACCAATGTGTTCAATTCTAGAAAAGGAATAATGCTGCTACTCAACACTTTTTTTCATACCATTTGCTAATAATTATTAATCATTTTAACCACTTTTATTCTTAAAGACTGAAGAACAATATCTGACAAATAGAAAATGCCTAAAGAAAGCCGGACATAATGAAAAAAGAAAATGCAAGACTTCCTTTCAAAGAATGGCCCATCTCCCCCTCCTTAAAACATACTAGCATTTGGGGAGGGGGTGGTACTAAGGATCAACCTAGGGCCTCAGGCAAGCCAGGGAAGCACTCCACCACACAGCCATATCCACAGCCCAGCAGCACTACACTGAACTGTAAACGAATCTTGTTTTCTTTTCCCTAACCTCACTGTTACCCATCTAATCATTCTACATTTTATCTTAGTTTTTATCTTGTCCCATTTTCTTTTCTTTTTTTTTTTTTTTTTTGTCTTTTTCCTTTTTATTGGTACCGGGGATTCAACTCACAACTGCCTGCTTGCAAGGCAGGCGCTTATGCCGCTGAGCTAAATCCCCAGCCCCCACTGTTTTTTTTTTTGTTGTTGTTGTTTTTTTTTTTTTTTTGTCTTCTTTTCCCATTTTCTAATCTAGTCATGGAAGGCAATTTAGCAGACCCTATCTCAAAATAAAAAATAAGCCATATTTGTTCATGCCCTTTCTAAAACTTTCTAGTCCCTGGGAAGGTTAGAGGATGAGAATCATAAACTTGAGGCCAGCCTGGGCTATAGTGAGACCTTGTCTCAAAACACAAGCAATAGTAGAAAAAAACAAAAACAAAAATAGGAATGTAGCTCAGTGGTAGAGTGGTTGCCTAACACGTGTAGAGCTCTGGATTCAATTCCGTACCACAAAAAACAAGACAAAGTAAAAAGTTCACATCTCAGAACTTACAAAGGCAAAAATCAGAAAATAACCTAAAACCACGAGAGGTATAAATAAGGCAGGCGCTTATGCCGCTGAACTAAACCCCCAGCCCAATTTGTGATATAAGCATTAAAAAATAGTTTAATAAACATTAAATAATAAATTTAAATAAAAATTTAAATCAACATTAAAACATACTAAACTCAATAATTTAAATTTTATTTAAAATATTTACATGAAAAATACAATCACAGAACAAATATGAAAAAATCTTTTCTCATTTTTTTTTTTTTTGAGACAGTCTTACTACATAGCCCAAGCAAGCCTTGAACTCAGCAATCCTTCTGCCTCAGTCGCAGGAGTAAAGAGTTTATAAGCATGTGCAACCATGCCCAGATCCAAATTTGAAAAATTGTAATGGCTAATAATTATCCTCCAGAAAGTATTGTATGTGGTTTTCTTTCTTCTTTCTTTTTTTATAACTTGGTCAAATTTTTACAATGGTCACATATGAAATCATCTCACAAACTGAGTAAGAAACAAAGCCAAGCACAGTAGTACATGACTGTAATCCCAGCACTCCACAGAGGATAACCAATTCAAGGCCTCCCTGGACTATTCAGTGACACCCTGGTCTCAGACCAAAACATCAAACCAACCATCTTGCCCGTATCCTCAAAACACTGGCAAAGCCAAGTGTGATGGTGTATGCCTGTAATCCCAGCCTGGGAAGGCTGAGGTAGGAGGATCTCCATGAGTTAAAGGCCAGCCTGAGTTACAGAATGAGAACCTATCGTCCCCAAGCCCCCAAATAAATACATAAATAATAGAAATAAAATAAAATCAGAAGTAAAAAACGGGCTCGGGATGTAGTTCAGTGTGAAGGCTCTGAGTCCAATTCCTAGAATCATAAAATTTAAAAACTGACAAAATACTGAAGTAATGCTAAGAAAAAATTGTGCATAAACAAGAAAAGAAATAGCATTTAGTATATATAGTCTAATGAAAAATAAAGCACATATAAAGAAGGAAACTTTAAAACACACACATCAAACTGTTCAATTTCTCAATAGGAGTAAAGTTACAAGCATTTTAATACTGCTATAAATTTATACAATTCTGAAACATTAATAATAAATATTTTTCCTGTATAAGTAACTTTCAGTAATAAAATACCTTACTAATACCAATGTTTAGATTACAAATAATATTTGCAAGGAAACATTAGCTCAAGAGTTCAATGAAAACAATCACCACAAAATTAAGTATGTAGTTATTGGTTTGATGTAGACATTTGTCAAAGTTAACACTATTATTTTATTTTTTACGCTTTATTATGACATTACAATGAAGTTACACACTCAATTCAAGAATATTATAATGGGGTCTGGGGATTTAGCTCAGCGGCATAAGCACCTGCCTTGCAAGCAGGCAGTCGTGAGTTCGATCCCTGGTACCGATAAAAAAAGGAAAAAGACAAAAAAAAAAAAAAAAAAAAGAAGATTAAAAAACAAGCATGTATAATTATATATGTTATCATTCTTGAAAACTATCTTGAAAATTGACACACCCCTCTAGCAGAGGTATTTCATTATTTTAAAACCTTAATTTTTGTGTACATATCACCCCTTACTGGGCATACTAGAAACTATTCTCAAGTCCATTTGAGATCTGATCTTTCCCCTGATCACTGTGGTCAAAGATAAAGCTGGCTTCTCCTTTCTCTGTTACTGGTCATTCTGGAAAAACATTTTATAATAGTTTAGGAAATCAATATAATCTTAGTACTAAAACTTACATAGAATTAAATTAGCTCCCTCTAAATAAGAAAACATCTTAGCATCCTAAATAACCAACTCAACACTTAAAAATCTTAGTACAAAAAGAAAACCAATGCAAGACATCCTAAGTTGAATATGGAAGAATCTTCCATACAGAGGGATGGAATGTTAGGGATAGAACTAAGATCTAAAAATTCTGAATTCTAAACATAGATAAACCAGTTTCTCAAGTCAACATTTTTTATCTTAATCTTTTCAACCATAAATCAGTGTCAATACTCAAACATACTGTAAGCCAGAAATCTTAAACTTTTTAAGCAAAGAAAAAGAACTCATTGTTCTAACCTGATCCACATAGATAAATCCCAATGGCCCTGAAATCAGTACACTAGTTAGTGTGGCAATTTAGATTTTAAAGTACATTTAGTAGCTGGGAGGTGGTATTTTAGTGCCAAGGATTTAATCACAGCTGAGTACATAAAGAGGTTTATGCTGTCAGTTCTGTCCTAACAATAGGAAGTTAAATTTCAAGGAGGAAAGATACAGATACAGCACTGTACAGCCTTGCCTATGAAATAATTACAAGTTCAAGATCAAAAGATAAATGTTACCAGCTACTCAGGAGACCCAAGCAGGAGAAATTCAAATTAAGAGGCCAGACTGGACATTTCAGCAAGAGTCCATCCCAAAATTAAATTAAAAAGGGGTGGGGTTGAGGGTATAGATGAGTAGTAGATCCCTTGCCTAGCATGCATGAGCCCCTGGGTTTAAGTCCTGCCACAGCAAAAACAAACACATCAATAAACATTAACTGTGTAAAAATACAGGAGAATGTAGATATTCTTTGTGATACACAATTTGTGTTTCCTAGATGTCCTGCTATGCACCTAGAGTTTCAGCTATTTGGGAAGCAGAGAGATGATGAGTAGACTGGACAATACAGCAAGACCCACCTCTTGAAATCCCAGCTACTTGGAAGGCTGAGGCAGGAGGATCCTAAGTTTGAGATCAGCCTGGGAAGCTTAGTAACAGGCTGTCTCAAAATGAAATTTAAAAGGGGCTGGAGATATAGTTCAGTGCCAGAACACTTACCATGTGCTAGGTTTGATCCCTCAGCAATGCAAAAAATGCAGTAATAATTAAATAACCCCAGAAATTGCATTCCTAGATATATACTCATAAGAGTTGAAAACAGAATTAAAATAATAAATTTTTAAAGTGTTCACAAACTGTACCATTAGGTTTGCATCTTTTTATATATCAGATTGTGTTATTCCTTCCCCCTCTTCTTTGTACTGGGAATTGAACTCAGGACCTTGTATTTGCCTTGCAACCCTTTCTGGTCTTGTTCCTTAACTCCATCAATGAATGTGTAGACCATATGTTCAATTTCTATATTCCTATAATAACAGAACTATAATGAATATAAAGTAGCAAATCTAAGATGATTTCTTCATTAACTTTGGATTCAAATGAGAATTAGAATAATTTCAAAGCTAATATTCAATTTGGTCAACTCTCTCTCCTCCTTTTTTAATATAGTTATGAAATAACCTGACTTTGTTATGATAAGCCATTTAGCTCTTGTAATAGATGGGGTCTAGAGGTGCCCCCAAAACCTTATGCAGTCATAGGCTGGGCTTTGCAGAGGCAGGTGGTTCTAGGGTATGTGATAGATTCATGATGCAATGCTAGGATTAAAGTGCTGGTTAAGGATGTGTGATCACTAAATCAGTCCACTGATTGTCTCAGCACCGCCTTAATCCCAGTAGCCTGGATACAATAGAAGGGAAGAATGAGACTTGTCAGGTCCCTTGTGTGCCTGCTTTGCTACCTTCTGCCTGCCATGAACTATTTCACCTCTGCCATGCCACCACCATGCCACCATGCTTTGGATCCTGCCCATTATAGATGTAAACCTCTACAAACTATGAACTAAAAAAACTTCTCCTTTCTTAATTTTTAGGTGCTGGATATTTTATCTCAGCAACAAGAAAAATAATTAACACAACCTCCCTTTTGCCCAATAAATAAACTGGAAAGTAAAATGCCAGAGTATCAAAAAGCTATGGAAATAATAAAATGACAAACAGTAGCCTGAACAGCTTCATAAGTTGCTTCCTTGGAGCAATTGTAGTCTTTTCTAAATTCATTAAAAATGGTTTCAAAACAGTTGAAGAGAACCAAAGCACACACATTTAAAGATGTGGAAGCTTTGAGTAGTTCTATGATTTTATTTTCTCAACAGATGTGTACTTTACAAGCCTTGAATTCACCAGATGCATATTAAATTAATCTGTGCTTTTAGTTTTTATGTAACACACCACTCTGATTTTATAAATGCACTGCCACATGAAAGAAGAATTCCTTTGTTGCTTTATGGTATTAAATATTAACAGATTATTTCTACTGTGCAAGGAAAAAATACTTTAAGATTATTTTTAATGCAGCTAAATAAATGTGTGCTAGCTAAATAGAAGCTATAACTTTACCATTATCTCAATTGGGCAATTTCTATCTAGAACACGAAACACAACAAGTTTGTTAATAACTAATACCCCAGTAACACTAGATAACTGAAAGAAATAACAGTAACTCAATACTTCACACATTAGAAACTCAACTAAATAGGGCTGGGGATTTAGCTCAGCGGCATAAGCGCCTACCTTGCAAGCAGGCAGTTGTGAGTTCGATCCCTGGTACGGATAAAAAGACAAAAAAAAAAAAAAGAAACTCAACTAAATGTTTGAGCTCTAAGAAATAGTATGATAGTTTAATAGTCCATTTACATTGCCTTCCTATTAAGCTGTAAGTTCTTCATTCACAAAAATAACAACAATAAAAATGAGTGTGGTTACATCACAAATTGGGACTGCACTGGGCATCAGGAGGCCCGGACTCAGTCTGACTTACTAGGATTTTGAGCAAGTCACTTAGTCTCTGTATTTAAGCAGTCACAGCTATAAAGTGAAAGGGTCTAAGTAGATCATCACTGTGTTTCCTTTTAGCTTTAAGATTTCACAATCTATGAAAAAAATTTTTTTTTCATATCAGGGATCAAACTCACGACCTAGCACTTGCCAGGCAGGTGCTCATGCCATTGAGCTAAATCCCTGGCCCTCTATGAAATTTAAGAAACAAGCATTAACCAGATGGATCTCATTAATGAGAAAATGAATTTGCATATTGATTGATTTGGAAAGCCTCTATTTCTGGAGAATCGAAGTGCTTTCACACTAACAAGATAATTTCCTTATTATTTAACTAATTGGAAAAACAAACAAAACCCACCATACAGAGCTATTAAACTATTCTTGCATCTTAGCCTAGATGACCAGAATATTTAGACGCTATGTTCCCATTGAGGTTAAAATGTCTTAGAAAAAGAAAGTATCATTAGAATAAAGAAGAGGACAGTTAGAAAGACCAAAAGAAAGACGATTCTAGCTAACAATGAGTATTTAGGGAGAGGCATGATGGTTCACACCTGTAATCCCAGCATTTGGGAGGCTGAGGCAAAATTAAAAAAACAACAGCAAAAACAAAACACCATGCTCAAACCAAGCAACCGCAGTATGTTCTCTCTTCCTACTCAGTCTCTGGCAGCTCAGTTTTCTGGATAATCTTCCATAAGCATAGTAGGACGAACCAGTAAAGGGAGCCAAGATCTACACAGGTGAAAGTTTAATCAATGAAACATAAGTGGCAAAGGTCTTTAACTTTGGTGACAGTTTAGAAATGCACATCTCCTATCAAGTCCCTTTACTCCCTACAATTGTCTTGTCCTGGTAACCAGGTTTGGCTCACACTTCCTAATACTCTAATGTATTGCAAAAGAATCAAGCAGTGGTCATTTAACAACTAATAACTTTTAGCCAGGGGTGGTAGTACACGCCTGTAATCTCAGCACTTGAGATGCTGAGGCAGGAGGATCGTTGCAAGTTTGAGACCAGCCAGGGCTACAAAGTGAGCTCAAGCCCAGCCTAAATTACATAGCAAAGACCCTGTCTTAGAAAGACAAAAAACAAAACAAAACAAAAACTAAAAGCCAAACCAATGACCTAGTATCAATCTTTTAGTAAAGGAAAAGCAGATTTTAAACAGTGCCTCTAATTACATTCAAGAAGATTAGGAAAATCTCATCTAACCGCTGCCCCTGACCACACCAAGGAAAAGTAGCTCAGTGGTAGAATGCTTGCTCATCATGCCTGACACACAGGTTAGATTGGGGAGGAGAGTGGTGTTAAACTAAAATAAACAAGTTTAATATTTCCTTTTTCTTTTTTTTGTAAACCCTGGGATCTAACTCAGTGCCTCAGGTATGCTAAGCAAGTGTTCGAACATTGAGCTATATCCCCAACCCTACCCCCTAAAAAAATCTGTTAAATATTTTCAGAATAAAATTTTAGCTGGGTGCTGTTGTACATGCCTGTAATCCTAACACTCTGGAGGCTGAGGCAGGAGGAGTAACCTCAGGTGGAGGTCAGCCTGGACTACCTAGACTATATAGTAAGACTCCATATCAAAAAAAAGATAGGGGCTGCATAAAGTTTTTTGAAACAACTGGTCAGAGATGGGGGACGTAGCTTAATGGTAGTATGTGTTTAGTATGTATGGTGCTTGGATCCAATCCTATGCATCAGAAATAACAACTTACCACTACAAATCTATTAGACAATGATTTTTAAAAAACCAATACCAAATGTTGGTGTGGATACAGGGCAGAAGGAACTATGTTACAACCACTGAAGGGGTTTTACAGTTTTTCAAATTTAAAAGGTTGACACAACAATAAATTTCTGGATAATCACCCAAAGGAACTAAAAATTCAGTGTCCACACTAAAACCTGCACATGTATTAAACATACATGTTTTTTTCCTTAATAATTACTAAAAACTAGAAGCAACTGATATATCCTTCTTCAAAACATGAAGAGAATAAACAGCAAAAATATGAAAAATGTTCAATGGTCATTCAAGAGATGCAAATTAAAACAACACTGAGATTCTACCTCTCTCTGGAAAGAATGGCTATCATCAAGAAATCAACAAATAACAAATGCTGGAGGGACCGTGGGGAAAAAGGATCCCTTCTCCACTGTTGGTGGAAGTGTAGACTGTTGCAAACACTGTGGAAATCAATGTGGAGATTCATCAAAAAACTAAAACTAGAGGTTCCATTTGACTCAACTATTCCTCTCCTTGGTATCTTCCCAAAAGAGTTAAAGCAATATATGCATACTCATGTTTACAGTAGCATGGTTTGTAATAGTTAAATCTTAGAAACATCCTAATTGCCCATGAATGGATGAATGGATAAAGAAGCCGTGGTTTTTAAACACAACCAAGTACTTGATTGCCATAAAGAAGGATAAACATGAGGCACTGGTAACTGGATGCACCTTGAGATTCCAGGAATTAGGAAAACAATCAAATTAGAAAGGGAAAAGGGAGGGGAGAAAGAAAAGGGAAGAAACAAGAAACGGAAAAGGGAAAAATAGAGAACAGAACAAAAAAAAATGGGAACAAAGCTTTTGTAAGTAATGAGAAGGGCTAAGTGGAGGGGAATGGGGAAAAAAGAATTAAGATATATTATGTACAGGTACAAATTCCTTATGATTGTGACTACTATGTATATCAAATGTGCAGCAATTCATATTAATTTTTAAAAAAAAAAAATAGAGCTGGGCGTGGTGGCTCACGCCTGTAATCCCAGCACTCAGGAGGCTGAGGCAGGAAGATCGTTTCAAATCCAAGACTATCCTAGGCTACAAAGTGAGCTCAAATCAGCCTGATCTGCATGTCGAGACTGTCTCAAAAAGACAAAAAAAAAAAAAAAAAAAAAAAAATATATATATATATATATATATATATATATTTGTATAAATACTGTGGTACCACCACAAAAATAGATAATTATTCAGTAATTTTTTAAAATACAGGGCCCGGGATTTAGCTCAGTGGTTTAAGCACCTGCCTGGTAAATGCCAGGTCATGAATTCGATCCCTGGTACCAAAAAGGGGGTGGCAGGATGGGGATTTAGCTCAGTGGTGTAAGTGTCTGCCTTGCAAGCACACAGTCGTGAGTTTGATCCTCGGTACCAAA
The DNA here is from genome assembly GCF_034190915.1 of Cavia porcellus. Lineage (NCBI taxonomy): Eukaryota > Metazoa > Chordata > Mammalia > Rodentia > Caviidae > Cavia > Cavia porcellus. The sequence goes on from NW_026947493.1 coordinate 6,913,596, forward strand.
AGAAAAAAAAAAAAAAAGTACAGCCAGGTGAGGTAGCACAACACTTGTAATCCCAGCACTCTTGGATATTAAGGTTGGAGGATCACAACTTTGATCTTAGCCTGGACAATTTAGTGAAACACTTCCTCAAGATACAAAAAGGTGTTGAGTGTGTAGCTCAGTGCAAAGGCCATGGGTTCAATTCCCAGTACTGTGAAAGACAGAGAGCAAGAGAGAAAAACAGCTACCCAGCTGCAAGAAAAAAGACTTAAATGCATATGGCTGAATGAAATCAAGTCAAATCTTTATGTTATATATATGTCATGTAATATATGATATTAACTATACAACATGTTGGAAAAGGTAACACTATAGATGTTAAAAAGATGAGTGGTTCCCAGTGACTCTGGATAGAGAACAGAGATAAATAAAGCAGGAAAGCATATGGGATTTTCAGAGTGGTGAAACTATTACATAAGATTCTATAATGCTGGATACATGTCATTATGCATTTGTTGAAAGCCATGAAACTGTATAATACAGAATAAAACCTAAATCAAACTACGGGCTATGGCTAATAATAAAATATCAATATTGGTTTGATAATTTTAACAAACGTACCACACTAATATAAGACATTAGTAACAGAGGAAATTGTTGGGGAAAAGAGAGCATATGGAACTCTATGTACTATCTGCTCAATTATTCCATAAATAATTATAATCAGAATGTTAATTATAAAAGGGGGACTATCAGCTAGGTGTGGGGGCACACGCCTATAACCCCATTACTTTGAAGGCTAAGGCAGGAGGACTGCTGTTGAGTTCAAGGCCAGCCTGAACTGTATAGTGAAATCCTGTCCAAAAAAACAAAAAGAGGGTGAGGGGGGAGCTAGGAATGCAGTTGTAGAAGAGTGGATACTGCCACTGCAGCCTACAGGAATTCTAATTTGTAAAAAAGAAGCTCTAGTAAGATAAAAGCAAAATTTTAACCCCCTGGTCATTTTCCTGGCATTGGTTATTCCTCTACTCACTGGCATCTATATCAGAGTGACCTCTAAGAAACGGAGAAAGAAGCTCCTTCACCACAATTGTGGCTAGTAATTTATCTTAGAGAGCCTGAAATAATATCTAGTAATGATCATGGATACTCAAGCACCAAAAATTAACTATTTAACTAATTCACAACATTCATCATAGCCAACAAATTGTACCACAACTTATCAAGAATGCCTGGCACAGTGGTGCACCTCTTTAATTCCAAGATTCCAGAGGCCAAGGCAGGAGGATTGCGGCAAGTTCAAGGCCATTTTGGTCTACATAGTGAGTTCAAGGCCAGCCAGAACTATACGGTGAGACTTGGGCGAGTTCAAGGCCAGTTTGGTCTATATAGTGAGTTCACGGCCAGCCAAAACTACATAGTGAGACTCTGTCCCCAAAAAGTAAATAAATAAATAACAAAATCTTATCAGGAGGGATGGAAACATGATGCTTTCATTTAAAGCCCTCAAAGTCTTCAACAACCATTTCTTGTGTTAAATCTATATGGATCTAACACTACCGTTTCCTGGAAAATACACATAAAACATCAAACCATAGGATTCTGACTGGCTTACCCAGGAACCACAGAGGTACAGCAAGTCCCTAGGGCAATGTCCATTTCTCCAGAGAGTCTTCTTGTCATGGTTAAACTCAAGAAAAGATCCTTTTTACTATGCAGCATATCTATACCTCCACTGCGATACAGGAGAGATGGCTAAAAACAATTCCTGGGGTTGAGAATGTTTTATCTGAATACCCGGATAAAACATTTGCCTTGCATAACAAAGCCCTGAGTTTGTTTGCTCCACTTCAAACAAATAAACAAACAAACCAAAAACCACCAATTCCCATCCTGGGCACCCCAGTCCCCATCATAGTAAATGGCCCAGGTCAAGTTTCTAGGTCAGGCACAGCTCAATGATGCAGCGCCAGTCCATCTGCCGTTCTACCTCACTTGAACATTCCTGCTACAGAAAAAGCATGATTCTCTTCTAACCAGATGGCTCTCTTCAGGCCATTTCTGGGATACCCAACTAGTGCTACTTTTTAGTCCCCAAAGATGCCTGGGTCTTTCTGGTCTATGTGAAGAACCAGTTACCATAATCTAGGCAAGTTATGGGGCAAATTACAGTCTGTTCTGGTTCATAGGCTATTCCCAGGATCATTAAGATCCAAATTTTCTCAGCACACCAGAGAGACAGACAGACCTACAGAAAGACAGAAGAGAGAGAGAGAGAGAGACAGAGAGAGAGAGGGAGAGACCAAACTTAAAAGTGCCTAGTATGTGTACATATTTAAATGAAACTTAAGGAACATACATATAAGGGAAATTCACCACTGAAAAGAGTATATATAAGTGAGCTTATCATTAAATAAAAATCTTCAACAGAAGTTTTTGTTTGAATTTTGTTTTAATATATCAAGTGAATAAAGATTTACTCTAATATCAGCACATGTAATTTTTCAAAGCAACTTCTACCAACAAGTGGGCTGTAGTAAGCATTACTGACAAAAAAATGATTTTAGAAAAATAGGGGCTGGGGATTTAGCTCAGCGGCATAAGCACCTGTCTTACAAGCAGGCAGTTGTGAGTTCGATCCCTGGTACCGATATAAAGGACAAAGACCAAAAAAAGAAAGAAAGAAAGAAAAGAAAAATAATGATGACAGGCAGGAGATTTAACTTAGTGGAAATGCCTTGCCTGGCAAGCACAAGGTCGTGAGTTTGATCCCTGGTACCAAACAAACAAAAATAATAGTGACAATTAACAATGCAAGAAGGTACCTGGTAGGCAAGTTTGAAATAACAATTACCTTTAACCAATGCCTGCTCTCATTTCTTACTCAACACAAAAATACAAATTCTGTTAAACATCCACAGATAGAACTGATTGAATAATCTAAGTCTACCGCAGGCTTTTATTTTTGAAAAATAATCTGATGAATTCAAAGCCACAAAACATGGCAAGGGTGGGGAAAGAAGGGATCTGAAACAGATGGCGTTTAAGTTTTTTTTCTCCTGAGTCCATCTTGAACACCACCCCAGTAACGGCAAAATCTAATTTAGTTCTCTAAAAGTAATCTATAAAACTTAAAATGGTAATTCTAAAGTAAATTCTTTCTCTAAATCCCAGCTTTCTCTAAATCTCAGCTCATCAAAGGTTCTATATTAAGCAGAGATGAGCAAAGACAAAGGTAGAAGTTAAAGAAAAACTATCATTCCACAAAATCAAAAGTCTTCAGGAAAATCTACTTCCATTTATGTAAAGCCAGTTTCCATCAAAATTGCTAATATTAAAATCTAGCTGTACCATTTTTCTTGATACAAGGATTATGTAACCTTATAAGAGTTTCAAAGCATAACCTAGGAGCACTCTACTACTAAGTTGCACCCCGGCCCTTTTTATCTTGCTAACTTGCCCAGGCTGCCCTTGAACTTGCCCCAGCCTCCCAAAGAGATGGAATTACAAGGCCAGTGAGCTAAGTGTTATATTTTGTACCCTCCACACATTTTTTTTTTACCAGTACCAGGGATCAAACTCACGACCACGTGCTTGCAAGGCAGGCACGCTGTTGAGCTAATCCCCAGCCCTTTGTCCCCCTTTCTTAATTATGTATGTTTGCAATATACAATAAGTACATTCATCCTAAGGAACAGGTACGTGTAAAATAATACAAAATAGAAACAAGCTCTGGAAGAGCACTCATTTGGTCTGAATAAAGAGAGAGCATTGGCTTGACACTTTCTAAGGTCTTCACAGGAACTCTGCTTCACTCTTAATTTGGCAGAACCAAAAAAAGTAACTACACTATACTCGTTCATAATGATTCTAGTATATATAGTGTATATCTTCCTAATATTTTCTAAAATTTATTGAGATCATTCGCAAGACAGATACTAAAGTTAGGTTTAGTCCTTTTCTGATTTCCTGACAAGCAAACTGTGGACACAGCCTTATTGGAAAAGTCCTCAGAACAGTCACATAATTTGGGTAGAAGAGGTCATTGAGAAAAGTATCACCTGTAATAGTCTCCATTCATTGAATACAATTTAGGTAAAGTATTTTGCTCTAACAACTGGTATCCTCTTGTATAAAAACAGGTAAGTCATATGAGAAGATTGTGGTGGGGAAGATTATGTCTGCTTTATCAAAGCAAAATAATAGGAACTTCACTTAAAGATTCATGAGACATCAAAAATGATCAACGAACACATAGTAGTAGTTCACACCTAATCCCAGCATTTAAGAAGGTGAGACAGGAGGATTACTAAAAATTGGAGGCCAGCCTAGGATATACAGCAAAACCCTAACTGGAGTGGCGGAAGCGGGGTTTACACACGACTTTAAAGACTTTACACCCTTAGAAGAGCCATTTAAAAAGTTGAACTTGGGCATGGTGGCACAAACCTGGGTAGCACTCTGGGAGGCTGAGATAGGAGGACTGAAAGTTCAAGCCCAATCTGGATAACTTGGGCCAGGGATATAGTTCAGCAGCATAAGCACCTGCCTGCAAGTACAAGGTCCTGATTCCTGGTAACACACATGTGCACACGCGCGCGCATACACACACACACACACAAGACCAGTCTAGATAACTTATTAATTTAGAAAGACTCTGATTTAAAAAAAAATTTTAAGGGCTGGTGATGAAGCTCAGTGTGAAGGCTCTAGGTTCAATCTCCAGCAGCACAGTGAAAAACAACAACAAAAAAAGGACACAAAACTGCTGGGCATGGTGATGCAGGCCTATAATGCTAGCACTTGGGAGACTGAGGCAGGAGGACAGCTGCTAGTTCAAGGCCAGCCTGTGATACACCGCAAGTTCACATCTTATAACAACTTACATAGCAACACCGTCTAAAGAAAAACAAAAAAACGATTATTTCCACCAATTCTGGTGGCATACATCTATAAACCCAACTACTCCAACAGCTGTGGCTCAAGGATCACAATGAGAACCGCCTGGACGATTAATGAGCCTAGCTTCAAAGCTAAAAAAAATAAAAAGGGCTACAGATGTAGCTCAATGGCAGGGTGCCCTGGGTTAAAGTCTTGATAGTGGGAAAAAAAAAAAAAAAGGACCGGGAGTTTAGCTCAGCAAAGTAAGTGCCTGCTTGGCAAACGTGAGGTCGTGAGTTCGATCCCCAGCACCAAAAAAAAAAAAAAAAAAAAAAAAAAATTATGAACAAAAACCACAAAAAAGCAGACTATATATTCCCTCATATTCTTCTCAGAATAAAATACATTTAAAAACTGCTAATATAAATTGAATCAAAAATAATGTTAGTTGTAAGTTTTAAATCTGCAAGGTAGGCAGGCATGGTGGCACACACCTGCAATTCCAGCATTTGTAGGCTGAGGCAGGAGAAGCACTGTAAGTTCAAGACCAGCCTCGGTTACATGGTGAGTTGAAGGCTAAGCTGAACTACTGTATATGGTGAGACCCTGTCTCAAATTAAATAAATAAATCCAGGGTAAATACAAAGATTTCATGTTTCTTGGGGTTTTTTCTTATGTTCTCATAGTAAAAAGGATTTCAAGGCAGAAATTTATTCCATTTTCATTTATTTTGCAGCTTATATATCAAAATTAAATTTTACCAGTATATACATGAATCATGCTTCTGATGTTCATTTTAATCTTTCCTACATTTTTGCAGTGCTGCAGATGGAACTCACGGCTTCACACATACTAGGGAAGAGCTCTATCATAGAGCTACAACCTTGTCCCTGATTGTACCTTAAAATCAGAACCACTTCCTATTTTCTATATGTTTTAATTCTCAGTAAAGAGGCATGGTAGCACATACTGATAATCCCAACACTCAGGAGGCTGAGACAGGAGGATTACCGCAAATTCAAAGCCAATCTGCACTAGCTAAGTTGAAGGCCAGTCTGTCTCAAAAAAATGGGGAAAAAAAATCAAAGGAAAAGGAAGAAACACGTTAATTAAGAGTTATAAGGCTAGGGGCATACTTCAGTGTAGATCACTTGTCTAACATGTAATAGTCCACAGGTTCTACTCCAGCATCAATAATAATGAAATTGGGGCAGGGGGTTTAGCTCAGCAGGCATAAGCGCCTGCCTTGAAAGCAGGCAGTCATGAGTTCGATCCCTGGTACCGATAAAAAGGAAAAAGACAAAAAAATAAAAAAATAATGAAATTATTCACATTATATTTAAATTTTTTTTTAATTGGTACCAGGGATCGAACTTACAGCTGCCTGCTTGCAAGGCAGGTGCTTATGCTGCTAAGCTAAATCCCCAGCCCCTTATATTGTAATTTTTTAAAGCATCAATCCACATTGTATACAGTAGTATAGCATATTTGAGTAAAACCTATGAAATACACCTTGGTCATTTTAAAAATCAAACATATCACATCTTATAACAACAAGTTATAAGAAACTACTCATAGCCAGGGATTTAGCTCAGTGGCATAAGTGCCTGCCTTACAAGCAGGAGGTCATGGGTTTGATTCCTGGTAACAAAAAAGAAAAAAAAGAAAGAAAGTACTCATAACTGAATTTTATACTACTTACTATCAATTTCCAGGGACCATTTATATACAGCATTTTGGAGACCCTTGGCTCAGTCCCCAGTACCACATAAGAAAAATTACTTTGGAAAGAACAACTTGTAGGTATACACATATAACTGTATACATGTGTTTTTTTGTTTTTTTGGTTTTTTTTTGTCTTTTTCTTTTTTATCGGTACCGGGGATCGAACTCATGACTGCCTGCTTGCAAGTCAGGTGCTTATGCCGCTGAGCTAAATCCCCAGCCCCAACTGTATACATGTTTAAGTGTGCAAGATAGATAATACTACTAAGTTGTTAGTTCATCAAACAATAGTTTGTGCTGTCACTGTTCATTTTTTTACACTTTGATTTTGTAACTTTAACAACTACTTCTAAGATAACAATATGTAATATATCAACTAGTGATGATTTAAGGTTTTTTTTGAAATTCTTTTTTATTTCTACCTTTTTTCTTTTTCTTTTTTTTTTTTTTTTTTTTTTTTTTTTTTGTCTTTTTCATTTTTATCAGTACCTGGGATCAAACTCACCAAGGCAGGTGCTTATGCGGCTGAGCTAAATCCCCAGGCCGGTTTGTATTTTAATTAAAAAAAAAAAAAAGAAAGAAAAGAAAAAGAAATTCTTCCTGTCTTTTTGAGACAGGGTTTCTCTCTGCAGTTCAGACTGCCTTCAGCTCACTTTGTAGCTCAGGCTGGTCTGTAACATGCAATGATCCTCCTGCCTCAGCCTCTGGAGTGCTGGGATTACAGGCATGCGCCACAGCACCCAGCCAGAAAAATTATTTTTAGAAGGCACTGAGAATCCTTTTGTATACATGTTTTGAAATATTATCTAGTTTCCTCATTTCAAACTTCATTCCAAAATGGGCGTGGCAGCACTTGCTGGTAATCCCAGCACTCAGGGGGCTGAAGCAGGAGGATCACCTGAAATCCAAGGTTTGCCTGATCTACATAGCAATACCCAGTCAAAAAACAAAAACAAAAGGCTGTAGCAGCACACACCTGACACTGCCTCACAAAATAAAACAAACAAAGGCCTCATTCCATTAAACTGGGCTATCCTGACCCTGTATGACTGACAATAATTAATCTCCAAATTCAAAGACACTTCAGCTTAAAATAAATTGTGAGGCACAGTGGCACACTTGGGTGGTTGAAGCAGGAGGATTGCCACAAGTTTGAGGCCAGCCTGAACTACACAGCCAGACTCTATCACTAATGAATTAATAAATAAGTTATTTGGGCTGAGTATATAACTGTAACTCAGAAATGGAACACTTGCCTAGCATATGCAGGGCCCTGACTTCAATCATCCCTGCCTATTTAAATACAATACCCACTTATAAAAGTCGTAAAAAATTTTTAACACATTTTACTTATGAAGAAACCAAAGCTCTCATAAATTCCATGACTTGTTCCATGTCAACAACTAGCAAATGTGGCACAGTTTGAGTTCATTCCCAGATTATTCCCTCTGAAAACCAATACTTCCACTTGACCACAATTATCTCCTTAAAAGATTAAGAGAGCTCAACAGCAGAGAATGCTGCCTTTCCTAATGTTTGTGAATCTAGTCTATCTACAATTCATCCAAACTGACTAAAACGTAAATGAAGAGGATTTTTCTGTTTCATTTAAATTTGGACAGGTTCACTAGAAGGTCAAATAATAATAATAATGATAATAGAAAAGTTTGTCTCAACATGTCTCACCTAGACTTCTATAGCTATGGTTTCCCCTTTCGGTTTTTCTGCTTTTCTGTCTCTTTTCCATACCACGTACATCTCATACACAAGGCTCACCTGACTAGATGTTTTCCAGAAGTGCTCTTTTCTTTTTTTTTTTTTTTTTTTTTTTTTGTCTTTTTCATTTTTATCGGTACCGGGGATCGAACTCACGACGGCCTGCTTGTAAGGCAGGTGCTTATACCGCTGAGCTAAATCCCCAGCCCCAGAAGTGCTCTTTTCTAAGAAAATTTAACCAGATCTATATCGGGCCGGAAGACTTGAGCTGCTTGTGCCATTCCCACACTTTCCAAACATCCGAAGTATCGTCTAGCGGCCACAAACCTGGTTCCACTCTTTTCTTTCACGCTGTGACTCCAGCGCACTTGGGGGACACTGCTCCTACAGGACTTCGGGCCGAGGGGGCAATGTAGGAAGCGGGAGAAGCGCACGGAAGTTGGGTGGGGAAATCTCCCTATCCATTCTGCTGCCCCGGCTCTGCCCAGGGCGGCTCCGCGGTGCCCAGGCGACTCGGAACCCTCACCACTGTCGCAGCCTGGCTCCGCCCCGGCTAGGTAGCCGGGGCAGGCGGGCACTGGAAGCCTGAGGTGGCCCCATCCACCCGCTGGGTCCATGCCCTCCTTCTGGCCCAGGAGGATGCTCCCCGCTTCGGAGCGAGCCCTCCAGGTGGCAAACTCTGGGTCTGCACCAGCGGAGTCTTCTGCCTCCGAGGGGCGCCACCTCCTCCTGTCTCCCACCGAAACCCCGAAACTCTCTGCCCGGTATCCCCAAGCGCACGCGTGCCGCCCCCGCAGCCTCTTCACACACACTCGCCGGCCCGCGCCCCACCCGGGAGCCCAGCGCCCCTGCCCGGACTCAGGGACGGGCCCCCCAGCACCCCCCTCCAACCCACACACACACCCTAGGACCACAGCCTCCAGGACCCCGTCGAAGCCAGAGCAGTTACCTGGACCGGCTGAGCTTTGGGGTTCAAATGGGGCGGGCGCGGTCCCTTTCCTGAGGCACGGAGTGCTCTACCCACCCACAGCCATGGTTTTTCTCTTTCCCAAGAGCGGGAGGGAGGAGTGGAGGCGGAGGGGCGGGGGGAAGCAAGGAGCAGAGGGGCAGCAGCAGCCGAACCGGAACCGTTAACCCTGGCCCCGCCCACAGCCCGGAGCCCGCAAAGCACTCTGGTGCTCCTGATAGGACAAACTTCGGCGCCCTCACAGAGACACTGACATCACCAATTCCGGGTCATCCCCACTGCCGCCCCTCCTTAGCAACAGCGTGGCGTTGCTAAGCGGAAGTGCCCTCAAAGACACCCACCCCCACTTACTTCTCCGGCTATCAAGGAGGTAGGTTGGGAGCGTTCGGCTGTCGGTTGGTGACAGCTTCTTACCTCCGTCTCACGATTTTAAATCCTAGGAAACGCTTCGCTACTAAAGGCATTAAACTCGCACCGCTTTTCCCTTCAGTTAGTCTCTGTCAGCCGACACCAACCACATACACCGAATGTTTTCCGCCCCGAGGCCAAAGCCAACCCAGTGTGTCCTCCTAAGACTCCCGTCTGTTCACACGCGGGAGGTACTTTCTGACGATTTAGCAAGCATCTCCCTCTTGTGGATTTCTCATTGTGTTTCACCTATATTTTTTAAATCTTCGGTGTGATGAAAGCTTTTTTTTTTGTTTTTAAATGCACCGGGTTCTCCCGCGATAGGCCCTGAAGCCAAATGGTGAGAAAGTTTTTGTCTTCCCCCGTCTTTTGTCAGGATTCTGCGTGTTTGTGTGTGGTCTGGAAATAACCTAAATTGAGGCGCTAAATACACTCGATTGATGAGACCGACAAGATTCGATGTTAAAAAAAAAAAAAAAAAAAAAAAGACTATGTAAACTGATGATTAATCTTGAAAAAAGAAAAAGACCAAAGAAATCCCGTAAACAAATTTGGGAAGGAGAAAAACATCTAATCCTTCACGCAGAATAAACCTTCATACTTACGTTGCGGACAAATGTCAATAAGAAAAGTCATTTATTCTCTCAGAATCATTTGGGGGTTAAAAATATTGGGAAAGGGCTAGGGATTTAGCTCAGCGGCATAAGTGCCTGCCTTGCAAGCAGGCAGTCGTGAATTCTATCCCCGGTACCGATAAAAAGGAAAAAGACAAAGAAAAAAAAAATATTGGGAAAACAATTCATTGGAGTAAAACCCAGCAAAATAATCTCCTTTAATCTATGACTCATGCTCTTAAAGTAATTATTCAAGGAAACTTGAATAAAAACGTGGATTTTCTGTCTTGGACTGGTCTGCTTAAAAACATTAGTTTTGGGTTTTTTTTCTTTTTTTCCCCTTTTGGTATCAGGAATCGAACTCAGGGCTCATCCTTACCAGGCAGGTGCTATGCCACTGAGCTAAATCTCTGGCCAAAGTTTAAAAGCTTCTGAACTTGTTTTCTCTTCTGTAGTAATGAATATACTTACAACTGCAGGTTCCAGTTTTATTGATCACAACACCATAACACTTTTTTTTTTTTTTTTTTTTTTTTTTGGTACAGGGGATTGAATTCACAACCTTGTACTTGCCAGGCAGACACTTATACCACTGGAACTAAACGCCCAGCCTGGTAACACTTTCTTAAGTCTCCAGTATTGGACTGTTGTCTATTTTGTCTAGTACACACAGGAAATTGGTTATGGTCTATTGGTTTCCTGGATTTAATTGATTCATCATAGGCAGTCAATTTAGCAGAACTTTAGGAAATCACTCAAATGTGTCAAATTATTACATAAGTTTAAAACATTTCTGTTCCTGCCATCAACATACATGTGGGAAGTATGTACTGTACTACATATCAAATGAAATCTGAACACACCCAGTAATTAATTTTTCTTAATCTTGCTGAGCGCTGAGGATGTGGCGCAGTGGTAGAGTGTTTGCCAAGCATGCACAAGGCCTTTGCTTCTTTGTCCATTACCAAAATAAAAAACCTGGCTGAACTTTGTATTCTTTGATACTGTGATTTGAGCAACTATTTCCAAGATGATAATATGTAATCTATTAACAGGTGATTTCTTACTGGTATGTTTTTTTTTTGTAGTTCTGTATTATGTGTAACCTTACACCGCTTTGTTTTGTTTTGTGTTTTTCTCTTTTTCCTCTTAAATAAAATTAAAAAAAAACCTGGCTGAAAGTGAATAGTGACAAACTCATACCATAGTATTTCAACTGCTAATAGGTATAAATGTATTCCTAAAAATTTTTAAGTTCAAAAATTAGGTAAAAATATGATTCCAATCAGCAAAAGTTTGTATAAAATGATGATAGGCTTATATATATATATTAAAAATTAAAACATGATTATGCTAAATGTGTTCTTAGTAATGTCTTATTAAATAAAATTAACATAAAAAAGCATAATAGTTTAAGCTAATATGGAAATGCAAATTCTTATGTATCACTAATTGTAGCCACTGCCTGAATAAAAAAAATTTTTGTCTTTTTCTTTGTTATCGGTACCAGGGATCGAACTCATGACTGCCCACTTGCAAGGCAGGCACTTATGCCGCTGAGCTAAATCCCCAGCTCCCTGAGTAAAATTTATAAGTGGTATGCTTTCATTCTCTTTGCCTAGAGCTTTTTAAAATATTCAGTCACTGTGTGTGTGTGTGTGTGTGTGTGTGTGTGTGTGTGTGTTTCTTAACCTGAGATTGAACCCAAGGTCTCTGCATTGTTGCTAAGTCACTAAATTGCCCAGGCTCAGCCTCACAGAATGCTGGAATGGCACCACCATGCGCAACTCCAGTCACTTTTGTAGAGGTAAGTGAATACTCTACAATGATCATGTGACCTCTGTAATTCAGTCACTTTCTGCACAACCATTGTTTGGAGACCTCTACAGATGGCTAATATAACTTCCACCTAAAACTAGGTATATGAGTTTAACCCTACTTTTAGGATTTTGTAACCAGCATTAGAAAAATGTATATCCTCAATATAAACTATGTAACTGTGCTATCTCAGATTGAGACTGATTTCAAGTACCCTTCATAAATCATTACAGTACTTTCATTTTATGGATAAATCAAACCTTGAATGTTTTCTCTCAACGTCTTTAGAGCTTTTTCATTTTTATATTGCCCATTGAAATGATTTAAGAAAGAATGAACAAATTTAACATTTATTTTTAGGAAACCCAAATACTGCTAGTCAATGATTGTAAATATTTCTAGAGTAAATTACATTGAAAAATTAGCTGGATGTAGTGGCACACACCTGCAATCCCAGCACTTGGGAGGCTGAGGCAGGAAGACTGCTGTGAGTTTGAAGCCAAACTGGAATGCATAGTGAGTTCAAGCCAGTCTGAAGTATGGTCTCAAAAAAAAAAAAGTTACAATTGCATTAGTACCTCCCAATATAAAAGATATCAAAGCTAGAGTCAAAAAGCTAATTAGTGAATACTTGGGGATCACTAAGAAATTTAGCTAAGTGTAGTACATCCAGGACTGTGGCAGGAATATCATGAGTTAAGCCAACCTAGCCAACCAAAGAGACCAATCTCAAGGAAAAAAAAAATTAGGGCCACCTACTCAGGATCCCTTCTGGAAACCCAGGAGCTATTTTTCCTCTTATTATTTGCAACAAAAATTCACCTAACCTTAAAAAAACACAATCCCTGTATCAAGGGATACAGCTTAGTGGTAAAGCACTTGCGAAGAATGCATGAGGCCCTAGGTTTAGCACTTGTCACAGATAAAGAAAGTTAGCCAAGTTTATCATTTATATGCCTACACAGTGTACTTTACAATGCAAAAACTACATAACCCCTTATACCAAGGGATTTAGAATAACTCACTTAGGCTATAAGTGACACTAACAGCAGAATGTTAAGCCTCAGTAAAGGCTAAAGATACAATTATCTTTAAATAATTGAAGATCTTTGTGTGGAAGGAATGTCTTGTTTTTTTTTTTTTTTTTTTTTTTTTTTTTTTTTTTAACTTCAAGGACAGAACCAAGAATAGAAAGGAGGGTTGAGGGGCTGGGGATTTAGCTCAGCGGCATAAGCACCTGCCTTACAAGCAGGCATTTGTGAGTTCAATCCCTGGTACCGATACAAAGGAAAAAGGAAAAAAAAAAAAAAAGAAAGAAAGGAGGGTTGGGGATGTCTGTCTTGCTCAGTGGTGGAGCACTTGCCTAGCATGCCCAAGGCCATGGGTTCAATACTTGGCAACACATAAAGAGTGAAAACAATTGAAACTCAAAGATTTTTAACAATTACAGTTGCTAATAGGACAGTCTACTTAAGTAAATAGCAAATTACTAACTTACTTAGGTCAAATAGGTAACTTCTATTATTCTGCTCAGTTTTGATTCAATAAAAGCTCTCTTTATTTTTTAGCTAAGTGGCATAAGTTCCTGCCTGGCAAGTGCAGTTATAAATTCAATCCCTGGTAGCAAAAAAAATGTTAGTTAAAATTTTCCAAAAGCAAGTTGGCCTGAAGGATTCTAAGTACACTAGGATTTGTAAGTTACATATATATGAGGTTCAGTTAATTTAGCCTTTATGTTTTATTAAATTAACGATATCCAGTCTATATTTCTTGTTTAGTGCTGAGGATTGAACCTACAACCTCCAGCATGCTTGTTAATCACTCTACTGCTGAGCTACATCCGTGCAGCCCTCTTAAATTACCCAGGCTGGCCTTGAACTCCTGGCTTCAGAAGTCATTCTGTCTCAAGCAGTAGCTGAAGTTGCAGGTACCTGCCATCACTTGGAGCCATTCTTATTTTTTCGGTACTGGGAATCAAACTCAGGACCTTGCACTTGCCAGGCAAGCACTGCCATTGTTCAATTTTTTAAAACTGCTTTTTAAAAAAAACTGCTTTAAACACAATTCTCATTCTCTCTGTCTCTCTCATGAGACAGACTCACTCTGTAATCAGGCTGGCTTTGAACTCAGTAATCTTCTTCCCTCAACCTCCTGAGCACTAGGATTACAGGCGTGCGCCATGCCTGACTAGAGAAGTATGTTTTTCCTTTATGAAACTATGCATCGAAACACAAAATACATGTGGTCCTCACACATTCTAGCATTAAGATTCCAGAGTTGGCTGGTGATATAGTTCAGCAGCACAGTGCCTGCCTGGCAGGCACAGGCTTATGAGTTCGATTCCCAGTCAAGAATAACACTAGCATTCATAATTTTAATGACCCATTAAAAGAGGAAAATTATCAACTCTGAGAAAAGAAACATGATAGTTTCTTTTTGAAAATGAATAAATTTTTCTTCTTAATTCAGCTTCATTGGAAATCAGTGTTCTGTCCTTCCCATGTGTTCAGTAGGCTAACTTAACATGCTACATTTTTTAAAAGCTTGAAAAGGATTTTCTGGCATGGTGGGACATGCCTGTAATCCCAGCCCTCAGGAGGCTGAGGCAGGAGGATAAATGCAGTTCAGAGTTATCTGGGGCAGGGAGTCCAACCTGAACTAAATAGCAAGTTATCTCAGAAAGTTAAAACAAAAAGTTGATCAATTAATGCACTAATCTATTTGGGAGGAATAAAATGCAATCATGTAGTAGGATAAAATCTTAAGAACCACACAAAGAGATAGTGTATTGTAAAAATAATCATTTATTTCAAGCACATTTCAGAAAAACATGCCAATTTTTCTTTTTTCTGGTATCAAGAATTGAATTCACAACCTTGCACTTGCCAGACAGGCACTGTGCCAGTAAGCTATATTCCTGGCCCAAAACATAGCTGTTAAAACATGGCTAAAAGTGATAGTTTTGACACTAAGCAAAATGTGTTATAAGGAAGCAGGCCATCATTAACAAGTAATATTACACATGCTTCTTCAGCTGTGCTGTGGGTTATCTTGAGAAATGTAGGGAATTCCAAGGATTTCAGATACAGCGTCGGGTTTATGGCATGATTTACCTATCATGTTTAATTTCTTTCCACATTGAAAATATAGCCTTGAAAGGTATGAAACTGAACCAAATACATATCCATATCCAGGGAAAATCCCCCACTTTTTATGTACTCTGTTTCTGATTCTGTGGCTAATATTTAATCTTTTTGTTGGTTTGTTTCCTTGCTCCACTCTCCTGTACTGAGTAGACCCATAGCCTTACACATAACAGGTCCAGCTTTTCTTTTTAAAATCTTTATTTATTTGTCTTTTTCATTTTTATCGGTACCGGGGATCGGACTCACGACTGCCTGCTTGCAAGGCAGGTGCTTATGCCGCTGAGCTAAATCCCCAGCCCCTCTTTTTAAAATCTTGACACAGGATCTGGCTAAATTGCCCAGGCTGGGCTGGAATCTATGATCCTTTTGCCTCAGCCTCCCCTGGAGCTGCAATTACAGGTATGTGCTCAAACCCACCTTTGGGATTTTTAAAAAATATTTATTTAGTAATTTTTGGCTTCTTGATACATTTTTATTTTTTGGTACCGGGAATGAACTCAAGACCTTGAACTTTCCAGCCAGGCATTTGTGCCACCGAGATATATCCTTGGCAGGTTTTGCTATACAGTGCAGGCTGTCTTTGAAGTTGCTTATGTTGCCCAGGGTGGCCTCGAGCTTACGGTGATTCTTCTGCCTCTGGAGTGCCGTGTTTGCCACCACACCCAGCTTTGTGGGGGTGTTTTGTTTGTTTGGGTCTTTTCGAGGCAAGGTCTCACTATGTACTTTAGGCTGGTCCCTGAGCCTCTGGAGTGCTGGGGTGTCAGGCATGTACCACCATGCCCAGCTGCAGTTGTTTTGTTTTTGGTTTTTTTTGAGACAAGTTCTTGCTATGCTGTTCAGGCCAGCCTTCCACTCACTTTGTAGCCCAGGTTGATCTTGAACTTGCAATGATCCTCCTGCCTCAGCCTCCAAGTGCTGAGATTACAAGCGTGCGTCACTACACCTGGCTCTGGCTGTGGTTGTTTTAAAAGCTTTGAATGTCAACTCTAAACTCTTGAGACCAAATTGCCCTTAACTTTAAAAAGAAGATATTGGCTCAAATTTTGTTAACATCACACCTCTGGTACCCTTCCTGAAGAATGATAAAGATTAAGCTTAATTAATAGTGATGTTTTTAATAAGCAAAAGTCTAACTCTGCTTTTTAAAGCAAATAAAATAAAAATACCGGCACTATTTCAAATCATGCCAATGAAAATGGCATCAGCACAAAGATCTAAGCAAAATCAAATATAGATTAGTAATTAGAACAGCATGCAATGATTTCATTTTAGTAAAAACAAGAAACTTAGTAACAGGTAAAAGAAACATATGGCGTTATATTGAATACAGTATAAAACTAAATAACCATAAGTTTTATAAATTCTCCAATCATAACTGCTTGCTTTTGAAGAACTAAATTTTAGCTTCATTAAATTAAATGCCTATTCAACAAAGCTAATTGAAAAAATCTGTCTATACAAATTTTGATCCGAGAATACCAGCGTAAACAGGAGATGTTATTAAAGAAGAGTAAAAAGGTTCTATTCTTTTTCATCATCACTGTGATCAGGTTGCAAAGGACGTGCTCTGTTGAAAGAGTAGGGGAAAAAAAAGTACAGAAGTTTAGTAGTCACTCAACACGGGCTTACAAAAAAACTTAAAACCTTGTGTAAATAAGAAAATTAAACAATAGTGTCCAGTCAAGTGACTAGAAATGTGAGAAAATGAAGCTTTATTAACTGACAGACATAAAATTTCAAGTATGAGTGCACAAATTTTCAAGCAATATATTTTGCCGGTTACTTTGAAAAAAAATCCGTGTTTCTCACTTGGAATATATTATCTTTATTTCAACAGGAATCGCTCATTCTTTTTTTTTTTGTCTTTTTCCTTTTTATTGGTACCGGAGATCGAAGAATCTCTCATTCTTGTAGCATCTTTTTTAATGTGTTAAGGAAATTGATAAACAGTAAGAATTTTACAGAACACCTGTAATCCCAGAGTTTGAGGCCAGCCTGAACTACATAGCAAGACACTCAAAAAACAAAAACACACCAAAAGTAATTTTATAATAAAAAACAGAAAAATTAACCAACCTATTTGAGCAGAGAAAACATACACAAAATTTTCTATTTTACAATATACTCTTTTGGATTATATGACTATATAAGAATGAGAAATATCTCAAAATTATTTATTTAGCATATGGTAAGAATAACTTTAAAAAAAATAGCTTACATTATCCCAAGGCCATTTTGTTATTATCCTTCGTAGTTATCCTTTGTATAGATAAAAATCAATTAAGAACTGAATCACAAATTAGAATTTCTTTGGAGTGGGGGACAGAGTCTCACTATATGTTTCAGGCTGGTCTTGAACTCAACTGCTTAGCCAGGCTGGCTATGAACTAGAGGTGATCCTCCTGCCTCACCCTCTTTAGTGTCAAGATTACAAATGTACAACATCACACCTAACTATAGAATTTTTATTTTAGGATTGACAAAGCATTGTGAGCTCTACTCTAAACCCCTTCATTTTCTAATAGATCCAATCTGAATGGTCTAAAAGCTAAGTGCTAAAAGGATAATCTACACTGGTAGATTACAGACATTGTCACCATGACAATGTGAATCAAGAAATTGAATCAAGTTAATAAATGAACAATACCATGGCTCAGACTTCTTTTTGGCAAGGGCTTGATTTACTTTTAGACATCATTTCTGTCCAGGATTCAAGCAGAGGGCCAGCCAGCTATGATAGTGTACACCTGTAACCCTGCATGCTGGGACATTTGTAAGTTTTTTTTTTTTTTTTTTTTTTGTCTTTTTCCTTTTTTTATCAGTACCGGGGATGACATTTGTAAATTTAAGCCTAGTCTAGGTAGGGTTGTAGCTCAGTGCAAGGTTCCAAGGTTCCAAGGTTCCAAGGTTCAATTCCATTATCTTGTTTTTTAAAAAAAATTTAAGCAGATCTTCTTTTTTTTAAATTTTTTTTTTTTTTGGGTCTTTTTCCTTTTTATCGGTACCAGGGATCTAACTCATGACTGCCTGCTTGCAAGGCACGCGCTTATGCCACTGAACTAAATCCCCAGCCCTAGATAATCTTTCTTGATTCTGATTCTCTTCCATACAGCAGGTAAGAGTTTACACTGCCTTTGGGAGAAAAATAAATCCAGAAAAATAACTATTTCAAAACAGGAATTCAGAAGTTAGCATTTCTTGTGAATTTATTTACTATTTCAATTAAGGTGTAATTACAACTGTGCTAGACAAAGGCAAATTTAAGAAAAGAGGTTAAAAAAAATAAACTGTTACCTAATTTTTGGGTCAGACTTTATTATACCAGGGATTAAAGTTGTTTATGAGAATATATCTATAATCTCTTTCCATGAGAAGGAAGGTCTCTCGTACAGGTTTTATTTCTGTGATAATCAATGCTATAGTCACATTTAGATAAGTCACAAAGAGGGTTGAAATATGTCCTCTGACTAATCTTGCCTATTAGCGTATTCATATTACAATAAGAACAGGAAGAATGGTACCAGACAATGAGAGGGAACTAGAAGAAACAGGATCATGAGAAAAGCCCATTAAAAGCTTTATCCAGTGAGGCATGGTGATACATGATTGTAATTCCTGAACTTGGTAAACTGAGACAGAGTGTAAACTCAAGCCCAGCCTGAAAAATTTAGGGAGACAAAATGGGTGGGGCTGGGGAGTGTTGGAGATTTAGCTCAGCGGCATAAGCACCTGCCTTGTAAGGCGCAGTTATGAATTTGATCCCCGGTACAAAAAAAAAGGAGCTGGGGGGCTAGAGATGTGGCCCAGTGGTAGAGCTCTTGCCTTATGTGCACAAGGCCCTGGCTTTGATCCCCAGCACCACAAAAAAAAGGCTGGGGCCAGGCATGAATATGCATTGGAGACTGAGGCAGGACTGCTGTGAGTTCAAAACCATCCTGGGCTACATGGTGAGGCCCTGTCTCAAAAAGAAAAAAGGCTGAGAATAGTTGGGTGTAGTGGCACACATCTGTAGTCCTAGTATTCAGGAATAGGATCATCTTGAGTTGAAGGTCAGCCTGGACAACATAGTGAGACCCTGTCTAAAGAAAAAGAAAAGGGGGGCTGGGGATTTAGCTCAGCAGCATAAGCGCCTGCCTTGCAAGCACAGTCTTGAGCTGGCTCCCCAGTACCAAAAAATGAAAAAGAAAAAGGGCTGGGGCTGAGGCAGGTGGATTATTGCGAGTTCAAGACCAGCCTGGGCTGCAAAGTGAGCACCAAGGCCAGCCTGAACTGCACAGTGAGACCCTGTCTCGAAAAGACAAAAAGAAAAAGGGCTAGGAATGTAGTTAAGTACAAAGGCCCTCGTTTTAATTCCCAATACTGCAGAACAACAATTTTAAAAAGTAAAATTAATATTTTAAAGTTTATCAAATATGCCTTTCAAGTAGATCAGTTTTTGAATTGTAAAATTATTTAGTATATACAGAAATAAGAGTGTTTTGAGATGAGTAGCAGTCAGTGCACTTCTAAACTTTCAAATCAAGCACCTAAAAGAACATAAAACTCTTCTCTCTTCTAGGTATCTTCCCCAAATAGTAGCATCACATTACAGTGATACAAACTACTTATATTTATAGCAGAACAACGCATAATAGCTAAATCTTGGAAGCAGTTTATATGTCCATCAACAGGGCTGGAGATAGAGCTCAGTGGCACAGCATCTGCCTGGCAAGTACAAGGATTTGATTTTTAGTACCCAAAACAAAACAAACAAACAATAAGTCAGAGACTGTATGACCATCAACAGGTGAATGGAAAAAGAAAATGCAATATTTATACACTGTGAAATACTACTCTGCCAAAGAAGGATGAAATTTATACAAAAATGATGCACCTTGAGACAGTAATGGCAAGTTAAAATAAATCAGACACACAAGCTTAAATATCAAATGGTTTCCCTTATTAAACACCTGATGTATAAATAAAAAGCAAATAAAGAGATAATAGGAAACAGAAATAGATCTTGTACAAATGGGAAGGGGACCCAGAGAGATGTGAAGTGTGGGGTGTGGGGTAAAAAGAATTAAGATGTGTCATGAACCCACAATGCATATAATCATTATGTTCTGCAAACATGTACGAATGCAGTTTTTTTTGGGGGGATACTGGGGGTCAAACTCACGACCTCATACTTGGCAGACAGCCCTTATGCTGCTGAGCTAAATCCCCAGCCCAATTTTTTTTAATTTTTAAAAGCACAAAAGAAAAAAAAAATCTGATGCAGTTGTTATATGGTAACACACTGGGAACATGACAGATTTATTAGTATCTATGCAAGGATCATTGATGCTTGGATTTGGAGTAGATTCTAGGTCATCCTTGCACTGGCACATGCCAATTTCTACACAGAAAGTTAAACACAATGCCGAGAGACCCAGCATGTAGCTCAATGGTAGATACAGCATGTTAAACCTGGCACCAAAACCAAAAACAGAACAATTAAAAAAAAAAAAAAAAAAAGTAAAATTAGGACTGCTAAAACAATATAGAGGAGGAATGTTGAACCTTGTTAGAGCTTTCAGTGATACGGACAGACCACTGAGGCAAGCATGCCGTAGTTCACCACCATCGATACAGAGGATTTGTGCGCTAACACCTGATGTTTCCTTCCAGTGTACATATAAAATCACAAAATCTTTGTATAGTACCTAATTATTTTATGCTTTTCTATACTGCAAACTAAAATAAAAACTGAATATCTATTCTACAGTGCATCATTTTTCTCTAGAGCAATGTGAAGTTATTCCAAGGTAAAGTTTTAAGAGTTTGTCTGTGGTACTAGGGATCGAACCTGGGGTCTTGTTTGTTTGTTTGTTTGTTTGAAGACGAGGTGTTGCTCAGTTGCCCATGCTGGGCTCAAATTTGCCATTCTCCTGCTCAGCTTCCTAGCATGTTGGGGTTACAAGTATGTGCTATCACACCTTCTTTAAAGGCCTGTATTTCTTTAGCCACATTTAATGAAATCAGTAACTAATTTTCAATTTGTCAATACTATAAAGGTTTAACATTGACATTCATCATCAAGTTAAATCCTGCAGATGACTTCAAGCCAGCCTAGTTTGGGATTCAAGATTTTCTGTTTGTCTAGAGTAGTGGCCTTCACCTGTAATCCCAGCACTTGTGAGGTTGAGGCAGGAGGATCACAAGTTAGAGGCCAGCCTGAGCTGCACAGCAAGATCCTGTCTCAAAGAATGAAAAAAAAAAAAAAAAAAAAAGATTTTTGTGCGTAATGAATGGAATTCGTAGATTTGATGAAGACCTGGAATTTTTTTCCTAACTGGAAACCCAGGTGCCATCTGCATAGGGTTTTAGAATATGAGTTACAGAACCGTAGATTTTTCTTGACCTGAGCTTTTTCGTTTGTGTTTGAGGCAATCTATCTCTACAGTTTAGGCTTACTGGCATGCAATACCACATCCAGCCTGGGTCTTGTTTTTGTTACTATTTTCTAGTAACCTTAAGACTTTCACACTGAGCTTCATCCCTGGTCCTATTTTTCACATTTTTTTCCTGCTTGTTTGTTTTTGAGATAGGGTCTCACAAAGTGAGACTGCCCAGGATGGGCTCCAACTTGTAACCCTCCTGCCTCAGCCTCCGACTGCTGGGATTACACACTTGTGACAAAAAGCCCACCTGACCCGAGTCTCTTAACAGCAGAGACAGAGAAGGGCAGCAAGGCCAGTAAGGCTGTACGTAGCCTTTAGGGTGATGCTGGAGCGCTTTATAGCGCTCTCACTGCAGGGAAAACCCGGAATGCTGGTTAAGGAGGCAAATGAAGAAATCCACAAGGGCAGGTGTGGTACCAGGAGTAGCAGCCATGCCTGAGCCAGCCTCCATCTCTTCCCCTCCTGCATCAGCACATGGAGGCCAGGGCGCTAACTGGCAGGCTGGAAGATCTCCAGGCATCTAGCTGGTTGGAAGTAGCAAGGAGGGCCTCGTATGGAACGGGCATCACAAATGTAACAGTGGCACCACACCCTCCCCTCTTAGACCAAGTGAAATATTGCTTTTGAAACTTTTAAAACACTTAAAAATTGGATATAGACCCTGTGCTCCATTATTTACACATTTTTTTAGAAAGAGTCATTTTCATGTTTTTTTTTTTTTTTTCTCTTGTGACAAGGTCTCATTGTGTACTTCATGCTGATCTTGAACTCACTATGTAGTCCAGGCTAACCTGGAACTCCTGGTGATCCTCCTGCCTCCGCCTCCCAAGTGCTGGGATCACAAGTATGTGCTGCCATGCCCAGCTTCCTAATTCTGAAAAGTAATGCCTTTTTATAATTATTGTTGAAGGCTGGTAGCACAGAGTATAAGATGTTTTTACCGAGAGATAATTCTCTGATATTTGCAAACAGCACATATACATGTTTTGTTTTTGTTTTTTGTTTTGTCTTTTTCTTTTTTATCGGTACCGGAGATTGAACTCACAATTGCCTGCTTGCAAGGCAGACGCTTATGCCGCTGAGCTAAATCCCCAGCCCCCATACATGTATTTTATACAGAAAAATTATACTTTTGTGTAGTTTTTGCCTCACAAATATCATGAACATTTTCCTGTCACTGAAAGATTAAAAGCATCATTTAATTAGCTGCTTAAAATTTTACATGGTGAGCTCTGTCAGTATAATGTCCCCACCTTGTTTTGTTCTTCAGAGCTTACAGAGAAGTTATAAAGAAAATGTACCATGGAGTTAGTCTTGGTAGTGTCTAGATGATTGACCTTTCTGTACTTTCATTTTTCTACATTAATTATATGTCGTGGAAGTTAAGCTAGTCATTGTTTTTCTGCTGCAAAAAGACCAGAGCCTTGTGCATGCTAAGTTCAGGTTTGCACCCTGTGAACTATACCTCATAATGGTATTTAGAGATATATAAGCTTTAATGGAATTTAACCTAGATAAGGCAACATGGAAATCGCTTTTTGAGAAAAGACTAAAGACAAAGTAAAATTACCCTTCCTTAAAAAAAAAAAAAAAAAAAAAAAGTTAGCCAGGCATGATGGTGCACGCCAGGATACCCAGCATTCAGAAGGCTGAGGCAAAAGGATTGCTACAAGTTCAAGGCCAGTCTGGACTACAAAGTGAGTTCAAGGCCAGCTTGAACTGCATATTGTGAACGTGACCCTGTCTCAAAAAGAGAGAATAAAAAATAAATAAAAGCGGGCATGGTAGTGCACACTTGTCACCCCAGCACTGGAGAGGCTGGGGCAGAAGGATTGCTGCAAGTTCGTGGCTAAACTGCATATAAATACAGCACAAAGTGAAAAATTAAAGAATAAAAGGAGTACATTGGTAGTGAATGATGAAGCACTTATCTAAATGGGTGCAAATTCTCTTTGGAATAGGTAAAAATAATACTTTTTCCCGTTTGAAATTTAGGAGTAACTTAAAATAAGAAAGATTATGTTTAAAAATCTTTATTTCTTATTTATTTATTCGGCAGTACTAGGGATTGAACCCAGGTACTTAGACTTCTGAGCTACATTACCCAGGCTGGCTTCAAATGTATGATCCTCCTACCTTAGCCTCCACAGCAGCTGGGATTACAGGTATGTACCATCGTGTCTAACCACTTTGTGTGTTATTCAAGAGAAAATTTTTAAAAAGTTATGCAATATCTCTTTTGTCCTTTATTGTTTAAGAGGATATAAAAACTTACTTTCTGTTTGTTTTTCCTAAGCCACTACTTCCTGGCTCTTCAGGAATTCGATTCTCTTTTTCAGAATCTTTAGGGGAAAGCCTGAAGAATTCTCCAATTCCTTTTTGCCACTTGGGAGTTGGACGTACACAGACTGGATTCCCTCCTGAATACTTATTTTCAGCTAAAAATATAAAAATACACAATTAAATAATAACATAGAATACAATCCCCGTTCCTTAAAGATTTTTTTTTTTGTACCAGGGATTGAACTCACGACCTTGCACTTGCTTAGGAGGCACTTGTGCCAAGAATTAAATTCTTTTAACATCAAGCTCTCAAAGGTATTAAGTGGTACTATATCCATTTTTAAAGTAATTAGA
The DNA here is from genome assembly GCF_034190915.1 of Cavia porcellus. Taxonomy (NCBI): domain Eukaryota; kingdom Metazoa; phylum Chordata; class Mammalia; order Rodentia; family Caviidae; genus Cavia; species Cavia porcellus. The sequence continues at coordinate 6,937,912 of NW_026947493.1, forward strand.
TAATATAACCAAGAAAACCTTATTCAGACAATAAAATTCAATTAAATAGTTATCCTAGAAAAATAGCGGTAATAGAATTTTTACAACTGGAAAATTTTTTCATATTTTGCCCACAAGCAAGCTATTCAAATACTTGTCACTAGCCAGAAGTGGTGGCACACAGCTGTAATGTCAGCACTTGAGAGGCTGAGGCAGGAGGATCATTGTAAGTTCGAGACCAGCCTGGGCTACAAAGTAGCTCAAGGCCAGCCTGAACTGCATAGTGAAACCATGTCTCAAAAAGTTCTACATAGCAAGAACTTGTCTCAACAACAACAAAAGTGGTCCTTTGGTTCTTAATTTTACTAAGGAAAACTCATAGGACTGTCTTCACCACTAGAAAATATTTAGTAGCAATACATTTTTTGAAATATTTTATCCTCCTGCCTCAGCCTCTATTTTTATTTTTTGAGATGAAGGTGTCTCTATGTTGTCTAGGCTGGGCTCCAACTCCTGAGGTCACAGAATTCTGACTCAGTCTCTTCAAGAAGCTGGCATTACAGGCGTAAACCACTTTATCCAGCTAGTGGCAACAGATTTCAACAGTCCTGCTGATTTAGTTATACGATCTCTGCCAACGTACATAACCTGACCTTAGATTCTCTTTCTCTCCTTTCTTTCTTTCTTTCTTTCTTTTTTTTTTTTTAAGTTGTTGTTAAGACAAGGTCTTGCCTTGTAGTACAGGCTGGCCTTTAACTCACTATGTAGCCTAGCCTGGTCTGGAACTCATGGCAATCCTCCTGCCTCAGCCTCCAGAATGTTGGGATTATAGGCATGCCCCACCATGCCTAGCAAATTTTCTCTTTTTTATTTTATTTTTTGGTACCAGGGAAGTATGAGATTGTGAGTTCAATCCCAGGTACTAAAATAAATAAATTTTTAAAAATGAGGATATGGGCTGGGGATTTAGCTCAGTGGCATATCTGCCTGGCAAGTACAAGGCTGTGAGTTTAATCCCTGGTACCAAAAATAAATAAATAAAATAAAAATGAGGATATTAGCAAATAGAAGTTAAAAATAGAGATCTGTAAAATGTTATAAAAGTGCATTTGTGCAACATAGTCATTAAGGGCCTCTGCAGTTGACTGGTGATTCACCAGTGAGCCAGACCATGGCATAGAGCTCTGACAGTTTGTTCTAGGAGTAGAGCACTTACAGAATTCTCAGTATACTGATTTACCTTCAGAAATCTTTTTTTGTTGTTTGTTTTTTGAAATAAGGTCTTTGTATGTAGTTCAGACTGGTCCTGAACTCGTTATATAGCACAGCCTGGCCTCAAACTCATGGTGATCCTTCTGCCTCAGCCTCCTGAATGCCTCCATGCCCACTTATCTTCAACTTGACTACTACTATATTCCCTCTTATCTGATGACTTAAACCATAACTGTTTTCTTTTTTGGTACCAGGAATTGAACTCAGGACCTTATGCTTACCAGGCAGACACTTGTGCTATTGAACTATATCCCCAGCCCTGAAATCGTATCTTTTCTAACAAAATGTTTTGATTTTTTTTTTTTTTTTTTTGTCTTTTTCCTTTTTATTGGTACCGGGGATCGAACTCATGACTGCTTGCTTGCAAGGCAGGTGCTTATGCAGCTGAGCTAAATCTCCAGCCCAACAAAATGTTTTGAATAGGGGAAAATTTGAGTTGACAACTCATGAAATCTGAAACAGTGTGTCCCTCTGTTTTTTACTAAGGTGGAGTTCATTTTCCTGCTTACTTGGCTTCCCACAGAAAGCATGAGGCACCAGGTGGCAGGGCATTTTCTCACCCTTTCCACAGAAGGGGCGGTGTGAAGCTGTTTCCCTTGCCTGGCTCCCCTCCTACTCTTTCAAAGGCAGTATCAGGAGCCACAAAGTTAGAAAATGCAGAGAGCATCCTCAGAAAAGAGAGGAAGAAAAGATTAGAGAAAGGGAAGGCAAAAGAAAGGGAAGGAAAAAATGCAGAAACAAAAGCAAAAGCTGGTTGGATAACATGAGCTTATAATCCTATCACTTTAGGAAGCTGAAGCAGTTTCCTAAACTTCAGTTTCCATGTGAGCAACTTAGCAAGACACTGTCTCAAAGCACTACAAGTAAAAATAAAAGCTAGAGATTTAGCTCAGTGGGAAAGCCATGGGTTCAATCCCCACAGCCTTTTTCTGCAAAAAAAGAAAACAAAATCTATGCTAAGACAATGTGGTTAGTACTGTCAACCATCATCTCATATCTAGTGAGGAAGTACTTCAGAAATCTCTACAAGATAAAATGATTTCGGGCAGCATGCTGGCACACAGCTATAATCCCAGCACTCCCAGAAGCTGAGGCTGCAGGATCCCTGAGAGTTCAGGGCCAGGGTGGGCTACATGGTGAGACCCTGTCTCAAAAACAAAACAATAAAATGATTGTTATTAAAAAAAAAAAAAAAAAAAAAAAAACGCTAAACCCAAAAGAAAACAGATAGGAAAATAGCTTGAGATTCTCTTCTAAAAGACCTCCACTTCCACTCCCAGCTGCCCAAAAGGCCAAAAGCCCCTTCAAAGGACAAGAAAGAAATTTCAGCGTGAGGATCTTAAGTAAAATGAATCATGGTGGAAGTTGAGATTTTTAAGAACTGCTGTGCCATGCATGATGATCCCTCTGCCCTTCAGAAGGGCTGGGGTCTGCATACACCTGGGGTCTCTACACTGTGCCACATCCCCACCCTTTTACGAAATTTATTATTTTTGAGACAAGGATTCTCTCAGTTGTCAGGGCTGTGCTTGAACGTGTGAATTTCCTGCCTTAGCTTCCCACCGTGCCAGAGTACAGGTACGTGTCACAAAGCGATCTGGGCCCTTTCCTAGAGGATTGTTACCTCAGAAACTTCTACGGGTGCTTCTTACCTTTCCTGGAGGACGAAAACGCCCTGGAATTCGTGGCAGACGTGGAGGGACCCAGCACCTTCCTGGGGGCTCGAGAGGCCACCACTGCATGGACAGACAAAGTGGGGGCTGGGGGGCTTGGCGTTCCGAAGGGGACAGCGGGATTCGAACACAGAGTCACGCTCTCGCCACCGCCCCAGCCCGAGGTGTGTGGAGGAGACAGCTCTGAGATCTTCCAAGTCAGACGGCCTTTTCCGCAGCTTCCACCCGGAGGTTAGGGGCCTGGGCCGGGGAGGTTAGGGGCACCCTTCCCTGCACCCCACACCCCAGGCCGCGCCTGATTGCCTCACCTTTCCTGTAAGTGCCTGGGACACTATCTGCTTTAGTCCGCACCATGGTAGCCCGAGAGGAGACAAGGGAGCTGCACTGACTTCCCAGCGAGAGTGGCTCGCAGGACAAGGACCCGCAGGAGACGCTCCCGCCACGGTTAACAAGGGGCGCTTTCCCGCGCTTCTCGACTTGCGCGAGCCGTGACGCCCATTGGTTCCGCGCCTCCCCCATGAACCAATCGCGGGATCCCGCGTGACAGTGGCCAGGCTCACAGCCCCGCTGACCAGTCCTTCAATGTGCAGAGCCCTGTGATTGGCGCCCGCGCCAGGAGGCGGGGCAGGAGCCCCACTCTACCAATGAAATGAGCCCGCTGGTGAAAGAAAACCCAGCTAACAAAGAATTACAAAATTATCGTAGGGTTAAATCCATGGTGATGGGCTCCGGGAAGGAAGCCTAAAATTAAGCGAACTTTTTGACGCACCTACAAGAAATCAAAACTTAAAGAAAGAAATGGAACTTGAGAGTTTTAATACGTCTGGCACGAATTGTATCCATATCCACCATTTATTCCAAAAATAATTCTATGGGATGGGGGAAAGAAAACTAATACAACTTATTTACAGGCTTTGATGTCTTTAGTGTCTTACGAAATTAAGGAAAAACTGGGGCAGTTAGATCTATTATGCACACAATAATAAAACGTCTTGACAAACAGGCTGAGGACTCAGCTCTAGCTCTGGCAAACATAACTAGAACGGGGGCGGGGGGGGGATTATTTCCCATTCCTGGGCTGCTAATTGTGATGTCCCCAGGAGTAAATTTCACTCTCAATTCGCGCTTAAAACCAGGTTGGCTCAACTCGCTGTGTGATCTCACTTGAAAGTGAATCCTAGGAATGAAAGTATGACACTGTGAAGAATTCTGCTTGCATTTAAAAAAAAAAGTACTTTAACAGAATCAACTACATTGTGTTATACAAGGAAAAGATTTAGAGACCAGGTTAAATTAACATGATAATAGGAAGTGTGGGTTGGTAATTACCTGCGGCTACACTCTTATCAATGCATATACCACAGTTTAAAAAATCAACACACCTCAGAGTGTTTCTTTGTTGTCGTCAGACTCCATAGTGATGCGAGCTGCTTTTTTGGAGGGGGAGGGGTGCCGGGGGTCAAACTCACGACCTCTTGCCACTAAACTATATCCCTGGCCGTTGCTTTATTTCCCTGGCCCGCCGGCTGCTTCTTAAAAGCCACTATTTCCTTTTCCGTTAGCGCCCCTTCTACACGCTTCTGAATTGTTTAATTAGAACTCACATCCCAGATTTCTGCAGAGACCGGAAATCCCTGGCGAACATGTCAGTCTTTTCTTCTATTGTACATGCCAAGTAAATGGCTAGGAAGAATTTCAAAATGCTGTACTTTTTCATATAAAAGCACTCTGCATCCTACAGTAGTATTGTGTATGTGTTTGCATATGTGTTTGTGTTTGTGCGTTTACCTGAGAATCAAAAACTTCGAGTCTAACACATCATAGGCCATTGCTCTACCAGTGAGCCATACCCCCACCGTTTATGGTTTGGTTTTGTTTCTCGGGTTTTTTGGCTTTGTTGTTTTTTTGGTTTTTTGTACCAGGGATCAAACTCATGACCTTGCGCTTGCCAGGCAGGCATGTATGCCACTGAGCTAAAATCCCCTGCCCTTTTTTTTTTTTTTTTTTTTTTTTTTGTCTTTTTCCTTTTTATCGGTACCGGGAATCAAACTCACGACTGCCTGCTTACAAGGCAGGCGCTTATGCCGCTGAGCTAAATCTCCAGCCCCTGTTTTCGTTATTTGAGACAGAGTTCTCTTGTTATAATCCAGGCTGCCCTCCAACTCACAGCAATCCTCCTGCCTCAGCTTCCCAAGTGCTGAAACTACAAGCATGGTCACCATATCTGGCTCTCTATGTCTTTTTAAATGTTAGTGATAATGAAGTTTGCATGGCAGGGAAAAAGTGAAAGAACACAGTGAAGCCTGCAGCTTCCTGTGTCCAGGTATGAACCACTGTGCCTACCCATTACAGAGATTACCTTTAAGTCATGTTAAATGAGTATGCTTATTTGCTCATTATAATAAATTATAATGATTGTAAATGACATTAAATCATGCATACTACAAACCGGACATGGCTGTACTTAATGCCAGCACTCACGAGGCTGAGGCAGGATTACTGTGAGTTCAAGGCCCGCTTAGGCTACAAAGCCAGCTTGAGCTGCATAGTGAAATTCTATCTCAAAAGGAAAAAAAGTATACAAATTACAACAGAGAGGTAACACTCATTAACATGCACTACAAAAAAAGAATACTGATGTCGTTGTTGAGGACCTGGTGATATATGTGATGTATTAAGTTTCTTTTGTGCAAAAGAATTTAGGGAATAATCTCTGTGTTCAAGAAGTTAATATTTTAGTTCCGAGACAATATTCCCACAGGTAAATTATTTGGAGATATTAAATTATTTGGAGTTTGGATATACTAATTAGTAATATAATTATTATTAAATAATGTATCAGGGTATTTAATATATCAGACTTAATATATCAGATTTTTATGAAGAAAACAAACTTGTACAATTAATAAATGCTGACAATATTTTGCTCTTTTTTGGGGGGGGGGTCTTTTTGAGATAAGGTTTCCCTATGCAGCTCAGGCTGGCTTTGAACTCATAGCCCAGGCTGGCTTCAATTACAATTACAGGCTTGTACCACTACACCCTGACAATATTTTTTTGTTTTTGTTTTTGTACCAGGGATCATACTCATGACCTCATGCTCACCAGGCAGGTATTTATGCCACTGAGCTAAATCCTCAGCCCAATATTTTGCTTTTAAAAGAAGCTAGAAATCACACTTTCCAAGTTAATGGCAGCACAGGCACTATAAACTCAATATAAATCAATACATATATTTGATTACTAATGCAAATGAAAAGATGAGCATAAAAAGGTGAAACAGGGGCTAGGAATTTAGCTTAGTGGCATAAGTGCCTGCCTGGCAGGCACAAGGTCATGAGTTTGATCACTGATACAAAAAAAAAAAAAAAAATGGTGAAACAGCATCAATTTAATATAACTTTGTCTAAATACACTGATAGGAATAAAAAAACTTTTAACCTGTAAATGTGAGCCAAATGTCACACAGCACGCCTGTAATCCCAGACTGAAGTAGAAAGATAACAGATTCAAGGCCAGCCTGAGCAATTTAGCCAGAACCTGTCTATCGTAAACCCAAATATTGAGTTCAGTCATCCAAGTATTGTAATCCTTTTAGTTTTCCTCACAATCCAAAAGGTTAGATTTGTAATCCCATTGAGACATTATTGAAATCCCAGCAAGTTAATTCCAATCTATTACAACCAATGCAACCTATGGTGAGAGTAAAAACACCAAGACATTCCAAATTAAGGGCAGCCCAGAGGTCCTAAATCCAATTCCCGAGAGGACATGTGGACAAAGGCCTTGATCCTAGGCCTCTCCCAGAATTTATTATCTTGTGAAGAAGTGGGGGTAGCTCAGAGATGAGTGACAGTGAGGATGGTGGGAATCACATGAGTAACTTGAGCTGGCTAGCCAGGTGCAAGATTGGCATCTCTGTAAATTGCAGAGATAAAGATATGCAGAAGGATCAATTTACATAATCCAATAAAGGTAGCATTTGAATTGTTTTGGGGGGGCCATTGCTTCTGTTTCTGATATGCAAACTCTTGTGCCCTGGGGAGTCATAGCCTCTTATTCTGGGGCGGTACCCAGTTGACATTCCAGGAGCTATTTGCTCAATCCTGTACATATCTGTATTGTAGAAGAACACTATATAAGGAAAAAGGACTGTCTGTTGGCTATAGAGATTGCATAACAGCACCTAGGCTGACCTTACTTGCAATGCTTAGAGTCAGTTGAAGAGAGAAGGAAATACCCTAGCCAACTTTTTACATATTAGTACTCATTTCCTAGTATAAAGAAATGAGTCTCCAAATAATCAGTCACAGTAATTGTTCTGGATTCAAAGGGAGGCGCTGGAGTAGTCTCCTATATCTGTCTTAAAAAAAAAATTAAGGAGTTGGGATATAGCTCAGTGCAAAGGCCCTGGGTTTGTATTCCTAGACCAATAAAAAATGAGTAAGTAAATAGTAATTAAATGCCAGCCATCAGAAGACATCCTCTGCTGAAAAACTTGGCAACATATTCTGCAGCCCATTGTTCTACTGGAGTGGGAAAATTACAAAAACTCTTGAAATCTGGGCATCTTGGGTTCAAAATTAATATGGAGAGTCTTCAGAGCAAAATCTCAGTACTTATTTTATTAGCATATCACCAAACAAGGGCACACTCATTTGCTGAGGCTGACCTTCCTGGAAGAAATTTCGCTCAAAATTGAAACACGAGGGGCTGAGGATTTAGCTCAGCGACATAAGTGCCTGCTTTACAAGCATGCGATCGTGAGTTCGATCTCCGGTACCAATAAAAAAGAAAAAGACAAAAAAAAATTTTTTTTAAACATGAGCTGGGCGTGTAGCTCAATGGTACAGCTTCCCAGCATGCTCCAGGCTCTGTGCTAATTCCCAACCCTGGGCATATGAATACTGTATTTAACCACAAGGGGTATCGATAATAATCACCACCACCAGGGCAAAAATTAATAGGATCCTTGGAAGGTTACTTTAACATTTTACATAAAATGAGATCAGATTTTAGGTTGTATTGTCATTTGGGGGGTTTTTCTCTTTTCAGAAAGGCTTTCGCTATGCAGTGCAGGCTGGTCTTGAACTCACTTTGTAGCCCAGGCTGGCTTTGAACTCGGAGAGACCTTCCTGCCTCAGTTTCCCACGCGTTGGGATTAGAGGTGTCCGCCACCACGCCCCGCAGGGATATTGTTTCTTATTTTTCCTAAACTGCACATTTTATAGTATTTGGGCCGTCTTCTCAGCAATATTGCCAACGGTGTTCCTCTCATTTTAGGCCCACTGATGTGTAGGATCTCTCATTGATGGAGCTGTAGTACAACCGCCTCAGACCAGGAAGTCCGGAGCCGCGGGAGGCGGTGCAGGTGGGCGGGACCTGTACTGGAGGCGGAGCTAGCGCGCAGGCGATGCGCGTTAGCGGAACCCTTGTCCGTGGGGTCTGTGTTGCAAAGGGAACCAGTGCTGCGTAGGACCAAAAGTCGTTTGTCGCCCAGCTGGTTCCGGCCCGAGAAGATGGCGGTAGCCGGGTCAGCGTCCCGGGAATCGCTAGTGCACTGGTGCACCCAGCAGCTGCAGAAAACTTTCGGCCTGGATGTCAGCGAGGAGATCATGCAGTAAGATTGGTTCGAATCCGAGGCGGCAAGGAGTTTTAGGATATGCGCCCGTAGAGCGAACAGGGAAATGGAGAGGGTTCAAAAATTTACCAGACAGAAGATATGTGTAAAAGGGCTTCTGTGGGTCTATGGGAACCGTATTCTGGTCTCCATCTTTTGCAGTTTAGCTTCTAAAAGAGGTGGCAGCTTCCCCAGTATGCCAGTGGGGGCCTGTTTCTCCTAAGAAAACATCTGCTCTGTAGGAGACCTGTAAAGCTATCCGGGGAAGGGCGCTTTTTAAAACAAACAAACAAACAGAAAAACAGACTCTGGAGAGAAGCAACAAGTCAAATTGTCTTTCCAGAAATTCCCTACTCTGCAGTGTTTTAGTCTGCTCAGTCAGAATTGTGTCAAAGAATACCTGGGATGTAAACGGGGCGACATATAGAACAGTGCAAATAGTTCTTGACTTTGAAGTCACAAATACTTTCTGTTGTCCCTTACCATGTTTGGAACCTTGGACAATTTAAATTCCTTTTCCTTATCTTGGTTTTTTCATTTACAATAAACTATCAAAGAGACAAGTCATATGGTTTGGCTTTTCCCTTCTTCGAATGCAAAAATCAAATTAAGTACAGTAGTTACCAAGCTTTTTTTTTTTTTGGTCTTTTTCCTTTTTATCGGTACCGGGGATTGAACTCACGACTGCATGCTTTCAAGGCAGGCGCTTATGCCGCTGAGCTAAACCCCCAGTCCCAGTTATCAAGCTTTTTTTTTTTTTTTTTTTATCGGTACCAGGGATCGAACTCAGGACCGCCTGCTTGCAAGGCAGGTGCTTATGCCGCTGAGCTAAATCCCCAGCCTCAGTTATCAAGCTTTTAAAAAGCAGTTGAATGGTATCAGATGAAATAAGGAGTCTTGGCAATATATAAAGTGTAAAAAGTGGCTTTTAATAATATGAATTCAAATTTAGTACATTATTCATTATGAAGTCACTCAGTATTTAAAAGATTGTGATACTTTGTGTATTTATGTGTGTGTTAGTTACTGAGGCTAGAACCAGGGCTTTTTACACTGAGCTACATCCAGTCCCTTTATTCTTGCTTTGTTTTGTTTTGAGACAGGTGTTGCCATGTAGCTCAGAGTGGCCTTGAACTCACTATGTAGTGCAGGTTGGCCACAAACTCAGCTATCCTCCTGCCTCACTCTCCAGAGTTCTGGATTGTGGGTGTGTCAACAGACATCTTTTATTTTTTCTAGGTGAGGATACTGGTTATTGAACTCACAACCTCACTCTTGCCAGGCAGGCACTGTGCCACTGAGCTGTGTTCCTGACATTGTGTCCCTTAAATTTTTTGTACTAATCAAATAATGATGAATTTTATTTTTTTGCGTGACAATGTCTTATGCCTTTTGTTTTAGTTGTAGTCCCACAAGAAGAATTATTGGATCATTTTAAAGCATTCTAAATTCATAGGTTGGTTAATTTCTTTTTTTTTTTTTTTTTGTCTTTTTCCTTTTTATTGGTACCGGGGATCGAACTCACGACTGCCTGCTTGCAAGGCAGGCGCTTATGCCGCTGAGCTAAATTCCCAGCCCCAGGCTGGTTAATTTCTACAAACTTTTGGGTTACTGTCATTTTAGGGACCCCTTTGTAACGTATCCTTAAAATAGATCTGCTATTGAAGGCCGGGCATTTAGCTCAGTGGCATAAGCACCTGCCTGGAAAGTGTGAGGTTGTGAGTTTGATCCCTGGTACCAAAAAAAAAAAAAAAAAATTACTAGCCAGACATGGTGGCATACAAGGAGGCTGAGGCAGGAAGATTGCCATGTTTGAGCCCAGCCTGGGTTACCTAAGTAAGTTCAAGGCCAGCCTGCACTACATAGTGAGACCCTGTCTTAAAAAAACAAGGCATGGGGCTGGAGATTTAGCTCAGTGGCTTAAGTGCCTGCCTGGCAAGCACAAGGTCATGAGTTCTTTTTTTTTTTTTTTTTTTTTTTTTTTGTCTTTTTTGGTACCAGGGATCAAACTCACGACTGCCTACTTTCAAGGCAGGTGCTTATGCCGCTGAGCTAAATCCCCAGCCTCAAGGTCATGAGTTCGATCCCCAGTATCACAAAAAAAAAAGACCAAGACAAAAACAAGAATATTGAATTACTAACTGATTAGGTTGTCATATATGTATCTTTCACAAAAATAGAAGACATATTAGATTTTGTAATATGGAGATTAAAAAATTTGTATTGTATCCAGGGAAATGTAATGACTGCAGATGGGTAGCTTCGTGGGTTAAGAAAGCTCTGGAACCTTTCATAAGACTGATTTGGTTCTAAAAATACAGCAAAACTACAAATAGGTAAATATAGGTGAAGGTTAGATTACAGAGTACTTGAAATCAGGGTCTTTGTATTAATCAAATTTATATTGCTAGCATCTAGCACAGTACTTGGCTCAACATAAATACTCTTAACAGATTAAGGATTTTTGGTTTACAAAAGAGTACAAATACTCCAAGAGATTAATGGTTTTTGGCTTATAAGGCTGGGACTGAACCCAGGAGCTCACATGTGCCAAGTGCCCCACCACTAAGCTACATCCTCGTGCTAATAGTTGTTAACTACCTTGATTTTGTTATAACTACTAAAAAGCATAGTGTAAACTATCCTCATTTCAACAATTTGTATCTTTGCCTCCTGAGGTACATTTTGTCCATTGAGACTGCAGAAGAGATCCATGAGTACATGACAGACCTCCTCCAGGGAAATGAGGGCAAAAAAGGCCAATTCATAGAAGAGCTTGTAACCAAATGGCAAATGAATGATCAGGAGTTCATTTCTGATTCTTTGCAGCAGTGCTTCAAAAAAGATGGTAAGTTAAGGGGCTGGGGATTTAGCTCAGCGGCATAAGCTCCTGCCTTGCAAGCAGGCAGTTGTGAGTTCGATCCCCGGTACCGATAAAAAGATAAAAAAAAGATTAAAAAAAAAAAAAAAAAAAAAAAAAGATGGTAAGTTAATACAAGTAGATGTTTAAATATTCATTGTCTACCTGGGAAGCGTGAGGTCCTTGGTTCAATTCCTGATACAAAAAAATAAAAGTTTAAACATTATTGTTAATAATGAAATATTATTTTTTTTTTTTTTTTTTTTTTTTGTCTTTTGATCAGTACCGGGGATCGAACTCACGACTGCCTGCTTCCAAGGCAGGCGCTTATGCCGCTGAGCTAAATCCCCAGCCCCAATATTATTATTGTTAATAATAAAATTATTGAGCCCAGGGCCTTGTGCATGCTAAGACAAATGATCTGCTGAACTACATCTCTAACTCATGTTTACCTATTTATTATAATTGTAGAGATTGAATCCAGAGCATTCCCACTGACTGATTGTCCACCCAACTGTAATTATTTTGAGACAGGGTTTCATTAAGTTGCTCAGGCTGGATTTGAACTTGCAGTCTTTTTGGCTCAGGCTGCCAGGGTGCTAGGCTTATTATAGATGTGCATCACCATGCCCGACTTCTTTTTTGAATTTTGTTTTGGAAATAAGGGTCTTGCTGAGGTGCTCAGGTTGGACTTGAATTTTCAATTCTGTTGCCTTCAAGTAGCTGGGTTTACAGACATGTGCCACCGCATCTGTCCTGTTCAGACATTCTTAACTTACTAAATAGTGCAAAAATAGCTTTTTAGTTGTAAATGTGACTTCAAAATAATTTAGAAAACTTTAATACATGAATTCAAGAAGTGTTTTTCAGGGGCTAGGGATTTAGCTCAGCGGCATAAGAGCCTGCCTTATAAGCAGGCAGTCGTGAGTTCGATCCCTGGTACCGATAAAAAGGAAAAAGACAAAAAAAAAAAAAAAAAAGAAAGAAAGAAATGTTTTTCAGAGTCTATGAATATAGCTCACTGATAGGGCTCTTGTGGAGCAATTGTGAAGCCCTTTAGGTTAATACCCAGCACCACAAAATAATGTTTTTTTGTTTTTTTTGAGAAAAATACGTTTTTCAGTTATATGGATACTGGATGGAAGTAAAATGGTGACTAATTATAATACCAATAACACCTAGAGGTGTCAATGTAAACAATACAAAGTATACCAAACTACATGATTTAAGTCATGATCTCATTATTATGTAATCTAAAGTATCAGATTTTAATGCCAGTAGCATTTGTTCAAATTATTTGTCATTGACTACAATCTTGAAAGTAATGGTTTAAATTTAATTCCCAGTTGAGAGCAATTCTGCTTGATCCCAATGTCTTCTGTTTATTAGCTATGGAAATTCATTAATACTTCTTGCTATTTTCAGTCTGTATCTCTGTGTGTGTTATTCCTCAAAAAATTTTAGATGGACAGAGAGGAGACCAGCTAAAGCGGGGTAGGCGGAAAGGAAGAAACAAACAGGAAGTTCCTGCTGTTGCTGAACTTGACACAACCACAGGTGTCAAAACACCTTTTGATTTGGTTAAGGTAAGTGCTTGGGGAACAGTGGTGGTGAACTATGGCCACATAGTGTGTGCCACAGGGGCTGTTTGCTGTTACTGAAAGCTCTAATAGGTTTGCCATCACTGGTATGGAGTAAAGCTTTATTTGGGTGTATGGAAAAGAGGAAGTGGCAGAAATATTTCAGAGTATGTAATGTACAAGCTGGTCTAAAATCTGCAGTGGTTCTTTTTTGGAAAAGGAACCAATTTAGGGAGAGAAAGTGATGATGATGTATGGCTTTTTTTTTTTTTTTTTTTTTTTTTTTTTTAATCGGTACCAGGGATCGAACTCACGACTGCTTGCTTGCAAGGCAGGCGCTTATGCCTCTGAGCTAAATCCCCAGCCCTTTTTTTTTTTTTTTGAGACAGGGTCCCACTATGTAATTTGGGCAGGCCTTGAACTCATTTTGTAGCCCAGCAATCCTGCTGCCTCAGCCTCCTGAGTGCTGGGATTATACCATATCCATCAGCATTCACTTTTCTTTTCTTTTTTTTTTGGCTTTTTCATTTTTATCGGTACCGGAGATCGAACTCACAACCTCCTGCTTGCAAGGCAGGTGCTTAATGCCGCTGAGCTAAATCCCCAGCCCCCACTTTTCTATCTCTTGATGCTTTCAGGGTAGTTTATAACTCAGCAAACTGTTTCTGAGTGTGTTTGCACTTAGTAAGAACAAAGACTTGGAAAGTAAGTTTACTGAATTAGTCACTACTAAACCTTTCCCTGTAGGGAAAATACAGAGCTAGATTCCTATGAGCCTCTGATCACAATGTTTCTATCCACCAGTCAATACCTAGTGTGTGTGTGTGTGTTGCTGTTTAAAGACACTTTTTTTTTTGGCACCAGGGATCGAACTCATGACCTTGTGCTTGCCAGGTAGGCGCTGTGCCACTGAGCTAAATCCCCAGCCCAAGGCACCTTATTGAAAAAATATTGTGGACTTGTTGACATTGAACTTAACCCTGAACAGACTCCTGCCTGCAGCTCGCCTGTGAGGCATAGCCTTTCACACTTAGGAACACTAAAGAGCGCTGTGTGCAGCACTCACTGTGTGTGGAGGGCATTGAAATAGTGAAATCACCAACAGAAAGCAAAAAACTGTGGCACAAAATGGATCGTCAAGAAGATATTTGTTTATGGTATGAGAACTGAAATGCAGGCCAGTCATTGCCTCATTTCACCTTAGCTGGGAATGTACACATTTGGAAACTTAAATTTCTTCACACATTACATGTCTACAAAAGATTCTAAGAAAAGTTCCTTGAGTATTCTTAACTTTGTACTACAAATTTCCAGAAGTAGATAGATTGACAGATCAAGATCTACATGTAGCAGTCATCAAATGAATTCCATTTTGGATCTTGAGGTAAATCTCTCTGAAACAGACAATTCCCACAGTTATTTGGACATTATATTTTATGTGTGCTATGTGCAAAACACTGATTTAGGTGTTGGCAGTAAACACGACATAATCTCATTGAAAACTACCATGAAAAAAATTAAAAGCCATGTAGTAGGAAGTCATTGGTGGAGAGGACTCATTTAGTCAATGTTCAGGGAGAGCCTGCCTGAGAGGGGATCATTCTGTAGACTGGAGCCCCGGGAAGCAGCCATTGGGTAGAGAGGTGGACAGCGAGTGCTGCAGATGAAGGAGGGACAGTGCAAAGGGGACATGGAGGAAATGCTGTAGGCAGCCCACTGTGTCTAGGGCAGCGTCAGCCAGGGAGGGGTGGTGTGTCGGTGAAAGTCGGAGCACCAGGAGGAGCTCGCTGTAAGCAACTTGGGTTTTATTTTAAACCCAATGAGACACATTCACACTTTTTTTTGCTCTCCCCTTGTGTTCTCCCCTTCTGTGTTTCCCTCTTGCTGTCCTTTTCCTTCTGAAGAAATATTTACTTGCCATTATGAAAAGGAAACCCCACCAAAGAACAGCCCATAGTTCCTCACATACCTTGTTTGTTGTTTATTTATTGAGACAGAGTCTCACTGTGTAGTGCAGGGTGGCCTTGAACTGACAGTGATCCTCCTGCCTCAGCCTCCTGAGTGCTGGGATTACAAGCTTGTGCCACCATGCCCAATTTCAAATACCTTGTTTTAATATAAATGGATGCTTTAGCGGGATCAAACTATACATTTCCAATCTTCCTCTTTCCACGATCTGTGAGAGTCAAAAATATTACATATTGACTAATCTTGAGAAATGGAAAACTACTTGAAAATCTTCAGCATACATTTTTCTTTGTTTATACAGAAGTACCTTGGTTCACAAACACTTTGTTTGCAAATAAGTTGGTTTGGAAACAGAAGCATTTGGCAAAATTTTGTTTTTCTCTGCAAATTCTGTATTAGTGACATATAAGCCACAGCCCTCTTTCCTGTATGAATGTGAATGTAGCTGTCTTTTTCAGAATTATGGAACAAGTTAAGTTTATGAACTGAGGTGCCACTGTATATTGGCTTCTATTTAATATTGTCTCTATGTTTCAGCTTTTGTTTTGTACAATAGAGAATGTTACCATCTCTTTTTACTTAATAATGAACCGTTCTTTTTTAAACTGTATTTTATTTTATTTATTTATTTATTTTTGGTCTTTTTTTCATTTTTATCGGTATGGGGGATCAAACTCACAACTGCCTGCTTGCAAGGCAGGTACTTATGCTGCTGAGCTAAATCCCCAGCCCGTTTTATTTTATTTTTTGAGACAGGGTCACATTGTAATCTAGGCTGTCCTTGAACTTGCTGCGTTGCACAGGCTGGCAATCCTCCTGCCTCAGCCACCTGAACGCTGGGATTATCGGTGTGTGCTACCGCACCCAGCCAGAACTGTTTTCTTAAAATCAGTTTCTCTGTTCCCTGGAACTCTTTAATTTTTCCTCTCTGAAATGTCAGTTGCTGGAAATGATTGAGAAACTCTCAATTTAGAGGGAAAGTAGGTTCTCAACATGGTTGTGAAGAAAGGGACGTATACTTTCTAAGCATCACAGGCTGACAAACATGAGGCTTTTTCTTTCCTTTTTATTTTACATCAAATATAGAAGTGAACAGATGATTTTTCATGAATTGGCCATACATGTGTATTTTTGAAATTAGAAGCTAGATGTGGTCCCCCATCATTTTTTATTATCTTTTTATTAATTTCTGATTAAGTAAATTTTTTATTTATTGTGTCCAAGAGTCACAAATGTCATCTGCTTTCCCCAGATTTTTTGTTTTGTTTTTGAGACAGAGTCTAGCTGGGTAGTCCATGCTGGCCTCAAACTCATGGTGATGCCTTCTGCCTTCAAAATGCTGGGGTTGCAGGCATGTGCCACCACACCCTGCCGAGAGTCATCTGCTTTTAGAGGAATTCCTTTAAAGAGGAGCTCTTGATCTCCAGTTTAGCTATGCTTTAAGATATCCAGTAAACAGCTTTCTTTTTTGTGTGTGTAGCCAGGTCTTGCTTCGTAGTTGAGGCTGGCCTTGAACTCACTGTGTAGCCCAGGCTGGCACTGCTATGACCATCCTCCTGCCTTAGCCTCTCTGGCATTGGGATTAGAGGTGTGTGCTACCATACCTGACCAAACAGTTTTGTCTGACATGTAGTTTTCACCAGCTATATGATTGACTGAGAACAACTAGCAGAAAAGACAAGGTAATTGTTTGCTAGTTTTCCAAGAGCATAGCCTTTTCTTAATCCTTGATTACAAGTATTTTGTATTTATTCCTCTCCTTTCTTTTATGGTTCTTAGAAAATGCATAAGTCATTACTGAGCAGAACTAAGGATTTTTTCCCCTTTACTTCTTTTCAGTGCCATAATTTAATGTTTCTGTGATCTCTTTGTACCATTAGGCACAAGAGAACAGCAGCTCTGTAAAGAAGAAGACAAAGTTTGTCAATTTATACACAAGAGAAGGCCAAGACAAGCTTGCAGTCCTGCTTCCTGGTCGCTACCCCTGTGATTGCCTGGGCCAGAAGCACAAGCTCATCAATAACTGTCTGATCTGTGGGCGGATTGTCTGTGAACAAGAGGGTTCTGGGCCCTGCTTATTTTGTGGCTCTCTGGTAAGTCGGTTTTATTTTACTGAACTTTGTTTCAATACTCAGGGCCATTGAAATCCTTAGTAGTTTCTGTTTTTCTTGGTAAATTTCTTCCATAAGGTGTCCAGTGAACTCTACTAGCAGATGTTTGATTGTTCTGAAACCCAAGGTTGTAGCTATTGCCTATCCCTGAGACCTATTAATAAAGAAGGCTTTACAAATTTATATTGTCCAGGGAGCCAAGTCTGTATCAGATTAACTTTAATTCAAAGAAACTTTAAAGCCTAAAATGTTAGAGAGTTTTTGATTGAACTCTTCAGATGTGCCTCATGGCCGCAGGGTACTGAGACATGGTGACATAGTCCTCTAGTCATTCTGGCTTCTGTTTCTAGGATGCCACTTGTTACACTCTGCTTTGTCTGAGAAAATGACCTCAGAATGGAACAGGAATGACTTGCTTGCAAAACCCTAATGAGCTGCCCAGAAAGCTCATTAGTCAGGCTGGCAGGCAGAAACAGTGGTGTTTGATGTTAGTAAAGTTGTCCATTTTGTTTTGCTTGATCTTCGAATCTCTGGTGGGGCCCTTCTTTTTCCTTATACTTAGAATAAGCTGATAGACAATGAATGAGCTGAAAAATACAGTTCATATAAAAATGTTCATCAATTGGCAGTAAATCTGGCAGGAACTCTGTTGCCATTCAGGCAAATGCTAGGAAGGTCAGCTCTTTCTCTTTGGCGCCTTAGACCCTTCAGTTCATGAAGCAAAGGTAGGAAAAGTAGATTGGCTGAAGTCTTACAGTGTTTTGGGGTTTTTTTTCTTTTTTTTGGTACCATGAATTGAACTCAGGACTTCGTGCTCATGAGGTAGGCACTGTGCTGATGAGCTGTATCCCCAGCCCAGTCTTATAGTTTTATAAGCTCCATGTAACCCCTTCTCACAAGTGCAGTAAATTCATAATAAACAGAGCCATTTTTCCCCACCCCCACCTAAACAGAGCCATTTATTTATTTATTTATTTATTTGTCTTTTTCCTTTTTATCGGTACCAGGGATCGAACTCACAACTGCCTGCTTGCAAGGCAGGCGCTTATGCCGCTGAACTAAATCCCCAGCCCCTACAGAGCCATTTATTTGTTGGTTTGTTTGTTTGACAGAATCTTAAGTTGACCTAGCTGGGCTTGTACTTGCAATCCTCCTGCCTCAGCCTCACAGTGTACTAGGATTACAGGTGTGCGCCACCATTCCCAGCTGGCTTTTTTTCCCCCCCTTAAAATATTTATTATAGTGTTTGAAGCAAAGACATTAAATATATATAGTTGAGCCAGGGACATAGCTCAGTAGTAGAGTTCTTGCCTAGCATACCTATAGTCCTGAGTTCATCCCAAGCATCAAACACAAAAAATGTATATTTTGCATTTGTATGGAATGGAACCTAGACTAATTCTCTTTTCTTGTTTGTTTGTTTTTTCTTTTGTGAAAATCTGAGCTAATTCTCACTGGTGGTACTGTAATTTGCTTTCTTTTCTGGCTCTTTCTAATAAAATAGCTGCTTGTTATTTGTCTTCTAAGATGTGGGTTTTATTATTAGAACCGAAAAGCTTTAAGAAAAAAGACTTGCATGAGTTTTTCATTATTCCGAACAGAGGCAAGTATTTGTCCTTTGAGAGTAGGTTAGTTTTTTTGTATTTTTTTTTTAATGTCAGGTCATGGAAGTATACCTGCAGTAAGGTAAATTTTTTTGTACAGCTAATAAAAGGGAGCATAACACTCAGGAGTTGAGGCAGGAAGATCACCAAGAATTCGAGGTGAATCTGGGCTACATAGTGAGTTCAAGACCAGTCTGAACTACATCATGAGACCCTGTCTCAAAAAACAAAAACAGAAACAAAAAAATCCAAAAATAAAAGGGAGCAGTACAAAAAGATCTTAGGCAAAACTAATGTGATGCATACATTTTGGTATTTTGGATAAAAAAGCACCAACATCCTCCTTATTTTACTGTCATAGCTACAGCTCAGAGTTGCTGTCTGCTGATGTGAAATACTTTTAAAGCATATTGAGCCAATTAATCATTTACTGGATCATGTAACCTACTGTTTTACAGGTATGTACTCATGAAGAGCGAGATATTTTACAGCGTGACTCAAACAAGAGCCAGAAGCTGCTAAAGAAGCTCATGGCAGGTACACTACAGTCTTCTCATTGAATCACTGTGCAACTGAGTACATTTTGTTGTACTGATGATTGTTTTTCTTTCCTCTAACATAATGTACAAGATAGTTTATTCACTAATTTACTCAATAAGCATTTTTTAAAAAATTATGTTAAACCACATAACAAAAACAAATAGTAATAGTATTGTATGATAATGCAAATAATAAAATTAGTACACATGAGACCATGGTCATATAAATAATAGGACAAGTTATAAAATAGAGAAGTGACACTTTTTTTTAACAGCAGTATGAACAGCTTTTTATTGAAAGGTAAATGTTTGCATCTGGCGTGCTCTTGCACAATTCATGTTGTGTTTGCTGTTGAATGCACGCTGATAATTTGTCAAACTGTGGCTTATGCTTTATTAGTTCAAGAGCAACACATGCAGCACTATAACAGAAGAGACAACTGTTTGTTTTGTTTTTTTGCCCTTCAATCCATTCCAAGAGACAACTGTTATAGGAGAACTCTGATAATACAATACAGGAAGCAAGGATAATAGAAAGTCTCCATCAGAACAATACAGTAGTAATTGCTAGTGGCAAGATCCCTGATGCATGCTAAAATGATCGACTGAAAATTTAAGAATAACAAATTTGAAAGATTGTGCAAGACAAGAAAACACTAAAGGAATATTACAGATTGGGATGGAGGATGGAGATGTGACAAGTAAATGTGGTATGGATACTGGATTGTGTCCAGGATGGAAAAAGGACATTATTTGAAAAAATTTAAAATACAGAGTCTATAATTTAGTTCACAGGGTTTTAGTGGTGTGAATGTCTTAGTTTTTGGGAGCTTGATGATGCTGGGGATTGCTCAGTATGATCTCTGTCGTAGAGCTATATCAGTCCCAATATCTTTTTTTTTTTTTTTTTTTTGGTACCAGGGATTGAACTCATGACCGCATGCTTGCAAGACAGACACTTAGGCTGCTGAGCTAAATCCCTGGCCCCAAGTCCCAATTTCTTAGTTTTGGTCCTTGTACTGAGGTGTGTATATGGGGGGAATACTGGAATTGAACCAAAAGACTGCACTGAGCTACAACTGCAGCTGTTTCTTTTTTTGTGTGTGTGTGTTTTTATCAGTACCAGGGATCGAACTCACGACTGCCTGCTTGCAAGGCAGGTGCTTATGCTGCTGAGCTAAATCCCCAGCCCCCTCTGCAGCTGTTTCTTATTTTTTGTTTTGAGTCACAGTCTTTTTTGGTAAGTTGCCCAGGTGGGAACTGGGATTACCTGTATGTACCACCATACCTGGCTTTGCACAGTAGTTTTATAATACTAACATGAAGGAGGGAAGCTGAGGAAAGGTTATACAGAAACTATTTTTTTTCCAACTCTTTTTTTTTTTTTTTTTTTTTTTTGTCTTTTTTCATTTTTATTGGTACCGGGGATCGAACTCACGACCGCCTGCTTGCAAGGCAGGCACTTATGCCGCTGAGCTAAATCCCCAGCCCCTTTTTTTCCAACTCTTATAAGTCTTTTATACTGGAAAATGTCTGCCAAAAATAGTGAAGGGCATTTTTGCCAAGTGCCATGGTGCAAACCTGTCTTTGCAGCTACTCAGGAAGCTGTGCCAGAGGCCTCTTCAGCCTTGGACCTCTTGGCCAGCCTGGCAATATACTGAGACCCTATCTCTCTAAAAAAATTTAAACACTTATTTATTTGCTTCTTGAGACAGATCTCACTGTGTAGTTCTGGTTGGCCTTGAATTTACTACATAGCCCTGCTGGTCTCAAACTCACAGCAATCCTGCTGGCTCAGCCTCCCAAATGCTGGGTGCCACTATGCCTGGGGTTAAACACTTTTTTTATTAATTAAGTTTATTGGTACATTTTAGGTATACATAATGATCAATTCATTATAGGGAATTTGTACCTGCTAGACACATTTTAAAAGAAACAGTGTGCTCCAGGCTGGCATGATGGTCAGCACACCTGTAATCTTAGCACTCAGGAGGTTGAGGCAGGAGAATCACCCCAAGTGAGTTTGAGGCCAGCCTTGGCTACGTTGTGACTTCAAGGCCATCCTGAACTACATAACAAGACCCTGTCTCAACTGCCTCCCCCACAAAAGAAACAATATGCTCCTTAATTCCCAGTTAAGCATATTGTAATTTGTTCCTATGTTCATAGTTGTTTTTGTTTTGTGTAAATAGATTAGTTGGCATTATGAAGTAGCAATCACCATATGAAGAATGTTCTTCCTTTTTATTTTGGTACCGGGGATTGAACTCACAGCCTTACAACTCACATTAAACGCACAACCTTACAACTTTTATGTTGTAAAAGTCTACTGCGTTTATGTTGAGAAGTCTACTGTGATGCTGATGAATTTCCTTTTACAGGAGATTTGTTTCTTTTTCTCTAATAGCTTTTAATATTCTGTTCTTGTGCTGAATTTCTGGAATCTTGACTATTATATGCCTTGTTGTAGTTTTGTTTTCTGATTATTCCTAATTGGAGTTCTCACTTATCGGTACATGAAGTTCTTTTTCCATGCTAGGGAAGTCTTCTGTTACTTCTGTAAAAAAAGTTTTTATGTCCTTTGCACTGTTTTCTGATTTTGCATTAATTTTAATCCCCAGCCCTAACCTTACAACTCACAACCTTAAGGCACCTTGCCAGGCAGGTGCCTTAGGCCACTGAGCTAAATCCCCGGCCCTGTATTTCCATTTTTAGTATTTCATAGTTTCTTTCTTGCTTTGTATTTTTCTTTTTTTTTTTTTTTAATTGGTATTGGGGATTGAACTCATGACTGCCTGTTTGCAAGGCAGGTGCTTATGCCGCTGAACTAAATCCCCAGCCCCTCTTTTTTTACTTTTTTTGGTCTTTTTCATTTTTATCGGTACCAGGGATCGAACTCACGACTGCCTGCTTGCAAGGCAGGCTCTTATGCCGCTGAGCTAAATCCCCAGCCCCAATACTTTGCTTTAAACTCTCCTTGATTTAAGCGTTTATGTTGAGAAGTCTACTGTGACGCTGATGAATTTCCTTTTACAGGAGATTTGTTTTTTTTCTCTAATAGCTTTTTAATTTCTTTTTTTTTTTTTTTTCATTTTTTTTTTAATTTTATTTAAGGAGAAAAGAAAAAAAAAAGCAGGGAAAGGGTACAAGTTATACAGATTTACAGAAAAAAAATGAACAGTAGGAAATCACTAGTTAATGGATTACATATTGTCATCTTAGAAATAATTGTTCAAGTCACAAAATTAAAGCTTGTAAAGTGGACATTCCATCAATGATACTGCAAACAGTTCTGTTCATTGATCCAATAAAACTCTGTGATATCATTTTCTATCTTATACACTTAAATATACACGCAGTTATATAGTTTGGAGCACTTTCTTTTCCTCTCTTTTGTACCATGACTATTACACATTTTGGGTTTCATTGCTCCCACGGTTCTTATTACTTTTTTGGAAGAGAGTAAAACCAAATGTGACATAACAGAACAGAATCGGTCAAGTCAAAAGGGTGGACATAATAGATAATGTAAAAACATAATACAAGGTGATCAACAATGGTTACCACAATGCCTCCCGCTATCTCTAATAGAATTGCCTATATCGTTAGTTATAATACAATTGAACAAAACAGTAAAGAACAAAACCAACAAAACCAAAACATTGGAGACATTGTAGGTCTTCAAAAGTAGATAAAAGTCAACAAGAATGGGCGTCACAATGAATCTCATTATCTTCACAGCTGATGCCCAAACTTTCGAACCTGATACTATCCAGCAAAACAGAATAGGGGAACATCAGTTAAAAACCAGATGGTGAGAGTAATACAGGGCTTTAGATCAAGGTAATGAAAAGTCAAAGTGGGTTACTATAATATATCCTGCTATTTTTTCCCTTTAATTAAAAGGATAAAGATAAAAAAGTAAATAATGGAGTGGAGATTGAGATAAAAGAGGGCATAACAACGAAACAGCGCAGATCAAAACATAACCATTTAAGCAGAATAGTGTTTCACCACCAGATAATCCTAACCTAAAAGTAGGTACCATATTGTCTTTCTTTGAAATCCTTGAGTACAACTTCGTATACTGTAGCATTAAGTATATCAAAACAATGTAAAACCATTCAAGAGAATGACAGCATTGCAGAGTATTTAGAATCGACTAACAGAAAATGAATAATGGTTTCTGTATAATCTCCTTGTCTTTACAAGGTTTTTGCTTATACTATCGTACATAATAAAATCCAGTAAGATACAACCTATTTAGACTATTGGAGACAGAAGGACAAAAGCTAGATGAGACTTCAAAACAAGATGATACTAAATCAGTATTACCTATTAAGATGTCATTTTCTCCAAAATAGCTGTTCCTATCATCCAATCTCTAATAGCTTTTAATATTCTGTTCTTGTGCTGAATTTCTGGAATCTTGACTATTATATGCCTTGTAGTTTTGTTTTGTTTTCTGATTATTCCTAATTGGAGTTCTCACTTATCGGTACATGAAATTCTTTTTCCATGCTAGGGAAGTCTTCTATTACTTCTGTAAAAAAAGTTTTTATGTCCTTTGCACTGTTTTCTGATTTTGCATTAATTTTAATTAATCTCATCTTATTCTTCGTATCATCTTACAGCTGCTAGATTGATTTTTTTTTTGTGGTCCCTTACTATTTTTCTAAATCATATTTTATTGGTACATTTTAGATATATATGACAATCACATTTATCATAGAGAATTTGTACCTGTACATGATATAACTTGATTTTTTCTTCCCATTCCCTGGTCCCTTGCTATTTTTTTTTTTTTTTTTTTGGTACTGGGGATTGAACTCATGACCACCTGCTTGCAAGGCAGGTGCTTATGCTGTTGAGCTAAATCCCCAGCCCCGATACCTGTTAATTTGCCACCTGGAACCATGTGTATAAGTTTATAGGTATATAAAAATTCTTTAAAAAATGATATATAATAAACATTCACTGTAGAGTAATTTTCTCATCAGGGGAGAAGGTTTAAAAAGGATAAGAGAAAAAAGGAAAAAATAAAGAAATAAATGAAGACAAAGAAATTAGAGGCAAGACTGAAGAACAAAGGAAGATTGCCCAAGCTTCTGGAAACTGCCACAGAAGATAAGGGAAAGAAAGAAGGAAAAAACCAAAAACAAGAGCAAAACAAAACAAAATACTAGAAACCATTTTCACATTCATGAAAACACAAAAACAAGAAAAGAAAAAAAAAGCAAAGGAAAAGAGATTTCTCTGTGATTTCAAATCTGTGGTTATTTTCTGGGGTCTATAGGTTTTTGTTTTGTTTTATTTTGTTTTCTTGGGTACTGGGAATTGAATTCAGGACCTTGTACTTGTCAGACAAGCTCTATGCTGCTGAGCTACATCCCCAGCCCCTTGGGTCTACAGTTTTGTGGTGATGTCCAATTCAGAGTGCGTCTTTGCTATCAGTGCGAAACAGAGGAGGCAGCTGGAGCCCAGATCTGTGCTGCGTGATCCCAGCAAGCCGTAGCAGGCTTAAGGCTGGGTGCTGATTCTGATCCTCCCTATGCTGGAAGTTCTGGCTCTCCTGGCCTCTTCCTGTGGGGTTGGGGCCTGAGTTGTTCACCCGTGATACTCTGGTTGTCTCTTGCTGGCCTGACCTCAGCTCCCTAGCCCTCAAAGTCTCTGGCAAAGTCCCAGTTCAACTTGGGATCCCTGAGATGAAACCAACTCACAGCAGCTCTGAGCCCCAGGTTCAGTTGGCTCCTCTGTAAAAGAGCATCTGGCCAAGTGCCCTCTCCAAGTGGGCACAGCATTCACCCAGACTGCAGCCACTCCCCAGCACTGGGGTGCCCAGCAGCCACTGCTCTGCTGACTATTGTGTTTCTCCCTGCAGTCCTCTGGAGTTCCCTTCTCTGTGTCTCCATAAATTCAGTCCTTCTCTCTGGTGCTGGCAGCTGGGAGCTGCCCTCCTTTTCTGTGTTGTATTCTGTCTCTTCATTTTCATTCTGGGCTCCAGTTCTCCCTTCTTTCCCAGGGGTCCACCTCCCTTGCTCTTTTCTCACACAACTTGTTACTTTCCAGTGTCAGGATTCTGAATTTTAGAGAGCTTGATTTGTTGCTGTTCACCGCTCTGACAGCTTCCCTGAAGTTGAGCCAGGATCTTGCTCTCGTGCCCCAGCTACCCTTTTACTTGCCATTCTCCTTCCTGAGCCTCCCAAATGACTAGAATCACCCAAATAACAGGTATTCACCAACTGAGCCCAGGTTGATCTGTTTTCTTGGGATAAATTCCTAAGAATAGAAATAATGAGTTAAGTAATTTTTTTGTTTTATTTTGCTTTTTGAGGCAGTGTCTTGCTGCATAGTCCAAGCAGAACTTAAACCCATTTATATAGCTTAGGCTGGCCTCCAACTGTCTTCCTGTTTTAGCCTCCCAAGTGCTAGGATTACAATGCCTGGCTATGATTATTACCATTTCAGGCATCTGAGATGTATTTATCAAATTACTGCATCAAATTATTGTGCTGGTCTATAGCAGTATTAGCACTGTAACTAAAACCTGCTCCTGGTTAAATTTTGACATTATATTTTTGTTGTCATAGGAAAGTATACTTTTTTATATTTGATGAGGTTGAGGGCTTTGGTTTGCTTTGGTTTGAAATGGGATCTCACTGTGTTGCCACGGCCGGCTTTGCATCCCTGGCCTCAGTGATGCTCCCACCCTGACCCCCAGGTGACTGGGAGTACAGGTGACTGGAAGTGCAGGTGCCTGCCGCCAGCCCTTCTGAGTGGACTCAGGAAACTTCGCGTTACCTCTGAACTTTTTTTCTTTATATGTAAAACTATTTGATAGGATTATTGTGATAATTAAATACTTTGTATGAAGTGCTTTCACAGTTAAGTATTTATTTTTCGTGCCTTTCCTGAAATTTCTTTCCTATTAATTTTTAGTTTTCATATATAGCAGTATATTTAAAGGTGATAGTCCTACTCAGTGAAGTTTTCTTATTTGTAAGGACTTTTTCTTTTTCTCTTTTCTTTCTTCTACCTTTTTTGTGGTGCTGGGTGACACACCCCAGGTCTCATGCCTGCTGGGCAAATATTTACCACTGAGCCGCCTCAGCAACCCTAGAAGATGTCATGTGTTGTTTTATTAAATGCTTTGGTCTCCTTAGCGATCTGGATTTCTGTAACAGAAGAAAAAGGCCCTAGTATTTTTTTTATGTCCTCTTAACTGTCCGTACCACTCAATGTGTTGTAGGTTAGATCTGACATCTGTGCTTGGTTGCTTTCTGTTGAAATGAAAGTTCCAGATCCTTAGACCAGACCAGATCTTCAGCTGTTTTGTTCTCTGTTACACAGTAACACAACTAATTGGTACTGGATGCTGATACTATTTGACTTCCTTATTGAATTTCAGGGGCAGAAAATTCTGGAAAGGTGGATATCTCTACTAAGGACCTCCTTCCTCATCAAGAATCTCGAATGAAGTCTGGCCTGGAGAAGGCTATCAAGCATAAAGACAAACTGTTGGAGTTTGACAGAACTAGGTACAATAGAGTTAGAATAACAAGTACTAAGAAATTATACTAACCCACGGATTCTAGCTATTAAAGCATTATTTTGGGACTTATTGTCCTCTGGGGTTGGAGTGTGACGAGCAGCTAGATGCTCTACATAGCAAGCCTATATCTTATTTTTGTTTGTTTTGTTTGTAGTGCCGAGGGTCTACCTAAGGTCTTGTGGTTTCTAGGCAAGTGCTCTACCCCTGAGCCACATTTGCAGCCCTATTACTTATTTTTTTGGGAGTGGGTCATAAAGTGACAGGGTCTCACTATATAGTTTGGGCTGGACTTGAACTCACTATGTAGCTCAGGCTGGCTTCAAACGTGTAATGATCCTCCTGCTTATACTTTGTGTTTTATACATGTTAGAATCAGATAAGCCCTCTCACTAAGAGCATATTATCCTGTAGCTATATTTTTTCTCCTTGGCAATTACTAATATACCCTCTGGAGAGTTGATTTGGGTTGACATATTCTCCACTTGTTTCAGCTGCAACCCTATACTTCTTTAGACAACAGTTACTCATTGCTTGATAATGGGACTGTGTTCTGAGAAATGTGTTATTAGGGAAATTCATTGCTCAGACACTGCAAGGTCTGCTCCCACTGCCTAAGAGATACGGTGTATATATTTACAGCACAGCCTATTGTTCTTAGAGCCATGATGAACGAAACAGGATTAAATCAAGTTCAAGGGAAATGATGCAATCCAGAGATACTGTAAACTTCAGGTGCAGGAGGTGGCTGGTGGTGTGACATAGCACACTATTTACAGCAAACGTCTATTTAAGTAGAGGTGGCCTACTGTAAAATAATGATAAAGGAGGAGGGTATAGCTCAGTGGTATAGTGTGGTTAGTATGTTCGAGGTCCTGAGTTCTATCCTCAGCACCAAAACCTCACCCTAAAATAACGACAAGAAGTGTAATCTAGTAAATACATACGGTTGTAACAGGTGTTTATTAGCAGTATCAATTATGGACTGTGCATAATTGTGTGTGCTGTAATTTTCTATACCAGACAGTCCAGTGTGTTTCTTTATACTACCGTCACCACAAACTTGAGTAGTGTGCTGTGGCATGATGCCACAACATTAGCAATGTTTCTTTGTCATCGTCAACTCCATCATGATCTTAAGAGGCCACCATTGGATACATCGTGAAGCACTGATTGAAACATCAGTGCGTGGTTGATGACTTGTTAGAGTCCCCTTCATGAGCAGACTTCTGGACTGGGCCCTTGAGAATTCCCTAGAAATTGCCATGCTGAGCGTGCTTGGATTGCCGGCCGTCAGGAGTCTGAGGCAGGAGGATGAGAGTGTGAGGCCAGCTGGGACCACACAGTGAGTTGAAGGCTGTCCTGGACTACACAGCAAGACTATCTCACAAACCAAAAAAGAAGGAAAGGAAAGAAAAAAAAAAAAAAAACCTCCTTCCAGGAGAGCATAAGTAACACCATACTGGAGCGTAAGCTCTTGGTAAAGTACATCTGCTTCTTCCAAACCATTTGCCATGCTATGAATATGTGATATGTAATTTATACAGCCATTCCTTACAAAATAGCCCTTTAAGTATCACATTTCAGCCTACTCAGGAAAAACTAGAAATGCAGTGCTTTTCTTGATAAACAGAAACTGGGAAAAGGTCTCTCCCTGTTGATGTCCCTGCTTTGTTAGGCACCAGTTTCTGTACTTAAATTTGAGACTAGTCTTACTGGTTTATGACATTAATTTCCTTCTGGGACCCTGCCTTTTTGTTTGTTTATTTGTTTTTAATGGTACTGAAGATTGAATCTAGGCCCTTGTGTATGTTAGATAAGTACCATTGAGTTCATTCCTAGCACCTTTTATTTTTTGATTTTAAAAAATCTTTGCTGGGGCTGGGGATTTAGCTCAGCAGCATAAGCGCCTGCCTTGCAAGCAGGCAGTCGTGAGTTCAATCCCCAGTACCGATAAAAAGGAAAAAGACAAAAAAAAAAAAAATCTTTGCTGTATTGGGGATTGAACGCCGGGTCTTCCCATCAAACTACATCCTAACCCTTTTTGTTTTGAGATAGAATTTTGCTAAATTGCCCAGGCGAGGGTTGAACTTGTGATTCTCTTGCGTCAGCCTCCAAGAGGGCTAAGAATACAGATGTGTTCCACCATGCCAACCAGACCCTTTTTAATTTTGTTTTTTTTTACTTTGAAACGGGCTGGACAAGTTACTTAGTTGGCCTTGAACTTCCTTCCTCAGCCTCCTAAGTACCTGGGATTGCAGGTGTATTCCCCCAAGCCTACTTCCTCCTGAGCCCTCTGAAATGTTCCACTCTATGACAACATCTTTTCATTCCAGCTAGGTCCTATAAAACTGAAATCAATATATGAATCTCATTTCGGGATTTTCCTCATGCCGCTTTAGGAGTAAACAGTTAAGTAAGCAGATTTCAGAGTAGAATCCCAGTGAGCAGATAGGCCAATCTAGATTGTAAGACTGAGATGGTGAGTAAGATGCCAGAACATCAAGTCAGTTATCAGAAGGTGATGGCTGGACTAGTTAGGAAGATAAAATTACAATAGATTGGGGCTAGGGATTTAGCTCAGCGGCATAAGCACCTGCCTTGCAAGCAGGCGGTCTTGAGTTCGATCCCTGGTACCGATAAAAATGAAAAAAGACAAAAAAAAAATTACAATAGATTGTGGCTCTATGTCTTTTTCTGCCTTAGGTTGAGAATCTGTAGTTCTAAGAGCTGAGCTGAGCCTAGTAAGATGAGATTATGAGAACTAGGAATTAGGTGAGAGTGTGAGTTACCTCAACACTTCCATCCATATTTAAAACCATGTGACCGAACTGTCATGTGTTCCTTTTTCTTTTTATCTTAGCATTCGAAGGACCCAAGTCATTGATGATGAGTCAGATTACTTTGCCAGTGACTCTAACCAGTGGTTGTCCAAAATTGAGCGGGAAACCCTGCAGAAGCGAGAACAAGAGCTAAGAGAACTTCGGCATGCCTCTCGGCTTTCTAAGAAAATCACCATTGACTTTGCAGGCAGGAAAATCCTGGAAGACAAAAATCCATTAGCAGAGTATCATAGCAGGTGAGTAAGTGGCATCACAGAATGTCTAACAAAAGCAGGTTGATGTGAAAGGTTTTTCTTTCTGATGGGCTTGTTTGGGTTGATTTTAAAAATAATCATTCTTGGCTTGGAGACACATGCCTGTAATCTTGGCACTCAGACAGCTGAGGCAGGAGGATCACCATAAGTTTGAGACCAGCCTTGGCTGCTACATAGAGTTCAAGGCCAGCCTGACTATGCGGTGACCTTGTCTCAAAAAAAAAAAAAAAAAACCCAAACAAACAAGAAATTTAAAATAATTATGATTTAAACACTACAAAAAAGTAAACATTTTTAAAATATTTAAGTTTAAGAATGTAGTTCAGTGGTAGAGTACTTGTCTAGCACACATGAAGATTTGGATTTGATCCCCAGCACCACAAAATAAAAATAAGAAAAACAACGTTGATTTGGATTGCAAAATATAATGGCAGCTGAGAAAATTTTGAAAATGAACTTTGAAAGGAACTTGGCCTTTAGCTATACTAAATAATTACTGTTACTTATTTTTTTTTTTTTTTTTAACTCTTTACAATAAGACACAGTTTGCCTACAGAAACTGGGCTGTGAGCTGGCTGTGGTGGCACATTCCTGTACTCTGGGAGTCTGAGGCAAGAGGATGAAAGTTCAAGCTGGGAAATGTACCAAGATGTCCCATACACTCCCAGTGCCCCCTACATACAGCCACCTCCATTGTCAGCATTCCCCACCAGTTTGGTACGTTTACTGCAGCTGAAAGAGTTACAGTGGTTACTGTGACACATCACTGCAGAAGACCATAGCTGAAAATCAGATTTCACTCTTTTCATGCATTTTATAAGTTTGGAAAAAAAAATTCTGTGGTACTGTGAGCTTTGGACAGATTTATAATGATGGCAATTTTGAGAAACAGCATAATAAAAAGCTTCTAATAACAGAGAAAGAAGAACCCAACCTTGAATTCAAGTTACATTTATTAGAAATCCCTTAAACGCATCATTAATAATGATGTACCTATAATTATGGTTTTGATGTTTCAGTTTTTATCTCGAGGCAGGGTCTCACTAAGTCACTGGGTTGTCCAGGCTGGCCTCATTGCCATCCTGCCCCTCAGCCTCTCAGATTGCTGGGATTACAAGTATGTGCTACAAGACCTGGTTGATGCATATTTTTTGGGCGGGGAGGGTACCAGGAATCACATTGCAGACCTTGTGCTTGCCAGGCAGGCACTAGTGCATACGTGTGTGTGTGTGTGTGTGTGTGTGTGTGTGTGTGTGCATACTTTGTGACTTGACAGTTACATGTCATGTATTAAGGTGACAATTTCCTTTTTCCCTTGTCATCAGTTTTTTAAAAATACTTGCTTTTATAATCCAAGAATAATTACACTTCTTCATAATTTTCAGTTATATTTCTTTGCTTTACATATGTGCTAATAAATCTGGATGGTTTTGTTTTGTTGATATTGAGAATTGAACTCAGGACCTTAGGTTTGCCAGGCAGGCTCTTCCTCAGCCCTACTCTGAGTGTCTTAGAGTGTATTTATTAACTATTTGTATTGTTTCTTTTGTGGGTTCTAGAGTTGTGGATGAACTTAACCAGTATACTGTATCTCAGAGCTATCCCCCTTTCAGAGCCCACTGTTCTCACTCTAGTTTCATCTCAAAGTCTTGTACTTTTTTTTAGCTTCTGTCTTTGTTTCTATCTTTTCCTCCGTTGGAAATCTTTCCCCAAATAACTCTCTCAGTGTCTGTCTCTCCCTTGAACACACATGGTGTACCACATGAATGATAGGATCATAACCACCAGATGGATAGTGTGTGTCTCGTAGTAGCTATTGCACCCTTCGTTCATCACCCAGATAGCTGTCTTAAACCTGCCACATAGATTCAGAGCATCTTAAAGTCTGAAACCATGTCCTCCACCATACATTGCATTGCATTTAAGGGATTTCTAATAAATGTAACTTGAATTCAAGGTTGGGTTCTTCTTTCTCTGTTATTAGAAGCTTTTTATTATGTTGTTCCTCAGAATTGCCATCATTATTCACAAGTGATTGTCAAGCAGCCAACAGAAGTGTGGAACACAGCAAAAAAATACTATTGGAGAATAAAATGGAGTAAAATAGAGTTCCTGTAGGTTCTATCCTCACGTTTTATTTTATTTATTTATTTATTTATTTTGGTCTTTTTCCTTTTTATTGGTACCGGGGATCGAACTCACGACTGCCTGCTTGCAAGGCGGGCGCTTATGCCGCTGAGCTAAACCCCCAGCCCCTGCATATTAGTTTTATAGACTCTTGAGTTTCAGTGTGACCTTTTCGTGCATGTATATAACATAATTTGACCCTATCCATCCCCTGTGTTATTCTCCCTTACCCCTATGATGGCTTAAAAGCCATAGGATTCCATAATCTTTGAATGAAAATAATCACATTATTTTGTGGGTTTAAAGTCAAATATCAGCACCAATTGCTAGGCATGGTAGAATAACCTGGGATGTATCCATCTACTGTTAGATAGTGGGTGCTACAGGCCTCCCAGGAAGGAGTGAGCACTTGTGTGGGGCACTCAGGGGCCTTTTCAGAACTTGTCAGCATGGAGGAGCAGCAGAGGCCTGGAGGAGGCAGCAGCAGCTGTGTAGGGGTGCTGATTAGCTAAGTTGCCACAAGGTGCTCTTCTGTGGGTCAAACTATTTCTAGGCAGCTTTTCCAGGATGGTTTATTGATCTTGTTTAACAAGTTGAATGACTTCTCTTCCTTAGGATTCTTGGTGCAAGGAGAAGAAAGGTAGGGTGAGGGGGCAGGATCTTTGTTTGTGAGCACCCCTTTGAATGCCAAGTTTCATTAGTACTGAAGGGTTTTAAGTTTGTGGTGGTAAGCACAGAATGTGATCAGTTATGGCATCCTTTGGTTTGTTATCATAGACTAGATGAGACCATACAGGCCATTGCCAATGGAACCCTGAACGAGCCACTGATGAGATCCGACAGATCTTCCGAAGAGCCTTTGGGAGTTCTGGTGAATCCCAACCTGTACCAGGCCCCTCCCCAGGTTAGTGCACCTTTCTTCTAATTCATAATGAAATTGGATCCCAAATATTTTTCTGGTTTGATTCACAGTCTGTTTCATAGTCTGCTCTGTTTCTGGTCTGTTTCAAGTAGACAGCAGTCTACTCTCAGCATATCCACAAATCCTTCCCTCTGGCCAGTTTTGCAAGTTATTTTTGTGGCACTTTTAACAAATCGACCTGTTTATCTTCTGAGTTATCTTTTTTTTTTTTTTTTTTTTTTGGTACCAGGGATCAAACTCACAACCATATGCTTGCAAGATAGGCGCTTAGGCCGCTGAGCTAGGTCCATAGCCGTCTTCTGAATTATCCTCTGACAGGTTTTATTAAGTACTGTAGTGACGCTGGGCAAGGTGGCTCACACTTGTAATCCGAAGCACTCGGGAGGCTGAGATGGGAGGATCTTTGTGAGTTTGAGACCAGCCTGGGCTACAAAGTAATGTCAAGGCCAGCCTGAACTGCATAGTGAGACCCCATCTCAAAAAAGATAAAAAAAGAAGTACCGTAGTGACTTAGTAGGACTAGGGAGATGTGGCTCAGTGATAGATAATTTGCCTAGCAATGTGAGGGTCTGGGCTCAATCTGTAATATCACAGTAGAGAGAGAGACAGAGAATTTCTAAGCAGATATGTTTGGAAAGGGAATTCCAGGTGTAAGATACAATATGTGCAGAGGCTTATAGATCTGGGAGAGTCACAAGTAATTAAATACCATTAGGGATCAATAGGTATATTAGTTTCCTAGGTCTGCCAAATATTCAAAATCAGGATGTCAGCCAGGCAACATTGCCTCTGAAATTCTGCAGCAGAGTATTGTTTCCTTGCCTCTTCTGCTTCTGGTGGCCCTAGGTATCACTTGGCTTATAGCTACGTGACACTAATCCAGTGACCTTGAAGCTTTTAGAGCTTTCAGTGGTACGAACACTGCAGCATGCATGCCGTGGGCTCACCACCACTGTCCTAGTCTGTGCCTCTGACTTCACATGATCTTCTTCCCTGTATGTCTCTGTCTCATGTCCTCTCCATTTTATAAGGACAGCAGTCATTAGATTTAGGATGTTTTCATTTAAAATGATTGCATTTGTAGAGACTGTAGTTCAAAATAAGGGTCATAACCCTAGAATGTAGGTAGACAAAAAGTTTGATGGTATACTGCTCAACCCAGTACAGTAGACAGCACCTGATCATGAAAGCCCTTAGGTTGCACACTAAAGAGTTTGGTTTTATCCTAAAGTTGCATAGAGAGGTCCTTGAAGGATTTTAACAGATTTGCCTGACTTCCATTCGTACATAGAGGACAGATTAAAGGGAAACATAAGACTAGCAGCAGCAGGATTGCTAAGGAGGTTATTGTAGCAGCACAGTAGGGCGATTTTATATATATGTATATATATATATACATAAATATATATATGTATGTATGTTAGGATTATAGCACCAGTAAGGCAAAAAAGAGTTATTTAAAGACTAAAAATGTCAATGAAGAGACTGGGTAATAGGTTCTGAACAGTATATTGAAAAATGATTAATGAGGGATTAATATAGGTAGGTGACTATGTGATTAGAGTCAAGAGCTGTAGTAGAACTAAGGATTTGGGGCCTGGGATATATCTCAGCAGTGTAAGTGCCTGCCTGGCAAGTATGAGGTCCTGAGTTCGATTCCCAGTACGAAAAAAAAAAAAAAAAAAAACAGAACAAAGGATTTGGGATGATGATTGTTCAAATCTCAATATTTTTATAAGATTACTTGCTTCCTCCAAATTGGAGCAAGTTTTCCTCTACATAAGAGCATCTATCCTTATTTCATATTTACCCAGTTTGCCTTATGTTATGGACAATTACTTTTGTGTTTGTCTTCTACTATTATTGTAAGTTCCTTGAGAGCAAGGACAGTATATTTTGATATTTATTTATTTTAATTTCTTTTTATGTTTAATATCTCCCTAGTTATATGCTTTTCACCAGTTAAGTACTCAAATGTTTTTTTTTTTTTTAAGATATGACACAATTGATGAGAATCATAAAATTTTATTGAGGAAACATTCTTTTTTTACTTTTTTTTGTCTTTTTTGAGACAAGGTCTTACTATGCAGTTCAGGATGGCCTTGAGCTCACTTTGTAGACCAGGCTGGTCACTCACAAGAATCCTCCTCCTCCCGAGTGCTAGAATTACAGGTGTGAGCCACCATGCCCAGCTTATTTCGGAAACATTCTAAAAGATTCTTTTAGTATAGTCTCATCCTTTTGTGGTAGGAAAAACAAAAGCTTTTGGGATTACATGATTGCTAGGATTTCCAGGCTGTCAGTCTACCATGCTAGCAAGGTTTTCTCAACTAATTGTTAAACCTTTAAAAATTTAAGTCTTCCAGTCACAGTAGCCTTTTTTTTTCCTTACTAACTTTGAAGCACTTGGTCGTCTTGTTTCATCTACCTCTGAGTGAACTGTTGCCATGACTCTGTAATTTCCTGTCCACTGTGTGTGACAGAGGGAGCTTTGTTTCTCAGCAGCTCCATCTTCTCTTTTGGGGAAAAATTGTTCCTTTCGGGGAAGCAGAAGACTTCATACAT
The DNA here is from genome assembly GCF_034190915.1 of Cavia porcellus. Taxonomy (NCBI): domain Eukaryota; kingdom Metazoa; phylum Chordata; class Mammalia; order Rodentia; family Caviidae; genus Cavia; species Cavia porcellus. The sequence goes on from NW_026947493.1 coordinate 6,973,378, forward strand.
CTGGCAGTGGATCCGCTGTTCCTAACGGCATCCTCTTTGTTGTGGTAACAGACATGTGACTCTGCTCTAAGCACATAAAGAATTACAGATCAAAATGTCAAACTTTCATTTGACTGATAGCATTTTCTTGGAAAATTATTACAATACAGTATGGATCACTAGTAAGTATAAAGTGGAACAGTTGTAGCTCTTTAGGTCTGATTGTTTTATATATATATATATATATATATATATATATATATATATTTTTTTTTTTTTTTTTTTTTTTTTTTTTTTTGTCTTTTTCCATTTTTATCGGTACCGGGGATCAAACTCATGACTGCCTGCTTGCAAGGCAGGTACTTACGCCGCTGAGCTAAATCCCCAGCCCCTGTTATATTTTTCTTAGAAGTAGGAGGCATTGTGTTAGAAAGGGGTGGACCCTAGGATCAGTGGAACAGATTTGAAGATGCAGAAACAACTCCAGACACACTTAGCTACCATTTTTTTTTTTTTGGTACCCGGGATTGAACTCATGACCTTGTGTTTGCCAAGCAGGCACTTACACCACTGAGCTAAACCCCCGGCCCCAGCTACCATATCTTTGACAAGGGGACCAAACACATTCACTGGAAGAAAGATAGTCTCTAATAAATAGTGCTGGAAAAACTGGCTCTGCACATGCCGAAGATTAAAATTGGACCCATATCTTTCATCAGGCACTAAACTAAAGTAGAAATGGATCAAAGATCAAAATATTAAAACAGAAACATTAAATCTGCTGGAAAATAGAGTAGGTAAAACTCTTGAAGACATTGGTATAGGCAGAGACTTTATGAATAAAACCCTGATCACACAATGGGATCTCATCTTATGAAAGAAACCACCAACAGAGTGAAGAGACAGCTCACAGCATGGGAGAAATGTTTCCAGCTTGTCCTCAGACAAAGGATTACTATCAAGAATATACAAAGAACTAAAAAAAAAAAAAAAAAAAATTAGATCTCCCAAATTTGTGTTTTTTTTTTTTTTTTTTTTTGGTCTTTTTCATTTTTATTGGTACCGGGGAGCGAACTCACGACTGCCTGCTTGCAAGGCAGGTGCTTATGCCGCTGAGCTAAACCCCCAGCTCCTGACCTCCCAAATTTGAAGACGCAATTCAAAAATGGGTATCTGAGATGAATACGTACTTCTCAGATGAAGAAATACAAACAGCAAATAAGTATATGAAAAGAATGGTCAACATCACTGGTCATTAGAGAGGTGCAAATTGAAACAACACTGAGATTCCATCTTACCCGGGAAAGAATGACTGTTAACCAAGAAATCAATCAATCAATAACCAATGCTGGCAGAGCTGTTGGGGAAAAAAGAATCCTTCTCCACTGTTGGTGCGATTGTAGAGACTGGTGCGATCACTGTGGAGATTTCTTATAAAAGTAAAATTAAAAGTTCTCTTGACCCAGCCATTGCCCTCCTCAATATCTTCTGCAAAAGAATTAAAAGCATCATATCACAGTGAATATGCAACCTATGTTTATAACTGCACAGTTTGTAGTAGGCACATTTTGGAAGTAATCTAAGTGCCCATCAACTAAGGAATGGATAAAGACGATGTGTTTTTATTTAATACAGTCTCTGCCATAAAGAAATATACGTTCAAGGTATTTCTAGTAAAATGGATGTATCTTGAATCCGTACTCTGAAGTAAATCAGACACATGTGTAAATATTGCAGTTTCTCTGGTGCGAGAAACCGAAAGTGCACATAAGGACCAAAATAAGTACTGTGAAATAGGAGGAATATGTTCAAATGGGGAAGGAAATAAGGGAAAAGAGAAATAGAAAGGAAAGAAGGGAAAGGAAGGAAAACAGGCAAACAAAAGTATGTAAATGGGGAAACAGGAGGGGTTGAAAGAAGGTAGGGGAATGGGGAAGAAAAAAAACAAGCACAAATTTTCTATGATGAATGTGATCATTATGTATATCTAAAATGTACCAATAAAATCTAATTATAAATAAATAAGCAGGATGGGGCATGGTGGCCATGCCTGTAATCCCAGCACTCGGTGAGCCAGGAGGATTACTGCAAGTTCAAAGCCAACTTGCAGTACACAGATTTCGAAGTCAATCTGAACTACATAGTAAGACTCTGTCTCGAACAAAACAAACAGAAGAAGCATTGTATAGAGATTTTAACATTGTGTTTAATATAGAAGTTTATAGCTGGACATGGTGATACATGCCTATAATATTAGCACTTTGGAAGGCTGAAGCAGGAGGATGGCAAGTTCAAGGCTGGCCTAGCAATGTAGTGAAACCTTGTCACAAAATAAAAAGGATTGGGGATTTATCTCAGTATGAAACTCTGGTTCAAGCTCTAGTGGAAAAGAAAAGAAAGAACCTTGTCATGCCTTAGACAGCTCCAATTGAATTTATAACATCTCTACCTTTTTTTTGGACCTTGAATTAAGTTTTTAAGCAAATGCTTTTGGTGTGCTTTTCTTGTATGTGTACATGGTGGTGGTGGTATTGGGCCAACCACTTTACCGATGAGCTATACCTCCAGCTCTTTAAACATTTTATTTTGAGACAGGATCATTTTAAGTTGCCCAAGCTACCCTTGAACTTCCGATCCTCCTGCCTCAGGCTCCTGTACCACCACTCTTGGTCTCTTGAGTCATTATTACTAGTATTAATCGCATACTGTCCGCCTTTCCAGATTCTTCCTGGATAAGACAGATCTTTTTTCCCTCCTTACAGTGGATTGATCATACATGTGCCACTCCACAGAAGAAGGCTTTCCATTCAGTAGGACAGGGTCTAGAGTCCAGTCTGTATCAGCACCAACTGAGGATCCAGGATGAAGAATTCCAGGAAGGCTTTGATGGTGGCTGGTGCCTCTCTATGCATCAACCCTGGGCTTCTCTGCTTGTTAGAGGGATTAAAAGGTAAGAACAGAAATGAGTTTTATTTATTTATTTATTTATTGAAGGTAGTAAAATACAACAGAACAAGACAGAATAAAGCCAACTGAGAAAGTGTAGTGAAATTGGTACAGAATTTCACAGTAGGTTACCGGGATAACAGTAATAGATACCACACTATATCTCATTATCTTCACAGTAGTTGTTCTTTCAATCACGCATATCAAAATAAAATGAAATACATAACATTATAGAACTTATCAAAACAGAGTATTGAGTAGAGCAGTACCATTAATCAGAATAAAGCAAAACAGTAATAAAAATATTTCCCTTCAAAGAGATGGTAGAAGAAAATCCCCCTTATTTACTGTGGTCAGTCTCCCAAGAGATGCTCACATCTCTGGCTCCCATTTGGTAACGGGGGCAGGGAGTAGCGGAAGTGGATGTTTGACTCTCAGCCTGTGTACCAGTAGGCTCACTTTTGCTTAGCAGGGAGGCGAGCTGGTTGCTTGGTTTCCCAGTGTCCTAAGTTCCAATATGGCGTGGATCTCAGGAGACACTGGTGGTTCTCCCTCTGGGGGGGTCACAGCCTGCCACACCACTGCGGCTTACCAGGAAAGGGAGCTGCTTGCTTGGTTTCCCAGCATCCTAAATTCCAACATGGCGTGGATCTCAGGAGTTGCTGGTGGTTCTCTCTCTGGGGGAACTGCAGCCTGCCATACTCCAGAAATGAGTTTTAGCAATGAAAGATCTTAGAGTGACATAAAGTTGTTTGTTCATTAGCACTTTGGATTGGAATTCATTTTCTAGGGATGATGTGTTGTTTTGTTTTGTGTGAGATAGGGTCTGGTTTTATAGTTTAGGCTGGCTTTGAACTCATGGCAAGCCTCCTGCCCCAGCCTCCCAAGGGCTAAGTTTACAGATGTGTGCCACCATGCCTAGCTATTTCCTTCTTTTTATATTTTGCTCTTTACTTTTTTAAGACGGGGGTCTCTCTATAAAGTTTAAACTGGCCTTGAATTCATGATTCTCCCACCTCAGCTTCCTGAGTGCTGGAATTACAAGAGTACAAGCCCATTTCATTTTTTCTTATTTTAATCTTTGAGACTTTGGTTTGGTTTGGTACTGGGAACTGAACACATGACCTTGTATTTGCCAAGCAGGCACTTGTGCCTCTGAGCTATATCCCTGGCTCTTATTGTTTTTGCTTTGTAGTTCAGGCTGGCCTTGAACTCAGTAATCTTCTTGCTTCAGCCTCCCAAATCTGGGATTAGAAGCATGCATCACCACACCAGTCCAATCTATTAGAATTTTATATGCCCTGTAGTTCTTAATTCATGATAGTGAAAATCTTTTATTTAAATAGAATCTTGATTTTTGAAATAATAATTCTATGAAGTATTACTATAGTACACCGAATGAGGACCCCAGGTCAGGCAGTGATAAGCTAGATTGCTCTGTTGCAAACCTAGAAAGTAACAGACACAGAGCTAGAATTCAAGTTGTTTGTTTGTTTGGGGTATTTGTTTTGTTTTGGTACCCGGGATGAATTTATAACCCCACACTCAACAGGCAGGTGCTTATGCTGCTGAGCCAAATCCCCAGCCCTTTGTTTTGTTTTTGAGTTAGAGTCTCACTGTGTAACCCAGGTTGGCCTTGAACTCTTCCTTTTCCAAAGCTGTGTTAGCCTCCCAGGTGCTGAGTGTTAGAGTTCAGGTTTTAGAGTGTTCTTTCCATTTCACTGTGTAGGCTTCATTCATTTCCCTGCATTCTGGAAAGAGAAATTATTGACACTTAGGGATAGTCACTTCTACTTCAGTGAGCCACATTTTCTTCTTTTTAAAGATATACTACCGTTTGCTCTCCTGTTGAAGGTCATGCGTTCTTGTTTTGGCTGCTAATTGGTATGCGTTCCAGTGCAGGGCCATCAGAACAAGCATGTGACTCTGCCTCTGCTGCAGGACCGCCAAGTTCCAGATGTCTGTTCTTACTCATTTTTCTGCAGTTTAGGTGTCTTCCTTTTCCAAAGCTGAAAATGAAACAGCTTGGCTTCTGGCAGGGAATCAGAATGTTTACATTTCTTGGTGCTATTTTAGGATTCTGTTACCAGATTTTTTCACTGAAAAGAACAGGATGAGCAACATTTATCCTATAGTCACTAACCCACAGAAATAAAGTGTGTGATTCAGCTGCACTCATGGGGCCATTTTCCCAGTAACTCTTAAGGAGTAGAGGGTAGACATGCATTGGTTCATTCCCCACCGAGAACACTTAGTCTTCATTGGAATATGAAGAATATGAAAAAGTCACAGCCTCGCTTCCCACAGTAAGATTGAGGGTTAGGGTTATATTCTTTAGGTATTTTTTTTAGTTTGATGAGATGCAAATAAGCATCTTGGAGTTGGGCGTGGTGGATCAAGCCTGTAATCCCTGCACTTGGGTGGCTGAGGCACGAGGATTGCTGGGAGTTCAAGACTACAAAGTGAACTGGGCTGCAAAGTGAGCTCAAAGCCAGCCTGAACTGCATAGTGAGATCTTGTCTAAAAAGACAAAAAAAAAAAAAAAAAGGAGAAATTATGGAACCTCACGGGAGAGAGGTATTATGGGAAAAGGGAGTTTGTTTCTGAGCTTTTTGGTTTGTTTTCCACACAAGGACCCTTCTTGGTGAGATACCTTTTTTAGAGTCCTCAGTTCAACTAGAAAATTTGCTGTAGGATTGCTTGTACGTTGGGGAAATCTTCCAAGAAACTAGAATTGAGACGCTTTGCACTAAGTCTGTATTTGTTTAAGGGTGGAGGGCAGATCCTGGTATACCCCCCACAGAGGACGACTTTGGATAGCAGCCACAGGCAAAAGACCCTCCCCTCAAGAAGTCTCTGAACTCCAGGCTACCTACAGACTTCTGCGTGGGAAAGGTAAGAGCCATGCGCTTTCAGTCTGGCTTTGTCGGGGAGACGTTGATGATTCTTCCTGGGGTTTTTCCTTGGTGGAAAGGGACTTTAAAACCTTGTATTTACTGATTTATTGAATGAAAAATCATAGACGGCTCTGTGAAGCATTAAATAAAGCATCAGTTTCCAACACCAAAAGGCAACCAATGTAATTTATTTATTTATTCTTTGGGAAGTGGGGATCGAACTCATAGCCTCGCATTTGGCCAGGCAGGCGCTTGTGCCACTGAGCTAAATCCCCGGCCTAACTAATTTTAATTTTATACTCACTCTTACCCAAAAGGTTAAGAGGCAATAGTAAGTTTTAATTTTTATCTGAGAAAAATCTTCATCTTTTTTACTTTTGAAGATAAAATAAATTATTCTTTTTTTTGTTTTTGTCTTTTTCATTTTCATTTTTATCGGTACCGGGGATTGAACTCATGACTGCCTGTTTACAAGGCAGGCGCTTATGCCGCTGAGCTAAATCCCCAGCCCCCAAATTATTCTTATATAAGTTCTGGAATTAAGAGCAAAAGTAAGATTTTTTAAAATATCAGGAATAACCCAGGTAAACATCTGATAGCAGATTTGGATAGATTAAAATTGACTTGCCTTTAACAGAGAATTTTAGGAAACACCCCATACATGGTAAATTTGGATGTTAGAGAGAAAAAACTTCTGACCCTTGGGCACTGTTTTACTTTCTCTCTCTTTTTAAAAGATTTTTATTCTAAAGAGAATAAAACAAAGGAAAATAAAGGAATAAAGCCAATCAAAACAAACCAGTGAAACTGATACAGGACTTCAAAACATTGTGAAATCAACAGTAGTTAGTTATCATAATGCCTCTTGCTGTCTTCAGTATAGCTGCAGGTACCTTCAGACATAATAAAAATCAAAACAGAACATTGTACTTTCTCTTACCCAGCTCATGTAGTTGTTTTAAAGGTACAATGAACGAATGGCAGAACCACCTAGTTCTTAAGAACCTAGGTATGTTGCAAGCAGGCGGTTGTGAGTTCGATCCCTGGTACTGATAAAAAAAAAAAAAAAAAAAGAACCTAGGTATGGGGGTGCTTGCCTGAAATTCTAGCTACTCAGGAGACTGAGGCAAGAGGATTTCAAGTTTAAGGCCAACCCAGGCAACTCTGTGAGGCCTCGGTCAGGCTGTTGTTTTGAAATGTGAAAGAGTTAGGGAGAAAGAGTGCAGAGGTGGAGCACTTGCCTGGTATGCACGAGGCTCCAGTCCTATCCCTGGAGCCAAAACCAGAAAGTTTTTAAGAAACCAAATTTAGAAAATCAAAAATAATTAAGATGTGCTATACACATGAATTGATTTCCCATGGTGAGTATAGTCATTATATACTGCAAATATGTACTAATACATTTTTAAAAACAGGAGCCCGGCATGGTGGCACATGACTGTAATCCCAGCATTTGGGAGGCTCAGACAGGTAGATTGCTGGGAGTTCAAGGCCAGCCTGGGCTGCATAGTAAAACCTTGTGTCAAAAAAACAAAAAAGAAAGGCTGGGGGTTTACTTATGCAGCGGTGTAAGTGGCTGCCTGGCAAGCTGGAGGTTGTGAATTTGTTCCAAAAAAAAGAAAGAAAGGAAGGAAGAAAGAAAAAAATTAAGCTTAGGCAACCACTAGGAGTGATTAAAAGTGTGTATATTTTCTTAAAAACACATTGCAGTGATATGTCAGGCTTATTTTAAATTTGAATTCTTAGAAGGCAATAGGATCACAAGGTTGAGTCTTGCTTGGATAATTTAGTGAGATTTTATCTCAGAAATAAAAAAGATAAACTAGGTATGGTGATGCATACCTATAATCCCAGCACTTGGAAGGCAAAAGCAGGAAGAGCACTAAAAGTTCAGGGCTAACCTTGGCTCCACAGTGAGTTCAAGGCCAACCGAACAAAATACCAAGACCCATCTTAAAAACAACAGCATTAGTAGAAATAACTAAATAATTAACTAACTAACTAAATGAATAAATAAAAAAGGCTAGGGATGTAGCTCAGTGTGAAGGCCTTGGATTTAATCCCAAGTGCTGCCAAAAAAAAATAGATGGCAGGTGGGGTGTGCTGGGGATGTAGTTTAGTGGTAGAGTGTGAGGTTAAATCCTCATTGCTGTCAAAATAAGTTTGTGTTCTGACATTCATTTTTAAAGATTTTTATTTGCATTTATTTTATGCTTAACTTATTCTGTGCTATAAGCTTTTGTTTCTTCAGTTTCTTCCAAGGTATCTTTATTCTGTGCAACTTCCTCCTCTGGTTTAGGAAGTTTGTTTCTTTTCAGCAAGGGGAAAAGTTTGTTTCTTCTCAGCGTGTAGGGGAGCTCCCAGTGGGTTTATTTGACCCCCATTTTGTAATTACTGTGGTGCCTCTTGGGTGCTTTGTTCACCTGGATCCAGAAAATCTGCTCTGCACCCTTCAGGCTGCCTTTGCGCTCTGTCTGCATGTGCAGTGAAGATTCAGCACTGTTTTCGGACCAACCCCACTGTTGGCTGTTGGGCCCACCTGCCAACTTCCCCATCATAACTGTAATGGCACACATTGCTTCCTTCAAGTGAAATCCTTTGGATACTTGGTGGCCTTGCAGATGTGCATACCCTTGATGGCCTGGGTGGTTTCATGGTTGTTCTTAAAGTGCACACTAAGATTTTGGCTTTTTGATTTGCATGACTTTGTGGGATTTTCTGGGTCAAGAGAGTAGCAAACCATTTTCACAGATCATGTCAGGCAACTTATAGGAAGAGTTTCCTTGTTTTTTTTTTTTTTTTTTGCCATATTCTTATGGCTTTTCTCTTGTCACTTATTGCTGTTTTTCTTGGTTCCCCTAACTACCACAAAACCCTAGTATAATCCAACTGAGTATTACAGGATCAGTTTGTTCACAGTAAACTTGTGGGGTCCTTGAGTTTTAATGGGACAAGTAAGGAAATAGTTTTCTACAGAGAAAGGTTTCCCTGCTTTCCCATGTGGATATTAACTGAGCCAGCTACTCACTATGACTGAAATATGAACAATTGTGCCAAACAAAGCCTCATTGTTTTCTTTATGTCTAAAGTTGATAATAGTGCTCGGCATGGTGGTGCACACCTATAATCCCAGCACTCAGAAGCTGAGGCAGGAAGATCGTTGCAAGTTCGAGACCAGCCTGGGCTGTACAGTGAGCTCAAGGTCAGCCTGCATAGTGAAACCCTGTCTCTAAATAAATAAATAAATAAATAAAAATTAGGAAAAGTTATTTGTTCAGAATTAAAAGCATATTCATGAGTTCTAGGGTGACAAGGAAATGTATCTAATTTTTTTCTTTGTCTTGATCAGATGTGGAATTTCCCAGTGACTACCCTTCGGGTTGCCTTCTAGGCTGTGTGGATCTAATTGATTGCTTGTCCCAGAAACAATTTAAGGAGCAGGCAAGTAAAGAATACTTTTTCTGGGCAGATACTGGGTTTTATTACAGTGGGCTCATAAATCTGAACCAGAATATCCTGAAGAAAGTAAGGTGCAAATAATTATGTTTAGACATACAGGCAAAAGGGGGATCCTTTAATAAGAAGAAAAGGTAAGGTCAGAAACTGATAAGACTTTGAATCCTTGGTTTCTCATGGAGGGGAACTCACTCATATACGTTGCTGCCTAAAAAGATGTTGCTACACAGTCCACTAATAAGCTTCGAGTCTTTATCCCTTAATATAATTTTGCTTTTCTTTCTTTTGTCTTTTTGAGACAGGGTTTCACTATGCAATTCAAGCATCTCATCTCAGGGATCCTCCTTCCTCAGCCTCCTGAGTGCTGGATTACAAGCATATGCCACCAAGCCTGGCTCAATTTTTACTTCTTTTGATAAAGAAACCCTGTTTTCTCTTGAATCATTTTGAGTAGGCAGATATACAAGAATCTGTCCTCTTTTTTTTTAGGTTAGATGTACATAATGATCACATTCATCATAGGAAATTTGTGCCTGTACATGATTTATCTTAATCCCTCTTTGCCCTTCCCTCCTTTCAACCCTTCTTCCTCTCCTTATTTACAAAGGGAAGGATCTGTTTGCTTCTTCAGGAACATTTGGTCCAGGGCATTGAACATATGATAGGCAAGTGTATTTGAATTCTGAATGCTTGAAGTGTGCCATATTTCGAGTATGTATAAATGTACAGATGAATGTGTACATTTGTATATAAAACTAAAGATTGAACTGACATCACTAAAGTACATTTTTGAACAGTAGAGGGAGCTGGAGGATTAGCTTACTCAGAAAATTCCTGAAGTACAGGGTCTCGGTTTAGATTCAGACGGTTAGCAATTCAAAATGTGAAAGTCCATCCTTGAAGCATGGAGTCCTACATGGCTTTCCTGTTCTTTAAACAGTTACAATACTTCTAGCAATAGGACTTCTACCATGGTGTTTAAGAAAATGTGCTTCAGCTTAACATTTTCACTGGTTTATTTTGCAGACTACTCTGTCTTTGGTTTTCTGTCTTTTTTTTTTTTTTAGTTGTTGGAGATGGATCCCAGAGCCTCATGCCTGCCGGCCCAGTGCTCTACCACTGCAGCCCTCTTCCTTTTTTTTTTTTTTCAACCTAGAAGTGATAATTATAAAAATACCTTGTACTGGGATAGGTTATATAGTCTATGTTTGGGGTTTTTTTGGTTTGTTTCAGTTTTGGTTTTGATGTTTTTTGTTTTTGTTTTTTTTGCCTTTTTCCTTTTTATCGGTACCAGGGATCAAACTCACAACTGCCTGCTTGCAAGTCAGGCGCTTATGCCGCTGAGCTAAATCCCCAGCCCTGGTTTTGATGTTTTGAGACAGCTATGTACCGCAAGCTGGGTTTGCATTTGAATTCCTGTCTCAGTGCATGTGCCACCACACCTGACGGGCCTTACAGTTTGAGAGACTCACAGTCATTAGCAGCTTAGTACAACATAATGCTTTATGTTCTCTTTGTGCTATATCTGCATTTTAAAAGAGAACCTGTTAGCATCTGGTGATGTAGATGGGCAAGGTGCTTGATTTATTAATCAGGCAAACCGCTGTCTGATACAAGGTCCATTGATTGCACTCTCTAGAAAGCCAATCTTTTTTTTTTTTGGTTTTTTTTTTTTTTGTTTGTTTTTTTTTTGTCTTTTTCATTTTTATCGGTACCGGGGATCGAACTCATGACTGCCTGCTTGCAAGGCAGGCGCTTATGCCGCTGAGCTAAATCCCCAGCCCCCAGAAAGCCAATCTTTTTGCTGCCAGAAATTAGTATAGAAAAAGGTAAGAAACTGCAGTGCTAATGTGTGGAGTATTATGAAGGTTACAGGATGTCTTAGTTAATTTTTGCATTGCTGAAAGATAATACCCATCCCCCAAAGTTAAAAGAGGAAAGCTTTATTGTAGCCCACAGTTTGTAGAGGTTTTAGTACATAATCATGTGGCTCTGAGGCAGGGTAGCATGACAGATGGGCATCGAAGAGGAGAAACAGCTCATGATGGGCAGAAGGCAGCAAAGCAGAGGGCAACAAGCAACAGTATAGCAAAGCAGCAGTTCTCCTCCTGTGTCTCATATCCCAATAAGGATACATGTCCTGAAGGCGAGCAGTACTCACACCTAAGAATGGGCCTTCCCATTATCTTATGCTCAGAACTATGCCAGACCAATCAGTGGGCTGATTTAGTAACCACCCACCCTTGATCCCAGCATCACAAGCTCCAGATCCAGCCACTTTTGAAAAGCCCCACCTGTGACTGAATGAGGCTTTGTGGGGACATCCAGACACAAGCTGGAACACAGGAGTTAGACATTTAATTAACAAAGCAAATCTTTCTGGCTTCATAAGGATGTGCCTCTTTCAGGTCAACACGATACCCCTTTTAGAGATTTTACTTGGTTTTGTGTCATGGGGTTGCTGAAAGCAGCAGTAGAAGCACAGGAATCCTCCATATGTTCCCAGCTGGAGGTCCTGGCAGCTCTCCTTAGGAATTTCCCTTTTGTGTGACATTAAAATACACCATAATGCCAACAGCCTGTGGGCTTTGTCAAACTCGGGAATCCCATAACAGTTTCCCTGTGGTTTGTGGCTTTTTCCTGCTGTTTAATTCCTGCATTTCATCAAACACAGCAATGTTGAATGAGTATGTTTAGAACTGATAATTGTCTTAGATTGATACTATGTATTGAGTAAGGATTGTACCACTTGTTTGTTTTTACTTTTTGTGGAAGTACTGCAGATTGAACCCAGAGGTGTCTAGTACCACTGGACTGGATTGCTAGGCCTTTTTATGTATTTATTTAGGTTCCAAGAATCGAACTCATGACCTTGACTTCACACTTGCCAGGCAGGTGCTTATGCTACTGAGCTAAATCCCTGGGCCTTTTTATTGTTTTACTGTGAAACAGAGTCTCACTAAGTTTCCCAGGCTGGTCTTTTGCTTGTGACCCTCCAGCCTTAGCCTCTTTACAATGAGGATTACAGCCGTGTGCCGCCATACCCAAGCTCAGATCTTACCACTTTTAGACGTTGTATCCTTGGTGTTTGCCTTGGAAAAATGTCTAGACCCCCTTGGTAATCATCTACCTGTTTCTGTTTGGACTAGAGTTCTGTGGTGCAAGAAATGTAGTTGCCTTGTATGTGATACCAGCTGCATTTTTTTTAGTGACGCAAGTATTCTACAGACTTTTAGCCTCATTCTTGTTTCTGAATAAATGACTTGAGAGTTTAGAAATGATAGTCCTATATAGCATTTGCCAATCTGGTCCATTATGTAACTATCTTTGGAATAAACAAATTTGTTTACCACAGAGTTTCTCAGAACACTTAATATTCTAGTATACCTTATGACTCTCTTAGAGGTAGACATAACATGCAGTTATGTCTTATTGTGTTTTGGGAGTACTGGGGATTGAACCTAGTGTCTTGCTGATGCTAGACATCTCTGTACTACTGAACTATATCCCCAGACCCTTTTGAACATAAACACCCCCCCCACACATTACCTGTTCACATTCTGCAGAATTTACCTCCTGGTGTGTACAGTTTAAGAATCACTACCTGGGGCTGGGGATTTAACTCAGCGGCAGCGGCATAAGAGCCTGCCTTGCAAGCACGCAGTCCTGAGTTCAATCCCTGGTACTGATAAAAAAAAAAAAAAGAATCACTACCTGCCTTGTTTGCCTTTCCATTTTCTTTGTATGTCAGCTTGCTGAGAGAAGCATTCAAAGGACATTGGTTTCCCAACCTGTCTTCCATTAGCCTTGCAACTCTCATTTCTTACTTATCTAGCTGCGCTGCATTTTCTTTGAAAACCGGCATGGATATAATAGTTTTTATTTCAGCGGAAGCTAACTTCCTATGTGACTTGGACCATGTTTTATTTCTCCATTCTGTTCCTTTTTTTCTTCCTCAAGAAAACTTAATTTACTATTGACCACACATTCTTGGCCTTTCTTTGATAAATGAAAATATCCAATGCCCTCACTATTTTTGACATAGTGTGATCATTTAGTTTTCTTTACAACAACAAAAGATTTTGTTAGTGATTATTTTAAAATAAAGTTATAAGTGGCTTTTTAAAAAAATGTGCTTAACGTGCTGTCCCCTGAGCTAAGACCTAAGTCTTCCTTTTATTTTTTCAGCCTAGTTTGGCTAATTTGTGCCAGAAAAAGTTCCATAGGCCCTCAGCCCTCCCAACTGATGGCAGAAAATCATCCGAACAGGGCGGGCGTGATAGGGAAAAGGCTGTGGGCTCAATGCAGGGGAGAAAGGTAGAGCGGAGCTGTGGCCTCAGAGCTTTCCCTTGCTCCCCAGGAAGGAGCCTGTGCTGCTCTGTTCACCAGCGCTTGCTTATCTGCCAGCAGCAGATGGAAGCTCTCACACAGCAGGGAGGATGTTGACTGCAGCATGCATCAAGGCTGTGGTTTGTAACCTCAATAGTGAGGCAGTTCAAACTTATTTTTTTTAAACAAAGACATTTTGATCGCCAAATCCATGACCATTAGCAGCTGTGGTTGTGAACAGTCCTCTGGACCTAACAAGTTTTCAAACAGAATATTGAGTTAATGGCTTTTGTTTTTGTGTGTCTTTGTTGTGTTTGTGCTATTTATATCCCTACCTTCCAAAAAAAAGCCCCTGATTTGTCTGAAATCTCCAAGGTCATTGATTATTCTCTTTCTTCTGAACTGAATCCATTCCTCCCTGCCAGTTTTCTGACCCGTTAGCCTATGTGATCTTATGACTTTCATAACAACCAGAACCCTGTGTGCAAGGAATTATGCTGAAACAATTCTGCTAGGTTCCTATATCCAGAAATTGACATCAGCAGTAGTATTGCAGTAGTATTGCAGTCTTCTAGTAGGAAAGAGACTATTTCTTGCTCCTTCTATAAGAGTGTATAAGCAACATAGGTCTTCAGGAGAATTATAGCTATCACTTCATATATGGAAATCATCGACTTGTATCACTAACGGATCATCTATGAGAGATGAGAGATGACGAATTAAGGAAGAAAAGGACAGTACTCAAACCAGGCCTTGGTGTTAAAAAGGGACAGTCCCTAAATTCTCTTTTAAAATATGTGAGGAGCTGGGTGTGTGGCTCAGTTGCTTACCTAACATATGTGATACCCTGGATTTTATTCTGAGTACTACAAAAAGATGGAAGTGTGAAAATGTCCTTTCTGTTGTACTGAGAAAATCTACCAGTTCATAGTCCTCAAAATATCCTTAGAGGGAAATTGTGTGTTGCTAACAACTCTCCTCAGCCCAAGCAATTTTTAAAATAAAAGCTCACTTGAGGGAATGTGTTTTCAGAATTCTCATGAAGACCAAAACGTTTATTAGTTTTTAGGGCAGAATGGACTGCTTTTATTGTCTGCAATCTGGGAGTCAAACTGTTCATCCTGAAGAGAGCTAGACAAATATTGCCTCTTTTTTGTACGTTTATATAAATTATTTAATGTTTAGCTTTTCACCTAACAATGAATATAGAATTTTAAAGATTTCCTTCACTTTTTGGAAAAATTTGTTCATCAGTAATTTATTTGAGCGCCCACTATAAAACAGACACAATTCTAGGCACTAAGAGAAACAAACATAAATCAGCCGTAGATTCTGGAAGGCCGCTAGGTAGCTAGCCATATGCAGTATTGGGAGATCAAACCCAGAGCCTCATGCATGCTATGCAGGTGCTGTCCTACAAGCTCCACGCATAGCCCAGATAACTATCTTAAGAAAAGTAGTTGCCTCTGAGGACTTAAGAGAAAGAAAGATTATTTGTAGCTGGGAGAAACCCCAAAAGACTTTATTATTAAAAAATGGCTTTGGGGCTGGGGACTCAGTGATAGCCGGCTTGCCTAACCCCCAAGGCTGGGATTGGAGGGGGTGGGAATGATGGCTTTTAATTGGCTGTGAAGAACTGTAATAAATACTATTACTTTTGATTGTTTCTGTGGTTTCGTTTTGTCCTGTTTTTATTTTTTTTTTTTGTCTTTTTGAGACAGGGTCTTGCTGTGCAATTCAGGCTGGCCTTGAGCTCACTTTGTAGCTCAGGCTAGTCTCAAACTCACAACGATCCTCCTGCTTTAGCCTCCCGAGTGCTGGGATTACAGGCCTGGGCCACCACGCCTGGCTTCGTTTTGTTCTTGTACATGGGATCGAACCTAGGTCCTTCATACTTAGCTATATCCTCAGGCTTTTTTATTATTTTTTTTTTCAATTTTTTCTTTTTTGTCTTTTTCGTTTTTTATCGGTACCAGGGATCGAATTTACGACCGCCTACTTGCAAGGCAGGTGCTTATGCCGCTGAGCTAAATCCCCAGCCCCTTTTTTTGTCTTTTTGAGACAAGGTCTCACTACGCAGTTCAGGCTGACCTTGGGCTTACTTTGTAGTCCAGGCTGGTCTCGAACTTGCAACGACCTACCTGCCTTAGGCTTCCCGAGTGCTGGGATTACAGGAGTGTGCCACCACTCCCAGCTTTTTTAATTTTTTGAGACACAGTATTGCTAAGTCACTGGTTGCCCAGGCTGTGCTTGAGTTTGTGATCCTTCTGCTTCACCCTCCCAGAGTACTGGAATTTACAAGATGGCACCACCCCACCTGGCACTTTTGATCGGTTTTTATGTGTTACTTCCTAAATTTTATAATAATTCCATGCAAAATATCATTACCCCTTTTAGAGCTGAGAGAATTTAAAATTCAGAGACTTAATTAACATATTGATCAACACATGGTAAAAGTAGGGTTTTGCTGATGGAAGTTTCCTATTTAGATGACAGAGACCATATTCCAAGAAGAAAAAGTAGATCAAGGCATGGTCCATGAAGGAAGTTTGGTGCCCCTGTGGATAATGTGGCAAGCCAGTTTGTTGAAAGGGCTGTAAGTGAAGAGAAATGAGCAGCAGACAAGAGGAGAAAGGTGGGTTGTAGTCAGATGGTAGAGAGCTTGGGATGATAGGCTTTTCTGCAATGGACTGTGGAATGGAATGGGGCTGGGACTGTTGAAGATTTTATTTTTTAATTTTACTTATTTTTGTGGTACCGGGGATTGAACTCACGACCTCATAGCCAGGCAGGCACTTACACTACTGAGCTAAATCCTCAGCCCTTGTTGGAGGTTTTTATAAGGCAAGAACAGGATCAGAGCCTTGCCTGAGGAAAACTCACTGATGGCAGTGTGGCAAATAGATAGAAGTGGAAAGATTGTGAAGGTGGGAAGACTAGTGAGAAGACTCTATAGGCCAGGGTAGGTATTTAAAACATCTCTCTGAGGGTAATGCCAGTAGACAAGGAGGGAACAGATGCAAGAAGTTAATATAAGTAGAATCGGTTACTTGATACGATAGCTTAGTTTTACCTTTAAATTAAGGCTTAGAGAAAATAAGCAGAGATCTGCTTTGGCCTTGCTGTGCTTTGCAATCTAATTGTGCTTTCTTGTTTTCTCATCTAGTCTACTATGACATTCCAAGTGACACATTATCTTTTTATTTAAGATTTTTATACATTCAACAAGTATTTATTGACGTTATTATGCCTGGTGCTAAGACAAATCAATGGCATTTCTGTATACTAAAACTAAACTCACTCAGAAAGATGCTAGGAAAGCAATACTATTCATAGTAGCATCAAAGCAAAATTAAAGGCATAGGAATTAACCCAACCAAGGAAATGAAAGACTTCTACAATGAAAACTGTGGTGCTCTGAAAAAGGAAATCAAAGCAGACATTAGAAAATGGAAAGCCATCACCCTGTTTCTAGGTAATCAGAACCAACCCTGTCAAAAAGACCATACTCTAAAACTGATATAGTATGGATTTAATGCAGCCCAATCAAAATACTATTCTTCCCAGAACTCAGAAAGTTCTAAAATTCATATGGAACCAGATGAGACCCAGAATAGCAAAAGCAGTCCTAGGTAATGAGCAAAGCAAGAGGTATCAGAATCCTGGATTTCAAGTTATACTACAAAGCTGCCATGATAAAAACATCATGGCACTGGCACAAAAGCAGACATGTGGGCTAAGGAAATACTGTAGAAGTTGCAAAACTAACCCCAGACATATTTCACCACCTGATCTTTGACAAAATGGCCAAACCAAATGGTGCTGGGAAAATCAACTATCCAAATAATGAAGATTGAATCTAGACCCATATCTCTCACCATGTCCTAAACTAAAATAAAATGACTGAAAGGTCTAAATATCAAAACAAACACTTAACCTGTTGGAAGACAGGGTAGTAAAATTCTTGGTGTCATAGCAGTAGGCAAGGACTGTGTGAACAGAACACCAGTTGTACAAGAAATAACACCAAGAATCAGAAAATGAAATGATATCAAATTTTTAAAACTTCTGCACAGCAAAGGAAATTGTTAAGAGAAAGAAAAAACAATTTACAAAATGGGAGGGAAAACCCAGATTTTCTCAGAATAAAAGACCAAATCAAAAAATGGGCAGCTGAACTGAGCAGACACTTCTCAGGAGTAAGTACAACTAGCCCATAAGTACATGAAAATATATTTAATATTACTGGTCATTAGAGAAATGCAAATTAAAACAACACTGAAATTCCATGTTACTCCAGAAAGAATGGTCATTGTCAAGAAAGTAGATTCAAACAAATGTTTGAAGACCTCACAACGTAGTATCATTAAGAGCAGTTTTCTATTTTCATTCATTTACATTGGAATGGAAGCCTGCTGCATAAGAATAAAGACCAGAAGTATCATGAATGAGTGATTCTTATTTAGCTCATAAGAAGAGGGGCTGGAAAAGCTGTGAGGTTAATTTGGAGGAAATGTACTTACTAAGTAGGGTTCTTCTGTGTATGGAAGTTCATACACAGGATCTGAAGAACATGAAAAACCACTGTGGAAATATTCTTGTGAGTAGAATGGGACACAGGGGCCAGTGCTCTGTCGCGTCACCCATATTATTTTCTACAGGTGGCTGTCAGACCCACAAGTGTGCACATTTCTTATCCCCTTTGATTTCTTTTATGGATTGTCACTTTAGCACTGAGCTAGAAGCCCCTGTCTTTGATACTGGGCATGCAACTTGAGTTGGTTACAGCATATAGAAGTTTAGCTGTCCCACCTTGGGCCAGCTGACACCTTCATTCAATCCTAGTGAGATATACAGACACCATCAGTCAGAGTGTCATGGTCAGTTTGTTACCCTGATGTGAGAAAACTTTGCTCCTCCAATATAGCAGGGCCTGAGATGCTGATCATCCTGTGAACACTTTGAGTGGCTTTGTAAGAAGAGGTAAAGGAGAACTGTTTCTCAGGGATCACAGTTGCTTTTGGGGTATGTTGCTTTGGATCTGTTGTGCTTGTGGCCTTTTTATCGGACTCCTTTCCTTCTCTCTATTATCACCTCAATCTTCTTGGAGTTGGTTTCCAGCTAATTAGATTTCTAAGCTGATTTCATATCCTATCTAGTTCCCCAAAGTTCAAACTAAGTAAACCTAAAACAAAAATATGTTCTTTGTCAATGAGTTCTTCCTTAACTGTTTGTTTTAGCTGAGGACAGTTAGGAGATATATAGGCCATCGGGCATTTGGTGTGAAGAGTGACGCAGTTCAGGAGTTACTGATAGTTTTAGTCCAAGAACCAAGTGGTGGATCACAGAGTAGGGTGGAAACATCCATTGATTCTAAATCAGTAGTTGTTGCCAAAAACTAAAATTTTTTTACCTGTTAGGAAAGAAATATTTTCTGAATGGCTGGTGAAATTTTCCTCTGGAGAGAAGAAGATTGTGATCGGTTGTGTTAGACAGCTATGGGGCTCAGGAGCGTGAAAGAAGAGCGGGCCACCTGCCTGTACTGCAGGCCAGACACAGATGGGCCTCTTCACAGACTGGAATAGCAGCAAGGCTTTGAACCAATCTGGACGGCCAGTTGGTTTTACTTTTATTATTTTTTGTAACAGTGCCAAAAGTTTATTTGACGAGTGACCTATGTAGGGGTAAGAGAGAAACTGGCTCCGCTGAGCAAACTTGGGCTGAACCAAACAAAGAATAAAACAAGCAAAAATAAGAACACACCCTGGGTCTGGGAGACTTAGAGTGGCTACTGTGAAGAGTCTTGAGAACAGCCCACATTCCCTAACCCACATTCCCTAACCTACCTTTTGTTCTGGGGCGTTTTTTGTTTTTGGAGACCAAGTCCCAGTATGTAGCTCAGGCAGGCCTCCAACTTGTAACCCTCCTGCCTCAGCCTCGTGAGTATTTATTTATTTATTTTTGCAGTGCTAGATATGTCTCCAGCACAATGTTGTGATATTAAATGGGGTAATTAGGAACTGGTCGTGATGATAAACACCTGCAATCTGGCACTTTGAGACCTTTCCTCAAAAAAAAAAAAAAAAAGCTGGGAATATTGCTCTGTGCAAAGGGTTCAATCCTTATTACCATACACACATACACGCAGGTATTTAAGAGAAGTTCACCTCTAAGTTAACATGTGAACAAAGTCCTGAATGAAGGAAGATTCTTGAGAGGTAAAATCAAAAGGCAGAAAGCAGTCCAGGAAAAGAGAAAAGGCAAATGCAAAGAACCAGAAGCAGAAACAATGAGGAAGTCAGTGTGCTCAGTGGAGTAACAGTAGGGAGAAAAGAAGGTGCTACAGAGGAACTGAGGAGACCAAATCATCTCGGGACATGCAGGTCATGGTAAGGGCTTTTATAAACAGGAAAGTGGTAAGATGTGATTTGATTTTAAAAAATAAAACTAGGTGTGGTTACTGTGTTGAGACTAGACCAAAAGGGAAGTAGAAATAGACCATGTAGGATTCAGGAAACCATTGTGTAAATCCAGGAGACTTGACAGTGGCTTGAACCCTCTGGCAACTGCTGAGGTTCTGTTTAAGTGGTAGCAGGCACTGAGCCTAGGGAGCGGGGCTTCCCGGACAAGTGCCCAACTGCTGAGCTGCGATCAGCCTCCACTGGAGAAGTGGTACAATGCTGGATCTGTTTTGAAGGTTGTGTGAGAGGAGTTGATGGTGGAGTTTTTTTGCTTGATAACTGAAAGAATGGAAAAAACATGTGTTGTGCTCACAAAAGGAGGGGAATGGTGGAATTTAGGTGTGTTAGGTACGTGTACCAGTTCCCCAAAATGAATATCACCATTATGTACTACAAATATGTACCCATAAAAATAAGGAAACAAAAAACAGGGTATTGAAAGAGATCTGAACAAGAAGCAAGTTTGGAAAGAATGCAAGACTTCGATTTATTTTATTTTATTTTATTTTCATTGTGGTAAAATATAGTAACATAAAATTCATTATTTTAACCATATTTAACCATTACAGTTTAATGGTACTACATGCCTTCATGAAGTTACACATTCATCTCCAGAACTTTCTTATCATCCCAAATAGAAATTCTGTATCCATTAAGTAACTCCTCTTCCCCTTCCCTCAGCCCTCACACCCTCTGTTCTACTTTCTTTCTCTATGAACGTGCCTGCTGTAAGTACCTCACATAAATAGAATCATACAATATTTTGTCTTTTTGAGTGTAAAGTAGCATCTCATTGCAGTTTTAGTTTACATTTCCAGGGCCTTGAAAAACCCATACAAATAGCTTTATTCACTCGGAAGCTAAAAGAGAGCAACCAGATTATAAACATAGAGAAAAGAGGTCTGAGTTTTTTATTATTATTATTATTATTATTTTGGTACCAAGCAGGTGCTTATGCTGCAGAGCTAAATCCCTGGCCCCAAGGTCTGAGGTTTTTTTTTTTTTTTTTAACTGGTACCAGGCAAGGTCTGAGTTTTAATCCCTGCTGTGCTAAACACTCAAAGGCTGGGGAAAGGAACAACCACCAAAGTAGCAAAACCAAGAAGAGAGTGACATCTGGAAGTTGAACAAGGAATATGCTCAAGAAAGAGCAAAAGAACAATTCACTTGCTAAATTGAAAGAATGGTTCATCCTACTATTAGAAGCCTAACCTGTGCCAGCCACTTGGGATTGATTCCAAGCACTGAAAAAAACATTTTTTTTTTAAGTTCTACAAATAGATAATTAAAATGAGAACTGAGAATTGACCATTTGGTTTAATAACATGAAAACCAGCAGTAATCTTTGTTATGGCTGTGTCTAGATGTCCCCCTAAGCCTCATGCAGTCATAGGCTGGAGTTTTGAAGGTGGCTGGGTTAGAGTATGGTGCTGGGATTAAGGATGTGTAATTAGCAAATCAGTCCATTTATTAGTCTGGCATAGTTCTAGGTATGGATAGTGGGAAAGCCCACCCTGGGTATGGGTGGTACCATCCAAAGGGCAGATAGCCTGGAAAAGGTATAAGAGGCAGGTTACTGTCGCAGCATTACTTACTGCTTGCTGCTTGTTGCCTTCTGCCTGCCTTGTTTTACCATGGACTATTTCTCTTCTGTGATGCCCATCTGCCATACTACTCTGCCTTGGAGCCAGCCAGCTATGGACTGAAACCTCTGTACACTGAGCTAAACAAACTTTTCCTCCTTCAACTTTGGGTGTTGCGTATTTTATCTCAGCAATGAGAAAAGTAACTAAGACAAACTTTATAAGAGCAGTTTGGGTGTAGTGGTGGAAATAAAATCCTGTGTATAATGAATTAAAATAATAGAGAAATTGAAATCAGGAAATATAGATGAATTTTGATGAATTTTGTTGTGAAAAGGATCTGAGAAATGGAGTAATAGCTGGTATGAGATGTAGGGACTGGAAAGGAATTACACTTTTACAGCAGAAATTACAGAGTGCTTATATGGTAACAGGATTGATCTAGTAGAAAAGGAAGAGTTATTAATGTGGAAGAGAGAGGAGAGAATAGCTGAGATGGCTTGCAGTTTTTTTGTTTGTGTTTTGTTTTTTGGTACCAGGAATTGAACTCAAAACTTCTCACTTGCCAGGCTCGCACTGTGCTGCTGAGCTATATCCCTTGCCCATGGCTTTCAGTTTTGGAAACACCAAGCTGTGAAGTCCTTTTCTTGACACTTTGTGAACACAGAGAAAGGAAAGCAGGAAAGTTGAAAAAGGAAGTTGAAGAGATGGTAATTGTGACTGTTGACTTTGGCATCTGTAGAATCAGGGTTTGCTTTATTTTGTTTTGTTTTGTTTTAGAATCAGGCTTAAAGTTCATTATTGTTTGTTTAGCATTTTTACATGGGGAATGGGGAGGTGTCTATGTCCCACATCCTTTTTATTCTTTTATTTTGAGATGGGGTTTTACTAAGTTCCCTAGACTAGCATTTTGCTTCAGCTTCTTAAGTAGCTGGGATCATGGATATGTGCCAGTACAAGCAGGTAGGTTTAACAGTGCTGCTGGTATGGTAACCTCTCGTCTTGTTTGTGCCAAAGCACCCCCAACAGGGATCTTACACGAACTTATTTCCTTCTAATACCCAGCAATAACAGCTGAGCTCTGCTTTTCTTAGAGTTCTAAGGATCCAGGGCATAAGGAAATAGAAGGGTTTATTCTCCTATCTTTACTCTTTTCCACCATGAATATGTATATAGCTTACTTATTTATAGGCAGGTTCTAAGTTGCCCAGGCTGGTCTCGGACTTGAAATCCTCTTACCTTAGTTTTCCACATAGTTCAGAGTTTAAACATACATGAGGATGCCCAGCCTAAATTTATGTTTTATCAAGTGCATGCCATACCTGTTCCATACAAATGTCTTTAATTTTTCCTAAATCATCACTTACAACTTTGGATATAGTGGTTCAGAAAAATAATTATTTATACTTGCACTTGTTATAGAGAAATTTGAATTTTCTTACATTTTTTACTGAAATCTCTATTTTAGAGCCATAGAGGGTTAGAAGATAAATTTTAACAAGTGACTTAGACTGGAAAATAATTTTACACTTTTGAAGGTTACTTACCAGGAGACAGGCTTCTCTAGTAATGAAGTCTGACACACATGCTTCTCATTCATGTTTGTCCAGCATGCTAAAAACAAGACATTCCAAAACAAGAAGCAATGAAACACCAGATCAGTTGGTCATTGCTCCAGAACATTTTCCACCAACCTTCATTCTTCCTTAAATTGCAGCTGTGCAGACAGCTTAGTATTCCTGTCAGTTCTGTGTCTTTTTTTGTAGAAGGAAGAAAAGTCCTAAGGATTCAGGCAAGTTCATTTTATAATAAAAAATCCAGAGTAGGCTTCTGAACAATTTTCAGAGCTGCTCCCCCAGTTACTCTGACCCTAAGTAGATCTAGGCTGCATCCAGTGAAACAGCTTTTGCATGTTCATACCTTTCAGAATGAATTATCTTCCTTCCCTTTAGTGAGAGGACTGACTGTACTGTTTCTGGCAGAATTTTCACAAATGTTTTTATTTTATGTAAGTCTCCTAGTGCTTCACTTGAGTGGATCTAGGGGATGCTTGATGTTCCTCAGGGAGACCCCTGAATCTCCCAACCCACATGTGCTTGTGTTAAAAGAATAGTTTTGATCCTCCCGGAACTGTGCCAGCAATCCTTTGTTTACAAAGCTGTTTCTATTACAGGAGGGTCAAAGATGGTGGTGAACAGACCACATAACTCTATGATAAGGTAGAATTTGTTTCTCGCTTGTTAAGCATAACCCTTTCTACCTGTGAGGCAGAGTACTGTCATCAGAATTTAGAGGTGAAATATGGGACCTCTTTTAATCTCTGTTAAAGTCAAAGTTTGTCCCAACTGGCCTAAACTTTTTAATTTTATATTTTTAAAGTTTCCAGACATCAGTCAAGAATCTGATTCTCCATTTGTTTTCATCTGCAAAAATCCCCAGGAAATGATTGTGAAGTTTCCTATTAAAGGAAATCCAAAAATCTGTAAGTCACAAACTTTGATGGTCTAATTTTATTTTCTGTTCTTTTGTTTGTTTGTTTGCTTTTTGGTTTCTTTGTCTTGCATTTCATTTGTTTAACTTTCATTGGTACTTGTTTTTGAGGCAGATTCTCTCTTTAGCTTCGGCTGGCCTCAAACTTGCAATCCTCCTGCTTTAGCCATGTGAGTGCTGGGATTACAGACATGCACCACATTTGGCGCATTTGCCTAAAACTTTAAAAGAATGTGGCATGCTGAGAGTGTTGGTGCATGCCTGTGATGTCAACACTCAAGAGGATGAAGCAGGAAGATTGCTTTGCATTCAAGGCCAGCTTCAACTACATAGTGACACCTTGTCTCAAAAATGTCAGGGAGGCAAGTAGAGGTACATTTTTTCTTTACCTCTTAGCTAAGTGCAGTACGAGGATCATTAGTACAAAGCCAGCCTGGACTACATTGTGAGATCACGGACTGCCTGGACTACATAATGAGACCCTATCTCAAAAACAAAACAAAACAAAACAAAAAACCCAAGTAGACTTTGATCCACAATTGTTGGCAAGATAGTGAATCACTATCACGCTAAAATTCTATTTGTGGAATCCACGATGTTAAAATGATATTTGTCAACCAAAGAGTGAGCTTTGCCCAATTGTACTGCTCATCAGACTACTGAAGCAGTGAGCCAGTGCCAGTGACAGCACTGTCCTTTACCCGTTGTTCTTCAGCATTTCATCCAAGAATAACACTTAATTTCTTATTTATTTTTTTATTTGTATTTTTTTTTTTTCATTTTTATCGGTACCAGGGATCGAACTCATGACCGCCTGCTTGCAAGGCAGGTGCTTATGCCGCTGAGATAAGTCCCCAGCCCCATCATTTGTGTTTTTTAAAATCTCTTTTTTGCCCTGGGGATTGCATCCAGGGCCTTGCATGTGCAAGCACCTTGTCTACCACTGAGCCCTCCCTCTAGCCCTCAAGGGTTTGTGTATAGGCATCTATGTGGGAGATACTGTTTCCCTATTTCCCTTGGTTCTTGGTTCCGCAGTGCTGCCCTAGCCCTCTTGCATTTCAGATCAGCCTGGGAGATGCAGAGTGAGGATGTCTTCCCCACCTGCCTTCCTTGGAGAAACACCAACACTTGCATTTTGCTCCTGCTTTGTGCCTCTCTGTCACTTGTTTCTGGTGGGTGAATTAGATGATTGAGGGGTATACATTGTTTTCTTTTGTGCGCAGCCCTGCCTTATCCTCTCTGTAGCTTGGGGTCTAGCCAGCTGTTTTCTTTTCTTTTTTTTTTTTTTTAATTTTTATTTTGAAAGCATACATCAGAACAAGTCAGAATAAAGCCAACTAAGATCGTACAGTGATATTGGTACAGAACTTCACAGCAGGTTACCAAGATAACAGTAATAGGTATCACAGTATATTTTGTTATCTTTATAATAGTTGTTCTTTCAATCCCGTATATCAAAATGAGATGAAATATAGAACACTATAGAACTTATCAAAACAGAATATTGAATAGAGCAGTACCATTAATCAGAAAAGAGCAAAACAGTAATAAAAATATTTGCCTTCAAAGAAATGGTAGAAGGAAGTCCCCCTTAATTGCTATGGTCAACCTCCCAGGAGATGCTCAGATTTCTGGTTCCCAGTTGGCTAATGGGCGGGGAGGAGGAGGAGAAGGAGGATAGGGGAAGTGGGATATTTGACTCTAGGCCATGTAGCAGTAGGTTCACTATTGCTAAGCAGGGAGGCAGGATTGTCATTTATTTTCACAGCGTCCTCAGTTCCAACATGGCGTGGATTTCAGGAGACACTGCTAGTTCTCCCCCAGGAAGGGCTACACTCTGCCACCCTGCCTTCGCTTACCAGGGAGGGGAGGTGCTGGCTTGGCTTCCCAGAGTCCTAAGTTCCAACATGGTGTGGATCTCAGGAGACACTGCTAGTTCTCCCCCTGGAAGGGCTGCAGTGGGCCACACTACCGCTGCTTACCAGGGAGGGGAGGTGCTCAGCCAGCTGTTTGCATGTCTCTTCTCTCCAGAAGAAACTAAAAACCACCTCTTGACCTGTTAAACATCAGGCCTTGCGCTCTGATGGTAGTGTGATGCAGTGGGCTAGCTGACTGCACTTCAGCACTGCTTTTCATCACAGAATGAGATGCTTGCAGTATGAAGGTAGATTAACGTATATTATCAGCAAAATTCAGGCAACCCTTGTGATTGATGACATTTTCCCAAGATTCTTTTTTTTTTTTTCCTTTTTATCAGTACTGGGGATCAAACTCACAACTGCCTGCTTGCAAAACAGATGCTTATGCTGCTGAGCTAAATCCCCCGCCCCAACTGGCTTTCCTGAGATTCCTATAAGTCGGAAAAGCTGAACAAAGCCACCTTTCATGTACACTGATTATTCACTTCAGACTGTACTGCAGTTGGTGGCCTGATAACCTAGAATTCTCTTTTCCTTTCCACCATTGATGATTTAAGTGTCCCTCCACACACCTCAGGTTTGGTTTGAGCATCCGCCCTGTGCTTCCTCACCTTGCTGTGAGAACTGGCAGCTGCCAACAGGGGAGGAAGAAGTGGTCAGTGTCTTCCCTCAGACCGCTAGTGCTTCATCTTTCGTCCCAGTTCCCTTTTCTTAACTTCTTCCCCATCTTG
Organism: Cavia porcellus; assembly: GCF_034190915.1. Lineage (NCBI taxonomy): Eukaryota > Metazoa > Chordata > Mammalia > Rodentia > Caviidae > Cavia > Cavia porcellus. Next base: position 7,000,169 of record NW_026947493.1, read on the forward strand.
ATTTTTTTTCCCATCTTGATTTTCTTCTGCTATGTAAGCTCCTGTGAGAAAATGTTCTGTGTGAACAGTGTTCAGATCTTTATCTAGTACTTTCTTTACCCAGAGAGTGACACAGCCTTCATTTTTCTCCTAAAGGATAGAGGAGAATGATGCTCTTAAAGACAATTTTAATAACTTCCTGTCTTTTTTGCTTATTTTGTTTCCGTTAATGGTAGATCAGCAAGATGAAACACTGGTTAAAAGCATTAGAAATTTTTTTAAATTTTGAGACAGGAACTTACTGTGTAGCCCAGGCTGGCCTTGAACTAATACTCCTCCTGCCTCAGTCTCCTGAATGATGGGATTACAGACATGTACCATCATGCCCAGCCTGGTTGTCAACACCATTAGTAGGTCGACTAATCCCTGTGTATCTCAGAAAGTATTTCTATTGAGAGTGAGTGAGTCACTAAATGATCTGAGTATTTAGTCTAGTGTGAGTTTTCTGTTCCCCATATCTCCCCTTTTCTTGTTCTTCATTCCTCTTTAAAAAACCTTCCACTTTTGCCATGGGTAGAAGCGTGCCTGTATAATCCCAGCCCTTGAGAGACTGAAGTGGGAGTATTGCTGCAAGCTTCAGGCCAGCCTGGACTGCATAGTGAGTTCAAAGCCAGCCTGAACTATTCAGTGAGACCCTGCCTCAACAGGAATTGCTTTCCACTTTTTTGAACTCCCTTCCTTTACACCTGTGGAGATACCTCTAGTACTTTAGAACTACAAAAATTTTTAATCCCAGTGCCACATGAAGTGATTAAGTTCCATAGTAGTAATAGTATTAATCCTCATAATCCACTTACAGCACTATGGCTTAAATTTTTGTGTGAGTAGAATGGTGCAGGCACCTGATCACCCTTTTCAAGTTAGTTCTATAAGAAGTGTATTCTGAGTTGCAAACTTTTCATCTGCTAGTAAACTTTTAGAATGTGCCTTGTTTGCCATGTTATAACACATGTATATACATGTACATAATCTTTAAATTAAAGGTGTATATTTCGATTTGTTTCAGGGTACATACAGCTGAACTTGTTTGAGCTCGGGATAACTTTCTCATGAAACTGATATAATTCAGGAAACAAAAATGTGCGATGTATTATCATTTGCCTTCATATCTGCCCAAATTAGGAAGAGCACAAAAAAAAGTTTAAGTATACTAATAGGATATATAGGTTGAATACTTAAATGAAAGAAGGAAATTTGTTTTTTATGGTGCTAGGCTAGTAGTCTACTACTGAGCAATACCCTAGTTCACAGGGGTTTTTTGTCTTTCTTTCTTTCTTTTTTACTTTACATGCTCTATAAACTCAAATACTTCCTTGTCTCTTACTCAAAGCATGAGAAAATCCCTATGAGAGTTACATGGGTTGATGACAGATACTCTTTCCCCTTGTAATATCTTGCTGGTCTGCTGCTCAGGCACTTAGTGTTCTTTTAAACACTGGATTGAGGATGTGGTTTAACACCGAAATACTCTAAGTGCTAAATGTAAAAATAAGGGGGAAATACAGAAACCAAGCACTGTCACTCTCCGGCTGAGACAGTATGCTGTATGCTCCTGTAGTTCACCATCCAGGTCCTAAGCAGGCAAGAGCAGGCTGCACTAGACTCAGAACCCAGAGTTCCTGCACTCCTAGAAGGGTGGTGATGGACACTTCTGCCCTATGAAGCCTTAGTCCCTTGCTTTATTGCCATAGTTAACTAAAGAGTTGCTGCTATTGGTGGTCACTCTGGTAGATGCTACGGGTCCAGCTGAGTCTTTATAAATAGTTTGCAGGTTCCTTGTACTTGCCTGGTTGTCCAAGGCAGCCTAAGTGATGAAAGAAGTTGTGAATCCCTGAGAATGGCCTAGACATCCCATTCTTCTGTTTCCTTTCTTCTATTAGTTTTAAATTTCACAGCATTACCAGTGAAGCTGGAGATAGTTTGTGAGCCATCAACTGTTGGATGTTGATGGATCGATTTTACCTGAGCTAATCATGCTTGACATCTGTCACAGTTAGACTGGAGTATTTTAGAATTTAGATTTAGAATGTTCTCACACAGTAGAGCTTTAAGAATATAAAGAAGATGGTAATCTCTTTTTAATATGAGGAGTTGTACATAGATATATTTGAAAACCTTACCTGGGAATGTATGGAAACTTAAAACTAAGTCCAGGGCTGAAGATACAGCTCAGTGGCGCAGCGCCTGCCTAGCAAGTGCAAGGTCTTGAGTTTGATTCCTGGTGCCAAAAAAAGAAAACTGAGACCATAACATAACTAAGGAACATAATTCCTAGGACTCAGCATAAATAACAAAAGCACTCTCACTTTTTCTTGAGACTCAAATTTTCTGGCTTTATGCTCTTTTTGCTTTATCATGTTGCATTAGGAAAGAATTAAGCCAACTTACATCTCACTTTTAGGTCACGAATATCATAGAACTAGAAAGGGCTTTCAGTACTGTGTAATCTAGTTTGTTCTCAGAGTTAAAAAAAATTGTGGACAACAATGATTAGATGTCTATAATTTACAAGGTCATACAACTATGTAGGCTTAGTAATAAAATTAAAGCTAGGTTTCCAATTGATTCTGTTCAGAAAATTGGATGTTTTCACTGTTAGAAGTTATTCGGGGCACACCGCAGGTGCCCGCCTAGAAGAGTGAGTTGGGCCGAGCCGCGGACCCTGTTCCGGGCTTGTTGACTTCCCTCTCTCACCCAGAGGGCATGGCAGCTGTCCCACCTGAAGGAGGGAATTGGGCCAAGCTGCGGGAACCTCCTTGGCCTTGCCTACGACCTTCTTTTGACCTGGAGAGCACCAGCACTACTGCCACCGTCTGGAGGAGGGAACAGCCTTGCTGAGGAGGTTTGAGGCCTACCTAGGCCATAGGGGGACCCTCTATCAGCCTGGGGAGCTGTGCCTCAAGGAGCTAGATGGTTACACAACATCCAATCCCCGGGAGAGTATGAGATCCTTGCTCTAGGGGATTGGGGGCCCGCTGGGCTTGCAGCCACACTAGATTGGGCTTAGCGGGATTTTGGATTGCCTGGACCACACCAGGTGGCCTTCTTTCACTCAGGGGACCTTTGCTGCCAGAGTGTGGAGCTGTGTAGCGTGAGGAGGCTTTAGGTCTGCCTGAGAGGAGCCTAGCAACCTTTTTATAATCCGGGGGCCTCGCTGCCCAAGGAGGGAGCTACACTACCAGAGGAGTCCCAGGAGCCCAGGACATAGGAGACAATTTCCAACACATCCAGGGGAAGCTTTGGAACAACACTTACAACACAGAAATATAGGAAAATGACAAAACGAAAGACCAAAATGCAATCTCCAACATCCAGCCCATCCCAAGAAGGCCAAGGAGCCATGTACATAGAAGAAAATACATGCCATATGCCTGAAATACCTGAAATAATAGTAAGCAAAATAAACAAGCAACTCCAGGAAGCTTTAAAGGAATTCAAACTAGAAATAATCTCTCAGGTAAAAGAAGAAATGAAGGAGATGCTGGACGTATCTAAAGAAGACACAGTTGAAAAACTGGAGGCACTAAACAAAAAGATAGAATCCCTGAACGAACAATATAAGAAACAAACAGAATATATAAAGCAGATGCAAAGAGATATACAGGAAATCAAAAATTCCATTGAAAGGTATAAAAACCGCCTCAATGAATGTGAAGATAGAATTTCAGACCTTGAAGATAAGATTGCAGCCAGTGAACAGGAAAGGAAAGATCTTTTAAAAATAACAAGAAATCAGGAAATAACAATTCAACACCTGCAAGATGACGCAAAGAAAAACAACATAAGGTTGATAGGGATAAATGAAAAAAAAGGGGACAACATAAAGGATGTCAAGAGGATATGTAGAGAAGTAATAGCTGGAAATTTCCCAAACATGAGATTGGAAACTGATAACAAGATCAATGAAGCATACAGAACTCTAAATAGCCATAACCAAACTAAAACTATACCCAGACATATAATAATCACCATCCCAGAAATTGAACAAAAGAGTAGAATATTAAAAGCTGTCAGAGAGAAAAGACAGATCACCTATAAATGAAAACCTATCAGAATCACAGCAGACTTCTCAGCACAAACAAAGTCAAGAAGAGCATGGAGTGAAGTATTTCAGATCCTAAAGGAAAATGATTTCCAACCTAGACTGATGTACCCTGCAAAACTGTCCTTCAAAATCGATGGAAAAATAAGACACTTCCATGAAAAAGAACAATTGAAGTACTTCATGATCACCAAGCCAACCCTGCAAAGAATACAGAAAGACAGTTTAGATACACTTAGGAAAAAGCCACTAAACAAAGCAGACAGTTAAACAGAACAGAAAGATTAACATGCAAAGCAGAAATATAACATGTCAACAATAAACCAACATATAACAGTTATAACCATTAATGTAAATGGTCTCAATGCACCAATTAAAAGAAACAGACTGGCAGAATGGATCAAGAAACAAAATCCAACCAAATGTTGTCTACAAGAAACCCATCTAACCCAAAAGGATACTCACAGACTGAAAGTCAAAGGATGGAAGACAATACTTCATGCAACAGGAACCCCCAAAAAAAAAGCGGGAGTAGGTATTCTGTTTGCAGGCAATGTGAACTTCAAACCAGTAATGATCCTAAGAGATAAAGAAGGTCACTACGTACTGGTTAGCGGAAAACTTCAAGAGGAAGAGATAACTATGTTAAATATATGTGCACCAAATTCCATAGCACCCAGTTATATAAAACAAGTATTAACAGAAATAAAAAACCAAATTAGAAGTAATACAGTTATAACAGGAGATCTTAACACACCATTGACACCAATGGACAGATCAACCAGACAGAAAATCAGCAAAGAAATAAAAGAACTGAATCACACCTGTGAACAAATGAACTTGATAGACATATACAGAGTATTCCACCCAACAACAATAGAATACAAATTCTTCTCAGCAGTACATGGGTCATTCTCTAAAATAGATCATATATTAACTCACAGAACATATTTAAATAAATACAAAAGAGTTGAAATTATCCCTTGCATGTTATCAGATTATAGCGCTATGAAATTAGAAATTAATGATAAATGATATTGCAAAAATCCTACAAACACATGGAAACTGAATAATACACTCTTGAGTAATCAGTGGGTCACAGAGGAAATTAAAGAAGAAATTAAACAATACCTACAACCAATGAAAACACAAATACAACTTACCAGAATCTGTGGGATGCAATGAAAGCTGGCCTCAGAGGAAAATTTATTGCACTGAGTTCCCACATCAGGAAAACAGAACAAATACAGATGGATGTTACACCTCAGACATCTAGAAAAAGAAGAGCAAGTCAAGTCAAAAGCCAAAAGAAGAGAGGAAATTATAAAAATCAGAGCAAAAATCAATGCTATAAAGACTAAGAAAACAATCCAAAAAAATCAATGAATCAAAGAGTTGGTTCTTTGAAGAATAAATAAAATCAATAAGCCCCTAGCCAACCTTATTTTAAAAAGGGAAGAAAAAGCTCAAATTCATGCAATAAGGAGTGAAAAAAGTGAAATCACTATAGACTGTAGAAATAGAGAAGATCATTAACACCTATTTCGAAAACCTCTACTCTGAAAGAAATAGACAGATTCCTAGAAACATATGAAGTACTAAAGTTAGGTCAAGAAGATGTAAAACTGCCAAATAACCCAATTTCAATTAATGAAATTGAAAACGTAATTAAATCCTTACCTACAAAGAAGAGCCCAGGCCCAGACAGATTCACTGCAGAATTCTACAAGAAATACAAAGAAGCCCTAATGCCGACACTCCTCAAACTCTTTAATGAAATTGAAAGGGAAGCAATTCTTCCTAAGTCGTTCCTGAAAGCAAATATTACTCTAGTACCAAAACCTGAGAAGGACCCAACTGAAAAAGAGAACTGCAGACCAGTCTCCCTAATGAACACAGATGCAAAAATCCTCAATAAAATATTGGCAAATAGGATGCAGCAAATCATCAAGAAGATTATACACCATGACCAAGTGGGATTCATCCCAGGCATGCAGGGATGGTTCAACATATGTAAATCAATAAATGTAATCCATTACATCAATAAAACCAAAAGTAAGAATCATATGATCATTTCTATAGATGCAGAAAAAGCATTTGATAAGGTCCAACATTCATTTATGATAAGAACTTCGCAGAAAATTGGAATAGATGGTCTTTATCTCAATATAATAAAGGCCATCTATGACAAACCAACAGCCAGTATCATACTAAATGGCCAAAAATTGAAGGCCTTTACTTTAAAATCAGGCACAAGACAAGAATGTCCCTTATCACCACTCCTATTTAATATAGTACTGGAAATACTAGTCAGAACAATTGGACAAGAGAGAGAAATAAAAGGGGTAAAGATAGGAAAAGAAGAAGTTAAATTATCATTATTTGCAGATGACATGATACTCTACATAGAAGATCCCCAAAACTCCATTGAAAGACTCCTAGATATAATAAACTCAGCACTGTGTCTGGATGCAAAATCAATACTCAAAAATCAATAGCATTCCTCTACACTAACAAGAAAATCACAGAGAAAGAAATAAGAGAAGCTACGTCCTTCATACTAGCAACCGAAAAAATGAAATATTTAGGAATTACTCTCACAAAAGAAGTGAAAGACCTATATAGGGAAAATTATAATATATTGAAAAAAAATTGAAGAAGATCTCAGAAAATGGAAAGACATCCCTTGCTCAAGGATAGGAAGAATAAATACTGTGAAATGGCCATTCTCCCAAAATTGTTACACAGATTCAATGCAATCGTGATAAAAGTACCATCAACATACCTCATAGATCTCGAAAAGTCACTCCTAAAATTCATCTGGAGGGAGAAGAGACCTAGAATAGCAAAGACAGTTCTAAGCACCAACGGCAAGGCAGAACGCATCACAATCCCTGACTTGAAGTTATACTACAAAACAACTGTAGTAAAATCAACATGGTACTGGAGTCAAAACAGAGCCGAAGATCGGTGGAATAGATTAGAAGATACAACCATAACTACAAACACACTCAACCACCTTATCTTTGATAAAGGGGCCAAATATGTTCACTGGAAGAATGACAGTCTCTTCAATAAATGGTGTTGGAAAAACTGGCTCTCCATATGCCAAAAACTAAAAGTAGACCGATGCCTATCACCATGTACTAAAATAAAATCTAAATAGATCAAAGATCTAAATATTAAAACAGAAACACAATCTATTGGAAGACAAATTGGGTAAAAACCTTGAAGACATAGGAGCAGGTAGAGAATTCATGAACAGGACTCAAACTGCACAGGAAATACTTCCCAGAATCAATAACTGGGATCGCCTCTTATTAAAAAGTTTCTGGGGGCTGGGGATTTAGCTCAGCGGCATAAGCACCTGTCTTGCAAGTGTGCGGTCGTGAGTTCGATCCCTGGTACCGATAAAAACGAAAAAGACGAAAAAAAATATGTTTCTGCACGTCAAAAGAAATCTCCAGCATAGTGAAAAGAAAACCCACAAACTGGGAAAAAATCTTAATGAACTGCCCCTCAGACAAAGGACTTCTGTCTAAAATATAAAGAATTTTTAAAAATCAGACCCCCCAAATTCAAAGACCCAATCCAAAAATGGGCATCTGATATGAATACACAATTCTCAGATGAAGAAATACAAATGGCAATAAATATATGAGAAAATGTTCATCATCCTTAGTCATTAGAGAAATGCAAATGAAAACCACACTCAGATTTCATCTCACTCCTGAAAGAATGGCCAAGATCAAGAAAACCAACAACAAATGCTGGAGAGGCTGTGGGGGAAAAGAACTCTCCTGCACTGTTGGTGGGAGTATAGACTGGTGCAACCATTGTGGAGGTCAGTCTGGAGATTTCTCAGAAAGCTGGAATTGGAAGCCCCATTTGACCCAGCTATTCTATTTCTAGGCATATTCCCAGAAGAACTGAAAGCATCATACCACAATGATACATATATGTGCACCCATGTTTATAGCAGCACAATTTGTAATAGCCAGATCTTGGAAACCACCTAAGTGTCCATCAACTGAGGAATGGATAAAAAAGTTGTAGTATTTTTATACAATGGAGTACTACTCAGCTATAAAGAATGATCACATTGAGATATTTATAAATAAATGGATGCAGCTGGAGACCATACTGATAAGTGAAATAAACTCACATGTATAAATACCAAATAGTTTCCCTAGTGTAAGAAATGATAAGAATACATAAAAGTATATGGTGATCATGATTCCCAATTATATTGGTTTGAAGCCATATAATGTTTTCACTCATTAATTGGAATGGTTTTAATCTGGATTGTTTGATTTTATTGTCTGTGATAGTATGAATAGCTATTTTGAAGAAAACAAGACATCATAATAGCTTGTGCTGATTTAATATCTTGTTTTGAAGTCCCATCAAGCTGTTGTTCGTGTTTCCATTGGTTTTAACATGTTGTATCTTTTTATATTTTAATATATGTGATAGTATAAACAAAATTTTTTATAGGCAAAGAGATAATATAGAAACCGTTGTTCATTTTCTCTTAGCTGGTTCTAAATACCCTGTAATACTTTCATTCTTTTGAATGGTTTCACACTGTCTTGTTATGTTTGATGTTATAGTACACGAAGTTATACTCAAATATTTCAAGGAAAGAGACACTATGGTAACTACTATTATGTCAGGTTATCTGGTGGTGAAACACTATGATGCTTAAATTGTTCTGTTCTGACCTGTGTTCTATCGTTATGTCCTATTTTATCTCAATCTCCCCTTTTTTTTCTAAAAAAAATTAATTTATTTTTTCTTATTATTTTTTTAATTAAGGGAAAAATAAATTAAGAAATAATGGGATATATTATAGTAACTTTTTTGTTTTCCTGTTTACCTGATTTGAACCCCTGTATTACTTTCCCCATCTTATTTTGACTGATATTACTCTATTCTGTTTTGTTTGATAGTATCGAGTTTGAGGGTATAGGCAATCACTTTGAAGGCAATAAGATTTACTATATGCCCATTATGGTTTGACTGTTATCTTTTTTGAAGTCCTGTAAGGTCTCAAATGTTTAGATTTTATTGTTTTTGTTCTGTACTGTTTTGTTCAGTTCTATTATACCTGATGATATAGGCAACTCTTTTTAAGATAGCAAGAGGCATAATGGTAAGCTTTATGATCACCTGGTATTCTGTTTTTACATCATGTACTATGTCCATCCTTCTGTTCTGACTGTTTTGCTTTGTCACATTTGGTTTTTTTCTCTTCAAAAAAAAGTAATGAGAACTGTGGAAGTAATAAAACCCAAAATGTGTAATTGTTACTGTAAAAAAGAGAGGAAAAGAAAGTGATCTAAAGGATATAACTGCATGTATATTTAAGTGTGTAAGATAGAAAACCATACTCCTAAGTTTTTGTTGGATCATTGAACAGAAATATTTGCAGTCTCACTGTTTGAATGTCCACTTTGAATGCTTTAATTTTGTAATTTGAACAACTGTTTCTAAGATGACAATATGTAATCTATTAACTAGTGATTTCTTACTGTATACTTTTTTCTTGAAATTCTGTATTACTCGTACCCTTTCACTGTTTTGTTTTTTTTCTCTTTAAATGAAAAAAAAAAGAAGTTATTCTAAATTTTTTTGTAATCTCTTCTTAAAAGCTGAATGAGACCCAGTGTTTATTTGTACATCTGAGTATCACCACCTTTCACAACGTGTTCTCATTAGTTCATCTGATATCTGCTGTTTTGGGCTACTTAGTAATCCCTATTGTAGTGTCTCCCTTCTTCGTTTAATTCACTTGATGAAAGTATTTATTGAGCATCTACCATTTGACAGTTGCTATGGTAATGTTAGGGACACAAAGGCAAACTTGCCTTGTAGTTGGGCTCTTTGCCAGATTGCTGGTGCATGTTGGAGTTTCTAGCCAGGCAGTCTGCAGGATAAAAGAACTCCTAAATCCCTGGGAATGCCCTACATTCCAAAGCCCAAATCAAAACCAACAACATTGTGACTGTTGTAGATGCCACTCGGGGTACCACTTAGTGATGACTTATGAGGAAGCCCAGAAAATGTTATTCCAGAAGCAGGAGGAACTCTGGAGAAATGGGGGTGTAAGCATTTAGGGAAAATTGTTAGGCTGAGTTTTTCTCAGTATCCTTGTGCAGTTTTTTTTAAATTTTTTTTTTTTTTTTTTTTGTCTTTTTCTTTTTTATCGGTACCGGGGATTGAACTCACGACCGCCTGCTTGCAAGGCAGGTGCTTATGCCGCTGAGCTAAATCCCCAGCCCTTTGTGCAGTTTTTTAATTGGATAGTTAAAACCATTGAAATCCGGAGAGGCTGAATGTCCCCTCACCCCAAGTTTACACAGCTTGTTTTTACTCTTTTTTTTTTTTTTTTTTTTTTTTTTTCGTTTTTCTTGGTACCAGGGATCGAACTCACGACTGCCTGCTTGCAAGGCAGGCGATTATGCCGCTGAGCTAAATCCCCAGCCCCTTACACAGCTTGTTAATGTCAGAGAATGACTGGAACCTGGGCTTTCGGACTTCTAGTTCTGGTTCTTTCTGTTACACCTGATTGCCCCATAAACAAAATTGACAGTGTACAAATGGCAGTGGTTATGAGTGTGCACTCCAGGCTCTTCATTTTATTTTTTAAAGCTGAAGCTGAATTGAACTGTTTCTATTTTTAGCATCAGCATCCCTATTGACTTAGATGAGGCTTCTTGCTGGAGAAAGAAAATTGCAAGCTGTATTCTCAGACCAGACAGTAACTTTGCTAAAGATTCTCTTCATGAGATAGGTGGTTGTAAAAGCTACTGTCACTGAACCAAACTCTATCTTGGTAGAGCCAAGGTGTCAGAGTTTAGAGAACGCATCAGTAAAGTACTTGCCTTTTGGGTCACCTGGATAGGTGAAGGTTGCCTCTTTTCTAAATTTAACACTTGGAAGAGGCCTACAGTCTATGACCTTTTACCCTTCTTAGCTGGTGATAGGCGTCTTTTGTCAGCAAAGCATTCATGTGGATTCTGCTGCATTGTTAGAGGTCACTCCCCCTATTAAGTCTGAGACAGCAAAGGGTTGAATTGAATGCCTTTCTCACTGTAAAGGAGGTTTATGCATTATGCTTAGCCAGTTAACGGGTCAGCAGAATGGGTTTCCCACTGTGTGAATGCCTTCCTTTATTAGGTGTGTGCATTCCCTCCCTCTTTTTTTCCTCCCTGCCTTATGCTGTCTCTGTTTGTTTTTCCTATGTCTAGATGACTCTTCTCTGTCTCTTTCTCTCTCTCAGCAATAGTGGGGGGTTGAACCCAGGACCATTGCACTGAGTTACATCCTCAGGTTTTTTTCATTTTTTTAAATTTTAAGGCACTAAATCACTAAATTGCCCACAGTGGACTTGAATATATAATTCTTGTGCCTCAACATCTCACAGTCCTATGATGACAGGCATGTGCCACCACACCTGGCTACATGTGTATATTCTTTAAAAATTTGACTAGACATTAGATACCCTGAAAAACATGATGTTTCTTTTCTAGGAGCTATGAAATTAGAGATACTAACTTCTTACATTCTTGGCACAAATACTGTATACACATGTATGTGTGTGTGTGTATGTGTCCCTAGATAGGGTTCCCACTTCCTCATTCTTAAAGATGAAATTCCAAAGTTTGTAAGTATCTGAGTCCTGAAGCAAGATAATTAAATGTGACAGGAACACAGTAACCAGAAAACGTGGGAGGCCATGAAAGATTTGCATTGCAAATATAGAAAATAAATAATGAGACTTCTTTTTCTTCCTTACAGGGAAACTGGATTCCAAAATCCATCAAGGAGCAAAGAAGGGGTTAATGAAGCAGAATAAAGCTGTCTAATCCAAGAGAAAAGGAACCATGCAGCATAATGGAGTTTTGTGTACTAAAATTGCTATCCACTGGTCTTTTGGAATTGAAATAGTAGAAATCTAAAGGCCTGGCAACAGGCTTGAATCTCAGAATTTAAACTCTTACCAAGCTCTGTGTATTTTTCTTAAACAATGGGATTCTTTGTGTAATGGGTCAAAATCTTTGTATATATTATTTATAAAAATTTGTTTTAAAAACTCTAGGTCTTGGACATTTTTCTCAGAATGCTATTAGAGAAAGGGATAAAAAATTTTTTTCTGTGATTTGTATTTGTAGCTAGAAAAATTCTTAACCTAGATTAATGATTTTTTTTCCTATGGAATTCCTTGGGTTTAAAGTTTCTTTTCAAAGTGATAGTCTAGTGAAATTTTAGGATGTTTGAGAAATTCTGTGTTTTAATACAAAATTTGATTTAATACAAAATTGTTTTGGAACAAAAGATTTTTGACAAGTTTTCTGCTCTAGTCTTAAATCTCTGGAGGTGAAAAGTGAAAAGCTGAGTAGATCCTTATTGGCAGATGTGGGGGGGGGGGACTGACCTGAACAAGTGCTTTCACTTTGTTCTTTAATTTGAGAAGCCAATACATGGAAAGATTGGATTGGAAAGAAATGGGGCCACCTGCTTAATTCAGCATGGAGCACCCTATTTGTTTTGTTGGAACTGCAAAAGAATCACTTGGCTTGGGCAATTAGAAACAAATTGAGAAATAAAATCTCTTCAGTAAATGCATCCAAATACCCATAATTGCCAAAACTACACCTTATTTAACCATCCATATCCCAAGATCCTATAATCTTTAGAAAAACAGGAGATAGTTTTTTTTTGTTTGTTTTGTTTTGGTACAGGAGATCAAACTCATGACCTTGAGCTTGCCAGGCAGGCACTTATGCCATTGAGCTAAATCCCTAGCCCCAGGAAGTAGATTTGAAATGAGATTTCCAGCTACATGGTGAAGATCTTTGTTTTTAAAACTGTTCTGAAGTGCTATCAGAATCTCAGTCACTGGCATCCTGAGGACATTCATAGTTTTAAATGTGAATGTTCTGCTTTTTATAAAACACTACCACCACACTGGGGAAGTTGGACTCCCTCTAGCAGTTGTATGCACGACTTAAAAAAGAGTGAAGATGAAGAGGAAAAGTGCCCTGTGTTATGAAACAGATTAATTTTCCCTTTAATCCTTCATATTCGTCTACGGCCATACCACCCTGAATGCGCCCAATCTCGTCTAATCCTTCATATTCAGTGTGTATTTGCATTGACACGCCCCCACTTGTTATATATTGATATTCATTCAACTGTGAGCCCTGCTTGTTGCAAAGCTCAAGGCACTGATACTGCAGGACCCGGTCGTTCGGGACTCTTGGGGAAAACCCTTCAGAGTCTTGTTCTGGGATGCACACATGCAGTATTCTCTTTCTGTTCAACCTCTGTGGAAAGGATAGCTAATCACACATTTGTGGGGTGTAGGATGGCTCTTTCTGACCTTCTGAAGACCCTGCAATTAATGACATAACTGGGTTCATTATACACTTAATGGTTTACCAAACATGAACACTTTGAATTCTGTGCTCAAGTTATCTGATTGTCTTCATACCAAAATAAAACTGAAAGGCAAGAGGCAAAAATCCTAGGGAGGGGAAAAAAAAAAAAAAAAGAGGCTATTCTACCTTGTATTTAAAATATCCTGCACACACAGGCATCTGGATTGATTTTTCCACCTGGATGGATTGTGTGTGTATGGCTAAAGAAAAATATCAGAAGCGCAAGATCCTGAGTTCAATTCCTGGTGCCAAATATATGTATATCTATATATAGATATCTATCAGGAGCTACAACACAGTATGCAATCATTGTGTGTGCTGTGATAAGTTTACAAGAACTTCCCAAGTTTACAGGAACCCACCTCAGCATCCAAAATATGCAGCTGGAACCACATGAGTAAATGGCAGAATAAATTGGAAACTTCTCCTTTTCATGGGTAGACTGTGAAAGCCTGCCTGTTCACATGGTGGTAAGTAGCATAAGGTCTCTCTTTGATTCAGAGAGACACCAGGGAGGAAGTGTGGGAGAAGCTTGAGGGTAGGTGGACCTCAGTTGCTCAGTGATGAATAGTGTAATTTAAAGCCTAGTGGAAATTCTTAGCAACCTGAGTGCAAACTTCCCTGGGAATAGCTTGTCTGTGTTTTACATTTCTTTCTGACTCTGTAACTCTGAGACAGTCTGACCTGAGGGAAGTCTCATGTTTCTCAGTTGGTTTTCTGTGGCAGCCTCGTATCTGTGCTACCTTTTGGATGGCTGGGTTTAGTTGATATCAATTTGTATAGTTACTAAAGAAGTCTGCTTTTTTGTTATTGTTTTTCCAGGCAGGACTCAGACTCACTTATATAAGCTTCTAGTGGTATGGAGACCTCTTTCAGGATTTTAGAGACCATGGCCTTGCACTGAGATGTCTGAAATGCACAAAGTTGTTTGTTGTTGTTTTGCCTATTTTTTTTTGTTTTGTTTTGAGTCTTGCTTCCTATAGCTAATCTAGAGAAAGAAAACTAGGTACCCTCCCTCTTTTTAATTAGCTAGAGGTTTATAAAAACCCATTTTTCTGAAGGCATATAAAAAACTTTAGATTACTTTTACAAATAATTATAAAGTGATAGGCTTTTATGAGTTATAACTTTTAATCTCTACTTTTCTTTTTGAGACAAGGTCTTGCTATTTGGTTCAGGCTAGCCTTGGGCTCACTTTGTAACCCAGCTTCGAATTTAGAACGATCCTCCTCCCAAGGGCTGGGATTGCAGGAGTACGCCACCACTCCCGGCTAATCTGTTTCCATTTTAACTACTGTCTGTACTAAAGCTCATTTATGTGAATTCCATTTTTTTTAGTGATGGCAAAAGTTATTCAACATTCGTTTAATTTAGTAATATTTAAAAATCCTTTTGCTAGTACGCTTAGCCAAAATGGAGACAGTATGAGGTTGTTCTCTAGGCCAGCAAGGAGAGACCAATAAAAAGCAGACATCTATTAAACTGGAGAAACCAGTGAACTTCAGTCTGTTAGGCCTGGAGGAGGAAAGAAAGTGCAGTGCTGAAGGCATTTTGTTTCTTCAAATAGCAAGTACACATCTGCTGGTCTCAGCTTCTGTGACTGTGTTGGGAGGGAGGTGGTCCACCCCACGCCCCAAGAGCAGCAGCAGCAGCAGAATCATCCTGTGAAGGCTTTGCCACTCTCTCCTGCAGGAAAGAAAATACATACCCACAGTGCCGTCCTCTGACACACAGAGATCTGTATAAACATCCACTATGTGTGTGCACTTTATGTGGCCTAATTCATGGGATGAAATTGGTTAGGGTTAGGGTTGTGACTATGGGACAACCCAGAAAGAACACCTAGAAAATGTATCTACCTCAGAAAAATGGGAGTGGGGATGGTAACTCAATTAGTAGAGAAATGCATTGCAGGAAGAGAGTAATTGGCATGGGGAGCAAAAAAAGTTAATACCTAAGGTTAGAAGAGTCTAGAGCTGTACTGTTTACAGTGGTCGCTAGCCACGTGATTATTCAACTGTTAATTCAGGTGATTGCCTGGACCTGAAGATTGGTCCCCAGCACTGCAAAATAAATAAATAAAATAGATTAATTAATTTAACTTAAGTATTCAGTTTAGTCACTGTTACTCATTATCTCAAATGCTCAAATAGTCTCATGTGGCTATTCGGACAGACACAGATCATTTTCACTTTACAAAAAGTGCTATCTGCTAGACCAGATCACAGGCCAGTGAGAACTACTGATCCACTGGAAATTTTTAGTGAAAAAAAAAAATTTTTTTTTTAGCGATTTTTCCAGGCTTGAGAGCCTTTTCTGACCAAACTGTAGAAATTGCTTCCCTGGGGTTGGGGATTTAGCTCAGCGGCATAAGCACCTGCCTCATAAGCAGGCAGTCGTGAGTTTGATCCCTGGTACTGATAAAAAGACAAAAAAAAAAAAATTCACTTCCCTTTCTTCTCTTATAGTTGAGTCCTATGCAGTAATTATGCTACTTCAGGAGGTAATGAGTACTGAAACATTTAGCTATAAATTATGTCACATGCAAATTTATTTTTTGTCACATGTAAATTTAAAACATGAAACCCTCCTCTTTCTCTACATACTAGTTCAGTACTTGTAACAGCACACAGTGCAGACTGGAAGTTTGTAGTCATCTAGCAGCAGTTCTGTCCCTGTACTGTACAAGAACAATGAATATTAGTGGACCACAGGGGATTATGTTTCTAGATCAGACAGGCTGTGTTGTTTTTAGTTTTCAACTTTCCCACCCTTCTTTTCTTTTTGTGGAGATAGAGATGAGAAGTAAAGGGATTTTATGACTCATTCTATCTCCCAGGCATGTGCTATCTTAAGTGGCAGTAGTGAAGGATGCCTCAGGATAAGCAGAGAAAGGAAAGATAACTGCAAAGTTGAATAAAACGGTCAAGGACACAGGAAAGACATAATAGGGGTTAAGTAGTGGGGAGCCTTGAGAATTAAGATAAATTTATTTGCTTCGGGCAGGAGGTGGGAGCTGAGCAAGTTGTCAAGAATATGTAGTTTCACAAGTGATAGGTGGGAGGGTTAATGTAAACAGGCACTGAATGCCTACTGTGTATAGCTAGTTGGGCAATCAGATAAAGCAAGATAAAAGTTACAATGGATAGCAATAGAATAGTGGGTTGAAAAGGACAGAATAAGACTTAGTAAGGACTAGGCATGTGGCCCAATGGTAGAGCGCTTGCGTAGCATGCTAGAGAACGTGGGTTAGATTCCCAGCATTAAGAGGGGGAGGCGCTTTTAAATACTATGTAACAAAAAAGCAAGAGTTAATGACACTGGATGGTGGGTTCAAAAGGGATCTAGAAGGATAAGAAATGTTTGCTTGGTACAGAAAAATAAGTGGTAATCATAAGGCGAAAATATGAGAACAAAGGGTAAAAAAATTCAGGGGGTTTGCTAACTATGGGGTAAAACGGATGTAAGTGTCATGAGCTCTGGTCGCGGGTCTGTTATTTGCGGACGGATGTTCACGTACAGACCCCAGGGAGGCCTCTCTGCGCCTCGCAGTGGAAGGTCATCGGCGGAAACAGTGTCTTCTGTATTTAAGGGACAGCGCTTGTGCAGAGTCCCCGCTGCGAGAAGTCCGTTCCGGCGAGATTTTCCCTCTGTCCACTGAGCGAGCGTTAGGTTCGGGCTGTACAACTCAGGTTTCCTGGCTTGATATCTCAACCGGCTCGCCGGGTTTTCCAGCATTCCCGAGCCGCAACTCTTAATCCCGGCTCGTCCGCACCGACCGCGCATTCCGAGACCCAGGACGGAACTCTGCCATCCAGGTTCCGGGTTTTCCCCCCGGCGCTCCGCCGCTCCAGACTCCACGCCCGCACGGAGTCCGGATCCGAGGCCTGGTGATCCAGCATCCGGATCTTCCGGGGCGCCCTGGTTGTCCTGGATCGTGGCGGCGGTGGCGGCGGCGGCGGCGACTGAGGGACCCGCGGCCCGGACACCGCGGCACCGGCCGGGCGGGGCGGGCGCACGGCGGGGAGGGGCGGAGGCCGAGCCGGCGGGCGGGGGAGGGGCCGCGCGCGGATGGCGGCGGCGGCGGCGGCCTGGGCCCGGTAGCAGCGGCGGCGGCGGCGGCGGCGGCGCTCGGCCCGGGGTCCCGGGCGGGCGGCGGTGACGGCTCCCGGGACCGGCCGCGCGGTGAGTCCGGAGCTTTGTGTGGATCCGGGGCCGGCGAGGGGGAGCGCGGGGCGGCGCGGAGGAGGCTGGGGGAGCCAGGGGGCTGGGCGGAGGAAGTGGAGGGCGGGGGTCTTGCGGTGGGGGAGGGGCGCGAGGTGAAGTTCGGCTCTGAGCGGGCGCAGGGTCTGAGCCCGGGGGGATCCGAGGCGGGTCCCGGCTGGCCCAGGGCGAGCGGGGCGCGCAGGGCCCGCCCGGGAGTTGGGGGCGCCGGGCCCGACAGGCGCGCGGCCCGGCAGGGGGCAGCCAGGTAGCCGGAGAGCGGGCGGCGTGGGCAGCAGTGGCTGTGCGCCCCTGCCCGGCCTCGGGTCCCATTGACGCGGGTCCTTTTCTTCAAGATGGAGGGATCCCCGGGCCTGGACTTTAACTGTTACCCGCCCCCCCCCCCCCCCCCGGGAGGGTTAGTGACCCTGTCCTGTTTGGAAAAGTCTCGCTGCCCTCTTTTTCCCTTTATGTGTAATTACGGTCGGCTCATCCCTGCGCTTTGCTCAGATTCTCCTTCCTCCCTCTGGGGTTGAGGAGGAGGAGACACATCTGACCAATTAATGTGTGTTTGTGAAACAGGCAGCAGCAAACAGTCATTTCAGCTTCTAGGAATTAGGATCACACGGGGAGGAGAGATCAGAGCCCTTCAGGGGGAATATTTCTGAACAAATCACAGATGATTAAATTCTCTAAGAAACAGCTTCCTACCTAAATGAGAGTGGGAAAGACCGAGAGGAAGCCTGTCCTGTTTTCTGCAATGTGTTCAGAGCCCCAGGGGTTGAGGAGAGTCCCTAAGCCCCCGCAGGCCTCTTTTCCTGTATTAGGCTTTGCTGTGCAGCCTTGAGTTAATTTCACCCCTGCTGCTTTGTGTTGGGGGGAGGGAGTGCTGGTTTAGGCTGTTGTTGAGGAGATGACTATTCTGCTGCCACACACAATAGTCGTGTCATTTTATCGGGAGTGCTACCCCAGGGCTGAGAACTGCTGCAGCAGAGATAAACCGGTCCCTCTCACCCGCCTATTGTGTACACAGTGAAGGTCATAGGTTCAAGTCTTGTCTGAGAGCTTTGGCTATGCTCCATCTCCCAGGCTCCTCAGTGCCATTTTCTTCCTTTTCCAGACTGGGGGCCTTGCCATTGGAGGAGGCCAGACAGAGAGGCTCTTCTTTTTGAGAGAGGAACAATGCAGCGCTCTTTGGCACACATTTTTTTTCAGAAGAATAGGGGGTGCCAGCCGTGTCGTGCCTGCCTCTTTGGTTAGCCTGTAGTAAGTTGTGGAGCAGGAGTGTCTGGGACGCGGGACCTCTGGTATTTGTGTCAGACCTTTGAGGAGGAAGACCTGCAAGGGGGAGGTTTCTGTTCTTGAAGCATCACGTTTAATTTTTTTTTAAGAAATGGGACAGTAGGGGCTGGGTTAGCTCAGCGGCATAAGCGCCTGCCTTGCAAGTGTGTGGTTGTGAGTTCGACCCCTGGTACCGGTAAAAATGAAAAAGACAAAAAAAAATTTTTTTTTTTTTTTGTTTAGGGGATGGGGATTTAGCTCAGCGGCACAAGTACCCGTCTTGCAAGCAGGCAGTTGTGAGTTCAATCCCCGGTACCGATTAAAAAAAAAAAGAAAAAAGAAATGGGGCAGTCAGGCAGTTATTTTTATTTTTGGCTTAGGAACACCCCTAAAAAGCTGTGCAGAGTTAGGATGGGGAGCCAAGGGCCAGCTGCCTTTTTTTAAATGGTGACTTCTTGCTCAATAATTGGAGAACAAAAAAGCCACACCATTTACCTCTACTGACAAGCTGGGAAAACAAAACAACTTCCTTGTAGAATTATTCCAACTCCAATGAAAAGAGAGGACTTGCTCATTGTGTAGGAAGTCCCTTATCTGCCTCAGTAGGAGGCAGAAATTTGCTAGAGACATATCATTCAGGTCTTGGGAATTATTAATGAGAGAAGAATGAGAACAACCTAGAAGGAATCTTGTCCTTGTGTAGATCTTATACAAGTGCCCAAACAGTAGCAGGTGAGTTTTCTACAATTATTTTGTAAGAAATTATTTGAGGTTAGAAAAGAAGTCTCCATTTAGGAGCTTAAACTTTTTTTCCTAAAAAGAGCTCTGAAATACGACTCACTGCGAGAGGGGAATCATAAACAATACGCTATGCATTGTCTCCAGCCAAGCATTTCCACAGAGAGTTCTCAAGTAAGAACTTCAGCCTTCGGTTTTGGTTAATATCTTTCTGAGGTGGTCTGTGGTGCTTCTGTCAATCCTTTTATTTCACTGGTGGCCTGCCACTTAGATGGTGCTGAGCTTTTGATAGAGACTAGGCTCTCCTTCACCATTATATATATATATATATAATTTTTTTTTTTTTTTTTGTCTTTTTCATTTTTATCGGTACCGGGGATCGAACTCACGACCGCCTGCTTGCAAGGCAGGTGCTTATGCCGCTGAGCTAAACCCCCAGCCCCACCATTATATTTTTTAATAGCACACCTGTTTCTTAAAGCCACCTTAGAGCCCTCTAGGTCTCTGAAGTGAGACCAGCCTTCTTATTTTGGGTCTGTCAACATTGGTCTCCCCACGCTGTCAGGTGACTGTAGAGTCAGCAGCTTCACAGTAAATTTGCCCTGATTGGATGTAGTGGTTTCAGAGTTGGGCTCTTGCCACAAGGAATCTTACCTGAGTCTTGTAATTGTGACTGTCTTTCAGAGAGCACCTGGAGGGGCTGGGGATTTAGCTCAGCTGCATAAGCGCCTGCCTTGCAAGCAGGTAGTCCTGAGTTCGATCCCTGGTACCGATAAAAATGAAAAAAAAATTATCCAGAGAGCACTTGGAATATTTTCCCCAGCTTCTTGATGGGAAATATTTCCTTATGAGACGTGCAGATAGCCGGACACATTAGTGCTACTTTTGTGTGAGGATGTGGAAGCATAATTTTGACTCCTGGTAGTAATTACATTGCAGTTAACATAGAGCAACTAAATGACTGGCGTACGCTAATTTGTTGAGGGGTTTCCTGATTGCTCTGTCAGGTAGTTGTGCCACTCCTTATTTTTTTTTTGACTCCCAGCCCTACTGCCTGAGTTCAGGTGTGGAGACTGTGTATAGGACTGATGCTTGTTCTCCAGAACCTCCCACTTTGCCTTCCCTTCCTGCTCTGCTGAATACCTTAGTGCTTTGGCTGCCACTTTGCCCTGCTCCAGGGGGAGCTGAGCAATTGTTACTTCCATTGTGGAAAACTGGTGTGGATGGGAATACTGCCAGGCTGATGGGGCCACTCTTGAGATCGGGCAGCCTCATGTCGCTTGGCCAGTTTTCTTGACACAGCTTAATTCTCACTTCTACTCGATTTTTAAAAACCAGTTCCTCTTAAAAAAAAAACAAAGAAGAGGAAACTGTACAAAATGCAGAATCACATTAGTGTGTTAAATGTGCTTTATGATACCTCTCTGACAGAATTGGCTGTGACAAACAAAATGAAGATAGGTGACACTGATTGGCAGGTTCTGGGTCCACCAAGTGTCATTGAAGGGCTCTTTTCACTAGAAAACAGGTAATTCACCGAAGCACCTGCCCAGCAACGAATGTGGAATTGGCAGCAGCTGTGCAGCTGAAGAGGTATTATTGAGCAGGTGGTTGAAGAATCACATGCCACAGTGACAAGAACCTACTTAGTCTTCTGTGGTTTAGGTTCAGTTCAGATGTGTGAAATTGCACTTTGTTTCATATTTCTTGATGCCTGTTGTTGATTTGCTAGTGAGATGACAATGGAATAGAGAAAAGAGGTTCTTACTTTTCTTTTAGTTTACTGAGTAGCATGCCTTAGACATGGTCCTACATGGCCTTCTTGTATCTCTGGGAGTTATGGCTTTTTGCCCAATGAATGGGAAGGAAATAGTGGTAATTTAGTACTTGTTTATTAGAAGGAAATGGAAAACTAAATTCTTTACTTTTATTTATTTATTTATTTTGTCTTTTTCATTTTTATCGGTACCAGGGATCGAACTCACGACTGCCTGCTTGCAAGGCAGGCGCTTATGCCGCTGAGCTAAATCCCCAGCCCCTAAATTCTTTACTTTTAGTGTGGTGGAGATTTGGCCCATTGTGAGGAGGATACCCAACAGGTTTCATGCAAAGGTTATGCTTGACTTTTGTGTTATGTCTACCGGACATGCCTTCTCTAGAAATTTGCATATGGTTTTATTTTATGAAAGGTAGTTCTCTACGTGAAGTTTGCATCTCTCCAGCTTGCTTTTATTCAGTTTTTATTTTTTTTCCAGCGTTTTTGTATCTTTTCCCCGGATATTGAGATCAACATCACTTGTGAGCATCAAATTATCATTAACGGTGAGCAAAATGTTAAGGAATTATCTCCACCAAATTTTTCTTTAAAAAGTTATACCATTTCCTAAACTTGGAAGATGGCTTTCTATTTTGATGTATTTTGAAAAATTTCATATTTGTCTTATAGAGGATCATTGTTACATTCTGTTAATGTGATTTTATTTCTTTTCACATGCATAAACCACTGTAGAATGCATTGGTATGGTACCTAAAATGTATTAGCAAGTTACTTTATGTTTCCTTTTTATTGGCATGGGGGATCAAACTCACGACTGCCTGCTTGGCAGATGCTTATGCCACTGAGCTAAATCCCCAGCCCCAAGTTACTTTATGTTTATATTTTGATCTTTTTAGTACCCTCTAGTCTTTTTTTTTTTTGGTACCGGGATCGAACTCTCGACCATATGCTTGCAATGCTTATGCTGCTGAGCTAAATCCCCAGCTTTGTTTTTGTTTTTGTTTAATTTTATTTAAGGAGAAAAAGAAAAAAAAAAAAGCAGAGAAAGGGTACAAGTTATGCAGATTTACAGAAAAAAAATAAACAGTAGGAAATCACTAGTTAATGGATTACATTTTGTCATCTCAGAAACAATTGTTCAAGTTACAAAATTAAAGCTTATAAAGTGGACCTTCCAACAGTGAGACTGCAAACAGTTCTGTTCAATGATCCAACAAAACTCAGTAATATCATCTATCTTATACACTTAAATATACATGCAGTTATATCGCTTAGAGCACTTTCTTTTCCTCTCTTTTGTACAATGACAGTTACACATTTTGGGTTTTGTTGCTCCCATGGTTCTTATTACTTTTTTGGAAGAGAGTAGAACCAAATGTGACATAACAGAACAGTCAGTCAAATCAAAAGGGTGGACGTAATAGATAATGTAAAAGCATAATACTAGGTGATCAACAATGGTTACCATAATGCCTCCCACTATCTCTGATAGAATTGCCTATATCATTAGTTATAATAAAATTGAACAAAACAGTAAAGAACAAAACCAAAACATTGGAGACATTATAGGTCTTCAAAAGTAGATAATAGTCAACCAGAATGGGCGTCATAATGAATCCCACTATCTTTACAGCTGTTGCCTAAACTTTCGAACCTGGTACTATCAAGCAAAACAGAATAGAGGGACATCAGTCAAAACAAGATGGTGAGAGCAATACAGGGCTTTAAATCAAGATAATGGAAAGTCAAAGTGGGTTACTGTAATATATCCTGCTATTTTTTAATTTATTTTTCCCTTAATTAAAAGGATAAAAAAAGTAAATAATAAAATGGAGATTGAGATAAAAGAGGGCATAACAGCAAATCAGCGCAGATCAAAACATAACCATTTAAGCAAAATAGTGTTTCACCACAAGATTATCCCGACATAAAAGTAGTTACCATATTGTCTCTTTCCTTGAAATCTTTGAGTATAACTTAATATACTGTAGCATCAAATATATCAAAACAATGTAAAACCATTCAAGAGAATGACAGTATTATGGGGTATTTAGAATCAACTAACAGAAAATGAGCAATGGTTTCTGTATAATCTCCTTGTCTATAAAAGGTTTTGCTTATAGTATCATATATAATAAAATCCAATAAGATACCTCCTGTTTAGACCAATGGAGACAGAAGAACAAAAGCTTGATGAGACTTCAAAACAAGATGATACTAAATCAGTATTACCTTTTAAGACGTCATTTTCTCCCAAATAGCTGTTCCTATCATCCAATCTTCTCTGCGTCATTTCTGTTGAGCTCTTTTTCTGTCATTAGTTGTCAGTTTGTCTTCTTCATTTTGTTTTCTGCTCCATTCATTGTGGCCTCTCTACCGCTACTTCTGGATTCTTCGTATTTTTCTTTTTTAGAATATCTTGCAGTATTCTCTGTAGAGTTGAATTGGTGGTTGCATATTCCCCTAGTTCCTCTTTATCCTGGAAGCAGCTTGTTTTTCCATCAATTTCCAGGGATAGTTGTGCAGGATATATCAATCTTGGCTGGAGATTATTATCTTTCAAAGCTTGAATTATTTCCCCCCACCCTCTTCGTGATTTGATGGTTTGTGCCGAGAAGTCTGCTGTAATTCTAATGGGTGTTCCCTTGTAAGTGATCTGGTTCTTGTCTCTGACGGCTTTTAGTATTCTGTTCTTGTATTGGGTTTCTGGAATTTTAATTATTATATGCCTGGGTGTTGCTCTGTTTGGGTTGTAGGTGGCTGGGGTCCTGTATGCTTCATACAACTGAGTAGCTTTACCTTTTGCTAAATTAGGAAAATTCTCCTGGATTATTTCTGTGAGTAGCTTTTGTAGTTCATTTGTTTGTGTCCCTACTTCTTTTCTGTTCCTAATTCTTAAGTTATAGACCCTCTTATCATCTTCTAGTCTTTGTATTATTGCTGTTTGTTTCTTTGTTATTTTTAAGAAGTTTTTCATTTCATGCTCCCATATTACAAATCTGCCCTCCAGTTCAGATAATCTGTCCTTAGTTTCTTTCAAGCTGTTATGCCAGTTTTCGATAGACTTTTTAGTTTCCTGGTAATCTCTTTGAACCTGCTTCATGTATTCTATGCTTTCTCTATTTTCTCCATCAAACAATTCTCCCCTCTTTTTCTGTTCTTCCATTCCACCATCTGTTTTTTCTTGGGTGGTGCTTAGCATTTCTCTAACTATTCTGCTTATGTCTAGCTTCAGGTCATTAGTAACTTCATTCCTGAACTTGTCTGTGAGGCTCTGGAGATAGCACTTTATGTCTATTTGGTGCTGTTCTGCTATTGCCTCTTTCTCAGGATTGGGGGCCAAGGAGCCTTTCTTGTTGCTGCCTCTTCCCATATTCTTTGTTCCTTATATATGCAAGCGTATATAGGAGGCCTGGCTTCCTTCCCTGTCAGCCACAGTCTGATTGAATTGCGCTGGCTAGGTGTTCCCACCCACCGCAGCGCACCAGGAAGTTGGAGACCAGGCAGCCTATGCGGGCCCGCTCCTCCAGGTCAATCTACCTTCAGGAGCTGGGACCTGGGCTGTGCTAGCCTACTGGGTCTCAGCCAGCAGTGTCACATGGGCTAGGCACTGCTCACCAATCCCGCTTGAGAGGGGGATTGGTGACTGAAGTCACTGCAGCGTCCTGTTCCTGCACGTCTGTCTGGTCCCAGAATGTCCTATGTTGGAGTCTCTTAGACCGTGGAAGAGTCCCAGTTTTCCCTCACTCACCGGAGGTGGATGCACGGCTCCCCACCCGTCCCGCTCTCAACTCCGTTCACTGATTCCTGTTCTCAGAGCTTCTGCGCGTCTCTCTCCCTGCCAAGCCAATGCAGACGCAGCCGCTGCGACGGGAAACCCAAATCGTGGCTTCCAATGGTGCGGGCTCCAGCTTCCACGCTGAGGCTTTATCTGTTCCTGTTATAGCACCAGGATTGCATTCCCAGTTGGTTTCTCTCAGCCCAGTTCGTTCTTGGGTCACCGGGGCATATCTCCTCTTGTTTATGATTCCTTACTCAGCACCATTCCTGAATTCTAAGCTGGGTGTTTCAGAGAGCCTCCGTAGCTGCTGCTATCTGTCTGCCATGTTCTCCCGGAAGTCTGTTTTTGTTTTTTGAGGTGAGGTTTTACTATGTAGTTCAGGCTCACCTTGAACTTACTGTGTAGCCCAAGCTGTTCTCAAATTGATCCTCCTGCTTCAGCTTCCCAAGTGCTGGGATTACAAGTGTGCACTATCACAGCCAACTATCATTTTCTGTATTAGGCCACAGATTGTATGCTTCTTTTGAAACATGCCTACACTCATACACACACACACACACACACACACACACACACATACAGTTTAATGAAATTATGGGATACTAATTAATAGTTGATCAAAGGGAAATATATTAGCTTTGTTACAGTTTAGAAATCCCTTTGCCATCAGCACCAGTAAAGGAACTGACTTTTGTCAGAAAGAGACAGAGATTTGAGGGAAAATGAGGCAAACTGTGACTCTGAGGTCAGGGCCCTTGGACCTGGCACAGATCAGGACATTTACAGGATCTTAAATCTAGCTAGTAACCTGACTTTAAATGGTAAATGGTACCCTAGTGATAGCAGTTAATTATTTAGTATTCACTTCTGGAGAAGAATATAAGCTTTTTGATTTTTCCCATATAAAGCTGGCACAGTTTTGTGTTTGTTTTATTTAAACTGTTCACAAACCACCATATCCTTTCTTGGCGTTTTCAGTAGTTTGCTTCCTCATGCTTCTCCCCTCCCCGGTCTCTCATTCCCGTTCTCTGCTCTGAAGACTTCTCTCCCAGCTTGGAAACACACTAATTACTGTAGCTATTATAGTCACAACCCAGGTCCTCCACCTCATTCCCTTTCACCCCTCTCTGTCTTCTTTTCCCCCTCCCCTTGCTCTAGCAGCAGGAGTTCAACTGCAGCTCATAAGTGCAGTCAGATGTATGAATGAGCTTTCTATCTTGTCAAGGCAGAACTCCAGATCCAGCAGGGCTGATTTTTCATGGTTCTTTTGCTGTTTGTTCTTGGATCAGAGTCCCAGAAATAAGAGATGGCAAATACCTATTAGGTCATATCTAGTCCATCACTCAGGGGCAAACATGGGATTTTTCTCTTTGTCTTTGCAAGAAATTTTCCTTATTTCTTTTGCAGGTGAGAGCTGTGTGATGCCAGCTAGGCTCTGCAACTGCCTTCTTTTTTATTGTGTTCTCTAATCGTTAGTGTCTGACCAACTACTTTCTTGGATTTTGATTCTTCAGTTTTGGAATTATTTGCTCTCAGCAACATTTCCAGCCCTTCAGCTTTCCTTTCTTCTTGATTTTTGATATGACATTTGGGTTCTTTTGCACCATCAATGTACCTGTGCCAGAGGTACACTTTTAGACTTTTGCCAGAAGGGTCATTGTGGCCCCCTTAAGGATATTTAATGGAAGCACAGCATTGGTGGCAGGTGATAATGAAATGTCTTAGAAAGTGTGAGCCAGGTTGCACCCCTAAACCCCTGTACCTATGAACAAATGTTGTTCCGTTGGGCTTGGGAGTACTTACTTCCTCTTATAACACTGTGTTCCCTTTATGGGGATGAGTTTTATTTATTTAGTGGTGCTGGGACTTGATCCCAGAGTCTCATAATGCTAGGCATGTGCTGTACCGCTGAGTTAAAATACCAGCCTGGGATGAATTTTACTTTGGGGTAGCTTAGTTACAATTACAATGTTGTGTAAACTAATACTGTCGTGTTTTCTTTACTAGTATAACTTTTTAAAACACAGAGAATAAACAAAATTGGAAGTCATAAAACTCAAGTTGATCAGAACTATGCCTCTAACTAGCTGTGTAACCTTGTAGAAGTTACTCATTTATTTTTACTTTCCTTATCTATAAAATGATCTCTTCTGATTCCATTTGATTATAGAATTTCTAATGATGTGAAATTGGTGATGGGAAAACAGGGCAAAATGGTTATAGAAGTGAGCAGTTTTTTATTGTTATGTCAGAAGTACAGTCCGTATTCAGAAAGGCTAATGAGTATAGCTTTAGTTCCCTGGGACTTGGCTCTTACTCCTCCCTGCTGTTTGGAAAACTGTGCTTTTTCTTAAGCCCCCTTTTCTTTTTTGGAGGGTCTTGTACTGTCATTCTGCAGGCTCCCTAGCTTGTATATACCTTTCTCTAGCTTGCTGATGACACAGAAGTAGGAAACAGAAAATTGCCAAAAAGAATCTTGACTTGGGAGAGGAAGTTATGTGTGGAAGGATTTGTCACATGTCAGCAAGAAAGGACTTCAGTCAGGAATCTAATAATCAGTGGCTTCCTGGTCCTTCTGAGGATTGACCCCCAGGGTCTCACACATAGGAGCCCTACCACTGGGCTGCATTCCCAGCCTTCTTTTCTTTTGAGGCAGAATCTTACCAAGTTGTCCAAATTGGCCTTAAACTTGGAATCTTTCTGCCTCAGCCTCCTAGGTAGTTGGAATTATAGGCATGTGTCACCATGCCCAGCTAATAATGTCTTCGATCTGAAATCTTTGAGCTCAGTGGAGCTGATTGCAAAGGCTAGTTGGGAATTTTTCCATTTTTGTCCTGTAGGTAGAAACCTTCCTTCAGGTTAACTTGGAACTGAAACTGAGTTGCCCACAGTGTTTTATTTGGCAGCTTGTGCATGGGTGCATGTGTATGTGTGAGTGTGGGAGTGTGAGTGATGGTGGGGATCAGATTCAGGACCTTGCACTGAGCTGCATCCCCAGTCCTCAGTTTGTTGTTTTCTTCCTTTCCCTTTCTCTTCTCATTTGCCTCCTGCCTGCCTTGCTTTTTGCCAGTCCTGTAGATCTAATCCAAAGCCCTGGGCATGTCAGGCTACACCTGACCCCAACTTCATGCAATTTTTTTTTTTTCCTTCCATGCAATTTTAAGGGAATAAAATTACATAACCAAGTGGTTATTCCCCCAGGTTTGGAGTTTTATCAACATTTCTCAGTTAATTCTTAGATTTGAGACTTTCCAAAGGCCGCTGTGTATTAAATGTTAAAACGATGATGGTCTTAATCCTTTGTTGTTGTTAATATAGGGAAATTATGTTTTGTTTCATTTTGTATTTTGAGACAGGGTCTCACTGTGTAGCCCAGGCTGACCTTGAACTGCTTCAGCCTCCCAAATTGCTGGGATTGTGGGCGTGCACCACCATGCCCACCATGCCGAGCAGACATCAAGTATTTAATCTGCCTTATAGCAGTCATTGTTTTTAAATTTGTAGGTAAAACATCCACTAATCTAGAATAGGAAACTGGTGGGTAAAACTATTTGTTTTGGAGTTATAAGAAGTTCTAGGAGTGCTCCGTTTTCCTCTCAGCTGTCTGAGAGGAAACCAGTCATTACTGGTTAATTTAAAGATTATTTTTGGAAAGCACTGTACTTGGTGAGATTTTAGAAAGATTTATATTAGAAATGGAGCTTTTGTGAATGGGTTTTATTTATTTATTTTTTTTTTTTTTAAATTTATTTTTATTTATTTATTTTTTGTCTTTTTCATTTTTATCGGTACCGGGGATCAAACTCACGACTGCCTGCTTGCAAGGCAGGCACTTATGCCGCTGAGCTAAATCCCCAGCTCCTGTGAGTGGGTAGAGTGATTCATGGAGAATTCAATTGGCAGGTGGTGAGAATAGATGCCCTGTAACCTTTGGGAATTGAACCACAGCATGAAATTAAGATCATGGCTGTTGGGCCCCATTGCGTGGTGGCACCACATTGCAGGCCGATACCTGTCATTTCTGAGGCTGCAGTTTAGTATACGTGGAGGAACGCAGCAGTGTCTGCTCTGTTTTTACAGAGGACAACTATTGGGCTCTTGATATGTTATCAGCAGCATTCCTACAACATTTCTAAGGTGGGGTGCTTTAAGTCGGTTGGGATGACCTTTCACTCATGTGAGTAGAAGTGGATATTCAAGAATATCTCAGTTGCAGGTGCTGAAGTTTGGTGTGAAACTCAGCATTTATCTTTGTCCTAGAATTGACACTTCTAGATCAGAGTCCTAAAGAATGGTGTGAGAAATGGAGCTCTAAGAAGATAAATGGAATTGGGGAAGCTAATGGAGTATATAAATCTAAAAAGTATTCAGGAAGGGGGCACTTTTCCTACTTGGTATCTGCTTTCATATGCGCTTCTTGACCATAATTTCTGAAACTTGTGTATGCTTTTTTCCTCTAAACCAATGAGGGTAAAGCTTTTCGAGCTTTCAGTGAAAGCAGCCTGCTGAGGCACACGTGACTTAGGTTCCCCTCCACTGCTGAACTTTACTATTCTTCCAATTGTTATGGCCCAGAACTTTTTCCCCAGAACTTTTGACTCATTTAATTCTTTTTTTTTTTCCCTCACCAACCCATCTGATCATTCCCGAAATCAGATATCTTGCCATTTACCTCCTTTTTCATCTCACCTAGTTCATATCTTCATCTTCTCTTATAGCATTAAGTTCATGGTTAATACACTTCATTCCATATTGTATGCTGCTACTATAATTTATTTTTTTTATCAGTACCGGTGATTGAACTCACAACTGCACGCTTGCAAGGCAGGCGCTTATGCCGTTGAGCTAAATTCCCAGCCCCGGACTAATTTTATTGAGTGCTTCATGTACAAGGCCAGACATGCATGCTGTCCTCTTTGGGCATGTAATCAAGTTGGGGAGGCCATCAACTAATGAATATAGTATATGAGTATGGGCTGAAAAGGTATGAAAGAAAATAATTTGGTTCTTAGAAGTGTATATAACAAAGAAACCCAGCATTGACTTTAAAAATTACAAAGCTATTTATTTATTTTAGTTTTTTGAAACAAAGTCTTGCCATGTAGTCCAAGTCTGGCCTTGAACTCAGTGTTTCTCCTGTCTCAGCCTCCCAAGAAATTTGTTTGTTGGTTTGATTTTTGAGACAGGTTCTCTAGGTAGTGCACACTGGTGTTGAACTCACTGTGTAGCCCACACTAGTCTTAAACTTGTCTTGATCCTCATGCCTCAGCCTCCCAAGTGCTGGAATTACAGGCATGTACCATCATGTCTGGTATAAAAATTAAAATTTCGAGCCTTTCATTTCTTGCTGAAAAGTCACTGATGACTGTCATTGGCAGCATCACCCAGAGTTTGACTCTTGTATGTCCTAACCCACCTTGGCCTTCCTTAGCCGTGTTTCATATATTTCTTACTCCATTTATATGTTTCACAACTATTCCCTCAGTTTACCCTATACTTTTCAGCCTTTGTGCCTGAGGGTTTTGTTTTGTTTTTGCTTTTGTTAGAATGTCCTTTCCTGATTCTAAAGTATCTCAGCTTCCTAACAAACCTTTCTTTCAGCTAACCAAAGAAATGTTACTTTCTTTTTTTTTTTTTTGAAATGTTACTTTCTTTCTGAAGCCTTTTTTACCCTCACTTCTTCCCATTCATCTGTCTATATAATTTATTTCATTGTACTTTTATCTCTTTTTTGGCGAGGGTCTCTGTGATAGCACTTTATGACATATTGTCATAATAGTTTGGAAATACGTTTCTTCCTCCCTCATTGTGACTTCCGTTGTCTTCTCTGTTCTTCTGTGCCCCATACCTCCTAGCCCAGTACTTTGAAAATATCTTATGCTTAATAAATGCCTACTGAATTGAATTAGAATTTGATTTTTGAAAAGGGAAATTTCTTGTGAGTTTCATATTTCCTTTTTTTTGTCTTTTTCGTTTTTATCGGTACCTTTTTTTTTTTTTTTTTGTCTTTTTCGTTTTTATCGGTACCAGGGATCGAACTCATGACTGCTTGCTTGCAAGGCAGGCGCTTATGCCGCTGAGCTAAATCCCCAGCCCCTAGTTTCATATTTCTTTTAAGATAATTTCCATTCAACATATTTTATCCCAAATTAAATAAAGTAGGATAAAGCAGACTGTGAAAGTCCTGAGAAATCCTTCAGCTTTAAGGATGAGTTTTGTTACTTTTACTACTTGTAGCAGTACTGTGGTTCCGGAGAAATGGAAGACTGGAAGGAGAGCCTGGGGCGCATATAGATGCAGGGATGGTGGATTGATCCCAGCAACCAGTGTGATTCTGTTAAAGGTACAGAGGCACAGCTGGGCCCTCTGAGCGTTGTTGACCTCTGGGAGGTCATTTTAGTTTTGCTTTCTTTCTTTCTTTTTTTTTTTTCTTTTGGTACTGGAGATCAAACTCATGACCTCGCAATTGCCAGGCAGGCACTTGTGCTGCTGAGCTTAACCCCCAACCCTAGTTTTTCTTGTTTATTCTTTTTATTCCATAAGTATTTTTTGATAACTATTATATGTGAGGCCCTGTTCTAGCCACTGAAGTAATAATCATTTAAAAAAAAAAAACCCAACTGCATGGTTTTTATCAGTTAGTAGGAGATAGAAATAATATTATATAGCATTAAGAAGGTGACAGAGTAGGGAGAATTGGGAAATGGGAGAAGGGTTAGGGAAAGGGTTGGGGAGGTTGCAGCTTTTAAGAAGGTTGGTACTAGTATGCCACTGGGCTGCTGGGCACTTGTCTGCTTTTTGACAGACAAGACAGACAGACAGAGACAGCAGCGAGAGACAGCAGTTGTTCCAGAGTCCAGCTGACACAGAGGGGAAATAGCTACTTGCTATGTTCTTTTCTTCTGGCTGCTCCTCTGGCTGGCATTCCTGAAAGTTAATCAGGGTGAAAATTGCAGTCAGTCATATCTGGAAGATACCAGGGTGGAATTGGAGGCTCTGTAACCAGTTCTCTAAGGGGTGGGATTTACCCTCCTACTGACTGGGCCTGGGTGCCTGGAGGAATGGATGACTTTGGCCTCTGAATCTTCTCATTCCTTAGAGGAAAAAGCCCTGGGCTGTGACAATCCCTCTTTTTGGTGAAGCCTCAGCAGCTTCTTCGGGGGTAGGGGTAGTTCTTTTAGCTTTCAGAGTGTGCACTGTGCTCCCTGCTTCAGGTCTGTGGTATTTTGATTTCTTTTCTACACATGGTGTCATGTTTTAGAAGTGTCTAACTCTAATTGAGAAGCCTGAGAATGAATCATATCTGGATGTTTGGTTAGACTCGTGCATGTAGGTGGTTTTTTTTTTTTTTTTGTCTTTTTCCTTTTCCCTTTTTTAGGGGACCAGGGATCAAACTCACGAGCACACACTTGCAAGGCAGGTACTTAGGCCGCTGAGCTAAACCCTCAGCCCCTCATGTAGGTATTCTTATAATTTCCTTATTTAGCCTTTCCTAACCCTTTTACTTCATTATTTTTCTTGTTGTCTCTTCCCTTTTTTTCATACATGAGACTGATAGGAAGCAGTTGGTTACATCAGACCACTCTTTTACTGTTTGGAAATTGAAATTTCTACCTAATATACAAGAGCTTGCACATCTTACTTCTTTCCTTGGGTTATGTGGAGTGCAGCTTGTGGATGTCAAGCTCTCCTCTCAGCCTGTCACTCTGTATGTCATTTGAGGTAACTGAGGTGCCGTTTATGTTGAGGCCAGTCTTCTAATGCTAGTACTTTTAATTATTTATATAAACCACTGAATTTTACACTTGTAGTGCATAAGAAGACTCTTTAACCCTTTTGTAGAAATGTGATCCTTTTGATACATAACTTCAGAACTGAAAAAAAATTTTCTTTTTGCAGTCCTGGGGATCACAATTTTTACCACTGAGCTACATTCCTACCCTTAAAAGTTCTTAAGACCCATGCTTAAGACGCATGAACTTAGACCCATGCTAACACAAATCTGTTACTTTTAGGTAACATTTGAGTGCTACTGTTGAGTGGGTTTCTAGGCAGATTTTGCTTAGCATTTCTGTGTAAAAATTTGCTTCCTGTACGTGAACTTGAAGTCATACACTCTCTGTATATACTTAAGTGGTACAGTTACTTACTACTGTTGTGATTTGGGGTAGGTACTAGGGGTTGAATCAATGGCCTTTGAGACAGGATCTTGCTAAATCAGTAAATTGCCCAGGTTTGACTTGAATTTGACATCCTCCTGCTTCAGCCGCCCAGAGAACTGGGGTTATAGATGTGCACTACCATATCCAGCTTATTGTAATCTTTAAAGTGAGTAAGAATATTTTTCCCCTTTCTTTAGTGATTAATTCAAGTATATGTTGTTTTTTTCTATAGTCATTGAAAGGGTGTCAGTTTAACCCATGTTGCATTGCTTTCTTTATTAAGAGTTTAGATATAGCTTGGTTTGGTGCCGTTTTCTTTGCAGTGATGTTTCTATCCTTTATGTTTGTACCCCTTTCCAAAATCGAAGCATTGTGGATTTCAGATGAGTTTCACAACTCTGTCTTGAGAAGTTGGCAAGTAAGGGCAGTGTCTGGCAGTATTCTTTTTGTTGTGAAGCCTTCCCATAAG
This sequence comes from Cavia porcellus, assembly GCF_034190915.1. Classification (NCBI taxonomy): domain Eukaryota; kingdom Metazoa; phylum Chordata; class Mammalia; order Rodentia; family Caviidae; genus Cavia; species Cavia porcellus. Next base: position 7,034,107 of record NW_026947493.1, read on the forward strand.
AAGCAAACTCAGTTTTAACAAGGTCTCTTGCTTGGATAAGTGACACACGGCAAAGTGACATTTTCTCCCAAAACCAAATGTATAAGTTAAACCTGATTGTGTGATCTTAAGCATTAGATTTAAATAGTTACCAATGTAATCACTACTAGTGTTATTTTTCCATATATAAATATATATGTATTTTTTCTAGCCAGGTAAAATAATGTCATTGTGATACAGTTCATATCTCAGATGCTAGCTGGGAGGAGATTGACTAATAAGATGTAGTGTTGGTAGGCTTTACACTTCTTAGGAATGATAAAGACAACACAGGATTACATTTTTATACAGAAAGACAGGATTAATATTTTAAAATGTTTAATGGGCATAGTGGAACACACCTGGAGTTCCAGTTACTCTAGAAGTTGAGGCAGGAAGCTCACTCGAGCCCAGGAGTCAGGGGCTGTAGTGTCCTATGCTGGAGAGGCGTTCACACAAACTAACAGTGTGGGATTGCACCTGTGAGCAGCTACCGTAAGGGCCAAGCACGTGGCAGAGCTTGCCTCGCATGCTCAAGGCCTGGGTTAGAGCCCTAGAACTGCAAAAATCAGTTTTAAAAAATAGCCAGTGTATTCCCTCCTTGGCAACATAGCAAAACCCTGTCTCTTAAAAGCAAAAACAATTTTAAAATATTTTTTTCTTGTAACAAAAGCGTGTGGAAGCTTGAAAGGTTGAAATCCTTGCTTAAATAAAAATGTCAGTTCTAATCAAAATGAGATGACTGACCTGGAAATGTTAATGGCATCTAGAAAAATTGCAAAATAATCCAAATAATGAAGGATTCGTTTATACATAAATGGGCTAAATAGTTCATTGACAGCAAGTGCAAAAGTGTGGTTTTGACTTAATATACACTTAACTACCTACATTTACCCATTTTAGAACCTACAAAGCACAGAACCTGAATTTTACCCTGAGGAACAAACAATAATTTTTTAAAAATTTTTTATTTAAAGAAAGACAAAACAAAACAAAATAGGTAGAAATAGTACATACGTTCAGAGAAAAAAAAAAAACAGAAAGAAATCACTAGTTGATGTTGTCGTTGTACAAATAGTTGTTCAAGGCACAAAAATAGAACATGTGGGAATTCAAACAGAGAGACTGCAAAAAGTTCTGTTCAACTGTCCAACAAAAACTTAGTAACATGGTTGTCAATCCTATGCACTTAAACATACATGCAGTTATCCATATCTTCATTTATGTTTAGATTAAACAAACTAAAGCAGGTTAAAATCATTCTGAACAAAGAATAATAGTATTGCTGGATTTCACATGACACTCCGTGATCAGCACTGTGTACTCTAGTGTCTTCTTTTTAAAATTGAATTTAGGGGCTGGGGGTTTAGCTCAGCGGCATAAGCACCTGCCTTGCAAGCAGGCGGTCGTGAGTTCGATCCCCGGTACCGATAAAAATGAAAAAGACAAAAAAAAAAAAAAAATTGAATTTAAAGAAAGACTAAACAAAACAGAAAACGGGTAGAAATAATACATAATTTCAAAGAAAAAATAAACAGTAAGAAATCACTAGTTGATGATTACAGATTGTCTTCTTACAAGTAGTTATTCAAGAAACTAAAGTGGATCCTATAAAGTGGGGAATCAAACAGTGAGATTGCAACCAGTTCTGTTCAGCTATCCAACAAAAACTTAGAAATATGGTTATCAATCCTATACACTTAAACATACATGCAGTTACCTATATCTTCAATTATGTTGACATTGAATAAACATAAGCAGGCTAATATCATTCTGAACAAGGAATAACACTATTGCTGGGTTTCACATTATGACACTCCAGGATCAGCACTGGGTATTTTAGTGTCTCTCTTTCTTCAAAGTATCTGTTCATTTCATCATGTGTCATAAGATCAGTTCTCATAAACTGTTTATAGATTCTACAAATGCATGAGTCTTAACATGTATTTCTTTTTTTTTTTTTTTTAATTTTGAAAGTAGTAAAAATGTAACAGCACAAGACAGAACAAAGCCAATCGAGACAATGCAGTGAAACTGGTACAGGATTTCACAGTAGGATACTGGGATACTAGTAATAAGTATTATGGTATATCTCTTTAACTTAACAATAGTTGTCCAATCAATTAGGTATTGTAAAATCAAACCAAAAATAGAACATTATAAAAACAATTGAGAATACTGAATAGAGCAATGCCTTTGACCTATGCCTTTGAACAGAAGATAGAAGATAGAAGGAAATCCCCCATATTTGCTATATTGTATATGGTCATCCTTCCAAAGAGAATGTTGAAACATCTATCCCCAGTAGCTAAGTGGGGAGGGGACAGGCAGGAGAAGGGTGCTTGATTTTTTCAGCCCACGTGGCAGTAGGCTTACAGGTAATGCTTCTCCTCCAGGCCCAACCTGCAGGTGCTTACCAAGAGAGCAGGTGAATAAGCTGCCTGAGTCCCTCCATAGCCGGGTCTCTGGAGCTCTGTTCTCCTCCTGGCCCACATTGCAGACGCTTACCAAGAGGGCTGGTGAATAAGCTGCCTGAGTCCCTCCATGGCTGGATCTCGGGTGCTCTCTTATCCTTCTGGCCTATGTAGCAGGTGCCAACCAAAAGGGCGGGTGAATAAGCTGCCTGAGTCCTTCCATGGCCGGATCTCTGGAGCTCTACAAACAAGAATTGTTAAAGGTTTCTGTAGATTCAATCCCTGGTACTGGTGGTGTGGGGTTGGGAGAGAGTGAAGTGCTTCGGCACCAGTAATACTGGGTCAGCTTACTGTGGTCAAGGCATTCATGTGGTTCATTATGAAGAGATACCACATAGGATAAATCATTAATAATTATATATGGACAGAATTGTTGCCAATAAACTTGCTTAGTTTGAAGAGACTTTTGGCAAGGTCTAGCCAAAGGCAATTTAAACTCTTTCATAGATCTATAGAACTTTTTTGAGTTCTTTTTTTTTTTTTTTCGTCTTATTCATTTTTATTGGCACCAGGGAATGAATTTACGACCACACATTTGCAAGGCTGGCGCTTATGCCACTGAGCTAAATCCTCAGCCCCACTTTTTTGAGTTCTAAAAACCATAGAGTAACCAGGCATGGTAGCACATGCCTATAATCTAAGCACTCAGGAGGCTGAAGCAGGAGGATTACCGCAAGTTGGAGGCCAATCTGCGTTATAAAGTGAGTTCAATGTCGGCTTGAACTACATAGTGAAACTCTTGTCTGAAAAGAACCAAAATAAAAACAGTAAAGCTCTGAAAACTAAAAAAAAAAAAAAAAAAAAAAAAAAGAAAGATACAAATCTGGCTTCATCAGGAGACTATTGATAATCATTTTCTTTTATCAGTCCAGGGATCGAACTCACGACTGCTTGCTTGCAAGGCAGGCACTTATGCTGCTGAGTTAAATCCCTAGCCCCAATAATCTTTTTTCTAGTTCAAGTAAATATTTTTATGTAGAAATATAGTTTGATTTCAGGTGCTGCTGTAGTTTTTACTGAGTGTTATGCTATATACGATAGAATAATGATCTCATATTTGGTTTTTGGTATTTTGGTTTGCTTTTGAGACAATGTCTGTTTCTGGGCTCTTGCTGAGCTGAGCTAGCCTCCAGCTTGCACTCTTCTGTCCCATGCTCCTGAGTGGTGGGATTAGAGGCTCAGGGAGATGGAGTGATTTGCCTGAGATGGTTACATACCGAAGGAGAGTAGAGCAAACTGAATTTTTCTGGCTCCTCATGGGTTTTTGTTCTTGTTCTTTCTGCTTTCGCATGGCACTGCCTTTACAGACCACCTTGCTAAGTTCCATATGAAAGAGTTTACACAATGATGCTCATCTCACTTGATATTTAGTAAATGTTCTATGTGAGTGAAATATTTGGATTTTCCCATGACATTGAACTCTTCAAGGAAGTTAGGTCTCCAAATTTTTCAGATCATACTTGAGAAGTATCTTGACTATGCGCGTGAGATTAAAAGTAGATGAGCTTTATTGTGGACAAGAATTATGTTTAAAAATAGATGGGAAGGGGCTGGGGATTTAGCTCGGCGGCATAAGTACCGGCCTGCCAAGTGTTGAGATCGTGAGTTCAATCCTCAGTACCATAAAATAAATAAATAAAATAAAATAGGTGGGAAGTCTAAACCACTTTGCTTAGAATGAGTAATTTTTAGCTAACAATTGCAGCCCCAAAGGAGACTAGGAATCTTAGTAAGCTATTCGTAGAAAACATTGGCTGAGTGTGCCAGAGAAATGCTGGCCACCATTAGAAAGGGAATCAAAACTAAATTAAAAAAAAAAACAAAAAAACTTCCTCAGATTCATCTAATCTTTGTGTTAGTTTGTATTCTGGTGGCCTCAAGAAATAGATGCCACAGCTAGTGCCCAAAGGATGTGAAAGCCTTAAATGAAGTTATGTTTAAAACAATCTATAGCTTTGTGCTTTTTTTCCTTTTGAGGTGCTGAAGTACTATAGGGCCTCATGCATACTATGCAAGTACTCTATCACTGAGGTACCCCCCACCCCTTGTCTCCTTTTTTGTATATGTATGGAGAAGGTAGAAGGAGATTGACGATTAAACCCAGGGACTTCACACTAAATTATATCAGTACTCCTCCTCCTAACCCTGCTGGAAATTTTGAAATGGTCTCACTGAATTGTCCTGTCAGAGCTCAAATTTGCCTCAGCCTCCCAGAATGCTGGAATTACATACATGAACCACCACACTTGGCTCCAAGAGTCTTTGTCTTCTTCTGTTTTAAATTTTAAGATAGCGTCTCACAAGTAGCCCAGATAGGCCTCAAACTTGTGATTATTCTGCTTCAGCCTTCAGAATGCTGGATTACAATGGTGTATCACCATTCTTTACACATGCAAACCCTCCCCTCAGGTTGTAATATCATTGGTTATCTCAGTTTTTGTTCAGTTATATTGCTATCAGTAATTAATTTTTTCAGATTCTGATCTATAAATCTCACAGTACAGGGCAACCCATTCAGGACCCCTTCTGTCTATCAAGAGCTATTCCTATTCCCCGTTCCTTTTCCGGTAAATTTTCCTACTCTTAAAACAAAACACAAAAACTCACAGTATATCCAAATCCTGAATAATCTATAAATTGATTAGTTTCTATTTACCTTTTCCCTTTCTTTGTTTCTCCTTCTTTCCCTCCCTGCCTTCTTGTCACCCTTGTGAATATCCTAACCTGTAAAAATTGATGGCATGAATGTCATCAGTGGAATAGAACATTGCATAGACTGCTACTCTAAGAGGATGCTACACTGAGGATGTAGCTCAGTGGTAGTGTGTTTGGCTAACATGCACAAGGCTCTGGATTTAATCCCCAACCCTGAAAATTAATAAATATGCTGCTTGAAGACAAAGACCATGAGCTAGGAAAGGTGTTCTCTTGCTCATCGTTATTTACTTTCTTTTCTTTTTTTTTTTTTTTTTTTAAACTGGGGATCGAACTCACAACCTCACACTTGCAGGCAGGCGCTTATGCCACTGGCCCCTATTCTTTCATTTAGAAAAAAAAAAGTGTGCCATGCATAGAAAAAAGCAGTAAGGCCAGGTGTGGTGCACACCTGAAACCCCAGCACTCTGGAGACTGAGGCTAATAGATCATCATGAGTTCAAGGCCAGCCTGAACTACATAGAGAAACCCTATCTCAAAAAACAAAAAAAAAAAACTGTAAGTGCGTGAATCTTATCTGCAACTCAGGTGTTTTGTTTTTGGCAACTCAACTTTTATGTATACAACATATAATTATTATCAGTTACAGATACCCATTATAGTTCAGTTCCAGCACCCTATAAGGTTCCCTCATGCTTCTTCCTAATTAGTATTCTCCTTCCAGATGTGATCACTTTTCATAACCACTTTTGCCATCTTTAACAGGTATTTAGTGTGAATTTTTATCTGATGTACATTTAGGTATATACAGATGGTCTTGATGTCTTTTTTTTTTTTTTTTTTGAAGGTAGTAAAAATACAACAGAACAAAGCCAATTGAGACAATGCAGTGAAGTTGGTATACAATTTCATAGCAGGTTACTGAGATAACAGTAATAGGTACCACAGTATATCTTGTTATCTTCATAATAGTTGTCCAGTCAATTAGGTAGAGCAAAATCAAATAAAAAACAGAACATTATAAAACCATTTGAAAGAGAATATTGAATAGAGTAACACAGTTAATCATAATGAAACAAAACAGTGAAAAAATTTGCCTTCAAACAGAAGATAGGAGATCCCCCATATTTGCTATATTGCATACAGTCATCCTCCCAAGACATGCTCAGACCTCTGTCTCCAGGTGCTAAGGGGGGGGGGTGTGTTGGGGAATGTTTGGTTCCCAGCCCGCACACCGGTATGCTCACAGGAGCCACTGAATGGGCTCCTCTTGGCTTGCACTGGAAGAAAGGTGCTTACCAAGAGGGCGGATGAATTGCCTTCTATAGCCATCTGGGTTCCACCGTGGTGGGTTCTCAGGATTGTTTTGATTTCTGATGCTCCAGTTGTGATTTTTCAACTTTCTCAGTGTGTGAAAGTGATTCACATTCAGTGGAAACCATATTTAAATTCTGAATGTTGACACTTACCTGGGCTACCCTTACATGTTGGGCAGCAGCAGCTCCCAGTCAGCCACACAATCACAAGGGTAGGTGACAGTTCTCTGTGTGTTGTGTCTTGAAATTATGGAGTTTGTTTGGCAAGTTAGGCATATTAAATACATTTTGGACTTCAGAACTTTTCTGATCCGAGTTTATGAGAACTCCATCATAAATCAAGGAGCATTTGTATATTGGGGTTCCTGAGAGTTGGTTACATTTAAAACATCTAGTTTGTGGATTTACCTCTTATTTTGGAAGTACCTGTGCAAAGATGAAGCCTAAGGCTAAGATAGTATTTTAGAGCAGTTAGGTGTTTGTGTTTTTTTAAATGTCTTTTTGCGACAGGGTTCCAGTATGTAGGTCAGGCTGGCCCTAAACTCACTTTGTAGCCCAGGCTGGCCTTGAACTCGCAGTGGTCTTCCTACCTCAGCCTCCCCAAGTGCTGGAATTAACCCAGCTTTGCACAGAGCAGTGGTGATGAACTTGTGGCACACATGCTGCAGCTGGCTGACTGTTATTATTGAAAACTCTAAAAGGTTTGCCATCACTGGCCTGGACTCTTAAAAAATTGTACATTTCTTTATTGTGAAGAGAGGAATGCACACTTTGATGTATTTGAAGACTGCTTGGTAATTGTTTATCATAACTAGAAAATAGTTTATAACTAGTGACAAATCAAGCTGAAGTTAGACCAGAAAAGAAGAATCACAGTAGGGTACTGTTAAGATTCTGCTTTTTGAGAAAATTTGTGTGACTGAAATATATATATATATGTTTATTTTTTATTACCAGGGATCAAACTCATGACCTCATGCTTGCCAGGTAGGCACTTATGCTACTTAGCCAAATCCCTGACCCTGAAATATTTATTGAAAGCAGATTGTGAACCAAACACTCCGTCAGTGGTGAGTGGAAAGATTTGTGTGTCTGTCCTCAGGTTGCTTACACTCTGGTGAAACAAATAGATGTTAATTGCATAATCATACAAGGGAGGAATGTTAAGATATGCGCAGAGACTGACTTTCAGTGAAAACCATGAGGCAAAAAGGTTCTGGGGACAGGAAACAGTGTGGCCATGAGACAAAGCTGGAGAAGTAGACGGGGCAGCTGTGTAAGGATATGCATGTAGATTCCATCTTCTAGTTGGCAGAAAGAAACACACACTGCTACTCCTTAAGGCAAGTTTTCATTGTCCCCTCCTTAGAGTCCTTGTTGAACAGATTTAAGAAGGGAGATAAAATTTTAGGTAATTCCTTGTATTTTCTGAAAGGTGCTAGGTTTTTTTCTTTTTTAACCTGTAAGCCATGTTTTAGAGATGAGAAGTTTGAAATGCAGAAAAGTTAATGCTTGGTCACAATATGTGCATTCAGAGCTAGTTTCTCAAATCTCTCTCTCTCTCTCTCTCTCTCTCTCTCCCTCTCTCTCCCTCTCTCTCTTTCGGCCTATTTACACACAGGTGTTGGTTAAGATTTTCTGTATGGATCAGTTTCACTAAGTGAATCCCTGTAGTGCTGGGGCCAAGTTACTTATAGATTCAGTATGCTATTTAGCGTGTTTTGGGATATGTATACTGGCACAGAACAGTGGTGACAAACACTGAGGATCCAAACCTCAGCCCCTATCAAATACCATTTGCCTGGTGGAAGTATCCATCACTAAGGGAAATGCAATAGGTCAAGCCTCATAATCTTTGTGTGAGAATGGCAGCCTATGAGGACCATAAAACTACTTGTGAGCTGCAGCATATAGAGCTTTGTTTAATAAGATGTCTTCTGTAAGCACAAAATCTGTTGCTTGATCTCCATTGGAGATGTGGGCTGAGAGCAATGGTACTTGAGAAAATGACACAGTTCCCTTTGTTACAGTAATTAATGTAGTAAATTAAGGAAGAGGCCCAAAGGGAAGTTGATTGTTTCTTGTTAGAGCCCTAGGTGAAAATTCACTTGATTAGTGAGCTTCCTTGAAGTGTGGCAGGTGGAGAGGGACATGCCTTTTCTTCCAGCTGCATAAGCTGAGAGTCATTGAAGATGGTTTACATGTTGTACTGGCACCACCTGAGCTTAGCTAAGTGTGGCATGATTTCAGAGCAGCAGCTGGAATTCAGGGATGCTATTATATGATTCCCTTCTCAACAACTTTGTTATATTCCATTGGTCTGTTGACTGTTCCCTGTGGCCTCAATCCCTTTTGAACATCCCATACTTGAGATTTGAAGGCCTGTCATGTCAGTGGGGTCAGCAGTCTAGCAGGTTGGAATAGCTGATAAGACAGATAGTCCAGATGGTAAAACTATGAGCATTGACAGCAATAGAATGCTTACTTAGCATGCATGAGGCTCTGTATTTAATCCTTAGTGCTAAAAAAGGAAGAAAATGAAAATGAGCCCGAGGCTGGTGTACTGGCCTGGGAGACTTCTTTTTTATGCTGCTGGGAGTTGAACTCAGAGCCTCTTGCTGTCTTGGTTATTTTTCTGTCATTGCTGAGACAAAGTATTTGACACCCAAAATGTAAGAATGAAAGCTTTATTTAGCTTACAGTTTTTTTTGGAAGTTTCAGTCCATACTCAGCTAGCTCCAAGGCAGAGTGGCATAGCTAAGGGATAACTGTTCATGGTGGCTGCAAGTGACAAGAGCAAAAGGGCAAAAAGGGGAAAACATGCCTTCTTCCCTCCCTTATATTGTATGCTGGCCCTGTTCCTGGGCAGGGACAGAACTCACACCACCAATCCCAGTGCTAAATAAGGAGCCAATCACAAATGCTAAATTCAGTTGCTTCCATGACTGCATGAGGCTTGGGGGGATCATCCAAACATAAACCACACACACAAATACACGGACACACACACAGCCTGAGAGACTTTTTGAAGGAAGATGGAGATTTTTTGTGACTACAGGATAAGGTGTTATGAACCACACCCAAAGTTAGGAGTAGTCTAAAAAGCAAACCTAGATTACTATTTTCTCAATACTGTAGATGGTCTTTTAAGGGTTTAACTGTGAATCAGTCCTTCTTAAGTTTAGACACAAGACCTTTATAAGAGGGCCAGAGATATAATTCAGCAACATAAGCGCCTACCTGGCAAGTGCAAGGTCCTGAGTTCACTTCCCAGTATCAAAAACAAAACAAAACAAAAACTTTATAACAATATATGGATTATCTTTTATATTTGCATTGTCTTGCACATTTCAGTTTTGGATCCTCAAAGTATGCTTAGGGCACAATGGCTTTTCCTTCTTTTTTTGGTACCACGGATCAAACTCATGACCTCATGCCTACCAGGCAGGGGCTTAAGCCACTGAGCTAAATCCCTGGCTCTCCTTAGATTTTATGGTGACACATTAAATTAATATTTAATGAAGCAGCTTGACTGGTGTAAATTGAAATTTGAGTCCCGAAACCACATCTTCCAAGTACATCATTCTTCTGGGGACATGGTTGAGTGATAGAGTGGTAACCTAGAATTCATAAGGCCTTAGATTTGATCTCCAGCACTGTAACAACAACAACAACAACAACAAAACAAAAAAAAACAAATTTAAGTTTTTGTATTGTCCCATACCAAGCTTTCTAGAACTGAGTATAGCACTTTTTCCTGTGGTATGCAGCTTTGGAGAGGTATCTCTGACTAGGCAGTGCTAACATTCATATTTTATGCATATGACCTCAGTTTTTCCAACAGGTTAAATACACTTTGACACAACTGTCACTTGTTCAAGCCGAAACTTATAAGAAGATTCATCCAAAGTCAAAACCCATGACAGGAGAGGAAGAAAGGAGAAATTATTTATAGTAGAATAGCATTGCACAGTATATTTGCTGCTTAGAAGGGATCGTTTGTGGGAAGTTACCAGCTAAATAAAGCTACTCTCATTGAAACTGTCCAGGAGGTATGCATAGCTCCTACAAGGAGGAAAGACAAATGTTGCTGTTCTTGCTTTGATTGGATATAAGTAGGGTTCACTTGCTGTTTGTTTAGATAAACCTCACTCAAAAATCTTTTTCTTATTCTTTGCCTTCTTGAAGAGAGGACTTATTTATTTATTTGAGGTAAACAAGTGGTGTTGTGTATGACTAAGACCCTTGAAAGCAATTAATTAGTTGAAAATTGTAATTTAGATCATACTCCTCTGTGGGCTGAGAGTCTAAAAGCTGTTGCAAACAAGAAACTGGGATCTGGACTTCAGTTGTTACGATGTGCTACTTTAGAACATGAATGCATTGGGTGGGTACGATGGGGAGTGCATGTCATGAGATGTCTTGGTCCCTTACCCATATGCGTGCAGAAAGGAGTTTCTTGGTGATAAAGTACAGGAACAAAGCACAGATAGTACTGAAAAGTCATGGTGAACAAGTGATTCCGGAGCCTGGTGAATGGCACTGCTAAGCAGGAAAGTGGGGGTACACTTAGGCAGCAGCAAAAGAGGAAGCTATTCACAGAAACTCCTGAAAATTGTGAATGCTTGTGGTCTCTGTAAGGTATTGGTTATCCATGTTCTGCACTTTCTCAGCTATGGAAGCAAGAGGTCAGCGCTTTCATTCCAAGCTAGCAGGTTAGTTATCCCACCTCCTGCGGTAAAACATCTCTGCAGTGACCTGTCAGAGAGTTGATTATTAGCTATATAAAGCCAGAGCTGTTGTAGGGAGCAATGGGAAAGTGTCTGGCAGCTGTAGTCGGAAAAAATCATTGGTGATTTTACAGTGTACCTTTTGAAATGCACCACCAAAGTGATCTGGAAGCTTGCTGAGCCAAAAAATCTGAATTACTGAAAAATAGTCTGGTTGAAAATAATTATGATAATTCATTATTCTTCAAAACAGAAGAGAAGCTTTTTAAAAGAACATCACAGCCACTGAAAATCAGTCTTCAGGATATTCTTCATTTTTATTCTAGTCATTTAGAAATTCTAAGTAGTTTTCTGGTAGGGAAAGAATTTTTTGATAAGTGCATCCATGGCTTAAAGATTTTAAAAAGGCCCTCAGCATGTCCAGACAAACCTTCTCAGAAAGGAATCATTTAATCATTTATATATTTACTTGACAAGTCATTTTGCTTTTTCTGCTTACATGCTTTCAGTGATAGGCATGACTTTTTTTTTTTTTTTTTTTCTTTTTATCGGTACTGGGGATCGAACTCACAACCACCTGCTTGCAAGGCAGGTGCTTATGCCGCTGAGCTAAATCCCCAGCCCCAGGCATAAGTTTCTTAAACATTTGTGGATCATTGTTGAGTATCTCAATTTATTAAGTTTTTTTATGAGTTAAACTTCTTATTGATGTTTCTACCCTTAACATCACAGAACAATTTTCTCTCTTTCACACTGCAACCATCATATATATGAAGCTAACCAGCCCTTCTGCCTTTTTTTTTTTTGGTACTGAGGATTGAACTTGCGACCTCATATTTGCCAGGCAGGTGCTTATGTTGCTGAGCTAAGTCCCCAGCACTTACCTTTAATATTGTCCTTTCTACACTATTGAAACCACTGAGACCTTTTCTCTTCTTACAGAGTGAGAAGAGAAACAAACTTCTTTGTATTCTCCCATACTAACCTTTCTAGAACTGAGTATAGCACTTTTTCCTGTGGTATGCAGCTTTGGAGAGGTATCTCTGACTAGGCAGTGCTAACATTCATATTTTATGCATATGACCTCAGTTTTTCCAACAACTGTTGCCATACCATACCATACCATACCATACCAGCATGTCCTTATATTTAATGACTATCTCAAGATAAAGAATCTGAAAGTGAACCCAGATCACTGCATTGTTTTTTTTTTTTTTTTTTTTTTTTTGCCTCTCCCTTTTCAGAAGCACAATTTTCAAAAAATGCAATAGTATTATTATTGCTTCCTGGAAAGAACAAACTAAAACCAAAATAAAACATGTTGCTGTGACATATGGAATTGGAACAAAAGGAACTGGAGGATTAACTTTTTTGTTCTCTTTTTTTGAGGGGGGATGCGCCAGGATAGAACTCACGACCTTGCACTTGCAAGGCCGCTGAGCTAAATCCCCAGCCCGGATTAATTTTTTTTTTTGTCTTTTTCATTTTTATTGGTACCGGGGATCGAACTCACGACCACCTGCTTGTAAGGCAGGTGCTTATGCCGCTGAGCTAAATCCCCAGCCCCTAGATTAATTTTTTTATAAGATGATCATTCCTCAACTTTCTGCCACTGCCAAACAGTATCACTGAACCCAGGGCCTCACATGTGTTAGGCAAGTGCTTTACCAATGAACTACCTCTCCAGCATATTGTTGTTGTTATTGTTACTATTCTGTAGTACTGGGCGTTGAAACTGACCTTTACATGGAGCTATATCCCTGGACATTTTTACTTTTTATTTCCAGACAGGATCTCACTGAGTCACTAAATTCCCCATTCCAGGCTTCAATTTGTGATCCTCCTGCCTCAACATTCCAGAGTGCTGGGATTACAGATGTACAACAACAAGCCCGGTTTAATGTATTTTATTTATTTACTTTTTGTTTTGTTTTTTGAGACAAGATTTCACTATGTTGTGCATAATGGCCTTGAAATCACTAAGCTGGCATTCCTCTTGCCTTAGCCTCCGGAGTGTTAACTTTGTAATTTATGAAGTATTGACTTTGCCTCCAATTCATTTTAGAGTTAATTTCTAGCCTGTGCATTGAGGTTTCCCTTCAGGTTACCGCATTTAGTGGTGTTTGAATTTATAAGAATTACTTAAATTTATGCTATGTTGAGCTGATTTTAGTATTCCAGCTATTTTTAAAGAATGTGTGTGTGTGTGTGTGTGTGTGTATGTGCTTATATAACTGAAAAGTTGTTATACATGAGACACAACTTGATTTAGTATGAATAACAATCTCCAAAATTTTGTGATATTCTCTTTTAACAATATTACGGAGTAGTCTGAAGTTGGCCCAGTTTTTGTCCTTCTTTTTTTGTACGGGGATCAAACTCACGATCAAGCACACTTGGCAGGCAGGTGCTTACACCCCTGAGCTAAATCCCCAGCCCTGTCCTTTGTATTTTAAAGATGTTGACAAAATGTGTGCAGGTTTGGCTTTTTAAATTAATTTTGCTGAAAATGTACTGAACTTTTCCAATCTGCATGCAAGATTTTTGTTTTGTTCAAAATGTTATTCATGTATGATGTCTTCTATAGGTTGCTCTTGTCCCATTTGTTCTGATCTCTTTTGTTTTCCTTCAGTGGCATTAAATGCTTTACTTCCATTTCCTTCGTTATTTTCTCTTCATTATCCACTTCTATTTAATTTTAGAAAAAAAAATAGGAGTGTCTTGTATTTCACTGATTCATTTCTCTTTTGTTGCTGAGTTCTTCTTACAAATTTTAATTGATAGTGCATCTTTTGTGTGTGAATGTGTGTGTTCTGATGATCTAACCCGGACCTTGTACATTTACACAAGCCCTCTATCAGTGAGCCACACCTGGCTCCCTTTGATTAATTTTTGTTTTGGATTTTTGAGACCAGGTCTTGAGGTATAGTTCAGACTGACCTTGAACTTGGCATGTAGCACAGAGGCTAACCTCAAACTCATGATCCTACTGCCTCACCTTTCCCAGGGCTGGATTACAGGCATGCTCTACCATGCCTATCTTGTTATATATGTCCTTTTGTTCTTTCAGCTAAGTTATCTTTCCATTTCAGCCAGTCACCTTCTTTTTTTTTTTTTTTTTTTTTTTTTTTTTGGTCTTTTTCGTTTTTATCGGTACCGGGGATCGAACTCACGACTGCCTGCTTGCAAGGCAGGTGCTTATGCCGCTCAGCTAAACCCCCAGCCCCCCAGTCACCTTCTTATTGATATATTCTCTTTTTTATTGGTATACTTCATTTATTCCATTCTGTATATCAGGTGAGCCAGAGTAATAGTATGATAACCATCAGAAGCTCAGTGAGTACTAACATTTTTATATGTTTATGTTTTTCTATATATAATATTCAAGCCTTTCCTCGTTGCAATCCTATTTTATAGAAGAAAGTTTTATAGAGTTGTTTTAGTGGTTACATTATACACTAATGGTAGTGCAGCTATGGAGTAGAGTGGGTAAACTTTGGATTAGTATGGCGTATGTACTAATGCTAGCTACAGTTGTAAAGATTGCAGAGGTGATAATGATTTTGGGAAGAAGTATGCTTGATAATCCTCTATATTGGAGACTGAGTGTAGCGCTCACTTTCCTAGAAATGCCAAGGGCTTCTCCTAGTAGAATTATTTTCCATATCATGTTCTATGACCTCTTTCACTTGTTTTTTTCACTGCTGTATTCTCAGCAAGAACCTAGTTCGGTGCCTGGTACACAACAGGCAATAAAATTTAAAAACTCCCAATAAACTACTACTCTTTCATCTTTATGTACTGTGGAGAATTCCAAACCATTTACTA
This sequence comes from Cavia porcellus, assembly GCF_034190915.1. Classification (NCBI taxonomy): domain Eukaryota; kingdom Metazoa; phylum Chordata; class Mammalia; order Rodentia; family Caviidae; genus Cavia; species Cavia porcellus. The sequence continues at coordinate 7,049,128 of NW_026947493.1, forward strand.
AAAATTTCCTTGCAAGTTTTGATCATTTTCAAAAGTATCATCTCTTTGACTTTTCAGGAATTACATTTCCTTTGTCTTGTGGGAAACTTTTTGTCATACTCCTTCCCACTATACACACACACTTTTGTTCAGCCTTCATAAAGTAAGACTTAGATAAGCTTGATATTTGTTAATAAACATGCTGTTGGGTTAAGCTTTCCACTTTGATCATGGATATGTTTTCTACTCAGATCTACAGCTAAATGGTAGATTATTGTCCACCCCTTCTCTTAAATCATAGTTGCTTGCAGACATTCACCTGGTACAGTTCTGCTGTCCTTGGATGACATCTTTTCTTGCTCCCACACTCTGGATCTTTGACGCTGTTCTAAAGGCATAGAGTAAGAACATAATTTCTTATTTTTCTGCTATCTGTAGCACTTACCTGCTAGCCACTTTGAAGAATTCAATCTGACGCCACTGGTTTGTGCTTTCTGCTTGTTTTAGCTAATGTAAGTTATTTTTTAAATGGGTATAAAAAGATGGTGTGCTGAGGAGTAAGTAAGCAAGAACAGAACTTTTTAGCTTTGTTGAAAAATAAACATGGATGGTGTATGTTGACTACAGGTTTTCTAGACGGTATGCTCCGTAGGCTTTATAAGTCAGGATAATGGAGATGTGTAAATTGCTATTTAACATTCCCTTACCCCCTTTTACCTCTCTTTCGTGTGGTATGAAACCCTCTTGTTTCTATCAGTATAGTACAATTATTCCACATCCTGATGGGTTTGTTTTGTTTCCCTCTGGCACTGGGGCTTGAACCTAGCACCTTTACCCTGAGCTACATCCCCAGCCCATTTTTAAGTTTGAATTTCAAGATAGGGTCTCACTAAGTTGCCAAGTCTGGGTTCAGACTTGAAATCCTCCTGCCTCAGTCTCCCAGAGTGTAGTAGAATTACAGGTTATGTGTCACCATGCCTGCTTCATAAATATTTTAGTAGGAAGTGGGGAAGACCACATTGAACACTGCTTTTCATATATGATGAGAAAATTAGAGTTTTGACAGGGCTCATGAAGCTTCTGTGGCCTCAAGAAATTCTCTTAGTCCTCTCTGAGAATTCTTTCCTCTAGTTTAAGTCTTCACCCCTCTCCTGAAGTTGCATCTTTCCAAATTCTGTTTGCTTTTTTATTTACTTACGCATACTTAAGCCTTTTCTTGCTAGTACTAGAACAGTAACTTTTTCTGTACTATTTTTGCTAGGGTTTGGGTCTACTAGTAGAGGAGTGTTAAAACTTTGCTAGCTCATTTTCAGAAGCAAGAAGAAATGAGGTATCAGTAAAGTAGTACTAGAGCTTGAATCTCTGATATACCAGGGCCTAACATATCTTGGTGGAGGGAGGATTGCCGGCTTCCCATGGTAATAGAAATAGGTCTGGAAAGGGAAACTAACTCACCACAAACTTTCTGCGCAACTGTAAATACTGTACTTCCTCCTGGGATGGAATGGGAATTGGCTCTTCCTTAAGTCCAGTGTGGCTTGGTTAGAAATGCACTTTAACCTGTTTGTCTTGTCTGTTGTGATGTGATTGCTATACAGAAAGGGTCTGTTTTGTGTGGGAGTTTATTTCAGGCTGTCTCCTTGCCTGTATTGTTTTCTTTAACAGCTTTTTAAATTTTCTTTTTCCAGCAATGATGTTGTCCACTGGGCATGTACTGACCAATGTGGCAGGTCTGAGAACATAGCTGAAGCTGAAAATAGGAAAGCTGGGGGCAAGGAAGAGCCTTGAATCTTGAGGTGGGACGTTGACTCTAAGATGTCCTTGAGCAGTGGAGCCTCCGGAGGGAAAGGAGTGGATGCAAACCCGGTTGAGACATACGACAGTGGGGATGAATGGGACATTGGAGTAGGGAATCTCATCATTGACCTGGACGCCGATCTGGAAAAGGACCAGCAGAAACTGGAAATGTCAGGCTCAAAGGAGGTGGGGATACCGGCTCCCAATGCTGTGGCCACACTGCCAGACAACATCAAGTTTGTGACCCCAGTGCCAGGTCCTCAAGGGAAGGAAGGCAAATCAAAGTCCAAAAGGAATAAGAGTGGCAAAGACACTAGCAAACCCACTCCAGGGACTTCCTTGTTCACTCCAAGTGAGGGGGCAGCTAGCAAGAAAGAGGTGCAGGGGCGCTCAGGAGATGGTGCCAATGCAGGAGGCCTGATTGCTGCTATTGCTCCCAAAGGCTCGGAGAAGGCGGCTAAGGCGTCACGCAGTGTAGCCGGCTCCAAAAAGGAAAAAGAGAACAGTTCGTCTAAGAGCAAGAAGGAGAGAAGCGAAGGAGTGGGGACTTGTTCAGAAAAGGATCCTGGGGTCCTCCAGCCAGTTGCCTTGGGAGGACGGGGTGGTCAGTATGATGGAAGTGCAGGGGTGGAAACAGGCGCTGTGGAGCCACTTGGGAGTATAGCTATTGAGCCTGGGGCAGCGCTCAATCCTTTGGGAGCTAAACCGGAGCCAGAGGAAGGGGAGAATGAGTGTCGCCCGCTAAAGAAAGTCAAGTCTGAAAAGGTAAGAGGTGGCCAGATCTGGCTGCCCACTGCCAGTCAAAACTGCCCTGGATTAATCGCCAAATGCTGTGTGCACTCTGTGGGAGGCTCGTTAGTTTGTGGGTAATGACCAATTACAAGGTCAGAGCAGCTGGTAATGATAATGTGGTTTTATTCCAAATTAGAGGGTTCCTTACTGACCCATTTATGGCAAGCCTGAACATTGTGGAATAGCCTATCGATTGTTGTGGGTAGCTTCTTGGTAGTGTGAATTTTCTGCTACCTTGTCATTGTCCTACCTCAGACGTTTGTTGCTAGAAGCTGACATCAAACCTTTATGTGGTTTCCTGTTTGATTGACATGTATCATCAAAACTATAATAGTTGAAACATTTAGTAGACCTTTGGTTACATGTACCGGTTGAGTGCTGTTTTAATGAGATAAATGGTACTGGGTTTCTAGAACAAAGATTAATGAAATTTCATGGGGTTATCTACCACATGTTTGGTGGTGGCTACCAGAGAGCAAAGGAACACAGCATCTGGACTGGTAAACAAGGGGCAGGTGGCACTAACTGCTATGAAGAGCTCACTCAGGCCTTACAAGTTACTGCTGTGACAGTTTGACCTAGAAAGATTCTGTGGCCACTGAAAAAGTAGCTGTTTTCCAGGTACCTCTTGTAATTGGGAATCGGTCTCCTGGTGGTTTTATCACTGCCAGGTAGTATAACGCCAGGTAGTATAATGATACCTTACCTTCTGCTTGACTTGGAAGGATAGGTGCCTGCAGCCCCAGGAGGGTTAGGATTGTGTCCCTCTTCTGGGTAGATGATCTTTGTTGGTCTCTCAGGAAATGGAGCTTGTCAGGCTAGTAAGTTTGAGTCCAGGCTACCTTCATCTTCAGCAGCTTCCAGTTTCCTACAGAGCAGCTGGCCTTGTGATCAACTGCTCATCGGCTCTTGATTTTCTGCTCTGTGCTCAGCTCATCCTGTGCTTTCAGCTGATCCCAGCAGATGCAGTATAAATTGATTTCTCTCTAATTACATCAGCTGCAGCAGGGAATACCTATTTCCATAAGTAAGTGTTAATAAATAAAGACTGGATGTGTATATTTGGGTGGTGGTGCCTGGGTTTCAGTGGTAGCTTGTGCTTTCTTGCTGTAGGTATATTGGTCTTTGCCTCTGGCACATCTGTAGCTTTCAGCAACATCTGGGCTTCTCTGGTAACAGAGCTGTGAATTTCTTACAGTAATAATACAATGGCTTATTCTCTTTTACCAGTGGCAGCTGTCAGAGAGGTTGCCTGCATTCAGGTGGCAGATGCTGTAGTCCACCTCATTGGAGTAAAGTTCCAGCTGGTTTCTGGCATGGCTCATCCTGTGCTGGCTGTGATTTGCCATTTTCTCTGGGGGTACAGATGGATAATACTGTTTTAAAGAGGCCTAGGAGTAGTAGGAGTTGTTGCTTCTGTTCCAGGCCCATTAGACTATTCCCTGCATATGGCTTGAGGAATTCTTGCCATATATCCATGTTGGTAGTCATTGCTTTTCCTCTGCCGAAAAGTGCATCTGAGGGTGGCCTTCATCTTCTTTTTTATTACAATACTTATGTTGCAATCTTCTAAGCCCAATTGTAGTTTATGGGTGAAAGGCTTAATGTTGCCTAGCTTCATACTGGATTTAAGTCTAAATATCCATTATTGTCTCCAACAGAGAAGCAAATGGTACCCATTTTCTCTCATATAGGTGCAGGGATTAGTTGGGTAGCTCCCCTTCAGACTATAATTGGGCTGAAAGATGCAATCCATTCAGCTAACAATACACCATGATGCCAAGGAGTTTTGCCTCTTGATAATGTGACTTTGTCATCCTAGGAGACAAGTGAAAGAGAAAAGGGAGACGGCATTTTAATTTTTGGAGAAAAATAAAATTGCTGGAAAGCACTTTTGAAAGCAGAAAATTTGCAATGCAGTTTGATGTTACCATGAGCAAGAACCTGCTTTCTCAGCCCTTCCTTTGTTCCTTCAGCTGTTTTGAATACACTGGTTCTGCAGTTGCTTTACCATAGTGCGTTTGCCAGTGAAATAGTTACTGAAATAAATGTTTAGAAGTGGCTTAGAGATGGAAATACACTGTGTTGAGGAGAGAGCATTTCTAGAATGGATTAGAAAAAGAGGGGCTGGGATTGTAGCCCAGTGATAAAGTGCTTTAGTAGCAAGGGTGAATCCGTGGTTGTGATCCTTAGCACCACGCAAAAAAGAAAGAGCTGGGGATTTAGCTCAGCGGCATAAGTGCCTGCCTTGCAAGCAGGCAGTCATGAGATCAATCCCCCATACCGATAAAAAGGAAAAAGACAAAAAAAAAAAAAAAAAAAAAAAGAAAGAGCTGGGCATGGTGCCACATATTTGTAATTCCAGCATGTAGGGGACTGAGGCAGGAAGATTGCTACAAAATCAGGATTGCTACAAAGTCAAGGGCAACCTGGGCTACAGAATGAGTTCAAGAATGGCCTGAACTACAGAGGGAGACCCTGTCTCAAAAAACAAAGGAAGGAAGAAAGAAAAAGTTAGGAGCCTTGCAGAGATAAGCTCTTGAGAAAGAACCGCAGGGTTTTGGGCATAAGAAATGCTCATTTATCATTTGGTGATGGAAGTTTTCTTGGCTGTGAAATACAGGCTTGCCTATGACCCAACTAGTTTAGAATATTCCTCCTTTGTAGGGACAACCAACAGAATCGAAACATCAAAACATCAAAACACGTGTTTGGATATAATCTGGAATTGCATTCCCTGAGCTAGGAATTAAGAGATGAACCTCATGAAATTTGGAAAGTGTCTAGATTAGACTTTCTCCCACCCCACTGTGCCCTGCTTTGAAATAGAAGACAATGGTGGCTGCAGTGCAGTGTAGAATTGTCCCTGTCAACTACTAGTAATGAGGGAGATTTGACTATTTAAATTACCTGAGGGCCTTCTGTCTCTCTCATCAGGTATCTCAGGCTGTGGCCGAGGAAATTTTCCATTCACCAAAGATACGGATTTCCCTTCATGGAATCTGGTTTTGCTATACTGCATCTCTCTGGCAAGGCTCACTGTGCTGTTTCCTAGCATTTTTGGAGAGATCACAGATGGCTCTTAGCATTGCTGCTGCCCTGATGTTGAACACTCTTGCCTCATACTTCCTGCCAGCTGAAGAGACTAGGGAGGGAATGTCGAGGAATAAACAAAACAGATCCTTCAGGCTCCTGCTGCCTCCTGCCTTTCTTACATCGATAGGTTGTTAAGTTAGGGATGGAGGGAGATGGAAAGGAGCAAGGGTGCCTGTCTGAGCACCCTGAGCTTAGTGCTCCTGTCGCCACTCTGACAGGCAAGGAAAAGAGAATTCACAAACTACAGATAACAGTGATGTGTCTGTTCAGGAGCTGTCAGGGCTTATGTCCAGGAGTTTAAGGTGAGACTCTTCTTTCCCCTCTGAATCATTATACTGTGTCCAGTAGTCTCTCGTGTCTAAAAGGTCTAGAATTTTGCAACCACATGCCTGTCCTGGCCTTCAGTTAGCTTCTTTTGATCTTGCAGCTGAAAGCACTGCACTTCTCTTTCTGTGTCAGTTCCTGCTACTTTGAGAATGCTACATGTACTTACCTTTTCCCTGTTAATTTAGGCTGCAAAACAAAAAGCTAATAAGTGTGCTTTTTTGCCTTGTGATTATGTACTGAGCATCTTCCTTTGCTCTTGATTTTGTGTTCCTGTCCCGGTCTGTGCCTTCCAGCTCTTTTCTCTTGTGTCGAAATCCTCATTGCCCAATCAAAATCAGGTCTCCAGTTATGCCTTTCATCTAGGGCTTTCTGTGCTAATGCCATCCTCCTCCACTAGGTGTTCTTTATCAGCTGCTGATGGCTGTATCAGTCACCCTTGCTTCCTGAAGGTAAATGCCCTCAACCATTTTCCTTCATGGAAAAAATTGAAAAGTTCCTATTTATGTGGGACAGTTCTGTTCTGTAATTGTTGCTTAATATATTTTTTCATTCAGCAGCTCTGTTTTCCTTCTGGGTGTTGGAATTCAAGGAGGGCTCAGAGAAAAATTAACTTGTCCGTTTTCCTTATTTTACAGAAGAGGAAACTTAGACCAGGAGATTTAAATCATGTGACTTGTCCAGGATCTCACAGGTAGTCAGTGGCAAAGCCCAAACAGAAGTAAGGTTTCTGGACACCATAGTTTTGTTTTTTTTGTTTTGTACTAGGTATTGAACTCATGACTTCACATTTGCCAGGCAAACACTGATACTGCTGAGCCAAACCCCTGGCCCCTTGGACACCATAATTTTAGAATTACTATTATTGATTTGTGATACATAATAAATACATTTATTTTGGGAAATTGATGTCTATATGTGTCACATTTTGATCCTTTTTACTTCCACTTGGCCCCTTCCTCTCACTCTCCTCTCATCCCCATGAATGCCAAATTCTTATGGCATGTTGTTACTTTGGATTTCTTAATGAATCTTTAGCAGTAATGAGGGCTTCTCCATCTCTTAATTTGAAGACTACCTTAAAAATGTAGTATATGAATGCCTAAGTCCCAAAACTGCTTTCATAGTGACTTATAGCATTGAATAAACAAAAGATCTCTCAATTTAGGATTCTCAGGTAAAGTGATGATTTTGTAAAGAATAGCCATTTCAAGCTGAGGAAGAATCTGTCCTGTTGTGTACAGAGAGGAAAAGTTAGATTGTCTGATGATTTAGCAGTACTGAGTATTGAACCAGGGCCCTCATACTGAGCTATATATATTGCAACTACTTTTAAATTTTGAGGTCGTATCTCTGAATAAGTTTTCGGGTCTAGATAACAACTTGTGATCTCTTTGCCTCAGCCTCTCAAAATGAATTACAGATGTGTGACCGTGCCCAGTGGAAAATTACTTTTAAGATGCTTCTTTGAGTTTGAGTATTTTTATGGGTGTGTGTGTGTATGTGTACACATGCATATGTACGTGTGTTGGAATGTTTCATGAACCATATTTTCATTGTTATGGTTGAGGCATTGCTAGTTCCTTTTTAAAATTTTTAATATTTATTTATTTTTGAGACAGGGTTGCATTGTATAGTTTGGGCTGGTCTTGAGTTCATTTTGTAGCCCAGGCTTGCAATGATCTTCCTGCCTCAGCCTCCCGAATGCTGCAATTACAGGCATGCACCACCGTGCCTGGCTAGCTAGTTCCTTTTTTAAATTGACATATGGTAATTTACCATCTCGATGGAATACAGTCTCAATATTTGGCACATGGATGCCATGTATAATGATCAAGTCAGGGTAATCACCATTTCCATCTCCTTAAACATTTATCATTTCTTTGTGTTGGGAACCTTTGAACTCTTCTAGTTCCTTATAAAATATATAATACATTGTGAACTGTAGTCATCCTCCTGTACTGTAGAATTCTAGAATTTATTCCTCCTAACTCTGTTTTGGTATCAGTTATCTAATGATAGTTCCTTCCTTGTTTGACAATTGCAGGTAAAAAGAAAAACCTGTTCTAGTACTTCTTGAACATAATGCTAATAGGCAATCTTCATACTTATTGTAGGTATTATTATAAAAAGACACATTGCTGGATACTGTTGTCTCTTTTCATCCAGTATGTAAAATGATGGCATTTTCAATTCTCAATACTGTACTATACTCTACTAGGTTTTACACACCAGAGAATAAAGCAGAGCTGGTCTCTGTTTTTGTTGTTTCAATACTGCTAGAGCTTCACGTATGCAAACAAGTGCTCTGCCTCTGAGCTCCATCCCACTTCCGCCCCCTCCTCCCTGCCTTTTTGGTTTTGTTTTAAATTTGAGATTTGTTCTCATAAAGTTGCCTAGGCTGGCTTTAAATTTGTGATACTCCTGCCTCACCTTTCCTAATCGCTGGGATTAGCAAGCAGGTACCACTTTGCCTGATAGTCCTTGCTTTTTGAGCATTTATTGCTCTCCAACTATAACAGAGTTCCTGAAAATGTGTCCTGTAAAACCGTGTGTATCACCTCCTCTGAGTTTCAAACATGCAGGATTTGGTCCTGCCTCACATGTCCTGTGCTTCCATGTCCATGTCTCAAATTGCTATATATTCATTGACATTTGTTTTTATAAGGTAGGTATTGGGATCCTTCTAATTTTAAATACCCACCTCTTAAATTTTAATTTCACAGCAACTCTTACAGATGATTTAGTGACTAAGAGTGTAATCTGTGGCCAGACTATCTGGATTTGTATTCCTGCTTTGCCAGTTGTTTAACTGAGTGATCATGACCATGTTACTAAACTGCTGTGGTTTCCCATCTGCAAAATGAGGAAGACAATAGTCCATACCTTTATGTCTGATAGTACATAAAGGCATACTCAAATATTTCAAGGAGAGAGACACTATGGTAACTACTGTTATGTCAGGTTATCCTGTGGTGAAACACTATGTTGCTTAAATTGTTCTGTTTTTGGGGAAAAAAAATAGTCCATACCTAATGCTATTGTGAGATGATATTAGTTCAGATAAAACATATAGAACAGTGCCTGGTACATTGGAAGCATTCAATAAATATTAAAAAAACGAGTTGAAACATATCTGTCTGTGCTAAGTAATAATGGGCTGAAATAGAGACATTCCACTATGCAGGAAGCCCAGCATATGAACAGATAAACATGTTAGCTAAGATGTCTACACAGTGCTCAGAAGTTCCAAACCCAGGCTGGGAAATTTGTGTGCTAATAATGATACATTCCGTAGCCCCTGGTATTTATAATGGGTGAGGGCAGAAATAGGCTTCAGAGGATATTGAAGTGGCCTGGTTGAAGTTCAGGTTTCCTATGAATTGTATTTCCGTTTTGGCCGCGTTCCTGGAGTAGGGTTGAGTATGTTGGATGTTCCTGTGGGTCTGCCAGGATATGCAGTATCATGGACCCTGGAAGAGCGCTCAGTGTTTTTGTTTCTACACAAGAGTGCATGGAAAAATCTTAAGTCCTAGTTCTTAATTTTCCTACCACAGTGTGAACTTGTATTTTTGCCATTGAGTATAAGAGGTTTTCCCAGCAGAGCTTCTCAGGCAAGGCAGCAGGGTTTGGGCTTTTAAGGCTGGAGGTGGCAGTAACATACACAGCTGAGTTCCTGCCATTGCTGGCTGGCTGTGCCCTCCTCTCTGTGGTTTTCACTCTTCAAGCCATGCTTGAGTAACCTGCCTCCAGAGCTGCTGACAGGGCCATGTTCAGAGGCCTTGGAAATTACACTCTTCATTTCCTTGTCATCCCCCGACCCGCAGTGCAGAGCCTTCTAGTGCAGGAACAAGGCAGAAAAAATCCAGACGGCTGCCAGCCAGCATGTGTCAAGAGCTACAAAGAAGGAAATTGGACTTGCTCACTTAAAAACCATGGGGTTAGGCTTTGATTTTTGGTTCCTGCAGAGAGATATTTGTGTGTGAGAGCATATTTTATCTCTGTGTATATATATAAAATGAGTGTGTGCATGGCAAAGCTGTGGAGGACGAGCATCGGGGAGCAGGAGCAGGGGAAGATTGCTTTTCTCTTCAGTTAATTTCCCAGTTGTGCCATTGGGATGAGCTGGAAAGCATTAGCATCAGGAAGGTGCCAGACCATATTAATATTTTAAAATATATTTCTCTCAGTACAGTTTAGTCATGGTTGAGAGCAGCCACACAAGACTCTTCCCTGGCTGACTGAGGAGGCATTTTTAACGGATCCTGTTCCCTGAAGTTGTACATCCTTGATGACATTGGCATAATCAATACCTAAGCTACCTCAGAAAGTATAGACTTTGACTTAGTCTTGGGTAAGAGAAATAGCTCTTTTGATGTGGAAGGCAGTGTGACAAAAGAGAACCGAGGATTTAGGGCATTCTTAGATTTTTCTGCTTATAGGACAAAATTCTATTTTAAGAGACTGGCTTCATATGGAGGGGTTAATATTACAAAAACAAGTCTTTTTGTTTTGGTATCTCTCTGGCCTTAGAGAGACAAAGGAAAGATTTTTCAGGTTAAAAAAAAAATGTGGAGGGTAGAAGTGTTTTTTTTTTTTTTTTTTTTTTTTTAATTTTAAAAAGCAAAATGGAAAAAAAGGATAGAAATGATACAGAATTTCAAAAAAGAAAAATGGAATTAACGCTAGTTAATGTATTGCATATTGTTATCTTAGAACTAATTGTTCAGGGTATAAAATCTAGTGGCAAAAGTGATCAGTCAAACAATGACAGCACAAACTTTTCTTTTTGATGAACTAAGATTAGTGTTATCTAGCATACATACACATACATATATTTATGTTTACCAACATACATATAATCTTTTCCTTCCTTCCTTTTTTCCTTTCCCCTATCCTAGTAGTACTGTTCTTTTGAGCATTTTCTTTCCCATTCATTATTATAATACCTATTGTATATTTTGGATCTCACTACTCTTTCAGACTTTTTTAATACTAGGGAGACAATATGATATTTAAAACAAGTTCAACTTCACTTATGAGCATGGTCTCAAGTTGCCTCCATTGACCTTAAAACCCTCAAGATTGACCTTTTTATAGCTGAGTAATATTCCATTGTATAAAAATAGCACTTTTTTTTGGGGGGGGGTCTTTTTTCTTTTTATTGGTACCGGGGATCAAACTCACGACTGCCTGCTTGCAAGGCAGGCGCTTATGCCGCCAAGCTAAATCCCCAGCCCCCTAAAGTTTTTTTTGTTTTTGTTTTTGTTTTTTGTCTAGCACATCTTTTTTTTATCTACTCTGTGGTTGATGGGCATTTTGGTTGTTTCCAAGATTTAGCTATTACAAATTGTGCTGCTATAAACCTGGGGACACATATATTGCTGTGGCATGACATTTTATGGGAAAATACACAGAGAGGGAAGAGCTGCATTATATAAGACTTGTAATTCTAGTTGTTTGAGGAATCTCCACACTGATTTCCACAGTGGTTGCATCCAGTCTACACTCCCACCAGCAGTGGAGAAGTGTTTCTTTTTTCCCCATAGCCCCACCAACATTTATTATTGGTTGATTTGTTTTTTTTTTTTTTTTTTTTTTTTGATACCGGGTATTGAACTCATGACCTTAGGGCCTTACACTTGTCAGGCAGGCACTTACACTGCTGAACTAAATCTCTGGCCCCTAATTTGCATTTCTTGAATGACCAGGGATGTTGAGCATGTCTTCCTGTATTTAGTTGCCATTTGTATTTGTTCATTTTGGATGCCCATTTTTGGATTGGGTCTTTGAATTTGGGGGACCTGATGTTTTTCAGTTCTTTATATGTTCTAGCTATAAGTCCTTTTTCTGAGGGAAAGCTGGCTAAAATTCTTTTGCATTCTGTGAGTTTTCTCTTCACTCTGTGATTTCTTTTGAAGTACAAAACTTTTTAATAAGAGATCTCAGTTGTTGATTCTGGGAAGTAACTTCCTGTACAGTTTGCGTTTTGTTCATGAACTTTTTGCCTACTCCTATGGGTAGGTTTTGTGTTGTGCCTTGTTTTTGATTTTTTAAAGCAGGGTCTCCCTGTGTAGTCCAGGCTGATCTTAAACTTGCCTTGTAGCCCAGTCTGGACCACGATCGACTTGCAGTCCTATCTCATCTTTCCAGGTGCTGAGATTAGTGACTTGGCTGCCATGCCCAACCCAGTAAACAGTATTTGAACAATCTGCAAACATTGTGTCTATAAATTTGTCTTTCCTGAATTTCCACTGCCTTACTGTCACTGGAGCCATTGGAGCCTTTGTGAAATGGAAAAGGAAGGAAAGAGAGGGAAGCAGGGAGGAAGGGAAAATCAAATGTGAGAAAAGGAAAGTGTTCTATAGAGCAATGTTTTCACATGAGATGAGTTACAAGTGAGAGAAGATTTTTTCTCTCTCATAGAACACAAGCCCTCTACCATTAGCATGAGCAGCTTTTGAGAATTTGTTAAAAATTCAAATCTTAAATTTCATTCCAGTCCCTCAAATCAGAAACTTTAGGCTTGAGATCTAGCAATTTATATCTTAACATTAGCTGTCTTCCTGATTGTGACACACACTAAAGTTTCAGATCTACTATTCTACACTACCTTTCTATCTTAAAAATCAAAATGAAGCCAGATGTTGTGTGTACCTGTAATCCCAGCATTTGGGAGGGCTGAGAATCTCAAGTTCAAGCCCAGCCTGGGCCACTAAGTGATTTACCAATACCTGGTCACAAAATAAAAAATAACAAGAGCTGGAGATGTAGCTCGGTGCAGAGCCTTGGCTTTAGTCCTCCTACTCCCAACTGAAAATGAAAATTTCCAAAAATTTAAAAGGGTGACAGGGGGCTGGGGATTTAGCTCAGCAGCATAAGCACCTGCCTTGTAAGCAGGCGGTCATGAGTTCGATCCCTGGTACCGACAAAAAGAGAAAAAGAAAAAAAAAATGTAAATAAAAGGGTGACAGATAACCCTGGACAATAAAATGCTTTTTGTTTTTACTGTTGTATCTTTTATTTTTGTGAACATATTGGCAAGTACCCAAAATTTTAAGGATTATCGGAGGTTTGGGACTCTGAGAACAAAAGATACATTCAAATCACCTTTCTAAACTTGACCTTTCTCCTCTGGAATGTGGAAGTCATGGTATTAACTGTGTGTAGTTATTGTGAGAGTTAAATGAGGTGAAGAGGGTTAAGTATGCAGCGCAATGACTTAATCCTGTCAGCACTCAAAAATTGTCACAGGACATAGTGCACACCTACAGTTCCAGCATTCTGAGAGGCTGAGGCAGGAGAATTGCAAGCTTGAGCTAAGCATGGGCTACTCAAAAACTTAGCAAGATCATGTCTCAAAATTTAAAAAAAGAGGGCTAGGGATTTAGCTCATTGGTATAAGTGTCTGCCTTGCAAGTGTGAGGTCATAAATTTGATCCCCAGTACAAAAAAAAAAAAAGAGGGAGGGGGACACAAAGCTGGAGATACAGTTTTGTACAAAGGCCTTTTTTTGTGTGTGTCTTTTTCCTTTTTATCGGTACGGGGGATCGAACTCACGACTGCCTGCTTGCAAGGCAGGCACTTATGCCGCTGAGCTAAATCCCCAGCCCAGCAAAGGCCTTTTTAAAATACAGTTATAATCCCACCTACTTGGAGGCAGGAAGATCATTTGAGCCCAGTTTGAGGTCAGCCTGAACAACAAAGCAAGTCCCTGTGTCCAAAAAAAAATTTTTTTAAAGAAAATTGTTTGTATAAGGAAAAAAAAAGTTGTTTGTGATGTATTACTATTTTTAATGTTGAAGTGCAAGGTCGTTGTCAAATTAAGGAAAAACACTATCCTTAGAGACTCTGAAGTTTATTCTCTGAAGTCTTTGGGAAAAAGGAATGTATTTTATTTTTTATTTTTTTCGGTACCGAGCATCGAACTCACGAACTCACGACCTCAAGCTTGGTAGGCAGGCAGTGTGCCACTGAACTATATCCTCAATTCCAAAAAGAAATTTATGAGAGAGAATATTTCATTTCCTACTGATTTCCAGGAAGGCTAGAGGGAGAAATTGGTTCACAGCATTTAGAGCCATTGAGGTTTGGTGTTTCTTATTTGATCATTTTAGAAGTGTGTGTTGGACTGATCTCAGGTTGAAGATCCACAGTTCTTGTTCAACCATTGTGCATTAAATCAGTTTTATTTTCATACAATTAATGTGTTAATAATTAGAATTTAAAACTTTTTTTTTTAATAGGTACTGCAGATCGAACTCAGGACTGCCTGCTTGCAAGGCAGGCGCTTATGCCGCTGAACTAAATCCCCAGCCCATAGAATTTAAACCTTAAAATGTGTTTCTTTGGCATTTCACCAACTCCTACATTATTTTCCTAAAGTTCAAAATAGAGGTAACACAGTTATTTTAAAGATTTTTTTTCTTTCCCTAGTAATCCTCATTAAGTATAGACTTTAACCTTTTGAAAGGATTAACACAGGTAGCTCAAGCAGTCAGGAGAATGAAGTTTAAGAGACTTCTCGTTCCCAGACATATCACTAGCTGCAAGAAAGTGGAAAAACATTTTTTAAAAAACATTTTTAGGGGGCTGGGGATTTAGCTCAGCGGCATAAGCGCCTGCCTTGCAAGCAGGCAGTCATGAGTTCGATCCCCGGTACCGGTAAAAACGAAAAAGACAAAAAAAAAACATTTTTAAAGGAGGTTTCAGGCCTGCCCAGGACAGGCCTAGTGACCTTCTCCCAAACCGGGAAACTCAGCTGGCAGCTGAGATAAGTCTGCGTGCCATCCAGAACCATCTGCATGCCATCTGTGTGCCCCAGAAAGTCTGGGGAGACTTTTAAGATCGTCTCTTCCCGAGCTCAAGGATCCGCCCAGAGCCCAGCCACACTGGGCTGCACTTGGCAGGTTTCAGACCTGTCCAGGACATGCCCAGTAACTTTCTCCCAAACCTGGGAAACTCAGCTGACAGCTGGGGTAAATTTGTGCGCCACCCCAGGGCCCCGGGAGACTAAGATTATCTCTCCTTGAGCTCAAGGACCCGTCCAGAGCCCAGGCACACTAGACTAGCCTTGGGAGATTTTGTGGACCAACTATATTATGCCCAGGGACCTTCTTCAATTGTGGGATTTGAGAGTAGGTGAAGTGACTTCCAGGGCACTTTACTTCTTCACCTGGGGAGAGATTTAACCCATCATCCACAGTGGTTAGATGCCTGCCCAGCTACCTGGAACACTGAAGGTGGCACAGGAGTGCCTGAGGGCCTAACTGGCCCAGGCTCAGCAACTTCCATTCAGTCCCAGGAGCCTAGGGCACAGGAGACGATTCCCAACACATCCAGGGGAAGCCTTGGAACAACACTTGAAGCACAGAAATATAGGAAAATGACAAAGCGAAAGACTAAAATGCAATCTCAAACTTCCAACCCATCCTAAGAAACCTTAGGAGCTACGTACATTGAAGAAAATATATGCCATACACCTGAAAAACCTGAAATAATAGCAACTGAAATAAAGAAGCAACTCCAGGAAGCCTTAAAGGAATTCAAACTAGAAATAATTTCCCAGGTAAAAGAAGAAATGATAAAAGAAATGAAAGAGATGCTGAACATATGTAAAGAAGACACAGTTAAAAAATTGGAGGAACTAAACAAAAAGGTAGAATCCCTGGATGAACAATAGAAAAATCAAACAGAATACATAAAGCAGATGCAAAGAGATATACAGGAAATCAAAAATTCCACTGAAAGTTGTAAAAACTGTCTCAATGAATATGAAGATAGAATTTCAGACCTAGAAGACAAGATTACAGCTAATGAACAGGAAAGGCAAGATCTTTTAAAAATAACAAAAAATCAGGAAATAATTCAACAGCTGCAAGATGATACAAAGAAAAAAAAAACATACGATTGATAGGGATAAATGAAAAAGAAGGGGACAACATAAAGGATGTCAAGAGGATATTACAGAAGTAATAGCTGAAAATTTCCCAAACATGAGAACAGAAACTGACATCAGGCTCAGTGAAGCATATAGAACTCCAAATATCCATAACCAAAATAAAACTACACCCAGACATATAATAATCACTATCCCAGAAGTCCAACATAAGAATAGAATATTAAAAGCTGTCAGAAAAGACAGATCACCTATAAGGGAAAACCTATCAGAATCACAGCAGACTTCTCAGCACAAACAATAAAGCCAAGAAGAGCATGGAGTGAAGTATTTCAGATCCTAAAGAAAAATGATTTCCAACCTAGACGGATTTACCCTGCAAAACTGTCCTTCAAAATCAATGGAGAAATAAGATACTTCCATGACAAAGAACAGCTGAAGAACTTCATGATCACCAAGCCAACCCTGCAAAGAATACTGAAAGACAGTTTAGATACACTTAGGAAAAAAACCACTAAGCAAAGCAGACAAACAGAAGAGAAAGATAAAGATTCAGCAGCAGAAAGACAAGATGTCAATAATAAACCAACATATAGCAGTTATAACCATTAATGTAAATGGTCTCAATTCACCAGTTAAAAGAAACAGACTGGCAGAATGGATCAAGAAACAAAATCCAACCATATGCTGTCTACGAGAAACCCATCTAACCCAAAAGGATACTCACAGACAGAAAGTCAAAGGATGGAAGACAATACTTCATGCAAAAGGAACCCAGAAAAAAGCGAGGGTAGCTATTCTGTTTGCAGACAATGTGAACTTCAATAATTATCCTAAGAGATAAAGAAGGTCACTACATACTGGTGAGGGGGAAACTTCAAGAGTAAGAGGTAACTATCTTAAATATATATATACCAAATTCCAGAGCACCCAGTTATATAAAACAAATATTAACAGAAATGAAAAACCAAATTAGCAGTAACACAGTTATAGCAGGAGACCTTAACACACCACTGACACCAAGGGACAAATCAACCAGACAGAAAATCAGCAAAGAAATAACAACTGAATCACACCTGTGAACAAATGGACTTGATAGATATATACAGAGTGTTCCATCCAACAATATCAGAGTCTACATTCTTCTTCTTCTTCTTCTTCTTCTTCTTCTTTTTTTTTTAAATCTACATTCTTCTCAGGAGTACATGGGACATTCACTAAAACAGATCATATATTAGCCAGCAGAACATATTTAAATAAGTGCAAAAGAGTTGAAATTATCCCATGCATGTTATCAGATCATAGCGCACGAAATTAGAAATTAATGATAAAAGATAGAGCAAAAATCCCACAAACACATGGAAACTGAATAACACACTGTTAAATAATCAGTGGATCACAGGGGAAATTAAAGAAGAAATTAAACAATACCTACAAGCAAACGAAAATACAAATACAACTTACCGGAATCTGTGGGATGCAATGAAAGCTGTCCTCAGAGGAAAATTTATTGCACTGAGTTCCCATATCAGGAAAACAGAATGAATACAAATAAATAACCTGATGCTACACTTCAAACATCTAGAAAAAGAAGAGTGGGTCAAGCCCAAAGCCAAAAGAAGGGAGGAAATTATAAAAATCAGCAGAAATCAGTGCGATAGAGACTAAGAAAACAATCCAGAGAATCAATGAATCAAAGAGTTGGTTCTTTGAAAGAATAAGTAAAATTGGGCTGGGGATTTAGCTCAGCAGCATAAGCACCTGCCTTGCAAGCAGGTGGTTATGAGTTCGATCTCCAGTACCATTAAAAAAAAAAAAAAAAAAAAAGAATAAGTAAAATTGATAAGCCCCTAGCCAACCTTATTTAAAAAAAAAAAGGGAAGAAAAAGCTCAAATTCATGCAATAAGGAGTGAAAAAGGCAAAATCACTATAGACTCTGTAGAAATACAGAAGATCATCAACACCTATTTTGAAAACCTCTACTCCAGAAGAAATAGATAGATTCCTAGAAATATATGAAGTACTAAAGCTAGGTCAAGAAGATATAAAACTACTGAATAACCCAATTTCTATTAATGAAATTGAAAACATAATTAAGTCTTTACCTACAAAGAAGGGCCCAAGGCCCAGACGGATTCACTGCAGAATTCTACAAGAAATACAAAGAAGACTTAATGCTGACACTCCTCAAACTCTTCAGTGAAATTGAAAGGGAAGCAATCCTTCCTAAGTCATTCCTGGAAGCAAATATTACCCTAGTACCAAAACTTGAGAAAGACTCAGCTAAAAAAGAGAATTATAGGCCAATCTCCCTAATGAATACAGATGCAAAAATCCTCAATAAAATATTGGCAAATAGGATGCAGCAAATCATCAAGAAGATTATACACCATGACCAAGTGGGATTCATCCCAGGCATGCAGGGATGGTTCAATATATGTAAATCAATAAATGTAATCCACCATATCAATAAAGCCAAAAGTAATCATATGATCATTTCTCTAGATGCAGAAGAAGCTTTTGATAAGGTCCAATATTCGTTCATGATAGGAACCTTTCAGAAAATTGGAATAAATGGTCTTTATCTCAATATAATAGAGGCCGTCTATGACAAACCAACAGTCAGTATCATACTAAATGGCCAAAAATTGAAGGCCTTTACTTTAAAATCAGGCACAAGACAAGGATGTCCCTTATTACCGCTCCTATTTAATATAGTACTGGAAGTACTAGCCAGAGCTATTAGACAAGAGAGAGAAATAAAAGGGGTAAAGATAGGAAAAGAAGAAGTTAAATTATCATTTGCGGATGACATGATACTCTACATAGAAGACCCCCAAAACTCCATTGGAAGACTCCTAGATATAATAAATTCAGCAATGTAGCTGGATACAAAATCAATAGCATTTCTATATACTGACAACGAAATCACAGAGAAATCAGAGAAGCCACACCCTTCACACTAGCAACCAGAAAAATATTTAGGCATTATTCTCACGAAAGAAGTGAAAGACCTATATAGGGAAAATTATAATATACTGAAAAAAGAAATTGAAGAGGATCTCAGAAAATGGAAAGACATCCCTTGCTCATGGGTAGGAAAAATAAATATTGTGAAAATGGCCTTTCTCCCAAAACTGCTATACAGATTCAATGCAATCCCAATAAAAATACCATCAACATACCTCATGCATCTAGAGAAATCACTCCTCAAATTCATCAGGAACCAGAAGAGACCTAGAATAGCAAAGAGTTCTAAGCAGCAAAGGCAAGGCAGGAGGCATCACAATCCTTGAATTGAAGTTATACTACAAAGCAACTGTAGTAAAATCAACATGGTACTGGAGTCAAAACAGAGCCGAAGATCAATGGAATAGACTAGAAGATACAACCACGACTACCAACACACTCAACCATCTTATTTTAGATAAAGGGGCCAAACATGTTCACTGGAAGAAAGACAGTCTCTTTAATAAATGGTGTTGGAAAACCTGGCTCTCCACAAACTAAAACCAGATCCATGGCTATCAGCATGTACTAAATTAAAATCTAAATGGATCAAAGATCTGAATATTAAAACAGAAACACTAAATCTATTGGAAGACAAATTGGGTAAAAACTTTGAAGACTTACGGGTAGGTAGAGAATTCAGACAGGAATCAAACCACACGGGAAATACTTCCCAGAATCAATAACTGGGATCGCCTCTTATGAAAAAGTTTTTGCACATCAAAAGAAATCTCCAGCATAGTGAAAAGAAAACCCACAAACTGGGAAAAAATCTTTGTGAACTGTCCCTCAGACAAAGGACTTCTGTCTAAAACATATAAAGAATTTTTAAAAAATCAGACCCCCAAAATTCAAAGATCCAATCAAAAAATGAGGTGAATACACAATTCTCAGATGAAGAAATACAAATGGCAAATAAATACATGAAAAAATATTCATCATCATTACTCATTAGAGAAATGCAAATTAAAACCACATTCAGATTCCATCTCACTCCTGAAAGAATGGCCAGGATCAAGAAAACTACCAACAACAAATACTGGAGAGGCTGTGGGGAAAAAGGAACTCTCCTACACTGTTGGTGGGAGTGTAGACTGGTGCAACCATTGTGGAGGTCAGTCTGGAGATTTCTCAAAAAGCTGAGATTAGAAGTCCCATTTGTTCTGGCTATTCTACTTCTAGGCATATTCCCAGAAGAACTGAAAACATCATGCCACAGTGATATATATATGTGCACCCATGTTTATAGAAGCACAATTTGTAATAGCCAGATCTTGAAAACCACCTAAGTGTCCATCACCTGAGGAACGGATTAAAAAAGTTGTCGTATTTTTATACAATGGAATACTACTCAGCTATAAAGAATGATTACATTGAGATATTTGTAAATAAATGGGTACAGTTTGAGACCATACTCATAAGCAAAATAAATCAAACTCACATGTATAAATACCGAATAGTTTCCCTAGTGTAAAAAATGGTAAGAATACATAGAAGTATTTGGTAAACATGATTCCTCATTATATTGCTTTGAAGCCTTATAATGTTTTCATTCATTACATTGGAATGGTTTTATTCTGGGTTGTTTGATTTTATTGTCTATGATGGTATAAACAGTTCTTTTAAAGAAAACAAGACAATATAATAGCTAGTGCTGATTTAATTCATCTTGTTTTGAAGTCCCATGAAGCTTTTGTTCTTCTGTCTCCATCGGTTTATCATGTTGTATCTTACTGGATTTTATTATATGTGATAGTATAAACAAAATTTTTTATAGACAAGGAGATAATATAGAAACCATTGTTGGTTTTTTTGTTAATTCTAAATACCCTGTTATACTTTCATTGTCTTGAATGGTTTTACACTGTCATGTTGTGTTTGATGCTATAATATACAAAGTTATTCTCCAATATTTCAAGGAAAGAGACACTATGGTAGCTACTGTTATGTCGGGTTATCTTGTGGTGAAATGCTATGTTGCTTAAATTGTTTTGTTCTGACCTGTGTTATTAAGTTGTTATGTCCTCCTTTATCTTAATCTCCGTCTTTCTTTTAATTCTTTTTAATGAAAAAAAAAAAAAGAAAAAGAAAAAGCTAATGAGAAAAAAAAATTTTTTTAAAGGAGTCAGGAGTAGGGTTGCATGCCTGTAATCCCAGCACTTGGAAGGCTGAGGCAGGAGGATTGCTAAAATTTCAAGACCAGCCTGGGCTACAGAGTTCAACGGATGCTTTTTAAAATTAAACACCACTGGGTTACAGCCCTAGTGACAAATACTAGATTATATTTTGATGAGTATTAGATTTTTTTCACTTGGGCTCTGTTTCTGTTTTGGAATGGGTTTTTTCATTTTAAAATACGTTGCCTTAACTGGTATCTAGCTCACCAAGCTCAGAATTGATGTTTTCTGAAAGATAGTTTCTTCAGAAGTCAGGTACAGCAGTGAATAACACAGCAGTGAATCAAGCCCTAGCGAAAGCTACAGAAAGTGTTACTCTACACCAACCAGAGTCGCCTAAGGTTAAAGAAATTAACATTCAAGCGACAGAGTCTCTTGAAGCTGAGACTTCTCAGTTTAGGGACATACCAGAATCATTTCCAGAGGTTTTGCAAAGTACAGATACTGTGCTGAAGTAAAGTCTATGGGGCTAAGCAAGGTACTGTTTAAACTGCTAAGGGCTTTTTAATGTCCTTCTTGATTGGAAACGACCAGCCTTGTGGCTTCATGAGATACTGCTGTCTTCAGGGATCCCACTGCCCCCTGCCCAGCTGACTCTGGAAGTTGTCTCTTTGCCATTTGTGGATGGAGCTATTGCCCATCCACATTGCCCATGTTCTATAGTTCTCAGGTGCTTATGTAGCGTAGTGTGCTCAAGATTCTCCTCCAACTCTGAATCCTTTTACGTTGGGGTTAGTCATATAGGACTAACACTGTCATGAACCTTGCTTTTCAGTGTCCCCTTACCTGGAGAATTAACTGCTGAATTTCTGACAGTTATACCATTATACCACCCACTGTCAGCATTCATTGTTCAATTTGAAAATAATCAAAAATTTTAGACAAGTTTGAGGAAAATTCATGACTATGTATATTTGTTACATGTAGATAAGTTGTGTCCCCCCCCCCCCGTGGAGATTAGTAGGAATTTGGATAATACAAATCTATTATTAAAGCAGTTTTTTTTCCCTCTCATTGGTATGTGAGTATATTTCTATGCTTACACTGGACAAAATATTCCTCATTTTCTGGAAAATTGGGGCATTCCAAAATAAAATAATGTTGCCGTGTATAAAAGACCTTATTCCTGAGTCCACTTCTGAACACATTCAAATTAAAACATGCTGCTTTATGAAGAGAAAACATTACCTCACAGAAACTGTAAGAAGCCCTTATCTTTTAGTTCTCTGTTGTTGTTTGTGTTTTTTATAGTACTAGGGATTGAATCCAGGGTTTTCAGAGTAAGCTACATTCCCAGCCCTTTTTCTGTTCCTTCTTTTGAGACAGGATCTTTCTAAGTATCAATAGGATACTCAAAATGGTACTCAAATTTGGGATTCTCTTGTCTCAGCCTCCCAAGACCCTGGAATTATAGGCATGGTCCACCATGCTCAGCTGACTTGTTCTTTTTAATTAACCCAATTTCTTTGAAGTCAAGAAGAGAATTAAAAGATTTGAGGCATAAAGTGTTCCTTGTTGAGATTTTAAATCTCAGTCTTATGAGTAATTATGGTAATTGTTACCAAGGGTAAAGACATACTTAAGTACCTAGTAATTTCACTTAAAAACATTGTGGAACCAGCCATGGTAACACACTTCTGTAGTCCCAGCACTCTGAGAGGCGGACAAGTTCAAGATCAGTGTGGACAATTTAGAAACTTACTGAGGTCTCTCTCAAAATAAAAAAATTGAAAATCAAAAGTCAGGAGATGGCTAAGGGGCCTGGGTACTTCAAAAAAAAACAAACAAAACCATATACTGTGAAATGACATGTTTTGGTTAGAAATTATTCTCAAAATTTAAAAATAACAATTTTTAATATTAGTACATGTATTATTTATACGTTCAGAATTTATATTAACCTATACTCGGTGGTTTTTGTTTTGTTTTTTGAGACAGTCTCACTATATAATTCAGGCTGCTTTTAACTCATTGTGCCACCTACGCAGGTCTCAGACTCATGGCAGTCTTCCTGCCTCAGCCTCCCAGTTGCTAGACTTATAAGCATGTGCTACCATCCTCAGTTTAATCTATACTTTAGGTGGATTTTTGTTTGGATTTTGGAGTATCTCAGATATATGTACTGTCAGTAGGACCAAAAATTGGCATATGTAGTGGAGAAGTCACCATAGAAATAACTGCACTTTGAGTTGGGCATGGTGGCACATATCTGTAATCCTATAGAAGGCCTCATGAGACAAAAGGATCACTGTGACTCTGAGCCCAGCCTGGATTGCATAGTGAATTCAAGGCCAGCCTGAACTACATAGACCTTGCCTCAACAGCAATGAGAACAACAACAACAACAACAACAACAACAAAAACTACATATCTATATGTACCATATTAGACTAGATTAGGTTTTTGATTGTGTGTGGTTTTTATATTTTATTTTGTTTTTACAGTACTGAACTTTGTACTAAGCGGTAGCTGCAGCCTTTTTTGGCTTTTGTTTTAGACAAGGTCTTGCTAAGTCACTAGGATGGGCTCAAATTTAGGATCCTTCTGTCTCAACCTTTGGAAGTCCTGGGAGTATAGGCCTGGGCCACCATGCCTTGTTTAGAGCAGATCTTTGTTCAGTCACTGTACAGATTCCTTAACATCTGGTAGAGTGTCTCTTTTAAAGAAAATATGCCATAAAACACTTTTCATTTTGCTTATACATGTGTGCTTGGACAGAGGCGCCAAGGATTTGAAATCAGATAAGCCGACTGCTTATCACAGTTTCAGAAAGAGCCAGAGAAGCTCATTCTCTTTTGTTTTTCTCAGGTAAATGACCTGCCCTATCCCATCTCTTGCAGAGAGTAAGGCACTCAGGAACTACCTTCAGAATCACTTGGGATGACACTGTTGTAGAGATTGACATACCACCTCCCAAAATTCAGCATGACCAATTGTATCTCCAGTATTGAAAACAAACAATTATTCAGTTAAGGTTCTCATGTAAAAGTTGGCATGTGTTTAAGAATGTATTGCTGAAAAATACGTATTTGTAAATTCTAGAATTTATTCAAAGCCTTTCAAAAATGCTTATGTTTTAAGAGGTGTGTTGGGCTGGAAACCAGATTAGCTCAACAGACTGTTTAAGTGACCCATCTCAATGACTCAGTGACTGGCATAGCTGTAAGCTCCAAGCCATTCAAATTGTTATTACTATCATCATTGTTTTGCCAGCTAGATAGAGTTGATTTTATAGTTATTATGGCAGATGGGTGTATCCAATAATCTGTTAAGTGTGCTGGCTTTTTGTTTTGTTTAGTTTGTTCTTTTGACTTTTTAAGACAGGGTATCTCTGGCCTGGAATTCACAGCCGTGCTCCTGCCTCACACACCCGAGTGCAGGGGTTATACTCCTGTGCCATCATGCCTGGCCAAAGATATTTTATGACAAAATAAATCTCAGAATTCAGATTTATCTCCTTATCTATAGGTCATTGAGTATAATCTAGCAAATTATATCAGTGAGTATAATCTATCAAATTATAATTATTATTCTTTCATATAATATTTACTTTTTAATTTCAGCCTTCATGTTTTCCATACTATCTGTGAATTCATCTCTTGTTACCTTAGTCCAGTGATAGCAAACCTTTTAGAGACCAAGCCCTCAGACTGCAACCCAAAACCCACTTGTTTTGCGTTGCAAAAGCACCAGCACTGCAATTAAATGTGAAAAAAGCAGCTGTTAACTAGCATCTGGCTGCCAGGGCAACGTGGCTGGCATGCTGACAACGTGGGCTCTGTGTGCCCACTGCTGCCTGTGTGCTGCAGGTTCCCCGCCACTGCCTTTGTCACTGAAGAAAGTAGATCATTTGTATGTGACAGCGTCAGGCAGGTGAAAGGAACAACAGAGATGTTCCACCAGCATAAATACTTCTAAATCTAGCTTCTCTTTTGGGCCCCAGCGTTTTTCCTAAGTTTTTTGACTTTCAGTAGAATCTAAACTGCTTTTGTTACTGTGTTTTGTGTGTATGTGTGTGAGATTTTATTTTGTGTTTGTAAAACTCATTCTTATGGTTGTTTGCTCTGCCTTAAACAGATCAGATTATTTTAGTTACACAGATTTTGGAAGGCCTCTTCCTCCTTGATTATAAGTAGCCAACTAGGAAAAAGTCATTTTTTTTTTAACGTTCTGCCTTTAACATCCATTAATATTCTGGGCACAGCATTGCCAAGAAAACCACTGTATTACTTTTAACAATGAGGTTTTACCCATAGGTCACAATTGCTGTTAGGCATTGCTTAGAAATGACACTGCCACGAATGGTATGCCTTACTCGAAGCTTGGTGCCAGTGTTTTACTTTACTTGTATATTAGTGGCAGCTTTGGGGCAGATATTACAATTGTCTGTAGAACTAGAGACTTGTAGTTTTCATGTTGGAAGAGCTGAACAAAAATGATTTGGGGGATAGGTCACCACGCCATCACTGAAGGACAAGAACAGTGTGCCTCTCTTGGGGAAGCAGTTTGGCAAAGGCAGAGGCCCCGAGATGGAAATTACAAGCTTAGTGATTTGAAGAATTTTCTCTTGGGGTTTGCCTCTCCACCTTTATGAAGTGGAGCTTCTTTCAAACAGGGAAAAGAGTAGAGTAGAGGAGACTTAACAGCTTAACATGTCACCTCTGACCCTTGGATGGAAGCAGATGGATGTCTTCATATCACAGCAGACCAGCTGTCCAGAAGGGAAGTTAGGGTTCCCTCTAATTTGTGTTCAGTTAGTGACCTGAGATGGCATTCAGGACACAACCACAGTAGAGCAAAATAGTGGGAAAGCAGTACCCAGTGACATTTTCATGCCTGACTAAAATTTTCAAATTTCTCCTTTGCTTCTATTTTCTAGAGGCATTTCACCCGCCTTCCTGTTTCATATCTAATAATCCAAAAGCAGGGGGAAAAAGAGCCAAGAAAATCCCATTTTAATTCTTTGCATAGAGCTGAATGAAAGCCTGTGGAACTGTAACTGGGAGCAGCCCTAGAGGTATTTGGAAGGAAGAGTGAGAGTCTTAGTGTTGGGCTTTGTGATGTTGAGGAATGGGTGGGTGAATATAAATTGTGGTGGTTTGTTTTTATTTTTAACAACTAACAAATCTTCATGTTTTTCTTACCATCTGCTAGTTTTCTAATCATCTACCAGGGATGATTTTGATAGAATTTGAGAGTAGAATAGTTCAGGTATTGATTGCAAGAGATATCTTGAACTGAAGCTACCTCTCAGGAAGCCATACTTTTTTTTTTTTTTGGTGGATACTGGGAGTTGAACTCAGGACCTTGTGCTTGTCAGGAAGGTACTGTGCCACTGAGCTGTATCCCTGGCCCCTAGAAGCCATACTTTTAAAAGGAAAGTTGGATTTTATTGAGGTACTAGTCACTGGATACCACAGTAAAAATAATCTTTTAAAAAATATTCTTACAGTGAAAGATCACTGTAAGAAAAATCTTACATATGGTTCCCTGTAATTGCATTTATTGTGCTTATGTGTTTCTGTATCTTTTAGAAGCACTTCCAAATTTCATCATACAGATTGCTAAATCATAAGTCTAATTTTATCATGTGTCTGGAAGAGCCTGGTTAAAAATTTACACCAGGTCCTACAGTTCCTTTCTACATTTCCTCTATGGAAATCCTTTTTTTTTTTCCCCTCAGTAATTTTTATTCTGGCTCTACTTGATTCAGTCATATTTAGGTGGGAGTTTTAAACTTCTTTAACAAATAGTATTCACTGAGCTTTTAACATTCCCTCTGATCCAACAAATCCTACTTGGGATGCTTTATAACTAAATTATTGTTTTTTCTTGATTTATTGGTTGCAGGGTATCCTAACAAAGCTATTCAAATTTGTGGACATTGGTTTAGTTCATCCAGTAAATGTCATATGTCATGTGTTAGCACTTAGGATAAATCTTTGAGGAAGACAGTCATGGTCTGTGCTCTGTGGGTTTTGTACTCTAATGGTGGAGACAAATAAATGGCCTGTTATAACAAAGTCTGATGTGTTATAATAGCATAAGGTACTGTGAGTGTACACAGTTTATTAATAATTTCTGATAGCATAAGGGTGCCTGGTTATAGAGTAGAGTGGGACAGGGAAAGATCTTTTCAAACATATGAGAAAGATCTCTAACCTCTGTGATGTGTGAAACTCAGAGATAAGCAGAATGAATGGAGAGAGGAGTGAAGACTTGTTTCAGCCAGGGGTGGTGGTGCATGCTTGTAATCCCAGCATTTGGGAGTCTGAGGCAGGAGGATCCCTGTAAATTTAAGATCAGCCTGGGCTGCATAGTGAGTTCACAGCCAGTCTCAACTACGAAGTGAGACTCTGTCTCAAAGAAAGATGACTTGTTTCAGGCAGCGAGATTAGCATAGCAAAAGCAAAGGCTTGATAGTGAAACTAGGTTTGGGCATGAGAAGAACTAAAAGGAATAAACTCTGAGTGAAGGATAAAGAATAGAATGGTAAGAGATGAAGCTGGAAAAATAAGGGTCAGATAATAGAGGACTCTTAAGAGCTTCATTACAGTTTAGACTTCATCCTAACACGTGTGAAGGCTGGTGAATACATGTATTCCTGGCACTCCGGGAGGCTGAGGAAGGAGGATTGCAAGTTTAAGCCCAGCCTGGGCAATGTAGTGACTTGATAAAACCGTATCTCAAAATTTAAAATAAAATTTAAAGAAAGGCTGGAGATACAGTGCAATGGCCCTGGGTCCAGTAGGACACACACTATTGTTAGACTTAATTAAAGTGATCAATTTTGAGTTTTTAAAAAATAACTTGATGAGAGGAGTTTGGCAAGCAAGTTTAGAAGGAGTTAGGAAGCTGTTAGCATAGGCCCAGTAAGGTTGATGGACATGTTAGGCGTAGTGGTGCATGCCTGTAATCCCAGCACTTGGGAGCCTGTGGAAAGAGGATTGCCACAAGTTTGAGGCCAGCCTGAACTACAAAAGAAGATTCTGTTTCAAATAAATAGATAGATAGATAGATAGATGACTGAATAGTGAGCTACCAGACTAGAATTGTAGTGACAAGAAAGGAGCAAAGTGGGTATATCTGAGAGAGTTTTAGTTCAACCTATAGGATCTTGCTAACTGATACCGTTGGGATGAGAGTCAAGAAGAAAGAGAGGTCAGGACTTGTGTTTTTGCTGGAACTTTACTGGAAAGTGGGGCAAGTTTGCAGGGAAGGACGGTGAATGAACCCGAATGTGTTCAAGGTGCCTGTGGCACACACACTGAGATTACAGTGGTAAGTAAACCACATTTGGTTCCATTTTCCTTGCAGCATACAGTCTAGCAGCAAGAGTCAGAATGGAATCAAATAATCACACACATGTATGTAATCATACGCTATTAAAATTAAAAGAAGTTAGAGTGTGCTCGGGGCTTACAATTGGAAACTAATCCACTGTGGGAAGGAGAAGAGGACCAGTGAAAATACACAGAAGTTTAAGTATCTGAAGGATGAATGTAGTACAATAGTTAATTTGGAGGAGATAACTGATGGAGATAAATAGGAATATTCCTTGAGGTCTCTATATTGTGAAAGCAAACCTTAACAAGAGTTACGGTGTGCAACATCTAAGTGGTGTCTGATGCCATGGAGATGGGTGAGCTGCCCCAGGAAGACTGTGTCTGTGTTCATGCAGGCAGCCAAGAGCCTCGCTGAGGAACACCACAGAGGGGGCCCCTCTGAGGCAGCTGATTGGGTTATAATTGCCTTTGTAATGGAGAGGACACAAAACTCACAGCAGGGGACAGATGTCTACCCAAACCCATTGAAGGAGCATGTAGACTTATTTTGTTTTAAGGAGATGTCCTTTCCCATGTGACTTGTGAACAATGAGTGATCTTTGCTTTATACTTCAACTGCTTTCCATATTATTCATGTTTTTTTCAGCCTGGCGTACAAATCACTTAACTCCCATAATATTAAAATGAAAGCATAGACATTTGCGTAAGACTTGTGTTTGAATCTCAGTACTGCCACTTAGTAGATGTAGGATTATTTTGCAAATTACCCATCTCATTTTCTTAGATATGGTATGGAGTAGAAAAACTAAAAGTTCACTGTAAATGCATAGTGGGTAGTGGTCTAGTAGTTGGAGGCCAGCAAATGTGATTCTGTCTTCTTTTCTCCTCATAGCATTGCTTTTTTTCTAGGCAGGTGAGTTTCTTCAGTGATTATTTATGCTCTGTTCTACTTCTTCATGTAGCAACAACTTTTTTTGCCAGAACAAAAGAGACTTGCATTTTAGTGGTGAAAGCCTTTTCTGGAGAGGAAGTATAACAGGGTTTCTGGGTTATTGCAATCCTGAGTATTTCAGTAATAGCACTATTAATGTTTGCAGCTGGGTACTTCTTCGTTGGAGCAGTTTTGTGTATTGTGGGATGGTGAGCAGCACCTACCTCTTTACCCACTGAATGCCAGCAGCATCACCTTCCTCCAAGTTAAGGCAACCAGAAATGTTCCAGGCATTGCCAAGTCTCCTGGAGGGCAAAATCTCGAGAAGCATTCACTGAAATGCTAGTCTTGTTGAAGTAGATGCTGTTTATGTGGATGTGTTCAGTTTATGAAAATGCAGAGTTGTACATATGCAGTATGTGCAATGCTCTCTTCTAAATACTATGTTTTTTTTTTTTTTTTTTTGTCTTTTTCATTTTTATCGGTACCAGGGATCGAACTCACGACTGCCTGCTTGCAAGGCAGGCACTTATGCCGCTGAGCTAAATCCCCAGCCCCTAAATACTATGTTTTTGTAGAATGAAAATGTTAAAAGCAGTGGGGACTCATTTTTTCTAGCCTATATCTATGCCTAAATACAAAATCCCTATAAAATAAGGTAGAATTAAGAGGAGACAGGAGCCTGTGATAATGAAAAGGCAGCAAAATAATAATAATAATAATAATCTGAAAAACTGACCTTGAAATTTGTTTTTCCAATGCCTAGTTAATAGGGTATGAAGTTCAACCTAGGAAAATTTCTCTAACAAGATTTCAAAGTCAGCTTTGAGTGTAAGACAGTTGAATCCTCAGTAAAACCTCCCTCCCAGCTGCTCTGCTGTTGACTGCAAAGGAGTGAATTACTTGTTTCAGCCATCCCAGTTCCTATGGCTTCTTTACTGATGGCTGCTGAAGTTACTTCTGAAGGAACTCACTTTTACCTTTTAAATCTCATTTTCTCTTTCCTTTGGCTGACAGAAAGTTCTTCAGTATTAGATGATGTTAGCTGCTGTGACAGTGCAGTCCCCAGAGAAGCTCTTGGATAGGGCCCAGGCTGAAAGCAGTAGGCGAGGTAACCCACCCAGGCGTCTTGAGAGAAATCCAAGAAAAGATGCTGTTGGGAAGTTTAAAAGATCCTTATAAAGAAAGGCAGGCCTTAGGCCAGACAGCCTTTGAGGAGGTAAGCAGCTCGTAAACAAGAGCTGGCATGTGCCAGCACAGTCTCTCATTCTGGCTCCAGAGTTGGCTGAAGAGAAGAGTGTGTGGCAGACTCTCTAAGTGGAGGAATTGTGCCTGGCGTGTGTTGTGTGGCTGGGAATGAGTATGGAGAGTTTGGTCTCGGTGTTGGGATTTCCCTGAGAGAGAAGTTTGGGTTTTGTTTTTAATTTTTCTTTTTCCTTTTCTTGTTTTATTATTTTTCTCCCGCTTTCCTTAGTATTAACATTTCAAGGTATAGGAAATGTTTGGCTAATGACTATTTACAGCTCTTCTGGAGTGACTTATTAATATTCTGGTCAAGCCTAAAGCTAGAAGAGGTTTAACTAAATGGAATCAGGGCTTTATAACCTTTATGAAAATATCCCAAGCAAGGAACCTTCAGTTTATTTGGGAGTGTTGTAAAGTTTACTAAATTCCATCATTGACAGGTTGGCTTTTTAGAGAGTACAGGCAGCCACAGTGACTGTGCCAAGGACCCCAACAAGACCCAGAGCTGGCAGCACTGGCAGCTTTGAGGGAAAAGGGAAGTGGGGATGTGGATGTGGGTAGGAGGGTAACCGTTCCTATGACCCCTGTTCCTCATTCTTCACTGGCCCTGGCAGCTGCTGAAGTTTGCTCAATAGAGCTGTGGGCTGGGGAGGGTTTCTTAATCCTTGCATAGGAGTACCAAGTTCCAGCTGTGGCATCTGGGCTCTGGGCCTCTGGCACTTGGCTAACTAATGCTGAGACATCTGGTGACTTTAGACAAAAGCCTATTTTGTCAGGGAGAAAAGTGGGGCAAAGTACAAGCATTGTTATCTCTGATGCCCTCAGGGCAAACCTTCAACTTGGCAAGTGGGAATGCCTTGACCAGGAGAGTTTACAGTAGTGTATCTAGTTGGTCTGATATTTATCTGTATTTATTTTTTACTAAAGAGATTTCAGTATTCGGGCATTGAAAACTACTGCTCCCTTTTTTTAACTTTTAAGCTGGATGTGGTGCCACATGCTTATACAGTATTTTCAACTACTTGGGAGGCTGAGGCAGGAGAATAAGTTTGAGGCCACCCTCGGTAACCGAACGACATCTTGTCTCAAAATAAAGTTTTTTGGTTTTTTTGGTACTGGGGATCAAACTCATGACCTTGTACTTACCAAGCAAGTGCTTGAACTGCCAAGCTAAATTCCTGGCCCAAAACAAAGTTTTTAAAAGGCTAGCGATATAGCTCAGTACACTTTGGATTCAGTCCCACATACAGGCGCGCGCTTGTGTGTGTGTGTGTGTGTGTGTGTGTGTGTGTGTGTGTGTCATAAGTAGTAAGTGCTTTGTTGTAAAGAATTTAGAAAATACAGAAAGATGAAAGGAAAGCAAATGGTAATTAATTCTGCCCCCACCCCTTCCAGGGCCTTCTGTGTGCTAAGCAAGTGCTCAGCCCACTCCTCTCCAATTGCTTTCTCAGTATGCCTGCCGTAGTAGTTTTTTTTTTTTTTTTTTTTCTTAAGCATTTCTTTAATGTTGGGCAACTGGCTGAGATGATTGGTTCAGGACTGGCATGGGCATGACCTATACCTCATGAATCTCAATCCTGTTTCTTCAAACATTCTAATTGTTTCTTTAGAGAACTGACCTGCTTTGGCCCTGCTCAGCTGGATTTTATTATGTTTGAGGAGATTTCACCCTGGGGTATGAAACTCATCCTCTGTATTTATCTCAAACCACTCCTGTCTCCTGTCTCCTGTCTCCTGTCTTAGTCAGTGATTGCCTGTAGAAACCCTGGTGTTTGCTTTTTAGACTGGTGGTGGTGATCGTATAGGGGGCAGTGACTTTGTTAATATTAACCTATTTTCCCTTTGGGAGGAGGTGTCTCTATGATAAAGCATAATAATGAACTTGGTCAAGTAATAATCTCTTGAGGGTTCTCTTCTTGTATAGAAAGAGATGTGCTGTTTTTCATGGGCTCTTTAAGACAAACTGATCCACAGAGACTTTTTCTTTTCTTCTACAGTTGCATCATGTTTCTAGAAAGCTACACAGAGCCAGGCATAGTGGCACACACCTATAATTCCAGTACTTGGGAGGTTGAGGCAGGAGTTTGAGGTCAATCTGAACTATGTAGCAAGACCCTGTCTCAAAAAAAGGAAAGAAAAAGAGAAAAAAAAATTGCACAGAAACATTTTATGATTTTTCTTTTTCTTTCTTTTTTTTTTTTTTTTTTTTATTGGTACCGGGGATCGAACTCACGACCGCCTGCTTGCATGCAAGGCAGGTGCTTATGCCACTGAGCTAAATCCCCAGCCCCAGAAACATTTTTTATATTCCCATTTTTTTCTGTATTATTTTCTGTACAGGTCTATTGTGTTTACCAGTACAAAGTTTCTCCTTAGTAGATGTTGGCATAGATATTCAGGTTTATGGTTTTGAAAGTTTGTGGTAAGCAGATTGAAGTTTTGATCCACAGGAAACGGTTTTGGACTTTATTATTCTTATTTTTTAATGTTAAAATGAAACAATTTCTTTGTGTTTTTAGTGATAAGGATTAAACCCAGGGCCTCACAGAGGTAGATAGCTGCTCTACAACTGAGTTATATACCCAGTCCTTCTTAAAATTTTACTTTGAGTCAAAATCTTACTAAGTTGCTCAGGCTGGCTTCAAATTTGGGATTCTTTTGTCTCAGCCTCTCAAGTAGCTGAGATAACTGAGTGTCTGCCACACACCTGGCTAGAAATACAGTATTTTAAGATTGTTGTCTAAAGGTATTCTTTTGGCATTTGTAGTATCAGGTGTAGCATCTCCAAAAGGGAGCATTAAAACCAGGGACCGTGCTAAGCAGCTACTCCACCATTGAGGCACTCCCTGGCCCTCTTCTCTGGTCTTGTACAAGACAGGAATGTGGGAGATGCTAGCTAGGTACATACTCCATTCATTAGAGGTGTACATCCTATATCGGGTGAATTATTACTAGGGTTTTATTTTCATGTAACATAGACTGTTCTCTCTGTAACTGAGGAGAAGAAACAGTTAACGTAGTTCAACTAGCCGTTCTGATATTACTCTACAATACTTTGTAGAGTACTCTACAATACTCTACAATATTACTCTAATCAATACTTTGGTTTGGAGAAATTGTATTGTGATTGTCTGAAATAAGAGCTTAAGAAAATCTAGGAAAATCTTTCAATTATTAAATTTTCTTATTTATTTGGTACCGGGAATTGGACTCATGACCTTGTATTTGCCAGGCAGGCCCTGTGCTGCCATGTCATTAAATTTAATACAGATGAAAATTTGAGAAACAGTGCCTCTTAACATAAGCTATGAGTAGAATTTCAGTTTATGCATGTTTAATAATCCCACCTTTTCTTGATTATTATGAAAAAGTAGAAAATATTTTCCAGAATATGTTAACGACTGATGGATAGTTGTAAGATGTTTTGGAGGAACTGAACTAAAGAAGCTATATGGGAATTTTTGCTTATGTGGCTTTTAAATATTTATTTACTTACTTACTTGATGCCTTTGCATTGAGCTACATCCCCAGGGGTTGCTTGTTTGTTTGTGTGTTTTTGAGCTGGTCTTGAACTCCTGGCCTTGAACTTCATCTGCCTTAGTTTCCCAAGACCTGGGTTTTAAGACCTATGCTTTTAAAGCCCATCTCCAGTCCTCTTTTAAAATGTTTTCTAAATTTTGACACAGAGGGGCTGGGAATTTAGCTCAGCGGCATACGCTCCTGCCTTGCAAGCAGGCAGTCGTGAGTTCGATCTCCGGTACCAATAAAAAGGAAAAAGACAAAAAAAAAAAATTTTTTTTTTGACACAGGGTCTTGCTCAGTTACTAAATTGCCTCGACTAGGCTTAAATTTGCAGTCTTCTTACCTCACTCTCCCTAGTAGCTGGGATTAAAGAGATGTGCCACCACACCAGGTTCATAACTTTTTAAAAAACTGAGATATAATTTACTTTATTTTTTTTTTTTAAGGTGAAGTTTCACTTTATGGCTCAGGCTAACCTGAAACTTGGATTCAACTGATGCTCACACCTCAGCCTTCTTGGTAGCTGGGTCTTACATGCTACCAAGCCTGGTTGCATATTTCCTTTTTAGTTTGGTTTTTTTTTCCCCACACATTTCATTTTTGCAAGTATACTATTTAGTAAATTATAATCTATTAACAAAAATGTATATAATCTTCACCATTATATAACTTTAGAATATTTTTGTAACCATAGAAAGAAACTATGGAGTCCAGTAGAGTACTGCCTGCCAGCACCATTTTCTCTTTGCCCCAGCCAGCCTTTGGAAATCAACTTTTTGTCTCTGAATTTCATATAATATGTAGCCTTTTCACTTAGCATAATATTTTCTTTGTTTTGCTGGGTGTGGTGACACACCTGTAATCCCAGTACTCAGAGGTTGAGACAGGAGGATCATTATAAGTTTAAAACCAGCTTGGGTTACAAAGTGAGCTCAAGGGCAGCCTGAACCTGCATTGCAAGACCCTGATTCAGAAAGACCAAAAAAAAATTTTTTTTAAATTTTTTCCTTGTTGGGTTGGTTGGTTTTTGGAAACAGGGTCTCACTTTGCAGTGCAGGCTGACCTTGAATTCATTCAGCACAGACCAGCCTCAAACTCACACTACCATGCCCAGCAGCCTAGCATTTTCAGTGTTCATCCAAGTAGTGGGTACTAATGACTTTATTCGTTTTTATGGTTCAGTGATATTTCATTATATGGATATACTATGTTTATCTCTTTATCAGTTGGTGGTCATTTGGGTAGTTTCCATATTTTGGCTTTAATTAACTGATAGAACTGTGGGGGACCGGCGGTGGGTGAAAAGAAAAGTATGAAATATAAATCACCTTTATTTTGAGAATGCGGGCCGCCAGTCCCCCACAGTTGTATCATTAACAATGCTTCTAAGTACATTTGTGTGTAAGTTTTTGTGTGGTGATGTGTGTGTGTGTGTGTTTTCATACACATATTTATTTTCAGTTGTTTTGGATGTGTACCTAGGAGAGGAATTGCTGGGTCACACCATAAATCTTTTTTTTTTTTTTTTTTTTTTTTTTTTTGTCTTTTTCCTTTTCATCGGTACCAGGGATCGAAGCTTGCAGGGCAGGCGTTTATGCCACTGAGCTAAATCCCCAGCCCCACAAAAACAACTTTTAAGGTGCTGCTAAACTTTCCAAGAATATAAATGGCTGCACCGTTCTCCACTCCTGTTAGCAGTGTGCAAGGATTTTGCTTTTGCCACGCTCTCAACTATACTCGTTACTGTTTTTTTCTGTAGTAATTACCCTAGTGAATATGAATCTCATTGTGGTTTTGATTTGCATTTCCCTAGTGACTAGTGATTCTTATGTTTTCCTTTGCTTAGTGACCATCTTGATATCCTTGCAAATATGAGCATTCCATTGTTTGTTTTGTTTTGTTAAAAGCAAAATCGCACTATGCAGTTCAGGCTGGCCTTGAACTCACTAGGGTGGCCTCCGCCTCCTGAGTACTGGGATTACAGGCATGTGCCATCACACCCAGCTATTTGTCTATATTTTAACTAGGTCATGTTTTTCAGTTTTTAAGACTGTGTATTTTGAATACTAGTCTAATTAGATACATGATTGGCAAATACTTTCTCCCATTTCTATGGATTGCCTTTTAACTTTTTTTGTGTCTCTGGGGATTGAACCCATGCCTTCCCATCACCAGCCTTGCCTTACCTTGCCTTTTTTTTTGTTTTCTTTTGAGACAGAGTCTGGTTGTGTAGTCCTAGCTGGCCTTGAACTCATTTTGTAGCCCAGCAGGTCTTGAATTCATGGCAGTCCTCCTGCCTCAGCCTTCATAGTGCTGAGATTACAGGTGTGCACCACCATGCCTGGCTTTTATTTTTTTATTTTAAGAAAGATTCTTGATAAGTGCTAAGTTACACAGGCTGGGCTTGAACTTTTGGTCCTCCTGCCTCAACCTGCCAGCTGGGATCACAGCTGTGGACCCTCTTACCCAGTCCTTTTCACTTTGTTGATAGTGTTCTCTAAGGCACAAGTTTTTAATTTTGATGAAATCCAATTGTCAAATCTCTCTAAAGTCATAAAGATTTGTGCTTTTTTTCTGCATTTTAAGTTTTAGCATTCTTGTATTTAGATATTTGATCATTTTGAGTTAAATTTTATAGTATGTAATATGAAATAAGGGGTTTGTCATTCATTATACATGGATATCCCATTTTTCAAGCATCATTTGTTGTATGCATGTGTGTTCATAGGTTCATATGGGTGGTACTGGGGATTAAACCTGGGAAGCCCTAAACTATGTCCCCAGTCCTTTTTATTTTATTTTGAGACAAGCTCTTTCTAAATTACTTTTAAGTGCAGTTATGAATGCAATAGTTTTACCAGTCAGAGCTATGGTATATTGAACATATATTATTTGCTAAGTGCTGGAGTAAATGTAATATTTGATATGTTTTGCTGATTAAAATGAGTTAGCTTGGGCTGGGGATTTAGCTCAGTGGCATAAGTGCCTGCCTGACAAGCACAAGGTCATGAGTTCAATCCCCAGTACTCCAAAAAAAAAAAAAAATGAGTTAGGTCAGGACAGGCACAGGAGCACACACTTGTAGACTCAGGTACTTTGGAGGTTGAGGCAAGAGGATTGCTTACATTCTGGAAGTCAAGACCTACATGAACAACATAATGAAACCCTGTCTCAAAGGAAGCGAGCGAAGGAGGAGAAAAAGAAAGAAAATGAAAGGGACAGTTAGCTCACTGCTTATTGTACAGAGGCATTCAGTAAACAAAAATTAGTATTTTCTGTGTGGTCTTGTACTGAGATTAGCATTTTAAGGGCAAGAACCATATCTTTTTTGTTTGTTTTTGTGGTACTGGGGATTGAACTCAGGGTCTTGTGCATGCCAGGCAAGCACTGCCTTTCAGCTACATCCCAGCCCAAGAACCATGTCTTGTCTTTGTGATTGATGATTTGTAGATAGGTCATCAATAAGTAGCTCTTCAATTTGAATTTATGTAGCGTGATTTGAGGAAATGCTAAGGAAGTCTCTTTCAGAATAATATTCCCTGCTAATTTGCCTGCAATTCCTTTGAGATTTGAAGATTTTGTGTTTCTTATTAAAGTACACATACCCCTGGAGAGGTATTGTCAACCCATCCTAGGAGAATTCGTTGTTTATCAGCTCCTTTCTAATCTGAGAAAGACTTTGGGTGGGAAAGAAAGAGGAGAGAGGGATCTGCTCACATAGTATCTTGGGGAGCAAATGTCATCCATCCTGTCAAATGGAATGAATGATATTCCATCTGCCTCAGAATTATGGATTTTTTTCCCTTAATTTGTAATTTATCACTACACTTGACAAATGTGGGCTGCAGTTAGTAGCCTTGGCTCTGCTGTGGAACCATAGCATTAGATCATGCAAAAATGAGTCGTTTCTGTGACTTGAAGGTCTGAATTAGATTGTTTAGTATGTTGTGATATTATGGGCTTGATATCAGCCTCATTTCCTTTGTAGACAGTTTGTAGCTTTATAGAGTATACTGAGAGAGAAGATTCTAGACCCAGCCCCTGGGCATCTATTGGTAAACAATGGCAGCTCTTTATGACCCTGTGAACTGCCAGCAGGATTGTTGAGTACAAGATGAGATGGTAAACCTGGAAGCACTGAAAAAGCCACACAAATGCAAAGCAAATTTTATTTCAAAGGCTTCAGTCCCTTTCTAAGCTGCATCCCTTCCTCTGCTGCCTGACTGATCCTTGTGAGCTTGTCCTGGTGTTGCTCCTCTCTCAGAACTCTCCACTAACTTCATTTCATTCCATTCAGAGGAAAGGCCAGCAAGCAGTCCATAAGGCCTGGAATAATTTGTCCTCCGCTTCCTGGTCTCACCTGAGACCTGCTGGACTCTACCGTTTCATGAACCATAGGTCCTCTAGCTTTGGGGTTTCTGCACTGAGGATTCTGGTTACTAGAATTCTCTTTCATAAATCGGAAGCATCTGTCAACTACCTCATCTCTCAAATCTCTCAAATACTATCCTTTTTAAAATTTGCAACTACCTCTGCACTCCCACTCCTTTATCATGCCCTATTATTTTTTTTCTGAAAGCGTTAATCTCTTTCTAATTTATTGTATATGTACTTTATTATGCTTACTGTTTGTTGTATGAGTCTACCTGGCAGAGATTTATTTTGTGTCGCAACTTTATTTCCCAAGCATCTATTATAAAGCCTGGCTCAATAAATACTAATTAAACATATGAATGAACTATGCATTGTGGTGAATAATCTCATTTTTTGCTGGAATGAGCCTTAGTTGATTCATTTATGAAATGCTAGTCTGATCTTGTTCATGTTAGAGGCTTTTTATGATGTCTGGAGTCTCCTCATGTTTTAAATCTTTAAGACAGAGCCCTGAAGAGACATTGGAAAGCACTGAGGATATTTGCAGGACATGTTGATGGAGCTTTGCAAAGAGATGGCTGATAAATAGGTGAAGCCCAGATGTTAGTATCTTCAGGTTTCTTCCTGGGCTTTCCGGCTAATTAAGAAAAGCTGGAGACTAAAGAGAGAAAATCAAAACTGTAGTTTCCTTTGAGCCAAATGAGAAAAAGAGGTCTGCAGACTCAGCCTTCAAGTCAGCAGTCAGTCTGCTGACATCTACATGTAATCCTCTGGCTTTAGGTATGGTACTCATGTCCTCTGCCTGAAGCACCTTAGCCTGAGATATCTCTGTGAGCCTATTCAGAGAACTAAGCCCCTAACCTTCTGAGTGGAGGGTGTCTGAGTAAGAAAAGGAATTAAGGATAGGACAGTCTTCAGTCAGTGTTGTTCTAAATCGTCAATTCCCCAGCTTCAATTAACCGGTGCTGCCAGTTCTTGAGCTTTTGGCGAGGGGTATGCAGTGTTGGTTGCTATGGTTTGAGGTTTTCTCTGTTGCATGTTTATAGCATTGAATGTGGACAGTCAGTTACCATTCCTTCATTTGCTTGCCAGGTTCTAAAATATTACTGCTATCTGCACTGTACTTTCCTTACTAGTTCTTTGGGTTTGTCTTTTTAAATCCTTTTTAATAGTTTTATGGTGGTGTTTGTCTACTCTATTACAGCTATTTTCTTGTCTGCTATTTTTCTTGTTTTTAATAGACAGTTTTACTGAGGTCATTGCAGGTCAATCAAAGTTACTTAGCTTTTTAAATTTTAAAAAATAATAGCCAGGTGTGTAGCATGCCTGTGGCACTGTGGGAGGCTAAAGAGGAAGATCCCAGATTCAAGTCCAGCTTTAGCAATTTAGTGATGTAATAAGACCCTTGGATGGTGGGCCAGCATGGAGGTACATGCCAGTAACTTCAGCACTTGGGAGGCTGGGGCAGGGGTAATGTGAGTTTGAGGCCAACCTGGGTACGTAGTCAGTTCAAGTGCAGTCTGAACTACACAGTGAGACTCTGTCCCCCCAAAAAAGAAAAAAAAAAAAAAAAGCGACAAAGTTATAGCTCAGTGTGAAGGTCCTAGGCTCAGCTGTCAGGAGGGAGAAACACATAGGGACAGAGGCTGAGATAGACCGAGTGAGATAGATGGGGAAATGGAAAAAGAGCAGGAAAAGGAGATTCCTTTTATGCTTTACTCAATTTCCTAAAAAGTAGCAGTTTATAAAACCAGTAAATACAGAAACCAGGATATTGACCTTGATAAATGTCATCCAGTCTTAAACAGACTTGCCTTAAAGAGAAGGAACATGCGCATGTGTGTGACATGTGTGGGTTTGTCTGTTCATCACCTTTGGCCTCATCCTGAGCAGTTTCATCACCACAATGATCCCTGGGACTGACCTTTCATATTCATCCACCCTCCTGCACAGCCCCATCTCTAATCCCTGGCAACTGCTAATTTGTTTTCTGTTCCTAAACTTTTGTCATATTTGAAATAGTGTATAAGAACCAGGCATAGTGTTTTATATCAGTAATCACAGTAACTTGGGAGACTGAAACAGGAAGATTACAAGTAAGAGCCAGCCTGGGCAACTTAGTTAGGCACTGTCTCAATTTTTTTCCCTGTCTTTTTGTTGAAACAAAGTTTCACTGTGCAGTTTAGGTTGGCCTTGAATTTACTTTGTAGTTTGGGCTGACCTAACTCAGGGATCCTCCTGCTTCAGTTTTGTGAGTGCTGGGATTACAGACATGTACCACCAAACCCAGCTCAAACTTTTTTTTTGTATCGGGAGTTGAACTCATGACCTCATGTTTGCCAAGCAGGCATTTACGCCACTGAGCTAAACTCCCAGCCGCTAGCTCAAATTTTTTTAAATAAAAAATTTTTATAGGGGCTGGGGATTTAGTTCAGTGGCATAAATAGCTCAGTGGCATAAGTGCCTGCCTTGCAAGCGCATGGTCATGAGTTTGATCCCTGGTACCCATTAAAAAAAAATTTTATAGACTGTGACTATAGCTCAGTGGTACAGTGCTTGCCAGCAGGCCCCAAATTCAATCCCCAGTATCAAAAAATTTATGTCAGTAGAATTATACAGTATATAATGTTTTGCTCTTTTCAGTCAGTATGTATATAATTCTCTGGAGATTGAGCCAAGCAGTTGTGTGTACCAGTAGTACATTCTGAGCAATATTATGTTCGCTTATCCATTCACCCGTTGAATGACATCTGGGATACTTCCAGGTTTGGCTATTATGAAAAAAAAAATGGTAGTGTACATTTATGCACAGGTTCATTTG
Source organism: Cavia porcellus (assembly GCF_034190915.1). Classification (NCBI taxonomy): domain Eukaryota; kingdom Metazoa; phylum Chordata; class Mammalia; order Rodentia; family Caviidae; genus Cavia; species Cavia porcellus. The sequence continues at coordinate 7,090,380 of NW_026947493.1, forward strand.
TGAAAGTAAATTTTCATTTGTCTGGAGAAAATACTCAAGAGAGCAGTTGCTGGATCATACAGTAATTGTATGTTTCGTTTTTAAGAAACTGCCAAATTGAGCTAGGTGCACAGCTTAATCCCAGCACACTGTGAGGCTGAGGCAGGAAAATCATGATTGAGCCCCACCTGGGCAACTTAATGACTTTATGAGACCATGTGGAAGAGAGGAGGATGACAAGTGGGAATTTAGGCCTAGGCCCAGGCCCTGAGTTCAGTGGCTAGTATTGCAAAAAAACAAAACAAAGCAAAGAATAGCCCAAAATAACTGCTAAACTATTTCCCAGAGAGGCTCTACCATCTTATATTCCTTCTAACTATGCATGCATGACTCATCTAATTTCTTTGCCTCCATGCCAGTATCTGGTATTACTTTTTATTTTTGCCCTTCTAGTAGGTGTGTGGTGCGACTTCATTGTGGCTTAAACTTACTCTTCCCTCATGATAAACAACAGTATTAAAGGTGTTTGGTGTGCTTGTCACCTGTATGTGCCTCTGAATGTCCTTTGCTCTTTTTCTGTTTGTTATTTTTACTGTGGACTTGAGTCTTGCTGAGACACTCATTTGCTCAGCTGTGGCTCAAACTTAAGTCTCTTGCCTCAGTCTCCAAGAGTGTGGAATTACAGGTGTGCGCTACCATACCCAGCCAAGAGTTGTTATAGATCGAGTCTTTCATCTGATGTACGGTTTGCACATATTTTTCATCCTGTGTTCACATGGTCTTTCACAGAGTTTTGACGAGGTCCGGTATCAATTTTTCTTTTAAGGATATGTTTTTGGTGTCAAATCCAAGTACGCTGCCTAGCCTTAAATCCTGATTTTTTTTTTCTTTTCTCTTTTAAACTTTAGTACTTAACTTTTGCTATGTTGGGGCTCAAACACAGAGCTATGTATTCTAGACAAGTGCTCACTCTATCAGTGAGCTACATCCTCAGCCCTTCTGCTGTGTTTTATGTTTTACACTCTGGTACCCGATCCATTTTGAGTTAGTTTTTGTAGAAGGTTTTGAATTTAGTTCTTCCCCTTATGTATATACAGTTGTTGTTTTGAAAAAGCCACTCTTCCAATGAACTGTTTCGTATCTTTGTCACAGATTAGTTGAATATATTTGTGTATGTCTGTCTCTGGGTTCTCTGCTCTGTTCCATTGATCCATGTCTGTCCCTCTGCAGTACTGTATGTCTTGGTTATTGAAACTACAGCAGCCTTGATATTTGGTGGAGTGAGTCTATGTACCTTTTTTTTTTAAAGATTGTTTTAGTCTTGTCAGCTAGAAATGATGGTGCTTCCCTTTTAATCCCAGCACTAAGGACTTAAATACTGGAAGATTTAAAAAAAAATAGCATTTTTTTCTTTAAATTTTTAATATTTTGCTTTAAATTTAGTTCTTTAAGCCATCTGGTATTTATTTTGGTGTGCTATAGGAGCTCGTTCTTTCACCACAACTGGAGGAGTCAGTTGTACCCTCATCATACTGAATCTTTTTTGTCCTTTTTTTTTTTTTTTTAAGAGTAAGAAAACTTATTGGAGAAAAGGAATGAGAAATAGGAATAGCTGCTGAGAGACAGGAAGGGTCCCAAATGGGTTGCCCCCTCATAGTTTTTTTTTTTTTTTTTTTTTTTTAATTGAAGAGTCCATCTGTATTGTATTTTAATTTTTTCTTATGTTTGAGTCTGTTTCTGGGCTTTTTGGTCATTCTGCTGACCTATTACATCACAATATCGTGCTTTTTAATGATCTGTTGTAGCACTATGAGATGTTGTAATGTCTAGGAGGAGACGTAGTATGATAGCTAAGGGTTTAACTCAGGGATTATACTGCCTAGTTAAATGGTAGTAAATGTTAGCATTTACTAGCTAGATGACTTAGGACAAGTGGTCTTGTCTGTAAAATGAAGATTACAATATTATATGCATTTGAGAGTTATTGCAAAGATAAAATACGTTAATATATGTAAAGCTCTTTAATTTTATGTAGTATAGTAAATGCTATACAGGAGTTAAGATCTTGTAACAGGGCAAAGTTGTCCTCATTCCTTTGTAGACTGGCTTTTAAAGTGTTCTATTATATTCTTCCCATAATCTAATTGATTTAAAATTATATAGATTGTGTAGATTTAATTTGAAAGATATGTGGTGTTTCTAATGCTAAATAAAATATTGCATTATCATTACACTTATTGGCTTACACCTAAGAACCGGGTGTATCTTCATTTACTCAAAGATAAGGTCTTCTGTTGGTACTTTTAGTAGATAAATCGATTTCTGTATCTATTCATTCTCAAAACACAAAGAGGCTGGGCATGGTGGCGCATGCCAGTAGTACTACATTGAGGAGGCTGAGGCAGGAGGATCACTACAAGTTTGAGGCCAGCCTGAGCTACACAGTGAGTTCAAAGCCAACCTGAGAGACAGAAAGAGAGCAGGAGGATTGGGACATATGTAAGCCTCATAGTTTGTCTTTATTAGTGTGCTTTTTCCTTAGGAAAGCAAAAGCATGAAGAAAAAAATTATCATTGACTCCATCAATAAATGGAGTTTTATAATATATTGGCATTTTTTAAAAAAATTTTTTTTGTCTTTTTCTTTTTTACCGGGGATCGAACTCACGACTGCCTGCTTGTAAGGCAGGCGCTTATGCCGCTGAGCTAAATCCCCAGCCCCAATATATTGGCATTTTAATCACTTCTTTTCAGTGCTGTCTCACATTTTTTTACCCCGAAATGTTGTGTGTTTTAAGAGAATAAAAAAGAAAAAGTCAATAAATGGTAGCCTTTGGGGAGTGGTAATTATAAAATTTCAAATATTACCTGGGTATATGGAAGTGGAATGTGCCAATGAAGTTGGTTATTTTGAATTTGGCCATTTAAGTTTTCCCAAGAGAGAACTCACCAATTTTTCTAGCAGAGTTTGCTGCCTTTCTGATCACTACTCTCTTTTCTTTCCTTAGTCTTTCTGGCAACCTGGCTATGAATTGTAGCTAGGTTATTTCCATTTTAGATTGCTCTTTTTTAAAGGAGAAAGTAGTTTTGAATGGATATTAATGAGCTGCCTCAGACCAAATCCCCAGCCCACATCTGTCAGGTGAATGCTCCAAGTTAAGGGTGAGTAGCAAGGAGTGGGAAAGGTTCTTTGCTTCCAGTGAAAGCTGGATGTTGTATGCACATGCTCTTAAACTGCAGGTTCCTGGTTTTTTTTTTTTCCACAATGATATATTTGCTTCCAGAGTTTTCCAGATTGTTTTTTTTGTCTCCAAGATAATTTTGATAAGTGGCTGCATTTGCCCTAGGAAGGGATGTAGGTTAGGGTTTAAAATAAAACCCACAGCTGTACATTAGAGTAAGAATTTTTAAGTTAAAAGATCAGTAAAGATATTATTAATCAAAATACAAATATGTACCCTTTTTATGGTGTTTTTGAGACAAAGTCTCACTGTACAGTTCAGGATGGACTTGAACTCACTATGTAGTTCAAGTTGGCCTTGAATTTGTGGTACCACCACAAGGTCACACCTGGTGAATTTTCACAACCTAAGCCCTCTTGTAACTAGCACTCAACTCAAGAACTATTTCTAAGCTATCCTGACTTGCATCATGATAGCCCCCTGCATCCTCCAGGGTGTATTTTTTTTTTTTTTTTTTTTTTTTTTTTTTTTTTGCCTTTTTCATTTTTATTGGTACCGGGGATCGAACTCACGACCGCCTGCTTGCAAGGCAGGCGCTTATGCCGCTGAGCTAAACCCCCAGCCCCTCCAGGGTGTATTTTTATCTTCTTTTTCCATTTTAACTTGGCCCGTTCTTGCTCTGTTGAGCCAGTTTCTCCCTTACTTTACACTTTTACTTGTTCAAGTGAACTTTGTCACTGCTGAAAGAAAAAAAGAAAAAACACTTCTAGTGATTGGCAACTTCCCTTATGCCCTCTTCTCATCCCATACTTCCAAGATTAATCACTATGTTGCTTTCACTAGTTTTCTGTTTGTGTTTAGTTTTTGTATAAAATCTATATTATGAAGGTATACATTATAGATTTTTTATGTCAATTTTTTTGTACCAAGGATCAAACTCATAATGTTGTACTTTCAGGCAGGTGCTTATGCTACTGAGCTAAATCCTTGGCCTAGATTTTTTTAATTCAGGAGAGTCATGCAGATAATTATAGTTTGTTTATGCTTATTCCTCTGTACTTGTCCTTTGTGAATTTGTGGTCCCCAACACTTGTCCCTTTGTGAGAATATACCTCTATTTAACCATTCTACTGTTAATTTTTCTAGCATGTATACTCTTCAGAGTACCTGTCACCCCTGCCACTTTTTTAGTGTTGCAGAGACTATGAACATTTTATGCAATATATAGATGATAAAAATCTGAAAATTTTTACTCTTTGTTTTACAAATTCCATAATGGTGAATAGAACACTTTAGGAGATAGTGTGTTTTCCAAACTAGTCACCTACTACCTCAGTTGGCCTTTGCTGTATAACAAAGCACTCCACTTGTTATGGGATATCTCCTTTTAGGAATGCCTTACCAAGTGAATGTTACCAGGTCCTTTCATCTCAGACAAAGAATTGAACAAGACAAGCAAGAGCAGTGACAAAGTTTATGTTAAAAAATGAGGGTGGAGGGTAGAGACAAACTGGCTCTGCAGAGAGCAAACTTGGGCCCAACAAAAGAGAGGAAGAATTAAAAGCAAAAATAAATGTACCACCTGGGGGACACAGGATGGACTGTCATGAAGAGGATAGCAGCGAGTTCTTCCTGGTGTCTGTGTCCTTTTATGCCACCCACATCTTGTGGGAATCAGTGAGAAGTCCATTTATGAGACTTTGGGAGTTACTTGGCATATATCCTGGGTTCTTGTAATTAATAGGCCCTGCTTATTCCCCCAGCCAGCTTTGCATACCCTGCCTTCCTGTCTCACACTGGCCTGAAACAGCCACTATGTAGTTAACTTCTGATTTGAGGGATAGTAATTTAGGCTGTTTTAACTCCTTGGTTCTGGTGATCTGGGCCAAGTGCAGCTTACCTTAGCTGACACCCAAGTCACTTTTTCCATGTCACAGATTATATATATCAGGGTTATTCATATATAGTGATACTTTGTTTGAACTCAGTTCTTTCCAAATTCGTGTTTGAACACCAGCAGGTTCTACAACTGAACATGTTTTTCCCATAATAAATAATGGGAAACCAAGTAACTGGTTCTGAGGCCCAAAAATTATACTCATTGTTCCAAGGATTTTAATTCTGTGGTGGTTCTCAGTTTTCCTCTTAGTGTCACTGCTGTTATCCCTGACTTCCTTTGGGGTCATAGTTATGATATTTTACACAATTAAAGTGCAAGAAAAACTACACTGACGAATATTTTCACATACTAGCACAAGTGCCTGGAAGTTGTCTAGGCAAGAGTGGTGCATGGATTGAAACGTCACTCCTTTGTGTCTGGTGGTATGGCACAGCACATAACATAGTCTCTCCCCGTACAGGGTTTTTAAAGTCATATTTTCAGTTTGACTATGGAGCAGATTTATGAACACAAAACAGATTTTCCCCAATATTTGCTGTTCAAGTAGTAGAAAGTTTGAGGTTGGAGTCATTCAACAACCAAAAGAGGCCACTCTTTCCCCTAGAGGAATTATGAAGTGTGCTCAAGGCCTTTTGCAGATCACAACTTTAGTCACAGAAGTAATACAACTAATTAACACAACTTTGTCATAACCAGGTCACATGACCAGCACATGAAGCCAAAAATACTGGGCATGAGGATACAACCTGTAATCCCTAGAGTAGGGAGACTTAGGTCAGAGGAACACCAGCTCAGGGCCAGCCTTGATACCTGCCAAGAATGGAGCTAGGTGTGTAACTCATTGGTGGAGCACTTGTCTAACAGGAGAAGAGGCTCTGGGTTCCATCCCCAGCACTGCAAAGACAAAAGCAACAAAGGCAAAAGCAAAGTATCCATCATTTGGTGGGAGACTGCCAGGTGCGACCATTGAGGAAGGGGAAGAACTGGTGATATTTTGAGGGGCAGTCTGCCACATATGTATTTTTCACTCACTATTAGAAAAGTAAAACCCATTGATCAGACTTCCTTTTACCTCTTTTGTATTTGATGCGCACTTTTATAAACTTGTATTATTATCACCCCTGTTTTGAAACAGGGTTTGGAGTGATAAATGGAACTAGCACTTTCTTGTATTGAGGTAGTTTTTAAATTGTATTTGTTCCTTGTCCTCCTCCTCCTCCCTTTTTGGTTATTATTCATCTTATGATTCCAGGGTTTATGAATACCTCTTTTTAAAAGCCTTTATTGGCTTTGTACCATTCCCTCTTACATTCTGCCACATCCATACCCTGTCATCTTTTCTTTGATCAAGTGGAAGCATTATGCATAACATTTTATTACATTCAGTTTTATGTCTGTTTTCTGTTATTTTCTATAAGCATCTGTATGTATCCCAAATGTTTGACATCTTTCTAATGATGGCTGAAATTATGAGAAGGCTACTAGCGTTTTTTATCATTGTTGGTTTGGTTTTGTTTTTCCCCTTTTTCTAAATCTGTCTTCTCCATTTTAGTGCAGAATTGCCCTATGCTTCTGTTTGGATATAACAGCTTTTAGATGGTTGTTGGTATTTAGTATTCAGATTTAAGTTACTGTGAAAAGGTCATTAGGTTTTAGTCTGTGCTTTATTCTTGTCCAATGATTGTGATGCAGTGTTGCGTTGCGTGTTTCAAGGTGGCCCACACTTATTGGGTAATTGATGAAAGCTGCATTTTCTCTGCTCTGAGAGCTGTGTACACCTGTGGGTTCAGCCATTCTGAGTAGTAGGTGAAAGAGATTAAAACTGGCTCTGAGCTAGATTTAATGAGACTAGATATCCACTTCTTTCTTGAAGTCTTTAGCTATACTTTCAGCCCTTTTGTTTGTAATCATATCTACTTGATAAAAGATAGGAAGGGGATTAGTATGAGAAGAGGACCCACATATACAAGATTTTTACAGTGTGTGGGGCCAAGATTTTTAAAAATCCACTTGTTGTGGTATAATATCTGTAGGAAAAAATACAGCTTTTTAGCTAGGTGTTGCCTGTAATCTTGGCACTCAGGCCTTTGAGGCAATGGGATCATGAATTCAAAGCTGGCCTGGACTACATACCAAGACCTTATCCCAAAAAATCATGGATTTTAAGAGTACAGACTGGTGACTTTAGCAGTTGAATGCGCTTAATCACCCCTCTAACCAAAATGTGGAATTCAATTTTTTTCATCTTTTGTAGTGCTAGGAATTGAACCCAGGGCCTTACATGTGGGAAAGTGCTCTACCTGCTGAGCTCCATCCCCAGCCCAAGACAAAGAACATTTTTATTCTCTCAGAAGATTCCTTTGTGACCCTTTGCAATTATCCCCTTTATTGCAGTGAACCACTAACCTGATTTATAGCTGTATGGATTCATTTTGCTTATTGTAAATTATGTATAAAAATAATCATACTTCATACCTCTTCTTTTAGTATAATGTCTAAAAATTGTCTGTGTCATTCGTTTCTGGTGATGGTGATGGTGGTAATGCTGCTTGCTGGGGCTTGAACCCATGCTAAGCACATACCAAGCCACTGAGGTCCACCTCCAGCCCCAGATAGTTTGCACACTGTTTCATTTATGGATGAACTACATGTTACCTATTTACAACTTGAAGGAAAACTGGATAATTTTCATTGTGGAATTTTATAAATCTGTAGATATCCATGCATACTAGGTTTTTATGAATTCAGTTTTCTTTTTCTTTTTTCTTCTTTTTTTTTTCTGTACCAGGGATCAAACTCATGACCTTGACCTTGTGCTTGTCAGACAGGTGCTTATGCCACTGAGCTATATCCTTAGCCCCCTAGATTTTTTATGGACATGAGAATTTTTTTAAATAGGTACTTGAGAGTGGAATTGAGAGTGGAATTACTGGATCCTATCGTACATGCATATTTAACTTTTAAGATTTTGAAACACTTTTTTAAATGATATTTTAAAAATTTTCATTTTCCTGTATTTGTTGTTAGTATATAGAAACCCAATATATGGTCTTATACAATATTAATTACTTCCTACATTTAGCATTGTTTAACATTGTTTACATTTAGCATTGTTTAGCATTTAGCGTTGTTTTGTTTTAGATTTCCTAGGATTTTCTCCATTCAATTATGGTATTGATATTGCATTTACTTTATTCATATTTGACCCATGAGGATAAGATCCACATGATCTAGCTATTTAGCATGTTCAGTTTTCCGGATATTCAAAAGCCTTTGTAGGCCTCTCTGTGCATACTAGGATGACATAATGGAACTGTGAGCTGTGACTATGAAGTGGATGAATACAGTTGCATAATAATAATGTGTAGAATTGATATAGCAGATGGTAAACAAGCCAGCTTTGCACACTGGGTTTTTGAAAAATTAGAATGTAGGTCCTGTGCTCTGGAGAATAATAAAATTTGGCTATGGCTCAAAAGAAGCACTTTCCTAGCCAGGGATAGTGGTGCACACCTGTAATCTCAACCCTCTACAGAGAGAATCACTGTTAGTTCAAGGCCAGCCTGAACTACATAGTGAGATCCTGTCTCAAAAAGAAGTACTTCCATAAGCAAGGTTGCGCTAGCAGTTTATCCTTGTGCAGATATTTACTGAGTGTACCTACCAGCTACCACGCATTGTTTTGGCATTTGGGATCTATCACTGAGCAAACCAGAAGATTTGGGGGGAAATATATAATAAATATTAGCTGAGAAAATATTCTATTAAGTGTGAGAAGGGAGTTGGAGAAATGAAACAAAGAAGGAGGAAATTAGATGTATAGAGGAAGTATACTTTTTTAATTCCTTTATAGATTGTTTATTAAAGCTAATGACTCATCAGATGTACCCCACAAGTGAAGTAGCAGGAAAACAAAGTTCACAGTTGTTCAATCAGTGATGAACCTCTGATGAGGATTATCTGGTTTAAATCTGTATTCTCTAATTATTATCCTTCCCAACCTACTTGTCTTATTTTCAAGGAAGAGTTTTCAGAAGAAATCATTCCATGCAGAACTATACTGATTGATCATTACAGAGCATCTCATGTTCACAGAAAAATACTTGAATTTTTTTTCACACAAAATAGAAAACGAAAGTCGTAGCTTTATCCAATTTTACATTTGCGGCTGAGGTAGGAGGATGGTTTAGCGTTCGAAACCAACCTGGGCTACAAAGTGAGCTCAAGGCCAGCCTGAACTGCATAGCAAGCCCTGTCTCAAAAGACAAAACAAACAAACAAGCAAACAAACATTTGCTCAATTTACCATCCTGCTGAGAAACAGTCAATATTATCTCTGAGATCGGTGACACAAATGAAATAGCAAAGGAGCAATTCCACTTAGAACACTTGAGCAAAACATCCGATGCCACAGAAATAATGCTACAATAGATGGATTTAAATCAGATGTTTTTCATTACAGACTAGTGAATCCATAGACGTTAGTAAACGTGCTGTAATAGTACTGTTAGATTCTTTGAAGAGAAATTCTTAGAAACGTATTTGTTCTGCACATATGTCAAAATGATCGTATTAAATAGAAATTTCGTAAATAAAATTTTGAAAAAGTAAGACAATAGGGAAATTTCTCTGCAGTTTGTGTAATGGTAATGCTGTAGCAGTGACAGATGTAGAAATGTAAAGGCTTTATGGCAAATGTTTACCCAAAACCCTGAGATTCAAGCACATGAATTGTTTTATTCAGTTTTGCATAGGGAGAAATCACTTTTGTTTGTCGATGTTAGTGCCATATTGAGTTATGTTTTTAAAAATGAACAACAGCAAACACATAACAGTACTGCTGTGTGCCATGACTGTTGCAGGAAGTTTACATGTATTTAGTAATTTTATCTCCACAAGTTAATGATACATAGTTACTATTAAAATTAGGGCCATCTATATAGTTCTGGAAACAGAGCTCAGTGTTACATAGTTTGAAAATGGCAGGGCTTAAAATTCAAAGCCAGATAGGCTATAAATTTATTTTAAATATGTTAAAACACAAAGTTTACCATTTTATCATTTTTCTTGTGTTGCTCTACTGGGGATCAAATCCAGGGCTTTGCACATACTAGGCAGGCGCTTTTACCACTGTCCTGGATCTCCAGCCCGTTGACCTTTTAGTTCAGTGATGGTGGACTTTTTAAAGACAAGTGTCCAAACTGCAACCTAAAATGGAGTTGTTTAGCACAAAGTGCCAACACTGCGATTAAATCTGAATACAAAGGTTTTAGTGTAAAAACAAAACAAAACAGCTGTTAGCTGGTGCTTCGCTGCTGGGGCGAACTGGCCCACAGGATGGCTGACAGGGCTTTGCAGGCTTGCTGTGGCACGCCGTCCCTAGGTTCATCGCAACTGTTTTAGTTTGTTTTGAGGCAGGGTATTGCTATGTAATTTAAGCTGGTCTTGAGCTCACTAGGTAGCTAAGGGTAAACTTGCCATAATCCTCCCGCCCCATCTGTAGATTACTGGGTTATAGGTGTGTACCACCATGCTTGGCTAATCTTTCAGTTTTTTGAGGTAGGGTCTTGCCTAGGTCATCGGTGTCAGACCAACCTGAAACTTGCAGTCCTGCCTCAGCCTTCAAAGTGCTGGCTTTACAGGTATGTACCCTTATGCCTTTTCCCATTAGCCATTTTTAAAGGTACAGATAAGTTATATTGAATATATTCATACTGTTGTGCAACCAATTTTCAATTTTCATCTTATAAAACTGAAATTCTCTACCCATTATATAACAACTCACCATTCTGTCCTTCCCCCATATGATTCTGCTTTCTGGTTCTGTGAATTTTACTATTCTACTTACTTGATACAAGTGGGATCATAGAATGTTGTTTAGAACTTTTTGTTGAGCAAGCCCACAGTTATGAGGGATTACTGATACTACTTTGTTGCCCAAGAGAAAAAGAATAAAAACAAAAAATCAAATCACAGAGATTAGATTATGGTTATATAAAGAATAATTGGGTTGTGAGGAAGAGAAACGCATTGTAATATGAGTCAGTGGGGGAAGTTTTGTGAAGACTCCAGGAGACAGAAGGGCTACCAAACACTTGTTTTAGCAGCATGTATATTAAAATTAGATTGGTTGTGGTGGTGCACACTTGTAATCCCAGTATTGTAGAGGCTGAAGCAGAAGGATTACTGATAATTCGAGGCCAGCCTGGGCTACATAGCAAGACCTCAAAATAATGAAAAGTAAAATGAAGTAAGAGTGATATAGAGAAGATTAGTATGGCCCCTCCACAAAGGATGATGTGTAAGTTTATGAAGCACTGCCTATTTTTATTCAGACCAGTTATTTCCATCTAGATGTCTTCCTGAAAGAGTTAAAGACATCATACTAGATAGAGAAATACCTATGTTTATGTCACACCCAACTCATAGTAACTAAATCTTAGAACTGGCTTATATGTCCATCAATAGATAAATAAAGAAAAGATTGATAATTTGAGTCATTTGTAGGAAAATGGATACACCTTGGGACCATAATATTAATTGAAATAAATCAAGACAAGCATATATGTCACATGGTTTTCTTATGAGAAACCCAAAGTATAAAAATTTAAAGTGCAAAATAAAAGAGATAATACAAAATGGGGAGATAGGTATTTTACAAGTAGGAAGGGGACATAGAGATGAGGGGGCAGTAAAAAGAATTAAAGTATATTATGTACATGTACTAACTCCCCAAAATGAGTGTAATCATACACAACTGACATTTTCTAATAAACTAAAATAAAACAAAAAAAAAAGAAAACCCAGGCAACCAAAGACATTTGGTGTAGCTAGACTTGTTGTGTATTGTGTTTTTGAGGTCCTCCAGATTCAGTCCAGGGTCTTGTGCATCCTAGGCAAGCACTCTCCCACTAAGCTACATCCTCAGTCCTATTCATTCATTCATTTGCTCATTTAATCTTGAGACAGGATCTCACTAAATTTCCCAGGCTGGCCTTAACGTGGGATCCTCCTAATTTATAGAGGTGTGCCACCATCCCTGGCTCTATGATCTTTTCTTACACTTCTTTGTGGTGTGTTGTTTTAATTTATCTGTTAGTGGTTTTAATATAATTTCCCTTTTTAACTAATGGTACCTTTTTTCATGAATTTATTTGCCACTTACATAGTATCTTCTTTGATGCTATATAATCTTTTTAAATTAGGCTATTTTCTTTATTACTAAAGTTCTTAAATATGTTCTAGATTTAAGTGGTTTGGTTTGGTTTTGTATTGTTTCCTTTTGCTTTATTTTTTGAGAAAAGGTGATTCTCTGTATCCCACTCTCACCTCAAACTTGGGGTAATCCTTCTGCCTCAGCCTCCCACTGGGATTACAGGAATGTGCCACCATACTGCCTAGATCAAAGTCCTTTGTCAGATATGTGATTTACAGAATTTCCCCCAGTCTTTTCATTTCCCTTTCCCTTTCCCTTGTTTTGTTCTTTATGTTTTTTTTTTTTTTTTTAATTAGTGCCGGGGATCAAACTCACAATCGCAGGTTTGCAAGGCAGGCACTTATGCCGCTGAACTAAATCCCCAACCCCTTGTTCTTCATTTTTACAAAGTTCAGTTCAACAGTGGTTTCTTTAATGAGCTGTGCTTTTGGTATCATAATCTAAAATCTTTGTCAAACCTGAGAGTATAAGGATACTCATACGTTTTTTGATTCTCAGTACAAAAAAAAAAAAAAAAGAAAGAAAGAAAGAGAAATATAGTTGCAAGTTTTATATTTAGGTCTATGATTTATCTGGAGTTAAATTTGGTATATAATACAAAGAATGTATTAAATTTTTTTTGTTTTCTTTTGTTTATCAGTGTCCAGTGTTCCAGCAGTACTTTTTAAAAAGACTACTGTTTTACTGTGCCACAGTGTCTTTTATTGCATTTTTTCCAAAAATCAATTATCTGTCATAGATGTGTTCTTCTATAACTTTGGGCTCAGTTTAGATTCAGCTGGCCAGTCTGTCTGTCTGTCTGTTCCTTCTTTCTCCCAATGGGAGTTGAACCCAGGCAGTATTGAACTATATTCCCTAGCCCTTTTTAAAATTCTGACACAGGGTCTTCACACGTCGTCCAGGCCGAGCTAAAACTTCGCATCCTCCTATCTCAGTCTCCCAAGTAGCTGGGGTTACTTACAGGTGTGATAAATTTTGTAGTCAGGTAGTATAACTCTTGCAACTTTGGTCCTCCCTTTCCAAGTTGTTACACTGTTCTAGGTCCTTTGATTTTCATATATATTTTACAATCAGATTGTCTATGTCTTTAAAAAAAAAAAAAACCTATCTGTTGAAATGTAATTTGTACTAGTGCATCTGTCTAAATTTAAGAATTGTCATCATAACAATATTATCTTCCAGTCTGTGAATATAGTCTGTCTGTCTTTAGGTCTTCAATTTCTCTTAGCAATCTTATTTTCAGAGTACACATTTTGCTGATTTTTTTATCAGTTTTATTCCTGAGTATTTCATATTTTGGTTTTATTGGGTTGTTACTATGTTTTCAATTTTGGTTTTTTATGGTGCTGAGGATGAAATCCAGGGCCTCACACTTGCCAGGCAAGTGCTGTACCACTGAGCTACATACTCAGCCCTATTATTGTTGCTGCTGTTTATTTTGTTTGCTAGGCTGGAAATGGAACTCAGAGCCTTACATGTGCTATGTGGGCAAGTGCACTACCATTGAAAATACGCCCCAACTTAAGAGTTATGTTAGGGCTGGAAATACAGCTCAGTGGAACAGCACTTGCCTGACAAGCATTAGGTCCCAAGTTCGATTCCTGGTACAAAAAAAAAAAAAAAAAAAAGAAAACAAAAGAAGAAAGAAAGGCCAGGGATTTAGCTCAATAGTGTAAGTGCCTGCCTGGCAAGTATGAGATCATGAGTTTGATTCCCCCAGTACCAAAGAAAAAGTAAAAACATTTTTTGCTAAGGGTTTAGCTCAGCAGCAGAAGTGCCTGCCTGGCAAATGCAAGATCATGAGTTTGATCCCCAGTACCAAAAAGAGAGAGAGAGAGAGAGAGAGAGAGAGAGAGAGAGAGAGAGAGAGGAGGGGGAGGGGGAGGAGAGGGGGGAGGGAGGGAGAGAGGGAGAAAGAGAGAGAGGAGAGGGGAGGGGGGAGGGAGGGGGAGAGAGGGAGAGAGAGAAAGTGATGTTTTAAACATTTAGTTTCTGAGTGTTTATTAGGCAGAATTTGTTTTTATAGATTTATCTTGTATTCTGCACCTTTCTAATCTAAAGTATTGGTTCTTACTGGCTTTTTAAAAAGATTCATAGAATTCTGCATAATCATGCCAATTTCACATTAAGAGTATTTACTTCTTCCTAGGGAAAAGCAAAAAGACAGAAAAAAGGAAAAGATTGAAACAGCTTTTGTAAATGAGGAGAGAAGGAAGGGTTGAAGGAAGGGTAGGGAAACTGAGGAAATGAGGTTACATCATGTACAGATACAAATTTTTTATGATAAATGTGATTATTATGTATATCTAAAATGTACCCTTAAATACTGATTGGAGAAAAAAAATACGTTCCATTTTGGGTTCCATTTAATTCATTTTTATCTTGATTGAAATATACAAGACCTTCAGTACAATCCTCACTCAATTTAAGTGACATGAGAAAACTTTATCTTGTTCCTATTGTTTGTAATATTAGGAGACATTTAGTTTTCACCATTATATGATGTTAGATGGCAGATTTTCATTATCTTCCTTTTGATAAAAGGAAGTCCTTTTCTGCTTTGCTGATTGTTTTATCAGGAATGAATGTTAGATTTTACCAGATGATCTTTGTGCATCTACTGAGATAATTATTTACTTAAAAAATTTTAGTCTATTAATTGAATTTCACATGCTCAACCTTATATTCCTAGTATAAACCTTAAAAATGGTTGTTTAGTTGCTTTGTATATAAGAGTATATTTTCCCCCCAATATTGGTAATTAAATCCAGGAACTTTTACTGAGCTGTATCCTCAGGCCCTCACTCTTCCTAAAATTTAGAGGCAACTGCCTAGGTTGTGCTCAAACTGCAATCTTCCTGCATCCGCCTCCCAAACTACTGGGGTTACAGGCATGCATTACCAAGTTCAGTTCCTCTTGTTTTATTATCTTTGTTTCATTTAAAATTCTTTAGAAGTATCTTTGGGGGGGGGGTGGTTTGAGACAGGGTCTCACTATGTAGTTCAGGCCAGCCTTGACTCATCCTGTAGCCCAGACTGGCCTCAAACTTGTGAGAATCCTCCTGCCAAGTGACGGCACTACAGTCATGCTCACCATGCCCCGCTTTATAAATATCTTGGGTCATTGCTAAACAGTGTAAAAATGTATTATAAATCACTCAGCCATTTCCTTACTTGTCTAATGCTAACCTTTTAGAACTATGTTTAGGTTTTTATTCAAAGTAAAAATTTCAGGTTTTTAAAAAAACATGTAAGTTAATCTGAATTTCTAAGTTTTTTCTGGGTTGAAGCAGGGTGTCCCTATGTAGAAACTGGCTTTAAACTCACTATGTACTTCAGACTGGCCTCAAACTCACACTGATCCTCCTGCCTCAGCCTCCCAGGTTCTGAAATTATAAGTGTGTACCACCATGCCTGCCTTTTTAAAAAAAAATCTGTATTTCATTTATATCTAAATGGATACTTTTCTTGTTTGTTATTTGTGTTTACATTGCTAGAGATTGAGTCTAGGACTTTGTTCTAGCTCAGCAGAGGTACATACCAAGCCCTCCAGATATTCTTAGATTTTTAAAAAAATGTTACTGTGTACATCTCTATGTACTGTATATCTTGGTTTTCATTTATTTTATTTCTGGAATAAATCTGTAAAAGCAATGTAAAATAATTTTTGAAAATTTTACACCAGTTCCCCACCCTGCTTCCTCTGTCTCTTTCAGTTCTGGGAATTGAACTCAGGGCATCACATATTAAGCACATAGCCTACTACCAGCCTGTCTCCTATGTCTCCCAACTCCCAATTTATAAATTTTGTTGATTTTTTTTTTTCATTTTATGTTTGGAACTTTATGGGTTTCTGTTTTGCTTTAATTATTTGCATGAATTTTTTATTAAGCCTATTAATCTGCTGTCAATAATAAAAGCACTAACCAAATCCGGAAATTATTCCAAATGCTTCATATAAATTTAACCTCATGACAGTCACATGTTATTTCCATTTTACAAACAAGGAAACCAAATAAATGATTAAATAATCACTTTTTCAAACCTAACAAAATTTCACAGGAAACTTTGTCCTTCTATTTTGGCCATAATGTAGTGTATAATACATCTTTTTCTTTTGTTTGTCATAGTGTCAGTTTAGTCTATTTCTGACCTCATGACACCATGTTGTCCAGTTGTCAGATGTTAATATTATTTTCACCCCTCATTTTAGCCTCTCTACTACAGTAGTAGTATTACCTAGGTTTATTGAGATTGCTTTTCAGTGATTATATTTAGCTTCTTAAAATTATCTGTAGCTATTTAGAGTTTATTTTTGTATTACTGATGATCAAGTCCATAAACTATTGAATCTGTATTCCTTTATTCATCTATCCATTATTTATTGGTGAGACAGAGTCTTCCGCTATATCCTAGGTGTGCCTCAAACTTGCAGTGTTACAGTAGCAGGCTCCCAAGAGACTGGGATTACAGACATGTACTGCTGTACCAGCTATTTGGGAGAAATTTTAAAAAATGAAGTCCATTAGTACATTTTAGGTATACATAATGATCACATTCATCATAGGGTATTTGTATCTGTAAATGATATATCTCAATTTTTTTCCATTCCCCTACCCTCCCTTCAACCTCTCTTCCTTTCCTTATTTATAAAAATTTTGTTTCCATTCTTTAGAGAATTTTTGAATTTTTAAAATTTTTTTGTCTTTTTCGTTTTTTATCGGTACCAGGGATTGAACTCACGACTGCCTGCTTGCAAGGCAGGCACTTATGCCGCTGAGCTAAATCCCCAGCCCCAAATTTTTAAACTTTTAAAAAATATTTTGGGAGACAAGATCTTATGATGTAGCCCAGACTGACCTCAAACTTGCAGTGATCCTTTTTTCTCAGCCTCCTGAGTGCTGGGATTATAGGTGTGCCCCGCCGAGAATTTTCTTTTCTTTTTTCTTTTTAATTTTATTTAAGGAGAAAAAGAAAAAAAAAAAAAAAAAAAACAGAAAAAGGGTGCAAGATATACAGAATTTCAGAAAAAATGAACAGGAGGAAATCACTAGTTTTTTTTTTTTTTTTTTTTTTTTTTAACTTTTTATCGGTACCAGGGATCGAACTCACGACCGCCTGCTTGCAAGGCAGGTGCTTATGCCGCTGAGCTAAATCCCCAGCTCCAGGAAATCACTAGTTAATAGATTACATATTGTCATCTTAGAAATAGTTGTTCAAGTTACAAAATTAAAGCATATAAAGTGGACATTCAAACAGTGGGACTGTAAACAGTTCTGTTCAATGATCCAACAAAACTCAGTAATATGGTTATCTATCTTATACACTTAAATATACATGCAGTTACGTCCTTTAGAGCACTTTCTTTCCTCTCTTTTGTACAATGACAATTACACATTTTGGGTTTTATTACTCCCACAGTTCTTATTTCTTTTTTTGAAGAGAATAAAACCAAATGTGACATAACAGAACAGAGTCAGTCAAATCAAAAGGATGGACATAAAAAAAAGGGTGGACATAATACATAATATAAAAACAAAATACAAGGTGATCAACAATGGTTACCATAATGCCTCTTGCTATCAGTTATAATAAAATTGAACAAAACAGTAAAGAACAAAACCAATAAAACCAAAACACTGGAGACATTAGAGGACTTTAAAAGAAGATAATAGTCAACCAGATTGGGCATCATAATGAATCTTATTGTCTTCACAGTTGTTGCCTATACTTTCGAACTTGGTACTATCAAGCAAAACAGAATAGAGGAAAATCAGTCAAAACAAGATGGTGAGACCAATACAGGGTTTCAAATCAAGTTAATAAGAAATCAAACCCTAACCCTAACCCTAACCCTTCAAAACAAGATGATACTAAATCAGTATTACCTCTTAAGACGTCATTTTCTCCAAAATAGCTGTTCCTACCATCCAATCTTCTCTGCCTCATTTCTGTTGAGCTCTTTTTCTGTCATTCAGTTGTCAGTTTGTCTTCTTCATTTTGCTTTCTGCTCCATTCATTGTGGCCTCTCTGCCACTGTTTTTGGAATCTTGGTATTGTTCTGTTTTAGAATACCCTGCAGTATTCTCTGTAGAGTTGAATTGGTGGTTGCAAATTCCCCTAGTTCCTCTTTATCCTGGAAGTACCTTGTTTCTCCATTAATTTCTAGGGACAGTTGTGCAGGATATATCAATCTTGGCTGGAGGTTATTATCTTTCAAAGCTTGAATTATTTCCCCCCACGCTCTTCATGATTTGATGGTTTGTGCCAAGAAGTCTGCTGTAATTCTGATGGGTGTTCCCTTGTAAGTGATCTTTTTCTTGTCTCTGATGGCTTTTATTATTCTTTTCTTATATTGGATTTCTGGAATTTTGATTATTATATGCCTGGGTATAACTCTGTTTGGGTTGTAGGTGGCTGGGGTCCTGTATGCCTCATATATCTGAGTATCTTTACCTTTTGCTAAATTAGGGAAATTCTCCTGGATTATTTCTGTGAATAGCTTTTGTAGTTCATTTGTTTGTGTCCCTACTTCTTCTTTTATGTTCTTAATTCTTAAGTTATAGATCCTCTTATCATCTTCTAGCCTTTGTATTATTGCTGTTTCTTTTCTTGTTATTTTTAAGAAGTTTTTCATTTCATGCTCCCACCTTACAAATCTGTCCTCCATTTCTGATAATCTATCCTTAGTTTCTTTCAAGCTGTGATGCCAGCTTTCAATAGAGTTTTTAGTTTCCTGGTAATGTCTTTGAACCTGCTTCACGTATTCTCTATTTTCTCTATTTTCTTCACGTATTTCTCTATTTTCTCCATCAAACAATTCTCCCCTTTTTTTCTGTTCTTTCATTCCACCATCTGTTTTTTCTTAGGTGGTGCTTAGCATTTCTCTAACTATTCTACTTATATCTTGCTTTATTTCGTTAAATACTTCACTTTTGAACTTGTCTATGAGGCTCCAGAGATATTGTTTTATGTCTATTGGTGTCATGTCTGATATTGCATGTTTTCTGTCCTCATTCTCCTTTGCATTTACCTTTCCTGGATCAGTGTTCTCAGGATTGGCGACTGAGGACCCTTTCTTGTTGCTCCCTCTTCCCATACTTTTTGTTCCTTCCATACAAGCATATATAGGAGGCCCGGTTTTTTTCTCTTTGTCAGTTACAGTTTGTTTGAATCTGCCAGCTAGGTGTTCCCGCCCACTGCAGTGTACTAAGGAGACACAGACCTGGGTAGCCTCTGGGCCCGCTCCTCCAGGTCAGCCTACTGAAGGCTTCACTGCTAGGGTGCACCGCCACGTGCTGGGACCTGGTTTGGGTTAGCCTACGGGATCTTAGTCAGTGGTGTCACCCAGGCCAAGCGCTCCCCACCAGTCCTGCTTGAGAGGGGAATATGCAACCAAAGTCACTGCAGCATCCTGTTCCAGCTAGTGTGCCCGGTCCCAGAATGTCCTCTGTTGGAGCCTCCTAGTCTATAAAAGGGTCCCCATTCCTCTCACTCACCGCAGGTCAATGCAGAGCTCCCCGCCAGTCCCGCTCTCAACTCCGTTTGGTTCATCGATTCCCACTCTCAGAGCTTTCACGCGTCACTCTCCCTGCTGTGCTGATTTAGATGCAACTGCCAGCTGCGGCAGCAGGAAATTCAAATTGTGGCTTTCAGATGCGCAGGTTCCAGCTTCCGTTCTGAGATTTTATCTGTTCCAGTTATACCACCAGGATTGCATTTCCAGTTGTTTTTTCTCAGCTTAGTTCATTCTTGGGTCAGCGTAGTGTATCTCCCCTTGGTTAGGACTGTTCACACCACATCATTCCTGGATTCTAAGCTGGCAATCTCAGAGAGCCTCTGTGGCTGCTGTTATCTGTCTGCCATGTTCTCCTGGAACTTGAGAATTTTCAAAAGTATTGTTCATAGCTTACTTTTTAAAAGAATTTACTGCAATGTATAACAAATGGAATATACTATAGGATTAAACATTAAAGATAAAAAAAACTTGAGGTAGAAATTAGGTACACTGAGTGGTAACAATTTAGTATTGAATTTAGCTCTTCCTGACATTTTTGGTAGGAATGAAATTGTTGGTTTTGGTAATAACTCACATTCATTAATTTTTCACTTATGGGATTTGGTAGGTGAGATATTCTGAAGATTAAAATACTTGGTACTAAACAAACCTGAAATGTGATTCTTTGCATACTTTCCTAAAGTAGACGGTCAGAAATTTTTATACAGGCAGTGCTTTTAAGGAATACTGAGAAGTACATACTAAGAAATTAGTTTTGTTTGTACAAATTCACTCCTACTTCCTTCTCTACATAGCCACTCAAAATTGTGAAATTTTAGAAGTGTGATCTATTGTTTTTAAATCAAAGTATGATACAGAATGTGCAATTAGAATATCTCCTGCCAGTTTTTATTCCACATTTGTTATTTGTTCTAAGGGCCAAATATGTAGGGCAAGAATTTGTATAGCCAGATCTTGGAAACAACCTAAGTGTCTATCAACTGAGGAATGGATAAAAAAGTTGTGGTATTTTTATACAATGGGATACTACTCAGCTATAAAGAATGATCACATTGAGATATTTATAAATAAATGGATACAACTTGAGACCATACTCATTAGTGAATTAAATCAAACTCACATGTATAAATACTGAATAGTCTCCCTAGTGTAAGAAATGGTAAGAGTACATAAGAGTTTATGTAATCATGATTCCCCATTACATTGCTCTGAAGCCTTATAATGTCTGCATTCATTAGTTGGAATGGTTTTTATCCTAGTTTGTTTGATTTTATTATCTGTGATAGTATAAACAGCTATTTTTTAAAAAAGACATTAGAATAGCCAGAGCTGATTTAGTATCATCTTACTCTGAAGTCCTACTATGCTTTTTTTTGTTTTTCCTGTTGCTTTTGATTCTATCCTGTTATATCTTATTGGATATTATTAAGTGTAATAGTATAAACAAGTTTTCTATGGAAAATGGATAATATAGTAGCCATTGTTCGTTGTCTACTATTTGGTTCTGAAAGCCCTGTAATGCTTTTATTCTCTTGAATGGTTTTATACTGTTTTGTTATGCTTGATACTATTGTATATGAAGCTATGCTCAACTATTTCAAAGAAAGAGATACTATGGTAGTTACTGTTAATTATGTGTTGTTTTGTGGTAAAATGCTGTGTACTTGCATTGTTCTGATCTGATCTGCTTTGTTATGTCCTCTTTTGTCTTAACCTCTTTAAAATAAATTTTTTTTTAACTTTTTAACTTTTTATCGGTACCAGGGATGGAACTCACGACCGCCTGCTTGCAAGGCAGGTGCTTATGCCGCTGGGCTAAATCTCCAGCCCCGATAAAAAAAAATTTAAAAAAAGAATTTGTGGTGGAAAAGGTTGACAAAAGAGATGGAGCCCGTTTTATGAAGGCTGATAAGTTTGGCATGAATCATACTCAGCAGACAGCTATTAAAGCTGATCATGGGGTGATATGAAAATGATCTTTAGGAAGCTGAATTCTGTTAATAGTATATGGAAAGATTATCTCAAAGTCAGAGAGACACAGGAAATCATTTCATAGCCCACTGCAGTAATCTATATACTATCGATTTTT
This sequence comes from Cavia porcellus, assembly GCF_034190915.1. Classification (NCBI taxonomy): domain Eukaryota; kingdom Metazoa; phylum Chordata; class Mammalia; order Rodentia; family Caviidae; genus Cavia; species Cavia porcellus. The sequence goes on from NW_026947493.1 coordinate 7,112,264, forward strand.
TAGTCTGAGATTGATTGCCATAGTCCAGCACATAAAGATCCCTGGTTTTATCAATTTCTCTGGGATTTTCTTTGTCCTTACCCTTTCTCAAGAGCCCACCATTCCGAATTTCCTTATAGAGGAAATCTAAAGTGCTTCTGGAGCACCTGGGTAGTTCTGCCCCTTCTTTGTTGTGTATCATTGGCAATTTGCATAATTTCCCACTGCTTTAGTTCCTTATTATGCAATGTGGGAAATAATGATAGTTTTACCATCATAAGTTGGTGAGCAACTTAATGTGTAAATATATGGAGTACTTTTTTTTTTATTAGTACATATTTATGGTACATAATGTTTATATTTCCTTGTGAAATACTTTTAAACCATTACTTGGCAGCTGGTAAGCATCATGGAAATGTTGCTATAGTTTTCAGTTTCTTTCTTTCCTCTTGGGATTTATTTCAGTGACATAAGTGTCTGCCTGGCAAGCACGAGGTCATGGGTTCTATCCCGGTACCAAAAAATAATAATAATAAAATAAATTTTTCAAGAAGTGCTTGTTGTTCTGCCTTAATTGAAACTTAGTTAAAAAGAAAAAAAAAACATATATATATATATGTATCCTGATTTAAAGATGATTCAAAGCCCAGCATGATACAGTACCTGCCTGGCAAGAACAAGGTCCTCAGTTTGATTCCCAATACAAAAAAACCCACAACAACACAAAAAAACCAATGTGGCAGTGCACATCTGTAACCACAGCTACTCCAGTGGCTGAGGCAGTAGGATCACAATTTGGAGGCCAGCCTGGGCAACTTAGTAAGACTGTCTCAAAATAAAAAGGGCTGGGGATGTGACTCAGTGCTAGACTTAGGCTTGTTACCATGCCTAAGCCCTGGGTTCACTCCCTAGTACAACAAGGAAAAAGATAAGTAAGTAAATAATAAGGATGGAATCAAATGTGGCAAAGATCATGAGACTCTTGACCTAGGTATAAAAAGTAGTAGGCCTTTAGGTCAGTGGCTAATCCTCATGCCTCAGCCTACCAGTGTGTTGGGAGTACAGGCGTGTGCTACCACACCTGACCAATCAATCGTGCATCTTCTCATCTAGAGAAGCGTTGTGATGTGAATCCTTGTTTAGTCACTCATTGCTAGAGTTCCCTCCTGGCAAGCATGAGGTCGTGAGTTCAGTCCCCAGTACCAAAAAAAAAAAAAAAAAAGTAGCCAAATTTGGCCTTCTTGGTTGGTTAGCCACAGATAGGGGTCGAGGAAGATGTCAGAAATTACTGTGAGCATGAAAGCAGGTCATTTGCAGGAAAGTGGAGTGAACTGGAGACCATCATGTTCAGTGAAATAAGCTAGACTCACAGAGTTAACCAGCACACATTTCTCTTACGTGAGAAATCTTTAAAATGAGTAAAATAAAAGGGAGTTGACAAGAAACTGAAAGGCAAACTTTTGGAGATGTGGAATGGGGTTGGGGGAGGGGGCAGGAAAAGGGTTGGAAGGGGGTAACAGTTGAAAATAATCAAAGTATGTTATATACATGTCCTCTTATACCAAAATGAATCCACTAGTCTGTATTACTAATATGCACTAATAAAAAAGTACAGAAATACTCATATGTTCTGTTAAAACAGTTAAAAAAGAAAAAGTAAAACATGGCTGGTGGATGGCTGGTGGCTGCAACCAAGTAGAAAGAAAGATTGGCTGAGGCTGTGGAGTTTGTTCCCAAAAATGGGACCATTGGTAACCAGGTCTGGGCCTGTCAAGAGGCCCTGCAGCTGAGCATTAGCAAAACCTTGGTATAAGCTGGACTTCATGCAGCGTCCAGTTCCAGCTACTTGGGAGCCTCAGGCAGAAGGATGACTGGAATCCAGAAGTCCAAGATCCACCTGGGCAATAACAGTAGATGATTATGAAGGAGAAAGTGGCAAGGTGACTTTTTTTTTAAAAACATACGCGTAATGGAGATTGAACCCAGGGATGCTATCCCACTGAGCAATCCAGCCTTCAGTTTTTAAGACAGGGTCTTACGAAGTTGCTCAGGCTGGGCTCAAACTTCTCATCTTCCTGCCTCAGCCTCCTGACAGGGTGGGAGTACAGGCAGGTAGATGTACCACACCCAGCTGGCAGGACTTCTTAACCGACTAGATTAGGGGGCAAGAAATAGAGAAACAGGTCAAAAAAGGGCAAAATCTGTAGAATATGTATTTGTTGGCTTCATATGAACCCATCAACTTTAACAGAAAGAAAAATTTAGATTTTGAACATGTTTAATGTCACTAATTCCTTTTCTTAAAAATAGTCTACTGACCTAATTAGATGCAGTCAAAATTATTTTACCAAGGCCCAAAAGTCTAGCATATCTGACTGTCACTGCCTGTTTGACTGGTATTTACCAGTGTTACCATTCAGTATCATCCATGGAGACCTTTTATCTTGTCTTGCCTCAGTCTCTGTACTTACTGAACCTTCAGCCTAGATGCTTCTTGGTGTATTCTTCTCAGTTCCTCTATCAGAAGTGGTACTTTCAGTGACTTGTACTCAAACCCATTACTTTTATTTTTATAATAGCACTTAATATTTTCTGACATTGTCACTTTTTTTTTTTTGTGGTACCAGGGATTGAACTCACGACCTTGCACTTACACCACTGAGCTAAATCCCCACCCTCCTCACATTTGTTTTCTTGATAGTCTTTTCTTTTTTTCTCCCCGCCCCCCTCAATTTGGGGATTGAACACAGGGCCTTGGCACTGAGCTACATTCCCAGCTCTCCCCCAACCTTTTAAATATCATTTGCAATTTTCAGACAGGGTTTAAATACGTTGCCCAGTCTGAGCTCACACTTGGAATCCTCCTGCCTCAGCCTCCCAGTGTGTTGGGAGAACAGGTGTGTGCTACCACACCTGACTGATATGCATCTTCTCATCTAGAGAAGCCTTGTGTTGTGGGTCCTTGTCTCCTCACTCAATTGCTGGAGTTTCATTGCTTAACTTACTGTTTCAGTTTAATGCTGCAAACTAAAATAGCATCTTCACTTCAGAAAATACATTACCCTTTAATTTCTGATTAAAATTTAAGCTTTATGTATTGTCTTTGTATTAATGTGAAATGAATTTGCACTAAGTTTTCATTCTTGACTTTTTTTCTTAATCTCTAGAGAAAAACTTGTGATTACCAGGGCATTTATGGCCAAAAATCTATCCTGAACAGCAGAGCAAATGTTAACTTTGTGTTTCCTTTCCTCAGAGGACCAGAAACCGAACATTGTTGGGTCTGGTTATTGTGGGGATGGAAGTCATCCAGTAGTTTTTCAGAGCAGACTGAGTACATACTATTTGAGTAGAACTCTTGCTGCCTGTGAAAATTTTGATATTGTGTTTCAATATCTGACACTGAAATCATCTTACTGTTTCATGAATCTCCAAACTTCAGAATTAGCCCATCCGGTAGTAAGATCCAGTAGTTTGATTTCAGTTTTTTCATTATCCAAGACCCACTTTAATGCAAATATTAAATACAAGCCTGTTTTTTCAGTTTGACCTGTTACCAAGGATTCTGATTAACGCTGACCTCCAAGCTGGGCATGGTTGAACATGTCAGTAGTTTCAGCTATGTAGGGGACTGAAAAGAAAGGTAAGAGCATAGGAGTTTAAGGTCAGTTTGACAACATAGTCTCATTAATAGACAGATGTGTCCAAATAAGTATAAAATTCTGTTCTCTTAAATGTAATTTTTTTAAAAAAGAAAAGGGGCAGGAATGTAGCTCAGTGACACAGTGCCTGCCTGGCAAGCACGAGGACCTGAGTTCAGTTCCCAGTATCAAAAAAGTAAATAAAATAAACATAATGAGTAATAATCACTCTCATTAATAGAATGCCTTCAGAATTAACTGTAGCAGAGAACAGTTTATCTTTATAATCTCACAAAAACCTTGACAAATAGTGGTAACTATCCTCATTTGACATTTGGAGAAACTGGTTTAGCAATATTTACATCTCTAAGAACACAGAGCTACAGTACAAAGGAAAAAAGTTGATATACCCTAGATGTATGTGGCCCTATATTTGGGCATCTTAACTACCATGCCTGGCCTCCTGGATCACTTGGTGTAATGGAGACATCCACATGGGCTCACGTGTTACCAGTAATGCCTCTGCTGCCGGCAAAATGTTTGGAGTTTTCCCTGAGCTAAGTTCATACATCTGTGTTAAACTCAAATTTAACTAGTGGTGCTAGAAAAATAGAAGTGAGATTTTACAGTCTTTGTCTGTTTCCAGTAATTTTATGATTGTCATAATAAAACTATAACCTAAGTTCAAAATTCAGAAGCAGAAGCCTGCAGATATTTTAATATCAGGAGCAACTTTGTATGAGTCAGTGGGCTGGGGATAGCTTGGGGATAGCCTGGGTTCAGTCCCTAGTCCTGGGGGGAAACAATTTGCCATTGAGTTTCAGTTACAGGTAGGAAGGCAGTGAGTAGTTAACCTTGACTTGAACATTCATTGAAAAGGACTTTCTGTTTGAGGCTTTTTTTATATATACCTTCTGGAGTGGCCTGGCCCTAGGGAAAAAAAAAGTCAACATGACCTGTCAGTGGCCAGCATTTGAACTGTGAGAGCGATGGACTTGATTTTGTAAGTACTTTAAAGAAGACTGTTGGGACTGGTTCAGAGTATGTATGACTAAAATACCTGGTAGAACAGGTGGCTGTGATGTGATTGAAAGGACTGATAAGAGAAGTTTTAGTTATTTATTGAAAATCCAGTTAGCTAAACACATTTAATGAGGATTATTTAATTTATTCAATTTAAGTGCGAGTGAAGCAGACTCGGAGGAGATGGGAATGATTTCGAGTTGGTGGGTCTTCTGGTGCTGGACGTATTTTCTTCCAGTTTTACCTTGACTGAGCTTAATTATAGCTCACTGTTTATTAATCGATTTTGAGAGCTGGTGGAGAAAGACTGTCAACTCTAAGCAGTATGTACCTCAGGTCTTCTGGAGGTGACCCTGTCATCCAGACATGGATGGGGTCTCTTGGTGCCATTCGGAGGTAAGGACTGTTTCATGGATTGCTGCCTGAAGCTGTTGACGGCATGGAAGCCTTCCGTGATAAGCTGTGAGACACCAGAAACCAGAGCGTGCAGGTTTTACCTGTTACACAGTTACAAGGGAGTAAAGAGCTGAGAAGGAACTGGCTAAGTAGAATTTCAAAAATATAAACAGGCTTACCATATTTTAAAATATTTAAGGTGGACTTTTATGATACTGTATATTTTTCAGTGTGGCCAGTGTAGAATGGCACTGTCTGTAAAGAGCCTGACATCATCTAAAGCCATTACCAAGAAGACAACCTTCTAAATTTGATGTGCTATTTTACATTGTGGCAAGCTATTTTTTTTTCCTCTCAGGCTTTTATTATAAACATTTTTAACACACAGAAAAATTAGCAGAAATAAACTGACCGCCTAAATTCAATGCTGTATTTGTTTATCCATATGTGTATATTTATTGGTATGTTTTGCTGAACAGTTTGAAGTTTTAAACATTAAGACATTTCTCTCCTGGGCATCAAACCCAGGGACACTCTACCACAGAACTACATCCTCAGCTGTTTCATTGTTTTTTTTTTTTTTTTAAGATCTCACTAAGTTGTCCAGGTGGGACTTGAACTTGAAGTCCTCTGCCTCAGCCACCCTCAGTGTTGGGACCATAGACTTGGACCATCACGCCCAGCTCGCTGTTAGATACCTAATTGGAATCTATAAAACATGAGAGATTTGTTTACCATTATTTTACTACATAATAACTCCTTAATATCGTCTGTTACCAATGTGTAACAAGATATTTAGCCGCTTACTTAAAATTTCACACTTTACTCTAGAAACCCTAATCGTTCAAGGCTTAATTCGTCCTTGTTGTTTTGCCATGGATGTAATGGCAGCAGTTTAGGAGTTGTTTGAGTGTCATATTTTAAATTTGAGGAGTTTGAGAGCAGTAGTTCTCAACTTGGCTGCATGTTAAAATAACTTGAGGAACTTTTTAAAAATCCCCATTTCCCTATAATCCAGATCACATAAATCAGAATTTCTGGGCAAGAGGGATTCAGGCCTCATTGTAATTTGAAGCTTTCCAGGTATTGTAGTGTGCAGCAACACTGAGCATCACCATTGTGGATCCTAGTAACCTTCATTGAGAGCATCCAGGGTGTGGATAGCCCATAAGAACAGAAATGAAGGATGGTTTGCCAAGGTGTTCACGTCTTTTCCTTTTCTTTCAGTAAATACCGAACAAAACATTTAATGAACATCTGCAATCTGTAAAGCATGAGCCAGGTTCTACTTTCATAATATTGAATACATTAACTGGTGGTCTGGAAAGACTGTGGACTTGAAGTCTAGAAGGCCACATTTCTGTAGAGTTAAATTCTGGCTTTTCTGAAATAAGTTGTATGATTTTTAACTAAGTCTTAAACCTCTCTGAGACTTAAACTTGACCCTGACTTAACCTTTCAGCTGTTATCTTAACCACTTTTACTCTGGTGCTCCAGCTATACAATCTTTTTTCTGTCTTCAGATACATGAAGCTTGTTTATACTCTGGGATTCTTTTTATTAGTTTATTCTCATACTCTGCCCTATTCCCTGGATCACAGGTTTACCTGTGCTAGTACAAGTTTCAGTTTAAATTTCATCTCTCCTAAGATGTCCTTTAGTCACCTAAAGTGTCCCAGACGGTCCACAGCAAATCAGTGTTTGATACTCATTTTGGTGTATCATTACTTGATATTTTCTTGTGGTGATCTCTGCAGTGTTAAGAATACCATGAGAGCTGGGGCATCATCTGTTTGATTTCACTTATTGCCAGTAACAATAGGAAAATGCAGGATTCATAGTAGTAATGAATATATGTTGAATTAATGAATAAGATGATAACATTGGTCTTACCTAATGCTAGAGATAGCTTATGAAAAGCTTCTGGGGATAACCTCCTTTCACTTCTGCACATGTTCTTTCCCCAAGGAGAATCTTTACTTATAAATGAAAGCCAAAAGCCAAAGCGAGTGCTTGTACTTAGAGGATCCAAGCAGACAGAGGATACTGCTGCTGAATATGTAAGAATGTTGTCTCTGTCAGTTCAATAGCCTCCTTCCCAGACTGCTTTATAGAGTTATTGTTTGCTCTCAGTCGCCTTGTGAAAAACCATCAGTAGTTATTGTGCTACCTTAGCACTTCTCCCTCTGAAAAGAAACTTGTATTTGACCTTTGGGTAATGCTGGAGCAGTAGATTGTGTGGATAAGCCTTTGTATGTTCACAAAGGCTGACCTGATGCGCGCCATGGAGGAAGCAGCCTTCGCTGGCTGGTTACATTTCTTTCTGTCCTGTCTTTTTCCGGCCAAAGAGCAGATGCAATAGATGCACACAGAATGTGCTTTTCTTTTTTTTTCCTAGTGGTTTTTTTTTTTTTTTTTTTTTTTTTTTTTTGTCTTTTTTATTTTTATCAGTACCGGGGATCGAACTCACGACTGCCTGCTAGCAAGGCAGGTGCTTATGTCGCTGAGCTAAATCCCCAGCCCTCCTGGTGTGTTTTTTAAAGGTTTAATTTGTTGATCTTGTACTCTGTGCCAGACACTGAATGCTTCACACTTCCCAACTTCCCTTTGAGGAAGAACTAATCTCTTTTTATACGTGAGCGTAGTGGGTTTTATACAGTTAAGAAACTTGGCCTAGTTGGTGATTTGTGGAGCCAGAATTACAGCCCAGGTAATCTGACTTTATATCCCATAGTTTTAACCATACCACATCATTTGTATCTTTTCTTGCCTCATCTTTAACATTTTAGTATATCTGTAAAAGGCATTTGAGACATGCCTTTTCTATATCTATAAATATGTAAGTGTATAAAAGGCACATAACCATAAAAGGCAATGTAAATTTATGTCTGACAGCAGTGGCTCTCAGGAAGTTTCTGGCCACCGTGCTCATTAGCTGCATTCTTACCAGTCAAGATTGTTAAAGAATAGCATCATTCTTTGATTGTGTATGCTGGTGGGTGAGCCTGGAAGGTGGAATCAAGTTTCTGCACTTCCACTGTTCTTTAAGCCATCTGATTATTTTTTGATGCCTGTGGCATCTACACAGATTCTAGGCTGTCTTTAACGAGAGATCCAGAGGAATGTGATTTAATGTTAAAAGCTTGTGAGATACCGAACTAATGTCATTAAAGTGAACTAACAGCCATTATTTGCATGTTACATTTTATAGTACTGGTAAAATTAACGCAAATATGTAGAAAAATCATCCAACTTTGTTACCATGATAAGTTTAAATGTAACACCGGGAAAACACCTCTAAAGATGGCTTCTTTCCAACTGCCAGTGCACCTTATATGTGGTCTGCAAGGCTATTCTATTTAATTTAAAAATATTTAATTTACAATTAAAATTATTTATATATGGCTGACTTGATATTTAATGTTGCAGTAGTTAAATAATTACTATATCCATCACCAACCCATAGTTAACCATTTGTGGGGGAGGAATGGATGGGTGGACGAGGATGCTTATAATCTGTTTTCTTATCAAATTTTAAGTAAACAATATGGTATTTTGTTTCTTAAAAACTACTTATATTCAATAGAGAATAGGTACTTATGGTTATGAATAGGATAGTTTGTAAGGTTCCCACTTAACTGGAGAAGGTGAAATTTAAGAAGAAAAATCATCCATGTGATATTTGGTTATCTTTTATATCAAATTAAATTTCTTCTTTTTTTTTTTTGGTTCTGGGGATCGAACTCATAACTGCATGCTTGCAAGGCAGGCGCTTATGCCACTGAGCTAAATCGCCAGCCCCAAATTATATTTCTTGATCCTGTATGTTAGTCATTGATCATTTCAGTTTTTCTAACATTTATTAATAACTATTGCTGTCTCATGTACCTTACTGTATTCTAGGAGCTTAATTTAATCATTGAGCCCTATGTCAGAGTTTCCAAAGTCTTTGTTTTGTTTATTTGTTTTTGGTATTCTTACTCTCCTTGTTTGTCATTTAGTTCCTAACATTTTTAGTCTCAGTAAATTTTTCACAGGACTCCTAGGTCAAAAGATATATCTAATGGCTCCAATTATTAAGTGTTAAGTCCTAACAGCGTAATTATGTTCTATATAAAAGTCATTGGTCAAAATAATTCCCATAAGTTGAAAGAAAAACATTACCTTATTCTTAACCACAATCGCTTACCGGGAAGATGTGTGTACCTTTGGGAACTGCACAGTTTCTCCATCTTTGGAATCATTTTGGGTACTGCCCACCCTTATTTCCCATCCCATGTTGATTTTCATATAGTACTTGTTAGTCACAACAGATGCTGTCAACCCAGTTTGTGAAGATATTGACATTATCAGAATCAGTATGTAATGATCTAATATTTAAATTGAGCTACTGTGAGCTAGGAGTCTGTGTGGTATTTGACAAATGATGAGTAGTGATATGTGACTCAAGAATTTATTATTTTGAGTATTGTTGGCTGTTCTAAGATACTTAAGCACATAATTGTTAATCACAATTCCTTGCACAAAAACATTGCCCCTATCTAATTTTATTTTGACCTTATCCTACTCCCAAGTAAATAAAAAAATTTTATGTACAGCTCACCCTTTTCTAAACATGGTAATTCTATTTCAAGTTTACTTTTCCTTCCCAATCACCTTTGTCTTTTTCTTCCAAACTATGGGTTTTTCTCCCCTAAACTCTGCTCTAAGAGCTTGACTCTAAGAGCCTACTTTTTAGACTTAAGTGACCATTTTCTTTCTGTTTTCTTACCTCCTGTAGTAGGCTGAAAAGTTCCCAAACTGTAGCATTCCTGTAATCCTAGCACTCAGGAGGCTGAGGCAGGTTGATTGCCACAAGTTTAAGGCCAGCGTGGGCTATATAGTTAGTTCAGGGCCAGCCTGAGCTACATAGTGAGGGCTTGTCACAAAAGAAGAAACAAAGGGGATGGGGATTTAGCTCAGCGGCATAAGCACCTGCCTTGCAAGCAGGCAGTCATGAGTTCGATCCCCGGTACCAATAAAAAGGAAAAAGACAAAAAAAAAAAAAAAAAAAAAAGGGCCAAGGCATAGTGGCACACACCTGTAATCCTCTTCTTGAGAGACTGAGGCGTGCCCTACTACATATGGCTGCTGCTGCTTTTTTTTTTTTTTTTTTTTTTTTTTGCTTTTTTTTATTGGTACATTTTGATACACTTAATTACATCGTAGAGAACTTGTACCTGTAGGTGATGTATCTTGCTGCCACTTTTCTTCCCATTCCACTCTGCTCTTTCAATCCTTATTTACACAAGCTTTGTTCCATTTTTCCCTTCTTTCTCCCCTCCCCACTTCCTTGTCCTCCTTCTCATTTGAACAATTCTCACTTCCCAATATCTATTATACCTTTTGGCCTTATTTGCATATTCAGTTTTTAATTTTTTACTTTGAAAAAAATTTTCTTTTTACTTTGAGCCAGGTCTTACTAAGTTGCCCAGGCTGGGCTTGAACTTGCCATCCTCCTGCCTCGGTTTCCAAGAGTGCTGGGATTACAGACATTAAACACTAGAACTCACCATGTGCCAAGCATTATGGCAGGTAGTTTTTGGAATTAGGCAGCTTCCATAAAAGTTAGCTTCCCCTAAGTTAACTATTGAATTTATTTGTTGTAAATCATTAACAGTGAGTTTTTGTAATTGACAATATAAACATCTCTTCTCTTTTCCCTCTTCAAACTCCTATCAAACTGTCTTTTTTTTTTTTTGCTGCTATAACAATAATTTATAAAGAATACTGATTTTTCAGCTCACATTTCTATAGGTCCCCCCCCCCCTTTTTTTTTTGTCTTTTTCCTTTTTATCGGTACCGGGGATTGAACTCATGACTGCCTACTTGCAAGGCGTTTATGCCGCTGAGCTAAATCTCCAGCCGGTCCCTTATTTTTTTATAACAGCTGCTGCCATGATAAACCATTAGTTCTTGGGCAGATTAACCGATTTGTGAGGTGAGTCCTTTTGACACAGTCACCACCCCAGAGCCACATCTACAGCAGTGGGCTCAGGTTGCTAACACAGGAAGCAGGGGCGCATTCAGACTTCAGCTCTGATCCTGTGTGTTTAGAGTGAAAACCATGTGTGAACCCTAAGATGAGGCACCATTCTGTAGTTTGCTTCAAATTCTAGATCATTAATAATGGAAAGACCTTAGACATGATTAGGCTAACCTTCCTCTTTCCATGTGCAGGAACTGAGTTCCAAAGAGGAAAAGTGATTTGCCTGAGTCATAATAATGCTAGCTCTAAATTTCATGGCTTTATCCTTTTTCTTCCACTATAGGCAGAATTAATTTTACTATAATACCACCTTAGAATTTCTATTTAAGCAGGTGTAGTGGTGCACACCTGTAATCCCAGCACTCAGGAGGCTGAGGCAGGAGAATCACTGTGAGTTTGAGGCCAGCCTGGGCTACAAAGTGAGTTCAAGGCCAGCCTGAACTGCAAAGGCTAGCAAAACCTTCTCAAAAAGACTAACAGCAACAACAACAACAAAAGTATATTTAACTCATAGAATTTTGCACTGATGGACATTTCCCTCATAATGGGAAATTATTTCCATGTAGCTTGTCTCCACAAACACTTAACTCCTCTGGATTGAACTTTGTTGTTTTCCAACAAAGCCAAGGGTTTGTTCTGGACTGTGTCTCTCTCCAGTTACAAGTCAGTGTAACTAAATAGCATTGGAATGGGTTATGGAAAGGCCTCTGTGATACACATTTTCAGTTTCCCAGTTTTGCAAATGACTGTTTGAAACTGGTGGTTTTGTGGAATAATGAGCAAAGCACTGGAAATCCGGTTCTGGTTCTGGATGTAGGATGAACTATCAGTAGCAGGCAAGTTGCCTCATTTTTTTTTTTTTTTTTCTCGGTCTCATTTAGAATAACTAGGGATTGGATAAATTCTAATATCTTGGCTATCTCAGTCCACGGATTTTTACTTCTAGTTCCTAGAAGTACTACTGGGCTTTTCTTTTCTCTTCTCTTTTTTATTTTCAAGAAGATAAAACCAAGGAAAATAATACCAATCAAAATAAACCAGTATAAGTGATATAGGACTGCAAAACCTTATGAAATCAGCAATAGTTACCATAATGCCTTTTGTTGTCTTCAAAATAGCTGCAGATATCTTCGGATATAGTAAAAATAGAATAGAAATAGTAAAAACAAAATGAATGCAGTAAAGGGCTTTAAAACTAGCCAATATCCAAAATGGCTACCATAAAATGGCTTGCTATCTTTTAAATACCTGCTCCTGCCATCAGATTGAACATAATCAGACAAAACATAAAAGAATAAAACCCAACCCAAGAAAATGGTGAAAATGGCATGGTTTCCGGGGTGGAGGACTCTCCTCCCTTGTAGGTCATGGTTCTCTGCTTCCCCATCCATGAATGGCGCTGACTCAGAGAGAGGCTTGGGTCTGGCTGTCCCCACTCAGGCAGCAGCCTGCGCATGGCATGGATTTCCCCACACTTTTAAAATCTGTGCTGATTCATGGAATGAGATACTATTTTATACAGAGTGCAAAGATCAGTTCATAAATTCCATTTGTAAGAAGGAGTATTAATCCTGGAGGGAAAAATAAGGAACTTCAAAGCATAGAGCCCAAGTGGAGCTGAATGGCAGCCAACTTAAGTATCTCACAGTATCTGACAGCGCTGGCTTAGCCACTGATGATAATAAGGACACCAGACATTTGTTTTCTATGTGCTGAGCATTTGAAATGTATTACAGGGAGTAGATTAAATGGAGTAATAAGTGTAGAACACATAGAATAATGCCTGGTACATGGCGAGTGCTATGTAAGTAATAGTTGCTTATTATCATTTTATTGTTATATTACTAGAGTGGTGGTTGTAATAAATCTTAGCAGCAAGATTGTAAGTTAGGTACTACTATTTTCCATTTTACAGATGAGGAACCTGAACAACAGAACTTAAGCCAGATAATGGAACAAGATTAGACTTCCTGATTGTATATAGTTGAACATTTGGTTAGGAATGCTGGAGATATTGGTTACTGGTGGTTTTTTTTTTTTTTTTTTGTATTTTTACCAGTACCAGGGATCGAATTCATGACTGCCTGCTTGCAAGGCAGGCGCTTATGCCGATGAGCTAAATCCCCAGCCCAGATACTGGTTACTCTTACTTAGAGTTACTGTCAGTGCTCCTTTGAGAAAGTAACATTGAAATGGACCCTGAAAGATAAAAAGTTAACCATGTAAAACCTGGAATAAGTGTTAGGAAAGAATTGGTAAAGACAGTAAGTACAAAACCTTGATAGGAAAGTGGGTTTGATATAGTTTTAAACACAGAAATGTGAATCCTTCCCTGTGTATTCAAACTTACACACCTACACAAACTTTGTTTCATCTTCCGATTTATTTTCTTTGTAACATTTATCATTGTCTAATGTGCTCTGTAATTCTACAACATATGTTTGTTTTTATCTCCCCCACAGTGGAATGTAAACTGAAGACCGGATTTTGTCTAATTTGTTTCATTGATTTAGCGTTTCTTAGGGCTACGGGGATTCTTTCAGCAAATTAAAAATAAAAGGTTGGGACTCCACTCCAGGCCATGCAGTTTGCCTAGGAAAGCATGAGCTGGATTTCAGCTCATGCTTGTTGGCCAGTTGCCTGTTGGCCAATTATACAAGACAATATTGAGCAACCATTACCTGGCAGCATTGAGTGCACCACAGTTGTGACAGTGCCAGCGTTTAGGAGGCACTAAATAAACGGAATGGAGAGGGAAGAAAGGATATGAGTATTTGACATTTCATTTTGCCTTCTTACTATGTCAGTTTTACTACATTCTGCCAAGCATTATGCTAGGGTCATTGGCATGACCTGTACATCAAATGAACATTTTAAAATCCAGGTTGTTACTGAAAACCCAGGACCTCCGGTTCTTGTGATTGAATAGTGAGCAAGGGAGGAAATGAGAGCACTTGAATATTATTCTGGTTAGGAGCTTCTTGTATTAATGAGTGAATAGTCTTACATTTTTCATCAACTTCTGCCTTTCCTCCACCTTCCCAAAACACCACCCTTCACTGATACAATTTTAGGGTTCCCTGTTCATTGAGGATGACACCTGGAATCTTGGCATTAATTACTGTTTGAGCTTTTATTTCTCTTTCATGCTGATGTTTCTTTGGCACCCAGTGTCTAATTTGATATTCACTTTTTCCAAGAGGTTTTCTTTGGCAGTTTTTTAAATCATACTGCCTTTCTCTTCCAAGATAGGATAAGGATACAGCTTGAAAAAGAAGGACCTTCCCCCCACCAAAAAAAAAAAAAAAAAAAAAAAGGAAGAAGGAGGAGGACCCTGCAGGGGTTTGGTGATCAAGTTCCTGTCCTGTCATTCCCAAGACCTTGTACCTGCATGTTTCTGATGAATCTCTGCTCTTAGCGTTTAGTATTTACTGACCCTCATATCCCAGCTCTGCACAAAGTACAGCTGCCCAAGGGACTTGCAGCTAACTCACCCACTTGATCTGTTGGCTTCTCCCTCTCTAACCTTTGTTGGTGGCTACAGAGAGGAGTGTGGGAGATATAAACTGTAAGCAAGAGGAGATTTAGACTGTTTGGCTTTATTGCTGCCTTGGAAGTGGCCTGGGAATTCTGCTGCAAAGACTTGATGCTTTGTGCAGCTGTCATAAATAACCTGCTTTCATTGGGATAAGGATGAAATATTTCCACATGGTTACACAAGTTCCTTTCCTCTTTGCCCTGGTGCTCCCTCTCTCTCTTTTTCATTTATTGCTTAGCAGTTGCTGATGCAATTAAAAGGATATGTGTCTGCAGCCTCTGTGGTTTGCTGTCAGGGCCCTCTCTCTAAGGTCTTCATCTTAACTGCTAGGGATGAGTGAACATCTGATTTTGAAGCAAGGAGAAGGAGGGACCTGTGGCTGCAGTTAAATGAATTTTTCTAAAAGCAGCAGCTTACAGAGTTGGATTTCTCCTGGCGCTCTAATCATTTTACCAAGCCAAGCCCTGGTCCCTTGTGCTGTTCATTAACAGGGCTTATATTTGGCAGCACAGTATATAGAAATGAATCTTGCTGAATCGCTTTTGTTGATAATATAGAAAGTGCTTTTCATTTTTAATGAGAGAACATGAAGGAAATACAGAGTGGTCAAAACCAAATCCAGGGGTTTCCGTAGGAAATAAGAATCTGGACATGTGAAGATGGCAGGGTTGCAGCATTTAAGCCCCTGGGGGTACTGATGCTGCCAGTGGAGACCACACTGAGTAACTCTGGACGAGGGGTAATTCCTTACAGATTGCTAAGGCTTCCGTAGTTGATTTTTCTGTTGTTTGTTTTGGTTTGGACTTTTTTATGGTTATGTTTTGTTCGGAGTTTTGAGGGAATTTTCTGAGACATGGTCTCACTGTGTAGTCTAGGCTGACCTCATTTGTGGTAATCCTCCTTCGTCTCCCAAGTGCTGGGATTACAGGCATAAACTACCACGCCCTGCCTCAATTATTTATTGATTGTATATTTGTTAGGTGGTTCTCTTTTGAGGTGTGATAGGCTTCAAAGATTTTTATTGGCTTTTACTTTCAAACAGAGCTCTAGTTTATTGAAATTAGAATTAAAATTTGTACTTGAAACTGTCCTTTCCCACAGTTACCTTGTCAGATTACTAATGCTCTATAAAGAATTAAGATGTGTTACATACATATATAAATTGCCCATGATAAGTGTAATCATCATCATGTGTAAACATGTAGTAAACAAAAATTTTAAACACTACTTTCACTTTTTTGGTCAGCCCATGTATCTGGGAGAGTGCTTAATTCTGTTTATCTGCTGAGAAAGTACGTGATTCTGATGTGCAAATATAAGTTACTTTGAAACTTAAGGAACTTTATATTTATGGTTAGACAGCTGGCCTGATACTAGTGATGTGCTTGGATGATAGGTCTTGGATTTTTTTTTTTTTTTTTTTTTTTTCTAAGGTAGCCTGATTTAGTCAGATCTCTTTCTGGCCTGAGAGTGGAAATGAGTGTTCACTTTTCCAACCTCAGTTATTTAGACAGGGTCTCATTGTGTTCTGCGCTATTCTGGAACTTGCTATGTAGCTCAAGGTGGCCTTCAACTTCTAATTGTTTGGCCTTAACTTCTCAGAGTAGAGTCACAGGTGAACACCACTATGTCGATTATTTTTTCTTTTTGGTAATTTTGTTTCTTAGGCTTAAAGAAAAATTGATAAAATAATATACAGTTCCCCTACATGCCACATTCAGTTTTCTATATTAATAACATTCCTTGTTATTGGTATACCCTGGTGTGGTGAATTGATAACTGCTGGTTAACTTGTAACACCAGCTGAACTAAATCAGTGTAGTGCCGAGCCATGGATGGCCCACCTGAGGACTGCTGCCAGCACAAAAAGGAGACCTGGAGAGGAAGAGTGTTGTTTGGTGCATTTGCTTCTCCTGTTTCCCTGGAGGAGCTTGTTGAGCTTCTTCCTGATTCGAGCTTGACTGTTATCATCAAGGAGCTTGGGGCCTTGTTGTCGCTGAGGGTGGCTGTGGTTTACTTTGGGATAGCTCTGGTCCTTTGAGCGTTGCTTTTCTGGCTGCAGAAGGGAAGATGTGTGCTGTTTAATCTTCCGGAGACTGTCATGCTGACTTCCTAATACGAACATGCTGTTTTCATCGTTGGAGGAGCTCAGAACCTCACTGTTGCTGAGGATGGCTGTGGTTCTTTTCAGGGGAGTCCTCATCCTTATTTTGATCATTGCTTCCTGGCTCCAGGGCAGATCCCTCAGCCTGTTGGCACAGATCCTTCATCCTTCTGGCACAGACTTTGTAGTTTCCACCGCAGACCTTTGGGCCTTCCCAGGGTAGATCTGTGAAACAGACTTGCATGAGTCATTGTCGTGGGCTCTAGACCTCCAGTTGGACTCATTGGGAGGCATTGTCATGGGTTGTAGGTCTTCAGCTGAACTCATGCAGGATATTGCCCTAGGATCCAGGCCCTCAGCTGAATTCTCTAGATATTTGTGTGGCCGGATTTCCTAAACTTCTAGTATTTAACTCTTTGGGTGACTGTTCTAAAACAATTCTGTAAATTATGTGTCCTGTATTGTTTTGTACAAGTGGTTCACGAACTTAATTCTTTCTACAGTTCTGATAGCAAATCAAATTGGTCGTGAAGTGAATCAAATTCAGTTCAATCAAATTAGGTACAATGTTGTTCTTCTGGGAAAATGTGATGTAGTTTACAACCAGTTTGGCTTATGACCAAAATTATGGAAAGAACTAAGTTTGTGAACTAAGGTACCACTATAATACATTTGTTACAGTGAGGTGATATTGGTACTAAAGCCCATGATGTATTCGGCTTAAAGTTTCCTTGAATGTGCTGCTCTATTCTCAAATGTGTGTGTGTGTGAACGTTTCCTTACTTTCTAGTGCTATAGGATGCTTGGACTTGCCTGACACATATACCCTGTTTTAGTCTTAGAACCAGCCATTTCCCTGAGGAGTTCCAGCTTCTTGTATTGGAGAATGGCATTGGAGAATAAGATTTGGGCACTAGGCATGCTCCTTGCTTGTGGGATGGAGTTACTTATCTTATTTTACTTTTCCTGAGACAAAGTCACTGTCCTTGTCAGACTGGCCTTGAACTCACTACAGCCTAGGCTGGCCTCAAGTTCACAATGATCCTCCTGCCTCTCCCCAGTGCTGTGATTACAGGTGTACAGCACCATGCCTGGCTAATTTTAAATGATTTCTCATTTAATACTATTTTAATACTATTATTAACCAGATTTGTTGTTTGCTGATATTGTTTTGTTTTGTAACGGGAATCAAACACAGGACCTCACACTTGCCAGACACGCCCTTTGCCACTGAGCCAAATCCCCAGCCCTTAAATAAATATATTTCTCATGGAAGCTGAGGCTACATTGTACAGTACTCAACACTGATCTCTCAAAGTCTTAACATTTTACATACCTAGTTGTATGACATTAACAGAAATTTTTTCCAGTCCTTAGTTTAAATCTCTCCTTTTCCTAGTATTGGCCATGACTATTCTGTTTGATAATACACATTTATTGCAGACAATAATGGGCAACAAGACCTCAGGGAATCACAGGAAAGACTGGAATGTCCTCTGTGTGCACGTTTCTCATTAAAAGAAAAAAGGAGAAAACTTTCTTTGAACACTGGTGATTTGAACATTAATGCCTACAGGTTGAGTGTATAGAATAGGAAAAAAAAAAAAAAAAAGGAGGGACAAGCAGTATAAGCAGTAATATTCTCCAATTAAAGAATTTCCAGCAATGTGAATCTTTTGTATGTCAATGACCCCAAGAGCCATCAAAGGACTTGTGGGAGAACATCTTCATTTTCTCTTGATGCTGAGGCCCTATTTCTTACTCAAGTGTCTTGTGTGCTGTTAATTATGTAAATAGGGCCCTAAGCTGGATGGCTGCATGTGGGACTATGTGATTACAAAAAGATGATGAAATTTTAGTAAGATAAATTTGGACATAGTCACTTGAAATTTGCCAAAATTTGGAGTTCATTCTACATTCTAGCCAAGCAGTCTAGTTTTTTTCTTTAATCCAACTGAGAACACATAAAACAATTACTTGATAATTTGAGAAATTAATAAAAATTGGGACTAATCAGGAATAGGTGAAGGGATATATCTCAGTGGCACAGCACATGCCTGGCAAGCATGAGATCCTGAGTTTGATTCTCAGAACCACAATAAAAACTAGAAATAGGCACTTTGAGAAACTAAAACCTTTGGCTTTTTTGTTGTTTATTGATTTTGTTTTTGTGGTGCTAGGAATTGAGGCCAGGGCCTTTCTGCTGGACTATATCTGCAGCCCTTTTTAAATTTTTTTACTTTCAAGTGGTCTTGCTAAATTGCTCCAGCTGTGCTCAAACTCACAATCCTGCCTCAGCCTCCCAGAGTACTGAAATTATAAGCAAATGCCACTCTACACAGCTTGTTTTGTCTTCTTTTAAGTGAAATTTATTTCATTTATATTGGAACTTGGTGATGTAAATGTGATTTTTGTCATAATAATAACTACCATTTGTTCAGTGTCTGCTTGATGCCAATTTCATAAAGGATTGACTTCATTTTAAATATTTTATAAATTCTGATACCAACTTCTCTGGTCATGAGAGTCTCAATTATTATGTCAAGTCAGAAACATCATCAGATTTTTGTTCTAAAAGTTAAAAAGAAAGTCAGTACCTATTACTGTTACAAATTACCCCCCAAAATAAAAGCCAGAATAAATTTGTGATGTTTCAAAAAATTACCTCTTCCATATTATTCTAAAAAGTCTATAGAAGATACTTCTGTATAGAAACTGTGATAGAAGACTTGATAGAAGAAACAAGAAAATTCAGTGAACAGGACAGGTTAAGGGAATCCTCAAAACAGTTGAAGATTTGAGGAAAACAAATGAGAAGTCAACCAGTCTAGACTTGCAGAGACCAAAAGTTCCAGGACGTCCCTTTCTTGGTTTTGTTTTGTTTTTTGTCTTTTTCCTTTTTATCGGTACTGGGGATCGAACTCACGACTGCCTGCTTTACAAGGCAGGTGCTTATGCCGCTGAGCTAAATCCCCAGCCCCCTGTTTTGTTTTCTGAGACAGGGCTTACTATGAAGTTTAGACTGGCTCTGAACTCACTATACAGCACAGGCTGGCCTCAAGCTTGCAGTGATCCTCCTGCCTCAGCCTCTCAAGGGCCAAGATTACAGACGTGTGCCAGCACAACCACTTCATACCACATCTGAAGTGGAATACTTGATAGCTTTGAATGTCTTGAGAAGAAATCAGACAACTGACAGGTTTTCCACAAACTATTAAATACATAGGAGCCTAAACAAAGAAATAAAAAAGCAAAAAGCTGTATAGGAAAAGGAATCACAGTTTATTGAGTGGATCAAATGTGAATAGGCTTGTATCATCATAATGTGCATTTGAATATTGAACTACTCAAAAGTACAGTCTCTTTATAAAGTATGCATGGGGAGAGACAAAAGATACATGTGAAGAAGGAGGAGAAGGAGAAGGAGAAGGAGGAGAAGGAGAAGGAGAAGGAGAAGGAGAAGAAGAAGAAGAAGAAGAAGAAGAAGAAAGGAGGTCTAATCATTATCTTCCAAAGTAGAAAATCAGCAGTTCCTAAAACAGAAAAATCAAGAGGGAGTGACATGTGTATGTTATTTAGAAACATGGATTCCAACTCCAAAATATAGTCAGTCAAAAGATGGGCAAGTGGTATACCACTGGGAAGTAGAAATGGGCTGGCAGAGAAGAGAGCTGTGGTTTTTCTTAACAAGAACTCTTTTCTCCCTTTGAACTGTTGTGTTTTCATTTTGCAGTACTGAGGATTAAACTCAGTGCCTCACATATGCTAAGCAAACACAGTCCCACTAAGCTACATCCCAAACCCTAAACTTATGCTAGTTTAATTTTCACCTTTAAAAAATGCTAGCACACACCTATAATCCCAGCACACTGGAAGCTGAGGCAAAAAGCAACGTTGCAAGTTTTGAGAACAGCCTGGGCTACAAAGTGAGCTCAAGACCAGCTTAAACTGCATAGTGAGATCCTCTCTCAAAAAAGACCAAAAAAAAAAACTATAAGCTTAACAAAATGTTAAAGACAAAAAAATTAGTTTAAAAGTTATTCACTAAATAGAACCTTATCTTGTGTTAAGAAACCTTGTTCACTTCATAGATCTTTGCACGCATTTTTGATTTATCAGTTAATATGCTTTTGGCTACAAGCAACAAAAACCCTGTTTCAAAGTGGCTCAGGACGGGACATTTCTTATCTCTCATACAACAAACAGGAAGTGTAGAGGTAGGCAGGTAAAATGTTTTGGATTGTATTTTGCTGTTTGTTTTGGATAATTCATTGGCTACAATTTTGTAAGCCTTCCATCCAGCCACCACCACATGAGGTTATGAGGGGAAATCCACTTCTCCATCTTTGGAGCATAAAAGTCTTTCCCAGAATTTCCCAATAAACTGTTACCTTTATTGACTTTTATAGCTCATTGACAGCTTTGTCAGTCATTACCTGTCACATGTTCATTAAGAACTCAACTCCTACTTGCAAGAAGTTTTGATGTTAAGTTAGAAGAAAAAAGAAAAGATGTGAATGAACTAAACATCACTGTGGGCAGTGCCACAAATTGTTAGATACATATTTACTGAGTGAACTGGATGAATATAAGTAAAATTTGTTGGCACAGATATACATGTTTTTAAGAAAAATATGTGAAATTTAAACTAGGACAGTTGTTGGGCATCGTTGGGCATAGTGGCACACACCCGTAATCCCAGCACTCTGGAGGCTGAGGCAGGATTGCTGTGAGTTTGAGGACAGCCTGAACTGCATAGTGAGATCCTGTCTCAAAAAAATAAAACAAACAAACAAGGACAGCTTCTTGCAAAGGAAAGGAGACATGAGTTATTTGCTTATCATCTCATGCTGCCCAGTACTGTCTTGGAATAACAACACTTTTTCCCCTAGTACTGGGGATTATGCTCTGGCTGCTCTACCATGGAGCTGTGCTTTTTTTTTTTTTTTTTAAATTTTGAAGGAAGATCTCCCTAAGTCGCTAAGGCAGGCCTGTAGGATTTAAATGGAGAATGCCTCCCAAACGCCTCATGCACTGAGAGCAGGGGTTTTGGAGGGGCTTTTGGAAGGTGATTGAATCGTGGAGGGACATAGCTGATTTGTTGTTGAGAGGGGGGCTCTAGCCATTCGGGGAGGGGAGCAGCTTTCCCCTGCCCAGGCCCTCTTACCTTACTGCTTCTGCCTAAACCAGCCTGCCATGCAAGGACTGAAGGGATCTAAAACTAAGCCAAAATAAACCTCTCAAGTCTTGGGTGTTAGGTATTGTATCTCAGCAACAAGAAAATAACTAAGACTTGGCCTCAAACTTGGGATCCTCCTCTCACAACTTTCCAAGCAGCTGGGATTCTAAGCATGTACCACCATGTCCAGTGTTGGAATAAATGGCACTTTTGTTCTGTGGTGTGCTAGTAAATATTTACTTTCATTTTATTTTGTTTTAGTTTTTGTTTTTTGAGACAGAGTCTCACTATGTAGTGCAGGCTGGCCTTGAACTTGCTTATGAAGCCCAAGCTGGCATCAAACTCACAGCGATCCTCCTGCCTCAGCCTTCCAAATGCAGGGATTACAGCCATGCACCATGACGCCTGGCAAAATACTGGGTTTGCATTGAGGAGATGAACAGAAATGAAATTTTCAGACGACAGGAATACTCTTCAGTGCTGGCAAATAAAAAGTACCTGACATGTTTTAGGCCTTTTCTGTGATGTGTGTCAGTTAGGGTCGGTAGATTAGAGAAGAAAAGGGAAAGTTAGGGCAAGGTCGTACTGGCAGGCCTCAAAACATATCCAGGAGTTCAGATTTTATGTTGAAGGCAATGATTTAATATGAAAGTTTCTGTTTCTCCATATTCTTACCCAGCTCAGTGTTTATCAGTCTTTATAATTATGATAATTTGCTAAGAGAGGTCTGCCACTTTAATTTGCATCTATCCTAATTGTTAGGACTCTTAAGTATTATGTGTACTGGTTATTTGTATTTCTTCTCTATTGCATATTCATATTCTTTATTCATTTTTCATTTGGTTGCTTTTGTTTTTTGTATTTTTTTTTTTTTCACTTCAAAACAAAGTCTTGCTAAGCCCCTAAATTGCCCAGGTTCCTCTTGCCTCAGCCTCCCTGAGTAGCGGAATTACAGGTTTACCATGCCTGGCTCTCACCTTTGTTTTTCCTCCATGTTTGGTACTAATTTTTGTAAATTACAGATGTGAGGTTTTCAGACACTGTTCTGGCATGACTGGATGGATTTGAAAGGAGAGACTATAGTCAGCTTGACTAGTTGGGGGAATCTGCATCCACTTAAAGCTGTAGACTGACCAGCAAGAACAAGAACTGTGAAACTAAACTACTCTCTGTGTGGGGAGAGGGGCAAAGAGACTGAGCTGCTGGCTCCGTGTCATCTCTTGGTAGTAGAGCATGAAGTAAATGTCAATATTCTTGCTTTTTAAGTTAGTGCTTTCATCTTGCCTCCTTATTCACTGCACTTTCCTTTTGATTATATGAATGGGGAAAAAAGGAGAAACAGTTTTAGATAGCAGAGTCTACATTAAGGTTCAGAATAAACCAAGGGCATAAATTAAGAATCTTAAATATGAAAAATAAAAATAGAGGAATATTTTTTATCTGCTCTCAGGATATGAATGTCATTATAATAAGCAGGAATGCAGAAGGAAAAAAACATGAAGGACAAGGGGAGGCATGGTGGCTCAGGCCTATATAGCAAGACTATGGAGTGAGAGAGACAGACAGACAGACAGACAGCAGACAGACAGACACGGAGGGAGGGAGAGATGGAGAGAGAGAGGGAGGGGGGAGGGAGACAGATTTTGAGCTTCCCTAAAAGATCCTGCTCAGGTCTGTCTGAAGCATCGTCCATGTATTTCACACACCTGGGCCTAAAGGTGCTGGTTGTCTTCTCTCTCATGGCTTGCAGACCTTTGTCTCTGCTACTTCCCCAAAATCCCTTAGTTGTATAAATTTGATCATTAGTTTATTTTGGTTCTCTGACTGACTCCGAGGTTCCTCCCACTCATGCTTTAATTAAGATGATTAATTCCCATTTAATACAATTACTAATAAGATTTGTACCTGCCATTTTCCTCTGTAGTCCAGACTGGCCTCGAATTCATGGTGATCCTCCTTCCTCAGCTTCCCAAGTGCTGGGATTACAGGTGTGCCACCACACCCAGCCAGACAGCTTCTTGATGCTGGAAAAAGCAAGAAATAGATTTTTCCTTTGGAGTGCACAAAGAATTGCAATCTTGCTAACATCTTGATTTTCACCCATTAAAAACCATTTCAGACTACCAATCCCAGAACTGTATGATAGTAAATTTATGTTACTGTATGCTACTAAATTGGTGATGATGTGGAGTTAGCTCTCCTGTACTCTGGTACTCTGTGTGTGGATTCTGGTTACTACCTCTAGTGCTTTTTTGGGGGGGGGGGTAAGACACAGTGTTGCTGTGTTATTTAGGCAAGTCTTAAACTTACTGTGTAGCCCAGGCCAGCCTCCAATTCATGGCAATCCTCCTGTCTCAGCTTCCCAAGTGCTGGAATTACATGTATGCACCACCACACCCAGCCTAGCATGCCTTTTTAAAGATATTCTTTTTAAACATATCCTAAAGTGTTCTTTTTGGTGTTCTTGAAGGACAATTCTGTTAACAGTGAATTTTCAGCTCTTGTTTGTTTGGGAATATGTTGATTTCTTCTTAGTCTTGAAGGCCCAGTTTTTGCTGAATATAGAATTTAACATTGAGACAGTTGGTAACTATTTTTTAGTCATGTTTTCTTCTGATTTTGTGATACTAGGGATTGAACCCAGAGCCTTGCACGTGCTAGACAAGAATTCTGCCACTAAGCTACATTTCCGGGCTTTTTTTTTTTTTAGTTGTTATTTTGAGAAGGAATCTTACTAAATAGGCCAGGCTGTCCTCAAGCTTGCAGTTTCTTACCTGAGTCTCTCAAGTAGCTGGGATTAGAGGTGCGCCTTGCAGCACCTGACTTTCACTGTGCTTGTAACACAGTTTTTAATAAACTCTGCTCCTGCTCTGTCTTTGCGGGTTTTCAGGTCAGCTGTGGGTGAGAGTCGAGGAAGTGCTGGGCCTGCCCTAAGCCATGCCCAGCCCTGGCTGTAGCCACAGCCTCCGGTCCTGTGGCCCTGGGAGCAAAGCTCTGGAGGTTCCAATCCTGCTTCTCCCCTCCAGGCACTGTCAGACTGCTGCATTTCATTGGTCTCAGGCTGTTGATGTTTGGAGCTGGGGAGGAATGCCACAGAGATCACGGTTACTGTTCATCCTCAGCCATTCTTGAATAAGTGCTCCTGAGATCGCTTCCGTCTGGTCCGTCTCCAGAATTCTGATAACTTTTGGTTTTGTGAAAGAGAAAACTTATCAAAGATCCTTTACTTGCCAGTTTTGCTAAGGTCCCCTCCTCATTCTTTCAAGGTTAGAGTCACTTACAGCACTTGCTGCTGGCTTCATTCTTGAGGAGTCCCGTCCACACGTTGGCTTTCTCTTCCAGTCAGTGATTTTGTCCACCATTCTATCTTGGCTGCTTCCTCTGGAGTCAAACCTGATGAATGCTCTGAGACCAAACTGTCTGGTTTGTAGATAAATCTTACTACAATACAGGCCTGCTCTTTCCTTTACCTGTTGTCTATAGCATATTTTTAACAGAGCTGTGGATGACTACTTCCCCAGTGCTTCTCCCTCTCTTCACTCAGGAACTCACTAAATTGCTTTGGCTGGCCTCTAATTTATAATCTTCCTGCCTCAGTCTCTCGTGTACCTGGGACTACAGGCATGAGTCACTATGCCCAGTTCCATGATTTTTGAAAATACAGTTTTATTGAAATATAATTCACATGCCATAAAATACAGCATTTGAAAATATAAAATTTGAGGGTTTTTAGTATATTCACTCAGTTGTTCAGCTTTCACCACTGCCCAGTCTAGAGGATATTCATTACCTCGTAAAGAAACTCATTGTTAGCAATCACTGTTCATCCCTCCTTTCCCTGAGCCCTTGGAAACCACTGCTGAGCTTTGTAGCTCTATGTATTTGCCTATTCTGGACATTGTGTATAAATAGGATTAGACAATAATGTGGTCTTCATGCCTAACTTCTTTCTTTCCTGGTGGTGGTGGTGATGGTGCTTTGAGGCAGTCTCATTGTGTAGTTCAGGCAGGCCTTGATCTCAGTATGTGGCCCAGGCTGACCTTGGACTCACAGTGACTTTCCTGTCTCAGCCTCCCAACTGCTGGGATTATGAGGGTATGTCACCACGCCAGGCTTCACTTTCTTTCATTTAGCATAATAGTTTAAGGTTCATTTACACCATCATCACCCCTCTGTATTCATGGGTTCCACATCTGTGATCAACTAGAGATCAAAAATATTTAAAAGAAAAAAATCTTCAATTTGTTGCATGCCAACTGCTATTCTGGATTCATGCAATTTAAGTAACATGTAGGCATTGTATTAAGTAGTCTAAGTGATTTAGAGGTGAAGTATATGCGAGGCCAGGCATGGTGGCCCAGTCCTATAGTCCCAGCACTTGAGAGGCTGGGTCAGGAGAATCCCCAGGAGTTCAAGTCCAGTCTGGGCTACACACTGAATTCAAGGCCAGCCTGACCTGCATAGTGAAACCCTGTTTCAAAAAAGACAAGAAAGGAGCCAGGGATTTAGCTCAGTAGCACAAGCTCCTACCTGGCAAGCGTGAGGTTGTGAGTTTAATCCCCAGTACCAAAAAAGAAAGAAAGAAAGAATGAATGAATGAATATGGGAGAATGTGAAGGTGCCATATTACAAAAGAGATTTGGACATCCTTGTGTATTGTGGTAGGGGAACTGCAACCACTCCTCCAGAGTTACGAGGGATGACTGTACTTTCTTCCCTTTTTGGGGAAGGAAAAGAGAACTGGAGATTGAACCCAGGGCCTCACATCCCCACCCCTTCTTTTGGAGAAAGTGTCTTGGTAAATTGCCTAGGCTGGCCTGGAACTTGAAGCAGTCTTCCTGCTTGAGCCTCCATAGCAGCTGGGATTACAGACACATGCCCCATACCCGGCTACTCTCTACCTTTTTGTAGCTGAGTCTGCTGGATCACTGTATTGCCTTTTATCTGTTTATACTTGATGAACATTTGACATGTTTCCAGGTTGCCCTGAAGATTCATGTGCAAGTCTTTGTGTGGATGTGCATCTTTAATTCTCTTGAGTATCTACATAGAAATGGAATTGCTAGTTCATAGAGCAACTCTGTAAAGGTGCTGAACTGTTTGCCAGAGCAGCTGTGCCATTTTATATTCCCATCAGAAATGTACAAGCAGAGCCTGGGGATTTAGCTCAGTGGCGTAAGAGTCTGTCATGGCAAGCACGAGTTAAGAATGAAATAGCTAAGGAATACTTAGGAAGACATTCTAGGCAGAGCTGAATTTAAACCATCCTCTGAATGCTGTATTTTGTCCTCTTCTTATGATTACTTCACCTAAGTGCACAACAATTAGAGAGGCACTGTGGTACAAGCCTCTCATTCCAGCAGTCTGGGAAGTTGGACAGGAAACCTGAAAAAAAATATTTTTTTAACCTTATTTTAGGTACATATCTATTTCTTTTTCTTTTTTTTCTTTCTTTCTTTCTTTTTTTTTTTTTTTTTTGTCTTTTTCTTTTTTATCGGTACCGGGGATCGAACTCACAACTGCCTGCTTGCAAGGCAGGTGCTTATGCCGCTGAGCTAAATCCCCAGCCCATATCTATTTCTTTTTAAGAAAAAAATTTTTTTTGAAACAAAAAAATCAAAAAGATTGTACAGAATTTTGAAACAGAATAGTAAGGATTAACCATGGTTAATATATTGTGTATTGTTGTTTTCAGAGTAGTTGTTCAGGTTAGCAGACATACAAATGAAAACAATGATAGAGCAATGGGAGCACAAACTGACAATGGAACATTTAACTCCCACTGAGCAGCTCAATGACTTAGTAAGATGCTGTCTCAGCATTTAAAAAGACCAGGGATATAGCTCAGTGTGAAGCCCCTGAGTTACATTTCCAATGTCTCAAAGTAAATAAGTAATAACTAAGAAAATGGGCTAGGGATGTAGCTCAATGTGAAGCCCCTGGGTTCAGTCCCCAGTACCAATAAAGAAGGAAATTGATTAATCAGCTGCTTTTACTGTGTGACTACGAAATAACTACTAATTCCGATAAGAAATTGCTAATTATTTTTACAGAATTAAAGCAATTAAAGTCATTTGTAAAGACAATATCAGTTGAGACTTTTTTTGTAGTTATGACTAATCCATTATAAACAAAAGCCAAACTTGAAAAGGTGAGGTTTTGCCAAGAACATACAAAGTACATTGATTTTTATGCTATAAATTTATATAAATCAATAAAATCCTGAACCACAGATGGTGTGATACATACCTGTAATCCCAGTACATGGGAAACTGAAGCAGGAGTATCTTGAATTAGAGCCTACCTTGGGAAACAGAGCCAGACCCTGACTCAGAGAAAACCATAATTTTTAGATTTAAAAATTAAAATAAACCAGGTGTGGTGGTGCACACCTGTAATCCCAGCACTTAGGAGGCTGAGGCAGAAGGATGACTTCAAATTTAAGGCCAGCTTGGGCTACAAAATGAGTCCAAGGCCAGCTTGAACTGCATAGAGAGAACTTGTCTCAAAAAGCAAAATAAATAAATATAAAATTAAACCCTATTTTTTTTAAAACAGGAGCTCACTGGTATTTTTTTTAAATACAAATTACAAAATACTTGGATAGGAATGAACTCCTTAGAAGGAAAAAAAAAAACTAAAGTCCCAAGTTTTATGCTTGCTTTATTCTATTTTTGCCGGTTTTCTGACATAGTTAACCTAGGCATAAATCCAGCATGCAAGTTTACATGTGCCTTGAAGGGTGTCACTAATATTGTCCCGTGTAGCATTTCGTTTCCTTTGTTTTCTTCGATTCAAACCCTCATGTGAACTTTTTCCTGTGGTGGATGAGCCTGTGACTTGTCAGTCTCCTATTTCAGCTCTTACCGATCTGTGGCAGGCAGTCACCCCATAGCTAGCTAGTTTTGCTCCTTGGCCTGCTGCCCCCCCCCCCCGCCCCCAGCATGTGTGTCCCCTCCTGTGGTGCTGGTCTCCACCTTTGCCTCCTCCACAGAGGGTTTGTGGCTGTAATTGCCCCAAGAGCTGAGTAAGCCCTACCCTGGTTTCTCTGGAGGACTGCTGACTCCCGAGATTCTTTTTCATTCTTCAGTTCATCTTTTCTAGACTTTTTTTCTCTTCTTTCCCTCTGAATCTTGTGGCTGCGGAGTTCTGTTGTGAATGTTTTCATGCCATTTTTAAAATTCGTTTCACATATTTAAGGGAATTCCAGCAGGACACTTTTCATATGCACTTGCATTAGCCTGTGTTTCAGTTTGTGTTCCATCTGCTAAGAAATCCAAGATTTCTGTTTGTCAAGTAAACCCATCCTCTTTTTTGGTTTGGTTGGTTTGAGATCATGTCTTGCTGTGTAATGAATGCTGACCTCAAACTTGCCATGAAATCCTCCTGTCTCAGCCTTCTAATGCTGGAATTATAGGCAGGTATCACTGTGCCCACTAGTCTCATCCTCTGTTTTCCTGTAAGTTCAGAGTTCTCTAGTATAACTTCCA
Source organism: Cavia porcellus (assembly GCF_034190915.1). NCBI lineage: Eukaryota > Metazoa > Chordata > Mammalia > Rodentia > Caviidae > Cavia > Cavia porcellus. Next base: position 7,141,642 of record NW_026947493.1, read on the forward strand.
TCTTTAGAATGCAACTCACTGTCACCTTGCTTTATTTAGTTGAGGAGGCAGCAGCCTGCTTTTCATTCAGGAAGAGACCATCTGGTGTCCACCTCACACCCTCAACACTATGCCTCTGTCTTTTCATGGCCATCCTGCTATGTCCCCTGCTGCTTTCCAAGTAGCAGCCATTGTGGCTTTGATTTTCATTTCTCTATTGCTGCATTATTCTAAACATCTTTTCTTTCCTTCTTTTCTTTTTCTTTTTCTTTTTCTTTTCTTTTCTTTCTTTCTTTCTTTCTTTTTTTTTTTTTTTTTTTGGTACTGGGAATTGAACTCATGACCTTGTGCTTGCAAAGCAGGTGCTTATACTGCCTGAGCTAAAATTCCCCGGCCTGTGCATCTTTTCAAGTGCATATTGGCTATTTGTATTTCTTTGTGTAAATACCAATTCAGATCCTTTACCCATTTTTATTTATAATTTGTCTGGGGATGTCATTTGTTTTGTTTTTGTTTTCTTGAGACAGGGTCTCACTATGTAGTTCAGGCTGCCCTTGAACTCACTATGTACCTCAGGCTGACCTCAACACTTGGTAATCCTCCTGCCTCAGCCTCGAGAATGCTAGAATTACAGGCATGAACCACCATGTCCAGTTTAAGATGTGTTCTTATTGTTCAGTTATAAATAGTTGATTATATGTTCTGGATACAAGTCCTTTATCTGATTGGTGATTTGCAAATATTTTTTTCCCATTCTCTCATTGGGTGTGTGTGTATGTGTTGCTAGGGACTCAACCGAGGTCCTCAACTCACATTATGTTCTTATTTTCTTTTTTTTTTTTTTTTTTTTTTTTTTTTAATTTAAGAGGAAAAAGAGAAAAACACAAAACAAAACAAAGCAGTGTAAGGTTACATATAATACAGAACTACAAAAAAAAGCATAACAGTAAGAAATCACCTGTTAATAGATTGCATATTATCATCTTGGAAATAGTTGCTCAAATCACAGTATCAAAGAATACAAAGTAGACATTCAAACAGAGAGACTACAAACAGCTGTGTTCAATGATCCAAAAACATTAATATAGTCAGCTATTCAACATCCCTATACACACTTGCTGTTATATCCGTTAGAGCTCTTTTTTCCCCTTCCTCTCTTTTTACAACAAAATTTACACATTTTAGATTTTATTACTCCTTAGTTCTTATTACTTTTTTGGGGGGGGAGAATAAAGTCAAATATGGCAGAACAAAGCTGTCAGTGAAAACCAAGGATAGACTTAGCACATGATGTAGAACAGAGTATACGGTTATTAACAATAGTTATCAACGTTGTCTCTTGTTTCCTTAAAAAGATTTGTCTATCTCATTAGATATTATAAAGTTGGACAAAACAGTAGAGAACAAGACCAATAAAACTTAGACATTGTAAACATTACAGGACTTCCAAAGGAGACAGTAGTCAAACCAGAATGGGATCTTTGTGAATCTTATTGCCTTCAAAGTAGTTGCCTATACCCTCGGACCTGATACTATCCCACAGAATGGAACAGAGTCTAATCAGTCAAAACAAGATCGTGGGAGCATTACAGGACTTCAAAACAAGTTAATAGGAAATCGAAAAGAGTTACTATTATATATCCTAATTTTTTAAAATTTTCCCTTAATTAAAATAAACATAAGAAATAACTAAATAATTTTTTTAAAGAATAATAGTTACCATAGTGTCTGTCTTTTTCCTTGAGATATTTGGATAAAACTTCATATACTATAGCTTCAAATATTTCCATATCAAGAAGCCCGGAATAAAGCCTTTCTAATTAATAAGTGAAAATTTTATAAGGCTTCAAGGCCACATAATGGGGAATCATGATTGCCACATATTTTCATATATTTGAATCATTACTTACATTAGGGAAACTATTCGGTATTCATACATGCGAGATTGATTTATTTCACTTATGAGTATGGTCTCAAGCTGCGCCCATTTATTGATAAATATCTCAATGTGATCCTTCTTTATAGCTGAATAATATTCCATTGTATAGAAATACCACAACTTTTTTATCCATTCCTCAGTTGATGGACACTTGGGTTGTTTCCAAGATCTGGCGATTACAAATTGTGCTGCTATAAACATAGGTGCACATAAATCACTGTGGTATGATGCTTTCAGTTCTTCTGGGAATATGCCTAGAAGTGGAATAGCTGGAATAAATGGGATTTCCAATCCCAACTTTTTGAGAAACCTCCAGACAGACCTCCACAAAGGCTGTACCAGTCTACACTCCCACCAACAGTGCAGGAGAGTTCCTTTTTCCCCACATCCTCTCCAGCATTTGTTGTTGTTGGTTTTCTTGATCCTGGCCATTCTTTCAGGAGTGAGATGGAATCTCAGTGTGGTTTTAATTTGCATTTCTCTGATGACCAATGATGATGAGCATGTTTTCATATATTTATTTGCCATTTGCATTTCTTCATCTGAGAATTGCGTATTCATCTCAGATGCCCATTTTTGGATTGGATCTTTGAATTTTGGAGGTCTGAGTTTTTTTAATTCTTTATATGTTTTAGACAAGAGTCCCTTGTCTGAGAGAGAGTTCACTAAAATCTTTTCCCAGTTTGTGGGTTTTCTTTTCACTATGCTGGAGATTTCTTTTGACATGCAGAAACTTTTTAATAAGATGTGGTCCCAGTTATTGATTCTGGGAAGTGTTTCCCGTGCGGTTTGAGTCCTGTTCATGAATTCTCTACCTACTCCTATGTCTCCAAGGTTTCTACCCACTTTGTCTTCCAATAGATTTAGTGTTTCTGTTTTAATATTCAGATCTTTGACCCATTTAGATTTTAATTTAGTACATGGTGATAGACATGGGTCTAGCTTTAGTTTTCGGCAAATGGAGAGCCAGTTTTTCCAGCACCATTTATTAAAGAGACTATCGTTCTTCCAGTGAACCTGCTTGGCTCCTTTATCAAAGATAAGGTGGTTGAGTGTGTTTGTAGTTGTGGTTGTATCTTCTAATCTATTCCATTGATCTTCGCCTCTATTTTGATTCCAATACCATGTTGATTTTACTACTGTTGCTTTGTAGTATAATTTCAAGTCAGGGATTGTGATGCCTCCTGCTTTGCCTTTGCTGCTTAGAATTGCCTTTGCGATTCTAGGTCTCTTCTGGTTCCAGATGAAATTTAGGAGTGATTTCTCTAGATCTATAAGGTATGTTGATGGTATTTCTATTGGGATTGCATTGAATCTGTATAAGAGTTTTGGGAGAATGGCCATCTTCACAATGTTTGTTCTTCCTATCCATGAGCAAGGGATGTCTTTCCATTTTCTGAGATCATCTTCAATTTCCTTTTTCAGTGTATTATAGTTTTCACTGTATAAGTCTTTCACTTCTTTCGTAAGAGTAATTCCTAAATATTTCATTTTTTTGCTTGCTAATGTGAATAGTCCAGTTTCTCTTATTTCCCTCTCTGTAATTTTGTTGTTCGTGTATAGGAATGCTATTGATTTCTGAGTATTGATTTTGTATCCAGCCACATTACTGAATTTATTTATTGTATCTAAGAGTATTTCAATGGAGTTTAGGGGGTCTTCTATGTAGAGTATCATGTCATCTGCAAACAATGATAACTTAACTTCTTCTTTTCCTATCTTTACCCCTTTTATTTCTCTTTCTTGCCTAATTGCTCTGGCTAGTACTTCCAGTACTATATTAAATAGGAGTGGTGATAAAGGACATCCTTGTCTTGTGCCTGATTTTAAAGTAAAGGCTTTCAATTTTTGGCCATTTAGAATGATGCTGGCTGTTGGTTTGTCATAAATGGCCTTTATTATATTGAGGTAAAGACCATCTATTCCAATTTTCTGTAGAGTTTTTATCATGAATAAATGTTGGACCTTATCGAAGGCTTTTTCTGCATCTATAGAAATGATCATGTGATTCTTATTTTTGGCTTTATTGATATGGTGGATTACATTTATTGATTTGTGTATGTTGAACCATCCTTGCATTCCTGGGATGAATCCCACTTGGTCATGGTGTATAATCTTCTTGATGATTTGCTGGATCCTATTTGCCAATATTTTATTGAGGATTTTTGCATCTGTGTTCATTAGGGAGATCGGTCTATAGTTCTCTTTTTTAGTTGGGTCTTTCTCAGGTTTTGGTACTAGAGTAATATTTGCTTCCAGGAACGACTTAGGAAGGATTGCTTCCCTTTCAATTTCATTGAACAGTTTGAAGAGTGTCGGCATTAGGTCTTCTTTGTATTTCTTGTAGAATTCTGCAGTGAATCCATCTGGGCCTGGGCTCTTCTTGGTGGGTAAGGACTTAATTACATTTTCAATTTCAGTAACAGAGATTGGGTTATTCAACAGTTTTACATCCTCTTGATCTAGCTTTGGCAATTCATATGCTTCTAAGAATCTGTCTATTTCTTCTGTGTTATCAAACTTTTGAGAGTAGAGGTTTTCGAAGTAGGTGTTGATGATCTTCTGTATTTCTATTGGGTCTGTAGTGATTTCTCCTTTTTCATTTCTTATTGCATGAATTTGAGCTTTTTCTTCCCTTTTTTTAATAAGGTTGGCTAGGGGCTTATCGATTTTATTTATTCTTTCAAAGAACCAACTCTTTGATTTGTTGATTCTTTGGATTGTTTTCTTAGTCTCTATTGCATTGATTTCTGCTCTGATTTTTATAATTTCCTCTCTTCTTTTGGCTTTGGGCTTGACTTGCTCTTCTTTTTCTAGCTGTTTGAGGTGTAGCATCAAGTTATTTATTTGTATTCGTTCTGTTTTCCTGATGTGGGAACTCAGTGCAATAAATTTTCCTCTCAGGACGGCTTTCATTGCATCCCACAGGTAAGTTGTATCTGTATTTTCATTTTCTTTTAGGTATTGTTTGATTTCTTCTTTAATTTCCTCTGTGACCCACTGATTACTCAAGAGTGTGTTATTCAGTTTCCATGTGTTTGTGGGATTTTTGCAGTATCTTTTATCATTAATTTCTAATTTCAGAGCGCTATGATCCGATAACATGCAAGGGATGATTTCAGCTCTTTTGCACTTGTTTAAATATGTTCTGTGAGCTAATATATGGTCTATTTTAGAAAATGATCCATGTACTGCTGAGAAGAATGTGTATTCTGATGTTGTTGGGTGGAACATCCTGTATATGTCTATCAAACCCATTTGTTCACAGGTATGATTCAGTTCTGTTATTTCTTTGCTCATTTTCTGTCTGGTTGATCTGTCCCTTGGTGTCAATGGCGTATTAAGGTCTCCTGTTACAATTGTGTTACTGATAATTTGAGTTTTCATTTCTGTTAATAATTGTTTTATATAACTTGGTGCTCTGGAGTTTGGTGCGTATATATTTAAGATAGTTATCTCTTCCTCTTGGAGTTTTCCCCTTACAAGTATGTAGTGACCTTCTTTGTCCTTTATGGTCATTGTTGGTTTAAAGTTCACGTTGTCTGCAAACAGAATGGCTACTCCTGCCTTTTTCTGGATTCCTGCTGCATGAAGAATTGTTTTCCATCCTTTGACTTTCAGTCTGTGAGTATCCTTCTGGGTTAGATGGGTTTCCTGTAAACAGCATATGGTTGGATTTTGTTTCTTGATCCATTCTGCTAGTCTGTTTCTTTTGATTGGTGCATTGAGACCATTTACATTAATGGTTATTACTGTTAAATGCTGGTTAATTGTAGGAATGTTATCTCTCTGCTGTTGCATCTTTATCTTTCTGTTCTGTTTAATTATTTGCTTTGCTTAGTGGTTTTTTCCTTTGTGTATCTAAACTGTCTTTCAATATTTTTTGCAGGGTCGGTTTGGTGTTCATGAAGTTCTTCAGCTGTTCTTTGTCATGGAAGTATCGTATTGCACCATCTATTTTGAATGATAGTTTTGCAGGATATATCAGTCTTGGTTGGAAATCATTTTGCTTTAGGATCTGGAATATTTCACTCCATGCTCTTCTTGACTTTATCGTTTGTGCTGAGAAGTCTGCTGTGATTCTGATAGGTTTTCCTTTATAAGTGATCTGTCTTTTCTCTCTGACAGCTTTTAGTAATCTATTCTTGTGTTGGATTTCTGGGATGGTGATTATTATATGTCTGGGTGTAGTTTTATTTTGGTTATGAGTGTTTGGAGTTCTATATGCTTCACTGATCTTGATGTCAGTTTCTGATCTCATGCTTGGGAAATTTTCAGCTATTACTTCTCTAAATATCCGCTTGACATCCTTTATGTTGTCTCCCTCTCTTTCATTAATCCCTATCATTCTTATGTTATTCTTCTTTGCATCGTCTTGCAGTTGTTGAATTGTTGTTTCCTGATTCCTTGTTATTTTCAAAAGATCTTTCCTTTCCTGTTCACTAGCTGCAATCCTGTCTTCAAGGTCTGAAATTCTATCTTCATTTTCATTAAGGCGGTTTTTACAACTTTCAGTGGAGTTTTTTATTTCCTGTATATCTCTGTGCATCTGCATTATGTATTCTGTTTGTTTCTTATATTGCTCGTCTAGGGATTCTATCTTTTTGTTTAGTTCCTCCAATTTTTTATCTGTGTTTTCTTTAGATATATTTAGAATCTCTTTCATTTCTTTTATCATTTCTTCTTTTATCTGGGAGATTATTTCGAGTTTGAATTTCTTTAAAGCTTCCTGGAGTTGTTTGTCAACTTCAGTAGCTATTATGTCCAATATATGAGGTGGATGGGATATATTTTCTTCTATATACATTGCTCCTAGGGTTTCCTGAGATGGGCTGGAGGTTTGAGGTTGTAATTTGGTCTTTCGTTTTGTCATTTTGTATATTTCTGTGTTTCAAGTGTTATTTGAAAGCTTCCTCAGGATCTGTTGAAAATCCCCTTCTATGCTTGGAGCTACTGAGCCTCTGACACCGCACTACCCCAAGCCATTGGGCCTGCAGAACCAGTGTCCCTCCTCTGCCTGCTCAGAACTCCGCAGTTCCAGACAAGCTGGGCCTCAGGGACACTGTGCGCCCACCTGCCCCTTGGAAGATCCACAGCTCTTCAATTGCAGCCGGGTTAGGGTGCTCTCCACAGGCCACAGTGCCTCAGGAGCCTGTGATCCCTCCCTGCTTGCAGAGATATCCACAGTCCTCTAGGCAAAGGAAGGGACTTCTGCAGGCACTCCAGATCCGCCCAGCTCCTCCTCTGCAGGCAGATGGCTAGGCGCGGCTGGGCTCGGGGGTTAGTGTAGGCCCGCCCATCCGTCAGGAGCTCAGCAGACTTCCAAGTGTAGCCGGGGGGGGGGGGGGGGGGGGGGGGGGATGGGGAGGCAGCTGTAGTGGCCTCTAACCCACTGTTCCACTTCTCTGCACCCAGAAGCCTGGGGGGTCCGGAACAGTCTGAGATTTGGGCAGACTGTGCTGGGCACTCACCACAGGCTGAGGTGCCTCAGGAAGCTGCGATGCCTCTCTGCTTGCAGAAGTATTCAGTCCTTCAGACAAAGGAACGGGCTTCTGCAGGGACTCCGGATCCGCCCAGCTCCTCCTCTGCAGGAGATGGCTAGGCGCGGCTGGGCTTGGGGGTTAGTGTAGGCCCGCCCATCCGTCAGGAGCTCAGCAGACTTCCAAGTGTAGCCGGGGGGGATGGGGAGGCAGCTGTAGTGGCCTCTAACCCACTGCTCCACTTCACTGCACCCAGAAGCCTGGGGGGTCCGGAACAGTCTGAGATTTGGGCAGACTGTGCTGGGCACTCACCACAGGCTGAGGTGCCTCAGGAAGCTGCGATGCCTCTCTGCTTGCAGAAGTATTCAGTCCTTCAGACAAAGGAACGGGCTTCTGCAGGGACTCCGGATCCGCCCAGCTCCTCCTCTGCAGGAGATGGCTAGGCGCGGCTGTTCTTATTTTCTTGATGATCTTAGTTCTTTATCTTACTTGACCTTTCTGCAGATTTGATTACTGTCTCCTTCATAAATTTTCCTCACTTGGCTTCCAGTATATCACATTCTCCTGATACTTTTTTCTTCTCACTTTAATGTATGCTTCAACTCAGTTTCTTTTGCTGCTTATTTTTAATCTTTTCACCTCTAAACATTGAAGTGCCCCAGGGCTCAATTCTCAGACTTAGTTTCTGTCACACCCACTCTCTTTGTTATCAGCTCTGCTCTGATTTATATGCTGACAGTTGTAAATTTTCTGTAAGTCTCATCTATTCAGCTGCCTACTTGACATTTTCCCCTAGATATCTGATAGGCATTTCAAACTTAATATGTCCAAAACCAGACTCCTGATTTTATTCTCTAAACCCTAATCCTCCCTCAGTGCTTTTTTTCTAATTACCTGAGCCGAGAAGTCATCCTTGAATCTTTGTTCTCTACCTCCTCCCCCTGAGCAATCCCCTCAACTAATCCTGTTGGCCTTGTGTTTAATATGTTTTGAGTCTAGCTCATAGCATTATTTAAACTACTTAGCCTATGGATTATTTTACTGGCCCCTAAATAGTTTCCCTGTTGGTGTTTTACAGCTGGCCTTGAACTCAGAGTGATCCTCCTGCCTCAGCTGCCCGAGCAATGAGGTTACAAACGTTATCACCATGTCATTTGTTTGTCTATTGCTGTATAATTCAGGCTGTCCTTGAACGTACTATGTAGCTCAAGTTGGCCTCAAACTCATGGTGATCCGATGGCCTCAGCCTCCCAAGTACTGGGATTGTAGGTATACCCCACCATGCCCAACATAAAGTCTTTTTAAAGCTTGTCAGATTATTTCATTCCTCTAATTGAAACCCTGTTAGTGGATTCCTGTATCATCAGGGAAAAGCAGGAGTCCTGACAGTCACTTCCATCCATGGCTCCTTCTACATTATGACTACATTTCCTGTCTCCTCTGCCTGTTCCTTTCTTCTGACCACAGCAGCTTCTTTAATATTTCTTGCGCACTCTATATATCTCTCCTTCCAGCCTTCATGCATGCTGCTTTCCTTCTGCCTACAGTCTTCCCACTGTCCTCAGTGCCCTGCAGAGTCTTTGTAGAGCCAGAGGTAAAAAAGAAAAGATCGGTAATACTGGCTCCATCTTTAAATGCTATTTTATTTGTTGTGAGTTTTTATATTTGTTTTAAATATATTGCATGAGGATATTATATATGTTGATTGATTTGTGTGTGTGTGTGTGTGTGTGTGTGTGTGTGTGGCCTACCCCCTAAATTTTATGCCAAAGTGAGTACTTTGCTTCTGTTATTTGCCTCAGCCTATTCAGGAAAACTATGAATAGAAGAATTTGCCTACTATAAACCCACAGCAGAAGTTGTACATGACAGGAAAAGAACTGAAGGGTCTTGCTTTAAGGTAAGGACCACAGGGCCAAGGATATAGCTCAGCAGCACAGCATCTGCCTTGCAGGCGCAAGTTCCTCAGTTCAATTCCCAGGACAAAAAAGAAAATGGACCAACATAAAGCTATCCAGTCTTATGACATCTGTTCATTATTAGGGTCTAGCTATTGTGATAAGGTAAAAAAGAAAAAAGAAGCTTCTCAACTTAGAGGGATGAAATAATTCTGTCTTTATTCATAGAGATGATGATTATCTTATAGAAAATGCTATGGAAGCTACAAAAATGCTTTAGAACTAATATATCAGTTTAGTAACATTGCATGATAGAAGTTCAGTGAATGAAAGTAATTGTATCTTTTAAAATTCTAAAAATACCACTTATGAAATAATTACAAATAAACCTGACAAAAGATACATAAGACCTGCATACTAGAAACATAAAGCATTGCTCAAAGAAGTTTAAGAAGACCTAAACAGAGATATGACCCATGTTCGTGCATGTCTTTCAGTTGCCAGGCTGGTGGGACGCATATAACCCCAGCCCTGGAAGCTGGAGCAAGAGGATCGCGAATTCTAGTCTGAGCAGTTTAGCAGATTTAGCAACACTATCTTTTTTTTTTTTTTTGGTACCAGGGATTGATCTTGTGCTTGCCAAGCAGGCACTTATGCCACTGAGCTAATTTTGAGACCCAGCCCTGTCTCAAAAATTTTTTTAAAAGACCAGGGTGTGTGTCAAGGGCCCTGGGTTGAGTCTCTAGTGCCAGGGAAAAAAATGTCAGTTCTCCTCCAATTTATGAGTCGTTTCCTAGAGTTCCAATTTACAGTGTACTTTTTAACAGAAAATGAAAAGTTGATCTTAAAATTCATGTGGAAGCCGGGCGTGGTGGCTTACGCCTATAATCCCAGCACTTGGGTGGCTGAGGCAGGAGGATCCTTGGGAGTTCGAGACCAGCCTGGGCTACAAAGTGAGCTCAAGACCAGCCTGAACTGCATAGTGAGACCCTGTCTCAAAAAGACCAAAAAAAAAAAAAAAAATTCATGTGGAAACGCACTTATACTACCTAACTTTATTTTTTGAGACAGGGTCTTCTTAGTGGGGTCAGGTTGGTCATGGACTCTCTGTGTAGCCCAGGCTGGCCTTGAACTCAGTCATCTTCCTGCCTTAGCCTCCCAAGTCCTGGGATTATAAGCATGTACCATTACACCTGGCTCATTAGTTTTGTTTTATTTTATTTTTGGTACTAGGGATCGAACTCACGACTGTGCGATTGCAAGGCAGGCGCTCATGTTGCTGAGCTAAATTTCCAGCCCCATGATTTTAATTGTTATAAAGCTAAAATAGTGTCATGTTGACATTGAGATAGCAAGAAATGGATCGTTGTAACAGTCTAGAAATTGACCTACACTTAAATGGTCAATTGATTTTTTTTAAACAGATGTATAAAGGCTATTCAGTGGAGAAAGGATAGTTTTAAATAAATGGTGCTGTAACTATTGTATACAAATAAGTGAAATTTTTCTTATAAAATTATGTATTACGACATACTCAATTGAATCCAAAATAAATCTAGACATAAATGTAAGATCTAAATGTAAAACTTCTAGAGAAAGTAATAGAAGAAAACTTTTGGATTAGGTACAGATTTCTTAGATATCTCACTAAAGTACAGTCTGTATAAGGAAAGAAATGGTAATTCAGATCTCATTAAGATGAGGAAGTTCTGTTCTGAACAAAGTTTAAAGAATGGAGTAGTTGGTAAGCCACAGACTGGGAGAAAACACTTGGAAATCATACATCTGACAGAGGACTTGTAGCCAGGATATATACAGAATTCTCAGAATTCAGTAACAAAATCAACAACCCAATGAAAAATATGTAATAAATCTCAATAGATAGTTTACAAAGGTAAGTGCACAAAAAGATGTTGCTCATGGCTGGAGATACATCTCAGTAGTGCAACACTTGCCTGGCAAGCATGAGGCTGTAAGTTCGATACCCAGTACCAAAAGAAAAGATCTTGTTCAGCATCATTTGTGAATAGGGAAATATAAATCAGATTTACTAGAGAAAAATGCTAGATACCTATATAAGAATATCTAAAATTTTGGCCAGGTGTGGTGGCACATATACATAATCACAGCACTCAGGAAACTAAGGCAGAAGAATCACAACTTCAGGATCAGCCTGGGCTGTATGGTGAGTTCAAGGCCAGCCTGAACAACATAATGAGACCCTGTCATTCATAAATAAGTAGATGAATGAATGAATGAATGAATGAATGAATGAATGAATGAATGAATGAGTAGAGGATTTACCCAGCGGCATAAACGTCTGTCAGGCAAGCATGAGGTCATGAGTTTTATCTCTGGTATCAAAAAATAAATAAAGCAAAATAAAAATTTTAAATGAGTAGGTATACTACCTAGTATTGGTTAGGAGTAGCTGGAACTGTGTTCCATTGCTAATGAAAGTGTAAATAGTAGAATCACTTTGGAAAAAAGGTTCAGCAATTTGCAAAGACATTAAAGCACTCTTATAGCATATAGTCTAGGCCCTAGACATTCAATTCCAATATATTAACTCAGAAGAAATAACAGACCACATAATGTCTTGTACACAAATATTTCTAAAAGCCATATTTATACAATCCCAAAACTGGAAAAAGCTCCTGTGTGTTATTGCAGTTGATTGGTTCATGGGTAAGCAAATGTTGGTTTATTTAATAAACTACTACCCGTTGACAAAAGAAGATGCACTACTGACAGATGGAACAGCCAACATGGATGAGTCTCAAAGTAGTAATCCTGAGTGAAAGAAACCATGCAGAGTGGAATTTCGATTGCATTAATTCCATGTGTGTCCAGTTCTGGAAAAGGCAAACCAATTACAGGGATAGGAAGTGATGAGTGGCTACTTGGAGATTGGGAGAGCTGGGGGCGGCCTGCAAGGCTTGGGAAACAGCGGGTAGAGGGATTAAGAGGAGACACAAAACAACTAGTGTGTGATGGTTTTGTAGAGTTACATATGGGAATTGTTAAATCGAGTACTTGAAATTTGTGTTATTTATTATGTGTCAGGTGTACCTCCATAAAACTTAAAAAATGAAATTACACTAACCATTGTAATTGGATATAAGCCCCATCCCCAAAGGGCTTTTTCACTGAGTTCTGTCCCCAGCCAGGCCTTTCAAAATTCGTTGCTGTTGTTGTTGTCATTGTTGGTTTTTGTTTTTTGAGACAGTATCTCATCATGTAGTCCAGCCTATCTTCACACTTGCAATGATACCCCTCCTCAGCCTCCATAGTGTTGAGATTATAGGCATGTGCCACCATACCTGGTAGGCTTTTTAAAATTTGAGACCATGGGTTGGGCATGGTGGCTAATCTAAACTATGCATCGAGACTCTGGCTCAAAAAAACAAACAAAAAAAACCCTTAAGACAGGATGTTGCTAGTTGCCAACCTGGACCTGACTTTGTGATCCTTCTGCCTCAGACTCCCAGAATGCTGGGATTACAGGCATATACCACAATGCTCATCCTCTCTTGTCTTTTTAGTGTCATTCTAGTCAGACATAGTGGCATACACCTGTAACAATCCTGGGTGTTCAGGATACCCAAAGCAGGAGATTGCAAGATTGAGGCTAGCCTAATTTAGAAAGACTTCATCTCAAAAACCTTTAAAAGAAACCAAGTGTGGTGCTGCATACTTTCATCCTATTATTCTGGGAGGCTGAGGCAAAAAGATCACAAGTTTGAGTCCAGCTTGGGCAATTTACTGAACTGAAAACCAAACTGAACCACATAGCAAGACCCTGTCTCAAAAAAACAAATAATAGGCCTGGAATGTAGTTCACCTGCCTGGCAAGTGCAAGATTCTGAGTCTGATTTCCAGTATCAAAAATAAATTAATTAACACAAAACCAAATAACAGTAACTTTATAATACATACATGCATACATACATCCAGTGGCCATCCTAACAGGACTGCAACGATGTATCATTGTGCTTTTAACTTGTATTTTCTGCCTGGTACTATATCTCACACTCGTAATCCCACCTGCTCAGGAGGCTGAGGCAGGAGGATTGTCAGTTCAAGTCCAGTCTGGTCAACTGAGTAAATCCCCATCTCAAAATTAAAAATATGAAAAGGGCTGGATACCTAATAGCATCGTTCATTTGAGTGAGACAAAGTACAAAGAAAGAGAATAATAAGGATGCAGGGCTGGGGATTTAGGTCAGCGGCATAGGTGCCTGCCTTGCAAGCAGGCAGTTGTGAGTTCGATTCCTGGTACCAACAACGAAAAAGACAAAAAATAAAAAAAAAGAGAATAATAAGGATGGATAGAAGGTGATAAGGAGAGAATCTCTTGCAATGAGGAAGTGGTCCAAGGGATCAAGGGTGAGGGATGAGTAGGAGAGGAAGGGGAAATGAGCATATAAAGATGTGCTATCTACGGGAACCTAATGACCTCAACGAATGTGAACATTGTGTGCCCTAAAGTGAGTGCACATTAATAATGGCCACAAGAATGAAAACTGGGATAGGGGGCAGGGCGGAAACAAGCTGTGCTGTGTAAATGCATCCATTCCCTGAGATGATTATAAACCACATGAACTGCAAATGTGCACTAGTAAGAACAAACAAACAAAAAACCAGCACTCCTGAGGCTAAGGCAAGAAGATCACTGTGAGTTCAAGGCCAGCCTGGGCTACATAGTGAGTTCAAGACCAGCCTGAACTGCATAGCAAAACCCTGTCTCACAAAGACAAAAATGAAAAAAATAGCATTGGGATATAGTTAAGTACTCCCTAGGTTCAACCCCCATACTCCCAAAAAAGTTAATTTGAATTTTCCTTGTTAAAGATGTGGCCCACTGTTCTGTGCAGTGTTGGTCTGTTTTTGTTTCATCTTGCTGATGCTAAGCATCTAACCTGTAGCCTCATGGGTGCCAGGCATGCAGTCTACCCCAGAAGTCCATCGCCAGCCTCTGTTGGCTAGTATATCTTCTGAAAAAATGTCTTTCAAGTTTTACTGTTTTTTTTTTTTTTTTTTTGACTTAGTTACTTTGTTGTTCCTGAGATACTGAGCTCCACAAGCTCATGGAAGAAAAGTTTATTTCCACTCACAGTTCATAGAGGTTCAGTCTATAGTCCACTAAGCTCCAAAACAAGGCGGCATGGCAGAGGGGACTTGCAGAAGAGAAACAGCCCATAGCATGATGGAGAGAAGCAAAGAGGGACTGAGGAAGGAGCAGAGCCTTTTTGACCACACCTCCAAGGACCCACCCAAATCACATTTGACTATAAACTCTCCACTAGAGTCATCCACTGGTGAGTCTCATGCCCCCTATCCAGTCACCTCCCTAAAGTCTCACCTCTGAGCACATTCCTTTTATGGGGGTGGGCATCTAGATAGCAATTATAACGTCATTGTCTTTTTTTTTTTTTTTTTTTTTTTTGTGATACTGGTTTCAGAACCCAGGGAATGCTGGAGCTGTGTCCATAGCCATATAGTTTCTTCTTCTTTTTTTTTTTTTTTTTGCCTTGGGCTTGTGATCTTCTGCCTCAGTTTTCTGAAGAGCTGGAATACAAGCATATGCCACTGCTGTTTGTCTTATGTTTTGAATTACTTGCTTTTTTGCGTTTGAGTTTCTTGTAAACTTTGTATAATTCAGCTATTAGCAGTGTGTGATTTGAAGATATTTTCTCCCATCCAAAGGTTATTTTTTTCACCCTACTGATTGTTTCCTTTGCTCAACATAAGCATTTTAGTTTAATATCCTATTTGCTTGTGCTTTTGTTGGCTGTGCTGCTGGGGTCATACCCAAAAATGCCATTGCCAAGACTAATGTGAAGAGGATTTGTTCCTGTGTTTTCTTCTAGCAGTTTTACAGTTTCAAGCCTTATATTTAAGTCTTTGATCCATTTGGAAGTTTTTCCATTCATGAGATAAAGTTCTAATTTCACTCTTGTGCTCCTGGATGTCCAGTGTTCCCCAGTCCACTCATGAAGAGAGTGCCCTTCTCTCATCATATACTCGGCAGCACCTTCATTCAACATCACTTGACTATAAATGTGTCAGTTTATTTCTGGGTTCTTTACTTTGTTGCATTTTTGTATATATGTTTTTGTGCCAGTATGATGTTGTTTTGTTTACTACAGTTTTGTAGTAGAGTTTGAGATCAGGTAGTATGATGTTTCCAGAGCTGTTTTGCTGTTCAGGACCTTTGGTGGGTCCATATGAATTTTAGAATTTTTTTCCATCATTGTGAAAAATGGAAGGCTGCATTGAATCTTAGATTATTTTGGCAGTGTGGAATTTGGGTTTTTTTTTTTTTTTTTTTTTTTTTTTTTTTTTTTGAGACAGGGTCTTACTATGTAATTCTGGTTGCATTCAAGCTCACCATGTAGCCCAGAATGGCCTTGAACCTACAGTGATCCTCCTGCCTCAGCCACCACAGTGCTGGGATTACAAGCATGTACCACCATGCCTGATTAGGATTTTCTTGATTTCTTTTTTGCATAGTTTGTGATCAGTATGTAGAAATTCTAGTGATTTTTTTTATGTTGATTTTGTATCCTGCAAACTTGTTAAATTTGTTTATTCTGACAGTTTTTTGGTGGAATCATAGTTTTCTAAATGTACAATCATGTTATCTACAGAGAGACGATTAATTTTTTCCTTTCCAATTTGATTGTAAGTTTTATTTTTTCCTAAGAAAACAGAATTGAGAATAAAATAACGTGGTTCCAAAACCAGCTCAGCAACATGCATTTTATTATAGCCTTATCAGATGATTGTATACTGCATTCATCTAAGGAAAAACCGCATCAGACAGCTCTTACACACCACACTCATAGATGTATTTATATAGGCCACTCAATTTGATTTTTGTTTACATAGCTCTACAATTTTTTTTGTGGTGTGTGTGTGTGTGTGAGAGAGAGAGAGAGAGAGTCTTACTATGTGGTGTAGGCTGATTTTGAACTTGCTTCATTACAGGCATGTGCTACCATACCCAGCGGGATCTATAATTTTTGTTTTTGTTGTTTTGTTTTGTTTTTGGTCTTTTTGAGACAGGATTGTGTCTCATTGAGACTGCATAATGAATGCAGTTCGGGCTGGCCTTAAACTCACTTTGTAGCCCAGGTTGGTCTCCAATTTGCAACAGTTCTCCTACTTCAGGCTCCCTGGGATTATAGACATATGCCACCTTGCCCAGCAGGGATCTGTAGTTTTGAATAATTAATTTAAATAGTTTACCAAAAGCTGTAGCTTGCTGTTGCCTAAGGACTTCATATGTAGATTGTTTAATGGGATTATATTCAATTTGCCATATTGCTTTTTTTTTTTTTTTTGTACCTGGAATCAAACTCAGGACCTTACACTTGCCAGATAGGGGCTGTTTGAGCTATGTAATAGTATCTGTATAGTTTGTATGGACCAGAACCTTGCACATGAAAACTGTACTACTGAACTATACTCCCAACTGTGTATATAATTTTCTAAAATTAAAAGTATATTAAAAGGGCTGGGGATTTAGCTCAGCGGCATAAGCGCCTGCCTTGCAAGCAGGCAGTCGTGAGTTCGATCCCTGGTACTGATAAAAAGGAAAAAGACAAAAAAAAAAAAAAGTATATTTACCTTCTAATAGATGAGTCTTGTGTCCTCTCCCTCCTGACTATAGATTCTTGTTCTCCAGAGTTAACCACTTTCAAGTCTTTTAGTTGTTTTTTCTATTTACTTTGTAAGTTTAGACAACATGCTTATTCAGCTATTGTTTTTTGTTTATTTGTTTTTATTTTTAAATTTTTATTTGTTTGTTTGTTTTTGAGACAGGGTTTAGGCTGGAACTCTTGACTCAGCCTCTCAAGTGCTAGGATTATAGGTGTGTATTGCCTGCTTGGCTATTCTTCATTTTTTTTTTTTACAAAATAAGTGTTTTGGGGGCTGGGGATTTAGCTCAGCGGCATAAGCACCTGCCTTGCAAGCAGGCAGTCGTGAGTTCGATCCCTGGTACTGATAAAAAGGAAAAAGACAAAAAAAAAAAAAAAATTACAAAGTAAGTGTTTTTATCTGATTCTTGAACCCATAAGTGTTTTTGATTTGGAAATATTTGCATAACTTTACTTATTGAATGTTTTCACTATAAAAATCTAAAATTTATGTAGGATTAGAAATCATCAACCTGAATTTCAAATTTATTGTTACCAGTTAACTGTTGTTCGCTTCCTATTTCCCTTCCCTAATGCATACACACTACCTCTCTGCCTCTCTTATATTTCTTTTCTTTTTTTCTTCTATATTTTCTGAGACAGGGTCTCACTATGCAGTTCAGTCTGGTATTGAGCTCACTTTGTAGCCCAGGTTGGTCTTGAACTTGCAACAATTTTCCTGTATCAACTTCCCGAGTGCTGGGATCACAGGCATGCCCCACCGTGCCCAGCCTATGCTTCTTTTCTTATATAATGTTTTTTGTTTTGTCTTCCCTGGAATTGTTTGTTTGTTGCATAGAGTTGTGTGTATCTTACATTTCATTTCTAAACTCTGTAATAGTACAATAATCTTTTCATGACCTATGCAGATATATTTGATACTTTTTCAATTTTTCCTCTGTGCACATCACTTTTGAGCTCTCTGAATCTAAATGTGAGTTGTGACTTTCTAGGCAACTGCACAGCTTTTGTCCTACAACATACTCTCGAATTTTTCTTCTGTATTATGTTCTCTGCCTGGATCCCAAGGCAGTTTATTTCATTGTGATGCTGGAACATTATGGGAGTAAATATTTTGAGACATTTAAGTCTGAAAATTTGTCTGGATTTTAAGTTCAAGATTGAAAGCATTAGACTGAACCATAAGAGATAGTGGGCCACACCTGTCATCCCAAAGCCTGAGGCAAGAGCACTCTGATTTCTAAGCCAACCTTGGCTTAAACTGTGAGGTCAATGCCAGCCCGGACTGGGTGGCCAGACCCTGTCTTGAAGTGAGGCAGGGAGAGAGGGAGGAAGAAGCTGAAAATTAAAACATAACAATGGCTGTAAATCAGTGATTTTTTTTTGGCCTGCAAAAATGCCAGATGTGATGGCACACACCTGTGATCCCAACACTAAGAAAGGCTGAGGCAAAAAGAGGGAAATTCCAGTCTTTTTTCTTTTTTCTTTTTGAGACAGTTTCTCTCTGCAGTTCACACTGGCCTTGAACTCGCTTCATAGCCCAGGCTGGCCTCAAACTCACAGTGATCAACCTGCGTCAGCCTCCTAAGTGTTAGAATTACAGGTGTTCGCCACCATGTCCAGCAGAAATTCTAGTCTTGCCTGGGCAATTTAGTGACACTGAGAAAGCTGAAAGTATTGTGTGATTGTCTTTGATCTTCCAGCTACACTGTCCTGTTTTTATTCTTTGGTTCTTGAGGCAGGGTGTCACTATACAGTTCATGCTGGCCTTTAATTTGCAGTCCTCCTGCTTCACCCCTTCAGCATGCTAGGATTACAGATATGAGCCACATGCCTGACATTCATTCATTCATTCATTCAGCAGTACTGATGATTAAACACTGGGCCTGCATACTAAGCTACAGTTCCAGCACATTTTTTCATTCATTATTCATTTATTCATTCATTTATTGAGACAGAGTCTCACTGTATAATTCAGGATGGCCATGATCTGTGTTCCAGGCTGGCCTCGAACTCAAGGTGATCTTCCTGCCTCAGCCTCCTAGGTGCTGGAATTGTTAGCATTCACCACCATACCCAGTTTATTTTTTATTTTGAAACAGAGTCTTACTAAGTCACTAAATTGGCCAAGATAGGTTTGTAATCCTCTTCCTTAGGAATTGGGGTTACAGGTATATGCCACTGCCTGGCTCTTTTTATTCTTATTCTTAATATTCTGAAATTTTTGTGTGATGAGCTTAGCTCTGGGCTTTTTCTTACATTTCTCTCCCTGCTCCCTTCTTTTTTTGTTTGTTCTTGTTTTTTTATTACTTTTGTTTTGCTTTGTTTTCTCCATTTCTTCTTTGTGTGTGTATGTGTGTGTGTGCCAGGGATCAAACTCACAACGTTTTTTTTTTTTTTTATGGCCTCTATTTGCTACAGGTTTTTTCTTTGGTTAGTTTAGACTTATTTTAGAAAGTTTTTTTTGTGTGTGTCTTTTGCCTTTTTATCGGTACCAGGGATCGAACTCACGACTGCCTGCTTTCAAGGCAGGCGCTTATGCCGCTGAGCTAAATCCCCAGCCCCTATTTTAGAAAGTTTTTATAAATTTCTTCTCACAGATTATCCTTTTATACTTAAAACTAAGATACTGTGGTCCTTTCATAGAAGCTTGCATTGTATCTTTTTGAGTTTTGAGTAATCATTTTTTTTGTTGGTTTTCTGTGTGTTTGTTTGTATGTGTGGTTGTTTATTTGTTTCAGGGTGGAATTGCTTTGTTTTGAGGGGGTTGGGTTGGGTTGGATTGTTTATTTGTTTTAACTGTTGCTGTTTTTGAGTCTGACTTTGAATTTGCAGTGATCCTCCTGTCTCAACTTCTGGAGTACTGGGATCACGGATGTGTGCCCCCACATCCAGGAAGTCACCCTGTTTTGAGCTTTCACCTGTTTTCAGAAAGCACCTAATGCCTGGGCTGCTGAGCTTTCCTTGATTTTGAATGTTTGCAGTTTTTTCACTTCTACCTTTACCAGTCTTACAGGCTTAGGTTTCAGCTTCTTTCTTTCTCATAGGTTAACATTTGTCTGTTTCCTAGTTCTCAAAATGTTTTTTTAACCATGTTTTTTACTTGATATACAGAGGGAAATAGCTCGTTGTTCTAAGTGGACCTCATACCCCTGCCCCTGATTGTGCAGTGCAGGCCTGGTCTGTGCGCTTCTTAGCATCTAGCAGGTCAGTGGAAGGCTGGCGGGGGTGGGGGGATCTTGTTTCACTGTCTCCCACTGCACCTAGAGTGGCTGTTCTATGAATAAGGTGATGTCTGTACCCAGAGAGTTGTGATAAATCAGATTCGTTCATGAGTTGACAGCCTCATACAATGTACCTGTGCAAGTTTTTTTTTGTACCGGTGCTCGAACTCACACTTGCCAGGCAGGGATTTACACTGCCGAGCTAAATCCCAGACCCTCGGATGTTCTTAAGTTGGAGACTTACTATAGTAGGATCTCAAAAAGTTTTTTTGCATAAATGCTAAAATAACTATAAAGTTTTGGGACAGTGGCTTAAGGGACCTAATAACATGGATGAAACATCAAGTTCCAGGAAAATGCAGTGTATTTTCTGACCTTTGGTGGGAAATTAGTAAAAGTTCTTCCAACTTAATTAAATTTCAGAGACATGCATTTTATTCATTCATAAATGTTCACTGACTGCTCCCCACAGTCAAGCACTATGCTGGTGTGTGCAGGGAGAGGCTTAGGAGATATGAGAAAGGAGTCCCTCGTCCACAGGGCTTCCAGTGCATTGTAGGAGGGAGGCTTTACAAAAGTAGTCCTTTTGTGCGAGATAAAACTACAAAGCAAAATAATACATACATACCCAGTATGGTGGGCTCTCTAACTTAGTTTTTCTGAAAACTAATGTGTATCATAAAATCTCTGAAGTAGTTATCAGAAAGTCTTGGCATGTTTGTTCATTGTAACCATGTGTAAGCACAAGACAATGAGGGATGTTTTGCATCATGGGTCTTGCTACATTACTGAATGCCTGGGCCAGATTTGAGCTTGTGATCCTCCTGCCTCAGGCTTGGGAGTTCTGAGATGATAGGTATGTGCCACCATGGCTGGCTTCTCTTGGTATTAAACTGTGAAATGTATCCTGTACCATTTAAGAAAAACAGTGAGATCACCTGTGCCCCTTCAGCCTCCTTAAAAAGAAAAAGTGTCAGCAACGCTTTAGGTTTATAACTTCCCATGTGACTCTCCCTTGTCCTCTCTCCTTCTGCCTTCCACTAACTGGCCCTTTATGGTAATCCAGTTTGTGTCTTAAGCAGCATCGCTTCATTGTCCTGACTTGTGTTTTATTTAAATGGAATAACAGTGTCATTGCTTTGTCTGTGACTTGTTCTTTGCATGTGGATACATGCAGTGTGATTAACTTGCTGCTTGTGCCTCTAGTGCTCCATTGTGTGGAGATAGGGAAATAGGTACCGCTCTGTCTATTGACAGTCTTTCAGGTTCCAGCATTTTATGAGAGAGAGGCAGACAGGTTCTCGAAGTGTAGTTCAGGCTGGCCTTGAACTCAAAACCATTTTCCTGTCTTACCCTCCCAGTTGCTGTGGTTACAGGTGAGCAACCCCCCCCCTCAGTTTATTAGCCTCATTCTTTTTTAAAAATTTAATTTAAAGAAAGACTAAATAAAACAGAAAACAGGTAGAAATAATACATAATTTCAAAGAAAAAAATAAACAGTAAGAAATCACTAGTTGCTGATTATAGATTATCTTCTTAAAAATAGTTATTCAAGATACTAAAGTGGAGCATACAAAGTGGGGATTCCAACAGTGAGATTGCAACCACTTCTGTTCAACTATCCAACAAAAACTTAGAAATACGGTTACCAACCTATACACTTAAACGTACATGCAGTTATCCATATCTTCAATTATGTTGAGTTGAATAAACCCAAGCAGGCTAATATCACTCTGAACAAAGAATAATACTATTGCTGGGTTTCACATTATGACACTCCAGGATCAGCACTGGGTATTTTAGTGTCTCTTTTTCTTCAAAGTGTCTATTCATTTCATCATGTGTCATAAGATCAGTTCTCATAAACTGTTTATAGATTTTACAAAAGTATGAGTCTTAACATGTATTTCTATCCTTTCTATATTAGAGAGAGAAACAAAACAAAGCAAGGCAAGACAAAAAATATTCCTATACACACATGAAACGAAATAAATATATAAGACAAAGAGTACATAAGAAATTAATATATATAAGACAAAGATACAAAGAGTTCTACCATGATTCCTGTGTTGTCTCTTGTAATCTTCAATAGAATTGGATATATCATCAGACATAGTATAGTTGAATATATTAGTACATAACAGTATTAATAAAAACACAACTTTGGGGCTGGGGATTTAGCTCAGCGGCATAAGCACCTGCCTTGCAAGCAGGCAGTCGTGAGTTCGATCCCTGGTACCGATAAAAACGAAAAAGACCAAAAAAAAAAAAAACCCACAACTTTGTATATAGTATAGAACTTCAAAAACTGGCAGTTGTCAAACCAGAATGTATATCATAGAGTCTTGTCATCTTCGGTGTAATTGCCTATACTCTCAGACTTGACACTATCAGTCACATCAGTTTTGAATAAAATCTTCTCTGCCTCATTTGTTATGCTCTTTTTTTGCCATCAATTGTCTGCTTATCTTCTTCATTCTGTTTTCTGTTCCATTCATTGAGGCCTTTCTGCCACTGTTTCTGGAATCGTAGTACTTTTCTCTCTCTAAAATGCCCTGCAGTATTCTCTGTAGAGTTGGATTGGTGGTTGCAAATTTCCCAAGTTCCTCTTTGTCTTGGAAGCATCTTGTTTCTCTATTAATTTCTAGAGACAGTTTTTCAGGGTATATCAACCTGGGATGGAGGTTATTTTCTTTCAGGGCTTGGAATATATATATATATATTTTTTTGTCTTTTTCATTTTTATCGGTACCAGGGATTGAACTCACGACCGCCTGCTTGCAAGGCAGGTGCTTATGCCGCTGAGCTAAACCCCCAGCCCCTTGGGCTTGGAATATTTTGCTCCAGGCTCTTCTTGACTTGATGGGTTTGTGTCAAGAAGTCTGCTGTTATTCTGATGGGCCTTCCTTTATAGGTTATCTGTTTCTGGTCTCTAACAGCTTTTAATATTCTGTTGTTATATTGAATTTCTGGGATCTTGATTATTATATGCCTGGGTGTAGCTCTGTTTTGGTTGTAGGTGGCTGGAGTTCTGTATGCCTCATATATCAGAATATTTCCTTTTCCTATGTTTGGAAAGTTTTCCTTAATTATTGCTGTGAATAGCCTTTGTGGTTCCTTTGTTTGTACCCGTGCTTCTTCATTCACATTCTTTATTCTCAACTTATAGACCCTCTTGTTGTCTTCTAGCCTTTGTATTGTTGCTGCTTGTTTCCTTGTTATTTTTAAAAAGTTTTCCCTTTTACAATCCCACATTGCAAAACTGTCCTCCAGTTTGGATAATCTATCCTTAGTTTCCTTCGGGCTGATTTGCTATCTTTCCATAGAGTTTTTAGTTTCCTGGTAATCTCTTTGAATCTGTTTCATGTATTCTATATTTTCATCAAATGGTTCCTTTGAGTTCCTCCCTTCTTCCGCTGTGTCTGCTTGAGGGGTGCTTTGTATCTCTTTTATTAATCTTGTATCTTGCTTTACTTGGCTAAATATTTCACTTTTGAACTGGTCTATGAGGTCCCGCATATATCTCTTCATGTCCACTGACACCGTGTCTGATATTGCATGTTTGCTGTTCTCATTCTCCTTTGTATTTACGTGTCTGTCCTGAGTCAATATTCTCAGGGTTGGGACCTGGGGACTTTTTGTTGTTGCTTCCTCTTCCCATCTTTTTTGCTTCTTCCAGGAGGCCCCAGTTTCTTTCTTTGTTGGTTACAATTCTTCTGAAGTGCACTGGCTAGATGATCCTTCTCACTCATTAACCTCATTCTTTAAAAGAAATGTACCAGGTGCATGGCATGATGGTGTACATCTATAATTTCAGCACTCAGGAGGCTGAGGCAGGAGAAGCACCTCGAATTTGAGGCCAGCCTGAACTACACAGAAACCTGTGTCAAAAAAAACAAAAAAAATACAGATAATAGAGTATAAAAATGCTCAGGACTTACCTCCAAGGAACTTAAAATGCAAAGTATAGCTTCTGAGTGCTGTAAATCAAGAACATGGTACTATGAGAACATCCTTCTAAATATATGCAAATGAAGGCTTGCCTTCTGCAAGGAAAGTCTAAACATACTAAGATGGTAATGAAATCATTCGATAGTTTGTCACATGGCTTGCAATAATACATATAATGAAATGAGAACTTCTTAGAATGTGATTTCAAGGCCAGGGGATTTAGCTCAGTGGCATAAACGCCTGCCTTGCAAGCTTACAGTCATGAGTTCCAATCCTCAGTACCAAAAATAAATAAAAAAACTCCCTGGAATGTGATTTAATTATTTTTTTTCTCTTTGGGAGATTAAAAAAAATTCTTTGATTTACAGTTTTTCAGAAACCTTAGTTACAAGGAGAAGAGGTGTGTTTCTGGCATGTGTCTGTAGTGGGGGTCCAGAAGTAATATTTCTCTTAGGTGTTGTCTCCATTTTTGGAGTTGTTTTGGCTTAGTTTCTTACCACTTCTTACATGTGTATGCTTACTTTCTTACTCTAAACAGATGAGTCCAAGTTTTGGGCTAGAAATTCTTAGACTCTCTCTAGCATCCTGAATAAAACCTGGAGAAGGGGGAGATGAAAAAACATCATTGGAACTAGAGTAGACTCTGGGACATGGAAAATGTGAAAATCATTCCAAAATAGATCATTTTGGTATTTCATAGATATAAAAGATATCTTATTTTCTGAGGGAAAATGCATCTGAATTGTTTCAGTGTTCTTTATATTTGAAACATATGTATCTCTGTGTAGCCCAAAAAGTGTGTTCTTCCTGTCAGGCATGGCATCAGGCTTGAGCCCTTGCCTTTATCTCATTCTGTGTTTTTTAGACAGGGACTCACTGTGTAGTTCAGGCTGGCCTTGGGTTCACTATATGAGTAATCCTCTTGCCTCAGCCTCCCAAGTACTGTGATTACAGGTGTGCACCACCCATTCTGGCCTTATTCATATCATTTTGAAGAGGTTTGTGGTTCTCATTACCTTATTTTTACTAAAATTCTTGTCTGAATATAGACATTTTCATTTTGATGGAAACATCTGTACTAAAACCTGTCTGTACATAGTAAGCTGGGCATAGTAGTTTATGCCAGTAATCCTAGGTCTCAGAAGGGATGAAGAGCACAAGTGCAAGCTCATCTTGGACAACTTAGTGACCTAGCAAGCCCCTGTCTCAAAGTTAACATTTAAAAGCTGGGTGTCATGGTATATGCACAGCTCGGGAGGTCATCCTGGGCTACAGAGTGAGTTCAAGGCCAACGGACTACAGAGCAAGACCCTTTCTCAAAACATGGTGGGGGGCAGAGCGGGTGGGATGTAGTTCAGTGCAAAGCCCTGGATTCCATTCCCAGTACCTAAAAAAAAAAAAAACAAAAACAAAACACAGAGCCCAAGTTAATAGTGCTGTTAAAGATAGATGACTCATGACGATCATAACAGTTTGGATTTAGATAAGATTAGAATTTAGAAGAGATGAAGCAATCCTAATTTTCTTTATCTCTCAAGAGTACCAAGAACCTGGCAAGTGCAAGGTTGTGAGTTTGATCCTGGTCCCCCCCCCAAAAAAAAAAGAGTTCCAAGATCAGTGTCTAGAAATCTTGAGGTGGGAGTAAAAAAGTATATAACAAAAGCCAGGAAACTTTACTTTGCAGATTTAAAGTCTGTCCCAGTTTTTAAAAAAGAAGAAGAAGATGACGACGAATAAGAAGGGAAGAAGTGGGGGCTGGGGATTTAGCTCAGCGGCATAAGCACCTGCCTTGCAAGCAGGCGGTCGTGAGTTCGATCCCTGGTACTGATAAAAATGAAAAAGACAGGAAAAAAAAGGGAAGAAGTAAAGGAATAGGCAAATGCACTCCCGGAAGCCAGAAGAACTCTGTGATTGCTCAACTTCCTGGGAACTCATGGGTGGGAGAGAGGTAGTTTTCCATGGGAAGGAACAGTGCTGAGCAGACAAAACTGCATGCATGCTATCATTTATAAAATTCAAACCTGAAAAGGCAAAAGTTTGGAGGTGACATATTTTCAGAATATAAAGCTGTGCAACTCAAGTTGGCCTTGAGCCCTCAGCAGTCCTCCTGCCTCAGCCTCCAGAGTGCTG
Source organism: Cavia porcellus (assembly GCF_034190915.1). NCBI lineage: Eukaryota > Metazoa > Chordata > Mammalia > Rodentia > Caviidae > Cavia > Cavia porcellus. The sequence goes on from NW_026947493.1 coordinate 7,167,910, forward strand.
GGGCTACAGGTGTGTGCCACTGTGCCCCGTCAGACTATAAAGCTTCTAAGAGGCACTGGCTTTTAAACCCCAGAAGCTGAGTCCAGTTAGAATGGGTCTAAAGGCTTTTAGTTAGTGTGATTACAAAAACACCATGTCTCTCCCTAGAGGGTTTAGAGTTAACAACTTGAAAACTTGAACTGCTGCTGCCACCGTTCCACCTAGGAAGGCAGCCTGGGTGGAAGTGGGCTGGACCAGAGGCAGGAGCATGAAGAGCAGAGGATTAGAAAGGGCCCGGACATCACCTGAGTCCCAGTGTCAGGCCAGGCCTGCTTGGACTTTCTCACTTACATGAGTGGTGCTACGGCCTCCCGTATACCACTTTGGCTGTGCTTTTCTGTCAAGGGAAACTGAAAAATTCCTAATGCAATCTCCTTGAGGTCATAAGATTCAGCTACTTCATTCCTTAGGTTAACATTCAGAGAAGTGAAGTCATTTGTCTGTGACTACACAGCTCGGTAGTGAAAACTTGAGATTTAAAATATGGCAATGCAGGATGTGGTGGTACACATGTAATCTCAGCATTCAGGAGTCTGAGACAGGACTATCACTACGAGTTCAAGGCCAGTCTGGGTTATATAGTGAGCTCAAGGCCAGCCTGAATTACAGGTCTCAAAAAAAAAACCCCAAAACAATCACCACCAAAAACGAAAAAGGGCACCCAGTCACCTCCTGTATAAATTCTTGAACATAAATCAGTTTAAGTACTTTATGGTCAGAGTCTAATGGGTTTGAGGAGACCATGTAGGATGTTAGTCCTCCTCTTACAGGGTGTTTTTGGGGGTTCTTTTCTTGAGACAAGGCTTCACTGTGTACCCTACTCTGGCTTCACACTTGCAGCAGTCCTCCTGCCTCAGCCTCCTAAGGGCTGGAATTACAAGCGTCCATCCCCACACCTGGTCACAGAGTGTGTTTTGGACTTCAATCTTATAGCTTTTCTTTTCCTGAGGCATGGGTAAGTGGACTTTCCATAGGTTGTAACACTTTCATGATCGATGTTAACAGCTTAGTCATTTGAACTTGGGGCTGTTGGGCTAGCTACAGTATTTCAGTGTCCCCCGTTCTCTGGGCCTTCTCAGCTTCTAAAATCAGACTTACTTTCCCAGGGGTGTGTCTAATAATATGAAATATGGGCTTCACATGTATGCCAAGCTTTTTCCTGCCTAAGGGGGTTTACAGACAACGTGTCCTCTGCCAGGACTGCTTACTCCTTTATCCATATGGCAGGTTTCTCCTCGCCTTGCGGATCGGTTCAGATGCAGAGGTGCCATCCCTGACTGCTGGACAGTGCCCATGATGGGCTGTTGTCACATGCTTGTTTGTCCTTAATAACAGTTTCTAATTTCTATATATTCACCCATCTCTTTCATTTACAAACATTCTACATTAATTGTGTAATTCAAGAGCTTCATATAGGGGATACTTACTAATGACTTGTTTAGTGATTGAATTCTGTGTATGCAGGCCTGAGAAGCAGTGAGAAGCACTAAGATTTTGGGCTCTGCACTAGCCCTGGTTGCCCTCACACCTTTCTGAGGCGTTGCAGGCAGCAGCCTGGAGAGAGGAAGCTTCACGTTAATGTTTTTTGTTTTTGTAAGCATGCTTTAGTTGGAATGTTAATGTTTTATTAGCTCTGTTCCCCAGCTTGTCATGCCTCACTTTTCGTCCTCTCCATGACTTCTCACTTACCACTTGACTCTGACACACATTCCTCACACTGAAAGGATGTATCAGAGAAACAAGGTGGCCCTGGGTGCAGGGGAGGAGGGATGCAATGACAGGAGCCACCAGAAATGGCCTTCAGAACTCTAATTGCTCTAAGGTCACAGTTTCAAGTCTGGAATGAGTGGACTTAAGTGCCTCCTTTCTTCGCTTAGTGCCTTCAGCTTGAGTGCTGAGCTGGCAGGTGGGCACCTTTCCTTCCTCGGTTCCTGTCAGTGCAACATGAAGGTCAGGCAGGGAGAGACAAATGAGAGTAGCTCAGGGAAAAGAGGTTACCACGGTAACCGGCAGGCGAGCCTGTTATTTGGAAACAGGCCTAATCTTTTTCCTCCGCCTCCTCCCTTCTGGCACAGGAAGATGGGTATTGTTTAGCTGACCTGCATCCTTGGGGTGGGAACCGTAATCCCTTTCTGACAGTTCCCAGTAACACTAGGGTGAGCTGCTTTGCATTTTAATTTGATAAGCAGCAGCCACAATTTTCTCAGAAGTGCTGGAAACATGGTTTATTCTGGCTCAGCAAAGACCTTGCATATGCGTGGAGTATGCCCGTTTGTTCAGGCAGCTGGAATCAGATGAATATGTTCAGTTCTCTCATCTGCCAGAAGAATGCAGGCTGTCCTTAAGTTATGAATATATAGTGCCTTACAGAAGTTACTGAGAGAGCGCCTGTCCACAGCTCTGAGGAATGCTCACCTGTTTCGGGTCATGTGTCCAGTGGCCAGTGCAGTGGCTGTTCTGACTCCTGTCCTGTCCTTCTGTCTCCCCCTTCTACTTAATGTGCCATCGTGACCTTATTTCCCCCCACATCCCCATTCCTGTTACCTCAGATTCCTTTTCTTTTTGTCCATCTTTTTTTTTTTTTTTTTTTTTTTTTTTTTTTGTCTTTTTGAGACAAGATCTCACTATGCAGTTTAGGCTGGCCTTGAGCTTACTTTGTAGCCCAGGCTGGTTTTGAACTCACAACGATCCTCCTGCCTCAGCCTCTCAAGTACTGGGTTTACAGGCATGCACCACCATACTTGGCTCAAATGCCTTTTCTTTCATTTTTTCTTTCTTTCTTTCTTTCTTTCTTTCTTTCTTTCTTTCTTTCTTTCTTTTTTTGTCTTTTTGAGACGGGGTCTCGCTATGCAGTTCAGGCTGGCCTTGAGCTTACTTTGTAGCCCAGGCTGGTTTTGAACTCACAACGATCCTCCTGCCTCAGCCTCCCGAGTGCTGGGATTACAGGCATGAGCCACCACGCGTGGCTCTCCCAAATCCCTTTTCTTAAACCATCACATAATGGTTTTTCCTCTTTCCTTCCAAATAAAAATACTTGATTTTTAAGTCTAATGAGCTCTTAATAGCATAAAAACTGAAAAATATGATAAATGGAACGTCTCCTGGAATCTTATTACTCAGAGAACACTGGTGGACTCTCCCTCCTAACTGTGTCACTGATGCACAGAGTGTGTCAGAGTCACACACTTACGTGAGTCCAGGCTCATAGTAGTTAATGAATAGAGCACACACTGATTGTAACCTTGTTTCTTTTTATTCTCAAAGCATATATTCTAGACACCTCTCCTAGATAGTAGATCAAGATTATTCTATGAGGGACATTTAAATTGTCCCAGATTTTTGTTTTACCTTGTTTCTATTTGACTATTAAAAACACCACAGAAGCAAACTGTGTATCATATAGCTTTGTACACCTGTTATCTTCTGGCTGTAAATCCTAGAAATGCAATGTTAATGCCAAAAGTCATGCTTTGGTTCTTAAGCTTTCATATTTATATATATTGCCAGCTAACCAGTAGAAAAAAAGTACCAACAAATTACTGCGTAAGAGTATTTGTTTAAAAATAACAAGAGTATTTGTTTTGTATTGCTGTTTGACATTCTTTTGCGATCTTGAGTATGTTCAGTTCTTTTATCTGCCAAATATATGGAAATTACATTTTTATTTATATTCATGTATTATTTTCATGTAGTCTCAGCCTTCAGGAGGATCACCAAGTTTTTCAGGCCAACCTGGGCTACATAATGAGTTCAAGGCCAGCCTGAACTACAGCATGAGATTCTGTCTCAAAAAAGTAAAATAAAATAAAATCCAAATCATAAGGCCAGAGATTTAGCTCAGTGGCAGAAGAGCCTGCCTAGCAAGTGCAAGATTGTGAGTTCAATCCCTGGTACAAAAAAAAAAAAAAAAAAAAAAAAAAAAAACCAAATCACATGTATTTTTCTCCTGTCCCTCCCTCCCTTTTTTTGAGGAGGGTACCGGGAATCAAACTCAGAATGTCACACTTGCCCGACAGGTGCTATGCCGCTGAGCTATATTCCTGGCTCTGCAGTCTCCTTCAGAACCTGAATTTTCTTTCCTTTTTTCTTCTTCCAGTAATGGAGAACCATTCATTGGAGTTTCAGCTCCAGAGGACAGGTGTGTGGTCTGTCTTGTTCATAGCTGTGGGCTAGTACCTAGAATAGTACCTGAGGAGTGAGTCATGTTCCAGCCATCTGAGCCAGAAATTCTGATCATGCCTGATTCCTTCACTGATTGCCTGCATGTCACAAAGTCAGATTGCTTTAAATCTAGTCTGGCTGTCTCCATGTCCCACTCTCCCCTCCTCTTTCTCTTCCTCCTTGCTCTCTTTTTCTCTCTGTCTCTCTAGAACTGAACTTTTATGTTGAGCTACTTTCCCAGGACTTTTTTTTCTTTTTTTTTTTTCCTTTTTTAAGACAGGGTATCACTTAAGTCACTAAGTTACCCATACTGGGCTTGAACTTACAATTCTCCCAAAGTGCTGGGGTTACAGACACGCACCATATTTTCCCTGCTTAATTTTACTTGTTGTTGTTTGAGATAGTGTCTCACTATGTAGTTATGGCTGGCTTTGAGCACTCTATGTAGCCTATGCTGGCCTTGAACTCATAATGATTCTTCTGCCTCAGCCTCCCAAGTGCCAGAATTACAGACATGTGCCATCATGCTTGACCTTCATTTTGCTTTTAAATAGACAAATCTGATGACAACACTTTGCTTTAGACCTTCAGTAAATTTTGTTTTCCTGCATGATTAAGTCCAAATTTCATTCTCCTTGTAATCTTTACTCCAGCCCAACCAGTTTACTGTTCTTTTATGGGGGAGGGAGGGAGGGAATGATCAATCTATCAAAAGAGAGTTCGTTGGTTTTTTATTTTAGAGGTGTTTGTTTTGGTTTGGTTTTTGAAGCATGGTCTCATCTTGATACGTACTTTAGGCTGACCTTAAACTCACTATGTAGCCTAGGCTGGCCTCAAACTCCCAGCAATCCTCCTGCCTCAGCCTCCCAAGTGCTAGGATTATAGGAGTGTACCACCACGCCCAGTTTATTCTTTGAATATATTGTCATTGTTTATCCTGTACTTTTTAATATGCTGTTTCTTCTGGCTGAAGTATGTTTTTTTAAAGTGTTTATTGATACATTTTAGGTCTACTTAATGATCATTTTCATCATAAGGAATTTATATCTGTACATGATATAACTTCTTTTTTATCCCCATCTGGATTAGTTTTTGTTTTTATATTTTACTTTTGACACAGGATCTCACTATGTATGTAGTTCAGGCTGGCCTTGAACTCTCAGCAGTCCTCCTGTCTGAACCTCCCAAGTGCTGGGATTACAGGTTTGTGCCATCACACCCAACTGAATTATGATTTTTTATTAAGAAGTCGTTTCTTATCCTTGAGGTTCACTCCAGTGTGAAGTCTTTCCTGTTCCCTGGCCAGTCTCTAAGCCAGGGTATTTGCAGCTCTGTTCACTGCTTTGCGATTATTTACTAGCATTTCCTCATCCAAAATAAAATTTTGGAACAAGGATATAAATTTTGTGTGACTCTATAAATTCAGTATATCTTTTTTCTGAGGCTCACACTATTACATGAATCTCCACTTTATTTTCTGTTGTATAAATGTGGGGGGTATCAAAATAAGGACTATCTTTAGTAGTAAAGAAAATCTAGTACTATAACAACAATATAGGCACTCTTAGGTTATTGGGTTTGCTTAATGCAGTAATATGAATCAAGATGCTTTAAGTACAGAGTATTTGCCCATAGCAGAATACTCTGCTATCTAAATGGTGCTGCTCAAGAAACTTTTCTGTCCCTTCAAAAATGAATTGCTTAGCCAGGTGTGGTGGCACACACCTGTAATCCCAGAAGGATCACAGTGAGTTCGGAGCCAGACTAAACTGTATGGTGAGACCTTGTTTCAAAACAAACAAAAAAGATGAATTGCTCTTCTAAATTTGCATGGAATTTTGTAAGCTCTATAGTTAAATATTTTGAAAGAGACAATTGTAAAAGAGATAAACTACAGAATAATGGTTGAAAAGTGAAATGTTGTTTCAGTTCCATCACAGGGTATTTGTACTGAAAAATTAGAACCATTTTATGATGCAAATTAGGCAAAAATCAATATACGGACCTAAATGGATGTGCACATTCAGCTTTGAACACAGCTGAAGCTATCAAACAACCTCTGATTGTTCTTTTATAGAAAGGGGATTTGCTTTACCAGAGGATGCTAAGGAGCCCATTTCATTTATTCTTTCTTTTAATTGGAGAGTAACATTGTAACATTGGTTAATATATTGCATATTATCTTTAAATTACTCAGAATGCAAGGTACAGGCATTTAATTGTCCAAACAGTATTAGCGCAAGTCTTTCTTTTCAGTGAACTAACAGAAATCAGTAGTTTAGCTATCTTATGTGTGTGTATGTGTGTGTGTGTGTATATATATGTGTGTGTGTGTGTGTGTGTGTGTGTGTGTGTGTGTGTGTGTGTATTATTGCTTTTGTCTTCCTTCTTTTCTCTTTTCACCCATCCCAGTTTCTCTTTTGAGCAGTTTCTTCCCATTTCACAGTATCTGTTGTGCATTTTGGATGTTATTTTACTATTTTACTTATGAGTATGGTCTCAAGCATCTATAAGAGACCTATAAAAGTCTCTAGTTTACCCTCTTTGTGGTTAAATAGTACTCCACTGTATAAAAAGACCACATCTTTTTTTATCCATTCGTAGGTTGATGAGCCTTTGGGTTATTGTCAAGATTTAACTATTACTAATTATGCTGCTATAAACATAGGTATACATGTATCCCTGTGGTGTGATGGTTTTAATTCTTCTGGGAAAATACCCAGCAAAAGAATAGGTAGGCCAAATGTACCTCTAATCCTAGTTTTTAAAGGAATCTCCACACTGATTTCCACAGTGGTTGCACCAGTCTGCATTCCCACCAATAGTGGAGAAGGGTTCCTTTTTCCTCACAGCCCTGCCAGCATTCATTATTGGTTGATTTCTTGATAATAGCCATTCTTTCTGGAGTGAGACAGAATCTCAGGGTTTTGATTTGCATCTCTCAAATGACCAATAATATTGACCATTTTTTTCATATATTTATGTATATTTATCTCAGATGCCCATTTTTGGGTTGGGTCTTTAAATTTGAGGGATCTGATTTTTTTTTTTTTTTTTTTTTTTTTTTTTAGTTCTTTATATGTTCTTAATAGTAATCCTTTGTCTTGAGGAACAGCTGAAAACATTTTTTTCCCACATTCTGGGTTGTCTTTTCACTGTTGATGGTTTCTCTTGCTGTGCAAAAGTTTATTTGCGATCCCAGTTGTTGATTGTGATAGTTCCTATGAGGTCAGGGTTATAATCATAAAATCTTTGCTTACACCTATTTTCCAGAAAATTTACTGTTTCTTTTTTAATATTTAGATCTCTGATCCATTCCAAATTTAACTTAGTGTCTGGTGAAAGATAGGGATCTAATTTTAACCTTTGGCATGTGCAAAGAGTTTTTCCAGTGCCATTTATTAAAGAGGCTGTCTTTCTTCCAGTGAATGTGTTTAGCATCTTTGTCAAAGATAAGGTGAATTAATATATCTGGAATTGTTTCTGCATCTTCTAATCTTTTCCATTGATCTTTAGGTCTGGGTTTTTTTGGGTTTTTTTTGTTGTTGTTGTTGTTTTCTTGTGCTAGTACCACACTGTTTTTATCACAGTAGCTTCATATTATAACTTCAAGTCAGAGATTGTGATGCCTCTTGCCTTACTTTTTGTTGCCCAGGATTGCCTTTGCTATTATGGGTCTTTTCTGATTCCAAGTGAATTTTAGGATTCCTTTCTCATATCTTTGTGAGATATGGTGTTGAAATTTCAATTAGGATTTCTTTGAATCTGTATAACCGTTTTGGAAGTATGGCTATTTTCAGTATATTGGTTCTTCCTACCCAAGGAATATCTTTCTATATTCTGACAGCCTCTTCAGTCTCCTTTATCAGAGAGTACTGTAGCTCTCAGTGTAAAAGTCTTTTACTTCTTCATTGGATTAATTTCTAGGTATTTCATATTTTTGGATGCTATTGTGCAAGATTTTGTTTCCCTGATTTCTCTCTCAAGTTTTTATTGGTGTACCAGAAGGCTATTAATTTTTGAGTATTGACTTTGTATCCAGTGATGCTACTGAATTTGCTTATTAAATCTAACAGACTTTTAGTGGAGTTTTTGGACTCCTCTATGGAAAGTATCATGTCATCCACAAATAATGGTAATTTAACTTCTTCTTTTTCTTTCATTATTCCTTTTACTTCTTTTTCTTGTCTGATTGCTCTGGCTGAAGTTTCCAGGACAGTATTGAATAGGAGTGGAGACAAGGGGTATTCTTGTCTTAGAATGAAACGTTTCAGTTTTTATGCATTTAGTATGATGGTGGCTGTTGGTTTGTCATAGATGGCTTTTATCAGATTGAGATAAAGACCATCTACTCCAATTTTCTGTAGGGTTTTAATCATGAATTGGTGCTGGACTTTGTCAAAAGCTTTTTCTTCCTTTGCTTTCTTTTTCTTTTTTTTGGGGGGGTGTCTTTTTGAGACAAGATCTTACTATGCAGTTAGGCTGGCCTTGAGCTCACTTTGTAGCCCAGGCTGATCTCAGATTTGCATCAATCCTCCTGCCTGAACCTCTGAGTGCTAGAATTATAGGAGTATGCCACCACACCCGGCTTGAAAAGCTTTTTCTACGTCTGTTGAGATGATCATATGGTTTTTGTCCTTAGCTCTGTTAATTCGGTGTATTACCTTTATTGATGTACATATGTTAACCATGTCTGCATCCCTAGGACCTTTCTTGACAAAGTATCTCAAGTTTTGACTTAGTTTCAGTCCTTACATATTTCCATAACTCCAAGGCAGTCATTGGAGAATGACAAAGCACTCATACATGTAGCAAGTAACCTTGTTGTGTAAGACTTGCTCCTAAATTGGGGAGTATAGAAAACTGCAGATGAGCACATGTCCACCTTTTCAAATGTGTGGGCTGTAGTGCTTTGCACTGATCTTCAGCAAATTTCTAGAAGAAAATGTTCCAGATAATTTGTGAGCTACTCACATTTTCCTTGCTGGGCCCCCCCATAGGTTTCTTTGGAGTAGCATGGTATAATGGAAAAGAGCATAGCTTCAAAGTTAGATGTGCCTCAGCTCACATTCTGGCCCTGTTGCTTAATAACTGGATAATTACAGAGTAGTCAGCCAAACCTCGTATAACTGTTTTTCTTTTTTCTTTTTTTGAGACAAGGTCTCACTACATAATTCAGACTGGCCTTGTAACTCGCTGTGTAGCCCAGACTGGCCTCGAATTTATGCAGTCCTCTTACCTCAGCCTCTCAAGTGCTGGGATTGCAGGTGTGGCACTACCACACCAGGCAACTCTGCTTATTGTCTACCAAACAAAACTGTCATTTACTTTGATGAATGTTCTGAAATGTAGTGTGATAATGCATGCAGATGTCCTGACACATAGTATACACTCAGTAAATTTTAGTTCTCTTTCCTTGGTCATTATTCTTCATCTTGGTTTCTTTTGCCCAGTGCAATTTAGCATTTCTTCCCTACCTGTTCCTGCAACTAGAACTTCTTAAAGTCTGTCTAATGCTAGCCCATTTCATTAGTTCTCTTCTTTGCAGTACCAGGATCAAACTCAGGGCCTAAACATACTAGTTAAGAATTCTACCACTGAGTTATGTAGCCAACCCCATTTCCTTCCTTAAATTCCAGTTTCCCCTAACAACTGTTGATTTTACATTTTTTAATTTGAAACAAGATCTCCTTATGAAGTTTAGGCTGGCCTTAAATTTACTGTGTAGTCCAAAGTGACTTAAAACTTATGGTGATCTTCCTGACTCAGCCTCTTGAGTGCTGAGATTACAGGCATGCGCTACCATACCTGGCCAGTTTTAGTTCTCATTTCTTTATTATTGAATGGGTTAGAGCCAGATTGTCTGAGTTTGAATTCCAGTTTCATCATTTAATAGCCTTATAATCTTTTGGGGGGGGGGTACCAGGGATCAAACTCATGACCTTGTGCTTGTCAGGCAGGCATTTGAGCCACTGAGCTAAATCCCTGGCCCAAGCCTTATAATCTTAACCACCTATTGCCTTAACTTTCTGTTGCTATAACAAATACTTGAGATAATCAAATTATAAAGAAAAAAAGTTTTTTATGTGTGTTGGGGATTGAACCCAGGGCCTTTGCTCTGAGCTACATCTTCAGCCATTTTTTATTTTGAGACAGGGTCTCATTAAACTGGGATTCAATTTGCAGTTTTCCTGCCTCAGTCTCCCAGAGTGCTGGATTATAGGTGTGGGCCACCACACCTGGCTAAAAGATTCATCTTGGCTTGTGGTTTTGGAAATTCCAGTCTGCAGTGAATTTGGGGGCTCCATTGCTTTTGGGCTTGTGGCAAAATAGCATGTCATGGTGAGAAGCCCACAACAGAGTGGTCAGGAAGCAAAAGGGACAGAAGAAAGAGATTGGAGTCCCACAGTCAGCCCCCTTGAAAGGCCACTACCAGTGACCTGGGGACCTCACTGCTTACAGTCTCACCACCACCACCCCCAGGCCCCCAAATTGGTGAGACTAAGCTTTGGACAGTTATCCCCTCTGCCCCTGGTATACTCATCTGTAAGAACAGCTACTAATGATAATTAACTCAGAAGGACGTTTTAAGGAGTAAATGAAACTGCTGTAAAATACTTTGAGAAGTGCTTGACATACACAGAGCCATGAAGTTTCCCTTCATCGTCATGATTGTTACCAGTTTCAGACTTTCTCGTGGTCCCTCCTTGCTTAGGCACTCTCCCCGCTTGCTTGCTTTCTTCTTTCTGTCCCCTCTCCTCGGGCTTCTCCCACAGGTGAGCTCGTGGTCTCAGTTCTCTACCGCTGACTTTTCTCCTAGGCTCCTGTTCACCTGCTTAAAACTCATGCCCAGAGCCAGTCTTGCTCTCCAATTCTGGAGCACCAGAGATTCGCCACTGCTGCTGCTGCTGCTTTGTCTCCTGTCTGAGATGGTGGCTCCAGCAGGTTCTCACCTTTCAGATGCTCAGTCACTGAGCCTTGCTGACTCCACCTCTAACCTGTTCCTTTCTTCCGCTTTGGCTGCTTCTGCCTTGGCCCAGTCAGCGTCGTAACTGCTTGGACTGTTCAGTGAGCTTCCACCGGGCCTCCTGCCTTCTGCCTAATCTCCATCAGAGCAACACTGGGAAAACATGTTGGATCTTGTCACTTTCAATTCAGTCACTAACTCATCAGTTCGCAGTGACTTCCTTTATTGATGTAGTCTCCCACCATCCCATGAAACCCCTCTGTGACAAACTAGTGTGACACCACACCCATGCTATTGCTTGGATTAAAATAAGCTCATTTTCCTTATATTCTTGATGGGTTCATCCCTCGAGATGCAGCTCTCTCCCCATTGTGCTTACCTCTTTGGCATCTTCTGTGGTACCCACTTTGCTGCCCCTGCCTGACCTGCAGACAGTGCTCACACCATACTCATCACCTACTGTGGTGCAGTGTGCACACTGCAATAGATACTTACCATTGCTGAATAAGGAAAGGCATCCATAGAAGAATGCTTATTAGGAATCAAATTTAATTTAAGACAAGGCATGCTAACCTCCCCTTTCCCTCCCCCAATAGAGTTGTTAGTTGGGGAGATAAGAGTGCTTTGATTTTTGTCAAGGTATTTGAAAAAGCCTTTTATGATATTCAAAATGACATGTTGGTGAAATGTGGACTGGATGTGATACAGTTGGGTGATTTTATAGCTGTCGGAAGAGCCATATTTAAAGAGTATGGATTACTGGGTGTTTGGCAGCCAGGATGGCAAGTGTGCACCAGGAGACCGCCTTCTCTCCATTCTTCTTCAATAAGATAGAAACCTGGCTCCGCCAAGGTGAAGCCACCAAGGAATTTGTAGCTTCCCAGAATCAGAATTTATTAGGGTCAAAAAGGGCTCCAATAATGTCACTGGGATTGTATCATTGCTCGCCTTCGTGTCCTTCCTTCCCCTCAGTTGGCTTTATTTTTAGGCCAGCTCCTTTCCTGTGTCAGGCAAAGTGGCTTGAGGCAGCCACAGACTTCATTGGTCCTCTGGCTTAAGATGCAGCAGGAAGCAGGACCATAACCGAGGAGGCTATGCCCCATGCAGTCAGGAGATGTGGGCCCATCCTTCGTGGGGTTTAGCCAAGAGAAAGCATGGTAAGCAGTCAGAGTTGTCCCTGCCGAAGACATTGCAGGCAGGCAGTGTGAGCAGCAGGCACTGGACAGAAGAAATTCAACTAACCAGATGTTGTTGTTGGTAGTACTACTAGCTACTAGTAGTACTAGTAGACTACTAGCTACTAGTAGTACTAGTAGACTACTAGCTACTAGTAGTACTAGTAGACTACTAGCTACTAGTACTACTAGTAGACTACTAGCTACTAGTACTACTAGTAGACTACTAGCTACTAGTACTACTAGTAGACTACTAGCTACTAGTACTACTAGTAGACTACTAGCTACTAGTACTACTAGTAGACTACTAGCTACTAGTAGTACTAGTAGACTACTAGCTACTAGTACTACTAGTAGCTAGTAGTCTACTGCTAGTAGTACTAGTAGACTACTAGTAGCTAGTAGTACTAGCTATTTATTGGGTTGTTCGCTGTCGTTTTGTGACATCAGAACTGAAACTCGGGGCCTCACAACACAAGGCACATGTATCACCAAGCTGCATTCCCAGGATGTCCCTGAATTTGTTTCGTTTTTTCTGTTTTTCATCTCTTGCTGAGTTGCCCAGGCTGCCTTGAATTTGTGGTCCTTCTGCCTCAGCCTCTATCATAGCTGAAATAATGGGTCTATATCACCATGCCCAGCTTTAGTGAATTTTTGCTGTGTATAGCTGTGCCCTGTGTACTAAGCATTTTCTATTCAGTTAAGCATTACAGTGGCCTTATGAAATACAGATGCCATTTTATTTTACAGAAGAGGAAACTGAGGCCTAGATTGCCCTAGCTGGGCACAGTAGTGCACAGATATAGAATTAGCTACTTAGGCAGCTGTGATGGGAGAGTCACTTGAGCCTAGGAATTTAGAACCAGTTTGGGCAACAGAACAAGACACTGTCTCCCTAAAAAAATAAAAATAAATGGAAAAATTTAAGAGTTGCTTAATGTGTCTATGATAATCCAGTTTCTAGTAAGAGTTGGAATTTTAGTCTTTGGAGTTTGAAACAGTTCCCTACATTTTTGTTACATAAAAAATAAGACACTGAAAAAAAAAAAAAAGACACTGAACAATGTCTACAGTGCAGTGTTGTTTATAGAAAAGGAATAATGGGAAGGCACATATAACGAGCAAATCAGTATCTTTTTCTGTTGCTTTGGGAAAGGAAACTGGCCATCAAAAATAGCATTCCCTTTGCTGCTGCTGTGTGTGTGCTTTTAATTTAAAATAATCAACTATAAAAGTGCAGAAATTTGGAAAACCTGGCTAAAAGTTCGTGAAGAGGCTAGGCATGATGGCACACACCTGTAATCCCAGGCAGTTGAGGCAGGAGGATAGCTGTGAGTTCAAGGCCAGCCTGGGCTACATAGTGAGACCCTGTCTCAAAAAAAGAGGAAAAAAACCAGAGACTTTTAATGGATATGAACTTTAGTGTACCTTCAAGAGTAACCTCACTCTTCAAAGAGCCAATAGTGTGTGTCCTATAAGTTTGCCAGACACAGTAAGCATACCTGGGCAGTAGATGTGTGCTAAAAATTTCACTCTTTGCAATCACATCAATAAAGTAAGAGTTATTTTCTCCACTCACCATGGAAGGTTGGGTAGAGTTAAAGTAGGAGTTGAATACTATTAGAGGAAAGATTGTGCCTTCCACAGATAGGTTAGGTGATCTTTAAGATTTTTTTCATTGTGAATGCTGTGATTTTGCTTGTGCATATTCTCTTAGATATAGATAGATATGTATGTATATTACATGTACATTGTACAAATGGTTAAACACCCTCAGCTTTCTGTGCTTTCTTTAAATAGAATGACCTGTCGTCAGAATCACCTATTATTTCCTGTGAAACCCATGAGTCTTACTGAAACTTAAATCAGTGTATAGTCTGAGACCTTCCAGAACACAAAATCACTTAGGGGATACTTGGGCATTAGCTGTTGTCTAAGTAGATGGCCACTTCCTGTTTGATCCCAAGATGCTAAAATGTCCATAAGTAGGAGTTAACCCTTATTATACAACACGTATCATACCACTGGTTTTTGTTGTTGTTGTTGTTTTTTGCTTTTGAGACATGGTTTTAATATGTAATTCAGGCTGGCCTTGATCTCATAGTGATCCTCCTGCCTCCGCCTTCCAAATGCTTAGATTGCAGGTGTGTGCCATCATGCCCAGCTTCACTTTGTTTTACTCCTACACTTTGAAATGGCAAGGAAGCCTTCTGTGGGAAATGTTGCCTTATAATTAAGGAGCTTTTAAAAATTTTTTAGATAAAATTATGGTTAATTTTTAAATTACTACATGCTAATTTCAGAGAAATCTTATTTATCCCTGGCAGTTGCCAAACAAATAGGCTAGGATAAAGGTCAGTTTTGTCAATAATTCATCATTCATTTAACCAATTTAAAAACACTCATTCTATTTTTTTTTACTTATTATTTGTGGTCTGTTTGTTTTTGAAACAGGGTCTTGCTATGTATGTAGTGCAGGCTGGCCTTGAACTCCTGAAGTCTTCCTGCTTCAGCCTCCTGAATGTTGGGGTTGCAACTGTGTGTCACCACTCCCAGCTCTCTTTTTTCAATACCCACCTATTAGTTAGTTGCTAACAGGTGTGAATCCCTAATTTATAAATATCCCCAAGTGCTATTTACTACGCCTTTTATTCTGGGGGTTGGGATACTGGGGATTGAGCCTAGTGCCTTACTGAGCTACATACATGCTCCTTTTTTTTTTTAAGAGATATCCTTCTGCCCAGCCTTCCAGAGTGCTGAGATTACAAGCGTGCATCACTGTACTTGGCTTCTTCATTTGTTAATGATTATCCATGCTTCATGAGCATGGTGGCACATGCCTATAATCCCAACACTGGGGTGGCTGAAGCAGGAGGATCACCATAAATTCAAGGCCAGCCTGGGCCACATAATGAGACCCTGTCTTAAAAAACAAAACAAAACAAAAAAAAGATAATAATGATAATTTTTTTGTGCTTTCTTGTCTCTTTCCTTAGTCTTCCTTCCAGACTGCGCTGTTGTGGTGTACAAACGGCCTCCCTCTGCTTCCTTCCTGTCAGAACCCAGTGCCTTTACTTCCCTAAACCCCAAGCAGGAAATTTGAATTCTCAGAATATGAACTTCAGTCTCTCTGTGTTCCTGCAACTTTTTAGTGGTCTGAGTTGTTAAAACTATTTTCATAGTAATACTAAGATGGTCTGCCTTTTTTTGCTTTCATTGATTTTTGTGCTGCTTTACTGGTGCAGCAGTAGTTGCGGGACCTGGCACAGTGGCTCCTGCCTGTATCTCAGCTGCTGGGGAGGCTGAGGCTGTTTTGAGAACACCCTAGGCTACATAGAAAGCCCCTGTGTCAAAAACAAACTGCACACTCCTGGATCCCACCAGCCTGAGAGGCCGAGGCCAGAAGAGCACAAATTCAAGCCCAGCCCGAGCAATTAATTTAACAAGGCCTCATCTTCAATCATTCAATCAATCAATAAAAAGATTTTAAAGGGCTTGGGTTATAGCTCAGTGTAAAGAAAGGACATAGGTTCCATCCCTGGTACAGCAAAATTTAAAAAAAAGACGAGCCTCGGTCACATGTTGCTGAGAGAATGGTGCATACCTGCAATCCCAGTGGCTAGGAGGCTGAAGCTGGAGGCCACAAGTACAAGTGAACAGCTTATCTGTCACTGTTACATCTTCAGAATTTAAACATTTACTGTACTTCTATCATCTCCTGTGTATTGTGTTATACATATAGACATATATATTACCTTACCGTGTATGTATGTGTGTGTGTGTGTATTATGTTACTCTGGTAAACCAATTTTTTTTTTATACTTCAACTAAAATATTTTGGCTACAGATTGAATGCAGAAGCAGATTTGTGGCTCCTGTTATCTTCTATTAAATCAGACCCTAAAGATTAAGAAAAAAAAAAACAAAACACCCTACTGTTTCCTATTTTGGTTTTTTAAAAAACTGTAGCCATAAACCAGGCATGGTGGTACATACCTGTAATTTCAGCACTCTGGAGGCTGAGGCAGGAGGATTGTTGCAAATTTGAGACCAGCCTGGGCTACAAAGTGAGCTCAAGGCCAGCCTGAACTGCATAGGAAGACCCTGTCTCAAAAAGACCAAAAAAAACTATATTTTTATTTTAGATGTTTTATGTATGTGGGCATAAAAAATGGTTTTGGGTCCAGGAATATAGCTCAATGACATAAGTGCCTGCCTGGAAAGCACAAGGTCCTGAGTTCAATTTCTGGTACAAAAAAAAAGAGGGTAGAGAGTTAATAGGATTTAAAAAAATTTTTTTTTATTATTTTGAAGATAGTAAAATACCACAAAGCAAGACAGAACAAAGCCAATTGAGACAATGCAGTGAAATTGGTACATAACGTCCTACCAGGTTACTGGGATAACAGTAATAGTGTATCTCATTATCTTCACAATAGTTGTCCCTTCAATCAGGTATAGCAAAATCAAACCAAATACAGAACATTATAGAACTTATCAAAACAGAATATTGCATAGAGCAAGGCAATCAGAACAAAGCAAAACAGTGATAACAACATTTGCCTTCAAAGAGATGGTAGAAGGAAATCCCCCTTATTTGCTATATTGCATACCGTCAACCAAAAGATTCTCAGACTTCTGGCCCCCATTTGCTAATGGAGGGGGATGGGATGTTTGATTCTCAGCCCGTGCGCCTATAGGCTCTGGCTGCTTACCAGAGAGGCAAGCAGGTTGTTTGGATTCCCAGTGCCCTAAGTTCCAACGTGTCATGGATCTCGGGAGACACTGGGTGATTCTCCCCCTGGAGCGGCCGCAGGTTGCCTGGGCCATGGCCACTAACCAGGAAGGCGAGTGAGTTGCTGTTTCCCAGTGTCCTAAGTTCCAACATAAATGGTTTTTAATACATACTAAATGTTTATTTTAATTCCAGTGTGGTAAACATTAATGGATATATTATAAAAATAAAAATTCCTTGATGTTTTTAATTTTTTATGAACTTTCTTATTTTGGATAATTATTGACATAACAAACCATACAGTGAGCACTTGTGGACCACTTTCCTAGCGTTCCCCACTGGCAACATGGCATAGAACTGTAGCCTGGTGTTACAGCTGGAGTGTCAGCATCCATGTAGCCCACCACAGAAAGATCCCACTTCTCCCACTTCACCTGTGCTCTGTTGTGTTTACTTTCATGCAGCTTTGTCATATGTGTATGTTTGGGTCAGTTTATAATCAGTCCTGTCACCATGACTGTCTCTTGTGCTGCCATCTCATGATCCCTCTTTTCGCTTTTACCAGCCCCTCCCACAGCCGCTAATGTGGCCTGTGTCTGCAGTTTGGGGTTTTTTTTTTCCCCTTTTGTCTATCTTTTTTTCTCCTTTTGGGCTTTTTGAGACAGGGTCTCCACTACGTCATCCTGGCTGCCTTAAATTTGCTGTATAGCCTCAGACTGGGATCAAACTTGGAATAGATCTGGCTTAGCCTCATAGATGCTGAGGTTAAGGCACGTGCCACCACCCCTGGCTGACCAACTTTGTATTTATTTGCAGCGCTAAGAATCCAACCTAGGGCCTCTCACATGCTGCTGTGCCGCTGTGTCTCTTAGTTTTATCATATCAAAATGAAGGTATTTTAATATTTTAAGTAAATTAATGATTACATAGCAATATCTTTTAGATTTTTGTTTTTCGTATTTTTAGGTTTGTTTATTTGTTTTTGTTTTTTTGAGACACATTCTCACTGTGTAGCTCAGGCTAGCTTTGAACACATTGTGTAGCCCAGGTTGGCCTCAAACTCACAATGATCCTCCTGTCTCAGCTTTCCAAACTGTGGGGTTACAGGTATATGTCACCACCCAACTCCTAGTTTTGCTTTGTAATGTAGGAACTACCAGTAGATAAACTCTACATCATCAAAACTTTTTGAAGTTCTGAAAATTTTAAGGATATAGAAGATACCAAAGACCCAGAAATTTGAGAATACTTCCTTTAGAGCAGGAATGTCATTTTCTTCTTCCTCAGCTGTAGTAGAGCAGCTGCAGTGAGGCTTTGGTTTGGATTTCATGTTTCCTCCTATGGCCATCCATGGCCGTGATGCTTGGGTTCTTCAGAGCAGTTAGCTCCAGCCTGGCATGAGGAGGTTGTCTTCTGGGGCTAGCCTGCCAACCCCTGGGCTCTTTTCTTTGGACATCTGTGATTCTGCATGGTTCAGAAAAAGATTTTAGTTTTCTGCTTGATTCACCTTATGAAATGTTTGGGGATTGCTTTTTATTTTTATTATTTTTTGTTCACTTGTCTTTCTGTCCTGCGAGATAAAAGAATGGAGACAGAGCTGGGTGTAGTGATACATGCCTGTAAATCTCAGCCTATAAATCTGGAGCTGAGTCAGGAGGATCACCGTGAGTTCCAGGCCAGGCCTGGGCTACATGGTGAGTTGAAAGCCCACCCGAATTACAGAACGAGACCCTGTCTAGTGAATGAATGATTGGAAGGCGAGCAATAATGCACTCTAGCACTGACATTATAGAAAATGAGTTACTTGAAATAAAAGAGAACTGTTTACGACAGGAAGTAGTTAGAGCCCAAGAATGAATTTTTCCCAAGGTCTTTATTTCTGGGAAGCAAATCCTAGTGCTTCCCTTGGAACAATATAGGAATGAGAGTAATCACCAGCTTCTGTGTGGTAAAATACCAGTCAGCTCTGAAGGTGGTGCTTCAGTCCCTGTCATCACTTATCAGCAGCGAAGCTAAAAGCTTTGCTGAAAGCCAGTGTGGTGAATTTCAAGCAGTCACTTGATCTTGGGGTGAGAAGACAGAGCGAGTAGAAGAGATGCTTCAGTCAGCAAATGCCTTCAGCACAGCCATGGACGCTGTGCTGTGATTTGTTATGCATCGATTTTTGCTTGTGAGATTTTTTTTCTCTGTCAGATTGGAAGCATAACTTATCCATTCCCACACATCAGGAATTTTGATAGGCCTGAATATTAGGTTGTTTGGTCCGCCATCTCTTTCTCTTTCCCAGAGAGGTCTGCGGGATCTGGGCCTGAGACTGTAGGGATCCCTTCAGGAGAGCTGCCCGTGCAAGTGTCCCCTGCTATCCCCTCACTACGCTGGCAGCCCTCAGTGCTGACCGGAGCAGGTACCACTAGGTTAACATAAGGTGCTAAAGTAATTCTGTGGTGAGTGATAGGATATGTAACAGGATATGTAGCTTCTAAGAACTGTTTGAAGTCTGGCTATGGTGCCAGCCACTGTGACACCCCCCCCCCCTTTGTTTTCTTGCCTTCTGCTACAAGATGTTTTAGAAATTAACCAGAATTGCAGTTGAGTTCTTTTTCAGTTCAGCCTACGTGAAACTGGCAGCTCAGCAGACCAGGAGCCTATTTCTCTTTTTTAAAAAGGTCTAAGTGAAGAAAAAGTCTTAATTATATGTAGTATTTGCAGTGAACTGGCTTATTTATGTGCGAATTCATAAGCATTTATTTTAACCCTGTCTTATTGTACACTTACTATTATTGGTACTGAAGGACTATAAAATCTTGCCTTTGGGACTATTGAAGAATGATAATATCTTATTAATGTAACTGTTTAATGTGTATGTTGACATTATGCTTTCTATACAGTCTTACCTGATGATTCAGAATAAATCTAAACATTCACCTAACCATTATCCCCAGTCATCTTTTCATTCTTGACAAAAGGGAACTTCTTAGAGCTGCTACATTGTCAAAGCAACTGATATCCGTCTGCTTTTTTACTATGAGTGCGACGATGTTAGATTCATGTTGTGAAAAGTCAAATATTTCTCTAGCACGTTTTCCACCCCCCAACATTGTGTTGTCCCCTTGAAGTTCTCTCCATCAGGGCCTCGCCTGTGTGGGAGTCAGCTCAAGTCAAAGGATAATTACTTCTTATAGGGAGATTAATGACTCTGGCCTTTCTTTATTTTTCTCTCAGTTCCTGTTTCTGTCACCTGCTGGTTAGCGCTCAGATCCTTAATAGGTGCTGTTAAATTCATATCTAAAGGTAAATTGGAAAGAAGGATCATTAAAAGATAAAGGACATGAACTGCTGGAAAGCCCCAGAGATTGCCTCTCGCAGTTCTCGCCCAGTCTCTGCTGCTTTATTGTTTACCTCCTCTAGCCCCAGATGCACTTTGGCACTTTGGCCCAAGGCGTGCTGTTGTTGTAGTTGCTAAGGCATTTAATGGCCTTTGCTTTTTATGTTCCTTTTCCTTATTTTCCCTGTTGGTACCAATCTCCTGACAATCCCTGCTTTTTTATATGATAAAGATCTTTTGTGATAAAAGTCCTTTTCTGATTTTTTTTCTCTCCTGGAGAATAATAAATGGAGCTGTGTTCCAGTGAGTAGTAAAATATGAAACCCTATAAAGCCACCTAGGTTATTAGATGAGTATCACAGAGCTGCTTATAATGCATTATGGCTCAATATAGATTATAGATGTGGCCAAATGGTAATTAGCAGATCTGGAGCTGTAATTAAACCCTACCGTGCTTCTCTGTGATACCTCTGCATTTTTGTTGCCAAATACTGTACAGTGGTACTGATGTACTCTTTGCTGATTGGTTCCAGGAGACATAAAGAGTACCAAAAATGACAAATATCTAACAAATTGTTTTAGCTGGAAAAAGGTAGCAAGGCACATGACAGTCAACACCAGCAAATTCTGTCTTGTCAAATATCAAAAAGACAAGTATTGGGACAAAAGTTTCACGCCACAATGCACTGAGTACAAATTTAATGAGTTTCAAAATGTTTGAGTACCAAAATACTGTGTTTTGTTTTGGTTTGTTTGTTTGTTTTGAGCCAGGTCTCATTAGGCAGTTCAGAATGGTCTTGAACTCACTATGTAGCCCAGATTGCCTTAAACTCATGGCAGTCCTCTTGCCTCGGCCTCCTGAGTGCTAGAATTAATAAGCATGTGCCACCATGCTCAGCTCCAAGATATGATTTTGTAGAAAGAAACTGAGTAGTTTGGAATTAATGGTGAATTTCTTCACTTTTCTTACTCCTAAACATCTCTTTTTTCTATGAAACTATGAAATAAGGTCATCCTCCTATAGACAGATCCTGGACTCTACTTTTTTGGTAATCAATTCTGTGTGCGTATTTATTTTTAATGATCAGTTGACGTTGTTTTCTTCGTATATTTTGTATCAAGCTTTACTTTGACATACTGCTTGAAAGCAACAATGCTGTTTCTGACTTACGGTGCTGTTTTCTGGATTTCTTAGTGCAGAACTAGGGCTTTGACCTTACCTAGAACATACTAGCATATCTCCTTCTGGTCTCCCAGAAACCCTGAACATCCTAGCAGGAAGGGAAATCATTTCACAGAACAGTTGCCCTGGATATCTGAGAAAGAGAGGGACAGAAGAGGAAAGGGAAGGAAAGAGAACTGGGAGGAACTGGAACCCGCTGGCAATGAGACATGCCCAAACAAAGCAATTGCCAAGTTCTCAGGAGCTGGCTGGAAGTTGTAGGTCCATCTCTTGTGCAAGAAAGAAGATCTTGCATGATTTTATCTTGCTAATACAAGATGATATAGGAAAAGGAACAAACCTTAAGCCAAAAAAAATGCACTTACTGGCTGTGAGATAGCATCTGTCCCAATTATTTCCCAAGAGATAGAACAGAGGAGCAGAGGTAACCAGTAGTAAAGATGATCTATGTGTTCCATCTCTAATTTCCCACTTTCCAGGGACTCTCAAGGGATTCTTAGAGCATTCCTGAAAGAACTTGCGGGTTAAAGCCAGATTCCAACCTTGGAAAGGAGCCGTAGTGACATATGGGGAAAATGTAACTCCCAGCCTGCTCAATGTCAGATCTGCTGAGGTCGTGTTCCTTTAAACTGAACAGTGCATTCCCAAGGATGAAGGCGGTTAAGAAGAGGAGAGGTTTATATAAGAGGGGAGTAGGAATAGCTCCTGAGAGACAAGGTGGTAGGGAGGGTGTCCTGGAAGTGGGTTGCCACTGAAGCCCTTTGTCAGGGATAATTTGTACAGCAGAGTCACAGTGTGGATATAATGTGGCTCAAACTGTCATCAGCCAGTAGGATTACAAGTCTAACTACTTAGCTAATATTGATCCATTATAAAAGCAAGCCATGTAGCAAGAGTCCATGAGGGAAAAAAAGGCTTTTGGAGGAGGGATGGGTCCGGTTGCTTTGGACACCCACCTGGGGGACTGATGTCTGTCTAGCCTTTACTAGGCCAGGTGGTGCTAATTGCAGTATGGTGCCAAGTTACTACTTTTATGCCTTAGGGAGTCGTGCAGACCTGGCCATTGCATCTTTATCTTGAGGCCTGGCCTTTTTCAAGTGCACCTCTAGCCACAATTCTGATACCTTCATACCTGGCTCCCTTGATGGCCAAGTCTCTACCCATAATTTTTATCTAACTTAGCTACCTATAAAAGTAGGAAGATTCAAGCTTAGTTTTTTGTGTTGTTTGTACCTTTAAATCTGTACAAGATGATTTTGAAGGATCTTTCAGGTACAGACCATATCTCTAGAAGATTGCCAAATTAAATTCCTGATTTTCAGACCCAACATACCTTTTTTGGCTTTTGTCATAAATAGAGATTCATTATACACCCTTCCACTTCCATTTCATTTTATAGAAAGGTGGTGTTGGGAAAAGTACTGTGTATGTGTGTGTGCACACACTGATTGGTCTCACATGAACAGATAAGGATAATGTTCTGGCAGATCTTAAAAGGACAGTAATTAGTATCAGTGTAGGAACATTCCGTGCACCCAGTTTGAGCTACCATTGTGTTGACTTTCTGTGTGAGAAGTCATCGCCAACTGCAAAAACTGAAGGTGTACACAGACCTCAGCCTCCGGGAAGGTGTGCATATGGGGGAGGGAGGTAGACTGCAGGCAGAGTGGTGGCCACGCAGTGTAAATTCTCCCAGAACAGAGTCCAGAACAGGTGGAGCTGTCCAGCAACTTAGGCTGCGGATGCATGCACGGCCACCTCTGAATGTTTCTGTTCAAGACTACATTTTATCTATGAAAAGCCTCTTTTAAGGGGAGAGAATCTCAGTCGTTGACTCTCATTTTATGCCGATTGGTTTCATAATCTTTAAAGGGAATCAGGTGGTGTATTGTCGTGTATGCACATTAGTTAGGACTTGGGTGCTATAGACTTAGAGCCTTATAGACTTGGTCAGCCTGATAAATGCTGAAACTTAAATAGTTTAAGGATGATCACTCACTGAATTCTATCTTTTATATTACCTCTGGGTGTGTTTCATTCTTCTTGGAACCTAAGTAGTCAGTGTTCTTGTGAGCATTTCTGGTTTGGGAGGTAGGTTGCTAGTGTTGTTTTTAAAACGGTGCATGTGTAATCAGTTACATCTTCAGACTGCTACAGATAGCTAGCACTTGGCTTCTGAGTAGTAACAGCACCTCCTCTTTCTTACAGATAAATTTGATGTTAGGGTCCTACTCCAAAATGTTACTCTTATTGACCATCCATTGTTACAATCTCTGAAGGCTGTAAACTCCCATCAGATTGCTTCCAGCCCACATAGGACTTTTAAGTAAATTTCTTTCTGCTGAAGTTGTTTTGAAGTTCCTACGATCATTAGGGATCCTGGCATCCCCAGTCTGGCTGTGTGTCCCTATCTGTCCGCACCTGTGACCATGACTGTGTTCCCCTTGCTGAATGCTAGATTGGCAGCCAGTGCAGCAGCAGCAGTAGAACATGCCTCAGAAGCTTGGGCTTCTTCCCATCAGTCCTCATACTCTGTTGCTGTTGAAATCTGGCCCAGATTCTTTTGCAGTAGGAACTTTTAAATGAGACAAGAAAAAATAGAACTCTTTTGTGTTTAGTTTGGTTTGGTTTTAGTGCTTCTAGCCAAGTACAGCTTACAAGCAGTATCATTAGTAAAAAATAGAACTGTGCCTAGCACAGGGTGCTCTAATCGGAGCCAGTCCATTTGTGATAGTATCATGAGCTAGACTTTGGAAGACCAGCTTACACTTGGAGCAGCTGCATTCAAGTAGATAAGGATGTAGGATTAGATGAAATACAAAAGGTATATTTCTTTAGTTGAGTGGGGTGACACACACCTATTTTCCAATACTCTTGGGAGGCTGAGGCAGGAGAATTACAGGTTCAGGCCCAGCCTGAGCAACTTAGCAAGGCCCTATCTCAAAATAAAAATATTTTTTTAAAAAAAGTATTGGGGATGTAGCTCTGTGCAGAGGCTCTGGGTTCAATCCCCAGTACCAAAAAAAAAAGTTTGGGTGGGGGAGTTATTCCCTTAATATGATCTCCCTGCCTCTCAGCTGCTACTTTCTCTTCCCCCACAGATGGAGTCCCCTGTCTCCACACCAGCGGTGCTACCACTGCACCTTTTGGTACCAGTGGTCAATAATGACATCTCATCTCCCTGTGAGCAGATCATGGTTCGCACTCGATCCGTTGGGGTTAACACGTGTGATGTGGCTCTAGCCACAGAACCTGAGTGCTTGGGCCCCTGCGAACCTGGAACCAGCGTCAACCTTGAAGGCATCGTGTGGCAGGAAACCGAAGATGGTGAGTGCTGTACATGACTTCCCATACCTCTCCCCTGCTTCTGTAGAGGAGACAGAGGGGGCTTGCTATTGTGAATACCACCTGCATTTTCCAAGGGGTCTCAGCGCGACCCAAACAGTGATAGCAACAACCATTTTAGCAGTCTCCCACTTAGAAAGAATGCTAGTGTCAGTTTTTATTTTTTCTTTTCCCCTTTCTTTTGGTTTCTTGAGATGGGGGCTTGTTACGTAGTCCAGACTGGCCTTGAATTCACTGTGTAGCCCAGGCTGTCCTCGAACTCACATCGATCCTGCCTCAGCCTCCCAAGTACTGGGATTACAGAGTGAGCTATGCTTTTTTTTTTTTTTTTTTTGAGACAGGGTCTTGCTATTCAGTTCAGGCTGGCCTTGAGCTCACATTGTAGCCTAGGCTGGTCTTGAACTCACAACAACCCTTTTGCCTCAGCCTCCAGAGTAGTTGGCTCTCATTTTTTTACTTATTTCTGTTTGTGCAGTGCTGGGGATCACTAGTGAAAAATACTCCACTACTGAGCTACACATTCCCACCCCAGTACCAGTTCTTTGTGTTAATTATCTCCCATTCATACTTGCTCAACAGTGTTGGTCCTGCTACTTGGGTAATCACTTAATTGGTACTTATTAGGGAACTAAAACTGTGTATACTAGCCATGTGCTTTCTGTGATTTTATGTGGGAGATTTATTAGGTTATAAGCAACATTGAAGTCAGTAAATGAAGTGTAAGGACAGCTGAGGAAGTAAAAGGAATACAGAAGAGTCACTCTTAAGTTAACTGAATGGGCCAGCCAGAGCTACACCGTGCAGTGAGACCCTGTCTCAAAACCTCAAGGTAGGGTCTGGGGATTTAGCTCAGCTCCATGAGCGCCTGCCTTGCAAGCACGCAGTCATGAGTTCGATCCCTGGTACTGATTTTAAAAAAAGGAAAAAAATCCTCAAGGTAAAGTTTGGCTGCTGTGGTACAGCCTGTAATCCAGCACTCCAAACTTTGCATTCAAGGCCTGTTTGGCCTACATACTGCGTTCACAGCTCACCTGAACTACATAGGGAGACCTTATCTCAAATCAGTTAGTCAATCAATATTAATTAGGCTGGGCGTGGTGCGGTAGGCACTCAGGAGTTTGAGGCAGGAGAATCCTCATGAGTTCGAAGCCAGCCTGAATTACATAACAAAACCCTGTCTCAAAAATCCTAAATAAATCAATAAAATTGACCAGGGGCTGGGGATTTAGCTCAGCGGCATAAGCACCTGCCTTGGAAGCAGGCGGTTGTGAGTTCGATCCCCGGTACCGATAAAAAAAATAATAATAATAAATAAAAATAAATAAATAAAATTGGCTGAATGCTGGCTTATTGAGTGTGAGCTCTGGCCTTCTTTTAGCACCTGGAGGAGTAGCCAGTTCCTTCCTCCTACTGGCTGGCTCATTGCCTAGCCACCTAAACTGCTTCATGCACCTGTCACTTGGTGCAAATTTTATAGACCTAGCCAACAGGGAGATGGTCTGGTTTTCAAGGCTTCCACTACACAGTTGCTTGTTGTAGTTTGCTGCTGCTCAAGGCTGCCATCCAGACTTCTCGTATGTTCCATTTGCCCCCAAGAATAGATCTTCTGTTTTGGAAGTTCATAAAGTTTAAGAAAAACAAAGGAAAAAATAAAGCAGGAGTGCCAAGGTACTTAACAAAGTATTTCGGATCCCGGGGTAACATCTGGTGCAAGTGTCCAGTGCGTCCTATCAATACAGAGTCCCAAGTCCTCTTCATCAGCCTGTCTGTGCTGGAGAATCTGGGCTGCAGAGTCCCGTGTGTCTCTGCGTCAGTGACCAGACTGTCAAAGTGTCCTGCCGCTGAGCCAGAGCTAAAGTGTTGGACCAGCCCACAGAAATTCAGGCACTTCATTCTGGCTGTTCTAACAAAAATGTGTTCCCTTGATTTGTGGGGTGGGGAGGCAGGCCGAAGAGATTTGGAGACAGGTCTTGCTTTGAGTTCAGGCTGTCCTTGAATTCACTGTGTAACCTAGGCTGGCCTCATACACAGTGCTACCACACCTGCCCTTCAATCTTTTTTTGTCATTTAGTTTAGGGGTGTTTTGTTTTTTTTTGTTTTTTTTTAAGTCTTTTTGAGACGGTCTCTATGCAGTTCAGGCTGGCCTTGAGCTCACTTTGTAGCCCAGGCTGGTCTCGAACTCGCAACAATCCTCCTGCCTCAGCCTCCTCATTGCTGAGATTATAAGAGTGAGCCACCATGCCGGCTATTTAGTTTTATTTTAAATTCACTAGGTTTTCCCTAGTAAAGAACTCTGTGTTCCTGGCTCTCTCATTATTAGGGATATAGTAAAACGTCAGTTTTCAGAATAACACTGCTGATGAGGGTTTATTGTATGCTTGAGACCATACTGCTAAAACTAAATAAAATTATGAATTGTGGTAGAAAATGATTGAGAGGAGGGAGAGAAAAGGTGACTCTAGAGCAGTGGTGGCGAACCTGTGGCACAAATGCTGCAAAAGACTTTGTTATCATTGAAAGCTCTCAAAGGTTCGCCATCACGGCTCTAGATGTGGATCATGGATGTGTTACACAATACTGGATGTGAGAGCACACACCTGTAATCCCAGCACTCAGAAAGCTGTGGCAAGAGAATCACCATAAGTTTGAGGCCAGCCTGAGCTACATAGCAAGATCTTATCTCAAAAACAAAACAAAACCAAGCCAGGGATGGTGATGCACACCTGTAATCCCAGCTGAGACAGGAGGATCACTTCAAGTTCAAGGCCAATATGGGCTACAAAGAGAGTTTAGAGTTGGGCACAGTGGCACCTGCCTGTAATTTCAGCACTTGGGAGGCTGAGGCAGGGGGGTTTCTGTGAGTTGGAGGCCAGCCTGGGCTACAAAGTGAATTGAAAGCCAACCTGAATTGCATAGTGAGATCATGTCTCAAAAAAAAAAAAAAAAAAATATATATATATATATATATATAAATTCAAGGCCACATAACAAAGCCCTATCTCAAAAAGAGTGAAGAAAGGAAAAAAAAAAAATATATATATATATACACACACACACACACACGCATGCACACACACACATACAATGAATTCACAAAGTAGATATGCAGTGTTAAAATGTAATTTGGCTATGCCCAAATGTATTAATAGACAGACCCTGTTGGAATGACAAAAATACCCAGGCTGTATCTCTGTGCCATCCCGAAACCGTCAGGGCCCTTGCCTCAGTATGTGGAAAACAGAATACATCAGTGTCCCGTCTGCATGTTCTACTCACATTCATGGTGATGAGTTCTCACCAAGGGCAAAGCACAAACCTGACCAAAGCATTGGAAGAAAGTGAGCTTTGCCTTTTCGTTCTCTGAGGATCCCTGTGTACCCTTTTCCGGTCCTGAATGGCTGTGCTGTCAGGTCACCACTGGACAATGGTCACCAGATTCCCATATTAAGTACCTTGATGTGCTCTGGAGTTCATTTCATGGCTCTTAGCACAGTTTGAAACTTTGTTTATGCAGTAGCTGCATGCGTTTTCTCCTTTCTTTTACTTTTTTGCAGTGCTGGGGATTGAACCTTGGGGGTTGCCAGTCGTCCTAGGCAGGTGCCTGATCTCACGCTCACCTCCATCCCTTGTGATTCAAAGTCCCCCGCCTCATTTTAAATAGCCCTTGTTTTTTTTATTATTAAAATTGTCTATCCCACAGGAAATGGTGGTTCACATCTGTAATCCCAGCACACAGGAGGCTGAGGGAAAAAGATTACCTTTTTGAGTTTGTCTCAAAAAACAAAAAAAGAGAGAAAGATTTATGTTTCCCACTATTTTAGACATTCTGTAAGATTAGGGACTCTGTTTTGCTCACCATTACTACTCTAGCACTTAATATCTGCCATCTATTGTAGGCATCAAAAATATTTGTTTCAGACTAGGCGGGCGTGGTGGTGCATGCCTGTAATTCCAGCACTCAGGAGGCTGAGGCAGGAGGAGTACCACAAATTCAGGGCCAGCCTGGGATACATAGTGAGTTCAAGGCCAACTAAGACCCTGTCTCAAAAAAACCAAAAAATAAAATATAAAAACAAAAATACTCATTTCATGTTTGAGGGAAAGCTCAGTGATAGAGCACTTACCTAGCATATGTGAGGCCCTGAATTCAGTTCCCAGCACTACACACACGCACAGGCCAGGTATGGTGGTGCACACCTGTTACCTCAGCATTTGGGAGGCTAAGATAAGAGGACAACAAGTTGGAGCCCAGCCTGGGAAGTTTAGGAATACCCTTTCTCAAAAAAGGGGTGAGATGGGGCTGGAAGTTTAGCTCAGCGGTATAAGTGCCTGCCTTGCAAGCAGGCAATCGTGAGTTCCATCCCCGGTACCGATAAAAAGGAAAAAGACA
Organism: Cavia porcellus; assembly: GCF_034190915.1. Lineage (NCBI taxonomy): Eukaryota > Metazoa > Chordata > Mammalia > Rodentia > Caviidae > Cavia > Cavia porcellus. Next base: position 7,197,230 of record NW_026947493.1, read on the forward strand.
AGAAAAGGGGGGGTGGGATGTAATTCAGTGGTAGAGAACTTATCTAGAATAGATTCAATCCCTAGAACTTGGAAAAAAGAAAAAAAAAAAGCTTGAGTGAATGAATGCTTATGTCTGTGTCACTGTCATTTCTGAACCTGTGTTAATACATATCTGACAGATACTCTACTATTTGAATTTGGGAATCGTGTCAAAATACTTCCAAAATTCTCTAAAATTCAGAATAAATTCTACTTTCAGCATATTTTAAATCACTCATTTGTCAAAATCTGTAAAATTTATAGTTCTATGTTTTTTGGTTTTGGGGGTTTTTTATTTTTTCTTTGTGGCACTGGGAGTTCATGTTCCTCACACGGAAGTAGATCCTAGCACACCCCCTTTAATCTTCTTTTTTATTTTCTTTAATTTTGAGACAGTCATGTGAAGTTACCCGGGCCATGCTGGAACTCAGTGTCTTCCTGCCTCAGCCTTACAGAATGTTGGGTCGACCATCATGAGCCATCCCAGCTGGCTTGTGGTTCTTTCAATTTGAGATTTTCTCCCACTTACGGTATCATGCTTTAAGACTGATTGCCTTCCTTCATTGGCTTTTCTCCATTTCCTGCCATGAGAAAGAGCTATGCTGCTGTGGTCCAGTCTATTTGTCTTTGCCTCCTGGCCATCCCAGAAGATCTGTGCCTGAACTGCCATTAGAAAGGCCTGGCATCAGGATTGCTTCACATTCCTTTTAATCTTCAAGTGACAGAAGATTTTCTGCAAAAATTATTCTCTAAAGATTTAAAAGAGCAATGAGTGGTGGTATATACCTCTGATCCCAGCACGTAGGAGGCTGAAGCAGGAGGATTACAAGTTTGAACCCAGCCCAGGACAGTTAGTGACTTTCATCACCATTCTTTTTCGTTTTTCTTTTATTGTTGTTGTCTGTTTGTTTTGTCTTTTTGAAGCAGGATCTCACTATGCAGTTCAGGCTGACCTTGAGCTCACTTTATAGCCCAGGCTGGTCTTGAACTTGGAATGATCCTCCTTCCTCAGCCTCCTGAGTGCTGGATTATAGGAGTGCACCACTAGGCCTTGGGTCCATCACCACTCTTGAAATTATAAAAGTCAGAGGTAGAATCTTTCTTTAACTTCTTTGAAAGTATCTAAAATTATACTCTAGGGCTGGGAATTTAGTTCAGTAATGTAAGCACCTGCCTGGTGAGTGCAAGGTCATGAGTTCGATCCCTGGTACCAAAAAACAAAACAAACAAGAAGAAATTATGCTCTGAGCAATTTTTTTTTTGGTAGCCCTAGGGCTTGAACCCCAGAGCATTTGCACTGAGCTATATTACCAGACCTTTTGGGACAGGGTCTCTCACTAAGTTGTATTGCCTCAGTGGGCCTTGAACTTGTCATCTTCCAGCCTCAGCCTCCCGGAGGCTGGGATTACAGCATGCATCAGCACACCTGCTCCTCTGTAAAACAAACAGAAACTTCAGTGGTGACACTAGCAACCAAGGCGCCAGCCAGGCGGGCCCTGCTCCCTCCACAGCCGTTCTGTGGCCACAGCTCACAGTGCTTGCTTCAAAGGCGGGCTTCATGCCATACTTCTTTGAAAACCTTCTTTTAAAAGATTCTTTTGTTTAAAAAAGTTTTAATAATTGTTTATCTAGATTAATCCTTCCACACTATTTAGAAGTTACTCTCAGAACATTTCTGAAGTTAGTCTGGATCTCCTTTAGACTGCCTTCAGGTGTTTCCGAGGCTGAGGGTGAGGGTGGCTGCTGTGTATGTCAGCAGCTGTGAACAGCGTACAGTAACCTTGACCTGTCTTCCAACCCTGAATTCTCTTCATTACACACACACATACACATTTTTATATATTGGTGGCGGGGGGAGACTACAGTGTCTCGCTATATAGTTAAAGCTGAAGTCACTGTGTAGCCCAGGGGGTTCCTGAACCTGTGGTAACCCTCTCAGCTCAGCCTCCCACCTGCTGGGATTACAGGTGAGGCCACAGTGCCTGGCTAAAGCACTTTTTTGTCACAAGCCTTGCTAAGTTGCCCAAACTAGCCTTGAACTTCTACACGCGTACTCCAGTCTCCCTATTAACTGGGATTACAGGCATGAGGCACAGTACCAGCTCCAAATTCTCATTTAATGATTTGATAGGAAAAAGGGTGTTTTCAGCTTTTTCACAGGATTTTGTCATTCACATGTGGAGACAGATATGGGGAGGCTGGTGCATCACTCCCAGCTCCCTGCAGTTTTAGTCCAGGGAGCAGGAGCTCCCAAGCAGGGATCACAGTGTTGCAGAGGTCTGGTACAGTGCTGACTGTGCTGCACTAGAGGTGGGCAGGTGGGTCCTGGAGCATAACCTTTAACTCTCTAACTTGAGTAAGGTAACTGCTTCTGTTCTTAGAATTCTGACTTAAAAGAGGAGGAGCTTGCACTGGGTGTGCACTGACCACCGAACTTCTCAGGGTACAGCTGCTTTGTTCTGACGGAGGCCAGCCTTAGCAGACGAGCTGTCAGGTTCGCCTGTAGCAGCCCTGTGTACCTGCAGCCCATGTCATGGGCCCATGATTGTCCCCTCTGCAGTGGCAAAAACCGTGCTTCTGTGGGGGGCAAAGAGGATGAAGAAGTGTCCGGCAGACATCTGTGTATTCTGGCTCTGGTCGCCCAGAAGCACATTTGCTCCTGTTTCAGGCTCCATGGTCTGCTGGCTGCAGTTTCTTCATTCTCAGAGCAGTAGGCAGTGCCCCTGTTTCACAGATAGTGTGGCTGTGGTCGCTCTGCTGGGACTCTGCACCTGCAGACCCTCCCACCTGGGTCTTCAGCCTGCTGGCTCCGAGGGAGGGCTCATGAAGATGCTGGCTGTGGCGGACTCCAAGATGGGAGAGCCTGCGTGTGAGCTGTGAAGGGGCTCATTGCAGACGCCTATACTGGAAAGAGGAGTGGTGCTCAGGCCTTGACTTTTCTATCTCAGGCCATCATTAACACACTTTCACCTTCCATCTGTCTTTAGACCGCACTCTGCCTGGCTAGAGAAGTGGCCCACGGTGACCAGGTTCCCGCCACTCCCTGGCCGGTTGCTTGCTGGCCTGACTCCTGCAGGAAGAGCGCTGCTAACAGCACAGTCATGGAGGGCCTGTAGCCATTGTCTGGCCCCAAAGCTCTTCATAGCAACAGCCCACACATGGCAACAGCAGCCACACAAAGGAAACGTTAGGGAAATCAATACCTGCTTTCTCTCACCCTGCCCCTACTGCAAGCAGCAGCCCACTTGGTCTGCCCACCTACTACTTACCCTGGGGTATTTCAGGGCAGAATGTGGTCATGCACACTGAGGATTACCTTATCTGTCCGCTGTGGTATATTGAAATCCTGAGGCCCTGAGGAGAAATTTCAGTCCCAAGCTTTTTTGAGTTTCATTTTGCAAAATACAAGATAGACTCATCCCCCAAGGAGAGAGATGCCTGCTCTAGTGCGCTTACCCAACCCTTTCTTCCCTACAGGGCTTCCCCAGCAAAGCCAGGGCAGGTGACCAGCTTGTGGGCTCGACCGATAAGCCCATTTCAAACGGGACTTTTGCTAGTTCACTAGCGAAAACCTTGTAGTCTCCAACTAATGCTGCCCCTTAACAAGTCCTGAGTTCCTGAGGCGAGAAATGCCAAAGCCTTGAACACAGCTCGCTATGGCCAGGTCCACTTGGCCGTGGGGGCTCCAGTAGGAGGACCATTGCAGAGCACATTGGAGAGCCCTTGCCCTGGGAAAGCTGTGTCCTTGACCTCCTCATTGTAAAGTGTACAAGCTTGGTGGTCCTCCTGGTGCCAGTGTTTACGCATCTTTAACACCTTGTAAGGAACGCACAGGGGATTGTCTTTGCTAATCACTGGTCATGAAGCGATCTGGAAAATGTGGGACCCTCTGGTCTCAGTGCTTACCCTTCTAAAATAGGTCCTGGCCCTGCCCTGGTTGATAAAGCAGCCAGAACAATGATGGGCAGAAGCTACTAATGAACTTGGCAAGCCGTTTCTCCCACTGCAGTTGGTTCAGACCAGTTTGGGCAGAGCCTCATTCCCAGGCTGCTCCTACTGAGGCTGTAGCAGCTCACTGTCTCCCTGCCTGCACCCCCATGAGGGGCTGCTCTCTACCTCTTCTGATACCTCATTATCCCATCTCCCTCAGGCTCTGCAGAACAAAGAAATCACAGGGCACCGACTGTATAATTTAGGCAGCTGGAGATAATTTCCCCAGGATAGGGTGGGTAGGTAGCTGGTGCCTCCTGGCATGAGACAGCCTTGCTAAATGGCCTTGCATTTTGTCTGCCAGGCTTTGGCTTTGTTACGCCCATTCAGGCTTCTCTGTTTTTGAGTTAAATTATAATAGCCAACCAGGCCGTGTATTTTCCCGAGGGGTTGGGGTTCAGAAAAGCATGTGAAGTATGTCACTTATAGGTCTTGTTATTTGCTAATTGCTTGAGGAATTTTTGTTTAATCCAGTACCCCTGTACTTGCTCCCACCAGGTCCTTTATTTCTGTAGTTGCTACCTTCAGGGCCTTTTCCATAGCAACAAACTATGTGATGAAAAGGCTATGGTGAGAAATTAAGTAGATCCTCTCCCCCACGCTGTACTGTATATTCTCTAAAAATACCTAAAAGACTATTAAATAACCTTCTACTTCCGTGAACTCATCATAATCAAATGAAACTCTTAACCCTAAATTGATTCAGGGAACAGGCGGCATTCTCATTTGATTATTTCTACCTTTCAAAAAATTTCCCGACTTAATATACTTGAAGTATTATATATGTTTCCATTTACCAAGCATTCTTCTGCTTTTCAGCTTTTAGCTTTATTTATTTAATTCAGTTTTTAACTTTTTCTTTAGAATTATGCTAAAGATCTGGAGTCCAGTACCAGTAAGGAGAAGGAGCAGCAACCAAGTGGAGCCTTCCACTCCCTACCCCACCTGGCCCTTGATGTTGTGTTACATACACCCTGGCCCCTGCCCGAGGTCAGAGCTGGTCAGCTTCAGCTTCGCTGCCTGCTTTGTCATCCCTGTCACTCATCAGCAGGAGTGATGTGTGATACTCATTTTGGTTTTTGTTGTTTTGTTTTGTTGTTTTTGAGACCAAAGATTGTTGTTCATTTCCTTCTCGTTTTTTTCTTTTTCTTCTTTTTTGTACCAGGAATCAAACTTACAACCTTACACTTGTCAGGCAGGTGCTGTGCTACTGAGCTATCCATTGTTTTTTCTTTCTTTTCTCATTTTTTAAAAACTTTTCCCTTCCTTTCCCCTTCCCCTATTCCCCTTCCCATTTGAACATTTTCTTCCTATTTCACAATATCTTGGTCTACATTAATAGGTCTTAATAATAATATAAGTACATGCATGGATCATAAGTGTGCAGGTCATGGCTTTTGTTGTTGCATTGTTTTGTTTTGTTTTTCCTCAGTGACTCCTTAATTACCTTCTAGGTTAAATGCAAAGTGCACTCTTCCTATACTCTGCTCCAGCGTAACCAGTTTGCTCTTCTCATCTTTATACTGGCGGAGAGGCTAAGCAAGCACTCTTATCACTGATGTACATCCCTAGCCCTTTACTTTATGTTGAGACTAGATTTGCTGTGTTTCCCAGGCTGGCCTGGAACTTGCAGTTCTCCTGTCTCAGCCTCCCCAGTAACTGTGATTACAGGTAAGCACCACTTGGCCTGCACTGGGCCATGGAATTTTCGGAGCAAACACATCACATGTTAACCATCTCCTAGACAAAGAAGCACAGTATCGTCAGAATCCTAGAAGCACTTTCATGCTTCCCTTGCAGTAGCCTGATACTCAGAATTATTTCTGACCTCTGACATCGTAAGTGTGTGATACTCATTTTGGTTTTTGTTGTTTTGTTGTTTTTGAGACCGGGTCTTGATATGTAATTCAATTGGGCCTTGAACTTAGTTGAGATCTCAGACTAGCATCACACTCCCTGAAAATCCTCCTGTCTCAGCTCCCAAGTACTGGCATTACAGGCTCATGGCACCATGCCCTGCATGGTGTCATGCATTTTGAACATTTTGAGTAGCTATATAGAATCATTACAATCTACAGCCATACCACCCTGAACGCACCTGCTCTAGTCTGATCTCAGGAGCTAAGCAGGGTCAGGCCTGGTTAGTACTTGGAGGGGAGAATCATTATAGTACTGTTGGTTTGGTTTGGTTGTTTTTGAGGGTTGTTTTTTTTGTTTTTGTTTTGTTTTTGTACTGGGGATCAAACTCATGACCATGTGCTTACAAGGCAGGTGCTTATGTCACTGAGCTAAATCCAAGGTTTTGTTTTTGTTTGTTTTTGATACTAGGGTTTGAGCCCAGGGCCTCATACAGAGCTACATCCCTAATCCTTCTTTATTTTTCACTTTTGGAGACAGGGTCTCGTTAAATTGCTTCACATGCCCAGCTTGTACTTGAACTTGTGATCCTCCTGCCTCAGCCTCTGAGTGCTAAGGCTATAGGAGTGCACCGCCATACCCAATTTACAGTATATACTTTATGTTGAGCTGTTCAGCATTATACCAGCTAAATTCATCTGTGTCACTACATGTGGTTAGGTTTGTTTATTCTTCATAATGTGAATAATCCGTTACTTGCACAGTTGTTGATGGCCACAGGTGAGTGTCATTTAAAAATGCAGCCAGGAGTGGTGGTTCCTGCCTGCAATCCAAGTTACGTTGCTGAGGCAGAAGGGTCATGAGGTTGAGACCAGCCTGAGCAGCATAGTGAGACCCTGACTTGAAAAATAATTGTAGCTTGGGGCGGTTATACACTACAGTGGGAATTCTTGTGCATGTCTTTTGGGGAATGTGTACATTCCAGAGCACATACACTTAAGCATGGAGTTCCTATGTCACAAGTATCCTGATCACCTTTAGCAGACACTGCCAGTTTTCCAGATGGCAAACCTGAAAGTCCTGCTTCCAGTGTACTGTATCAGAATCCTGCTTATTCTGTATCCTTTCCAATGCTTGATATTATCATCTTTTTTTTAACCATTGTAGTTAGGGTATATTGGTGTATTGTTGTGGTATTGGTTCATATTTTCCTGATGAGTAATGAGATCAGGCATCTCTTCACTTGTTTATTGACAATTTGGAAATTCAAGTCTCTCTCCCTCTACCTCTCTGGTTAGGATCTCATCATGTAGTTCTGCCAGCCTTGAGCTCTGTAGCTCAGGCTGGCTTCAAACTTGCTGCAGTCCTCCCACCTCAGCCTCCCAAGTGCTGATTACAGATGTGGCCACCACCCCTGGCCACATTTATATCTAGACTTGCAGTCTGTCAGGAATTGACTTTTGTTTAGGGTGTGAGTTGGGAGTTAGGGCTCCTTTCCATGTGAGTATCTGATCGGCTCAGCTCCTTGCCCCCGCTGTATAGCAGAATCATATTTATTGTAAATCAGGAGACATGTAAGGGTTCCTTTCAGATTGCTCTTCTGTGCCAGTCATTCATTTGTTTATTCCTCTGTCAGTGTCTCAACTATAGCTTTGTAAATTTTGATGTCTAGTAATATTACCAGCTAGCTCCTTCTAGAAATGTACTTGCCAAATATTACGAGGTTTTGTGGCACTCACATCTCCTTCTGAAGTTGGTTTCCAGGTTCTTATCTGGAACAAAGTATTGAACACAACAAGCAGAAAAAATGATAGCAAAGTTTATTTAAAAAGTAAAAGTGAAGAGTGAGGGAGAAACTGACTCTGCAGAGCAAGCTTGGGCTCAGTAAAAGAGGAAAAGCAAAATGAAAGTTTACCCTGGAGGATGCAGGGTGGATGATGGTGAGGACATCCCCACAGCAAACTCTCTTGTGTGTGTCCTTTATGCTATCCACATCTTGAAGAACTTCTTTTCGGAACTTCTACATCTGGGTCCTGAGAGGTGGTGCTGGGACCCCACATCTCACACTGATGTCAGATCCCAATGCTCCTATGGGAAACCTGCTCGCATTCTCTTGAGAAGTCTGCATGTTGGGCTTTGGGAACTGTTCTGCTCACCTGTCCAGGATCTTGTAATTAACAGGTCCCACCTGCTTTCCCAGCCAGTTTTGCCACCGCCTCATCTGCTATCTCAGTAGTGTTAAGTCTTCAAGCTTTGTTGTACTTCTTCAAGATCACTTCAGCTGTTCTTGGCCTGTGGGAACCTGAGGCAAGAAGATCACCTGAGTTTGAGGACAGCCTGGTTTATGTAGCAAGTTCAGGGCCAGAGAAGAAACCCTGCCTTAAAAAATAGTAATAATTTTGAGATCGATTTGTGAATTTTTTAAGATAAAAGCCTGCTGAGATTTTGAGTGGGGTAACACTGAATCTATAGGTTTGTTTGAAGAAGACCCAAGGGGTTATCCGTTTACCTAGGCAGGCAAGGGTTTCCAAGGGGAGTTGAGGAAAAGAGGATCTTGGGAGCTGCCTGGTCTTGGGAGTGGTGGGCAGGGTGCTGTCCTGCCCCATTGCTTGTTCTGAGTCAACAGTGTGAGGAGGGGAAGCCCTCCCACTCCTGTGTTAGAATTCTGCCAGCATCACCATTCTCTGCTTGCCTGAGAACCCCTGAACTTAAGTGCAATCTGTTAGGTAAAATTCCGTGAGCTTAGTTAAAAGTTGATTTAATCAACACTGGCTCTGCATTTGGAGCATATTAATTTTCTAGGACTTTAAAAAGCATCAGTTGCCACAACCCAGTGCAGCTCCTGAGGTTCTTGGGGTTAAGGACAGCGAGAGGATGAGAAAAATAAAGACAAGACAAAGCTGGGGTCAGGTGGAGACCTTATCCTCCTGATGGGAGGAAAGGAACTGCTCAACCACTGGAGCACCTTTATTTATATACTGGGAAAAATGATGTCAATTTCAGCCCCTCTGCCTAGCAACCCACTGCCTGGCAGACCTGGACCCCTTGCCTTCTTGGTGCTGAAACAACTTGTTTACATAGTTTTGGTCTCTGTTATTTTCTGGGCTGGCCTTGCTTTAGCCCACCACATGTGGTCAATCGCCAGCTTCAACGGCTCCCTATAGTCAGCTTAAAACAACAGAAATATATCATCTGTTAGTTTCTGGAGGCTGGAAATCTGAAATCAAAGGTCCTCTAGGGCCACCTCTCATTTAGGTCTCTCGAGGGGACACCTGCTGTATCTCTAGTGTTTGCTGGCAGTCTGTGGTGTCCCTGGCTTGGCACTATGCCATGTGGTCATTGTTGTCTTCCTCTGCAAATTCCTCCCTTTTTTTGTAGGAAGAGCAGTGATAATTGGATCCTTGTGACCTTATTTTAAGTTGATTACCCCTGCAAAAACTCAATTTGCAAATCAGGTAACATTCTGAGGTCCTAGAGGTTGTACATATATTGGGTACAATTTAACTCATAAAAGGAGCCAATGAAAATTTCAAAATAATTATTGCCAGTCTGAAGAAAGGTGGAGTGTCTAGAACTGTTGGTAATAATGTGAGCCGCTATTTCCCAAGCCAGCCAGGCTCAGGCCGCCCTGTTCAGGAGCTCTTCCATGCAGTACCACTTCCCCTGCCCTGGAGCGACGTGGAAAGGCATTTCAGTGTTGTTGCTCTATTAGCAAACCCTGAAAAGCTTAGTAGAGGTTAACACAAAGAAAAATAGGTTTCTGGGGGCTGGGGATTTAGCTCAGCGGCATAAGCACCTGTCTTACAAGCAGCTGGTCGTGAGTTCAATCCCCGGTACCGGTAAAAAGAAAAAAGTGTTAAAAAAAAAAAATAGGTTTCTGCCCCTGGCTATACCTCACAGGCTCTGGCTAAGGAAGCATAGAAGGAAAAGTGCCTGGCACAAGGCAGCCATGTTACTCAGAGGCCAGTCCTGCCTAGGCGCAAGGCCCTAGGTGATGGGATTGCATTTGAACCCCAGGTGACCTCACAGCGGTTCCTCCAAGGTGTGAAATCTCTGGTTCCTAGTGGCTTGCATTCAGATAAGGACTCCTCAGGCAGGACAGAATGACCCCTGCCAGGTTCCACCTCCAGCCTGATACAGTGTGTGCTTCCATAGGGTCAGTGCACATTCACATAGTTTCCAAAATCTCTCAGAATCTCTCAGATCCTTGGCATCCTCAGCAGCCCCCTCCATGGCCTGGGGCAGATGGGGACTGCTGGTGACTGCTGTCCTTCCTCCTTTCCTCCTAACCACTCCCACTCTGGCACTTGGCTTGATAATGGCTTGTTTGTTTGTTTGTTTGTTTCTGGAAATGGGGTAGCACTATGTAGTGCAGGTTGGTCTTGAATCCCTTACGGAGCCCAGGCTGGCCTCAAACAAATGGCAGACTTCTTTCCTCAGCCTCCTGAGTGCAGGAATGACAGGCGTGCACCATCGTACCCAGTTTAACAATGGTTTCTATTGGTAATCGGAAATAAAAAGGCTGAGGGGCAAAGGATCCCTGCCTAACAAGTGTGAAGCCCTAGGTTCAGTTCCCAGTCCCAGAAATGAAAGGCGGGGGTGGGGAGCTGGGCTTAGTGAAAAGGCCCTGGATTCAATGCCCAGTACTGGGGGAAAAAATTAAATCCTGTCACTCACCCAGCTCTCATCCAGTTAAACTGAGTCAGGGTTTTTGTGGGAGGCCAGGAATCTAAAATTCTCCAGGTGCTTCCACTGTGCATCAGAACACACAGCTCCTCAGTCTGACTTCAGGAGTTTCTGTAGGTGGTACACGCCTGTCATCCTAGCACTCAGGAGGCTGAGGCAGGAAGATTGCTTTGAGTTCAAGGCCAGCCTGGAATGCAAAATGAGATCCTGGAATACAGACAACAACAAAAATCTCTGTAAAAGAGGATCCCAAACTGCTTCATTGACTCACCTCAGGTTTATCTTTAGGATGTTAATAAAGCACTCCTGGACAAGAGCTAGTTCTCTTGGGAAGTGTCCTTGATGGAGGAGTAATAAGTGGTTGAGGACATAGCTCAGTGGCACAATGCCTTGCCCGGCAAGTACAAGTACAAATAAAAAGAAATGAATGAGAGTCCTAGCCATATTTCTGCCTCTAGGTTTCTGGTCTTGGAAGACCTACATGTAATTTGATTCTTCCCTCACATCAGATCCATGATGAAGATGAGTGGCTTGCCTGGACAAGTAGGGTAAGGTCCTATTGCTGTTGCTGTGAAGCCAATTTGGGGTTCTGCTTGCATGAGCTTTGGTAGAGCATAAGAAATTTTTTTTTTTTTTTTTTTTTTGGAGAAGGGGTCTCGCTATGCAGTTCAGGCTGGCCTTGAGCTCACTTTGTAGTCCAGGCTGTCCTCGAACTTGCAACAATCCTCGCACCTCAGCCTCCTGAGTGCTGGGATTACAGGTGTGAGCCACCACACCTGGTTTAGAGCATAAGAATTTAAAGGGCTGGGGATTTAGCTCAGTAGGCATAAGTGCCTGCCTTGCAAGCAGGCAGTCGTGAGTTCAATCCCTGGTACAGATTAAAAAAAAAAAAAAGAAAGAAAAAGAATTTACAGCTGGCGAAAGCATTCTAGTAATTTTCATTAGTGTAGACCAATTTGGAATTTGAGGTTTTCCTAAAGTGTGGCAGTTTTTATCAGAGATTTTGCAATCACTCTCTGGCAAACCTTTAAAATGAATTATTTTCATCTAATGACTGCCCAATATAAGGACCTCTTAGCTGGTTTGTGGAGTACTTCATTTCTGAAAGCTACTCATTCTTGTGAATCTGATTCTTTTCACCCTTTCCCTATATCTCTGTTGGAACTTTTGTCCTGGAGGAAACAGTGCTCAGAAATATGTGTGATCTGCACGCACACGTTGGGGTTCAGTGTTAGACAGTAGCATGCCAAAGAGCAGTGTGGGGAGAGAAGTAGTGCCTGTGTCCCTGGTGGGACCTGTGTATTTAAACCAGCCTCCCTCGCTGGCGTCCTTCTCGTAGCTGGAGTCCTCTCTGAGTCCTAGCCTTGCTCTGGACAGATGAAATACGACTGATAGACTTGCTTTTTTTTTTTTTTTTTTTTTTTTGGTACCAGGGATCAAACTCAGGACCTCACACATGCCATGCTGGCACTGTGCCACTATGCTGTCTCCTGGCTTTCTTTTTTTTTTTTAATTGGTACCGAGACTCAAACTCATGACCATGCACTTGCAAGGCAAGCGCTTTATGCTGCTGAGCTAAATCTCCAGCCCCTGTCTCCTGGCTTTCTTACACTCTCTTTCTCCACCCGTCTCTGGAAGGGACTGGAAAACCTAAGGCCTGGCAGCACTGACCACAGGAGGAGAAATCTGTCTTAGCTGCATGCTCCTCCTCAACATTCGAGCTCTGCCATCTGTAGGAAAGCACATCTGCCTTTTTGCTTGAGAAGAAAACTGGAGCTGGCTCTGCAGTGCATGCCTGTAATCCCAGCTCTGGGAAGCCAGGCAGGAGGATCGTAAATTCAAGCCCCACCTGGACTTAGCAAGACCTCTTCTCAAAATGAAAAGAGCTGAGGATATAGCGTAGTGTAGAGGCCTTGGGATCAATTCCGTGTCTCAAAAAGAAAAGGAAATGGAGGGGAAGTGGGGGGAACCACATGAACTGGAGCCACAGAGATACTGTTGGAAGATTCTTGAGGCTCAGTGTGGCTGGGATCTTTGGCTACACTAAGGGTGTGGAGAGAATAAGGAAGACCTGACTGAGTAGAGCTTCTAAAGCGGCTTACCAGCTAAACATTGCCCAGCTCAGGGCTACTCGCCTCCCCTTCCAGAGCTGGATTCCAGGTTCTCATCTCAAACAAAGAACAGAATGAAACGAGCCAAAAGCAGTGGCAAAATTTATCCAAGAAAGCAAAAGTAGCTGAACCCAGTGGCTCGTGCCTGTCATCTCAGCACCTGGGAGACTGAGGCAGGAGGGTTACCAAGAGTTTGAGGCCAGCCTGGGTCCAAGATCACTGTGAACCACATACAGCAAGAACCTGTCTCAAAACAAAACCAAAAAACAACCGCTGTCAAGGCTGTGGGGAAAGGGCACTGCCCTTGTACACCATTGAGGGGGTGTAAGCTCGTATAGCCACTAGGGAAGTTAGTGTGGAGTTCCACAGTAAACTAAAACTAACTAGACCTGAAGGGTGGGGGCCAGCAGTAGAAATTCCATTGAACGCAACCAATCCCTTTCTAGATAGCTTCCCAGAACAGCTGAAGACATCATTTTACACTGATACATGCATACCCATGTTTATAGCAGCACAACAATTAGCTAAATCTTGGAAGCAGCCTGTATATCCAGCAGCAGATGAATTGATTAAGAAAACAGTGTACTCACAATGGAAGCTGAGTAGGGTGGCATGCATCTGTAATCCTAGCACTCAGGAGGCTGAGGCAGGGGGATTGCCATGAGGTAGAGGCCAGCCTGGGCTACATAGTTCAGGGACAGCCTGAACTACACAGTGAGACCCTATCTACCAAAACAACAAAAAACAAATACACAAAATGGGATACTATTCTGCCATAAAGCATAAATTTGAATCATTTGTAGAAAAATGACTGTATCTGAAGACTATAACAAGCTTAAATATCACACAGCTTCTCCCCTCACACACACACTTGGTAGCAGATATCCATGACCTCACACTTGCTAGACAGTTGCTGTGCTGCTGTGCTATATCCCTGGCCCTCTCACAGCTTCTCTTACATGAAAAACGCAAGATAAAGAACAAAATAAAACATAGACAATAAGAAACAGGGAGACAAATGTTTTACAAATGGGAAGATGGAAGAGGATAGGGAAGAAGAGGAAGGGGAAAGAAAATATGTGCATGTACCTAGTCCCCACAATGGAGAGTATAAGAATGGGAAGTATATTCTTTTGAGGCAGCAGAATGAAGAAGACAGGCATTAGAGCCAGGGATTTGAATTCAGATCCTGGCTTGGCAGCCTACACAACTATAGAACACAAAGAGTAGATGCCTCTGAGCTTCTGTTTCCTTGTAAGGTGGCGATGGGTATTCGGAGGTTCCGGAGAGGACTGGGTGGGTATAATAGCAGAAAATGCCAGAGCATGGTAAATAGTGACTGCTGGAAGTAATATATCTGCCATGAGAGAGGGAGGGACAGGCAGGCAGGAGATGTAACCCGCCGTACTGGGACTAAGCAGGCTTAGCTTTTATATCACTGGGCCTCGAGAAAATTCTTTGCAAGAGTGGTGTCAGAATATGAATCCTGAGTGCACAGCCATATTTCACGCATGATGATGATTATAGTCTAGAATGTGCCTGATGCTTCATCTCAGGTAAAGGAGGAAGATTGGTGCATATTCCAAAATCTGCATCTGCAGCAAATTTTGTCTGGCAGCAAAACACAAATATAAAAACTGGAACTGACCCCTGCTTTGGATGGCTATATCCAGACACTGACATCTGCATGCGAACCCTGGGAGGTAAGGTATCTACTGCCGAGTCTCCAGGGTTTACTATCCCAGGGTTTGTTTTACCCCTGGAAAATTCTGGAAAAATAGAAGTCATACTTCCAGGAAGGGTCAGAGCCATGACTGTGTTTAGTTGTATTTATGGATTTTTTTAGAAGTCTGAATCTTCGCACTGCATTTGATGCTGACTCTGGTTGTCCCCATGGAGGATGGGTGCGACCCCTAGGCTGACACAGGGTCACCATGCACAGCTCTGTACTGCTGGGATCCCTGGGTAGAGAATGGGAAGATAGCAGAGGCAACTATCTGTGAAGGAGGAAGAGGGCTCCTCAGGACCCATGCCCACTCATTACACCAGTGCTGTCCAGTGGTTACTGGGAAGCAAGGCTGTGGCGGCTGCTTCTGATGCAGCCTTGTGGGCCTTTACTGGGGGCGAGTGCTTTTTATTTTATACACAAAATACTAAAATCAAGATATTTACCAAAAATAGAAAAAATACGGCAGGAATAGGAACATTTCAGCATGTCCGATAAGAAGTTAGGTAAAGTCACTAATGTGTAAATCATATTAATTCAGGCACAGCCTGCTAGCAGTGTAAGATTTTGGGGAGTGGGGGATGGTGCAAGGCCCTGCGGCTGCTTAGAGGCCCACGCAGAGCAGCCCGCAGGTGGGACAGAAGGAGCTGCAGAAGGCGCCTGCTGCTGAGAGAGAAGAGCCGGGCAGTGAGCCTTCACTTAGCTCCTGATCAGCTTAGGGCTCTTCAGGCACTCTAGCCCTGGCACTGAGAGGTACGGACTTTGTGAGGAGCTGTCAAGCCATTCTGGAGGCTGAGGCAGGAGGATTGCAAGTACAGATGCAGCCTAGGCTACTTAGCCAGACTGTCTCAAAATAAAGGCAGAGTTATAGCTCAGATCAGGGCTTCCGGTCGGCCCCCAGCTCTGGAGGGCAGGTACACATACATCCCCTTTGGGAAGCTCTGGATTAGAACAAGGAGCATTGCTCATAATAACATCCATTTTTTTTTTTAATCCTAAAAGTTTTCCCATTTCATTCCAGATTATAAACTTTTTTTTTGTACCAGGGATCGACTGTACTCACAACCTCAAGTGTGCCAGGTAGGCGCTTATGCCACTGAGCTAAATCCCTGGCCCAAACTTTCTGTTCAGCCCCACTCTCCCACCTTCAGACAGACACAAACAAAATATGTTTGATTTATTAGCCCTTTGTAGATTAAGAAATCACTAAGGAGCTGGCTGTGGTGGCTCACACCTGTAATCCAGTGCTCGGGAGGCTGAGGCAAGAGAATCACTGTCAGTTCCAAGCCAACCTGGACCTTATGGCCAAAAAAAAAAAAAAAAAAAAAGGTGACCAAGGTTGACATTGCCTGTGACTTTCCTTTATCTCAGGGGCATAAGCACCTGCCTTGCAAGTGTGTGGTCGTGAGTTCAATCCCTGGTACCAATAAAAAAGAAAAAGACAAAATAATAATAATAATTCCTTAATAATGTGCAGAATTTCACACTTTCCTAGACCAGGAGTCAAAAGGCTATAAAACTGGTAGCAGTGCTATCAAGGTGCTAATGAGTTGTAAATACATTTTTAGGTGCTGAAGGAACCTTTAGTTAAAGATGACAGCGCTCCAGCACCCTCTAGGGGAAGACTGGATGGAGATACTTGGTGTGTTGTCTCGCAAACTCGCCAGGCGTGGGCATGGAAACCCAGAGAGCTCTTTCTCTCTCATTGTGTTGCCATCAGTGAGGTACGGTGAGGTACGGCTCACTAAGCTACCTGGCCTCCCAGTTAATGTGTGTATCTCAACCGGACTGTAAAATAGATTGGACAGTTTTGTTTTTGTTGTTGTTTTAGAACTGGAAATCGAACTCAGGACCTCGCACTTAGCAGGCAGGCTCTGTACCGCTGAGCCGTATCCCCAGCCCTGGATTGTAAAATAGACTGGGACTGCAGCCCTGTCATAGCATACCAGTTCCTACCAGTTAATTTGTTTGTTCATTGTACTGGGGATTGAACCCAGGGAGGCTTTGACTTATATCAACTCCTTTTTTTTTTTTTAATACAGGATCTTTCTAAGTTACCCAGAGTGACTCAGATGTGGGATTCTCCTGCCTCAGTATCCCAAGTAGCTTCGATTACAGGCCTCTACCTACTCCCATCCCATTAAATATTGATTAAAGGATAGATAGATAGATAGATAGATAGTACCAGAAACCCCATACACTAGATTTAGGCATCTGGGTTGTTTAGGCATCTGGGTGCATAGTGCAAAGTTAAAAAGAAGTGAGAGACAGGCACACTGATGCACACCTGTAACTCCAGCACCTGGAGGATGAGGTAGAGGATCACAGGTTTAATGCCAGCCATGGCAACTTGGCAAGGCTATGTTTCAAAATAAAAATAATACAGAAGGTTACAGATGTAGCTCAGTGCAAAGGCCAAACTATAAAAGAGGGGCTGGAGCTGGGCATGGTGGCACACATCTATAATCCCAGTACTCAGGAAGTAAAGGAAGGAGGACTGCTCCAAGTTTGAGGCCAGCCAAGGTTACATGCAAGTTCAAAGCCAGCCTGAACTGCATAGTGAGATCCACGGAGGGGTCAGGGAGAGTGCACAGCAGAGAGTCCTTGCCTAGGATACACAAAGCTCTCATTCAGTGCCCGTTTTCAAAAAGAAAAAAGAATGGTATCTCTGACACAATACTGCTTTTAAACACACACACAAAAAAATAATGCAGATAATACTGTATACATTTTGTAAGAACATACACAAACAAACCTGTGTTTACATTAAACAAAGAATAGGGGCTGGGGATTTAGCTCAGTGGTGCAAGCACTTGCCTGGCAAGTACAGGGTCATGAGTTCGATCCCCAGTACCAAATGAAAAGAAAGGCTGCGGGGCACATGGGAAATGTATAACAGAATAAGTAAATAACAAGAGAAAGCTGAAAACGGCCTTCATTGTTTTGTTTTTTCAGCCTTCATTGTTTTAGGTTTAGAAGTGAGCATGGATGAGCAGTAGCTTTAGGAGCAAGGAGTGAGTGGCTCAGAACAATCAGAATGTTTCTCTGATTCCCTGTACCCCTTCAGTGCATTAGCTCACAGTGACAAGTATCTCCTTGGCATCAGCTGCTGGACTCCCTTGGTCAAGGCCATCTTCCTGACTCAGCCTCAGTTTGTCACATCAAGATCTTTTCCTTCCTTGTGTGTCTTACTGATCCACATACCTCTAGGACTCATTAAATCCTCTTTTCTTTCTCTGGCTGTCACAGTATGGTTTTGGGTTTTGGTATTGGGGATTGAACCTATGGCCTTGTATGTGATAAACCTCTTGCAGTTTTGTGGTGGTGGTGGTGGTGTTTTTTGTTCATTTTTTGAGATGGGGAGGTCTCACTGTGTTGCCCAGGCTGGCCTCAAATTCCTGGGCTCAAGTGATTCTCTTGACTCTGCCTCTGGGATTACAGGCACATACAACTATGCCTAACTGGCTGGTTTTTGTTTTTGTGGTGCTAGAGATCAAATCCAGGGCCTCAGACATGCTAGATCAAGCGCTCTACCACTGAGCTACTCCCTTTGTCTGCTTGCCTGGTTGATTGGTTTGGTTAGTTGGTTGTTGATTGAACCTAGGGCCTTCTCACCAAACTACATCCTTTTTAAAATTTATTTATTTTTGAGGCAGAGTCTCACTAAGTTGCTCAGCCTGGGCCCAAACTTAGGATCCATCTGCCTCACACTCTCAAAATGCCTTATGTTTTATTTTGAAACAGGGCCTAACTTACTAAGTTGCCTCTCAAGTGCTGGGATCACAGGCGTGCACCATTAGATGCAGCTTCACAGTGATTTTTATGTGTAAACACTCTCCAGCCCTCACAGAGGAAAACTTTCACCCCAGAAACGAGATCTCTACTGGATTTTGAATCTCTAGTGCCACTTGGCACAGTGATGGGGTGTAAGTAATCATCTGCTGGCTCATTGCATGGGAGCAGTGTTTCAGAGTAGGTAGACTGGACAGTCTCAGTGACAGAACCAGAGACCAGAGGTGGGGACGGTCTGCAGGCAAGGCGGTACTGTACGGCTCAGAGCAAGGATGCAGAGCAGCATCATCCCGAGAGCTCTCAAGGCGGAGTGGCCGGCGCTCACCCAGCACACAGCTGCCAGCCAGGGCAGGGTCTTCCACTCAGCCGTGTTCCCTGTTCCTTACGCTGAGTCCCCAGCTTCCCTTACTGGTCATCACTTGGCCCTGTGCAGGACCCAGAAGCTTCCCACCAGGAGGACCCCAGCTAGGCAGGCAGACTTCTAGGGGTCAGATCCCACAGCAGTGCTGGACCGGCTGGTCCGCATCTCCCAGCGTCTCCCAGTGTGGAGGCGATGGCAGCCTGGTTCGCTCCTCTCCTCTGCAGGCACCGGGCAGCAGCGCTTGCACTATATGCAGCAGAGTTAGCAGTTCTCAAACTCACCATAAAAGTGATTAGGGACCTAAAAGGTTTTATTTATGTCTACTCACATAAAGGCTGTGTCTATTAATATTTGTAGTACTAGAAATTAAAACTGAAAAACTTGCCAGGTGTGGTGGTCACACCTGTCATCGCAGCCCTTGGGAGGCTGAGGCAGAATGACTGCCATGAATTCAAGGCCAGCCTGTGCTACATAATAAGACCTGCCTCAAAGCAAACAAAAAAGCAACATACCCCTCGCTGACATGTATCTACTTGCTCATTTAGTTATTAATCTGTCTCTCTGCACTTGGAAGGTAAGAGCAGAGATTTTTGTCAGTTTTATGCAATGCTAGATCTAAGTGCTGTAGAATAGAGGCCCCCAAAAAGGTAACTATTTGTGGAAAAACAAAAGAATAAATAAAAAAATTATTGAAATATTCCTTCTAAAACTACTAACTAGCCAGGACAATGGCACACATCTGTAACTCCAGCACTGGAGTTACAGTGGGGGGAGGCTGGGGGGGATAGCAAGTTTGAGCCCAGCCTGGGCAACTTAGTGATTTAGTGAGACCCTGTCTTCAGATAAAAATAAAACCCTGGAGTGATGGTGCACATCTGTAATCCCAGCACTCAGGAGGCCAAAGCAGGAGGATTGTCACAAGTTTGAGTCCGGCCTGGGCTGCATAGTGAGTTCAAGGCCAGCCCTGGAATACATAGCAAGACCCTGTCTCAAAAAATCAAAAATAGGGGGGATGGAGGTTTAGCTCAGCGGCATAAGTGCCTGCCTTGCAAGCAGGCAGTCGTGAGTTCGATCCCTGGTACCGATAAAAAGGAAAAAGACAAAAAAAAAAAAAAAAATCAAAAATAGATCAGGGCTGGGGTGTAGCTCAATGCAGAGGCTCTGGGTTTAAACCCCAGTGTGTGTGTGGGTGGGTGGGGGGTGCTCTATATTTATTGCTGTGAATAGATAATACACACACATGGCACTCAGTTCAAGAGGTGACTGTTTCCCTGTAGAGGTGGCCAGCTGTGCGTAGACTGCACAGGACCTCTCAGGCTTGTGTGCTGAAGACACTGAGAAAGGCATAGGACAGAAACAAGGCAGGAGGTGCTGTAGTAGTTAGGGAGCACTCAGAGACCCTGGAGCAGAAGTGAGGTACTTGCAAGGGTGATCCACCAGGCTTGCTACCTGTCAGAACCAGGACACGAGCTCGGGGAGGAGTTGGGCCTAAGTGGAAACTGTCTTCAGGATTCTGGGGAGGATGACACTGGTCACCTCTTTCTTTTTGCCATGTCCACAGTGGTGCTGCCATGTCTCTAGGTGTGCCCAGGCTTTCCTTTCATGGACACACAGAAAATCAGGACACTTTCTAGAATGAAGACTGTTTTCCTCTGACTTCAGACTGCTTCCTGCTCTGAAGTCAGCCCCTAATAGAAAGCTAGGTCTGTTTAGTGTTATTTTCTGCTTTTCCTTCCTGTCCTCTTACTCCCCTAGCTGTCTCGGCTTGGAACCTTGTAGAAAGAGTGTTATACTTGAGCAAAATGTGTTTCCTTTGACATTTAAACACTCCTCCATTTGCTTTCCACATTAGAATCCTCCCGCTTACCCTCGCTGCTCCCACCATTGTCTGACCCTCTCCCCTGCAGCCTGTTCCTTACTGCTGAAGTCTGCAGATGACTCCTGAGGAAGAAGCCGTGTCTATAAATGTGTGTTCCTGCCTGGTATGTCTTCTGTGCTTGCTTCTGTGCCTATCCTGGTCCACCCTCTGAGCTAGATGCTGGCTGTTGGAAAGTCAGTGGGCGCAGTCCTGGTTACACTATGTAAGCGCTGAGCAGAGCTGCCCCTCACTGTGGGGAGACACCGCTGCAAGAAAGAGGTGCAGCTGCTTTCCCAGGAGACCTTGTCATTTCCTTAAGATGCCAAGCTGGGAAAGGGGAGACCCCTCCCCACTGTGTTCCCGTATGTGTCTGTCTTTGAGGTCAAGTAAAGGACCAGGCTAAGAAAACTGTGAAGAGAAGCAGAATAATTCATCACAGACAGCTGTGCCATGTCTCTCACCCAGCTCTGACTGCATTAACAGCAAGGCCTTCCGTAAATGACTTGGCCTTTTAGACTCAGATGTTCTCATTCAGGTGGTGTTAACGAAGTCTGTGGTAGAGGACTTGACTGCCATGTGAAAGGCCCTGGTTGGATCGCCAGCACTGGAAAATAAAACACAAAACAAAGTAGCTTAACAATCTTTATGCAAAGGTTACACTTCCTATTTCTGTATCCCTGCCTTATTCAAAAATGTGATTTAAAACACTGGACATTGTAGCCCATGCCTGTAATCCTAGCACTTAGGAGGCTAAGGGAGGACGACTGCAAGTTCCAGGTCAGGCTGGATAATGTAGTGTGACCCTTTCTCAAAAAAAGTGATTTCAGACTGCCAGTATTTAGTAAGATAATATAGAAATGTTCAGCACTATAAAGTAGATATTTAGCAAATGTTTTAATCAAAATGCAACTGAGTTGCTTTTTTGATGCAACTAAACCAAAGTTCTTTCCTGCCCTAATTTCAGTAGAATGAGATTGTTTTTGGTAGGAGTAAATCTCCACCCCCATCTCTCATCTGAACTGATTTTATGATAAAGAACCTTAAATTCTGATTCCACCCCAAACAAGCTAAGTGCAGTCTTTTTTTTTTTTTGCCCCCTCTGGTGAGATAGGGTTTCACTCTGCAGTTCAGGGACTGTGCTTGAATTCATTATGTAGCCCAGGCTGGCCTCAAACTTGAGGTAATCCTCCTACTTTAGCCTCCCAAGTGCTGGGATTATAGGCATGCACCACCACACAGCTAAGTAAGGTCGTTTTAAAACCGTGCCCAAGGAGGCTGGAGATTTAGCTCAGTGGCATAAGTGCCTGCCTTGCAAGCAGGCAGTTGTGAGTTCGGTCCCTGGTACCGATAAAAAGGAAAAAGACCAAAAATAAATAAATAAATAAATAAATAAAGCAAGCCATGCCCAAGAGTTAGCCATCTAACTCAGGGGTGATGGCATAGGTTTATAATCCCAGCACTCAGGGATTCTAGGCCAAAGCAGGAGGATTCCAAGTTGAAGTCCAAATTAGCAAGACCCTGCCTCAGAAAATAAAGGGTTGGGAATGCAGCTCAGTGCAAAGGGCGTGGTTTCAGTCTCCAGAAAACCAACAAAAAAAAACACACCAGAAAATACATACAGAAAGGAAAAAACCAACTTTCTTTTTTGGGGGGAGTTTGGTTTTACTACTTTGTTTTGCTTTTTTTGAGACAGGGTCCAGGTCTTACTTTGTAGTTCAGGCTGGCCTTAAACTGACTAGGACTTAAACATGGTGACCCTCCTGCTTTAGCTTCTTGAGTGCTAAAATTACAGATGTGTGTGTGCCACCATGCACAGTTTGAAACAACTATTCCTGTTTTCATATCACATGCTTGCAAAAGCAGAACAGCTATAACAGACTTTCAAAAGATACGTAGGAGACTTCCTAGTATCAAGACTTGAACAGCCACAGTCATCAAGACTGTGTGGTAATGACACAGAGGTAGACATAGTGTAATGGAACAGAACAGAGTACTCAGGAACGGGTGCACACAGATGTGTGCAATTCATTTTTGACAAATGTCCAAAAGCAGTTCTTTGGGTAAAAAGCCTTTGGAGCCCAGCACTCGGAGGCTGAGGCAGAAGAATCTCCCTGTTTTGAATCCAGCATAGTGTACATAGGGAGTTCAAGGCCAGCTTGAGACTACATAGCCAAAACCATCTCAAAAAATCAAGAAAAAAAAAAAAAACCAAGCGTAGTGGCACATGCCTGTAATCCCAACACTCAGGAGGCTGAGGCAGGAGGATCACTCACTGCAAGTTCAAAACCATCCTGGACTACAAAGGTCAGCCTGAACTGCATAGTGAGACCTTGTATCCAAAAAAAAAAAAAAAAAAAAAAAAAAAAGCCCAGAGTGGTGGCACATGCCTGTAACCAGCACTGGGAAGACTGAGGCAAGAGGATTGCTGTGTGTTCAGACCAGCTTGGGCTACCTAGTAACTTCACTGCCACCCTGAACTATATAGTAAAACTATATCTCAGAAAACAAGCAACCAACCAAAACTGATCCTGATCCATCAAAAGGGAAAATGCTAAATAGAATATAGAATTTCACAGAATTACACATGTTCTGGGAAATACCGTTAAGATGATGAATGATAAGCTGCAGAGGAGGAAATATTACACAAAGAGTCTGGTGTGTGGGCTAGAAAGAACCCTCAAAGCTCAGCAATTGAAAATGGGCAAAGACAGGACCACTACCAGAGGCTGCACAGCCAACAAGTGCACAGAGGAGCTGAGGCAGAAGGATCACCTTGAGTTAGAGGTCAGCCTGGACTGCATAGCAACACCTGGTCTCAGTCAGTCATTCAGTGTCTGTTTTAGAAGTGAGGAACAATCATTGAAGCCTGTTGTGCACACCTATAATTCCAGGATTTGGGGGCTGAAACAGGAATAGTTGGAGTTCTGTCTGGACAGTGTAGCCGCCTAAGGATACCCTGTCAAAGTGAAAAATCAAAAAGGACGGGAGAGGTGCCCAGTGCTGGAATCAGTCAGTACAACTGAAGAGGTCAAGGTTGTAGTTCATTGCAAAAGCTCTGGGTTCAATCCCCAGCACAAGAAGAAAGAAAAGAAAGGAACAGTGAAAAAATCTGTAATATAGGAGAAAGCCTTTTAAAATATGACAAAAACTCAGAAGCCATAAAAGATGGATAAACATAACAATATAAAAGTAGTTTCTATATATTATTAACCACCATTGACAAGCATCATGCTGAAGGAACATACCTGATTTGTATTTCAGGCAAAGCCTTTACTCCAGTGTATTCAAAGTTGCAGACGGGTGACGCATGTGGGCAGGCCTGTGGTCCCAGGAGTCTGGCAGTCTGGGAGACCAGAGCAGGAGGATTGCAATCAAGTCTCACCTGGGCACTATAATAAAGGGTTGGTGCTATAGTCCTTGGGAAGGCATTAGATTCAGTCCTGTTGTTCTCAGTGTTTGCAAGGGAATGGATTTCATACAGGACACATAATTATGGGATTATTTTATAACATCCACCCAAAAGTCAAATCAAAACAGTGGAAGAGAGCTGCCTGCCCACTACAGACCCAAAGAATCCAGTTGAGGGCCTAGAGCCCATGGAGGCCTAGAGTCCACGACAATGTCCCATGCAAGTCTGTACCAAACATCTGCACTGGGAAGGCCCAAAGGTCAGTGGTGGAAGCTAGAGAGTCTACACCAGTGGGATGAAGGATCTGTGCCAGCAGGCTGAGGGCTCTGCACTGGAGCCAGGAAGTGAGGCTCAAAGTAAGGACCAGAGCTCCCCTGAAGAGAACCACAGGCATCTCAGTGACAGCAAGGACCCTGATGAGAACAGCTGAGTTCATTTCAGGAAAACCAACGAGACAAAGCTTCTCCAGGAGAATCAGCAGCACCATCTTCCCCCCTGGTTCTGCTTTTACGCTGTTGGCAGCAACCCTCATGTGGACCTTCCACATCCAGCACCTCGCTGACTCAGTTCAGCTGGGGTTTCCAGTGGACCATTAGTTAATCTACCACAAATCACCAGAACCAAAATACTAAAAAAAAGTTGCAAATTTTAAAAAGACTAATAATTCAGCAAAAGGAAAGAAACAGGATCAAAATATGAATAGACAATAAACTGGAAAGGAATATAAATGTCTTAAATACACTCTGTGTGTGTGTGTGTGTGTGTGTGTGTGTGTGTGCGTGCGCGCGGTACTGGGGACTTAACTCAGGATCTTTACACTAAGCTACCTTACCAGCTGTTTTATTTTGAGACAGGATCTTACTAGTTACTGATTTCCACTGGTTGGACTGGAGGACCTTCCTGCCTCAGCCTTCCAGGGTGCTGGTATTACAGTTGTGCACTGCCATGCCCCACTTCCTTGGATGCTTCTGAGTAGAATTTTAAGGCTGAAAAACAGTAACACTTTGTTTTATTTTAGGGTTTGCTTGGAAGTTCTTTGGCTGACTTTTGAAGTATGACTGTATTACCTATTAAAGCTTTTTTTTTTTTTTTTGTCTTTTTCGTTTTTACTGGTACCGGGGATCGAACTCACGACTGCCTGCTTGCAAGGCAGGCACTTATGCCGCTGAGCTAAATCCCCAGCCCCCTATTAAAGCATTTTTAAATAAAAATGAACAATATGTTAGGAATACTCATTATGATACCATTTAAGAGTGAAAATGAACCCCCCCCGAAAAACCCTAAGATGTTCCCCAAACAGAGCGACAAGCTGTAATCAAATTATATTAAAATTAATACTTGAGCTCAATTAAAATGAATGGATTTGGGCCAGGGACGTAGCTCAGCAGCACAACACCTGCCTGGCAAATGCAAGTTCCTAAATTCAATCCCTGGTACACACACACACACAAAATGAATGGATTAAACTTATTGAGTCAGCATGGATAAAACTCCAGTTTGTAGCATGAGGTGAGAAATGGAAGTTTTACTGCACTCCGCATCCCCACCCATGTAAAGTAAGAAAACCCCTGTAAATGCTCTGCACTGCGACGCCTCACTTTTCAGAAAAGAGATGGACGCATGTGCAACATAGTACCAAGGCACCAGGCTGCGCAGTCCATGGAGCTGGCTAGGGCTCCTCTGCCCTGGCTCGGGTGCCTTTGCACTGCTGTCCCGTCCACCCCAGCTCGGAGCCTCTGCAGTGGTCCCCAGCCGTCTGTGCCGGGCTCTGTGGTGCCTCCGGTAGAAGGCGAAGCGCCGCCCAGTAAGACTGCACCGGCTGGGAATTCACAATTCACATCTCTATCTTCCGTTTCCCAGGGATGCTGGTGGTGAACGTGACGTGGAGGAACAAGACCTACGTGGGTACGCTCCTCGACTGCACTCGGCATGACTGGGCGCCCCCGCGGTGAGTCAACCATGCTCCTAGGGAGCCCTGGAACCTTTATCTGAAGAGAATAATTACATGCCAGCTTCTAAAGGACATCAGTGATATAGAGACGGGGAAGGCACTGTATTTGATTGGCATTGTAAAAAGCATAAATAAGATGGGTGTAATGCACACATCAGCGACGCCTGCACTCAGGAGGCTGAGGCAGAAAGACTACAAGTTCACATCTCATCTGGGCAGTTTGGCAAGACTGTCTCAGAATTTGCAAAGGGCTGGGGATGTAACTGAATTTGAAGGCTCTGTATTCAATCTCCAAAAACAATAAGTACAAGAAAAAAAGAATAAATAGGGCAGGGGTTTCACTCACTGGTGTAAGTACCTGCCTGGCAAGCATGAGGTCATGAGTTTAATCCCCAGTACCAAAAAAAAAGAATAAATGACTTACAGACACTCAAGTGTTGGGTGGGGGAGAAGGTAGCAGGATGAGAAGAAATTTTTTTTTAAGCTCCTATCGCATTCGAGCTTCTTCTAGCCTCCTTGAAACCAAGGCTGTCAAGTCTGAGTTAACAGGAATTTATTGATGATGCTCTGTAATGATAGCTGTTTGCCAGAATCTTAAACTCAAGAACATTTTCAGTTTTATAAATACGTTAAGCCCTCACTGGCTTCACAGGACTTTTCTAGGTTGTAATTTGAGAGTTAACATTTCAGGGCTGGGGTACAGCTCCTTGTTAAATCACCGGCGGATGTGTGTGGGGCCTTGGGTTCAGCTCCCAGCACCACACGCACAATGTTTAGTTATGAGGAAAGACTGACGTTTTGGGAATGGCACCTTACAATGTGTTCCTTACAATGTGGTCCTAAAAGGACCCAGTTTGCCACAAGTGTGAGGAACCCCAATGTCAACTTGTCCTCCACTGTCGTGGTGCTCGGAGCTCCCCCATTTACTACGCCTCCCCATCAGTCACAGGCATTGCACGGGGCTCACTTCCCAGCACCCCACAGGCTTTGGCAAAGGGACCCTAAGGCCAGCATGGACTCCAGAGACCCTGTTCCCCAGCCACCCACAATGCTGCCCTTGTACTCTCAGCTCCTCCAGAAGCCAAGTTCAAGGCCAGCCTTGGTGACATACTGAAACCCCATCAAAAGAAAGAGGGCCAGGATATAGCTCAGAGCCATCACCTGTCTGACAAGCATGAGGTCCTGAGGTTTGAAATTCCCAGTGCCAAAAAAATAAAACATAAAAAAACAGAGAAGCTAGGTGTGAAGCTGTGACTTGGCAGGGTCAGTGCCCTGCAGTCACAGCACCAAGGAGGCTGAGGCAGAAGGCTTGAGCGCACCCTGGGCAACTTAGTGATTGCTTTTTTTCTGCTATTGTTGTAGCTCCCAGAGTCTTAGAAACAACCTGTTCCATATCCTCCCTGAGGTACAAGTCAAAGCCAGGTCTAAAGAGGAACTAACCTTAGCAGAGGATTGCATTTTAGATAATGTTTTGGGCTCCATGGAAAGCAACTTTAAGGTTAGAAACGTCTCTTAGGTGCCAGCATCCAGACACTGAAATAATGCGTGTCCCACCAAGCATGATGCCTGTGAAGGGCTTCAGGGCCTCCTGGGTGGAGGGGTGCTTTCTCTACCCGTGTGCACCTTCGTGGTGAGAAGTTCAAGAAACAGCATTGTCTAAAAGCAGAGGTGGGTTCTGGTCGTGGTGAACAGTCAGGCTTGGGATTGTGGGAGGGTCACAGCAGGCCTGGCCTCGGTGTCCCTCTGAGGTTTTAAAATCCTTTCCAAACCATGATTTTGGCCACAGGACTGCTTGTGGCTGACAGAACAAACCTCAGGGAGGTAGAGAAGAAGGTCGGGGAGGGTTTGCCTCAGGCACTTGTCTGGGGACACTGCAGCTCTGCACTCACATGGTCTCACATGATCTGAAGCTCTCTCACCAGATCGTAGTTATTGAAAGTGATGATCATCCTCCAGAAGGTTCTTTAGGGGCTTTAGGTAAACTGGTTTAAAGATGCTTTTTCAAAATCTGCCATGATAGCAACACATCTGTAATCTAGTACTGAGAAGGCTGAGACAGGAGAATTAGGCAGCCTGGGCTACATGTTGAGTTTAAAAGCCAACCTGAACTACATAGCAAGATCTTGTCTCAAACGGAAAAAAAAAAAACTGCAAGAGGAGGAACAGGTAGAAAGGATCAAGATGCCACATGTACTGTAAACGTATGAACTTCCACACGATAAATGTATTTTCCATGTATCACAAACATACATTAATAAAAAAAAATCAAAGCAAGGGAGAAGAAAGCTCATGCTTATAATACCAGCACTTGGGAAGGCTGAGGCAGAAGGATCACCAGTTCAAGTCTAGCTGGGCAGCTTAGTAACTTAGTGAGAGCCTATCTCAAAATAAAAACTTGATTTTTGAGACAGAATCTCACTATGTAGTTGAGTACTCACTGTGGAACCCCGCTAACCTCAGACTTGCAGTGATCCTCCTCCCGCAGCCCCTCAAGTGCTGGAATTACAGGTGTGCCCCACCATGCTTGGCAAAATAAAAACTTTAAAAGGGGAGTGAAGGGAGAAAGGAGGGCAGGCTGGGGATGTAGCTCAAACTCAGGATCTCCTGCCTCAACCTCCCCAGAAGCCTCAACTGCTTCTCTTATTTAACACCCCGTTGTGTTTATCCTTTGCCAAGGTTCTGTGACTCTCCCACCAGTGATCTAGAAATGCGCAATGGTCGTGGTAGAGGCAAACGCATGCGTCCCAACAGTAACACACCTGTCAACGAGACCGCCACAGCCTCTGACAGCAAAGGGACCAGCAGTGGCAGCAAAACTCGAGCAGGAGCCAACAGCAAAGGGCGTCGGGGCAGCCAGAATTCTTCAGAGCATCGCCCGCCGGCCAGCGGCTCCTCCGAGGATGTCAAGGCGAGCCCTTCCCCTGCCAGTAAGCGGAAAAACAAGCCCCTGTCAGACATGGAGCTGAATTCCAGCTCGGAGGACTCCAAGGGGAGCAAGCGAGTCCGGACAAACTCCATGGGCTCAGCCCCTGGGCCCCTCTCTGGGACTAAGGTGGAACCCACTGTCCTGGACAGAAACTGCCCTTCCCCAGTCCTGATCGACTGTCCCCACCCAAACTGTAACAAGAAGTACAAGCACATCAATGGACTCAAGTACCACCAAGCCCACGCCCACACGGATGAGGACAGCAAGCCGGAGGCCGACGGGGATAGCGAGTACGGAGAGGAGCCTGCCCTGCATGGAGACCTCACGAGCTGCAATGGCGCAGCCGGCCACCAGAAGGGCTCCCTGTCCCCGGCCCGCTCGGCTACCCCCAAAGTGCGCCTTGTAGAGCCCCACAGCCCTTCTCCTTCAGGCAAGTTCAGCACGAAAGGCCTCTGTAAGAAAAAGCTGAGTGCAGAAGGGGACACGGACTTCGGGGCCCTGTCCAATGACGGCTCCGAGGATGGGCCCTTGGTAACGGATGAAACAAGCAACGATGCCTTTGACTCTCTGGAACGGAAGTGTATGGAGAAAGAAAAATGTAAAAAGCCCTCTGGTTTGAAGACAGAAAAGATCCCTTCGAAGAGCTTGAAGTCGGCCCGGCCAATCGCACCTGCACTGCCCCCACAGCAGATCTACACTTTCCAGGCAGCCACCTTCACTGCAGCGAGCCCAGGTGCCACCTCGGGCCTCGCCACCACCGTGGTGCAGGCTGTGGCCAGCAGTCCCCAGCTCAAGCCCATCCAGCCCAAGCCTACCGTGATGGGGGAGCCCTTCACAGTCAGCCCTGCCTTGACGCCCGCCAAGGACAAGAAGAAAAAGGACAAAAAGAAAAAGGAGTTGGCCAAGGAGCTGGAAAGTCCTCTGACCCCTGGGAAGAGCTGCCAGGCAGAAGAGGGGAAAAGCCCCTTCAGGGAGTCATCGGGAGAGGGGGTGAAGGCGGAGGGGCTCCTGAACGGCTCCTCCGACCCCCATCAGAGCCGCCTGGCAAGCATCAAAGCTGAAGCCGACAAGATCTACAGCTTCACAGACAATGCCCCCAGCCCCTCCATCGGTGGCAGTAGCCGCCTGGACAGCACCCCCCCAACCCAGCCCCTGACACCTTTACATGTGGTCACCCAGAATGGGGCCGAGGTGGGTTCAGTAAAGACCAACAGCCCAGCCTACTCTGACATCTCAGACGCAGTGGAGGACGGGGAGGGCAAGGTGGACAGCCTCAAGGCAAAGGACCCCGAGCAGCTGGCCAAGGAGGGGGCCAAGAAAACACTCTTCCCCCCGCAGCAGCAGAGCAAAGACTCCCCATACTACCAAGGCTTCGAGAGCTACTACTCTCCCAGCTACGCCCAGGCCAGTCCCGGGACCCTGAACCCTGGCAGCCAGATGGGCGTAGAGAGCCAGGCCTTGAAGCCAAAAAAGGAGGAGGAGCCTGAGAGCCTGGAGGGCAAAGGGAAGAACGACACCTGTGAGGAAAAGAAGCCGGAGCTGAGTGGTGCCAGCCAGCAGCCCTCGGTCATCCAGCAGCGGCCCAACGTGTACATGCAATCGCTATACTACAACCAGTATGCCTATGTGCCGCCCTACGGCTACGGCGACCAGGGTTACCACGCACACCTGCTGAGCACCAATACAGCCTACCGGCAGCAGTACGAGGAGCAGCAGAAGCGCCAGGGTTTGGAGCCACCTCGGGGCCCCGACAAGAAAGCCGAGCTGGGCCTCAAGGACCGCGAGGCTGTGCTCAAGGACGAGTGGAAGCAGAAGCCGTCCATCCCGCCAACCCTCACCAAGGCCCCCAGCCTCACAGACCTGGTCAAGTTGGGGCCAGGAAAGGCCAAGGAGCCGGGCACTGACCCTGCCAAGTCAGTCATCATTCCCAAACTGGACGATGCCTCCAAACTCCCCAGCCATACCCCAGAAGGCTTAAAGGTGAAGCTGAGTGAGTCCGCACACCTGGGCAAGGAGGCCCCAGAGGGCAAGATGGGTACTGAGTGTGGCCGCCAGGCAGAGGTGGATCCAATCCTCTGGTACCGACAGGTAACTGGTTCTCCTGGGAAGAAGACCAGATGCTGTGCAGGACACTTCACTCACATGAGGCTTCCACACCACTGAGAGTAGCAGGACAGCTGTGTACTTCCACAACTTCCTCACCTTGGTTTGGGTTTTTTTGTTTAATTTTCATGTTTTGAGTTTTTTGTTTAATTTGATTGGATTTGAGGTAGTTTTTGAGACAAAATTTTGCTGGGTAGTGCAGGCTGGCCTTAAACTCATACTCCTTGTGCTTCAGCCTCCTGACTGCCAGGCATGCATACCACTCCCAACATCATTTTAATATTTTTTAGAAATCATTTTCAGTTCCATAAAAAGGTATTTTCTCATTTGACAAGAAAGACCCAGGTATGTTAGCTTAATTGTTCTAGAGTTACTTGAAACCCCACTAGCAGAGTCAGGACTAGATCCTAGAAATCTTGATTCCTAATCTAGTATCCCTTCTACTTCTTTGGCTCCTACACAATGAGTCAAGGTGGTCACATTTCATTAAAGTCAAAGAATACATTACTCAGTTACTGAGTTACTTTAAAAGTTACTTACCAAACTGGGCATAGTGGCACATGCCTACAGTTGCTGCACTCTGGGAGGCAGAGGCAGAAAGATTTCATTCAGTCCCAGCCTAATCAGTTTAGTAGTTTGGTCAAAACCATCTCAAAATAAAATTAAACAAGGGATGAAGCTCAGTGCAAAGGTATTGGTTCAATCCCATGTACTAATAAACAAGCAAATAAATTAAGAAAGACTGGGAATGCAACCAAGTCAGAGGCTCTGAATTCCAGTTAGTCTTAGAATGTTGTCCCTTCCCTCTCGGTGCCAGTAACTGCCCCTCTGATCCAGATGGCAGCAGCTGCTCCCCATCCCAAGCTTTCTCTAAAGAGGTGAACCTACCTACCCCTGCCCCTCCATTCCAGGAGTGCTGCCCTAAGTGCTTGTTCTTGAGCTGGAAATCACCCGCTGATGGTTTGCTTTTTCTTCGTTTCCTTCAGAGGGGAAACTTTGCAGCAAGAGAAACTAGAGTTGGGTTGTAAGTAAGCCCTAACCAGTAGCAGCCGAGGGCCTCCCTACCAGAGAGGCCTAGTAACTGTCCACTCTGGGTCTATACCGGGTCCTCAGCTTTGAGGCTTGTGTCCCATGTGTGCACACCCAGTCCTCCTTCTGTGATTGTTGCAGGAGGCAGAGCCCCGGATGTGGACTTACGTGTATCCTGCCAAGTACTCAGACATCAAGTCAGAGGATGAGCGGTGGAAAGAGGAGCGGGACCGCAAATTGAAGGAGGAAAGGAGTCGGAGTAAGGACTCTGTCCCCAAGGAGGATGGGAAGGAAAGCACAAGTAGTGACTGCAAGCTGCCCTCATCTGAAGAGTCCCGCCTTGGGAGCAAGGAGCCCCGGCCCAGCGTCCATGTGCCTGTGTCCTCCCCTCTCACCCAGCACCAGTCCTACATCCCCTACATGCACGGCTACTCCTACAGCCAGTCCTACGACCCCAGCCACCCCAGCTACCGGGGCATGCCCTCCGTGATGATGCAGAACTACCCAGGTACAGCACCAGTGTGGCCTAGCAGCCCAGGCCTCTGTGCAGGGCAACAGCACCTTTTTGACTGCGCCATTTTGTAAAGCAGCTGTTCTACCCTGTGGGCCCTTGAGTACACCCCGCGGGCCCACTGCTCCCTTCTTTGCCCAGCCTCAGGGCCGCCTCCACTGCTTGTTTTCATCGACGGAGGTAACCCTGCCTTCCTCCCACGGCCGCCTTCTCTCTCCCGGGATGTTGTTTTGTTTTCAGGCATCTGGACAGATGAAATCCTCCAAGAATAAGATGCAGGGATTCAGGGTGAGGCGCACACGGCTGTGGGGCCTGGGCAGACGGGTGAGGGCGGCAGCGGGTGGCTTTTCACACCGCTGACTGCGTGTGCGCTTTCGGGGCATGGAAAATTGGGGTTCACATGTTGTCAGGAAGAGGCCACTGACTGATTTCTGTTACCTAAGGAGCCAGAGGGGATTTTTGTGGGGTGGGAGGGCACCTCTGTTTTGCTCATTTATTGTTTTACTTAGATCAACATAGCAGGTGTAATACTAGTGAGGCCCACGGTGGTATTTCAGCGCATGCGCACAGTGCGCACTGAGCCCCTTTGGGGACAAGCAGTCCCCCATTTGCCATCCATATCCAGAGCCTGTGAGCGCCTCACTTCCGGGTCTCCACGCACATGTACCCGGCTGCATGAACCGTCCTCAGTCCTCTGCGCTGCAGAGCCCAGCCTTGTTGGAATGCTATTTCCTCCCCAGTCCCAGGTCCCACACTCAGACCACCCCGGGCCTTCTCACTCTTAATACTCCCAACCTCTTCAGATCGAATCACTTGGGACCCCAGGGACCCAAGCAGGAGACCTCTAAGGGAGGACAAGATCTCTTTTCAGAATTGTCTTGCCCTTGAGGCATTCCTCACTCCCTGCCACCACACCCATCTCTAAACAAGGGGTAATCCCATTTGCTGAGGACTTGCTGTGGTCTAGGTACTGTCCAGGGTGATTTTTGTACATTATCTTTTATTAATACTCATTATTCTATGAAATAGGGTATTGGTATCTTTGTTTTGATAATCAAGAAACACTCAGGGGGCTGGGGATTTAGCTCAGCGGCATAAGCACCTGCTTTGCAAGCAGGTGGTCATGAGTTTGATACTCGGTACTGATTTTTAAAAAAAAAAGAAACAAACTCAGAAAGGTGACAGGTTTACTCAGGGTGACCAGCTAGGTAGTCTCTGGGGCACAGCTCACCCCATAGCCCTCTGTAAATGCTGTGAGCTCGCTACTGGGTCACACACCTGCTCCAAGATGAGCCCGAGACTACTGTATTCAGAGCAGTACAGTGGACATGGGGATGTCGGCTTCAGTAAACCCTTTCATGGTCCCTCTGCTCGTCTTCCCTGTAGAGTTCCATAAAGAACAGACAAGCAGGAAGTCTCATCCCCAAAGTCACCAGCAGAAAATACCCCAGCTTGTGCCTAGGCTAGCTGATGGCCTCCTGGCCCCAGGAGTGAAGGCGCCCCACTTCCCATCTCAGAGTGCTTGGTGTCTCTCTCCCTAGGTTCCTACTTGCCCTCCAGCTACTCCTTCTCCCCATACGGCAGCAAGGTCTCAGGTGGTGAAGATGCCGACAAGGCACGAGCCAGCCCCAGTGTCAGCTGTAAATCAAGCTCAGAGTCCAAAGCCCTGGACATCCTGCAGCAGCATGCCAGCCACTACAAGAGCAAGTCGCCCACAGTAAGGGGAAGCCTGGGGACCCTCTCCTCCCCCCCCTCCCCCCAGGCCTTAAGGCCATGCCTGGGGTCCTGGTGAACATGGGCCTCAGGCTTCCTCCTCAGTTCCTAGGTGTCCTAATGAGTGTGGGGCACTGGTTACATGGCTCCTGTGGGTGTCACCATAGTGCTCCTGTGTCTCCTGTCCTTTCTAGATAAGTGATAAAACTCAGGAGCGAGATCGGGGAGGCTGTGGGGTGGTTGGAGGTGGCGGCAGCTGCAGCAGTGTCGGGGGAACAGGCGGAGCCGAGCGGAGTGTTGACCGGCCGCGTACCTCCCCTTCCCAGCGCCTGATGTCCACACACCACCACCACCACCACCTGGGGTATTCACTGCTCCCCACACAGTACAACCTACCCTATGCAGCAGGTGAGCCTCTTGCCCCTACCATCCATTTTTCATCACCCACAAGAGTCTTCTAAGTTTCTAAGCTCTCCCAAGTCCCAGCTGCCTGCAGTGAGTCATTAGAGCCTATGGCATTGACTTGTACCCTTGGAGCATGAGGATTCTCAGTCCTGGCTTTGGTGCTCAGGAGAATAGGGAGCAGGTGTTATCACAGCAGAAGAGAAATGGGCAGCTGAGAAGCAGATCTGTTCTGCCCCAGCCACCACATCTGGCCGTGTAGTAGATCTCTCATCTGTCAGCACCTTACAATTCAGTAAAGCTAAGAGTGTAAGTGGAAATCCCCCCTCCCCCCCGCCAGCTAGAGGAAAGGAAATACAAAGTGGGTTTTTCTAGCAGGCACAGTGGTGCAGACCTGTAAATCTCAGCTCCTTCGGACGCTGAAGCAGGCCTGCAGATTCAAGGCCAGGCTGAGCACCCTTAGGAGGCCCTGTCCCCAAAAGATAAAAGGGCCAGGAATGTAGCTTAGTAGGAGAGTGTACAAGACCCCAGCTTCAGGCCAAGACTGGTGAAAAAGTGAGGGACGTTTTTAGTTTGCCTTGGTTTGGTTGTGGTCTGATTTTCACAAGCACCTCACTAACCTGTCCTCCCACTCGCCCAGGGCTTTCTTCTACAGCCATTGTTGCCAGCCAGCAAGGCTCTGCGCCCTCGCTCTACCCGCCCCCAAGGAGGTGAGAATGGTGAGTGACTTTTGTTACTTTGGGGCCACAGAGCAGGGCCAGCTGCTGCATGGTCTCAGGATGCCTGTGGGACCTAGATGAGGGCCTGTGAAGGGTCAGCAGTCTGGGAAGGTAGAACCCTGGCCTGCCTCTCCTGGGAAGCTGTGCACATCTGAGAGGACCTGAGGCACATGCGTCCCCTGGGGACAGTGCTGGTCTTCCCCAGGTGTTTTCTTGGGGCGCCATCTTGTGATGGTTATGCCGGTGGGCTGAGTGCCTGGTTAGGTGGGCTGAGTGCCTGGTTACCTGTCTGTGTTTCCCCTGCAGAGCAAGTGCCTGGATAAAGTCAGCTTCACAGCCCTGACTGCCTCACCTTAGGAGGTGCTGGAGGTGCCATTTAGACATCAGTTAGATGGCGTTGGTCATCCTGTTTGCCGTTCCAGCCATGACTGAAGGCAGACCCTTGCCTGTTGCCACCTCCAGAGCCTGGACGTCCTGATCCTCCCTCTTCCTCAGGAGCTGGAGAGCTGGTACTTAGCAGAAATATTTATTCTCAGCCACAGTCATGACTGCTGTGGCCTCTCTGGAGACGAAGAGAGGGGAGCTGCCAGGGGAACATGGCCTCAGCCCAGAGAAATCACTGCTCTGTTCCCCAAGTCCCTGTCCTGCTACGGTGCAGTACTACCCGGCCCCCGCAGGTAGGCCCCCCAGCACTGGGCAGGGTCTGAAGACAGCACAGCAGCCACCCCGTCACTGCCATTCCCACTGTCACCAGACCCCACACCTCCCCAGCGGTTTGGGCCCTGGGAACTGGCAGCATGTGGAAGAATTAGAATCTCAGGAAAGAAATTGGGGGCTGTTTTCTCTGTAGTTGTGAAAACAAAGTCTCCAGCACGGAGACTTCCCCCTTCCCTCGCGAGCACAGATAAATGTTCAGAGCCCAGCCTGGAGAGGGAGATCAAGGCATTTGCCCCACAGGGCCTTGCACTCCCCAGCAGGCAGAGGCAGGGGTCCCAGCACCAGCTTGGGGCTCCCCAGCCACTGGGGAGAGAGCTGGCTCATGAATGGAGTCTGTGAAATTGAATCCCCTGAAGTCCTGCTGCTTCTTACTTCCCCACTCTTTGCCCTTTTCTCTTCTGTCCTTACCCCCTGCTGCCTTTCCTAGGGGGGATCCCCACCCTGACTTCACCTCTTCTTTTTCCTTGCTTGGCTCTTAAGATTCAGGCAGATAAAACAGTATTCCCTCAGAATGGGGGCCGAAGAGTCACCGGAGGGCAAAGCCCAGCAGGCAGACCCCGTGTGCCCAGCAGTTCTTGGAGATGTCCCATGTGTTCAGCCCTCTGAGTAGCTTCCTCAGCTGGGGCTATGGAGTACACAGCCCACTGCTGTCTACAAGTACCTGGTTTTCTATAGCTCGTTCTGTCCCCTCTGTGTGTGCCAATGTGAGCTGTTTTTGTAGGGGCCACTGGCTCTGGGAGGCTGCTCAACCCTCAGACCCTAAGATAACACACCTAAGTGTCC
The DNA here is from genome assembly GCF_034190915.1 of Cavia porcellus. Taxonomy (NCBI): domain Eukaryota; kingdom Metazoa; phylum Chordata; class Mammalia; order Rodentia; family Caviidae; genus Cavia; species Cavia porcellus. Next base: position 7,233,894 of record NW_026947493.1, read on the forward strand.
CTCACGGGAGCCAGCGCGGCGTGGGCCGTGCCCAGAGGCGACAAACATTTCTCTGCTCTCCTTAGAAGACGGTCTCTCTGGGTCAGAGCTTTATGCTCTTGCACTGAGAAAGTGATGATGATTTGGTAGCTTTATTTTTAACCCCCTGAAGCATGGGGAGCTTTCGTGTCTTGCTTTTGTGCGGTATTATCCCTTTGTCCGTCCCTGCCCCTGCCGCCTTTCCTTAGCCCTCCAGATTAAGAGAAAGACTAACAGACATCAGCATAGGCAGAAAAAGGGTGCTTTACTGCAGAATGCTGAGAGGGAACATAAGGGCAGAGAGTTGGGACCAGTAAGCACAATCCCTCGAGGGGAGCGTCCCATAGCAGAGCTCCTCTGGGGCCCACAGGCCCTCCCTCTAGGTGTCCGTGTCCGTGTCTTTATTTTTTTCTTAAAGCTGGGTCCTGAGCTCTCCCCTAAGCTCACTGCTTTAGACCTGTTTTCAGAGCCCCCAATGGCCTCCCTGAGCCCTCACTGCTCTTCTCCCCCAGCGGGCAGTGCCCCAAGCACTCCCATCCCCCAGCCATGGAAGTCACTGGTGTGGACACTTCACCCAGGTGACCTGGGCTGCCCACCCAAGCGGGTGACCACATTTCAGCCTGACTTCACCACCGGGCTCCTCTGGGTGGAGCCACTCACCCATCTCTAGTCTGATTTGGTTTTGACTTGTATGTTTTGTATCTGTGGCGCTGGCCTGCAGCGTGCTCTGTACATAGTGTAAAGAAACCGCTGGAGCAATTTCTGTATCTCACTTGGCAGGCATGAGTCCACATTCCTGCCTTTTCCACTTTGTTCTGTAACAGACAAGAGGGACTTCTGCATTTGCAGGGCAGATTTATTCTACAGAGGGCACAGCTAGTTTTTAAATTTTTCTCTTAAAAAAAAATACCCAGATTTCCCTTGGAGAGTAGAAGCCACCCAGAAGAGCAAGGGAAAGCCACAGTAGCAGATAGCACTGTCTGCCCTGATTCCCCTGGGGTGTCCCCCCACTCTGGAGTGACAAGCTGCAGGCGTGGCAATCCCTGCCATGTGCTGAGTGAGGGCTTTGCTGTCTGCCTCCAGCCTCTCCCTATGAAAACAACAGTACCTGTGACATCCAGTAGATACTCAGAGAAAAAACACAGCGAGGATCCCCACCCCACATACACAGTCTGGGCAAAGTTGCTGCCAGGGCCCTAGGCCACCAGGCTGAGGCCCTCTGAGCCACCCCACCAGACCCTCCCAGGAAAGAAAGTCCAGCTTAAGAAAGCTGCTCTTAGGGTCCACACCTGCTTCTTCCTGTTTAAGGCATGACAGTTCCTATGACCCCTTGCCCTGGTTTATACATGTATAAGGACATGTATGACGTTTCCTGCTGTTACTTCACTCTTTTCCACACACCTCAAGGTCAAAGGACCAGACACACAGGCTGAGAGGGAGGGCATCCTCAGAATGAAGCGGTCCTTTCTTGCATCTCCTCTCCAGGCTCCAGGGTAGGGTGGGACTGAGTTTCAGGAGTTGAGGGTGACTGCAGAAGGGCTAGAGCATTGCATACAGGCTTTGTGATCCCCCATCACTTGCTACCACCACATACCGTCACCATCCCAGTGTCTACTCTGATGCCCCCAAGATTCAACTGGGCAGCTAGCTGGCTCTGTAATTCTGGGCCTCTGTCATTTGTTTTATTACTAGGGCATCCCAGGAAGCTTTCCAGTGATCCCCTCCTGGGATCGTGCCCCTCCCAGCCCTGTCCCGCCCCTCCTGCCCCAGCCCACCCGCTTGCCTTGGTGCTCAGCCCTCCCCTCAGGAGCAGGTTGGGGCAAGCTGGAGGCCCGGGCTGGAGGGGCACGTTGCTGTTCATAGCTTTTGTTCCATTGGCGTTGCTCTGTTGGGTTTAATTTCAGTCTTCCTGATTCTTCCCTTCTGTAAAGTGTACATTACCAAGTTCCTTGTTTTTTATATATATATATATAAATATATATATATATATATACAAACTGTACTCTTTTTGCCTTTGTACATTCAGGCAAGAAGAGAAAATAAATCTTTTTAAGAGACAATCACAAATCTGTGAGGGCTGCTGGTTATTTCTCCTGAAGTTTGCTGCTGAGCTGCTCCTCCCTTCTCCAACTTTTCTCTCCTCGGGCACCTTTCCTGTCCTCCTGGTGTCCTGCCCCATGCAGATGCTCAGCTTCACCCTGGCTGACAGCGAGCTGCTGAGTCGTCCAGACTGCCTGCCCTGTCGCCCCTTCCCACCCAGCACTGTTTTCTGACTTGGCCACTGGCTACACCTGGAGCTATAGCCTGCGCCCTGGCCCACTCTGCACCCTGAGATCCCATTTACCGAAACTACGCAGCTGGGAGATAAGTTTGCACTACTGAAACCTGCTTGGGAGTCAGGACGGATAGTTTTCAGGAATATGGGGGAACCACCCCCAACACTCCCTGCCCTCCCTAACCATTCCAGCTCCCAAGTGCTCTCTGATCCAGAACCCACAGGGTCACTCCTGTCCAGGGGGCTCCTGTGCTCACCCCACTGGAACAAGGGCTAACAGCTTATGGGTCAAAAGCATTTGATTGACTCTTGAGAGTAGTACCTTCTGGAACAGTTCGGTGAAACCACTGTTCAGCCTCTCTCCTTTCCGCTTCCCCCTTTGCCCTTTTCCCCTTTGTCTCTACTTCCTTCATTGGCTTTGAAATTGAAGTCTATTTTTAAATTATTTGTTGTATTTATTGAATAAAGTTTTTAATGTCCCTGTTCTTAAATTTAGACTTAGTCTGCCTTGCACATATCTCCCGCCCCTCTCCACCATCCGAGTTGCCTGTTAAACTGGAGCACAGCCTTTGCATACTGTATTTCCTGCCCGTCACTTCACTAACCAGTTTTCTCTTGAAAGGCGAATCTCAAATGGGCTCAATGGAGCCTGATTCAGTGCTTCTAATTCTGGTTGTACTCGATAGGAAAGAACAGATGACATCTGGGTCTTCAGCACATTTCCATGCAGTCCGCCAGTTTGGGGGGAAAGCTAAAGCGGGTGGTGTGTTTATTTCTCCCTGTACCCAGGGATGCTCTACCACTGAGCTATGACTTCACCCTGTTTAGTTTTTGAGATTGGGTCTTGCTGAGCTCCCCAGAAGTCTGAACCGCAGTCCTCCTGCCTTCACCTCCCAACGCTGGGATTTGTTTTCCTTTTTTAGATCCCTGTCCACATGTGGACTCATTAGGTTTAATGTAAGAATTTAAAACTGCCTTCCACCTTTATGCTGCCTCTAGAAGTCATTTGTTTCGCAGGGGACATCTTTAGGTCATTCTGATTTCAGCTCAATGTGTCAGGTTCCAGTCTTGTTTCAGTGGAGATGCTGAGTTCACTTCTTTTAAGAGACAGCAGGTGGAGCCCAGGTCAATGACTGGGTCCAGAGTAACACAAGAACAGGCCATAAAAAACCAAGACCCACAAAGAAGGTAAGGGTCAGGGCAGACAGTTGCAAAGCTGTAGAAGGTGAAAGAACATGCCCTTCTCAGAAGGAGAAAAAAAAAGATCAAAAAAGACTAGTTAAGAGAATTTAAAAAGGGACCAGAAATAAAAGGTGCTTGTAGCTTCTTGCAGTGCCACTGAGGTGATTCTTTTTTTATTTTTTATTTTTTTGTCTTTTTCTTTTTTTATCGGTGCCAGGGATAGAACTCACGACCGCCTGCTTACAAGGCAGGTGCTTATGCCGCTGAGCTAAATCCCCAGCCCTGAGGTGATTCTTTGGGCTGGTGGCACAGGGGAGCGGATGCTCCAAAAAGGACCCCACAGGAGAAAACTACAATAGGGAAGGTGTGTGCTGTCTCCTTCAAAGACCTCAGGAATGAGAATGTGAGGCAGCTCCATGCAAACCTAAAACCCAAAACCTGGCCTTAGGACCCAGCCTTCCTATAAAGAAATGCTCAGGCTCTGCCGGGTCACTGTGCTGCAGAGAGCTGACGCATACACACCTGCCTCTCCAGGGACTCCCGCAGCGCAGCCCAGACTCCTAGCAACTCCACACTCTGGGGGGAGCATGGCCCCAGAGACTTGCCAGCTTATTTGCCCTAAGACGTTGTAGCTTTTCCCAAGTAGCACGTAAGTTTGCTCCAGACCCAAAAGATAGTGGTAAGATACTGGTCCCGCTACAGGAAAAAAGAACAGGCCAACCACAACTTTAAATCAGTTTATTGACACAGTAACACAATACACTTGCCTTCCTGACACCTCCACATCCCTCACCCAGTTGTCATTCTTCCCCCATCCTCAGCCCTTAGGGGGAAATACAGAAGGGTTGGCCACTGCCCTGCCCAGGCCTTCCCCTCTCGGGTGCTGCTCAGAGCCTGCTGGAGGAGGCAGGCAGCACTGTGCTCCAGTACCCATCCTAACCCTAACGACAGACTCCCCCACAGCTCCCAGGCCTGTCTGCTCGTCATGACCCTAGGAAGGAGACCTTGGGACCTGTGTCACAGGAGAAAAAACTCCTGGCAGTAACTTGAGAATTGGAGTCTGGCTAGTGATTAAGGCCCAGGCACCCCCAAAAAGCCCTGGTGGTGGGAGTGAACTTCAGTGCTCCTATTTAAAATGCACTGATAACATTGAACAGATTAAGCCAGCTTAACCAAATGCCAGAATAACACTAAGCTGTAAAGAAGGAAGGGTTGGTAGTGACCTGTTTATACCAGGACGGACAACACACACGCACGCACGCACGGAGAAGCCAAAGCAGAGTGTCAAAGAGAATCCAAGGACACTGCCCAGGAGCCAAAAAGCCTATACTCAAGAGAGTCCTAGGGTGACAGGAAGCAAAAGAAAGAAAATACATAAGTCTTAAAAACTGAAACAGAAAGCCCAACAGCAGGAGCCGGAGCCTGACGGTGCTGCCCACCAGCCCTCGGCCCTGGACCCAGATCCTCCCTCCCCATCTAGGCAATGCCCGCCCCTAGGCTAGATAGAGCATGTCACACAGTGCAGTTTAAAAAGCTTCTAAAGTCAGTTCATAAACATCTTCATTTACTACTGGTGATTACATGTGAATAATATGTTTATACTGTTCTTTATGGAAAACAATTTCAACAAGTCAACTCCAAGAACACAGCAGGCCACCCTCACCCTGAGCCCCTCAGCATCCTTCCCTAGATGGGGAGGCGCCCCCTCCGTGTCCCAGGGCTGCCTAAATTCCCCTCTTCCCCACTGTGGCTTTTGAGCAAAGCATCCTCTATGACCATTAGTCCTCATCGGACAAGTTCTGGTCCAGGGGGTAAACCATGAACATCACATCTGGCCGAGAGGGAATACAGGGATGACCTGGACGTACAATCTCAAAGCCCAAGAAGCTGAAGGTCCTCAGGAGTGGAGCTGTAAGAGAGCATAAGAAACATTCTTTTTTTTTTCTTTTTTGTCTTTTTGTTTTTTATCAGTACCAGGGATCGAACTCATGACTATCTGCTTGCAAGGCAGGCGCTTACGCCGCTGAGCTAACTCCCTAGCCCCGAAATATTCTGATGAGAAGTACAAGTTAAAGCTCAATGAGAGAAAAACCCCCATGACATGAACAAACAAGTACTAGCCAGTGGTGGGACTCCGTGGTACACATCTTAGTCTCCTTTTAAGACAAAAAAATGTCAGTGTATGAGTTTTTTCTAAACAAAACCCTCAGTACTGCGCTTTAATTGCAGTGTTGGCACTTTGTTTTGTTTTGTTTTGTCTTTTTCCTTTTTATTGGTACCGGGGATCGAACTCACGACTGCCTGCTTCCAAGGTAGGTGCTTATGCCGCTGAGCTAAACCTCCAGCCCCTAATGTTGGCACTTTGTGATAAGTAAGTGGGTTTTGGGTTACAGTTTGGGCACTTGTTTCTAAAAGGTTCGCCATGGCTGCGCTAGACCTTCACTAACCCTAGGGCCGCAGCCCTCACTTCAGAGGCCGCTGCCTCGAGAGGAGTCCTCAAGCATCCACCCCAACCCTGCAAGTCTCCCACTGCTGCTGTTTCTCACCTCGGTCTTCCCGGCCCTTCCTGAAGCAGATGAAGACGTAGTTCACTTTCATCTTCTCTTCAGCAAACTCTAGCAGTGCTAATAATCTGCAGGAAGCAAGGAACTAGTCAGGCCCACCACAACCTCCCCAGACCTCCCTGTTACCTTACTCCCCCAAAAACAGGGCTTCCTAGGCTAACAGAAGTGTCATAGAGAAGCTCAGGGAGAAAGTTCTCATTTCAGGACTCCACGGTCCCTAAGTCCAGAGAAAAGCCACAGGCCCTGAGGAAAATGGCTGAATTCTTGCATTCTCTAATGGGAGTTCTTCATCTGACTTAACTCATAAGACAAGCTCTGGGATCTAGAAAGAGGCCAGCTCTTTGCTGCTTGCTACTGAGAGGGGCATGTAGCAAATGCAGGCTGTGTGGAGAGTTTCCCCAGCCTGCTGTGTCTGAGCTTCCTGGCTGCTGTAAGGTGGACCCAGGAGAACCTGCTGTCTGCTAGGAAGTGTGAACTGTGGGGCTATTAACTGGTGTTGGTTAACATGACAGTGACCTAGAGCAAGTCTGTTTTACTACCTAAAAATAACCTTGGGAAATCTAGAGCTGGGGGGAATGCAAAGATTCCTATAAATCTGTTATCCCCCAAAAATATACCCTCCTCTGCAAGGGGGCCTCTTTGCTCACTTGCTCCTTACCCTTCTTTGCTCCCATCAGCTAATAATCCATCTGGGATTTCTACAAACAGGCTCTGGCTGGACAGGACTGCATCCCAGGAAGAGACCTTCACCTCAGTGACCTCATACTGAAAGTGGACGACGTGAGGTTTTCCATCGTTCACAGGGAGGTCCTGGGTCACAGTGAGCTTCTCGTCCTGGGTAGGAAAGCAGGGTAGAGGCCCAGATCACTACTGCTTCTAGGCATCTACCCCCTAAACCAGCTAGCACTGGGAGCTCCTTTAGCCAGTCTCGCAGTAGCATGAGACAAAGAGCATGCTGGCAATGCTGATCTGTGTGCTGGCTACCTGTTCACTGCTAAGACCAGATGATGTTGGTAAAAGCAAAAAGAATGAGAAGGAAATATTTAGCAAGTGTTTCTAGGTGCCAAGTAGCATGAAAGGTGCTGTCCCATATATCCTACAGTCATCGTGATAAGCACCTGAGACAGACACTCGGATCTCCATTTCAGTTCTGAGATAACAAGGCCAAGAGCAATTAAGCAACCCACCCAGGCTCCCATAGTAATAAACGGCAAAGTTGAGATTCAAACCTAGGCCTCCTTGACCTGAATACTTTTGCTTTTCCCCAACATCATATTTTTTCCCTCCCCTCTCTAAAAGGGAAACACCAAAAACAAATATATTTGTGAGGGTTTAGCTTGGGGCCCAACCAACCAAAGCCGGCTTTCAGGTAAACTGAAGGGGCCCCGCATTATGTCCCCTGAGCATGATTTCAAGTGAGCAGAACTCACATGCTTTCCTGCCCTTCCAGCCATCTCAGCAGATTAAAAGGCCCAAAATGGTGCTAATAGCCCCCTCCCCTGCCCCATCTGAGTTCAAGAAAGGCCAAGTAGCATCCTTAGAAAAAGTCATTCTCAGTCTCCTTACTGGCCTGGGCCAGGATCAGCAGACTGATCAGAGAGATCACTGCTCCTGGCAGACAGCAGTGGTGCCCTTGCTCCCCTGCCCAGGTCTCTTACCTTATATATTAGAGCTGAGAGAGAAGGATCCCTGCCGCCCCCTCGCCCACCGGGGATCTTCGACAGTGGGTGAGGGGCATCAGGAGCACCACAGAGGCCCCGGAACAATGTGCCTGCAGCACTGGAGCTGGGGACAGTTACTCAAAGGCAGAATACTACTGCAAGAGAAAGAAGGCCAAGCAGTGACCAGCAGGACTCAGCCCAGATTCCACCCGACACCTGCCCTGTGTCTCCCTGCACAAATGTCCTAAAGGTTCTCTGCTGCCCTCTGCTGCCCTGTCCTTCCTGCTTCTGCTTCCAGAACCGCTGCTAACCAGCTCTCTTCAAGGAACACTCAAGCTGAAGAGCAGAGCGTATCCAGAAGAGCCAAGGGAGCAAGCCTAGCTGGATATGGCTCACAAAGGAGCACCTATCCAAGATCTCCAAACCAGGGGCTGGGGATTTAGCTCAGCGGCATGCCTTGTAAGCACACAGTTGTGAGTTCGATCCCCAGTACCGATAAAAAAAAAAAAATCTCCAAACCAGAACTTTGCAGCGCTGCACGCCTTGGAAGGAATCGGATTCTGGCTTGTGTGCTAGGCCTCCACACTGGTGCTCCAGTCTTCCCTTAAGCCAGCAGGGCTTCAACCTCCTCTGTGGCAAAATCCCGACCTCCACACATTCATCTCAGACCCAAGAGGCAAGGCGGGTGGGCCTTGAGAAGCCATGTGGACTGGGTACTGTATCCCTGAGCGACTCTCCAGGCCAACTTTCCAAGTGATCTCACATCTGACCCTAGGAAGCCAAATCCCTCTAAGAGTTAAGAACAAACAAAATTCAGAATTGTGGCTCCCTGGGCAGAGAGGTGTTATATTGCACAGATTAGAGTATCTGAGTTTGTACGCAGCCTGCCACCAAATGCTAGGCCTCCTTGTCTTCCTCTGCTTGTCCCTTCATGACCTGAGTACAGGAACGTGGTCAGAATAGACACCTAGGTACAGGGACACAGGGGTGACCTTAAGGGGGTGAGAAGCCCCTACAGAAGCTTCCTGTCACCTCCAAGTTGTGCTCTTACTGGCTACCACGACTTTCAGGTGGGTCTACTGGCTCTAGTCTACTCCACTGTTGCCTTAGAAACTAATTTTGTGACCCTTTAGGATGACCCCAGGCCAAGGGCACATGAAGGACAAGAAGTTAAACTGTCTCTGCATGTACACTGTTACTGAGCAACAGGCCTGTCCCACAGCCACAACTCGCCAGCCAGGGGTACCTGGAAGGCAGTGGACAGGACCACAGCAGTGTGCTGGGGCCAGCGCACCAGTGTGTGGCCTCTCCCCAAGGTCGTGGTTCATGGTGTCACTTTGGCAGCTTGAACCAGCCCAGTGGGAAATATTTACATTCATGCCAATTCTGGGTTCTGCTACATAGGAAGCCGAAAAATCGAAACCACATCTAACATGGCACAAAAGCCACATAGACAACCCGGAGGTCTTTCACCCCTAACAGACTGTGTTATCGTTCCAGCCCAGCCAGGAAGGGACTTGTCCAAACTTGTCACTGCTCAATGCTTAGGGTCTGATCTCTCAAGGAATTTCACCTAGGACCTAAAAGCACCTTGAAAGTTGCCAAGCACACAGGGGCCTGGGGCAGCAGGGCTATCTAGGGATAACAACCCCATGCCCCACCCTCCAACTTCCTCTAGAAAACCCCAGGACATCCTTACTCTTTTCCTCTTGCCTTCACCAGCAGCTGCTAATGGTGTTAACAGATGACTATAATACTAATAAATTTCGAGGACAGAAGTTCTTTTTTTTTTTTCCCAGAAGTTATTTTCTTAAAACAAAACAAGAAGTTATTTTTTGTTGACAAATTTTAAGGACAGAAGTTCTGATTTCCCCTTCCAAGGTACTGAGGGGTAAACAATAGTCTCCTGGCCAGGAAAAAGAAGACAAGGGTGAGGGGTTTCCCTGTATAAAGCTTCACCCCACACATACAGTATGAGTGCTTTCTCACTCTGCAATGACCATTTCTGGCCTATGTTGAGGTTCCTGTAGGAGCACCAGGAAGCCTGGGCCATGGAGCAAGCTGTCCTGGTTGCACTGATCTCTGGAGCTATCAAAGGACTGAGCGGATTCTCCCTGAACTAGTAGAGATGTTGCCTTGCATGTTACAATTGCTTGGATTCACAAAACAAATAGATCACCAAGGTCCCTGCAGTTCTAAAATTCTGGTGCCAGAGTCCTACATAAGGAACTACAGTGATACTTCGGTTCAGGACCACTTCTGTTTGCAAAGAAGTTATCTCACAAATAGAAGCAACTAGCAAAATTTTGTTTTTGTTTGGAAATTCTGCATCAGATGATGAGAACACAACTGCGGCCATTTTCCCATGCAAACACCAACATGGCCATCTTTTCCATAATCACTGAAAACGTGCCTCAAGAACTTTTTTTTTTTTTGGTACCAGGAATCAAACTTATGACCTCATGCTTACCAGGCAGGCACTTATGCCACTAAGGTATATCCCCAGCCCCCCACTTTTTTTTTTTTTTTTGGCTTTTTGAGACAGGATTTTGCTATGCAGTTCAGGCTGGTCTTTGGCTCACTTTGTAGCCCAGGCTGGTCTTGAACTTGCAAGTGATTCTCTTGCCTCAGGCTCTCAAGTGCTGGGATTACAGAAGTGCTCCTCAAACAATCTTTACACCTTCCAGCTGCATGGACAGCAGGCCTGCTTTCCAATTATCATCTTGATTTTTTGCTAATGCGCACATGCAAACAGCAGAAACAAGAAAGCCCCTGAAGTGATGAGAATAGAGTAGGCTGGGTTTTTTTCTTTTGTTGTATTTTAAGAATCCCCTTTGGTTTCCCACAAATAATCCCTGGAGTTTGCCTTTCATCTACCACTAATCTATAATAAGCCTGTGACATTTCTGGTTTCCTGATCTCTTGCTCTTCAAATAAATGCAGTTAAGTCCATATGATGATAGCAAATCACTGACCTCCCCATTCATATACAAGAATGGTGCAAAGGCTTTGCACCTCCCTATTAAGCCTTCAAAAACAGCATATGTGTGAGAGTTGTTTCGTGATCTTATAGTGGGGCCCAGTGCTCTACCATAAACAGCAGGGATAAATCTTAGTGGACACTAGATAACAATAACTACCTTCACTGCTCACTGTAAAGCACTTGTTATTAGTTACTTGCAATAAGTGGCAAATTGCTTCTCTTTCAAAAAATCTGATTTGTCAAGTGAGAAAGGAAGAGGGATACACATGCATATATGTTGGCTAGAAACACTAAGGAGTACAAAACTGCCCAGCAACAGCCTTCTCCAACCAGACTTCAATGTTCAACTGGTACTGCAGCAAAATATGCCACCAACCTCATCAGGAACAGTGAGTCCTAAAAGAATTTAAGTACTTGGGGCTGGGGATTTAGCTCAGCGGCATAAGCACCTGCCTGGCAAGCGCAAAGTCATGAGTTTGATCCCTGGTACAAAAATAAAATAAAATTTAAGTATAAGAGAATGTGGCTTCTAAACACAACTCACAAGGTCACAAGGTCCAAGTTAGGTTAGATTTCATATTCCCATTAATCTTATTTATAAATGGCTTAGTTTTTTTCAATCCTTCCTCATATCCTGGTCACTCCACTAGGAAGCAGGCATGATTTCATCTCTACCACCAAAAGAAATTCAGTCCACAGGCTGAAAGATCAGGTATGCTGATCACTGCTGCCTCCAAAGCATCTGTGAAACCGTGTCTGAAATGTCCTTAGCAAGTCATGATTTCATACACCAGCTACCAATAAGTATGCAACAGATGTATTGCTGGTAGATGTTAACAATAACTCACATTTTTATAATTTAAATCCGGCTGTGGTTTTTTTTTTTTTTTTTTTCTTTTTATCGGTACGGGGGATCGAACTCATGACCGCTTGCTTGCAAGGCAGGTGCTTATGCCGCTGAGCTAAATCCCCAGCCCCCCGGTTGTGTTTTTAGGTTGTTTTTGTTGTTGTTGTTTTTCATTTTTGTGGATACTGAGAATTGAACTCAGGACCTTGCACTTGCCAGGCAGGCGCTGTACCACCAAGCTACATCTCCAGTCCTCAAATTCTGTTGTTAAATCTCTAGGGTACCTCCTAAATCTCCTGCCATAGGATCTTTGGTTAAAGAATCACTTCCAGTTGACTTTATATCAATTTTGATTTTTATATTTAGTTTGGTCAAAGCAGAGTACAGCCTGCTACGCAGACTTGAGACTAAACATAAAATTCTGCAACCACACACTCTAACAAATATTTGAATTCAAATTCATTTTGATAAGCTTTTGATCATGTTTCACTTCAATCAGTGGTCTCAATTACATATGAGTCTGCACCCTTCCCCCACGATTTCCATTACTTGAGAAGACCAGATGGCTGTGGTGTTACCTACCTTCACAGAACCAAATTCCCAGTATTCAGCATTCACTTCCCTCTTTTACCTCCCTCCTCTGACAGTTCATGTCTCAGGCCCTGCTTCATGGACACCCAGGCTGTCCTAGCTTCCTCTGAACAGGCTGCTTTTTCTTGGAGACTAGGAATATCTCTGATGACTAATCCTTACGTAAAAGGAGAACAATCCAGGGTTCCCAAAACACGTATTAAAAAGAGAAATAGGAAGAAAGGTGGGAGGTGGTGGCCACCTCCAGTCTACTGTGACTGTACAGACCTATTTACAACTGCCACTTCCCTTCTCATCTGAGAAGGGTCCCTGGGCAGCTGCCCTGCATAGGTCATTTCACTAGGGCCTTTAGGCCTTCCAGAAAGTCTCCCTGCTAAGTATGAATAAAAGAAAATGACATCACCACTCTGAATCACATGCTGAAAGCAAAATTGGGCTGTGGTTGATTTTCCATAAGAAACACATGTACAATGGCAGCTAGAATGTACCTGAGGTTTGCTCCTCACACAGCTGACAGTGGCACATCTGCCAAAAGCAGGTACACCGCACACACTACCAAGGGTGGACAGACAGCTGGGTGATCATGCTTTAAAATAAGACTAACTTTACATTCTAAGTACTTCAATCTGATTAGTGTAGTAAGCTTATCACAGTCTGCAGCCTTCCTCCAAGGATACAGTTACATCACTGTTTATAGTTATTGAGGGCCTAGGATACTTTCTTACTGCTTCTCTTCTCTATAAAGTATTTTATGCTGCTGCTACTGCCAACGGGAAACTACTTGCCTTGTTCACCTCAGGTAACAAGATTCCTGACCACCTAATTGGCCATTTTTGGCCCATAGCTTTCAGTGAGCTTCCCAAATCATGGCACTAACTTGAGTCAACACTGTATACTGTTTCAAAAAGGGATGAATTACTTTTTTCTAGAAACACACATTTGTAAAATCCCTCTACCCCACTCCTCAATCCTTTTTATATTTCTGAGCAACTCTGTGGCTAAACTTGGATTTCTTGGCAGAATAAGGAATTGCTATTATTATCTGCGTTGCTTTTTGAAACATAATCTCCAATTTGGGTGGGATTCCTGACTAGGAGTTTCTCTTCCTCTGTGGATTAACCTTGAAGGTATAGTTTTAAAAACTGGTTCTACTACTCCTTAAGCCCAATAAGCCATAATGCCAATAAATAATAAATAACCAAAACCAAAGTCTTTCAGAAGAGAAAGTTATTCCATTACCCAGGAAACCATACAGTCAGTGAATATGTTCAGGATAGCTCAGGTGAGCTCTTGTGCCCTGTACCCTACCGCCCCCACAAAAATCCACCTGTAGTATCAACTCCATCTCCCCAAAATCCACCAGCAAACAGACTGATTGCAACATGGTGATCAAGTCAGGGCTAGCTTCTCCACACACGGTACTGTCACAAGACACCAAGCAAAACCCAGCAAGACACTGTCTCTCTGCCCCACAAATCCAAGCAGAAAAAAGGCCACCAAGTCTGGCTTCCTAAATCCCATAATAAAGGGACTTACGTTGGTTTTCTTCCCTCCTTAACCATCAGGAATTTTGACATTTTGGAGGTACAAATCAGAACAACACTGGAAAGGAAGAGCCTTGTTTTCAAAACATACTGCCAGCTCTTCAGCAGCTTCTTCTTCCTCCAGGAAACTAAGCGTCCAACTCCTGAGTCTCTCACTGGAGCCAGAGAAGCCAAAGGTCCCATCCCCCACCTAATAGGAGCTAAACTCCCAACCAGCTCCCCATTCTGCAGACATAAAACACCAAGAACACAGACTGGAAAAGACTCCGCTCCAATCTCTTAACGGAATTCCTAGTTAGGACTCTACGAGGATTCCTTTTACAAAGTTTGAAGCAGGCCAGAGGAGGCTGGGAAGCATGCTATGAAAACAGGACTGCCATAACTCAAGGAAACCAGACACCCTGCACACAACACCACCCCACCCCCAGGCTAAAGTGGAGGAGCCTATCAAAGGCCCCACTCCTGCCCAGGCCCTGGCAGGCCAGACGGCTCCACCCTCCACCTGCCTCTCACAGGGCCAAACCCCTCGAATTACCAACACACAGAGAGGGCCCTGGAGACAGGCAAGCCTGTTTTGCCACTTAAGAGGCTGGAAAGAATCTTAGGGCTCACCCAGCCCCCTCTTTACATAGCCACACACTGGCTAAGTGAAGAAGATGAGGTCTCTCACAGTCAGTGGAAGAAGACCCCTGTGTTACTCCCAGTGTTCAGTCTTTTGGGCTCAGCCTGCAAAGCACAGGCCATTTACACCAGATCAGTTCTCAAAGTTCCTGTTGAGAGGTCCCACCTTCCAATTCCTTGCGGCAGACACAACCAGTGACAAAACCTACGTGGAATATCCCTTAAGCAGGTTGTGCTGTAGGGTCCTCTGCTTCCCCTACCCCTGGACTTGTCCTAGCTTCTCTCCTACCTGCCCAACAGTCTTGGCACACACAGCCTTCCTTCTGATTATCAGCCTCTGCACCCAGCACCATCCAGTACAAGCCATTTCTACCACCCCAGTGCCAGAGAGAATGAGGCAAGAGAAGATGGAATCCAAGAGCAGAGGATGAAGGTGGGAAGTCTCAGAAAAGGAAACAGAAAAGCATGTGAGACTGTAGGCAAGGAGGGTTTAGCAGCCAGGGATACCGGGTCAAATGAGCATTAAAAACTAGGAAATGGGGGGCTGGGGATTTAGCTCAGCGGCATAAGCACCTGCCCTGGAAGCAGGCGGTCGTGAGTTCGACCCCTAGTACTGAAAAAAAAAGAGAAGCACAATAAAAACTAGGAAATGGAGAATACAGTTTCCATCTGTGTGTACAGATGGAAAGGAGTCAGAAGACCAGATCAGGGTTTGGGAACTGATGGGGAAAAACTGGCTAATGGCTAAGAACTAAGCAATTGGAGAGGCTGTGGCAGGTACAGTATCGGGGATACTTGTGGACAGTAACAAAGACAAAAATACTCCTGAAGCAGACTGGCCCTTGACAGAGAAGAGCTGATACCTACTAAAGGAATATTTATAGGACAGGCTAAATCCTAGAGTTGGGGGACAGTGTTTTGCAACTCTGGCTCTACATTAGAATTACCTGGGAATTTTTAAAATTATGCTAATAACCAGGCCCTGCCCTAGGAAAATTTGGCCAATCTGTGAAGGTGATGCCCCCCCTGTGACTTTTCAGATGTACAGTCAGAGATGCAAGAAAAACTGAAAATCTGCCCTGAATATTTAGGGACAGTGCTGCTAAACAACGAGAGATGGGAAGTTAGAGATGGCTGAAAAGGAGCCCAAGCCTGAGAAGAACCACGGATGGCTGTTAGAGCCCCCACATGAAGAAAGGTAATAAGAAGACAGGCTGTGTCTGTAACAAGAGTGAAGTCTCCTTTTGGAGACACCATGGCACACTTTAAAAAGACTCACAGGGAATGGGTCTGCTAGCAAAACAATGAGGCTTCCCTGAGGGGCAGAGGCTGGAAGGTCAAATCTGAGGACTAAAGGGCTAGTGTAGGGAACTAATGAGCTGCAAAGATGGGAAGGGGACAGCAACAAGTCTAAAAAGAGATAAGGAAGGGAAGTAGGTCTTAAGTACAAATGGAACCCACCTGTCATACTGGAGCAACTATGGTTAAACACTGAGAGTGAGGAAGTTATGGAAGTGTTTCATTGAAAAGCTTCTAGGGCAGAAATAGGGGATATACTTGAGGGAGATGGATGAGAAAAGATGCTTTGGAAAGAGAAAAGAAAAACTGAGCTATCAGTTCTGCCTAGTTTGGCCAAAGGGAAGGATACCCGACGCAAGTGTGGAAATCCTCTAAGTGCTTACTTCAGGAGGATGTGCAGCCGCTCTCCAATGCATGGGGGCAACTGGACTTGGAGAGGAGGAAACTTGCACAGGCCCTGTGTCGGGCCCAGAGATGGATTTGAAGGCACTGAAGTGCAAGGCCAGTGGGGAGCCCTTAAAGGCCTTCACTGAAAGAGGGTTCTATGAACCAATGATCTTATAAATCAGCAGGGGAAGAGGACCAGCTGGCAGTCAGTGTTTAAAGGGCAGGGCGTTTAGAAGTGTTGCGGGGATACTTTAGGGGAAAAGGATGAAGGAAAGGAATCAGGTCCAAAGTGTTTGAGAAATAAAAGATGTGACGGCAGGAGGCAGGAAAGATAGGACCTAATGGGGACAGGGGTGCAGAGGAGAGGCCTCTGGAGGGCTGGGACCCTGGGGTACGGTCAGGTTGCCAAGTGAAGGATGGAGCGAAAGGCAGCGGGGCAGTGACGTGAGGAGTCTGGCTGGGGGTGCAGTTTTCACCAAGAGCCAATTCAAAGCGGTTTCGTGATTTACAGAGAGAGACAGAGAGACACAGAGAGAGAGAGAGACACACAGAGAGAGAGAGAGAGAGAGAGAGAGAGAGAGATCTGGGGGCAATGGGAACCGATTCAGGTGATGTTTGCAGGAGGAAGCCAAGTGTGGGAGACAAGTGGGCATCATTCAGCAGAGCTTAAGAAAAAGGGGGTCCCAAATGTAAGGCTGAGCCCAGGCTTGGGGGGCTGCAGGGTACCAGGCCCGGGTGGGGGCTGGGCTGCAGGCAGGGGTGCCGAAAGACGGAAAGGGGTCCCTTGGCGGGGCTTCGCGGAGCTGGGCTGGCTGAAGTGGGGACGGGACCCAGGGGGGCGCGCGGGGCCTGGCGGGGGCCCGGCTGACTGCTCACGGGGAGGCCCCTCAGGAGCTGACGCGGGGTTGGGGGCGGGGAGCTTGGGCCAGGCCGTTACCTGTCCTGGGTGTTTATCATCCTCGGCGGCTCTGCTCAGGGTGAGAGGAGGCGGCCCGGGGAGTGGGTAGGTGGATGAGTGGGTGGGTGTGGGGTCACGCGCGCGGGCTGGTCTCTGCGGGATAAGTCCCTGTCAGGCCTCGGGCCGAGTCACCTCCTTCTGCCTCAATGAGCGCCTGCCTCCAACTGACCCTCCCCGGCTGCCGCCGCAAGCGCCCCGCCCCCCGTGCTCATCTGCATAGCCCCACCTCGGCGCCGCACGGTGTCCTGGGAAACTGGGGCCCACAACAAAGGGCCAAGCACCGCCCCGCCTTGGCGCAGCCGCACTGGGGAATGGAGCTGGGAGCGGGGCGGGGCGCTAGAGCGCTCAGAGGCAGCGCAAGGCTAAGTGAGGCGCTGCTTTTTCAGGTTGTTTTCTAGGCACTGACCCCACCTGGTCCTTCCTGGCCCTCGTCGGGTGTGGCCGAGTGGGGCAGTGTCATGTGGAGGCCTCGAGAGGGTATTTTATGAAACAAAACCTAAGAATACTGCACACGTCTGAACACCATCCCTGGAGTAAATCCAGGCCCGAAGATGTCAGTTCCCAGCGCATAGTGCAGATCAGTAACCGCAGCTGTAGGTGGAGATCAAATCTCTTCCTCTTGGAGACACACCTCAGACGACTGACCACCTGAGCGTTCCCATCCCCGCCCAAGACCTCTGTAGGTTAGGGTCACTGTCACATCACAGCAGTCAGGACAGCCTGTTCATGGTGGCTCTGAGTCCCACTTCGTAAGGCAGTTCGTAGAGCACACAGCGCCCTCTGCTCACCATCCCTGCTGCTTCTCACCGTAGGTAAGTACAACGGTCCAGTGGTCACACAATCACAGGCCTTGACTTTTCAGTCAACCCAGATTGCAATGAGGAGAAATCAGGCCCAGGGCCGTGACTCAGTGAGACAGATCTAGCCTCTCCATCCCCAGTACTAGATAAGACAGAGAGACAGCATGCACTCTCAGATGACAGTAGGTGACTGTCACTTCATATCACCCACTGGGGCACTCAACTCTAGGTACTGAACAGCTGCTCCAGGCCTGGGTTACTGGAGATCAGGGCAGGGATGCTGGAGATCAGTGCAGCAGGGTTCCTGCCTTGGATGCCAAAGCTTGGGCTGGGAGAGGCTCACTGAGAGGCGGTCACAATGCCAGGTAAGTGCACGCTCTGAAGGAGGCCCAGGCGGAGTAACTGGGGAAGGAGAAACAACTTGGCGGAGAAGGTCGTAAACAGAGGTCAACCTCAAAGGTTCCCACCTCATAGTCCACACAGGCAGTTATTCCACTTAAGAAACTTGCTTTTGGTTTTCAGATGATGGGGGTACAGGGGTGGAAGAAAGGTTGAAACTGCCAGACTAAGGCCTTTCCAGCAAAGCTAAAATAGTAACTAGTCCATAACTACCTAATTATCAGTAGATACTTAAACAGGGCTGATCTATGCTTGCTCACTTTAAGGCCCTCCCCCTGGGCCAGGGACATGGCTCAGCGGCATAAGCACCTGCCGAGCAAGCACAAGGTCCTGAGTCTGATTCCTGGTACAGCACCCCCCCCCCCCAAAATACCAACCCTCTCCAGTGTCCCTCAGCTATCTCTACACTTTCAAGTTTAAATCAAGTACACACCAGTAGTATGGGGGGAGGGGTTGAACCCAGGGCCTTCACACTGAGCTACATCCCCAGCATTCCTTGGTTTGGTTTTAAGACATGATTTCACATAAATCACTAAATAGCACAGGCTGGGCCCAGTGAACCTCTTGCTTCAGCCTCCCGTATTGCTGGGATTACAGGTGCTGTCATTCATACATAACACACTGGACAAATAAACCCAGCCTGAACCCTCCTGGCCTTCACAGCGAACAGGGCTGCTCATCTCTGCCAGCCTGTATCTCTGGACAAGTAACCCTTTGGCCTGAAGGGCAGTTTCTATCCAATCAGTACAACTGAGAGGCCCTGTGTCAGCAGCAGCAAACATTTAATATCGTACTAACACACTAACTCTTCCAACAGCTCCTTGTCTTCATTTCAGATGAGGAAAATTAGACCTCAGGGAGATTTATTCTGCCAGCTAATATCATGTATGTGTATGTGCGTGTGTGTATATATGTTCTGGGAGGTTTGTTTTTGAGACAAGGTCTCACTTTGTAGTTCAGGCTGCAGAATTCACAGTGACCCCCCTGCCTCAACCTCTGGAGTGCTGGAATAACAGGCACATATCACCATGCTCAATTTTTGCCAGCTAATATTTACTAAAAGTTTGTTAGCAGTCAAGTTAATGTATTTGCTCCACTTCAAAGCTGTTACGTGATGGAGTCAGAATTTGGATCCGGAGTCACCTGATCTCTGTACTCTGTCTACATTCACATGGGAGATGAGCCAAAAATCTCTCAACTGCAGGATACTGTTTTAAAGGAAGCCACCCTCTTAGGAGGCTGAGGCAGGAGAACTGCTGCAAGTTGGCAGCTAGCCTGGGCTATAGACCAAGATCCTGTCTCAAAACAAATTAACTAAGGATGGGGATATAGCTCAAGTGGCACATACCTGCCTGGCAAGTGCATGGTTCCAAGTTAGATTCCTGGTACCAAAAAAAAAAAAAAAAAAAAAAAAAAAAACTAAGCTAAATAATAAAGCCACCCTGATGGGTTCCATACCAGCAAGGGAAAAATTCAGTTTACCCCTCTGTCCTGTCAGCTGAGCTGTCCTAAGCCATAGTCCTTAAATATAAATGGACTAAATGAAACAGGGCTGGGGGTGTAATTTAGTGGTAAAATAAATGCGGCCCCAAGTCAGATTCCCAACACCAAACAAAGGGTAAAGAAAGCAGGACAAGGTGGCACAACAGGGAAGCCTAGGCAAGAGGATCGTGACGGTTGAGCGTAGCCTGGGCAACTGAGCCAGTTGGAAGACCCTGCCTCAATTTCAAAGTAAAAGGGACTGGGGGTGGAGCGCAGGGGTGCAGCACCCTGGGGTTCATTCCCCAGTGTCCTGAGGGAGTCCTTCCTTTCAGTGGTACTCACTGAAATGCTAATACACGAAAACATACACCTGGGATTAGCTTCAAAAGACCGAGGAGGGAGGATGCGGATGAAACCAGTGGCTGTGCAGGAATGACTGGGAATCGTGCTTTTACCTTGTATGCACCTTTGTTACTTTACACAGTAAATAAAAAAATTAGGAACAACAAATCTCAAGCCACTCTGGTGTGACATCATCCTCACCCCACCGCAGAGAGTGGGTCTACGCTGTAAGTGTGCCGGCTGGTGTGTGAGCCGCTCCATCCAGCTGCCTGGAGTGTTCCACCCGTCCTCCACACGCCCTCTCCCAAGTCATCAATTCTGCCTGATGTCACAGTGCTATACGTGGAATTCGGGCAGTCTGATGGCTTCACACTATGTAACACCGCCCTCTTAATTTTTTGGTTTTATAGTCTTTTTTGAGACAGGGTCTCACTATGTAGTGCAGGCTGGCCTTGAGCTTACTTTGTAACCCAGGCTGGTCTCGAACTCTCAACGATCCTCCTGCTTCAGCCTCCCAAGTGCTGGGATTTCAGGCATGAGCCACCATTTATTTCCCCCAAGGGGGACATCATGGCTAGAGCCACCAAAACACCAGGTGGTCAATGTGCAGAGTGAACCAAGCTACTGTTGCCCTTCCCAGCTCTGGAAATCCACCTGATATACTGTCCTATGCCAGAGCATATATCAGAGAGTGGCCTGATCCTACACCACCAGATACTACACTTGACTGCAGCCAAAAGGCAGACAAGAAATTATCATTTTTTATTTGGCGACAGGGTCTCTTGCTAAACTGCCCAGGTTGGGCTCAAAAGTTGTGATCCACCTGCCTCAGCCTCCCAGAGCACTGGGATTATAGGTGTGTATCACCAAGCCTGGCTTTTTCTGTTTTTATCTTCTGTACTAAGGATTAAACACAAGAAGCCCCAAACTATATATCCTTAGCCCTTTTTAATTTTTTCATTTAGTGGAGTTTTTTGGTTTTTGTTTTATAGTACTGAGATCAAATCTAGAACACTCTACCACTGAGCTACTTGCCCAGCATTTTTTTTTTTTTTTTTTTTTTTTTTTTGAGACAGGGTCTCACTATGTAGTTCAGGCTGGCCTGAAACTGTCAGCATTTCTGCCTCAGCCTCCCAAGTGCTAGGATTATAGGTATGCACCACCACACCTGCTCCCCAGCACTTTGTAATGTTTTCTTTTTTTGTGAGTTTGATGGGGGGGGTGCAAACAATGGGCTGGGGATTTAGTGACTTAAGTGTCTTCCTGGCAAGTGCAAAGTCCTAAATTCAACTGCCTGTATGAAAAGAAGAAAGACAAAAACAAAATTTCAAAAACGAGATTGTAGGAGAGTAACAATAGTACTATGCATATTATCTTCAAAGAAGTTGCTCACATTACAAGATATAGGCATGAAATACTGAAGCAACAATGTAGGTACAAACCTTTTCAATGACCCAATAGCAATAGCAAAACTATCTTAACTATTTTGTGTATACATACATATATATTTTTTCTTTTTCCCTTCCTCTTCTCCTTTCTCCCATCCTAGCTTCTCTTTTCTACAGTTTCGTCCCATTTCACAGTATCTGTTGTACATTTTGGATCTTTTTCAGCGTCTTATACTAATGAGACCAATGAGAGTCTCACATGCAAGTCTCATTTCACTTAGGAGTATGGCCTCAAATTGCATCCATTTACCTAATAAAAGGCTCGTTTATTCTTCTTTATGGCAGAGTAGTACTCCATTGTAAAAAAAATACATCTTTTTTAAAATCCACTCCTAGGTTAATGGGCCTTTGCATTCTTTACAAATTGTGCTGCTGTTAACATGGGTGCACATATATTGCTCTGATGTATTTTTAATTCTGGTAAAATACCCAGAAGGTGAATAGCTAGGTCAAATGGGACCTCTAATCCTAGTCTTTTGAGGAATCTCCAGAGTGGCTGCATTCCCTCCAACAGCAGAGAGGGTTCCTTTCTTCCCACAGCCCATCAGCTGTTATTGCTCGATTTGTTAACAGGATCTTGCTGTGTATTTGAGGTTGGCCTTGAGCTCAGTATGTAGCTCAGCTGGCCTCAAACTTATGGCAATCCTCCTGCCTCAGCCTCCCGAGTAGTAGTGGGATTACAGGTATGCACCACCATGGCTGTGCTGAATGAACATTTTTGAAGCACCAAAGCTTCCAGTAGATTTGGAGAGATGTCATTCACATGTATCAAAACAGGAAGCCAATAAAAATGGCATAGTGTGTGAAAGTGGGTAGGGCAGGCTGTGAGCACAGCAGTTGAGAAGAATTAGCCCTCTGCTCTGCTGCTAAAAACAGAAAATTAAAGTGTCAGTTTCAAAGGGAAAACAGACCCTAGATATTAGAAAAACTTCTGAAAGGCTCAAGAGCAGCTCAGGGTACCTACCAGGAGATGTACATTTTCCTCCTGTCTCCTCAGGATTCTGCCAAAGCTGCCTTCAATATTGCCAAATGTTACAGAAATAATTTCCTAACGGAAAACCTCAGTCTTCTGCCTAGCAAGCGCAAGATCTGAAGTCTTGCCCTCCCCCTTTCCCTGGGTGCTGACCTCAGGGCAAGCACATGTGTGCTCCTAGTGCCTCCGTTTCTCAGCTAAAACTTGATGGCTCTCTCTAAAGACCTTTTAGAACCAGATGTGGTGGCACACATCTGTAACCCCAGCACTTACGAGGCCGACGCAGGAAGATCCCCATGAGGTCAAGGCCAGCCTGGACTACAAAAGGGAGTTCAAAGGCAGTCTGCACTGAATAGTGAGACCCTGGCTCAAAAGACTTTTTAGAGCTCAACACATTGGCCCACACCTGGAATTTCTGCTACTCAAGAGGCTGAGACAGGAGTATCTCCAGTATGAGGCCAGACCAGGGAACTTTGTGAGTTTCCTCTCAAAATGATGCACATCTGTATGTAATCTCAGCACTCTAGAAGGCTGAGGCAGGAAGACTGCAAGTTCAAACGCAGCTTGGACAATTTGGCAACTCACCAAAGACCCTGTGTCAAAATAATAAATAGGATGAAGCATATACTTCAGTGGCAGACATTTGCCTAGATTTTGGGAATACCCTCGGTTGATCCTGTCAGCACCCCCCCAAAAAAAGACTGGGGTTCTACCTCAGTGTAAAGACCCAGGGTTCAGTTTAGATGTTTTCCCCGTACTGCAAACCTCTTTTTCAAGGGCTACAGATGCATAGCTCAGCTTGCTGTGGCCCAGGCTGCAGCTGGAGACCTTGAAGGCCGCCCCGCCCACGCGCTCGGAAGTGCCTGCCCCCCTTGGGGGGTGGGCGCTGCTCAGGCGCGGGGTCCTGGGCCCACACACAACCTCCCTTTAGAGAAACAGGAAAAATACAAATTGTGGCTCCCAAAAGCTCCAGCCGCCGGAAGCTGGACAGGGCAGGCAGCGCACCGGAGGGCCTGCGCACCCTTCCCCCACCCGCCCCAGGACCCCGCCTAAGCCCAGGCAAAAAGGAACCCTTTCTCCACACCCACCACCCCCACTCCCAGAACCCACCCTGCACACAGCGCTGCGAGGAGGAGGTGGTGGACAGACGCCGGGCAGCCAGGGGTCAGCGCCGGCCCTGCTTGGCCGCATTGTTCGCCTGTTTCCTCCTCGGGGTGGGGGCGGGGCGACGCAGCGCCGGCGGCCTGGCGGTTCCCAGGGCCTCCCGTCCTGCTGCCCTTCCGGCGGCTGCGTGGGAAAGCCTGGGGCGCCTGTGTGCTGCGCATGCGCGTGCCTGAGCGGAGTCCGCGTTCTCCCAGCACCGGCGCCGCCCCTTTTCCAGGCTGCGTCCCTGGCTCCCAGGGGACCCTCTTCGAGCGCCGACTTGCCTGGACTCAGGGCAAGGTTCCTGCGGCCTCCGGTGAAGCCCTACCTTCCAGACTCCGCTGTTCCCAGCTGGGCACAAGATCCGTGGGAACCGGACATGGGCGTGGAGTCAGAGACCCACTGGCGGCTACTTAAACGGTCCGCAGACTCGGGGCGCTGCCATCCGTGGAGGCCCGACCCGCACCACTGCAGGGCTGCCAGCCTCCAGCGGCCAGGCGTGGGCTTAAGATGCTCTTCTCTTCCTCCTCCCCTCCCCTCGCCTTTCCCCCTTTTGTATTCCTAGAGACTGAACCATGCACCTGGTGTCCTCCACTCCTGAGCCACCCCCAGCCCGGTTTTTTTCTTTTGAAACGAAATCCGATAGTTTGACCAGGCTGGCCTGGGAGCCGCTGGTATTACAGGCGCACAGCAATATCACCCAGCTGGGAAGTTTTGAGTCAACATGGAGAGATTTCCACGGAAATCTCAGTACCTACAGTGTTCTGAAAAATCAGAATGGCCAAATGCACATTTACTCTTTCAGGTGATCCCTGGTGCCTCTGTGGGCCCCTGACACTGTTTCTCCCCTGCTGCCTGGAGAGGAGCGCGAGCCTCCTCCCACACCCCCTTGCACCCCTGTGCTCCCTGAAGAGCAAACCTCTATCCCTCACTCCACACACGCCCTCCCCCACTTCCCACCTCCGGATGCCTTCGGCTGAGGGAAAAAGGGGGCGCTTTGCAGTGGCCACGTTCAGGAAAGATGGGGTCCGCACCCATTGGCAAACCTGTGGTGGTCCACTTCGTGAGGTATGCAGGAGCCAGAGAAAATAACTTGGAAAGAAAAAAATTATTAAAGCACAGGTTTAATAGCCAGTAGCCAATACGGAAGACTGCGCCCTAACAGCTAAGGGGGGGGGGGGGATGTTTGTGTCGCACTACAGAACGGGAACCGGGGATTACATTTCTTGGGAAGAACAAGGTTCAAGTGGGCTAACAAGCAAGTTTAGATTAGGCAAACATCCTGTTCTGCTCTTAGAGTTACCTTTGATCTTTCTCTTGCCTCTAGGGAGACTTATGAGGGTATATATATATATATATTACAACAAAACCCAACATTCCCAGCAAGCCTTCTAGATTCCCTGGTTTCAGCCTTCACCTTCCAACAGCACTTCCCAGGCACTTCTTGGGTCTTGGTCTAGGAGGGCTCGCTCCTGGGTGCTGAGCCCCCATGCACCGTTATAGTACTCATTTTGGTGTTTTCACTGTTTTTGTGACGAGGTCTCGCTATGCAGTTCAGACTGGCCTTGAACTCACTATGTAACCCAGGCTGGCCTCAAACTTGCCACAATCCTCTTGCCTCAGCCTCCCAAGTGCCAGGATTACAGGCATGCACCAGCAAACCACACACACATTTTTCTGTATATCTGTTTTTAATTTCTTCAGTAGTGTGGGCTCCAAAAGTCTTCTAAGGCTACCCCAGGATTCTTTGCTGAGTATGTGGACAGAGCAAGCCAGTTTCCAAAGATGAACACTCAGGGCTGTTGACACCACACAGTGCCAGAGACCAGTGGTCAGGGAGGACCTGCAGCGAGTACCAGCACCTAGCAGTCAACCTATGGTGTCCAGCCCAAGCTGGTGTCAGGGGTGGTGGCCAGTAGCACCAGGGACTAGCAGCTGGCTGTGTCAGCTGCTGGCATCTGGGGACATCAGGACTGCTAACAGAGCTGCATTTTGCCAGTTGTCTATTTTCATCTGCACTGAGCCAAAGAACCCTGAGCTGACTGACCACAAGTGTGCAGGGACCTCATCATCCTCCCAGGACAGCAGGTGCTGGGTCTGAAGGAGAACTACTCCTTTCACAAAGGGCTTGGGGGCTAGGGATGTAGCTCAGGGCACAAGCACCTGCCTGGCAAGTGTGAGGTCATGAGTTTGATCCCCAGTACAAACAACAACAAAAACAAAACAAAGAATTTGGGTTAGTCAAGCATTGAGGTGCACCCCCGCACTGCAATCCCAACACTCTGGGAGGCAAAGGCAAGAGCATGCTAAATCTGAGCCCAGCCTGGGCGATTCAGCAGTTTAAGGTTAGGACTGGGGCTGAGGATGTAGCTCATGTCAAAGTCCTGGGTTCAAGACCCATACAGAGAAAAGGGACACAGAAGCAGCTGAGGGCCGCTTGTTTCTCCCCAGCCACGAGGCTGTAAGCAGACCAAGACGGGATCTGGTGACCTCCCTCCACCTCTTCATTCTCTCCCCTGCTCCTCCTCCAGCAAAGGCCTTGTGACAAAATAACCACCCACTACCGTTCTCTTCTCAGTGAGCAAACATTACAGCGCGCCACTGAGCAGCCAGCCCGGCACACGTGTGAACCTGAGTTCTATCCCTGGGCCACCGAAACAAGTCCAGGGGCCACGGCTGCCTCGTCTTCCGGTCTTGGGTGTCCATGAGCAGCAATGTGGAGCTTCCCCAGCTTAAGGCTCTTCTCCCACGCGGTCCCAAGCACGCACCTGCAGGCACACATGCAAGCGAATCCCGAACAGCTGAGGACGTAGTGGGGCTCGGCAGACAGGAGTGGACCGGAAGTGGACTGATGGTCCCAGGCCCACCCATAAAGGAGTCACACTTTACACGGAATTACAACCACACATAACAGGCAAGGTTACAGTAACAAGCACAGATGCTTCAGCCCCGTGCCCATCAGCACGATCCCTGCTCAGCTGTCCAGTTCATCCCAGCTTACTGCCCGCCAAACACAAGCCACCTCTCCCACGCCTCCCCTCCCTCCTCCTGCTACCCACAATGACTTGCTCCCCTCTTCCACCCCTCTTCCACCAAGCGTGAGCAGCCTGGCTGGCTCTCCAGCTGATAGCCTTTCACTGATTTGGCTCCCGAGTAGCTCAGCATTCTTTTTTTTTTTTTTTTTTTTGGTCTTTTTCTTTTTTAATCGGTACCGGATATCAAACTCACAACCACATATTTGCAAGGCAGGTGCTTATGCCGCTGAGCTAAATCCCCAGCCCTCTAGCTCGGCATTCTTAACAATTAGTGCTCCTTGGGCTGGGGATTTAGCTCAGCGGCATAAGCACCTGCCTTGCAAGCAGGCAGTCGTGAGTTCGATCCCCCGTACCGATAAAAAGGAAAAAGACAAAAAAAAAAAAAAAAATAGTGCTCCTCAAGGAAACTTATTCTAAAAATAACATATCCCCAAACCAGGTGTGTTAACACAGGCCTGTAATCCCAGCACTCAGGAGGCTGAGGCAGTAGGATCACCATGGTCTGAGGCCAGCCTGGGCTACATAGTGAGTTCAAATCCAACATGAATTACATAGCAAGACCTTGTCTCAAGTAAAAGAAAAGTTGCTTCTAAAACCAAGATCCAGAGGTGAGGAGATGAGACCCACAGACAGTGTCGCAGGAGTGGCGACCCACACTGCACCTCCAGGGAGGGACCCCAACTGTCCCTACCCATCCTCTACTCCTGCCCAGCCAGGGTGCAAGACTGAAATCACCACCCTCCCTCCGCGGGCCTGAAGTCTTTAGGTGCGCAACTCTGGTAGCCATTGGTGGCATTGCAAACACAGATGCCAAGATTCTGGTTCCTCCTCCTTGGAGGCTAGGATTGAAGGGGGCTTAACTCACCCCACCTTCATGTCTGGCTCTGCCAGGTGTAAAAGGAAAGAGTAATGAAGGGAGAGATCGGAGCCATAAAATAGGGTGTGAGTAACTGAGCAACATTTTTGTCCCCAGACTCACTGCTTAAAAGAACAACTAAGCACCTGTAATCCCAGCACTCGGGAAGCTGAGGGAGGAGAGTCGTTGCAAGTTGGAGATCAGCCTGGGCTACAACAAGTGAGCTCAAGGCCAGCCTCAACTGCATAGCGAGACCCTGTCTCTAAAGACAAAAAATAGTCACAGAGACCAGATTTAGCCCAGTCAGTAGCTGTCAGTGTCTGGATGAGTTGTCTACAAACATTAAGCCACGTTCTGTGCCCTCAGAGCACAGAGCAGCAGCTGGTGGAGCCATGATGGCCCCCACACCCAGCCACTGTCACCAGGCCCCCTCCAGCAGCCTCCACAACTCTTGGCATGGGGACAAGAAACAGCAGGACAGGGCCCCCCCAGTCACCTGGAGCTTGAGAGATCTCCAGGCTGCTCCACTTGCATCCTCAGCACCCGCTCCAAGAGCCTCCAGGGCAGGGAGTCCTGGCCACTCCCTGCACCCCCCAAGGTGCCGGGTATCCCCGCCTTTAGCCCCTACCCCGGGAGGGGCCCACCCAGGCACTCATTGGTGACACAGCTTGACCTGTGCTCTGAAGGACAGTCCTGTCTGCTTCCACAGCTGATGACGGCAGCACTGCAAAGCAGGCTCTGAGAGTGACATTGGCAGTGACACTCCAGGGCTCCCTTCTGTCACCTCCTCAGGCATGTGATCTCCCCACCCCATGAGAAACAGAAGCTCTGGAAGGGACCAGGATGGTTCTGACACTCAGAGCCACCTCCAGCCGGTCCCTGCAATGCATTGTCAGTGGCCTAGAAGGGCTTAGAAGTGACCAACATGACCTTCAGGATGCCGTGTCGGGACACCCGAGCTTCATGTCAGCTGTACGAACCCCAGTCGACCTGGGCACATCTCTGCCTCTTAGGCCAACCTGGGAGCTGAAGGACACCTCTGGACCACCTTTGTGTGCCCAGCAGCAGCAGGCAGCTTGTGCTACCATCTAGCATGCAGTCTATGTGCAAAACTGTAGGTGCTGCTCCAATCGGCATAACCGGCCAGACTCTGCCCCAGAGCATTAGTGGGAGGGGAGTGCCTCTCCCAGTAAGGCTCAAGAACAGACTATGAGGAGCCCAGGCACCTTAGCCCCTAAGGATTAAAGGGACTAGACAGAGACGGTGAGCAGCTTTGCACACCAGAGGGCGCCCCAACACCACGCCAGCAGCTTCCAGGGCCTGCATGGGACTAACTTACCTTGGTCAACTCGGGGGCCTAACACCCCAGGGGGCACCAACCCGAGAGGAGGCAAAGGGGAAGTTCTGGGACCACAGGGCACTGCTAGAGATGCAGCAGGAAGTGAGACCCCGAGGCTTCCTGGGACAAGGATGAGGCAGAACAAAGGAAAGGGGACCCTTGAGGGGACAGAAGGGTTAGGGAGCTAGGGGCTGAGAGTTAGACCTAGAGCAGCACGGAACAAAGTCCTCTGAAGCTGCCAAAGCCACATTTTGGCCCAGTCCATCTAGCAGCTACAGGCAGGGGAGATTTAAATAGATACGGCATACAAAGTCCATGCGAATAAGTATCCAGGAGTGAGGTCCTTGAATCAGTGGTGTGACCACTGCTTTGTGGACTTTCTATTTTAGAAAGAGTCCGGGCTGCCTCCCTGAACTCCCTGTGTAGCCCAGGCTGGCCTGGAACTTACCATCCTCCTGCCTCAGCCTCCTGAGTGCTGGGATTACAATCATACACCACCACACCTGGCAAATTTCTATTTCTTAACCAGGCCCCTAAAGATATTTCCCAGCTCTTTTCTCCTACCCACCCTGAACTTCTGCCTCTTTTAAAATGGGGTCTTAAGAGCTGAAGGTGCACCAGACTTTGGGGTCTATGTATGTGACAGAGAATCATTTCATTGCATAGGGAAGCAGATGGCTTGAGAATTGAGCCTTCGCATCCGAGGGGGCCTCTCTGACTTCAGGGTCGAAGGCTGCAGGAGGCGGACAGGAAGGCCCTTCCACATAGTTGGTGAACAGGTTTGAAAACTAAAGTGATTTATGAATGATTTTCATTCTTACCACATGAGAACCCAGAAATCCTGGGTTTGATAGGGGCTGTAGTTTATCTAGTGCCTAAGCACCTGGGATATCTTTTTGTTTCTGCAGGGATCCAACTCAGGACCTTGAGCTCGTCAGGCAGGGAAGCTAAATCCGGGCCCTAGCACCTGGGATTTTAATGTGTTCTCTAAGATTCCTAGGGCCTGCTGTCTCTTCTCTACTCTCTTCCAGGTAAAATACGAGATTAAAACCTTTTCATGCCCACAGACCCACTAAAGAAACAGTCAAGAGGGGCATCAGCTGGAATCAACTCCATCTGCTGGTAAAGATGAGAAAAATACAAAGAGGTGTAAGATAATCACAGAAGACTCAGTGAGAGCCAGGCATGAGAGCACATGGTAGATCCCGGCCCTCTGGGAGGCTGAGGCAGGAGCACTGCAAGTTCAAGCTCAACCTGGAAAACTTTGTAACTTATTGAGACCCTGTGTCCAAAACATAATCAATCAATCAATAAATGAATAGGGGCTGGGATACAACTCACTGTGAAAGCTCTGGGTTAAATCCCCAGTACCAAAACAAAGAAAGAATGAAAGAAAGAAAGAAAGAAAGAAAGAAAGAAAGAAAGAAAGAAAGAAAGAAAGAAAGAAAGAAAGAAACTAACTCAGAGAGCTGTGTACTATGCATTAAGCACTATCTTGTGCTATTGAGGCCAGGGATTTAGCTTAGCAGCAAATAACCTGCCTGGTAAGCACAAGGTCATGAGTTCAATCCCCACTATCAAAAAACAAACAAACAAACCATCTTGTGCTATCATTAAACCTCATCAGACCTGGAAAGAGTCACAAAAAAATATACTCACATGAGGAGGGAATGCAATGGGGCTCTTTCACAGCGGGCTGCAGTGGAGCTGTCAGCTCCGAGACACTGACTCTTAGGTGCCAGCTGTGTGGTCAGAGGCTTCTCTTTATCCCCTGACCAGAAGCAGGACCCTGGGAGTTAAAAGATGTGAGTGTAGCACATGACAGGCCCTATCCTCCCGACGCTGAAGCAGCCACTGTCCACTCTGCTTCACAGCTCACCCCTTACCTAGGCGTCTGCAGCCCTTCGCACCCTTGGGGGACCTGTCCAGAAGGAGCTTCAGGGAGGCCTGCCCTGGAGGGGGCATTGATGCCCTGCTCCT
Organism: Cavia porcellus; assembly: GCF_034190915.1. NCBI lineage: Eukaryota > Metazoa > Chordata > Mammalia > Rodentia > Caviidae > Cavia > Cavia porcellus. The sequence goes on from NW_026947493.1 coordinate 7,264,621, forward strand.
GGCTCTGCGGGACCTTAGAGGACATGTGTCATAGTCCCTCAAGATCTGCAGACCCCGCAGCCTGAGGGCTCACCCTGCCAGGCATGGAGTCCCAGCACATGACCTGGGACCCAGGAACCCGCCCTCCTTGTCATAGCCCTGAAAATCATAGGCTAGGCAGCAGCACCCCAAGAAAGGTACCTGGGGGCAAAGGGCACCACCTTTGTGGCAGGGAAGGTGTGGCCTCTGGGTCTCTCGCACAGCCTGTCAATGAGTGTGAGTAACAGGAACATAGACATGTGTACAGAAGGCCTCTTCTGCCTCAGGAGCTTTCACTGCTCAGGGAAGGTTCTGACCCAAAGAACCTAGGCATCCCCAATGCTCAGTCTCCAAGAAGCAGCCCTTGCTGGAGATAGCAGGCGACAGACGCCAGGAAGCCCCTTCGCTGAGGGAGGCCATCAGCTTCAGGCCCTCAAGGACTCTCGTGCACTCCCTCCACCTCCTCCTCCATCTGCTCAGGCAACTCAAGACAGGACGCAGGCCCCTGGGACACCCAGGCGCAGAGCCACTGAATTATGGAGCAGCTCTCCAGTGCCTCCAGAAAGGCCTGGGCTAAATAATTCATGGCCATGGGAAGCCCCAGTGGTTCCCACACCACAGAAGTAGGTCAGGCGTGCACAGTGCTGGCCAAATAGCAGAGCGAGGTAAGGGGACAGGTCAGGGGCTTTGGTCCCCGTAAACCCCATTTGGCACCCAAGCTCTTCCTGCCTGCCCCCCTCCACAGTCACCCCAAGCCAGCAGCTGCCTGCATGGTCACCAAGGCAGGACCAGGATGCAGATGGGGCCAGATGAGGCATGGAGAAGAACGCCAGCGTCACCGGTGGGGTGCAGCTGGAGCAGTGACAGAGGTCAGCCACAGCCACCATAGCTTTGCTCAAGGCAGGGCTGGCATGGAATCCAGCAAGGGGCAGGCTCTGGTGCTGCCCAGCCCTCCTGTCCCTGGCACAGGGTATCAAGTGGCTCCTGGGCAGACATGGGTGGGAAATGTGAAGGGTAAAGCCGAGCCCCATCCCCCCTTATGAGGGAACCAGGACCACACAGGGCACAGGGAAGAATCGGGGAGGATGTGGGCATCCTGAACGCTGCCCTGGGCAGCCCAGGCTCTAAGTGCTGCCCAGCTCCAGGGATCTTCTCCCCCCACCCGCAAGTACCCCCTCAGGACGGGCACTGAGCCCCTCCCTGGACCCCTGCAGCAGCACCCAGGGAGGCAGAAGCAGAAGCCGTGGATCGGCCGTCGCTTTGGAGTTTTTATTTCACATTCTCACAGGATCAGCAAGTACAGCCACCTCATCCCCCAATTCCAAACGGCAAGAGGGTGGCGGTCACAATAAAAGGTAAAGCACGGAACGCTTATAACACAAAATAAAATTGCACAACTTTTCCTTCATTTTCTTACACTGCGCCTGACATGAGGCTCACAGCCGCCGCCTCCAGCTGAGTGTTAAACAGATTTGATGGGGCAAACGAGGTCTGCTTAATAATTCAATGATACACACATGAAAAGTCCTTTACGAGGCATAAATATTCTCCTACACAGGGTACAAAAATACTTTCCATGTTTTGGTTTCGAGGTTTGGAAGAAAGAGTGAAGAGCGGTGGGGTGGGGCAGCAGGCCATGGCGAGGTGACCGCGGTGAGGTGGCTGTCACGGCAGAGGTTGTCCCCAGGATGACTTGGGGATGCAGTGAAAAGCAACGCTGGTCAGGGCTGGTGGGGGCTGTGCAGCCTGACGTGCGGGTGCCCTGGGCCCCCAGAAGCAGATGGGGATGGGTAGGGGTGGTCCAGGTGCCAGGGCCAGTGCTCGGCGACAGTGTGAACACAAAGTACACTCACACAGACATGCAGCTGAGTGTCTCCATTCGTGCCAGAAAACATACAAAAAACTAAACACCTCGCTTTCCTGTGGGGCAGCTACAGAAAAAAGCAAATTAGGGTGAACGTTTTGGGTTGAGGAAGAGGGAAGGGACACAGGAAGCTGTCCACCAGCGACAGCTGTCAGGGTCAGTCTCTGGAAGGAGTGGAGCAGGGAGATTTGGGACCCTGTGCTGGCCCCACCCACAGTCCCCATGTTGTCTGCTCCCTGGACAAGACCTGGACGGGGCAAGAGAGGCTGCTGTGAGCAGAGCCAGGGACAGGTGTGGCCTGGGGCCTGGCAGGGTCCCAGGGGTGAGAGAAACATGGTGGGGGGGGAGTCCCCTCCAGGGCACCCTAGCAGAGGGAGGCCCAAGAACACAGAAGCCAACATCCTGGACCCCTATGGTCTGGCCTCAGGGCTGGCACTTACTGTGGCAGCGCTAGCAGAGCTGGTGGTATTTCCACCCCTGCTGGGTGTCGGAGGATGGGAACCAGCGCATCTGTAAGAGAAGCCCACATCAAGAGCCTGGTGTGGCCAGCTTGTCACTGATGGCCAACCTGGCTGGGCCCTTGCTCCCCTTACAGACCCGCTCCTTCACCCTGAAAATGGAAGCATCACCAGCCCCAGCGCCTCTGCAGCACAGAGGTCACCCAGATGTTAAAGCTACCAGCTGGGGGAAACATGGCAGCTGGGCACAGCCATGCCAACAAATCTGCCTTCTCCCCTCTGCTCATAGAACAGGAAAGGCCACTGATCAGGAGAACAAGCCTAATAAAACTGTGCACCTCTTCTGGGGGGGGGGGGTGTCTCGGCATCCTCTTCCAGCTCTGGGGAGACCCAGCTGATGTTTCCGCTTCTTCCCTGGGCCTTGGCACCCCACCCGCTAGTGAGCCCTGGCAGCCCTAGGCCGTCTTCACCCATGCCTGGCAGCACTGGCCAGAGGAAGATAAGGAAAAACCTTCTCTTCTACCCCTGTGGGCACCAGGCCAAGGTGCAGGGAAGGCAGCCTGGCCCGATCACACCCAGCGGGGTGGCCCAGGGTTGGGGCAGGGCACCTTGAATCCCAGTGGGGATATAGGAAAAGGAGGGGTGTTTAGAGCTGGGCAGCCAGACACCCCTCCCTCCCCGATTGGCTGCCTGTGACCTCTGCCCCTTGGGGAGCAGAGAGGACACCAAGCAGCATCAGAGCAGCGCCAGCCCCTCTATGAGAACTCATGTGCCTGTCGTCCCCACACAGTGCCAGGTGCTGCGTGACATCGGGCCAACATGCCCTTCCAGGAGCAGCAGGAAGGCAGAGGCCAACACGCTCAGCCTGCACCCCTGTCCACAGTAGGACCACCCAGGGTCCCTAACCCATGCCAACCCCCCCCCCCACGCCCTCCATGGCTGAGCACAGGGCACTGTGTCACCAGAATGCAGCCAGCCCCAGGCATCCAGGACCACCCTTCACTGAGCCTCACTACACAGAAGGGGCTGCAGGAACTCCTGCAAGGACAGCTCCGGGGAGGGCTTCACTCCATCATCCTCATCGGTCCTCTCTACCAGAGAAGCCTGGGGCTGGGTGCAGCTCAAGGAGACCTGGTGAGTCCTGTGCCCCCCAGGAGCAGTGCAGTGAGGGCACCAGCTCCAGCAGGGGACCTGTGGGAGACTCCGGCTGCGCAGAGACTTAGGCAGCTCCCCCAGGGGAGTCACTAGGACCCAGCCACTCCCCAGCTCCTTGGTGCAGCCACCCTGCCCCTTGGAGGCTGCCAGGAGCCCAAGATCTTGGGAAGCAGCCTAATCCCTCCCCAGACCTCCTCTTCTGGTCTCAGAGAGAAGCGGAGCCCCAGCCCAGAGGCAGGGCCTGCACATCAGGGCCCAGTGTCCTCCCAGGGCTCCAAGCTGTCCTTGAAAGAAAAGGCCCCGAGGAGCAGGCACACAGGCTGCTTCTGAACAAGCAGAGAGGGTACAGCCTCAGGGCATCGGCCCCCCTCAGGACTGACTGTCCCAGAGTTACCCAACAAGTGGGCAAAGGAAGGAATCTACAGGGGAAATCCGGGCTGGCCCCACAGACACGCGGCCTCACGCCTCAGGTCAGAGCCAACACTTACTCAAGCTGGCAGTGCTGCACCTGAACCTTGTAACAGGCCTGACAATGATCGGAAAGACACAGGGGGTTGTGGCAAAGTGGTCACTGCACTGACATCTGTCCTGAAACTATCTGCTGGGTGTGGTGGCTCACACCTCTAATCCGGGCAGGCCACTCGGGAGGCTGAGGCAGGAGAACTGCTTAAATTCAAGGCCCGCTTGGGCTACATAGCAAGATCCTTCCTCAAAAAAGGTCAATTGTATACAGTGTGTTCTGCGCAGGCCTAGGTCACACTGAGCTCCCCTCACACACAGCACAGAGACTTTAACAAAGCTGCATGTGCAGCGCCCCAGCCACCCTGCAAGCAGTTGTCACCTCACTGAACTCTCAGAGGCAGAGTAGCCGGTGCTCCCCACCCCCGCACTGTTACACTGTTCCACAGGATTGTGTGACCTCAGGCCTTACGTGAGCAGTGGAACCGATCTATGGGGGAGCCGTGCTGACAACCGCTGGTCTTCAGATGGACACAGAAAACAAAAATCCACCCATGAGGGGACAGCAGTCTCTTCTCCAGGCAGCAAGCTGACCAGGGCCAAGAGGGGACCAAACTCCATGCTGCCGCACAGCTGGCTCTGCACCCCAGAGCTGGGAGTCCCTGCTCAGGCCAAGCTGCTGGCTGGGTAATTGAGGGGCTCAGGTTCCCACCCCTGCCTGGCCCGAGTTCTTCTGCTGCTCCCCTCCCGCCCCCGTTCAGGACCATCAGCTTAGATGCACACACTCGTTCCCCTGTGTCTCACTTTCCCTCATCCCTCACTGAGGTGCTTGGCCTCGTCTCCAGCTGTGCTGCTAGGGTGGAGGGCAGGGACAGGGTCCTCAGACAGAGGACAGAAACACTGACTCCGGCCTCGACACCTCCTCAATGCTGTGCAGATGGAAGCCCAGTGAAGCACCATGGCAGAAATAGTGATGTCATTGCCTCCCCAAAACACCACTGTTCTTTGGGGGTGGCCTCTGCTGCCCCCCCAGCCACAGGCTTCCAGTCCCAGAGAAGACAGAGACCCCCACAAGTGTGACAGGAAGCCTCGCACAGCAGCAGTAACAGCGGACTCAAGTCATTTTCCTGGGCTGGCACTGACCCTGGTCCCGCTTCCCCTACCCACCCACAGGGGCAAGGGGAGGCTGGGCTGGGGAATGGGCAGGGTTGACAGGAGGGCACAGGGTTGTGTGAGTAGTGTGCAGCCCTGGAAGGACAACAGTGTGTACCCCAGCCAGAGCCCACAAACTCACTGTCCCTGGCTCCTGGCCCTGCTGTAGGCCAGGGTCTCAGGGACTGGGGCACAGCCTTGGATGGATCCTCTAGCTTTCTGGGGATGCATCCGGGGAACAGCTCCAGCCAAGATGGTGCTGTGCAGAAGGATCCCTGTGGGGATGCAGCCTGCCAAGGCGGTGGCCCTTGGGCCTCAGCTTCACACCTTGCAGCCACACAAGCTTGATGTCTTGAAGACCCCCACCCCCACCCTCTTTCTCTTCCTATATGGCCAGGGACCTGCTGCTACTGCTAGGCATCTGCACTGGCCCACCCTTCTGCCTTCCAGCTGTGGAAAGTGTCTAGACTTCCTAGGAACAGGAGTGCACGCTCAGTAAGTTCTCAGGACCCTCAGGCACTGTTCCTGAGGGTTCCCAAGGTATCATCTAACTCTCCCCACAACTAAGGAGGGGCCTGCCCCTCTTCTAATCTTCCAGATGAGCAAAACTCTTAAGCACAGAGGCCTTAAAAGCTTGAAAAGCTCACAAAGACAGGAAGAGGAAGAGGCAGGTGTGCTGGCCTTGCTGTGTTACACCAGCCTCTCAGTGCCCACGTACTCTGTCCATCGGATCCTGAGCTCCAAGGGCATAACACAGCTCCCCAGGGCCTGGTGGTCAAGAAGGACAAAGCCCCAGTAGCCAGAGCTCCCGCACCTCTAGGGGCTCACCTGAGCATGCAGGGTGGCAGCCGCAGTGGCAGCCGAGTAGCTGAAGGCTGTGTGAGAGATGGCAGGCATCAGCTCCGTGCTGTACAGAGGGTAAGGGGTCCAGGCCTCTGGGGACGCAGGGATCAGAGCAGCACCCATCATGTCATCTATAGTGGGATATGACAGCCTCCAGGGTCAGATGCTGGCCTTCCCTAACCTCCTTCTGAACATCACCAGGGTCCCAGGGCCACGGTAGAACCAGACTCCCCTGCCCCCACCCCACGGGGACCCTGGAGCAGGGGGGAAGCCACGTGGACACAGCCAGTACATTGAGGACCCTGACTCAAGATACACTCCCCGTCTCCAGAGAGTGAAATCAGTAGTGAGGAGGCAGGGCAGCCCTGCAAGACAGCAAGGCAGCTGCAGTCTTGGAGAGGGCCAGCTGCAGCCCTAGGAGCTCTGGAAAGGGCACCAGGAGGCCTGACGCCCCAACCAGGATGGGCAGGAGGCCCCTGCTCGGAGCACCACTCACAGGGGTCTCTCGTGATGAAATGCGCTCCCAGGGCTGGGTGAATGCTGCTGGGGTTTGGCGTCGCCAGCAGCTTGCTCTTGGCCATCTTGGTGTTGGCTTTTGCAAATTCTAGCCTCAGAGTCTGTGGGTTCTCGGGATCAAATCGAATGCCCTGTGCAGGAAGGGAAGAAAGAGAAAGCCCCATGCTGTCAGCCTCGGTAGACACCAGAAACCAGCTTGTACACAACTTGGGAACACCACTCAGACATAGTCACATCTGTCACCAGGGGGCCTGCCAAGGACTCTGGCCTGGGAGTTAAAACCCATCTACGGCCCCCCTTCCTTGGATATGGAGTGGCCGAGGACAAGGGTCTGCAGAGGACAGACAGGGACACTGCTGACGGAATAGTGGCTCTGCCTACTCACGTTCAGTGCGTTCTTGGCCACTTCTGCACCTGCCCGGCTGTCAAAGATCACAAAACCAACAGGCTAGTAGGAGAAAAAAAGAACACCCTGGCGTCTCTCTCGGCAGGTAGCCCCGCAAACAAAAAAAAAGACCAGACGCCTAACATGCATGAACTTGGGTTCCAGCCCCAGACCTCAAAGAGAGAAAGGGAGAAGAAAAAGGCCCACCACCTAACTGGAGGCAACACTGGGCTGCTGACGAGAAGGGCGTCTGCACTGCAGCGCTGGGCGCACCCCCAACAGCCTTGCCCTCACCCCAAGCCGGTGGATGCTGGGCAGCACCACCAACAGAGTCACTCAGTCTCTAACACCATGCTTTCAGGAAAAGCCCTTTGAGTTTCTTTTTCGTTTTTTTAAAATGGTGCCAGGGATCAAACTCACAACGTTGTACTTGCTAGGCAGGTGCTTAGGCTGATATTTTATTTGTGGAAACAGTCTCACTATGTATTCTAGACCAGAGCCTTGAACTAAGGCTCAATGATCATCCTGCCTCAGCCTCCCAAGTGCTGAGGTTACAGGAATGCACCATCATACCCAGCCCTGAATTCATCTGGCCAGCAATCAGTGGACACTCTAGATAACCTGAAGGCTCAGGACCCAGCCTCCTACATTAGGGGCCAGGGAATGGTTCCCCAAGTGCCTAGAGCCAAACAGAAAGCTTTGAACCAGCCTGGTCAGCAGAATGGTATAAACACAGGGATTAGGAGGGTGCCCTTTTGTCATCCCAGGACAGACAGGAGCAGGATCCCCACCATCACAGGTCTTACCTAGGTAAAACCCTAATCCTAACCCCAGGCCCTAGTCTAAGCTCAGACAAACCCCAGGGGAGCAAGTACCTGTCTTGAGGTGAGCTTGATGAGGGACCCTTCGTATCCCTGTAAAGAGAGGTGGCCAGTCACAAGCCCCACCCCCAGGTCCCACGCTGATGCCCCTCGGCTGTCCTGTGTCATGCAGTCCAGCTCACGGCGACTGTCACTTCATGCCTAGCGCCCTGGTGCTCTGCTGACTCACATTGGAGGGCCAGTGACCCTGCCTCCCACATCCTCCTCTGCAAATAGAAAAGGCAACCAGGCCTCTGGGGGCGGGGGGTGGCATTTGCAGATAAGGAGCAGGCTTCAAGGAGCTCCAGAGAGGAGCTGAGCATAGACCCAGCATGGGCCAGGCCCAGGTTAGCCGCCTCTCTGTCCACGCCAGCTCCACCCAGGCCATGGCTCTGCCTCAAGGGTGGCTGGGGCCCACTCACCTTGAACGGCCGGAAGAGCAGGTAGAGCTCTCTGGGTTTGATGTCCATGGGGAGCCCACTGACAAACAGCGTCCGCACCTGGGGCAGAGACCGAAGTGGTCAGGTCAAGGTGAGAGAGCCCCACTCTGCTCCCTGCTCCTCAAAACATCGCACACAAGGACGTCAGGATTCTTCAGGAGATGCCTGGCAGGCGTCTGTTCGGGCAACGTACATCCCACACCTCCCAAGGTCCAGGAATGGTTTCAGCAGAGGCCCACGCTCATCTCTCTTACTGGGTGACAGGCTCTGAACTGGCAAGAAATGTCTTAGCTTTATTTTCTTTTGGGTACGGGAATCGAACTCACTGCCTCATGCTTGCTGGGCAGGTCCTGTACCATTGAGCTTTATCCCTCACACGTGTTAGATTCTTGCCTCTAGGCCCAGCTCTAGGCCCAGAGCTGAAACTACAGGTTTACTAAGATAGATAAGGCATCACAAATGGAAAAGTTACTTATGCTGGGTTCTAAAGGATGAGCAAGAACTCCGCAGCTTCAAATGAGGCAGATGATGCTGGCTAAGCCTCGGGCTGTAAGTCCGTGGCAAAGCCAAACCTGACCTCCAGAGGTTAAACCAGCTGCTACTGTGACCTGGGGACCATGGAGTGGAGTGTCTAGTTTAGATCAGTTAAAAAACACAACTCAAAACTGGCTTTTTTTCTTCTTTTTTTTGATACCAGGCATCAAACTCATGACCCTGCACTTGCCAGGGAAGAGCTTGTGCTGCTGAGCTAAATCCCCGGCCCAAAATTGGTTTCTTGAACTGTGAAAAGCTGGAGTAACAGGCAGGCCTTAAGTAAGTGCAGGTCTCTGTAACACCCCAGTGTGGACTCAGAAGACAGCTCAGCTGCCCACCCCACCTCAGGGCCACATTCTCTCCACAGGGATCAAAGATCCCACGCCAGGAACTCAGGCAACAGCCTCCGTGGGACTCAGGTTTGCAGCAGGGCCCCAGAGCAATGTGGCAAAGTCACACATACATAGACACACACACACACACACACACACACACACACACACTCACACGCACACGCACACAGGAATAAAGGAAACAGCCCAATGATGGCTTCTAGTTCCCACATCACCACCTCACCTCCACCCGAGTGACTCCTGGCCAGGGCAAGGACAAATGTCTTCCCTCACGTGGGATTTTGGCAAGCATATTTGGCAAGGTCACTGGTCACTTAGGGTGCATCCCTCCACCCCTCTGGCTCCACTCTTTCCTTGCCAGCTGAGTCAGTGACCAGGCCTACTACGGAGCAGGCAGGAGGGCCCAGCTTACATGGGACCTCCACTTCCCAGCCCCAGGTCACAGCCCCTGGTGCCCTTCTGCCGCCTGCTGTCAGCGCTGGAAAGGCGCTGGGTTCAGGGACTGGGATCTGGGGCCGCTCTGCACTCAGGGCAGCTCCGGGTTCCCCAGCAAGGTGGACTAAGCATGCATACTGCCCACTGCGGGGACCTACCCAGCCGTCACCACCCTAACCCCCCACCCCGGGGGCTACAGCACCGTATGGTGGGCAAGAACCCTGTGCAGCTCCTCATCCCCCTCCCACAGGGGCCACTCAGCTTGGCCAGGCTAATTTTAAAACCTCCCTCAACAGCTCCTCCCTAGCAGACCTCCCGAGGGTCCCCAAAATAGCAGCTTCTTGGCACAGGGCTCCCACCCTGTCCATACCCAAGATGCCAGTTCCCAGCACCCTCTCTGGGCTGTATGGCCCTACTCCCCTGGTTTCCACCTCTCAGGTCCTAACATCCCCCAAAAGCCAGCCTGTCCTGTCCCTGGCTTTCTGGGGACACAGGCAGTCATAGGCCCTGTGCACAGGTATGCCAGGGGTAGGCTGAGTCAGGTCAATCTGGTCTGAGTTTGATCCTCAGTTCTTGTTTCAGGCCATATGAGCCAAGGACACACACAAGGCCCCTTAGACCGAGACCACAGGCCCAGGAAAGCCTGCCAAGTAGTCAAGGGGACACGGTGTTGTCATCAAGGAGTGGAGCCAGGTAGACTCCCCTGTCAAGGGGACTCCGCTGCCCAGCAATCCGCCTAGCAGACCCTTGGGCAAGGCTGGGTGACAGACATTTCCCTCCTGCAGCATTGGCTTCAGATGACAGCAAAGCAGACGGGTGATGAAGGCAAAGAACAGAAATTGCAGAGCAGAGGTGAGGTAACTACGAGCTCACAGGCTGATCAGCGTTGGGGTCCTGCAGTCTTCCTGCCCCTCAAATGCCCTCCGTGGGGAAGGGCACCCCAGTCCCTCCAGCTCTTCAAGCCCCTTTTCCTCGCTGAGATCCTGTCCACTTGGCTGCCCCTGCCTGTACTTGCACCCACCCTAACCACACGAAGCCTAGGGCAAGATCGAAGTTGGAAAGGGGTGGCTGGGAGCAGAGTGGCACTGGTGGCCCAGCCTCCCCCCAAGCCCAAGTTGCACCTCACTTCACATAGTGGCTCTGAGGTTCGAAGGACACCTGCTCACCCTTGGACTCCAAGCAACCATGGTGCCCGTACAACCCTCTTGCTCTTAGGCGCTCCTAGACTCTCGGCTCTGTCCTTCCCAAGGGAGGCCCAGCTCAAGGGCACTCTGGAGATCGCCTAATGAAACCCCAGCTTCCATAGAGGAGGGGAAACGGAGGCTCAGAATAGGCGGCAACACACCCATGGCAGTCAGGACCCTCTGGGGACAGGCAGGTGCTTCTCCAAGGCCCACAGATTCACGCTGTGCCTCAGGGTGACCTGGCTGGATGCCAGCCAAAGCGACTCAGGTGTCAACAGCTGGCACAGCCCATGGTAGAAACTGACCAAAGGACCCGTGTCCTACCCATTCCACAGCTTATTCAGCAAAATCAACACACACCAAGTATACTATAAAGCCACACCTGCAATCCCTGCACTCTGGGAGGCCGAGGCAGGACTGCAAATTCAATCCCAGCCTGGGCAACTAGTGACTTAATGAGAGCCTGTATCAACAAGAACTAAAAAGGGGTGGGGAGGGACTGGGGGTTTAGCTCAGCGGCATAAGCGCCTGCCTTGAAAGCAGGCAGTTGTGAGTTCGATTCCCGGTACCGATAAAAAGGAAAAAGACAAAAAAAAAAAAAAAAAGGGGGTGGGGGAAGCAGCACTGTGTGTGGTCCCTTGTTTAATCTTCAGTGCTGCCTAAAGAAAAGTCTCCAGTACCCATTGAAAGGGTCAGGGGCTGTCTGCAGGCCCTACCTAGAAGGCACGGAGCTCTGCCATGAGCCCCTCACCCAGAAGCATCCATACCCCCAAGAGACCTTGCTGCCCTGGCTCCCTTGAAAGTGAGGGGCAAACACAGCCCTCTGAAGGCCCTCATCAGGCCTGGCAGGAGCTGTGGTGCAGCCCTGGGAGTTGGCTGATGTGAACCCACAGTGAGGACCCCAACCAGGTCTCATCCCCACAGGGGACCTCACAGGCGGGTCCACACCACAAGCTGCCACTGGCTGGCTCCTGCCCAGGTTGTCCCCAGCCTGACCCCCAGTGCAGGAGGGCAGGAGAGGGCAGCGAGTGTTACAGGAAGCAACAGCAGCTCTGTCTCCACTGGGGTTCTCAAAGCTGGGGCTGGGAAACTGCCCCTCCTGGTAGGAATGAGTTCATTTTTTCTTGGTGCCTCTACGGTTGAGCTGAGCTACCCTCCGGCCCCAAGAACAGGTTTAAAAGGGGCTTCTCCTTTGGGAGGCCGAGTGAGGAAGATCTTCACTCTGAACTCAGCCAGGCCAGGCCAACTTCAGCAGGTTCTACCTAAAAGTCATAGTAAAATTGGCTGAGGAAATGTAGCTCAGAGCAAAGGCCCCCAATTCAATCCTCAGTAGAGCAAATTTAAAAGCTAATTAATCCAGGGAAGCACGAGGTCATAAGTTTGATTCCTGGCACCAAAAAAAAAAAAAAAGTTCATTAATTAAAAGGAGACAGGGGACCCAGGTCGCCCCTAGCCACCCATCCCTTCCTTTTAAGTAAGAAGTCAACTGCCAGGATTAAGAGGCCACTTCCAGGTTTTCTTGTTTAGCGGAGCCTCTACAGGCCACAGCGTGTAAGAGGGGCTTTGAAAGCCCATCCACGCTGTGTTGGGGAATTATTCCTTCAATCCAACTCACCCTGGCTTAAAGAGCATCAGGAAAGACCAAACACACTTTCAGGAACAAGCTGTATCTTAGTTACTTTTCTTGTTGCTAAGACAAAATACCTGACACACAAAGTTAAAGGAGAAAAGCCTTACTGGGCTCACAGCGTGTGGGGGTCCAGTTCATGGCTGGCTCCAAGGCAGGGTGGGCAGAAAGAGCAAAACTGAGTGCCAAGCAAGCGACCCCTTCTTTCTGTCCCTAATGTCTGACCGACACTCCCCAACACTCAGGGTGAGCAGCACTCACGCCTGGGACAAGACAGCCTAAATGCTAACCAGTACTATGTCCAACTGGTCAGTGGACTGACTTCGTAATCACACTCCTGAGACCACTGTCACACACACCAGGTCCAGCTACCTCCAAAAAGCTCCGCCTACAACCACACGAGGTTTTGGGGGGACATCTAGACATAAGCCATGACAAGGTGCAAGCAACCCCCAAGGAATAAACCTAACAGCACCAAGTCAGAGGAATAAACAGGCTTCCAAACAAGGCCAGGGCCCTGAGGGTTATGGAGGGTGTTGGCACCACCAGAGTAGCCCACTCCTCTCCAAGAAGGGGCCAGGCGGTGGCTCAGCTGTGGACCTTCGGCCTGGCACCCCTTCCAAACCCATGCAGAGCCATGTGGCTAGCCAGGCCTGTGTGCCCTTCAGGGGAAGGACAAACCCATGCCTACAAGACATGACCTCCACACTGTGTCACACACTCCCTGAGTCCCCTCAGCTCCTCAAATACCAGTTTTCACCAGCCACGAAACAGCCAACCTTGCTTTAAAATCAGTCATGCGCCTGTGATCTCACATTCTAAGAGGCTAAGGCAAGAGGCTCATTCAGTTTAAGCCTAGCCCAGGCGATTTATGGACTTAGTGAGAGCCTCTCTCAAATTTAAAAAAAAAGGCTAGGGATATAGCTCAGTGTGAAGGCCTGGGTTCAAGCCCCAGTACCACAGCCAACAGCTGTCCACCCATGGTGGACACCATGAAAGCCTCTTACCTTTTAGCTCCGAGGGACAACTACGGTCAGCTTCAGATTCCCAAGCCTTAGGGATTGCCAAGACAGGACCCTGCAATCAAGGACACTATGACACAGAAGACAGACCTTCTTCCATCAAGGAGGCTGAAGCAGAACACCAGGGTTAGGGCTACTCTGCACCCACCAAGAGTCAGTACTCCAGGCTGACTCAGGCTTGCTGCAAATTCCCGCCAGGTGTGAAGAGTTGGGAAGCTCAATAGGTTTGTTCCAAGGATTAGAATCTGTTTTCTTTGGCAGCACAGGCGGGTGAGATGGTAATAGTGGTAGTGACCCAGGGCGCTGAACAAGCTACCCAATGCGTTCCCACCATGAGCTGTAACCCCAGACACCCCACCCCCACCCCTGTACAGGGTACTGGGGATCCAACCCAGGGCCCCTGCAGGCTAGACAAGTGCTCTACCCCACCAGTCCCAGCCCCCCCCCCACACACCCCAGCTTCCACTCTTTTGTCTAATTCTGTTTTGAGGTGCAGTCTTTCTCAGTTGCCCAAGGTGGCCTCAAATTTGTGAATTACAGTCAAGCGCCACCACACCCAGCACACGAGAGCTGTCCCTCACCATCTCCTGAGCTTGGTGTCCAGTCAGGGAAGGGAAAATGGCTTCACCAGCCCACACCTATCTGTACCAGCAAGGCCCTTCCCTGCCTGCCGGCTGCCCTGCAGGCTGCTGGGAGGAGCTGGCAGGAGCTTGCTGCAATCACCCAGACCCCAAGCCCTACCTAAGGGGGGGTGGAGGCCTTTCACGAGCCCGAGCCTTCTGCATCCTTCCCTACCCAACCCTCAGCACTGCCCTGCCTGCAGATGAGGCCCGGTGCTGGGAAAACCCTGGGTTCAGGTAAGGAAACCAGGGTAGGGCCCAGAAGCTTTCAGGGCCTCGGTGCCCAAATGCACGACCTCAGGCCTCGGCAGCTCCCTCAGCTGCTGCTGTCCTCAAGCCAGGTGAGTGGCATGTTAGAGGAGCTGACACCCCGCACTAAGGGTCCACACTCCTGCCCAGGGAGGGGGGCTTCGGTCTGCAGGCATGGGAGGGTTCACAGCTCTCCCAAGAGACGATGCCCCCATCACATTTAAGCAGCTCCCACCAGGAAAAGAGACCCTGTTGAGCACCAAGCCATGGGCCTCGGGCTCTGCAGTGGCTCCCAAGTCCCAGCCCTATCACCACCCACTGTAGGTGGCTGTGTGCCCGTCTCTCCTTGGCTTCCTTATAAGCAGGCTCACACTCCTGTAACCCCAGCATTCCTGGAGACTGAGATAAGAAGGCTTCAAGTCCGAGCCCTGTCTGGGTGACTTGGGGACCTCCTGAGACCCCATCTCAGTCAGTCAGTCAACTAGTCAGTCAATCAATGGATGGGGCTGGGGATACAACTCAGGGCAAAATCCCCAGTAAAGCAAACAGAGCAGGGCCAACTGGCCTGCCCCCTTATGCACTGATATTCTGAAAACGCCAGACAGAAGCAGATTTCATTTCAGGGAGAGACTCAGACCCCCCCCCCCAACTTCAGTGAGAGCTGCACTGGCCCCCCTTCTGCCCACAGGCAGGCAGGAAGTAGTGGGGACAGAGGAGCAGCAAGCAGGAGGTGGCAATGGGCTAGGGGTCGCCAGGTCTCTCCTGAGGCTGCCAAGGGGGCAGGACTGCTTCTCCTGAGCCCAGCACCCTCCCCTAGGAGAGACCAGCTCAGACTGGGACTTACAAGGCACTGAGCAAGGATGCAGAGGACATGGCTGGGGCTGCTCCCGATACAGCACCCCCATCCCAAAGATGGAACTTAGTCAGGCCAGGCCACCAGGCCCCTCTATGGCAGAGGCTGATGAAATGTGGCAAGAGCGGGAAGGGGCTCCTGCTCAGGAATGGAAGCTGCTGCTGGAATTTGCATTTTCCTCACAAACACTTCAAGATCCGGCATCCCAGGCTCCGCCTGCACAGAGCAGGGAACCAGCAGGCTCAGTGGTAGAGACGGACCCCCTTGTGCCCAGGCCTGGTTTATTTTTTTTTTTAATGCCAGTCAAATTTAGCAGTGGGGGGGTGGTATACCAACTTTAGTGACACTAATGTTAATAAGTTCTGATAACCCACTGCCATCGGACCAGCCCAGGCCTGGTTTATTAGAAGATAGAAGGTGCACAGCCAAAAGGGTCTCGCAGCCAGGTGTGGTGGAAGTGCACACCTGTGATCCCAGCACTCTGGGAGGCTGAGGCAGGAGGATCCTGTTTGGTTTTTTTTGTCTTTTTCCTTTTTATTGGTACCAGGGATCGAACTCACGACCGCCTGCTTGCAAGGTAGGTGCTTATGCCGCTGAGCTAAATCCCCAGCCCCGAGGATCCTGTTTTTGAGCCCAGCCTGGATGACTTAGCAGTTCAGCAAAGCCCTGCCTTGAGAATAAAGAATAAACAAAAGCAGGGAATGTAGCTCTGTACCAAGGCCCTGAAGGCCCTGACTTCAACTCCTGGTACCCAAAGAAAAAGTTTCAGGTCCTTTGCTGTACCCTTCCCTAACCTGTTTCTCCCTCCACTCCCAAATGAAAGCACAGGGCTCATAGTGGTGGGGGCATCGAGGCCTAGTACTCCAGCCTCTGCCAGGGGCCCAGGCAGGGCCAGATTCCCCAGCTGACTCCACCACCAGCCCTGTCTAGCAGGCCTCCCAGGTGATGCTGACCCTGGTGGTACAGGGTGGAGGTGGGAAGGTGCAGAGCAGGGAGGCCTCCCCAGGAGCCTGTTGTGTTTGTTCCTGCCTGCACCCATGTTGGGTTCCTACAACACAGGGCACAGGCTCTGCCCCACAGCCGTGCCAGAGACAAGAGGAGCAATCACATCAGTGGCAACCAGGTGGTGCCAGCACCCCACACTGTTTCAGGGCGACCTTGGGCCAGGCGTGTGGTCCTGGGGACAGCAGGAGGAAATCAGCCTCTACTGGCAGCACCCAAAGCCCAGGTCCTGGTCCTGTTGTTCACAGGGGTCCCCCAATCTCGCCTTGGAGTAGCAGCAGCACATTCAAACACCGTATAGGGTTTTACTTTATTTTTTTGGCCGTACTGTGAATTGAACCCCAGGTCTTTACACTGAGATGCACCAGTAACCCTTTCTAATTTTGAGGCAGAGGCTTGCTGAGTAACCCAGGTGAGGCTCAAACTTGCAATCCTCCTGCCTCAACCTCTGAAAACACTGATACTGTAGGCGTGTGCCACCACGCCCAGCTGGAGGGCATTGAGAAGCTGGCTCTCACCCTCCTCTGGCTGCCATCATCCTGAATATATGGCTTCGTGTGCTGAGAACACACAAGGTCAAAACCCATCCCGAGCAGGACCTACATTTCCTGTGCTGAACCAGAGTCAACAGGCTGCCCACAAGTGGGAAAGGTAACTAGGACCCCAGAGAAAGGTCTCCAGGGTGACAGGTGAGTCCTTTGAGAGCAAGCATCCTCCTCCTTACCACCACTTCCTCCTCCCTTCTGCACAACTGGGGACTGAACAGTTCTTTAACTTTGAGACGCGCTCTCACTAAGTTGCCCAGGTTTGGCCTGCACTTGGGATCCTCCTACCTCAGCCTCCTAGAGTGCTGAGATTACAGGCTTGGGCTACTACGCATAGCTCCGTTTTTTAGTGCTGTACTTTGTGACTCGTTAAATGCAGAAGCACTATTTCCTCAGTGGAGATACTCAAAGCAGCTGGGCATAGTGGTACCCACCTGTAATCCCACCTACTCTGAAAGCTGAGGCAGGAGAATCACATACTCAAGGTCAGCTCTGTGAGGCTCTCTCAAAAACAAAAGGGCAGGCTGGCACTGAGGGGGAGGGGCTTGCTTGAAATTCACAAGGCCCTGGGCTCCTGCCCCTCCAGGGGCAGCAAGAGCTGCCATAGGCAGCCCCCAGCTAGAGGCAACAAGGATAGAGGCCAGCCTGCAGAGAACTTGCCTAGCTCCAACCTTCCTGTGATGAAGTCAGGGTGCTTCTTGGGAAGCCATCAGTCCCAAGGAGGCATCCACAGCCAAACTCTGTACCCGTGCGCATCCCAGGGTCAGCCCTCAACACCTTGGGTTGCAGACACCTTTCCTGCCACCCCCGCCCAGTCTCCCCAACCCTAATGGAAGGGAGAAAGAATGGTGGTTGTAAGACATGCTCAGAGCTGACTCTTCACTGCCCCATCCAAGTTATTCATATTCCCTGGCATCTGTTTCCTCATTTATAGAAGGGCAATCCTAACGTAAGCACTTCCCATGCTGTCCTAAAGGGGCACCAACAGTATCTAGGGACTCACTGGTGACAGCACAAGGCCACTGTGGGCTGGGGACAGGAACCAGCACCCTCCCCCACCGGCCTGCCCCCCCTCCCCCGCTGCTGCTGTTTCTAACTGACCACTAGGCTGGCATAAAACTTCTGTACCTCGGAGGCTGGGGATTTAGCTCAGCGGCATAAGCCCCTGCCTTGCAAGCAGGCAGTCATGAGTTCGATCCCCGGTACCTATAAAAAAGGAAAAAAAAAACAAAAAAACTTCTGTACCTCTTAAAAATACACATCACCATTGGGTGTGGTGGCACACACTTCTAATTTCAGCACTTGGGAGGCTGAGGCAGGAGGATTGTTGTGAGTTCGAGACCAGCCTGAGCTACAAAGTGAGCTCAAGGCCAGCGTGAACTGCATAGGGAGACCCTGCTTCAAAAAAACAAGAAATAAAACCTTACACCACCACACCATCCTGTGCACGATGGTGATCATCTTCAATCCCACCCGAGGGAGACTGAGACAGGAATATCCTAAATGCAAGGCCAGCCTGGACTTCAAAATGAGACCTAGACTTTAAATAAAAGTTGAAAAACCAAAAACAACCTACACCACCTCAGTCCAAGAACGCAAATACCAACTTCCACAGGTGCCTCCTCATTAAAAAAGATCACCATAAGGGCTGGAAGTACAGTGCAGCAGTGAAGCACCTGCCTAGCCTTTGTAAGGTTTGGTCCCCAGCATGAGAGGGTGGGAGTGGGTGTGCAAGTCTGTAATTCTAGAATTCAGGAGGCTGAGGCAGGAGGATCACTGAGTTTGACAGCAGCCTGGACTACAAAGTGAGCTCAAGGCCAGCCTGAACTCATAGGAGAATCTGTCTCAAAAAGACAAAAGGTATTACTGTAACTTAGGCCAGGCATGAATCTCAAGTTCAAGGGTAGCCCTGGGTTCAGTCCCAGCACTAGCAGATGGAGACACTGCAGCGGAGGGATACTCTGTATTAGGAAAGTAAGGTCCCACTGTAAAAATAGCAGGGCTGCCTCTCCTGAGACACCAGAGGCCTCCAGAGAGAAACCCTGGCACAGGATACCCTGGGCCTAGGGGCTGGAGCACAGCACAGCAGGCCCCACTTCAGTAGGAGTAAGGCCTCTGATAAAAGGGACACACTTGGCCGCTCCCTTACATCCTCCCCTACTCCCCTCAGCTTCCAAGGGACATCAAAGCTTTTAATGCATCTCCTCCCCAAGTGGCAGGAAAATGTCCACGTCCCCTAACTTGGCCTAGCGTTGCCTTTGTTGCCTTCCCCTCCACACTCGGACCGGACCCTTGGCCTGCAGTTACCCAAATACCGCCTGGGGCTTCAGATACGCCCATCCCCACTTTGCCCGCCCATCTCCACTTAGCCCACCCCCACTTCACTCAGGCCACGCCTCCTCCTCCCAAGGGCTCTGCCCCCGACACCTGCCCCCTCCCCTACATCCAGGGATACAAAGTACCAGACGCTGACCCCCCCCCCCGCCTTATTTTATCTATTATGCTTCGGGACCACAACCTTTTCACCCATGTCCCTAATTCCCGGGTCCAGAAAGGAAATCTAATGCTTAGGCCATAGATGAAGCACGGGCACACAACACAGAGATTTTAGACAAGCTTCCCCACTGACAGCTCCCAGAATCCTAAAAAGGGCTCTCTTTCAGCGACCCAACCACCTTTAGGGCCGAGGACTGCCACGACACTAGGGTCTGCTGGCTTTCTAGCCTTGCTCCAGCATATCTCCAAGTCTTTGAAGAGCCAGCCTGGGCACACCCCCAGGGCCGCAAAACTCCTTCCCCTAGGGATTCCAGAACTGAAGACCCAGGGGGCACCTAAACCAAAGAGCCCGGTTCTGGCCCAACCCCCTAAAACAAGGTGAACCCCCCCCCCAGCTCCTGGAGCACCTCAGAGGCTGCGGGGAGGGGAGGGGGACCCACCATAGCTCTTACCAGACCAGAGCAGACACTGGGGCCCCAGATCCCAGGCCTGTGTCTGCTCAACACCAGCAGATGCTCCCCGCACCCACCCTTTCAGGCACCACTGCAAAGCCACCTCAGCCCCTAGAAAAACAGCAGGGACTCTGCTTTCATTAGTCCTGTTCCCTCTCTCAAAAGGGGAGTTAGAAAAAGTATCCGGGGATTAGCTCAGCGACACAGCATCTACCTGGCAAGCAAGAGGTTGTGAGTTTGACTCCCAGCATTAGAAAGAAAAAGAAACAGGAAAGCCCGGACAGGGTGGTGCAGGCCTGCAATCCCATCCCAGCTACTTGAGAGGCAGAGGCAGGAGAGCAAAAGTTTGAGGCCAAGCTGAGAAACTTGGTAAGACCCTGTGTCAAAGTTAAAAATAGTAAGAGGAAAAAAATGGGCCAAGGATGTAGCTCAGTGGGAAAGGCCCTGGCTTTGATCCCCAGTACTCCAAATAAAAACATTCTAAAAACTTTTAAAAGGATCAGGCTAAGGTATGTAGGGAAGTACTTCAGCTATACGACGATTGCACCCTCAGTACCAGAAGAAAAAAAAAAGCCAAAACCTCAAGACTTCGGCCAGACCACATGGTTATCTACCACCCAGAGCTGTGGGTCTGAGGGTCGGCCCTAGCCTTTCCCTTTACAGATGCAGTCAAGGTCCTTGCCCAGCTTCTCCAGAGACACTCCCCTCCCCCAGCCAGCCCACCCGAGTAGCAGAACAAGCAGGGACCCAAGCACATCAGTCACGCCGTCCCAATTATCAGGGGTGTCGGGATGGAGGGACCATCCCCCAAGGCCTGCAGGGTAGGCTGAGCTCACCAGGGCCCAAAGACTCGACCACTCCCGAGTCACGACCTCAGACCCTCTTTTCTCTCTCTGAACCCAGCCAGAGCTGTGTACTCTCCCCGTTACCCCTACCCCGCCCGGGATCAAGGATCCAGATCTAGACTCTGAAGATGCGGCGTTCTTAGGCTGCGGAGGCCGCAGGCTCCTCTATGACCCAGGCTGGGAGCTGGCGGCATGGGGGCCCAGCGGTGGGTGCCCCGACACCCTGCACCGAACCCAAAGCACAGAGATGGGGCGACGCCAGCCCCTCACGCAGGGCCCTGCGGTTGCCCCCACACCCAAAACCGCAGGAAGGGCACTCCACATGGATAACTGGGCCTTGGTTTCCTGGACAGGGGCAGGAAGGGTTGCTTGGCCCCGCAGTGACACAGCAGAGGCCCTTGGAGAACCGTGATGGGCTGCGCCCCGCCCCGGGCTCCAGCCCCACCCCGCCCGCCACCAGCTGCCACCCCGGCACACCCCCTTCCCGCACAAGGCACATGGTCGGCGGGTTAGACGGTGTGCGCTCTCTCCGCAGGGCTCCACCCCATCCAGCTCCGGGATCCCGACGCGGCTTCCAGAGGGGGGAAGAGAGGGGAAGAGGAGGAGGAGGAAGCAGGATCCGGGAGCTGAGCGGCTTCAGCCCCCTCCTTCCCCAGTCACATTAAGGCGGCGGCACCAACCCACCCACCTGCGCCCGGCGCGCGCCCGCCGTGAGACCTGGCCCGAGGGAGCCCAGGTGCGGGCGCCACAGAGCTCCAGGGCCCCGCAAGAGGGGTCGGGGCGAGGGCGTGAGCGGGGGAAGCGCCGCCGCCACCCCTGAGCAGTGCGTCCCGGTCGCGGCGGGCCCCGGGGTCCGAGCCGCGCGGAGTCTCGGCCGCAGCCGGCGCCTCCTGAGCCCGCGCACGCCCCACCGCGGGACCCACCTCGTCCTCGGGGCCACTGCCGTCCGGGCTCGCGCCGCTGCCGGTGACCGCGCCGGGCTCGCCGTCCGGCTTCAGGCCGCTCATGGTCTGGGACGCGAGACGCGGGTCGCTGGGCGAGGGCGTGTGGAGGGCGCAGGACCCGGGCCGCCTTTTCACTGCGCCCGGCCGGGGCGCCTGCGGCGGCGGAGGACGGGGCGGGGCGGACGCCAGAATCGGGCGCAGCTGGGCCCCTCCCTCCCGCGGCCGGCCCGCGCCCCCGGGCGGTGCAGCCAATCCCCGCGCCCCCGCTTCCCCGGCCCGGCCCGCGGCGAGTTTTTAAACTTTGATGAAGTCGCAGGGCCCACTTCCTTCAGGGGCCCCCCGAGGGGGCGCACGGCGAGGGGAGGGAGCGACTCCGGCTGGCCGCGCCGAGCGACCCCGAGAAACCGCGCCTCCGCCCGGCGTGGAGCGCGGCCCGAGCCGCCCGCTTCCCGCCCTTGCAGGGAGCGTGGGGAGGCGGGCACCAGCCTGCGCGCCGGCCGGGCGACGTCGCGTCCAAAGGTTCCGCGCCCCCTGCGGTGACCCCGAGCCTCGCTCCCTCGCCTCACCCCTGCGACGACCGGAGGGGTCCCGCCCCCAGCGGGGTCCCGAGCCTCGGTCCCGCTGTCTGGGACACCGTGCTTGGGGCCCCGGCGTGGCCCTGGCTCTCCCTCGTGTCGCCGCAGCCCACACGCCTTCTCACTGGTAGGTGCACCGAGGCCAAAGGCGGCCTGGCCTTCCTGGTGACCTTCACCTGGCCGATGGGGACCGAGCTGCTGCGGCCGGCCCGAGACACCCTCGTCCAGCATCCGCCGTCGCCGTCGCCGACGCTCGGTTCAGGCCCAGCCTCGAGCAGGGACCAGGCACTGCCAGTCTATGGGGGGCACCGCGGTTTACCTGGTTTTCAGGACACTTCCAGCCAGATAGAATTAGGTTCCGTTCTTTTTTAAATTTTTATGTATTTTTTTGAGACAGGGTCTGGCTTTGTAGCATGGGGTGATCTTCCTGCCTCAACCTCCTGAGGGCAGAACAGACCTTCCCCTCAGGCCAGTCCTCTGCACTGGCTAAATTGGAGTAAGAGGAACTTACTCTTCCACCTCCCCATCTGATCCACCCACACCCTCCCTCCCCTGAGGGTCCTGCTGTGCTCTGCTCCCCATCCCCCCGGAGCCACCCCTACCTGGTTCATTGGAATTTCTCGTGGATGGGGATGAGGGGCACGCTTCTTGTAGTTGTGGTCTCCATTTTATCTATGGGAAAGCAGAGGCTCAAAACAGGTGACATGTGGGAACTGGGCTGGGATTGTAGGCAAACTAGGTGGTTGTGATTATGGCCCTTGGTCTTGTTGCTGGTTTGTAGGTCAGAATGAGAGACTGCATCATTTCAGCTCCAGTGTTTTCTCCAGCCACCCTCACCCTGAGCAGCACTGTAAATCCAAACCCAACTTCAAACCCAGGACCAATGCTGTTTTCCAAAGTAACTTTCAGGAGACCTAGGCCTGCATTGGGCTGACCATAGCAACTTGTGCATGTAAGGCTTTGATTTCTCAGGTATCACCCAAGCTTTCCAGTGTCAGCCAACCTTCTCTTGGTTGCTCTGACCCTGAAAGTTCAATGTTGTTTCTCCTGTCCCCACCACAAGGCTGAATCATAGTGGGGTGGGTGCCTTGAGGACAGCGATGTTGTCTTTTCTCATCTTTGAATCCCGGCGCCTAGCAAAAGTATCTCAAGATTGGATGAGTGATAAAAAAGCTCAGGTTCCCATGGAGGAAAAAAAAAATCATGTAAGAAATATCTTTTATACTAACATGTCAATGACTGCTTTCTCTCTGCACGTGCAAGAGTAAAGCACCAGGAACCTGAAAAGGGAACGTGCACAGGGTTAAGAAACAGAGAGAAACCCAGAGAGACACCTGAGCAGGCCGGAAAGTATCTGGCTGGACTCTGAGCTCCCTACTTCACCTCCCACTCAGCAGCTAGCAATGCTGCCTTTCCCACTGGATGGGCCAGTGGCCTTTGCTGATGTGGAAACTCAGCTTCAGTGAGTTTGAATTCCAGGATGGGCTGGAATTCGGGATGCTTCTACCTCAGCCTCTCTCCCAAGTAACAGGATTGCCCACACTTGCTCCACCAAACTGATTCTGTTTAATTTCAAAATGAAGTGGCTTGGTTTGAGATGAGTGTGGTGGTCCACACCTGTGATCCCCGCATTTGCACTCAGGAGACTGAGGCTAGGTCCCCAAGAATTTGAGGGCAGCTGGGCTACCGAGTGAGTTCAAGTCCATTCTCTACTACACAGCAAGACCTTGTCTCAAAACAAAGGGAAAAAAAGGTGGTTTGAATGTGTTGGCACCCAAATCCCCAGATTCCTATATTTACATTGTTGGAAGGGGGCGTGGCCACAGAGTTCTTCCCAGATGTTGAACAGCCAGGGTATGTGCTCCCTGGTCTCCAGCCTCCACAACTGACAGCTGACTAAAACTATTCTCTAGAAATTACCTCATCTCAGATTGTTGTTGTTACAGCAACAGAAAATGAACTGAGCAGGTGAGTTGGAAATGTTTTGTCTTTTTGTTTGGTTTGGCTTTTTTGAGACAAGGGCACCCTATGTAGTCTAGGCTGACTTTGAACTTACCCAGGCTAGTTTCGAATTTGAGATCCTCCTGCCTCAGCCTCTTGATCTCTGCAATTTTTTTTTTTTTTTTTTTTTTGACATGGAGTCTTTGCAGTTCAGGCTGGCTTCAAACTCAAGGTGATCCTTCTGCCTCCGCCTCCAGAGTGCTGGGATTACATGGGCCACCATGTCTGCCTTGCACAGGAATTATATAGATCTGTGCCACTACATCTGGCTTGGAGATGAAAAACGAAACTAAACAAATATCTTTTCATACAGGCCTTTCAACAACCTTTTTAGATCCTCTAAAATGTCTTTTTTTTCCCTTTAAAAAAAGACTATTTTGTTCTGTTTTGTACTGGGTTTTAAGTCTGGCATTGGTTACACAGCACTTGCCAAACTCCGACTGGGGTTGAGTCCCCTCGGGAAACAAAGGTCATAAGCCTCTGTCTCTCCAGCTGCTCCCCTGGCTGAGCTGGGCCAGTGCTTCCCTCTTGAAGCAGCCCTGCTTGGTGGCTCCTGGGAAAGCCAAGGGGCTACCATGGCCAGCAGGTTTGAGGGTCAGCATCTCCTGGGGTGAAGTGACATGAACCAAGGGACAGTGAGCTGGCTCTGCCTGTGCCACTGAAAGTGGCAGTGTGCCCCTTGTGCCTTGGACACACAGCCCCTGAAGAGAACAGAGGAGTACAGTCATCTCTAAGGTTATGGGACCTCGCCAGCTTGTAAGAGGAAGGGCCACTCTGGACTGCATGGCTTCCACTTGTTTTTTGTTTTTGTTTTTGTTTTTTCCCGTTTGGTGTTAGGACTTGAACCCAGGGCCTCATACTTACCAGGCAGGCACTGTGCCACTGAGCTGTATCCCCACCCCAGAGCTTCCACTTGGGATAAATCTGTGTGTGTGTGTGTGTGTGTGTGTGTGTTTGAGACAGGGACTTGTGATGTCAATCTGGAAAAAGAAAATAATGGATATTAGCTCTTTCCCACCCTGGCCCTGGCCCCCGGCAATTGGCACAGGTTCTAGAGATGTCCTTGGTATTTATAGACATTTGTGTGTATAGTTTTCATGTGGATCCTGGCATCCTTATGAGCTTGAGGCCAGCCTAGGCTACGTAGTCAGTTTCAGGTCTCTCTGAACTATATCATGGGACCTTGTCTCCAAAAAAGAAAGAAAGGAAAAAAGTCAAGCTCCAATGGTTGTGTTCCAATAAAACTTTATTGACAAAAGCTGGCCGTGAACCTGCTTATGCCTTTGAGAAGTCTTACATTATGTCAGCCACAGTTGGGGGAGCCTCAGTGGATAGGCGCCTTCCTAATATGAGGTAAACCACATGCTTCATCCTTTATTTATCTCATTGGCTCTTGGAAGTCAGCATCTGGCCCCAGAAATCTTCACAGCAGAGGCTAGGGCTGTGAGCCCAGCTGGGGACCGGATCTCAACCCTGAGCACCTTGTGACCCCTGTGTATGAACCCATGAATCCTCTTAACTCTGTGGCCAGAGGTGGGGGAAGCCCAGCAGAAAGGGGCCAGATCCCCAGGCTCTCCAGAGTCAAAGTCTGCAGTCTAGAACAGTGGCCAGTGGCCAGGCACCAGCTGGCCCATCTTCAGGAGCTACAGACTGTGCCAGAAACAGCCACGTGGCCTGGGAACGCCTTCCCCAGGGGAGGAGCACTACCACCTAGCCTGGGAGGAGCTCTAGGAAGCCAAGCAGGATGGTTGCAGGTTTGAGCCCAGCCTGGGCAACTTGGGGATTTAGTGAGACCCAGTCTGCAAGGATCAGGGGTGGCAGTGCAACACCATGCAGTGGCCCTGGGTTAGACTTCCAGGACTGAAGGAAGGAGGCGGGGACCGAGGGGGCTTTGTGGGCTTGCTCTCTCCGAAGTATTTAGGGGTCGTCTGCTATTTCTAGCAGACCCCGGGGGATCTGCTGAGCAGTGAGCTGCTCTGGACACAAGTGGAGGGGTCCAGGAAGCAGGTGCCTGAACCTGATTTGGCTGGGGTGTTGGGGAGCAGAGAGGAGCCCTCGAGCAAGACAAGTGGGGAGAGAGCAGGGTGGCTGCGGCCCCGGGAAGGTGGAGGGGGCCCTGCGGGTGGGCACTAGGGGAGGAAGCCAGAGCTGCTTTCCTTCCACGCTAGCGCCTGGCTGGAGAGGCATTAGCATGCCAAAGGCCTGGGCTCCACCTCAGCACCTGTAATTAGGCTTAAACCTGCTGGGGGCAGTCTGGCCAGCCTCAGCCTCAGGAAGGGCCTGGCCCCTTGTCAAATTGCAGTTATTTCTCTTTGTAAAGAGGAAGCTGCAGTTTGGAGAGGGTTAGAGCCCATCCTCAGAACCAAGAGTAAAAAGGAGGGAGACCAAAAGCCGGGCTTGGTAGCTCACACCTGTAATCCCAGCATTCCGGAGGCTGAGGTGGGAAGATCGTTGGGAGTTCAAGACCAGCCCGAACTACATAGAGACCCTGTCTCAAAAAGACAAAAAAAAAAAAAAAACATGTCTCAAAAAGAAAATTTTAAAAAAAATGTCAGGGGATGGGGCTGGGGATTTAGCTCAATGGCATAAGCACCTGCCTTGCAAGCAGGCAGTCATGAGTTTGATCCCTGTACCGATAAAAACGAAAAAGACAAAAAAAATGTCAGGGGAAACCAGAGCTGTAGCTCAGTACTCCCTGGGTTCAATCCCCAGTACTACTAGAAAAAGAAATCTGGATGAAAGTTTAGGATTTCAGCAACATTAAATTCATAGTGGGCCACCTCAATGCATGCCCAGGCATCCAGTGATCTCAAGGTTGTTGTAACCCTCCAGTGCTCAACCAGGGGATAGCGAAGTCTCAGGCTGTAGGCTTGGTGACTTGGGGTGCAGCCCATAGACACTGGCAGGCTTTCAGTTCATTTATCACCAGACACCATCAGATGTACTGCTTTATAGGTATAAAACTTTGAGCAGTCAGTCAACTCAGCCTTAGTTTCCCAGATTATAATAGGAGGATATCAGTATCCATCTCCATTGTGATTGCTTTGTGTTTGTGCAGTAGTGGGAACTGAATCCAGGGTCTTCCCACTGAGCTATGCACCCAACATTTATTTATTTATTTAGCACCAGGGATGGAACTCACAACCTTGCGCTTGCCAGGCAGGCACTTATGCTGCTGAGCCAAACCCCCGGCCCTTCGAGCATTTTAAAATTTTTATTTGGAGACAGAGTTTCTGACCAAGTCCTTGACTTACTCAGGCTGGACTTGAGCTTGCTGTCTTCCTGCCTTGGCCTCCCAGAGACCACTTTAAGTGTCCATGAAGCCTTCCTCCCTAGCCCTGAGTGATTATTAAATCCCTAGTCAGGAGCATCTCCTAGCCTGATCCCTCTTCCCTCCCCAAGGCTTGAGTTAGAGGATCTTCCGGTGGCTGGTCTCTGCGCCCTGCTGGCAGACAACCTTCATCCTGTCATTAGCATACAAAAGACCTTTAGCCCTGGAGATTCCAGGGATTTTAGGAGTTGTCACATGGACCTGGGGATGAAGATCAGGATGCATTGTACAAAATAGCATCAGTAGCATGATATCTGCACCTTGTCTGCACTTAAACATTCACCTGTGTGTTTATTTTATTTGCAACAAAGTTTCATTTCTCCTTCATTGCTGAGAGGATAGCCCTGTACCTCCAAGTACAGCTACCTTACACTTTAACTCCTAGACAACTTGCAATGCCTGATACAATGTAAATACTACATAACTAGCTGTGCTACTATATTGTTTGGGGATAATGACAACAAAAAAGTCTTAACCTGTTCTGGACACATTAGGTTTGTTATTGTTTTGAGACAGTCTTGCTATGTACTTTTTAGGCTGGGCTTAAACTCACTATGTAGCCCAGGCTGGCCCCAAATATAGGGATCCTCCTGCCTCAGCCTCCTGAGTAATGGGATTAGAGCCGTGTGCCCAGAGGAAGGACTTTTGGATTTGGGTGTGGAAAACTGGATGGGGAAGTGGGCATGATCTGTCAGTGACAAGAGTTCCAGGACTGGGGCACAGGACAGTTGAGATTGCTGGCTTCTGTTCTATTCGAAGCAGGCTTTGGATAAGCTGGAGAGGGCCTGACATCAGCCTGAGGCATGGGGACACAAAAAGAAGACACTGTTTCCCTCCATGTGCACCGTCTTTCATAGCTGCTGCTCTCACCCTGAAGAGGCTGCTTCTATTACCTTTTGTCTCATACTCTGCTGAGCATGTATGTTCCTTTCTTGCTTCGGTGAATGTAGAACGTCACCACCTTTTGCACTTAAATCTGTCCAGTTCTTTATTAAGGACAAGAAAAACCTGGGCAACACCTCTGGAGAGATTCCCCAGAACCTGAATACCACTGTGATTGCCTCTTCTTTAGTCATTTGATAGGATCTGTGAAACCATCTGGCCTGTGGATAGATTTTAAATTAATACTTAAGTCTCTTACTGAAGATCCTAGTAGGTGGGTGTACGCCTGTAATGCCAGCACCCTGGGAAGCTGCGGCAGCTCGGTGCAAAGATGATCGGTTCCCTCTTTAGTACTGCAAAAATTAAAATGTATTAAAAGTCTATATTGTGAGGCGGGGGGGGGGTTAGCTCAGTGGCATAAGGGCCTGCCTTGCAAGTGTGCGGTCGTGAGTTCCATCCCTGGTACTGATAAAAAGGAAAAAGACAAAAAAAAAAGTCTATATTATATTGTCATGGTGGTGTACTGGGCATTGTGATATGATTTCTTTTGGTTGCTTTACTTTGAGGGGTGGGAGGGTACTCGAGATTGAACCCAGGGCCTTGGTACCAAGCTGCATCTGTACCCTTTTTGTTTTTTACTTTCTGACAAGGTCTTGCTAAGTCACAAACTTACTCCAGCCTCTTGGAGCCCTGTGCTGCTACAGGCAGCTTTATTTCTCTATTTGTACAGAGTGGGGAACTGAACCAAAGCCCTGAGCCTACAAGGCAAGCACTCTACCACTGAGCTCTACTTCCAGACCCTCAGTGTCATTATTCGTAGATATACATTTTTAAAAATTTTTAATGAGATTGGGCTGGACACTTGGCATGCGCCTGCCTCAGCCTCCCAGAATGTAAGGATTATAGACACACTCCATCACACACAATGTTAATGTTATTTTCTTTATGTTTGTTTGCTCTGAGTTCAAATATCTTAGTTCCATGGGTTTATAGTTTTCACCAACTCGGGAAATTCTCCAGCTGTCTTTTTCCTTCAATTTTTTTTTTCTCCCCTTCCTTCTAGGAGACTCCAGTTACACTTTCCATCTCTTGGAATTATTGTATAGTTCACTAATGGTAGTTGATTTTTTTTTTAAAAGCTTTTCCTGGGGCTGGGGATTTAGCTCAGCGACATAAAGCGCCTGCCTTGCAAGCAGGCAGTCATGAGTTCAACCCCTGGTACCAATAAAAAGGAAAAAGGCAAAAAAAAAAAAAAAAAAGAAGAAGAAGAAGAAGCTTTTCCTTTGTTATTTTGGATACTTTCCATTTACATGTCTTTAAGTACACTAATTTACCATGTCTAATATTACAAGGAATCCATACAGTGGATTTTTTTTTTTTTTAATCTTAGACATCTCTCCAGTTTCAGTTTGAGGGATTTTGATGTCTTCTGTATGTTTAGGGTAGGATGGTCTTTTGTGTATTTTCTTTCCTGTTTACATTTATTTGTTTGTTTGTTTTGAGTCTCTGTGTAGTCCAGGCTGACCTTCAACTCATTACATAGCACACACTGGCCTGAAACACAGCAATCCTCCTGCCTCAGCCTCCCGAGTGCTGGCATCACAGGTGTGCCTCACCATGCCTGGCTGGTTTTCTTTTTTGCTTTTGCAGTGGTGGTGAAATGGGAGATTAGGGCAGGCAAAACTGGCTGGGGAAGCAGTTGTGACCTATTAATTACAAAATCCCAGGACACGTGCAGAACGAGTCCCAAAGCCCTGCATGTGATATTTTGAGCATGTTTTTGATAGATCATATAAAACCTGCCACGGCCTGGGGATCTGGTTATATAGTAAGGATGGTTCACATCGAGTTTGCATGGTGGCTGCCCTCATGCTACGGGGTGTGTTTATTTAGCTACTTTTATTTGACCCAAACTCACCCTGCTCCACCTGCTTCTTTTTCTACCTTTAATAAAACTTGTCTTGATCAGTTCTTTGCTCAGCAGAGAAAGAACCTAGTAACCACCTTGACTAGAGTACCCCACAACCCAGTAACAATGGAGTCAAACTCAGGGCTTCAGTCCGGGGTAAGCAGGCGCCTTCCCACTGAGCTGTGGCCCCAGCACTCTAAAGCACCGGCAGAATATAGTTCGTTATAAGTTATTCAGTGTCTGTAATTTCTGGGACAGTTTATCTTTCATTGTGCTGGGAATTGAACACGGCTTTGTGTGCCCCAGGAAGGTGCCATACCCCTGAGCTGTACCCCCACCCCTAGGTTCTTCTGTATTACTAGTTTTTGTTTGTTTGAAACGGGGTCTCCCTAGGTAGCTTAGGCTGGCCTTGAACTTGCAATCCTCCTGGCCCAGTCTTCCAAGTGCTGGTGGCATGTACCACTATGTCCAGTTTACGTTCTGGGCACCCCCCTCCCCCCATGGAACTCACTGTTACTTGCCGGGCAAGCACTTGCACTGCTGAGCTAAATCCCAGCCCCTATATTCTGGTTTTCATTGGATGCTAGACAGTGCAATTTTTTTATTTTTTATTTTTTCAGGTTCTAGATGTTTTTGTGTTCTTCTGAATATTCAGTGAGGACCTTTTAGAGACCGAGTGCCCAATCTGCAACCAAAAACCCATTTATGTATCACAAAAGGCCAACACGGCAATTAAACCTGAATGCTGAGGTTTTATTTTAGGGGGGAAAAACCCTCATACATTATCATCTTTTGTCTTAAAACAGAGCCTGCCATAGGGAGATAGGTTTGGCTGGGGAGGCAGGCGTGGCTTGTTAATTACAAAATCCTGGAACACGTGCACAAATCATCCCCCCCCCCAAGCCCTGTAAGTGGTCCAGCAGGATTTTAATTGGATGGCCTGGACCTGACGTCAGCCAGAGTCTTGAGATTCCAGCACCGCCTCCCAGGACTGGGTGTACAATTCTCGCGGGTTTCCTCGAGAATTGTACATTCATACAGCATGGAAAGACGGGCGCTAAGAGCTTGCTATTGTGGCTTTCTTCACGACAGCCTGCCTTCCATCCTCCAAATAATGCTTTTTTATTTTGCTTTTTCCTCTTTTACTCAGCCCAGGCTTGCTCTGCAGAGCCAGTTTCTCCTCGCTTTACTCTGTTTCAAAACAAACTTGGCTACCGCTTTTTGCTCATTTCATTGAAGAACCTGGAATCTAACTCCAGAAGGAGAGGTGAGCAACCCAGAACCCAAGAACATTTGGTGAGCCACTTTCAGAAGAAGCTACCTGATATATAAGGAACAGAGAATATGGGAAGAGGCAGCAACAAGAAAGGCTTCTTGGCCCCCAATCCTGAGAAACAGTCAATAGCGGACACCGCACCAATAGACATAAAGCGCCATATAGAGAGCCTCATAGACCAATTCAGGAATGAAGTTATCAATGACCTGAAGCTAGAAGTATGCAGAATAGTTAGAGAAATGCTAAGCACCACCCAAGAAAAAACAGATAGTGGAATGGAAGAACAGAAAAAGAGGGGAGAATTGTTTGATGGAGAAAACAGAGAAAGCATAGAATACGTGAAGCAGGTTCAAAGGGACTACCAAGAAACTAAGAAGTCTATCGAAGACTGGCATAACAGCTTGAAAGAAACTAAGGACAGACTATCTGAACTGGAGGGCAGAATTGTAATATGGGAGAATGAAATGAAAAACTTCTTAAAAATAACAAAGAAACAAACAGCAATAATACAAAGACAGGAAGATGATAAGAGGATCCATAACTTAAGGATTAAGAACATAAAAGAAGAAGTAGGGACACAAACAAGTGAACTACAAAAGCTACTCACAGAAATAATCCAGGAGAATTTTCCTAATTTAGCAAAAGGTAAAGATACTCAGATGTATGAGGCATACAGGACCCCAGCTATCTACAACCCAAACAGAGCAACACCCAGGCATATAATAATCAAAATTCCAGAAATTCAATACAAGAACAGAATATTAAAAGCTGTCAGAGACAAGAAACAGACCACTTACAAGGGAACACCCATCAGAATTACAGCAGATTTCTCTGCACAAACCATCAAATCACGAAGAGCGTGGGGGGAAATAATTCAAGCTTTGAAAGATAATAATCTCCAGCCAAGATTGAGATATCCTGCACAACTGTCCCTGGAAATTGATGGAAAAACGAGGTGCTTCCAGGATAAAGAGGAACTGGGGGAGTCTGCGGCCACCAATTCAACTCTACACAGAGTATTGCAGGATATTCTTAAAAAAAAGAAAAATACAAAGAACCCAGAAATAGTGGCAGAGAGGCCACAACGAATGGAGCAGAGAACAAAATGAAGAAGACAAACTGACAGCTACTGACAGAAAAAGAGCTCAACAGAAATGAGGCAGAGAAGATTGGATGATAGGAACAGCTATTTTGGAGAAAATGACATCTTAATAGGTAATACTGATTTAGTATCATCTTGTTTTGAAGTCTCATCTAGCTTTTGTTCTTCTGTTTCCAATGGTCTAAATAGGTTGTATCTTATTGGATTTTGTTATGTACGATAGTATAAGCAAAAACCTTTTAAAGACAAGGAGATTATACAGAAACCATTGTTCATTTTCTGTTAGTCGATTCTAAATACTCTGTAATGCTGTCATTCTCTTAAATGGTTTTACATTGTTTTGATATACTTAATGCTACAGTGTATGAAGTTGTACTCAAGGATTTCAAGGAAAGAGACAATATGGTAACTACTTTTGGGTCGGGATTATCTGGTGGTGAAACACTATTCTGCTTAAATGGTTATATTTTGATCTGCGCTGTTTCGTTGTTATGCCCTCTTTTATCTCAATCTCCACTCCATTGTTTACTTTTTTATCTTTATCCTTTTAATTAAAGGAAAAAAAATAGCAGGATATATTATAGTAACCCACTTTGACTTTCCATTACCTCAATTTAAAGCCCTGTATTACTCTCACCATCTGGTTTTTAACTGATGTTCCCCTATTCTGTTTTGCTGGATAGTATCAGGTTCGAAAGTTTAGGCATCAGCTGTGAAGATAATGAGATTCATTATAACGCCCATTCTCATTGACTTTTATCTACTTTTGAAGACCTACAATGTCTCCAATGTTTTGGTTTTGTTGGTTTTATTCTTTACTGTTTTGTTCAATTGTATTATAACTAACGATATAGGCAATTCTATTAGAGATAGCGGGAGGCATTATGGTAACCATTGTTGATCACCTTGTATCATGTTTTTACACTATCTATTATGTCCACCCTTTTGACTTGACCGATTCTGTTCTGTTATGTCACATTTGGTTTTACTCTCTTCCAAAAAAGTAATAAGAACCGTGGGAGCAGTGAAACCCAAAATGTGTAATAGTCATGGTACAAAAGAGAGGAAAAGAAAGTGCTCTAAACTATATAACTGCATGTATATTTAAGTGTATAAGATAGAAAATGATATCACAGAGTTTTATTGGATCATTGAACAGAACTGTTTGCAGTATCATTGATGGAATGTCCACTTTACAAGCTTTAATTTTGTGACTTGAACAATTATTTCTAGGATGACAATATGTAATCCATTAACTAGTGATTTCCTACTGTTCATTTTTTTTTCTGTAAATCTGTATAACTTGTACCCTTTCTCTGCTTTTTTTTTCTTTTCTCCTTAAATAAAAAAAAAAAAAAGAAAAAAAAATTTAAAAAAAAAAAAAAAAAAAAAAAGAAGAAGCTACCTGACTCTGATATGTTCGCCATCATCGGCTTAGGGTGTGGGAGTTAGGAAGAAGTGGGTCCTTATGCATCTTGCTTTTGTTAAATAGAGTCAAAATAGTGATTATTGCCTACGACTTTTAGTATTCTCCTCAGTGGTTGGATGAAATTTCCATGGGGCTGGTAGAAACCAGCACTCTTCCCAGCCCTGGCTGAAGTCCACAACTGTTCTGTGTTATCCTTTCCAGTGCTTCTTGCCCTGCCCCCTGCTTGTCTCTCAGCATGCAGGTCTTCCCATTGGGTTTTCTACCCTGAAAACTTTTACTCACTGGGGTCCTGCACCAACCAACAGAACCGGACGCTGGGCCAGAGCCAGAGCTGAGCTTCCATGGGGGCCCTGTGCCTTCCTGACCCTTCAGGCTTCTCCCTCAGCCCAGGCCAACTCCAGAGTGTGACCTGTGACAGCCAAGAGAACACACAGGTCTTGGGTTCAAACCCCACCTCCACAAAACAAAGCGAGACGCCCATGTGAACAGTCACAGAATGAGAGGCCAGCTTTGCCAAGTGGAAAGTGTGGTGTTGATGGACACATTCTGCTAGGCATTGAGAAGCTCCTATCCTAACCCTCTACTCTGTGTGTGTCTGTGCTAGTTACTGGAGATTGAACCCAGGGCCTTTGCATTGAACTATATCATTAGTTTTCTATTTTGAGACAAGGTCTTGCTAAGTTCCCCAGGCTGGACTTGCTTTTGATTCTCCTGCCTCAGCCTCCTTCTGAGCTGAGATTACAGGTGTGTGCCACTGTTCTGTGCCAACCTTTTTATCTTTTATTTTTAATCTACTATTATTATTATTTTGGCTTTTTTTTTTTTTTTTTTTTTTTTTTTTTTTTTATCGGTACCAGGGATCGAACTCACGACTGCCTGCTTGCAAGGCAGGCGCTTATGCCGCTGAGCTAAATCCCCAGCCCCTATTTTGGCATTTTTGAGCTAGGGTCTTGCTATGCAGTTCAGGCTGCCCTAGGCCTAGGGTAGCAAGCCTAGGCCAGCCTCGAACTCACAACAATCTTCCTGCCTCAGCTTCCTGAGTGCTACAATTACAGGTGTGCACCATGATGCCCAGCTCTCATCTTTTATTCTGAGATAGGGTTTTGCTAAATTCCTCTAGCAGGGCCCAAATTTGGAATCTTCCTGATTCAGTCACCCAAGCATTAGGATTATAAGTATGTGCTACTGTGCCCACACCTCTACTTTTGAGAGAGAAGAAGCAGATTTAAATGAAATCTGTGTAGACTGCTTACTTAGCACTGTGCTCAGGCCTTTGTTTTTGTTATGGCCACAAACCATCTGCCCTCCTCTGGCCAACAACCTGTGTTTAGCCTTCACAGCACTTCTCTAGCCCCTCAGCTGGGCCGCTGGATCTGTCTGCCTTCCGTAAGAGCCGCAGCTCCCAGCTAGGGGGTGGCTCAGTGGTACAGCAGCTGTTCACAAGATGCACGGCCCTGGGTATGGGAAGGAAAAGAAACAAACTTTTTTTGGTTTGTTTTTGAACAGGATCTCACTATGGAGCTCTGGCTGACCTTGAACACAGCAATCACCCTGCCTCAGCTTCCTCAGTGCTGGGCTTACAGCTGTGCATCACATTAATTTTTTCAGGATGCATTTACAAGGTGTTAGGTTTTGACCTAGGTCTCTTCCATACATCATTTGATCATCCTGTCGTACCATGAAACAGGCATCACTGTGTCTATTCCATAAATGCGGAGACTGAGGCAGGTGACTCCCCGCTGCCCCAGGCTTCTGTAGGTAGTGAGTGGTTGAAGCAGAAAGCAGACCTCAAAATGAAAGTTGCTTTGCTCTGCTGTGCAGTTCAGGCTAGTCTTGAACTCACTTCGTAGACCAGGCTGATCTCAAACTGGTGATCCTTCTGCTTCAGCCCATTTCTGGGATTACAGGCATGTACCACCACACATGGCCAGGATGGAAGTCTCTTGTTTTCTTTTTTTGTGTGTGTGGTATTGGGGATTGAACTCACGACCTCACACTTGCCAGGCAGGTACTTATGCCGCTGAGCTAAATCCCCAGCCCCTCAGCAGCTTTCTTACCCAAGGAACTTAATAAGCCTGGACCCAGCAGACCCATCCCTTACTTTTTTACTGTAAGTCTGTACTTTAGTGTAATAGTACCCAGCTATGTATCTCAGTACGTTCCCTGAGGGATACGGGAAGCAATCTGTATTTATCCATTTGGTATGACAAATAGCAAGGAATATGCATATGTGCAAAAGTGCAAAACACAATTTTTCCCCACCTTATGCTCCTTCTAACTGGTTTTGTGTATGTTTACCCAAGCATCACAGAAGGTCCAGTAGACCCATTCCACACCAGAATTTATGTTTTAAAAAAAAATTTCCTTTTGGTTTTTCTGGTAGAAGTAGCCCAGTGCAGATTTGCAAGTTTTGGAGGAGGTCAAAAGTGAATTATCAGATTATTCATGCGTGTATGATGAAATGATTTATTATGGTAAAATATATATTTTTATTAAGACATGGATTGATGTACAGACACAGGAAAGGCAGACCACCTTGATTCAGATAAAGAAGAAAACAGCTTTGTGAGTACATATTTGACTAATTAGAATATTGTGAAACAGCCATACAACCAAATAGAAAGATTCAATGTTAGAATCAGGTCCAAATATATAATGAGGGTTTTGACAGAATGCCAGCACTGCTATTCATTTCTGTTTTTCTTTTGTGGAACTGGGGATCAAAATCACGACCTCACACTTGCCAGGCAGGCGCTTATGCCATTGAGCTAAATCCCTGGCCGTAGCACTGCTGTTCAATGTTGGAAATTGTAACAGATGAAATGCTAAAAGATGCTATGAGATATACAAAGGCTGAATGCAAGTCAAATATTTTTATGCACCAGTAACCATATTAAAAAATGTGTCATGACATCTCAGTAGCTGAACAGAGAGCATTCATAGGTCTGCTGTAGGTAGCATGGATTTCTCATGGTGATTGCAGGAATGTAAAAGACTTTGAAAAGCAATGGGTCAAAATATGGCATAAAAATGTATGGGTTTGTAGATGCAAGGACCTACTATGCTTTCAATTTAGACATTTATACTGGAGCTTGGCCATCAGGTCCTTATTCATGTAGTAGTAGTAAACAATGTTATGAATAGACTTGTTGTTCCCGATTCCCAAACTAATTAGAATGCTGTCATGGTTTATGTCAGTGGTCTCCAAGCCTCATGCAATTATGGACTTGATCAAATCTAGCATTGGTGATTGGTTCATTGTGTAGTGCTCAGATTGGTGGTGTAAGTGCTACACCCACCTAGTAGTGGAGCCAGGATACAATGTAACAGCAATGTAATG
The DNA here is from genome assembly GCF_034190915.1 of Cavia porcellus. Classification (NCBI taxonomy): domain Eukaryota; kingdom Metazoa; phylum Chordata; class Mammalia; order Rodentia; family Caviidae; genus Cavia; species Cavia porcellus. The sequence continues at coordinate 7,301,777 of NW_026947493.1, forward strand.
ATGGGAAGAAGGTGTGTCTTGCTGTCTTACCAGTTTGCACCTTGCTGTTTGCAGCTGGCCGTGAATGGCAGCTGCCAGGCCACCCCTGTGTTGGAGCCAGCTGAGTATGGACTGAAATCTCCCAGAACTGTAAGAGAAAAACATTTCCTTCTCTAACTTCAGACGTCAGGTATTTTGTCTCAGCAACAAGTAAAAAAAGTAACTAAGACAAATGTGATGCTGGACAATTGATTTACCAGTTTCCAATCAATGTTACATTTGCTGACAGACCACAAGTTAGCCAGCAGGAGAACAAAGCAGAAATTTCACATGCAGTTTCAATTGTACAGTATAATCTTTGTATCTCAGAAAGAGCTAACATTGGCCTTCTCTAAGGCAAAGAAAAGCAAAGTGGTACTGCTGATGTCATTGCTTGCTTGCTTTTATTTTATCAAAGACACTTTAGGATTTGAGGCAAACAAGTAAAACAGTGTCTTTCTTCATACCATTCATCCAGAGTGACATAAATGCAGTGCCATCTTGGTGACATAGTCTTCCTGTTAACTTGACACAAAATCAGCTCTCCATCTGCAGACTGACTGCTTCCTTACTAATTAGTCCCTGTTGTGGTTTGTGTCTAGGTGGTCCCCAAGCCCCATGTAGTCATGGAGGCGACTGACTCTAGCATTTGTGATTGTTGTGTAGGGCTGAGATTGGAGGTGTGAGTGTTGCACCTGCAAAGCAGTGCTGACATACAATGTAAGGGCGAGAAGAAGTCATGTTTTCTCTCTTTGCCCTATTAGCTCTTACCACTTGCAGCCATCATGAACAGCTGTCCCTTAGCTATGCCATCCTGCCTTGGAGCCAGCTGAGTATGGACTGAAACCTCCAAAAAACTAAGAAATAAACCTTTCCTTCCTTCATGTTGGGCATCAGGTATTTTGTCTTAGCAATGAGAGAAAAGACAGTCCCCAGCTAAAACATAATAATACTGACAAAATAATTGTAATCATTCATTGGTCAGAGGGAATTTTAGTCTTAAATGTAGGATTCCATCATTTTTTTCAAGCAAAGCCACTAAAACACATGAGCCTGAAGAGGGCATGCCTGCTTCCTTACAGCCCAGCATTTGTCTTCTGAGGTAACAGGATGGCTGTCTTGTCTGGGTTCTGTTCTAGTCCTTATCTTTGAGTTCTTCTTGTTTCTTCTCACAGAAACTCAGGAAGTAGTCATCTGGCTAAATCCCTGCATTCTTCAAAATTTCCATGGCTTTTTCCAACTTGTGCCATGAATGGACTCCCCAACCTTTCTTGTGTCCAGGTACAGAGTAAATTCCTGGAAATCCAGGAGCTTTCAGGTGCCCACTATGCAGGCATTCCTGATACTGCTAGCTGTGTCCAACTGCGGGGAAAACACCAGTCCCGAGGACCCCTTGAGGTCCTGGAGGCTCACTTGGAATTCAGTTAACTGTGGCTGGAAGCCCATGGCTTCACTGGGTACCAAGAAGGCCTCCAGTGTGGCTGCAGTTCAGTGGGTGCTGGGCTTCTGCAAGCCGGGATCGCACCTCTCTGTCAGTTCACCACAGAACATTACTATTCTGTTGCAGAATCCAGAAATATTATCAAAATTCTAAAGTATGGTATTAGAAAAGTACAAAGGTTTCAGCCATGGCTTTATTTGAGTTTGTTATTTCCCACTGGAGCTAAGTGTCCTCATGACCGGCCACTCCTAACATGGTCCCCGTTGAAGGTTGAATGCCCTGTTGAATGGTGGAGGGATACTAAGGTAGGGCTTGAATTTACCATGTTTCCTGGAGGCGTTACCCACGATCTTGCTTTTCAATATATGCTCGAGAACCTGTCTAGGCAGCTGCTTTGATCATAAGACAAGTGTAACATCTGGTCCCTGTGCTGGTTAAAGGGAATCCAAATTATCCCAAGACAGCCTTTTCCTCCAATCTCGTGGTTTAAAGCTGAAGGTGGGGACAAATGCAGTGTTAGCTCAAGTTTTTCGAGAGATCATCGTTCGCAGACCTCCTCTAAGCCCTGGTACTGAAGCACTGGGCTGTGCACCTCCAGCTCCCCGGCAATCAACGCCACCTCTGTGTCCTGATTCTGGAAGAACTTCAGGGCCATTGACCGGCTTCCCGTGGTGCCCACTGCAGCCCCGGCCACAAAGCCACTCAGAAAATGCAAGGAGCCTCTGAGGCAGGAAACAAAACTCCTGGCAGCCGTCACCCTCGAGGAACTGGTTGGCCTCTCCTAAACATCTGTGGCTGAAATAGTTTTAAAGTTTACAGAGCAAATAACAAGTGCCAAATATCACAGAGAAATTTTCTTAAAGGACTGGGCCTGGAGCTCCTAAGAGATCCTTCGCAGCAGAGGAAAAACAAAATGTTTCTGTCCAGGGAAATATGGAAAAAAATTATGGAGCATATTGGTAAGCTGGCCAGTGCATCCCAAAGACCTGGACAGCAGGAAAACAAATCACCCATACGATCAGAGTGTGCCAGGAGTGTGTTCTGCATTAGATTTAATATATCAGAAGAGAGTTGATGTTAAAGATTTTGATGCTTTTTTTAATAAACAGTATTAAAAATTCAGTATTTTATTTTTGTGACATTTTTCCTGGTTAACTTATTATTAATTAATAAGTTATCAATAGAAATTTTCTAAAGGATAAATAGATAAGTATAGGGTTCTGGGGATTTAGCTCAGCAGATCAAGTGCTGCCAGGTAACCATGAGTTTGATCCCAGGGACCAATAAATAAATAAATCAATAAGTAAACGTAGGTCTGCATGCCCTTGGTGGCAGCATTAGTCTTATACCCCAACTTTAGCTGGGAGTCCGCCCAGGTCTAACTTTAATTTAAGAGTCGGTTGTGACAGCTGGACGTGGTGGTACGCCCTTGTAATCTCCAGCACTCAGGAGGCTGAGGCAGGAGGATTCCTGCAAGGTCAGGGCCAGCCTGAGCTCCATAGTGAGTTCAAAGCCAGGCTGAACTATCCAGGGAGACCCTGTCTCAAAAAAAAAGTGGGCTGTAGGAGGGAGCCAGGCATGGTGTGCACTCCTCCTGCTTGGGAGGCTGAGGCATGTATCAGGCCAGCCTTAGATAAGCAGCAAGACCCTGTGCAAAAAAAAAAAAAAAAAAAAAGTCAGCAGTGAGGATGTTTCTGGAGGCCAAAGATAATCCTGTGTGAAAACCACAGCCCCCAGAGAAGGAATGGGGCGTGATGGGACTTGAAACATAACCCCTGCTCCCACACCCCAGCATTTCCCAAGATGACCCCACTGTGTACCTGGGGGTACACAAGATGGACCCGGGGTAAAGGGGGCTCTGAGGGAGCCATGGATGCTTCCACACCTCAGGAGATGGCCTGGCCCATGTGTGGGACAGGGTGGTTTTTGGGTTTTTGGTTTCTTGTGTAAGCCTGACTTGAACTCATGGTCTCCATGGAACTCATGGAGATCCTCTTGCCTCAGCCTCCTGAATGCTGGGACTATAAGCATGTGCCACTGTGCTGCTGCGTAGGAGCCAGCATTTGGACATAGGAATCTGGCCCAGGGCTTTGGCCAGCTTTGAAAAGCCCCAGAACCCTGTGCCAGCCTGCAGTTCTGAGCCACTGCCTCTCTCCATCAGGTGGGGCAGTCTCCTGCCTGGCTAATGAGACACCCGTGAACACTGGAACACACTTCACCCAGGAGCCTAGAACCGGGTACCTCTGCCTCCAGGCTTGGCCTAATGATCCGTGGGTGTCACCTAGTGGTCACCGATGGCTGGTGCTTGGGAAGCCAGAAGAAAAATAACAACCCCAGAAAGGGTGTGAGCTGTGACCAGCCGCCCCCTGCTGTCCCAGAAAGGAGTGCGCTCCAGTGGTGGGGGTGGGGGTGGGGGTAAATATTCCCCACCCTTCGCAGCACCTGACAGTTCTCTTTTATCATTTTATGAAAAAAATTCTTTTTGGTATTAGAGATCGGAGCAACCAACAGGGCCTCGTGTGTGCCAGCAAGCACTGACACAGAGCTAATTTTTGGAGCCAAGCACGGTGCACACCTCTGATCCCAGCACTAGGAGGCTGAGGCAGGAGAATCATCAAGTTTGAGGCCTGCTGCGGCTACACAGGGACAGGGTCTCACTTTGTAGTTCCAGCTGATGTTGATCTCAATGCAAGTCTCCTCCTTCAGCCTTCCTCAGTAATGGGATAGAGACAGGGTCTCACTTAAGTTGCCCAGGCTGGGCTTGATTTATGATAGACTGCCTCAGCCTCTCAAGAGTGCTGCAATTACAGGTTGTACCACCAAGCTCAGCCTCAGGATTGTCTAAGGTTGTGCCCTGGCTCATCACCAAGCCACCCAGTGGGCCTCAAACTCGGTGACCCTCCTGCTTCAGCTTCCCCAGTGCTGCTCGCACTGTCTCTCCCTTGAGTGTAGACCAGCAAGGCTGTGTGCCATAGCTCCAGCCTGGGGCTGTGCTCCATGTTTGTCTCCAGCTCCTGCAGTCCTGTGGTGGGGAGTAGAGAGACAGGAAATCCTGAGAAGAGAAAGGGACTCTGGCAGGTGTGAATCCCCTAACTACACCTTTCCTTTCATTCCCCACTGTCCGCCTGTGAGGCTCCACATCCATGCTGAGTAGGGACACAGGGCACACACCTGTAATCCCAGCACTTGGGAGACTGAGGCAGGAGGATCGCTGGGAGTTCAAGGATAGGCTGACCTGTACAGTAAAACGGACAAAGACCAAAAAAAAGGGGGTGGGGAGCTGGGTGTGTGGCTCGTGATGGTAGTCCTGGGGTTGATCCCCACCCAGTGCTGGGGGGAAAAAAAACCCAAAAAGATAGAAGCCACACCAGCCCTCCTGCCTCAGCCTCATGAGTTCTGGGATTACAGGCCTGTGCCACCAAACTGTGTGTGTGTGTGTGTGTGTGTGTGTGTGTGTGTTTGTTGGGTAATGCGATCTGATCCCAGGCCTTTGCACTGAGCTACAGCCCTAGCCTTTTTAATAGCTTTTTAATTAGCTTTAACGCAGGGTTTCACTAAGTCACTGAGCTGTTCAGATTGGGCTCAAACTTGGGAACCTCCAGCCTCAGCCTCCACACCTGCTCCCTCTGCGCCATGATGGCACAATCCAGCTCTTGCCAGTAGCTGCAGCACTGTGCAGGGACAGAGGTCAGCCAGCCACACACCTGTCTGCAGGGCTGGGCTGAGGGACAAGACAGCAAGGTCAGTGTCCAAGTGGAAGCAGAGGTCCTGGTGATGCGGCTGCCGCAAGCTCTACCAGTGCTCCTCACCCTGGTTTAATCCGTTTCCCAGTCTGGCTTCCTGGTTTTCGTGTCAGTTCTGGTTCCCTATTATCTTCTTTTGCTGTCACTTAATCTGAGTCAGCTTCTCCCACTTCCTTGAAGACACCCAACGATACAGAGCTATTAGAAAATTTAGAGCCCGCTCTCTGTGAGTCTCCCTGTGTAGCCCAGGCTAGCCTCAAACCTACAGGCTCCTCTTGCCTCAGCTTCCCGAGTGACAGGAGTGTAGGCATGCTCCAATAGGCTGTGAGCTCGCCCTGTAATGTGAGCATGCGCACGGAGAGGGTAGGGAAGGAAGGCCGCCAGGGGCTGGTCCTCATAGGGTGCACAAGTTTATTTATCCCAAATAAATACAGCATGAAAACATCCATTTCAGTGCTTCAAACACTGGCCCCCATACACACACTAAAAACAAAACCCTGCACCTGTCACAGCGTGTGCGCCTGCGCAGCATTCGGTTGTCCTATGCCAACCCTCACCCGGGTGGCACCCAAGTTCCACTGTCTTCTGGCCCCTTCCAAGGTTTTGATAGTTTGTTCCCCATGGGTTTCTAGACGCTGGTGGCTTGGTCCCAAGGTGGCAGTTTGAGATGGAGACTAGTGGAGGACAATGAAATCAAGGGGTCTGCCATGAGTGGACGGGCTCCCGCTGGATTGGTTGTTCTACAGTGAACCAGGACCCTGTTATGTCTTCCTTCATTTTTGCAGTACTGGGGACTGAACCAGGGCCTTTCAACTGAGCTATATCCCCAGCCCTTTTTAAAACTTGGAGACAGGGTCTCACCAATCATTAAGATGTCCAGGCTAAGAATGGACTCCTGGATCCTCCTGGCTCAGCCTCCCAAGCCCTGGGATTACAGGTGTGCACCACCACACCCAGCTTGTCTCGTGTTCCCTGTTCTGCATCCTGTACCCTACTCGCATGCGCCTCTGCCCTATGTGCCAGATGCTGTGAGGTCCCACAAGTGCCAAACAGGTTTAGGCCTCATGCTCTTGCCCTTCAAGAATGTGCACTAAGTAAACCTCTTTTATTTGTATCATCCATGCCCTCTGGTGTTTTGTTATAGTAATGGAAAACTCACAAACACAGCCCTCTGCAGGAGAGGCTGCCAATCTCGAAGCAGCTATCTTTAGAGCTTATGCCCTCTACAGTCTGGACAGGGACCCACAGCACCTCACAGCTCTGCGTCCAGCCTTTGCACACAGCTGTTTCTCTGTGCCAGGTATCAGCCCAACAACATTCCCAGTGGGCACAGACAGGGTGAATTCTGAGCCCAGGAGGGAGAAATGATGGGCCCAGCTGGGCACTTGGTGCAGCACTGTGCCCCTGCCCTGATGCCCCTGAGGAATGGAGAAAGTTCACTGGGTCCCCCCAGTTATTCCCTAGGGGGCAAGTGGCTCCTTTTGCAGTGGGGACTCAGCGGTTCGGATCTGTGTTCTCCTGGTTGGAGCTTGGCTCCTCCTCCTCTGGGAACTCCTGGATCAAAGTCAGAAAGCCTGGTCACACTTGTGCAGTCTTCAGGGCCTCTGCTTGGAGCTGCATCTATCCTGTGGCCTCCACCCTCAGGGGCCAGCAGGGAGCACTGCTATCCCGGGCCTCCCGCCCTTGGGCCCATCCCTGGGTGACCCCCCTCTTACCAGACTGATACCCCTGGCCTGCCGCAGGGTGGCACAGAAGCGCAGCGCTCGGGCATCACAGCGGACCACCAAAGGGTCAAAGTCCAGCACCCGCAGGCCTTGCAGGCTGCGGGCCCGGGAAAGGGCCACATACGCCTGCCCACTGGCAAACACCCGGCTCAGGGAGATCTCCACGCAATCCAGAGACATGCCCTGGGGGAGAGGGGACAGGGCCTGAAGCCTTCAAAGGGAATTCCCCCACATCTGAGAGCCCAATCCTTTACCAGCCCAGCCCTTGACCCTGGATCTCTTCCGTCATGGAGTTTTCAGCCCAGAGAGACCCCCTACAGCAGACAGGTCTAAATACAAAGGGGCTGAAGCAAGATACCAGGGGTGGGTGGATGGATTGCAAATTACAGGCCAGCCAAGGCCACCTGACTACAAGTAAGGCCCTGTATCAAAAAAACAACAGTGCCTGTAATCCCAGCAGTTGAGAACCTTAGGCAGGAGGATCACTGAGAGTTCCAGGGCATTCTTGGCTACAAAGGGAGACTGTCTCAAAACTCCAAAAAGGAAAGAAATACAGAAAGAAAAAAGGAAGGGAGGGAAAGAAAGAGGAGATAGGCGTGGCCTGGAATTCCAGCACCTTGGAGGTGAGACACCCCCCCCCCCCACCAAACTTGGGAGAAAAAGCAAGTGAGGGGAAGACTGGATTATCTGAGGCAGGGAGTGGCGGGCTCGGAACTTCCCCACAACACCCCTGCAACCCATCCAGGCTCCTGCCATGTCCCCCACCTGGTGCTACCTGACTCTTGTGGATGGACAATGCCCAGGCCAGCTGGAGGGGCAGCTGCTGCCGGGTAAGAACCTGGCTCCCGGTGGCCTGCACAGTCCAGCGGTCCGTGTGGATGATCTCGGTGACCCCGCACAGGAAGCGCACCTGGGGCAGCCCTGGGGAAGGGGGGATGGTGCCACCTCAGCCCTGACCCATGGCACCATTATGGGAGGCAGGAGCTTCAGGGTGACCCTGCTGCAACCTGGCCAGTGTACCTGTCTTACTCACTCACCTCTGCCTTCTGCCTCGAACCCCACCACCACGCCTCGGGCACCATTCACCAGGCCACGAGACACTGCCAGGTTCTTCACCAGCATCACCTGTCAGGGGAGCAGAGTGGAATGGGGCGGGGGGGCTTCTGACCCTGCTCATCCTTACCCTCTGCAGGGAAGGCTGAGGGCCAGGACTGTCACAGAGGGGAATCGAGTCACAATCTATAGCTCTCCCAGAACTCCCTCTCGTGTCACAGGAAATGGCCTTTGCTGGGTGTGCCTTGGAAGCAGGTGGCAAAGCCAGAAAGGTGACCTGCATCACAGGGCTTTGAAATGTCAGACCTAAATTGGGCGTGGTGGCACTTGAGAGGCTGAGGCAGGTGGATCACTGTTAATTGGAAGCCACCCTGGGTTACATACTGAGTTCAAGGCCAGCCTGAACTACAAGGCGAGACCCTGCCTCCAAAAACTGAAAGAGAAAGAAAACCTTAAGAGGGGATCCCTTGTTCCTACCACACTCACCCCTTGGGTAACTTCTGGACCCTGAGCAAAGTCTCCATCATGGGAGGAGCATAATTCATCCTATTTATTTTGATACTGAGGCTTGAATTTGCAGTCCTCCTGCCTCAGCCTCCCAGAGTGCTGGGATCAGCACTCCTTGTTTTAGTGAAAAGGCGCAGAGCTGGATGGGGAAAAAGGCTGCTTCCAGGGCCAGCTCTGCCTGCGACTCACCTGTGCGCCCAGCTTCAGCTGCAGGAGCTGGCTCACAGGACACTGGGCGTCCAGGGTCTGCGCTAGCTCGGGGTGGCTGTCCAGAGCCTTGAAGCTGTGCACCTCGCCTAGAAACAGAGTGGGGAAACACTGAGGCTGCTTGGACTTCCCAAATCACGGGTCAGCACTGCACCTCCTCTTAGGGTCTCGATTACATCTGCAGACCCAACATCAGTGGTGGACACAGAGGCTGACAGCCTGGCTACGTTGTGGCCCCCTGGCCAGGTTGCCAGGGTGGGGGGTAGGTGGGTAAGGGGAAGCTGGCCCTGGCTCCCTGCTCACCTGGCAGTTCCTGCAGCTGCCTCTCGTTGGTTAGTGCCACGTCATCCTGGTGGGTGCAGAGTCTCGTGGCCACAATGCCATCTCGTCCCACCTTGTGGGCAGCGGTTGCCCTGAGCTGTTGGGTCACCTCATCTGAGCACCTGTGGGGCTGGGTTGTCAGGGTGGAGCTCACTGAACTCCGGGGACAGCAGGGGATACCAGCAGGGTTTCCCAAGTAGCTGGCTCAGGGGCTGGGAAAGAGCAACAGACACAGATGTACTGTTCCAGGCTGGCCTTGAACTTGCAGTGATCCTGATCAATTTACAGTGATCCTCCTGCCTCAGCCTCCCAAGTGCATGGGATTACAGATGTGCCACCATGTCTGGCTAAGATTTTAACTCAGACCCAGGTTCAAATCTCAGTGTGGCCACGACTTCAGGTAGTCATGGTGCCTCTTTGACCCCCACTTTCTACATCTTTGAACTGGGGGTACTAACAGTTCTCAACTCCTTCCTGTGTGTCCTTCTGCCCATCCTTCTTCCCCCATATAACCTACTTGATGTTGCCCTGTGCTGTGTGACAGAGACCCAAACCTGAGGGAGGCTGGATCCCAGGGACATCTTTGGAGCCAGGAAGTTCTTCACTACCCTGAGTCTTCTAGTGCCCAGGGACCCTCCCCCACTCCACCAAGTCTTCCCTTCCCTGAGCCCTGTGCTCCCCTTGTGCCACACCAGAATCCTCCCTGGGGTCCCTTCTGAGCTCCAGCTGTACCTGCCCACTCTCACAGCCTGCAGCAGGGAGATGAAGGTGGGGTCTGCCTGCCTCCACACCTCAGTCAGCTCCAGGCTCACTGGCACACACCTCCTCCAGCTCCTGGCCTGGCAGGGACAGGGATCAGGGATCAGGGATCAGGGATCAGGGAACGGCACAGAATGCTGGAGTGGGGGAGCCGGGCTGGGGTGAGCGGTACCTGGAAGCAGAAGCGAGGTGGCTGGGAGCCCTTGGTAACTGGGGGCAGCTGCAGAAAGTCCCCACAGATGATAAGCTGGATGCCCCCGAACGGCTTCTGCTGCTGCCGTACAGCTCTGTGGGGAGCAGGAGCTTGGGGACCATTCCTCCTGGGGGATCCCAGATGCCAGCCTCCGGCGCTGCCCTCCCGGGGCCCACTTACCTGGCCACAGCCTCCAGCTTATCAAAGAGATCAGCTTCCACCATGGAGATCTCGTCAATGACCAGCCGCTGGCAGCTCAACCAGCGCTGCCGCACGCCTGGCCGCTGGGCCAGAGCCACGCACTGGGCCAGGGGAGCCTGGCCGGAGCCAATGCCTGTGAGTGACACCATTCAACCCAGTGTGCTGCCAACCCTGACCTCTCCCCTCCCTCCCACAGGCCTGGATTATTTTTTTTATTTCTTTGGAGACAGGGTGTGGCTACGTAGCACAGGCGGCCTCAGCCTCCCCAGTGCTGGGATTACAAGTGTGCACCATGCCCAGCTACTTCTTCCTCTTGCCTTAACCTCAGCTCAAGCCCCAGGTCTCTGACTCACCTGCAAAGGCGTGGAGGGTGGTGCCCCCAATGTGGCAGGCTGCTATCCCTGTGCTGGCAGTGGCCACAGTGCCCGTGGGAGGCAATGAGCCCAGGATGCGCTTCAGCAGATAGGACTTCCCAGTCCCTGGGCCGGGGGCAAAGTCAAGGTTGCCTGTGCCTCTGCCCCAACCTGCACACCCCACACCCTACACCCCCAGCCCCACTTGCCCCCTACCTGCACTTCCGGTGAAGAAGACACTCTGGCCTTTCAGGACATGCCCCAGCACAGCGGCCTGCTCCTCTGACAGCTGTGGTTTGCTGTGGGGCAGGCTCAGCTTCTTCACCGGCAGAGGCCATCCTGAGGCTCCCTGGTCGGGGAGGCTGTAATCAGAGCCTCCTGGCTGCAGCTCAGCCCTGGAAGCCCTCTGTCTGTGCTCTCTGTCTGCATTCTTCCCTGGGCAGCTGCCTGGTTCACCTGGAGACACTACCAGCGCCTGCTGGGGTCCAGGTGTATGCTTGGATCCTGAAGACCCACTGGGTGGGTCTGGATCCTTGTTCAGCTCCCTTCCCTGGGAGCCTTGATCTTTAGGGCCCTGTCATCCAACTTTCCTTCTCATTTCTCTTCCTGTCACAAGCCTGTCTTTTGGCGGGTGTGGTTGTGCAAATCAGTATCCCTGCACTCAGGAGGCTAAAGCAGGAGGATCGCAAGTTTGAACCTAACCTGGGCTTTATAGAGCCTCCAGACCCTCATTTCCTCTTCTCCCTTGGCAGTCTCAGGGATTATAAAAGGAGAAGGAAGCACAGGCCACTCCTATGTCCCTGTCACACAGATGTCCCGTGGCATCTCGGCACCACTGGGCTCTCTCTGGCTTCTTCCATCTTTGGGGATGGAGGGCGGGCGCGTCCACCTCAATGGCGTCCCCTTCCGCCCTCACCTTGCTGGCCTTGCCAGGGGCGGTCTGTTCCACCGGCTGCTTTTTGGGAGCGAGTGTGGCGGCCACACGCTGCAGCTCCTCAGGCTGCACCGGGCTGAGGGAGATGAAGTCGCCGGGCCGTGGGCCGAGCAGCTGCGCACGCGCAGAAACAGGCGCGGGCCCGGGGGCAGCGGCCAGTTTGAGGCGCAGCGTGCGCAGGAAGCGGCGCAGGCGCTCTGGAGGGCAGTCGGAGAGCAGCAGCTGCGTGGCGCCCGGCCGCGGGGCGCCGGGGTCGGGGAGCCGCAGCGCGCTGCGCCCGGCCGCGGCGAAGCGCGTGAAGAGGCGCGCCGCCCGTAGGGGGAAGCAACGCGATCGCGCTGCGGGGCCGGGCGCGCGCAGCCGCAGAACCAGTTCGCGGCGTTCGTTGCGGCCCAGGCTCAGTTCCGCGCCGCGCAGGGCCTGGCGCCTCCGCGGCTGCCCCCCCGGGCTCAGCTCCTCTACGGCCACGCGGCACCGCAGCTCTGTGTCCTCGCGTTCCGCCGCCGCCGCCTCCTCGCTGCCTTCGAGCATCACCAGAGCCTCCGACGCCTGCAAAGAAACCCGAGTGCCTAGAATCACAGCACTCTCTTGCCGAAGCAGGATGATTTCAAGCTCGAGTTTAGGTTGGGCAACTTAAAGATTTTGAGAAACCTTCTCTCAAAATAAAAAAATAAAAAAGGATTGGGGATGTAGCTTCGTGCAGAGGCCCTGGACTCCACTCCCGTTCAAACAAAACAAAACCTCTAATAATGTCTCTGGCTACACAAAATGTTTGCAGAGCGGTGAATGGACTGTGGCAAATGCACCAGGAGTTGAGGCGTCTCAGTGGTCCGGCCACATTAGAATGGAGGTCTCTGTATTTAGGAAAAAAGCTTACTTCAAGAGACCCGGGATCAGATCGGACTGATCGGGGTTCCCTCCCCAGCAGGTTAGGGAAGGAAACTGACAAGATAAGCCACGCGGTCCATGGTACGTTCAGTGGCCTCTGTATGGCCAGGCAGGTGTCATTGTTGCAGAAGTGCAAACGGAGGCGAGGCGAGCCCAGTCGCTATCTGTCAGCCCATGGGCAGAGAGTGTCACGGTCAGTGTGGCTTGGACACGCTAGCCCTTCCCTCCTCCAAGTGATTTGGGAATCCGAGAAAAGCCGAGTCCCGGAGTCGGGGTCTCCCTTACCAGTCAGGACCCTCCAGGTGGGGGTCCCTGTCTCCGCTTCCCACCCAGGACTCTGACTGACACTTACTTGCCGGCGCTCCAATGAATATGGCAACCAGATCTGGTGGGCAAGCGAAAAGTAACTAGAAATTTTCAAATACTAGGGAGAGAAAAATCACCCTATCACTGGCTGGATCTTTAAAATTCGCAGCCAATCAGAGGCGGGGGCGTGTCCGTGTGTGCCTTTTATTGGCTCAAAGCAGAAGAGTTTGGGTTGTACCAATTACACCCTGAAGGAGGGAGGTTTATGGTGCTGCTGCGGAGCGAAACACAACACACCTCATCTAGATGAATGGGCGAGGTGGAAAGGCATCGCGGACCCAGTGTAGGGTCTTCTGCCTTTCTCAACCAGTTGAGACCAAAGACTAAGAAACTGTAAGACCAGAAAGGGATTGGGAAGCAAGTGAGTTCTTGTCTCCAGCACCACCTCCCCTATATACACTGGGAATTGAACTCAGGGCGCTACCTTGCACCTATGACTATACTGAAAGGCATTGAACCCCGAGGTGGTGGCACACACCTGTGATTTCAGCACTCCGGAGGCTGAGGCAGAAAGATCGCCTTGGGTTCAAGGCTAACCTGCACTACATAGCGAGACCCTGTTTCAATAACGAACAAAAAAATAAATGCCATTGAATAGCGTGCTTTGAATGATTACATCGTACAGTTAGTGAATTAAACACCTTTTTTTTTTTGTACCAGGAATCAAACGACCTGGCGCTTGCCGGGCTAGCCCTTAGGCCGCTGAGGTAAATCCCCGACTGTGAATTAAATCTCAATTAAATGTTTTTCTCTTTCAGTACTGGGGATTAAACCCAAGCTACATGCCCTGACCTTTTTATTTTTTGAGACCGATCTCTCCAAATTATTAAACTGACCAGTCAGGGATCAAATTTGCAATCCTCCTGCCTTAGCTTCACAGAGTTTTGGAATTACAAGTGTGCATCATCACGTTGGACTTCTTTGTCTTTCACCTATACCACCATCATACCATCATTCTACAGCTAATATCCTCTGTATTTATTACACCTTCACCCATCAACCCATCTTTGTATCATGCATTTCAAAATTGGTGATATCAATATATTTCTCTTCTTTTTTTTTTTTTTTTTGGACTGGGAATTGAACTCAAGAGTTTTACCCTCTGCTACTGAGCTACATCTCCAGCCATTCCTCCTCCCATTTACATTTTATATTGAGACAGGGTTTCCTAAGTTGCCCAGGATATCAAACTGAATCCTCCTGCCTCAGCCACCTATAGCTGAGATTACATGCATCCTCATGCTCAACAGTGCATTTCATTTATGGTACTGTAGCATGTATCACATTAAATAGAGCTTTTGTTTACTTTTTATGTTGTTTTTGTTTTGGTACTGGAATCTGGACTTAAGACCTTGTACTTGCCAGGCCAGCACTGTGCCACTGAGCCATATTCTTGGCCCTGTGTTTACTTTTTAAATACAAACTTTACACAGAGTGAAATGCACAAATCTTAGGTATCTCCAAGGGATTTTGACAAATTCATATACCTGTGCTGCCCAAACCTCCATCAAAATACAGAACCATGCTATTTGATTTAGTTATATCTGGCTATTTTACTTTGTGTTTTGTTTTGTTTGAGATAGGGTCTCTGTTTATAGTTCAGGCAGACCTTGAACCCTCTTATCCTCCCGCCTCAAATTCCCTAATGGTGGGATTGTAGGCCTAAGGTTTTTTTGATTAGCAACTTATTTTTAGTTTTGAGTATCATACACTTCAAACAGAATACTTTCTGAAAATATTATTCTGTATGTATTTAACAAATTTGGTAGAAGGACAAGCATCTTGCTTATTTGCATGCAACTGAGTTTTAATGATTTGAGGTTTTTGTTTTTTGGTACTGGGGATTGAACTCACGACCTTGCACTTGACAGGCAGGCTCTTATGCCACTGAGCTAAATCCCCAGCCCTGTAACTGAGTTTTAAGGAAGAGCCAGTTAACATAAAGTCACTGAGTGCAGGTGACAACGATGAAACTTGGCTGGGTTAACTCAATGGCACCATCCTGTCCAGCTGCACATATTCAGGGGACATGACTGCTAATGACTTCACCCATAGCACAAGCACACAGACACCGTGTCCCTGAAAAGCACGCTGTCATCAAAGCTGTAGCCTGTGGACAGGGCCTCATCTATCTTCCTGGCCCCCAAGTCCTCTCTCATCAGAACTAGGCCCTTCTCAGATGGAATTTGCATCTTCAATCAGTTTTCCAGCTGCATCTTCTTTTTTTCCCCCATCCCCTACATCACATCTTTTCACCCCCTCCTCTCCTCTCCCCCGCCCTTCCACCTGCATCTTCCTAGCTTTTCCTATACGGAGCCGTTGAAGCTGGAGATTGACCACATGTGTGGGGCTAAAGCAAGGCCAGCCCAGAAAAAAACAGAGACCAAAACAAGCTATGTAAACAAGTTGTTTCAGCACCAAGAAGGCAAGGGGTCCAGGTCTGCCAGGCAGTGGGTTGCTAGGCAGAGGGGCTGAAATTGACATCATCTTTCCCAGTATATAAATAAAGGTGGATCCAGGGTTTGAGCTGTTCCTTTCCTCCCATCAGGAGGATAAGGTCTCCACCTGACCCCAGCTTTGTCTTGTTTTTATTTTTGTCATCCTCTCTTCGGTTCTTCAGAATCATTATCAAAAACCTTTGCACAAGTTTCCTCTTCATCCTTTTTGTTTTCTGTGGGGGAGGGGACTCATGACCTCAAGCTTGCCAGGCAGGCGCTTACGCTACTGAACTAAATCCCTGACCCTTGCTCTTCATCCTTTTCACTAGAGTCTTTGTCAGACTCTCAGTACCTTCCTCATCTAACCCACTTTCAGAGTCCTCATCAAATTTGAATTTTTTGGTGTCATTTTCTACTGTTTCACATTTTTTTTTGAGACAAAGTTAAGCAGGCTTTGAACTCACAGTGACCCTCCTGTCTCAGCGTCCTAAGAAGTGGGGTTACATGTGTGTGCCACTGCTTCTAATTCTTGTCAGAAGGTGTTCAGGAGACTCCTTGTCAGAGTCATCCTCATCAAAATCTTGATCCAGATTTCTCCTAGTGGTCTTCAGACTATTTTCAGAGCAATCTCTGTCACATTTGCACTTGGAGGTGGCTGGTCTCTCCCTTTGTGGTCCTTGTCCCCAGCACCATTTTCAAACTTGTAGGCGGGGCTGTTTTTTTTTTTGTTTGTTTTGTTTTTATCAGTACCAGGGCCTGCGTTGCAAGCAGACAGTCGTGAGTTCGATCCCCGGTACCGATAAAAAAAGACAAAAAAAAAAAAAAAAAGAAAAAAAAGAAATCCTTTATTCCCATCCTCCTTGGAGTCCAGGAAGTTTACAGTTGTAATCCCATGGAAGCATTATTGGAATCCCAATGAGTTAATTCCGATCTACCACCGCCAGTATAACCCAAAGAGAGAATAAAGACACCAAGACGTATTCACAGTTACAGGCAGCCACAGGGTCCTGAGTCTGGTCCAGCCAAGGGTTCATGAAGCAAAGGACTCATCCCAGGGCTTGACCCAGAATTTATTAATTCATGAAGAAGGGAGCAGCTCAAGGATGAGTGACTGTGAGAACAGCAGGAATTATAAATACTGAGAGCTGAGCTAGCTAGCTGGGAGGCCAGAAAGCACCTCTGCAATATGCAGAGAAAAGGATACGCAGAAAGACCAATCTTCATAACACAACTGAGGCAGCATTTAACATTTAGAGAGAGGGCTGGAACCTCTGTTCTGATGGGCAGACTTTTTCTACCCTGGGAAGTCATAGCCTCTTATGTTGAGGTTTGAACTCAGCTGACAGCTCTGGAGCTGTTTGTTCTGCATCCCACTGGGCCCAACCATGTAGTGGGAAACATTGACATGAGGACACAGGGCTGTCCCTTGGCTTCAAAGATTACACATCAGCACCTCAGCTATCCCTGTTTACATTGCTTAGAGCCAATGGAAGGGAAAAGGAAATAGCTTAGCCAGCTCTGCCTATCAGTACATGAAGATAGGGCCAGGTTTAGCAAAGGTAGAGGTAACTGCTCTTTACTCAAGGAGAGCCGTTCACGTTCCAGTGGTCCTCTACACCTGCTAGCTTTTCCTTCCTTTTCCTTGAGATCTAGTCTACCTGATAATCCATGGTCCTATCCCATGATGGGGCTGTGATCTCTCTACCACCAAACCACTATACATCAAGGGTCTGAATCAATAATCAGCTTCCTCCAGGTCCCTGGAGGACACAGAGGCCACATGATCCAGGCACCTATCAAACAGAAAGCTGCTTAATTTGTCCAGACTTCAAGCACTCTCCTTGAAGATCTTTCCTGACTTCAGCACCAACACATCACCCTCCAAATCCAGCCAGTGAAGCAGAGTTTGAAAGCTCACAGCCACCCTGCTTGCTCCTTCTTTTTGCTCTTTCTGGGATCACTGGGTCCTGGGGCTTCCCCTTGTGGGCTTCTACTGCAGCCCTCAAATTGGGATCTGGGCCCCTGAAGGACAGCCAGAGGCACTGGCACTGGTCCAGGGTTGCTTTGGGTGTCACCATCCTTAATGTCGCTGTACAATTCTCACATTCTCAACTGCTCATCAAACTCATTCTGTCCAAGCTGTTGCCACTCATGTTTTTGCCTAGCAGGGTTCAAAGAGTTCAAAATGAGCAGAGATGAAAATGATCCCTGCTTTCTTACTTAACTTTAAATGTAAATGGGGGCAGCACAAGCACCTCCTGGGCAAGTGCAAGGTTTTGAGTTCAGTTCCTGGTACCAAATAAATAAATACATGTAAACAAATTAGCCAGGCATGGTAAGCCTGTAAGCTTAGCACTGTGGAGGCTGAAACAGGAGGGTCGCTGTGAGTCAGAGGCAAGGCTGGGCTACAAAGTGACTTCAAGGTCAGTCTGAAATATACCATGAAACTCTGTCTCAAAAAGGACAATAAAGAAAAAATAAAATGAAGTGATATTCAGTGCTCAGTGGTCACTGACTGTGACATTGGACAATGCAGAGAACATCTCATTCATGGGACAAAGTTCTGAAAACAGCAACAGCTCAAAAGATCCATCACCCTAAAACCCAAGACATGGTGTTTTCAGAAAGGAGCTTATGGTGGAGCTGGAATTACACATTATCCTGGGTGCAAGGCTTTCTTCATTCAGTAAAATGGCTTTGCGATTCATGCGTGTTGCTGTGTTTATCAGTAGCTGAATCCTGTATGCCTCTTTTTTCGGGGAAAGGGGAGTATTGGGTTTGAACCCAAAGCCTTTGTTCTGACCCTCAGCCCTCTTTAATTTTTTTTTTTTTGACACAGACTCTTGCTAAGTCTTTAAATTGCCCCATAAGCTACAACTTGCAATCCTTCTGCCTCAGCATCCCAGAGTGCCAGGATTATGGGTTTGCCTTACTAAACCCAGCTATAATATTCCGTTGGTTTTTTATTTTGTTTTTGTACTGACAAATGAATTTGAGCTTGCCAGGCAGACTCTGTTCTACTGAGCTATATCTCTGGCCCAATATTCTGTTTTATATGAATCTCTTAGACCTTTACCCAAAGTTACACGCACCCACACTTTCCTAAGAGAATGAATAGCGGCCGCTCCGCTGGACTACGCAACAGCCTCAGCCTCTTGGAGTTCCGCCCCCCCACCCCCGCCACACCCTAGCACCGCCTCAGGCCTGTCATCTGAATCTTGATTGGCTGCTGAAGGAGAGAGGTGGAGCCAGAGGAGCCCGCCCCTCTGCCCCCGCTCTGGTTGTAAGGCCGATTTCCGCGTACAGGCCTCTTCCTTAGCGGCCTGCGCTGCACAGTGTTGCCTCTGTGGTCAGATCCCAGGGAGGACCCGCCCTGCTCCAGGTCTCCTAGCTTGACCTGAAACCTAGTTGGGAGGAGAGGTCCAGGGCAAAGGTTTTTTCCCCTTTCCTTTCTTCTTTCCTTCCTCCCTCTCTTGTTTGTTGTTGTTGATTTTTCATGTTTGTTTGAGACAAGGTCTTGCTATATCCCAGCTGGCCTTGAACTTGCTATGTGGCCCAGGCTGGCCTTGAACTTCCTCCTGCCTCAGCCTCCTGAGTGCTAGGATTACAGGCATGTGTCACCATGCCCTGCTTTTATTTAGTACTGTGATTAAACCCAGGTCCTCTTGCATGCAAGGTAAGTACTGTAATGCTGGTCTACATCCCCAGCCTATTTTCTTTTCTTTTTTTAGGCAGGGTCTCATTGTGTAGTGCAGGCTGGCCTTGAACAAACACACAAGGATCTTTTTTTTTTTTTTTGTGTGTTTTTCCTTTTTATTGGTACCAGGGATTGAACTCATGACTGCCTGCTTGCAAGGCAGGCGCTTATGCCGCTGAGTTAAATCCCCAGCCCCACACAAGGATCTTACTGCCTCAGCTTCCTGAGTGTCGGGATTACAGGGGCATGTACCACCGCACTTGGCTAGCCAGCCTACTTTCTTTTTTTGCTTTCATAAATGACAGGGTCTCACTAAATTGTCCAGGTTGAGGGGCTGGGGATTTAGCTCAGCAGCATAAGCACCTGCCTTGCAAGCAGGTGGTTGTGAGTTTGATCCCTGGTACCGATAAAAAGTTTAAAAAAAAAAAAAAGAGCAAAAAAAAATTGTCCAGGTTGGTACAGAACTTGTGATCTTACTGCCCCAGCCTCCCAAATCCCTGGGCTTACAGGAGTGAGCCACCATGGCTGTTGTGTCTACGGTCTTTTGACTCTGACCCTGTGATCCTCTTAACTCCTGCCCAGATTCCTGAATTTCTGAGTCTCCTGCTTAAAGGACTTTCCAGTCTTTCTTGTCCTGGTCACTTGTATTCTGCACAAGTCAGATATGAAAATGAGCCTGTAAAATACAAATGTGATTGTGTCTTGCCCCACTTCAAATTTCAGTGGCCCCATGCCACTTGAAGGAAGTATTTCAAATCCATTAAATCAGCACTCAAGGCCCTTGGTACTGCAGATCCTACTGTCTCCAGGTACACGTTAAACACTGCTCCCGCCCACCATGCTCATCATTACAAAAATGGCTGGCAGTCCTCCTAACCAGTCAAAGTGTCCTCGAAGTTCTCACTTTTGTCTTTTTGTTTTGAGACAAGGACTCTTTATGTAGTTAAGGCTGGCCTTGAACTCACTATGTAGCCCAGGCTAGCTAGAATTCAGGGCGATCTTCCTGCCTCAGCCTGCCCAGGGCTGCGATTACAGGCCGTTGCACCACCACCTCTGACTCCCTTCCGACCCTTTAGATAAAGGAACCCAGGTCCAGACATGAAGGAAAAGTTCCCTTTACCTTCTCCCTCCTTGGCCCTGGTGCCCCAGGCTGCCTTCTTCACCGCAGGGCTAGGAAGGGCCTGGGAGCCAGAGAGCCGGGAGCAGAGAGTGAAAAGTGAAAAGGGGCCTCTGTCCACTGGCGCAGCTGCTGCTATGGCAGCCAAAGGAGGTCATCATTGATCCCTGCGGCAGTTAATTCTCTGTGCGGCGGCCAGAGGCAGGGCGATGGCAAGGCGGCTCTGGAGCTGGTAGGCAGCCACTGGTCTGGGCCTCTGAGTCTCCAGTACGAAATGAGGGCGCGCGGTGCAGCCCAATCTCGCTGCCCAACACTCTTTCCCCAGCGTTGCGAGCTGGAGCAGGGGGCTGGAGAGGCGCCTCGGATATGGGAGGCAGAGAAGGGTGTGCGACGCCCGGGGAGGGCAGGTCAGCACCGCGCTGGGAAACCTGGGAGAGCCAGGGACCCCCGACTTGGACCCTAGCCCCGCGTCTTCTTGCTATTCTTTTTTTTTTTTTTTTTTTTTTTTAACTTTCTATCGGTACCAGGGATCGAATTCACAATCGCCTGCTTGCAAGGCAGGTGCTTATGCCACTGAGCTAAATCCCCAGCCCCTACCCCGCGTCTTCTTGTTACACGACCCTCTGGGTCGGGACCAGAGCTCCTGTCCGGTTGGACTCCGCCGAGCCGGCTCAGCGCCCCAGAGATCAGGCCATCGCCAGGTGAAGGCGCTGCTCTGGGTACTCATCTGGGGGATCCCAGCAAAGCTGGGTCGGTTCCCTTGTCCAGGCCCAATGGGTCAGGAAGCCTCCGGGTCACCAGCTACCAGCGTCCCCAGGAGCACTGAGTCCACCTCGGCCCGCCGGGGCCCACAGGGCCCGCCCGTTTCGGCCAGCGAGCCGGAAGCCCCCGCACCCCCTTCCTAGTTCCTCTTGCTCCGCGGGTCCCGGAAACCACTCTCCCCTTCCCCTAGCCCCTCCCGCTTCCTCCCGCTTCAGCTCCGCCCTGTTCCTCAAGTCAGTCTTTAGACCACGCCCACGTCCCCGCCCCAAGCCCCTCCCCTCCCAGTCTTCTCCCCAGCTGAGGCTCCGCCTCCAGACCCCTCCCTAACCACGCCCCTGCACGGATCCGCCCCAGTCTCCTCCTCCGCTGCCTTCACGCCCACTTCCCGCCTGGGTCCCGCCCCTTTCCCCGCCTCCGGAAGCCTCTCCCCGCCCGAGGCTCCGCCCCTTTGAAGTTTCTTGGGCGCCCGGCGAGCAGCGGGACAGAGCATAGCGAGCCGCCGCCCGGCCCGCGCGGATGGAGCCCGCGGAGCCCGCGCGGCGCGGGCAGTGAGTGGCGCGGCGGCGGGACTCAGTGCACCTGGTGCCATGGAGGAGGAGGTGAGGGCCGGGCCGGGCGTCTCGGATCCCCCCTCGGGGTTGGGGACCCGGGCTGCTGCCCTCCCCCTCGTCCTCGGACCCCCGGGCGAGCCGGGGCGGATGGGGCAGGGGCGGGGTGGAGGTCGGGCCCCGACCTCCCTCCGTGCGCCTTCGCCGTTTCTCACCTACTGTGGGAGAAACATGGTGCTTGTTGACCCCATTGGGTTGATGGGGAGACTGAGGCCTCAGCGAGTTCGCTGACTACCAAAAGCGGCCTGGCAGCTGCGCCGTACCCCCGTTTCCGTCGAGCCGGCCGGGGTCGGATCCAGGGCGTGTGCTCGCGAGAGATGGCCCCGGGTTCCCTAGAGCAAGGAATCTGAGGTCCTGCCCCTGCCCCCGGCAGGAGGGTTGAAGAGACTACTTTTTTCTCCCCGTGTACCTCCCTGGGAGTCCTCCATTCCTCCCCCGCCCCTC
This sequence comes from Cavia porcellus, assembly GCF_034190915.1. Lineage (NCBI taxonomy): Eukaryota > Metazoa > Chordata > Mammalia > Rodentia > Caviidae > Cavia > Cavia porcellus. The sequence goes on from NW_026947493.1 coordinate 7,323,551, forward strand.
CTCTGAGGAGTCAGGGCCCCACCGGTCGGCATCCCTAGGAAAGCTGGACCAGCAGCGGCCCTGAGCCTCCCTCTACCTTCCCAGGACACTCAGGGGTGAGCCAGGTACTCTGTGACCTCTACCCTTCGCATGCACATGGTTAGCACTTCATGTCCACTTATGGATGACCAAGAGGAAGACCTTGCTTCCCATCCCTTAGATGATTCCCAGCTTCGGCTTTTCCAAGGCTTAAGGAAGAGAATGCATCTTTGCCTGGATGGGTGATGGAGAGGTGAAACCTTCCCTAGCAGGGCAGCCCTGGCCCCTGGGGAGCCCTGAGCCCTGTGTCCCTGTCTGTGTCCACCTCCCTACTTCCTGGGGCCACAGCTCAGGAGAGGCAGGCTGCCTCTTCCCTCCAGGCCAGGCCTGCATTTCTGTGGGATCGTAGATAAGTCACTTCCCCTCTCAGCCCACGGTTCCTCTTCTATAAAAGACAGAGAGAGCCCAGCCTCTTCCTCCAGCCTGCCTCCATCATCGACCGCGGCTGTCCTCTCGGGTAGGGGGCCAAATCAGGCCTCTGTGATTTGTGATAGTTTCTTGCTGTCAGGGCTGGGGCTGCCCTGTGTGCCCAGGGCCCCTGCTTTAAGGGCTGAGCTCTCTGGCAAGGCCCCTCCCCTGCTCCTGGCTGATGTGGGTCGGGATTACTCCATCTCCTCCTCTGCTCTGGGCCCCCAGTTAGAGGAAGTTCTCCTGGGGCCATTTGGACTCAGCTGGGCTCTAATCCTTACCCTCTAATCTTGCTCCTTCTGACTCCTAGACACCTAAAAGGTTAGCAGGTTTCCTGGCCATCTAAAGGCCTCTTCACTTCTAGTCCCAAGTCTTACCCTCATCACCCTCTCCTCTCCCTCCCTTTAGCACCTCCCACTTCTTCTAGTAGCTTACTCTTGTTTCTGTAGGCCACCATGCTCATCCTTGTTCCTCTCATAGACCATGGTCACCTACTGTTTCCTGTGACCTCCCAGCCCCTCCCCATCACCTCCCTTCTACATGGCTGGTTTCAACCCTCCTGCTTTTAGGACCATCCTGCACCTGGAACCCTTAGGCCCAGTGACCTCCTTTCACACAGTGGGCTGTCATCCCTGTCAGTTTGAAGCTTGGTGGGGAAGTACTAGGCTAGGCACTGAGCTTCTGTCCATCTGTGCCCTCAGTTTCCCCATCTGTCCATCTGTAAAATGAGAGGGGCCAGGGACCTGTAACATGGGATGCCTGTGCAGGAGCTCTGAAAACTGCAAACTCAGCGGAGGTGTTGTGGCTGCTGCTGGAGTACAGCTGGAAACTCCGAGTTTCCACTTCCCTGTTTCTCCTTGCTGCTGTCCCCCAGCCATACCCTGCCCTGGCTCCCGGCCGTCCACTTGCTGTCACCCAACTTGAGACAGGGTAGTCAGTGTCCTGTCCCAACACTGATGTTGGGCTAATCTTTTTCCCTTTCTGCCCTTGATCTTAGGAGGCCGACAAGCAATTCTCTTTCCCTTTCCAGGCTGTGCTTTCTCTTCCTGTAGCGCAGGGGTTGAGCATGGAGGGTCTGTGGTTCGCCACCTTCTCTGGGCCAGGTGGGTTTCCCTTCCCTTCTTTGAGCCTTACCTTGTGCAACGACTTCCTGGACTAACCCCAGTGGAGAGCTGGACAGAGGCTGTCTTTCACCAGGGGACACCCACCCAGCCCTTGCACTGAAGCTGCCTGTGGGTATCTGTGTGGCCCCATCCCTGAGGCAGAGTATCTCCTGTCTGACTACTTCAATCCAGAGTCCTTACCTGGAGGGTTCCCAGGAAAGCAAGATCTAGGCATCACTGGGCTTGGTCTAAGGGCAAGTGCCATCATGAGCTGCCTCATGCTGTGGGGTGCCAATGAGGCTGCTGCTTCTACTTTGTTGTTTGATTCTTTCTTTCTTTGAGACAGAGTCTTGGTACATATTCCAAGCTGGCCTTGAATGTAGGGTGATCCTCCAGCCTCAGCCTCCTAAATCGTGGGATTATAGGTGTATGCTGCCATGCCCAGTTGCTGGTCTCTGTCCTAATCTTGTGACTTTCCATATGTCCTCTTCCATGCCCAGGCTTACAGTGACCTGGCTTCTTTTTTTTTTTTTTTTATGGGTTACTCATAGACTTTTCCATGTCAGGTACAGGGGAGCCAGGCTGGTTCCTGGGGTATGAGGAACTGCTTCTGCTGAGCCTGGGAAGGATGGATGGGAGGTAAAGAGGCACAAGGGGACTAGTGGCCAGCTGATCAGTGCAGGCCAGGGGGCCAAGGAGAGGCTGGGCTGAACAGGACAAAACCTCTCCTGTGAACCTTGCCAAGGGGCTGGGCTCCTTGTTAAAACTCCCTGGGGCATAGCCAGGCCTCCTGGAGGGAGGCGGTCTGAGGGGGCAGGGACAGGACTGGACAGAGGGTAGGAGGCCTCCAGCCAGGCCCCCTCACAGTGGCTTCAGCCCCTCAGTTGTCTCCTGTCTCCCTCCTGCCTGTCTTGGTCCCACCCGTCCTCCCAGACCTTGGGTCACCTCTAGCTGATCCTGTCACTGTGTTCCTGGGTACTGCTACACCCAGGCCAGAGATGATAGCAACGGAGGCCCTGGATCTTCCAGTTCCAGGGGAAGTTTCACATTGCAGTAGCTGGTGTGGTGGGCAGGCCAGGGAGCTCCTAAGTGGAGTGAGTTGAGAAAGGGAGGTCCCCTGAGATGGGGGGTGGGACCCCAGAAAAACTTGGATTCAGAGGTGGGAGAAGTGGTGGCAGCTTCCAGTCCATGGTCCCATCGCCCAAGAGAGGCACTGATACGGTCCCAGATGCTGGAGCTGCTGAGAGGAGGAGGGGTGTGCTGTGGGAGCACGGGAAAGGGGGTTCCCACTGTGCGGAAATGGGTAGCAGTAGGACGGGAGACCCTACCCTTCTCATTGAAGGACCCTGGGATCCCCTCTTCCTCTGGACAGGGCTGCTCATAACTGGCCAGCCCCTCACTTCCTGTGCTTGGGAAGACTGCATGGACCATCCTGCTTCCCTGTTTCTCTTGCATCTACAAGTTGGGGAGGGACTCCAAGGCAGTTCCCCATATCCCCTGGGTGCCTGGAAGTCAGGCCAGCAGCCGAAGTCCAGAAAGACCTTGTCCAGATGGGCAGCTAGGCCAGGCAAGATGGTCCCTGAGAGCCAGAAGGTAGGGCAGTGACAGTGAGAGTGAGGGGAAGGCCAAGTGCAGTCTTCTAGGTTGAAATACCCCAGGTGCTGCTTTACCTGTCTTAGCTTCTTTCAGCAAAAGATGTTCATTGAGTTCTTAGGTGCTGTCACCACCCTGGGAACAAAAACCAAAATCTCTGCCCCCACAGAGTCATTTCTTAGCCCAACAACCACTGCTAACATCTCCCTATATTGGATTAGCTGAACCCTAGACAAGGCAGTTTGTCTCCCAAGTTTGTGACTTGGGCTCCAAAGCCCAGACTCCCAATTGCATGATCGTGTAGCTCCAGGAGGTGGCAGGGCCTCAGGAACAGCCACCCTGGGGCTCCCTTGCCCAGCCCCTGACAGCTCTCATCAGTTACCTCTGCCTGGGTTTGTCCTCCTGAAGACAGCTGTGGCCGCAGGCCATCCCTGGGGAGAGGTGTGCCTTTTTTAACTGGGGCCCCTTTTTTGAGTTATATGTAGTCAAGATTAGTTAGTGCTGGTTTCCTCCTAGCATCCTCTGGGTCTGATATGCTCTTGACAGCCTCTCCCCTGAACCCCACTCCACGCTCGCTACCCTGGGTACCAGTCGGAAGCCCAGTGGTTAGCAGATGGGGTGTATTTTTATTTTTGTTACACTTCATTTTTGTTGCTGTCTCTTCAGTCCCAGTGTATAAAAGAACAGGGCTGAGTGCTGGGAACCGAGTCACAGCCAGCCCCATCTGGTAGGCAGGGACTGTAGCAGCAGCTGCCCAGGCAGGCAGCACATGGGGCACAAGATGCCTAGAGCTGCCCCAAGGCCACAGGGCACCCGCCCCGTCCAGGAAGTGGCTTCGGTTGAATACCTCTAGCATCAGCCTGTGGTTGAAGGAAGGGATCTGGGGACCTTCACCTGCTGGGTAGTCCTGACCTTGTGTGGGGTGGGAGGAGGCCAGCGTGGCCTCCACTGTGGGACAGGAAGCTGGGGCTGCCGCCTGGGTCCTGACAGGGTGGGGTGTGGGGGCAGCGCGCCCTTCAGCCTTCCTAATCCCTCCCATCCTTCCTCTCCCCACTGAAATGTGCTGTCTTCCCCAAGGCCTCTCTGGGACACCCTGGGTGGGAGGAGCCCCCTACACTTCTCCAGCCCCAGTTTGTGTCCTGAGTGGCATCGTACACTGGTTAATATGCTTGTGTCAGGTGTTTATTTGTCCAGCTCCTCTTTCCCCACACCGTGGCTCCTTAAAGGCAGAGGCTGCATTAATTTGATTCTTGGACGACCTGAGCACCCTGGGCATTTGTTGCCTGGCTGAATGCACAGGAGGTGGAAGGGGTGGTGTGGGAGAAACCAGGATTGGAGACACTTGCTTTGGTTCCTGGCTCTGTCCCTCCAGCCAAGTGACTGGCACATCGTGTCTCCCCCTGAACCTCCTTTTTCTTGACATGTGGGTAACAGCATTGCCGCTTTGAAGGGTTAAATGAGACTGTGTATGTGAGAAGCAGGGTGTTGGCCTAATGGAAGGTGGCTGCTGCTGTTATTATTGTCAATCTGCATTTTTCTCCTCCCGTCCCCTCCCCTCCCTCCTCTTCTGTTTCTGTCTCTATCTCTGTTTGTCTTTCTTTTTGGCACTCTGACCATGTTGCTCAGGATGGGCTTTGAACTCACAATCCTCTTGCCTCTGCCTGCCCAATAGCTAGCAGTATCATGGCTTGGGCCGCTGTGTCCAGCTCTCTATTATTTCTGATACCGGGCAGGGATCATGGGGAACCTCACACAGCCTGATGCTGTGAGGTAATGGGCACAGATGCACATCCCTCATGCGGCCTGCAGAGCAGGTGGCCTGTGGTGGTGGCTCTCATGGCATGTCCTGGCACTCTCTATTTTACAGGGCATGAAGGAGGGTGGCGGAAAGCCTCAGGGAGCATGGACGGCGGATAAGTCTGGCTGGATCAAGAAGGGCAGCGGGGGCCTCCTAGGCCACTGGAAAGATCGATACCTGCTTCTCCGTCACGCCCAGCTGCTGATCTATGAGAATGAGGTGAGCACGGGTGACCCTGGGCAGAGCTGGAACACTTGCTTCTGCCATCTGTGCCACCCTGGCGAGTGCCCCTCTCCTCTGTGTGTGGTGTGGGACAAATGGATAGAGCCCACTAAACCCCTAGTACCTATAATGCATGAGTCTCTTAAATGACCTGTGTGCAGAGCTTCCAGCCCGGGGCAGGGTTCCTTGTAAGTCCTCCAGAACTGAAGCCTGCTCCTTTGAGCAGCGGTAGCAGAAATACTAATGCTTGGTAGTTACTTGGAGATCTTACATGTCTCCCTCCCTCTCTCTTTTTTTTGCTTTTTATTTTTTTCTTTTTTGATATAGGTCTTGCTTTGTCTTTTAGTTTGAACTCACTGTGTAGCTCAGACTGGCCTCAAATTTGCAGTGATCCTCCTGCTACAGCCTCCCAGGTGCTGGGATTATAGGTGTGCTCCCTCCCCGTACTTCTCTTGAGGTGGTCCTGTGAGCTCGGTCATCCTGTTGTATTTTACAGAGGAGGATACTGAGGCCTAGGGTGGCAAAATGACATTGAATTCAGCATCTCAAATGATTGGAGGACTCAGGTTCAAAACCACCACCCACTAATCTCCAAAACCTATTTTTTGTGGAGTTTTCTGAAATATGTCAAATATCTCTGTCTTCTACAGAAGGTGCCGGCCTACTCTTTCCTTGGTAGACCAGAGTCATTTGTCAGTCTGTCCCTTACCACCAGACTGTGCTTCTAGCTTCTGTTTCAGGGAGAAGCCGCCAGGTGCCCTTTCTGCACAGGCTCCCGTGTGCCTGCCTGAGTTTGCACTTGAGGAATAACTTTTCCCTGCAGATGCTGGGTGGGTCCTGGGCTCGAGGTGATCAGTTTACTCACTCTGTGTGGGGGACTCTCTGTGTCACTGTGACCCTCTGACTCCCAGCAGAGCCTGCCTTTCTTCCTTATCAGTCTGTCTTAGCTTCTCTCAGGGTATCCCAGAAAATTCCTCCTTGTCTCCACCAAGGTGGAGATGGCCTGGGCTCTGGTGCCCACTGAGCTGCTTTGTGAAATACCTGATTGTCCTGTCCGCCTGAGTCCCTGGGCTCCTGGAGCTGGGGTGTCTGAGAAGCAACAGGCAGAGGCCAGAGCATGATGAGAGTGTGCAGATAGCCCCCCGGATGTTGTGTCATACTCTTTTTTTTTTTTTGTCTTTTTCCTTTTTATCAATACCGGGGTATTATCAATATCACCACTGCCTGCTTGCAAGGCAGGCACTTATGCCCCTGAGCTAAATCCCCAGCCCCTCTGTCTCAAGATACTATACACACTGCCACAGCTGGGAATGTGGGTGCAGAGGGATATTTTTATAAAGCAAGGGGGTTGTTGCAACTCCCCCCAGTGCCAGCTGCCAGCAGAGTGGAGTGACAGGCACTCAGCTGTCAGCCCGTCAGGTGCTGCCAGATTTGTCCTGAGCTGCTCTCCACATCTGGCCACAGCTGGGAAACAGGAAGGACTTTATGTCTCCAACAAGAAAAATCCAAATCACGCTTTTTGGAAAAAAAAAAAAAATCAGTATTTAAAAAAAAAAAAAAGAACAAAAAAAACCCAACTTTGGTATAATCTCAAGAACTTAGCACTTGGGTGGGGAAGCTTGGCCCAGGAGTGGGAATTGAAAAATGCTTATTAGTTCAATTCCTCTTTCTGATGTAAAGATTCAGGCGAGTGCAAGACGGCTCTTGGCTGTTTCTCTGCTGTCAAAGGCTGAAGTTCCAAAGTTGCTGCCTCCACCCAGGGCCTGCTGCTTTATCTGCTTTGCAGAGCTGCAGGAGGGCCCGTGTGATTCAGCATGTAGCGGGGAGAGGGGACCCTGGCAGGGACTTGGGTGGTGAAGGCCCTGGGCCTGGGAGGGGGAAGCCTGTGGCTGGTTCAGGGTGGTCTTGTGGACGTGGGGCAGGTGAACTGCTCCTGGGGGAGCTTCCCTGTTGGGTGCCCAGAGAGCAGCGGGCTTCCTGGTGTCTCCTGGTCCTTTGTGTGCTCCTCCTGAAGGGCCCAGAGAGGGGACAGACACACAGAATAGGGTGGAGAGAGCTGGCCAGGCTGGGGGTGGGGTGGGTTAGGCCAGTGCTTATCTGTCCCTGAGATCCAAGCCCCTAGCACCTAACAGGTCTCCGTCCTTGGCAGGTGCTTTGCGGGTGTTTGTGCCCCAGCAGGAAGTGATGGGGGCTCCAAGGATTGAGGGCACTAGGAGCTGGGGGCCTGTGGGAGGTGATGGGGGTTCCCAGAATAGGAGGCATTTCTGGCCCTTGTGTTTCATCCCGGGGAGGGATTGGAGACTGGGGATAGAAAGGGACAAAGGGAAGCAAAAATGAGAAATAATACCTGAGCAAATCTGCCAGGAGCCATCTGTTTCCCTTCCCCTGAGGGCCAAAGATAGTGGGGACCGGTGGGTAGCAGCCTTAGCTGTATAGTCATCTGCTTTCAACAGTACTGAGCTCTGGGTCTCATAAGAGATCCAGATATCTTTGGTTTGGGGTGTTGCCTGAGCATTAGGCTCTGAAAACTTTATGCCACTGTTGGGCGTGCTGGTACACACCTATAATACTAATAGTCAGGAGGCTGAGGCAGGAGAATTGCTACAAATTTGAGGCCAACCTAGACTGTTTAGTGAGATCCTGACTCAAAAATAAAAAAGTTTTATGCCTCCCAAGGTTAAGAACTTGTGGTATACTGTCCACTTTCTCGTACAACATAACTCAGAATCCCCTGAAAGTCTAGGTAAAAATGAGGATTTAGCTAGGTATGGTGGCGCACTCCTGTAATCTCAGCACTTTGGAAGACTGAGGCAGGGAGATTGAAACTTCAAGCCCAGCCTGGGCAATGTAGGAACTTATTTATTTCAAAATAAAAAAATCACAACAATAAAAAAAGTCTGGGGGTGTAACTCCACCCCCAGAACTGCAAAAGACCTGTGTTTCTAAGTTTCTTATTCAGTATGGAGGGAACCAAGGTTTCATTCCTAGCAGGTTCCCAAACGGTAATGGTGCTGGCCAAGGTGCCACAGTGTGAGGACCTGGGATTGAGGAGGTGCTGCTCATGCCACCAACCCGGGAGGAGAGTGGTATGCTGGGAAGACCCTGGCCTGGGCCAGGCAGATTGAGGCAAATCTCTTCCCTTCCAGCTTCGTCTGCAGCTCTCAGGAAGCTGCTCGAGGGACAGGGAGCCGAGGGGTGGAGGGAAAACCATCAGGGCGGGGGACTGGCGGGTTGTGGCCCACCTGGCACTGAGGCCTCTGAGTGGCATCTGGAGCTCAGTGGGGTGCTTGGAAGTGAGCCTCCTCCCTCTGCTGCATGTGGCCAGGATTGACAAAGGAAGATGGCAGTTAAGGGAGCCACCTCTGGGTCGCTGCTGCAGGCAGGACATGGGCCTCTAGCTGTGTCTTGTCCACTCTGCCCTCTGCCTCTCTGTTCCTACAAAAATCTCTGTCTCCTCTCCCCTATTTTGTGTCATCCTGTACCCTTCTTCTAGGCAAACTGTTTCGTAGGTCCCTGCCTGAGCCTACAGCGTCCTTTCTGAGCCTCCCTTCTGGCCTTTGGTGCTTTAGACCCGGCCCTCAGCCGCCCCCCATTTCCTATCTGCACGTGGAATGTGCCTCCCTCTAGCTGTCACAGATGGCTCCCAATCACCCGCCAGGGTCTTGGCAGCATGGCAATATGGTGTCCTTTCTGAGTGGAACCAGTCCCTGAGGCGTGGCCTGGTGGCAGAGGGTCCAGGGAGTCCAGCTGTCCTAAACTGGCATTGCTTCGTCTCTCTCACCAGGATGAGCAGAAGTGCGTGGAGACAGTAGAACTCGGCAGCTATGAGAAGTGCCAGGACCTCCGAGCGCTCCTCAAGCGCAAGCACCGCTTTATCCTGCTGCGGTCCCCGGGAAACAAGGTAGGTGATGCCCGAGGCGATTCCTCCTTGAAGCCAGGGTCTGCTCCGGGACAGCACACTTCGGGGTCGAGCCAGGATGGGCCCTGCCACACAGCCAGCAGCTTCCCTGTTGAGTGGGCTGAGGCTCAAACCCAGCAGCTGCCAAAAGTTGGACCTTCTGCCTCTTTTGTCTCAGAGGTGCCCGCCCCTGCTCCATGGGCGATGTGCTTAATGCTGGGCTGAGAGCTTCCTCTGCTCTCTGCTTCCGGGCCATGGCCTCTGTCCCAGGCTGTGGTCAGCAGAACTGCCCCGCTGAGAGATGGCCTGGCCTTCACCTGAGCTCTGCACATAGAAAATCCAGGCTGAGGCCAGACAAGGCCCGCAGCACCCTCCTGGGTGGGTGGCCGGGGGCCCCTAACCCCACTCTTCTCTTTTGGCTGTTGTCGAGGAGGGCTACTTGCCTGGGAGACTCAAGCCCAGGACCTGCTCCAGCCCTGGACCACTCCTCCCAGGGGTCAGGGACATGGTGTACCACTCCTCTTGCCAGCCCCTGCCACACCCTGCTCCAACCTCTGCTGTCACGTGGAGCCCTAGCGAGGCTGAGTCACAGAGACTGGGGCTTGAGGTGCAGGTCTGGTCTGGCTTGCTGGGGCTACTCTTTTCTCTCCCTGACATAGCCGCAGAGGTCTGAGTCTCAGGTCCCTGGGCTTTTGGAGGGGGCCATGATGCTTTCTTTACTCATTAGCCCCTTGCCGTGCTATGCAGGGAACAACAGGGACAAAGAAGCCACCAGAGCTGTGGCACCGAGGAGCTAGAGGACGCCCCCAGGGCACTGGTGGCATTAGCCTGTCTTTGGGCTCATGGGCTGGACTTGCAGGCCTGCTGCCCCGAGTGCCGTATGGCTATGTGCCTTCTCAGTTTCTGGCCCTGTACTTGTCATACGGGGTATCTGTCCTGGTGTGCATGCAGGTTGTCTGACCACTGTGGGTGTCCCCCTCATGTGCATGGTGTGCCTGCCTGGCCTGTTCTCAGCGCCTATGGATGTGGGGCAGGGCCTCACCTCTGGGTCACTTGCCTGTGGACCTGTGAGCCCCCTCCTGTCCCAGCTCTGAACATCCCTGGTGGTGGCCTAAGTGGGTCGGCCCAGCGCAGGGTGGGACATCACTTTTAAAGAGGTTGTTTGTGCAGCTGCATTCTCGCCAATGCCCTCCTCCCACCCTCAGCCCTGCCCAGAGTTCAGGTCCAATCCTGGGGTATGGGACAGTTGGGAGAGGGGGCTGTGGAGCAAGTGGTGGTGGCCACAGGGGCGAGAAAGGTCACTTCCATTCCAGCTTAATAAGAAGTTCCTAACCCTTGACCCCTGGCCCCCACAGAGTGGGGCTTGCCTGAGGTCTAGCATGGAACTAGCCTGCAGGACCGTGTAGCTGGGATCCTCTCCCTACTTTTCCCAGCACCCCGGGTGTTCCCCATCCTCAGTGCAGCCTCCAGCCAGCCTGGAGGTCATGTGACCCTGGCTGTCTGGTCCTGAGGCTGCCTTTTTTCCCTTCTAATCAAATAAACAAAGACTCCAGTGTCTCCCAGCCCCACTCCCCCGCCTCCCCATCCCCACACCCCTGCCCGTGAGGTCACAGGCAGCCACTGCCAGGAAGCAGGGTGGCCACTGCTGGGCCCTGCTGCCTTGCGGCCTCTTCCCCACCCACCTTTTCCTCTCGGCCCTTCGGCCCTTTTTCCTTTCCCAGGCTAGAAGGCCCGTTCTCATTAGCGTCTGGGCGCCAAGCTGGCCTGTGTCCCTGGGCTTCTTAGACTGGCTTGTAGGGCTGGACCTGTGCAGCCGCTGGTGGCTGGCCGAGCCACTTCTTGGGATTTATCTTAGTTGTGCCTCTTTTGAGCTGGCTCCCAAAGGTTATAAGGTGTCCAGGAGTTGGGGTTGTGACCTGATGGTCCTCCTCTGGGAGCCCTGGGCCAGCACAACGGGATTTTCTGAGCTCATTTTCCTCTCAGGCAGCCAACACCACACAGATGCCCACCGCTGGGGATCGGGCACGTGTGAGCTGGTCCAGCAGCGCTGCTCCGTCCATCTCTTTCAGCCTAGAGGAGTGGAGAGCGTAAAACTTGGCCCCTGACTCTCTGTCTGCACTCATGTGCCTGCAGCCACTGAGCTTATTCGTGTGTCCCTGCTCCTGGATGCCACCACCTGCACTAGCGTGGGCCCTACTGTCTCGAAGCCACTGAACAGGAGCAACACTGGGATAGAGGGCTGGCCTCAGACCCCTTCCCCACCACGGAGCCAGTGGCCCTAGCAGCCCCCGGTTGCACTGTAGCCCCTCCCTGTGCCACAGTAGCCCCGATGGCTGTGCTGAGAGGCAATTGCCAGGGTGTCCTGGAGTTTCTGACATAACTGCAGCTCTGCTGCCAGGATCGAATTTACCCTGGTCATGCAAATCAGCATTGGGCAGTGCCTGGCACAGGGGCTGGGCAGAGCCCCACATGAGAGGAGGATGCCCAACCAGGAGGAAGTTATATAATGAGGATGCTGAGGGGCCCAGCCAAGGGCACCCTGCATTACGTAACCATAACGGGGGGTGCTGAGGGAGGGAAGGTGGCCTGGGAGCTGGGAGCCAGCAGAGGTCTGGAGGTCAGTGTAGGCTTCCGCCTCAGACTGTTGAGGTAAGGAGCCTTGGGCTGGTCATTTGCAGCCATTTGGCGACCGTTTACCAAGTACTCACTGTGTGCTAAGCCCTGGTGTTCATCAGGTTTAATTCCCTCAGCATGGCAGTGTTACCCCATTTCACACAAGCAGCAGCTGGGACTGTTTGTCCAGAAGGGAAGAAGCCACTGTGATTGCTATCACTGAGCATTCACTTGGACCCAAGACTCAGCGCTGCGTTTCTTCATTTACTCTGCAGTCCTGGGGATTGAACCTACCTTCCCACTGAGCTACCTCCCCAGCGCTTTTTTATGTTTTGTTTTTATGTTTTTGAGATAGTGTCTTGCAAAGTCAGTAAGTTGACCAGGTTAAACTTGAAATCCTCCTGTCTCAGCCTTCCCGAATGCTGGGATTACAGGCATGCACCACCCTGCCCAACTTCTAGACTCATCGCTTTAGATATATCTTTTTAAAAATTTAAAAGTTGTGGTTGGACACCTGTAACATAAAATTTGCCATGTTGCTAGGCATGATGGCTGAGGCAGGAGGATCATGAGATTAAGCCCATTGCAGGGTATGTAGTAAGACTCTTGTGTCAGAATTTTAGAAATCTTATCATTTTGACCATTGTTGATGTATAGTTCTGTGGCATTGAATACCTTTATAATGTGGTGCAGCCATCACCACATTCATCTCCAGGACTCGTTTCATCTTGTAAACTGGAAGCTGTACCCATTAAATGCCAACTCCCACTTCTTCTCCTCCAACCCTGGGCAACCACTATTCTACTTTGTGTTTCTATGGTCTAGACTGCGCTAGGTACCTCATGGGTGGAATCTCAGAGTCTGTGTCACCTTTTTGTTTTTCCCTCCTGGAGACAGTGTGTCGTTTATAGCCTGGCCTCAACCTTATGGGGATTCTCCTGCCTCAGCATCCCAAGTGCTGAGATTACAGGCACGTGCCACCATTCCCAGCACTGTCTTTTGTACCTGCTTATCTCACTTAGTGTGACGTTTCCTAACTTCATCCCATCCACGTTGTAGCAGGCATCAGAATTTCCTTCCTGTTCTTTCTTTTGTTTTCCTTCCTGTTTGAGGCTGCATAATACTCCATTGCATGTCTGTACTAAATTTTGCTTATCTATTCATCCCTGGATGGACACATAGATGGTTCCTGCCCTTTAGCTGTTGTGACTAATGCAGCCTTGAACATGGATGTATAAACTAGATACAGTTTTTATGTGTTTATTGTTTTGCAATGCCAGAGATCCAACACAGGACCTGTGCATGCTAAATGTGCCTTGCCCCAGAGCCACACCCTCCGCCCTGGCTGCATCAGTTTTTATTAATGATCTCCACATGCGCCAAGGCAGATTGCACTGGTATTTGCCTTCACAAATGTGGAAATGGAGGCCATGATCAGCAGACCACCCAGCGTGGAGGCCCCACTGCTTAGCTGGGTAGAAAGGCTCTGGGGCTGAGGTGGGAGGGGACCCATGCGTGGAGGAGTCAGTACGGGAGTCAGTACCAGAGTCAGTCTGGTCCATGCCATTCCTTTACCTGTGTGAGGAGGGGGCGGAGCTGCTCTCCAGTGTCCTTTTCACAGGCCCAAGGCCCGAAGTGGGACCCTGCTCTTCAGGAGTCCGGCATGTGTTTTAGCTGAGGCCAGGGCTGGTTGTAGGGCCCACTGGAGAGCTGAGGGTGCCCTGGCTCCTACTCTGCCTGGGCTGGGTGCAAGACCATTCCTCCTTAACAGGACAAGCGGAAGCACAGAGACCCGGCAGGCAGCCTGGGGTCCCTTCTCAGCTGGATCTGTCTCCTCCTCTGCACCCAGGCCCTGGTGTTAGACCTGGTGTGGGGCCATTTTGGTTTGACTTTGAGATCTGGGGTAGGGAGCTTCCTGAAGACTCCAAGGTTCTAGGTGTAAATAGCATATCCCTGCATGATTCCTGCACTCAGGAGGCTGAGGCAGGAAGATTGCCATGAGTTGAGGCCAGCCTGGGCACAGAGTGAGACCCTGTCTCAAAAAACAAGCAAATAAACAACAAAAATAACCCAAACAAAGCCACCCCAAAGACGAGAGTGCTGTAAAATATGTGTGACACACCCCACCCGTCTCACTTGCAGGTCAGTGACCTCAAATTCCAGGCACCCAGCGGGGAGGAGAAGGAGTCCTGGATCAAAGCCCTCAATGAAGGGATCAACCGAGGCAAGAACAAGGCTTTTGACGAGGTATGTTACAGTCCCATCATGGCTGTGGTCCTGTGTCGGGAGGGGACCCCACCCTGGACCTCGCCTTGATTTTGTCACCGCTAGAAATGCTGGGGCGTGCGGAGATATTTCCTTGAGTCGTCCTAACAGTTTCTCAGAGTAGGTGATTATGCCCCCATTTTAGAGATGAAACCGAGGCACAAGGGAAGTAAAAACGTGTTTTGACTGTAAGAGCATGCCAGGCTCTCTGGGAAAGTTCATGCATGTACAGCCCAGCACCCCAGAAGGCTGAAGTAGGAGGCTCAAAGGCTGATGTCCAGCCTCAGCAACTCAGAGAGACTTTGTCTTAAAATAAAAAATAAGCTAGGGATGTAGCTCAGTGGTACAGCAAGGTTGTGAGTTTGATCCCTGGTACCAAAAATAAATAAAAGTTGTCTGGAGATGTAGCTCAGTGTGACAACCCTTGGTTCCATTCCGAGTACCATAGAAACCACAAACTTGTCAGTGACTGGGTCAGATTGAACCATTTGCGGCTTCAGGGGCTAAGCTAATAGCAGGTGGCCCAGGCCCGAGAGCAGGAGGTGGGCCCTGAGATCCAGGCCACTTGACTGTGAGCCTGCAGCCCTGTGGATGGCAGCCCCACACTGTAAGGGTGGGGATCCAGGGGAGGGGAGGGGCAAGGTGTCCCTGCAGCCAGGATCTCTTGGGAAGATGAGGGTTTTTCCCTTGTGGTGGTGCTGGGGATCAAACCTAGAGCCTGGCTTGTGCCTTTGCCGTTTGTGGCCTACACACTCACTGGCTTCAGCCAGAGGCAGGCGCCCTACACTGTTTGGCTTTGGCATCATAGGTGCTTGACCATTTGGGTTAAAATGGGCATGGGGCCTCATGAGCGGGGCCCCTGGCTGCTGTGTTCCCCAAATCCTGCGTCTTGCTCCCCCTTCCCTGCCCGCGGGGCAGGGCTCTGATCTTGGCAGAGAGGATGACGAGTGGCTTCATTGTGGGAACTGGGGCAGGCACAGGAGCCAGGGCTTGGGCTTCAGCCCAGCCTCAGCAGAGCAGTGGAGCAGAGATAGCTGGAGCCCCTGGTGGCCCAAGTACCCCCTGCTTCCTGGGAGGGACACGCCAAGTGGGGCTCCACCTGCTCCTCATACCTTCCTCGGCTCTCAGAGGGGCTGCTGTGCTCTGGACTCCTAGGCAAGGGCAGGCTGTGCTGTGTGGGTCCCAGCACTGGGGGCCGGGCTTCTCCCTGACCCTCCAGCTGAGCCCATGGTGACCTCCAGGTGCTTAGATGTCTGCAGGCCAGCAGGCAGTCAGGGCCGAGGGCCCACATTTGGGCAGAGAGACTGAAGCAGGAGTGCAGCAGCCATGAGGATACAAGGTCCCGTGGAACTCTCCCACTCCACCCAAAGCCCGGCGTGGGGCTGACCTGCTTCCCTGTCCCCCTCAGGTGAAGGTGGACAAGACCTGTGCCCTGGAGCACATAACTCGGGACCGGGTGCACGGGGGCCAGCGACGGCGGCCGCCCACCAGGATCCACCTGAAAGAGGTAAGGCCATGCCTCTCCATAGACAGGGACAGCAGTGAGCCAGGGCCTCAGCTTCTCAGGGGTAGTGGGGCAAGAAGGAAGGGCAGTGGCAGCATCCGAGTCGCCTGTGCACAGGGTGCTGATGTCCCCTGAGCCTATGGCCTTGTTCATGAGGGGTCCAAACACTGGGCAGCGTTGGCCACAGGGAAACCGAGGTCCGTGGGGTAAGTCCAGCCTCAGAGATGGCTTTTAGTCGGAACAGCCCTGTCCCCAGACAGGATGCTGTGCACCGAGGCCCTGGGTGGCCTGGTGGCTCCTTGTGTGTGGGAGGTTGGCTGGGAATGGGGGGCTGGAGGAGGACCTGTGGATGCTGAATTGGGGACATGATGGGATGGCTCCTTCCAGAGGTCACTCAAAGGCCCGGTAGGGTGGGTCTGGTGAAGGCGGGAGAGGCAGGTGGCCAGGAAGGAGCAAAGGCTGCCCACAGGCCAGGCAGATGTGAAGGGAGAGGCTGACAGGAGACACAGGAGCAGGAGCCACCCAGCCCATGCCTCAGTGTGGGGACCGGACAGCAGGACGGTGGCCTGGAGCTGGGGTGGGGGAGTCTGTGAGGGGCAGGAGGGGTGGGTTTTGGAGGCTGAGCAAGAGCTTGGCCAGCAGTGTTTGGGCCATGGAGGGGAGCAGCCAAGGATGGAGAGCCAGAGAGGCAAGGGCCTCCTGTGAGATGGGCCCCGGCCCCTTGGCCCTCAGCCAAGTGACAAGGGCGGGCCTGAGGAGACAACATGTTTTCCGAGTGAAGTCAGCCTTGGGCTATCGTGGAGTGCAGAACTGGGGGTGCCCAGAGGGAAGGAGCTTGGCTGGGGGCGCCCCAACTTGTTGGAGGCTTTGTTGTCAGACCCACCGGCCTGTCCTTGTCTGTCACTTGGGAGGAGGGAACCCAGCCCAGAAGGAGCCTCGAAACTCAGGGTGGGCCAGTGTGTGTGTGGGTTCCTCCCAAGGTCTCTGCTGATTTGAGGTGGGCTCTGGCCAGGTTTCCTAGTACACATGGGTTCCAGCCAAGGGACCCAGGGAGAGACTTCCTTCCTGTCTAGCCCAGCTCCACAGCATTCCAGGCTCCCTGGGGAGGTCCCCATGACAGGGGGCTGCTTGGTGTCCCTGGGCCCTTGGAGTTGGGGTTGTAGCTGTTCCCCGGGCCACACCAAAGACACAAGGGGCAGGGCATGAGCTGCTGAAGGGCAGGCAGTGTGAAGGAGCTTGAGAACTTGGGGTACCTCTATCAGACCCAGTGGCAGTCAGCAAAGGTGACTGCCAGGTCCTGTCCTCCCACAGGTTGCCAAGGCGGCTTCCGACGGGCTTGTGCGCCTGGACTTCGATGTGCCAGACAGTGGCCCACCTGTGCTCATGCCCAGCAGTGCCGTCAGTGTGGCCCAGCCCCAGCCCCAGGAGGCACTCAGGCCTCCTGCCAAACCTTCCGCAGTCCCTGAGACCACTAGCCTCGGTGACACCGTGGAGCCCCCTGCAGGAGACAGGGTCCCAGCCCCTGTCTCCGCAAGCGCTGAGGCCCAGCCTGAGAGCCCCTCAGACTCTGAGAAGCCAACAGAGGAGGACAATGGGTCCAAGGAGCCCCCCAACAGCACCTTACTTGACAAAGTGAAGGTGGGCTGGGAGACCCCCGGCCCTGAAGATACTGCAGTTCCTGAGGAGCTCCCTGCTCCTGAGAAGGCTCCCACTCCCGAGAAGCCCCCCATTCCTGAGAAGCCCCCCACTTCTGAAGAGCCCCCTGCTTCCCACAGTATGGAACTGAGCCCTGGGCCCTCTTTGAAGACTTCAGAGACTTCCCGCCGGGAGGGTCGGAAGCCTCCTGCACCCCCGCCCAAGGTCTTATCAGAGAAAATGAAGGCCTGCCTGAACCGTGGAGAGGCTTCTGGGTCCTCCGCCCCCAGCCCTACGCCGGTCTCCATGAATGGTGTGGATGATGGGCCCGAGCCTGTCAAGGCCTCCCCAGATGAGGGCATCCCAGGAACTACCCCAGAGGAGGTGGCAGGGTCCCTGGCACAGCCCTCGCAGGACTCGTCACCTCAGTTCTACTCCCGCTGTTCCTCCCTGGGGGACCTGCTTAAAGATGGCTCACAGTGTCCCCAGCTGCCTGGGGAGAGGCTGTACCGAGCCCAGCTGGAGGTACGGATGGCCTCCAAGCAGACGGAGAGACTGCTGGGCAAGGTCCTGGGCAGCCAGCCACCCCCTGCACACACCGAGACCCTGCTCAGCCAGGCCGTGGAGCAGCTGAGGCAGGCCACACAGGTCCTGCAGGAAATGAGGGATTCGGATTCCAGAGAGCCTGGCCAGGAGGCCCCTGGCTTCAAGAAGAAGCAGAAGGATCTGGTGACCCTGTACCGGAGAAGCATGCCCTAGGCTGCGAGGCCCAGCCCCTCAGGCTCTAGAAGGGCGTCATGTGTCAGGGTTTGGCTGGGACTGGAGCAGACCCCCTTGTCCCTGCTGGCGTGCTCTGCTCAGTGTCAGGTACATCCAGGGTTGCTGTGTGGCTCTGTGGCCTGGCCATGCCCCAGGCTCAGCCCATATGCCTAGGAGTTGTTCCACCACCCCCAGGCTCTGGCTGTGAGCAAGGGGGTCTGGGGAGGGCATTGTCTGCTCCCCACCCCTGGTGGTTTACATTCCTGACCTGGGAAGAGCACAGCTGAGCCTCTGTGACCTGGTTTCCAGATACCCCTGGCCATCCTTGCCTCCCACCTCCGGTGACTTGGCCGGGCCTTCCGAGCAGGTGGGAACCCTCCGGTAAGGAAGCTGCTGGCTGCTGGGCCTGCTTCCTGGGGCCCCAGCCCCTTGGGGCTGTGATTAGAGGCCCGGGTCTGGGGGATTTGTGGAGAAGAGGAACCCAGGGATCTCTAGTCCCATCCTAGACCAGCCTGTGTCCAGCCTTGCAAACCCTGGAAGTGGCCCAGCGTCCCCATATGGACAGCTGTGTGGAAGAGGCTTCAGGACGCCCTTCCCCGTGCTTCCCTATGAAGATCTAGTGGATCTCTTGGTTCCTCTTGGCTCAGACAGCTCTAGTGTCCCCGTCATTTCCTCATGCGTTGTCCTAAGGCCACCTTAGGCCCCGGCCCCTCGTGGGCTGCCTGTCCTCACTTCCCATGACGAGGAGCCTTTCCTCCCGTTCCACTCCTTTCCCAGCCCTGACTCTGGGTTGAGGTGGAGCCCACTAGGGTCGCCCCGAGGTCTGCGCATGTGCACTTTCGTTTACTGGAGAAGGGGTCCCTGCAGCATGGTCTGGCCTTTCTGCCACTGGTTGTGCCCACTGAGCCCTGCCAGCACAGGCCACTACCGACCTTGCTGCACTGTCACTGTGCTGGGGCAGGGGAGGGGTCATGGGCAAGGGAAGGGGGCAGAGGTGAGCCACACTGCTGGGCCGCGGTCCTCGCGTCCCCCATCTGTTCCCTATGAGAGAAAGAGCGAGCGTCACCAGTTACTGCCTGTCATGCAGCCCCTGTGGTCACAGGCCCCTTTCTCCACCAGCAGCCAAGTCCTGTGTGACCAGGAACTGGAGCCTTGGTGTCCTTTGTCAAGTGGTGGCCAGGTGGGCCTAGAGGGTGAGAGGGGCTGCCCTTCGCCTCCTTGGGGAGGAGGCATTCAGTGTCTTTTGCTTATGAAAAGCCTTTCTTGAAGTTTGGCAATAAATCCCTTTTTACAAACTCTTCTGCCTCAAGCCTGTTGATGTCTTTATTTTTGGTAGCGGAAATCGAATTCAGGTTCAGGTCCGTGTGCTGCGCTGAGCTGCCAGACCTGTGCCGGTTTTTGGACATGAGAGTCGAGTGCAGCTCCCAGTGCATTGTCCATCCTGCCGGCCCGGCGGTGTTCACCCCCTACCTGTTTGCAGCAGCTAGGGCTGAGTGGCCTAAGGAACGTGGTTTCCCTCCTAAGGCCAAACTGGCCTTGAACCCATGGTGATCCTCCTGCCTCAGCCTCCTGAGTGCTGGGATTACAGGTGAGCACTGATAGAACTGTGGAGGGGAGGAAGAGGAGGCTGAAAAGATAAGAAGTATGAAATATAAATAACTTTTATTTTGGGAATGCGAGGAGAGACACCCCCGACCCTCTGGGGCGTGGCATCTCCACCCCGGGCCGGCGATCTCTCCGTGGCATTCCCAAAATAAAGGTTATTTATATTTCATACTTCTTATCTTTTCAGATGCTGCGGGTCCTCCTCCTCTTCCTCCCCTCCACAGTTCTATCAAGCACCAGTTCCTTCAATTTTTTTTGTAATTTGGAAATAATTTAAACAGAAAAGTTGTAAGAATGACCAGTACAAAGAACACAGCCCTCACTGACTCATTGTTTTATCTCTTAGCACTTGCTTAGGAGAACACATTGTTTTGTTTTGTTTTTTTCTGAATTATTGCAAAGTTAGTTTTCATGGTCTCTTGCCCCTAAATACTTCCTTATGCATTCCCTGAAACTAAGTATCTTTTCTCATGGAACCACAGCATGTTTATCAGTGTTGGGAAAGTTAACATCAGTTAGTAATTTATGTTCCAATTTAGTCATTTGACCTAATAATATTCTTTATTATAATTTTCCTCTAGCTATTAACAAGTACTACCTGCAGCTGTTTCTCCACCTCTGTCTTTTTTTCTTTACTGTCTTTGAGTCAGGGCCTCACTGTGCAGTTTAGGCTGCCTTGAGGTCACTTTGTGGTCCAGGCTGTTTTCCAACTCACAGCGATGCTCTTGCCTCAGCCTGCCGACCGCTGGGATTACAGATGTACACCGCCAAGCCAGGCTCTTATTTTTTTTGGTCCTGGGGATTGAACCAGGGTTTTCATACTGAGCCACACCCTACCCATTTCTTATTTTTTTATTTTGAGACAAGGTGCCACTAAATTATCCAGGCTGGGCTTAAACTTGTGATCCTTCCACCTCAGCCTCCCACAGCACTGGGACTGGAGATGTGTACAGCCACAGTGGTCATTGCTCCTTAGTTTCCTTTAAGCTGAGACATTTCTACAGTCTTTCACGACCCCTGCCCCCACTCTTTTAATAGACTGGGCCACCCTGGGGCTGTGTCTGAGGCTCCCCATGATTAGACGCGTTCTAGCTCTTAGAAAAAATACCAGGTAGCACTGGGTCCTTCTTAGAATGTCACATCTAGAGCCACAGCCACCTACCCCTTACATGCGTGATTTTTTTTTCACTAATAAGCAGTCTGGGGGAGGCACCTGGAGACCAGGAGCAGATCTATTGTACTTTCCCCTAAGTAATAACACCCATCGTGTGCCTTTGAGGAACAGGTGTTTCCTGGAACAACTAAAATCAAAAGGATTCCAGCAGTGTCTCACCCCAGAGCCTGCTCCTGATTTGGGGAGAGTTTAGGCCCTGTTTCTTGCCTGGGGACCTCTGACACATCCCAGCACCCCACAAGAGCTCTGAGAAGCCCTATACTCGCAGACAGAGCTCCAAGCCAGGCTGCCAAATCTCCTGTCCTACCCGGGGACTTCCCGAGTGCCTCAGACTTGGAGCCTCAGTTTCCAGAACTTGAAAGAGGATGATGGTGCCCCCCAGTCTCCCATGTGGGAAAGCACCACCCTGCTTGCTAGAGGCTGGTTCTCCCTCTTCCTCCTTGGGTCACTGGACAGAGCTGCTGGCCGGCATAACAGGAAGCACCTGACCTGGGACCTGTCAGCTGTGGTTGTGACCTTGTGTTCTGCATGAATTCTCCTGCTGCAGGCCTGGCCTGGGACAGTGATACTGAGTGCCCTGCAGAGTGTGGAGGACCTCAGATGAATCAGTTCCCCCTCCCAGGCTCTGTTCCTCCCTGCCAGAGGAACTGGGTCCCCTCTTCAGGGCCACCTTGCAGGGAGCAGCGACTGGGACAGTGTGGGTGACCTGCCCCCGGGCTGTGGAAGAATGTGGTAAGGACTCTTTCCCTTTATTCTCGGGGCTGGGACCCAGGGCAGAGCAGTGGAACCTTCCTTCTGAACACAGGCTGTGATATCCAGTGGCCTCAAGTCCTGTGGGCAGTTTCAGGGCTGGGTTTTGCCTACCACAAGCAGCCACCTTCAGACAGGACCCATGTCAGGGTGGGGAGACCCCGGTGGGAATAGGGGTCCTCACTGGCTTGCTCTCTAGCTCTGCCCAGCCTGGGCCCTGGAATTGTCCCTGTGTCTGGAGCCAATGAGTTTGGGGTTTGGAGCTTGCCCCAAGTCCCCTCTGCCTGCTTCCCTCGTGGCCCAGACAAACAGGGCCCTTGGGAAAAACCACAGAAACTGGCCCTTGTGGAGGTTCCTGTGACAGTGGCTCTAGGAGGAAGCACAGGACGATGGGGTGATAGCAGAAATTCTTCCCTGTTGTCATAATCTTACTAAAAACCAGAATTCCCCGCAGGAAACAGCGGGGTGTAAGCAGGAAACCTGTGACTTTAGATTTGGAGGCAGACACACCTCAATTCAAACCAGGGTCCTGGTTCTACTCCAGTCCCGCAAACAGCCCAGGGGTGACTTCTGGCCAATCATGCCTCTGTTTCCCCATCTGTACAGTGGGCATCTCTTCCCTTGTCCAGCCAGTTGTGTGTCACTGGACTGGTAGGAAGTGCTGAATCCAGGCTCATAGAGCGCCTATCCGATAGCTTATTGCTTTTTCATCACAGAGGACTCTCGAGGGCCACAGAGGAAACTGAGGCTCATGTGACTTTTCTAGGAGACCAAAGAGAGGACCTGGTAATTGATCGCCCAGGGCAGCATCCTCCCAAGGTCTGGGACTTCAGGGGCTGGGCCTGGGGCTCCCCGCCTTCCTGTAGCTGGAGGATGCCCTGGGGTGACGCCTGGCTCCCCAGCCAGCTGTGGCCTTGCCTTATAAGGACAAGGACTGAGTGGTGATGAAACCGCGGCCTCCCGCGGGGGTGGGGGGGTGGGGAGTGGGGGGGTGAGGAAGGGGGAGGGAAGTGCCTGGGCTCGAGGCTGCAGCCCTGAGCCTGGCTTCCCAGGAACTCGCCCTTGGCTCCTTGCCAGGCCTGCGTCAGCAGCTGACGGGGCTTTCCAGAAGGGCTCGTGGCAGGAGCGGGGCTGAAGAAGGTCCAGGCAGGGCCTGAGAGCCCATAGCAGGCAAGTGGCGCTCCCTGAGGCCCAGTGAGCAGGGACCTTTCCTTTCCTTTCCTTTTTTTCCCTTTCCTTTCCTTTTGTGACTGGGGACTGAACCCAGGGTCTTGGCACTGAACTATGTCCCCAGCGTTCTTTTTTTGTCTCCTGTTTTGAGCCAGAATGTTGCTAATGGTGCTAAATTGCCCAGGCTGGGCTCAAACTTGAGATTCTTCTGCCTCAGCCTACCCATGTATTGGTGTTAAAGGAAGGCACCATCATACCTGCCTGGCCCAGAACCCCTTCCTAAAGTAGGGAGTGCACAGGTCTGGACTCCAAGTTCTAGGGCCATCCAGCTCCAGTCTGGTCAGGGCCATCAGAGGCCCTGGAGAGGAAGGTCCAGGAGGCCTCAGAGGAGTCTCTCTCTTTGTCCCTTTGAATCTCCAAGGTCAAATCACAGGGAGGCTGCAGGAGCCCCCTCTTCCTTCCCTACGTCCTTAGGGTCCTGTGTCCTTAAGAATTCATCAGCCCACTGCCTTCTCCCTGAGAAACTCATCGTGACCCCAGGGCCGGGAGAGAAGGCTGATGTGGGTCTCTGAGGCCAGTTAGCTCACCTGCTATTTGCTTTTTCTCTCTTTGGTTTTTTTGAGACAGCTCAGACTGGTCTCAGATTCACAGGGATCCTCGTGCTTCAGCCTCCCAGGAGATGACAGGTGTGTGTCACCAGGCTGGGCTGACCTGATGGTTTTAGAGAAGAGAGGAAGGAGGAGCTCAGTGGTAGGGGCTTTGTTAAAAATGTGTGTGTGTGTCCATGTTCCTCAGTTTCCTATTAAAAGTTTCTTTTTAAGCAGTCCCAGCCGAGCTAGGGATGTGGCTTAGTGGTAGAGCACTTGCCTGGCATGTGGGACCCCTGGGCTTCATCCCCAGCTCTGCAAAAACAAACAAAACAGAATAAAACCCCCAGCAACAATATTCCCCAGCTTGGCAAAGGAATGCAAGGCCAAAGGACTCTTGTCCCTTCCGGGTGTGATTAGCTATGGGCCTGAGCATCCTGGAGATCTGGGCTGGGCTTGGCCAGGAGGCCAGGCCGAATCCTGAAGGTGGACAGGACTGGCCTGCAACCTTGCTGTGCGTTTGCTGTTCAACCCGAGGTGGCCACCCAACCTCTCTGACTCTCAGTCTCGGCTCTCAGGGAAGATGGTCGCTTCTGGAGGGGAGACGTTGGAGATGAAATGAGTGTTTATTTTATTTCTTTCAGTTTTTCCTGGGCTGGGTCAACACTTTCTTTTCAGACTCCCCCACCCCCTCCAAAATGAGATCATTTAGAAATAGCCTGTAGCTCAGAGCCCACAAACAGGAGGGCTTGGAACTCAGGTACCCATGCCATTTGCTGGGTGCCAATATTAACTATGGTGGACTCTGGGTATGGTGACCTGGCATTCTCCCCCTGTTGTTTGCTGGAGGACCCTAACTCTAAAGCTGAGGTCAAACTCTGTGTGAGACAGACAGGCATGTTTCACAGCAGCATAGGACAGAGACCCTGAGCTCCTTTGCTGGGGCAATCACATGTGGCTTCACAGTGGAGGTGACTTTTGCTTGGGCTTCCACAGAGGAGTAAGAGTTTATCAGAGGAAACTTAGCAACACAGCATGTTCCGATGTGGTGGGGTGTGTACTGGAGGGAGGGGTGTTGAGAGACAAGAAGGGATGGGAGATGAAGTGAGTTGTGATGTTCACCCTGAAAGATTGGGCTTGCCCTGAGAGACCAAGGAAAGGCAGGGGAGGTGTTAGGCCGGCAGGCACAGGCTGTGGGGTAGAGCCTGGGACAGGTGACCAGTGGGGAGGTGGTCGCAGTGGGCCAGGGAGGGGTGCAGGGCTCTGAGCTGGGACAGTCACTTGGGGGTGGACAGGAGGGCTAGATTCTATTGAGGAGGCAGAATGCGGGAGGTGCTGGGGCTCCATGGATGTGGGAGGAAGGGAAGTTAGAAAGGACTCAGAATAATTTTATTTATTTTGCCTTCTTGAGGCAAAGGCTCACTGTGCAGTTCAGGCTGGCCTTGAGCTCATCTTGTAGCCGAAGGTGTTCTTGCATTTGCAAGGATCCTCCTGCCTCAGGTTCCTGGGTGCTGGGATTTTAGGCCACATCCTGCCATGCCTGGCTCTGGGTTTGTACTCTGAGTGGTGAGAAGGAGAGGAGGACAGGACGCCTGCCTTCCCCTGGAGATGCTTCCTGGGGGTGCATATCTGCTAGTGGATCCTGAGCTGGTCTTAGGGGCAGGGCCACACCACTCTGTCTCTTATCTTTCTCTTTGTGCTCTACTGGCTGGAAAGTAAAGGACAGAATGAGTTTAGGGTGTGGTTCTCAGGGTATGGAGGTGCTGTTACCCTTCCAGGGACCTCTGCCGATGTCTGGAGCTATTTCAGTTTGTCACAGTGGGGGTGTTGGCCTTGGCACCTAGTAGTGGCCTGAGAAGCTGAGAAACATCCTAGGAGGCATATGGTGGCCCTGCAAGGTCCAGCCCAAAGTATCGGAAGCCCCTGGGTTGAGAAATCCTGACTTGGACGACAGCAGTTCCGCCCTGGGCCATGGCTGGATGGGTTGTAGAGTCATCATGGTGGACATTTGAGATACCTGTGTTCCCAGCCCACAGGATCAGGATATCATTGCACCCAGAGCTAGCGTCAGGCATTTTTGTTTTGTTTGGAACCCTGCGTCCTGCACACACTAGGCGATGCCCTATCACTGAGCTCCTGAGCTACGTCCCCAGCCCTTTTCATTTTTTTTGTTTTGAGATAATGTTTCGCTAAATGACTCTGACCTCTAAACTGAGTATGGTAAGGTGCTCCTATGATCCCCGCACTTGGGAGCCTGAGACAGGAGGATGGTTGCAAGCTCGAGACCAGCCTGGGCTACAAAGTAAGCTCAAGGCCAGTTTGAGCTGCAAAGAGAGACCATGTCTCAAAATTAAATAAATACATAAATAAATGACTCAGGCTGGCTTTTGATTTTGCGATCTTCCTGCCTCAGTCTCCCAAGTAGCTGAGATCACAGGCCTATACCTTTTTTTCTTTCTGTTCCATTTGTTTGTGTTTAGCTTGCATCTCTTTGTGTCTTTGCTTGCTTGGTTATCTTGCATCATTCCTGAGCTAGAACCACAAGGGAGAAGCTTCTGGAAGAAATGGCCATTTCTTACCCACAGCTACTGGTAGGGCAGCTGGGGTAGAAAAGTTCTACAATGTGTTCCACGTACTTGGTCATGATGCTTCTCCAGCCTCCTGCAAGCCGGGCTACATACAGCTCACTGTGAGGTCTGTGTGCACCTTGTCCATCTGATCCACTGGCCTTGTGCTCTCCTGGGCAGCCAGGGGTCAGCGTCCCCCGCCCCTGCTTCCTTCCCTCTCTGGCCTTGGGTCTGAAGGGAAGTAGGCTGGTGCCAGGCTGTGCTGAGGCTAAGGCTGGTGGCTCCCGAGTCACCAGGTCACAGGGCCTGGCGAACCTGAAGGGTGCTGCGCCCTGGGGTGCAGACTCTGGCTGGCCCTGTCTTAGGGAGCCCTGACCCCAGCTAGAGGGCCAGAGTCTCCTTGGGCTGGCATCTGAGAGACTGCATGGGAGTAATGCATCCCCAAGAGGTTCTGGGGGCTCAGGAGAGGTTGAGTTTCTGCCTTCCAAGCTCTCTCTCTCTCTTTCTCTCTTTCTCTTTTTCTTTCTTTCTTTCTTTCTTTCTTTCTTTCTTTCTTCCTTCCTTTCTTTCTTTCTTTCTTTCTTTCTTTCTTTCTTTCTCTCTCTCTCTTTCTTTTTTTCTTTTTGAGACAGGGTCTGACTGTGCAGTTTGTGCTGGCCTTGAACTAGCAGTGATCCACCTGTCTCAGCTTCCCCAGTGCTAGGATCACAGGTGTGTCCCTCTAAGCAAAGCTATGCAAAACTTGATGGGGGTAGCCCGGGATCAGGGGCAGGGAGTGGTCCCGATGGAAGGGAGGAGCAAATGACTGTGTGGCAGCAGGAGTTGAGTGACTCCCTGGGAGTTGAAGTCCTGTAACCCAATGGGCCAGGGCCTCAGTTTAAAAGCTGCTCTTTCTTGAGGTGAAGCTGAACCACATGACGCTCGAGGTCCCCTCGTCCTGGAGGCTGTGGAATTCTCATGTGTCTGCAGGCCCTGGGGAGAGACTGTTTTCCACACAAGTGGCCTCTGGTCCCTGGGAAGGAACCCAGGCAGCTGAGGTGGCCACCCACACCTCAGAGGTGTTGCTGAAAGCAAAGCCAGGCGGCCCACCATGCCTGGCCTGGCAGCCAGCGCCACCTCCGAAATTAGTACATCGGGCTTGTGGATGTTTTCTTAGTAACAGTTCTTCATTTCACGCTTTCTGCTTCTGTGATTTTGTGAGGGTCTCAGGTTGAGACAGGCCACCCCACAGCTGGCACAGTTCGTTTTGTCATCCCAGCTTCTGTTTCTTTTTCTTTTCTTTTGGTCTTTTTGAGGCAGGCTCTTACTATGCAGTTCAGGCTGGCCTCGAACTCGCAGCAATCTTCCTGCCTTAGACTCCCAAGTAGCCAGAATACAGGTGTGTGCCATTGATCACAGCTTGCTTATCCATATAGAAAAGAAAATAAGGGGGCTGGGGATTTAGCTCAGCGGCATAAGTGCCTGTGTTGCAGGCACGCAGTCATGAGTTCAATGCCCAGTACCGATAAAAAGAAACAAAAGACAAAAAGAAAATAAGAAATCCCTACCTCAGACCATATGCCAAAAATTAACTGCGAATAGATCAATAACATTAGAGATGGAACATTTGGTCAATGCCTCTCTAATACTCTTTTTTAAAGATTAAGACCTTCTGCTGACCAAAAGAGCTTGCATAAAATTAAAGGCAAGGCTCAAAATGAGGAGGAGGTCATGATGTAACCAATACAGGATTGGTACTAAGGCCATATAGAAAAATATATTTGTAGGAAAAAGTCCTGTAACTCAATTAATAAAAGAACAGTGTATGAAAATGGATAAAAGACCAGCAATAGGCTTTCATCAAAGGGAAACTTATAGCTCATAAATATAACACGTATGAAGTCGAGCTAGCTTCATTAACATTCAGAGAAATACAAAGAAACATCACAGTGAACATAACTTTATATCTGTTTGTCTGGTAAAAGTCAAATAGTGCCAGGCATGGTGGTGTACATCTGTAATCCTAGCACTAAGGAAGCTGAGGCAGGAGAGTTGCTTTGCGTTCTAGGCCAGCCTGGGCGACATAGCAAAATGCTACCTCAAAGAAAAAAAAAGTCAAAGAATTTCACAATCCCAAAGGAGAAAAAGATGTAGTGGTGAGGGGAAAAGAATTAACAATGATTGAGAAATTTTATATGTATATATATCAATTCCTCAAAACAAATGTGACTATTATTATCAGAAACATACGCTAGCTCAGTGGTAGAGCCCTGCCTAGCAGGCAGACAGCCCTGGGTTCCCATCCCTCGCATCACAGAAACAAAACACAAATAGTGAAAGAGGATATGAATCGTGAGATCTCTTAAAACACAGCTGTTAGGAGTAAAAATTAGCACAACTAGTTCATTTTTTTTTTTTTTAACCTTTCTGGTTTTGACATCTCTTTTTGGGTTGTTTGGGTTTTTTTAGACACTATATAGTCAAAGCTGGGCTTGAATTAGCTTATGTAATTTAGGTTGATCTCAAACTCATAGTGATCCTCCTGTCTCAGCCTACTGAGTGCTGGGATCACAGGCATGTGCCACCATGCCCAGATGTTTTGACAGCTTTCACAACCACTTTAGGTAATAATGAACATTTTGTTGTGAAGCTGAACAGACACCTACACAGCTGTGGGCCAAATTAATATTCCTGTTTTATCGACGAGGAAGCTGAGGCACACAGTGCTTAAGGGACTGGCCGCAGATCATAGCTGGTAAGTTATTGCTGGTCAGAGCTGGGATTCAGTGGTAGCAGGATTCCCCATGGATTCGAGGCCAGCCTGGAACACAGAGTGAAATCCTGTTCCCCCAAAACAAAAACAAAACAAAACCAAAGACACTTCGGGGTTGGGATGCTTGCAAGGTATGACAGGCTAGGAACAAAGGCCAGGTGCCAGGTGCCAGGTGGGTTTGAGATGCCCCCAGAGGGTCTGCCTCTCCTTTCTTGCAGGAGGTTCCTACCATGCCCCAGTGAGTCCCAGCTACACCGGAAGCATCTCCTCCTCCCTCTCCCTCAGACTCATGGTCCCCATCCCTTTTGCAAAAGATCTATAAAAACCAGTACATTGCTTTCTGTTCTTTTTATTTTTTTGATGCTGGGGTGTGAACCCAGGGCCTTGCACATGCTGAGCAAGCTCTCCACCACTGAGCTGCACCTGCAGGCCTAAAAACAATTTTTATTTTGAACCAGGGATCGAACTCATGATCTGAATTGAACTCATTATCCTCGTGCTTGCCAGGCAGGCACTTATGCCCCTGAGCTAAATCCCTGACCCCTAAACACAATTTTTTTTTAAAAAAAGAAGTCCTAGCCAGGTGTTTTGGTGCACATCTGTAATCCAGCACTTGGGAGGCTAAGGCAGGAGGATTGCCACCAGTTTGAGGCCAGCCTGGGCTAAACAATGAGGTCAATGCCGGCCTGAATTATAGAGGGAGACCCTGTCTCCAAACAAAAAGAGAAAAAAGTCCTAATTCATGCATAATTGCAGAGGGCGAGAGGAGAGAAGAGAAAGGGACCAGGAAGACTCATTCTGTATAGACGCCACTTCACACACTGCCCGCATGTGCTCTTAGAAATCAAAGCGTGCTGGGCAGTGGCAGCGCCCTGTCTGTCATCCCGCACTGGGGAGGCAGGTGGAGCATCATGAGTTCGAGCCCAGCCAGAGTTAGAGTGAGACCTGGTCTCAAAAAACGAACTAAGCAAACAAAATTGAAAAAAGTAACAATTGTGCCTGTGTGTGTGTGGGGGGGGGGGTACAGTGCTATATTCTGACACACACACACACATTATAATAATCAAATCAGAGTAATGAGCATTGCTCTTTTCAAACATGTAACATTGCTGTGTGTAGAGAGTATCAAATGTCCTCTTGCTGAGCATGGTGGCACGTGCCTATAATCCCAGCCCTCGGAAGGCTGAGGCAGGAGGATTGCCATAAATTCAAGGGCAGCTTGGATTACATGGCGAGTCTAATCCTCAACATGGGCCCCAACCAAAAAAAAAGTCTTCCCGTAGCTATTTTGAAATAATAATAAATGATGGTTTGTTTCAGTCTCCCCTCCTGCCCTGTGGTACGTCGCAGTTGAATCCTCTGACCTAACCCTCTCTCTCCTGTCAGCCACACACTCTTGGTCTCTCAGCCTGTGCCACCACTCCTCTTCTTAGCTTCCTCATGGGGCCAGGAACACACAGTATCTGTCCCTCTGTGCCTGACTTCTTTCCCTTCACATGATGTCCTCTGTCCCGCCCGTGTCACCGCGGAGGACAGGATTTCCTGGATTCATGGGGTGGATGTGCACATTCTCGGCTCCTCCATCCTCGGTGGACACCAGGGCCGGCTCCCTATCTTAGCCACTGTGTCCGGTGCTGCCCTGACCATGTGACCCCTGTTGCTTTCCTCCTCTGCCCCGTATGGGATGGCTCGGTCATGTGACAGTCCTATTTTTAGTGATTCGAGGAACCTCTGTACTGTTTTCCATAAAGACTGTGATACTCATTCCACTGCCACCAACGGGACCTGACAGTTCCCCTTTCTCTCGTCCCGGCCAGCATTTGTTTGTGTGTTTCTGTGTGTGTGTGTGTGTGTGTGTGTGTGTGTGTGTGTGTGTGTGTGAGTGTGAGAGAGAGAGAGAGAGAGAGAGAGAGAGAGAGAGAGACAGAGACAGAGACAGAGACAGAGACAGAGACAGAGAGAAAGAGAACAGCTCACTGTGTAGTTTAGGCTGCTTCTGAACCCATTATATAGCCCAGGTTGCCTTGAGCTCATGTTGATCCTCCTGCCTCAGCCTCTCCAGTGCTGGGGTTATAGTTGTCAGCCACCAACCCCCCCCCCCAGCTATCTATCTATCTATCTATCTATCTATCTATCTATCTATCTATCTATAAAATTTTATGATAGCCATTCAAACAGAGGTAAGATGATGTCTTATTATAGTTCAGAATGTTTTCTGTCCTCTTCAACACTATGAAACTCAGCAATATCAGCCTGCCGTGTCCGTGGATTACACAGGGTTACTGCCCAAAGCCTCAGCTTCCCAAGCTAATGAGAGCCACGCAGGCCCTGTTCCTCCTGTTCTAGCACTGCCGTAGCTGAGGGCTGCCTGGGAGAGTGGAGGTGACAGCCCAGGGCCTGGCGGTGAGAGAGGACGTGAGCCCTGGCTGAGCCCGATGCCTCCCGGACGCCAGCTGCACAGCTAGGGCTTTGGGGGCCACCTGGTCATGTGGCTCTGACACCTCATGTGACCTTGGTGAGGGCAGAGGGGAAGTGGCTGTCACGCTTCCGGGGGAGTCCTGGGACTCAGGCCAGGGAAGGAGAGAGGAAGGGTGGCCTGGGGAAGGCCGGGCAGCTAGGCCAACACTTGCTAACCACTTTACTTCTCAGTTTGATCCATATTTGATACAATTAAATACATATGTTATAAAATAAAAGATAACTAATTCCAGCACTTGGCAGGCTGAGCCAGGAGAATCTCAAGGTCGAGGGCGGCCTAGATACACAGTGAGACCCTGTCTCATAAAACAAACAAATAACTAGACCAGGAGTAATTATACTATAGGACGCCCCCCATCCCTGCAAAGATCCAAGGATAGAAGTCAAGGAGTCTTTAAAATTTGGAAGAAAAAAATTTTTTTCAAGACAAAAATAATCTTTATTTTCACTAAATTCTATCTGAATTTTATCATCCTTTTGATGATGAACATAGGCAGCAGACCATAGCGGTATTGCCTGGGGCTGAGATGGTGTCACTAAGAGAATTATAAAGACTTTTGAATCACATCAGAGCTTTTGTAGATATGTCAAAATATGGCCCAAATTCCTAGCTCTGTCTAAGTTACAGTATACTCTCCAGCCCTTTGCTGGATCTTGGTATTCCAAGCATTATTTAGAAAACACTGCCTACTACTACATCAAAAAAGTTTTTAAAAATAGTTTTCCAGGTGTAGTGGTGCATTCTTAGATCTCCAACTAGAGCTGAGGTAGAAAGACTGCAGGGCTAAGGCTAGCCTGAGCCACTTAGTGAGACTCTGTCTTAAATTTTAAAACATTTTGAGAAGAGCTAGGGAGGGTCCAGGCTCTCTTCCAAGGAGTGGTCAGTCAGGAAGGAGGGGACCCTGGCCTCTTTCCAGCTCTCTCTCCTGCCCTGAGGGACACCGAGTGAGGGCTGCCCCTCAGTTTTGGCTTTCCCACACCCCAAAACCAAGGGCCAAGTACTTTATCCAGTTCATGGTACACTATTTCAGCAGCAGAAAAAGGACGCCGGTGCCTGTATTAACTTATTTTTGTTTGCTTGCTTGCTTTTTGGTTTTGTTTTCCTTTTTCCTATATGGGGAATGGAACTCAGAGCTTCATGTTTGCCAGGGAGGTGCTGGGCTGCTGAGATACTTCCCTGGCCCAAGGGTCTCACTATGTATGTAGTTCAGGCTGGCCTCAGACTCGTGGTGATCCTCCTGTCTCAGCCTCCTGAGTGCTGGAATCACAGGCAGGGCCACCACACCTTGCAGGTTCCTTATTTTTAAAGAACATTTTTCTAGCCGCACCCGTAAATTGAATGTCAATCTGGTTATGTCACTGAAGGGAGTGAAATTCAACTCTGCCACCAGGGATCTACAGCTCCACCCAGAACCATGGAGGACAGTGAACGCTGACAGTTTATTACAGTTTCTCCCTGGATCTCTGCAGCCTCGTCTTGCTTCTGGGTCCTCAATCTGTCTCCCTCCAGCTGTCAAGGTGTGCTTTGGGGCCGGGCTTGGTGGCACACATTATCATTCCAGCTACTAGGGAAGCTGACGCAGGAGGATCACAAATTCAAGGTCAGCCTGGGCAATTTTGGAGAGAGCTCATCTCCACACAAAGTAGAATGAGCTGGTAAAGTCGGCCCCAGGGTTCAGTGCTTGCTTTGCACACTGGTTCAGTCTCTAGTGCTGCTAAAAGCAAACCAAAGTGCTCAGGGAGAAAGGTTAGGGAGAGGCCAGCAAAGGGGGCTGTGGTGCTGGCACTGCCCACTGGGGAGCAGGAGGGTTCTTCCCTGTGCTTTCTGAGTCTCAGTTTTCTGAGCTGTACAAATGGGGATCATGGTGGATGCCCTGGCTGGCTTGGGCTAAATAACATGATAAACCCGGAGACAAAATCTGAGATCACAGTGGCCATTAACTCAGTCCACTAAGGTATAGGGGACAAAGGGAACTGCAGGGTGGCTCTGCCCTATGCTTTGGGAGGTGATGTGGTGACACACACCTAATCTCAGCACTCTCGGAAGGCTGAGGCAGGAGGATCACACATTTGAGCCCAACTTGGGAAATTTAGCAACATGACTCAAAAAATAAAGGGGAGCCAGGAATGGTGGTGCATGCCTGTAATGCTAGCACTTGAGAGGCTGAGGCAGGAGGATCATTGCCAAGTTCCAGGCCAGTCTGAACTGCATATGGAGACCCTATTTCAAAAAGCCAAAAAAAAAGCGGGGGGGATGTAGCTCAGCACAGAGACCTTGTGTTCAATCACCAATACTCAAAAGAAAGAAAAATTTGGGGGTCTAGTCTAGGTCGAAGGACAAGCTCTTTTCCAGTGATAAACTCTGGCATGGTGGGGCTGGGAGAAATCAGAAAAGCAGATCTTCTATGTTGCTGGTTTGGGCAAGATGGTTCACTGTTTTGATTGTGTGTTATCATTATTTTGAGACAGGACATTGCTAACTCAGGCTGGTCTCAAACTCATGGTGATCCTCCTGCCTCAGCTTCCGGAGTGCTGGGATGACAGGTATGTACCACCACACCTGGCTTGGTGGTTCACTTTGCGACTCAGTTGGTGCTCTGGTGAATGAGGAAGACAGCACCTGGCCCTTGTGGTGGTGTGAAGTCCTGTGTGAAGAGTATTCAGCCCGGCCCAGAACCTGATCGGGACACGATGATCAGTGTGCAAGGCCAGGGCTGAGGGCTGACTGAACCGCCTCCAGTGACCCAGGAAGCTGTCTCACAGGCCTCTGAGGTGGGCATGTGACCTCCTGACGGCTGCCTGGGTCCTCCCAGACCGCAGGGTCACAGTCACACCAGGCCCCGGCCAGACTCTGCATCCTCCCTGGTCCCCTGGGCCGGAGGTGGCCAGCGGCCAGGCCGGCTGTCAGCTGCTCAGCACAAGCTGCCTTGGCCTCCTGTGCCCTGGCCCTGGCCCCTAGCAAAGAGTGAGGCCAGCCGGGCGTGGTGGTTCCATCTGTAATCCCAGCATTTGGAAGGCAAGTTTGAGACCAGCCTGGGCTACAAAATGAGCTCAAGGCCAGCCTGAACTGCACCAGTTCTTATCTATAACAAAACTCTAGTCCTGAGCTACACCCTGGGAAATCACTACTTGACTTGTTTTTTTCCTGCTTTATCTTGGGTACAGGTCCTGGACATCCACAGCCTGCCCTTGTGGCCCAGGTTCTGAGTAGCTGGTGGAGGGACAAAGATTCTAGGGTCAGGCCACATAGGCGTCCCCCCCCTCGTCTCCTTGGGCCTCTGCCTGTCCCCCCTCTGGCTTTGGGGTCCTGCCCACAGTGAGACCTGTGGGGTGGCCCAACGGAGGCTGCGCTTCACCTCGACTGTGGCCCAGGCCCTGGGGTCCCTGGGAGTGAGGAAGAGGGGCCCCATGAGGGGCCCCAGCCTGGCCCCATTTCCTCCACTGCCCAGCCCAGGAGGGTGTTGGAGAAACCAGGACTGCAGCCTCTGAGATGATTGAGCAACTGATTCCCCTTTCTCTTCTGGTTTCAGAGGCTCCGAATGAGATGGAGGGCGGGGGAGGGAAGGAAGCTGGGGGCCACTTCACCTCCCACACTCTCAGTGGGCAGCCTGGGTGACAAGCCTATGGGGCACTCCAGATGCTACCCCGCATCTCCAGGGGAGGCCTGATTTCATCTCCCCTCCTACTTTCTTTTTTTTTTTTTAATTTTTAAAAAAATTTTATTTAAAGAAACACTAAACAAAACAAAATAGGTAGAAATACATACATTCAGAGAAAAAAATAAACAGTAAGAAATCACTAGTTGATGTTTACATATTGTCGTTTTACAAATAGTTGTTCAAGATACAAAAATGGAACATGTAAAGTGGGAATTCAAACAGCAAGACTGCAAACAGTTCTGTTCAACTGTCCAACAGAAACTTAGTAACATGGTTGTCAATCCTATGCACTTAAACATACATGCAGTTATCTATAGCTTCATTTATGTAAACATAAATTAAACAAACTAAAGCAGGTTAAAATCATTCTGAATAGGGAATAACAGTATTGCTGGATTTTATATCATGACACTCCGTGATCAGCACTGGGTACTGTAGTGTCTTTTTTAAAAAATTTAATTTAAAGAAAGACTAAACAAAACAGAAAATGGGTAGAAATAATACATACTTTCAAAGAAAAAAAATAACCAGTGAGAAATCACCAGTGAGTTGATGATTACAGATTGTCTTCTTACAAATAGTTATTCAAGATACTTAAGTGGAGCATGTAAAGTGAGGATTTAAACAGTGAGATTGCAACCACTTCTGTTCAACTATCCAACAAAAACTTAGAAATATGGTTATCAATCCTATACATTTAAACATACATGCAGTTATCCATATCTTCAATTACGTTGAGATTGAATAAACGCAAACAGGCTAATGTCACTCTGAACAAAGAATAATACTATTGCTGGGTTTCACATTATGACACTCCAGGATCAGCACTGGGTATTTTAGTGTCTCTTTTTCTTCAAGTATCTGTTCATCATGTGTCATAAGATCAGTTTTCATAAACTGTTTATAAATTCTACACATGCATGGGTCTTAACATGTATTTCTATCCTTTCCATATTAAAGGGAGAAACAAAACAAAGCAAGGCAAAACAAAACTTATTCCTATAAACACATGAAATGAAATAAACATATGACTTTTGTACAAAGAGTTCTACCATAGTTCCATGTTGTCTCTTGTTATCTCCAATAGAATTGGCTATATCATCAGACATAGTTTAATTGAATATATCAGTACATAACAGTATTAATAAAAATACAACTCTGTATATAGTATAGAACTTCAAAAACTGGCAGTTTCAAACCAGAATGTATATCATAGAGTTTTGTCATCTTCAGTATAATTGCCTATGCTCTCAGACTTGATACTATCAATCATATAATTTTGAATAAAATCTTCTCTGTCTCATTTCTGTTATGCTC
The DNA here is from genome assembly GCF_034190915.1 of Cavia porcellus. Taxonomy (NCBI): domain Eukaryota; kingdom Metazoa; phylum Chordata; class Mammalia; order Rodentia; family Caviidae; genus Cavia; species Cavia porcellus. The sequence goes on from NW_026947493.1 coordinate 7,359,486, forward strand.
TTTTATTTTGCCATCAATTGTCTGCTTGTCTTCTTCATTCTGTTTTCTGCTCCATTCACTGAGGCTTCTCTGCCACTGTTCCTGGAATCTTAGTACTTTTCTCTCTCTCTAAAATGCCCTGCAGTATTCTCTGTAGAGTTGGATTGGTGGTTGCAAATTTCCCAAGTTCCTCTTTGTCTTGGAAGCATCTTGTGTCTCCATTAATTTCTACAGACAGTTTATCAGGGTAATATCAATCTTGGATGGAGGTTATTTTCTTTCAAGGCTTGGAATATTTTGCTCCAGGCTCTTCTTGACTTGATGGTTTGTGTCAAGAAGTCTGCCACTGGGGCTGAGGATTTAGCTCAGCAGCATAAGCACCTGCCTTGCAAGCAGGCAGTCGTGAGTTCGATCCCCGGTACTGATAAAAAAGGAAAAAGACAAAAAAAAAAAAAAAAAAAAAAAAAGAAGTCTGCCATTATTCTGATGGGCCTTCCTCTATAGGTTATCTATTTCTTGTCTCTAACAGCTTTTAATGTTCTGTTGTTATATTGAATTTCTGGGATCTTGATTATTATATGCCTGGGTGTAGCTCTGTTTTGGTTGTAGGTGGCTGGAGTTCTGTATGCCTCATACATCAGAATATCATTTCCTTTTCCTATGTTTGGGAAGTTTTCCTTAATTATTTCTGTGAATAACCTTTGTAACTCCATTGTTTGTACCCCAGCTTCTTCATTCACATTCTTTATTCTCAAGTTATAGATTCTTCTGTCGGCTTCTAGCCTTTGTATTGTTACTGCTTGTTTCCTTGTTATTTTTAAAAAGTTTTCCCTTTTAGACTGCAAAATTGTCCCTTTTTTCCCTTTTACACTGCAAAATTGTCTTCCAGTTTGGATAATCTATCCTTAGTTTCTTTCAAGTTGATTTGCCATCTTTCCATACCATTTTTAATTTCCTGGTGATCTCTTTGAATCTGCTTCATGTATTCTATATTTTTTTAATATTCTTCACCAAATAGTTCTCTCCTTGATTTGAGTTTCTCCCTTCTTCCATCTGTGTCTGCTTGAGGGATGCTTAGTATCTCTCTTATTAATCTTCTTACATCTTGCTTTATTTGGCTAAATATCTCACTTTTGAACTCATCTATGAGGTCCTGAATATATCTCTTTATGTCCACTGGCGCTGTGTCTGATATTGCATGTTTGCTGTTCTCATTCTCCTTTGTATTTACCTGTCCTGGGTCAATGTTCTCAGGGTTGGGGCCTGGGGACTTTTGGTTGTTGCTTCTTCTTCCCATCTTTTTTGCTTCTTCCAGGAGGCCCCAGTTTCTTTCTTTGTTGGTTACAATTCTTCTGAGGTGTGCTGGCTAGGTGACCCTTCACACTGCAGTGTGCTAGTGAGTTGCAGATAGGGACAGTGTATGCTGGCCCCTCCCCTCTGGATCAGTCAAGCTGCTGTGGCCTACACTATTGTATTACTTTGCGCCGCCTCCCCTCTGGATCAGCCAAACCTCTGAGGCTTCACTGGGTTAGTGTGGTTAGTGTGTGCCACTGCGGTAGGGGCTTGATTTCAGATAACCTATTGGGTCTAAGCCAGGTCACGTGACCCAGGCCTAGCTCACTCCACCAATCCTGTTCGGGAAGGGAACAACTGACTGAATTCACTGCTGCCCCTTGTACCTGCCAGTCCTGCCTGGTCCCAGAATGTCGTCTGCCAGAGCCCCCTTATTCATGGAATGGCTCCACTCCCATCACTCACCACAGGTCGATGTAGGCACCCTGCCAACTCAGCTCTCCCTTCGGCTGATCGACCCCCAAACTCAATGTAATTGTGTCTCTGGTGAGTCGAAGCGGCGGGACCTCGGTTGGTCAGCAAGTCACCTTAATTTCTTCTTGGGATGAGAGAATTCATCTCCCTCTCTTTGGGGCTTCCCACTCTGTATTATGTTGAATTCTAAGTTGTCTATCTCAGGGAGCCTCTGTAGCCAGCTGTTATCTATCCACCATCTTTTCCTCCCCTCCTATCTTCATAGAAAGGGAAACTGAGGCAGCCTGAATTACAAAGTGAGGACCCTGTCTCAAAACAAAAACAAAAACCAAAAAAGCCCCTGAAACTCTCCTTTTAACTGGAAGTGTGGGCTTTTTCACTCTGAATTGACAGCACACACACACACAGACACACACTCTCTCTCTCTCTCTCTCTCTCTCTCTCTCACACACACACACACACACACACACACACACACATACACACAAGATGCTGGCTGGCACTCCCGGGCACTCAGACACACCAAGGGACATATCTGGAGCCAAGGACATCCATTGTGGCTCCTGCTGTACCCTCAGATCTGCCCCACTTTCCTGGGGAAAGCAGACACTGCCAGAGAGCACAGGCATGGGAGGACAGGGAAGGATGGGCCTGGTTCTCTCAGGGAGGTGCAGGGTTCCACCAACTCATCGCTCCAGAGGCCACTGTGTCCAGGTGACAGGAGTACTGAGTGGCTTCCAGGGATGTTGGTGTCTGCAGGTCCAGGGGGAGTGGGCTGCAGCATGGGAAGGAGGGAAAGGGCACGGGGGTGGGGTAAAGGGACAAAAGTTTGGAGTGACCAGGTCCTAAGAATGGCTTGCTCCCCATGCCTGCAGGAAGGCAGGATTTTGTCACCTGCTCCCTGGCTAAGGGACTGCCCAGCATCTCTTTGCGGAGATGGAGGGACAATGACAGCTGCCCTGCACCATTGGGTGGGGCGCCCAGTGGCCCTGGAAGTCCCACATGGCTCTTTCATGAGACCACACTGACCACCAGAGAGGTCTTAGGGCCACCTGCTGGCATGTAGTCTGGGCTGGCTGTGGTGATTGGCCATTCCTGGTCATCTGCCTGGTCCTGGCCACAAGGGAAGCTGGCCGAGGTCTCAGAGAAGAGGCTGGGTCCTCCCTGGAGGATGGAGACTTCCCCTCTCTGAAGGAGTCTCAGGCTCAGGTGACCAATGCTGGCGACAAAAATCTCTGCTTCTTCCTGATGGGGACATTGGTGAGAATTAAACAGTACAGCCCACACAAGTGTACTTAGCAAATAGTTAGTAGAAGAAAAACAGTCATACATAGTCGCCTGGCTAAACAGTGGGTTCCACAAAGGTAAGAAAGGGCCTGTTTCTTGTCTTGGTCTACAACCTGGTACCGGGTACAATGCCTGCCATATAGTAGGAGCTCAATTTACTTTTACGAGACAAGGTCTCCCTATGTGGTTCAGGCTGGCCTCGAATTCATAGCAATCTTCCTGCCTCAGCTTCCCAAATGCTGGGATTACAAGTGTGCACCATGCCCAATCTTTTTTTTTTTGTGTGTGCTTGACACAAAACGTGGAGCCTCATGCACGCCAGGTGTGCACCCCACAAGTTCCAGCCTTCTCTCCTTTGGCTTTGTGCCTGGGCTGTGACATTTTTCAAGGAGGAGGCTGTATTGTGCCGAAGAGCACTGTGGGCCAAGTTGGGGCCCCCAGTCTTGGCTGTACGATGAGCTTGCTGTGTGATCTTAGGTACAGTGGCTTCCCTCTCTGGGCCTGGTCTCCTGCATCTGCAGAATGAGTGTGAAGGACAGAGGAGACAGTGTGGGAAGTGGGAAGCCCTCGGCCCAGAAATGGGCAAAGCTGCAGAATCCAGAGGAGGGGGTGGCCAGAAACAGCCTCTCCCCAGAGCCCCCAGCTCTTGAGTGTAGACATCTGGGATTGTGGCAGGGTCTCTGCCTGCGGGGGAAGTCTTGGGAGGGGACCAGAGTCATCAGAGGCCAGGCACCGGCTGCCCCAGGGCTGAAGATGCCATCCTTGTCCTCAGAGGGAGGGGACCCCCTGCCCTGAGCCTTTCTGGTCCCAGCTCAGCAGAAGGAGCTGCGCTGCACGCTGTTGTGGGCTGGCTGGACTTGCGGGACACCTGTGTGGCCCACTGTGTGAGAAGTGTTGCCCTGTCCTTGGCGTGGAGCTCTTCTGCCCTGGGTGCCACCATGCTAGGTCCCAGGTGCTGCAGCCATCCCAATCCACCTGCCTCCTCCTGCCTGTGAGTCCCAAGCCAACGGACAAGGCGACATCAGAGTTGGCTGGAAACAAAGCACAGGATTTAGCTCCCTTGGGCTGGGATGAGGACGGGCAGGTGACCCAGAGGGGCTGGCGTGGGGACCCAGAGGGGAGGCACAGCTGTCTGGGGGTGCCAGGGGTGGCTGGGGCCCTGGCTTGGTGGGGGCCAAGGGCCCAGGCCCTTTGGAGGAGGCCTGGGGAAGGAGCCCACCCTCCACCTGCTCCTCCCCTCTGAGCAAAAGAACCTGTGGGTGAACCCCACTGTAATCGCCTCCACACATGCACACGCGCGCACACACACACACATTCATCTTGTCCGTGCCGCCTGCTGAGGGTCAGGAAACTGAGGCCTGAAAGGAAGGGTCCTGTAGGGTCCTCCGGATGGCGCTGGAGGTGACTACAGTCAGACTGTCCAGGCCCCAGTGGCTCAGTGGAGCTGTAGCCCTGTGTGTTTTGGGGCGAGGTGGCTGGTGGGACAGGATCTAGTGCAGGGGGAGGGGGGGCTTCTGAGCTGTCAGACCTTTCTCCCACCTGGCCTGCATCATTCGATTCAGGAAAAGCTACTCCTAGGCAGGATATTTTACTCCACCTGCCTGAAAAGTATGCTAGAACTACACAGATTTCAGGGATGTCGAGGAGGCTGGTTGGGCAGTGTACAACATGTGCAGCTGTGAATGGTTGCCTAGCTCTGAAATAAGAGTGAGGGCTACAACAGCTCTCTCTTCTCTGTTCCCTTCTATCTTCCCTTCTCTCCCTCCCTCCTCCCACAGAGCCAAGCGCGGGGGAGAGGGAAGGAAGGAAGTGCAGTAGAACAGGCTAGAAGCACCTGGACCACAAGCTTCCTGTCATCTAGGCCAGCCCTTTGTGCTGGCAAGACATGTGCAAGCCGAGTCTGTTTTCGGTTCTTGAGGCCCCTCTGGCCTGGCCGAGCCCAGCCTGGAGGTCTGTCTGCTTTTGGGGAAGGGGAGCAAGAGCCCAAGTCATTTTGGGGCCACAACACGGATTCCTCAGGAGCACCTGATGGTCACTTCACCAGCGGGGCAGAAACAAAAAGTTTGCAGCTTGGGCTGAATTTAAAAATTCAGGTTGCAGCTGGGTGCAGTGGCCCACACCCCAAATCCTAGCATTCTGGGAGGCTAAGGCAGGAGGATGGCCCCTGGGAACTCACTCTGGGCCCCCTTGGTGATTTAGCGGGACCCTGAAAATAAAAATTAAAAAGTAGCTGGGCATGGCAGTGCATGCCTGGAATCCCAGTACTCAGAAGGCTGAGGCAGGAGGATCGTCCTGAGTTCAAGGCTAGTGGAGGATATATAGTGAATTCAAGGCCATCCTGAATTACAGAGTGAGACCTTACCTCAAAATAAGTAAGTAAATAAATAGATACATTAATTAAAAAGTAAAAAAAAGCTGGGGATGTGGCTCAGTGCAAATTCCTGGGTTCCATCTGCAGTACTGGAAAAAAAAATTCAGATCACACCGGGATTGGGGACACACGTGTGTAATCCCAGCTACTCAGGAGGCTGAAGCAGGAGGGCAATTTATTGGCTTTTATGAGGCCATTCTGGGCAATTTAGGGAGATCCTGTCTTAAAGTAAATTTTTAAAAAGGGTGGGGATGTGACTCCCACTTGCCTGGCAGGGGCAGGCCCTGGCTCCATTCCCAGTGATGGGAAGCATCACATTCCACCCCCAGCATTTTGTTTGTTTTGTTTTTGGTACTGGGGATTGAACTCACCACGGCACACTTACCAGGCAAGCGCATGAGCCACTGAGCTAAATCCTCAGCTCTGTTCATTTTGTTTTCTGAGGCAGGGTCTTGCTTTGTAGCTCACGCTGGCCTCACATGCCTGGGGGTCCTCCTCTTTCAGCTTCCAGGTTCTGGGATTGCAGGTGTGTCCCATCACGCCTGGGTCCATAGCCCACGCTTTCTTTCTTCTTTTTGTCGTGGTGGGAATTGAACCCAGGGCCTTGTGCACGTGAGGCAAGAACTCAACCACTGAGCCGGATCGATAGCCCAGAGCCTCCTCTTAGTCTCAGCTTTCTGGCTGGAGGGCCGCAGCAGGCCTGGGAAGGACAGGCTGCTGGGCTGACTTCCTATAGCACTGCTTTCCATGGCCGCCGGGTCTATGGCCCAATCCCAAAGGTGGCTGAGTCTGTGTTATGGCTTGGGTTCTGGATGTCCCACCAAAGCCTCATGCTGTAACAGGTGGGGCTTTTTCAGAGGTAGCTGGACCTAGTGTGTGTGACTGGTTTGTGGTATGGAATAGGAATATCAAAGGGGCAGAAAGACACCCTTAAACTCTCTTTTTGCTTTGCTATCTTCTGACCGCCATGAGCGGGTTCCCCCTGGCTTGCTTGTCCTTGCTGTTTCCTGCCTGCTATGGACTGTTTCTCCTCTGTGATGCCCTTCTGCCAAGCCACCCTGCCCCCAAGCCAGCTGACTATGGACTGAACCCCTATAAATCATGAGCCAAATAAACCTCTGCCCCTTTAACTTGGGGTGTTAGTATTTTGGCTCAACAATGAGGGAAAAGTAATGAACACAGTCTGGGATGCAAGGGTGTTCACTGAGGGATTTCATCCAGTGGCCCCACACAAGGCACCCACAGGAACCCCTGAGGAAGGGTGATGGGCCACTTCTGAGGCCTCATATGTTCCCACTTGCAGGGGAGTCTGGGAGGGACCCATTGCATCCAGGCCTGGCAAGGGTCTGCAAGTGTTCCTGGCAGCAGGACGTGGATATGGGGCAGCTGCTGACTGTGCCTGCCTGTGGCCACTGGGCAGAGCCTCTGGTCCTGGCACCTGGGCCAGAAGAGACTCATATGGGAGCTCCAGCAGGGGCTGCAGGACCTCAGAGTACAGATCGGATGCGCACACAGCCCAAGGGGGAAAGGGGATGGACCGGCTAGGTGGTGCGGCGGGCCCCCCAAACCTAGCAGCCCACAGACCACAGGCAGATGGGCTACCCTCACCTCTGCTGTACCCCTCTTTGCCTCTGCTGCATCTCCTGCCTCCTTCCACTCTGTTAGCAGCTTCCTGTGTCTCCCCTTGTCCTGTCAGCCTGGCAGCCTGAGTGATCCTGTTGAAGGTTGCATCACTCTCTGTGTCCTTTGCCCTCTCTCTGTTTTCCTAATGGATTTGGAGGTTGTTGTTGTTGTCCTCATTGTTTTTCTAGGGATTGAACCCAGAGTCCAAAATTCAGGGCTCCATGGCTCTTTTTGTTCTTTTAATTCTGAGACAAGATCTCACTCATCCACTAAGTTACCCAGGCCTGGTTCAAATTTGCCATCCACCTGCCTCAGCCTCCCAGAGTGGTACTGGGATTTTGGGTGTGTGCCACCATGCCTGGATAGTATGGTGAGTTCCAGTTTAAGTTTGTGAATCCCAGGGAGGTGGGACATTTGGGATCCTCTTCTTTGCCAGATGCCTGGGACTTAGAACACTGCCTGACACCCAGCAGGTATACAGGGAGCCTTTGGGGCCCACAGGAGTCCCTGCCTGGGGACAGAAAGTCATGCTGCAGCTTAGGCTCCGGCCTTGGACAGCAGATGTACAGCCCCCAGTTCCTGTGGCTCCTGCTGCAGGTCCCTGCCTTTCCTCAAGGCTGTGGCTTTGAGCTTGGCAGGGAGCGGCTCTGAGAAATCTCCCCTGTGAGTCAATCCCCAGGAGAGGCTGGCCCCTCTCCTGAGCCTGGTGGTCTCTGGCTTCAAGGAGTCTTGAACTTGCCCTTAACAGGGGCTAGAAGCTGGAGGCCAGGGCTCTGGTCTCTAGGGCATGGCGCTGCCCTGGGGGTACCCTTGGGCTTTGTCCCTTACAGGTATCTGGGCCCCAGGGCCCTGGGGAAGGCACTGCCACCCTTCAGTAGGCCTTGATATCCCCTGGGAGAGCCAACTCCTAAATGGATGGGGCCAGTAAGGCTGGGCATTTTCCTGAGTGATCTAGAAACTATAATCTATTACTTCCAAACATTCCCCACCTGGAGAGGGAACCTCGGAAAAGATTAATCCTGGAGAAATAAATGTGAGGCTGGCAGGGCCATGCTGGGAAAGGAAGGGACATACCCCATGCCCTGCTGAGGACCTGCAGCATGAGGTTACTAACTTGAACATATGAAAGTGAAAACCTGAACTGAGAAAATAATCACAAGCTGTTATGGATTAAAAACTGGTGGTCAACTTAATGCCCACTGAATTAAATCAGCATGGTACTGAGCATAGATGTTCCAGCTGAAGAAAGTTGCCAGCATAAAAGAGATGTGGAGAAGGAGAAGTGAGGCGTTTGTGGGTTTTTTAAGTGTTGCTGTTTGAGCCATTGGTTCTCCTGGAGGAGTTGGAAATGACTAGCTTCCCCAGTGTGAGTTCGACCATTATCATCTGAGGAGCTCGAGACCTTGTTATTGAGAGTGGCTGTGGTTCACTTTGGAGGAGTGGTCCTTTTATCGAGCATTGCTTCTTGGCTCCAGAGAAGAAGACATGTGTGGTTTAATCTCCAGGACAAACTCGTCATGCTGACTTTCTGGCATGTACTCAACTGTCCTTATGATTGGACGAGCTCAGGGTTTCTGTGTCACTCAGGATGGCTGTGTTGATTTTCAGGGCAGCCCTGCTTCTTATTTTGAGCATGACTTCTTGGCTCCAGTGTAGAACCCTCAACCTACCAGCACAGCTCCTTCACCCTGCTGGCATAAACTTTCTAGCTTCCACTGCTGATCTTTGGGTCTTCCCAGCACAGATCCATAAGAGAGACTAGCGTGAGTCCTTCTCGTGGGCTCTGGACCTCCAGTTGGACACGTGGGAGGCATTGTCATGGGCTCTAGGTTTTCATCTGGAGTCATGCAGGACATTGCTGTGGGATCCAGGCCCTTGGCTGAATATTCCGAGTCTTTAGTGTTATGGACAGATTTCCTATACTGTCTTGTGTTTAACTCCGGTGACCATCATAAAATAATATAAATTATGTGCCCTGATTCTAATTGCTCTCCTCACAACCCTTGACTACAACACAAGCCAAGTCAGAAGGCCAGCGATGCACTGCAGAAAATGATCAACGATGTGCAGTCAGATGCAGGGTGAATCTTAGCATGCACATGTGACAAGCAACACAGGAAAAAGGGGAACTGAATTTAAATATGGGCCATAAACAGACAATTCATAGGGAAAGAAAAATTTTAAATGAACAGTAAATACATGAAAAGATACTTTCACTCATCAATACAGTAACATATAATAAAATAACAAGATGGGACCAGTGAAAGTGTTTTAGCTTGGGATTTAACTCAGTGGCACAAGTGCCTGTCTGGCAAGTACAAGGTCATGAGTTTGATCCCCAGTACCAAAAAAATAAAAGGAAGCATTTCATATTCCTAACTACTTGAGAGGCTGAGACAGGAAGATTGCTTGAATCAGAGTTTGTTTTTTTAATTTTTCCTGTTTGTGACACTTTATTGGTGGTAGGAAATAAGGAAGAGACCTAAAGGATTAGTTGAGGCTAAGAAATCACTGATGGGGAGAAGGTAGGTGTTGAGGCTATGAACCAGGGATTAGAGGTTAGTTAGCCTGGGCAATGCAGTGGGGCTCTGCCTCAAAAAAACAAAAACAAAAAACAGTTTTATAGTATATAGTGTTGGTAAAGATATGGCATGGAGAAAGATGACCTTATATAGTCAGGAATGTAAACTGACCAACTTTCAAAGGGCAACTTGGAAATGTAGTGGTACCTTGGTTCATGAACTTGATTCTTTCTGTAATTCTGTTTGGAAACAGAGTTGGGTGAGAAACAAATCAAATTCAGCGGTAAGGTTCAATGTTGACCTGATGGGGAAATCTGATTTTGTTCTCATTCAGTTCAGTTTGATACCAGAGTGGTGGAGAGAATTCAGCTCGTGAAATGAGACCTCACATCAGCTGTTGTAAAGATGACTACACATTCTTTAACACTCTTCGAAGAGGGAGACAGGGTCTGTGTGTCCTTCCCTTGAACTTGGGCTAGACCACAGCCCTGTGAGCAACAAAATACAGCAAAAGTGAGGCTCCATTCCTGCTGCCAGGAGGCTGGCTACCAGGCAACGTGAGCCTCAAATCTGACATTCTCATCCTGTGAAAGGCCACAGCGTGCTGGAAAGCCAGGAGGGTCAGACACTGTATGTTGAGAGAGACACCAAAGAACAAAAGGCCCAGGCATGTGACTGATGAACCACCCAGCTGAGCCCTTCCTACATTCCTGACCCACAGGATCATGGGAAAAATTCAACACATGCTTCATACTTTTTGGGGTTAGCTTATTCCAAGGGCACAGGTCTCTAGAACAGTGATCCACACTGAATATCCTTTGACCTAAGAACTGGCCTCCTATGAATCTAATAAATGCACAAAACCCCCAAGCAAGGGCAGCAAGCACATGACAGCACTGTCTTAACAGCACAGGACTGGAAATAATCTGCACACATCTATTGTAAGAAGTGTGGATAAGTTAATTCTAGGGCCTTTGCTTCATGGTGCACAGTGACTGCTGAAAAGTGTGGGAAGAGGCAAAGTCCTGGAGGAGGGTCTGTGAGTCTAGGGTAATGAGTATGTGAGCCTCGTCCTTCTTTCAGAGTCAGAGACTGGGACCCCACATGCCCGACTCTCCTCTTAGGGAGGTCCAGCCTGCCCTGCTCTGGGCCCAGACCAAGTCGCTTGCCGACCTACCTGTCACAGTCTCAGAAGTTGGTCCCAGTGGGTTGGGCGTGGTGGAGCACTCCAGTAATTCCAGCACTCGGGAGGCTGAGGCAGGAGGATCGTTGGTAGTTCAAGACCAGCCTGGGCTAGAAAATGACCTCAGGGCCAGTGTGAACTGTAGCGAGACCTTGTCCCAAAAAGACAAAAATAAAATAAATAAAAATAAAAATAAAATAAAGGTACAGGTGGATTAGAAGTCCGCGCGGCCTCTTCCCTTACCTGCCGCCCTGACCACCGTGGCCCAGGTCAGGCAACACAGCCTATACCCTTGGGCGCTTCTGGCGCGCTGGGCGGGGACAGATTCCCTTGCGAATTACTACGTTCTAGGGCAGGTGGCTCGAGCTCCCCCGCGTGGCTACCTAGGGAACTGCAGGGCCCGAGGGGCGCCCCTCCCTGTGGATGGAGGCCGGGGCGAGGAGGCTGCTCCCGGTTCTCGCAGTAGCTATCGGCCGGGTCCCCGTAGAGTCCTTGCATGTGCTGTTTTCTTAAGCTCTCCCCAAAATCGTGCTCCTCTCTGGCAAGCGAGTCGTCTCCCGGAGTCTGGCATCTCAGTGACCTAGCTCGCTGGCTGCAGCCGGGGACACCCTGGGCCCCTTACAGCCGGCCAGAGCATCCTCCAGGCGCAGGGGCTACTGAGCTCGCCCTTGGAGAGAGTCACACGAGCCGCTCTCAACTCGCCACTGCTTGCTGTGTGTCGCTCGCGGGGCGAGCTAACCTCTCTTGGTCTCGCGGTCTCCACAGTGTCTGTGTAGCATTTGCGCCACCGGGTGGTCTAGATGACTCCATGGGAGAGGCAGGGAACTGGGACCGTCCGAGAACCCATGGTGGAGAGTAGACTGAATTTCTAAATCATTCCATCAGAAAGTATCAAGTGCTGGGCGTGGTGGTGCTCGGGAGGATCCACTGTACCCCTTCAAGAGCGGGAGACAGGGTGCACTCTGGCGCCCCTAGGTGGGCGCAAGGCTGCACCACTGTGCTCATTTTGTCTTGGTCACAGTATTGAAGGAGTTGAGGCTTGGATGCCGCTTCGCAAGGGCGACTGCGGGACTACGGGCGATCCGAGTCCTCCTAGCTGGCTTTTTGCCTTGGGGTCGAGATGTCTGGGACCCCACTATGACTAAATCACTAAACCTCCAATGCAAAGAGAAGCCAGAAGTATCCGTGTGGTCTGAAATACATTTTCTAATCTGTTTATGCGTCCTTAGGTTTGTATGCATCTGTGCAAACAGTGTTGTTTTGTGTGCGTGCATTTGAAGTATTAAGTTTTTTTTTTTTTTTTTTTTTTTTTGAGGCAAAATGTCACTAGGTAGCCAGGCTGGCTTGAAACTCGAGGCGATTGTTCTGTCTCATCCTCCCGGGGCTGGGATTACAGGCGCAGCCATCACATCCAGGGCGGGTTCCCCTCATTACTGTACACCAGTTTCCAGGTACCTTGGTTTCCAGAATGACAGACCCAGGCCCCTCTGTGCAAGCTTGGGTGCTGCATGTTCTCCAGGACATTTGGCATCCCTTTCGACTTTCTTATTTTATTTTATTTTGTTGGGGCGACTGAGGACAGAAGTCAGGGCGTTTGCTGAGCTACATCCTCAGCTCATTTTTTAAAATTTATTTTGTATTTTTTTTTTTTTTTTTTTGGTAAGGGGGAATCAAACTCATGACCTCGAACTTGCCACTGAGCTAAATCCCCTGGCCCCTTTATTTTGTGTGTGTATTTTATTTTTAGTTTTTAATTTTTTTAGTACCAGGGATCGAACTCATGATCTTGTGCTTACCAGGGAAACACTTACGCCACTGAGCTAAATCCCCAGCCTTATTTTGTGGTTTTTGAGACAGGGTCTTGGCTTAATTGCTGAACTGCGCAGACTAGGCCTAAATAAGATCCTCCTGCCTCAGGCTCCCAAAGTGCTGGATTACAGGCTTGTGCCATCGGGCTTGGATAGGGTTTTCTAATTTTTTATCCAATCTTACTTTTGTAGGTGACAGCTCATTATCATTTTAACTGGTGTTTTTCTGATTACAAGCGACCCAAATGCACGTCTTGTGTGCATTTGTAGCCCTGCTGGGGCTGCTCAAGTCTTAGGATGTCTGACTCCTGGGGTTGTGGGACCAAGATTACGGAGTCTAGGGTGACAGGCGCTGCCCGGGCCTCGAGGCTGCCCAAGCTGGGAGGATGCGCGCAGGGCACCCGCGGGGTGGTGGGGCGCGCGCAGGTGGGGGCGGGATCGGAGCCCGGGTCTGGAGCCTGCGTAGCCCAAGCCAAGAAGGCCAAGTAACTGCCTTCCAGGTCTTGGGGACAAGGACGCGGGTGGGAGGCAGCGCTCCCTGGCGGCGCCCAGGGCGACTCCCATGGCTGTGAGTGCGGGGTGTGCGCGGGGAGGGGCGCGGCCTCCAGAGCTCTGGCTTCTGGGCTGAGCGGAGCAAGTGACAGCCGCAGGGACCTGGGCTGCGTCTCTGGGCATCGCGGGGAAGGGGAGGAGAAAGAGGACCTTGGCGGTGTCCTCGCCGAGCCTTTTGCAGCCCTGCGGGCAGGACCCGTTGTCATCTCCATTTTGCAGCGGAGAGCGGAGGAGGGGGCGCCTAGATGGAAGAGATGTTGAAGGCCCAGGCCCACGTACCCCCCACCCCCGCTCCCGTGTCTGTCGGGGGGCGCCCTGAAGCCCGGGGGGCGCTGGCCCAGCCCCAAGGGCCTCTCCGCATTCTCCAGCCTTGCAGCGCTCAATGGTCAGGACCCTCGGCGCCCCCTCCCCCCGCCTCCCGCAGGCTGCAGTTGGTGGGGGCGCATTGCCTGTTCTATTGCAAGAGGGCAGAGGCCACAAGGCCAGGGTCCCCACCACCAGTCTTCCACCCTGCAGCTGAGCCCAGAGTTCCCCCCAAGTCCCCGTTGTGCGATCGTTGGGTGTAAAAAATGAGCAAGCAAGCGAAGTGCACCTCCCCCTCGCGGGCTGGCGTTTCCAAGGTGGGGTGCAGAGTTGTGCCTGGGGCCGAGGGTCCTGACCCGGCAGCTTGGCTTTCAAACAAGGAGCAGCCACTGGGCTGGCTGTGGTGGCGCAAGTCTGTGATACCAGCGCTGAGTGGGATTGCATTGAGTTCAGGGCCATCTTTGGCTAGAGACGATGTCCTAAATAAATAAAAAAAGAAATAAAAAGGAGCAACCGTGGCGCCTGGGATCGAGAATTGTGGACAGAAGACCTGTTCGGTAAAGGCTCCCGGGCCAGTGGCCAGCGAGCGAAGCCGGCGTTTGCGGGGTATGGGGGTGTCGGAGAGATGGCCTGCTTCCCTGCTTCCCTGCTCCCCTGGGACCCTGAGTCCTTTCCCCACACAAACCAGACCTCTCCCCAGGCTTCAGCTGAGTGGGTGTCAGAATCCTGCGGTCATAGCAAATAATTAATTAATTAATTAAATACATGGAGCCCTGCGGTCACCCCCCTGGAGTTTTATAACCAAGGAAACTCAGTGTCCCCAGCCTAGGAGCCTCCTGCTGCAGGAAACAGGCATAACTCTGCTGAGCCTGGAACTTAGTGGTTTTTAGGAAGCAAAGGTTAAGGAAGGCAAAGCCCAGGACAAGCCAGGCTGGTGATGTGCATGAGTAACTTTAGCACTCTGGAGGCTGAGGCAGTAGGATTCCCGAAAGTTGAAGCCAGCCTGGGGAATTTAAGAGAGACCCTGTCTCAAAATAAAAAGGATTGGGGGTGAGCTCAGTGGTAGAGCTCCCCTGGGTTTGAACCTGAGTACTAGAGGAAAGAACACAAAAGCCAGGACACATGCCTGCTGCAGAGGGTTTGGATCCTAGAGAGGGGCTCTTTTGTTTGTTTGCTTTTCTTTGTTTTTTGAGGTCTTTGTCTTGATTGTAGCTCAGGTTAGAGCTTGAACTCTCTATATAGCCCAGCCAGATTGGCCTTGAATTTGTAAGGGTCTTCCTGCCTCAGCCTCCCAAGCACTGGTATTAAACAGGTGTGCACCACCACACCCAGCTGAGCAGGGCTGTTTTAAAGCCCGCTGTGTTAGGAAGTGTTCCCCCTCACCTGCAGGTTGAGCAGACCCTCGGGACAGGTCCCGAAGAGCCCCCATGGCTGACACAGGGCCCTGAAGCTGCCTTGCCTTGGAGCCTCTTTCCTGTCATTCCCCTGAGCTATTTCGATTTTCTAGGCCATTCTTGGGTCCTGGCTGGGGGAGCAGCTGACAGTTCAAACCCCACCCCAGGAGGTGAAATAGTAGTAAGTCGCTTATTTATCTAACAGGTAGGTGCTGAGGTGCGGGTTTGGGAAAACTGCAGTTAAATCAGGGAAAATCTCTCTCCATGGAGGCTGATGTAAAGTGGAGCAGGCAGACAGCGTGGGCCATGAGTGAGATGGTGTGTGCCTCAGCAGGAGGGGACATGCTGTGCCAGTCAGGGAAGAAGGGGGTGTGTGCCCCTGGTGTGGGTTGCGCTGGGTCAGGGGCCCCTAGAAGAAGAAGGCCTCAACATCCCCATTTCTGTGGTCAACAGAATGCTTTCCCTAACCCTTGACCTTGGGGTTGGAGTAGGTGCCCCAAACACCACGATAGCTTTCCATTGACAATGGCTCTGCTGGGAAGCTCCCACCCTCCTTCTGCAAATGAGGAAACTGAGGCACCAGGTAAATGATCACCCTCAGTCACGTGGCTCAGAGGGAGGAAATGGTTTAACACTGCATGGCCGGGAGACAGCAGGCTGTGCATCCAGGAAACCTCAGATCCCTCCCATTTCCGGGAAGGTGGAGGCAGGGAGGGGTTCTTGCCGAGAAGGCCCTAGTACGGGGCCCTGGATACACAGGCTGGCTGCAGGCATTTGCACTGGCTGACCCACCGGGCATGGGCTTGACAATGGTGAGAACACAGAAGGACCACCCTGCAGTGACCACCGAGGCCCGGCACATACTAGACCTGGGCGCTATTCTTGTCTGAACCCTGCTGGCTCCTCTGGCCTTGCTCGGGACTAACACAGGAAGCCCGGCCAGCTCTGCTCAGGATGCAGCCATGGAGAAGCTGGTTCCCAATCCCTTTGCCCTAGCCGCTCTGGAAGAACTCAGGGTACCTTTCTCCTCACCCTGCATTCCCCTCCCGCAGTGTTTTCTCTGGAGAGGCAGCTGTACCAGGCCACACGGCAGGGCCAGGTTGCGAGGATGAAGGACCTGATCGCCAGGAGGTTCAACATCCTTGGTATTTTAGGAGCTAGTTCACATAACATTACTACTGCAGACTCCTTCAGCGTACCCAGAAGAATCACAAGAACTGTAATGTATATTCATCCAAATCGGGTTATCTACCCTTAAGGTTTACAGGTATAACAGTATTGTTATTGACTATCATTTATGATTTCTATGGGTAATGAGTTAAATCCGCCTTGTAAGAGCTAGTTCACACACATTTCTATTGCAGGCTCTTTCAACGCTCACAGAATCCGACAATCTGGAATGTGTTTTCATCCAAATCGAGTTTTCGAGTCTTCAGGTTTACTGGTGTAAGTGTTGAAATTGACTGTCATGTATGATTTATATGTGGAATGAGTTACCCCCAAGTTCTAGGAACTAGTTCACATACATTTATATTGCAAGTTCTTTTAATGCACTCAGAATCTCAAGAAATGTAATGTATTTTCACCCAAATTGGGTTTTCTAGTCTTAAGGCTTATAGGTGTAAGAGTATTGAAATTGACCCCATGTATGATTTCTATGTGTAATGAGTTACCCCCAAATTTTAGGTGCTAGTTCACATACATTTCTATTGAAGAAATTATTACAAAGAGAATTACTAGAATTGGATTGTAGGTTCATCCAAATCGGGTTATCTAGTCTTTTAAGATTTATCTAGTCCAGAAATCACGGCTTGTGCATGGGGATGGCCCCTGTGGCCCATCTAAAAGGCACGCACTCAGATCACCCGGGGAGGGAAGCTCACTGAGCCCAGGCTGGTCCCCCAGGCTCAGAGGCAAGGTGGGGATAGTCCTAGACAACTGATCAGGTCAAGGAAGTCCCTAGAGGAGGGACAGAGGGAGAAGCCATTGCTTCTGGGGGGTGGGACGCTGGGGACAGGCCTGGTTGGGAACTTCCTGAGGGAGAAGGGTTGTATGCTGGGCTCCTGAGGGTGCAGAGGCAGTGTGTGACAGGGGAACAGGGGACCCCTGAGCCTGCCTGGGCAGGGCAGCAGGGACCATGCACCTGTTCACTGGTGGCCCCAGCTCACCCCAAGAGATCGTGAAGGTGGGAGGCCTGAGTGCTGTGCGTCTCCTAGGTTGGCTTGGCAGGAGCCGTGGGTCATGTTAGGTCACACAGTGTGCCTCAGTCTGGACTTGTTCATTCATTCATTCATTCATTTTTACACAGTCCCCAGCTCTCACATTCATTCACCAAGAGCTTGGCTCCTGGCCCTGCCACAGAACCTCTGGACGTGGTCCCTGCTTCCTGGTGGCTTGGCTTTGAGGACAGACTTTAAGCAGACAGCCTCACAGCCCACTGTCTCAGGAGCCGGTGATTGGGCCAGAGCCTCCAGGGAGCCAGGAGAGAAGGACTGTGGTCCAGGCAGAGGGACAGTGCAGCCAGAGGCCCCCAGGGAGGAAGGAATGGTGGACCCAGTGCAGGGACAAGACTGGCCTGAGACCACACAGAAAATCAGTTACCTTCCATCGTCTGCTCCTAAGCTGATGAGTACAAGGCAGAAGCAGGCTGGCTTCTTCTCTGGCCACCCAGATGTCCCAAGGGCCAGTGGCTGTAATGCATGAGTAGAGGGGCTGAAGACATAGTGGGTAGTCAGGGTCTCAGGTGTCCTCAGAATCTGGAGAATAATCCTAGGGCATTGGTGGCTGCCAGGCAGGACCAAGGGCTTAGGCGTGGGAAGTTGTTTGCGCCCTCAGCCTTTTTATTTATTTATTTATTGTGGTACTGGGGATTAAACCCAGGGCCTTTGCACTGAGCTACATCTCCAGCTCGTTTTATTTTTCTTTTGAGCAAGAGTCTCAGCAAGAGCAAGAGTTGCCAAGGCTGGGGTCTAATTTGTGATCCTCTTGCTTCAGCTTTTCAGGGTGATGGGATTACAGGTGCCAGCCACCATGTCCAGCTGTCTGGGCCGTGCCAGGCCATGCAGAGTTGTGAAGGCCCTGGGCTTAGGAGCTCCCCCAAGAGCAGAGGTCCTGCCAGCCCACAGGGCAACCGTCCTGGTGGGAGGGCATGGGTGGTGGGCGGTATCAGGTGCAGTGATGCAGCCCTGGTCCCCCTCCCCACCGCAGGTGGGCCGAGTGGCCTGCACTGGGCTGCAGGCTCTGGTCACTAACAGGCCATGCGTCTGCTCCTGGAGCAGGGGGCTGCGGTAGATGACGCGGACGCGGTAGACACCCCTCATGGAGATTGTGTTTAGGGGGTGTCTGTCTGTCTGTCTGTGTCAGGGCAGGGTGAGGTGCCCCAGGTCTCTCTGGATCTACAGTTGTTGTTGAGACTGTCACTGGTACGCTGGTGCCTGGGTGCGGGCTGGTGCAGAATCAGTCTCCAGGGTCAGGGGTGTCGTGTTGACCTGGCTTCCCCTAGTGTGGCAATGAAAATCTCTCTGTGAGCAGGGCCTCTCGGTCCTGACCATCTCGTCAGTCCCTTGTGATGCCGTATGAGCAGATAACTGTGTGGCTGGATGAAGGCCTGATGAGCACAGTCCCTGTGAGCAAGCCACGTAACAGGCACAGGGCTCTGTCCTGGCCAATACCAAGCCATGACTGGCATAGAGGTTGTCATCCTGCACAAACCTTGGACAGAGCAAACACTGAGGACAGGTCTGCGGCATAGGCTGTATCAACTGGGCATGGTAGTGCACATCTGTAAACTTAGCACTCTGGGAGGCTGAGACAGGAGGATTCCAAATTTGAGCCCAGACTGTGTAATTTAGCAAGATCTTGTCCTAAAATTAAAAAAAAAAGGATGCTTTGGAATGTAGCTTAGTGCAAGGTTTCTGGGTTTAATTCTCAGTAATGGAAAAGCAAAAAAAAAAAAAAAAAAAGTAGCTCTACTGGTTAGAGGGAAGGACTGAATCTGACAGTGACATTTGATAAGGATACATTTTCAAAATCTTAAGTTTTTTTTTTTTTTTCCAGATTGGATCCAGAGTCTTCTGATTGAGCTATATCCTTCCTCTCTCTTTAAGATGAGGTCTTATTAAATTCTTAAATTGCCCATGTTGGGCTCAAATTTGCCATTCTCCTGCCTCAGCCTCTTAAATAGCTGGAATTATAGGTGTGCAGTACCACACTCAGCTCCTGTTTTTTTTAAATTATTAACTCTTTGTAGAGACTTAGTTGCTCATGAGAATACTTTTTGCTCTGTCTTCTCCGTGCTCCAGGGCCCCGTCTTGAGGAGGTCTTGATTACTAGTTGTGGTAGAGATGGAGCAGTAATGACCTGCTCTGTGTGCCCTGGCCCTGTCTGCCAAGAGAGACCCAAGAGGTTGCATTGCAGCCAGGGGACCACAGCCATTGGTGTTCTGAAGGGTATTTCAGCAGTGGTTCTCAGCTAGGCATGGTAGTGTTTACCTACAATCCTAGCAGTCAGGAGGCTGAGGGAGGAGAATTTCTCTAGGTCTGAGGCCAGTCTGGGCTACATAGTGAGTTCAAGTCCTGCCTGTCTCAAAACACAAAACACAACAAAACAAAACACCCAAACCAAAACTAAAACAAAGCCAAAACAGTGGTTCTCAGATCAGGCCAACATCTTTACCAGTCAGAAAATACAGACAATATCTCATACTTTTCTTTCTATTTTGTTCTTGCAGGGCTAGGGAGAGAACCCAGGGCTTTTTGAGTGCCAGGCAAGTGCTCAGCCGCTAAGCCACCACCCCTTAGCCTGTAGCATGTTTCTCATGAAGTTTATTTTTAAAGAATATATTCTGAAATTGGTTTCCAATTTTATTTTTGTAATTATTTATTTACTTTTTAGACAAGTCCCTCTATGTAGTCCAGGATAGCCTTGAGCTCACTATGTGGCCCAGACTGGCTTTGAACTCACAGCGATCCTCCTGTCTCAGTCTCCTCAGTGCTGGGATCACAAGCCTGCACAAACATGCCTGGCATTTTCTTGTTTCCATGTGATCTTTCCTGGTGAAGGAGTAGATGGCAACTATTTTAATCTTTAGGTTTTATCTAACAACAGAGATTTTGCAATAGTGTGTCATTCTCTATTCTCTGTTAAAGCAACTACCGCATAGTGTCTAGACTTCCTCAACGCTCCCTCAGGTTGGGGCTTGGCTTTGTGGACACAGGGCCCAGGCTCCACCCCACCACTCTCTGTCCTCTCCCCCAGTTTGGGATGAATGTGCTTCTTCTGTCTGCCTAGTTCGGCCACTTGATGATCCTCCAGATTCTGGTCAGCTCCATTGGGGGCCAGGGTCCATTGTGAGAACGAGGTAAGGCATTGGCCCTGGCCCCTCCACTCCCCCTGTCCTGATGCACCTGACTGCACCACCTCGGCCCCTGTGTCCACCTTATGCCTTCTGAGGCCTTGTGATGCTGCCCCTTCTGCTGCTTCCCCTGTCTGAGGTGCCCCACACTTTACTCCTCTGTGCTGTTGGGACGGTGCCCAGCCCTCCACCAGGCTCCTTGCTAATGAGAGAGGAATCATCAGGATGCCCAGAGGCCTCCTGTGTCCTCCTCCCAGGCTCTTTCCTCTCCATCTGCTCAGTGTTG
Source organism: Cavia porcellus (assembly GCF_034190915.1). Lineage (NCBI taxonomy): Eukaryota > Metazoa > Chordata > Mammalia > Rodentia > Caviidae > Cavia > Cavia porcellus. The sequence continues at coordinate 7,379,914 of NW_026947493.1, forward strand.
TGGGGTACAAGGGGCAGGGCTCCATTTACCAGCTCTGGTGGGACTGTGAGTTACTTCATCATTCTGAGCCTCAGTTTCCCTCTTTGGAAATGGGATGCTCCTACCTGCCTCAGGGAGCTGGGAGAAGAATGGGAGGTGCTGTGTGTGACTTCTGGGCTGGGCACCGGCACCTGAGGGAGCCTGGCATCTCCTGCTGCACAGTGGGGTGCATGCAGTCTGAGGCCCCAATAAGTCGCAGTGCCCGACTCCCCCACTGGTGCCTTCTTCCTCTCCCTCCTCTACTTTTTTTTTCTCTGCAGTACAGAAGCTCACTATGTAGCTCAGAGTGGCCTGGAACTCAGGGTGAGCCTCCTGTCTCAGCCTCCTGAGTACTGGGATTATAGTTGTGCACTGTCCTGTCTGGTCACATAAAGTTTTGGAAAAAATTTTAAATTTATAAAATACTTTTCTTACAGGCAATGTCACTTACCCTTCTAGCCGCCACCAAGGCAGTCAGGATTACTGTCTAATTGGACTTGGGTGGAGAGGGGAGCTCAGGGAGACAGAGGTGCCAGGTCTGGGGCACACAGCTGAGCTGCGGGTCGGAGCTGGGTTTTTCACCCTGGCCCGGCTCTCACGTGCAGTGTCGTGTGTGGGCAGTATGTCCTGGGGACGCAGTGCATGAGAAGGGGGCCCCTCCGCAGACCACAGGGCCCAGCCTGGGTTTGTTTCCAGGACTGGCTGGCCTTACTGCACTGTACTGCCCTGAGAGGCCACATGCCTGTGCTGGCGTTCATGATGGAGGAACTGGAGGACGTAGCCCTGGACCACAAGAACAAGGTGAGAGCTGCTTCAAGATCCTGGGCTTTTCCTTGGCTGGGGGTCCTAGGCCACTCTTACGCAAGGCGAGGGCCTTCTCTAGTTATGCATGCGTGGACTGTGTGCATCTGGAGGCGCTGTTCTGACATACATAGGAGAACGCAAGCTGGATGTGGTCAGATGACTGCGGGATACGAGCTGACTCAGGAGAAGCCAGGCTGGAGAAAGGAGGTGGAATACGGCGAAGGAACTGGATTTGGGAAAGACTGGACCAGACTGGGAGCATTGCTGGAGCGGGGGCAGGGCTCTGTGGTTGATCTGTAGGAGAGGCCAGAGGGCTCTGGGCCCTGATGGAGATCTCTGCCCTGACCTCGGAAACCCCAGGTGGGGAGGCAGCAGGGACCACCAAAGGCCTGCAGCAGCTCTGGGCACCCCCCAAATGGGTATTGGTGGGAAGTGGGGTCAGGGCTTTCGAGGCAATGCAGGGAGAGTGTCTGGGGCTGCTGACCCCAGAGTGATGGAGAAACAGAGCCGGGAGAAGGAGGCTACTCCTTGTGATGAGCGAGGCGACCTTATTGGCCTTCTCCTCCTGGCCAGTTGGGCAAGATAGCGTTTCACAGGGCTGCTGAGCACAGGCATCAGGAGGCTGTGGACTTCCTCGTGGGCTACGGCTGTGATCACAATGTCAAAGACAAGGTACTGCGACTGGGAGGCTCTGGGCTCCTGACCAGGGTACACAAGTCCTTGCCACCCTTGCAGCACTGGTATCTCATATATGCCTGCTTCTGACTGCAGCCGTGCTGGAGGGGCAGGTGCCCAAGGCCAGGAGTGCAAGCGATATTCCCAGCAAGTACTGTGGGCAGGCCTAGGCTATGGGTTGACAGCCCAAAGGTGCCCAGGATGCAGGTTTTCTACACAGGAAAGCCACACCATGGGCCTAGATAAGAGCTGGGGTCTGATGAATTTGTTGTGAGCCTCCTGCCTCAGGCTCCCTAGTGTTGGGATGGCAGGCGTGGCAAGGAGAGGCATATTTTGGCTCATGGTTAGTGAGGTTTCAGTCCATGGGTTGCTGGCTGCATTGTTTTTAGGCTAGTGGAGAAGTGGAACATCATGGTGGGAGGGAAGAGGCGAAGAAAGCAGCTTACTCCATGCAGCCAGGAATCAAGGAAGAGAGAGAAGAAGGGGGCAAGCTATCCTTTGTGGGACACATCCCCTCCTTCAGTGAGGTCGCACTGTCTAGGTTCTGTCACCTCCTAGCAACCCATCAGCTTATGAACTGACGGATGGGTTGATGGTCATAAACCACTCATGTCCCCTGTTTCTCCCGTGTTGGACATTGCTGCTCTGGGGACCAAGCCAACTTTTTTTTTTTTTTTTTTTTGGTGTATGTTTTTGAGACAGGCTCCCACTGTGTAGTTCAGACTAGTCTTGAGCTCACTTTGTAGCCCAAGCTGGTCTCAAACCCACAATGATCTTCCTGCCTCAACCTCCTGAGTGCTGGCATTACAGGTGTGTATTGCCATGTCCGGCTGACTGAGCCTTCAGCACATGAGCCCTTTGGGCAACATTTTAGATCCCAAGCACACCAGGATGATCTGGGGTACAAGAGGAAGGACTCATTGGGTGGGCACATGGAAAATAGGGTCTGTTTTGTTTTATTTTGAAAGTAACTCGTCTGTTTGCAGTATAAGGAAAGAGACCTGGGCTTGACCTTGCAAGAGCTTCTGCTTGTAGTTTTGGGTACAGTGCTTAGGGTCGGGTGGCATTGCTTGGTGCTCAAGATACTGCTTGTCACAGGATTGCTCTGTGAGCCTGGACATGTCCCTTCTGCTCCCTGGGCCTCAGCTTTATGTTCTGTAAAATGAGGGTGGCTCTGGTGGGGCCCCTCAGGCCCAATCCTCCTGCAGGAGGGGAACACGGTGCTTTACCTGGCTGCCGGCCGGGGCCACACAGCTGTGCTGCAAAAACTAGTAAACATTGGCCTGGAGCGGAATGCCGTGAGTCACCAGCCATTGGGGGAGCTCCCTGTCCTCAAGAATCCCCAGGCATGTGGCTCAGGCCTGTAATCCCAGTGCTTCAGAGGCTGAGGCAGGAGGATCACTGAGAGTACGAGACCAGCCTGGGCTACAAAGTGAGCTCAAGGCCAGCCTGAGCTTAGTGACATAGTGCCTGCCTGGCAAACATGAGGTCGTGAGTTTGATCCCCAGTACCAACAACAACAAAAAAGACAGGAAAACAAAACGTGGCCTGGTTTTCCCTGGCTGAGGCCCTGGAGCCAGGGAGCTGACACCTAAGGGCAAAGAGCAGCACCTAGAAGCCAGACTGAGTGGGCTGTGGGGTGGAGGATGGGTGTCTGACAGAGGGAGAATTTGGGGGGCCAGGTTGGCCAGGGAGCACAGTAGAGTGGGGCTGGAAGGACAGGAGGGTGTGGAGAGCTGGCCATCTGCCCATTTCTGCCTCCTACCTTTCCCACATGTTTCAGGAAGGATTTAGGGCCCTGCACACGGCAGCTGAAGGACTCCCCCTGGATTGTGTGCGGTGCCTGCTTGGGGCGGGGAGCCTGGTGAATGCCCTCACACAGGTAGGTAAGTTGTTTTCTAGGCTCATAAATGCTCTTGGGCTGTAGTGCTGAAGTTCTCAGAGTCTGCTTTGGTCCTGGGAACTGCCTGATTTCTGAATAGTTTTTGTTGCATTTTGTTTGAATAAGTTCTACTAAACTTAATGGTCTAAGGAAGTTTCCTTTTAACAGTTTTAGCAACAGTCATCAGGATCCAGTGCTCCAGAGCTGTCAGGTAAGGTACTTTCTGAGCTTCTTGGGCTATGTTTTTACTGTATCAGGGGACTGCAGATGAGTTCTCTCTGATTTCAGAACTCCTTGAATTTACATTTTAAGCTATGTAGGTTTTTTTTTTTTTTTTTTAAATAACACAAGTCCATTTGGTGCCAGTGTTACAGGCAGCTGAGTTAGAAATATTATAAGCAGATTAATGGTATCAACAAGAGACTTGATTTCGCAGCTGAACAAACAGAAGCAGTCTGTCTTTGCCTCTCACTGCCTTTTTCTTTTTGTGTAGTGGAAGGGGAGGGACAGAGGAAAGGGATTCCTTCTGAGACACGCTTCTCATCCCCTCATTCCCATCACACTGTACGGTTTGCTGTCCCCTGTCATTTCTTAGGCTGCATATTGCAAGCTGTATTTCTTTTTTCACTGAGGATCCAAGTCATGACCTCGCGCTTGCCAGGCAGGCACTTGTGCCACTGAGCTAACCCCCAGCCCTCAAGTTGTATTTCTGTAGCAGTGTTTTAGAAAACATTTGAAGTTTGGTGTTTGGGTATGTTATGTTGGCTAGAGAGATGTGGAATTGATCTGTGATTGTTTTTGCTATATTGTGGCTCTTTCGTCAGTCTGTTATTACCTTCAGACTTCAGGCTTACCTGCTGATGCTTGCTACGCAGGAAGCCTAGGCAGTTTTATTTGTTATGAAACCTCTCCTAGGGGAGGCAAGAGATTGGAGCTATACTACTTCATTTAGCTGGGGCCAGAAGAAGCAGTCTGTGCTGGGCCCCACAGTGTATCCACTGGAGACGGCAACCCACTAAGCCCAGGTTCTCAGAAAGCTTGCAGAAAACCACTTCGTTGGGGTTTTCGGTAACAGGAAGTGGCACTCATAAGTACTGTATGTTCTGGTGTATGGGAGTCGAAAGTGTGCTGTGAATGAATGGAGCTGTGGAAGTAGTTGATCATAGTTGGCCTTTTTCCTGAGGCACATCTGAAGGAGGAGTCGGTTGAGACAGCTCCCCTCCCTTTTCTCAAGGCTTGCCATTCATTCTTAGCCTTTCGATTGGGATAGAAAAGGGAGCAGGGAAGAATGAGATCTCTGTGTTTGCAAAGGAGCCAAGGACCATGATTAACGATACCAGCTCTTGAAAAGCTCACTTGTAGTTTCCCTTTGATCTTACAGGGTGTCATATAAAACTGGTGATCTGATACAACTCTGATTGCCTATTGCATGGTTCCTACACGTATTTAAACCCATATGCTTTTGATGCTGGTTCAGTATGTTCTTGGTACTAGAATTTGGGAGATACTGCTCTACACTAACAAAAAGAGCTTTGTTATGTTTGTGTTAAGTTATATGACCAAAGTACCTGTAATGCTGCCTACTGTTTTGTATGCATTTTCCCCCCCTCTGGGTGACCTAATTGATATGTTAATCAATGCTCCCCCTTTGTAAACAACTGTAAATCCCTGGTAACCTAACCTAATTGATATGTTAATCATTGTTGCCCTCTACAAATAACAGATGTGGTGCTAAAACAAGCTGACAAAGGATGGTTAATTGCTGCTAGACTACTCCGTCCTCTGCTAAGGGAAACATTTCCTTAGCAGATTTCCTGATCCATGCCCATAACCCCTTACTTTGTAAACTGTGATATCTACAAAAGGTTGGAAAGTTTTGCTGGGAGCACACAGCTTTTGCAAACTCCAACTGCACTGTGTTGCTGGGCCCAGGATAAAATAAATCAGTGCTGCTTTTTAAAAACATGTTTGGCCCAATTTTTGGACTCGAGGTTGGGGACTGGGTGGGGAGGTTCATTTGTGAATTACAAGAATACGTATAACTGAAGGTAAAAGGATTTATAAAGTTAAAGTAAATTAAAGGATCATCAGACTAGACAAAATCTAAATCAAAAGACCCTCCAACCCATCTAAATACCCCAAATACTTTTTTATCCCTTTGCAACTATATTTTTCTGGCAAAATCCAGTTCATTTAGTAATTACCATTTTCTCAGCATGTTTTTTTTTTCCTTTTTACAAATGTGTCTTATGTTCATAATCAGACCCCAAATATTTAAATGTGAGCACAAGCCATGCAGTCATACTGACACCAGAAAAACTCTGGCACCAGAAAAACTGTAATAGCATTTTTTTCAAGAAGTCTGGGAGGAAGAAAAGACAACAATGCCAGCCATTCATTGGGATCTGCCACTGGTGTCTGCCTGTGAGAGCGGTGGGCTCCTGATGACTTGTGGGATTTGACATGTTGTAAATACTCAATGCAAAGATCTTGTTTGCCCTGTGTCTCCAGGTCTTCTTGGTTAGTTTCTGCTGTTGTTTGCCTCCAGCACATCTGCATGATTAATTTGAGATGGTCACGCCAGGAAAATTAGATCTAAGCGGTGCCTCTAAGGACCATAATTTTCCCTTTTCCATCGGGAAACCTATTTGACAAGTGGTTCTATCCTGATGAAAATGTCACAAAGTCCCTTTGCTCCCTGAGAGTCTAGTGAGTTGATGAATGAATGCCATCTCGATCTGACTTAGTATTGTTTTTCCTCCTAACAGAACCCTTGAGTGGTGGTTGCTGAGTTTTTCTCCTCCTTCCAAGGAGGTTGACATCTTTACAGTTTCACTGGGCTAACAGATTTGGGCATAAAAACAGAATGGGAAAATATTACCTAACTTTTCTACTAACAGATCTTAGATGTGAGAGTAAAGGAGAGATCCTGGGCTTGAAAGTGGCTCTCTAGGTAGTTTGTATCCTCTTGAATGAAATGATTTGGAAAGTTTGTTGTTTGTGGTTATCTGACCTGAGATAGGAGAAAAATTATAATTCACTTTCCATTCTTAGAGGCCTAACACCCTTGTTTATGGATGTATGTGCTGATTCCTATTTCTAAGCACAATGCCTGGTACATAATATTTGTTCAGTAAAGACTTGTATGAGTGAATGCATCAAAGACTTTGAACGGTTGCTATGCAATTTTTTTGGCCTTTTTGAGACAGGGTTTTACTATATAGTTGTCTGGCCTTGAACTCACAGCAATCCTCCTGCCTCAGCCTCTTGAGTGCTGGGATTATAGACATGTACCACCTTGCCTGGCTGAGCAGTTGTCATGAAATTTGCTTGCTAAGTGCTATAGTTGTTACCAAAGCAAAGCAAAAAAGTAAAACACCTCAAAAAATTATGTCAACAAAGAAAAAAGAAGGGGTAGGTTTCCTTGTATTTAATAGTAGATATTCTTTTCCACAAACTGGGTAGTTTATTCTGGATTCTATAGGAAATGAAAAAGTGCTTAGGTTTCTACTCTCTGTTGATTGATCTTAAAGGTTGCTGCCTTTCTTCTGACTGAAGAACCTCCTCCCCTTCTGCCTTTCACACTGCAGTAAGCCTCGGTTCTGATTTACTGTGCTGGTATATTTCTTCTCAGAATAAAGATTAGATTCTTGGAAATCTACTCATTTGACAACTGTCTGAAATAACTTTGCCTAAAGGACAGTAAATGCCATAATTTTCTAGTTAATTGTGGAGCAGTACCAAAGAGAGTCACTTTAAAAACACATGATTACAGATAGAAATCTGAAAAGGAAGCAAAAAAGATTGTAAATATTTATCTCCTTTCTGTGGCTTACCACTCCCTTTTCTGGACACTTTGGCTGCTTTTCTCTGTAGATTTTGGGCCCTTTTGACTTACCTCTTCTGTTTTTACCTGATAGAGAGTTCTTACTAGGAAAGGCTGATTTTAGAGTTGCTTGAGTGCCTACTGTGTGGGGTGCACTTGTTTAACACTGGCGATGATAGCACGGTGAACAAAACAGACCAAACCTCCCTGCTCTCCTGCATGTCGTATTGGAACCCTTGCAAGTTTTGTCCTTTTTTTTTTTTTTTTTTTTTTTTTGTCTTTTTCATTCTTACCGGTACCGGGGATCGAACTCAGGACCTTGTGCTTGCAAGGCAGGTGCTTATGCCGCTGAGCTAAATCCTCAGCCCCACAATTTTTGTCCTGATAAGGTCAGGGAACAGGGAATAGAAATGATTAGTTAAATTAAGCCCCTCGGCGATGATAAGTTTACATGACTACTTGCCAAAAGTAAGGCATAACAGAGGAATACAATAAAATTATAACCAGTCCCCATTCTGCTCTCAGCCTTACTCCCCAAAACTAACTATTCTATGTCTATGAATGTTTGTCTATATTTATCTGTGTGATTTCCCCCAATTTTTCTATGTTAATATACATATAAAAGCTTTTTATACCTTTTTCTTTCAAAGAAAATGGTATATTATATATTCCACTCAATTATTCTCCTTTTTTCCCATCCTGAAATTGATGCCTTAATATGACAAAACAAATACTGGTACATGATTCTTGATACCATGTACCTGGTATATTAAAGTATGGGAGGGACAGTGGTGAAAATGATTTAAACCTTACTCTGATGGTGAGATGTTAGGTTATTTCCATTCTTCCCAAATTAATAATGCCATCATGTCTGTCTTTCCATACCAGTTCAGCTTGGTTTCTGGTACTGCTTTTCCCTCTGGGTAGCTTTCCCCATGAGTACATGTATCCCTGTTTCATTCTCTCCAGGAATAGCTGGAACCTGCTGGCTGATTTAATCCTAAGATACATTTACTTATTCAGCAGATATTTATTTGGCAAACTATATGCCAGGAACAATACTGGACACTTGGTACCCGTGACCCACCAGTGTGGGTGAAGCCCTTGCAGAGTTTATGTTCCATTTGGGGAAGATGGACAGTGTACAGCAGGGCAATAAGTAAATTATTTAGTATATGAGAACATGATCAGTGATACAAGAAGGGCGAGTGGAGGTACACAGTGTGGTTGGATGTGTTTTGAAAGTATGCTTCGAAGGATTGCCTGATGGGTTAGACAAAGAGTGACGAAGAGAGAACAGGCAAGAATGAGAGATCCTTGGATTTGGTTTGGTTTTTAACCTGAACAATGGAAATTTGGGGTTTTGTTTTTATTTCAGACTTAAACTGGATGGGGTCATCTTCTGGTTGAGGATCAGCCGTTTCCATTTGAAACAAGGGTACTTGAGATGTCTGTTAGACCCAGGAGCACCGTCAGTGGGTGGTGCTCCGAGTACAGAGCCCTTGCAGAGCCTTGCTGCACGGTGCTTTAAACCTTTACTCTATAGCCTGTGAGTGTTAGGATTGTGGGAAAAGGCACAGCCTTGCACACGTAGCTTTGTCCCATTTGTGGTGCTGTCTGCAGATAAAACTCGTGAAGGAGCACCACCGAGTTAGATAACGGTGTACATTTTAGAGTGCTAGAATTGCCAAATCAGTTTCCCAGAGGAAGGCACTGAATAATGTCTGTTTACATCAGTGCAGTGAGGGTGTTTCCTTTACTTTACCTTTGCCAGAACTGAATATGATCAGTCTTTTAAACTTTCCAAGGCTTACTAGGTGGAAACCCATGCACTTTACATGATCTTTCGTCTGAATTCATGTCTTCTGGCTTTAGAGGCTGTGTTCTGGTTCCTGGGAGTTGTTAGAATTCACTGTGCTCTTTGAAGGTTTGCCTGCTATGGGCACAGTGGTGACGCGGGTCACATTTAATAGAATAAACTAATTGCTTGAGGACCTTGCTCTCTACAAGAGGATGTAACATACTCAGCATCATTCAAGCAGCTAATTAAAGACTCGTGCGGAGACAGCTAAATAGCAGTTTTAAAGTACATCTCCTTTAAACTGGGAAAATTTGAACTATATCACCCTCAAAAAGAAACAGTTCATTCCTCCATCTGGACAAATTTTAATAGCAAGTGTTGAATTAAATTCTTGGCAAAACCAAGTTATAGCAACGAGAAAATTCACATTTCTTTAAAGTTATACAAGCTCAAATGATCACCAAATTGAAATTTTAATGATTTTTTTTTTACTAATTAATGAAAAAGATATTATGACCTAGCTGTGAGCCACATATCATCCTAGGTCCAGGGACTATAAAGGTGTGTCACACACATCCTTTACCTTCATAGAGGGTCCAGTAACACAGATGATGGTGGAAGATATGTCTCTGGGCACTTGTAGCCCATTGTCACATGGATCATAAAAGACTTATGTCACGGTACTTGGAGGACCAAAAGACCGCCTGAGTTTGTCTCAAATTCAGGTCTCAGAAGGTTTTTGTAGTAGACAAGATACTGGTGATGGGTTTTAAAGAACAGCAGGTGTTTGCCAGATGGACACCTGGACACCTGCCAGAAGAGGAGTCAAGGATGTGCCTATCAAGGCACAAGAAGCTGGAGGTTCTGAAATGCATTAGGTCACCATTGGTTGTATGTGCAGACCTAAGAGTTGTAGAGGGACAGGCAGAGGAAAGGATATAGAGACTTGTGTGTCTTGCTAGGACATAAGCCCCAGAACTTACTCTGAAGGGAATGGGAGACTTGCAGGTATTTGGACAAGAGAGTTATGAACTCATGTTCTTATTTTTTGAAAACCTTTCTGGCAACCACTTTATTCTCATGTCATCTGTAGCACACTGGCTGGTTTTGCAAACAAAATTTTATTGTAAAATAGTCATTTGTTAATGTGCTTTTTAAAATAAATACTTCTGTGCTTTGTCCCAAGAGTTCAGTATTTGTAAGATACCGTATGGCCTCCATAGCCTCAACTATTTACCTCCTGGCCCTTTACAGAGAGAGCTTGTGAAGCATTGATTTAAGGGATGAAGTCATTGCAAGGAGCCAACAAGAATGTCGTGACCAAAGTGAAAGCTTGAGTTACCCGTAGAGCAGGTAGAAAGGAACAACCCAAGGATTATGGAGGAGACTGAGCTTGAGACTTTAGTGAGCAACAGAATGCAAACTCAGGAGAATAAGTGGAGCCCAGGATGACATGCAAGTTCTAGCAAGAGTGACCAGGAAAAATGGAAGGTAGGGAGGACCTCTGAGTGAGCTGGGCTGCAGTGTGGGATTGAGGAGCCTGGTACTGGCCTAACTGGGTGTGGAAATGGCAAATTTACACCTGGCCTTTTTTGCATAGTATTTTGTTAATCTATAAAAATCCTAAACCACCTTATTCCCTTGCCCCCTCATGACAGCCTGTTCTGGAAATGAGATTTGATGACTGTCATTTTTAATTTTTGACCATCCATCACTGGACTTCACACACTTGGGGAAGCCATTTCTGCAAAAGAGATCCCTAGTGCAATCTTGCTCAGCACTCTCACATGGTGACTTGGAAACATTTTACTGTCTTTCCAAGTAGTCTTTCTTGTTTTCCTACCTGTATTACCAGTTTAAAGATAAGCTCAGTGTCTCATACATTTTTGTGTATCTGCCATGGTCCACCTAAAAACAATACCTTGGTGTAGCGATAAGTACTCCTGCTTACGGAATCTGATGGTTAAGTGGTAAGGCAGTACAAATGTACATTTATTGAGCACATGTTATTTGCCAGACACCCTGCTGTATATCTAGGGGTGATTAACAATTCTTGCCTTCCAGGAGCTGTTATTTTAGTGGTGTAAAAAAGACAATACATTGCCACATCTATTCCCAGTTCCTAGAACTGCAGAGCATCCTACGGCAGGGAATTCTGAGATTTTCTTCTTACTCAACCCTCTCATTTTCTAGGTGTCCCAACTGCATAAAGATAGGGCTCGAACTGTCTATCTCACGAGTATAGTGGTAAGACTTTGATTCGTGTTGTTCAAGTTGAACAGTATGACCAGCTGCATAGTAATTCATTATTTTAATTGCATTGTATATATGGGGAATATTTTGTCACTTTTGCTCAGGTCAGTTTTTCTTTTTGCTACTTATGCATCCTTACCAGATTATCTTTTATTGCAAATGTTCTCTCTGCCATCCTGAGGTCAACATTTGGTAGAAATGCTTCACCCTGAGCCCATATTCTCATCTCATATGATATGTGCTGTTTGTGTTCTTGAAATCTGATGTGGGAAATGAAGGAACACAGACTTTTTGGCAGCTCCTCATTTTCGTCATCACAAGAGTTGAAAGCCACAATTTTCATTTCATGCTTTGAATTGCTTATAATATGGGTTTTCAGTGAATCTTTGATAAGTAGATGAGCTGCAGCTCTGGGGCCATCCTGGAAGCAAGCTTCTGAGAAGGCTGGGTCCTAGAGCCCCAGGGAGAGAACCGCATCTGTGTGGGACAGTTGGACAGATAGACTGTCTCCCCAGCGAAGAGGTGAGCTCTCCTGCCTGGGCAGACACTTTATAGACTTACTCGCTGGCTGAGTGTTTCTGCTTAGTTTCCTTGTGATGTGGGGCATATGGAAGCAAAGAGGAGGGCATGTTTAGGATTCCAAAGTTGGTTTTTAAAAAGCAGCAAAGACTTGAGTGCAGCAGTAATTCTTTGGGGGATGTCAGAAGATATCCAAAGAATTTTAACCTTGACCTGGGGAGCAGAGTATTTCCTCAGCAGTAGGTTAGGAGGAAGCTCTCAGAGCAGTTGGTCAGGGATTCTGAGGGGAAAGCAGCAGCCAGCCCCAGGGAAAGTCCTGCTTTCCCTTGGTAAAGGTGCCCGTTCTCTGCTGGCAGCATACGGGGCTCATCATGAACTGAGGAGAAACCTGCCTGCCCGATTCCAGAAGCCTCCTGGCATTGTGTTTACATTTTCTAGAATATAGAGTGAAGGTGTTGGGCTGAACTCTTCTGCTTGCCAACCAGTGAGAAGGTGTTTTTGAAAAAAATCTGTTACTTGCTAGTTTGAAAATCCACATATCCCAGCATTTTGTCATTAAGAAACTTATTTTAGTTTTAGATGGCTTTAATCTGGGTGAATTTTAGATATTTCAGTGTATCTGTGAGGGGTGTTTAATTTACAGTATTAAAATCACAATTTTGGGGAAGCAGATGTTATTTACTTTTTAAGCTTATATTAAAATCGTCTTTTGCATGCAGCCCATAACTACCACTTCATTCAAGAAACAGAACGATGCAGTCACCCTGAAACTTACACCCTCTTGCCTTGCCCCAGATGACCACATCTGTTTTCTCTTTGAACTCATTTTGTATTAAATAAAGTCATGTAGTACAAAAAAGTTTTTTTGGTATTAGAAATCAAACTCAGGACCACAGGCATGCCAGGAAGGTGCTGCACCATTGAGCTAAACCCCCTGCCCCTAGTCCAAATCTTTTGAACTTAGCTGACTTCCATTAAGAAAGTGAATGTAAGCCTCACCCACATTGTTGCTTGCACTAGTTCATTTGCATTGCCATGTATTTCTCTTGCATTTATCCATCATGCATTTATCCATCCTCTAGCTAAAGGACCATTGAATTGCTTTTACTTGTGGAGGTTATAAATAAAATCACTACTAGAGCCTCAAAGGAAAGCAAGCCAACAGGCTTCAAGCCCTGGCAGAGAACCACATGGGTTCTGGAAAGGATTTTTGCCAGTATAAGTTTCCATTTTGCTTGAGTAAACACCTACAGTGAGATTTGTGGTTCCCGGGAGTAAGAACCTGGTTATTGTGATCAGCAGCCCTCACTCCACCCCGAATTGTGGGAACCACTTTACATTTTTACCAGCAGTGGACAGTGTCATTGGTCCACTCACTCCTTATCCTCCCCAACACTTGGTGCAGGTCAAGCGTTCCTCATCCGAAAACCCAAAATGATTGGAACTTCAACTTTTTAGAACAGTTTTTATCTCAGACCTTTCAGAATTTCACTTACGTCTTGGTGGACACTTCCCTGAATCTAGGAGTGCTTGCCTATTTGTACCTTTTTATGCATTTTCATTTTATTTTAGTGGAATATTTATTAATATCTTTTTATCTTGTAATTCAGATTTATTTTTAGGGAGGCTGAGACATAAAGATTTCAAGATTGAATGTGTTCAATTACTTCTTGTCTCTGTTATTTTCTGCTTTTTAGAGGCAAACATGGTCATGATCCTTGATCCATTTGCAGGTTTCTCATCTGCTTGATTGTTCTGTCTGCATGTGGCTTCAGACTCAGTTGGTGTCTCCCCAGGTCTGTGCTAGTGCAGCGTGTTACTCAGAGCTGCCAATGTTGCTGCTATTTGTTTCCTGACTGTCTTGAGGGTGGCAGGTACGGTGTGGGCCGGTCTTTGTCCATGGAACAGGCCAGTGGATACAACATCTGGGTTCCTGTGTCTGACCTCATTTTTAAGAAATTGCTGACTTTGGCAGGGTCCTGTCAGAGCCTTGGGAACGCCAGCTCGGCCTCCTAAAAGCTATGGTTTCCCCTGGCCTCTGCTGAGTCAGCTGGTAAGTTAGAATTAGGCCAGAACAGTTCATTCTGTATGCTGAGCAATATTTGAAACCAACCTTCCTTTAGAAAGGAGAAAGTTAACTTCAAGTTAACTTGCCTTCTTTTGCAAAAGTAACTTTTTGAGGCTATGGGCAATAAAAGTAGTGATAGAGAATGTCCGAGTCCGTATGACACATTAATTATTTTACATGCTATCTATTAGTTATTTTATATGCATTCACGTATGTTCCTGTAGAAAGTTTTCCAACTTGAACTGCCTTTTGTATTCTGGTAATCCGTTTCACCTTTCAGAAGCTAGTAGAAATAATCATCTGCCCTTGAAGGAAAAAATGTCAGAATTTTTCTTGGTACATACTTTCAAAGCAATTCTTACTAGGTAAATTACCACTGAACCTGAATGCATATTTAGTTCTCTTCATAAGAAACTTGGCGAGAACATTCCTTTGAGTCCTTCAAGAGCCCTGCTCATAAGCCTCATCTTGGCTGTATTTATTAGAACACTAAGAATTGGTCAGATGGGTGTACTTATGATGAAAAGGTAAATGCACTGGAACTCCTCATGCTTCTTGTCTCCTTTGTGCTGGATTTCAATTTATCTTTCATTGCTTTTGTTGTTGCTATTTGTGTAGGTGTTCCAAAACTTTACATCATCATATATTTGCATGTCATCAGTTAAAAAATATCACTGTTAGAATCTTCAGGATGTTATTGAAGTTCAATGAAATAGATTTTACTTAGAGTTCTGAGAAATGCGTGCATTATTTTGAAATAAGAGAGCCAGACTAGTGCTATCGTGCTTTGAAGCTTTTTCCCACTGTGACATTGCCAGTTTTACTTTTCATGCAAGAAGCATGTCTGGAAGCAGAGAAAAAAAAAACAGAAATAGGTTACAAGTTATGCAGAATTTCAGAAAAAATAAACAATAGGAAATCACTAGTTAATAGATTACATATTGTTATCTTAGAAATAGTTGTTGAAGTTACAAAATTAAAGCATATGAAGTGGACTTTCAAACAGTGAGACTGGAAACAGTTTTGTTCAATGATCCAACAAAACTCAGTAATATTGTTTTCTATCTTATACACTTAAATATTTGCAGTTATATCTTTTGGAGCACTTTCTTTTCCTTTCTTTTGTACAATGACAATTATACATTTTGGGTTTTATTACTCCCACAGTTCTTATTACTTTTTTTTCAGAGAGTAAAACCAAATGTGACATAACAGAACAGAGTCAGTCAAATCAAAAGGATAAACATAATAGATAATGTAAAAACAAAATACTAGGTGATCAACAATGGTTACCATAGCTCCTCTTGCTATCTTAAAAAGAATTGCCTATATCATCAGTTATAATAAAATTGAACATAACAGTAAGGAATAAAACCAAAACATTGGAGATATTATAGGGCTTTAAAAGAAGATAATAGTCAACCAGAATGGGTGTCATAATGAATCTTATTGTCTTTACAGTTGTTGCCTATACTTTCGAACTTGGTACTATCAAGCAAAGCAGAATAGAGGAAAATCAGTCAAAGCAAGATGGTGAGGGCTATACAGGGTTTCAAATAAAGTTAATAGGAAATGAAAGTGGATTACTATAATGTATCCTGCTATTTTTTTTCATTTTTCCCTTAATTAAAAAGAAAAAAATAAAAAAGTAAATAATTAAGAAAAAGGAGACTGAGATAAAAGAGGGCATAACAACAAAACAGCACAGGTCAAAGCATAACCATTTAAGCAAAATAGTGTTTCACCCCAAGACATCCCGACATAAAAGTAGTTACCATAATGTCTCTTTCCTTGAAATCTTTGAGTATAACTTTGTATACTGTAGCACCAAACATATCAAGGAAATGTAAAACCATTCAAGAGAATGACATTATTACAGGGTATTTAGAACCAAGTATCAGAAAATGAACAATGGTTTCTGTATAACCTCCTTGTCTATAAAAGTTTTTGCTTATATTATCACATATAATAAAATCCAATAAGATACAACCTGTTAAGACTGATAGAGACAGAAGAATAAAAGCTTGATGGGATTTCAAAGCAAGATGATACCAAATCAGCACTAGCTATTATGATGTCTTGTTTTCTCCAAAATAGCTGTTCTGACCATCTAATCTTCTCTGCCTCATTTCTGTTGAGCTCTTTTTCTGTTGTTTGTTGTCAGTTTGTCTTCTTCATTTCACTTTCTGCTCCATTCATTGTGGCCTCTCTGCCACTGTTTCGGAAGTCTTGGTATTTTCCTTTTTTAGAATATCCTGCAGTATTCTCTGTAGAGTTGAATTGGTGGTTGCAAATACCCTAGTTCCTCTTTATCCTGGAAGCTCCTTGTTTTTCCATCAATTTCTAGGGACAGTTGTGCAGGATATATCAATCTTGGCTGGAGGTTGTTATCTTTCAAAGCTTGAATTATTTCCCCCCATGCTCTTCGTGATTTGATGGTTTGTGCTGAGAAGACTGCTATAATTCTGATGGGTGTTCCCTTGTAAGTGATCTGTTTCTTGTCCCTGATGGCTTTTAGTATTCTGTTCTTATATTGGATTTCTGGAATTTTGATTATTATATGCCTGGGTGTTGCTCTGTTTGGGTTGTAGGTAGCTGGGGTCCTGTATGCCTCATACATCTGAGTATCTTTATCTTTTGCTAAATTAGGAAAATTCTCTTGAATTATTTCTGTGAATAGCTTTTGTAGTCCATTTGTTTGTGTCCCTATTTCTTCTTTTATGTTTTTAATTTTTAGGTTATAGATCCTCTTATCATCTTCAAGCCTTTGTATTATTGCTGTTTGTTTTCTTGTTATTTTTAAGAAGTTTTTCATTTCATGCTCCCATATTACAAGTCTGCCCTCCAATTCAGATAATGTATCCTTAGTTTCTTTCAAGCTGTTATACCAGCTTTCGATAGTTTTTAGTTTTCTGGTAATTTCTTTGAACCTGCTTCATGTATTCTATGTTTTCTCTATTTTCTCCATCAAACAATTCTCCCCTTTTTTTCTGTTCTTCCATCCCACCAAATGTTTTTTCTTGGGTGGTCCTTAGCATTTCTCTTACTATTCTACTTATATCTTGCTTTATTTCATTAAATAATTCACTTTTAAACTCATCTATGAGGCTCTGGAGATATCACTTTATGTCTATTCGTGCCGTGTCTGATATTGCATGTTTTCTGTCTTCCTTTGCGTTTCCCTTTCCTGGATCAGTGTTCTCAGGACTGGGGATTGAGGACCCTTTCTTGTTGCTTCCTTTTCTCATACTTTTTGTTCCTTCCATACAACCAAATGTAGGAGACCCAATTTTTTTCTCTTTTTTGGTTACAATTTGTTTGAATTGCACCAGCTAGGTGTTCCCGCCCACTGCAGTGTACTAGGGAGACACAGATCTGGGCAGTCTCTGCTGGGCCTGCCCCTCCAGGTCAACCTACCAAAGGCTTCGCTGCTAGGGTGCACCTCCAGGCACTGGGACCTGGTTTGGGCTAGCCTACTGGGTCTTAGTGGTGTCACGCAGGCCAGGCACTTCCCACCAATCCTGCTTGAGAGGGAAATATCTGACTGAAGTCACTGCGGCGCCCTGTTCTGGCAAGTCTGCCCAGTCCCTACTGTCCTTTGCTGGAGCCTTCTACTCTATGAAAGGGTCCCCGTTCCGCTCACTCACTGCAAGTTGATGTAGGGCTCCCTGCTAGTCCTGTTCTCAACTCTGTTTGCAGATTCCCGCTCTCAGAGCTTTCGCGCGTCTCTCTCCCTGCCCTGCTGATTTGGATGCAACAGCGGCAGTAAGAAATTCAAATTGTAGCTTCCAGTGGTGCGGGTTCTAGCTTCCATGCTGAGATTTTATCTGTTCCTGTTATAGCACCAGGATTGGATTTCCAGTTGGTTTCTTTTAGCTTAGTTTGTTGCTGGGCTGGCAGGGTGTATTTCCACTTGCTTAGGACTCCTCATGCCGCAGCATTCCTGGATTCAAAGTGGGGTATCTCAGAGAGCCTCTGTAGCTGCTGCTATCTATCTGCCATGTTCTTCCAGAAGTCCTGTTCTAAGATCTTGAAACAGTAGGATTCTGAGAGCTCCAGTAGCACCTAAAAGAGAAAGTACTTAAGACCTGGCCTCATACAGTCCAGCTCAGGACCTCCTGGGACATGTGGACCTGGTAGAGTGTGTGAAATACAATGGGTCTGAATTGAGATATGCTGTCATTACAAGAGACTGCAGATTTTAAAGAATTAGGATAAAATAAAATATCTTGATTTTATATTGATGGGATGTTAAGTTACAGTGGTCTGGATAAACAATGCATTAGAGTCAGGTTGTTAAAGCTTGACTTCTTTTTAATGAACTACACGTAGGCCACACTGTGTCTTCATCATACTGTGCTGAGGGCTGGTGTGGTCAGGGTACTTCAGTTCCCGAAGGCCTGAGAGCAGGAGTCACATCTCTTGCCAGTGCTCCTTTGCTGACAAGCAGATCCATCTCTGGAAACCTCCATCCAGAGAAGCAAAGCCTTAGGATAGTGGCCATTCAAGGGATACCAGGCCAGTGTGGAGTAAGGTGTGTTCTCTGGAGTAAGGTGATTGGGCTCATGGTGGCCTTGAGACGTTTACATGTGAAAGAGAGATAATAATGTCAGGATGTAAAGGACAGTCCCAGAAGTTTTTCTCGAGAGGCCTTTTCCCTAAAGAAATCTTGCCTGACATTGATTTCGTGCTTAGAATCCTCAAGCATGTCTCTCTCGGGAAGCCTCTTTGATGTGACGTGTCGGGGTCGCTCCCGGCCGGCAGGAAAGACACACGACAAAGTCTGGCGGTGTGCAACCTTGCCTTTATTTGTCTCCGCGTGGGCCCCGCGAGGCCTCCGCTCTGTCACCAGCCCTTTCTCGCCGGTGGACTTTCTCTATCTCTCTCTGTGCTTCCTCTGTGCTTCTCCCTTGTGGCGGGAGAGGCATTTACTTTTATAGGGTAACAGTGGCCAATCAGTTCAAAGCGCGCGATGCGGGCTGATTGGCTAACATCAGTTGTTGCTAGGCAGACTATCTTACAGAGCGGGTTGTTTAAGTCGCCAGCGCAATCAGGGGGCAGGAAGCAGGCGCCAACTTGACTCACTCGATGGGAGGGGCAATCTAGCTCAGGCTCCGCTCCCACCCACAGGCCCTACGTCCGCCAAGTAAGGCGACCGGTGTCAGCGGCTCCCAACATCTCCCCCTATTTTATTTACTTTGAATGAATGTATGCATCGCAGCCCGCCCTGGATCGAGTGCAGAGGCTTATGCCCTGTGTTGAGGCCCACCGTAGGCCCTTGGCTTGGACCCTGGTCGGCCGCCCCCGGGTCCGCCAAGGCCTTGAGACCCTCGTCCTTTTTCCAGGGCCAGGAGTGAACTGGACGGAACCTGGATGTACATAGGCATGCACTCATGCCCCTCCGTGTGATCCCCTCGGAGAGGCATCTAGATCTGGTTAGATTCTAGTAATCCAGCGGCTTTCGTGCGCCATGGGGTAGGGCCTGGCTTAGGTCGAGTCGTGCTGAGGAGGCACACTCTTACCCGTCATTGACTCACCTACCCTGCTGTGGTGTCAATAGGGAAGGAGTGCGGAAGACCCGCCACACCTAGACCCGGTCGTAGGCCAGTCGAGCGAGCCATGCGTAGGCCTGGGGGTCATTGTGCCCATCACGGGCTGCTGCCAGGGCCGCATGGGCAACCAGGCGTATTTGACGCCGGGCCGCCGCAAGGCGCCCATTAATAAATGATGTGACCCATCGGAGCAAGCATGGTCCTATAAGTAAGAGCAGAAGCAAGGAGCACAGGGGACCTAACAATGGTAAAACATAGGGGAGCAAGCCATTCCAGGCTCCCCAAAAAGGGATTGTCCTGCAGTTCTTTTAGGGCTCATCTTGTTGTTGGGTCTGCGGTTGGCCTCTGGTGGAACAGGCCTGATCTTCAGTCGAGGGACTTGTCGCATGTCAACCTCTCTGGGACCCACAGTGGTTCTCGTCCCGATTCCTGCAGAAAAACACAAACCGCGCCTCGGTTCCAGCTAACCACCGGATCCGGGCCCATCCATTGTCATGCCATAGATAACCGCGCCTTTGGAGGCAGGCCTTGGCTTACTCCCCCTTTTTGTTTTTTATTTTTTATTTTTTATTTTTTTTTATTTTTGGTCTTTTTCGTTTTTTTTTTTTTTTTTTTTTTTTAATCGGTGCCAGGGATCGAACTCGCGATTGCCTGCTTACAAGGCAGGCGCTTATGCCGCTAAGCTAAATCCCCAGCCCCCGTTTCCTCAACCGGCGTTTTTCTCAGCCTGCTCGGCAGAGTAGCCGCCCATGAAAATACCGTCCGCCCCGCAGCGCAACGTCATAGGACGGCGGTCGCGACAGAGTGGAACGGGGCGTCACTTCCTGTGCCGGCTGAGAGAAGGGAGGGTTCCCTGTAGCAGCCTCTTGGCGGGGAGCCGCTTCTGGAGAAGAGCTCCAGGGCGGAGCGGATGGCTCTCTATCTCCTCCCCGCCAGAGAGCGCTCGGGGGCCCTTTTTCCTCTCTCTGCTTTTTTCGAGCGGCGCACGCACACAATTCGCGGCGCAACTCGGCATAGGAGTCAAGGCACGCATGTATCATTTCCCACAGGGGGCGAATAGCCGGCGAAATATCGCCTCCCAATTCCGCCGAGGCGAGGTCCCCGCCTAACTTCTCCCATGACGGCAGGTTTAAATGCCCTGTGGGTAAAAACCAGGGAGCCACCCTATCTACCTCTGTTATGAATAGTTCCAGTGTTTTTTGACCTACCCTGAGGTCTCTAGCTTTTAAAAGCTTCCTAAGGGCCTTTACCAAGGGCCGTGCCTCCGCGCTCGGTAAATTACCCATCCTCAACCTCTAAGGGCTGTTACTCACCGCGTGTGACTTAAAGAACCCGTCACCTATGCGTGAGCCTGAGGGGAGTCTAAAAGCCCTGTAGGTGCGCGCCACCCAGAGCCCAGGCTTATCCCCAACTCACCTGTCCGGCAGCACCACGCTGGAGCGTTGCACACCACCGCCGTGTCTCGGGGTTGATCAGTCCCCGTGCGGGTCACCAAATGTCGGGGTCGCTCCCGGCCGGCAGGAAAGACACACGACAAAGTCTGGCGGTGTGCAACCTTGCCTTTATTTGTCTCCGCGTGGGCCCCGCGAGGCCTCCGCTCTGTCACCAGCCCTTTCTCGCCGGTGGACTTTCTCTATCTCTCTCTGTGCTTCCTCTGTGCTTCTCCCTTGTGGCGGGAGAGGCATTTACTTTTATAGGGTAACAGTGGCCAATCAGTTCAAAGCGCGCGATGCGGGCTGATTGGCTAACATCAGTTGTTGCTAGGCAGACTATCTTACAGAGCGGGTTGTTTAAGTCGCCAGCGCAATCAGGGGGCAGGAAGCAGGCGCCAACTTGACTCACTCGATGGGAGGGGCAATCTAGCTCAGGCTCCGCTCCCACCCACAGGCCCTACGTCCGCCAAGTAAGGCGACTGGTGTCGGCGGCTCCCAACAGTGACGGACCTAATAGAAATTCCAGAATGCTCTCACCTGCAGTTAGGTGTGTGTGTCTAAAATTATTCCTTTCTCTAATACTTCTGAGAATGTTGGGACAGGCTTTTGCCTTGCTGCCAACTAGGAGACTAGATAGAGCTTGGCCAGGGCAAAGCCTCCTGAATGCTTGGTGCCCCTCCTTTGTTCTGGGTAGAATCAGAAACTGCACAAACAGGAGATTGGTTTTTGTCCACAGCGGTCTATTCAATTATTACATAGGTACTGAGATAGACACTGTTCTAAGACATGGGAGGCACTAGCAAGAAAACTCTCTGCACATAAGGAGCTGACATTCTGGGAGGCTGTGGTGCAGCTTGAGACACTTGGAATGAATGACTGAGCTGTAGAAGAACTTGAGAGTTACATAGGCAAACCCATTTATTTGACAAAAGAGCTGTCATTGTACGCTCTGGCCCTACCACAGGGGCCAATGGAATGCCTCCTGTAGAGTAGGTACCCGCCCCCTGTGCATACTCACCTGTTCAGCAGGCCCTGATGGGGATACATTCATGAGTGGAAAAGAGACTTCGGGGATCAGAAGCACAGAATGCAGCCAGGGTGAAGGGGGAGCAACGTTAGACAATAAGCACAAAACACGAGGAAGTTGGACCGTGTGAGTTGAAAAGGTGGGGGCACTGGAAAACTGATGGGAGATGAGTAGGAGTTTTAAATTGATAAGGTAATATTTATGAAAGAGTTAGTGAAGGTGTTGACCTTGCAAATATTGAGGTAGAAGGGGGAAGAAGGCTGGCAAAGGGAGCAGCCAGGACAAAGTCACTGAGGCTGGAAGTGTGCCTAACTTGCTTGAGGAACAAGAGGGTGGCCAAGCTGGCTGGTCCCAGATGAACAAAGGAGAAAGAGAAAGTGTAAGAAGATAGAGAAGTAACAGGGGACCTGGTTACATGGGAACTTCAGCTTTTACACTGCAAGTTTTTGAACAGAGAACTTCTGTGGTCTCACCTTTTTTTTTTTTTTTTTACTAACATAAAGTAAAATTCCATCATGGTGATTGACTGTTCTGGAAGGTGTAACAATCTATGTCGCCATCTAACCATCATCAGAGGCAATGTATTCATTTCATTCCTCTGGAATTCCCACCATAGCTCCCTTTGGACGTGAATTTCTTTAGCTGTGGTACCCTGTGGATCCCGTGCAGGGAGAGAGAAGCTCAGCTTGGAAGGACCAATGAGGAGGCCATATGGGTGTCGGGGCAGGGATGGCAGCTGTCTGGGGTGGACACGGAGGAGGAAGGGAAGGGTCTGGGTTGGCTCTCAAGGGGAGGTTCGATGGAGGTGTTGGAGAATTCATGACTTTGCTCTGATCCCTCAGGAAGGTTATAAACCTCATTTACTGAGATGGGACAAACTGTGAGTAGAACCAGTTTGAGTGCCAAGAGTTTTTCAACTCTGGACAGTTGGAGTCTAAAGGTCTCTTAAATATCCAGGACAGGTGTCAGCGAGAGTGTACTTGGAAACTCGCATATAACTTGTGAGAGAAACTGCTGGAAACAAGCTTGGTGGTGTGGGCAGGAGCCACTAGTGAGTCTGGGCTTCTGGGGCAGTCTGATAGCCCAGAGCGCTGCGTTCCCTCCTTCCCTGGACCCTCCGTTGACTCCTGTTTTTTTTTCATGCTTTGGTAGGAAGGTGTGCGGAGACAGCCACGAAGCTTAGTACAGTTACATTGTCTTGGCGTTTCCTTGATGTGTGAATTTAAAAAGTGATCAGGCTTAGGAGCCAGGAAGAACTGCTTCAGAAAGACTCTGTGCTGTCTTCCACCAGGAAGTTTAACCTGGGAGCCAGGAATTACTTGCAGTGCTCGACCCTGGATTATTGTGGACCTGTTAGTCTTTCTGCATTTCTGAGTCTTTCATTTACCAATGCATTTAAGATAGAAGAGTGACCTGAGAGAATGACAGTTGTAAGCTCTGTTAGAAAGTCATGGCAGAGTTTTGCTTTATTTTGAGTCTTTTCCTCCGTTTTTAGAACTTCCTTTGATGGACAGGTATATTTTCCTAATTTATTAAGAATGTATTTTTTTAGGGGCTGGGGATTTAGCTCAGTGGCACAAGCACTTGCCTGGCAAGTGAGAAGTCATGAGTTCCATCTCTGGTGCCGGGGGCGGGGGTGGGGTGGGGTGGAGTACTTTTAAATTTTAAATTGAAGGGGCTGGGGATTTAGCTCAGCAGCATAAGCACCTGCATCGCAAGCGCATGGTCGTGAGTTTGATCCTCCGTACCGATAAAAAAAAAAAATTCTAAATGGAGTCTTGGACTGGAGATAAAGCAGTTCCTGCCTGAGACAGAAAAAAGCCTTGCCCCCAGGGAATGAAATAGCCCTCGATATAACATGAAATCATTACAGTTTGATAATTACCACAGAACACACCTTAATTAATGAAGAAAGAAAGCAGTGACCTTGTCAAGTTTCATTGGCTATTTTTGTTTTCCAGTACTGAGGACTGAACCAGGAGCCTGGCACATACGAGGCAAGCACTCTGCCACCAAACTACTTCCCCAGCCCTTTTCTTATTTTGTGTCAGGGTCTCACTAAGTTGCTCAAGCTGGTCTCTTCCTTGCAGTCGCCCTGCCTCAGTCTCCTGAATAGGCTTCTCTATACACTAGTATTGAATGAGTTCTTCAGACTCACTCTCCACCTGTGTTTCTCCTTCAGTAGAGCCTTGGGGGGCTCTAGGGGTGAGTGTGCATGGTGATTCTGAGACCCCAGGATGTCATGGAAGTGAGTTCTTTGGTGGAGTGACATGGTTCCCATGGAGAGTGTGGCCCTGACATGGTGGGATCTGTGTAGGGCTGGCACATCCACCTGCCTTGGGCTCACAGGGAGACAAGAGATGTCATGGAATCCCAGCAGAAACTCGGGTGGAGGATCCCATTGTTGTCATTAGGACTGAAGCTAAGGATTTCCCTGACAGACTATAATAAGGAATCACCCAGAGTGTAGCTATAACAAAGACTCTCTCTAAGCTCCTTTACCCAGCCAACAGTAAAAATGTGTGTGTGTGTGTGTGTGAAGCCAGTAATTACACTATTTTCACTGCTATAAAGCATGAGATGTAAATTGGGGAGCCAGGAGGAAATATCTTGCCTCACACCAGCAATTGAGGTGCCTGCTCCTTCCTAGCTGTGTAAGAAGAATCAGAGAAGAGCTGGTCTTCAGGTGGTCTTTTGATCCTTCACTCATCCTTCATGCTAATTGCCTCTCTGACTGGTCCTTTCTCTGGTAAATAAGTGCCTTTGGGCCAGTTATTTTAAACATTTCTGTGCTAGTGTTGACATGCATTCTGACAGTGGGATTTGTATCCTGACCCCCCCCCCCTCTGAAGGAAACTTATAACTGCTGAAGAGATTTGCAAGAGTTATGTTCAGCCTAAATTAAATGTGCATCTAACATGCCGGTGGGATGTGCTGTGGTAGTGTATGAAGATGGTCTGCTGCTTCTCCTCCTCCTCTTCTTCCCTTAATTATTCAGATTTGACAAAATGATTTGGGGTACAATTCCATAAGTGCTTTTAGTAGTAAGGCTCTTTTCAAATTTTTAAACTGTAGTTGTTTTTCTCCTGTAGATGTATTTTCCAGTCTTTACCCACCAGCCTTGCTGCCTAATGCTGTCAGGGCAGGGGGCAGTGTGGGGCCGTCCTGTCTGTACTTCCCCCGTGGCCAGGGAGGGCAAGAAAGTGGCAGGGAGCAGGATGCTGTCAAGTTTTAGACTCTTGATATTCTCTGTAAATGAGAGTTGATGCAAACTCATGTAGATATATTCACAAGATGTTAATCAACATATCTAGAGATAACACCACATTTGCAATGGTCTCACTTGCTTTTGAGAACTTATGATTAAAAGTGTGCAGAGCATACTTTGGTTTGCTCCTTGCTAAGTTCCTAAACACTTCATCACAGACGTAAGATCCACATTCCAAACTGAAAAGGCAGCTGAAAGACTCAGCCTTGAGAAGACAGTCCTCTGGGTCTTGCCACTTTAACCTTTATTAGTGTAAAGCATTTTCCTTTTCTTTTATTGCCATTTACGGTGAATATAACTAATGCAGAAATCATTTATCTTACCTGAGAAAAGAAAATACAAATCATGAAAATGGCCACTTGTCTTAGTTACTTTTCTCTCATTTTTGAGACCAAAATACCCGATGCCCAAAATGAACAAGGGAAGGTTTATTTCTTACAGTTTTGGAGGTTTCAGTCCATACTCAGCTGGATC
The DNA here is from genome assembly GCF_034190915.1 of Cavia porcellus. Classification (NCBI taxonomy): domain Eukaryota; kingdom Metazoa; phylum Chordata; class Mammalia; order Rodentia; family Caviidae; genus Cavia; species Cavia porcellus. Next base: position 7,405,514 of record NW_026947493.1, read on the forward strand.
CAAGGCAGGATCGTGTGGCAGGGAAGCTGTTCATGGCCACCTCAGACAGCAACCATGAACACAGGAAAAAAGAAAGAGACATGCCTTCTTCCCATCCTTATACCATATGTCAGCTCCACCCCTGGGCAGATGCAGCACTCACAGCACCAATCCCAATGCTAGACAACAAGCCAATAACAGATGCTAGGTTCACCTACATCCACAATTGTGTGAGGCTTGGGAGGGGGCATCCACCATACGTTCCACCCTTGGTCCCCCAATGACTCATGTAAATCCTTTGTACAAAAGATATTTAGTCCTTCCCCAAGAGTTGCCAAAGTCCTAACAGTTTCAGCATTGCTGAAAAGTCCAAGTCTCAAGTCTGCTCCCTGATCTAAAGCAAACTCTCAGTTGCAAGCCCCTTTGAAAACAGAGTCAAACATTTCCAATATACAATGGCACAAGAGAAATATTAACATTCCAAAAGTTACAAACAGAGGAATACAAAGCATTGGAATCAAAGCAAGTCCAAAATCCAGCAGAGCAAATATTAAGTCCTGGAGTTCCATGCTTAACATCTGAAGCAATCTGGTTGTTTATACATATTTTCTACTTACAATTGATATCATAGATTTAGCTGTATCTTATGGATTAACTGCCAAGAAGATAATATTTCATTGATTAAAAATATTGGAATTATTTTCTACTGGAGTTAGGCTGTACCTAATTTAGGCCACAGCATCTGATATGAGGAGTAAGAAAGATGTCTTGGGTTCTTGCCTTTTTCCTCTTGCTCCCTTGTTACCAAGGAGTGTTTCACCCTATAATGAATTGTCAAACACATGTGTACACTTGTATGGATACCTATCAGTGCTCATGAGCTTTTGTTGGTACTCTTTCTTGGTGTCCAGGTTTAAGGACAGAAGGAGTCAGTATCTACTATATTTCAGTAGTGCAGCCAGCTCTGATTGAGTATCTGTTTCTTTACATTCTCAGAGAACTGAGACATGTAGCCTGGATATGTAGCCTGTTGGATTGTCTGTATTTTTAAGTTGCCACCTCCTTTGGTCTAAAGCCTTCGGAACCGTATTTCATTTCTGCCATAAATAATTCGGCTGGCAGTGAGGGGTCAGGAGACTTATTCTGTCACAGGCATTTAATGATAATAAAATATTAGTGATGCCATTTAAGAGCACCTTTGATAAGTAGTCCCTCTGCTGAAGACCTTGGCTGTGGGTTAGAATACTGTTAGAACATTCACAAGTTAAACAAATAAATCTCTAGCTTGCTACTGAACATGAGCTGAATCTGTACCTATTTTTAATTTCTGAGGGAACTCAAGAGTAACCATCGAATGGCCTACTATTTTTATTTTTATATTTTTAGCCTTCATATTGTTAATATTATAAATTGGATGACAATTCTTTGTCTAGTTATTTCAAGATTTCTGCAAGGAGTTTATTTATAAGGGATCATTTTCTTTAAAAAATAAACTCAGCCATTCTTATGCCTTCTAATTGTCTCTGTCTTGGCTAGATCTATTCTGCAAACAAGAAATATCAGAATTAGATTGTGGAAGGGGGCCAAATATAGGGGCAAAAGATGGCAGTAGAAATAACAAAATCAGGGCTGGGGATTTAGCTCAGTGGCATAAGTGCCTGCCTTGCAAGCAAGCAGTCGTGAGTTCGATCCCTGGTACCAATAAAAACGAAAAAGACAAGAAAAAAAAAAAAAAACCAAACAAACAAACAACAAAATCAGGGCACTTGTGAAGCACATTGTGGTTGTAAAAGGAAGGAAAGAGTCTTTAAAATAGATTCATTGTGCCTTTTTTGTTGTTGTTCCCTTAAAAGAGGTGTTACCTAGTTTTGAAGGCTTGTCTAAGGCACATAGCTGGTCCAAACTGCAGGAGGCCGCTTGTCAGACTTGCACCTCTTCCCAGTGGCTTTTCATTGACCCAGACAGGATACAGCTCTGAGAGGAAAAAGCAGCAGAGCAGGGTAAATGCAGGAGCCTGGGTGGTCCATTTGGCTAGCAGCCCTGCATCTGGTTCTCCGGGAGCCCAGGCTCCAGTTGCATGAGAGCTTAACTGTTCTTAGATATGTTGCTGCTGAAAGCCATGTTTATTGCTTCTCAAGCTCCAGACACTAGGACCCATCTTAGATCTCATTTTGTTTTGTTGTTTGTCTTTACTGCTGAACTGAACTTGAGCCCCTGTGTAGGGTAAGCATGCACTCTCCCACCGAGCTACACATCAAATCATTTCCCCGGAGACAGTAAGGACTGTGAAGGCTTTTCGCCGTAATCATAATGAATTTCCCGTTTGTTTGTTATTTGAACCACTGTGCAGTTCAGGCTGGTCTTGAACCCACTATGTAGCCCAGGCTGGCTTTAAACTCAATAGCAATCCTCCAGCGGGGCCTCTCAAGTGCTGGGATTACGGGCATGTGCCACCATGTCCAGAAGATCATAATGCATATTAATGTAAAAGCTTCCCATAGGGGCTGACACAATAAGCAACTTTTTTCTAACGGTATTAGGGTTAAATTGGAGCAACTTCTGATAACAACCCAATGAGTCAGGACAATTGTCAACTCTACTTTGCTAATGAAGTGTTTTCATTAGGGAAACTTAGAGGAAAAGGCCACCTACCTAGTATGTGTCTGAGTTTGGACTCAAAGCTAGTTTGGTCTTAATATATAACTTACATTCAAAGACACCAGTGATGTTGGTGATTGGTGCCATTTGTGTAATGAATACTTGCTGTTTGCAGCTACTTGGTGGTGATTCTCATTGAACCTTTATGATGTTAGACCTTTGTGACTTCTCTGTGACCTTGCCACTTCCCAAAGGTGGGGACAAGTTTTTCATTCAGTTCGTGGTCCCCTCCTTTGTGCTGCTGTAGTAGTGATTTTAGTCCTGAAAGCGGAGGAACTAAAAAGGGTGAAGTATCTGTTTCTCAGATATGAGATTCTGAACTTTGAGCTGGAGTTCAGCCTGATTTTGCCCGTGCATTCTCCCTGCAACCTTCTCTCACCAGAGGAGCAGATGGATGGTTAGAGCAACCTTATACGGTCTCTCACAGCAGGCAGCTCATGTACCCTGATCAGAGTGCCATGGGAGAGAAGACAGCAGAGAAGCACTGTGTGCCTGCTGCCCCATCTGGAAATAGGGGAGAGTGGGTACTCTGGCTGTGGGGCTTTGGATTTTTTTTTGGTGGGCATGGACCCAGGGCTTTATACATGCCAAGCACATGCTCTGCGGTTGAGGTGTATCTCAGCCCCTGTCTACATTATTAATCTCTGTGACTTCTATTTTCTTTTTTTTTTCCTTTTTTTTGTACCAGGGATCGAACTCATAACCTCATGCTTGCCAGGCAGGTGCTTATGCCACTGAGCTAAATCCCAGCCCTATTTTCTTATCTGTAAGATTGGAATGGTAAAATTGTTTTCCGGAGTAATTGTAAGAAATAGAATTTTCATTAGCTACAACAGAACCATGGCATCTATTTCCTTTATTGCCATTTATAACCCTAACTCTTATATGACTATTGAGGTCTTACAGACCTCATCTACCCAACACAAGCTCATAAAATTGTTTAGAATTCTTATGTATTTCACAAACCAGTTTTTCATTAAACCTCCCCCAGGGGCTTCAAATCTAATCTTGATATATTTTGTTAATTGTTTTTCTTTGGATACAAGATGGAGTCAACGTTTAGAAATGTAGGTGTTTCCTAGATTTCTTACCCTGTCTTCTTCTGCCCTGTTTTGTCTGGTTCTGAAGCAGATTTCTCAGTGGGCTTCAGAGACCCATTCTTACCAACTGCAATGCTCCAGGTGCAGATCACAACCCAGTGCAGATCTTTCTACTTGAGGTGAGGTCCAAGAAGAGATGAGGTTTTCAGCTACAGTATTTCCCCTGAAATCAGACCTAATGCAAAAATAATCCCTAGCATGATTTTTTAGGATGTCCATAATATAAGCCAGAATTAAACCTCAGTTAAGGCTGCCAGCCAGAGAGAAGCATTTTGTACATCCATTACAGCACGATAAATATATTATTTATAAAATAATATTGACATATAATTAAATGTAAATGAATAATATTGATATTAGCACTTAAAGTAAGTGATAATATAAATTATAATTTAAATATTTGTAAATACCCAAGTGGGTGCCTTTGGAGAGGTAAATATCTGTGTAAACCGATGAACTCAACACTTTGCTGAATGATTAGTCCAAGTACAGACACAGCATGTGAATAGCACATGCCTTGATAATGGATGTGGTTGTATCTAATATGCATCTTAATAATGCAGTATGTCATGGGTATAACAGACACATTTAATGTACTCATGTGAAATAAACATAGTTTGAATTTTAATGCCTGCAATTTTCAGTGCTTTTGGGTGGACCATATATATATGGTGTGTGTGTGTGTGTGTGTGTGTGTGTGTGTGTGTGTGTGTGTTTGTTTTTTGAGACAAAGTCTTGCTCCATAGTTCAGACTGGCTTCGAATTGAAAGCAATCCTACCTCAGCCTCCCAAGTGCTGGGATTCCAGGAGTGTGCAATCATACCAGACTGGACCATCGTTCTTAAATGTCACCACTTTTGTTGCCACTTTGGTCTCATAAGTCTTCAATTAACAGTTGACTTCATGGAAACTCTGTGAAGCCCAGCCTGCAAGCAGGTGTGACTGGATGAAGAATCCATGGGATGAAATCACTGCCAGCTATGTTGCCGGTGCACTGTGCACGGGTTGCATGGACAAGGGTTGCTCATTTAAGGAGGGCTTTGTTGCTGGACATGAGCGATTGGAGCCAGGAAATGGAGTTGCAAGAAATTCAGACTGGATCTCAGGGTTTAGAGAGTTTTGACAATGTACCAAAAGAAGATGACATGATTGTATTTGAATAAATGTACATTTTTATACATGAATAAATGTAGGGTTTTGTACATAAATAAATATAGATTGTTGTACATGAAAAAAAATGAGATAGTTCCTGAAAATGAGCCTTACTATATCTTTTGGAGCTAAAGTTAACAGAAGACCTGGTGTATCCTGAGTTTGTCCGGTGTAGTTTTCTCGGAAGTAAAGTAGAAGCCACCCACAGGTGTGCAGAAGGATGGCAGGCTACAGGTAGCTGCTGGGAAGGCTGTGGGTGGAAGGCAAGGGCTGGTTTCCCCAAGCCACTTCTCTTGCATTTGTTTATCGGTTCACTTACCTCTAACCCTGGGTTAATTCATTCTTAGATTTTGGTTCCTGCCTGGGGAATCAAGAAAGGAGAAGTTGCCACATCTTCAAGGCTTTTTGGTAACCTCCTATAGTAAAGGCAACTGGAGAGGGTCTGAGGAGGAGCCTAGCCAGCTTGCCCGCCAACAGAACACATAGTTGCGCTACTAGTATGCGGTCCTATGTGATGAAGCATCCCGTACAGGAGTGGCTTAAAATGCATACCTGTACAGTTTCTGCAGACCAGAAATCTGAGAGGTCATCATCGGCAGCTCTGGGCCAGGGTCTGTTGTGAGTTGGCATTAGACCTGTCTGCCTGGGCTGCTATGGTCTGAAGACTTGATGGGGACTGGGCAATGTATTTCAGATGCCTCGTGCGTAGGGTTTGTCAGTTCTACTCTGTTCACGGGAGGCCACCCGTATTTCTACAGAGCATTGCTAGGGTGACCTCATGACATGACCACCTGATTCCCCAAGCAGAAGTCCAAGAGAGCAAGTTGGAAACCACGATGTCTTTTAGCACCTAACTTTAGAAAGTGTACCCCATCACTTCTGCTGTGCCAAATCGACCCTCTTTTTCCTGTATGTTGGGACTACTTTGAACCCGAATCCTTAGAAGTTAAGCATCACTGAGTGGGATGAGTATATGTTTGTTATCCCAGCTACTTGGGATGCTAAAGCTGGGAGCACTGCAAGTTCAAGACCAGCTTGGATAACTTAGCAAAATCCTGTGTCAAAAATTTAGGAAAAAAAACAAAGTCAAGGTTGTGAGTGTGACTCAGCATATGTCCTGCATGCTCAGAACTCTGGGTTCAATCCCTGGTAAAGTACTGCAGAAAGAAAAAAGGACTTGTTGGCATCACTGTAAATGTGGTGTCCACTTGTACCCATGCTGTCCATGGCGAGATGCTTGCTTTCCAGTAGTCTATTATTTGCACCAAGCCCTGATTTCACCTGTTACCTTGTTACTAGAGTAATATGGTTTGATTAAATATTATGTAAACCAATGAAATATAAGTGAGGAAAAGAGTTACCATTTCCTTGAAAACTCACTTGAATCCACCAGAAAGACTTGATAAAGATTGCTTAAAAATTGCTGTTAAATTAGGTGTAGGTGAGAACTGTAAAATATAAAAAAGGGGTCATAAAAGATCTAAAGCACTTAAATTGATTTGCAAATATCTTTACATTATCACTCCATTTCAAATAAACCCAAATTAGAAATAATAGTCTCTAAATTATAACTATGGTATATCAAGAAAGAACCTATAAAATCCTCAACAGGGAACTTACATTCAAAAAAATTTGTCAATTTACTGCAAAAGATGGATGAAGAAAGAACACTGTATGTCCTTAAAGTAAAAATGCCTCAAAAAGCAATGAAAAATCTTCTGTGGCTTTTTCTTTGTGCAACTCTTAATTAGCCCATGATGTGCTGATCTCAAACATACCGGGAAGAAGACTTGTATGAATGAGAGGGTCCTCAGGGTCTTTCTTACCTATAGGTTTTCATGAAAGAAAGTTTACCATTTCTCTTAAGGGTCATGTGAGTTGAGATTTTAATGCTTTCCAGTATTGTGCCATGTCTGACCAGTTCTAAGCTGCATAATTTTATGCACTTCAAACATTTCAGAAATTAAAATGCAATCAACAGTCAATGGCATTTTGTAATTTAGTTGGCGGTGCTTTTTTTTTTTTTTTTAACCTTATCCATACATTGTAACTGTTGCCTTAGATTTGATGAAATGTAGCCACAAGCCACAAATTTGTTAAGACTTGAATCAGCTATTTCTATTTCGCTGCCGTGTGGCCGAGTTTGTCTCAATTTATTAGTAAAGTTTTATAAGGCTGTGGCTCGATTTTAAAAATGAGAAATTTCTATGCTGTTTTCTTTAAATGAAAGTAGTAAATGTGACATCTGTGTGTTTATTTTTTTCAAGTATAAAATGGGAGAATATGCAAATTATTTCTGAAGTCTTATTACACTAAACATCCTAAGACCCTGAATCTTTTCTAAGGAAACCAGATTTGATTTGATTTAATTTAATGTAATTTAGTTTAATTTATTCAGTATGGGAGTGGCCTCAGATGTCTTTTATAATGGGATAAAATAGAATGAAATATACCAACTCTAACAAATAGTATCCCCATTTAAGTTATAGTTAAATAGAAATAAATCTTAGTGTTCCATTATACTGTGGTTTGACTATAGATAACGGTAATGTATTGTAGATTTTAAAAAGCTAAAATGATTTTAAATGTTTTCATTGCAAAGAAATATACCATGTTTTAGGGGACAGATGTGCTCATCCTGATTTGAACATTACATTGAACGTGCATACATGTATCAGAATGTTTCATGGTGCCAATCAATATGTACTATAATTTTTACATTTCAATTTAAAAATTAATTTTTAAAAGAAAACGATGAATATATCCACTCTCTTAAATAGTGAGTGCCTATTAATAAACAGTGAGCCAATGAGTGTAAATTCTCCAAATTTGTCTGTTTGCAGGGGATTTTGGACTCAGATCAAATGCATCCTTCTTCATTTTGGATCTTCTCCCTAGCTGATTTTTTCTTGGGGAAGACACCCAATGTAGAACTTTTTAAATTCTGAGCTTACTGATTGTCCCTTCAGCCACACACCGTGGCTGGGGTCGTCACCCAGGTCCTGCTGGAATTCTTCCTTCTGCGTACGCCCTACACAGACTCTGTGGCTGCAGGCCAGTGCGATGGCAGGGAAGGAACTAGGAACTGTGTGGATGTGGGAGTGAAGGGAAACGGGCCGTACACCTGCCTCAGACCTCTCTTCCCAAAGCTCTGCCATGTAGGGAGAATTAATAATGGGGAAAGGAATCGTTGTTATCCTCCAAGTTTCCTTAGTGGTATTTGAAGACCTTTGAATGCTTTTTCTGTATAAGAAGTACAGTCTTGATGAAAATGTCAAGCATGTGTTTGCTGAAGAGCTGGAGAAAGCATCAGTTTTAACACTTAAATTCTTTGAGCAGCTTGATTTTATATATTCTTTTCATATCTGCTGTCTTGGTTTTGATTTACTAAAGGAAGGGTGTATAAGAATGAACACTTCCAAAACATGGACTTTATTCATACAGATGCAAAAATTGATTTCCATGGATCACTTCCTGAGATGCTCAAATCAGCTAATTCAGTGGTTCCCACCAGAACTTATCTCTGAGGCAGAAGTCTTCCTCCCTGACATCCTCCATGCAGGGAGACCTGCAGACCTTGCAGGGAGACCTTGCGGATGCTGTAGCAGGAAACCCCCCTACACTGGCCAACCTCAGCATGTACCCTTGTGTGAAGAGGGTTCACTTGGTGGCTTCTTTTTTGCCTTCATCGTGTTGTTCCTTTCATGTGTCCCTTTTATCTTTCAACACCTGGTATGCTGTTTCGCTTCTCATTCATCCCACTGCTGTGCACTTAATTCCAAGGAGGTAGCTCCTTTAAAATTAGACTTTTCCTTGCAGTCGTAGCCCTGCCTTATTGAAAGATAAAGTGATGGAGTGTATTTTTCATCATACCATCCTAATGCATGTTTTAAATTTTAAAGAGACAGATTTAATGGAAATAATGTGTCACTTTCACTGACAAGGCAGAAAACCAACACTGATATGTTCCAGATAATCCCCAATGTACGTCTTAAAACAGCATTTTTATTATCACCTGGAAAAACATTGTTTTATACTACAAATGTGGAATCCGGTATTTTCCTAAACAAAAAGCTTTGGAGTTAGATTAGTTTTACTTCTGCATCACACATGAGCCATGTGGACATGGAGAAGTGTTGCAGCCTCTAGGCCTCCATGTTCTGCTTTGTCCAAAGGAAATAATGATCTCTACTTTGTTGGGATTTGAGGGAGTATAAATGGGCAGAGAAAGTCATGGCATGGCACATTAGAATATTGGTGATATAGGATGCAAGAGACAAATATTGGCACTACAGCATAAAGGAAGAAGTTAAAACAGAAGTAAATATGAAATTTTTAAAGTGGTACGTAGATAACTATTTTCATTTTGGAAACTGCTATTTTGGAAACAAATATTAAAGAATCAGTGGAAAAAAACTAGGCAATTTTCTCTCAGACAGAGGATTTTTATTGAACATATAAAGAATTAAGAAAGATCATTCCCCCAAATTTCAAACACTAAGTCCAAAAATGGATGTCTGAGATGAAGACACACTTCTCAGATGAAGAAATAAAATGGCAAATAAACATATGAAAAAATGTTTCAGCATCACTGGTCATTAGAGAAATGCACATTAAAACCACACTGAGATTCCATCTCACTCCAGAAAGCATGGTAAGAATCTAGAAAACAATCAGTAACAAATCTGGAAAGGATGTGGGGTAAAAGGAATTCTTCCATACTGTTGGGAGGAGTATAGACTTGTGCAACTTGTGTGGAAATCAGACGGAGGTTCCACAAAAGCTGGGATTGGACGTCTTATTTAACCCAACTATCCTGCTGCTGGGCATGTTCCCAGAAGAATTAAAAACATCATACCTCAGTGATATATGTGCACCCATGTTTATAGCAGCACAGTTTGTAATAGCTAAATCTTGAAAACAGACCAAATTCCTACCAACTGAGGAATGGATGAAAAGAGATGTGGTATTTTTATACAATGGAGCACTACTGTGCTAAAAGGAATGATCACATGGAGCTTTTATAGATAAATGGATGTGACTTGAGCTCATTCTTCTAAATGGAATAAATCAAACTCACATGTGTAAATACCATATTGTCTCCCTGGTGTAAGAAAACATTAAATAATATCCAAAATCTTCAATAAGATTGTGAAAGGGTAAGAAACTGCTGAATAGGGAAAAAAGCTCAGAACTGAAAAAGAAGGAAGGGAAAAGAAAAAAAATATATAAATTTGTACATACATATATAAGGTAACAAAGATGATTGTACTACTAATTCTACTAGTTCTTGGAACAAAACAGTTAACACTCAAAGGAATAGTTCAATTTGCATGTCTATCAGGTAATCTGAGTTACTTTTGAAGATAACTATGCAAAATAATAATCTTTGTTAAGTTTCTTCTATCTTGCTTTGAAAGCCTATATTGTTATGGTTCCTGGTTTTGTAATCCTTGGTTACTTGTCTCTTTTATTTCTTGTTTTTCTTGTATTCTTGTGTTGTTTTGTTTTGTTTTTTCCCACTTTAAAAAATGAGATCACAAGAAAATAGACAGTCTACAGAATAGGAAAAAAGGAACCTTTTAGCTATTTCTGAGACAAACTGCACAGGGCTGGGGCTGAAACTCACTGCACAGTGGCTGCATGGTAAGCACAAGATTCTGAGTTACATTCCAAGTACACACCCCACGCCCCCCAAAAAACAGATCTAGTATCTAGAATACTTACTCAAAAATAGTTAGATCCTCCCCAAATTTAAAGACACACTTAAAAAATGGGCATGTGAAATTAACAGATAACTTCTCCAATGAAGAAGTATAAAAGTCAATAAATACATGAAAAGATGTTTAGCCTCAAGAAATTCAAATTAAAACATCAATTTTACTCAAATGAAAACATTTTACTTCAGAAAGAATGGCTACTATCAAGAAATCAGCCAATAACAAGTATTGACAAGGCTGCGGGGATAAAAGAACTCTTCTCCAATGTTTGGGGAAACTGATACAGCCATTGTGAAAATATAGAGATTTTCAAAAATATGAAAAGTGATATTCCATTTTACCCTTATCTGCTTCTCCATATCTTACCAGGACAGCTAAACATACCATAGAGATGTATGCATACCCATAGTTATAGTAGCACAATGCATAATTGCTAAGTGTTGAAAACAGTTTTTTTTTTTAAAAGAGCAGAATGTATTTATTGGGAACAGAAAACTGCCTGAGAGAGAGACAGTAGGGGTCCTAAGTGGGTTGCCCTGTTGAATGTCTTAAACAGATGCCTCAAATTTAATTGTCCAAAGCAGAGTTTGTAATTTATACTTTTCTTAATTGTTACCATTTCTGTAAATAATTCCCCAATTTACTAGTTGTTCAGATCCCAAACCTGTGAGTTAACTGTAATCTTAATCTGACTATTTTCACTATCCCACATCCAGTTTATTAGTAAATCCCATTAGTTTTACCTTCAATTTCCAGACATTCTCATCATTGACTGCAGTCATCCTAGTCCACACCTAAGAAAAAGCCTATGTCCTCTTGGTTGAGAGACAGAAAGGTCGAGTGGCTGGATCAGAATAAGTAAGAGATGAGAAATAAAGTCATAGAGATAAACCTAAATCAAAATAAGAGTGGAAAGGAGCAATGGAGAAATGGATGCACTAAGGGCTTAGGGACAAAACTGTGGTTTGGGGTACTTCCGGGAGAACATGGCGGATAGATAGCAGCAGCTTCGGAGGCTCTCTGAGAAACTGCACTTAAAATCCAGGAATGGTGCTGGGCGAGAAATCCTCAGCAAGGGGAGATATACTTTGCTGACCCAGGAACGAACTAAACTAAGAGAAACCAACTGGAAATGCAATCCCGGTGATATAACAGGAACAGATAAGGTCTCAGCGCAGAAGCTGGACCCCGCACCACTGGAAGCTGTAATTTGAATTTCCTGTAGCCACTGCTGGGTCCCAATCAGCGTGGCAAGGAGAGAGGCGCTAAAGCTCTGAGAGTGGGAAGCGGTGAATGGAGTTGAGAGCTGGATTGGCTGGGAGCTCTGCATTGACCTGCGGTGAGTGAGTGCATTGGCGATCCTTCCATAGAGTAAGAGGCTTCAGCAAAGGACATACTGGGACTGGGAAGACTACCCGGAACTGGATGCTGCAGCGACTTCAGTCACATATTCCCCTCTCAAGGGGGATTGGTGGGGAGTGCCTGGCCTGTGTGACGCCGCTGACTAAGACCCAGTAGGCTAGCCCAAACCAGGTCCCAGCGCCTGGAGGTGCAGTGAAGCCTTCGGTAGGTTGACCTGGAGGGGCAGGCCCGGCAGAGGCTGCCCAGGTCTCTGTCTCCCTAGTACACTGCAATGGGCGGGAACACCTAGCCGGCGCAATTCAAACAAACTGTAACCCAACAAAGAAAGAAACTGGGCCTCTTATATTCGCTTGTATAAAAGGAACAAAAAATATGGGAGGAGGAAGCAACAAGAAAGGCTCCTTGGCCCCCAATCCTGAGAAACATGCAATATCAGACACGGCACCAATAGACACGAAGTGCTATCTCCAGAGCCTCATAGACGAGTTCAGGAATGAAGTTATTAACGACCTGAAGCAAGAGATATGGAAACAGTTTTTATGTCCATCACATTAGTTTAATGGATAAAGAAAATATATTTATACACAATCAGGTAGTTCTCCAATGTAAAGATAGCCAAATTTGAATCATTTGTAGGAAAGGAATGTAGCTTGAGACAATTAAGATAAGCAAATTAAATCAGACGCCATCCTAAATATCATAGAATTTCTCTTATATGAAAAATACCCATAGAAAAATAAAGTGCAAAATAAAAGGCAGACAATGGAAAAAAGAGAAAACAATAATTCAGCCCAGACAAATTGTACCTTCATTTAGTATAACTGTCTTGTTTGTTTTAGATCTTTTGGGCTATTATTTTGATTTTTAATCTGTAACATATGATAATTAATTTTATAATTTCTTAAATAAATAAACCTAATGCTGATAAAATAAAAGGACATGGAGGAAACTAATTGAGATGTATGATATAGAGGTACTAATTCACTAACATGAAGATAATCACTCTGTACTGCAAGCATATACTGATAAAAATGAAAAATTAGTAAAAAAGATTATGAAGAAAAGCTTCCAACTAAAATGGTACTAGTATTTGGGAACAATTTGTACTACTCTTCTAGACAAGGAATAACAAAACCATAAGTAAACTAAGAGTACAGAACAAATACTACCCCAATTAGATTGTGGCTAAGTGCTTTCTTCTGTAAAAGGAATAACAGTTAAAAACAATCACAGCAAAAACATGTCTTCCCAGAAATGTTTTCACTAGATGCCTTCACAGAACTTTGCAAACTTTTCTAGAGGAAAATAAGTCACTCAGTTTGATTGGATAAATCTTCTTTAATGAGCAAAATAACGTAGCCAGGCCTTTCCAATTTGTTTGCTTTATTTCTTCCCCCACCCAGTCTAGAAAGCAGTGTACCCATTTATTTCAATATGCCAGCAATTACCAAGCAAAGAATGTCTGTAATAAGGCCATTAGTAACCAAAAGGCCATGGCCCCTTTTCTCTTCCTATGCTGCTTCTAATGCAAGGGAACATTTCAACTACTTCTAAGTAGGCAAAGGCAAAAGTCACCAGAGGTGTGAATCTTAATGGTTGTTAATTAGAAAGAGGTTCAATAGAATAAGAAAATACAGCAGGTAGGAGGTGTTTGTTTTAGCTGATGAAAGACCAGTGCAAACACTGAATTCGCATAGAGGAGACCAGTTTGCTTTTATTTTCTCTGTAGTATAGACTTTGTTTCAATTAGTGCCAGATGATTCTTCTCTTTTCTGATTCAACAAAGGTATAAATTCTCCTTCCTCTAAATATTGTCAAGTAGAAAGTACTGAGTGGCACATTTGTGTGTGCTTAATTTTGATTCACTCTGAGGGGAGGGCAATTTTGCCTGGATGGGTTAAAGAAAAGAGAAAAAAATTGTACCAGGTAACAGTTAAAAGAACTTGACATAGGTATTCAATTTTGTGTGAATGATGAATTGAACATCGGAGTTTATAGAGCTAACCTAGCCTACAGCATTATTGGACCTCTGACGAAGTCAAAGTTTAGCTGAGACTTTTTCCAACTTCCAAGAAATAGCTCAGTACAGTTTCTACAGTCTCCTGTTTAATGTACTGATAAAGGCTTTGTATTGTTTTATTGTTTACTGCTTTTTTGCAAGAAAGAATGGTTGGCAGAAGTATAACTTCATTTGTAATGTTTCCTAGATCATTTAGACATTTTTTTCTAATAATGTGAAGGAAATTGTCTTTTTTGGTTTTGAAATACTTTGTCATTATTCTAATCAAGTGTAGCTTTTATCTGAAACCCTAAGAATAATTCAACTGAGTACTGAAAAAGAAACCTTTGATCCATTTTCATTATGTGACACTATGTACAAGTATTTCATTTGTTTCCTGGGATATCCTTTGATTCATATTTGCCAGTATTTATAAAACAGACAGTTTGTGTTCAAAGAATTTATACCAGCCAATTATTTGTAGTCACATAATTATCATCTAAATTACTTCAAAATGATTCTATACTAATGCATTAATATTACTACTCTCTAAACATGAGGCATAAGGAATTCAAATTATACTTGTAAAATGAATACACTGGATGAATAAATGAATAATTTTCCCCAAATCTTCATACTACTTAAATAGCAAGATACATAGTCAGAATTATCTTAACACTCTCAGTGTTATTTGTACATGGTGATCAGCTTTTTTAATTGTAAGTACACAAGAGAAATCATTTACTCAGTATGGAAGATAAATTCTGAAATACTTTTGGACGATTTTTTTATATCCTAGTCTACCAAAAAATTAAATAATTTTAGTACTTTTCCTATAGTGTGTGATTTGTGTATATGATATACTTACATGGCATTTTTGACATTCTATGTGATTCCACGTCTAGAAACAAATTTTGAACAATTGGGAACAGGAGCAGATGTTGGTTGTCTAAGAGACCTAAGCACCATCAGTTTTAAAGGATTAGTTCAGTTATAACAGCTACTTAAACTACTGATATCAGTTACAGCTAAATACTATTCCAAAAGTTTCTGTATATTCATGTTTTGCATAAACCTATCTTATTGGTGTTTAGAAACATGTTTATGTTTGATCACAAAAATATTAATATATTAACAAAGAAAATCTCTGAACTTTTGAAGTTCCACATAGATGGGACTTTTTCTAGAAACATTGCATTATCTGCTTGTAGATGTGTATTTTGACATTTGTATGACATAATGAAAAGATTCTACAAATGATCAACTACTCATTTAAAAGAAACAAACTTTAAAGTTGAGAATTTTTACTTTTAGAAGAGTATTAACCTTCAAGAATTCTATGCTCCTTAAGTAGACCAGTTTTGCTGTAATATTGGAAAACCCAGTGTAGTCACATTTATTTCACTGACTTTCCAATTGATCTACTAATTACCAAATAACAAAACTTTATTTTTTTTAAAATTTTATTTAAGGAGAAAAAAAAAGCAGAGAAAGGGTACAAGTTATACAGATTTATAGAAAAAAATAAACAGTAGGAAATCACTAGTTAATGGACCACAATCTGTCATCCCAGAAATAATTGTTCAAGTCACAAAACCAAAGCTTGTAAAGTGAACATTCCAACAATGATACTGTAAACAGCTCTGTTCAATGATCCAACAAAACTCAGTGATATCATCCTCCATCCTGCACACCTAAACATACATGCAGCCACATCACCCAGAGCACTCTCCTTTCCTCTCCCTTGTACAATGACAGTTACACACCTTGGGTCCTGCCACTCCCACAGTTCTCATTACTTTTTTGAAAGAGAGTAGAACCAAATGTGACATAACAGAACAGAGTCAATCAAATCAAAAGGGTGGACATAATAGGTAATGTAAAAGCATAATACAAGGTGATCAATAATGGGTACCATAATGCCTCCCGCTATCTCTAATAGAATTGCCTATATCATCAGTTATAATAAAATTGAACAAAACAGTAAAGAACAAAACCGACAAAACCAAAACATTGGAGACATTGTAGGTCTTCAAAAGTAGATAAAAGTCATCGAGAATGGGCATCATAATGAATCTCACTATCTTCACAGCTGTTGCCTAAACTTTCGAACCTGGTACTATCAAGCAAAACAGAATAGGGGGACATCAGTCAAAAACAAGATGGTGAGAGTAATACAGGGCTTTAAATCAAGATAATGGAAAGTCAAAGTGGGTTACTATAATATATCCTGCTATTTTTATTTATTTTTCCCTTAATTAAAAGGATAAAAATAAAAAAAGTAAATAATGGAGTGGAGATTGAGATAAAAGAGGGCATAACAACAAAACAGTGCAGATCAAAACATAACCATTTAAGCAGAATAGTGTTTCACTACAAGATAATCCTGACATAAAAGTAGTTACCATATTGTCTCTTTCCTTGAAATTCTTGAGTACAACTTCGTATACTGTAGCTTAAATATATCAAAACAATGTAAAACCATTTAAGAGAATGACAGCATTACAGGGTATTTAGAATCAACTAACAGAAAATGAACAATGGTTTCTGTATAATCTCCTTGCCTTTAAAAGTTTTTGCTTATACTATCGTACATAATAAAATCCAATAAGAAGAACAAAAGCTTGATGAGACTTCAAAACAAGATGATACTAAATCAGTATTACCTATTAAGACGTCATTTTCTCCAAAATAGCTGTTCCTATCACCCAATCTTCTCTGCCTCATTTCTGTTGAGCTCTTTTCTGTCATTAGTTGTCAGTTTGTCTTCTTCATTTTGTTCTCTGCTCCATTCATTGTGGCCTCCCCACCACTATTTCTGGATTCTTTGTATTTTTCTTTTTTTAGAATATCCTGCAATACTCTCTGTAGAGTTGAATTGGTGGTTGCAAATTCCCCTAGTTCCTCTTTATCCTGGAAGCACCTTGTTTTTCCAACAATTTCTAGGGACAGTTGTGCAGGATATCTCAATCTTGGCTGGAGATTATTATCTTTCAAAGCTTGAATTATTTCCCCCCACGCTCTTCGTGATTTGATGGTTTGTGCAGAGAAATCTGCTGTAATTCTGATGGGTGTTTCCTTGTAAGTGGTCTGTTTCTTGTCTCTGACAGCTTTTAATATTCTGTTCTTGTATTGAATTTCTGGAATTTTTATTATTATATGCCTGGGTGTTGCTCTGTTTGGGTTGTAGATGGCTGGGGTCCTGTATGCCTCATACATCTGAGTATCTTTACCTTTTGCTAAATTAGGAAAATTCTCCTGGATTATTTCTGTGAGTAGCTTTTGTAGTTCATTTGTTTGTGTCCCTACTTCTTCTTTTATGTTCTTAATTCTTAAGTTATGGATCCTCTTATCATCTTCTTGTCTTTGTATTATTGCTGTTTGTTTCTTTGTTACTTTTAAGAAGTTTTTCATTTCATTCTCCCATATTACAAATCTGCCCTCCAGTTCAGATAGTCTGTCCTTAGTTTCTTTCAAGTTGTTATGCCAGTCTTCGATAGAGTTTTTAGTTTCCTGGTAGTCCCTTTGAACCTGCTTCACATATTCTATGCTTTCCCTATTTTCTCCATCAAACAATTCTCCCCTCTTTTTCTGTTTTTCCATTCCACCATCTGTTTTTTCTTGGGTGGTACTTAGCATTTCTCTAACTATTCTGCTTACTTCTAGCTTCGGGTCATTAATAACTTCATTCCTGAACTGATCTATGAGGGTGCGGTGTCCGCTATTACCTGTTTCTCAGGATTGGGGGCCAAGGAGCCTTTCTTGTTGCTGCCTCTTCCCATATTCTTTGTTCCTTATATATGCAAGCTTATATAGGAGGCCCAGCTTCCCTCCCTGTCAGCCACAGCCTGATGGAATTGCGCCGGCTAGGTGTTCCCGCCCACCGCAGCACACCAGGAAATTCCAGACCAGGCAGCCTACGCGGGGCCCGCCCCTCCAGGCCACCCTCAGGCTGTGGGATCAGGGTTGGGCTAGCCTACTGGGTCTCAGCCAGCAGCATCACATAGGCTAGGCACTTCTCACCAATCCCGCTTGAGAGGGGGATACGTGGCTGAAGTCGCTGCAGCGCCCTGCTCCCGCAAGTCTGCCCAGTCCCAGAATGTCCTCCGCTGGAGTGAAACTGTGGTAGAGTGTCAGTTTCTTTCACTCACCTCACCACAAGTCAGTGCACGGATCCCCGCCCGTCCTGCAGAGCTTCCACGCGTCTCTCTCCTTGCCAAGCCGATGTAGACGCAGCTGCCATGCGGTGGGAAACCCAAATTGCGGCTTCCAATGGTGCGGGCTCCAGCCTCCACACTGAGGCCCCTCTGTTCCTGTTCTAGCACCAGGACTGCATTCCAAGTTGGTTTCTCTCAGCCTAGTTCGTTCCTGGGTCAGCAGAGCATATCTCCACCTGCTTATGTCTCCTTACTCCGCACCATTCCTGAATTCTGAGCTGAGTCTTCCAGAGAGCCTCTGTAGTTGCTGTTATCTGTCCGCCATGTTCTCCCAGAAGTCCAAAACTTTATGGTTAAAGTGTCCTGAGCATAATTAAACCACCTAACCTTTTCTGTCTGGGGAATGACATTTTGATACCCTGAGATTCCAATTACTTTACTTTTATCAAAAGGAAATGAAACTGGACAGAAAAAAATTTTTTTTCATATGGAATTAATGTGTCAAATACTTATTAATTTAAGGTACAAAAAGAGTTTGAAAATATTACTATTTCAGTGTATAAAAACTGTAAATTTTAGGATAGAAGATTACAGCAAATGTTTAGTTACTGGCCTCATAAAGGCAACAACGTTAGACAATAACAAAAATCTGTGTCGTTGCAGAAATTTCTTTTTTGAATCTTCAACTTTTTCTACAACAGTTTCTTAGGAACTTGAAAACTGATGATTTATTATGTACCTACAATTGCATGTATTTGATGAAGATATTAAACTGTGAGAATTTGTATATTTTGAATAAGAACAATTTCAATATAATAAAGTCAATGACATAATTTTAAAAAATTCACCAAGTATTTATTCAGTACAATGAAGATGTCATCATTATAGTATATCAAGTCATTTCTAGCTCAGTTATATTGAGACAGCCTCAATTCTTTGAAACTATGAGTTTGCATAAATAATTTCCAAGACATACTTCTTGGCAACATCCCCAATCAATAAAGAACCTCCATCTGATTTCCACACAAGTTGCACAAGTCTATACTCCTCCCAACAGTATGGAAGAATTCCTTTTACCCCACATCCTTTCCAGATTTGTTACTGATTGTTTTCTAGATTCTCACCATGCTTCCTGGAGTGAGATGGAATCTCAGTGTGGTTTTAATGTGCATTTCTCTAATGACCAGCGATGCTAAAACATTTTTTCATATGTTTATTTGCCATTTTATTTCTTCATCTGAGAAGTGTGTCTTCATCTCAGACATCCATTTTTGGACTTAGTGTTTGAAATTTGGGGGAATGATCTTTCTTAATTCTTTCTATGTTCAATAGAAGTCCTCTGTCTGAGAGAGAATTGGCTAGTTTTTTTTCCCAGTTTGTAGGTTTTCTTCTTATGCTGTTGGAGATTTATTTTGATGTGTCAAAACTTTTTAATAAGATACCAGCTGTTGATTGTGGGAAGTATTTACCATGCAGTTTGATTTTTGTTCATGAACTCTCTGGCTACTCCTATGTCTTTAATGTTTCTGCATACTTTGTATTCCAGCAGATTTAGTGTTTCTATTTTAATATTTAGATCTTTAATCTATTTTGACTTTAGTTTAGTGCATGGTAATAGGCATGGGTCTAGTTGTAGTTTTCAGCATGTGAAAAGCCAGTTTTTCCAGCACCACTAATTAAAAGGCTACCTTTCTTCCAGTTAACAGATTCAGCTCCTTTGTCAAGATGAGGTTACTGAATATTTTTGTATTTGTGGTTATACTTTTAATCTATTCTATTGATTTTTTAGGACTGCTTTTATTTCAGTACTATACTGATTTTATCACAGTTGGTTTGTAGTATATCTTCAAGTCAGATATTCTGATGCCTCTTACTATGTCTTGGTTGGACAGAATTGCCTTTGGTATTCTAGGTCTGTTTTGGTTCCATACACATTTTAAGAATAATTTCTCGGGGCTGGAGGTTTAGCTCAGCGGCATAAGCACCTGCCTTGCAAGCAGGCAGTCGTGAGTTCAATCCCTGGTACCGATAAAAAGGAAAAAGACAAAAAAAATTTAAAAAAAGAATAATTTCTCTAGATCTGTGAAGTATGCTAATGGTACTTTGATTGGAATTGCATTAAATTTGTATGATAACTTTGGGAGAATAACCATATTCTCATTGTATTTTTTCCTATCCATGAACAATAAATATCTTTCCATTTTATTTATTTTTTTGTCTTTTTCTTTTTTATCGGTACCAGGGATCGAACTCATGACTGCCTGCTTGCAAGGCAGGCGCTTATGCCGCTGAGCTAAATCCCCAGCCCTATCTTTCCATTTTCTGAATTCTCTTTGGTTTCTTTACTCAGAGCAATGTAAATTTTACTGCAATTTTCATTTTTTAGGTGGAATTCTAAATATTTACTTTTTTTCTATTATGAAAGGTGTAGTTTTTCTTATTTCACTCTCAGTAAGTTTCTTGTTTGTGTACCAGAATGCTGTTGATTTTTGAGTGTTGACTTTTATCCAGCTATATTTCTGAATTTGGTTATTACTTATAGAAATCTTTCAGTGCAGTTTTGGGGGCCCTCTATGGTTGATAGTAAGTCAATAGTTGTTTTGTATTAGTATTTGTACTATTATAAATTTCTCTTTTCTTTTTTTTTTTATTTAAGAGGAAAAAGAGAAAACCAAAACAAAACAAAGCAGTGTAAGGTTACACATAATACAGAACTACAAAAAAAAAAAAAACATAACAGTAAGAAATCACCTGTTAATAGATTACATATTATCATCTTGGAGATAGTTGCTCAAATCACAGTATCAAAGAATACAAAGTAGACATTCAAACAGAGAGACTGCAAACAGCTGTGTTCAATGATCCAAAAACATTAATATAGTCAGCTATTTAACACCCCTAAACACACTTGCTGTTATATCCATTAGAGCTCTTTTTTTTCCTCCCTCTCTTTTTTACAACAAAATTTACACATTTTGGATTTTATTACTCCTTAGTTCTTATTACTTTTTTGGGGGGGAGAGAATAAAGTCAAATATGGCAAAACAAAGCTGTCAGTCAAAACCAAGGATAGACATAGCACATGATGTAGAACAGAGTACACGGTTATTAACAATGGTTATCAACGTTGTCTCTTGTTTCCTTAAAAAGATTTGTCTATCTCATTAGATATTATAAAGTTGGACAAAACAGTAGAGAACAAGACCAATAAAACTTAGGCATTGTAAACATTACAGGACTTCCAAAGGAGACAGTAGTCAAACCAGAATGGGATCTTTGTGAATCTTATTGCCTTCAAAGTAGTTGCCTATACCCTCAGTCTTGATACTATCGCACAGAATGGAACAGAGTCTAATCAGTCAAAACAAGATCGTGGGAGTATTACAGGACTTCAAAACAAGTTAATAGGAAATCGAAAAGAGTTACTATTATATATCCTAATTTTAAAAATTTTTCCCTTAATTAAAATAAACATAAGAAATAACTAAATAATTTTTTTAAAGAATAGTAGTTACCATAGTGTCTGTCTTTTTCCTTGAAATATTTGGATAAAACTTCATATACTATAGCTTCAAATATTTCCATATCAAGAAGCCCAGAATAAAGCCTTTCTAATTAATAAGTGAAAATTTTATAAGGCTTCAAGGCCACATAATGGGGAATCATGATTACCACATATTTTTATATATTTGAATCATTACTTACATTAGGGAAACTATTCGGTATTCATACATGCGAGATTGATTTATTTCACTTATGAGCATGGTCTCAAGCTGTGCCCATTTATTGATAAATATCTCAACGTGATCCTTCTTTATAGCTGAATAATATTCCATTGTATAGAAATACCACAACTTTTTTATCCATTCCTCAGTTGATGAACACTTGGGTTGTTTCCAAGATCTGGCCATTACAAATTGTGCTGCTATAAACATAGGTGCACATAAATCACTGTGGTATGATGCTTTCAGTTCTTCTGGGAATATGCCTAGAAGTGGAATAGCTGGAATAAATGGGATTTCCAATCCCAACTTTTTGAGAAACCTCCAGACAGACCTCCACAAAGGCTGTACCAGTCTACACTCCCACCAACAGTGCAGGAGAGTTCCTTTTTCCCCACAGCCTCTCCAGCATTTGTTGTTGTTGGTTTTCTTGATCCTGGGCATTCTTTCAAGAGTGAGATGGTATCTCAGTGTGGTTTTAATTTGCATTTCTCTAATGACCAATGATGATGAGCATTTTTTCATGTATTTATTTGCCATTTGCATTTCTTCATCTGAGAATTGTGTGTTCATCTCAGATGCCCATTTTTGGATTGGATCTTTGAATTTTGGAGGTCTGAGTTTTTTTAATTCTTTATATGTTTTAGACAAGAGTCCCTTGTCTGAGAGAGAGTTCACTAAAATCTTTTCCCAGTTTGTGGGTTTTCTTTTCACTATGCTGGAGATTTCTTTTGACATGCAGAAACTTTTTAATAAGAAGTGGTCCCAGTTATTGATTCTGGGAAGTATTTCCCGTGCGGTTTGAGTCCTGTTCATGAATTCTCTACCTACTCCTATGTCTCCAAGGTTTCTACCCAATTTGTCTTCCAATAGATTTAGTGTTTCTGTTTTAATATTCAGATCTTTGACACATTTAGATTTTAATTTAGTACATGGTGATAGACATGGGTCTAACTTTAGTTTTCGGCAAATGGAGAGCCAGTTTTTCCAGCATCATTTATTAAAGAGGCTGTCGTTCTTCCAGTGAACCTGCTTGGCTCTTTTATCAAAGATAAGGTGGTTGAGTGTGTTTGTAGTTGTGGTTGTATCTTCTAATCTATTCCATTGATCTTCAGCTCTGTTTTGATTCCAATACCATGTTGATTTTACTACTGTTGCTTTGTAGTATAATTTCAAGTCAGGGATTGTGATGCCTCCTGCTTTGTCTTTGCTGCTTAGAATTGCCTTTGCGATTCTAGGTCTCTTCTGGTTCCAGATGATATTTAGGAGTGATTTCTCTAGATCTATAAGGTATGTTGATGGTATTTCTATTGGGATTGCATTGAATCTGTATAAGAGTTTTGGGAGAATAGCCATCTTCACAATGTTTGTTCTTCCTATCCATGAGCAAGGGATGTCTTTCCATTTTCTGAGATCATCTTCAATTTCCTTTTTCAGTGTATTATAGTTTTCACTGTATAAGTCTTTCACTTCTTTTGTAAGAGTAATTCCTAAATATTTCATTTTTTTGCTTGCTAATGTGAATAGTCCAGTTTCTCTTATTTCCCTCTCTGTGATTTTGTTGTTTGAGTATAGGAATGCTATTGATTTCTGAGTATTGATTTTGTATCCAGCCACATTACTGAATTTATTTATTGTATCTAAGAGTCTTTCAATGGAGCTTATGGGGTCTTCTATGTAGAGTATCATGTCATCTGCAAACAATGACAACTTAACTTCTTCTTTTCCTATCTTTACCCCTTTTATTTCTCTTTCTTGCCTAATTGCTCTGGCTAGTACTTCCAGTACTATATTAAATAGGAGTGGTGATAAAGGACATCCTTGTCTTGTGCCTGATTTTAAAGTAAAGGCTTTCAATTTTTGGCCATTTAGTATGATGCTGGCTGTTGGTTTGTCATAGATGGCCTTTATTATATTGAGGTAAAGACCATCTATTCCAATTTTCTGTAAAGTTCTTATCATGAATGAATGTTGGACCCTATCGAAGGCTTTTTCTGCATCTATAGAAATGATCATGTGATTCTTATTTTTGGCTTTATTGATATGGTGGATTACATTTATTGATTTGCGTATGTTGAACCATCCTTGCATTCCTGGGATGAATCCCACTTGGTCATGGTGTATAATCTTCTTGATGATTTGCTGGATCCTATTTGCCAATATTTTATTGAGGATTTTTGCATCTGTGTTCATTAGGGAGATCGGTCTATAGTTCTCTTTTTTAGTTGGGTCTTTCTCAGGTTTTGGTACTAGAGTAATATTTGCTTCCAGGAATGACTTAGGAAGGATTGCTTCCCTTTCAATTTCATTGAATAGTTTGAGGAGTGTCGGCATTAGGTCTTCTTTTATTTCTTGTAGAATTCTGCAGTGAATCCATCTGGGCCTGGGCTCTTCTTGGTGGGTAAGGACTTAATTACATTTTCAATTTCAGTAACAGAGATTGGGTTATTCAACAGTTTTACATCCTCTTGATCTAGCTTTGGCATTTCATATGCTTCTAAGAATCTGTCTATTTGTTCTGTGTTATCAAACTTTTGAGAGTAGAGGTTTTCGAAATAGGTGTTGATGATCTTCTGTATTTCTATTGGGTCTGTAGTGATTTCTCCTTTTTCATTTCTTATTGCATGAATTTGAGCTTTTTCTTCCCTTTTTAAAATAAGGTTGGCTAGGGGCTTATCGATTTTATTTATTCTTTCAAAGAACAAACTCTTTGATTTGTTGATTCTTTGGATTGTTTTCTTAGTCTCTATTGCATTGATTTCTGCTCTGATTTTTATAATTTCCTCTCTTCTTTTGGCTTTGGGCTTGACTTGCTCTTCTTTTTCTAGCTGTTTGAGGTGTAGCATCAAGTTATTTATTTGTATTCGTTCTGTTTTCCTGATGTGGGAACTCAGTGCAATAAATTTTCGTCTCAGGACGGCTTTCATTGCATCCCACAGATTCCGGTAAGTTGTATCTGCATTTTCATTTTCTTTTAGGTATTGTTTGATTTCTTCTTTAATTTCTTCTGTGACCCACTGATTACTCAAGAGTGTGTTATTCAGTTTCCATGTGTTTGTGGGATTTTTGCGGTATCTTTTATCATTAATTTCTAATTTCAGAGCGCTATGATCCGATAACATGCAAGGGATGATTTCAGCTCTTTTGCACTTGTTTAAATATGTTCTGTGAGCTAATATATGGTCTATTTTAGAAAATGATCCATGTACTGCTGAGAAGAATGTGTATTCTGATGTTGTTGGGTGGAACATTCTGTATATGTCTATCAAACCCATTTGTTCACAGGTATGATTCAGTTCTGTTATTTCTTTGCTCATTTTCTGTCTGTTTGATCTGTCCCTTGGTGTCAATGGTGTATTAAGGTCTCCTGTTACAATTGTGTTACTGATAATTTGAGTTTTCATTTCTGTTAATAATTGTTTTATATAACTGGGTGCTCTGGAGTTTGGTGCGTATATATTTAAGATAGTTATCTCTTCCTCTTGGAGTTTTCCCCTTACGAGTATGTAGTGACCTTCTTTATCCTTTATGGTCATTGTTGGTTTAAAGTTCACGTTGTCTGCAAACAGAATGGCTACTCCTGCCTTTTTTTGGATTCCTGCTGCATGAAGAATTGTTTTCCATCCTTTGACTTTCAGTCTGTGAGTATCCTTCTGGGTTAGGTGGGTTTCCTGTATACAGCATATAGTTGGATTTTGTTTCTTGATCCATTCTGCTAGTCTGTTTCTTTTGGTTGGTGCATTGAGACCATTTACATTAATGGTTATTACTGTTAAATGTTGGTTAATTGTAGGAATCTTATCTCTCTGCTGTTGCATCTTTATCTTTCTGTTCTGTTTAATTATTTGCTTTGCTTAGTGGTTTTTTCCTTTGTGTATCTAAACTGTCTTTCAATATTTTTTGCAGGGTTGGTTTGGTGTTCATGAAGTTCTTCAGCTGTTCTTTGTCATGGAAGTATCGTATTTCACCATCTATTTTAAATGATAGTTTTGCAGGATATATCAGTCTAGGTTGGAAATCATTTTGCTTTAGGATCTGGAATACTTCACTCCATGCTCTTCTTGACTTTATTGTTTGTGATGAGAAGTCTGCTGTGATTCTGATAGGTTTTCCTTTATAAGTGATCTGTCTTTTCTCTCTGACAGCTTTTAATAATCTATTCTTGTGTTGGATTTCTGGGATGGTGATTATTATATGTCTGGGTGTAGTTTTATTTTAGTTATGACTATTTGGAGTTCTATATGCTTCACTGATCCTGATGTCAGTTTCTGATCTCATGCTTGGGAAATTTTCAGCTATTACTTCTCTAAATATCCTCTTGATATCCTTTATGTTGTCTCCTTCTTTTTCATTAATCCCTATCATTCTTATGTTATTCTTCTTTGCATCGTCTTGCAGTTGTTGAATTGTTGTTTCCTGATTCCTTGTTATTTTTAAAAGATCTTTCCTTTCCTGTTCACTAGCTGCAATCCTGTCTTCAAGGTCTGAAATTCTATCTTCACTTTCATTAAGGCAGTTTTTACAACTTTCAGTGGAGTTTTTTATTTCCTGTATATCTCTGTGCATCTGCATTATGTATTCTGTTTGTTTCTTATATTGCTCGTCTAGGGATTCTATGTTTTTGTTTAATTCCTCCAATTTTTTATCTGTGTTTTCTTTAGATATATTTAGAATCTCTTTCATTTCTTTTATCATTTCTTCTTTTATCTGGGATATTATTTCGAGTTTGAATTTCTTTAAAGCTTCCTGGAGTTGCTTGTCAACTTCAGTAGCTATTGTGTCTGATATATGAGGTGGATGGGGTATATTTTCTTCTAAATACATTCCTCCTAGGGTTTCCTGAGATGGGCTGGAGGTTTGAGGTTGTAATTTGGTCTTTTGTTTTGTCATTTTCCTATATTTCTGTGTTTCAAGTGTTATTTGATAGCTTCCTCAGGATCTGTTGAAAATCCCCTTCTATGTTTGCAGCTACTGAGACTCTGGCACCACGCTACCCCAAGCCATTGGGTCTGCAGAACCAATGGCCCTCCTCTGCTTGTTCAGAACTCCGCAGTTCCAGATAAGCTGGGCCTCAGGGACACTGTGCACCCACCTGCCCCTTGGAAGATCCACAGCTCTTCAATCGCAGCCGGGTTAGGGTACTCACCACAGGCCGCAGTGCCTCAGGAGCCTGTGATCCCTCCCTGCTTGCAGAGATATCCACAGTCCTCCAGACAAAGGAAGGGGCTTCTGCAGGCACTCCAGATCCGCCCAGCTCCTCCTCTGCACGACGCTGGCTAGGCGCGGCTGGGCTGGGGGGATAGTGTAGGCCCGCCCACCCATTGGGAGCTCAGCAGACCTCCAAGTGTAGCCGGGAGGGATGGGGAGGTGGCTGTAGTGGCCTCTAACCCACTGCTCCACTTCACTGCACCCAGAAGCCTGGGGGGTCCGGAACAGTCTGAGATTTGGGCAGACTGTGCTGGGCACTCACCACAGGCCGCGGTGCCTCAGGAACCTGCGATCCCTCCCTGCTTGCAGAAGTATTCAGTCCTTCAGACAAAGGAAGGGGCTTCTGCAGGCACTCTGGATCCGCCCAGCTCCTCCTCTGCTCGCAGAGGGCTAGGCGCGGCTGGGCTGGGGGGATAGTGTAGGCCCGCCCATCCATCGGGAGCTCAGCAGACCTCCAAGTGTAGCCAGGAGAGGGATGGGGAGGCGGATGTAGTGGCCTCTAACCCACTGCTCCACTTCACTGCACCCAGAAGCCTGGGGGGTCCGGAACAGTCTGAGATTTGGGCAGACTGTGCTGGGCACTCACCACAGGCCGCGGTGCCTCAGGAACATGCGATCCCTCCCTGCTTGCAGAAATATTCAGTCCTTCAGACAAAGGAAGGGGCTTCTGCAGGCACTCCGGATCCGCCCAGCTCCTCCTCTGCTCGCAGATGGCTAGGCGCGGCTGGGCTGGGGGGATAGTGTAGGCCCGCCCATCCGTTGGGAGCTCAGCAGACCTCCAAGTGTAGCTGGGAGGGATGGGGAGCCGGCTGTAGTGGCCTCTAACCCACTGCTCCACTTCACTGCACCCAGAAGCCTGGGGGGTCCGGAACAGTCTGAGATTTGGGCAGACTGTGCTGGGCACTCACCACAGGCCGCGGTGCCTCAGGAACCTGCCATAAATTTCTCTTTTCTATTGCTAAGATTGGTGCTTTATTAGTACTTATACTTTGTGACTATTCAATTTACTTTGATGCTATAAGTGATACTGTTTCATTACTATAATTAAGATGACATATCTGTTACTGTTATCATGGAATACTAACTATATGAATTGCCTTGTAGTCATAAATAATATTATGGCTAATTCCTGGAAAACTGTACTGGTTAAGTACACTGCATCATCCCATCTCTCATTGGATACTTGGGGCAGATCAAAAGGCCAATTGCTAGCCATTCCCAGAGGGCATCACTTAAAAATAGACATTAACTAGTATCTCCATACTAAAAATAAAGCTTTCTATTTCAATCAACCCACAAGCCTGAACACATCAAAAACAAAGAAACAATAGCAGCCTCATCAACAACATATATAAACATGAGATCAACAGCCAATAAAATGTCTCCAAATACTTCCCACTACTGCAAAGGTAATCAATGGGGCATACAATGGGAGAAAGCTAATGTCACATGTGTGAACTATTCAAAATAATATCAGCAGAGATAACAAAATATCAACAAGGCATTTTGCAAGCACAAAGAGGGCCTAACTAAAAAGATATTGGTCCAAATAATAAGTGAAACTATGAAAGAAATTTATAATAATCTACAACAGATAAACAAAATGATGCAAAATATGCATCATAAAAAGTATTATAAAAATATGCATCATAAAAAGTGACAATCATAAAAAGTATTATAGTCTGTATCAGTACTCAACATAAAAATTCAGAGGATTAGAAATCCTATAAAATACATGATCAATTGAAAGGTCCAATATGAATTAGATATTAGAGTTGTTTTCTTTTTTTTTTATTTAAAGAAAAGGAAACAAAAAATACATGGAGATAAAAAAAAGGGAAGAAATAATACAAAATTACAGACAAACAAATGGTAAGAAATTGCTGGTTGATAAGTTACACATTGTCATCTTAGAAATAGCTGTTCAGGTTATAGAATTAAAGTATTTAGAATGACATTCAAAAAGTGACCCTACAAACCATTCTGCTCTATGATCGAACAAAAGCTCAATAATATGATTATCAGTCCTACACATTTGTTTTACATCTCAAAGAGGCTAAGATTAAACATCAAAACAGAACAGAACATTAAAAAAAAACAATTTAAAGAAATACAGATTTCAAAGCAAGTCCACTGGAGATCTTCATTATCTAACTGTCTCTAGTTTCTTACAAATAGTTGTCCCTATCTTCACCCACTTTATATATTTATTGCATATTATAGAACTAATCAAATCATTGCAGGATGATGAAGTCTTTTTAGGTCCTCAAGTTCCAAACTAGGGAAGACAATAGTAACTACCATCGCATCTCTCATTCTCTTTGTGATAGCTGACCCCATCTCTACATATGCTGCAGTTGAACTCAAGAAACCAGTCCAATGTCATTCTAATCAGTGAACAATAGATTGCTAGAATTTATATTATAATGCTACAAAATAAGCCTCAGGTTTCTCAGCATCTCTTCCTCAGAGTATCTGTTCCTTACATCTTGCATTATATAATCTGTTCCCGTAAATAATTAAAAAAAAACCCATGTGTGAATTTCTACATATATATCTATCCTCTCTGTAATATAGGGAAAACCAAGTCATAGCAAGACAGCAAAATAATTTCCTAGAAAAACATGCAATGGATAAGACATATAAGACTACAATATAAATGATCTTCCATAGCTACTATGTTTTCTCTTGTTATTTTCAGTAGATTTGTCCACAACACTGGCTTATTATAGTTAAACATAGTATCACCTATTTTTATAAAAACTTAACTTTGACAGCATTGTAGGATTTGAGAGCTGTTACTAATTAATACCAGCATGGATATCCTTTACATCTTGTCATGCTCAGAGTAGTTGCCTCTACTTTTAGGGTTGATACTAACAAGCATACCAATTTCAAATAAAATCAGCCAAGGCCAACCAATAGTCTTATGATTCAGATTCAATTAAGATCAGTCATAGTAAGACAATGTAAGTAATACAGGATTTCAGTTTAAGTTAATAGGAAAGTAAGAATAGTTACCATGGTATAAACTGCTATTTTTGATTCAAGAGGTCTGTGCCCTCAAATCTGACATGAGTGGACAGACCAGAACAAATTAAATTCAAACTAAATATGGCGATAGGACTACTGTGTCTTTTAAATCGTTATACACCATTAACAATGACCTCTGCTTTTTAAAAAAATATAGTTTCAGAGCTGTCTATACTAAAGACTATAGCTTACCATCTCTGCCTCATGTCTGCTACTCCACTTTTCTGCTATAATTTGTCCACCTTATTCCCTCATTTCATTGTCTGCCCCGTTCACTGAGGCCTCTCTGCAACTGTTGCTGGGATCCTGGTATCTCTTCCTCTCTTTCTCTGTAATGTCCTTCAGCGCTCTCTGTAGGGTTGGATTGGTGGCCACAAACTCCCACAGTTCCTCCTTGTCTTGAAAGTATCATTTCTTCATTAATTTTGAGAGAGAGTTTTGATGGGTATATGAACTTTGGTTGCATATTTTTTTCTTTCAGGACTTGGAATATTTCTCCCCACTCCCTTCTTGACTTAAGAGTTTGTGTTGATAAGTCTGCTGTTATTTTGATAGTTTTCCTGTTGTAGGTAATCTGCATCTTTTCTCTGGCTGCTTTTAATATTCTGTTCTTTTGGTGGATTTCTGGAATCTTGATTATTATATGTCTAGGCGTAGATCTGTTTTGGTTGTAGGTAGCTGGTGTTCTGTGTGCCTCTTTTATCTGGATATCATTTCTTTTTGCTATACATGGGAAATTTTGCTTTAATATATCTGTGAATATTTTTTGTATTTCATTTTTGGATGTTCCTGCTTCCTCACTCACATTCTTTATTCTTAAGTTATGCATCTTTTTGTCATCCTCCAGTTTTTGAATTGCTTCTTTCTGGTTCCTTGTTATTTTTAAGAGGCTTTTTCTTTCACGATCATATGCCATAAATCTCTCTTCAAGTTTCAGAAGGCTGTCTTTAGTTTCTGTCAAGGCATTTTGCCAGTGTTCAATGGAGTTTATAGTTTCCTGGAATTCTCTTTGGATCTGTTTCATGTATTCTAAGTTATGTTTAAATTCTTCTTCAGAAGTTTCTCTTTCTTTTCTGATTTCCTCAGTTCTTCCATCTGTGTTCTCTTGGGCGGGGCTTGTCATTTTTTTAATTAATCTCTTTATATCATGCCTCACTTGGATCAGGAGTACAGCTTTAAATTCCTCTATGAGATCATGTAGGTACTTTTTAATTTCGGCTGATGCTGTGTCAAGCAATGGATGGTTACTGTGCTTGTTCTCTTCAGTGTTTACTTCTCCTGGGCTGATTTTCTCATGTTGGGCAGCTGGAGATTTTTTAAAATTTTTATCTCTTGTCATATTTCTGGTTTCTTTCAGACTGTCCTGGGGTTCTCTGGCCCTCTCCAAATTGCTTAGGGCCTTTCAGAAGTGTGCTGACTTGAGTTTTTGCTGTCCTCCCCAATTTGCTGTTATCTGGGGTAGGCTAGGATGCAGGGGCGGTCACTATGGCACAGGGTTCTGCCCAAATCCCAGCTGTTCTGTGACAGGAGCACCAGAACAGCAGATCTGCCCAAATCCAAAATGTCTCCCACTAGTTCTCTGTATGGAGCTGAAGCCAGCACATAATCAGGCTCTGCCAAATTTCAAGATGTCTTCCACCAGCCCTCCCTACAGGGGGACCTTGTGATGTCACCGAGCTGTAGTTTCTGCCCAATACTAAAATGTCTGCCGCCATACTCTGTGTTATTGATTTCCCAATGGTGGCGGGCACTGTCCAAGATGTTCTCTGGCCAACCCCAGCAGCCGTGGGGTTCCCAGTACTCACCAGAGTCTGGCGCAGGTCCTCATTCTGTCTACCGCACACCAAGCTGCCCACCTTTCCTGCACTCCCAGCACAGTGCGGAATGGTCAGAAATCTGCGCACCATTTAGATTTGGAACTCCAAAGCCTTGTATGATTTCCTCTGGTGCAGCGGTGCAGTCCTGGCTGCTACTCGGAGTCCCGGGTCTCAGTTTCCCACAGTCACCAAAAGCAACACAGCTTTTCCTGCTGGGTCCATGGGTCAGTTTGTTAATTTAAAGGCGCGGGATTTGCAGCCTCCCGTTATCAGTGTTCACGGTCTCAGCACGACTTTGAATCCTCCAGCTGCAGTGTCTTGGTTAATAAGAATCACTATTGATTTGTCTGGCCCTCTCCATGTTGTCATATTCTAGCTTCTAGTATGATTTCTCTGGAGAGACTCTTCACTCGATCCCCTAGCAAGCCACCATTTTGATCCAGTCTCTAGAGTTGTTTTCAAGAAACTTTAGATATAATCACTGAACAAACAAAATGAATACATCTCCTAGATGATGCAAAGAAGACTAATCTAAGATAAATTCAAATTAGACAAAACTCAGAAAACAATAAAAGTGGCATAAAATACCAGCTTAAAATTCCCTTCCTTGTACACTTTGAGTTTAACTTGTTTTGGTTTTTGTTTTCTAGAAACTGGAGGTTGAACATTATTGAAGCTCAGTGTTTTCCTGTTGTGACTATTCACTGCCATAAATTTCCCTAATATGAATGCTTTCATTGTAACTCATATGTTGCATTGATATTACAACTCAATGGTAGAAAATGTCTAATTTCATCTTTTATTTTATCTGTAACTCAATGGTTAGACAGTAGCATGTTATTAATTTTCATCCTTTTATGTAGTTCTTCTGTGGTTTCCTTTTGCTGATGATATTTAATTTCACTGCACTATGATTCAATAACATGCTTGGTACAATTTCAATTCCTTGGTCTTTATTTAGTCATGTTGTATGAGATAGTATGTTGTCTCTTTTGGTGAAAGACCTGGGTACTGATATTAGAAATATGCATTTTTGACTGGGACACTTATAGCTATCTACTGAATTCATTTGCTCAAAGATTTGGTGCTCTGATATTTCTTCATTGATGTATTATTTAGTTGGTCTGTCTTTTTTGTGATGATAGGTCAATCAGGTTATTCACTATAATTGTATTACATTTACAATTGTATATTGTATCACTTATCTTATTTTTCATGTCCATTAGTGTTCATTTTATATAATTGAGTGCAATGCTTGTTATATGTAGCACATAGTTGGACCTTGTTTCTTGACCAATTCTGCCAATCTGTTTCTTTTGATTGGTGAATTTAGACCATTCACCAGTGTTATTTATTGATATATCCTTATCATATTTTCCTGTTGTTGGTTCTCTTTCTTTCCCTTTTGTGTATTGGCTTGTCTTGCCTGGTGGATTCATTTTGTTGGGATTATTGGATATAGCATTGTTATCACGTTCTAGAGCATCTTTCAGAACATTTTGGACCGATGGGTTGGTGGCCATGAATTTCTCTATATGTTTTTTTATCATGGAAGTATCTTATTTATCAGTTTTCAAAGACAAATTTGGAAAGGTAGCGCAATCTGGGCTAGAAGTTTTCTTTTAGGACTTAAATGAAATTAATAGTAAAAAAAATAAAAGAATCAATGAATCAAAGAGTTAGTTCTTTGAAAGATTTAATGAAATAGACAAACCTTTAATCTATCTCATAAAAAATGAAGAACTAAATCCATATTAAAAAGAAAACACATGAAATCACAATGGAGTCTCCAGATATTTAAAAGATCATCAATACTTAATTTGAGAAATTATACTCTAATAATGTGGAAAACTCCAGAAAAATTGATGGATTCCTAGATACAGATGAATTATGAAACATGAATCAAGAAATACAAAAATTCTAAATAATCCAGTATTAATCAATAAAATGGTTACAGTAAATTAAAAATACAATTAAAAACCGAGGTCCTGACCACTCACTGCTGAATCTTGGGATAACTTCAGAGCAGAACTAATGCCACTATTCTTCAAATTTTTAAAAGAAATTTAAAGTAAAGCAATACTCTGATATTCATTCCTGGAATCAAAAATTGCCTTGGGTGTGGGGGACAGAGATAGATCCCCCCAAAAAGAGAATTACAGGCCATTCTTCTGAAATAGAATAGATGCAAAACTCCTTACCAAGATACTCACAAACAGATTCTAGAAAATTATCACCCTGACAAGAAGGATGTCTACAACTATCAAATTCACAAAGCTAGGAAAAACAATCCTAAATTTCAGATAGACCCAAAAAAGACATGGAATAGGAAAGTGATACTGCTGAAAGAATGTGTCAGAGGAATCATACTACCTGACTTTAAAATGCACTACAAAGCTATAGTTAAATCTTAAAAAAAAAAAAAAAAACCGTAGAATTTGCACAGAAACAAACACTCAGATCAATGGATCAGGACTGAGGGCCCCAAAATATATCCACAATGCAAAGAAACTCATTTATAACAAGGAGCTAACAACACACGTTGGACAATCTCCCATAAACAGTGCTAGGAAAATTGGATATCTGCATAAAAAACAATGAAATTGAATCCCTATTTTCACTATATATAACTTATTAAATAGATTAAAAATGTAAGTGAGAGACCTGAATCTATAACATTATTCGAAGAAAACATAGAGGTAATGGTTCATAACATTATACTGGGCATTTGTATCTTTGGAAAGACTGCTAAACACAACTAATAAGTAAGTAGTCAAATGAGATTACATGAACTTAAAAATAGACTTGTGCCAAGCAAAGAAAACAATAAAATTAAAATATGATGTATAGAAGGGCATAAAATGAAACCTGTATACCTGACAAAGGGTTCATATTCAGAATAAAAGTCACATAACCCAACATAAAGATAAATATTCTGAATAAATAATGGGGTATATATATATGGATAAACACATCGAAAAAGGAACCACATAATGAATGAAAAAGAAACATACAATGATATGTTGATTAAAAATGTTCAACATTAGTATTCATCAAGGGATTGGAAATAAAATTTATCAAGAGATATCATTTCACTACATTCAGAAAGGCTAGTATAAAAAACAACAGTTTCCAAAAGTTACAGGAGATACAAATGAAAGAAAGTCTATGAACTATTGGCAGAAATGAAAATTCAGGCAATCATTTTGGAATATATTTATGTATATATGAATTACAATTAATATGTAAAACTTTTCTATGCACTTATATATTTATTGGAGCACAATTCCCAATAATGTAAGACACAAAATCATTCTACATGATTATCAAGAAGTGAATTGATGAAAAAATATGGCATTTATACCAAATGTAAAACTATGTAGCTATTTAAAATGTGTGAAAAAAACGTGTCATTTGTATTAATATGGGTAAACCAAAGAGATATGATAGGTCAGAAAGCCAGACACAGAAATAGAAACACCGCATGGTCTCATTCATGTGTAGAATCTAAAAACATTGATTTTACAGAAATAGAATAACATTTCCCACATGCGATGAAGGGTAAGATGAGAAATGAATAATTTCAGTGTTACAGGTTAGGTGAAATGAGTCTCATTCGTTTGCACTGTACAGCAGGATGATTATAGTAAAAAATGTGTACAATTATTGTATGCCACATCAAAGCAAATGATGATGTTGAATTTATCTATCTATCTATCTATTTATCTATCTATCTATCTATCTATTATCTGCTTCAATAGTCATCAAATACATGGTTTTGTTCAAACTGGATTAACACTCTGCCACTGAGCCACATTTCAGCCAAATTGGGAACATTTTAAAATTTTGCTTGAATATGTATTAAAACAGCAATGCTTACTAGCTGTAAGAATCAAATATAAGAACACTGTAACTAGATATAACACTTAGTAGTTAGATTCTGTTTTGAAATCGATAATTCCAATTAATTAGCAACCTATATTTTATCTTTAGTTTGAAGAATTTGTATATATACAAGTGTATGATATCTAAATAATAAATTGTTATTTCCTGATACTACTTACTAATTCAGACTATTTTTGTTGGAATAGTTTGATTTATTTAGTGTAACATATACATTAGATTTTAGTGTTTTCAATGCAAAGTTGAAAACAATATGCTTATACTTATGTGATTTTAAAGCTTTTTATGAACCCATACAGGAGATTGCAATAGCATCAACTCATCTTGTTTATTTTCAACTATGAAATTAAATTTCATGGAAAATAATAATAACACAACTCTAGAGGATTTTCTTTTGCAGTTGAGTTTATGTACTGTGTCATACTATTAAACTCAGAAAACTGCCCTTGTTATCAGTGAAAAAGAACCAGTGATAACAGAAAATCAGTTATAGATAATGAGAATTAAATTTCTATTCACGTACGAAAAATATTTTTCCTCAAAATTTTAACCCAGTGTTACCAACCAGAGAAAAATGTATTATTTAAAGGAACACAGAAAAACATGTTACCTTTTCATGTAGTAAGAAAGCACATCAAACCCTTGAAAATTTAAAACCAGGAGATATTATACATATTTACTATTACTGTGTTTTGGTTGTTTCCAGATGAATAGGGTATGTCAGAAAAATGCATTAAGAAGTAATTGTATTATCTAAATTAAATGACTTGTAAAACATTATGCATTTTAAAAACTCAGTTTTTTAAGTCAATTGTCTTTTTTAGTAAATTGTTTAATTTTTAAGTATAAGAAGTTAAATAAAATACCTAATACATGTGGGGAAAAAGCATATAAATAATTTTTTTAATGTACACACTAAAACATTTTCTTCGTGTGCTGCAATTCAAATACAAAATTTTAGTTAAATGCTTATCTTTGCTAACAGTTTATTCTTTAACTGTCCATACCATCAAAGCAATTAAGTTGCAGTTTATATGTCACAGAAAAGTCTTAGAACAACTCCTAATATTTAGAAGTATTTCTCAAACCAACAGCAAACATACGTAGCACTATATTATTTGATTTTTATGACAATTCACTGGAAATATTAAAATGTTACCAAATTATAATAGAAAAATAGGAAAATTCTCAACAATAGTGAAATTAAAACAGATAAAACACACCAACTATACAAGCTAGGAAACTCGTGTTCTTAACATAAGAATAAGGAAAACATGGGTCTAATCGTAAGTGGTATGACATTGTCAATAGCCCTTTTTAACCCAAAGTGTAGAGTTTGAAATCAAAAGAATAAATTTTGAATATCAGACTAATGAAGATTTTTTTCTTTTAAAAAAATTTTATTTAAGGAGAAAGAGAAAAAACAGGAAAAGGGTACAAGTCATACAGAATTTCAAAAAAATAAACAATAAGAAATCACTAGTTAATCGATTACATATTGTCGTCTTAGACTTGTTCAAGTTACAAAATTAAAACATACAAAGTGGACAGACATTCAAACAGTGAGACTGCAAACAGTTCTATTCAATGATCCAACAAAACTCAGTAATATGTTTATCTATCTCAGATGCTTAAATATACATGCAGTTATATCCTTTAGAGCACTTTCTTTCCCTCTCTTTTTTACAATGACAATTATACATTTTGGGTTTTATTATTCCCACAGGTCTTATTACTTTTTTAAGAGAATAAAACCAAATGTGACATAACAAAACACAGTCAGTCATATCAAAAGGATGGACATAGTACATAATGTAAAAACAGAATACAAGGTGATCAACAATAGTTACCATAATGCCTCTTGCTTTCTTAAAAAGAATTGTCTATATCATCAGTTATAATAAAATTGAACAAAACAGTAAAGAACAAAACCAATAAAACCAAAACATTGGAGACATTACAGGACTTCAAAAGAAGATAATAGTCAAACCAGAATGGGCATCATAGTGAATCTTACTGTCTTCACAGTTGTTGCCTATACTCTCGAACTTGGTACTATCAAGCAAAACAGAATAGAGTAAAATCAGTCAAAACAACATGGTGAGAGCACTACAGGGTTTCAAATCAAGTTAACAGGAAATCAAAGTGGGTTACTAAAATATATCTGGCTATTTTTAATTTATTTTTTCCCTTAATTAAAAAAATAAAAATAAAAAAAGAAGATTGAGATAAAAGAGGACATAACAACAAAACAGCATAGGTCAGACCATAACCATTTAAGCAAAATAGTGTTTTACCACAAGATATCCCAACATAAAAGTAGTTACCATAGTGTCTCTTTCCTTGAAATCTTTGAGTATAACTTCGTATACTATAGCATCAAACATATCAAGACAGTCTAAAACCATTCAAGAGAATGACAGTATTACAGGGTATTTAGAACCAACTAACAGAAAATGAACAATGGTTTCTGTATTATCTCCTTGTCTATAAAAGTTTTTGTTTATATTATCACATATAATAAAATCCAATAAGATACAACCTGTTAAGACTGATGGAGACAGAAGAACAAAAGCTTGATGGGACTTCAAAACAAGATGATATTAAATCAGCACTAGCTATTATGATGTCTTGTTTTCTCCAAAATAGCTGTTCATACCATCCAACCTTTTCTGCCTCATTTCTGTTGAGCTCTTTTTCTGTCATTAGTTGTCAGTTTGTCTTCTTCATTTCGCTTTCTGCTCCATTCATTGTGGCCTCTCTTCCACTGTTTCTGGAACTTTGGGATTTTTCTCTTTTAGAATGTCCTGTAGTATTCTCTGTAGAGTCGAATTGGTGGTTGCAAATTCCCCTAGTTCCTCTTTATCCTGGAAGCACCTTGTTTCTCCATTAATTTCTAGGGACAGTTGTGCAGGATATATCAATCTTGGCTGGAGGTTATTATCTTTCAAAGCTTAAATTATTTCCCCCCAGGCTCTTTGTGATTTGATGGTTTGTGCTGAGAAGTCTGCTGTAATTCTGATGGGTGTTCCCTTGTAAGTGATCTGTTTCTTGTCTCTGACAGCTTTTAATATTCTGTTCTTATATTGGATTTTTGGAATTTTGATTATTATATGCCTGGATATATTTTTGTTTGGGTTGCAGGTGGCTGGGGTCCTGTATGCCTCATAGATCTGAGCATCTTTACCTTTTCCCATATTAGGGAAGTTCTCCTTGATTATTTCTGTGAATAGCCTTTGCAGTTCATTTGTTTGTATCCCTGCTTCTTCTTTTACATTCTTAATTCTTTTTTTTATTTAAAGAGAAAAACAAAACAAAACAGTAAAAGGCTACAAGTAACACAGAATTTCAAGAGAAAAAATACACAGTAAGAAATCACTAGTTAATAGATTACATATGGTCATCTCAGAAACAGTTGTCCAGGTTACAAAATTAAGGCATATAAAGTGGACATTAATACAGTGAGATTGTAGACAGTTCTGTTCAATGATCCAACAAAAACTCAGTAATATGGTTTTCTATCCTACACACTTAAATATACTTGCAGTTATAACTTTTAGATCACTATCTTTCCTCTCTTTTTTATGATAACAATCACACATTTTGGCTTCCATTACTCCCACAGTTCTTACAACTTTTTCTTTGAAGAGGAAAAAAAAAACAGAACAAAAAAACCCCCAATGTGACAAAGCAAAACAGAGTCAGAACAGGAGGATGGACATACTATATAATGCAAAAAGAGATTACCAGGTGATCAACAATGGTTACCATTATGCCTCTTGCTATCCTAAATAGAGTTGCATGTATCATCTGGTATAAAAGAATTGAACAAAACAGTACAGAACAAGACCAATAAAACCCACATTGGAGACCTTACACGACTTCCAAAGAAGGTAATAGTCAAACCATAATGGGCATCATAGAATATCTTGTTGCCTTCAAAGTGGTTGCCTATACCCTCAAATTTGATACTATTAAACAAAACAGAATATAATAAAAGCAGTCAGAACAAGATGTAGAGAATAATACAGGGGTTCAAATCAGGTTAATAGGAAAACAAAAAAGTTACTATAATATATCCTGCTATTTTTAATTTAGTTTTCTCTTAATTAAAAGATACTAAGAAATAAATTAATTTTTAAAAAAAGAAAAAAAAGGGGGGGGGGAAGATTGAGATAAAAAAGAACATATCAATAGAACAACACAGGTCAGAACCGAACAATTTAAGCATCATTGTTTTTCACCACCAGATAGCCTGACATTAATAGTAGTTCCCATAGTGTCTCTTTCCTTGAAATATTTGAGTCTAACTTCATATACTATGCCATCAAACTTATGAAGACAGTGTGGAACCAGTCAAGAGATTGAAAGTATTACAGGGTATTTAGAACCAGCTAACAGAAACCGAACATTAGTTTCTATATTATCTCTTTGCCTATAAAAAATTTTGCTTATACTATTGCATACATTAAAATATAATAAGATACAACATGTTAAAACCAATAGAAACAGACAAACAACAACTTGATGGGGCTTCAAAACAGAATGATATTAAATCAGCACTAGCTATTACACTGTCTTATTTTCTTCAAAATAGCTATTCATAGTATCACAGACAATAAAATCAAATAACCCAGATTAAAATCATGCCAATTAATGAGTGAAAATATTATATGGCTTCAAACCAGTGTTACTGGGAATCATGATTACCATGTACTTTTATGCATTTTATCATTTCTTACATTAAGGAAACTATTCGGTATTTATACATGTGAGTTTGATTTATTTCAATTATGAATATGGTCTCAAGCTGCGTCCATGTATTTATAAATGTCTCAATGTGATCATTCTTTATAGCTGAGTAGTACTCCATTGTATAAAAATACCACAACTTTTTTATCCATTCCTCAGTTGATGGACACTTAGGTTGTTTCCAAGATCTGGCGATTACAAATTGTGCTGCTTTGGCTGATCCAAGTGCAGTGGTGTTTACAACTAATTGATCACAACCAGTTACAAATTTCTTTGTTCCTTCTCCACTCCCACTGCTTCACTTGACTATCCTTTAAAAAAAATTGTGCTGCTATAAACATGGGTGCACATATATCACTGTGGTATGATGCTTTTAGTTCTTCTGGGAATATGCCTAGAAGTCAAATGGGGCTTCCAATCCCAGCTTTCTGAGAAATCTCCAGACTGACCTCCACAATGGCTGCACTACTCTACACTCCCACCAACAGTGCTTGGAGAGTTCCTTTTTCCCCCACAGCCTTTCCAGCATTTGTTGGTGGTAGTTTTCTTGATTTTGGCCTTTCTTTCAGAAGTGAAATGAAATCTCAGTGTGGTTTTAATTTGCATTTTTCTAATGACTAATGATGGTGAACATTTTTTCATATATTTACTTCCCATTTGTATTTCTTCATCTGAGAATTGTTTATTCATCTCAGATGCCCATTTTTGATTGGGTCTTTGAATTTTGGGGGTCTGATTTTTTTAATTCTTTATATGTTTTAGACAGAAGTCCTTTGTCTGAGGGGCAGTTCACTAAGATTTTTTTTCCCCAGTTTGTGGGTTTTCTTTTCACTATGTTAGAGATTTCTCTTAACGTGCAGAAACTTTATAATAAGAGGTGATCCCAGTTATTGACTCTGGGA
Organism: Cavia porcellus; assembly: GCF_034190915.1. NCBI lineage: Eukaryota > Metazoa > Chordata > Mammalia > Rodentia > Caviidae > Cavia > Cavia porcellus. Next base: position 7,446,978 of record NW_026947493.1, read on the forward strand.
AGTATCTCCGTGAGGTTTGAGTCTTGTTCATGAATTCTCTACCTACCCCTATGTCTTCAAGGTTTTTACCCAATTTGTCTTCCAATAGATTTAGTGTTTCTGTTTTAATATTTAGATCTTTGATCCATTTAGATTTTATTTTAGTACATGGTGATAGGCATGGGTCTAGTTTTAGTTTTCGGCATATGGAGAGCCAGTTTTTCCAGCACAATTTATTAAAGAGACTGTCGTTCTTCCAGTGAACCTGTTTGGCCCCTTTATCAAAGATAAGGTGGTTGAGTGTGTTTGTAGTTGTGGTTGTATCTTCTAATCTATTCCACTGATCTTTGGCTCTGTTTTGGATCCAGTGCCATGTTGATTTTACTACAGTTGCTTTGTAGTATAACTTCAAGTCAAGGATTGTGATGCCTCCTGCCTTGCTTTTGCTGCTTAGAACTGTCTTTGCTATTCTAGGTCTCTTCTCACTCCAGATGAATTTTAGGAGTGATTTTTCGAGATCTATGAGGTATGTTGATGGTATTTTTATTGGGATTGCATTGAATCTGTATAACAGTTTTGGGAGAATGGCCATTTTCACAATGTTTATTCTTCCTATTCATGAGCAAGGGATGTCTTTCCATTTTCTGAGATCATCTTCAATTTCATTTTTCAGTGTATTATAATTTTCCCTGTATAGGTCTTTCACTTCTTTCTAGAGAATAATACCTAAATATTTCATTTTTTTTGGTTGCTAGTGTGAAGGGTGTGGCTTCTCTGATTTCTCTCTCTGTGATTTTGTTGTTAGTGTATAGGAATGCTATTGATTTTTGAGTATTTATTTTGTATCCAGCCACATTGCTGAATTTATTTATTATATCTAGGAGTCTTTCAATGGAGTTTGGGGGTCTTCTACATAGAGTATCATGTCATCTGCATATAATAATAATTTAACTTCTTATTTTCCTATCATTACACCTTTTATTTCTCTCTCTTGTCTAATTGCTCTGGCTGGTATTTCCAGTACTATATTACATAGGAGCAGTGACAGGGGACATCCTTGTCTTGTGCCTGATTTTAAAGTATAGCCCTTCACATTTTGGCCATTTAGTATGATACTGGCTGTTGGTTTGTCATAGATGGCTTTTATTATGTTGAGGTAAAGACCACTTAATCCAATTTTCTACAAAGTTCTTATCATAAATGAATGTTGTACCTTATCAAAATCTTTTTCTGCATCTATAGAAATGATCATGTGATTCTTACTTTTGACTCTATTGATATGGTGGATTACATTTATTGATTTACGTATGTTGAACCATCCCTGCATGCCTGGGATGAATCCCACTTGGGCATGGTGTATAATCTTCTTGATGATTTGCTATATCCTATTTTCCAATATTTAATGAGGATTTTTGGATCTGTATTCATCAGGGAGATTGGTCTGTAGTTTTCTTTTTCAGTTGGGTCTTTCTCAGGTTTTGGTACTAGAGTAATATTTGCTTCCACGAATGACTTAGGAAGGATAGCTTCCCTTTGAATGTCATTGAAGAGTTTGAGGAGTGTTGGCATTAGGTCTTTGTATTTCTTTTTTCTTTCTTTCTTTCTTTCTTTCTTTTTTTTTTTTTTGTCTTTTTCCTTTTCATCGGTACTGGGGATCAAACTCACGACTGCCCACTTGCAAGGCAGGCACTTATGCCGCTGAGCTAAATCCCCAGCCCCTTCTTTGTATTTCTTGTAGAATTCTGCAGTGAATCCATCTGGGCCTGGGCTCTTCTTTGTAGGTAAGGACTTAATTACATTTTTGATTTCATTAATAAAATTGGGTCATTCATCAGTTTTACATCTTCATGATTTAGCTTTGGTACTTCATATGTGTCTAGGAATCTGTCTATTTCTTTTGTGTTATTAACCCTTTGAGAGTAGAGGTTTTTGAAATAGGTGTTGATGATCTTCTGTATTTCTGTAGAGTCTGTAGTGATTTCACCTTTTTCATTCCTTATTGCTTGAAATTGAGCTTTTTCTTCCCTTTTTAAAATACGGGTGGCTAGGGGCTTATCGATTTTATTTTTTCTTTCAAAGAACCAACTCTTTGATTCATTGATTTTTGGATTGTTTTCTTAGTCTCTATTGCATTGATTTCTGCTCTGATTTTTATTATTTCCTCTCTTCTTTTGGCTTTGGGCTTGACTTGCTCTTCTTTTTCTAGCTGTTTGAGGTGTAGCATCAGGTTATTTATTTGTATTTGTTCTGTTTTCCTGATGTGGGAACTCAGTGCAATAAATTTTCCTCTGAGGACAGCAATAAAATTGCATCCCACAGATTCTGTTAAGTTCTATTTGTGTTTTCATTGTTTGTAGGTATTGTTTAATTTCTTCTGTAATTTCTGTGACCCATTGATTACTCAGAAATGTGTTATCCAGTTTCCATGTGTTTGTGGGATTTTTGCAGTATCTTTTATCATTAATTTCTAATTTCATAGTGCTATGATCCAATAACATGCAAGGGATAATTTCAACTCTTTTGCATTTATCTATATATGTTCCGTGAGTTAATATATGGTCTATATTAGAGAATGACCCATGTAATGCTGAGAAGAATGTGTATTCTGTTGTTTTTGGGTGGAATACTCTGTATATGTCCATCAATTCCATTTTTTCACTGGTGTGATTCAGTTCTTTTATTTCTTTGCTGGTTTTCTGTCCGGTTGATCTGTCCATTGGTGTCAATAGTGTGTTAAAATCTGTTATAATTGTATTACTGTTAATTTGGTTTTTCACTTGTGATATTACTTATTTTATATAACTGGGTGCTCTGGAATTTCGTGCATATATATTTAAGATAGTTATCTCTTCCTCTTGAAGTTTTCCCATAACCAGTATGTAGTGACCTTGTTTATCTCTTCTGATCAGTATTGGTTTGAAGTTTACATTGTCTGCAAACAGAATAGCTACCCTCACTTTTTTGGGGGTTCCTGTTGCATGAAGTATTGTCTTCCATCCTTTGACTTTCAGTCTGTGAGTATCCTTTTGGGTTAGATGGGTTTCTTGTAGACAACATATGGTTGGGTTTTGTTTCTTGATCCATTCTGCCAGTCTGTTTCTTTTAATTGGTGCATTGAGACCATTTACGTTGATGGTTATAACTGTTATATGTTGGTTTATTGTTGACATGTTATATTTGTGCTGTTGCATGTTTATCTTTCTGTTCTGTTTAATTGTCTGCTTTGTTTAGTAGTTTTTTCCTAAGTGTATCTAAACTGTCTTGCAGTTTTCTTTGCAGGATTGGCTTGGTGATCATGAAGTTCTTCAGCTGTTCTTTGTCGTGGAAGTATCTTATTTCGATTTTGAAAGACAGTTTTGCAGGGTACATCAGTCTAGGTTGGAAATCATTTTCCTTTAGCATCTGAAATACTTGACTCCGTGCTCTTTTTGCCTTTATTGTTTGTGTTGAGAAGTCTGTTGTGATTTTGATAGGTTTTCCTTCATAGGTGATCTGTCTTTTCTCTCTGGCAGCTTTTAATATTCTATTCTTTTGTTTGACTTCTGGGATGGTGATTATTATATGTCTGGGTTTAGTTTTATTTTGTCTATGGCTATTTGGAGTTCTATATGCTTCATTGATCCTGATATCAGTTTCCAATTTCATGTTTGGGAAATTTTCAGCTATTACTTCTCTAAATATGCTCTTGAGATCCTTTATGTTGTCTCCTTCTTTTTCATTTATCCTTATCAACCTTATGCTGTTTTTGTTTGCGTCATCTTGCAGGTGTTGAATTGTTATTTCTTGATTTCTTGTTATTTTTAAAAGATCTTTCCTTTTCTGTTCACTGGATGCAATCTTGTCTTCAAGATCCAAAATTCTATCTTCACATTAATTGAGGCAGTTTTTACAACTTTCAATGGAATTTTTGATTTCCTGTATATCTCTTTGCATCTGTTTTATATATTCTGTTTGTTTCTTATATTGTATATCCAGGGATTCTATCTTTTTGTTTAGTTCCTCAAATTTTTAAACTGTGTCTTCTTTAGATATCTTCAGCATCTCCTTCATTTCTGTTATCATTTCTTCTTTTACCTGAGAGATTATTTCTAGTTTGAATTCCTTTAAAGCTTCCCAGAGTTGCTGCTTTATTTTGGTTACTATTGTTTCAGGTATTTCAGGTATGTGGCATGTATTTTCTTCTATGTACATGGCTCCTAGGCTTTCTTTGGATGGGCTGGATGTTTGAGATTGCATTTTGGTCTTTTGTTTTGTCATTTTCCTATATTTCTGTGTTTCAAGTGTTGTTCCAGAGTTTCCCTGGGCATGTTGGAAATTGTCTCTTATGTCCTGGCCTCCTGGGACTCCTCTAGTAGTGTAGCTCCCTCCTTGGGCAGCGGAGTCCCTGGATTAAAAGAGGGTTGCCAGGCTCCTCTCAGGTAGACCTAAAACCTCCTCAAGCTGCAGTTTCCCCCTCTATTAGCAAAACTCCCCTGAGGGAAAGAAGGCCACCTGGTGTGGTCCAGGAAATCCCAAATCCTGTTAAGCCCACTCTAGTGTGGCTGCAAGCCCAGCGGACCCTCAACCCCCTAATGCCAGGATCTTATACTCTCCCAGGGATTGGATGTTGTGTAGTCACCCAGCTCCTTGGATGGAAAAGCTCCCCAGGCTGATAGAGGGTCACCCTATGGCCTAGGTAGGCCTCAAACCTCCTCAGCAGGGCTACTCCCTCCTTCAGGCAGTGGCAGTAGTGCTGGTGCTCTCCAGGTCAAAAGAAGTTCACAGACGAGGCCAGAGAATATTCCAGCAGCTCAGCCCAGCTCCCTCCTTCTGGCTGGCAGCTGTGGTGCACTTCTCAGGTGGGAGAGGCGGCGGGCAGGGCTGGAATGGGGTACCTTTGCTCGGCTCTGCTCTCTCCTTCCAGTGGGCAGCTGTGGTGTGCTCCTTGGGCAGGAGAGGCAGTGGGCAGGGCTGTAGCAGAGTCCCTCTGCTCAGCTGTGCTCTCTCCTTCTGCCCAGCAGTTGCAGTGCACTTCTCCGGCAGGAGAACATTCTTAATTCTTAAGTTATAGATCCTCTTGTTATCTTCTAGCCTTTGTATTGTTATTGCTTGTTTCTTTGTTATTTTAAGAAGCTTTTCCTTTCATGCTCCCACATTACAAATCTGTCCTCTAGTTCAGAGAATCTATTCTTAGTTTCTTTCAAGCTGTTATGCCAGCTTTCAATAGAGTTTTTAATTTCCTGGTAATCTCTTGGAGCCTGCTTCATGTATTCTACATTTTCTCTATTTTCTCCATCAAACAATTCTCCCGTTTTTCTCTGTTCTTCCATTCCACCATCTGTTTTTTCTTGGGAGGTGCTTAGCATTTCTCTAACTATTCTACTTATCTCTTGCTTTAATTCATTAAATACTTCATTTTTAGACTCATCTATGAGGCTCTGGAGATATCGCTTTATGTCTATTGGTGCCGTGCCTGATATTACATGTTTTCTGTCCTCATTCTCCTTTGCATTTACTTTCCTAGATCAGTTCTCAGGATTGGGGACTGAGGACCCTTTCTTGTTGCTCCCTCTTCCCATGCTTTTTGTTCCTTCCATACAAGCATATATAGGAGGCTCTGTTTCTTTGTCAGTTACAGTTTGTTTGAATCGTGCCAGCTAGGTATTCCTGCCTACTACAGTGTACTAGGGAGACACAGACCTGGGCAGCCTATCCTGGGCCCGCCCCTCCAGGTAGTCAACCTGCAGACGGCTTCACTGCATTAGCGTGCACTGCCAGGTACAGGGACCTGGTTTGGGCTAGCCTCCTGGGTCTTAGTCCACGGCATCACCCAGGTCAAGTGCTCCCCACTGATCCTATTTGAGAGGGAAATATATGACTGAAATCACTACAGCATCCTGTTCCAGCTAGTCTGCCCAGTCCCAGAATGTCCTGTGTTGGAGCCTACTAGTCTATGAAAGGGTCCCCGTTCCTCTCACTCACCGCAGGTTGATGCAGGGCTCCCCACAGCTCTGCTCTCAATTTGGTTTGCCAATTCCCACTCTCAGAGCTTTCGTGTTTCTATCCCTGCTGTGCTGATTCAGATGCAGCAGTGGCAGCAGGAAATTCAAGCCGTGGTTTTTAGAGACATGGGTTCCAGCTTCAACACTGAGACTTTACTTGTTCCAATCGTAGCACCGGGATTGCATTGCCAATTGCTTCCTCCCAGCTTAGTTCATTCCTGGGTTGGCAGGGTGCAGCTTAGGACTCCTCACACCGCACCATTCATGGAATCTAAGCTGGCTATCTCAGAGAGCCTCCGTAGCTGCTGTTATCTATCTGCCATATTCTCCTAGAAGTCCAGACTAATGAAGATTTAATAAGGAGCAAAATAATTACTAGTAAAATAACCAAAGGCATTTAATATCATCTTTAATCTAGGGTACAATCACATTAGCACATGCAAAACTTTCGGTTTCTATTTTACTTTTTAATTTAAAATAAACATTTTTTAAGGTACCAGGCATCGAACTCATGACTTAGCACTTACCAGGCAGGTGCTTCTGCCTGCTGAGCTAAATCTTCTGCAAAAACTAAAATATTTTATGAATATGAAAAGATATTCTTTCTTTTCCTTGTCCTTTTTTCTTTTTTTTGAAAGGGCCTTATTTTGTAGTTTAGCCTGGCCTTGAACTCACTATGTAGCCCAGGCTGGTATAACCTTGAGCAAACTACTAGCCATAGCCTCCCCAATACTGGGAGTATAGAAACAAACCACCACATGCACAGTCTTTATTGTCCTTTTAAAGTTATGATCCACATCAAATATGTTACAGTCAACAAATATTAATACTAAGAATTAATAATAATGATATAGTATTTAATAATGATATATATTTAGTATTTAATATAGTATTTTAAGCAGATGATTTTGATCAAAAGCTCAGTAATAGTAATACTGGAATATATTACTTTGAAATATAAATATGACTCATCGAAAAAGAAAATGAGTAAGAGGAGTGCATATAGAATATTACAATTTTCCCATATCTTAGCTCATATTTCAAAGGCCTAGATGTAACATATGAACAATTTCCTCAGAGATCTATCTCTGTAATGAATTAAGTAGTGTGAAAATCAAACAAAAGTAGCATTGGAATCAGACAATAGGTGATTTCTTTCCCTTAATTTATCCAAATGAAAGCTGAAAGATTAATGAAGCCATTTCAATATTAATAAGATTGGCCTTTGCAGAAGGAAATGTTCTCATGAATATTCATTTCAAGACAGATAAAAGTTCTATGGTTGAAAGACACAACAAAATCTCCAAATTCTTGTTGGTTATTTGGAATTTATACTTAGTATTGCAAATCATTCTCAAGGTCTAAAGCTTTAAAGAATTTACTGGAAGAGAAATTGTAATTAAAATAGTTCAAGCTAGTAGTGCTTTATCGAGGAAATATTCATCAAATTATGTACATCATCAATATGACATAAAATGCCAACTTCTGTAATATGCAAACTCATTTTCCTTTTGTCTAAAATAATTCTATAAAGACTAATTGTAAGCTTATTTTACAGGAAAAATATCTGTTTCAAACTACTTAAGTTCATCTATCTAAATCTAAATTAATACGTATCGATACATCAGAAATTGGCTAGTAGTTTAGTAATTTAATTATTATATTTGCATTCTTTTCTATACAATATTTCATATTTTTGTAAAATCTATGGAAATTTCTTTCTAATCATACTAGATTTTAAGATACTATATGCTGCATATTATAATGAATCAGAGATTAAATTATAAAAATCTAACTCTCAACATATATAAATTAATTTTTGTATTATATTACATGTACTTGTTATAGTCATATTAACAATATCTTGGTGAATCTGTGTTAAATTTTTTGGAAGCAGTGATGAACATTAATAGTATTTTAAGATTTATTGCAATCATGATAGGGAACTATTGGAAACTTTTATAATTTTCACTACAAATTAAAATTTTGTGCTTTCATTTGGATTTGAAGATAATACTAAATTTTTTTAAAAAGCCAATAAAATTCTAAAATTTTCCCTGTATTTTACACAATTTCCTTGGATTTTTATAGACCAACCTCCTCAAAGCAATCAATCATAAAAACCTGTTGCGTAAAGTAAAATATGTAAATTATCTTTAAAAAGGACCAACTTCTGTTCAAATGGTAAGCATTTAGACTGTACATGCCATAGTATCTCTGTCATATTACTCAGCTACCTAGTGGGCAAGTGGCCACAGACAATATATGAAATAATGCTTTAGCCGTGCTCTGACAAAATTACAATAAAACATTTGTCCAGTAAGCAGACCATAGTTGGCCAATTCATTACATTAAATTGGTGAATAACAGCTCAAGTATTGGGGTCACAAGCATGTTGTCTGAGCTAATAAATAAGCCTTCATATTTGTATTTATTATATATATGAAACAGGCTCCTACCCATGACGAAGATCTTGACAAATCACAAAAAACATTTTAAAAGATTAGAGAGATTTTAATAGGCAGATTTAAAGAAGCACCTACTCAGAGAAAATAGAATGTGAGTCCTTAAGAGAGAGAGATACATTACCATCTAGTTAGAGAGGATTTGATGTGGTTTTAGGGGTGCCCTGGAAATATTAAATCTAGGATATACATCTGTAATACTTGTCAGATTAACCATTAGTAAATTAGATTAGGGTATAAAAATTTTCATGTGTTTGAGTTATAGACATTTGGTGCTCAATTAATAGTGCTATTTCTTCGAAGGTACATTAGAGTCATCTGGGTCAAAAGGCAATGGGTAACCGTGGCAGAGCTCAAGGTCTACGCTGGCACCGATGGGAATGGACTGAAAGATTTGCACAATTTGGGCATGTGTGTATAAAATGCAGGTGTCATTCACACTGACAATTACGTTTCCTGTAAAAGGTAAGAGTTCCAAGGTCAAGACACACAGCATCCTAAAAAGTGGTGTCTATATGTAACATTCTCCTAAAGTTTAGAACATATCACTCCAAAATACACCACTGTGGCACAAGGATTATTTTGACCTAAAGAAAATAGCGAGATGAAGTTTCACGTGAAATCTATCCTTAGGGTTAGGGTTAGGGTCACTAGAGGAAAGACAGCCTCTTTAATAAATGATGTTAGAAAAACTGGCTTTCCACATACCAAAAACTGAAACTAGACCCATGTCTATTACCATGCCAAATTTAGTCAATTACCATATTGACTAAACTAAAGTCAAAATATATCAAAGATCTAAATATTAAAACAGAAACACTAAATCTACTGGAAGACAAGGTAGGTAGAAATCTTGAAGACATAAGGATAGGCAGAGAATTCATGAACAAAATGCAAATCTCACAGGAAATATTTCAAAGAATCAACAACTGGGATCTCATATTATGAAAGTTTTTGTACTTCAAAAGAAATCACCAACAAACTGAAAAGCAAACCCACAGAATGGGAAAGAATTTTAGTCAGCAACCCCTTAGACAAAGAACTTATATCCAGGAGAGTTGGGTGTGGTGGCTCACACCTGTAATCCCAGCACTCAGGAGGCAGAGGCTAGAGGATCATTGTGAGTTTGAGACCAGATTGGGCTACAAAGTGAGCTCAAGGCCAGCCTGAACTGCATAGTGAGACCCTGACTCAAAAAGGCAAAAAAAAAAAAAAAAAAAAACCCAAAAACAAAAAAAAACCACCCTTAGATCCAGAACATATAAAGAACTGAAAAACATCAAGCCCCCCAAATTCAAAGACCCTCGCTAAAAATGGGCATCTGAAAGGAACACACAGTTCTCAGATGAAGATATAACAAATGCAAATAAATACATGAAGAAATGTTTACTATCACTGGTCATTCCAGAAATGCAAATTAAAACAGCATTGAGATTTCATCTCGCTCTGGAAAGAACAGCTACCGTCAAGAAATCAATTGATAACAAATGTTGGAAAGGCTATGGGGAAAAAGGAACACTTCTTCACTGTTGGAGTGTAGACTGGTGCAGCCACTGTAAAAATAAGTATGGATATTCCTCAACAAACTAGAACTGGAAGTTCCAGTCAATCCAGTGATTTCCCTCCTGGGTATTTTCCCAGAAAAATAAAAAAGATCATGTCATAGTAATATATGTGCACCCATGTTTATAGCAGTAAAATTTGTAATAGCTAAATCTTAGAAACAACCAAAATGCCCATCAGCCACAGAGTGGATGAAAACAATGTGGTATTTTTTACAGTGGAATATTACTCAGTTATATAAAGGATGATGCTGAGGCTTTTATAGGTAAATAGAGGCAACTTGAGACTACCCTCATATATGAAATAAATAAGAATCATATTTGTAAATATCACATTATCTCTCTAGTATAAAAAATAATAAAAAATGAAAGAGTAATAAGATCCAAAATTTATAATAGATATTGTAAAAATGAAAGGGAAGGAAAGGATATAACTGTATGTATGTTTAAGTGTGTAAGAGAACCATATTACTAAGTTTTTGTTGGGTCATTGGAAGAGAATGGTTTGCACTGTCATTGTTTGATTGTCTACTTTTTATGCTTTGATTTTATAACCTGAACAACTACATCTAAGATAACAATACATAATTTTCAACTAGAGACTTCTTAAGTGTTATTTTTTTGAAATTCTGTATTATTTCTACCCTTTTTTTTCTGTTTTGCTTTTTTTCTCTAAATTAAAAAAATCCATATTGCATATGTTTCACATCAAGCATCATGTCAAAGAATTCAGCTTGTCTGGAGGCTAAAATATTTTTAGTTGAGGAACTATTTGAAACAGTGACTTTGAATTTATAAGTGGTAACCCCCTGGATATAAATGTCTTTTCTATGCAACTAATAAAACTGTACTTATTGCTGCTTTGATTCAGTCCATTCCATCATTTTTATATTAGCAACAATAGCACTTTCAAAATTATAACTATGAGGTTCGACTGCAGCCCGTGGAGGACCCCACAGTCCTGTGTGACTGATTCCCCACTTCCCTCTTTGTGACGCTAGGATAATCTTGACACTGGGACTCTGCATCTCCCAAGAAAGGTGGACAAGCTGGAAATGCTGTGCAGCTGACAACTACTAGAAAGTTGCATGCTCTCACACCCTATTTGCTTAAGATTCCTCACAGTCTTCCACTTAACACCCTCTCATAGCACAGTGAAAAACAGATCTGTCAGCCTAAAATATGGCCATAGCGACTTTCCCCCCAATCACTAGGGTAACAAAATGAACAGTACAGAAAACACCTCCACAAATCATCCTGCTGTGCTGTCCTCATCTCTGCAGTGTGCAGGGACTGAGACTCCACTCGGTTTGCTTTCAGTGTAGGCTGGGGTGATGCTGCTGAGAAACACAGGCAGTCCCAGACATCTGCTGGGGCATCTTGCGCCCCATTCCCATAGACGGCCTTTGGGTTCCGGCTTCTCAACAGGTGCCTTCCCCACTGATGAGGATCTGGAAATCTGTGGGTGTGGATTCTGAGGGGGAGATGAAGGGGTTGTCATAGCAGCTTGGGGTAAAATTAGGGTTTGGTAGAAGAGTCCCTCCAAGAACTCCCATGGTGTGGACAACTATCACAGCATCTGGGCTGAGAATCTTCTCTCCCTGCATGTATTAGCGCAAAGAATGATTCATTTTTCAGTGCTAGGTCTGGAGCCCAGGGCCTTGTGAGAGGGAAGCAAGCACCACCAAGCTACACGCCCAGTTCTCACAGCATGATTTTTGTAGATTTAATACTCACCCATGCAAAATCTTATGACTTGAGAGGAAATCAATTTCTTGCTTGGAACTTGGATAAAGGTTGATTACCTTTTCTGAACAACTGCACCATCAATAGCACTGCCCCTTCGTGGCATCTGCAGCTGACAAGTTCAAAGCTGCAACTTTCACAGAGATCCTATACACAGATGCTAATGTCCTCTGGACCCCTGCCACATAGTAATGCCCCAGAACAGTAGCACTGACCTCAACTCTGCTCAGGGTTCAAGCTGCTACCAGAAATTATTTCCTTCATGTAAGTGCAGATTCGTTTTTGCTTTTTCAGGCATCCAACACTGATACTCAGGAATAGATCACCTGCTTTATCTTCTCTTGTCTTGACTGAACCTTGAATGTCACACAGTAGTCCCATCTTGTCTACTTTTACCTTTTCTATAATTTTACTTATTTACTTCTAGTCAACCACAGCCCAAAAATATTAAATGGAAAATCCCAGAAATAAACAAAGTTTTAAATTATGTATTGGGCAGAGTAGCTTGATGAAACCTCATACTGTCCTGGCCTGTCACCTGGGATAGTTTCATCTGGTGGAACCACACTGTATATGCTACCTGCATCTCAGCCATGAGGTCAGGTGTCCAGGTGTGACAGTGCTGCTATTCAGTGAACTTCACTGTACTTAATAATGTCCTCAGAGTACAAAACAGGGACACTGGCAATTGGGTTATGCCAAGGAAATGTTGTAAAATGCTTCCTTTAAGTGAAAAGGTGAACATTCCCAACTTAAGGAAAGAGAAAAATTGTATGTTAAAGTTGCTAACATCTATAGTAAACATGAATCTTCCCCCCATGAACTGTAGAGGGAAAAAAAAAGAAACACACAGTAGTTTTCCTGGTGCACCTCAGACTACAAAGATTATAGCCAGAGTGTGTGCTGAGTGCTTAGCTAAGTACAGCACATTAAATTTGAGACATCAAGACAAAGGGAAATGAAATTCACATCTTGTAACAGAATACTGTGTAAGTGCTCTATTTCACTATTAGTTATTGTGGTTCATCTTTTACTGTGCCTAAGTCAGATGTTAAACTTTCTCATATGTACATATGCAGAAGAAGAGAAACCCTCAGGCATACACAGGGTTTAGTACTGTCTGCAGTCTCCGCATCCTCGGGAGTCTTGGTGTATCCCTTAAGAAAAGTGGGGATTGTTATCTTAGTATGTCATTATTTTAGTGTATAAATAAAAGTCAGAAAATAATCTTCCCATACTACCATGTGAAGTCCAGGAGAACACATCTTTGTCTCGTTTCTTTTAAGTTTTGAGCACCTGGAAAAGTATCTGACTCATTTTTAGGTGCTGAATAAATGTTGACTGGATGAAAAATCCACAGAAGCTAGTGTCAAAGTTTTTCCTAAAAGCCCCCGAAGCCCCCCTAGGTCTTCGCTAACCTTATCTGAAGTTCAGTATCCCCGACCTTTCCTTTAGAGACCACACTATTTTCCTTTCATAGCACCTTTCACAATCTGTAGTTTCTGTATCTGTGTATTTGTCTTTCTCATTCGCCAGCATATAAATACTATAAAGACTTGGGTTGTATCTGTCTCGTTATATTTTTACTGATTAACACAAGCTAGGAACACAGAAGTTGCACAGTAAGTGAACAAGCAAAACCAAAGTCTTGTCCTAATGGGGTTTATATTCTAGCAGGTGGAAACACACAATGAAGAAACTAATTAGTACATAATATGTCACTTGCTATAAGGGAGACAAAAGCCAGAAGAATGGGAGGAAATGGCAAAAATGGCAAAGCAGAATTATGCTTTTATATGGTCAAGACTGCCTCACTGACTCCCGGGAGAACATGGCAGACAGACAGCAGCAGCTACGGAGGGTCTCTGAAAGACTCTGCTTAGAATTCAGGAATGGTGCTGAGTAAGGAATCATAAGCAGAAGGAGATATGCCCCGGTGACCCAAGAACGAACTGGGCTGAGAGAAACCAACTTGGAATGCAATCCTGTGCTATAACAGGAACAGAAAAGCCTCAGTGTGGAAGCTGGAGCCTGTGCCATTGGAAGCCGTGATTTGGGTTTCCCGCCACGCGGCAGCTGCGTCTACATCGGCTCGGCAGGGAGAGAGACGTGCGGAAGCTCTGAGAACAGGAATCGGCTAATGGAGTTGAAAACAGGATGGGCGGGGAGCTGTGCATTGACTTGCGGAGAGGTGAGTGAGAGAAACTGACACTATTCCCACAGTTTAGGAGACTCCAGCGGAGGACATTCAGGGACTGGGCAGACTTGCGGGAGCGGGGCGCTGCAGCGACTTCAGCCACGTATCCCCCTCTCAAGCGGGATTGGTGAGAAGTGCCTAGCCTACATGATGCTGCTGGCTGAGACCCAGTAGGCTAGCACAACCCAGATCCCAGCGCCTGAGGGTGGCCTGGAGGGGCGGGCCCTGCATAGGCTGCCTGGTCTGCAACTTCCTGGTGTGCTGCGGTGGGCGGGAACACCTAGCTGGGGCAATTCGATCAGGCTGTGGCTGACAGGGAGGGAAGCTGGGCCTCCTATATACGCTTGCATATATAAGGAACAAAGAATATGGGAAGAGGGAGCAACAAGAAAAGCCCTTTGGCCCCCAATCCTGAGAAACAGGCAATAGCGGTCACCGCACCAATAGACGTAAAGCGCCATCTAGAGAGCCTCATAGATGAGTTCAGGAATGAAGTTATTAATGACCTGAAGCTAGAAATAAGCAGAATAGTTAGAGAAATGCTAAGTACCACCCAAGAAAAAACAGATGGTGGAATGGAAGAACAGAAAAAGAGGGGAGAATTGTTTGATGGAGAAAATAGAGAAAGCATAGAATACGTGAAGCAGGTTCAAAGAGACTGCCAGGAAACTAAAAATTCTATCGAAAACTGGCATAACAGCTTGAAAGAAACTAAGGACAGACTATCTGAACTGGAGGGCAGATTTGTAATATGGGAGCATGAAATGAAAAACTTCTTAAAAGTAACAAAGAAACAAACAGCAATAATACAAAGACTAGAAGATGATAAGAGGATCCATAACTTAAGAATTAAGAACATAAAAGAAGAAGTAGGGATACAAACAAATGAACTACAAAAGCCACTCACAGAAATAATCCAGGAGAATTTTCCTAATTTAGCAAAAGGTAAAGATACTCAGTTGTATGAAGCATACAGGACCCCAGCCACCTACAACCCAAACAGAGTAACACCCAGGCATATAATAATTAAAATTCCAGAAATTCAATACAAGAACAGAATATTAAAAGCTGTCAGAGACAATAAACAGACCACTTACAAGGGAACACCCATCAGAATTACAACAGATTTCTCTGCACAAACCATCAAATCACGAAGAGCATGGGGGGAAATAATTCAAGCTTTGAAAGATAATAATCTCCAGCCAAGATTGATATATCCTGCACAACTATCCCTGGAAATTGATGGAAAAACAAGGTGCTTCCAGGATAAAGAGGAACTAGGGGAATATGCAACCACCAATTCAACTCTACAGAGAATACTGCAGGATATTCTAAAAAAGAAAAATACAAAGAATCCAGAAATAGTGGCAGAGAGGCCACAATGAATGGAGAAGAAAACAAAATGGAGAAGACAAACTGACAACTAATGACAGAAAAAGAGCTCAACAGAAATGAGGCAGAGAAGATTGGATGATAGGAACAGCTATTTTGGAGAAAATGATGTCTTAATAGGTAATACTGATATAGTATCATCTTGTTTTGAAGTCTCATCAAGCTTTTGTTCTTCTGTCTCCATTGGTCTAAACAGGTTATATCTTATTGGATTTTATTATGTATGATAGTATAAGCAAAAACTTTTAAAGACAAGGAGATTATACAGAAATCATTGCTCATTTTCTGTTAGTTGATTCTAAATACCCTGAAATGCTGTCATTCTCTTAAATGGTTTTACATTGTTTTGATATGTTTGATGCTACAGTATACGAAGTTATACTCAAAGATTTCAAGGAAAGAGACAATATGGTAACTACTTTTATGTCAGGATTATCTTGTGGTGAAACACTATTCTGCTTAAATGGTTATGTTTTGATCTGCGCTGTTTTGCTGTTATGCCCTCTTTTATCTCAATCTCCACTCCATTATTTACTTTTTTATTTTTATCCTTTTAATTAAGGGAAAAATAAATAAAAAATAGCAGGATATATTATAGTAACCCACTTTGACTTTCCATTATCTTGATTTAAAGCCCTGTATTACTCTGACCGTCTTGTTTTTGACTGATTTTCCTCTATTCTGTTATCCTTTATAGTACCAGGTTCAAAAGTTTAGGCAACAGCTGTGAAGATAGAGAGATTCATTATAACGCCCATTCTCGTTGACTATTATCTACTTTTGAAGACCTATAATGTCTCCAATGTTTTGGTTTTGTCGGTTTTGTTCTTTACTGTTTTGTTCAGTTTTATTATAACTGATGACATAGGGAATTCTATTAGAGCTGGCAGGAGGCATTATGGTAACCATTGTTGATCACCTTGTATTATGCTTTTACATTATCTATTATGTCCACCCTTTTGATTTGATTTACTCTGTTCTGTTAGGTCACATTTGGTTCTACTCCCTTCCAAAAAAGTAATAAGAACTGTGGGAGCAACAAAACCCAAAATGCGTAATTGTCATTGTACAAAAGAGAGGAAAAAAAACTGCTCTAAACGATATAACTGCATGTATATTTAAGTGTATAAGATAGATGATATCACTGAGTTTTGTTGGATCATTGAACAGAACTGTTTGAAGTCTCAGTGTTTGAATGTCCACTTTATAAGCTTTAATTTTGTAACTTGAACAATTATTTCTAAGATGACAATATGTAATCCATTAACTAGTGATTTCCTACTGTTTATTTTTTTCTGTAAATCTGTATAACTTGTACCCTTTCTCTGCTTTTTTTTTCTCCTTAAATAAAATTTAAAAAAAAAAGACTGCCTCACTGAGGAGGGAAACTGAGCAGAGAGCAGTGAAGGAAAAAGGGTGTGAGCCATTCAGGGACACCTAGAGGAGGGTGCGAGGCAAATGGCAAGGGAAAGTGCCCTGAGGCAGGAAGGAGCTTGGAGCCAGCAGTGAGTGAGAGCCAACGTGGAATGGCAGCCCCGTGACCACTCAGGGTCCTGAGAGTAGCATGGGAGCCACTGGAAGGCTTTCAGCACCTGGCTCTTGTGATCTGACAGATTCAAAGAGATTGCCACCTCCGCTGGTGTACACTCTGACCCCATGACAGACTGCACTAGAACGCAGCAGTTTGGAGGTTACTAAGGAGCGGGTGCTGTTATTTCCAAGGTTAGGTCGGCAGAGCCCTTGCTGCTTCTGCTTTGGTCTCTCGGCACATTGGTCCTTGAATACACCAGCCATGGGAGGAATCAAAAGAGACCCTGTGGAGAGAAACTGAGGCTTCTGGCCAACAGGTGCCTCATCTCTATAGGAGTCTGAGTCAGCCAGGACAATATCACAGCTTCTGTTCGTGGAACAAACACAATCCCAGACAAATTACATATTCATGTGCAAAATAAATGCATGATATGCCTTTAAACCACTAAGTTTTAAAGCTGACCATGAGGAAGTAATGGATAACTAAAATAGAATTTGCGACAGCTTGCCTGAGCCATGAGGGGAAAGGTAAATTCCTTACTGGGAGGTCTCTAATATTGTTATAGCTAAGACTTGAGTGTTAGGTTTCTATTTGAATCCAGTTATGCCACTTTACAGGTGACCCCTGAACCTCAACTCCCTACGTGGCACAGTTCCTTGAGACACTGTGAGGTTCCTTTGAGACAATGTATCTAACAATGCTTTGCTCAATGCCTGACACATAATGAACGTTGAACAAAAGAAAAGTGTGAGCTCTTAATAGGATTGATTTCTTGCCTTTTATCATTGGCCCCAAACCACTGAAAATATCAACATGAAAGTACTGTGGCATGACTCCCTGATTCACATGACACCCTGACCATATACATGGCAAAGGTGTCGGTCTTGGAGGACCTGGGAACCCCAGCTGCCCATCAGTAGTGTTGACTGAGCTGGAGCATGATTATATGTCATACTGCCTGTCAGAAGCTGCTTGTGATAGGTGGTCTTCGTGGGAGCTAACTGAATAGTACCAATCCCTGGTGTAGTGTCTTTCCAGAAGGTTAGCATTCCCATGTCTATTCTGGCAAAGATCTTAGTCAACTCAGGGAGAACAAACTACTGTGGCAACAATTTATGCAATTCTGCAAATTAAGAAAGGACAGTGTGTGATTTTTATCAATCTACTCATAATCCTCCTTTTGAGTGGTGCAAATGCCATTGGGCAGGCAGAGATGAGTAACATGCTACCTACTAGAGGCTGGAGGGGACTTCATGGACCACTCTGCCATTTTATAAACCAGAGCTTGATAGCAGATCATTGCTCAGGACGCTAGCATGTCATCTCCACTTTATTATACTGAATAGAGAGTGATCTTAACAATAAAAGTCTTTCTGTGACTTTTAACCTGAAGCAATAAAATTCTGACATAACAGTTACAGGAAAGCAGAGAAACCTATTGTCGTATATCTCTGTAATAAACAACCATCATTTAAGACTACTATGGCTTGTGTCTGGATATCCCCTAAAGCCTCATGTGGTCACAGGTGGGGCCTTTCAGAGCTTGCTGGATCTAGAGTGTGTGTTGCTGGGATTAAGGGTGTCCAGACCTCAGCATCCACCTAATACAGCTCCTCTTTACACTTCTGCTCCCCTCAGAGAGGCTGGCTAGAACCACAGAAAGCGCTGTCTCCACACCACATGCCAGTGTGTTTCACTCTGCAAATGGACATGGAGTCAGGATCTCTAGTGGTCTCTGGCCCCAGCCACGTGCCCTTGGGTGCCTGCTTCCACCCACACTGAGCTTCCTCTCACATCTTTCTTGGCATCTTCATGCTGGCTGCTTTTGCTTTCTGGAAATCTAGTCCCTCCCCTCTGCTCACTCCACCCTCTCACCTCCCCAGGTTACACCGCTCAGCTGTGCTCAGAGCACTTTGCTGTGTCTGATGTCTTCTTGCTCATCTATGTACTTTTACTCTTTCTTCTCTTGCCCTGGAATAAACACTCCAGAAATCACAAGCCCGTTTATTTTCTTTGCAGATTGGCTCCATTCCCAATGCCCACTCAATGCCTGACCAATGGAGTTAATGAATTTGTGCCCCCAAAGGAATATAGGAGGAATTTCTTGGCTTTCAGATTCAGCCTTGTAGACAAAAACACAGGATAATAATGTCACAGCCTGTCAGGCAAGCCAGTGAAATTCCACCACTCTTTCAGGAATCATAATATGGTAAACAAACACAACAAGGGCTGGGTTGAACAGTGACACTCTGCCAGCACGGTGGAGAGGCAGAGGCAGAAGACTCACCATTCAAGGCTAGCCTGAACTGCATAGTGTGGGAAGCCCTGTAATTGGCTGCCACCTTATACCCTCAGGCCAGGTCAGCATAGCAAGAACTGGTCTCAACAAGACAAGACAAAACAACCTCCCAAAACAACAACAAACACTATCCAGAGAGGACATTAGTACATAATGGAGTGAGCCGGAAAAGCAGGTGTAGATACCGATCAATGATGGCAAAACCCACTTATTTATTGGAAAGTGCTAACACTGAAATTAAATCTGAATGCTAAGGTTTTAGGTTAGGAAAAAACAAATCTTTTTTTTTTTTTTTTTTTGTCTTTTTCGTTTTTTACCGGTACCAGGGATCGAACTCACGACTGCCTGCTTGCAAGGCAGGTGCTTATGCCGCTGAGCTAAATCCCCAGCCCCGGAAAAAACAAATCTTACATTCATATCTTTTGTCTTAAAAGAAAAACAAGTAACATGCATGCTGTAGCTTCACCACCATTGGTATACAGATAAAGACCCTTGAGCTACCCCTGAATGTGAACTATGACTGTTCCTAGATTATGTTATCAAGAAATAATAATTTTATTCTTGGCATCTTTGTGCTTTTACCAGGTTCTCTATAATGTGAGTTCCCATTTGATTATAAAATGCTGTATTTCCTTTACTATGTAAGACTCTGGGAAAGTTCTATCTGAAAATAACCAAATCACAAATGCTACAACCTTGGTTGAACTCTGGGCATTTGAGAGGGGAGAAGGCACAACACGCTGAGCTCAGTGAGAGGGCAAGGCTCTGGCAGATGTCATGTAACTTGGGTGGCTGGGAAAGCATTCAAAGAAGCAGGGCTCCGCATTGGACTGAATGAAACTCTGAAGGAGACGTAACTTAATGACTGCGTGTCCTACTAAGTCTTAATACCAGAAGAACAAACCAATGCCACAACTACAAGAGGTAGAGGAGCAGTGGGCACTCACATGAGTTAGGAGGGGAAGGAATTTGGTCATTTTTGAGGTCTCCACTGAAAGGGTTATTGACCCAGACTGGACACTGTAGCCAGAAAAAGCCTCAGCTGGAATTAGGGAGCTCCTGTCTCCCCCACCCCTAGAGATTTACCTGTAATTCTATATCCCCCACCCTTCGGAATCTGCCCCTGGCGCCAAACATGTGCCAGTGAAATACCTGTGCATCTCTAATGGCCTTAGGGCACTGCCCTAAGCTTAGGCTACTTATATTCCCCCCATGCCACATGTCCAAGAGAGAGATCGCCAGACTTCAGTGGCCGGTGTGCCAGTCCTCTCTGGGTTCTCAGAGTAAAGGCCTCTTTTGTTTTATACTTCTCATCTTTTGGAAATATTTTTCATCTTTTGGAAATAATCCTATCACTTGGAGCCGTGAGTTGATCGGCAGGTGACTGACTCTTGGGACACACACTCCCAGTTGGGTCCCCAGCCGATTCACGAACCAGTAACATCCTGGCTTAATTCTGCGCTTTTCCTTCTGCCAAGACGCATCTCACCTCTCGCCGGCCGCCTCCATGTACCACCAACCAGATTGATTTAAGGTGAGCACACTCCGGGAAACTCGTGGCACTGGGCCGGGCCCCCCCTCCCCCCTCCTCCCTCCCCCCGTTTGTGTGGGTCTCTAGCATTTTCACGTCCCTAGGACAGCCCTGAGCAGGGTTTTTTCTGGGTTAGCCTGTGTCCACACTAAAATCTCTCATGTTCTTTGGGTTCTGTTAGCCCAAAGCAGAGATTTTTGGGCCGCCCACACTGAAAAATCCCTAGCTTTCCTTTAAAACCTCGCGATTTCACCGGCAAAGCTGCTACTGACCTCACGCAAACTCCACTCATACATTTCTCAGTGACGACTAGAATATACGAGTTTTGGAACCTTAGCCCTGCCGTGTGGCGCCACAGAATCAGTGATGGCTTATTCTTTGGGCCACAGGTTTTTACTTGCCTAAATCAACAATGGGAAATTTACTTCCTCACTCCCAAAAAATGCCGTTACAATGCTTAATTTCCAATTTACGTACTTTAAAAATTTAAAGTACCATAAAAACTAAATTATTAACTTTTTACTGCCAGGAAGTTTGGCCTATGTACCCATTCCCATGTTGGCCCAAGGAAGGAACATTCGATGTTTCCATTCTACAAACACTGCATGATTTCTGTCGAGCCAGTGACAGGGTGATAAAGCTGCTGTACATAGAAGCGTTTTTGGTTCTGAGAACACGTCCATCTCTCATTAAGTCCTGTAATCCCACTCAAATACTCCTAGCTAGCTCTCATGTGACCCAACCTGTTTCATCCTGTCCCCAAGATATGCTTGAGGATGTTCCTCCGATCTACTCTCGGCCTCCATCATACCCTCAAATTAATTCTTCATCTTTATCTCGCTCGCCACCGCCATCCCCTCCCCCCACCCCTGGTCTCTCTGCACCGAAATTACCTCTCACTGTGCGATCCTCTCTCCCTCCACCTTCCATGATATAGGCCTCTCCCAGCAGCTCTGCTCTGCCCTCTGATACCTTCTGGCTGCCTGCCCACCACACTAGGTCACGTTCATTGTGCCCTTCCAGGCAAGCAGTGTGATTTTTTCAGCTTGCACCATAAACAGTCACCATGTGATAGCCCTCTGCCATGTGACGGAGCGCCACCATGTTCGGGTAGTTGCCATGGGTAGTTGCCATGTTCCGGCAGTTCAGGCGGGTCATGTGGTAACAGAGCGCCGTCATGTTTGGTAGTTGCTATGGTGATGGGGCGCTGCCATGCTCAAAGGGGTCAAGTGGCGAAAGGATGCCAACAGGATGCCGTCATGCCGCCATGTTCGTTCTGGCCTCATGCTCAATGGGCGCCCCCTTGTGGCTCCTCTTGTGAACAGCAACAGCCGCCTTGTTGCGGTCCACATGGCCCACAACAATCCTCTCCTTGCAAGGCACATAGTACAATGCCATCTGCCTGTGTTTCCTCGTCCCAGGGTGAGCGGCAGCTGCTCTATAGCCACTCTTCAGATAATTACTCACACGTGTCTACCGGGCGGATAGCTGCCCAATGGCACTCTCCTCCACATTCTTCTCAGGCTCTGCTGCCACTTTGGGAGCAAGCTGGCCCCGAGGGACTTGTTAATATACATGTGCCATTTTCTCTTTCTGATCTGTCTCAGATTACCCATAAATTAGGAAGCTTCTCTGTTGACCCACAAAATTATATCAGACAATTTGAATTCATTACTAATTGTTACGATTTACATTTTAAAGATGTTTATGTGATTTTAAATATCACCCTTAGCTCGCAAGAGTGAAATCAGCTGTGGCAAGCAGCTCGAGAAGAAGCTGACCGCAGACATAGGGAAAATACCACTGACAACAACCCTGGGCCTGTAGCTGTGCCAGATCAAGATCCTAACTGGAACTATCAAAATGGACAAGGTTCAACAAAATTACATAAAATGATTGAGTGTCTGATTGTGGGCCTTAATAAGATCGCTCACAAACACACTAATTATAAAAAGCTTTTAGAACAGGTCCAGGAGGCTAATGAAAACCTGGCTGTGTTTCTAAATTGGCTTCGGGAAACCTTAATTAAATATACTAATGTAAACCCAGACTCTCATGAAGGGATGATTGTTGTTAACTCTTATTTTATTTCACAGTCTGCTCCTGATATTCGTGCAAAATTACAAAAGGTTGAACATGGCCCTCAAACTCCACTAGGGGGTCTACTTAAATTAGCCTTCCGTATCTTCAACAATAGAGATAAGCTTCAAAAAGAGGAAAAGCAAGCTCAAAAATTAAAGTTTGGTAAATATCAGTCTGATCTCTTAGCAGTGGCACTCAGAGCTCCCAAGACAAAAAATCCACAAGGTGTGGCTGCCCAAGTCCCACCCAGACCATGCTTCAAATGCAGCAAACAAGGATATTGGGCAAGAGACTGCCCTAACCCTGGCATTCCTCCTGGGCCCTGCCCATATTGCAATGTTAAAGGGCATTGGAAGAGCGATTGTCCTAAATGCCAGCAAGTGACTAGGCCATTCTCTAATCCTTCGCCCTCACAGGAGACTTCGTCAATGCCAGATTCGTCGCTGACTGACCTGCTCGGACTTGCTGTGGAAGACTGATGGGGCTCGGGGCTCACAGCCCCCACTCTGGTCACCTTGTCAGAGCCCCGAGTCTCACTGGAGGTCTTAGGTAAAATAATATCTCTGCTTGTGGATACAGGGGCGACTTATAGTGTACTTCCTGAATTTTCAGGACCCTGTAGTAAGTCTCTGATTTCTGTTGTGGGCGTTGACGGCCAGCTGAATCAACCTTTGCAGACTGGGCCTATCCCATGTAGATTCCAGACTCTTTTCTTTACCCATAGCTTCCTAGTAATCCCAACATGTCCCACACCCCTTTTAGGTAGAGACCTTCTTCAATAGCTTAATTTTTCCTTCACTTTCTCTCTCCCCACAGCCCTAATCCTCCAAACAGCCTCACAATGCATCACAAAGCCATTCCCCGCTCTTCCTCCTTCTCTGGTTGACCCCATGGTTTGGGACACATTCAATCCCACTCTGGCTACACATGCCACACCTGTTTTAATCCATCTCAAGGATCCCTCAATTTTTCCCTGCATTCCCCAATACCCCATATCTCCCCAATATTTAAGGGGACTTAAACTCATAATTAAGCGGCTTTTAGACAATGGTTTTCTTAAACCTACCCATTCACCCCACAATACTCCCATTCTCCCGGTACTCAAGCCTGATGGGTCCTATCACCTGGTACAGGTCCTTAGGATAATTAACAGTGCTGTTACCCCCACTCACCCAGTGGTGCCAAATCCTTATACCATGCTCTCTCATATCCTCCACTACTCACTTTACAGTTATAGATCTTAAAGATGCCTTCTTCACTATCCCCCTACACCCTGATTGCCAGAACCTCTTTGCGTTTACATGGACTGACCCAGACACTCTCAGGTGTCAACAACTTACTTAGACAGTGCTCCCCCAGGGGTTCAGGGATAGTCCCCACTTCTTTAGTCAGACTCTCGATACTGACATCATAGAACTTGATCTCAAACCTAGTGTTCTTCTTCAATACATAGACGACCTCCCATTATGTTCTCCATCCCACATGTTAGCGATACATCACTCAGGCAGTCTTCTTAATTTCCTTGCTAGTCATGGATACAGGGTGTCTCTTGCCAAAGCCCAGATAGCCTCCCCAAAAGTCAAATATGTAGGTCTCGCTCTCACCCCCAACACTCGCTCCATCACCTCAGATTGTAAGGCAATTCTTCGTGATCTCCAGGTGCCCACAACTAAACAACAGGTTACATCTTTCCTAGGTTTAGATAATTTCTTTTGTCTCTGGATTCCTAACTTTGCAGCCCTAGCTCAACCCCTCTACAAGGCCGCTAAGGGTCCCTTATCAGAATCCATGGACCCTACTAGGCCCATACATGCCTCCTTTTAAAAATTAAAAGAGGCTCTCCTAAAAGCTCCAGCTCTTACCCTTCCTGACCCCACCCAACCTTTCACCCTATACATTACTTGTTAGGGCCACAACGCTATAGGTGTACTAGGACACAAAAAGGGACCTTCTTTTCAAGCAGTAGCTTACTTGTCAAAACAGTTAAATCACATAGTAAAAGGATGGGCTCCTTGTCTCCGAGCTCTTGCAGCTGCAGCCCTCCTGACACAGGAAGCTAAAAAGTTTACATTAGAACAATCTATTACAGTACACTCACCTCATCACCTACGTGACCTTATCTCACATAAGGTGCTCCCTGCCCTAATGACCCCTTCTCGCCTTCAACAGGTACACTTTGCTCTCTCTCAAGACCCTTGCATCTCTATTGCAACTAATGGTCCTCTTAATATAGCCACCTTACTTCCCACCTCAGAGGGCCATCCTCACCATGACTGTATAGAGTTTTTACAGATGACTCCCACCCCTTCCCCTCACATCAGTAGCACACCTCTCCCCTTGGCCTTTGACACATGGTTCATAGATGGCAGTTCAACAAACAGAGACAACCAAAAGAAGGCAGTATATGCAATAGTTAACCAGTCAAAAGTTATAGAGGCAAATCCACTGCCACCTGGCACCTCATCACAGAGGGCAGAACTTATTGTCCTTACAAAGACCCTTACACTAGCAGAAGACAAGATTATAAATATATACACTGACTCAAAGTATACATTTAGCATTTTACACTCTCATGCCTCTATCTGGCAAGAACAGGGTTTTATTTCCACTCAGGGAACCCCCATCATTAATGCTCCCCTTATCCTTAAACTTCTAGAGGCAGCCCAACTTCCAAAGCAGGCAGCAGTTATTCATTGCAGAGGACACCAAAACTCTACAGATCCTATTGCTCAAGGCAATGCCTTTGCAGATTCACAAGCCAAGATAGCTGCACAAGGGCCCTGCCCTTCTCATATTCTCCCCTTAGTCCCAAACAGTTTACCTCAGCCCAATTATTCACCAGAACAATTATAGCTACTTCAAAAACCAGGTTACACACAAAACACTCAGGAATGGATTTTTCAGGGATCAAAACTTGTTCTCCCACATCAACAGGCCTCAGACATCATCACTGACTTACACAACTTTTCATATAGGATCACAGGCCCTATACAAATTCTTAGCCCCAATAGTCACACACCCTTCTCTAAAAGCTATCATTCTTAAGATTACTCACACCTGTGATCTCTGTGCCAGGACCTCTCCTCAGGGATGCATGGCACCCCCTTCCTTTCCTACCCATCAATTTCAGGGACACACCCTTAGTCAGGACTGGCAGATAGATTTTACTCACATGCCCCACCACAAATCTCAAATATCTTTTCACCTTTTTTGGTACCTTTTCAGGATAGATAGAAGCCTTTCCCACAACCAGGGAAACTGCTGATGTAGTTACCAAAATCATATTACAAGAAATCATTCCAAGGTTTGGTCTACCTCAGAGTATTTAGTCAGATAATGGTCCTGCCTTTATTTCTCAGATCACTCAACAGGTATCCTCGAGCTTACACATCAGCTGGCACCTACACATCCCATCCACAATCCTCAGGGAAAGTAGAAAGGGCAAATGGCCTAATAAAGACACTCCTTACAAAACTCACTTTAGAACTACACCAACTTTGGCCTCAACTTTTGCCCTTAGCCTTAGCCAAGCTCAGGGCACTTCCCCAGGCTCCTACTTTCTTAAGTCCTTTTGAACTTATGTATGGCAGGCCATTCTTATTCTACAATCTTCCTACTCCCCAAAATCTCCTTCCCCTGGCTGACTATGTCCCAGTCCTCTCCTTCCTCCGACATCTGTTGAGACAACATGCTGATCTCTGCCTTCCACAACCCTCTGGAGAGGCCAAACCAGATCCTCCCACATCCCCAGGAGATCTAATTTATCTCCCCTACTCCCTCTATTTTTTCCAGTTCAACTCCTAGACTAGAGACAAGTTTTACACACCTACCCTCCTGACTTTTATGCTTTCATATGGGGGAATAATCACCTCTCATAATTTCACTCCTTCTAACCTCACACTTATTTTTCAGAATTCTACCTCACCATGATAATGATCCTACCTCAACGTCATCCTGATAAAATAACATGTCTAAATCAAAGGCACCTTTCCTTCTACCTCACCTGGGTCCTTAAATATGACAGTGCCATGTTTCCTCATATAACATCATGTCTCTTTGTTTGTCCAATCTGACATATGTACATTCACCAGTGAAGTTGTCCTGGCTAAAACACCTCGCGTTAGCATCTACCTGGGCATTAGCCATCATCCCATCGACTCCCCTAGGCTCCAGTACAGCGCCCCCTGCCAGCAGGAATTAGTTAAAGAGAGAAATCTTCGCCCTTTTTCATAATAATCATAAGACGGGATATGAAAGGGTTGTTGACCCAGACCGGACACTGTAGCCAGAAAAAGCCTCAGCCAGAATTAGGGAGCTTCTGTCTCCCCCACCTCTAGAGATTTACCTGTAACCCTATATTCCCCCACCCTTCAGAATCTGCCCCTGGCACCAAACGTGTGCCAATGAAATACCTGTGCATCTCTAATGGCCTTAGGGCACTGCCCTAAGCTTAGGCTACTTATATTCCCCCCACGCCACGTGTCCGCGAGAGAGATCGCCAGACTTCAGCGGCCCGCGTGCCAGTCCTCTCTCCGTGTTCTCAGAATAAAGGCCTCTTTTGTTTTATACTTCTCATCTTTTGGAAATATTTTTCATCTTTGGAAATAATCCTATCATCCACTATGCTCTTTTCTAACTTGTGTTAAGACATGATTATGAGTGGTCTTGTTTTGTTTTCTTTCTTCTTCTTTTACTAATAATGTCTCTCTGAGGTACAGTAATTGTCTAGCATACAAGGGCCCTAGGTTTGATCCTTATCACCTCAAGAAAGGAAGGAAAGTAGGAAGGGAGGGAAGAAAGAAAGAAAATAGAAATATTAAAGAAGAAGGTAGTATGATTGTTGTTATTGTTATACTGGGTTACAAACAATGCAAACCTAATGGGATTCTGTGGATTAAATAACGTAGTGTAATTTATACTTATAAACTGCTGTATTACGTCATGGAATAGCCAACACCTTCACCTTTACTGCTGTTTATGCTAATCTTGTCTAAGTACAGAAAGATCAGTGTCTTTGGAGTCTGCAACAGAAACTAGATGCTACCTTCAGTTTACCAGAATTGTCAAAGAGGAAAGAAATGAACACCCAAGTCTTAAAAAGTGACATGTACTGAAAGTTTAAAGACAACTTAAAAATATGTAAAAATATTCCTAGCCTCCCATGTTGCGCTTGAAGAATCCATAAGGAACCAAGCTGATATCTATCCCAAAATTAACAGTAACTTGGAAGAAATGTAATAATTGGAAAAAATAGGTAACAGGAAAATGGCACAATGTCCACAACTTAAGTGGTCTCATCAAAAACAGCAAAACACACAGAGAGAATAAAAATATGGCCTAATATTAACATTTAGAGGGGCAGGGGTTTAGCTCAGCATCATAAGTGCCTGCTTGGCAAACCAAGGTCGTGAGTTCAATTCCTGGTATATAAAAAAAAAAATTAACACCTGGGACCCCCATGATACTGAAGTACATTTAGAAAGTCAAAATCCACAGAACTCTGCCCTGCCTATGGGCCCTCCTGCACTCTGTAGCCCATGTGCTGAATGGCCTTAACTGTAAGAGATCAGAACTTTGAAAGTATATGTAAGATAAATCTCAAAGAGGGGGAGCACCCATCTGGACAAGAACATTGTTTACTTTGAGACTGGCCTCTACAGGGAGGAAATTATGAATTCATCAGTGACTCGTACTGCAGCCGTGGATTCCTCCTGAGACTTACACAGAGCTCCTGAGAAGGCCCGTGCTCTGCACGTGGTGCAGAGGTCGCGGAAACAGGGCCCAGAGGACAGCAGCAAGAGCGCCCTCATGGGCACCCACAGGCAGGTGATGCAGTGTCCATCACCCAGGAATTCCATGCAGCAGACACCACGCTGCTCCCTCAGCACTATCATTTCTCTCTCAGAGGATATAGGTACTTTACCAAGACAGTAAGAAGTATGTAGCAAGGGGGAGAGGAAGTCCAAACTCACATCAGTCAGGATCTATTAACTTTTATATTTAATTAGCCCATGCAGACAGTGAGCTATGGTATAAAAGGAAACAAAAGGAAACCCTGCTTACCTTTCTCTGCCTCAGTCCCCATCCTCCAGTTCCTCCCCAAAGCCAGATAATGTTTCCTATGTGTAC
Source organism: Cavia porcellus (assembly GCF_034190915.1). NCBI lineage: Eukaryota > Metazoa > Chordata > Mammalia > Rodentia > Caviidae > Cavia > Cavia porcellus. Next base: position 7,475,872 of record NW_026947493.1, read on the forward strand.
ACATGCTTGACTACACACACTCGGTTAAGCACACACCTGGTGGGGTGTGCAGAGGTCAGAGGTAGAGAACCTGGCTAGCATGCGCCAGGCCCTGGGTTCAATTCCTAGCACTGAGGAAAAGGAAAAGGACAAGGCAAATAAAAAAGGGAAAGAGACAGAAAGGCATAAGAAGTACTATATCCTTTTTCCAATACCTTGCTTTGCCTCAAAATGAACAACATTCACTCATCCAACCATTAAAACCGTCATTTACTGAGCACCCACTGAGTAGCAAGCATTGCTTGAGGAGCCCATACAAGGTGATCAGAACAGACAAAATTCTTGCCCTGGAGGAGAAGGTATCTCAGTGGTCCATTTTGCATTCCTATATAAATAACATGTTGTTACAATAGCTGCATATTCACTCCACTGTGAAGAGAGATGGTCTCCAACTCTAGATGGCATCATTTATGATTTTCAACCTTTCAGTGGTGCAAAAGGTACATGCATTTGGTAGAAACTGTACTTACAACTTTTCCCCAGACTAGCAATATTGGGTAAGATGCTGCGTCCCCTTCAAAGGTTGGTAGTAAACTACAATCCTAGTCAGTCAAGCGATTGCAAGAGAGAAAAAGGAATGTGTTACAGTGCTCTAGGGTGCTCAGGTAAGATCTCTGATACGTCAGGTGAAGCAGTGAATCTGTGTGTGTGTGTGTGTGTGTGTGTGTGTGTGTGTGTGCAAGAAGGGTGCTGAGGATCAAAGTCAGAATCTCACAAAAGTGAGACATATTCTATCTCTCTCTAGGCTTTACCCCAAACCTCAGATGCACTCCTGATATAATATTTCCAACTCAAAATGGGTTTATCCAGATAAACCAACACTCCTTGTAAAGATATCCAACACTCCTTGTAAATCCAGGAGCATCTGTGCATGCTACAGTTTAACCATCTTTTATTAATGAGCATTTGGTTGGTTTTCCACATAACAGATTCTTTTTTATAAATATGGGTCTTACAGCATTTTCTTTTTTTAAACAAACACTGTGGCTAAGCTCTGAACAGATGTTTAAAATATGTTATTCTACATCAACATTGTATTTTGAAAATATTTCACTGGATGACTTATTTTGCACTTACCAATATCCATAAAACCACATCAGAGAAGACATTCAATACAGATGTGCTTAACTAAGATTCTGGTTGATATTTGTAACAGTTTCACAGATTATGTTCTTGTTTCTAAGAGTCTCATAGGAAAATAAATAGCACAGTCAATTCATTTGCTTTACTTTGCAACTCTTAGGCATTATGGCAATTCTTCTGCCTAGTTTACAAAAGTAGTTTTAAAATTAACCTTGAAGTTTCTCGGGCTTTAAAGTTAGTGATTGTTTTACTAAAAGAAATAAGTTCTCGTTAAACAAGACAGAATTCACTTAGTTCATATAATTTCAAGTACAGATGTTGTAGGCTCTGTGTGTTCGCATGCATATGTTTATATGCACATGCACACAAGTGTGAGTGTTCATACATGGAAGCAAGAATTTATAGAATTGTCTCTGAAAAACTGCAGCTGAAGGAGCCACGCTGAGCCACCACTACACTAATCCAAGCTAAAAAATAAAAACATACCAAACACAGGAGCCTGTCCTGATTTATAGACAGTAACTGTCTGCATACTACGTGTGCCAGATCCTATGCTGTTGTAAATTCGTCTTCTATGAAAGCAACCCAATTTAAAGATGTGAAGACTCGAGACTTTGAGACACATCAATAGTTCATCATGGTCATTCAGTCCTCAAGTAGCAGAGTTGAATGTAAACATAGTCTCAGCTTTTATAACTGTAATACTATGCTATTGTTGACTTTAAAAGGACTCTAATATTAAGCACCAGCTTATAAATCATTTGCTACTCATTTTATGTCGATCACAGGACAACATATCATGTAGGATGTATGCAGGCGAATTTATGGTTCAACTCGTGTATATTTAACTCTATACCTGCCCACTTTCCCAAAGCAGGAGGGGTGAGTAACAACATGAGCCCTGGGGTGATCCTGCCTAGATCCAAATCCCAGCACAATCAAGGCTAGCAGCAGACACTGAACTAATCTCACTTCATTTCTCTTCATCTACTGAGTGGGGCCTGACATTCCTGTTGGCTGCATGTTTTAGAGAATGATGTAGGTAAATACTGAAAATAGCATCCACCCTATACTTGGGAGCACCATAACAAAATCTAAACCACAAAGACTTCAGGTCAGCACCTGGAGTTCAGACACCACACGCAGGAAAGGCCAACTACAAAGCTTCGTTGCAAGGAGAAAATTCAGAACCACGTTCAGCTGAGGCACTCCACAGCACCCACCTCAGCCTCACCCAGCCCAGACTGGCCCCCGGCAGCCTCAGATGCCCATTTGTTGCTGACCCTCAGGTGCTAGGGCCAAGAGTCACAGCTCCTGTGGGCAGGATACATGGAAACCGGGGCAGCCTCGGTGAATCAGACCTCTCAGCCTCAGAGGAAGCTGCCGATAGATGACTGAGTGCCCGTGTGGGAGGGGAGAGCTTTGAAACGGAAATTGTTCACCCATTTTAGGACTGCATGAGACTGAAAGGCATCAGAGTTGAGGACCAGGTTGGAACAAGCCCAAAGTCCCGTCTCTTGGTCTTCCAGAGCTACTAGTTTTGTGAACTTTTAATGCCAACAAGATACCAAATTCCCTTGGTGAAGTTATTTTTACCTGCTCATGGCAAGAATAAAACCAAACTGGACTTCCTAGGCCAACAAAAAGATTGCAGAAGCACCCTTTTTCTGGTGTGGTTTTTTGAGACAGAGTCTTTCCAAGTAGTGCAGGCTTGCCTTGAACTCACTTTATAGCCAAGCAATCCTCCTGCCTCAGCCTTCCAAGTGCTGGCATTATACACTTCACCACCACGCCAGGCCACAGAAGTACTCTTTGAAGGCTACCTGTGGCCAGCTCTTCTTTTTGGTTCATATAGTTCAGCTCCAGTTTTGAGCGGTCATGGCATGGTGCAGGGGGCACACATGGAGGATGATCAGTGTAAGTCTTGATTGGCCTAGTGTACTCACATCACCACATGCAGAACGGATCACCTGTATCTCAAGAGTGCAGCCAAATACCAGTCATTTGGCAGACTTCACATACTATTCAAGTGATTCCTTTCTCCATGTGAATTAATGAAGTGGAGGATGGCAAAGTCCACCGCAGGCTCTGCAGCAGGCTTTCCTCAGGTGTGTGGCTAGAGAGAACCTTCACTCCTTCAAAAGCTGTCACCAAGCAAGGCTGTAGCAGGAGGGGCTCCTACAAGCAGGCTGGTATGACTTCCCTGGGGATCAGCCTTCCTCTGTGAAGGCAGAGAGCAGTGTGCAGGCTGGCAACTCTGCAAGGGTGAGGCACAAAGGCGTTCTTTAGAGTGAGAGTGGCCTCTGACCCTGGTCATAGATTGTGGGATGGAGAGAGTGTAGCACTTGGCACTTCTGCCTGCAGAGAAGTCCTCGGGGCTCAGTGGCAGAGGCTGAAAGCTGCAATTAAAGCCCTGATGCACCTGCCCTCAGAAAAAGAGGCCTGCTCAGGTAAAGGACCCAGTGTGTGCCCCCATTTCTCATTGTCCCTCTCCCTGGCATTAGCATCTAAAGAGACCAAGGTTATAAGCCTGGTGGGGTTGGAGATGTGAAGGGAGTGAAAGCAAAGGCAAGCAAAAAGCCACTTGAGGAAGCTCTGAGAAGTATGGTTTAGATAAAGAGATACTTGAACCCACCCCCAGAAGCCTGCATTTAACATGGATGAGAGACCTGCCCGTTCTTTGATGCAGCCAGCAGGGTCCCTCCTCTGTCAAGCTCTGGGTGAGGCAGCCCTGCCTATCTGCACCAGGGGAGGTGGAGGTTTCCTTGGGGCCTCTGGAGCTAAGAAAACCGGGTTGGTGGTGCTGTCCCTACCCTTCATCTTCTCCTACTCCTGTCTGTTAAAATGGGGTTCCTGTGGGCCCAGTTGCTGCTTCTTGGGCCTTGATCCTCTGAATGATGTATTTGGGAAAAGGCTGCAAAAACTGAGACTTTCAGCTGCCTGTGGGGTGGTTTGGAAAATCAAATTCAGCACCTTCCTCACTCAGGCCTGCCACAGAGGGCACGCAGTGGCCCTAGACCCACGCAAGGCTGAGCCTTGGAAATGGTCATGAGATACAGCTGAGGTTGGATACGAGAAATAAACTAGGTAGAAAAGAAAACAAGAAACCAAGAGTTTGAAATTGTACTTTTAAAGAAAAACTGCTTTAGAACACAAGCCTGGTGTATTTTTTTCCCCTTCTCCTGTAAATGTGTCTGTCATTTCCTTTTCAGCTGAGAATTGCCCTTTACTTCTAGCCCAGAAAGCAGCAGACAGCTTATCTAAGGCATATCTCCACCTCCAGCCTGTGTGGACAGCCTGCCCTATAACCCAGCAGTGAGCTTGTAAATCTGTCTGTGATCACCCATGATGCACGTGGCCTTCAAATGTGTGCCCCACCCCAGCTGTGTGAGCACCTCCCCTCTGCTCCTGTGGGCATCCTCCTTCCTCCAATACATCCTTCTAGTCTTCTTTTTTGACACTGAAAATTCATCTTCCATGATGGGATTCAGTGAATCTACACCCTTATTGTAACAGATGATTAAGTTCCTCATTTCAGCCTAGGAGGCCTTCAGACTCAGCCCAGGACACAGTCACAGCTTTGTGCAATATAGTGAGCACTTTAGATCTTGATTCATAGACCGCACCTGTAAATATTCTTCAGGAGAGGGAAGTATATCCTCACACAACTTGGAAATTTTTGCTGACCCCCAAAATGTGCACAGTGGATGTCTGTGAGGTCCAGCTGACAACCCCAACAGAAACAGCTGGGGGGAAAATTGTCAACTGTTTCTTGGAGAAAGGAGTAATATCTAGAATATATAAAGAACTCAAAAAAGTTAGACTCCCCTAAATAAAAGACCTAATTAAAAAATGGGTTAGTGAAATAAACAGACACTTCTCAGAAGTACAATTGGTAAATAAATATGTGAAAAAATGTCCAGCATCTCTGTCCAGAAGAGAAACGCAAATTAAAACAACACTAGGATTTCATCTTATAACCGAAAGAACTGCCATCATCAAGAGGTCAAGTGCTGGAGCAGCTTTTTAGAAAAGGAATCTGTGGGGAGCCGCCTGACCGGTCCCCTAAGATGGTGCCCATTTCCTGCTTCCGGGTTCTTCCCGGCCCAAACAAGCCCGCCAAATTGCCACGTCTGCCCAGCTACCGATGACGCTAGCCTATTAGCTTGCTGGGCTTGCTTTGCTATGATTGGATGCTGTTTTCCCTTATAAGAGACTGACCCTGCCCCTAACGGGCAGAAGAGGAACCAACGTTGAGGGTGGCGGACCTTGTTAGGTCCGGTTCGCTGTACGCAATAAACTTTGAGAGCTGATCCTGCTTGAGTCTGGCCTCCTGTCTCCCGCGGCTCTGGTCATCTGGTGGCCCGTACGGGGACAAAAGGCTCAGCGACGTGCCTCTTTGGCCGGGAGGTGCGATTGCTGTCACCTGCGGTACGACGGAGGACCTGGCCCAATAACAACGGAAGGCCCTGAGCGCCTCTTCTCTTCACCCTGATCAGATACGTGAGATACAGCGGTTCCCGGGACAGGTGAGTACTGGATCACCTGGGTTGGGTGGACGCACCTAACAGATTTTGAGTGCCATGCGAGTGGACGCCGGTTTTTTTTTTTTTTTCTTTTTCTTTTTTCCCTTTGCATCTGTTTTGCTTTCGCTTCGCTAATATGGGCAACGCTGCTCGCAAGCCCCTTGCCGATTCCCTAAGGGTCTTACTGCGGACCCGAGGCATCTACATGAACCGGGTCACCTTCTCGAGGTTCCTGGACCATATCAATGATATTGCCCCCTGGTTTTGGCCCACGGGCTCACTAACTCTCCCATCGTGGGAAAAGCTGGGAGGAGACCTTAGATGTGCCCAGGAGAGGGGTCTCTTAGACCCTATGGTTCTACCCCTATGGGAGATGATTAGAGCTTGCCTAACGGATGAGCAGATCCCCGGACTTCATACAGCCCGACAGGCTTTTGATAAAGCTCGATCGGAATGCTCAGAGGAGTCCGGAGCCACTGCCGATTGTGGGTCTCCGGAGGACCTTCAGGGCTCTAATTCTGATTCTGATTCGGAAGGTTCAAAAGAGGAGGTTGTCTTCGCTAAACAGGACCCTCCTGCACAGCTTAAAGAGGAATTCAGGGCTCGGGAAGATAAAAAGGGGAACCAAACACCACCCTGCTCGAGCTACTCCGCCTTACGGGAGGAGCTTAAGCCCTTCCGCCCTTTGGCAAGTTTGCGACCCACGATCACCCCCTTCAGGGCGCCAGGCCCCACTGCACCGCCATGGCCGGAAGAGGAGTTGCTCCCTGGGCTGCCACCTCCACCCATGGCCGCCAGAGGGCGCCCACAACCTATGGCACCGCCCTGGTTAAAGGGAGAGCTACTTCCTGGGTTGCCTTCTGCGCCCCCATCTGGGGAGGGAGGAGGACGTTCCTTCCACCAGAGGGTATGGTCGCGGCTTCCCTTTGAGTGTTCCGGTCTCCATGCATTCCCAGTACAAGTAGGAGGCAGGGGAGGAGGAGGATATTATGAGCCCTTAGAAATTAAACAACTTAAAGCTATCAAGGACGCAGTTTCAGCTTATGGGCCCAATGCGCCATTTACCATGGCGCTTTTAGAGGCATTGGCAGGTCTGCTTTTAACTCCTGGAGATTGGACCCAGCTGGCACGTGCCTGCCTCTCCCCCGGACAATATTTAGATTGGAAGTCCTGGAATGAGGAATTCTGTGTAGAGCAGGCGGCAGCCAACAGGGAAAATAACCAGAGAGAGTGGAACAGGGATATGCTATTAGGGCGAGGAGCCTTTGAGGAAGATCAAACTCAATACCCTCGCCAGGTTTATGAACAAATTAGCCTCCAGGCCTGGAGACGGCTGGCTGGAAAGGGAGAACATACGGGTCACCTTACAAAAATTATACAAGGGCAGGGAGAGCCATTTTCAGACTTTGTGGCCCGCATGCTTGAGGCCGCTAACAGGATTTTTCCAGATGCTGAGGCGGCTCACCCTCTCATAAAACAATTGATTTTTGAACAGTGCACTAAGGAGTGCCGTGATGTCCTAAGAACTAACAAAAATAGGTCCTTAGAAGAGTGGACACGCCTGTGCCATGAATTGGGTGGCCTGGTAACTAATCACGGGCTCGCCGCCGCCATGGTCGCTGCCCTTCAAGGCGCCGCCAACGGAGGCAAGCCCCCGGCAAAGGGCAATAAAAGTAAAAACAACACCTCTTGTTTTGGCTGTGGCCAAACAGGACACGTCAAACGTAATTGTCCTAATAGACAGATTAGGCAAGGAGGAGCTCTTGGCCCTGAACGTGTCTAGATTCCTGGGCGATTCTCCGGTGTACGTTTCAAGGGACCATAGATAATCAATTCCCAAAAGACCCACTACTTCAGTTTATTACAGTACACCCTGTGATTTTTCCCAAGGTTACATCCGCATACCCCATAACTGGAGCTCCAATAATCTTCACGGATGGCTCCAAATCAGGCATAGGCGCATATGTGGTTATGGGTCAAGAGCCAAAAACTATCCAATTCACTCCAGACCAACCTCAGGTGGTCGAGCTCCAGATAATACAGGAAGTCTTACGTCGCTTCCCAGGCGACGTTAACCTCCTGTCAGACTCCAAATATGTGGTAAATGCTCGCCAAGTTTTGGAGATGGCAGGTCCCATCAAACCCTCTTCGACGGTAGCCTCCATATTCCGAGGTATTCAACATCTACTATGGAGTAGGACCTCAAAAATGTTCATTTCACATATCAGAGCTCACACTAACCTACCTGGACCCTTGGCGGAAGGTAATGCCTTGGCGGACTTGGCCACGCGCCCAGTATGGATCTTCACCTTTCCCAGTCCTCTAGAATCGGCCCAAAAATTCCACTCTCAGTTCCATGTTAATGCCCGCATCCTTGTGGCGCGCTTTAACATCACGAGAGCACAAGCACGAGACATAGTACGACATTGTCCGGCCTGTGTGATCTCTTCACCTCAACAATCTATTGGTGTTAACCCGAGAGGACTGCGCCCCAATCATATTTGGCAAATGGATGTTACACACATCCCAGAATTCGGAAAACTCAAATATGTACATGTTTCGGTTGACACCGCTTCTCAGGTTATGTTTGCTTCGGCAGAACCTGGAGAAAGGGCCACCCATGCTATTAATCATTGTCTTGCAGCCTGGGCTGCTTGGGGAAAGCCCAATATATTAAAAACAGACAATGGTCCTGCTTACACCAGCAAAACTTTTGTAACATTCTGTCAACAAATGGATGTTGTCCTTAAGCATGGCATTCCATATAACCCTCAAGGACAAGGCATCATTGAACGGGCACATCGGACACTCAAGGGTGTCTTACAAAAGCAAAAAGAGGGGATAGGCCACGGCCTAACGCCCAAAGGAAGAATATCATTGGCACTCTTTACCATAAATTTTCTCAATTTAAACCACAATAATCATTCCCCTGCCATGGAACATAGCAATCCATCCCCAACCGACAAAGGGCTGGTTAGATGGAAAGATGTCCTTACAGGACAATGAAGGGCCCGGATCCAGTGGTTAGTTGGACCCGAGGTGCGGTTTGTGTCTTCCCACAGGAACCAGGTCGCGAGCCGCTATGGGTCCCGGAAAGATTGACGCGAGCAGTAAACTCCCCACCAGTTCTTGATAAAGCACAGGAGGATAAGCCCGCGGACACAAGTCAACTCGACCCTTCTGGGACCGACGCTCAGCGCCCGAGACCATCTACAAACTAAAATGTCTGGTTTGGAGTTTTTTCTATTCTGTGGGTTCCTATTAATCACCCCTGTGATATGCTCAGATTCCACAGAACCACCACAATATCTTTGGGGTCCTTGGCACCACCCGCCCACATTGGCACCTTTTTCGGCGGCCTTGCCCGCCTCACCCAGGGTTTACACCATCAATCAAACAGTCCTTGATTATGACCCACCCGCTTAACTCCGGTCGACCCTCCATTTCTCTTCCTTCTGTCCCACGATTACCTCTTTTTGGATCCTAATTGCCATGGCTATCCTAGTAAGGCTTGTTATCAAATGCTTGTTAGACCGCCTTATGCAAACCCAGCAACAGGTCAAGGTCACGGCTATGGCAGCCATGCAAATGGCAGCGGGCGGCCCATCGGGTCGACAGGCTGCCGCATATCTCCTTCATGTCGCAGAACATCAGTTATAAAAGCTGAGTGGGCAAGCCAATGACGGGTAAGACGGGAGACGTCCTCCCGGTCAACCTAAGATAGGCTCCACTCAGATATATATGGCCTTTAAGGCCAGGGGTCCCTCCTGGAGCCAAATTATTGGCATTGAGATGCGAGACCAAGGGTACTGCAGTGCCATCCGCCTCAAAGGTTGGGGGGAAGGCATGAATGAATGTCTATATGCATCCAGGTTCAGTTCACATATGCCTGGCCCTGCAAAAAAATGAACCACTCACCCTGAGCATGGTCCTACCGGGGGGATATGCACAAAACGAGGTGATGCACAGCAGGGTATAGACCTCTACATTCTCTCATGCCTCGGCCTACAAAGTAGACCCGCTCCAAGGTGTCCAACAATAACAAGATTATAAACACCCTAGAGGGACCCACATGACATCACATTTTCAAATAAATAAAAAAGGGGGAGATGTGGGGAGCCGCCTGACCGGTCCGCTAAGATGGCGCCCATTTCCTGCTTCCAGGTTCTTCCCGGCCCGAACAAGCCCGCCAAATTGCCACATCTGCCCAGCTACCGATGACGCTAGCCTATTAGCTTGCTGGGCTTGCTTTGCTATGATTGGATGCTGTTTTCCCTTATAAGAGACTGACCCTGCCCCTAACGGGCAGAAGAGGAACCAACGTTGAGGGTGGCGGACCTTGTTAGGTCCGGTTCGCTGTAGGCAATAAACTTTGAGAGCTGATCCTGCTCGAGTCTGGCCTCCTGTCTCCCGCGGCTCCGGTCAGGAATCCTATACTGTTGGTGCAAAAGTAAGAATATTACTCTGCAATAAAGAAGAGAGAGGGATGCATGAAGGAGGGTAGAGGTGGGTGAGCATGTTATAATAGGCAGCTGCTTTAGTTAGAAATATTATGGGCAGTGAGACAGGGCTATGTCCTTGAAGGAGCCAGTGCAGAAGCCCAGATACCTTGCAACTATTAGGAAGACAGACACCATCTGCTGTGGGTCAGGCCTCCAGACAAAAGATCAAACAAATGCCATATCTTAAGGACTGATATTCTAAATAGCTCCCTAACACCCTGAGGAAGTCAGGAGTCACCATTCCAACCCCTAGGGAAGAGGAAGCTCTTAGAAGTATGGTTTAGATAAAGAGATACTTGAATCCACTCCCAGAAGCCTGCATTTAATGTGGGTTAGAGACTGGCCTATTCTTTGATGCAGCCAGCAGAGTCCCTTGCCCTGTTAATCTCTGAGTGAGGCAGCTCAGCCTATCTGCACTGCTGGAGGTGAAGGTTTGCTTGGGGCCACTGGACCTAAGAAAACAGGGTTGGTGGTGCTCTCTAAGAATGCCTGCTTTCTATGTGACTCACTTCCCCATTGGTCCATCATGTAATCAATTTTAACTGAACTACTAATCTTACTGGCTAACTATAGTTATGCCCCCTGCCCACCTTAGGCCTGTGATAGCTCAGACCCTGGAATAAAATCCAAGGAAGCAAGGAATTAAAATTTGGGCCTCTGAGCTAAATCCCCAGCCCCTAAAAAATGCTTTCTTAATAAATTAGGAAAATATATCTGTCCATCAAAGGAAGTTCTTAAAACAGAGGAAAAGACTCAAAATAAAGCAAAACTCTGCCATGACTTTCTAACAGAACTTACAACTGTCATTCTCTCAGGCCACTCTTCTATCTAAATGCATTGGTAAATGAAAGACTCAGAAATGCAGAAACACTAACAGATCCACAATAATCCAGGGTCGAGCACCGCAAGTACTTCCTGGCTCCCAGGTTAAACTTCCTGGTGGAAGACAGCACAGAGTCTTTCTGAACCAGTTCTTCCTGGCTCCTAAGCCTTTTTTAATTCACACATCACTTTTTAAATTCACACATCAAGGAAATGCCAAGACAATGTAGCTGTACTAAGCTTCGTGGCTGTCTCTGCACACCTTCCTACCAAAGCATGAAAAAAAACAGGAGTCAACGGAGGGTCCAGGGAAGGAGGGAACGCAGCGCTCTGGGCTATCAGACTGCCCCAGAAGCCCAGACTCACTAGTGGCTCCTGCCCACAACATCAAGCTTGTTTCCAGCAGTTTCTCTCACAAGTTATATGCGAGTTTCCAAGTACGCTCTCGCTGACAGCTGTCCTGGATATTTAAGAGACCTTTAGACTCCAACTGTCCAGAGTTGAAAAACTCTTGGCACTCAAACTGGTTCTACTCACAGCTTGTCCCATCTCAGTAAATGAGGTTTATAACCTTCCTGAGGGATCAGAGCAAAGTCATGAATTCTCCAACACCTCCATCGACCTCCCCTTGAGAGCCAACCCAGACCCTTCCCTTCCTCCTCCGTGTCCACCTCACACAGCTGCCCTCCCTGCCCCGACACCCGTATGGCCTCCTCATTGGTCCTTCCAAGCTGAGCTTCTCTCTCCCTGCACGGGATCCACAGGGTACCACAGCTAAAGAAATTCACGTCCAAAGGGAGCTATGGTGGGAATTCCAGAGGAATGAAATGAATACATTGCCTCTGATGATGGTTAGATGGCGACGTAGATTGTTACACCTTCCAGAACAGTCAATCACCATGATGGAATTTTACTTTATGTTAGTTAAAAAAAAAAAAAAAAAAAGGTAAGTGAGACCACAGAAGTTCTCTGTTCAAAAACTTGCAGTGTAAAAGCTGAAGTTCCCATGTGACCAGGTTCCCTGTTACTTCTCTATCTTCTTACACTTTCTCTTTCTCCTTTGTTCATCTAGGACCAGCCAGCTTGGCCACCCTCTTGTTCCAAAAGCAAGTTAGGCACACTTCCAGCCTCAGTGACTTTGTCCTGGCTGCTCCCTTTGCCAGCCTTCTTCCCCCTTCTACCTCGATATTTGCAAGGTCAACACCTTCACTAACCCTTTCATAAATATTACCTTCTCAATTTAAAACTCCTACTCATCTCCCATCAGTGTTCCAGTGCCCCCACCTTTTCAACTCACACGGTCCAACTTCCTCATGTTTTGTGCTTATTGTCTAACGTTGCTCCCCCTTCACCCTGGCTGCATTCTATGCTTCTGATCCCCGAAGTCTCTTTTCCACTCATGAATGTATCCCCACCAGGGCCTGCTGAACAGGTGAGTGTGCACAGGGGGCGGGTACCTACTCTACAGGAGGCATTCCATTGGCCCCTGTGGTAGGGCAGAGCGTACAATGACAGCTCTTTTGTCAAATAAATGGGTTTGCCTATGTAACTCTCAAGTTCTTCTACAGCTCAGTCATTCATTCCAAGTGTCTCAAGCTGCACCACAGCCTCCCAGAATGTCAGCTCCTTATGTGCAGAGAGTTTTCTTGCTAGTGCCTCCCATGTCTTAGAACAGTGTCTATCTCAGTACCTATGTAATAACTGAATAGACTGCTGTGGACAAAAACCAATCTCCTGTTTGTGCAGTTTCTGATTCTACCCAGAACAAAGGAGGGGCACCAAGCATTCAGGAGGCTTTGCCCTGGCCAAGCTCTATCTAGTCTCCTAGTTGGCAGCAAGGCAAAAGCTTATCCCAACATTCTCAGAAGTATTAGAGAAAGGAATAATTTTAGACACACACACCTAACTGCAGGTGAGAGCATTCTGGAATTTCTACTAGGTCCGTCACATCAAAGAAGCTTCCCGAGAGAGACATGCTTGAGGATTCTAAGCATGAAATCAAGGTCAGGCAAGATTTCTTTAGGGAAAAGGCCTCTCGAGGAAAACTTCTGGGACTGTCCTTTACATCCTGACATTGTTATCTCTCTTTCACATGTAAACGTCTCAAGGCCACCATGAGCCCAATCACCTTACTCCAGAGAACACACCTTACTCCACACTGGCCTGGTATCCCTTGAATGGCCACTATCCTAAGGCTTTGCTTCTCTGGATGGAGGTTTCCAGGATGGACCTGCTTGTCAGCAAAGGAGCACTGGCAAGAGATGTGACTCCTGCTCTCAGGCCTTTGGGAACTGAAGTACCCTGACCACACCAGCCCTCAGCACAGTATGATGAAGACACAGTGTGGCCTACGTGTAGTTCATTAAAAAGAAGTCAAGCTTTAACAACCTGACTCTAATGCATTGTTTATCCAGACCACTGTAACTTCAACATCCCATCAATATAAAATCAAGATATTTTATTTCATCCTAATTCTTTAAAATCTGCAGTCTCTTGTAATGACAGCATATCTCAATTCAGACCCATTGTATCTGACACACTCCACCAGGTCCACGTGTCCCAGGAGGTCCTGAGCTGGACTGTATGAGGCCAGGTCTTAAGTACTTTCTCTTTTAGGTGCTACTAGAGCTCTCAGAATCCTACTATTTCAAGATCTTAGAACAGATGTTAAACGTCTAACTAATAACAGAATTGCTTTCATGATTCTCTGCTTCCAGACATGCTTCTTGCAAAAAGTAAAACTGGCAATGTCACAGTGGGAAAAAGCTTCAAAGCATGATAGCACTAGTCTGGCTCTCTTATTTCAAAATAATGCACGCATTTCTCAGAACTCTAAGTAAAATCTATTTCATTGAACTTCAATAACATCCTGACGATTCTAACAGTGATATTTTTTAACTGATGACATGCAAATATATGATGATGTAAAGTTTTGGAACACCTACACCAATAGCAACAACAAAAGCAATGAAAGATAAATTGAAACCCAGCACAAAGGAGACAAGAAGCATGAGGAGTTCCAGTGCATTTACCTTTTCATCATAAGTACACCCATTTGACCAATTCTTAGTGTTCTAAGAAGTACAGCCAAGATGAGGCTTATGAGCAGGGCTCTTGAAGGACTCAAGGGAATGTTCTTGCCAAGTTTCTTATGAAGAGAACTAAATATACATTCAGGTTCAGCGGTAATTTACCTAGTAAGAATTGCTTTGAAAGTATGTACCAAGAAAAATTCTGACATTTTTTCCTTGAAGGGCAGATGATTATTTCTACTAGCTTCTGAAAGGTGAAACGGATTACCAGAATACAAAAGGCAGTTCAAGTTGGAAAACTTTCTACAGGAACATACGTGAATGCATATAAAATAACTAATAGATAGCACATAAAATAATTAATGTGTCATATGGACTCAGACATTCTCTATCACTACTTTTATTGCCCATAGCCTCAAAAAGTTACTTTTGCAAAAGAAGGCAAATTAACTTGAAGTTAACTTTCTCCTCTCTAAAGGAAGGTTGGTTTCAAATATTGCTCAGCGCACAGAATGAACTGTTCTGGCCAATTCTAACTTAACAGCTGACTCAGCAGAGGCCAGGGGAAACCGTAGCTTTTAGGAGGCCGAGCTGGCATTCCCAAGGCTCTGACAGGACCCTGCCAAAGTCAGCAATTTCTTAAAAATGAGGTCAGACACAGGAACCCAGATGTTGTATCCACTGGCCTGTTCCATGGACAAAGACTGGCCCACATCGTACCTGCCACCTTCAAGACAGTCAGGAAACAAATGGCAGCAACATTGGCAGCTCTGAGTAACACGCTGCACTAGCACAGACCTGGGGAGACACCAGCTGAGTCTGAAGCCACATGCAGACAGAACAATCAAGCAGATGAGAAACCTGCAAATGGATCAAGGATCATGACCATGTTTGCCTCTAAAAAGCAGAAAATAAGAGACAATAAGTGATTGAACACATTCAATCTTGAAATCTTTATGTCTCAGCCTCCCTAAAAATAAATCTGAATTACAAGATAAAAAGATATTCATAAGTATGGCACTAAAATAAAAGGAAATTGTATAAAAAGGTACAAATAGGCAGGCACTCCTAAATTCAGGAAAGTGCCCACCAAGACGTAAGTGAAATTCTGAAAGGTCTGAGATAAAAACTGCTCTAAAAAGTTGAAGTTCCAATCATTTTGGGTTTTTGGATGAGGAACGCTTGACCTGCACCAAGTGTTGGGGAGGATAAGGAGTAAGTGGACCAATGACACTGTCCACTGCTGGTAAAAATGTAAAGTGGTTCCCACAATTCGGGGTGGAGTGAGGGCTGCTGATCACAATAACCAGGTCCTTACTCCCGGGAACCACAAATCTCACTGTAGGTATTTACTCAAGCAAAATGGAAACTTATACTGGCAAAAATCCTCTCCAGAACCCATGTGGTTCTCTGCCTGGTCTTGAAGCCTGTTGGCTTGCTTTCCTGTGAGGCTCTAGTAGTGATTTTATTTATAACCACCACAAGTAAAAGCAATACATTGGTCCTTTAACTAGAGAATGGATAAATGAATGGTGGATAAATGCAAGAGAAATATATAGCAATACAAATGAACTAGTGCAAGCAACAATGTGGGTGAGGCTTACATTCACTTTCTTAATGGAAGTCAGCTAAGTTCAAAAGATTTGGACTGGGGGCAAGGGATTTAGCTCAATGGTGCAGCACCTTCCTGGCTCGCAGTTTGATTCCTGGTACCAAAAAAACTTTTTTGTACTACATGACTTTATTTAGTACAAAATGAGTTTAAATAGCAAACGGATGTGGTCATCTGTGGTAAGCCAAGAGGGTGTAAGATTTAGGGTGACTGCATCGTTCTGTTTCTTGAAGTAGTAGTTATGGGGTTGCATGCAAAACAATCAGTTTTAGAGGACTTCTGGGAGAACATGGCAGATAGATAACAGCAGCTATGGAGGCTCTCTGAGATAGCCAGCTTAGATTCCAGGAATGGTGCACTGTGGGCAGTCCTAAGTAGGGGGATATATACCCTACCAACCCAGGAACGAACTAAGCTGAGAGAAAACAATCAGAAATGTAATCCCGGTGCTATGACTGGGACAGCTGAACTCTAAACACTGAAGCTGCAACCTGCGCCTCTGGAAACCGCTGCTTGAATTTCCTGCCATGGCTACTGCATCTGAATCAGCACAGCAGGGATACAGATGCGAAAGCTCTGAGAGCAGGAATCGGCGAACCAAATTGAGCTCTCAGAGAGCCCTACATAGATCTGCAGTGAGTGAGAGAAATGGGGACCCTTTTCGGACTAGTAGGCTCCAACAGAGAATATTCTGGGTCTGGAAAGATTAGCCAGAACAGGATGCTGCAGTGACTTCAGTCACATATTCCCCTCTCAAACAGGACTGTTGGGGAGTGCTTGACTAGGGTGACACCATGGACTAAGATCCAGTAGGCTAGCCCAAACCAGGTCCCTGTGCCTGGCAATACACCCTAATGCAGTGAAGCCTTCAGCAGGATGACTGACCTGGAGGGGCAGACCCAGCACAGGCTGCCCAGGTCTGTGTCTCTCTAGTACACTGCAGGGGGCGGGAACACCTAGCCAGTACGATTCAAACCAACTGTAACCGACAATGAAGAAACTGGGCCTCCTATATACGTTTGTATGGAAGGAACAAAAAGTATGGGAAGAAGGAGCAACAAGAAAGGGTTCTCAGTCCCCAATCCTGAGAACATTAATCCAGGAAAGGTAAATGCTAAGGAGAATAAGAGAAAATATGTAATATCAGGCATGACACCAATAGACATATAGAGAAATTTCCGGGACCTCATAGATGAGTTCAAAAGTGAAGTATTTGAACAAGTAAAGCAAGATATAAGCAGAATAGTTAAAGAAATGCCAAGTACCACTCAAGAAAAAACAGATGGTAGAATGAAAGAACAGGAAAAAAGGGGAGAATTGTTTGATGGAGAAAATACAGAAAACATAAAATTCATGAAGCAGATTCAGAGCAATTACCAGGAAACTAAAAGCTCTATTGAAAGCTGGCATAACAGCTTGAAAGAAACTAAGGATACATTATCTCAACTGGAGGAAAGATTTGCAATGTGAAAGCATGAAAGGAAAAACTCCTTAAAAATAACAAGGATACAAGCAGTAACAATACAAAGGCTAGATGATTATAAGAGGATCTATAACTTAAGAATTAAGAATGTAAAGGAAGAAGCAGGGATACAAACAAATGAACTGCAAAGGCTATTCACAGAAATAATCAAGGAGAACTTCCTTAATATGGGAAAAGGTAGAGATACTCAGATCTATGAGGCATACAGTACCACAGCCACCTACAACCCAAACAGAACTACACCCAGGCATATAATAATCAAAATTCCAGAAATCCAATATAAGAGCAGTATATTAAAAGCCATCAGAGACAAGAAACAGATCACTTACAAGGGAACACCCATCAGAATTATAGAAGATTTCTCAGCAAAAACTATCAAATCATGAAGAATGTGGAGTGAAATAATTCAAACTTTCAAAGACAATAACCTCTAGCCAAGATTGATATATCCTGCACAACTGTCTCTAGAAATTAATGGAAAAACGGGTGCTTTCAGGATAAAGAGGAACTAGGGGAATTTGAAACCACCAATTCAACTCTACAGAGAATACTGCAGGACATTCTAAAAGAGAAAAATCCCAAGATTCCAGAAACAGTGGAAGAGAGGCCACAATGAATGGAGCAGAAAGCAAAATGAAGGAGACAAACAGACAACTAATGACAGAAAAAGAGCTCAACAGAAATGAGGCAGAGAAGGTTGGATGGTAGGAACAGCTATTTTGGAGAAAACAAGACATCATAATAGCTAGAGCTGATTTAATATCATCTTGTTTTGAAGTCCCATCAACTTTTGTTGTTCTGTCTCTATCAGTCTTAACAGGTTGTATCTTATTGGATTTTATTATATGTGATAATGTAAACAAAAATCTTTATAGACGGGATTATACAGAAACCATTGTTCATTTTCTGTTGGTTCTAAATACTGTGTAATATTGTCATTCTCTTGAATGGTTTTACATTGTCTTGAGATGTTTAATGCTACAATATACAAAGTTATACACAAAGATTTCAAGGAAAGAGACACTATGTTAACTACTTTTATGTCAGGATATCTTGTGGTAAAACACTATTTTGCTTAAATGGTTATGTTCTCACCTGTGCTGTTTTGTTTTTATGTCCTCTTTTATTTCAATCTTTTTTGATTATTTATTTTTTTATTTTTATCTTTTTAATTAAGGAAAAAATAAAAAATAACAGGACATATTATAGTAACCCACTTTGATTTCCTATTAACTTGATTTGAAACCTGGTATTGCTCTCATCATGTTGTTTTGACTGATTTTCCTCTATTCTGTTTTGCTTGATAGTACCAATTTTGAAAGTATAGGCAACAACTGTGAAGACAATAAGATTCACTATGATGCCCATTCCAGTTTGACTGTTATCTTCTTTTGAAGTCCTGTAATGTCTCCAATGTTTTGGTTTTGTTTCTTTTTTTCTTTACTGCTTTGTTCAATTTTATTATAACTGATGATATAGACAATTCTTTTTAAGAAAGCAAGAGGCATTTATGGTAACCATTGTTGGTCACCTTGTATTCTGTTTTTACATTATGTAAAATGTCCACCATTTTGATTTGATGACTCTGTTTTGTTATGTCACATTTGGTTTTATTTTCTTCAAAAAACAGTGATAAGAACTGTGGGAGAAATAAAACCCAAAATGTGTAATTTTCATTGTAAAAAATAGAGGAAATGAAAGTGCTCTAAAGGATATAACTGCATGTATATTTAAGCATATGAGATAGATAACCATAGTATTGAGTTTTTGTTGGATCATTGAACAGAACTGTTTGCAATCTCACTGTTTGAATATCTACTTTTGAACTTGAACAACTATTTCTAAGATGACAATATGTAATCTATTAACTAGTGATTTCCTACTTTTTTTTAAATTCTGTGTAACTTGTACCCTTTTTCTATTTTTTCTCCTTAAGCAAAATTTAAAAAAAGAAAAGACTCAATTTTATTATAAGCTTATAAGCTTTATTATTTAAAAAGTAAATAACATCTGCTTCCCCAAAATTGTGATTTTAATACTGTAAATTAAACACCCCTCACAGATACACTGAAATATATAAAATTCACCCAGATTAAAGGCATCCAAAACTAAAATAAGTTTCTTAATGACAAAATGCTGGGATATATAGATTTTCAAACTAGCAAGTAACAGATTTTTTAAAAAAAAATATGTTCTCGTTGGTTGGCAAGCAGAAGAGTTCACCTTCTCGAACACCTTCACTCTATATTCTGGAAAATGTAAACACAATGCCAGGAGGCTTCTGGAATCAGGCAGGCAGGTTCCTCCTCAGTTCATGATGAGCCCCGTATGCTGCCAGCAGAGAACGGGCACCTTTACCAAGGGAAAGCAGGACTCTCCCTGGGGCGTGCTGCTGCTTTCCCTTCAGAATCCCTGACCAACTGCTCTGCGAGCTTCCTCCTAACCTACTGCTGAGGAAATACTCTGCTCCCCAGGTCAACGTTAAAATTCTTTGGATATCTTCTGACATCCCCCAAAGAATTACTGCTGCACTCAAGTCTTTGCTGCTTTTTAAAAACCAACTTTGGAATCCTAACCATGCCCTTCTCTTTGCTCACATATGCCCCACATCACAAGGAAACTAAGCAGAAACACTCAGCCAGCGAGTAAGTCTACAAAGTGTCTACCCAGTCAGGAGCAGCTCACCTCTTCATTGGGGAGGCAGTCTATCTGTCCAACTGTCCCACACAGATGTGGTTCTCTCCCTGGGGCTCTACAACCCAGCCTTCTCAGAAGCTTGCTTCCAGGATGGCCCCAGAGCTCCAGCTCATCTGCTTATCAAATATTCACCGAAAACCCATATTATAAGCAATTCAAAGCATGAAATGAAAATTGTGGCTTTCAATCCTTGTGACGATGAAAATGAGGAGCTGCCAAAAAGTCTGTGTTTCTTCATTTCCCATGTCAGATTTCAAGAACACAGACAGCAGCATATCATATGAGATAAGAACATGGGCTCAGGGTAAAGTGTTCCTCCCAAATGTTGACCTCAGGAAGGTAGAGAGAGAATTTGCAATAAAAGATAATCTGATAAGGATGCATAAGTAGTAAAAAGAAAAAAGTGAAAGCTTGGGCATCATAACTGACCTGAGCAAAAGTAACAAAATTTTCCCCATATGTACAATGGAATTAAAATGATGAATTACCATGCAGCTGGTCACACTGTTCAACTTCATCAACATGAATCAAATCTTACCAGTGTACTCGTGAGATAGGTAGTTTGAGCCCTATCTTTATGCAGTTGGAACACCTGGAAAATGAGAGGGTTGTATAAGAAGAAAATCTCAGAATTCCCTGCCGTAGGATGCTCTGCAGTTCTAGGAAGTGGGAATTGGTGGAGCAATATATTGTCTTTCTTACATCACTAAAATAAAAGTTCCTGGAAGGCAAGAATTTTTTTTTATTTAAAGAGAAAAACAAAACAAAATAGTAAAAGGCTACAAGTAATAAAGAATTTCAGGAGAAAAAAATACAGTAAAAAAATCACTAGTTAATAGACTACACATTGTCATCTCAGAAACAGTTGTCCAGATTACAAAATTAAAGCATACAAAGTGGACATTAATACAGCAAGATTGCAGACAGTTCTGTTCAATGATCCAACAAAAACTCAGTAATATGGTTCTCCATCAAATACACTCAAACTTACTTGCAGTTATATCCCTTAGATACTTTCTTTCCTCTCTTTTTTATGATAAAAATTACACATTTTGGGTTTTATTACTCCCACAGTTCTTACAACTTTTTCTATGAAAAGAAAAAAAAAACCCAAAAAACAAAACAAAACAGAACAAAAAAACCCCCAATGTGACAAAGCAAAACAGAGTCAGTTAGAACAGGAGGATGGACATACTATATAATGCAAAAAGAGATTACCAGGTGATCAACAATGGTTACCATTATGCCTCTTGCTATCGTAAAAAGAGTTGCCTATATCATCTGGTGTAATAGAATTGAACAAAACAGTACAAGACAAGACCAATAAAATCCACATTGGAGACCTTACAGGACTTCCAAAGAAGATAATAGTCAAACCATAATGGCATCATAGAATATCTTGTTGCCTTCAAAGTGGTTGCCTATACCCTCAAATTTGATACTATTAAACAAAACAACATAATAAAAGCAGTCAGAACAAGATGTGGAGAACAATACAGGGGTTCAAATCAGGTTAATAGGAAAACAAAAAAGTTACTATAATATATCCTGCTATTTTTAATTTAGTTTTCTCTTAATTAAAAGATACTAAAAAATAAATAAATTTTTTAAAAAAGAAAAAAAAGGGGGGAGATTGAGATAAAAAAGAACATATCAATAGAACAACACAGGTCAGAACCGAACAATTTAAGCATCATTGTGTTTCACCACTAGATAGCCTGACATTAATAGTGGTTACCGGACTTCCAGAAGAACATGGCAGATAGATAACAGCAGTTGTGGAGTCTCTCTGAGATACCTAGCTTAAAATCCAGGAATGGTGCGGTGTGAGGAGTCCTAAGCAAGGGGAGATATACCCTGCCTACCCAGGAATAAACTAAGCTGAGAGAAACCAACTGGAAATGCAATCCTGGTGCTATAACAGGAACAGATAAAATCTCAGCATGGAAGCTGGAACTCGGGCGGTGATTTGAATTTCTTGCTGCCACTGCTGTGTCTGAACCAGCACAGCAGGGACAGAGAGCGAAATCTCTGAGAGCGGAAATCAGCGAGTGGAGTAGAGAATGGAACTGTGGGGAGCCCTGCATCAACCTGTGGTAAGTGAGAGGAACAGGGACCCTTCCATAGACTAGGAGGCTCTAACAGAGGACATTCTGGGATGACAGATTAGTCAGAACAGGACACTGCAGTAACTTTAGTCATATATTCCCCTCTCAAGTGGGATTGGTGGGGAGTACTTGGCCTGGTGACTCCATGGACTAAGACCCAGTAGGCTAGCCCAAACCAGGTCCCAGTGCCTGGCGGTGCACCCTAGCAGTGAAGCCTTCATAGGTTGACTGACCTGGAGAGGCAGGCCCAGCAGAGGCTGCCCAGGTCTGTCTCCCTAGTACACTGCAGTGGGTGGGAACACCTAGCCGGGTGGATTCAAACAAACTGTAACTGACAAAGAAAGAAACTGGGCCTCCTATATACGCTTGTATGGGAGAAACATAATGTATGGGAAGAGAGCAACAAGAAAGGGTCCTCAGCCCCCAATCCTGAGAATACTGATCCAGGAAAAGTAAATTCAAAGGAGAATTAGGACAGAAGCATGCACTATCAGACACAGTACCAACAGACATAAAGCGATATCTCTGGAGCCTCATAGACGAGTTCAAAAGTGAAGTATTTAATGACCTAAAAGCAAGATATAAGTTAGAGAAATGCTAAGCACTGCCCAAGAAAAAACAGATGGTGGAATGGAAGAACAGAAAAAAAGGGACAAATGTTTGATGGAGAAAATAGAAAAAACATAAAATACGTGAAGCAGGTTTGAAGAGATTACCAGGAAACTAAAAACTCTATTGAAATCTGGCATAACAACTTGAAAGAAAGTAAGGATAGATTATCTGAACTGGAGGACAGATTTATAAGTGGGAGCATGAAATGAAAAACTTCTTTAAAATAACAAGAAAACAAACAGCAATAATACAAAGGCTTGAAGATGATAAGAGGATCTATAACTTAAGAATTAAGAACATAAAAGAAGAAGTAGGTACACAAACAAATGAACTACAAAGGCTATTCACAGAAATAATCCAGGAGAATTTCCCTAATTTAGCAAAAGATACTCAGATGTATGAGGCATACAAGACCCAGCCACCTACAACCCAAAGAACTACACCCAGGCATATAATAATCAAAATTCCAGAAATCCAATATAAGAACAGAATATTAAAAGCCGACAGAGACAAGAAACAGATCACTTACAAAGGAACACCCATCAGGATTACAGCAGACTTCTTGGCAAACCATCAAATCATGAAGAGTGTGGGGGAAATAATTCAAACTTTCAAAGATAATAACCTCCAGGAAAGATTGATATATCCTGCACAACTGTCCCTAGAAATTGATGGAAAAACAAGGTGCTTCCAGGATAAAGAGGAACTAGGGGAATTTGAAACCACCAATTCAACTCTACAGAGAATACTGCAGGACATTCTAAAAAAAGAAAAATACCAAGATTCCAGAAACAGTGGAAGAGAGGCTACAATGAATGGAGCAGAAATCAGAATGAAGAAGAGAAACTGACAACTAATGACAGAAAAAGAGCTCAACAGAAATGAGGCAGAGAAGGTTGGATGGTAAGAACAGCTATTTTGGAGAAAATAAGACATCATAATATCTAGTGCTGATTTAATATCATCTTGTTTTGAAGTCCCATCAAGCTTTTGTTGTTCTGTCTCTATCAGTCTTAACAGGTTGTATCTTACTGGATTTTATTATATGTGATAATATAAACAAAAATTTTTATAGACAAGGAAATTATCCAGAAACCATTGTTCATTTTCTGTTAGTTGGTTCTAAATACCCTGTAATACTGTCATTCTCTTGAATGGCTTTAGACTGTCTTGATATGTTTGATGCTGCAGTATACGAAGTTATACTCAAAGATTTCAAGGAAAGAGACACTATAGTAACTACTTTTATGTCAGGATATCTGGTAGTGAAACACTATTTTGCTTAAATGATTATGTTTTTACCTGTGCTGTTTTGCTGTTATGTCCTCTTTTATCTCAATCTCCTTTTTTTATTATTTCCTTTTTTATTTTTATCTTTTTAATTATGGGAAACATAAAAAATAGCAGGATATATTATAGTAAACCATTTTGATTTCCTATTAACTTTATTTGAAACCATGTATTGCTCTCACTATCTTGTTTTGTCTGATTTCCCTCTGTTCTGTCTTGCTTGATACTACCAATTTTGAGAGTATAGGCAACAACTGTGAAGACAATAAGATTCATTATGATGCCCATTCGGGTTTGATTGTTATCTTCTTTTGAAGTCCTGTAATGTCTCCAATGTTTTGGTTTTATTGGTTTTGTTCTTTACTGTTTTGTTCAATTTTATTATAACTGATGATATAGGCAATTCTTTTTAAGATAGCAAGAGGCATTATGGTAACCATTGTTGATCACCTTGTATTCTGTTTTTACATTATTATGTATTATGTCCGTCCTTTTGATTTGACTGACTCTGTTTTGTTATGTCACATTTGGTTTTATTCTCTTCAAAAAAAAGTAATAACAACTGTGAGAGTAATAAAACCCAAAATGTGTAATTGTCATTGTACAAAAGAGAGGAAAATAATGTGCTCTAAAGGATATAACTGCATGTATATTTAAGTGTATAAGATAGATCACCATATTACTGAGTTTTGTTGGATCATTGAACAGAACTGTTTGCAGTCTCACTGTTTGAATGTCCACTTTATATGCTTTAATTTTGTAACTTGAACAACTATTTCTAAGATAACAATATGTAATCTATTGACTAGTGATTTCCTACTGTTTATTTTTTCTGAAATTCTGTATATAACTTGTACCCCCTTTTTTTCCTTTTTCTCCTTAAATAAAATTAAAAAAATAGTAGTTACCATAATGTCTCTTTCCTTGAAATATTTGAGTCTAACTTCGTATACTGTAGCGTCAATCTTATCAAGACAGTGTGAAACCATTCAAGAGAACGAAAGTATTGCAGGGTATTTAGAACCAGCTAATAGAAACCAAACAACGTTTTCTATATTATCTCTTTCCCCATAAAAAAATTTTGCTTATACTATTGCATACATTAAAATATAATAAGATACAACATGTTAAAAGCAATGGAAACAGATGAACAACAACTTGATGGGACTTCAAAACAGGATGATATTAAATCAGCACTAGCTATTACTACCCACCCTTATGGCTTCAAGGTTTTTACTCATTTGTCTTCCAATAGATTTAGTGTTTCTGTTTTAATATTCAGATCTTTGATCCATTTAGATTTTAATTTAGTACATGGTAATAGGCATGGGTCTAGTTTTAGTTTTCAGCATATGGAGAGCCAGTTTTTCCAACACCATTTATTAAAGAGACTGTCATTCTTCCAGTGAACATGTTTGGCCCCTTTATCAAAGATAAGGTGGTTGAGTGTGTTTGTATTTGTAGTTGTATCTTCTAATCTATTCTATTGATCTTCAGCTCTGTTTTTATTCCAGTACCATGTTGATTTTACTACAGTTGCTTTGTAGTATAACTTCAGGTCAGGGATTGTGATGCCTCCTGCCTTGCCTTTGTTGCTTAGAATTGTCTTTACTATTCCAGGTCTCTTCTGGTTCCAGATGAATTTTAGGAGTGATTTCTCTAGATCTATGAGGTATGTTGATTTTTATGGGGATTGTATTGAATCTGTATAACAGTTTCGGGAGAATGGCCATTGTCACAATATTTATTCTTCCTATCAATGAGCAAGGGATGTCTTTCCATTTCTGGAGATCATCTTCAATTTCATTTTTCAGTGTATTATGTTCTCCCCTATATAGATCTTTCTCTTCTTTTGTGAGAATAATTCCTAAATATTTCATTTTTTTGGTTGCTAGTGTAAAGGGTGTGGCTTCTCTTATTTCTCTCTCCGTGATCTTGTTAGTGTAAGGAAATGCTATTGATTTTTGAGTATTGATTTTGTATCCAGCTACACTGATGAATTTATTTATTATCTCTAGGTGTCTTTCAATGGAGTTTTGGGGGTCTTCTATGTAGACTATCATGTCATCCACAAATAATGATAATTTAACTTCTTTTCCTATCTTTACCCTTTTTATTTCTCTCTTTTTTCTAATTTCTCTGGCTAGTACTTCCAGTACTATATTAAATAGGAGTGGTGATAAGGGACATTCTTATCTTGTGCCTGATTTTAAGGTAAAGGCCTTCATTTTTTGACCATTTAGCAGGATACTGCCTGTTGGTTTGTCATAGATGGCCTGTATCACATTGAGGTAAAGGCCATCTATTCCAATTTCCTGTAAGGTTCTTATCATGAATGAATGTTGCACCTTACCAAAAGCTTTTTCTGCATCTATAGAAATGATCATGTGATCCTTACTGTTGGCTTTATTGATATGGTGGATTACATTTATTGATTTATGTATGCTGAACCATCACTGCATGCCTGGGACGAATCCCACTTGGTCATGGTGTATAATCTTCTTGATGATTTGCTGCATCCTACTTGCCAAAATTTTATTGAGGAATTTTGCATCCGTGTTCATTAGGGAGATTGGCCTGTAGTTCTTTTTTAGTTGGGTCTTTCTCAGGTTTTGGTACTAGAGTAATATTTGCTTCCAGGAATGATGCAGAAACAATTGCTTCTCTTTCACTTTCACTGAAGTGTTTGAGGAGTGCTGGCATTAAGTCTTCTTTGTATTTCTTGTAGAATTCCACAGTGAATCCGTCTGGGCCTGGGCTCTTCTTTATAGGTAAGGACTTAATTACATTGTCAATTTCATTAATATAAATTGGGTTATTTGGCAGTTTTACATCTTCTTGACCTAGCTTTGGTACTTCATATGCTTCTAGGAATCTGTCTATTTCTTCTGTGTTATCAAACCTTTGAGAATAGAGGCTTTAAAAAAATAGGTGTTCATCTTCTGTATTCCCACAGAGTTTGTAGTGATTTTGCCTTTTTCATTCCTTATTGCATGAATTTGAGCTTTTTCTTCCCTTTTTAAAATAGGTTGCCTAGGGGCTTATCAATTTTATTTATTCTTTCAAAGAACCAACTCTTTGATTCATTGATTCTTTGGATTGTTTTCTTAGTCTCTATTGCATTAATTCTGCTCTGATATTTATAATTTCTTCCCTTCTTTGCCTTTGGGCTTGACTTGCTCTTCTTTTTCTAGATGTTTGAGGTGTAACATCAGGTTATTTATTTGTATTCGTTCTGTTTTCCTGATGTGGGAACTCAGTGCAATAAATTTTCCTCTGAGGACTGCTTTTATTGCATCCCACAGATTCTGGTAAGTTGTATTTGTGTTTTCATTGTTTGTAGGTATTGTTTAATTTCTTCTTTAATTTCCCTGTCATCCACTAATTACTCAAGAGTGTGTTATTCAGTTTCCGTGTGTTTGT
The DNA here is from genome assembly GCF_034190915.1 of Cavia porcellus. Lineage (NCBI taxonomy): Eukaryota > Metazoa > Chordata > Mammalia > Rodentia > Caviidae > Cavia > Cavia porcellus. Next base: position 7,503,101 of record NW_026947493.1, read on the forward strand.
GGGAATTTTGCAGTATCTTTTATCATTAATTTCTAATTCCATGGTACTATGATCCGATAACATGCATGGGATAATTTAAACTCTTTTGCATTTATTTAAATATGTTCTGTGGGCTAATATATGGTCTTTTTTAGAGAATGTCCCATGTACTGCTGAGAAGAATGAGTATTCTGATGTTGTTGGATGGAACACTCTGTATATGTCTATCAAGTCCATTTTTCACAGGTGTGTTTCAGTTCTGTTATTTCTTTGCTGATTTTCTGTCTGGTTGATCTGTCCATTGGTGTCAATGGTGTGTTAAGGTCTCCTGTTATAATCATGTTAATTTGGTTTTTCATTTCTGTTAATACTTGCTTTATATATCTGGGTGCTCTGGAATTTGGTGCATATATATTTAAGATTGTTATCTCTTTCTCTGTGCCCTAACCAGTATGTAATGACCTTCTTTATCTCTTCTGATCATTATTGATTTAAAGCTTACATTGTCTGCAAACAGAATAGCTATCCCTGCTTTCTTTGGGGGGGGGAGGGATTCCTGTTGCATGAAGTATTGTTTTCCTTCCTTTGGCTTTCAGTCTAACCCTTTTGGGTTAGATGGGTTTCTTGTAAACAGCATATGTTTGGATGTTGTTTCTTGATCCATTCTGCCACTCTTTTTCTTTTAATTGGTGCATTGAGAGCATTTACATGAATGCTTATAACTGTTATATGTTGGTTAATTGTTGACATGTTACCTTGCTACTGTTGCATCTTTATCTTTCCATTCTATTTAATTGTCTGCTTTGCTTGATCATTTTTTCCTAAGTGTATCTAATTTGTCTTTCAGTATTCTTTGCAGGGTTGGCTTGGTGATCATGAAGTTCTTCAGCTATTCTTTGTCATGGAAGTATCTTATTTCTCCATCTATTTTGAAGGACAGTTTTGCAGGGTACATCAGTCTAGGTTGGAAATCATTTTCCTTTAGGATCTGAAATACTTCACTGCATGCTTTTCTTGACTTTATTGTTTGTGCTGAGAAGTCTGCTGTGATTCTGATAGGTTTTCCTTTATAGGTGATCTGTCTTTTCTCTCTGACAGCTTTCAATATTGTTCTTATGTTGGATTTCTGGGATGGTGATTATTATATGTCTGGGTATAGTTTTATTTTGGTTATGGCTATTTGGAGTTCTTTATGCTTCACTGATCCTGATGTCAGTTTCCATTCTCATGTTTGGGAAATTTTCAGCTATTACTTCTCTGAATGTCCTCTTGAGATCCTTTATGTTGTCCCCTTCTTTTTCATTTATCCCTATCAATCATGTTGTTTTCTTTGCATTATCTTGCAGCTGAATTATTTCCTGATTTCTTGTTATCTTTAAAAGATCTTTCCTTTCCTGTTCACTAGTTGCAATCTTATCTTCAAAGTCTGAAATTGTATCTTCACTTTCATTTAGGTGTTTTTACAACTTTCAATGGAATTTTTTATTTCCTGTGTATCTCTTTGCATCTGCTTTATGTATTCTGTTTCTATTATTATTCATCCAGGGAATTTACCTTTTTGTTTAGTTCCTCCAATTGTTTAACTGTGTCTTCTTTAGATATGTTCAGCATCTCTTTCATTTCTTTTATCATTTCTTCTTTTACCTGAGAGATTAATTCTAGTTTGAATTCCTTTAAAGCTTCCCAGAGTTGCTTCTTTTATTTCAGTTGCCATTATGTCAGGTATTTCAGGTGTATGGCATATATTTTCTTCTGTGTACATAGCTCCCACAACTTCTTGGGATGGGCTGGAGGCTTGAGGTTGCATTTTGGTCTTTCATTTTTGTCATTTTCCTGTATTTCCGTGTTTCAAGTGTTATTCCAATGCTTCCCCAGGGCCTGTTGGAAATCCACTTCTTTGCCCTCAGCTTCTGGGTCTCTGGTCGCCCAGTTCCCAGAATTGAGAATTGTCACTGGGGGTGAGGCAGTCCAATCCAAGCCCTATGGTGCAGGTTGAGTGTGACAACAAACTGCGAAGCAATGATCCCAAACTCCCTGGTTCCGGATGGTGCAGGAACACTCACTTCAGGCCTCCCAGCCTTCAGAAATGAGGCGCCAGCAGGCCCAGGACCCCAGAGTCCTTCAAACAAGCAGGGAGTGGGGAAGTTGATGCAGGTGGGTTCAGGATCCAACTGAGCTGGTCTAGTGCAGCAGGAAGCTGCAAAGTTCCCTGGCCAGGGCCAAAGCGAGGATCCCAACTCCCTGGGCTCAGGGGTTTGTGCGGGGACACTCATCTCAGGCTACCTAGCTTCTGGAACAGTCTCATTTGTTTGTGGACTTTTTGTTCTCAATGGCTGCATGTGGGAAAGAGACTATTAGAGACTATTATTAGAAGTCACAGAAGGGAGTAAAGGGTAGAGGGAGAAGATAGCAACTGCAAGTGAGTCACAAAACATCAAGTGGAATAGAGTCAATCTGCATAGGATCAACATCATCGCAGGCAGCACATCCCACAGCGTGGAAACTGTCTCATAAAGAGGTTCAAATTATAACAAAGTCATCAAAGAGAGGCCATTATGTTTTCCAGCCACACTGTTTCTTTACATAGGTAAAAGAAGACTAAAGATTTCTAATTAAAAGGCAAAAGAAAGAAAAAAAAAAACAAAGTTGGAGCATCTGAAAGAAAAACACTATGTAACAATGCTAAATGTTTCATTTTACTCTACCATTGTAATTAAACCTCACTTCTCTCCCTTTAAATATATTTGAATTTTGAAGAACAGGCAAATTATGCTTTTCAAACTATATGAAACTTGATTTTGAAAGGTTTTCTGGTTAGCAGTAAAGTGGTACATTATATTTTGTAGGCTTGAAAAGGTAGCTTCTTTTACCTATAAATATGTTAGACATTTTATAAAATCAACTGTTTTTTAAAAAGTCCCTTAAGAACTTTAAGATAATGGCTGATAATGAAATACTAATGGCTCTAATTTAAAATTTCTCTTCTCTAGTACCTGGAAATCTGTTATCTGGATGGTATCTTGAACACAGTTCAAAATATAAAATCCAGCTTGGTTGGCACCAAATAATACAATCACGTTAGCAAACTGCAAAAACACAAAATCTGATAACATAAAGCTTATATCTGTTTTTCTTATTTAAAATAATTATCCTAATCAAGTGTACTAGCACATAACTATAATCCCAAACTTGAGAGGCAGAGCAAATTTGAATCCCATCTGAACTATAGTGAGACACTGTCCAAAAACTGAAAAATAAAACTTATTGCTAAAATTTAATTTTCAGAAGAGTACTATTTTGTAGACCTTTTAATAGTAGAACTGGTTCCTCTCTCTCATTCTCTTTCTTTCTCTTTGCACAGTCTGATATGGTAGCCACTCCCCACAGGTGGTTACTGAACATTTTAATGTAGCTACTACAAATGACGAACCATACTTTTGTGGTTTTGTTGTTGGCGGTGTTACCTGTGGCACTGGGGAATGATATCAGGGCTTTCAGTAAATGTTAATCATAATTAATTTAAGTGTACCTAGCCACATATGGCTAGTAGCCACTATACTTGACAGTATAGCTCCCAAAGTTCATTCAAATAACAAAAATTTAAATGCATAAACTTTTTTGTGATATTTGGGAAACCACTCAGATTGCTTCAAAGCTCAAGGTATCTAAGGACACCTAAGGATGTAGCCTGCCTAGTGCAAGTGCACAGCAGGGCACAGTTATGTAACCATGACTTAATAGTGGGCAACTAATTATGCACCAATGAGGCCACCATGTAAGAAGGTAAACAGGTGATAACAACATGTATAAAAAGTAGACAGTAAAGATGCAGGTGTTTCTTGGACTCCGCTCTGCTCCACACTGCTTACTGTTGTTGCTGATGTTTTGCACACATGCATTTTTTACCTTGGGGCCCTCACCCACAAAAATCTTCATTGTGCCATCCAAGCAGACCAGACATTAAGAGATGGAGCTTAAATCCAGGGCCTTGGCACTGAACTACACCCCCAGCCCTTTTATACTTTAAGTCAGGCTCTCACTACATCAATAAGTAGCCCAGGCTAGACTTGAACTTTTGATCCTCCTGTCTCAGCTTTCAAGAACGTTGGGATTGCATGTGAACTTTTGTCCAGTTTATTTTTCTTTCTTAATGTCAGTCTTCTATAATCTTTTCAAATCAAGTAACCACTTAGTTGAAAGACGTAACAGTTCTACCCCCAAATATAATACAATATAAATGAAGCTAACTTCAATTTACCTGCCAGTCAGATATCCAACTGTGGAGGAAGCATAAGTTTATGAAGAAAGAACACTAGAATTTAAACACATTAAAATTTTTATCATGCAAGCATAATTTATTATTAAGAGAACAGAATTTAAATGTAGAGGAATTTGAATCACTTTCTATTTTAACAACAAATGTGCTACCTGTAAATTTCAAATAACTGTTTACATATCTAATTTTTAGGTTTTCAAGGAATTTGCTTTTGTTATCTAATACCCTCTTACCTCTTTTAGAATATCTTTGGGGTATATAGGAGCAGCCTCTTTTTAACTACTTATACTTGGTGGGCATGGTGGCACAGTTCTTTAATCTTACCACTTAGGAGGGTGAGGAGGATCACCCTGACTTTGAGGCCGGCCTGAGCTACATAATGAGACCCTATCCCAAAAATAAATAAATAACTCATACTGGTAATTCATTTGTTTTTCTCTCCCATTTACCTCCTTTTTTTTTTTTAAGCAGGGGAAGTATTAGGGATTTATTGTAGTCAGGGCTTATAAGGGAATAGATTTAATACAGGACACATAATTTATTGAATTATTTTATAGTATTCAGCCAAAAAGTCAAATGCATATGAGTATAAGTAATCGGTAAGTCCACGTACTAGAAACCCAAAGAATTTAGCTAAGGGTCTGGATCCCACAACCATGTCCTACACAGGTCCAGCTGAAGACTTAGAGCCCTTGGCAGTGTCCTCCATGAGTCCAACTGGAGGCCTAGACAACAATGGCTCTTACAAGTCTGTATCAAGGATCTGCACTGGGAAGTCCCAAAAGTCAGTGTTGGAATTACAAAGTCTGTTCCAGCAAGGTGAGGGATATGCAGTGGAGCCAGGAAATGACACTCAAGGTAAGAACCAGAGCTCCTCCAAAAAGAATCACAGTAATCATCAGCAACAGCAAGACCGGAGCTTCTCAGACCGTAACAGCTGAGTTCTAATCAGGAAAACCAGCGCACTATCAGTTCTCTATTTATGCTGTTGGCAACAACCCTCAGGTGGGCCTTCTTCACCCAGAACCATGCTGATTAAGTTCAGCTGTGTTACAAGTTGACCATTAGTTAATCTACCACAGGATTGAAACCCAGGCCTTTGCACTCACTGATATATACCCTTAAGCATTTTTCCGTTTTGCAAAAGGGTCTTCCCTAAATGTTATCAATAAGTTTCCTGAGCTAGACTTGAACTTATGATCTTTTTGCCGCACTTTCTTGGAGTGCTGGGATTGTAAATGTGTGCCACTATGTGAGTGACCTGTTTTTTTTTTTTTTTTTTTTTAGGGATTTTCTGTTGCATTAATTTCTGCTCTTATACTGTCTTGCTTCTTGCATTTTGAGTTTGATTGCTTTTTTCTAGTATCCTGAAATATAAACTAAGTACATTTTAAAATCTCCTTTACTAATAGATTCATGTAAAACTATTCCTTCTAAAAACTGCTTTAGCTACATCCTACTGTAGAGAGCCGAGTGACAGCCCATTGGTGCCTCCCTGCCTCTCTCTCCTATGGGCACTGCGTCTGCCTACATTAACCATAATCCTCTCCTGCTCACATTACGTATCCTGATGTGATGGTGACCCTGTTGTATTCATCCCCTTAACCTCTTCCTGTCCGACCTCCCGCCCTTGCCCTATAAAAGATGTGATCACTTCCTGAATAAATGAAGGCTTGATCGGATTATTTCAACTTGCTTTCATCTCTCTTTGTCTTCCCTATGTCTTTTATTTAATCCCCGTTCCCCCTCCAGGAATTTCCCACGGATTGATCTGCAGGCCGGATCATCCTACAAGTTTGCTATTTCATCTTTTCATATCATTCAATTAAAAACATTTTGTATCTTCCATTGTGATTTCCTCTTCAACTCACTGGTCTCCAGTGATGTCTGCCTTTTTAATTCCTGCAATTGGTGATCTGTATTTCTCCTTTTTCATTATTGATCGGCATAGGTTACACATATTTACTGGATATTGCCAATCCTTGGAAATCTGTTTAAATTCCCTTTATGGCCTATGTATGATTAGGTTTTTTTTTTGGTCTTTTTTTTTTTTTTTTTTTTGAGACAGAGTCTCGCTGTGTAGTTCAGGCTGGCCTTGAGCTCACTTTGTAGCCTAGGCTGATCTTGAACTCGAAACAATCCTCCTGCCTCAGTCTCCTGAGTGCTGGGATTACAGGCATGAGCCACCAAGCGCGGCTAGTTTTTATTTTTAATTATACTTGAGTTCATAATTAGGAAGAGAGAAGAGTCATTAAATTAAATCAAATATGACATACTCTGGAAAATGTAGAGTATATTCTCATTCTTCTTATTCAGGACATTATTTTTCTAGTATTATTTCTTCTCATATCTCTAGAAATAAAAATAAATTGGATGTTACTAGCACCCACTCAGCCTTCAATAACATAGTATATTGAATTTTAATATATCCACACTAGAGATGGGTATTTTTTCTATGAATTTCCATAGCACCTTGGATATATCTTTATCATCAAACTTATCACATAATAAAATTGTTTGTATCCATCTGTAACTACAAGTCCTTCAAAGACAGCTAACTTACAAGTCCTTCAAAGACAGGAACTGTCATCTATTTCTTTATCCACTGTACCTGGGGCCTAAAGAATACCCAAATTGCAGAAACTAAATCAAACTTCAAGCTGGATGCTGGCTTTTGGCTCCTACTCTGCTGCTTATGCATCCTAGGCATTCTGCCTTATGCATCCTAGGCAAATGCTCAACTACTCAGCTGTATCAAGCACTCCTGGTCCATACTTCAGACCATGAATATCATTTTTTAAAGTAAAATCCTAATTATGTCTCCCATCTACTTAGAAAAGTAGTTTATAGGGGCTGGGGATTTAGCTCAGCGGCGTAAGAACCTGCCTTGCAAGCAGGCGACTGTGAGTTTGATCCCCAGTACCGATTAAAAAAAAAGCAGTTTATAGTACCTATCACTGCCTATTGTTTTAAAGAGTCCAGATTCCGGGCTGGGGATTTAGCTCAGCGGCATAAGCACCTGCCTTGCAAGCAGGCAGTCGTGAGTTCGATCCCTGGTACCGATAAAAAAAAAAAAAAGAAAAGAAAAAGACAAAAAAAAAAAAAAAAAAGAGTCTATATTCCTTTTCTAGTTAGAGATTCTCCGCAACCCCTCCTCAGTCTACCTATCCAGTGCCATAACCACCACATCTTCAAACTACCTTGATGCCACATGAACAAACATTACCTCTATAGACAATATGTCCTGTCCCATCAGAAAAAAAAAATCACTCACTCTGTGCTACTACTAACACCCTGTGCTATTCCTTATATGTACATCTATTGTGAGAGTTACGGTACTAAGTACCGTATAACTATGTTAAGTTTTTCTGTATCATCACCTTCCTAGACTATTGATCAACTTGAAGGCCAAGATTAAACCTCTCTTCATGTCCCTCTCTCCCATCATTTGTGTAGCACAGTATCTAGGATACAGTACAGTCAGTAAATGTGTACTGTATAAAGAAGTGGTGGCAGCCATACCATCTGCAGAAAAATAGTAAAATATAGGTCCTACTAATAGTTCAATATCCTCATCTTCCTACACAAGTAAAAGAATAGAAGGTATTCCAACTAAGAAAAGCAAAAGGTAAGGCTACAAGTACAAGCTCGGTAGGAGAGCACTTACCTAGCATACATGGGGCTCTGGATTCAATCCCTGACACTACTAAATAAATAAATATCCTAAAAGTAAAACCAACACAAATTCAAGACCTGCTTGTGTTAAGATTTAAAAAATCCCAAATCTTATATATAAGACATGTTGTTCAATTAACAATGCATAAGCTTTTTATATAATGCAAAAGCCACAATTAGATCAAGTACTGTGAGGATAGGACTTTGTTGTCCTATTTCTCCTCTCTAGTAGCTCAATTTCTCCTCTCTAGTAGCTCACATCTGATGGCACTTGAAAGGCAAAGGAAACTATCTGGGCACGAACTAGCAAGAGTCTAAATTAGAGGGCCACAGCAGAAACAGAAGGAGTAATACTTAGCCTCAGTTGGACAGACATTATGTAACATCTATAAAAGTAGATTCTTTTTAGCGTTTTTTTTTACTCTTTTCTTTTTGGTACCAGAAACCGAACTCAGGGCCTCGCACTCGCCAGGCAGGCACTGCACCGCTGAACTACATACCTGGGCCCAAAAGTATATCTTGAGAACTAGGATGTAGCCCGGGGGCACAAGTACCTTTCTGGCAAACACAAGTTCCTGAATTCAACTCTTACTACCAAAAAAGTAGAATCTTGATCTTTTAAAGCAGCATTGTTAAGAGACAGGTTGAACTGGGTTGGCAGAGGAATCACTGAATATGGGCTGGCAAAGTGTATTTTCCTTTTCTTGATTCCAAATAAGCCTCTGAGAAAGGCTTATGTGGCTGAAACACACACACACATACATGGATGTCTGGGATTTGGAGCATTCCTAAATTTACCATCTGTGTTTTCACCTTTGCCCTCCTCTGTTACACAGCATGAGGTCTAGTCTGCCACTCAGCTATCCCATAGCTACTCCCTAGGCACTTAACCACCTGCAGGAAACACCAGGTACCAGCAATAATAATGTGTAATGAACAAATACAATCCCAAACCGGCACGCAGATGTACACCTGTCCCCACAGCATTTTGTGAGGCTGAAACTCAGAGATCACAAGCTTGAGGCTGCCTGCGCAACACAGTGACTCGATGTCTCAACATAAAAATAAGTGTTGGAGATGCAGCTCAGTGCGAAGGTCCTGTGTTCAATCCCCGTGCCACAAAAAAAAAAAAAAAAAAAAAAAAAAAAAAAAAATCTTTGCTTTCTTAAAGCTCACAGCATAACAGGAAGTCAGACTTTACTCAGAAATTCTCTCTTCCACAGCGCAGTGTGGTAGCTCACGCTTGTAATCCCAGCACTTGGGAGCCTGAGGTAGAAGTTCGATACATAGTGAGCTCAAGGTCAGCCTATACTACAAAGTGAGATCCTGTCTCAAAAATGAACAACAATTGGGGCTGGGGATTTAGCTCAGCGGTATAAGCGCCTGCCTTGCCCGGAACCGATAAAAAAAAAAAAAAAAAAAAAAAAAAAAAAAAGACAAAAAAAATTTAACAACAACAACAAAAAAACCCAAACAAACAAAAAAGAAATTGTCTCTTCCAAATTAGATTTGGCAAAGCACAATATAATACTATGAATAAGGGGTGGTATCAAGAACACCGGAGTTCAAAACCTGGCTCTATTCCTACCAACTGAATCACTGGAGGCAAGTTTTACTTTCTCTCTCTGCATGTCATTTTCTTACCTGTCAGTCACCTGGGAAAACAACAGTTAAAAGAATCAGTAGTGACTGATTTATACAAAACACTGCAACAATGGTAATGGCTGAGTGCTTCCAGTGTATAGCTAGCTATCCTATTATCAACCATCACATAATGCCCTCAGATACCTGCGTCCATCCTCATTACTTCCTCATTTCTTCCGACGTACCTAATGCCCAGCTCTTGGATGACAAGTGCAACTTCTGTCACTGAGAGGCCTACAACCCCGGAGGACTCAAGAGAGAGGGGAATAAAACGCCCGAGTCCTCACCAATCTCCATATTCTTCCCTCGCTTGTGAATCAAAAGGAAAAAGAACTGCCCATAACCCCACATCCTTCACGCCTCTGTCTCCAAGACCACGCCTCTGCCTCCGCTGACCACCGTAGTAGTCTTTCCTTCTAGATACTTTCTATTTGTATTTTCAAGGTTTGAGCGTAGATTTTAGTATCAGACACCTCCTCCTAGTTTCTGGCGCTGTAGTTATTTTCCGACATCTTCCACCTACAAATCCAACGTCCTCTCGCAGCCCACAGCCAAAAGACCTCCCCAGGAAAAAAACAAGTCTAGAAACCGCCTCGCGCCTAGCCAACAACAGCGGGCCAGCCAATCGCTTTGAGGAGAGGCGGGGCTTCAACCGCTCGGCTCACGCGGAGGTGAGCGTGTGAACACGCACTTTCTCCCCTCAGAGTGCGCCGGCGTCCTGGTTTCTTTCTTTGCGTGTTCAAAGTGTCAGGGGGAGAAAGTAGCAGTGGAATGCGGCCTGCGCCAAGCAGGTAAGAAGCGAAACCTCTGAGGCCTATCAGCAACGTATCTCGCACCCCTCAGCACCGCCAAGGACTAGGCGCGCAAGCGCCTACCGGGGCGGGAGGCGGGCTGAGACCATGAGTTGCTCCGAGCCCGAGAGGAAAGGGGCGTGGCGAAGGCGCGGACTTCCGGTTCCCCGGGCCGGTGAAGGCTGCTGTTGGGTGGCTTGGAGGGTCCGTATAGTTAGGTGGGCCGGGTGGTCTGGGTGGTATGATCTCTGGTTTCATAATTTTGGGGCCGTAAACCGCAGTAAAGTATGTTAAGTGCATTTCAGAGGCATACTGTTTACTCCCATTTTACAGATGACACTCAGCTTTGGAGCAAGACATTATTTGCCTAGATTCCTTGGACAAAAATCCTGCTTCAGACGCTAATCTTGTATCCTACCTATCTTTGGGTCCTTAGTCCAGGACTGAGCCTTAGTCCAGGACTACTCCCCATTACTCTTCAGGATTATTTTTCCAAAGCCAGGAAATACGGCTGTTTTTTAAAAAATTATTTTATCCGGTGCTCGCCTACTACCTCTCCCTGCACGGATAGCGTTTTCACAGTTTTGCTAGTCAGGGCTGGGGATATAGCTCAGCAGCACCGCGCCTGCCTGCCAAGTATAAAGTCTTGAGTTGGATGTTAAATGTTAAATGTTAAATGTTCCTGGTACCAAAAAAAAAAAAAAAAAAAAAAAAAAAAGCCCAAAAACCGGGTTTGGTGAGGAAGATTGTGTTTCTGACGTTGTGCTTCAGTCCGTAGACCACCTTCTCAGTAACTATAAATGTAAACACTAATAGATAGTCGCCTAAAATATTCATGCCACCAAAAGTTGGGGGGAAATCTCCAGTCGTATAAAAGGAACTTTTTTGAGGATTTGGAGTTTTACCAGTGATACAAGAGAAAGACAAGAAGAGTAGGGTGCAGGTCATGTGAGGTGAAATGAATAAGAAGCTTGGAAGTGAAAGAATTTCAAACCGAGGGATTTTCAAACTAGTTCTGGGCCCTTCCAAGAACTCTTCCTTTCTGTATTTCAACCCCTCTCCCCACTATAAGCAGAGTAAAATGGTTACATCATTGGATGTAGGAGCCATCTAAGAGGGAGACATTTTTGAAGTCTCAGAATTTATCTAAAAAGTAAGCAAAGATTTTGCATTCTGCTACAAAATGTATCCATATTTTAATATAAAGTAACAAAGTATAATAAATACACAAATGTTAAATGTCAGTAGGTTTTCACAGTTATATACTAACATTCAAAATAAAAATTACATTTTAAACTGTTTACCCATCTAGTAAAACTGACATGCCAGAAAGATGTAAAACATTATTTCTGTACTTTGAGCAGTAACAGTGCCTGCTGTCTCTAAGAAATAGACTTCAATCTTCACTGCTATATGGTCCTGTTTGTGTCGGAGCTTGCATGACAGTCTCTACCCTCATTGCATCAAAGGCCCTATACATGTCAAAATATAGTTGGTTGGAACCCCCTCAGATCTTTTAAATCAATATTTTAGGACAAGTTAGGTACTTGTGTTTTTTAAAGCTGCTACTGGATTTACCAGTCAAATCGAGGACCGCTAGTTTTGTACCCGTGCTAGGCGCATGGGTTAATAATTAAATGTTTGATTGCCTATTACCAGAATAACTCTGTTGCAATTTGAATTTACAGGTTCAAGACTGAACCTATTCACCCTTGGCAGTACACACAGTAAGTAGTCAATTCATGGGAGCATCTGTCTGATCCGGTGTTAACAGGATAGCTGACAGGCGGTGCACGCCTGTATTCCCAGCTCTCTGAGAGGCTGAAACAGGAGGATGGCAAGTTCTAGCCCACTTTGGACACGTTACTAACTTAGCAAAACTGCATCTCAAAAACTAAGAAATAAAACAAGGTCTGGTGATGCAGCTCAGTGCAAAAGCCTTGAATTCAATTCCTAGTTTTAAAAAAATCACTGATAAAACTACTCAGTATGAAGTACAATGAAAATTGGACTCTGAATTGGAATAACCCCCTGGAATTCAATTTAGGTGGTTTTATAAAGGAATAAATCCTAAACTGCTAGGTTCTGCTATTTAGCACAGAGTAAAGTTGTTAAGATTGTTCATGCTTTCACCTTTGTACCTTTTGGTTCAGGTTATGCATTCCATTGCTCACTGGCCTCTGATGCTTTAGCAGAAGTGATGTAAGTCCTATCTCTAGAGTTAACAGGACAGTGGAGCAAGCTGTTTTCAACTCAAGTGTGATTAAAGGCCCTAGCATCTATAATTTATCCAGGACCCATGTGTGGACTTTGTAAGTCTTTCTCATTTTTTATTACTTCTGTTGGCAGTAGACATGGAATTTTGTTTCTTGTTTATTTATTGGCTTTGTTTTTAAACGTATTTATTCCCCAAAGGAGTAATATATTTAACTTTTTTTGAAAGAAAAGAGCTTGGGATTTAGCTGCATGGCACAGCACCTGCGTGGCAATTACAGGGTCCTGAGTTCAATTCCCAGTACCAGAAAAAAACAGGAAAAGAAGAAAAGAAAGAAAAGACGAAAGTGTTAGAAACATGCGCTCCAAAGACCAGACACTGTCACCAGAGTCTTTAAACTGGTTCTTGGAGGGTTCTAGATTTGAGGTTATGTAAAGGAGCTCTTTGGCAGGTTTATTTCATCTAGGTGACTTAAAACAGAAACAGGCAACCAGGTGACTTAGTAAGAGCTGAAAATACCATGTTTGAAAAAAATATACTCAGAAGACTTGACACTCCTACAAACATTAAATCCTTATACCCACCAAACGGTGGTAATACATTTTAATTTCAACAACCCAACAACGATAGTTAAAATCTTTGAGACTATTTTAAAGCATAACATTATCTGAACCTGTGAGAAATAGTCTCACAAGTGTATTTTATCAAAATGTACAGTATTTGGTTATCAAATGGAGAAACGAATTAGGGTTATTTTATAGAATAGCTGATAATGAAATTGATTGAAATAAATAAAAATTGAAACTAAGTATGTGTTGAAAACAAAAAGTCACACACACCTGTAAACCAGGCATGTGGGAGGCTGAGGCAGGAGGATTGCTGGAGTTCAAGGCCAGCTTAAGTTACATAGTGAGTTCAAGGCCAGCCTGAGCTACATAACACAACTCTGTCTCAACTGCCCCCACACCAGAAATCAGTAACAAAAACAAAAAGGAAATTATCTAGAACACAATCTTTGACACACATACTTATCCCTATGCAGCAGGAAATGTCAACAGAGATAGCAGGACATAAAGTAAGTAATAAAATGGTTCTTTGACTAAAACAGATTAAAGTGATTTTGCTTGCTTCTTAAAAATTAATAGACTGCAAGTACCAAAGCTTAGAGATAGGCTTGAACCAAAACCAGCAAAAAGCCAGCTTTCTTGTGGATCCATCAGGGACAGTTTAACAATAATCCCACAATAAAAATTCGTTGTGCTATCCTATCCCAGGTACCTGCCAACCTAGAGAAAAGTTGGATTCCTGCCCAGGGCCTGCACTGGCAAGCTCTTAACCTTCAGTCTGTGTGCTGGGGCTAGCATGCTGTAGGGCTGGAGCAGGAAGCAACATGGAAAGAACACAGAATGAATGCTGTTTCCCTTTCTTAGTTTTGCTTCATTCATTATGAACTTTGGGGCCTTTGAAAGTAAATTTGGTATGGTTTGACTTAGGCAGTAAACTTCACTGACAAAGATGTTTACTTTGTTTATAATGCACAGCAAATAATGACAGCTGTATGTTGTACAGTGAGAATGTAAGAGATTCATCTCAGATGGTTTGAAAATTACAATGCAGTATTTCTCATTGTGGTGGAACTCTACACTTGGGAGAGAGCTTCGGCAGGGGCAGCTATCACATATGAAACATAACACCATATTGAAATATTTTGCTTTTATTTATTTATTTTTAAAATTTTTGTTTAGCTGTTAACATTCATTAGGGCCCCTTGCTTTAACTTTTTAAATTTTCCTTTCTTGCTTTTAGTACTTTGCTTTTTAAATTTATCTCTTTTGCCTTATTTTTAAAGAGTCATCTCTGGACAGACACTGGTTCCCAGAGTGCAGGGTTGGACTGGGGTACAGCTTGGATGGGGGGCATCTTCAGGATGAACTTTAAGTCTGTAAACTTCTCTCTTTAACCTTTGCGTTCCTGTTCAGAGGTTAGCTGTAATTTATCATTTCAGGCATTTAAGATTTATGAACTGTTTCTGAACAAGGAGGGAGCACTGATTAATACATGCGCATATTACCCCTAATTTAAGAAATACTTTACAAATGCTGGGAACCTCCTGTGGATCCCTTCCCCTTTGCCTCTCCTTCCCTATCCCATAAAGATGACAACCATCTTGGAATTGATGTTTGTAATTCCAACATTTCCCATTTTATGTGATAAACATTGTCTCAATCCATTTCCTATTGCTGTAATAGAATCCTTGAGACTGGGTCATTTGTAAAGGAAGAAATGCATTTTGCCTCATGATTCTAGTGGCCAGGGAGTCCAGGAGCATGTGCCCACATCTGCTTGACTTCTGGTGTGGGCCTCATGGCAAAGCAGCAAGCAGATGCTGAAGAAGAAAGAGAATGGAGCTGACCTCCCGACCAAGCAAAGCCATTCTGAGAGGACAGCATTAATCCACACATGAGGGTGCTGGTCCCTTACGCCCCACCTCCCTGCATCAAGGAGTTAAGCTTCCAGCCGTGCATCCTTGGGGAACACATTCCAACTGTCACAGGCAGTTAGGTCATTTTTTACATTTTCAGGATATGAACAGTGAGTATGCATGTTCTTGCATGTCTTCTTGGTTGCACATGTGTGAAAATTTATATAGATTTTATATGCTGAGATCAGTATCAGTTTTACCAAGCATTGCTACATTGATCTCCAAAGTTACTGCTTGAATTTACACATCGGTCATATGTGTAGCAGAAGTCTTTATGTCCTCAATTTAGATCTTAAAACCTGGCTCATCTGATAGATATGACATGGCTTTTCATTCCCACTTTGCTGGTTGTACTAATGAGGTCACGTGTGTACATGCACATAGATGACTTTATCTGTAAATTACTTGTTTACATTTTTTGCCCATCTCTTAATTGGAGTATTTATCTTTTTCTTATGTGTATGTTATTTATATGTTCTGAGTGCTAATTATTTGTCCTTTAACTTTTTTATAATTACTTTTGAGATGCATGTTTTCTGTAGTTGTGTGTAACAGTTCTTTTCCTTTTTTGTGTGTGTTTTTTTGTTTTGTTTTGTTTTGGGTTGGTTTGGTTTTAGAATTTTGTTTTGTGAAAACAGAGTGTCACTAAGTAGTCTAGGTTGGCCTCAAACTTGCAGCAATCCTCCTGCCACAGCCTCCTGAGTGCTAGGCTTGCAGGCATGCACCACCACACCTGGCTTTCTTTATGTTTTATACTTTTTCCACTTTGGTTAGGAAAACTCTCTTAATTTGAAGCTCTGAAGTCTTTTCCTGTATCAGAAAGTTGTTTTAGTTTTCATGTACATCTCTAGTCTACTGTTTTAAGAAAATAGAAGGGATAGAAGAATAACCTATAGGTTATAAAGACAAAAGTTATATTAATATTTTTCAATGGGCAAAACTAAACTACAGTGTGTCAGGATGCATAGTGGATGACAAAGCTATTTTTAAAAATATGAAAGTGATATCTATAAAAGTTATGGTTATGATTACTTGATCATTTATAGGGAGGGTCACATTTAACAAAACAAAAACAAAAGTCAAAAGCAGGATATCCAGACTCCTAGTTAAATTTGAATTTCAGACTTAACATTTTTTTTCAGTATAAAGATGTTCTAACATTTATCTAAAATTCACATTTAGTCCTTCCTTATTTTATCTAACAAAATCATGATTTTATTCAAGATGATAAGGTACTTTAATTACCTAACCCTCCTTGTGACTAGAAATGGTCAGATCCTCTGTCTTTGCCTCTGCAACACAAAGTCCCACACCAGCAACTTTTAAAGAAAGTGGTGTTTGTTTTGAGAGGTTTCAGAGGTTTCACTGTATGTTTGGAAGGTTTAACCACTAAAACCACATGATGGAAGGGCCTGGGCAGAGAAGAGCTGCTCCTGTCATGGTGACCAGGAAGCAGAGAAAAGGAGGAAGCAGGAGAGTACCCTTGGTGACCGGCTTCTTCCCCCCAGGCCTCACCTCCCAATGGCACATTCAGCTCCAAACCCCTGATCCAATCCCTAAAAGCCCTGCTTCTGAATGCATAAGAGGGAAATTCTTGATCCAATCCATGAAATTCTTTCCCTGACCCTCAGAAGAGTCATGTGCATCTCTCTATGTGAAAGGAATTTAGTGCATAGCTAAAAGTCACCAAAGTTTTAATAGTTCCAGCATTACTGAAAAGTTTAAATCCAAAGTCTTCTCTGAGCCTCAAGTCAAAGTCGTGTATTCCTATAAAAATCAAAAAGAAAGTTAAATATTGCTGACATACAATGACATACATTCAACAATCCCATTCCAAAAGGAAGTAGGAATAGGAAGACACAAGGTAAACCAGCAAAGCAGGCTGTCCAGCGCCAGGGGTGAGCTGTGAGTTTAGCTTGTGGTAGGCAGCTCCACCACTATGGCATTGCCAGTGGCAGGCTCCATGCCTTCTATATTGCGGGCTCTGCTCACTGCCTTGGCTTTCTTAGGCATTCTATGTTCCTGGCTTCTCTAACTCCTGGAGTCTCCATGTACTTTTGGCTTCATTCTCACGGCTTTACACACTGCTCCTTAGAGTCCCACCGCCTGACCTCCCCGGCCCTCCATGCTCTTAAAACTCTTGGTGGTCTGCATAATTATAAAACGAACACTGTCTGGATGATGCCAGGTCTGCTGCCAAGGTCAGGCAGTAGCCACCTTAGAGCTGAGATCTCTGAGTGCCTGAGTGGCTGAGCTCCAGGAAACGTTTTTAGCTGTCCCCATGGAGCTAGATTCCTTAGAACTCTCTTTTCTAAGCAGAGTCTTTCATTTTGGATCCTTGAGCCTATGGAAGGAAGCCCTAAAGGTCCTTCCTATTGTCCTGATACAAAGTGCTTGGCTTTTTTTTAATGCTAATTTTCTTAGCAAAGGCTGTTCTTGGTAAAACTTTACAGACCCCAGGTTTACAGATCCCATTTGTGTTATGTACTTTTCTAATTCCTGAACTCTTTTATCACTTATTTATATTATTATCTGATTTCCTTATGCTGCTTCCACATTTGTCTTAATTTCTTTATTTATTTACTTAATTTCTGAGCTGTGCCAGGTAACATTTCATTTCTCCTCCCCGCTCCCCACTTTCCTCCTCCTCTCACCTTCCTTCCTCCTTTTAATGCTTCCTTCTTCCTACCTTCTTTTTCCTGGTCTATTTGTGCATTTGTTTATAGAAGCAGTTACTCTATTTTATTCATGGCAGAATGTTTAGTCATGGTTTTTACGTGCTTTGTGGCCACTTCCAGTAAATAATCTTCGATTTCTTGTAGAATCTTTCAGAACTCTTGAGATTTTTATTCACGAGTTTCCAAGTGACTGGATTTTTTCTGCACCAGTTATTTGCAAGAGATTTATGTGGGAGGTGAGTGAGTCCTTCCTATGTTGACAGTTACTTTCTCTCAGTACGCTGAAGATATCACGTCACATCTGTGTTTGCTATTGAAAAGTCTACTGTGCAGATTAGTCTATCTTCAAAGATAATCTCTTTTCCCTCTGGTTGCTTTTAAGTTTTATTTTTCTTAAACTAGCAGAGTTCCAAAGTTTCATTATGGTTGTCTGGGTATAATTTTTTGTTTGTTTGCTTACCTTGAATCTATTAGGTTCTGCATTTGATTAATAAAGTTGTAAGCTATTATTCATTCAAAAATGTGTCATTTTCTGTGTTTTCTCATTCTGAAATCCCATTTAGAAATATAACAAACATCTAATATATCTTCTATGTCTCTTGTCCTCTTTCTTGTCATTTCCATGGTACATTCCAAGCATTTTTTTTTTTTTTTGTTCTACTGCCATGTCACAAAAATCATCTAATCTGGATTTGACGGTATCATTTTTAAACTCTGATTTAGATGTAACTGGGTAGTTCTATAGTTATCTTCAGTGTACTTATTTCATCATTTGCACTAGTACTCCAGTCATCTGAGGTTGCTGGGAGTCTGATTTTACTGTGTTCTTTCAACAGTCTTGCATGGTAATTTATTTCCTTGTGTGTTTTGTAATTTTGAATTGTGATCTGGTGTTTACTTGGACTCTTAATTGTGAGGCTCCTGAGTGGGCTAGATTGAAGAAAAGTTCCTTTAGAGAAGATTTGGATTGGCTTTTCTAGGACTATAAAATGTCTGAACTATGAACATCTCAAGAATCCTTTTGTACTCCTTTCTTATCTTGAGGCTACCTGAATCATGTGTGTTGTATGAGTCTGAATCCTAAGCCCATATAAAGAAAAGTCTTTGGTTATGACATTTTAGAGGGTACTTTTCCCCACTAAGAAAATTAATTTTCCAGGTCTGAAAGTTTGTTTTGCAGGCAGGCAGGCAAGTGTTCATTTGTTTTGTACAGTCTTTCAGTGAGTGAATAATTTCTTAAGATTTCTAGCTATATACACAGATTTCACTCCAATCCCAGGATTGTATCTTTGCCCTACATGGCAGTTAAAATCTAAACTCCTGGGATATCAAGAATGGGAAGTATCCTGCCGGGGGATTTAGCTCAGTGGCACAAGAACCTGCTTGCCAAGTGCAGGGTTATGAGTTTAAACCCCAGTACCCAAAATATAAATAAATAAATAAAACACATAGATAAAGGATGGGAAATATCATGCATGGTATCTCCTTACCATTCCGGTTTTTAGGACTGATTTTCCTTGTAAAAGACTTTTTTTAAAGTGAAGTTTTAGGTTCACAGTAAAATTGAGCAGAAAGTACAGAGAATAATCTTCTACACTCTGCCCTAACACATGTATAGCATCCCCATTCTCAACCTCAGAGACCAGAGTGATACATTTGGTACAACTGATTCAGCTGCTCTGATGCCTCATTCTCACCAAAGTCTGTAGTTGACATTAGGATTCACTTATAATCTATTTGCTGTTTTGATCTATTTATTGTTAACCTTTAGCATATACATCATAGATACTTTAAATTATTAGTCTGGTGATTCCAACATATCTACTATGTCTGATTTGATTCTGATACTTGCTTTATCTCTTCAAACTATGGTTTTGACTTCTTTTTCATGTTATGATATTTATACTTTTGGAAAAATCTTTCATTTTAAGTCTTGGTTGTATCCATGTATCTCGAGATGAATGCATGCCTTGTAACTTTTATGGAGAGCAAGACATAGTGTCCTGAGGAAAGGAACTGCTGCAAGCAGGCATTTAGTAATATGGTGAGACATGGTGAGGAGAGAAGCATTTTGGGTTCTGTGACTCCGTCTCAGACTCTCAGTGCATCTGTCCCCTTGGACTGTGACCTTCACACGTGTTACCTGGTGCTCCCTTCCTCTCAGGTGGGGCAGAATGGCTAGAGGGAGCGAGCAATAGGTAAGGAACACTTCCCCACTGTGGAAGGTCAGAGAGGGCTACAGCTGGGCACTGCCTTCCTCCAGGTTGGTTAGGACATAACCCCATTAAAATAGTGTCTCTTGAAGGCAGACTTGCTGGAGAACAGAATGCTCTCACTGCTCTTCCCCTCCCCTGGGGAGGGAAGCCCAGGGGATTTTTCTCCATTATGAGAAGATGGTAGATCTAGAGGTAAAACTCATGGGAGTGTGGGCATACTCATCTATGGCTGGGCCCCATGGAGTCTTTATTCTGAGACTGACCACACTGGGCCTCCAGCATTGTGCCATCTCCAGTTTCCCTAAACTACTGGTTTCTCTAAGTTTGTGTGCATGGATTTCTGCTTTGGTAAGTTGTGCTTCTCCTATGGTCACCTCTCTGTTTTCTCTAATATTGGGAGCACTGGTTTGCCCTATGGCTTTGGTTCTCTGACATATCTAAGAACTGTTCATTTTTCATGTATTCAGCTTTTTAATTGTTAGGATGGAGTAAAACTTCCAACCTCCTTGTACATACTGGACTGGATACCGGAAATCTTTTCCTGTATTTTTTTTTTCATTTTTAAAAAATAGTGTATCAGTTAAGAAAACATTTTAATTCTCCATCAAGTAATCTTCATGTTTTCATTCACAATCTTTTATCTTTTTTATAGGCACACAGCTGACAAGGTAATGGAACTGGATTTAGAAAGATTGTATTTACCATACACTTAGAGATGTTCTGTCCAGTGTTCACCAAAACATGATGTCCACCATACATCTTACCTTACCCACTGTCTTGATGGCTTTTCTCTCATTGCTTAGACAAAATACCCAACTCCCAAAATTAAGGGAGGAACGGTTTACTTAGCTTACAATTTGTGGGGGTTTCAGTCCATAATCAGCTGGCTGCCAGGCATGGTGGCATGCCTGAGGGGCAACCCTTTATGGTGGTGGAAGGTACCAAAAGTAACAAGAGCAAAAGAGGGAGCAAGCCTTTTTCCTTCCCTTCTGTTGTGTGCAGGCTACCCACCCTAGGGAGGGTATAGCACTCACACCCCAAGTCCCAGCACACAAAATGAACCACTCACAAGCTCTAGATTCAGCTGCCACTGAAAAGCACCGCCTGCTGTGATTGTATGAAGATTTTGAGGGACATCCAGATATAAACCATTCAGCCCCTGGCCCCCCCAGAAAGTCGTGCACATCCCATTATGCAAAAGTCATTTAGTGCATCTGTAGGAGTTGCCAAAGTCTTAACAGTTTCAGCATTGCTAAAAAGTCTAAGTACCAAGTCTCCTCTGAGATATAAGGCAAACTTAGCTGTGAACCCCTTGCACAAATGAAAAGACAGTTAAACATTTCCAACATTGAGTGGCACAAGAGAAACATTTACATTCCAAAAGCTACAAACAGGGATACAAAGGATTGGGACCAATGCAACTCCAAACTCCAGCAGGGCAAACATTAAATTCTGTAGTTCCATGTGGAGCATCCAGCCCAACCTTGTCCCAGATGGTGGGTAAGTCATGAGCTCCAAAGGGCTTGACTGGCTCTGCCCTTGCAGCACTTCTGGTGGTTATATCTCCCACAGTTTGTCTCTTAGGCTCACTTTGCTCCCTTCTTGCAGCTTTCCTTAAACCACCCATGTTCCTGGCTTTCCCAACTTCTGTTTCACACTCACAAACTCTGGTTTCACACTCACAGCTTCATACACAGCCCTCTCAGGGGCATACTGCTTGGCTTCCCAGGCCTTCTGAAATGAAGGAAGAAGCCTTCTTAACCTTGTAATTCTTACATTCTGCATGAGCCTAAAACTAGGACCACTTGGTTGATGTCAAGGCCTGCTGCCAGCTGAGGTAGCAGGAAGGCTTCTGTCTCTCTTGGCTGTAGAGGTCAAGTTCCTGGACCACTGAGCACCCTGAACCCAATTCTGAGTAACAAATTCTCTGTGCTGCTGCCATTCTGGAATCTGGTGCAGCCACCACCATTCTAGAACATAAATATTCTGTAGCTTTCTTCTCAGAGCAAAGTGTTTTACTTTTGTGAGTTATTTTCTTTTTTGTCTTTTTTACACAGGGTCTTACTATGCAGTTCAGAGTGGCCTTGAGCTCACTTTGTAGCCGAGGCTGATCTCAAACTTGCAACAATCCTCCTAAGCCTCTTTAGTGCTGGGCTAATGTACCACCAGGCTTGGGCTCACTTTTGCAGTTTTGAGGCTGCAAAAGGTAGAGACTTGCTGCTTCTTCTGATGCCCTCAGGCCATCTTTTGTAGTTTCCTGTTTCTTTTCCACAAGCAAGATCTCAGCTTTATTTTTACTAGGCTTTCTTTCTGGCCAAACTCACATTTTAAATCATCCTGCTGGGCTCTTCACTCTTGATTATCAACATAAATCTGGTTAAAAGCCCCCAACAATAGCCATGCCACTCCCTCAACATTTGACTGCCTTGATATTTCTTCTGCCAGTTTAATTAGTCCACTACCCTTAATCTCAGTCTCAGGCAGTCTTTGGACGTGAGCAAAATGTAGACAAACTTTCTCCCATATTGTAACACACATCATCTGGATACCAGCAGCCAATGCAGTCCTTCCCAACAGAAACCTTCCAAGCCTAGTCTTTATCAGCAGGATTTGTGTCAACCTTCTAGTCTTTTTGAGCTCTGACCAGAATCTCCCATGCAGAACAGTCTAAGGTATTCCAGCTCTACTTTTTTAGGCAACATCTCCAAACCTTTCCAAACTCTTCCTGCAAGCCATTCCCAAAGGCTCTTGAATCACATGGTGAGGTATAGTCACAGTAATGATCCCATTTCTCGTACCAAATTCTGTATTGGTTACTTTTCTCTCATTAGTGAGACAAAATACCCAAAATCCACAAGGGAGGAATGGTTTATTTAGCTCAGAGTTTGTGGAGATTTCAGTCCATAATCAGCTAGCTTCAAAGCAGGGTAGCATGGCTGAGGAACACACATTTAGGGTGGTGGAAGAAAAGCAACAAGAGTAAAAGAGGGCAGCAAGCCTCCTTTCCTCCCTTATTGTTTATGCAGGCTACCTGTCTTAGGACAGACATAACACACCCCCAAACCTAGCACTCAGAATAACCCATCACAAACTCTAGATTCAGCCACTTCCAAAAAGCCTTGTCCCCATGATCAAATGAGACTTTGGGAGGACATCCAAACCAAGCCATAGTACCCACTTTCAGGGAAGAGCACATCTTCCCTGAAAAATTTGACATGTGAGATCACTGAATTTTCTATACAGTGGCTATGTTTCTCCTGGATATGCACACTTTAGATCTTCCTTATAGAATGTTGTTTAATGACTTTGAGTTCTTTAAAAACCATTCCTTGCTGACACTCATTAAGGCTCTGATTTAGAGAATATGTTAGTAGTTTTTGGAAGTACTGAGCATTTTAGAAGAGCAGAATATATGGAAGTGCCACATATTCTTCACGCCCAGGGCTGACAGTGAGGAAACTGTTGTATGTGTACTTTCTTTACTACCTGAGCAGAATCTGTGAGCAGTAATTTAAGACTGACTTCTTGATGATTCCTTTTTTTCTTTTTTTAAAGACAGAGTCTCTATAGTCCACAGAGTGACCTGAGACTTGCTACAACTGGCCTGAAATTCTCTATTCTACTTATAACTTATAACTCAGCCACTTGGGTGCTGGGTTATAGAGGCCATCACACCTGACCTTCATAGTGCTTTTTTTTATTCTCTCAGGATTCTCCTTAACTTTCCTGTAAACCTAAGCATACACATTATTGAAAAGACATCTTTTATGTTTTTGCAGAATATAGTAAAAGGAATTATGCCATGTTGCCCCTATTTTATAGTTTTTTTTTGAACTACTGAAAACTAATAACAGTCTAGTTTGTCAGTGGTGTTCCTATCACAGCTAAAACAAACACTGTCTCCATTATTTGACTCAAGATTTTTTGCAGGAAGTTTTTCCTTCTATTTTGAGTGCCTAAATATTTTCTTTGCTGCTTCTGTTCACTAAACATGATAGAAAAACTTTGAAATCTACCTAAATTCTATCAGCTATATTAGAGAGGCACCTGGAATGATGTGCCTGGCTCATGTCTTCCCAAGATATGAGGAAGTCCACACTTTGTCCTCACTCCCGTGGCTCTCTAGGCAAGTCCCAGGACCAGGAGCATCAGCATCACTGGGAAACTGCTAAAAAAATGCACATTATCTTTCTGTGCCCCGGTGCCTAGGTGTGAAGTTCAAGCCTTCAGGTGACTTTCAAGGCACACTTAAATTTGAGAACCTTTGCTCTGATCTTATCACCCAGAATATCCCTTGAAGTACTACTTTGGATTTTCTCTTTATTTTTCTTATAGCTACATTGAAGACTCCAATAGTGGTCTTTGAAGATTTGACCAATAAATTGCCTGAGGTTTTCAACATGTGCCTCGGAAGTCTGTGCCAAAAGCCAACAGACCTAGGTTTCGGTCCCATTCTTACCATAAAAACAGAATTTTGCCACCTTTGTTCACAGCATTGTGAGGTAGGAAGTAGTGGATGGCAAAATGGTTTTACATTGCACATAAAAGACCATGTGGCATTGATACAAACTTTTGTCCTTGTAGATTCTATAACTCAATTCAGATTTTCCCAAGTAGAAGCTGTATGTCACAGTGTAGATGGGCAGCATTACATCTAGTCATCCTATAGACTGTACCACGATAAAAATTACAAAATTACAACAAATTTAGAATGTGGGAATAGGGAAGATGCAGTTGTTAATGGTATTATAATGAACAAAAATAAAATTGTTCTCGCTTAGGCAGCACATGTACTAAAAAAATTGTTTCTGATCTTTTTTTTTTCACTATAAAAAGATACAGAGTATTCACAATGAAAAGGAGAAGCAAGAGGGGGAAGACTCATGCATTAACTGTTTCAGAATCCTGATATTGTGATTTGTAACATCAAATACTCACTTGAATTAGTGAAAACCAGTTGGTCCACATGGTGGCAGTAGCAAACCTGTAGAATCAGTCTGGCCTGTAGTTTCGTTTTGTTTGCTTGCTAGAAAGGTGCTAACATTTTATCCAAATACCAAATATACTGTACCACGTATTTCAGAAGGATGTTTACAGTGCCAGGAACTGAACTCAAAGCTTCACACATGCTAGGCAAGTGCTCTATCATGAGCTACATCCCAAGCCCAGGAAGTTTCATTTAACTTAAATTGTGGAGATACTTTCCCATTTGAGGAAAGATGACATTTAAGTTAATATGTGAAGATCTTTTGATTGCTTAAGTTTAAGATAAATTATTCTAGCCAATGGAGCAGAAAATGGCCTTAATCAAAGGCATAATGCCAAATTATTTCCATATATCATCCTCTGTTTTGGAGATAACGCCTATAATTTTGAAAATGGAATCACAACTTACCAGTTTGACTTCAGAGGAGTTGGTACTTTGCTGTTCCTTGTGAGTACAACCTCAGATGTTGACATCACCATCACTTCCCAGTCACAGCGTGTACACTTTTTTTTGTCTTTTTCCTTTTTATCGGTACCGGGGATCGAACTCACGACTGCCTGCTTACAAGGCAGGCGCTTATGCCGCTGAGCTAAATCCCCAGCCCCTACAGTGTGTACACTTGATTTTTCCAACTGAGATGCCAGAAGTCTTAAATAAGCCATCCAAGCTGAAACTGCTGTGGAACCTCTTATTCCAGAGGCTGGTCACTGACAAGCTCATTCCTGGCACACTGAAATGGGAGAACCAGAAACAAGCGGCAGTTACCAGGCTTTGTAGGGAATAAAAGGTTTCTTATTTCTTTGCATTCAGATTATACAGATTAGGAAGAGATGGACATTATACAAGAATTCAGGGGGGCTGGGAATTTAGCTCAGCGGCATAAGTGCCTGCCTTGCAAGCAGGCAGTCGTGAGTTCAATCCCTGGTACCGATAAAAACAAAAAAGACAAAAAAAAAAAAAAAAAGAGAATTCAGACAAGAAAATCACAAAATTTAGGAGACTCATTTTAAAGCATCTAGAACTTTATATTATTTTAACTTGGCATTCTGCCAGCGATGCAGAGCAATATACTGCAGATTTCTTGGTGTCTTAACAGACATCTTAGGGTTTATCCTGTAAAATGTGAATTTCCTTTGCCACTTGTCTTGCCTCCCTTCCCTATCATTCACTGTTTTTCTCCCTGGCAAGAAAAGAATGACAAGACTTTTTTATTACAAAAATCAATAATAGGTCTATATATAAATTTTTAAAAGTGTATACCTGCCTCTGAAATTATCTTACTAAGAGTGATAATAATCCTTTCATTTTATTGCAAAAGTCATTGTAACAGCATAGCTAAGAAGGACAGACAGCTAATTATCAAGATGAATCATTTAGCAAAGTAAGAAAAAAATCTGGTATATAAAAATACCTAGTGATTGACATGCCACCAAATTTCCATGAAATAGATTTCTGTTTGATTTCAACTTTGGTTTCTTTTCCTCCTTGATCAAAAGAAGGTTCTTGGTCAGGGTTGGAGTTGGAATTGGTGTTCCTTATACTCAGAGATCAGTTGCTTGTTTAAAGATGCCATCCACTCCCAACATCTCTCCCACCCAGTCAGTTACTTCCTATTTCTATTTGTTGAGTTCTTCCTGTTGCCATATTGCAAGGCCTTTGGCTTTCACCCTGTATGAAATGGAGAGTCAGTAAAAGATTTGAGGGGCGCTCCATCATTGGCCAAGGCTTTCTCTGGATCTCACTGGTTGCTCAAATGAGAATGGGATTGAGGCATAGAAGAGCAATACAGGGAAGTGGTAGGAGGTCAGTGGCTGGGCTCCACTGCAATATTCATCTCTGTGATTCCATTTTACCTCCACTGTCACCCTTGTCTCCTTGGCCCCAAACCTACTGCTCCTTGCTGTTGTGGAGCCTCAAGGCATGCTCCTTGTTCCCAGCAAACTCCAGGCCCTGGTTCCCCTGTGCATATTGTCAGGAGCCAGCACCCGGTAACTGCTGGCAAGCATCTAGGGCAGTGGTGGTCAATCTTTTAGAGCTTTCAGTGATAGCAAACAGCTAGCTGCAGCAAGCATGCAATAGGTTTGCTTCAATGATCTAGGAAATACCTTGGCCCCTCCTGTGCTGCCACTTCAAAACCAGCACCCGTGCTGCAGCTGCTGCCTATGGAGTCCTTCAGAGTCCTGGCTCAGCTGTTTGGTTTCTCCTGAGACAGTATTATTTGGAACTTTGATTACGTCTCCTCATTCACCCCTATTGAGGAGAAAGACAAACTGTTGTGCCTATTTTTACTGTAATTACTCATTCTCTCCTACCTCATTAAGCTTGTGATCTTCAAGCATGAATACCTGGTTAGATCTGCATACGCCCTTATTATTAACCTACCTTCTTTGTTCATGCACAAATGATTGCCACTTACTCTCCTACAGGCTCTGCTATAAATAATACAAACTTTATTTTCTCAAAATAGAAAGGTATGAAATCTTGCTACTTGTCTTCTTGTTTTGCTGGATTATAGGTGTGGGGTCCGAGCATTTGGGGTAGGAGGACAGGTTCAGTGGTAGAGCACTTGCCTAACAAGCACAAGGTCCTGGGCTCAATCCCCAGGATCACAAAAGGAAAAAAAAAAAAAAAAAAAAAAAGAATTCTGTGCCCGAACTTGGTGGGATAGTGTTCGTGGTTCAGAAAGGTACAATATTGTAAGCCCCAGTAACTTGTGACCTGCTGCTACTTAGGAGTGACTCATACTGTAGCCTCAGTTTTTAAAACTTTTTAGGCCACTGCCATACAGTAGAGAAAGACTGTTGATATTACCTGGAAGAGGAAAGTCCTCTCCCAGGGTCAGTCCTCCCTAGCATCATTATGAAACTAGAGATGGAATGGAACTGCTCAAATCAAAAAATACATTTTTCAGACATTTTAAATTACTGTTTGTCTTTGCAGCCAAAATTCAGATTAAAAAGTTTATCAATTATGCTTTTATTTCTACTCAAAAACTCATGACTGCTCACTCAAAGGCTCGCTTGTTCTTATCATAAAACACTGTCTTCAGTGGCCCAGTTGAATGGCAACAGATCCTGGGGATGGTACGTTTCTACCCTGGGGAAAGAAGTAACACTTTGAGATGGGGCAGGGTAGGAGGGAGAGCGCTTCTCATTCTGAGATCTGATTTTGCAAGGATTCTGAATGAGCTTCCCTAGTCCTGTCTTCTTGCTGAGAGACATTGTGGTTTGTTTCTGGGACAAAAAAATAAAGAAGGAAAAGAAACCATTTGTCATCTGGGGAGTTTGTTTTGAAATGCAAGCACAGAAGTTAGGAGCTCATTTAGCCAGGTGTCATTTTCCTTTTAGTGGATGTTATCCTAATCTTTAATAAAAATTCCTAGACAGCAGGTCAGCCTCAACATGTCTGCACAGGGCAGGGAGCCTGGTCTGGCCACACCACTAGTGCCCCCTGCATGCCAGGGGAGGGGCTTCAGCTAGGAGGCCAGGCAGATTTTCAACACAGAATTGGGCCACTCACTCTAAAACACTTTTGAAATAAACATTCCTATTCTTGGGTTGTGTGGGGAGCACATTCTGTGTGTTCATTCACTACTGGTTTCAATGGTAAGAACTACAAAGTGGTTGTTGATCTTCTACAAAATTCATTTCTTTTCTAGAAAATTCCATTGTGTCATGCCAAAAGGATTTATTTCCGTACTAATATACTTTTAAGCATAAGACTTGGAATCATAAACATTCAAAAAGCAGTGCGTGGAATGAGCATTCTCAAGTTCAAGGAAGAAAACGGTGCTGAGCTTTCATCAGGAGACTTTTTGTCTGTCTGTAAAAGAGTAGATGTTGGCATTTAAGTGGAAGTCATCAGTTTCTTGACCCCAAATAAAGAGTGTTGTGCTGATGAAAAAGAGAGTTATCTTTGGTATTTGTTAATAAACAAAAACCGCAGAGAATTTTAATGCTCAGAAGCTCAGCTGTATTAGGGTCATCCTACCAATCATTCCTGGTTTAGATAGTGGACCTAAGGGTATTTGCATGTAAAGAGGGCAGGAGACAGATTGTGAAATATCAAAGAATTATGTCAAATAATCCGAATTATTCCCATTGCCTAAAACTTAAGTTCATAGCTAGAAATGCAAGTAGTAACATCTTAGTCTGGCTGAATACTGACAAAATCGTGGCAAACATTGACTCTGGTTTGGAAATGTTCTAAAACCAGACTCTTAACACAGTGAGCCATTTTAAACATAGCATGCTACATGTTTGGAGAGAAACACATACTCTTTTATTAGGAACATGAAACTCTTTGAGCTGTACTATCACTGCGGGTGAGTTTGCTGAGATTAACAAATCACAGCCACATAAGTTAAATTCTTGGCAGAATATTTTATTCAGCTGTTTTTCCCTTGCCCCATTGCATTCCAGATTTATGGTCCGCATTATGTCTGGAGCCAGCAGTAGGCTCGCCCTTTTCCTCTTTGGCTGTTGCTCACTTGCCCTGGAAGTCTACACCAAGGAACACGGTGCAGCTGACCCTCGCAGAGCTGACTACTATGTGGCTGCTGTGTACGAGCACCCGGCAGTCTTGAGTCCGAACCCTCTTGCTTTCTACAGCCGCAAGCAGGCCTTGGAACTAATGAACCAGAACTTGGACATCTACGAACAGCAAGTGATGGCTGCAGCCCAAAAGGCAAGAAACGCTTGTCTCCTAGAACAGAGCAAATTGCACTTGGACCCTTGAGCAGTGGCTAGGTAACCCCTGACCTACAGCCCCTCTGGAAAATCACCCTAGACAGCAAACCCAAGTTGACTTAGTGGGCCAAAATCTTGCTAGACATGAATCAGCAGCCACAGTGTGTAAGAGTTTGTTAGGAACAGTGAGAAAGTCTGCATCTCAGCAAGACCCCAGATGATGCTTTTGCCCTACAAGTGAGAAGCTCTGGGCAACATCACTAGGCCTCCGCTTGGCCATGAGCAGGAATCATTGTGGATTGTAAACAAGTGGATACATGGGTTCCCAGGAGTCTGCTGTAATTGGTCCAGATGGGGTGTCATGTAGACACTGGGATTTTTGCTAAGGTTCTCCGGGGGATTCTAATGTGCAGGAGTTTTAATGAACTCCCGTGTTCTGTGAGGCATTCACAGTTTAACTGAAACATTAAGTGTCTCCAAAGCTGCTGTTTGCTACCAGCTGATCATCTGGGGCTCACTTTGCCTCTGTGCCAGATTATGATCAGTCTGAGTTCTTAGCCCAGACAGAATGGACCCTAAACCAATAATTCTTTCAGCTTGGCAGCATTTTCCTTCCTGCCAGAAAATGTAGGGATGAAGGAGAGATGCCCCATGGGGCAAAGGGGTCCTCACCAGAAGTATGCAAATGTACTGCTGGGAAACTCAGAATCAAAGGGAAGTCTGGGCTTTAATCCAGTGGGGGCAACCAAATCCAGTTGCTTGAAGAAGCCCTGCTTTGCAAAATTCCGTAATGTGGGGATGCAGTGGCTCATGCTTATAATCCAGAGTTCGAGGCCAGTTTGAATTACCTAGCGAGACCCTGTCTCCAAAAAATAAATAAATGAAAGTAAACATCCTAGCTGTTGGTGAGTTTAAAGGTTAGAGCTGGCCATGACAGTCGGTCCTGCCCCAATGGCCTGTCTCTGGGCTGGGTGGTCAGGATGCAATAAAAAGACAGAGAAGCCAGAACAACATCTAGTGCTACATTATCAAATGCTGGCCTAGAATATACTGTGTGTGTGCGACTGGTGCTAGAAGGGAGCTTCTTATGGACTGCATTCCTCTCTTTTGCCCCAGCCTGACATCTGACTCCTTGAACTCCCTAAGTGGTCCAGAACTCACTATTTCATAGGTCCACTCCTCCAGCAGTGAAAACTTCTGGAAAAGCCTGCTTCTTGATGAGCAGCAGTTAGCCTCCCTGTAATTGCCACCATATTTCTGTCCTTGAGCTAAAGCCTTGAGTCCAGCAGCCCACATTCCATCCTCCGCACACGGGATGGCAGCTGCGTGGCCCGCAGTGTCCCTCGGAGGAGTCACGCCATCCGCGTCTGCTCCTTAAGAGTTGTAGTTTTCAGCCTTCCTGCCCAGACTTCCATGGCTCTGTGCAGCTCTCCCAGCACTGTCTGACCCAAGGCAGGCTGCAGGAGACTCACCTCATGTCCGGACCTTGTCTCCCAGAAGCTTTGGCAGTGAGGTCTCACTGCGGATTCATCATGCACTTGCTGTCACCTAACATTCCTGTACCCTTTTCACACCCACAGACACACTTGCTGCCATTGCACTCCTTCAGAGGTTGATTGATTTAACCTGAGAGCAATACTGCACATTGATGCTGTTAAATGTCATCATTCCATTCCATGGTACTATTTTGGGGATCTTTACTGACATCCCACATATCAGTTACCTTCACGTCATTCACACATTTGATACCTCATTTAAGCCTGTGCTGAAGTCAGTGTAAAAAAAATCTCAGCTGTGCCCCTCACACTCCTGCTGACACTGATCCTGTTGAGGGCAGGTATTCCTGGAATGGAGGTGTTTGTGGGCCACTGCTGAATCCAGCATTTGCAGTTTCACCAGCTTCGTACTTCTCCATCCTGTCCACAAGACCATCCTGACATTCAGCAAACAGCCATGCTGAAACATAGAAACTGTGACATAGAACTCCCATTTTCAGATTTTAATGACTTTCTCCTAATGGAAATATAGAGCATGTTTTTGTGGAGCCGATGCTGGCCACAAGGCATGCTTCCTTCGCTGTTAGAAGGCCAGAAGCAAGGGTGAGGTTGTTTGTTAAGTAGGTTTTAGTGCTTTCATATCTCAGCTCCCCTATGTAGGAATACATGTTAAAGCAAGTGCTTAGATAAATTTATAGTATTTGTCAAAATTACAGACTTACTATAAAGACAGAAGTTCTTGAACAAATCAATTTAAATATTTCTTTTGGTTGTGATATTCAGAGAAAGGCAGCCTACTTTCAGGATGATGAGGCTTGTCAGTTCCTTAGATTGGCGACCTTCATTCCTCAGGAGTGCTTGATCTCATTACAAAGTCCATCAGAAAATTGCTGAAGCTATTAGGACAGCTAATTCCTTATCACATCAGACCCAAAGTTCCGCTCTCACTCAGATTTGGTTCCTGGCTGATATATGCTCAGGGAATGCAACTTAATTTTCATGTTAACATGTACATAATTTTTTTTGTCTTTTTTCCTTTTTATTGGTACCTTATCATAGGGATCAAACTCACGACTGTCTGCTTGCAAGGCAGGCACTTATGCTGCTGAGCTAAATCCCCAGCCCCAACATGTACATAATTTAAATGGGATTCTTTGTGAAAAACCATTCAGTGTTCTCACATGTTGTTTTTAATAAAGGAAAATATCTGTGTAACTTTCAAAAATTAAATACATGATTCTAATGTGATTATAGAATAAACAAAGTTTGTATTTAACTCATTAGTTAATGGGGGAAACAGTAAGATGGTAAACGTGATTGGAAGGAGGATTGGAGAAATGAAAATGTGTCAGGCCGGCAAATGATAAAATACATTTTCTAATAGATACAAACTGGCTAATATTATCCAGGGGCATATAATTGTAATCTTTGTGATGATCTTTTAAGCAACAATGTCAAACAATAGTACATTTTCTAGACAATTAAAATTCTTTGGAGTACCAGTATCCCAGAATAATTTGGGAAGGCGTACATTCTTCATCTTGTATTCCTTCTGAATTCGTGATAGTTTTTCTTCATGCAGTCATTGTGAAGAATGTGGCAGAATGGCAATGTCATTCTTTGCTGGAGGGCTCCTGTATGGTGTAACCTCTCCGGAAAGCTATTTGACAATTTATATTAAGACATTAAATTTTTTCAAATTGTTTAACCCAGTAATTTCACTTGTAAGACTTTATTCTAAGGAAATAATCAGGGATTCAATGACTTTTGTACAACACTCATTCTGTAAATGTTTTGAGCATGTCTTATGCAAGTGTCACCACAATCTTCTTTTTATTACAAAAAACTGGAAATAATTCAGATGTCCAGTAATAGAGGAGAAACTATCAGGTCCTCTTAAATGTAATGTGACCATTACAAATGGTATTTTTGAAAGTTCTTCAAGGAAAAAGTCAAAGTGCAAAACCATATATTTATTATCTCAGTTATATACACATATATACAGAAAGAAAATTATTAAGATAGTAATAATTATCTTTGTATTGTAGGATTATGAATTCTTTATTTTTCTGTTTTCCAAATTTTATAGTTAATTAAAGCTTTTGTAACCAGAAAAAATAAAAACTAAAAAGAATTTACAGTGCTGTCCACAAGTAAATGCCTCAAACTGCATGCTCTTTCAGATTATCCACAACTTCTCTGCCTGCCCTCTCTGCTTTCTGCACTGGAGCTTGACATTTTAATCCACATAAATGGAGAGCAACAGAAGAATAAGGCCCTTACACCAAGCACTTACAGCTGTCACAGGGAGCCCTGGGTGTCTCTGGGTGTGGGAAAAAGATATAGAGACTCCACCAGAGTCCTAAAGGGAGCCTCCTAGTCCCCAGATGGGGAATTGAGATTTTAAAGGAATATTCATTTCTGTGCTGAAATGCACACATGTGACTCTTACCTACTGGCCCCATGGGTTCCAACTCTGGCTGCACATCAGAATCACCTAGGGAACTATTAACTGTTGCCTGGACCCCACCCAAAATCAATTGAATCAGACTTTTAGGGGTGGGCCTGGCCTCAATGCAATTTCAGAAGTTCCAAAACTTATTTAGATGCAGAATAGCTGAGAACCAATGGACTAGAAATAGTCAAAGCCCTTTATGATGAGCTCCATGTTTCATTGCACTGGCGACTCAAACCCTTATGTCTGCTTGGTAAACTCCTGCAACCTTAAGCGTTTACTCCTTTCCTCCTTCTTTGACACACTCTCAAGGACAAGTAGTGGTTCTTCTTACAAAAAGCAAGACAGCTTCCCCTAAGCTAAGATCCATGGTGAGAGCTGAGTCACCGTCTTGGTATCTCTGGCTCCTGGTACAGAGTAACTTTTTGGTGATTGTCCAATGAACTAATGAATAGAATGGCGCTTCCCATGATCTGATAACAGACTGTACTTTGATGTTTTGATTTACAGGGTGTACAGATTATAGTGTTTCCAGAAGATGGCATTCATGGGTTCAACTTTACAAGAACATCCATTTACCCATTTTTGGACTTTATACCATCTCCCCAGCTCATTAGATGGAACCCATGCCTGGAGCCTCACCGTTTCAGTGATACAGAGGTATGTGACAATTCAGCCTTCCTCTCCTGTAGTCCAGGGGTGTGCAGAGATGAACAAACCAGAGACCAGAATGACAACATTCTGAGGTTGAAAGGAGATCCTAGAATCTTAAAAAGTCAAACTCAGCATACCATAAATCCATTCAGTTAGTGTCTAGTATGGTATTACAAGCCATTTACTCGTCTGTGGATCTTTCCATGTATTAATTACACAAATATATAAACTTGTTAAACAAATCAAACAAGTTTTTAGAAAATAAAAGTTTACCTTCACTACAACCCATCCCTTATCCCACTTCCTTTCCTAGAGAAAATTCCAACTTCCACCACCAACTTGCTATGCATCTATCCACATCCTTCTCTGTGCATTTCCTATTACATTATTAACATGCTGTATGTTTACTCTTTTTTCAACTCCTGTTGTTATGAGCAATGTTTCAGTGAATATCCTTGTACATATATATCTGTAAACATCCAAGATTTTACAAATGGAACTTTTCAAAGGCCATGCACATTTTAAATTATTTTGAAGAATACCAAACTTCTCCTTTAAAAGATTCTTATATCACTTTATATCCCCAGTAATAGTCTGTGAGTGCCTGTTTTCCTACTCTCTGATCCATGCTGGATAGAATAATCTTTTGAAATTTTGCCGATCTAACAAAGGTGAAAAGTGATACCTAATTACTATTTTAATTTGCATTTCTTCATTACTAATTAGGTGGAGCATCTTTTCTGAAATTTCTATTGTATTTGTTCTTCCCCAAATCCCTTGTTTATAGCCTTAGCATGTTTTTGGTATTTTTTTTTCTATTGGCTTATGATAGCCATTTATATATATATTATTGGCACACTACAGAAACTTTTCTATTAACAAACGAGACTAAAGGCAGGATTTTAAAAAATCCATGTATTTTATACTTTTGTTTTTATAGGTCCTCCAGCGCCTGAGTTGTATGGCCCTCAAGGGGGAGATGTTCTTGGTGGCCAATCTTGGGACAAAACAGCCTTGTCTTAGCAGTGATCCAGGCTGCCCAGCTGACGGGAGATACCAGTTTAACACTAATGTTGTGTTCAGCAGCAATGGAACCTTTGTTGACCGCTACCGTAAACATAACCTCTACTTTGAGGCAGCTTTTGATACTCCTTTTAAAGTGGACCACATCACCTTCGACACCCCCTTTGCTGGCAAGTTTGGCATATTCACTTGCTTCGACATACTGTTCTTTGATCCTATTGTCAGACTGCTCAGAGACTCTGATGTGAAGCATGTTGTGTACCCCACAGCTTGGATGAATCAGCTCCCACTTTTGGCAGCTGTTGAGATTCAGAAAGCTTTTGCCATTGCCTTCGGTGTCAATGTGCTGGCAGCTAACATCCACCACCCTTCTCTAGGGATGACAGGGAGCGGCATCCATACCCCCACGAAGTCCTTTTGGTATCATGACATGGAAAATCCCAGAGGTCACCTTATAATTGCCCAGGTACCCAAAAACCCACAGGGTCTTACTGGTACAGAGAATGCTGTAGGTAAAATGGATCCATCCCATACTAAGTTTTTAGAACTTTTGTCAGGTAGTCCACATTGTGAGAAAGATGCCCAGGAGGTCCATTGTGATGAGGATGCCAAATGGAACTTGAACACACCTCCTGTGTTTTATTCTGAAATGATGTATGATAATTTCACCCTGGTCCCTGCCTGGGAAAAGGAAGGCTATCTCCAAGTCTGTTCAAATAGTCTCTGCTGTTATTTACTCTACAAGAGGCCTGCTCTGTCCAAAGAGCTGTATGCCCTAGGGGTCTTCGATGGCCTGCACACCGTGCATGGCACCTACTACATTCAAGTTTGTGCCCTGGTCAAGTGTGGTGGTCTTGGTTTCCACACCTGTGGGCAAGAGATCACTGTGGCCTCGGGGATATTTGAGTTTCATCTGTGGG
Source organism: Cavia porcellus (assembly GCF_034190915.1). Taxonomy (NCBI): domain Eukaryota; kingdom Metazoa; phylum Chordata; class Mammalia; order Rodentia; family Caviidae; genus Cavia; species Cavia porcellus. The sequence goes on from NW_026947493.1 coordinate 7,539,280, forward strand.
GCAACTTCAGCACTTCCTACATCTTTCCGTTGTTTCTGACCTCGGGAATGCGCCTGGAAACCCCTGACCAGCTTGGCTGGGAAAATGACTACTATTTCTTGAGGAAGAGAGGACTGTCCTCTGGTCTGGTGACAGCAGCTCTCTATGGGAGGTTGTATGAGAGAAACTAGGGGAAGTGTGTGGTCTTTGGGTGGACATCCTTACACCTCCACACATCACAGATTGCGAGCACTGGGACACTTCTGCCAGAGTGCGGAAGCCCACTTTTGTGCCACCAGGTCCCACTGGAAACTGTAGGAGGAAGCGGGAGAGGCAGATCCTCCTCTTCCTTCTCCTCCTCCTTTTTTTCTTTCACTTCTTGAGACAGGGTCTCATGAGGTTGGCCTTGAACTCACTGTGAAGCCCAAGAGGCTAGCCTTGAACTCACCACAGTCCTTCTGTCTCAGCCTCCCACATGCTGAGATTGCAGGCATGCAGCATCATGCCCAGCCTACCTCTTCCTTCTAAAAGTGAATGATCAAGATATTTTCTGGTGTTTTCTACTCACATTGGTCTTCTAAACCACATCTCCCTCTAGTGAATTTGTAAGTTTTAAGAGCCGAAACAAAAATAAATGTCAGTTAATGTTTTTACACATTCACAAGCAGTGGTTTGGTTTGTTTGCTGTTGATCAAGTGACACCAAGGGTACATAAATATTTACAAGCCTTAGACATTTTCTAAGGCAAGAAATGAGTTCCTAAAGCCAAGCTGTGTGAGGAAGGACTGCGATGAGGCCTCCACCCATTCTGCTCAGCTGGAACTCTGGGTACAATGACACAGCCAGAGCCACCAGCAACACAAGAAGCAAAGGCCTGGCAACAGTCTTTGAAAACAGAAAAAGGTTTGTCTCGCATCTGCCTCCTTGTCAGGCAACAGAATGTGTAGGGAGGACTAGAAATAACTAGAGAGAGCGAGGGGAGTGGCAGGTGGGGACTGGAAAGTGCTGGAGAGGGGCAGCTAGGAAGGAGTGAGTAATAGAATTCTTTTTACACTACGAGTCTGGTCCAGGGATTCCAGGGACCTTAGTAAACTGTTAGCTCTGGCCGAGTTGTTTAACCACACAGGATGAAGAGATGCTGGTAAACACAGTGCGGCAGCCGAGGGTCTCTTCCTGGTGGTGAGGTGAAGTGTTCCCATCCAAAAGGGACAGGTGGCAGGGGCCAGCACTGAGGGTGTGCACCACGGCCCAGCAATGTTTTGAGAGGGGCCACAGATGTACAGGGCAGGGGTTCTCACAGTATTAGCTCTGGATAAAAAATTATAATTCAGCATGGTGAAGACATTTTTAGGCCATGAATAGTTTGTATCCAACATTTCAAAGCCATTTAAAAAGATTTTAATAGTTCCTAGTAACTATTTCAGTAATTTTTAAGGATAGAATGAATAGTCTTTCTTAAGTGTAGTGTTGCAGATGTATAATTTGAACTTTTTAAATCAGTTTTTTAACTGCCTATCAGACCAATTATTTAAATACAGGATGATCAAAGATTGCATATATTTCATTAATTTTACAACTTTGAAATATAAAATGACAGTTTTATCAAATTTACTCAATAATTTTTCTGTGTACAGTGTATGTTAAAACATTTAACACCTGCCTGAGCAAGGCCTGGAATAGCCAGTGCATAAACAGACTCACTGCCCAAGTGACACCCATGCTGGAGATAAACTATTAAGTGGTTAGACACAGTATATGCTAAAAAATTGTAGAGACTGTATGAAGTGACAAACTTCTCATAAGAAAACAATATTCAGAGGGAAGGGGAACAAAGGAGGGGGAGGGGAAAGGAAAGAAAAGTAAAAGAAAAACAAAAGAAAAATGAAAAAGTAAATGGGGAGGGGAGGAGGGGTCGAAGGGAGGGTAAGAGGAAAAAGAAGAATCAAGTTGTATCATGTACAGGTACAAATTTTCTATGATGAATGTGATCATTATGTATATCTAAAATGTACCAATAAAATCTGACTGAAGAAGAAAAAAATTTTGAAAATAAAGAAAAGAAAGTGAATTCTCCCCACTCCCTGGCAGTACAGCTTCCAGACCCTGTCCTGGCTTTTTGGAGGACAGCCACAAGAGGGTGACCTCTGGATTCAGACAGATAGGGATTGCACCCGTGACCTCTCTGGGGAGCCCCGTTAATGTGTTTAAGCCTTCTTGTGTCCTGTTTTCTCATTTGTGGAATGCATGTGAAATATGCCAAGTGGCAAAGAGCAAATCCTGTACCGGCCCCTTCTGACTCACTGTTCCCTTGAAGAGGCCTGGAATGAGTCAAGTCTTCAGGAAATGAGTGGGCTAGAATTTCCGAAGGAGCCTTGGGATCCCCACGCCCTGGGAAGTGCCCCTGGAACGGGAGCAGGACCTCTCCCACTGGGTGCATTCCCTGCCTGCCCTCCCAGGGCAGGCCTTGCTAGGTGCAGCGACTAGCAGCTGGATGTGGCTCCAGATGCAGCTGTCTGCAGCCCATTCGGCTTTCCTGCCTCAATTCCCAGGGAGACGAAAAGTGTCTTTAAAATGTATATTGTTGCCCTATACCAAGATGATTCAAATCATTCTGAGACCCAGCCAGAAAGGCCGGCCCTAAACACAAACTTGGTAGCCCTGCTTCACCCAATAAGCAACTAATAAGCATCTGCTAGATCCACATTCAGCTCTTCTAAGCAAACACACATTTTCCCTGAGTTAACCTCTGCCTAAAAATTTAGAATTGCTCATGGAGCAAAATAAGAGGAAAAGCACATAATAATGGTAGAACTAAGTGATTTTTATAATTAAAAGAAGTAGCTGCCAGACAGAATAAAGCAGAGAACGGGGGATGTGAATAAAATAAAACATCTGCAGAGAAAGTGCACTGATGACTAATGGTGGTGATGTGCTTTTGTCAAGTGTGATCCTGACATTCAGGAAGTAAATGGCAATGTTAACTGGAATGCAGGGGCAGGAAATCAAGTCATGCTTCTTTGTTCGGGTCAGACTTGAGGAAAGTAGTTTTGTGTGTGTAGTTTCTTATGTACGTGTAGCTGTGCCTGGCTGTGGCTTTTCTCCAAGGGAAGTGAGAGGCATAAGGAGCGGTACTCATACTGAATTCAAGGGATCTGTTTCCATACAAGGTATGGAGACTGCCCTGTCCCGGTCCCACCACCTCTCCAAAGGGGAGGCCAGACCATGGCTTCTTACCCACTTGACATGTTTCACTCGCACTCCACAAATGGGAAAACAGGGCACAAGAAGGTTTAAACACATTACCGGGGCTCCCCAGAGAGGTCACAGATGCAATCCCTGTCTGTCTGAATCCAGAGGTCACCCTCTTGTGGCTGTCCTCCAAAAAGCCAGGACAGGTCTGGAAGCTGTACTGCCAGGGAGTGGGGAGAGAAGTTCACTTTTCTTTTTAAACAGTTTTCTTTCTTTCTTTTGTTCCTTTTTCTTTCTTTCTTTCCTTCCTTCCTTCCTTCCTTCCTTCCTTCCTTCCTTCCTTCCTTCCTTCCTTTTTCTTCACTTGGGGAAACCTGCTGGCCTCCCCTCACCCACAGGTGTCCATACCCTTGGTCATAGCACACTGGGAGGGACCAAGCACCTGACCCATGACCAGCCAAGCAGAGGGATGGTTAGCAATCTGTGAAGTGGCCTGGAGTGGTGGCTCTGCCCAGAGCTGGGTGCTTCACAGTGAAATTGAGAATTACTCAAATTACTGCAGAATGAACAAATGATTCAACAAAGGAGACGTACATATGGCAAAATAGAAATAAAGTGACAACTGTCTAAACTGATATATGAAGCATGACTGGAAACTACAGTGAAGGTTTAAAAAGAATTATTACAGCAAAAGACACATTGCCCTTAGTCACTTTCGCAATCTTCCCTCTTGCTTTGAACAAACTTACCCCATTTTTTGTCACTTTCTGAAGCAGTTCTGCTAGTCTGTTTTATGTCTTTAGGTGCACTGCCATGGCTACCTTGATGTCTGGAATCAACTCAAAATATTTACCTTTCAGCTGGGAATAGAGCTCAGTGGCATAAATGTCTGCTTGGCAAACTCAAGGTCCTGAGTTTGATTTCTGACACCCCCCCCCCCCAATATTTACCTTTTGTGGTCATTTTGACTTCCAGTGCCTAAGGAGGATGAGGTCACACTGGAATGTTTTTAGAAGCCTGCCTGTTCACTGAATGGCATGCAGTAATGATAGTCACCATATTTTTTAAAATAGCTCATAAAGATGTACAAGAAGTCTTCTGGAACTGCTTCAGAAACTGGTAAGAATGATGGGATAGTTGTGTTTGAAGATGTAGGAGATGGGGATTTTGAGAGAGATTCTTGGTAATTATCTTTTACTGTAATGCGTTTTTAAAATTTCAACATATTGTACCAGAAGACCCAGACTTAGACAAATGCTGCTGTGTAAGGAGCTGTGCAGGGAGGGCCGCCTGGGGACACTGTGCCACTTTGCAACCAGAGGAGGGCCTGCAGCCGCCTCGGATGGCTTCCACTGCCAGGCTTCCCTTCGCGTGTTAGGTATCCAACCCCACAAATTACCCCCAAACAAGAAGTTCTCTGGAGTTTGTCACATGAATACAGAGTCTGTTGCCCTAGAGTCCTGATGAGTCATCTGAAGATACCACTGCCAGCTTTCTCATTTACATCCCAGGCAGTGTGGATGGCCAGAAGTTTACATTTTCTCTTGTGGAATTTTGCTTGTGGAATTGGGAAGAACTCTAGGAATCTAAGAGTGATTCCTGAATAATCAAAGAATGTTAAAGCTATCTGCAGTGTGATTTCAAGATAAGATATGGGAGGGGCTGAAATTCTTTAAAAATCATTGGTCCAGCCAGATGGATATCTTCGCAACTTTCAGAAATCAGTTGTGAAAAATAAGCATTGGCTCTTTACTAAATCTAAAATACTGTGCTACAAATTGTGGCGTGTGCAAAGTCACATAAGAAAAGATCATTACCTTTCCTGAGAATTTATTATCTAATGTTCATATGAATATGGGATTTAAGTGTGCGCATGTGAGCGCATGCGCACACACACACACACACCAAACTGGTAAAGGGCATTGCTGCAGATTTCTGTTTTCTCTGCGTGGCTGAATCAGTATTTCCAGCCCTGTTTACTGGAACTTTGCCAGTCCTGATCAAGATGCAATCTGTGCTCCTTCCTTGACCCTGGGCTGGATTTTGTGATGATTCAGAACCAGGTGCTGCAGAAGTGATGCAGTGTGACTCCCACAGCAGGGACATGAACAAGGACACCACTTTATCTCTTGCACTTGAAATGCAAACAACATACCCTGGGCAGATGTGGGCTACCTGGGAAGCTCCGATGGGGAGAAGTCAGCCCGACCACAGCTTGGTCAGCTGGCCGCAAAGCTAGCTTGTCAGGCCTCCACGTGGCCTTTGGAAACAGCCCCCACCTCAGGGGACCCCATCTGAAGGCGAGGGGCAGACAAGCCTTCCCCACTTGCACTGCCTGAATTGCCGATTTGTCAGCAGAGTGAGTCACTGCTGTTTTAAGCCACTGGGTGTCTTGATGGTTTGTTATACAGCAATTAACACCCAGAATTGGTGACAGTCAAACACACATTTTCAGCCCATTTGAAGAACTCAAAGATTTAAAAGTACAGAAGGCCAGTGAGGCTGCACTTACCTCCCGTGAAAGGGAGAAAGGCAACAGCCAGCTAGCTGTGCAGGCCCTGTGATCTGTGAGAAGTTTGAATCTCCGGGAAGCGACTGGAGCAGGGTAAGTGGGGGAATGACACAGTCATTTCAAATGATTCCTGAGCTAAGTATGATGTCTATAATCCCAGCATTTGGGAGACGGAGACAGGAGTGTTGCCGTCAGTCTGAGATCAGTTTGGGGTACATACTTGAGGGCCAGCCTGGAATACATATCAAGACTCTGTCTCAAACAAACAAACAAACAAACAAGTCCTCTGTCTGCTGACAGGTTTTCAGAAGCTCCATCTCCTTTGAGGTCATACTCATGACCAGCCAAGAGGATTCCCTAGAGGAGAGTGCAATAAATAGCAATGTAAGGGGAAAATAAACACTGTTTAAAGGTACAATGAGTAGTAACCTAAGATTTCAAAAGACAGGGTCTTTGGGATTGCCCATTTGAAGCTTACTGTTATTCTAATATTGTCCTGTTTCAGTTTTTAAAAGACTGTTAGATATATCAAAACCAAGAGGAGAAAAACCCAAATATTTATAGATAACAGAGAGTCTATTGTTTTCAGTAAAAATATGCATCTTCAAAGAATAGTTGCTACCCAAATTTTTTAGCAACCATTACAAGAACAAAGAAGGTTGTTATCCTCTGATTTGTAATATGTTTTTCATCTAAACTGATACACGTTGGGAGGGAGGCAATCATGCTGTGAGTCTGATGTAAGTTGCTGGGTTGATGAAATATAAAAACAAAGATATTCTCATGACGAGAGCCAATATTTTGGTATTATAAATGAGTCTGAAAAGGAAGAATTTTGTTCTTTTGCAATGAATGCCCCACGGTATGACCTCTATATCCTACCAGGCCAGGAAAGCTCTATTTTGGATTTTTTCCTAGGAACACATAATGTATGTTATACATGTAAAATGGACATTTGTCACCAGATTTGTTCCTGCAAAGTAACTGTTAGCTTTCAACTGCCATGACAAAATACCTGAGGTAAACAATTTATAAGGAAGAAAAGTTAACTTCATCTTACAGTTTCTGAGGAGCCCTCCTACCTGTTGGCTCTGGTGTTTTTGACAAGAGGCAGAACATCATGGCAAGGTGTGCATGAGGGAGCAAAGCTATGCACCTCAAGGTAGCCAGGAAGGAAAGAGAACACTAGCAAGTAAGCAGGTTCCCAATCTCCTTCAAAGGAATGTATCCAATGATATCATTCGTTTCACTAGTCACCACTTCCGAAAGTGCTATGGGCTGTCAACCAAGCCTTCATCACCTGGTCTTGGAGAGACATTTAAGATACAAATTTAACATTCTACTCCTGGCCCCCAAAGCTATGTCCATCTCACTGTGCAAAATGCATTCAGTCCATCACCAAGAGCCCCTAAAGTCTTAACAGCTTTAGCCTTGCGCAAAAGTTCAAGTCCTCCCAGACTCAGTCTCTTTCCATACTCGTCAAAAAAAAAAAAAAAAAAAAATAGTAAGTTACATATGTCTGATACACAGCAAAGAGACAGGGTAAGCATTCTCATTTTAAAAATGAGAAATAGGAAAATAGTATGAAAGAACTGTACCAAAGCAAGGCCAAAACCAAACAGGACAAACATTAATTCTTAGCAGGCATCTGGGACATATGGTGGCAGAATCTGAGCCCCTAAGAACTCAACCCCTGTGGACTTGCTGAGCACAGCCTACATGGCCACTGTCTCAGGCTGGCTCTGCTCACGGTCCAGGCTTACCTCAGCAGGTGTCCCACATTCCTGCGTGCTTTGACTTTCTGGAACTTCCACTGTAGCTTTAGTTCCACATTCACAACTTGACGCGTTACCCTCTCAGGAGCTCTTAGCAGGAATTCTGCTTTTGTCATATACTGGCCTCTTGAGATTTATTTTATTTTATTTTTGGTCTTCTGAAACAGGGTCTCACTATGTACTTCAGTCTGGCCTCCAACTCACAGTGATCCTTCTGCCTTAGCCTCTCTAGTGCTGGGATTACAGGTATGTGTCACCATGACCAGTTCCTTTGAAATCTTGAAAAAGACTCTGGGACCCCGTAATTCTTGCGTTCTGTATACCTGCAAAACTACCATTAGGTGAGCAATACAAAGGTCCAGTATTGGTGGACGCAGTAGTCAGGGCCACTTAGACAAGGGCTACAGTAGCCTCTGAGTGCTTAGAGGACTGACTGTGAGAAATGAATCTTTGCAAGCTGATTCCTGAGGTACTCTCAGGGCATCTTATTGCCTTGGTACAAAATATTTGGTTTCTTTTTTTGTTTTGTACCATGGGTCTAACTCATGATCTCACACTTGCCAGGTAGGCACTTATGCTGCTAAGCTAAATCCCTGACCATTTGGCTTCTTTTTAATGGCACTAACCTTTTTAGTAAACTGTGCTCTCCTGGGCTGCAATTTTTTTTTTTTTTTTTTTAAGATAACGTCTCACTGTGTAGTTCAGGCTGGCTTCAAATTAGCAGCCATCCTCTTGCCTCAGCTTCCCAAGTGCTGGAATTACAGGCATGTGGCACCACGCCTGGCTTGTCTGCAGTTTTAAATGGGTTCCTTTTCTCGCCAAACTGCAAGATCTTCCAATTTTTCAACTGTGTCTTTTGCTTTCAAGCTGCAATGTAAATATGGCTAAAAGTAACCAACAGTATCCATGCCACTGTCTGAATTATGTGCTGTTTTGAAATTTCTACCACCTAATTAATTTGTCTGTCACCTTTAATTTCACCTTCTATAAAGTCTCAGCATGGACAAAACTATAGACAAAGTTCTGTGCCAGAATGTAACACCAGCGGCCTACTCTGGTCCAGTTTTCATCAGTCTTAGATCCCTTTGGGCTCTTGTTGCCCAAAAGTGCTTTTGCTATTCTAGGTCTCTTTTGGTTCCACAAAATTTTAGGATTGTTTTCTCGACTGACTTTTTTTTTAGGAGCGGGTACTGGGGATCAAATTCATGACTTTGTGCTTGCTGGACAGGCATTTATGCCACTGAGCTAAATCCCTGGCCCTGTTTTCTCTAAATCTTTAAAGTGTGCTGTTGGTATTTTGATTGGGACTGTATTGAATCTATATAACAGTTTGGGGAATGTGGCATTTTGACAATATTGATTCTGCCTACCTAACAGAAGGGACATCTTCCTATTTTCTGACCTTCTCTTCAATGTCCTTTTTCAGAGTACTCTAGTTTCTTTTGTAGAGGTCTTTCACTTTCTGATTAGGTTCTTTTTTGTACTAGTTTAATTCTTACGGTACTTCATTTTTCTTGAAGATACTATGAATGATATATTTTTCATAATTTCATTCTCATCAAGTTCATTTTTGGTGTACACAAATGCTAACGATTTTTATGTGTTGATTTTGTATCCTGATGAAATTCCTGAAGTTGGTAATTAATCTAAGAGTTTTTTGGTGGAGGTATTTGGGTCATCTATGTAGCATATCATGTCATGAGCAAACACTGATAATTTGAGTTCTTCCTTTACTTTATATATCCCTTTCACTTCCTTCTCTTGCCTGATTGCTCTGGTTAATGTTTCAAGTACCATGTTGGATAGAAGTGGTTGTAGTGGACATCCTTGTCTTGTTCCTGATTTAAGAGGAAACCTTTTGATTTTTCTTCATTTAATATGATGTTGGCTCTTGGAATTTATCAAATTCAGATATGGTTCTTCTGTACTTATTTTCTTCTTATAAATGATGTTGAATTATGAGTTCTTATGAGTTCTTATGGATGATGTTGAATTTTGTTGAAAGTCTTTGCATCTATTTATATGACCATGTGGCTTTTGACTTTGCCTTTGTGTTATATTTATTGACTTACTATGTTGAACCATCTTTACATCTCTGGGATGAAACCTAATTGAATAGACGTGTATCTTTTTGATGATGTGCTGAAACCCAAATGTCTATATTCCAGCATTTTGGTCTTCAGATCATACATTAGAATCATCCATAAAGCCCTTCCTGAAACATTCTAAACTTTCTCTATTCTGTTTCCTCAAACTTCCAAATTTCCCCCATACAACAGTTCCAAAGGCTTCTGAACCACATTGTTAGGTATGGTCACAGCAATTGCCTTATTCATGGTACCACTTTTTATGATATATTTCTATAGCTCTGCCAAATACCTGAGGTAAACAATTTAAAAAGAGGAAAGACTTATTTTGGCTCATGGTGTCAGAGGGTTCAGTCCATGATCACCTGCTTTACATTGTTTTTTGGATCTGTGGCAAGGTAGAACATCATGGTGGAGAGCACATGGTAGAGCAAACCGACTCATGTCATAGCAGGCAAGAAGCAAAGAGAGGCATGAAAGAGCTGGGTTCCCAGTGTTCCCTTTGAGGCCATTCCCTTAATGATCAAACTTCCTCCAATGAGGAAGTTCCCACCTCTAAAATTTCCACCATCTCTCAATAGTGCCATGGGCTGGTGACCAAGCCTTTAACATGTTTGGGAGACACTCCAGATTCAAGTTATAACAGTAGCATTATGAAAATAAGTAAAATTAGAAGTTGAATGATACAATCAGATTTTAAGAATAGTGACCTGGGAGTGGAAGCCAGGCTTAACTTTCTCCTAAACTGTCATGTGACCTTGGGCACATATCCACTTTTAGCTTTAATGTCCTGTTTCTCTGAAATGGGGGGGGGGGGGCAAACTAGATGATTTTAGTTTGCACACCCTCAGATAATTTCATTCTTTTCTTCTACTGCTTTTAACACTAAATAAGGAGGTAAATAGTGTCTTCATATGACAGAAAAGTTCTTATTATAGAACACTTTGCAAAACAAACAAAAATAAAGGCTCGATTTGCTACATGAATCATCTCTTCCTAGGCTGGAGGTTATTTACTCTTCCTATTCATCTGTTTACTGTGCTTTATTGTTCATAATCAGAATTGTGATTATCGCTAAATGAAGGGAAATGTTGAGAAAGGCTTGAAAGAATCATTTTTATTCCTAAATTTGGGAAGGGTTTGGTTTTGTGTGTTCTTCAGTTAGAGTAGCTGGGGCTAGGAAAGCTTCCAATACAGTTTCTCTACCAAAGCACCTGAGACACTGACAGGGCAGTGGGAGGGCCCCTCTTGGTGGCTCCATGTGCTCTTCTAGCATGCTGGTATTAGGGCAGTCAGATGTCTAACAGGTACCCTCAGGGAGGGAGGAAGGGAGCGGGGAGAGGGAAAGCTAGGAAGTGAGAGAGGGAAAGGGAGAAGAGGAGGAGAAAGTGAGGGAGGGATATAGATAGGGGAAGACTTATAAAGACATGTGCCAGAAATAGGCACAGTTCTGTGTCTGCCTTATCCTGTTAGTAGAATTGCTAGAAAACCCTTCTAGATCCAAGAGGAGGAAACATAAATCCTATATGTTTATAGGAAGAATGTAAAAAGAATTTGTAACTATTGTAAATCTACCTCAAAGTAGGCTGCTACATTGATACAAGATTTTTATTTATTGCCATACATAGTAAGTCATTTAATCTAACAATTCTATTAGATATTTTTATACCTCCAATTCTATTTATGAGGAACCTGAGATACTCAGAGGTTAAACAACTGGCTTGAGGACATCCAGCTATATCCAAATAAGGATTTGAACTTAGGCAGTCTGTACATGAGAAAATTATGAATTAACTAATATATACTATTTATCATAATCTATTTAATTATTAACAGCAATAACAAAGCATACTACAAGTACTACACAACGGGTAACCTTTCCATATCAGAAGGAAACATCTTTCTCTGTTAGGGATGGTCCCAGCGGCCTTTATGCCATCAGAAGATCCTGCTTGTGGAGGAGTGAAGGACCCCAGTGTTCAAGAACACCTTCCCACAGACTTGTCAGCTTTTCCACGCATGAATCTAACCTATTGTGTAATATGTCATTTTTAAAGAAATGAATATTTCTGTTTTGCTTTTTTTTTCTAAGTATAAAAAAAAAAAGAAAGAAAAGAAATGACTACCAGGAATTTAGGGTGTAATTGTGACCAAGAAAAGTTGAAAAGTATAACTCAGAAGTTACACTGGCAGTCATGTCCACAGAGTTCCTGTGGACACGTGACAGAAGGCAAAATTAAGAAAGTCTTGGTCTGCATGTGTGAACATTAATCCAGATATGCCCATTTCATTGGTTAAGAAACATCTAGCAGAGATTTCTGGGAAGATGGCAGAGCAGAAGGGAAAAACAGGTATCTGTGGAGAAACTGAAGAGACAGTGCACCATGCAGTAAAAGAAAGGAGCATTCTGCACCTTCTCCCTTGGCTCCTGGCCCCTGGCGATTAAAACACACAGTGAAAGGGGGCAATCCCAGAGGCCTTCAAGGAGAATCATACCAGTGGGAGAGATAGTAGAGGCCATGCATTAGAACAGCTGCTGAGTAACTCCAGTCCAAGTATCCCCTAGAGACAGTGTCTGGTCAGACGCCCTTTTAGATAGGGCCAACTGAACCTGGGGCTGACAGCAGCTGCCGGTTGGCTTCATTTTAGCGCTCCCTGTGTTAAACAGTTACAATGAAGGACTACTAATGGGAGACAGTCATGGGCAGGGAACTATGGTCAGGCCAGCAAGAGACCCACAGTGTTACAAGCTAAAGGATTCAGGCTCGCCTGACATGACTAGGGGCCAAGTTCAGTGAATTTCTATGGATTTGAAACTCTCAGAACAGTGCCATGCCCTAATCCTATTTTTGTTCATTTGGATTTTTATCGCTTTTGTATGAACATTTTTTTAGTTTTTTTTTGTTCTTGTTTTTGCTTTCTCCTCCCTTCCTTCCTGTCTTTTGCCAATTTACTGAGGCTTGGGTAATCTTCCTTTGTCCTTCAGCCTTGCTTCTAATCTTCTTTTTCTTCTTCCATTTTTGTATATTTTTCTGTTCTTCTTTTAAAAATTTATTCCCTTGGAGTAAAAATGACCTATTGAGTCGATATTTACTGCATGTAATTTTCTGATTTGTCTTAGATTTTGCTATATATTTGTAAATCTTATAACTAGGGTTAAAGTGGAAAATTATTTGTTATCACAGCTTGTCATTTTCCAGTCTGTTTTTTTTTTTTTTTTTTTTTTGGTAGACCCAGGAATCGATTCCAGTCTGTTTTTGATGGTATCATTTTTACCGATGGTACTGCTTTAGCCAAGGTGACACAGTTGTTGTGATCAACCGATCTTCCTTATAAGCTAATACCTAGTTTGTCTGGGGTATGAAAAGTTATACAGCCCAGTACCACAGAATTTGGTACTAGGCCAAATAGGCTGAAACCTTTCATCTCCAATAAACAAAAGAGACAAGACCCTGGGACAGACTTACAGCCAGCTATGCCTAGAAAACATCTCTGAAAAGTAGTCATTTCCTTAAGAGGTCTTCATACTGGTAATAAAACTACTTACCATAAGCAGTTTACAACCTTCAACACAGAAAACAAATCAACAAACAAAAATGAGACAATCAGAAAACATGGATGCAAGATGCAACCCAACACCCTCAACTTGCCTGAGGCAAATCCAGGTGGGCCAGGAGGTAGAGGACACCAAAAGCCACCCAGCTGAACTTCCTGAAATGGTAGTAGTGGCGGTAACGAAACAGATGTCATGTCTCTTGACAAAACCAAAACGGACATAATTACACAGATAATTAAAGAGATGATGGCCATAATGAAGGAAATGGTAAAAAAAAAGGGGGGGAGGAATGGAAACAAAGCTTTTGTAAATGGGGAGGGGAAGAAAGGTCAACGGAAGTGGAGAGAAATGAAAAAACGAGGACTGACATTATGTCCAAGTATAAATTTCTTATGATAAATATGATCATTATGTATGGCAAATATGTACTAATAAAAAGAAATATCTAGTAGATTAAAGCACACACTCAATTGTGTCTGGGCGGGTCATGGAGGTGCGACCTTGGATGCGCATATGGTCCTTCACCCATTTATCTTCAGTACCGTCCTCCTGCTCCACTTCCTGACTGCCAGAATTAGGCAGCTCTGATCCGCCATGCCCTCTGACTGTGAAGTTTCTGCTTTGGAGCCTGCTGACCATGAACTGTATCTCTTGAAACTGTGAGCTAAATTAAACCTTTTCTGCTTTAAATTCTGTATCTTGGGTATTGTCTCTCAGTGATGGGGAAGCTGACTAATACAGCACATAACACATGGTGCCAGCTCTTAGGATGGTTATTACCTGGTTAATGAAGGGAGTGTCTCCTTGCACCAGTTACCTGAGCCATACCAGGCCTCCCCGCAGAGAAAAACAGAGGAATGTTTGTGTACCCAAATGACTGACACCAATGCAATCTTGTAAGATGCTCAGAAGTAGCCTTTGTGCACACAGCCATCTGTTATCCAGTGCATGCTCCAGCAGTCATAACTTTTCTACTTGCTATGTAGATGGCATCTTATGGGAGTCAGACTCCTTCAGTCCTGAGTCTTCTAATGATTCAGAGGTAGGCTTCTCCATTCCAACAGCAAGTTTGCTTGACACTTCTAGTAATCAGACTCTAGATTTCCCTGACTCTGCTGAGCACAGAAATTACTCTCTAGTTTATATTCAGTGGGTTCCTGTAGGATAGCCTAGTAAGCTGAATACTTTCGTGCAACTAGGATGATGGAAGGCTTTCACTTACCTTTGACAGATGATCAGAGCTCAGGAGGTTGTGTGACTTGCTGAAAACGACTGATCTACCCCCAAAATCTCTGCTGCTACCTCTTGATCATGCAGGGTTATACTTATTTGCCCTGTGTCCAGGGTTCCCACCAGGCAGTGGACCCCATTAGGGCCAGGCCTACTGCCAGAGAAGGATCCCAGAACCTACTATATCCTCACAAAGGCCTGCCATCTTATTTATAAAAGTTGAGGGCTTCCCCAGGGCTACATCAGTCCAAAAATCCTAACTCAGAGTTAAGTTGACATGTCTTACATACCTACTCTAGGAAGCATAACTGACCCAGGATCACTGCTGGTATGGTTTGAAGTGCATTGGTGTTCTTGTAAAGAGGCCATGCTTCTCATCAGTGACCGAATGTGGTGGGGATACTAAGGCAAGCTTTTCCCCATTCCTACTGGAAAGAGGGCACTCTAGGTCACTGGCCACCTTTGTTTAAGAACTCCAAGTGATGTCCAACCTTCCTTAGACTCATGGCAGGTGGCACCATCCTGCCTACCCTTCGATCCCAACTCCCACCCTGGGGTTAGAACTGCTCGGAGGTTTGCCAGTTTCTCAGCCTCCCTTACCCACTCTGTCTTTCACATAGGCGTTTGTCTCTAGTTAGATTCCACAACATTTGATCCTATCTGGACATCTGCCTCTTAGAGGACCCAGGCTAACAAAGTGGATATTTTAATCTTTGCTTATTTACACTAATGATTTAGACAACTCCTTTTCCCTCAAAGAAGATCAGGTAGATCAGGAGAAAGAAATGTCAGCAGCAAAGCTTTTTCTAAACTGCCTTTCAGGAAGGTTGCCCATACCAGGCAAGTATGTTGGGTCCTTTATATGAAACCTTCCTTTCATTCACCAACAACCTTGGGAGATTAGTTGGATGACTTTCATTTCACAAATGAGACATTTGAGCTTCAGGGAGGGTATGTTCTTGACTAAAGGTCACACAGCCAGAAAGTGGTGAAGTTCCATCTGGGCTGATCAGTATCTCATTTATTCCTTTCCATTAATCAGTGCAGGACATAAGAATGGTTAGCACAGCATGCATATTATGTAGCAGACAAATCTTGTGTACTTTCTCATTAATTCCCACCACAGTCCTGAGAGAGGTACTATTACTGTTTCACAGTAAGGGAAACTGAAGCAGAGGTGGCAGAGTTGGAATTCCTTGGGGAGCAGCCTGGCTCCAGAGCCCACTCACAGTACTGTCCCAGCTGTTAAGAAAAGTGATTCTGTAGCTCTTGTTCAAGAGGTTCTGTTTTCATGCACTGCTACACATGAAGGGAAGAAATTCTAACTCAGAAAGACTGACATGTTCCTTTCCTGATTCCCTGGCCAGATTTGGTTTTAGTCTTGCTTCTGAACACTATCTTCTGTTTTTCCATCATCTAAATTCACATAAAACAAAATGGCCTACATATCCAGTGTCTTAAAATAGAATACTAGGAAGCTATAACCCACCATGTGTATTTATTATTTTGTGTTTGTATATTATATACAATGTATATTTTGTTTCAAGAATATGCTGGTATGTTGACCCAGTTAACCTGGGTCTCACGTTTTAACCTAACTCTGTGTCTCTACAAAGCTCATAGGCTGGCACAAAAATTTAAAACATAGCAAATAACATGAAAGTAAAACAGTAAATCATAAACATGATATACTTGATGGCAAACCCTTTAGAGGTTTAAAGGATACCACACATACTATAGCTCATCATCACTGTGTACGTTATGACTTCATTTAAAATGACTCGTATTCACTAGATTTAGAATACTACAACTAATTTTAGTTTTTTAATGTTTTCTTAGTATTATGGATGATTCTCTTTTTTAATGGATTCTCTTTATATTATCATACAGAGTAGTTTTTCTATCCTCAACAATCCCATGTACTGCCTTTTACCCTTTCCCTTAATTCCTGGTAACCACTCATCTATCTCTATTGGTTTGCTTTTTCCAGAATGACATATAGTTGGAATTTTACAATATGCACCCTTTTGGGCTTCTTTGATTTAGTAATACACATTTAAATTTTTTAGAAGCCAGCCTATGAGCTTTGTAGAGACACACAATTAGGTTCAAATGTGGGACCCAGGTTAAAATAGTGTCTTCCTTCTACAAAGAGCCCTGACTGACTAGCTCACACTGCCTTTGTTTACTCATCACAAGATTCATCTGCCTCCTTTACTCACAGAACATCTGGGTAAACAGGGTTTCAGCTCTATTAACTACATCCCCTAGAAGTGGCCATGTGTCAGCACACTTGCATGCCACCATTCTCCTTAGTGCTCACGGAGGAGCCCAATTAGGCTTGACAGAGCTTTTCTTTTTCAGCACTACTCCACCATTTTCTGGATATAGCAGTTTATTTGACTAATCATCTATGTTCAAGTTTTGCCAATTTGAGTAAGTTTGCTTTACACCTATGTGCAGGTTTTATATAAATATATTTTCAATTTCTTTGGGTAAATACCAACGACTATTTAGTAAGACTATGTTTTTATTTTCTAAGTGGGTGAACAGTGAAAACATCCTTGTTCCTTCACATTTCAACCAGCATTGGTTGTCAGTGTTCTGAATTTCCGCCATCCTACCTGGTGTGGTCTATAGCTTATTACTCTGTTTCCTTTACGACATACGATGTGGAGCACACTTTCATATACTTACTTCCCATTTGTACAGCAGTCTTCCTTTATCCACAGGGGATACTATTCCTCAGACAGTGCTGAACCATGTAAGATTTTTTCTATGATAGTTTAATTTGTAAATCAGGCACAGTAAGATATTGACAACTAGTAATAATTACAATAAGTTATATCACTATGGTCTCAAAGTACCTTATTGCATTGTAAACCTTGGCAAACTCAGCATGTGATTTTATTCTTTCCCTATTGATAACTTTCACTTTTTTGCTTACATGAAGCATTTAGTGGCTTCTCTTGGGCATATTCAGTTGCCAGCATTACTACTGTAACGTACATCTCATAGATGGAATGATGAGTAGTAAATGATTAAGGAGGGGTAGTGTGTACAGTATGAGCATACTGGACAAATGGGCGATTCAGATCCTGATGGAATGAGATGGGGAGAGACTTCATCACACTACTCAGAACAGTGCACGATTTAAACCTTATTATGTTTCTGGAATTCTTCATTTAATGTTTTTGGCCTGCAGTGAAACTATGAATAAGTTAGATGAACAACTGTAAATCTTCTTTGATGAGTGTGTATGAAGACGTTTCGTGCATTTTCTAAAAGGCATTATTGAATTTTAAGGGTCTTTGTTATATTTTGTGTAACATTCTTTTATCTATTGTCTTTTACAAATGTTTTCACCTAGTTGATGGCTTGTCTTTTCATTTTCTTTCAGTGTCTTTTGTCAGTGAAGCTCATTTTTTTTTTGAGACAGGATTGTGCTATGTTGTTCAGGGTGGCTTTGAACTTATGCAGCTCAAGATGGCCTCAAACTTGTGGCAATCTTCCTGCCTGGGTCTCCCAAGTGTACCCCTTCCTTGAAATTTTCTTAAATTTTCATAGTTTCTTTCATGAGACTTAAACATCACAACCCGTAAGAAATTTCTTTCACAAGTAGTGAGTCTTGCTGGCTCAGTCAGAAATGAGGGCTCCAATCAGGTTACACCTGATTATAAGTTAAAGATTTACTATCAATAAAAAAATGCACATTTTGATTGTTTTTGTTTGAGCTGTGCCAGTATTATAGTATGATGTTACCCTGGGTTTGGGAAATGAACTTATTTTCCTGTTATAAAACACATTTTAGGGTATAGTGTTGTCTCGTCCAACTCTAAGCACTTGTTATCTTCACTGCTCGAGGGAGGTGAAGCAACCACGTCGCTGCCACGGATCCAGCAGCCATTCAAAGGGGCTCCCCTCTACTTAAAGGACACGATTCTTAACTTATGACATGGCTTTGCAGCAGAATCTTTCAGTTTATTTCAGTGGGTTAGCTCTCCACCTCCATCTCTTTTCCTGCTCTTGTTAATAATGTCAGCATTCCTCTACTTAGCAAAATCTTAAGGTACCTTACAACCCATAGCGAATAAATGAATTTTATAACCTCAAGGCCCCCTTTTCCAAACATTAGAACTCATTTACTCACTCTCACAATTTTTATGTCCAGTAATCATGAAATTTTCCTTGTCTGTCTTCCTAAAACATAAGTTTCCTAAGGGCAGGGACTTATCATTATTATACAGTATCCATATATCTTCTACCATTTATCTTTTTTTTTTTTTGTCTTTTTCATTTTTATCGGTACCAGGGATTGAACTCATGACCGCCTGCTTGCAAGGCAGGTGCTTACGCCGCTGAGCTAAATCCCCAGCCCCCTATCTTGCACCATTTAAAACAGAGCTTGCCACAGAACATGCACTCCAGGAACGTTTGCTGACATATTTTAAGATTAAACTACTGGTTTTTCAAAGTAATTTTTATATTTAAATTCTAATTAACACAGCAGACACAAGGCAAAAGAAGTGTGATAACCTAGGAAATAAAGTGTCTGACTTACATTCAAGTTGCAAACTTTCAAATGCGAATGAACCTCGCATTACGAACATTTGTAGCAAACAAATTGTGGAAGTAACTTAATTGTCTGCTGGAAACTGTCACAGTTGGGCTACTGTGTGTGTCCTGTACACCGTGATAGTGTACAATCAGAACGCACCATGTCTGGAAGAAGAAAAGCAGTCGTGCTTTGGAGGGGACTGCCAGGAAGTGCCAAGTAATATACACTGTATATTTGTGTCAAAGGTGTATAAAATTCACGTTTACTGCGACATAAAAAAGTAATGAAGCAGAGATGGTGACTTACCTAAGTGCTAGAGAGGGATGTTTTATCCATCAGCCATCTTTCCGTCTTAAAAGTAGTAACTAACTACCCTTACTATCTTTTTTCAGACTACGTTCTGCCTTAAGGGATTGACGTTGAAAGACAACAGAAAGGAAGACAGGTGCTCTATTCCTCTGGAGATTTAGGTGGGCAAGAGGTTGGTTCTTTTATCTTGGAAAGGTGCAGATTCAACAACTACTCAGTCTTTCACTGCCAAAGGCGGCCTTCCCAACTCAAGATAAATCTTCCCTTACCAGCTTCACATGTACAGCACCTGCACTAGAAATGTATCACAGAGAGGGAACAAATAGGGATAAAGTAAACATGAAGCAAGTTCATGGAAAAAACTGAAAAAAGTGAACTCAAACTAACCATCTAACTGGCAGAGAATACGGCCCAGTCCTACTGAGGTCGGGCTTGACTGTGTGACTTGCAGATGTGACGCCCAGAAGTACAAACCATGTTGATGTGGTCAAGCTTGCCTTCCTGTGGTTCCACCTCAGCAGAGAAAACTTCTGCACTCCTTGTGTTTTAACCCAGCTCCAAGGATGAGCACAAATGGTGCAGACTGGAGTCTACCTCCTAATGGGCAGCACAGCTTCACAGAAGCCCCTGCTTGAAGCACTCACTCAGACAAGCCTGCATCAGCCAACCTGCAAAGGCATGAGTCAGAATTGTTATTTGAAGCAACTGAGATGTGAGGTGGTTAGACAGCAGAAACAATGGAAATGTTAGGTAGATGTCAGGTTTTCAGGCTCTACTCTAAGACTCCTCCTTTACTGGTGTATGCCACAGCCTCATAGTTTGTGGCATAGTACGTATCTGATAAACATGGTCAGATTTGTTTCTGCTAAAAATAGTGCCCCAAGAGAATACAACAAAAGGCAATTTACATAATTTAGCAGCCAATTGTTTGTTTCAATATAAAAATTACTACTTTCAAAGATTAGAAAGCATGCTAGAAATCATCAGATGGTTGTGCATGGGCTATGGAAATAATTGCCCTAGGTTTCACAAATTACCAGCCAGGTGACCTCCAGTAAGTTATTTCATCTCTTTCTCATCTGCTAAGTGCTATTAATAGTACTTACCTCACAGGAAAGTTGTGTGGATTGAGATAATGTATTTCAAGCACATACAAACTCATCTGGTATATAATAAATACTGTATAAGCATTTTGTTATTATTACATTAAGTCCCCAATTTACGAACATTTGAGTTACAAACTTTAACAGGTGTACTGTGTAAAACTCACTTTGTCTGCTTTTAAACCTATTTATAGTTCTCCTGGCATGGCACTTTTAAGGTGGTGATTTACTGTATCTGCAGAGATAGGTTTTAAGGGATTAAAGCTCTTTCAAACAATGCCTCCAGACACCTATTTGTTTCTATTTCACCTCTGCACATATTTACAGTCAGCTCTTTCGTATGTTTTCACGGTTTCTATATATTTGGAAAAGCTAAATGCTGCTATGTGCTCTAATCCAAACTGTCCTTCCATCAGCTATTTTAACAACTGCTGGTTCTGTTTTCATCTAGGGTACCATTTATATCCCCCTCTACAGGTCAAATTACGTTGGTTTTTCAATCTCCAGCCTCAGCACCACCTCTTCCACGAAAGGTCTTTGCTACTTTCTTCTTTTTACCTTCACATGAGACTATAAGCTCCTGAAGGATATCAGTTTCTAGGTTTTCAGCTCATTTCTGCTCCCAAGTATGGAACAAGTAAACGTATCTGTTGAATGAATAAGCTTATTTAAAAGTCTAAAAATAGTTTCATTGAAAAGCCACTGGATTACTTAAGGAAGACAGAATAGAAGCTGGGTGTGGTGGTGCATGCCTGTACTTCCAACACTTGGGAGGCAAGAGGCAGGAGGCTACGAGTTGGAGGCCAGCTTGGGCCACACAGTGAGTTCAAGCCCAGCCTGAGTTTATTTGGGGAGGCCCTTTCTCAAAAACAATAAAAATCCCCAAAAAACTTGTCATAACTGAACAATGAATCATACTATAAAGAGAAAGTTATTTACATATAAAAAGAAAGACACATGATTTATTGCATTAAAAATCTTTATTCCATTTAAAAGGTCCAATACAAGCCAAATTAAATTCCCAAATTTACAGCTACATTTAGAGATTTCCTGAACTAAATGGCACTGTTTGAGTTGAATTTCCTATTAAAGGAGGTCTTTACTACTATCTTTGTGAGCAGAAACTGGTATTATAACACAAGGAATCAGAAATTTCAGATGTTACTTTTCATGGAGAAATTAAAGAAAGCAACTTGGCTTTCCTGCTCTGTGAGGAAAAAAAAAACCAAACACTACAGAATAGGGCCTGAATGCATCTGGCACAAAAGGTGTAACTATAAAGGAACTCATGGGGTGCTGTGCCCATTCATTTAAGTAGTCCCTGTACTTATTCCAAATACTGGGGTTGTACAAACACTATCTGGAACACTTTGAAATTCCCCTTATCAGCACACTGAAAGAAGTGGTTGCTCAACCTGTGACTGTCATACACGCAATCACAAACAATGAAATAGTTTCCTTGGTGTACTAGCAATTGCAAGGACCACTTTGCAAATGTTTCTACTAATAGCATCATTTACATAAAGTGATACAAGGATCACAATTCTGTTCTGTGTGATGATATTCCAAACAGAGCTTGTTACTTTATAACTGCACCTTGGGTTTCATTAGATGTGATAAATCTAACAGAGTGTCTAATGAGTGCTTCTGAAAATCATTTCAGCAAAGGAGTCAAACAACCTGTGAAACAGAAGACATGGCAGAGGGCTGGAGATTCATCTTTCCAACGTTGTCTCAGAGGACAGACCTAGTTGGGTCCAAGGACAGAAATTACCAGAACTGAGGCTTCAACTCCATCTTAAGGAAGACCTTTCTAACACAGATGTTCAACAACTTAATGGACTGCTTGGTGAGGTAGAGTCACTGAAGTATTTAAGTTGGAAAGATCACCCTTGTAGAAGGGACTCCTGCATTGGTTAAGAGGTTAGACTTGGATGAACCTCAAGGCTCTTTCAATTCTGAGATTCTAGAAAATTCCCTCAGGGAATTCAGAAGAGAATTCCTAAAAGGAAAGAGAAAGCACACATATGTATACTTTTAGAAGCCTCTTAAGTTCTTTTTTTCAAAAGACACAATAGAAAATGTATAGTCTATTGTCCTTAAAATGGATATTTACCTTCCTACCTCTAATAATGAGGGTTTATTATGACTTCTTTATATTATAAAGAAAAGATGGAGGATTATACTTATAATTTTGTAAATATTTTAGAAAAAAATGCTTAAAATCTAGTAGTCAATGCCTTAGAAACTTTATAGGTTTTTAGATAATATGCACAGATACAAATACATTATTCATTAAATACAACTCACATCTGTGTTTTTATTATACTCTAAAATATACAGGAATCTTGATGTACTGAAAGAGTGCAAGTAAATACAGTATTCAAGCAGTCACTATTTCTATGTACATGCTCAGTAATTCTTCAAAAAACCCACAAAATTATCAAATAGATCAAAATACTGTTCTGTGTCTTCACACTTTATATTCAGAAAAACCAGCTGATAATTTACAATGTCATAGTTTCCAGTTTCACAATAAAAAAAAAAAAGTTAACTGAATTTGGATATTTTGTTGCAGTCTGTGGAATTTTACTCAAGACTTTTAAGACCCTCGACATGTAAAATCATTTTTACTGGGAAAGTGACAAGACAGTAAAAGCAGAATGACATAAAGTGTTATTTAAAAGCCTAAATGTCAGCCTTTTCTTTGTTTGTTACTTGAAAGGCAGTCTTCAATTTGGGAGTCAACAGCTTTTCTCTCCAAATAGAAACAAGTTACAAACATGCTACTCTAAACCTGAATAGGGCTGCAAGGCTCTTCTTGTATTTTCAATCTTGCGCAACATAGAAATGCCTTCCAAGAGATTCGATAATGTTTTAATTTAGAAATACCAAGGGATTCTTTTCCTTTTTATTCTTCACTTTTCAAAATTCAGAGATCAAAATGAATGATGACAAAAATCCCCAACTTACTGTAGAGGCACAAAAATAACCGAAGTGACAAAAGTGTATCCACCCAAAGTAGTAAGGTTGAAAATTCCATTCCCCAGGACCAATTAGCTGCAATAGGGTGAAATAATGTTACTTTTTAATTTCATGAACACTTTTTTTTCTGGAAAAATTCTTAAACAAAAACAGTTCAATTTTAAATCCAAACCATTCAAAACTGCACAACCTCAATCCATTTCATTTTTATGTCACAAGTATTTTCACCCATACTGTATCCAGTCAGCTGGTTTTTGATTCTAGTATTATAAAAATTGGAATTTTAAAATTTTATGTAAAAGAAAAATGCAAAAATACATCTGCTTTCTTTCATGGTTTAATACAGTATTGGAAGGCTTTCAGATGTTTACTTTTAAAAAAATCAACATTTGAAACAAAATCTCGGCTTCATTTTCAGAAATGTTGAAGTTTGGTTTAGATAATGTCTTATTTCACCTACCCCGGTTTTTCCACAAAATGTCATTCATTAAAAAATCTTTAAGTCATTTGGTCCTTTGGCAATTTGCTATGAACATAATGCCTACTGTACCAAACTTTTATTGCCATTAAATTTAATTCTAATTTTACTGATAAAATTTAAATCTAATGTTTTTATCTTTTTCTTTACAATAGTGTTGCTTGTATAAGCAGGTTAGGGTGCACAGTGTCCCCAATTATTTCTGGCACTGCGAAGCCAAATTAAAGAATTTCAAAAAGCTTTGATGTTAATGTATTTTCTTCTGGTCAAATCGATACCAAGATTCTAGAAGTTCCTTTTGCAAAACTTGCCTTTAGCGTTCTTCTTCCTATTGTTATCACATTTCTTACATTCGTTCACTGTGCAATCTTTCCTTAGTTTGAATTTGTATGTGAATGAGAAAGTGCTTTTTTCCTGAAAAAGCACAGTTTGAAGCTTCAGTGTCAGAACTCCTTCCTCAGACCTCTGGCTCAGCCTCTTAGTAGGTCTCAGAATCGGAGTCATTGAGTTCGTCCACGTCTGTGTACAAGTATTCTTGTTCTCCACCAATATTGTTAAAACTGCAATAGGTGCTAGGTTCATTCCTCATGATAGGCAAGGCTTCAAAGCTGACTGTTTTTGAGGTGTTGGGATAACGGTTAATGGCACTGAATGTCAAGGATGATAAAGGACTCCTTGATGAGACAGGCATCATGGTAGCCAAAATGAGAGCCAGACAATCAGCAACATCCTTGTTGGGAGCACACGCCAAAGCTGGGGTATAGCCTAGAATTAAAGATACAATTTAAAAATTAACATCCTGAAATTTAACTTCCTTAAATGTAAGTAAATAAGCTTAACGGCCTTTGGCTTTGGACATATTTTAAATTATTTGGCTTACAAAAGACTGCTTTAACCAAAATGATTCACAATTTTCCATTAAGGAGAAAAAGACAAGACCACCAGATATGGTGGTACAATCGTAGTACTAGGAAGGCTGAGGCAGGAGGATTGCTATAAGTTTGAGGCCTCCCTGGTATACAGTGAGTTAATTATATAGTAAGATTCTCTAAAAACAAAAACAAAAACAAAAACAAAAACAAACTACAGAAAGCAAGGATGGGAGGAGACTGTATAGAGCAAATAACAAAAAAAGAAACTAAGGCCTACAGATGGATAATTTCTCCCAAATTTTACAACTATTCACATCTAACTGAATTCACAGGATATATTAGGCTACAGCAAGAAAACATACAAATTAGTGAACCTTCCTTTAGAATGGTGAGTAGAGGCTTACAATTAATTTGGCTATACATTTAAAGACATTAGATTATTGATTCTGAGGTATTAGAGTCCTTTGAAGAAAATAGTGGATAAATTAAATAGGTGAACTTTAAAAATACCTAAGTCAAGAAAGATATTTTCTTTATAACTTTATTTTTTTCTTTAGAAGATAGTTGACCTTTGACCTGAGGCCTTACACAGTACAACAAACTGAGGAAACACATGGTACCTCGGCTGGTATAAGACCCAGTCTTGAGGATAGAATAAGAAAGACGGCTGGTTAAGATTACACTGTATGATCTGGGTGTTTGGCCCAGTGAGCTGCACACTCAAACTACAAGTGGGAGGTCACTGGTTCAATCCCCGTGGTCCCGCCAGCCTCACAAAGAATACACTGTATGATGGCAAGTTTTAATTATTCCATGTGGAACTTGTGATTTACACTCATTGTTTAAAGCCATGTTAAATCAATTGGTATTTAACAGCAAATGTCTTAAAATCTTACTCTATAGCTTCACCTGTTACTGCATATGTACTTGTTTTAGATGCTACACTTACATTTCAGCCTTCACAAAAACACAAATATATTTATTTTAAAAGTCACATTTGTTTTTGAAATAGCAGAATAATGAAACATTTATATATTCACCATCCAAGAAACTACTATTCTTAAGAGAATAATATCAGTGTACAAGCTTCATGTATTCCTTTACCTAATCACTATCGTTCCTTTCTTTCCACAAAAGAAACCACTATTTTGACATACTGTGTTAACCACTTCCTTGTTACTTGTGTTCAAAAACATTGTTTTGCATTTTTTGAATATAAATGGATTCATACAGTATGTATATTTTCTATGTAGCTTCTTTTGGTTAATGTTACAGGAGACGCTGTTGGAGGTAATGGTAGTTAGCTCATTTTCACTATTACATGGTATTTCACTGTGCAATTATAGTACCCTTAATAAGAAAAGTTTCATTTATAAAATTCTCATTTTTGACAAAGGGAACTACTACATGATTATCCTATAATGCAATATGTATAGGTAATATATATATACACATATATACTCATTATGCAGTATAAATATGTACTAATAAAATGTAATGAACTAATAATTTGCTGGGGGAGGGTCTTAGGGGGAACGGTTCAAAATGACAATGCTTCATTGCCCGAAATTCTTTTAGAGGATTCTTTGAAGATCCAAAGGTTCTGGTTACTGCTATTCTTGCTGCTGGTAGGCAGAACAACTCACTAGGCTATAATGCCTTCAATGAGCATGGAAATGGGGAGGGAAACATGCTTGAAGATTGTTTTCTAGTCAGAGTACAAAGTAGGCTTCTTTCTTCTGCACGGGGTAGGTCTGGTTAGCAAAAGAGAAATGCAAGAGAAGCAAGCTCCTTGACATTAGTTTGTGCAAATAAAACACAGTCATCTCACCTGAGAAAAAAATCTACCAAAGTATCACTAACCCTGTTTTTAGAGTGAATATAGGATGTAGTGGCTTGTCTTATTAACCTGTTACTACTGGAGAAATGTGTAATGATGTCACTAGAAATGATTATAAAGTGAGATTGGTATGTACTGTAACTTGTTACTATTTGGACTATAATTATTATTAAACATTGCAAAGTGTGTCTGTAGAACAAAAAAAGTTATTAGTTTTGCATAAGGATGATGCCTAAATAGGAACTAAATAAATACTTTTTGAAAGCACAAAATCTTTGGCTACTAAGATGAACAGTGGAGCTAAATGTAAACAGTGAACACTAACTCTGGTTTAACAGATAATACATGAACTTCCAATTCCAAGTTCATGGGTTTTCGCCAGTTCCTCCTGTCCTCATTCCTTTGCCACAACATACTATTCAATATTAACTCCAGTTCTCTTCTTTGCCCAGTAAAAAAAATCCACATTTCCTTCAAATAAGGTAAAAGCTTCTAACAGCGTATATGTTAGGGGAAAACAATATGGAACCTACTTACCATTTTCATCTACTGCAAGTACACTTGCTCCTTTCCCCAAAAGTTCTTGAACCACCATTGTTAACCCATTTCGGGCAGCAACATGCAGAGGTCTGGAGGAGGGGAAAATCATACATGTACATGTACGTACAATGCATGTACAAATACCTGGCTGTGAAAAAGCAGTTTTGCCATGTTGTGAAGTTCCTGAAACAAACTCGAGACACTAATTCCTAACAGCACTGAAAACAGGGGTGGGAACAGTAGAATCTCTATACAATGTTCTCTCACCACCCCTCACTGTGTATAAAGCTTTGCATGGACTGTCTAGGCAGATTTCCCACTCTTTTCAAATGCTTCTGTTACTTTCCTGCTGAGATTTAATGTTTAAAAAGATTTAACCAATGAAACTGTGCACTTCAGTAATTTTAAGACATGAGACTGGCAAACATACACAACAGACTGTAAGACTGTGTAAGAAACCGCACACTTTTGAAAACATCTTACAAGGGTCCATGTCTCAACTTTGGATGCTCAAGGGACTGAACCAAGAATGTGAATCCCATTCTAAGTTTTCTTCTTCATCAAGTCTGAAGTGTAACAACAAATAGAAATTGGGAAAGGATGATGGAAGAAACAGATTTAAGGTCTCTGTCAGTCAGCGGGAAGGCTGAGGCTCATTTTAAGAATTTGATTCTTGCTGAAATGTTTATTTGGCTTACAGATATTTATAAAGCTTCTTACCTTAGTATTCAATAATACTTTTACAGTTCATTCCATAAAATATACAAATAGTAGTACCACTTTCCTTCAGAAAATTATGTGAATAAATGCACTGCCAAATCCACCTCACTACTGTCAATGTTTTAATAGTTTTTGTTCAAAATATTTTCAGTAATAGGCTTTTTAATTGTGATGATTTCAGAAATGTCAGTAGTAAAAAAAGTTCTTTATTTAATTGCTTTTGTGACTAATATGTGACTATTTCAACTATTCTATTGATCCCATGTTTTAACACATCTATAAGTTTCTATAATCAAAGAGATCACAAAGTTTATACTACACGCTGAAGTACTCACGTTTGCAAGGCGGCATTGGTTGCGTTGATGAGGTTTCTATCCGTTATCTTTTCCAGTATTAACAAGGCACTAGTTTCATGACCCTAAAATTGTGGCAAATTACTCTTAGACTGGGTACCATTAAAAAAATTTATAAATCCAACAATCTGTAACCTTAGTCCACACGTATATACAACACTTTACTTATACCATGCATTTTCTTGGCTAATCCCTTAAAAACTTGCCTGAACATGTTAGGAGTGTGACTAGAGGGAGAAGACAAGAAGAATTAAGATTTAAAGAAAAACAAAAACTGTTTAGGCTGCTGTTTCAAAAATTAATAAGCAGTATTTTTTTTCAAGAAAAAGAAAATGATGTCAGCAATCATTAAAGAGATTTGGTCTCTCGCTTTCATTTTAGTGATGTAGATAAACCTTTAATGCCATTTTGCTTTTTTTTTTTTTTTTTTTGGTACTGGGGATTGAACTCACGACCTTGAGCTTGCCAGGCAGGCACTTTTGCCACTGAACTAAATTCCTGGCCCAACCACTTTGATATTAACCATGAAAATGCATCCTTAAAAATGTATACATACCTTCCCACAAGCCAAATGGAGGGCGGTGTTTTTACTGTTATCTTGCAAAGTCAGATCTGCACTAGCACTGCTAACCAGCATCTCTGAGAGGAAAAAGTGCATCAATTCTTATTTTTATGTATATTTTTCTTAGATTATCAATAACTCACTGTAGAGAAATGAACACATAAAGCAAAAATATCCCTTTTGCAAAAACTCAACTGCAAGAAAAATACAGTTAACACATCCTATAGTTGTACAGCGCAAGATATTGTTGTGTAAATCACAAATACTAAGAGCAGCAATTAACATTTTGTGAGTGCTTACAAAATTTCAAACACTGTTTTATGTGCTTTGAGTTTACAGTAATTTACTGAAATATAACAATTTAACATAGGAAGTATTTCTAGTCTTATTTAATAAATGAAGAAACTGAGGGATAAAGTCACTTAGCTAGACCCAGAACTCAGGCAATCTGACTCTAGTCAGTGTTCTTAAGCATTATATTACACTGTTTTGCCAAAAAAAAAAAAAGCTCTCTTCAATCAGGGCATATCAAAACTGTCTCCCTAAATAAAAATTTAAGTTGCAAAGCAGGTAAGCTTTTAAAGTTCAGAAGTGGTAAGATAACTAGTGGAGATCAAAAGTCTTGGGATCTAAGCTACATACAAGTAAAATATATATACTTAAAGGAAAAGAATCTTTAAAAATTTCTTTACCAACTGTATTTGTTTGTCCATTTTCTGCAGCCATCATGAGAGGTGTTTTCCCAGAAGAGTCTATTGAGTTGACTTGAGCATTATGACTGAGCAGCAACTGTAAACACTCTACATGGTCTGTGAAGGCAGCTGCATGGAGAGGAGTTCTATGACAGAGGGAAATTGAAATACCTGACTGAATTACAGACACCAGCAAAAAGTATTTCTTCATTTATAATAAGGAATTTTCAAGAGTTTATATATTGGGTTTTAAAAGCATCATCTGGATACACGTAACTCAATGGAGCATAAATTTGTATTTCCAATATTTGAAGCTATAGTATATGAAGTTATATTCAAATATTTCAAGGAAAAAGACAGACACTATGGAAACTACTATTAAGTAGGGTTATTTGGTGGTGAAGCACTAGGTTGCTGAAACAGTCATGCTTTGACCTGTATTGTTATGTCCTCTTTTATCTCAATCTCTCCCTTATTCATTAAAAAAATTATTTAGTTATTTTTTATGGTTTTTTTAATTAAGGGGAAAATTAAAAAAATTAGCAGGATATATTATAGTAACTTTTTTGATTTCCTATTAACTTGTTTTGAAGTCCTGTAATACTCCCACTATCTTGTTTTGACTGATTAGACTCTGTTCCGTTCTTTATGATAGTATCAAGTTTGAGGGTATAGGCAACTACTTTGAAGACAATAAGATTCACTAAGATGCCTATTCTGGTTTGACTATTATATCCTTTGGAAGTCCTGTAATGTTTACAATGTTTAAGTTTTATTGGTCTTGGTCTCTACTGTTTTGTTCAACTTTATAATACCTAATGAGATAGACAATTCTTTTTAAGGAAGCAAGAGGCATTATGGTAACCATTGTTGATAACCTTATACTCTGTTTTTACATCATATACTATGTCTATCCTTGGTTTTGACTGACAGCTTTGTTTTGCCATATTTGACTTTATTCTTTTCCAAAAAAAATTAATAAGAACTAAGGAGTAATAAAACCCAAAATGTGTAAATTTTGTTGTAAAAAAGAGAGGGAAAAAAGTGCTCTAAAGGATACAACTGCAAGTGTGTTTAGGGGTGTTAAATATCTGACCATATTGATGTTTTTGGTTGGATCATTGAACACAACTGTTTGCAGTCTCTCTGTTTGAATGTTCACTTTGTACGCTTTGATACTGTGACTTGAGCAAATATCTCTAAGACGATAATGTGTAACCTATTAACTGGTGATTTCTTACTGTTTTTTTTTTGTAGTTCTGTATTACTTGTACCCTTACACCGCTTTGTTTTGTTTTTTCTCTTTTTCCTTTTAAATAAAATTTAAAAAAATTTGTATTTCCAATAATATAAATGCCTTAATTAAAAGAACAAATTTAAAATAAAGCTTAATTATATGGTTGCTAAAATCATATTACATCAATAAAGACAATTTGAAAAACATTCTGATCCAACAACTAGAAACTATTTCAATTGTTGCATTCCTCTGCTGGCTTTTACTCCTATTTAGAACACTATTAACTTTGGAGCAACAAGCAGACTTAAAAATGGGGAAATCTCTAAATTTTGAAATAATTCGTGAAAGAGGAAAACTGGCTAAAAACTATTAATAAGTACAAAAGCTCTGTAATAGAAAAAAATTTTAATGATGATTCATACTTGGAAATATAAAATTCAATTTCTCAGTTAATTATGGATTCTCTGTAAATTCTCACACATCAGGCCAGTAGATGAATTCTTACCTTCCTTTCGAATCTGTGGCATTCACAGTGCTGGCACCTAATGTATCAATTAACATCTCAGCAGCACCTTCGTTGTCATTTATCCTGTATAATATAAGGAAGTGATCACTCACAGCAAGGGTGCATTAAAACACTTAAACTAAATCTGATTCATTCTGTCTGTACTTACACAGCACAATGCAATGGAGAGAAAGCATTTCCTTCCATCTTTTGGAAAACTTCTTGTTCTAAAAGAAGTTCTACACAGGTTTCATGACCTATTAGATAAAAGAACCAAATACTAATATTAAAAAAAAATGGCAAGTATCACAAATACAA
Organism: Cavia porcellus; assembly: GCF_034190915.1. Classification (NCBI taxonomy): domain Eukaryota; kingdom Metazoa; phylum Chordata; class Mammalia; order Rodentia; family Caviidae; genus Cavia; species Cavia porcellus. The sequence goes on from NW_026947493.1 coordinate 7,570,680, forward strand.
ATTCTTGCCTCTATCTCATCTCCCAGCTACTCTCTAAACCTTAACCATTTTTCTAGAAAATTTCTAGGCATGCATATATATGTCTGCACATCCACAGTTTATTAATGCATATGAGATGTTTTGTTCTGTGGCTCCTTTTTTATATAATGAGTTGTATCTTAGTTACTTTCTACATTGCTGAGACAAAATACCTGACATCCTAAGTTAATGGAGGAAAGGTTTATTTAAGCTCAGTTTGTAGATTTTAGTCTGTAATTGGCTGGCTCTAACGATAGGTAGCATGGCAAACAGGGATAGCAGAGGAGAAATAGTTCATGGTGGGCAGAAAATAGCAAAACAAACCAGGGATGACCATTACTCTATCCTTCAGGTCTCATATTTTCTAGGCCATTTCGGGTGGGTATCATTCACACCCTTAATCCTACTGCTCTTGATTTTGGCACTGTACCAAGAATCAATTTCAGTATCACACTTCTAGATTCAGTCACCTCCAAAAAAGCCCTGTTGATGACTACATGAGGCTTTTGGAGACCGAGACACAAGCCATAACATTCTGCTCCTGGCCTCCCAAAGACTAATGTGCATCCCTTTATGCAAAAGGCACTTTAGTCTCTATCTTTAGGAGTTGCCACAGGTTTAACAGTTTGAGCATTGCTGAAAAGTCTAACTAAAGTCCCTTCTGAGATTTCAGACAATCTTAGCTGCAAGACCTCGTATAAATGAAAATAAAGTTAAGCAGTTTAAACATTTAATGGCCCAAGACAAGACATTTTTATTCTAAAAGTTATAAACAGGCGGATGGCAAGGAATGGGAACAAAGTAAGATCAAAATCAGCATGACAAACATAATCCATGTTTCTAGCTTCTCTAAACTTTTGGGGTCTTTGCCTTTCACATGGCCCTCTTGGGCACATTGCTTGACCTCCCCCAGGTTTTCTTGTGAAACCTGGGTAGAAGCATTCCTGAGTGCGTAACTGTTACATTTTTACATGCAATCAAAGCCAGCACCACATGAATGATGCCAAAGTCTGCTGCTAGTGGGGACAGTGACCACTTTTTTCTCTTAGTTGTAGGGGTCTAGTGTCTATGAACTAAAGCCCAAGGAACAACTTTCCAAGGCTGCTGCCATTCTGGAACATAGTGTCCTCGGGCTATCTTTTTAAAGCAATGTCTTTTATTTTTGCAATTTTGAGGCTGCAAAGGACGGGATTCTGTTGCTTCTTGTGATGTCCTCTGGCCATCTATTTTATTTTCTTGTTTCTTTTCAGTAATTGAGATTTCCTCATTTCCTGTATCAGGGGCTTTAAAAAAAAAACTCACATTTCAAATCATTCTGTTAGGCTCTTTGCTATTGATTTTCAACATAAATCTAACTAAAAGCCTCCAACAGCAGCCATGCAACAGCCTCAACATTAGACTGCCTTGAAATTCTGCAAGATTAGTCTGTTACTCTTAATTTTAATCTCAGGCAAAGTTTCTGGACATAAGCAAAATGCAGACAAACTTTCTGCCAAGGAATGACACACTGTTTGGAGTCGAACAGCCCATGCAGTCCTTCTAAGCAGAAGCCTCTTGAGCATGGTCTTTATCAGCGGGATTTCTATAAGCCTTCTGATCTTTTCTGCTCAGACTAGAATCTCCCACCAGGTACAACCCTAAAGTGCCTAGCTGTATCTTTACAACTGGGATCTCTGAATCTTTCCAAACTCTTCTTATAAGCCACTGCCAAAGGTTCCTGAACCCCATGGTCAGTTATAGTCACAACAGTGACCCCACTCCTTGTATCAAATTCTGTTTTAGTTACTTTCCTCATTGAGTCAAAATACCTGACATCCTAAATTAAAGAGGAAAACTTTATTTAGCTCATAGTTTATAGAGGTTTTAGTTCACAATTGGCTACTCCTAATGCAGGGTAGCATGTCTGACAGGGATAGTACAGTAGAAATAGTTCATGGTGGACAGAAAATAGAAAAATAAGCCAAGGAAGACCACAACTCTATCTCTTAGGTCTTTTTTTTTTTGGTTGGTACCTGGAATTGAACTCAGGACGCTGTGCTTGCCAGGCAGGTGCTTGTGTTACTGAGTTAAATCCCAGCCCTCTAAGGCTTATCTTATCCAGGCTACTTAGCACTCACACCCTTATTCCTAGTGCCCTTGACTTTAGCATTGTACCAAGAATCAATTCCAGATCCAGTCACCTCTGAAAAAGCCTACCAATGACCTCAATGGTAGGGCCTTGGGGAGACACCTAACTACAAGCCATAATAAGATGTATATATCCTTATACAATAGTATGTCTAAACATCTTTTCTTTTTTTGGAAGTACTAGGAATCAAACCCACAGATATTCTAACCAGTGAGCTACATCCCTAATCTGTCCACCCACCCACCATATATCTCTGTTTGTGAATTTAATTCTTTCTATGATTCTGGTTGCAAACACACTGTGGAACAACTTCTATGATCAGAATCATGCAAAGAATTAAGTTCTTGATCCAAGGTACTATAGTATCTATCTATTTCTCTAAAAAAAGTCTTGCTGAGTTGCCAGGTTGGCCTCAAACTTGTAAACTTCCTGTGTCAGTCTACGTAGCTGGGATTATAGAAGCATGTGACACACTGCCTGACTGGAAATTATTCTTCAAAGAATTTCACATTATCACAGTGCATTATAAATGATTTAACCTCATAATTATGAATTGTGATAAGACTGTTACTGTAAAGAAAATCTAGCTAGGTGTGGTGGTACATGCCTGTAATCCCAGCACTCAGGAGGCTAAGGCAAGAGGATCATTGCAAATTTAAGACCAGCCTGAGTTACAAAGTGAACTCAAGGCCAGCCTGAACTGCATAGTGAGACTGTTTCAAAAAAGGAGAAAAGCAAAGAAAATCTGTGAAGATGGGCACATGTAATCTTAGACACTCAGGAAACTAAAACAGGAGAATTGTAAATTTGAGAATAAAGAAATCACTCCCCTGGTAATTCCAGAGGAGCGATTTCTTTTGAGTACAAAAACTTTTTAATAAGATGAGATCCCAGTTGTATTACTTCGAAGTTATTATTTTGAAGTAATAACCCCTTTCATAAATGGTACTGGAAAAACTGGCTTTCCAAATGCCAAAGACTAAAGCTAGACCCCTATCTATCACCATGCACTAAAGTCAAAATGGATTAAAGATCTAAATATTAAAATAGAAACCCGAAATGTACTGGAAGATAAGGTAGGTAGGAATCTGAAGACACAGGGGTAGGCAAAGAGTTCATGAACAGGATGCAAATAGCACAGTATGTATTTTTTTCTGTTTTGTACTTGAGACAGAACCTAGGTCTTCTCACTGAGCTACATTCCTACATTTATTTTAAAACAGAATTTTGCTTGGTAAGTTCTCCCCAAGCTGGGCTTGAACTTGCAATCCTCTTGCCTCAGCCTCTCAGAGTGCTGGCATTAAAAGGTCCTTACAATCATTGCTGGCTTATGCAAGTATTTTTGTGTAGTTATTTACTAAAAACAATAGTGCTGTGGCAAAGGACAAGCATACTAGTAGGTATTAGATATGTTACATAATAATAACAATGCTGAAAACAGAAGAAAAATCAAACTTCAGATTTTCCTTAACCTACTTTCAATGTCAAGTTTAGCAAAACACAAACAAAAAACCCCAATTGCAGGAGAGACCGAATATCTCTTCTCTGAAATGTTTGTAGTGAGAAGTGCTTTAGATTTCAGGATTTTCTGAAATTTGGAATACTTACAAATTTCACTGGCTCAGCAGCCCTATCTGAAAATCCAAAATTCAAACTATTCTGAAGTCCAAATTTTATTGTATTTTAGATTTCAGATACCCAAGTTGGACGAGTTGCTATAAATAAAATACTGCTTCTTTTATTCTATTAGTCACTTAGGATCTTCTTTAGCAATATGTAAGATTCTTACAGTCTCTATTTTCATGACTAAAAAAGTGACAAAGTGATCTTCTATTATGTTAATTATTAACAATCTCAAACAACACATCTACTTAAATTTTACCTTGTAATTTTTATCAACTAGGACAGGAAGGTAATATTTCTTCTTTTCTTTTTTGTGGTGCTGAGGATTGAACCAGGGCCCTGTGCATACCAGGCAAGAGCTCTACACTGAGCCACACCCCCAGTTCCCAAGAAGGTAATTTTTAGGTAACTTATAACTATATGTCATTTTTTGTCAGATCTTTCCCCTAATTTACTGGCTCCCAAGCAAGACAACTGTGACTATAAGGAGGTACACGGCAATGTCTGGAGACATTTTTGCTTATTACAACTGGGGTTCGGGACCTGTCACTGGTATATTTAGTGAGTAGAAGTCAGGGATACAATGAATTATCTTCTAATGGTCAGTACAATCTCTTAACAACAAAAAATTATCTGGCCCAAAATGCTCAAGTTAAGAAACTGCTTTAATCCCATGCTTCTGAATGGTAACTCATAACAAGAACAGTAGAAAGATTCTAATACTTTTTTAAGAAGAAATCTGCGAACTCTTCTCATAAGTTTTAGAAAACATTCTTCATAAAAATATTACTTATATTAAATGTAACAGATTTATCTTTAAAAATAAATATTAAAAATGTCTCAGTTTTACTTTCTAATATGGTCACTTTCAATAGCTACAACCAGACCCTTAGCTCAAAGAGCTCAAGAACCACTACCTAGTTAACAGTGAAGACTGACAAAAGGGAAACTTGTGGTCCCTGTGGTCTCCTCAGAAAATCATTACTGGGTGATATTATACTAACAGTCTTATCACTCTGTATCACATTTATAAAATATAGATAAAACTGGCCTTATTGATATTTCAGAAGAATATAATGAGAATGCCTTAGAGCTGCAAAAAATTAATCAACCAATCAATCTATCTACCTACCTGCCTATTGGTACTGGGGACTGAACTCTGAGCCTTTGCATTGAGCTACATTTCCAGCCTTCCTGCTTATAGGCATGTATGACATAATCTAAGTTTTATATATTTATTAAATGGCTATATAAAATAAAATTTTTAACTTTAAGATTATGTACAGCCAATTTTTTTTTTCTAAAACTTGATCACTTTTTTAATTTTGAGAGAAAGGCTGTTTTTTTGTTCTACTGGAGTACTTCCAGTTTTGTTTCCAGTTATATAGTAATTACTAGTCAAAGTAAAACCACTTTTCATATTCTACTTTAGGAATGCCAAATGATAAAGCATGTCTTTGGCTATAAATATGGTATTAATTTTAGGCTGCCTCTATGGTCTCTTATTTCACATAACCAGTACACATTTTATTTCCTTCAGCTCCATTCAGAATCATCACTTTGCTACAGGCTGAAAATCAGATGTGTCTGGTGATTAACTTAAATGGTGACCAGCCATGTATGATTCGCAAAATTCAGTCTCTAATACCAAATGTTAAAGTGCCTTAGTTTAGCAGTAATAGAGGAGGAAGAGTGTGTTAAGCACAGACCTGATGAGAAACGTTATTATAGAGAGCAAAGAACAGAGCAGTGTATTTAAAACTGTGTTCTTCCTGAACTGTATTTTATAGTTTGATATTTTTCTCTGTGGTTTTCTCTGATACATTTTTTTTAAATTAAGCAATAAAGTGTCTTTGCATTGAAATAATTTTATCTCATTAACTTTTTCAGAAATAAAATTCACATTTGTGGATGTTATCCCATTACACTGGATATTCTGAGTTTTCTTCATGTTCACAAAAAGTCAAATTACATTATTAAAACAAATCAAATTTCAATGCCAAAACACAGTGTCTTCTTTGATTTAAAACAAATTGTTGGCCATCATACTGTCTCATTGTCTTCAAGACAATTTTGGTTAAGAATATAAAGTAGTGGGCTGGGGATTTAGCTCACTGGCATAAGCACCTACCTGGCAAGCGCTAGGTCATGAGTTCAATCTCTGGTACCAAAAAAAAAAAAAAAAAAAAAAATCTAGCTATCTATCTATATATATCTATGTATCTATATTTATCTATTTTAAAGTTTTTATGATTCTACTATACTTGGAGTTGAAGGATGACCAATAGTAATGACAGAACGATCCTTAAGAACCTTCACTACTCCTGCCTCAAACCACTCCTGCAAAAACCTAAAATTTTCTTATACCAAAAGACTGAAATTCTCAACTCTACAGTGAGCAATAGTATAAAAATTGAAGTATCTGAAGAAATACTTATGAAAAATTTTAATTAAACTAGAATTTCATAAGATTCACACTTCTTTCACTACAGTTCAGTAACATTGTCAGAATGATGCCCCGAGAAAGAATCATGAAGCAGCAGATTACAGAAAGATAGCAAATCTCTAACCCCTAGTAAGGTACTCAACTGACTGACTACAGAACAAATGTTATACTTGAACTACAACTTTATGAATATGATGTTATAACTGACATTAATCTCAATACCATACTGAAACTTAGAAAAATTTAAAAAACTTTTATTATGTCCAAACTCTGACAAGACTGATATACACACTGTACTGTATCCATGTATTTTCTAAGATGATCAAATCTATGGCCTTTACATGGAAAAAATCACCATCTCAACATGCTTCAATTTGTAAATTTTTTATTAATTTAATTTAATTTAATTTAACTTTTTTTCCTTTTTATTTTTTTTTATCAGTACCGGGGATTGAACTCACGACCGCCTGCTTGCAAGGCAGGTGCTTATGCCGCTGAGCTAAATCCCCAGCCCCAACTTTTTGTCTTTTTGAGACAGGGTCTTGCTAAGCAGTTTAGGCTGGCCTTGAACTCACATATAACCCAGGCTGGTCTCAGAACCCAAGGCAATCCTCCTGTCTCAACCCCCTGAGTGCAGAGATTACAGGCATGCACCACCATGCCCAGCTTATAAATTATTTAATTACTAATATTTCATAAGCCAGACTCCATTTTTAATACCTATACTCTAAAAACAGCTTTCTGCTTCCCCAAATGATCCTTTGTGAGTCTAACTGTACAAGGGATAAGTGTGACTGTGGGTCTCCAGGAAGGTGAAACCAAGTCTGTTCTAACAAACAAGGTTACCCATGAAGAATTGCTTGTATCTGCTAGGGTTTTATTTCTTTAAAACGTGGAGCATGCATGTTATTGATGTAAGAAAATGCAGTTTTCAATTAGGAATGTAATGCATTTTATTATTTTTTCTGTTTTAACATAAGCATTTATAAAGTAAAATCAAAATATGAACAGAGTATATAAAAGATATCAAGGATATAAAATCGTTCAAAATATTAAAGTGAAGGTCTAAGAAACATTTCACAAAATTTTGTATCTTAGCCTGGCATGGTGAAATTCACCTGTACTTACAAGAATTGGGAGGTCAAGGAAGGATGAGCTCAAATTTGAATTTAGTCCAGGCAACTTAATGAGATTGCCTCAAAATAAGGGCTGGGAGTGTAGCTCAGTGTAAAGGCCTTGGGTTCAATTCCCAGTTTATTTTTATTTATTTATTTTTTTAATGTGGGAAATTTTATTGAGGGAGAGATGGTTCCTGAGAGGGATAGGAAGGGACCTGCAAGGTGGGCTGCCCTCAAGTCTCAGTTAAAAAAAACAAAAACAAAGCAAAATACAAAAACGGAAAAGAAAGAAAAGGATGGAAGGAAAGGCAGGAAGAAAATAAAAGAGAAAAAAAGAAAAATTCAAGGCTATATCATACATCCCTGGCTTTGACATGACAGAGGCAATAAGCTATAAAACTATATAGTAGATTGTTACCAGGCATCTTCTAATCTTGAATTTTCAGTTTGTCTAATAAATACATTCTTTTCACTAGAAGTATCATTATCAGTACTTGTCTCTACATAACAGGCACTAAACACAGGTTTTTATCGATGTACTTAACCATTATAGCAAGCCCAGTGAAGTGCTGTATATCCATGACTGTCTGCTATAGCTGGATTTGCATCCACAGACGATGCTGACTGCAAAAGGGCTCCAAGAACACCAATGTGTCCGCAGGCAGCTGACAAGTGTATAGGTGTCCGACCCCTGCTATCTCGTAGTAAGCACTTAGCACCATGTTGAAGTAATGCATCTACACATTCTTCATGGCCTGTAACTGCCTGAAAGAAAAAATAATTTGCATATAGTCAAATATATTTTGCTAAACAGTGTATACCAACTTTAGATAATTTGAATATTTTTAAGTTTCTAGTAAGTAAGGCTTTTATCCTTTTCTAAGTAATTCAATGTTTTTTGAAAGTTAAAGACTTCAGTTAAAGAAACAAATCATCAAAATACAAATAACATGAAAAACAAAAATAGTAAATATACTTATAATTCAATGAAAACAATACTTGAAAGGTGAAAAAATTATGAAAAACTAGTTAACTAGTTAAAAAATATTAGTTAAAAAAACTAGTTAAAAATATTAACTCTAACTTTTTAGAGAATTAATATTATTCTCTTGAATCAGTGACTGTAACTGTTCAAAGTTAACATTTAAAAACACAATGAAAAAAACAGTAAAACTGCTCAGCAGAAATTTAATGAAAAATAATTAGTCTAGTTCAGCTGTAGGGAATACGAGGTCATAAAACTTGAAAAGAAATTGGCTTACCCCTCTATGCAATGCTGTCCTTCCCCATTTATCTTTGGCGTCCACATTTGCTCCTTTGTTCAGTAGAGAGTATACACAGTCTGTGTGACCATTTAGAACGGATAGCATCAGAGGTGTCCTGAGCAACGAGAGGAACAGGATTAGCACTATCACCAAAGACTGCAGTCTATAAATACCAATATGATGGCCTGTTTTCTAAATATGTCTTTTGTAGTAGAACTTTAAAATTAAAAAATTATTATTCGATGTTACTTAGTTACATACAAAAACAGGCTTACTAAACTGGGGCCAAAGTATGTTGATTATAAGACATCCTCAAAGTAATTTAAAATTAGAACTTACTGCCCATTTCCATCTTGAATGTCTACTGCATTCTGTGGTTCTGCATTTCCTATTAATAGCCGTAAGCATTCTGAATGGCCATTTGTTGCTGTAAAGTGAAATTTAAAAATTTCAGTAATTACATATAATAACATAGAAAATGTCCATCTCAGAGGACATCTTCTAGAATATAATTTCACTGAATTCAATACACAAAAAGTTTTTATTACATGTACAAAGTAGGTTCTTTTTTTTTTTTTCCCACTTTCATACTGGTGACTGAACTCAGTCCACCTTACAGGACATTTTCTAGAATACAATTTCACTGAATTCAATAGACAAGAAATTTTTACTACACATACAAAGTAGGTTCTTTTTTCTCCCCCTTTCATACCGGTGATTGAACTCAGGCCCTGCACAGTGAATTCTTTTTTTTAATTTTGAGAAAGAGTCTTGATAAATTACATAGTTGTCCAGGTTGGGCTCAAACTGCAGCTGCCTGAGACCTCCCAGAGTTCTGGGATTATAGGCATGTATCACCATGCACAGCTACAAAGGAGGATTCTACTAAGTTTGTTGTTAAGGCTGAAGAGACAAATTCCTCATGGTAGATCACAACGGGGCAGGCAACCTAGCCAGTAATCATTCCTTGTCACTTGTAATATTAACAAGATGTTCATTTTACAGCTCCATGAGAGAGGGTGATCTGCCTGTACCAAGGGACAAAATAAGCCAATCATGTTAGACCAACTAAATTGTAATAATCCCATTTCTTCTTTGATTGTGATCAGTTGCAAGGATACAGATACAGTTGCAAGATACAGATCTGATCATTGAGATATTGAAAGACATAAGAAAGACTTTTGGAAAATACTTTTAATTCTCCTTGTTTTGTGAATTGGCAGTAATCCAGCAACCATTTTGTTACATGAATGCAAAAGCAATAGAATAACAGTTACTGGCTGAGTTTTGGTATCATTGTGGAATCAACCAACCCTGGAATCGTATCTGCCTTTAAACGTTTGTGTGAGAGATCAAACCACTATTACTTTTTCCCATTAGTACTGGCGACTGAACCCAAGGCCTTGCACATGCTAAGCAAGTGCTCTATCACTCAGCTACAATCCCAGGCCCACATTATCATTTAAGCCTTTTTCAGTTGGGTACTCCATTATTTATAGCTGAAAGAATTCCAAACCATACAAGTATACAATAGAAGAAAAGGACCCATTTATAAAGAAAGCTTTCCTGTTCCCAAATAAAATAGCAAAGTAGTAATAGTATCCCTGCCATAGCAGACTATTATTTATTTATTTGTTTTTATTTTTTGACACAAGATTTCCATATGTAGTCAGGCTGGACTCAAACTCCTTTATCTCTTGTCTCAGTTTCCCAAATGTTGGGATTATAAGAGTGAACAACTATGCCCAGCAAAAATAAAATGCTGTTAGAAGTCAGTTAAATCTGCAAAATTCCAATAATGTTGGAATGTTGTTCCAATAAAGAAATCCATAAACCACAAAATGATCCAGAAAGGAATGTCTTCCACTATTTCTTCCAATTAAAAATGGTCAAGAAAATTAGCAAAAGCAAGCTAGGTGTTTTATTATTCCACAGTAGTTTCTCATAGCTTTATTAAATTCTAATAGTTACTGAGAGCAGGGGCTTGAAAACACTCCAACCCACATTAAATCTATGTGCTGCGTTCTGTCAGTAGTGACAACATCATAATAGTTAGGGATGGTTCCAGCATTTATTTATTTATTTATTTATTTAGCTAGAGATTGAATTCATGATCTCATGTTTGTCAGGCAGGTGCTTATACCACTAAGCTAAATCCCAAACTCCAGGCCAGCATTTTCTAAATGGAGTCTTGTTACTCAGTACACAGTAGCAACTGGTGAGTGTTTGTGTGATCTAAGTTCAGTACTCAAAATACCAAGCAGAGTCACCATGGAAAAAGTAGTTAAGTACTAGAAAAAGCATTTCAGTGTTCTTACATCTTATGAGTAAGATACATCTTATGATAAGATGCTCTCTAGTAGATTTTTGAATTTGAAAGACATCTGTACAACTAAGGTTTGCATTTATTGACAGTTTTTTGTTTGTTTTTGGCCTTTTTGAGACAAGGTCTCCCTATGCAGTTCAGGCTGGCCTTGAGCTCACTTTGTACCCCAGGCTGGTCTTAAACTTGCATCAATCCTTTTGCCTCAGCCTCTTGAGTGCTGGGATTACAGGCATGCACCAACACACCCAGCTCCATAGCTCTTTTGTGGGTATGACTTATGCTGCAGTACACGGCATAGTACCTTAATGTAAAGTCTCCATTTAAAAGTTCAGATTTGTTCTGCAAATCACCTGTGATTATAATATAATCTAAGTATAGGTTGATATATTACTTCATTTACTCCTTTCCATAATAAAAAGCAGTCACCACTGTGACTTATTTATGACTTTTATGCATAAACTTATTAGAGAATTAAAATAATTGTCTCTGAGCCCTGCCTGAATATCACATAGTTTTGAAAGGCTGATTTGGGAGCAAGACTGGGCATACCTTACAGTCTTTTAGAATCTAAGGACTACAAACGAAGTTCAAATCATATATCTGAGTGCATTCTTAAAGATCACTTTCTAAGTAGACTAGTAAAATGAATCTAATCACATAAAACTAGTTTATTATTGAAAAATAGCAGACTAACAGATTTAACTGTACCAGCTTGATTATCTAATTACTGCTGTGTAGTAATTATTATGGAGTTGTGAAATCTGCACCTAGTACCAAGTCTTTCAACAACTTACGTTCACATCTGCAGTATTACAAGATTACAATACAATGTAGTTGTTTCATAAAGTAGATACTCTATATATTTTGTTTGATGAGTAAGTAAACATTTTTATCAACTGCTAAATGAAAGTACACAACTAACCCAAAGTAACTTTTGTTGGAGACCCACTACAAGTGGCTCTAAGCAGGATTTGAATTTTACTAATTGGCTTTCTATGTTGATCTGTGAGTCTGTGCTAGGCCTCAGCCTCTTGCTTGGCGAGGGGAGCTGATTCACAATAAGTGAATTTCTATGAATCTCTGGTCCTGGCTGAGGCCTGTAGTGGCCTGTGCGGCCAGAGATACCACAAAGGGCAAGATAAGGCCACAGCTGAAGACACCTTGGCCCTTCCACTAATTAAGTAAATAGAGACAGCAGCTAAGGAATTTCACTCTTGCAGTCTCAATGCTACCATAAATGTTATCTTGGAGATAAGATGGTTCTCCTAAATTGCCTTAATTTACTACTTGGAGTAGTCTTTGAAGTGACTCCCAAAGCCTTGCTTTCCTCACTTTTCCCGCCTTTGGTCCTTGGTCCTAATAAAAGTGGGCCGATCCAGAGAACTCTTTGCCTTAGCCCTCAGAGTCAGGAGCTCAACTAAAGGGTTTGGACTCTCCCGGAGCCCTAAAAAAAAAAAATCATACAATGTGTCTCTTTTTACTTAACTTTTGCTGTACACTCGTTTGGAAGATTGGGGGATCTAGGTCAGGACCCGATAATGTTCTCCAACAGAAAATAAAAACTATTGAGCTCCTTTGTGATAAAGTATCTCAGAAGTCAGATTACTACATAAATCTAATTTCTTCGGCAGATAATGTTTTAAAGTGATTATAGTCTTGCTGTTGGTTTTTCCCTAGGAATATAGCCATTTGATCATTTACAGTTACAAAATGTAAGGTAACTACCAGGAGTATTATATACCAGAATTTTTAGAACATCAGGAAGGAAAATGGTAAGCAAGCATATTTGGCATACCTGCTGCATGTATAGGTGTTCTCTTCAAAACGTAATCTTTTACTAAGATTGAGGCTCCCTGATTAATCAGTACATCCACACATTCAACGTGGCCCTTGAATGCTGCAAGATCTAAGGGTGTTCTTCCACTATTATTTCTCACATCAAGATCTAACAAAGACTGTACCAGAACTTCCAGGGCTTGGTGGTGACCATGATAGGCCTAGGGGGAAACAAAACAAAACAAAACAAAACAAAACAAAAAATAGACTTACTCTTCAAATATTTTCTTTCCTTTCCTTTTTTGTGTAGTATGGAGAATCAAACGAGGACCTCATGTGTCCTGGCAAGTATTCTACCAATCAGTTACTCTGAGCTCCCAGTACTTAACTTCTATAATAAGAATTTAGAAAGTTAACTATACATTTTTATAATAATCAATATAGTAAGCTATCGTGTTATGGAACAGGTATTCTGCAAAAAATAATGTTGAGATGACAAGTGATATTTTAATGAGAATACAGTGCCAGATTCAGGGCAGACAGACAGTCATGTTAAGTCATGGACTCACTAAAAGCTTTTATTTTAAGTGTATGATTCTAAAGCCTGTGTTCTTAATCACATTTCAGCGTTCCACATTAACTCCATGAATTTTACTATATTTTAATCATAAGGATAACTAGTGCCTTGACCTGAGTTAGTAGCTGAGCTTTTGCTATCCAATAATGTACTGGTGCTCAAAAATAAACCTTTTTTCTTTTCTTTCTTTCTTTTTTTTTTTTTGGCGACAGGGTTTCACTACACAGTTTGGGCTATTCTTGAACTCACTATGTAGCCCAGGCTGGTCTCAAATTTGCGGTGATCCTCTGGCTTCAGACTCCTGAGTGCTAGAATTATAGGCATACACCACCATACCTGATGGAATCATAAACATTTCTTTCCGCACAAAAGTACTTGAGATCTTTTCAAAGCACTTACCATATCATAGGCATTCTTCTACCTGTGTAAGAGTAACATATTGTTACAGTTTAGATGTAAACTGGCACCCGAAGCCTCATGTCTAGAAGGTGATTAGATTATGGGGTTTGTTCTTGGGAGGCAGGGCTTGGTTTTGAGAAGAAGGGTCACTGGGGACAGCCATGAAGTGGGCATGGCCTGGAAGGTTTGTCTCTCTCTCGTTCCTTCCTATCTCTATGCTTCCTGTCTGCTATGCCTTGAGCAGTTCTTCACCATGCCCCTCTGCTTAGAGTCAGCTGACTATGGACAAGAGTGTGAGCCAATATAAACCTGCCTCACAGTATGAATTGCTGGTGTTGGGTAGTGTTCTGTGTGTCTCAGTGGCAAGGAAAGTAAGTATGACACATGTTAGGATTTATCAGGTAGAAGCCCCTTCTTTACACAATGATAATCCAGAAGTAACCAACATGTACATGGAACATACATCTCCTCATCCTTCTCACTGTTATTATGGTTTTTGTGTGTGTACTAGGAAATGAACACAAGTCCATTGTAATGAACTGTATCTCCAGTCCTTTATTTACTTTTTATTTTGAGACAGGGTCTCATTAAGTCATTAAGTTGTCTAGAATGGGTTCAATTTTATGACCAGAGTGCTAGGATTATAGATGTGTTCTACATTGGGATTAGACATATATTATTTATCTGGACTGGAGTCTGAGCAGGATATAAAGTAGAAATAAGTTTCAAAGGATAATAAAGTTACTTCTTGTGGAAAATTTTAGAAAGCACCAATGAGAGATTGCTCTGGGAATTAGTGATCTCTGTGATGGATGTCTGACTGTTTGACTACTTTAAAGATAAAAATGCCTGCAGATCACAAAACTTCATTTTTTAAGCTGAGCGTAGTACTGCATGGTTGTAATTCCAGCCTCAGAAGGCTAAGGCAGGAGGATCACTGTGAGTTTGAGGCCAGCCAAAGCTGCACAATGAGTCCAAGGCCAGTCTGAACTACATAGTGAGAGCCCTGACTCAAGTAAGAAAACAAACAAAAAACAAAATTTCTATTTTTCTAGAATCACATCTGCTTTTGTTTACCCTTACCAGCTCAATGAAATTATGCTACTAAGAGAATAAACTTTGAAAAACTCTACTAAAAATGCAGAAGACAGTATAAAAACAAAAGGGAAAACAGGATAAGTAGAAGTCATGATACTTTGTCATAGGCTCTTCCTTTCATCATGTTCTTTTACAAAACTGAGGAAAGGAGCCAGTGCAACCAGTACAAAGTTAGGACTCAAGACCAGTTTCCTAAAACTTTCAGCCAGGGCTATTTACTGCACCAAAATGTCCTGAGTTTAAAATGAAAAAAATACTTCAACTAAAAATCTCTTGAGATTAGAAATGAAATACAAAAACAGTAGTATAATTACATTTCATTGAGCCTAATTACCAAATTATAAACATTTCCATTTCAGCTCAAAAACGGTTTCTAGCACATCCAAGCTTTTAACAGTACTTATTCAGATAGCTAAGAACTGGAAGCAATTGGTTCCTCTGACAGATAAAGGGATAAGTGAAATGTGGAAAACAGGCACATGCCCGTAATTTCAGTTTCTTGGGAGGCTGAGACAGGACGATTGTTGAGTTTGAGGCCAGCCCGGGCAATTTAGCAAAACCCTGTCTTGAAGCAAAAACAAAAAAAGGGTAGGGATCTACTTGGTGATAGACTGCTTGCTTAGCATGCTTAGGTTCATTCTCCAGTACAGCTAACAAAACAAAACAAAAAACCCCACCTCCTCCTTATATTGCTCTCAATGTGGTATATACACACAAAAGGATATCATTCAGCTTTAAAACTAAATGAAGTCCTAACACATGCTTCAACATAGATAAACCTTGAGGATGGTACATTAAATGAGTTATCTACATTAAATTCAAAGAATCTGCTTGAGGGAGGGAGAAAAAGGGAGCTGTTATTTAATGAGGAAAAAGTTTTGGAAATTGAATGCACAACAATGTGAATATAATTAACAGTACTGAAATGTACACTAAAAAATGGTTAAGAAGGCATTTTTATTTTTTTGAGATAGGGTCTCACTATATATAGTTCAGACTAGTCTTTAACTCATTATGTAGGCCAGTCTGCCTTAGCCTGTCTAGTGCTGAAATCACAGGTGTGTACCACTACACTGAGCAGTTATGAATTTTTAAACTACCCTTAAAAAAAAACTTTAACATAAGCAAACACTGTGTGTGAGAGAGAAAGAGAGACATAGAGAGATGAGGGAGAGACACTGACTTTACTATTCAATTGGAGCACACTGTTAAACTGCAGTACAAAAGGAGAAACTTGTTTAAAAACTGGGCAGAGTGGGAAAGGGCATATAAATGTGAAATTTCTAAAGAAATCACACCATTAAGCTGATAACAGAGTCCTATACATTACAGGACATTTGGGACTCTTTAATATGCTGAAATCTGTTGTATCTTGACAAAGGAAAGGAAAAATAGTCTGGCACTTATTAAGAAATGACTGCTATTATTACTGCAAGAATGGTGATGATGCAAGAATTGCCTACTAACCCACTTAGAGTTCATATCTTGTCACTAATAGAAAATTCAGTGTGTCAGAATTAGAACATATATAAGAAGAATATTAACATAAAAACTAAAGAGTATATGTGAAAAGAGACAAGTGGATCACTGAAGTTATGTTGATTCTCACTGAGTACATACTCCTAGAAGCATTGTACTAATGTCAGAGCTGTCACAAACAGCTGGTGACAGTATTCTGCTCGCTTGTTCTTAAAGCCCTCTATTTAACCTACTAAAACATGCTTTGTTTAAAAACACGTTTTTTCTTGTATAGAAAGAGTTAGATTGGGCTCTACTTATAATTTCCTACTAAGGCAATTCACTCCTGTATTTAAGAACTGTCACTCTCCCTTAACTTAAGCTGATGTTGAGGGAAAATTCAGACAAGTGTAAAGTTTAAGGGACATTTTAGAGCATGTAGAGAAATCCTAAAGCATGAACAAGAGAAGTTGTGCTAAACATACAAGTAGTGATCATCCCAAGATCACAACGTAGGCAAAAAATTGCAGAAATGCCACAGAATTTGTGTGTGCATACCATCTGCTTAGGCAGTGAGGAATCCTTCCACCAGGGTAGCACTTTTGACAATTCATGTCACAGAAATATTTTTTCCCTTAGAGTGGGCCCTGGGAGAAGCCTAACGACACCATTATTAAAAAATAAAAAAATAAAAGCAAAGCCAGAAAACAAAAACTAAAGAATTCTCTGGATTAAAAAGTTCTTAAAGTTTTTTTTTTTTTTTTTTTTTTTTAAATCGGTACTGGGGATCGAACTCACGACCACCTGCTTGCAAGGCAGGTGCTTATGCCACTGAGCTAAATCCCCAGCCCAAAAAGTTCTTAAAGTTTTAACTGTACCATAACTACTATACATGGACAAAAAGTTCAGAATGGTACTACAGTTAACACAAACAGATGCCATGTATTCTCAACAGATAAGATATCAAACTGGCTGTACAGGCAATACTCACAGCCAAATGTAAAGGGCTTATTGTTGCTCTATTGTCTGTATCATTTAGCATGTCTGTTCCCGAGGTTTCCATTAACTGAAAAAGAAGAGGCATTTTAAATGTCAGAAATGATACTTTTATATATAGTGCAGCAGTTACTCTTTCTATTCCCCAGCTGAAATCTATTTTAGAATATAAGTCAACAGTGGAAAAGAATTACCAAAGTATAGTAGGGACCACAGACAAGAGCTCTGAAGGGTATGAATTAAGATTTTGGAGAAATGTTATTTAACTTCTTCCCAGTTAACACCTTTTCTCTCCTATGCATATTTGTTACTGTCTTTGCTTTCAGGGCTATGTGAAAACATCTCAAACATCTCCAGCTTCAGTTCCAATGAGAGCAAAGACATTTAATATTCTCAATGGGATAGAGGAATCAACTAATACTTACAACATCTAAAGGAGTTTCACTTGCAATCTGAAAGAAAGGTTAAAAACAAAAACACTTAGCTTAGGAAGTATTCACATATGATAACCTACTTACATAGAGCTTTGTTAAATTCTCTTCTAAACCCATGTTTCCTCTGTCTCCAAAAGCACTCTTTTAAACAAGCAATTACACGATATAACAGACCACAAAACTACAACATAGGTTTAGGCTTCTTCCTAAAAATTGATTTTACCCTAAGAAAATAAGTGATATACCTAGGGGCAGTGGGTGCATGGCTATAATCCTAGCTATGTGGTAGGCGTAGGCAGAAGGACCACATATTTTGAGAATAGCCTGGGCAACTTAAAAGTTGTTCCAAAATAAAAAATAAAGGGTTGAGGATGTAGCTTATTGGTAGAGGGCCTTCCTATCATGTAAGTACAAGTTCTTATGTGTGATCTCCTGCATCACTAAACAAAACAACAGCAACAAAAACCACTGGTTTTTATAGCAGCACTAAGTACTGGTATAACTAATCTCCTTTTTCTGTCTTTCCTTGAATTTTATTTCTCCTTGGTGGAAAACTAAACTTGAATACAATTTATAACATAAACTATATAAATGAGTATTGCATCTGAAGTCTATTTACATTAGATTATATTTTAACAGCTTTCCCTTATTTTTCTTCTGGTTTGGCAAAGTGGGGTGAATGGTACATTTATTCCAGGATGAGACCACAGTTGAAATAAAAAGTACCTTTGCAGAGGGAGAATATCTCTTATTAGGAAGTGTGATGAAATAAAAGGGCCTTTGAGAATTTCCTAAATGTACGGAGGAACTTTACTCTCACAGAGTTTTTTTCTTATGTAAGACATGGTTATAGTTTTTATTTTTTTAAACTGATGGAAAACATTCACAGCGACTTGAGAAGTAAATGCTATAGTCAGAGATATAGGGTAACATAAGGTTGTAAGTAGCCTATCCAGAGATTCGTTGTTTATTACATTGGGTCTTGTATGTTGCCCATGCTGGTCCTGAATTCCTGGTCCCCGTCATCCTGCTGCCTCAGCCTCTCAAGGTGTTGTGACTATAGGAGCATATCAACACTTAGCTCCTTCCCAGAGTTTTAATTTATTCCTTTTTGTTTCTTTTTGAAAAGGACAAAGGGTATATTACTAAGTCCAAGAATATTTAGGAGCTGCATGGATTCTGAAAACGTCAAAAAGCAAAGCAATATATTTCTTTAATCATTTATTCTTAATTTCATTATATTACCAGACTAAAAACTTTATATTATTTGTTTAGTAAGAATTCAGGACTCTTACCAGTTGAAGACATAGACGGTGACCATAAGCAGCTGAATAATGAACTGCATTGTATCCTTGCTTATCCCGGATCCCGGGATTTGCATCATTTCTTAGTAAGTATTCCAGGCACCTATATATAGTAACAACATACTGAAAATTTGGAATCCTGCATTTTAACCAGTGATAGAAACAAACTTGACAATTTTCTTATACTTGGGTAATACATAAAATTCACACAAAAATATGTCATTTAAATGAGGTACTGTGAATGCCAACAAAATATTCATAAGAAAATCTCCTTACTTCAAGACGAGTAATTCTGAAGTCTACGAGAAGAGTTAGTATTCCTGAAGGCTTTTAAATAGCTGCTACCTATGACACTACCTACTCCATTCAAACAAAGTTTGATAGTACTGAGCTCTTGGTGATGGTAAGCATACAACGTTGACATTACTTCTACTTTTCTATCTCTATAGAACAAGAGTAACATTTCTTATTAAGAAAGGGTATTAAAAATTACCCTAATAAATGAAAGCCATACTTCTAAAACTATTACACAGATCAAGAGAAAACAACTCTAAAATTCATTTGGAACCAGGGAAACCTAGAATACCAAAACCAATCCTGGGCAAGAAAGGCAAGGCAGGAGGCATCCCAATCCTTGAGTTGGAATTACACTACAAAGTTATCACGATAAAAGTATCATGGTATGGGGAGGGGGACAGGCACGAGGATCAATGGAACAGACTAGAAGATGCAGAAACAACTCTCAGACACTCAGCTATCTTATCTTTGACAAAGGGCCCAAACACCTTCATTGGAAGAAAGATAGCTTCTTTAATAAATGTTGCTGTTGAAAACTATACTCTTACTTTTCATAATGGTATATAATACTATTATTACCAAAGGAAAAGAAAAAAAAGATTCTAACCATAGTCAAAAATGTTATTAGTCACCAAAGAAATATTACTAAATGCTCCATACAATTCATGTACCAGATCTATGCTCCATACAATTCATGTACCAGATCTATTCAAAACCTCACACAGCCATGAGTTAGGTCAGGCTTAGAATTTCCATTTCATAAAACAGGCACAGTAAGGTTAAATAACTTCTCCAGTGCTTTACAATAAAGAAGAGAATCACACTGTTGTCTTATATACATACACAAAATAAGTTTAACAAGATTTGGTAATATAAATCATGCACAAAAATCAAATATATCCTTTCTAAAATATCACAGAAGTAAACCTAAATTTATTTTGGCAATAAAAATATTATGTTATTAGGCTTAAAGATTATAAAACCTCTGCACAAAAAACCACCATGTAATCCATTTAAGACAAACATAAACAATGCTGTTAGAAGCCAAAATGTGAACCCATTTCATAGGGCTGTGGCTATGGTCTGAATATTTATATCCTTCCAATTTATATCAGATATCTTAACCTCAAGGTGATGACAATAGGAAGCAATGCCTTTGGAAAGTGATGAGAGCTCCCTCATGAATAGGATTAATGACTTACAAATGGGGCCTGAAGGGGCTCTTTTATTCCTTTCACCTTACAAGCAAAAATACAGCCTTCACTGCAAAAATCAATTCAAAATGGATCAAAGACCTAGGTGTTAAGACCTGAAACTAAAACTGTTTAAGAAACATAAGGAACACCCCTGAAGCCATAGGGACAGGCAAAGGCTTCCTGAACAACACTGTAATAATACAGGAAATAATAGTAAGAATCAACAGATGGGACATCAAATTAAAGTTTCTGCACAGGAGGGAAACAACTAACAGAGTGAGGAGACAGGCTAAATAACAGGAGTTATTCTGATACAGAATTAGTATTTAAAAATCTATAAAGAACTGAACCCCCCCCCCAAATAGACCAATTAATAAATGAGAAAAAGT
Source organism: Cavia porcellus (assembly GCF_034190915.1). Taxonomy (NCBI): domain Eukaryota; kingdom Metazoa; phylum Chordata; class Mammalia; order Rodentia; family Caviidae; genus Cavia; species Cavia porcellus. Next base: position 7,591,528 of record NW_026947493.1, read on the forward strand.
ACAAAATAAATACAAAATGCCAACATTTACATGAAAAAAGTTCACTATCTTTAGCCAAACTACACTGAGATTCCATCTTACATGGTCAGAATAGTCTATTATCAAAATTCACAAAATAAAACACCCCAAAAGTAAACAAAATGAAACAATGAATAAATGCTGGGAAGGATTTGGGGAAAAAAGGAAACTTTTTGTACTTCTGGTAGAAATATGAATTAGTACAGCCAATATGAAAGTCAGTATGGAGGCTCCTCAAAAAACTAAAAAAAAGAGCTGCTATTTGACCTAACTACACTACTCATTAGTATATAAGTGAAAAATTAAAATCAGCTTACTATTGGGGTACTTGCATATTTGTGTTTATTGCAGCAAATTCACAATACTCAAAGATATGGAACCGTATGAGAAGCCCATCAACAGATGAATAAAGAAAATGTGGTCTATGTACATGGTGAAGTATTATTCAGCTACAAGGAAAAACAAAATTCTGTCATTTCCAAAAAAATGGATGGCTCTACTTTGAAGGCAGTAAGATTCACTAAGATGCCCATTCTGGTTTGACTATTGTCTCCTTTGGAAGTCCTGTAATGTTTACAATGCCTCAGTTTTATTGGTCTTGTTCTCTACTGTTTTGTCCAACTTTATAACATCTAATGAGATAGACAATTCTTTTTAAGGAAACAAGAGACAACGTTGATAACCATTGTTGATAATCTTGTACTCTGTTCTACATCATGTGCTATGTCTATCCTTGGTTTTGACTGACAGCTTTGTTTTGCCATATTTGATTTTATTCTCTCCCCCCCAAAAAAAGTAATAAGAACTAAGGAGTAATAAAATCCAAAATGTGTAAATTTTGTTGTAAAAAAGAGAGGGAGGAAAAAAAAAAAAAAGAGCTCTAACGGATATAACAGCAAGTGTGTTTAGGGGTGTTAAATAGCTGACTATATTAATGTTTTTGGATCATTGAACACAGCTGTTTGCAGTCTCTCTGTTTGAATGTCTACTTTGTATTCTTTGATACTGTGATTTGAGCAACTATTTCCAAGATGATAATATGTAATCTATTAACAGGTGATTTCTTACTGTTTTTTTTTTTTTTTGTAGTTCTGTATTATGTGTAACCTTACACCGCTTTGTTTTGTTTTGTGTTTTTCTCTTTTTCCTCTTGAATAAAATTAAAAAAAAAATGGATGGCTCTAGAAACGATAAGGTAGAGCAAAAAAGTCAAGACTCAGATAAATGAAATCTATTACGCTTTTCCTAATATATGGAATCTAAAAAAAATGACAATAAAGTAAAAGGGAGACTATTATTAGACAAGAGGAAGGGATAGAGCAGGTGAGTAATAGGAGGAATGAATACAAGCAAACCACACACACTGAACCCCCACCCACCCACATGAAACTAGGGAAACAGGACAAGGGCAGCGATGGGGGAAATAAAAGAGGATCCATAAAGGAAAATATACAAGATTGAAATATTTAAAAATTTGTTCATGTGTTCAAGAAAATTAAAAAACAAGTTACAAATTGGGAACACAGAACAACCCTGAATATATAAAAACTCCTCAAAAATTCAACAACTATAAGATTAACACAAATAATAGGCAGGACTAAAGTTATATAACAGAGGCTATAAAGAATACAAAAAAGCACATAAAAGAGATGAATCATTCAACATTAGCCATTAATAAAATATAAATTAAAATCATAATTAGAAACCACTGCACATCAGAATTTTTAAAAGTACCGACAATTCTGAATGCTGCCAATAAGGTGGAGCAACCAGAATTCTCAAACACTGCTGGTGAAGTTGCAGATGGTACAGCTATTCTAGAAACACTTTCTCATATTAAACAAACACCTATCATATGATTCAGTAACCCTACTTCAAGAGAAAAAGATTTATGTTTCACACTCAAAAACTGTACAAAATTTCAGGGTAGCTAAAAATTAACCATGCCTTTAAACTGGTGTACTATGATACATTCAAAACAATGAAAATAAACTATTCATACAAACAATAAGATGAATTGTGAAGGCAGCTGCACAGTAAAAGAAGTCAATCTCAAAAAGCTACAAAATATATGTTCCCATTGTATGACATTCTCAAAAAGACAAACTTAGAGTGATGAAAGACTGATCAGTAAGTATGAAGGGAAAAGAGATGACAGCAACAGCATACCAGGAGGGGTGTTTAGAGTGATGAAATTGTTCTGTTTGATAGTGTTATGCCTTGTGTCTAGATGTCCTCTTTACCTCAGGCACTTTTAGATGGGCTTTTTCAGAGTCAGCCGAATGTAGAGTTTGTGACTCATTTGTAGTACAATGCTGGGATTAAGGGTGCTGGCATTAACGGTGGGTGATTGCTGGAGCAGTCCACTGATTGGATTGGAACTACCCTAATCCAACAGTCTGGATAATGAGAGGGGCTTTCGCTGTCTTCTGCCTCCATGAACTGTTGCTCTCTGCCATGTGCTATCCTGCTTTGAAGCCAGTTTATTATACTGAAGCCCCCACAAGCTATGAGCTAAATAAACCTTTAACTTTGGGTGTTGGGTTTTTGTCTCAGCAATGAGGAAAAGCACTAAGGCATAATGGTGTGTGTGTGTATATATATCTATATATCTATATCTACACTTTAATGCTTATTGTAGCATGAATCACAAAAGCCAAGAAACAGAAACAAGTGTCCATCAGCTGATGAGAGGATAAAGAAAAAATGAAACCAATACACAATGGAATACCATCAGCCATAAAAAGTGACTTTTCTTGTTGTTTGCAACAACAGCATGCAACTAGACATCACTGTGTTAAACTGATCTAAGACAGGTAAAAAATAAGTATTATGATTTTCCTTGTACATCAAATTTGGAAAAGTTCTCATAGAAGTTACAGGGAAAGTAGAATGATGGTCATAGATGGGAGGGAAGAAATGGGGAGGGATTGATTAATGGTTACTAAGTTGTAGTTAGGAATAACTATCTAACGGGCCTCCTGTTGCAGAGTAGGGTGATGGCAGGTAACCATGTACTGCATATATTTAAAAAAAATAAAGAAATAATACTTGAGACAGATGTTTAAAACCTGATTTAATCCTTACACAAAGACCATCTGTACCAAAACATCCCATAGTAATTATATGCAATTTTTAAATGTAATAGTTACAATTAATTTAATTAAAAAAATAAAAATTCCTATATCAAAAGGAAAAATAAAAAAGAATGCAGTCTTCAGTGAGGAAGAGGGCTTTCACCAGATACTAAATCTTCCAGTGCCTTGATCTTGGACTTTGCAATCTCCAGACTTTGAGAAGTGGGGTGTCCTCACAGAGCAATCCTATAAGTCATATAGAACCAGAAGAAAGCCAGAATAGCAAAAGTAATCCTGGGCAACAAGAGCAAAGCAGAAAGCATTCTGACTTCAAATTATACTACAAAGTTACACACTAATAAAAAAATTAGTATAGTATTGGTGCACAAATAGGCATGTGGATCAATGGAACAGAACAGAGTATGCTGAAACAACTTCAGGCATATTCCGCTACCTGATCTTTTTTTTTTGGTCTTTTTCCTTTTTATCAGTACCGGGGATCGAACTCACGACTGCCTGCTTCCAAGGCAGGTGCTTATGCCACTGAGCTAAATCCCAGCCCCCAGCTACCTGATCTTTGACAGAGAGGCCAAAAACACGAGATAGCCTCTTCAATGAATGGTGCTGAGAAAACTAGTTATTAACACACAGAAGACTTAATCTGGACTTGTATCTCTCACCATGCATTCAAATAAAAATAGATCAGAGATCTAAATGTTAAAATAGAAACTATCTGTTGGAAGATAAAATAGGTAAAATCTTTGAAGACACAAGCATAGGCAAAGATGTTCTGAACAGAACTTCAATTGCAGAAGAAACTGAACTAAGTATTAACAAATAGGACCATAACAAATTAGAAAGTTTCCTCACAGGAAAAAAATCCAACATTTTGAAAACATAATCTGTAGCATGGGGGAAAAAATCTGCCAGCTATTCCTCAGAAAGAGGACTAATATCTAGAATACATAAAGAACTAAAAAAAAAATATTAAGACTTCCCCAAATAAAAGACTCAATCCATACCCAGGCAACTAAAATAAAGACATTTCTCAGAAGAAAAAGCACAAAAGGCCAATAAATACATGAAAATCATCTCAACATTGTTGACCATTAGAGAAAAAATTAAAACAACACTGAGATGCTATCTTACTACAGAAAGAAAACTAATAACAATAAATGTTGCTGATGCTGTGGTGGTGGGGCTTTCTATATTGTTGGTAGGAATTAGGAATGTGTACTAGTAGAACCACTGTGGAAATCAGTATGGTGAATTCTCAAGAAAACTAGAATTGAAAATCCCATTTGGCCCAGCTCTTCCGCTTCTAGGTAATTCCCCAAAAGAATTAAAGACATTTTATTACAGTGATACATGTGTACTCATGTTTATATGAGCACAACTCATAATAGCTCAATCTTGCAAGCAGCCTGTGTGCTCATCAACAGATGATTGGACAAGGAAAATTTGCTGTTTACCCACAAGGGATCACTACTCTGCCATAAAGGCTCTAAACCTGAGCTATCTCTAGGAAAATGGATGTACTTTGAGACCAAGATGTGAAGTGAAAGAAATCAGATACACAATTTAAATGTAGCATGCTATGGGTTTATGAGAGAAACCCAAAACATAAATAAAGAACACAATAAAAGATAATAGAAAATAGGAGGTAGGTCTTTTGCAAAAGGGAAACGGACCAAGAGATGGCAGGAGAGAAGAAAAACAAAATTAAGATGTGTTATGTACAAGTACCAACTCCCCATGAGGCGTATAATTATATACTACAACCCCCCACACACATAAATATTAAAAAAAAAAAAAGGAAAGCGGGGTGCTGCTGTTAACAAATATCAAGAAATACAAAAGTGGATAATGAATAGATGCTGGAAATCTTTTTAAACAAAAAATGATACAAAATTTCAAAATGACATAACAGAAGATTAACAATGGTTAATACACTGTGTAGTTATCTGCAAAGTAGTTGCTCAGATTGTAAGACAAAGACATGAAAAAATGATCAAATGATGAAAACACAAACCATCCTTTTCGATGAGCAGAGATTAGTAGTGTAACTGTATCAGACATATATGTATTCCCTTCTTTTCTCCTTTCCTACATCCTAGTTCTTCTTTTCTTTGAGCAGTTTCTTCCCCTTTCTCAGTATCTATTGTACATTTTAGATCCTACTTACTCTTTCAGTTTTTTACATTAGGGAAACAATACAATGTTTAGGTATATACTAGATATCACATTCCATAAAATTTTTTTTCTTTGGTTTTTTTTTTTTTTGTCTTTTTCTTTTTTATCAATAACCAGGGATCAAACTCACGACTGCCTGCTTGCAAGGCAGGCGCTTATGCCGCTGAGCTAAATCTCTAGCCCCATTCCATAAAATTTTGTAAAAGCGTTTACCTCTTTGGTTAAGGCTCTGATGGACATGAAACAATTATTTACAGACACATATAGAAACACAAGTGTTATATACCAGACATCGGGCAAGAGGAGGGTTTCTTCCTTATCCTGTGTAAAGCAGTGGTGGCAAACCTATGGTACATGTGCTGCAGCAGGCTGTTAGTACCACTGACAGCTCTAAAAGATCTGCCACCACTGATACATGGTACAAGAGGGAACAACTACCACAAACTTTCCCTTCTGTTACTTGTACTTATGTAGGAGAGGTGGGAGATCCTTACCACTTTGCAAAAAGCCACCCTATTTCTCATTAACTGGGAAAGAGAACTGTATTTATTAATAGTTAATATGTTTGTGACAGGAATATATTTATTTACCATACTTTTACATCATGAGAAAATAAAGACATTTCAGAAACTTTGCTAAGTCATGACTCTATGAACCAGGGCCTTTTTGCATACTACGTTAAGTAAGTACTTTGAGCTATGTCACTAGTCAAATAATAGTAATTTGGAGCTGTTCTACAAAGACTTCACTCTTATTTTGGCAGATGTATGAATTAATTATACTAGATTTGCTTACTACTCAAACTATGAATGAAATCTTTGAAATACAGAAAAGTAAACCAATCCTTTAGAGCTATTAATTTATCATTCAAAATGATTATTACAAGGATGCCTCTAGGGGCTGGGCATAGTGGCATAAGCACCTGCTTTGCAAGTGTGTGGTCATGAGTTTGATCGCTGGTACCAATAAAAAAGAAAAAGACAAAAAAAAAAAAAAAAAAAAAAAAGGATGCCTCTAGTACTATAGAATGATTATTGTGGTTTATACTTCTAGAAGGTTTCTAAGTAAGACGTCACTGAATCAATACATGAAAACACTAGGCAGGATCTCTAGGATTCTGAAACTTTTGAGACAAAAAACAGAGGATCCAAGATTGATTGATTTATACATATTCTCTTAAGGAAGCAGATTCTAATTTTACAGATGAAGAAACTTTTGCTCAACAATTACTTGCTCAGGCTCAAACAGGTCCAATATGGAGACCTCAAGATATGAGTCTTTTTGATCTCAAAATGTCATGCTCTTTCCAGTACACTAAGGTGCTTAATATAAATACCGACAATATGTAAATAATTAAAGTCTCTAGCTTACCTGCTCAAAACAGTTTATATTATGCAAGAAAACTTAATCCCTTAGTATGGTCAAGTGCTAGCATACCCCTATGGAAAGAGCTCATTGGGTGAAAACAGAACTACACATTCTCAACACCATGGGTTAAATACTATGTAGTTCTTTTTCTCATAAGAATTCAGGTTTAATGCGATTGTCTAGGGGTAGAAGGAAAATGGTGTAACCTGTGTGTTTGTGGTGCACGGGTGGAACAGGTCACAGGGACACTCAGTGGAACTTAGATCAGCCTGAACTGTACTCAATAACCAATCTGTGGGAATAGTAAAAGGACCACAGATGGTGAAAAAATATGACCTATTTTTAAGAAAAACTACAAACCAAATCCTAAAGTTGCAAAACCAATAAACTGAGGGATAATCTGCTCATCCACTTTCACCAAGTATTTTTTTGATTTAAAGTCCTTATCACAGATTTTCTTTAAATAGTTACTATCCAAAAGCACACTCAACACTTTGACTTCTTCCAAAACCTATATAAAACTTTTCTGACATAAATCAAAGGGTCTAAGGTGACATATTCCTGAAATACAAGTCACATTTTACTAGTGCCTACAAAGTTAAAATTTTAGTCACAAATTCAACAAAAGAAAATGTTATAAACCAGTTGTGGCAGCATATCCCTAATAATCCTAGCACTCTGGGAGGCTGAGGCAGGTGGATCACAAATGTGAACCCAGACTGCAACGTGATCCCATTTTTAAAAACGGGCTGAGGATACAGCTCAGTGCGAGAGCACTGGGTTGAAATAAAACAACCAAAATATAAACAAATAAATAGAAATGAAAAGGAAATGTTATAGAAATTATTTGAAATTAGTTACTGAGTCTCTAGAATTATGCCTTTTATTTTGAGGATTAAAAAGTAAATAATGAAAACCAAGGAAACAATTTGATGTTAAATGCAATTTCCAAGAGGTAGATTTTATAGTATCTCTCCCTAAAAATGATTATTTTTACCATATTTTTATTCTTCACTGACTCAAACACATGGAAAATAGCACTGAAGATCTGTTTCTGATCTTCAATGAGTTTTCTTCCACAAAAACAAAACAAATAAACATAAGATACTATAAATGAGTCATTTGACAATTGAGTAGTATTTATGAAAGTTTATGTATCAATCATTTTTTCCTCATTCATTGTTGGTCATATTCATTTACTGTATTTCTAATTTATTTACTTAAGCAGTGTGCAGTACCTATTATGTGCCACTTGCTGACAGTTCAGTTACCACTTATTGGATACTAATTTATAAGTGTTCTTTGCAAATTTGACTTATTTGTGAAGGATACTTGTATCCAATCTCCTAATACTGTCCATCCTTCCCACCTTTTAAATTCTCCTTTTCAAATGGAAAAAACATGAAAGTGTTATTAAAATTTTTTTTAGATAGGGATGAGCAAAGAACCTTTTATCTTTAGTTTTCCAGATCAGTTAGTAAGACAGACTGCTCAGCAGACCAGGTAGAAATAACTGTGATCTAGGAGTAATTATGAAATCTATTTATTTCCCAAATTATGGGCTTAGGAAAAGATAACCAATAACAAAATATGTAAGAAGGAAAAAAGAAATTTACAATAGAACAGCCAGTTGACAGAAGTAATTCTTCACTTTCATCCATATGATACTTACTTGCCATCTGTGTCTGACGTAGCTGCATAGTGCAGGGGTGTGCAGCCTCTTTCATCAAGGTCATTCACACTTGCTCCTGATCCCACAAGAGCAAACAGGCACTGGTAATTGCAGTTGGCAGCAGCATAATGCAGCGGAGATCTTTTGTGACCAATACAAGAAAGATAAAAGCCAGGGATATGCAACAGTAAACAAGAGCAGCGTTGACTCTTCATCCACTTACACACACTGTATTTACAAGTTTTACACTGAGTTCTACCATGCACCAAGTCTTTCAGAGGGCTGAACATAAAACTAGGAGACAGGAAGGTATTACAGAACTTTTTGGTAAAAAAAATAAAACTGAAAGAGTTATTTACTGGTCTGCTACCAACTGCAATCTGAGTGAATTATGAACTACAATATTCTCTTCAGAAACTCGTATGCTTTCATTTTAACAAACCTTTCCCTAAACCAATACAAACATCTGAGAGTACAGTTAGCAGACACTGTTCATTATATTAGCAAAGGAATGAAGAGTAAGAAGAAAAAAATTTAAGGATTAAAAACAGTATGTTGTTATATAAACTGCATAAAAATCTTGAATAGTAATGTCAGATTTCTCAAGCAATAAAGACCTAGTTTTGAAGACTACTATTTCATTATTCAGATAAGCAGGAATGCTGTTTTAATTTCTAAAGACCGAATATCTACAGCTGATTTTTTTTTCTAGTTACTAATCTGTATCAGAATCTTTTTAGGACTGCCTTCAGATTATAAAATCATGATGATTCCATGATCTCTCACGTGTATGTGTGTGAGGGGGCACTGGGGATTGAACCCAGGGCCTTGTACCTAATAGACATGTGGTTAATCACCGAGCTACATCCTCAGCCCGATTCCACGATTTCTTAAAACAACAACAACAACAACAACAACAACAACAACACCCAGTAAAATAATGGTAAATTTAGGACAGTCTTCATACTATTATTTTTCCTAAATATTTACCTAAGAAAATGAGTAAAATGGTTTTGTCTTATTTGATTATAAAGATATTTTAACAAATGCAATTAAAATGAATTACTTTGAAGCTTCTAAACTCAGAACATATGCTTCAGAAGCCTTTTCTGATATCTGTAGTATAGAATGCCTGAAATGTTATAAATTAATATAAACTAGAATCAACTACAATTATAAAAGCTATAAAACTATATTAAAGTACAATTGTAAAAACTATAAAAATATTGCATTCCTAGGCCAAAGTAATTCTTGACTTTGACGATCATTAATTACTTCCACTAGTAGGCTTATGAGATCAGGCTGTTTGTCAAACTAATTTGGGGTCAAATCATTTTTTTTCCTATTCTTTTCTGTATTCCTAACATATGCAATTCTTTTTACTTCTCTGCTACACTGGTGTCATCATATATACCAACAAACATTCATACATTTCCTTTCGATATACTTCCCTGTTATATACTTTTGATATGTACAATTTTCAGCTGCTGACACAATTTTGTTTAAACTATCATCTTCATCTTTCAAACAAATACTTCTTTCCTGAATGGTTTAATGCACTCTTTTCTATTTCTGCTCTAAATAGGACTAGATAATGTAACTTCATATACTGCTCTTACAAATGTAACAACAATGAGGCTTGAGACTCAACAATGGGAGAGGACATTAGCTGAATGACAATAGATTCGTTACTGTAAATAACTTCTAGAGATTCTATTTGTAGAATATGTAAAAGTGTGAGAGAGATTTATATACAAAAGAAAAGAGTAAAATCACACATATATTTGTAGTCTATTTCCTTCTTTAACAGTACTTTGTAACCAGATATGGGAAGTATAATTTTCACAAAGGAATGATGTGAGGAAAGAACTCTGTTACGGTATTCTAGATAATGTCAGTTTCCATTTTTAAAATTTTGAGACAGGGTCTACTAAGTCCCTAAGTTCTTCAGGCTAGGCTTGAACTTATGATTCATCAGCCTCAACCTCCCAGAGTGCTGGGATTACAGGCATGCGGCACCATAGCCTGCTACTGAGAGTTTCTTGAAGGAACACAGGTACCATGCAATTTTAAATTTCCATGCTATATTATGGGCCAAGAAGGAGTGCTATTAAAAAGTATAGATGTAGTAACACCAGCTACTAGGGGCTAAGGCAACAGGATTCCACGCTGGAGGAATGAATGAACGCATGAATGGCTTGCTAATGATGTAGCTCAGTGGCAAAGGGCTTGCCCTGCAAGTGGGAGGGCCTGGGCTTAATAACCACCATTGGAAAAAAAGTAGAGGTATTTCTAAGGATAGGGGTGTGGCTGATAGTCTAGGCTATTAGAGGAACTCAAGAGGAAGACTATGGGTAACAGTAAATATATAGAATCTGCTAGCTTTGGTGGGACACTAGACAAACATCATTACAATGCAGAGGATACTTAACTGTTCAGTTAATTTTCAGAAATCAGAAGCTCAAGCACTTCATTAAGTAAATAAAGTTTAGGCTCTATAGAGGAACTGTACCCTACCTTCCAAATTTGTCTTTTTTATTGAAGTCTGCACCAGTATTCAGCAGAAGGTTTAGGCACTCCAAGTTCCTATTCAGTAAAAAGAAAAACTTAGTTGTCAGTGATTTTATAAAAAAATTAATAGATTTAAATGAGCATATAAGCATGTTTTTAAATGAGGATAATGCAAGCAAAATGACATGATCCACACTTTATAAATAAAATATTATAATTCATCTTATTGAGAATTTAAAAATCATATACATACATATTGGCACATTGATAGGAAATAACAAGTGAATCATGTCGCTATTTAAAAAGGTAGATCAAATCTATAAAAGAAATCCCCAAGTAATTTTTAGGAAATAAGATGTTTACTATTAAACGGTTTTTTAAAAAAATCTCAGAATCACAGACAGCATCCCTAGTGAGCTTTCCAATACTTTCTTCTACTTGCTTGCTTTTATGTATCCTTAAAATTGTAGGAGATGTTATATAACCATAAATCCCTCTCATAATCCATTGCTACAGTATAGCCTTGCCCTGGTATTGATTCTTGGTTCAGCATATTTGTTCTCTGAAATCAACATAAATTTTTAGGGAATTATCACTAGAAATAAAGTTCTTCCAAAATGTCCTTTTGATAAAATCATGAATTAAATAGCCAACCACAAATCTAAATTATCAGAATTACCAGCAGGTTAGCAGTAAGATTTCAGAGCTCAGAAGTACTTTAAGGTTTTTTTTCAGTACAGCCAACAGACTAATTTCTCTGAAATGTTTTAATCTCAAATTTTCCTCTTCCCACTAAAAAAATAAATGCAATAAACATTTTTCCAAAAAAATAATTTTTTTCTCTTATAAAAGAAAGACTTGGACATTTATTTTCTCTCCCCCACTTACAATCCATGACTGAAATGGAAGATGATGAAAAAAATCTTTTCCCAAGCAACTCTTGTTTTATTACTTTGTGGTGGTTCAGAACAAACAAGACAGGAACAAATAAAAGAGAAAAACTTACATGACCAGCTTCGTTATTTTCTCTTTTCCTTTCCACTCCCTCTTCTTCCCTCCCCTCTTCCTTCCTCTGCGCTGGGGCTTGAACCTAGGGCCTAAAATTTGTGCATTCACTGAGCACAAACTTCTAGGTCCCCTTGCTTTTTAAAATCGAAATAAGAACTATTAACATACCCTCCAGCTGCAGCTGCATGTAGACAGGTCCTGCCAAAATCATCAGGGGTATCTATATCAAATCCTGTAAGAATAATGTCTTATGTATTATATAATATTATAGCTGCACTAATTTTTAAATTAAAGTATCATGTCAAGAAATGTTAAGAATCCCATCCTTCCCAGCAATCTCAAACAAAATATAAAATAAAAATATCTAGGAAATGAAGACAAAATATTTTTAATAGTGTACAATGTTTCAAAAACCGACCACTAATGGATTTCTGGTTTTAGAACAGGAGCTGGTATACTTTATTAAAAGGCCATACCCAGTATGGCATGCATCTGTTCCTACAGACGCACTGAGTTGGGAGGCTGAGGCAGGAGGACAGCTTAAAACCAGGATTTCAAGGCCAACCTGGTCAACATAGCACAACTATACCACTTTGTCTCAAAAACACAACCTCAAGCTTCTTCTTCTTTTTTTTTTTTTTTTGGTATTGGAAATCTAACTCAGGACCTGGCACTTGCCAGGCAGGCACTGTGCATCTGAGCTACATCTCAGCAACCTCAAACTTCAAAAAGGCTGTTAGATACAATGGAATGTTATTCAGCAATAAAAAGAAAACATGGGTCAGGGATTTAGTTCAGCTGTACAATCGCCTGCATGGCACGTGCAAGGTTGTAAGTTGGATCCCCACTACCAAAAAAACAAAACAAAACCCCATAACATTATGCCAAACAACCCAGCCACAGTGTTGGGTGATTTTATTACTAAGAACTATTCAGCATAGACAAATTTAAAAAAATAGAAGATTAGTAGCTGCTTAGGGATTAGAAAGAGAAAAAATACAGATCAAGGGCTAGTGGTGCTCCTTTTACCCCAACTAAAGATATTTTAAATAGATTGTATTGATGGTTACATACCCCCAGAGACACACTAAAAAAAATACTGTACAGTATACTTTAAATGAGTAAACTGCATGGTGTGTGAATGACATCTCATAAAGCTGTTTTTTTTTTTTTTTAAGGTACCAGGGATCAAACTCACGACCGCACATTTACAAGGTGGGCGCTTATGACACTGAGCTAAATCCTTGACCCCTATTAAAGCTGTTTTTTAAAGAAAAGCCATGAGTACTATTTTTTTAACCTGTCAGTGAAGAGATTTTAGTCTTCCCTTTCATGGGAAATAGGTCTGTGAATATACTTGTGTGGACGTGGACATACACGCATAGACACTTAAAAAAATAGAAAAGAATATAAAGGAAGACAACTCACTTAAAACTCAGTAAAAATAGTGTTAATAAACAAAATTTATTCAACTTTCATAATATTGAGAAATAGACTATCACTTAAAATCAAGTCTTATTTAGTAACTCAATGCATTTTAGTTTTATAGTAGTAATTTTGGAAATACATTAATTCTATTTTGTTTCAAATCAAATGTAATTATGGCTTTTAAACTACTAAATATTGCATAAATAATTTCCCAAACCTAGAAGACATCACAGAATGGCTCTCAGCTCTTAAAATGGAAACCAAGACCAATAAAAAATGCAAATGAACATATTTTGCTTGTAGACATAAATAAATAAAAGACCACCATCTGATCAACAAAGCTGGTCTAGAAATACTCTATTTTCTATTCCTCAACTAACAAAGGGCGAAAAATCATTACAAAAATAAAACATTTCCAGAGCTGATAAGAAAACAAGGTAAGTCTTGGGGATATAGCTAAGTGGTATGGTCCCCTGGCAAGCACAAAGTCCTGAGTTTGATTCCTCATTCCAAAAAAAAAGAGAAGAAACTGTCTTAACAGTTTAGGGAGACAATGACGACAATAGGAACAGTAACAGCAAGTATGTGCTTGTAAAGGTTCCCTTACCTGAAGAAAGAAGTTTACGGCAGCAATCTGAAAATCCACTCAGTGCGGCCAAATGGAGGGGGAACATTCCATGTATGCCACGCCTAAGGTTAATAAGACACAGTACCTTCATTACAACTCAAGAAAAATACAATCATTTAAATAAATTATTAGGAGACTACCTAAATAAAAGATACTTATGCCAAAATTTCTCATACTTTGAAGAAAAATTTGGCTACCGGGTGAAAATGGGCATAAATTACTATTCAGGTTTTTTTTTCTTTTGTACTGGGAATGGAACTCAGCTATATCAATGGCCCTATTCAGCTGTTTTTTGAAGCATGTGCATGTTTTGTTGTAGGTTTTTTTTTTTTTCCATTTTGGTGAACTGGAGATTGAATCCAAGACCTTTACTCTGAGCTATACTCCTAGCCCTATTTTTATTTTTTACTTTGAGACAAGGTCTCACTAAATCACTGAATGGTCCAGGCTGGACTCACATCTGTGATCTACCTGCCTCAGCATACCAGAGTGCTGAGGCAACAGGTGTGTGCTACCACAACTGGCTCAAGAGAAGGTTTTCTCCAACTTCAGCATTATAGTCATTATGGACTTTGTTATATAAGGGTAGCACGGTCTATACTGTAAATGTAGGATCTTCAGTATCATTCCTAGGCTATACGTATTAGATGTCAGTAACACTTTTCTTCCTGACCAGAAATGTCTCTACAACAAAATTCACTGTCCATTTAACCTCCATTTATATCCATTCCCATAAGGCAACCTGCTCAAGGAATGTTCACTGAAGTAATTCTTTAATAGTGAAAAATTGGAATCAACTTATGTTTATAATTAAGGAGAATAAATTATAAATCTGTTTACAATTCAACTTTGTAACATAAATGAACCAGAGCTACTTGCAGAAAAGTAAAAATGCCCCAAATTTGTATCTATGTGGCTGAATCAGTAAGTTAATGTAAATTTTTGAAGTTGCCCAATATATATGTACAGTAGCATATCACACAGTTTATTACTGAATATGATATATTGGACAATAAATACACCAATTTAAGTATGTACAGTGTTCACTGTTGCAACACATATACAAAAGAATTTTTCTTTTCAAATAAAATTTTACTAAGAAACAATAATAAAATAAAAATGAACCATTCTAACTGTAGTGGGGAATAGCAAATTCCCCTCAGTTCTAGGGATTGAATCTAGGGTCTTTGCCCAGAGTGACACCCCTATCCTTTAAAATATTGTTTATTTTGAGCCAGGGTCTTGGGGCTGAGGAATGTAGCTCAGGGGTGTAAGCACCTGTGTGGCAAGCACAAGGTTTGATTCTTGGTGCAGACAAAAAAAAAAAAAAAAAAAAAGACAAGAAAAGAAAAGAAACAAAGAAAGAAAAACAAACAAAGTAACAAACAAACAGGGTCTTGCTAAATCATTAAGTTGGGCTCAATCTTGTGATCCTGCTGCTTCACAGAACAAGGAATCTTCAGCAGCAATCACAGAACCCCTGAGATCTGCACAGCACAGAGGGGACACTCTAGATAGTGTTTAGATAGAAAAGTATTTACTGTGTATAACTTTTTTTTTTTGGTCTTTTAAGTACTTTTAGATTAAATGTAAAGAACACAAAAATTAAGTCTGATTGAAACTGCCTATCATATTACTCAGGCTTGAGGAAGAACCGAGGTAAAATATGCAAAAATGTACTAAATAAAATTGTACTTAAATATTTTCATCTACAGTGCTTTCAATAAAGATGAAATAGTACAGTATTAAGAAAATTCACATTGCTACCTGATATACCACAAAACTAGTTCATTTCTTTTTGTTTCCTTGTAACTGCTATCAACACCTCTGACCATAATACTTACTTTGCAGTGTCAGCACCACTTGTAATAAGAGTGTTGATCAGCAGTTCATGGCCATATCGTGCTGCTATGTGCAAAGGCGTGTTTCCATTCTTATCCTCACAGTCTATCACAGCTCCTGTAATACAGGATATACTGTCAAACACTACAGACTATACAACCATCAAATTAAATCTGTAACATGTAGTACAATATAAAATATTTGAACAGTATTTTATATTGTACTACCAGATGCAGCAATTCTAACTACATTTCACTGATGGCTGATGGGGCCAATCACTTGATGTTACAGATATCATGCTTAAGACAGTTTGTGAATTGAGCAAAAGATTTTAATGCATTTTAAATTCACCAACAGGTTCTAGGAACCAACAAATTTAGAAACCACTGTGTCAGTAAGCATGTTTCTTTAAGAGAAACACTTCTTAGGGCTTTAATGTGCATAACTGTCCAACAGAAAGAGTACAAAACACTTCTTCAAAAATGACTTGATCAAGATTCTATGTCTAGGTTTTTTCCTGTAAAACTATAGCACCTAAGCAAAACCAAATGAAACTAAAAGATCAAATTTAAAAAAAAACCTCCAGCAAGATTTATACAACATTTTATACTTTGAGGACTGTTAATAGTTCCGTGGAACATGATTTTAGAAACATGGATTTAAAATAAAACATCTAAAAGTTCTTTTTATTTAGAAGTTTAGCTTCATTAGTACTGATTCAAACACAAAGTTTCTAGTAGGGGAAAAGCAGTTTTCTGCTGAGTAGTGCTGAAAAATTCAATACTAAATGATCTAGAAATAATCCAGGTAAAATAATAGAAAAATAAATTATGAAACATAACATATACATGGCATTTTATAGTCTTAATATTTGCTTTTCAAGAGATTTGAACCACTAAAAATATGTACACTGTTATGAAATTCCTCAATACCATCTATTTTGTGGATATTTTTATTACATTTAAGAAATAAAAAACAAACAGAAATACTTTTTACCACTCTGGATAATGGTTTGTGATCTGGAGAATCTACCGTGGAGAGCAGTCATGTGCAGTGGGGTTTTCCCATCTTTACTCTGAAATAATCCAACACAAATTTTTTTAAAACCACTGTTATATCTGTAATATGTAATCTTCAGTTTTGTTCTGAATATCCTCCTAAGCTGTCATTTTTCTACAGCTGTTACTCAGGCATTAAGTTTAACCGAAGCTGGTGGTAAAATTGCTGTTCAAAATTATAAACAAATTTTTCTTTGCCTCATAAAGCACAAATATGCAAAATACATTTACAAAAAGCTTTATGTGGAATAATCTTAGTATCATTCTTACTCAGTAGGTGGGGAAAACTGATACAAGAAGATATTAAATGTTTCAACCAAAAACACATAAGCAGGAGTGGTATAGCCAGTATATGAATTCCATGTTTAAGACTTAAAATTTCACAATATATCAATGTTTTAATTCTGAATCCTTTCTTGACCAAGGAAAAGTATGACAATTAAAGTCAGTTACTATCAATCATTTTAAAAATGTATGTGTAATTTGTTAATAATTATTTCTAATCAGTACTGAACTACTTTCTCAAAACACTTGAAACACTAAGACTGACTACACATGTGAGTATGTCATGTACAAATTCTAATATGAAAATAAACAATCCTTGAGGTAGGTGGAATTTTTTCTTATGAATTAGGTTAATTTCTTTTCTTTCCTAAAATCTTTTGAGATTAATCAATGTATATATAAAAGGAAGAAACTGGCTTGTAGCATCTAATCCTTTCACAATAGTCAGCATGCTTTTGGTGTAAACTAAAATGTGACAAAAAGTTTATACTAATGCTATATTAAGAAATTATACTATGCTATATTAAGAAATCTTCATGCCATTTGGAGTATTACAGCAACACTATGAATAGCTGCACCTCAGTATTATTTTACACTACAATTTTATATGAAGTTTTCAGGTAAACAGGTCATCCAGGTAATCTTAAAAAATTTACAGTTTTAGAGGCAGTGCAAGAAGGAATGAGGGAGAGAAAATGTACACAAGCATGGGGTCTGGAGTAAGTAACAACCGCATGAATCTCATCACTATAACTTACTACCAGCAAGCTTTTAAATAAACTACCCAACTTCTCCGAGCTTTGTTTCTCAACTAAAAATGAAGACAATGCCACCAACACGTGGTAGTCTGTCGTACATAGTAAACACACTTTGCAAAATACATTTTCTTTTTTTTTGGTCTTTTTCGTTTTTTTATTGGTACCAGGGATCGAACTCACGACTGCCTGCTTGCAAGGCTGGCACTTACGCCGCTGAGCTAAATCCCCAGCCCCGCAAAATATATTTTCAAAATGTCCACATAACACAACAATATATCTTAATAATATCAACTATCATTTTTATTTGGTGTTTTAGAAAAAAAGAAAACAAAAAGCATTTAACACAAGGAAGCTGGTTTCTTTTCAAAGTGTTCCTTACGTGACAAATTTTTATTTTATTTACTTATTTTGAGGCAGTTTTGCTATATATGTTAAGGGAACTTGAACTCACTATGTAGCCCAGGCAATCCTTGTGCCTCAGCATCCTTGTGCTGGGATTACAGCATGTGCCACTTCCACACTACACTTGGTTCAATGATTGACTTTTAAACACTAAGCTTTTACCAACAGCCATTTTTTTACAGACAAATACAACCCCTTGACAAAAAAGTAATATATAAAAATTAGGATTCACAAAATGATGAAATTTGGAACATTTAATTTTAATTAACTTATATATAGTAACCACAGTGTTTCGAGAAGTTTAAAACATTTCTTATATATCATTTAGTCCTTACAACCAGATGAGATAGACACTACTCATCTTGTTGCACAAAAGAGGAAACTTAGATCTTGAGGGTACATAATTCAATCAGGACTCTTACCAAGTAAATGGCAATCTTTTATTGTAAGCTATAGGTGGCCCTAGGGTAACTTTTACTTTATATATACTGATTATAAGAATTAGCCTACATATACAAAGAAAGAGGAGTTTCAGATTTCCAAATGGAAAGTCTACCTTCATACATATTAGCAGGGAGAAGAGTACATTTATCTCTTTGAATTGGAGAAATAACAAAATTTTTTCTACTTAACTACCCCAAATCACTGGAATCAAATGAGAAATTTTAAGCAAAAACAAAACAAAAATCCCCATCAATATTCTAGGAATTAGTTTCAAGTGTAATCAAAAACAGTAACAACAAATACAACAAAAAAGAAGCTACACAATTTAGAGTAGCCTTTAAATTTAAATTTTAAATCAAGTACTTTGTATACTTTTTTAGCTGATCTATATTCATTCTTAAAGAGGAATACAGTGGGTGTGAAAAAAGTATACATACAAATGAAGTAATTAACGAAGTAGGGCTCAGGTTAAGTAAAGTTGTAAAACTGGACATTTTACAATCTTTGCAAGTAATTTATTTGCTTCCTCCATTCTGAAGGCAACAACCTAAAAAGCTTACAACTGAATTATTACAAATTAAATCACTCCAATTTCTAGTAACCTACAATGTGTTCAAGGACAGAAAAAATGGAGAATGGGTTTGAAAAAAGGCAACAGCAGTAAAAAAAGAACATGAGGATTAATGAATCTAATTTTATTTTATAACAGTAAAGTGTTAAAGACTTAGCCCTTCAGTCATTCAACAACTTAATACATATTGATTTGGCAAATACTGTAAATACAAGGGTCAGGAATGAATATATATTTGCTGGTTGACAAATATACCTATTAAAATTTTTGAGGTGGAAAGGACCTCATAAGTTAGTAAACATGGGAAATATGTTCCAGTGGAACCTGGTGATAAAATATTTGGACTATTACATGTAATTGGGATGCCACATATCTCAGGTGAGATTAAACAACTTTTATGCAATCTGTTTCTAAACTACATCAGAGGCTGCTGCTTTCAAATCTACATTGAATCTTAAATGCTTTGCTAAAATTTTTTTTAAATGTATGAAATCTACTAACTTTTAAACATCATTAAAGATACAACTTCAAAGTGATTACTAGTCTGAGTACTTTATAAGTGAACCGCTTATAAAGTTGATTCTCAATTCTAAATTTAAAAAAGAGAAAACAGATTTAAAAATAATCATAAGCAAGCTGGACAGGGTAGGTGCACATTTCTAATACTAGCCATCTGAAAGGACAAGGAAGAAGGTTTACAAGTTTAAAATCAGCCTATGAAACTTAGTGAGACGCTATCAACAAATAAAAAGAGCTATGGATGTAAATCATTGGTAGATGACTATTGAGTATGCAAAAGGCCCTGGGTTTAATCCCAAAATTGATATGGCCATCAACTATCATCAAATTATATTGAACAGTCACACTTAAATGGCAGTATATGAAGTAGGCAGTCTAATTTTTATTCTTTACGACAACACCATGTAACTGAAAAGTGTATATAATACCGAATGATACAGGCAAGCATCCATCATTTCTATGATACTTAATATTTAACACACAAAAAAGCTAACTGTAGCTATTTTATCATGAACATGTCTCAGACTAAAAAAATTTGGTTATCACTTTTGCTTTTAAGGAATAGTACAATAATTTCAAAACTTTCATTTATAAGTTAGTCCTTACAACCAGACGAGACAGACACTACTATACAAAGTTCTGTTTTAAAACTTACTGGATTTCTTTTTTAGTTGCTGTTTTGGTCTTTTTGAGTCAGGGTCTCATTATGTAGTTCAGGTTGGCCTCGAGCTCACTTAGTGGCCTAAGCTAGTCTCGAATTCTCAACAATTCTGCTACCTCAGCCTTCCCACTGGGATTACAGGTGTGCGCCACCATGCTGGATTTAATTATTGGACTTGTGAAGGAAAACAGTAATTTTCCTTTCCAAAACAATTTATATATTTTCTGTGCCTTGATTATCCAAAAAAGAAACAATTATTCAAATGAAAATAAGCAATCCAAACTTATCAATACAATTTTAAGTGTGGTAATGAAACCATGCAAAAGAAAAGTCACTGTGATTTGATTGAGAACTGAAAGCCTTAAATGTGCATTCCTTAAAAAGTTTAGCCCTAAGCAAGACAGAGGTTGATTATGAAACCTCACGTACCTTTCCTTCCTTGGGTTGTGACAGTAATAAATTTTGTCTCTTAGCTGGAACATGGCAAACTAAAGAAAGCACCTAACTATAGATAGACATGATGATGCTACAGCTGTCTGAGTGTATTACTGGCATCAATGAAGGTTTAACTGTGTACTAGTCTGAAAGACATTACCTATTACAAACCTACAAAATAATTAAAATCAAACAAATTTTTTTTACTTATTTTATATGGTTCAATTATAACTGTGGTTTTCTTTTCTTCTTACTACAAGATACAGTTGCCAAGTGGTCAAAGGATGAATTGCTAAATTAATACAGGGCAACTAAGTGAATGCATCTTGGAAAATCTATATACTATAAAATACTGATGCTCAGAAGCACTGCATGTGTTTTCTCAAAGAATTCTATAGCAAAAATAAGTTTACTTTGGTTCTAGAATTTTTATGTAGTTCTACAGTCCAAATGCTTGCTCCTGAAAGTGACTGTGAAAAAAAGAAAAAGAAAAAAAAAGAAAAAAAAAAAAAGAAAGTGACTGTGACCAAAAGCAACTATTCCTTAGATGTAACATTGATACTGTTTTTTTCTTAACACTAAAAATTTTTTCAACAGAAAAACTGAAAAATTTCAAAACAGAAATATTTAAAGAAAAGAACTACAGCATAAATATCCATGTACAATTCCATCTAGACTCTACCACTAACATTATACTGTATGACTTTTATCACATTCTCTATCCACCTAATTATTTGATGCCTTTCAGTTATGGACATTACTACATGTCACAACAATACCTTGAAAATGCACAGTATTCATTATTTACTTCTTTTCCTGAAAGAAAATTCATGAAAAGGTATACAAATATTAAATGTACCATTATGTGAAGTGCTTATCTAAATAATACAAAGCTCTGTCAAAATACAAAACATTAGCACCTCATTAAGTTTTCTTATGCCTTGTCCCCCATCAATCCCTCCTCTCAGAACAACTATTCTGATTGTATTCAACTATACATTCTAGAATCCCAAATAAATGAGACTTCACCTATTCTAGAACACTATAGAGCATGAAATACTGTATATACTTTTAGTCTCACTCAATATCTTTTAAAGGTTAATCCATGTTTTTGAGTTGGGTCATTGTTAAATCATTGAATAGTATTTGCTATGTTTTTAAACATGGATTCTGATTTTGTTTCATACCTTCATATTGACATCAGCCCCATTGCCTACTAGAAGTTCTAAACACAATGCTCCATGTGTAGATGCAGCAGCAAAGTGCAAAGGAGTAAATCCTTTTTCATTCTTTTGATTTACATTAGCACCGCTATCTATAAGTTCATTCACTACAACATCTTGTCCATTATAGCAGGCCACATGAAGAGGTGTATTTCCATAAGCATTTGGTTCATTCATCTATTGGAAGGAAAAAAAAAATGTGTGAATGTTAAAGCAGTTTTGCTAATCATCATTATTATGGGGTACTTCAGAAATCTTGTGGCTAAAATCAATATTTAAGTGAGAAAAAAGGGATGGGGTTTAGCTTAGCGATGTAGCGCCTGCCTGGTGCCAAACAAGAAAACCATAAAGACAAAAAACAAAACAATCCTGAGAAAAACAAAAAGGGGTAATACATAAGTAAGGATTGTAATGAAGCTCTTTTAAAATAATGAGCATAAATATTTTAGTGTTACATGGATTGTGTATATTTAGAGAATACAATTTACATATACAATGTTTTATGTCATGACAAAACTGAATGGTTTCAAAAAAGTTATTTTAGGAAAATGAAAACATGTTATTATTATTATTATTATTGTTATTTTTTGTCTTTTTTTCCGGTACCGGGGATCGAACTCACAACTGCCTGCTTGCAAGACAGGCGCTTATGCCGCTGAGCTAAATCCCCAGCCTCTTATAATGCTATTATTAAAGCCTCTTAGGGAAACTCTATAAAATTAACTGTAAAAGACTCTTTGGAATTAACTCTAAGAATCATGCAAAATGAAGAAACACTGAAGACATTCAGTTTGATTATTTCATTTTGCAGTACTGACAAGACAAAAATGAGTTATGAAATAGGTAATTAAATTTTAAAAAAATGAATGACGTTTTTTTCAGTTCATTTTTGTTGACATCTGATCAAAGACAAAACAATGTGAAATAATGGGAAATTATTCATGCAACTCAGAATTTTTTCCACCCTTTCTAATACATAAAATGGGGGAATACTTGAGTAAAAACCTTGGCATTGGCCAAAAAAGGAGATCTTCCCTTTGCCCTTGGGTGAGGTAATCTATGATATATCTGAAAGTAGTGTCCTTGTTTCAAATGGAGACGGACACATACTAGATCTTAGAAGAGGACTGATTATATTTGACTGTGTTAGGATGGGGTCCAGCCATGCCAGACATAACATGTTCTCACCAGCTTGATCCATGGGACAGTAATACATGTACTACTGGTGGTTCAGAGAGGCCCAGAAGAGAGACATACAAATTACAGCCCCATCGTCAACATGTTAAACCAGTAACATGATTTAGGGTAAGGGTTGTGGTTCATGAGAAATAATTAGACTCAGGATGCAATCAATTATATGGGTAGTCAATCAGTCACGCCTATATAATGACACTCCAATAAAAAACTACGGAAACAAAGCTCAGGTGAGCATTATGAGTTGGGAATACATTGTGCATACTATCACACACTGATATTGGGAAAGTAATGTGTCCTGTCTGTCTGAGATGGGAATGACAGAAAATGTCACCTGAAGAACATCTGAAGGCTCTATCCTGTTTCCCTTTGACTGATCTTATGTGATCTCCCTTCCTTTTAACTGATCTAGTCTTGTACCTAATAAACTGTTAATTGTGAGCTGGGCTTGGGGGTATATAGCTATAATCCTAGCATTTGGAAGGTTGAGTTAGAAGAATTCCAGATTTGTCTTTTTCGTTTTTATCGGTACCAGGGATCGAACTCACAACTGCCTGCTTGCAAGGCAGGCGCTTATGCCACTGAGCTAAATCCCCAGCCCCAGAAGAATTCCAGATTTGAAACCAGTCCCAGCAATTTAGTGAGACTCTCTCAAAATTAAAAATGAAGGTCGGGGGCAGGTACACACATGGGCTGTATGCATGCAGGGTGATATATGATGTAGATCAACTATGAAGGCCATGAATTCCTTCCCTAGTACTGCAAACCAAGCCAAAACAAAACAAAAATCAAAAAACAAAAATACACCGGGAGTGTGATGGCTTTCAATAAATTTTGTGAGTCCTTCTACTGAATTATTAAACTGAAGGTTCACCACCAACATATGCACCCACCAACATATGTAACTGGGTGGTCTTGTACAAAAACACTGCCTTGTAGTTGGGCTCAGTCTGTCACAACTTGAATCACTGATAACAAAAACTGGATAAAGTAAGTAATACTTTAATCAAAGCAGCTAGATTCTGTCACCAGACTTTTCTCTCAAAGCCTCCAGAAAACAGACCTTGTTCATATCTTAAGATTAAACTTTTTTGGTCCTTTAGTTTGTGATAATCTGCTATAAAATTTCTAGGAAACTAAAAACCCACACAATTGGAGGTCACATGTCACTAAAGGGCTTTAAGTTGGACCATTTACCTCAAAAAATAGTCTGCCAAAAAAATTCACAAATGTTATTTTAATCAATAAAACAGATTCAAAAACAAAAACAACAAAAAACTATACCAAAATGAATTTAAAACAGTGACCAGAAACAAGGTTGCTTCATTTATCTGTAAAGTATCAGGGGACTTTTAACTCAATTATTGAAACAGATGTAGGAGATATAAAGTTGAAATTTTATACTTGAAAAGATCTCATATAACAGCATGTTCAGATTTTTTGCAACTTCTTAAGATTTTTTTCCTAACCAGTCTATCACTATCATCTACTTTTTGCTAGTTTGTTTTGCACCTGATTTTAACTCCCTCTTCTAGCACAACTTTGCTCTCTCTTACATAATTTGCTGCTTTGAAGAACCAGCAAATTTGTCTGAATTGTTTCAAAAATAAGAGTAAAATACTAACAGTAGGAATAAGGTAAAGCATGCCCTGTGAAAGCTACAGGTACTCCAAAATGTCTCAATTCAGGACTCAAATATATCCAGATAGAGCAGTATTGCTTCCTAAATGAACAAAAAATATGTTGTAAAGAACACTTACACTTGATGAGCAAGAAGTCTCGGGTCTTCTTGCCTAGTCCATGCTAGTATCTTATAATGTAATCTGTTACAGTCATTTAAGAATCATATATTAATTAGGTAAGCAGGACTAGCAATAACCTAGCTACCTAATCCAAGTCTGTCTGATCTTCTGATTTCCATAGAACTGGAGGAAATGGAGATTTAAGACCTAGATGACGATGTACGACAAAACCTGGAAAATGATTCATATTTGGAATGTATTTTGGTTTTTTGTTTTTTGTTTTTTTTAATTTAAGGAGAAAAGAAAAAAAAACAGTGAAAGGGTACAAGTTATACAGATTTACAGAAGAAAAAAATGAACAGTAGGAAATCACTAGTTAATGGATTACATATTGCCATCTTAGAAATAATTGTTCAAGTCACAAAATTAAAGCTTGTAAAGTGGACATTCCAACAATGATACTGCAAACAGTTCTGTTCAATGATCCAATAAAACTCTAAACATACATTGATTAATTACACACCTTGCTCATACCCTACATTTAAAGGACTATAAATATCTGGATAAAACACAAGTATTTTTTAAAATAATCTTTCAAACATGAAGAAATTTCTGCCGATAGTGAAATAATAAAAATACAAAATATTTCATAACTTTATATCATATCAGTCAATCTATATACCTACATCAACTCCAAGATCTAGAAGATATTTCACTACACTGATCATTCCACTAGACGCTGCTGCATGAAGAGGTGTATAAGACTTCTTATCTTTGCATGTTACTTCAGCTCCTTGAGCCACAAGTAATTTCACCACATCAATGTGACCTGAAAATGTGTTTATGAAGAAAAAAAGATGAGCATATAGAAAATATTAAATATAATTCTTCATAACTTTAAAGAGAAAAATGCATATTAAGTATATAATGCATGAAAATAATGAATAAATGATGTTATAATTGAGTACAGAACATGAAATTTCAAAATAATTTTGATAAATGTTGGTAGAGGTTTAAGATGTGTTATGTACATGCGTCAACTTCCCATAATGAATGCAATGATTATGTACTTCAAACATGTACTAATCAAAAGATACAAACAAAAACAAAACAAAAAAGTAGGGAGAGGAAACTATTAACATACTATATTTATCTAACGATAACCTTACAATCTAAATTCTTTGTATCTAGATCTTATTCTACCTTTCCCCTTCGCCAGGCTGTTTTAATACATTTTAAGTTCTAAAGTTAGCTTTACCATAAGAAATTATATTTCTTTGTTGTATTGGAATCTTTTACTTACATAAATGGGAATGACTTGGGCTTATTTTCCCCTACCTTTCCTTTTTGAGAAAGTCTTGTTATGTTAACCAGGTTGGCCTCAAATTCCAGGATTTAAGGAATTCTTTTATCTCAGGCTCCTAGCTGCTGGGACTACTGTCATGGGCTACACTGCCTGGCAGGCTTGTTTCTCAAGAATGTTTGATTTTTAAATCAGGCACAGTGGCACATACTTGGGTTTATTATTAATACAGTAGTATTTAGAACTTACTAACACCTAGAAGGTTCACACAATAAAATACATGTTTTTGCTTTTTTAGTTTTTGGGTTTTTTTTTTTTTTTTTTTTGGTCACATTGGGGATTGAACCCTGGCTTCATGAATGATGCCACATAAGCACTCTACCACTAAGCAACTCTGTAACAACCCTAAAGCTTTTAAAAATGGGCAAACAGAAACTGCTTAACACATCACTTGAAACAATGCATACCATGTTATTTGTATTTACACATGTTATAGATTCCAGAAGCATGAATGTTTCTTAACACTGATAAAAGCCTTGTTTTAAAAGGGAGCTATTACAAGCAAATTTACAATGTGAAACTTAACAAATATTTGAGCATATTTCTTAAATACAGAAAATCCTTTCAATAGACTACAGAAAACATGGAAAGGCTCCACAGCCATTTTGGAAGTGACTTATTTAAAAGGAAAAAAAAAAAATAAGGGTGGGGGAAGTTCTACAGTGAAATGATAGTGTTGCAATTTGATGGACCATGGTCAGAATAAGTGTCTTGTCAATTACAGAATTGGTCTTATCATTTATAAAAATGCCTATTAAAATACATAATACATGAAAATCATTAATAAATGGTATTTATTTTAGAATGTCATCCATTACATATGTATGATATATATATAATTTAGCAGTCAGTGATAACATCCTTTAAAAAATTTGTATGAGTGAAATGTAAACTTGATAAATGTAATCACTGTCATTTAGGAATTTGGAAAATTCTCTATTTTCTTTTGTTCATGAATATACAAGAAAATGAAAATGAATTATGTTAAAATTTGTTTTCAGGGAAAGGAGAAGAAAAAAACTTTCATGTCCATTCAAATTACACATTGTTTCAAACAGAAAGAGTTGCTAATCAAAACTGTATTTATTATCATCAATGTCAGTTATCACAGTAAGGGAATTTGAGGTAGAATTTGGTTGTACGAAGTACAAAGTACGAAAAGCAACAGAAAAGACTGAATGTGCAAAGGGACCTTGAGGAAGCAAGTACAAGGCAAGGGGAGGGAAATGATCAATGCATTTGGAAAAGGGATGGGGATGGAAAACAATTCAATAGTGGCATAAGCATACACAGTGTGGCCTAATATAAAATTAAGGAAGCATAAATGGGATGGAAGGCTAGGACTAATAAGTGTGTGACAAATAAATTATAAGACTACATGTAATTCATAATATTTCTTACACTAATGTTGATTAGATTTTCAGTATATAACTGACATGGCCTGGACTTAAGGCTTTACTTTAAAACCAGTGAATAAAGTCAACAGCTTCCTACTTCTACATGGTCAGCAATGTGTCTCCCTCCCTCAAAGTTTACTGTAACAGTTATTAAGCAGTGGGACCTCTCAAGAGATGAGTGGGCCATCAAAGGTCCATGTGAATAGATTAATGCTGTTATGGAAGTAGTGATCCCGTCTTCTCCCATACCAGTGATTCCTTCTGCCCATTACTACACAGCCAGAAGGTCCTCACCAGATGCTAGTGCCTTGATCTTGGACTGCTCAGTTCTCCAGAACTGTGTGAGAAAATAAATCTGTGTCCATTATTACTAATCTCAAGTATTCTGTGTCAGCAGTGTAAAATAGAGAAAGACATATAGAGATGGCCAAGAAACACAGGATATTTTTTTGGCCACAATCAAGAGGTTTGAAAGTGATACTTGGTGGATTGGTGAAAATAGTCATATTTGGCTCTCCAAAATATACATTCAACTATTTTGGAAGCTCAACTATAAGCAACCCACAAAATTACTTTGGTCTTCACTTTATGAAAACAGCTATTAAGCCTAATTCATTGGAAGTAAAGGCAACAGGCACAATACTTACTGTGAAAATATTTTTATATAAGGAGAATAGTTTTAAATACAGACTAGCTGTTTCTAAATAGTCCTGAAGAATAAGCTACAGGATTCAGTCATCAAGATTTAAAGATGGAAAACTATAAATGTCAGGGGGAAACCATAGGATACCCAAGAAACTTACTTATGGCATTTTTTTAAAAAATTTGAGACAGTGTCTTGCTATGTACTTCAGGTTAGCCTTGAACTCAGCATGTAGCCCAAACTGGCCTCAAACTCATGGCCACCCTCCTGCGTCAGCCTCCCAAGTGCTGGGATTATAGGCATGTGCCACCATGCCTGGGTCTGGCTGTTTAACACAAGACAAGCACCCACTATGTAACAAAAGGCATAAACTTGTGATATAAACACCAACATTTTAGCTTTTGTTTATTAAAATAGAGACAGGACAAAAACGTTAATCTTTGTTTTTCATCCTTAGTTACAGTCACTGTAAAGGTCACAAATGAAATTTTCCTGGTTGGGATTCTTTTTGTTAAAGGCAAATATACCATGTATACTAATTTGAGACACAAGGTTTGATGAATAGATACAGATATGCATATATGGTATAAAAACTGGTTATAAAATGTTATATGTTAATGACCTTCCTTTGAATCTTATACTTTTATATGAAAGACAGGAAAAGACATAACCAAGAGCAGGAAAATAACAAGTGGGGCTGGGGATTTAGCTCAGCGGCATAAGCGCCTGCCTTGCAAGCAGGCAGTCGTGAGTTTGATCCCTGGTACCGATAAAAACGAAAAAGACAAAACAAAACAAAACAAAACAAAACAGGAAAGTAACAAGTATAAGCAATGCCATAAAGAGTGGTTAGCTAGATTTCTAGTATGATCAGTATTATCACAGAATGATTCTAGGATCACATAGAAGATACGACAATTCATATATGGTTTTTCCCAAGCCAGAGGTGGCAAGATAGCAGTAATAGAACTACACAATTTTTTGCGGGAATAAAACAAGCTTTGAACATTATGGCTGCAAGAGGAGTCCTTCCAGCTTTGTTTGAAGGAACTTCAAAACCAAACATGTACAATTAATGGGTTCTCTGAGCCATAACCCCAATCTTACACAACTTCCAAGGCTCATGGCAGGCTGTATTTCTTCCATGTTCATAGATTACTTCCATTGCACAGTGTTAGGATCTATAGCAGAGTAGAAATGCTGTTTTTGTGCATCTTAAAATATTCTAAGATCTAAGAACTGATTCATGCTTTTGTTAGATCATAAAATTGCATAGGTACTGGATAGTCTATTTCAAGTCTATTTTTTTTCCCACAAGCTCTATTAGTTTTGGAGTACAATTGTAAGGTTTTCCAAAAATTTATTTATCATGTTCTAATAGAAAAGCTTGTATTCTAAACCTTAGTTTCTTTCTGTGAAATTAGTGTTACAGAAATTATAGAAATTTCTGTGAAATTACTGTTACATATTTAACTCAATACTTGGCCCAAAATAATAGGCTTCTTGATAATGGTTACTAACTTGAACTCTCAGACTTCAATAAAAACGTATCGGGGCTTTTAGTAAACACCAACCCTAAATTAAACATGCTAGCCCTGTGTCTGAGATGTCTTTCCCTTTAAAGGTAAGCAAAATTAACTTTAACAGCTTTTAGATTAACCGAATCCAGGGCATTCCTGTTATAACAAACTCCCTCCACTTTTGGGGTGGTTCCATTTGGGAAGCAAACGCAGATATGACCTAACTGTTCACTATACAAAAAGAAATGTTATGCAAATGGCAAGAACTAAAATGTACCACTTTTCCACTTTTTTTTAAGGTCAAAGTTAACTTACAAAAGTACATACCCATATATGCTGCCCAATGGATAGCACGTCTGTCTTTCTTATCAAAAGCATTAATATTGGCACCTCTGGACAAGAGTAGTTTGACCATCTGAAATAAATTAAACAGAGTTTCCTTTTTTAAATTCAGAAATAGAATTGTTCCTGAATATTCCTTGTCATGACTATTCACCTTAGTTTCTGTGGCACTGTACATCTGTAGAATGTAAGGAGCTAGACTTAATATTGAAGGCCATTTAATAATAACAGGGTAAATATGAAAAAGGGTTCGTTGTGTGTTACTGAAGTCAGTAATCAGTACAGTCATACACTGGTACTTTACTGCTTTGAAATTTGCTAAATTTAGTACTGGAAGCATTTTGATAACAAAACGGTACTTGTGGTGGTTTTTTTGGTACTTGACACACAAACTAGAACTTGTCAGTATTGATTGTTTCATGACTCATGACCTTTTCCAGCCAAAACAATTTGTTTAGAACTTAGCATGTCTCCTGGAACCAACTAACACTACCAAGGTACCACTGTATGTTTTCTAAGATGTCAGCTTTATATTCTGGTATTTTATAAACTGAGTAAAACTCTGGAAAGTCTAAAGTTGGAATTTTTAACAAGAGGGTTTATTTCTATTTGTAGCCTCAAGTGTTTCTTAAAATGCAAAGCATTCTCACACTGAAAATGTCTTAAATTTAATTCAAGCAACAGGTAGTATCTAAAATATGATTAAATCTGATAAGACTGTATAGTCTAGGTACTTCCTAATGTATCAAGAATAATAATTATATTCAGTCATATTTACAGTAACTTTTTTTCACTGAGAGACATTTCAGATTTCAAAGCAGCATATTTTGTGACCAGTAGTAGAGGAAAAGATTCTTTATATTGTAAAATCAGAGAAGTACAGTGAAAAGAACATTGTAGCCACTAGCCTCCAGCTATCAAAACATGTCAATGTCACTCAATCTCTTTGCATTGATGAGTCTGTAAATATAGAAGACCTGGATCTGATCACAGTGGTGTGTGCGTGTAGCCACAACCACTTGGGAGACTAAGCAAGAGGATTATTTTAGCCCAGAAGTTTGAGATCTGTCTGGGCAACATAGGAAGATCTTACCTTAAAATAAACAAAACAAAATGACTTGACTTCAGTTGGCCTAAAAAGTTTTAATTGTATTTCATTCTTACCTAAATAAATCTTCAATTCATACATAAAATTCAATGCCTGCTTGGAATATAACTAAATACTAATTTTTAAAACGTTTTTGTTTGATGGTTTTGTTACTAAAGAATTCTCTTGACTAAATGTTGATAATATACTGAAGAAAACGTTTTCTTTTTCTTTTTTGGTACCGGGGATAGAACTCATGACCTCGCACGTGCCAGGCAGGCTGCTGAACTGAATTCCCAGCCCAAGAAAACATTTTCAAAACTCTGCCTTCCTTTGCTACCATCTTTCTAAGAGAAAAATGAAACTGCCATCTTCCCAAATTAGCTTCTATAATCATAGAATACACTTTGCATTGTGTTGTACTTGGCAATGTTCTCTGTCACTCTAAGTTGACTATGAAATTCAAGTGTATCAGCAGTACCTCTGAAATAAATATCTAAATTTGGGAAAGTTTTATCATAAAAAAATCTTAAGGTTTAGTAAAGGCAAAGTGAAAGAATCATCAATGAGTAAGACACATTTTTGTTTGCTTTTACTATAAACAGCAAGTTCATTAATAACTAAGGATTACAGGAAAGTAAAGATAATCACTAATTAAATGCCACCTACCTCGCCATGCCCGCTGAAAGCTGCATGATGTAATGCAGTTCTTCCTGCTCGATCAGACACATTGACATTACTAAGAAGAGGTACCAAAGCTTCAGCGCACTTTACAGCTTTATTAGCAGCAGCTATGTGTAAAGGGGTTTGCCAATTTTTATCTCGAGCATTTACATCTGCAGAATGCTTCAAAAGTACCTGAACTGCTTCCTAAAATGTATGAAGATAAAAGTTATAAAAGACAAATGAGTTAAAGTTTCAGAAATTTTATATATATAATATAAATGAAGAAAATAAAATGTCCTGAGGAAATAAAAACGTTCTGATTCAAAGTGGTATAAATAAGTAGGAATTTACTGAAAAAGTTTTAATTTAGAGATAGCAGTCAGAATCTTAAAAGGATGTATGAAGACACTGTCATTAGCCATCATAGTAGAAGCTTATAATCTTACCAGCAACTGGGAAGATAAAGCAGAGAGAATTGCCATGGGTTCAAAGCTACCTCTAATTACAAGGTAAGCACAAAGCCAGATTGGACTATATAGCAGTATCTTGTTTCAAAAGACATTTCATGCTCTTTGCTCCCGAGCATCCCTGCAAAAGCTGCTTCTCCTTTGTACTGCCTACACAATCCGAAACAAGGTAAAGGCTGGGGTGAACAGATTTGGCTGTAATGAGTGCCTGGTTACAAGGGTTGCTTTCAACTCTGGCGAAGCAGATATTGTGGCCACCCACGACCTTTTCACTGACCTCAACTATACTGTCCACATGTTCCAATATGATTCCACAAGTGGCAAGTTCCACAGCATCCTCAAGGCTGAGAATGGGAAGCTCATCATCAGTGGAAAGGCCATCACTATCTTCCCAGAGATGCTGCCAACATCAAGTGGAGTGATGCTGGTGCCAAGTATGTGGTGGAGTCCACTGGTGTCTTTACCACCACAGAGAAGGCCAGGGATCACTTAAAGGGTAGTGCCAAAAGGGTCATCATCTCTGCCCCTTCTGCTGATCACCCCATGTTTGTGGTGTGTGTGAATCATGAGAAGTACAACAATTCCCTCATTATCAATGCTCCCTGCAAAATCAACTGCTTAGCCCTGCTAGCCAAGATCATCCATGACAACTTAAGCATTGTGTAGAAACTCATGATCATAGTCCACACCATCACTGCTACCCAGAAGACTGGATGTTCCCACTGGGAAGCTGTCGCATGATGGCTGCCCAGAATATCATCTCTGTGTCCACTAGTGCCACCAAAGCTTTAGGCAAAGTCATCCTGGAGCTGAATGGGAAGCTCACTGACATGGCCTTGGGTGTGCTCGCACACAACATGTCAGGTATGTATCTGACCTGCAGCCTGGAGAAAGTGGCCAAACATGATGACATTAAGAAGGTGGTGAAGCAGGTGTCAGAGGGCACCCTTAAAGCCATCCAGGGTATAGAAAAAACCAGGTTGTCTTTTGTGACTTCAACAGTGATATCCACTTTTCTGTCCTCAATGCTGGGGCTGGCACTGCCCGTTTCCTAGTATGACAAGTTTGGCTATAGCAACAGGGTGGTGGACCTCATGATCTATATGGCCTCCAAGTACTAAGTGCCCCTCACCCCAGCCCAGTGAGACAGAGGGACAGGGACAGGGAGTGGGAGAAGGTTTTTAAAAGGCATTTATACAGTTCCTTGAAAAATCTCCATACTGATTTCCATTATAGTCATACTAGTTTACATTCCCACCAACAATGAACGAGGGTTTATGTGCTTCATACTTTTGTCAGCATTCGTTGTTTTTTGATTTACTAACAACTGCCATTCTTTCTGGAGTATGATGGAATCTTACAATGCTTTACTCTGCATTTGTCTTAACAGCCAGAGATGTTGAATATTTTTTCACATATTGGTTATTTATATTTTTTCTTCCTTGAAGTGTCTGTTTATTTCTCTTGCTCATTTCTTGACAGGATCATTAATTTTAGGTGACTTAATTTTTTGAGTTCATTGTATATCTAGATGTTATTA
The DNA here is from genome assembly GCF_034190915.1 of Cavia porcellus. Taxonomy (NCBI): domain Eukaryota; kingdom Metazoa; phylum Chordata; class Mammalia; order Rodentia; family Caviidae; genus Cavia; species Cavia porcellus. Next base: position 7,625,590 of record NW_026947493.1, read on the forward strand.
GTTCTCCATCTGAGGAGTAGCTGGCAAAATTTTTTTTCCATTCTGCAGTCTGTCTCTTCAATTGGATTGATTCTTTTGCTGCCCAGAAGCTTTTTAGTCTGATATAATCTCTTTTGTTGATTCTTGCTATTCTTGAAGTTGTGTTTAGAAAATCTTTTCCTACATCTATGTCTTCAAGGGTTTAATGATTGTTTTAATGTTTAGGTCTTTAAGCATTTTGATTTTAATTTAGTATACAGGGAGAGGTATGGATTCAGTTTCAATCTCCTGCACACAGATAACCAGTTCTTTCCAGTACCATGTGCTGACTTCCAACATACACTTTTGGCACCCTGCATCAAAGATCAAATAGCTGAATATGTCAGGGGAACTTTGTGTATCCTCAATTCTGTTTCACTGATCTATGTGTCTACTTTTGTTACCGTAGCATGTTGTTTTTAATCACTTGCTTTGTAGTATAGCTTGAAGTCATGTATTGCTATGCCTTCAGCTTTGTTCTTATTACCCAAAACTGCTTTTGCTATTATAGACCTCTTCTTTCCATATAAATTTTAGGATTGTTTTTTCTCAAGATGTTGGTATTTTGATTGGGACTGCATTGAATCTGTGTAACAGTTTTGGAAATATGGTCATTTTGACAATGTTGATTCTGCCTATCCAGGAGCAGCAGACTTCTCTCCATTTTCTGATGACCACTTCAATCTGCTTTCTCGCAGTACTGTAGTTTTTTCTGTGGGGGATATGAACCAGCAATGCCCTGCTAGGTATCTTCCCCAAAGAGCTTATGATATCATATTACAGTGATACCTACGGGCCAATGCTTATAGGAGCACACCTCAGAATAGTTAATCCTGGAAACAGCCTGTATACCCATCAACAGGTGATTGGATAAAGAAATTGTGTATCTATATAATATATATAATAGAGAACACTGCTCTGCTATACAGAATGACAGATTTGAGACGTTTGTAGGAAAAAAAGGCACTGGAGATTGAACTCATGACCTTGCACTTGCCAAGCAGGTGCTTATGCCACTGAGCTAAATTCCCAGCCCCTGAAAATATAATGTTAACTGAAATAAGACACACAAGCTTAAATACCATATGGTATGTCTCATTTAAGTGAGGAAAAAGTACAGAGAATAATGAAGGATAGATAAAAGGAAGACTAGGAGAAAGATCTCTTGCAACAGGGAAGGGAAAAAACGTGGAGGAAGGGACGGGAAATAAGTAGAATAAAGATATGTCAGATACAGGAACCTAATAACCTAAATAAACGTAAACACTGTATGCTATAACATGAGCTAAGATCAATAGTATCAACAAGAATGAAAAATGAGATAGGGAAACTGAAGAAGCAAGGAGAGAAAGCGAATTAAAAAATATCTATGATATGCAAACATAACCACTCTCCAAGAAGACTGTAAACTGCATGAATTGCAAACACGTACTAATACATTTTTTAAAAAAGTCATATGCAAAGTCTTTGGTGTAACTGTATCTAGAGTGAAAGCTGCTTTTAAGGTAATTTAAACATTTACTGTTTAAGAGCTTTATTTCCCAGCAGCACAAGGAAACTCTCTTATCACATTAACTGGACTCACAGTAGAAATCCATGAAAATTCAGTATGGTATCAACATAAAGCAATGTAACTAGAATTAAACTGAGCAGAAATCTTCCTTTTACAGTGATAATCCTATTTTTGGTAAGTGAATGCCAAACAACCCAAGAACATAAGAAGGATCAGAAACAGAATTTCAACTCTATCATTTATAGTGGATACTATTTGAGTTTTATAAAACTGACGGTGTTATTTGCAAAGGTAGGGGAAATAACACCTGCTTTTCATTCTTCTCAAGTTTCTGTAAGTCACAATATACTAATATATATGAAAAGTGGTAGAAAGTATAAATAGCTATAAATATAAACAGAATATTATTATTCATGAATTACTGATAGCTTAAAATTCTGAAATAAAAAGTGATCCGAAGGGGCTGGGGATTTAGCTCAGTGGCATAAGCACCTGCAAGCAGGCAGTTGTAAGTTCGATCCCTGGTACTGATAAAAAGGAAAAAGAAAAAAAAAACTGATCCGAAATGTCTAAAATTTGGGAAACAGTCACACAAGTACTTAAGTAGTTGGCAAAACATGGGAGAGATGCCCAATAAGCCATCAACCTACTAATCAAAGACACACCTATAGGTTTAGAACCCCACAACTCCACCTTACTTGTTTACAAGAGAAAAACAGATTCATCAAATGCTCATAGTAATTTATTTGTAACAGTAAAAAAGTCAGAAAAAAATTTCTAGGGTTACAGAAATTGTATTTTCATAGAACACCCGGATTTATAGCTGTTTTCCATAATCCTCTAGAAGAGTTATTAGCTCAGTAATTCTGAGACTAAAGAGCAGACAAAGAAACTCGCAAGGATCATTGGTTTCCAATCTTACAATCTGCCCTTACAATCTGCCATCTTCTTCTAATAATTTTTCTTGAAGAATTTTTGCAAATATGGAAAGCGTATCTTCTGGTAATTTAAGATGATAAAATATTCTTAATTTTAATGGCCATATTCACAAGAGCTATACTGAAAAATGAGTAGTTATAACATTAATATGTTCCAGTAACAGTAATGGTTACTTAACTGATTTTATGTAAAGAAAAATATGAGGGGTAACTATAAAATTAGTTTTACCATAGAACTTCAGAATTCAGCAGTTTTTTGACTAATGGCTTAGTGTTCCAGATTTTCCCAAAATCACACAGCTAAAATGTTGAGGTGATATGTGAAGCTACATTCTCCAAATTTAAGTTCCACAAGCTTATCAGCTATACAGCATGATCTCAGGTGTACCCACTCTTCCTTCCCTCGCTCCTCCTAATCAGGAAGCTAAACTAATGTACACGGTCAATGGCAGAGTTTTAAAATCCATCCCAGTTTACTTCTCTCTCTCTCTTTTTTTTTAAATCCAGCTCTTGTTCTGGGTTAAAGATGTAATTACAATGAGGATTATACAAGAATGAATAGAGGCAAGAGTTCCCCCAGTTTTCTCCTGAGGTACTAGTTGCTTTCCTTCTCCATAATTAATTACCTGGCCCTGCGACAGGAGCAGGGGCAGGAGTGAAACTTTCAAATTACTAAAGAAACATGGGATTAACATTCACTTGTACAATTATACACTTTTATAATTTAAACCACTTAAAAATATGAATCAAGCCCTAGTATTAAAAGTTCAGTGCTTTAGTTACATTTCTCTCACTGCTAAGACAAAATACCTGATGCCAAAAATTAAGGAAGAAAGGGTTTATTTGGCTCACAGTCTGTGAAGGTTTCAGTGTAGCACTCACATCCATAATTCCAACATTGGACCACCAATTCCAGAAGCCTGACTTCATGACTGTATGAGGCTTTGGAGGGACATCCAGATACAAACCATAACATCTGGTAAAACGGGGCTTTGGTCACAACACATTATAGAATCGAATCCAATGTGTTTTAGAAATAGTAAAAATGATAGGAAAATGAGTGTCTAGGTTTTTGCACTATCACTCAAAACTGAGTAATTTTTAGCTGCCTCAAAACATCTATTCCTCTGTAAAGACATCATGAAGACTACAAAACGTGAAAGACATAAAAATGTTTTAAATATATATATTCTCTGAAAATGTTATCTTGATGAACAAACAATACACAGGGAGGAACTAATCTTATTTATTAAATCTTGCATATTATAAGGATGCATATTTTCAACTGGTAAAATAGCATTTTTGGAAAATAACTTCAGCGTCTAAGCGGTATTTTGATTAATACACAGATGAGAGAAAGTATGGATTATAACCCACAAAACCTGTCCAAAAGGCTATTGTGAATCAGAAAAGTCATGGGAAGAATTACATAAAAAAGAAAATTAATTTCTTTTTTAAGAGGGACAGAGTAAAGTGTTTATATGCTAAGCTATTTGAGATTCTCTAAAAGGTCTTTCACATAAAAAGAGACACAGAATAATTTGCTTTGTTTATGCAAATTATGAAGTAAAATGACCAGTCTAGATATTTCAGTAGTTTTTCATTCTTTTGAAGATTCAGAATCTGAAAATGGACTCAAGAGGTCTATTTAATATTTGTATATACAGTATGTTTACTAATAGAAATTTCATACCTCACTACAAGAAGCAACTGCTCTGTGTAAAGGTGTCAACCATTTGCTGTCTTTGGCATTAACTCTAGCTCCTGCAACAAGAAGAAAAAAATAAATTGAAATATTTCACATGAAGTATTTTAAATAAGTCTCTGAAATAATGATTATATTTAGCCCAATTGGATAAATAAAAATTGAAAAAGTACTATATTTATACTGTCTGCTAATAAATTCCCCTTAAATTACAAAACAGAATTATCCTTTTAAATTAATATAATTATCCAATAACATACCAGTTCTTTGTATTAAAAATAAAATAAACATCATTTTATATGTCTAGGAAAGTCACCTTTATACAGAGCATATTCAAGATAAAAAATTAGACCTTGCTTTAGAAATGGGTTAAAAAACTCAAATATGTAACTTTCTACTTAGAGATAAACTGGTTATTCCAAACTCTTCATTACATTTCTTACTGATCAGTCTATCAAGTCATAAAATAATATCAAAATAGTGCTATCACTATAATAAATACACTATGGTACTCTAAGATTATTGTATAAAATGGATACAATCGGTGTAGATTTGAGCAATCAAGTAACATTTTTCTGAGTTATACGTAAGAGTTGAAGAAGAAATTTTTATTTTTTTTTGTCTTTTTCGTTTTTATCGGTACCAGGGATCGAACTCACGACTGCCTGCTTGCAAGGCAGGTACTTATGCCGCTGAGCTAAATCCCCAGCCCCGAAGAAGAAATTTTAAAAAACACTTTTAAATCATTTTTCTACATCTGAAAAAATAATCATTAATAGGCAAAAAAAATCTATCACGGGAATACAAAGATATTTAGTAAGACAAAAAAGTATATTACATATTAAGGGAGGAGAGTTTTTCCTACACAGAATCCACTGGTTTGTTAGCCAAGGCCCAATGAAATAGAAATAGGACATAGTAGCATCACTGTAGAACTAAATAAGACAGAAAATAGCTCTCTCTGGTTTTGTAATTGATTGCCAGGTCCTGTCCATAAAAAAATCCTAGATTTAGATCCTAAATCCTAATGCATTCCTCATTTTCTTGATGCAGAAATACACATGAAGAGGCTAGACATGGTCGCACACCCCTGTAATTCTAGCACTTGGGAGCAGGAGGATTGCTATAGATTTGAGGCCAGCCTGGGCTAGACAGTGAGCTCAAAACCAGTCTCAGTACATAATGAGATTTGGTCTAAAAGAAAAATACAGATGAAATGGATAATATGAACAGCCCAAATCACAGTCAATTATGGCAAAACCAAGGCTAGAATCTTTGTATTTCTTAATACTTAACTATTTCCATGTTTTAAGGTCAGGGTGCATGAGGCAATCAAGTGCAGTGACTTCATGTTAAAGTGCCAATAATTACTAGCTATGGAACCCTAACTAATTGCGTGATCTCTCTGAACCTCAATTTCTTAATCTATAACAGATACTATAATACTGTTACAAAGATTAAAATATAACAAATTCAGTACACATGGTACGACAGTGCTACAGGCAGATTCAAAAGCTCTGAATAAGAAAGTAAGTAAAACCGAGGTATAGGAAATATTCACAAATGCAGTAGTTAAAATTCTGAGAGTAGCTGAGTTCTCTGCAGAAAGTGATAGTGTGAGATCACTATAAGAATCAAGAGCTAGTCAATAGGCAAAAAATACTGATTAAAGATACAAACATATTTAGTAAGGAACTTTCAAGAATGCTGAAGAGACTTTAGAAGGAAAGGGAGTTTGGAAAATAATGAGAATGTAGCATATCCATTTTAAAAGTTTTAAATTTTTTACAATTTTAATTTTGCAGTGCTTATAAACTCAGACCATTCACACATTAGACAAGTGCTCTATTGCTGAACTATATACACTCACAGTAGTACCACATGTTCATGTAATAAAACTACTAGGCAACTCTTCAATGGCACTGTGAAGACCAAGACGGTTAAATACAGGGAATCTAAACATAGGAAGACCAGCATTTGTTTTGGGTATAAGGTAGAATGTAGACAATAGAAAAACATTTGAAATCCTCACAGGTTGGTAGTCTGGAGCCCAACAGAGAGTGAAGAGGAGATATAGAAACATGGGCCTTTCATTTTCTCACTTATCTGTTTCTTAGGACTCGGGTGATTTTCTATAGTTTCCTATGTTTCTTTCTACAGTTTTTATTTATGCACATATATATGCACAGTATAAAGTCAAGCACTGGGTCAACAAAGAAACAGGTGTCAAAAAGGGCCTTCAGAAGTCTGATTTAGGGTATCAATTGAATGTAGCTATTATGAAAAAACAAGGAGGCTCTACAGCTCTGCCCCCATCCAGTTCAAATAAAAAAATAAGCTATTAATACAATCATATATTTTACTTTCATGGAGGAAAGGGAACTAATAGATATCTTCATATTTTCTGTACATGCATTTGGAAACCCTACAGGAATGAGAGTACATGCTTGTGTACTGGAGGTGGGTTATACTAAAAATTGGGTGTAAAGGCGAACTTTGTGCTGTTACTTGCTAATATATGTATACATTTTAAAAACAAAACTGAAACGTAGTTGCTCAAAAAGAGAAATGTTTTTCAGAGGAAATAAAAAGGGTGGCCAAAGAAAACATTCCAAGCTACAGCTTCAAGTGAAAACAAAACAAAAAAGCAAAGTAAGTGACAATAATAGTAAAATGAGTAAAAGTAGTTGTTTTTCTTCTTTTGAATGTGGACTATCAGATATAACTACATAAAGAAAATCCAATTTTAGTGGTGCATGTCAGAGACCAAAGTGAAAATCCTGCTGGTTTTATTCTGTCTTTTTAAGTTAGTAATAATTAATTTGTTTTCCTTTCTCTTTATGTGTAATAATATAACTAGAATTCATTTATCAAAACAAGTGACTACAACACTGAATCTGCTAGTGGTTAACCAAGGATGTGTATCATACATCTAGCTCTCACTGACAATTTGGTTAAATAATTTTGCTTCTTTTGATTCTAAAGACTTATCTGCAGGAGTATCTACACAATGGGATTTTAAGCCTCTAATCATAATCTTAAAACAGTCAGCTTTTGTTAAATTATGTGGTTTTCCTAAAAGCACTAGTTGACTATTTTAATTTTTTGGAAAGTTAAGGCCAACTATATAAGACAACTCTAAGGGTACCAAAGCCTCCTGTCCGTAACTGTTAATTAGTATGTGATTTGCCTATTAATAAAAATAGCAATAAATATTATGAGAGCAGCATTTGTATTTGTTCTTGTCAAATAAAAATAGAATTTAAGAGCCACAAATATGATAATATACTTCTAATGGTTCAGATTCCCAAAGCACATTGCAATGAATTTTCTAATGGTAAACACAGCATTCCAATGTTAGCTATGTATTAATGTACACAATAACTTGTAAAGTTGTTCTAGCAATGAACATTTCCAGAGTAAAGTCAGCTAGTCAAACATCTAGTTAAGACTATAAAAACTTGTCACAAAGATTAACAATGAGGATGGAGACAGAGAGAAAAAGAAGGATCATATCCACTTAAAAAACGAAACAGTCTTAAGAGAAAAAAAATCAAATGCAACAGCCTCTGGTGGCATCCTCACACTCTCTACACATGGCAGAAAATATCTGTAGGTTATAAAGATGACCACAAGTCAGGAGAGAGAGATTAATTTCTTCATTCTTTCCAAGTTATTAAAACAGAAATGACTGAAAAATAGCAGCCCTATCTTAACTGTTAATGTACATCTGGTAGGTCTCTATCCTCTTGGTGCAGTATTGGAGACTGAAATCTTTGCACTAAGCTATATCCTTTTTTATTTTTTTTTTTGTAAGGTAGTAAAATACAACAAAACAAGACAGAACAAAGCCAATGGAGACAATGCAGTGAAATTGGTAGTACAGAACTGTAGAGAAGGATACTGGGTAACACAAGTGAGTATCACAGTGTATCTTATTATCTTCTGCATTTTTGTGTGTTAACTCCCTGTGACCATTATAAAAATAATATTATAAACTCCATGTCCTGATCCTAATTGTTCTCTGTACAACCCCTAACAACAACACTAATCAGTAAGCAAATTCGGCCAATTCTTTAATGTCTGAACCTTCTATTTTACTTGTAAAATAAGGGATCCTGAGAAATAATCCTTGTGATTCATTTTCAGTTTTAACATTCTATTCTATTTTGAAATACTCAGCATAAATTCAGTACTATTTGTGGCTCTGGCATCTACTAGGGATGGACCTAGCCCTGCACATACTACTGTAATACTGAAGACCTCTGATACTTATTCTAAACTAAATTTGGATACCCAAGCTGAGCTACCACTGCCCAAAATGTTTAGAACCAAAAAATATTTTGAATATTTATTTTATTTTTATATAAAGAGAAAAAAAAGGGTACAAGTAATACAGAATTTAAAAAAAATGAATAGGAAGAAATCACTAGTTAATAGATTACATACTGTCATCTTAGAAATAGTTGTTTAAGTTACAAAATTAAAGCATACAAAGTGGACATTCAAATAGTGAGATTGCAAACAGTTCTGTTCAATGATCCAACAAAAACTTAGGAATATGGTTATCTATCTTGCATACTTAGGTATACATGCACTTATATCCTTTAGAGAACTTTCTTTTCCTCTCTATTTACAATAACAATTATACATTTTGGGTTTTATTACTCCCATAGTTCTTAATACTTTTTTTTTGAAGAGAGTAAAACCAAATGTGACATAACAAAACAGAGTCAGTAAAATAAAAAGGATGGACATAGTACATGATGTAAAAACAGAATACAAGGTGATCAACGATGGTTACCATAATGCCTCTTGCTATCTTAAAAAGAATTGCTTATATCATCAGGTATAATAAAGTTGAACAAAACAGTACAGAACAAAACCAATAAAACTGAAACACCAGAGACATTACAGGACTCAAAAGAAGATAAAAGTCAAACCAGAATGAGCATCATACTGAATCTTATTGTCTTCAAAGTAGTTGCGTATACCCTCAAACTTGATATTATCAAGCAAAACAGAATAGAGTAAAATCAGTCAAAACAAGATGGTGAGAGCAATAGAGAGCTTCAAATCAAGTTAACAGGAAATCAAAATCATTACTATAATATATCCTGCTATTTTTTAAATTTATTTTTCCCCTTAAAAAAATAAATAAATAAAAAGGAGATTGAGATAAAAGAGGACATAACCCAACAGCACAGGTCAGAACAAAACAATTTAAGCAACACAGTGTTTCAACACAAGATAACCGACATAACAGTTATTATCATAGTGTCTCTTTCCTTGAGTATAACTTCATATATCATAGTATAAAATATATCAAGACAGCGTAAAACCATTCTAGAGAATGAAAGTATTACAGGGTATTTAGAACCAACTAACAGAAAATGAACAATGGTTTCTATATTATCTCCTTGTCTATAAAAGTTCTTCTTTGTACTATCACATATAATAAAATCTAGTGAGATACAACATAAGACCAATGGAGACAGAAGAACAAAAGCTTGATGGGACTTCAAAACAAGATGATATTAAATCAGCACTAGCTATTATGATGTCTTGTTTTCTTTGAAACAGCTGTTCATACCATCACAGACAATGAAATCAAACCAAGAATAAAAACATTCCAATTAATTAATTAAAAAGTTATAAGGCTTCAAAGCAATATAATGGGGAATCATGATTATCACATGCTTTTATGTATTCTTATCATTTCTTACACTAGGGAAACTATTCGGTATTTATACATGTGAGTTTGACTTACTTCACTTATGACTATCGTCTCAAGCAGCGCCCATTTATTTATAAATATCTCAATGTGATCATTCTTTATAGCTGAGAAATAGTCCATTGTATAAAAATACGACAACTTTTCTATCCATTCCTCAGTTGATGGACACTTAGGTTGTTTCCAAGATCTGGCTATTACAAATTATGCTGCTATAAACATGGGTACACATGTATCACTGTGGTATGATGCCTTCAGTTCTTCTGGAATATTTCATAAGAACTAAAAGCATCAGGATATTCCATAAGTGGAATAGCTGGAACAAATGGCATTTCCAATCCCAGCTTTCTGAGAAATCTCCAGACTGATCTCCACAATGGTTGCACCAGTCTACATTCCCATGACAATGCAGGAGAGTTCCTGTTTCCCCACAGCTTCTCTAGCATTTATTGTTAGTGGTTTTCTTGATCCTGGCAATTATTTCAGGAGATGGAATCTCAGTGTGGTTTTAATTTGCATTTCTCTAATGAGTAATGATGATGAACATTCTTCAAGTATTTATTTGCCATTTGTATTTCTTCATCTAAGAATTGTGTATTCATCTCAGATGCCCATTTTTGGATTGGATCTTTGAATTTGGAGGTCTGATTTTTAAAAATTCTTTATATGTTTTAGACAGAAGTTCTTTGTCTGAGGGGCAATTCACTAAGATTTTTTCCCAGTTTGTGGGTTTTCTATTCACTATGCTGGAGATTTCTTTTGGCATGCAGAAACTTTATTAAGAGGTGATCCCAGTTAATGATTCTGGGAAGTATTTCCCGTGAGGTTTGAGTTCTGTTCATGAATTCTCTACCTACCACTATGTCTCCAAGGTTTCTACCCAATTTGTCTTCCAATAGATTTAGTGCTTCTGTTTTAACATTCAGATCTTTGATCCATTTAGATTTTCTTTTAGTACATGGTGATAGGCAGGGTCTAGCTTTAGTTTTCGGCATATAGAGAGCCAGTTTTTCCAACACCATTCATTAAACAGACTGTCATTCTTCCAGTGAACAAGTTTGGCCCCTTTATCAAAGATAAGGTGGTTCAGTGTATTTGTTATTGTGGTTGTATCCTCTCATCTATTCCATTGATCTTCAGCTGTGTTTTGTTTTCAGTACCATCTTGATTTTACTTCAGTTGCTTTGTAGTATAACTTCATCAGGGATTGAGGCCTCCTCCCTTGCCTTTGCTGCTTAGAACTGTCTTTCCTATTCTAGGTCTCTATGAGGTATGCTGATGGTATTTTTATTGGGATTGCATTGAATCTGTATAACAGTTTTGGGAGAATGGCCATTTTCACAATATTTAATTCTTCCTATCCATGAGCAAGGGATGTCTTTCCACTTTCTGAGATCCTCTTCAATTTCTTTTTTCAGCGTATTATAATCTTCCCTGTATAGGTTGTTCACTTCTTTCGTGAGACTAATTCCTAAATATTTCTTTTTTGTTGTTGCTAGTGTGAAGGGTGTGGCTCCACTTATTTCTCTGTCAGTGATTTTGTTAATGTATATGAATGCTATTGATTTTTGAGTATTAAATATAATAAATTCAACTGGATACAAAATTAAGAGTCTTTCAATGGAGTTTTTGGGGTTTTCTATGTAAGTATCATGTCATATGCAAATAATAATTTAACTTCTCCTTTTTCTATCTCTACCCATTTAGTTTTCTCTCTTATCTAATTGCTGTGGCTAGTATTTCCATTACTATATTAAATAGGAGCGGTGATAAGGGACATCCTTGTCTTGTACCTTATATTAAAGTAAAGGCCTTCAGATTTTGGCCATTTAGTATGATACTGGCTGTTGGTTTATCACAGATGGCCTTTATTATATTGCGGTAAAGATCATCTATTACAATTTTCTGTAACGTTCTTATCATAAATGAATGTTGGTCCTTATCAAAAGCTTTTTCTCCATCTATAGAAGTGATCATGTGATTCTTACTTTTGGTTTTACTGATATGGTGGATTACATTTATTGATTTATGTAGGATGAATCATCCCTGCATGCCTGGGATGAGTCCCACTTGGTCCTGGTGTATAATCTTCTTGATGATTTGCTGCATCCTATTTGCCAATATTTTATTGAGGATTTTTGCATCTGTGTTCATTAGGGAGATTGGTCTATAGCTGTCTTTTTTCATTGGGCCTTTCTCAGGTTTTGGTACTAGAGTAATATTTGCTTCCAGGAATGACTTAGGAAGGATTGCTTCCCTTTCAATTTCACTGAAGAGTTTGAGGAGTGTCAGGATTAAGTCTTCTCTGTACTTCTTGTAGAATTCTGCAGTGAATCTGTTTGGGCCTGGGCTCTTCTTTGTAGGTAAGGACTTAATTACATTTTCAATTTCATTAATAGAAATTGGGTTATGTGGCAGTTTTACATTTTCTTGACCTAGCTTTGGTACTTCATATGTTTCTAGGAATCTATTTCTTCTGTGTTAACAAACGTATGAGAGTAGAGCGTTTTGAAATAGGTGTTGATGATCTTCTGTATTTCCACAGAGTCTATACTGATTTTGCCTTTTTCATTCCTTACTGCATGAATTGAGCCTTTTCTTGCCTTTTTAAAATAAGGTTGGCTAGGGGCTTATCACTTTATTTATTCTTTCAAAGAACTAACTCTTTGATTCATTGATTTTTTGGATTTTTTTTTAGACTATATTGCATTGATTTCTGCTCTGATTTTTTAATTTCCTCTTGTCTTTTGGCTTTGGGCTTGACTTGCTCTTCTTTTTCTAGATGTTTCAGGTGTAACATCAAGTTATTTATTTGTATTTGTTCTGTTTTCTTGATATGGGAACTCAGTGCAATAAATTTTACTCTGAGGATGGCTTTCATTGTATCCCAGAGATTCCAGTAAGTTGTATTTGTATTTTTGTTTGCCTGTAGGTATTGTTTAATTTCTTCTTTAATTTCCCCTGTGGCCCACTGATTACTCAACAGTGTGTTATTCAGTTTCCATGTGTTTGTTGGATTTTTGTAGTATCTTTTATCATTAATTTCTAATTTCATGGTGCTATGATCCGATAACATGTAAGGGATAATTTCAACTCTTTTGCATTTATTTAAATATGTTTTGTGAGGTAACATATAGTCCATTTTAGAGAATGACCCATGTACTGCTAAGAATGTGTATTCTGATGTTGTTGGATTGGACATTCTGTATATGTCTATCAAGTCCATTTTTTTACAGGTGTGGTTCAGTTCTGTTATTTCTTTGCTGATTTTCTGTCTGGTTGTTCTGTCCTTTGATGTCAATGGTGTGTTAAGGTCTCCTGTTGTAATTGTGTTACTGCTAACTTGGTTTTGGCTTTCAGTCTGAGTATCCTTTGGGGTTAGATGGGTTTATTATAGGCAGCATATGGTTGGATTTTGTTTCTTGATGCATTCTGCCAGTCTGTTTCTTTTAATTAGTGAATTGAGACCATTTACATTAATGGTTATAACTGTCATATGTTGGTTTATTGTTGACATGTTATCTTTCTGCTGTTGCGTCTTTATCTTGCTGTTCTGTTTGTCTGTTTTGCTTAGTGGTTTTTTCCTAAGTGTATCTAATGTGTCTTTCATTATTCTTTGCAAGGTTGACTTGATGATCATGAAGTTCTTCAGCTGTTCTTTGTCATGGAAGTATCTTATTTCTCCATCCATTTGGGTCTTTTTCATTTTTTTTTTTTTTTATCGGTACCAGGGATCGAACTCACGACTACCTGCTTGCAAGGCAGGCGCTTATGCCGCTGTGCTAAATCCCCAGCCCCTCTCCATCCATTTTGAAGGACAGTTTTGCAGGGTACATCAGTCTAGGTTGGAAATCATTTTCCTTTAGGCTCTGAAATACTTCACTGCATGCTCTTCTTGATGCTATTGTTTTGTTGAGAAGTCTGCTGTGATTCTGATGTTTTCCTTTTAGGTGATCTGTCTTTTCTCTCTGACAGCTTTTAATATTCTATTCTTTTGTTGGATTTCTTGATGGTGATTATTATATGTCTGGGAGTAGTTTTATTTTGGTTTTAGCTATTTGGAGTTCTATATGCTTCACTGATACAGATCTCAGTTTCCAATCTCATGTTTGGCAAATTTTTAGCTATTACTTTTCTAAATATCCTCTTGACATCCTTTATGTTGTCCTTTTCTTTTTCATTTATCCCTATGAATCCTATGTTATTTTTCTTTGCATCATCTTGCAACGAATTGTTATTTCCTGATTTGTTGTTATTTTGAAAAGATCTTTCCTTTCCTGTTCACTAGCTGCAGTCTTGTCTCTTTTTTTTTTGTCTTTTTCATTTTTATCGGTACCAGGGATCAAACTCATGACTGCCTGTTTGCAAGGCAGGTGCTTATGCCGCTGAGCTAAATCCCTAGCCCCTGCAATCTTGTCTTCGAGGTCTGAAATTTTATCTTCACTTCATTGAGGTGGTTTTTACAACTTTCAATGGAATTTTTTATTTCCTTTATATCTCTTTGCTTTATGTTTCTGTTTGTTATATTATTCATTCAGGGATTCTATCTTTTTGTTTAGTTCCTCTAATTGTTTAACTGTATCTTCTTTAGATATGTTCACCATCTTTTTCATTTCTTTTATCAATTCTTTTTTTATCTGAGAGATTTATTTTTAGTTTGAATTCCTTTAAAGCTTTCTGGAGTTGCTTCTTTATTTCAGTTGCCATTATGTCTGATATTTCAGGTGTATGGCATATATTTTCTTCTATGTACATAGCTCCTAAGGTTTCTTGGGATGGGCTGGAAGTCTGAGATTGTAATGTGGTCTTTCGTTTTGTTATTTTCCTGTATTTCCGTGTTTCAAGTGTTATTCCAAGGCTTTCCCAGGGACTGTTGAAAATCCTCTTCTATTCCCTAAGCTCCTGGCACTCTGGCCGCTCAGTTCCCTGGATTGAGAGAGGGTCACTGGGGGTGAAGTAAGCTGGCTCAAGACCACCAAGCTGGACCAGTGCAACAGGAAGCCGCGAAGTTCCCTGTCTGGGGCTGAGCGAGGATCCCAAACTAGCTAGGCTAGGGGGATTGTGTGGGGATACTCACCCCAGGCCGCCCAGCCTCTGGAACTGATGGCACTGGCAGGCCAAGAACTCCAGAGTCTGCCAAGCCCAGCAGGGAACAGTGAGACTTGTGCAGGCCGGGTCAAGACCCACTGAGCTGGTCTAGTGCAACAGGAAGCTCTCAATTCCCTCTCAAATTATTTTCTGAAATATTTACACTTTTACAGGTTGAACATCTCAAATTTAAAAAATATTAAATTTTTAGAACATTTCAAATTTTGAAATTTTGGATTAAGGATGCCCAATCTATAATTAGTCGTTTACTACTTTGCTATTCTGCCAACCTATTTCTATTATAAAATTTATTTTTTCTTCAATTAGATTTTATTGATACATTTTAGATGCACATAATGAATGCATTCATCATAGAGAATTTGTACCTCTACATCATATAATGATTTTTTTCTTCTAATATATATATACTTTTTTTGTCTTCTAAGATGGTTAGAAGGATCCTCTCTCACACTGGATACCAAAATTTGCAGATGCTTCTATAAAACCAAGCTAATCAAGTTTCAATTTATTTATTTTTCATACTGGGGATCAAACTCATAACTTCAAATTTGCCAGACAGGTGCTTATGCTGCAGAGGTAAATCCCTGGCCCTCAGTTTTTAATTTAAATAGTAGGAAACTTAAAACCAACATAACATGAATGGACTAAAGAAACACCCACCAAACCAAAATTACTTCTGGTTGAGGTTTTAAAATCTTTTTTGGTTCTTTCTTTCAAGTGTGTAAGGAGTACTTTCATATAAGGACATCGCCAGCACTTGCCAGCACTTATCCAAGTGTTACAGCTTGAGTCTAGTTGTTCCCTCAAAGCCTTCTGGCAGTCTTAGGGTTTTTTTAGAGGCAGGTGAATCAGGAGTGTGTGGTGCTGGGATTAAGGGTGTGTGGTTTGCTAAATCATTACACTGATTGATTTGGCACCATCCTAATCCTGGCAGTCTAGATACAGCACATAAAGGACAGAAAGAGGCTCATCTCCCCTTCTGCTTTTGTTGATTCTGCCATCTTCTGCTGCCAGAAACTGTTGCCTTCTGCTGTGCCACAATATCGACTGAAAGCTGTACAACCTGTGAGCTAATAAACCTTTTCCCTTTTAACTTTGGGAATAACACTGTTTCAGCAATGAGCAAAAAAAGACAAAGACACCAAGTGTAGTATCAAATGTAACAGGTACACATCCTGAGTACTGCCCATGTTCGTACTTTTTAGAACTCACTGACCCTTAAGTTATACAAGCCTTTACTATCTGCTTAAGTTTTGAGAGGAGAGGTTTTGGTAAGGAACTTAAATTTTTAAAGTTTGTCTCTTGATTCTGGAATAATATACTTATACTTCATCTATAAAAAGTTTATAAAGTCTACTTCTTTTAAATCTTTGTTCTTTCTGGTTTGTAGAATTAAACTCTACTCCATTTCCTCCCCACAGATAATCTCTATTATTTCAGAATGTCACTTGATTTCAAAATCAGTAAGGAATTTTTTGTGGTATGGGGAATCAAACTCACAACCTCATACTTGCCAGGCTACTGCTGGGTCACTAACCTTTATTCCTGGCCCAGTAGAGGAGAATTATTAAGGAAGCGTATGTAGAAGTCACAGACAAAAAAACTTCTGACATTATGTCATGAATTTATTTGGCAAGATCAAAAAGGGTGAGGAAAACAGAAAAAGGACTTCTTAAAAATAATAGCCATCATTTATTTTTCTCATTTTTCATATAAAGGAAATCAAGTACATTCAGAGATTGAATAAATTCCCAAAGATAACAAAAGTGTTAAAAGGTGGGCCCAGGATTTGCACCCAAATATTTCTGGCCAACAAGCCTGTGCCCTTTACAATTTCTATAATGCCTCATGTGGCAACACAAAGTCTGCTTTAATTATTTTTCCATATCTTAGTAAAAACAGCCTAGGTTTGGGTTTTATCCCAACTCATTTTACTACAAACCCAAGTAGCTTTATTAATTTTTCTTAAATTAGGGGCTAATTGCAAACTCTAAAGAGAAACAAAGTTCAAAACTTGAATTGTAGCCACAGGAAATGAATCATGTGTCTTACATTCCTACTATATTCTACTTCTCCCTAACTTACTTCCAATAGAGATATGAGAAACAGGCCAAAATGTTAAGAAATTAAAATAAGACAAGAGCCTAAATGTAAACTGCTAATCATACAAAGCATGAACTAGTGTCCAATCATATTTGCAAACCCAGCTAACTTCAGATGGAAAATATTAAAAAAAGCATATACTGAACACATATACACCTTTTTGTAATTAATCTCTAAACAATACACCACTATTATTTATATAGCTTTTCTCTTGTATTAGGTATTCTGAGTACTTGAAAGTGCAGAGCATAACTCTGGGTCCATGCATCCCTTAATTTTTTACCGTAAATTTGTGCTTTAGCATGGTAGTAGCTGGCTATGCATCTCAGTACCTTTCCCAGAGAGATACAGGAAACAATCTATGTGTTCAATCACTTGGTATGATGAATGAAAAGCTTAAGTGCATTGTGCAAGTGGCAAAACAAGATTTTTACTCACGTAATGCTCCAGTTAACTGGTTTTGCATATGTTTACCAGAGAATCACAGAGGGTCTACTAGGTTCATGTCATTTCAAGATTTGTTTTAAAAAGCTCTCTTTAGATTTTTCTGGTAGAAGTAGCCCACTTCAATACAATGGCATATGAGTGAGGTCAAAAGTGAATCATCAGATTACTCATGCACTGATGATGAAGATGATCCCCATGTAAACTATGTGCTTTCATAACAGAAGAGCAATGTGAATGGATGAGGAGGAAGGGTAAGAAGACTCTGACTCTGGACATGTGAACCAAAGTTCCTATAAAAGTGAAATGGAGCACGAATTCACTGATACAGACACAGGGAATGCAGACTTCCTTGATTCATATGACTGAGAAAAAAAACAAAAAATCAAAAAACCCAGCACTGTGAGTACATATATGACTAGTAGAAATGTTGCAAAATGGCCACTCAACCGAATGAAACAATCCAATGCTAGAAATTAGTTTAAAAGTATGAGGATCTTGGCAGGGGTCAACAATGCCATTCAACACTGCCATTCAATGTTGAAATTGTAACAGATGAGAAAAAAAAAAAATGGCGGCTTGCTAGGAAGCTGGATAGAGAAGGGAGGGGGGGAGACACGGAGAACAGCCCGGATGCTAGAATCTGACAACATGGAGAGGGCCAGACAATTGGAGAACGATTTTCACTAACCCAGGCGGAAAGCGAAAGAAAAATAACATTAGGAAGAAGGAAAACCGTGGTGGAGGGCTGAAGCCCGACACACTCAATGAGACCAGTTTCGCGCTGTGCTGGGTGCACCGTGGACACTGATGATTCAAGGTCATGTCCGCCGAAGCCTTGGCTGCCAATAATGGGAGTTGGTGAGTCCCGGGCCCTTGGCGGGAGGACGTAGCGCAGTGTGGAGTGGAGCCAAGGTAGAGAGCTTTATTGGCTGTCTGTGAGTGCTGGGAATCGGGTCCCGTGGTATGGGAAGCTGACTGGAAGACATCTTGGAGTAGAGCAGAGCCTGGCGCCGCAATGGCGTCAGTCAACCATCCCTGGCCAAGAGAGAATTAGTGGGAGTAGCTTGGGCTGAACCATGCAGCTGGTCGGGAACCAACAGCCAGGGACGAAATTGTCCCAACCCTGTGATGTCTACCACAGCACAGCATAAAGTGCTGAAGGCAGTCACTGGTTGACTGCCTCAGAGGGGAGGGGCCAACCCGCAGCATCACTGCATGCCACCTCAGATATCAGCAAACTAGAGAGAGCAGCAAGCCCCCAGCCAGCACGCTTTAGAAAAACTGTAAGGACTACAGTGAAGACTTGAGATCTCCTCCACACACCTGTCTGAAAGAAACCAGAAACATGACAAGAGCAAAAGATAAGACAAAACCTCCAGCCGCTGACCCTGGGAAATAAGCCCAGGGGAGGTAAATACAGGAGAGAACCAGTCCAGCAATCATGCAGTGTTAGCCACAACATCAGCAGACATAAAGAAATACATTCGTGACTGAAATTCTAACCTAAGTGAAACAAGAAATAAAAAGGTTAATTAAAGAAATGCTAAGCCCTTCTCAACACAGAGGGAAGAAGGGAGGAACCCAGAAAAGGAAGAGAAACCTTTGGTGAACAATATAAACAAAATCTAGAATACATGAAACAGATCTAAAGAGACCACCAGGAAACGAAAAACTCCACTGAAAGCCGGCAAAATGCCTTGACAGAAACAAAAGTTAGCCTTTAGAAACTTGAAGAGAGATTTACAATGTGTGATCATGAAAGAAAAGACCTATTGAAAATAACAAGGAACCAAGAAATAACAATTCAAAGGCTAGAAGACAACAAGAGGATCTATAACCTAAGAATAAAAAATGTAAGCGAAGAAGCAGGAGTAACCACAAACAAATTACAAAGACTATTTACAGAAATAATTAAGTAAAACTTCCCAAGCATAGGAAAAAGAAATGATATCCAGATAAATGGGGCATACAGAACTCCAGCCAACTACAACCAAAACAGATCTACACCCAGACACCTAATAATCAAGATTCCAGAAATCCACCACAAGAACAGAACATTAAAAGCAGCCAGAGAAGCAGATCACCTCCAAAGGACAAGTCATCAAAATAATGACAGACTTATCAACACAAATTATTAAATCGAGAAGAGCCTGGGGGAAAATAGTCCAAGCCCTGAAAGAAAATAACCTTCAACCAAGATTAATGTACACTGAAAATCTCTATCTCAAAATTAATGGAGAAATAAGATGTTTCCAAGACAGGATTCCATCAACAGTGGCAGAGAGGCCTCAGTGAACAAAGAGGACAGTGGGATGAAGGAGACAAATGGACAAATAATAGCAGAAAAATAGAAGAGCAGAGTTGAGGCAGAGAAGGTGGGCTCTAATTTTTAACATAGCCTAGATATACCAATAAAAAGAAACACAGGCAGAGTAGATTAAGAGGCAGAATCCATTGAGATGCTCTGAATAGGAAATATACTCAACCAGAAGGAAGGTTAATAAACTGAGTCAAAGATGAGAAAATGAAGCTCTAAGTGACAGGGAACCAGAGAGAAATAGGGACAACTCATCCAGCAGCCACAGATAGGTTGGAAAGTTATGACACTTTTGTGCAGTGGAGAACTACAAAGCTAGAAGGAAGGAAAACCTTTTGACTTTAGTAAGTAAAAGAGAACAGCTCAAGATCAAGCTCAGGAGTAAAAAGGTTCAGCACCACTCAGATAGATAGCAAGTTGCCCCTTAATCTAAAAACTAAAGGAATTAGTGGGACCCAAAATATACAAAGCATCCTGAGAAAGGGAAAGGTGAGGAACTGCCTAAAAAAGGAAGGCAGAGGACACTGTTAATAGTGTATCAGGATTTAAAAGCCACAGTAATCTTATCGCTCTGCTTTAGTTTGATTTTATTTTGTTCAGGTCAGTCTACCAATATTAGAGTTGAGGGCACAGATAGCTATCCCCAAAATAGCAAGCTATACCACGGCAACTATCCTTTATTTCCTATTAACACAAACTGAAGACCTGTATTACTTACATTGTCTTACTATGACTGATCTTATTTGAAGCTGGTTTGTTAAATTGCTGTTTTGCCTTGACTAGTTTTATTCAAATTTGGTATGCTTGATGATATCGAGTCTTAAGAGTAGAGGCAACCACTCTGAAGATGTAATAACATACCCATTCCGGTTTGATTATTAACTGCTTTTGAAGTCCTACAATGTCTCCAAAGTTGGGTTTTTATTAAAATAGCTATATAATGCTATGTTCAATTATTATATGTCTGATGATGTGGACAACTCTATTGAAAATAAGAGAAAGCATAGTAACTACTGTAGATCACCTAATAATGTGGTTTTATGTTTCTTTTTCATTTCATGTTTTTCTAAGAATTTTTTTGTCTTGTTATGATCTGTTTTTCCCTATGATACAGAAAGGATACATGTAGAGATTCACACATGGGGAGAGTTTCTAAACAGTTTACGGGAACAAATTATACAATGCACGATGTAAGAAGAGACACCAAGAAACCCAGTGCTAATTCTGTAACATTATGATATAAAATCTAGCAAAACTATTACTCACTGTTCAGAGTGATATTAGTCTAGTCTCTTATGTTCAATTTCAACGTATGTAAAGATAAGGACAGCAACTATGAAGAGAATGACGGACATTATGGCAATCACTGTTGACTTCCCCAGTGTCAGGTCTTGAAGACCTTGCCTTCATCACCCTGTTATGATCAGATTAGTTCCTAATATTCAGGGTGTATTCACTGTGTGTGAAGAGGGGGACAACTATTTGGAAGAAAACTAGAGACAATAAGACAGACAGTAAAGATCTCCAGTGGACTTGCTTTGAAATCAGTGTTTCTTAAAATTGGTTTCTTATGATCTTGTTTTGTTCTGTTTTGGCATTTTAATGTTACCCTCTTTAAGATATGGGCAATTCTTTTGAAGATAGCAAGAGGCATTATAGTAGCCATTGTTGATCACCTTGTATTTTGTTTTTACAAAACATATACTATGTCTATTCTTGTTTTAACTCCATTTTGCTTTGTCACATTTGGTTTTATTCTCTTCAAACAAAGTAAAAGAACCGTAGGAGTAAAAAAAACTAAAATGGGTAATTGTTATTATAAAAAAGAGAGGAAAAAAAGTGCTCTAAAGGATATATCCATATGCATGTGTAAGTGTGTAAAACAGGTAAACATATTACTATGTTTTCATTGGATCATTGAACAGAGCTGTTTGCTATCTCACTGTTTAAATATCCACTTTGTATGCTTTAACTTTGTAACTTGAACAGTGACTTCTAAGGCAAAATGTAATCAACTAGTGATTTCTTATTGTTTTTTTGAAATTCTGTATTACTTCCACCCTTTTTTGTTTTGTTTTTCTCTTTAAATAAAATCCTTTATAAAATAAAAAAGAAATCATAACAGACAAAAATGCTACAAGATACATTTTTCTTTCTTGTCCTACATCTGGATTCCCAATTTCTGTTTGCCTTTGCATGAGAAGTCCATTGAAAAGAGAAAAGCAGCAATACACCTGGGCAATTCTTCCATAAGGGTTTTGAGACATCTTTTTGCTTGGGCACTAGAGAAACACAGAGGTTAAAGCTTAAACAAAAAACATCCTACAGTATGTAGATGATATTCTGGTTTGCAGCCCAATTCAGAATATCTAACTATAATACTGTAGACTCTCAACTTTCTGGCTAAGAAGGGATACATTCCCATTCTTAGGGAGACAAAGGAGACTAAACTCGTGCCTTTTTTGGACCTTATAAGGTGCTGTGAAACACACAAAGGTTGAAATGCAAGTAAAACATTCTGTATGTACCAACAGCCATATATATATATATATATATTTTTTTTTTTGTCTTTTTCCTTTTTATTGGTACCGGGGATTGAACTCACGACTGCCTGCCTGCAAGGTAGGCCCTTATGCCGCTGAGCTAAATCCCCAGCCCCCACCAACAGCCATATTAAAAATGTATTTATGATGGCACCTCACTAGAACTGAAAGCGTTCACAGGTCTGCTGTACTTACTAGGAATTTCTCATGTTAATCACAGGAATGTAAAAGATTTATGTAAAAGTGATAGATCAATCAATAGGACCCAGAAGAGAGAAAGGAAAAAGGTCAAAATTATAGCTGTTCTAGATGGTAATGTTCTAGTTGATTACCCACTCGGGACATCTAAGGAAAAACCCAGGGACATCCAAAGAAAGAGTTCCTATTTCAAGTGCAGTAAGACTGGATACAGGGCATCAGACTGCATCAATCCCCTCCCCTATATGTGAGGCTGCTACTAAGTGTGACTCATAGCATTGGAGATTTGACTGTCCTCCTCCCAGAGGAGGTAGGCCAGCCAGAATCCTCATTTCCTGCTCTGATGACTAAAGAGGCCCAGAGGAAGCTGCAATGCCCCTGTAGTTACATGAAAATCACCAACTCTTCCAAGGAACCCTGAGTAAATTTAGATATCATGGGTGAGCCAATTCAACTGCTTACTGATACATTTTGTTTTGATTTCTCTCTAGGAAAACTTTCCTCTAGGTCTGTGGACATAGTTAGGGTTGATGGGACCCTTAGGTGGTGATTCTTTACTCCTGCTCTGATGTGCCACTTTGAAGGCCAAATGTTTAGTAACTATGAGTGTTTGTCTTACAGTGTCCTGTTTCCTTGCTAGGAAGATATTTACTAGCTAAATTGGTGGCAATTATCAAATTTCAGCTATGACCCAAATGGATTTTACTTGTTGGAACTACTCCAGGTCTCTCTGACCAAATTAGCTAACAAGTGAGTCTTGCTGTATGGTATAATGGAATAGTCAATTAGGGCAAATTCTGCTGTGACAGTAGTTATAAGATTAAAAGACTCTGGCCATTTTCCTAATTGAAAGCAGAATAAAATCAAGGAAAAGGCACGTAAAGATCTCTAGGCTCTCATAGACAAGTTTCTCAAATGTGGCCTTTTGAAGCCTTGTCAGTCCCCTTGTAAAACTCCCATACTCCCTGTATTAAAGCTCTCAGGAGAATACTGGATGGTATGAAACCTCCACCTCATTTAATGAGATTGTCATTTCAATTCATCTTTTAGTGGCATATCCATATATAATTCTCTCCCATTTCCAGGGAACACTAATTGGCTCTCAGTCTTAGATTTAAAAGGAAATGAACTCTTTCTAGCACAGCTGCTTTTCAATATACAAACGCAAAAGACAAACCAAAAAATCTTAGCTTTTAGACAATATTTATGATATTAATTCATTAATTATGAATTTTGTGATCTATCAGTTTATACTGTAGCAAAAATGTCTCAATTGGAAACAGGATTTTTTTTTTTTTTTTTTGGTACTGAGGATTGAACTCACGACCTCACGTTTGCCAAGCAGGCACTTAAACCGCTGAGCTAAATCCCTGGCCTGGAAACAGGATTTTTAAAAACATCCTTGATTCCTATCTATATAGTTCATAGACAAGTTTGTAAAAAACAGCCATCTACAGATGAACTGAAATCTTCAAGAAGTACATAAGAGGGCCAGGGATTTGTCTCAGTGGTGCAAAATGCTAGTCTGGCAAGGGTGAGGTCATGAGTACAATTTCTAGTACCAAAAATCAAACAAACAAATAAACTTAAGAAAGAAGTAAATCAGAGATGAAGTAATTCATAAAGAACTAACGATGTTAGCTGGGTTCATGCTTGATCATATTTAATTCTATACTTACGAAACTGGCCACAAAAACCATATTTAAAAAATTTTATGATGTTATAATGTTAAAATTCTATGTGCGCTACTAATTAATGGAATCACCTCATATAAGATTTCTTTCTCCCAGTTCTCCCAGTTATTTCTCTTACACAAACAAAAAATACTACTCCAATTTTATTATGGATATATGTCAATATAAGCACGGTTCAACTCCACACATCTTTCCATAAATATCATTAAAGCAATCTTGCTATAACAATACTATTTCTCAGCTCTGTTTGTCTGTTTTAGGACTACAGGCAGTTTTATCATAATAAACACTATTTACTAAGACAGTTTATCATTATTTCACAAGATGAATACTGGAAAAATTAAAAAATAAAGGGTAATTTCTTATATTTACCTCCCTCTCAATATTCTGACCTATCTTTTCATTTTTTCACAGTACTTAACTATCTTTTAACAAACAGTAAGATAATATTACATTTATTGGCTGGTTTTCCAGCACAGTCTAAACACAGTGAAGCAATCTTTGTTTTGTTCTTTAATGTTCTCTATACCCAGAACAGCACATGTGATCAGAATTTAAAGAATGAATAAGTAAATTTCACAGTTGATGGAAAAAAATTAAAAATGAAGGACCAATTATACAGTAAACAGTCAATTATTGTTGAGAAACATTATGTCAAAAATACTCAAAATTTATTTTTATTACACAAAGATTACCATACCAGATAAAATAAGCAGTTCAATGATTTCTGCATCTCCAAGGTAGGCAGCAGCATGTAATGGGGTTCTCTTTTCACTGTCCTATGATAAGAAGGAAAGAGGGAACATCAGTTTTAAAACATGGTTGATTTTAATACAGTTTAAATGAAGAAAAATCATTTTAACTATCAATAGATTATTTTTACAACTGTAGTCTAGTCTGCAAGTCCCATTAGAAGTTATATGTTATTTCTTTGCTAAGAGAAGTAAGGCTGTATGTAAACAAATTTTGGCCTTAAAATAGACCAATGTATCAGAATATCTGAAATACTAAAGGTGCTAAGTTTCAAAGTTGTTGAGGACTAATATAATACTACAGTGGAAAATGCCATACCAAGAAATCTTGCTTCATGCACAAAATTATTGAGAATACTATATAAGATGACCTTTACATTCTGTGTATAAGGCAGTAATAGTGAACCTTTTAGTGCTTTCAGTGATAACAAACAGCTGGATGCAGCACATGTGTCACAGACTCGCTACCACTGGTATAAGGTACACATGAGACATAAAAATGTTTATAGTCTTGGGTCCCACTCATATTATGTATATACAAATATTACAAAATAAGAAATGCAAAGCCCTCCATTCTCAAGCATCGTGCGTAAGAGATACTTAACTTGTATACAGTGCATCAAAGAATAAAATTAGAGTGATAAAGAAATAGCTTAAGACATTCCTGGAATAAAGATACCTATACTGCTGATATACAGAGGGCTAATTTCTTATACATACTGTTCTTTTCATTTTGCCAACATTATTTCTGTGATTTATAGTTTAAAACTGTTAATTTTATAAAACAATCTTAACAAACCAAAATATTTGCTTATTGAAATGTTTCTATGGGAGCATTCACAATGGCAAAGAGAAAAATGTCTCCGGGGAATTTGAAATTATCCTTTGAAGCCATCTTTAAGGTTTTTCTTAACATTCTTGCCAGTTTAATTTTCATATCCAAAATATGTATGTGACTGTTTTAGTAAAATACATTCTTTTAAACATCCTCCAGGAAAGGAAGCTACATTTCATACATAGCTTCATGGACCTCCTCCCCTAAAACGGTGTCTTCCAGTTGGAAAAGCCAGGTTTTAAGATAACAGCATATTCAGGAATTTTTAATTAACACATCTCATCTAAAGCTACAATGCAGTACTAACTTGGATGCATTTGAAAAATTGGACAATTTTTAGCTGTTTTCTACGATGTTCTTCCCTTTGTCTATAGAAATAAGTTTAGCCATACAGAAAGAGGGTATGTTGCTAGCCTCCTATAAAGTTATGATACTTACTTATTAGTGTAAATCAATGATTATGAGTAAAACTTAATGTGCAAAACTTCTAGTCATAAACCAGAGTTAGATTAGTATTTTCATACTTGCCAGATTGGAAGATGTGAAACTGAGTCAGTTCTGACTATGTAGATGTGAGCCCAAAGACCAGAAAAGACTCCCAACCAACAAGATTCCAAATGATCTTGAACAGAGCTGCCCCACCACCTTGGACCATAAGATATTTAAACTATTAAAAGACATAAACATCTTAGAACAGCATCTTATTTGGAGATTTAAAAAAAAAACATTTTAGATTATTTTACAGCTCTTAAGATTTAAGGAGATAAAATTTTGCTTCATTTTACAGTAAATTTTCTAGTCTGACAATCTTTCAATTATTCTAAGAAAAGCTAGCTGGGCTACTGAGAATAAATTAGGGGGGGAAAAAGCCCCTCCTAGGTAGAAGAGGATACACATTACCCTCACCTCCAAAAAGAAATTTAATGATCTACAGTAGCATTTAAAAACATTACAAGGGAAGTTGACACAGCAGGGTTAATGTTAAATTACTTGGTAAGCTGAAGTTTTGTCTTTCAAACTACAGTTAACTTTTTATGAAGTCATTATTTTTCATTTCAATGGAATGGGCTACACAGAAAATAACACTCTTGTAACTGATTAACTACTTTAAAGATAACAATACTCAATATATTAACTGTTATTTTCTTACTACTCTGTTATGAAATTTTTACTTTTTTCCATTAAAAAAGAAAGAATTATGAATGGCCAATAAGTACAAGAAAAAATGTTCAGCATCTTTGGCCATTAGAGAAATATAAATCAAAACAAGATTGATATTCTCTTATTGGAGGAAAAATGACTATCAGAGACTCAGAAAATATCATTATACTGGCAAGGTTGTAGGCAGGGAAAAGGAACCATTCTACATTGTTGGTGGGAATGTAAACCAGGTTAACTACTGACATCAGTATGGAGAGTCTCAAAAACTAAAGGTGGAAACTCTATTCTATCTTGTTATACCTCTTCTGGGTACCTTTCCAAAAGTTCTGAAAACATCATAATACAATGATAAATTCATATCCATGTTTATAGCAGCACAATTCACAAGAGGTAAATGTTGGAAAATGACTATATGTACTTCAGCAAATAAGTGGTTAAAAAATTTGCTATATATACATAATGGAATACTATACAGTCATAAAGGATGATAGGTTTGAGTTATTTACAGGAAAATGAATGTATCTTTTTTGGGGTAATTTTTATTTTAAAGAGAATAAAATCAAGTAAAATAAAACACAATAAAGCCAGTCAAAACAAACCAGGGTTAACGTGATATAGGACTTCAAAGCAAGATAACAGGAAATCAACAATGGTTACCATATGCCTCTTGTTGTTTTCAAAATAGCTGTCCATAACTTCAGACATAGTAAAAATCAAACAAAATAGAATAGAACCAATAAAAGCCAAACAATGAATGCAATAAAGGACTTCAAAACAAGATAAAAGTAAATCCAAAATGCCTACCATAATATATTGTTATCTTTGAAACAGCTGCCCATGCCATCAGACATAATAAAATCAAACAAGACAAAACAGAAAAAAACTCAAAAAAACAGAAAAAAAGAATAAAAATGATACAGGACTTTAAAACAAGGATAGGGAAGTAACAATGGCTACCATTTTCAGAAGGAGATTCCCTATAGATGCTACATTGCATATTGTTATGCATAGTGTTATGTCTTACTAGATGAGCTTTAGGCTTGCAAAGTCAGTGAACCATTACATACTACAAGCATTAAATTGCATTTTACCTCAATAGTTATCACTTTGATACTATAATGTTAAGCAAAACAAAGGAACTACAGAAAGTTAAACACTGCATGGTTTCTCTTATATAAAATAGCCCAAGTATATATAACTTAGCAAAATAAAAGATGACAGGAAACAAAGAGATGGAAAGGGGTCTATGGAGGAGGGAGAATGAGGGTGGAGGGGGAATGGAAAGTAAAAAGGAGTAAGATGTGATATGTACATGTACTAACTCCCCATGATGAATGTATTCATTACATACTGCAAACATGCACTAAGTTTAAAAAGCTAATAAATAAACAAATAATTTGTTTTGATCACAATTTTAA
The DNA here is from genome assembly GCF_034190915.1 of Cavia porcellus. Lineage (NCBI taxonomy): Eukaryota > Metazoa > Chordata > Mammalia > Rodentia > Caviidae > Cavia > Cavia porcellus. The sequence goes on from NW_026947493.1 coordinate 7,654,075, forward strand.
ATATTTATAGATATATATGTTTTTTGGGAGGGGTACTGGGGATTGAACTCACGACCTCATGCTTGCCAGGCAGGTGCTTCTGCCAGTTCCAAAAATACTTAATTATCTCTTTATCCTTCCCAGAATTTTCCTCTCATGCTCACATAGCCACACAATTAATCAACTAATCCCCATGTTGTTTTCATATTTGTTTTTTCTCTTTCTTCTATTTTACAAATTTCCCAATGCCCATTGATTAACTGTAAGGTTAATTTTTTTTTACAAAATTAACATGCATAAAATGTAACTATACATATTAATGTGTTACTGTGATGCTTTCATGTAATTATACACTGTGTACTGTTTAAGTCAGGTTTCCTATCAGGATACCTATCTCCTCAATCAGTTTTTTAAAGAAATTTTCAAAATCCTTCCTTTTAGCTTTTAGAAATGCATAGTACATTATAGGAAAATATTTAAGATTGTAAGGTTCAAGATTCTGGGGTTATGCAATGAATAGCAGGTCCCCATTTCATACATAACTTCCAATCATATCTATACTTTTCTCAGAGATTTCTATAGTTGCCAATTTTCAAAGCACTAGTATGTGATTATTAAGTGGAGCAAGAGAAAGTAATTGGCAGAGAGTATGTATTAGTAACTGACAAGACAGAACTTGAAGCAGCATTGCAATACACAGAGAATAAGTGAAATACTTACAATTTGAACCCAAAACCTTATGGATTTTGTACATCAGTTGGCAACTAGTCCTCTACTTAATTCTACCATAAGCTACCAAAAGCTCCTAGGTAATAAAAGCCTCAACTGAAAACATTAACAAACAAACGTTCAACAAACAGTTGCTTCTTAAGGAAACAAATACAGAAGTATCTAGCTAACACTAAATATCAAGGATCTAGCCCTTGACCCAAGGTTTTCACTCTGAATTCTATCCCTAGCCTCTTTTTATTCTGAAATAGGTCTCACTAAGTCACTTAGCTGCCCAGACTGGATTCCAACTTTCTATTCTCCTATCCTGACCTTCCATCAGTAAGATTACTACACATGTACTACTAAACCTGGTTTAGTCATTTAAAAACAAAACAAAAACAAAAAAGCCCACAAAGATTCTTTGCCTTTTTCAGTGTTACTTCTTAACACAGCAAACTAGTGTCCAAGTAAGATCAGATTTCCTCAACTTGAGAAACGTGCTTGTTGCAATGGGACAAACTGAAGACGGAGCATAACAGCATAAAAAGTGACTTGGCTGTTTGTTTGAGATGCCTGGATTCTACGACTTAATGCTTTAAATGCTGTTAATGTATTTTATGACTTGGGAACATAGTTTGTGTTCTTTACAACTGAAAACAGGGCAAATTGAAGAAAAAAGAGGAACTGGTTAGTTTTCACAGAAAAAAATTCCTAAGTCATATTTTATTTTCCCAGTTAAACACTAAAAATTAAGCAATAAAATATTTTAGGATTCCCTTTTACAACATGTATTGAAAAAAACAAAGACACAAAGTAATTCCATTTCAAGGAAAAATAAAGATTCCTACATGTGTGCAGAACACATGATTATATATATATTTCTTGAAATACTATGGAAAGCAAAATGCTTGAAATAATTTAGATGCTCCCTCACCCATTGGTTACCTAAAGTTATGGAACACAAAATCCCTTAAACAACTGTTATTTCACTGGTTCATCACATGACCAACCAATAGTCTTGGTTTGCTGAGTAAAATAAATGATTTTGGCACACTCAATATTTTGACAAGCAGTCTACCACAAAAAAACCTTCATACCTTTATTCACATCATGAGGTATGTGTTCATCAATGATAGGATGTGCTTGTTATCAGTTTGCGCTGATTATGTGAAAGTGGCTAAAGGGATTAAAATACTAAGGCAAATGACAGAGTCTTAGAGGTTTTGCCCCAAAATTTTACTTTATTTGATTGATGGATTGTGATAGGCACTTGCAATTGAAACCAGAACTTTGTGGACAGGTGCTAGACAAACTCTCTAATACTAAGTTGCACTCTGAGCCCTTTTTACATTTTTAATTTCAAGACAGGGTCTCATTAAATTGTCTAGGCTAGATTCAAATTTGCAATTGTTTTACATCAGCCTTCCAAATTGTACCACCACATCCAGCTCTGACATGATTAAGAGTTTATTACTCAAATCACTTAAAGAAATTCACAATGGAAGATACAGATAATAAATACATTGTGGATATGGTCTAAAGAAGGAAAAAGGCCACTCCAAAAAAAAAATAGTCTACATAATCAATGAAAATGCTTTGGCTCAGTTTTTAAAATTTATTAGTACACATTTGTAGTACATTCCTTTTGGAGAGTTGGTACATGTACAGTACATAATGCACCTTTATTCCTTTTCCATCACTCCTATCTCTTTTCTAATCCCTCTTTTTTGGGGTACATATTTGCAGTACATAATATTTCCATTAATTGTGTGAAGTTGATACATGTACATAACACATACAAATTTCCTTTAAAATTTCATTTCTTTCCTTTCTCCCTCCATCTCTTGATTGCTTTCCTATTTGAGAAAGATCTATCTACTTCTATCTACCTTTTATTGTGTTCTTTATTTATATTTTGGGTCTTTCTTGTAAGAAAAACTATGTAATAATTAAGCTTGTGTCTTAATTTATTCCACTTAACATTGTGGTCTCAAGGTGCATGTATTTCCCTAAAAATGACTCATTTTTCTTTGTGGTCTCAGCTATATAAATAAATATATAAATATTTATTTTAAACAAATTATTTATTTTAAAGAAAACCATCTGTCAAGTAGACATTGTTACACAAAAGGGAAAAGATCAGTATTCATGATTCCTAGCTACTGCTTATTAATATATGAGAGGACTGCTAGTTGTACATCCATAAAACAAACCAGTATGCTTCCAATTTAAAATACGGCACAGACTTCAATGTTCCTTTTCAATGGAGCACTCCCTAAAGCAGTGTTAAGTGAAAGATGTAACATTAGACCATTGTGTATAAAATGTTTTACATGTTTACATCTTAATATGCATTAATTATCTCTGGAAGAATATTAAAAAATACAGTGACTAGAGAAGAAAACTGGTTGAGTAGAATCTAAAGTATGACAGAGTTATTCCATATTGTTTAAAGTTTGTCATATACACATTTCAAAAAGCAAAAACAGGGCTGGGGACTCCACTGCCAATGTAGAGTCCTGTGGTCCTCACAGACCATAAACAATTTGGAGAACTGTCTTGAAGCTGTATTATCACAAAATAGATGCTTACATTGTACAATCCCCACCACTGTGACACTGCTATGGTTTAGAGTCATCTTGAAACTGGACCCACTGAGGTGGCTTGTCCCACCCTGGGGAGGTACCAGCCACAGAGACTGTCATCATCCCAACATGATCATATGAGTGACTGTGGCACTACAACGCTACTGCTCAGATCCAAGGTCAGCAAAAAAGCTTAAGACTCTAGCTTCCAATACTGTGTAGTGCCTTGTCCCCCAGAGAACAGGCAGGTGGGCAAAGAGCGGAAGTCAAAGCATAATGGTGGCCTATATGCTCCTGTGCCTGGCCTAACAGCCAACTAGAAGGCAGCACTGCCCTCAACAAAATTGGGCTACCATCATATCCACTCTAGCATTTGTATTCTAAGCTATTGATATAACTGTGAACATTGCTGACAAGAACTACAACTGAAGAACTGCACAGACACAATACTGAGTCTACCCAGAATCAAAGCTTGCACAACTTATCAAACTAGCATGCTAGCACTCACTACTGTAGTATTAAAGAATTCTACTGTAGGATTTTATATGTATAAAATGAAAAACCGAAAATGGAAAAGGTAATTATTGGACAAGATGCACAGATATAAATATAGGAACACCAGATACATAAACAGTAAGAAAACATGGTTATCTGTAAGGAACACAATTATTTCCCAGTATCTTGAGTGGGAGAAATCTTGGCTGTTTAATCTTGACCTTACCAGAGGGTTATTATTCCAGTTAATACTGCTTGTCACCCTGACTGGATTAAAAGACTTCTAGAGAGGTGATTAGATTATAATAGTAATAATCTCATTAATGGCTAACTCACTGATTAGTTTATGGTTGAATGGGTTACTAAGAAATGGGGTCTAATTGCAGGAAGTGGATCATGAAGTTGTGACATTGGGGATATCTGGTCCCTGCACTGTTCCTCTCCGCTTCCCAGATGCCATGAGTTGAATAGTTTTGTTTCACTATAATGTTTTAGTCTTGGGGTCAAGCAATCAATCACTCAAGACTTTAAAACTGTGAGTCAAAATAAACCCTTCTGTAAGTTGTGCATATTGGGTATTTTTTCTTCTCAGCAACAGAAAAGCTGACTAATACACAATTCATGATGAAAATGGAAATCCAAGAAAAACCTCATCCAAGAACAAACAAGCTGGATGTGGAGGTGCTCCGCAATCTCAGCACGTGGAGGCTAAGTCAGGAAAAATGAGTTTGAGCCAGCCTGGATTACATGAAAAGATACTGCAGTATCTCAAGGAAAAAAAAAAAAAAAAAAAAAAAAGGCAGACTGACCTTGAAGTAGAAAAGCTCAATGAAGTAAATTCAATTAAAAGCCTCAACTGCAGGCATCAAGCTGAAGGAGAAATTTCTCTAGGTTTTCTTGAATTAATTATCATAGGAAGAAAAAACAAAAAAAGACAAAAGAGTAATGAATAACAAAGTAAGCTAGGACACAGCTTAGAGAATAAATATTTGAACTATGATAATTTCATAGAAAAAAAGAGAAAGGCAGAAAAACATATTTAATGAAAAACACCTGAAAACTTCCCAACAAAGCTGAAAACTTTAGGCATAAAGGAGAAATAATTTCAGGCAAGCAAAGGAGGCCTAAAATTAATGAAAAGTAACTACCATCATGAAAACATGCCAAGTATAAAACTTACAGGTAAAATAGATACACAAGTGAAAGAGAAAAGAATCAAACTATAGAAAACCATCAATCACAAAGAAGAATAATTAAGAGAGGAAGAAATGGGGCTGGGGATTTAGCTCAGCGGCCTAAGCACCTGCCTTGCAAGCACATCCATTTGCTCCTCTCTCTTAGAAACAGCTGGTCACTGTGATGCACACTGCATAAATCAATTCCCAATTGACAAGCTATTCTGCCTCTGTACTTCCAGCGTGCTAGTTTCACATAAACCAGAGACCACTGTAGGGAGCCGAGTGACAGGCATTGCTGCCTAGATGTCTCTCTCTCTCTCTCCTATGGGCACTGCGTCTGCCTACATTAACCATAATCCTCTTCTGCTTACGTCACTTATCCGGATGTGATGGTAACCCTGTTGTATTCATCTGTTTAACCTCTTCCTGTCCCAGCTCCCGCCCTTAGCCTATAAAAGGTGTGATTATTTTCTCAATAAACCGGAGGCTTGATTGGGTCACATCATCTTGCCTTCGTCTCTTTTTGTCTCCCCCATGTCTTTTATTTAATCCCCGTTTCCCCTCCAGGAGCTCTGAACTTGTTGATCTGCAGGCCGGATCAAGTGGCGCCCAACGTGGGGCTCCTGGCACGGAGAAGTTAATGAGGGAGCCGTTCGAGAGACAGCCGGCTTAAACCGAAAGTGAAAGCAAATTGAACCAGAGACCTCGGCCGAGGAATGAGTAAACTGAATCAAGGATTAAAGCTTAAAACAACAGGACATTAAATCAAGTGCCAAGACCTGCGCAGACGACTACCCGACGTCCTGCCCGAGTCACGATGAGTGAACGGCAACCCCATTTCCCTTCCCGGACATGGGTCAAGTATTGAGCGAACACGAAGTGTTCGTCGGAGGCCTTATAAAGGCATTAAAGACAAGAGAGATAAGGGTTGGAACAAAAGAATTATTACAGTATTTTCAATTTATTCTAAGGTTTGCCCTAGAGGGTTCTATAGATACCAAGAGGTGGAATACAGTAAGAGATGTTTTAAAAGATTATTATAGAGTTTTCGGTCCAAAAAAGGTTCCTGTGACTACCTTTACATATTGGAATTTAATTTCTGAGCTGCTTGCCCAGAGGCATGCAGACCCTCAGGCTGAGGAGACAGTTGCACTGGGTGAGGCTGCCCTGCGCAACTCTGTTAAATCTACCTCAAAACCGTCCTCAGAAAAATCTGAAGCCACTGATTTCTCAGATGCAGAGAATGATGGCCTGTTAGAGGTCCTTGTACATGGTGATCTGCCACTACTTCCACCTGTTGACATGATCAGCAGGTCCCAGGATGGCAGCCCGCCACTCCCTGTGCCTCCATGGCAAATTGGGGATTCATATAAGCCTTTAGAAACAACCTTAACTCTGAAAAGCTTGCAGCCGCACAGCAGCTGGTGCAGGAGCAGTTACATGCAGGCCACATTGTTCCTAGTAATTCCCCTTGGAACACACCTATCTTTGTTATCCGGAAAAGGTCAGGAAAGTGGAGGCTGCTACAAGACCTTAGGGCGATAAATAAGACAATGGTCTTAAAGGGGCCTCTACAGCCTGGCCTCCCCTCACTCAGTGACATTCCTTTAGGATTTTTTAAAATTGTCATAGATCTTAAAGATTGCTTTTTCTCTATTCCTTTACACTTCATGACTTCCAAAAACTATTGGGAGATATTAATTGGCTCATACCATTTTTAAAATTAACTAAACATGATTTACAGCCCCTTTATGCGCTGCTTCGGGGAGACATAGATCCAACTTCCCCCCGAGAGCTTACACCTGATGCCAGGAGAGCGCTCAGTAAAGTAGAAGAGGCTATTGCTCAACAAACTGTTTCCTTTATGGACTACAATGAGCCTTTACAGTTTCTCATTTTTAATACAAAGCTTTGCCCTACAGCAGTGTTCTGGCAACAAGCTCCCCTCATGTGGGTCCATTTACCAGTCTCTCCAAAAAGAACACTTTTGCCTTATTTCCAAGCTGTCTCGGACCTAATAATCCAGGGTAGAAAGCAGGGAAAATGTTACTTTGGCAAAGAACCAGATATTATCATTCAACCTTTTACAAAAGACCAAATAGATTGGCTACTTCAGAGTACGGAAGTATGGCCTATTGCCTTAGCTTCCTATTCAGGGACTATTGACAATCATTACCCTCCAAATAAGCTAGTTGACTTTGCTAATCGTCACTCATTTATATTCCCTAAAGTCACAGCTTCACAACCCCTTCCGGGTGCCCTGGTTTTATTCACTGATGGCTCATCCTCCGGAAGGGCTGCTTATGTATCTCAAGACAATGTTTCTACCCTCCAGGCAGATACTTCCTCTGCACAATTAGCAGAGTTAGAAGCTATTCTTGCAGCTTTTGCTGCTTACTCTGACCAACCATTTAATTTGTATACTGACAGTGCTTATCTTGCCCAGTCTGTTCCATTATTAGAGACTGTTGCTACTATATGTCATGCTTCCCCAGCTGCAAATCTGTTCAAACAATTACAATGCTTCATATGGCTTCGCCGTCATAAGTTCTTTATCGGTCATCTGCGAGCTCATTCCAACCTCCCAGGGCCTCTTGCCCAAGGAAATCATTTGGCTGATGTTGCTGTACGAGCACAGGTTTTTATGGCTCAGGACTCCAAGGTGTCTGAGGCCCAACAAGCCCACCAGTTACACCACCTCAATGCTCACACCCTCCGCCTTCTCTACAAAATTACCCGTGAGCAAGCCAGACAAATTGTAAAAAATTGCCCATCTTGTGCTATCCACTCACCTGTTCAACACCTAGGAGTCAACCCTAGAGGTTTAATTCCTAATGCCTTATGGCAAATGGATGTTACCCATTTCAATGAGTTTGGCAATCTAAAATATGTACATGTCATTATTGACACTTATAGTGGCTTCATTTTTGCCACTCTCCAGACTGGAGAAGCTGCTAAACACATTATAGCCCATATGCTGTCAGCCTTCTCAGTTCTGGGATGTCCTCAACAGCTCAAGACCGATAATGGCCCTGGCTATACCAGCACCTCCTTTGCTCAATTTTGTAAAAGCCTTAATATCCTCCACACTACAGGTATACCTTATAATCCTAAGGGACAAGGCATTATTGAACGTGCGCATCGTTCTCTTAAATTCACCATAGATAAAATAAAAAGGGAGACATGGTACCCCACCCAGGGGTCCCCTAGAAATGTCCTTTCACATGCTCTTTTTATTTTAAATTTTCTGACCCTGGATGCTTCAGGCTGCTCCGCAGCATCTCGGTTTTGGCATACTCAGACTCAAACACGGTTTGCATCTGTGTTATGGAGAGACCCATTAACCAATGTGTGGAATGGCCCTGATCCAGTCCTTATCTGGGGACGAGGTTCAGTGTGTGTTTACTCTCAACAAGATAGAGAAGCTAGATGGCTACCTGAACGCCTTGTAAAGCAAGTAGACAGTTCTTCAAAGACCCCATGTAATGCCCAGGAATAATGTTATTTCCTGAGGCACAATCCCCTGTGTTCTCTTACAGGTGACACATCTCCCTGGAGCCTTATGTGGCTTAACCAGCCTTCTTGAGCCACACCACACCCATGGTGGATTTTGACCCCTGCCAAACAGACTGCAACTGCTGACAGCCATGCACGGAACCCCATGACTGCGGAAGAGGCTCTTCTCGGTCTGGAGGAACATACACCAGCCAAATAGACTGCATCCAGTGTTATACAAGGCATGCTCCAAGACACAGGAGAATGACTTCATACAGAGACACCAACAAATGACTGTCAACCCCTTCTCCTTGATTTTGGGGGGGGGGGAGTTTTTCCCTTACCTAGTCCCCCTTTTGGGTCCCCTAGCTGACCTATTGTTTCTCATTTCTGTGAGTCTTGTATTTTTCAGAGGATTATGATGTTCATTAATAACCGGATAGACGCATTTATGGCAAAGCCCATTCAGGTACACTATCATCAGCTGGAGTTGGCAGATCAACAAACCTACAGGGAAGGAATTCCCACGAGTGGCCCATATGATGATGCGGCCTGACTGCCCTGGGGCAATGGACAGGCAGTCAGAGACGGGCAACTTGGACATACATGTTAATTCCAATGGCCACCTAAGACAGGCACAGGACCAACTGCTGTTCTGCAAGCCCATGACGGGTAAGGCCTGGTTGGGTTCATGCAATGAGGTCCTTGACCTAAGACAGACGCTGTCCTCACAGGGCCTGCCATACTCTTAATTAAATAATATAAAAAGGGAAGGGATGTAGGGAGCCGAGTGTCAGGCATTGCTGCCTAGATGTCTCTCTCTCTCTCTCCTATGGGCACTGCGTCTGCCTACATTAACCATAATCCTCTTCTGCTTACGTCACTTATCCGGATGTGATGGTAACCCTGTTGTATTCATCTGTTTAACCTCTTCCTGTCCCAGCTCCCGCCCTTAGCCTATAAAAGGTGTGATTATTTTCTCAATAAACCGGAGGCTTGATTGGGTCACATCATCTTGCCTTCATCTCTTTTTGTCTCCCCCATGTCTTTTATTTAATCCCCGTTTCCCCTCCAGGAGCTCTGAACTTGTTGATCTGCAGGCCGGATCAGACCACCAGAGATCAGGGCTTGATATTTTGGGAGTGAAACCAATCAGTGCCTGTTGACATAAATAAATCTGCTTCCAAATCCTGTGAGTTGTTTTGGTGTTTCTGCTTGCTACTGCAATAATAACTGGTACCGTGGAAAAATAATGGATTGTTATGGTCTATTATTGAACAATTTTACACTAAAAAATTGGAAAACCTCCAAGAAATGGACAATATCTTGGACTATGTAACTTAATAAAATTACAAAGAAACAGAAAAACAGACTGAAAATGAACAAAGAAATTCAATCAGTACATAAAAAATATGCACACAACTGAATGACTACTTCTTTTTGGGTTGGCGGTGGAACTGAACATTGAACCCAAGACCTTTGCAGCGAACTAACTCCTCCTAGGCTTTCTTTTCTTTTTAAATTTTGAAACAGGGCTCACTAAGTCACTTGCCTAGGCTAGGCTTGAATTTATAATCCCTTCTGCCTCAAACTAAAGCTTTAGAGAGTAACAAACAACTCTTTAAATTACTCCTAAACATCCAAAACAAGAGAATTCTGACTACCATTAATGATACCAAAACTAGACAGCAACACACAAAAGAAAGTTAAATACACGCCAAAGTCTTCAACAGAATACTAGCTTCTAAATAAAATCCAACAGCATGTCAAAGATTATATACTATGACCGAGCAGGATCTATTCTTTGGATACAAGGAAGACTTAGCATATGCCAATCAATAATTATAACACACATATTAAAAGAAAGCAAAAAAATGAACCTCTCAACACACAGAAGTATTTAATACAATTTAATATTCCTTCATGATAAAAACTCAACAAATCAGAAGGAAAATATCTTAAAACAATTAAGGGCACATATGATCAAGTATCAAATTGAAGGGCACTCAATCCAAATATCATCTCAATGGGGAAAACTAAAAGTGTTTGCTTTGAGCTCTGAACATGAGGCACAGATGCCCACCATTTTAACTTAGCATAGTACTGAAAATCTTGGCCAAAGTAATTAGAGAAGAAAAAGTATCCAATAGGGAAAGAACAAAGTCAAACTACTACCACTTAGAGAAAAGACTCCACCAAAGGCTGTCAGAACAGGATAACAAATTCAGCTTAGCACACAGGACATTAGATAAATTCACACACACAGTAAGTCAGTGGTGTTTCTATATACCAGTAATGAACTAGTTGACAAAGGAAAAAAAAAAAAAAAGACTCAAGAAAGCAATCCCATGTATAAAAGCTCAAAAAACCAAACCAACCAATCAAACAAATTTAACCAAGATGGTGAAAAAACTCTACAATGAAAATATATTAATGAAAGAAACTGAAAGGCGAGGGATGTAGCTCAGAAGCCTAAGTGCCTGCTTGGCAAGCACAAGGTCCTGAGTTTAATTCTTAACAAAAAAACAGAAGAAAGAAACTGAAGAGGACACACACACACACACACACACACACACACGAACAAGAATGACATCTTATGTTCATGGATTAGAATATTGTTGTTATGCCTAAGCAGCCCACAAATCCATACCAATATTCCATGTTCTTTTGTAGAAGCTAAAAAAAAAGTGGATCAAATGTATCTTACTGCTTCTCAATACACAGGTGAACCATTATTCACCTATAAACTGTTCTGTAGGATTCAGGGAAATGAAAAAAACTGTTCTTTGGCCATAACGATATTAAACATAATAAAAATCAACATTAAAAGGATCACAGGCCTGTCAAATCTAAAACTGTAAAGCTTCTAGAAGGAAAGTCATAAAAGAATGGTGGATGTGACAAAAGTTCTCAGATGCAACATCAAAAACACAATCTATGAAGCTGATGAGTAAACATCAGAGTAAAACTTCTGTTCCTCAGAAGATAAAAAACAAAACAGAAATATAAAAAAAAACCAGTACAGTGCAAATCATGTGTATGACAGAGAATTTAAATTGAAAATATATCATAAACTTGCAAAACTCAAAAATAAGAATACTCAACAAAACATTCAATTATGCAGGAACAATCTAATAATTCCTTGCAAGAGAAAAAATTAAAAACATCTTTCATTATCACTGATAATTACATAATTTAACTGCAATTATGTTATAAAGCCAAATGTAAAAAACGTTAAATTCTCTCATACCTATATACGTGTCTGGAATATTACCTTTGTAATTCAAATTGGACAAAGACTCATCAAACAAGACAATAAAAGCATTAACTATAAAAGAAAAACTTGGACAAGTGGACTTATGTTAGTTAGGATCTCTTGTTCAATAACCTCAGAGTTTTGAAAATGCAAGTTGGAACAAGAAGACAATTTGTAACAAACACAGTTCAAAATGGCTACTATTTAGAATATGAAAATAGCTGCTTCAGATTGGCAAAATATGTAATAGCCACTTCATAAAAGAGGCTGGCTATGTACGTACACAAGCACACAAAATGGGCTTGATATTGTCATTTTTAAAAAGTTAAATAATGATACACCACTATGTAAGAAAACCCAGTATTTATACCCTTTCACTCACACATCATTCAATACAATAACTTTTGACATGATGCCAGAAAAGGGTGTTGTTTCTTCTTACATCAAGGAATTCTTCCAGGACCATAGCTAGGTGTCCTGGTTTATGTCAGTGGCCCCCAAGCCTCATGAATTATGGACTTGACCAAATGTAGCATTTGGGATTGGTTTGTTGTCTAGCGCTTGGATTGGTGGTGTAAGTGTTTCACCTGCTCAGCAGTGGAGCCAGGATACAATTCATTGGCTGAAAGAAGGTATGTCTCTCTCTCTCTTTTTGCCGGTTCATGCCTTGATGTTTGCAGCCAGCCATGAATGGCTGCCCTGCCATGCCCTGCTGCCTTGGAGCCACCTGAGTATAGAATGAAACCTCCAAGAGTTGCAGGAAATAAACCGTTCCTTCCCTAACTTTGGGCATCAGGTATCTTGTCTCAACAATGAGTAAAAAGTAACTAAGACACCGGGTTTCTTCTAATTAAATTCTGACACCAACTACCAGATAAAAAAGGGTCAAGCATAGGTTGAGGCAATCTCACAACCTAGCTCCTCCCAGCTTCACATGTCAGTCATAAACACTAGCCTATCACAAACTCCTGACTAACCAGTTATAAATCAGGGCTCCTGTTACCTCTTGAGTTTGATTAATTTGCTAGAGCAGCTCATGAAATCCAGAAAAAAACACTTCATGTTTACCAGTTTATTAATAAAAGATACAAATGAACAGCCAAAGAAGTGAGGTATGGGAAAAAGGGCATGGGGCCCTCCAGGCTCAGACTATACCACTGTCTGAGCATCTCCAGATATTTAGCTATCCAGAAATTTCCTGAGCCTAATCCTTTTTTTTTTGGTCTGTTTTTGAGGCAAGATTTCACTATATGATTCGGGGTGGTCTTGAACTCACTTTGTAGCCCAATCTGGCCTTAAACTTGAAACCATCCTCTTGTCTCAGCCTCCCAAGTGCTGAAATTACAGACATGAACCATCTTGCCCAGCTCCTTTTCTTTTTTGTTTTCATTACATAGACAGGATTAATTATAATTTTGGCCATTAGTGATCCTGTAATTCACATTCACCTCCACAGAAACTGGAGGGTGGAGCTGAAAATCCCAGTCTTCTAATCCCATCTTGAGTCTTTTAAGTGACCAAACCCCATCTAAAGCTGTCTAGGGTCTCCAAACCAACAATGATCTCATTAACATACAAAGATATTTATTATTCTTGAAATTCCAAGGGCTTGGGGAGATACAGGCCAGGAAATAGGAGGAAGCAGAAAAACATTTTATAATACCACTTACCTATGTACCTCAAAAACCAAGGATGTGTCCAAAGATGTGGACCAACAAGTATTTTTATACACTGCTCATGGGATTGTAAACTGCAATAATCTGACATTATAAAGTAAAGCTTAATCTACATACAGTCTATAATGTCAGGTATGTTTTTTAGAAATCTAATTTTATATATATTAAAAAATAAATAGCTCACTACTAACACACAGAAATTGAAAGTAACCCAACTATTCATCAACATCAGAATGCATATGCTGAATTACATGCATGTAATGAAATTGGGCAATTTTTAAAATAAAATAGTGTTGTAGATTCAAATGAAAACATTATTATTAAATGCAAAATTAAATTGTTTAGGAATAAATAACTTGGCAAAATTACAAAGAAAAACATCGAAGATACTATCATAAAGGTTAGTTACATAGCAGGTGCTAAGCAGAGACTATCAAAAAGACAAAGAGTAGATACATTCCTGTCTTGTATTTAGATCCTGTATCTATCTCTTGCTCAGCTCCACATACAGGTAAGTTAATCATTACAGATATTTTAGAGGACCTTAAAACCCTAAAATTTAATGTTGAATAGCTCTTAATTTACCTAAACCTTTTCATTCTTCTTCAAGACTGAGGACCATGTAAAAGATTTTCAAAGACATTCAATCACCAACTTTTACTTCTTCAAAAGGCACTTTCAAAGTCAATGTAACTGCTTCAAACTTTTAATTCATCTTGGGTTCCAGTAAAGCCTCTGCAAAACTGAGGCTATCCCCCATATGCAGAGATGTACCATAAAAACTGTTCCTTTTCCTTTGGTTTAATGGTCCAGCTTGATCTTCCTCACAGTTTTGTCCCTTCAGCTTCTCAGGTTGAAGTCCTTCCTATGTTTATTCACATTCCAGTTAAAGTCTTTGTCTGTAAATTTGTGCTTCTGCCTCAGTTTTAATTTCCATTATCTCTGAAGCAAGGTTTCACACTAGCTGGTGACAGTGAGGGTGTAAAATTTTGATCATAAAGAGCAATTTTGAGGAGTTAATAATGTTCTATTTCTTAATATGGATAGTGGTTAAATACTTCATTAAATTCTATATTTTTTTACACAGGTTAAGTGTGCAACATATCACAGTTTAAAGAAAACATTAAAGGAAGGAAAAGGAAAAATGTGCCAGACAAAACAATTAAAAATACATCCAGCCTAGTACCATGGTGTGTGCCTATAATCTGAGCTACCTGGGAGGCTGAGCCAAAAGGACTGCAAGGTCAGGGGCAGCAGGGTAATTTATGAAGATCCAACTTCATGATGATTTATGAAGATCCATTAAAACAAAACAACCTCATCTAAACTAAGGGTGAAAACACACCAAATTATTTGTAGAAGATATAGGCTCTGAAATGGTATTTCTTGTTTAGGAACAAGGGCTTATTTCGTTGGTTATTCAAATAATTTTCAAAATGAAACTAAAGTTACATGAAAATTAAAAAGCTCCCCACCTATTGCATTCACATCTCTTACCACAACCACCAATATGATCTTACAAAGAAGTTAACAAAGATAAAGCAGGCATGGTGATTCAAGCCTGGAATCCTAGCACTAGGAAGGCAGAGGCAGGAGGACTGTGAGTTAGAGCCCAACACAGGCAACTTAGTGCACTTTGCCTCAAAATAAAAAACTGGGTGGGAATGCCACTTAGTACTCAGGCCGTGGGTCCAATTCACACACAGACACACACACACACAAATCAAAACAGAAATCTTACTTTCAGAGTTTTGTGCATGGGAATCTTGGTGGGAGGAGGTCAAGTTGTTTTGCAAATGAAATGCAAAACCCTGCATTGTATATTTTTATTTTGTAACTAGTACTTTCTTTTTCGTATGTAAAGTCAAATGTATCATAAAATAATTAGTTCATTATTTTTTGAGTTGGTATACCAAACAAGCTTCAAATTACCTTAGCAAATTATATTCAAGCAATTGTTTCTCTGTAAAAACTACCAAAGAAAAGAACTAGTGGGTTTTTAGTTTAAAGTATTTGTGGTTTAAATGTATTTATTCAACAGATAAGTACAATAGGCATAATAATATATATCAGGACTTTCCCATAACTATCCCATTATTTCTTATTAATTTAGTTTGTTTCTGTTTTGTTTTTTGAGACAGGGTCTCACTATGTAGTTCAGACTGGCCTTGAACTCACTCAACGCACAACGATTCTTCTTCAGCCTCCAGGGTGCTGAGATTACAGACATGTGCCACCGTATCTGGTAATCATTTAAAATCATTCTAAAATTATGTGATTCAAATAAACTATTTGTGACTACAAGATTTGGATGGAATAAGTTTGTTTCCATTCTGACTCAAAGTACAAGTACTTTGCACAATTATCAATGCATCAATTACTCAGGCTTGCTTACATGTACTACTACTTTGGCAGCATGTTATGAAAAGTGAACCCTATATTATCAAAAACTATACATTTGGCTTACTCAGCAGTTCACAGAGAATGGCAGGGGCCAACATCAGTCCCTTCTTCTTCACCCTTGTGGTTTCCGTAGTTTTCTGTGTTGCTTTTGTGCTACATTTATCAACCCTGTAATATTTACTTTCAGATCTGTAATACAATAGTGAAGTCTATTTCTAGCTTATCAGGAAAGTTCTAAGTTGTATTTTGCATTAGAGTAAGTGTGGTTCCGGAGCACTTAAGGTATAATGGTTTCACTGTGTTCTCACCAAAATTCAGGTGTTGCCAAGGGGACAAGTAGAAAGAGGCAGAGTCTTTTGAGAGGTGATTAGACTATGAGAATGCCTCTCTTTGGGATGGGACTAAGGACCAACACAAAAGGCTTCACACAGTATTTGGTTCCCCTGCCCTTGTGCTTTCTGTCATTTAAGAGCGAAGTGTTCTTCCCCCACAAAAGGACACAACACTCAGACAAATGAACTTATAGGCACCTTGACTTTAGATTTCCTAGTTTCCTGCGACAAATAATTTTCTGTTCTTAACATTATTCTATTTCAAATACTTTATTATAACAGTACAATGAAGACAAAATGATTCAGTATAGCACTTCTCCGTAAAAGAACGGATTTATTCTCAGTTGTCTCACTAAAGTCAGTGCTCTGACAGACCATCAACAGAAAGCTACAAATGATAAATTTTTCATCAGAGAATACTTTCTCCACATACATGTCCTGTTCACCTGTTTTTGGTTGTTTGCTTTAGTTTAAAAACAAAAACAAACCAAAACAAATAACATACTTTCTCTGTTAAGCTGAGTTGGAAGCCAGTTTAGCTTAACTGCATTTGAGCAACAGACAGTTTTGATAAAATAGGGTTCACTTTTCAGATCATGTTGCCCAAAGAGTGACACATACAAACCAGTCTAAACAGCTGATACATTAATTCCTACCTACCAAAAGAAAAATATAAAAAAAAAATCAAAACAAAACCACACACCCACACACTCCTACCTAGCATATTAAAAAAAATACAGACAGAATAGCCAAATGTCTTTACATTACAAACTTACTAAAGTTAGGGGCTATATTGCTTTTATTCATTTATTTCTAATGCTGTGAGACAGCTGCTCATGGTTTTACATAGTTTGTAGCCTAAAGGTTCCTGTGTTGAAGGCTTGGTCTCTGGAGTGGGATGAGAAATGATGGGACCTTTAAGATGCAGGCCTACTGTCAAGTCCTTTGGTCAATGGAAGTATCCCATGGCTGTGGGGCTCCAGTTTCTCTCTGGTTCCAGACATGGACTTTTTCTCACATATCTGCAGAAGGTAAAAATGCCACGGGCATGTTCCTCAGAGTCCACTCATTGCTGTTTAGTTTCAGCACCCAGAACTCAGCTAATAAACCTCTTTTCTTTATAAAGTTAGTCTGTCATATGTGTTTTGTTAAGGTAAGAAAAAACTAATATACTACTATTTACCGTATAGTGGGTGTAAATACAAAGAATACTTCAAACAAGGTTCCTATTTCTAGGGATTATAGGTACTGAAAATAACACAACAGAAGTGTTGTGAAGGAAAAGTTAAAAGTACAATCTATCAGGCTGGCACAATGCTAGTAGGGAGACAAGGAAATTATCCCACAAAGAGATACTTATGTCAATTTTAAAGAAATATCTAAGATGGTTTTCTATTGCTTCCTAAGAAATTACCAGAAAATTGGCAGCTTAAAACAAGTCTTCTTTGTTTGTTTCCTTTTCTAAATTCACAGTTCTATAGGGCAGATGTTCAGAAAGTATGTGCCTGGGTCTTCTGTGTGGGGTGTCCTAGAGTTTAAATCAAGATGTTAATGTACTCCATTCTGACCTAGAAGACTTGACTAAAGAATCTGCTTATAAGAATCTGCATTTGGGCAATATTCAGTTTTTTATGGTTCTAAGACTAAGGCCTCTATTTTCCCATTTGGCTGTCACCCAGAGATTACTTCCACTCCTAGAGATAGCTAATAGTCTTTGCCACGTGGCTTCCTCCATTTCAAAGACAAGCAATAAAAGCATCGTATCTCTCATATCAATTTCTCTAACCTCTCATTTCTCTGCTATCCGATTCTGGGTCCAAATTTAAAGTGTTCATGGGATTAGAGCAGGCCTACCTACATGGATCTTGCTTTTGCAAAGCTGCTGTGGAAAATGACATAAACTTAACCACAGATCATACTCCCAGAGATATATAGGAGGCCATTAAACTGAAGCCAAGAGGTTGAAGATGAGACAAAGGAGTTGGGGAGAATATGGGCACAACTGATATCCTGAGTAGGGAAATAGCACAGAAGATGAATTGGAGCAACCAGTGTGAGGATGTTCATGGTTGAACAGAGGTGTACCACCAGACTGACTGGCCAAAAGTGTAACTCTGTCAAAACAAATGTTTCCTACCTCTAAGTGGATTTCTCTTAGATATATATATTGTCTTTTCCGAGACAGGGTCTCATCATGCACTTCAGGCTGGCCTTGAGCTCACTTTGTAGCCCAGGTTGGTCTCAAATGTGCAATGATCTTCGTGCCTCAGCCTCCTGAATGTTGGGATTATAGGCATATAGCACCATGCCTGGCTCAGATATTTGTTACAATAATGAAAAGCTAACACAAAAATCAAATGCTATTCATCAAAATGAAAAGAAAATCTTGTTATCTGTGTCTTGGAGGACACCATGTTTTATAAAATGAACGTTGGACAGAAGGTCCTATATGATGTCACTTATATGTGGGATACATAAAAAAGTGCTTACAGGAAGCTATGAAGCAAAGAGATAGGGAATTACCAGTTATATGATACAAAGTTTCAATTAGAAAGGAAGAATAACTTTATGACATCTTTGAGGGTGATTATGGTTAGTAAAAATACAATCTTTCACTGTATTTCAAAATAGCTAAGAATGTAAATTTGAAAGGTCTTATTCCAAACAAACAGATGGATATTATCAAATAACCAAGTTAATTAATGTGAATGAATTATGCCACAATGTATATAGTTACAAATATCACACAGCACTAAATGTACACATTTAACATTAATTTTTTTAAAAAAATAAGAGGAAGAAGATGTATTATCCACATTGGACAATTTTATGTACTCCAAAATTACTGGGAGACTATGATAGAAAATTTACATCACAAATAATAAAGTCCTAATCTGAAGACATTCAGTGGGATGCCAGTTATTCACTCAAAATTCTTCTTAATGGTGTGAAGTTGTTTCTAAATCCTTGAGTTCAGGAAACAGTTCAGAAGAAACAGAAAGGTTAGATAGATAATTCTATCAGAGGAACAGAGAGAAGAGAGTTGTACAAGAACTGACAGACAATGTTGACTGGGTAGTCAGCTGAGTTTATATGTGGAAGAATTCTTCCTGAGGCTAGCGAATGAACCATCAAAATAATTAAAACTTGCATTCTCAACTTTTTTCTTATTACTGCCTTTTTAAGACAATTTTCCCTAATCCCTACCTATAAAATTTTAGTGTCACTATATTTCAAATTTATACACTCTCTGGCCCTTCAAAGGATCGCAGATTATTGGGACATACATGCAAGATTTTTCAAACACACAGCTATCTACAAATATATTTTTGCTAAGTTGGAGTGGCACAACCTTCCAATGAAACGCACATATGCAGGAAACAATTTCCTACTCCAACCAGGTATAGCACTCATGGAAAGCTTACTTTAATAGTAGACAGTACTTACATTAGGATTAAAAAGTACGTACTATGAATAAATTAACAAAAATCATGCTTAATTAAAACTAGAAAATACTGGTGAGAGAAATTCCTAATATTTTAAACTAATGGACATACATAATTTGCACAGGTCAAAAGACAAATTTAAGATGCTACAGTAATTGCCAAACTTATCTGCATATTCAGAATGATCATAGTTTTTTCTTTCCTTTCTCTCTAAGAAATAGCCAAACTGATTCTACAATTCATATGGAAATGTACAGGGACTAGAATAGCTAAAACAATGAAATTGGTAATTTCCAGACTTACTATAAAGCTATAAAGATGGTATCAAGATACATAAAACATCAATGGAACATATGAACACTGGAAAAAATTTTAAATTTTATTGGCACACTTTTGATCACAGTCATCATAAAGCATCTATACTTGATTATGTGTCTTGATTTCCCTTTTCTTCCCTAAATACTAGAAATTTGATATAAAGACAACTCAATGAATAAAAGTCATTTCAACAAATGTTTTTATAGCAACCAGTTATAATACATAAAATTCATATGCTTAGAAAGTTGTCTTTGATATATAGCTTGTATTATACATAAATATTATGGAAAGGCTTTTGCCCTAGATAGGATATTACAGCAGTGGGAGGCAGGACCAAAGTCACTTGCCCTGCCCCTATGCATTTACCTGTGGCATGAAAAAAATCCCAATCAGCTACTCGAGCATCAGCAATGTCACCTTTAAGCCCATCCCAGTCGAAAACTATATGTATGCTCCCCACATGACATTTCCAGCAGAAACCAGACCCCTGGCAGTTATGGAGTTTCTCTCTGCATTCTGAGAATTAAGTCCATTTTTATTTTATATTCTTTTACCGTGCCGAAAATCGTATCATTTGGTTCCCCAACCGGGAAGGCAGCCTGAGTGACTCCACTATGAGTCCCCCTGCCAATTCACGGAATGGACCATATCTTGGATTAATTTCTCATTTCTCAACACACAGGAGCTGCTCAACTTGTTGCCACCAGCTTGCAAACAACACTGGCCTAATTCATTTACCTCAGGTGAGCCAACCTCTGTCCGAGGGTTTTCTCCATGGCCGTGGGCCGGGCTCATGCCGGATTACCCACTGCATCCCTGGACTGAGGTAGCAAGCAGTTCTCACATTTCTTGGACAGACTAAGGAAGAGCCGTAACTGTGGTCTTCTGGGACCCCACCCGTGCCTTTTGGTGACTACCAATGGGCACGAGTTGGAGTCTAAAATAGGTGACGATCTCTTTTGGTCAGCCATGGTCTGGACAAAATTGTCCCTTTTGGCTCACTTTTAATTCCGACAAGGGCAATACTTTTTTCCCCTCCCCCCAAAAAACCTTCTGGAGTGCTTGGTTTGTAACCTTGGTACCCTTAAGCCTAAAAAAACCCGTGAGAATTATGACTTTTGTTATACTGGCGACAAGCTAGCAGAAATTCCATAAGTACAGGCTGTCCTTACCCTAAGAACATGCTCTTCTCTCATTAAATCATGTATAACTGCTCAAATATTTTTAGTTAACTCTGCTGTGCTGTCTTCTTCTCCTCCTTCCTCTAAGGTCTCTAATCCTTCCCTGAGCTCTTCTCCTCAGTCTCTGACTTCTCAATTCCCCGCCCCCCACCTGTCTGAGCCCACGGTCCCATCTGAGCGTTTTTTGTCTCCTTCCCCTGCGTCGCCATTTTCTCCGCTGGCTCACCATACTCGGTCTCAGCCATTCTGGCCTTCTGGAAGGCCACATGGTTGCCAGCAGCCATGTTGGCAACACACACCTGCTGGACAGATCTCTATTCCTGCTTCAGGATCAGGCTGGCCCCAAAAGATTATGTTTCCTTTTTTAACTTTCTAAGCTACCTCAGATTAACCATAAATTAGGTTCCTTTTCTGGTATTCTTATTTCAAGAGATCTCTATTAATTGATCTACAAAAAGGTTCATACTACTCTATGTACTGTAGTTCAAATGGGCCAAATATATTTGAGTGCACTCTAATTTTATGATTGTGAGTTTATGCATCTGTTGTCCGTTTATTTTCCTGCTCTATAAACAGCTGTTTCTTTTTATTTGAGCTCAACAATTTTTCCTCCCCTTTTACGTTTTCAGATCATTTAATCAAGGTTTATTTGGGTTATAGATTTTAAAAACATGCTTCCACCTAGGTTGCCAGCTGGTCAAAATGATGCTAAAATTGTTTAAACAAAATCCCTTGGGGTGAGGAGACACTGGACAGGACTTCAACTGATGGACAGGGAAATGGCCACTTCGTAATTTAACCATCTCTTGTTTATTAATTGGAGCCTCCAATAATCTCCCATAGCCTTATGGGAGACATCTCAACTAAAGTTGATATGACTAAGACAATACATTGTTGCTGATCTGATGGTATACTCATGCCTTCAAATATAAAATTGGGATTGTTTATGATGATAAGTGTTTTCTTTCAGATCTGGATGTCTGCTACCTTTTTCTTGTGTTACAGCTAGGAGATTTCAGATCAGACCAACACGAGGTCACCAGTCACATAATAATTTGTAAACAAAAATTTATATAATGTGTATGTTGTGCTTAGAGATGCTTAAACAGTGAGCAGTCCAAACAATGTCACAAATTTCTTCAGTGCCCAAATGTTAAAATACCCATGGTTAATAGAAAATAATAGTTCCATTTAATGTTCTATGTTAAGCTTGCTATCTGTACTGCACTGTACTGTTATCAATCTTCTGGATGTTCAACAACTAAAATTAAGAGATAATTATAAATTCCTTTTACATTCCTTTTGCTGGGATCCACCAAATCTTTTCCAGAAAAAAGGTTACATGATGCAGCAGGTGACAGAGCAATGAAACCAGAACTGGGGCTGAGGCTGGGGCAGGAGCTAGGTCTGAGCCTTTCCCAGCCCATCTGCCAGACCTGGCTCAGCCTTCAGCTGACGGGCTGGTGCCGGGAATATTGGGGCCATAATTAACTATACTCAACTGGTGCTAAATGACACTGTCGCTGATCTCTCTCCTAAATAAAAAGGTAAACTTAATAAACAGGGCATCTTCCAAAAATCAGATGGCATTAGACATTCTAATAGCATAAGAGGTACTTTTACAATTGTAAAACCTAAATGTGTATATGACAAATGAATGACATGTCAGTTTCTAAAATTCACTGGAACTTATCCTCCTTATGGAAGCTATTGCTAAAGTTATAATCATAAATACCCTGTTGATTGTATTATTTGACTCCTGCATACTTAACTGATCCTTTGCCTTTGTCTCCTTTAGACTTAAAGCCGTACACCTACCAAGATAAAAACCAGATGTCTTGTGACTGTGGAAGAGACAGATATCTTCCATTGTGGGTGAGATCCCAAGACAAAAGGCTAAACCTGGCCCTCAAACCCCACAGGGAGACTTTCTTAATATGGCTTTTTGTGTTTTCAACAACAGAGATAACAATCAAAAGAAAAAATAACAATCTGATCTTTTAGCAGTGGCACTTGGAGCTCTGAGACAAGTAAACCAACACAAGGTGGAGCTGCCTGAGCCCCTTCCAGACAATGCTTCAAGTGTAGCAAAAAAGGACATTGGGCAAGAGAGTGCCCAATCCTGGCGTTCCCTTTGGGGCCTTGCCCCTATTGCAATCTCAAGGGCCACTGGAAGAGCAAGTGTCCTAGCCACCAGAGAGCGGGTAAGCCACCCTCTAACTCCTTGCCCTCACAGGAGACTCCATCACTGACAGATTCATCGCTGACTGATCTGCTTGGACTTGCTACTGAAGACTGATGGGACTCAGGGTCCACAGCCCCCATTAAGGTGTCCTTCTCAGAGCCCCAAGTCCCACTGGAGGTCTCAGGTAAGACATTCTCTGTACTTGTGGACATAAGAGGCCACTGTATAGCGTTCTTACTGAATTTTCAGGCCGCTATATTAAGTCCTCAGTCTCTATAGTGGGTACTGACGGCCAATCTACACAGCCTTTGCAGACAGGGCCTATTTCATGCAGGTTCCAGACTCGTTTCTTCTCAGGTCGATCCCATAGTTTGAGATACCTCCAGTCACACCTGTGTTACCCATGCCATGTCTATTTTAATTCATCTCAGGGATCCTTCAATTTTTCCTTGTGTTCCCCAATATCCTATAGCTCCCAAACATTTACAGGGACTTAAACCTATAATTAAGTGCCTTTTAGAGAATGGTTTTCTTAAACCTACCCATTCACCCTATAATACTCCCATTTTCCCGGTACTCAAGCCTGATGGGTCCTATTGCCTAGTGCAGGACCTTAATCAATAGTGCTGTTACCCCAATCCATCCAGTGGTGCCAAACCCTTATATCGTGCTCTCTCATATCCCTCCCTCCACCACTCACTTTACAGTTGTAATCTTCAAAGATGCCTTTTTTTTAAACCATCCCCCTATAGCCTGACTGTCAGGATATCTTTGAGTTTACATGGAGTGATCCAGACACTCTCAGGTCTCAACAACTTACTTGGACAGTGCTCCCCCAAGAGTTCAAGGATAGTCCCCACTTCTTTAGCCAAACTCTTGCTGCTGACCTTGCAGAACTTGATCTCAAACCTAGTACTCTCCTTCAATATACACATGACCTTATTTTCTCCATCCCATACGTTAGCCATACAGCATTCAGCTAGTCTCCTTAATTTTCTTGCCAGTCCATGGATACAGGGTTTCTCCTGCTAAAGTTCAAATAGCTTCCTCAAAAGTCAAATATCTAGGTCTCTTTCTCACCTCAACCACTCATTCCATCACTGCAGATCGAAAGGCTATTTTTTGAGATCTCCAGGTGCCCACAACTGAACAACAGGCTACATCTTTCCTGGGTTTAGCTAATTTCTTTCATCTCTGGATTCCTAATTTTGCAGCTGCATCTCAATCCCTCTACAACTTCTAAGGGTCCCTTATCAGACCCACTATGCCCATACATGCCTCCTTTCATAAATTAAAAGAGGCCCTCCCAACAGCTCCAGCCCTTACCCTTCCTGACCCCACCCAATCTTTTACTCTATATACTACCTCTAAGGGCCACAATGCTGTAGGTTTACTAGGACACAAGAAGGGACCTTCTTTTCAAATAGTAGCCTATTTGTCAAAACAGTTAGACAACACAGTAAAGGGGATGGGCTCCTTGT
Source organism: Cavia porcellus (assembly GCF_034190915.1). NCBI lineage: Eukaryota > Metazoa > Chordata > Mammalia > Rodentia > Caviidae > Cavia > Cavia porcellus. The sequence goes on from NW_026947493.1 coordinate 7,678,796, forward strand.
CTCCGAGCCCTTGTGGCTGGAGCCCTACTAACCCAGGAAGCTAAGAAACTTACATTAGGGCAGTCTACTACAGTACACTCACCACATCTTCTAAATGAGCTTATCTCACACAAAGCACTCCCTGCTCTGATGACCCCTTCTTGCTTTCAACAGGTACATCTAGTCCTCTCTCAGGACCCTTGTATCTCTATTGCAACTAGTCATTCTCTTAATGTGGCAACTTTACTTCTCACCTCAGAGGGCTATCCTCAACATGACTGTATTGATGTCTTACAGATGACTCCACCCCTTTTCCTCACATTAGCTAGCTGCACACCTCTCTCTTTAGCCTTTGACATATGGTTTATAGATGGCAATTCAACAAACACAGACAACCAAAAACAGGTAGGATATGCAATAGTTAACCCGTCAAGTTATAGAGGCAAATCCACTGCCACCTGGATCTCTTCCCCCAGGGCAGAACTTATTGCCCTTACAAGGGCTCTTACACTAGCAAAGGACGAAGTCATAAATATATACATTGATTCAAAGTATACATTTAGCATTTTACACTCTCATTCCTCTATCTGGCAAGAATGGGGTTTTATTAACTTTCAGGGAACCCCCATCATTAATGCGTCTCTGATCCTTGAACTCTTAGAGGCAGAACTACTCCCAAAGCAGGTAGCAGTTATTCACTGTAGGGGACACCAAAATTCTGCAGATCCCATTGCTCAAGGCAATGCCTTTGCAGATTCACAAGCCACATTAGCTGCACAAAGGCCCTATCTTCACCTTCTCCCATTAGTCCCAAACAGTCTACCTCAACCTAATTATTCACCAGAGCAGCTACAGTTATTTTTATGAACCAGTGGTTGAGGTGAGAAAGAGACACACTCAGGGATGGATTTTCCAGGGATCGAAACTTGTTCTCCCAGATCAGCAGGCCTTAGACATCATTACTGACTTACATAACTGTTTCCTATAGGATCACAGGCCCTATACAAACTCTTAGCCCCAGTAGTTACACATCCTTCTCTAAAGGCTATCATTCTTCAGATTACTCACAACTGTCATCTCTGTGCTAGGACCTCTCCTCAGGGACATATAGCACCCTCTTCCTTTCCTACTCATCAATTTCAAGAACACACTCCTGGTCGGGATTGGCAGATAGATTTTACACATATGCCCCGCCACAAAACTCTCAAATATCTTCTCACCTTTGTTTGTACTTTTTCAGAATGGATAGAAGCCTTTCCCACAACCAGGGAGACTGCTGATGTACTTACTAAAGTCCTATTACAGGAAATCATCCCAACGTTTGGTCTACCTCAGAGTATTCAGTCAAATAATGGTCCAGCCTTTATTTCTCAGATCACTCAAACAGGTATCTTCAAGTTTGCACATCACCAGGCATCTACACATTCCATACCATCCACAATCCTCAGGGAAAGTAGAAAAGGCAAATGGCCTCATAAAAACACACCTTACAAAGCTCATTTTAGAACTACACCAACTTTGGCCTCAGCTTCTGCCCTTAGCTTTAGCCAAGCTCAGGGCACTTCCCCGGGCTCCTACATTTTTAAGTCCTTTCGAACTTACGTATGGCAGGCCATTCTTACTCCACAATCTTTCTACTCCCCAAAGTCTCCCTCCTCTGGCTGACTATATCCCAATCCTCTCCTTCCTCTGACACCTGTTACAACAACATGCTGATTTGCCTTCCCCAACCCTCTGAAGGAACCAAACCAGATTCTCCCATATCCTCAGGAGATCTAATTTATCTCAAATGTTCTAAAATCCACAGGACTACAACCAAGGTGAAGCAGCCCTTACTTGGTTTTTTTGGTAACCCCTACAGCGGTCAAAGTTGCTGGATTCCCATCCTGGTTTCACATCACTGAGGCTAAGTAGTGCCCTCCCAACCCTAAATCTAATCATTCTGAGTGGTCATCTCATTTTCTGTCGCCCACCGTCTTGGTCTCACCAAGGCCTCATAGTCACAACTCTCAGGCTAAGTCATGTTTTGTTATCCAATTTGGTTCCTAATTTCTTACATTCTATTAATTACCCTTTTTATAGCAGGATTCTTAACAGTCTTTCTAAAGACTCCCACATCATGCATAAGATTGTCTTCATGTTGTCTGGTGACAACTGTCTTAGTTCTTTCCACTCTCAGCTGTTTAGTCAAACGTGAGATCCCTGAAGGCCTAGGATCTCCCTTATAGTGACACAGCCATGGCCATTCCCACCCCTCTTATTCTTTCCAGCTCAACTCCTGGACCAGAGACAAGCCCTACCTACCTATACTCAACTTTTACCCTTTCAGATGGGGGAATAATCACCTCTCATAACTTCATTCCTCCTAACCCCTTACTTACTAACTTCATTCCTCCTAACTCCACACTTATTTTTCAGAATTCTACCTCACCATGGTAATGATTCTACCTTACCATGGTCCTGATAAAATGACGTATCTAAATCAAAGGCACCTTTCCTTCTACCTCACCTGGGTCCTTAAATATGATAGTGGCCTGCCTCCTCATAGGACCTTGGTCTTTGTTTTTCCAGTCTAACATGCAGGTATTCACCAATGACAAAGTTGTCCTGGCTGAAACACCTAGCACCAGCTTTTGCATGGGCATCAACCATCATCCTATCAACCTTGCTAAATCCCAATATGATACCCCCCCCTTTCAGCAGGAAATAGTAAGAGAGACTTCACCCTTTTCCTAACAATAAAAATATGGGAATGAAAGGATTTTGTCCTAGATAGGATACTACAGCAGTGGGAGGTGGGACCAAGGGACATTTACACCTTGAGGTCACTTTCCCCATCCCTATGCAACTTACCTGTGGTGCAAAAAGAGTCCCAATCAGCTACTTATGCATCAGCAATGGCCACCCCAGTCAGAAACTACATGTATGCCCCCCACACCACATTTCCAGCAAAGAGAGCCAGACCCCTGGCAGTCATGGAGTTTCTCTCTGCAGTCTTAGAATAAAGGCCATTTTTATTTTATAGTCTCTTTTACCACACCAAAAATGCTATCAATTAAAACAAAACACATCTAAATATAACACTGTAAAACTTTTAGAAGAAAGGAAAAACGCTATGTAATTCTGGTGTAAAGATTTTTTAGCTAGAACTCTGAAAGAAAGATCTATAAAAGAATAAATTGAGTCATGAGTGGTAGCAGATGCTTATAGTCTCAGCACTTAGAAGGCTGAAGCAGGAAGAGCACCACAAGTTTGAGGCCAGCCTGGGCTACATAGTGAGTTCACGGCTGGCTGAACTGCATAGCAAGACCCTATTTATTTTGGTCAAAAAACCAAAATGAACGAATAAAAGAATGAATGAATAAATAAATAAATAAATAAGTAGATTTTAAAGAAAGAATAATTTAAGCACGGTGAAATGGAACAGGCCTGTTACCCCAACATTCAGGGAGGTTGAGGCAGGAGGATCCTAAGTTTCGAATCTTAACTAGGAACCTCAGTGAGATCCTGTCTCAAAATAAAAAATAAAAATGGCTGGAATGTTGCTGGGCTCAATTCCTAGTGGAAAAGAAAACTGATAAACTGAAATCATCAAAATAAAAACTGCAGCTCTTCAAAACTACTCATTAAAAGATAGAAACATATTCATAGATTTAAGACATAACTAGAACATACTAAGAACCTTGAAAACTCAAGAGTAAGAAAATAACATACCAACATGGTGAAAAGATAATATGGAATGAAGGAAAACATTTTGCCAGCTATTCCTAAGACAGAGACTGTAACATTAGACTCCCTAAAATAAAAGACCCATCCATAACTGGCAACTAAAGTGAATAGACAATTCTTCGAAGAAAAAATACAAATGGCCAATAAATACAAGAAGATAATGTTCAACATTTGTGGCTATTAGAGAAATGGAAATTAAAACAACACTGATGTTCCATCTTATTCCCCAAAGAATGATCATCATTAAGAAATCAGATATCAACAAATGCTGGCAAGGCAGAATGGGGAGGTTGGGGAGTACACAGGCAGGGCTTTTACACTGTTGGTGGGAACGTAAACTAGTACAGCCACTATGGAAATCAGTACACGGATCCTCAAAAAACTAAAATGACAAATTTTATTTGGTCCAGCTACTCCTCTTCTAGGTATCTTCCCAAAACAGTTAAACGTATCATACTACAGTTATACATGCATATCCATATTTATAGCAGCACAATTCATAAAAGCTAAAATCTTGGAAGTAGCCTGCATGGGCATCAACAGATGAACAAATAACAAAATGAGGTGCACACAACAGACTACTCTGCCCAGAAAGGATATACTCAAGCCATATGTAGGAAAATGGATATATTTTGGGACCATAATGTGTTTATTTTTAAATTAATTAATTTTTGGTGTCAGAAATCGAACTCAGGACCTTGTACTTGCCAGGGCACCATTTTCTATTCTATAGAAAGCAAGAATCCTACATTTACTGTTCTGCCAGGCCCTCATGTTTTCATGCATCTACAAGAATGAGCTAAAGTAAATATTACCTCTCATTTTGTATATTCTTCCTTATGTGTAACTCAACCCTGGCAAGACTCTAATCCATGTATGTCTGCTGTAAATCAAGTTTGAAAGATAGGACTGTCAAAAGAACACTTTGCCTTATTGAACTTCACTTCTATTCCTCCAAATGGTAACCTTGTCAGATAATTCAAACCTAACATTCCTATCTATATTTCAATAGCTTGTGCCCCTCATTTCAAGGAAGCTGATTTGGGCCCATGGCAATTTGCAGAGATTCGTACCATGGGCAAATTATATGCAAATTCAATTATTCCTTTATAGACTGGTGTCCCAGAGGTATACTTATGGGAAAAGGTCAAGATTGGCATGAGATTTCCTTTTCAGACTCTCCTGACAATACAATAACCATGGAACCCTTATCTAATATTACAAGGTCAGGTAGAGGCCTTAATTCTCCTATTCCTAGACTTATAAATGGCAACGCTGGACCCATACAGCACACTTTATGGAAGCTAGCCTTGCCTTTTCATGCAGGACAGCTGCAGACTGGACATCTGCAGTCAGTTTATGGAGGAAAAATAAAAATAGTGTTACAAAGTGATAGGTATATAAGAGTAAACATATGTGATTATGATCCTTATGTACTGTTGATAGGAAAGATACAGTGGCAACAAAATATGTTCTCATATACTATGTTATCTAACACATTGTATCATGCCTGAGTTTCTTTCTTTCTAAGGACTCCATGATAACAGTCATGGGTAGGATGCCTGGAGTTTGGCTTTCAGTCAATCGAACAAAGCTTTGGTATCATTCACCTACTGCCCTCTTGGTGGAAGCCTTAATCTAAAGATTTAACAATCAAACCAAGAGGATGTTTGGGTTGATTACTGCAGGGATTACTTCCCTAGTTCTTTTGATAGCCAGTGTAGCTACTGGCTTCATCACAGCTTTAGCACATTTGGCTTCACAGCATTAGCACATTCAATACAAACTGCTCACTTTGTAGATAATTGGACAAGAACTGCTGATGATAGCTGGAAAATTTGGAGAAAGACTGATAAAGTTACAAACCCAAATGAGCATTCTAGAGACTTCAGTTCTATGGATGGGAGATCAGCTGAAAAGCTTACAGTTACAACAAGGCTTAAAGTATCACTATAATATGATACATTTTTGTATCACCCCATTGCCATATAACAAAAGCCTACATTCTTGGGAAATGATCAAAAGGCATATATAAGGAGTAATTCATCAGAATATTACTGTGGAGATAGACGCTCTTCAGAGACTAGTGCTGTCCATGTCACAACAGACATGGATACCCAAATTAAGGATAAGTCTGTCGATGACACAGAACAATGAAATCAAGGCTCACTTTTGGTTTTATATCAGAATTGGTATGCTCATTCTATTCTTTATAATTTTTCTCATTAAAGCCTGTCATAGAAGATTCACTACCCAAAGATAACTGAAGGCCATACAGCCCAGCTGGAGCTAAAAAATAAGAAAGGGAGAGATGTGGGAGACAACTCCAGTGACTCTCTTTGAACCCAAAACAATTACTGTGACTTTGATTATTTGGAGACTCATTTCCTTATATTGATATGTAAAAAGCTGGCTAGGGTATTTCCTTCTCTCTTCAATTGGCTCTAAGCATTGCAAATAAGGCTAGCGGAGGCGTTAATTACACAATCTTTGTAGCCAACAGACAGTACTGTTTCCTCCCATAGTGCCCTCCATACAATACAGGTATGTATGGAGAGGTGTACAGGATATAAGTATGTGAGATGTTAAAGCAAATAGCTCCAGGAATGTCAACTGGATACAGCCTCAAGATAACAGGCTGTAACTCCCTAGGACACAAGAGTTTGCATATCAGAAATGGAAGAGACAGCCCCCCCCATAATTCCACTACTATCTTAATTGGAGTATGTAAATTGATTCTTCTGCATATCTTTATCTCTGCAATTTACAGAGATGCCAATTTTGCACCTGGCCAGCCAGCTCAAGTTACTCATGTAATTCCCGCCATCTTCACTGTCACTCATCCCTGAGCAACCCTCCTTCTTCACAAGATAATAAATTTTGGGAGAGGCCTAGAATCGAGGCCTATGTTCACATGTCCTCAAGGGGATTGGATTTAGGACCCCTTGGCTGCCTTTAATTTGGAATATGTCTTTGTATCTTTAATCTCGCACAGTGGGTTGCCTTGGTGGTGGTAGATTGGAATTAACTTGCTGGAATTTCAATAACATCTCAATGGGATTACGAATGTAACTTTCTGGATTGTGAGGAAAACTAGAAGGAGGATTACAATACTTGGATGACTGAACTTGATATTTGGGTTTACAATACCGCTGAGTTATACATCTAGTATATAACTTGCAAGAGACCATAAAGTTGAGTGAAACAAATCAGACATACAAGTTTAAATATTACATAGCTTTTCTTATATGAGAAACTCAAAACATAAAGAGCAAAATAAAAAATAAATACAAGTAGGGAGCTAGATCTTTCTCACATGGGAAAGGAATCAACACATGAATGGAGAGCAAAGAGAAGAAAACAGTATAAAAAAAAGAACTAAGTTGTATTACGTACACACACAGTAACTCTATGCAAGGAATGTAAACATGCACTGACAATCTGTACAAAAAACAAACAACAAAAACTAAGTGAAACAAAAACCTGGCAAAAACTTAAAAAGACATTTCGCCAAAGAGATACAGATAGTAAGATCACAGAGATGTTTAATATTACTCTTTACAGATATGCAAATTAAAACCACAATTAAGATACCATACCATTATAATTAAACATATGTTTACCACACAGCCAACCATCCTACCATTGTATCTACCCAAAAGAAAGTAAAGCATGTATTCATACAAAGACATACATAGATTGCTCAGTAAGTTTTATTTGTAATAAATCAAAAAGAGAAACTACTGTTTACAAGGGGAGTTAATAATCAAATTGTGTATGTCATTACAAAGGAAAGCTATGCGGTAACAAAAAGACATGAACTCCTAATACATGTCAAAAGAGCTGAATCTCAAAATAATTACCCTGAATGAAAAAGGCAGAAGAAATAGTGGAAATATTCCCAAGTGAATGTCAGACAGCAAACTACACATCTAGGTAAACATTGAGGAGGAAAAATATCCCAAGATAATCCTATGCATCTAATATTGAAATTGCAAAAAACAAACGTAATCCTGAGAGGGAAACAAGAGAAAAAAAACTACTACCAATACAGGAACAAAGTAGTAATTTCTGACTTCTTAAAAGCCATGCAAACTAGAACAAAGCAGATTTAAATATTCGAGGTATATATAGAAAATACAAACTTAGAATAGTATATCCTGAAGAACTGTCTGTGCTATATATTGAGTTCAAGGCCAGACAGGACCCCACAGCAAAACTTTGTTCTCAAAAACAAAAACAAACAAAAAAAAAAAGTTGCTGGCTGATCTACCTTGTCAAAAACATTAATTCTTTAGAAAGAAAAAGATGATAGCCAGAACTCAGATTTATACAAAGAAAAGTTAAAGAAGTAAAAACATCAAATGAGAGAAAACATTGTTTATTTGTTCTAATTAATAGCAGCAATTTAACTATCTGCAAGTGTGTATTAATATGTATGTTCATATGAGTAAAATGAGTGACAATAAATATAAAAATGAAGCTTTAGGATTATTTTGTTTATTAACTATTTGCATTACCTGTGAAGTGGTATAGTGCTATTTGAAAGTACACTTTGATTACTTGTGCATTAAATGTATATTGCAAAGTATAGGGCAACTGCGAAACAAGTTTTTTAAAAAAAGGTATAATTTATATCCTGAGAAAGTATATAAAATGTTCAATTATAACATATGAAAGGTAGCCGGGGACTTAGCTCAGCGGCGTAAGTGCCTGCCTAGCAAGCATGAGGTGGAGTTCAATCCCCAGTACCAAAAATAAATAGATAGATAAGCAAAAACTTTTAAAAGGGGGGTGGTGGGAGCTGGGAATTAGCTCAAATATGAGGCCATGAGTTCAATCCCTGGTTCCAAAAGAGTACAAAAGGTGGTAAAAGAAAAACAAATTAGATGAAAGAATAATGACATCAAATACAACAGTGTGGCAACACCACACATAATAATCAGTGGTGATCAATAATCACTTTGATCGTCAAAAAGTAAATGTTGAAAGAAGATTGTCAGACTAGATCAAAAAACAATATCCAGCTCCATACTTTCTATAATTCATTTTAAATAGAAAGACATAAACTTTTAAAAACATACATGGATGGAAAGGATTCTGGATGGTAGAATAGAATGGTAAAATAGGAAAGCACCAGAAATTTGTCTCCCCAACTAGAAAACACATTTGGAAAATCTTTGTAACTATCTTGGAACAATGTAGCCCACTGAAGACTTAAAACCTCCAAGGCTAGGCTGGATAAACTGTGATTTATCTTGGTCATGGTGCGCAGTGGTTAATTTTAGTCCTAAACATAGCAGCAACTACCCATCCCTTAACCCTTATGCCCCATGGCATCCAGGTAGGTAGGTGCGCCTGGAACACCTTGTTTACAGCATGCCTCTGTAAGCAAAAAGGATGGTATCTTCCAAATATCTTGATTCTGTGCTTGGATTATTGCTTATGCTTGTGAAGGAGCAAATAAACATCAACAGCTGTTGCTGCACCCCCTTCATTGATATAAGGCCTTCCTACACCCTCAAATGACTTTTAGAAGATATAAAAGGTCAGCTTCCTTTTCTTTTTTCTCTTCATTTTCTCTTTATGTATATCCTTTTTAAAAATTGTACTCAGGGGGCTGGGGATTTAGCTCAGTGGCATAAGCGCCTGCCTTGCAAGCTGGCAGTCGTGAGTTCGATCTCTGGTACCGATAAAAACGAAAGAGACAAAAAAAAAAAATTGTACTCAGATATTAAAGACAACTGAAAACAGAAAATTAGAAGTAACCACCACACAAATCAGGGGAAGATGTTAAGCTCAGAAAAAGACCTGTGAAGAACTTCTATACCTGATCCTGAAGATAATGACAGCTTACAAGGCAAAGAGGGTGAGAGGAATAGAGTAGGAGTACCATTTTACTTCTAGAATGAACAAATGGTTAAATTCCCATATGTAGTTCACAACTGGAAAAAAAAGTCACAAGGCAAGAATGGTCCATTTAAAGGAACAAAACAATCCCACAGCTGAGGAAATAGAGGATTCCTATAACCTTTCATGGGTTGGGAGGATGAGGTGTATCAAGAATTGCCCTGCCTCAAAAAAAAAAAAAAAAAAAAAAAAAAAAGGAGGAGGAGGAAGAAAAAGAGGAGATGAGGTAGAGGAGGAGAACAAAGAGAAAAGGAAGAAACAACTATCCTTAGAAAAACCTAATGATGGCAAATCTACTACATAAAGTCTTGAAAACTGTTTTAAAAGTGATCAGACCACTGTGTTATTTCTTGTGCATTGGTCTGCTCTCATGCTGTAGAGTATACTTTTTCCAGCTTTTACTTAGCCAGACTCTGCAAAGCCTGTTCCTTTTCCTACCTTTTATAAATGTAAAACCTTCTTGGTAAGCGTCTACAACATGGGCCAGGAGGAGAACAGAGCTCCAGAGATCCGGCCATGGAGGGACTCAGGCACTCTGGCACTCTTGGTAAGTACCTGCAGCCTGGGCCTGGAGGAGAACCATTACCTGTGAGCCTACTGCCATGCAGGCTGAAAATCAAGCACCCTTCTCCCGCCTGCGCCCTCCCCACTTAGCTACTGGGGATAGATGTCTCAGCATCTCTTGGGAGGATGACCATATGCAGTTTAGCAAATATGGGGATTTCCTTCTATCTTCTGTTTGAAGGCATAGGTTGTTTTCACTGTTTTGTTATGTTTCTTTTGCTCTATTCAGTATTCTCAATAATGTTCTATTTTTGGTTTGATTTTACAATACCTAATTGACTGGACAACTACTGTTAAGTTAAAGACATATATCATAGTACTTATTACTACTATCCCAGTATCCTACTGTGAAATCCTGTACCAATTTCACTGCATTGTCTCGATTGGCTTTGTTCTGTCTTGTGCTGTTGCATTTTTACTACTTTCAAAATTAAAAAAAAAAAAAGAAATACATGTTAAGATTCATGCATGTGTAGAATCTATAAACAGTTTATGAGAACTGATCTTATGACACATGATGAAATGAACAGATACTTTGAAGAAAAAGAGACACTAAAATACCCAGTGCTGATCCTGGAGTGTCATAATGTGAAACCCAGCAATAGTGTTATTCTTTGTTCAAAGTGATATTAGCCTGCTTGGGTTTACTCAATGTCAACATAATTGAAGATATAGGTAACTGCATGTATGTTTAAGTGTATAGGATTGATAAGCATATTTCTAAGTTTTTGTTGGATAGCTGAACAGAACTGGTTGCAATCTCACTGTTTGAATCCGCACTTTATAAGCTCCACTTTAGTATCTTTAATAACACTTTGTAAGAAGACAATCTGTAATCATCAACTAGTGATTTCTTACTGTTTATTTTTTTCTTTGGAATTATGTATTATTTCTACCCATTTTCTGTTCTGTTTAGTCTTTCTTTAAATTCAGTTTTAAAAAGACACTACAGTACCCAGTGCTGATCATGGACTGCCATGATGTGAAATCCAGCAATACTATTATTCTTTGTTCAGAATGATTTTAACCTGCTCTAGTTTGTTTAATCTAAACATAAATGTAGTTATGGATAACTGCATGCATGTTTAAGTGTATAGGATTGACAACCATGTAACTAAATTTTTGTTGGACAGTTGAACTTTTTGCAGTCTCTCTGTTTGAATTCCCACTTTACATGTCCCATTTTTGTACCTTGAACAACTATTGGTAAAATGACAATATCAACTAGTGATTTCTTACTGTTTATTTTTTTCTCTAAACTATGTACCATTTCTACCTATTTTCTGTTTTGTTTAGTCTTTCTTTAAATAAAAATTTAAAAAAAAAAGTAAAACGTTGTTACTTTCAAAAAAACCAGGGGGCTGTATTAATTTTCCACTGCTGGGGCAAAATAACTGACATATACAATTTAAAGGAGAAAAGGTTTACTGTGGCTCACATTTTTATTCCATGATAGCCTGGCTCCAGGGCAAAAACATCACGGTGGAAGGGCATGGTGCAGAAAAGGTGCTCACTTCAGGATATTTGGAAGATAATGTCCCTTCTGCCCATAGAGGCATGCTGTGTATTACAAGTAAAGCCAGGGACATCTGTCCAGGTGACTACCATGGGGCTAAGAGGTGGAGTGTAAGGAAAGCTGAAAAAAAAGGACAAGAGAGAAAGACAGGGAAACAGCCAGAGAGGGAAAGGGCCTGGTGACAAAATACCACCCTTCAAAGGTATGTCCCACCATTACTAATTCCTCCATCCAGATGCCATCTCCTAAAAGCACATTCAGTTATGAACTCATCAATGGATAAATACATTGACAAAGTTAAAACTGTTCATGACATAATAATCTCTTCAAAGCTCCCCTCTAAAAACGCAAGCCTTCTGAAGACATTTTTGATCCAAAACATAACAATTATCATCACCAATTCATGTATTTGTGTGCATTAAAATTAAATGCACAGTGTAGAGGACATGCAGTTTATCTGGGAAATTGATAATAAATGAATGGGTACAAAAACAAACCACCCAACAGTTTGTGAATGTAAAAATTCCTGGTTTTGAAAGAAGATTTTAAGCCCCTGTTTTTATCCCTAATCTCTGACCAGCAACTTTGGAGCCTAACTTTGTTTTGTTTTTAATTTTTAAATTTTTAAAGAGAATAAAACCAAGCAATACAAAACAGAATAAAGTCAATCAAAACAAACCGGTGTGACGCAGGACTTCAAAACAATAAGAAATCAACAATGGTTACTATAATACTCTTATTGTCTTCCAAAAGCTGCAGATACCTTCAGACATAGTAAAAATCAAACAAAACAGGACAGAATAGAACCAATAAAAACCAAACAATGAATGCAGTAAAGGAGTGCAAAACAAAGTAAGAGTAAATCCAAAATGCCTACTATAACGTATCTTGTTATCTTTGAAACAGCTGCCCATGCCATCAGATATAATAAAATCAAACAAAACAGAGTAAAACCCAATCCAACAGAACAATGAAAATGACACAGAACTTCAAAACAAGATCATAAGGAATTTAACAATGGGCCACCAACTTTGGAAGATTTCCTATACATGCTATACTGCGTAGTTATCCTCTGAATAATGATCAGACTACCAGCTTTAGACCTGCAAAGTCAGTGAAACACTAAACACTACAAACATTAAATTGTATTTTACCCCAATAGCCATCATCACAGCCTATGTGTCTCTGGATCAGTCGTTTGCTTACTGCACAGGTGGAGTGTGGCGTATGTGTTGGCTTTTGTTTCTCAGCCCAAATGCTGGAAAGGGATGGCATGTGGCTCTCCCCCAAGAAGCCTGCACATGGCACTGATGTGCAGGGAGGGTTTGCTTCTTGGTGACTTCTTATTCTATCCCCCTGCCCCAACTGTGTGCAGTCCGCAAATGGTGCTGACTCTTGGGAAAAGGCCAGTGTCTGGCTATAGCCCCAGCGGCCAGGGCATGGCGTCAATTTGCCAGGAAGACTTTCTTCTTGGTGGCTTTCACTGACTTGGTGACTTTCTTCTTACCTGTTCTCTTCCTCTGAAGTCCTCGAATAACACTGACTCAAAACAAAAGGCTGACATGTGGCTTTCCCCCGATTGGCCTACTACCGTTGTTTTTAAGACCTTACCTTGCATAGCCTCTCTGCTTAAGGTTTTCAGTCTTGTATCTGCTGTTCCGTCCTATTTGGAGAATTGAAGCTATCAACATCCCTGATGTGGTAGTGATTTTTTTCTGATGACTGGTTTAACTTCTAATTGGAACTTTGTCAGTGGTAGGACAAGGGTCTCTACCTGTTCTGTCTTTAAGGTTCATCATGAACTGAAGTGGCCTGCATGGGTTGATCAAACTACACCTGTTGGTACAGAAGGGCTCTTCCACTGCAACCATGTCATCTCAAAAGACTCAGTTTGTAGTCTGTTTAATCTCATCAAAAAATGAGAGGTATTTTAAATTTTTTATTTCCCCTTTTCTAATTTTAAAACAATCTGTTCATTACAGAAATTCTGGAATATTCATACATAAAACCACTATTAAAACTGACCTGATTTAACATATGAGAAATTCTCTTTTAGTATTTTTTCAATGTCACATTTTCAAAAATAAAGATTAATTTTATATGCTTTGTATCCTCAAAACAGAAACAAACAACAACAAAAAAATGCTAGTTCCAGTGGACAATATATCTTTGCTTCCTATCACTGTATAAGCTATTTAATCACAATGATAGAAGATATACTCTATTTATTGGCTCTTGTGGGAAAATTGAACACTGGTGAAAAATTAAATGAAGCTGGAATCTAGAAGCAATGATTCTACTTTAGAAGGTGTCATCTCTAGGCAAGAGATGGAATTTTTCCCCTGCATGGAAGCTGAGTTAGTTTTTCCATTCTCACCTTCCATTCCATGTTCTATATAAGCCAGTTGGGCATCAGATGAATATACCTGAGGTTAAGACTGAGAGGTTAGAGACTCCAATTTGTCCTGTGCATAGCTATAGGAAAAGATCATCCTAATATACACTCCTGGTTTTAGGAAAAAGTGTACACAACCTCAAATAATCAGTGAAGGTTTTTAAGGTCAGAAACATCAAAAACTTGGTACTGACACATAGCAGAAATGACATGTGGCTTCCAGGAAATATTTACTGAAGGTTAAATAACTTAGTGTTAATGCCAGAAAAGCCTAGAGAATATATATGTAATATAGGGTAGGATGACCTTCACGGAACTGATGGAAATTTATGGTTTACTACTTTATATTGACTTATTAACTGACAATATTATTACTGCAATAATACTGATCTGCTGGATACATACATACATACATACACACACACACACACACACACACACACTTACTGAGCACTTCATTTGACAAAGTAAATCAACATCATTTCTGTAACAAAACACTTCTAAAAAATTAAGGGATAAAGCATTTTCAAAACCAGCAAGTTATAGCCAAAACCTGTGCCATCCTTATGTTAATTTTTTTGGATTTAAAAAAGAGTCAGTCATAATCTAAGCTTTTCCTTGTTTAAAAAGTATAAATAGTTTTGGCTGCATTTCAATTGACCCTAGTGTAATATTACTTGGAATGAGGTGTCTTTTCATCCAAAAAATGGCGCTGATAGCATTGTAAGGAAGACAAGAAAGGAAAGAAGTGGGTCCCTTGGAACTAGGAAGACTCTGAAGTGCGAAATGAAGCTCATAAAGAGAGTGAAAAGAAAAACTTCAACGAAGAAAAAGGTGGTAACCTGTGGCACCTGAAATGGGACTCACTGTGTGAAAGGAGCTGTTCATACCTGGGGACACCCAGTCGTGACAGCTGGTGACCCCGGAGGCCTCTGCCGAGAAAGGCTAGAGTGGAAGAGAACAGCAGACATGGAGAACTGCACTGCCTGGTAGTGTGTGCAAAGGACTCAGTCCTCCTGCGCAGAGAGTGCTATTAGCTGGGAGCCATTTTGGAGATGGGTTGGCTGAGCTCAGAACCCAGAACTGCTGCCGGCTGTGTTTAACAGCTCCGACCAGGGTGCAGTCTGGTGGAAAATGGTTGGACTGGTCTCAGGTAGGCCTACTGAGATTACCCACTATTCTGCCATAAAGGAACTGCTAGTTTGCTGGAATAGACTGGCTTGATTTAGGACTCTGTCTTCACAGGTTGATAACTAGTGAAACCAGAGAAAAACCTGCAAGTGGACTGTTTGTTTTTCTTTTCTTTTTTTGTTTTTATGTTCGTCTTTTTTTCTTTTCTCTTTCTCCTTCATTATTTTTATATGAGTGTGAAAGTGGTTCCTAACCTCATTGTGGTGTGGTTCTGTTCTGTTCTTACTTTTACCTCTTCCCCTTCAGTTTTCTGCACCAGTAACCCCAAGTTGGCATGATCTCTCTTTGTTCTTCAACCTTCCTTCTAATCTCTTTCTCTTCTTCCACTTCTCTGTTTTCTCCTTAATCCATTTTAAATTTTAACTCCAAGGGCAAAATCGAGAGATATTACAGTATTATATATTGCATGTAATTATCTGGTTTTACATTTTGTTATATAATCACAATTGTAGTTCATAAGGTGAAAAGCTGAAAATTAAGGGTTAGCTCAATTTGTTTTTTAGGGGGTGTCTGATCCTACTGGTATCACTACAGACAAAATTGACATAATTGTTCTAAACAGCTGTTGGTCCTGGTATTCCATGACTGAGATTAATTAAGGGTCACAGACAATAGGGTGGCACAGTGCCAAAGAAACAGAGACTAGGCCAAACAGGCAACAACTTCTCATCTCCAACAAACTGCAGAGGTCATATCTTTCAACATACTCAAAACACAAAAACCATCTACACCTGGAAGATACCTCAGAGAAGTAATCATCAACTAAGAGTCCTAAATGCTAGCAATAAAGCAACCCATCATAGGCAATTTACAAGCATCACTCCAGGAATTAAACTTTAAAAAAAAAGAAAAGAGACTATAAAATGAGAGGAAACTTAAGCAAAATGCAACCTCAGACATCCAGTTCACCAAAGGCAATCCGAGGGGGTAATGAGGTAGGAAAATTCGAAAGCCACCCACCAGGTCTCTCCAAAATGGAAATAACAAAGTAACTGAATGAGGTTCTGGAAAAAAGGAAATTAGAAATAATCTCTCAGATAACTACAGAGATTACCAAAATATACACCATGCTTAGCAATGTCAGAGCAGACATAGACCAAAAAAAAAAAAAAAAAAAAAAAAAAAAGATGAGTTTAAGAACATTATGAAGATCAGCATAGGAAAGAAATGGAATCCATAAAGCAGATTCAAGCAGTTATCCAGGAGAATAAAAACTCCACTTAAAGTATTTGAAGCAGATTAGGTCAATGTGAAGACAGGATCTCAGATACTTAAGAAGCAACTAGGAAAAGAAAGATTTCTCAAAAATCGCAAAGGACAAGAAATCAATACAGCAGTTGCTAGATGAGATAAAGACAAATAATTTAAGATTAACTGGACTCAATGAACAAGCAGGAGATACCACAAATGACATCACAACAATGTTGACAGATACCATGACAGAAAACTTTCCTGGTAAAGAAAAAGAATCTGACATTCAGATACATGAGGTATATAGAACTCCAATTAGCAGTTATCAAAAAAAAAAAAAAAAAAAAAAAAAAAGATAGCCAGGTATACCATAGTCAAGATTCCAGAAATTTAACACAAGAATAGAATCCTAAAAGCTGTTAAGAGGAAAGAAACAAATCACCTATAAAGGAAAGCCCATCAGAATCACAGCTG
The DNA here is from genome assembly GCF_034190915.1 of Cavia porcellus. Taxonomy (NCBI): domain Eukaryota; kingdom Metazoa; phylum Chordata; class Mammalia; order Rodentia; family Caviidae; genus Cavia; species Cavia porcellus. The sequence goes on from NW_026947493.1 coordinate 7,695,745, forward strand.
ACTTCCAGCATAAACTCTGAAGTCAAGGAGAAGTTAGTGTGAAGTACTCCAAGTTCTAAAGGAAAACAACTTTCAACCCAGATTGATGTACTTCACAAAACTATCTTTCAAAATTGATAGAAAAATAAGATGCTTCCATGGCAGAGGACATATGAGGAAATTTATGACCACCAAACCAATACTCCAAAATAATGTGAAGGACAATCTAGAAAAGATAATAAGGACTATACAGCTCCAAGAACCTCAACAGAAGAAATCCACCAGGGAAGGCAAACAATTAGAGAGACAGAGAAAAAAAAGGAGGAGCAAACAACAGGAAAATAACATGACAAGGATAATAAGTTAATAATATCAGTGACAACCATCAATGTTTATGGTCTCAATTCACCAATCAAAAGACACAGACTGACAGAATGAATCAAGAAGATTCACAATATGCTGCAAACAAGATACATTATTTCAAAAGAAATTCACAGACTGAAAATCAAAGGATGGAAAACAATACCCCATGTGACAGAACCCAGAAAAAAGGATTGCTATTCTATTTGAAACAAAGTGAATTTCAGGCCAAGACTGATTGAGATAAACAAGGTCACTAAATCCTTGTAAAAGGAGTAACACAAGAGGAAGAGATAATAGTCACAAATTTATTTGCATCTGGGCATTGTAGCTCAGGCCTGTAATCCCAGCACTTAGGAAGCTAAGGCACGAGGATTGCTGTGAGTTCAAGGCCAGCATGGGTTACAAAGTAAGCTGAAGGCCAACCTGAACTGCATTGTGATGCCCTGTCACAAAAAATAAATAAATAAATATACAACAAATACCACTGTACTCTACTGTATAAAACAATTACTAACTGACATGAAAAATCAAATAAGCCCTAATACAATAGTACTGGGAGACCTCAATACCCAACTGTCACAAAAAGACAGATCAGATGGATAAAAAAATCAATTAGAACTAAATCAAACTTTTGAACAAATGGACCCAGTAGACATCTGTAGTGTTTTACCTCATAACATCAGAAAACACATTCTTCTCAGCTGCACATGGAACGTTCTCCAAAATAGTCCACATACTGGCTCATATAATAGGCTTAAATAAATGCAAAGGAACTGAAATTGTCCCATGCATACCATCAGACCACAGTGCAATAAAATTGGAAATCTATGCAAAAGGAAAACAAGAATTTCATAAACACACGGTAATTAAATAGCGACCTACTGAATAACCAATTGATAACAGACAAAATTAAAAATTAGAAAGTTTTGACAGTTGAATGTTAATGACAGTACAACATATGGGAACCTGTGAAAGCAGTCTTAAGAAGGAAATTTACAGCAGTAAATACTCATATCAGGAAAACAGTACAAGTGCATATGACAACTTAATTGTGAACCTCAAACTTCTAGAAAAAGGGAGAGCAGGCTAAATTAAAAGCTCATACAAGGGAGTAAATTAAAAAGACCTGAGCAGAAATTAACACATTGGCGACTAAAATTGAAAACTCCTTACCTAACCTTATCAAAAAAACAGAAAGAAAAGACTCAAATCTACAAAATTAGGAATGAAAAGGGTGAAATCATAGCAGATCCTGTAGAAATCCAGAAAATCATCTATATATACTTTAAAGCTTGTATTTTAATGATGGCAAACACAGAAAAAATGGACAGATAGGAGGATCCTAATATGAATTACCAAAGCTGAATCAAGAAGATACAAAAATAAAAAAAAAAAGAAGATACAAAAATCCTAAATAACCCAGTATCAATAAATGAAATAAAAAATGTAATTTAAAGAAAAGCCCAGGCCCTGATGGATTCAGAAGAAATTTAGAGAAGACCTAACACCACTACTTCTCAAACTGTAAGAAAACTGAAAGGGCAGCAATACTTTCAAATTCATTCATTCCTGGAAGCAAGCATTACCCTGATACCAAACCAAAAGCAGAGGTAGACCCAACTAACAAAGAGGCCAATCTTCCTAATGAACATTGGTGAAAAAAATCTTCAATAAAATCCTGGCAAACAGACTGTAGTAAACCAAGATGAATGTACACCATGATCAAGTGGAATTCATCCTAGGGATGCAGGGATGGGTCAGCATAGGTATATCCTTAAATGTAATACATCATATTAATAAAACCACGAACAAAAATCATATGATCATCTCAATAGATGCAGAAAAAGCTTTTGACAAAGTCTAGCACTTACTCATGATAAAAACTCTACAGACAACTGAAATACACGTCTGTATCTCTATCAATAAAAGCCATCTATGACAAACTAATAGCCAGTATCATACTGAATGGACAAAAACTGATGGCTTTTTCTCTATAATCAGGAACAAGAAAAGGATGTCCACTGTCTTCACTTTTACTCAATGTAGTCCTGGAAACTTTAGCCAGAGCAATGAGACAAGAGGAAAAAATAAAAGGAATAAAGGTAGGAAAGGAAGAAGTTAAACTACTATTATTTGCAGCTGACATGATACTATATTTAGATGACCCAAAAACTTACCACAAGACTTCTAGATTTAATAAGCCAATTCAGTAATGTAGCTGGTTACAAAGTCAACACTCAAAAATCAGTAGGCTTCCTGTACACAAATAACAAACTCAGAGAGAGAAATCAAGGAAACAATATCTTTCATAATAGCATCCCCAAAAATGAAATACCCAGGAATCAATCTAACAAAAGATGTAAAAGACATCTATCTACATTGAAAACCATAGTACTCTGAAAAAGGAGACTGAAGAGGCTATTACAAAATGGAGAGATATCCCATGCTCTGAGGTAAGAAGAACCAACATAGTGACAATGGCCATACTTTCGAAACTGTTATACAGATTTAGTGCAATCCCTATGAAAATTCTAACAGCATAACTCACAGAATTAGAAAAAACAATCTTAAAATTTACCTGTAACCTAAGAGACCTAGAATACAAAGGCAATCCTGGGCAATAAAGACAAGACAGGGGGGCATCACAATTCCTGACTTGAAATTATCCTAGAAAGCTATTGTGGTAAAAACTGACAAAAAAAAAAAAAAAAAAAAAAATATATATATATATATATATATATATATATATATATATATCTATCAATGGAACAGATTAGAAAATGCTGAAACTGCAGACAGCCTAAGCCATCTTGTCTTTGACAAAGGTGCTAAACACATTCACTGAAAGAAACTCTAGTAAATGGTGCTGGAAAAACTGGCTCTACACATGATGAAGATTAAAACTGGACTCATATCTTTGACCACGTACTAAACTAAAATCAGAATGGATCAAAGATCTTAATATTAAAACAGAATTATATATGCTAAAAGAGTAGGTAAAACTCTTGAAGACAATGGTATAGGCAAAGACTTTATGAACAAAACCCCAGAATTGCACAGAAATTATCACAAAGAGCCAACAACTGGGATCTCACCCTACTGAAAAACTTTGGCAGAACAAGAGAAAACACCAACAAAGTGAAGAGACAACCCAGAACCTGGGAATAAAGGTTTATCTGCTGTTCCTAAAAGAATTACTATCTAACATATAAAGAACTAAGAAAAAAACAAACAAAAAAACCAATCCTCCCAGTTTTAAAGACTCAATCAAAAAATGGGCATCTAAGATGAATACATTTCTCAGATGAAAAAATATGAGCAGCAAATAAATATGTGAAAAAGCGTTCAACATCACTGGTGATTTGAGAGATGCAAATTAAAACAAAACTGAGATTTTACCTCATCCTAGAAAGAATGGCTACTATCAAGAAATCAAGAAATAACAAATACTGGAGGGGCTGTAAGGAAAAAGGATCTTTCTCCACTATTGGTGGGAATGTAGACTGGTACAACCACTGTGGAAATTCCCTAAAAAACTAGGACTATAGGTCCCATTTGATCCAGCTGTTAATCTTCTGGGTATCTTCTTAAAAGAATTAAAATTATCATACCACAGTGATACATGTGCACCCATGTTTATAGCAGCAAAATCTGTAATAGCCAGATCCTGGAAACAACTTAAATGCCCATCAACTCAGAAATGGATAAAAAAGATGTGGGTTTTTAAAATACAATGGAATACTACTCAGCCACAAAGAAGGATAAAGTGCAGTATTTATAGGTAAATGGATGCAACTTGAGACCACATTCATTATGGAAATAAGTAAGAAACACATGTGTAAACATTCTATCGTCTCAGTGTGGGAAGCTGAAAGAAACAATATGCGTGTACGTATATAAAAAAGTTAAGACAGTTATATTACTGATTTCTCTAAGTTCACTGAAGAGAAAGATTTGTGTTGGTATTGTTCAGACCACTGAACGCAGATGTCTTATGCTCTGGCTCAATGATGTGGGGATGACAATGAGCAATGCATGTAACACTGTTGCCGTCTAACTGATGTGTTCTGAAATTTTGTTGTAGTTTTCCTGCTTCTTTTTCTTTTTCCTCTTGAAAGAAAATGGATTTGGGAGGAAAATATATGGCTCTAGATGAAGCTGTGTATTTCCTTCTTTGTGATGCTAATATTTAATTATTTGGTATAAAATTTAATTATACTAGTAATTTGGTATCATATTTGTGTCACTGCTTAAAAGGCAGGCATCCACAGGGTATGCATGTAACTATGGGGGAATAATTCTGTTTTTGAATATCCTTGCTAATGGTATGTGTTGAGAAAAATATGGTATATGAAAGAGAAAAATATTTCTCTTTCAATAATATGCTTGATTTCCTGTTACCATCAAGTTTAATAAAGGTTTAAATTTCTATTCTGCTATATCTATTGGTCCTGTAAATGTTTAATCTTTGTCTTAGTTTTGTCATCCATTGATGGAATGGAAATGTTATCTTACTAACTTTACAAGACTGCTGGATGAGTTTAAAAGGCTCATGAATATGTCTGTTTCAGAATACCAATTAATACCAATTTTTATCACTCTGGGTAAAAAAAATTCCCATAGAAAATAATTTTTTACGGAGTTAGACCTTTCCTATAAAATATGGAAGCACTGATATTTCATATTAAATTATTTGGGTTCCACATGGCATCATGTTCTATTAAGTCCCAAGAAGAGACCTTTACTAATTATCTTGGCCATATAAACCAAGGAAAACAAAAACTTCCAGATAAAAGCAAAAGTCATTCAAAGTCATTTAAGAATTCTTGAAACATCCTAAATTTAGGGTGGGGAAAAATCATGAAGATCATTAATGTAACCCCACATGTTACACAGGAAAAAAAAGAGCCCTAAAGAAGAAAGGGCTTACTTAAGTTGTACAACTAACATGGCAAAACATTCAATTTATATACCAAATGTTCTTTACATCAAAACATCACAAAAATTTTTATTGTGTCTCCCCTTTTTGATATGTAATGCTTATTTCCTATCTCTAAAAGTTTGCTACTTCAACTGCTTTCAGGCACTAATAATCTACTGTTAATGTAAACTACTACTTTCTCAAATAATTTGCCTTTCTTCCCATAAAAATTTCAATTTACTTCAGATATGGCAATATACTCAATGAAGATGAACCTCTAATCCTGCCCCAGGGGATGAAGCAGACAAAGAACCAGGACTGAACTAAACCTAATCTACTTGTAGATGGATGAAGAGTGGTTCTGTAACCAAAGAAATCATAGGGGAAAATTTTCTAGGGATTCTGAAAAGATATTTTTCTTTAGCTTAAAAACAAGTAACAAAACAAAAACAAGGAAATGATAATCCCCTTTACCTTCTGTTTATTTGTCTTAAATTCATGATGTAGGTATGAAGAGAAAAACAAGATTCTTAGAAGATCTTTCAGAGCTCTGACACTGCTGTGTTAACTAATCACCTTTTTCTAGGTTAAATTATTATACAAGCAAGAAGCATCCATTTAGTCAGATATTCAAAAGTCTCCTAATTTAAAATTTATGATTTGTAGTGAAATCATATTTTCTATATCCTACAATAAAAGACACCAAATGATATGCATGTATAACTTTAAAAATTACTGTTTTGCTAAAAAATCAATTAGGTATGCCTCCTAATGTAAAACACATGATTTACAGTAAAATCATATTCTCTACCTCCTATAATAAAAAGAAAGGTATCAAATGCATAGTTATATTCATATTAGTAAAATTACAATTATGTTAAAAATCAATTCGTTATTTCAAAAGACACTTTTTACAGGCCCACGAAATTCAAACTAGAGTAATTCAAACTAATCTAAAATTATAAAACCACTCAACAGTAGAGAAGCAAAGATGAACATATATCAATCCTAAAATGCATAAAACAATAACAACAACAAAACTTGACAAAGCTAAGTTTTAAACAGTTGCATATTATTTTCAAACAGTTAACCCATGGTATCATTGAAAACAATTGTCAAAGAGGTACATTCCAGAAAGTTCACTGGTGAATCAACAGATGTTCAAAATAAGATGAATTTTTCTTTTAAAGTTTAAGACATTTTTTACTAAATCTAGCAGAAAAGCAAAGTTAGGTATAATAAGTTTTGTAATGAATGAGAAATTAGGCATGATAAATAAGATTTTGGCTTAAATTTTCTCACCAAAATTAAAATGAGATCTGTTAGTACTATTAAAGCAAAACAACAAAAATTCTAAGAGTTAACTAAACAACAGAAAGCCCATTTTCCTCCGTTTTCATAAATCTGTACCCTACATTTATTTTCTGTCCTAAGAAAAGTAGACTTGCCAGGATATCCAAATGAGGTAAAGCAACAAGATCTCATTTAAAATAAACAAATCCTCAGTTATATGCATGCTTCTATATCTAAATATAAACTTGAATCGGGCAAAAATTAATTGCAAGTTTTTGTAAAATGTAATGATTATTTACAGAAAGCAAATTGGACCTCATACTCAAGTTAGATATACAGTTAATGTAATGGAAATTTCAAGTTCACAAGGAAATTTCAAGTTCACAAAAATGAACTCTCATCTTAAATGCACACAATGAAATATTATCATGATTTCTGCAATTTATTTTCAAATAAAGTTCAGAAAACAGAGAGAGGAATACATACATAAAATGTTTGTATAAGATAATAAATACAAGTGGTAAAATGTTCATGCTGAACCAAGTGAAAGGTATGTATGTGTTGAAAATAATTTTCAGTATTTCTGTGTACGAAAAATTTCAAAGCAAAAAAGCTGGGTGGAAAAAAAAAGATTGTGAGTGCCTTCTAATACTCTTGTGCTTTTACCTTGAATACATATCCAATACTTCCTTTTTGCCTCAAAAGTCTTCTCCTCTCACTTGAAGAATTTATGTCTTTTTAACAAAAATCACAACTCTAGGAAAGAGTTTCTAAAAGGTAGGCTTATAAAGGCTGTATTAGTGATTTAACTCTTTTACCTGAAAGTTAACATCTTCTTTCTTAAATATTAGTGCTCGAACTTCATCAGGATCTCCGTTAAATATAGCTTGCACCAGTGATGGCTAAAATATGAGAGAATAATAAAAACATTAGCCTTGCGACCATGAATAATTATAAAAAAATTTCCATACAGCTTTTATGGCTAAAAAAATTTTTTCCTTGAAGGAATACGTTTTGACATAAATCTTAAATTTCATGAAACTATACAGTGTAAACCAAGTAGAGGATTTATCTTTAGGGGGAAGGGAAAAGGGTTGAGTAAAAAAAAAAACAGTATGTAACAATTTAGTGAGTAAAATTTAGTAGTATATGAAGACAATCTGATTTTATTTCTTTTAAGTGGAAAATTCTTGTCTATCTGTGATAAAGACTTCCAAACGTAAGTTTTAGTATCTACTTGTAGAACAGAATTTGTCAACTCCTAGCCCATGCTGACCATAAAAGAAGGTCCTCTTGAAAAATGTCTGTTTGGGACAAGAAAATAACATACATGGGCTGGCTAGTAATATATGTATAAATATATAAATCTCAACAAAGTTAATGAAAATAACTATTAAAAGAAAAAAATTGTATACATGAATAACATTAAAAGACAAACACATGCATTTCTAAATATAATTTCCTAATCAACAACACAGTCTTTCTAAGGTATCATATTATACTACTCAAATAAGGAGACAGCTGACAACAGCATTAAAAGTAAGGCTAGGGTTTGAGTCTTATTCATATAAAGTCTTGCATGTAAATAAAATGAAATTCTTTATAGAAGAAGCAGTGTTCCGGGTGTTGCTGGTAATAGTAAACCTTTCCGAAAACATGCAGAGTTCCTGATTCTTGTCATATCAGATCTAAAACCACAAAATGAAAATAGAAACATGGTTGCCATAACATTTCTTAGCTCATTTTTAAAGTCTTTTTAAGAGATAAAGACACTAAAGTCCAAAATGTTATCAAAGCATTTGAAAAAGTAAAAATCAGAAATGTATTCATTTTATACACAAATGATATTGCATCACACTGGCACATGGTGCTTTAACCTGGGTTTTTAAATGGCACTAGTGAAAACTAGCTCATGTTTATTCTTAAAAAATAAAACTTATACTCCCATAGTAGAATATTGAATTAGTAGAATATTGAAAACATAAACTCTCATATCTTACCAATACACTTCCAGGAGGTGGAGGTGGAGAAAGTAGGGACTGATTTTCCTGTGGCAATTTAGAAATGAATGCAGGAGATTCATCTTCTACCTCCTCCAAAACAACAATACACACTCGACTCATTCGCTCTTTTAAAACATTAAATTCCAAGCTATATAATAAAAGTCACAGTTGTACAAGTAGTTTTTCTTCCTCTTCTGCACAACACTTAACATTCTCTGAGCAGTACAGCTGATTTTTTAAAGTTAGTACTATTAGAGAAACTGAAGTTTAAAATCATGATATATAATTTTAACTTCATAAAAACAACAAAATTCTAGTATCTTCTGTTAGGTTACTGCAACACTTAACAAAGCTTAAACATCAGCATGTCAGTCATTAAAACAATGAGCTTATTTACAAATATTTTTCCTACCTACCAAAATAGTGTATTGCTCTCTCTTTGAAATTTACCGTACAAAACAATCAGTATTTTTAGTGAAACAACACTAACTACAAAGAATGAAATGAGAAATAACTGCTGCTGCAGAGACGATCACAGCTATATCCACTCTTGTCTGCAAGGTCATATAGTTACCAGTAGGCTGGCTGGCTGACAACTGGAAAAAAAAAAAATCTCACTATTCTATTTCCACTTCTAAATTGTCTTCATTTCTTCAGCTTCATTGATTTAATGATATTTCCCAGGGAGGAATAAAACATCTAGAGCTCCACACAAATTTTAAAATGACGCTCAGAGGTTAACAATTCTTTCTGTGTTTGGGAAAGAAAAAATGAAAAGCACTCTGCGTTAATAGCAAGGCTGCAGTACATTTACACGTGATGAGTCAGACCACAAAAGACAATGGGACTCTTGGTACAGGAACACAGCTTGATTAATCCAGATTTCCCACATAATAGAAGAAACACAGAGAGCTTTATTCCCATCCATAGCATAAGCAAGGCACAGCTTTCATTCTTTCTCCATCAGGCAGTGGTCTGTGGCTGCTCCAGCAAAAGGACACAGGCACCAAGCAGAAATGGTGATAATGAAGAATCCTAATACAACAAGCAGGCTGCAAGGGAAGTAGAAAGCATTTCAGCTCAAATTACTGCTTCAGGGTTTTCATTTTTAAAAGAGAAAGAAGAGGGGGAGAAAAAAAACCCCAGTAGTTTATCATTCCAGTGTTTCCTTTGATCTTCACACAAATACAGTTTCCATTAAATAGTCTTCATTCAGAAGAAAAAATAGTAGACTGTGCATCTTCTTTGAGCCAACTACTTTTTTCAGTCATCTGCCTCTGTGCCAATATAGTTTCCTTCCACAGTAAAAACCGCTACAGTTATCCTTTTTAGTTGATTTCAGATGCTTTCCTGTTCCTCAATCTTCAAAAATGCCAGTAATAAACACCTCCAAAGGAATAGGTCCTTAAAAAATATCTGTAGAACCTCTGAATGGGCCCCACAGAAGCATTCCAACTGAGCAACAATCTGAAGAGCAAAGACTGCAGACCGGCAGGATGAAAAGCCTAGTAATGCTCACATGTTACACTTACCAGAGAGCTGCTCAGGATGTAACTTCCTCTAGCAGAAGAAAAAAACAGTGCATTTGGACAGTCTTCACAATTAGAAGGTTTATGCCAGTTCTGTGACTAATTCAAATCAAACTGAAAAATTCTATAACTGAAAAATGAGTGTGCTTTTAACATTTTCCACTAAAAGCCACAAGGAAATCTGGTGTACTGCCTCTGCTGACTAACCCTGGTTTTACCAAGTAAACAATTCCAAACAGCTTAACTGCTTTCTTATGCTACAGTGTAGCACTTTTTTTTTTTTAACCCTATAGCAACAGCTACAATAAGAAAACATTTGCAGTAAACTCATAAGGAGACTTAAGAGGAAAAAAAGAAATATTTTGTGAAACTAAAAAAAATCACAAAACTATTTTAAGGTCTTATTTTTGCTAAGATTTTTTTTTTTTTGAGGGGAAGGTACCACATGTACGTTACTTTCTAGAATGCAAAGTTTAAGCAGTAGAAATTTAAGATTTTTGTCTTACAACTTATATGTTGTTGAACTTATTCATATTTTTAAGAAAAAACTTCATTAGAAATCTTAAAACCATTTTGAATATTTACTGAATAAATTCTATCTTTCCATCTAAATATATTATCAAGCCTTAAAACTGTTAAAAAACTAAACAACGGTTTAGTCCTTGATCTTGAGTTAGCCACATGTCAAAGTGTACACAAAATATTTTCCCTACAGAGTAATATTCCAAAACTACAAAAAGTGTCAAAACCAACCACTTTGGGCCTAAGAGTATAGCTTAGTGGTATAGTGCTTGCCTCGCATGTATGAGGTCCTGGGTTCAATTCTGTAAAAACCAAAACAACCCTCACCACTTTGTAGTTACTCCCTCTCTTTCCTTTGTTCACCCAAATCTGAAAATCCGAATTCCAAAATGTTCCATAATTCTAAAGTTTTTCAGTGTCCTGCTGCTGCCAACCACCACACTAGTCTCTGGCTCTTCATATTCACAAGTCCCATACATATACAGAGTCAACCACTATAGAACAAATACATTTTGGAGTGAATGTCTGTACTGAACATGTACAGACATTTCCTTGTTGTCATTATTCCTTAAACCATACAGCATAACGACTACTAGTGTAGCTTTCACACTGTATTAAGTATTATACCTAACCCAGAGATGATTTTTAAAATATACTGGAGGATATGCATATAAGAAAATATTATGCCACTTTATGCAAGGAACTTGAGCAACCAATCTTGTGTGGATACAGAGACTACTAAATCCATAAATTAAAAAGATAACAAGGAAGTGGGTTCAAGCCATGTTTCAGGAAACATTTTAGAAAGATTAAGAATTCTAACCAATCTTTTTGAGCTATCTCAAAAACTATGTCATTCAGAAGAAAATCTTACCAAGAGAGTTTTTTAAAAATGACTTGCAGAGATAAGAGTGAAGTGGTTAAAGAAATAGCTACCTTCTAGGTTGCAGGTCAAAATTTGTAACTATCAAAGTGAATAATAGAGAATGAAAAAAGTTATTGTATGTTTAAAAAGTGATCAAGTCAAAATCCTTCAAAATAGAGTGGGGCAAGCAGTACTGGAAGAAATGAACGAGGGCCTTCATACCAAGCTATATTTCATGCTTTTTCCCATTTTTTGTTTTTTAAAGACAGGGTCTTGCTAGATTTCTATGTTGCCCAGGCTTGGGCTTGACCTTGTGATTTTCCTGCCTCAGCCACACAGAGTGCTGGGATTACAGGCATGTGCTGTGTTGCCTAACAAAACAGAACATGTTTAACATGTCACGTAATATATTTAAGACCTAGGCGAAGTTTTTAACTTTCTTCTTCTTCTTCTTCTTTTTTTTTTTTTTTTTTTGGTGCTGGGTACTGAACTCAGGATCTTGTGCTTGCCAGGCAGGCGCTTATGCTGCAGAGATAAATCCCCAGCCCCCAGAGGGCAAGTTTTTAAACGTTTACCTAGTTGTACTTCTAAAAGGATAATAACCAATATGATTATAAGATCTCAAGTGATTTCATCCCACTGATACTGGACTATAATAGCCAGCTTTTAAGTAAGTACAGCGTCTCACAGAATAAAGACTACCTTTTTCAGCCTCCCCTGGAGCTAGGAGCTACAAGACAGAGATCTGACCAGTATTTAAAGCAAAGGATATTATGTATCGTTCAGGTAACTTCTTAAAGGTCAGCTAGTTTATCTAGCCTGCTTGCTGGAACATGGATGACTGGCTATAATCTTTGACCCTTGTCTAGGGACAACAGGAAGAAAATCCTTGAGACTATGGGACAGGAATACCATATCACACCAGGAGCGCCCACTTCCTGACTTTTATGACTGAGAGAAATTAAAGGATCCACCTTGTTTATTAATAACAGTTTTCTGGTAACTGAAGCTAAACCCAGCTAAAGAAACACTATCCATGAGTGGACATACATTCTTCCAGCCCTGTTCTTCCATTATCTGTACTCTAGCATAGTACAGGTACTTAAATCTTCAATAAATGAAATGAGCTATGATCACTAGCTACCACAAATTATAATAGAAACAATAATTGACCAGAAATAAGCTTGGAAAAGAACTCATTACATTATGTTGGGTAAAGTAAGGGAAGTCAAAGAACAAACAATTACCACAAATATTCTCAATAAAATTTCAGCCACCATTACATACTACTGTCTGATTAATACACACACACACACACACACACAGGCACAATGACACCTACTCAATCATTCACTCAACCCCATCAATCCAGCCATCTAGTACAGTATTTACTTATCATCTGTTATGCATCAGGCTTTGAGGCAAGCACATAAAGCAAAATTTTAAATAACCAGTCTGTCTAACAGAACTTGCAAACAAATATCATGTATCTGCAAATGTATTATTACTTCACTATTTAGGTTATCTTCATTTTCCTATTGAAAATAATATAACTATTTCTAGTTGTTTTCAATTCTTAACATTTTAATTTTATGGCCCTTTTTTGTTGATAGAATATGTTGGTTGATTAAAGGGGTACTAAAAAGGGCAATAATAACCATAGATTACTTTTTTATGGAAATCTAACTAAAAAAAGAATAAATGGGATTAATGGCTAAAGAAGAGTTTTTAAATAGTTAAAAAGGATCACTGATAAAATCTAAAAAATGTTTGTTTTCTTTTTTGAAAAAGGAAGGATGTAGAAAAGAAGAATAAATGATGGAGGAAGCCGGGCATGGTGGTGCACTCCTGTAATCCCAGGAGGTTGAGACGGGTAGATCACTGTGAGCTCAAGACCAGCCTGGGCTACCACCAAGTGAGCCTAATGTCAGCCTGAACCACATAGTGAGACCCTGTCTCAAAAGGACAAAAAAGACAAGGCAAACAAACAAACAAAACAAAACAAAAAAACGGAGGAAGACCAAAGATATAGGAAAAAGTCATGTGCTTTTCACAAGGGAGAAGAATAAGATTAATAGGAAACATTTAGAGATAAAGCTTTCATTTCATTTGATCACAATGATAGTGTGCTTTTACTATTTCATATTCTAAAATATACTGTTTTATTATATTTAACATTTTCTTTTGTCAGTATCATTTATAAAATAATTTCCTTTAATCTGTTTTAAGATGAATTACTGGTTTTTATATGCTTTTAAAACATCTCCAGAGCCCTCAGAGTATCTTCCAGTATTAGTGCACTGTGATTAATTCACAATGGTGGGAAAATTAAACTATTGGAAAGGAAATGCCAGAATTTAAATTTTTTTATGTAATGTACTACATAACATTGGTTGTCTACTTACTGCCCATTGGCCCCTTCCTTTTTATAGGCTACTTTTAGTTTTGTCTGTATAGTTGTCTCTACATTCAATATGTCTTGGGAAAATGATCAAGCCAATCATGGTAATATTGTTCTACCTAGTAGTGATTCATTTGAGAATAGTATGATTGGGGACCTTGACTTTCCATTTGTTACACAAAGTTAAGTTTCTACTGCTTCTGGGAAATTTTTCTTGTACCTGTAAAAATAAGGGAGATACAGAAGGAAACCTGAAGGTCCTTCTACTAGACAACAATCTGTTCTTGATAGTGATTCCCTGAGATTTGGCAGGTATTTTGTGAGTATAAAGAAATTTATTCTAAGGTCCATGTTGAGTATGAGAGGAAAAGCTACATGGAGCCTAGAACCTATGTAATTGCACTGCATAACTTATTCTAAAGCCACCTTATTTCAACTTTTGCTGTATGTGATTGATGTTTTTATTACTTAAGCCAGTTGAACACAGCATGTTATTTTGTAATTATTTTGTATTTAGAGTAGCCCTAATATTAAAGAAGAAACATTAATATTCTACTACATAGAAAAGTAGACACTTTATGGGAAGTTCATTGAGATGTAGAGACGGGCCTCACAATTTTAAGATTGAAATTACATTGGGCCAAAAGTTTTATAAGCATTCTTATTATGATGAATATTTTGAAAATAAGTAAAACAGTCAAAATTTTCTACAATACAATAACTGATAGCAGGTTTTAAAATGCAGATAGTTGGGCTAGTCATCAATTCTAACAGGCTACAAAACTGATTACATCTAAAGAAAATGACATCGTTTAACTCTGTATTAACATTACAATTTAAGTATAGCTCAAGAGCATAAAAATCTACTTATTTGAAAAGGAAACTCCACATCTGAAGCACATTATAAACATGCTTTCCTTTCTCAATAATAGAAGCTGCTGTGTAAAATTACAAAGGGAACTAACGAATATGAAAAAAGTTCTAAACTGAGTCATAAGTTGAATTTTAAAATAGTATGTTTAGTATTCAGTATGTTGCCACCATTCTTTAGTGCATTAACAGGTATGAATCATCTTGAGTGTTTTCCATACAACAGTTATTTTGGAACAAAAGTGATATATGCAGTCCCAATTTGTATGTGAACTAACCAATGTACACGTCAGCTACGGATCTTTCTGTACTTCTGGGAATTCCTTATATGTCTCATGTAATTATTGCTTGTAAAGATAAACACTGGGTAACCATAGCAATTTATTTTTAAACTGAAAAATTCCCCCCCCTTCAGTTTTTAACTGCAGTAGCTTGATACTACATTTACCTGCCACACTATAGAAACTAGAATGAATGGTAAATAACCTTTTCTTAATCTTTTTTTTTGAAAACCAACAATCACCCTGTTTAAAATGCTGTACTCTACTGACTCCTAGCACTGTGACTAAAGTTTTCACTGCAACAGCTATTGAAAGGTAATTAACTAGGCAAAGAATAAATGTAATTAGGTTTCAGAAAATGTTTATCTTGGGTCTGACAAAACCTAAGTAATATGCTAAATACAATCTAATCATATTAACCTAAACTAAAAATCATACTGAGATAGATAAAACAGGCTATGTAAAACAACACAACTTTAAGGAAAACTTAATTCAAACCAGCATTCAATCTAGTCTGAATTATGAGTGCTTTAATTTCCAACCACTTTTGGGAGTAAAGTTATGAAGAAAATAATTTAACTTTAAAAAATATTACTTAATTATACTATTATTCACTACCACAATAGTTTTTTTTATCTCTCTTGTTTTTGGCACAGTAGATACATTCTGTGAAAGTTATCTGTTTTCGGCACGTTATATTTTTCTTCAAATTCTCTTGAATGGATATACTTTTTAAAAACTCAGATCTAGCTGAGTGTGGCATTGTATGCCTATAATTTCAGCATCTGGGAGGCTCAGGAAGGAGAATCACAGAGTTTGAGGAAAGCCTGGGCTGCTTAGTGAGTTAAAGGCCAGTCAACAGAGCCCCTGTCTCAAACCAAAACAAACTAAAAGACTCAAATCAGAAAAAGGTTACACCTCAAGTTCTTAGACCTTTTTAACCCACATCTCCCTAGAAATCCACTGCACCTCCTGCTTTAACTGAAACTCATTATATTCCTATTTATATGCTTTTCTGAGGTCTCTTAGCTATTCCTTTGCTCCTGTTTGGTACGTTTTGAGAATGCCCTAAGTGTGTATGACAGGAGGAAGGGAGCATTATTCTAGTTCCCATATAAGTCTTAAAAATTTTTCAGCCTATCTGCATACAAAAACATGGCTGCTTTTGAAGCACACAACGTTTAACTAGGTGACTCTTCTATTCTCGCTTGTAATTTGTCAAATCTCATTTCCCAACTAACTGACTATAATTGTCTCAGTCATCCAGATGATTTCAAATCCTTACAGATGACATTTTGAACATTATACTTAGCTACTTAATAAACTCCATGTCAGTGATCATTTTTACTTGGGCCTAGTCAATAAAATATTATATACCGGAAAAACCAACTCGTGGCATTTTTCCCTAGTAATTTAGTAATTTTTCTCATCTTTAAGAATTAATCTCACACACACAAAGAATTAATCACAACATAATAATACTCAGAGGACTCCAGAATTTTTTTAAAGGGAAAAAAATAAATAATTTATCTTAGATTAAACAGTATAAATGCTATTGACATTCAGAAAAACGTCAAAACAAAGCAAAATAACAAAAATGTCAAATGTAAAAAAACAGCATATTTTAAAATATGAAATGGTAAAAAATACACCTTAATTTTGATTAGCTGAAATGAAAGTTTTATCTCTAAATGTTTATTAATATTACTTTCTCTTTTATGAAAGGAAGGCTAATTATTAGACATTGGGCAAATCCTATCTAGAGTGATAAATGAGACTACAAAACATTCACAAAAGACAGCACAATGGTGAATCTAGAAACCATGCCATGAGAGTCTATAAGGCCAAAGACATTTTGTCTAGGAAGAAGTCAGTGAGAATATTAAAGTGCTGTCACTGTAAAGAGCTACTATATCACACAGTTCTAGAGTTAAAAACTAGAATCAATGAATAACAAACAAGATGGTAAAATCCACTTCAATATAACAAAGTACTTTTATTTAGCATTTTAAAACACCTGAAAATGGAAGGTTGGTACTCCCTTGGGGGAGGGAAGAATATTCCAGGTAACCTGAATATTCCAGGAAACCTCAATAGGTTTCCAGGTAAACCTATTATAGTTTAGGCCAGTGGTGGCAAACTTATGCCCAGTGTGCCGCAAAGGGCTATCTGTATCACTGAAAGGTCTAAAAGGGTCGTCATTATTGGTTTAGACACTTGATGAGCACGCAATAAATTGTAACAACATACCTGCACAAACAGTTTGTTTTTGGTTTTTTTTCTTGATTTCCCAGACAAAACTCTGAGCTGGGCAAGTAAAATATAGTATCAAAATCACCAGGCTAAAAAAGTAGAGAAAATTGGATTGTAATCCAAGCTCATCTGTCTCCAAAGCCAGGCTCTTCCCATACTAGTTAGGGGTAGTTAAATTAGCAATTTGTAAGGAAGCAAAATGGGTTTTTAAGTTGATGAGAATCAAATATCCTCTGATATGAAATCTTATCCAAAACAAAGATACCAGAAATAAAAAAGTATAACTCTCTTCCATTTGTGCTAATCTTTCCTGGTTTATGAATATTTCACATCTCTACTCGTGGTTCCTCATAGAAATGCTTTAAGGTAAGTTGGGGAGACATTAACCCCCCGCATTCTACCTCAGAAAAAGGACAAGAATGATGAATTACTTTAATTTGTTTTACCTCCAAATATATTTGTATTTTTTATTTTTCCCTATGAGCTTTCTTGTATTCAATAGTCACTTATTAAACACTTTTTATAGGCCAGTTCTGCATCTCAATGGCTGCTCAGTTTGAAGGAGAACCTGTAGTCCCATGGGAGAAAAGTTCATTCCATCTTCTTATAGACCTTACTTTCACTAATTGATTCCTTTAATATAATTTTCATTTAGCACTCACTGCTATCTCTGCTCCTTCCTCATGGCCTACAGAAAACTTTCCTGCCTCTTTAGCAAACTGCCACTCATTTTTGATCATTTGAACCCAGTGCAATCTGGCTTCCTACTTAGTAACCAAAATTGCTCTAAGGTCACTAATAATAATCTATTGCAAAATCATCATTATCTTACCGATGCTGACCTACTTCAGATCCACTTCAGTTCTCCCCTGAGCTATAAGTACCTTCTAACTGGTCTCTCAATTCTCCTTT
Source organism: Cavia porcellus (assembly GCF_034190915.1). Classification (NCBI taxonomy): domain Eukaryota; kingdom Metazoa; phylum Chordata; class Mammalia; order Rodentia; family Caviidae; genus Cavia; species Cavia porcellus. The sequence goes on from NW_026947493.1 coordinate 7,713,937, forward strand.
TTTGTAGTTTAACCATCCCTGTAGCAGACACAGGTTCTTTCACAAGTATGTCTTCCTTTTAAGGAATGTCTCTGGTAAAGAAATGTGTAAGTGTGATCCAGGCTTGGCTAAAGTACCACCTATCCTTTTCCTTGTCTCACATCTAGTTTGGGGATTAGCAAATGACTGAAACTAGACAAGCTCTTAAGACTTCATTTTCTTAGCAAAGCTGCAGTATAAATACTGTTTGGTAGAATTCTGAGAAAGGGCAATGTAAAATGAATTGCCTATAGGGTGGGTGGAATACTGGGGAAGACAGTCCTGAATTTGCCTCTGACCATGTCTACTACTGATCAATAAATTTCCTTTTACATTTAAGTCAATTTGAGTTAGATTTCTGTCATTTGTAACTTAAGGCTCTGATTAATACTTCTCTATGCCATGTTAGTTTCTAAAATTAGAAATAATATATTATTTCTATTTTTACTCAATTAAATTTTATTAAAGGACATCATCCTAATTAGTTCTGCCATGTGTGACCACTAATCTTGCTATGCCAACTTTATTGAATAAGAAATGTCTAACAGATTAGTAAACCACATGGCCAGAGTGTCCATGGATAGGTCATGGAGGTGTGATCGTGGGTACTATACATACATGGCCCCTTGCCCATTTCTTCCTGGCACTTTTCCACTGCTCAGTTTCCCTGCCTCCATTAAGGGAACAGTTCTGCCCTTTCAGGTCCTTCTTCCATAATGTTTCTGCCTTGGGGCCAGTCAATGACAGACTGAAAACCTTTCCATCTTCAAACTGTGGTTATCAGGTCCAGCAATGGGAAAGGTGACTAATAAACATTGTTAACATTGCCTTTAAGTTCTACCAATGCGCTTACTGCAACTCAAATATACTATCCCATTTCATGCAGCAATACCTTTATATGCTTCTATATTCTATATTCTAAGCTTCTTGTGCTTAGAATGTTCTTCTTCTCCCTCAGCTACAAAATATAAAGGAGTGTCACATAAAACAAGTTGGAAATTATGTAGGAACTAAGTCAAAATGGACCCTGAAAAGCCACATTAAAACATTGTTACTCTGTAGATTGATGAATAAAACCACTAAAAGATCTGTAGGTTGAAAAGTGACAGACTTGTATATTAGAAAACCTGTGGATACAGGGTAAAGGATGACCTAAATATGAGGCGAAACTAATGGCAGTGAAAAATCATTAGTAACCCATTGTAATAGTGAAACCAGAAGCCACAAGGGACAGTGACAACAAACTGAGACAACTTTTCAGTGTGGCTAGGTGAAAGGTAGGAACGTGCAGAGGGTTGGGGAAAAGGGAATAAATCTTTAAAATTCTTTAACACTTTCATTGGCAAAGACAGAAAGCAATGCGAGGCTTCCAAAAATACATATAATGAAATTTTGCTAAAAACTTCATTTTAGCATGAAAGTAACGTAATAACAATCTGAATATAACAATGATTTAAAATACAGTATTTTCCAGTGACGGTGAACCTTTTCAATGATACAAACAGTTTGTTGCAGCATCCGTACCATAGGTTTGCCACTAGTAGTATACACCATACAGTGGAATTATATGTGACTTAAAGAAACCCCTTTTATGTTGTTGCAGTGCTCAAGGTCAAGCCACACCAGAAACACTTTACAACCAACCTACATCTCAAGCTCCTTTTAAAAAGCATTTCTTAAGAATTTACCCTACATTACGTTCACTTTTTTTTTTTTTTAGTAACTTTACATTTTTTTTGTTGGTAAGAAAAATATGAGCCAGAGGAATTAAGTCACAGAAGCTCACATTACTACTTAAACACTGCTTTCGTAACTACAAAGACTCACTGCTAAAAAAGCAAATACACAAAGTCAAAGCCATTTAACTCCCAGCTCTTGGGTGCCTAGAATTGTTGGGGCATAAAGATAAATCAAGGCTATTAGAGACTCTGAATTTACTAGACTACAACAGCTTCTAAATAATCATCCCACGAAAACTATCAAGTAGCTAGTGAAGAGCAGACTGCAAAAAAAATAAAAATAAAAATAAAGGTAATTTTAGGTGTTTGTTTTTATAAATGTTGTTTTTGTTCCTGGACTGAAATGTTCATAATAAACTCTATACAGATCTTAGTATTCAACTTATTCAAACAGGATAATTGTCAAAGTCATTTGGTAGCTTTAAAAAGTTTGAATATATTATCTGTGAAATTAAAAGGCTTCAGTGAAGGTAGTTTCAATGGCTACTATGTAGAAGAAAAAGGATGATCAAGATTAGTTTTCAACAACAGAGCTATCTTATTTTTTTAACATTACACATTAAATTGTGGTTTTATTTACATAGTATTTACAGTACAGTATGAAAGAGAACTTGCTTGGCATGTACAAGGCCTTGAGTTTAATCCCCAGGAACCTCCTTCCACCAAAGTAATAATAATGATACCTTAAAAAAAAAAAAAATCAAAGCATCTAAAATGTATAAGGTAGTGACTGAAAATTACGTTCGAAAATAGTTATAGCTCCTAACCATTTCACTCATTTATTAGGATTTCTTTAAAATACACATGTGCATATATATTTGACTATCACAAGGGATGGTTATTTTACTAGTGTGAATTAACTTATTTGCATTAACAACTGTACATATTATCTTTATTTCACTACAAATTTTCAAATGGTTCCTTTATGTAAAATTTAGAAAGGGCTTGCATCAACCAATGCAAAAGCACCACCAAGTGGTAAAAAAATAATTGCAGCTTACATAGTGATCCTAGTTAAAGCAGTAAAATATTCTACTTCTACCCATGTGCCCAGCACACATTATCAGGAAAAAAAAAAAAAAAAGATCTGTATGACACTGATGACACCTACTAAATTGTTATCATTTTTCTAATCAAATCTTTCACTACTGAAAGTTTAACAGTTTCTTGTCTTGTTTTTCCCATTATTCTTGTTCTTGCCCACCCATTATTTGAAAACTAGGGGTTGAGAAGAGAATTAGGATAGGCACGCTGTACAATAAAATAAGCCAGAGACTAGGAAACCATTTATAAGAAATGGAAATAAAGTATGTGAAGAGTGAATTTCCTATTAAATTCTAATCACCAACAGCCCTCCCAGTAACAGCAAATGAGACTTATACTACACATTAAAAAACAAACAAACAAGAAAAGTAACCAGCCTTCTGAAAAATGCCAAGGAAGATTCACAATAGCTGTATAGAATAGCTAGTCAGAATTTCTAAAGGAAATCCTGAATGTGATCACTTAGTCCAATTAAATGTTCTCAATAACCTGCCCCTCTCCTACCAGAAAACATGAACAAAATCTATTTCTGACATAACAGTTTTCTAACCATCTCTTTGTTTAAACAACAACAACAACAAAAACAAACAAACAAAAACACACAGCATGGTGACACATGCTGGTTACCCTATCTCTCAGGAGGCTGAGGCAGGAAGATTGTCCTGAGCTTGAGGCCAGCATGGGCTACACAATGAGTTCAACAACAGCCTGAACTACATACACAGAAAGATTCTGTCTCAAAACAACAAAAACAAAAATTTTAAAAATGTTTAATACAGCCATTTACTGGGCCAGTTTCTTCCTTCATAGTTTATAAATCTTTGAGAATGTTTCACTAACAAACCATACCAACGTTATAAAATGTATATGGTCTTTATCAGTGCCCTCCAGTCTAAAACTAATTCTAAAGTTTGAGAATTTTGAAACTACTTTCACTAAAAATATAGGAATAATTTAATATAATTTAGTTTTCTCAAATGGTTACTAAATGCCTGATAATGTTTATAAAGGATGTGCCACATTTTACATGTAAGAGAATGAGCTATGACCAACTACTGCATTAACTGAACAAGATGATCAAAACATTTTGTAATTTAGAAAACGTTTGTTTCTAGAATAAAATAATACTAGTTGCAATACTGTTCATTATTTCAGCTATTCAATACGTTAATCACCAAGCTACAAAAGAGATACCAGATTTGTAAATTTTGATGAAAATAAATTTGAATCATTAAGTTGCTATATGCCAAGCCTTCCCCTGAAATAGGGCAACTATTATACACAAAATGTCTCCAACATAGGATTTTTGTCAAAGCTAAGTATTTTTTCACATAGCAGTATGTATAAACTAGGAAGAGATACAAATAGCAACAAACCAACAAATTATAAGAGCTGCCTATATTACTGCAGAGAGACTACTAGAAAATAACCTACCATAAAAGGAATTCCCATACTATTTTCCTCTGGTGGAAGCAGTAGCTGTTTTGTTTCAATTCCAATCAGGCCTGTGGCAGAAAACAGATATCAAAAGCAAGAATATGCTGACTCTGGAAACAAATGGCTATGTCATCAATAACTAGTACCTTGAGAAAACATTAAATTACTGGATACTATTTAAACTTTATTTTGATTTACTAATTTAGAATTTAGTCTTATCCTTCTATTAAGAGGGAAATTACTAACCTGTGTAAGATAATGTTTTTTAAAGGCTTTCTTTTTTATATGAGCCAAAGCTTATCAGATTCTCAGAAGAGATCCAAGAAGCAAGGCTTGTTTCTAAGTATTCCCAGCATCAAGTTTTTCTCATAAATCTACAAATACACAATTCCCCCTCAAAAAAATAATTTGTTCAAACACATGCACTAAAAACACAGCCAACTTCTTACTATCCATGGAATGTCTTAATCTCATGTACTGCTTATGAGGTAAAAAACATTCAACATACCATTTCTGAACATGTAAAACATTCATTTTAGAAATACATATTTAACAGTTCATAATTTCCACAGAAAGACACTGGTATTTATATATGTACATAACAAATTGGGATAATACAGATGCTGTTTAGTTACTTGTTTTCCCCTTCTCCCCATTCAATACAGATCTTACCCATGTCCTTAAATACTATCTATATACTTTGACTGACTATATGAAGTTTTAATCAAAACATTTGTTGTATTTAACCACTTTCCTAAGATTAAACATTAGGGTTGCTTCTATTTGTTTCCTTACATAATGTTCCTAAGAATTTTATATATTCTTATATAATAATTATCCCAAAATAAAAATAAATCTCTTGCCAGCTAACTTTAGTCAAATGGCTTATCTTTAAATAAATAAAGTTAAAATTAAAAAACTATGGTGCCATAATTCTCAGGTAAGAGGACTTAGATAAAACAAATGTCAGAATTAAATTCCCTGTTTTTTTTTGGGGGGGGGGATGCTGCCAACCACATTTTCTTAATAGTCTGGAAGAATTAACTACTTTTAATGTCTTCATATGCCTTTCTAAAATACAAAATAGAAAACCATCCTATTTCGATGGAAAAATAACTACAGTTCTAAACATGTTAAAGTGTGTTATTTTTTCCTATATCAAAATTATTTTTGAACAAACTGATAATCAACAAAAATGTTAGAGGGACCTTATTAACTAGTATAGATTCATTTTATAGCATGTAACAGATGTGATAATATAATCTGCCACTTAGTGGCAGCCAATACAGAAGAAAATCCTTTTTTCAGTATTTCTAGTTATGTTATTATCAATACAAAGGTAAAGTATTAGGCAAGTCTCATATCTCAAGGGTTCTGGGTGTAAGAGTGGGCTTTATAGCCCACTGATAATCCGTTACTTCCACATTTACCAATATAGTTTAATTTTCTCAAAAATTATGTGAGTCTTAGAGGAGCATAATAGTATATGCCTGTAATTCCAGCACTCTGGGAGGTTAAGTTAGGAGAAAAAAAAGTTCAAGCCCAGTCTGGGCAACTTGGCAGGACCCTTCCTGCTTCAAAATTTTAAAAAGGGCTGGACTCAGTATGAAGACCGTGGGTTCAAACCCAAGTACCACATAAGTAAATAAATAGTGACTTGATGCTTACCAAACAACGTGTCATTACAATAATTTATTCCATTGTATTTAAATTTATCTTTCTCAGGTAAAAATTTTATTTTCTTAACCAAATCCAGCTAGCTTCTCACCCCTCAAATGTTTAATAATCTCTTTGTTTCTTTTCTTTTTGAGACAAGGGTCTCACTATGCAGTTCAGGCTACTTGCTCCTCACTTCACTTTGCAGACCAGGCTGGTCTTACACTCATGATGATCCTCCTGCTGGGATTACAGGTATATGCCACCACACCTCTTCTGCCCAGATTTATAATGAAGGGCAGTAAAAGGCTAGTTTGAAAGCTGAAGAATTAAAAAACAACAACAACAAAGAACAAAACAAAAAAAAGCTTCTCTGTCAGGGTAAGAAAATACATTTTGCCCACTGATTGGGTTACTTTTCTTTTCTATGAAATATCAAGTTATTTTGAGCGGAAAATTGTTTGGTGCGCTTCACTTATTCAATCCACTAGCTAGTGACTGGAATATTTAAATTACATTAAACAACTAAAAAATGTAAAACAGTTTTTTAAAAAAGTTATCAAACAGAAAGTATGTATCATGTCACTGTAATTTATTTATAAAATTACTGCTAAAGTGTTTTATAAGTATTGTATAAAGACACTGTGGCATAAGCACCTGTCTTGCAAGTGCACGGCTGTGAGTTCGATCCCCGGTACCAAAAGAAAAAAAGAAAAAAGATAAACACACTGAGAATTATGAGTCTAGGAACACAGGATTAAGCTTGCACATATATTGAAGGATAAACCATAGAATTAAACACAACTGAAGATGGTAAATGCCTAGACTTCCTGAACAAGCATCTGTTTCAAAGGCAAGGTCTGTATTTCATTCACATTAGTATGGTCATCTTTATTATTTTATGCTTAAGACACAACAGTGATGAACATTTTCCCTTTTTTTCATTTTTTTTCCAACTCGAAACAAAATTTTACAGGTTAGGAAATTCACATCATCAATTTCATATAGTTCAACCTAATACGAAGTATCTACAATATACATTTCCCCTAAGTGTTCATTCCTTATACTAAGGCAGATAGGTTAAAAGTAAAATATAAACAGGTACAGTAAGTGCCTTAATAGAAATTCTTATGTGTGCATTTTGTGAGAGGGAGAAAAATATACATGCATATGGTACATGAGGCATAACAAGACATACCAGTGAATGACTTCATGAAAACTGATGAGCACACTGGAAAGTAAAATTCAACAGGATTTCTTTGTTATACTATCGCTATACTGAGATTTGTGTATATAAAGAAATAAAATACCAGGAAAGCACAGATTTTTGCCTATGATTGAAAACAAGGCAAGGATATCTGTTCTTTTTAGTCCTTTTCAATGTCTTATTGAAAGATCTGGTATTATAGCAGGGCTAAGAGTTAGAAGATGTACAAAATGGAAAGGAAGACACAAAACTTTATTACTAGTAGACATGATCACCTCTGTACAAAACTCCACAGAATGTGTACGAAAGTTAGTAGAACTACTAAGTTTAGCACTCACTGATTATAATTATTTCTACATACTACCAGTGAACAATTTTTTTTTCTTTTTTTTTTGTCTTTTTCATTTTTATCGGTACCAGGGATCGAACTCACAACTGCCTGCTTACAAGGCAGGCACTTATGCTGCTGAGCTAAATCCCCAGCCCTCAATGAACAATTTTTAAAAGTACAATTTACAATAGCACCCAAAAACTTGAAACACTAAGGTATAAATTTAACAAAATAGATACAGACTTTGTACACTAAAAACTACAAAATATGGATTGGGGATGTAGCCCAGTAGTAGATCATTGCTCAGCAAGTTTAAGGTCATAGGTTTAATCCTCAGCATAGAGGGGAAAACTCTATAAAATACTGGTGAAAGAAAGTAAAAAGACTAGTCAGGTGTGGTGGTGCACACCTATAATCCCAGCACTTGGGAGGCTGAGACAAGAGATTCTCTGTGAGTTCAAAGCCAGCCTGGGACATAAAGTGAGTTCAACAGCAGCCTGAACTACATAGTGAAACCCTGTGAGAGAAGGAAGAGAAGTAGGAGGAGCAGAAGCAGGAAAAGGAACAGGAGGAAGAGAAGGAGGAGGAATCAAAGACTTAATAAAATTCTTGACTTACAAACAAGTTCAATTCTGGGAGAACATTTGTAAACTGGATTCATTTGTAATCCGGCAAAGTGAGTCTTACCAGTACACCTGTGAATCTTATACTGTACAGTTGTGACAGTTGGCAATGTGAATATTTGTAAGTCAGGGACTTATTGTAAAGATAGCTATGATGCTCATGGGTGGGAAAACTCAATATTCTCATAATATGAACTGTTTTCATTTAATCTACAGATGAAATACAATCTCAATCAAAATCCCAATGAGCTTTTGGGGCAGAAATCAGTAACAGCTGACTCAAACATTCATACAGAAAGGCAAAAGAACTAAAAGAACCAGAACAATTTTTAAATAAACATACTGGGAGGGTTCACATTACTAGAAAGTCATGGTAATCAAGACTGTAACAGCAGAAGCAAGGTATATATAGATCAAACAGAAAGGAATAGAAGAGTCCAGAAAAAGAGTCAGTCACACAATCAACAGATTTTTTGCCAAAGTACAAAGGCAATTAACAGAGAAAGAACAGAACCAGAACAAATAATCCATTTGGAAAATGAGAGAAACGTAATTGTAAACTCTTTAAGTATAAACAAAGTACTGTTGTTTGGCTATCATAAGAGGAAGATGATCTGAGGATGATGTGCATAGAGATGAAAGGATTTAAGTCTTTTTGTTCCTTTTAGTTGTTTGAATTAAATTTTAAAAGTTACACAATGAATCTTATGCACATTAATGTTAAAATTACTCAAAATACTGCTTCAGTCAATAATTAACTGAAGTGTATGAAAAAACACACATTTTACTCTTCTACTTTTCCTCAACACAAAGGTTGCCAAACCAGTTAAATCAGAAATCATTAGGCATAGTTTTGAAATCTAATTTTAAACATGTAATTCCATTACCTTCTTTTTTTTTTTCCTTTCCTTTTCTCTTTCTTCCTTCCTTTTTTTTTTTTTTTTTTTTTTTTTGAGAGGAGGGTCTCACTAAGTGGCCCAGGCTAGCCTATAATTTGCAGCAATCCTCTTGCTTCAGTCTCCCAAGTGCTGAGGTTACAGGTATGCACCACCATGCCCAGCTCTGCTACTATAATTTCTTATGAATCAAGTTTGTAGTTCCACAAAAGGCAAAAGAACAAAGTTGCAGACCAAAGGAGGTAATTACAAAACTTTTGTTGGAAATAATAAGGAAACCTTGTAGAGAAGTTTCCAAGCAGAAATCCAATGTGGTTCCCTATCCTGATCTTAACATGCACATAAGGAGTGTGGGAAAGGGCTTAAATTCAAAGGAGTTTAAAAGAAAACTGGTCTTGCATTTGTGTCTCCAAGTCAAGTTTAAAATCTGGGACTCTGGTAGGAAGGAGTTGTTAATTAATTAACTTGGCACGCTCAAGATAAGATGCGTTTTCCTAGAAGGAAACTCCTTATCTCTCCATTCTCATTCCAGCCTTTTGTTTTGTCCCTGTGTTTTCCTTCATGCTTTTAACAGGCTATTTTGCCATCCTACCCCATCTTAGGTATAGCTTATCTAATTACCTACTTAAAATAATCAAACTAAGTTACTATAATTCTAAATAAGAAATAAAGCTTAAAGCCAGACAGGGTACGGTTACTATATGCAAGGAATATAGTCAAGCTGATTTGGTATGATCAAAATACACTTTGCTCTCAAAGGCATAAGGTAATCAAGATATACTGATCTGTACATGAACCTTATAATTTGATCACATATAGGAGGAATAATTTAACAATTAGTATTGTGTTAACCTGCAATGAAAACAATACATAAAAGGGAAACATGATGAATCAAGTTACTATTTGCACAGATCAGTATTACCACTAAGAATGGAGCAACCTTATCATGTATGCACTTGCTGTACAGAAATGTATGTATATGTATATATGTACATATATAGAGTCTGCCAAAAAAGCATATGCACTTCAGGAAAACAAAAACCTTTATAAACATTTTAATACCAGATTGAGACATCATAAGATTAATAAAATTTACTTTTAGCCACTACAATTACAAGAGGTGTTCAAAGTGGTAGTCATTAGCTTCCAGACATTTATTAGCACGGGAAATTCCTGCTTAGGAAACCTTGGTCTTTGAGACTGCTGCACATGCATTTTCAATTTCTTCTCTAAGGGTTGATACTGTAGTGTTTTTTCTGCAATATATGACATCCTCTAAGTTTCCCCCCATAAGTGGGTAACACCTTTTGTTGAAAAAAAGTTATACTGTTTTTCTTTTTTTGAAGATGTATCTTTTTGGTGGGTTTTATATGTAAATATATGTCTCTATATATACCAACCTACAATATACATGACATATACAATAAATTGATGATTGACTATATTTACTTTGAAACCTGCACTGCTACAGCTTATGATAAACTGAAAAAATGCTGAATCTAATCAAATCTAAAGCTACCAATTTAGAGAAAACAGTAGATATATGTTAAATGATACCACAAAGTATGAAATCGGCCAAGCTAGAATGTGGAAAATTCTATGAAACAAGCCTTTTCAAAAAATACACCAATGTTCTCAAAGGGAGGGGACAGTTGTTATAGAAAAAATGTATATATAGCCTATTACCTAGAATCAAGACACCTGGAAAACTACCTAGTGAATTAAAAAAAGGCAGATCTCCAGGAATCAGACTGGAAAATTAGAAACTGCAGAAAAGGTGGAGAAAAGAAACATTAAAAACAACAACAACAAAAACAAAACAAAACAAAACAAAAAACCCAAAAAGGAACAAAGCAATCAGGAAAGAAACCATGACTCTCAAGAAGGGGAAATCTATCTCCACTAACACAGTGTAACCAGGAGAAATCCTCAGCCTAGGGAAGAAACAAATGGTACCTGCAACTCTAGCCCCAAGCCTGTAACTGTAAACTTACAAAGGCAAACCCATAGAAATTACAGCAAACTTCTGAACAAAAACCTTCCAAAGCCAAAAGAGTTAAAACAAAACTTCTAACACACACATATACCGCGAAAATATCTTTCAAAATTGACGGAAAAATAAGGTCTTTCTATAATAAAGAGGACCAAACTAGCACTCCAAAAAATTTTCTAGCACCATCATAGCAAAAGAAAATGAAGGCAACAAAGCCATAAAGTCTGAATGTACCATGCAAGATGAACTGTTAAGCATAAGGGGGGGGGGTGTGAAAAAGGAATCAGCAAGAGGAAAATAATGCATTGACAGCAGCAATACATTTCAGCAGTAACTCTCAATGTGAATGGTTTCAACTTTCTAATCAAAAGGTACAGAACGGCAGATTGGATTAAAACAAAACTCAGTGATATGCTGTAAAAAACAAACACATTCAATTCAAAAAATTTACAGACTATATTCTACACACTGAAAACCCAGAAACAAGGAGTAGCTGTCCTATTTTCAGAAAAAAGCAGACTTTACATGAATCAAAAGGAAAACAAGATCACTATAGATGGGTTAAGCAAACAATTCAGTAGGGCATGAAGGCACATATGCCTGTAATCCCAGCAGCTCTCAGAAGGCTGACACAGGAGGACTGTCTTGAGTTCCATACCAGCCTGGATAGCATGGTGAGTCCAAGGACACCATGAACTACAAAGTGAGACCCTGTCCAAAAAAAAAAAAAAGAGAGAGAGAGAGAGAATAACTCAACAAAAAGAAACAACAATTATAAATATACACACAATGAACAATTATAAATATATGTGCACCCAACACCATAAAGCAAACACTAATGGACAAGAACAGCAGATAAACTTGAACTCAGTTAAGTGAGGGACCACAATATCCCATTACAACAAATAGATCAACTACACAAAACAATCAACAAGGAAATATTAAAGTTAAATGATACCTTTGAGAAGAGGGGAGGGAAATGGGGTAAAAAACAAAAAGAGGAACTAAGATATATAATGTACAGGTACAAATTTCCTATGGTGAATATGATCACTATGCATATCTAAACTGTACCAATATACTTAATTAAAAAATAAATACCTTAAACAAATGGATTTAATAGGTATCTACAGAGTGTTGCATTCATAGCCAATGATCTGATAATAGAAATTATGCAAACACATAGGGTTCTAAGCAATATCCTTTTTAACAATCAATAGGACATAGAAATCAAGGAAGAAATTAAGTTCCTAGAATCCAAAGATAATGTCAGTACAAAATATCAGAACTTACAGGACACAATGAAAGTGGTCCTAAAATAATCCAAATCCAAAACTAATACAAGGCAGGAAGTTATAAAGATCAAAGCAGAAATCAGTGTAATTGAGAGACTAAATCAAAGATCTGGGACTTTGAAGGCACAACCTAAACAGATAAACTCTTAAGCCAATCTTGCCCAAAAAAGAAAACACCCAAATCAATGCAATTAGCAAAGAAAGGCAAAAATCACAGCAGACATTGCTGATATCCAGAACATTATTACTATTTTGAAAATCAGTATAGACACTCCAGAAATGGGTAGTATAGACACTCCAGAAATGGGTAGATTTCTAGATATATATAAATTAACAAAATTACATAAAGATATATAATTCTCAACAATCCAATAACAGACAATGATATTGAAGCAGTAAAAACAAACAGGGGCTGGAGATTTAGCTCAGAGGCATAAGCACCTGCCTGGCAAGCACAAAGTCATGAGTTCAATCCCTAGTACCAAAAACGAAAAACAAAACAAAACAAAAAACCTACCACAACAAAAAACATCAACTAAGAAAACCTTAGGGTCTGACAGTACAAGAACATCAGAGAAGCTATGATGCAAACACTCCTTAAACTGTTTAATAAAATTGGAAGGGATGGCGTATTTCCAAAGCCACTCATGGAAGCTACCATTACCCTGATCCCAAAACCAGTCAAGAAAACTGTAGGTCAATTTCCTACACACATGCCAAATTCCTCAAAAAGATATTGCCAAACAGAGTGCAATAAATTATCAAAAGGTTATCCATAATATAATCAAGCAGACTTCATCTCACACTTCACCTTCAACAACACTAAACAATAAATACAATATAGCACGTAAACACAAGGACAAAAATTACATCATCGTATCAAAAGATACAAAAAAAAAAACCTTAACAAAATCCAACATTCATTCACAATTAAAGTCCTAAAGAAAACAAAAAGACCTTATTTCATTGTGATAAAGCCATTTATGACAAATCTTCTGGCAACATCATATTTAAGGTAGGAAAGTTGAAAGTTATTTCTCTAAAATCACAAAAATGTCTACTATCACTATTCCTGCTCAATACAGTACCTGAAAAATTAGCAAGAGCAATCAGGCAAGGGAAAGAAATAAAGGGGATATGTAAAGAAAAGAAAGAAGTTAAATTATCATTATGTGCCGATGATATGATCCTTTACATAGAAGATTTAGAAATTAGGAATAATTTCTAAATTAAGAATAATTTCCAATAAAGAAATTAGGAAAACAATATCATTCACTAAAAATCACCAAAAATTTGGTATTTAGGAATTAACCTAAGGAAGTGAAAGACCTGAAAGAAGGAGACTGAAGAGGACCTCAGAAAACAGAAAGTTATTTATTCCCTGTTCTCCTGGATAGGCAGAAATAATATTGTTAAAAATGGCCATAATTCTAAAACTGACACAAATTTAATGCAATTCCAATCAAAATACCAACTACATTCTTCAGGGAATTGGAAAAAGCAATTCTAAAAATTCTTATGGAACCAGAAGAAATCCAAAATAGCAAAACCAACCCTAGGCAAAAAGGAACAATCAAAATCAAAAAGAAGCATCAAAATCACTGATTTCAAGTTTTATTTCAAAGCTACCATGCTCAAACAGCCTGGTACTGGTATAAAATACATACATGGATCAATGAAAAGAACTGAGGATGCAGAGACAACTCCAGGCAATTCAAGCCAACTGATCTTTGATAAAGGGGCGCAAAACATATAATGGAAAAAGGCCTCTTTAGCAAATGATGCTGGAAAAACTGGCTATCCACACATGAAAAATTTGATCTAGACCCATCTCTTTCACTTTGCACTAAACTAAAATTGGAATGGATCCAAGATCTAAATGTTAAAACAGAAACACTTAACCTGCAAGGTAAGATAGGCAAAACTCTTGAAGACAAGCATAGTTAAGGACTCTGAAGAGAACCCCAAATATAAAATAAAATACTAAATAAAATCAAGAATCAACAAAATGGGCTTACATATATCAAACTTTAAAACTTCTGCAATGCAAAGGAAACTACCATCAGTAAAAAGTAAATCCACCATCAGTAATTACCATCAGTAAAAAAAAATGCACCTACTGAATAGGAAAAAAATTTTGTCAGCTACACCTTGGCCACAGAAACTAGAATATATGAAGAACTACCTAGAATATATGTGAAGAACTTAAAAAAAAAAAAAAACTGCTCCTCAAAATAAAAGACCCAACCCATAATTGGGCAACTGAAATAAACAGATGCTTTTCAGAGATAGTACAAGTGACAAATACAAGAAAAAATATTCAACATTTCTAACTATTAGAGAAATATCAATTAAAACGACAGAGGTCCCATCTTATTCCAGAAAGACTGGCTATCATCAAAGAATCAAATAATACTAAATGCTGCAGAGCAAAAGAAATCCTTCTACATTGATTTTAGAAATGTAAACTAGTATTGATTGCTATGGAAATTCATATGAGATTCCTCAAAAACCTAAAAGTAGAAATTATGTTTGATCTAGCCACTCCTTTTCTAGATACTTTCTTAGAAGTTAAAAATACCATATTACCGTAATACATGCATACCCATGTTTACAGCAGTACACGTCATAAAAGCTAAATCTCAAAAGTGGTTTAAAAGACAAATGGATAAAGAAAACATGGTATTTACATGCAATAAAGTATTACTCTGCTATAAAGGATATATATTTGAATCATTTGTATGAAATGGATACATCTTGAGACTATGTTAAGTGAAATAAATCAGATATACATGTCTAAATGTCACATAGTTTCTCCTCTATGAGAAACCCAAACGATAAATAAATTATGGAGCAAAGTAAAAGATCATAGGAAAGAAGGAGATAGGTCTTTTGCAAATGGGAAGAGGAATAAGAAATGGGGTGGTAATACAAAGAATTGAGATGTGTTATTTACATACACCAACTCTACATCATGAATCTAATCATTATGTACTGCAAACGTGTACCAGTATAGAAAGAAAAGAAACTTAAACTAATTGCACACAATGTTTAGTTTGTTTAGGACTACCCATTATACTTCAGTGGTATTGCACATTTAGCATGCTGAGCTTGACTGGAGTGGGTGTGTCACATACATTCTTGTTTAGATTTATTGTAACAAATCTTTAAAAGACATCTGACAGTGGAAATAAAATGTAAACTGAATTTGTTGTTACACAGAATGGAAAAATGTTGACTCCTGTTACATCCTTTCTGAATGTTTAAAAGATTCATATTGGGGGCTGGGGATTTAGCTCAGCGGCATAAGCACCTGCCTTGCAAGCAGGCAGTCGTGAGTTTGATCCCTGGTACCGATAAAAATGAGAAAGACAAAAAAAAAAAAAAAAGAATGATATCAAAATTTAAAGAAAATCAATTATGATAATATTTTTCAAAAAGAGATTAATGCAACTATTCTATTCATTGATAACACTATTTCAGGAAGAGAACACCTCCCCTCAAAAATGTTTAAGTAGTTATATCTAAATTTAATGAGCCAATTCAGTACAATCAACATTTTAAAGACATTCCTTGTCATGGAATCTTTTCCTATATATTGTAGGATGTTTAGAAAAATACATGGGACTCTTCCCACAAGGCCAGTAGCGTAACCTATCCCCAAATCTGATGATTGGAAATGTCTCTAAGATATTGCCAAAAACTCCTGGCAAGTCACTTGCCCCTTGTAAAAAAAACTGAACAGTGATTTCTTAGAATGATGAGCTCATAATAAAAAGCAAAAGCTATTAGCTATGTTCTTCAACTTGAGTAATGCAGGCTAGACTAGCTCTATCTTAATACACAGACTCACATATATGAGTAAGATTTCACTGGCTTAAAAAAATGTAATGTGTACATTTCTTTTAATTACATTATGCAAAGGAGATTTTTAATGACTCAAGATACTATACAATATATCCATTTACAGTCAGTTCATAGGAAAAAGTAGTGACATCACAAAATATGACAGTTAAGGAACTACAAAAAACTGCATGCCATTACACAAAAATCAACATTAAAAATCAGTGCCTTTTCCATATGCCAATAATGAACTATCAGGGAAACAAATCAGGAAAACAGTTCCACAAACAACAACTTTTAAAAAACAAAAACAAAAGATAACTAGGAATCTCAACCTGACCAAGGAAGAACACTAAAGAATACAATTAAGACCTCCCATATTCATGGATTGGCAGGATTCAATATTGTTAAAATGGCCACCTTACCAAAAGTGATTTAACACTCAATGCAATTCCCATTAAAATTCCAATGGTATTCTTCACAAAACTAGAAAAACAATCCTAAAAGTTATATGGAAATACAAAAAACCTTGAAAACAATGCTGTGGGCATCACAATAGCCAACTTCAAAATACACTACAAAGTCTCAGTAACAAAAACAGCATAGTACTGGCACAAAAATAGACATACAGACAAATGGCATAGAGCAGAAAACAGAAATCAATTCTTGCAATGATAGCTATTTGATTTGTGACCAAAAATGCACACGTTGGAGAAAGGAGAGCTCCTTTAAAAATTGTGGTGAAAAAGCAGGATATCCATATTGTAGATCTAAAATTAGATCTCTCTCACTCTGTAGAAAAGTAAATTAAAAATGGATCAATGATGTAGATATAAGATCTGAAACTTTGAAGCTGCTAGAAGAAAATATAGGAGGACTACTTGAAGACATAGACACAGGCAAAGATTCTTAACGACAAAAGATGGTGAACTTTTTTTCATACATTTATTAACCATTTTACTTTTTTAAATAACTGTCTAGTTCATTTACCCATTCATTAGTTGGACTATTTTTAAATCTTTTTTGTATTCTTTAAATATTCTAGATAATAATCCTGCATCAGAAGAACTAAGAAAGATTTTCTCCCATTTTGTAGGCCATTTGTTCACTCTTTCGATTTCTTTGCTTTTTAATTTATTCCCATTCATTGATTCCTGTTATTTTTTGATTGTGGATAACTGGAGTTCTATCTGCCTCATTTATCTGTATGACAGATTTTTTTTTCCTCTACTAGAGAAGTTTTTTGTCATTACATCTGTGAATAGTTTTTTAGTATAATCTGTGGTATCTCCTGCTTTTTCACTGACTCCAATTAATCTTAAATTATTCTTCTTTGTCTCATATAGCAACTGCTGGAATGATTTTTTAAAAATTTTATTTAAAGAGAAAAAGGAAAACATAGAAAAAGGTACAATACAGAATTTCAAAAAAGTGAATAGTAAGAAATCACTAGTTAATAGATTACATACTGTCATCTTAGAAACAGTTGTTCAAGTTACAAAATTAAAGCATACAAAGTGAACAAACAGTTCTGTTCAATGATCCAACAAAAACTCAGTAATACGGTTATCTATCTTATACACTTAAATATACATGCAGTTATATCCTTTAGAGCATTTTCGTTTCCTTTTTTTTTTTGGAATGATTTCTTATAGTCCTTTGTTATTTTTGAGAAACTTCTCTTTTCACGATTGCTTACTGTAGGCCTCTCTCCCGTATCTGAGATCCTGTTCTCACAATGGCTTAATCTGCTGTGAATATTTTCAGTGGAATTTTTATTTTCTTGGGTATCTGCCCTATGGCAGATTTCTTCGCTATTCTGAGCATTCCATTTCTTCGCTATTCTGAGCATTCACAGCTTCGATAAGTTTCTAGAGCTCATTGGTTTTTTTTTTTCTGAAATAGGGTTTCACTATGCAGTTCAGGCTGGCCTCAAACTTCCAGCAACCCTCCTGCCTCAGCCTCCTGAGTGCCAGGATCACAGGTATGTGCCACCACAACCAACACTTTATAAACATGATCTTTAGGGACACTTTTGGACACCATCTCTGCAGTTATCTGAGAGATAATTTGTGAACTGTTTTTATTCAGAGCCTCATTCAACTGCTTTGTTGTTACCACTAGGTTTTCAGATTGTCTCATCTCACTATACCCTGGGTTTGCCTTAGGTGAATTGGATGTCTGGGGTTGCATCTTATTTAAGTCTCTCTCTCTTTTTTTTAGTTTAATTTCTAGAGTGATGCTTGTAAATTGCCTATGATGGGTTGCTTTATTGCTAGCATTTAGGACCCTTAGACAAGGACTAATTCTCTGAGGTATCTTCCTACTTCTTCAACTTGTTGGAGATGAAAAGTTGCTACTTGTTTGGCCCAGTCCCTAGTTCTTTGGCATTGTGCCACCATATTTTCTGTGACCCTTAGTCAGTATCAGTCATGCTTATATAATAAAATCTAAAACAAAACAGAAAATTAAATGCAATACACAAGTCCTTAATATGTCAATTTTGCCCACTGGGGTCAAAATTTAAAATAAGTTAGGGAGAAAACAGAGAAGTGGAAGAAGAGGAGGAGATTAAAAGCAAGGTTAGAGGACAAAGAGGTATCACACTAACTTTGGGAAACTGGTTCAGAAGACTGGAGGTAAAGAGAGAAGAAAGAGATAAAAATAACAGAATAGAACCACAAAGAGGCTAGAAATCACTCATAAATCACCCACGGGGGGGGCGGGGGGGGAGAAGGAGGGAGGGAGGGAGAGAGAAGGAGAGGGGGGAGGGAGAGAGAGAGGGAGAGGGGGGAGAGAGAGCGCACGCACTAGTGCGAGACCATTTCCAGGGTTGTCTCTGCTTTCACTAGTAGACAACCCACACAGACAAGAGTCTCGACCTGTGCCAATCTATCCTAGCAAGCCAGCAACATATTTTTGGTGGAGTAGTAGATAATCTCAGCAAGCCTGCACTTTCTGGTTGAGACCAGACTTACTCAGCTCACTGCTGTCCAACCATCTTCTTTGGGTCTGAGCCTAGCTGAGAGCCACTAGATGGTGCCAAGCCTAGTTCTGAGTTCTGATCTCAGCCTACCTGTCTCCAAGATGGCTTCAGGTCAACTGCTTTCTCCCATGGAAGGACTGAGCTTCCAACTCAGTGCCAGCCAGTGCAGTTCTTCACCTCTCCTGCTCCTGTCCACTGCCACATCTCTCTGAGGAGGCCTCTGTGGTTGCCAGCACCACAATCACCACATGTCTGCAGGTTTGAACTGCTCCTCTTGCACAGTAAGTCCTGTCTCGGAGACGGTGCCATTGGCTACCTTCTCCTTCTTCACTGAAGTTTCTCCCTCATTCTCTCGGGGGCTTCAAATGCTTGATTCTTTCTGAGTCCAGGAAATCCATTTTCCTCCTTCCACATGTTGATATATTCCAGCATCTGGATGGCAACTATTAGAGAGCTCTTCTCTGCAGCTTACTTTTCCACCATTTTGGTCTCCCTTCTCCAAAAGTATTAACTTCATAAAAATTAAAGTAAAACAATTGTCAGCATGTTCAGAGGAATGAATACAATTGCTTGTGGCAGTATAACTGATATACACCATTCTGAAGAAAATAATTACATAGCAAAAGTACGACCCAGAAACTCTAGTTACACATATCCCAGATATTACACACAAATAAATGAACCAAAATTTCAACCTCAGCCCCACTATTTTTAATAACCCAAACTGGATACTGCCTAACTTCATAGAATTAGGGGAATATATTGCAGTTTATTTGTATGAGCAACACAGTGATTATAACAAGTGTATCAACCAAAATAAAACGTACCATAGAAAGCAGTATGTCAAATACGTAAAGTAAGAACCATCAGCCACCTGGTAGACTTCTATGGGACACTGCAGTGAATTCTAGACCTTTGGCTGAATCCTTTAGTTTCCAGGCTGCAGACAGAGCCTCTGTACTCATCTTCATCTGACTCTAGGTGCTCACTGTAGGCCAATCTTGTAAATCATTATATATTTGTATATTCTGTGTTAAATCTGTTTCTCTAGTAAACACTGATACACACACCTGTCTAAATACAAAACACATATACATTTCATATATCTCTTACACAGCTTGAACACAATTTTACATAAAATATTTTTAGGGGACTGCATTTACACTGCAACCTATCAAAAGGATTAGGGCTTTTCTGCTTATGGTATCATGTCTCAGTGTTTATAAAGTTTCAGATTTAAGAGCACTTCAGAGTTTACGTTTTTGGATTAGGGATGCTAATATACACACACAACAAAACACTATTGGCTTTCAAAAAGGTGGAAATCTTGTTGTTTGTTACAGCACAGACAAGGACATTATGTTGAATGAAATAAGCCTGAGAAAGCAAAAAAAAAAAAGAAAAAAAAAACTGAACTCAAAGACAGCAGACAGATTAACAGGGACTCTGGGGCAAGAAAGAAGGCTGTGGAGATGATAGTCAAAAGACATTAAAATTTCAGTTAGGAAAAAATAATTTCAAGAGATCAATGACCTCTATACTTTTATAATTACTAACTAAATTCTAAGTGCTCTCACCACACACAGGAAAGTATGGGAGGTAATATATATACTAATTAGCTCAATTAGCCAGTCTACAATGTATGCCTATTTCAAAAAAATCATACATATCATAAATATATGCAATTTTATTTATTAAAAAATAAAGTCTCCCATATTGTTGAAATATGCATATACTAGTACACACTAAATGAAAGAAAAAAGTTCCCAATGCTGGCTTCATCTGGGATTTTTTTTCAAAAAATTAAAATTCAATTACATCACTTTCTATTTAGGGAAACTAGGGTTTCCTTTCTAGAACACTGTTTATCAAAAATCAAACACTGAGAAGGCTCTATCCAGAAACTCTGTACTACTCATCATTAAATTTAACTCAGAGCACTATCATGTCTAGAAAATACTAATATAACATATCCAAAGCATGTCCTTCTCAGCCTGACCCATATGTACTACTTTCGCTATGTTATCATGTGACAGTAAGTAGTTTATAAACAAAGTCTAAAATTCATTTCTAACATTACTTGAAAATAAATCTTCGTAACAACAACTAAAACTTGGTCTCAAATAGTTGTTAACTTGGCTTTAAACAGAATTACATTTAAAAATATGGCAAATTCCTAAACGACATGTAAAATACTCAGATATGTCAAATCTATTAATGTATCCTTTAATCAAAAGCAGTATTTCAACCGATTTGAGTTTATACATTTGCTTGCATATATATATATATATATATATATATATATATATATATATATTCATAAGCATTCATGAAAATCAATAGAGACAGAGGACAACCCAAACACACCCAGACTTGATAAAGGATACTACACAATTACAAAAAGCCCACTAGGTAATCAATCAATGTCCTACCACAAAGCACAGCAAAAAGACCTCAAAACTCAGAGACACACTGTATGAAATGTACTAGTCTCAATTAATGAAAATATGCTAAGTTGTAACCATCACCTGTTTGTATAACCTTTTTGTTTCCTTGCCAGTTTTTATCTTTTAAATAGGGGGTATCATAACTTCTAGAACTGAACACTTGTTTCTTTCAAGGTTATTGCTTATCAGATTAAGCCACTTCAGAAACTCTACAAAAAAAGACACAGAGGAAATGTACTTACTTAACCTTCTGCTATAGTTGTGTTTATAGAGTTGGTTTGCAATCTGCAATGATGCCAGATCACTGCCATTCAAAAATGCACATCTTTTTATCATATTTTGGAGGAAAGAAAGTAGCTTGTTTCTATTAACAGGTAGAAAAAAATATATCTCTAGTCTAAAATGAGACTCCCTCATGTTTAGAGGCAAAGACACAGTGAGCACCATGTAACTTGGGATATGTAAAAGGGCACTAACATTGCTGAACATTGTTCAATTGGTTACTAAGAATGATTAATGATTGTTTTTATGTTTTGTTTTGTTTTTGTCCTTCATGGATTCATTTTTCCTGTGTTGTTTCTGCTCCTAACCACTCTTTTGAGGGGGGCAATTTTTCTTTTCTTCTTTAAAGAGAAAAAAAAATCTCAAACTAAGATAACAGTAGTGTAACAATGGTTAATATACTGACTACTGTTGTCTTTAAATTAGCTACTCAGAGTACAATATATCAGCATTTAATTGTCCAAACAATATTAGCACAAAGTTTTCTTTTCAATGAACCAGGAGAAATTAGTAGTGTAATTTATCTTGTGTGTATATATATATATATACATACATATACATACACACATACACTTTGGGGGTTCCCTTCCTTCTTTTCTTCTTTCCCCTATCCCAGTTTCTCTTTCCTTTAGAACAGTTTCTTCCCATTTTACAATACCTACATATTGGACACTTTGGATCTTATATTTACTCTTTCAGTTTTTCACACTAGGAAGACAATAGGATATCTGTACATGTGTGTCTGGTTTATTTCATTTATGAGTATGGTCTCAAGTTGTATCCATTTACCTATAAAGTCTTCAGTTTATCTTTTATAGCTAAGTAGTACACCAAAACACTACATCTTTTTTATTTATTCCTCAGTGGTGGGCTTTTAGGTTGTTTGCAAGATTTAGCTATTACAAATTGTGCTGCTATAAACACAGATGCACATATATTGCTGTGGTATGACTTTTTTAATTCTTCTGGGAAGATACCAAGAAGGGGAATAGGTGGGTCGAATGGCACCTCTACTCCTAGTTCTTTGAGGAATCTCCACACTGATTTCCACAGTGGTTGCTGCAGTCCACACTCCCAACCAACAGTAGAGAAGGTTACTTTTTCCCCACAGCCCCACCACCATCTTTTATTGGTTAACTTCTTGATACCAGCCATTGTTTTGGGGGGAAGATGAAATCTTAGTGTTGTTTTAATTTGCATCTCTCAAATGACAGGTGAGGTCGAACTTTTTTTCATATATTTGCCATTTGTATTCCATTTGAGAAATGTGTATTCCTCTCAATTGCCTATTACGGGATTGGGGCTTTAAATTTGGGTGATCTGATTTTTTGGAGTTTTATGTTCTTGATAATAATCGTTGGGTCTGAGGAACAGCAGGCAAACATTTTTTCCCACTTGTGGATTGTCTCTTTACATTGCTGGTGGTTTCTCTTGATGTGCAAAAGCTTTTCAGTTGGGTGAGATCCCAGTTATGGCTCCTTTTGATGGTTCCTGTGTGATTGGGATTTTATTCATAAAGCCTTTGCCTGCACCAATGTCTTCACGAGTTTTACCTATTTATGTTTCAGCAGATTTAATGTTTCTGTTTTAATATTTAAATCTTTGATACATTTCAAATTTACATCAGCGCATGGTGAAAGACATGGGTCCAATTTTAATCTTCGGCATGTGCAGAACCAGTTTTTCCAGCACCATTTATTAAAGTGGCTACCTTTCTTCCAGGGAAGGTGTTTGGCTGCTTTGTCAAAGGTAAGATACGTCAGTGTGTGGAGTTGTTTCTGCATCTTCTCATCTGTTATGCTGATCTTCAGGTCTGCATTTTTGCCAGTACACAGTTTTGATCACACTAACTTTATAGTATAATTTCAAATCAAGAGTTGTGATGCCGCTTTCCTTGCCTGTGTTGCCCAGAATTGCCTTTGCTATTCTAGGTCTCTTCTGGTTCCAAATGAATTTTAGGACTGTCTTCTCTAATTATGTGAGAAATGTAGTTGGAACTTTGACTGAAGTTGCATTAATTCTCCTTAACAGTTTTGGAAGTATGACAACTTTCACTTACCCATGAGCAAGTAGTATCTTTCTATTATTTGATACCTTCTTCAATCTCCTTTTTCAGAGTACTATCATTTTCAATGTGAAGGCCTTTTACATCCTTCATTAGATTGATTCCTAGATGTTATTTTGTTGGATACTATTGTGAAAGGTATTGTGACTTTGTTATTCCTGCACAGGAAGCTTAGTGATTTTTGAGTGCTGACGCTGTATTCAGGTACACTACTGAATCTGCTTATTAAATCTCCTGCTCCTAACCTCTGTCCTGTCTTTTATAAAAATCAGATACAATTAGTATGATTCTTTTATTTATCATATGTAAACTACACAGGAAACCACTCATGCAGTTACACGAAATAGCAAGTTGCAAAGTGTATCTGGACTGGGGATATAGCTCAGTGACAAGGTGTCTGCCTGGCAAGTATGAGATCATGAGGTCAATTCCTGTATCAACAACAACGAAAAATTTTACCTACATTTAAAGCAGATCTACCACTATTCCTGTGACTTTAGTAAATAAAATCACTTGGTCTCTGAGGCTAAATGTCCCTACTAAACGTAGTAGGAAAAATGTCATTTGCCTCAAATTCATATAAAATGTTCAACATGTATTAATAATAAATAAATCATCATTTCTCGTTATCTTCACTATAACCCACTGCAACTGTATCTTGGTTTAACGACCAAGACAGTTAAGCCTCTGACTTACATAGGAGTTACATTCTGAGAAAACATTTGAAAACTAGATTCATTATTTTTTTAAATTTTATTTAAGGAGAAAAAAAAAAACAGGAAAAAGGTACAAGTTATACAGAATTTCAGAAAAAATAAACAGTAGGAAATCACTAGTTAATAGATTACGATTGTCATCTTAGAAAGAGTTTTCAAGTTACAAAATTAAAGCATATTAAAGTAGACTTTCAAACAGTGAGACTGGAAACAGTTCTGTTCAATGATCCAACAAAACTCAGTAATATGGTTATCTATCTTATACAGCTAAACATATATGCAGTTACAACCTTTAGAGTACTTTCTTTTCCACTCTTTTGAACAATGACTATTACACATTTTGGGTTTTATTACTCCCACAGTTCTTATCACTTTTTTTTGAAGAGAATAAAACCAAATGTGATAAAACAGAGTTAATCAAATCAAAAGGATGAACATAATACATACTGTAAAAACAAAATACAAGGTGATCAACAATGGTTGACATAATGCCTCTTGCTATCTTAAAAAGAATTGCCTATATCAGTTATAATAAAATTGAACAAAACAGTAAAGAACAAAACCAATAAAACCAAAGCATTGGAGACATTACAGGACTTCAAAAGAAGATAATAGTCAAACTAGAATGTGCATCATAATGAATCTTATTGTCCTCACAGTTGTTGCCTATACTCTCAAACTTGGTACTATCAAGCAAAACAGAATAGAGTAAAATCAGTCAAAACAAGATGGTGAGAGCAATACAGGGTTTCAAATCAAGTTAATAGGAAATCAAAGTGTGTTACTATAATATATCCTGCTATTTTTTTTATTTATTTTTCCCTTAAAAGGATAAAAATAAAAAAGTAAGTAATAAAAAAAGGAGATTGAGATAAAAGAGGTCATAACAACAAAACAGCACTGGTCAAAACATAACCATTTAAGTAAAATAGTGTTTCACCACAAGATATCCCGACATAAAAGTAGTTACCATAGTGTCTCTTTCCTTGAAATCTTTGAGTGTAACTTCGTATACTGTAGCATCAAACATATCAAGACAATGTAAAACCATTCAAGAGAATGACAGTATTACAGGGTATTTAGAACCAACTAACAGAAAGTGAACAATGGTTTCTGTATAATTTCCTTGTCTATAAAAGTTTTTGTTTATATTATCACATATAATAAAATCCAGTAAGATACAACCTGTTAAGACCGATGGAGACAGAAGAATAGAAGTTTGATGGGACTTCAAAACAAGATGATATTAAATCAGCACTAGCCATTATGATGTCTTGTTGTCTGCAAAATAGCTGTTCTTATCATCCAACCTTCTCTGCCTCAATTCTGTTGAGTTCTTTTTCTGTCATTAGCTGTCAGTCTGTCTTCTTCATTTCACTTTCTGCTTCATTCATTGTGGCCTCTCTGCCACTATTTCTGGAATTCTGGTATTTTTCTTTTTTAGAATATCCTGCAGTATTCTCTGTAGAGTTGAATTGGTGGTTGCAAACTCCCCTAGTTCCTCTTTATCCTGGAAGCACCTTGTTTTTCTGTCAATTTCTAGGGACAGTTGTGCAGGATATATCAATCATGGCTGGAGGTTATCTTTCAAAGCTTGAATTATTTCCCCCCACGCTCTTCATGATTTGATGGTTTGTACCGAGAAGTAGCTGTAATTCTGATGGGTGTTCCCTTGTAAGTGATCTGTTTCTTGTCTCTGACGGCTTTTAATATTCTGTTCTTATATTGGATTTCTGGAATTTTGATTATTATATGCCTGGGTGTAGCTCTGTTTGGGTTGCAGGTGGCTGGGGTCCTGTATGCCTCATACATCTAAGTATCTTTACCTTTTGCTAAATTAGGGAAATTCTCCTGGATTATTTCTTTTTTTTTTTTTTTTTTTTTTTGTCTTTATCCTTTTTATCGGTAACGGGGATCGAACTCACAATTGCCTGCTTGCAAGGCAGGTGCTTATGCCACTGACCTAAACCCCAGCCCCCTCTCCTGGATTATTTCTGTGAATAGCCTTTGAAGTTCATCTGTTTTGTCCCTACTTCTTCTTTTACATTCTATATTCTTAAGTTATAGATCCTCTTATCATCGTCTAGCCTTTGTATTATTGCTGTTTGTTTTCTTGTTATTTTTAAGAAGTTTTTCATTTCATGCTCCCATATTACAAATCTGTCCTCCAGTTCAGATAATCTATCCTTACTTTCTTTCAAGCTGTGATGCCAGCTTTCAATAGAGTTTTTTGTTTCCTGGTAATCTCTTTGAACCTGCTTCACATATTCTATGTTTTCTCTATTTTCTCCATCAAACAATTCTCCCCTTTTTTTCTGTTCTTCCATTCTACCATCTGTTTTTTCTTGGACGGTTCTTAGCATTTCTCTAACTATTCTACTTATATCTTGCTTTACTTTATTAAATACTTCACTTTTGAACTCATCTGTGAGGCTCTGGAGACATCGCTTTATGTCTATTGGTACCGTGCCTGATATTGCATGTTTTCTGTCCTCATTCTCCTTTGCATTTACCTTTCCTGGATCGGTGTTCTCAGTATTGGGGGCCAAGGACCCTTTCTTGTTGCTCCCTCTTCCCATACTTTTTGTTCCTTCCATACAAGCGTATATAGGAGGCCCAGTTTCTTTCTTTGTCGGTTACAGTTTGTTTGAATCCGCCAGCTAAGTGTTCCTGCCCACTGCAGTGTACTAGGGAGACACAGACCTGGGCAGCCTCTGCTGAGCCCGCCCCTCCAGGTCAACCAACTAAAGGCTTCACTGCTAGGGTACACCGCCAGGCACTGGGACCTGGTTTGGGCTAGCCTATTGGGTCTTAGTCTGCGGCGTTACCTAGGCCAAGCCCTCCCCACCAATTCCACTTAAGAGGGGAACATGTGACTAAAGTCACTGCAGCATCCTGTTCTGGCTAATCTGCTCGGTCCCTGAATGTCCTCTGTTGGAGCCTCCTAGTCTATGACAGGGTCCCTGTTCCTCTCACTCACCGCAGGTCGATGCAGGACTCCCTGCCAGTCCCACTCTCCACTTTGTTTGCCAATTCCCACTCTCAGAGCTTTCGTGTTCTGTCCCTGCCATGCTGATTCAGATGCAGCAGCGGCGGTAGGAAATTCAAATCACAGCTTCCAGAGGTGTGGGTTCCAGCTTCCGTGCTGAGATTTTATCTGTTCTGGTTGTAGCACCGGGATTGCATTTCCAGTTGGTTTCTCTCAGCTTAGTTCATTCGTGGGTCAGCAGGGTATATCTCTCCTTGCTTAGGACTCCTCACAATGCACCATTCCTGGATTCTAAGCTGGCTATCTCAGAAAGCATCCATAGCTGCCGTTATCTATCCGCCATGTTCTCCCAAAAGTTGATCCAAGCTGGATTCATTCTTAATCCAATAAAATATTACACAGTATAGGTGTGAATCTTACCCAGTGTATCTGTGAAAGTTCACAACTCAAATGTTCGTTAAGTTGGGGCCTTACTATACAGATAAAGAAGTAGAACTCAATAGGCTAAAAAATATGTTTCGATCACATGAAGTGGAGTAGCCAAGGAACAGTTCAGCAAATAGCCAAGAAACTGGAAATAAGAAATGGTTAACATCACTTAACCTGAATAGCTATGCTATATCATGAGATTATTGGTTAGCACAGGCTGTACTTGATAAAATGGACCCAATAGGTTTTTTTTAATGAAGTCTGAAAAATGATGGGTACAGACAATCCTACGTTGCCCTAATAGAAATACATATACACAAAAACTGTACATTTAAAATCACCTCAGGTTCTCCTTCAATGGTTAATTTCTGCCCATTACAGAGTTTATCCAGAACACAGTGGTGTACACAGCTATATTTCTGTCAAGAATTTAACTAAGTAAGCTATAAGGCCCAATCTTTTTCCTTCTGCAAAAGGGGCATTTCTGGAAAGCTACTGAGCAGGAGTCATTAAGAAAGATGGCAAGGAAGGAGATGCAGCTAAGCTGTTGGGAGATGGGGGTCTCACTGTGAAAGAGATCACTTGCTGAGGTCATGCCCTTAAAAGTTAAGTCTTATGGGACTCCCAGGCTGCTTTCATATGAGAATTGGTAGAAAAGTTTTAGTTTGATCCACCCCTAGCCCCACCCAAGTTCTCTCTGCTTTGGCATCTCCTGCCATTTCTATCTACCATGATATGACACACACAACTTAACTGATGCCAGTGGCAGGGCCTCAAACCTCCAAAATTGTGAGCTACACTAAACCTCTTCTTTTTTGTAAGAAGCTCAAGTCAGGAATTTCATTATAGTGATGAATACCTAATAATCATACTTACAGAAATGAAAGCAGGATGAGGTACATGATGGCACATGCCTGTAATCCCAGTTAACTGGGAGGCTTGAGGCAGGCTGAAGATATAGCTCAGTGGTACAGGGCTTGCCTAGCACACTTCAAGTCCTGGGTTCAAACATGGTATCCAGCCCCCCCCCCCCAAAGACATGAAAGCAGAGACTCAAATGGATACAGTATTGGTGTTTTCTTATTTAGTATTATTTACAACAACCAAAAAGATACTAGGGAAGAAACTCAAGTATTCATCAGTGTTTGAATGGACTAACAAAATGTGGTGTATGTACATAATGGAATATCATTCAGCCTTTTAAAAAAGGAAATTCTGACCATGTCACAACATGATGAACATTGAAGATATTCTGTTAAATGAAAGCCAGGCACAAAAGGACAAAAACTGTATTATTTTGCTATGTGAGATAAAAAGGTGGAGACTGAGGAGGAGGAAATGAGTAGTTATTATTTTAATGGATACTAAGTTTCCTTTTGAGATTATTTTTAAAAAGTTCTAGAAATCGATAGTGCTAATGTTAGCATAAGAACATAAATTACCATCTAACACCACTGAATTGTGTACTTAAAATGGTTAAAGTTTTATGTTATGTATGTCTTAGTCCAATAAAACAAAAAACAATCTTTATTATATAAGTGAGTATATGATAATAGACTTAACTTTTGAAAGTTTTCTTTTTTTTTTTTTGTTAAACCCATGGTGAGAGTATTGATGATGAAGAAGCCAATTTGCCCTTTCTGTGAGTCAGCTGGTGCATAATTCTGAGACAAGAATCCCACCACCACCCCCAAGCAACTGGCTGACTCAGAGGAACACAGGCTAAGTTGATAGCAACAGAGGTACAAAAACAACTTAATGGTTGTATTGTCTGATCGACTTTGCTCACCTAAAGGCAGTAGTCTGAGCATCCATTTGGAGGATGACAATAGGCAATATAACAACTATGGGGGATTTCCTTCTGTCTTGTTTTTGAAATCAACTACTGTTCTGTTTTGTTACATTTTATTGTTTTGTTTTATTCAACGTTATGTTTTGATTGGTTGTATTCTGTTCTGTTTGATTTTATTATGTTTGATGTATGGGCAGGAACTTTGAAGATAACAAAAGACATTAGGGTAGCCATTGTTGATTTCCCATTATCCTGTTTTGAAGTCCTGTGTCACTTTCACTACTTTATTTTGACTGGATTTATTCGATTTTATTTTGTTTGGTTTTATTCTTCTTAAAATACAATTTCAAAAAAAGTATTGACACTTTCTCTCATACACACATAAAAAGACCTATAAATATATCATGTCATTGCTCACACAGAATAAGAAAAGCAAGTATAAATCACTTGCTCTCAAGGGAAAGAAAGCAAAAGAAAGAAATTAATACAGAAGTTTTAAAAATAAATGTATCAACTTAACTGTTCCCAGAAGTACACTGATCATTAGGGCAAAAAAATTCAGACAAGTTTTTGCTGTTGTTATGGTAGAGTCTCACCATGTAATACAGGTTGGCCTTGAACTTGCTTAGTCAGCCCAGGCTGGCCTGAAATATGTGATAATGGTCCTGCCTTGGCCTCCTGAGTGCTACTGAGATTACAGGTGTGTGCTACCATGCTCTGCCTAAGAAGTTCTTAAAAGTTCCTTGCATTTAACTAGTAAAAATCATTCAAGTATAGTATACCAATATCAACACTAAGTATTATTTGTAATAGCATTTGGGAAAAAATATGAACAAGTAAACCTTTTTAAGTATTTTTCTAACACTCCATGCACTCAATGAGTAATAAGTCCTTCAAGGATTGGAGTATTACACTTTATAATAGCAGCTTATGTAATATAATAGTATATGGATGAGATCAAGGTTTTAACCTCTGGCCTGACAAATCTCTTTGACCCTCAAATTTCCTCTGGATACTATATAGATTTGTCAGAAGATTACTATATAGACTATATTACTATATGGACTATAGAATATTACTATATAGACTATATAGATTTGTCAGAAGATACTATATAGACTGTCAGAAGATTTCACTGATGTTTCTCAAAGGCTTAACCTAAAAAAATGTAGTATCAGTTATGTATTTATATACATACACCTGCACATGCACACATGTATATACACACAATATACATGGAAAGTCTAAATCACTTACAGTAAGGTTCTAAATGTTAACAGAAATGTCTTTCACACTACACATCAATAATTCCTTCAAATCCACATAGTCTATTTTCAGGAACAGAAAATTCACTATTTCTTTAAGGTTCAACTAAAACTACAATGTGTCAATAATCAAAATACTTCTATCATATCTTTTTTATCACTAAGTGATTTCTTACCAATTTAAAGAGTTTTAAGTTTTCTCTTTGCTGATTTTGACCTCTACAAACTAGTTAATATACCATTTCCATAATTCTTTTCATTTTTTTTAGATGCAGTCTTTCTATCATCTGATCTATAACAAATGCTTTTTAAACCACATGTCAAATTTTAACCATCATATTAAATTCTGCCACATGTTACACATTAGAAGTATACTGAGATCTAACTAGAGCCAGAAGAATTCTCCATCAAAGCTTGGAATTTAAAACTTCTACCTTGTGGCAGCCAACCCAACAAACAAAATTAGGTACAATAATACCTAAAGGACCAGTCTTAGGAGGTCATCCATTCTAAAATTTATTTATCTCAAAATCCCTTCGTACTTTTATGGAGTCCAAAGAATTTCGCTTGTAAGAGTTATTTCTGTTAACGCCTACTATATTTGAAATTAAAAATAGATTTGTTTAAATATAAATAACTACAATTATTTTTTTAAAAAATTAAGTGAAAGTAGTGGCACTGTTTTACATTTTTACAGATCTCTTTAAAATGTTTGGCTTAACTGGAAATAGCAAGCCTCAATGTTCCTTCTGCATCCAGTTTGCTACCATAGTTAGCCTGAGTCAAGTAGATGTAGTAAAGTGTGCCCATAGATACAAAATGGTAGGATTTTGTGTAATTTGTTTATTTGTTTAGTGGTACTAAGGATTAGATCTAGGTATTGATCTGAACTACATTTCCAGTCTAAAATACTGAACTACATTTCCAGTCTTCTTTCTCCTCTTTTTTAATTTTAATAGTTTTTTTCTTTTTTTTTTTTTTTGTATTTTTGTACTGGGAATCAAACTCAGGATCTTACGTGTTTGCCAGATCGGGCTACATCCCTAGCCCAATACAGTCTTCTAGCCATGGTTCCCATGCTGACCTGAAAATTATAATCCTCCTGCTTCAGCCTTCCAAATAGCTAAGATTATAAATGTGTGTCATCGTGCTTGGCTGAAAATGGTAGCACATTTTAAAAGCCTTTTCAGGTCACTGCAGACATACTTCTTTGACACAAGGTTAAAGGTTAGCTGCAATGAAATCATAATCAATGAAATTTTCATACTTTTTCATGTTAAGTTCCTGGCTTAGGGCTAGGGATACAAAACAGTGGCAGGTCACTAGCCTGGTGGCATACGTAAGACCTAGGGCTTAATCCCCAGTATTGCAAAAATAAATAAAATCAATAAACAAAATCCACTTTGAATGGATCTTCTTTTCTACCTATGTGTGACTATATAACATCAAATATCAGTCATTTGGAAAATGTTGATCTGCTGAGATTCAGAGACTGAAAAATGTTTAAACTCTTTTAAAAATGTATTACAATAAGAGACACATTGCTATTGATCCACCTCAAAACAGTCCTTTGGTTTATATCCCATCATTCTTATCACTTTCTGAAATAGTTGTGGAAATCCTCTTTCTTGTCTTTAGTTATGCTGTTGTTCTGGCTGCCTTGATGTCCTGAATCTATTCAAAATATTTCACTCTCATAATCATTTTGACTTTGGGGAAGTATCAGAAGTTACACATCAGTTTTGACACCAGGCAAAACTGAATATTTATGTAGAAGAAACTGTTAAGTGATAAATTGGCTTTTATATACTGCAAAGAATTCAATTGTGACTAACCTTGTACAGTTTGGGAGATAGCTGAAACTATTCAGTAATTTGCTAGGACTCACACAACTCAGCAAAGTGGTTAAATTTACAGTATGATTTATTACTTTAAAAGAATGCAGATTCGGGGGCTGGAGGTTTAGCTCAGTGGTATAAGTGCCTGACTTGGAAGCAGGCAGTCGTGAGTTCGATCCCCAGTACCGATAAAAAGGAAAAAGACCAAAACAAAACAAAAAAAAAAGAATGCAGATTCAAACTAGCAGTAGATTAAGTGTGTATGTATAGAGCAGGTTTCAGGGATTTCAGGCAGAAAACTTGAGTTGCCTCTTTCACTAGACTCATGGGCAGTGCCTACTTCTCCCAGTAGTGATATGCAACAATATGTATGAAGTGTTGCCAGCCAGACACCCAGGAATACCAACCATGAAATTTGGTGTTCTGAAGAGTTTTGTTTTTGGTTTCTTATTCTCTTTGCTTTGCTTTCTGGGACAAGATTTCATTATGTAGTCCAGACTGGCCTGGTACTCAACCATTCTCCTGCCTGAAGAGTGATTTTTAGCTCCATCTTCCCAATTCACCTTTCCTAAATTTAATTATTTGGAGATGGAAACTGGAGATACATTTGTAGTCCTACCTACAAACAATATTTGGATAACAGTAGTGAATTAAACTCTTCCTTCTAGGGAATTCAACCAGGTTACCAATTTCAAGAGTATGAGAAAAAAACGCTAACAGTGATCTTTCAGTAAAGATACAGTAAGTATCTTCTTATGCAACGATAACGATAGGTCAGCAGGACGATTTTCTTAACCTTCAAAATACACAACAAAATAACTCAAAGTATTTAAAAAATATACAGATGCCATGACCCATTTCAGACACAGCTAGTCATTACGTTACTCATTCAATTATCTGAATGTCCACTACACGCAAAGAAATTGTTACAGGTGTTAGGGAATACTGCTGGTCCCCGTGCCCTTGGAGCTTACATTCCAATAGAAGGTGTCGGACCACAAACATGTAAACAAATATGAACACATCATATCGTATTATTCAAAAAAGAAATGAAATGAAAACAATTTCCCTACTTTTTCAACACTTACCTATAGTAGCATCTGTAAAGTATCAAATGTGGTGGATGAAAACTTTATTAGGCATTTCACTATTTAGAAATCCTGTGAGGTAATTATGCACCTACATTCAAAATTCCTTACTATGTATTTAGTGCTGGGCAAAATTGTAACTATCAATGCTTTGGTAAATTTAAAAAGCTCAAATTCCCACAGTTCTAAATCTAACTTCTTAAGAGCTTTTGTTTTCATGATTCATATTTGCATGAAAAAGAGCTCCCACATTCCCAAAGGCAACTGTAGAAAGTGAGGGTAGTTCAAAACCAAAGTCTTTTCCAAAGTCATTCAAAGGAAAAAGTAATCACTGATTAGGACTGTCTGCAACACAATCTAGCAATACTAAAGAAGGAACACTTTTTTTCCCTTTCATTTTATACTCTGAAGTAGTGATGGCAAAAATCAAGAATTAATAAATTTCTGTTTTTCCATTTTCCCCCATGAGCAAAAACAAAGCCTTTTATATATTCTTTCTGTGTTTAAAAAACAACAAAGTTATGCGTACCAAATAAGTGTGATTAGGGAGTGGCAAAAATGGGATGTAAATGGAGTACATAAATCTTTTCCCAAGGACCCTTCTTGTTTTGATACTATTTTTGCTGTTTTAATTAAAGCCCTACAAAACCAGTAACTTAGCAAAGGAGGGTTGGGGACTTTGGTAATACAACAGTTCATTGTATCATCCACTGCTCATTTAGTAACCCCTAATAAACTCATTTGCTCACCAAGCTGAACTTGTTCAAGTCATTCTTTGGACCTTTGGCCTCATAGGCAAACATTTTTACATCTGGTCAAGTAATATACACATCACCCAAAACTAGATCCTTACATTAAATGCAATTGCAAAGACTTTTTGTCCATTATTTGAACCTTATTGATCACACTGTTTTCAGCAGCTAAAATTTGTACATACTTTTATGTGGTCCACTCAACATTACCCTCTTAGAAGAAACCATAGGTGTGTATCTTTGGATTAGGAAATGACTTCTTTGCTGTAACAGCAAAAGCATAAGCAACCAAAGGAAAAAAAAATGGACTATACCAATTAAAAACTTTTGTGTTTTAAGGAATAGCATAAAAAAAAAAAAGAAAAAAAAAGGCCTATTCACTGGGAAAGTCTGCTAATCACGTATCTGGTAACTGTATCTAGAATATATAAAGAATTTCTACAGTTGTGAAATACACATTTGGTCTTCTGTCCATTCCTGACATGCAGCTTCTAAAACTCTGTGTTACTGGCTACTCTGGTCTATATGCTGAGGTTTGCTTGCATACCACTGACCAAAGAAAATCTTCATTTTGCTAAAAAGGAAGCTCCCAGGGCCGAGGATATAGCTTAGCAACACGACAGCCTGCCTAACAAGTGCAATGTTCTAAGTTCAATTCCTAGTACCAAAAGTAAAATTAAGTAAAATAAAAACACCTAGTTCCCAGGAGACAGAGAGGCCTCATTGCCCAAATTACCACCTCACCAGGTACTAGTGTATAGGGGTTCACTCTAGGAATGAACAGAGGGGAGGGGAAATAAAATGATACAATGTACATTTTGAGGCTTGCTTTATCATTTCCAGCCATTTTCCAGTTTCCTTCCTTCCCTCTGGAAATTCTGTCACTTCATCTAGGCTGAGAGGACAGGCAGGTGGTATTTATGCCCCCGGCACAGGTCTCTGAAGGATTTCTAAAGCTCCATTTTGCATAGGCCTGTTAACAAGAACTAACTCTGAACCCAGTTTTAGTATATCCAGTAATCTTGAGGGCCTTGACATACACATCAGTTGGATGGTTTGCCTAATCTTGGACCAGCAACACATCTTTATCAAAGACAGCTAGAGAATAAGCAAAATAAGCCAGAAACTTGGGTCTGGAAAAGTAACATAAAAGATTTTTGTGGCCAATTAAAAAGGTCCAAGTCAGGAGACAGCAGCAATTAACATCCATTGGAAGGGGTTTTTTATTTGCTTCTTTGTAGTTTTGCTTTGTTTTTAGGCGACCACTCAGAACAACCCTTTTTTATAGCCTCTTAAGCTCTCCTCCATTTTGGTAGGCTGACCTAGCTGACAGAATGTTCATAACTTTCCCCTTCTCTGAAGGCATTGCCAATCAACCATCAGTGAATGTGTCCCCTGTTCTAAGGTAGTATTCCCCAGCTGAACTCAGATCAGGTTAGGTCTCACATGGCAGACAATATGAAACACACAAGTGTTATAAAATCCTAGCCAAAATTTGAACAATATCAGAGAGAATGACCCCTGGGGCTAAATTTGTTTAATAGAGTACACTATCAAGTCTAATCCCATCTATTCTATAGTCAGTACCCTAAAACATTAGAACTTTAACAATAGTTACAAAGCTTATAAATAAATATAATACAAACTATTAAGAACAAAGCAAATAGTCTGTATAGAAGATTTAAACTAAGGAACACATTAACCAAGTTAACTAAAGACTGTCAATTTACTGGTAAAACAAAGATGATTCTGTCAGAAAGGTGCATTGAGTATATATAAAAATTTCCTTTACTGTAACTTAATGTGAATTACCATTTAGATGACATAACATCATTTATTTATGCCAATACTAAGAATTTAAGTTTTGCAACATCTTCAAAAAAATTTTTTAGGCACATACAACAGAACTGCAAACTTTCTGGATACAGTGCTCAAAGATAAAAGCAGTGGTGAATCCATGGCACACATTCCACAGCAGGCTATTTGTACTGCTAAAACCTCTAAAATGTTCATAATTACTGGATTAATGTCTATTTTAACCAACTAAGAATATGTATTTTTGTAAAAGACTTTCATTTACTAAAAGAAGCATGGTTCTTGCACACTATATGAACTAGCAAAATGTACATTAATAGTTCTGATGATACTTTTATTATCTTTTAAAACATCTGAAACATCTGTGTTTAAGAGCTTATTTTAAATGAATCTGGTACCACGTAAACAATATACAAATACACAATACATAGAATAAGTAATACACATATGCACACAAACATAAACAGAATAAGGACACAGATTTATTACGTAGCAGTTTTTTAAAAGTTATGTTATTGGCATGATTTATTTTCTTGTTTACAGCTTTAAGCAATACTTAATCCTAAATTTCCATTGTCTAAAGATGGAATTTCTGGTTGTAGAAAAGTGAAAAATTTATATCTCAAAGGAGAGTAACTCCTCTTCAATCAGAGTTTGAATTTTTTGAACTTTCTTTTATTTATGCCTTATCATACATTGTAGTCAATTTTTAAATAGTTCTTGCCACAGGTTTTAAGGCATTTCCCATTGTATTAGAATTTACACAAAACTAGTCAGAAGTTTATGTATCTGATCCTGGCTCAATTCCTCAAGGCCTTTAGAGGAGAAAAAAGAAACCAGTTTAAGGAAGCATACTCTCCATGAAAAAAACCCAAAGACAAACCATCCACAGTCAAAATTTCCAATCTCTTGTATGGAGATGGCAGAAGGAAAGAAACAAAAATCAACTGCTAAGCAAACAAAAGTTTTGACAAATGTTTTGGAATACAATCAGTTTGTAATGAACCAGAGATTGCTAGCCAAAATGAAGGAAAATTTAAACTCTGATGAGAAATTCACCATTTATCTGAGTGGCTGCTTGGCCAGCCGGCCCAGAAGGGTCTTGCTGATACTCGTCACTAATCCAATAAAGGGCAAGGAAGGCAGCTGTGAATATTACCTGACCAAAGTTACTCTAGATAATCTTAAAGATTATGAATGAGAAGGTACTCTCAGTCATACATGCCATGTTGTACTGCAAGATTATGCTTTAGATCTAAGATGTCACTCCTCGAATTCTACATGTGGAAAGTGATTGGATCATGACAGCACTATATTCACAAGAGAATTTATTCACTGATGAGCTCTGTTGCAGACTGTGCAGCTACTGGGCAGGGCCTGGTTGGAAGTGGGTAACTGGGGTCACAACCTTGAAGTGCATATTGTTGTCCCTAGTTCCTCCTTTCTCTGCTTTTTGGATCCCAGAGGATAAGCAGCTGTTCTCAACCTAGACTTTTACACCATGTCTTGGAGTCATGTTTCTGTCTTGCAGCCAGCATGGATTGGACTCAAACCATGAGTCAAAATAAATAGCTTCTCCTTAAATAATAGATGTGAGGTATTTTGTCCCAGCAAGGTCAAAATGACTTATGACACACAATAAAATCATCTTTTTCTGTCACACTAACTAGAGTTTATCTAACTATGAAGTGGCACAAACACTTTCCATTCCTGAACAAGTCACAACAGAGCTTTCCACACACATTCCAGTGGCACTAGCCTCTTAAGTCTCTTAAGGCAAACTTGCCTGTCAGGCAAACAGTTCAAGATCCTCTAATTCCAGACAGGTCCACCTGGAAGCCTTAAAACACCTCAAAAGCCAAAAATGGTTCACATGAAGCCCCGATTAGGTCATAAGAAAAACAAGGAAAACAAAGACCAAGGCCAAGGCCACATGGTAGCAGGGATACTTTTTTCCACCAAAATGGTAGCAGGGATACTTTTTTCCACCAAAATGGGCAGCCCCCTGGCCAAAGTGTTCTGTTAAAGAGGCAAGACTGTGTCTTGCCTTACATTCATACAGTGGGGAAAAAGAGCTCCAACAGATCCTCTCATCACAGAATCCTAGCTGTCACATTTGTAATTAGTACACAGCTTCTAGATGGTAGTAAAACCCTAATGTCCATCCTAGCTAGAATAAAGGTGGTTAGAAGAGGATGAAAGAAAACCAACAAACCAAATGAGCACTCCAAAACAACAAAACAAACCAACAAACCAAATGAGCACTCCAAAACAACAAAACAAACCAACAAACCAAATGAGCACTCCAAAACAACAAAACAACTACCTGGAACTATTTTCTCCTTCTGAATCTCTTTTCACACAGTCAGTGCCCTCAAATGACTTGCATTAAGTTCAAATAGTCTAAACAATATAGGTGCTTACTTCACCCCAAATGACACTGCCAGGCAACCCAGAGAAGGTCCAAATGATGGAGACAGTAGATGCTTGGAGTGCACTTTCCAATGGGAAATCAGGCAGAGACTGTCAGCTCCTCAAAACACTTTTTTTTTTTTTTAACTGAAAGGGTTATATCTTTTTTTTTTTTTTTTTTTTTTTATTTAAGGAGAAAAGAAAAAAAAACAGTGAAGGGGTACAAGTTATACAGATTTACAGAAGAAAAAAATGCGCAGTAGGAAATCACTAGTTAATGGATTACATATTGCCATCTTAGAAATAATTGTTCAAGTCACGAAATTAAAGCTTGTAGAGTGGACATTTCAACAATGATACTGCAAACAGTTCTGTTCAATGATCCAATAAAACTCTGTGATATCATTTTCTATCTTATACACTTAAATATACATGCAGTTATATAGTTTAGAGCACTTTCTTTTCCTCTCTTTTGTACAATGACTACTACACATTTTGGGTTTCATTGCTCCCACGGTTCTTATTGCTTTTTTGGAAGAGAGTAAAACCAAATGTGACATAACAGAACAGAATCGGTCAAGTCAAAAGGGTGGACATAATAGATAATATAAAAACATAATACAAGGTGATCAACAATGGTTACCATAATGCCTCCCGCTATCTCTAATAGAATTGCCTATATCATTAATTGTAATACAATTGAACAAAACAGTAAAGAACAAAACCGACAAAACCAAAACATTGGAGACATTGTAGGTCTTCAAAAGTAGATAAAAGTCAATGAGAATGGGCGTTATAATGAATCTCATTATCTTCAC
The DNA here is from genome assembly GCF_034190915.1 of Cavia porcellus. Classification (NCBI taxonomy): domain Eukaryota; kingdom Metazoa; phylum Chordata; class Mammalia; order Rodentia; family Caviidae; genus Cavia; species Cavia porcellus. The sequence continues at coordinate 7,753,713 of NW_026947493.1, forward strand.
AGCTGATGCCTAAATTTTCGAACCTGATACTATCCAGTAAAACAGAATAGAGGAACCTCAGTCAAAAACAAGATGGTGAGAGTAATACAGGGCTTCAAATCGAGATAATAGAAAGTTAAAGTGGGTTACTATATTATATCCTGCTATTTTTTTCCCTTTAATTAAACGGATAAAAGTGAAAAAGTAAATAATGGAGTGGAGATTGAGAAAAAAAGAGGGCATAACAGCGAAACAGGGCAGATCAACACATAACCATTTAAGCAGAATAGTGTTTCACCACCAGATAATTCTGACCCAAAAGTAGTTACCATATTGACTCTTTCCTTGAAGTCCTTGAGTACAACTTCGTATACTGTAGCATTAAGTATATCAAAACAATGTAAAACCATTTAAGAGAATGACAGCATTACAGAGTATTTAGAATCGACTAACAGAAAATGAACAATGGTATCTGTATAATCTCCTTGTCTTTAAAAGGTTTTTGCTTATACAATCGTACATAATAAAATCCAGTAAGATACAACCTGTTTAGACCATTGGAGACAGACGAACAAAAGCTAGATGAGACTTCAAAACAAGATGATACTAAATCAGTATTACCTATTAAGATGTCATTTTCTCCAAAATAGCTGTTCCTATCATCCAATCTTCTCTGTCTCATTTTTGTTGAGCTCTTTTTCTGTCAGTTCGTCTTCTTCATTTTGTTCTCTGCTCCATTCGTTGTGGCCTCCCCGCCACTATTTCTGGGTTCTTTGTATTTTTCTTTTTTTAGAATATCCTGCAATACTTTCTGTAGGGTTGAATTGGTGGTTGCAAATTCCCCCAGTTCCTCTTTATCCTGGAAGCACCTCGTTTTTCCATCAATTTCCAGGGACAGTTGTGCAGGATATCTCAATCTTGGCTGTAGATTATTATCTTTCAAAGCTTGAATTATTTCCCCCCATGCTCTTCATGATTTGATGGTTTGTGCAGAGAAATCTGCTGTAATTCTGATGGGTGTTCCCTTGTAAGTGATCTGTTTCTTGTCTCTTACAGCTTTTAATATTCTGTTCTTGTATTGAATTTCTGGAATTTTTATTATTATATGCCTTGGTGTTTCTCTGTTAGGGTTGTAGGTAGCTGGGGTCCTGTATGCCTCATACATCTGAGTATCTTTACCTTTTGCTAAATTAGGAAAATTCTCCTGGATTATTTCTGTGAGTAGCTTTTGTAGTTCACTTGTTTGTGTCCCTACTTCTTCTTTTATGTTCTTAATCCTTAAGTTATGGCTCCTCTTATCATCTTCTTGTCTTTGTATTATTGCTGTTTGTTTCTTTGTTATTTTTAAGAAGTTTTTCATTTCATTCTCCCATATTACAAGTCTGCCCTCCAGTTCACATAGTCTGTCCTTAGTTTCTTTCAAGCTGTTATGCCAGTCTTGGATAGACTTCTTAACTTCTTGATAGTCCCTTTGAACCTGCTTCACATACTCAATGCTCTCTCTGTTTTCTCCATCGAGCAATTCTGTCCTCTTTTCCTTCCATTCCACCATCTGTTTTTTCCTGGGTGGTGCTTAGCATTTCTCTAACTATTCTGCATACTTCTAGCTTCAGGTCATTGATAACTTCATTCCTGAATTGGTCTATGAGGCTCTCTATATGGCGCTTAATGTATATTGGTGCAGTGTCCACTATTGCCTGTTTCTCAGAATTGGGGGCCGAGGAGCCTTTCTTGTTGCTTCCCTTCCCCATATTTTCTGTTCCTTATAAAATGCAAGCTTACATAGGAGGCCCGGCTTCCCTGCCTGTCAGCCACAGCCTGATCAAATTGCGCTGGCTATGTGTTCTCGCCCACCGCTGCGCACCAGGGAGTTGCGGAGGAGGCAGCCTACGCAGGAGTCAGTCGCTCCTCCGGGCCACCGTCAGGCTCTGGGATCTGGGTTAGGCCAGTCTACCGAGTCTGCCAGCAGCATCACGCAGGCCCGGCACTTTTCACCAATCCCGTCCGAGAGGGTAATGTGTGGCTGGAGTCGCCACCGCGCCCTGCTCTTACAGGACTGCCCGAGCCCAGAAAGTCCTCAGGGGAGTCAAACTGTGGTAGGGGGTCAGTTTCTCTCACTCACCTCGCCACCAGTCAGTTTTCGTGTACACCTCCTTGTCCGTCCTGTTTTCGACTCCATTCTCAGACTCCCGTTCCCAGAGCTTCTGCGCGTCTCTCCTTGCCGAGCCACTTGTGGAGGCAGCCAGCCGCCGGGCGGCGGGAAACACAAATCGCGGTTTCCAATGGCGCGGGGGTCGAGCCTCCACACTGAGTCTTTTCTGTTCCTATTTTAGTGCCAGGACTGTATTCTAAGTTGGTTTCTCTCAGCCCAGTTCGTTCCTGAGTCAGCAGAGCTTATCTCTACTGGTTCATGTCTCCTTAGTCCGCATCATTCCTGGCCTCTGAGCCGAGCCTTTCAGAAAGCCTCCGGTAGTTGCTGTTGTCTGTTCGCCATGTTCTCCCGGAACTTCTGTCCGCCATGTTCTCCCGGAACTCAAAACACTTTTTCCCTTTTACCAACAAAAAGTGTTTACAAGCAACTGATGCCTTAAGCAGGAGAAGAAACAATGGAGAATTCTCAGATGTAACAGTGTTCCTAGCAGCTGCTGGAATGTACCTGAAGTCCCAAACATAGGTTGAGTAACCATGAGTAGTGAGTCCCTTTTCCCAAGTATCTGTAGTTTGTTCTGTACAAAACCGAGAGAGAGAACCATGTTTCTCAAGACTCGGAACATAATTCCTAGGTGGCTTCCCAAAGCTATATGGGGCACTTGTATCCCTAATGGTTAAGTTGTTTTGCTTGCTGCTGACCAAATCAAAGGCCATTTATTTTGCTAAAAAGGAAAATAAATACATTTAAAGCTAGCTCCCAAAAGATGGAGAGGCCTCGAAACCCAAATTACCATCTCACCAAGTACAGGTGTTAGGAAGGAATACAGCGAAGAGGGAATACAATGAGCCATTTCCCATCCCTTCTCTTGCTTTCAGAAACTGGAACCCTAGACCTCCTAAGCAAGTATCTGCATATTCTGTCACTTTTTTTGGGCTAAGAAGGGGGTTGATAGTTACATCCCAGGCATGAGGAAATCTAGAAAATGAAAATCAAAACTACAAGGAGGCTGGGCCGGGGGCAATATGCCTGTAATCCCAGCTACCTGAGAAGATGAGGCAGGAGGATGACAAGTTAGAGCCCATTTTGGACCACTTGATGCGAACTTGTCACAAAATGAAAATATAAAAAGAGAAGGCAAGTGTAGTGTTGTAGTAGAGTACCCCAGGTTCAGTTTCCAGCAAAAGAAAAAAAAAAAAAAAAAAGATACTGAGATACTACTTCATATACACTGGAATGGCTCTAATTTTAAAAGACAGGGGGGCTGGGGATTTAGCTCAGTGGCATAAGCACCTGCCTTGCAAGCAGGCGGTCGTGAGTTTGATCTCCAGATCCGATTAAAAAAAAAAAAAAAGACAGGGAGTTTCAGGCAATGAGGCCAAGAAGATCCAGCCCGCAAGGGTGCTAGGTTTTCCTATTATCTTCAGCCCCTCAATAAAAATGTGAAATTACCCACCAAAATACAACGAATTTAAGTTTTTAAAATAAGACAATAAGAAGAGGGGGGGGGTCAAGGATGTGGATAAATTGACCTCACATACTAGTGCTGTTATTATAGACAGTTAGATGAGGTATGAATATTATAGACAATTAGATAGGGCTAGGCCCTTGATAGAGTCAAGAAAAAAAGGTGAAAAATGCTCCACAACTGTGGCCACAGAAGCATTACTTGTCGCTAAGCCTCAAGATAACAACAAACGACCAGGCCTACATACTACTACAAAGAATGAGGTAGGTAATAACACTTATGCAAATCAGATTAGCATCAATCACCTGATAATTATACTAATCAATCAAGACCCTGATCCCTCACCCACCTGAGAAGTTCTTTGCTCTTTTCAAGCCCTATGGCTAGGTGACTCGATTCCCCATTAGATCAATACTATGTAAGTGCTACACTTTGATTGACATACCTGTAACTCACCTTGTATTCATATGGTTGTGCTCTACAAAACTTTCCCTGAGAAGTGGGGTCAGGGTCAACCTATTTTCTAGATGACCCCTCCTGTCCCTCTCAGACAGAAGCTTTCTATCCCTCAATAAATTTCCTACTCTTCATTTTCATTGTTCCCAGAATTCATCTATTTTTAGAGAACACGAACTGGCGTATCAGACATCTAACAGGTTGGGAATTATAATATTTCCTTTATAACATGTTTGAAGGTTTTTATATCATCCCTCAATCACTGGGAATGCAAGAGTATATTCTTAAAAAAACAACCCAGAATAATGGTGTTGGGCGCAGGCACTCAACATACCATACCCCACCCGGGACTAAGGACCACGCCAGCTTCCGCAATGCGCTACGTCCCTCTTTAAATTAGCCAACCCGTGTGCACTTCGTGCTCACTCCATACTCTGTGGCAACTCCTGATTGGCCACAGCTGGATATAGTAGCCGGAGCCTACATCCCATTCCCGCCCTGCTTCCTCGTGGCAGCCTGTGATTGGTCACGGCCAAATATATAAACCAGAGCCCGCGTAAATAAACCAGCAGTTAACTGTCGTCCACAAAAGTGTCTCCTGTCTCCTGTTTCATTGGGGAGCTGCGCCGGTCAAATGGTTCTTCAAAAGAATACTCAACCATTCCTTTTCTAAGTATGTATCTCAGAGAAATAAAAACTTGTATCAACATAAAAACCTATACATAAATGCTCACAGCAGCTTTACTCATTAGTCAAAAAGTGTAAACAACTCAAATATCCATCAATCGATGAGTAGATAAATATCACACTGTATATCCCTATCCCTATAGTGGAATATTACTCAGCAATAGAAATATTGATACTTGCTAATAATATGAAATAGGCAAATCTATACAGACCAAATGTTGGTTTTCTAGGACTGGGAAGGAGAGACATTTGCAGGATGATGGTTTAGAGCACAGGTGTGTCCAAACCACCGACAGTCCTGGCTGATGTAAGCCTGGACACCTATTAATGTTGCCCCACAAGATCATCTTTTAACATTAATATGTGGTATTTAGAGATATTTTTCATACTTGATTGCACAGTGGTCCAGTGTAACAACGGAATGTTCTATAGGAGGGGGCGCAGTGCTCTATAGGAGGGTGCTAACTCCACTTCCAGTACCCTGTCAGCCAAATCAAAACCCACAAGTATTTTACGTGATGGGCGCTTGTAACTTGGTGAGTAAAATGCAGGGATGAGTGCTAACAATACTTTCAATCTGTGAAGGTAAATATTGTAAACATGTACGTTTTCTTATTACACTTGGGCTCCACTTTTATCAAAATAGACATAGATGTGTTAGTTTCACAAAAACAAGGTCAAATACTCAACTTGTTTATGATGCCGTGCATGTGTGTTTGTGTGGATGTGTGTGTGCAGCACATGGGATGGAATCCAATGGTGCGCCACCAATGAGCTATATCCCCACTGTTTTACTTTTTATTTTGGGACAAGGGCTAAGCTGCCCCGGCTCAGTTTATGCCTCCTTGCCCCACAACCAGCATGTTATCCAACATTTTAATGTTATTAAAACATGTACATGTTTATATATACATACATATGGGTATGTGTGTGTGTGTATATATATATATATTTTTTTTTTGTTATATACACACGTTAAATACATATCTTATACAAGAACTAGAACAATCTCTTCACTCAATCCCTTTTCAGCCCAAGTAAATGAAAAGATTGGAAACACATGGTACGATTAAGCAGTTTCATTTTGCATGACAAAATGTTCTAAAGTTGATTATGGCAATATTTGTACAACTCTGTGAATACACTAACAAATACTGAATTGTATGACTTAAATTTGTGAATTACATATCAATAAAACAGCTTAAAAGAGAAAAGACTACCAAACTTTGTAATCCAAAAATTAATGCAAAAGGAAGAATTGCCTCTACAAACTTTATACCTCTTTTTTTCTTGGTACCTTCAATAACAGAAAATAAAGTTAAATGTTGTGCTTAACTATAACATTTATTTCAGGATTCTGAAACAAGAATTCCATTATCCAATTTTCCTTTTTAAACATTTTAACTGCCCTGTGCCACATGTTTTAATAATATCATCTGTGGCTCTAAATCCTTAAGTGTAGAAGAGACATACCATTAAGTTTATAATAAATTTAGATGAATAGACGCCATTAATTAAAAAAATCTGAACTTAAATTTATCAGCCAAAGTGGGTTCAGTAAAGTTATAATAATTTTATCCAGATTGCTTTGATAATCAATCAGATCACACAAAAAAAGAATCTAGTAACTTTTTAAAAATCAGTATCACACATTGAGAATCAATAATCACTTAGCAGTACAGGCATGGCTGCTTTTACCATGCATAGTAGTCACTTTTCCACAATTCAGGTCTGTGACAATCCTGTGTTGAACAAGTCTATCAGGACAACTTTTTCGATAGCACAGATGATCATCAGCATATTTTAGTAACACAGTATTGTTAATTAAAATAGGCACTTTTTCAGGCTGCTGTACACGTAATAGGCTACCCTATAATATGAGCATAACTTTTGTGTGTGCAGGAAAGCAAAAAATTGCGTATGACTTACTTTATTGCACTACACTGTATTGGAGTTAACACTAAATTCACAATATCTCTGAGGTACACTTGTAGAACTAACATCGAGACAGGAGAAAGGCAGTGGACATTAAACCTAAAGTACTTAAGAACTTTAATCATTTCAACTTTATACTTGTTGAAACATAACTGGTCTAAGTAACTAGATATTTCCTTAATTTTTCTTAAAATTAGAAGTATAAATTCATTTGACCTGTCCACAAGATATATTATCCCGACCAAAAATTTAGTTCTGAACTAGGCCCAGAGCATTTTCTATAGTTATCTCACCTCAGCCCAAGTAGAACACATTAACTGAATAAATTTTACAGTACACTAGAAACACAATAAAGATTCACTGCTGAAAACCTTAATGCAACCCAAATTTACCTGAATTATCTGCTCTTTTTCTTTAAAAACACAACTTAGGTTTAATTATATTTTCTTTATGTTTCATTTATCCTAGTTGGACTATGTAACCAAAAAAGACTGTCAATTACTGTATGAATATAAGACATTCTCACTTGTACAAAATGAGTCATTAATACAGTTATGAGGAAATACATCTTTCAAGATGTATTTATTCAGCCAAGTGTGGTGACACACATCTGTAATCCCAGGACTTGGGTAGCTAAGGCAGAATTGCCTCAGCCTGGATTACATAGTGAATTGAAGGCCAGCCTGAACCACATAGTGAGATCCTGTCTCACAACACAAAACAAAACAAAATTTGTATTTACTCCCAGTCAAACCTCTACTTAGTATTTAATGTTCTTAGTCTGTACTAAAGTATTTTACATACATTTTTAATTATAGCAGCAGCTACCTAACTGATTTTGGCTGTTTGCCATTTGCAATTCATCCTTCTAAAACATTTTAGTGATTAACTTTTGCATGTCATGGACTCCTCTGAGGATCTAATAAGGTTATAAATCCTCTTCAGAGAAGTGCACATAAATATGTGCTTTCTGGCTGAATCCCTCACAGACTCTTATTTTCAGAAAACCAACTTTTGCTTCCGTTGACCAAAGTCTCAGCCTCATTCTCAAGTACCTCATAATGTAGTCACTATTATTAACTAAGCTATCTTCTACCCTTTCTACTATAACATACCAATCAGGACTGTCTCTTCATTATCCCAACATAGAAATACCGTCCTTTTTCTTGGCTCACCTTCGTTGTTTCTCTTGTTGCTTTCAAGCAAACTGTTAGCTTTTTGCCTATCCTTTGGTATTAGGGACTGGACCCTGGGCCATACACTGAGTTACATTCTCAGCCTTTTTAAAATTTTGAGTCAGGATCTGCTAAGTTGCTTAGCTGGGCTTCAACTCAAGATCCTCCTACCACACCTTCTAGGGCACTGGAATTATAGGCGTTCATCACCATGCCTGAATACAGCTGTTACCTTCTGACACTGACAAATCTTTCTGGTGGAATCTAAAAAACCTCCCTTGCCAAAAGGGTTTACTGTACCTATAATGTGATGCTTTTTCTGAATTTTGAAACATCTCTATCGCTTAGGGCAGTAGGCAGGTTCTCCTTTATACAAGGAAACCCAAAGTCAGGAAACGTAAGAGGCACTTACTTTTGAACTGTACACTACATTAAAATAATACATTCCATGTTTCCAATCGAGTATTTTCATATGACGTATTTCTCATATTCTTTGTGTTTTTCTCCTCGTCCAACCTATTAATAAGATCCTCAAGGACCAAGAAGGTGGCTACTCCATCACTATGCCCTGCATAGCCTCCAGCACAAAAGCAGAAAGATGTGTGACATAGAGTATTTGAATATACGGGCATCAGTATTCTTCAAATATTTCATGTATTCTGTAGCCTGTAAGATCTCTTAGGAGTTATCTCTATTTTTCTCCCTTAGTGAAAGGTCAAACAATGCTGCATTCTAAGCAGATATTTGGATCAAATGAGAACTTTTTACTATTTAAAATAGTGGTTAAGCTATTCACATTCACCCAACATCTACTCATTAAAGTATGTGTCAACCTTGTCTAAACAAAAATCTTGGAAACTGGGGGTGGTGGCATACACCTGTAATCCTGACACTTAATTGGCCGAGGCAGGAAGGTTATCTTGAGTTTGAGGCTAGCTTGGGCTACACAATTCAAGGCCAGCCCAAGTTACACAGCAAGATCCTGTCTAAAAAACAACAAAACAAAACACTATCTTGATCAAGAATCCTCACCTGATGGCCTACCTGGAAGGGAACACACAAAGATGGCTCCTACATATGAAAGTATCCAAATGAAAGATATACTACTGTACAGCATTTCATGTGCTTGCTTACATGTGAAAGGTTAAAAAGCCGATTTCATAAAAGTGGAGATTAAAATACTGGTTACCAGAGAAAAGAGGTGAGGCACAAGGGAGATTATGGATGGGATACAAAGAAGACAGGATGTCTAATGCAACAGGGGTGCATTTGAATAGGAGGAATAACTCCTAAGGGTTCATAACATACCAGGGTAATTAAGGCTGACAATCATATACTTCAATAGCAAGATTAAATACACAATTGTATATTTCTATAAGCAATAGAGAGAATTTTGAATGTACCTAGCACCAGGAAGTGACGGATATACCAACTACCCTAATCATTACACACTGTATGATGTAAAGAAATATCACACTGTACCCCATAAACAAGTACACTATGTGACAATTAAAATTTTTTAAACAAGGAAAAATAAGATTTTTCTTGGAAAAAAATAAGGAACCTACTTACATACAAAATAAGAAAAAAGAAAAAATCCAAATGTAAAAGACACCACTGTAGAACTACTACAAACAAAATTTATCCTCAATTACTAAACAAATTCTGAAAACAGAAGTAAATACTATTCCCTCACAGGTGGAATGGAAATGCTTAAGGACACAAACCTTGTTTTTCAAAGAACTCTTATACATGAGACAACTATTTGAACAGAACTGAAGGTGTTGCTCACTGTTAACCTAGCATGCATGAGGTTAAAAAAAAAAGTTGCCCAGGTGTGGTGGCATATGCCTGTAATCCCAGCTACCTGGGAGGTAAAGGCAGGGCTGTCAAAGAATAAAAAGGGGTTGTCTTAGTTACTCTTTACTAGTCGCTGAGACAAAATACCTGATGTCCAAAGTTGGGAAAGGAAAGGTTAATTTCTTAGTTTTCGCAGGTTTCAGTCCATACTCAGTTGGCTCCAAGGCAGGATGGCATGGTGGGGTCGTAGTTCATGGCAGCTGCAAACAGCAAGGCGAATCCGCAAGAGAGAGAGAAAGAGACACACACAAGCCTTCTTTCTGCCATAACATCACATCCTGGCTCCACCCCTAGGCCATTGTAGCACTCACACCCCCAATCCAAGCACTAGACAATGAACCAATCACAAATGCATAATGCAAAGGCATGAGGCTTGGGGGCCACTGACATAAACCACAACAGGGGTATAGCTCAGCACTTCCTGGGTTAAGGCCTCATGTCATCTGCCTATCTTCTTTCTCTCTCTCTCCCTCCCTCCCTCCTCCCCTTCTTTCTCTCTTACAGAGTTTATGACCAAAATTTCTTGAAACGAAGTGAGCAAATCCTAAGAATTATGCTAAATGAAGGAAACCAGATAAAAATGCCAGATAGTGTATGATTTCATTCATTAGAAATGTCTAAAATCAGCAAATTCACTAAGAGAAAGTAGATTAGTACTGGTCAGCAGCTGGGAAGAGGGGATATGGAAAATAACTAAAGCATGGGGTTTCTTTTTGGGGTGATGAAAACGTTCTAGATTAGTAACAATGGGCTGCAGTTTTGTGATTAGTCTAAAAATCATTAAATGTATAACAGGGTAAATTCTAGCCAGATGTTATGGTACACACCTGTAATCCCAGTCCTCTGGGAGGCAGAGGCAAGAATATTCCAAGTTTGACAGCCTGGAGCCAGGGATATAGCTCAGTGGCATACACACCTGCCTGGCAACTGCAAGGTGCTAAGTGTTATTCCTGGTACAAAAAAAAAGTTTGACAGCCCGGGCAATTTGGCCCGATCATGTATCAAAATACAGAAAAAGGAGGTGACGGGTAGGGATGTAACTGTGTGAAGGACTAATGTTCAATCTCCAGTACCACCAAAGGGACAAGAGAGGGGGCCCTTCTGCACCAGACGTGGAAAAGCACGCCTGTAATCCTAGCCCTCAGGAGGCCAAGGCAAGATGATCATAAATTTGAGACCAGTCTAAATGAACTATACAGTGAGAACCTGTCTCAGAACTCCCCCGCCAACACATAGTAAATTTTATGATATGTAAATTTTAATCTTAATCATTTTAAGTTTGTCTGGGCTGAGAATATAACTTACTGGTCAACTGCTTACACACACACACACACACACACACGGACACGGACACACACACACACACAAAACCGAAAATCACACACAAAACTTTATGACCATCTGACTATTTTATCATAAAGAAATCTGTTTTTAATAGGGATCTATTTTGTTGTTTTCCTCCAATTGATCTAAATTGCAACTAACTAGTTTCTTACTAGCTTCTAGCTCCTTTTTAGAATCACATCAATTACTATCATTGGTAGTTATCAACTTGCCAACATTTACAAGTAGACTGCGCTGTTGTTTTTGAGACAGACTCTATTTACTTCAGCCTGGCCCAGAACTCCATATTCCTCCCTTAGCCTCCCAAGGGCTGGGATTGCAAGAGTGCTAGAACTAAAATGCTTGTGCCATCACACCTCGCTACAAATATATATTGCATAACAATCTGCATTTCTGGTTTCCTAAAAAAAACTGTCAGTCTGAAAACACTAGGAACATCTGCATAACAAGAGCCTAGAACTGAGAAACAAGGAACATAACTGATTCTATGGCTATCATCCCCACCACTCTTCACTCTGTTGAAACTCTGACACTTAAGTGTCAGTTGCCACCTAGCTTCCCAGTGTGAGCCCTAATTAAACAAACACCTTTTACTTTTCTTATTAGGATGTACTGCTGATAGAATAGAATCACATGTGGCTAATTTTTACTAACTGAAATGATAAAAATTATGGCAGAGACACTTGGGGGAAAACCTTCCAACTGTGGATGTTATATAAACCAAAGTGAAATATTTAAGGACAAAAATTCATATGTCTACTCCTACAGACGGAAAGTAATTTTCACTTACTATTAAAAATTATTTTTATCTACTCATTGACAATACTACAGTAGGACAGTAATTACTTCTTATCCCCATAATTGCATATCGGCTCAAAATGAGAGAATACTCAAATTATTGAATGGATGAGAACAAGCTTCTTTAATTTCTCATTGATTTTATATTTAAACCACCTGGAACCTTCCTAATGCTTAAATGCACAAAGAAAACCTTTCCCCATTTGTAGTTTCTATGCATTAAACTACATTTAGCAAAACTAAAAGGAAACAAAATACAGGTAGATATGGAAACAAACCTAGAAAACCAGATTCTACTACTTCCTATCTCAACATACACTGGGCTTTTGAGTTACAGGCTACATCAAGTACCTTTCAGCTTTAAAATTCTGTGTACTCATCCAGACCTTCTCCCATCCCCCAAATAAACTAATTTGTCTAGCCAAAATGGTTTTATGGCAGATGGGAAAAATTATGTATTTGCATCCCATTTTATTTTTACCATCACTTCTAACAGCTAATAAAATATCAATATATAAGATGACTTCTAAAAAAGTCGCTTCCTTTCAACTAAGTAAAACAAAATCATTTTTAAAATCTTTCAAAAGAGGGAATAGATGGGCCAATTACCTTATGTTTTATAAAAATAAATCTCAACAGTTTTCCCCCAACCATGCCATTTCTTCAACTTGCCCACATATTTTCAACTTTACAGGTGATATTTTAAACAATAACATCACTATCAAGTGATAATCATAATTGCTTCAGAATTGCAGTTCCTAAATACTCAAGTGCAAAGGTTTATTTCCAAATGAAGACACAATCCTGTTTCTGCTTAAACTCAAGGGTAAATAACGTGTGTGCTCCTAAGGTCTACCAAGTTTCCAGTGAACACAATAATGTGAATCACCAAAATAACTTTTTAAAAAAAGTGTAGGCCTAAAAACTAAAACACAAGCACAGAGCATTATTAGATTGCCAAACATTAGAGGAAAATCCAGATCTTGAGTCATGTTGTCAGGAGTATAATATGTGCTAACTGTCCAGTAATTAGATATAGTTTATTGCTCACCTATAAATTCTTGTTAACAATGTTGTCTAATACAATTTTGAGAATCGATGTAAGTGTTCTTTTACCAGTCTTCTTCAATACAATGGCCAACATTTACCTGTGGCTACTGAGCCCTTAAAAATGACCAGCGAAATTAAAGAACTGAGTTATTTAATTAATTTTAAGACACTATATATGGCAGGGGCTATCATTGAACAGTGAAGTTCTATATGTAGTTTGAAATGAAGAACATGAAATTAACGAATCAAGTGGTTCCAAGTATCATACCTCAATGTTAACACCAGCTAAAATTCTCCTGATGCCAAGTGATAGGGAAATTCAGGCATCAGCTGAAACATTAAATTCACTTTTGAAATGAGAATCCATGGTAACTCAAATCGGGATTTAAGACATTTATTAAGAGATAATATAAAATTTATATCGTTTTCCCCCATTGTCTTTGTAAAAGAGGTACTCACTTTCTGAATTATTTCTTAGTGTATGCAATTAACACCTTTAAATCTTTTCAGTATCTTTTGTTCAGAAAAACAAACAGCAAAAGTTCTCAGCACTAATACATTCCAGCGACTCGGGAAATTACACACGTTAATTTCCCTTTGCCCTAAGAAAGACCAAATATTAAAAGCATACGCTGTATTTCCTGAAAACTTTATTACCCGTCTTCTCAAGATCTAGGTGTACGAATCATTCGGATACAGTAGCGATTTCATTCCTAAACACATTCCAACACCACCACCCCCGTCCCAAGGTATCAGTCTTTTTGGCACTATCAGTCTCTTTTTGGCACTTCCAAGATGGTGCCAAAATGTCAAAAGAAAAACAAGTTTGGGAACTAGCACACTGAGTAATAACTAAATCCTCGTAGAATCTACCATGTTTGTGGTTTCCTTCCTCTCCTTCTAGAAGAGTACACGTTTAGAGTTATTCACCAAGCAAACAGAGTAAGGTCGCAACCCCAGGTCGCGGCAGCCAACGCGGCTCCCGCCCCAAAGCGCAAAGCCACCTGTTAGGCCCGAGCCTCACCTGGCAGGAAAGCGGAGACGCCTACCAGGCAACCGGACGCGAGGGCGGCCAGCACGGAGCCCGCCCCTCTCGCCACCGCGGCGAGATCCCGGGCAGCATGTGGGCTTCTTTGCCCCGGCTGCCCTGACAGGCGGGTCGCCGACGCCTCCGGCCCGCTGCTTCGAGCCCGCCCCTGGCCGAAGACCTTCGCCTCGCTCAAAGCCACTTCGCCGCGCGGCTCCCAGGCGGCCCACCCTCCTCCTCCTTCCCCCGGCGATCCCGCCCGGCCGCCTTTACATACCTGGTCGCGGAGTTTGAGGAACGCCATGGCGGCCGCCTCCGCGCCCACTCCAGCTTTCCGCCGCCACGGGGCCCGCTACTGCCGCCCCAGTAGCTCCAGCCACTACCCGATGCCGGCAGGCCAGCAGCCGGCCACGCTGAAGAGACCGCGGGTAGGGGGCGGCACCGCCGCCCGCCGCCGCGAGGTGAGAAGCCCGGCCGGTCCCGCCTCCTCCTCTGAGGACTCCCCGCCCTCTTCCTTCCTTTCTTTCTCTTTTCCTCTGCTGCCTCCACACGCAGCCCCAGCCGCCGCCTCCTCACGCCCCCTTCCCGAAATACCCTAGCTGCCCAGCCGTAAGCCGCTCCAGCCCGCGGCAGCGGCGGCATCCAAACTCCACTCCACAATATTACCACCACCGCCTGCCGCGATTGGCCGTCGCGCGGGGGAGAGGCCAGAGTAAGCCGAGCGCCCATTGGCTACACCGCGGAGTTCGCCTGTGTCCCGCCCCCTCCCTCCCGCGGAGGGAGGGGGTGGGGAGGAGGAAGAGGCGCAGGGTGGGCGCGGAGCTGTGGTGTGCTGGGTGGGGGAGCGGGAGAAGAGGGAGGTGCGGCCAGGTGTCCTTGCTTCTGGGCGCGCTTCAGGCGTGGTGGGCGGAGCCCGAGGCTGTAGGTGTGGAAAGGAAAGGGAGTAGGGGTTAAGGCCTGGATTTGCACGTGGAGGTAGGGTGCCGATGGTCATGTAAACCAGGGGAGTCGAGAAAGCAGATCAAATCTGGAAAGGGTTGAGAGATGGGCGCCTAGGTGTTATTGCTGAGTGGCGGAGGGAGAGGGTTGATCCGAACTGGCACGTGGAGAATGCAAAGCGCACCTCGGGTTTGGAGTGGAAGTAGAGGCCAAGAGATTTGCGGGAGCAGTGGTCAGAGGAGCGGGGCTGCTGCCCTCTGGGGGTCGGTGGGTAAGAGCTTGGGGTGCTGGGTGATGCTTGCAGGACGAAAGGGCAGAAGGGCGACGTCTTTGCACCGCAACAAGTCGTGGACGCCGCCCCAGTGTTTCTCTACCCGGAGTCCCAGTGCAAAGCAGAGCTGCATGCTGCCTTTCGAAAGCCGCCCAGCCAGTCTTGCATTTTCCGCCCCTTTCTTTCGTGTCAGAAAGGTTTTGCCTCCCACTCGAGAGAGAGAGATTTAAAAAAAAAAAGTGCAGGATTTCCAATAAATAGCATCCTTGGGTGGAGAAAAAGAATGACTCCCTCACATTGCCACACACACCCCCACACCACCCCTAAGCTCTGAATCTGCTTTTCTTTCTTAGGCAGCCGCACACTGTTACCATTCCAGGCTTGTGTGGGAGAAGATTGTGTGCCTGTGTCTGTCCGCCGAGGTGGCTCCAGCCCTTAGTTAATAAAAGGTACAGATGGGTGGAACACAAACCTGTGACGTCAGGCTTGGTTTTTAAAACTCCCATTTTCTCTACATCAGTTGTATCTCTTGGGACAGATTTTATTTAGAGGATCGATTTGAGCCTAATGGCAGTCTGGAGAAATGAGGACCCTTGCTAGGACTGACAGTTTGTTGTAATGCTGCACTTAAAAAAAAATCCTTTAACCTCCTAAAAAAGAAATGAAAATATCACAATACAGGATCAAAAATACTGCTAATAGCCTATGATGTTCCAATATTTTTGACATACCCATGGCATAATTCTGTTAACAATTATCTAAAATTACATTCTGCATAACAGATATGTTTTCTACTTTAAATGGAGGAATTATCCTTGCTGCAATGTAACAATCAGCCTAAAAATAAAGTCAGATGGCTCTTGCTTTGCATTCTTAACACAGTACTTTTTCTCCATCAGCTCCAGAGGGCAAAATAGGGGTATTCTGTTGGTGATCCAGGCTGCCCTTATCAGTTGAGTGAAGGTGAATGTGTTAATCTTGTGGAAGATTTGAGTTCTACAAAACAAAGGTGTTGTGGAACTATTGCCAAAGTACTTTTTTGTTTTTGTTTTTGTTTTTTTTTTTTTTGAAACAGGGTCTCACTGTGTAGTCTAGAGTGATTTTGAACTTCCTGAAGTCCAAGCTAGCTTCAGACTCTGGGGTAATCCTCCTGCCTCAGCATCCAAATCGCAGGATTACAAGGCACCTACCACCACAGCTGGTGCTAAAGTACTTTGTGATTACAAGTCACTTTTGTAAATAATTTCCCATGGCCTATATTGAGTAGAGTTCTATCTTAGTAAAGGAGTATGAAAATTTACACTTACTCATACATATGTTTGTTAAACACTGAATGTTGGTCCTCTTATTAACACACACACAAACACGCCCTTTCTCCAGTAATCCTAAAATTCTAGAATTTGAAAGCCTAACAGGAACTTGATCTGGAACATGGCAAAGATTGACTCTTGGAAGCATGCAAATGCTTTTGAAACTATAATTTAAGTAATGGGCCAAATGTGCATTTTAATAGGCATTGTGTTTGAACTAATGAAATTGTTCATTAGTTCATTGCTTGAACTAATGAAATTTCTTCTGAAATTTTTATTAATGACTGAAAATGTTCCATAGTGTATCGTGTTACAGTAGCCTGAGAGCTATCCTGACAGGATGCTTTAGACCTGCTTGAGTTTTCATTCTACCCTGAATACCATATAGCCTGAGTCTCAGTTTTACCATTTGTAAAAATAGAGCCTGACATTGCCTGGTCTGTTCATCTCACATAACCAACAAAATGATGATAGGAAAAGCTGTGGGAACTCTGAAGGACCATTCAAATTGAGTATTAGTATTATAACAACTGTATTTCCACAGATAGTGAGAAGGTAACAGTTTTTCTCAAAAAAGGAATAAAAATATACAATTGAATAGTAAAATGAAATAGTCTAAAAGGAGATTATTTCTGCTTATTATAAGATACTCAAATATTGAAGGAATATGTAATAGCAAGTATCCCACATCATGGAATCCAAATAGGGCAGGTACTTGAATGATACCTAATTTTTTCTCCTCTTTTACCTCTTTTTTTCTTCATGGTATTTTTATTCTGGTTACACATTAAATGTTCCACAATCATGAAAGAGCTGGCATTCCTAACAAACCTAAAGTAATGACTTGTTGGTTGGTTTAGCCCCATGTGCTCATGCCTCAAGCAATCACTACTACCATGTCTTAGAAGTGACAATAGCTTCCATTCAGAGTTCATGTTTAAAATGAATGACGTGGTGGCACATGCCTTTAATCCTAGCATTGGGAAGGAAGGTTGAAGCTGGAGGACCTCAGTGGGAGACCAAAGTGGACCATGTGAAGTTTACCAATAACCCTGAAGAGGATTTTAGGAAATCTAAGTGGAACAAGTTAGGATAGAATTGAAAGTAAAGAAGTGGAGAAAAAAAAAAAAACCCAGACAACTCTTCCAAGAAGTCCTAATTAAAAAGACAGCAGAGATGCTGGGCATAGTGGTTCACACCTATAATCCCAACACCCAGGAGGCTGAGGCAGGAAAATCATCTTGAGTTTGATTGTGTTGATAGTGAATTCAAGGCCAAACTGAGCTACATAACAAGACCCAGTCTCAAAAACCAAAATAAATAAATAAATAAAATAAAAATAAAAGGACAGCAGAAAAATGGGGCAGTAGATAGATGGCAGATGAGCAGCCTGAAGGAAATTGGTTTTATCTTTTAAAATGGGAGAAATTGGGCTGAGGATTTAGCTCAGTGGCTCAAGCACTTGCTTAGTAAGTACAAGGTCATGAGTTTGATCCTGAGTGCCAAAAATGGCGGGGAGGGGTGATTATATCATGTAGGTTCAGTAATTGAAAGTTAAAAGTGGAAAATTGGTAAAACAAACAAAAAAAAATTATATATGGAATGTTAGAATAGGATATGGTAATAGTGGTAATCATATAGAAATGCAAGGCAAACATATACATATGAAATAAACTAATCAAGTAAAAAAATTTCAAGAGCTATGTTATAAAAGTGGAAGAGAAGAGGCAGGGGAGTGAGAGTGAAGGGAAGTAAGGGGAAACAATGGAGGTACGTTATACATTATTATGAATGTGCCAGAATGAAACCTGCTTTCTGTCTGACTGATACGCTCTAGTTTTAAAAAAAAAGTGAGCAGGTACTATAGAAGCAGTCTTTGAGAAGGTGAGAGGAAATAAGGTGCATTTCAGAAGTAATATATATCAAGAATCTGGGATTTTTAACCTACTTGCAAGCTTACCAAGTTAGCCTCCCACAATTTCATGCATGTTCAGCACATGGCATATTCAGAGACAAAGGATTTAGTTTCTCACAATACTGGTTTCCTGAACCCCAGTTCCCACAGAGCACTGTAAAGAGGGCCAGGTAATACCTGCACTGTATGTGCACAAATAAGAAGCTCTGAGTTTAGGGAACCTGAATTGTTTTCTCGTTTTTTTTGTGTGTATTGCTTATTTGTTTCTTTTGATGTGAGAATTGAACCCGGGGCCTTTGCACTGAGCCACCCCCTGGGCCTTTTTTATTTTTTATTTTGAGATAGGGTTTTGATAAGTCACTAGACTTACCTGGCTGGGCTTGAATTTTTAATCTTTCTCTTTAGCTTCCTAGAATACTGAGCTTACAGGTGGAAGCTGCCACATCCAGCCCTGATTCTTTTATATTGGTCAATAAATATGCTTATTCTTTGTTCTAGAGATACAGTGAATATTCCTGCTGCTTGTTCCAGAAGGATACACTATTTTCTAAGGTTGTTCACTATACAAACATTCTCAATAATATAATCTTGAACAGAGGAAATGTCTAAGACCCATGAAGAATTGTCTCTCAATAGAGAGTTCAGCCTTCCATAAGACCATGGATATCTTACTTGTTTTAAGGGGTGGAGGGTAGGCATTGAGGAAGACAGGTTTTTAGAAAAGATATTGGTCACTTTCTTTTTGCTTAATCTTATTTTTTTCCCAGTGATCACTAAGTGAAAATATCAGTTGAGAATGAAGAGTGGATATCAATAAAATAAAATATCAGGTGTGTGTTGAGTGCCTAGAATAGACAACATTTTCATATCAGCTGTGTTCTTACAAAACCTAAAAGATGACATTAGAAATAAAAGCTTATTACAGTAAAAATACCAATGGAACTCTATAAGAGAAATAATCCTTTGCTTCAGTTGTCACACTCAAGGCAGTCTTCACACATGAAATTTATATGTTCCATACACAAGTATTACTTACACTGAGAGCACATATGTTTTGTTTTGCTGTCCTTTCTTGTAGGGTGCAGTTGACATCTTTTTTCATTTTCCTGTTATCATAGCAGATCTTTGGGATGTAGTACCTGCCTGTTCACCTGTCAGCATGGCCCACAGGTTTTGGTTTTTTTTTTTTTTTTTGCATCATTCTCTGGGCAGAAATATTTTGGGTTTTTTTTTTTCTGCTTTAAATGATCTCTTATGAATTCTAGTCCCAATCCTCTAAGAAATTTATGCATAGTGTTTTGTATGTGTTATTTTCTTTGTAAACTATCACACTATGCCATATATGTTTAGAATCAAAACACAACCATTGGCCAATGGAAAAAGAAGTAAAATGTTTTTAGAGTATGGTCAGTGGTATGAAGAATATGAAATAGTAACAACTATCTTTTACTGTGTTCTGAGTTTCTCATTTAGAATATAAGTACCACAAGAGGTAGAATCTTGTCTGTTATTATATTTATCAGTGTACCTTGAGGGCTTGGCTAGCAACCATTGGCTCCTTTAGATGAAGTTATCAGGAAAGTTCTTTAAGACACAAGCACAACCAGAACTTAAAAAACAAAAAAAAAGAGTTTCTACCCAAAAATCTGGAAAAGGAGCATTGGGAGGAAGAACAGTGTAAATTTCAAGGTAACAGCACATTTTGCATTTTAAAAAAATATTAAGAAAGCCAATGTAGCTGAAGAGTTGTAAGGGCAAGAAAGTATAACATAGGGAGAGGCCAGAGCAAGAACAGAAGCTAAAACAGTGTGAGGCCTTATAAGCCAAGATAAACCACTGGAGGTTTAATCTGCAGAGTTACAAACCTATTTTTTTTTAGAAGTTTACACTAATAGTTGTATAGAAAATAGACTGAAGACAATAGGAGGGGAAGCAATAGATCACTCAGGAGAGAGGCAATAGTGGCATAGTACAGGGAAAGAAATACTGAAAATTGAAATACAGTCTAAAGACAGAATACCATTTATAATCTAGAGACTGGCTGGTTGGCTGGTTGTGTATGTGAAGATAAGAAAAGAGTCAAAAAGACTTCAGTGGTTTGGCCTAAGTATCTTGGTGGTAGTGGTGCTACTAAATGATAGGGAAGTGGAGAAAAATAGAGATTTTTCTAGGGAAAATTCAAGAATTTAGTTTTGGTCATAGGAAACATACAGTGCCTATTAGAAATCAAAGTAGATACATAGATTACATAGTTGACTTATCATATAGCAAGATGTCTGAGGTGAAGATACTCTAGTGAGTAATTAACATTTCGATTCGGTGTAAAGCTATAACTAAGATTACAAGGGAGAATGTGTAGATACACGTGCCTTGAGCATATGTCATAGGGCTTTAGTTTTTGGCTTCAAATAGTATAATATTTTATATGAAACAGCATTACTTTTCAGATAAGTTAGTTTTTGTGAGGAGGGTTGTTTTGGTTTTTTTGTTTCGTGTTTTGTAGAGTTTGTTTGTTGATTTTTGAACCTGGGTCTTGTTCTGTAGTATAGATTGTCCTTGAACTCATTATGTATCCCAGGCTGGCCTCAGACATGAGGCAATCCTGCCTCAGCCTCTGGAGTGCTGGGATTACAGGCATGCACCACCATGACCTGCTAAATTTGTTGGTTTCAAAATGCCACTATGTCTTCCTCTCAAAAGTAATGGGAGGCCATTTTGGTGAGAAGCACTAATCAAGCAGTAGCACCTGCCAGTATTATCAGACACAATGAAAAGGCCATGGTCCCAACATGCCCCTCTCTCTCTTCCATTCTAGTCTACCCTGACTTCTCTAAGCCATAGTGATCCCTCTTTCTTCAAACTCCTTAATCTGTCTCCAAACCCCTCAATTTTTCAGTAGCATGTGTATTCTGCAGGTATTCCTTCCAGTGTTACAGTTATTTAAGCTGTGCAGAAACTCTTTAATATTTTTTTCCTCTCCTTATACAAAGTTGTGTTTGTCTTTTCAGTCTCTCTGGTTGGTTCTAGCTATTCACAATTGCTTAACATCCCCACTTTTTAAAAAAATTTTATTTAAAGAAAAAAAGGATAGAAATAATATATAATTTCAAAAAATAAACAGTAAGAGATCACTAGTTGATAAATTACATATTGTCTTAGAAACAGTTGTTCAAGTTACAAAAGTAAAATATACAAAGTGGATATTCAAACAGCAAGACTGCAAACAGTTCTGTTCAACTATGCAACAAAAACTTAGTAATATGGTTATCGATCCTACATACTTAAACATACATGCAGTTATATCCTTTAGAGAAAAACATGGAACAAATTGGCATGTCATCCTTGAGCAGGGGCCATGCTAATCTTCTCTGTATCATTCCAATTTTAGTATGTATGCTGCCAAAGCAAGCACCATCCCCACTTTTTAGCAATGTTGTAACTTCCTCCCTGATATATATTTCTATCTCTTATTACGTCCTAAATTCCCCATATGGAATGTAATTACCACAAGAGCTAGGATCTTGTTTGTTGTTTTTATCACTATACTCTCTGAACCCAAGCAGTGTTCTTAAGTAAACAAAAAGACAATGAATGCAATAGCTATTGATAGATATATTTTCTAAGTACTATATGTAAGAAGCTTGGATCTGTAGATCATATAAATTACAGGCAGAGAGAGAACAGCCCAGTCAATACCCAATTACTCCATCTACTGCAGGTGAAGTATGACAGGTGAATAAAGACATCTTGTATTCTCTAGCTCCAATCAGCATGCTCCAACCAACCGTATATAGCAGAAGCAAGACATGCCTAAGATGTCCTAAAGTGTGCAAATCTAAGAAACAACAATTTTTTTAAAAAAATTTAAGCCACTATTTTTGGGGGTGACTTGCAGTATAGCAATATAGGATCTGTCTTGTCATCTCTTTTCTAACAAATCTTCCAGAAACACACTACATTTAAAATGGCAGAATTACAGAAGCAGTTATCCTTTGTTCCATTAGTTTCCTTTCTAGGAATCTACCCCAAAGATATCCTGGCAAAAATACAGAGACATATTGCAACACTGCTTATAGTAGCAACAAAGTTCAAACAATTCAGTGTCTATTTGTAGGAGACTGGATGAATAAACTTTGAAACATCCACATGATGAAGTATTATGTGAGCAAAAAACAGGGATGAGGAATGTTCCATAAACTACCATTGAGTAACCACCAGTTTTAAGGTTGAATGAAAAACAAAAAGGCTGAAAAAATATGTGTGGTGTGCTATGCTATTATTTAACTTTTTTCTTTAATAAAAAGATTAAATTTTAGGAGCTGAGGATTTAGCTCAGTGGCATGAGTGCCTGTCTAGCAAGTGTGAGGTCGTGAGTTTGATCCCTGCTACCGCAAAAAAAAAAAAAAAAAAAAAAAAAAAAAAGATTAAATTTTAAAAAGAAATTACTACCTACAGTGAGAAAGAAAGAGTAGATAAATAATAACACAGGAATATAATCTTAGGAAACTATAAAACAAACATCCTGTTTTTCTCCACAAATAAAACTTAAAATGAAAAGGAATAGAATAGAAACTTAAGTTATTTTAAGGAAGAACTTAAAAAGGCACATGAACCAGTTATGCTCTATGATACTATTTGTATTTTAATTTGAATAAACTAACTAAAAAATGTTTATGGAACAATGAGAAAGTTTCAACACTTGTTAGATATTTGATGATATTGAGGAATTATTGTTTAGCTAGACTAATGATAGTGTGATCGTGTTTTTAAAAGAGTATTACATACAAGTACTGAAATTTTTGTGGGTGAAATGATATTGAGAGTTGCCTCAAAATAATTAGATTGGTGAACTGGGTAAAATTATAAGTAAAATAAAATTGGCCACAAGAGTCGATAATTAATGAATCTGAGTGATTGGTTCATGGTTTATTCTGTTATCCCTTTTGATTCCATTTAAAGTTTTTTTACAATAAAAGGTTAAAATAGGGAAGGCCACTGAGGCAGTGAATCCTCTTTTTCATGTTATCATACCTTAGGTCCATCATTCCAAGTAACCATGTCTGTCATCAAAAGTCCTATCCATAAAATCACAATGAATGTTTATAAAACTGTGTGAGTAACACCATGTGATTTTAAAATTTTAAGAAGTTCTCAGAGGGCAAAACATTTTTGCTGTTTGCTTTATTTTTCTTTTTAAACAATTTTCAGTGTTATTGTTGTCTCTAACCTTTATTAAAAGTTTTAACTACCATGTGCATGGTCTCTTCTCTTCTGAACATGTATCATTCATTCAACACTTTTTTTTTTGGGTGACTACTATGAGAGCTTCTGGAATTAGGGACAGGTTACTCCTGCTGAGAAGATCACCAGCCTTTGCCATACACAACTAAAATGCTTTTAATACCATCGCTGTGCTTTGAATATGGTTTGAGTGTGTCCCTCAAAGGTTGGTCCCCTAGTACATGCAGCTGATTTGTTTTCTACTTCTCTACCATGTTGTGACACAGCCAAGGGTCACTCTAATGCCATGCTCTTGGACTTCTCAAACTATGAATCAAATTAACCTATTTTCTTCATTAAGTATTCAGCCTCATGTGTTTTGTTATTACAGTGCAAAATGTATTAATATAACCTTAAGAACTCTCATCAAGAACTTTGAAAGTACGGAGGGAGGGCCTGGTTCCTTACGCTTAGCAGGTGGTAGAAAGAAAAATTTTGGAAATTTTTTGGAGGAATAATAACAGAATTGAGTTTGGCTTATTTTGGAAGAAAGCTATAATCTAATGCCTTTTAGTCTACAAACTTTTTTCATTTTCAAATATCCATCCTCTCTATACTAGAATGATTAATATGTATATCTGTGATCCTCAAAATATGGTCTCTAAATCAGCAACATCACTATCTACTGGGAAGTGGTTTGTAGATGATTGGGTTCTACTCCAACCATATTGAATTTGCCACTCTGGAAGTGGGTCAGTAGCCAGTGACTTTTCTTATCTTTCTTCCCCGCTTCTCCTTTCCCTACTGAGGATTGGACCCAAGGAGTGCTCTACCACTGAACTATATCTCTAGGCCTCCTCTACTTTTAACTTTCTAATTTTGAGACAAGGTCTCACCCAAGTTCCTCAGGCTGACCTCAAACTTGTGATCCTCCCATCTCAGTCTCCCAAATAGTTGGGATTATAGGTATGTACTGCTTTATCTGGCATGAGCTGTGTTTTCATGAGCTCTTTAGGTGATGCTGGTACTTGGTCAAGTTTGAGAATCACTGGTTTAGAGAAAAGTAGTAAAAGTGGCATAAATGCAGTTTAAAGAAAAAAAAGTCTTTTAAGCCAAGCTTTTAAAATGCTAATTAGAAGAGAAATTTTGAAAGGATCCAAGGTGGAAAATAGTTAAGTTTGGCTGAGGGCCTGACAGAGTAGTGCTTATGCAGACCATTGAGATTTAAGGCTTCTACTATCCTCTCTGAGATACCAATTCTTACCTATGAAGAGCTGAAACTAGAAGCAAAATATACATTACCTCTTGTCAGTGAGAATACATGAGACAGTGTACTGTGGATGACAAAACTATGATAAACTTTTTCTAAAAACATCTCTTTTCATTCATATTTTATGTGGCTACTAGACTATTTAAAATAACCTATGTATCACAATTGTGACCTACATTATATTTCTATGTAACTGGTCTATAAGCCATGGAGGGTGGACAAGAAAAAAAAATTGGCCATTTTTTTGGTCTGAGCAAGACTGGTTTTGTTTTCTTCCCTTATTCAGCTCCTAGAGGGTACTTACATGTCTATAGCTACAACTTCTGTCTTCGTATCTTCTCTGACTCTTTCATGCTTCCCTCTTATGAGACCTTTGTGATTATATTGATCACACTAAGATAATGCAGGATAATCTCACACCACCCATCTTAACTCCTGTTTCATTTCTATTTATATTATGAAAGTAGTTCAAAAATATAAAAAATACATACCTAAAAATTATTTAGCAAACATCGTTTACACCCATATAGTCACAAAGCAGTTTTTCAATTCTAAAGAAACAAACTTTCCTGTTAGAGACAATGTACTGATTGGCAAAAACTAGCACATATAACAATTCTTACCAATAATAGCCACTTCCCCCATTTTAGACATAGGTAATCAGGATTTGTGTGTGTGTGTGTGTGTGTGTGTGTGGTACTGGAGATCAAACCAATCAGGACATTTTTTTGTTCCTTCTAATCCCATACAGTATCAATGTCCTTATCCACTCGGCTCTGATATGGTAAGTACCAATTGAGGAATGTATTTCTGGTGTGAAGCTAGACCTGCTGGACTCCACGAACTATGTTTCTTTATTTCACCATGCAGGTTCCTGCTACATAACAAGTATTCATTTATAATTTTATTTCTAATTTAGATCAATGAACTGGCCTTCTGACTTATTGTTTTGAGAATTCAGTTGGCATAAGTCCACCCTTGAGAGAGCAAATGACTTTTAATATACTGGCAAACTTGATATCTGACTCTAACAGTAAAGAGCCAGACTCAGGGTGAGGAATGGCCTATGCACAGCCCATGTGGTCACTCTTCTTCCTTAACTGCATTGGACACTGCAAGTCCATTTCAGTGCTTTCTTCCTATTGACCATAGTCATAGATTCAATCCTTTTTAACAGTATTTCAGGAAGCTACTGTCATTGACCCATGACCATGTTTTATTGGTCTGTATGATCCTAACCTAACAAAACCCAATTTTCCTCAATGCCCAGCCTCAGTTAAAATCCTGCCCTTACCTCTCTTTTTCTTTTTCTCACAAGGGTGTGTAGGTTTTAATAGCAATATAGAATTTTGTGATGTACAGTACATCTGTGGAAAGAAACTGGCGATGGAGGAAGTCAAGACAATTGGAATCATGTAGAGAATTCATATAATACATTTTCCTACTTTTCCAGAGACAACCTAAAGACTTACACTATATATATATTTAGAATTCATCAGGATATTTCAGTATGGAATCTACCATACTAACCGTAGTGATGATTCCTCTATCCAGATTATTTTGGCTACAAGTGAAATTACTCTGAAGAGTGGCTTAAGCATGATAATTTATTTTTTCATGTAAAAAAAAACTCCTGAAAATGATACCCTTTACTGCTATAGTAGCTCCAAGACTATGAAGAACACAGAGTTCTATAATTGTGCCATTTTCAGTGTGTAACTTTGATTTGTGGATTACCTCATGAGCTTATATGGCTTCTGAAACACATTCACACAAAGAAGCAAAAGCCAGGCGTAGTGTTACACACCCCCAGCACTTGGGAGGCTGAAGTGTGTTTGAGGCCAGCCTAGGCTACATAAGCGAGCTCAAGGTTCCTGTGTAACTATGTGGTGAGACCATGTCTCAAAAAGGTGTGGTGGGGTGGGGGGAAATGGATTTATCTACTTGTCTTCTCTGCTTAAGAAGCGATAGAATATAATGACTGTCCCTAAGATATCCATTCTCATCCTCAGAACTTGTGAATATGTTACCTTTCGTGGCAGCAAAGACTGCAAGTTTAATTAAATTAGATATCGTGAGCTGGGAAGATTATCCTACATTATCTGAGTGTGACCAGTATAATCACAAAGGTCTCATAAGAGGAAGCATGAAGGAGTCAGAGAAGATAAAACAGAAGCAGAAGTTGTAGCTATAGACATGTAATTATCCTCTAGGAGCTGAATAAGGGAAGGAAGAAAATTCTTCCATAGAGCTGCTAGAAGGAGGATAATCCTAAAAACACAGTTTAGGCTTTTTGATGGTTAAATTTGAGATGTCAACTTGATATCTTGTTGATACCAGGTACCTAGCATGTGGATACTGAGATGGCTGACTCAGTACTTTTTCCTGGTGTATCTGTCAACATGTTTCAAGAAGAGAATGAAATTTGAATGAGTGGACTGAGTAAGAAAGGTTTACCCTCACTTAATATGGATTGGCACAATCTAATCTGTTGAGGACCTAAATTGAACAAAGAAGATGAAGGAAGATGAATTTGCTCTCTTTAGAGCTGGGACATCCATCCTCTTCTGACTGACCATCAGCACTAAAGGTTCTATAACCTTTACACTCCAGGAATTGCTCTGGTACCCACTCAGTTTCTCAGGCCTTTTGACTCAGAAAGGGTTATATCATCAACTTTCTTGCTTCTCAGGACTTCAGTCTTAGACTGACCTGCACCAACAGCTGTTTCTATAATTACATCAGCCAGTTTCCACAGTAAATCATTTTGTCTGTCAACTTCTCATTCTTGGTGGAACTATGACTGCTATGGGTTTTTGTCCTAGATATGAGTGTTGCCATGCAAATACATGAAAATGCAGAAGCAGTTTGGTAACTGAGTAATAACTAGAGCTGGCAGATTTCCAACTGCATGAAAGAAGAAGCCAATATTGCCATAATGTTCCATATTGTGGTGAGGAATAGGAAAGCTGTATAGAAATTCTAGTCTTCTCTAAGATTAGCTAAATGGTCCTGATCAGAATGTTCCTAGAAATATGGGTGATAAAATCCATTATGATGAGGTCTCTAAAAGGAATAAGGAACACATTACTGGCAACTGGACAAAAGATGATCTTTCTAAAATAGCAATGAGCCGGGATATAGCTCAGTGGGATAGCACCTGCCTGGAAAGCATAAGGGTCATGAGTTCAATCCCTGGTACAAAAAAATAAAGTGGCAAAGAACTCAAATTAATTATATTTATGACCTAGTATTTTGTGGAGGGTAAAGCTCCTGAGTAACCAGTATATTTAGCAGAAGAAATACTTGCGCAGTACTAAGGGTTTAGCATGGATTCTCATGTTGCTCAAAATAAAATACAAGAAATGATTTAAAGATGGAATTTACTGTCAAAAGAAGCAAAACGAAGATTTGGAAGATTTTCATTTATTAAAGGAAGGAAAAGAAGGAAGAAACAGACAGAGAGGCTATTTAGGAGAGAAGGCCAAGTGTATGCCCATAAGGAGATCGGTATGGGCAGAAAGAAGCATCATCACATGACCAGAATGCCAGAGCCATGGATCAGAACAATTTCAGTGATCTGGTCCTTACTTTCCAGTACAATGCTCAATTCCTGCTGTGGCTCAGGTGGGCCTAGGTATAACTTGAACCACTCTTCAGAGGACACAAGTGGACAACAATGGTGGTGGCCACTTGGTACTAGTCCTGCAGGTATACCAAGTACAAGAGCTATGGGAGTATGACTACCTCCACCTAGATTTCAAAGGAGGCACAGAATGGCCACAATAGGGGTGCCACTATAGAAAATCTGATGTTGTGGGGCCACCCCTGGGCCCCAAAACTAGATTTATCAACATGCAGATCTAGCCTAGAAGAGTCTTGACTCCAGCCCATGAGAACTTGCCAGGCAGAGAGTATGTCTATCAAAGCTAGGGGATAGGGCCAGCTAGAACCTTGTGGTCCAGTTGTCCTGCACCCAGCATGTGGGACATCAAGTCAAAGAAAATTATTTCCAAGCCTGCAGATTTAATGTTTTCCCAACTGGGATTTGGATTTACTTGGGACCAGTTACTCCTTTTTTCTGTTCCTCCCATTTGAAATGAGAGTATTATCTGAGTATGGCTGGTGCATACCTATAGTGCCAATACCCTGGAAAGCTGAGACAGAAAGATTACAAGTTCAAACCTAGCCTGGACAACTTAGAAATTTGACAACACTCTGTCTCAAAAATTGCAAAAGCTCGATGCCAATGCCTAGGGTTCAAGCCCCCATATTACATATACATACACAATAATTTCAAGAAATGAAATGACTATTTATGCTATAACTGTCCCAACATTGTATTTTTTTTTTATTTTTAAGAGGGTAAAATAAAACAACAAAAGATAGAAGGAAACAATGTGACACATTTCAAAGCAAGACATCTACAGTGACTAATGTTTTCTTCTAAATGGTTGTCTATATATTCACACACAATGAATTCATACAAAACAAAATAGTGTAAAACTGATCAGAACAGAGTAATGAAGGCATTATAGGCCTTCAAAACCAGACAATAGGAAAATCAATGTCTGCCATAATGTCTCTTATTGTCTTTAAAATAGCTGTCCAAAACCTACATGTATATTGAAATTAAACAATACAAAACAGATTTAAACCATTCTGAACAAAGAATAAAAGCATTACTGGATTTCATAGCATGACGACACGGAATCAGCAATGGATGCCATGTCTCATTTTCTTCAAAGTAGCTGTTCATTTCATCACACATAATATAATCAATTCTCATAAACTGTTCAGAAGTTCTAGGCATGTATAAGCCTCTACATGTATACTTGTCCTTTCAGTATTAGCGGGAAAAACAAAACAAAACAGATTACTAGAAAAACAAGATGGAATCTCAGTGTTGTGTTAATTTGCATTTCTCTAATGACCAATGATGTTGAACATTTTTTCATGTATTTACCATTTGTATTTCTTTATCTGAGAACTGTGTATTCATCTCAGATACCCATTTTTGGATTGGGTTTCTGAATTTCAGGGACCTGATTTGTTTTAATTCATTATATGTTCTAGATGGAAGTCTTTGTGTGAGGGCCAGTTCACTAAGATTTTTTTTTTTTTTAATTCATGGGTTTCTTTTTTACTCTGTTGGAGATTTCTTTCAACATACAAAAACTTTTTAATAAAATGAGATCCCAATTGATTCTGGGAAGTATTTCCCATGCGGTTTGATTTTTGTTCATGAATTCTTTACCTACCCCTATGTCTTTAAGATTTCTACCTACTTTTTCTTCCAACAGATTTAATATTTCTGTCTTAATGTTTAGATCTTTGATCCATTTTGACTTTAGTTTAGTACATGGTGATAGGCATGGGTCTAGTTTTAGTTTTCAGCATATGGAGAGCCAGTTTTTCCAACACCACTTATTAAAGAGACTATCCTTCTTCCAGTGAACATGTTTGGCCCCTTTAGCAAAGATAAGGTGGCTGAGTGTGTTTGTTGTTGTATCCTCTAATCTATTCCATTGATTTTTCAGGTCTGTTTTTATTCCAGTATCATGCTTGTTATATTACCATAGCTTAAAGTCAGGGATTATGCTGCCTCCTGCTTTGCCTTTGTTGCTCAGAATTGCCTTTGCTATTCTAGGTCTTTTCTGGTTCCAGATTAAATTTTGGAATGATTTCTCTAAATCTATGAGGCATGCTAGTAGTATTTTGATTGGAATTGCATTTATTATGTGTAACAGTTTTGAGAGAATGGCCATTTTCACAGTATTTGTTTTTCCTATCCATGAACAAAGAAATGTCTTTCCATTTTCTGAGGTCCTCCTCAATTTCTTTTGAAAAAGAAATTATAAAACCCTGAAGAGTATTATAATTTTCCCTGAATAGATCTTTTACTCTTTGGTAGATTGATTCCTAAGTATTTCATTTTTTGGATGCTATTGTGAAGGGTGTGGCTTCTTTTCTTATTTCTCTCTCAGTGAGTTTGGTTTTTTGTGTATAAGAATGCCATTGATTTTGAGTACTGATTTCGTATCCAGCTACATTACCGAAGTTAGTTATTATACTTAGGAGTCTTTCAATGGAGTTTTGGGGGTTTTCTATGTATAGTATCATGTCATCTGTAAATAATGATCATTTAACTTCTTTTCCTATCCTTACTCCTTTTATTTCTCTCTTGTCTAATTGCTCTGGTTAGTATTTCCAGCACTATATTGAATAGGAGTGGTGATAATGGACATCCTTGTCTTGTTCCTGATTTTAGAATAAAGGCTTTCAATTTTGGCCATTTAATATGCCAACATTGTATTTTGGAAGCATGTAACTTGTTTGATTTCACAGGCTTACAGCTGAGTGAGAATTGGCCTCAGAATAAATCATACCTTTAGTTATCTAAGTTTGAGATATTTAGATGAGGTTCTAGACTT
Organism: Cavia porcellus; assembly: GCF_034190915.1. Classification (NCBI taxonomy): domain Eukaryota; kingdom Metazoa; phylum Chordata; class Mammalia; order Rodentia; family Caviidae; genus Cavia; species Cavia porcellus. The sequence continues at coordinate 7,785,000 of NW_026947493.1, forward strand.
TATTGAGTTGCTGCTAGAATGAATTATTTGGGGGACTATTAGGATAGAATAAATGTATTTTGTGTATGAGAAAAACATGAATTAGGGAAGGGGGTGGAACACTATGGTCCAAATTTTGTGTCACCCAAAATTTATACATTGAAACAATCTCCAGTAAATTATATAACAAGTGGGGCCTTTGGGAGATAATTAAGTTATGTGGGTTCTGCCTTCATGAATGGAAATAGTGCCTTATTTTATTTTATTTTATTTTATTTTACAGTACTGGGGATTAGACCCAGGGCACACTACCAGCAAGTTATATGCCCTGCTCTTTTTATTTTTTAGTTTGAGACAAAGTGTAAGTTGCCTAGCTTGGCCTCAAACTTTTGAACTTCCTGCCTCAGTCTCCAAAGCAGTTGGGGTTACAGGTATGTGCCACAGTGCCTGATGAGTGCCCTTATGAAAGTGCCCTTATGAAAGAGCCTTGAGGGACATTGTCCATCCTTTCCATCAAATCCTTTCCACCATCTGAGGACAGAGTGAGAAGGTGTCATTGTTGATGAATGGAGACTCACCGGGTGTTGCTGGTGCTTTGATCTTGGACTTCCCAATCACTAGAACTGTGGCCAGTAAATTACCTAGGCTAAAGCATTTTGTTACAGCAGCCCAGACTAAAATAAATTGATTTCCAGAACTATAATTTGTGAATTATATGTGAACAATATGTGGGGATTTATGTTGTATTAAGCAACTAAACTTGGCAACCCATTATAGCAGCAATAGAAAACAATTGTAGGAGTTTTTCCAAGAAGTCCCTGTCAACAATTCCAATTGAGCATTGGCTGAAATTCATCTCATCTGCTGGAATTAAATCAAATGATCATAGATGGCTATAAAGAGGTTGGACATATTGATACCTCCAGTGATAGGAAAGTGTGTTAATGAGAACAAAGGGAAAAATGGATGAGGAGTAGACAATTAGAAGTTTCTGCCAGTTATTGTTTAGAGAGCACTTAATAGGAGCCTAGTATTTTACTAAGCATTTTTCATGTTATATTATATATAGTTCACAACTTTAGAAGGATAGATTTCCCCCCATTTTATCAATAATTTAATTGAATCATGAGGAAGAATAAGTAACTAGCTCACAAAATTACTTTCTGTGGGAAAACTATGATCACTTGAAGATCAACACTGTGTTGTTTATACTAAGAACACAACGAATGTTCTAGATGAATAAAATTCTAAAAGTAAATATTTCATCTCAGATATGACCCCAAAGCCCAACTCCTGGACATTCTGTGTGTCTGTCTGTGTGCTTATATTTCTGTGGTGGGAATGTTGACCGCTGCCATTTAAAAAATTTGAAGCATGTAGCCAAAAAGCAAATTTATCAACGTAAATGAGTAGTTATGACAAAAATGATGATGTCCAAGAGGAAGTGACACCGACAAAACTTCACATTAAAGGAACTGTCAGGGATATTTCAGGATGTTGATTGTGTCAAGGATAAAATGTTGGAAGTGGATCCAAACTTAGGGTGTGAGAAGGCCTAGAAAAGCTGCTTAGGAAGTAAGCAGTGTTCCTGTACTCTAGGTAAGATTTCACAAAGAAATAAACACTGTCAGTGTTTCCAATACTTTAATTAATAATATATTAAACAAATACTAGTTTTACTTTTTAAAAACATCTGTGTACATTTGTGTTTGAAGGTAAGAGTTTTTAAAGTCAAAATTTTGGAAAAAAATTATATGAAACAGTTGTAATTTTTCCTATTAAATAATATTACTTTGTACAGTTTCAGTTTGCATAAACATTTTTATGATTATATACTGCCACGTAAAGTGAGGATGCCTCTTTATGCATAAAACAAGAAGAATTTCAAAATGATGGAGTGGTTATAATGTCTTAGCAATATGTGTGCTTTAAAGTATAATTGGAATTTGAAAAGCGGCAAAAGATACAGTAATACTGCAGACACATTTGCCAATGCAAAGCAGTATAGCTGTTTCAATGGTGTGTGATACATTTGAGACAGATTATCTGGGTACTCATCTGCTGGGAGAATGAGAGAACAGATGTGAGGCTCCATGTAATGTGTCATCAGAAAATATGGCAACCAATATCAAACTATCTTAAACATTTGTTTTCTTGAGGCATGACTCTGCAAAGAATAAAACGCCATGGGGTACATGAACCTCAAGATTCCACCTCCTCTCCCTGGCACTTCTCTTGGGTTTTCGTTTTACTTGCATATTGGCTCTGTATCAGGCTGGTGACAAGTCCTCATAGTTGTACCAGGCATCTTATCCATATGCCCAGAAGGGCTGGCTTTTCTAAAGTCTCCTGAGTAGTAAGGAGAAGACCTCTAGACCATCCTATTGGTTAGAACAATACTACATAAACACTGTAGCATTCAGGGTTCAGAATGCAAAGCTAAGTCACTCTATGCATCCTGGATATATAAGGCTTAAGATAGAATTAAAAGTGTATGTGACTGCTGGAAGAATGGGGCTGCATTGGGACAATTTGAAACTATCCTTGTCAGACGAATTGACCCTGAAAGATCTTATCCTCCAACATTTAGGTATGTAGTACCTCCAATTTTAGTTGGGAAGCTGCTGGGAATCTCTCCTCTGCTTAGCTATGTAGCTATGTAGTTAGAGGAGTAATGCATTTCTCTTTCCAAATTTTGCCTCAGTTCTCATGAGCAGTAACCTGAAATAGGATTCTAGAAAGCAGGATTACTAGATTTAGAAGGAAGATGTACCATGTTGGCAGCAAACAATCCAGCATCTTTGCCCCTACCAGCCCCAGCAAGGGGAAAAGACCTCTGGGTTTTAGGCCTATTAGGATTTACTATTGGTCTTTATCTGTGTCACACAGGGAATGATTGAGACCCACTTACCTTTCTCTCTAATCAGATTTTGACTAGCAAGGAAAATAAAGTAAAAACTGTTGGTTAGGCAATTTGCAGTGCCTTCTACATGCTATATTACAGGATAATTGTAATTTTCTTTGCAAATAAACATATTCATTACCAAGATTAGTTATATATTTTTTTAAAAAAATATGCTATATAGCATTCACCAAGCATACCTGTTATTACCCACAAGGTACAATCTCCTGCAAGCAGTTCAAATTTCAGGCTAAATTGGAAAATTACAGTTGGCTGATTGGTAATTTATAATGTTACTGTATTCAGTAAAATGTTAAAATCATTCATGAGAATGAGAATTCATTCATTGGCTCCTCTTCTCCAGATAACAGACTAGATTTATTGGTCTGCAGCTCCTGTGCATCCCAGCATATCTTTGAGTTGATGAACTTATTTGCATGGTTTGAGTTCACAACATTGGTCATCCCCTGTCTCTGCTGCTGATCTTCCTGATTTTCATCTGGCTGTCACAGAAAAGCTCAGTTAATTCCATTACAGTTTCCTGAGAGACTGCAAGGCTAATTTTCCCCAAGGAAAAGAAAAGCTGATGGTTATAAATCCACTTGGGGGCCGGAGGGAAAAATGCAAATGGTTGCTAATTTCTGGTTTTCTCAGTAGAGCTGGGAAGAATATATCCTTTTTATAAGAAAGACCTGAGGACAAGCCATTTTGAAGGTTACCAGGAAAGTTATATATGTGCAGGTTCCAGGGAGTGGTTTCTCTTCTAGAAGGACTTTGCAGCTCAACATTTCCTCCCACATATTCCTCCTTGAATATGCAAGTGACATATGTATTTATAACTGCAATAAAAATGTGCACTCTATTAGCAGAGATAACTGTCATAATTCAAACGATTGTGCTCTATAGAGCAACCAGAGACTAAAGGCATCAGAATTATGTATGCTCAGTCAAATTATACACAAATGTAGGTGAATTATAAGACAGTAATTGGGGATGAAGGAAGAAGTGGGAAGACTTGAATTGATCATGAGTTTGGAGGACACTGGTGGACCTGGCATGGCTGAATGATTCTTCCAGAGAGTTGGTAAGTTCTCGAGGGCAGTAACTTCATGCATTTTTATCTCTACCCCCATCTTAGTAGCAACCTTCAATAAAAGTTTGAGTGGAGGAGTGAATTGAAATGTTGACCTTAGCAATGCACAGTAGATCCTGAATTGGTCTATGTGTGTGTGCATCTTCTTCCCTGGCTATTTAAACATTTTTTTTCTAAATCAGTGGAGCCACAGCTGTGTAATTGAAGACTTAACTGGAAATCACTTAACCCAAGCAAAACTCCAACAATGTCTCTCAACCTTGGCTGCATGATAAAATCACTTAGGGGCAGTTGCAAAATCCCAGCAATCAGGCTTCACCTGACTACGGTAGTTAAAATCTTAATCTCTGGAACATCAGAATCCCAAGATTGAGACCCACTCTTCTTAGCTAGCATGGGCACTACTCTGCCTAGGGAATTACAAGACTCTAGAAGAAATTCTTGGCTGGGGATACAGCTCAATGGCACAAGCACTTGTGTGTAAGGTCCTGATTTTGATTCCCAGTACCAAAAAGAAATCCTTCTAGACCAAAAAATGCCAGTGCAACTTTCACTGATGTCCAAAGTGCAGACAGTCAGAAAAGAAACAATTCTGATGAGACTTAGGAATGTGTTTTTGTATTCATCTGAAATTTGAGTAGCAGAGGGCATGTCACATATTTTGGGAATACATATCACTTTAGCCAACAAAAGGGTGCTACACTGTGAAAAGAGATGAAAGCTATAGAATGTCTCGGCTCTGGCTGGTGACTTCCAGCCTGCAGGCTACAGGGACACATGAGCTCTGGAGCTCTTTGCAGGCACAGCAACCTCATTGTACAACATACTTCTCCCTGGCAACCTCAAACCATTTTGGGGGGAAGGGGATATAGGTAAGTAATTGTTGTTTTTGGCTCGTAGACATCTTTGCTGCTGCTGCTGGTGGCAGCAGTGGGTATGTGCTGGGGCTGAAATGGGACGGGGGGAAGGAGAGCTATGACTCAGGGGAAATTCTAAATCGCTACAAGCAGCAGCAAGTATGTGTCAGTGGGAGGTGAGAAAGACAAACAGGGCTGAAAACCAAGCCAGGAGCCTGCCTAGTGGATAATCAAAAATGACTATAAATAGCTGATGGAATGACAAATGTGTTTATTGCAGTTACTTTCTAAAGCAATATATAGGCAAAATGAGTGCTTTCCTTGAGCAAATTCTCAAGCTGTTGTAGAGGTCCAAGTGAAAATATGGAAATACCTGTTTGGCAGTTGTACTTTACTTAAATATTTCTTCCAGACAACTAAAATTACCCTTGTAGTTGTCAAAACTTCCAACATTGTAGTTGCATCAGGGAAAATCTTTCTAAAATGAGTTACATTTTTTAGAGGTAACAGACAGATGCATTGTCATTTTTTGAGTTTTGGTGGTTCGAGGTCCTTTGGTAGCAGAACTTGAATTTTCCTCTCAGTCACCTCATACATCCTAAGTTTGAGCTTCATGAAGCATGAGACCAAGCCTACAGCCTTAAGTGTCTTGTTTTGCCTGGCAGTGGACAGTGGCTGTAATGCATGACTTTGTGACAACTGTTCTCCTTGTTGTAAAGTCCTTTCCGGCTTCCATGCTTTCAGATATGTTTCAGATAGACATAATTATTGCAAGAAAATATTACTTACGTGCAATGTATGTAAGTGAAGTCTGCACTTTATAGAGGTGGAGTTATCGAAGTAAATTTATTACGAATAGTAGTCTTAAAATTAATTCACTTTTGTTTTTGAATATTTTCAAAAGACTCATAAAACCATTCATATTTCTTGACCTAAGAATAATAAACTAAGGAGAAACAGCTCAGGAAACTAGTCTAAAATAGTCTGTACTTACTTTCTGTCTCATTTCTCAAAGTATTTTGGCATAATCCTAGCCAGCCTTGGTACTCTGAATATCACAATGTAGCATATTCAGAATGGTGCAGTTAAAGTAAAATAAGACACCCTACGGTTTATCCAGCAATTGGCTTTTTTGAAATTTGCATCACTCATCAAAAACCTATACATTGTGGCAAATTTTGCTCAGAACTCTGTAGTTCACTCAGTTGTAAACACCTATCCCTTTCCCCAGACCTAATAGTTTAGAATTGTGAATGAAATTAAATCCATTGATAGATCAAGTTCCCTGTGCTTGGTTTGCTACTGAGATAATGACAAGAGCAGAGATGCTGTTAGAAGCTTTCAAATCAGGATGTGACAGATGAAGCAGTCAAATCACTCTCCGTCTTCAGACACAATTGTGTGGAAGACAGCCCTAGAAGTCTTTAGATTCTGTTTTAAGGCCATCATTTTATAACCAATCCAGAATGACAATTGACATTCAAAATTATAATTTTGTGTCAGTGAGAAAAGTCCATGACCACATGTTTTTCCCCCCAAGACAGTGAAATGTGTAATATCAAAGAACAGTTAGGTTTAGATATTTAAAGTGGCACACTAGCCTGGCATGGTGGTGCACACCTGTAATCCCAGTACTCAGGAGGCTGAGGCAGGAGAACTGCCCCAAGTTCAAGACTAGCTTAGATTGCTTTGTGAATTTAAAGCTAGCCTGAACCCCCTAGGAAAAAAATGGCAAATTGAAACTTAGGAGAAAATATTACTTATGTGTGCTACATGCTGCCTTAATTCAGATTAACAAGGTTTAAAGAAAAAGAGGAGACCAAATATTTGATTCCATTATGTTATTACCTATATGGTCAAGGAGTTTAGTTTTCTTACTGTTAGCCTACAAAGTTCTAGATTGCAGTACTATAACTTGCCTAGTATAGTAGACCAGTGCTAGGTATGGCTATATAAATAGATTTAAAATAAATAAAATAATAGCTCCAGTTTTGAACTATCTCCTCCTTTTCTGAGAATTGCTTAGTCTACATGGCCTTCAGGTAGCCATATTGAACATTTGGTACTTCCTTTTAGAACTGATTGAGCCAGTGTGATCACCTGACCTAGTGAGAGGCTCTTCCTTGAGAATTTGGTACTGATAATCAGATACACTCTCTGAAGGAGGCTGTAACCAAACTGCAAAGGGAGAAAAAAAAAAATAAGCAGACAAACACATGTAGAGACAAGGAGAAGGATCCTGGGACCTTTTTTTAAGCTCCTGAAGCCTATCTACATTCCTATGTTTGACCTTTTTGGGGTCACTCTTGTATGTTTGTGTAAGATTCTTTATGTGGTCAAGCTGGCTCAGTTTGATTTCTGTGACTTGTAACTGAAAAGCTTTGGCTATAGCGGGCACCATTTCCTAGAGTTAAATAAACTAATTCTTTGGGCTCAGTAGAAGAATGCAGTGATTGACTAAAGATGTTTGTCATAGGCTCAAGTTGAAGAGTTGAGGCATCTGTGCTGAATAGTTACCATCCTTGATTAGTCAGTCTCCAAAATGAACTGCTCTGTCAAATTCTTTTTGTTTCTTTGATGAAGTCTTTGCTTGCTTGCTTTCCTCCTGACGTTGGATGTGTAACATCTTGTTCATTCTCTGTTTACTATTTACTGTTTCTATTGATGAAAGAAGATATAGTGACACTTTTTAAGACCTTAGAGAGATAATAAATTGAAAGTATTCAAATTTTACATAAAATGTGAACTGTAAATCTAACAAGCTTTCAGCAAATCGTCGTTTTTAGTAATGCCAGCCAAATTCCCTAAAGCTAATATCTTTTATGTTTAAAAAAATCATTGCAAGGCTAAAAATAAGTTTAAATAATGCAGAATTTATCATCGGTCAAGAATAATTAATCTAAAATAACTTTTTAGGAAATTTTAACTACTCTGAGAAGTTGAAACAGGAGGATCACAAGTTCTAGCCCAGTCTGGGCAATTTCCATCTCAAAGAAAAAAAAAAAAAAGGAAAGGAAAGGAAAGAACTAGGGTGTAATCTAAAGACCCTGGGTTCAGTGCCTCATAGTACAGGAAATAAATAAAAACTTTCTTGTTTAATAATTACAATGTTATGCTTGATCCAGTAAGTTTTAGACTTTTCCCATAATATTTAAAGTATATGAAAACTGAGGCAGGAATTTAAATAAAGAAAACATTATTAGTGTACAGCCAGGGACAGCTGAAAGGAATGCTGAGGTAGGGCAAAACTATACAACCCAAGCTGGAACTAGGGCTCAGGAGACGGGTATATGTTGTCAAAATGTGCGCTATAGGACGGTCAAAAGGCAAAGCAACAAATAGATCAGAAACATTCAGCATAGCTAAAGGAAAGACCTTGCTTTCTTGCTGTAGACCAGCATTGTTTGTAAGGATGGCAAACGTAGTATGGTGATCCCCGTAGTTACATTATATCCATATAAAAATAGAGCTGTATCTTGCCAGTATGCACTAAGTGATGGTGAGCCCGTTAGAGCTTTCAGTGATACAGACAGCCCTGATGGCATGCAAGCTGTAGGATCACCAACACTGCTCTAGAAGCCACCTTCCCATTGCTGCCTTGGAGAAGTAAGCTGCCACATAGAAGGCTTCTGGAAGGGGCCAGTTCAGAGTTGCAGGCTACCTGTTTCCTCTTAGCAGCTTCAACTCAAATGCTGCAACAAAACAGCACTTCAGTCTTACAACCTAAAGAATATGAATTCTGCCACCAACTTAAAGGAACCTGGCGGCAGATCTTTCCTAATCAAGCATCTCATGAAGCTACTTTCCTAACACCTGAAGTATTGCTTTGTGAGATCCTGAGCAGAGGCACAGCTCAGTCTGAGCCTCTGAGCTGCATAAACTGTGAGCTTTAAGCATTTAAATTGTCAGTAATTTATTGTATAGCAATAGCAATCTAATGTGCTCATTTTGACCATGGTCTATCAAAATAGTTTTCAAGATTTCTTTGGCTGTGGAGACCTGTATTTAAGCAAAAAGCACACATGGAATCCTAATATGTAAAACAAAAGTACTACAGCTGAATAGAAGGAAGGGATTCCCTATGATTCTCCTGAATGTATAGTGGCCAAAGAGGAAACAGTAGAGAACAGTCTGAAAAGCATCAGATAAATTAAAGGAGAACATAAACATGCTGATCTGAACATACCCTTCGGGCTGCAGAAAAGAGGTGAGCACGAGTGGCTTTCAGTGAGGTAACACACTGGACACAGTTGAGGCTCTGTCCAGAACTCTCAGATCTCTTCACTGTTTTGTGTTCCTCCCCAGCTCCAGTGTGCTGTTGCCTTCAGTGGTTTGTGCCTCCAGCTCTTCTTCCCAGAATTCTTTTTGTGTTATTGGAACTGCTTTATCTGTCTTGGGGAGCTGGAAGTCTCCAGTAGTTTAGGTCTCCTGCTGCAGAAGCATTTGGTCAAAGACTTATTGGTGGGGAATAATAAAATCAATTCCCCTCATGTTAAGTTGGAACCACCTCTGATATGTGACTTGAATTCTAGAGTTTTCAAGGTGGATCATGCCAAAGCTACCCTATCCTCTGTAGGATGTTCCCAAATCACTTCATCCTTAGATTTCCTCTTTTCCTGTTCTGCTCCTCTCAAATCCTACCAGTTCCCCCAGAGATACCTCTTTAATAATTACATTACACATCAATCCTTATTTTAGTATTCAGGGAGCCCCGCTTGAGACATGAGGGTTTTTTGAGAGGACACAGGGCAACTGAGCTATCTCAGTATTTCTGGGACCCACTGTTTCAAGTCCCTTTTTGGTCATATTTCAGCCTAGGTTCCAATGCCCCACATGACCTCACTTTTGTCCTTTGCAAAGAAGAATCCTGATGCCACAATGCTCCACAGAAGGTCTTTAATCCATAATTTTACTCCTGGCTATCTTTTTTTTTTTTTTTTTTTTTTTGTCTTTTTCGTTTTTATTGGTACCAGGGATTGAACCCACGACTGCCTGCTTGCAAGGCAGGCGTTTATGCCGCTGAGCTAAATCCCCAGCCCCTACTCCTGGCTATCTTAGCAGAGCTGATCTACTATATGACTTGCTTCCACTTAGTTGCTTTTACCTTAGCCACTGATCCCTGCTATATCAATTGGAGTCAGGTTGCTGGCTTAGGGTCATTCAAATCACATGGTTAGAGTCATGGAATCTTCCTACAGACAAGAACATATTGGGGCCATTTTCTTTAGAAGAGAGCGGTGGGTGAGCGCTGACTACGGCGTGGGAACTCAGTGGGGGCCGATGCCCAGGATCATTATCTGAACACCATAATGGAAGCTGGCACACTTTCTTGAAGTCTAGGCCTAGAATTGATGGAGTATCACTTCAGCCATTTGAAGCAGGTCACATGGCCAGCTCAGATTCACAGGGGACAGACTACAGGATATGCATATTGGAAGCCATGATTGATTAGGAGGCCACCAAGATGAGTCTGCTGTGCTTGGCAATGCTGCAAAGACTCTTTGCTTTTGTTTCTTTAACCACTAACTGGAGAGAATAACTAGAGTTGAATTTAAATAAAGGCTTAGTGTTAGTTCTTAAAGATTGTTTTGTTTTGTTTTGTTTCATTGGTGGTAGTGGTACCAGAGATTGAATCCAGGGGCATTCTATCATTAACTTACATTCCTGGTCCTAGCTCTTTTTATTTTGATACAGGTTTTACTAAATTGCCCAAGGTAGTTTTGAACTTACAATCCTCCTGCCTCAGCCGCTCAAGGAACCAGGATTACAGATGTGTGCCACCATGTCTGGATAGTTCTTACTGGTTTTTGGAGACTAAAGAACCTCAAGAGTTCCAATAGCTCCCTGCTATCAAGGGTCTGAAAAGGCAAATAGAAGATATTTTTCCTTTCTATCTGCTTGCTCAGGCTGAAGTTCTTGACCAGAGCTGTCAATAGAAGTATCATATGTGTCACATAGGTAATTTTAAATTTTCAGATAGCCATGTTTTTAGAAAATAACTTTTCAAAGTTAATTTTAATAACATTGTATTTAATAAAGTGTTATTGTTTTAATAAGAAACCAATGTTTAAAATATAAATGGTATCTTTTAAATTATTTTAAGTACTAAATCTTTGGAATTTGATTTATTTATTTATTTATTTATTTATTTTTGTCTTTTTCCTTTTCATTGGTACCAGCGATCGAACTCACGACTGCCTGCTTCCAAGGCAGGCGCTTATGCCGCTGAGCTAAATCCCCAGCCCCGATTTATTTATTTTGATGCTTGTAGCACATCTCAATTCAGATACTACATTTTCACTGGAAATTCTTGATCTATATAAAATTTTCTAAACTTTGCAGCTGAACATGAACTAGATTTACATATCCAAATTATTCTAAACATGCTTTAAATTTTTTTTTCATAGCTGCATTGACTATCCATTTTTTTGAAACAAATTATAATTGAATTGAGTGAAACTGACCACTCATGCTTTCAGTTACACTGGCTGCATTTCAAGTGCTCAGCTGGTGACTGCTGTTTGAGGCAGTGCTGCTCTAGGTCTTCATCCTTCGCTCTTGGACTAGGCTCTGGTGCCCTGTGCGCCGGTGAGAGCTGGAGTCAATCTCTACAGAGAATCTAGAATGCAAATTACCCTATAGTGTTATCCCATCCTGAGACCAGAGATCTAGGCTTTGGTGCTCCTATATCAATCAGTCATTAACTGCTTGGGGTGAAAGTAGACAGTGACATATTTCAAGCTTTTCTAGGTAAAACCCTCATCTAATGGCAACTTTTCAAAGATGCCTACAAGGGGATGCTTTTAGCCATGACATCTGCAATAGCTGGGAAATGCATGCACTGGCTATTGAGAAGATTTGGGCAGGACACCAACACCCTATAGTAACCTAAGGATAGAGAAACAGGCCAGAACCAGAAACACTTGATTATTTTCTGGCAGTTTGGCCTCAAGCCTCATTGGAATCACATCGAGCAGAGCGGGGTTCTGCGGGTACACTTCGGCTCAGCTGCATAAAAGGCTTAAGGTCTAGAATCTAAACAAACCAGGAGTTCTCCTTGGCCATTTCGTCCTATGTAGACATTAAATTTCAGTCTTCTGCATCACACTTTTGGGAAATCCAATAAAAGTGAGAATAAAAAGCAAAGAGAATTCCCAAAAGGAAGCTACTGAAGTCTAACATGATGGAGCTGTGTGAAGCAAATTCTTGTTGTTCGTGCATCGCCCCAAGGAATATTTAGTTGAGCACCTATGTTGGATTAGGCACCATGTCAGACTATGAAGGCAGATTCCAAGGAACAGTTCCAAAGCCATTTTGAGCAGCATAGCAGCATGACTAAAATTAGTGCTGCTTTAAGGTTTTAAGTGTCCACAAAAGGGACAGGCCAGGGGAGGTGCAACTTGGGAGTGTATAAGTCAGTGGAGACTGTTTGCAAGTCTACCGGGCCATTGGTAGCCTGCCAAGGACTCCAAAGAAAGAGCTGAGGTCAGAATCTGGGGCACTGGCCAAGTGACAGAGGCTAAGAAAGTAAGTTAAGGTCAGCGTTCAGACTCTCAGCCAGGGAGAAGGCACAGGCAGAATCATGAATGTGCCAAATGTTGGGTGAAAAAAGATGACGATGAATTTAGCACCACATCTGTCAGGTACTTTGAATAGACAGAATCCTCATGGTAGCATTTCAAGATAAGTATTAGGTTCAGAAAGATTCCAACAGGGTTTTCAATGGTCCTGAGCATACAGATCACCTGGAAATTGTTTTAAAAGGCAGATTCTGATGTAACAACTCTGGAGATTCAAGGATGTACATTTCTAGTAAGCTCCCAGGTCCACAGAGTAAGCTAGAAACAACAAGACATTACAACCTTGACCATGAAGTCAGTGTTTTCACTAAGAAGGCAAAAGTAGAGAATGAAAGGCGGGGAAACTTAAGTAGTCTACCTTAGGGTCTAGTCCTCCAAATAAGTCACGAGCCTAGACCCTGGATGGTGACTGTGCGCCCACCTGCATGGGAGCATGTGTGGGCAGGGAGGTGTGGCATTTTGAAGAGGAGGGTGGCCCTCTCTGAGTCCTCAGAAAGGTGGCAGTGGGCTCTGGGATTCATTGTTTTGACCCAGTACATTTTAATCCATTGTTCATGTTTGGTTTTATTGATCAGTTAATTTGAGTCTTATGTTGTAATAGAAATTATTCTCCAGAGTTATTTGTAAACTAATAGCCTCAGAATGAAACCATATCCATTTTTCAATGTTCTCTTGACCTTATTTTATTTCTTTCTTAAATGATTTGTTCTTAACCTAAGAATTTCTCACAGACTTATTATTGCTTATCTTCTTCTATCTTATGGGTACCATTATTAAGGCTTACTAGAATATTGGTTAGGAGTCCCTGGTTAGTTTTTAAGTTATGATAATAATTATCATTGTGTATTTTTTAAAGAGTATACATAAGAAGTTTTCTAGTTTCTGGAATACTTTCATAAGCATTTTCTTCATTTTCCTCTCCATACACTCCAATCTAAATTGGTGGTATTAGTGCAGTAGAGGAGATTCTGGAGCCACAGAAATCAGAAGTAAATTACCCACGGAGATATCACTACAGGAATACCAATATAACATTTTTTGAGAATTTGCTATCTTGTGCTAAGAGCCCTACATGTAGTAGGTCATTTCATCCCTGCACCAACTTCATTATTATCCTCATTTTACAGATGAGAACACTGAGGCATAAGGGGATTACCTAGCTATCCCAAGTCACAAGATTAGTAAGAGAAAGAGCCCTGGTTTGAACTGAGACACTCTAGTTGAAACACCAAAAGGACATGTTGCAATATCTGGAGCCCAAACAAAAGCAAAAGTATGTATGAGGATTTTTCTAGCACTGTCCTGGAATAATAATGTCCTTGTCAGCCAGTCACAGGAAGGACTTTTAGGAGATTGGGATTGTTATCTTTACTGGATATTGTATTTCTCATTGTGTATCTTTACATAGGAGGGGGAGGCTACTAACACATGGATAATAAATCGTCAGCTGGGCCCAGCCAGCACAAATGGAGAGGATCTGGCACCTACATTTGGTATTGGGCCACAACCTGAACCTACCCATTTGCCATCTACTAGATTTCCTTACCCACTTTGCCCAGATTCTCCAGGGCCATGTGCACTATTTTGATATGAACATTGCAGTCCCACTATGAAACCAATTCATTCCCCATAGTAGAAATTAAGCGACTTCAGAGGAAGTTTCTTATAGAGGTATAATTCAGGCCAAGGGAACAAACAGGACGCGGAGGCAACCAGAAAGAGGCAGCAGTAGGAAGCTGTTACTACCCTGCTACTTTGGAAAATGAAGGAGAAAAGAGTTTACTGGAGCTTGTGTGAGGTGGAATCATTGAGGAACTCTACCCTGGAGGGATGCAGCCAAGGCCAGAGGTATCTTACAAAAAAGAACAAGAGGAGAAAAAACATTGTGATCTCCCTCCTACCTGCTAGTCACATGCCAGTGCCTCTCATTCTGAAATCCAACCAGACTGCTGCTGGCCAGCAAGGTTGGCTGGTGGCATCCACAGGGGTCGGCCTCTCTGAGCAAAGGACAGAAAAATACGGAGTGTGCAGAGGACAGTGAGAACAAGCAGAGTAAGCAGCACAGGGTCACACCGCTTCCCTCCTTCCTAGCAACAGGAGAAGATTTCTCTCTCATTTACTTCAGTTCCACATGCTGGGCTCAGATTCCAAATCCTGTATAGTAAGTCACTCTCTTGGCTCTGAATTTTCTGACCTGGAGTTCTTTACCCAATGAAGCTTCCCTGATATGAGGGGAATATAAGATTGGTAAGTAGTTGTGTCCTGATGTGCTGCTATGTCAATTTTGGATACTTAAGCCTGTTTTCAAGCTCCAATGTGAAGTTGAGTATGAGCCAGGCTGACTGATAGAGGACCAGACATACAGACTGTTACAGATTAAGAACTGATGGTCAACTTAACGCCAGCTGAATTAAATCAGCATGGTGCTGAGCATGGATGTTCCACCTGAGGAAAGTTGCATAAATAAAGACATGGAAAAGGAAGAAAGGCTTTGAGGCATTGTGGCATAGTGGCATTGTGGGTTCTCCTAAGTGTTGCTATTAGAGCCATTTGTTCTCCTGGAGGGTGCTCTGACCCTCACATTGAGCACTGCTTCCTTGCTCTGGAGGGGAACACGTGTGCCACTTAATCTCCAGGACAAACTCCTCATGCTGGCTTCCTGGCATGTACTCGACTGTGCTTATCGTCAGAGGAGTTTGGAACCTCCGTGTTGCTGAGGATGGCTGTGGTGCTGCTTTTCAGGTCAGCCCAGGTCTTTGTTTTGAGTGTGACTTCTCAGCTCCGGCATAGAACTCTCAACCTACTAGCAGAGCACCTTCACCCTGCTGGCATAGACTTTCTAGCTTCCACCACTGACCTTTGGGCCTTCCCAGCTCAAATCCATAAATGAGACTGGCATGAGTCCTTCTTGTGGCTTCTCTAGACTTCCAGTTGGACTTGTGGGAGGCATTATCATGGGCTCTAGGTTTTCATCTGGGCTCATGTAGGACATTGCTGTGGGATTCAGGCCCTTGACTAAATATTCTATGTCTTTGGTGTTGTGGATAGATTTCCTGCACTTTCTTCTGTTAACTCTGGGTAACCATCATAAAAAAATATTATAAATTCCATGTCCTGATTCTAATTATTCTCCTCACAACCCCTGACTACAACAACACAGACTGAGAGCAATATCTACTGGTGAACTAGATATTGCTCCAGGGTATCTGTGCTACCTATGGCACTGTGTCTTCTGACAAAACAGATCCACACCTTGGGCCTCTGAATATAAAAGACCATTTTAAGAAGACTTTGACAGTGATCTTGAACCAGATTTCTTGGATTCAATTCTATACACCACCACATACTGGTTGGCTGACCCCTGAAAATGTTATTTAACTCCTCCAAGCCATATCTATAATATAAGCACAATAATAGTGCCTGCCTAGTGGGATTGTTGTGAGGACAAATTGAGTTAATCCACAAAATAGATTTTAGAACCCTCTGTTACTATAACTACCATGTTAAAACAAAATTTAAAAACCTTGAGGGCTAGTGCCTAATGAAATGAAGATTTTTACCAAAACTTTTGTGAAAAATAATGTGGAAGAAATGTAGGCAGGTGGTGGGGACTCAGATGAGAGGAAATACAATGAATCTAAGATCCATCTGCAGTATTTTTGCATTTCAGTTTAATCATGAGTCAGTCTGCTGTGGCAAAACTTTTTTTTTTTTTGAGACACAGTCTTGCTTTGTAGTTCAAGCTGGTCTTGAACTCACAATGATCCTCTTGCCTCAGCATCCTGAATGCTGGGATTACTGACCATCATGCCCAGCTGTGGTGAAACTTCATGCCATTAAATTGGCAAATATTTATTGACAGCCTATTCTAGCAAGGAGAATGTGTTATGACAGTACCTTACAAAGTTCACGTTTCTCTCAAAAGGGAATTCTATCCATTTGACACTTGACTAAAAATATTCAAGATGTTTTTAAAAGACAGTTTAAGAACAGTTTCTAAGATTTTATTTCTTCATTGGAAAACTTAGGAAACAAGTTCCTGTGTGGCAAGATTGCTGTGATGGAAAAAAATGCAAATTGTTTGGCACCTCATATCAATAAATATTAGTGATCATCATTACCTGTGCTTTCACCTTTGAAACTGTGACAGAATTAAAAATGTAGTCTGTATTTTGAATAGTTTGAGAATTGGGTTTTGTTTTTGGACAAACTATACATCTGTTAATATATATAAGTCCTTTATGAAAATTATTATTATATGAGACGATATACAATAGTATTGTAAAATAATCTCATGACAAAGGTAAATCTTAATGTTAGCAAATCTCTGGATTCAATTACAAAGATAGAGAAAATATAAAGGATGAAAAACAATGTTAAACATGGCAATGTAACAAAATGAAGACTGTGGGTGTTATTAATTGAATCTCATTCCCCTTAAATTCATATTTTAAAATTCTAACCTCCAATCTTACTGTATTTGGAGTTAGGACCTTTAAGGAATTAATTAAGATTAAATGAGAACATAAAGGTAGAGCCTTAATCTGATAGGGCTATTGTCTTTAGAAGAAGAATAAGAGACACCAAGACGAATACACTTCCCCATACCCCTATACTTGTGCCCACAGAGGAAAGGCCAAGTGAATACAGGGAGAAGTTAGCTGTCTGTCAAGAGTAGCCTCGTCAAAAGCCAACCCTGCTTTTACATTCATCTTAGAATTCTAGCTTAGAGAGCAAGGAGAAAATAAATTTCTGCTATCTATGCTATCTAATATGTGATTTTTTTTATAGCAACTCAAGTAGATGGATACAGTAGGAAATACTACAGGACAAATAATTAGTTTTGTTAATTAATACAATAAGAGAGTGAAAGAGCACTGGATGGGAGGACACCTTAAAGATTACAAAGACTTAAAAGATATATCCACCAGTTGTAATTTACAGACTGTGTTTAGATCCTGATTCATAAAAACTGGAAAGAAGGAAAGGCAACTGAGGCAGAGAAGACCACAATATGACATTTACAAAACAATCATGGACACTAATTGGATATATTATAAAAGAGAACTTTTATGTTATATAAGAGAATTTTTAAATTTCTATAAGATATGACCAAGTTATTATGGATGTTTTTAAAATTTTATTCACATACATACTGAAATTTTTAAGATAAAACAATATAATATCTACAGTTATCTTAAAATGATGTGCTGACAGACAGAATAAATGAAACAAGATTGCCCGTAGGTTGTTGCTGCTGGTGATGGATTGTTGTGAGTTCATTAGATTGTATTCTCTATTTGTGTGTACGTTTGAAATTTTCTGCAATAAGTATAAAAATAAGAGTAATGGTTTTTTATTTTAATTTTTATTAGTACATGTTTGCAGCATGTAATGATTACATTCACCATGGACAGTTAGTACAATACATGTCACATCTTAATTCTTTCCACATCTCCCTCCCTTACCATTTCTCTCCCCCATCTCTTGGTCCCCTTCCCATTTGTAAAAGATCTATCTCCCTGTTTCCCATTACTTGTCTTTTATTTTGCTCTTATACTTTGAGTTTTTCACGTAAGAGAAACCATATGACATTTAAGCTTGTGTATCTGATTTATTTCATTGAACATTATGGTCTCAAGATGCATCCATTTTCCTACAAATAACTCAAGTTTATCTTTATGGCAGACTAGTGCTCCACTTTGTGTAAGTACCACATTTTTGTATCCACTCATCTGTTGATTGATGTGTAGGCTGCGACCAAGATTTAGTTATTATGAGCTGTGCTATAAACATAGGTATATATGTATCACTGTAATATGACATCCAGAAGAGTAATAAGTTTTGTAAAAATAGAAAAATAATTTGCTTGCAGTCTCAGAAATATGTAGAAATATAACCTCTTTATAATGTATTTATGGTAAGATTTTGTGAGCAAGGGGGATCTTATCCAGAAATGTTGTGTTGAGTATATGGATCTAAATCTAATGTTTCTTTTTTATTGTTTTGAGCTATTTTTCCTCCTGATGTGAGGACTTATGTAAAGACAACAAATTTTATGTATCAGTTCACAAGTCCCTCTGGTTTTAACTGTAAAAAAATAGAGAATGCTGCAATTTTGAAGAACAATTTTATTTAAGGAATTTAAATACTTTCATTCAGTTTCTATAGATTTGCTGTCCCTTTTTAGTCTCACTGAACTAAAATAGAATGTTAAGTGAAGTAAGTCAGACACACAAAAACTGTCACATGGTTTCTCTTGTATGAGAAACCCAACATATAAAGTTCAAAATAAAAGAAGACAACAGGGGAAAGAAAAGAGAGAAAAAAGTTATTATAATCTAGTATGGCCAAGGTATCTAAAATTGGATCTTGGTTTACTGTAATTATCTCATATATTTTATATGTTTTTGGCCTGTTAGTCTGACTTTTAATCTGTGTTGATGATAATGTTATGATGACATAAATAAATAAATCTGATGCTGGCAAAAATAGGAGGTGGAGGGGAAAGGTTGAAAAGGAACTGAGATACATTATGTACATGTACTCATTCACAATGAACGTAATCATCATGTGCTACGAACGTACTAATAAAACCTTTTCAAAAATTAAAAAATCCCACGCTGCCCCAGGTGGTATTTCTATTACAATATTCTGTAAAGCTGGAACTCCAGTGTGCTGTGGAATCAGGGAGATCCCTGTCTTGAAGAAATCTGCTGGGCATGGAATTTATAACCAATGTCCAGGCTACTGTGGAAAAGGCAAATTATCACCCTTCTTCAAGGAACTGACTATGTAAACTGTGGTAGTTGGTTTCCTCTCATACATAGGTCATTTGACACATAGGTCATTTGCTTATCTCTTTCTCCCTTTTTTTCTCCCCTTCCAGGGCAAATATGACCTCTCTATAATGGTGAGAGATTAATTTACCCACAAGATAAAACTTGTACACATCCAACACTATAATATAGATCCACAAAGAAACGACCTTCACCTTCATACTGGAGACTTTAATATACTTAAGTAATTTATAAGGTCCCCCACACAAAAGTCACAAAAGATACACAACTGAATAACTTCATACTGGTGTCAAGCACATGTGGAAGTTTGTCATGTAGTTGTCCATGACGCATTTAACACATTTCAAAAGACC
The DNA here is from genome assembly GCF_034190915.1 of Cavia porcellus. Classification (NCBI taxonomy): domain Eukaryota; kingdom Metazoa; phylum Chordata; class Mammalia; order Rodentia; family Caviidae; genus Cavia; species Cavia porcellus. The sequence continues at coordinate 7,804,564 of NW_026947493.1, forward strand.
AGGCTTCAGAAAGGGCTCTGGAGCAAGAGGATTTCAGCTGTGAGACTGGAATTAGGTGCCCAAAGGTCTTACAGTCTGTGTGGTAGGATGAGAGGTGGAGTGGAAAGGCGGAGGGCGGTAAGCGAGCCACGTGGGAAATGAGCTGCACAGGCAGGTCAGGCCGGGAGCCAGTGCACAAGAAGCAGGGACTGTCATTCTGTGCTCTGCAGAATGACATAGGGAAACTTGTCCTGTGGCATAGGAGATGTGTGGCTGAATGGATTGCTCAGCTTTTCCTATTCTCCATTTACTGATGGAGACTACAGTAATGCCTTCCCTGCAGATTTATTCCATAGGAATTGAGCAGCTTTCGTTAAGTTCCTGCCACATAGCGCATTGGCATAGGGCATGTTAGCTTCTGTAGTGATGAGCAGGGCCTTGGAAGGAGGGCTCTAGGTCAGTAGATGGGAGGAATCTGGACCAAGCGGCACTTCTGCAGACCTTAACTATGGGAGGCAGCCTCCTATTGGCCCTCGTGCTAGGTCCTCAACTACTGGTGATGCCAGCCTGTACTGTAGTACCTTACATGAGGATCAGTCTGTGTGGCCAGTGGCATAGAGCAGAGGTGACTTGATGGTGTAGCATGCCTAGGATTCGGTCATAGATGACCACAGCTCAAATTCTTGTCTTAGTCATTCACCACCCCTCCTTTCTTCCCTGTCCTGTATATCTTGCCTTGGGGGAAGGGAGCTGTCAGAAAGCTCAGATGGTAAAGAACTGAATTCACCAGCCAGCAGTTAGCAAAAAGCTGAGGTCTGAGAATGCCTATGTGATTCAGCTTGAACATGAGTGCTCAGTCAGGCCTCCCTGGGGCCAGAACTTCTGAGCACTTGGCCAGAACCTTGCAGTTTGGATGGCAGAACACAAGTCAGGTAAGCGACCCTTCCCTCCACCTTCTCTCTCTTCCCACTGGATCTCAGCTCCTGCTGACCACATAACCTTCCTGGGGCTGCACATTCTCCTCTCCTCCCTCAGATGTGGAGGCAACCTTCCCCTCTCCTTTCCCCTCCAGCTCCACTAGACAAGGCCTGCAAAGTGACTTACTGCAGCTTCCTTCTTTGGAGCAAGCAGAGGGGCCCAGCATGGGCAGAGTAAAGTATCCTAAGCCCTTCTGGACTCCAGGTGGCTCCAGGTGTCAGAGAAGCCTGTGGCACTTTCAACTTGTGTTTCCTTTTCGCCAGGTAGAGGTAATTGGCCTGGGTGGGCCAGGCACACCACAGCTTGGAAGTACAATCTGGTTGCCTCGTGAAGCTGGTTAAGCTGCCTGGCTGATCTGCCATTACCAGGAACTCTACATCGAAGACTGGGAGTGCTGCTTCTCTGGAAATGTGAGGAGATATGTGAAATGAACACTTATGTGGAAACATGTCAGATTTTATTCTTGGCTGTGGTCACTGCCACTCTCCTCTGCAGTAGATCTCCAAGTTTACTCTTCCTGTCTATTTGAAGCTATTCCTTTTGACCAAGGACTCATCCTCCCCTCCTGAAATTACAAGTTGACAACTGAAAGTGGCATCAACACAGATAACATATGGGAAGCACTGCTGAGCTGCCTCCTCCCTCTAATTCAGCCACTGTTTTTCCTGGTCTTTGCTGTCCACTACTTACATTGGCATCACCTTGTTTCACTGTTCCTGGGATTTGTGCCAGGCCAGCAGGCAGGGGAAGCACAGAGCCAGCAGGCTGGCTGCTGTCTTCTTTACTGCCTTCTCAACCTGCCTGCTATTGCTGGCAGGCAACAACATGGTGCTGGAGCTCAAGCAGGATGCCTTAGTGCTGGGCTGGCAGGCTATCTTGGGAGGGGCGATCCTGCAAACCTGAATGAGAGACAAGGAGCTTCTTCCATCCTGCTGCCCTGGGAGCTTCACCTCTAGGAGGAAGGAGTCAGTGTGGCTGGGAGGCTCAATGGCCCTTCTCCTTGGGAGGAGAGCTGAGGGAGCAGGACCTGGGGAGGATGACAACGCTACCTCCTCATTCACAGACCAGAGGCATCTATTTTATGACAGGCCTGGTGTTCCACAAGCAAAACTGTGGCCATCTGGAGATTGTACTTCCTGAGCTACAGGGATTCAGTGCTGTTAATGGGATCATTCCCCATCTGATGCTCAGGATCCTGGTCTTCTTTGACTGGGGAGGACTCAGGAAGAAGATTATGAGAAGGAACACTCCAGCAGAGCCACAGGCACTGTGAAGTCTGTTAGAGTTTTCAACTTTGTAATTGTGGTCAAGGATTAGGATTGTGGATTAGGTTTGGGAGATCAGAAGAAAGAGCAGGGAGAGGAGTATCTGTCCATCTGAATCTGCTGTCCCAGAAGCTGCCCCATAGGGGAGAGACCCTCCCCGAACTCTTGGTGCATAAAGCTGAGCTCCAGACTTTCACCTACAGGCCTTAGTGTGGTTTTTCTGAGAATCATTCAGGGACAGCATATGATGTTTTAAAACCAGCCAAAATTACATTCTGCCTAGGAACAAACTTATTCCTAGGTCGGTGATCTTGATATTTCCTTTGGAGTCCAGTAATATGTACTCAGATTTGAGTTCTCTATGGACAAAACTTCACCCATGGCAGTGCTACATGGTGCCTGCAATCTCGAGGAATAATCTCTGAACCTCTTTCATCATCAGCATATAAACCCTCCAGATGTGTTGCCTCTGATATCCCCCACTCACACATTTTCCTGCAAGGTAGAGTTTATCTTGGGTTTTGATGACCTCCAGCAGTTAGATGACTGTGCTGTGCTGTTGTTCCTTTAAGATCTCTACCTCAGCTATAATGATGATGAGTTTCAGTTTCTCCTTTTGCAGCACTTTAATGACCACTGATGTCCTGGTGGCAAGATGTTCTGCCAGAAGTACCTTAGCAAAACCTTGTGGCCAATGGTGCCCAGCACTTAATATGCATCAGTGAGGCTGTTTTCGTGGGAGCTGCCTGTGAGTCCCAGCCCTGATGGAACTTCATTGTGCTCAACAGCCAAACTGGGCAACATGGTGGAACAAACCTCCAGAATCTCCAAAACACCAAATCAATCACCAAAAACACACTGGGAACAAATCACTGGGCCAACAGGGTCTCCAGAACAAAGCTTCCCCAACCCAGCACAGCATATAAATTGTATAATTAACCTTAGAGATGACATCGTGGGCTCCTGTGAGGCCAGACCATGAAATGGCCTGGACATGACTGACCAGATCCACAATGGGGACCTCATTTCTTGACCTTCAGGACCTTTTATTCTTTAATTTAAAAAAAAAGATTCACAAGATTTCTTGCTAAGAAAATTGGGATGAAATGAAAGCCATCCTCAGAGGAAAATTTATTGCACTCAGTTCCCACATCAGGAAAACAGAACGAATACAAATAAATAACCTGATGCTACACCTCAAACAGCTAGAGAAAGAAGAGCAAGTCAAGCCTAAAGCCAAAAGAAGGGAAGAAATTATAAAAATTAGAGCAGAAATCCATGCAATAGAGACTAAGAAAACAATCCAAAGAATCAACGAATTAAAGAGTTGGTTCTTTGAAAGAATAAATAAAATCGATAAGCCCCTAGCCAACCTTATTAAAAAAGGGAAGACCTGAAAGCATCATACCACAGTGATATATGTGCACCTATGTTTATAGCAGCACAATTTGTAATTGCCCGATCTTGGAAACAACCCAAGTGTCCATCAACTGAGGAATGGATAAAAAAGTTGTGGTATTTCTATATAATGGAGTATTACTCAGCTATAAAGAAGGATCACATTGAGATATTTATCAATAAATGGGCACAGCTTGAGACCATACTCATAAGTGAAATAAATCAATCTCGCATGTGTGAATACCAAATAGTTTCCTTAGTGTAAGTAATGATTCAAATATATAAAAGTAGATGGTAACCTTGATTCCCCATTATGTGGCCTTGAAGCCTTATAAAGTTTTCACTTATTAATTGGAAAGGCTTTATTCTGGGCTGCTTGATATTATTGCCTGTGATGAAATGAACAGCTATTTTGAAGAAAAGAAGTCATCATAATAGCTAGTGCTGATTTACTATCATCTTGTTTTGAAGCCCCATCAAACTATGGCTCTTCTGTCTCCATTGGTTTTATCATGATGTATCTTGCTGGATTTTATTATATGTGATAGCATAAATAAAAATTGTTATAGGCAAAGAGATAATATAGAAACCATTGTTTATTTTCTGTTAGTTGGTTCTAAAAACTCTACAATGCTTTCATCCACTTGAATGGGTTTACACTGACTTGATATGTTTGAAGCTATAGTATATGAAGTTATATTCAAATATTTCAAGGAAAAAGACACTATGGTAACTACTATTAAACCGGGTTATTTGGTGGTGAAGCACTAGGTTGTTGAAACTGTCATGCTTTGACCTGTACTGTTATGATGTTATGTTCTCTTTTATCTCAATCTCTTCCTTATTCATTAAAAAATTATTTAGTTATTTTTTATGATTTTTTAATTAAGGGGAAAAATCAAAAAGGTTAGCAGGATATATTATAGTAACTTATTTGATTTCCTATTAACTCGATTTGAAGTCCTGTAGTACTCCCACTATCTTGTTTTGAGTGATTAGACACTGTTCCGTTCTGCATGATAGTATCAATTTTGAAGGTATAGGCAACTACTTTGAAGGCAATAAGATTCACTATGATGCCCATTCTGGTTTGACTATTATCTTCTTTGGAAGTCCTGTAGTGTTTACAAGGTTTAGGTTTTATTGGTCTTGTTCTCTACTGTTTTGTTCAACTTTATAATACCTAATGAGATAGACAATTCTTTTTAAGGAAGCAAGAGGCATTATGGTAACCACTGTTGATAACCTTATACTCTGTTTTTACATCATGTGCTATGTCTATCCTTGGTTTTGACTGACAGCTTTGTTTTGCCATATTTGACTTTATTCTCTTCCAAAAGAAACGTAATAAGAACTAAGGAGTAATAAAACCCAAAATGTTTAAATTTTGTTGTGAAAAAGAGAGGAAAAAAAAGTTCTCTAAAGTATACAACTGCAAGTGTGTTTAGGGGTGTTAAATAGATGCCCATATTAATGTTTTTGGTTGGATCATTGAACACAACTGTGTGCAGTTTCACTGTTTGAATGTCCACTTTGTATGCCTTCATACTGTGACTTGAGCAAGTGTCTCTAGGATGATATTGTAATCTATTAACTGGTGATTTCTCACTATTTTTTTTGTAGTTCTGTATTAATTGTACCCTTACACTGCTTTGTTTTGTTTTTTTTTCTCTTTTTCCTTTTCAATAAAATTTAAAAAAGATTTCTTGCTAATATAAGTTATGGAAGCTGATACTTAATATTTAAGAAATTCAAATCACAGGATGTTTCAAAGTACTTTTTGTTTTGGATTGAGACTCTATAGTATCTTTTGTTTTTAAAAATCATATGATATCTATATCCAATATATTTATTTCATTTTGTTTAAATTCTTACTGGGCTCAAAATAAATAAATAAATTCCTACTGGGCTGAAAGTGATGCTACAACTTCACTAATACTAGAATCATGTAGTGTTCTGTTTATAAAACACAGTATAATATTAATGCCTGTGAAACTGACAGGAAGATCCTTCCAAAAGATAATTATTAGATTTCTTCTCAAAAACCCTGGAGGTCGGGGCCAGGAATTTGACTCAGCGGCGTAAGCGCCTGCCTGCAAGTGCACAGTACTACATTCAATCCCTGGTTTACAAAAAAAAAAAAAAAGTAGAGGCCAAAAGGAAATTGGTTGATATATAGCATGTTGAATGAAAAAGCAAAGCAAAACAAACAAAAGCCAGCAAAACTGTCCTTCAAAAATGATGGAGAAATTCAGATATCCCACATACAAGTATTGTGGGATTTATTTCCCTTCTACTAGGCTGCTCTAGATGAAAGATATTTCAGGCTGAAACAAAGGGACATTAGGCAGTGATGCAAACTTGTCTAAATAACTCTAATAAAGATAAATACATGGATATTTATAGAAATCAGGACTAGTTTTGTGCTCTACAAGAGATGCATGTGTGAAAACAAAACCCAACATGACTGTACTTTTTGAGACACTGTGTGGCAGATGTGGATGAAATTCCATATCCAGTCACCCAAAGGGAGTGAGGCTGGGGCCTTGGGCAAGCGGCATTTTGTGTGTGGCTAGGTTCAACTGGCACAAATCCACACTGGAGAAGTATCACCTTAGGATTTCTAATGTAATGCTCATGGTAACCCTCAAAGAAAATAGCTATAGTGTATAAACAGATGGGAAAGAAACTCAAACACTCACTTCCACAGAACGAATCAAAAGCCAGGAGTGCAGATGAGGGACAAGGAGCTTGTAAGGCAAGTGTGAGATAAACAGCCAGCTGACAGAGGTACACTCTTCCTAAGCACTAATTCCCGTCCCTGTGGAGCGGCACTGCCCTCCCACTCAGAGACAAGACTGGGAGAAGGGCTGGGAAACATGAGCCAACTAGATCCAAAGGCAAAAAGGGTAGAAAAAACCCACATCAAAGAGAGTTGGCTATACTAATGTCAGAATAGGCCTTCAGTCAAGATATAGCTACAGGAAATAATAAGGGCATGATATGAGTTACTAATAAAAAAGTTCAAACTGGGCATAGTGCAAATACCTTTAACTTCAGCACTAAGGAGGATAGGACAAGAGGATCATCGTGAGTTTGAGACCAGTCTGTGCTACACAGAGTTCCAGGCCAGCCTGGACTACACAGTGTTGCCCTGTCTCAATAAGCACACAAACAAACAGCTAATACAAAGTTCAACCCAGCAAGAAAACAAGTGCTGTAACAGTGAAACACACAAAATAGTTCATAGTGATGCTATTTTCAGAATATTCATCTCTTGCTTTAGTTTTTGAGATTCTCTGGAGATGTTGTCTACATTCTGCCATGGAGGCAGGCTCCATGTCTATAGTCACTTAAACCCGGGAAGAAAGAGTCCTGCTACCAAGGAGTTTATTCTTCCATCTGTGAGGTGAACAACAAAGACAGTCACAATCTGGGAGAATCTCTGCTCATCCTTTCAAAGTGCAGGGAGCTCCAAGTGCACTGAAATCACTGCCTGCTTGAGCTAGGGACTCAGCTTACTTTTCCTATTTCATGATTAGCAGCCTCAAGCAATCAGCAGTTTCAGGGCCAGGGGAACTTGTGAGGCCATGTAATCCAAACTGTACCCAGTGAGTTTCAGACCTGAACATCTGAGGCTCATCAAGCAAAGTGGTCACTGTGAACGCCTGTAGAGTAGCGCAGACTGAGTTCTGGAATGGGTGACACTAAGAGGCCTCCCTGGCCATGCAGAGAACAAGGGACAAGTGGCCTCAGGAGAACTTGCCAATGATTGCTTTGTTGCACTCAGCCAGCACTGGTCCTTGAGGAACAATTTCATGATTCACTGTGGATATTTTGCATTATTGAAAGTGATTTGTATGCACAGGGCCAAGTTCAAGTTTCCTGGGTGCCAGAAGATCCATATCTCTAAGAAGTGAGGTTTCACAAAGTTCAATGCAGATGAATTTGAAGACATGGTGGCTGAGAAGTGCCTCATTCCTGATGGCTGTGGGGTGAAATACATCCTGAATTGTGGTCCCCTGGACAAGTGGCAGGCCTTGCACTCCTGAAGGCTTCCACTGCCCTGCCCCCATAGCAAGCTCATGAATAAATCTTATCTCTGCTCCCCCAAAAAAAGTGATTTGTGAAGTATATTTCCTTTTAAGGGTTTCCTTTTATATAAACAATGATAGTATGCAGGAAATGGCAGAAGAGAGAAGGAAAACCACCCTCTGAAGTCCTTCAACTCCAACACAGTCACACGACTTATTGTCCACTTTGGTTTCCTTAGAATTGCTTCTGCAATAAGATCCTGTTGCATGTAGTTTATGTATGCATACTCTAGACAAGTTCTCAACATTAACAGTCAGTAAATGTTTAGTGAACACCTATTACGAGTGAGACATATTTTTGGTGTTGCCAATAAGATGGACACAGTCTCTGATCTCTCAGGGCTCACATTCTAGTGGGGCTGGCTGACTAAAAGGAATTTGATTAAAAGATTGTTAAATATTTTTTGCATTATAACTGTTTTTAAAATTTTTTTATGAAAACTATAAAACAAAAGTTTATAACTTTTGTAAAAGAAATAATGAGCCATGAAATAGGCCTGTTTAGATACAGCTCAAAAAAGTCTGTCTGCAGGAGGTATCATTTGAAGCTGAGAAGACCAATAGCACGAGAGAAAATTGCTGGCCCTGTGTATTGATTAGAGTTTTGATAGAGAAACAGATATAACAATGTATATCAGATATACAAATGTACCAGAAATTACAAGATTTGCCTACGATGGTCAGCCCAAGAGTGAATCCAAAGTCTGCAGTTCACTGCAGTGTCCTGTGCAAATCCGCACCAGTAGGCTGGTGGCTTTGAGATAGAAGGCTGAAGAGTCTACACTAGAAATCTAAAGGATCCAAGGCAGAAGCCGAAGAGTGCACTGGAAAGCAAGAGGTGACTAGGGACAGTAAAAGAGAGCATTAGGTGGGGGAGTAGTGTGGGCAAAGGCCTGCAGTGGGGAAAAGTTCTGTTTGTTGGAAAAACTAAATAAAGTCACGATGTCTGGGATGTGGTGACTTGCGAAACCATGCAGTAAAGTGTCTGAGATGAGATTAGAGTCTAACAGGAACTAAATCATGCAAAACCTTTAGACCACAGAGTTTTTTTCTGGGAGATATGGAATTCACTGAAAATTCTCAGCAAGGAGCTTGGCATGCTTAAGACTAAAGTGAAAGTTTAGAGAATTACAGGCAGGAGTAGAGAGGGCTCTGAAGAAGCAGGGAAGCAGAATAGCTTCAATCTAGTGCTATTGGAGCTGCTCTGGGGTCTTGGGATGGCACCAGAATCTTCCAAGGTATACCCTATGTCAGCAGTCCAAAGAAATGTATGTCCCTGCCTCTCCCAGTACCCCAGGAGCTCATTATTGGTAGAAGGATGGTCTTGTTACCTATTTCTGTTCAGCAAACCATCCCAAAATTTAGTGGCCTAGAGTCACAGGAATTACCCTGGAAACTGAAATTTGGGCAGAACCTGAGGAGATGATTTTCCCTGCTCCATGCCATGCCTTATGCCTCAGTTGGGATGATTCCAGTGCCTGGGCTAAGCAGTGAGAGCTGGTTGGGCATCTTATTCTCTTCACGTAGGCTCAAAGCAATTCTACAGTGTCTCCTGGCACCATCAGGAGAGCTGGACATCTCCTCTAGCAGATCAGACACCAGAGAGAGCTTAAACTTCAGGAAAACAAAGTGGGAATTCTAAGGGCATTTTTTTCTAACTCCTGAAATTACACAGTCCATCTCCACCAGATTCTGTCAGAAAAGGTCAGCTCTAATTCTTTTGCAGAAGTGTCCACCTAAGAGTGCAATCATGAGACTCTAATAAAAGCTAATACTTTTGTGAACACTGAAATGGGGGAGGGATGCTTGGGGACTCCCAATGTGACCTGCTCCGTTGTACTTGAGGCAAGGAACAGAGCTTCAGAGACTGGTTGGAGAAAACATGATAAATGGTGAATGGGTTGATGCAAGAAGGCAACCAAGTGGTCTTGCAGAAGTCAGAACCAAAGTGGAGTGACCTGTGTCAAACCCTAACAGAAATAAATGAATAAAGCTAGGAAGGAAGGGGATCTCATCCCTCTACACCTGATAACGGCTCTGACAAAAGACTTTCAGAACCACAGTCTTGCATGACGGCCTCTGCAAAGTTCTTCGAGGACATCTGTCTACCTGTCCAACTATATCAATCAGTGACTCCTAGAGAAACAGATTTAAAGCAAGATATACAAATATATAAGAATTTACAAGATTGACTTCCAATGGCTGCTCATAGAGTCAGGTGTGGAAGAGTGGTCTGCCTGTGCACTGGAGAACCAAAGGATCAAAGTCCTGGAGCTTAGTGAGTGTCCTGTGTAAGCCTGTATCAGGAGGCCATCAAGGGTTTTCAGTGGAAAGCTGACCAACCAGGAGATGCCGTCTGACATGAAGGTGAAGACTGGAGCTCCTCCACAGAAACAGCAGTGAACCTTCCTTCATTGACCTTTTATATCACTTAGGCAATGTGTGTCCCTCGGTGGGCCTTCTGACTTCAATAAATCCCCTCAGCACACCCAGCACTGTGCTGACCCAATTTATTCGGGGTTTCTTACTAAAGCTGACATAGTTAACTAGCACACCAATCTTGGACTAGCACGCCACGCTTGTTATTGATCCTTGAAGCCAACATAACTGTTTCCAAAAATGTTATGTAATCCTTTTCATTTTACTTTTAAAAGCCCTTGTCTTTCTTTGCCTGGTTGGATACACCCACATGTATTCCCATTGTGGTGTTCATTCTGGAATAAATTCTTTATCTTCGGAGAATTTTTTTCCATTTGTTATTAGGTTGAAAGTTTAAATGAGGTATTTGATAACTTTTTTGCTATGTGGTAGATGAAGTGAGTTTTCTCTCTCTTCTTTCCAAAAATTGTTTCAGTAAATCATTATCTTTTGTTAATGCACTGTAGATTTCTCTTGAGAGATTCATCAAATGTTTAGGATGACAGCATATACTGCCCAGAGGAGCCTGACCACACTTGGGATACTAAAGAAAAAAAGGAAAACTAAAAAATAAAAACAAAACTCTCAGTAAATGAATTTTGGAATTTCTGTAGTCCTCCACTAGCTAACTGTGATCACTACAAACCTGCATCCCTTCCTTCCATCCTCCAGCCAAATTCTTGAACTGACTTGTTCCATTCACATCTCTTTCTATCACAATTTCTCTTTTTCTTTTTTCACATTATGGGTTTGGAGATTTCTGTAGCATGAACTCTTTGCTTCTTTAGAACAGAGAATTCTTCAGGACTAAAAGATTCTCTAATTGTCTGATGTGTGTTGAATGCTATCAGACATGACAAGGTGCAAGAGAAAATTCTGAGAAAAGATGGAACTCAGCATCAGCAAGGGAAGTAATTCTGGATTATTCTATGAAACAGGAAGAAGCAGCTGCCACAGAAGAGGTAGGAACAAAATCTCTAACTTGACAGTTGAATATCACTGGGGACAATGGAGGGTGGGGAGTCACAGAAAGCTTCATAGAAATAATAGCACCTAAGCCAAACCTTAAATCCAGGGTGCCAGTTTGTACAAAAGACAAAAGATCTATAGCTTAGAGATTGAGTAAGAGGGTCATACCAGACCTATTTACTGTGCCGTTCACATTAAAGCACTGCTGACCTGTGTCGAGGACCCTGCTGGGCTATTTCCTCAATGTTTTCCTGGCCCAGAAAGCAGCTACATTGAAATGTCCGACTCTGGGCTTCCCCATGCATCCTTCAAGTTTCCTTTTCATCCGTGATCTGGAAACAACTTTCTACCATGGCTATCCACTGATAGGAGGGAAGAGATAGTGCTGTAAAGGATAGTAGAGTGAGTAATATTCCTAGAAGGCTGAGATACTGGAGAGGAAACTGAGGCCCAGAGAAAGTTCAGCAGCAAACAGAAACACTGAACCAACATCCAGGATTTGGAGGCAGATTTATTCACATCCCGGGTACTAATTGGGATAGTTTCTAAAATAATCAGGCCCCAATCTCTGGTGGTCTAGGGCTTATATGGGATAAGCAAGCAGGAAGGACAGAGGCAGGATGGCTTGTCAGTTGGGGATTGGTTTATACAACGTGCAACATAGTGACCAGCTATGCATCACTGTGACCAGCTATTTCTAAGAAACAAAAGTAACAGGAACTGGAACCAGAACTATTATCTGGGCAACCAACAGAATGAAGTATGCTGATGAGGGACATCTTCTACAAAAGAACATGAATACTGTGTCTTCTTAATTGTCAATAAATAAGTGAAGTCATGCGTATGTCTGTTTGTTGCCCCATCTTGACTATGAGCTTTTCAAGTTGTGAACTGAGCCTCTGGGAGGCCCCACAGAACCTGGCACACTGTAGGTAACCACTGTATGGTATGTGAACTAATATTCTAGGACTTAGGGCAGTAATAGAGTGTGATTTCAGGGCATTAGCACAAGCTAGGAACTTGTTGGAGAAACAATATTTGGGGCTTCACTCCTAACTTACTGAATCAGAAATGATAAAGATCAAATCTGTGGCTTGATAAGTCCTCTTTTACTAAGGTTCTCATGCAGGTTAAAGTTTAAGAATCATCATTGTTTTTGGCTATCTGAATCTCGAAAAAGATGTGCTTGCATCTCCTTTAAGACATCAAGAACTCAGCTGCTTTTATTTTTAGCAGACAGCCTTACACTTTTATCTCCCCACCTCTTCACGAGAGAAAGAAAGAAAGAAAGAAAAAAGAAAGAAAGAAAGAAAGAAAGAAAGAAAGAAAGAAAGAAAAGAAGGAATGAAGGAAAGAAGGAAGGAAGCAATCCACTGACCAGGAAAAAGTAAATCATTAATGACAGGTTGTTTTCCTTCCTGAAAAAACAGAAACTTGCCCTGTAAACTGTATTCAATGATTTTAAAACAGACTTTTTATAGAATAGAAAGAAAGCAGGAAAAAATGCCAGAAACTTTTTAGCTGTAGTTTTATGGGAAATTTCCATTCCTCCCAGATAAAACCACATCCTCATCGTCCTTGTCAGTCTTTGGTATCATCCCCATTAACTCCCAGGAGCTGCCATCAACAAGTTTCCTTCTGAACTGGAGGATCTTGTGTAAGGCATCATTTTCTTGTTCACTAGCAATGCTTCTGGACTCATGGGAAAGGCACAATTGGTGGGATTCTCTGTCTGGTGTGTGTTTTACCTGGCAAATGTGGAAAACAGGGAAGATTGCATACATTCATACAGCTCAGTCCCCAACCTTGATCTTCCTTGGGTGCTCAGTACTATGTAGGCTTTCCATCAGCAAAGCTTTAGCTGTGATCTTATTCCTATCCTCAAGGAACACACAGAGTAGGAGGAAAGTGTGATAAATATACACAGAATAAATAACTTTACCCTTATATTAGGACTTTTGAATTTATGAACTGTTTCACATATATATAAGGTTTCATTTAATCCTGGGGGTGGCACATAGGAAACTTTGGTCTATAGAAACTCAAACATGCTATGTAACCTAAACTCAGGTCTATAGAATGAGCTTGTGATAAACGAGAGGGGAATCTGTCTGATTTATGATCATTCACTGAGAGGCTGAAGAGGCAGAGTATAGTGCTAGAAAGACAAAGATTGCGGCTTTATCTGAGTTTAAATCTAACCAGTTATATGAAACATGATCTGAAGGGAGGAGAAAAGAGTGCTTATAAAATATGTACTTTTAACTGATTCTCACTTTGCACATTAGACCAGCTTGGCAGAAGTGCTGTTTTCTTGGTAAAATGTTCTAGTGGATGCCCACATCTCACCAGTCTCTTATATGCCCAGAATGTCAGCATCCTCCAATTATGCCATGTGCTTTCCTAGAGTCTATTAGGTTCATCACCAAACTCATTTATGCCAGTTCTGTATTTATGTCAGTTTTGTAATTACAGTGTTACATAAAATATCAGTAGTATGTTAACTAATGAGATAATGAGTTCTTGCATTTATGAAAATTAAATTGACTTTTATAGAAAGACAACAAAAATATTTTGGTTAAAATAAAGATTTTTGAATACACATTACAATTTATTGAATAAGTTAATTCTTGACTATGAGAACTGTGATTCTGGTAAGAATTGTAGAGATCTAGAAATCTTTTGCTCTAAGGTGCTTCATAACCAAATTTATGGTCTCCATCCATTTTAAAGATGTTTAAAAACTGGAAATTATAGGTGATACCTCAGGGGTTACTTTATATAAGAGAAATGAGATAGATTTTTAAAGAAAATGTGTTAGTTCTTCAACAAAAAGGTAAAGTATATTTAAATGTTTTAAAATAAAACATATGTTTTAAATGATTTCTATAGTATGCCCAAAATGTCAGCATCTACCAAGTATGCTTTGTGCTTTCCTGGAGTCTATTGGGTTCATTCCCAAACCTGTTTATTCCAGTTCTGCTATTTTGTAATTACACTGTTAAATAAAATATCAGTAGTATGTTAACTAATGAAATAATGAATTCTTAGTTTAATTGTTTAAATGTTAATTTTCCAATTAATGGTTCCAATTTAATTTTTAAAATTCCATAATAAACTGCACTTCTCAGATTTGTTAGAAGGCTTGTACATCTTCAAGGAGTCTAGACAAAGAAGAGTTAGCATACAGGAAAATAAAAAGGTAATATTCCCCGTGGCTGTTTGTCAGAGAGGAGCTGACTGGAATAACTGCCTCATGCATTCTCTCCTAATTGAGTTTGTCATAGATTGATATTGTTGGCCACAGGGTTTGTTCAGCATTCCTCTTGTTCTGATTTGCTTTTCACCAAGAAGTTCCCTTTACCATCTGGCTACCCATATGTATAGTCTCTTAGAAGAGAGAAGTACTTTAGTCTTGATTCCTGAAATAGTTAACATTTTTGTTGTTAGTGAATTATAACAATACTTTTTAATTGATGGGAGAAAATATCTACTACTTTTCTTAAGATTTTAGTGAAGACATGCCTTGAAAAGGATGAAAGTCATTCAGCAATGTTAAAAATATTCACCAATTTTTAAACACTGACAGCAGACTCAAAGGGTTTCAATACCCCTTGTGGGTCAAATGAAACCACTAGTTTGCAACCTGTGCTCTAGAATCCATAATGGAGACATTCTGAAAGAAGACAAAGTCAGCCCCAGAGCCAAGTAACTTACAGCAGTGTCTTTTGACTCCATGCTTTGTATGATGCATGAAACGTAGGGGTACTAACATTAGGTTACAGTAGGCAGTTGGCCAGAGAAAAGTTAAGCATTTCTGTGATCCTTCAACAACCAAAATAATGGCAATTATTGATTATTGGTTATCTGTTATAAGAAATAGAGACTCAGAGATATGAAGTTACTTATCCAAAGACAGATTAGGATTTGAATTTATATTTTGGCTTCAAAGCCCTTGCCATTTACCACCATGAAAGTCTACAGTTACAGTAAATCACTTGTTGAGTGTCATATTTAGCACAATAGTAAGCACCTCACACACACACATACGTATTAACATATATAATTCTATTTTGTTAAGTGTAAGAGATTCCATGGCACTTTTTATCTTTCTCAGTTAAACTTGTTTTTTGGTGGTTAGAATAGAGTGATAGTGATGCAAGGATTTGATGTTACTCCATATTTTTGTATGTTACTAAATGTTACAAAGATAATGTGATATAAGGCAAAGATACAGACTTTCTGGTGAAACTGCTCTGTTTTATATGTTAGCTTTGTCATTTTCTGATCAAGTAGTCTTTTATAAATTGTTACTTCTCTGGGCTACAGAGCTCACACCTATAATAATGAAGACAATAGTATTTGCCTTGCAAATTCTTATAGAAACAAGAAATAATATTTGTAAACCCTAACACAGTACTTCGAGTGCCATTTGAATAATGAGTTAAATGTGTGAATTCACTGCCTATCTCATCAGGAGCATTCGAGAAGTGGAGCCATAGTGGTACCACTGGGTTGTAATTAGTTGCTGACTCTGTCTCCCACTTGATCAATTGATTTATTCATTCAAAAAATACTTATTTAGCACCCACTCTGTGTAGGTGTAGAGCTAGTTGGGACATAAATAATGTGCTCTAGATAAACTTGGTTTTGCCTTCAGGGAGTTTACATTCCTGTGGAGAAGACAGACAAGAAACCAACAAGTGTATTAATGTACAAAATTGTGATAATGCTGTCAGGAAACTCAGAACGTGCTGTAACACAGAAAAATGGATAGAATAAGGTAGCGACAGAAATAGACGATAGGGAAAGCTTCCCTAAGGAGGTTACACTTAAAGTGGCATCCAGGATGGGAGGAGTGGGACAAGTTTCTCAGGAGGAAGGGAACCTGGGAGGTCTGGGGATTAGACAGGGGGCTGGTGTAGCTGAAAATGAAGGCTAAAAGTGGGGATAGGGCAGGAAAGGTGGTCAGAGACAGTCAAGGACTCCATCTGGAGGGCTTTGCAGGCCATGGCACGAGGATTGGATTTTATTCTGAGTTCCAGATATCCATGGCATGTATTGGTAGGTAAGTGGCATGATCACAATGGTATTTTAACAAGAACAATCTGGCTGTTATGTGGAGAATATCTAGGAGCAGACTAGGAACACAACAAGGCAACCAGCCAGTAAAGCTCTTTGTATGGGCCAGGATGAGGAGTGCGAGTTCTTTTTTTAAATTTTATTTAAGGAAAAAAAGAAAAAAAAAAACAGAAAAAGGGTACAAGTTATACAGAATTTCAGAAAAAATAAACAGTAGGAAATCACTAGTTAACAGATTACATATTATCATCTTAGAAATAGTTGTTCAAGTTACAAAATTAAAGCAAATAAAGTGGACATTCAAACAGTGAGACTGCAAACAGTTTTGTTCAATGATCCAACAAAACTCAGTAATATGGTTATCTATCTTATACACATGCAGTTATATCCTTTAGAGCACTTTCTTTTCCTCTCTTTTGTACAATGACAATTACACATTTTGGGTTTTATTACTCCCACAGTTCTTATTACTTTTTTTTTTTTTGTCTTTTTCCTTTTTATCAGTACCAGGGATCAAACCTTATTACTTTTTTTGAAGAGAATAAAACCAAATGTGACATACCAAAACAGAGTCAGTCAAATCAAAAGGATGGACATAATGCATACTGTAAAAACAAAATACAAGGTAATCAACAATGGTTACTATAATGCCTCTTGCTTAAGATAAGAATTGCCTATATCATCAGTTATAATAAAATTGAACAAAACAGTAAAGAACAAAACCAATAAAACCAAAACATTGGAGACATTACAGGACTTCAAAAGAAGATAATAGTCAAACCAGAATGGGCGTCGTAATGAATCTTATTGTCTTTACAGTTGTTGCCTATACTCTCGAACTTGGTACTATCAAGCAAAACAGAATAGAGGAAACTCAGTCAAAACAAGATGATAAGAGCAATACAGGGTTTCAAATCAAGTTAATAGGAAATCAAAGTGTGTTACTATAATATATCCTGCTATTTTTTATTTATTTTTCCCTTAATTAAAAGAATAAAAATAAAAAAGTAAATAAGAAAAAAGGAGATTGAGATAAAAGAGGACATAACAACAAAACAGCACTGGTCAGAACATAACCATTTAAGCAAATTAGTGTTTCACCACAAGATAATCTCGACATAAAAGTAGTTACCATAGTGTCTCTTTCCTTGAAATCTTTGAGTATAATTTCTTATACTATAGCATCAAACATATCATGACAATGTAAAACCATTCAAGAGAATGACAGAATTACAGGGTACTTAGAACCAACTATCAGAAAATGAACAATGATTTCTGTATAATCTCCTTGTCTATAAAAGTTTTTGTTTATATTATCACATATAATAAAACCCGATAAGATACAACATGTTAAGACCAATGGAGACAGAAGAATAAAAGCTTGAAGGGACTTCAAAACAAGATGATATTAAATCAGCACTAGCTATTATGATGTCTTGTTTTCTCCAAAATAGCTGTTCCTACCATCCAAACTTTTCTGCCTCATTTCTGTTGAGCTCTTTTTTTGTCGTTTGTTGTCAGTTTGTCTTCTTCATTTTGCTTTCTGCTCCATTAACCATGGCCTCTCTGCCATTGTTTCTGGAATCCTGGTATATTTTGTTTTTTAGAATGTCCTGCAGAGTCTCTGTAGAGTTGAATTGGTGGTTGCAAATTCCCCTAGTTCCTCTTTATCCTGGAAGCACCTTGTTTTTCCATCAATTTCTAGGGACGGTTGTGCAGGATATATCAGTCTTGGCTGGAGGTTATTATCTTTCAAAGCTTGAATTATTTCCCCCACGCTCTTCGTGATTGAAGGTTTGTGCTGAGAAGTCTGCTGTAATTCTGATGGGTGTTCCCTTGTAAGTGATCTGTTTCTTGTCTCTGATGGCTTTTAATATTCTGTTCTTATGTTGGATTTCTGGAATTTTGATTATTGTATACCTGGGTGTAGTTCTGTTTGGGTTGTAGGCGGCTGGGGTCCTGTAAGCCTCATGCATCCTAGTATCTTTACCTTTTGCTAAATTAGGGAAATTCTCCTGGATTATTTCTGTGAATAGCCTTTGTAGTTCATCTGTTTTTGTCCCTACTTCTTCTTTTACATTCTATATTCTTAAGTTATAGATCCTCTTATCAACTTCAAGCCTTTGTATTATTGCTGTTTGTTTCCTTGTTATTTTAAAGAAGTTTTTCATTTCATGCTCCCATATTACAAATCTGTCCTCCATTTCTGATAATCTATCCTTAGTTTCTTTCAAGCTGTGATGCCAGCTTTCAATAGAGTTTTTTGTTTCCTGGTAATCTCTTTGAACCTGCTTCATGTATTCTATGTTTTCTCTGTTTTCTCCATCAAACAATTCTCCCCTTTTTTTCTGTTCTTCCATTCCACCATCTGTTTTTTCTTGGATGGTTCTTAGCATTCTCTAACTATTCTGCTTATATCTTGCTTTACTTTATTAAATACTTCGCTTTTGAACTCGTCTGTGAGGCTCTGGAGATATCGTTTTATGTCTATTGGTGCCGTGCCTGCTATTGCATGTTTTCTGTCCTCATTCTCCTTTGCATTTACCTTTCCTGGATCTTTCCGGTGTTCTCAGTATTGGGGGCCAAGGACCCTTTCTTGTTACTCCCTCTTCCCATACTTTTTGTTCCTTCCATACAAGCATATATAGGAGGCCCAGTTTCTTTTTTTGTTGGTTACAGTTTGTTTGAATCCACTGACTAGGCGTTCCCACCCACTGCAGTATACTAGGGAGACACAGACCTGGGCAGCCTCTGCTGGGCCCACCCCTCCAGGTCAACCTACAAAGCCTTCACTGCTATGGTGCACCGCTAGGTGCTGGGACCTGGTTTGGGCTAGCCTACTGGGTCTTAGTCTGTGGCATCACCCAGGCCAAGCTCCCCACCAATCCTGCTTGAAAGGGGAATATGCAACTAGAGTCACTGCAGTGCCCTGTTCCGGCTAGTCTTCCCAGTCCCAGAATGTCCTCTATTGGAGCCTCCTAGTCTATGGAAGAGTCCCTAGGGTTCCTCTCACTCACCACAGGTTGATGCAGGGCTCCCTGCCAGTCCTGCTCTCTACTCTGTTTGCTGATTCCCGCTCTCAGAGCTTTCGTGTCTTTGTCCCTGCTGTGCTGATTCATACGCAGCAGCGGTGGCAGGAAATTCAAATTGCGGTTTCCAGAGGTTCGGGGTCCAGCTTTGGTGCTGAGATTTTATCTGTTCCGGTCATAGCACCAGGATTGCATTTCCAGTTGGTTTCTCTCAGCTTAGTTCATTCCTGGGTTCACAGGGTATATCTCCCCTTGCTTAGGACTCCTCGCACTACACCATTCCTGGATTCTAAGCTATCTCAGAGAGCTCCATAACTGTTGTTATCTATCCACCATGTTCTCCCAGAAGTCGAGGAGTGCGAGTTCTTTGGCCTAGCATGTGCTAGCAGAGGTGGAGCTAGATGGGCATGTTTCCAGTTGAGATTGTCTACAGCTCAAGGGCAAAGACTGGCCCAGATTTAATTTAATAGGTAGTGGCCTACATCATGACTGTTTATGAAATGTGTTCATGAAATTAGATAGCAGAGATTGGATACTTTCTGATAGGAATGGCTATGGTATCACAGAAGAGTCCAGTATAACATAAAATTTACAGTGTGCGCCTGGAGCAGGGCAGACTCCTCCATTATGGTTGTGTAACTCTGAACTTCAGATTGTCCATCCATAAAAGAGGCATTCATGAATAGAGATAAAAGGACACAATCATTTTAGAATGTACCTGGTACACAATAAACTGTCATTCACCTTCACTGAACTTCAGGCAGGTTTCCTTTTCAGTTTACAGTGACCTGTAACATCTAGGAGTACCACTGGCTCATTTTTCCTTTTCCTATTTGCCATACAGTCCAGGAACTTTTATGACATTAAGTCTCCCATTAATTACAAGTCATTGCTCTTCCTTCCTTTTAAAATATAAACCAAGTAAATGAAAGAACACTTTTCTTTTTGAGAAAATATCACTTGAATATAGAAAGCTTAACTTCTTCATTAAGATCTGAATACCAAATTGTTCCTCACACTTTTCACTGCTTTCTCTAGCCCGGCTCTCTATTCTGAAAGAGGACTAACGTACTAGTCACTTATCACTATGTAATGCAACAGCTCAAAACCTAGAGGCTTAAAACAACCAACACTTATTATCTCATAGGGCCAGGAGTGCAGAAATTTGGCAGCAGTTTAGCTGGGTGCTTCTGGCTCAGGGTCTCTTATAAGAAGATGCCGTCAAGATTTTTGCTGGGGTTGTGTTACTGATGGAACAATTTGCTAAGATGGCACTCATGGGGCTGCTGGAGAAATTCTCAGTTACTCACCATGTGCATCTCTCCTTAGGGCTACATGAGTATCCTCACAACTCTTCAGTTGACCTCTCTCTTGTAACTGATTCAAGAGGGAGCAAGAAGGAAGTCTTATCTCCTTGGATCCTAATCTTGGAAGTCACAGGTGATCACTCGCACCACATTCTATTAATTAAGAGTGAGAAACCAAGTCCAGCCTGCAGTGAAGTAAAAGAGAATTAGCCTCTATCCTTTGAAGGGAAAACTGTTAAAGAAATTTTAAACATATTTTAAAACCACCCCAACCTATGAAATGCCTTATGCCTAAATCTTTTTGTTGTTGTGTTTGATTGTTTGTTTTGTTTTGAGACAGGGTCTTGCTATGCAATTCAGGGCAACTCTGAATTCACTATGTAACCAAGCGTGGACTCCAATTTGAGGTGATCCTCCAGCCACAGCCTCCCACATGCTGGGATTACAGGTGTGTGCTGCCACACTCAGCTTTTAAATTTAAACCTTGACAAAATTCTCACTTCCAGGTCTGGCCTGTTGCTATCAAAGGACATTACCTCTCCTTTTCATATACTTCCTTGTGATGACCCACTTATTTTTTCATAACTTTTTCTTTACTTTATTAAAGTGCTGATATGAAGCAGCATTTTATGCTGTACAACTGGCGCCTTCCCAAAGTAGCTCAAATAATTTTTAAAGGAATCTAGCTTGTGATATCAAAGAAAGTAAATAAGTATTCTATGCAGTATTATGACAATGATAATTACAATTTACTGAAGGCTTGCTTTGTGTCAGGCATCTTAGCAAGTACTTTGTTATACTATCTCACTCAAATATATTATATAAATGCTATGACATAGGTACAGCGTTATAGATTTCCCTAAAACCCTTAACAAGATAGGAATAATGGTATGACTTCCCCGTACGATTGATACGCGGTTAGAAAGGAGGATAAAACTAAAAAAAAAAAAAAAAAAAAAAAAAAAGAAAAGAAAAAACTACCATCAGAACAGAACACAGTAAGTCCCCTACTTAGGGACAAGTTCAGTTCTGGGAGAACATTCACAAGTAAGATTCATTTGTAAGCCCCAAAAAGTGAGTCTCACACACCTTTGACACAAATATACAATGTGCATTGCTTTGTGCTTCCTAGCAGTCCCCTCCGCCTAATCGGCGGCTTTTCCTCTTGCTTCTGGACTCCTGGGCTCTGACCGAGCACTGTACCACTGTGCTCCAGTGCACTACGCAGGAGGCACGCAGCAGCATCACTGTGATAACGTCCCGCAGACACCTGAGCTACTTTGTGATTTATTCGCATTACGAATGTTAGTAATGCGAGGTACGTTTCTCTCTGCGAAAGTTCACAGCTCAGATGTTTGTAAAACAGGGGCTTACTGTAGATTCTGTTAGCAGCCTCATGCATGCGTGGAAACTGTATGTACAACAGAGTTGATGCTGCAGATTGGTGGGAAAGTATGTACCACTCAATAATTGATGTTAGGAAAATCAGACATTCATATGTATATGAAAATAGACATGGGTTTGTATCACATTGTACATAACAGTCAATTTTAGGTAAATCAAATAATTGAGTGGGAAAAGGAAAAGTTTGAAAGCGTTAAAAGAAAATATAGAAGAATGTGTGTCTGAACTGTGTGGAAAAGAATTCCCAAACCAAAAACAAAAAGCACAAATCACAAAGGAAAGCATTGTCAGCGAGATATGGTGGTGCAGGCCTAAAATCCCAGAACTCAGGAGGCTCACGCAGGAGGATTGCTGAAAGTTTGAGGCCAGCCCCAGCTGCACAGTGAGTTCAAGGCCAGCCTGAACTGCACAGTGAAACCCTGTCTCAAAAAGACAAAAACAAACAACAACAAAACAAAGAGAAACATTGTCAAACACAGTTCCATTAAAATCAAGAAATTCTGTTTATAAAAGGTGACAAAAAGAAAATGAAAGATTACAATTTAGGAGAAGAAATTTGTTAAATGTATACAGTAGTTGGCAAAGGAACTCTAGTCAGAAAAATAATTATGTTTGATTATAAATACCTATCAAAGGCCAGGGATTTAGCTCAGTGGCATCAATACCTGTCTGGTAGGCATGAGGTGGTGAGTTCAATCCTTTGTTGAAAAAATATATAAATAAATAAATGTTTATCACACACATGCATTTTATAGCACATACATGTATCTTTCACAACATGTATACACATACATATATTAAACATCTGTAAAAAGGTACAACTCAACTGAAAAAAAAAAGAGATTCTACAGAAAAAAACCAATATGAAACAAAAATTATCTTGTTTACAATTAGGAAAATACAAATTAAATGATAATGAGGGGCTATTTTGTAGACCCAACATAAATAAAATATTTTTAAAATGTTGTGGAAACTGTGGAATAACAGAAACACTTGTATAGTGTTGTTGGAAACAATGTCATTCCAAACATTTCTGAAGTTAACTTGGCATTATCTAGTGAAGTTGACATAAAGTAGACTTAAAGTCTCCCATTACTCATTGATTCCTAGGGATGTGTGTATATGCACATGCGTGCACACTGTACACGTCTAGACTAATTCTTGCATGTACACAACATCAAGCATAGTAACTTTTTTTTGTAGGAGCAAAAATGGTAAAATACAACAAGTGGCTATCAATGGAGGATGGATAATTTTTACTGTACTTATATAACCAATAATTTGATGCAATAAAAATGAATATATTTCAGCTGTGTGTGTAAATATGGATGTGTCTTTCAAACAAAATGGCAAGTGAAATAATCAAGAAGAGAGTATGACATAGAGTACAGAACCAGGCTGAACTGAACTGAGAGTATGGATAAGACATATGGTAATCATTTCTTTTAAAGTAATGGAATAAGCACAAAATTACTTTTGGGAAAGGAAAGGCAAAAGATTGATCTGGAGGAAGGGCAGACAGTCTTCAATAAAATTAATATTCTCTCCCTTGACATAGGGTATTATCATTAATACCTGTATAAGTCATACAGTTCTACAAGTATCAAATAAAGGGGGAAATTGAGATGAAAGATTAGAAGATGATTAGAATGAATGATTATATATTCAATATATAGAACTGATATAAAAAGTGATTTGGGTCACTACCAGTCCAATTTTCTTTTTTATCTTCTCTACCAGTCTTCCCCACCCCTTCGGTATCCTGCTATGAAAAGCAAACGGAAAACAAAAGCAACCCGCAAATGGATAATCTATAATGAGAATAAAAAGTGTTCTTTAGAATGCAAACCAAATTTAAATACTGATGTGTAAAGGCAGTCAAACAGAAGATGCCCCGCTAAAGGATGAGGGAACTGTCTTTCCATGACTGTTTACAGCCAGATTTGAGTATACTGTGAGCTACGAGTATCAGGTAGTAATCTGAGTAATCTGATGGCTGTTACAAAGAGTCCAGGTCTTGCAGGGTTTGGTTTTTATGTTTGTTTGTGTTTGAATCCTGGGAATAAATGAGTTTGCTTAGAATAACGCAGAATAGCTGTCTATATAGCCTAGAATCTCTCCATGACACAATCTATTAACCCATTTATTCATTCTTTATCTTTCTTTGGGCATTTGTTGAGTTCCCCCTCAATAAATGCTGAGTCTGTACTAGGATTAAAAATGTGCCAGAGGGGACTAGCGGAGGAGGCAGAGCTAATCACATGGCTTATATGATGTGAGCTTGCAGTCAGGCCTCCAGGAGAGCTTGCCGGCCCCAAGTCACAAGTGGTTTGCTCTGCCAGCTGAGAGGTCACCAAGGACTCCATCAAAGGTGAGATGGCTGGGCCAGGGATTTAGCTCACTGGTGTAAGTGCCTGCCTGGAAAGCATGAGGTTGCCAATTTAATCCCTGGTACCAAAAAAAAAGGTGAGATGGCTCTGTGTCTTGATGTGTCTTAAAAGAGCACAGCTGAGACGAGTGGCACATGTCTGTATCCCAACATTTGGGAGTCTCAGGCAGGAGGATCCCTGAGAGTTCAAGGCCAGCCTGGCCTACAAAGTGAGGTCAAGGTTAACCTGAACTGCGTAGTGAGACCCTGTCTCAAAAAGACAAAGAAAAAAAAAAGCTAGAGAAAAAAACTCCACACATGCAGTTTCAAAGTTTCAGTTGGTTGTCAATTTCTGAAGTCAGAAAATTTTTGTACTCCTCACATTTTATATGTTGTCTAAAATTTAGTTAGATGTAAAGAACGTAATTCCTGCTTTTACATACATTAACATTTTAAAACAAGCCTGTGATGTAATTTTTGTTTTTTTAATTTGAAAAGAATAAAAAGTAGTAAAAATGATACAGAATTTCAAAACAAGATGTTAGGAAATTATCAATGGTTATTATATTGCATATCATTGTCTTCAAAATAGTTGCTCAGATTACCAAAGGTAGGCATGCAAAATTAATCAAATAATATAAGTACTGTTTCAGTGAACTAATAGAATGAGTAGTATAATTATCTTACTTACGTGTGTGTGTGTATATATATATATTTTTCCCCCCTTCCTTTTCTCCTTTCCTCCATCCCAGTTGTTTTTTTGTTTTGTGAAGTTTCTTTCCCTTTCACAGTATCACAATTTCACAATAGTATCTTTTGGATCTTATTTACTCCTTCAGTTTCTTATACTAGGAAGACAATGCAATGTTTACACATGGAAGTCTGATTTATTTCAGTTATGAGTATGGTCGCTAGTTGCATCCATTTACCTATAAAAGCCTCAAGTTTATATCTTTCTTTATAGCTGAGTAATTGTATAAAAATACCACCTTTTTAATCCTTTTCTCTGTTGACGGGCATTTGGTTGTTCCCAAGACTTTAAAGTGCTACAAATTGTGCTTCTAAAAACATGGGTGCACTTATATTCCTGTGGTATGATGTTTTTAATTCTTCTAGAGAAATACCCAGAAGTGAAACAGTTGGATCAAAGGGGGCCTTTAATGCCAGTTTTTTGAGAAATCTCCAGTACCAGTCTACACTCCCACCAACAGTGGAAAAGGTTCCTTCTCCCCCACAGCCCAGCCAGCATTTGTCCATAATTTTTATAACGCTTCCAATAGAATTTATGTGGTAAAGTAATTTGACATATACCGTCTTTTAAAAATGTAAGCATGAGGTCTTCTTAAAATGTTGTGTTTTTTTTAGAAAATAAGATATTTATATCATTTTAAAAAATGTTTCCAATAGAATCTATATAACAAGTGATTTCATGTCACTGTTTTCTTAGAAACAGAATAAAACTCTTATTAAATTTAATACAATGTTTTCTTCCCTCCACGTTCATTTTTCCATTCATTTAACTCACAGAATTTTATCTTTATTAAACATACTTTGTATTATATTTATCTATAACAAAAAAATGTATAAAACCTCAGTCTCTAAGGCCCTAAATGTTAAAACATCTCTTTGGGTTGAGTCATCCCACAGATTAGTGGACTATATTAATCAATGCAACTGAATATATACTCTAATGATTATAAAACATAACCTTTATTGAAAGTTAATCTCATAATGAGATAAATTGGATTTCTTTCTTTGTTCTTCCTTTCATTATAGTTATCTTTATTATTTATTAATTTCTAGAATCAAATAGGCCTCAGTATCAACTTTCTCCTTTTCTTTTTCTTTATTTTCTTGTCTTTTTTTCTTTTTGTATATATAAATGCTGAGAAATTCTGTTCATGTTTAAGCAGTGAAATTGGAAGTTTTAATGTAGCAAGTCATTTAATGTTTTGAGTTCTTTTGAACTTTCAAAAGTTTTTCCTCCCTAAATAAAATAAAAAAAGAATTAAAGGTTTTCTTTTTCAAAAGTTTTTTTAAAAATCACCATCAGAAGATGATTAATGTGTCTTGCACCACTGTTGAGAAGAATGAATCAATGCCGTTTTGTCTTGTGGAAATATTTGTAGCAAATTTTTAGAATTAGTCACTTCCTCAACAAAAATACCAATATTTCAGATCCTTGCTTTGTTTGGAAACCTGAGGTTTCCTGCACCCAGCACCACTGTAAGGTTTGGGAGGAAAGTGAGGAGGGTCTTCCCTCTATAAAGTGGGAGAAATCCACTCTATAAGGGAACCAACAACTTTGACCCATTGTTTCTTAGGTAGATTTTAGGGAAAAGACCATATAGGCTTGGAGGACCTGAAAATTATTCCTGTAAAACTACTCTTGACTTTTTCACATGGAAAGTTCCCTGGACATTTGTTATCTGGAAGATAATCTATGGACCGGCAACAGTGGTAGATGTAAGAAAAATCAGAAATGCAGAATCTCAGCCCAGATCTAGTAAGGCAGAATCTGCACTGAGAAAAATCCTAACATTTGAGAAGCATTGGGCCAGATCTTCCCCGAAACCTTGTATGTGCCATTGGCCCCAATGTACGTTCCTCTCCAAGGTAGTGATCATTTAAATACCTCTTAAAATTTGCTGCTCATAAGTCTGGCTTTGATTTTCTAATAAAACACTCAGCTCAATTTCCAAGAGAACTCCAGCTCAGTTTCTGACTGCAATAATGTGAAGACTGTTTATGAAAAACCAGATGGCCCCTAAGGGACCCTCTGTAAGTGGTAGCTGACAGTTATCACTTCCCTCACACAATGGTCAGATTTGGGTAAGAGATCTTTTTTCCTCCCTAAGCCTATGATTTTGAATTGGTGGATGTTAAGATTGGAAAGACTTGCCTGTGTCGTGGAAAGGTTTTCTCCTATCACCCCTGCAAACGCTGTGACCTTGCCATTACGAGAGCTATAAATAGAATCTTTTTTTTTTTTCTTAAAGGGAAACTAAAAGTCTATTCAAATATCAGGTCAAACACTACTGTTTCTAGCAAGAAGAAAATGGGTGATTGTATTTTTGAAATGCTTTTGCCATTCCTTGCATTTCTGCTGCGTTGACAAATGTGCCATCCAAGCCTGGCTAGCCCTTCACCCGCCCTGTTGGCCCTGAATTCACTTTTCCTGTGTGTGGGATTTCAGATCTGTAAACAAGGGGACCTGGCACCAAAGCCTCCTTCTCTGGTGCAAACACGCAAGTGTCAGTGGTGTTTGGAAGCTGAAGAGCAGTTGGTAGAACAAAATGTTTCACTGACATTATTCTCTTGCCTCATCTCAGAAAAGACTGATACGCTAGATATGGCTCGGACCACTCAGAGTTTGAAACCTGCCTAGGCACCTAAACTCCTGCACTTTTTGTCTTTAAAATGGCTATTATCTCAACATAGAGGTATTCCCTGTAGAGATAAGAAGCAGATCTGAGGAAAGGGGCAGGGGGCAAGGGAATAAAAATGATCAGATGCAATATGAATATGTACCAGCTTCCCAAAGCAAATGTAATGTATTGCAAACATATACTAATAAAAAAATTAAAGGCCATCACCTCAAATGGCTGTGGGAGAATCAAGTGAAACTTAAACGTAGATAGTGGAGCTCTATCAAAGTGACTGTTCTCCTTCCAAATCAAACAGGCAGTGTTTTTTAAAACTATTGCTTCATAAAATCACAGGATGTTAATCTGGGTCAAGTTCTTAAAAATTATTTCATTTGCTGCTGAAGAAACTGAAGGGAAAAGAAATCTAATGAACACTAATGAGCAAAGTCTTAGATTTTATAAGAGCATCTAAAGATACTTTGTGATGACTGTGGCTGAGAAAGGACAGTAGTTCACCATAGAGTGATACTATGGGGGATAGAATTAAGGAGGCAGAACATTAACAGACAAGGGAGAGGTAATACAGTGGATCAGAAGGAGCACACTGTCAAGAGTTCTTGGAGTATGTGTATTTGCTGGTTCGAACAGCATTTTGAGTAGCAAAATTATGTGTTAGTATCTGTGCTTCCCAAAGTGTGGCTTGGCATCCACACCATCTTGGAACTGGCTAGAGATGCCGATTCCCTGGCCTCACCCCAGTCCTCTGAAATCAGAAACTCTGAAAGTGGAGTTCAGCAAACAGGACTTCAAACAAGACCTATATGTAATTCAGATGCATGCTAGAGTTTGGAGATTACCAGTTCACATTGTAACAGTTTATTGCTATCTATTCCAGAGCAAAGCGAAATGAAACCATAAGTATGTTAGTATTTAAATTCCTTCCTTCCTTGACATATATGTACTTTGAAAATTCCCAGATGTTGTCTCTTGGTTTTTGTAGAGATATGCATGAGTATAGTCACCAGGTACAACTTCCTCAACTGCCTTGGGTGGCATTTCTTTAATCATGATGCCATAATATAACAATGATTTTGAACATCAAGCAAATATATCTTCTCTCACTTTTGTACTTTGAAAACACCATTCTTATTTTTTGCATTTAAATTTATTATTT
Source organism: Cavia porcellus (assembly GCF_034190915.1). Taxonomy (NCBI): domain Eukaryota; kingdom Metazoa; phylum Chordata; class Mammalia; order Rodentia; family Caviidae; genus Cavia; species Cavia porcellus. The sequence goes on from NW_026947493.1 coordinate 7,833,397, forward strand.
TTAGCTTTATTTTATTGGTACATTTTAGATACACATGATGATCACATTCATCATAAGGAATTTGTACCCATATATGATATATCTTGCTCCTTCTTTTTTTCCCATTCCCCTCCCCTCCCTTCAACCCCTCTTCCTCTCTTTATTTACTAAAGATTTGTTTCCATTTTTCCCTTATATTCTTTTTTCCCCTTGTCGTTCTTTCCTTTCTCTCTCCCACCTATCTTTTCCCCTTTCCATTTTCCAATGTCCGTTATACATTTCAGTCCTTATTTATACTTTCAGTTTCTCACACCAGAGAAACCATGAAATATTAGAACATGTGTGTCTGATTTATGTCATTTAACAGTGTGGTAGTCATTTACCTAGAAATGTCTCAAGTTTAACTTTCTTTATGGCAGAGTAGTACTTCTTTGTATAAAAATAACTCGCCATCTTCTTTATCCATTCATTGGCTGTTGGGCATCTGGACTGTTTCCAGGATTCGGCTATTACAAACTATGCTGCTATAAACATGAGTGCTCACATATCAGTGTGATGTAATGCTTTTAATACTTTCAGGAAGATACCAAGAAGGGAAATATTTGGATAGAATTGAATGTCTAGTTTTGTGTTTTTGAGGAATCCCCCACTCATTTCCACAGTGCTTGCAGCAGTCCACACTCCCACCAGCAGTTGAGAAGGTTTCCTTTTTTCCCGCAGCCCCTCTAGCATTTGTTAGTGCTTGGCTTCTTGATGATAGCATTCTTTCTGGGTTGAGATGGAATCTGTATTGTTTTAACTTTTTTGCGGGGTGGGGGATGGCGGTATGGGAAATGAAACTCAGAACCTCATGCTTGCCAGGCAGGCACTTGTAGTGTTGTTTTAATTTGCATCTCTCAAATGACTAGTGATGTTGAACATTTTTCATATATTTATATGCTGTTTTTACTTCTTCTGAGAGGTATCTATTCATTTCACATGCTCATTTTTGGACTGGATCTTCAAATTTGCAGTTGTGTGATTTTTTTGAGTTCTTTATCTATCCTAGATAGTAGTCATTTGAGGTATAGTTGGCAAGAATATTTTTCCACACTGTGGATTGTCTCTTCACTCTGTTGGTGATTTCCCTTGCTGTGCAAAAGCTTTTTAACTAGATGAGATCCCAGCTGTTGATTTTTGTGATAGTTCTTGTGCAATTGAGGTTTTGTGCAAAAAGTTTTGCCTACATCAGTGTCTTCAAGAGTGCTACCTATTCTATATTCCGGCAGATTTAGTGTTTTTGTTTTAATATTTAGAATTCTGACCCATTTAAATTTTAGTTTAGTACATGGTAAAACATATAGGCCCAATTTTAATCTTCAGCCGAGCAAGTTTATTCAGCACTATCTATTTTAAAAAGCTATTTTTTCCCTGTGAAGGTGTTTGGCTTGTTTTGTCAAAGGTAAAGTGGCTGAGTATGTTTGGAGTTGTTTCTGCATCTTCTAATCCATTCTATTGATTCTAGGGTCCGTTTTTTTTTTTTTTTTTTTTTTTTTTTTTTTTTTTGCCAATACTATACTGTTTTTATCATAGTAGCTTTGTAGTATAATTTCAGGTCAGGGATTGTGATGCCCCTTCCCTGCCTGTGTTGCCCAGACATGCCTTTGCTATTCCAGGTGTCTTCTGGTTCCAAATGAATTTTAGGATTTTAAAAAAATGTTGTGAGATGTGTTTTGTGGAAACACATCTCTAAAAGATTTTAGAAAACGTTTTAGATTTTAGAAACATGTTTCTAAAATTTTGTGTGTGTGTGTGTGTTTGTGAAATTTTGATCAGGATTGCATTAAATCTATATAACAGTTTTGGAAGTATGGCCATTTTCACTACACTGGTTCTTTCTAACCAAGAGCAAGGGACATCTGTCATTTTCTGGTATGTTCTTCCATCTCATTTTTCAGAGTAGTATAGTTTTCAATGTAGATGTTTTGTGTTTCTTTTGTTAGATTGATTCATAGATATTTCATTTTATAGGATGCTATTGTAAAAGGTGTTGTTTACCTAGTTTCTCTCTGAGTTTGTTCCCCTAATTTCTCAGTGAGTTTGTTATTTTTGTATAGGAATGCTATTGATTTTTGAGTGTTTACTTTATATCCAGCTATGCTACTGAATTAGGTTATTAAATCTAGATGTCCTTTGGTGGAGTTTTGGGGGTCTTCTTCATAGAATATCATGTCATCTGCAAATAATGATAATTTAACTAGAAATGCCTGTCTGCAGAAGTATAATATATTTATATATTTATTGCAAATTATTATAAATCACTGAGTTTTTTCCCCTATGCCTTTACAATCTCATCTCTGGAAGCAGTTACGGTACAGTGCTATGTTGTCTGTATGATGGCAAAGTCTGGGATGATATTGTGATGTCCCAAAGGCAGAAACTTCAGGCTGCTCAAAGGTGTCACTTAGTACTTCCTTCTCCCTATCCTTGAATTCCTTTTGGGTGGTCAAGAAAACCATCGCTTGTGCCACATTCTACCTTTGAGTCATAGTCTGCTATTTTTGGTTGTTTATGTTGTGTGTCTCAGTCTTCCAGATGGGGGCTCCTCATGGTTAAGTGTAATCTGGAAAGTTCTTTGCAAGGCAGGCATGTAGTCAATGTTCACAGACAGAGCTGAGACTGAAACTTGTGAGGGGGAGATCCTTGTCTAAAGCTGAGGAATTCTTCTGAGCAGCCCTGCTTCTCTCCTTTTTTCACTTTATTATGCTATCTCTTGTTTATCTGGTGGATGTTTATTATGTAGTTTATTTCCATGTGGCATTTTTTTCTAGAGGTTTTGTAAACAATTGACTGCATTCATCATGCAGAAATCAGGCTTTGGAATATAGTGGAAGAAAGGAAATTCACAGCCAAAAGTCTGTTATGAGGGTACCATGAACATGTTATTTTCAACATTTAACATCCAAATTTGAATAATTCATAAAAAAATCTGTCGAACTAGGAGTGACTGGACTATTTTAATGCAAGTAGAGATGTGGAATTTTTTTGAGTTGGAGATCAACACACTTAATTTTCTTGAGGGAATTGAAAGCAGGGATGGCTACTTTGCCTCGCTGCCCACAATGAATGAGTGGACTCAGATCTTTATTGCCCAGCATACTCAAGGCCATAGAGTGATTAGAGGTCAGTCTGAAAGCAGAAGTCAGGCCTTAAGGTGCACATGTCCTGCTCCTTGCACTAAACCACACGACCTCCTACAGAGCTGCTCGTGGTTAGTCAGACTGAATGGCCCGCTCTTCCACACCGCTAGGGCAGAAAAGACATGAAATCATATTGCAATTTCCATTCCCATCTTCAGTGATCTAGCCCAGTTGGTTTCAGCTCTACCTGCACATTAGAACTCCCTAGGGAACTTTTTAAAAATCCTCATGCTGGGAAAAAAAGAATCCTGATGCTGGGAATGCATCCTAGAGCAATTAAATTAGCCTCCGGTGTGTCCCAGCCTTTAGTCGTTTAAAGCTCCCTAGATGGATTCAATCTGCTGTCAAATTTGAGAACTACTGGGTTTAGTCTTTTTCTCCATTGTCTTTCCTGTTCCCTTCAAGGCTAGAGTCCTTCTCTGGCTCCCTTTGCTTTTGAGTTTTTGTTGTGTTGTTTTGTTTTGTTTTTGCTAATCCTCAAGTTTTAACTCTACTCACACAGTTTGCATTTGGGATGCCGACAATCTAAGCTATTTAAGACATTAGCCAAACACTTCACCTGAGAGTCCCCTTCTGATATACCTGTCTGACTCTTTCAGCTTGGTAGGGTTCCTGTGCCCTGCCCTCTGGCCCACACAGGTTTAGTCCCAGGTGTAACTTCTCCAAGTGGGCTCCTATTTACAGCCTTTCTCTGCACCGTTGATCCAGACCTTCGGCTTGGCTTTAGCCCTTGGCAGCACCGGGCTGGACTAGAGGAAATGGGAGCCCATACTGGATGCGAAGCGTTTGGGATGGCTGCTGCTATGGTTATTGGTCCCAGAGGGAATAATTCTTCCAGCAGCACTTCTTTTTTTTCCTTGCTGGCTAAGTGTGTGGGTGTGCAGCAAGCATTTGCTAGGGAACGTGGCGGGGGGGGGGGGGGAGATAAAACTTCAAGCTTCAATTCTGCAGACAGATTGAGAGGCCTCCCAGCAGTTCAGAATTGCTGAATCTGGCTCCATCCACCCACTTAGCCACCCCTACCTCCACCCCAGGAAGTGGTAGGTCAAGTTCAATGTGTTTTGATTTAATGGCAGCCTACTGATGGAAGTTTAAATCACAAGGCTGATACTTTTAAGCTAAAAATCATTGAGTAATTATTGAGCACTCAGTGAATATAGAGCACAGTGCTAGGCACTGATACAGCCCAAAAGGGAGGTCACTTCTGCTGAAGGTTCTGTGTGGGCAATGGAAGGAGAGAGGAATAAAGAGAAACAAGGGCAGGAGGGAAATAAAAAGAGCCATAATAAGTGAGATGGGGTGGGGAGGAGTGGGAATATGGCAGCTGTGTGTTTAACTTCCCAGGATTTAAAGTCCTGAGATATTTGCCCAGTCCACTCTCACCAACCATGATGCAACCTCTGTATTGTTTTAATCTTGCCTCTTTGACCTCCCAGGACCTCTGGGCCCTTGGAGAGTTTAGCAAACATGATCCCATGACAGCTGGTGCTTCCTTCTCAATCTGTTTCCATGTCCCTTTTTGTCATTTTCTGACTCCCACATTTTATCCCTTTTGCTATATTTTATATCCATAACATGTTTTTCACAGCTATATACATTCAAGATTTTATTGAGGTAATAATGAATCTTAGTGGTAGAAACAATCAATGCAAAATAAGTTTAATTGCCTCAACAAACAATTCTTCTCATCAAAATATAAACATGTGAAAAGGAAAAATTTGATTCAGGGGCAACATGGCAATAAACTAACACCACAGCGGACTTATAGTTGGTAAAATTTGACATGACAAAAACCAGATAATGAATCTAATTTTGTGGTGAGATTTAAACAGAAAAATAATTCACTAAATTGATAATGACACAAAAATGATAAAAATTAGAAACTACTATACAGAGAATTGATTACTGAATATCACTACTTAATGACATTTATTCTAGAGACCATCTTGATAGTACCTACCAGTGTTAGCACAATTCTTATGAAAATGTTTACAGCCAAATATTCTTTGGAGTAAAATAACAGTAAAAATGTTGTGGCTCCCTCAGATTCTGCCTAATGAAGACACAGCAAGGCAGATGCTAAATCACCAGCTGGGGAAGGGCTGAAATCTTTATCTGTATTTCTAAAAAAAAAAAGTGCTTCACAATGTGAACCCTAAATTAAACAAACCAAACGTAAAAATAACTTTGAGAATAACTAGGAAACTTTGAACACGAACAAGATACTAGAGAGTTTTAAGCAATTATTATTATTATAGTGTTGCAGTAACATATTTTTAATGCTTGTGGGCTGAACTGTGTTCTCTTCAAATTCATATATCAAAACTCTAATTCTCAGCATGAGTTAATTATAAGAAGGGCCTTATATTACCTTTGTATCACTATAATGAAATACTAGTAATGGGCCCTTATACAATAAAGGGAGATTTGTTTTGGGTTATCATTATGGAGGCTGGTATTTGTTATGGTAGCTATAGCAGACTAAGCCAAGTCCTTTTGGTAAAAATACTTACTAAATTATTTATGAACAGAACAATGCGATATCTGTTTGCTTAAAAAAAATCCAGAAGAAAAAACTGTTAGCAGATTAAAAAAAAAAAGATGCTAATAACTGATGATTATCGGAGCTAGGGAACGGGTAGGTACATAGAGGTTCATATGCTATTTCTTTCTACTGTAGCATTTAAAGATATCCAAATAAATTTTATTTTTAATTTTTTTGTGGTGATGGGAATGAACCCAGGACCTTCTGCATGCTTGTGTGTTCTTGTTTAGCATAAGCTATACTTTCAGCCTTAAATAAATTTTTAAAATTTGACACTGACAATTGAACAAGTGATTCAGATGCACATCCAAGCAGGTAATTGCCAAGAAAGTGTTTCCCATAATTTTATTCTAAAATGGACCGCTGAGATCTTGAATAAAATGTGCTACTAAAATATATTTAGAATTAAAATACCTACATATAATGAAGTGATGGGGAAAAAAGTCAAGGTGGGACAAACATCAGTGGGACAGAGGGTGGAAAGGAAGAGGTATATAAGGTGCTGTATAATCACTTTGGATACTCACCCAAGTCTGTAGAGTAAACCTTAAATTTTTAAATTCTTTTCAGATATTTCACATGAAGAAATAGGGCCTAATTTCAGGATGACTGAATTCCCAAGATTATGCATTGGGAAGTGGCTGAGCTGGAATTTGAATCCTGCCCACTTGCTCTCTTTTCCTTATCCATCGTTTCCTCCCTAGACATTGCCAAGTGCTAGATCACAAAGTGTGGAGAAATTTATAAGACAATGTCAGGGAGAAACGGTTTGGGCTTGAAGGTAGATGCTAGAGGTGGAGGAATGGTGAGGGAACACCCCGGAGAGGAAGGGAGGACAGATAAGGGACCTGGTAGTAGGTGGAGAATGGAGTAAGCTAGCCTAGTTCCTAGGAAGATACGGCAAGAATAGGGTTGGAGTACGGGCAGTAGAGCTGAAGGAGAAGATGTCCCAGGACTTGGACTTGGATGAGATCAGTACAGATCACAAGTATGCAGCCAAATGGGCAGCTGCACCTCCATCAACAGGCAAAGGAAGCCAGAGGAAGTTGTTTCAGGTGAGGAGGAAAGAAATGAGCGCAGTTTTAAACGTGTTGAACTGGAGACCACAGCAGAACATCCTAGTAGAGAGGGTCCAGTTAGCTGGGTGGACAGGATTTGAGGTTTCCAAACTCATCTGGTATACCCCCGGTCAAGAAATATGACTCTGACCAATGAATCCCTGCAATAAGAGGATTTGACTCCTTGGTTCTTACACTGCAGTGGGAAAACACAGCAATCATTGTGAGCCCACTGTGCGCTGGGCATGATGCTGGGGTGGGGATGCAGCCCCTGCAAACAGATACATTGTGTGAATTATTATAATTGACCATCCTGCTTCCATCCTGGCCTTCCCTCCATTTTCCCCTCTGACAGCAGCCTTTGGAGTTGCTGTGCTGAATAATGTATTCTGTGAGAATAACACCTCTCCCAATCATGCTGAGGAGCACATACTCAGTGTAGTGAGTCCACTGAAGTATGATTATGTTACTTTTCTGCTCGAAACTTTTCTAGACCTCTGCTCTCTCTGTTCCTTCATACATAGGCACCAGGACCTTTGCACTTGCAGTTCCTGCTACCTAGAAGGCTCTTCTGCTGATAGCCATCACAATTTCCTTTAAGATTTTATTAAATGTCACCATTTGAGTGAGTCTTTCCTTGGCCATCTGTTTCTTTTTGCAGTTTTTATTTTTTGTTAGTATGTATTTACATTACACAATGATTACATTACGTGTGGAGAATTGATATACGTACATAGCTAATTCCTTTTGTCATCACTTCTCTATCCTCTCCCCCATCTCTTGATTCCCTTGCCCTTTGAACAAAATCTATCTCCTTTTCTTTATAATCTTTTATTTTGCTCTTTATATTTTAGATTTCTCATAGAAGAAAAACCATGGGATGGTTAAGCTTATGTGTCTGATTTATTTCATTAACATTGTGGTCTTCACCTAACATGCTGCATTCATTTTTCTGCAAATGACTCAAATCTAGCCTTCTTTATGGCAGACTAGGGCTCTATTGTCAATAGATGCCACGTTTTCTTTACCCAGTCGTCTGTTGATGGATATAAAACAACTTCCAATACTTAGCCATTAGGAATTGTGCTTCAATAAACATCGGAGTGTGCATCTCACTGTAATATGGTGTCTTTAACTCTTGCAGGCATATTCCTAGAAGGAGAATAGCTGGGTCAAGTGAAATTTCCAGTATTAATGTTTCAAGGAATCTCCATACTGGTTTCCAGAGAGGTTGTACCAGTTTATATTTCTACCAATGTACAAGCGTTACTTTTCCCTTGCAGCTTTGCCAGTATTTGTTGTTATTTGATTTCTTGATGATAGCCATTCTTTCTGCAGTGACATGGAATCTTAGTGGTTTTGTCTTGGTTTGTTTTGGGTTTGGGGGTCAGGGTCTTGCTACATAGTTCAAGCTGACCTTGGACTCACTGTGTGGCCCAGGCTGTCCTCAAACTTGTAGCATTTGCCTCAGCCTCCCTAAGTGCTGGAGATGCAGGCATGCACCACCATGCCTGGTTCAGTGTTTTAGTTTGTATTTCTCTGATAGCCTGCAAAGTTGAACATTTTTTTATGTCTCTATTGGCCATTTGTACTTCTTTTCTCATGAAGTGTATCATCACTGAAGTTGTCCTTTTTTTTTTTTTATCGGTACCGGGGATCGAACTCATGACTGCCTGCTTGCAAGGCAGGTGCTTATGCTGCTGAGCTGAAATCCCCAGCCCCTAAGTTGTCCATTTTTGACTGGGTCTTTTACTTTGGATATCTAATGTTTTTGAGTTCTTTATATATTCTAGGTATTAGTACTCCGATGAACTTTTCACATCCTGTTGTTTTGAATTGCAACTATTTCTATCTTTCCCTGTTGCCTAACTAATCTACTCTGCTCTGCTCCCTTCTTTGCACCCATTTTTAATTTTAACATAGTGTACTTTTTAGTTTAAAACATTGTCTCCCTATATTAGAACAGAAGAGAAATAAGGGCAGAGCTCTTTGTCTGATTTGTTCAATGTTGTGATCCTAAAAACTAACGCATGGACAGTGCTCATTAATGGATAAATGCATTGTTTCATGAATGAATAAAGCACATCAAGGCAGCTGATAGAGGAAAGATATGGATAAACTATTGGGAATGAAGAGAGGTGCCAATTCCACTTATCTGGGTGTGTCATGGAAGGTGTCACACAGGAGGTAACAACTGAGGTGAGATCTAAAGGCATGAGGATCAAAGAAGACATGGTAGGTGCAGAGTGGCCCCCAAAGACATCCAGATTCTAATTCCTGGAGCCTGGGATAATATGGCAAAACAGGCTTTACAGATATGATAAAGACAAGAATCTTGAAATGGAAGATTATCCTATATCATCTATGGGGACCCTAATTGCAGTTGTAAGTAACCTTATGAAGAGGAACAAAGATAGACTTAGCAGCAGACACAGCAGCAGAAGTCAGTTACAATGAAGCAAGATGCTTTGCTTCTGTCTTTATACAGAGCTACAGTTGATCCAGTTGCAATAGTTCTTGGAATTAAAGTCAGCATACCACAAGGATACCTGTATATGCATGTTTATTGTGACACAATATACAATAGGCAAAAAAAGGAACCAGCCTAGAGTTCCGTCATAAAATGAACAGATTTTTTTTATGAACACAATTTTGTCTGAGCTGTGGGGAAAAAGTAACCTCCACTGTTGGTGGAAGTGTAGGCTGACACAACCACTATGCAAATCAGTGTGCAGATTGTTCAAAAAACTAGGATTGGAGGTCCCATTACTCAACTATTTCCCTCTGGGTACCTTTCCAGAAGAATTAAAAACATCATACCATGGCAATATAAGTGCACCCATGTTTATGACAGCACAATTTGTATTAGCCAGATCTTGGGAACAATCCAAATATCCATCAACTGAGGAATGGATAAAAAAGATGCAGTTTTTTTTAATACAATGGAGTACTATCAACTATAAAGAAGGATAAACTTGAGACTTTTATAGGTAAATGGATACAACTTGAGATCATATTCATAAGTGAAATAAATCAGAGGCATATATGTAAACACCATATTGTTTCCCTAGTGTGAGAAACTGAAAGAGAAAATAAGATCCAGAATGTACAGAAGATATTGTAAAATGGGAAGAAGCTTCAAAAGGAAAGAGAAACTCAAATGAGGGAATGGAGAATATATATAAAAGATAGTTAAAATAGTTACACTACTAATTTCTCTTAGTTCATTGAAAAGAAAGGTCTGTGCTAATAGTTTGGACAATTAAATGCTGCTATCTTGTACTCTGAGTAACTAATTTAAAGATAACAATATGCACTGTATTAATCATTGTTACCCTTTTATTATCTTGTTTTAAAATTTTATTTTTTTCTCTTAAAAAAGGGATAGATCTGGTGATGATCATATTAAGCAAAGTAAGCCAGACCCAGATAGAAAAATGCCGCGTATTCTCCATAATATGCACAATCTAAAAATGATGACAAGGAAGCAGACTGGAGACAGATACTAGACAAGAGGAAGGGAAGAAGAGGGAGGAGAGGGGCAGGTATTAGGGGAGCAGGGCTGTGATCAAAATATGTTATGTACATTGAACCCCCACCAAAATGTGAAATCAGGAGCAGGTAGAGTGAGGGAGTAGTGGAGGAATGATTAAACTGTGCTATGTGCATGTATAAATCCACCAAAATGAAACTCATTAATTTGTATAACCAATATATACAAATGAAAAATGTGGAAAGAAATCTTTTAAATAAAATGTCACACACACACACACACACACACACACACACACACACACTTGCAAGCACACACACATGCACAGCACCTTGAGGAAGGAACCCTAAGCCAAGGAATTCCAAGAATGCAGCTCTGGAGCTGGAAAAGACAAGGAAACTAACTCTTCCCTAGAGCCTGTGGAGGGAGGAAGGCCCTGTGAATGTCTGGTTCAGCTCAGCAAAACTGATCTTAGATGTCTGATCTCCAGGACTATCAGACAAAAAATGTATGGGGGTCTATTGTTGTTTGTTTGTTTGCCTTTTTGAGACAGAGTCTCACTACACAGTTTAGGCTGGCCTTTGTTAGGTCTGAGAGAAGAAGGGGAGAAGGGGAAAAGAGAGAGAGAGGAAGAAGTCCGTGGGAGGAATGGAGTGGACGGCCATGAAAGTAGTGGGCAGTGGTGACTTTATTTCGGGAATGCCAGGAGAGGTCCCCCTCCGCTGGCCCTGGGCGCAGCCTCTCCACTGCACCCGGGGCCGTGGTTAACACGGGGAGAGGAGACTGGCGCGCTCGCTGCTGGAATCCGGCGATCTCTCTTTGGCGATCTCTCTCTCTCTGGCGATCTCTCTCTGGGACACGTGGTGTGGGGGAATCTAAATAGCCTAAGCTTAGGGCAGTGCCCTAAGGCCATTAGAGATGTACCGCTATCTCATTGGGTGCACAGGTTTAGCGCCAGAAAGCAGGTTCCTAGGGAGGGGGTATAGGGTTACAGTCAAGTTTATAGGGGGCGGGGGGAGGCAGGAGTTTCTAACTTGGCTGCAGCCTTTCCTGGTTACAGTGTTTGGTCTGGGCCAGCAACTCTTTCATATCCTGTCTTATGGTTATTAGGAAAAGGGGCGAAGATTTTTCTCTGTAACTACTTCCTGCTGGCTGAGGGCGCTGTATTGGGGTCTAGGGAAGTTTGACGGGATGAAGGTTGATGCCCAGGTAGACACTGATGCCAGGTGTTTTAGCCAGGACAACTTCACTGGTGAATGTACGTATGTCAGACTGGAAAAACAAAGAGACATAATGTTATTAGGAGACATGGCACTATTATATTTAAGGACCCAGGTGAGGTACATAGGAAGGTGACTTTGGTTTTGAGATGGTATTTTATCAGGGTGACGTTGAGGTGGCAAGGCAGAATTCTGAAAAATAAACATGGGATTAGGAGGAGTGAAGTTATGAGAGGTGTTTACTCCCCCCTATGAAAGCATAAAAGTTGAAAGGTAGGTAGGTAAGGCTTGTCTCTGGTATATATGATGTTGGAGTCTGTAGGCAATCATGTTAGGCACTCCTGCTATAGAAATGATCATTAATAGAATGTAAGAAATTAAGAATCAAACTGGACAACAAAACATGACAACCTGTGAGTCATAAGGCAGAGATGAGCATTAAAAGGATGGTTAGATCTAGGGCCTGAGTGATGTGAAACCAGAATGGCAGTTTTTAAAAGGGAATAAAAGCATTTTATGATTTAGGACTGGGACCTGTATAAAAAATGGGCCTTTTGTAAATGGCATAGGTTGACCATCAATACCATGTCATAGAGATTGATTTAATATAGCAACCTGAATACTCAGGAAGAACCCTGTATATATGGCCTCTATGTCCACAAATATAGAGAATATCTTACCTGAGACTATAGTGCGACTTGGAATTTGAGACCGACACCTTAAAGGGGGCTGTTGTTGCCCTGAACCCCCTCAGCCTTCAGCAGCGATTTTCTGTCGGTGACGAATCTGGCAGTGTCGACATTTTCTGTAAGGGCTATTACTTAGGATGACTTACCCACTCTCTGGTGGCTAGGACAGTCCAGTAGCCCTGGAGTAAGGTCTCAAAGAATGCCAGGATGGGGCGTCTTCTGCTGCATTTGAGCGTGGTCCATAGAGGGGGCAGGCAGCTCCACCTTGTGTAGGTTTACCTGTCTCAGAACTCCAAGTGTCACAAGTGTTAAAAATATGAAAAACCATATTAAGATCTCTATAAGGTTTGAAGGTCAAGTTTTGACTTTTTGCTTGGGATTTGGACTACAGTAGAATTAAGTAAGTATGTAGGAATTTAATATCAGCATTTAAGATTATAAGGCAGGCAGGTTGGTAAAATTATCAGGTGGCCAGCAATAGTGAACAAATGGTAGAAAAACTGTAAGAAAAAAAGGAAAAAAATAGCCTCTCTCGAGTGGAACTGAACTGCAAAAAAAGTTTGGGCAGGGCCGTGAGACTTTGGAAACGTGTAGTGTTAAAGGCAGGTTGAAACACTGAGATCTGTGGCACACGCCCGGAGTGTGTTTGGTTGTCGTGGGGCAGCAGTGGCAGCCTGTGTGCCCGGTGCCGCGGAGGGGCGGGCAGGCAAGGAACGTGTAGAGTGGGCAGGGCGAACGCGGGACATGTTAAGCAGAGAACAGAGGCTTATTGTGATGCGCTAAGCGGCGCAGGGAAATGACGTCATTTCACTGCGACTGCGTAAGGGGGTGGGGCTTGGAGGCCCCGAGTGGTGATCCCAGGTGACGCCTGGAGCCAATGGGAGCTGTGGCTCGCATTTGGTCCCCCCGGAGGGGCGGGGCGGCCGAGGGGGTGACAGAGGGGGTGGCCGTGCCCCGGAGGGGCGGGGCAGCGGCCAGGCGGCGGCAGGGGCAGTCAGAGGCACAGCTTGCTTGCTGCGCGGAGCCCCGCGCGTGGGGCGGGGCGAGTAGTATGCTGTGGCCGCGGGAGAGGCACAGCGTGAAGTTAGCCGGGCTCTGGTCTGAAAGGCTCACGGGCCGCGCCAGACCCCGGCGCGCTGTGAAAGCGACGGCTTCCGGGTGGCTACAGCGGGCGGGGTATGGCACAGGGACGTTGTGAGACACTGCGGCCGGCGTGGCCGCGCGGGTCGGTGAAACATGAAATGGGCTGGGCTGGAGGCCAAAGCCGCGGGGCCCACAGAATTGGAATGCGATGTGAGAGTGAAAAGGAAAAAAAAAAGGCTGTTTTTAAAATCTAAAGCAGTTTCATGTGAATCTCTGGTCTCGTTGTCTGGTCTCATTTAACCTCGGCAGAACGGCGGTGGTGGATGGGCTGGCGTAAAGTGGGAAACAAAGGAGAGAGGAGCCGGGCGCGGGCGGAGGAGATCTATGGGAAGGGCCGCGGCTCACGCCCAGAGCCGCTGTGCCGGCGAAAGAAAGGGAGCTATAACGCGGTTGGAGGGGGGGAGGGAGAGGAGCCGCGCGCGGGGCCCCCCTGGGGTGACTAGGCCTCGCCGGCCACGCGGGAGACTGTCCCATGACTGTCGGGAGCTATAACGCGGTGGGAGGGGGGGAGGGAGAAGAGCCGCACTGGGAAAGAAAAAGAGCTGATTTAAAAATTTTGTAAGGGGGTTACTCACCAGAGTGGTAGTGGATTTGTGACTGTAGAAGTAAAGAAGTTTGACCAGCAGGGGACTATAAAACAAAACTGGAAAAATTATAGTCTCTCACCTGCCACCGAGTCACAGGGCACCATCTGTTAGGTCTGAGAGAAGTCTGTTAGGTCTGAGAGAAGGGGGAGGAGGAGAAGAGAGAGAGAAGTCCGTGGGAGGAATGGAGTGGACGGCCATGAAAGTAGTGGGCAGCGGTGACTTTATTTCGGGAATGCCAGGAGAGGTCCCCCTCCACCGGCCCCGGGCGCAGCCTCTCCACTGCACCCGGGGCCGTGGTTAACACGGGGAGAGGAGACTGGCGCGCTCGCTGCTGGAATCCGGCGATCTCTCTCTCTCTGGCAATCTCTCTCTTGGACACGTGGCATGGGGGAATCTAAATAGCCTAAGCTTAGGGCAGTGCCCTAAGGCCATTAGAGATGTACCGGTAACTCATTGGGTGCACAGGTTTAGCACCAGAAAGCAGGTTCCTAGGGAGGGGGTATAGGGTTACAGTCAAGTTTATAGGGGGCAGGGGGAGGCAGGAGTTTCTAACTTAGCTGCAGCCTTTCCTGGTTACAGTGTTTGGTCTGGGCCAGCAACTCTTTCAGCCTTGAGTTCACTTTGTAGCCCAGGTTGGTCTCGAACTTGGAATTATCCTCCTGCCTCAGCTTCCTGAGTGCTGGGATTACAGGTGTACACTTTTATACCTGGCTTTTTTGGATTGTTTTAACCACTAAATTTTTATAATTTGCTATAGGAATCCACAGCAAACTGAATGGGAAAGGGCATTTTAGCAAAAAAGTGTTGTGTGTACAAATCATGGAGGTAGCAGCACATCTAAGAATGCCCTGAGAAGTATAATGCAGCCTCCTTTAAGTAGTACGAAGAAGACAAAGAGGGGCTTGGAGACTAGCAGAGTTGGAAGGGCCTTGCATTCCATGCAGAGGGGCTGAGTGCATTCTGTCGGTGTGGGGGTGAAGTGACTGCTGTGATGTGCCACCCAGATTGCTCTTCATTCCCAAAGGACATATTCTTATATTCTTGCAGTCCACAGAAGTGCTATTGGCAGATGGCCCAGGTTCCCAGCTCGTTTCTGTAATCTCTCTCTCTCTTTCTCTCTCTCTTTCAGACAGCTTCCTGGCCCGAGCTCATGCCAGCTTTCCTGAGTGGCCTACACCTATTGACTGGTTTACAAAGGGGTAGGGAACATTCCAGCCTGGAATTCCCGTGGGCTTACCTAAAGCCTCCTTTAATGATTTAGGAGCTCAGTTTCCCCATGTGAACTCCCTCCCTTCTACTCTGTATCCTCTTCTCTGTCTCTTTCTGCTTGCCTGTGAATTCAACCTGTCTTTGGAAACTAAGAGATCTTTAAGCAAAAGAATAAAGGTGAGAATGGTTTGGACATTGGTGGTGCTGGTGGTGATCATTCCGGTCTATGTGACCACGGGCTAGGCTGGGAAGACACTGGATAAGAGATGATTAGGAAAATGGGGCAGAGTCCAGGTGAGATAGTCCTGGGCAAGAATAGAGGCAAAGGACTCATCGATTTTCCCATACATAGCCAGAGAGAAGTCATGGAAATCTGGAGGAGCTTGGCTCATAGCATATTATAATTATAAAAACCCTTTCTTATAAATAACAAGAGTGAAAATAGACAAATGGGATTGCATCACACTAAAAGGTTCCTGTTTAATAAAGGAAACTGCAGCAAAGCAAAGAGACAATTGTGGAATGGAAAAAAATATTTCCAAACCATACATCTGATAGGAGGTTGATATTTAAAACATAAGAAACTCAAAACACTTTAACAGTCAGGTAACAAATCATGCAATTCAAAATGAGCAAGGAAAACATACAGTTCAATTTTATGATGTACTAAAGAACTAAACAGACATATCTCAAAAGAAGGCACATAAATGACTAGCAAATATATGAAAAAATATTTAGTTTCACTAATCATCACAGAAATGAGATACTGTCTCATCCCCATTTGATGGGCTATCACTACAAAGAGAAGAAAACACAAATCCTGGGTAGAATGTGGGGAAGGGGAACTCTTACCTGCTATTGGTGTGAGTATACAGTAGTACAGCCCTCGTGGAAAATGGTATGGAATTCTCTTAATAAATTAAAAATAGAACTGTGGTATGATCCAGCAGCCCCATTTCTGGATATATTTCCAAGGAAATGTAATCACTATGATGAAGAGATATCTGCACTCACATGTTTGTTCTGGCATTATTCAAACTAATGATACCAGAGTCTATTAAAGGATGCAAAGATAAAGAAAATGTGGTACATGTAACCGTGGAATGCTCTACAGCCTTAATAAGAAAGGAAATTGTACTGTTTGTAACAATGTGGATGAACCTGGAGCACAGTATGTTAACCGAAATAAACTAGGCACAGAAAGACAAATATAACATGAATTTTGTTACCTGTGGAATCTAAGAAAGTTGAACTCACAGAAGTGGAGAGTAAATGATTCCCAGGAGCCTGGGAAACAGGGTTTGGGCAGGTGTTTGTCAGCAGGTAGATAATTTGAGTTAGGGAAATAATTTCAAGCAATCTGCAGTCCAACTTGGTGACTTTAATTTACAACAATATATTATTTTCCTGACTTATCCCTAAGAAAGTAGAGATTTTAAGTGTTCTCTCCATGAAAATGAGTAGGAGAGATAAAGCATATGTTAATTAGCTTAACGGCCACTCTATATCGTGTACATATTTTGAAACCTCATTTTGTACACCAAAAATATGAGCATTTTTTACTTGTCAATTAAGGAATAAATTTAAAGTGTGTCCTTCTTCATAATCATTCAAATCTTTGCATTTTGCTCCTCATTTCTCATTAAATTTTCTAAAACAAGTCATTTTTTTTTCTTAGCAAAACTATACTGTTTCTCTGGTGAAAATACCTTTGATAAGTAACAGATTTGATCGTCCATTCTCAGAGCAAAACCCTTACGTCTGAGAAATGTTCTTTCAACATCTCTTTGAATACCCTCTGTGCCAGGGAAATCATCCTCTTTTGTCATTGGTTTTGGTTTTGGTTTTTGAGATAGAGAATTGCTGCATAGTCCAGGCTGGCCTTGAACTCACTACATAGCCCAAGCTGGCCTCAGAGTCACAGAGATGCTACTGCTTCAGCCTCCTGAGTGCTGGGATTATAGGTGTGTGCCAGCATACCCAGTTGCCTGCAAGGCTATGTGGTCTCATCCTTAGTAAAGAGTAGTATTATGTATGAAACTGCCCCTGGATCTGATTCTGAGACATGATCATTAGCAAGGAACAGGGTGGTTAAGAACCTTTCTTTTGAAGTCAAACAGAAATTCTTTCAAATCTGTACTCTGCTAAAATGATCATGATGTAAGGCACAATGCACAGCACACAGAAAATATTTAATTAAATGGTAGTAACTGTTATGGCTGTTAGAAGCCAATTGAATGTATCTCTTCCAAAAGCACATATTATGAGGTGGGCCTGCAGGCACTCACCTGTAATCTCAGCACTCTGCAAAGTTAAAGAAGGGGGATTCCACATTCAAGCCCAACTTAGTAATTTAGTAAGACCCTGCCTCAAAATTTACAAAAATCTAAAAACTAAAAATGTCCTGAGGCTGTAGCTCATTGTGAAGGCCCTAAGTTCAGTTCCTAGCATGTGTGTGTGTGTGTGTGTGTGTGTGTGTGTGTGTGTGTGTGTGTGATATGTGCCTTTGTTGTGGTGAAGAAGGGATCAGAAAGTTCTATCTTCTCAGGTACCTGACTTCCTTGAATGAGATGTGTGTGCAGCGCAGTAAGTATGTGTGGACTCTCACTCAGGACACAAGAAAGGTGTCATCAACATGTCTCCCAGGACTTTTTCTACCTACTTAGAAGGAGAAAGAATTTGCTTTCCATTAACCAAACAGCAAACCAGCATGGTAATAAGGGATTGATTTTCTCAGCATCCCATTAGCTCCAGGTCTTTGAAGAGAGCAGATGGGGAAATGGATTGCATTATCTGGGAGCTGGAAAGGGACCTGGAGAGAGACAAGGCTGGAGTTACAGCATTTAAAAGGCAGTCATGCTACTTTGCTCCACATTTGCCATGTATGTTTTCCCAATTCTTTAAAGCTTGGCAATCGGTACCTACATTTCTGCTCCAGACACATATTTCATAATCACCTTGGCTGCTGACCCAGTTAAATAACAATGAGTGGATTTTTATAAACCTGAAATTTTTCACTCAGAATAAGCCAGGAGAAGAGACTACAGAGAGGTCACTGGGGATAAGTCATCTTCCATACTGGGGGTGGGGAAACCCCCAGCAATTGACAGCAGTGGTGTGGAAACCCCTTTGATTGATGGCCCCGAAGCCTAGCTGTCTGCACACCGTCAAACCACTGGTGGAAGAAGAAAAAAAATTCAGTTCATCCACTTTAGCAGAAGAAACTGCCATCTTCCTGAGGGCGGAGTGATTTTATTTTCCCCCATAAGAAGAAATGTTGCTAACTGAGGGATTTTGTGGGAAATATAGTATAACCAGTAGTACGGTTTAACTGCAGATGCTGGGGAGTGAGAGAGACTTACTTTGTAGAAATTGCTCATTTTCCTGATATGCATACATTTGCCATAACTGATTGTCAGATACCAACCTGGTGCTAAGCTTTGTGCTACTCCAGAGAGATGTGCAGTTGTACATGCTCCTGGATGGTTTCTGCCATCCAGACAGTGGATATAATGGGTAAAGTTGAATATACCAGTTTGTCTGAATGTTTTGATCAACAGGAGAAGTGATTTGTGAGTTAGCAAAGTCTTTATTTGCTCACAATGGCTTTACTAAAATAATTTGATAATACTTAAAGTCGTTGCCTCTCCTTTAAAAAAGACAAGCATCTCCTTTGTTTACATGCACTGATTTGCATTATAAGCGTTTTTCCCACTAAGAGTGCAAAAGTCCAGTCTACTTGACCACCATGATTTCCTCATGCCGGTGAGGCCCTACCATGCTTTAAAGGCCATGCTTTGGTTACTGTGCCATGACCAGACTGAGTCCAGGGTCTTAATCCAGGCTAAGATGCTCCCTACTCACTATCCTTTTTCTTTCTCTTAAATAGTATCTTTTTAGTTGTGCAGAAAGTACCAGTGTACTTTAGCAGGAACACTGGAAATAGCTGTATTTTCAATACTCCTGACATAATTAAAAACCTGTCCTTCTTTAACTAACATGATCTTTTACCAGCATAGTTATAACTTTTGCGGACTTTTATAGTTTTAAGATGATGATGATGATGATGATGACGACGATGATGGCAATGATTACAATGATGCAACGGTTTTTCAACTCCAGCTGCATATAACAATCATTAAGGATCTTTGAAAGCAAACCAAAAAACAAAAAAATTCGTGGCTCTCTCTAGAGCAGTTGTACTAAAAATACCAGAGAGTAGGACCTACTAGTCACTGAATTTTAAAAAGTTCTCAGAATACTCTAAAGTGCTGACTTGAATGAGGATCACTATTCCAGCTATACATTTAATGTCTTAGGTTTGGATGCCTTTCCATGGAGTGGGCACAAAACTGGGGGTACCCCATTGTAGGGGGGAGGAGTGCAGATCAGAGGCTAAAGACTTGAAACAGTTCCAGCTGGGATGCCAGCTAGTCACGGGAACCCTGTATCTGTCACAGCCAGCTTTCCTTATGCTGAGACACACTATACAGCATCCACAAGTTAAAGGAAGAAAGCTTTGATTTGGCTCACAGTTTCAGGAGATTCAATACATGCTCAGCAGGCTTCAAGCCAGACACCTCATGGCAGAAGGGCCTGACAGAGCAAAACTGTTCGGTGCACAGTGACAGGGGACCTGAGAAAGGAGACAGTGCTGTGGAGAACTGGGAGAGGGATCATATACAGTATTCAAGGTCAGCCTCCAGGACCCACCCCCTTGCACAGTCACCTATTGCATCCATATGGCAGAAATGCTGAGTAATTGTAGGCTATCCACATTTTCTCCCAGCTTTGTATTCAGTTATATGTGGTAGCTGGAAACTTGTCACTATCGCAGCATTTACACCATGGACATGTAAAGTGCTGTACATCAGAGGTGTTTCTCTTGGAGATCCAGTCATTAAATATTTGCTGGCACAGCATTGCCTTGGAGTAACAGAAAAGTTGGGAAATGTGGTACGTTGTGATTTGACCTTCCCTATATAAAGGCGGCTTCATGCAGTGGAGAGATATCTGCATTTATTAATTCTGCTAATAATCTGAGAATACTATTTCTGTCCTTCAATTCTGCCATCTCTGAAGCAAGCAAGAGCATAATGCATTCCCTAGTGATACTATGAGATTATTGTGAAAATATTTCATTTTTAACTCTCAAAAATAGTTCTGTTCTTTATGGTTTGTGGTTTAATGAAAAGGCTTCAAAATACTAAATACCTTAATAAATACGAACCACTGTTACAAAGGATCACACAGTCACAAGAGAACAGTTAATGGATATGAAGGCAAAAGCTAGAAAATAAAAAATACAAGCTCTGCACTTTTGCTGTGACTTTATCTCAGTGTTTGGTGGGCTGAGAGGAATGACAGGATGGCCCCCTTGTGCCATCCTTGGAAACTGTGATCTTGTCCTTGACACACTGAAGCAGTTTTAATGTGGCACATTGTGGTCATCCCTAAACTCACTCCTGGTTAAAATTAAGGGTTATTAATAACTCAGAATTTCATGTTGAAATTACTCATATTTGGTCATTTTCCACACTAAAATAAAAACAAAAACATATGAGTAAAATGTAAAGGGAACACTTGATCATTGAACATCTAATCACTTGTGTCAATAAGTCCAAATCCATTTTAACTCCCCAAGTTTTGTTTGTAGAATAAAGCATGGCTGTGTTTCGAAATCATCAAGGCACTATTGCTATGAATCAAACCCAATTCCACTTAGAAGACTTATTTAATTCATTGCATCTTTGGGTCAACAGGGCCACCCTATGGCTGTACTATACAGTTAAAAACAAAAGACCCGAGTCACACTCTTTTCTCCATTTAACTCTAAACAGCACCTAGTGGTTATTTCTGTTTCCATTATTCTACAAGACGTAGAAAATAAAATAACAAACGCCTAGGACACAGTACCATAGGCAAGAGGACAGGTGCCAGAACATAAATGTCACAGGAGATTTAATAGGAGCACCTAAAGCCCAGCATCTGGCCTTTAAATTCTGAAAGGCTGAATTACCAGCTCCCTTTTTTCACTTTGCTTCTGCTACCTCTGACCAGTGTGTAGTGCTTTTCTGTCACCCTGGCACTTTTCTTGGTCTGTATTTTACCTTTGTAGGCATGGACTGGCCCTGAGCACAACTTCTTGTGAACTTTAATAATGTAGCTGATTACTACTTCCTACTGGATATATGCTTGGCAATTCTTTCCTCGACGTACACAAAACCTGGACTATTACTGGCCCATTCAACTGTGATAGCTATAGATGTTATCCTCCCACTAAAAAAGAAGTTGATTTTGAACATAAATGGATGCAACAGCTGAAAGAAGCCCCAATTCCCCTCCAAGAGCCATTTGTCCTATGTTAACGCCTGAGGGGAAATTGACCCATCTTCCAATTGACCTATCTAGAAGATCATCTTTTACCTCAGTTCCACACATCCAAGTAGTAGCAGGGGCTTTAAGTGTTATGTATATTCTTAGTCAACAGTAATTAATACCTACCACAGTACAGTGCTTTTTGCTAACAGAAAAAGAAGTCTTTATGACCAAAAGAACTGGAAAGCCCTGGGCAAGATTTGTGATCTGGAATACTAACATTTTTAAATCTGTGTGTGTGTGTGTGTGTGTGTGTGTGTGTGTGTGTGTGTATGTGTGTGTGTATACATGCACATACAATTGAGCTAAGGACTAAATAGGCTTCCAAATATCCCCTTCCAACAGGATCAGAGTAACTGTATTTTAGTAGTTTCCATCCTTTTCCAGGTTCCAATAACAATTCTGCTAACATTATTGTTGTCATGGATCCATCTGTTATCTACCTGTTAGCATTAGCAGCAAAGCAAGGCAACCTAAAATTTAGGTTAAAACAGCAAACTTTTATTATTTCTCATAATTTTGTGGATCAGATGGACAGTGGGGGCTGAATGGCTTCACTTACATACCTAGTGACCGGCTCAAAGTTAGCTGGGGTCAAGGGGATTCTTGGCTGTGTATCTTTATCACCCAGCAGGCTGGTTTGGACTTGTTCACATGGTGATTACTTTAAGGTTACAAAGAGCAGCAAAAAAGAAAGCCTGCATGTGTACATAGAGATTTGAAAGCCCCTGCTTGCACTTTGTTTGCTAATGTCCCATTATAAAATTGAGTAACAGCCTAGCCCAGAGTCAAAGAGGAAGGGCCTGGCCAAAGATCATGGGCAGAAATTGTGACCCTGATTACAAATTACTATACTAACTGAACTTAAAGACATCAAGGAACAAAATCCTACTTCCAATTTTCATTAGAGAACTGTTTCCTAAGCCTAATGTTATTGTTAAGTAATTTAAAACTTTTTAATAGCTACATTAAACATGTAAAAAATAGATAAAATTAGTTTTTACAATATTTTTTAACACAATATATCCAATATTATTTTGGCATGTAAAAAGTATAAAGAATTATGAATTATGAGTTTTTTAAAAAAAATACCAACCCCCTAAACCTGGCCTATAAAAACCTAAAACACATTTTAATTTGAATTGAGACATTTTAAGGGCAACAGTCACATGTGGGTAGCGGCCACCACACTGAACAGTACCATTTGAGAACATAAACTTCATTTTCTCCTTTACACAAGAAAACTCAAGCTCAGAAAGGATAAGTAGCTTCCTCAGGGTCATGTGGCTGGTAAGTGGTTGAGCCAGGATTAAGCCCGGGGTTGTATATGAAGGAAGAAGCATCGCGTCCTGCTTTGGGTGCCCTGCGACGGGGACAGGAGACCAAGCGCCCAAACTGCAACCCCAAATCCACTCACTTAACAAAGCAATATCACAAATCCACTCACTTCTCACCGCACTTAACCCTGAATACTGAGGTTTTAGCTTAAAAAATATGGTGTCATCCCATGCTCCGCTGCCGGAACGACTTGGTTAGCGTGCCGACAGGGCCCTACTTGCCCGCTGTGGCACGCGTGCCTCATGTTCACCACCGGCTCACTGGGTCTCATTCTTTCTCCTTTTCCAAGGCCGTTTTCAGTTTCACCTTTAACCTATGCCCCTTCACCCGCCCCCCGCTGCTTTCTTCCGCTGATATCGATCCTCCCCATCCTGCATCTATGCCACAGTCACCGGGGAAGTGGAAGGCACAATCCACTCCCATAATAATTTCCCCTGGGGAGTTCATCAGCTCTCTGAAACGCATGTGGTCTTTTTTCCTGGTTGTGTGTTACCTCCTGGAAAGCTGTGTGGTTCCTGGGAGCAAAGGTTATGCCAGTGATTTGGCTCATACTCTACACAGCATTTTGTATTTTTCTGCCCACGTGGCAGGAGCTCAATAGCTCAGTGATTTACCTGAGCTGACGTCAGAGAAAGGACT
This sequence comes from Cavia porcellus, assembly GCF_034190915.1. Classification (NCBI taxonomy): domain Eukaryota; kingdom Metazoa; phylum Chordata; class Mammalia; order Rodentia; family Caviidae; genus Cavia; species Cavia porcellus. The sequence continues at coordinate 7,856,854 of NW_026947493.1, forward strand.
AAGGTGCTCAAAACGGAGTTCTAACGTCGCTAGGGACATGGCCCCTAAGACCCCTTCTTTCTGGAAGGTGGGAAGGCGACTGGATGAGCATGCGACAGGCACGGGGCGCCCAGGCAGGTCAGAGACGCTCCACAGATGCTGCAAGCATGGGTCAAGTGTGCTTTTAAGTCACACAGTGCCCACAACAGGAGAGACTGACAGATATTCCATCATACCCGCGAAATTGATAAATATAGCACTTAACCATTAAATTCTGGGTGCGAACTTGTCGACAGAATGAAAATGGGTATTAATGACTGATGACTAAAATAGCAACTAAAACTGCTCAGTTTTCAACTGATCTTTTCCAATATTATACTTATTTTCCTGTTTGAAGATACTATAATTTCTATGCTCCCTTGCTGCAAAAAAATTGTTAAAATTGTTAAAAGTTAAAGCAATTAAAAAAAATAAAGCAATGGAAACTTTTTTCACTTGAAGTTGATCCTTTTCAACATTTTACCTATTTTTCTTTTTGGAGAGGCACTATTTAATGTTTTTCCCTATGATAACACATTGGAACAGTTTTGCTTCTTCGGTTTTTTGTTGGTTTGTTTGTTTTTTGCTTTTTATTTCTTTTCAAGTAATTGAACTGATTAGTATCCCATATGGAGTAGAAATAATTGGTTTTGCCTATGCCAGTATAAAGTTAGCCACAGAGCTGTAACTGTTTACATGTTTCTCATTTCCTCATGGAAATTCTTAGACTTTGTCTGATAAAGATCTGGCAACTTCAACTTTGTGAACATTACAGCCTTTGGTTATCAGATGTGACTGTATCCTGTTCAGCAGCCTCTGGGATGAAATAGGGTGTTCTATGCTTTTGTACAGAATGAACATTGAAGAGCAATCCCGAGCCCATTTCCTCTTGCCTGCTCCAAACAGCACTCTGATTTTGTCCAGGAATACCTTGAAAACTCATTCAGGTATATGTGGCACTTCTTGGTCCATGGGTACTCTTATTCCCCTGGCACAGAGATTAGTTTACAAATCCGGACCTTAAGATACTTAGTGGGTAGCATTTTTCATCCCAGTCGAATTGATTCAGGAGTGAACATGTGACTACTCTGGCCAAAGAAATGAAATGGAAGGTTTTCGTGGGAGTTTTAGGCTAAGAGGTTTCCTGTACTTAAAGAGTAATGTTACTGAACAAGATAATCTCTCTTATGGACAAGTGCTTTGGGCAGATTGAAAGACCAGGAAATGCTACAGTCACCTTGCTATCAGCCTGAGAATATACTGGCCTACAAGAGACAAGCAAACCACAGAGGCAGGGACTGGTAGAGTCATACCTAGTCACTACCCAGAATCTTAGCTTTCTCAGTTAAATGAACCAAGAAATCCCATACAGTGTACAATATAGGCCAGTTAAAATGAGATTTGTTACTTGCAGCCAAAAGCATCATTACTAATGTAGATAATTTTACTGAAGAAATGTTAGTTATAAAAAAGAATTCAGTCTTATGAAATAAGACTGAGCATTTATAAACATAAATGCATAAGCACATATAGAAAATAAAATTTAGAGTCCTTTCTTCCTTCTTTCAAATAAGGAAACAAATTTGGAGAGTTTTTACCAAGTCATTAAATGGAAAAGCTAGAAATCCTGCTAGACTTAGAAATCCTAGATTTTTTAATTTACAATTGTACTTTGACAAATTCCTTCAGAGAAGCTCTATGAGCAGCGTGGCACAAATCTTTACCTTCGCCTAATCTTAACAGTTAAACTCAGGGCTTCTCACACTGCTGCTGTATTTCTCATAAAATATTTGAACAGAAAGTAGTTCTGTGCATCTTCTTGTTTTTCTGTATAAGGTTCTGTCCCAATAACCTTTGCTATTTTAAAAGAGGCACTGTGGGGGCTGGGGATTTAGCTCAGCGGCAGAAGTGTCTGCTTTGCAAGCAGGCAGTCGTGAGTTCGATCCCCGGTACCGATAAAAACGAAAAAGACAAAAAAAAAAAAAAATAAAATAAAATAAAATAAAATAAAAGAGGCACTGTGTTTCTTTAGGGTTAGGGTTAGGTTAAGAAGACAAGTCTTCTTGCCTACTCATGAGCATGATCCAAGTATTATAAGATTCTATCTGGATCTCATTCTCTATCCTGAGCAATTTGTCAAAATACTTTCCTAAATACAGTTCTGCCAAGAGTTCTGGTGGCAGTTGTTATAAAATAAAATTGCGATTTCCTGGCTACAAGTCGATGAATGAATGAATGGTCTCTCCACCAAGAGATGATGTTGTATTGTATGGATCCTCTATTACTCTCTTGAAGAATATGTCGTAGACCTGGCTTGAAGTGCTACACATCTTTTTAAAGGGTCCCAAACTTGTTTAACTATTAGAATGAAACATTTCTAAAACTTTTCTCAATATTCAACAATGGATATTCTATCAGTGTTTATCATGCAAGTATTAATGTACACATTACAAAGCCTTTGTAATACGGCCATGGCAGAATTGAACTCAAAAATTTTACCTTCTAATATTTCTTTAAAAAAATAGTTTGACATGTTACAAGACAGTAAGCATGTAGAACTTCAGAGTAGCCTAACATATCTGAGAAGGTTTCAGAGTGAAACCAGAATCGCCATTCTGGGGTTCAAGTGGGAGAAAGACAGTAGAAAGGGACTCTGCTTAAGGAAAATAAAATGGATGGACACATGGGTGCACATAGGAATGCATGCAGCTTATTTCAAGAAATAGTCGGCCAGTTTGGCTGGATAAAGAGTATGCAAAATCCTTTTTGAAAAGTAATGTAGAAAATCTTAAAATCCAAACTAAAAAGTCTGCAATTTTTTCCTTCTGTAGACCTATGGAAGTCAGTTTGGAAGCTAGAAGGGAGGGTTGAGGGTTTCAGGAAGAAGAACCTGCTGCAGCACAGCCCAGGAGGTAGGCGGGGCCTGTTTCAGATGAAAGGAAGCGGTCCATATACAAATGGAATAGCCTGACCAAAGGAGTGGAAGAGTGGGTCAGAATAGGAAATATTTGAAGGGAAAGAATCAGCAGCTCTTGAGGACCAACTAGTCAAAGAAGTCCCAGATGGAGAGGGCATCAGAAACAGTTCTGAAGTTCACAGCCTCCATTGTGGAGAGGTGAAACTCAAATAGAATAGAAAGTCTCATGGCGACAAGAGATATTGGGTGTGTGTGTGAATTTTCAGGTCTTAATCTATGACCTGATATCCACTAAGTGAAGACATCTCTTTTTCCTTATTTTCCTTTACTAACAGTGAATGAAATCCCCCCCCCCCCGGCCCCTACTTGTATTATCCCAAGAACCAAGTGCTCTGTAAGGGCTGCAGGTATGACCTCTTCCAGGACTAAAACGGCCACTGATCTATATCCTATAGTAGGAAGAAATCCCCTAAAACATGAGGGGAAAGTCTTCAAAAATGCCATACTCATGACCTGATGGAAAATTACCAGCTAGCTCCAGTGAAGCCATAAAAGCTAGTTTCATTCTTTTGATAACGGACCAGTCAGATCTCAGGATTTGGCCTCCTTAACCTCTTCAAGCTAAAGACCTTTCCTCATTTTCTCTTTCTAATTAAAGTGTCTGACTCTAAACTCATGCCAGTTGTCTCAGTTTTAATTTTTATTATCACTGGAGCAAGTTCCCAAGTATATCCTATATCAAAACTCCCCCTGGAAAAATCAGGAAATGCAGAGAAAGGAACCAGAATAGGAGGTAAGAAAGAAATTGTTCTCTAACAGAGTTAGAGGTGATAGTAAGATAATGACGTAGCACCTCCACTCCTACTAGGGGACAGTTGGAGGTGAGAACCAGTCAGGGCAGGAAATAAGGATCTCAGTAGAGATTCATCCTTCTTCCCACAGGAGTTTGATCTGTATTTTGAGTTGCAGTGTGTCCGGACGGGGAGGATAAAGCACCACTGGCCAAATCTAGATGTGGTAACTCAGTACTCAGTTTCCTTTGCTTGGTCAGTGGGTTAGAGAGAGATCTAGTTTTGGTCACGAGAGTGAAAGGCTTCGGGAAGGATTTTTGTTCCTAATGGAAGACATCCTCATGAGGAGGAGTTTAATTCCTGTCTATTGTGAGTCTGTCAGTGTAGTACAATGTCATTGAGGCAGGATAGCCATCTTAATAGCCATGGCCGTCATTGATAATGAGGCATAAAGACCGTAAGACCCTGTGGTCACCCAAGGCTTTCTGATCTGCTGAATCAAGTTGCCTGCCTGCAAACTTACTGCTACACATGTGCTTATTAATTAGCCTTTTTGAAGTCCCCATGAGGTGGTATTTTATTACTGTCAACTGAAGGTATCTTAACTGATGTAATTATTAATGCTTGTGAGAATAGATATGACCTGAGAGAGAGAGGAAATAAGAAAAAGGTTGGATTTAGGAGATGGAAGACTTTTGCTAATTAAACTTTAAAGTTTTTAATTAAAAAACTACTTATAGAAAACTTGTTTAAATCATGTAGAGGGCAGCCTCCCTCTTTACACGGCTCTGTGTGCATTTTCCAGAGAGCATGTGTTTCAAATGAAAGGTCAAACAGGAGATTGGTTTCAGTTTGGAGCTACAGGAGGGTGATTATTTCTCTAATGTGATTTGCTTCCTGTTGCTAAAACACAGTCCTTTGAAATGAGGCTGTTTGCTAAGTGAGGCATCTCCTTCCTCTTTCTCTCTTGGATGAATTAGAGAGCAAGAAGAATCTGTTTGAGGCTCCTCACTGTGATAGAATAAGGTGTCTTATTCCTTTTGGATAGAGGCCTGTCACTGGAGAGGCCACTGGCTGGAGCTGACTCATAGCATAGAGAGAAAATGGCCAGTATCATTGACAGAGGTAAGCAGAGTCCAGTTCCTCAGGGGTGGGGTAGGAGGGGAGAGGTTATGGCAAAGCAAGGCATATCCATTCCACTGAGTAATTAATGCCACTACTTTTCTTGAAAAAGAGTTTTCTCTTAAGCCATGGAGGATAGTTTAACCCATATCTTGACAGAACATAGTAATGACTGCTAATGGATACATTCTTTTAATAAATTGAAGAGGAACAAGAAATCGCTAGATATTAAACAGAGTCGCACATGCCTTATCTGAAACTATAATGGCCCTATCAAATGACCTAAGAGAAAGAAATGTGACTCTACAGAGGTTAGAGGAGTCTATTTTCCCTTAGTGTGATCTAAATTCACTGCTGAGAAGCATGGAATTCATTGGTCTATCCTAGGAAATGTTTAGAGGGGAGGGAGCCATATCTAAAGATAATGATGCACTTCCCATTGAGAGCAAAGGAAATACTTCTGTGTATTTTGGATTTATGTAAATGGCTCCTTACTGGTCAGTGCAGCCTAAAAGCTCTATTAGTCTCTGACCTTTAAAATTTCAAGCCACGAAATCAATGAATTAGTGTAATTTGTCATTATTTTGCTAATTCTTTTAAAAATACCTTTCTAGGATGTGTTTATCTGTTTGATAATTTTAAATTCTACTCTTGAAAGTATTTCTCAGGATTCAAGCAATTCCTGGTATGCTATATGTAGGGGACATGTCGTAAAATATTCCTATGAACCACTAAGAAAATGACAACCCACAAGAAAAAAGTACACAAAAGTGAGTCAGAAAATCAAATAAGGGGAAATGACCAATACTCACATGCAAATGATTTGTGTTTTAGTCTTCTGCAACTTGCTGTTTTCAGTTCATTGCTACACCTCTAAGCTTTATACATCCATGATATTCTGTGCAGTAATGTTCATTTGCATTATTGTGATTACATTTTATCGGGTGAATATTCCACAATTTCATTCTCCTTGAAATACATGCACCATATATTCATATTCATGAAGCTCAAAATTACAAAATAGATTGTGTAAGGATCCATACAAAAACTGTCCAAAAGAACTGTTAATAGGCAGCAAAGAAACAGTATTAAAAATACTATTTTGGGGGTGAAGGCAGAGATCAGTGTTGAAAATAAGACTGGAAATGTATCAATTTTCTATTAGTGTGTAACAAAGCACTTTAGAAGTTAGTGGTTTTTAAAAAATAAGCAAATATTGCTCAAGAGTCTCTGATTCAAGATTTCAGGTAAGATGGAGGCCAGGTCAGGGCTGGGCTGGAGAGTCTGAGTCAGCTGCACCTGTAAGGCTGGGACTTTGGTGTTACTGTGCCTCAGACTCTGCATCTATCTTCTCTTTCCTTGTGCCAGGTCCTCATTTTCCTTCCAATGGGCTAGGTGAGAGTTATTTTCAACTAAAAAGCATCCATGTAATGCTTGAATAACTAAAACTTAAAAATACATTAAGTGCATCACTCTTTGGTCAGATGCTTCTGGGAAATGCTGCACATAGTTCATCTTCGAGATTCCCAGTTGGAAAGGGACGATTAAAGATTCTGAGAAGTCTTGCAAAGAAAGATCTTGTTTTCAGTGAAAGGAGCTATAGAAAAGAAAGAAAGAAAGGAGCTATAGAGAAAAGCTTCAGAGTTGGTTTGACCTCTTTCCTCAGGGATATATGAAGGGAGGACTGAATTAGGAACAGCTAGAAGCCTTGACTGGTCCTCCAAGAAGTTCTATACATCTTCACTCTGCTATTCATGTCTCTGTTAGGCTACACATAACTGGAGGGCTCTGTATACATCTAAGATCTATAGGAAATAGCTGCAAGTCATCAGGTTACTTATGTTTCTGTGTGTTGCCACCAATCCTCCCCCCACCCCTTGCCTGTCACCAGTGCCCTTGTTTTGAATCCACCTGCTTGACTACTGTCTGTTGTTTGCTTTAACCCTGCTTAAATCAGTTATCCTGACCCATCTGGATATATGGACCTTCAGCTTGTCCATGATTCTTGGTGACCATAAGCTACTTGGATTTTTTCTTTTTTTTTTTCCCTTTAATTTGAAAGTCAATCCAAGTGCATTATAACACTCGAATACCAACTAGCAAAAGCCCCCTTTTGTTCTAATCTCACTGTCAACAGCTGAGCTTTTCAGTTTCCTCCCAAATAATTTTCTATGTTTGTGTAAGCACAAATGTGCTCATATATTTGAACACAATGGTTAGCGACATGACCATGTAGTTCTAATCGCTTCATTTAATTTATATGTCCTTTGTTCTACATCAGTAAATGCAGACTAATCTATCTTTTAATAGTGACAGTACTCCAAAATATGAAGGTTCCTTTATTTATTCAGTAATTTTTTTCCTTGTATTGCTTTTTGCTGTTGTAACTAATGTGGGAGTAACTCTTCACCTACCTGGATATTTTATGGCAGCTAGTGTTTTGAGGAACAAGTTTCCAGAAAGTGCTTACCTGGCTCATCTTCTTACCCCTTATGTCCCAAAGATCTCTGCTGTTACCTACCTCCCTTCTTCAACCACTCTGTGTTTCACCTACATCAGGGATTCTCCTTGGGAGTCAACCCCTTATACCTGCTCACTGAAGCTTGTCCCTGAAGGCTTAGATAACTAACATCAGTTGGTTACTATGCTCCAATATAACACTTGCACCTGTTGTGTTATAATTATTTTTCTTACTGTTCAATTTCCCTACTAGTCCAGAATTTTCCAAAGACTCAATCAATGTCTTCAGGGTTTGGCAGTCAATGAATGAACTAATGAATGGATTCTTAGCAAATTTTATTGAACTCACACCATGTGCTAAACACTGGTACTGTGTAGTTACGCACAAAACCAAGTCTCCTATTTGTGAATAGGTAAAGACTCATAATTGGCAAATAATTGTAATAATTGGTCAGGTAATAACAAATGTTACAAAGAAAAATCATACAGCATAGAGAAGGTTATTATTCATAGGTGTCTGATATTTGTGCATATACCTAAACATAGTGAAGGATTGAGCTGGCTGGTTCAGGGAACATGTTCTAGGTATGAATGAATGCTTGCACAAGGATCCCCACTCCTTTTCAAGGAGGAAAGGGATGGAAAAGATTCCCTGAAATAGAGTTAACTCTATGAAAGAGTTTGACATGAATGTCACAGCCTGAGTTTCCTAGAAGAACACTCACTTTTAAGGTCATGCAAGTACGAGGTGGGTAGCTGGGCCAGAGCCTTACCAGGCAAAGCAGACAATAAGGAGATAAATCATACTGATTTCCTTTTTCCCCCTTTCCATTTGCTTTATTTGTTCTTTACTTTCTGATTGTGACCATGGTTTGTTTGTTTAAGAAATTTTTCATTGTTTCATTGGTTCTACAAATTAATGGGTTTCATTTTGGTGGATTTGTATATACACGTAACACAACTTGATCATTTTCACCTCCATCACCCTCCTTGCCTTGCCTTCCCTCTAGTATCATGTGTTTTGGGGGAGGAGTTTGCTCATATTCCTCCCCCATTACCTACCATTATACCACTCTCCCACTTATTTCCTTCCTCTTAGTCTAATAATAATCTCCTGCTTTCTCATTATCTTTTTTAGATTTCACATATTAGAGAGAATATGGGAATATTTGTCTTTCACCAGTTTGCTTTTTAATAGGGGGTATTTAATGGAAATAATTGTTAATAGGGTAACTGAAGTAGCAAATTAGAGCTCTAAAGAATCATGGAAGTAGTGCCTATAGGACCCAACCACAAATCCTAAGGCCCAAATGAAAGGTTTTTGCCCTAGTATAAATTACTATACAATTATGGTGGTGGTCTAATGTTGTGGAAGGCCAAATCCGTAATGCTTACCACTTCCTCCTTCTTCTCCAGCTCTAATTTCAACTCCCTTTCTTATTTGCATTCAAAGAGAGAATTCCAATCAGTTCCTTATATATCATCAATATCTGCCCCATGCACCACTTCTGATCAGAGGTCATATAACCCTCTGCCTCTCTGTATCTGGTTGAAGGAGACAGTCCAACCACCATGGGTTGTGTGCTCCTTTCCACGTCCACAACTCAATAAACCTGTTCTTTTCATTTTATACTTTTAGCTTCTCTATTGTACCAGATAACTCTAACATGTTTGTTTTCCTGAGCCTTGGATGGCAGTGCCCTTCCTCCTGGGAGTTACTGCTAGTTTGAGCTCTGCTGCCTATGAACCACTTTTCTTTCCTCCAGGACCTGTGTATTTGCCACCATTAATCCGCATTGCAGCACCGATCCTCCTTATTCATCACAGATGAGCTGCCTACTGTCCAGGTTTTCTGTTTCTGTTTCTAAACTTCACAAGCTTGTGTCAAAAAAACCTATCCATTGCCATCCCTAGACAGAGATAGTTTTCATGTTCCCTGGGCAGAATAGCCGGAGACAAAACTGTTACCCTTTTGTTCTCTGGGACCCCACCTTGCACTCACTGGTTACAGCCAATGAGAATGGGCTGGGACCTTCCGTGTCACATTTTCTTTTTTTTTTTTATTTAAGGAGAAAAGAAAAAAAAAGTGAAAGGGTACAAGTTATACAGATTTACAAAAGAAAAAAATGAACAGTAGGAAATCACTAGTTAATGGATTACATATTGCCATCTTAAAAATAATTGTTCAAGTCACAAAATTAAAGCTTGTAGAGTGGACATTCCAACAATGATACTGCAAACAGTTCTGTTCAATGATCCAATAAAACTCTGTGATATCATTTTCTATCTTATACACTTAAATATACATGCAGTTATATAGTTTAGAGCACTTTCTTTTCCTCTCTTTTGTACAATGACTATTACACATTTTGGGTTTCATTGCTCCCACGGTTCTTATTGCTTTTTTGGAAGAGAGTAAAACCAAATGAGACATAACAGGACAGAATCGGTCAAGTCAAAAGGGTGGACATAATAGATAATATAAAAACATAATACCAGGTGATCATCAATGGTTACCATAATGCCTCCTGCTATCTCTAATAGAATTGCCTATATCATTAGTTATAATACAATTGAACAAAATAGTAAAGAACAAAACCGACAAAACCAAAACATTGGAGACATTGTAGGTCTTCAAAAGTAGATAAAAGTCAACGAGAATGGGCGTTATAATGAATCTCATTATCTTCTCAGCTGATGCCTAAACTTTTGAACCTGATACTATCCATCAAAACAGAATAGGGGAACATCAGTCAAAAACAAGATGGTGAGAGTAATACAGGGCTTCAAATCGAGATAATAGAAAGTCAAAGTGGGTTACTATATTATATCCTGCTATTTTTTTCCCTTTAATTAAACGGATAAAAATAAAAAAGTAAATAATGGAGTGGAGATTGAGAAAAAAGAGGGCATAACAGCAAAACAGTGCAGATCAAAACATAACCATTTAAGCAGAATAGTGTTTCATCACCAGATAATTCCGACCTAAAAGTAGTTACCATATTGACTCTTTCCTTGAAGTCCTTGAGTACAACTTCGTATACTGTAGCATTAAGTATATCAAAACAATGTAAAACCATTTAAGAGAATGACAGCATTACAGAGTATTTAGAATTGACTAACAGAAAATGAACAATGGTTTCTGTTTAATCTCCTTGTCTTTAAAAGGTTTTTGCTTATACTATCGTACATAATAAAATCCAATAAGATACAACCTATTTAGACCATTGGAGACAGAAGAACAAAAGCTACATGAGACTTCAAAACAAGATGATACTAAATCAGTATTACCTATTAAGATGTCATTTTCTCTAAAATAGCTGTTCCTATCATCCAATCTTCTCTGTCTCATTTCTGTTGAGCTCTTTTTCTGTCAGTAGCTGTCAGTTCGTCTTCTTCATTTTGTTCTCTGCTCCATTCGTTGTGGCCTCCCTGCCACTATTTCTGGGTTCTTTGTATTTTTCTTTTTTTAGAATATCCTGCAATACTTTCTGTAGAGTTGAATTGGTGGTTGCAAATTCCCCCAGTTCCTCTTTATCCTGGAAGCACCTTGTTTTTCCATCAATTTCCAGGGACAGTTGTGCAGGATATCTCAATCTTGGCTGGAGATTATTATCTTTCAAAGCTTGAATTATTTCCCCCCATGCTCTTCGTGATTTGATGGTTTGTGCAGAGAAATCTGCTGTAATTCTGATGGGTGTTCCCTTGTAAGTGGTCTGTTTCTTGTCTCTTACAGCTTTTAATATTCTGTTCTTGTATTGAATTTCTGGAATTTTTATTATTATATGCCTGGGTGTTTCTCTGTTAGGGTTGTAGGTAGCTGGGGTCCTGTATGCTCATACATCTGAGTATCTTTACCTTTTTCTAAATTAGGAAAATTCTCCTGGATTATTTCTGTGAGTAGCTTTTGTAGTTCACTTGCTTGTGTCCCTACTTCTTCTTTTATGTTCTTAATCCTTAAGTTTTGGATCCTCTTATCATCTTCTTGTCTTTGTATTATTGCTGTTTGTTTCTTTGTTATTTTTAAGAAGGTTTTCATTTCATTCTCCCATATTACAAGTCTGCCCTCCAGTTCAGATAGTCTGTCCTTAGTTTCTTTCAAGCTGTTATGCCAGTCTTGGATAGACTTCTTAATTTCTTGATAGTCCCTTTGAACCTGCTTCATGTACTCTATGCTTTCTCTGTTTTCTCCATCAAACAATTCTCCCCTCTTTTTCTGTTCTTCCATTCTACCATCTGTTTTTTCCTGGGTGGTGCTTAGCATTTCTCTAACTATTCTGCATACTTCTAGCTTCAGGTCGTTGATAACTTCATTGCTGAATTGGTCTATGAGGCTCTCTATATGGTGCTTAATGTCTATTGGTGCGGTGTCCGCTATTGCCTGTTTCTCAGAATTGGGGGCCGAGGAGCCTTTCTTGTTGCTTCCCTTCCCCATTTTCTCCATTCCTTATAAAATGCAAGCTTACATAGGAGGCCCAGCTTCCCTGCCTGTCAGCCACAGCCTGATCAAATTGCGCTGGCTAGGTGTTCCCGCCCACCGCTGCGCACCAGGGAGTTACGGACTAGGCAGCCTACGCGGGAGTCACCCCTCCGGGCCACCGTCAGGCTCTGAGATCTGGGTTAGGCCAGCCTACCAAGTCCGCCTGCAGCGTCACGCAGGCCAGGCACTTTTCACTGATCCCGTCCGAGAGGGGAATGTGTGGCTGGAGTCGCCACCGCCCCCTGCTCTTACAGGACTGCCCGAGCCCAGAAAGTCTTCCGCTGGAGTCATACTGTGGTGGAGTGTCAGTTTCTCTCACTCACCTCGCCACCAGTCAGTGTACACCTCCTTGTCTGTCCTGTTTTCAACTCTGTTCGCAGACTCCCATTCCCAGAGCTTCTATGCGTCTCTCCTTGCCGAGCCGCTGTGGAGGCAGTCAGCCGCCGAGCGGCGGGAAATCCAAACCGCGGTTTCCAATGGCGCGGGGTCCAGCCTCCACACCGAGACTTTTCTGTTCCTATTTTAGCGCCAGGACTGCATTCCAAGTTGGTTTCTCTCAGCCCAGTTCGTTCCTGAGTCAGCAGAGCATATCTCTACCGGCTCATGTCTCCTTAGTCTGCGTCATTCCTGATTTGTGAGCCGAGCCTTTCAGAGAGCCTCCGGTAGTTGCTGTTAACTATCCGCCATGTTCTCCCGGAAGTCTCCCGTGTCACATTTTCAAAACAGGTGACGACTTCTTTTTTTTTTTTTTTTTAATTTTATTTAAGGAGAGAAAAAAAAAAACAGAAAAAGGGTACAAGTTATACAGAATTTCAGAAAAAATAAACAGTAGGAAATCACTAGTTAATAGATTACATATTGTCATCTTAGAAATAATTGTTCAAGTTACAAAATTAAATCATATAGAGTAGACATTCAAACAGTGAGACTGCAAACAGTTCTGTTCAATGATTCAATAAAACTCAGTAATATAGTCACCTATCTTATACACTTAAATATAAATGCAGTTATGTCTTTAGAGCACTTTCTTTTCCTCTCTTTTGTACAATGACAATAACACAATTACTTTTTTTGAAGAAAGTAAAACCAAATGTGACATAATAGGACAGAGTCAGTCAAATCAAAAGGATAGACATAATACATAATGTAAAAACAAAATACAACGTGATCAACAATGGTTACTGTTAATGCCTCTTGCTATCTTAAAAAGAATTGCCTATATCATCAATTATAATAAAATTGAACAAAACAGTAAAGAACAAGACCAATAAAACCAAAACATTGGAGACATTAGAGGACTTCAAAAGAAGATAATAGTCAAAACAGAATGGGTGTCATAATGAATGTTATTGTCTTCATAGTTGTTGCCTATACTTTTGAACTTGGTACTATCAAGCAAAACAGAATAGAGGAAAATCAGTCAAAACAAGATGGTGAGAGCAATACAGGGTTTCAAATCAAGTTAATAGGAAATCAATGTGGGTTACTATAATATATCCTGCTATTTTTTATTTATTTTTCCCTTAATTAAAAGGATAAAAATGAAAAAGTAGATAATAAAAAGGAGATTGAAATAAAAAAGAGGGCATAACAACAAAACAGAGCAGGTCAAAACATAGCCATTTAAGCAAAATAGTGTTTCACCACAAAGTATCCCGACATAAAAGTAGTTACCATAGTGTCTCTTTCCTTAAAATCTTTGGGTATAACTTCGTATACTGTAGCATCAAACATATCAAGAAAATGTAAAACTGTTCAAGAGAATGACAGTATTACAGGGTATTTAGAATCAATTAACAGAAAATGAACAATGGTTTCTGTATAATCTCCTTGTCTATAAAAGTTTTTGTTTATATTATCACATATAATAAAGTCCAATAAGATACAACAGGTTAAAACCGATGGAGACCGAAGAACAAAAGCTTGATGGGATTTCAAAAACAAAATGATATTAAATCAGCACTACTTATTATGATGTCTTGTTTTCTCCAAAATGGCTGTTCATACCATCCAACCTTTTCTGCCTCATTTCTGTTGAGCTCTTTTTTCTGTCATTAGTTGTCAGTTTGTCTTCTTCATTTCGCTTTCTGCTTCATTCATTGTGGCCTCTCTGCCACTGTTTCTGAAGTCTTGGTATTTTCCTTTTTTAGAATATCCTGCAGTATTCTCTGTAGAGTTGAATTGGTGGTTTCAAATTCCCCTAGTTCCTCTTTATCCTGGAAGCACCTTGTTTTTTCATCAATTTCTAGGGACAGTTGTGCAGGATATATTAATCTTGGCTGGAGGTTATTATCTTTCTTGAATTATTCCCCCCCCCCCACTCTTTGTGATTTGATGGTTTGTGCTGAGAAGTCTGCTATAATTTTGAGGGTGTTCCCTTGTAAGTGATCTGTTTCTTGTCTCTGATGGCTTTTAATATTCTTTTCTTATATTGGATTTCTAGAATTTTGGTTATTATATGCCTGGGTGTTGTTCTGTTTGGGTTGTAGGTGGCTGGGGTCCTGTATGCCTCACATATCTGAGTATCTTTACCTTTTGCTAAATTAGGGAATTCTCCTGGATTATTTCTGTGAAGAGCTTTTGTAGTTCATTTGTTTGTGTCCCTACTTCTTCTTTTATGTTCTCAATTCTTAAATTATATGTCCTCTTATCATCTTCTAGCCTTTGTATTATTGCTGTTTGTTTTATTGTTATTTTTAAGAAGTTTTACATTTCATGCTCCCACCTTACAAATCTGTTCTCCAGTTCTGATAATCTATCCTTAGTTTCTTTCAAGCTGTTATGCCAGCTTTCAATAGACTTTTTAGTTTCCTGGTAATGTCTTTGAACCTGCTTCACGTATTCTATGTTTTCTCCATCAAACAATTCTCCCCTTTTTTTCTGTTCTTCCATTCCACCATCTGTTTTTTCCTGGGTGGTGCTAAGCATTTCTCTAACTATTCTACTTATATCTTGCTTTATTTCATTAAATACTTCATTTTTGAACTCGTCTGTGAGGCTCCGGAGATAGCTCTTTATGTCTATTGGTGCCGTGTCTGATATTGCATGTTTTCTGTCTTCATTCTCTTTTGCATTTATCTTTCCTGGATCAGTATTCTCAGGATTGGGGACTGAGGACCCTTTCTTGTTGCTCCCTCTTCCCATACTTTCTGTTCCTTCCATACAATTGTATGTAGGAGGCCCAGTTTTTTTTTTTTTTTTTCTCTTTGTCTGTTACAGTTTGTTTGAATCCACTGGCTAGGTGTTCTCGCCCCCTGCAGTGTACTAGGGAGACACAGACCTGGGCAGCCTCTGCTGGGCCTGCTCCTCCAGATCAACCTAGTGAAGGCTTCACTGCTAGGGTACAACACCAGGTGCAGGGACCTGGTTTGGGCTAGCCTACTGGATCTTAGTCCACAGTGTCACCCAGGTCAAGTGCTCCCCATCAATCCCGCTTGAGAGGGGAATATGTGACTGAAGTCACTGCAGCATCCTGTTCTGGCTAGTCTGCCTGGTCCCAGAATGTCCTCTGTTGGAGCCTCCTAGTGTATGAAAGGGTCCCCGTTTCTCACACTCACCGCAGGTCAATGCAGGGCTCCCTGCCAGTACCACTGTCAATGCTGTTTGGTTCACTGATTCCGCTTTCAGAGCTTTTGCTAGTCTCTCTCCCTGCCTTGCTGATTGGGACGCAGCAGCGGCAGCAGGAAATTCAAATCGCAGCTTCCAGTGGCTCAGGCTCCAGCTTCCGCGCTGAGATTTTATCTGTTCCTGTTATAGCATCAGGATTGCATTTCTAGTTGGTTTCTCTCAGCTTAGTTTGTTCCTGGGTCGGCAGGGTACATCTCCCCTCACTTAGGACTCCTCATACAGCACTACTCCTGGATTCTAAGCTGGTAATCTCAGAGAGCCTCCGTGGCTGCTGTTATTTGTCTGCCATGTTCTCCCGGAAATCACGACTTCTTTTGATAGTTGTGATCCAGTACAGCTTCCATGTTCATTCGGGAGGGAGGCGAGCTAAAGCTCTTATATCCTGAGGCAAAGTTGTCCTCTCAGCTCACTGGTCATGGGGACCATTTCCTATTCCTCAAAAAACACACCTTTGGAGTGCCTGGTTCATAACCTTGGTACTCTTGGCCTCAAGAAGGCTATAAAAACCAAACAGCTGATTTTTTATTTATACTTTTGTTACAATGGTGGCAAGTTGGCAGGAACCCCTCATTTTTAAGCCTTTTTCACTTTGAGGATATGTCCTTCTCTCATTCTGTCTTGTATGATGGCCCAAATATTTGGCTAACTCTGCTCCACTAGCAACTCTCCCTTCCTCCCCAGAGAGTCCTTAGATGATGCATCTCCTGTCTTTTTTTTTTCATATCTTTTTTTTTAAATTTTATTTAAGGAGAAAAAAAAGCAGAGAAAGGGTACAAGTTATACAGATTTACAGAAAAAAAATACAGTAGGAAATCACTAGTTAATGGATTACATATTGTCATCTTAGAAATAATTGTTCAAGTCACCAAATTAAAGCTTGTAAAGTGGACATTCCAACAATGATACTGCAAACAGTTCCATTCAATGATCCAATAGCATCTCCTGTCTTTAAAGCTCCTCCCCCATATCTCCAAGACCAAACCCTGCAGTTTTTTCAGCCAGAGGTTTCCATGCCCCCTGCATTGTCCTCTCCCCCACTGCCCTTTAATCCTTCCCTTAGTTTCTCTCCCCAGTCTCAGATTTCTCGATCTCTTCCACCTGAATCATCTGTTCCATCAGATGGCTCTTCTTTGCACCCTACTCCTGTGTTGTTCTTTTCCTCACCAGCTCACCATATTTGGTCTTGTGCATTTCAGTCACCTAACAGGCCATGTGGTATTTGACTGCCATCTTGCCATCCCATACCACATGGTCTTCTGTAGCTGCCATATTGCCGCAGCTTACATGGAGGACAGCAGCCATCTTGCATTCCTCCTCCATGTGACAGTGTACTGCCATCTTATAAGAGGTCACAGGGTAAATGGCTGCCATCTTGCAGTCCCTCATCACGAGATCAGCAGCAGCCATCTCGTTGCAGGTCACATGATGGCCCATCACATCTTTTGCTCCCTCATTGTGTAACTGGCAACAGCCGTCTTGTTGTGAGTCTCATGGCAACCAGTTGCCATCTTGTGCTTCCCTCTTGCTTGGTGATGAGTTGTCATTTTGTGGTCGATCACCCAGTAATGGCCCACAGAGGCCTGCTGGTTGGTTGGCTGCCCAGTGGATATCTACACCTCCCACTCCACAGCCTTCTGAGCCTCAGTCCCTAGCCCTTTGAAAATAGGCTGCTCCTGAGGCACAAGTTCATAACCATGTTTCTTTTTCCCCCTCAGAGAAACTATAAATTAGGTTCCTTTTCTGCTATTCTTATTTGAAGAGATCTATATTAATATACAAAGAGATTCACATTAGTCTATTTATTATAGTTCAAATTGACCAAATACATTTGAGTGCACTCTGATTTTGTAAAATGTTTGTCAGTCTATATACCTGTTGTCTGTTAACAGTCTGTTTAAACAGCTGTTCCTTTTTATTTGAGCTCAATAATCTTTTTTCCTTTTTCTTTTTCATGTTCAGATCATTTAATCAAGGTTTATTTGTGTTATAGATTTAAAGAGCATGCTTCCACCTAGGTTGCCAGCTAGTCAAAATGATGCTAAACAAAATCTCTTGGGATGAGGAGAAATTAGACAAGACTTCAATTGATAAATAAGAAAATGGCCACCTGGTAATTTAACCAGCTCTTATTCATTAATGAGAGGCCCCAATAATCTCCATAGCCTTATGGGAGACATCCCAACTAAAGTTCATATGACTAAAACAATTCATTGTTGCTGATCTGATGGTATATTCATGCCTTCAAATATAAAAGTGGGATTGTTTATGATGATAAATATTTTCTTCCAATATTTTCTGGAAGAAAATATTTTTCTTGTGCTCCAGCCAGGAGATCCAAGTCAAACCAACATGAGGTAACCAGTCAAATGATAATTTGTAAACAAAAATTTATGTAATGTATATGTTATACTTAATGATGCTTAAATATTGAGCCATCCATACAATGTCACAAATTTCTTCAGTGCCCAAATGTTAAAACACCCATGGTTAATAAAGAATAGCAGTTCCATTTAATGTTCTATGTTAAGCTTAATGCCTCTACTACACTATACTGTTATCAATCTTTTCTTCTGGATGTTCAACAACTAAGAGTAAGAGATAATTATAAATTCCTTTTACTGAGATCCACCAGATCTTTTCCAGAAACAAGTTATATGATGCATATTGAGGCCATAATTAACTATACTCAACTGGCCTTAAATGACACCACAGCTGATCCCTCTCCTAAATGAAAAGGTACAATTAATACATGCCATCCTCCAAAATCAGATGATGTTAGACATTCTAACAGCATAGGAGGTACTTATACAATTGTAAAACCTAAATGTGTGTGACAGATGAATGACATGTCAGTTTTTAAAATTCCCTGGACCTTATCCTTAGCCTCCTTATGTAAGCCATTACTCAAATTATAAATCATAAATATCCTATTGATTCTATCATTTGGCCCCTACATTCTCAATTGATCTTTTGCCTTTGTCTCCTCTAGACTTAAACCTATGCTCATATCCAGATAAAAATGTCTGCTATTTACTGAAGGCCACTAGTTAAAAGCTCTGCAGAGTATCTATCCCTGACTGCCATTCAACAACTTCAACCCCTTCAGCCTGAAGAAACCAGATTGGTCATTGCCTCATGGAAGTTTGGATTACTTATTCAGAGGAAAAATGCTACAGGCAGCTAAGTCAGTGAAAAATATTACAGACAATCAGACAGGGTTAGGGCCTCAAAGGAGCCAGCACAGAAGACCAGATGTCTTGTGACTGTGGAGAAGATAGATACCTCCTGCTATGGGCCAGATCCCAAGACAAAAGGCTAAACTTGGCCCTCAAACCCCACAGGGAGACTTTCTTAATATGGCTTTTTGTGTTTTCAATAACAGACATAAAGCTCAAAAGGAGGAAAGAATAATCTGATCTTTTTGCAGTGACACTTGGAGCTCTAAGACAGGTAAACAGAGACAAGGTGGAACTACCTGAGACCCTCCTGGACCATGCTTCAAATGTGACAAAAAGAACACTGGGCAAGAGAATGCCCCTTCTGTAATCTAAAGGGCCACTGGAAGAGCAACTGTCCTAGCTACCAGAGAGCAGATAAGCCATCCTCTAAACCTTGCCCTCACAGGAGATCTTGTCACTACTGGATTCATTGCTGCCTGATCTATTTGGACTTGCTGCTGAAGATTGATGAGGCTCAGGGCCCATAGACCCCCATTAAGGTATTCTTCTCAGGACCTCAAGTCTCACTGGAGGTTTCAGGTAATACGTTCTTTGTACTTGTAGACACAGAGGCCATATATAGTGTTCTTCCTGAGTTTTCAGGCCATTATATTAAATCTTCAGTCTTTATAGTGGGTGTAGGTATCAGTCTACACAGCCATTACAAACAGGGCCCATTCCATGCAGGTTCCAAACTCTCTTCTTCACCGATAGCTTTCTATAATTCCAACATGTCTCACACCCCTTTTAGGTAGGGATCTTCTTCAAAAGCTTAACTTTTCCTTTACCTTCTCCCTCCCCACAGCTCTCATCCTCCAAACATCCTCACAGTGCACCACAAAGCCATCCTCTGCTCTCTTTTCTTCTCTGGTTGATCCCATAGTTGAGATACCTCCAACCCCACTGGTGCTGCCCATACTATTCTTGTTTTAATTCATCTCAGGGATCCTTCAATTTTTCCTTGTGTTTCCCAATATCCTATAGCTCCCAAACATATACAGGGACTTAAACCTATAATCAAGTGTCTTTTAGAGAATGGTTTTCTTAAACCTACCCATTCACCCTACAATATTCCCATTCTTCCAGTACTCAAGCCTAATGAGTCCTATTCTCTGGTACAAGACCTTAGGATAATCAATGATGCTGATACCCCATTTCACCCAGTGGTGTCAAACCCTTATACTATGTTCTCTCATATTTCTCCCTCCACCACTCACTTCATAATCCCAGGCCTTAAAAATGCCTTTTTTTTTTACACCCCCCCCCCCGTGATTGTTAGGATTCCTTTGTGTTTATGTAAACTGACCCAGACACTCTGAGGTCTCCACAACTTACACCTGTCATCTCTATAGTAATACCTCTCCTCCTCCACCCCCTTCCTTTCCTATTCATAAATTTCACAGACACACCCCTGGTCAAGACTGGCAGGTAGATTTTATACACATTCCCTACCACAAACCTCTCAAATATCTTCTCACCTTTGTTTGTACTTTTTCAGGATAAATAAAAGCCTTTCCCACAACCAGGGAGACTACTGATGTAGTTACTAAACTTCTATAACAGGAAATCATCCCAAGGTTTGGTTTACCTCAGAGTATTCAGTCAGATAATGGTCCAGCCTTTATTTCTCAGATCTCTCAACAGGACTACACCTAAAATGGAGCGGCCCCTACCTGATCTTCCTTGGAACGGTGGTCGAGGTCACTAGGCTGCCATCCTGGTTCCACATCACTCAAGCTAACCAGTGCCCTCCTAACCCTAACCCCTGACCCTAAACATTCTGAGAGGTCATCTCATCTCCTATCTCCCATCTCCATCTCACCAATGCCCCATAGCCACAATTTTCAGGCTAAGTCATATTTTGTTATTCTATTTGTTATTCTATTCCTGATCCCTTACATTCTAGTAGTTAATTTTTTCACTATAAGATTCTGGACAGTCTTTCCTAAAGACTCCCACATTATATGTAAAATTGTTTTCATGCTGTTCTGCATAACAACTATCTTAGTTCTCTTCAGCCTCAGCTGTTTAGTCAAACACGACACCCCTGAAGGTCTAAGATCTCATGTCACTTATAGTGATACAGCCACAGACCCCACCCTTAGTTTATAATTTCCCAAACATGATTCAACTGTTAGGCCTTACATTTCTCATGCTTCTCATTCTCTCCAGCCCAACCCCTGAACCAAGGACAAGTCCTACTACACTTTACTCTTTCAATGGGGGAATAATTACCTTTTGTAACTCCACTCCTCCCAATTCCACACTTATTTTTCAGCTTCTTCCTCACCATGGCCCTGATGGAATGACACATTTGGATCAAGAGCACTTTTCCTTCTATCTTTGCTGGGTCCTTTAATCATGATAGCAATCTGCCTCCTCATATCACCTTGTGTTTTTATTTCTCCAATCTAGGATGTGAGCATTTACTAACTAATAAAACTCCTTGTCTAGACTAAAACACCTTGGTACCAGCTTCTACATGGGCATCAACTGTCATCCTGTCAACCCCCTAGATCCCAACATGATGCCCCTATCCAGCAGGAAGTAGTAAGAAACAGTCTTAACCCTTTTTCTAGAAATACAAAGACAGAAATGAAAAGTTCTTGCCTAGTATAAATTACTGTACAATTAATGGTGGTGGTCTAATGTGGTAGAAGGCCAAAGTGATAAAGTGTACCATGTCTTCCTTCTTCTCCAGCCATAATTGCCACTCCCTTTCCTGTTCGCATGCAAAGAGAATTCCAATCAGTTCCTCATATGTCATCAATATCTACCCCAAGTGCCACTTCTTATCCCAGAGGTCATATGACCCTCTGCCACTCTGTATCCCATCGAAGGAGACAGCCCAACTGCCATGGGTTGTGTTGTCCTTTCCACATTCTCAACTCAATAAATTTATTCTTTTTATTTTATACTTTTTGCTTCTCTATTGTGCCAGATGATTCTAACACCAAGGAACAAAAGGAGGAGACTGGAGTTATTAAAACCTAAAAACTCAGAACAGAGTGCTGAGTGAGGGATGGGGAAAGATGTGGAGTAAGATGGGGAGGGTTCCAAACCTCTGTCATGTGGGCTCCTCCACTGGAGCTGAGGTCGCCAGGGCCAAGATGAGGCTGGCTTTTTAAGCATTTAAGAAATTGCAAACTAATTTCTGCTGCTACTACTGGGGTGCCTGTATGTGTGTTGCTGGGGAGATGCTCATAGTGTTGCAGGCAGCTGCATTAGTTGGTAATACTAAAGGCAGTGAGACCAGGCTAGGTCCTTGAAGGAGCCAATGCAGATATCTTGCAACTATGGGAGAGACAGACACCTCCTGCTGCCAGGCCTCAAGATAAAAGATCAAACAAATGCACCCATATCCTAAGGACTGATATTCTAAATAGTTCCCTATCACCCTGAGGAAGTCAGGAGTCACCATTCCAACCCCCTAAGGAAGAATCACTGCTCTCTAAGAATGCTGGCTTTCTACATGACTTGCTTCCCCATTTCACCCCAATGTAATCAGTTTTACTTGAACTGTTAATCTTATTGGCTAACCATAGTTCTGTCTCACCTTATGCCCATCTGCCTGGTGAGTTCCCAGTTTTCCCCACCTCAAACCCATCTCACCCCCTGATTTTACTCCATAAAAGTCCCTAAAAAAAGACAAAGTCCTTGACAACCTGCTCAGGACCCCTTCTGTCTCTCTCAGACAGAAGCTTTCTTTCACTCAGTATATTCTACTCTTAATCTCTGTTGTTCCTAAAATTCATTCTTCAGTTTTAGAGAACATGAACTCGTACTGGACATAGTAGATTGGGAGTTTCATTCTCCTATATCAATAGGAACTGTCAGAAATGGAAGTAAGCAGGAAACAGCAAGTCCCTGCCCCTCAACAATGTCCCTTGAAGCCAAAGGCAGTCCACTGCGGCACACATATTGATTTTCTTTGAAAATAAAAGATGTTAATGTATGAGTTGTTATTTCTAAACTAAAGGCTTAGTTTTAGTTTAATTCAGGTTTAGTTAAATTCAGGTGAGTCTTGGATTGTAGTCTGGGCACTCCTCTCTAAAAGGTTTATCATCACTGCTCTAAGCAATGAGTTTGGTTGTAGTACCAATCTCAGTTCCAGCATTGCATTGTAAAGCTGAGAGTCTAGAAGGAAGGCTTGGAGCTCAGCCCTCCCCCATGGGGACTACACCCAGGCACAGATACAAGAACTTGGGGTTACTGGAAGCCATTTTTGAGTCACCTTTCTCACTGCAACACAGGCCATGGTGGCACTAACTTTTTAAGAGTACTGATGGTCACTCTAGACAAATGAAAGCTAAAGTCATGTTGAGGTACCTGTTCTAATCAAATTATACTTTATCACAAAGTTAACTTAAAGTTTCTATAATGATACCCACAAGTATTATGGTGCTACGTGGTAATTAGCCATCATGTGGTACAAAGCCCACCAAAGTGGCTGTAATCAGTATCACTTCTACACAACCAATTCCACTTAATTTTTCCCTTCCTGTTTGTGTGTCAGTATCTATCAAGTGCTTCCTCAAGCGCTTCCATTTAATAGTTTCCTCAACAGGCACCCACTACTTAACTATCATGCCCCATGAAAACCCTGACACATGAACAAAATTACAAAGATTCCAGGTAGTGCCATACAATAGTTGAGTGTGTTGCTTTTCCCTCCTTGTCTCAGTGTTTGCTATTTCCCCTTGCTTCCCAGAAGAAACTCCTGAGCAGCAGGAGGCTGAGCTGAATTTCTTAAGGGAGGTATTCATATAGGGTGTGGTGAGAACTTGCCAGCATTTCTGAATGGGCTACTTGAATTATTAAAGCAGGCTGCCCCTAGTTCTCCCCTCACCAGATGCAGATTGGTTAAGGGTAATTTTAGCAGAGAATAAAGTTCTTAAATTCCCCCCCCCCAACAATGAAAGAGTAAACGCATAGATGGAGGCAAGGGAGCATATTGGTTGGCAGCTGTAGGGAAGCTGTTGTCAGATCCTTTCTTGTTTGGATGGGAGATGAGGAAGAACAGCAGCCAGAGGAGGGCTGAAGGGCACCCAGAAAGAAACAATCAGAGGCAGGGATAGAGCAACACAGGCAGAAGGAAAAACTGAGCTAAAGACCTGCTAAAGACCTGACTAGGTAGGATTTCCTAGTAAAATACAGGACCTTTGGTTAAATTCCAATCACCAGTTTAGCACTGAATAAAAACATAGGGGGCTCAGTAAAATGTGAATTAGAGATAAACAATGAAGACTTTTTAGTATATCACATACTTGGGATATACTTATATACTAACATATACTAACCACTATTATTTTCCTGCACTTCAGATTGAGAGTCCTGTATTTTTATTCACTATATCTGACAACCTTATTACAAGATCAATCTCTTATTTTTGCCCTTGAACTTGTCCTCCTCTCTGAGGGTCATGTTGCTATGGAGCCAAAGGAATTTTTTGCCTTTATGAAGGCCACCTTCTTGACATTAATCCTCTCTCCTGCTGCTCTCATCCCGCTGCCCCAAGGCCCAAAGCACCTGTGCCACCAGTGCCAGGGGCAGAACATTGAGGGAGAAAATATTGTACCAGTCCGAGGCCCTTCAGCTCCTGTCTAGCCCATTTTTAATTGCTCTTGGTCCCTCCCTGACCTTCAGGGGTGCTGAACCTGCCAGTCTCTTAAGTACCCGCAATGTGAATGTGTGTAAATGCAGCATGACAGATTTTGAGACTAAAGGGATACTGGGTATGGGTTTAAACATGTTTCTAGCTGAGAATTTCATGTTGAAAGGGATTTAGTTTGCTCCATGATGAGCACCTTGGGAAGATACTGTAGTGGAGATTCTGTCTCTGTATAGCACCTCCCCCAATTTCTTTCTTAGTGTTATAGATCTTATTTTAGTATCAAGCTATTTGGTTAACAAAGTAGATGAAACTACAAGTGATACTCACGTATTTACTATTGGAGAGGATGTGGACAAAAGAGAACCCTTGTACACTGTTGTTGGGAATGCAAATTAGTACAACCATTATGGTGGCTCCTCAAAATATTAAAAATAGAGCTATCGTATGATCCAGCTAACCCACTTTGGAGTAAATATTTGCAGGAAATGAAATAAGTATGTTGAAGAGACATCTGCTCTCCTGTGGTCTTGCAGCCAAGAAGTGAAAACAAGTATCCATCACTGGATGAATGGATCAAGAAAATGTAGTGTTTATACAATGGAAAACTATTCAAGGGCTGAGGATTTAGCTCAGCAGCCTAAGTGTCCACCTTGCAAGCGTGCAGTCATGAGTTCAATCCCAAGTACCAAAAAAAAAAAAAAAAAAAAAGAAATTAAACTATTCAGTCATAAAAAGAATGAAATCCTGTCATTTGTAACAACATTGATGAAACTAGAGATTATTATGTTTAGGGAAATAGGCATTGAAAAATAAATACAGTACTGCATCTTTTAACTTGTATGTGAAATCTAAAGAAGGTGATGGAATAGAAATTGAGAGGAGGATGGTAGTTACCAGCTGGGCAATGTAGAGAGACTGTAAAAGCTGGGGACACATTGATTAATGGGTACCAAATTATACAGTTTAGTTGGATAGGAGTAAGAAGTCATGTTATGTCATGTACAGTAGGTTGGTCATAGAATATGATAATGTAATTGTATATATTAAAAAGCTAGAAGAAAGAATTTTGAATGTTTTTATCCTAAGGAATGATGAATATTGAGATAGATATCTTTAACTTGATTGAGGCATTACACAATATGTATGTGTATTGGAAAATCACACAGTTACTCCACTAGTATATACAATTTTAATATTTCTATGTATCAGTTAAAAATAAATTTAATTAAAACACTGGAAAACAAAATTAGAGTCTCCAAGGTTTCTAATAAGCCAGAAAAGAAAAGGATTCCATTAGATGCTAATCAGTTTCTCTAATTTACTCTCCATCTTTATAAGTGCAGGATGGGTGAAACTGCTGCCTGATATGGGGTGAAATCTGTTTTCTTTGCCACATAACAGAAATTTTCTGGGTTGTTTGCTGCAGTTTCTCAAACTTAATAGACATGCTGACTTTTAAAAAATTATCTGTTACTAGGGACAAAAAGAAGGAAAAGAGGAAAATGCTTACCTTCAGACTGTCATACAGGTGAAAACAAATCTTCCTAAAGAAGTGAAAAACACTCATCAGTGAAATAAATCAAATTCACATGCATAAATACCATATTATCTCCCTAGTGTAAGAAACTGAAAGAGCAAATAAGATCCAAAATCTACAATACATATTGAGTAAGGGTAAGAAACTGCTCAAGGGGGAAAAGTAACTGGGATAGAGGAAAGAAGGAAAAGGAACAAGACATAAATGTGTGTGTGTGTGTGTGTGTGTGTGTGTGTGTGTGTGTTCTTGGAAAACATCAGTTAATACTCATGATTAGATCAATTTTACATGTCTATATCTGGTAATCTAAGCAACCCTTTTGAAGATAACAATATGCAATATAACAACCATTGTTAAATTCCTATCATCTTGCTTTGAAAGTCTATATTGTTATTGTTTTGGATTTGTTGTTGTGGTTTGTTTGTCTTTTTTGTTTTTGTTTTTCTTTTTTATGTTTTTTTTTTTTTTTGGTACTGAGGGTTAAACTCACGATTTCACGTTTGCCAAGCAGGCACTTACACTGCTGGGCTAAACCCCTGGCCCCACTTTTTTTTTCTCCTAAATTAAAAAAAAAAAATGAACAATAGCAAAAGTGTTCATGCTTGTCTTCACAAATCTGGATCCTAGACTCATATTGTAGCTAGCTAAATGTCAAGAAGAATCTTAAGGGTGGGAGGACATAGAACAAAGGAGGTACAGTGTAACCCTTAGACCTGGGGCCGCTGTTGTACCAGTGGCTTCTGCTGCCAGGTTAACCCCCTCTTCCCCTCCATTCTTCTCTTTCCTCTCTTTTCCCCATTAGCCTAAGCCGTTCACTACTCTCTGAGTACCTAAGCTATTTCTCCTCTTTGGGCCCATATCCTTCCTGTCCCTCTGTCCAACTACCGTGTTCCATTGCTCTGGCTAATTCCTGTAATTTAACTTTAAACTTGGGAATGCCCCCTCCAGGCAGCACCATCCTGGCCCTCTCAGGTCATGCTAGGTGTCCTGCCACTGTGTTCCCATAAAAACATATGCTGATCCCCCCTTTTCATCAATCACAATATATATTTCTTGGTTTTGGTCTCAGTTTACTCCTGTGTTCTTAGTATCTGAACATCTTGAGTTCAGAGGTTATTCATCTATGTACAACTACTTCCAATATTGTCCCTTCCTCGCATCAGGCAGGTAGGTGCACAATGGGTAGCTGGATGGACAATGACTCTGGAATGCTTGATAATGAATTTTGATGCGTTGGATGGAAGTCTTCAAGTCATCCAAACCCACCAAGAGAGTATAACAATAGGAAGCTAGGATTTTCCCACATATGTGTTTCAGTCTATGGCTTCCAGGGGGAAATTAATGCTTTTTTAAAAAATTTTATTTCAAGGAAGACAAAACAAAACAGAAAACAGAAAGAAATAGTACATACTTTGAAAGAGAAGAAATAAACAATAATAAATCACTAGTTGATGTATACGTACTGTCCCCCCCCCACAAATAATTGTTCAAGATATTAAAGTAGACCATATAAATGGGAATTCAACCAGGGAGACTGCAAACAATTCTGTTCAACTATCCAACAAAAACTAAGTAATATGGTTATCAATCCTATACACGTAGACATGTACACATTTATCCATATCTTCATTTATGTTGAGACCAAACAAAATTTAGTAGATTAAAATCATTCTGAACAAAGATTAATAGTATTGCTGGATTTCACATCATGACACTCCAGACTCAGCACTGGATACTGAAGCGCCCCTTTTTTTCCTTCAAAGTGTTTGTTCACAGGAGCTAGGGATTTAGCTCAGCAGCATAAGCACCTGCCTTGCAGGTATGTGGTCATGAGTTTGATCCTGGTACCGATAAAAAAAAAAAAAGACAAAAAAAGTATTTGCTCATTTCATCATGTGTCATAAGATCAGTTCTCAGAAACTGTATAGGTTTTACGCAAGCATGAGTCTTAACATGTATTTGTATCCTTTCTATGTTAGAGGGAGAAACAGAACAAAGCAGGACAGAACAAAACATATTCCTATAGACACATAAAACTAAAAAGACATATAAAACCACTGTATAAGGAGTTCTACCATAGTCACTGTGTGGTCTCTTGTTATCATCAACAGAATTAGCTATATCATCAAATAAAGTATAAATGAATATATCAGTACATAACAGAATTAATAGAAATACAACTTTGTAGATAGTGTAGAGCTACAAAAACAAGTAGTAATCAAATCAGAATGGGTATCGTAGTGAATCATTGTCATTTTCAGTATAGTTGTCTATACTCTTCAACTTGATACCATCAACCTAACAGTTTTGAATAAAATCTGTCAATAATAAGCAGCAATCAAACAAATCAGATTTAACTAAGATCATTCATGATACACCAGTACAAGTCATACAGGGATCCAGATTAAATTAATGGGAAATTAAAGATGACCACTGTGCTATATCCTGATATCTTCAGGACAGCTGTCTGTGCCCTCAAATCCAGTGCTTGTATACAAACTGGGATGGAACAAGTTCTATCCAAGCAGAGTGGTGCGAGTAATAAGGGTTTTAATTCCTGAGATACTATTAGCAATATCTTCTGCTGTCTTTTTTAAGACTATTCTTCTCCTTTCACTCCCCCGGGATGTACTGTGTATTTTTGGGTCTCGCCAACACTCTCGGTTTTATATTGGGAAGGCAACCTGTTATTTATCTAAGTGTTTCTGAACTTTATCACTCCTGGACTTGATCTCTAGTTGTATTTCTTCACTTATTAAAGCCTGTCTTTTCAACCTATCCATAAATACTGGTCCAGTTACCTCTATTACTCTCTGGTTCCCTATCACATCGAGTTCTGTTTTCTCATATTTGATTTTGGTCCATATACCCTTCTTCAGGTTAATTACATTTCCTATAGAGAGCATCTCGGCGGACCCTACCTCTTGATCCACTCTTCCTGCGATTCTCTCTTTTTTCTATAAGTTAGTGTATCTAGGCCATCTATATTAGAAATTATATCCAACCTTCTCTGCCTCATTTCTGTTGTGCTCTTTTTCCATCATTACTTGTCTGTTTGTCTTCTTCATTTCACTTTTTGCTCCATTCATTGGGGCTTCTCTGCCACTGTTCCTGAAATCCTGGTGCTTTTCTCTCTCTTTAGAATGTCCTGTAGTATTCTCTATAGAGTTGGATTGGTGGTTGTGAATTCCCCTAGTTCCTCTTTATCTTGGAAGCATCTTGTTTCTCCATTAATTTCTAGGGACAATTGTGCAGGATACATCAATCTGGGCTGGAGGTTATTTTCTTTCAAGGCTTGGATTATTTCACCCCACTTTTCTCAATTTGATGGTTTGTGCCAAGTACTGCCATAATTTGATGGATTTTTTCTTGTAAGTGATCTGTTTCTTGTCTCTGACAGCTTTTAATATTTTGTTCTTATATTGGATTTCTGGGATCTTGATAATTATATGCCTAGGGATAGTTCTGTTTTGGTTGTAGGTGGCTGGAGTTCTGGATGCCTCATACATCTGAGTATCTTTTCCTTTTCTATGTTTGGGAAGTTTTCCTAAATTATTTCTGTGAATAGACTTTGCAGTTCCTTTGTTTGTACCCCTGCTTCTTCATTCACATTCTTTTTTTTTTATTTTATTTAAGGAGAAAAAGAGAAAAAAAAGCAGAGAAAGGGTACAAGTTATACAGATTTACAGAAAAAAATAAACAGTAGGAAATCACTAGTTAATGGATTACATTTTGTCATCTCAGAAACAATTGTTCAAGTTACAAAATTAAAGCTTATAAAGTGGACATTCCAACAGTGAGACTGCAAACAGTTCTGTTCAATGATCCAACAAAACTCAGTAATAACATTATCTATCTTATACACTTAAATATACATGCAGTTATATTGTTTAGAGTACTTTCTTTTCCTCTCTTTTGTACAATGACAATTACACATTTTGGGTTTTGTTGCTCCCACAGTTCTTATTACTTTTTTGGAAGAGAGTAGGACCAAATGTGACATAACAGAACAGTCAGTCAAATCAAAAGGGTGGACATAATAGATAATGTAGAAGCATAATACAAGGTGATCAACAATGGTTACCATAATGCCTCCTGCTATCTCTAATAGAATTGCCTATATCATTAGTTATAATAAAATTGAACAAAAACAGTAAAGAACAAAACCAACAAAACCAAAACATTGGAGACATTATAGGTCTTCAAAAGTAGATAATAGTCAACCAGAATGGGCGTCATAATGAATCCCACTATCTTCACAACTGTTGCCTAAACTTTCAAACCTGGTACTATCATGCAAACAGAATAGAGGAACATCAGTCAAAACAAGATGGTGAGAGCAATACAGGGCTTTAAATCAAGATAATGGAAAGTCAAAGTGAGTTACTATAATATATCCTGCTATTTTTAAATTTATTTTTCCTTAATTAAAAAGATAAAAAAAGTAAATAATAAAATGGAGATTGAGATAAAAGAGGGCATAACAGCAAATCAGTGCAGATCAAAACATAACCGTTTAAGCAAAATAGTGTTTCACCACAAGATTATGCCGACATAAAAGTAGTTACTATATTGTCTCTTTCCTTGAAATCTTTGAGTATAACTTCATATACTGTAGCATCAAATATATAAAAATAATGTAAAACAATTTGAGAGAATGACAGTATTACAGGGTATTTAGAATCAACTAACAGAAAATAAACAATGGTTTCTGTATAATCTCCTTGTCTATAAAAGGTTTTGCTTATACTATCCATATATAATAAAATCCAATAAGATACCACCTGTTTAGACCAATGGAGATAGAAGAACAAAAGCTTGATGAGACTTCAAAACAAGATGATACTAAATCAGTATTACCTTTTAAGACGTCATTTTCTCCAAAATAGCTGTTCCTATCATCCAATCTTCTCTGCCTCATTTCTGTTGAGCTCTTTTTCTGTCATTAGTTGTCAGTTTGTCTTCTTCATTTTGTTTTCTGCTCCATTCATTGTGGACTCTCTGCCACTACTTCTGGATTCTTCGTATTTTTCTTTTTTAGAATATCTTGCAGTATTCTCTGTAGAGTTGAATTGGTGGTTGCATATTCCCCTAGTTCCTCTTTATCCTGGAAGCACCTTGTTTTTCCATCAATTTCCAGGGATAGTTGTGCAGGATATATCAATCTTGGCTGGAGATTATTATCTTTCAAAGCTTGAATTATTTCCCCCCACACTCTTCGTGATTTGATGGCTTGTGCCGAGAAGTCTGCTGTAATTCTGATGGGTGTTCCCTTGTAAGTGATCTGTTTCTTGTCTCTGACGGCTTTTAGTATTCTGTTCTTGTGTTGGATTTCTGGCATTTTAATTATTATATGCCTGGGTGTTGCTCTGTTTGGGTTGTAGGTGGCTGGGGTCCTGTATGCTTCATACAACTGAGTATCTTTACCTTTTGCTAAAGTAGGAAAATTCTCCTGGATTATTTCTGTGAGTAGCTTTTGTAGTTCATTTGTTTGTGTCCCTACTTCTTCTTTTATGTTCTTAATTCTTAAGTTATAGATGCTCTTATCATCTTCTAGTCTTTGTATTATTGCTGTTTGTTTCTTTGTTATTTTTAAGAAGTTTTTCATTTCATGCTCCCATATTACAAATCTGCCCTCCAGTTCAGATAATCTGTCTTTAGTTTCTTTCAAGGTGTTATGCCAGTTTTCGATAGACTTTTTAGTTTCCTGGTATTCTCTTTGAACCTGCTTCACGAATTCTATGCTTTCTCTATTTTCTCCATTAAACAATTCTCCCCTCTTTTTCTGTTCTTCCATTCCACCATCTGTTTTTTCTTGGGTGGTGCTTAGCATTTCTCTAACTATTCTGCTTACGTCTAGCTTCAGGTCATTAATAACTTCATTCCTGAACTTGTTTATGAGGCTCTCGAGATAGCGCTTTATATCTATTGGTGCTGGGTCTGCTGTTGCCTCTTTCTCAGGATGGGGGGCCGAGGACCCTTTCTTGTTGCTGCCTCTTCCCATATTCTTTGTTCCTTATATATGCAAGCGTATATAGGAGGCCCAGCTTCCTTCCCTATCAGCCACAGTCTGATTGAATTGCGCCGGCTAGGTGTTCCCACCCACCGCAGCGCACCAGGAAGTTGCAGACCAGGCAGCCTATGTGGGGCCCGCCCCTCCAGGTCAATCTACCTTCAGGAGCTGGGACCTGGGCTGTGCTAGCCTACTGGGTCTCAGCCAGCAGCGTCACGTGGGCTAGGCACTGCCAATCCCACTTGAGAGGGGGATTGGTGACTGAAGTCACTGCAGTGTCCTGTTCCCGCAAGTCTGCCCAGTCCCAGAATGTCCTCTGTTGGAGTCTCCTAGACCGTGGAAGAGTCCCAGTTTTCCCTCACTCACCAGAGGTGGATGCATGGCTCCCTGCCCATCCCGCTGTCAACTCGGATCACCGATTCCTGTTCTCAGAGCTTCCGTGCGTCTCTCTCCCTGCCAAGCAGATGCAGACGCAGTGGCGGCGGCGGGAAACCCAAATCACGGCTTCCAATGACGTGGGCTCCAGCTTCCATGCTGAGGCTTTATTTGTTCCTGTTATAGCCCCAGGATTGCATTACCAGTTGGTTTCTCTCAGCCCAGTTCGTTCTTGGTTCAGCAGGGCATATCTCCTCTTGCTTATGATTCCTTACTCAGCACCATTCCTGAATTCTAAGCTGGGTGTTTCAGAGAGTCTCCGTAGCTGCTGCTATCTGTCCGCCATGTTCTCCTCATTCACATTCTTTATTCTTAAGTTATAGATCCTTTTGTCATCTTCTAGTCTTTGTATTGTTACTGCTTGCTTCTTTGTTATTTTCAAGAAATTTTTCCTTTTATGTTCCCAGATTGCAAACCTGTCCTCCAGTTCAGATAATCTATTCTTAGTTTCTTTCAAGCAGTTTTTCCAGCTTTCAATGGAGTTTTTAATTTCCTGGTAATCTCTTTGTACCTGCTTCATGTATTCTATGTTTTCTCTATTTTCTCCATCAAATAATTCTCCCCTTTTTTTGGTTCTTCCATTCTTCCACCTGTTTCTTCTTGAGAAGTGCTTAGCATTTCTTTAATTATTCTATTTGTATCTTGCTTTACTTGGTTAAATACTTCACTTTTGAACTCATGTATGAGGTCCTGAAGATATTGTTTTATGTCTATTGGTGCCGTGCCTGATATTGCATGTTTTCTGTCCTCATTCTCCTTTGCATTTACCTTTCCTGGATTAATATTCTCAGGATTGGGGACTAAGGACCCTTTCTTGTTGCCTCCTCTTCTCATATTTTTTGTTCCTTCCATACAGGAATATATAGGAGGCCCAGTTTCTCTTTTTGTTGGTTTCAGTTTGTCTGAAGCACCCTGACTAGGTGGTCCCACCCACTGCAGTGTACTAGGAGGTTCAGACCCGGGCAGCCTATGGTAGGCCCTCTCCTCCATGTCAGTCAACCTGCTGAAAGCTTCACTGCATTAGGGTGTATTGCCAGGCATAGGGACACAGTTTGGGCTAGCCTATTGGGTCTCAGGCTGCGATGCAATCCAGGTCAAGTGCTCCCCACCAATCCTGTTTGAGAAGGGAGCAGCTGACTGAAGTCAATGCAGCCTCTTGTTCTGGCCAGTCTGCCCAGTCCCAGAATGTTGTCTGTTGGAGCTTCCCCTTCTCTATGAAAGGGTTTTTATTCCCCTCACTCACCACAGGTCGATGCAGGGTTCCCCACCAGCTCTGCTCTCAATTTGGTTCACTGACTCCCACCCTCAGTGTGTTGATGTCTCCAGTGAGTTGAAACTGGTGGGCTATCCCAGCTGTGCCAATTCAAGCGTGGCAGCGGCAGCGGGTTCAAGCAGTGAGTTCAAGCGGCAGCACTGAGACTATAGCTGTTCCAATTGTAGCACTGGGAATGTATTTTTAATTGGTTTCTCTCAGCTTAGTTTGTTCCTGGGTTAGGAGGGTCTATCTCCCTCTGTTTGGGACTCCCCATGCTTTATTATTTTTGGAATCTAAGTTGACTATCTCAGAGAGTCTTTGTAGCCTGCTGTTATCTATCTGCCATCTTTTTTCCTCCCTCTGATCTGGAATTTAACAATTAGCAACAGGCTCAAAATTTCTAAATGCCCATTTGATATTGTATACTCATGTAGGGTAAGAAATGCCCAGACAAAAAGTCTCACTTACATTATTTCTGCTTGTAATTCTAGTAATCTTCTCTGATAATCCCAGTTTTTTCATGAGAAACAGAAGATACAATTGTGTTTGTTAGTATATTTAAAAATTGTGCAAATTAGCACATAACTGCATGATGAGTTTTGTGTGTGTATGTATGTCTGGGTGTTTTGTTTTTTGACATTAACCACCAGCTAAGCTGATCAAGGTAAAAAATAAAACATTTCTTTGGTGGCAGAAAGATGAAGGACAACTTTAGTCTTCATTCATTCATTTATTCAAATGTCCTGAGCACCTATTACATACGAGATGCTGTTCTAGGAGCTCACCAGAAATATCACTGAAGAAGATGCAAATCTTACTTTCCTGGATTTCATCTTCTATGGTGGCAAAAAGACATAGTGAACAAACCAATTAATACATAACAAAATAACAGATAATAGAAAGGGCAATTCAGAGGAAGAAGTCAGAGGGATGCACTGGAGTGACTGGTGAGAGAGGAGAGAGACCTTTGTCAGGAGGTTCTATTTAAGTCAACATCCAAAGGAAAAAAATTTAAGAATAAGAAGCACTTCAAGAAGAGAAGAGGAGATCATGCAAATGGCCTCTGAAATAAATGCCGCACCTGTATTGTTTTTGGTTCACTTGTTTCCATCCGTCTCTACCAGGCTGTAGTGTATACAATAGGAAAGATAAGGTCTATTTTATTTATAACATTTCTAGTGCTCAGTATAGTGCCTGCTTGGCCCATAGTCTGTGCTCAGTATATATTAATAATAACAAGTGTACCTATGCTTAACAGCAGGGCAGTGCTTCCAGATGTGGACCCTGGGTACCAGCTGGGCAGAATGAAGTGACACTGAAACTGTCTCCACACAGAATCTGGCAGCCAAAGAGGCTCAGGGACTTGGTGAGTGAGTTCCTTTCCTCAGCCATACCTTCTAAGGCTTCATGTTTAGGCTGTTCATTTTCTGGGGTTATGGAAATCTGAGATGAGACTTTGTTGAATTCATGCTTATCACTCAGCTGCATAATAATTTCTGGGCAAAAGGAAGCTTCTAATTATGAGTTAAAATCCCCCAGAAGGCATATACCAAGCCACATATCTAGAAAAATCCCTGTCTGCCTTCTCTGGTATAAGGATAACATTTAGTTGGTATGCTGCTCTGGGCTAGTGGGCCTTTAACTCAAGCAAAACAACCACTATCACAACAACTACAAAAAGTCGGCTGCAGTCGGCTGGTTCTAGATGGAACTGTGGGAACCCATTTCTCCATGAGCTATCTTGTATCTCACTTTTGTGAGGTCCTGAAATAATCTCGGACTTTGAAGACTTTGGGCCTACTTCCCTCTATATTAAATATCACAAATTCTACCTGCATTCTATAATAGATAAAATGCATTTTGCTCCTGCTCTAATCATTTGAAAGAGCTTCAGTTAGCTAATGCCATGTAACAGACAATCTCAAAACTTTGTGGCTTAGAAATAACAATGGATTATCTTTCATGGAGTGGGTTTTCTGCTTCAAGTGGTGTTAACTGAAACAGTGAGGGTCAGCAATCATCTGAAGCCTTGGCCAAAAGCTCAACTGAGGCTGAGATGTCTGGAATGCCTGAGCTTCAGAGGCAGATGGATTTTGAGAGTTCATCTGGGGCCGGAGCTGGGGGTTTTGGTTCTTCTGTATGTGGACCCCATGTGGCTGCTTGGACTGCCTCATAGCATGGTGTCAAAGTCCTAGGAATGACTATTCCAGGAATAAACATTCTAAGAGGAAGAAAGCAGAAGTTGCCAAGTCAATTAATTAATGGATAGTCCTGGAACTGGCATAGTATCGCTTTCTATGGCCTGCATTCAATGTCGAAGAGAAGCACACAAGGGCATGATACTGGGAAATGTGTTCATTGGGATCATCGAAATTTTTTTTTTTTTTTTTTTGAGTTGCAATCTGGCTATATAGGTCAGGCTACCTTTGACTTCACTGTCTAGCACAAACTGGACTTAAACTCAGTGATCCTCCTGCCTCATCCTTTTATGTGCTGGGATTACAAGCATATGTCACTATGCCTGGCTTCCAAAAACACAGTCTTAAATGAACTTTAAGTTAATGATTATTTTGGTACCTCAAATAAGTAAATCAGAATTACCATATGACTCAGCAATTCATCTTCTAGGCATTTGTATATAACCAAAAGAATTGAAAGAAGGGACCTGAACAGATACTTATATACTCACGTTCATAACATTACTCACAAAAGCCAAAAGGTCAAAACAACCTCAGTGTCCATTGATGAATGAACTGATAAACAAAACGTGCTATTGTCTTAATCTGTTTGGACTGCCACAACAAACTACCATAAA
Organism: Cavia porcellus; assembly: GCF_034190915.1. NCBI lineage: Eukaryota > Metazoa > Chordata > Mammalia > Rodentia > Caviidae > Cavia > Cavia porcellus. The sequence goes on from NW_026947493.1 coordinate 7,893,156, forward strand.
CTGGGAGGCTATAAACAACAGAAACCTCACCAATCTGGAGGCTGGAAAGTCTAAGATCAAGGTACTGGTAAATTCAGTATCTGGTGAGGCCCTCACAGTAGAGATCCATCTTTTTGCCATGTCTTCATGTGGTGGAAGATGTGCGCAATCTCTGGGAAGTATCCATGCTAAGGATACTAATTTCACTCATGGCCCTCATGACCTAACTGAAAGAGTTGCTGGCCCAGACCAGATACTTTAACCAGGAGAAGCCTCAGCCAAATTAAAGAGCTCCTGCCTCCCCCTGCCCCTAGGAATTTACCTGTAACCCTATACCCCCATCCCTAAGAACCTGTCCCTGGTGCCAACTGAGTGCCAATGAAATATCTGTACATCCCTAATGGCCTTAGGGCACTACCCTAAGCTTAGGCTATTTATATTCCCCCACGCCACGTGTCCGAGTGTGTGTGTGTGTGTGTGTGTGTGTGTGTGTGTGTGAGAGAGAGAGCGAGAGAGACCGCCAGCCCCAGGGTGGGGATGCTGCGCCCTGGGGGCGAGGGCGGGGGTCTCTCCCTGCATTCCCGAAATAAAGGTTACTTATATTTTATACTTCTTATCTTTGCAGCCACCGCTGCCCACTCCTTCCATGGCCCTTTTTCCCTTCCACTCCTTCCTCTTCCTGCCCCCTCTTCTCAGACCCAACACTAACCACCTCCCAAAGTCCTGCCTCCTAATGCCATCACCTTGGGTAGTAGAATTTCAGCATATAAATTTGTGGAGGATGCAAGTGTCTATACAATGAATGATTATTTAACTACTAAAAGAAGGATGAAATTCTCACAAATACTGCAACAAACGATCCTTGAAGACAAATGAGTGAAATAAGCTTGAGAAAAGAAAAAATCTTGCCCATTTCTACTTATATGAGATACTTACTGTTGTACACTAGAAAAAAGAGCTTCGTTATATTTGTATTACACCAAAATACCTGTAATGTGACCCTAACTGTTCTGTATACGTTTTTCTTCTCCCTTCTCCCTCTGGGTGACCTAATTGATAGTTAACCATTGCTGTCCTCTACAAATAACAGATGTGGTGCTAAAATAAGGTAACAAAAGCTTGTTAATCGATGCTAGACTCCTCTGTTCTCTGCTGAGGAAAACAGGATCTTCCCCATTAGCCTATTTCCTGATCCATGCCCAAACCCCTTACTCTGTAAACAGTGATATGTATATAAAGGCTGCAAGTATGGGGGGCGGGACACACACAGCTTTTGCAATCTCCAACTGCACTGTGTCGCTGGGCCCAGGATAAAATAAATCAGTGCTGCTTTTTAAAATATGTTTTTGCCTCATTTTTTGAACTCGAGCTTGGGGGCTGTGGATTACAAGACCTACAATTGCCAAATTCATGGAGACAAAAAGTAGAACAGTGGTTACCAGGGGTAGGGGAGAAAAAAAAAATAGAAGTTAACCATTTAACAGCTACAGAGTTTCAGCTGGGCAGACAGGTGGTGAGCTTGGTAATAATGTGACTGTGTTTAAACCATTGAATTATACACTTAAAAAAATTTAAAATGCTTAATTTTGTTATGCTTATTTTATCATAATTTTTTATTTTAATTTATAAAACTAAGATATTTACATTACTCTTTATAATATTCATTATATTTATGTAAGAGTTAAGTTGAACTACAAGTAACTATTTTTGTTTGTTTGTTTTTTGCTATTGAAATTCTGTGGAAGTTGAGTATAATGGCGCATGCTTGTGATATTGTTACTCAGAATCTAAGGCAATAATATCACAAATTCAAGGCCAGCCTAGGAAACTTAGCAAGACTGTCTCAATAAAGTAAAACAGGGCTGAGGAAGTAGGTCAGTGATAGAGTGCTGGGTTAGCATGCATGAGGCCATGGTTTAATCCCTAAAACCCAGCCACTACCAAAAAACCCACCAAATAGAAAAATTGGCATCGCTTGGATGTTGTTTGAAATACATACTCTTAGGCTTATCCTAAAACTACAGAATCAGAATCTGCACACAGGGTACCCAGATGTTTTGCAGTGCTTACTAATATTAAAAAACACTGATTAGATGGTATAATACTATGTTCTGTGGACATTTAGTTATACATTTATTAATTTTGAGTATGCAGTTTTCTGCCTTGTATTTTGGATTTCACATTTTTTAAGTTCTCAAATTTTTCATAGTTATTTTGAGATGCTCTTGGGTGCTAGGCACCACGTTGAAAGTGCCCAGGAGTGACTTTGGTGAATTTTGTAGGTAGTCGCATCTCCCTTGGCCCCAATGCCTGATTTTCCCCTCCATGGCTGCAGTTCTTCAGTCACCTCTGGTTTTCACAGGCATGCCTCCGTGGGCAAGCCTGCTGCAGGGAGGGTGTCTCAGTTTTCAGAGGCATAGACATGGCCCGGAGCCCACAGCCTTGAAGGTAGATTCAGATCTCTTTCTAGGACACCACATCCAGGACTGGTTTACAGGCCATGGAAGCAAAATCAATTTTGTTACTTCAGTTACTGAATGATCAGGTCAACTTTAAAGTTTCCTACTGGAGGAAGCTTCCCCGCCTCGTTGGAAAAACCTCCAACTATTTACTAAGCTGTAATACGCATGTGGAAAAGTGCACATGTGAGTTTTCATATCAGAATATTTTTATATTCTGACACTCTTGGAATCAACTACATCTCAAGAAATATGTATTGTCAGCCACCCTCCATTTTCCTTGAAATTAGCCACTGTTTGAACTAGTGTATATTAGCTTTTACCAATTTTTGTTCTTAGTAGAGATAGGATGATACAGTGCATTTTCTTTTGTGTATAGTTTTGGATTTTTTGCTCAACTTTACACTTATGAAAATTAGCCATATGTAATTTGGGCTTGTTTTTGTTTTTGCTGTAAGGTGATCTATTGTGCAAATTCAGAACAATAAAAAATTGATCGTATTGTGGGTGACTATTTGGGCAGTTTCCAGTTGGAACTATTGTGAAGTGTGCAGCTAGTACACATGGTAACACTTCTGTTGGGGGCAACACCTGGCATATCTATGGGAATCACTTAGGACTGGAATTGTTGAGTCAAAAAGAAACACCTATGTTTAGCCTTAGTTAAACGCCAAGCACTATTCCGCACTGTGAGCCCCTTCATAAATCTAAAAGTGAATGCTCCTGCCCTCATTCTATCCCTTACAAAATTTTTTCCAAAGCATTAGTGCTAACATTCCAAGATAAATAAATGCAACCATGAGATCTGCAGCAGTGGCAGACTGAAAAGCTAAGAATCTGTATGACAGCTATACTGCCTGCCAGGGCTATAATGCCTGGGATGTGAAGATGGTTTTCTTTGTTGCTGAGAGGGCTGGAGAGCCTTTCGCAAAAGCTGCTGCCAATCAGCCTTGCCTATCTTGCAGGGCTAATTAACAGCACCCGGGCAAGGAAGGGATGGGGGGGGGTACCCATGCAAACAGACCCATCTCAACGCTTGTGACTAATTAAAAACACAAAGCACTTAAAGGTTGCAATAAGCCCCACCGCACAAGGGAAAAGTAAAACAAAACAACAACAAAAAACTTCTTCAGAATTCTAATGCTAGCATGCTTGTAATTGTTGGCTCAGGAGCAAAGGTGCTAGGAAAAAATCTTTTAGTGCTGACTAAATCACACAGCACGCTGTATCATGCAGCCACTCTCCCTGTCATGCACTGAGCAGGGGCAGGACTTTCTTTGTGTTGTATAGGATTTGGGGGCAGTGTGTCAATTCCATTTCCAGGAGTGCCTGGGGCCTTAGCATGATAAATGTGTTATTCTTCTGCTCTCCTTAAGCATGAAGGAGCAGATTGACGTAATTCAGGCTCCTGCAGGGGAGAGTGGAGTTGTATATGCAAGCTTTGATCCCCACTAATTACAAGCCACAAATAATACATACGGTATGCAAATTAGACACCAATTAATACCACTTATTAACATGTCCTGGACCCTTGCAAGGAAAAGTGGAGAATGCTTTTGAGGGAGGAAAGCCACACTCGTTACCTTGTTGCGTCAGTGTGTCTGGTCAGGCAGAAGCACTGCATGTGCTGGGACACAATGAAGCTGGAACTGAAGACTGCTTTGGTGCCCTCAGGCATCTGGAAGTGTCCACAGAGTTCAGGCTGGAGAAATGATTTGATGCGAGAGTAGGAATCAGATGAAAATTCTCTTTCCTTTGGAGCACTGCCCAGGCCTAGGTTCTAATGAGCTCTGAATGTACAACCTCCTGGCCTCCCCCTAGTCTCTGAGAGAAGAGACCAGGACAACTCAGGGCCCAGAAAATTTGAAACAGGGAACATAGGCTTGGGGGTAGCGAAAAGGGAAAAGGAAACAGATGACAGTTACTTAAAAGACGTGAAAAATTGTTCACCTGTAGTGTTTTCCTTCAAGAGCAGGGATGTTTCATTTTACCTGATCTCTGTCTTACCTGGACTATTTCAAAATGAAGCTTATAAGCTCCTTTTCAGGATAAATATTTAAATGTATACAATATAGCACATAACATTATATTAAAACACAACTATCAAAATATTTAAAGTACAATATGATAACCAAATGTGGTTCTCTACTAACATTAAATATCAAGCTTCAATGACTGGAATAGTGTCAAAGTAATGATGAACATAGGCAGCTACAATGACTGTAATGTCATGTAAAACACTACCTGTGGTTTCTCTTCTCACAGGTGCTACACACTGTGGTGTGTTTACCTGCCATCATTATTGAGGGAAATACAAAATTAACTTGTTAGTTGCCAGTGAAAATAAAGATATAATTTTTTTCCCATTCATGTTTATAGATTTTATAAAGCAGGTTTACTAATCCCAAGGGAGACTTCCCGCTGTATGGAGATAGCAGAGATTATCACTATGCTAACCATCAGGAATAGGAATACAAACACTTTGCCCCTGTGTTTTGGGCTGCAATTTTGCCAGTCGTCTGAATGTGGTGAAACAGATCATGTTCACCTGTGGCAAGATACAGAAAATATCTAGGTCTAGGAGCCAGAGTGAGCCAGTCCCCAAAGCTCACAAAAGCTGCCTGGAGTGAACAGTGTCTTGATTCCATGTGCCCCATTTGTACTGCAGATGGGGAACACCACTCCCCCAGAAGACAGGCTGCCCTGGTTTATACCTTCAGGGGCAACATTACTGTCTGGGAAAAGCTCTGAGGCTATCTTGCTCCCAGGAGGAGAGGGGAACAAAGTCCGGGCAGTCAGTCAGTTCCTCCCATCTCACAGAAGTGTATTTCCAGTGCATTCTACATTTATTTTGAGAGCTACAGGCAAGAAGAAGTGGGTAGAGGGTGGTGAGAGGGAGAAGCTGAGTTGGCCAACACTATCTAGGGACTGATCAACAGAATCTCTTGTCTATTATTATTTAGAAACAGCATAAACTGTATTTAAAAAGATATTCAAAATTGCTATAAACATTTCCTTTGCTTCAAAAGACAAGAATTAAAATGATTCTTATGAAAATCATTATTATAGACATTGTGTTAATCACTGTTTACAGGAGAAACAGATATAATACAAGATATACAGATACATAGAATTTACAAGATTGGCTTATTATAATGGCCACCCAGAATTGGATGAGGAAGTTGCAGAGGGTCTGTCTGCACTGGAGGTCCAAAGATCTGGAGCTCACTGCAGTGTTACATATGAGGCCATATCAAGAGGTTGATGAGTCTGCAGTGCAAGGCTGAAGAGTCTACCGTGGAAGGCTGTGGATCTGAGGCAGAAGCTAAAGTCTGTGCTGGAGGCAGGAGATGATGTCAAGGTGAAAGTGAAGACTACAGCTCCCCTGAAGAAACAGAAGCCGATCCATCTTTCATTTCCCCTTTATACCATTCAGGCAGCCAGCTGCTCTACAGTGGGTCTTCCACACCTTAGGGTGTGGAATTGCTGAGCTGATCTAGTTGAGCTTCTCTTGCTCAAGTTGACACAACCAACCAACCATCAGACATTAATATTGAAAGAATTTTTAATGTCTCTTTATAATAAATACATTGAGATGAAAAGATTCATTCATTCATTCACTTATTTATTACAGTTTTACTGAATGCTGATGCACCAAGTTAGGGCTAAAATTATTCACAGTGATTAGGTAAGTTTAGTTGATGGCTGACAACCACCTGTCCACCAAAGATTTGTTCTTTCCCTAGTGGGATAACTGTTGAAAAGTTGCTGCTGAGTCAGCTATCATATGCCTTCCCTTTAGTATTTTATAAAGTGGGAGTGCCATTGTGAGTTTCCATCTATAGAATACAATCTAAAGTGGTATCCTCTTTGAGGTCAAGGTTTTTATTTTTAGAGTACTCTTACATTCACAGAAAAACTAAGTGAAAGGCAGAATTTTTCCACATTCTGTTCTGCCTCTACCAGTTTCCTTCAGTGTCATTCTCCTCAACAGAGTGGTACACGTTTCAATCAATAAACCTGTAACAACACATCATTAATACTGAAAGTTTGTAGTTACATTAGGGTTCACTCTTGGTAATGTGTATTCTATGGGTTTTGCCCAAACCCATTTGTATTTGTAATGAGAGTATTATATGGAACAGTTCCCCTCCACCCAAATTTTCTGTGCTCTCCGCACTCATCCCTCTTCTCTCTCCAATCCCTGGAAACTACTGATTTTCTATCTCCACTGTTGCTTTTTTTGAGAATATTTTATAGTTGGACACTTGCAATATACAGGCTCTCCAGAATGTGGTTTTTCTTTTTTTCTTTTTTTTGGTGGTGGTTGTTCTTTCAGTAACATTCGCTTAATGTTTCTCTGTCTTTTGGGCTTGATAGCTCATTTCATTTAGGCAATGAGTAATATTCCATTGTCTGTATGTATCACAGCTTATTTACCTATTCATCTTCTGTAGAACATTTTGATTACTTCTAAATTTTGACAAATGTGAACAAACCGACTGTAAACATTCATGTGTAGGTTTTTGTGCAGACAAGTTTTCTATTCCTTGTAAAAAGAAGGGAATACAATTGTTGGATCATATGATAAGAACGTGTTTACTTTTTAAAGAAACTGCCCAGGCTGTCTTTCCTGGTGGCTCCACCATTTTGCATTCCATCAGCAATGAATGAGAGTTCTCATTGTTTCATGTTCTTACTTGCATTTCTTATTAGTGTTCTCAATTTTGGTCATTCTAATAGGTAGTTAATGTTAACTCAGTTTTTAAAAAATTTCATTTCCCTGATGACATGTGATGTGGAGTATCTTTTCATGAACTTATTTTTCATCTGTAAGTCTTCAATGTGGGGACTGTTGATGTCTCTGTCTCATTTTTAAAAGTGGTTATATTCATCTTTTTAATGGTTGGATTTAAAGACTTCCTGTATATTTTTGACAAAGCTCCTTATCAGATAAGTCTTTTACAAATATTTTCTCCCAGTCTGTGGATTGTCAGCTTGTTCCTTGACAGCATCTTTTGCAAAACAACCACACAAACAAAAATTGTAGTGAACTGTAGTTGGTCAATTGTCTGTTTCATGGAAATATTTTTTGTGTTGTGTCTAAGAAGTCATTGGTTTACTCCTATGAGTTTTCATTTACCCAAAGTCTATAACTCAGTTTGAGTTAATTTTTGTGAGGGTATAAGGCTATAGATCACCTATCCTGTGCATGTCCAGTGGTTTCACCCTTTGGTTGAAAGACTATTATTTTCTCCATTGTATTTCCTTTGTTCCTTTGTCAAAGATCCATTATATTCTTGTGGATCTAAATCTGGGCTCTCTATTATTTTCTGTTGACCTATTTATTCTTTCATTAATACCACTCAAACTTGATTACTGTAGCTCTCTGATAAGTCATAAGATTGGGTAGTGTCTATTGTAATGAGGTAATAGGTAAAGGACAATGTCATTTTTTTTTTTTTGTCTTTTTCCTTTTTATCGGTACCAGGGATCGAACTCACGACTGCCTGCTGGCAAGGCAGGCGCTTATGCCCCTGAGCTAAATCCCCAGCCCCAACAATGACATTTCTTAAAGTCCCATTCCTCCCTTAACTACTCTCTCCTCCCTACAGTTACTTCAAAGATTGTTACCCTCCAAAATTTAAATCTATTCTTTTCAAGATGCATAAGACATTCTTTGACCTTTCTCTTCCTTTCTCTTTCTTACCTCTTGTCATGGTTTATGTCTGTGGCCCCAGGCCTCATGAGTTTGCATTGTGCATTTGTGATGGTTCATTGGATTGATAGTGCCAGTGCACATAGGGGTGGAGCCAGGATGTGATGTAATGGCAGGAAGAAGGTGTGTCTTGCTCTTTGTTGGTTCCTGCTTGCTGCTTGCAGCCTCCATGAACTCGGCCCAGCCATGCCACCCTGCCTTGGAGCCAACTGAGTATGGATTGAAACCTCCAAAAACTGTAAGAAATAAACCTTTCCTTTCCCAACTTTGAGCTTCAGGTATTTTTGTCTCAGTGATGAGTAAAAAGTAACTAAGACACCTCTTTAACCTATAGATTAATTTATCTTCTCCCATGATGACTTTTTATTTTCTTTCTCCTCTTCTGCCTTCTCTTTGTTCTCTATCTATCACTTAGATTCTGCCAGGATGAAAAAAACCTGGAACCTTAGAACAAACCAAATCACATCTTCTCTCATGTTTCCATAGATCAATCTCTCTCCACCCTTTTACTGACCCTGCATTACAAAAGGTCTGGGGACTAGGCTGACAAAGAGAGAATTTTCTATATGGTCCAAACTCAACAGTTAAAATGAGCTTCTGAAGTCAAAACTTTTCCTTCTAGATCCACCTTCCATAGATCACAGGTTCAATGGGAGATCCTGTAAACAAAATCTTGGCTATGGCAATATTGTCTTCCCTCAAAATTACCCAGGGATATCTGTAATCCCAGTAATATAAGACCTCTATTATAATCCCAAATATTGAGTACAGTTATCCAAGTTTTATAATCCCTTTTCCAGTTTTTCTCACTATCCAAAAAGTTGTAATTTTAATCCCATTGAGATATTATTGGAAATCCAGCAAGTTAATTCCAACCTACCACCTCCAATGCAACCCATGGCGAGAGTAAAGACACTAAGATATATTCCAAGTTAAGGGCAGCCAAAGGGTCCTAAGTCCAGTCCCCATGAAGATGTGTGGGCAAAGGCCTTGATCCTAGGCCTCTCCCAGAATTATTATCTTGTGAAGAAGGGGGTGGTTCAAGGATGAGTGACAGTGAGGAAGGTGGGAACTACATGAGTAACTTGAGCTGGCTAGCCAGGTGGGGAGAAAAGCAAAATGCAGAGATTAGGATATGCAGAAGCATCAATTTGCATAATTCAATTAAGGTAGCAACTGAATTATTTTAGGAGGCTATTGTTTTGGTTGAGGCCTATACCCAGTTGACATTCCTGGAGCTGACTGGCTTTGCCATCCTGCTGTGCCCGTATCTTGTATAGAGAGCACTATGGGAGGAAACAGGAGACTGTCTGATGGCTTTCGAGATTACATACCAGTACCTCTGCTAGCCTTATGTGCCATGCTTAGAGGCAATTGAAGAGACAAGGAAATACCAGTCTGTTGGGAGCCACCACATTGCCGAGCCGCCGCATATAGCGATCATGCGGCCTGTGGTAAAGAGTAAAGCCTGAGTTAGATTACCCCTCCCATCGAGCACGTTAGTTTCCTGCTTACCGCGTAAACAACCCGCTCAATAATATGTTAGCCAATCAGCTTGCCTTGCTTACTTTAACATGATTGGACACTGTATCCGTATATATACTGGTGCCACCCCTGGGGGGAAGTAGAAGCCCGGAAGGAGCCGCGGAGAGCGGACCGGTAGAGGCTTCGGAGCGAAGCACGGAAGGAGCCACGGGGAGCGGACCAGAGGAGGCTTCGGCTGGGAGCGATCCCAGGGCAGGCTGTACGGAGAAGGAAAATAAAAGAAAAGGTTGTCCACTGCCAGACTTTGTCGTGTGTCCTTCCTGCCGGCCGGGAGCGACATCGACACTAGTCAGCTCTGTACATATCAGTATAAGGAAATCTGTCTCTATATAATCAAAATTGTTCTGCATTCAAGGGGAGTCACTTGAGTTTTCTCCCATAATGTCAGTCCTCTGGCTTTATTCTGTTTCAATATCAGCCAGTCTACATATTTGTTCTCTTAGACACTTTGGAATCATTTTATTTATATCCATAAAATAACTTGCTAGAGTTTCCTTGAGATGCATTCAATATATAATCAAGTTGGGACAAACTGACATTTTGATAATATTGCCTCTTCCTACTCATGAGCATGGAATATCTCTTCATTTTATTTAGTCTTTTTTTTTTACAAAAATTTTGCACATGCTTTGTTATCTTTATATCTAAGTTTTTCATTAAGGGTGCTAATGTAAGTGTCATTGTATTTTTAATTTCAAATTATATACTTCCTGTGTACTTAGGATGAATGTGAATTTGGATGTTGGATAAAGTAATCTATAGATATCCATTATATCTGATCGATTGATTAATGTTTTTTGGTTTTAGTTTTTGTTTCCTTACCAGTTTTCTGCCTATTGAATCTATTCATTATAATCTCCAACTATAATGGGGATTACTCTTTTTCCTTGCACTTCTATCAGTTTTTGCTTCATGTATTTTGATGTTTTGTGGATGCATGCACATTAAGTACTGTTATGTCTTCTTGGAGGACTGAGCATGTGTTCTCATATGATATCCCTTTTTATCCTTGATAATTTGCCTTTGCTCTGAGAAGTGTCCTGTCTGAAATTAATATACTTGTTTCCTTCTGATTAATAGTAGTGCAGTTTATCTTTCTCCATTGTTTTACTTTTAATCCACATGTTTTTATTTTATTTTATTTTATTTTATTTTTTGGTACTGGAGATTGAATCTTGGATCTTGCCAAACAGGTGCTTGTGCCGCTGAGCTAAACCCCCACCCCTGTTTTTATATTTAAAATTAGTTTCTTGTAGACAGCATATAGTTAGTTCTTTTTTACAAAATCTGTTTGTCTTTTAGTTGAAATCGTGACCTTAATACAATGAGCGTGGGGCTGCCGCCATGACACTCTACTCATCATGCATATTATATGGGTCTGTGCACTGAAGTCTCTTCTATCCCTTTGTAGTGAGGGGTAAGTTTGTAGAAAGCCAATGATATTTTCTTATTTTCTGGACATCCACTTTTAGTTCATGTTTCATAGGAGACACAGGTTTTGCCAAGCAGATGTACTTGTCTGAGTTTTAGGAGGCAGAAATTAACATAATGAAGTGGAGGAAGTGTTCCTTTCATTTACACTGTTTTGTCTGGCAAACATGATTGTTAAACTCCAAGTGGTAGAAAACCCACCTAAATGGCTCAGACAAAAAGAAGAGCTTATTTTCCTTGTGTAACAAGATATTTGGATGGAGGCAATCACTGCACTGGTTCACCGGTTTACCAGTATCAAAATCAATTAGGATCAGTATACGTGCAATTCTTTTGGACTTTTCCTTAATGGTTACAAGGCTGTTCTGGAAGCTACTATATCTGCATTCATGGTAACACAAAACAAAAACAAAGGAGAAATGAGGAGCAGCAGTATTAATTATGCCTGCTTCTTTTGATCAGGAAGGTAAAAATTTCCTAAAAGTCCTCACAACAAACTTTTTTTTTTTTTTTTTTTTCCCGAGACAAGGTTTTGCTGTGTAGTTTAAGGTGGCCTTGAACTCACTCTGGAGCCTAGGCTGGTTTTGAATTTGCAGTGATACCCCTGCCTCAGCCTCCCGGGTGCTGGGATTACAGGTGTGTGCCACCAGCCCAGACTTATCTGTAGATTTCACTGTCCTTGCCAACTGGAACAAAATTAGGGTTATGTTCATAAGGAAAAAATAGACAGAGGTATGGGATGCTCTAACTCATAGTATTCATGGCCATTGCCATAAGGAGCTGATGAGAGCTTGTAGAGATAAAGTAATGTGTGTGAGTACTTGAATAATAGCATGATAGTTAAGAAAAGATATCAGGTAACAAAAATGTGCCAGAGCAGACATGTTAGAGGAGAGAAGGGCTTTAAGCTTGAATACATCCCACCCTCATTTTTGAAGCTCATGTGTTTCGGCTGAACTCTGTAGATAGACTTCTGCTTGCTGTACTGCGTGGAGCTGAAATCACTTCCCAAAGCAGAAGTGTGCTTTGAGTAAGTGTGCAAATAAACTTGGCTTCTTCGGGGCTGATGGGCAGGGAGTGGGAAACTGGTCTCAAAGCAATGACAAATCTCCTCCTTCTTGCTTCCCTAGCCCCCAGGGAAGTCAGATGAGATCACTGTAAAGAGTCAAATTCAAGAAAGACCTGTCTTCTTTTGGTGGAAGCACAAACATTTGTTTAAACTTTTGATTCTTTACTCCTAAAGCACTGTGACTTGACCCATTTGTATTTTTTTCAGAATTAAATTTTATTTCACATTGATAGAAATCATGAAAAACATTTCTATTTTCTTATATTAAAATACATTTCAATGGACTGCTTCTTGCTATAAATAAGATCTTACTGATTTGTGTAACTGAAATAAGTCTATGTTCTTCAAGGTAAAACAAAATGACTTAGTAGATGGTTGTTTAAAATTTTTAAACCCAAAAATAAACACATGGCTTCATTATAAATATCCCATGTAGTCCATTACTAGATTATTTCCATGATCAATTTGTACCATAAAGGTATGTTCTTAACATTGCCTTGATCAGCTGAACTATAGCAACAATTAACACAGTTCAGAAATATCAAGCATACATTTCTGTTACATTTTAAATGGTGTGGTAGCTATATCATATTTATGGGATTCTGACTAACTTTTACTTCTCATAAGTTTGTTTCCAAATAAATTTTTACTTTTGAGGGAGGGTACTGGGGATCGAACTCTTGCAAGGCAGGCATTTATGCCACTGAGCTAAATCCCCAGCCCTAATTTTTACTATTAATCTGGAAATTTTGACTACTTAAAATCAAGTGAACATTTTTATGTTTGCACAAAAGACTAATTTTCAAAAATAATTTGAAGTACAAGTTTAGAATAAAACCATTGGCACATAAAAATAAAGCAATTTTTTCTAACAAATTGTTCATTTTCTACAGCAATTGGTTTCAAACATTTGTACAGGAAAAAGTAAACTTACTGAAGCAAGGAAACTCAATAATTTTAGAAATCATTCTTTAAGATCAGTCTTTAATATTTCTATATACATCAGAATATGAACTAATTACTTTTTTAATTGCTTACAGAAACATAACAGCTTTTGTTACCTGAATCAAATATTTTAAATAACTAAGTCTAAATTTGGACTAAAGTACGATTATTTGAAATATATAAGAAGTATAAGTAATTTTGAGTTCTTTTAAAGTGATATAAATTTCAAATACCATATATCTGTGATTCAAAATATCAAATTGTAACCTATAGTAGACAGTAGATGTATGACTATGGCAAGCAGGCAGTATATCTGGTTTTCTATGAAGGATAATCATGAAAGAAAACTTTTTTCTTGAGAGGAGAATAATAGAATAGAATTGAATAGAAATAATATTAAGGAAAAGAAAAACCATTAAAAGAGCCATTTAATGAAGAGAGTAATGTTACCCTTTATAGACAAAAGCATTATTCTTATTATCAGGAATAATATAGGCCAGACATGGTGGCATATAACTGTCATCTGAGCACTCAGGAGGCTGAGGCAGAAGGAGGGCTGCAAACTGGAGACCAGCCTGGCCTGCAAAGTGAGCTTAAGGCCAGCCTGAACTGCATAGTGAGACTGTGTCTCAAAAAAAAAAAAAAAAAAAAGTAATAATAACAAGTAATTCTTATGTATTGTAATCACTATATATAATGAATATATAAATAAAAATATAGACACTACATAATGACTAAGCAATTTTGGAATAAATCTGTAGACTAAGTGGCAGCATGCATAAATCATACATACCTAAAGTGCTCATTTTACTTAAACAAATTTTCATTAAGCACACTGATAATTTTCAAATGATGTAATAAAAAGTCTGGTTGTAGCATTTTATTATTTTGTTGAATTATGTTTGAGATGAATCTAGTTGCCTCATCTATTTTAATACTGGTATATTCTGGATCACATTATACAAATACATGTGCTGAAACTTACAAAATCAACAAATTTTCCACAGGGAAATATTATTTCTTATATATCATTATGTGTATTTGGAAAACATTTTAACATTAGAAGTTTTAAGACTGCTCATGGGAAAAAGTTTATACTCTACTACGGCACTGCTGGTGTACTTCTTCTCCATAAGGCCTCCTCGTGAGGTCGATCAGTTGGAGGTAGGAGTTTATCAATGAATTGCTTTACATCCACTATTTCCTGTTGAAATGAACTGTGCATTATGTCTTTGTAGGTTTTGAAGATTACATTGGCTGGATTTAACAACAATTTTAGTTTTTCAACAGTAGAGGAACTAAACATTAGGAGAAATAAGGGATTGGAATCTCCATGGCACTGGACAACAGAAACATCTTTGTCAGTACCACTGATAGCACCTTGTGGAATCTAAACTCCAAGTGGAAGCCAGGAACTGAGTGCAATGACACTGCTAACTTGGATTGTGTGGTAAGAGTGGTATATAAATTATAATTCCTCTCTGGGAAAATCCTCCCAAAATAATTCTGTTAGAAGGAATGTGCCATTCTTCACCTCTTAACCTATTAAACCTTTTATGTTTAATTTCAGTTTCATCTCCCTGAGAATCTGGCAAAAGCATCCCTAAGTGGGTCTGGGGTAGTCAGCCCACCCCCAGAACTTTCCTGGGCTTGTCTTTCTCTCCAGTATGGAAAGAGGAAGAGGAGTCAGAAGACAGTGCAACAGGAGAGTGATGTTTATCGCGTATGGAACCACTTTGAGGAGCAGTAGCTTCCCAGCTGAGTAACCACTGAGTATGGGCAGCCGCCCTGTTTTTATGAGGTGAGTGGTGGCTCCTCCCTTTGGGGGCAGCCTCGCCCAATATGTTGATTTGTTGCTGGAGTTTGGGTCTCCTGGGCTAATAGAGGAACTTGGGTATGCATTTCAATAATTAGGGTCGACAGTGTTACAAAGGTAAGGCTGCAGACCGCCGGTTGTTTACATTCTCAGGACACCACAGAGGCCGTTTTTCTCTTACACTCTAAAGGGGCTGCATACCTTTTCTGACCCTTTTTAGGGGGTCTCATCTGTCCTTATAGTATCAAACCAGGAAGGCATAGCCCTGTTCATATGTAAAGTTACAGGCATAACTGGCACATATGGGCAGATATTAGATATGTGAACTTCCCTGATACTTGCAAAGGCTTCTGCCCATCTGTGCCCCAGTACGTGTAGTGATACCTTGGTTCATGAATTAAATTTGTTTCATGATTCAGGGGGAAGTGGCAGTGCTCATGTTCATTACCTGATGTGGAGTTTGTGAAGGGGTACCGCCTTTTGTTGAATGTTTCTGTTCACGAACTGAGTTGTTCATGAACAGAAGCACTTGTGAACCAACGTATTACTGTGTCTCCCAATCCATGAAGGAAAGTAACCACGCTGATGACCTTCTGGGTGATGGACCACAATGGCCGGCATCAGAACAGACACATAGCCACACATCTCCTGGATCAGCAGGTAATGATTCAGAAGTAGTCGAAAGAGCACGTACTAGGTGGCCCAAGGACATGTGAGTGGTGAGTCCCTGCCCACCTCACCAAGGGTGTACACTGGCATGTGTGCGCAGATGCCTTCTCCCATTATGTCTGTCTTTGGTGTAGTTGGGTACAGAGACTATGTTAGTTTGCTGGGGCAGCCATAGTAAAGTACTAGAAACTGGGTTTACTAAGCAGCAGCAATTTATTGTCCAAGATCAAGGCATCAGCAGAGTTGGTTCCTTCTGTTTGTTGTGAGAATCTGTTCCATGTCCCTGTCCTCAGTTCTGGTAGTTTGTTGGCAATCTTTGGCATTCCTTGGCTGATAGATGCATGACCCAGACTTCTGCCACATGTTCTCACAGCATTCTCCTTGTTTTCATATGTATGTCTAAATTCTTAAAAAAGTACATCAGTCATATTAGATCCACAGTACTCTATAAGTTGATCTTGGGGAAGGCAGGGCACAACAAAGCTGGATGGGGGAGTAAGTAGGGCCTATTAATTACAAGATCCCAGGACACATATGCCAAATAAGTCTCAGCACCACATATGTTGACTTCGTATGGGTTCCTGCAGTATGTGGAATGAACGAGAGGACACAGACACCAGGAAGAGCTCACTATCGTGACTTTCCTCATGATAGCCACACTGTGACTCACAGGGTATGCTTTTTTGTTTTGTTTTTCTTCTCCCTCTAACTCAGCCCAAGCTTGCTCCTCAGACCCAGTTTCTACATCACCCTTCATTTTCAATTTTTTCTACCCCAAATAAATGTGAAACTTTGCCCTGTTTTCACTTATTTCATTCAATTCTTGGTTTGAGATGGAAAGAACCTGGAAACCATCTCTAGAAGGAGACCTCAGCTCCCCAAAACCTGGTGACAATGTCATCATAGCTAATTTTGTCTACAAAGATCCTATTTCCCAATACAGATCCTATATTCCCTATATTCCTATATTCCTATATTCCCAATACATTTGAGTTCCAGGTGTTAGAAGTTCAGCTTATAAGTGTTGATGGGAACACATTTGAATCTGAAATTTGGATCCAGGAAGGAAGTTTGATGTGATGTTAGGAGTGAGGACTTGGAGATAAGTGACTTGGTTTGAATTTTGACTGTGATGTTTATTTGTGCAGTGATTTTGGGCAACCTGCTTAGCCTTTTTGAACTTTAGTTTCCTCGTCTCTAAAATGAAGATGATAACAGGTAATTTAGAAAGTTGTTGAAAATTAAATTCAGTGATGATTTTAAGTGCAAAGTAAGTGAAAATTTTTTTTATTATTCATAATATGTAGTTCATCAACTCTTTGACACTCCCATGTGTGACAGAATATAGGCAGCTCTTTGGACTGGAAACTTCTTCCCATCATCAATGCAACTTGGAAATAGTGGTGTTTCTTCCTTTTGGTCTTCCTGACGTTGCTAGAATTTAACTATTCTTTGAGTCAGTTGACCACATTTGTTTTTCATTTGATGTATGACCCTCCTTCATGCATGCCCAGAAGGAAAAATGGTCTTTGTCAATCAGGAAAACTCACCCTACTACTGAATTTCCTTCTGTGCATCCTTTCTGGAAAAAAAAAAAAAAGACAGATTCACAAATTTTCATGCTATTTTTTGGTCAATTTTAATCTCAAAAGATTATAAAGTTTCATTATTTCTCTAGTTCTAAAGATGAACATCCAAAGGTGGTAGCAAAGACTGGAGCTCCTCTGAAGAAGGACACAGGGAGACTTCCTTCTTCTTTCTCTTTTTATTCCCTCCAGGGCACAAGTCTCTTGATTGGTGCCCCCCACCTCTGGTGTGGGGTTTCTCTGCTCAGATTCAGACTTACATGTCAATCATCCACAGACACACCCAGAATTGTGTTTCACTAATCTGCTAGTCCTTCCTTTCTCTTTCTTTCTTTCTTTCTTTCTTTCTTTCTTTCTTTCTTTCTTTCTTTCTTTCTTTCTTTCTTTCTTTCTTCTATCTCTCTCTTTCTCTCTTTCTTTCTTTCATTTGTTTTTGTGACTAATGGGAATCAAACTCAGGAGCTGGCAGTTGCCAGGCAGGCGCTGTGCCACTGAGCTATATCCCTAGCCCTGCTCATCATTTCTTAATCCGCTCAAGTTGACAATTTAATTAATTATCACAATCTACCCTTTGTCATCTTGACAGCCAATTTCCTTAAACTATAATCCATATGAAATAGCAAGTTCATAACCATGCTTAACGTAATACAACCATCCTGCATGCAACCAGAAACATTAATTCTCTCCCCAAAATAAAAGGCAATGTTTTTCTTTGTGTAATACTTACTATTTTCCTAACATTTCATGATTTAAAAATTATAATATAGATTTAATAATACTTAAGGACATACTAAATATATGAACATTATATTACAAAGAAAGAAAACAAAAACATCTGCTTGATATGCACAAGTATATTAACAAAATAGGAAAAAATATTTAGGACAATCACAATCTTCATTTGTATAACTAGTCATGTGGTAGTAGTTGGTATTTATAACTATCTTCTTCTGCCCACTTCTTTATTCCCTTGGCCTTCAGCAAGCACTCCTGTAGGTCTTTGTTCTTTACCTGGCATAATGACCTATGCCTTCATTCTTGAAGTTTCTGGACCATTTATCATCCTGCTTGAGCAATACTGTTATAATTTCCCATCGGCCTTTATAACAGGGTATGGTAATACTAGGAGAGACCCTAAAGAATCTCCTATACGCCAAATATGTTCTTCCTTCCCTCCACTGTGGTTAACCATACAACTTATCCCATGGTAGTTCATCATCCCCACCAACACTGAACTCCCATTTTAGCTTGATTACTCAGAGGTGTGAGAATCCCAAAATGACCAGAGGGACATCTTAGCTTCCAGGTTAAAAGAATCTTCATCATGCTTCCTGGTAAAAATCTTCCCCATTCTAGAACTAATACTTCTAGGCCAGAAGAGCATAGGTTGAGAACAGAAAGCAAAAAATTGTGCTAGTAGGTCACTAGGAGCTAATGAAGAGTTGGTACCATTCTCACTTCCACTCCTTGATTCCTGGACCTGAAGATCTTGACTGTGGAAAAAATAGCACCCTATAGTAGATGCTGATTGAAAGCATATGCAGCTTCTAGAGAACCTTGCCCCAGCCCTGAAAGGTGTACATTTAGCTGGTGCTGTAATTAGCTCTTTAAAAGGCCATACCCTTCTATCAGTCCAGCTGCTTCAGGATGGTTAAAAATACGGTAAGATCAGTGAATTTCATGAGCATTGGCCGGTTGTCTCACTTCTCTGGCTGTGAAATATGTTCCTTGGTCAAAAGCAATGATATGTGGAATACCATGATGTGGATAATGCGTTCTGTAAACCCATGGATCACAGTTTTGGCAGAAGCATTGCAAAAAGAAGACAAATCCATACCCAGATTAAGTATCCATGCCAATAAGGACAAAATGCAGCCCTTTGCATGATGAAAGTGGACAGTTTAATCAATAAAGCACCACATTGCAGGCTGATCACACCAGGGAATCATGCTATATTGGGGACTCAGTGTTGGTCTCAGCTGCTGACATACTGAGTATTCAGCAGTGGCTGCAGCCAGGTCAGCCTTGGTGAGTGGAAGATCGTGTTGCTGAGCCCATATGAACTTTCGTTCTTCTGTAGCAGAAAATGCACCACCCCACCTGACAGAATATTTCAGTTTCTGTTAGTTACCCAGGTATTTAGCTCACAGTTTGTAGAGGTTTCAGTTCATAATTGGCTATGTGTAGGCAGCCTCCTAAGTCTTAAAACTGCATGTTACTAAGAAGAACAAGTCTCATCTTTGTGAGGAACATGGAAAAGTCAGTACTGAGGGTATTCCCTTCTTTTCTGGAATTTTGTAGACCATTTTCCATCACTTGTGATGACCCACTGCTCCTTGATTCTGCATTCATACTCATGTAAATTCCATTCTTTGCTATGTAAGTTCCATTTGTCTCTGTCCTCTAACTTCTGGTAAGAGGGCTTCCTGTCTACCCTGTTACCCATGGAACAGAATTTTTTGGTTTTACTGTCAGTCTCTTTCCTGTTATTTTGTTTGTTTGTTTTGGTTTTGGTACTGAGGATCAAACTCATGACCTTATGCCTGCCAAGCAGGAACTGTGCCACTGAGCTACAACATCAGCACCCCCATTACTAAGTATAGAGTAATCAGGACTCTCACCCAGGGAGACTACTCAGACATAGCTTTACAAACAGGACTGTATTTAACCCTCAGAATTTTGGGCAGTGTATTCTATATAAGAGTCAAGCACTGTTCAAATGAAAAAAACCAAAACCAAAACCAAAACCAAAACCAAAACCAAAACCAAAACCAAAAAACCACCCTAGGGTTGAGGGCCTTTCACTAAATGTTTTGATGTTTATTTTATCTGTCGGAGTTAACATGTAAATATGTGGATAAAGTCATGCTGGACCACTTTCATTTGTTCCCTCTCTGTGTACACTTCAGACACATTCCACCAGACAAAGGAGGAGACCAAGTCAGGCCACAGAGACATTTACTCATATCAAACCTTCTGTTGAATCCAGTGCTTTTCTTATAGAAGTGCTGTTGGGGAGGGCAATTATATGTGAGCTATTACCACAATAATGCTGTGCAAACATCATTCCACAACTCAGTGGATTAAAACAATAGTTTGTTGTTCTGCATCCGTGGTTTTATGGGTCAGTGACAATTTAGCTGGGCTAGCATGCTGTTCCAGATACTAGGCTATGGACTGGATTCAAGTTTGCTCCAAGTGTTATTCTGTGGCCCAAGTCAAAGTGGCAGCATCTACCTGGAGTATATTCTATGGTGAATTATCAGAACACAAAATAGCATCCTAGCCTTACAAGCATATTTCAAACCTTTGTTCTGTCACATGGTACATCCCAAAGGTAGATATAATCTAGTTTCAGGAAGCTATGCAAGATGATAGATACCTCTAGCAAAAGAGAATGACCAATTTGTAGTAATTTTTCAAAATGACCTGTACCCTATGATAATGTTGGTGTGTATCTCTTCTGGGAAATTTTTGATTCTCTTTGGGTTTTTCGTGTAGTCAAAGTCAGTGCCTGTGTCACTGGGGCCAGAGAAAATGGGAAGAATGTCCAAGAAATGCAGAGCCAGAGCCAGACCAGCATATTCACATTCCAAGATTCCAAGCATTTCTTCCCCTTGTAGTGATGTTGCTAGGTGCATTGATGCATTTTGCAGAGAAAAGCAAAGGACATTGCTTAGAGCTTACTCACTGGCTTCGTTTAGAAGACTTTCTAAATCTGAAAGACACACAAATGCTTAAAGCAGTAAAAGGTATACACAAGCTGTTTTTAATTTTGTTTGGCTAAGCTGTATTTTTAAAAGGAAATGTAGGTATCATTAGCTAAGATGCTACAAAACTACGAACTAGAAATCTTATTTACACCTGATGAATCATTTGACTGATTTACAAAAGTGAGTGGGAGGAGAAATTGCTGGTTGTAACAATATTTTTGGCCAATTTTGGCTTATCTTTTGGTAGGCACTGATTAACAAAATTAGCACTATTAAAGGGTAATAGGGAAAAAGAAGAAGAGATTGGTACGAAGACTGAGTTAAGTAGGATGAGTAAGTTCTAGTTTATTATTACATGGAAAATTAATTTAAATTGACAATGTAGAATCACATATATCATAATGGCTAAAAGAGGACTTTGAATATTCTTATTGAAAGAAGCGATAAATGTTTGAGGTGGTGAAATTTTATTTCAAGTTAATTATTGGACAATATTCACATGTACTGAAATATTACAATGTACTTCAAAAATTTATTTGTACAATTATTATCTGTCAATTACAATTAATTAATTAGTTAATTAAAGCCTCTATTACCATTCCTTATTACTGGGGGAAAATCAAAGAAAAACAAACCTGGCAAAATCAGGGACACTAAAAAAATAATGTCTTCCTGTTTGTTTGTTTTTTTGTATGTTTTATAGCAACTCTGTATGCCTCAGGGCTCTGGAATATTCCTCTCCAGTCTGCAATCCAGCTGTGTTAAGACCTTGCTTCTGTTTATCATAAGAGCTCTGTGCTGTTTACATGAGCTGCAGCTTGACTCTCGGCCACACATCTTTCTTCATCTGCGTCTCAGGCCAAGATGGATTACACACAGAGCCTTGACCGTGAATACTTAATGATTTTATCTTCAAAGCATTGTGCAAGCATACTTAACTTGCACATACACTGTGCAAGTATTTTGAAGTGCTGAGTATGCATCTCCAGCCTTCTTTTATGACATAGTTTCTTTTCCAAATGCTAGTCATGCTCTTTACTCTTAATCCATAATACAAGGCTAAGTTGTTTTTGTATAATAGTTTTAACTCATACAATCATAAAATTTACTCTTTTGCAGTGTAGTGCTCAGTAGTTTTTAGTATATTTGGAGTTGTGCAGCCATTACCACTACCTAACCCTAGAATACTGTCTTCCTCACTCCCAGATGAAATTCACTATCAGTGACTCCCCATGCTGCCTCCCTCCCCCTATCTTGCCTGAACTACTTTTGGCAAACACTGTTCTATTGATCTCTTTATACTTATTCTGAGAAGCTTATATAAATGGAGTTATACACAATGTGCCCTTTTCTGATTGACTTCTTTCACTTAGCACACCATTTCCAAGATTCACCCGTGTTACAACCCGTATCAGTACTTTGATCCCTTTTTTATTGCTAAATTACATTCAATTGTAGGGCTAGAACATACTTTGTTATCTATTCTTTAGTTGACAGACATTCTGGGTTCATACTATGGACTGTATTTATTCTTTAAGAGTATAAGAATAAAGCTCTTTCTCTGAAGGATACTACTTCTACTTCTCAAGTGTTTGCTGTATAAAGTTTGGAACAAGGTGCAGTCGGTACCTTGCTAACAAGATACAAAGGAATATGACCCCAATGGAGAATTGTCTAATAAGTTCAAGTTCTAAGCCTAGATCCCAGGAAGGCTCATACATTCCTACTTGACTTCTTTTTATTCTGCTGCCTCAGTGAGAAGGACATTCCAGGGCTAGTCCACTTATCCCAGAAGGCAAATGAAAGCCATGTGAAAGAGAGCTTTTCACTTTTGACAAGACAAGAACAACTGATTTTCAAATGACTCAAAATAGCTTAAACTAAATAAATCCTTGCTGTTTCATTCCACTGAGCTCTTGTGGTTCTTTGTTCTATAATATTAGCTGTCTAATTCATTGGTCATTATTAGCAGCTCAGTTTTCCACCTCGTGTTTTCACCACCCAAGAGGGTAGACTGCCATCATCTCATGGAAGTAAGTCAATAAGATGTAGCTGGTTGAAGTGACATAAATGAAGACATTACTCTCATCATCATGTGAGTGAGGAACAATTTCTAAGTGGTGTTGGACACATAGTATATGCAGCCATGACCTAGGAAGGACAGTGATGCACTACTTATGTTGTGGGGTGAAAGTGGTGTGCGTGTGTGTGTGTGTGTGTGTGTGTGTGTGTGTGTGAGTGTGTGCCTATTGGAGATTAAGAATCTGTAGTTAACAGTTGGGCATGTTGGCACTCATCTGTAATCCCAGCATGTGGGAGACTGAGACAAGAGGGTCTCTGAGAGTTAAAGTCTAGCCTGGACTACATCATAAGACTTGTCTCAAAAGAACCAAAACCCAAACAAACAAACAAACAAGTCCTATATTAACTCAGTCAGCCTAAATTCTAACTCACCACTCAAAAGGTTTAAGTCATTTGCTATACTGAATGTGATTCCATGTTTTTGTTTTTTTGTGGGTTTTTTTTGGTACTGGGAATCAAACTCAGGACCTTGCACTTGCCAGGCAGGCGCTTATGCCACTGAGCTAAATCCCAGGCCCGATTCCATGTATTTTTGAATAGCTGTTTATTTAAATAATAATAGTACTGCATTATAAAACCAAATGCACTACACTTGATAGAAAATTTAAGGAATTTTCAAGTGTAATTGACCTTTTCCATACCTTTATAAGAGTTTTTTTTTTTTTTTTCTCCAGAAACTACATGTGTCTCAGAAAGGTAGAAGAGAGGAACTGAGTGGACAAATACTATTTTTATCATTTTGTAAAATGGAAAAAAAAGTAGAAATTAAGTAGAGTTTTAGAAAAATATTTTTTAAATACAGATGAGTTTTTGGACTGAGGTTCTTACTATGAGTCTACCTTTCTTTGTCCATCTCATATATTATAGAAAATGCAGTGGAGGTAGAGATGAATATTAGATGGCAGTGACAAAGAATGAATTAGTACTACATGGAAAACAGATGAACATTACAAATATAATATTGAATGAAATAAAGATTCAAAGAGTATTAACTATGTGACCCCACTTATATTTATTGTTTCACACCAGGATAAACTAATCAATAATGTTAGAAATCAGGAATACAGAGGAAAGAGGAAACAGTATAGTAGGATACTTGCCATCTCAGAATTTTCTGGAGAAGCTAGCTTTTTTTTTTTTTTTAGAAGCTAGCTTTTTATCCTTTCTTTAGGATTTTAAAATCCTCATAACAATGCTATAGACCTACAGAAAATAATACATTTGGGTTCAGGGACTCAACAGAATCATGGACTTGAAAACAGTTGTGATTTCTTGCCACGGATTGCTTCTGCTTCTCCCTGTCTTCCTTCCTGTCTTGCAGGGACTAGTTTTGTTTCCTTCTTAGTCTACGTAAAGGAACATGCCACCAGCTGTGCCAAAGTTTTGAACATGGAAGGTCAAATGCCTGTAAAGAGATCCATCCCTCTTCCAAAGCCCAAAGTCAACATTTCTGAGAGGGTAAGACTGAGTAGTCTAAATTGGGATGGCAGTCTCTGAATCAGTAGCTTGTAGTTAGAGGGACAGGATAATACCGCACAAACTATGTGGCTTGATGTTTAGATAGCGGGAAGGCAAGATCTAGAAAAGCAGGGACAGTGTGGGACCTATACTGTAAGAGTTCGGTGTAGTCAGTCATCCTGGCCTTTTTCTCAGGGTCACTGAGAAAAAGATGGAAGTGTCCCCAAGCACTCACCCAAGGAAGTGAGAATCGATTGCTACTTAACCATTACTTTACCTTGCTAGAAAAGCCCTCCTTTGAACTCTTTGTTTCTTTTTACCTGTCTACAGCCTATGTAGACAAAAAAGAAAAAAAAAAAAAAAAAAGCCTTGCTAGCTAAGGCTCTCAAGTGAAAGGTGTTGTCTCGTTTTACAAAACCCTTAGGACAGTACTCAGAACACTTTGCCATCCAAGAGCAAGTACATGGAGGTGTCTTGAAGAGTTAAGTACCAGCTTGCTGAGATAGTGAGGTATATTTTAGAACACAAACTGCTGTCAGGGAACATATGGATTTTGTTATTTCCATCTTAGCAGCTTTCTCTTCATGAGTCTTGTCATATGAATTTCAGAGGGAGGGAGTATTTCCCTGATTGACACCTCAGAAATACTCTTTGTGGCAAAATCACAAATATTTCCAGCTCATGCTGGTCATGGAGATGGCTGAAGTGCCGGAGACAGTCTGTCAGTGTCACTTGACGGAGTATGTGAGGTCAGGCAGGGGTGAAGGCTGCTGGCTGGACACAAAGGTTGAGCATTATCTGCTCTGTGGGGAGGTGCCTCACACTCAGCCTGCTCAGGAGGGAGACTCCACATGTGGGTCACTGCACAGACTCCTTGGCAGAGCAAAGCAGGCTTGACATTCCTGGAAGAAAAATGACACTGAAAGCAGGTGGACAAAGGCCAGGCAAGCATTCCCCAGGCTTTCTGGAAGATGCTTTCTTTGTGGACTCACGCCAATCATTACTTTACTTACCTTAGCTAATTTGTTTCTAGTTTTTGTTCCTTAATAAAAGAAAGGCAACTGTCATTTATTGAATTATTTGTGGGCTAGGCTTGGTAGCACCAGAGAGATGGCTTGGCCAAGCTCAGAGAACCAACTGTACAATTTCCAGGAATGCTGCAAGATGACTGTTAAAGCTATTGTTAAAAATTAAATTATACTGACATATAATTAAAGTGTTAGAATAGAGGTAATAAATACGCAAAACTCATTGCATTCTAATTATTTTCTACATTTTACCGTTAGTTATGCTCATGAAGTTATTTGTATCTAGGGCATCTATCTGATGGAAATATTGTAAAATAACTTGCTACTGTGCATCTCTGTGAAAACTATGATGGGAGAAACAAGCAAATGTTACAAATCAGGGCTTGGTTTTTAAATTTTGTTCATTGTTCAAACTAAAGACAACAATGGAGAAAATGTTAAGAATACAGATTACATTAAAAATGAATGTTTGTAGCTAATACCCCATCAGCTACAAAAATTTTAGAACATATTCTTGCAGTATTTGAAGCAATTACTTTATTTGGCAAAGAAGTCACAGTTGTTTATGTCATAGTGATATAGAAGAATGAAACTCCTGACCTACTATATGTCCAGAATGAGTTCGTGTTCTCTAAAATCGAAGAATGAATTTTAGGAACAACAGAGGTTAAGAGCAGACACATTTATTGAAAGAAAGAAAGCTTCTGTCTGAGACAGATGAAAGGAGTCTCGAGTGCCAGAGATTCTGTATTTTCTTGGGATTTTTATAGAGTAAAACCATGAGGTGAGGCAGGTCTAAACTGGGAAAAACTGGGAACTCTCTATGTTTACCCAAAAAGATTAATAGCTCAGGTAAAATTGATTAAATTGGGAAAAATGGGGAAACGAGTCATGTAGAAAGCAGGTGTGGATCAGAGTATGGATCAGTGACTCTTCCTATAGGGGATTGGGATGGTGACTCACTTCTTAAAATGATTCAGATTTAATCCCTAAGGATTATACTGAAGGATGTGGCTGCATTTATTTTGCCTCTGTCCTGAGATATGACCTACAGCAAAGGTGTGTCTCCTCCAAGGTGATCCTCTGTGCCCGCTTCTTTGAGGGCCTAGCCCTGTCTGACTGCCTGTAATATTTTAACTAGCTCAGCTGCCTATAACAGTTGACCCATGACTGAAATTCTGATAAACATCTTATCTCACTTTTATTCCTTTTCCATTTTTTGGTGCTGGAGTTGGAACCCAGGGCCTTGTGCATGCAAGGCAAAAGCTTCACCACTGAGCCACATCCCCAGCCCTTCATTTTTGTCTTTTGAATGTTAACGAAAATGTCAAACAGTATATCCGTGTCAACACTATACTCATTTGCCAGTGGTAGCCATAGGTTGGTTAAAGTTTAGCAAAATCAGTGAAAACATTTTGTGAGAATTAATTGGCTAAATGGAATTTACAATAATGAATATTGTGTATCCCATTATTATTAGAAAGTTATGTGTTATGTAACTTTTTTATTGTTAAGATTTACATAAACATATATGAAGAGTCACACATTTTTTGTGTGGGGGTAATTATTACCTATTATTTCCTTTGCTATGAATATACTTCTCTCTTTACCATATCCTCTAAGTCCCAACTTGTTGGGCACCACAGATTATAAGCTGAGACTATCTATGGCCCAGGGGCTTTCATGGAGGCCTTAATGGTCCTGTGATGCTGTGACGCTCCCAGGGAAAACCATATCAACATAAGATTCTTATCAATTTAAGATCACTGCCACCCTGAGTCATCCAAACTGATCCTCATCAATGTAAGATCCTTCTCAGCCTAAGTTAACTGCCATGGTCAGTCATTCAGTGCTTCCAAGATGATTGCTGTGCACACCCAATAAATAGTGGCAATCCCTGAATGTCTTTGTCTTGCCCATGCTGAGACATTGTCCTCCCAGCCCCACTGTCATGCATTAATAAATTTGCCCCTGTTTCTTATTTTACACTTTCACTGTATCCCTCATACAGGCATTGGGGATCTTGTCCAGGTCCCCAGCAGCAGTTCAAAGTCTGATCTATCCTTTCTTTGGGGTCTGATGTTGCAGCCCTTGTTTACCAGTAAATTAGGTTCTGAGGGAGTTCCCTCCACTTTCCAGAACAGAGTCAAAGGAGAGGAACTTTGAATATTCAGCTCTGAATAATTTAGAACTGAGCTCAGTGCTTGAAACATAGGAGTTATCTAAAAGGTGCGGGTTGAAAGAGAAAGCAAAGGCCTTTGGTAGAAGTGAGGAAAAAGAAAAGGAGGTGGATACAAACATGGAAAAGAGACAACAGACAATACCGTTATCACTCATTTAGACTGATAAACTCAGGTTTGGTTGCTTGCTGCTGAGCAAATCAAGAGGTCATTTATTTTGGTTAAAAAGAATTTATTCTAAAATAGCTCTAAGGAAATGGTGATGTCCTTTTGTCTCAAACCTCTACCTCACTGTATACAGATATGTAAGGGTCTTTTATAGTAAGGGACAGAAGGCAGAGGGAACACAGAGATAATGTGCATTTTTACATTTGCTTTATCGCTTCCAGGCATATCTTCAGTTCAATCTTCCCTTTCTTCTGGAAAGGAAAGTGGGCCCTGGCCTCTTGGGGCCAGCATCTGCAATTTTGCCACTTTTGGGTGGCTTAGAGAAAAGAAGGTGTTGTTTGTATGCCCAGCTGGAGGAAGTTTAGAGAAGTTGCTAATCTCTAAAAGAAAAATCTATAATTTAAAGTTCCATTTTTCAGTGCCAGTTACAATACTATAAACCACATTTTAATATTTGTTTATTCAGGGTTCCTGCAATTTATATAAACTTCAGCATGTTTTGGCTGATCAAGCTACAGCACTGATGAACTGAATTTGTTCAGAAGCGATCCACAGTTTAGAGAAAAGAGACAAGTCACCAGGTAATCATATCACTCAAGATACTTGACACGTGTCCTAGGTGAATTTAGCTGAGTAGTTAAATCCTTACAGGCAGCTTTCACTTTTAAAGTAACATTTACGGAATATTTATTTGAATATGGTAGTTACTAGATTTTCCACACGCCAGTGTAAGACATTGGAAGGGCAGAAGCACAGAACTTACTCTCCCCGCCAGGCACTTGTCCTGTGGCGTGTCCTGAATCCCCGTGGAGAGACCTGGATGCCAGTTCTCTCATTCAATAAGTATTTTCAGTCTTCTCATCTCAGCCATTATTGAATAGCTGGCTGATTTTCCTGTTCAGGAAGTCAACAATTATCTCCCCCCAAAAATATATATCCAGCCAGGGGGAAGTTCCTTGTGGCTAGCCAGCCACTTCCCTAAGAAGAGCAGTTGCCAATAATCTTGGAAAGGAACAAGCAGCCTCCTTTCTCCCTCATTGCCTCCCATCTCATTATTCCTAACTGTGGGAACCATGGGGAAGATCAGCCAGGACCTGTCTAGCCTCCAACCATAGTCCAGCACAGAGTAGATAAGTCAAAGAAAATGGGAAAAATCGTTTATACTTCCTTCATACTTTTCCTCAAGTCACTTGAAGCGTGTACTACAGGCAAATGAAATAGGCTGTGAGTCGTCATCGCCCATCATGCAGTGTCTCTTCTTTGTGCTCTCTCCCACCTGCAAGTTTATTCTTAGTTCAGAGGGCAGAAAATTTCTGTTAAAAAGCATACCAGACTATATCGAGATTTTGCTCAGGACCTCCAATGACTCTGACTGCAATTGGAGGCTGCATTTGGAGGCTTTTATGAATCTATTCCTACTACATCGTGAATTTCCTACTGGTTCCCTCATGTTCCTCAGCAGCCTCAATGATCTTGGCCCTTATGCTCAACAGACACTTTCCCCTGAGGACTTTTACTTTGCTCCTTCTTCCTGGGACACTCAGCTAGCCACACTTCCTTCACTCTGTGTGAACCTCATCTTCTCATTCCTATTATCTCCTAGCATAACATAATTTACATATTGAACCAGTTTGTAGATTTTTCTTTCCCAATATAAATGCAAACTTTAAGAGGACATGGATTTTTGCCTTTTGTGTTTGCTGATGTATCTCAAAAATGCCTGAAACATGTTAGATAATAGAATCTTTGTTGTTGGTAGTGGTGGCTGTGGAGGTGGAGAGGGGAGGAGCACTGTGGAGAGGGAATATAGAAACATTAGCTTAAGCATGTGAGGTACTCTATTAATAAAGCTAGGGCTTCCTTTATGACAGGGAGCTCTAGAAAATCAAATAGAAAATTGCTTTTATTTAAAGAGACAGATCTTTGCATCATCATCTGTATCCCTTCTCTGCTACTTCACATTTGGACTGCTGATAATTTTACTTCTAATTTACCTAGAGTGGGTTTATGAATCATTCTCAAGATTAATTTCCATTAGTTCCTCTATCAGTGAACACTGAAAGGACCTGCTATAGTTATCTATTGCTGGAAAATAAATTACTCCAAAATTTAGTACATTAAGATAGCAACCATTTAATTTGCTTACAATTCTGCCTCCATAACTCAGGGCTCAGCTGGGTGGTCTTCCTGTCCCAGGAAATTTCCACTGCAATCATTCATTGGCCTGTATGTAGCTGGTGCTGGGCCCAGCTGCAAATCCAGTTTAGCTCACATCTCTGATGCCTTAGTTCTCCTCCAAGGGGCTTCTCTTTCTCCAGGGACTTGGGCTTCCTCAAAGCATGGTGGTCTTAAGACTCAGCAGCAGTGACATTTTCACCATATTCTCTGGGTCAAAATAGGACAAAAAACCAGCTGTACTCAAAGGGAATAGGCTCCCTTTGAGAGGAGTGACAAAGAATTTGTGATCATATTTAACCTGTTACATAACCAAATTCAGGGAGTCAGTCCTCATTGTCCACCATACTTTCACTCATCTCTCTGCTTAAAACATGAGCTAATTTGTTTTGTTTTGTTTTCCCCTCTAATGTAGAAAGGATAGATGTACATGTAGAGGTTTATACATGCCTAGAACTTCTCCTAAACAGTTTACGAGAATTGATTATATTATGCATGATGAAATGAGCAGCTACTCTGAAGAAAAAGAGACATTATGGTAGCCATTGCTGATTTCTTATCATCATGATGTGAAATTCAGTAATGCTTTTCTTCTTTGTTTAGAGTGGTTTTAGTCTGTTTTTTATCATTTAATTTCAACATACATGAAAGTATGCACAGCTATTTTAAAGAGAGCAAGAGACTTTACAGTAGCCATTGTTGATTTTCCTCTTGTCTGGTTTTGAAGGCCTGTAATGCTTTCATTTTTCTGTTTTGATCAGTTTTATACTATTTTGTTTTGTTTGAATTCATTATGTGTGAAGATATAGACAACTATTTAGAAGAAAACAAGAGACATTATGGTAGCTACTGTTGATCTCCTGTTGTCTTGCTTTGAAATTCTGTGTCACTTGCATTGTTTTCTTCTGATCTGCTTTGTTCTGTTTTATCCTCTTTAAAAAAATTCTGTATAATTTTCATTGTTTTGTTGGGTTGGATTTTATTCTGTTTTGTCTTATTTGATTTTATTATATCTGATGACTGGGGCAGCTATCTCAAAGATAACAAGACATATTATGGTAGCCATTTTGGATTTACTATTCTCTTGCTTTGAAATCCTTTATTACATCCATTGTTTTGTTTGTATTGGCTTTGTTCTGCTGTTTTGTTTGATTTTTACTGTGTTTGAAGGTATGGCAGCTATTTTGAAGACAGTAAGAAGCATTATAGTAATCATTGTTGATTTTGTATTGTTTGGTAATCCTGTGTCACTTATACTTTTTTTTATTGGCTTTATTCTGTTTTATTTTGTTTGGTTTTATTCTCTTTGAAATAAAAATTAAAAAATTTGAAAAGCAGATAAAATGTTTCTGTAAAGCATTAGATAAAAAAGAAAAAAGTTTTGTAAAGCTAATCAAGTAAAGCAAGAGGGAAAACCAAACACTTGGAATGAGGACAGAAATATAACCACAAAAAGAGAAGAGATTTATAAGTATTATTATGTTGACCTCTGCTAAAATTTATGAAGTCTAGGAAAATTCATGATTTTTGAATAAAGTAAATGATCAAAATTTGTTAAGGAATAAAATGTAAATATACTCAAGATCATAGAAGAAATTTTAAAGAGTTGTCAGAGCTAACCCAAAATTTGCGTAGATTTTATAAGCTGGATCCAACAGAACTTCGCCAAACATACAACTGCCATGGAATTTAGACTGTTGCAGAATTTCATTTAATTTTACTCAACTAGCATAGTTTTGATCTCTAAATATATAGCAGAAATATACTATAATCCCAGATATGAATATAATTCTAAGAATTCTTTTTTTAAAAAAAATTATTTAAAAGGAAAAAGAGAAAAAACAAAACAAAACAAAGCGGTGTAAGGGTACAAGTAATATAGAACTACAAAAAAAAAAAAAAGTAAGAAATCACCAGTTAATAGATTACATATTATCATCTTAGAGATAGTTGCTCAAGTCACAGTATCAAAGCATACAAAGTGGACATTCAAACAGTGAGACTGCAAACAGTTGTGTTCAGTGATCCAACCAAAAACATTAATATGGTCAGCTATTTAACACCCCTAAACACACTTGCTGTTATATCTTTTACAGCACTTTTTTTCCAACAAAATTTACACATTTTGGGTTTTATTACTCCTTAGTTCTTATTACTTTTTTGGGGGGGAGAGAATAAAGTCAAATATGGCAAAACAATGCTGTCAGTCAAAACCAAGGATAGTCATAGCACATGATGTAAAAACAGAGTACAAGGTTATCAACAATGGTTACCATAATGTCTCTTGTTTCCTTAAAAAGGATTGTCTATCTTATTAGGTATTATAAAGTTGAACAAAACAGTAGAGAACAAGACCAATAAAACTTAAGCATTGTAAACATTACAGGACTTCCAAAGAAGACAATAGTCAAACCAGAATGGGCATCTTAGTGGATCTTATTGCCTTCAAAGTAGTTGCCTATACCCTCAAACTTGATACTATCATACAGAATGGAACAGAGCCTCATCAGTCAAAACAAGATAGTGGGAGTATTACAGGACTTCAAAACAAATTCCAAGAATTCTAAGCAAAATATCAGCAAGTCACATCAATAGTACAACACAAAGACAAGGTAATATGAGTAAAATTTTTCTGAGAATGAAAGCATAGTTCAATACTAGGAAGATTCCAAACATTATTAGTAGAAAATAAATTGATACAAATTCTGTGGGAGGGTAGTTTGACTAAATGCTATCAATTTAGAAATGCATCAAATCTGTGACAATAATTTCCCTTATAGTTATCTGTATCCTAAAGAAATATGGGCACAAATATAAAAACATTGCGTCTTTTTTGAGGGAGAGAGAAAGACAGAAAGGAAGGAAGGAAACATTTCATTAGTAAGACAGTGACTAAGTCACAGTGTTACACTAAAACATACAAGGCAATATTTTAAAAGAATGGGCTACTTTCTAATGTGCAAAAATAGATAAACCTGATACCTTAAATAAAAGACAATAAAACAAACACAAGACAATAAAAAACTCTGAATATATGGACTAAATCATAAGATGCTCTTATTAATGTAAATAAATGTAGAGCTACAAATCTGTGTACCTATCTGAGTATGTACAAATGAAGGTGCAGAAGCTTTAGCTACAGCAGGTAACCTGAGAGGTGGGAATGGGGTTGGCAAGGTGGTGCTGTGTGCCAAAGAGATGGCACTACTTCCTGTATGGCTTTGTATCATTTCACATCATCCCAATGAGGCTGTGCTCAAATGTTACTTGTGCCATTAAAATCATCCCATCAATCAAAAGAAGAAAAACTCATATATTTAATGACTTATAGAAAAGCTTCTACTTTCTGCTAGTTGGTTTTTAAAAATAATCTGAATAATGAAAAAGAAACTTTTTTTTAAAAAAAGATCAAGTATATCAAGACAATGACCATTGTTATACTTAACGGTGGAAAGTTAGAGCAATGTCTAATAAAGTCAGGCAGATGGTCAGGGAAGTGAGTAATATAATTACCAAACACTTAAAAATTTTGGTCTATTCAACTCAATAGGGAAAAGAAAGAGCAACCTTGAGAGAGAAAAGGAGTGAGGGAGACAGGGAGAGGAGGAGAGGAAGGAAACGAAGGAGTGAAGGAGAAAGAGAGAGAGAGGGAGGGAAGGAGGAGATACTGTATTAATGTGTTAAGAAGGAATATAAAATTGTTATCATTTACAGGTGTGATAATCTCCATGGAAAACCCAAGAGGCTCAACAATAAAAAAACACGCATGCCCAGTGCTTCCTGCCTGTCGGCCCCATGCTCAGCCTTATAGGCATAGTCTTGTTTAATCACCAAGAACTTTTGTGGCACATTTATCTTAGTTCTTTTCCACAAATAAGGAAAACTATGTTCCTCAAAGGTTAAGGAGGCTGTGAGTGTGAAGTGGCTGAGCCAGGACTCAACCTGAGCTCTGATCTGAAGCCTGCTTGAGGTTCTGCAGCCCTCTTGCACACTGTTTAAGAGACAAAGAAGTCAACACATACTAGAGATTAATATTAATATTCTAAAGCCATGGTGTTTATATATACTATCAACAGCTAATTTGGAAATACTAAGGAAAATTACATTGTGTATGCCATGGTAACCAGAATTATAGTTATAGCACATTTAAAATATACCAGTAAAAGAAAACTTTAAAACTTTACTAAGAGAGTGAGAAGCAGCCAAGCCAGCCCCTGTGCACACTCAGGCCACCATCCGGACTCTGCTGCAGGTAGCCAGCATGGGTGGGGAGAAAGAGCTGTCAGTCCTGCCCCTACAAGTCTGCTGGCTGCCATTGCTTTCAGGGAGCTGTAGCTAGCACGGGCAGGAGAATGAGCAAGCCACCCCTCGGAAAAGCCACAAGTGTCTGGAGAAGCCTTCCTCATCCCCACTATCTCCCCAGGAACCTGGGTTAGGAGAAACCCAGTACCTGACCCATCCCTCTACACCTTAGATGGGTAACCAATGTGGGAAGCTCCTGGGACCTCGCAACACACTCATCCAGAGGAATACAGGAGAATGTCAAGATAAAGGACCAAAAGGCAATTTCTGGCCTTCAGCCCAAACAGAACGAGTCCAGGAGACATGGGTATGGAAGAAAGTAGACACCTGAAATTTCTGGGATTGTGGAAATTGAAATAAAGAAACGACTACATGAGTCTGTAAAAGAAATCAGATCAGAAACAATATGTTAGGTAAAAGAAAAAATGACAAACATAATAAAGGGGTTGCTAGGTACCATGCATGGGTTGCTGGGGGGAGAATTGGATGCCAGCCCTTTCCTATGAATTGGTGCCATTCACAGACTATGGAGAAGGAGAATAAGAAGCCAACAAGAAGCCAAGCCCTCCCTGCAAGTCAGCACAGTGAGCAGGCTTCCGGGAAAGCAGACACCAGCCCCTTCTAGCAGATGGGCGGGGAGACAAGAAGAGCCAAGTTCCCTCCCACCCCCTGTAAGTAACCAGATGATCCAGAGAAACACAGGCTGTGATGATAGATACTGAGGTAAAATCAAACTTAATGCTTGTAGTGTTTAGTGTTTCAGTGACACTGCAGGTCTAAAGCATGTAGTCTAATCACCTATTCAGAGAGAGGATAACAATACACAGCGTAGCATCCATGGGAGATCTCCTTCTGAGGGCGGTAGCCATTGTTAATTCCCTATTATCTTGTTTTGAAGTCCTGTATCATTTTCATTGTTTTGTTTGGTTGGATTTTATTCTGTTTATTTTGCTTGATTTTATTATATCTGATGGCATAGGCAGCTAATTCAAAGATAACAAGATATGGTAGCCATCTTAGATTTACTATTATCTTGCTTTGAAATCCTTCATTATATCCATTGTTTTGTTTTTATTGGTTCTATTCTGTTCTGTTTTGTTTGATTTTTACTATGTCTGAAGGAATGAGCAGCTATTTTGAAGACAATATGAAGCATTATGGTAACAGTTGTTGATTTTGTATTGTTTTGTAATCCCGTGTCACTTACACTGTTTTGTTTTAATTGGCTTTATTATGTTTTATTTTGCTTGGTTTTATTCTCTTTAAAATAAAAATTACCACCACCAACAAAAACAACAACAAAAAAGGGTTGCTGAACATATCTAAAGAAAACATACGGTAAAAAAAAGTAACATAGGTGAATGAGGGAAACCTTGAATGAACAATATAGAGAAGAATTAGAATGCATGAAATTAATTTAAAACTCCATTGAAAATTAAAAACTCCATTGAAATCAGGCAAAAACCACTTGAAAGAAACTGAAGATAGACTTTCAGACCTTGTAGACAGGATAGAAGTTAGAAATCACAAAAGAAAAAAACTCTTAAAAATAATAAGGAATCAGAAAATAGCAATACAACAGCTACAAGGCGGCACAAAGAAAAATAATTTAAGAGAGCTAAGAATCAGTGAAAAAGCAGGGATCAACACCAGTGACACAAAGAAACTGTTTACAGAAGTAATAACAGAGAACTTCCCAAGCATGGGGAAAAGACCTGACCTGCAGATAAATGAGGCATATAGAACTCCAACTAGCCATAACCAAAATAAATCTACCCCTACACATATAATAAAGATCCCGGAAATTCAGCACAAGGACAGACTATTAAAGACTATTAGAGAAAAGAAACATCACCTATAAAAGAAAACCTATCAGAATCATGACAGACTTCTCCACAAAAACCATCAAGTCAAGAAGAGTTTGGAGTGAAGTATTTCAAATCCTGAAAGAAAACAACTTCCAGCCAGATTTATGTATTCTTAAAAACTGTCTTTCAAAATTGATGGAGAAACAAGATACTTTCATGACAAAGAACAACAGAAGGAATGCATAACCACCAAACCAGCACTACAGAGAGCACTAAAGGACATTCTAGAGAGAGATAAGGATGACCACAGTTCTAGGAACAGTGACAGAGGGAGATCGCTAAGCAGGGCCAGCAGTTGAATGGAGTGGGAAAGTAGGGAACCAACAGCAGGAAAATAGCAAGGCAGAGATGAGCTAATGCATGTTGGCCATAACCATTAATGTAGATGGCTTCAATTGATCAATAAAAAGAAACACAGGCAGAGTGGATCAAGAAACAAATTCCATCAATATGTGGTATATAAGAAACACATTAACTGGAAAGGAAATTCATAGATTGAAAGTCAAAGGAGAGCAAACAATATTCCACGTGACAGAGAACCACCAAAAAAGGCAGGGGTAGCTTGCCCATCAACCACAATATGGATAAGAAAGATATGACATTTTTATACAATGGAAAATTACTCAGCTATAAAGAAGGATAATCACGAGGCTCCAGTAGGTAAATGGATGCAACTTGTGATCATGCCCTTGAGTGAAAGGGTTTGGACTCATATAGGTGAATATTGTGCTTGTATCCCTAGAAGAGACTGAGGGAGTTAGCAGGATCCAAAATGTGTAGTAGATATTGTAAAAGTGAAAAGAGGGGAAACATTTAAGAAGGTGACAGCCTTTGTGAATTTCCTATTATCTTGTTTTAAAGTCTCGTATCATTTTCATTGTTTTGCTTTGATTCGTTTTCTGTTGTGTTTTGTTTGATTTTAATATGTCTGATGATGTGGGCAGCTATTTTGAAAATAACAAGAGGCATTATAACAGCCATTGTTGATTACCTATTACCTTGTTTTGAAGTCCTGTATCACTTTCACTGTTTTGTTTTGGTTGGTTTTATTCTCTTAAAAAAAAAAAAAACAGGGTTGGGGAGCTGGGGATTTAGTTCAGTGGCACAAGTGCCTACCTGGTATGCATGAGATCATGAGTTCAATCCCTGGTACCAAAACAAAATAAAATAAAAAATAAAAAAATTTTTAAAAAACTTTACTGAGAGCCAAAGGAAAAACTTTAATACACAGAGAGACATGATTATTTATAACTTGGAAGTCAATATAGAATATATGTCAGTTGTATGGAAATCAATTCATACATACACATTCCAAAAAACTAGCAGGTTTTCTCATTACTTGACCAAATTACTCTTTTAAGAAAAATCTTCGGCTAGCAAGGTGGTGCACGTCTTGTTTTAAAGTCTTGTATCATTTTCAGCGCTCAGGAGCCAGAGGTGGGAGGCTCTCTGTAAATTCAAGGCCAGCTGGGGCTACATAATTAGTTCAAGGTCAGTCTGAACTATATAGACCCTGTCTCAAAAAAATTAATTTCAAAATCTCATTGTATTAAACAAATCAGAAGTGTGTCACTTAAAACATTTCCTCCAGAAGTAAACACTGTAAACATTTTCGTTTGAAGTGCCTCCCCCAGAATCTTGCTCATTTAGTATAATAAGGACAAATGCCATGGATGAATTTTTAGGAATTTTGTGGACTAATTGATAAACATAGGCATTATTAAGATTGTAGTACATAGACTAGCAATAAGTTATTTAGAAAGCGTAAGTGAAACATTTTTAAAGTTCATCTATTTCTACTTATTTTATTAAATTATGTTAATGATGTGTGCTTTAAGGTGCTTTTCATCTATTCTGTCTGGTTGATGGATATGTTAGACAATGGTCCTTGTTCTTTTCCAGCTTTGTGAGAAGCTTGCAATCGATCATGGCACGAACATTTATTTATTTATTTATTTTTTGGGTGGGAATATTTAAACCAAGGAAGGTGGCTGTGTTTGTCAGCTTTCTGTTACTATAACAAATGGTTGTACAACCAATTTATAAAGAGAAAGGTCTATGTACCTTATAAGCTTTGGAGGGTTCAGCTCAGGATCAGTGGGCATGTTATTTTGGGCCTGTGAGGGCACATGAGAGAAGGAGTCTGAGGCAGGGGAAAACCAGTCACCTATGTGTGCCTGGAAAGCAGGAGAAAGATCAGGGTCCCACAGTTCTCCTCAAGGGCACAACCTCCACCCAGAGCACCAGGCAGAGATTTCACCCATGGGCCTTTGTGGGCCATGCCAGGTCCAAGCTGTAGCCTTGGCAAATGCTACTGAGCGAAGTCTTTTCAGAGCTGATAGCTAAGCACTGAGCAGCACACCACAGGTTAAGGTCAGATAGCAGGAGTCACATGTGTCTTATCTGTGTGTGTGTATGTGTGTGGTTCAACAAACGGGAGAAAAGCATATCATACCTTCCTACTTAGGAGTAACACGAACGAGGATGCAGGAATACAATTTATTTCATGCTTTTAGATGAAAAAGAAAGATTTTCCTTGTGGCAAAGAGCTTAAAACATGTTGTGGATTTTTCTTTTATAAATATCAATGTTTTAAATCTGCTGATCTTTTCCATGATGAAAGTAGTATCAGTAAAAGGCACTGAAAATTATTTGGAAAAAGCAAATGTGCTTGTCTTTTCAAGGCACAAATTATGTTGTAACAAAGAGTGAGAGGATAATAGCCTTTCAGGATAAACCCATGCTTGGAGAGGGTATGCTGGAAATGGGGGAGACAGCATCTTGAGAGTTGTGTGTTTTTGAGGCTGAAAATGATGTAAATGGATAATTTATAAAAAAAAACATATTGCTTACCTTAAAAACTTGGAAATAAGATGTTCTACTGTACAAAAATTTTCTAAAATTAACTAGCTACCAATGTGAAAAGATAAAAGCTTTCAATTATTTGGCACAAACGACTACTTGCTATCAGTAATAATGGAAATTGTTAGCTGAATCTCAACTAAGACATCTGCATATTGGTGAATAAAATTGCAAATGAGTATTACTATTATTTGAGCAATATCTATAAAGTACTGCTTTTGTTTGGTGTCTTGCATGGTGGTAAAGCTGCTTTTCACTTATTTCAAAGCCAATTATTAGAATAATCTGAATTTAGAAGGACAACTGGAAGCAGCTGAATATCAGTGTTGAGTCAAGATTATAAAAGAATCTTCACCTTTATTAAAACAAATTTTTGAGAGAAAAAAGTGTCCTGTACCCTAATAAGGAAGTTTAAAAGTATTTAGCAAAATTGCACTGGCAGCACCAGCAGCACCCCCGGGGAGCTGGTTAGAAATGCAGACTCTCCTGCAGCTGCACCCAGCCCCCACTCGGCTGCTTTGAGTTGAATGAAGGAGCCACGTGCATTGATGGGTCTTAGCATAAGCACAATCAAGGCTACTTGGCAAGACAGAGCTACTTTGCTTTTGGTGGCTGGGCAGTTGATGGGCTTGAGAGTGGTCTCTTTGTCAGATTGGAGACTTTGAAGTCTAAAGTAGTTGTTGACATTTTGAATGTATATTAATATTAAAAAACAGATTTTGGAGTAGATGGAGACTTGTTTCATGTAATACCCAACCTCCTTTATAATAGCACCAAAAAGCAGACAGATTTCTGTACTAATCCTGGCTACTATGGTCTCAAAGTTTCATCTATTGGAAGCTTGGTCCTCAGTGTGGTGCTGTTGGGAGGTAAGACTTTATAAAGACAAGGGGGATATTGTCCTTGGAAGGGATTAAGGCATCTCTTGTAGGGTCCTAGTTAGTTCGCACATGAGGTTAAGTTATGAAAGGCTGAGACTGGCGCTGCCTTGCCTCTCTGGCTCTCTGTTTTTAGATGTGATCTCTTCTTCCCTCATTGTCTCCAACATCATCTTCACCTCCAAAGTGTGAGTGAAAAACCCTCTTTAGAAAGTTAGCCTGCCTTCGGAATTTTTTTCGTAGTGAGAAATGGATCAGTGCACTAGCTAACATGTGACATTTACTCTGTACCAGGTACTATCCTAAATTCTCCCCGTGAATTATTTAATCCTCTTTGTGCCCTAGCAAGTGAATCTATTGTTACCCTCAGTTTACAGCCGAGGAGACTGGAGTACAGAGAAATTTGCTCAGATCAGAACTAATAAACAGTGAAGACAAGACTTGGACTTGGTCCACTTCCACAGCCTGTGCTTTCAGCCATTATGTTATACTGCATGGGTATGAAATGTATAAAGAAATGACTTTCAATATATGATGGATGTATACTCAAATAATTTTGTTGATGGAAATATGATAAACAAATTTGGGTGCATTAGCTTAGGGGATAAACTCAAATTCTACTGCAACATAAGAAGTCTTTCAGGATCTGATCCAGCAAATCTCTCTGAGCCTTCTTCTTGCAATCTGTGATCTGAGTTCCACACTCTGACCTAGCATTCTGGCAGCTCCCTGAATTTCTAATGCCTCCTGCCATTCCCTGGTCCTGCCTGTCCTTCAGAACTCAGTCAGTCTCTCCCATCCCTTTGCTAGCCATCGTCCCTACCTCACCAGACCAGCCCAGGTACTGAGTATATGTATTTATTCATATCACTCCATGACACTTGTCCCAAAAGGTTGTAATCTTTATTCATTCACTTGCTCACCACCCATGAGGGCAATACTCATTTATTTTTGTATATCCTAGTGCAGAGTTAGGCACATATTAGGCAGTTTGCGTGAATGAATGATTGACACAAGAACCTTTGCCCTAGAAGTTGCTCTGTTATCTGTTATTTGCATAATGGCCACCAGAGGGGGGCAGATGAACAGGATCTTGTGAACAGCACCAATCTGGAAGCGCTCTGGGCTGTGAGTTTAAAGAATTCCAAGATTTTAGGACTGGAAGAGAAGTTCATTGGTCACATAAGGCAGTGTTTTACATAGACAAGAATAAATTCTTCCAGGTATATATATATATATATATATATAATTTTTTTTATGACTGTTTAAGTACTTCAAGTCAGAAAACTGGATTCCTGGCTCCAGCTCTAATATTAGTTAGTTGTATCTGATCTCAGGCACAGTTCTTGGATTTTTGGAGGCATAATTTCCAAATCTGGCAATTGGGCAACATAACAAATTTGTTTACCAGGAGCATTATGAGACCCACAGTCATAATGCACACAAATACTCTAAAAATAGCAAGCCAATAAATAAAGTATAATTAGAATCAAGTATGACTATAATTAGAATGCTATTTGGTGCTAAGTAAAAAGTAAGTTCAATCTCTTTCACATGCTCAAAGTTGGTTCTCTAAAATGTGAACTGAAAGCTAAGATGTATTTCTAGGTGAGAGGATGTGGGCTTGCTTAGAAAACATGGAGGTGTTGTGACTTCAAGCTGTGGATTGTTAGAACATTGTACCAACAGCTCAGGTAAAATCTCCACATTATAAGCAACATATGCAACTCAGTCCATGAAGTGTACATTCACACCATCATAAAATCTTAGTGCTGACACTTACCTAGGAAACATCCATCCTGCTCTTCCCATCTGTGAGTA
This sequence comes from Cavia porcellus, assembly GCF_034190915.1. NCBI lineage: Eukaryota > Metazoa > Chordata > Mammalia > Rodentia > Caviidae > Cavia > Cavia porcellus. The sequence continues at coordinate 7,934,909 of NW_026947493.1, forward strand.
AAAATGGTTAAGGGATTCGTCTGGGTATGATGGTTAAACTTGGTCTTATTAATGCAATTGGTTTAGGAACCTCTCAGAACACTGGTGGGTAGGTCATGGAGGTGGCCTTGGGTATTATACGTGGACCCTTGTCCCTTGCCTACTGCTTTGTTTCCCTGCTCTACTTCCAGGTCATCATGAACTAAACAACTTTGCTCTTCCATGCCCTTCTACCGTGAGGTTGTATTGAAGCTACTTGACCATGGCCTGAGTACCTTAAACTGTGAACCAAATTAAAATTCTCCTCCTTTAAACTGTGGGTGTTGCATACTGAGGAGAAAGCTGAGTAATACAACTACATCATTTATTTGACCACTTGACCATCTCAGGTATATTGACAGGACCCAGATGATCCATCTGCGTCTACCATCATCTATGCCTGGATAATTTACACACCTCACCAAAAAATATGCATGACACTGTTGCAATAAACTTAAATTCATATAAAATATTTAGGGGTTTCTATTCACATTATAAAATATTTTCAATTAACAAATATTGAAAAATATGTTTAAGAGAGAGTTGCATTACATGCTGTAAAATCTAGGCAACTATGACTATAGGCTTAACAAAAATGAAGTAAGACAAAAATCTCACAAGTAAAAAACAAAAATAAACCCACAATTATTATTTTTTTAAAATTTTATTTAAGGAGAAAAAAGAAAAAAACAGAAAAAGGGTACAAGTTATACAGAATTTCAGAAAAAATAAACAGTAGGAAATCACTAGTTAATTATATATTGTCATCTTAGAAATAGTTGTTGAAGTTACAAAATTAAAGCATATAGAGGGGATTTTCAAACAGTGAGACTGCAAACAGTTTTGTTCATTGATCCAACAAAACTCAGTATTATGGTTATCTATCTTATACACTTAAATATATATGCAGTTATATCTTTTAGAGCACTTTCTTTTCCTTTCTTTTGTACAATGACAATTACACTTTGGGGTTTTATTACTCCCACAGTTCTTATTACTTTTTTTTTTTTTTTGAAGAAAGTAAAACCAAATGTGACATACCAGGACAGAGTCAGTCAAATCAAAAAGATGGACATAATACATAATGTAAAAACAAAATACAAGGTGATCAACAATGATTACCATAATGCCTCTGTTATCTTACAAAGAATTGCCTATATCATCAGTTATAATAAAATTGAACAAAACAGTAAAGAATAAGACCAATAAAACCAAAACATTGGAGACATTAGAGGACTTCAAAAGAAGATAATAGTCAACCAGAATGGGCGTCACAATGGATCTTATTGTCTTCATAGTTGTTGCCTATACTTTCAAATTTGGTACTATCTAGCATAACAGAATAGAGGAAAGTCAGTCAAAACAAGATGGTGAGAGCAATACAGAGTTTCAAATCAAGTTAATCAAGGAAATCAAAGTGAAACCCACAATTATTTAACAGCAGTGGTAGAAGTGATTGCTTCCCCTTGGTGGGTGTCATAGCTTATAAATTATATTTCTGTGCTAATGAGTAATTTAGGGGATTTTAAAGGGAAATTTTTATACGGGTGAAATTTTTTGTCTTTCATTTTATTTTTAGAATTTAACTCTCTGTGGAAGATGCCACCTTCATGGTATGTGAAATTTTTCAGCACAAACTACAAAATTTCAGTGAAAACAACAGAGCTAACCCCAAGACCTCCAGTGAGTCTCAGACATTGAAGCAGACCAACACCTTTCATTTCATTTTCTCCATACGTGCAAGTTGGCGTGATTTTCATTCTGAAGGATGTCCTCTACCCAGGAGAACCCAGGAGGAGCTCTTAAGCCTCATGGTAGAAGGGCATGGAAGAGTTAAGCTGCTTCATCCTGGTAGCCTGGAAGCAGAGCAGGGAAATAGAGTAGAGACAGGGGCAAGGGACCAGAGCAGTGCCCAAGCCCACACCTCCATGACCTATCTAGATACATGCACCAGTGTGCACTACCAGTTCCCTAGGAAATTCCCAAGCCAATATACAGCTACGGATATCTGGGGCTACTCTTCCATTTCAGGCAGTCCACCTAGGTGGCCTGAGCTTCTATAGCTCACTTTCTACCCATAAGTCTTTGTGTTTTAGTCCCGCCCGATTATCATTTGCATTCTCTTTTTTGTGTTGCTTTAATATTGGAATCAGGATGTGAATTGAAAGATTTCCAAACTGCTTTTGAGCCTCAGCCTGAGCAGTCAGGTTTATGTGGAAAAAAAAAAAAATCACAGAACCTGGGTAGTCTTCAGAAAGCCACTGAAGTTTGATTTCCTTCCTTCCTTCCTCTCCAAACTGAGGCCAGATGCATCCCATCTCCCCACAGCAGCTTACCCTTTGCCTTAGCCTTTGAGCTTCCTTTTCCTCTTGGGTGAGACCAGGCTTTCTTGGCACTCTGGCCTCTATTTCTTGAAGGCCAGAAGGCACTCTTGGGGCAGGGGAGGGCCAGTCCCTCCAGCAATATTCTGGGAGAGTGGAGGCCAGGTACCAGCAGTTCCTAGAGTTTGAACTGGCAGGTCCCTGAGAGCCTGGGACTGATCACCTTCTCAATCACTCACTGTTAAACTGGTGTGGCTTGAACTGCTGCTTGAAGGCAATTCCCTGTGTCCTTGATGGGCAAAGGGTCTCTTGTGTGGTCGCCACTCAGCATTGAGCTTCTATAACATCAGATTCCAAATCTCTGAGGCCTGTGAACCATCTTGAAAAACTGAGGAAGACTATACAGAAGATGGGGCAAATTTCTCTAGCTCCCACATCTGGGTGGTCTAAGCTTCTATTGGGAGAATTTAGTTAGATCCCAATGAGAACTTTCAAACACTGAGATCTCACAGATAATAGAACAGGCTGTAAAGGAACACTGTGGAATCTGCTTTGGAGGTCTTTAAAAATAGAACAACTTCTCTTCACTCCAAAGTTGTCTGGAATGACATCTCTTTTATTAAAAAACTTGAAAACATGACGATTGAAAACTTTTTATTTATATCAACCCTTGATTTTAAGCTGTTTTACACTTGTTTAAAAATCCCAGTTTCTTTGACTGCCTACACAAAATTAAACACATATTGAAGATGTTTTGCAACATACCAAAGCCTCAGGATGAAGAAGGACAATAGTATTTAACAGCCAATCCCAGAGAGACAACTTGCTTGATAAATTATGTCCACAACACAAATGGAGTTTCAGAACACACCCACAGCAGTTTCCCCCTTCAAGTAACCTCCCACCTCTACGCAGCTATATGAAGGAATTTGTAACATCTATGCCCTCTCCCCAGGTTCCTTGCTCCCTTTAGATATCTTTCTGCTTCTCTAGCCTTCTCTCAGCTTATTTTGTATTAAAAATTCCCAAAAGTGGTACAAGTGTGGTTAGTCACTGCTCAACAGGATGCGGTCCTGCTGGACAGGGTTTCATGCTAGGTGTTCTCCTTGACTGCCAGTGTCCTTGGGCCCAGGGCAACTGGTTTAGTTGTGGTCAGGCTTTCGGGACCTAGAACTTGGCAACTTAGTTGGTGAAAACTAAAATGGCTACATTCCTCTGGGTTAGCTTGTGTGCTGAGCTGAAATTAAAGGGAAATTTTACAGATAGAATATTTATGATCTCTCTCAGGGAAGATCAACACAATTTTTAACAAACAGCTTGGTTCTTAGCTACTTACGGAAACTTTCTTAGGGACCACTGAGTCTGACATTTTATCATCTGGATCCAGCCTCTTCTGTCTGGTTTTCTGCCATAGATGATCACAGTTTCACCTTGCACCCCATAGGCCCTTACGCGGTGTCTGCTCACTACCCCCACTTCCCTTTGACTCTGGAAAGGCTGCTTGACTGGTTTAACACGCAGAACACAGCACAAGTGCCTTATATGTTGAACTCTAGCTGTCACCTTCAGCTAGTGGAACAGTCTTAGAACATAGCCCCATGCTGTGAAGTTCAGTTATCTTCCTAACATGACAGGCCTGAGTGGAGCAGCATGGAGGCCCTCAGCCAGCAGTCCCAGGTCTGCTCCCAGCTGTGCAAGGGAAGTCAGTCCAGACTTTCCAACTACTTCAATACCCCAGCCGGCACCAAAGAGGCATTCGAGCACCTCATAAGCCCACCAAATCATGAGAGTAGGAAATTGTTCTATGTCCCTGTGTTTTAGGGTGGTATTATGCACTAATAGTTAACCTTAAAAAGGGGACAGTGAACAGTGTCCAGGACAGTGGACATGGTTACCCATGAGTTACACTAGGCCATCCAGAGCTCCAGAATCAGACACAGACAGTTAGGGCTATAGCCTGCACAAACCAAATAACTGCTTAAGAATTGTTTCTCCACAGGGAATGATGAGCGAGCTACTTTTTATGCTAGTGGCAAGAGCCAAGGGAAGGGAAAGGGCAGAAGTGGATTCGGGTTCAAATGAGAATGCCCAGTTTTTCACATTTTAATCTGAGGGGTCAGAATTTGATACTGTTGTTTCTTGTGGGTGTAGGGAATTTCACATGATGCTATTTTATTATTCAGATGCTAATTCTTTGGCAAAATGAGACCCCTCCTGTCTTCTTTTCTTCTATTTTCTACTCTTCTTTCCTTAGCTCATTGTATTATTATTTTTTTTTTTTTCTTAAGAGAAGAAACAACAGAGATATCCCAACCTATTTTGAACTCCAGCCTAAAATCCAAATTTGGTTTTTACCCAAAATCAATATTTTGGTAGAATTTTGAACAAAGTTATTCATCCAAACTTAAGTTTCAAGTATGAAAAATTGTCACAATTTTCCACTTAAAAATAAATAAGAAACCTAAAAACGATGTACTGAAAAGCTATCAAATGTTGGAGGCTGTCAATTTTAAACTTGGCTGCATAAAATGATCACCAAAGGAGGAAATGTAAGCCAAGGATGAAGAAAGTAGCCCAATTTAGAAATGTGTTAAAGGTGCATAGATCACAGCTGGTGTGGGGCACTGACAGTTGAGACCCTGCCCAACAAGGGCCTTGTCAGTGGGAACTAGATAACCTCTAGCTATCTAGATCTAACGGCTACACATTTCCCTTCTTTCTTGGTTGGATAATTGCACTGGTCTCATAAATGATCTCCCTAATTTGATTCCATATCATTTTTTTTGTTGATTTTATTGGTGCAAGTTAGATATACATAGTAATCACATTAATTTTAGGGAATTTCTACTTGTACATATCCCCTGATTCTACTTTTTTCCCTCAATCCCCTTCCCTCCCTTCAACCTCTCTTCCTTTCATCATTTACGAAAGCTTTGTTTCCATTTTTTCTTCTCTTCTCTTTTCCCTTCCCCCTCCGTAGTCACCCTTTCCATTTGAACCTTTCTTTCCTCATTTTTCAATGTCTATTATACATTTGGTCCTTGTTTTGGCTTGTGTCTAGATGACCACCCAAAGCCTCATGCAGTCATAGATGGGGCTTTTTCTAGGATGGCTAGATCTAAAGTGTGTGACACTGGAATTGACTCATGGTGCAGTACAAGGTTCAAGGGCACCAGGATTAAGGGCGTGAGTGCTACTTGCTCTAACTAGTCTGGTTAAAATAAAAGGCAGGAAGATACTGTGAAGGTCTGTTGTTGCTTTGATATTTTTTGTCCATCATGGACTGTTGCCCCTCTGGCATGGCAATCCTGTTTTGGAGCCAGCCAGTTATAGCTGAAACCTCTACAAACTGTTGGTTAATAAACTAAATATACTGAGCTAAATACACATTTCTTCCTTTAACTTTGGATGTCAAGTATTTTGTCTCAGCAATGAGAAAAGGACCTAAGACAGTACTTATTTATACTTTCAGTTTCTCATAACAGAGAAACAATGTGATCTTTGAACATGTGTGTCTGACTAATTTCACTTAAGAGTATCCTCTCAGGGTGTATCCATTTACCTTTAAATGCCTGAAGTTTATTCTTCTTTATAGCAGAGTAGTAGACCATTGTTTTATATTTAATAACCATTCATTGGGCTATTCCAAGATTTAACTATTACAAATTGTGCTGCTATAAACATGGATGCACATATATCACCGTGGTATGATGCTTTTAATTCTTTCAGGAAGATACCAAGAAGGTGAATAGCTGGGTCAAATGGAACCTCTAGTTGCAGTTTTTAGAGGAATTTCCACACTGATTTCCATAGTAGTTGCACAGCCTACACATCCACCAACAATTGAGAAGGTTCCACCCCCACAGCCTCACCAACATTTGTTGTTGGTTGATTTCTTGATAATAGCCATTCTTTCTGGGGTGAGGTGGAATCTTAGTTTTTTTTTTTTAATATTCTTTTTATTCATCTTTTTGTTTGAGTTCTCAAACTGACTTTTGAAATATTTCACTCTTGTTTTTTCAGATTCATTGGAGAGACATATTTGGTTCTTTTCCTGCCATTTTTAATTTAACATTTATTTATTTGTCTTTAGCCTTTTTTATCAGTACCGGGGATCGAACTCACGACTGCCTGCTTGCAAGGCAGGCGCTTATGCTGCTGAGCTAAATCCCCAGCCCCCTATCTTAGTGTTGTTTTAATTTGCACCTCTTGAATGACCAGTGATGCTGAACATTTTTGTCTATTTACTTGTCATTTCTTTTTTTTCATTGGAGAAATGTTAATTCATTTCTGATCCTTGTTTTTGGACCGAATATTTAAATTTAGGGTCTGGGGTTTTTGTTTTTGTTTTTGTTTTGTTTGTTTGTTTTTTTAGTTTTAGATGTTAGTTCAATGTTTGAGGAACAGCTGGCAAAATATTTGACATCCAAAGTTAAAGGAGGAAATGTATATTTAGCTCAGTATATTTAGTTTATTTACTTACAGTTTGTAGAGGTTTCAGCCATAACTGGCTGGGTCCAACAGGGATTGCACATGTCAGAGGGGCAACATTTCATGACGGACAAATCCACATCATGGATTGGCTCTTTACTCTGTTTGTGATTTCTTTTGCTGTATAAAAGCTCTTTAATGAGATCCCAGTTGCTGATTCTGTGTATTATTTTCTGTATCATTTAAAATCACAAATCTGATTAGTTCATTTTCTTCTGTGCAAACCTCCCAAGTCTGCCCATTGCTCTCAGAATACAGCAAGACTCCTCAACAGGACTTGAGAGTTGACAGGCACAGTCCAGCTTCCATTCCCTCTATGGCTACATCTCTGTCCATGCCCAGGCTCGCATCATGCTCCCCAGCCACACTGAGCTCCACAACGTAAGCGTGTCCCTTTTTCTCCAGCCTGAGTTTTTGTACATGCTGTTCTTTCTGCTGGAGCTGTACCTCACTCCCAGTTCTTGTTTGTCCATCTCAGATGTTACCTCTTCCCAGAAGACAGGGGTACCGCCTCTGGATTCCCAAGGCATTTTGGAATTTGTCATGCTGTATAAGAGTCATCAGTTTATTTGTGTGTCTCTGCCACTAGGCTGTGAACTCCCTAAAGGCTATTTTTGCTTTTAAATCTCTAACACCTAATACATAAAGCCTGGCTTATAACGGATAGTCAATAAATCATTGTGAAAAAATAGATCATTGTAAAAAACAATACCCCCAAACTCTACTTACATTTTGCATCATGAGACCACAGAAATGCAGATCAAGAAGGTTTCAGGGTGAATATCCACTGAGACCCTTAGACCCCCAAAATTGTATGGGCGTGTCATAATTTTACATAGTATTAATTGAGCCCTATAACATACATTTCCATGAAAACCTAAAACCACAGCAAGTTAGAATTATGGTGTTCCTGTTTTTAAAAATGTTCCTAGCATGGATTCTGTGGTGAGGTTCGGAATTTACTTAACTAACAAAGATATTTGAGCTCCAATTGGGCCAGGCTCTATGCATATTTAAGTGTGAGGTCTATATGACTTGTTTCCCTAATGTAGCTAGTCCTGGGGTGGAGATACGGCAATGGCATTTGGTTTTGATTTGAAGCTATTGTGTTAAGATTCTGGAAGGAAAAAGTTCTTCTAGGGGAGAACTCAAAGATTGTCCTACTTACTGGTAACTCAGCTGACTACTGTTACTTCTGTTCCAAAACATATTTTTTACTTTTTTTTTGCCAAACAAAAGACAATGCATAAAGCTCACCTAAGAGAGTAAATATGGGTGACCTCTCCCATCAGAGAAACAAAACACATTTAAATGACACATTAACAAATAAGAGGACACAGACTACAGACTATTAAATTAGGAAATTTAAACTGCAGGGTTTTGATTTCCCTCCCATGTCACCAAAGAGAGGGGGCCTTTCTCCCTAGAGGCATAATCTCCTTAAAATCCTTAAGAAGTGTAATCTAAATTCTTTGTATGGAGATAAAATGTGCTGGGGCAAGATGCTAAGTTAGGGAATTGAAGACAGTAAGAATTCAGAATGAGGCTTTGGTCCTGTAGGTTAGACTTCAAGTTTACCAACTCGTGTTCAAGGCATGGATACTGGGAACCATACAGGTAAGTGAATGTATATTACTGGCTCCCAGAAATTTAGGACAGATATTATGGGATAGAATGTTACTTGCAGGCATTAGGAGAACCACAGAAAGACATCAAAAGTTCACCTCTGAATGCCATCTGCTCAGTCAACCACTCAAATCTGAAATATCCAATCATTTCTTACAAAAAGTTTAAATTCTGAGCTCTTGAAATATAAAGCAGAACTTGAGGATGGTTATTTGCTTTCTAATAATAGTGATGATGATGATGATATAAATTATTCATTCCAATTCTTTCCTTTTTGTCCACCTCCCCTGCCATCCTGTATTTCCTATATATATATTTGTATTTTTCTAATCTAGGCTTGTGCTTTGGCCCGTGGTATATGGATGGACATGATGATGGGCAGATTTGAGCCTAGGTCTTAAGGGACAGTGCTTGATTCTGTTTGCTATTCTTGTACTTCTTTCATCATTGTGAGAAGCAGTTGTCCAAGGCAGCTATTAGCTCCTAGCAGCAATGAACAGACCCATGAAGACCCACAATTAGCTGTAAGTTTAGTTTGAAACAAAATCATTTAGTTGATGCCAGACTAGAGTAACAGTATGACAGCAAACCCTAAGACACAAATGATAATTAATGATTATTGTTTAAACCACTGAATTTTGGGATGAAGTTTTACACTGCAATAACTGATAAATGCAGGCTTAGAACTGGCCTCTTGGTGCCAGGCAGCAGCTGGGCCCAAAGCTCCTCAGCTTCTAACTTCCTTGCATAGCTTTTCTTAATCTGTAAAGTATCTGTGCAGCTCTGTGGTAAAGGTTTACAGGTCACTGCACAATTAAGTTTGAGACACCGAGCAGCTGATTTGAGTTGCAAGTGTTCTTCATGTATTTCAGTTTGCCCTCCTGAATCCCTATTTATCTTCGTAGATTATAGTTTTCTTTGCTCTTCCCCATTTCATGGCCAGCTTTTCTTCCAAACTACCATACCTCCAGACCTACATCAACTTCAACATTGATCCCCATCAAACGCAGGAGTGGCAGTGTTGCATAGACAACTTCACCAGCTCCTCCATTACCCAAGCTTTTGTTCTTGTAGCAAATCTTTTTCTATATCACTTATCCTAATAATGCTTCTTTGACTGAATCCTGATTGACACGTCCCCTTCCCCCACTGCCTGTGATTTGGGGGATATGACTGGTATCACTGAAAGCTCAGAGCTCTTTGTAAAATTTTTCCTTTTACACAGTTCTGAGCATTTTGACTTTCATATCCACTTTCCTTTCCACCCCATCATCTCAGAATTTCTCTGTGAGAGGAATTGAGCAACAAGGAGTAAATACCAACTGCTAAGATCATCACAGAAGAAATATCCAACTCCTGGCGTCAGAACACCAATATGTAAGGTCAACCAGATTTGTCATCAGATTTTAAATTCCAAGCAGTAAGACTGCCTTAAAAATAAAAGAGAAAAATAACTCTATTTACTGCAACATTGCTATTTTAGAAATTTCCCAGTACAAGTTGTACAAAGTAATACAAATGCCATGGAAAGGGATCCACATGAATTACAGAATCAAAATAAGAGGATGTTGTAACTCAGAAGGAAGGCAGCCCAGTACTCTTTGGGATGGAATTGTAACAAAGAAAACAAGCTCAGTGTTAAAGTCAGATAAACAATTGCAGTCACAGTCCTGGAAGTTTAGGAAATGACTCATCTCTAAGAATGAGCACTGAGTGAGGATGACCATTTACCCAGCCCTTTGATGGTTGACCCAAACATTCTTTTTCTTTTCCTTTTCTTTCCCTTGTGACATGGCCACTGGGAGATGCTATTGCAGCCTCTGGTCTGTTGGTATTTGTTTTTTTGAGGCAGGATCTGGTTAATGTAGTTCAGACTGGCCTGGAACCCACTTTGTAGCCCAGGCTGGCCTTGAATTTGAGGTGATCCCGCTGCCTCAGCCTCCCTAGTCTGGGACTATAGGCATGCACTACCACACCCCGCTTTATTGCAGTCTTCTGGCCTAGTCTCCCAGCATGTCTCTGACTGCATAGACATTTGCCTCTCCTGCCCCCATGATGCCTTGTCCTTCCTGTCCTTAGCCTTACACTGTCGTCTGGGCCAATCATTCTCTAAAACTAATGAATTTCCTGTTGGGTGGAGAGAAAATTTTTGAGGAAATCTCCCCTCACTTTAAGGGCTCCTTGTTAGGGATTGTGGTCTGAGATGTTATGACGGAGTCCAGAGAGCAAAAATGAATCATCATAGAAGAAATATCTGACTGAGCCTCAAATGCAGGAAACAGCAAATGAAGAGAAGGCCTGCAAAAGGGGTCAGAACCCTGGCTGGAGGCAGGGGTGCGGCCATGTTCAGTGGGAGGATCCTGCAAATTGGAAGTGATGGCTGTGTCCAGCCCAGGAGGACCTGGGATGGAGGTGTCAGGGGAGTTGAGGAAGGAGAAATTTGGGCCACAGCTGAGGCAGATTCTGGCTGATTGCACTATTGTCCTTTTTCTTCTCTCAGAGTGTTTCACTCCCAGAACAGCTAGGAAGAAGTGTGGGAACCGAGGTGTGTCATCAGAGAGACACACACTTTTAGGAACCACGACAGAGTTTCCAGTGAGAACTCTAAACATGGAAGTAGTCAAACTGCCTAAGTGCAGAATGGACCAGGTAACTTGCTTGTACATTTGTAAGAAAATCATTGCTGCTTTGTACAATGGAATATTGTATTAATTTCCTAAGGCCACAAACTTGGTGGCCTTAAACTACTAGAAGTTTGTTCTTCCACAACTGAAGAGTTAAGAAGTCTCAAATCAGTCTGTCAGCAGGACTGGGCCCTTCTGGAATCTCGGAGGCACAATCTGCTCCGGGCTTCTCTCCCTGGTTTTGGCGCTGCTGAGAACACTTGGTGGTCTCTGCCTCTGACCTTTATTTGCATGACATTTTATTTTTTTAAGTAACAGGGTCTGAACCCAGGGCCTTTCTTCTAAGCTACATCTCCTGCTCTATTTTTAAATTTTGATATAGTCTTTCAGCTTCTCATGTTTGGGAGACAATATAATGTTTATATGATGCTTATACATGTGAGTCAGATTTATTTCACTTATGAGTATGGTCTGTAGTTGTACCCTATAAATGTCTCAAATTTATCCTTCTTTATGGCTGAGTAGTACTCTATTGTATAAAAACACCACATGTTTATTTATTCTTAGATTGATGGACATTTAGGTTGTTTCCAAGATCTGGCTATTATAAATTGTGCTGCTATAAACATGAGTGCACATGTATGACTGTAGTATGATGTTTTTAATTCTGGAAAGACACCAATAAGGGGAATAGCTAGATCAAATGGGCCTTCAAACCTAGGATTTTTTTAGGAATCTCCACACTGATTTCCACAGTGGTTACAGCTCTCAACACTCGAACCACAGTGGAGAAGGGTTCATTTTCCCCTACAGCCCCTCTAGCATTTGTTATTTGTTGATTTTGTACTAATAGCCATTCTTTCCGATGCCCTAATCTTTCATAACTGCATCTTAATTTAGCTGATCACATCTACAAAGTTCTCATTTCCAGATAAAGTCACATTCAGAAATTCTGGATTGGTATGAATTTGGGGGAGACGCTTCAACTCAGTATAGTGTTACACAACGATGAAAACAAATGAACAATAGCTACATGAAACGACATGAATGAAATTCACAAACGTAATATTTAGTGAAAGGAGTTAGAAGAGTATATGGTGTGACGCTTCTGTTACAGTTTGTATCTAGATGCTCCCCAAAGCCTCATGTAGTCATAGGTGGATTTCCGAAGATGGCTGGTTAGGGTATGTGAATATGGATTAAGGGTGTGATTCTGGGATTAAGGGCGAGGATGTGAATGGCATCAATTAATAGGATTGTAGTTTGGAGAGAATAAAAGGGAGAGATAGGCTTGCTGCTGCTGCCTTCTGACTGACATGCCATGAACTATCTGTCCTCTGTGGCATATGGACAGATGCCATATGCCATCTAACCTTGGAACCATCTGTCTATGGATGGAAACCTCCATAATCTCTGAGCCAAAATAAACCTTTTCTCCTTTAACTTGTAGGTGTTGGGTATGTTGTGTCAGCAACAAGGAAAGTAACTAAGAAAATTCAAACTCAGGAAAAACTGCACCATGGTTCAATGGATGTGTGCTTTTGCAATATTATAATGAAAAGCAAGTAAATGGGTCTATAGAGTTGGGGTAGTGATTGCCTCCAGGAGGGAACAGGCAGAGGAACACAACAACACATTTCTGGAGTCATTGAATGGTTTATTTTTTGATATGGTTAGTGGCTACAAAAGTGTTCAGTTTTGACATTCTATTAAGCCATTATATTTTCTGAATCCGTGCTATATTTTTCAACAATACAACAAAGGGGTGTTAAGAAATGTATAGTTCCAGATTCTATCACTAACTATTGGAACTTCAGTAAATTATCTCTTTTGATTTCAGTGTTCTTATCTATAAAATGAAGAAGTTGGACATAGTAATCACCAACCTCACCCCAGAGTTACCATTCTGGGTATACAACTCATTTGATTATCACTTGGCTTTATGAGGAGAGTAGCTATTATATTGACAAAGGAAGAAGAAAAGCTATTATATTGACAAAGGAAGAAAGAGGTTCTATGACAATACATACTGTTGAATATTGAAATCAGGCAGACCTGGATTTAGGTCTTGGTACTACTCTTCAAAGAATCAGGAACAGATTACTTTAACATTCTGTGCAGCAGTTTTCTTGGTACAAAATGGGTATAATAAAGAACAGCAAATAAGAAGTTAAAAAGGGGTGACATGTAAGAGTCCAGAAAGTCATTGGTAACTTGTTTCTAGCTAATTTGGCAAAAACCATACAAGTAAGATGAATTCAGCAAATTGTTCTTGAATACTTACTGTGTAGCCAAGCATTTGCACAGAATATAATTTCTTTTAATTCTCGTCTCAACTCTGCGGAGTCACTTATCCTTCTGAGTTTTTACCCTAATGGAATGAAGAAGTAATATGACCAAAGTAGCCTTGGGGACAGGTTAGAGGGAGGAGAGAAAGAGTGATGATGAAAAGAGTGGTCAGGATATTGGCTGTCTAGGCGAGACAGGGGTGGTGGAGTGCAGTGGCAGAAGCCAGGACGCAGTGGTCTTGATCACTGCTGTAGTCGATGTCTTCAGACTGCATGACAGAACTCTGCCCTTGGCAGAGACACTATGGATGAAAGAGGTGGAAGTAGAAGACAGGGAAGAGCAATGGATAATGAAGGGGTTTCCAGGTCAGTTTCAAGGGGGAATAATTCAGGAGGAGAGAAAGGTTTGAGGTGAAATGCAGCTGGACACACGCACCAATAGGAAGAAAATGCTAGTGGGGCCCTGTATGGAAAGCCTAGCAGGCCAGAGCTAGTGCTGGGCTCAGGCCACATCTGGAGAAGGATGATGTAAAGCTCAGGCCTCTGCTTCATGGCCAGGATGGGTCTCACTTCACTGTCTCCTCTCTGAAATCTTGATTGATAGTGAGGCGTCTTTGGAAGAAAGAGCCAACACACCCTTTTCTACCTGTAATCTTATTTCTGTCTGGACTTGTACTGCCCATCAATGGGTCACTGCTAATTCTTACTCAATGATGCATCTAGTTTGTGAGTTTCTTGGAACTAACTTTATGAATAGCTCATCTGAATGGCAGAACTCCAAATTCTTCAGTGACTAGAATCCAACCACAAATAATTACATCTTTTAGACCCAGCATTCCCCTCCCCATGGACTTTTAGAAAATACCAATGCCCCAGAGAGGATAAATGGCTTCTTCTTTCTGTACTGTAGTGGTATTAACACCTTAGCTATTTCCTCTGTGATAGGAGATGGAATTCAGAACACTGGAAGTAAAAGATAGTGTGCAATGAAGGGTACCAATAAATTGTGTTCAAAAGGAGAAGGCTAGGGGCACAAATACTAAATTTCATATTCTTTAACCTCTCAAAGTATTTCTCTCACCACTTCTCACAGACTTACTGCACTGAAACAACAGCCCTACTATGTTCTAAGCTTCAGCATGCTGCTTGCAAACATTAAGTCATACAAACAGCAGAATGATTCATTTTCCAGTGAGAAAACTGCATTTCAGAGGAGCCACTTGCTCACCAGCTGTTGGGAGCCGCAGCCCCGAGCCCGGTCGCCTCACTTGGCGGACGTGAGGCCTGTAGTAAAGAGTAAAGCCTGAGGTAGATTACCCCTCCCATCGAGCACGTTAGTTTCCTGCTTACCGCGTAAGCAACCCGCTCAACAATATAGTCTGCCTGGCAACTGATGATGTTAGCCAATCAGCTTGCCTTGCTCACTTTAACATGATTGGACACTGTATCCGTATATATACTGGTGCCACCCCTGGGGGGGAAGAAGAAGCCCGGAAGTAGAAGCCCAGAAGGAGCCGCGGAGAGCGGACCGGTAGAGGCTTCGGAGCGAAGCCCGGAAGGAGCCACGGGGAGCGGACCAGAGGAGGCTTCGGCTGGGAGCGATCCCAGGGCAGGCTGTACGGAGAAGAAAAATAAAAGAAAAGGTTGTCCACTGCCAGACTTTGTCGTGTGTCCTTCCTGCCGGCCGGGAGCGGACATCGACAACCAGCCAGTCCGGAACAGCAGAGCATTGTGGTATAGCTTTCAGCTGTGCTGGGTTCAGCTTCCTGCTTAATTATTGGTGACCACAGGAGAGTTACTTCACCTCCTTTAATGGTTGTTTCCTCGTCATCGCCTTAAGGCTGGGGCAAAGATGAAATGGGAAGATGCACATGAAGAGATCAATGCTCTGAAACCTTAGCTGTGCCCTTAACCAAGGCACACAGATAGGAGTCCTTGTGTGTACAAAAACAGTAGCAACACGATGTTCCCCCATATACACAGAAGGAGAGACAAGGGGAGGGAGAGAGGGAGAGAAGGAGACAGGGAGAAAGAACACAGCCAGAGGATGGGAGCTTTTGTTCTTTGACTTAAGTAAGAGAGATAGTTTCCTTGGGTTTGGGTAGGGAGAGAAATTGGAGATGGACAAGGGAGAGACTGGGATGCTATGAATTGTAGAGTGTGGAATGAGGCCAGCCCACCCTCCCTTTGCCCATGCTCTTGGAGGAGAGGCCATTAGTTAAGCTCTTACTCCCTGTGTCCTTTCCCTGCTGACCAGGCACTTTGAGACAGCAGGAACAGTATTCAGGGCTAATGTCTCTCTTCCAAATGGCTGACTGAGCCTGCTGGCACCAGCTTCACCAGCCCCCACAAGCAATAGCTCATTCTCCAGCACCAATACAATCAGCCCTTTGATCATGGAGGCTGATTTCCTGCCAAGTACTGGGAATGCTTCAGGGCACAGTCCAGTCAGTCTTGGCTAAATTTGGAGCTGGCTTGGTTCTCCCCTTGATGTTTGTTTGGTTTTATAAAAGTGTGTGTGTGGGTCCATTCCAAATCTGGGTACTCAACATCTGGAGGGATTATTAGATTGGGCCAAGTGAAGGAATCCACTTGAAGACTTTCTTCATGGCTGGAAGGAGACTCAAAGTAAAGCCTCTGATAGACACTGTAGGGCCAGAAGACAGGGCTCATGTGCGCATGCGGTCGCAGTGCAACCTTCACACCTCCTGTCATTTTCACTTGAACCTCCTGAACTTGTAGTCCACCTCAGGGTTGGGATCAGATACTCTGGGAGCTGTTCTAGTGCGTGCTTTGGGGGGACAGCTGTGGGGTGCCCCCACGGACCCTGATGAAGTGGCAGTGGTGCCGCTGTGTTTTCCGTCTTCCTTGAAGTGAGGTTCTGGGCTTAGTTTTGTGCCATTTTGGACTTCACTGAAACAAGCAAAGGGAAGATTAATGGAAAACCTCCTTCCAACTGCCAGTGAGTATTTTTCCCTTTTCAGTATAGAAACAAGAAGTGCTAGCTGAGTGGTCTAAAGAGGAGAGGAGGGCATGTTTCCTGCTGCACCCAGGCCTCTGGGCTTCCCTTTTCCCTGGGCAGGACTTTATTTATCTTTTGCCTAAAGGTTCTCACTTGATGACCTAAAATAAATCACATTTGTCAGCACCTGACCTCTGTGCAGTGCCCATTTGGCGCAGACCCTGCGTAGGCTGCTGTTGTCACACAAGCCTATTTTACCTGCAGCGCAACCCCACACTGAAGATTCAACTAATCTCACTTTACATGTAGGGAAATCAAGGCTCAGGGCCCATGGCAGCAGCTAATGGAGTTAGAATTCATATCCAAGCCTATGTGCTGTGAGTTCTTCCTGTCTGGCCACAGGATATCATTCCTGGCAGAATCCCAGGCATACCTTCATGTTAAGCGTATATGACGGGGAATAAAAGGTAGGTGCTAATAAATGAAGGCCTCCCCTGATTTAGGTGGTGACTTTATTTTACCGTCTGTACTTCTCCTGGCACCTTCTCCTCGCAATGCCTCAGTTTCCTTGCAGGCAGAACTGACATGAAAACGCCTGCTCTTGTTCATGACCTAGATCGTTAGGTCATGAAGAAACAAAAAAGGCTTATAAGCTGGGACAGTGAAACCACTTCGCGTCTGACTTCATGAATGACATCTAACATCTTCAAACCTACACCACAGGCAAGAGTATTTTTGTAAAGATTAATTGAAATGTATTTTCTGAAGTTGCCTGCTGTACCTAGTAGCTTCTTTAATTTGGGTTTATTTTAAAGACTTTAATTTAAGGAATCTCATATAGGAGGGAGGGAGAGAGACCTAGTATATGGACATTTTTGCTTGGCTGGTCATTTATCTGAGGGTTGGCCTACAAAATTCATTTGATTCTCAAAAGGGTTCATGACCCAAAGCATTTAAGAACCACTGCAGCTGAATTTGATTTTTGTCCTATGGTCAAAGCCACTGAGCAAAGATTACATTAAGTACCCATATTTTCCTGGAATCATGCTGGGGGCTGTTTAGCTAAGCACAAACTGAGGAAGATGCCTTTTAGAAGTTCACAATTTAAACGTGATCCAACTTGGAAGTGAATAATGTGACAGAATCGTGCCACAAGACAGGCGATAACACAGCAGCTGAGTTAGGTACACATAGGGATAAATATAAAAAATGATGTGAAGGAGACAGGAAAATTATTTTAAAATCACTAACTGTAAAAGCAATAGACATCTACCATTTGGTTCTATTTCAATTTTTTTTCTTAAGAGAAATACCAAGTAGCAAATTATTATTAGGCACTTACCATGTACCAGACGGTGGGTTGTTTGTTTTAAAAATTTGATCTTATTTAATCCTTGTGGAGTACATATAGGCATTATTTCTATTTTACTTATAGGGAGGCTGTGCGTTGGAAATATTGTATGACTCATCCAAGTTTACACAACTACAAATGGCAATTTTCAAAACCATGAGTTGTCCTAGGACTTATCTGTGACACCTTTTCAACCCAAAGAAGGGAAAGTATTGAGTTAGCTGCTAATACTTAGAGCGATCTTCAGCCTGAGCTGTACTCTAACAAGAGAAGATATGATTTTATCATATTAGAGAAGTCAGAGGTGTGGTGGACTTTGTGCAGGACTAGCGCACTGTCCATTTCTCTGGGTTTCACATGATCCTGCTCACTTCCATGTGCTGGCATTAACCCCAGGGCTGAGCAGAGGTCTGAAGCAGCGTTTTATTAAATTCAGATTTAGTAATGTCTAGAGAAAGAGTTGTCACTTCTTGAGTTTTTTCCTTAGAAACAGGGAGACAGTTTCCAGAAGGCCCAGGAAAATTTCTTTCATGTCTCAAAGGCAAAAATGTGGGCATATACCCCTTTATGAACCAAGACCTGTGAAGGTGCATGCAGTGTGGTTTGAATGTGACCCTCTCACTATCTAATAAAAATCTAATTGTCACTGCCAAGGTATTGGGAGGTGGAGCTTAGTGAGAAGTGATGACACCATGAAAGTGAAGTGAATGGATTAACATCACTTTAACATCATTACCAGAAGAGTAGGTTTGGGGGCTGGGGATTTAGCTCAGTGGCATAAGCGCCTGCCTTTCAAGAAGCAGGCAGTAGTGAGTTCAATCCTCAGTACTGATAAAAAGGAAAAAGACAAAAAAAAAAAAAAAAGGAGTAGGTTTGTTAGAGTGAGTTCATTATAAAGGGGACCCTTTTGCACACGTACACCCTCTCTTCCCTTCTCCCATGTGATACCTACCATAGTGTAATATAGAAGAAGGCTCTCACCTTACACCAACTCCTGAATTTTGGACTTCCCAGCCTTTAGAATGCAAGAAATAAACTTCTGTTCATTATAAATTTGTCAGTGCATGATATTCTGTTACAGCAGAAACTGAACTAAGACAGCATGGGTTGCTTAGACGGGGTATTGGAGAGTCAGTCCTACAAGGTAGGATCTTTGAAACAAGAAACTAAACAGGCAGGGAAGGAGGGAAGCTGGGATAAGTATTTGGACTTTCTTGAATTGTACCTCAGTTTCTTCCTTTACAGGACAACTACAGCAACATCTACTTTACAGGCTGTCCTTAGGGTTGGAGGAGACAGTATCAGTCTACAATCAGTGACAGTGAACCTTTCAGAGATGAGTGTCTAAACTGCAACCCCAAACCCACTTATCACAAGATATCAACAATGCAATGAAACATGAAAACATGTTTTATTTTAGAAAAAACAATTCACATGTTCATTTGTCTTAAAAGAAAAACAACACGTGTGCTATAGTTTTGCCACTACTGGTCTAGATGATATTTGTCTTGTGATTTACAAACAAGCCCCCTAGAGCCCCCAGTCTTGAGTCCAAAAATGGGGCAAAACATGTTTTTTTTTTTTTTTAAAGCAGCACTGATTTATTTTATCCTAGGTCCAGCGACACAGTTGCAGTTGGAGTTTGCAAAAGCTGAGTGTCTCCCTCAAAACTTTCCAGACCTTTTGTAGAAAGCACAGTTTACAAAGTAAGAGGTTATGGATGTGGATCAGGAATTCTGCTAAGGAATAAGGAAGACCTTTGTTTCCCTTAGCAGAGGACAGAGAAGTCTAGCAGTAATTATCAATCCTTTGTCAGCTTATTCTAGCACTCAATTTTAGATAACATCTGTTATTTGTAGGGGGCAGCAATGGTTAACATATCAATTAGGTCAGGTTCCCAGGGATTTATAATTCTTTACAGAGCATTGATTAACATATCAATTAGGTCACCCAAAAAGGATGCATACAGAACAGTTACAGGTACTTTGGTCATATAACTTAGGCATAACACAAACATAATGAAGCTCTTTTTACTAGTGTACAGCAATTTGTTATTCTTTTGGTAAGTTTCTAAGGTTAACTTTTGGTAAATTTCTTTTGGTAAGTTCCTAAGGTTACCTCAAAGAAACTGGATAGCTTGATAAAATTATTGGAGGAGATGCCCAGTTCCTTACCTGTACCCAAGATAAGACAGTTATATCCTTTTAATGGAAATTCAAGAGAGGAAAAAAAGGGAAGAAGGAAGTAAGGGAGAGAGAGAGAATGAAATGATAAAGGGTTGGAGCTGATTCACCCTGAGGTAGGTAAAGTAAAGAGACTCTCCTCCCTCTGTTTTCCTCTGTAGCCTCCCAGGCTAAAGAGACCCTCCTCCCAGGGCTGCTGTAGGTCCTATCCTCTCTCAGTTCTGTAGGATTCCTAATGTCCTTTTGTCCTAGGTCGAGTTTCCTAGAAACAGAGCCTAAAGTGGGGATTCTTTGCATGTAAAGTGAGATCTTCAGAAGAAATCCCAAGGAATGGAGGAAAGTGGGAAAGATGTTACAGGGTGGGGGTGGCCTCAGGGAGGAGGTGTGAATTGCAAATTTACCTGTAGTTCAGGTGGTTGACCTTTACTGACTTCTATTTAAGTTAAAAGGGGGAAATTTGGGTGGAGGACAATTTTCTGGAAGGTGGTAGCTATGTTCTGTTTGTACCAATATTCTCAGTGGCTATCAGTGAGTATGACTAAGAGAAAGCCGACCTGGGTAGAGCAATGACAGCTCTACTACAGTTCTCTGTATCTCCATTTTCTGCTTAAATTAGCCAAAGTTAGTTTCTATTTCTTTTCTTTCTTTTTTTTTTTTTTTTTTTTGTCTTTTTCCTTTTTATCGGTACCAGGGATTGAACTCACGACTGCCTGCTTGCAAGGCAGGCGCTTATGCTGCTGAGCTAAACCCCCACCCCCAGTTTCTATTTCTTGTACCACTAAAGTGTCCTAGCTAATGCACTGGATAAGGTGATGATAGTTACTATTACCATTATTATTACTGATAATAGTTTACTATTATTATTTTTATCCAGTGCTCCCAAAATCAGTTCAGAAGGTACATGATTTCTAAAGAATGAGTGATGAAGAAACTACTATAAGTCTTAGGTAGTTAATTTAAGATCAGACTGTTTTCATAAAGAGACAAGTTACAGAGGAAGTATGAAACATTGGAGTAAGGTTCTCCATATTTTACTGATTTTTTTTTATAAGAAAGTAAGGTGGAAGTGAAAAGAGGAGCTGGGGAATCTTTGGCTCTGAAACAATCCCTCTCACATCTTGTCCCATAAATAATTTAATTAAATGATAGGCTTTTTCCTTTTCAATAGACAGTTGATCTGTTTGCATTCTCAGAGGTATCCTGGACTCCATATCCAAAGTCCTCTGCTAAGCCAATTGACGACGAAAAGTTGAATAACTTAGATTCAGCATTTGATAAACTAACTGGCTAGAAAAGAAAATGTGAATCTACATATGTGTATGTCAAAAAAAAAAATAGTGAAACACTGATACTACCTAAGTGGGGTTCAGACCAACAGCTTATAAGGTCTCAGAAGGAGACCTGAGGACTCCCAGGGAGGGCTCAAGCATGACTGCAGAGAACTGTGTCTTGACAGTGGTTGGAGTTTAGACCTTCAGAAGTGGGCCATGGAGGGGGCAAGAGCAAAGGCATCAGCAGGGAATTGGGGATGTCAGTAAGTAGCCCTGTGAATATAGATGTGACACTCTGAGACTCCTCAAGTGGAGACTGTTCACGTGTTGCTTTTCAAGCGACAAAACTGTATCCCCACATGCCTGCTGAAATAGTATGTAGGAGAAGCAAAAGCCTAGAAGAGAAGGGAACAGAAGTGTAAAGTTTTGAGATCTAGGGGAGTGGAAGAGTGGAGGATCCTTTAGGATCTTTCCTGAGGAGGTCGAACAACAGGTGATGAGACCCAGACAGATCTGAGAGTGAAGGAAGGAACTAGGGGCTGGAATCTGGCCATGAGAAACTGACGTCATGATAAACTCTCCCTGAATCACCTATGGGTGATCATTTCCAAGGGTCTAACCCTAGGACAGGAGTGAAGACACAGAATGTTTTTTTTTTTTTTTTTAATTTTATTTAAGGAGAAAAAGAAAAAAAAAGCGGAAAAAGAGTACAAGTTATACAGAATTTCAGAAAAAAAATAAACAGTAGGAAATCACTAGTTAATGGATTACATATTGTAATCTTAGAAATATTTGTTCAAGTTACAAAATTGAAGCATGTAAAATGGACATTCAAACAGTGAGACTGCAAACAGTTCTGTTCAATGATCCAACAAAACTCAGTAATATCATTGTCTATCTTATACGCTTAAATATACATGCAGTTATACCATTTAGAGCACTTTCTTTTCCTCTCTTTTGTACAATGACTATTACACATTTTGGGTTCCATTACTCCCACAATTCTTTTTTTTTTTTTAATTTTATTTAAGGAGAAAAAAGAAAAAAAAAAACAGAAAAAAGGTACAAGTTATACAGAATTTCAGAAAAAATAAACAGGAAATCACTAGTTAATTACATATTGTCATCTTAGAAATAGTTGTTGAAGTTACAAAATTAAAGCATATAGAGGGGACTTTCAAACAGTGAGACTGCAAACAGTTTTGTTCAATGACCCAACAAAACTCAGTAATATGGTTATCTATCTTATACACTTAAATATATATGCAGTTATATCTTTTAGAGAACTTTCTTTTCCTTTCTTTTGTACAATGACAATTATACATTTTGGGTTTTATTACTCCCACAGTTCTTATTACTTTTTTTTTTTGAAGAAAGTAAAACCAAATGTGACATACCAGGACAGAGTCAGTCAAATCACAAGTATAGACATAATGCATAATGTAAAAACAAAATACAAGATGGTCTACAATGGTTACCATAATGCCTCTTGTTATCTTAAAAAGAATTGCCTATATCATCAGTTATAATAAAATTGACCAAAACAGTAAAGAATAAGATCAATAAAACCAAAACATTGGAGACGTTAGAGGACTTCAAAAGAAGATAATAGTCAACCAGAATGGGCGTCACAATGAGTCTTATTGTCTTCATAGTTGTTGCCTATACTTTCAAACTTGGTACTATCAAGCATAACAGAATAGAGGAAAGTCAGTCAAAACAAGATGGTGAGAGCAATACAGAATTTCAAATCAAGTTAATAGGAAATCAAAGTGGGTTACTATAATATATCCTGCTATTTTTTATTTTTCCCTTAATTAAAAGGATAAAAATGAAAAAGTAGATAATAAAAAGGAGATTGAGATAAAAAAGAGGGCATAACAACAAAACAGTGCAGGTCAAAACATAGCCATTTAAGCAAAATAGTGTTTCACCACAAGATAATCTTTTTTTTTTTTTTTTTTTTTGTCTTTTTCCTTGTTATCGGTACTGGGATCGAACTCACGACTGCCTGCTTGCAAGGCAGGCGCTTATGCCGCTGAGCTAAATCCCCAGCCCCCACAAGATAATCTTGACATAACAGTAGTTACCATAGTGTCTCTTCCCTTAAAATCTTTGGGTGTAACTTGGAATACTATAGCATCAAACATGTCAAGACAATGTAAAACTGGTCAAGAGAATGACAGTATTACAGGGTATTTAGAATCAACTAACAGAAAATGAACAATGATTTCTGTATAATCTCCTTGTCTATAAAAGTTTTTGTTTATATTATCACATATAATAAAATCCAATAAGATACAACAGGTTAAAACCTATGGAAACAGAAGAACAAAAGCTTGATGGGACTTCAAAACAAGAGGATATTAAATCAGCACTACCTATTATGATGTCTTGTTTTCTCCAAAATGGCTGTTCCTACCATCCAACCTTCTCTGCCTCATTTCTGTTGAGCTCTTTTTCTGTCATTAGTTGTCAGTTTGTCTTCTTCATTTCGCTTTCTGCTCCATTCATTGTGGTTGCTCTGACACTATTTCTGGAATCTTGGTATTTTTCATTTTTAGAATATCCTGCAGTATTCTCTGTAGAGTTGAACTGGTGGTTGCAAATTCCCCTAGTTCCTCTTTATCCTGGAAGCACCTTGTTTTTCCATCAATTTCTAGGGACAGCTGTGCAGGATATATCAATCTTGGCTGGAGGTTATAATCTTTCAAAGCTTGAATTATTTCCCCCCATGCTCTTCATGATTTGATGGTTTGTGCCGAGAAGTCTGCCATAATTCTGATGGGTGTTCCCTTGTAAGTGATCTGTTTCTTGTCTCTGATGGCTTTTAATATTCTTTTCTTATATTGGATTTCTGGAATTTTGATTATTATATGCGTGGGTGTAGTTCTATTTGGGTTGTAGATGGCTGGGATCCTGTATGCTTCATACATCTGAGTATCTTTACCTTTTGCTAAATTAGGGAAATTCTCCTGGATTATTTCTGTGAGTAGCTTTTGTAGTTTATTTGTTTTAGTCCCTACTTCTTCTTTTATGTTCTTAATTCTTAAGTTATAGATGCTCTTATCATCTTCTAGCCTTTGTATTATTGCTGTTTGTTTCTTTGTTATTTTTAAGAAGTTTTTCATTTTATTCTCCCATATTACAAATCTGCCCTCCAGTTCAGATAATCTATCCTTAGTTTCTTTCAAGCTGGTTTGCCAGTTTTCGATAAAGGTTTTAGTTTCCTGGTAATCTCTTTGAACCTGTGTCATGCATTCTGTGTTTTCTATATTTTCTCCATCAAACAATTCTGACTTTTTTCCCTTTTCTTCCCTTCCACCATCTGTTTTTTCTTGGGTGGTGCTTAACATTTCTCTAACTATTCTGCTTATGTCTTGAGGCTCTGGAAATAGCTCTTTATGTCTATTGGTGCCGTGTCTGCTATTGCATGTTTCTCAGGATTGGGGGCCGAGGAGCCTTTCTTGTTGTTCCCTCTTCCCATATTCTTTGTTCCTTGTATACAAGCATATATAGGAGTCCCAGATTCCTTCCCTGTGGGCCACAGTCTGTTTGAATTGCACCGGCTAGGTGTTCCTGCCCACTGCAGTGCACCAGGGAGATATGGACTGGGCAGTCTATGTGGGGCCCGTCCCTCCATGTCAACCTACCAAAGGCTTCACTGCTAGGGTGTACCTCCAGGTGCTGGGGCCTGGGTTGTTTCTGTTATAGCACCAGGATTGCATTCCCAATTGGTTTCTCTCAGCCCAGTTCATTCTTGGGTCAGCAGGGTATATCTCTTCTTGCTTAGGATTCCTCACTCCACACCATTCCTGTATTCTAAGCTGGGTCTCTCAGAGAGCCTCTGTAGCTGCTGCTATCTGTCTGCCATGTTCTCCCAGAAGTGAACACACAGAATGTTAATTCATTAAAACTAATGAGACCTTGAGCTCTGAGACCCATCAGAGCAGCTCCTTTCTCAACCAGCCCAGATGTCTTACCTAGATCTCTAGTGAAGTATCCCAGGCTCTTCTGTTTTAAGTTGCTCAAACTGCAAACTATCATCTGAGAAAACTCAAGCAAACTGTAGAACTTCTCTGTATCTCAGTCCCTCATCTATAACACAGGTTAATAATAGGATCCACCTCCTAGTGTGGTTGTAAGGATGAAATGCTTTAACATGTAGATGCTCATCACAGCATATGCTGATCTATCTATTTCTATATTAACTCTAAACTGTAAGTGGGGCAACTGTATGCCATAATGTTGAGACCAAGGAGTCAGAGGATGAGCCATGTTCCTAGGAAGGGGCATTCTGGGGCCACTGGAATGACCAGGACTGCAGACTGGTTTGGATACATAGTGCTGGAGAGCAAGTGTCCATTTGTCACCTGAGCCTTGAGGCACCCATCACCATAGGTGAGGCCCTATCACTCACATAGATGCTCTCACCTTGAATCTGGAGGCCAGATTAATATGTGCACAGGGAAAGAAACAGGTTTCTGCCTTGGCCTTTCTCAGCACCATTAGATCCAGAAAGCTCTTCCTTTCAGCAGCTGCAGTGATTCTTCAGGTATGTGAAAGACTTCCCTGAAAAGAAAAATCTTCTTTGAGGACAGGTAAGAGAATAGATGTAGGAGCCTCCAAAGTAGCAAGGCCACGGGCAGCAAGGAATCCATGTTTCCACAATGAAAGTGTCTGAAAGTACTGTCAAAGGACATTTATCTGCTTGAGCAGTGCAGAGAGAAAGGCTGTGACATCACGAATGGAAAGTGAGAGAAAGCAAGAAGAGAGTTACTGTAATGCTTTAAAACTGCCTATGTTTGATGCTACAATATACAAAGTTATACTAAAATATTTCAAGGAAAGAGACACTATGGTAACTACTGTTATTTTGGGATATCCTGTAGTGAAACACTATGTTGCTTAAATTGTTATGTTCTGACCTGTGCTGTTGTGTTTTTATGTCCTCTTTTTCTCAATCTCCTTTTTAAAAATTATTTTAATTTTTAAAATTTTTTTAATTAAGAAAAAAATAAATAAAAGAATAGCAGGAGATATAGTAACCATTTTGATTTCCTATTAACTTGATTTGAAGCCCTGTATTGCTCTCACCATCTTATTTTGACCGATTTTACTCTATTCTGTTTTGCTTGATAGTATCAAGTTTGAGGGTATAGACAACTACTTTGAAGACAATAAGATTCACTGTGATGCCCATTCTGGTTTGACTATTATCTTCTTTTGAAGTCCTGTAATGTCTCCAATGTTTCATTTTGTTCTGTACTGTTTTGTTCAATTTTATCATAACTGATGATATAGGCAATTCTTTTAAAGATAGCAAGAGGCATTATGGTAACCATTGTTAATCACCTTGTATTCTGTTTTTACATCATGTACTATGTCCGTGCTTTTGATTTGACTGACTCTGTTTTGTTACATCACATTAGGTTTTATTCTCTCCAAAAAAAGTAATAAGAACTGTGGGAGTAATAAAACCCAAAATGTGTAATTGTTATTGTAAAAAAAGAGAGGAAAAGAAAGTGCTCTAAATGATATAACTGCATGTATATTTAAGTGTATTAGATAGATAACCATATTATTGAGTTTTTGTTGGCTCATTGAACAGAACTGTTTGCAATCTCACTGTCTGAATGTCCACTTTGTATACTTTAATTTTGTAACTTGAACAACTATTTCTAAGATGACAATATGTAATCTATTAACTAGTGATTTCCTATTATTTTTTTGAAATTCTGTACTACTTTTACCCTTTTTCTGTTTTTTTTTTCTTTGACTCCTTAAATAAAATAAAAAAAAAAAACTGCCCTTGGTTGACTGGAGTGCTTGCGGCCCTAGAGCCTGGAATCACAGAACTTCAGAAATGTATGCGCTTCATTTTCCTAGACACTGAACACTGACCTACTTCTTATGGTCTATTTTCCTCCTGAGATATTTGCTTAATCTTGAGCTGACATATTGCTTCCCAGAGCCCTCCAAGTAACGGTGCAGAGGGTAAAAATACATCTTCACTTTGTACATCTTCACTTTCTGTTATTATAAGGAATTGGTGTTCGAATTTTATCTCTCTGACCTCTGGTACATCTTTTAAATGGAGAAGCCTATAACTAGCAAGGCCATACCTTCAGGTATGAAATGCCTTGATTTTGTGCCAGTTGTCTGGGGCATGATTATTAACATCCCTTTGCACACTCACGTGCATCTTCGTTTTGGCCATAAATTAGACACTCAACTCTCTCTTAAATATTTTTCTTTGTGTTGCCTTGTAGCTGTTGTATTGCTATTGCCTGGTTCCTTATTATTATTATTATTATTATTATTATTATTATTTGGTCTTTTTCATTTTTATCGGTACCAGGAATCGAACTCACGAGTGCCTGCTTGCAAGGCAGGCGCTTACGCCGCAGAGCTAAATCCCCAGCCCGATTCCTTATTATTTTTAAGAGATTTTTTTCCTTTTGTGATTTCTAACTTCCATCTAGGTCTGAAAGTCTACCTTCAGTTTCTTTCAAGTGGTGTTTGCCTGATTTCAATGGAGTTTTTAATTTTCAATGGAGATTTAATTTAATTTCATGCTTTCTAATTCTTCTCTATATTGTTCATTCAAGGTTTCCCTCATTCACCTATGTTACTTTTTTTAAATGTATGTTTTCTTTAGATATGTTCAGCAACCCTTTTTTGTTGGTGGTGGTAATTTTTATTTTAAAGAGAATAAAACCAAGCAAAATAAAACATAATAAAGCCAATCAAAAAACAGTGTAAGTGACATAGGATTACAAAACAAGACAGTCAGATATCAACAATTGTTACCATAATGCCTCTGGTTGTCTTCGAATAGCTGCAGATATCTCTTCAGACATAGTAAAAATCAAAACAGAACAGAATAGAACCAGTAAAAACAAAACAATGAACAAAATAAAGGACTTCAACGAAAGATAATAGTAAATCCAAAATGGCTACCATTAATATGTCTTATTTTCTTTGTATTTTGTACCTGGGATCAAACTCATGACCTTGCACTTTCCAGACACTTATGCCTCTGAGCTAAATCCCTAGCTATCATTATCTTTGTAATAGCTGCCCGTGCCATCAGATAAAATAAAATCAAATCAAACAAGACAAAACAGAATAAAATCCAACCCAACAAAACAATGAAAATGATACAGGACTTCAAAACAAGATAATAGGGAATTAACAATGGCTACCACCTTTAGAAGGAGATCTCCAAAGATGCTATACTGCGTATTGGTATCCTCTCAATAGATGAATAGACTACCTGCTTTAGATCTACAATGTCAACGAAACACTAAATATTACAAGCATTACGTTCTACTTTACCTCAATATCTATCAGCACAGTCTGTGTTTCTCTGGATTAGCTCTATTGCTTGCAAGGGGGTGGGAGGGACCTTGACTCTTTTTGTTTCCCAACCCAGGTGTCTGTGTTTTAGTTTCTTCTTCTAGTATTTATAATTCTGTGCTGTTTGTATTCCATCCCAGAGATGTATTGGGTATGGATCTGATCTTGGCACCTGTGTATGTGTGTGCACCAGGCTGTTGTCCTGACGTTCTCTTCAGTCTTATATTCTTAAAGCTGAGCCGCTCTCTACGATACAATGGATGAGGCCCAGATCACAAACTCACTGACTTCAAGTGAGTGTGCCGTTGGGGATGGAATGGAGAGGTGCAGAGTGCAGACTCAATGTCTTCCGGCTGGGCCACCCTTTGGGATGGAATGTGCTATTTTGATTTGGTTCCCACTGAGGTATGGGCAACATTGAACGCATATCAGCCTGGGAGTTCTAGTGGAGAAAACATCCTGTGCCGGCAGTCAGGGGACCTGACGCCTGATTCTCTCATGAGCCATGTGGTGTTTGCCAAATGACAACTCTGTTTCATGAATTTTTTATATGTGGAATGATGACAATAAAATGTTTCCTACTTTTAGGATTGTGAGACTACACTGGAGCAGTAACAATTATATTTGATTACATTGATAATTCAAAGAGCTAGCTCAGTTATTATTATTACTAGCTCAGAAATTACTATATTTCAAATACAATACTTTTTGTACCACGTTTCTATTTACACAGTCGCTTCCCTCGCTAGAGGCAGACACAAACCAGTGGTTAATTTAATCATTAATTTATAAAAGCTTTGTGGAACTTCAAAAGAATCTAATAATAAACTTTGGTCTTTGTTCTAATTGGAAAAGTCACATCTTTGGTCCCCTTTGGCATTAAAGTGCCAAACTGCCAAATTGCAACTTTTCTGTTAGGTGTGTGTGTTCCTTTTTGTATTTTGACAACTGTTTAAAGCAATTTTGGTTAAGAAACGTTGACATAATATTCTTTTTAAAGATCAAACTTTTTCTTTTTCCTATTGCTAAAGAATCCAGGCTTCTAATTTTCTTCTCTTAATCTAGCTCTAGCTGCAGATAACTAATTTCAACCTGAATCGCTGTTTATACCAGGTACATATTAGGCACTAGGATCACCCGTGTTATTAAGGTTCAGCGCCCTGTCCAAAGGGAAATACAGATGAGAAACAATCTTTTTTTTTTGGTACCAGGGATTGAACTCAGGATCGTATGCTTGTCAGGCAGGCACTTACACTGCTGAGCTAAACCCCCGGCCCAAATAGAAATTTTTTTTTTTTTTTTTGGTATCAGAAATCCAACTGATGACCTGGTGCTTGCCAGCCAGGCCCTTATGCTGCTAAGCTAAATCCTCAGCCCCGAAACAATCTTATTTAATTATTTACACTTATTCATGTAACAGTTCTCTAAAACTGTGTGAATCAGGATGGGTTAATTATTATATAATGAACACACAATTTTCTTTTTTTTTAAATTTTGTTTAAAAGGAAAAAAGAGAAAAAACAAAACAAAACAAAGTGGTGTAAGGGTACAAGTAATACAGAACTACAAAAAAAAAAAAAAAACAGTAAGAAATAACCAGTTAATAGATTACACATTATCATCTTAGAGATAGTTGCTCAAGTCACAGTATCAAAGCATACAAAGTGGACATTCAAACAGAGAGACTGCAAACAGTTGTATTCAACGATCCAACCAAAAACATTAATATGGTCAGCTATTTAACACCCTTAAACACACTTGCAGTTGTATCCTTTAGAGCACTTTTTTTCCCTCTCTTTTTTACAACAAAATTTACACATTTTGGGTTTTATTACTCCTTAGTTCTTATTACTTTTTTTTTTTTTGGAAAAGAATAAAGTCAAATATGGTAAAACAAAGCTGTCACTCAAAACCAAGGATAGACATAGTACATGATGTAAACACAGAGTACAAGGTTATCAACAATGGTTACCATAATGCCTCTTGCTTCCTTAAAAAGAATTGTCTATCTCATTAGGTATTATAAAGTTGAACAAAACAGTAGAGAACAAGACCAATAAAACTTAAACATTGTAAACATTACAGGCCTTCTGAAGGAGATAATAATCAAACCAGAATGGGCATTTTAGTGAATCTTATTGCCTTCAAAGTAGTTGCCTATACCCTCAAACTTGATACTATCATAACAGAACAGAGTCTAATCAGTCAAAACAAGATAGTGGGAGTATTACAGGACTTCAAAACAAGTTAATAGGAAATCAAAAAAAGTTACTATAATATATTCTGCTAATTTTTAAATTTTTCCCTTTAATTAAAAAAAACCATAAAAAATAACTAATTTTTTTAATGAATAAGGGAGAGATTGACATAAAACAGGACATAACAACATAACAATACAGGTCAAAGCATGACTGTTTCAGCAACCTAGTGCTTCACCACCAAATAAGCCAAATTAATAGTAGTTACCATACTGTCCATCTTTTTCCTTGAAATATTTGAATATAACTTCATATACTATTGCTTCAAATATTTCCATATCAAGAATCCCAGAATAAAGCCATTCCAATTAATAAGTGAAAACTTTAGAAGGCTTCAAGGCCACATAATGGGGAATCATGATTACCACATACTTTTATATATTTGAATCATTACTTACATTAGGAAAACTATTCATTATTCACACATGCGAGATTGATTTATTTCACTTATGAGTATGGTCTCAAGGTGCGCCCATTTATTGATAAATATCTCAATGTGATCCTTCTTTATAGCTGAGTAATACTCGATTGTATAGAAATACCACAACTTTTTATCCATTCCTCAGTTGATGGACACTTGGGTTGTTTCCAAGATCGGGCGATTACAAATTGTGCTGCTATAAACATAGGTGCACATATATCACTGTGGTATGATGCTCTCAGTTCTTCTGGGAATATGCCTAGAAGTGGAATAGCTGGAATAAATGGGACTTCCAATCCCAGCTTTTTGAGAAATCTCCAGATTGACCTCCACAAAGGCTGCACCAGTCTACACTCCCACCAACAGTGTAGGAGAGTTCCTTTTTCCCCACAGCCTCTCCAGCATTTGTTGTTGTTGGTTTTCTTGATCCTGGCCATTCTTTCAGGAGTGAGAAGAAATCTCAGTGTGGTTTTAATTTGCATTTCTCTAATGACCAATGATGATGAACATTTTTTCATGTATTTATTTGCTTTTTGCATTATCTGAGAGGTGCGTATTCATCTCAGATGCCCATTTTTGGATTGGATCTTTGAATTTTGGGAGTCTGAGTTTTTTTAAATTCTTTATATGTTTTAGACAAGAGTCCCTTGTCTGAGAGAGAGTTCACTAAAATCTTTTCCCAGTTTGTGGGTTTTCTTTTGACTATGCTGGAGATTTCTTTTGACATGCAGAAACTTTTTAATAAGAAGTGGTCCCAGTTATTGATTCTGGGAAGTATTTCCCATGCAGTTTGAGTCCTGTTCATGAATTCTCTACCTACTCCTATGTCTCCAAGGTTTCTACCCAATTTGTCTTCCAATAGATTTAGTGTTTCTGTTTTAATATTCCGATTTTTGACCCATTTAGATTTTAATTTAGTACATAGTGATAGGCATGGGTCTAGCTTTAGTTTTCGGGAAATGGAGAGCCAGTTTTTCCAGCACCATTTATTAAAGAGACTGTCCTTCTTTCAGTGAACCTGCTTGGCTCCTTTACTGAAGATAAGGTGGTTGATGTGTTTGTAGTTCTGGTTGTATCTTCTAATCTGTTCCGTTGATCTTCGGCTCTGTTTTGATTCCAGTACCATTTTGATTTTACTACTGTTGCTTTGTTGTGTAACTTCAAGTCAGGGATTGTGATGCCTCCTGCCTTCTCTTTGCTGCTTAGAATTGCCTTTGCTATTCTAGGTCTCTTCTGGTTCCAGATGAATTTTAGGAGTGATTTCTCTAGATCTATAAGGTATGTTGATGGTATTTTTATTGGGATTGCATTAAATCTGTATAACAGTTTTGGGACAATGGCCATTTTCACAATGTTTGTTCTTCCTATCCATGAGCAAGGGATGTCTTTCCATTGTCTGAGATCATCTTCAATTTCTTTTTTCAGTGTATTATAATTTTCCCTGTATAAGTCTTTCACTTCTTTCGTAAGAGTAATTCCTAAATATTTCATTTTTTGCTTGCTAATGTGAAGAGTGTGGTTTCTCTTATTTCCCTCTCTGTGACTTTGTTGCTAGTGTTTAGGAATGCTTCTGAGTATTGATTTTGTATCCAGCTACATTACTGAATTTATTTATTGTATGTAACAGTCTTTCAATGGAGTTTAGGGGGTCTTCTATGTAGAGTATCATGTCATCTGCAAACAATGATAATTTAACTTCTTCTTTTCCTATCTTTACCCCTTTTATTTCTCTCTCTTGCCTGATTGCCCTGGCTAGTAATTCCAGTACTACATTATATAGGAGTGGTGATAAAGGACATCCTTTTCTTGTGCCTGATTTTAAAGTAAAGGCTTTCAATTTTTGGCCATTTAGTGTGATGCTGGCTATTGGTTTGTCATAGATGGCCTTTATTATATTGAGGTAAAGACCATCTATTCCAATTTTCTGTAAAGTTCTTATCATGAATGAATGTTTGACCTTATCGAAGGCTTTTTCTGCATCTATAGAAATGATCACGTGATTCTTCCTTTTGGCTTTATTGATATGGTGGATTACATTTATTGATTTACATATGTTGAATCATCCTTGCATTCCTGGGATGAATCCCACTTGGTCATGGTGTATAATCTTCTTGATGATTTGTAGCATCCTATTTGCCAATATTTTATTGAGGATTTTTGCATCTGTGTTCATTAGGGAGATCGGTCTATAGTTCCCTTTTTTAGTTGGGTCTTTCTCAGGTTTTGGTACTAGAGTACTATTTGCTTCCAGGAATGACTTAGGAAGGATTGCTTCCCTTTCAATTTCATTGAATAGTTTGAGGAGTGTCAGCATTAGGTCTTCTTTGTATTTCTTGTAGAATTCTGCAATGAATCCGTCTGGGCTGGGCTCCCCTTTGTAGGTAAGGACTTAATTACATTTTCAATTTCATTAACAGAGATTGGGTTATTCAGCAGTTTTACATCCTCTTGATCTAGCTTTGGTTCTTCATATGTTTCTAAGAATCTGTCTATTTCTTCTGTGTTATCAAACTTTTGAAAGTAGATGTTTTCGAAATAGGTGTTGATGATCTTCTGTATTTCTATTGGGTCTGTAGTCATTTCACCTTTTTCATTTCTTATTGCATGAATTTGAGCTTTTTCTTCCCTTTTTTCAATAAGGTTGGCTAGGGGCTTATCGGTTTTATTTATTCTTTCAAAGAACCAACTCTTTGATTTGTTGATTCTTTGGATTGTTTTCTTAGTCTCTATTGCATTGATTTCTGCTCTTATTTTTATAGTTTCCTCTCTTCTTTTGGCTTTCGGCTTGACTTGCTCTTCTTTTTCTAGCTGTTTGAGGTTATTTATTTGTATTCGCACTATTTTCCTGATGTGGTAACTCAGTGCAATAAATTTTCCTCTGAGGATGGCTTTCATTGCATCCCACAGATTCCGGTAAGTTGTATCTGCATTTTCATTTTCTTGTAGGTATTGTTTAATATCTTCTTTAATGTCTTCTGTGACCCACTGATTACTCAAGAGTGTTTTATTCAGTTTCCATGTGTTTGTGGGATTTTTTCAGTATCTTTTATCATTAATTTCTAATTTCAGAGCGCTATGATCAGATAACATGCAAGGGATGATTTCAACTCTTTTGCATTTGTCTAAATATGTTCTGTGAGCTAATATATAGTCTATTTTAGAGAATGATCCATGTACTGCTGAGAAGAATGTATTCTGATGTTGTTGGGTGGAACATTCTGTATATGTCTATCAAATCCATTTGTTTGCAGGTGTGATTCAGTTCTGTTATTTCTATGCTCATTTTCTGTCTGGTTGATCTGTCCCTTGCTGTCAATGGCGTATTAAGGTCTCCTGTTACAATTGTGTTACTGATAATTTGAGTTTTCATTTCTGTTAATAGTTGTTTTATACAACTGGGTGCTCTGGAGTTTGGTGCATATATATTTAAGATAGTTATCTCTTCCTCTTGGAGTTTTCCCCTTACGAGTATGTAGTGACCTTCTTTGTCCTTTATGGTCATTGTTGGTTTAAAGTTCAAGTTGTCTGCAAACAGAATGGCTACTCCTGCCTTTTTTTGGATTCCTGCTGCATGAAGTATTGTTTTCCATCCTTTGACTTTCATTCTGTGAGCATTCTTCTGGGTTAGATGCGTTTCTTGTAAACAGCATATGGTTGGATTTTGTTTCCTGATCCATTCTGCTAGTCTGTTTCTTTTGATTGGTGCATTGAGACCATTTACATTAATGATTATAATGGTTAAATGCTGGTTTATTGTTGACATGTTATCTCTCTGCTGTTGCATCTTTATCTTTCTGTTCTGTTTAACTATCTGTTTTACTTAGTGGTATTTTCCTTTGTGTATCTAAACTGTCTTTCAATATTTTTTGCAGGGTTGGCTTGGTGTTCATGAAGTTCTTCAGCTGTTCTTTGTCATGGAAGTACGTATTTCACCATCAATTTTGAATGATAGTTTTTCAGGGTACATCAGTTTAGGTTGGAAATCATTTTGCTTTAGGATCTGGAATACTTGACTCCATGCTCTTCTTGACTTTATTGTTTGTGCTGAAAACTCTGCTGTGATTCTGATAGGTTTTCCTTTATAAGTGATCTGTCTTTTCTCTCTGACAGCTTTTAATAATCTATTCTTGTGTTGGATTTCTCGGATGGTGATTTTTATACATCTAGGTGTAGTTTTATTTTGGTTATGACTATTTGGAGTTCTATATGCTTCACTGATCCTGATGTCGGTTTCTGATCTCATGCTTGGGAAATTTTCAGCTATTACTTCTCTAAATATCCTCTTGACATCCTTTATGTTGTCTTGTCGGTGTCGCTCCCGGCCAGCAGGAAGAACACACGACAAATTCTGACGGTGTGCAACCTTGTCTTTATTTGTCTCCGCGTGGGCCGCGCGAGGCCTCTGCTCTGCCACCAGTCCTTTCTCACCGGTGGACTTCCTCTATCTCCTCTCGCAGGGAGGGTCACATATATATATATATGGACTCATCATCCAATAGGGCAACAGCAAGCAATGCAAGCTGATTGGTCATCGTCATTGGTTGCTAGGTAGACCAATCTATTGCGCGGGCTGTTTAAGTCGCCAGGGCAATCAGGGTGCCGGAAGCAGGCGCCAACTTGGCTCACTCAATGGGAGGGGTAATTTAGCTCAGGCTTTGCCTTTTCCTACAGGCCGCATGACCGCTGCGCATGGTGAACTAGCGCTGGTGCGGCTCCCAACATCTCCCCCTATTTTATTTATTTTGAATGAATGTACACATCGCAGCCCGCCCTGGATTGAGTGCAGAGGCTTATGCCCTGTGTTGAGGCCCACCGTAGGCCCTTGGCTTGGACCCTGGTCGGCCGTCCCTGGGTCCGCCAAGGCCTTGAGACCCTCGTCCTTTTTCCAGGGCCAGGAGTGAACTGGACGGAACCTGGATGCACATAGGCATGCACTCATGCCCCTCCGTGCGATCCCCTCAGAGAGATATCTAGATCTGGGCAGATTCTAGTAATCCAGCGGCTTTCGTGCAGTATGGGGTAGGGCCTGGCTTAGGTCGAGTCGTGCTGGGGAGGCACGCTCTTACCCGTCATTGACTCACCTACCCTGCTGTGCGGTGTCATTAGGGAAGGAGTGCGGGAGACCCACCACTTCTAGACTCGGTCGTAGGCCAACCGAGCGAGCCATGCGTAAGCCTGGGGGTCATTGTGCCCATCACGGGCTGCTGCCAGGGCCGCATGGGCAACCAGGCGTACTTGACGTCGGGCCGCCGCAAGGCGCCCATTAATAAATGATGTAACCCATCGGAGCAAGAATGGTCTTATAAGCAGGAGCAAGAACAAGGAGCATAGAGGGCCTAACAAGGGTAGCACATAGGGGAGCAAGCCGTTCCAGGCCCCCAAAAAGGGATTGTCCTGTAGTTTTTTTAGGGCTCATCTTGTTGTTGGGTCTGCGGTTGGCCTCTGGTGGAACAGGCCTGATCTTCAGTCGAGGGACTTGTCGCACGCGTCAACCTCTCTGGGACCCACAGTGGTTCTCGTCCCGGTCCCTGCGGAAAGACACAAACCGCGCCTCGGTTCCAGCTAACCACCGGATCCGGGCCCATCCATTGTCCCGTCAGGACATCTTTCCATCTAACCCATCCTTTATTTTTTGGGGGTGGGGTACAATGTGCCATAGCTGGGGAGCAATTTTCACTGTTTAAGTTTAAAAAATTGTATGTGAATAATGCCATAGATAACCGCGCCTTTGGAGGCAGGCCTTGGCTTACGAATAATGCCATAGATAACCGCGCCTTTGGAGGCAGGCCTTGGCTTACTCCCCCTTTTTGTTTTTTATTTTATTTTTTTATTTTATTTTTTTTTTTGACGGTGCCAGGGATCGAACTCGCGATTGCCTGCTTACAAGGCAGGCGCTTATGCCGCTGAGCTAAATCCCCAGCCCCTGTTTCCTCAACCGGCGTTTCTCTCAGCCTGCTCGGCAGAGAACTCTGCGTACCATGCTCGCCAGTCTAAGTAGCTGCCTGAGGGTAGACATGCTTTTGCCAAATGGGTCCAGTCCGCTGGGGTGAACGGCCCAGAAGACAAGTTTTCTAGCATAGCTATGGTATAGGGTGCAGTAGGACCGAAGGAAGTGACAGCACTCTTAAGCTCTTTGATCTGCTTTATCTCAAAGGGTTCCCACACATTGCGCCCTTGACCCGGGGCTAACTGCACAGGATATACTCCATAAGGACCGTAATCTATTCCTTGCATCGGTGGATCCCCTCTGGACCATCGTCCACCCCTCCACAGCCGCCCATGAAAATACCGTCCGCCACGCGGCGCGACGTCATAGGATGGCGGTCGCGACAGAGTGGAACGGGGCGTCACTTCCTGTGCCGGCTGAGAGAAGGGGGGGTCCCCTGTAGCGGCCTCTCGGCGGGGAACCGCTTCTGGAAATGAACTCTAAGGCGGAGCGGATGGCTCTCTATCTCCTCCCCGCCAGGGGGCGCTCGGGGGCCCTTTCTCCTCTCTTTGCTTTTCTCGGGCGGCGCACGCACACAATTCGCGGCGCAACTCGGCATAGGGGTTTTGGGCCTCTCGGCTTCCTGCCCCACCTTTTAGTTTCTCCTCGCTATCTGAGTCGGAGGACTCCAGAGCTCGGGTGTTCTCTATCTTTCCCTGGATCTTCTCCCCCTGGACAGATCCCTCCCGAGAGCATTCCGATTTTGCCTGCTCAAAAGCCTTGCGTGCGTCCATGATTTCCGCGTCTCTAACTGCCGACGGGAACCCCTTCCCCTCCCCTTCAAGACACGCATGTATCATTTCCCACAGGGGGCGAATAGCCGGCGAAATATCGCTTCCCAATTCCGCCGAGGTACCCGCCTAACTTCTCTCATGACGGCAGGTTTAAATGCCCTGTGGGTAAAAACCAGGGAGCCACCCTATCTACCTCCGCTATAAATAGTTCCAGTGTTTTTTGACCTACCCTGAGGTCCCTAGATTTTAAAAGCTTCCTAAGGGCCTTTACCAAGGGCCGTGCCTCCGTGCTCGGTAAATTACCCATCTTTAACCTCTGAGGGCTGTTACTCACCGTGTGTGACTTAGAGAACCCGTCACCTACGCGTGAGCCTGAGGGGAGTCTAAAAGCCCTGTAGGTGCGCGCCACCCAGAGCCCAGGTTTATCCCCTACTCACCTGTCCGGCAGCACCACGCTGGAGCGTCGCACACCACCGAGGGGAGTGATCAGTTCCCCGTATGGGCCACCAAATGTCGGTGTCGCTCCCAGCCGGCAGGAAGAACACACGACAAATTCTGACGGTGTGCAACCTTGTCTTTATTTGTCTCCGCGTGGGCCGCGCGAGGCCTCTGCTCTGCCACCAGTCCTTTCTCACCGGTGGACTTCCTCTATCTCCTCTCGCAGGGAGGGTCACATATATATATATATATGGACTCATCATCCAATAGGGCAACAGCAAGCAATGCAAGCTGATTGGTCATCGTCATTGGTTGCTAGGTAGACCAATCTATTGCGCGGGCTGTTTAAGTCGCCAGGGCAATCAGGGGGCAGGAAGCAGGCGCCAACTTGGCTCACTCGATGGGAGGGGTAATTTAGCTCAGGCTTTGCCTTTTCCTACAGGCCGCATGACCGCCGCGCATGGTGAACTAGCGCTGGTGCGGCTCCCAACATTGTCTCCTTCTTTTTCATTAATCCCTATCATTCTTGTGTTATTTTTCTTTGCATCATCTTGCAGTTGTTGAATTGTTGCTTCCTGATTCCTTGTTATTTTCAAAGGATCTTTCCTTTCCTGTTCACTAGCTGCAATCCTGTCTTCAAGGTATGAAATTCTATCTTCACTTTCATGAAGACAGTTTTTACAACTTTCAGTGGAGTTTTTTATTTCCTGTATATCTCTGTGCATCTGCATTATGTATTCTGTTTGTTTGTTATATTGCTCATCTAGGGATTCTTTTTTTTTTTTTTAGTTCCTCCAATTTTTTAACTGTATTTTCTTTAGATATATTCAGAATCTCTTTTATTTCTTTTTTCATTTTTCTTTTACCTGGGAGGTTATTTCGAGTTTGAACTTCTTTAAAGCTTCCTGGGGTTGCTTGTTAATTTCAGTAGCTATTGTGTCTAATATTCGGGGTGAATGGCATATATTTTCTTCTATATACATTGCTCCTAGGGTTTCTTGAGATGAGCTAGAGGTTTGAGGTTGTAATTTGGTCTTTCGATTTGTCATTTTCCTATATTTCTGTGTTTCAAGTGTTATTTGAAAGCTTCCTCAGGGTCTGTTGGAAATCCCCTTCTATGTTTGCAGCTCCTGAGACTCTGGCACCCCGTTACCGCAAGCCAGTGGGCCTGCAGAACCAGTGGCCTTTCCCTGCTTGTTCAGAGCTCTACAGTTCCACATAAGCTGGGCCTCAGGGACACTGTGCGCCCACCTGCTGCTGGAAGCTCCACAGCTCTGTAAGCTCAGCTGGGATGTGGAGGTGGATGTAGATGCCTCAAACCCACCTCTCCACCTCACTGCACCTGGAAGCCTGGAGGGACCCGACGTCTGGGCTTTGGGCAGAGTGGGCTGAGCACTCACCACAGGCCACACGGACTCTGGAATCTGCGATGCTCCACCACCCGCTGAGACATCCACAGTCCTCTAGACACTCGGGGAGGCCGATGCAGGTGCCCCAGAGCCACTCAGCCCCTCCTCCACACACCCATGGTGAGGGGCAGGAGTCCCAAACAGGCTGGGCTCCTGGCACAGTGTGGGCCTGCCCACCAGTTGGAAGCTTCACAGTTCTCCAAGTGCAGCCAGGACTGGAGGCGGATGTAGAGGCCTCAAACCCACTTCTCCACTTCAGTGCATCCGGAAGCCTGAAGGGTCCTGAACAGTCTGGGATTTGGGCAGCATGCGCTGAGAGCTCACCACAGGCTTCGGTGCCTCTGGAACCTGCGATCCTCCCCTGCTAGTTGAGCTATCCAGAGTCCTCCAGACACACGGGGAGGCTGATGCAGGCACCCCAGATCCGCCCAGCCCCTCTTCTCACCACCACAACTTTTTTATCCATTCCTCAGTTGATGGACACTTGGGTTGTTTCAAGATCGGGCGATTACAAATTGTGCTGCTATAAACATAGATGCACATATATCACTGTGGTATGATGCTCTCAGTTCTTCTGGGAATATGCCTAAAAGTGGAATAGCTGGAATAAATGGGACTTCCAATCCCAGCTTTTTGAGAAATCTCCAGATTGACCTCCACAAAGGCTGCACCAGTCTACACTCCCACCAACAGTGTAGGAGAGTTCCTTTTTCCCCACAGCCTCTCCAGCATTTGTTGTTGTTGGTTTTCTTGATCCTGGCTATTCTTTCAGGAGTGAGATGGAATCTCAGTGTGGTTTTAATTTGCATTTCTCTAATGACCAATGCTGATGAACAATTTTTCATTTATTTATTTGCCACTTGTATTTCTTCATCTGAGAAGTGCGTATTCATCTCAAATGCCCATTTTTGGATTGGATCTTTGAATTTTGGGAGTCTGAGTTTTTTAAAATTCTTTATATGTTTTAGACAAGAGTCCCTTGTCTGAGAGAGAGTTCACTAAAATCTTTTCCCAGTTTGTGGGTTTTCTTTTGACTATGCTGGAGATTTCTTTTGACATGCAGAAACTTTTTAATAAGAAGTGGTCCCAGTTATTGCTTCTGGGAAGTATTTCCCATGTAGTTTGAGTCCTGTTCATGAATTCTCTACCTACTCCTATGTCTCCAAGGTTTCTACCCAATTTGTCTTCCAATAGATTTAGTGTTTCTGTTTTAATATTCAGATCTTTGACCCATTGAGATTTTAATTTAGTACATGGTGATAGGCATGGGTCTAGCTTTAGTTTTTGGCAAATGGAGAGCCAGCACCATTTATTAAAGAGACTGTTGTTCTTCCAGTGAACCTGCTTGGCTCCTTTATCAAAGATAAGGTGGTTGAGTGTGTTTGTAGTTGTGGTTGTATCTTCTAATCTATTCCATTGATCTTCGTCTCTGTTTTGATTCCAGTACTATGTTGATTTTACTACTGTTGCTTTGTAGTATAACTTCAAGTCAGGGATTGTGATGCCTCCTGCCTTCTCTTTGCTGGTTAGAATTGCTTTTGCTATTCTAGGTCTCTTCTGGTTCCAGATGAATTTTAGGAGTGATTTCTCTAGATCTATAAGGTATGTTGATGGTATTTTTATTGGGATTGCATTAAATCTGTATAACAGTTTTGGGAGAATGGCCATTTTCACAATGTTTGTTCTTCCTATCCATGAGCAAGGGATGTCTTTCCATTGTCTGAGATCATCTTCAGTTTCTTTTTTCAGTGTATTATAATTTTCCCTGTATAGGTCTTTCACTTCTTTCGTAAGAGTAATTCCTAAATATTTCATTTTTTTGCTTGCTAATGTGAAGAGTGTGGTTTCTCTTATTTCCCTCTCTGTGATTTTGTTGTTAGTGTATAGGAATGCTATTGATTTTTGAATATTGATTTTGTATCCAGCTACATTACTGAATTTATTATATCTAAGAGTCTTGCAATGGAGTTTTGGGCATCTTCTACGTAGAGTATCGTGTCATCTGCAAACAATGATAATTCAACTTCTTCTTTTCCTATCTTTATCCCTTTTATTTCTCTCTCTTGTCTAATTGCTCTGGCTAGTACTTCCAGTACTATATTAAATAGGAGTGGTGATAAAGGACAACCTTGTCTTGTGCCTGATTTTTAAGTAAATGCTTTCAATTTTTGGCCATTTAGTGTGATGCTGGCTGTTGGTTTGTCATAGATGGCCTTTATTATATTGAGGTAAAGACCATCTATTCCAATTTTCTGTAAAGTTCTTATCATGAATGAATGTTGGACCTTATCGAAGGCTTTTTCTGCATCTATAGAAATGATCATGTGATTCTTCCTTTTGGCTTTATTGATATGGTGGATTACATTTATTGATTTACATATGTTGAATCATCCTTGCATTCCTGGGATGAATCCCACTTGGTCATGGTGTATAATCTTCTTGATGATTTGCTGCATCATATTTGCCAATATTTTATTGAGGATTTTTGCATCTGTGTTCATTAGGGAGATCGGTCTATAGTTCCCTTTTTTAGTTGGGTCTTTCTCAGGTTTTGGTACTAGAGTACTATTTGCTTCCAGGAATGACTTAGGAAGGATTGCTTCCCTTTCAATTTCATTGAATAGTTTGAGGAGTGTCAGCATTAGGTCTTCTTTGTATTTCTTGTAGAATTCTGCAGTGAATCCATCTGGGCCTGGGCTCTTCTTTGTAGATAAGGACTTAATTACATTTTCAATTTCATTAACAGAGATTGGGTTATTCAGCAGTTTTACATCCTCTTCATCTAGCTTTGATTCTTCATATGTTTTTAAGAATCTGTCTATTTCTTCTGTGTTATCAAACCTTTGAAAGTAGAGGTTTTAGAAATAGGTATTGATGATTTTCTGTATTTCTGTAGAGTCTGTCGTGATGTCACCTTTTTCATTTCTTATTGCATGAATTTGAGCTTTTTCTTCCCTTTTTTCAATAAGGTTGACTAGGGGCTTATCAATTTTATTTATTCTTTCAAAGAACCAACTCTTTGATTTGTTGATTCTTTGGATTGTTTTCTTAGTCTCTATTGCATTGATTTCTGCTCTTATTTTTATAATTTCCTCTCTTCTTTTGGCTTTCGGCTTGACTTGCTCTTCTTTTTCTATCTGTTTGACGTGTAGCATCAGGTTATTCATATGTATTCGTTCTGTTTTCCTGATGTGGTAACTCAGTGCAATAAATTTTCCTCTGAGGACGGCTTTCATTGCATCCCACAGATTCTG
This sequence comes from Cavia porcellus, assembly GCF_034190915.1. Classification (NCBI taxonomy): domain Eukaryota; kingdom Metazoa; phylum Chordata; class Mammalia; order Rodentia; family Caviidae; genus Cavia; species Cavia porcellus. The sequence goes on from NW_026947493.1 coordinate 7,977,906, forward strand.
GAAAGTTGTATCTGCATTTTCATTTTCTTGTAGGTATTGTTTAATGTCTTCTGTGACCCACTGATTACTCAAGAGTGTTTTATTCAGTTTCCATGTGTTTGTGGGATTTTTTCAGTATCTTTTATCATTAATTTCTAATTTCAGAGCACTATGATCAGATAACATGCAAGGGATGATTTCAACTCTTTTGCATTTGTCTAAATATGTTCTGTGAGCTAATATATAGTCTATTTTAGAGAATGATCCATGTACTGCTGAGAAGAATGTATTCTGATGTTGTTGGGTGGAACATTCTGTATATGTCTATCAAATCCATTTGTTTGCAGGTGTGATTCAGTTCTGTTTTTTTTTTTTTTTTTTTTTTTGCTAATTTTCTGTCTGGTTGATCTGTCCCTTGCTGTCAATGGCGTATTAAGGTCTCCTGTTACAATTGTGTTACTGATAATTTGAGTTTTCTTTTTTGTTAATAGTTGTTTTATGTAACTGGGTGCTCTGGAGTTTTGTGCATATGTATTTAAGGTAGTTATCTCTTCCTCTTGAAGTTTTCCCCTAGTGAATATGTAGTGACCTTCTTTGTCCTTTATGGTCATTGTTGGTTTAACTTTCAAGTTGTCTGCAAACAGAATGGCTACTCCTGCTTTTTTTTGGATTCCTGCTGCATGAAGTATTGTTTTCCATCCTTTGACTTTCAGCCTGTGAGCATCCTTCTGGGTTAGATGGGTTTCCTGTAAACAGAATATGGTTGGATTTTGTTTCTTGATCCATTCTGCTAGTCTGTTTCTTTTGATTGGTGCATTGAGACCATTTATATTAATGATTATAATGGTTAAATGCTGGTTTATTGTTGACAGGTTATCTCTCTGCTGTTGCATCTTTATCTTTCTGTTCTGTTTAACTATCTGTTTTACTTAGTGGTTTTTTCCTTTGTGTATCTAAACTGCCTTTCAATATTTTTTGCAGGGTTGGCTTGGTGTTCATGAAGTTCTTCAGCTGTTTTTTGTCATGGAAGCATCATATTTCACTATCAATTTTGAATGATAGTTTTTCAGGGTACATCAGTTTAGGTTGGAAATCATTTTGCTTTAGGATCTGGAATACTTGACTCCATGCTCTTCTTGACTTTATTGTTTGTGCTGAAAACTCTGCTGTGATTCTGATAGGTTTTCCTTTATAAGTGATCTGTCTTTTCTCTCTGACAGCTTTTAATAATCTATTCTTGTGTTGGATTTCTCGGATGGTGATTTTTATACATCTAGGTGTAGTTTTATTTTGGTTATGACTATTTGGAGTTCTATATGCTTCACTGATCCTGATGTCGGTTTCTGATCTCATGCTTGGGAAATTTTCAGCTATTACTTCTCTAAATATCCTCTTGACATCCTTTATGTTGTCTCCTTCTTTTTCATTAATCCCTATCATTCTTATGTTATTTTTCTTTGCATCGTCTTGCAGTTGTTGAATTGTTGCTTCCTGATTCCTTGTTACTTTCAAAGGATCTTTCCTTTCCTGTTCACTAGCTGCAATCCTGTCTTCAAAGTATGAAATTCTATCTTCACTTTCATGAAGACAGTTTTTACAACTTTCAGTGGAGTTTTTTATTTCCTGTATATCTCTGTGCATCTGCATCATGTATTCTGTTTGTTTCTTATATTGCTCATCTAGGGATTCTATTTTTTTTTTAGTTCCTCCAATTTTTTAACTGTGTTTTCTTTAGATATATTCAGAATCTCTTTCATTTCTTTTATCATTTCTTCTTTTACCTGGGAGATTATTTTGAGTTTGAATTCCTTTAAAGCTTCCTGGAGTTGCTTGTTAATTTCAGTAGATATTATGTCCGATATTTGAGGTAAATGGCATATATTTTATTCTATATACATCACTCCTAGGGTTTCTTGAGATGGGCTGGAGGTTTGAGGTTGTAATTTGGTCTTTCAATTTGTCATTTTCCTATATTTCTGTGTTTCAAGTGTTATTTGAAAGCTTCCTCAGGGTCTGTTGGAAATCCACTGCTATGTGGCCAGCTCCTGGACTCTGGCACCCAGGCCCCCCAAGCCCCTGGGCCTGTAGAACCAATGGCCCCCTTCTGCCTGTTTAGAACTCCATAATTCCAGATAAGCTGGGCTCCATGGACACTGTGAGCCCACCTGGTTGCTGGAAGCTCCACCGTTCTCCAATTGCAGCCAGAATGGGGAGGTGGATGTAGATGCCTCTAACCCACTTATCCACTTCACTGCACCCAGAAGCCTGGAGGGTCCCAAACAGTCTGGGCTTTGTGCAGAGTGCACTGAGCACTTAACGCAGGCCACGGGTCCTCTGGAACCTGTGATGCTCGCCTGCTTGCTGAGATATCCACAGTCCTCCAGACACATGGGGAGGCAGATGCAGGCGCCCCAGATCCACCCAGCCCTTCCTCTGCACCCAGAAGGTGTGGTGCGGGAGTCCCAAATAGGCTGGGCACCGGGGACAGTGTGCGCCAGCCTGCTTGCTGGAAACTCCTGAACACACAATTTTCAATGTCTTAATGCAGTAAAAGTTTATTTCTCACTTAAGTACAGCACACACACTCCTGGTTAAGTGGCTCTCATCTAAGAGGTGAGAAAAGGATCCAGTTTCATTGAATCCTATTAAGTTACCATCTTCAACTTATGACCTCTAAGGTCACCAGGAAAAGTCATGATAGCATTCTCAAGGCACATCAGATACTTAACCACCACAGGTAGGTGGTTAATGAACCTCTGCTCATATCCCACTCATCACATTGGTCCATCCAGGCACCTATATGAGCTTAGGCTCTGGACAGCTATTCTCCAACCACTACCACACTAGTCAAAAGGGATTCTTCTCTTAAGTAGACCACCAGCTGCCTCCACTCTAAGTTGTACTATTTTTATAGGTGACAAAATTGAGAGGTTAAGGAACTTACCCAAGGTCACATATCTATTATGTAGGTTTCCTTGGTCCAAAGCTCATGTTGTCCCTCTAATTTAGAGGCTGTGGCAGCCTTTAAGCCAAGGTTGGTCTCTTAGTGTGTTATGTGCCTATTCTTCTGGTTTGACCCATTTGGAAAACTGTCTTAACTTTCTGGTCTGATTTTCTTCTTGGCTCTTGGTCATGACTTAGGTTTTGCTAGTTTGCTGTAACTCTTTCCTCCAGATGCACTCAGAGCACTGGATAAGGTTTCCATGTTTGTGACATGGAAAGTAAACAAGTGGGGTCAGAGCTTTCACAATTACTGTTTGAAGAGGATGGTGGCAGTTTGCAGATACAACTTCAGGCATCTTTGACTGTAAAGGGTTATTTTATGGTTCCATTCCCATAGGTTAGTAAATAACCGATGTTAAAGGACAGGTTCTTTAAGGGCCTGGATACAGGAGATTACTTAAGGTATAAGTAGTGGGAGTGATTTGTTTTGTGAGCACAAATATGTGCAAAGGATTCCTCAGAAGCAACAGGAAAAAAAATATATATATATGTTTATTATATACATATTATGTATTACATGTTATGTGTTTTATATATATACATGTTATGTATATATATATGTTATATATATATACATATGTATATATATATATATATATTTGATTCTTTGCCTTTTGCCTTTGAGTTTTGGATGAGCCAAAGTAAAGACCTGGGTTCATGTTTATTCTGCTTTATACAGATGTATGAAGTATCAGTTTCATTTACAAATGCCTGATCACACTGAGTTCTAGTTGCAATGACTGAATAATAAATCACCAATGAAATTCATAGTTTAAATAACCATATATTATGTCATAGATTTATGAAGCAGTAATTCAAACTGGGCACAGCAGGGATGGCTTGCATTTGTTTCCCAATCTCTGAGGTCTCTTTTGAAACCTCAGTAGTTGAAGGTTGGGATCATGTGAAAGCATATTCGTTCACAAGTCTGGTGGATCGCAACAGCTAGGCCTCTTCACATGGATTTCTCCATGTCATCTACATGGGCCAATTTGACTTTTTTATTGAACATTGTGTCTGTTTCAAGTGGTGGGGAGAGGAAGGGAATGGAGGGTAGAGAAGAGAGAAGAAGAGAGAAGAGGGGAGGCAGAAGTCGTGTCTTCACTTATCCTCAGAAGTCACATAGCCACATAGCATTGTCTATCCCACATTTTACTCATTCATATAGTTACACAAAGTCCTGCTGAGGTTGAAGGTAAGGAGAGAGAGATTCTATTTCCTCATGAGGCATGATAGTATTTGAGAAGAATGAGTAAGACTTGAACTATTGGTTTGACCAATTTCTTTCACATCTTGCTTTTGTTCTGATTTGTAAATCTGACTTATATGTTAGTTGATCATGTATCTGGTGCCCATGTACCAGGTACCTACCAAAGTAGGTCATATTATATGTCTTTTATAGTTTAGAAAATGGAGGATGAGAGAAGTTAACTAAATTGCAAAAAAACCCCATACAGCTAGCAAACAGTAGAAATCAAGTTGTAAGATCAAGTCTGGCTGACTCTGGCTCCCTTACTTGTTCCCATAGCTCCTACACCAATCCCTATAGAGATGGCTCATTCCTTTAGTGAAAGGAACATTTGGCAAAAGGCTAGGGTGGTGGAGATGGCGTAAAAGGAAGTTCAGACACTTTGACTTAGAGGCAATTTCCATAAAGATGCTAATAATTGCTGTCTTCCAGAATTCATACATCCTTAGAGCTTGTCAAATCATTTACTTTGATTCTCTAGCATGTATAAAATATTACTCAAAGACTGCAGGACTCTGTAATATTAATGGAGAGTAAAATCCACCCTTCTTCAATTAGGCTAAGGAGAAAGTCTGCCTAGAATCTACCAGAACCAGAGTTCATTGTCCAAATCAAGGTACTTTTGATAATGGAAAGTGATGCTGTTAATAATTATGCTGGAGGAGGAGCATGCTAGGAATGTTCTATATTTTGATCTGGAGGATAGTTACATGGGTTTGCACACATGTAAAAAGTCATTTTGCTGACCATCTTAAAAGGTGTGTGCTTGATCGGGGTATGGTTTACCTCAACCACCATGTCAATCTGGGGATAAAACAATGCTAATTATGCCAGGGTGATAGTCAACAAACAAGTTCTATCTGGAGAAAATTAGAACATATTGCCACCCTAACTAAGGTAGCCTTCCTGGAGCTCAACAAAGAGGTGTTTATACTCAGAAGTGACTGACTTTTTTTTTTTTTAATTTTATTTAAAAGGAAAAAGAGAAAAACACAAAATAAAACAAAGCGGTGTAAGGATACACATAATACAGAACTACAAACAACAACAACAACAACAACAAAAAACAGTAAGAAATCACCTGTTAATAGATTACATATTATCATCTTAGAAATAGTTGCTCAAATCACAGTATCAAAGAATACAAAGTGGACATTCAAACAGAGAGACTGCAAACAGCTGTGTTCAATGATCCAAAAACATTACTATAGTCAGCTATTTAACACCCGTAAACACACTTGCTGTTATATCTGTTACAGCTCTTTTTATTTCCCCTCTCTTTTTTACAACAAAATTTAAACATTTTGGATTTTATTACTCCTTAGTTCTTATTACTTTTTTGGGGGGGGAGAGAATAAAGTCAAATATGGTAAAACATAGCTGTCAGTCAAAACCAAGGATAGACATAGCACATGGTGTAAAACGGAGTACAAGGTTATCAACAATGGTTATCAACGATGTGTCCTGTTTCCTTAAAAAGAATTGTCTATCTCATTAGATATTATAAAGTTTAACAAAACAGTAGAGAACAAGACCAATAAAACTTAGGCATTGTAAACATTACAGGACTTCCAAAGGAGACAATAGTCAAGCCAGAATGGGCTTCTTAGTGAATCTTATTGCCTTCAAAGTAGTTGCCTATATCCTCAAACTTGATACTATCATACAGAATGGAACAGAGACTAATCAGTCAAAACAAGATCGTGGGAGTATTACAAGACTTCAAAACAAGTTAATAGGAAATCAAAAAGAGTTACTATTATATATCCTGCTAATTTTTAAAAATTTTTCCCCTTAATTAAAACAAACATAAGAAATAACGAAATAATAATTTTTTTAAAGAATAAGGGAGAGATTGAGATAAAACAGGACATAACAAAATAACAATACAGGTCAAAGCATGACTGTTTCAGCAACCTCGTGCTTCACCTCCAAATAACCTGACTTAATAGTAATTACCATAGTGTCTGTCTTTATACAGGGAGGGGAGATGCTGGCTTGGTTTCCAGGAGTCCTAAGCTCCAGCATGGCGTGGATCTTAGGAGACACTGCTAGTTTTCCCCCTGGAAGGGCTGCAGTGGGCTAAACTACCGCTGCTTACCAGGGAGGGGAGATGCTGGCTTAGCTTCACAAGCTCTCATACAATTGCATCTTTGGATCCTCTTTGAGAGTAAATGCTCACACTCAACACACTCATCTATCCTTGTTGTTACTTCCACTCAACTTGCATTCACACACATTCATATTAAAGTCATATATGTACATATTCTTACACCCACTTAATGTATATCAATACACTAACATTCACACTCATACAATTCACAATCTACATGCATTTATTCTCACTGAAATTCACACTCACAACTACTCACACAATGTGTACTCACAGTCACATTCTCAATCACACATTTACACACATTTATGAGGCACTCATATTCATATTCACTTACTTTCATACAATCTACGCTTGTACCCAAATCCATGTATGCTACATTCTGTATGATCAGGGGGTTCTGAGATGGGGCAATGGGAGATTAAGGAAAGACAAGACACGTAATAAAAGGAAAACTGGGACAAGGTGGGTCGCTGCTCTCTGATGGAGAAGCAGCGATGCGTCTTTATTTATACAAAGTACGAAGAGGGAAAGCTTGTGATGGGATCGAAATTTTGCTGAGAACATGGAAAGCAAAACTTTTTTAGAGCTATCTGTGCGTAGTTAACAGGAAGGAACACCCAGGCCGGATACCTCCTGATATGCACGAGAGGTCAACTAGAGGTCTGCCTCAGTTGTTCCATGTTCCTGGGACTGCCTTTGCTCTGGTTCTAAGGAGTTCACTGACCTCTGGCTCTGCCATGGCTCAGCTCCCCTCCTTCCCCCACTCTATACTTGCACTGATACTCACATAGTCACATTTAAACCCATATGTTCTCTCTCTCTCTCTCTGTCTCTCTCTTGTCAGAAAGACCCATATAGAACCAGAATGAGACATATGAGACCCTTTTATCCTTAGTTTTACTGCATGAATGGCTGTTTAGGAATATTGTATTTGTTGCATTTTTTTTCTCATATGGTTATTTGTCCCAAAATGAACTTGTTGAAATCATAGTACATACAACTATATCTGGGTAACCACAACAGAAATTTTTGCTTGGCCTTATAATTTAAAAACAAACAAATGAAAACTATAAAAATCCCAAAGTAAAGTGTTCATAATTGTCCTCTCATGCAGTAGGTTTATCTAAGGTTTTAAACAGGAGGTTTTGATATTAGAGACTGAGTGTTTCATAAACTAAAAGTAAGTTTTAGCCAAATGCCAGCCCAAGACAGGTGGGATACAGGTGTATTTGGGAACCTTTGTGTTGCTGATTACATCATGGTTATAATTGCCCTGATGCTGAGGAAGTAGGAGGTGGGTTGAGCAAAGGAAGTAGAGGTATTTGTGGGGAGGTGGTGGTACTTGGTGCTGGTCATGGTTAGCATGCTGGTGATGGTAGAAGTGGTACTAGTAGTGGTGATGGTTGGTGTTTTGGTGGCCATGGTTAATGATGGTGAGGTCAGTCAATCTTTTCTCTCTCAGGAGATCCTTGAGTCACTTATATGAATTATGCAAATCTTCCCTGGACCTTTGCATGCCACAAGAGGATCAGCCTCCCTTATCAAATTAAAACATTTTTTTCCCCTCATGGCAGGGCATCCCTGACGTACATTCTCATAGTAAGGAATGGCCTTAAAGAGTTGTTTACCTGTCACTTGACAGCTTCTTTTGATGAGTAAGAGGGAGGAAAATCCCTGGTGGGCTAGTCTGGGTTATTGTTAATTAACCACAAAAACTGAATATAGTTTAAATTCCATTTTATGAGCTCAGATATCCCTTGACAAACCTGTACTTATTCTAATAAAGTCACTAGTAAGTAAACCTCCACAGAATTAAAGATGGATGTCCTGAGCAGAAGGGACCCAGTGGACAATTACATGGTAAGGAATCTGGCACTCTGTGTGGTAAGCTATTTCTCTCCCGACCTCCCCCGTTAAACCCCAGATAGAACCTGCACCTGGGCCACCATTCCTGTATCCTTTGCTATAACTTCTGTTCACTGATTGCTTGCTAGCTGTGTGCCAGACAGCAGACTAAGGATGACACAAAATTATCTCAATGTAATTCTTAATGATAATAGTGTGAGGAAGGTAGCATGATCCTTATCATGAAGATGAAGAAACTAAAGCTAAGAGGAGCAGTGATTTACCTGAGCTAACACAGCTAAAAAGTGGGGAAAGTCACACTGATATGGCTTTGCCTCACCTCACTGGGGCAGTTCATGTGATCACAGAATAAATTACTCAATAAGAACATGTTTGACCAAAACATGGTGCTTGGAGCAGCCCTGGGTTTTCTTTACCAAAAGGCTCCACGTTCTAGATGGGTGGAGTTCCCTTATAAGGATCAAAAGTTAAGAAGCTCACAATGTTAACATGAGTTTTAAGTTTTGCTAAAGCCAACACTGACTATCACACCACACAGACACACACACACACACATAGCGGTATTTCTTGGCTGAAATTAAGTCACTCAGGAATTGCTCTCAATGAAAAGATTTTATTCCTTTTGAAGAGGCAGTATCTCTCCAGAATAATCCAATGGAAATGCTAGTTTGGAAGAAGCCTATGTTTTTGTTGTTGGTTTTGAATTTGTATTTTAAAACAAATGTTTAAAGAGCATCCTAATTGTAGCACGCTTCGTTAAAAGAGCTTTCCTCTCATAAAAGTCACAAGTCCTTAGGAAGCTAAATAAAATACACATCTGTCAAGTCTGGTGGTCTGAAGTGACGTCAAGGCCCAGTGGGTAGAACTAGATAGATACTGGCAGTTTTAGAAAGCTGGGACTCATGGGCAGTTTCCTATACTTCCAGGTCAGTTACCACTTGGGTCTGGGTCTCCTTTAAGAAAGGGGACCAGGGAAGGTAGGTTGGAAGTGAATCAGAGTATCAGACAGCCTGGTCCCAAAAGAAACCTAAAGAAAGTTGTAAAGGAGATGGGAAAGAGGGGGCAAGAGAAGCCACAGAGGGAGAAACTCCTGCAGAGGCAGTGACAGGATCTGAGGCCAGGCCCGAAACCACTCTACAGCTCATAATCCTGCTCACCAAACTGAGAGGAAAACCAATCAGACCCAGTAGCTGCCTTTAAGCTGCTACTTGCTACTCTGTACTCTGACCAAGTGTTGGTAATAACGACCCTCCAGGCAAATGCCAAGAGATTCTTCAACAACCCAGCAGGACAGAGTGAGCTCACATCTAAGCCACAGCACTAGTTGAGGGCTTTACCTAGGAGGGATGTGGAGAGGGAGAGGAGCAGGAAGGAACTAGCTCCCACTCCAAGGCCATTGAGAGCCGATGGGTGGAGGGATCTGAAGGCTATCTGCAGAGCATCCCTGTGTATTTCTGACCTGCATGGCCTGACACCTCTTTCCCTGTTCCAAGGAGAGGGAGGAGACAATGGGTCAGGGTTCTAGGGACCCGTTCAAGAAAGTCTAGTGGGCCCTGGAGGAACTGAAAGGAGTTCAGGAGCCAGACAGGGGGGAGGGCTGTTTCCTCAGTAGTGTTTGTTGAAGGAACAGCAGAACCTACTTTCTGTCTTTAGGTCTCCTAATAGAGCTGTGGTAACATTACAGTGTGCCAGCCCAAAGTTGAGATAATCATTTTGTTTTGCCATAGATTTTACTCAATGGATTTCTCAGGCTGGGAAGAAAAGGGCACGTTAGGCCTGACTTGGGAACAGACACTGTAGGCACCAAAGTGAAGGTAACAGAACATATAGTAGGTGATATGAAATATTTTTCGACACCAACAAAAGAAAAAAAGTGACCAAGATGAGGGAGAGAAAAAAGGAAAGAGATGACAGGGATAGAGAGATGACAGAGATAGAGAGCTTAGGAGTAAGTCTTATCAAAAAGGGAGACATTTTTAGGTCACTATGGTCACTTTTCACACTTTGCTATACTGAATAGCAGAAAATAGCCAACCTTGTTGGGTCTCATTTATACTCTTTCACTTAGTGATTCGTTCAATAACTAGTCATTCAATAATTTGTTCAATAACTATGTACTGAGAACCTGACAGGGATAATATTGCTAGGATCATATTCTAGAGATGTTATTAATCACAAAAACCAGTATTTATATTTATACTCCTTGTGTAGTTAGGGAGACTGAGGGTTAGAAAAGTGTGTGGTTGTGAGTGAAGTAGGTTGTTCCTTCAATTTGAGAGCTTATATTCTTGTAACAGATATGGACACCAAACAAATGATTGCACCATTCTTTACAGTTGTGATGTATATTTTAAAGGAGGTGAGAGTCTGCCATAGTCTAGGGGAAAGGTTTGGAAGAGACTTGGGAATAGTAAGAACAGATACAGGCCCCTCTTTCAAAGGAATTTGCTTTGGAGAATCTGGTGACAAAGCTATCACTAGGGTGAGGTGAGAGAGACCCTGGGGTACCCATATGCTCTCTTGCTCCAATCCTGGTGTTGCCCAAAGATGATGAAATAGCTAGTGGAAATTCTGGGAGACACTTGGGTGCATGTTGTCTTTGTTATCTTTCTCATTGATGAGACAAAATACTGACATCCAAAATTAAAGGAGGTTTTTTTTCAACTCACAGTTTGTACAAGTTTCAGTTCACAGTCAGCTGGTTTCAAGGCAGGGTGGCATGGAAGAGGGGCATCACAGAAGAGAAACAGTTCATGGCATGACAGGCAGAAGGCAACAAACAGCACACAGGGAGATGAGAAGCCTCCCTTTCCTTTTTATCCCATCCAGGTTGTAAATCTTTTAGGTGGTGCCACTCATATCCAGAGTTGGGTTTCCTATTACCCATATCCAGAACTATGATAAACCAGTTAGTGGACTAATCCAGAATCACACGGTTTTAATCCCAGTATCACACACCTTTAATCCCAGTATCACACCTAATCCACATTCACACTCCTGAGATCCAGCTACCTCCAAAAGCCCTACCTATGACCATACGAGGCTTTGGAGCAGACATCTAGATAGAAACCATAACACATGTATATGACTTTGTGTTCATCCAAGGAGTTAAGGAGAAGGAATAATTGCTGTGGTAACAACCCTGAGAAGAGTGGAGAGAGGTGTTTCTATATATTGAAGCATATTCACATATTTTTGCAGGAGACAATGCAGAGGGCTTGAGGATAGATGCCAGTAAATTGGGAGATTGAATGGTGGGAAGATGAGAGAGTTTCTGTCTGACTGTTTTTTCTGTTTTCTCAGTATAACATTAGCAAAGATATGTATTTGAAAGCAAAGCAAGAGGAAGGGATGCAGTCAGTTTATGGACAGAAAAGAAAGTCTGCAATGATTATATTAAAGAATGACAGATCTTACCTTGACAGTACAGTAGCCTCCAGGCAGGGTTACTTGAAATTCATGTTATGTGCTTTCCTCCAGCAGGAGGCCATTACTCAGGTGGAGGTATAAAGGGGGACTTAGTATTATTTGGGATTTAACCAGCGAGTACATGGGAGAGAGAGAGGGGAGAGGGAATGGGGAGATTGCCAGGAAATGAAAGTAAAGATGGATCAGAGGATGTAATTCAGAGAAAAAAAGAGGGTCAAAATAGAGGGACATCTGCGTCTATTTTGTGTTACTACAACAAGCACCTGAGGCAGACCAGCTTTATGAAAAAGGATGTTTACTTAGTTTATAGGTTTTGAGGTTAAAATCCAAAGAGCACATGTAGACTCTGGCAGGTCCCACTTCCCACCCTCCCCTGTCTCTTGGCAGATGGCAATGGTGGAGCATGTGAGGAAGGAAGAGATCACATCTTGAAGCAAGAATCCAGAGAGACAGGGTGGAATCAGGCTTAGGCTCTCCTAGCAACCTTCTTGTCAGTGCTAACTGGGGTTCCCCAAGAAATACATTAATCTTTCTCAAGGCCCCCACCCCAACTGCCTTAAATATTTCTCATTAGATTTCACCTCTAAAGAATCCATACAACTTTCCACTGCCATCCTGGGGACCAAGCTGCCAACACATGTTTGCAGAGTGGGGGTGGGGGGATCCATGTCTAACCCAAAGCCTTCCACCCTGGACTCTAAGGTTCATGTCCATCTCACAATGCAAAATGCATGTATTCCTTCCCCAATAGTCCTAAATCTTAACTGTTCCAGCAGCACTCAAAAGTACAAGTCCAAGCCTCCATGCTTCTCAGGCACAACGACAGAATAGTAATAGGATACATACACCTATTCCAAAATAAGGGCAACAGAGAAAAGTAACTGACCCAAAGCAAGAGTAAAACCCAGTAGGCATTAAAATCCTAAAGTTCTGAGTCTGGCAACTGGTGCACAGTGTAGGGAGGGAGAGACATCCAAGGCCTTGGACAGTGCTGCCCCTATATCTTTGCTGATCACAGGCCACTAGTTACTCTTTGGTTGCACACTGATGTCAATGATCATCTTGGGCAAGGGTTTCAAGTTTTTGGTATTTTTACCTTTCTGGGGCCCTCTTCAGCTATAAAGCCACAGCTTAGCCAGGCATCACCCCATTCAGAGATCCCTACAGGGACTGCCTTTCTGGGGCAAACTTCTGCCTGCCCCCCACTTCTTCCTTTGAAATCTCCCTGGAAGTCATCATGATCTGATAACTCTTGCATTCAGGTGTGCATCAAGTGGAGACAATAGAAGTCTGCCACCAGCATGAGCCAGACCTGGGCTTCCTGATGTCACGGCTGTACCTCAGTGTTCCAGGAAACAATGCTTGTCTTCCCTGAAACAAATTTGTGCTTCTGGGCTTCTGAAAACTATGTTGTAAGAACAGCCTCCAAGAGTTCTGAGATGCCCTCAAGGCCTTTTCTCCATTGTCCTGATGCAAAGCACATGGCTTCTTTCTGTCTGTGCCAGTCTCCTAAGCAAGACCCTCAGTAGCTCCTTTACCTCCCAAACACATTTTTTCTTTTTGCTCCTCCCTTGGACATGTTGCTGGTTTTTCAAATCTTCATGCTCTGTTTCCTTTTGTTTTTTAGTCTCTCTGTAAACCTAACAGGGGCCAGTAATATCCATGTTACAGCCTGAATCTTTGCTGTTTTTAAATCTCTTTTGCCAAAACCAACTAGTCCATCTTTCTTAATCCTTGCCCTCCATAAAGTCTGATGCAGCTGAGCTATTTGCACAGTGTATACCAAGAGGGCTTCAGCCCAGTTTCCAATAGAATTCTTAATTGCATCATCATTCTGGTCATGACCACATATCCAATCTCTAGGATATTTTCCAATCTTTCCCATCTTAATCTAGGGATATCTCTTCCCATCTTAATCTATCCTTATCTAGAGACATCTTCCCTAGCCTTACCACCTTCTGAGCCTTCATAAATATTGCCTGATGCACTCTGCTTACAGAAGTATATGCTTTTTCTAGACTCTCCTCCAAGACTCTGTTAGCCTCTGCCTGTTAACCAATTCCAAAGCTTCCTTAATAATTAATAATTTAGCCTTTGCCTGTTAATCAATTCCAAGGCTGCCTTAATAATTATAGGTACAGCAATGGCCTACAGTACAGTACCATCAGTTTTTTTTATTACCATAAAATAGACTAATTTTATGAAATTAAGGACATTTATTTAACCAACAGTTCTGGAAGCCAAAGATATGTCACTGCCATTGATTCAGCTCTGGTGAAGGCTTAGTTATATCACATCATGGTGGGACTGTGTACGGGAGGGAGGATTATATCTCAAAACAAGGAGAGAGAGGGAGAGAGAGACAGAGAGAGAGAGAGAGAGACAGAGAGAGAGAGAGACAGAGAGAGAGAGAGACAGAGAGAGAGAGAGACAGAGAGAGAGAGAGAGACAGAGAGAGACAGAGAGAGAGAAAGCGAACCCATGAGTTTTCCTCCTGTTCTACATTTTTACTTTTTGTTCTGTCTGTGTCCCCAGCTTATTGGATAGTGCTTCCCACACTCAGGTTTGGTTTTCCCCACTCATCTCATTGGCTCATACACCAATCTTCTTAGGGATCACTCTAATAGGTACACCTGGAACCATGTTGTTAGAATGAGGAGAGGGGAGGAAAGTGAATCAGATGAAAAGTTATGGAGTAATTCTGTCCAGTGGTGTCAAGTTTGTTGATAGTTGTTAGGGTAATTAATGCAATTAGTAGGCTATGCGATGTTGTATTGATCCATATTATTGATTTATTAGCTAAGTATGCTTTACCAGTCCTCCAAGCATCTCTCAAACCAATCTGTTTGGGGTCTAAAATTAACCATGACAGTGGGATAGTGGATAAGGAAACAGTGCCTTTTGGTCTGGACTGCTAATGCAGAAGAGGCTTATTGGGTAGGAACAGACATCTGAGTATGTTAGCAGAGTTTCTGAGGTAACAATTTTATTGGTTGTGACAAAATCAGGAGAATAACAGTGGGAGAGAGTGGCTATGCTACTTAAGAGGCCAAGAGAAATGGAGGTGAAGAAGTCAAAGAACAGAGGTGTCAAGTATTGGATGAGTCATTGCAAGAAAGGTTATAGACCTAGGATGCAGAATATTAGGGAATAAGGTGCCAGAAACTTCCTTGAATCAGTGTATCATTTAGGGGTTTTAGATGACAGGACAAGAAAGAGATTGGAGTAGTTTAAAGACATGAACTTTGGGGCTGGGGATGTGGCTCAGTAGTAGAATTCTTGCCTTGCCAGCAGAAGGCCCTAGGGTGGATCCCCAGCACTACAAGAAAGAAAGAAAGAAAGAAAGAAAGAAAGAAAGAAAGAAAGAAAGAAAGAAAGAAGAAAGACAGACAGACAGACAGAAAGAAAGAAAGAAAGAAAGAAAGAAAGAAAGAAAGAAAGAAAGAAAAAAGAAAAAAGAAAGAAAGAAAGAAAGCCAATCCAAATAAAATACTGACTTCTGCCTAACTGGATTTGCCAGGCATGGTAGTGCATGCTTGTAATCCTAGCACTCAGGAGGCTGAGGTAGGAGGATCACTTCAAGTTTGAGGTCAACCTGGGAGACATAATGAGTTCAAGTCCAGCCTGATCTACATAGTAAGGCACTGTGGACAGTGAAGGTAAGGCATGAGGCATCAGAATCTCTGACTTGAAATTATGCTACAAAGCTGTTGTGATAAAATCATCATGGTACTGACAAAAAACAGATGTGAGGACCAGTGAAACAGATTAAAGGATGCAGACACAAACACACTCAGCCACCTTATCTTTTTTTTTATTTAAAGAGAAAAAAGAAAGGAAATAAAAAAACAAAGCAGTAAAAGGGTACACATAATACAGAAATTCAAGGAAAAAAATACAGTAAGAAATCACTAGTTAACAGGTTACATATTGTCATCTTAGAAACAGTTGTCCAGATTATAAAGGTAAAGCATATAAAGTGGACATTCATCCAGTGAGATTGCAGACAGTTCTGTTCAATGATCCAACAAAAGCTCAGTAATATGTTTTTCCATCCTACACACTCAAACATACATGCAGTTATATCCCTTAGACCACCTTCCTTTCCTCTCTTTTAGCCACCTTATCTTTGACAAATGAGCCAAACGTGTTCACTGGAAGAAAGATAGCCTCTTTTAATAAGTGATCCTAGAAAAACTGGCTCTCTACATGGGGAAAACTAAATTAAGACCCATAACTATCACTATGTACTAAAGTCAAGATAGATCAAATATCTAAATATTAAAACACACTGCACAGAAAAAACTAACAAAAAATAAACAATTGGGACTTCAACTTAATAATAAAGCTTTTGCACAGCAAAAGAAATCACCATCAGAGTAGAAAACAATTTTAGTCAATTGTCCCTCAGACAAAAGACTTCTGCCTGGAACATATAAAGAATTGAAAAAAAACAGACTCCTTAAATTCAAAGATCCAATCCAAAAATTGGCATCTGAGATGAATACATACTTCTTAGATGAAGAAATAGAAATGAAAAATAAATATATGAAAAAATATTCAACATCACTGGTCATTCAAGAGGTGCAAATTAAAACAGCACTGAAATTCTTTCTCACTCCAGAAAGAACGGCTATCATCAAGAAATCAGCCAATAACAATCGCTGGCGGGGCTGTAGGCAAAGTGGAACCCTTCTCCACTGCTGGCGGTAGGTAGACTGGGGCAACCACTGTGGAAATCAGTGTGAAAATCTCTCAAAGAACTAGGATTAACGGCGCCATTCTACCCAGCTATTTCCCTATTGGGCATCTTTCCAGAAGAATTAAAAAATCATGCCACAATGATACAAGTACACTCATATTTATAGCAACACAATTAGTAATAGCTAAATCTTGGAAACAACCCTAATGGCCATCAATCGAGGAACAGTCAAAGAACATGTGATTTTTAATAAGAAAGATAAACTTGAGACTTTCATAGGCAAATGGATGTAACTTGAGACAATACTCATAAGTGAAATAAATATAAAATATTGTCTCCCCATTTTGAGAAACTGAAAGAGTAAATGAATTCTGAAATGCAATAGATATTGTGAAATGGAAAGACATTTTTCAAAAGAAAAAATGAACTAGGGTGGGTGAAAAGACAGTAGGGAAAAGGGAAAAAATGCAAGTCAGTTGTACTATTAGTGCCTTTTACTTCATTAAAAAGAAAAGTTTGTGCTAATATTGATTGGAGAGATTTTTATATGCATACCTTATGCCCTGGGCAACTACTTTAAAGATAACAACATGTAATATACTAACTATTGTTATTCTCTTATTAGTTTGTTATGAAACTTTGTTTTAATTATTTTCCACAAAATAATTTTTAAAAAAAGGTCAGGGATACAACTCAGCAGCATAAGCACCTGGCTGGCAAATGCAAGGTCCTGAGTTTGATTCCTGGTACCAATAATAATAGTAATAATAATAATTATAAAGGCATGAACTTTAAAGAAGCTGTAGTTTTGGAAGGATGAAAACAACTTGGAAATGGTAATGGGGAGCAGCAAGTATTCCAGGCAATTAAGTTAGACAAAAATTAATATACAGTCAGAAAGGGACTGAGCCCTCAAAAAGTCAGCACAAAAATTAAAGACATCAGAGTTATGGGGGAGGCAAATCTGGAGAACCAGATCTCAGGATGAGAAAGCAATACTGCATACTTTCCTACAGATAAGCAGAAATTTAAGACTACATAGTAATTAGCATCGTCTGGTCCAGATAGGCTGAGACTCACAGGTGGATGATCAGAACACCAGGAGCCATACTCCCCTCCCTTCCAAAAAATGCCTTTGTTCTTCTCATATACCTTTGCTCTGGGGCTCATTACATCAGTATTACCCAAGCAACTATGCTTGTAATCCTATAGGTTGATTGTAGTCTGAGTTTTGTTGTCCTTACATTGTGATTTTGCCTTGATAAAGGCCTTGATGACCATATACTCAGGACACCACCTGGAAATGGACAAACTATTCTTTTATCTTTTATTTCTAGTAAAACTCTCCTAATGTCCTTTGGTTTGAGGAATGTCCTCATTCCTTGATGTGAGACCATGAACTCGGCACACTTGACATCAAATAGGTCAGGGGTTATATATTCCTTGTGTCACAAAGAGACTGACTGAGATAGCAGAAGAGCCTTTGTATGTGGGATGAAAGGAATGGGGATGGCAGGGCATCAGCAAGGGCAGATCTAGGGTTCAGATTCAGGGCTGGAGGCTAAAAGAAGGGTTAGAGATGATGATATTGCTCTAGAAGCTGTTGGTGAGGGCATGGTGTGAGCTCCAAGGATCCCATGGGAAGAATCTGAAGGCAGAGAAGGTTGGTGTATGCATAAAGCAAACTGGTCAGGAGATAAGAGTTGAACTAAAAGATTGACACTTTTGGTAGCATATAAAATGGAGACAACACTAGAAGCTCTGCCAATAATAACTGTATATTTCTTTAGAAAAATGGGTTTCCACTTAGAATCCTTTGACCACAAACAGAGTTAGAAAGCATCAGGGTTTCTATTCGCCTCGGGTTATGGCTTTCCTGGTACATGGGCTTCCCATAACTTGGATTTGGTGCCTGGAACTCTGCCCCGCTGAGGCTGTCACCATCAGGATAGCATAAAGAATCAGCAGGAGTGTCAGTTTTGTGGCTGTGTGTTAAAGCTGTGTCGCCCAGGGACTAAACCTTAATGTCCACTAAAGACATCAGCCTAGATCTTCTGGTTTTGTTGCTAATTACTGTTGAAGTGGCCAAGGAATAGCTGAAGGAAATTCACTTGGTCGGAGTAGTCATGGCCAGGTACCTGCATCATTCCACAAAGCTGAGTTCATTTTTCCAAAACACTTTTCTGAACAGGAGGAGAGAAATGAAACAATTTTACATTTGGGCTCTAAAGCAAATTTTTATGATTTTAGGATTATTCCCCTCTTATCTCTAGAATTGGTACATTTATCTTAGGAAACTACAATTAATAATCAGTTTACTTTAATAACTTGCCACCTAAAAGATTTTTCATTCATATTATCCATTTGATTTTCTCTGTGTCTCTATGAAGTATGTAATTCATGTCCTCTTCATGAATGAGGAAGTGACAATGCCAAGAAGGTAAGTCTCTATAGATTCAGAGCAAGGCCTGAAGTCTTCAGGTTCATTGGCTTCCTCTCTCTTAGTAATGAAAAACCCAAGTACAATGCATTTTTAGAAGATAGTAGCCAAGCTAAGTACCTGAAGAAACAGAGGGCTGTACCACAAATGGATTTTACCTAAACCTGTTTATACAAATGCCATTTTTAGTCTTAGAGATTTTCGCTTGTTGCTAGGAAGCATGTAAACCACAGGCTAAGGATTAGGGCTGAATTCTGCAAGATTTCTTTCTAGAGCATTCTAAGGAAGGATTAATTGCTAAATACTCAAAAGAACCAAGTTAAATCAGCTGAAATGGCTACTGAATCTTATGTAATAAAATCAAGTGTCCATTTTCCCAACTGCGCCTCTCCTCAGATAAAGCCTCTCCACAGAGTCCTTCAGAGTGACCCATAGGTCTCAGGGATGGATGCAGCAGGTCAGTGCCTACTGATGCATACTCATCACTGAGTGCATATGTCTGAGTGCACCCAGCTATGCATTCGGTTCCCCACAGTTCAACCCTTTGGTTGTCCAGACCTTGCCATGGGCCATTCTGGGAACTGACCCATGTAGTTAAAGGCGAATCTTGCTGTGGGTTGGAAGTAATTAAATTAAAAGTTTCCCTGTGGGGAAAATCCTATGCTTCCTTATTTTTCTCTCTATTTTTTCAATTTGTGACCTCATTCTTGGGGATGACTTTACTTTTTTTCTTGATTCTATTTGTTTCCTCTAAGCGCTAGAGAGTGGCCTCACCACATCTGCATTCTAGTGATAGGGGAGTGCTAGACAAATTAACTGTTTCGTTAGTTGTCAGTCTTACTCCTTCCAGCACGTAATATTATGAGTATCAGGTAAGTCGGAAATTGGTTATTGGCTGATTACTGCCCTCCACCAGGAGAATCACTTTAGACTATCTTGTAGTAAATTTGGCCTTTATAAGTGAAATATAATGGACAATACAATTAAAATATTGCCCCTGATTTTCTTGGTTTTAAAGTTTTATGAAAATAATCTCTATTCTTAAATGTGTAACTGAGTTTACCCTTGGGTGTCTGGGTGTATTTGTTTTTCCTAGGAACTTGCCATAACTCAGAGTTAACTGAGAACTTACATTGTAGAGGATATGTGCCAAAACTTTTTCTTTAACATTATGTGTTTTTTTGTTTGTTTGTTTAAGATGGGTTTGCCCAGGCTAGCCTCAAACTCAGAGGCTTAAGTGATCTTTTCTGCGTTAGCCTCTCATGTAGTTACGAGCAGAGCTGTGTGTTACAGTTTCCGGTTTAAGTGGCTTTTATATATTATTAAAATCATCAGTACCCCCCTAAAGTGTTAAGGATATATGGAGCTTTTAAGTCTCTTTTGTATGTCACTTCCTAGCCCTTGCCTGATATTCTCATCGTAGAATTACACAATGTTAGAGCTTGTAGTTAGGGCATTAACTACAATGAGAATTCAATTAAAGGAGGGCAAGAAGGAACATCTGGGAGAACCAGAAACGTCGGCTCAGGATAGACAAGGAATAAAACACTCCAAAGAGCTCGGGTCTCTGCAGGAAATCATCAAGTGACAGGCTGCCTCCTTTTCCTGCTCAGGAAAACTTCTCCATCCACTACAGAACCCACAACCTACAGACACAACATCCTAGGATTTTATTTCTAAGATGGTCTACTTTCATATTAACTCATATACTTTCCCTGCAGAATTGTCAGGGAGTTCTGAAGAATAGGGTGTGAAGAAAAGGCTGTGCAGCTGCAAAAAAAGTCTCCTCAATTTAAGGTAGATTCTGAAAAAGAAAAGACATAGATACAGGAACTAATATAAATTAGTATAAGTGAGGATGGCAAGCTCTCTAGATTTCAGAAGGTATAGGACACAGCCTCACCAATTTATGGACTGGAAGGAGAAATGTGAAAGTATCTTAATAGTGTCTGGCATATCATAGATATTCAATAAATCCTGACATTTAAAAAAATCTCTTACAATCCAAAATACATACAAGGTATAAACAGCATTGTGGCTTTGTGTTGTAATCCTATTTTGCTTACAGTGAACATAAATATATTTCACAGAAGTGTGCTGGTAAATCTTCGTTAGCTGAGCACTGTGGATGGGGAGACTCAGCCTGCACAGTTACTCTGCTCTTGTGTGGTAAATTGTGCACTGGTGGCTGCTTATGGACCACACCTCCTGGTATTTATATGCTTGTATTCTCACTTTGCACATTGGCTATGCAGTTGATCATGGGTCTTGTGATCACAATAATGTGACCAACAACACATTAACAAATTGAGGCCAACAGATAGTAGATAGTGATCTTATATTATGGCCCATCCTCTTGAAAAAGACATCCGTAACATTTACCTCCCTGTCTTAGTTACCTTTCTTGTTGCTAAGGCAAAATACCTGAGGCCAAAATTTAAACAAAGAAAAGTTTACTTAGCTCACACTTTGTGGAGATTTCAATTCATGATGGGATGACTCCAGTGCAGGGTGGCGTGGCAAAGGGGCATCAAAAGACAGCAGGAGCTACAAGGGAGAAGGGGAGACAAGCTTTTTTCTGTCCCTTGTATTGTATCAAGTCTACTAGGATTAGGGCAGTGCCAGTCCAATGGTGAACTGATCCATCAGTCACCCACATTTAATCCCAACATCTATAATCCTAGCACTGAACCATGAATCAGTAACACACTCTAGACTCAGCCGCTTCTGAAAAAGCCTCGTCTAAGTTGCCTGAGACTTTGGGGGAACATTTAGACATAAACTGTAGCACTCCCCAAATCGATTAAGGCCATGAGATCCACAGAGGCCTGCAGTGGGTCATCCATGGAGCCTAACCAGACACCAAGACAAGTATTCAGAGAGAGAAACAGACCTCATGGCTTCAGGCAGACAGTGTCTGGTCCTTAGGGGTAAACTGAATGCACAAAGTCAACCTTGACTTCAGTGTACACAGAGCTGTGTGAACACTCCGGATAATGTTGTAACAACCATGTGAAGGTTTTTATTATGATGTCAGCCATCATAGTTACCGTTTCCTTGCTTTTTTTTTTTAATTTGGGTCATCCTGAGTGTTTTTTCATTTTTGTTTTTCCAGAATTTGTTTATTCATTTCCTTATAGTTCTTGCTTCTTTCTTGCATTATTTGGTTATTGTATTTTATTCTTTAAACTTTTCCCATTTGATTTGCTCCCATTTTAGGGCTTTTCATTTTTTATTCTCTTCCTTTCCAATTTTCTTTTCTTCTTTCTTCCTTCCTCATGATCTTGCCTCCTTGACTTTCCCCTAACCCTGTCCACTTATCTATGAACGAAAATATAACAGGGGCCTGGATAAGTGCATTAGAGAGTAAGAATTCAGTGCTACAGATTAAATAGTACCATTCAAGGGCATGTTAAGGTGATTCTTAATAAAACTGGGTTAAGAGAATGTAAACAAAACTACTAAAAATATATTAACATGTTCTGATAATCTCACAGGCCTTCCTCAATCTCTAAATACACTTCCACCCATCTTCACACTTCCTCTTGCCTACACAATACTTTCAGAACCCTTCTCAACACTAGGCTTTACCTCAGCTACACAAGCCATTCCAAGTCCAACCTCCTGTCTATAGATATTGATATTTCTTTCACTTTTCTCTTGTCCCACTGACATCTCTTTCCTTTTCTTCTTCTCTTCTTCCTCTGTATCCTAGATGAACCACAAACAGCAGTATATTTCAATCTCTAAAGAATACTGATGAAAGAGTAAAATTATCAAAACAAATTTTAATGTTTGTGATTGTTGTATGGTTGGCTCTGTGGATAATATTATAACCAGTAGAAATTCTCTCCTTATAACTTAATGACAGGATCCAACCCTATTAACTTGAATAAGTTTAAGCAGTAAACAATACTTCTTGACAAATAAGGTCAAGGATACATCACTAGAAGACAGAATCTAACTAAAGAGATTTTTTAAACCAAGAATAAATTTTCTTCACTCTATTTGGCCTTAATCTACAGCATGTGAATAGAAACACAGTTCTTACAAAGCAGCCCCAAGGAACACTGGTGGAGAGGAAACAAAACACTTGAGTTGTATGAAATGATTAAAGAAGAGGCAAAGAAATTTGGTGAATTCAAAGATAACATAATCCAGACTTCCGGGAAAACATGGTGGACAAATAACAGCAGCCACGGAGGCTCTCTGAGATTACCAGCTTAGAATCCAGGAGTGGTGCTGTGTGAGGAGTTGTAAGCGAGGGGAAATGTACCTTGCCAACCCAGGAACGAACTAAGCTGAGAGAAACCAACTGGAAATGCAATCCTGATGCTATAACAGGGACAGATAAAATCTCAGTTCAGAAGCTTGATCCCGTACCATTGGAAGCCGCGATTTGAATTTCCTGCTGCTGCTACTGAGTCCCAATTGGCATGGCAGGGAGAGAGATGAATGAAAGCTCTGAGAGCGGGAATCAGCGAACAAAACAGCATTGAGAGCAGGACTGGCAGGGAGCCCTACATCAACCTGCAGTGAGTGAGAGAAATGGGGACCCTTTCATAGACTAGGAGGCTCCAACAGAAGACATTCTGGGAACGGACAGACTAGCCGAAACAGGGCCCTGCAGTGACTTTAGTCGCATATTCCCCTCTCAAGCGGGATTGGTGGGGAGCGCTTGGCCTGGTGACGCCACAGACTAAAATCCAGTAGGCTAGCCCAAATCAGGTCCCTGCACCTGGTGGTGCACCCTAGCAGTGAAGCCTTTACTAGGCTCATCTGGAGGGACGGGCCCAGCAGAGGCTGCCCAGGTCTATGTCTCTCTAGTACACTGCAGTGGGTGGGAACACCTAGCTGGCAGATTCAAACAAACTGTAACAGACAAAGAGAAAAAAACTGGGCCTCCTACATACGCTTGTATGGAAGGAACAAAAAGTATGGGAAAAGGGAGCAACAAGAAAGGGTCCTCAGTCCCCAATCCTGAGAACACTGATCCAGGAAAGGTAAATGCAAAAGAGAATGAAGACAGAAAACATTCAGTATCAGACACGGCACCAATAGATATAAAGCGGTATCTCCGGAGCCTCATAGATGAGTTCAAAAATGAAGTATTTAATGAAATAAAGCAAGAAATAAGTAGAATAGTTAGAGAAATACTAAGCACCGCCCAAGAAAATACAGATGGTAGAATGGAAGAACAGAAAAAATGGGAGAATTGTTTGATGGAGAAAATAGAGAAAACATAGAATATGTGAAGCAGGTTCAAAGAGATTACCAGGACACTAAAAACTCTATTAAAGCTGGCATAACAGCTTGAAAGAAACTAAGCATAGATTATCAGAACTGGAGGACAGATTCATAAGGTGGGAGCATGAAATGAAAAACTTCTTAAAAATAACAAGAAAACAAACGACAATAATACAAAGGCTAGAAGATGATAAGAGGATCTATAACTTAAGAATTAAAAACATAAAAGAAGAAGCAGGGACTCAAACAAATGAACTACAAAAGCTATTAACAGAAATAATCCAGGAGAATTTCCTTAATTTAGCAAAAGGTAAAGATACTCAGATGTATGAAGCATACAGGACCCCAGCCACCTACAACCCAAACAGAGCTACACCCAGACATATAATAATCAAAATTCCAGAAATCCAATATAAGAACAGAATATTAAAATCCATCAGAGACAAGAAACAGATCACTTACAAGGGAACACCCATCAGAATTATGGCAGACTTCTCGGCACAAACCATCAAATCATGAAGAGCGTGGGGGGAAATAATTCAAGCTTTGAAAGATAATAACCTCCAGCCAAGATTGATATATCCTGCACAACTGTCCCTAGAAATTGATGGAAAAACAAGGTGCTTCCAGGATAAAGAGGAACTAGGGGAATTTGCAACCACCAATTCAACTCTACAGAGATTACTGCAGGATATTCTAAAAATGAAAAATACCAAGATTCCAGAAACAGTGTCAGAGCAGCCACAATGAATGGAGCAGAAAGCGAAATGAAGAGGACAAACTGACAACTAATGACAGAAAAAGAGCTCAACAGAAATGAGGCAGAGAAGGTTGGATGGTAGGAACAGCCATTTTGGAGAAAACAAGACATCATAATAGGTAGTGCTGATTTAATATCCTCTTATTTTGAAGTCCCATCAAGCTTTTGTTCTTCTGTCTCCATAGGTTTTAACCTGTTGTATCTTATTGAATTTTATTATATATGATAGTATAAACAAAAACTTTTATAGACAAGGAGATTATACAGAAACCATTGTTCATTTTCTGTTAGTTGATTCTAAATATCTGTAATACTGTCATTGTCTTGAATGGTTTTAAATTGTCTTGATATGTTTGATGCTACAGTATACGAAGTTATACCCAAAGATTTTAAGGGAAGAGACACTACGGTAACTACTATTACGTTGAGATTATCTTGTGGTGAAACACTATTAAATGGCTATGTTTTGACCTGCGCTGTTTCGTTGTTATGCCCTCTTTTTTTATCTCAATCTCCTTTTTATTATCTACTTTTTCATTTTTATCCTTTTAATTAAGGGAAAAATATATACAAAATAGCAGGATATATTATAGTAACCCACTTTGATTTCCTATTAACTTTATTTGAATCCCTGTATTTCTCTCACCATCTTGTTTTGACTGATTTTCCTCTATTCTGTTATGCTTGATATTACCAAGTCTGAAAGTATAGGCAACAACTATGAAGACAATAAGATTCATAATGACACCCATTCTGGTTGACTATTATCTTCTTTTGAAGTCCTCTAATGTCTCCAATGTTTTGGTTTTATTGGTCTTATTCTTTAACGTTTTGTTCAGTTTTATTATAACTGATGATATAGGCAATTCTTTTTAAGATAACAAGAGGCATTATGGTAACCATTGTTGATCACCTTGTATTTTGTTTTTACATTATGTATTATGTCCATCCTTTTGATTTGACTGACTCTGTCCTGTTATATCACTTTTGGTTTTACTTTCTTCAAAAAAAAAAAAAAAGTAGTAAGAACTGTGGGAGTAATAAAACCCAAAATGTGTAATTGTCATTGTACAAAAGAAAGGAAAAGAAAGTGCTCTAAAGGATTTAACTGCATGTATATTTAAGTGTGTAAGACAGATAACCATATTACTGAGTTTTGTTGGATCACTGAACAAAACTGTTTGCAGTCTCACTGTTTGAAAGTCCCCTCTATATGCTTTAATTTTGTAACTTGAACAACTATTTCTAAGATGACAATATGTAATTAACTAGTGATTTCTTACTGTTTATTTTTCTGAAATTCTGTATAACTTGTACCTTTTTTCTGTTTTTTTTCTCCTTAAATAAAAATTTTTAAAAAAGATAACATAATCCAAAAAATAATGGAATAGTTAAAAGAAACTGGCCAATGTGGTTGGATAAGGTGACTAAAATGGTTCAAAACATGAAGAACAGGAGGAAAAATGGCGGCTTGCTAGGGGGCTGGATGGAGAGCCTCTATGGAGAAATCACATCAAATGCTAGAATTTGACAACATGGAGAGGGCCAGATGATTGGATAATGATTCTTACTAACCAAGGCGGTAACCAAAGGGAAAAATAAAACTAGGAAGAGGAAGGAAAATCATAGATGGAGAACTGAAACCACACATGCTCGCTGAGACCCATTCTGTACTGTACTAGGTATGCCCGGATGATCCAAAGTCATGCTGAGACTGCAGCTGCCAATAACGGGAGTTGGCAAATCCCAGCCCCTTAACAGGAGGACATGGCGCAGTGAGCAGTGGATCCAAGGGTAAGAACTTTATTGGCTCTCAGTGAGTGCTGGAAATGGGGTCCCAGGGCCCTGTGAAGCAGCTAGAGCCACATGGCTGCACCGGAGGAGACCACAAGAGGACCATACACCTGGGCCCTGAAGCCGGGCACTGTGCAGTTTTCTGACTGATCTGTGTTGTGCTGGGAGTGTAGTGAAGACATGTGGCACCGTGTGGAGTAGACCCAAGAGGAAGAACTGCATTGATTCCCAGTGAGTGCTAGGGATTGCATCCTGCGGCTGCTGTCACTGGCTGGAGGACATCTTGGAGTTGGGCAGAGTCCGGCGCCATGGCAGTGTCAGTTGGCGCCACCCCTGACACAGAGAAGACTGGTGGAGGATATCTTGGAGTTGGGCAGAGCCTGGCACCACAGTGACGTCAGTCAGCTGCCCCTGGTGCAGAGAGAACTGGCAGGATCTGCTGGGGCTGAGCCATGCCTCTGGCTAGGGCCCAATAAGCAGGTATGAAATTGTCACAACTCTGTGATGTCCACAAGGTACAGCCTAACTTGCAGATTGACTGGCTCAGAGGCTCGAGGCTAGCCTGCACCATCTCTGCATCTCTGCATGTACCTCAGATAACAGCAAACTGGGGAGGGCAGCAAAACTCCAGCCAGCACACTTCAGAAAGACCCTAAGCAATACAGAGAGGGCCAGAGACCCCCAAGATACACCAGTCTGAAAGAAATCAGAAACATGACAAGAGATAGACATTTTTAAAAAAACCTCCAGCTGCTGAACCTGGGAAAATAAGCCCAGGAGAAGTAAATACAGAAGAGAACCAGTGCAGTAACCATCCAATACTAGACACAGCATCAGTGGACATAAAGAAATACCTTCATGACCTCATAGATGAATTTAGAACTGTACTTCTGATCCAAGTGAGGCAAGATATAAAAATATTAATTAAAGAAATGATAAGCCCCTCATAAGAGAAAACAGATGGAAGAATGGAGGAAATCAGAAAGGAAAGAGAAACCTTTGATGAAGAATTTAAACATAACCTAGAATACATGAAACAGATCCAAAGAGATTACCAGGAAACTAAAAACTCCATTGAAAACTAGCAAAATGCCTTGACAGAAACTAAATTTAGCCTTTGGAAACTTGAAGAGAGATTTATGATATATGACCGTGAAAGAAAAGATCTCTTAAAAATAATGAGGAACCAGAAAGAAACAATTCAAAGGCTAGAAGATGACAAAAGGATATATAACTTAAGAATAAAAAGTGAAGAAGCAGGAGTAACCAAAAATGAACTACAAAGACTATTCACGGATATAATAAAGGAAAACTTCCCAAGCAAAGGAAAAAGAAATGATATCCAGATAAATGAGGCATACAGAACTCCAGCCACCTACAACCAAAAGAGATCTACACCCAGACATATAATAATCAAGAGTCCAGATATCCACCAAAAGAACAGAATATTAAAAGCAGCCAGAGAAAAGAAGCAGATTACCTACAATGGAAAAATTATCAAAATAACAACAGACTTATCAACACAAACTCTCAAATCGAGAAGAGTCAGGGGGGAAATAGTCCAAGCCCTGAAAGAAAATTATCTGCAACCAAGACTGATGTACCCAGAAAAACTCTCTCTCAAAATTAATGGAGAAATAAGATGTTTCCAAGACAAGGAGGAACTGTGGGAGTTCATGGCCACCAATCCAACCCTACAAAAAATATTGAAGGTCATTCCAAAGAGAGAGAGAGAGAAAAAAAATACCAGGATTCCACTAACAGTGACAGAGAGACCTCAATGAATGGGGCAGACAGTGTAATGAAGGAGTAAAGTGGACAAATTATAGCAGAAAAATAGAATAGTAAACATGAGGCAGAGATGGTAAGCTATAATCTTTAGTATAGATAGCCTTGATACACTAAAATAAAAAGAAAGAAAAAAGAAACAGGCAGAGTAGATTAGGAGGCAGGATCCATCAAGATGCTCTGAATAGGAAATATACTCAACCCAAAAGAGTGTTAATGAACTGAAAGTCAAAGATGAGAAAGCAATGTTACATGTGATAGGAAACCAGAGAGAAATAGGAACAACTCATCCAGCAGCCACAGATAGATTGGAAAGCTATGACACTTTTGGGCAGTGTAGAACTACACAGCTGCAAAGAAGGAAAAGATCTATGACTTTAGTAAGTAAAGGAGTACAGCTCAAGATCAAGCTCAGGGGTAAAAAAGATTCAGCAACACTCAGATAGTCAACAGGCTGACTCCCTAATCTAAAAACTAAAAGGGCTAGTGGGAACCAAAACATACAAAGCATCCCGAAAAGGGAAAAGGTGAAAAGCCTAAAAAAAGAAGGCAGAGGTCATTGTTAATAGTGTATCAGTATTTAAAAGTCACAGTAGTCTTATCACTCTGTATAGTTTGATTTTATTTTGTTCCGGTCTGTCCACTCATCTCAGATTTGAGGGC
Source organism: Cavia porcellus (assembly GCF_034190915.1). NCBI lineage: Eukaryota > Metazoa > Chordata > Mammalia > Rodentia > Caviidae > Cavia > Cavia porcellus. The sequence goes on from NW_026947493.1 coordinate 8,006,942, forward strand.
ACAGATATCTAACCCAAAAACAGCAGGTTATACCATGGTAACCATCCTTAATTTCCTATTAACTTAAACTGAAACTTTGTATTACTTACATTGTCTTACTATGACTGATCTTATCTGAAGCTGGTTTGTTAGACTGTGGTTTTGTCTTGGCTGATTTTATTCGAATTTGGTATGCTTGATAGTATCAAGTCTAAGAATAGAGGCAACTACTCTGAAGATGACGAGATGTAAAAGATATCCATACCGGTTTTGATTATTAACCATTTTCAAGTCCTACAATGTCTCCAAAGTTGTGTTTTTATAAAAATAGCTATGTAATACTATGCTTAAATGAATTAAGCCTGATGATGTGGACAAGTCTATTGAAAATAATAAGAGAAAGCATAATAACTATGGTAGATCACCTAATATTGTGGTGTTATGTGTCTTTTTCATTGCATGTTTTTCTAGGAATTTGTTTTGCTGTTTGTTATAATCTGTTTTTCCCTATAATACAGAGAGGATAGATATACATGTAGAAATTCATACAGGAAGAATTTTTAAAACTATTTATGGGAACAGATTATATAATGCATGATGTAATGAACAGATATTCTGCAGGAGAAGAGACACTAAGACACCAATGCTAATTCTGTAACATTATGATATAAAATCTAGCAATACTATTATTCACTGTTCAGAGTGATATTAGTCTAGTCTCTAAGTTCAGTTTCAGCATATGTAAAGATAAGGACAGCTACTATGAAGAGAAGGAGAGACATTATGGTAATCATTATTGACTTCCCCAATGTCAGGTCTTGAAGACCTAAAAAGCCTTCATCATCCTGTAATGATTTGATTAGTTCTATAATATGCAGTATATATTCAATGTGTGCGAAGATGGGGACAACTATTTGGAAGAAAACTAGAGACATGTTGTGAAGATCTTCAGTGGACTTGCTTTGAAATCCATATTTCTTTAAATTGTTTCTTTATGAACTGTTTTGTTCTGTTTTGATATTTTTAATCTTACCATCTTTAAGATAAAAAACAAGTGTGTAGGACTGATAACCATATTACTAAGATTTGTTGGATCATTGAGCAGAACTGTTGGCAGTGTCACTATTTGAATGTCACTTTGTATACTTTAATTTTGTAACCTGAACAACTATTTCTAAGATGACAATATGTAACTTACCAACTAGTGATTTCTTACTGTTTGTTTTTCTGTAATTCTGTATTATTTCTACTCTTTTTTTCCTGTTTTTTTCTCTTTATACAAAAAAAAAATGAAAAACAAATTTACCAAAGAAAGAGACTTCATGAAAATGTACCTAATGGAAATCCTGAAACAAAAATTTCTATTGAATTCATGAGTAGAAGAAATGACCTGTATGTAGATAGGGTTTCAGAAATCAGGGACAAAATGGTATCACATGGTGATTTATTCACAAAATGGTAAGACAGGAAGAAAAATTAATCCAACAGCTACTGGAGGATGCTAAGAAGATTAATTGAAGGCTAACAGAAATTAAAGAGGAATTAGAAGACTGACTACATGACATTTTCAAAAAACTGCTTGCAGAAATCACAACAAAAACCTTTTCAAGTATGGGAAAGTAATTCAGCACACAGATAAGCAAGGTTTGTAGAATGCCAAATAACACAATGAAAAAAGAAGTTCCCCACAGCATTATAGTCAAATTTCCAGAAGTCCAGCACAGAGACAGAGTCTTAAAAGCTGTTAGAGAAACACAACAACAAAAATTCATGAAAAGTAAACCCATTAGAATTACATCATACATTTTATTTATTTTAAAAACATTTTTATTTTAAAGAGAATAAAGCCAAACAAAATAAAACAGAATAAATCCAATCAAAACAAAACAGTGAGAGTGATATGGTACTTCAAAACAAGATAATAGGAAATCTACAATGCTACCATAATGTTTCTTGTTATCTTCAAAATAGCTGCCCATACCATTGACATAATAAAATCAAACAAAACAAAACAGAATAAAACCAAACCAAACAGGGCTGGGGATATAGCTCAGCAGTCTAGCAAGCACAGGTTGTGATTTCCATTCCTAGTACCCAAACAAAACAAAATGAAACAAAATAAAACAATGAAAATGATATGGGACTTTAAAACAAAGGGAGAGGCCAGGGTTTTACCTCAGCATCGTAAGCATCTGCCTGGCAAGTGCAAGATTGAGGTGATGAGTTCGATCCCCCATACCAAAAATAAATAAAATAAAACAATAGGAAATTAATAATGTCTACCACCTTCAGAAGGAAATCCTTCATAGTTGTTATATTGCATATTGTTGTCCTCTAAATAGATGCTCAGACTACTGGGCTTAGGCCTGCAAAATCAATCAAACAATTCAGACATTGTTTTTTTACTTCAGTAGCTATTATCTCAGCCTGTGTTTCTGTGAATAAATTGGTTGCTTACCAGTAGGGGGCCAGCGTCAGGGACTTCATGTCTCCCAGCCTGCACACCGGCTGGCTCACAAGAAGGGTTAACTTTTTGGTTGTCTTCCCACATGCATGGCTGCTGCAGGCTCACAGTACCTCAAACATTTTAACATAGACTTTAATGGTCAGGAAAACTCACCATGAAGTGTGTTAAGCCTGAAAAGAAAATGAACATTCAACTCAGACTAATATATCCTGCAAAACTATTTTCCAAAATTGATGGAGAAGTGAGGACACTCCACAGCAAAGAACAACTTCAAAAGTTCACAAAAATCAAATCAGTACTCCAGAATATCTTAGAAATAGCTAAACTAACAAAGCCAAAAAGTCAAATGGAGTAAATACATCAAGTAACATATTAAACAAAAATGGAAAATAAAGGAATCAACAACAGAAAAAATGAAATGGCAGCAATAAATAAGCTGGAATCAAAATAACAAAACCCAGCCACCTGCAACATTCAAGACATTCATGTAACCTCAAAACAAATTCATAGACTAAAAACTAAAGAATGGAAAACATTCCATGCACTGGGACCCCAAGACAAGCAGGAGTAGTAATTTTATTCTCAAAGAAAATTTCAACCCAAAGTTGATCAGAAGAGGCAAGGACAGTCACTCTATATTAGTGAAGGGAACACTTCAACAGGAAGAGATAACAATTATAAATATATATACACACACAAAGTACTAATTCATCTAACTTATCTCACTTCATAAAATGTTCCTGGACATAAGAGACCAAATAAATACCAACACAGTCATAGTATGTGACCCAATAACCAATTATTGAAAATAGATAAACTAAAAAAATTTAAAAAGGAATATCAGAGCTGAGTCATACCTTTAAATAAAAGGGCTTCATAGGTGTATAGAACATCAACCCTATTACAACAGAATACACAGTCTTCTCAACAGCACACAAAACTTTCTCTAGAACAAACTACATACTATCCCATAAAGCCTGCGTAAGTAAATACAAATGAATTAAAATTATCCCATGTACATTATCAGATCATAGTACACTTAAACTAGAAAACAATTACAAAAGAAGCCACAGAAATTTTACAAGCACTTGGACTTAATGTAACATACCCCCAAACAGGCAATCAAAAAAGAAATTAAACAATTCTAGAATCAAGCTATAATACCAAAGTCTATGGGACACAATAAAAGCAGTCTAAGAAGGAAGTTTCTTGCTGTTAATGTTCATGTTAGAGTGAGCTCACATTAAAAAAAAAAAAACCAACAATGCACTTCAAGATACTAGAAAAATATAGTTCAAACCTAAATCTAGTACAAAAAGAAAATCATAAAGATCAAAGTGGAAATTAATGAAACTGAGACTAAAAAAGAAATACAAAGAATTAATGGATTAAAGAGCTGGTTCTTCAAAAGAATAAATGAATTAAACTAACCTTTAGCCATATTTATCAAAAGAAGGGGGGAAAAGACCTACATTCATGTAACTATAAATAAAAAATGAAATCACAATGGACACTACTGTAATCCAGATGACCATTAATAACTACTATGAAAAATCATATTCCAACAAACTGGAGGATTTTGAAAAAGTGAACATGTTCTTAGATATATATGGATTATCAGTGCTGAACAAAGAAGACATAAATAGTCTGAATAATTTAATAATAGGCATTGAAGTTGAGGCAGTAATTAAGTACATTACTTAAGCAATAAAGAAAAATTCCAGACCTGATTGATTCACCACTGAATTCTACAAGCTCTTCAGAGAGCATGCCACACTACACTCTTCAAACTCTTTAATGAGGCTGAAAAGGAAGCAGCACTTCCAAACCCTTTTCTGAAAGCTAGCTCTGATTCCAAAACTAGATGAGACAGGACACAATTGGAAAAGAAAACTGCCAGTCTCTTTAATGAATACAAACACTTAACTTCTCAACAAGATTAGCAGATAGAATGCAACAAATCATCAGAAAAAATAATACATCATGACCAAGTAGGTTTCATCTCAGGGATGCAGGGATGATTCAACAAATACCAAATCAATAAATGTAATATGCTACATAAACAGAAGCAAGAGAAAAAAACATGATTATATCAATGGATATAGAAGAAATGTTGACAAAAGCCAGTATTCATTAATGATTTAAAAATCCTGAAGAAAATAGATATAGAAGGATTTTATCTCAAGCTGATAAAAAGTCATTTATGACAAACCTACTGCTAACATCATATTAAATGGAGAAAAGTTGAAAGTTTCCCCTCTAAAATCAGGAACAAGACAAGAATATCTACTATCACCACTCCTGTTCAATATAGTATTCAGAACACTAGCCAGAGTAATCAGGTAAGAAAAAGAAATAAAAAGGATACATATAGGAACAGAAGAAGTCAGATTTTCATTATTTTCAGATGACACAATTCTTTTTTTGAAGAGAATAAAACCAAATGTGACAAAACAAAACAGAATCAGAACAAAAGGATGGATATGATACATCATGTCAAAGCAAAATACAAGGTGGTCAACAATTGTTACAATAATGCCTCTTGCTATCTTCAAAAGAATTGCCCATATCATCAAGTATAATAAAATTGAACAAAACAATACAGAACAAAACCGAAATATTGGAGACATTACAGGACTTCAAAAGAAGATAATAGTCCAAGCAGAATGGGTAACATAGTGAATCTTATTGTCTTCAAAGTAGTTGCCTATACCCTCAGACTTGATGCTATCAAACAAAACAGAATAGAAGAAAATCAGTCAAAATAAGACAGTAAAAGCAATCCAGGGCTTCAAATCAAGTTAATAAGAAAAAATGGTTACCATAATATATCCTGCTATTTTTGGAATAGCTGTCCATGTCATCAAATCTAATATAAACAGACAAACTGGAACAGAATAAAACCAAACTACACAGAATGATGAAAACAGTATGGGTTTCAAATCATGAGAAAAGATTAACAATGGCCACTGCCTTCCCTTTTTAGACAGTTACTCCCCTTTGACTTTTACAGAGTGCATGGTACATTTTGCTCCTACTAACTCCTTTAGTTTTTGGACTAGGAGGCAGCTCACTATTCACCTAAGTGATTCTGAACCTTTTTACCCCAAGCATGATCTCAAGTTGTATATTTAACCTACAAGAATGTCAAAGTTTTCTTTCTTTATAGTTGAGTAGTTTTCCATTGTATAAAAGTGTCATGGCTTTCTAGTTAATCTGCAGCTGATGGGCAAGTTACCACCACTTTTATCTGGTTCTCTGTCATACCGAGCATTGTTTTCTCATCTTTGACTTTCAATGTATAAACTCTCCTTCAGGTTAATTGTATTTCTTATATAGAGAATATTGATAGACCCTATCTCCTGATCCACTCTGCCTGTGTTTCTTTTTATTGGTGAAATGAGGTCATCTATATTAGTGATTATAGCCAACCTTCTCTGCCTCATCTCTGTCATGTTATTTTTCTTCCATTGGTTGTCTACTTTTCCCCTTCATTCCACCATCTGCCCCATTCAGTGAGCCCCCTTTGCCACTGTTTCTGAAACCATTGTCTTTCTCTCTCTTTCTCTTTTTCTCTCTCTCATGTCCTTCAGTATTTTTTGTAGGATTGGTTTGGTGGTCATGAATTCCCCCAGTTCCTCTTTGTTATGGAAGTATTTCGTTTCTCCATCAATTTTGAGAGATAGTTTTGCGAGATACATCAATCTGGGTTGGAGGTTATTTTCTTTCAGGATTTGGAATACTTCACTCCAAGCTCTTCTTGATTTGATGGTTTGTGTGAGAAATTTGTCATGATTCTGATGGGTTTTCCTTTATAGGTCATCTGTTTCTTTTCTCTGACAGGTTTTGATATTCTGTTCTTGTGCTGAATTTCTAGGATCTTGATAATTATATGTCTGGGTGTAGATCTATTTTAGTTATAGCTGGCTGGAGTTCTGTATGCCTCATATATCTGAATATCATTTCCTTTTCCTATGCTTGGGAAGTTTTTTTTAATTATTTCTGTAAATAGATTTTGTATTTCATTTGTGTTTACCCCTGCTTTTCCACTCATATTTTTTATTCTTAAATTATAGTTCCTCTTGTCATCTTTTAGCATTTGTATTGTTACTTCCTGGTTCCTTGTTATTTTTAAGAGATCTTTCCTTTTGTGATTGCAAGCTGCAAACCTATCTTCAAGGTTTGATAGCTTATGTTTAGTTTATTTCAGGCAGTTTTGCCAGTTTTCAATGGATTTTTTAATTTCCTGATAATCTCTTTGAATCTGTTTCATGTGTTCTAAATTTTTAAAATATTCTTCATTGAAGGTTTCCCTTCTTTTTCTATGCTCCTCAATTCTTTAATCTGTCTTCTTTAGATGTTCTTAGCATTCTTTTATTATGTTTGTCATATCTTCTTTTATCTGTAATAGTATTTCTGCTCTAAGTTCTTTTGTAGCTTCATGGAGTTGTTTCTTTATTTCAGTTGCTGTTGCTTCAAAAACTTCACGTGTGCAACTCCCGATCTCTTCTGTGTTTACATCTCCTGGACCAGTACTGCTTGGGTTGGAGGCCAGAGACTGTCTTTTGCTTCTTCCTCTTGTCATGTTCCTGGTTTCTTCTGGACAAGTGAGTAGCAGGGTCCTGGAACTTCCTATACTATTTATAATTACTCTGAAGTGTGTTGGCTAGGCATTTCTGTTGTTGGTTGCTTTACCCAATCTGCTGGTGGCTATTGGAGTGAAAGCAGGGGTGAGGCAGGCTGGCCCCTCCCTTCTGAGCTGGTTAACTACAGGGAGTCTTCACTATATTAGTGTTTGCTACAGGGGTGGCCTTGGTTAGGGATAGCTTTAGGGAAACCTCAGCAGTGGCTATTGGGCTGCACAGAGGAGCAGGACTCAGTTCAAGTAACTTCTACCAGTCCACTCTGAGCTAGGAGTGGCTGAACAAAGCCAGCTACAGTTCTGTCTCCAGGCTTATCCTGCCCAACTCCAAAATGGTGCCCAGCCAATCTCCCACTCCCATGGGAGAACTGAGTCCCACACACTCACCACCAGTCAGTGCAGTTTTCTAGTCTGCTGCTCCCCTCTGCCCCCGCATCTCCCCACTGAGGCCTTTGGGCTTGCTACCACCAGCTTCATTGTGCCCATGAGTTTCTGGGTTCCAACAGTGCTTCTGGCACAGTGATTCTGGCTCCAGTGAAAGCGCCACCAGCTATCACCTTCTATTTAAGCTTTTCTGTTTTTTTAATTCTCTTAGTGGGCTTCAAAACTTTAGTTCATCCTGGGTGGAGAGGACCCACTGTTTTCCTTCTTGTCTTCTCCAGAATTCCAGTATCTGGATTGTTTTTCTCAGAGAGGCTGTTTACTTTGCTGCTTACTGTTCTGTCATCTTCCCAGCAACAGAATTCTTTACACAAAAAGTTCCATCAAAGACTCCTAGAATTAATAACCAAATTCAGTGACATAGCAGGATAGAAAATCGCACAAAAATCAACACAGTCCTGTACAGCAATAAAGAACCTATTGAGAAAGAAATTAGGAAAATAGTACCATTAACACTAGCTCAGGAATTAACCTAATCAAGGAAGTGAAAAACTTTATCTTCAAAAAAAGATAAAGTACTCTGAAAAAGGAGATTAAAGAGGGTACCAGATGAAAAGATATCATCTGTTCCTGGATAGGCTGAACCAAACTTGTCCAAATGGCCATGCTTCTAAAGCTGATATGTGGTTTTAATATAAGCGCAACCAAAATACCAATAACATTCCCCATAAAACCAGAGGAAAAAATCCTAAAATTCATATAGAACTGCAGAGATCTAGAAGCAGTCCTGAATAATGAAATCAGAGTAGGAGGCATCACAATCCCAGATTTCAAGTTATATTATGAAGCTACAGTGATAAAAACACCATGGTACTGGTTCAAAAACAGACATGTAGATCAGTGCAACAGAACAGAGAATGCAGAAACCACTCCAGAAATAGTCAGCTGTCTTATCTTTGACAAAGGGTTCAAAATGTTTAGCAAATGAAACGATGAAAACCAGCTAGCCACATTCAGAAGGCTGAATCTAGAACCATCTCTCTCTCTATGTACTAAAATAAAATAAAAAATGATTCAAGGATCTAAATATTAAAACAGAAATGCTTAACCTGCTGGAAGATTGAAAAGACGTAGGCAAGGACTTTCTGAATACAACACAAATTGCATAAAAAATAACATCAAGAATCAATAAATGGAATCATATCAATTTAAAAAGCTCCTTCAGAGTAAAAGAAAAAAACAATAGAGTGAAGAGACACCCTAAAGAATGGGAATATTTTGCCTGCTATTCTTAGAACAGAGTACTAATATCTAACTATATAATGAACTAAAAAAAATTGGACCTCTCCCAATAAAATATCCAATTGTAAATGGGCAGCTGACATGAATAGATACTTCTTGAAAGTATAAATGGACAATTATAAATTGTTGGTAGGAATGTAAATTAGCACAACTATTATAGAAATCAGTATGGAGAGTCCTCACAAAATGAAAATTAGAAATTATCTTTGACCCAACTATTCTCCTATTAGGTACCTTCCTGAGTTAAAGGCGTCATATTATAGTGACACATGTATACTCATGTTTATAGCAGCACAATTCATAATAGCCAAATCTTGGGAGCAAGTTATATGCCCATAAACAGATGGATAAATACATAAGTGTGGTATTTATATATGGTAGAGTACTACTCTGCCATAAGAAAGGATAAATTTGGGTCATTTGTATGAATTTACCTTGAAATCATAATGCTAAGTACAATAAATCCAACATGCAAGCTTAAATATTGCATGATTCCTCTTAGATGAGAAGCTGAAAACATAAGTAATGACCAAAATAAAAGATAGGTAAGAGGAGAAGGTAGGTAATTATTTTTGCAAATGGGAAGGGGAGCAAGAGATGGAGGGATAAGTTAGGTTAAGAGGGGAAGAGAAAAGATTTGTGCTAGTATTGTTTGGACAATTAAATGCCTATATCTTATACTCTGAGTAACTAATTTAAAGATAACAATATGCAGTGTATTAATCATTATTATTCTTCTATTATTTTGTTTTGAAATTTTATTTTGTCTTTTTTTCCTTTTTTTTTTTTTTTTTTTTAACCAGGGATCAAACTCACGACGTTTCACTTGCCAAGCAGGCACATATGCCACTGAGCTAATTCCTGGCCTTAAAATAAAATTTTAAAAAGAGGGAAAGAGAACATAAAAAGAAATAATTTGTGTCATGTACACATACCAGCTCTCCAAAACAAATCCCCAAACCCACAATCATTATGTATCACAAACATGTACTATTTAAAGAAGAGGAGGAGAGAGAGGAGGGGTAGATGGGGAGGAAGGGGAGAGGGGGCAGGGGGGAAGCAGAGAGAGGAGGGGGAAGAGAAGGAGAAAAAGATGAAAAGGAGGAGGAGTGTTCACTTTGTTTCCAGCTACCTAGCAGACCTTCCTCACCCCCATCCCTGCATTTTTTTTCTTCTTTCAAACCATGGAATTATTTACTTCCTATTGGGTCCTGTCTAATGAAGCTTCTCTCTCTTCCCTAACCAAGGGTGCTTACCATAATCCAAGCCAGTCCAATTAAATGTTTTCACTCTGGATTTAAAATTAAAACAGATTAATAAAGAGATTGAAAACAAGTTGGGATTTGGAGATTCCCATACCCAGCGAGGCTATATTTAACCAGAACATTTTCTGTAATTTTAGCTTCCTAGTTTTTAGAGCTATCTCTGGCCTGGCCTGTTTTTGTTTATTTCCAAGTAGTATGGTCTGGTCTAGCCATTAACTCCAGATGTCCTTCCAAACTCCTTTTTTTTTTCTTAATTAGGCAGACATTTCTGTTGCTTGTATCCAAAATATCCTGAATACAAGAGATGAAGGAAACAGACAATTTTTCAGTGTTTCAGAGCCTGTGAGTTTAGTCATAAAGAAAGACAATAAACAAAACAGTGGGGGTGGAATAACTACAAGTTATAAAATAAAGGAACAGAGTGTTCTGAGATAAAATAAAAGGATGGTCTAATTGAGATTGTGGGGTCAATTTAAGCCTCTGCTGAGGTATAAAATATGAACAGCTATAAACCAGAGAGGGAGGGAAACAGTGCTTCTGCAGAGCAGAGAATAAGCAAAGGTCCTAAGGCAGGAATACAGATCTTTGTTGCATCTCAAGAACAAGGGCATGGCATGAGTTGAAGTTAGGGAAATGGCAACTGATCATGCATAGTTTCACAGTTTTTAGAGAATTTAAGTTTGATTTTAAAGTAGAAATTACCAGAAAGTGTTAAGTTTGTGAGTGACACAATCTAATTAAATTTTTAAATAATCTCCTTTGCTGCCCTACATCGTGGAGGGGGAACAAGAGACAGCATGATTTTATGTGGTCTGTGCAGGGGGGTGGCTTAGGCTAGGAAGGTAAGAAGGAAGACACAGAAGCAGACAATTCCTGCTTGGATTTGGAAAGTGTTATGGTTGATACATTGTGTCAATTTGAGAAATTTAGAAGTTTAACTGAGAGACTCAGCAGGGAGCCAGGTTTCTTACTTTGTAAGTATCCTCATCCTGTGCAAGAGGAGGGCAGAGATTTTGTGAGTGCTGTATCAGCCTTGGAGGGGAGAAGGCCTGCTCATGGTATAAGGAAGGAAAAGAGGCTTGCTCTTTTCCCCGTTTTGCTTTGGCTGCTGCCTTGAAGTGTTGCTCTGGTGCCATGCTATCCTGCCCTGGAGCCAGCTGCTTATGGGCTGAAACCTCCACAAACTGTAAACTAAATAAAGCTTACCTTCCTTCATTTGGGGTGCCAGGTATTTTGTCCCAGCAATGAGAGAAAAGGAACCAAGACAGAAAGATTAGTATGCAAAGAGAGTCTCCCCTGTGGGCAAGGTGTGGTCCTGCTGTTTCTTATATCCTATAAACCTAAGCAGCTCATGGTTTTGTAGAATTTCAGTTTGTGAACTTCAGTTTGTCCAAGTATCAGTATTCTTCCAACCCTTCACTGAAAACAAAATCACTAAGGCTGGAGTCTAAGGTTTAATGGCCACAATACACAGCTGGTAATAACCAGGAAGCCCTCAAGTTCTGCTCCTCTCCATTACAGCTTGCTGTCCGAGCTCAGTGTCCACCTAATAAACCACAGAACCCCCAGAAATGCCTGTAGATCGGAAGATGAGCTGAGGTCTTCTCCATGTCCTTTGGTAGCCATTCCTGGCCCCACTGCATCTGGACTCTGAAATGGACTCATTTGTATCCCACTCCATCACTAACCCACTAGGTTATGTAACTAGTCAGGCTCTGTTTCACATATGCTGTGCATTTTTACCTAATTATACATTTCTGTCACCTTTTATCTCTGTCTGGATCTCCTTCAATGTTTTTTGAATTGTTTTTATCACCTTCCCTAAAATGCCAGCTTCCCTTTGCCTGGATTCATGTCTGGACTGGCAGGACTAGCATCACTTGGCAATTTGGCAGAAGTGGAATGTCTCAGGATATTCCAGATCTATTGAATGAGGAGCTATGGGGGTGCCCCCACCATCTTGCTTTAATAAGCCTGCTACTGATTTTGACGCAAGTCAACGTTTGAGAATCACTAGCCTACATCTTTCCAGGGACAGACCTTCATGCTCTGCATATGGCTGAGCTGTTAGCTGAGCTGTTAGCAGATAGCTGAGCTGTTAAAGATGTGGCACTGAAGTCACTTATGGAACCTACCCAAGTTCTTGGGTCCACGTGGCTCAAAGGTGATAACAGCTCGATGCCAAAGCTCTGCAGAATCTCTGCACAATTATTCACTGTTGATCTTTCACTTTCTTTTGGGGACCAAATCAGATCTCAAAGAGGAAGTTGGGAAGAGGATTAAAAAAGGAAGTCACCCAGCTCTTCTTGCCTTTGGCCTTTGCAGTCATGCCTTCACTGGCCATCACACATTAGTGCTGGGTTGGCTCAGGGTAACTGGCCTCTTCTCAGAGGCAGAGATTACACAGGAGACAAACCATCAGCAGTAGCAGCACTATTTTGTAGGGGTATACATTAGTTTGCTAGGATCATCACCACAAAAATACCACAGGCGGGTGACTTAAACAACTGAAATTTATTATTTTTTTTTATAATTCGGGAGGCTAAAAGTTCAAAATCAGGGTGTTAACAGGTTTGGTTTCTCCTGAGGTCTCTTTTCTTGGCTTGCAGATGCCACATTTTGGCTGTGTCCTCTCCATGTAGCCTTTTCACAGTGCATGCAGACCCCTGTCATCTATTTTCTGTGTCCTAATTTCTTTTAGAAGGACACCAGTTATGTTGGATGAGGACCTGTCTGTACAGCATTTAACCTTAATCCTTTTCAAAGGTTCTATATCCAAATTTAGTTATATTCTAAGCTACTGGGGTTTCAGGGTTCAAAACAGAAATTTTAAGGAGTTACAATTCAGCCTATAATAGAATATGTCTAGAACTCTCCTCAGCAGAGTGGGGATCCAATGTATGAGGTGGCCAGAGGATTTCTCTAAGACAGTAATGTTTAGGTTTAAGTTTAAAATATATTTTCAAGTAAAGGGGGAGATGGAAGAGAATTCTGGGAAGAGAAGCTGGCACCAAATAAAAACAAGGGACTGTTCTGGTGAGCCTGGAGTTAGGAACTATTTCCATGTGGCTACAGTGTGTGGCATGTGTTTGCTCTTATTGTCTAGGTTAGGGAGACCAAGAGCCAGGTCGAGAGTGCCCAGTTCCTTAGCCTGGTGCATTATTTGGGTTGTTTGCTCACAGGCAGCAGAAACTGACTCAGCTAAGATCAGAATGGAATTCATGAGGATATGAAGGAGCTAAGGGGATTGCTGAAAAGCCAGAAGAAGCAAGCGTGGAAATGTTCCTCCTAGAGGCCACATGTTGGGAATTACTTAGCTATTGTGGCAGGCCTCTATCATGATGAATGACCTGTTTTGTCTTTGTTTTTTGTTTTAAAACTTTGTTAGTGTATATTTGTGACACATGTTAGATGCCTTCATTGTGGAAAACTGGTGTATATACATATCACATCTTGACCTTTCTCTATTCTCTGCTATCCCATTTCTCACATCCCCAGATCCCTGTCCTGTATTGACAAAGTCTGTTTCCTTGTATCCTATCATTTGTGTTTTCTTTTTTCTCTTTAAGGTATTTATACTTTGAATTGCTTGTGTAAGAGGAAAAATGCAATATTTAACTTTCTGTGTCTGATTTATTTAGCTTAGCATTTGTGGACTCAAAGTTCATGCATTTGCTGACCAATAACTCAAACTTGCCCTTTATGGCTGAGTAGTACTTCATTATGTATACATACACCGCAGTTTCTTTATGCACCCATCTATTGATGGACCTATAGGCCATTACTAAGATTCAGCTATTATGAACACAGCTATAAATATGGGTATGCATGTATATAAACATGGGTGTGCATGCATCACTATGGTGGCATGTCTTTAACTCTTGGGAAGATAACTAGGAGATGTGAAATTGGATCAAATGGAAAATCTGCTTTCAGTTTTTTGAGAACTCTCAATACTAATTTCCATCATTTACATTCCTACCAAGAAAATATAAGGGTTTCTTTCCCCCATAATATTGTCAGTATTTGTTATTTTTTGAGTTCTTGATGAGAGCCATTCTTTCTGGAGTAAGATGGAATTTCAGTGTTATTTTGATTTGCTCTAATAGCCAAAGATGGTGAACATTTTTTCATGTACCTATTTTTACTTCTTTCAAAAAGCATCTATTTGTTTCAGCTGTCCATTTATAATGAAACTTTTATTGAAGAATCTAATTTTTTTAGTTCTTCGTGTGTTCTAGATAGTAGTCTTATTTGAGGAGTAGTTTACAAATTTTTTTCCCCATTCTCTAGATGGTCTCTTCACTCTGGTGGTTGTTTCTTTTGCTGTGCAGAAGCTTTTTAAATTGATATGATTTTATTTGTTCATTGTTGGTGTCGTTATTTTCTATGAAATTTGGTTATGTTCCAAAAGTCTTTGTCTATTTTTATGTCTTCAAGAATTTCACCTGTTTTATCTTCCATTCAGTGTTTGTGTTTTTATATATAAGTCTTTGATCCATTTTGATTTTTTAATATAGGGTAAGAGATATGGATTTTCATTCTTCTGCATGTTTAGAAAGAAGTTATCTTTTCTCCAGGACACATGTCTAGTCTCTTTGTTGAGGATCTGATGGCTAGAGGTGCCTGGGGTTGTTTCTGCATCATCTACTCTAGTCCAACAAATTTTATGTGTATTTTTGTGCCAGCACCATGATGTTTTATCACTGCAACTTTGTGCTAGAACTTGAAAAACTTTGAAATCTGAGATTGTGATACCTCCTGCTTCAGTCTTATTGCTCAGGATTCACGGACTAACCTCAGCCAAAATATCAACAGCATTCTTTACAAAACCAGAAAAAATCCTAAAATGTATATGGAATCAGTGATGAATAATGTGTAACCTCTCCTTTTTTCTACTCCTTCCTTCTATCCTTCCTCCCTACAACATGCAATGTTCTCAGGGCTCCAAATTTTTCAGAATATTAGCCAAAAATCCTCTCCAAAAGGTGTTACCCAAACATACACCAATGCAAGTTAATGACAGCTCTCAAAACCTAAATGTCTGTGGACAAAAGAATGTACATCTGGTCTTAATGGGCCCAGCCATGCCATTCCTACTGGGTTTTTAAGGACTCTGAAGATGAAGCAGACCATAAGAATGTCACTAATACATATTCAATAGGGCTCCAGAATAAATAGGAAAAAGGAAGTACCAGTGTATGGCAAGGAAATTAGACTACATACAAGGTGAATAAGGGTTATCTCCCAGAATGAATAAAATATTCGCCAAAGTTTTGATAATTATTGTGGAATTTTGGGTAAACAAAATATATAGTAAATACTTCTTAATATGTTGTACTATAAGTCTCATACTATTCTTCTCCTGCCTACTGTGTTTCATTGCTAAATCCCCAGCCCCCCGTTTCATCTCTTTTCACAATGGAATACTAATTTTTCCTATCTTTACAGGAATTAAACAAATCTTTTTTTGCCAGAATGTCTTTTTTAAAAAATCTAGCTTCAGAGCATCATATTCCTCAATATTCAGTGTGGGAGGAGACTACACAAAAGCATGAAAACCTGAAATCAAGAAACACTGGGGCTCATCTTGGAGCCTGGTTGATGCAACTGCAGTGTGCCTTATACCATTACTGAAGAACTGTCACCACTTCCTTATGCTTGGCTATGGGATTCCAACTCAGAACACAACCAATTTCCATTCGTCAATCTCAGTTCTCTAAATCCTGCTTCAGAAGCTCTATGCCTTCTAGTTTTTACCCTGCTGCTCCCAACATACAGTCTGTACCTCCCCACATTTGACTATATGTCATTCTCTCAGCATGAAGCATTCTTCCTAATTAGATTTATCAAGCCAAGATCATTTTCCTCTGGACAACAGTCTGAAGAGGAGTAGGAACATCTGGAAGCCTTCTGAGTGGTAACTTATCCTACTGGAAGTGAAAGCCAAGCTCCAGTTATAATCCAGTAATGCATCTGAGAGATCTAAGGGGAGGGAAAACTCAGAGAACCACTGTAAGGGGTTTAGAGGAGGCTGCTGTCACTCAGATCTGCCCTTAGCTAAGTCCCTCGGGGGTTTATATGTGAGAAGTGGAGGAAGCTGAGAAGCTGGGAGCACGGAAACATTCCAAGAGCCACTCTACCACCTATGCTGTGAGACACAGGATAAAAGTGACACGGAGTTGGTCCTCATGTGACAAAGTGTGGTGAAAACAGAGAGAGAGAAGAAATAGTAGGGGTTCTCAGGGTATTGGAGTCACTAGCAAGGACAGTCCAGCCAGTGACGACATCTTGTAAAAGGACAGGCATCAGGGACTTCACCAAAGAGAGTCACCAAGGGAACTGAGGAACCAGGTGGCTGTGACAAGGTACCCATGACAACTACTATAAGAGCACATTTGAGGTATCTTCTGTGGGTCCCCAGAAGACAGTGAATTTTAGGAGGCTGGAGGTCCTACAAGAGCAAGTCTTGGAGACAGCTAATAAATACAGCTTCCATTCCTGACAAGATTGCTCTTGTCCTCCCCAGAGCAGCCCATGCTGCCAGTTTCTCTAGATGAGACTGACAGTAGAAGCTCCTCCCCTTGATGGAATTTCAGAAAGCCTGAAAAAAAGCAAACTGTGAATTAAGTCCTTGCTCATTTATTATTAGTGAACAGAGAAACTTATCTATCCCTTGCAACTTCTCCTAACAGAATACCTTAGAGTGAATTCCTGTGCTAATGACTGGGAGGAAGACATATTTGAAAAGGAAGAGGAATTCCTAGCTAGAAGTAAGAAGGGATGGAGCAGAAAAACAAACTGTACCTTTATCTCTGTAAGCAAAGGTAAGAAATGGAAGTGTTGTTTCTTTTGTCAGGAGATGGAATCAGCATCTTAATTTAACATTTTTCTTATAACCATGGAATGATCTGAGGTTACAGATAGTCTTTAACCCCAAAAAGTGCTTATGAGAGAAAACATCGTTTACTAAGAGAGAGCCAAAGTGGGGGTACTGTGGTAAAGGAATTACTGGAGTGGCAGACAACAGAGAGAGCCCAGAGGTCCCAAGAATTCATGGAATCTTAGAGCAAGTGTCAGGGGGATTGGGTTTGGAGAAAACAAAGAAGGTCATTTCTTTGTTATGAGAAAACAAAACAGGGTCATTTAAAACAAAAGAATGAACATAGCACAAGATTAAAACCACAATATAAGGTGATTTACAATGGTTACTATGCTGTCTCTTGTTATCTTCAATAGAATTGAAAGGAAAGACATATGACAGTGGATAAAATCAGAAAGTTGCAGAGATGGTGCAAATATTGGGTCCAGCCTGGAGTGAAAAGAACTGAGTGTCCTGTGTCACTCCCCAGGCCTCATTTGCATACACATCAGTGGCAATTATGCTTTTAGGCTACTCTTATATTTCAATCATCAGACTGTAATGACAAACATGATACAACTTTACAGTGGCAATGAAATACGTATTTTTCTCCTGTAGAAATTGTGACTTTCAGTCATCTTGCTAAAGCTCTGAGGAGGTTTGCATAGATAGATCTGCTAGTGCAAGCCAAGAGTGGGTGGGATATTATTCAAGAAAGAATGTGGCTTCAGATGGGACACAGCAGTATGGTGGCCACTGAGAACTCCAGCCTTGATGGGTGGAAAACAGAAATAGAGTAGGTGGCAGACAACCTACTGGGTGGGAGGTCTGATAGGATATCAAGACACTGGAAAATAATGTCACCTTTGCCAGCTCCTGATTTTCCAGTAAGATTTCTAGGCTTAGTCCTGGAGTCATTGTCCCAGAAGACTATGTTTTTGCCTTATGTGCTTTCCACATACATTTGAAAATAATCCCTTTGTCCATTGTCCTAATATTAAGGACAAGGGTTAGGGAACAACCAGGTTCTTGAAAGACAGGAAGAGTAGTAGAAAGCTGCCTTTCTTGATTAGGCAAAGAAAAAGTGGCCTCACCTCCATCTGGACTCTCTGCTTTAAGTGTAAAGATGGCCTCACTTTTTTCTTTTGAGACCAAAGGTTATCATTTGACCCAAACTTTCAATTCACCAAATACTTTATGCCACCTATGGTTGCAAATTCATAACTAGCTAGGTCAAGGGAAAGACAAAGGGAAATATTTGTCCAGGGTTAGCCAATAGTATTTGAATTACACTGAGGACACATGCTCAGAGGTTTGTTTTATAACCCCAACATTTTAGTTGTTGGAAATATGATGTGTGACTTATGAAAAAAAAAGTCCTTATGTCCTACAAGGTCCTGCCTGATTGAGCCATTTGCTGTGTGGCATGCTTTCCCCCTGTTCCCTTCTTCACTTACATAGCATTACTTATCCTTCACATCTCAAGTAAATGTTTCCTTGGCAAGTCCTATTGGACTTATCGATTGGGAATATATTTCATTGCAAGTGAGAAAAACTCAGCTTGTCAATCCTAAACAAATAGCAGTTCATTGTTTCATTTAACATGAGCTCAGAGATACCTAGCCAAGTGTTGACATGGAAACCCATAGGAGGGAACTGGGAGGGTCTGATCTAGGGTAGATGAATTGGAAACGGCCCTGCTTCACATGTCTCTTTCTCCCTGGACTACTGACCTAATCCATGTATACTCTTCTTTTTTTTTTATTTTGAAAAAAACAAAACCAAATGAGAAAGAAAACAAAACAGGGTCATTTAAAACAAAAGAATGAACATAGCACAAGATTAAAACCACAATATAAGGTGATTTATAATGGTTACTATGATGTCTCTTGTTATCTTCAATAGAATTGTCTATATCTTCAGGCATAGTAAAATAGAACATAGCAAGTACATAACAATATCAATAAAAACAAAACATTGGAGACATTATAGGACTTCAAAAGCAAGTAATAGTCAAACCAGAACGGGTATCCTAGTGAATCTTGTCATCTTCAGAGTAGTTGCCTCTACTCTCAGACTTGATACTATCCATCATAACAGATTCAAATAAAATCAGTCAAGACAAGACAGTGATCTAACAAACCAGATTCAAATAATATCAGTCATAATAAGACAGTGTAAGTAATACAGGGCTTCAGATTAAGTTAATAGGAAATTAAGGATGGTTACCATAGTATATCCTGCTATTTTTTGAATAGCTGTCTGTGCCCTCAAATCTAGTACAAGTAGACAGACTGGAACAGAATATTAGAAAACTAAACAGAGTGATGAGAATAATGTGGGTTTAAATCCTGATACACTGTTAACAATGTCCTCTGCCTTCCTTTTTTAGATAATTCCTCCTCTTTCACATTCATAGAGTGCATTGTACATTTTGGGTCCCACTAACTCCTTTAGTTTTTAGATTAGGGGGGCAACCCACTATTTACCTAAGTGGTTTCTGAACCTTTTACCCTTGAGTTTGATCTTAAGTTGTATTCCTTTACTACAAAATCCCAAGGTTTTCCTTCCTTATAACTGAGTAGTTTTCCACCATGCAAAAGTGTCATGTCTTTCCAACCTATCTGCAGCTGCTAGACCAGCTACCCCTATTTCTCTTTGGTTCCCTGTCACATACAGCATTATTTTCTCATCTTTGACTTTCAGTCCATAAATCCTTTTTCAGGTTGATTTATATTTTCTATACAGAGCATCTTGATGGACTCTATCTCCTGATCTACTCTGCCAGTGTTTCTTTTTGTTAGTGTATCAAGGCCATCTATGTTAGAAATTATAGCCAGACCTCTCTGCCTCATCTCTGCTATGTTATTTTTCTGCCATTGGTTGTCTACTTTTCCCCTTCATTCCACTGTCTACCCCATTCATTGAGGCCTCTCTGCCACTGTTCCTGAAACCCTGGTATTTTTTTCTCTGTCTCTCTAGAATGTCCTTCAGTATTTTTTGTAGGGTTGGATTGGTGGTCATGAACTCCCCCACTTCCTCTTTGTCATGGAAGCATCTTGCTTCTCCATTAATTTTCGAGATAGTTTTTCAGGGTACATCAATCTGGGTTGGAGGTTATTTTCTTTCAGGCCTTGGAATACTTTACTCCAAGCTCTTCTTGATTTGATTATTTGTGTCAAGAAGTCTATCATGATTTTGATGGGTTTTCCTTTATAGGTCACCTGTTTCTTTTCTCTGACAGCTTTTAATATTCTGTTCTTGTGATGAATTTCTGGGTTCTTGATTATTATATATCTGGGTGTAGATCTGTTTTGGTTATAGCTGGCTGGAGTTCTGCATGCCTCATATATCTGCATATCATTTCCTTTTCCTATGCTTGGGAAGTTTTTCTTAATTCTTCTGTTGAATTGCCTTTGTATTTCATTTGTGTTTACCCCTGCTTCTTCACTCACAGTTTTTATTCTTAAGTTATAGCTCCTCTTGTCATCTTCTAGCTTTTGTATTATTGCTTCCTGGTTTCTTGTTATTTTTAAGAAATCTTTCCTTTCATGATCACATATTGGAAACCTGTCTTCAAGTTTTGGTAGTCTATATTTAGATTTTTCAAGCAGTTTTTCCAGCTTTCAATAGAGTTTTTGATTTCCTGATAATCTCTTTGAAACTGTTTCATGCATTCTAGAATTTTAAAAATATTCTTCATCAAAGGTTTCCCTCCTTTTTCTGTGTTCCTCCATTCTTCCATCTGTGTTTTCTTGACAGGTGCTTAGCCTTTCTTTTATTAATCTTCTTATATCTTGCTATACTTGTATTAGTATTTCTGTTTTCAGTTCTTCTATAATGTTACAAAGATATTTCTTTATGTCAGCTGATGCTGTTTCTGATATGATGTTTACTGCCCTTGATCTCTTCTATGTTTACCTCTCTTGGACCCATATTGCTTGGGTTCATGGCTGGAGGCTTTTTTTGTTTCTCTCATCATGTCTCTAGTTTCTTCCAGACAAGTGTGTAATGGAGGTCCCAGACCCTTTCTGTATTTGTTACAATTGCTCTGAAGTGTGCTAGCTAGGGATTGCTGCTCTCTCCAGTTGCTGTTGATCACTGAGGTACAAGCAGGGGTGGTGCGGGCTGATCCCTCCTCTCTGAGCCAGTCACCAGGGATCTTCACCATGTTAGTGTATGCCATGCAGACAGAACTAGTTCAGGGCAGTTTCAGGGGCAACTTTGTCTCTGGTTATTGGGTCCTGCCCAGGGGAATGACCTAGCCCAAGCCATTTCCACCAATCTGCTCTGTGTCAGGAGCAGCCAACTGAAGCTGCAAAGGTTTTGGTTTCAGGCCCATCCTGCCAGATTCCAATATGTTGTCTAGCTGGTTGCCCTCTCCTGTGGGAGGACCAAATTCCAAGCCCTCATTGAGGGCTAATGCAGATCTCCACACAGGCTCCATTCTCCATTGTGACACATCCTCCTACCAAGGTCCTCAGGCTCGCCAACCCCTGACTTCAGCATAACTGCCAGTTGTTGGACTCCAGGGCACCTAGCACAGCATGGAACCAGCTCCCGTGAGAGCACATCTGGCTCTAGCCTTCTGTACATGTTTTTCTTTTCTTTTTTCTTTTTTTTTCTTAGTTTCTTTCTGGGTCATGAGAATCACTCTCCTTTTGTCTGGTTTTCTCCATGGTGTTGAATTCTAGTGACAGAGCTGTTTCTCTCAGAGAGGCTCTTTACTTATTGATCTGCCATCTTCCCCAGGCCCAGCCTCCCATGTATGCTTTTCTTAAGGTAATCACTGAAGTATAACAGAGCAAGCAGGGAGCTACAAGCCACCTTGAGATCTAGACTCAGGATTGGTAGATTGTGCTATTCAGGGCTGCCCAGGGACACTGAAAGGTCCAGTATTCACTAGTAGGGATCTCAGGATTCAGCAAAGCTGTTATACTCATGGAAAATTTTGCTATAGGATAAGAATATAAATTAAATTGGCAGTGGAAAATAAGTATGCAAGACAGGGGCCAGGAGACACAAGATGCAAGTAGGGTCTTTCAGATAGTGCTTAATTCTCTTGGTGATATATGTGGAGTGTCTCCAGCCAAGCAAGTTCATTTGAACTGTAGAGTCTAAGGCTCCTGTTTGGTATGTCACATAGGCATGGCTGACAGCCATATGGCTAGCCTTAGTTCCCAGCCCCTTCAGAGTTAAACTGATACCCAAAGCCTATAAATCCACCATAGGGCCAGGAGTTGCTCTGATTCAAATCATGGGTGCTACAACCCTATCTTCATGCTGCAGGCACCAAGGAGAAGGAGATATATCTGTTCTTGAATTCATGCCCTTGGACAATGGGGCATGAACTGCAAAGGGCTCTACTAGTTCAGAGTGGAAATGGAAATAGATTTCACATGTAGGAGGAGAACCCTCCACCATAAATCACATTGCTAATTAAGACTACATACCATGATCTAGGGCCCAAGTAAACAGTGACATTCTTAGCAGGCAGGACTTTCTAAAGATTGGAGGTTAAATTTTGGGGGCCAGGAGCTGAATAAAGGTCAAAACATTCTTTGGACTAGACAGAGTTGGAAACACCCAGACATAGTGAATTTGTCCTTTATTGTGTATGGACCTTTTCCCTCATTCTGTTGGCTAAAACAAGTTATATGACTGGACTCAGAGTGGGAGTGGCAGGGCACTAGAGCTGCATAGCAAAAGGGATAGCTAACAGGAAAGGTAAAGAATGGGGCTAGTGGTGCAGTCTGCCACAGAGGGCTTGGCTTAGTGAGACCTGAGCTAGCATTCAGGTACCAGATCTTTGACTATCTCTCTAATCCTTTATGGTCCCCTTTTCTGATCATTCCCAAACTCAGTTTCATCCAGGATAATGACTTATACAGCCCCAGAAATGCTTCAGAGACTCTCAAGTCAAGTACTGGTTACATTCTTGAACAAGATCTGTTCTCTGCCACAAGTGGGAAGTACAGATCGATTTTTCTGACTGCTGTTTCTAGTCTCCATTTATCACATTTTCCACTGGGTTGTCCTCCTACATGTGAAATCTATTTCCATTTCCACTCTGAATTAGTAGAACCCTTTACAATTCATGCCCCATTGTCCAAGGGCATAAATTCCAGAATGGATATGTCACCTTCTCCTTGGTGCCTGCAGCATGAGGATAGGGTTGTAGCATCCATGATTTGAATCAGAGCAACTCCTGGCCCTGTCTCAAAGTAAAATCAAGCCAACAAATAATTTCATCTGATCCTGAAGATGTTAGTTTCCTCTCTCTAAACATTAACTCTTCTCGAATTCTGCTTAATTCTTTAGTAGAAAGGATTTGTTCCTAGTCTAAAATCTTATGCATTCTTCCAAACACATTCATCCTGGTATTTCATTTTCAGTAAGGGTTCCATTTCCCTTTCTATGTCAAGATAATCTAAAACCAAAGGTCACATGTCCCTCCATGGGACCCAAGGCTATGGTGCAGTGGTGCTTTATAAATGCTTCCTCAGTGAGTATGCAATGACAGCTGGTAGATGACCTCAAACAACCTCAGTGCTAAAAGTCAGGTCTACACTGGAAAGAGAAAGAAATCACCTGAGTTCTATGTGCATCCCATTCCTGCAGGTCCTAAACCAAGGGATGGGTAGGAATTATAGGCTACTCCATGAGGATACCAAGGCTAGGATGAAGAAGTTGCCATGCCATGTGAGTCGCCTGTTGAGAACCAGAGTGCAGGCTCTCTGAGAGTGAGGCTTTGTCCTAGGAAGCTTTATATTTTTAGGATATAGTACAATGCCAATCACTCAGAACTATCAAGACCACTCCATGAGTAAAGAGTAAGAAGCAAATTGGAAGCAAGGTGGGCATGTAAAATAAGGCACTGAAGTCAGAGCTAGGCCTAGAATAAGGCCTTCCTCAAAAGCCTTTAGTCATCTGACTTGGGGGGTGGATGCCTGGACCCAGAGTGAAGCTGGAGCTTTTTTTTCCTTTTGCTCCCTCCAAGGTTGAGGGTGTAGCCTTAAAACTGCAGCCCAGTCAACATCACCTGAGGCTATGTCAAAAGTGTGCCCAACATGTGAATCTCATGACGTCCTGGAAAAATACTAATGGGCATCCCAAGGTCAAACTATTGTGTGGTTTTTAGCAATTTTTTTTATGACTCAACTGCACAGTGTTTGAGTGTGGACTATGTAAGTGACTGCAGAACAGAGAGGGGCACAGTGTAGTGCTAACCTCACCTCTTGCACCCAAAATACACAGTTCATGTTGCCCTCTTTCCCTAATGTTATAATAAAAATAAAAGAAGTTTTATGAATTGTATACATTAACTATATTATAAATTTTACACGGGGCCCAAGACAATACCTCTTCACTCAGTATAGCCCAGCCAAGCAAAACGTTTCCTCAAACCCTACCACAATTTAGACGGAGTTTGGGAAGAAAGTTCCAGTCTGCTCCTTGATAGCCAGGAACCAGCTCACCCCAGCTGCTGCCATGTTTACAGCTACCAGTGGCCAGAAGTGTCCAGTGTCAGCTGCAGTTTGAGGTCAGAGAAACCCCATTGTTTGCTCTGCAAACAATGAATCTTCTGCAGATTCTGTCTAAATGTAGATTCAGCTATGGTGAGTTGGAGTGAGGCTGGGAGTCTACATTACTCACAGTGTCTTGGTTGGTGCTGATATAAGATCTGAGCACCGAGGTGCCAGCTTAGCAGTGGTTCTGAGCTCTGGGTACAGATACAAAACTTGGTAGAGCTTATTAAAAGACAAATAAAGGAGGCTGGGGATGGATCTCCATGGTAGAATGCTTCCCTGTCATGCATAAGGCCCTAGATTTGACTTGAAGCACAACAAAATAAATCAAATCAAAATAAAATACCATCCCCACTGCCTGTTGAGGCATGGATACTGTCCTGCACGTGGTTTTTCAAGTGCAGTCCTTTCACATGCATCATCAGTGTCACCTGTAGACCTGCAATGTCACCTGCAAGAAGTACAAGTCCTCAAGCCTCACTCCATACCTCTTAGATCAGCAACATAAGAATAAGGTCCAGCAATCCGGGTTTAGCAAGCCCTCCAGAGGTGCACAAAAGTTTGTGGAACCACCACATTTGCTTACTTATCTGACGCAACAGTAGGTGTGTGACATCACATACAATTAACTACATAAGGTTCTTTTGAGAAATACTTAACTAAATGTAATAGTGAGGAAGCAGTGATTTTTTCCCCCAGGTTTGATACTACTATGTGGTTATGTATAAAAGTATTCGTAATTTCATAGAAGACATGCTGAAATATGTAGGGGCAAAATGTCAAATATATCTGTAACCTAGTTTTGAATGGTTTGACTAAAGAGAAGTGTGTGCATGCGTGTGTGTGTGTGTGTGTGTGTGTGTGTGTGTGTGTGTGTGTGGAGAGAGAGAGAGATAAATGGAGTAGATATAGCACAATATTAATAGTTGATAAATTTAATAAGAAGTTTGCAATAGTCCAGTAAACATGTTTTCTAAGGTTTCTGGAGACTTTGAATTTTTTAATTTTTTTATTTCAAATAGAATAAAACCAAACAAACTAAAGGAGTATAAAGCCAATCAAAACAAAACAAAACAAAAAAACCCAAAAGCAATACAGGACTTCAAAACAAGATAGTAGGAAATCAACAATGGCTACCACAATATATCTTGTTACCTTCAAAATAGCTACCTATACCATCAGACTTAATCAAATCAAACAAAACAGAATAAAACCAAATCAAGCCAAACAAGACAATAAATATGATACAAGACATCAAAACAAGATAACAGGAAATTAACAGTGGTTACTATATTCATCTTATCTTCAAAATAGCTGTCTAGCCCATCAGAGATAGACCTGTAAAATTAACCAAACAATGCAAGAAATACATTGCTTCATTACTTCAGTTATTATTTTTTCAGAAATTTCAGGTATACAACTCCTAATTCTACTACGTCTGTGTCTCCCGAACTATTAATATTGTATTTGAGCTGCAGGTGTGACATTGTAATTTGCTCCTCTGTCTTGACATTTTCCTGTGTTCCTCTGAGTCAGCCCACTGCTGTATCTTGAGTGTTTCCTGCATTGGCTGCCAGTCCCTTGGTGTAATGGATTAGACTAGGCATCTGACTTACTCTGATCCAGGGTTCCTGGAATAGTGGAGAGGCACAAGGCAGTGGTTCACCAATTCTCCCCAGTTGGTGGTAGGGTCTTGGGGTGTGGTTTCTTTGGAGGCCTACGCTGGGCTCACTGGATCTCTCTGGGCCACTGGTATACAGCCTCATGGCTTGGTTTTTTTCCCTGTTAACTCTATTCATTCATAGGTTTGGTTCAGCTCTGAACCCTGCATCTTACAATTTTTCATTTTTATTTTTTTCTATGTTGATTCTCACCAACCTCCCATGATATATATCTCTACCACTAGCATTGAGGCCTCTCTCAAGGAGGGAGGGGATGTCCATTCCTCAGGGATGCCCTCCAGATATAGTTGGTTCTTTATAGCTATCCAGGAACCTACCTTCTTCTGTTCTTTACAGTTCTATGATAATGCCCATGTAGCATGCCAGAGATGTGCTGGGTATGCAGCTGATTTTGGCCTCTGATGTGGGGGCTGGGACTGGTCTTCTATAGGTAGAGTTTCTCGGAGTCTAACTGCTGTCTCCTTGCTGCTGCTTCAGACACTTGCACATTACTGGCCTCTCTGATTACTTTGCCCTCCAGCCCATGCATTATGCAATGGGCTGTTGTCCTGGGTCTTGGGGTTCCCCTTACTCTTACACTCTTCTAGTCGGCCCCACCATATGGGGGAGGATAATGGAGAAGGGCGCAGAGCACAAACTCACGGTCTTCCAGCCAACTCCACCATCAGGGATGTAATGGAGAGCTAGACTTTGAATTTTTCCAAACAAATGATGACCTTGCTAGGTCCTGCCTCTAGTGTGCTCTGGTTAGATTAGTTTGGGATAAAATCTAAATATAAGCATATTTTTTCAATTTTTATTTTTATAGTACATGTTTACAGTACATAATGATTATACTCCTTAGGGGAGTTGGTACATGTACATAACATCTTAATTTTCTTTTCATCCCTCCCATCTCTTGGTCCCTGTCCCATTTACAAAAGATCTGTCTTCCTATTATCTATCATTATTTTGCTACTCATTTATATTCTGGGTTTCAAGGATAGTAGAAATGATGAGATATTTATGTATTTGATTTATTTCACTTAACGCTATGGTTTCAAGGTGCATCCATTTTCCAAAACATGACTCAAGTTTATCCTTGTTTGTGGCAGAGTAGTGTTAATTCATAAATATGTATCACTTTTTTTAAAAATCTATTCATCTGTTGATGGACACATAGGCCACTTCTACATCTGAACTCTGGTGAGATTTAGTGTGTGTCCACTACTGAGCAACTTCATTGTAAGGGTAACTTTTCTTAAATACTGATCATCAAATCATCTGTATCAGAACTTTCTGGGATACTTTGGAAAATACAGATGCTGAGCTGCACTTTTGCCTTAGGCAAGCACCACGGAGGGTTACGAATATTAGAGAACTGGTTTGTCAAAGAGTATTAGGTCACAAGTCTGTATTGCTACAGGGTCCGGGAAATAAAATGAGCAAGTGAAGTAGGCTTAGTACAAGACAGTGGAGAGTGATGTGAATAAAGCAAATGGGTGCCTGGGTCAAAGCTCTAGCTTTCAGGAGATTGTGACAAGAATGACTTCCTGGTGTGGCTCAATATCATTGTATCTTTTTTTTTTAATAGATGTTAGGAATCTCGCATTTTTAATGTGAACTATTCCAATTTTAAAATATTGATGACTAACTCTAAAAAGTATTCAACCAGCACTCAGGGTAAACCAAACATGTCTGGAGGTAGTATTTAGTATACTGATTACTTATTTACAACCTTTGACATGGATTTAGATGAACAGCCAGTGAACTATAAGGGCCATGATTCAAGGCTACAGCCTGTAATCTGTGTTGCTATGTTTTTGAACAATGGCTTCCTTTGTAAAGTTCTCCCACATATTCAGTACAAACTCCCTCTATTGTTTTAAAGTTGTTATGTGTCCACAATCTCCTTTCTGGGGAATTATTTGAGTAAGGAGGTGAACTCAGCTCAGAGACATTGAATCTGGCTGAAGCTGAGTGGCAAAGCACTCTAAGGGTCTCCTGCCAGCAGCCCAGGTGGCACTGGTGCTCCAGGATATTCTCCTGTACACAGCATCTCTCACTCTCTGGAACCATTAAGGAACAAACAGCTGGAAAGTTCTGGCTGAGCCCAACCTGGGGGTCAAGAGAGCAGGAGGATTTGTGTGGGCAGTCCTTTAATTCCAAAAAGGTTTTCTTAGGCTGGACATTTTCCATGGCTCCCAGCTCAACAACTGGTCTACTATCCGCAGACTTCAGGATAATGAGGTTCCAGTCCTATCAATCCCTGCCGGTTGCAGGAAATTGGGCAATTCACACCCCCTGCCTGTCACTAGTTCTTGCCTATGGAAGGAAACTATTGTCTGTGCTTTTTCAGCAGTAAAAGTTTTAGTTTTTAATTCTGAGGAAGTTTTATAGCAAAATCTCAGACCAAAGCAGACACAATAAGGAGTTTCCTCTAGAAGTCCTACACTTATAAGCTTGCCTGGGCCATGTCAGTGCTGGCCAAACCTCTCAGGCAGCCGTAAGACTAGAGAGAATAGAGTTTGCAAACTACAGGGTTTGCTTATTTTCAGTCTTTTCTCACTGATAAATACTGTGTCTGAGACATTAATGAGCAATTTCCTGTAGATTTCCCATCAACTCATATTTTAAACACAGTTGCAAGGAAGACTACTTCTCAGAGGCATTTATTGAAGCCTGCTGGTCATACAGAGCTTACTAGATGGTATAAGGAGAAATAGCTATGGTCTCCAATTCTCAGAGTTAGGGTTAAAGTTAACTTGATAGGGAAAGGAGGGAAACTCAAAAAGGAAAATGACCCTGGACATATTCTTACTCAGATTGTAACCCATGACCTCTCTCATTGGCTGAAAATTTGTATGGCATCTTCACCCTCTGCTTTGAGAAGCTTTTATCCAGTCTTGTCTTTTGTAATTTATATTATGAAGTACTATTTTTCACATTCCAAAGAAAAATTACATACTAATAGTGTCTAATTGGCTTTACTCTTTTCACCTGTCACCTCAAAGAATGTGATATACTGTAGTTCCTCCATTTCCCTTCCTCAGCCCCACCCTCACGGCAGTTATTAAAAATCAATGACTTCATTCTTTTTCATTTAGACTTGAGCCTTTCCTCATTTACAATGCTTAAGGACATAATATATAGAATGTGGGCAAAAAATTAATGAGTTTATAGATGAAGTAGCTTTGAGCTGGTCATTGTTGGAACTGGGAGATAGGTATGAAGAGATTCTTTAACTGTCTTGCCACTTTTGTATGCCTGAAATTTTCTATAATGAAAATATTAAAATGAAGATAATGTTGCCTACTTGTGCCCTGATATTGAGTATTTTACCCAGTCACGAACCTCATTTGCTACAACACATCTGACCTTGGTTCCCATAAGAAACTTGTGCTTCTTAGCTATTCACTGTTAGATCAGTGTTTGACTTTGTGTCCTCTGAGGAGAGATGAGGAATTGCAAGAAGTCCAAATCCTTGATTGGTGGAAACTCCTAAATTTGGTACTTTTGCCTTCTCTCACCTCCTGCAGGAGCAGGAGAAGCTAATCCAGGTCACTGAAAGTCCACTATAGTCCACTCCACATAGAGAGGGTTAACTCTCTGTTCCTGGAATGACTGAGATTCTTTGGGGTCAGGATGCTTTTCAGATTCTTGCCTGTCTGGTGACTCTGGGACAGTATAGGTTTATGTGACCATAACTGGGGTTCCTGCATACATGGTAATTGGGTCTAACAGCATGTCTGAATTACAGTTGGCTTCTCTAGCAAGCTGAAATAATTCACCTCAATTCTGAATAGTGAATAAAAGGCTTTATAATAGGATGTCTCAGAGGAAGAACCGTGAAGTTTTCAGGAGGTGAGGAATGAGAGACCAGTGCTAACTGCCGAACTAGTGGGGCTCAGACATGGGGAGGGAGGCAGGAAACAGGGTACCAAGAAGACCGACACCCAAATAATCCATCTGTGGCAAATGGCTTCCAACTAATTAAACATAGAAAAACCTCTTTTAGGAAAGATAATCCTATTGGATCAACTTGCAAGATTTTTTCAGCCAGCTTCTGCCTCTTAGAGCTTCAATTAAAAGCTGTTTAGCAGATGGCAGTTCTGAGTCACAAAGTTAGATTCTCTGGCAACCATATGTGCTTTTTGGTTTCCAGGGTATCCTGGCCGCATATGGCCCTGGAAGATATGCAAGAGCTCTTTCTCAGTGCAGTGGCTAGCTCCATAGCCGCCAACGAGAGGCTCTTCCCACAACCGTCAAGGTGACTAGCAGGAAGGTCTTCCCATTAATTCAGGAATTTGGAGGCTCTGGAAGTCATAGTTCAGCCACACTGGCATGGAGCTTAAACACCATCTAGTATGACTCGTTCGTACAGAACAGGAAACCTGAGACTCGGGAAAGATTGCATGTGGCTTTGTTTTAAGTTGTCTAGCAAGGGAGAAGCGGAGTCAGGACAAGGACAGCAGAGGTACTTCTCCGTTTAATTTGGGGATTTAAATTCATAAAGTTGCCTTTTCCTTTCCTTATCCTCATGGAGCACCTTAAGGGGTATCTTACCAAAGACCTGGCAGATTTGTCAGGAGAAGCCCTGGAAGGCCACAGGTCAGTTTCTTGCCTTATCAGAAGACAGAACCAGGACCTTCTGAAATGAAGCATCATTCCTCTTTTTTGTGAAGCTTCCCACTAATGTTGAAGTTACAGCATCCCTTGGGTGCTATCAAAGAAATACAAAGTCAGGCACTAAATGTACTAACATGGATTTTACTTAGTGTTAATGTAATAAAAGAGAGATCTCAGGACAGCCTGAAATCAACTCTACCAAAACAAAAGCTAGAAGGAAATGCTAAGGTAGAATGCTAAGGCGAGCCAAAGAAAGAATTGTGAAGGGTATTAAGCAGGATAGTTGCTATGATTGGAGCACCTGTATTTTTCAGTTGAAGCTTGCTGAAGTTGGGCTTCTACCCTTCCACAGAAACTGGAAGATAGGGTGGCTGGAGCTTTATCTTTCTTGATATTTACATTTCAAAATGATGGCTCCCAGGTCCTGGAGCCATTTCTGGTTTGTGGGAGATACAGCAAAAAGGAATACAGAAAGGACTTAAAAATTGTTTTCTAAAAAGTAAATGTTGAGAAAAAGGCAGCCATGGCTCATAGTTAGGTTTTGCAACTAACAGGACATTCCTTTGGCAGCTTTGCCACTTAATCCTAACAGTGCGGGTTAATCCTGTCTGCTTGACTGATTAAAAGACTCCTGAAGGGGTGTTTGGATCATGGTTACACTATACTCATCAGTGAACTAATCCACTGATGTTCATAGCTGACTATGGTGGGGCCCAGGTGGGGAAGGTGAGTCAATGGGAACTTGCCTTCAGAGGGTACATACGTTACTCTCAGTGTGCTCAGTTTCTTGACTTTTGGGGACATGACTAAGATCTTCAATTGCCTGTGTGAGGGATATGGTGAAAGATGAAGAAAAATCAGAATTTAATTTAGTAATATAGGATGGGGGCTGGGAAGTCAATGCCTCAGGATGGGTCAATGACACTCTGGACTAGCCACCATTCATTGGATGTACATAATAACTGGAGGGATTATCAAATGACTCAGAGGGTGGTGATGGTCTTATGTTGCTAAAGATCTCTTCAGATGACTCCAAAGTAGCAGTGATCCTATGCTAATATAATCTTGCCCTGGTATGTCATAACACAGCTGGACCGTTAAGGCCTCTGGAGTCTGGCCTCAGTTTGTAATTTGTGGCTACCAACACCTGACTGCCCTAAGAAAGTGGCTTTGCTGCACCATTCCCTTCTACCATGAGATTCCTCTCTTGAAATCAGCCAACCATGCACTGAAACCTCTGAAAGGGTGAATCAAATACATGTAAACCTCTCCTCTTAAGTTGTGGGTGTTGGATATTTGGTCTCAGCAAAGGAAAATCTAATACAGCACCTTTGACTTTTCTTAGGAAAGAATTTAAGAAGCCTGGAGTTGTTATCATAGTGATATGACGTGGAGCTCTTAAAAACTGTACTGGTCTAAACAGGTTGTATCTTATTGGATTTTATTATGTACGATAGTATAAGCAAAAACTTTTAAAGACAAGGAGATTATACAGAAACCATTGTTCATTTTCTGTTAGTTGATTCTAAACACCCTGTAATGCTGTCATTCTCTTAAATGGTTTTACATTGTTTTGATATATTTAATGCTACAGTATACGAAGTTGTACTCAAGGATTTCAAGGAAAGAGACAATATGGTAACTACTTTTATGTCAGGTTTATCTTGTAGTGAAACACTATTCTGCTTAAATGGTTATGTGTTGATCTGTGCTGTTATGCTGTTATGCCCTCTTTTATCTCAATCTCCACTCCATTATTTACTTTTTTATTTTTATCCTTTTAATTAAGGGAAAAATAAATAAAAATAGCAGGATATATTATAGTAACCCACTTTGACTTTCCATTATCTTGATTTAAAGCCCTGTATTACTCTCACCATCTTGTTTTTGACTGATGTCCCCCTATTCTGTTTTGCTGGATAGTGCCAGGTTCGAAAGTTTAGGCAACAGCTGTGAAGATAGTGAGATTCATTATGACGCCCATTCTCAATGACTTTTATCTACTTTTGAAGACCTACAATGTCTCCAATGTTTTGGTTTTGTCGGTTTTGTTCTTTACTATTTTGTTCAATTTTATTATAACTGATGATACAGGCAATTCTATTAGAGATAGCGGGAGGCATTATGGTAACCATTATTGATCACCTTGTATTATGCTTTTACATTATCTATTATGTCCACCTTTTTTATTTGATTGACTCTGTTCTGTTACGTCACATTTGGTTCTACTCCCTTCCAAAAAAGTAGTAAGAACTGTGGGAGTAACAAAACCCAAAATGTGTAATTGTCATTGTACAAAAGAGAGGAAAAGAAAGTGCTCTAAATGATATAACTGCATGTATATTTAAGTGTATAAGATAGAAAATGATATCACTGAGTTTTATTGGATCATTGAACAGAACTGTTTGCAGTATCATTGTTGGAATGTCCACTTTACAAGCTTTAATTTTGTGACTTGAACAATTATTTCTAAGATGACAATATGTAATCCATTAACTAGTGATTTCCTACTGTTTTTTTTTTTTCTGTAAATCTGTATAACTTGTACCCTTTCTCTGCTTTTTTTTCTCCTTAAATAAAATTTAAAAAAAAACTGTACTGGTGTTGCTTTAAGTCTCTTAGTGTGGCTGATGGGTGAAGTAGTTTGTGCTGAGAGGCTGTAGGTCAAAGTTAAGGCCTAGTTGAAAGAGAATTCAGAGAAGCCAGACTAGTTTGATCAAGGACAGAATGTTTGTCAGTGCTGAAATCTCCATTTCTCAGACAATTGGGAAGTTGACTGAAATATTACTCCTTATTTCTCACTACAATTTAAGCCTATTTCTTCCAAATCCTCCCTGTGGCTGGAAGTTAGTTCACTTCCTAGTTGTCATGGATCTTTATGTATTTACAATCAACTTTCTCAAAGCTTTTAAAAATTACTTGGAGTCAGGGTCCATACATTACATGTTTAAAATTATCTTCCATTTTACCTTGTAAGTAGCTGACTTGATAATCATCCATTCACCGAAACCCTAAACTACGTTACCTTTTCAATGACACTACCTACTTTTTCTTAGCCCATATCCCATTTCCATAACCATCTCCATGGTTACAGAACCCTTGTTCAACATGAAAGGCTGAAATAAGATTCATTTCTCACCTCTACACAGAGGTGTAGAGCATTCTTTCATGAGCATTTTTTCAAAAAGGTCTCCAGGAATTCAATTCATCGCACTTTTACTACATAGATATTAGATACTGGGGAGAAACCAGTCAATAGATCAAGGTTCCAGCTCTTTAAGTTAGTCAGGAAGACTGACATCCAAATCCATAATTCCAAAACTTAGTGTATTGGAAGTGTGTGCACAAAAGGGGCACAATCCAATTTAGTTTGGATAAGAAGTGACTTGACGGAGTCTCCCAGAAGCTTGGGAGTGATTTATCAAGGAAAAATTCAAAAGAAACCTATAAAGATAAAAGGGGAGAGCGGACCACCCTCTCTCACCCGAAGACCACACCGCAGTTGTCCACTGGGAAGAGTGAGTTGAGCTGAGCCACGGGACTCCGTCCCAGCCTTGCTCACCACCCTCTCTCACCTGAAGGCCCACACCACAGCTGCCCACCAGGAAGGAGCTGGGCCAAGCTGCTGGAAACTGCTCCAACCTTGGCTGCGACCTTCCTTCAGCCCGGAGAGCACTAGCACTACTGCCACCACCTGGAGGAGGGAGCAACCCTGCTGAGGAGGTTTGAGGCCTACCTAGGCCATAGAGGGACCCTCTATCAGCCTGGGGAGCTTTGCCATCCAAGGAGCTGGATGATTACACAACATCCAATCCCCGGGAGAGTATGAGATTCTTGCTTTAGGGAGCTGGGGGGCCACTGGGCTTGCACACTAGATTGGGCTTAGCAGGATTTGGGATTGCCTGGACCACACCAGCTGGCCTTCTTTCCCTCAGGGAAGCTTTGCTGCCAGAGTGGGGAGCTGTGTAGCTTGAGGAGGCTTTAGGTCTACCTGAGAGGAGCCTGGCAACCTTCTTTTAATCCGGGGGCTTCACTGCTCAATGAGGGGGCAACACTACCAGAGGAGTCCCAGGAGTCCGGGATATAAGAGACAATTTCCAACACACCCAGGGGAAGCTTTGGAACAACACTTGAAGCACGGAAATATAGGAAAATGACAAAAAAAAAAAAAAAGAGCAAAATGCAATCTCAAACTTCCAGCCCATCCCAAGAAAGCCTAGGAGCCATGTACATAGAAGAAAATACATACCATATGCCTGAAACACCTGAAACAATAGTAACCAAAATAAAGAAGCAACACTAGGAAGCCTTAAAGGAATTCAAACTAGAAATAATCTCTCAGGTGAAAGAAGAAATGATAAAAGAAATGAAGGAGATGCTGAACATATCTAAAGAAGATACAGTTAAAAAATTGGAGGAACTAAAAAAAAAGATAGACTCCCTGGATGAACAATATAAGAAACAAACAGAATATATAAAGCAGATTCAAAGAGATATACAGGAAATCAAAAATTCCATTGAAAGTTGTAAAAACTGCCACAGTGAAAGTGAAGATAGAATTTCAGACGTCGAAGATGAGATTGCAGCCAGTGAACAGGAAAGGAAAGATCTTTTAAAAATAACAAGAAATCAGAAAATAACAATTCAACACCTGCAAGATGATGCAAAGAAAAACAACATAAGGTTGATAGGGATAAATGAAAAGAAGGGGACAACATAAAGGATGTCAAGAGGATATTCAGAGAAGTAATAGCTGAAATTTCCAAAACATGAGATTGGAAACTGATATCAAGATCAATGAAGCATATAGAACTCCAATTAGCCATAACCAAAATAAAACTACACTCAGACATATAATAATCACCATTCCAGAAATCGAACAAAAGAATAGAATATTAAAAGCTGTCAGAGAGAAAAGGTAGACCACCTATAAAGGAAAACCTATCAGAATCACAGCAGAATTCTCAGCACAAACAATAAACTCAAGAAGAGCATGGAGTGAAGTATTTCAGATCCTAAAGCAAAATGATTTCCAACCTAGACTGATGTACCTGCAAAACTGTCTTTCAAAGTTGATAGAGAAATAGGATACTTCCATGACAAAGAACAGCTGAAGAACTTCATGATCACCAAGCCAAGCCTACAAAGAATACTGAAAAACAGTTTGGATACACTTAGGAAAAAACCACTAAACAAAACAGACAATTAAACAAAACAGAAAGATAAAGATGAAACAGCAGAAAGATAACATGTCAACAATAAGCCAATATAAAAAAGTTATAACCATTAATGTAAATAATCTCAATGAACCAATTAAAAGAAACAGACTGGCAGAATGGATCAAGAAACAAAATCCAACCATATGCTGTCTACAGGAAACCCTTCTAACCCAAAAGGATACTCACAGACTGAAAGGATGGAAAACAATACTTCATGCAACAGGAACCCCCAAAAAAGCAGGGGTAGCTATTCTGTTTTCAGACAATGTGAACTTCAAACCAAGAATGATCAGAAAAGATAAAATGGTCATTACATACTAGTTAGGGGAAAACTTCAAGAAGAAGAGATAACTATGTTAAATATATATGCACCAAATTGCAGAGGACCAAGTACAAAACAAGTATTAACAGAAATGAAAAACCAAATTAGCAGTAATACAATTATAACAGGAGACCTTAACACACCAGACAGAAGATCAGCAAAGAAATAAAAGAACTGAATCACACCTGTGAACAAATGGACTTGATAGACATATACAGAGTATTCCACCCAACAACAACAGAATACACATTCTTCTCAACAGTACATGGGTCATTCTCTAAAATAGACCATATATTAACTCATAGAACATATTTAAATAAATGTAAAAGAGTTGAAATTATTCCTTGCATATTATTGGATCATAGCGCTATGAAATTAGAAATTAATGATAAAAGATACTGCAAAAATCCCACAAACAAATGGAAACTGAATAACATACTCTTGAGTAATCAGTGGATCACAGAGGAAATTAAATAATACCTACAAACAAATGAAAACACAAATACAACTTACCAGAATCTGTGGGATCTAATGAAAGCAGTCCTCAGAGGAAAATTTATTGCACTGAGTTCCCACATCAGTAAAACAGAACAAATACAAATAAATAACCTGATGATACACCTTAAACATCTAGAAAAAGAAGAGCAAGTCAAAGCCAAAGCCAAAAGAAGAGAGGAAATTATAAAAATCAGAGCAGAAATCAATGCAATAGAGACTAAGAAAACAATACAAAGAATCAATGAATCCAAGAGTTGGTTCTTTGAAAGAATAAATAAAATCGATAAGCCCCTAGCCAACCTTATTTTAAAAAGGGTAGAAAAAGCTCAAATTCATGCACTAAGAAATGAAAAAGGTGAAATCACTACCAATAGACCCATTAGAAATACAGAACATCATCAACACCTATTTCAAAAACCTCTACTCTCAAAGGTTTGATAACACAGAAGAAATAGACACATTCCTAGAATCATATGAAGTACCAAAGCTAGATCAAAAAGATGTAAAACTGTTGAATAATCCAATCTCTGCTAATGAAATTGAACATGTAATTAAGTCCTTACCTACAAAGAAGAGCCCAGGCCCAGATGGATTCACTGCAGAATTCTACAAGACATACAAAGAAGACCTAATGCTGACACTCCTCAAACTATTCAATGAAATTGAAAGGGAAGCAATCCTTCCTAAGTCACTCCTGGAAGCAAATATTACTCTAGTACCAAAACCTGAGAAGGACCCAACTGAAAAAGAGAACTACAGCCCAGTCTCCCTAATGAACACAGATGCAAAAATCCTCAATAAAATATTGGCAAATATGATGCAGCAAATCATCAAGAAGATTATACACCATGACCAAGTGGGATTTATCCCAGGAATGCAAGGATGGTTCAACATACGTAAGTCAATCAGTGTAATCCACCATATCAATAAAGCCAAAAATAAGAATCCCATGATCATTTCTATAGACGCAGAAAAAGCATTTGATAAGGTCCAACATTCATTCATGATAAAAACTTTTCAGAAAATTGGAATAGATGGTCTTTACCTCAACATAATAAAGGCCATTTATGACAAACTAACATCCAGCATCATGCTAAATGGCCAAAAATTGAAAGCTTTTACTTTAAAATCAGGCACAAGACAAGGATGTCTTTTATCCCCACTTCTATTTAATATAGTACTGGAAGTACTAGCCAGAGCAATTAGGCAAGAGAGAGAAATAAAAGGGGTAAAGATAGGAAAAGAAACAGTTAAATTATCATTGTTTGCAGATGACATGATACTCTACATAGAAGACCCCCTAAACTCCATTGAAATACTCTTAGATATAATAAATAAATTCAGTAATGTAGCTGGATACAAAATCAATACTCAGAAATCAATAGCATTCCTATACACTAACAACAAAATCACAGAGAAGGAAATGAGAGAAACCACACTCTTCACACTAGCAAGCAAAAAAATGAAATATTTAGGAATTACTCTTACGAAAGAAGTGAAAGACCTATACAGGGAAAATTATAATACACTGAAAAAAGAAATTGAAGATGATCTCAGAAAATGGAAAGACATCCCTTGCTCATGGACAGGACGAACAAACATTGTGAAAATGGCCATTCTCCCAACGCTGTTACACAGATTCAATGCAATCCCAATAAAAATACCATCAACATACCTTATAAATCTAGAGAAATCATTCCTAAAATTCATCTGGAACCAGAAGAGACCTAGAATAGCAAAAGCAATTCTAAGCAGCAAAGGCAAGACAGGAGGCATCACAATCCCTGACTGAAGTTGTACTACAAAGCAACTGTAGTAAAATGAACGTGGTACTGGAATCAAAACAGAGCCGAAGATCAATGGATTAGATTAGAAGATACAACCACAACTACAAACACACTCAACCACCTTATCTTTGATAAAGGAGCCAAGCAGGTTCACTGGAAGAACGACAGTCTCTTTAATAAATGGTGCTGGCTCTCCATTTGCCAAAAACTAAAGCTAGACCCATGCCTATCACCATGTACTAAATTAAAATCTCAATGGGTCAAAGATCTGAATATTAAAACAGAAACACTAAATCTATTGGAAGACAAATTGGGTAGAAACCTTGAAGACATAGAAGTAGGTAGAGAATTCATGAACAGGACTCCAACTGCACAGGAAATACTTCCCAGAATCGATAACTGGGACCACTTCTTATTAAAAAGTTTCTGCATGTCAAAAGAAACCTCCAACATAGTGAAAAGAAAACCCACAAACTGGGAAAAGATTTTAGTGAACTCTCTCTCAGACAAGGGACTCTTGTCTAAAACATATAAAGAATTAAAAAAACTCAGACTCCCAAAATTCAAAGATCCAATCCAAAAATGGGCATCTGAGATGAATACGCACTTCTCAGATGAAGAAATTAAAATGGCAAATAAATACATGAAAAAATGTTCATCATCATTGGTCATTAGAGAAATGCAAATTAAAACCACACTGAGATACCATCTCACTCCTGAAAGAATGGCCAGGATCAAGAAAACCAACAACAACAAATGCTGGATAGGCTGTGGGGAAAAAGGAACTCTCCTACACTGTTGGTGGGAGTGTAGAATGGTACAACCTTTGTGGAGGTCAGTCTGGAGATTTCTCAAAATGCTGGGATTGGAAGTCCCATTTATTCCAGCTATTCCACTTCTGGGCATATTCCCAGAAGAACTAAAAGTATCATACCACAGTGATGTATGTGCACCTATGTTTATAGCAGCACAATTTGTAATCGCCAGATCTTGGAAACAACCCAAGTGTCCATCAACTGAGGAATGGATAAAAAAGTTGTGGTATTTCCATACAATGGAGTATTATTCAGCTATAAAGAAGGATCACATTGAGATATTTATCAATAAATGAACGCAGCTTGAGACCATACTCATAAGTAAAATAAATCAATCTTGCATGTGTGAATAATGAATAGTTTCCCTAATGTAAGTAATGATTCAAATATATAAAAGTATGTGGTAATCATGATTCTCCATTATGTGGCCTTGAAGCCTTATAAAGTTTTCACTTATCAATTGGAAAGGCTTTATTCTGGGCTTCTTGATATGGAAATATTTGAAGCAATAGTATATGAATTTATATTCAAATATTTCAAGGAAAAAGACAGACACTAGGTAACTACTATTAAATCGGGTTATTTGGTGGTGAAGCACTAGGTTGCTGAAACAGTCATGCTTTGACCTGTATTGTTATGTTGTTATGTTCTCTTTTATCTCAATCTCTCCCTTACTCATTAAAAAAATTAGTTATTTTTTATGGTTTTTTTAATTAAGGGGAAAAATTAAAAATTAGCAGAATATATTATAGTAACTTTTTTTTATTTCCTATTAACTTGTTTTGAAGTCCTGTAATACTCCCACTATCTTGTTTTGACTGATTAGACTCTGTTCCGTTCTGTATGATAGTATCAAGTTTGAGGGTATAGGCAACTACTTTGAAGGCAGTAAGATTCACTAAGATGCCCATTCTGGTTTGACTATTATCTCCTGTGGAAGTCTTGTAATGTTTACAATGTTTAAGTTTTATTGGTCTTGTTCTCTACTGTTTTGTTCAACTTTATAATACCTAATGAGATAGACAATTCTTTTTAAGGAAACAAGAGACATTATGGTAACCATTGTTGATAACCTTGTACTCTGTTCTTACATCATGTACTATGTCTATACTTGGTTTTGACTGACAGCTTTGTTTTGCCATATTTGACTTTATTCTCTTCGAAAAAAAAGTAACAAGAACTAAGGAGTAATAAAACCCAAAATGTGTAAATTTTGTTGTAAAAAAGAGAGGGAAAAAAAGTGTTCTAAAGGATACAACTGCAAGTGTGTTTAGGGGTGTTAAATAGCTGACCACTTAATGTTTTTGGTTGGATCATTGAACACAACTGTTTGCAGTCTCTCTGTTTGAATGTCCACTTTGTATACTTTGATACTGTGACTTGAGCAACTATCTCTAAGACAATAATGTGTGATTTCTTACTGTATTTTTTTTGGAGTTCTGTATTACTTGTACCCTTACACCGCTTTGTTTTGTTTTTTCTCTTTTTCCTTTTAAATAAAAAAGAAATAAACAACTGTAGTAAAATCAACATGGTACTGAAACCTAAACAGAACCGAAGATCAATGGAATAGATTAGAAGATACAACCACAACTACAAACATATTCAACCACCCTATCTTTGATAAAGGGGCCAAACGTTCACTGGAAGAATGACAGTCTCTTTAATAAATGGTGTTGGAAAAACTGGCTCTCCATATGCCGAAAACTAAAGCTAGAGCCATGCCTATCATCATTTACTAAAATAAAATCTAAATGGATCAAAGATCTAAATATTAAAACAGAAACACTAAATCTATTGGAAGACAAATTGGGTAAAAACTTTGAAGACATAGGAGTAGCTCCAGAATTCATGAGCGAGACTCAAACTGCACAGGAAATACTTCCCAGAGTCAATAACTTGCATCATGTCTTATTAAAAAGTTTCTGCACTTCAAAAAATCTCCAGCACAGTTAAAAGAAAACCCACAAACTGGGAAAAAATCTTAGTGAACTGCCCCTCAGACAAAGGACTTCTGTCTAAAACATATCAAGAATTTAAAAAATTCAGAGCCCCAAAATTCAAAGACCCAATCCAAAAATGGGCATCTGAGATGAATACACAATTCTTACATGAAGAAATACAAATGGCAAATAAATATATGAAAAAATGTTCGTCATTAGTCATTATAGTAATGCAAATTAAAACCACACTGAGATTTCTTCTCACTCCTGAAAGAATGGCCAAGATCAAGAAAACTAACAACAACAAATGCTGGAGAGGCTGTGGGGAAAAAGGAACTCTCCTGCACTTCTGGTGGGATTGTAGACTGGTGCAACCATTGTGGAGGTTAGTCTGGAGATTTCTCAGAAAGTTGGGATTGGAAGTCCCATTTGTTCCAGCTATTCCACTTCTAGGCATATTCCCAGAAGAACTGAAAGCATCATACCACAGTGATATATGTGCACCCATGTTTATAGCAGCACAATTTGTAATGGCGAGATCTTGGAACAACCTAAGTGTCCATCAACTGCGGAACGGATAAAAAAGTTGTGGTATTTTTATACAATGGAGTACTACTCAGCTATAAAGAAGGATCACCTTGAGATATTTATATGTAAATGAACGCAGCTTGAGACCATACTCATAAGTGAAATAAATCAAACTCACATGTATAAATGCTGAATAGTTTCCCTAGTGTAAGAAGTGATAAGAATACATAAAAGTATGTGGTAATCATGATTCCCAATCATATTGGTTTGAAGCCATATAATG
Source organism: Cavia porcellus (assembly GCF_034190915.1). NCBI lineage: Eukaryota > Metazoa > Chordata > Mammalia > Rodentia > Caviidae > Cavia > Cavia porcellus. The sequence continues at coordinate 8,049,054 of NW_026947493.1, forward strand.
TTTTCACTCATTAATTGGAATGGTTTTAATCTGGGTTGTTTGATTTTATTGTCTGTGATAGTACGAATAGCTATTTTGAAGAAAACAAGACATCATAATTGCTAGTGCTGATTTAATATCATCTTGTTTTGAAGTCCCATCAAGCTGTTGTTCATCTGTTCCCATTGGTTTTAACATGTTGTATCTTCCTATATTTTACTATATGCGATAGTATAAACAAAATTTTTTATAGGCAAAGAGGTAACATAGAAACCGTTGTCTGTTTTCTGTTAGCTGGTTCTAAATACCTTATAATACTTTCATTCTCTTGAATGGCTTCACAATGTCTTGATATGTTTGATACTATAGTATATGAAGTTATACTCAAATATTTCAAGGAAAGAGACACTACGGTGACTACTATTATGTCAGGTTATCTGGTGGTGAAATACAATGATGCTTAAATTGTTCGGTTCTGACCTGTGTTGTTCTGTTGCTATGTCCTCTTTTATCTCAATCTTCCCCTTTTTTTTCCTTTTTTTTAAAAAAATTATTTTTTCTTATTTTTTTAATTAAGGGAAAACAATTAAAAAATAGTGGGATACATTATAGTAATTTTTTTGTTTTCCTATTAACCTGATTTGAAGCCCTGTAATGCTCTCCCCATCTTGTTCTGACTGATTTTACTATATTCTGTTTTGTTTGATAGTATCAAGTTTAAGGGTAACCACTATGAAGGCAATAAGATTCACTATGATGCCCATTATGGTTTGACTATTAGCCTCTTTTGAAGTCCTGTAAGGTCTCCAGTGTAGGTTTTATTGGTCTTGTTCTGTACTGTTTTGTTCAATTCTATTATACCTGATGATATAGGCAACTCTTTTCAAGATAGCAAGAGGCATAATGGTAATCACTTTTGATCACCTGGTATTCTATTATTGCATCATATACTATGTCCATCCTTCTGTTCTAACTGACTCTATTTTGTTTTGTCACATTTGGTCTTATTCTTGTAAAAAAAATTAATAAGAACAGTGGGAGTAATAAAATCCAAATAGTGTAATTGTTAATGTAAAAAAGAGAGGAAAAGAAAGTGGTCTAAAGGATATAACTGCACATATATTTAAGGGTGTAGGATAGAAAACCATATTACTGAGTTTTTGTTGGATCATTGAACAGAACTGTGCAATCTCACTGCATGAATGTCCACTTTATATGCTTTAATTTTGTAATTTGGGCAACTGTTTCTAAGATGACAATATGTAATCTATTACCTAGTGATTTCTTTCTGTATATTTTTTCTTGATATTCTGTATTACTTGTATCCTTTTACTGCTTTGTTTTGTTTTTTTCTCTTTAAATAAAAAATTTTAAAAATTAAAAAAAGAAAATAATTTAAAAAAAAAGATAAAAGGGAAGAAGTGAAACGGAGGCATGGTTTCTGCTGATGTCTAGTCTGATCACAAGACAAGATCGGGAATGTGAGCTGTACCATAGAGATGCCCCCACTGTCTCAAGGAGGACAGGCCTCTTTATTCCCTATCAGTTAGTGGTTATCTGCAGGCTGCTCCCAGGGAAACATGCCTAATCTTCTATATAGTTCTGGGAGAGGCTGCTCTGTGGGTAGAGGCTGGGTCTCTGGAGAAGACTATAGCTTGAAGCATTTGAAGCTAACACTCACAGGAGCCTGGTGGAGTAGGTGTACCTTCCCAGCTAACAGAGTTCTGGGCAGGGCACCATGAATCTGTACTATAATACCGGAAGTCACTTTTAAAGAGTTATGTTAGTTATATGGGGTATATGGGAGGAGGAAAGATAGGACACTCTAGGGCATAGTTACAGAAGGAAGAAAGAATGTGACTCATTTGGAAAGGGCAAGCAGGTTGATACAAGGGACATAGAGAAAATGCTGGCATTTTAGAAGTGTGTGTGTGTGTGTGTGTGTGTGTGTGTGTGTGTTGAGTGTCATGTGCTGTGTGTTGTGTTATGTGTGGCAGCATTTACTAGCGGGCAGGAACACTGTCCCTGTTGTCTATCTCTCTCTCACTGTACAGGAGAATGAAGTTAGAGTCACTGGAAAAACTGACCCAAGAATGGACTAGAGCTCTTGGTAGACACACTAGAGATGACTCGCTGAGGTTATATGATGTTTGAGTGACTCCAGTTCACAAGTTTGCATTAGCATCACCGCCCCCCCACACACACATCATAGTAGGAGATAGTTGTCATATCTTTTCTGGTCCAATTATTATAATAGGTACTTGATTTGTTTCCCTGTACCCAAACATCTGAAAAGCCCACAATACAGTGATTCACTGTGTGATTTTTTTACACAGCCTGTCACACACACACACACACACACACACACACACACACACACACATTCTCTCCCTATCTCCCTCTCTCCCTGTCTCCCTCTCTCCCCCTCCCTCCCTCCCTCCCTCTGTCTCTCTGTCTCTCTGTCTCTCTCTCTCTCTCTCTCTCTCTCTCTCTCTCTCTCTCTCTCTCTCTGAAGACTATTAGCTGTTCTTGGCCCTGAATCCATTATCTTCCAGCCAAGCTGTTTGCTCAAGACCTAAAGTTCTGTCTTGTGGTTTGTAAAGTGATAAATCGATATTTTGTTCTGTTTTTCTCTTTTTTTGAGAAGTTATTTTCTTTTGAAAAGATGGACAGTGTGGTAGCTTTTCTATCCCTCTGGGACATCAGTCTTTCACATATTCTCAAAAATAACAGCTAAGCGTTTTGCAATAATACTTGTCAAATCCTTAAATTTCCTACATTGTTAAAATACATCATGTTCAAACAACTATTCCTCTGTGGAGTTATTTAACACACACCAGAGCAAGTATCTGGTATATGATTATAGTTAAATCTCTTATAAATGCACTAATGAAGCTGTATGATTAAAACTCTACCCTGAACTTAGCCATTAAGGGTACTAAAAGATTATGCAGGGTTTTTACTGCAATAGTATGTTAGGTTATACTTAAAAGTGATTGGACATAGCTAAACTAATAAATGGTTAAAAACAGGTATAAAGTAATAAGTTGCTAAGTGCAAAACAAATTACAAAACAGCGTGCGAGTACCACAGATACCATGCATAAGCAGGAAATTCCTTCTCATTTGTCTAACTGTCATAATAATTTTTTCCATATCCTCAGAAATGGTTGTGATTTTCATTTTCACTTTGGTAGTATTTCCATATACTTTTCATTCCATTATATTATTTTAATTAATTAAACAATTCATCTATAAATACATCTTAAAGTTCTTGTGTAGTAGTCACAGTCAGATGCTAGAAGTAAGATGGACAAGATCCCAAGCTGGAACCTGCAGTCAAGTTCCCAGCTCTCACAGAGTACAGAGTTTATAAAAAGAAACAGGACCAGCATTAGCTCAGTGGCACAGCACCTGCCAGACAAGTACAAAGTCCTTGAGTTCAATTCCCAGTACCAAAAAGTAGAAAAGAAATAGAAACAGACATTGAGAAAATAATTTGTTAAATAATATTTATATAAATATAATTGGAATGGTTCAATAAAAAATAGGACAGTTGGCATTCATTTCACAGGTTCCACATCTGTGTGTTCAAACAAGGATCAAAAACATTCTAGAAAAAAATTGCATCTGTACTGATTACATACAGACTGTTTTCCTCTTCAGTATTTCCTGTACAATACATGGTAACAATGATTTACATAGCATTTACATCATATTAGTTATTATAAGTATGGAGGTGCCTTGAAATATACAGGAGGATGTGCATACGTTATGTGCAAATACTACAACATTTGTGTAAGGCACTAGAGCATTTGTGGATTTTGTATCCCTAAAAGGCTCTGGAAACAATGCCCACATAGTGAGGGATGACTGTAATTCTGATTATCTATTGCTCTATAGCAAGCCATCTGAAACCTTAGTCATAAAATGTCAGTAAGACTATATAATATTGATAGTCTCTCAACAGGAATAGCTCACCATTGCTGAACTTGGCACTGGTGAGGGTGGTGTAACAGCTGAGCATTGGAATCATTTGCAGGAAAACTCATCACCTGTCCAGCAGATGATGGCTGTCTGCCAGACCTCAGCTGGAGCTGTCAGAACACACACCAAGGACTCTCTGCATAGCCTGCAATTCCCTACAATATGGTGGCTGAGCCCCTTGGAGTATGTCTTGAGGAGTGGGATAGAAGCCAATTCTTTTATGATCTAGATTTGAAGTCACAGATTGTCACTTCTGCCACATTCTATTCAGTAACATGGCCCCAAACATCAGCACAATTTCAAAGAGAGGGGAAATAGGCCGTACATCTTGATAAGGAAATGGCAAAATTTTGGAATAGCATGCTGTGGCAATTTTGAGACAATATAATCTCTCACTGGTGACTACAGTAAGTCCCCAGCTTGTAAATGTGGCTTGTTCCTAGAGAATACTCATAGGTCTGGTTTGTTCATAAGTCTGACAAATTAAGTATTATATTCTTTTGACACAAATATATAATGTAAAGCATAAAAACTCCATGTGTTATGATTTTGTCCTTGTTCTTTGGAATGACAGTGGATGATTCATGTTATAAGAACAAGTGACTTCTACTGTCTTTTTGCTTCAGTCCAATCTCTCCATTATTTTCACTTTTGTTTCCATGTTTACTGTTTGTGCTTCCTAGCAGTCCCCTCCGCCTCACTGCAGCTTTTCCTCTTGCTTCGGGACTCCTGGGCTCTGACCGAGCACTGTAGCACTGCGCTCCAGTGCACTATGCAGGAGGCACGCAGCAGCACCACTGTGACAATGTCCCGCAGACACCTGAGCTACTTTGTGATTTGTTCACATTTATAAATGTTAGTAATGTGAAGTCCATTCCTGTGTGTGCAGATTTATACCTCAAATGTTCATAAGCTGGGGACATACCATAGTAGAAAGCATAGACCAAGAAGTGGCTCTCAAATTGGGACCTAGAGAATGGGTAGGAGTTAGCCAGATGGAGGTAGAAGGAATGGTGAGGGAAAGGAACATTCTAGACTGTGTGTCTGGATTCAGAAGGAGCTTGGCTATAGAAAGTTCTGAAAGGAGGCCAGTGAAACTGCAGTGTAGAGGGTGAAGTGTCACAGTAGGAAGCCTGCAACTTAAAAGTGCTCAGTTGGAACCCTTGAGGTGCCATCTGATAACATCCTGCTTGATAAACCTTTACTTAGTTTCTTTGTTACCTGTTGCTGCATAAACCATCTCAAACTAACTACCATACAAGAGCAATACCATTTTTATTACTTTCTCTCATGGTTCTGCCAGTGACTGGGCTCAGCTAGCAGCATCACATGGTGCTCAGTCAGGGGGTCACAAAGCAACAAAACTCATTTTCAAGGGGAAAAGTCATAGACTCCTTGATCTGAGGAGTCTCAAAGACTTTTTAAACATGGTTTAAAACCAATGCATCTAAAGTGACTAACTCACTGTGTACAGCAAGGTGCTTCTGAGAATCAAAGTAGGTACTTCTCAGGCATGAATTAGGGCTCTCCTTCATAAACCAAGGCATTTGGTCACCTTATTCCAGTGTCCAAACATTACAACCACCATGCTGTCTTAAAGTCTTTTATTCTGACATTCATACCCTTTACTCACTGAAATTCATGCTTTCAGTTTTTATTTTCAGTCTCTTGGTCATTTCTTATATAACATGTGTATTATATTAAAGTTTTTTTTTCATAATGATCCTGGCACTTGAGAACTACAACTTTTGTCCCATAAAATCTTTCATGCAAATTTGGACAACCACTGGCACTGTGGACATATGTACTTAGGATGCCTCCTCTCTCAGATGAGAGTCAAGCAATGGAAGAATTTGTTTCAATAAATCCGTTCAAAAATTTTCTTGGCTCAGTAGTTAAAAAACACAGTGATGACTCATCATTGAAATCAAATCCATGATCCCAAAAAAGTGTTTTTATAAGAAAAAAGTGGGTGTTTTTCTCTTTCCCCAAAAGCAGACTGCATAATATTTGGTGCTTCTCTTTTCTGAGTAATGTGTTCCATCTCAGTGGAAAGTGACAGTTTCAGACTTGAGCCAGTAACATTTTATTTTCAGAACTATGCACAGTACCTCCTTATCCAAGGACCTGCTCTTGCCTCCAGCCTTGTGGAGAGTTCAGCCATGGGACCATTCCACACCAACACAATTTCTTCTTACCTACCTTCCCCTTGGCCTGCTATCAGCCTATTTTTTTCAAGGACCCTGGAGCAAAAAGCATGCTAAGAGAACATTTGGAAATGGCATCCAAGTATAAATAAACATGGCAGGTTTATTGTCCTTTAACAACAGTTAATTCTCTCTCCTGATCTTGTTCTCTACTCAGGAGTCTTTATTCTTTACACGGATATCTACCACAAAACATTTTTTTTTGTTCTTTCTATCCTAAGACTTTACAATTCTGCAAGAAGGCAATGTGATTCATTTCTGATACATGAAATCAAACATCCCATTCTGTTCCATTTCTCTCCTTGACAGCTTCCACTAATGTCTCCCTGCGGGAAGACAAAAATGCAAAACTTGTATTCATTTCTATTCTCAACTAAAACAAAGAAAAAACTTGTATGACTCCTGTGCTGAACTCTGGGATGCATGCATTAAGATGATATTTAAAAAAGATATATCAAGGGAGGTAAAACTAGGAGCACAGTCAAAAGAACTGGAAGGTTTAGAAACAACAACTTCTTGGGCCAAAAGTGAGACTGGATTCAGAGTGACCAGCTGGTACAGGTCAAACTATACTTTTCTGAAATTTTTGTGTTAAAGCCCTACCCCACCCCCCGTGTGACTGCATTTGGAAAAGGAAATGATATTCTGATATACGAGGCATACAGAACTTCAGTCACCTAAAACCAAAACAGAGCTACACCCAGGCATATAATAACCAAGATCCCAGAAATTCAATATAAGAACAGAATATTAAAAGCTGTTAGAGACAAGAAACAGATCACCTACAGAGGAAGGCCCATCAGAATAACAGCAAACTTCTTGACACAAACCGTCAAGTCAAGAAGAGCCTGGAGTGAAATATTACAAGCCCTGAAAGAAAATAACCTCCATCCCAGACTGACATACCCTGATAAACTGTTTCTAGAAATTAATGGAGAAACAAGATGCTTCCAAGACAAAGAGGAACTTGGGAAATTTACAACCACCAATCCAACTCTATAGAGAATACTCCAGGGCATTCTAGAGAGAGAGAAAAGTACTAAGATTCCAGGAAGAGTGGCAGAGAGTCCTCAAAGAATGGAGTAGAAAACAGAATGAAGAAGATAAGCAGACAACTGATGGCAAAAAAGAGCATAACAGAAACGAGGCAGAGAAGATTTTATTCAAAACTGGTATGATTGATAGTATCAAGTCTGAGAGTATAGGCAACTACACTGAGGATGACAAGACTCAACTATACACATTCTGGCCTGATAACTGCCAGTTTTTGAAGTTCTATACTATATACAAAGTTGTATTTTTATTAATACTGTTATGTACTGATATATTCAATTATACTATGTCTGATGATATAGCCAATTCTATTGGAGATAACAAGAGACAACTCAGGAACTATGGTAAAACAATTCATATATTGGTCTTATATGTTTATTTCATTTCATGCATTTATAGGAATATGTTTTGTTTTGCCTTGCTTTGTTTTGTTTCTCCCTCTAATATAGAAAGGATAGAAATACATGTTAAGACTCATGCTTGTGTAGAATCTATAAAGTTTATGAGAACTGATCTTATGACACATGATGAAATGAACAGATACTTTGAAGAAAAAGAGACACTAAAATACCCAGTGCTGATCCTGGAGTGTCATAATGTGAAACCCAGCAATAGTATTAGTCTTTGTTCAGAGTGATATTAGCCTGCTTGGGTATATTCAATCTCAATGTAATTGAAGATATGGATAACTGCATGTATGTTTAAGTGTATAGGATTGATAAGCATATTTCTAAGTTTTTGTTGGATAGTTGAACAGAACTGGTTGCAATCTCGCTGTTTGATTCCCCACTTTATAAGCTCCTCTTTAGTATCTTGAATAACTCTTTGTAAGAAGACAATCTGTAATCATCAACTAGTGATTTCTTACTGTTTATTTTTTTCTTTGAAATTATGTATTATTTCTACCCATTTTCTGTTTTGTTTAATCTTTCTTTAAATTAAATTTTTAAAAAAAGACACTACAGTACCCAGTGCTGATCATGGAGTGTCATGATGTGAAATCCAGCAATATTATTATTCTTTGTTCAGAATGATTTTAACCTGCTTTAGTTTGTTTAATCTTAACATAAATGAAGCTATGGATAACTGCATGTATGTTTAAGTGTATAGGATTGACAACCATGTTACTAAGTTTTTGTTGGACAGTTGAACAGAAACAACTGTTTGCAGTCTCGCTGTTTGAATTCCCACTTTACAAGTTCTATTTTTGTGTCTTGAACAACTATTTGTAAAACGATAATATGCAAACATCAACTAGTGATTTCTTACTGTTAATTTTTTTCTCTGAACGTATGTATTATTTCTACCTATGTTCTGTTTTGTTTAGTCTTTCTTTGAATAAAATTTTTTAAAAAAGAAAAAATTTTGGTCTATCCAATTTTAATGTTATATAAGTATTTTCCTTATAAAGACTATTGCAGCAATATGGAATCTACTCAAACTAACAACTTGTGAAGAGAGTTGTATGTGTAACATGAACTAGAATATAAGACAAACATGAACATATCTGTGAGGAAGCATTATTCCCCACAGGAAACTTTCCTGTTTATTTTTTTCCATTATATTTAATATAAATTTTTTCTTTTAATTAAAAAAAGAAAAAAAAGAAAGTTTAAAACCAGAGAGAGTATACTACTAATATAATATGATATTTCTATTGCATGACTGTTATAACCTGTTACAGGTTTTCCTGATCTGTTGGTCATGAAAGTTTAATTGCGAGATTTCAGGGGGAAACTGCCCTGAAATCTCCCCAAATTTCTCTATCACCCCTTCTGAAAACTTAGGACCTCTAAGGTCACTTTCAACTTTATCATGCTATGACTGAGATGAGGAAAGGCCAAATCCTGCGGTGTTAGATTATCTTGGAGGCACAGGGCATTGAGGAGGAGAGAGTACGTTTCTGAAGAGTTTTTAATACTTAAGAGGTCCCAGCTCTCAGAGCCAAACTCTGGCATATTCGCAGTGCTGGATGTAGACACCTGAGCAGACTCTCAGATTCCCTGGGGAACGTTCAAATTCTGTCTACTAAGCCCTCACCCATGGCACTGTCCCTGATGCCAAATATTCTACCCAGCTTACCCATGAATCGACACTTGGGCCAGAATATTGAATATGCAGCCATCAGACCTCAAGCTGAGAAATCTACCCCACCTGCTTTCCCTCCATTTAGGATCTTTGCCTGGCCACGGGAGCCCTCCTGCCATGGACACTGGTCTCACTCTAGCCTTACTTTCCTGCTCAGGACAGATCTCTACTTCCCTGCCCTCTTGGAAGAAACCACAAAAACAAAGCTGCAGCCAGCTTTGTTCTGAGGGGAATGTTTTCACTCAGTCCTACTTTGTAAAGCTCTTTGGCTGGGAACACAGGCAATGAAATACTTATGAGGTTTCCCAGAGATGTCCACGCCGCCAGCCAGTACCTGCCAGCTCCTACCTCACTTGGAGTTGCTTTGGTTCCTCTGGCAACTGATGTTTTCAAGCTAGCTCGTTTTCTAAGTGTGTATATTTACAAACAGACTTTACTGGTACTTTAGCAAACTCCTTCTTTCTGGGCCTCTGAACCGGTCTCTGATCAGTGAGTCAGAGTCATGTTTTGTTTTTATGTTGGTGCTTTTTTAGCTCTTTTCCAAGCACAGGTCCCAAGAATATGCTCCTGATGGGTAGGAATATATTTTATATGTATTTATAGCCCAGCAGCTAACTTAGTGCCCTATACAAAATAAATCTTGGCAAAATAAATTTTGGCAAACTGAAAACATCCCAAATGTTCATCAATTAAAAAAAATGGATAAACTAATTGTAGTTTATTTGTACAACAAAATACTACTTGGTAATAAAAAGGAATGAAACACTAGCACAAATCCATGCAACAACATGGATGCATCTCAAAAACATAACAATGAGCAAAAGAAGCCAGCCACAAAAAAGTGCAGTCTACAGTATGCTTCCACTTACACAAAGCTTTAGAACCATCCATACTAATTTATGTGCTAGAGATCTGTCATAGACAGAATGTTTGTGCTCCCCCAGAATTCACATGTTAGAACCCTAGCCCCCAGTGAAGTTCAATCCCCCACTAGTAGCAGACAGAGACTCAGAGAAAATAACGAAGATTAAACAAAGTCATAATGGTAGAACCTGATCTGATAGGCTTAGTGTCCTTATAATAATAGATATCTGAGAACTCATATACTTTCTCTTCTAATATGCACTGAGGAAAGGCCATATGAGAAGATACCTACCTACAAGGTAGGAGGAGAGCACTCCCAAGAAACAAAATTGGCTACGGCCTTAATCTTGGGCTTTTCTCCTCTAGAACAGTGGTATTTTGTTATGACAGCACAAGCAGACTAAGATAAGATCAGAATATTGGTGACTTAGTTCAGGATGCTGCAACAAAAATACTATGGACTGGACAAACAGCAAACATTTATTTCTCACAGGAGGTTGGCCAGTAAGATCAGTGTGACTGGGTCCAGTGTCTAGTGAGGGCTCTCTTCATGGTTTGTAAGTGGCAGTTTTCCCATTGTATCTTGAAAGAGAGACAGAGACACAGAGACAGAGAGACAGAGACACACAGAGACAGAGATAGAGACAGAGAGAGAAAGACAGAGACAGAGAGACAGACAGACAGACAGAGAGAGAGAGAGAGAGAGAGAGAGAGAGAGAGAGAGAACACTCTGGTCCCTTCTTTTATAAGAACATAAATTGATCATGGGACTCCACCCTTATGATCTGTTCTAAAACAAATTACCCCACAGGCTCCTCCTGGGGGGAGGAGTCACACTGGGGACTGGGCTTCAGCACAGTACTATTGGAGGGACACAAATCATCCACAGCAGATAATTACATAAGGGAGATGGTTTGACTAAACGTAGACTCTTCTAGAGTGAAGGAAGTATTCCACTTCTTGATAGCATGATGGCCACATGAATTTTTACATACATACTCAAAAAAAGAATTGAGTTGCAGGCCAAATTGAATGCATGCATTTTTTCATGTATAAATTATACCTCAGTAAAGAACTGAGAAAAACTGGTGGAAAGTATGTTTTTTTTTCCCTATGACTCACATTTCTCTAATGATCAGTTTGGGAAGATTTTCCAAGCATCCATTGTGTGCAGATACTTAACACTATACATATTGGAGGAAGGCAGCAACTCTGGGTCTCTAGGACTTAGGGAACCTTTTTCAACTCCAAAAGCAGTATCTGGAAGTCCTCAAGGAATAGCCACTGAGCCAGATTGTATCAAATTCTAACAGCTCATTAAGAGACTTTTGACACTAGGTAGCCACGTGAACTCCATGTTTCCACTGAGGCAGCTGTTGCCTGATTCCTTTGGGAACCAGCCAGAGCCCAGATCTAACCAGCTACTAGCACATACAACCAAGCAAACCAAGAAGGAAATAGGAAAGCCAGGGCAGAAAGCTCTGAGATTTTTAAATTGTGTGATTCTGACCTTACACACTCCCTCTGCTCAAGCAAAAGAAGGTGAAAAACTATGTACTCCCACACTGTAATGGGACTTTCTTATTTTGTGCATTATTAATGGAGTTTTTAGCACCTTGGAGCAAAAGTTGGAAATTTTTCTAATTTGGTTCCTCTTCTTCTTCCTAGGACTTTTGCAGGCAGACACTGAAAGGGTTTTGGCCCAGGCCGGATACTGTAGCCGGCAAAGCCAAGGAGCTCCTATCTCCCCCTCCCTTAGGAATCTACTTCTGGCGCCAAAGTAAGACCAATGGGCTACCTGTGCATCCCTAATGTCCCCCTTAGGTTCCACCCCGAGCCGGAGGCTACTTATGTGCCTCACTCCGCGTGTTCCACGAAGAGATCTCTGGCACCGGGGTGGAGATGCCACGCCCCAGGGTGTTGGGGGTGTCTCTCCCACATTCTCAAAATAAAGGTCATTTATATTTCATACTTCTTATCTTTTCAGCCACTGCCAGTCCTCCCCCCACAGTTGTATCAGACACCATTTCAGAAGCAAGATATAGAATGTCCTTCCCAGGAAGAAATGTGCCATTCCCTTTGGGGATGTTAGACTATTTGCAACAAAAAACCCAAATATCTGTTTTCATAAAAATCACTACGTTCTAATAAAAGTGCTGTGTGGCATGTGTGCCACTTACCTTCCAAACTCTACTCCCCCGTTCCTAGCAGACATTGTTAATTCATCCTAGCACTAGTCATCCCTGAGCCCAGTTCCACAATCAGTGTTGTGCTGGGAAGGCTGCCACTACTCCTGAGAGTGTATTGCTTCATGTTCTTTTGCTGCTTGTTATTATGTTAAACATACCTGCTATTAAAAATTAAATTATACCAGATGACATTTAAATTATATTAAAAGCAAAATTAATAGATACTCAAAATCCATCAGTGCTTTATTATTTTCTAATAGTTTACTATAATACATGATCCCAAGGTTAGTTACACATATGCTGTCTGGAAATGCTATAAAGTGATATGCTGTTATTCATCTCTTTCCAAGCCCCGATCAGTGATATACTTCTGGTGGCTTGAAGTAGGCCCAGTAACACTGTGACAGTATTTACTCCAGAGAAATTGGCAAATGTTGTAATTCAGGACCTTCCCTAGCCCACTTCACCCAGTAAGAGCCCACTGTTAAACATTTACCAGCTCCCTCCTGCTTCAAATGACAAGTCTGGAGGAGGCAAATCCTGCTGTGATAGAGATATAGGGGAATGAAACTTAATACTATGTCTGGTATGAGTTCATGTTCTCTAAAACAAAGAATGAATTTTAGGAACAACAGAGGTTAAAAAAAGAATATATTTATTGAGAGAAAGAAAGCTTCTTTGAGAGACAGAAGGTGTCCCGAGTGGGTTGCCAGGGACTCTGCCTTTTCTAGGGACTTTTATAGAGTAAAATCATGGGATGAGATAAGTTTAAAATGGGGAAAACTGGGAACTCACAAGGCAGATGGGTATAAGGTGGGACAGAACCATGGTTAGCCAATAAGATTAATAGTTCAGGTAAAATTGATTAAATTGGGGACAAATGTGGAAACCAGTCACATAGAAAGTAGGCCTTCTTAAGAGCAGTGACACTTCTCCAGAGGGTTGGGATGGTGACTCCTGACTTTCTCAGGGTGATAGGGAACTATTTAGAATATCAGTCCTTAGGATACAGGGTGCATTTGTTTGATGTTTTGTCTTGAAACCTAGCCCACACAGGAGGTGCCTGTCTCCCCCACAGTTGCAAGGTATCTGAGTTTCTGCACTGGCTCCTTTGAGGACCCAGCCCTGTCTCACTGCCTATATTTCTAACTAACTCAGTAGCCCATAGCACTAGGAGGAGAGAGTGTTGGTCATCAGATCTTTCCATCTAAGGTTTGGCGTGGAAATTTGTGACTCTGAGCACTAAATCCAGCCATGCTTGTAGCTAGCACTGCTGTACTTTTACTCATATAAGACTTGCTTAGGTGCATCATTTTCTTACATTCATAGAGACATTATATGACCCAATGGCCTCGCCTTGGAGTGCACAGGAAATTCTTTTCTCTGGGGTCTTTTAAAAGAGTGCTGAAGGACTCAGTCAAGTAGCCTAGACTGAGCCAAAGTCAGAAGCAAACATGGAGCACTGCATCTAGAAGGAGTAGAAACTGGGTGCTGGGGAGGCAGTCAGAACTTGGGGCAGAAAGGGAGACTCCAGAGCTGATGGAGAGTTCTTTGGCAGCCTGGCATGACTGCTAAGGTTGACAAAAGCTTAAAGACAGGCAGAAAACAAACATAGGTCTCAAAGACCCTTCTTCCAGGAACTGTAATGGAAATTCTCTTCTCTTACTTCAGGCAATAAAACATACAGCATGGAAAGGTCTCTAGGACTAGGCCAAGTTAGTCAGTTGCCACCTGAAATCAGTGACCCAAAGTTCTGCCTCTGGGATGGCCACTTCCAGCTTCTGCCAGCTCTCAGTTCTTCCCTTTAAAAATTGTTTTGATTTAAAATCTACTGCTGCTCTAAAACACTGACCCTACTCCTCCCTTTGCAACTGAACACCATAGAACCTCTTTCAAAATGCACATTTGGGGCCTACATTTTCTTGGTTATTTGTTTAAGAGTTTGCAGATCTAAACCTGGGAATTGCCAACACCTGCAAATTCCTGAAAAATTCCTGAGATAAAAACCCTCCAATTCCTCTGCGTAATGATACCCTGGCAAAGGCAGCAGGAACCAATTTTCTGGGATAGAGTGAATGTGAGAAGTTTGCCTGGGGGCTGGCATGGCAGGCAAGACTGAATACAGAATTTGTGGGGCCCATGTAAAATGAAAATGTGTGTCTTTTTAAAAACACAACTGAGGACAGTGACAACAGAGGGAAACTCCACATGGGTACTTCAGAGCATGACATCTGTGTGACTGCACAGGTTACATGCCTAGGAAGCTGGTCTCAGTAGCAGGTCACTGTTTGCACACGGAGCCTTATGTTATCTGAATATTTGTAACAATTCCCCTCAACCCCACCTTAGTTTTCATGGGCAAACACTCCAGGTAGAAGTCAGTGAGCCTGACCTGACTTTGTAGGGGAGTCATGGTCTCAAGGGCCCAACAGTACAGATCTTCAAGCTAGGAGAAGTTTCATATTTTCCCTAATTCCAGAGGCCCCAAGGCTGGATGGGTCCTTGCATCTGAACAGACAGCAGCACTGTGGGGGAATTCTGCAAGTGGTAGATTACAAACTGACCAGGCAGAACCATATCTCTGCTAGCCAATTCCTAGTGTCCCAAGCCTTGGTCAAATCACTGCTTTACACCCTCTGATCCTGCTCAAGAAAAAGCCCCTCTGATGACCATTTCATTCCAATTTCCCAGATTTAGCCATGTAAGCCCTTGATTTGGTGAACCTGGCAAACCAAGATGGCTGTTGTTCTGCAATTCGTGGCAAATGTGTACTGGAGCTCTATTCTGAAAGAGCTCAAGTCATACCTGAGGACTATGCGGCCAAGATGCAACATTTAGGCAGCAGACCAACCCCTTCACTGTCTGTGTGCTTTCCTTAGTGTCCCCCAGGATCTTACCTCAATTACAACCCAGACAGCAAGGGCAGCCCACTATCACTGTGGTCAGTGCTTGGAACAGCTGCATTCCCACTTGAAACCCCACATCACCCCGCCGTGCCCCACACATGGGCCCCTCCTTTGGATGCACATTAGAATCCTCAGGGCTGTGGGCGGTGGTTAAGGGTAGTGGTGAGTTTTGGTATTGTTCAAAGCTCCAAATCATTCTGAAACTCACTGCTCTGGGGCCCAGAACATCGAGTACTCGTATGTCCCTTTCTCCAAAACAGCATTATGAGGAAAATCATGGCACCAGCTTACTGCACATCTCGCAGCTTACTGGCACATCTCTGGCAGCTTACTTTCGTGCAAGTGTAAGTAGACTCATATAAAGACATAAATCCTGGTTTAAGAATCTCTTTTAAAAACTACATACCATTTTCTTGATTGTCACCACATTTGGCACTGTACTTACTGATCAACTCAGACATTTTCCTCCAGTTTACTGCCATTTAAAGATGAAACTGAAAATTCCAGGTTTCACAAACCACGACTAGGAGGATCTATTGATTGTCCATTTCAAGTCTTCTTTTCCTTACTTTCTGCTAAGATTCTGAGAGTCAACTTGTGGCAAACAGTAATTGTGTGTTAACTTGGCTTGGTTTCCAGCTTACTTTCTGAGCTTATTTTTCCTTTAACCTAGTCCTGTAGCTATTTATTCTGTCCTTTTGAATTGACTATACTCACAAGCTGCTATCTATCGTTCTGGAAGTGAAAAAAGGCATAATATACAAGCAAATATAATGCAATGGCCATTCCTATTACTAGGAAGAGGCAGAGAACAAAAAATGTTGGACAGACTACATCATCTTGGGATGCAAGACTTCCAGTTTTTGATACAAAGCTATATCCCTAGAATGTATGGTTTTCTTTCTGATTCATGTAGAAAAAGCACTAATGCTCCCAGTTTGGGGGTGCTTTTCAGCCTTCTTCTGGAAGCTGACCTTTGGCCTCTCCAGACAGATGCAGCAAGCAGTAGCATTGCTTTTTGTAGTATACCATCCTCCTTAGTCAAGGACACAATTATCTTGATAAACTCACAAGCTCAACAGCACACTCCTGGTGAGTAATTTCATTCTGAGTTGGAATATTGCTACAGTCAGTTGTTCTAATTAATTTAATCAAACAGTCATGAGAGGGCTTTTCAAAATCAATATGAAAATGTAATTTCAAACTTAAATCAATATTTTGAGCAAAGAACCTGGGAATTCAGTGTAGTCTTCAACACTTAAAATGATACTTTCTGTGCCTGATGACTTGATTCTCCATGGGGTTGTGTCTACAGATGTCAGGAAGTAAGTTGTTTCAAGAACTCTCTTAGGCAAAAAGCAGGGAAGCAATGTAGTAGGTTCTAGGTATCTTTACTTTCCCCTAGCTGTGTGACTCTTCCAAAGTTCTGTATAAAAAGTCAGGCAAAGTCTCCACATTACCAGAAACATTTGCAAGTCAGCCATAAAGTGTGTGTCCCCTTTCCATCATAGGATCTTAGTGTTGAACATTATCTGGAGAAACATTTAATCCAACTGCTTTTGTGAGTGAAAAAGGACATGGCCATGGTGACTCAAAGAATGAGTGACAGTTTGGGTTAGGATCCAGTTCCTCTTACCACACTGACCAAACCAGAATTAGAAGCAGAAACTTCAATTCTAGTCTCAAAGATTTATTTCTCAGAGATTTCACCAAATCCAGCTCTACTTCCAACATGTTCAATACATTTGAGGTAACTTTTTAATGCTTTCTATGTTCCACACTCCTTGGATATGGAGACTGCTAAGCACAGGCTCAAACCTGAAGTCTCACTGAAAATTCCTATATACAACAAGAGTTCTCTACATGGGAATCCAGCCATGCCACTTCTCTAAAGAGAGGGAAGGCCCATTGCTTGCCTCTTCCACTCTTTGTGAGCAAACTACTCGTCAAGAGTTTTCTCCAGCCTTGTAAACCTTATATTTTGGGTGAGATTACACAAAGTTTTTAAAAGCTTCCTTTCAACTCAATCCACTCTTGCAAATGAGGACACAGTGCAAAGATCACTTAAGATGTAGAGCCCAGTCTACTCATTCTGGGGACCAGTGTCTTCATTGCTTTACTAAATCTTGAACTTTTTACGGTACCTCATGCCTCCTCTTCCAAGTACATGCATGTTTAGAGTTGTGTATCAATCATGTGTTTTTAAATGTCAAGCAACATGTATTTTCTAGTTTCTAAGAGACTAACATTTGAGCATTCAAAAATTCAT
Source organism: Cavia porcellus (assembly GCF_034190915.1). Lineage (NCBI taxonomy): Eukaryota > Metazoa > Chordata > Mammalia > Rodentia > Caviidae > Cavia > Cavia porcellus. Next base: position 8,066,595 of record NW_026947493.1, read on the forward strand.
CTCTAATAGAAAAATAAAAATTAAAAAAAACAAAAGAAAAAAAGAAAAAAAAATTCATCTCTGCCCATCTCCTTGCATTTCATGCTGTCAATGCCTACATATTAGCTCTTTCTATCCCAAATGGTAGTTGGATGTGGAAGAGATCAGGCTCTGCCAAGCTACAAAGAAGTCACAAGTTGTAGGTGTGTGACCCATTGTTTGGGTGTTCAGGATCCTGCTAATGCTGGATGGAGTTCATTTCACACATCCATCTGCTATCTCCAGCTCTGATCCAGCCTATAGAAGAAACAGAAGATTTTCAGAATGATGGCAAACTACGAGGTTATAGTCTAGTGCAGTTCAACGCTTTTGAACTCAGCCAAGAGAAGTCAGAAGTCACAGAGCCTTGTGGTCACTCTGAATCAAGGAATAAAGGCTGGTGGGAGCAAGCAGGCTGAGATCTACACTCTAGAAGATCCACTTAAAAGCAGTAGTTTAGGAATGATGAATGTCACACTAGTCCCACAGTGTCTTCTACCTAGGCGCTAATCTGCAGGACCCAATGTGGTAGGTGTCACACACAGCAGGTGATCATTAACCCGACTGCTCTCTCCATCAGCCTTTGATTCCAAAACTCAACATGGCTCCTGGAATACATAATAGCTAGTCAATACATGTTGGTTTGCTGGGTGTGGCGGCACATATCTATAATCCCAGCACTGGGGAGGTAGAGGAAGGAGGGCACTGTGAATTTGAGGTCATGCTGGGCTATGAAGCAAGACTCTATCTCAAAAACAAAACAAAAAGTTGATTGAATAATTGCATTCATAAATTGATAGCTGGACGAATAACGATAGTGGCACAGAAGGGTCAATGAGTGGATGTTACTAAATCTCTGCTTTCAGCTATCCAGTTAAGAAACTAGACTGAACTAACAGGCAGTTGCTTCAGTTGTTGAACTCTTACTCCAATCGTTACTACATGACAAACTTGCCCTTGACAGTTCTAGTTTCCTCTTGTGTCTTCCTGCTCTTACTTGGAAGAATATTTTCTATAAAAGGTAGACCTTTCCTTTTGCATCCTCAAAAGCTGTTGTTGTCAGGAGTTGCAGGAAAACGATTACATACAGGACACAGAATTTATTACATTATTTTATGATGGTCACCCAGAATTAAATACATGAAAGTGCAGGAGATCTGTCCACAACACTGAAGACCTAGAAAATCTAGCCAAGGGCCTGGATCCCACAGCAATGTCCTGCATGAGTCCAGTTGAAAATCTAGAGCCCAAGACAGTGCCTCCCACAAGTCCAACCGGGGTTCTAGAGCCCACAACAATGACTCATGCTAGTCTGTTTTATGGATCTGCACTGGGAAGGCCCAAAAGTCAGCAGTGGAAGCTAGAAAGTCTATGGCAGTGGGGTGAAGGGCCTGTGCCAGCAGGTTGAGGGTTCTGCACAGGAGCCAAGAAGCTATCCTCAAAATAAGAACCAGGGGTGCCTCAAAAATTACCACAGCCATCCTTTGCAACAATGAGGTCCCAAGCTCCTCTGACAATGATAACAGCAGAGTATGTGTCAGGAGGTTGACATGACAAGCTTCTGGAGATTAAATAGCACACATCTTTCCCTCTGGAGCCAGGAAGCAATGCTCAATGTAAGGAGCAGAGCTCCCTCTAAGTGAACCACAGCCACTCTTAGTGACAAGGTCCCAAGCTCCTCTAATCATAATGGCCAAATTCATATCAGGGAGGGGAAGCCAGCATGACAAACTCCTCCAGGAGAACTAATGGCTCCAAACAACAACACTTAGAAGAACTCACAACACTTCCCTCTTCCTCTCCACATGTTTTCATGTTGGCAACTTTCCTCAGGTGGGCCATCTGCACTCAGCATCATACTGATTTAATTCAGCTGGTGTTGACTACCAGTTTTTAATCCATAGCAACAACCTTTGTCAGTAGTGGAAAAATAGCAAGAGATGCCATATTTTCTAGCTGTAGAATCACAAGAAAAGTGAGCTTTTAAAAATCAATAACTCTGTTTCCTCATAAATGCATCTGTTCTAGTTTCCCAGGCATCTGTGGAATGTTTTCTTTGCAAAGTCCTGCATCCTTGTTCTCTGTACCACTAGCAGGCTCATCTGTACCAATATGGCAGCCCCATAGTACCAAAACCTCCTGAATACATTGGTGATATTGTAATGCATCAATTAGCTAGACTGTCCAGAACTCTCTCTCTTATACCTTCCAGTTAGGACAAGTATACTATTTTTCCCAGTTTGTATTTTGCAAGGATCCCTGAACTCCACAGAGTGTTCCTATGAGACTTTTGTGAAAAGGCACAGCACGCAGCACAAGGAGGGACAGAGAAGCAGCATGAATGCTCGTGCATGTAGACCATGTAGCACCCCTGGACTGAGCTGCCGAGATCAGTGCTAGCAATCTTGGCTGCAGGTAACTGCAGATGGCTGGGTGGCTAGTTAAGCAGACAACCAGGTTTGTCAAACTGGTGAGGCAGCTGCAAACCTTCAATAAAGAAGATAATACCAGGAATGACCAGGAGAACTCTGGACTTTAAATTTATATCCCATAGTACTTCTCTGGGTAAAGAGTGAAAAACCAGACTTCAGGCACCAGTAGATCCAGAGAATTTTGCCAGTGCCTCTGCAGCAAGACACAAGAGAGATCCTCAGGAAAACTGGAGGGCAGAGGGGAGCCATACCCATTCTGTGGAGGACACGTGTGGCTGGACTGCAGTTTCACCTCACTGGCCGGAAGTGATTGCTGTGCCTGTAGCTGCCCCATCTTCTCCCAGACCCTCACCTATTTGGGGGCCAGGTGTTTTTATCCAACACCATGACAAAGGGCCTCAGCTTTTCCAGGATGCCCATACTCACTGTGTCAAAGGCAATAGCAACCGACATGGGTTTCAGTTCATCTTTGTAGGACTGCACCTTGTTCTTGTGGGTTCTGCTTTGTGATCTCTACTCCTCATCCTTCTTTCCTTCCCAGCTAACATTCCTGTGGACTTCAAGCCCATCCTCATGTGTGAAGACAGCAACCTAAAAGTTTGTTTAACCAGCTCCCACAATCATGCAAGGTCATCTCTTGTAACAAATTTCTTTTTTAAAAAAGTTGCATTTCATTCCGTGGTAGATAGCAAGCACGATGATGTTTCCATAAGATCATATCATTGTATGTGTCATTGTAGCTGGTCTAGTTGTATAACATTACTCTATGACATTCACATAATGATAAAACACCCTAATGATATGTCTCTCAGAATGCATCCTCCTTTATTAAGTGATACATGACATATATTTCTGTGAGTATCTGTCTGTTGATCTATCTACCTTGGTCAAATTCAGACCACTGACTGACACCGGTACTCTGCTCTCCTCTGAAGTCATTGGTGTCTTCCTCCTGTGTGTTGCAGAAAGTGGCAGATGGTGGCCGGTTCTCCAGACTCTGCTTCTGTAAACACTGTCACTTAACTTGCATGTTCCTTCTGACAATCTCGACTGTATGTGCAGGTGGGCACCTGGGCAGGTTCTTAGCTTGGAGTGGAGGAACCTGCTGTGCAGACTGGCAGATGCCAGATGAACAGCCCAATAGCCCCAGCTAATTTCTCATAGGAATGAAAATGCTAAAACAGTGAAAATAAATTACTGGAGAGCATACTCATGAAGAATGGTGATCCTTTGGACAACTCATGAGCCTTTAGACAGAGAGAGGGAAGATCAGCAGTCACAGCTGCCTTTTCATATGGATTTCAGAGCCAGTATCTGGGGCATTTCCTGACATCCCCAGAATGCCTTAGTGTGCATATGGGAAGGTGCATTTCTTTGGGCTCACATTCAACAGGTGGGGTTTTATACATCTTTTATTAGATAAATTGCAAATCTGATGGCCCATGGGCTAAAGTTGGGTTGCCAACATAATCTTGCTTTGCCTTAACAGTGTTTAACATTTTTTTCTAATTTATTGCCAACTTTTACAAAGTGGGTATTTCACATTCTAAAAAACTCTAAATTTTCCTACTTTTCTTGGAAAATCAGAAGATTTGGCAAGAACGGACCTCTTTCCTGCATAGCAAAGGTTGGCTGAATCTGAGTAGCAGCTGTCGCAGTTAAATAGGGATAAGAATGCTCCAGTTTGTACAACCCCACCCCACCTGCTTCTCTTGCTTGTATTACCTGCCTGGCTTCTGGAGGCATCCAAGCTTACAAGTCCTGATTTTCCTATCTGTAGCTAGTGCTGTCTGGCACCCTTGTAATAGAAAGCCAGGCTGGACTTGAAATTACCAGCCTGTATGACTTCTTTGTATGAGGGGTTGGCTGCCAATTTCACTCTTTCCCTGTGGACCAGACATGTCCCTTCCTGTTGATCCTCATTTGATAGGGCTTGGTGTATACTTCCCTGGGAGCTTTCACCCAACCCAGAGTTGCAATAATTCTGAGGCCTATGTTGAACCTGACTCTTAGAATTCCCCAATTATATTGGACTCCAGATACCTACAGTGCTATCTGACTCAGTATCATGCTCTTTATAGGCTGCCTTACCTTCTGTTGTGGTCAGGGTTTACAAGGGAACAGATTCAATATAGGACACAAAATTTATAGAATTATTTTATAATATTTACCCAAAATGTCAAATGCAGAAGAGTGCAAAAGATGTGTCCACACACTAAAGACCCAAAGAAGTCAGCTGAGGGCCTAATCCCATGGCAATATCCTGCACAAGTCCATCTGAAGACCTGGAGCCCATGGTAGTGTCCTCCATGAGTCCACCTGAAGTCCCGGGGACTATGACAGTATCTCATGCAAGTTTGTATCAAGGATCCTCACTGGGAAGGTCCAAAGGTCAATGGTGGAAACCAGAAAATCTGCACCAGCAGGATGAAGAGTCTGTGCCAGCAGGATAAGGGTCTGCCCTGGAGGTAGGAAGTGACACTCAAAGGACTAGAGTTCCTCTAAAAAGCCCTGTATCCATCCTCAGTGACAGTGCGGACCAAGCTCCATCTGAGTCCATATCAGGAAAGCCAGTGTGACCTGTTTCTCTGGGAGAATCAACATTGCTCCATCTTCTCCTCCAGTTCTCTTTTCATGCTGTTGGCAGCAATCCTCAGGTGGGCCTTCCACGTCCAGCACAACCCTAACTCAGTTCAACTGGGTGTTACAGGTTGATCACTAGTTAGTCTACCCTAGGGACTCTTAAAACCTACTCTTTCAAATATGTAAGAAAATATTATTAACTGTGGTCATCATGTTGTACATTAAACTTCTAAAATTTATTCATCCTATAACTGAAAATTCACACATTTTGACCAATATCTCCTTTTCTCCCACATCCAGCCCCTAGCAATCATAGCTGTAATCCCCTTTTATGAGTTCAACTTTTTTTTTTTTTAAAGTCTACATACTTTTAAGGGAGTTTCATCCCAAGAATTGAGAGAAAGGTTAGGGTTTTGGCATGTTGTGAATCCATCTTCACTTATTTCAAAGTATCCTATAAATTCTGATGTGATTTCTCTTTTGAACCATTGATTATTTAGATATATATTATTTAATTCCCACATATTTGTGAATTTCTCAAATTCTCCCATCATTGAGTTCCATATCATTCCATTTTGGCCAGAAAATATACTTGGTATAATTTTAAGGTATGATAGAAGAAACAAAAGCTAGGTAGAAAGGAGATAAGGAAATAGAGATTTTAAAAGTTGTACGTTTAAGAAAAACTTTAAGACAAAAACCCAACTTTCTTTTCTTTCTCTTCTCCTAGAACATGGTAAACTTGGATAACTCCTTTCCCCTACAGATGGGTTTGCCTATTCCCTTTTTACTTGCAACTGGTCCCCTTTGAGCTGTGACTATACTACCATTCAGGATCCCCATATGAATGGACAATTCATTCACTATGGGTGAGCCAACCTCTCTCACTCACTAGACGAGACTAAAACTATCTTGTGGACTCAATTTCAACGGATTTTCACTACTTAAGCACATAAAGTTCCCAGTTTCCCACTGTAGTGTCTCATTTCTCTGAGCACCTGCACTTTGATCTTGAATGCTTGAGTGTGTCCTGTTCCTCTGTCTAGTAAAACCTTCTCTTGTTTCTTAGTAGGAGGTCTTGAAAATTCTTCTTCCACAAGGGAAGTCAGCAAACCTGCAAATTTATTTCAAAAAGGTGGGATAGATTCTTTATTCCAGCCTCAGGGACCTCTTAGACCCAGGCAAGTGACAATTTCAGTCAATTTAGGTTTATTGAAGCTTGTTTTATGGTTTGGCATATGGTCTATTCTGGAGAATTATCAATGTGCACTTGAAAAGACATGCCTTTTGTTTTCCACAGGTAAAGGACAATGACATTTCTTAAAGTCCCATTCCTCCCTTAACTTACTATCTCCTCCCTACAGTTACTTCAAAGAATGCTACCCTCCAAACTTTAAATCTCTTCTTTTCAAGATACATAAGACATTCTTTGACCTTTCTCTTCCTTTCTCCTTCTTACCTCCTTAACCTATAGATTAACTTACCTTCTCCCATGATGACTTTTCATTTTCTTTTTCCTTTTCTGCCTTCTCTTGGTTTTCTATCCATCACTTAGATTCTGCCAGGATGGAAAAAACCTGGAACCTTAGAACCAACCAAATTACAAGTACTCACATCTTCTCTCATGTTTCCATAGATAGTCTCTCTCCACCCTTTTACTGACCCTGCATTACAAAAGGTCTGGGGACTAGGCTGACAAAGAGAGAATTTTCTATATGGTCCAAACTCAATGGTTAAAATGAGCTTCTGAAGTCAAAACTTTTCCTTCTAGATCCACCTTCCATAGATCACAGACTCAAAGGGAGATCCTGTAAACAGAATCTTGGCTATGGCAATATTGTCCTCCCTCAAAATTACCCAGTGATGTGTGTAATCCCAGTGATATAAGACCTCTATTGTAATCCCAAATATTGAGTACAGTAATCCAAGTATCGTAATCCTTTTTCCAGTTTTTCTCACCCTCCAAAAAGTTATATTTTTAATCCCATTGAGATATTATTGGAATCCCAGAAGGTTAATTCCAACCTACCACCTCCGTGCAACCCACAATGAGAATATGGACACTAAGACATGTTCCAAGGTAAGGGCAGCCAGGGTGTACCAGCGAGAAGGTGAGTTCCTAAGTTCACATTTAGCAAAAAACAAAAAACCTCTTCTGGCCCTGATCACCTGAATCTGTGTCCTGAAGTTCATACACAGAAAACTAGGCTCCTCTCTTTCCTGCTGATGCCCAGCAGAGTAATCCTGGGGAATAGAGAGGAGCATTTGAATGCAGATCTCTTCCTCATCACATTAAAGAAGAGTATTCTAGATGAGTGTTCTCCAGGCTTAGGTCATATTGGCAGGATCTGGAAGGTTTGTTAAAGAAGTTATCTGGGCCAATCCCATAAACTCTGGGTCAAGGAGTCTGAAAGGGGCTAAACAAGGCCTATATTCTGAGCCACCTTGGTACTGGTGATGGCCCTGCCAATCATCTCTGGGCAGAGGGTGCTTACAAATTCCATCATGCTGGGTTCCCTGTGTTAGCCTGCATAGTCTGTCATGTCTCTCTGAACCATTTATTTGGCAACATGTGTCACTGAGGCAGGTGCTGTCTGGGGGTAGGAGAGAAGACAAAGAGCACGGTTGGTAAGGACGATCAATAACAAATAGCCATCCTAGTGTGGAATAAGTCAAGCGACAAACACACTTGGCTTTGTTGCTTTTCTGTTCGCTTCAGGTTACACTGGTAACCAGAAGTGGAGACCAGGTTGCTAGCTGTTAGTGATAGCTTCTTGAATTTCCAGGCCACTCTCCTATTGCACTAGGTGGTTTTATAATAGCTGATGCCCACTGGGGTGTGTGTATATGTGTGTGTGTGTGTGTGTGTGTGTGTGTGTGTGTGTGTGTTGAACACAGAGCCCTCACCCTGTGGTACATCCCCAGCTTTTAAAATTTTTTTAAAAATTTTATTTTGACACAGGGTCTCACCAGGTCACTAAGCTGCCATGTCACCAAGGCTGGTGTTAAACTTGTGATTCCACTTTAGCTTCCCAGAGGGCTAGGATTACAGTCACACGCCACCACACCCAACTTGCTCACCATTCATTTAACACAAATTCTCAATATCTGATTTGTTTGTGTGCTTTTACCTGAGGCTCAAGTAAAATGAAAACTTTTAACTTTTTTTCTGGGCAAACAGCAGACTTTTTGACACCAAAGATGCTGTGGCCTATGAAAAACCAGGCAGAAGAAAAGCTGAAGGGAGTGACATGCAGAAGTCCCTCTGGCCATCTCACTGGTCTAGGGACTTGTCTTGCTTCTGAGCTCTGAGGAGGCTCAGGGGTTAGATGATTGAGGCTCCTCGGCTCCAAGAGTCCTCATCTGAGATGTTACCAGATCTGCTTTATCTTGAACTGAAGCAGAGAATCCCCGGCCAGAGTCAGGGCAAACTCCCAGCTATGGGATCTTTCCTCAGGGCTGTCTTGTCATAGGAAAACCAGGCTCAGCACCCTGGACCGAGGAGGTCAGTGTGATACAGGAGAAAAGATGGAATTAGAGAGAGAAAATAGGAAGGGCAGAGGTAGAGGGGAATTGAGAGAAGGACAAAGAGGGTGGGGTGGGGAGGTACAAGGAATTGTATCTGTTTCCTATGGCTCCTATAACAAAGTGCCACAAACTGGGAACTCAAACAACAGAAACACACAACAGATCTCACAGTTGTGGTGGTTGGAAGTCTGAGACCAAGGTGTCTGCAGGATTTGTTCCTTCAAGCTGGTTTCTCCGACCTGTAGTGGTGTCTGCAATCTTGGGCATTCCAGCTTAGAGATGTATCACCTCAGCCTCCACTTTCATTCTCCCTGTGTGAGTATCTGCCCAAACTCCCGCTTCTGGAAGGGGACCAGCCATATAAGATTAGGGCCTACCCCCTGACCCATTTTATCTTGTTCCTCTAGGATTCTATTTCCTGTGAAGGCCCCACTCACTGGTCCTGAGGAGAGGATTTCAACATCTTAGGGGGCACACTTCACAAAGGCGAGAAAGCAAGGAGAGAGCAGGTACTGACCCAGGTGCAGAGGAAAAGGACAGGACCATGAGACTGCATCCCAGGGCTCTTTCTCTACCACAGAGCCTAGACGGTGCAGTCTGAGACTAGGCTGTAATATCAGGCTTTGGGCAAGCCCCATTTCTGATGCCACTAGACACTGGCCAAGATGAAGAGTAAGGATGAAACAGAGTAGCAGAAGTGACAGAAGATGGCCCTGGGCTACAGCAGGAAAGCATCCTGTTCCCTCCAGTCCCAGGTGACATGAGAAACTTAGGAACTTGTGGGTGTCTCAGTCCTATGCCTGGAACTTCTTCCTTTCACTGTGTGATGAAACCACAGAGGATCCCTTAGGGGCCTATTAGAGCAAATTTCCCCAACTACCATGTGGCTTAGCTCTGTGGTAGTCCTATTAAGGTGCTTTTTTCTCACCCTGAGCCACTCCTGCAGGCATGGAGCAGTTCAAACATTTTAGAGGTAACTGTCTATTTGTACTTGGAATTTTATTTGCTTCGGGCAGCCTTAAAATGTCATCCTGTGATTGTGGGCCACACGGAATCCTTACAGGACTGATTCAAATCCAGAGTCTCAGAAAACAGCCAGAACTCATTTAACTTGAAACAAAATAGTCATATAGTTGTCTCTGCTTTCATTCAACAAATATTTATTGAATCTGCAGTAAAAGCACTGAACAAACAAAAGCCCCCCATTATATGGGGATGAGTTAAAAAATCAAATAAGTGAGACTGGATGATTTGCTTGTCAGTATTGAGGAGCACCACAAAGATTCTTTTAAAAAAAAAAAATAGGATAGAGAATGCCATGTGCAGATGAAAGGACTTTCAGTATAGAAAAAGGGGTCCAGAGAGTCCTCACTGAAGAGGTGATGCTGCAGTTAACACAAGAGTGAGGAGATGAAATCCCTGGAGTGCAATGTTCTGATGAGTTTGGAGCTAATGTCACTGGGGAGGAGTAGACAAAGCTCTGTCCCTACGGATGACAGTGCTCGCCAGCTTTCTGAAATGCTTGGCTTTTAAGCTTTTTTATTTTATCATTTTTACTAACTCTAAAACATCCCAGAAATTCTAAAGTATATCTCCCAGGGTTCTTGCCTCTTGAACTTGGAAGTCATACATCAACTCCCCCACACTCACACTCTCCTCTATATCCCACTATACTCTGATTTGGGATCTGGAAGGCAGGATCAAACCATAGATTCCTAAGTGCTGTCCACTGGGGCTGAGCTACTGAGAAAACAACTACAAATAGCCCACTATTTCACCTCTGACTGTAAATGATTCTAAGGAAAACACATGCCCATGTGTGCACATTGGTATGTACATGCACTCTTATATGCACACATATATGTGCTGGAAGGAAAAAAACTGAGTCAAAAGCAAAATATTTTTCCATAAAAATTTTAAGTTAACATTCTAAGACCAAAATTAAAATAGAATGAGGTATGGTGGTGCACGTCTATAATTCCAGCACTCAGGAGGCTGATGCTGGAGGATCACTGTGAGTTCAACACCAACCTGAGCTACATAATGAGTTAAGGTCAGCCTGGACTACTTAGTGAGACCTGTCTCACCAAAAAAAAAAAAAAAAAAAAAAAAGCCAAAACCGAAAACAGTGAGAATGTTAATTGCAGGAGTTCTCCAATGGCAGTTTTGTCCATCCTACTTCCCCAGCCATCAGAAGAAACTCAGTTCACAATAACAGTAAGCTGCTCTCTGTCAACCCATTAGAGCCTGTCTCCAACACTCTTTTAGTGATTGCAGGTCTCATGGATGCAAACACCATCCGTTTGCTGCTGGACATCTAACTTTGTGTTTGCAAGCCAGGTCACTACTCTAACACCCAGCTAGAATAACGATGTATCCTTCTGTCTGCGTGGCTGTCTATGAGACACCTCCAGTGTCACGTGTTCCTACACGAACCACTGATATTTGCCCTTTATGCCTATTCCTCACCTTCCCATTTCTGTTGATGACAAATCTTCCAACTTCTCAGATCAAAATCTTAACCATTTCTTTACCTTTGTTCCTCTCGCATCATATGTGAATTCATCAGCAAAGCCTATCGATTTTTTCCTTAAAAATATACAGCTGCCAACTTCTTACTACCATGATCCCTCTCTGGTTCAAGCCAATGATGTCTTAGTTGGTCTTTCTGTTTTCTGTCTTTTGCTCCCCACTGGCTAACCTCCTAAGTGATCCAGTTAAGGCACATGTCAGATTGTATCTCCCCTCAGCTCACAGCCTGCAAGGGCTCCCACCTCACTCAGAGGAAAAGCCATGTCCCTTCAGTGAATGCCCTCCTACCTGGTTTCCCCATCTCTCACCTCTCTCATCCTATCTCTTGTCACATTCAGCCTGCCTCCTCTGCTCTAGCCACACTGGCCTTAGCTGCCCCTTGTGCCAGGCACTCTGTACTCACAGAAGATTCGCATTTGTTACTCTCTCTGCCTAAAACCCTTGTATCCCCAGACAGCTGGATAGCCAACTCCCTTCCCAGATGCTAACTCACCATTCAAGGTCATTGGCTCCCCCAGCCTATGCTCCCCAGTGCCACTCTCTGCTTAATTTTTTCTCCTTAGCCCTTGTCACCATCTGATCCAGTATATATTTTAATTAATTCCCTGTATCCTTCACTAGGATGTGGGCTCCAGGAGGCACAGTTCTGTTTTATTTACTGATTTAGTCCCAGGCCTCAGAACATCCAAGTGCTCCTAACAAGCGCGTGGTTTGAATTAATGCCAAAAGAGCACACCACTCCCACTTCAGTACGCCTCCGGTCTGGCTGGCACACAGAGGGCGCTCAGGCACACTTGTGCCAGCAAGAGAGGCTTAGAGATCATCCTCTGGACCCCTCATTTTCAGAAGGGCAAGGACAATGGACCCCAGGGAGGGAAGGAGAGCCCAACCTAGCTTGGCAGTTTGACCATGGGAGCTGCTGTGCAGACAGCTAGCTCTTCACATCTGCGTCACACGCAGCCTTTCTGAGTCAGGAGGGAACACTCATTCCTGCTCCTTTGAGTGGGGAAAGAATTCTGCCTGTGAATGAGACACAAATCTGAACTCCTGGGACATTCCTGTTTTGATCCAGTTCTAGCAGTGACACTGTTGGGTTGTGCTAAGCTGGAACAGTGAGGGCATTAGGACCAGGAGCAAGGCGGATGCTTGGCTCCTGGTTGTGTCTGGCAGAGGGCTCTCCACTCAGCACAGCGATGTGTGAAAGGAAATCAGTCACTGCCTGCCGCCTTTACATCTGTTGATCTGAACTAACTTGAAGCGTCCAAACAGGACGGCTGTCAGCTCTGCTTGACTGAGAACCCGCCAGCTCACCCCAGCCATCTCATCCCTTTCTGGCTACTCTTGCAAAGTGGGGGAAGAGACACGTGGGACTAAACACCTGAGCAGAATGGACTGCTTATTTATCCCAAGGAGAAAAATGGGGCAAAGGGGAGGGGGCGAGCAATTTAATTTGAAGTCCCTGTAAACAGGTTTTCAGAAGGCAACTGAAGAAATCCACTGAGAGGACCTAGGGTGGAACCGTGGTCCTGTGGCTTTCTGATTTTAAGCTGAAGCAGGTCTTACACAGCTGTTGGCAAATGTGAGATGGGAGAAAAGGAGGAGGCTAAGTGAGAAGTAAAGAACTTCCAGGTGAAAGAAACAACTCAAGTGCTGCTGCAAGGCAGAGGAAATGTGGAGCAGCATATGAGAAGGCAATCTTGAACATGACCTGTTGCATTTGGCAAGTTGCAGCAACATGCTCCTAAAGAAGCGATACCGACATGGACCGTGCAGACATCAATTCCTCCTGCTGCTCCTGATGCTGGGATGCCTCCTGATGGTGGTGACCGTGTTGTATCCTCCCCTTCCCACTCTGCACCAGGCTGTCACAACCCAAGCCAGCAAGCACAGCTCTGAAGCCGGGTACCATCTGGACCTTGGGGAATCCCAGGAATGGGTACTGGGGAATGAGGAGGAAGTGGAGGAGTATGGCCTTCTGGAGGACCTGCCATCCTTTATCTCACTGCAGGAGGATCAGCTTCTTATGGCTGTGGCCTCACCCAGGGCCCGAAGGAATCAAAGCCAGGGGAGGAGAGGTGGCAGCTACCGGTTCATCAAGCATTTGAGGAGGCAGAATGAGGAAGCCCCAGACAGGGACTGGGGGACCAAGGAGGAGGATGGGGAGGTGTCAGAAGAAGAGGAATTGGGCCCACTTAACCTTGACTCACAAGGCCTCAACGAGGTACTCAGTGCCCACCTCCCCCTGCAGAGGGTCCTTCCAGAAGTGCGGCACCCACTGTAAGTAAGGCCCCACTTCCCCTTCCCCGGAATGGGTGCGCAGTCAGGTGGCAGGAGAGCCAGTGCGGCAGACTTACTGCATCCTGCTTTCTCTGTACTTAGGATGGTGCTTTTTAAGGCGTGGTCCCTGGGCCACTTGTCAGAAATGCAGATTCTCAGACCCCAGCTCAGGTTGCTGAGTCAGAAACCCTCAGCAGGGCTCAGTGATCTGTAATTACAAGCCCTCTGGGTGAGAACCACCATCTCCTCTTCCTGATTCACTCGCTTCCCTCCTGGGCTCTAGTCCTGCCTCTCTGGATTATCAGGGCATGCAGCTTGATCTATGTAACACATATGGAGGTTGGAGCAGATGTCTTCAAGAAGCCTTCCAGTTCTCATACTTGGACTCTGAACATCTTTATATTAAGCTTATTGTTAGTGTTTGCTTTTATTTTGGATCAAAATAGTAATTACCATCCACATTTATGTGACTCTTGCCATGTGCCTGGTTTTAATCTAAGAGCTTCTCATGCACTAATTTGTACTCCTGTAAAGTGCTTGTTACTCTGTAGGATAGATGTTACTATTAGCATCATGTATATTTTAGAGGTATGCAAATAGGGCACAGCGAGGCCAGTGGCTTCCCCACAGACGCACAACTGGTAAATGTTGAGACAGGCATCTAAATTCAGGTGTAATGGTCCAGTCTGCCTAAATCCCCAGTCAGCAAGGCTAAGGGAGGAGTTTCCAGTGCTCAAGAGGTACAACACTGTGCTGACCATAGCATAGCCTAGCAGGGTGGCCCCAGCCCAGAAAGAAACTGGGAAATATGCACACCGTGCAGGCCTGTGTCCAGGAAGATGATGGCCCTTCCTTTACAGACGCCCCTCCCTTCCTTCCCCAGTGTCAGATTCGGGCCTGCTGACCAGCATCCAGGAGCATTGCAGCTTGTTGGTTTGGGTGTTTAGGGTCCTTCCCTATAACACACAGTTCTCCCCGAGAGCCCAGAGCATTCCCTGGAAAGCAAACACATCCTCTATTGTAGAAGTAAGAGCCACGTAAATCTCAGGCTTGTGGTCTATTTCCTTTCTACCTGACTGCTCAGTCACTCACATGCAGGAGCGTGCAGGTGCAGGACCAGCACAAGGAACCAGCTCCCTCCTGTGTACCTGGGCATCTCATGCCCTCACTCTCACTCCTACCCTGCTCTCCCACCTCACCTCCCCCCCACAGGCCTGGGCTCACAAAGCTCTCTCCGGGAAATTCAGCCCCTTCTATGCTGCACTCTCTTCTGCATCCTAGAGTTTGAACTCATAGCACTTAGTACTCCTAGAGCTAAATGGCCATTGATGTGTCCATTTGTCCACTGCCTGTTTCCCCTGCCATGCCATGAGCCCAGAGAAGGTTGGAACTGAATTTGTATCATACATCCTGGTGCCCAGGACACTGTAAAGAAACCATTGCTAAGTGAAACATATCCAATTCTTTTGATACATTTTCCCACTCACCTAAAGCAAGATGGAATATCTTCGTTGTATAGATAAGAAACATTATCCCATCAAAAGAGTTTTTGGCTACCAAAGGAGTGTGCATATGTGACTATTTGTTTCTGCATCAAGCAAGGGTGCTATGCATATTTGGATTTGTGGGTCCATTGTTTATGTATGTTTATGCATGCATGTGTTGTGTATGTACTGTGTATTGTGATATATATGTATTAAAGGAACATTTTACATCTGTGTAGTATATATGTACAGTGCATTGTATGGTGGTTTTTTGCTTGATGCATACATGTGTTATATATGTTGTGTAATACGCACAAATATGATCTATGTGATGTGTTGTCATATGCAAGCTGTAGGTTAGCATTCATTTACAATATATAATGTTGTATATTCTGGTAACATGTACATGGATCATGTGCATGTGTGCACAGGTATAGTGATGTTTGTCCTGCATATGTTTATGTGTTGTATGTGTGCATGTGTGTTGTGTCATGACTGTGTTGCACATTATGTGTGTTACATGTTTGTTATGTTATGTGAGTGATACATGTATACATGTGCAAGTGTGTTAAGTATGAAGGGCATAGATGTGTTATGTATGTGATACAAAGTGGGTGGATGTAATATACATATCAGGTGTGCTATGTAAATTGTACATTTTATGTATTTGTTGTGATGTGTACATGCACTGTGTCTATGTCCCCATGTGTATATTGGGGTGTAGTGCTTGTTTTTCATGTTTATATGATATTGTATTTGTTGTGATAATGTTGCATGCATTGTGTGTTACACATACATATAAATGTGTAAGACAATTGGAACACATGTATATGTTCAAATGTGTTGCATGTATTATGTTGGAGGTAGGATGTGCAGGAAAGTGTGATGTGCATGTGTGCAATGTATGGTGCAGGCAGGAACACTTTGTGCCGGGTGTTTGATGTGAACATGTATGTACATGTGGATATGTTTGTGTGCACTGCTTCAGTGGTTGCTTCTTCCTATCAGGGTGAGCAACTCGCCTCAGGTTGGCTGGCACTTTCCCTATGTTAGCACTCAGAGTCCTGGAGTCAGGAAAACCCTTAACCCCAGGCAGAAGTTGAAGTTGGTCTCTCCACCCTCAACCTGCGAGGCTTCTCACGGTCGCAGCATTGTGCAGAGGTGCATAGCGCCCTCTGCTGGTGCGTTCAGCCTTTGAGCCCCCGGAGGGTCTTCCCTTCCCCCACCCAGCTGCTGCATGCACAACCCGACTTCCCTTCTTAGCTGACAATGGTCTCCTCTTCCCATTTCTTATAAAACCAGATGAAATACAAGATATACACCTACCGTGTGCAGGCCCTGTTTTTCCACTAGGGCTGGCCAAATACTAACATATCTGGGGCCACTGCTTTGTGTGTAGTGTACCCTACCCTATCACTTGCCCCTGAGTTTCTTGCAAGCCGTCCTTGACTCCAACCCCAACAAACTCCTCTGGCCTTCACTAACCCCACCACTAGTCCTGACCTTGGTCGCTGCCCCCTTGCCCAGGCCCCATGCCTCTGCTGCTATCTCCAGAGTCATGCTAGGTGCCATTTTGAGCAGGGACATGTGAGGAAAGGTACCAAGAATGCAAGACCAATAAAGAAAATCATCACTGTAAAAGCGATCGAAAGATAGTGTCCAGAAAGAGAGGCCAAGTATAGTGAGCATTTTTTGAGTATCATTTGTGTGATTTTCAAAACAAACCTATAAAGTAGATTTGGTTTTAGAGGTGAGAAAACCAAGCCACAGAAAGGTGAAGGGATTTGTGTCTGACACTCAAATCACACTTTTTGTCACGATGCAAGAATTCCTAAGTCTGCTACCTCACAGACCAAGTGTTGAACAGCTCACAAGAGCAGGAAACAGTCCAGGCTTTTCATCTTAAAGAGGGGAAATACACAGGCTTATGGAGAGACATACAGAGGGCAGCTTCCCTGAGCATCCTTTGGTATAGAGCCATTGAAGCCAGCTAGGATCTTGTCACAGGGGCTAGAGGAACTGAGTTCCTAAGAAATCTGCAGCCTGAGCTAGAAACAACTAGAATATTCTCGGTAATGAGGGGACACCTCAAAACCCTACTGCTCAGGAGAACAAGTAAGACACACAAAGAGGTCTCTGGCTCAGTATCTACAGGGAAGATGGAATCCACATGCTCTAATCAATCTGTTCTTTACAGGACAGCTCACACTCCCTGCGATGGTTTGCTATGGCGAGGGGACACAAGTAGACAAGAATACACAGACGAAATAAGAGGGGCCTATGACAGAGCCATTAACTGAAGCTTAAGGTTAACCCAGCCCTGTGACACTGCTGTCAACAAAAGGCTGTGAGGAACTAGCCTTGCTCAATTAGCCTGGTGCAGTGCTGACAGTTTTTAAAGTCCTTCCAGGCCCAGCTCCCCTTTGATCATCCTGGCATCCAGCACAGGGCAGTGGATTCTTAGAATCAAAGATCATCTGAGCGAGCCAGTGCCTTGTAACTTGGTGTCCAGGGCAGAGGCTTCCCAGCTTCTCTGCTCAGCAGGACTCCCTGAGGGCTGGATAAAGTACAGGTTCCTGACTGCCACTCCAGTAGCTTCTGTTTCAGCAGGTCCAGGCTGGGCACAGAAATGCACATACAAGCTCTTGTATGTGCACATACAAGCTCACATTTCTACAAGCTCTTGGTGCTTGGGCTGCTGCTGCTCTAAGGCATGATCTCACTCCCAAATAGATGGACCAGAACAGGGACCCTCAAACTGTAATGTAGGTGTGAATCACTTGAGCAGTTTGTCACCATGAAAAGCCTGATTGTGCAGATCAGGGGTGCAGCCCAAGATGTTAGGCTCCCAGCTGGGACCTGCGCTGCTGGCCCACAGACCCCACACTGGAGCACCAAAGGGCCACACCACTGGATCCCAAAGGATATGCACACTCAGTTCTCCCATATTGCATTAAGGATATGTCTATCCCCTAACTGGAAACCTCCCTGTTAGTGCGTTTGGGGTGTTGGTGTCTTCATCTAGAGGTAGTTTCTAGGTTCTTTTGTCCTAAACAAATCTTGGTCAAGACCAGTGCAAAAGTTTGCAAGATTTTACATTTATTAAAGGTAGGAAAAGAAACAGGTTCTACAGAGCATGTTTGGGCCAAATAAAAGTAGGAAAATAAGTACATTCCACAAGATGAAAACAGGCTGGTGTGAGAAAACATGGAGAACTCAATGGGGACCATCCTCAGGCTGACATCAAGTCTAGCCCATCCTACCCAAACTGCTTGATTTTCTCACAAGAAGCCCCAGGCAGTTCTGGGAACTGTTCTGTCCATCTGTCCTCAGATTTTGTAGTGAGAAGGTCATGCCTACTTCCCCAGCCAGATATGCTATGCTCTGGTCCCCTGCCTCACCCCTGTAGCTGGAGCCCAGTGATTTGAATTTTTAAAAGTTAATTGCAGGTCCATGCAGTGGTACACACTTTTCATCCCAGCACTCAGGAGGCTGAGGCAAGAGGACTACCTAAAGTTCAAGTCCAGTTTGGGAAACATAGTTCAAGGCTGGCCTGAGCTACAGAGTGAGGCCCTGTCTCAAAAAACCATAAAATAAAATAAAATATTTTTTAAAAAGCTGATACAAGAGCATTTGGGGAACTACTAGTATAAAATGTGAGTGGAGAGGTAGTGAAGTTCAGGAAGATTCCTCCAGAGAGGTGCTACTGGAATCAGAAAATAGAGGGGTGCAGAAAAGATCACAATTTCCCTGGTGACTCCAGGTATTTTAGCAAACTGTTTGATGCCTCTCTTATTAATTTATAATTCACATTAAACATGAGTCCAGCTATTTTCCCTGGTTTAGGTACTTGTGACCTTGACGAATGTATACACTCACAGATTTAACCTCCAATTAAATCCTAGCACTACCTCTTACTGGGTGGCTTTGTTCACAACACTCAACCTCTCTGAGCCGATTTCCTCAATTTTAAGTGGGATAATAACACTCCTGCACAGAGTTATAGAGAAAATGAAATGAAACCTAATACCCCCTCCCACCCACATTAAAGCTCATGCAGAAGTGGACCTTATCATACTCTCCAGTAAAGTGCCTAGGAGTGAGTTGGAGAAAAGGAGAAAAGAGAGCTGTGGACACCACGTTGCTGTCCATTCTCTGACTCAAGAGTTTTTATCTGTCTCCAGTGGCTGCTATATCATCACAAACTTGGTAGCACATTGGAATTATCTGAAATGTCTTAAAAAGTACTCAGACATCAACTTCCTTATTTGGTTGGTCTGGATTAAGGCCTGGGCACTGAGTTTTAAACTATAATGTGAGCACAAAAGTCTACCACGAAAACAGTCTTTGCTTCAGCTGTCACAACCAAGGCAGTTGTTTTAGTCAGGGTTTACAAGGAAATAGATTTAATATAGGATACATAATCTGTAGGGTTATTTTATAATATTCACCCAAAATGTCAAATGAAAAAGAATTCAGGAGATTGGTCCACGTACTAGAAACCCAAAGAATCCAGCTGAAGGCCTGGATCCCATGGCAATGTCCTGCATGAGTCCATCTCAAGACCTGGAATCCATGGTGGTGTCCTCCACGAGTCCTGCTGGAAGCCTAGAGCCCGTGACAATGTCTCATGCAATGGGAAAGGGTCTGCAATGGGAAAGCCCAAAGGCCAGTGGTGAAAACTAGAGGGTCTGTGCCAGCAGGATGAGGGATTTGCACTGGAGCCAGAAAGCAACACTCAAGGTAAAGACCAGAGCTCCCCTGAAAAGAATCACAGCTGTCCTCACTCGAGCTCCTCTGACAATGAGAAAAGCTGAGTTATTATCCAGAAAGCCAGTGCAACCTGCTTCTCTAGGAGAATCAACAGCGCTCCATCTTCCCTCCAGGATTCTTTTCATGCTGGTGGCCACAATCCTCTGGTGGGGCTTCCACACCCAGAACCATGCTGATTCAGTTCAGCTGGGTGTTACACTGCATGCGGTGGTGCACACTTGTAATCCTGGCACACTGGGTGGCTGAACCAGAAGTATCAAAAGTTTGACCCCAGGCAGAGCAATTTAGTGAAACCTTGTCTTAAAATTTTTTTTTTAAATATTGGAAACATTAGGGATGCAACTCAGCTTAGAGGCCCTGGTTTCAATCTTCAGTACCACAAATTAAAACAAAAAGGATCTCCCCATCGCCAGGTAGTGGGTGGCACGTCACGGTCAATACAGAGAGCTGGCATGGGGCCCCTTCCCCTTACTTCCTCCTCCCACCTGACAGGTCATGCTGACCAGGGCTGGGTGCCTGTTGGGAAACAGCTTTATTGTCATGCAGAAAGATGGGCTTCAATCCACAGGGCCTTTTCAGTGCCTTCCAAAGCCTGTGCCATCAGGCAGTGAGTCACCCCCAGAGGACTCCACCCCTTCTCTTCATCTCTGGTGGCCCAGGAAAGGGCCATTGAAAAGGTATCATATTGAAGAGGTGGGCAATTAATCTGCTATGCTGTGAGACAGGAACAAGAACAAAAATAGGCTGAGGTTGGGACCCACGGCTGGAACCCAGTTCAGCTCTCCGCCATCCATTTATACTAATTTTTTTTAGAAAGAGGGAAAACATCTGGATGCAATGATTCCTACCTATACTCTGAGCTCTAAGAGGCTGAGGACAACCTGAGTGACTTAGTGAAACTCTGTCTTAAAAACAAAACAAAAAAAGTCTGGGGACTGCAGCTTGGCGATAGAGTACCAGGTTAGCATATACAAGGCCCTCAGACCAGTAAAATATTTAAAGGGCACTACTGTGACACAGTCAGTGTGTGTGATGCTTTTAGGGTAGAGTCAAGTTATAAAAGGAATCCATAAGCACTAAGCTTTCAGGCCTCAAGACATCTGGCCATAGCCTCCCTTCCTAGGACTCAGTGTGCCTCTGCAAGATTATGGTATTAACAGGGCTGAGAATAAAGTGTCTCAGTGCTCCCAGACAAGTCCAGCCTTGGGGGTCAGATTAAAGCTGTCAACCTGCACCTTGTTCTATGTTAGTTCTTGGGAAAATTGATATTATTCACCTCAGTATCAAAGTTTGGACCTCAGAATCAGGCCTCACAGATACCTACCAGATGAAAAATCTTTAATTTAACATGATTCCTATGTGATTTATGTCCATGTTAAAGTCCAGGAAGCACCGATGAGGCCAGTTGTTCATATGTGGTGGCACATTAGAATCAACTAGCGTTCTACAGATTACCATGCCCAGGCTCCAACCTAGACCAGTTAGGACGCACTAGGCCTCACTCTCTAATGAGCAGCTGGAGGCTGAGGGCCACTGACTAAGGCCCTTGTAGGTGAAAGAGAAGAGATGTTTAAGTTACTGAAGCTTACTATGCAAGCTTACAATGGAAAGAAGGAAAAGATGAAGGGAAGGAGAGGGGTCAGAGGAAGGAAAGAGGGGGAACAGTGAGGCAACACTGGAGGAGGCCGGCAGATGAGAGACTCACCATCCAGCTGCTTCAAGGGCCTTCCTGATGTCCACAGGACAGGTGTCCTGGCACCAGCTCCAGTATTCTTCCCTGTGTAAATTTACCTAACGCTGTCTTGCTATTACTGACCACTGCTCTCTGCTCAAGCTGTGGCTGCGGACTGGTGGCACCTGGGACTGTCACAGAAATGCACACCCACAGGTCACATCCTTAAATGCAAAGGAACCTACTGAGTGTTCCTTTGCATTTAATAAGATCCTGGGGCCTGGGTACACAGCAGAGAGGAACCCAGCTATCTCTTAGCTTCTGCTGACCATCTTTGTGACCCCTTCTCTGTGTCTTGAGACAGAGAAAAAAAAGGCTCATCTGGTCCCCCTTTGGGGAAGCCTGGCCCCAGCAGGTGGCAATTCATAGGCCTCTGGTCAGTGTTCAGACTGGTGACTCTCATTTGGTGACTCTCTATGGCACCAAATGAACTAGAAGCCAGGATCAAATCCAGCCAACCCTTTATAGGGAACCCCCACAAAGAGGAGAGGCTGCGTGCTCCTGTTGTGGCCTGTGTCCACTGCCACTGATGAGCATACAGGCAGTAACAACCTTAACTATGAATGCTGCCCCTTTCTGTACTTCTGTCTTACACATGACCTCCTGTTTTCACCTATCTAAGGGCTTGTCCCCAGGCTGTGTCCCCCTCTTCTCTTCCCATACCTGGGCTAGAACTTGGTGCTCCTAGGATGATTCCCAGAAACTACAGAAAAACTGGACTCAACACTCCAATTTTCTCATAATGGGGGAAACTGATTCCATACTGTTAATTTTTTGTTAATATTGACAACCAGCCTATACAACCTTGAGAACAGAAACGGTATCTTTCTTCCTTCATTGAACAAATATTAATGCTACAATTATTACAAGTAAGGAGGTGAATTGGTTACTGGGGATATAAACAAGCAGCCAGGCTATTGCATCTGTAAGATCAGGGCTGAGACCCAGCAGCCCACCAGAGCCTGTGCTGATCTGATGGGTGTTGGGAATCAGTAACCCTAAAATGGCTTTAGAAAAGCCAAGAGAGGGGCTGGGGGTTTAGCTCAGCGGCATAAGTGCCTGCCTTGAAAGCAGGCAGTTGTGAGTTCGATCCCCGGTACTGATAAAAAGGAAAAAGACAAAAAAAAAAAAAAAGAAGAAGAAAAAAGCCAAGAGAAACCTTGGTACTCTGGCCATGCAAGAGGAAGTACAGGAACGTTAGTGCTAAATCCGGGCTATCTGGTGCATTGCTGTGACTCATCTTTTCTAAAGCATCATCAAGTGCATTTCCCAAGTTCACAGGGAATCCTGGAGCAACGTGGAGAGACAGTGTGTACAGACTGAGCTCTTAGGCCCCACTGCTCCTAGAATGTGAAGATACAGGTTAACATGCATAGAAATACTCTTTGGGGCCAGGATCTTGCCTTGTAATCCAGTTCACATCCCTGCACTAGACACAGTATCAGCATCCTTGTTGGCTAAGCAGGAATGTAAACAACAGGGCTGGGGATTTAGCTCAGCGGTATAAGCGCCTGCCTTGCAAGCAGGCGGTCGTGAGTTCGATCCCTGGTACCTGTAAAAATACAAAAAAAAAAAAAAAAAGTAATATGTCAGAATTTGGGGCTGGGGATTTAGCTCAGCGGTATAAGCGCCTGCCTTGCAAGCAGGCGGTCGTGAGTTCGATCCCTGGTACCGGTAAAAATGAAAAAGACAAAAAAAAAAAAGAAAAAAAAAAAAAAAAAGGAATGTAAACAACAAAGCCATAACTCAAACCTGGATTGATTTAATTTCAAAGCCCGCTTTCCCTGTTGCCACCCAGAGAAACCAACGAGGTCAGAGATGGGCTTTGGAAATTTGTACAACATACACAGAATGAGATAGCAAACTATTCATCAGATATCTAGTTGAAGCATAACAAAAGGTAGCCCTATATTTGAGAATAGCTACATGCATTTCTTTCCAGGGCCTTTGCATGGGTTATATGATCACTTGGGGGATCTGCTTAAAAAAATCCAAAAGTCTTTGCTATCTTTGTGCAGCTCACTGATTCGCCCAGCAGTGCCATGGTATAGGTAGCAGCAATGACAGCCCGCTCTACCCATAGAACCTGAGGTGCTGAGAGGTGAAGTGACTCCTTTACCCCAAGGCCTCTTGCCTGAGTCATCAATTTCTTGCTTATTTATTCAGTGATCTATTTACCTTGTTCCTGCAAAGAATCAAAAGAAACTTAGAAAAGATTTATCATAAAATAGAAAATTGCTATTAGTATAATTTTTAGTGAAGGTAAAGAAAATATCTTAAGATGTCTTTCCTTCGTTTTCTGGAACATGCCAAGCCCCTGCAACACCTGGACTTTAGCAGAGGCAATGGCCTGCAAGGAAGGCCACACCTAGCCAGGTCTCCTGACTATGTCCTTTCAGTCGTGGCTTCAGTTTCACATTTCCTCTCCTGCCTGTCTCCTAGGATGCTTACCACAGTTGCTAAATAAGGATTTGGTAATCCACTTGATGAAATATCTACTTCATGATATCAAGGACTCTCAGCTTGGGTTACTATCAAAACAGCCTCTGAAGCCAGGGTTTGTTTTGCAGGTACCCTGGTAAAGTTGGGAAGGTAGAGCAGAGAGGGGAAGGCAGGCAACACATGGTATGTTTTTAACCAGTCGCTTCAGCTGCTGAGGCCTGCTGGGGACTCACTGAGTGTGGAACACACCTCAGTGCTGCCAACCTTGGCACTTTGGGTAGACAGTGCTGGCTATTACCACACCAAGTCTCACAGAGGGAAGGAAGTGCTGAGATCAAACCACTGCCTGAGGTGAAAGAGGCTTCTCACCCTAGGGAGAATCAGGAGAAGTTGTCAGAAGTCACAGAACCATGCCTTAAATCACAACCTGTCACACCTTTCGGTGGCACCATTTTAAAAAATATTGGGTTGATGACCAACATTTAAAAACCATAGGGTTTCACATAGACAATTCAGCTTTTCTTAAAACCAAAAAGACCTGGCCAAACTTGCAGAATTCCTGCCTGGTGCCATCAGCTGCTCCTGTTAAGTGGGTCATGTGGTTTCTGGCCCACCACAGCTCTCGTGCAACCTGAGTAGCTATCTGCTTGGCTCCTGCCAGCCTGTAGACATCTGAGTCTGTGCTCCCTCCATGCCTGGAAAAGGGTTTCAAGTATCCAGGAGGGACTGGCCAGGATAAACATTTAACAAGATAAAATGGAAACCAACCTCACACATGTGAGCAAGGAGCTTAGAGGCCTTTGCTCCTCATGGCCGCCTCAATGATAAAGACATTTTCACTGTCAGGCCAGGACTCTAGAGAGACTAGGTCTCACTGGGAATCCACAGGGGCTCTAGTCCGTGGGCCTCATTTGCCGGTGATCTTAAGTGGTGGACATTATCAGCATGTTCTATCATCTAGAAAGGTATTGTGAGATGGTATTCTCTGAGTATTACACCTACTAGGGTTGTGCAGTACAGCAGCCCAGTTGTAGGAGGTGAGGATTCAATGAGCTAGTGTGGGAAAATTCTAATGATTCCCAAAACCTTTGCCCAGTTCCTCTGCTGTATTGAAGAACAATCACAAGGCCGCTGTGGACAATGGCGGAAGTCAGCCAGTGCACAGCGGCTGCACAAGACCGGTAACTGAGCTATTGGGAGCCTGCAGCAGGCAGAGCACACAGCACAGTTCTCTGCTTATGGAATCCTTTTATAGCCCTCTAAAGTAACTCCACCTACTACCTTCATTGTGGGTATGAGTAAGATGAGGCCTGGGGAGGGATCCAGCCACAGGAGAGGCTTGCAGAAAACAATGGTTAACAATTTGTTGATTGCTTACTATTAACAGGCACTGAGTTAAGTACTGCACATGCATTAACTCTTTTGATCCTTCTAATAACCCTATTTCATAGGTGAGGAAACTCAGGTTAAGTAAAGTGCATGTTTAGGAATAATTTAGTAAGAAATTAAAATTACTGACCAAAGACAAAACTGGGCCTGTGGCTCTGGAAACTGTTGAAAGGGTAGATGGTGCTCAGAGTATATCATGAGCATATCACTTGTTCATGGCATGTAAGGACAGATCTAGGATTTGAACCCCATGGGCCAAGCTTGGCCTCCTCTCCATTTGAAATATACCTTCCTCCTAAAATGCCCTAAACTAGCCCAGGTTGGGAACCAGGCAAATGGAATTAGGATTTGACAGCTCTCGTGGTAATGTCTGTGATGTCCTGGCCTACTGCCCTACTCTGATGCCGCCTCACCTGTAGGCAGACAGCTTTGCCCATCCCCATGCAGCTCTATGCTGCCCACAGGCTAATGAAGCCCATCCCCGCAGTGATAACCATGAGCCTGAATATATATTCAGGATCCCTCTTTTCTGCAGTGTCTGGAGGCTGCACAGTCCCCACTGCCAGGGTCTTCCTCCCAAGGAGGGTTCTGCCTTCCAGAAGTAAGCAATCAATTTCTGGCTGCTGGCTCCTCTTGAAAGCATCTCCCAGGCCCTGAGACACAAGGCCTTTGCAGCTTTCTGTTTACAGTGTTTAGCTGTGTGCTGCACAACTGCATTGAGGGTAACAAGCTTTCTCATAGTGGCAGGCCCAGCTCATGCCCTCATCCTCCTCTGATAGCATCTGACTAGTTCATGGCTACTTTCAGCTCTTGTGTCCAGCTGGCTCTGCATTTGCCTGAGAGGTGGCCCACAGCAGGCTGTGTACCTGAAGGCTGTGTGAGCTTCCTCCCCAAGATGGGGAAGATTGTCCCTGAGCTGCTACAGGAGAGCCACCTCCACAGCTGGGGATCCATCCCCCACTCTGCTTCCCAACAGCTTTCAAGAGCACACTTGGCCTTGAAAAAGCCCTTGTCGCCCTGTTAGGTTTGTCCTGACCATACTCCAGTCATTGGCCACCAGCTGCTCTCTCGCTATGAAGAGAAAACACAGTTATATCTTTTCATAAGTCCCAGGAAACTCAGGTTCTAGAGGAGTCTATGAATTGCTCTTAAAATGCCTGCTCTCCTGATTTCCCATCTACCAGATAGGGATCCAGAACAATGAAGAACAATGAATGTCAAGTGTGGAAGAGCCTTAGAGGTGCCTCTTATACTAATGGTCTATTTGCCTTTTAATAATGGCAGCAAACACAGTGCTTTTCCTGATGTTTCATAAAGCCCATTTTACCTTCACAAGTGGTCCTAGAAAATGAATGTTCTTCCTGTCCCGAGGAAGCCAAGGTACCCATGAGCTAAGCAACTTGACAAGATCATTGCACAGCTGCACAGTGAGTGGCAGAGTTTCAGCTTCCACAACCTAAACTAGCAGGCCAGACTTGTCCTCTGCAGAGAATGTTTCAAGAGACTGAAGAGAAGTCAGGTGTCCTGGTCACTAGTTACTTGGCAAAGAAGGATGCTCTCCTATCTCTAGGGAATGTGTAAGAAGACCGGTTTTACAAGTCAGGTATGATGGTGCACACCTGTAATGCCAGCACTCAGGAGGCTGAGGCAGGAGGATTGTTTGCAAATTCAAGACCAGCCTGGGCTACAAAGTGAGCTCCAGACCACCCTGAACTACAGAGCGAGACCTGGTCTCATAAAAAAAATAGGTCTAGTTTTACAGAGCTAGAGTTTGAATGAGTCCCTACTACATGCCAGGTACTGTGCTAAGCAATTTGTCAGGCTTATTCTTCACAAAAGTGCTGAAGTGACCACTGTTGGGATTCCTGGTATGTATAGGAGGAAAAAGAAATATGAAAGTAAGTCAACAGGGATCCCATGATGTAGTCGTTTAAAATTAGTGATAGTTTACCATGATGATCATGGACTAGAGTCATGCTGATTACATCTTATCTGTTTACAAAATGGCAAAAAAAAATAGTCACTGTCTGTGGGTGCTCAGTATTATTCCTTGATTCTCACAACAACCCAAAGGATAAATAATATTATCCCTATTTTTCAAATGAAGAAACTCATATTACCAAAGGGAACTTGGGAAGAAACACAGTAAATATTTAGATATGCCAGATTCCAAAGTCCAAGTCCTTTTGACAGCTTTACTCTAAGGATACAAATGTGCTTGCCTTATCTCTGGGCCTCACATTCTGTGGACTGAAACTGAAAATGGGCAAGGTGATGTTCTATTAGCCCACAGGAATTCCAAATCTGGGCTTCTCTATCACCAAATTCGTTTCCCATCTTAGAAAACAAATACCCAAGTAATAATGTAGGTTTTTTTTTCATATGCACTGAATTCCCTGGCAAAAGTTACCAGACTCAGTTCTAACCCACAGCCATGAAGGAAATGGAGGCTGCACAAAGGACTCTCTGAACCTGCTCGTGAGCAGTGTGGTGCATCTTGGAGGGCAGAGAGATCCTGAAAGTCTGGTGGGTTGGAGGGGGAAGCTCAGAAGGCATGAGGGGAAGCAGGGAGAGCCAGAGAGGTGGCTGGGGCAGTAAGAGAATCAGTGGAGATGTCACACGTTCTCGGGGCTCTCACTTATCTTCCTAAAGCTTTATGGGGGAGCTGGTTCCACTTTGGGCATATTATTTCAACAGCCCTAAATGCAGGCTGTCAAAGTTCATAACTGTTTTAAGGATGGTTCTAAGAACCTGTCATCCACTTAGGGATCTCTTTCTAAAATCCATAGCAGTATCTTTTAAAAAATTAGCATTAGATATAAAAACTAGCAAAATACAACTAAGATCTGTGTTTGAATCAGTGGCATTGAACAGTGTAAATTCCACAATGTTTTGTCCATGGTTGACTGTTATATAAGATACTGTCCTTGAGGGCCAGGGATTTAGCTCAATGGCTCAAGCACTTGCCTAGTAAGTGCAAGGTTGTGAGTTCAACCCCTGGTATAAAAGAAAAAAAAAAAAGACTTTTTCCTTGGGAGAAGCTTAGGGAAGGGGATATGAGAATTTTTTTTGATTCTTACCATTCATGTGAGTCTTAAGTTTCAAAATGAAAATTTAGCAAGTATATAGCTCAGTGGCACAGTGCCTGCCTGGAAAGTTTGAAGTCATGAATTTGGGTACTACAGTCATGTTAATTACAAAGACAAAATATTTTTAAAAGAAACCTGAGATATAACTTCTCTGATAGTGATAACTCTGTTGTAGAATAAACCTCCCATGTTACTTTAGCTGCCAAGAGTCTCATAATAAAATCTGAAACTCATTCTAGAAATACCTTGGCTGCTCAGTGGCAAAAGCACCTGTCTGGCAAGTGCAAGGTCCTGAGTTCAGTTCCTGGTACCAGAAAGAAAGAAAGAAAGGAAGGAAGGAAGGAAGGAAGGAAGGAAGGAAGAAAGGAAGAAAGATCTTGGTTATATTTCCCTATATATTTATGTTTTCTCTAAATGTTGACTTTCTATACTTATTTAACATTTCCTGTCTCCTGAATTTTTCTCCTTATTTTTATCATATTATCATTGTTTATATAATTCTTATGAGAGACTTTAAGTCCTTTATGGAAAGAAACAGAATATAAATACGTAAACCTTGTGGAACCTCTCTGCCTATGAGGTTGTTGACACTTCACTCAGCAGCAGCTCAAACAGCAGACTGGCTCAAACAGCAGCTGACTCTGTACAAACCTGAAACAAAACCAATGTCAGTCATCCTACTCATGCAAAAAAGAGGGAGCCAGTGAGGCTCAGAGAGCAACTGGTGAGCAGCACCATGCAACCCCACCCCCACGTATCCAGTCCCAGGCTAACTGAGCAGAAAGCACAGGAAGGCCCTGAAGATGGAATACCCAGCTCTGCCACTCTTCAGTGAGTCTTGTCTCCTTTCTGAGCCTCAGTTTCTTCATCTGGAAATGGCGGGTAGGTAGGGTGAACATGCAAAGGGGTCTAACATGTTGTTGACACTACAAATGTTTTAACCTTTGTCCCTTCTTTAATGATAACACTCGTTGTGTGTCAGGTGCTGTGTTAGATGATAGGAATATACAAACAAATTGCTGTCCTGCCTTTGAACTGACAAAGGTAAGTAAGTGTTCATAGATCTGGCAACGTGCATGATCCTATTCAAGCCTCACAGAAGCTTTGTGATATTGCTTAATTTTTCTCTTTACAGATGGGGACAGTTATCTGCTGAGTGGTGCCAGTGTGTGGTGTCTCTCAAGTGTGACAAGCAGGGTGTGGATTGCATATGGCAAAGGAACTCTAGAGATATGAGGGGTGGGAGCTAGTGCATGGACCCCTGTAGGGTATGTATGGGTTTCTTTACATGGAGTTTTTAACAAATCAAGAAGGTCTGGTTAGGGAGGAGCAGATTGACTGGAACAGCGCCTTTGCCTGTGGGGTGCGATAGAGGATGCCGAGCACCTCCTACAGCTGTTTCCTCACAGCTCCCCGATCTCCTTCCTGCAGGTGTCTTCAGCAGCAGCTGGGGGACAGCCTGCCCACTGCTAGCATCATCCTCTGTTTCCATGATGAGGCCTGGTCCACCCTTTTGAGGACGGTGCACAGCATCCTTAATACGGCACCCACGGCCTTCCTGAAGGAAATTGTCCTTGTGGATGACCTCAGCAAGCAAGGTAGCTGTTGGTGTCCTTCATGCTCCCTGGGGTGGGCCTATGCCCCTGTGGTTGTCAGACCCATGCTAAAAATAAAGGTTTGGAACCTATTTGAGGAAAGGTTCCCCAGATGCAGACCTCCAAAATGAGAACCACGTGCAGGTAACTAATTAACAAAAAGCATCCCTGGGAAACCAGTAAGACAGTGGGGGAAGTAAGGCAGAAAAGAGAAGAAGCCAAGCAAGAGGGAGAACCCAGGCAGGTCTTGTGAGGAGTCGCTTCAGTCTGACCCTGCTGGGCTCTTTCAGGCCCCACTTCCACACAGTCCAGAGAGCCCCTCCCCAAGACACTTCCCAGTACAAGAGGATAACTGTTTTATTACCCTCTTGTTCGTTGCCTCCTGAGCCCATGGCCGAGCACTTTACAGTTTGTTGTTTAGACCAACCCACCTCCTGTCCAGACAGGAAAATCACTCAGAAAAAAACACATGATCAGAGCTAGCCCAGAACCCAGAGTGCTGAATCTGTTTCCTCTGACAGGAACTCACTACTGGGAACATCTCAAGATGAAAGAGGAGACAGAGATGTCTGCTGCCTGACTTCAAAGTCAATAGTTCTCAACCTTAGCTGCCTCAGAATCATGTGGAAGTCTTGTTAGAACTCTGATTCCTGGGCAAACCCAGAGTTTCTGGAGTCTGAGGTTGGGCCTAAGACTTTGAATTACTAACAAACACAGCTAGTGTTAATGCTATGGGCTGGTGGCCCACACTTTGAGAACAACTGCCCTAGTTTTTGGCTTGGAGCCCAAGCCCCACATTTTTGTTTCAACTAAGTGACTTTTAAGAGGCCTCCTCTGGCTTCATGGGAAAATGCAAATACTGGGAGGGAAGCTGAGCGTTTTCAAGCTCTATAAAGCATGTTTCTAATGGGAACAACAGAGGATGAGATAGGATAAGGAAAGACTTTCATTTGTTCTTTTTAAAGTTCTCCTGTTGGGAGTTTTATCAGCCTGGCTAAGACAAAAAGCCAGAATAATCTGAGGTTCTGCAAGTGCAAGTGTCTCCTGAGACACACAAGCTACTATTGGGTAAGACTGATCACAGTTGCTGGGCGGGCAGGCTGGGCTGGGATAGCTGGAATAAATGCCCCGAGATACAGCAAGCCCCTGGCTGGGGCTGGTGCACACCTGTGATCCTTCCCACCAGTCTCTCAGGAGCACGGGAAGCAGAACAGCTGGTACCTGAAATGAGCTGCCTCTGCTATGTTCAGCTCCTTGGACCCTACCAGAGGGTGCCTGGATTCTAGGCTCAGCCGCTAAGCTGCTACCTCCTGTCCAGCTCTCCTGTGCTCTCCACCATTAGGCTGGCTCTCCAGCCAGTGGCCCCACATTTCCTGCTGCAAGGCCTTTCCCACAACTTGAGGTGCAACTGGCTCCATTTATCCCCGAGTTACCTCTCTCAGACACAGAGCTCAGACAAAGGCCAGTACCACACACATTGTTCTCCTTTATTCCTCATGGGCACCCTGAGTGCCAAGCTCACCAGCCTTACTTTACACATCAGAGAAACTGAGATGCACAAAGCTGCCACAAGGTGCAAGAGCCACCCCAAGTTGCACTCAGGTTTGGTTGTGACAGCATGGCAGAGTCATCTTAGTAAGCCTCAGGCTATTCATCTTAGTGATAACTTCCACACTGGATGGTTAAATGAGAAAATGCATAGGATGCCTAGCCCATGATAGACTGGCAAATGGAATTCATTTCTATTGCTCTTTTAGGGGTTGAGGATCTTACTGGCTCCTTCTCAGCACTCTACCCCAAGGCATGTAGTCTTAGATGCTTCAAAAACTCTGAGAGGCTAAAACTGGCTTACAGTCTGGAAGTTTTTCCTTGATCTTTCCTGGAAGCCTGTAGGTTGGCAATACTGGACTGGTATGGCAGTTACGCAGCATACAGACCCAGCTCCTCTGTTTCCCATTTAGCCATGCTTATCACATAGTTTTGATCTCACAATCACAATGGGGCTGCTCTACCTCCGGCATTGCATGCATATTACAGAAAGAAAGGAGTGAGAGCAGATACCAGTTAAGTTTGTTGTTATAGAAAGAAAATATCAGTTAAAACAAGACTTTCCCAGAGTCTTCTCATTTATTATCTTTCTACAGAGCATCTGCCACAGAGAAAATTTTGGGAAGCAGGTACTTTAAGCTGCCCTAAACAGAATCAAAGTTCTGTTACAGAAGTGGAAGGGAGAATATTCATTCTCCCTTAGAGAAAGTGATTAACAGTGTTCAGTTCAGTAGATTCATAAAGGGCTGGTTCTCAGATGTGCAGATTCAGAAATGTTAATTGCTTGACTAATAAAGTATCTTGTCTAGGGAGTGGACTGGAATGGATAACTCAGCTGAAAAGTACTTACTGTGAAGTAGAAAAGCAGCCCACTTTCTCCTGAGAGATGTGGCAGTCAAGAGACTGGGAGTCACCTAGTCAAGGATCTGGAGATCTTTATTCTGCTGCTCTGGCCATGGTTTCCCCTGTGGAAAACCTGTGATAGTCAGAAGAAAGCTCTCAGGGAAAGAG
Organism: Cavia porcellus; assembly: GCF_034190915.1. Classification (NCBI taxonomy): domain Eukaryota; kingdom Metazoa; phylum Chordata; class Mammalia; order Rodentia; family Caviidae; genus Cavia; species Cavia porcellus. The sequence goes on from NW_026947493.1 coordinate 8,099,028, forward strand.
TCCCAGGAATCTGGTGGGGACTTCTGGGTGAGGCTGACAGGCCTCTGCCCGCTCTGCACCTGCCTAGAGATTCAACTCTCAAAGCAACCCAGCCACTGCGGTTCAGTCAGGACTGCCTCTAGGCTAAGGCAATGAGGAAAATCCTCCCTCTTTGCTCAGCTCTGCTAACACACACGTACTGAGCACTGGCTGCAGCAGAGATTCGTGAGGTACAGTCCTCACCCTGGAGAGATCTTAGTGGGCTGGGCTCCCCATTTACAAGGATCTATGGAAACCTCTCCTTTTCTGTGGGTACATTATTCCTTGCACCCCACTGGCTTGTTCCTGGTGACATGTGAGTGCCACAGCACATACACACATCCACACACACACAGGGTTAGGTTTTTCCTATTTTATGCACAGACCTAATATGTGTTTCTCATCCTTTCCAACTCCTTCTTCAGCCCCTTCATTGCCCTTCCCCTCTGGAACCAGTCTTGCTAAAATGTACAGACTCTTGGTCTCGGGTTTTGGTATGTCCCACTTCCTGCCTGTCATCCTTTGCCTTGCAGACTCACCCTGCCCCTGCAATGGGACCCCTTTAGCCAGTGCTGCACTGACTTACCAACTGCCAGACTTAATGACCTTTTAGCATTTAACTTCCTTGATCACTGTTTTAGCTTGGGTTTCCTGGAAGTGGATCTTGAGACAGGTATTCTGGAGCATACACTATTTTTAGGGGATGTGTTCTAGGAGACCACCAGCAAGTTCTATTCTCTCGAAGTTCTGCATACAATCAGTCCCTCCTGGGTTCTAGTGGACAGCATCATGACTTATCCAAACAAAGGAAGCATCTTACCTCTGAGCAACAACCACACTATAATAATGCACTTGAGTTTTGGACCCCTTGGGCTCATCATGGGTTCTAAGACAGGGGCCTCAGGGACAATCACCATAATCCCATTAGCTATGGCATCTGTAATCACATTGGCCATAACCCTGTCAATTCCAGGACAACTGAAGTCTGCTCTCAGCGAATATGTGGCCCAGCTGGAGGGTGTGAAATTGCTCAGGAGCACTAAGAGGCTGGGTGCCATCAGGGCCCGGATGCTGGGTGCCACCAGGGCCACAGGGGATGTACTGGTCTTCATGGACACCCACTGCGAGTGCCACCCAGGCTGGCTGGAACCCCTCCTCAGCAGAATAGCTGGTGACAGGTAACTCTCTCCTCCCAGGGTCTGCAGAGCAAGGGATGGCACTGGGGAAATGGTTTGTAGGTTCAGTCACTCACACAGCCAAAGTAGCAGAAGTCTCCATAGCTTGAGAAAGTTCCAGAATCTCTACCCTTAAGGTCTGATTTGTTACTTTGGAGTTTTCAGATGCTTCGTAACAAATCCAGGAAATTAAAGTTGGAAGGAAAGTTAAGGGTCTTCCTGTCCATCTATCTTTTCTATCATAGATATAGAAATGATAAACAGTTCCTATGAAAGTTACAAATATTTGAAATCTTATTAAGTTGCATGGAAGCGCAACTCTACGATATCATCATCACTCTTGGCTTTTGTCAGTAATTTTAATCAAGATTGTAACGTAAACTGGGGATGGGGGATGCTTTTAGCTACCCTATGCCATAGACTTCTCGAACCATCTAAAGGAAGCACTAGATTCTGTGACCACTGAAGTTTCACCAAGAACCAGAACTCCTTGCTTCTCTGGTGTATGCAGGAAGTTTCTGATTTTCCAACTAAAGCCAGTCCTGGAGAGGACTGTACTGAACATCTGTGGTTCAAATTTTTCTTTGGCTGTTTTTCTCCTTTGACTGTTTCTCTCCTTTGACCGTTTCTCTCCTTTGTGATGTCATTTTCTTTCCTATCTCCTTGCTCAACTCAAAATTTTCCTTGAATATGTGCTTTTAACTATTATGTTCAATCTGAATGCCCCACTTTAGAAAGCCAAGACCTGGTGGCTGCCTACCTTGGCTCACGTAGGCATAGCCCTTGGGACTTGAGTAGGCCTATCACACAGTGGGATCTCAATAAATAATTGACGGTGTCCAGCCAGGTGGGGTTGATGCAAGGACACAGCCATATGACATCTATCCTTGCACTTCAATCCATGGTAGAGGTTTACTGCCTCTTTTGAACTTGGGAATAATCATATACATAAGAAAAAAATTCATGAACTTCATTGGAAGGGATTTTGGAGATGTGGGGTTAGCAGATACCAAATGGGGGAGATTTCAGTCAACACAGAGAAAATTGACAGTTTTCAGTGATTCTATTTTAAAGAAGAGTCAGAATTCTAATTCTAAGAAAAGCCAAAACAGACCCGTTTTGACCAGTTCTATTACAGATTACTCCCTATTTTTGGCTCATATCTCATAAGAAAGGGGTGTGTACATAAATTCAGCAGTTCTAGGTCAATAAAATATGCAAACTCTGCAAAGGTGCCATGTCTGATTCTTTTCCAAATGAAGCCAATGTGTTTCGCTATGAGTAGACTCTAAAACTGTCTCGCTTATTCACCATTTAATTCTCATCTTGTAATCACAGATGGATGGCTCTCACAGAGACTTTGGAGGCATTCTGTATCACGTTTTACCACTACCCCTGAGTTCCAGGGATAGTGAAGAGACCTCCACACAGTCACTTCGTCACTGGAAGCTGAGCTGTATTCTATGCTTCCTTCATTTTTACGAATCTGGCAATTAATGTTACTGAGTCTTACATATGGGTAGCCCTAGCAGATTTCTTTAAAACGCAGTCTTCAGCGTCCTCAGCCTTTGCTCTGTGAGATGGCTCAGACAGGTATTTTGCTTCTGTTTCTCACAGGAAGAAACTGAAGCTCAGAGTTGAGATGACATGCAAGGGTACACAGAGAATCACAGGTGGCTGAGCACGGTTTTCTCACTCTCAGTCCAATGCTCTTTTTACTGTGTAGGACCTTTTTTAAAAATTGGACAAGTTGGTCAGGAAGAAACACTGAGTCATCCTCACCTTCCAGCACAGTCGCAGGACATATGTTGAAGCACTGAAGTGAGTCTCGTGTCTGCTTCTCACATTGGTGCAATTCCACAGATATGGAGACTCCTTCCTCTAGGCTGAAGGAGAGTCAGTGTCCTTGGCTATGAAGAAATGCTGCTCCCTGAGAAGCCTTCAGTGACTAGGAAGAAATTCTAATTTCTCGTGCCCTCCCACCCCTTTCCCAAGCCTTTCTCCCCGTTCTCTCTCCCTCACCCACCCCCTCCCCCCTCAATCTGTCATTTTCACAGACACGCACATGCGCACTGAGTCTTTGATCCTCTCTTTTTTTTCATCCTCCTCACACCTTCTTCATGGCTTCCTGCCCCTTCGTTTCTTCCATCTTCCCCACCCACTTGTGTGGCCCTTGACAAGGAGGACCTAAAAGAAAAACTACCTGTCTAGAATCTGAGTTCTTTCTCATCTCTGTCCTCTTCATACGGCAATGCCTTCTGTGCTGTAGCGTGACAGTGTGATGTCCCTGTTATGGTTAGCCCTGCTTGCCTGGGGACTTGGCCCAGATGGCTCTTCTGACTTCCCAAGGCAACTTTCCTCAGGGAAAGCAAAGGCCTGTAAGCTCTTAGGTTTGGGTGTCCACACTGCTGCTCTTTGAGAGAGAAAAGGAGACACAGCTTCTCAGATGCTCATGTCAAGGGCCATGCTGTCACCAGGTGAGGACCTAGTGCTCAAAAAAGAGGAAAAGCTTTCCTTAAAAAGGTGGAGGAGGAATAGTGAAGGAACAGTGTAGCAAGCCACCAACTGGCTATTTCAAAGAATCATATCTTTCTTTACACTCTAGTCAGATAATTCTGAGCCTGGTTACCGGCCTCGGTGTCTTGATCCTCCCTGCAGAACAGGACAAATCTGCCACTGGTGATGTGGTAACACTCAATGTTTTGTTTGAATTTTTTGGACCTCAACCCCTTTATTCCTATTCCTCAGAAAATTTGTCATAATATATTTACTTTATTGGAATAACACATCTTACTGCTAAATTTCAGAAGTTATAAAAATGAAAATGAAAATTTAGAGTGTCTATAATATTAGAGATATTCTCTAAGGTTGAGTAGAGCACAATCCCATGACTATACATAACAACCCTAGACAAAGTTCTTCTATGAGCAATCGATTTCAGGAAAGTCCAGGAAGATGCTATGGACAGAGTCAAATGTAACTAATGAAAATCCAGAGTATCTCTCCCAAACAGCTCTCAATGTTCTGCACTGACTCTTGGTTCTCAAGCCCATGCCAAGCAGTAGAGAAAAAAAAAAAAAGAAAAAGGAAACCTTTAAAGAAGAAAGAGACCTGTTTAGGAGGGGCTAAATGATGAAATCTTTTCAAGAGGCTGGACAAGTTGTCTCCCAGCTGCAGATAGGACTGGTCCCAATACGAGAGATACTGAATCCTATTCAGCCAGGACTGATCCTACTCAGTAGGGAGAAGCAAGGAGGGGAAGGAAACAGAGCTTTCCCCTCCTCTCTGCCCTCAAGGAGTTAAATACTGGAGCACAGCCTGAGAATCTCAAGTGTGCATGTGTGAGTGAGAAGCAGAGAGTGTGTCTGTTAGTATGTGTGCATGTGTGTGAGTATGAGTACAGATGTGTGTGTGTGTGTGTGTGTGTGTGTGTGTGTGTGTGTGTGTGTGCTGAGGAGTTCTCTCCCTCAGAGGGAATAGCTTCCTTTGGGTTTGGTGCCCCAAGGAAGCTCTCAGCCCCCATCTTCCTTCACATTTCTCAAGAATAAGTTCTCTCATTTGTCCCTAGAAAAGTTTGTACCAATCCCAGCATCACAAAAACTCTGGGAAGAGAGAATTCAGGCCTTTCCTCATCTCAGCATAGGAACCTTTCTACAGACACCAGGAATATTCACATGCTTTTAAAATGGCGTTCATACAACAGACCTCGAGGAACACTGAGGCCCAGGAAAAACAGAGACAATATAAAGTAGGGCTATTCATTACTGTGGTAAAACGTTTGGTTGGGGAGATGAAACTGCAGTTAGCTTTTGAATATCTGGATAGCTGTGTATTGAGTTACCTCAAATACTTCAGTTAATTAGTCTTTGTTGACAGCTGAACTGCCTCTGAATTTCTTTGACTTCCAGGAACTTGGCAAGGCCTCCCAGAGGATCAGCCTTGTACCCGACTGGGAGTTCAAACTCTGCTCACAAATGAGAGAATGGTGGAGTGAGCAGACGCTGCCAGCTCCTTCCAAATAAAACAGGGTCCCTTTGCTGCTCGGCTTTAAGTGAATTCCAAGGACATCAGACACATTCATAGGTACAAAAACAAAGCTAAATATAGCACTATGGGGTTTAAAATTTTGATTAACTACCCTTCTTGAGTCACTAGACTGCAGTTACTCACTAATTTAGTCCTAATTAAACAGCCACTATGGCCCATGGGACTAAAACCAAAACAAAAATAGCTCTCCCTCACTGACACTTTATTCTTCATTTCTCTCCAAAACGTGCTCAGAATGCTCAAGATTAACTAGTATATAGCCACTCAAAATAGAGGAAAAAGGAAATTTCAGAAAGGAAAACAGGTTTTTGGAAATCCAATAATGCATTAATTAGAAGTGAACTTTATATATGACTTTGAGCTTCCAGCAAAATATATATATACATATATATATATATACACACATATACATATATCATAGCTATATCATATCTATATCATATATATGTGACAAATTTTAGAGTTTTCATCTTCTGATAAAGATGCATGTATGCCTATGTCAACTACAAAGATCTAGGGAAAACTGATGGTATGAATGCTTGAATGTGATTTGCTTTCTTGTCCTTTAGCGATTGATGAAGACAGCACAAATTCGATGCAATTCTTCAGAATTCAGCCACACACTGTTCATGTCTCTCTATTCTGAATTCCACAACATGCTTTGTAAATAGTCAGATGGATTCCATCTCCCCAATTTGTTCCCCCTAAGTGGAGACTTAGGAGGGGGTTTGAGTGCCTTCTTTCTTTCCATTCTTGCTTCAGTTGGTCAACATAGGTACTGCAAAATCAAAGAGACCCAGGAGGGACTGAGTTCCCCTTGCCTTCCAGTGGAATCGTAGGTAAAGGGCAAGGGAAGGACATCAGGATCTTCTTTCTAAATGTGGATTTCAGAACTCCCCAAATCAGCATTCACTTAAACCCATGGGATAAAGCAGGCCCTGGCCCTGTCTATTTGATTTGGGTTTGCTTTAGCCTGCATATCTTCAAGATGGATAGAGCAGCGATGGTATTAATATGCATATAGCTCCTTTCAGAAATCTCACTTCTCTAAGAGTATTACCTTTAGCTGCCCCTGAGTTCAGGCTAGCCTCATTCTGTAGCACAGATATTAGGAGTTCCTGGTGTAAGGGACTAAAATAAAAATATGACTGAGGTATTAGGTGGTAGAGAGCAAGTCCTGGGACACCTGAGTGATTACTTGCTTCATTGATAGGTAAAGTTTCAATCCTGTGCCATTTTTCCCCTCACTCACTCTGAGATCATATTTGCCAGGCTGTTCAAAAAAAACAGAATTAAGTATAATCTCTAACAGCATCAGGAAATGAGCAAATAAACCTAGATTTAGAATTTGTTGTTTTTGTTTTGTTTTTGACCTTGTACTGCATTATCACCAGCTATACTTCTAGGCTTGACAATCCTGACTTCTCAAATCAGTCAAGTTTTTTGATCCAGGGAGAAACAGGAACCAGACTCTAAAGTAGGAATCCATAGGCCATATGACATTATGCACAATATTTTTGTACATGAGTGTATGAATATTTTCTCAAGAGAGGGCCATCATTTTACCTGACTCTCAAAAATGAAATAAAATGAAAATGAAGTAGGAGGATCAGCCTGAGTTCCATAGTGAGACCTATCTCAAAAATATAGATAGGAAATAGATAGATAGATAGATAGATAGATAGATAACAAATAAATAGAGAATAAGAGCCACAATCCTGGAGCATTATAGTTAAGATAAACCTTTGTGAGAAGTAGTTCAGTCTCTCACTTTACAAATGAAGAATCTGAGGCCCAGAAAGGTATAATTGCTATCTAGAGGTCACAAGGTCACACAGCTCATTAGTGGCAAGCTGAGTCTGGAACCCCATTTCTTTGCCTCTCATGCTATCATGAAATGTTTAAAGAAGGAAAAGAGCGGGTATATTCTTTAGTGAAAAGGGTACCAATTCCTTATGGAAAATATAATTTCTAGGACAGTGATATACAACAGAAGTATACCATGAGTCACATGTATAATTTAAAAGTTAATAGTCACAACACAAAATAAAAAGAAGCAGATGTTATTAATTTTCAAATATATTTTAGTAAACCCAATATATCCAAAATATCATCTGAACATGCATTCAGTATATAAAAATTATTGAGATATTTTTGAGGACTTCATTTCATACAAAGTCTTCTAAGTTCAATGTGTATTTTACACTTACACCACATCCTAATTCAAGCAAAGCACATTTTAGGTGCCTAATAGATATGAGCATGCTGGTGGCAGCCATGATGGACATCACATGTATAAATTTTATTTCATCTCCAGCAATTAATTGAATGACTTGTATCCTTTGATTTCTCAATTCTTCCCAGGAGTCGTGTGGTATCTCCAGTCATAGATATAATTGACTGGAAGACTTTCCAATATTATCCGTCCAAGGGGCTGCAGCATGGAGTATTAGACTGGAAGCTGGATTTCTTCTGGGAGCCTTTGCCAGAGCATGAACGGATAGCCCTCCCGTCCCCCATCAGCCCTATCAGGTGAGTCTGGGGAGCCAGCCTGCCCTGCTTACGGCACCACACTTCTCTCACATGTTCCCTCTTTAGTGAAATGACAGTAATAATAGCACCTACTTTGTAGGGTTGTTGTGAAAACTGAAAGCATTAATGTATGAATAGCATTTTTAGGACTCCAGGCACTCAGAGTTGGGTGTTATTATCTTTGTTAGGTCAATGAAATCAGTGAGTTTTCCCAGTTTCAGTGGATGTCCCATTGTGGGAAAGAGGAGAAACTGAGCCAGATCCTGATCCAGCGCCCTCGCCAGGTAACAAAGTCATACCATGAGTCATATGTGTAATTTAAAATATTTGGCCACAAGTTTGTTCAGCTAAAAGGCAGAATTTAGCTGGAAGAATGCTAGGGCACCATAAGTCTCAAAATACATCCAGTCTTACTGGTCACTGCTCACAAACTTTGTTTGTGAACAGTTATTTAAGAAGATGTTCTAGATATCTTCTGTCAAATAGCAAACCATCTCAAACTGAGTGAAGAAAAATCAGTTCTTTTTTTGAATTCTCAGGTTCTATGGTTAACAGATTCTGAAAGGGCACAGCAGCGTTCATTGACTCTGTCTCCAGTGTCTGGGGCACATGCAGATTAAGTAGATTCCCCCAACATTACAAAGCTGATGAAAGGTAGATCTAGAGTTAAAACCAGGTCTACCACGTCCTGAGACTGCTTTCTTTGCTGCCATGCTATATTGTATTGCAAATACAAGTACATAGTTCACTATCCACAATCACAAAATCTAAAGAGCTCTGAAAAACAAGCACTTTTTTCATAATTCATTAGGCAGAAGACACTGCCCTGAACTGAGATGGGCCTCTACAGAGGCCTCATTTATCTCACATACTGTGAATATTCTTGTTTCATTGCATATGCTTTAACTAAAGAATGCTGCCCAGATGCCACCTGGACTGATATGCAATGAACACGGTGGGCTTCCTTTTACAATTCAGAATCTTCAGAATTTAAAAACCATACTTGCCCCCTGAGTTTCAGAGCAGGAATAGTGAACCCACAACCCCAAAGTTGAGTGCACATTTCAAATGTGACAAGCACGATGCTGTGAACTTTTTATGACTTATAATTTCTACAAATACCAACTATGAACTATTATTTTATTCCAATTGGAGATGAGGAAATTGAGCTCAGAGAATCAGAGAAGCCACATACCTCACACCCACGAAGTGGGTGGTAGAGCTGGAAATTTGTAAACTAATTTTTAATATGAATTTCCAGTATTCTAGTATAATTTGGTATTTTTAGTAATCTAAAGACCTTATTAAAACAATACTATTCCACTGGTAATTTAAAAACTTGTACTCTGAGTCACTTACATCTTGAGACATACCCAGAGTTTGGTTGCATTAGAATTTGTTTCTGAAGGGACTGTTCAAAACACTTTTGGCTACATTTCTCTGTACAAAGCTCTTCTGGGGGATAGTATTGTCATCCTAATTTCCTTAGTTAGGGTTTCTAGTTTGTTTTGATTATAAGTCACAAATATTTCTGCCACAGTAGGGGGAGACCTGTCTACTTCCAGAGTCCCTGGAGGATTAATCTTAGAGTTGGCAAGAAGGAAGATGATGATTTCTTAAGAAAATAGAAGAGGTTGAGGGAAGAGAGAAGAAAAACATATTGATTGTGTCCTTCTGCCTGGCCTAGAGCTGCCTCTATAGAGTGTCTCATTTTACCCGAAGCCCCCAGAGGGTCTGGAAGCATGGCGTCTATTCCCGGGTCCTCTCTACGGGGCAATGCCTGAGTAGAGGTTAAAAGACCCAGGTAACCTTAGTTCTATTTTCATGAAACACTTGGATTGCTAACAATGTTGCTTTGCTCCAGTCTTGCAATTAAAGATGTTGAAGTCCATCTAAGCCTAAAGTCCGCCCTGTCAACCACTGGAACTACCATAGCCTCCTACTGTGCCTGCCATATTCCACGTTCTGAACCGCAGTCTCTTGTTTATCTTCTCTGTCCAGGAGCCCAGTAGTGCCTGGAGAGGTAGTGGCCTTGGACAGACGTTACTTCCAAAACATTGGAGCTTATGACCCTCTCATGTCGCTGAGGGGTGGTGAAAACCTCGAATTATCCTTCAAGGTATGTCCTGAACCAAGGAAGGACACAGGTAGGATTTCTGCCCTAGAGTGCATGGTCACAACCTGAAAGCAGCCATCAGAAACACCATGGGTAGGGGCTGAGGCTGTGGGTAAATCATAAAGTCATTGCAATGAGGTGGGTCCCCTATCCTATCTACTTCCCTTCAACTCTCTGGTGCTGTACCTTGATTTTACTCTTGTTGCACCTCATGAACTTTACTTTCAAAATGTGCTGTTAGGCAAGGTATGCTGGTGCCTGCCTATGGTCCAGGACTTGGGACGCTAAGGTAGGACTGTAAGTTCCAAGCCAGCTTGGGCTACATAGTGAGTTCAAGGCCAGCCTGACCTACATAGTAAGACTGTGTCTCAAAGAAAGAAAGGAAAGGGAAAGGAAGGGAGGATGGGAGGGAAGGAAGGGAAAGAAGAGCAAAGCTGCCATCAGATGTATACCTTTAGCATTTACACCTCAGAGCAGATTCCAGAGCTTCTCAAGCACTCTCTGTTCCTAGAACCCTTGGTCAGTATCTCAGTAATCTTTTAACATCTATAGGCCAAACAACTGCCAAACTATTCTGGGTATTGACAAATGTAGCCCAAATAAGCATTTATCCTAACGACTTAGCACATACAGGACATTGTTCTACTTCTAAACCTTGGAATCAGATAGGATACCCACTACCCCTATCTTCTGTTCCACGTTGATTTTATCATCACAGAAACTTCTAAAACCCTAACCCAGCAAAGACATTCATCATCAAAAGTGTACAGAGCTAGTTAATGTTCAAGTATAAATTACATCAGTATTGTAGTTTGCACGACGGCCAACAGATGTCACTGTTATGTTAAAAACAAACAAACAAAAAACAACCCTGGTGCTTTTTGAGTTGTCTGAGGCACCCTAGGGAACCTTAGTCTTGGTTTCCTTCAGTTTATACGCTGCCTTTCTTAGCACTGTTTTCATTTTAGCCTCTGTCGCCACATATGGGCAAAAAGATTCCTGTCAAATGAACGTTGGGCATTCATTGATGGAAAGGATTGGTGGGGAGCAGAGAGGACCCTCTTGAGGTCATGAAGGCTCTTTAAAGAAGGCTCACTTTCCTCTCCACCACACACAACTCAGGTGCCTACACAGCATGAGGCTCCCCAGGCTTTTAGAAAGTCCCTTTCTAAAGAAGCCTTCGTCCCTGGGGAAGCACCTTCTAGGGAGTAGGATACTAATGTCCTGTGGGTGTTTCCTCTTAGTGCTGGATCTGCACATGAGGCTCAAAGGTGACACATTTAGGTAGGTCCATGGATGGACCCATCACCCCAGTTCCATCCCAGCATAAATGACTCATTCTTTCCATCTTGCCATTCCCCTACCCAAACTCCCAGATCTGAAAACACCCTAAAGATTCTAATCACAGTGGTTATTTTGTGCTTATGATTTCCTGTGCCAGACCTCATGGACAGGGTCCTTTCCTTGTGATTGTTCTAGGAAGTAGAAGTAAAGTCATTTACCTTCTCTTTTCATGGCAGGCCTGGCTCTGTGGAGGCTCTGTTGAAATCCTCCCCTGCTCACGAGTGGGGCATGTCTACCGAAATCAGGAAGCACGCTCTCCCCTTGAGCAGGAGGCCATTCTGAGGAACAAGGTCCTCATTGCTGAGACTTGGCTGGGGTCATTCAAAGAAGTTTTCTACAGGCACAACCCAGAGGCCTTCACCTTGAACAAGGTAAAGAGAGAGATAGGTGGGGGTTTTTGTGCCCCATGTGGGATCACCAGCTGGAAGCTCGGTCAGGCAGGAATTCCTTCCTACATGGAGGAAAAAATGGAAGCTTCTGGCTTAAGCTTCCTTGAGTTATCCCCTCTCAAGTGGCTGCTTAGTATCAAAATGTCACAATCAACCTTGGTCTAGAACTCCCTAGTGTCTATAGAAAGGCATCTATAGGGTACCCCCTTTTGCCACAGGTCCAAAGGAGAGACAGGGCATGGATAAGCAGAGGGGCAGGTCCCTAAGGGTTCAAGGGTATAGGATGACCTAACACACAAAACAAATACAAATATAAAATACACAGACTAAAAAAGCCACAAAAAAAGTAAATTTCTAAATGTGTAACTAAATAATCACAAAATACATCATCAGTCCATCAGTTCTTATAGACACATAAATGGTGCTTGCTGTATTAGAAATGGAGGCTCCAAAGGAAACATTCGCAGGACCCACAGTGGTCCTGGAATAGCTCCTGCAAACCACTTGCCAGCCAGTGCTGCCACGTGTGAGCTGGCTGGGAGGTCACGCGCCATGGGTGAAGCTGGGCCTATCAAAGATGTGACAGACTTTCTCAGCATGCAGGGAAGTCTGACAGGGCTTGGAATTCCTTCTTGGTCCTCACAATTTGCTCCTTCCCTTCTAGATCCACTTCCTTCCCTTCTGCAGAACAACCTCACTGCCTGAAGTATTTGGGTTTCTTGAACTCCAAGGTTGTTTATTTAACTGGAGAAAAGTGTTATGCACAAAGTCTCAGTTCACTCCCAAGGTCTAGACAGGCTAAAGGACTTTTTTCATTCCCAGAGACAAAGTTGTATAGGCTTGGAGAATGGTTTTTTTAGATATATGATCCTGAAGTTACTTAATCACTCAGTACTTCCACTTCATCACTTACTGAGCACTCCTTATTGTCAGGATGACTTACTAAGTTAATATATCCAAAACACTTAAAAGTGTTCAGAGCACTGGGTAAACTCTGCCTGGCTGTTTTCCACTAATAGTCAACAAAGTAGCAGAAGTCTCCATAGCTTGAGAACTCACTATGTACCTCAGGCTGGCCTCAACTTGTGGCAATCCTCAACTTGTGGCAATCCTCCTGCCTCAGCCTTCCTTGTACTGGGATTATAGGTGTTGCTTAATGTTGATATAGACTTCATTTCTAAAAAACTCTTAAAGAAATGATAAATATAGGAAAACTTCTGATGAACTGAGCTGACCTGCTCACTAGAACATAGTACATTGCATCAAATCAGCCTAATTCAACAACATGTAAATTATTCACAGTCTTTCAACCTTCTCCCCACAAAAGTTGTTTGTGCAATTCAAAGTGCCTTAAAATATGCATTTGGTTCCAGGAAAATTCAGAAGTTGGGAACTGACCTAATGCTAGCTGTTTCAGAGCCTGATCAGCCCTCTTTTGAGAAAATTGTTTGTCTAGTTGGTGGTTCAGGGACTTTAAGGTACTCAGTGGTGTTCACCCAAGCCTTTCATTCCATAAAATAAAAAATTGAGGCCTCATAAGATGGGCCAAAGAGAAGCAAGGAGATAGCCAAAAAACAGACCTAAAGGGGAACTAGCTTATATTTTGCCTCCCAGCTTCCTAAAACCTGGAAACACAAATCCTCAAGTTTCATACTACCCCTTTCTGGGAATAGCAGGTAAAACATCTCTTTGTGATTCTGACTTTGTAGGAGGCAGCAATGTGGTTTTGGCATGCAGATGGTTCTCAATAAATGTTTAAGAGATTTACAAGCTTACCAAAGGCAGAGACAGTAGTTATTCTGCTTATTGCTAAAATCCCCAATGTTTGGTTCAATTTCAGGTACACAGGAGGTACTTTCCAAATATCCATTGATGGAGCAAGTGAATGATATTAAAAATATGGTTAGACTAAAGCTAAGCTTCGGTTCTCACCATTAGAAGCTAGTGACTCTGAGAAAGTAGTTTAGGACACAAAGAAATGAAAAAGGGTGCTTTGGAGAATATAAAAAATCAACTACATACTAGGCTTAAAAGGACTTAAGAGCATAGCACCTCTCTCTCTCTCTCTCTCTCTCTCTCTCTCTCTCTCTCTCTCTCTCTCTCTGCCTGTCTCACACAGACACATACACAATTAATATTTTGGAAATGTCTTATCATTTAGTTTGATTTCAAGATTTCAGTGTCATCCCTGCCACCCTGAATATATTGCCTGAAATTTAACTATCCAAAAATTGGCTTTGTTCAAAAGATTTTTAACCTTTCCAAGATCTCACATAGATTTTGAGATACACAAATCCTGATGAATACAAACAAGCACCTTTGAAGTCCCCTAGTCACCAACTAGACAAGCAAGTAGAATTTTCCCAAAAGCAGGCTGGTCAGACCCTAAAACAGCTAGCATTATGCCAGTTCCCAACTTCTGAAACCACGTGGAACCATGTACGTATTCACAGACACTTTTAACTGCAGAAATACAAGCACAAAAAGGAAGCTGGGGGACTTCACATCTCTCCCAGGCATAGCTGTGCTGTTAGGGAAGTAGTTCCATGTTGTTTTAGGTCACAGAGACCTTAAAACCTGGGTATATTTGTTAGTCTCATCATCAAGAAAGGTGAAGGTAAAGAAAAGAAAGGAAAGGAAAGGAGAAAAGAAAAAAGAAAAGAGAAGAGAAGAAAAGAAAAAAGAAAAGAAGATGTTAGAGCTCACACGAAGGCATGTCCCTTGCTTTGGTAACGAAGTCCAACACTGAGGATGGACTGGCGAGACTGTAAATAAACACTGATAATGCCAAGAAACCATCAAATAACAAAATGAAACAGAAACTTCATGCCAGTTTCCTCAGAGGAAAAATAGATCTCTTTGGCTTAATGGTGTGTGCATATGTGAAATAAAGAAGAAATTCTGGACTTGAAGTTATTCTCAAAGTATCTGTGGAAAAGACTAGGAATGGTTAAAATATAGATTGTAGGGCATCTGGGTCCATACATCTGGGTCTCAGTCTCTGGGGCAAGGTATAGGCAGGTGCTCGAGGAGCTCACTGTGAGGAGCATAGCAAGGGATGTCCGTGTAACACACTCAGACCTACTCTTCCCAGCATTTCCATCTGAGGACTAAGAGACCATAAAGGCAGTATCTTTTGGCCAGGTGAGGAGAGGCCATCAAGATGAACCCTGACATAGATATCTCTCCTCTTCTCATGTCAGGGGCTTTGGCCATTTCAGCCCTTCCTTGGACCTGTCCCTTTCCTAAAAATACTCAGAACTTCAAAGTGAGCTTTTGAGTAGCATTCTTTGCATTTTGGCAAGATAGGCAAAACATTAATTTTTACTAGTGATAGCAAATTGCCTTGATGTCCATCTGAATATAGCTATATATATATATTTGGGGGGGGGGGAACAAAGGCTTTATTTAGGCCAGGTCTGGCGATGAGTCTCTGGGAGCCAATTTGGAGACTGTGCGCCAGAAACTGAAGGAAGGGCTTTAAAAAGAGTCCAGAGGAAAAGGCGGGGGAGAAACAAAAGAAACCCACAGAGCCGTTAAACTGTTCACCCAAATCTGGAAACTGTAAAAAGCTGTCCACTTAGTTCTGACAACCTCGGGAGCCTTTGGCGCCTTTCAAGTTACTCCCATCCTACAGATAAGCATTACCTTGGAATAGCACATCTACAACAACATTTGGAGAAGAAAGTAGAAAGTTAATTATCTCAGGACAGCTCGTTAACACTAACAGGTAGGAAGGGGTCGAAAGTTACAAGAAGCTGAAACTTAAGTTTTTACAAGGATTTGGGACTTAACCCTTTTGGTGCATTAGGGTTAAGCCACAACATTTTCCTGTAATTTCTTTGAAGCTAAGACCACCACCGGGTTGGGAAGGGGTCACCAGAAACCCAAAGTCTTTATGGCCTTTCAGGAAATTGAAACTTAGCCTAGATAGATAGGTAGGGGAAAGGGGAGGCAGTACAATGCTTAACAGAACAGAAAATATGGCAAGATTACATTCTTGGGGAGAGCAAGGTCAGGTAAGGGTTGTGCTAACAAGCAAGTCTCCCTGCATACAAGCAAGTTATAAGTTTAAATCAGGGAAACATCCTGGTTTTCCTCAGCAGAGAATGGGGAAGCCTAGGAGTAATTAACAACTCCTGTTAGCTTATCTTAGCACCGCATCTGTTATTTGTAGAGGGCAACAATGGTTAACATATCAAGTGTATGTGTTTTCCTTTTCCCTCCGGATGACCTAATTGATATGTTAATCAGTGCTCTTCTCTGTAAAGAATATAGCTATATTATAAAGGAGAATGTCAAGGTGAAGGGCTACTGGAGCCAAACAAATGATTCATTAACAGAGGAAGTTTGGCACTAGAGAAAAGGAAAGATTACTCTTGCCTCACTTGTTCATTACCCCTACAATTTCCCAAGTCACTTCATCTCAGCAGCTTCTGGGCTGGTTCCTGTCTCCATGAGGACATCCAGGTTCTGCACCACGTGGTGCACCCCTATAATTTAAGCACTCTGGGAGGCTGAGGCAGTAGGATCCTAAGTTTGAGCCTGGGAACTTAGCAAGACCCTATGGCGGGAGAGGGAGGTGTGAAGAGGGGGCTATAACTCAGTGTGAAAGCCTTGGGTTCAGACCTCAGGATGAAAAAACAACAAAAATTTGTAAAATTTATAAAATGAAGTTCTACATCACCCAAACCCAGGTTCAAAGCCCCACTGTTTCCCCAGCTTCCCCAGAAGTCTTGAAAGCACACACATCATGGTCCTTGTAGATAAGATCTAGGAGCCTTTGAGAGGAGGTTATAACCCAGTTGTGCTTATGCCACCTTTTTCTCCAAGGAAGACTTGTCCTACACTGTCTCTTCCAAATCTCTTTCCCCAACTCATGACCCTCCCCCATGTCTGCAAGCCCTGGGAACTGTGATCTTGTGCACATCACTCTCCTAATCTTTTGGTTCTTCCTAACTACCCTGTCACTCCTATACTGCTTAGATTTTGGAGTAAAACCAGTTTCCAACACCTCACCGCTGATGTCCTTCTCCTTCTCCAGGCTGAGAAGCCAGACTGCACAGAGCGCTTGCAGCTGCAAAGCAGACTGGGATGTCGGACCTTCCACTGGTTTCTGGCCAATATCTATCCCAGAATGTACCCATCTGAACACAGACCTAAATTCTCCGGAAAGGCAAGGCATGACTCAGGGATGACTGGAAGGAAGGATGGGAGAGGGAAGCCTACCAAGACAATAACTTACATTCAAATGCTCTTGCTTTACCTTGGTCAACCAATCATGAGCTCAGAAGGGCCTCAGAAGCCTTTGACCCAGCCCTAACTCCATACTGGCCAGAAGGAGATGGCTAGATTGCCCTAACCCAGAGTTTCTCAGCAAGATAAGTGTGACTTGTTTCCTTCAGGAGATTTGTCCCTTAAAATCAGTGACTTAAGTTTAACACCACTCATCATGACCTGAGCGGTACACCTGGGACTACACTCCAAGGAGTAAAGAAAAATGGTGCCTGACCCAGGGTGTCCTTACTGTGGAGTTCATGAATGTTGGGATTCACTTCTGTGTGCATGTCTACTTTCAGCTCCACAACTCTGGGCTTGGCCTCTGTGCAGACTGCCAAGCAGAAAGGGGCTTCCTGGGCTGTCCCATGACACTGGCTCCTTGCAATGACAGTAGGAAGCAACAGGTAGGTGATTATACTTCTCAGCACAGATAAAAGTCCAGGAAGCTTTGCAAATGGGTGCCATTTTTCTGTGCTATACTCCAGTTCTCTTTGCTGTATCTCCTTTCTGTGGCTCCATAGTTCCCCATCATGATAATTTGTTACAGCTCCGCACACCTCACCCCCATTTAAACCATACATATGGGTCAGAACCAAAGAATGGAGCATTTAGACAGTAATTGGGAAGATGTTTAGTCAGCTCTTTCATTTGACAGATGAAGAAACTGAGGCACAGAATCACTAGCTCAGCTATTGCCAATCGATGCCTGTAGAACTGAGTGAGGCAAGGTCCAAGGATCTGAGGAGAGAAGAAGAAAGTAACTGAAGGATATAGATGCAGCAGGGTCATTCTCATATCCAACTAGGTCCCTTGGTCATTAGAATGTTCTGTATCTTAGAGTACTTCTTGTGCTCTTCGAAATTTCCATCATGGCTATAACTGCTGAGGTGGTAGAAAGCCTCCTTTGATGCTAGCCAAGTAGGGAGTTGAAGAAGTGGTGGGTCTACTTCTTTTCACAACTCCGTTAAAAACTTATAAAAGTGAAATCTGCCCCCAAATCTCTATTCTTTTAGGCTGTGGTAGCAGCCTCTGAGTTAAGCTTTCATATTCCCCAAACCTCTAATGAAAAAAACAATCTCTAGAGGTTTACCTTGGAGGAGGCAGGTGAGGTCTGGAGAACCTGGGGCAAAGGAGGGACCATCTCTTTGAAGGTCCAGGATCCAAGTCTTAGAGAAAGCTGGGCAAGTCTGGGCTTCGCAGTGCAGGGGAGGAGGGGTTCTTCTGACTGTGCCTTTTGCCAGTCTCCCTGAATATTCCTACAGGCATTCAGACCAGACATAAAGGACAAGGACATAAATATAAGGTGCAAAGTGAGAAAGCTAAGAGTAAGTGTAAAAACTGTGCATGCTGTACAGCAGTCACACACAGCTAAGTTTCAACCCAAATTCCTCCATTTGCTAGCTGTCAGATTTCAGCAGGGTTCTTAAGCGCTCCAAATCTCAATTTCTTCATCTGCAAGCAGGAATGGTACAGCCTCCATCATGAAAACACAATTGCTTTTCTTTATTTTTGAGGAAATTAGTGATTCAGCCAAAATGTGAACTAGAGAAACCAAAGGTTTTTCTCTAAAAACATCTGATAGGATGCGCTGGGAAAGGAATATGAAGTGACCTTTTTTTCATTCTTAGGTAATTGAGTCTGCGTGACAGAAAGTAAGATCTCCAGGGTTCAAGAGGCAGTCAAAACTAGAGTCAAAACCAGTGTCAGGCAGAGATAGTTGCCATCACCATCAGTAATCCACACTGGCTCCCTGCAGGGACAGGCAGAGAGCTTGCCCTCAGCCAGGAGATGTGAGAAGCCAGAAATGAGACTCGCTTGTAAAGCCAGCTTTGACTATCAGCAAGTAAGCTGTCCTTGACACTCTGAACTAGAAATATCGACTTACTGCCACAGGAAATGGCAACTGAAAAGCCTGTCTGAATAAGGGTTAAGTAGGAAAAAAAGTTAGTGTCCCCTGAAAACTGTCTACAAGTTTGCCTTCAAAATGTGTTTAGGGTCAAAATTTATACTAATTGTGCAGTTTGGGAATCTTTGAGTAGGGCAGGCTGCTTAATTTGTATATCTCAGTATAAAATAAGAAATGTGCAATCTTTAATTGGATAATTAATAATTTTAAGGCAGTGACAGCAGAGCATTAAGTCAAGTTTATTGAAACAAAAGCATTAAACCTTTCTAAACATGAGACCCTGTGTGGCTGCCAGGTTGCTGTCCATGAAACCAATCTTATCTCTAAGCTGCAACTTTAATGTAAAGTCAGTTCAGGTTCCATCTGTCAGGAACAAAGAACAAATGGCTTTGCAGGACATGACTTCCAATTAGTCTGCACAGGCTAAACCCCTCTCCAAACCCAGTACTGCAAAACCCTGAAGAGACAATAAACCATGAGCAAGGGTCAGCAGATAACCAGTTGCAACAGGAAAATAAGTTTTAGAGTAGGTAAGATCTTTCCAGAAAAGATCAGCTTGAGCTTCAGAGACATTCCTCTGCCCTCCCAAAACTATACTTGCAAAATGCACAGCATCCTTCATGCTTTCACCCATCATGCAGTACATAGCATAATGGAGGAGCTTACCCGAATGTATGAATATGAACACAAAATAGCTAGAATCTGAGCACTGGGCTCAGCTTGCAGCATGTTTGTGGTCTTGAGCATCAGGTACAGTCTTGCTGGCTCCTTTAGAACTTAAAGATGGCCCCTAGACCTCAGTTCAGTTGTGAATTCTTCTTGCCTGGTCTCCACTCTGGAGAGGATCTCTTTCTAGCTGTGTTAACCACCACTCTCTCTGCCCTAGCACCTGGAGCACACCGGCAGGAAGGAGATCCACTTTGGCAGCCCACAGCACCTGTGCTTAGATATCAAGAAAGAGCAGGTGGTTCTCCAGAACTGTACTGAGGAAGGCCCTGCCATCCATCAGCAGCACTGGGACTTCCAGGAGGTGAGTGATCCACTCAGGGAGACTCAGTAGTGCTGCTGGTCAAGAACTGCTGGCTGGCTCCCCATTCAGGCCCTTCCAAGACATCAGATATTACTATGAGGCCTATGCCCCTATTGTCAAATTTAGTGGCTTAGTATTAAGACCCTGGAGGAGGTAAAGACAGCTCAGCAGGGATGTTGAGCCAGGAGTATCATGGAATATATTAATTCGCCCTGTTTGTGTGTAGCTCTGATCTTGATTATGACACAGAGGGGTTGGCCTCTTTTTAAAGTCTGTTAGCTTGGATCACACACAGGATGACAGAGAATGTTACAGAAATAGTCAATGATCTTGGTGGTGTGGCTTTAGGAGCAATGAAAGTCTCTGTGTCCACAAAGTTTGGAAAAGATATAAATGTATAGATGTAGATATATAGGTATGTCCTTTTTAATACAAATTGACTGTGAGCATTTCAATATTTTAGCAACATTTTAGATTCTATATCCTTGGGGGAGAGAAATTTTAGATCTTTCCCAGAAATTATGCATTATGGAGAGGAATTCAGAGGTTATAAGTACTCACAAAGAGTGAGCGAGTCCCAGCCACAGGATTGGGCAGTAAAGAATTTGACAGTAATCACGATTGTGTTCATATATAGTTTTTTTCCACCTCGGATTCTTTCTGGGTGGAGTTCAGGCAGTGCTATCCAAACAAATGCACAGATTTTTAAAAAAAATCTTTCTTCACCTTTTGCTTGGGAGAGAAGAGGATAAAATAACTAAGCAGAACTCTGGTGCTCTTAAAGCATACTGTAAAGGAAGAGAATCGCATAATAGAAAATTTAAGCTGACCTCACAATAAAGTTCTGTGGGCTTCAGTGATATGCAAACCCAAGACTCAGGGGCCCATACGTTATCAAAGAAGTCTTCAGAACTCAAGGTGCCTTTCGGGTGATCATGAAGGATCATTCTAAGCAAGGCCAGTGGTTAAGACACACTTTTTAGAAACAGTTTAATATTGTAAAAGAAAAGGGAAGGAGACAGCAAGTTGCAGGGAGGGGGGAAAGAGAGAAAAGGAAGAAGACAAAAAAGAATTAAGGTGTGTTATGTACATGTACCAACTTCCCATGAGAAATATAATCATTATGTACTGCAAACAGGGACTAAAAGAGATAAAGGTTTGGTTTTTTTTGTTTTGTTTTGTTTTGTTTTGTTTTTAGATTAGTAAGGTGCACCTAGCAAATACGAGGCATTCAGAAATAATACTTTAGGGCTGGGGATTTAGCTCAGCGGCATAAGCGCCTGCCTTGCAAGCAGGCAGTCGTGAGTTCGATCCCTGGTACCGATAAAAAGGAAAAAGACAAAAAAAAATGTAGTCAGAAATAATACTTTAAAAAGTATTGCCATCCTGGGTGTTGCAGAGCACACCTGTAATTCCAGCACTTTAGGAGCTGAGACAGGAGTATCACCATGAGTTCAAGGACAGCCTGGGCTACATAGTGAATTCAAGACCACTATGAACTACATAGTGAAACTTGTCTGGAAAAAAAAGGTATTATCACTTCGGCAGATAAGGTAACAAGGTACTGTTCCATAGTGGCACTTTTTATAACAGCCTGACCTGAAAGCAACCCAAATGCCCATGCATGCATAGATAAAATGTGTATACACATTTATTCTAAGTATAATGTATATTATTTAGGCAGGGATAACTCACCTCTTGGAAATAATTTCATACAGTGAAATATTATTCAGTCTTTAAAAGGAAGGATGTTTTGTTACATGTTACAACTTGATTGAATCTTAAGGATGTTTCGCTAGTTGAAAATAAACCAGTCACAAAATGACAAAAACTTATAGGAAGAGTCTAAAGTAGTCATATTCACAGAAACAGGAAGTAGGCTGGTGGTTACCAGGGGCCAGATGAAAGAAGGGAAACTGTTGGTTAGTGGAGAGGATTTTGTACAATGAAAAAGTACCAGAAGTCTGTCTTACAAAAATGCCAGTGTATTTAATACTATTATGTTTTACACTTAAAATGGTTAAGACGATAAGTTTTGTTATGCTTTTACCATAATAAAAGGAAAGAAAGCAGTCTAAGGTACTAATTTATGCTATGACATGGATAATATTGAAAATATTGTACAGAATGAAAGAAGCTGGTCATAAATAGTCATCTGTTCTGTATTTATATGAAGTGTTCAGAATAGGCAAATTCACAGACTCAGGAAACAGGTTAGTGATTGTTAGTGGCCAGAAAGAGGGAGAAATTGGGGAATGACTGCTGATGGGTAGCGAATTTCTTTTTTCAGTGATGAAAATTGCCTGAAATTAGATCACAACTTTGTGAATATACTAAAAATCATGAGTTTGTGTGTTGCAAAGGGGTTATATTATAGTGTATCTCAAAAATAAATAGACAGATTCAGCTTTGATAAGGTTAATTTTATAAGGAAATAAAATTTTTCTTGAAGATGGAACGTTGTGTTCAATATTAAATCTGGTGGGTTTTAAGCAGGCAGCAGTTGTAGTCTCCTGAACATACCTGCTTTAGGCCTTCATTCTTACATACCTCTGTGGATCTCATTCCCCACTGCAACCTGGTGGCTACAGCACTAAATTGCAGGGCTAACAGATCAGATTATGGCCTGCTACATCTTTTTGGAAAGCAGAAATTTACACGTACAGTGATAACAATGGATGTTACAAGTGAAGCATGAAGACTATTTTCTCTCTCTCTCTCTCTCTCTCTCTCTCTCTCTCTCTCTCTCTCTCTCTCTTTCTCTCTCTCTCTCTGGAATTATCCTAACCAAAACTTCCTAATAAATGGCACAGTTACAATAAAGATAACTGAATTAATTATCCCCAAGGTTTGAGTGACAGCCAAATTTTAGAGCTATTTAAATTATATTTTGTATTAACCCCAAATACTACTACTGCTTTCCAGGCCATTTCACACCACCTCTGTTACAGCCTTCACGATCAGCACAAATCTTAAAAAGATCCACCTTTGCTGACTTTCAGAGCTGACCTGACTTTTCTTTCTTCCTTTTTTTCTCCATTCTTTTATTTTACCCCTCATCTCTTTCCAGAATGGAATGATTGTCCACATTATTTCTGGGAAATGCATGGAAGCTATGGTTCAGCAGAACAATAAAGAGTTGTTCTTGAGTCAGTGTGATGGAAAAGCCAGCCAACTATGGCAATTTGATGAAGTCCACCCTGTGGATAAGCGATGAATCCCAATGTCAGAATAAAAAGAGAATTTTGGTTACCACAATTCTGCCCCAACAAAGTTAAAGAGCATTTATATTTCTTGAAGCAGACCCTCCTGTGTGCATCCTCCTGATGAAGAGGGAGGAAGAAAGTTCACTGAAAGAATATGTCTCTCCTTCTCACAGTTTATTTCATTGACTTCTGGAAGCTTTAAAAAAGAAAAAAAAATGGTTCATTATCTCTATCATCAGAGATGATCATCATGCAGCACAGAAAGTCTTCAATTTTTTTTTTCCTATATAACAATTGCTTTTACTTCTGACTAGAGGACGCCTGAACATTGTCAGGCAACCCCCTCCAGGATACATCAATCCAATGGTTGAATATCATTGTCTTCAAGGAGCCTTAACCTGGGTTGTCTATGACTGACCATGAAGAGAATGCAATAGCCTGACTTCTCAAAACCTTTGGATTAGGTTTATTAGGACAAATTTCATGTTCACTAGACGAACCACAAAAAGAAAGGGAAAGAAAGGGAAGATACAGACAGCAATAGAGTATGGTAGGAGATATGATGAAGGAAGTATTGGCCCAACACTCCAGCTCAACCTAGCCAGCTGAAGAATCAATAGACTTGGGATGACATTCTTAGGAGAATTTTCCTCAAAACTTTCTACCTCCATTCACCTAACCTCACCCCTCTCTAGCTTGGCTAACCATAGCCAGATTCTTTTGCCATACATTTCTCTTTAGTCACTGGTGTCAGAAGGATCCACACGATTGAGAATTCTCATTAACAAAGGTATTTACAGTTAATAGACTGTAATAGGCTGTAGGCAGTTAACAGTTCATGATGCTCTGTTACAGGGTACCCATTGAGTTAACAAGAAATAACAACTTTTGCAAGGGAGATGTTAGAGTGTGAGCCATCTCATGAGAGAGAACTGAGTTGGGTCTTAATGTCTATGAGATCAGATAGGGCCATCTGTGACTGTCTAAATGTGTCTCCAGTTTCAGTGTTCACAATTTCAGGAAAAATATACCTTAATTAGAGCAAAACCAAGGTTAGATAAAGCAGAATGGTATTCCTTGTTATCTGGTCCATCTCATTGGCTATAAGAGTTGCTGAGAAGGATTGGTTCTGCTATTGAGAAGATCACAGTCATGCCCATTTCTCTTCCCCTTAAAGATACTGATCTCCTTTGTGCTGTCTCAGAACACAGTATCTTTCAAAAAAAAAACTAGATAGAAAGTGTGGGTTTCCAAATAGTAGCTATCATAATGTTGTATTCATGTTCCATACACCACGTCAGTGGCCCACTGCATTTCTCTGTCCTTGTAATATACCCTAGACCCGTGCTAGCTAATGTGGTAGACATAACCAACTGTGCTATACTGAATGGGAATCCAATACTAGGAAAAATTTAAAGCAATCCCTCAATTGTGCTGACCCTATCTCAAGACCTCAATAGTAGTATGTAGGTGATAGTTGCTGTATGGTAGAGCACAGTATAGTACATTTCACTGTCACAAACCCTCCTATTGCAACAGCATTAGATTCCTATCTAGAGAAGAAATTTTATCCACCATCTTTTTGATTCAAGCCTTTCTATATTTAAACAATTCTTTTAACACAGCAAGGCTGAGATGGAGCTAAAAATTCTCAGATAACAAACTTGTAAAGAGTTTTTGGTGGTTAAACAATAAAAATTAAATAAGACCTCTGTTCTTTAATGAACTTGATTATTGGCATTGTGGGTATTTGAAGTTGTTGGGACAAATTAATATAATTAAATAAAAGGCTGAATTCAATTGTATAAGTTGTATTTGATGATAATTAACCCAGATGGTTTATTGCTTAATTGGTTGAACAAAACAAAAATATAGTATTTCTTGTTTCCCTAACCATTCCCATGATTTATTACTCTATTGCAGAAATGGCTATCAACTCAGTCCCTGGCTGGTGCTTACCGACCCTTAACTTAAACACAACAGATGCCTCCGTTTAGTTTTAAAAGAATTTTCCCCTCACAGTGTAATCAGTATTCAAATTCTCTTCTTCTCTATGGATTCCGCATTCATTTTATCCAGAGGGGTCTGTTTAAAAGCAGAAGAACGTGGCAGTTGAGATATCCGATTCCTGAATTTGATTTCACTTGTCCACCTGAATTTTATGATTAGACTTGTTTGTTGGGATTGAATTTTGTTCTTAGTCTCACCAAGCTCATCACTAATATTAATTATCCCCCTGGGTGGCCAGTAGTTTACAGTTCCATACTCTTTATGCTATTTCACAATAGTATAAGCAGATGTCACTCTCAAGGGGCCCTGATCTATTTGTGTTTTTGTTATTGTTTTATTTTTGGTGTTGTTTGTTTGATGTTTTGGTCGCAGTGCCATAGATCACAGTTTCAATACCACAGACACCAAAAGGTTTACAGGCTCATGGTGATGATTCTGTCACTGCACCAGACCTTGACCTATTGAAAGTTCTACTTTCATGCCCACTTGAAGGGTTCCATTCTCTGCTGACAAACCATTAAAAAGCCATTGGAATACCAAAGGATCTGTGACCAGTAACAAAATTTGGAAAATCAAATGCAAACAACTTATATTCTTCAAAGAGCTCTGAAGGAATAAGCATAAATAATTTAATGCAGTAGGTAGAGTTGTGCAAATACAGTACAAAACATTGACATGAACTGCCTTGAGGAACCGATCTACTTATTATGTACACTATTTATGCTTGTTCTTTAAAAGGCACAACTTGCTGTCTAACGTTTTTAGCCAAAGCCCAAAGTATGTACAGATACACTTTGGTTGTTGAAGGGCTCCAAGCTCGAACTTTCCACTACTCAAACAGCAAAGTTCAAAAACAAAAACACACACACACAAAAAACCTGCTCAGTGTTCATAACTTTGCTTGATAAATTGAACCAAAAATCTGACTTAAAAAAACGGATATGGGCCAAGAGTGAGTCAAGCATTACATCTCATCTTTGACACAAAGGGGAGATGCTTTAGTCTGAGCGTCTCTTGCCCAGAGCACATATAGTGCTTGTGTTAGTGTGTTAAAACATTCTTCATTGTGATTTTTTTGCGCTTCATTTGCATAAAATATCATAATCATGGCTCCAAAACAAAGTTAGTGACACCAACAGTAAAGCTAAGAGGAAAACTGAGAACCATGATAGAGTTAAAGAAGGAAATCATTGCAAAATGCATTGAAGTCCTGAACAAAATGTATTTATAACTAATCTTTGGGCATGAGGATTATTGTATTTTGCATTATTCTTTATGGGAAAAATATGTTCAGCTCCTGAAATTTTCAGGGTTTGAACACAAATTTGGAATGAATTGAGTTCAATAACCAAAGTATCACTGCATAGCCAAAGGAAGCCTGGGCAAGTGAGTTTGAGGTTGTTCAGGGTTACAGAGATGTATTTTCAAAAAAAATTGGACTTGTTGCACATCTGAAAGCTCAGTTACTTGGTAAATTAAGGGAGAAAAACAACAAGCTTAAAACCAGCCCGGGAAATTAGTAGCTTAGTGAGACACTGTCTCAAAATATAAAAAATGGTTAGGAATGTAGCTCTGTAGTAGAGTATCATACTTCAATCCCAAGAAAGAAAGAGAAAGAGAGAGAGAGAGAGAGAGAGAGAGAGAGAGAGAGAGAGAGAGAGAGAGAAGGAAGGAAGGAAGATGGGACAGGCCTGAAATGCCAATCACACCCCCAGGACCCTCTGGGGAGATGACTGACAGGAGTGGGTGCATAAATACTCAGCTTCCTGGCCTCTCCCATGGGATTAACTATTTCCCAGAGTTCATTGTGATAGTAAGTTCTATTAAACTCTGTCATATTTTAAATTTGTCACATTCTCTTCTCTTGACTCTGTTTCCAAAGGCACATAGCCTGTCCCATGGAAAGTTATCCTCTGCAAGAGTCATTTTAGTCATGATTACCCTCTTTTATAGATCAACAGTCTGACTCCAGCTACCCCTGAGTTGAATTTATTCTACCAAAATGCAAAGTCAGAGTATGGGTTTCTTTCTCCTGTGTCTAGGAGAAAGAGACTCAGGAAGGGGCAGTGTGCTTAATCCTTATCCCACGCTAATCAATAACATTAAGACAGCCTTGCTCCTTTCAGGGGAAATGAGAGAAGCCAGAGGTGTTCTACTCATTTATGTCCCCTCTTAAAGAAACCTGAACCCTAAAAAAGCAGGTTCCCCTGGCATCACAAAGTGTTCCTTCTCACATTCTCATTATTTCCCAATGACTTGTACACAATGGTATTAAAGAATATACAGGTATATACCACAGACGCTAGGAGTGGAACACATGATTGCACTTTATGATAAAGGGAGGAGGTTCAGACATAAAGTAGTTAGTGAGAAAGTGATTGGGTCAAACAGTGCTCCCAAGTCCTAAAGAGCGAAGTGGCCAGTGAGGTTTCCTAGTGAGGACAGACCTGGGTTGCCAGAGGCTTAGATGTCGAGGCCTCAGCATAAAGCTGTCAGGCTTATTTCCAATGACCCAAACTTTTAGCCATGACTTCCTGATTTCTGGGGGATGAGAATTGAGGAACAGGGCTGAGCTCTATATCCAGGACAAGTAGGGACAAGAGCAACTGTTCCGGTTGGAAGGTGGATGAGCACCAGTTGTCTGAGTCCCAACAGAATCAGGAACACAAGGGCCACCTTGGCAGTGATATAGGGAAAAACTAACAGGATTCTTGCCACATATACCCCCAAACAGTGACAACCAGGATAAATTTATTTAGGTAAGATCACCTTTAAAAATTACATTAAACTGTAGGCAGAGTGGGGCTGGCAAATTTTCTACACGGGCTAGATAGTAAGTGTTTGACTTTGCAGTCCCTACAGTCTCTGTCGTAACTACTCAACTCTGCCATTGTTGGGCAAAAAAGGCCATGGATAATAATAAATAAATCAGCATGGCTGGGTGTTATTTACAAAAACAGGTAGCTGGCCAAATTTGGCTGACAGCTGCTCTGGACTAGAATATGACTCAGCTGCAGAGGGAGCTGAAGTACAAATTCTTTGAAAATAAACAGAAATATTACAAAAGAAATCATGAATGAAAAATCACTGGATTGTATAATTCAAATATGTGAATTATATCTCTATAAAGTTGTTTTAAAAAGAAATTATGAATGAGATTTAAAAATATAAAAATAACCCATTTTTATCAGTAATAAAAAAGCAAAAATAAAAGAGGGAAAACAAAATGTAGCATATACTCTTATAATAAAAGTAGACTACACTTCATTTCATGAAAAAGTAGGGATAAGCAAACAAATAAAAGTGTTAAAACTTTGACATAGTAGCCCCTTGTCTTCTTTAGGGGATATATGGATTCCAGATTCTTTTAATAGAGGTTAAGTAGAACAAGTTGTCTTAATAAGAGCATCAACAATATTAATAAGAAGGGAGAGTTGCTAAGAAGCAGAGAGTAACTCAGCATTCTACTCTAACCAAAGGGATTAAATTGTGCTAACAGGTAAAATCTGACAATTTAGTTTTTATCATGGTGAAGACGCACATTCCCACCATGCACATGACTCTCTTGCATTTGGGATATAAGGACAATCAGATACAAGCTCTTGTGTGGGCAACAGGAATAACTTCTGTATATTTATATGAACCTTGCCCTCTGGCATTCAGTTTAGCCAGATTTCAAAGCACAAACAGTAGCAGCCAAGCCAAGGAAAAGGACTTCCAACAGTGGGGCTTGAGACCAGTGCTACACAAGGCCAAAATAAACCTTTCGCCTTGTGCTCTGAAACCAATGCTGGCCCATAAAGCATGTTTACCAGCCCAACCCAAAGGTGTCTCCTTCCTATTACACTCCATGTTTGGGACTGCCCAAATTGTCATGCCCTTCTCCAGTGAGGTATTGCTGTATCCATGGCTGCATCTGGACAAAATATACAGCCTAAAACACCTCCCTCTCTTCCAACTCATGGACATCTCCAAAGCAGTCCAAACCCCACCTTCATTTACTTACTGTTGCTCTACTCCCCATTCTGATGATTCCAGTATTATTGTCTAGTAAGCCTTTATCTACATAAGGGACAGGGAGATTTAAAGGTCTGAGTACCAAAGGGGCAGTTTAAGCCTATTGACTTTTTTTTGTCTTTTTCCTTTTTATCGGTACCAGGGTTCGAACTCACGACTGCCTGCTTGCAAGGCAGGCGCTTATGCCGCTGAGCTAAATCCCCATCCCTTAGGCCTATTGACTTTTATCTTAGAGAAATCTTGTTATTAACCTCCCACATTGGTCAGATGCTTGCTATAGTGGAAGGATGAGAACCACTATTCTTCCTGCTTACTGGGAAGTGATTTCCTTCTCCAGTCAGCTCTTTAAGCTCTTTGACTTCTCTCCATGGGAGGCCATGGCACACAGCCCTACGTGGCAGACTGATTTGCTTGGTGATAGAGCACCACCACCTCCTTGAAGTTCTAGTTCTCTGTCCTTGACAGTGACATCCCCTTTCAAAGTTGTTCAGGCAACAGCCTTCCCGACTAGCAGAGCTGCAACACCCTCCAGTCAGCCAGCTGCTTCTTCTGTGGTCCCCTTATCCACATGGCTCTAGACTTACAGGTGAGATCCAGATGAAAATGTGGTACACACTTGCCCTACTGTGTTATTCAGTGTCCCTCAAGGTGAAATTATCTTTCTTTTCTAGGCCTCAGCTTTCTTCAGGAGGGGAGATAAATGAGTAGAACATCTCTTGCTCCTCTCCTCTCACTCACTTCCCCTGAAAGGAGCAAGGTTGTCTTATGTCTTATTGATTAGTGTGGGATAAGGATTAAGCACACTGCCCCTTCTTGGGTCTCTTTTTCCTAGACATACATGCCAGGAAACCCATATTCTGACTTTGCATTTTGGTGGAATAAACTCAACTCAGGGGTAGCTGGAGCATGGGGTTAGACTGTAGATCTATAAAAGAGGGTAATATGGTGACCAAAATAACTCTTGCAAAGAATAACTTTTAGGATCTTCCAAAATTTGATATATCCATTTGGATGAGTTCAGAGGCAAGTAACAGAATAACTAACTTCTAGGAACTGAAGAAATTAAGATTTTTATTTTTAGCCATTCCAGGTCCCAGTCTGCAGATAGGTAATCTCATACTTGGTGCAATGGCTCACAGATGATCTGTGATCTATTAACCACCCATTGGGTTTTACTCCTAATACGTCTCTTGATAGCATATAAAGGACACTAGAACACCAAATAATGCATTTTACCTCCAATAACCCAAACAAGAAGCAAAGAGGGCCCAAAACCAACTTTTGTAACATGTTTCTCTCTATTAAGAAAGCAAAATTTTCCCAGAAGCCATCCAACATACTTTTTCTTCTGTCTCACTGGTCAGAACTGTGTCACATGCTCACATCTAGCAACAATGGGGGTTAAAAATGACTAAGAAAATAACAAAGGGAGAAAGGGCTGGGTACAGTAATGCCCAGAATTTGCCCAGGGCTCTGGGAACTGAGAAGACAGCAGAGAGGCTGATGAGTAGGAAGCAGCAGTGTTTGCATTTTGGTATTGCCTCCTCTCTAACGCACGACTGAACTCTGCTTCTGTTTTTATTTTTATGAAATATGCACTTCAGAACACACAAAGACCTATGAAATTCTGTGCTCACCTTCCTTAATATTATCTACTTAATTCCTGCCTTCTGACCAAGTCAGGAATCTTCAGTTGCCTCAGAACTAGTTCATCATACTGTTTGAAGTGTGTGGAGGGCTCAAAGGATGCTAGACATCTGCATCTCAGCATATACCACCATAGTTGGCCAAGCACTCTAAGAAGCAAAGGCATTTACTACACGTCTTCCAGCAAAAATTGTGATATGATGTGTTCAAGCCCAGCCTGAGTGACTCACTAGGCAATTTAGTGAGACCCTGTCTCAAAATAGAAATTTAAAAATGGCTAGAGATGTAGGTTGTTGTGAAAGACCTGGGTTTAATCCTAGGTAGTAGATTTTAAAAGCAGGAGACAACCAATCAGGTCAGAAAGATTTACCATATCAGGAGGACTTCAGGCGCCTGAGAGGCAGAGGAACAGCATCTAAGCCTGGAGCCCAAGGCGAAGCTTGGTCTGGGGAATGGAGTGACAGATGGAAGGAAGAAGTTAGCTGGTTTTAAACCTAAACAGAAATCAGGGTGCTAGGAGGGGCTGCAATTAGAGAAAGAGAGAGAAAGAACTTGAGAAAGGGAGGGGAGAGGAGGGGGATGGAAAGAAAGGGAGAAAAAGAAAGAGGAAGAAGAGAAAAGAAAAAAGGAAAGGAAAAAAATCGTGGCATGGCAGCCAATAAATTTCTCTTTATTATTACCTGTGAGAGACAGATTTCTACTTGCTTTATAGAAGAAATATAAAAATGGCTTATAAAAATGCAAGCAGCTTCACTTGGCTTTGTGATAATTTTCTTCCCTTTATGCGCATCATATGAGAGTGTATGACATAGGAAGCTGGTTGGTAGTCTTACTTACAAAAACAGCGACAGCCTGTTAATGCCATTTGCCTTCTGTTGGGATAAAAGCCATTATACGATAGTATCAAGGGGCCTCTGGATTTCCTCAAGGCTTTCCCCAGAGGCAAGTGCTTAAGAGAAAACCCTCCAGCCCCGAGGTTCTCATCCTCTCCTTCCCAGTCCATTCAGTGAGAGAGAAGGAAGAGCACCTGGCCAGCACCCAGGAGGGCTGCTATTGTGTTGCCACTCACTTCAGCGGCTGTGCTTTTGGTGGATGGCAAAGCACAAAGGTGGATTCAGGATGGTACACTATTAGAACTACATTACAATGCTTTCACCAGAATGAATTCTAATTTTGAAGATTATTTTTAAGGTTAAAAATATTAAATGTTATTGAACATGTATTGTATACCAAGAATGCTTCTAGATCCTTGTCTCTTGTATGTTACAAACTATTGGTTTGAACAACTTGATGAGTCACCCATGAATCAGAAAATTGCAAAATATCATCTCTACTGCATTTTATGTCAGCACAGATTCAGACAGATTCAGTACTCTCTGGTTTCTGGGAAGACTGAGATATCTCAAAAGCAATTCTAGGGCTGGGGATTTAGCTCAGCAGCATAAGCGCCTGCCTTGCAAGCAGGCAGTTGTAAGTTAGATCCCTGGTACTGATTTAAAAAAAAAGCAATTGTAGGAAAGCAAATGAATGTACTTTTTGAAGTATGTGCCAAGTCAGACATAAAGTAGGCCTAGATTTGTTAATAATAGGGTTTTTTTTCTTTTTGAGATAATGTTTCACTAGGCTATTCAGACTGACCTCCAACTCACAGCAGTGTTCCTGCCCCAGTCTCCTAAGTGCTGGGATTATAGGCGTGTGGCACCACATCTGAAAATAGCAATTATTTTTTCCAAAATCTCCATGAGGACATGTCTGGCAGATGGTGACCTTTATAGTACATCTTTGTGCAATAATCATCCCACCTATGTTCTGATAACTCCCAGGTGCTTCTCCAACCTTGAGTCTTCCCTTGGGTCTCAGATTTGAACATCTTCAATCTACAGTAGAGCCCACAAGGTCCATCCAAAGGGCTTCTACGCTAAAACCCCTTCCCCAATCCCCATCTCATTCAAAGCAATGACCTAGTTCCCTGGCGCAACCTGTCTACAGCCTACATGTGCCTCTCTAACCAACCCTCCTCTCTCTGGACCTGCCTCCCACCATTCATCACACTATCTCTGAACACTGAATTCGGTGCATTCCCAATTACACACTGTTTTTCTTATCTCTGCTTATGCCATGCTGTGCCCTCTGCCCAGTGTGTCCTTCCCTCCTTTCGCCAGCTTGTTCTTACCATTATGCAGCCCCTAGTTCTTATATCATCTCTCTGTAGAGAAGGACTCCCCAAGTCCCTTTGTCTGGAGCACTGTGTCATCGCATGGACCACTTCAATTACAGTTACCACACACATACTTCCTCCACTAGACTTCAAGCAAATTGCTCATCTGTTTTCCCATAATTCCTAACACAGTAGCTAACTCTGAAAAAAGCACACAATATGTTTTTGAATTTGAACTGAAGTGACAACAATGGCTTTCCTTTGGACATAGAATAAAAGTAGGAGGAAAGTTATAGAACTTAATTTAGACACATGAGAGTGCTTATCTGAAGTCAGATGTAGGAGAATTCTGTCCTGATAACTTTTCAGAAGGATTTAGATTCTATCCATGTAGCTGCAGCAAATCCAGACCTCAAAGCCTCTCATTGTCCTGTTCCAGTTTTCTATATAATAAATGACCCCAGGCTAAGTGATTTAAAACAACAATGGCTTTATTATTAATAGCTCACAGTTTTGTGGGTCAGGAAGGCAGGCCTAGGCATTTCCTCTGCTTCTTATGGCACCAGTTGATATTACCTGGTGGTGCTTAGCTCATTGCTGATTTAGTCTGGAGGTTCCTAGAGGCTTCACTGTCATGGTTGAGACATCTGTCACAGTGACCTCAGCTGGGCTCTTTCCTCTCCATATATTCTCACGACTTTCCTCCCATGATCCCTGCAACAGCATAGCTTACACAGTATCCCACAGTGTGCCTAGAAACCAGTGTGAAAGCCATCAATACTCCTAAAGCCAACTTGGAACTCAGCATCTCCTCTATTCTTCACTGCTAAAACAATGACAGGCCAGGCCAGTTCAACAGGGAAAGGAAATAGATCTCAGCTATCAAAAGAAGAATTAGAAAAAAAAATGTACACCTATCTTTATGCCACTTACTAACATGTGGCCAAGATTGAACCTACCTCCCAGAATCTCCTGAAAAAGCACTGAAATTCATTCTGCACAGACTATGCCTGTCCTGGGTCAGTCTATGACCAGGAGCTTGGAAACTTGGTTGGAGCGGAAGATGGAAACAATCCCAGGCAACATTATGGTTAAGAAATTCTATTGGACAAAACTGGTCATGGAGATGCTGGGGTATGTCTTAGTTTCGGGTGACCTAAAAGGAAAGCCTTAAGAGGGCCAGGCGAGATATTTGGGAGGTAATCTTAGGAAGCAGGAGAAACAGAGATTAAGAGAGAGAGAAGAAAAGCCAGTGCAAAGGATTTGAATCCTCCTTCTCTGTGATGCTCACAGAACATGATTCAGAACTATCCAACCAATGGACACCAGGCTGGGACATTTTTCCAACCAGCTCTCATTTGTTTTTTGCTAACGTTTATATCTGGGACAATGTACACTGTGGGCTGCATCTGCAAGAGCAGACCAAGCTCCTGAGGCTTCCCAGAAGATCCAAGGCAGGAAAACGAGAGCCTATGGCCTGATATGAGCATGGTGCAAGACGAGTCTGAGTCCACTCAGACTCAAGAGTTTACCAAAACTGAGGCGGATATCCAAGGA
This sequence comes from Cavia porcellus, assembly GCF_034190915.1. Taxonomy (NCBI): domain Eukaryota; kingdom Metazoa; phylum Chordata; class Mammalia; order Rodentia; family Caviidae; genus Cavia; species Cavia porcellus. Next base: position 8,133,460 of record NW_026947493.1, read on the forward strand.
GGACCACTGGGCACAACAAACAACTGCCATAGGAACCAACCAATAAATATTTCCACAGGGTCAGAGCCCAAATCATCTTGCCAAATGGCTCCCAGGAAGCTCCTCTGCAGGTGGGTGGGCAGTGAAGAAGCATCTCCTTCCCTTGCAGTATATCAGCATCAGCTATCTTTCCTAAGGTCCACCAACCAACAGCACCAGGAACGCACCTACACATGAAAGTTAGGTTTATTGGCGCTTGTTGCAACAAGTGAGACAACACACCATGGAGAACCATGGGTGTTCCACAGCGGGTAACAGGAAGGGTTTCTTAGGATACTAAGTGACTTGGAAAAGAGTAGGGAGCATAGTCTTCCTCTGGTTTGGATGCTGCTGGAAAGCTAGACAATTTTGTGATTAAGCATTTTAATTTTAATTTAGGAAAAACAGCAACAGTAAGACTAGAGCTAGGGCTGCTATTATGGTTTGTGCCTGGATGTCCCCTCAAAGCCTCATGCAGTCACAGGGTAGGGAGGGGGTTTGCAGGCAGCCAAATCTAGAGTTTGTGACTGGCTCATTGTCAGTGCTGGGACTGAAAATATGAGTGCTATTCCTGCCCCCAGGCAGGTAGTCTAAATACAATGTAAGGGAGGAAAAGAGGCTTGCTTTCCCCGTTTTTGCTCTTGTTGCTTTTGCTGCCTTCTGCCACCACGGACTGTTGCCCTTCTGCCATGCTGCCCTGCCTTGGAAACCTCTACAAACTGTAAGCTAAAGAAATCTTTCCTCTCTTAAATTCGGGCATCAGGTATTTTGTCTCAGCAATGAGAGAAAAGTAACTAAGACAGCTGTAATTAACTGGCAAGAGGCACTCATGTTTTTCAGGAAAGAGCTATTTAGTAATTTTTGAAGTTTGTCCAAGTTCCTGCTTCTGTCTTTGCTCAGCACAATGGCAGTGTGGCTTTGTTACTGTCTCTCACCATCACAGACACGAGTGACCTTTCCACATGGAGGTGTTGTGTGAACTTGCATGTGTGAAGTAGGGAAGGGGCTCTGAAGCTAGGCCTACTGGTTGATGCCTTCTTCTTGCTTCGGTCTGCATCACTCAGCCTTGGTGCCTCAAAAGAGTAGCAGGTGCCTGAATTAGCTTGGCCGCATCGCTCTGGGCAACTGTCAACTCAAGGAGTGCACAGGGCACAAGAAAAGGCACAAATTTATGGAACTCTATTGTCTTAAATAGGTTTGCAAATCTATTTGAGACATTTGAGTGACCTTTCTCTCTCTCCTCAGTGGCTCACAGCCTCGAAGCTCAAGGACGAGTGATGCCAGTAAGAAAAAAAAAAACCCAAAAAACAGGACTCATAGATCCACTTCCTGTCATTCATGAGGGTTACAAAACATGATGGTTTCAGCTCAGATAACATTCCTGGCCCCAAAATCCTTAAACTAAATGGATCTTGGTTGCCAGAGAGGATTTAACAGACATTCTGTCAATTCTTCAGACCCTGTCTGCCGACTTCACAGGACAACTTTACATGGGACTTGGAACCTGCACAGCAGTTTCCGTGGCAAGACTACTGCACCATAAATACTTTGATCAATACCAATAGACGGCTCAAGCTGAGAATAGGCCAAGCACCCTAGTACTGTTAGACAAATGAAAGGTGTGAGAAAGTCAGCATAGTTAGGGTATAACTACAATGTTCCCCAAAAGTCACAGATTTCCTGAGTCTCAAAGCAGCCTTGCCAGGGGCACTTAGACTGTACTAAGTCGAACAAGGATCACATGACATCTGGATATTCAGCCCTTCTCATTAAGCTCATGCTTAAGACAGGAGCACAGCACAGAGGCTGTTGTTCTGAATATGAGGCAGACATCACTTTACTTAGGTCAGGGGTATATCATGCATCTTGGGGCCACAACATATATGATTACAAAGTTCCAGGAAATCCCTCAGGAATATTCTGGTCCCCACATCACATGTCCTTGGGTGTCCTTTGCTTTGACCCACAGTCATTGACAGTTCTGAGCTGGCTTGGATTTCCTTACCCTGGCTGACAGTTTGTTGCATTCTGTCTCAGGGTCTTTCTAGAAGTCAGAGTTATTCTCTCAGCCAGTGAGCAATCAGCTGAAGTGCTGGTAATTTCAAAACCCCAAGGCAACTATATGTCACTTAAGGGGCAGGAGCTAGTAGATAGATGACCCAGCCTCTATCCAGAAGGCATTCTCGTACAATTTACAGGAGGGTCAAATAGACCTAGGCAGTGACTTTGATAATTTCTCCTGCCCTGTGTCACACTCTGATTCCTAGGATTCCCCTCCCTGCACATAAACTGCCTGCAATCAAGACTTCATCTCAGCCTTTGGTTTTAAGGAACCCCCATAAACTACACCCACACAGGGTCTTCATTTATAATGCAATTCTCCAGGATAACACGGCTAGTGCCAAGAATATTCACTCTTCCACTCAGGGCCTTCTATCCCAATGCTTCTGGGGATCCTGCCATAGGCCCTGGGTCAGCCACAGGGCTGCTTCTGCATCTGAACACAGCCAAAAACAAAAAACAAAAAAATCTCTTGCCAGCTTTATGTGATGGGACAACCTTTTCAGCCGAATCCATTTAGTGGTATGTGACAGAAACTCATTACCCAGGTTAGTCCTACAGAGGCAGGGAAGATTGGCAGAAAAATACTGAAGCATCTCATGCATTCAAAGGAGAGGTTGGAGACCAACACTGGCTTTGCCCGCCTGGAGAAGAACATGTCCCTGAACAGCTCAGAAGGCCCATACTGAAGATGACCAATACACATCCAAAGAACACAGCAAAAAAGGGATTTTGTAAACTATGAGAAGGAACACGCTCTGTTGATATTTTTTCAGTGATAAACCCAAACTCCTAAAGTAATACCTGCAATAGTCTATATGATCAATGGATATTTGTTGAAAGAATAAATGACTATGAATAATAGAAAGAGGAGGAAAAGAAGGAAGCTGGATTGGGGAAGGAGGGAAGTTTAAGGTGGCACTGAAATTATAGAGCTCCACCTTTGGATGGTGTTGCTCTTTCCAGGGGTCAGGACTGATGATACTGTCCCATTACTCCTGAGCTCTCCTGCTGTGGCTCCCCATTGCCTAGGTATGAGCTCCTTAATTAGGTGCAGTTCTCCAAACTTGTCCCTAACCACTTCTCTGCCATATGTATTCCGCTCGCTGCGCACTGGTCCACAAAACTAGATCATGCTCCAGGAGCTGCTCTGTGACAGGAAGAAAACATCAAGTGTCTACTGCAAGGGATTTTAAGTTGATTTTACATGAGAACATATTATCTTGGCCATGTAACACCTGAGCCAGGGCTTAAGAGGGACTAATAGATTCTACATATATAGTAGTACTCTTTGAACTCTAGAATGAAAAGCATAATATCATATAGCTTCATCAGTGAATACTTGAAATGGAAGATTTTTGATAATAAAATATTTTAAATAATTATTAGGGGGAATAACTGACATATCTGATGAGTTGCATGGCCTATGACTTGTAGTTTTTCCAAGAAAACTAAAGAAGAAACATTGAATGAGTATCTTCACAGGGTTTGCTTGTACTTGTTGCAACATATTGTACATTATCGTACCTCTTTTGATGTGGCACTTCTTGTAGAAATACAAGTGTAAATTTTAGATGAATTTAAAGCGGAATATGAAAGGTATGTCTTATAGTTCAGCAAATACAGTTTTATGTGCATGTGTGTATGTGTGTGAATGCATGTGTGTGTGAGAGAGAGACACTCTGTAGGATGCTTGAGGATGTCCTGCTGACCATAATGAAGACATATGGATCAATAATTGTATATTAAATGGATGAACAAGAGGAACGACAATTATCAAGCATCAACTGGATGTCTGACAACTAGCAAGACGCTTAGAACATATCATCTTGGTTAATCCTCACATCCATCATAAAAGGTGATTTTCATCATTCCTAGTTTGCAAAAGGGGAAACAGTAGTTTGCCCAAAGGTCACAAACTTAACAAAATTCAAACAGGACTTGCAAGTTGACTGCAACCCTAAAAACTTGCGACCTCTAGCGGCAGAAGTAGAAAGGGCTTTAGGCCAGAGATAGTAAAGCAAGCAGCACATAGTCCAGTGAGGCTTATGAAGTCTGGGTCCCATCCTCACTGCCACCTCCACATCCAAAATCAAGCAGTGCAATGCTACATTCAGGTTTCTTGGAAGGGTGTGCTCTAGATAAATCAGAGTCCCCCACTGAAATTCAATGTTTGTTTTTCAATGCTGGAGACACAGAGGATCCTCACCCCACTACCCTTCCAAATTTCCAGGGATGTCCTTGAGCTCCATCTGTACCCCCACCACAACCCAGCATCCTTAGCACTAAAGAACTAGCCTCTCCCCCTGGCTTCCAGCTCCTCTGGGAGCAACCAGGATTACCACGATGGTGACTCTCCGGCACTGTCATCATGATCCACCGACAACAACCTGTGCTCCTCTCCAGTGCAGCCCTGCCTGCTCTGCTTCAGTAGTTCTGCTTCATGCCCATGTGACAATATCTACCAAGGAATTATTGTTCAGGTGGCTGGCTCCATTCCCCTCGAATGTGATAGCACAAGCCTATAAGCCCAGCCCTCTAGGAGGTTGAGGCAAGAGGATCGCAAGTTTGAGCTCAGTTTAACCTAGTAAGACCCTGTCTCAAAAAGAAAGAAATAAAGAATAGCAATTTTTTAAATGATAGTTTATTCTGCCCTAAAAAAATACAGGTTTTCTGGTCTTTGCCAGAAGAAAGGCAAACGTCTCTCTTAGTCTGCCTCTGCGGGTGGGTCCTCATTCTCCGTCTCTCATTCCCTCTCGTTATCTCTCTTTGCTCTCCTTCCCTCACTCATTTTAAATAAGAATCTCATGTCATAGATTTCGAAGAGAATTAATATTCTTACGGTTATCAGTGAGTCAGCCACTCTGGAGGGATAAAACCATGTCTCTACCGGACACCCTCAGAAATAAGTCACAACACAGTCTCCCTTGGAGTTTGTCACTAGTGGCACCTTGCAAACCAGTGCACTGCCCTCTTGGGCCTATGTCTCCAGCATTGCCCTTAGGGAGTGGAGTGAGTTGGGTCCAGCCCTTCTGTCTCCTCTTAGCCCATTTCTTCAGGAAGGTGCTTTCTTCTTGGCACCTCTTCCCCACAAGAGGGGTCAAAGGTCGTTTGGTCTTGTTGGGAAAACAAGAACAACCCTGTCAATGTAGGAGCCCTCTACACCACTGCAGCAGAGGCACTGTTTGATTGGGTAAGGATTGGCAGACACTCCTGTAAGATGGCACAATGCAGCTAGGAGAACTGGATAGAATTTCAGTAAAGTAGAACAAAGAACCATGAAAGCTTCTCTTTCCCACCCTAAATGGCAAAGTCTTTGATTGATTTCAGGGTGCATCCAGCAATCCAGCAACTCTTGACATTCCAAGGAATGTGTTTCTAGTTCAGGGAGAGAGAGAGAGAGAGAGAGAGAGAGAGAGAGAGAGAGAGAGAGAGAGAGAGAGAGAGAGAGAGAGAGAGCCCTAAACTATAAAATTGTACAATTAAAAAGTCAAGAAGACTCCGTAATGAGCATCCCGTCCTCAGATGAAATGCCATCATTTTACCCTTACTATTCTCTTCTGCAAAACTTCTAAAACTATTCTGAAAAACCATCTCTTTTTTTTTAAAACAGAGACTTGATAACAATCTTCCTCCCTTTCCTGTTTGTGTATCACTTGGTGAGACTTTGTACTGCTTACCAAAAACTCCATGTTTATTATTCCATTTGGTTTATTGGGATTATTGTTCTCATTTTACTGATGCAGAAAAAGTGCTACATTGCTTAACTAAGTTTGGTGTGGAAAGGAAACTAGAACTCGGGCCGTTCACATCAACTATCTTATCATTTTTCACTCTTTCAGAACATATTGCTGGATGTTTTAATGCAAGCAGAGAAAGAAGGCAGTGTAAGAACAGGCCGCCAGGAGAGGTGGTGTATATGCCTTCAGTATGTGAGCACCCTGCCGCATTCCAGAAGACCTGTCCAACACAACTGCTGTGACCGTGCAAATGTTCTTTACTTGAGCCACACTAAGGTAGTGACAAGCCACAGCCGCTCGTACATATCCGCACTTAAAATATAGTAACCCAACTATTGAGGATCTGCTTTTCTAGTTTTATTTAATTTTAATTAACTTGAATCTATGATAAAAATATACATGTAGCTAGTGGTTGTTGTGGTGGGCAGAGCAGGTCAGAACGCACAATTCCTGTGAGGTGCGTTCTGAGACAGGTGACCAATAGGCTGTGTTTGCTCGGTCCTTAAGGTGAAAGTCAGCATCCCCAGACATTCACAGTAGACCCGCTGCCTGCCCCGAGGAAAGAGAAGATACGGTTCAGAGCTCTGGGTTGCCCAGGTCCTGCCGCAGCCTTGCTTGGGCTTGGGCTGTCAACTCCAGGGTGGGGCGGGGCTCTGGCTCCCCCTACAGGACATGGCCAGTGTTGCTGTCTACTTCACTCTTCCTCCCGCGCCCTAGTCTAGAAGTCTCTGGAGATGCTGCCTCTTTGGGCAAGCCAGCACGACATCATTAAACAATAGAAATAGTCATCTGCCTGCTCAAAGTCATAGCAGAGAAAGCACAAAGGCCTTAGACATAATTTCTTCAACCCCTTCTTCCGCTGTTCTGCAGTTGAAAATTGAAGGCCAAGGGAAATGATCAGTCTGTCTTTGGCTTTTTGCCCTGCTGAACGACCCACTGGGTCTACAGATAGGACAGGAGTGTGTGCGCAAGCAACAAAAACAACTATCTTGTCCAGGGTATAAAGAGGTCCACTTTCTCCTGTTTATACCTTACAATAATTCCTTAAAACTGGCAAAGAGAACAAGGTTTCCATTTATTTAACTATAATACATATGTTTTGGTCATTTATTAGTGAAACAATTTATGTCTTAAAGATTTCCTGTAATGTAATTCTATTTTTTAAACTCTTCCTTGAGTAAATACAAGGCGTTGCTCTCATAAACAAAAACTTCTTAATAGACAGCGTTTACCCATTTTGGGGTAAGGAACTACAAATAAATCTTAACATTCTTCCAAGCAGAAAATTCTTTCATATCTAACTTCATTGATTTCTTAGCCCCCTCTAACTCAACTGTGGAATGCTCAGCCTTGCCAGATGAATGAATGAGTTAGCAGGTCACATTCTGCTAGGAAGACGTAAACTGTAGCTGGCAAATTTTGTTCAAGGCCCAAAGGTCAAGGTTTTAGCTGTGGCCATGCTGATTACACCACAATTTGAGTGCTAAATAACATTGATAAGCATCACCAAAATGTATCAGAGAATTTGTTGCAACAAATATATTCAAAATTAATGATCTCAAAATTTGAATGACCAGGAAGCAGTCATTATAGGTGAGTAGTAGAGGTCCCTCTGGTTATTATATGTCATTTTTAATGATGCTGTTTGAGTATATGGCCCCATTTCTCTCTACAATTAGAGCAAGTAGATTCTTATGGCAGACTTTGGAAATATTACCCTATTATCAGAGTTATGTTGCAGAAGGTAAAATTTGGATTTTATCATGAAAAATATAATCAAAGCTTCACTCATCTCAAAACAAAAATGAAGCAAAAATTAAACCCATGGGAATGTTGTCGGATATTTGGCCAGAAAGATGAGGCTCCTGGCTTCCATTTTACTTCTTGGAAAGTTGTTCAATTATTCAAACACTGCCACAGTTAAAGGCAAATAAGATTTGGAGTTTAAAGTAATGGATAGAAATGCCAACTCTTCCATGTAATGGCTGTGGATAATTAGATTACTGTTCAAGAATACTCACTCCTTCCTTGTACTACCTCTTTGAAAGAATTGTAATTGCTTTTTTCTTGATTTTGGGCTTGGTCACATGATTTGGGCTTGGTCACATGATCATCCCAAAGGAATGATGGAAGATATGATGAAAGAAAAGACTTGAAATGTGTAATGTGGTATAAATGGGTTCTTGAACCTCTGTCCCAGCTGGACCACTGGTCCTAGGGAAAAGAGAGATATGGGACAAGACCTGGCCCAACTTTCCAAATCCAGCCAGGATCAGCAAAGTCTCAACTGAGTTAAGCACCAATAAATGTCTACTTCCTTCAATTTGGGGATGGTTTCTAATGCAATTTCTGATTGATGCTTGGCAAAGACTTGGGTTTGTTTAGCATAGGTATTGTGGTAGCTACAGTATAGTGGTCTAAATGATCACCACTTTATCTGTGTAAGACCAAACAGTGCCAACTCCTTTTCAGTGTCCCCAGCATTGTATATAGTGACAATTTAGCTACACTGGGACTGATACCATACACAGTATAGAAAGCCCTTCCTGGACCTTGTTGCTGTCTGGTGAAGTTTATATTTGTAATCCTGGGGAAAAGTTATTGGAATTCTAATGAGTTAATTCCAATCTACCACCTCCAATACAACCCATGGCTCAAGTAAAGACAGAAATACATATGTAAAATGGTGAGGAGCCAAGGAGACCTTAATCCAGTAGGAATAATGGTTAACCAGAACAAAGGCCTTGACCCAGGGCCAAATATGGGTTTAATAATTTGTGAAGAGAGGAGTGGCTCAGGATAAATGACTTTGAGAAAGGTGGGAGGTACATGAGGGCTGTGAGCTGGGCTAGGTAGAAGGCCTGAAATCACCTCTGCAATATGGAGAGAGAGAGAGAGAGAGAGAGAGAGAGAGAGAGAGAGAGAGAGAGATCTGCATATCACAGACTGGGGCAGCATCTAGTGTTTTGGGGTCGGTGCTTCAGTTCTGATGTGTAATCATTACACCCAGAGAGGTTCAGTATCCTACTTGGGAGCCATAGGTGGAGCATCCCTGACCTATTGTTGCTTTGCTTCAAAGACTACACATCAGCACCTCTGGGGAGTAAAAGAAATATCAGCTCCAAAAGGCAACAGGCCAAGTTAACCCTGTGTTATAATCTTGGACAAAGTATTTTTAAAATAATCAGCATGTCTATATGCAGAGCTGAGTAGTGTCTGATCTAAGAGTTAAGATAACAAAGGGAACCAACACAATATGAAGACAGAGATACCACACCTTTTGTCCAGTTTTAATCACCTACCATGTACCTATAGACTCGAGTGAAGAGTCAGTGTTTTCACAAAAGAGGCTTCAAGTTTCTGCAAAGTAAGCCAGGCGACTGCTATCATGACCCACATGTCAGAGATGTTGTCTTGCAGCAAAGCTGGTGGGAAACTATTGATATATTGTCCAGCTGTGAGACCTCCAAAATGAGTGGTTTTTAAGTTCACTAACAGCTAGTGAACTTAGAATTTTTTAAAGTTTTTCCTTGGTAATAGTTCTTGTTTTATAAAAACATCATGTTTCTGTGATTTTATCAGGGTTTCATGATGGCTCTGTTAAACGTGCCATATTATACTCAGCCTTCTGTCGCATGATGGTGGCCCTTAATTATTTCAGAACTATGTTTCCCATAATTCCCTTCTTTGCATGGTCCTGGGTTAGCACCGCAAGAGAAATTTTGTGCAAAACTTGGCAATCAGAAGTAAAGCAGCAGATGCATTTTTTTAGCTCTGAATGTTTGAAACAGGGTACCAGAAACAATGAATACTAATGTGTGTTGATACTAATGTGTTACCTTGCCTTGTTCTGGGCTATGTAAATTCATGGAAAGGGATGCTAGCTTCCCCTGGAAATCACCCACAGTATTAAGATTGGAGGTGGTGAGACATAGATGTCTCAGTTTGTATTTTTTTTCTTGTTCACACTCATTTGCTTTTCCAATTGCTTGTTAGGATGAGCTATAGCCACCTTAGGTTCAACTTCAGATGCACAGCTAATAGCCTTCTCATGCTTCCGCTGGCTCCCATAACACACAAAGTCCAATGCTAGTACTAAACCTTTATTCTCTATCACTCATGGTTCTGGTTACTCCTTTAAAATTTTTTTACATATAGGGAGTCGGTTCATGTACATAACACATCTTAATTCCTTTTTTCATCACCTTTATCTTGCCTTTCTCCCTCCTACCTCTATCTCTTGATCCCCTTTCCACTTGAGAAAGATCTGTTTCCTTACTTCCTATGATCTATCTTTTATTTAGCTCTTTATTTATACTTTGGGTTTCTTATGTAAGAGAAACTATGCAATATTTCAGCTTCTGTGTCTGATTTATGTCATGTAACATTATGGTCTCCAGGTGCATCCATTTTTCTACAAATGACTCAAATTCATCCTTCTTTAGTGCAGAGTAGTGGTCCGTTGTGTATAAATACCACATTTTAAAAATCTATTCATCTGTTGATGGGCATACAGTATAGGCCACTTCCAACATTTAGCTATTATGCATTATGCTGTTATAATTGTGAGTATGCATGTATCAGAGTGGTATGATGTCTTTAACTTTTTGGGGAAGATATCTAGGGGAATGGGTGCCCACACTTCCAATAGAATTTTTAATCTCCTGAATTTCTATATGGAGCCATTTTATGGACTCTAATTCACTTCAATGTTAATCATTTATGTTTTGCATCTTTTTTTCTTTTCTTTTTCTTTAATGTCTTCTGTTAACTCCGTGATTGTTTTGTCTGTCCCATGAATTACTTACTTATACCTTCTGTGACCTTGCTAAAAGATATGGATCTATTTTATTATCTCTTCTTATATCATTTCAAATAATTTAGCTACTTACCCTTTTCTTTCCTCTTCCCCATGAATCAACTTTGCGGGGGAGGGAGTTTGGGGAAGCATTGTCACCTTGTTGTCTCACATTTCTGTTTTTCTTTGTTTTGAGGCTTGCTTTTGTTACCCAGAATTGCTTTTGTTGTTCTAAGTCATTTCTGGCACCAAATGGATTTCAGAATTGTTTTCTCTACTTCTGTGAAATATGCTGTTGGAATTTTGATTGGAATTGCATTAAATCTGTATAACACTTTTTGGAGTTTTGCCATTTTCACTATTCACTGTTCTTGCTACCCAAGAGCAAGGGACGTCTTTCCATTTTCTGATAACTGCTTCAATATCCTTTTTCAGGGTACTGCAGTTTTCAATGTAAAGGTTTTTTACATCCCTTGTTAGATTAGATTGATTCCTAGGTATTTCTTTTCTTTTCTTTCTTTCCTTTTTTTTGGGGGGAGTGCTATTATAAAAGGTGTCATTTCCATAAATTCTCTCTCAATTGGTTTTTTATTTGTGTACAGGAAGGCTATTGATTTTTTAATGTTGATTTTGTACCCAGCTATGATATTGAATTTGTTTATTAAATCTAGCAGTCTTTTAGTGGAGTTTTTGGGAACTCTACATAAAGTATTATTTCATCCTCAAATAATGATAATTTAACTTCTTCCTTTCCTATCATTATTCTTTTCTTTCTCTTGTCTAATTGCTTTAAGGTCTCCAGGACTATGTTGAGTAAGAGTGAAGACAGTGGAAATCCTTATATTGTTCCTGACTTTAGAATTCAAGCTTTCAGTTTTGTCCAGTTAGTATGATGTTGGCTGTTGGTTCGTCATAAATGGCTTTTATTAGATTGAGATAAAGACCACATATTCCAATTTTCTGTAGTTTTTATCATGGATGGTGGTGGATTTTGTCAAGAGCTTTTTCTGCAACTATTAAGATGATCATGTATGGTTTTTGTCCTTGGTTTTGTTAATATGGTATATCACATTTATTTATTTACATATGTTGAACCATTCCTGCATCCTTGGGATGAATACAACTTGGGTCATGCATTCTGATGCCAATATCTTACTGAGGATTTTTGTATCTTTGTTCATTAGGGACATTGGCCTGTAGTTCTCTTTCTTAGTTGGGTCTTTCTCTGGGTTTGGTATCAAGGTATTGCTTGCTTCCAGGAATGAATTTGGTAGTTGCTTCCTTTTCAAGTTCATTAAAGAGTTTAAAAAGTAGTGGTAGTAAGTCTTCTCTACATTTCTTATAGAATTCAGTAGTAAATCTGTCCAGGTCTGTGCTTTTCTTTGTTGGTAGATTTTTAAATTACATCTTTGATTTCATTAATTGATATTGGTTTATTTAAGACTTTTACATTTTCTTGATTCAGCTTTGGTAATTTGTATGTATCTAGGAATCTGTCCATTTCTTCTGCATTTTCCATCTTACTAGAATACAAGTTCTCAAAGTAGGTATAGATGATCTTCTGGATTCCTGCAAGGTCTGCTGTGATTTCACCTTTTTCATTTCTAATTGCATATATTTGAGTCTTTTCTTTCTTATTTTGATAAGCTTGGATAAGGGTTTGTTGATTTTATTTAATCTTTCAAAGAACAAACTCTCCAATTCATTGATTCTTTATATTGGTTTCTTAGTCTCTAATTTCTGCTTTGATTTTTGTAATCTCTTCCTTTGTATGAGATTTCAGCTTGTCCTGTTCTACTTTTTCTAGGAGTATGAGGTTAAGTTGTTTATTTTCCCTTGCTTTGTTTTCCTGATATGGGTATTCATTGCTGTAAATTTTCCTCTTAGGACTGCTTCATTGTTCCAGTATGTTATATTGTCATTATCATTTAATTGTGAAAACTGTATAATTTTTTCTTTAATTTCACCTTTGACTCATTGATTGTACAGGATGGTGTTATTTAATTTTCATGTATTTATGAAGTTTTTGTGATTTATTTTGCTGTTGATTTCCAGTTTCATTGCACTATGGTCTGATAATATGCATGGGATAATTTCAAATTCCTTTGCTTTTACTTAAGTATATTTTATAAGCTAGTATGTGGTCTATTTTGGAGACATCCTATGTGAAGCTGAAAATGTATTTTCTGGTGTTGTGGGGTGAAATACTCTAGACATCTACTAAGTTCATTTGCTCAAAACTTTGATTCAGTTCTAATATTTCATTGTAATGTTTTGTCTAGTTGATCTGTCTTGTTGTGACAGCAGGGTATTGAGATCTTCCAAATACAATTTATTTTAGTTTTTCATGTCTGTTAATATCTGTTTTATATAGTTGGGTGCACTAGTATTTGTTGCATGTATATTTATAATTGTCATCTCTTCTCTTGAATTGTTACCTTTACAAGGATATAGCAACTTTCTTTGTCTCTCTTAGTCAGTCTTGGCTTGAGATTTACTTTGTCTGCAAATAAAGTAACTAGCTCTGTCTTTTTCTGGGTTCCTGTTGTATGGATTATTACTTTCCATTCTTGGACTTTCAGTCTATGAATTTCTTTTTGAGTTAAATGTGTTTTTTGAATGCAACGTATTGTTGGATCCTGCTTTTTGATCCATTCTGCCAACTTGTGCCTTTTGATTGGCATTGATGGTTATAACTAATAAGTATTGACTTATTTTTGTAATGTTACTTTCCTGTTGTTGCCTCCCTTCCTGTTTAATTGTTTGCCTTGCCTGGTGGATTCTTTATTTTGGGGTTCTGGAGTTTGGGTCCTTGTTATCTGTTTCTAGAATGTCTTTCAAAACATTTTGGAGTGCTGGTTTGTTGTCATAAATATCCCTAGTTGTTCTTTGTGATGGAAGTATTTTATTTCTCCATAGATTTGTTTGTTTGTTTGTTTTCCTTTTTTTGGTACTGGGAATCAAACTCAGGACCTTGCATTTTCCAGGCAGGTGCTTATGCCACGGAACTATACCCCCAGCCCTCTCCATCAGTTTTAAAAGATAGTTTTTCAGGGTACATCAGTCTGGGTTGGAGGTTGTTCTCCTTTACAGTTTGAAATACTTTACTCCAAGTTCTCCTTGACTTGAGAGTTTGTGACAAATAGTCAGCTATGATTCTGATGGGCTTTCCTTTATGGGTTATTTGTTTATTTTTCCTAGAAGCTTTTAATATTCTATTCTTGTGTTGAATTTCTAGAATCTTGACTATGATAAGCAAAATATGAAGTTTTTTTTTGGATCATAGTTAATTGGAATTCTATATGCCTCCTTAATCTATATGTCAAATTCTTCTACCCTACCAGAGAAGTTTTCTGCCATGACATCTGTGAACAGTGTTTTTATATCATTTATGCTATATCTTGCTTTCTTATTGATTCAAATTGATCTTAAATTATTCTTTGCATCATCATCTAGCAGCTGCTGGATTACTTGCTCATTATCCCTTGCTATCTTTAAGATATCTTTCTTTTCATGATAGCTAACTGCAGGTTTTCTTCTGTATCTGAGATTGTCTTCACATTGGCCATTCTGCTATAGATGCCTTCAGTGGAATTTTTAGTTTCCTGGATATCTGTCTTACAAATTCTAGTTCTTTCCTATGTAGAACATTCATGACTTTCATAATTTTCTTAAGATACTTTATTTTTTAAAAAATCTGTATCTGCTCTAGAGTCACTAAGCATAGTTTTAAACTGTGTACAACATCTCTACAGTTATCTGAGAAATTATTTCTGATTTGATTTTCTCTAAAGCCTCATGCAACTGCTTTGTTGTTTCTACTGCAGAAAGGTCAGGTGGGTGGCTTTCAGATTATACCACCTCATTGACCTGTGAGTTTGCCTTTAATGGACAAAATGTCTGGGTCTGGGTCTTGTTTAAGTGTCTTCTCATTTTTTCTTTTCTTTTCTTTTAGTTTAATTCCTGGGTTGATACATGTAGATTGCCTATAGTGAGTGTTATTGCTAGCATTTAACACCTTTAGGAAATGAATGCCTCTTGAGGCGTCTCCCAGGTGCAGCTGTTTTTTGGGTTTTGAATCTATTGCAAGATCCTGCCTCTTCAATTTGCTGAGGATGGGAAATTGTTGCCTGCTTGGCCCTGCCTCTGGTTCTTTGGTACTATCCCACAGTACCTTTCATGACTCTTAGTCAATGTCAGTTTTGGAACATCATGAAAAATAACTGGTTAGAAAAATTATGCCACCTCTGGCTAATGTAGCACCATCAGAAACAAAAATAGCAATTAAACACAGCCTAGAAAATGACAAACTGAGGTAACCACCACTTTGCCAACTTTATGAACCAGATTTGTAGTTATATAACACAATCTAAAACAAACCAGAAAATTATATGTAGTATATAAGCCCTTAATACTTCAATTTTACCCTCAGGGGTTCAAATTTAAAAGGGATTAGGGAAACAGAGAAATAGAAGAGGAATAGATTAAAGTAAAGTTAGAGGACTAAGGGACATCATGATAACTTTGGGAAACTAGTATAGAAGACAGGAAGGAAAGAGAGAAGAAAGAAAAAGAAGAATGGAACAGAATAGTAACTGCAAAGAGGCTGGAAACTACATTCATACTCACATCAAAATACAATCAAACAATAAAGGAGAGAGAAAAATAAAGAAAAAAAGATGAAACCCAAAAGTCCACTTCCAGCTTTATCTCTGCTGTCATTGGTAGACAATGTGTAGAGACAGAGTCCAGATTTGTGTTGATTTACCCCAGCAAGCCAGTAGTAGCTTTATGGCAGAGTACCAGATAATCTCAGTGAGCCTATATCTTTATATTCCTTGAGGTTTAGGCTATACTCTGGCTGTGAGGGCCAGACCCATTCATGCTGCAATAGTCAATACCCCTTCTGTGGGCTTAGACTCAGCTGGGGGCCTCTAGATGGACCCAGAAGTTGCTCTGAGCTATTAAGTACTCGTTCCCAGCCATGTGCAGTCCTCCATATCTACTGTTCCCTTCCATTGTTCCATCTCTCTGTGGAGGCCACCAGCACCACCAGCAGTTACCATGTATCTGTATGTCCACAGGCCTAAATCATTCCTCCCACTCTGTGTGTCTTGACTCAAGGAGAAGGATTCACTGGCTACCTTTTCTTCATTGAAGTTTCTGTCTTCACTCTCCCCATGGGCTTTAATTCTTGCTTCAGATCCTTCCTGGTCCAAGGAACCCACTCCCTCTTTCTTGTCTTCCTTGCAGTTCTATATTCCAGCATCTGGACAATAACTCTCCAGAGAGGCTCTTTCTATGCTTGGTTGTTTTATTTAATGTCTACTTTTCAGGGGTGTCCTCTGGGCATTGCTAACTATTGTCCTTTGTCAACTACCTCCATTTGTTTGAGAAGGGAAGTTGCAAAATATTTGGCCCAAATACCCAGTTCTCCAGGAATGGACCACAGCATTGTTAATGACCCAAGGAAATCCAGATATTGGCCTTGCAATAAAATCAATTAATAACAACAACTATGTTACCTCGGTTATGGTAGTAAGGTCAACATTAATTATAGTATCAAAGAGAAACTGGATATTGACAAATCCCCAGGATATAATAATACCCCAAGCTTAACTATTAGAAAAGAGACCTATAATTATAATATAAACACTATGACAAACCAAATATTGACCTACTATGGGCCAACAGTAAATACCTACTAAATGGAACAACTTTCTTCTACTAACAATAGAACAGTATTCAACAGAGTTCATTAGCTATCCAAAGATTCCTAAAGCTAGTAGTTATACTATTAACAGTAGAGGAGATGAGGGACCAGAGAATGAAAAAAAAGTAAAATGTGGAAAAGTAATCAATCATATATGACAAGGAAAGAAAAGTAAGAAGGGGGTCCTGTTGAGGAGCAAAAGGAACTTAACAGTGTTAGAAAGTTATCACAGGAAACAACAAAGAAGCAAAAGAAAAATCAGAGAGCAATATACAAGATATAAAAGAAAGACAAGAAGGAAACGAATTTTAAGAGAGAGAAGTAGAAAGAAGGAACTAAAAGTGAAAAAAATTTAAAAGGGAGGGTGTTAGCACCATCCAAATCTGATGATGGAAAGACAAAAATATCAAAAAATTTAAAAATCAAAATCAAAAATATTGAGCCATAGGAAAAAATTATCTCTTTGTTCTTGAATGAGTAGTTTCTTTCCAAGATCTGGAGTCCTAGGATCTAACCAGTCATGATTTTTCTCTGTCAGCTTTAGGGGCTATGGTTTTTTGAGGTGCTCTCCTGCATTAGAAGTCCCTCTGTCCATTCACCCCAGAACTGTGGTCATGTTCAGGCCAAGGTAAGTCCTTTGTCTCATTGGTAGATGGGAAATATGATCAGCCCTTTTGTCTCTACTGGAGGTAGGTAGTGAGGTAGGGGTCCAAGTGGACTGTTGGACTTAATACTGATAGTTATGGGCTCTTGTTGCTTCTTTGGAAGGCTGGGCTTTTTCCCAGCCCAAGTGCTTACACTTCTTAGGGGAAGTCTATATCTGGCCCACTCCCTTTCTGTGGAGTCTCCTGTGGTTATCTTTCACTCAATTACTTTGGGAGTTTCTGGTTTGGTTCATACTTTCTCCCTGGGTCTTCTGGCTTCCCACGCTACTTTCTTTCCCCAGTCACTGTCTTCTTCCAGGATCAGGTCGGTTGGTTAGTCTGCACTGCTTTGCCTCATGCCAAGGGGAAGCAAAATGTTTAAAGCCAGCTTAGAGCTGGCAGATTGTGCCCTTTGGGCCAGCTTACTTACATGGAATGCAGGGATGGAGGGAATTACTTGCTTGTCGGACTGGCTGCTTTTGTCCTCATTGCTCCTCTCACCTGAGCCCTAACACCTTGTGATGGCATCCACTTAATCTATAATTTCAGTCAAGTGCCACAAACCATTCTCTCTAGTTATTTATGATGGACCAAGACATATATAAGATTAAACTCTCATTTATTGAGAACTAATTATGTGTAAACACTGTGTAATTGCTGCACATCCATTTAATTACATACATCGTTCCAAATACCCTGTTCAATCTTTTATTCTTGTCTTCATACTAACTGGTGGTGAAGAGGAACCCACAAACTCTACTAATGTCCCAAGTCCTTCTTGTTATATGAAATTTGTACATGCAAGTCCTTTTTGCTATATGAAAATTGTAATGGGACTCAGTGTTCTCTTCGGTGATGCTGGACAGACTGTGTGTATAACAAACCTGACACGTGTGATAACCATTAAGTGCTCATTTTCTTTCTCATTGTCACCATTAATTTTTTGTCAAAAAGTAGACTCTTTTACCCTATTTAGAAACACAGTTCCCCTCTAAGAATGATGTTTGGCCCAAAATCTCTGCCTGGTGATGGTCCTGATCCCATGATCAGGTCTCATATAAGAGCTGCTTTAGTTGCAAGTGTCAACCCTGTTAGACTGAAGCACTGCCTGTGGCTCCTTCCACTGTTCGGGATCCGATACCCCAGTAATGGTGAACTTTTTAAAGCTTTCAATGATACAAACAGCCACTGCAGTACCTGTGCCAGAGTTTCACCACCACTGCCCTACCCTATAGTGGAAGCTGCCTCTGTCTGGGAACCATTCCATATTGGAGACCTTCCCCCATCGACACCTGACACTTGCCATATTTGCCTGCAGGGCCTCCCTTGCTCCCTGCTGAACTCTGCCCTAATGGCCAGGTGGGTTTCCCAGCATTTGTCCTCCCTCAGAGAGCAGGTGTTTGCAGGTTGAAAAAGGATCATTTCGTGGGCCTTCTAACAAAAATATTCAAGTGGGTTTGGTTAGCCTTTGATACTATCAAAAACTGTGGCAATTTTGTGCTGTATCATCTTGGCTAAGCTGAAAGTTTCCCAGAATCTCTTCCTTTATGGTTCTGGGTACAGCTGGCTAACAAACATGCCAGGATGGAAGGCAGAAAGGAAGCAGCAGCCATGACTCTGAAAAGCACTGCAGTCACAGGTAGTGACAGATAAATGCAGAGGTGCTGGTGGTTAATTATCCATCCTCTTTTCCACTGCACGTCCAGCTTTTTTTCTGCCTGTCTGCTGACCAGCAGCAAACCCAGGTTCCCCTCCAATGCTCAACTGCATACTCCCAGAGTAATAGTGACACAGGCAGCAGCCTTTCCAGACTTCCACCAGCCTCCTGGCAGGCTGTGCTTCTCCATTTTCCTGAAAACACCACTTGTTCACCTGTGCTAGGACTTGGCAAAGACTAAGTAGCAAGTTTTCTTCCCTAATTTTAGCGGTGAAGTCTGAGCCCAAAATTTTCAAAAAATAGTAACTTGAATTTCCTAGAATTTGGCCAGTACTCGTTCAGAAATCTAATAGTGTTTTTTCAGAGTTTTAAGGCTTTTCTGCAACATGTATCTGTATGTGGAGGGAAGAATCCTACCCACATCCTACTGCCATTTGAAGTATTTCTGTGGCACTAGGGGAGATAGCATTTCTGTAATTTTTTGTGTGTCCTTTATCTTAAACCCTTAACAAAGAATAATTTGTAAAATGGCTTCTCAGTCGAATATGTAATCATGAGCAATTTGCTTGGTGGGAAGTAGGGAATGGCAGGCATCTTTAAACGAGTTAAAGAAATCCTAATTGCTTACACCTGCAGAAGCTGTCACTCTTGTAAGGTGTGTAATTAGCAGTCAAAGTGTGTGATGGAAAATGTGAGTCTATTTAAATAGAGGACATAGCCTAGAGGCCACCCAGATTGGGGCTCTCCCACTGTGTACATTAGCTCAGCCAGGGCTCCCTCAGACTGGCTGCTTATTAAGGCAGACTGCAGACCTGAATGCAGTGTGTGGTCAATTGAACCCACACTCATTGTTCCAAGGGCAATGCAGGTGTGAATGTCTTAAAACTTGGGTCCTTTTTATTTTGTGATTATGTATTTTCTGTTTTTCTAGCAGTTCTCAGCCTCAGGTGCACAACAGATTCACCAGGGACACTTAAAAAAATTCTGATGACTGTATTGCCCCCTAATTAAATCATACTTTCTGTGACATCAATTTTTAAAACGTCATAGGTGATTGCAATATGCCATCAAGTTTGACAACCAGTGGTTCTCAAACTTTAGCTGCATCACAGTCAGCTGACAGGCTATTAAAATAGGGGTTCAGGAAGGTGAGTAGGACTGTCTAAAACTTTGCACTTTTTAATTCTAAAGATACACTGCCAATGCTCAGTGACTTACTTTCAGAGTCAGAATAACTATTTTTGCATGTGTGGTAGGCATTGGCTAAAATGTTATTAGCTCATGTATGATTTTCACAAAGCTGTTTCTCACATTTCAGGTCACTCAGTGCCACAGCTCAAACTCAGATGCACGGGCCCCATCATGATCACATAATTTACTTTGTTCCCCTCTGAGCCCTATTCCTGTCTCTTCTAGCTACATGTAACCTTCACAAAGGCAGAAACCATGTCTTCTTAACCTAGTGCTTAGCATATGGCAAACTCCCCAGATGCTTGCAGAATGCAAATTCACAAAGCAACCCCATAGAGGAGAAAATATGGTCAATATTTCACCAACCAAGACATAAATGATGAAACAACTTCAGATCACAATGGAAGAATTACAATTCAATTGTGTCCTCACCAGAGATGGACTCTCTAATTACTCCAAGAGTTGATCACCAACCTTAAATATAGTTCTATCAGCTTTCATGTCCAGCAATAAACTGAATTCATCTAAGAAGTCAACTACTTCTTTGCCTTACTGACACCAGACTCAAAGCTTAAATTTTTTTCCCCCCAAAATAGTAACTTGGAGTAAAAATTCAGTGGCCAAACTATAGAAACAGTGCCACTTTCTTTCCTACTTAAAAAACTATGATAAGAGGGACAGCACCTGTCACTGAGACAGGATTAACTGAGCCCAGCAGTTCTTGTAATGGGCCACCCAATGAGTCCCTTCCTCAAAAAAAATAAAAACTTATAAGCCTCAAAACAGGTTAAGATTTTCATCTCATATAAAACCATTACAACAAAACATTTTAATTTCAAATTTTTATATTTAGAAGAAAAGTTACTTGGAAACAACTGAATTTGAATGATCTGATTTTATTTAGCACACCAGTACAACTTATTCTGGCAATAAATTAATATGTACAGTTACAAAAACGTTGGGTGTTAGGAAAAATGCTTCTGAATGCATAAAGTGTACGTAGAATTTTTTAAACAATTTGACTTAATAATTTCCAAATTCAGAAGTGTGAAAACATCAAGTTATTGAAGGAAATTGGAACTTCCAGTCTCTAATTGTTGGTTCAGTTTTGAATAAAGTTTTCAATCACCATTTTAGTTCCTGCAAGCCACACCTGAAATGAGACCTGATAGCTAAAAAATCATCTGGTACAGTTGAGGAACCTACTGGCCTGGCCAAATATGACAGTTAATCAGACACAGAACCTGTGTTACTGTTTTCATAGGTGCTCCAGGAAGGAGGCAGGGAGCAATAAATAAGGCACACGTATCACACAGAAGTACAATAATACTTGAAAGATGCTGGCTTTCCATTGTGCTTAATTCGGATTAATTCCTGGTATGTCTTTGTAGTTCACAAACTAAAAGTCTGAGCTCATCAGGGCATCTGTTCCTGTTTGAAATTCATGAGCAGCAGAAAAAGATTACACGTTAGCACTATCTATAGAAGCATCAACATGGGTGCACAACAGTTCATTTCTCTTGGCAAGTCATTCCCTCCAGTCAGCATGTACCTTGCTCTCTTCTGAGCAATCATTTGCCCAAGGGCAGTGTGGATTACTTCTGGGACATCTGTGCTCCACACGGCAATGAATCTTCTCATCATATCAGGAATATGCCAAATAATGTACCATGCACTTCTCGCATAACATTTTTTAATTATCTCAGTTTAATGCTGCTGCCAGGTTAAAAAAAAAAGTTCATATAGATTATTTTAAACCTCAAATGTGTCAGCTTTCACTAATAATAGAACACTCATATTCTACCAAGTGATTTTTCTAATCACAGAAGCCATTCCCAAAACAACCTTCTACCAGTGCATTTTCAAAACTTCATATATACATAGCGAAGTTGTGTTTACAAAGGAAATTTTTGATTCTCATATAAGTGATTTTAATTTCTTGCGACTTGCAGCACTGCTGCAAAGGAAGATCACTAGCCTATCTACTTTCTGCTTTTCTATAGGACAACATTTCTCTGAAGGAGTGAATGTCTGGTTTAGTTGCATGTTACCGAGATTTATTAAATGTACAGGCCTCCCATTTCTAAGCTTCTTCTCTGTGGTACATACTTTACCTTTCGATAGTGACACAATACTGTGATACATTGAAAGACTGCTACCAGCCATAATGGCAATAACCCCGCTCTGAATTTCAGCAGTACTGTTAACCAAAAAAAACCCTCAAGATACACAAATATACACACTGAGGTGGCAAAATCATTCATGCGTTTCATTTACTTAAGCTAGAGTGTTTCATTCCTCTCATTACTGATTTCATTTCGTTCTGTTTATCTTGCTCTGACTTTCAAAGAATATGGAGAATATAAAGAAACTGCATTTCTGTGACCATTTTACTCTAGACTTTTTCGTCAGTCACTAAATTGTAGCTATGGAGAAGCTGTGGTATGGCCTTGCTTTTTTTTTTTTTTTTTTTTTTTTTTTTGAGGCATGGTCTTGCTGTGTAGCCCAGGCTGGCCTGCACTTGCAGCATCCACCTTCCTCCTGAGTGCTGCGATCACAGGGTGTGCACCACCACACCTGGATCTTTCTTTTTTAATGCCACGATTGATGTTAGCATGAAGGGTAACAGAAATGGCATGCTGAACAAACCTGAGCATTCTAACAATGGTGAAGAGACTGGTGTGGTAAGGAAACTGCAAGCACAGTGATGACAAAGCAACACATTTCCTTAGTTTGGAACTACAAAGCTGATGTCAATATTCAAAGAGCGAGCTAATTTTACTCATTTTAATAACTAAGTTAAAAAAATATAATCTTTTAATAAGACATTCTGATGAATGAGGTAGACAATGCTGTAATTGGGATACTGAACTAGGTTCAGGATATAAAAATGATGAAACTAAGGGAAAGAGAGCACTGATTAAGATTACCTTTCTTTAAATTTACATGGGCAATTAAGAACACTTCCAATTCAAAGTTCTAAGCATGAATCCAGATTAGAAAACTTACGGGCTTGTTTTCTATTTAAGGATGAACCCAGCCGCTGATGAACAGATCCACACTCAAATGGAATAGCAAATCATAAAGCAGTTATCACTGGAAAGCCAGGGTCCTTGCATTTGATATTTCCATCCACTTATTCAGGATTTGAATTTCTGAAGGCTTCTTCAGCATTTAACTAATTCTTTGTTGGTTGAAGGGGCTGGGACTGTTTCTCCACACATAAACTGATCCTAAGAATAAGAAATGACATTAACCACTCAATTTCTGTATCGCAGATATCTTAACGTTACCGTCATTTTGCTACAGAATCAATCCAACTGTTTTTCCATTGCTATGTCATTTCAAACAATAGTAACAGTATTAGAATTAGAATCTTAACTGAATATTCTTAGTATTCATTATTTAGTAAGAAGCACTTTTTCTTATAAACATGTTCATCTCAGATAGCATTTTCTCATGCAACTACTTACTAGAAATAACAAAAAGGTAGGTCACATCTTTTAAGTTTTGGTATTAATTACTTCAGTATTTGGGCATCCAAATACACCTCTTCAAAATAGTGTCTCCGACTAAAAGGAATAAGTCTTTATGTGTTAGAACAGGTAATCCTTAACATTGGCTACTTTATATGTAAAGTTCAATCTGATCACCTGCTTTGGTTTATGTCAGCTACAATAGAGCTCCCTAGGTCTCTGGCTACCCCTCATCCCCTGTGACTTCATTTCTACGGGATCAGCCCTATTCAGCCCTTTTGCTGTCTCCTACTTTCCACCCAGCACCCTCTGTGCTCTTTGGAATTCATGGCATGTCATCAGCACGGTGCTTTCTCAATCTTTTCTTTAAAATGTTCCTTAGTATTTGGACTTCTGGGAGAACATGCTGGATAGATAACAGCAGCTACAGAGGCTCTATGAGATAGCCAGCTTAGATTCCAGGAATGGTGCAGTGTGGGGAGTCCTAAGCAGGGAGGGATATACCCTGCCAACCCAGGAACGAACTAAGCTGAGAGAAAACAATCGGAAATGCAATCCCAGTGCTACGATTGGAACAGCTGAAATCTTGATGCCAAAGTTGGAACCCACGCCTCTGGAAACCGTGGCTTGAATTTCCTGCCACATCTGCTGCATCTGAATTGGCACAGCAGGGATAGAGACCCAAAAGATCTGAGAGCAGGAATTGGTGAACCGAATTGAGAGCAGAGCTAGCGGGGAGCCCTGCATCAACCTGTGGTGAGTGAGAGGAGCAGGGATCCTTCCATAGACTACGAGGCTCCAACAGAAGACATTTTGGGACCGGGCAGACTAGTCAGAACAGGATGCTGCAGTGACTTTAGTCATATTCCCCTCTCAAGCAGGATTGGTGGGGAGTGCTTGACCTTGGTGATGCCACGGACTAAGACCCAGTAGGCTAGCCCAAATCAGGACCCTGTGCCTGGCAGTGCACCCTAATGGAGTGAAACCTTCAGTAGGTTGACTGACCTGAAGGGGTGTACCCAGCATAGGCTGCCCAGGTCTGTGTCTCCCTAGTCCATTGCAGTGGGCAGGAACACCTAGCTGGCGTGATTCATCAAACTGTAACCAACAAAGAAAGAAACTGGGTCTCCAATATATGCTTGTATGGAAGGAACAAAAAGTATGGGAAGAGGGAGCAACAAGAAAGGGTTCTCAGTCCCCAATCCTGAGAACACTGATCCAGAAAAGGTAAATGCAAAGGAGAATAAGGACAGAAAACATGCAATATCAGACACGGCACCAATAGACATAAAGCGATATCTTCAGGACCTCATAGATGAGTTCAAAAGTGAAGTATTTAACCAAGTAAAGCAAGATATAAGTAGAATAGTTAAAGAAATGCTAAGCACCTCCCAAGAAAAAAACAGATGGTGGAATGGAAGAACAGAAAAAAAGGGAGAATTGTTTGGTGGAGAAAATACAGAAAATGTAGAATACATGAAGCAGGTTCAAAGAGATTACTAGGAAGCTAAAAACTATTGAAAGCTGGCATAACAGCTTGAAAGAAACCAAGGATAGATTATCTGAACTGGAGGACAGATTTGTAATGTGGGAGCATGAAAGGAAAAAGTTCTTAAAAATTACAAAAAACAAGCAGTAACAATACAAAGGCTAGAATATGATAAGAAGATCTATAACTTAAGAATTAAGAATGTAAAGGAAGAAGCAGGGATACAAACAAATGAACTGCAAAGGCTATTCACAGAAATAATCAAGGAGAACTTCCCTAATATGGGAAAAGGTAAAGATACTCAGATCTATTAGGCATACAGGACCCCAGCCACCTACAACCCAAACAGAACTACATATAATAATCGAAATTCCAGAAATCCAGTATAAGACCAGAATATTAAAAGCTGTCAGAGACAAGAAACAGATCACTTACAAGGGAACACCCACCAGAATTACAGCAAACTTCTCGGCACAAACCATCAAATCACAAAGAGCATGGGGCGAAATAATTTAAGCTTTGAAAGACAATAATCTCCAGCCAAGATTGATATGTCCTGCACAACTGTCCCTAGAAATTAATGGAGAAACAAGGTGCTTCCAGGATAAAGAGGAACTAGGGGAATTTGCAAACACCAATTCAACTCTACAGAGAATACTGCAGGACATTCTAAAAGAGAAAAATACCAAGATTCCAGAAACAGTGGCAGGGAGGCCACAAATGAATGGAGCAGAAAGTGAAATGAAGAAGACAAACTGACAACTAATGACAGAAAAAGAGCACAACGGAAATGAGGCAGAGGAGGTTGTATGGTATGAACAGCCATTTTGGAGAAAACAAGACATCATAATAGCTAGTGCTGATTTAGTATCATCTTATTTTGAAGTCCCATCAAGCTTTTGTTCTTTTGTCTCCGTCGGTCTTAACATGTTGAATCTTATTAGAATTTATTATATGTGATAATATAAACAAAAACGTTTATAGACAAGGAGATAATATAGTATTTGTTCATTTTCTGTTAGTTGGTTCCAAATATCCTGTAATACTGTCATTCTCTTGAATGGTTTTACATTGTCATGATATGTTTGATGCTACAGTATACAAAGTTGTACTCAAAGATTTCAAGGAAAGAGACACTATGGTAACTACTTTTATGTCGGGATATCTTGTGGTGAAACACTATTTTGCTTAAATGGTTATGTTTTGACCTGTGCTGTTTTGTTGTTATGTCCTCTTTTATCTCAATCTCCTTTTTCTATTATTTATTTTTTATTTTTATCTTTTTAATTAAGGGAAAAAATAAATAAAAAATAGCAGGATATATATTATAGTAACCCACTTTGATTTCCTATTAACTTAAACCCTGTATTGCTCTCACCATCTTGTTTTGACTGATTTTACTCTATTCTATTTTGCTTGATAGTACCAAGTTTGAGAGTATAGGCAACAACTTTGAAGACAATAAGATTCACTATGATGCCCATTCTGGTTTGACTATTATCTTCTTTTGAAGTCCTGTAATGTTTCCAACGTTTTGGTTTTATTGGTTTTGTTCTTTACTGTTTTGTTCAATTTTATTATGACTGATGATATAGGCAATTCTTGTTAAGATAGCACCTTGTATTGTTTTTACATTATGTACTATGTCCATCCTTTTGATTTGACTGACTCTGTTTTGTTATGTCACATTAGGTTTTATTCTCTCTAAAAAAAAAAAAAAAAAAAAAAAAACCTGTGGAAGTAATAAAGCCCAAAATGTGTAACTGTCATTGTAAAAAAGAGAGGAAATGAAAGTGCTCTAAAGGATATAATTGCATGTATATTTAAGCATATAAGATAGATAACCATATTACTGAGTTTTTGTTGTATCATTGAACAGAACTGTTTGCAGTCTCACTGATTGAATGTTCACTTTATATGCTTTAATTTTGAAACTTGAACAACTATTTCTAAGATGACAATATGTAATCTATTAACTAATGATTTCCTGTTTATTTTTTTTTGAAATTCTGTATAACTTGTACCCTTTTTGTTTTTCTCTTTAAATAAAATTTAAAAAATAAAATGTTCCTTTGCCATCAATATCTGGAAATATTTTGAGTTGACATCAGTAGGGCTTTCTATTAGTATCTACTGGGTTGAGGCAGGGAAGCTGCTAAACATCCTATGTGCAGGACAAACAATGAATCATCACACCTAAAATGTCAACAATGCTGAGGTTAAGATGAAGCATTTCCAAGGACAGTTTCCCCATGGCACCCCGTCTAGTAGTGGTGATGTGTACCAGAGGGCTTTTCAGAGGGCAATGGTTACTCCTTTTTTTCACCATTCTTTCTTCTCTAAAAATCCACTGACTTTGAATCTTGCCTTATGACACGACAGAAATATCCTCTCTGTTGCTGTCATGTACCTCCCTTGGATACTATATTGCAATTCCTCTGAACCTCCACTGTATTCCTCCTATCACCTTCTCTTTAACTGTTCAACTTCAATGCTCGAATATCATAATCACTTTTCTATCACATCTTCTTCCTATTCACATGGCAAAACCACAACCCTAATTAAATCTAACTTCCAGTGTTTAATTCATTGACACACTGGATGTCTATGACCTTAAACCCCTCTTAATTTATCACTACCAATTAGATGCCTATCTTCCCTTTTGCAGCAAAATTCTTGTAAGAAATGCCTAGATGTTGCCTCCTATTTTCCCATTCTCTCCAACCACTTTTCCATCCATCAGGTTTCTCCATTCAGACTGCCTTGGATCCTCCACTAAAACTGCTCTCATCATCCAAATAAGTCAGTTGTGTGTTGTTAAAATCAATAGCTAATTCTCAATTTCTTTTTATCAGTGGTATCTATCAAGTAACATCACCTCTTCCACTTTTTCTGCCTGGCTTCCAGAGTGTGATTTTCCTCCTTCCACTTGCTTCTTTTCAGTCATCTTTGCAGATTCCTCACTTACCTCCAAGACCTTTTAATCGTGGAACATCCCAGGTCAGTCTTTCCTCTGCCTCTATCTATATTCAAAGTTCTAGTGATCTCATCTAGTCTGCTACTGAATGCTGTCTGTTGCTGATAACTCTTCAATTTACACTGCCAGGGTTTTTTCTTTTGAACTCAAGACTGACTTCTCAATAACTTCCCTTGAATGCTAAGATCTCTCAAACTTAACACATCTAATTCCCTCTCTACAACTATAGTTACCTCCCCTCAAATGATGGTAACTTTGTCCGTTCAGTTAGGCCACAAATGTGGAAATCATATCATCTCTGACTCCTCTCACCATCTATATTCAGCAAGTAAGAAAATCGTTATCATTCAAAGTATATTTTCACTTCTCACTACCTATACTGCTACAGCCTGGCTCAAGCAGGCATTTTCAGCTTTGATTAATGAAACAGCCTCCTACTCCATATATATCCCTGTTTCTTTCTTTACTCTTGAGTCTACTCTGAACTGTGTAGCTAGAAACATTCTAAAATTTAGGTGGAAACAAAGCATTCCTTTGTTTAAAAATTCTCCAGTGGCTATAGCATTCACACTAGGCCAGGGTCCTTCAAGTGGCCCTTTAACATCTCTTTTGATCTGCCCAGCTCTATTTATTTCATCTTGGACAACTCTCACACTCATTTGCTCTGGTCACATTGGTCTTTAAAAAAATTTTTTTTATACTGAGACTCAAATCAAAGGACTGAAACTTAGGATCTTGTGCTTGTCAGGCAGGTGCTTGTGCTGCTGAGCTATATCTTGTCCTATGGTCTTTTGTTATTGCTGTTCCTTGACAAAACCAAGTACATCCCTACTTAGGGTTCTTCCACTTGTTCCTTTTGCACAGTTCTCTTACTGCCCACATGCAGATGGCTCACTCCCTCACTTTTTTAATAAGATGTTTCTCAATGAGGCCTGCCATGGTCACATTATTTAAAATTATAACTTTCCCCCAGACCAGCACTCCTGATCTCCCTTGTCCTGTTCACTTTTTGTTCCAGACTAGATTGATGTGAACTAATGAATTAAATTTCTACATTATAGTCTAAATTATATCCTGCTTCTCATGAAGTTCTGTACTTTATCCTCTTTCCCTCTACATAAACCTTAAGAGTTAAGTCCTTACTTAGGATTTCAAAGTACTAACAAAATGAGTGAAGGTGGGCAGTAAAAACATTTAGTTTTTTTCTACTGTCTTTGGGTGAAAGGCAGTAGGACAAATAAAGACTAAAGTAAAACTAGAAAATAGCAATTTGGAATTCTATCACAAATAATGCAGTCATATATATAGCTAAGCAAGAAATAACATATAGTTGTCCCCTAAACACGTTTAAAGATATATCAGATACTGTAATACAGTATCAATTAAAATAAACTTTATAATTATTTTTTCCATTTCTAAGTCAGTTTTCATTAAAAATTAGTTTATTACCTTCTCTACAACCAACCTGAGCTACATAACTAAAGTTTTAATGTTCATTAAAATTTTACAAGTTTGTTTTAAAAGAATACCTCCTTGCACAGTACATAGTTAGGAAACATTCTGCACCTAATTTCACAGTCAGGCTGCTCAAGGTCCTTCTACGACCTCATAACCCTTTCTCCCTTTTTAAAATGGATCTCTTACCTTGTCATAAATCACTTTTATAATGAGAGAGCAGCTAGGACACGTTGCCACGTCTTCTCCGTTCTCCAAATCTTCCTACAAGAAAATCAAACAACATGTGGTCAGCCGTCCCTTGGCCATCTCATTCTTCCAAACCTCGTCTACCCCACAGGCAATTCTCTTGGTTATTGCATCCACCCTCCAGGAGAGCTCAGGAGGGCTTACTTATTTTCCCCTGCACTAAACACTTAAGAGAAAACATCCACGAAGGTTAGGAGAGAGTCGTCGTCTCGAAACTCCTGACAAATGAAAAATGAGCCTCCTTTCCCAAACACGTATCCCAGCAAAGGACTCTAAGAGACGCTGGTGCGGTGCTAGAGACCCGCGCTCGGGGTCATGCCCTCACAGGGCGGACTAAAGGCCAGAACTATGGGTCCACTGAGAAGTCAGGCTATTAATTTTTGGCGAAGGAAAAGAGGATATGGATGACTCAGAGCCGCAAGGGCGACTGAACAACGTTGAGCAACATAGCAAAGCAAAAAAGCGTCCGCTCGGGTAAATTGCTGGGCGGGGCCCTGAAGTTACCTTGGTGATGGAGAAGTTATCTCCACAAGGGCAAGGGTAGAAATACGTCTCCGAGTCCTCGTCATATTGAAAGTCCTCGATCTCCACCTCGTCGTGGAATACTGCCATGGCCTTGAGGCCGGCAAAGGGCTGACGGTCCGGCCGTCTGACAGCACCTCGTCGGGTCTAATTTAACGCTTCCAGAGTCAGCAATATTACTACGAACAAGTGCTTCCGGCGCACAGACAATGACGCAAACCCAGCCTTGGCCGCCAAATGGGTGACTGGGTCGCGGTCACCATGGCGACGGCTGAGATGTGGGAGGAGGTTCTGGAAAAATGGCGCCTCCTGCTCAGCAGTGTCGCGCACCGCGACCAATTAAACGTGGAGCTCGTCGTGTGGTTGTACGTCACGGTTTGAGACCGCGGAGGCAGCCTAGAGCTGAAGCGGGATTTATCCCGGCACTGCGCGATGTGAGTGTGTAAAGTTCGTTTCCCTGCGTCACGAAGCTGACCTTAGGCCTTAAACAGCTAGCTGAAGTCTGACAAGTGGCCAAGCAAGGGCACTGCTTTTGTTGGTCTCAGCAGGCGGCGGGAGCTGCTAGGCGTCCTCTCCGTCCCTTCCCGGTGAAAGACGAACAGCTCTCCTGGAATTGCACTTCATCAGGTGACCTGGAGGTCAGGGGGACGTCCAGTTTGTGATTGTTCTGGGTGCAGGTTCTACATCCCAACCTCTTCCTCATCCCAGACATCTTCAAATATGCTAAGTTGTTTTACTGAGAGGAAGGCAGAGGGGCCTCAGTCCTATATTGCTAAACTGATAACGTTAGTAACTACGATGTTATGTATTAACTGAAATAACATCACTTTTTGTCGGGAATTCGTAATGTGTTAGGAATTGTGCTAAGTATAATTCTTCCTTTAAACTTGGGTGTTTTAAATTCCATTTTATTAATCTTTAATTTGAGGTCCAGAGAGTGGGCCCTTTGACCGAGATCACATACTTAGAAGTTATGAGCCTTTTCCCCACAGGTCTGAAACAAATTACCTATGCGAATCTCAGTTCCTTCTGAAAAAGCAATGGTATCAATGGAGTGGGTTAGCAACGTGAGTGCTTTTTGAACGTTGAAGTTAAATGCAAGCTGTCATGAAAGCAGCGCTAGTGCTTGTTTGGTACAATCGGATACCATGGAGTATTTCTCCATTACTAGACATTTGTTCCTATCTTAGTAGAAAAGGAATGAAGTGAGTGAGAAAAGCGTTATTGAAAACCAGGTCTTGACTCAGAATATGACTTGGTTGCAACTTAGCTCTGGGAATTGGAGGTTATATTCTTGGTCCTTATTTCTCTTCTAAGAAAAATTTGGGCTAGAAATGGCTACACAACCCTTTTCAAATCTTAACATTTGTTTTGCATGGAAATTGAGACTTTTTTACTGGACTACATATAACTTAATTTACATAATACATCCTTAATTCATTCCTCTGTGCATGTGTATACACATTCAGGTGTTTGTGAAAGTTGCCAGGTGTGTGGACTTTGGTGGGATTTTTCCTTTCTGACATCTGAATCACTGTGGTAACCCTTCAGCAAGTTTTCACATGTTTCCTAATTCCAGGCAGATCTCTGACAGGGTTTGTGTAGTCTTTGAACCAACCTTCTATAAGCTCTTTTAGTGCAACTTGTGAATTTTTCCCTCAGACTCTTGTATTCATTTCAGGTTCCAAACTTCTCACAGTTGGAGTTTCAACTCAGTCTGAACAACTGGCATCTTTTGACTGAATGTGACGGCATATACCTATAATCCCAGAACTGCTGGGGAGGCTGAGTCAGGAGGACCACTGGGAGTTTGAGGCCAGCCTGGGCTACAGAGTGAGTTCAGAGTTTGCATAGTGAAACCTTGTCTTAAAAAGATGAAGACAAAAACAAAGAAACAAAACCTTGACAGCTCCAAGGGGCTACCTGGGAAGTGTCTGTGTGTACAGTGGTACAGGGTGCTAAATGAAACAAGCATAGGTTTTTCTACACCACAGTGCTTATTCTGTTGAAACCTAGACTTGGGGGCTTGTCCTACACATTCCATTCTGTTTTCATCTGTCCATTTGTTGCCCCTCTGCCGTGTCTGCCACTCATAGTTCCTCTTGTGGTTTCTGCCCAGTTTGCACTTTCACTGTTCTGAAGAAAGTAAAACCATACTTAAACATACAATAAAGGTTTTTCCTTTTGTTTTGACTCTACAACACTTTTTTTTTTTGTACCAGGAATCAAACTCAAGACCTTGCACTTGTCAGGCAAGCACTGAACTATATCCCAGCCCTTCCACACCACTTTTAAAGAAAACACCAAACTTTCCTTTTATTCATAAAAGAGAATAGAAACATTTTAGAACGACACATTTTTGGACTTGAGAGTATGACAAGGGCATATTTACTAGATGCTACACAATCCTTTGCTACAAGTTTTGTATGTAGTGTTAGCATTCTGATATGGATGGTACAGTAAAATTCTTAGTATAAGATCAGATTTAAAAGTAACTCATAATTGTGTCATAGCATGTATATTTGAAGAGTGCCACTATTGTGTATCTGTTCAGGGAGATTGTTTTGATATTATCAAACCACTACCACTGTGGATTTGACAAGGAAGAGAAAGGTTAGTATATGAGGATTGATTTTGAGTAGCACTCTGGCTTGCCAGGTACATCTGCAAATATTATTCTGTTTCTCCCAGGGAGGGGGTATGGGTATTGTTAGCATGGTAAAAGATGGCTTTCCAGGATTTACCCCATTTTCCCAAGACCCCCTGTGCCACGTGCTTACTACTCAGGTTGTCTTACATGGTGATGGGACTCCTCTTTGTTCCCTCAGTGATACCCACAGTTGTAAATTGACAGATACCACAATTGCTTTGAAAATTTACTACTTATTTTAGGACAGTCTTTCTTTGTGAAGCATTCTTGGTTTTTCTCTCACTCTCTGCTCTCTCAGATCTCAGATTCCTGCTTTCACTCTTTTTATTTTAAAGAGATTAAGACAAAAGAACAAAGCAGATCAGAACAGAACAATGTGGGCAACACAGTACTTCACCACAAAATAACCCAATATTAACAGTAACTACCATGTCTCTTTCTTTGAAATAGTTGAGCATATCTTCACATACAATAGTATCAAACATAACAAAATAGTATAAAACCATTCAAGAAAATGAAAGTATTACAGGATGTTCAGAACCAAATAACAGAAAACGAACAATGGTTACTATATTATCTCATTTTCTTTTCTTTTTTTTTTTTGTCTTTTTCCTTTTTATCGGTACCAGGGGTTGAACTCATGACTGCCTGCTTGCAAGGCAGGCGCTTATGCCGCTGAGCTAAATCCCCAGCCCCCAAAAAATCTTACGTACTCTTACTATTTCTTATACTAGAGAGACTATATGGTATTTATACATGTGAGTTTGATTTATTTCGCTTATGAGTATGGTCTCAAGTTGTGTCCATTTATTTATAAATATTTCAATGTGATCATGCTGAATAGTACTCTATTGTATAAAAATACCACAATTTTTTATCCATTCCTCAGTTGATGGACACTTAGGCTATTTCCAAGATCTGGCTATTACAAATTGTGCTGCTATAAACATGGCTGCACATATATCACTGTGGTATGATGTTTTCAGTTCTTCTGGGAATATGCCCAAAAGTGGAATAGCTGGGTCAAGTGGGACTTCCAATCCCAGCTTTTTGAGGAATCTCCAGACTGACCTCCACAGTGGTTGCACCAATGTACACTCCCACCAACAGTGCAGGAGAGTTCCTTTTTCCCCACAGCCTCTCCAGCATGTGTTGTTGGTAGTTTTCTTGATCCTGGCCATTCTTTCTGGAGTGAGATGGAATCTCAGTGTTGTTTTAATTTGCATTTCTCTAATGACTAATGATGATGAACATTTTTTCATGTATTTATTTGCCATTTGTATTTCTTTATCTGATAAGTGTGTATTCATCTCAGATGCCCACTTTTGGATTGGGTCTTTGAATTTTGGGGGTCTGATTTTTTAAAATTCTTTATATGTTTTACACAGAAGTCCTTTGTCTGAGGGACAATTCACTAAGATTTTTTTCCCCATTTTTTGTGGGCTTTCTTTTCACTATGCTGGAGATTTCTTTTGACATGCAGAAACTTTTTAATAAGGCATGATCCCAGTTATTGATTCTGGGAAGTATTTCCTGTGCGGTTTGATTCCTGTTCATGAATTCTCTACCTACCCCCTAAGTTGTCAAGATTTTTACCTAATTTATCTTCCAACAGATTTAGTGTATCTGTTTTAATATGCAGATCTTTGATCCATTTAGATTTTAGTTTGGTACATGGTGATAGGCATGTGTCTAGTTTTAGTTTTTGGCATATGGAGAGCCAGTTTTTCCAGCACCATTTATTAAAGAGACTGTCGTTCTTCCAGTGAACATATGTGGTCCCTTTATCAAAGATAAGGTGGTTGAGTGTGTTTCTGGTTGTGGTTGTATCTTCTAATCTATTTCATTGATCTTCAGATTTGTTTTTATTCCAGTACCAGGTTGATTTTATTATAGTTGTTTTGTAGTATAACTTCAAGTCAGGGATTGTGAGGCCCCCTGCCTTGCCTTTGCTGCTTAGAATTGCCTTTGCTATTCCCAGTCTCTTCTGGTTCCAGATGAATTTTAGGAGTGATTTCTCTAGATCTATGAGGTATGTTAATGGTATTTTCTTTGGGATTGCATTGAATCTGTATAACAGTTTTGGGAGAATGGCCATTTTCACAGTATTTATTCTTCCTGTCCATGAACAAGGGATGTCTTTCCATTTTCTGAGATCCTCTTTGAATTCTTTGTTCAGAGTATTATAGTTTCCCCTGTATAGATCTTTGACTTCTTTTGTGAGATTAATTCCTAAGTATTTCACTTTTTGAATGCTAATGTGAAGGATGTTGCTTCTCTTATTTCTCTCTCAGTGATTTTGTTGTTAGTGTATAGGAATGCTATTGATTTTTGAGTATTGACTTTGTATCCAGCTACATCCTGCTTTTACTCCAGACCTTGGATAATTCTTCACACAGTAACGTGGGCAATCATTTAAAAATACAAATTAGATCATGTTTTTTTCTGCTTTATTCACTCTTCCATTGCTTCTCAGTACTTTAGGGTGAAGTTCATATCCTTACCATGGCCTGCTCTGAAGGGAACATGTCTAGTTACTTAACTTTATTTCGTATTACTGTTACTCAGTTTACTACTTTCCAGCTGCACTGGTTTGATTTCTTTACATGCCAGCCTCGGTTTTCATGTGGGCCTTTCTTCTTGCTAATCCCTCTGTGAGGATGTTTTATCCTGAGCATCTGCTTAGCTGCCTGGGAGCTTTCTAGTCTCACTCAGATGTTACCACTTTTGGAGTGGTCATCGCTGGTACTCCACACCATTCCTACCACCTTATTACACTCATTTTCATTGTAATAATCTCATTAAATATCTGTTTAGTGTTTTCTGTCTGTGTAAAGGCTTCAGAATGGCAAGGCTGTTGTGTCAAGTTATTATATCTCCAAGACTTAAAATAGTGGAATTAAAACCAGTGTAATCAATCTTAAATCTTAATCTGTTGCTTGCAGTGATTTCTTTCAGAATTTAGCTAAGAGTATCAGCAGCTGGGTATGGTGACCCATGCGTGTAATCCCAGCACTCAGGAAGCTAGGCAAGAGGATTGCTGCAAGTTCGAGGGCAGTCTGAGCTGCAGTGAGTTGAAGGCCAGCCTGAATTGCATAATAAAACCCTGTGTCAAGAAGACCAAAAAAATGCTATCAGTTTTAATTAGCATTTATAGTAATTTTTTTTTTTTGCATTTTAGAAATAGTTAAGTTTTTTTTTTTTTTTTTGGTAGAAGAGACTTTGTCAGGGTACAGATATTTATGGGGTAGTCTTTATAGTTTTATAAATTCCTTAACACATGCTGATCTATTTTATTTGACTAAATATTTTCATTAACTACACTTTTCCTTGGGCATGTAAAAAATCGGTAAATTTTAAAAAATATTTTATTCAAAGGACTGACATTAAACTTTGGAAGGCACTTTGAGCACAGTTTTATAAAAATGCTCTTTATTTGCCAGTAGGTGGCAATCTTGATCATGATTATTGTTACAAAACAATATTTTAGAATTTTAAAAAGAAAATTCTGTATTACTTGTACCCTTTTACTGCTTTGTTTTTTTAATTTCCTTTCTTTTTTCTCTTTAAATAAAAAAAGTTTGTTTCACACACAAAAAAAAGAATTTTAAAAAGAGCAACTTTTAAAAATTAACATTGCTATTTTCCATTTGAGAAGTAGACCATTCAAACAGTGTAGTCATGGATGGTGTTTCCCATTGGGAAGACTTAGTTGTCTAAAACACTGAACAGTATTTCCATATGTAGTCCATTTGGCCATAAATGATACGTAAGCATCTTTCTTGCCTTTGGCTACATTTTTACTTTCTTAGCAAGTGCAGGGGCAGCTTGAGCAGAAGTATGAGATGCACCACCAGTGGCTAGGCAAAGGAGGATGGCCACCATATGGCAGGTTGACAACAGCATGAAAAGGAAATTGATGGAATGGATTGCCCAAGTAATAGGAGTTAATAAAGGACGAGGAAGCTGAACTAGAGAAGCATGAAAAAATCTGAAAAGGGAAATGGCAAGATGGGCAGAGGGAGAACAGGCTTACTGGGATGGGTGCCTGCTAAGTGTAATGAGCCTTCACTGTTGCAGCCAAGACTTACCTGGCTTTTTCTCAATTTCCCAAAACATTTTTCTTATATGATGTCTTTGCCATTCCAGGAGCTTTGTGAGAATTTCAGTATATGAAAAAACTGTCCATGTTCTGATTGAAATCAATAAATTACCACCACCAAAATATGCTGCATTAGTCAACGGCCATACACTTAATGACTCATAAAAGCTCATGGACTTCTAAAGTAAGTTTCACCTTCTTCCTTTCAGTGATTGATTAACACACCTTTTTGGGTTTAGTGCATTTTAGTGATTAACACATTGTTGTGGGCTTGGTGCTTTTAAAGAAGAGAAACTGCATGAAAGTGTGATTATACTTTTTCATTTAGTAGAAAAGTAACCAGCAGGATGTATATTCACAATGATACTGAATCATACTGTTTATCTCAAGAGCAGTTAGGAGATGGTGGGCTTTTTTATATCATTTGGTTATAGCTGAATAAATCACACTTAGCTTACATTACTACCTGATTTCTTTTCTATCTCTGCCTTTTAGAATGTAAACTGAGAGACTTTTTGTTTTCTTTATGCTAGTGCTGCCAGTGGCTAGACCAGTGCCTCCTTCCTACTTGCTCTTCATGACTATTGAATGAAAGACAAGTGAATATGAAGCTTCATTAGTTAGCTTGACTGGCTTCTTAACTAAATTTATTACAATTATACAATGCTTTCCAGAGAGATTGGAAAAAAAGTATTCACATACATTTTTAGTCTCAAGGTAATTAAGATAGGAAAAGATTGATAGGACAATATAGCATGTTAAATGTGGCTGTTATGGGCAAAGAAATAGTTAAAACTAGGTATAAGAAAATAGTGTGGAAAGGAACCAAAAATTCATTTTGATTTCTAGTTAGGATTTTCCTGATGCTTCAGTAATTTTTTTTCTTTATTAGTACATCTTTATGGTACATGTATTTACCTTGCTTATGGGGAATTGGTACATATACCTAATAAATCTTAGTTCCTTTTTTCTAGCCCCTTTCCTTTCCTTCCTTCCTTCTCCACATCTCAATCACCTTTCTTTTTGTTTCCCTTTGTACATATTTATAGTACATAATGTTTACATTCTTTCTGTGGAGTTAGTACAGTATATAACACATTTAATTCTTTTTTTCATCCCCTACCCCTTCATCTCTTGATTCCCTTCTTCTTTGAGAAAAATCTATCTTCCTATTTAGAGATTAAATTTTTTAAATAAAAGCACTGCACAGAGTTGCATATTTAAAATTAACAATTAAGTGAACCTACTGAAAAAGAGCTCTTTTCTGTATTACAGTTAAAAAAATATTCATGACAGAAAACATTTGACTTTTGTGCCAGCCTGAGTATAATTGAAAGAAATTGTGCCATAACTCAGAAATTATTCTGCTTCAAATATGCTTCCAAAACTTGTATCAGAAAGAATGTATTTAAAATCCAAAGACTGAATTCTTCTAAGGCATTTGTAATGTCTTGTATGCACTTTTTTTTTTCTTTTATTAGTACATATTTGCAGTACATAATGACTACATTCACTGTCTGGGTTTGATATATATATGTAACACATTTCAATTCCCTTTTTTCACCTCTCTCTCTACTCCATTTTTTATTTTTCCAGCATCTGATAGTCCAGTGGCTTTACGAACTAAAATGGTGGAAATCCTTTGTATAAATGTGTTTTTAACTTTTTATTGAAGTATAACATATAAAGAGAAAAGTACACAACTCCTAAGAGGACAGTTAATGAATTCTTCAAAGTGTAAAAACCCAGGCAATTAGCACCCACATAAAGGAATAGCACTGTTATGGCCATCACCTAAGGATAATGGCTTACTTGATTGCTAACATCATAGATTAATTTTGCCCTTTTTTGTACTTTATGTGGTTGAAGTCAAAGAATATATGCTCTTTTGAGCCTGACTTCTTGCATTTAAAATGAAATTACTATAAGTAGTTGCAGTTTATTCATTATCGTTGCTATGTAGTATGTTTGTTTACTGTTGTAAATGTCCTGTTGCATAATTTCTATTGTAGGCTATTATAAATCATATTATGTGTTGTTCTTTTAGAATTTGTCTCCATCTTGCATTTTTTCTAACAAGAAATAGCAACAACTGTATGGCCCTCATCAGGTAGAGTACTATTATCAGCAGCTACAGATCTACTTTCCTCTTCTATGATAGCATAAGTAGTCACATAAACTTGGTTACAGATTTTGGAAACCAACAGAGAACATGACTACAGTTACATGCTGTTTAATGTTTCAGTCAACAAAGGACTATACATAGGTCCTGTAAGATCACAGTGGAGTTGCCCTAGTACCAGTGTAGCCATCAGCGCACAACTTGTGAGGTTTTT
Organism: Cavia porcellus; assembly: GCF_034190915.1. Classification (NCBI taxonomy): domain Eukaryota; kingdom Metazoa; phylum Chordata; class Mammalia; order Rodentia; family Caviidae; genus Cavia; species Cavia porcellus. The sequence goes on from NW_026947493.1 coordinate 8,172,538, forward strand.
TTGTTTTTCTTTTGACACAGGGTCTCACTATGTAGTTTAACTCTGGCCTTGAATTTGTAGCAATCCTGCCTCAGCCCTGAGTGCTGAGATTACAGGTGTATACCACCACACCTGACTACAATTTGTGTTTGTAGTGATGCTGGTCTAAACAAACCTACTGTGCTGTCCTGTAAAAGTGTAGCACAGAGAGTTATATACAGTGCATAGTACTTGATAATAAGTGGCCATATCACTGGCTTATATATTTATTGTGTTTATCATTATTTTAGGATATGCTTCTTCCACTTATAAAAATTCCTTTTTTTTTTTTTAAATCTTTTTGCTTTTTATCGGTACTGGGGATCGAACTCACGACTGCCTGCTTGCAAGGCAGGCGCTTATGCTGCTGAGCTAAATCCCCAGCCCAAAAAGTTCTTTACTGTAAAATAATAACATGTAACATGTATTACCGTAAAACAGCTGTTGCCATGTTAAACACAGCCCCATGTATCTCTTATGTGTACAGTGTATGGATTGCATCAAGAGGCCACTGAGTAACCTACATCATCTAGGTTTGTGCAGGCTTTTGCATAATGATAGGATCCCCTAATGAAGCCATTCTCAGAATGTATTCTCATTGTTATGTGATACTTGATTATACTTGGTGGCACAAATAATTACATATTGGAATCAGCTCTGAATGATAACAGAAATTTTGCCAGGTTAAGGTTTTGCTTCTTTTGCTGGCAGAGCAAGTCATAATTGCACTTACAGAAATCCAAACTTTTTTATTGGCCCCAAAACTAGTTGATATTTCTGCCACTTTTTTAAAAAGTAGTTTTAAATTTTGAGTTTTGTTTGCCAGGAAGTACCATGGCCTGCACTGCTGTCTTGATTCCTGGGCTGGCGGGAGGCTCTCTGGGAGCCATTTGCACACGAGCTGCTTCGTCAAGGCTGACACCCAGTACTTTGCGTCACCTTACCCTAGCCAGGTGAGTTATCAGCCTTTGGTGTTATTTGAAGTTTATTTCCAAAGAGACCTGATCTGCTGATAGTTGTGGAAAGCATATCAAACTACTGAAAGAGGCAGCATTTGGCTTAAATGATGTATACCATCAGGAGATCGTAAAACTTCAGTTAGATGTGTACATTTTCACTAACCATTTTGTAGGATGCTTAGTATTCTATTTTGCATAGCCAAAGTAAACTTATTTTATTGCTTTTATGAGGACATTATTTAGTAACCTAATTTTACTTTTTATTAAAGCATAATGAAATCCAAAAGGAAGACTGACCACTTGGAGAGGACTGCAAGTGTTGTTCGGCGAGAGGTCTGTATTTTCGCATATGACGGGTTTTCCTGGCCTGACAGATTAGACACAGTTAGAACAGGCTTTATGGGAAGGCATTAGATGAGCTTGGTCCATTTGAAGGACAGCCAAAGAAGTTTGTTGTTTTTCTGTTTTGAAACTTTCTGAGCAGAGCATATTGACAACTGATTTTAAAAGGTGACAGAACTATTCAAATTTGTCCTTTAAGTTTGGAATGAATGGATTAATTTTTGGTGAAGAGAATGTAGTAGAAATTAAAAGAATCATCCTCACAAGTGTGACATTTTTGGTTATATTTTAGCGATAGAACTTTTAGAGCCGCATCTTATGAAATGGCTTATGTTTTCTTTTTCTTTCTTCTTTCTTTTTTTCTTGGCATCATCTCAAAAACCTTGACCCTTCCTCCTTTAGCACCTCCTATTTCTTCAAGGGGGAGAAAGGAAGGTGGATGAGCTCATTACTCTTCCTATGCACAGATTTTTCCCCACCATATCCAGACTGTAGAAAGCTAATCTACAAGGGTGTCAAGGGCTGGGAAGTAAAGGATCCTTACCCTGCACCTCAGTGAGTAACCCTGTTTTTATTTAAAAGTGTAGATTGAATATTTGCTTTTGCTTTTTTGAGTGCTTCTTAGATGTTCAGATATATTTAGCTTAGTGTTACTCTGTTTAAACTAATAATCCTATATTTTTATGTACATCCATAAGCATAAATAGAAATTGTATTATCTCAGCTTAATCTTATGTGTTAATTGAAGAAAACACTTTCATTAAAGATTTTTTTATTTTTAGACCTTACCTTTAAAATTAATTCTACTTTCAGAAAATGACTTTGGGACTGACAGTTCGTTTGATTCAGTTTAAATCGATGTTTTGTTAAGAACTGTAATTAGATCAGCAGTGTAGGTTTATGACCACATGGGAAAATATACTTGTGCCATTGATGCTAAATCCTACTTGCTTCAACACACAGAAATGCTAATTCTGTAAATGTGAAACATATTTTTTAAGTGAAGAGTTTGCTAGTTCTCAAGAAAAAGTGGTTTATTTATCAGACATATATTGTACTGTTTCCTATTGTATTTGAGACAGATTTGAGGTAATCGATTAGAGCAAGTATTGGCAAACTTTCTATAAAAGGCTATATTGTAAATATTCTAGGTTTCATGGGCCATACTGTCTCATTTACAGTTACTAAATTATGGCTTTATAATATGAAGGCAGCCATAATAGTATGTAAACAGGGCCAGGGATTTAGCTCAGCGGTATAAGCGTGTAGGCAAGCGCAAAATTGTGAGTTCCATCCCCAGTTAAAAAAAAAAAAAAAGAGGTATGTAAACAAATTTATGTGGTCGTGTTCCATTAACACTTTATTTACCAGCTCAAATTTGACCTGCAGGTAATAGTTGCTAGAACCTGAATTAAAGTAGTTATTTCAGGATTTTTACAGTGCAAAATTATTGGGAATGGAGGAAGGTATTTAGAGCCAAATTTAGGGCAAAGAAAGTTAATGTAAACTCTCATGGTGTGATTGGTTGAGAATTTTAGTGTCTGGAAATCAGAAAATTCCAGGGTTCAAATTCTGATCATGTTGCTACGTTGGAGGAAAATTTTTCTAATTGCAATTCTCCTTTGTTTCTAATTTTCACTTGTTTAAACAGAGCTAAAGATGAGGACTTGGAGAGATGTAGATGATCTCTGGGGTCCCCACCTCAGTGCCATGTCCACCTCAGTCCCTGCAGAGAGTGCTCCTGACCATATGGGCTTGACCTTGGCCTGTTAAGTGAACAGATTCTTAGGTTGGGCTGTAACAGTACTGGACTATTCCCATGATCTCACCTTTCTCTCTCACCTTTAATTTGCATAGCAAGTACAGTGTACTTTACAAAACTCTGCACCTTTCATTTACTCTTCAGGTCAGAACCATTAGGTAGCCTAATGGTAAGATAGCATCTACATTTTAGAGAGAGAGATACTGAGCCTATGAAATATCTGAGGATACTGATGGTGAACTTTTTCAAAACCAAATGCCAGACTACAAGCCAAACCCACTTATCACAGAGTGCCAATGTTGCAGTTAAATCTGAACACTGAGGTTTTAGTGCAGGAAAATCAACCCATACATTAAAATCTTTTGTCTTAAAATCACACTAATGTGTGTGCCGTAGGTTCACCATCACTGTCTTAGGGCTTCTCTGAGAGGCAGAGGAAAGTTCCAGCTGAGAAAGCCTAGCCCAGTTACCTTGTTACCACCACTGCAATGGGTAGAGAATGGAGCAGAATTGGATCCAGAAATGTCCTGTCAGTGTTGAGTGTTGTCCCTCTGGAAAGCTTATGCGTATGACTACAAATGCAGGAGATAGAATTCTGAATTAATAGATGGTTGACTGTATTCAAATTCACACTTTTTTTTCCCCTAGGCTCAAAGAAGCACCACTCTGAATAAACTTAAAAATGTCAAGGAGGTAACAGTAGGAATGTTATAAAGTAGTAAGAATTGTTCAGGCAAGGCTAATACATAACTGGAATGTCAGTCTGCATGTGGCCTCCACAGAGGCTGGTTCCACTGAACAAGATACACTCTGATTATCAATTTGTAGGCGAATTTGGCAATAAAAAATTTAAACTTTACTTTTTATGCGTTCATTGATTCATTTGGAAATACGCCAGATACCAGGCTAGATGCAAGTATTAAAAATGATGGACAAACCCCATCCTTAGATTTTCATGGAGTTCTGGTCTAAAGTGGTAATAGAACCAGCCATGGTGGTGCAAACCTGTAATCCCAGCACTCTGGGAGACTGAGGCAGGAGGATTGCAAGTTTGAGTCCAGCTTGGGAAATTTGGCAAGTTGGTGAGATATCAAGCAGCTTCTCAGAATTTTTTAAATTGCTAAAAGATCTGGGGATGGACCTTTATTCAAAGGCCCTGGGTTCAATTCCTAGTGCACCAAAAACAATGATTCTGTTCATGTAATTGTTTTGGAAAAACTGTTAATTTTTTCTAAAGTTTGCTTATCCTGTAGTGTCTTAAGTGTATTGTTATCTCTTTGTTTTCAAAGCATGTAATTATACAGTGGGCGGGTACTCAATTCTCACAACCACTATGAGAGGGAGGTTTAGGGATCCTTGACAGATGAAAGAATTAAGACTCAAATGAGCCAGCTTCTTGATTTGTCTAGGATAGTTCTGATTCATGCTTCTTGTTTCTGGAGTACCAGTTGCAAAAGCATCCTGTCTTAAATGATGAGCTCTGTTTTTGGTCAAGTAAATGAGGCCTTAGCCCTTAATCTCAGTCTTTGATAATCAAATCAGGTTTTCTTACAGTTGGTTTAGACAGAGTTAATATGTTACTGGGCATAAGAAAAAGGGGAGTTACTGGAGGCACAGTGGTTGGTTAATAGATGCAAAAGCTGAGCTCTAGAGGCAGAGGCCTTTGGGGGTTCTGGAACTCTCAGCATTGATTTTTGAGGGCTCATAGTTGTTAAACCTGTGATTTTGCTGAGTTGCAGGTTTGAGTGGATGAGCTGTCTAACTGTAGAGTGGCTGACCTGTGGCTCCTGGGGGAGCACAGCTCACTCTGCTGTCCAAGCCTGCAAGGAGCGGAGGCTCCTTGGGGAAAGGCACAGCTTTTCAGCTTCATAGCCAGTGTATGGAACAGTGCTGGCATACCACAGTCTTTCAGTACTTACTTTGTTGAGTTGAATAAGCAAGTGTTGATCTCAGCTCCGTAGTGTATTAGTGGTACTGCCTTGTATAAGTTGCTTTGTGAGGTAGGGATGGTGGTAATATTTACCACCAGAGGTGAGGTGCTGACACATGTGCTGTCTTTTCTGCACAGACAGAGGTTGTGGAAATCACAAAAGTTGCCTCTGCGGCTGGCTGCTGCTTTCTAAAGCCCCAGAATTAACTGGGCAGGTTCTGACATGTAAAGCACTTTTGCTCAATAAGTTAAGCAGCTAGAGAGGTAAGATTCTTATTCATCCCCTGCCCAAAGAATCCAGTCAAGTGAAATGAATTTTGTTTTAAATCCAGCAGTCATGTATTGAGTGTCAACCATGTACTGAGCCCTGTTTCATGTGCTGTGATTACAACACTATATGAGGAAGGCACGGTACCTGCTCTGTGTAGTGTAGCTAACCCAGAGAATGTCATATGTGATGGACTAAAGAGGAAATAAAACAGGGTTACAGAAGGCAAGAGTGGCTCAAAGCAGGGTGCCTTTTAAAGTCTATATTTAACATTTGAGCTGGGATTTAAATAATGAAAAGAACCAGCCATCTGTATAGCATTCTTCAAAGATTAACTGACAGGAAGCAAGGCTTTGAGGTAGAAATGAGATTGATGCATTGCTGGGAGAGCAGGTATACTTATACAGGTATAAGAGAGGATGACAGGTAGACAGGAAACTGGTGCAGATCATTGGTAGCCTCAACAGGAAGTTGGCGTTTTATCTTGAGATTGATAAAAAGTTTTAAGGAGGGACATGAGGGATATTTTAATTTTAAATGGGTCACTGATTTGCTTGATCATAGACTAGGCTTTTGTTGTGTTTTGACTCCAAGTTGGTGGCTGTTGACATACTTTCAGGAAGGCACTGTTGTTAGTTAGGATGGAGGTTGGGAGTTAGATCTGGGGCAGAGGGAGAGCTGATAGGGTTCACTGATGGGTATGGAGTAGCAATTAGTGAGAGATGCAGAAGAAACCAAGATGATTCTAGGATTCAGGGTTTGAAAAATAGGAGTAGATAATGATGTGATGGTGGTGGCAAATACTGGTGAAAATGAAGAACATACTTGGAGGAGAGGAAGTAAAGAACTTGGTTTTGGAATAATCTGGGGTTGGGTGTGAGCAGAAATAGGTGGAGTTACAGTTGAAATAAGCTTAGCTATGAGTTTTGTCAACTGTTATCAGCTTGTATCAACTATTGAGTCTTGGTCATAGGTACATGGGTGCAATATATTGTTTTCATTATTTTCTATGCATTTAAAATTCCTCATAATAATAAAAATAAAGAAAACTTGGAAGAAAAAATAGTTTGTTTTTCATATGTCAAGTTAGAAAATGAAATCTGGATGGCTAACTGTGTAAGTTTAGAGTTCACTGCTGGAAATAAAATCTAAGCCACATCGAAAGTGAGGAAGAGGTTCTGGGACTCAGCTCTGGATTTATCACCAATTAGAGGCCACGTAGAAGAACCAAGAGCAGAGGAAATGGAGAAGGAATGGGCAGCTTGGGCAGGCGTGACATAAGCGGTGTTGAAGCCAGGAGAAAGTCAGGAAGGAGAGTACCAGCTCTGCTGAATTCTGCTGAGAAGTCGCAACTCTTTTTGCCAAAATGGGTGGCGGGTGACTGGAATAACTGGCTGTTGTATGCTGATGAGACTGAAAGCCTCACTGAATTGGGTTGGAGAGAGAAGGGGAGATGGAGTGGTGGAGGCAGAAATGTTTGATGTGAATGGCAGCAGAGAAATGGTAGGCTAACTGAATGGAAGGAGAGCCTTATTTTGTTTGTTGCTTTTTGAGAAGTAGCAAAACGCAAGTGCCTGAATTCATATCTCTGCCTTGCTGCTCTGCTCCGGGACCTCAGTTTTCTCATATGTAAAATGAGGGTACTAGGAACTGCTTCTGGGTTGTTACGAAGACGGAAGGAATGAACATATGTAGGACTCCAGGCGCATGGTAAGCACTTTCTGTAGTCATTTGCTGCTGCTGATCTGGTTGGCTGAAGTGGAAGATCTTAAAGCTCACAGGTGTTGTGAGGGGACAGTGATGCAGGAGTATGGCTCAAGGCAGAGAGCAGCGAGCCCAGAGGGACAGGTGAGGCAGTGGTAGCAGTAAGGTGAGTTTACCTGTCCTGCCAGGGAGAACTGCTGACCAGCATAAATCACTTAAATAAAAATACATGGCTGGCAGAATTTTGTGATCTTTCTTTGACAGTAAATCACTTGAGTAAACTGACTTGTTTTAGTCAGGTTCCTATATGTCAGATCGGTACTGTATTCTGGCACCATGTAAATGATGTCTTTGAGTCTTCGTGTCCTCACGTGTCAAGTGACATGCTGTTTTTAGTAATAACTAGTTTCCTTCAACTCTGAGCCCTAATTGTATTATTTTAGGTTATCTCCAGTCCTGGATTTGGCTAAATTTTTAAGCCAGAAACTGAATAAACAGGAGTGAACAACTTAAGTTCCTATACTTAAGGAGGGACATGAGGGATATTTTAAGACCTATTTTCCAATACTAGACTTTTGCATCAGCACTACCATGAAAACATCTACATAAAACCAGCCTTCTAAGTAAATGTGGTAGAATTTCCTTTTAGATGCTGATTCTGTCAAAGCATTAAAAATGTGGACCAGGAAGAGTTGGCGAGTGTTTTTTAGTTGAACAGTAGGAAAATCTAAATGTTATTTTATGGAAAGTTTCATTTCCTGCCATGTGTTTTGTGCTAGGATGTGGCTAGTGGAGGTTTCAGTTGTGAAGTCTTTTGATCCATTTAGTATAAGAGCAAGTACAAATGTTAAAACACAGCTTTTCTCTTGTGTTTTACTTAAGAAACAGTGGCATATAACAAAGGCCACAATTGCAAAGTCTAATGATATGAACTAGCTTTAACATAAAATAAGTATGTGGCCTTTGAAATATTTCAAAGTTTTAATCCACTTTGCTTCAAATTTCTATATGTGGTATTCATACTAACACGTTCTTGCCAGCTGTCCTATCGGACAGCTTGTACCTCTGGTAGTAGAAATGGTACAGTCATGCATGGCACAGTCACACATTTTTACCACTGGTGATTTTTCAAGCCACCTGGCAATGATAGATGCAAATTATGGTCCTATCGTGAACATGTTACTTAGACAACATAGAGTAGGAAGAAGGAGTCATGTCTTTAGAAGTTATGAATCATGCAAAGTATCTTGTGTTCCAGTTGGAGCATTTTTGTCTAGATTGTTAGGATGAATTACAACAGACTTTAATACGAAAGAACATAATGCATCTGGGAAGAGTTTTGTTCATAGATACTATGCAAATTAAAATTGGCTTACTAAAAAGTGTTGCTTTCTTTCTCTTGTTCATTAAACTTTATGACTAGATACTGAGAAACAATTGTTTCATTTCACATAGTCTAGCATTTGATTGTGAAGCATTCTCAAATGTTGCAGCTAAAATTCTTTTCCTACTGCAGTGATTATGCATATAGATTTCACTGCCGCCAGGTAACTCTTCTGGGTATGTTTACAAAGCTTATAAATAACTAGTTTTCTTAGTGACTCCAGCTGGTGCCAGTTAAGCTGTTAGCAGTGAAATAATCTAGCTATTGGCTATATTTTTACAAATTATTAAACTGAAACAAAATAATGTTTATAAAGTAGCAGTTTTTTATAAACATAAAAAATGGGAATAATGAAGTAATGGAGAGACTTTTGACAGTTTTCATTACTTGTCTTTGAAATAAGATACAGTACTTAGAATGTGTGGCAAATAGAATACTAGTTCTGAAGAAATCCCTGGTTCCTCTGACCTTTGCCGTATTTTAAAATACAAATCTGAATTTTCTGTTTATCCTCCTTTTTTTATTGGGTGCCAGAACTCTCCTGAATATCTTGTTATGTTTTTTTGGAAACAAGTTTAACTCACTTTAAGAGTTTTCATTCATTCTGCAAGTGTGTACTTACCTGAGTCTTATGTGTTGGGCCCTGTGTTTGAGCTACTTTAGAGATGCATTATATGTAAATCTGACCTCAGGAGGCCAGTGAGCTATGTGATGGAAAGGCATGTTCATGAGTATTTATACTTTAATTATATGTGTGAAATACAAGAAAGACAGGAACACTGTATTGATAGAGTTGGGAGGATGGAAAGAAGAGGAAAGACTTCAGACAGAGAGAATATGAGCAGGACTTGAGGGAAGCTGGGAGCACTGTGTGTGCTACATGATCTAGGTTGAATTTGAGAGGTGGGCAGGAGGAGTTCAAGCTAATAAGAATTTCATAAGCCTGTTAGTGCTTTTGTTTTTTCTTTTGCAGTGGTGCCTGGGATTGAACCCCAGGCTTCAAGCACACTAGTTGAGCATTCTAACCACTGAAATACATTCCCAACCCCCTTGAAGGCTATTTAGCTAGGGAATAACTCAGGTTGAAACATTAGCAATATTCTCATCTTGGCTTCTTTTGAGAGACTCAAGAAGGAAGTCGTACAGCAATTCACATGAAAAATAGGGAATTCTGGGCTAGGGTTGTGAAGATGATCAAGGGAAGGAGAAGGCAGGCTGCATTCAGTTAGGGACAGAATGTTAGAAAGGGTCAAAGTTTGTGTGTTTGTATATCAACTGAAAATGTATTTGACCAAATTTATGCCAGGAGGGGTCCAGATTGAAACCCTGCTGAAGAGAAGCCAATTTTGCAGGGCTTGGGAAATGGGGCAGTAGTCTCTATTTTTGCTTTTCCTGTTTCTCAGTTCAAAGCACCCTGTACAAGTCTGAACTGTGCAAGAATCTGGTGGATTTAATTTTGCACATAAGAGATGTTCACCATTGGTATAGTGCCAACGGATGATTAGGGACCAGCGTAACCTGGATTTGAATCCTGACTCAGAAGTTCCTTGTTTGTTCTTTCTCTTTTTTCCTCTTCTCTTTCTTTCATTTCCTTTTCTTCCCTTTATTTATTTATTTTTTGTGCTGGTACTGAGATTTGAACTCAGGGCCTTTTTATATTTTGTTATGTTTTTATTTTTTGTTATGAAACAGGATCTCAGTAAGTTGACCAGTCTGGGTTCAAACTTGTGAATCCTTCTGCCTCATCCTTTCAGGGTGCTGGAATGACAGTGTGCATCACCATACCTAGCTCCCATCTAAGTAATCTTGAGCAAGTATTGAACCTTTCAGTTTCCTCATCTGTAAGTGAAGCACTGTCTCAAGATGTAAAATGATTATTCATACTAACAGAATGAATTAGTGCATATGAAACATTGCATGAAGCACCTGCCATACATCTGAGATAAAGACTCCTTGGCCATTGGCTGTTGTTACCTATAGGGAGTAGAGATGTGAGATATGAGCCTGGGGTTGTAAGCAAACTAATGATGAATACTCCTTGGCAGGTGGAGGCCTCGGGAATGGTGAGGGCCTCAGCCTGGTGGTGAGGGTAAGGCAGTTCTTAGTGGGGAAGTGGGAGAAGGAATGGTAAATGAAGAGAACATATAAGAGAGGCCCTGAAGAGTTCAGTGTTAGCCATCCTGGGCAAAGAGAGCACCTCTGGATGGAAAGTACCAAATTCAGAGAGACTAGGCAGAGTGCGTACTGAGACTAGACACTGAGTATGGTTCTTCAAGAATACATCCAGGAATCAACCATCCTGGGAAGGAGCTTCAGGATAGCAGAAGCCAGGTAATTGGTGATTCAGGAGAGATCAAGGAAAAGAAGATTCTCTAGGCTAAGAAATTGTTAATCTATTCAGTAGAGGAAAGGGTAGAAGGTAACATTTTTAAAAAGCTTAAAGGTAGTATGGCTTTTAAATTTTCACTCCCAGTGTGAATCTACAGGATGGGGTGTGCTGTGGCGTTCCTTGTCATCCATGCAAGCAAAGTCCCCCAGGGGCTGTGCTGTGCCATCCCTCCAGGTCCTGTGCAGCAGCACTAGTGCTGGGACAAAATATATATTATTAGTAAAGTGTATGATACAATGTAAAACAGAAACAAATAATTCTAATCTGAAAAAAAACACATAACTAACACTTAATATTTACCATGGACCAGCAGCATTAAAATTTGCTCTTGTGTATATTTCAGTTAATCCTTGCAATAGTCCTGTGAATTTAAAGATGTTGTCATTTTCATTCTCTGGCTGAGAGGAGCTAGGTAATTTGGCCAGAGTCATACAGCTTATAAGTGATAGAGCCAGGATGAAATACTAGGCAATCTAGCTGTATAACCCGCTAACAGCCGTATATTCTGGTGCTGCTTTTATTTTGTGGCTAAATTGTTTAGGCTAAACCAGTGGCATTTGTCTGATGAAACAGGAGGGTTTTAGAAAGAGAACAATTGTACATGAAGGAAAGCCCTGGTGGTTGCTGATAGAGTAGTGTTCCGTAGGGGCTGGAACTAGAATCAAAAGTGCAGATAGAGGGTGAAAAATTGCCCACTTGCTGTCTGAGAGGAAAAAGAGAAGATTGGCAGTTGATACTACTGAGACATACAGCGATAAGAAATTTTGCAGGTGAAATAGAAAGTAGACAGTTTTTAAACCATCTTTCTATATACATGTTGTTTCAGCTTCTCACACTAATGAAACTATACTATGTTTACACATGTGTGTTTTATTTTACTAATGAGTATGGTCTCAAGTTGCATCTGTTTACCTATAAAAGTCTCCATTGTATAAAAATACTACATATTTTTTATCCATTCCTCAGTTGATGGGCATTTGGGTTATTTCCAATATCTGGCTATTACAAATTCTGCTGCTATAAGCATGGGTGCACATATATTGCTATGGTATGATATTTTTAATTCTTTTGGAAAGATACTCAGAAGGGGAATAGCTGTGTTGAATGGAACCTCTAGTTCTAGTTTATTTTTATTTTTTTAAATTTTATTTTGAATGTAATAAAAATACAACAGAACAAGACAGAACAAAGCCAATTGAGACAATGTAGTGACACTGGTACAGAACTTCAAAGCAGGATGCTGGGATAGCAGTAATAGGTACTATAGTATATGTCATTATCTTCACAATAGTTGTCCAGTCAACTAGGTATAGCGAAATCAAACCAATAACAGAACATTGTAAAACCAATTGAAGGAGAATATTGAATATAGCAAACAATCATTATAAAGCATAACAGTGAAAATAACCTTTGCCTTCAAACAGAACATAGAAGGAAATCCCCCACATTTCCTAATTGCATATGGTCATCCTCCCAAGAGATGCTCAGACCTCTGTCCTCAGTTGCTGACCTGGGTTGGAAGGGATGTTTGATTCTCAGCTCATGCACCGGTAGGCGCCTACCGGCTCATGGGAACAGCTGACTGGTTCTCCTCCCAGCCAGCACCGGGAGCACTTACCAAGAGGGTGGGTAAATTGCTTTTCTTGTGCAGCCGCCTAAATCCCAACATGGCCAGGCCGCTGGTTCCTAGTTCTAGTTTTTTGAGGAATCTCCACACTGATTTCCACAGTGGTCGCACCAATCTGCATTCCTTCCAACAATGGGAAGGATTCCTTTTTTCCCACAGCCTCTCCAGCATTTGTTGCTGGTTGATTTCTTAATACTAGCCATTCTTTCTGGGATGAGGTGGAATCTTAGTGTTGTTTTAGTTTGTATCTTTTGAATGACTAGTGATGTTGAACTTTTTTTCACATGCTTATTTGCTGTTTGTATTTATTCATCTGAGAAGTGTGTATGCATCTCAGATGCCCCTTTTTGGGTTGGATGAAATTAGGCAGTTTTATTTTATTTTTATTATCAGTACTGGGGATCGAACTCGTGACCACTTGCTTGCAAAGCAGGTGCTTATGCTGCTGAGCTAAATCCCCAGCCCCAAAGTAGGCAGTTTTAGAAGCTACTTGAGATGAAGGCTGAAGACCACTATCCATCATGAGAATTATTCTGGTGGATTTTTGAAAATAATCTTTTACTGATAGTTTGATTAAATCTAGTAGACTTTTGGAGGAGGGGCCAGAATGAGCTCGCATTGGGGTGGAAGGTTCATTGACTTTCAAAAATTTCCACTGCCACCTCATACTTTGGTCAGTTGCTCTTGGTCAGTTGCTCTGGATTTGATTTGCTGTCATGAGTGGAGCAGATCAAAAAAGTAAAAGGTTAAGGAAAGAGTCCCGTTCTTTCTTCTGCACTTGTAAAGATGTCCCAGGTTTAGAGGAGGAAGAGAAGTACAAGACAGAAGAAGAATGAAGTAGAGAGGTTTTGAATATGAGGGATGCTGAGGTAGAAATTACGTGTGCCATTTAGAGTATATCTCTTGGACTATTGGTAGGGAAGAGCTGCACTTTGGTTGTTCTTTTTTTTAAGGTTGTGAATTGTTTGTATTTTGTAAAGTATAGTAAAAGACATGAATATAAACCCAGTTTTTCTACTATTAAGATTTAATAGACACACAGTTGGTCTGTAAAATTACTAAAAATAGTTTCAATTGCTTTTAATTTCCAAAATGAGCTCCTTACACACTGAGAAGTACACAGTAGGCCTTGCTTTGCTGGCACCCATGGACATTTGATGCCATGCAGGTCTGTTTACAGTTTCCAGTCCCCTATTTCAGTCCCCTGAGCTCTGTTACAGAGTGCCCAATCCAGTGCATTGCAGTGTCTTAGTCACTTTCCTCTCATTGCTGAGACAAAATACCCAGTACCCAAAGTTAAAAGGGAAAAGGCTTATTTAGCTTACAGTTTGTAAAGATTTCCATCCATAATTTGCTAACTCCAAGGCAAGGTGGCATGGCAGAGAAGAAACAGTTCATGGCAGGCAGAAGGTTCCTTACATTGTATCTAGTCTACCAGGATTAGGGAAGTACCAATCAGTAGACTGATTTAGTAATCACTCTCTCTGAATCCTAGCATTGTGCCATGAATGAGTTCCACCCTCTAAATTCAGCCACCTGTGAAAAAGCCCCACCAGTGACTGCATGAGGCTTTGGGGGAACATTTAGATATAAACGATAACACTTCTTCCATAAATACTGGTTAGTCCCTGTAAGAGAATATTCTTTTTTGTTGTTGTACCAGGAATTGAACTCAGTACCTTGTGCTTACCAGTCAAGCTCTGTACCGCTGAGCTATATCCCTGACCCAGAAATGATTTTTGTATGCAGAAAAAGATTAGCAAGTTTCTCAAAAAGATGTCATTAAAATATGCTTACTTGGGGGCTGGGGATTTAGCTCAGCAGCATAAGTACTTGCCTTGTAAGCAGGCGGTCGTGAGTTCGATCCCCAGTACTGGTTTAAAAAAAAAAAAAAAAAAAAAAAAAAAAAAATATATATATATATATATATATATATATATATATATATATATATTTACTTGATAGTAGAATTAAAAAGCAAAGTGTGCTTTACCTTGTTTGGTAAATTTCAAAAAACTACATCTTTCTGGATTTCAAAAAAACCCTTAGTTCCCAGAAAGCCATCATTTGTGCCTCTGCTCTGTACACACTATCCTAAGCCACAGTTCTCTCTCCCTTTAGGTCGTGGCAGCCGCTAAGGTGTGTGGAATTACCCGCGAATCACCGTCAGTGAAGAGCCTCCGCTTGTTTGTTACTGATAAAGAATTTTCTTTTAAAGCTGGCCAGTGGTAAGTGGCTTTTCTGTTTTCCAAGGGTGTATATTTTAGAAGATGATATCAAATAGAAGGGATAACTGTGTATTATCTTTTGGGGAGAACTTTGTGGCTAGCTGTTCCCCAGGAAGAGAGTCAGTTTAGATCATTTCTGTTCATTAGGCCTTCTTTAACATGAAAAAGCTGATTCCTTCTTGGTCTTGAGCCTATGACCCCCTCTTTCAGTCATATATGAAAACTTTTTCAAGTCTTCCAATTTCAAGCAAAAGCAGTTAATGCTGGGAACCAATGACACTGATAATTATGTTCTGCAGGCATGTTTGCTAATAGAATGCCCTGTAATAATCTAATCTGCTTGGCTTATTCATTGCTGGGGATTTATACATTTCTAAAAATTAGTCCTCCTTGTATCTAATATAGAGTAGACAAAGTAGTCTGAAAAGATTAACCCATTATGTCAGACAGGGCTGACCATCCTCTCAATGGAATTCCTGTATCACTGAGCTTTCTGGGTTGAATTTAAATATTTTGCTTAATTTATTATCAGGATTCCCCAGTCAGTCCTCCCCCCCCCCCCACACACACATGCACACATGCACTATAAGTCTGTTCCATTTGACTCTGAGGACTAATCAGTATGCTGACAGGCTAACAGCCCAGCTGTCCCACTATTTCTCCGAATGGCCTCACTGAGCTGCAATTCAAGTTGAATTGTAAATAAAGCAACTTGTATTTCCTAAGGAAAGGTGTGTTTGGGTGTGTGTGTTCTTTATTTAAATGAAGCATTCATTTCTAAGTGAATTTCTGGCTTGTCAGTCTTGGTAGGAGTCACTTGACTAATTTTGGCAGTCCATCTGGAAATGTGGTTTTGTTAGAAGGAGGATGTGTGATAATAGCAAGTGTGATAATAGCAAGAGTTAGCAGTCTTGTGTTAATAGTTTGCTTTGAATTTGGAACTAGAAAACAAGATGCTGATTGCAATAATTTGCGTTTGCGAAGCAATTTACTGTAATTTTTGCACATGTTCAGTGATAAATATTAAATGTATTTTGGCAGTTTTAGGGGGTGAGCAACATATTTACCCTTCAAAAGTGGTTTAGCAGTTATTACATTGAAAAGTGGAAACTTTAATTGTAATGATCTGTTTTTCCACATTTCCCTTCTGTGGAATTGTTTGTGTCCTATGTACAGTATTATCTCTGCATTCAACTCTGAATTCTGCTGAGACTTAGACCCAGTCTCCTGTACAGACAAAGCCTGGGTGTTGGTTACACTACTGTCACCACAATGTGCCTGCAAGCACTTGTATTAGCAGTTGTTGTGCACGTCATCCCAGTGAATGGATTTGGTCTTGTCACTGATTTGAGGACTGGTTTTTGTATGTGTCTGACTCTGGAAGCAAGAGTGGGAGTGGTGGTGATTAGTTGATTAGCAGTACCCTTTTTCTGCTAGTGTAGGTCAGCACTTATTCCTCCCCCTCTAAAAGATTGCATTCTTACTGTTGACTTATTATCTAGCTCTAGAGGTTGTATGTTCCTTTGAATACTTGACTTTATAGTTAGAGGATGGTCATTTTACTTAGATTGGTGATGTCTAATTATTCTGTACTGTTGCTAGGATGGCTGTGATCCTGTATCAGTAGCTTGGTAGTAACCTTTGACACTTTAGAGAAGAGAGTTAGGAAATACCTGCTGTGCAGTCTGTATAGCTGGGGTTATCAGAGCAAGAGCCACTGTTCATAAAGGTGAGGATTGCTCTTAATGTCGTCTCTAGGATTGGGGCCACAGTTACACATCTCTGACTTCTCTGACATCTGTCAGACATTCAGGATGAGGTTCCAGACCCAACAGTAAGTAAATAAAAGAATGCTTCTGTAGCCGGTTGGAGACCTGACTGCAGCTCCACAGGTAGACTCTTCCACACAAGCCTGGATGAGTCACAGGGACCCTTGCTGCACTGCACTGCACTGTAGTCTCACTGGCCACTGTCCAGGGGATTGGTTTCTGTACCTGGAAGCCAGTTCCTGGAACTTTAGCAGTCAAACCCACAGAAAAAGATCTAAGAGGAAACCCCCTTAGAAAATATCACATGAGCAGGCCAAAACCTTGGGTTCTTCTCACTGGTGGGCATACTGCTTGTTTAGCAGTTAGTTCTTCAGAGAGGCCTGCTCTTTACCTTGTCAAAATTTCTTTTCCCTAGAGGTGGGAAGAGTGTGCCATCAATAGTTAAGCTGGGTACAGCTGCCCTCTTCCAGAGTGGCACTCATTGCCTGTCTCCTGCAATGGCTACACTGCTGTGGGTAGAATCCACCGCAGGCGTGAGGCTGAACAGCGTCGTATTTCTGTAGACTACCTGGCTCACATGCTTGTGATTCTGTCTGTCCTAGGGACAGCTGCTGCATCTCTCTGGGCATCAGTTTTCAACTCATTACATAGGGAGCAGTAGTATTCTGATGTTTGGTGATAAAGTGTTTAGCACAGTGCCTATTAACTATTTCTTTGGTTATCATTAGCAATTCACCCAGTCAGATAGTTTCTCTGGGCTGGGGAGACCCAGGGCACAAGTTCAGTTCTTAGCTTTATGGTCAGTTTGTATGCAGTGAAGCTGCTGGTTGGAAGCGTGGCAGGCCAAGGTGAAGTAGGTGAATGTGCCACTGTGATGCCCCTGACACTGTACCATACTTACTTCATGCTGTTTGAACAGAAGATACCACCTGAGGGGAAGCATGGCCAAGATGTTTTCTCAGTGAAGCAGATAAAGAAAGCAAGATTAGAGAAATAAGACTCTATGCCTATTTCAAAGCCTCCCTGTATTGAACAATGTGCAACCTACATAGCCGCATGCAGCAGCAGCCCTGATTTACAATCACATAATAGATGGCACTGCATTCATTGGCCCTTTGCTCAGATCCTGTCTTCCATTGCATTGTGTCATTTAAAACTTGGTTTAAGCAACATGTGCTCTGTGAAGTCTTAGCTTCTCCACTCTTGCTACAAGTAGTTGTTATTTCCTATGTCTGTCTTCCTAAAGTAAGCAGATATTATTATAGATTTTGACTGTTATGTATGTGCTGATTTTCCTCCCATTAAAGAGGTATGTGGGTTCACAAATTTAATTTGTTCGATTTTTTAAAAAGATGACTACATTTCTGTTTTTTAAAAATCTGTTCAGATGGGGCTTTTAGTACAATTTGAGTTTTTCTGTATCAAGAAGTTGTTTATTCTGAAGGTGACTTTTCACAGTTATACTGGGAAAGAAGGTTCCTTTCACTTATTTGAGAAGATCTTTATCAGCATTGCACAGGAGAGGGCGCTGTAGTTCAGGAGATGTTGAAACAAAAATAGCTCTCTGATCTGCTTTTCAAACATGGAAATAGTAGATGTTCTGTGTCTCTTGATAGCAACAGTATTAATAAATTTTTGACTTCTCTAAAATAAAAGGTAAGTTGTTATTCAAGGGTAAGAGTACAGTGAAAGTGGGTTGGGAGTAAGCTAGGGGGCTTTCCTAGAGCACTTCCAATCCAGAGCTGTTTTTTAAAGACTACAATAATAGGCAAATATTGAAGACTAGATTAGGGGACAGTGTATAGAGGACAGTGTATCTTGTTTTTTTTTAGAGAAGTCTGCATGTAAGGCAGCAACTGGAGAGAGACACTGTTTGCTTCTTTGTGTTACATTTCTTAGATATGGGGTTGAGAACTGTTTTGTGGAGCCAAGTTTTGCAATAAATTTTTCTTTCCTTGATGTATGTCCAGGGTTGCTGCATTGCCCTCTACCAAGAAAAAAAGGATCCTGTGGTATAGAATTTCTTAAAACGTGGGACAGTTCTAGAGTATTAAGAATGCAATTAAAAGAAAAGAAAGGAATATAAATCTTTCAAAACTCATAAGGCCACTTTAGCCTGTTTAAGTTTGGCAAATACCAGTGAAAGACTCTTTGTTGCCCTTGGTTTGATTTGGTTTGATTTGGTTTGGTTTGGTTTGGTTTGGTTTGGTTTGGTTTGGTTTGGTTTGGTTGAGACAGGACCCAAATAGGTAGTTTAGACTGTCGTTAAACTCACTGTGGTAGCCTCAGCTGGTCTCGTACTCATGGTGATCCGTCTTCCTCAGCCTCCTAAGTGCTGCGATTATAGGTATGCACCACCATGCCTGGAAGTTGCCATTGTTTTTAAAAAAGAATAATTTTACTGAGATATAATTTACATGTAAAATTTACTTAAAATCTTCGATTTACTAGATTTTATTTTACTCAGTTGTGCAACCACCATCATAATCCAAATTTTAGGACCTTTTAATTATCCAATGAAGAAATCTATACCAGTTACCATTCCCTCCCCATCCTTCTGCCCCATAGACAACTACTGATCCTCTGTCTGTCTCTTTGGATTTACCCATTCTGGATATTTTATATAAACTGGAGTCATATAGTATGTGGTCTATTTTTGACTACTCTTTCTAGCTTCGTTTACTTAATTTCAAGGCATGTTGTGTGGAAGCACCTATCATTACTTCATTCCATTGTATGGCTATACTGTATTTGTTTATCCATTCAGCAATTTGTGGACATCTCAGAATCTTTCCACTTTGGGGCCACCATGAATAATGCTGCTATGAACACTAGTATTCAAGTTATTGGGTGGACATATAATTTCTTCTGGCTAAAAAAGGAGTGGCATTTTGAGCCATCTGATAACCCTGTTTAACATCTAATTTACATCCTAAAGTGGCTATATTATTTGGCCAGAAATGTATAAGATTTGTGATTTGATGTCATATCTAAAAGACTATTACATAGTGTTTTCTTCTAGGAATTTATTGTTTTGGCCCTTATTTAAATTCATGTTCAGTTTTACTTAATTTTTATATATGATAAAAGGTATGGATCTAACTTCACTATTTTGCATGTAGATATTCAGTTTTCCTAGTACTGTTTGCTGATAAACTATCTTGGCATCTTGGTCAAAAATCAATGTCCCATAAACTTAAGAATTTATTTCTGGACTTATAGTTATTTTTATGTATAAGTCTGTCTTATATTGTGCCAGTACCACAGTGTCTTCATTACTCTAGCTTTTTAATAACTTTGAAATCAGGAGATAAGGTTTCCAAATTTATGTTTTTACAAGATTCTGGCTTCCTTCAATTTCCCGTGTGAACTTTTTGACGGAGTTGTCAGTTTGTACAAAAAAATCAGCTAATGTTGTATTGAGTCAGTAGATAAATTTGAATAATATTGTCACTTAAGTCTTACAGTTTGTGAACATGGGATATCTTTCCATTTATTTGGACCTTTAATTTTTTCTGACCATGTTTTTAAATTTCAGAGTATGCGTCTTACACTTTTTAAAAAAATTGTGTTCTTTTTATGCTATTTTAAAAGGAAGTGTTTCTAAATTTCACATTTGGAGTTTTCACTGCTGGTATAGAGAAATATTGTTGAGTTTGGTACACTAATCTTGTGTCCTGCAATCTTGAGCTTGCTTATTAATATCTTTTCAGTGAATTCCTTTGGATTTTCTGTGTATGAACTAGTGCCTGTCCTGCACCAATCAGAATGTGTTTTACTTGACCTTGTTGCTTTCACTGGCTAGAACCTAGTACAGTGTCGAGTAGAAGTGGACAGAATAGACACCTTTGTCTTGTTCCAGGGAGGAAATATTTAGCCTTTTGCCATTAAGTTTGATGTCAGCTGTGGGTCTTTTGTAGATATTCCTTATTGTGTTAAAGAAGTTCTCATTTATTTGTCTTCTTGAGTGTTTTTATGATGAAAGAATGTTGTATTTTAATGAATTCCTTTTCTGCCTAGTAAAATGTTCATGTGAATTTTATTTTGTATTCTACTAATATCGTATTGATTGATTTTCATATGTTAAACTAACCTTGTATTCCTGGGATTTTTGTGTCTTTGTTCAGAAAGGAAATTGGTCCATAGTTTCCTTACAATGTCCTTGCCGGGTTTTGATATCAAGGTAGTACTGGTCTTATTAAATGAATTAAAAAGTTTTTTTTTCAGTTTTTGGAAGTTTGCAAAGGATAAGCATTCTTTAAATGTTTTCACCAATGATGTCATCTGGACCTGAGCTTTTGTTTGTGGGAGTTTAAAATTATTAATTTAACCCTTTAGTTTCTTGGGGATCTGTTTATATTTTCTGCTTCTTCTTGAGTCACAGTGGGTAGTATATATCTTTTTAGGAATATATACACTTTTGTGTAACTAATTTTTGGTATACAGTTCATAAAACTGTTTATTTTTGTAAGGTTGGTGATAATGGCCCCTTTTCTGTTCTTAATGTTAGTAATTTTTCTTTTTTCTTCCTCTACAGTTTTGTCAATTTTGCTTACCTTGTTTCCTATTTTAAAATTACTTTTAACAGTAATGATTTATTTGCCTCTCCTTTTAGGGTCGATTTCTTCATCCCAGGAGTCTCTGTGGTTGGTGGGTTTTCAATGTGTTCCAGTCCCAGACTTCTAAAACAAGAGAGAGTAATAGAATTGGCAGTGAAATATACAAACCACCCTCCTGCTCTCTGGGTTCACAATGAGGTAAACAACTACCATTGTAAACCTAGAGATTTGGCTTTGCCTCCTGCAAGATTTCTGTTTGGCTCATTTGATCCACCTAAAAAAACCTGGTATTGAGTATGAAAGGTAAATGTTCACACAGAGCTTCCCAGAAAAGGTAAAGAAACAGAAGCTTTTTGATACATTAAGTATGGCTCAGAAGGACTGGGATTTGGAAATATTTTGTCAGTGTTCAGTAGAATACTTTGTGAGAATTAAACATTTATGTTAAGTTTTTGAAACTTGGCTTTGTTTTTATATAAAAGGTAAATTGAATTATTTTAGTGTGATTGTCATAAGTAAAGAAAATAACATTCTGTCCATTATTTGGAGGGGAAAACATTTCTGATTACATAATACTGCTGGCGCCCAGAGATGAGTACATATAACTCTATAGTGTTCTTGAATCTTGTTAACTCTTTATGTAAGATGTTTATCTCTTTATCTGAGAGAGAATACAAATTTAGTGCTAATAACTCAAAGCTTTATTACAGGGCTCAGCACAAATCCTACATAATCTGACGGTCAATACCAACAAGTACTCTGATAATGAAAATATGCTCATATAAATTAATTTACCATCTTAGTTTTTGACCATGGCCTTCTTTTCATTAATGGTTTTTATTACTAGTGTGTCTTCCATGTACCAACAACCCCCATCACTTTAAAAGTATCTTCTTATTTCCTTTACCAAAAAGAAATGTACTAGTTATAAGTATGGCTTCAGAAATTCAGCATTGTGTCCTTTGTCTAGAAATCACTGCAAGTCAAAAAATGAAGACAAAAATAAAAACAAAACTTTATTTTCAGCAGAACTTGGAAACATACTCTATCTAGTGTCTTTTAAAGGTTGTAGAGAATTGTGTTTATATAGGAGACATGGGAATAAGTAGAAGAAAGAGAACAAGATGACAGTAGCAGTAGATCTCAGAGAACACACACACAAAAAAGTGTTTGTTTGCAGAAAAAAGTGTGGAAATATGGTTGAATTTAGCAGCTGTAGAAGTCCCACATGGGCGCAGTTTGGTTCAGCAGGAGAGAGGGCCCACAAAGAAGGCAGGCCATATTTATAGGAGCTGCCATGCTCTTGAAGTGGTTGAGAGGGCTTTTGTGTTGTGAAAACCAGCTACCTTAGGATACTCTTTGGGTCCATTCCTTAATATAGGACCGTCTTCTAAGAAGTTGGTCTCTTAAAAAAATCAGTTTATCTCAATTTCGTAAAAAAACTTAAGATATAAGTAAAAAGTTAACTGTGTTAATGAATTGAGAGACTCAAGACAGTTAAAAAAGCAAGTCTTTGATTTATAATCAAAATTTTTTTATAGCTATAGACAAGGAATTTAAAAGTTTATATGGAAAGGAAAAGATACTAAAATAGTTAAAATGATTTTGAAAAATAAAAATGAGGAATCACATTCAAATTTAAGATTTAAGTAAAGCACAGTTATCAAATAGTGGGATATTAGTGAAAGGAATAGACTCACATAAATGGATATAGAAGCATTTACAGCATTTAGAAGTAGACTGACACAGATATGACCATTTTATTTTTGGCAAAGATGCTAAAGAAACTCTGGAAAAGGCTAGCATTTTCAACAAATAGTGCTAATACAGTTGTACACCTATATACAATAAAAGAAAGGAACTTTAACCTAAACCTCATATTTTATATTCAGAATTAACTTGAAATGCAATGAAACTGAAAATTCTAGAAAAAGCAGATAGATGGAACTTGATATGCAAAAAGTTATTAGGTGTGATTCTGAAACTAAGATCTATAAAAGAAAAAAATGATATATAGGACTTGGTCAAAAAGCTTTCCCTGTGAGACCATGTTTTTGGAGTTTTTTTATTTGTTTGGCTTTTGCTGTGTATTGCAGGCTGGCCTCTAACTTGCCATGATCCTCCTGCCTCAGTTTCCTGAGTGCTGGGATTATGTGCGTATGTACCAATACCTGACATTTGTAAGACTGTTAACAGAACTAAAAAATAACCTGTAGACTAGAAGAAAATATTTGTAAATCAGATACTCAATAAAGGATTTGCATTCAGAGCACAAAAAGAAATCCCTACCAAAAGAAGACAACATAATTGTTTTTTTTTTTTTTTTTTTTTTTTTAAAGCAACATAGTTCTTAAAAGAATATACAAAGTCCAGGGACAGTGGTGCACACTTGTAATCCGAACTACTTGGGAGATTGAGACAGGAAGATTGCAAGTTTGAGGCCAGCCTGGGCAACTTAGTGAGACCATGTCTCAAAATAAAAATGGAATAAAAAAGACTGTGGAGTAACTTAGTGGTAGAGCACCCTCGGGTTCAATCCCCAGTACTGCCAACACACACACACACACACACAGCACAGTATCAGGTACTTCACGAAAAGGGTATAAGGTTGGCAGAAAAATAGTGAAAAGAGAATTCACCATCATTGATCACCAGGGAGATACAGGCTACAATACATACTGAGACATATTATATTATCCTGCTATGTTAGAATAACTGAAATTGAAAATACTAGCAGATTCAGGCACTGGTGAGGATGTAGAGCAACTGAAACTCATAGTTTCCTTATATTGCTAGCAGGAGTGCAAGACTATAGACCCTAGCCATTCTGGAGAACATTTGCTAGTTTCATATAAACATACACTTAGCGTGTGACCGAGCAGTATCATTTTTGAGTTTACCCGAGAGAAATGAAAGCTGTGTTCATATAAAAACTTAACATGAATGTTTATAGTAGTTCTATTTGTAAATATCAAAAACTGAAAACAACTCAGATGTTCCTCAGCAGGAGAATGGATAAATGAACTGTGATAATTTCATGGATTCAGCAATAAAGAGGGATGAACTATCGATGCACACAGCAACTTGAGTGAATCTCGCAGTTATCATGTTTAGTGAAAAAAGTGGTCCCAAAATGTTCCATACTGTACAATTACATTTGTGCCACATTCTGGAAGGCAGAAGTAATGATGGGAAACAGATCAGGGCTTGATGAGGAGCAGAGTAGGGACAGCTGTGAGCACAAAGGAACAACAGCGAGTTGCGAGTTGTTTTTTTTTTTTTTTTTTTTTTTTTTGGTGGAGACTCTTTTTTTCTTTTTGTTTTCTTTAATTTTTTTTAACAGTACTTTGCTCTGAGCCACATCCTCAGCTCTCTCTGCCCCCTTGTCTATAGCTATAAAGACAGTGTCACTAAGTCCCCAGGATGGGCTCGAACTTGCAATCCACCTGCCTCAGCTTTTTACAGTGCTGGCATTACAGGAACATGCCACTGTGTCCAGTGGAAATATTCTATATCTTGATTTTGATGGTAGTAACATAGGTCTATACATATATGTTAAAATTTATAGAAATATATGCAAAAGAAAAAATCATAAGATAATTGAATTTTTTACATTATAGAGACATAAAAACGTATTCTTATATGTTCTTCTGTCAACTGTGTCTGTTCAGGAAAACCCCAGGTGCCTGCTTGCCTTGGCATTTGCATTGTAAATGGATCCTGTTACATTTTATCCTCCCACCTCTGAGTCTCCTTTGGTATGGTCTCAGCTTTCTCATTCCTTTGTAAATTCTCTGTAGATTTTCAACCCATAGCTGCCTATAGGCTGCTCTCCCAGTCTAAATTATGGCATTGAGGTGGGACCAAGAAGATACTCATGTGCCCCTTTCCATATTCGAAGTGAGCACAGCCACTCTAGTTCCTAGTGCCAGAAGTGTGCACATGTACACACACACATACACATACTCTGCTCTGCAGTTGTACTTAGCCTCCCACGTGACATGACCTGGTCCTGGTCCATGGCTCCCTGCTTGGTTTCATGCCTCATTGGCATTTCAATGAAGGAACTTACTCTTGGAGGCTGTAGAAAATCTGAAAGTGGCATTGCCTGAATGCACATCCTAATTGTGATGCCTGCTCTGCTCTGCCCAGTGGGAGTTGCAAACAGCCTTTATAAAGTCAGATTTTTCTTGGAACCATTTTCCGGTGACTATTTTCCTCTACGGATTTGTTTTATTAAGCTTTTAGAGTGGACAATGGAGGCATATGAGTTTCTAGGTGGCATCAGGCTGCTCTGTTGGGACATGGAATAAAGTGTCATAAATGTCTTCCTTTATTTCATTGCTTTGGCTCAAACTCCTGGCAGTATAAGGGTTTTTAGACAACTATTGTGTGCTTAGCTTCAGTTGCTGTGGGAAGGTTATTTCACAAGTAGAAAATCTGTACTCAGATTTGATATATTGATACATAATTGCAGGTAATGTTGTTTTATTTGCTTACATATCCTATGTAGTGTGTGTCCTTGAATTTTGTGTTCATACTACCCAGGCAGTTTTTATTGATCAGCAAAGACGAAGGTAGCTTTCAATTCTTTCCATATGGTAGCAAATCAGAAGGTAGATGTACTGAGGATTATTTTATCACTCAAGAGAATACAGCTTTCTGGGGCATCATCCTTCCCTGGGGCACATTTTCTTGCCAACTTTGGGGTTGAAGATACTCTGCTGTCTAAAAAAAAAGAAGCAAAGGGCTTTCTTTGTTGTCTTTACTAAGTCTGTATGTCAAAGATAGCCATTTGAGAAAATTCTCATTTTTAGTCTTTTATGCTAACATTCCTATAGACAAGAGATTTATATAAGCAAGTGAGAGAGGGTTAGAGGAAGGATGTAGGAAGATGATATCCATTGTCATCCCTAGGCAGAGCCTCTTGTGTCTTTAGATTCTATTTTCAAGACTTGAAGGAACATTTTAAAGCACTTGGTAGCCAGTGCAGCCATTTCTAAGTTTTTTTTTTTTTTTCCTAACCAAATGCTCTCTTGCTGCTAATTTCTTTTGTCAAAATGAAAACCTACTTAGCATCATTCATGTAACAGTCTCCTACATATTTAAAACAGTTAAGTTCAGGCATTTTTCCCTCAGAAAAAAAGGATTTCCATTCTTTTAATAGTTCTTCACCAAAAGTACCTATTTTTGTGAATTCAGATAATTTTCATTTTTTCTTACATTTTTCACTAAGTTTGATTTGTCTTCAAGTTTAGCCCCTCAAATAAGTGACTCAAAGTACTTATTATTCACCTGCAGTGTGCTAATGCCAAGGGCTGGTCCTCAGAAAGTGTGTAATATGTTATTATTTTTAGGAGGTAGTTCATTTAGTTGGTTTGTGCTAGGAATATGTAATAAATGGCACAAGCCTATCTTGCTCGTAATATCAATTTCTTTATTGTTGAGTTGTCTTTTAGTGACAGGGAAGAAGGAAGCAGCATGCCCAGCACTTTTTCTTTTTGAACAAAATGCCCTCTCGCCTAAAGCCTGGTACCAGCAGGGAGTTTCCTCCACTGCGTCATTTAATGCCCATAACAACTCCATAAAGTGGGGTGAGCGGCCATTTTCAGGCAGCAGAAGCTTAGAGAAGTTAGAAGGACTTACAGGATCTCTCTTATTTGTAATCTCTTTTATAATTAAAATTCAATCTTTTGATACCTACATCAGTATGTTTTTCTCCAAAACAAGTTCTCTTCCTTTCAGATCCAATGCCCTGTTTCTAGAACTATCCTGAAAGAATTCATAGTTAATAAACTAAACACATACTTTAAAAAATAATTCTTTTAAGTGTCAGATGAAGGAAAAGTAATAAAAAGTAGTCCCTAATCAAAGCCTACTGCAATAAGTAAATCTGGGGTATATCTA
Organism: Cavia porcellus; assembly: GCF_034190915.1. Lineage (NCBI taxonomy): Eukaryota > Metazoa > Chordata > Mammalia > Rodentia > Caviidae > Cavia > Cavia porcellus. The sequence goes on from NW_026947493.1 coordinate 8,199,384, forward strand.
AACTAGAAGATAGACTGAAGCTGTCAGGTTGTTACTCTTGCACATAGAATCATCATGAATACATGGTCTACTGATCCAAATGATGAATGTATATTGTATGTGACAGAAGGACACATATGCCACCAGCTGGATATGATTTTCTAGAGCAGCAAATATGCTTGGTAAATTTCTGAACAAGCACAGTAAATCTATACAGGGTTACGCTGTAGAAAATTCAGAGCAAATTAGATGTGTGCCCCAAAAAAGTCTGCGTTCATTTATGAAAAGTTAGGGTCTGGTCTGAGAGCATTACAATCTAGCTTTCACCTACAAAAACAACCCATTGGGGCTGGGGATATAGCTCAATGGCATAAGCACCCCTGCCAAGTGCAAGGTCCTGAGTTTGATTCCCAGTATCCAAACATAAACAATCTGTGGACCATTTAGAAGTCATCATCAGGACAGTCTTCTCTATTGCAGATAACGGTAGGTGGCAAGCCAGTTCCCTGGTTTGTATCATTTGCTGATCTCTGTGTGGTAAATATTTCCACAGGAGATACTAGCTCACAAAATTTCTGCAGCTTTCTGCAGCTCTTGGAGTGAGAAGGAGCCCAATATCATCCATCTCGTCCCTGAGGAAGCATGGCAGTCAGGGTTGTGACACTTGCCTCATCCTGTTTCTCTCAGCCTTGATGAAAGTTACTCCACAGCTGTCCCCTGCTGGAGTTCACTACTACTTTTGTCAACTCCTTTCATTACCTGAGAAGTCAACAAATAGCAGAATCACTGAAGCAAGTCACCTTTCCTCAGAACTGGAGTAGACGTGCCGTAAGGATCACAAAGGTGGGGCACAAAAGTGGCCGACATAATGGACAAGTGGAATCAATTTACAGTAGCCTGAGAAAATTCAGAGCAAGCTGCAAAGAGTAAATACCAATACAAATATAGATATAGGCAGTTGGTTGTATTAAAGTAGGACATTTGGTTTAAGACCTGTGCTACAAAGGACTAAAGGATCCTTTTTTTTTTTTTTCTGCCATAGTGTACTCTTGACTCTGAAGTGGCTGTGAGAGTGGGTGGAGAGTTCTTCTTTGACCCTCAACCCACAGATACCCCCAGAAATCTTGTGTTGATTGCGGGAGGAGTCGGAATTAATCCCCTGCTTTCCATCCTGCGGTATGCAGCAGATGTTTATCGAGAGTGGGCAAACAAAAGAAGTGGATATGAGATAGGAACAATAAAACTATTCTACAGTGCAAAGAATACTAGTGAACTCGTGTTTAAGGTAAGAGCTGGAATGTATGCTTTACAGTTTGTTATAAACAAACTTGTACAATACTGTTATCCACAAAAAAATGTCTTATCTAGGTTCTGATTTCTCTGCAAAGGTTCAGACAAAAGACTTGGCAAGCTTTATCATGTTCAAGTGAGAATTAACCAACACATCTTACCCAGGACAAATAAAACTGCCAGTGTTGAGGAGGCTGCAAGTTAAGTGAGAAGATAACATGGGTTTTGGTGGGATGGAATCTGGAGGTTAGGTGAACAGAAAAGTCACTGTGACTCTGAGATTCTGGAAAGGCTCAAGAGACTCACAAGGGGGCTCATCTGTCACTGAAGTCAGTGAGATCCAAATAGTTTAGACCCAGCTGCATAAGTGAAACCCCCATCAGTTGCATCTGTTGAAACTAAATACATTCAACAGAGAAGGCTTTCACTCAAGACTGCTTAGCAGCTGCAGAAGTTAACAAAAGAACAGAAACAGTTAAAAGACACAACTGTGGTCAGTGAAACTGCTGCTTAATTGCCAATGCTTGAGAAAAGGGAAAAAGAAAAAGCTCCCGGAGAGTTAGTAATATGCTTGTTAGCATATTCAGATTTCAATTAAAGCCAAATAGCCCTTTGTACTCTAAATGCTCTGGCCTGCTAGGCTGCAAACAATATCTCCCTAAGTAGAGAGTAAGAGTGGCAGACGTGTACAGAATGGGAGTTGAGGTTCGGTGTCAGTGGTTAAGGCACATCTGTTTTGATTTTTTTAAATTGTAGTGTGACCAAATATGTTTGATATTCCAGAAAAATATCCTCGATTTAGTAAATGAATTTCCTGAGAAGATTGCATGCAGTTTGCATGTTACAAAACAGACTACACAAATCAGTGCAGAATTTAGGCCATATATCACAGGTGAGTCCTCTAAAGGTATTTTGGTTATCTCCATGCAGTTGTTTGGAGGACATGCCAGTTGGTTGAACATATATACTTTACTGCTGGGAGTTGCTTGCTGGGATTGTCAGTATCAGGGGAATTGACAGATGATTCATCATAGAAAAACAAGGAAATAGTTATTATATAAGACTTTCTATTGCCTATATTAAAATTTTTCGCATTTTTAAGGAGGCCTTTCCATCATTGCTATATTGTGCATACAAAAACTTCCTATTCCAACCTTGAATTGAATTGATTGTATTTGCTAGTAATAGTCATTTAAGTTGCTCAGCATTTCCCATTTTGAAGGGTTTTGAAAACTTTTATGTATTTGTTTTGCTAAAGGCAATTTTGCATCTCTATCAAAGGCTAGTAAGCTAGCTAGTTCTCCATCTAGAATACATTGTGGTTAGCTTGCCATGCATTTAAGGAGCCTCAAGACATACTGGGCTTGATTCACTGCAAATTAACACTTGCTGAATTGTGCTTCCTCCCTCTTCATTTCAGAATACACCCATTTCTGGCTTAATTTGGTGTTTATTCTATTTTTTGGTAGAAGGAAGAATAACAGAGGAGGAGATAAAAGATCATATTTCAAATGAGACTTTATTCTATATTTGTGGCCCACCTCCTATGACAGAGTTCTTCTCCAAGCAACTAGAAAGCAACCATGTTCCCAAAGAACACATTTTCTTTGAGAAGTGGTGGTAGGGTACGAGCAAAGGTATGAAAGTCGACGTGAGATCCACTCAAGAGAGTAAGAGATATTTTATATCATTTGTGGCACAGTGGATTTACCTCTACTTGAGCTGTTTTATTTTTTGAAAGCTGTGAACTAAGTGACTAGCTGAAAGATAAAATAAAGGCTAACAGATTCAAAAGATAAACTTTTTGCAATGACTTGATTAATCAAAATATTTTTTAACTTTTAAAATATTTTTTACAATGTGGATTTTTTTATAGTAGTAGCAATTTGATTCATAAGGTGCCTTGAATTGTTAATACAGATTGTCTTTTGCCATTAGGGAAAAAAGTGATGTGTGTGTGTATGTGTGTGTGTGTGTGTGTGTGTGTGTGTATAGAGAGAGAGAGTGAGTCTCAAAAAACATGTTACACACTTACACAGTTTATTGTACTAATAAATGTCTGGAAGCTAATGGCCACTACTTTGAATACCTCTTGTAATTGTAGGGTCCAAAGGCAATGTATTAATTTCATGATGTCTCAATATATTTAGTGTGAAAATATTTATGCAAATTTTTTTTTCTGATAAACACTTTTGTTGACTCTCTCTATATATATACTTTTTATATATTTACTTTATATATATTTAGTTTAATAGGAAATTGTGGATTTTTGTGTGGATCATAGACTCTCTTTAAATTATTTGACAGTAGTTCATATATCTTGGGTTCAGTGAACTTAAATACATTTTTAATAATTTTACTTTCAAAATTCTCAATTTTTAATGCCTTATTTAAACCATCAAAGTTGAGTTTGGAAATGGGAAATTATTAGGCAAACTGCTGCAGGGAGTTGAATATCAAGCATATTTTCTTTCTCGGTAATGCATATCCTAAGTATGTATCGTGACTGATTGTTTCTTATCTAATGAAACCCTTCCTGTGTCTTGGCTGCCTGCTTTACCACTGTAGGGTAGCTTCTTGTCTGGGAGCAAAGTGCTGGTCACTGTTACGTTTCATGTCAAATCAGTGAAGAGCTGGCTGGTGGTGAAACTGTTAATAGATTGATGAAGGGGTGTAGAACCATTTCCAAATCCTCCTCCTCTGCTTTTTATTTCCTTCCACTTCAAGGGTCCTCCTGGACACCAGAAGGTGTGCAGTGTGCATTTGCTTTATGACTGAAGAAAAGTCATTAACATTTTAGCCCCTCACAAAGTCTGGAATTAAAAGACAGTCCCCAGGGTGTATAGAAAGAGTGCTGGAGCCTCATCCCCAGGCTTCTCTGGTGAAATGAGCAGAAACCATTTCTTCTGTCTTTGTTTAGATTTTTAAAAATCATAAGGACAACCATGGGCTGAGTGAAGCCAGGCCATTCTTTTTGTGATCTGTGGGCCCAAGGCTGTAGCCCTGGAGAACCCTAAAGGATAGGGGGAACCTGGAAGGAAGACAGACCAGTACTGGAGCTAATGAGAGGAGACAGTTAACTTTCTTACCTCTGTTGCTTTAGGAACTTCTTTACTACAAATGATCGATTAATGGGACCTGAATAAGGCTGGCATCACCACTGTAGCCTCTGCCCTGTTTTGAGCTTCCTCAGGTTTTAAACAAGATGGTTTTGGTCAGCTATCATCAGCTGTTTAAAGAGTGGGATAAGTTCTGAGAAATGGCTGTTAGGTTGTAAGAGAAAATGGCCTCCTCAGCCAGTATACCTCAGTTTCTTAGTTGCCCATGGAATTGTTGATACGTTGTATCAACTTGAGAAGTTTAGAAATTTAACCCTCAGCAGGGGGCCAGGGTCCTCACTTTGTAAATATCCTGAGCCTGTGCAAAAAGAGGGTACAGAGATGGTAATGAGTGCTACATCCACCCTAGGTGGGGGTTACTTGCTTACAATATAAGGGAGAAGCCAAGGCTTGCTCTCCTCTGTTTTGCTGCTCTTGCTGCTTTTGCTGTTTTCAGTTGCCTTAAACTGTTGTTGCCCCAGTGCCCTGCCACCCTGCCTTGGAACCAGCTGATTACGGATGGAAACCTCCACAAACTGTGAGCTAAGTAAACCTTTCTTTTTTTCACTTTGGGTGCCAGAAATTTTGTCCCAGCAATGAGAGAAAAGCAACTAAGATCCCCAGGTAAGGGGTTGGGGATTTAGCTCAGCAGCATAAGCGCCTGCCTTGAAAGCAGGCTGTCATGAGTTCGATCCCCGGTACCGATAAAAAGGAAAAAGACAAAGAAAAATAATACCCAGGTAATAGTTCCTGTTCCAATGCCAGCTGCTTCTGTGTTTTAGAAACAGCCTGGCTAGTCACTATGACGTACATTGTATAAACCAATCCTCAATTGAGAAGCCATACTGCCTCTGTACTTCCTGCTTGCTTATCCGATATAAGCCCTACACCACTAGAGATCAGGGCCAAGTATTTTGGTAATGATCCCAATCAGTACTCATCGACGTAACTAAATCTGTCTCCAAATACTGGGTAGTGATTGGTGTTTCTGCTTGCCATAGTGAGGTGATTCTGTTGTTGTGTGGGTAATCATAGAGTGTATTTAACAAACTGAGATGAGTATGATGTCTCCAGGTGATGTAATCTTACGAGACTGCTGTTGTATATATTGTCGAGCATATGACTGTATTTGATCTTTGATTTGGATTCAGTAAGAGGAAAAGAGGGACTGTTGGCCTGGTTGGTATATAAATGTCCATTCCAGGAAATAATCTGCATTTCACAAGTGAGGGGACTGTGAAAAGCTCTGGACTGCCACAAGAACTCCTGACCTGTCAGTTGGTTTCCAAGCATTCTGTTTGGAAGCTGGGCTGTAGAGCTGGACACTGAAGAGGCCTAGGGTATGATGTGATGCTGTGATTCAGGGCTGTGAAGCTGTCAGTGCTCTTCTTCCAACTGGTAAAGGCAGCCGGCAGGGAGAGACCCGATCAAACAGAGTAAGAGCCCACCAAAGACCTCTGTGCAGGGCAAATGTCCTCAGCACAGGATGGGAGCATAAGGAGGTGCTGCCCTCTGCAGTCTGGCCAGCACCATGCTGTGTGCCTGCCATTGTCAGAGAGGAAGGGCCACCTGTCCTGGAGAGTCCCATTCTGCCTACCACCCTGTTGCTGCTCACTGTCACCATCTGTGAACCACTGAGATGGGCCAGCATGACCTTTGTTTGGCTGCAGTGTAATTCCTTAAAGCTCTGTCATTCCAGTGCTAAGTGCTGAATAGCATTTTCTGGTCTGTTGGCCAAGAAAGTCTTAGTGACCTTGCCTGCCAAATAAGTCCAGATCTCTTTGGTACTCAAATGAGTGAACTCCAGCAAGGAAGGCTTGGAATTTGCAGTGGGTTGGCTAAATGGTATACATTAGAGAGAGCCTTTAAGCCAGACTCCGCAGGTTCAAATCTCAGCGATACTACCTGCAAGATAACCATGAACAAGTCCCTTGACTGCTTTACGCCTTATTAAAAATTACACACTTACATTTACATGTCTACTACTATGTCCTTTATAGGCCTGTTGTGGGGATTAAGTGTGATCTTGCATATAAAATACTAGCGCAGTATGCGTGAGTGTACTGTCGGTTATTTGCTGCTCCTCGTCCTATTCAGAAAGGATTTCTGAGGCTGGATGGTTTAGATTCAGTCCACTAACTTACAACCTTCCTACGGGTGGGGACCCAGTCTTGTTTAACATATAATAAGTACTTGTTTATGTGAGAGCCATCCCAGAGCAGACAAGAGGAAGTAAAGACCCGCAGGCCTTTTTACCAAGGATGAGTTTGTGAGACTGTTTGTGTTGAGAGACTAGGTTAAAAACTAGGTTAAAATAATACATGAATCTTCCTCAAATTTTAAGCATATTAGCATCATTGTTCACTAGAAATTGGAATAAGCATTTGACCTGCCCCAGATATTTTACCCTCAAAGGGGTTTTCTGTAAGGCAAGGAGCACTTTGTCACCAACATGGTGTCTGCAGGTGGATGTAGAGCCCTAAGATAAGGATGTTCCTTGGGGTCCTAGTTCTTCAGTAGCTCCTACTCTTAAAAAAAGGGAAAAAACTTAGGAAAAATTCCACGTGTATCACAGTAGAAGAGAAAGCAAAATGAATTCCTGTTGGTTCATCACTTAGCTTCCATTACTGTCAGTGTTGTGCTGTTTCTGTCATGTCTCCTGTAAATTCCTATGCGTCTCAAACAGGCACATCACTCACACCGCAGCAACAGCATTATATTCAACCAGTGATAGTTAAATACCATCTGAGAACCTCTGTGTCCTGTTTTCCCATCACCTTGAAAGTCCACATGTTGCATTAGGTTGATGTTTTAAATTTCTTTTAATCAGTGGCACCCTCCTAACCACATTTCCCCCCATTTCATGACTCATTTGTTGAAGATACTGGCTCCTTTGTCCTATAGTTTTTCACCATTTAAAACCAGCTTAATGTATCCTCAAGGGTCATTTAACATTATCTTTTATCTCTGCTACAGGTAAACTGGTCATTAAATCCAGAAATCATTTAAAGTCAAAGTCAAGATTTTTTAATGGGGGCAAGACTTCATTATAATAGGCTAGTGTGTGTACCAAGAGGAAAGTGGGAGTGAAAAGCTGGAGTTGGTTTCAGAGCAATTGGGAGGATATAATGAGGGAATATGGATAATTATTTCAAGGAAAGAAATAGAATAGCTAGAAAGGGAAATAAGGTCAAGAAAATGGTCATTTATTTACCTTTTTGTTTTGTTTTTTAAACTTTTGATACTAGTAGCAAACTGTGAGACATTCTGTACCATGGTATGCGGACAGTGCTCAGGAGGATTAATTTTGGGCACATAGCTATAGATGTATGAAAGGCACGCTTACAAGTACAAACACGTGTGCACGCAGGGACTGTCAAACAATTCAAAGTCCTGTGTCTAAGAATTTTTTCTTTCCTGAATGGAAAACAATTTCCTTCACTTCTAGGTATTATAGATGATCATATGCTGATAATTTGACCTGACATGTTATTTCATTTTTATTTTAAATCAAGGTCAAAGAGGTGCACTGTTCTCATCTTAGAGGAAATAGTGAGGTATCTTTTAATATTACTCCCCCTTAATATGTACACTAGTGATCAGTTGGTGAAAATATATAAAATGGGCTCACTTTGTAGCCCAGGCTGGTCTCAAACTTGCAACGATCTTCCTGTCTCAGCCTCCTGAGTGCTGGGATTACAGGAGTGTGCCACTATGCCCAGCCTTTGTTCTGAGTTCTTAAAGCCTTACAAGATCCCATCAAATTAACCTGGTCCCTGGCATCTCATTCCCATGTCTCATATTTTGTTGTACTTGAGCCTAAGATGCATCTGTTCTTTTTTTTAATTAACTGATAAATACGACCTTAAGATTAAATACATGAAAGTATGGACACTAAGTTGCTTAGGCTTCCTTTTCTCTCATCCCATTCCTACACCTGGAAGGGACCTTTGTGTAAAGAGCTCACTAGTCATCCATCAAGACTTCTTATGGTACATTAACCTTGTGTACAGGTACAGCTTACATGCCATGTATTTGAATTTTTCTTTACACATTCAGGTTTCAGATGTAAACCATGGTTAGCCATATTTGATGGTGGAACTTTAGATTGCAGTTTTGGGCTTCTGCAGTACTGCAGCAAATAAATTGATTTGTATAATTTTTATACGAGTAATCTTATAAAATTACTAGAAGTATTGCTCCAGGATCAAAAATTAACTATTATCACCAGATTATTCTATACCATGCCTAATCAATTTATTTTCTAATAAGGTATGAACGTGTCTGTTTCTGGCCAGCACTACATATTCTTAGTATTAAAATATGTTGTCCCCTAACTTGTTAAATGAAAGATAATTTTTAAAAGTTAACAATTTTCTGATTGTTCCATTGCATTTTTTAATTGAAGTGTTTAATCCTTTTGGTCTTTTTTTTTTTTTTTTGAGAATGGTACATTCATGTTGTGTGTCTATTTTAACGTCTCAGTGATTTGTAACTATATAGCATGTTAATCTGTTGTCTGTTCTGTATTACAAATATTTTTTCATAGTTTGTTGCTAGTACCTAAATTGTGTGTGTGTAACTTATACCAGAGCTTTTAAAATTGTGTCTGTTTTGCACCATGTTGTCTTTTCCCTCAGTTTCTTTGGATATATTATCTTCTGATAATTTACAGATTTTAATTTATTGGAGATTAATTTTTGTAGTTGATGGGAGATAAGGCCACCAACGTTTTCCACACAACTCCCCAGCTGTCCAAAGTATCTATCAGTGATGGCAAACTTTTTAGAGCTTTCAATGATACAAGGACCCTGCTGTATCATGTATGCCATAGGTTCACCACCATTGGTATACTTTCCCCAATAGTTATGCTTTTCATTTTCTGTTCTTTTTTTTTTTTTTTAATTTTAAATGGGGTAAAGCAGCACAATAAAATGAAACAAAACAGTGAGAACCCAAGATTGGATTTCAAAAATAAGACAGTAGGAAATGTACCATAATTACTATATTGCATATTGTTATTTTCTAAATAGTTGCTCAGATTATCAGCTTTAAGCTTGCAAAGTCAATCAAATAAAACAAGCTTTAGGTTGTTTCTTTATTTCAGTTACTATATGTCAGTCTGTGTTCCTCCAAATCAACTGGGTGCTAGAGTTGGGGGAATTGTTCTCTCCTGGCTGGCTGGCTCATGGGGGGATGGGGGTTGGGTGGGGATGGCTTCCATCCTGGTTCCTCAAATGCTTTTTAAATCACATACTAAATTCTTACCCATGTATTCTTCCTCCAAGACTTTCACCTCTGTTCCATAGGTCTGCTTTGCTTTGATAAGTCTGCTTTGATGTCATTGTTCTTTTAATTAGTTTTTAAAGAAAAACATTTTTTCTCATTTTTTATTTTTTTTAATTTTATTTTGAAGGTAGTAAAAATACAACAAAACAAGAATAGAACAAAGCCAGTTGAGACAATGCAGTGAAATTGGTACAGAACTTCACAGCAGGTGTCTTAGTTACTTTATGCTCGTCGCTGAGACAAAATACCTGATACCCAAGTTGGGAAAGGAAAGGTTTATTTCTTACAGTTTTTGGAGGTTTCAGTCCACACTCAGTTGGCTCCAAGGCGGGCAGGCATGGCTGGACCGCAGTTCATAGCTGCTGTAAACAGCAAGCCGGAACCAGCAAAGAGCAAGACATACCTTCTTCCTGCCATTACATCACATCCTGGCTCCACCCTTTTGTGGGTGGAGCACTGACACCATTAATCCAAGCACTAGACAATGAACGAATAACAAATGCACAATTCAAACTCATGAGGCCTGGGGGACACAGACATAACCCATGACAGCAGGATATTGGGATAGTAGTAATAGGTACTATAGTGTCTCATTGTCGTCACAATAGTTGTCCAGTCAATTAGGTATAGCGAAATCAAAGTAAACACAACCTTATAAAACCAATTGAAAGAGAGTATTGAATAGAGCAGAACAAACATAATAAAACAAAACACTGAAAACAACCTATGCTTAAACAGAAGATAAAGGAAATCCTCCATATTTTCTATTTTGCATATGGTCATCCTCCCAAGAGATGCTGAGACATCTATCCCCAGCTGCTACCTGTGTCTGTGTGTGTGTGTGTGTGTGTGTGTGTGTGTGTGTGTGTGTGTTTGATTGATTCTTAGCCTGCGTGCTGGTAGGCTCATGGGAGCCACTGGTTCTCCTCCTGGCCCATGCCAGGGATGCTTACCAAGAGGGTAGGCGAATAAGCTGCCTAAGTTCCACCATGGCCGAGTCTCTGGAGCCCTAGTTCTCCTCCTGGTCTGCGCCAGGGGCGCTTACCAAGAGGCCAGGCGAATAAGCTGCCTAAGTTCTACCATGGCCAGATCTTGGGAGCGCTGATTCTCCTCCTGGCCCACACCAGGAGCACTTACCAAGAGGGCAGGAGAATCCAAAGAAAATGTTATAGATACATATTATACATACTAATTGTACATTTTAATGGGATTCACTGTGATAATTCCGTACATGCTTTTAGTGTGCATTGATCATATCTATCCTCCCCACCTTCCCCAGTTGCTACTAATTAATCACTATCTACATGAGAGAACATGGAAAAATTGTCTTTTCTGTGTCTAGCTTATTTTATTTAATACAATGTCCTTCAGTTACATGCATTTTGCTGCAAATATCAGGAGTTCATTCTTTTTATGGTTGAATAACATTCCCTCATGTATATCTCATATTGTATCCATTCATCTATTGAGGGGCACTTAATGTTGATTACATACATTAGCTATTTTGACTAGTAGTACAATAAAAAAATCTCTCTTTTGTATGTTGACTTTATTTTATTTGGACATACTGTATACCCAAAAGTGGAATAGCTAGATCAGATGGTAGTTCTGTTTTTATGTTTTGAGAAATTGCCATGCTGTTTCCCATAGTGTCTGTAGTAAGTCATACTCCTGTGAGCAGTATATCTTTTTCTCATACTGGCATTTATATTTCATAATAACCATTCCAGCTGGGGTGAGATAATATCTCATTACAGTTTTGATTTGCATTTCCTTGACAGTAATGACATTGACCAACTTTTTCATATATTGGCTATTTTTAAATTCAATTTTATTTTAAGGAGAATAAAACCAAACAAAATTGAATAAAGTTACTCAAAACAAAACAGTGAAAGTGATACAGGATTCAAAACAAGATAACAGGAAATCAGTAATGACTACCATATCTTCAGATATTATAAAATCAAACAAAACAGAACAGAATAAAACCAATCAAAACAAAGCAATGAAAACTATACAGGATTTCAAAATAAGATAATAGGTAATCAACAATGGCTACTATAATATATCTTGTTATCTCTGAAATAGCAGCTTCTGTCATCAGTTTTAAAGTCAAACAAAAAATGGAATAAAACCAATCAAAACAATGAAAATAATAGAGTAATAGTACTCTAAAATAAGACAATAGGTAATTAACAATGTCTACTACCTTCAGAGGAAATTCCCCCCGTAGTTACTATATTGTATATTGTAAATAGATGCTCTAAATAGATGCTCAGACCATTGGCTTTAGGCTTGTAAAGTAGGTCAGACAATACAGGCATTAAGTTGGTTTTTTTACTTCAGTGGCTATCATCTCAGGTCTGTCTGAATCAGCTAGTTGATTATAGTGGGTGGGGCTCAGCACTTTTTGTCTCCAACTTGTACACTGGCTTACAGGAAGGGGTTGGCCTGGCCCACAACTGCTGCTGGTGCACAGGAGGGGTTAGCTGCTGCTTGGTTATCTTCCCAAAATGCAGGGCTGCTCACAGGTAGGGGTTGACCCAGCCCATGATTGCTCCTGGCTCACAGGAAGGGGTCGGCTTCTTCTTGGTTCTCTTCCCAGAACACATGGCTGCTGCTGGCTCACAGGAAGGGACTGGCCTGGCACATGACCACCAGTGACTCATAGGAAGGAGTTAGCTTCTTGGTTCTCTTCCTGTGATGCATGGCTGCTTCTGGCTCACAGGAAGGGGTTGGCTTTTTCTTGTTCTCACAGTAGTATTACAGTATAAAGATAAAAAAAATTACCAGATTTAAAAATTTCCTTTTCAACATTTCAGCCAATAAGTTGGGACTTAAAACTTAGCACCTCCTGGGCCCCTGTGGGTATTTAATGTGGAAACGAAAGATAGGAAGAGATTTTAAAGGAATATAGGTTCTCTGACAATAGAAGGTAGCAGATTAGTAATGCATGTGACATTTAGTACAATTTTTTTGTTTTATTTTTTTAAAAATTTAAAGAGAAAAACAAAGTAGAAATAATACATAATTTCAAAAAACTAAACAGATCATAGTTGATAAATTACATATTGTCCTCTTAGAAATAGTTGTTCAAGTTATAAAAGTAAAGCATACAAAGTGGACATTCAAATAGCGAGACTGCAAACAGTTCTGTTCAATAATCCAACAAAAACTTAGTAGTATGGTTATCAATCCTACACACTTAAACATATATGCAATTATATCCTTTAGAGCACTTTCTTTTCCTCTCTAATTTACAATAGTAATTACACATTTTGGGTTTTACTACTCCTACATTTCTTGCTGCTTTTTACACTAAAGATACAATGTGATATTTATAAATGTGATTCTTATTTATTTGACTAATAAAGATAATCTCAAGTTGTCTCCATTTCCCTATGAAGGTCTTAAGATCGTCATTTTATAGCTGAGTAATATTCCATTACTTAAGAAATACTGCATCAGGGAGAACATGGCAGATAGATAACAGCAGCTACAGAGGCTCTCTGAGATACCCAGCTTAGAATCCAGGAATGGTGCGGTGTGAGGAGTCCTAAGCAAGGGGAGATATACCCTGCCAACCCAAGAATGAACTAAGCTGAGAAATCCAACTGGAAATGCAATCCTGGTGCTATAACCGGAACAGATAAAATCTCCACACAGAAGCTAGAACCCGTGCCTCTGGAAATCGCGATTTGAATTTCCTGCTGCCATTGCTGTGTCCCAATCAGCACAGCAGGGTGAGAGACGCGAAACCTCTGAGAGCGGGAATCAGCGAACAGAGTTGAGAGCTGGACTGGCGGGGAGCCCTGCATCGACCTGCGGTGAGTGAGAGGAACAGGGACCCTTCCATAGACTAGGAGGCTCCAAAAGAGAACAGTCTGCGACTGGGCAGACAAGCCGGAACAGGATGCTGCAGTGACTTTAGTTGCATATTCCCCTCTCAAGCTGGATTGGTGCGGAGCACTTGTCCTGGGTGATGCCGCTGACTAAGACCCAGTAGGCTAGCCCAAACCAGGTCCTAGCTCCTGGCGGTGCACCCTAGCAGTGGAGCCTTCACTAGGTTGACCTGGAGGGGCCGGCCCAGCAGAGGCTGCCCAGGTCTGTGTCTCCCTAGTACACTGCAGTGGGCAGGAACACCTAGCCGGCAAATTCAAACAAACTGTAACCAACAAAGAAAGAAACTGGGCCTCCTATATACGCTTGTATGGAAGGAACAAAAAGTATGGGAAGAGGGAGCAACAAGAAAGGGTCCTCAGTCCCCAATCCTGAGAACACTGATCCAGGAAAGGTAAATGCAAAGGAGAATGAAGACAGAAAACATGCAATATCAGGCATGGCACCAATAGACATAAAACGATATATCTGGAGCCTCATAGACAAGTTCAAAAGTGAAGTATTTAATGAAATAAAGCAAGATATAAGTAGAATAGTTAGAGAAATGCTAAGCACCACCCAAGAAAAAACAGATGGTGGAATGGAAAAATAGAAAAAAGGGAGAATTGCTTGATGGAGAAAATAGAGAAAACATAGAATATGTGAAGCAGGTTCAAAGAGATTACCAGGAAACTAAAAGCTCTATTGAAAGCTGGCATAACAGCTTGAAAGAAACTAAGGATAGATTATCTAAACTGGAGGGCAGATTTGTAATGTGGGAGCATGAAATGAAAAAAAAAAAATAACAAAACAGCAATAATACAAAGGCTAGAAGATGATAAGAGGATATATAACTTAAGAATTGAGAACATAGGGACGCAAACAAATGAACTACAAAGGCTATTCACAGAAATAATCCAGGAGAATTTCCCTAATTTAGCAAAAGGTAAAGATACTTAGATGTATGAGGCATACAGGACCCCAGCCACCTACAACCCAAACAGAGCTACACCCAGGCATATAATAATCAAAATTCCAGAAATCCAATATAAGAACAGAAAAGGCTGTCAGAGACAAGAAACAGATCACTTATAAAGGAACACCCATCAGAATTACAGCAGACTTCTTAGCACAAACCATCAAATCACGAAGAGCATGGAGGGAAATAATTGAAGCTTTGAAAGATAATAACCTTCAGCCAAGATAGATATATCCTACACAACTGTCCCTAGAAATTGATGGAAAAACAAGGTACTTCCAGGATAAAGAGGAACTAGGGGACTTTGCAACCACCAATTCAACTCTACAGAGAATACTGCAGGATATTCTAAAAAATAAAAATACCAAAATTCCAGAAACAGTGGCAGAGAGGCCAAAATGAATGGAGCAGAAAGCGAAATGAAGAAGACAAACTGACAACTGATGACAGAAAAAGAGCTCAACAGAAATGAGGCAGAGAAGGCTAGATGGTAGGAACAGCTATTTTGGAGAAAACAAGACATCATAATAGCTAGTGCAGATTTAATATCATCTTGTTTTGAAGTCTCATCAAGCTTTTGTTCTTCTGTCTCCAATGGTCTTAACATGTTGTGTCTTACTGGATTTTATTATATGTGATAATATAAACAAAAACTTTTATAGACAAGGAGAGTACAGAAACCATTGTTCATTTTCTGTTAGTTGATTCTAAATACCCTGTAATACTGTCATTCTCTTGAATGGTTTTACATTGTCTTGATAGGTTTGATGCCATAGTATACGAAGTTATACTCAAATATTTCAAGGAAAGAGACACTATGGTAACTACTTCTATGTTGGGATATCTTGTGGTGAAACACTGTTTTGCTTAAATGGTCATGTTTTGACCTGTGCTGTTTTGTTGTTACGCCCTCTTTTATCTCAATCTCCTTTTTTTATTACTTACTTTTATATCTTTTTAATTAAGGGAAAAATAAAAAATAGCAGGATATATTATAGTAACCCACTTTAATTTCCTATTAACTTGATTTGAAACCCTGTATTGCTCTCATCATCTTGTTTTGACTGATTTTCCTCTATTCTGTTTTGCTTGATAGTACCAAGTTCGAAAGTATAGGCAACAACTGTGAAGACAATAAGATTCATTATGACACCCATTCTGGTTAACTCTTATCTTCTTATGAAGTCCTGTAATGTCTCCAGTGTTTTGGTTTTATTGGTTTTGTTCTTTACTGTTTTATTCAATTTTATTATAACTGATGATATAGGCAATTCTTTTTAAGATAGCAAGAGGCAGTATGGTAACCATTGTTGATCACCTTGTATTCTGTTTTTACATTATGTATTATGTCCCTCCTTTTGATTTGACTGACTCTGTTCTGCTATCTCACATTTGGTTTTACTCTCTTCAAAAAAAAGTATTAAGAACTGTGGGAGTAATAAAACCCAAAATGTGTAATTATCATTGTACAAATGAGAGGAAAAGAAAGTGCTCTAAAGGGTATAACTGCATGTATATTTAAGTGTGTAAGATAGATAACCATATTACTGAGTTTTGTTAGATCATTGAACAGAACTGTTTGCAGTCTCCCTGTTTGAAAGTCCACTTTATATGCTTTAATTTTGTAACTTGAACGATTTCTTTTTTCTTTTTTCTTTTTTTGGTCTTTTTCCTTTTTATAGGTACCGGGAATTGACCTCACGACTGTCTGCTTGCAAGGCAGGCGCTTATGCCACTGAGCTAAATCCCCAGTCCCTAAAATATAATTTTTCCTTTAGGATTTTTTTTTAACCGATACTGGGGATCAAACTCATGACCGTCTGCTTGCAAGGCAGGTGCTTATGCTCTTGAGCTAAATCCCCAGCCCCTGAACAATGATTTCTAAGATGACAATATGTAATCTATTAACTAGTGATTTCCTACTGTTTATTTTTTCTGAAACTCTGTATAACTTATACCCTTCTGTTTTTTTTTTCTTTTTCTCCTTAAAATTAAAAAAAAAAAAAAAAAGAAATACTTCATCTTTTTCATCCAGTCTGCGGTTGATGGGCATCTTGGTTGTTTCCAAGATTTAGCTATTATAAATTGTACTGCTATGAACATGGGTGCATATTTATTACTGTGATATGACCTTTTCAGTTTTTCTGGAAAAAGTACCCAGAAGGGGAATAGCTGGATTGACTAGAACTTCCAATCCTAGTCTTCTGAGAATTCTCCATACTAATTTCCATAGTGGTTGCACCAGTCTACATTTCCAACAACAGTGGAGCAGTGTTCCTTTTTCCCCCCACAGCCTCACCAACATTTGTTATCAGTTGATTTCTTGATGGCAGCTATTCTTTCTGGAGTGAGATGAAATCTAAATGCTGTTTTAATTTGCATTTCTTGAATGATGAGTGATGGTGAACACTCCATGTATTTATTTGCCATTTGTATATCTTCATCTGAGAACTGTGTGTTAGATGCCCATCTTAGATGCCCATTTTTGGAGAGCATCTTTGAATTTGGGGGCTTGATGTTTTTCAATTCTTTATATGTTCTGGATATAAGTCCTTTGTCTGAGGGGTTGCTGGCTAAAATTATTTCCCATTCTCTGGATTTTCTTTTCACTCTGTTGGTGATTTCTTTTGAAGTGCAGAAGCTTTTCAATAATATGAGATCCCAGTTGTTGATTCTTTGAAGTGTTTCCTGTGCAGTGTGCATTTTGTTCATGAATTCTCTGCCTACCGCTATGTCTCCAAGACTTCCCCCTACCTTGTCTTCCAGTAGATTTGTTTTCTGTTTTAATATTTAGGTCTTTGATCCTTTAGACTTTAGTTTAGTGCATGGTGATAGTCATGGATTTAGTTTCAGTCTTCGGCATGTGGAGAGCCAGTTTTTCCAACATTATTTATTAAAGAGGCTATCATTCTTCCAGTGAACATGTTTAGCCCCTTTGTCAAATACCAGGTGGCTGAGTGTCTTTGTTGCTGTGCTTGCATCTTCTAATCTGTTCTGTTGATCCTCAGGTTTGTTTATTTGCCAGCACCTTGATGATTTTATCACTATGGCTTTGTGGTATAGTTTCAAGTCAGGAGTTGAGAAGCCTCATGCCTTGCCTTTATTGCCCATAATTGCCTTTGTTATTCTAGGTTTCTTCTGTTTCCAAATGAATTTTAGGAGTGTTTTCTTTAGATCTGCAAGGTATGTTAATGGTATTTTGATTGGGGTTGCGTTAAATCTGTGTAACAGTTTTGGGAGTACGGCCATTTTCACAATGTTAGTTCTTCCTAGCCAAGAACAAGGAATATCCTTCCATTTTTTAATATCCTCTTTAATTTCCTTTTTTAGTGAGGCATAATTTTCAGCATATAGATCTTTTACATTCTTAGGTTGATTCCTAAGTATTTCATTTTTTTAGATGTTATTATGAAGGGTGATATTTCCATAATTTCTCTCTCAGTGAGTTTTTTGTTTGTGTACAGGAATGCTATTGATTTTTGAGCACTGATTTTGTATTCAGCTACATTGCTGAATTTATTACCTCTAGTAGTCTTTTAATGGAGTGTTTTGGGTCTTCTATATAGAGTATCAAGTCATCTACAAATAGTGATAATTTAACTTCTTTCTTTCCTATCTTTATTCCTTTTATTTCTCTCTCTCGTCTAATTGCCCTGGCTAGTGTTTCCAGAACTGTGTTAAATAGGAGTGGTGATAGTGGACGTCCTTGTCTTGTTCCTAATACTAAAGAGAAAGCTTTCAGTTTTTGTCCATATAGTATCATGTTGGCTGTTGGTTTGTCATAGATGGCCTTTATAAGATTGAGGTATACACCATGTATTCCGAGTTTCTGAAGGGCTTTTTTTTTTATCATGAACATGTATTGGATTTTATCAAAAGCTTTTTCTGCATTTATTGAGATGACCACGTGGTTTTTGTTTTTGGCTCTGTTGATGTGGTGTATTACATTTATTGATTTGCGTATGCTAAACCATCCCTGCATTCCTGGGACGAATTCCATATGATCGTGATGTATAATCTTCTTGATGATTTGCTGCATTCTATTTGCCAGTATTTTATTGAGAATCTTTGAATCAGTGTTCATTAGTAAGATTGGCTTATAGTTCTCCTTTTTGGTTGGGTCTTTCTCTTGTTTTGCTATTAGA
This sequence comes from Cavia porcellus, assembly GCF_034190915.1. Classification (NCBI taxonomy): domain Eukaryota; kingdom Metazoa; phylum Chordata; class Mammalia; order Rodentia; family Caviidae; genus Cavia; species Cavia porcellus. The sequence goes on from NW_026947493.1 coordinate 8,218,043, forward strand.
GTAGTACTTGCCTCCAGGAAAGATTTAGGGAGGATTGCTTCCTTTTCAACTTGATTGAATAGTTTAAGGAGTATTGGCATCAAATCTTCTCTAAATTTCTTGTAGAATTCAGCTGTGAATCCCTCAGGACCGGACTTTTCTTTGTTGGTTAAGTTTTTAATTACATTTTCAATTTCAATAGCTGATACTGGGTTATTCAAAATTGCTATATCTTCTTGATTGAGCTTTGGTAGTTCATATGTTTCTAGAAATCTGTCCATTTCTTCTGTGTTTTTTACTCTATATGAGTAATGATTTTCAAAGTAGATATTCATGATCTTTTGAATTTCCATGGGATCTGTAGTAATTTTCCCCTTTTCAGTCCTTATTGCATGAATTTGGAATTTTCTTTATTTTTCTTTATAAGGTTAGCTAGAAGTTTATCATTTTTGTTTATTCTCAAAAAACCAGCTTTTTGATTCATTCATTCTTTGTTTTTTTGTTTTTTTTAGTTTCAATTGCATTGCTTTCTGCTCTCCTCTTTACAATTTCCTCTCTTCTATGAGCTTTGGGTTTAACTTGCTCTTCTTTTTCTAGAAGCTTGAGATGAAGCAGTACGTTGTTTATTTGTGCTTGTTCTGTTTTCTTGATATGACAATTTATTGCTATATATTTCCCTCTTAAGATTGCTTTCATTGCATTCCACAGATTATAGTATGTTGTTTCTGCATTTTCATTGAACTGTAGTTATTGCTTTATTTCTTCTTTAATTTCATCTGTAGCCCACTTGTTGTTCAAAAGATTGTTACTTAATTTCCATGTATTTATGCAGGTATCACAATTTCTTTTGCCATTAATTTCCAATTTCAGTGTGCTATGGTCAGATATTACACATGGGATAAGTTCAATACCTTTGCAGTTACTTAAGAATATTTTATGGGATAATATATGGTCTATTTTGAAGAATGTCCCATGCGCAGCTGAGAAGAATGTGTATTCTGATGTGCTTGGGTGGAACATTCTGTAAACATCTAATAAGTCCAATGGCTTGCAGGTATGATTCAGTTCGATTATTTCTTTGCTTTTTGTCTAGTTGATCTATCTCTTTGTGACAGTGGGCTGTTAAGGTCTCCTGTTATAATTGTGTTCTTGTGTATTTGGTTTTTCATGTCCATTAGTACCTGTTTTATATAGTTGGGTGCTCCTGTATTTGGTGCATGTATATTTATAATTGTTCTTCCTCTTGAATTTTTCTACTAATGAGTACATAGTGACCTTCTTTATCTCTTTTAATCATTTTAGGTTTGAAGTTTACATTGTCTGCAAATAGAATAGTTACCCCTGCTTTTTTCTGGGTTCCTGGTTTCCATCCTTTAACTTTTAATCTTGAGTTTCCTTTTGGGTCAGATGTGTTTCTAGTATGCTGCATATTGTGGGATCACGTTTATTGATCCATTTTGTCAACCTACTTCTTTTGATAGGTGAATTGAGGCCATTTATATTTTTGGATATCACTGATATGTATTGGCTGGACTTTGCCATGTTATGTTCTAGTTGTTTGCTTTCTGTTTTTACTCTTTGTTTAATTGCTTGTCCTACCTGATGGTTTCTTTCTGTTGTTGTTTGGAGATTGTGGTCATTTTTATCTCTGTGTAGTATGTCTTTCAGTAATCTTTCTAGGATTGAGTTGGTGGATGTTAATTTCTTCAATTGTTCTTTGTCATGGAAGTATCTTATTTCTCCATTAATTTGTTTTAAAATTTTTCTTTAAAGGAGAAAAAAAAAAACCAAAACAAAACAGTATAAGAGTACAAGTAATACAGAATTCAAAAAAAAAAAAAAAACAGTGAGAAATCACTAGTTAATAGATTACATATTGTCATCTTAGAAATAGTTGTTCAAATTACAGGATTAAAGCATACAAAGTGGACATTCAAACAGTGAGCCTGCAGACAGTTGTGTTCAATGATCCAACAAAAACTTGGTAATATGGTCATCTATCTTAACACACCTAAACACACTTGCAGTTGTATCCTTTAGAGCACTTTTTTTTTCCTCTCTTTTTTGCAACAACATTTACACATTTTGGATTTTATTACTCCCATAGTTCTTATTATTTTTTTTTGGAAGAGAATAAAACCAAATATGACAAAACAAAGCAGTCAGTCAAAACAAAGGATGGACATAGTAAATGACGTAAAAACAGAATACAAGGTAATCAACAATGGTTACCATAATGCCTCTTGCTACCTTAAAAAGAATTGCCTATATCATTAGATATAATAAAATTGAATAAAACTGTACAGAACAAGACCAATAAAATCTAAACATTGGAGACATTACAGGACTTCAAAAGAAGATAATAGTCAAACCAGAATGGGTGTCATATGAATCTTACTGCCTTCAAAGTAGTTGCCTATACCCTCAAATTTGATACTATCAAACAAAACAGAATAGAGTAAAATCAGTAAAAACAAGATGGTGGGAGCAATGCAGGGCTTCAAATCAAGTTAATAGGAAATCAAAAAGTCACTATAATATATCCTGCTAATTTTTTTTATTTTTTCCCTTAATTAAAAAAATGATAAAATATTAAAAATAAATTTTAAAAAGGGAGAGACTGAGATAAAAGAGGACATAACAACATAACAATACAGGTCATAACATAACAATTTCAGCAACCTAGTGCTTCACCACAAGATAACCCGACTTAATAGTAGTTACCATAGTGTCTCTTTCCTTGAAATATTTGAGTATAACTTCGTATACTATAGCATCAAACATATCAAGGCAGTGTGAAACCATTCAAGAGGATGAAAGTATTACAGGGTATCTAGAACCAGCTAATGGAAAACGAACAGTGGTTTCTATATTATCTCTTTGCCTATAAAATTTTTTGTTCATACTATCACATATAATAAAATCCAGTAAGATACAACATGGTAAAACCAATGGAGACAGAAGAATAACAGTTTGATGGGACTTCAAAACAAGATGGTATTAAATCAGCACTAGCTATTATGATGTCTTGTTTTCTTCAAAATAGCTGTTCATATCATCACAGGCAATAATATCAAACATCCCAGAGTAAAACCATTCCAATTAATGAGTGAAAACTTTATGAGGCTTCAAAGCCACATAATGGGGAGTCATGATTACCACATACTTTTATATATTTGAATCATTTCTTACAATAGGGAAACTATTCGGTATTCATACATGTGAGTTTATTTCACTTATGAGTATGGTCTCAAGCTGCTTCCATTTATTTATAAATATCTCATTGTGATCCTTCTTTATAGCTGAGTAGTACTCCATTGTATAAAACATACCACCACAACTTTTTTATCCATTCGTCAGTTGATGGACACTTAGGTTGTTTCCAAGATCTGGCAGTTACAAATTGTACTGCTATAAACATGGGTGAAAATGTATCACTGTGGTATGATGCTTTCAGTTCTTCTGGGAATTCAGTTCTTCCAATCCCAGCTTTTTGAGAAGTCTCCATACTGACCTCCACAATGGTTGCACCAGTCTACACTCCCACCAACAGTGTAGGAGAGTTCCTTTTTCCCCACAGCCTCTCCAGCGTTTGTTGTTGATGGTTTTCTTGATCCTGGCCAATTTTTCAGGAGTGAGATGGAATCTCAGAGTGGTTTTAATTTGTATTTCTCTAATGTATTTATTTGCCACTTGTGTTCCTCATCTGAGAAGTGCGTATTCATCTCAGATGCCCATTTTTATATTGGATCTTTGAATTTTGGGGGTCTGATTTTTTTTAATTCTTTATATGTTTTAGACAGAAGTCCTTTGTCTGAGAGAGAGTTCACCAAGATTTTTTCCAGTTTGTGGGTTTTCTTTTCACTATGCTGGAGATTTCTTTTGACATGCAGAAACTTTTTATTAAGAGTTGATCCTAGTTATTGATTCTGGGAAGTATTTCCTGTGTGGCTTGAGTTCATGAATTCTCTACCTACTCCTATGTCTTCAAGGCTTCTACCCAATTTGTCTTCCAGTAGATTTAGTGTTTCTGTTTTAACATTCAGATCTTTAATCCATTTAGATTTTAATTTAGTACATGGTGATAGACATGGGTCTAGTTTTAGTTTTCGGCATATGGAGAGCCAGTTTTTCCAACACCATTTATTAAAGTGACTGTCATTCTTCCATTGAACCTGTTTGGCTCCTTTATCAAAGATAAGGTGGTTGAGCGTGTTTGTAGTTGTGGTTGTATCTTCTAATCTATTCCATTTATCTTTGGCTCTGTTTTGATTCCAGTACCATGTTGATTTTACTATGGTTACTTTGTTGTATAACTTCAGGTCAGGGATTGTGATGCCTCCAGCCTTGCCTTTGCTGCTTAGAATTGTCTTTACTATTCTAGGTCTTTTCTTGCTCCAGATGAATTTTTGGAGTGATTTCTCGAGATCTATGAGGTATGTTGATGGTATTTTTATCGGGATTGCATTGAATCTGTATAAGAGTTTTGGGAGAATGGCCATTTTCACAATATTTATTCTTCCTATCCACGAGCAAGGGATGTCTTTCCATTTTCTGAGATGATCTTCAGTTTCTTTTTTCAGTGTATTGTAATTTTCCCTGTATAGGTCTTTCACTTCTTTCGTGAGAGTAACTCCTAAATATTTCATTTTTTGCGGACTGGGGGTTTAGCTCAGTGGCATACGCACCTGCCTTGCAGGCAGGCGGTCATGAATTTGATCCCCAGTACCGAAAAAAATGAAAAAGACAAAAAATGTTTCATTTTTTTTGGTTGCTAATGTGAAGGGTATGGTTTCTCTTATTTCTCTCTCTGTGATTGTGTTGTTAGTGTATAGGAATTGAGAATTGATTTTGTATCCATCTACATTACTGAATTTATTATATCTTAAGAGTCTTTCAATTGAATTTAGGGAGTCTTCTATATAGAGTATCATGTCATCTGCAAACAATGATAATTTAACTTCTTCTTTCCCTATCTTTACCCCTTTTATTTCTTTCTCTTGTCTAATTGCTCAGGCTAGTATTTCCAGTACTATATTAAATAGAGTGGTGATAAAGGACATCCTTGTTTTGTGCCTGATTTTAAAGTAAAGGCCTTCAAATTTTTGGCCATTTAGTATGATATTGGCCGTTGGTTTGTCATAGATGGCCTTTATTATATTGAGGTAAAGACCATCTATTCCAATTTTCTGTAAAGTTCTTATGAATGAATGTTGGACCTTAACAAAAGCTTTTTTTTCCATCTATAGAAATGATCATGTGATTCTTACTTTTGGCTTTATTGATATGATGGATTACATTTATTGATCTACATATGTTGAACCATCCCTGCATGCCTTGGATGAATCCCACTTGGTCATGGTGTATAATCTTCTTGATCATTTGCTGCATCGTATTTGCCAAGATTTTATTGAGGATTTTTGCATCTGTGTTCTTTAGGGAGACTGGTCTACAGTTCTCTTTTTTAGTGGGGTCTTTCTCCGGTTTTGGTACTAGAGTAATATTTGCTTCCAGGAATGACTTAGGAAGGATTGCTTCCCTTTCAATTTCATTGAAGAGTTTGAGCAGTGTCGGCATTAGGTCTTCATTATATTTCTTGTAGAAATCTGCAGTGAATCCTTTATATTTCTTGTAAAATTCTGCAGTGAATCCGTCTGGGCCTGGGCTCTTCTTTGTAGGTAAGGACTTAATTACATTTTCTATTTCATTAATGGAAATTGGGCTATTTGGCAGTTTTACATCCTCTTGACGTAGCTTTGGTACTTCATATGTTTCTAGGAATCTGTCTATTTCTTCTGTGTTATCAAACCTTTGAGAGTAGAGGTTTTTGAAATAGGTGTTGATGATATTTTGTATTTCTATAGAGTCTGTAGTGATTTCGCCTTTTTCATTGCTTATTGCATGAATTTGAGCTTTTTCTTCCCCCTTTTAAATAAGGTTGGCTAGGGACTTATCAATTTTACTTATTCTTTCAAAGAACCAACTCTTTGATTCACTGATTCTTTGGATTGTTTTCTTAGTCTCTATTGCATTGATTTCTGCTCTGATTTTTATAATTTCCTCTCTTCTTTGCTTTGGGCTTGACTTGCTCTTCTTTTTCTAAATGTTTGAGGTGTAACATCAAACTTGTTATCTTTAATCATTACTTGTTATCATTACTATAGAAATGATCATGTGATTCTTACTTTTGGCTTTTGGCGTTAATCATTACTTGTTATCTTTCTGCTGTTGCATCTTTTATCTTTCTGTTCTGTTTATTTATTTGTATTCCTTCTGTTTTCCTGATGTGGGAACTCAATGCAATAAATTTTCCTCTGAGGACAGCTTTCATTGCATCCCACAGATGCTGGTGAGTTGTATTTGTACTTTGATTTGCTTATAGGTATTGTTTAATTTCTTCTTTAATTTCCCCTGTGACCCACTGATTACTCAGCAGTATGTTATTCAGTTTCAATGTGTTTGTGGGATTCTTGCAGTATTTCTAATTTCAAAGCGCTATGGTCCGATAACATGCAAGGGGTAATTTCAACTCTTTTGCATTTATTTAAATATGTTTGTGAGCTAATATATGGTCTGTTTTAGAGAATAACCCATGTACTGCTGAGAAGAATGTGTATTCTGATGTTGTTGGATGGAACACTGTATATGTCTATCAAGTCCATTTGTTCATGGATGTGATTCAGTTCTGTTATTTCTTTGCTAATTTTCTGTCTGGTTGATCTGTCCATTGGTATCAATGGTGTGTTAAGGTCTGCTGTTACAATTTTGTTACTGATAATTTGATTTTTCTTTTCTGTTAATTTTTTTAATATAACTGGGTGTATATTTAAGATAGTTATCTTATATTTAAGATATATATCTATCTTATATATATTTAAGATAGTTATATTTATATAACTATCTTATGTTATGTATATGTATATTTAAGATATATATTTAAGATAGTTATCTCTTCCTCTTCAAGTTTTCCCCTAACAAGTATGTAGTGACCTTCTTTATCTCTTCTGATCATTATTGGTTTAAAGCTCACATTGTCTGCAAACAGAATGGCTGCTCCTGCGTTTTTTTGCATTCCTGTTGTGTGAAGTATTGTTTTCCATCCTTTGACTTTCAGTCTGTGAGTATCCTTTTGGGTTAGGTTTCTTATAGACAGCATATGGTTAGATTTTGTTTCTTGATCCATTCTGCCTGTGTGTTTCTTTTAATTGGTGCATTGAGACCATTTACATTAATGATTATAACTGTTATATGTTGGTTTATTGTTGACTTGTTATCTTTCTGCTGTTGCATCTTTTATCTTTCTGTTCTGTTTAATGGTCTGCTTTGCTTAGTGGTTTTTTCCTAAGTGTATCTAAACTGTTTTTCAATATTTTTTGCAGGGTTGGCTTGGTGATCATGAAGTTCTTCAGCTGTTCTTTGTCATGGAAGTATCTTATTTCTCTATTAATTTTGAAGGACAATTTTCCAGGGTACATCAGGCTAGGTTGGAAATCATTTTCCTTTAGAATCTGGAATACTTCACTCCATGCTCTTCTTGACTTTATTGTTTGTGCTGAGAAGTCTGCTGTGATTCTGATAGGTTTTCCTTTATAGGTCACTGTCTTTTCTCTCTGACAGCTTTTAATATTCTATTCTTATGTTGGATTTCTAGGATGGTGATTATTATATGTCTGGGTGTAGTTTTATTTTGGTTATGACTATTTGGAGTTGTATATGCTTCTGATCCTGATGTTGGTTTCCTATCTCATGTTTGGAAAATTTTCAGCTATTACTTCTCTAAATATCCTCCTGACGTCCTAAATGTCATCCTCTTCTTTTTCATTAATCCCTATCAATCTTATGTTGGTTTTTTTTTTTTTTGCATCATCTTGCAGTTGTTATTATTTTCTGATTCCTTATTATTTTTAAAAGATCTTTCCTGTTCACTAGCTGCAATCTTGTCTTCAAGTCTGAAATTCTATCTTCACTTTCATTGAGGCGGTTTTTACAGCTTTCAGTGGTATTTTTGATTTCCTGTATATCTCTGTGCATCTGCTTTATGTATTGTTTCTTTCTTATATTGCTCATCTAGGGATTCTGTCTTTTTGTTTAGTTCCTCCAATTTTTAAATTGTGTCTTCTTTAGATATATTCAGGATCTCTTTCATTTCTTTTATCATTTCTTCTTTTATCTGGGAGATTACTTCTCGTTTGAATTCCTTTAAAGCTTCCCAGAGTTGCTTGTTTATTTCAGTTGCTATTATGTCCAGTATTTGAGGTGTATGACTTATATTTTCTTCTATGTACATCGCTCCTGAGGTTTCTTTGGATGGGCTGGAGGTTTGAGATTGTAATTTGGTCTTCCATTTTGTCATTTTCCTATATTTCTATGTTTCAAGTGCTTTCGAGTGTTATTCTAAAGCTTCCTCAGGGTCTGTTGGAAAACCTCTTCCATGCCCTCAGCTCCTGGGACTTTGGCACCCAGTTCCCTGGATTGATAGATGGTCACTGGGAGTGGAGCAGGCAGGCTCAAGCCCAGCCTCTGGAACCAATGGTGCCCACCTGCTTGCTTAGCACTCCATAGTCTGCCAAGCACAGCCTGGAGAGGGGAGGCTGATGCCAGCACCCCGGACCCGCCGAGCTGCTCCAATGCACCCAGAAGCCGTGAGGTTTCCTGGCCGGGGCCGAGCAAGAGTCCCAAACAAGCTGGACTCAGGGGAAAGTGTGTGGGACACTTACACCAGGCCGCTGGACCTCTGGAACTGATTGTGTCCGCCTGCTTGCTTAGAACTCCACAGTCCCGCAAGCACAGCTGGGAACCTTCTCCACTAAATTTGAATGAAAGTTTTTCTTGGTATATCAGTCAGAGTTGAAAGCTGTTTTCTTTCATGGCTTGAAATACCTCACTCCAAGCTTGTCTTAACTTGAGGGTTTGTGCTGAAAACTCTGTTGTGATTCTTGATAGGTGAGGTGTGTCTTTTCTCCAACAGCTTTTAGTATTGTTTTTATGCTGTATGTTTGAGATCTTAATTATTATATGTCTGGGTATAGATTTATGTTGGTTGTGACTGTTTGGCATTCTGTATGCCTCACTTATCTGTATATCAGATTCTTTCCCTATGTTTAGAAGATTTTCTGCTTTTACTTCTGTGAACAGTTTACCTACTGTCATTCGTGTTGACTCCTGCATCTTCATTGATGCCTGTTAGTCTTAACTTTGTTTCTCTTTGTGTTATCTTGAAGATGTTGAATTATCATTTCATGCTTCTTTGTCATTTTTAAAAGTTCTATCCTTTCATGATCACTGATTGTGGTCCTGTCCTCAAGGTCTGAAATCCTATCCTCAGCTTCATTTAAACGGTTTTGCCAACTTTGAATAGAATTTTTTGTTTCTTGGATGTCTCTTTGCATTTGTTTCATGAATGCTGCTTGTTTTTCTATATTGTTCATTCAAAGTCTCAGTCAGTTTCCCATGCTCCTGTACTTTTTTCTCTATTTTTATTTTAGCTGCATTCAACAACTCCTTTACTAAGGTTGTTATTTCTGTCTTTACATGGGTGAGTACTTCTAATTTGATCTCCTCTATAGCCTCACGGAGTTTTTTTTTTTTTTTTATTTCACTCACTATCTTTTCAGAGATTTCCGGTGTGTTACTTTTGAAGTCCTCTATTTATATAGTCTCCTGTACTTGCTCCTGGTGGACTAGATGTTTGAGATTGAATTTTGCTTTTTTGTTTTGCCATTTCCCCTTTCAGGTTATTATTTGGTCATCCAATCCCACTAGTGTCAACTGTTGGTAGTGTATATCTTGGAGTCCTACTGTAGGGCTGATGTTTGTCCAGTTGCTGGGTCCCACCATGAACAAGGTGGGCCAGTCACCTGAATTCCCACTGCAGGGCCTGTTTAGTGAGTCCATATTCTTCCTGGGCTGACAAGCCTAGTAGTATTGATGTAGGTCACCTTTTAGTTCCTGCTATTACTTTATCTTTGGGTTATTCCAGGTCACCAAATCTTCCTGTCTATAGTGTTTGTGTCAGCTGAGGCCTTAATGTGTCCCTATTGTGTCATAACTGGCCCTATTTACCCACTGTACACCTCTATTTTAGCGGCATACTCACCACACTGACTGGAGCCTGCTGAGATCTGTTTGGGTGAGGCAGTTACTGAATCTCCCTTTAAGCTAGCACAGTTAATTCGCTGTATTTCAAGGTTCTTGGAGAAAAGGTGGGAGCTAAAGATCAACAACAGTATTAAGTCCAGGAAGTGGGGAGTGTCCTCGAGGGCCAGCAGATATCCTGGGTCCGGGCATCTGCTGGGCACAGGTCAAGGTTCCAGGGTGGCATGTCATTCCTCAGTGTCCGTAGGAGGCACGCAGTAAGTGAGCAGCTGTGTGAGCCAAGGTCCGAGGGCAGCACATATTCCCCAGGGCCAGCAGGAGTGGTGCGGAAGTGCAGGGCAGCACAGGTCAAGGTCCCAGGGTGGCTGGTGTTCCTCAGTGTCAGCTGGAGTCACACAGGAAGTGCATGGCTGTGCTGGCCAAGGTCTGAGGGCAGCACATGTTCCCTGGCCAGCGGGAATCATGCAGTAGGAGCGCTGTGGCTCTGGCCAAGGTCCCAAGGCAGCATGATGTTCCTCATTGTCAGCCGGAGTTGCACAGGAAGCACGAGGCTGCACGGGCCCAATTATTTGGTTTTCAAGATACTGTTTTTTGCATTCTCTATATTCTGCATTTTGATTCTCTGTCACATGAGTAGCCACCTAACATTTTCTCTCATTCTGTAGGCTATCTCTTCACTCTTTTGCTCTGAAGAAGCCTTTTACTTGATATAATCCCATTTGTCAGTTTTTGTCTCCTGTGATTTTGGTGTCCAAGCCAGAAAATGATTACCTGCGCCAATATTCTGAAGTGTTTACTCTGGGTTTTTCTATAGTACTTTCCAAATATCAGGTCTTGAAATACGTTCTGAGTTGATTTTTGTACAGGGCAAGAGATAGAGGTCATTTCTCAAGTGTCTGAATGTGGATGTATTCAGTTTTTCCCAGCACTACTTGTAGAAGAGGCTGTCATTTCTCAGTTGTACATTTTTGGCACCTTTGTTAAGAATCAGTTGGCTATACACGTGTCGGTTTATTTCTGGATTAATCTGTTGCAGTGGTCTGTGTATCTGTTTTCACACCAATGCCATGCTATTACAGTTACTGTTGCTCTGTAGTATATCTTTAAATCAGTTTTGTGATACTTTCAGGTATGGTGTTTTGGCTCAAAATTGCTCTGGGTATTTCAGCTCTTTTGTGCTTCCATATGAAATTTATGATTGTCTTCTCTAGCATTATGAAGAATGTTACTGGTATTTTGATGGGAGTTGCACTGATTCTATAAATTGCTTTGGGCAATATGGACATTTTAACAGTATTCTTCCAATCTGTGAACATGGGATATCTTCCCACTTTTCTAATGTTGTCCCACATTTCTTTCTTATCACTGTTTTGTAATTAGTTTTTATTGTAGAGGTCTTCAGTGTCCTTAGTTTATCCCTCCTTAGGTGTTGTGTTTATGTGTTTTGCAAATGGGATTGCTTTTATGATTTCATTCTCAACAAATTATTGGTGTATAGAAAAGACACTGAGTTTTGTATGTTGATTATATTTCCTACTTTACTGAATTTATCAGTTTGAATGATCATTGATGGAGTCTAGATTTTTTTATGTAGAAGATCTTACTTGTAAATAGGAATAGTTTGACTTCCTTTTTCATATTTGCATGTCTTTTATTTCTGTTACCTATTTTCTCTGTCTAAAATGTCTGGTAATATGTTAAGAGCAGTATGAGTGAGCACCATTGTATTGCTTCTGTTTAGTGGAAATGCTTTGTTTTTCTCACATTCATTACAGTGTTAGCTATGGGTTTGTCATATATAGCCTTTATTATGTTGATATATGATCCTTTCTACCTAACTTGAGCAAAGTTTTTATTATGAAGGAATGTTGAATTTCATCAAATGCTTTTTCTGCAATTATTGAGAAGACTGTGATTTTATGCCTGATTCTGTTTCTGTGTAGGGTATTGTGTGTATTGATTTGCATATATTCTTCCAACCTTAGGGAAAAAACCCAACTTAGTCATGGTGTATGATCTTTTTGATGTGTATTTGAATTCAGTTTACTAATATTTTGATGGATTTTGGTATTTGTGTTCTTCAGGGATACTGGTACATTGTTTTATTGTTTTTTATTGGTCTTTTCAGGTTTTGGTAATGGTAATGTTGGCTTCATAATAATTTTGGAGAATTTTCCTTCTTTTCAATTTTATAGAATAGTATGAAAAGGATTGGTAGTAGTTCTTATGAAAGTTTGATAAACTTCAGCTGTAAAGCCATCTGGTTCTGAAATTTTCTTTGCTGAGAGTCTTTATTACTAATTCAATCTTACTGCCTGTTACTGGTCTATTCAGTTTTTTTAATTCATTCTATTTTTAAGAAATTTAGTATCCAGAATTTGTGTGTTTTTTTCTATATTTTCCTGTTTGTTAACCTGTAGTTTTTCAGGATAATCCCTAATGATCTTTTGTTATTTCTATGGCTTTAGTTGTAATGTCTTTTCAACTAATTTATAAAATTTGGATTCTCTCCCTCTTTATCCTTCCTTTTTAAAAAAAATTATCTTTTTTATTTTAAAGAGAATAAACCAAGCAAAATAAAACACAATAAAGCCAATCAAAACAAGATAGTATGATACAGGACTTCAAAACAAGATAATAGGAAATCAACAGTGGTTACCACAATGCTTCTTGTTGTCTTCAAAATAGCTGCCCATACAGACATAGTAAAAATCGAAACAAAACAGACTAGAGCCAATAAAGACAAAACAATGAATGCAATACAGGACTTCAAGATAGTAGTAAATCCAAAATGGCTACCATATCTTGCTACCTTTGAAGTAGCTGCCCATACCATCTGTAATGGTTTATGTCTGTGGCCCCCAGGCCTCATGCGTTTGCATTGTGCATTTGTGCATTTCATTGTCTAGTGCTTGGATTGATGGAGTCAGTGCTACACCCACATCGGGGTAGAGCCAGGATGTAATGGCAGGAAGAAGGCGTGTATGGTTCTTTTGCAGGTTTCTGCCTTGCTGTTTGCAGCCACCATGAACTGCTGCCCAGCCATGCCACCCTGCCTTGGAGCCAACTTAGTATGGACTGAAACCTCCAAAAACTGTAAGAAACAAACCTTTCCTTTCCCAATTTTGGTCATCAGGTATTTTGTCTCAGCAATGAGTAAAAAGTAACTAAGATACCATCAGATATAATTAAAACCAAACAAGACAAAACAGAATAAAATCTAACCAAACAAAACAATAAAAATGATACAGGACTTCAAAACAAGGTAATAGAGGGGCTGGGGGTTTAGCTCAGCGGCATACATGCCTGCCTTGCAAATGTGCAGCTGTGAGTTCGATCCCTGGTACCGATAAAAAGGAAAAAAGACAACAACAACAAAAAAACAAGTGGCTACCACCTTCAGAAAGTGATTCCCCATAGATGCTGCATTGAATATTGTTATCCTCTGAGTAGATAATCAGACTATCACCTTTAGACCTTGAAAGCCAGTGAAACACTAAACACTACAACCATTAAATTTTATTTTACCTCAATAGCCATCATCACAGCCTGTGTTTCTCCATATCAGCCAGCTACTTATAGGGGAGTGGGGGAGGTTGGCTCTTCTTGTCTCCCAAGCTATGCGTTGGAAGAGGCTGGCATTTTGTTCTTCCTCCAGTGGTTTGCATGTTGCGCCAACTAGCGGGAAGGGTGTGCTTCTTGTTAACTTGTTGTTCTTTCCCCACCACCCCACCCCACCCCCGCAGCCCAAGAATGGTGCTTACTCATGGGAACAAGCTGGCGTCTCCCTGCAGTGGCCTGCACATGGTGCCAGCTCACAAGGAGGGCTTGTTTCTTGTCAACTTCTTGTTCTCTTCCTCCGTAGTAGGAGAATGGTGCCTACTCACAGGAAAAATCTAGTTTCTGGCTCTGCCCTCATGGCCCACACATCCTGCCAACATACAGAGAGGGCTTGCTTCCTGTTGACTTCTTGTTCTCTTCCCCTTACGTCCAAGAATGGCACCTACTCATGGGAAAAGGCTGGCATCTGGCTGTCCCCACAGCAGCCTGTGTGTGGTGTCAACTTGCAGGGGGGCGTGCGTGCTTCTTGTTCCCTCCCTCTTTTCCTACCTACTGAGCTGCCTAGCTACCTAAAGTGTTGTTAGTTTATCTTTTCAAAGAACCAACTCTTTGTTTCGTAGATTCTGTTGTTCTGGATTTTATTTCTTCTTGGATCTTTGCTTTCCAGCTATTTTTTGGGTTCGATTTGTTCTTGCTTTCTAAGTCCTTCAGATGCATTATTAGGTTGTTTGAGGTTCTTTGTAAATGTTGACATTTATTGGTGTAAATTTTCCTCTTAGTGCTGCCGTTGCTGCCATCTCTTAGGTTTTGATATATGGTGTTTCTATTTTTATTTGTTTCAGGGAATTTTTAAATTTCCCGGTATGACCCACTATTGATGCAAATGTATTATTCATTCTTCCTATGTTTAATTTCTAAAGTTTCTCATTATTGACATCTAGTTTTATCCCACTGTTATCAGATAAAGATACAAGAAATGACTTTATTTTTTAAAAAAATTGTTAACACTCATTTTGTGAGCTAATATATGGTCTATTCTAGAGACATTCCACATGCATGGAAAAAGAATTTGTGTCTTACAACTATTGGAATGTATATGTGAAGTCTATTTAGTTAATGTTTCTTTGCTGATTTGGGGGGGGGGGTTCTGCATGATATATCCATTGGTACAAGTGAGATACTGATGTGTGGGAGCTTGTCTCTCCCTCTAGGTCTCACAGTGTTTGTTTTATAAAATGGGGTGCTCCAAAATTATGTGTATATAGATTTATAATTGCTATATCTTCTTGATGAAAGGATCCCTTGATCAATATATAATGACCTTTGTTTCTTCTGTTTTTGTCTTGAAGTCTATCTTGTCAAGATACAAATATAGCTACCCTGCTTGTTTTAGAAATATTACTTGGAATATTACTTTCCATCTTTTCATTTTCAGATTGTATATGGGTATCTTTGCTAGTTAATTTTTTTTTTTGCATAGAGCATATTGTTCAGTTTGTTTTTTAATCCAGTCTGTCAGCTGTATCCTTTAATTGGCCATTTACATTTAGAGTTATTGAAAGACAGACTTATGCTTATCATTTTGTTGACTTTCTTCAGTTGCTTGGAATATCTGTTCATCTTTATTTGATGGTTTACTACATTAGTAATGTTTGATTCTTTTCTGTTTTTTTGGTGCATCTAGCAAGATTTTACACTTTTACATGCTATCATAATGGTAGTTTTCTTTCACTTCTAGATATAGGTATCCCTTAAGCATGTTTCATAAGGCTGCTGTTGATGGTCATGAATTCTCTCAGTTTCTGCTTATCTTGCAGTGTCTTTATTGCTCAATTACTGAAGGATAGCCAAGTGGTAATCTTGATTGGCAGTAATTTTCTTTAAGTAACTGAAATATGTCATCCTATGTTCTTCTGGTCTCTAGGGTTTCTACTGAAAAACCTGCTGTTATGTAATGGGGGTTCCCTTTAAATACTTGGCACTTTAAAAGATTTAAAATTCTTGTTTTATACTTTTGACAACTTCACTATAAAATGTCATGGTGAAAATATTTTCTGGTCATGTCTATTGGGTATTTTATAAGCCTCCTTGTACAACAAGGCGGAATAGTGTAAATCCATGGCTTTCCTAAGCTAGGAAAGTTTTTTACTATTTCATTGAATAGATTTCCTATGCTTTAACCTTTATTTCTTTCCTTTAGGGTATGTCAGTGATGCAGATGTTTGATTGTTTAATGGTGTACCATGCATGCTGAATGATCTCCTTATATTTCCTTTTTTCCTGTCTGAATGTTATATTGCAAAAGATCTGTCTTTATTGTTGAAGCTTTCAACTAGTTTTTTTATTTGACTTGTTTTGTGTTTCATTTTCAAGATTTCTGTTTTGTTATTTTTCAAAATGTTCACTTTGCTGAATTTTCCATTCATATTCTGAATTGTTTTTACTAATTTAACCATTTATCCATATTTTCTTGAATTGCATCCAGCTTCCTTAAATCATTCGAGTTATCAGACATTTTATCCATTTTAATATCTTGAGAATCTCTTATAGAGATTTGTGGTCTTTAGGAGGTGCTTTATCTTGTTTTCCATGTTTATGTCCCTGTGTTGAGATTTGTACATCTGATAGAATGGCTATTTTTACTTTTATGGGATGACCTTCTTAGTAAACAGCTTTCTCCTGAAGATATGTATAGAGGTATGGGTTATGCAATGTTGAGTTTATTTCCAGCTTGGCACAATAGCATAATCTCTAAAGTTTCTTTGTGATTAGTGAGTTTGAATATGGTGTGTACTGTATCAGAGATCCACTGTGTCCAGATATCATGCAAGAATGGGACAATCTAGCAGTTCAGGTAGGTGTGGCATGACAACAGTGTGTCCCTGTAATGGGAATGTTAACCCCTATTGAGTGATGGGGACTTCCTCACCGTTGATGTTGGCTCTGTTACTGATAAGGGTCTCAGGCCCTGGCTGTACTAGTGGTAGTGAGGAATTGAAGCACTTGTCTCCTCACTAGGTGCAGGTGAAGAACCAGATATTTCATGGGGAAGGGCAGAGACAGGAATCACACCACCCTCTGTGTGGCACTCACACCCAGTTTTGTCAGCGTTATGTGATCAGACAAGATATCCTAGCTGTTGGAAAGTTCTGTAATTTTGCATCTGGGGATGATGGTGGGGACCTGTGTATGTGCAGTGGTAGCAGGACTTGTATTTCTCTCTTTTGCCGCCGTGGGTATGCTGCCCAGGAGAGGAATTTCATTTCCTCTACGTGTGCCTCTGAACAGAGCCATGGCCCCAGAGAGCCTTTGCCCCCTGATTCTTTGTTGTACTGCCCGCTGGCAGTGCGGGCGTGGGAGGGCTAGAAATGGGTTGCTTCTGGAGCCAAGCAAATTCCTTCTAGCTGAGGTACTTATGGGAGCCAGGGAGATCAGAACAGTGCTGGAACTGGTCAGTTTCTCTGTGGACCTTTCGTAAGATGTACCCAGGGGAAGGAGACCGCTAGACCACAGAGTTGTACAAAGCTGTCAAAACAGCCAGGCATTATGGTGCCACCCCTCTATTCCCCACATTCTTGAGACTGAAACAGGAGAATCACAAGTTCAAGCCTAGTGTTTTGGGGGTGGGGATTTTTTGTCTAATAAAAAAGGACTCACTGTCCTATCTCATTGTGAAGACCCTAGGTTCAATCCCCAGTTCTGAGGGGAAAAAAAAATTTAAAAAAGACTGCTGAGTCAATGAAACCATATAATTACTATTCTTCTTGTGATAGGCACCTTGCGGGTAGGAACTACCTAGGGAACTGCCTTTAATCCTGGCACCAGTGTGGAACCACACAAAACTGGCAATGCCCCTAGTCAGAGGACAGCAGATTCTATCTGCTCTGTTATAGTTGTCTCCAACACAATACTTACGTTGGTCACTCTGTGGAGCCAGTTTACTTCCTGAGACCACTACTAACCGTGGAACATCTGTGGGGAGCCAGAGATGGGAATAAGCAGGGTTTCTGACCCCTTAGTCTTGATCCAGGTCCAGTCAGTAATACAAGTTCCTTCTCAAGGTGGTTCCTGGTTATAGCACCCTGGGAGTTCATTGGAAGATGATGTGAATTCCCTTTCTAAAGTCCGACTGAAAATTATCTAGCTAGGCTGTAAACTTATAAGGATTGTAGAACTTTCCAAGAGCTAGAACTGTCAGTGTCTGCATTTAAAGAGTTTGCTTGGACTCTCTAACTCCGCAGAACTGAAACTTCCTCTCCAGAGTGTGGAATCCAGGCTGCAGGTGTTGGTATATTTTTCTCTTACTGTGTCCTTGACCCAGGTCTCTGGATTTTATACGGTTTCTATTTATCTCCAGATTTCTGTGTTCTGTCACTCACCCCAGTAAGGAACTACACACTTGTTGCCTTGGTTCTTCCTTATAGGAGGGATGGTCAGTATTGTGTACTTTTTGTGGCCATCTTCTCTTACTTTTGCTTTTTAGTATATTCTGTATATTCTTTACTACTTTTTTTTTCATTTCCAAATTATTTAAGCACAAAGTAATAGTGGTAAGATGATGAGGAAATAGGAACTCTGGGGTTACTATTTTGGTCTGCATTTTGGTTGAAGCTCTATCATCAATTGAATACTACCATAGTATTTGAAATTGACAAGTGCTTTGTTTTATTCATTACATTGCCCCATAATATGTATCTCTGGTAGGCAGGAGTGAACAGTTCTTTCCCATTTTGCCACTAAGAAACATGAGACAGAGTGGTTGGATGTCTAGCCTGGGCTTATAGAACTTTAGTCCTCTTTCTCTCCTGTTAGAAGACTTTCAGTCCCAGACTTCTTCCAAAAATCCTACGCACTATTAGAGGTGGGCCTTCTATTTTATTTTTAACTCAGTTAACAAAAGTAACCTTTAGAGCATTTCAGTTTTTGTTTTGTTTTGTTTTTAATTGGAGCTAGGCCTATCTCTAGGAGCCGTGAGAGAAGAAACAAAACATGGCTATGTGAAGTGGTGAAAAAAACGTGGTATCCAGCATCAGAGATCTAGGTCATTTCCATTTCATACAATTACCTGTGTGATTTATACCACCTCTCTTTGTAAGCTGCTTTCCTCACCTGTCAAGGGTATAGGGCTGTGCATTTTAAGTTCTCTTCAGCTTTATCACTTCGCAATTTGTTGGTGGAAAAATGGACCTTACAGATCAGGGGGATTTGGGGTGACTATTCTATTGGGAGGTGTCTAGCTATCTTTAAACATTTGAGTAATTGTTGCAGTAACTGTTTCTTATGTTTAGTGTTGATAGTAAAAAGAAATTGTCTTGGATTGAAGACAAGGGAAAAGTTTGGTTTGATGTAGAGGACTTTTAGAGTATACTACTGATTAAATTCAGAGGTCACAGCCCAGGAAAAACAGTAGAATCACCATAAAAAGAAATAGAATTGATAGCATTTATATTGGGGCTTAAAGTAGGCTTGATTGAGACAAGTATTGAAATGAGAGTTCACTGGCTTCATAACAAGGAAGAGTTTTAGACAGTTATTAAATTAGGCATTTTATGAATCCGGAAATGTGTCAGTTTGCTGATTTTTTAAGATGATTTTCTTGTTCTTTTCAATAAAGAATCAACAAGATTGGAAGTACCCAGGACTGAAGGTCCATGAACACACCCATTCTAGAAGTGTTTTATTGCTCATTATGATAAATGTATTTTTTTTTACCATATTACTTAAAGGGAACAGGAAAATCCATATTGACCCTGAACTTAATGACTAGTGAGCAACATACTTAAATGGAGAAGTGTAAGTTTTACCATACTGGTTAAAGGATAACAAACTTTAATTTCACCAGTCAGCCAACATGGAATTAAGGGCTATCTCTGGATGCATTATCTCTTTACTGCATTCCTGGGACTACACAGGTCCCACAGTTGACAGTCAAGTGGTTCACTGTTGCCCCCACCCCCACCCCACTGCATACCTGAGGGTGCAGCTTTGTGTTTAGAAATTGTTTCTGGGCAGAACTCAGGCTCTGCCCCTAGACCACGGGTGTTGAAGTGAGCTGTTTGTATCACTGAAAGCTCAGAAAAATTCCCCTACAGCTTTCTACTTCCCAAAGATATAGTAATTGAGTCTTAAGAAAGGTATCAAGACTTCAGGTTTAGTGACACTGTTTGCCAATGTTGAACTGGTTCATCAATAAATCTACGAATCCTTCCCAGAGGTTCTAGAAAAGTTCCAAATAATAGTATCATTGCACTGTTTGTTACTCTGAGAAAATACCTTTAATGAGGACTCAGCTGGTTCTGGCAGCTGGTTAGCTTCAATATCTTCCAACTCATCACAAAACCCAGCTGGCCTTTGCTACTAAATAACTCAGATCTGTCCTCTCTCTGCTATTAGCCACCAGCATTCCCTGCCTGGAATAAAGCACTGTCCTCTTAACTTGCCTCTCTGCCCCCCTGGACATTATTCTTCATGCAGTAGCCTTTGGATTCTTTAAAAAAAAAAAAATTCAGGACCTGATGTCACTTGCCTGCTTAAAATTGAGTAGTTGTTTTCATTGCATTTACCATCAGAGCAGAATTCTTATCTCAGTTCACAGGGCCCTCCTGCCTTCCTAGCATAGCACAGTACAGTGGTGTAGGAATTAAAATCTACATCTGTAGCAGTAAGTAGTAACTTGACTTCTTGTGCTCATGTCTGTCATGCAGGCTGGCTGCCTCTGCTGGAGGGAATGCCCTGCCACACTGGCAGGCCTGGGGAAATTAGCAGCCACTAGGTTCTGAGAATTAGGTTCTGCAGCCATGTTAGTTTTCTTAGTCTGGCCACAGAAATAATTGCTATCAACAGAAACCTGTGGTGAACACTACTGTGCTTTACTCTCTTGTCCTTAGATCTAACATCTACATACTTCCTTGTTCCAAACTCTACAGGAAACCCAGGCTTCGGGGAAGCTGCATCAGTCACCTTAGTGGGTCATGAAGCAGACAGCGTGCTAATCACCTGGGCCCAACCTGCACTACTCATGCAGTCAACTTCCTAGCACTTCTTGTTGGAAACAGGAGCTGTTGCAGCAACCAGGAGTGGCCCTGAGATCCCTGTGTACCCCACCTCCTCTTGCCAACCCTCTTAAGACTTCATCTTTAATCCCAGACAGCTATGAGCCTGGGAGGACAGAGCCCAGGTGATGCAGCTCTCAGCAGTATCTTGCCCACATTGGGTATGATTTCAACCAAAATGTGTTGGGTGAGTGATGAGTTTGGGGTCAGTGTATTCCTATAATAAGTACTGCCACCACAGGACTATTCCTGAAAGTCATTCGGTGGTATAGATTGACCGTGATTAATTTTACAGTACTAATAAAATGTGCTTTGTAGAAAATGAATCAGAATGCTTCCTGCTAATGTTTTTTGAAGCTGCTCTCAGCAACTAATGAAGTTTGTCAGTTTGAGTTTCGAAAAAGTCAGACAAGGATTCAACTTCTGTTCCCTTTTTTGTTACTTAGAACCACTATCAAATAAATAAGGACTTAGTATGACCAACAGTATTTCTGTTACTTAAGATGAAATATACTGTTTTAGTAGCATAAACTTCAGCATCGCTGTGGCT
Organism: Cavia porcellus; assembly: GCF_034190915.1. Classification (NCBI taxonomy): domain Eukaryota; kingdom Metazoa; phylum Chordata; class Mammalia; order Rodentia; family Caviidae; genus Cavia; species Cavia porcellus. The sequence continues at coordinate 8,239,280 of NW_026947493.1, forward strand.
TAGCAAGGCAACTGTTACTTTAACACCCTTGTCATGGCTCTTCTTGAACCATGGTGGACCATAGTTGGAGCAGGAGTATTGGAAATGAAAAGCAGGGACAGGTGTTTTTCAAGGTAAAGCCCAGAAGTGGTTTCCATCCCAGAATGCAGGGTTATGGTCCCAAAGTGCAAGAGGGGTAGGAAGTATGACAGCCTATGGATACTCGGTGAACACTGCCAGCCTCTGCCATATTTATTACCTGTCACCATTATGATCAGCTGCTATCACAGACCAAGTGCTTCACACACATCTATGCTTACAAAAATTTGATAAGGTGATTGCCTTTGGCCCCTCTTTACACTTGAGATTGAAGAAATTAGCCTGAGGTTTTGAGTGTACACTGTGTAGCCACCATCTTACCCAGCTCTGCTTCGAAAGCCCAGTTTGGCTTTTCCACTATACAAGCCCAACATGAAACAGTCTCACCACTTCATTAGCATGCGAATCCTCTGGCGTGCAGACACTCTGCCCTTGTGTGATGTGTGCATGAAGCAGTACACCTGCATTTCTTTAAACATAGTTGGTAAGAATTCTTTTTACTCCCTTTAGTGCCCTGTGAGTGATGCAAACCCTACCCAAGCCCTCTGCTCTCTTCTGAACCTCTCTGCAGGTGAAGGGTGGGTCTTGCAAACATTTGTGTAGTAAAAGAATCAGAATTCAACTTTAGCTTCCTAAGAATGTCACACTTCAGTCACCTATCACCCCAACTTCTCATTAGAGACCACTGTGACAGTAACAGCCTCTCAAAGTGCAAACCCCCCCGCCCCCGCCCATGTGCACAAACCCTCTCCAGCCAAGGGAACAAGTCTGCAGCTTTTACTGGTTACTGGGGCCTAATTAAAGGCAGTCACAAAAAATAAGATTACAGTCAAGACCCTGACACACACACTTGAAATGTCGATATGGGATATAGGGACTGAGTTTTACAGCCTTTGTGGTTTGCCATTCTGAAAAAGTATTTCATTTCACAAACAACTGTGATTCCATTCATAGAGATCCTGTTGGCTGGTGGTTCTCAACCAGAGTTGTACCTTTCAGTACTCCACTCCAGGGAGCACTTAAAAAAATCCTGATGGCCAGGCCACTGCCCAGACCATTTGCTTACAGTCTCTGGGTTTAGGTCCTGGGAATCATCATTTTTTAAACCATCTCCAATGATTCTAGGTGTAGCCACTTTGAGAACCTCCACTGTAGACTGATGATTTGCCAGAATTAGGAGGGATGTAGAGAAGCAAGGGAAAAAACCAAGACATTCCAGAATTCTTTGTTAGCTTAACACTAGGGAAAACTCCTTAAGGAATTTGAGTTAGCTGTAATAACCTTAATTTTTCCCCCACAGCAAATACAGCCAACATAAATGCTGCTTAATTATTAAAAAATGTACCCAAAGCTGAGTGATACAAGGCCCTGCAGCCTGGGATATTTTTTTTTTTTTTTTTTGTAACATGTTTTTACAAAGTAGTGATCCTTTAAGCTTCGTGCCAATAATTTTTTATTAATGACAGTATAATTGTGGAAAATGTAATTTTGAATATAGGGCCAGACATGGTGGCACGTAAGTCTAATCCCAGCTAGTCAAGGAGGCTGGTGTAGGAGCATTCCATGTTCAAGGTCAGCCTGGGCAACTCAATAAGACTCTGTCTCAAAAACTAAAAAGGGCTAGAGCTAGAGCTCAGTGCTCCCTGGGTCAGTCCCCTCTGCTGAAAAACAGAAAAAACAAGTAACAAACAGGCTTGGGTGGGGTAAGTATGTCAAGGGAGAATGACTGAATGTTACATATATATATTACAAACAGGTTTAATAATAGGAAAGACTTGCCTCATAAATAAAAGCTTGGAAACCTGCTTAGCAACTCATGTGGAGCTTTTGTTCTGAAAGGTATCTGTCTCCACCAGCCTGTGCCCTTACCTACTTGATTAATTCCACTTCCTATCCTTTTTCTACAGGTGGTGAGAAAACCCAGCATGCTTAGCTTCTTCTGCAGATTCCCATTGGAGCTTTGTTTTCTTTCCACAAATCTTCATACTGTCAGGAGTTAGATACTTGTAAAACCTGAGAAGGAAGTGTGAGGTGGAGCCCTTTGGACATTAGGTTAGGACTTTTGTTGTGACAGGATAAATCTATTCACAAGGCAATAAATTCAGAATATTTATTGCTTTAAGTAACTGAACAGAGAAGAGGCAAGCTGTTGTTTCAATCGGGACAAATGGCATTCTCTCTCTGAGGTTTGCCAGCTGTGTCTACTTAAAGCTTTAACAATACTTTCTGGACAATATAAACACGTGACAGACAGCATACATGGGTAACAACTTGGCCAATGATACACTATTTAAAATAGTACATAACACAGGCATCCAACCTGCCCACAGCCCTGGAATGACAGTAACAATATGTATTCATAGGATGTGCTGGATACAAAACCTTTTTTTAAAAAAATTTTTGGCATTAATTCTAACACAGAATATCTTCCTGAACATTCAGAAAGAGTTGGTACACACAAAAGTAACCTCTTTATTTCTAGATTACCAGTATCTATAGAACTGCTTATCTAAAAGCCAGGAGGCTGGGCAACTCCCCTCCCAAATGTCATTTCTTTGCCAAAGCAGCAGGATGTAGGTGGAAAAGGGCAGCTGACAGGGCCCCAGGGGCTGTCTGAAGTCACCAAATGCTACACAGAGCAGCAAAGGTGGACACTGCCCCAGCAGGGTACATGAGTTAACCACAGCTTTGTCGGTAACCAAGGTGTCCGTGGATTTGACCTAGATGCATCATGGATGACTCGTGGGGCATCAGCAGGCACTGAATGGTCCGGCTCCTCCTTTGAGAGGAATGGTGGAGCCAGGACTGAGCCTTTGACCCCACGGTCTAAAACAAGCACCCTCACCTCGAATTCTAACACTGGGTTATTAACACACCTTTCAAATGGATGTGCAGAAACCAACACTGTCAAAAATAGTAGTCAAGCCAAGCCAAAGGGTAATACAACACCAGGGCAAACCAGCTACTGGCAGGATGCCTTGGGTTTGCCCACTCGTCTAGTAGCACAAACTCAGTTTTCTGGAGTAGTTGGAGCAGGCTCTCCGTCAACTTCCTCAGCATCCCCATTGCTGGCATCCTCTCCAGGGTTGGAGTGCCTAAGGGCTGATGAGGTCCTGCTGTAAACAGCAGGTCCATTCTGCACAGCCCTGCCCTCCAGGGCCTTGCCACCTGGCTGGCTGGGAAAGGAACGGTTTTCTTCCTTGACCTCTTCCATAGGGAATCTCATCTCAGGGGCTCTGCCCTCCTGCTGCCTGCCCAGCACACAGTTTTCCACATCTCCCTCTTTGGAAAACTGGTCTTCTAAATTCTTCTCATTTTCTTCTACTTGTCGTTTGTCTCTGAGTTTACCTTTGGATTTTCTCATCTGCCTGCTGTGCATCTCTTCTCGGGAGAATCGCCAGTGGAACTAGAAATCAGAGAAAGTAGGGGTAAGTAAGTGCAGGCTCTGTGAACCTAGAGCTTCACCTGAAGGGTATGTGCATTCACTCCCCTTCATGTCTCCAAGCGAAACAATTCCCAGGATTCCTCCCTATCACAGCCCAAACCCCTCCTACCCATTTGGGGCCTGCATGTATTCTAGATGGGGTGCCATGAGGGACACGAGAGTACTCTGACAGGCCCCATGCTGAAGTGGAAAAGGGGTCTTCAAACCCTATCCTTTGGAGGCCAGGATTAGAGAAGAGGGCAGGCTGCTGGTCCTGGGGATCACTGCACTGCACTGCAACTGCTGACTTCCATCCTGAGTATGCTGTAGGGTTACCAACCTGTAGGCTGGTATTCTTTCCCCAGCTCCCTTGAATGAGACAGAGCCCAGCATGTGGGGCAGACACTGCTATGCCACCCAGTGGCAAACGACTGGCAGGCTTCCCCCGCCAGCTGCAAGGACTGCTACTGGCTGACAGTCCTTTGACCTTTAGCTACCATCTTACTCAAAGTCTCCCTCCCTGGGATACCCTACAGCCAGTGATTAAGTGAATAGTTTAGGTGGCCTGTAACAGCTCATCTCAATATCCCAAGCCTGAAAGACCATCCAGCTGCAGAGCCATCAACCTAGCTCTGCTCTCTGCTTCCAAGTGTCCTTAAAAATTTCTCTACCCAAATTTATCTCAGTAGTTGCTTCTTTCTAGAGCACATGGCCTCCAACCAAGTAGCTCCCCATGGGACAGGAAGTCAGAGCCTTGTAGTCCCAATGTCTCGTGGCCAGTAATAGAGCTGAGGAGAAATCCTCATCTTCTCAAAGCTTTGGAGTGAGACTGCCCTGGGAAAGCCCAGCCCTGCCACTCACTGACCTTATTCTCTGCCTCATTTTTCTCATCTCAGTGATATGCACTACACATAGGGACTTTAGTTTCAAGTTTCTACCTCGGTCACTTCCAATTCACTTGCACCATGCTGGTTACACCAAATATGTACTTAAATCTCAGGTATTTTGCAATTGAAAGAAACAAAGGGAGCCTTCAGTTTCTGAGATGTCATACAGAGCTGAAAAGGGGTGTCTAGGAATACAGTTGTACCATCAGTGGGAAACCTACCACCTTGTAAATCATCCTGAGTGCTTTGCTAGGAAAAGCTAAAAATGTGCTATGTAGATGTTTAAAAAGCATCCCAATTTTGCAGTTTTCCATGGCAGAGATGTTTCCTTGAACAAAACACTTCTAAGGTGTTTTGGGATTTTATATTTTTTAGACAGCACTGGTAAATTTGAATATGCCATCAGAGAAAAAGTAGTGAAGTACTAGAGGTTAGGATTTGACATTTATCCTGTGTTCCCTACCTCACCCTCCCCAAACCTACAGTGCTGGATGGTTTTCCCTTTGTCACTTGTTTTTTTGAGGACACTAATGCTACAGCTAGACTTCCGTTGGGGGTAGTGGAAGCCTCTTCCACCGAAGCTGTGTTTCCCATGGTGGTATCACTGGACAGCCTAAGTAGAACCTCTGTCCTCACTCTTACAGATGTGCCCACTTCAGCCACAACTACACAGCAGGCATCTCAAGCGCCATAGTGTATCAGAAGATGACGCTGATTTCAGACAGCACGGTGGCGGCTGCCTCCAACACCAGCCCTCACGTGTCTCAGGCATTATGTTACTTTGGCTCATAACCACCCCGTGGTAATACACAGCCCAAATGGAACAGCCTTTTTTTTTTCTCCCTAAAGGATGTCTCAAACTAGTCTTCACATTTGACATCAGTTTACATGTTTTAGAGAAAGGTTTCAGTTAAACATGCTTCTATGTATTCTTCAAAGGCAGCTAACCAGGGAGACAGAGGAAGTTTTACTTTTGCCACAAAATAGTGATTGTTTTGGCTAAAGGGCCCTTACATGCTAAAATATTATAGTGTTGTAGTGTGTCTTCTAAGCCTCAAGTTCAAATTCCAGGCCTGGTGCTCCTTAGCAGCTGATTCAGGGCCTCAACTACACCGCTGCTGGTGTTAATAGCGCCCTCTGCAGGTAGGAAGGGCACATTTCCAGCCTTTTCTAGAACAAGCCCAGGTACTCTGAGGGTCTCCTCTTGTTGAAGCACCAGCAACAGTCCTGCAGTTCCCCATAAAAGATGCCACTTCTGTGGCTTCCTGATACAGCCTAGCATTCAGACACTGTGGGAAGACCCAAGCAGGCACATGACCACTTTCTCTAGGGTCCTTCCTGGACAGCTGGGAAGAAGACTTGGAACTGCCAGTGTGAGATGAGTGAGACTCATTCAGCTATCTTTTGCCCTGCAAAGTCATAGAAAAATCCACCAAACCAAGAGTCCCTTAGGACTGTGAAGTTCCGTGTATCCTTACACAGGTTTGTGGGTAACCTGACTCCTGGGACTGGCTGGGCCCCCATCTCACCACAAGTGTTACAGGGGCCACAGCCAGATACCCAGATCCCAAGGAGACCCTGAGACTTGGGCCTTCCCTTTTCCTCTAAAGGACGCAGGGCAGGAGGAGTGGCACGTTCAGGGATGGCGCTGTTGAGAAGTCCAAAGGTTCAGAGTTGCTGCAAAGGCAAATGGACCAACCTCCCAAGGGAGAACAGGGACCTACTGGATACTTACTGGTTTACAGTATTCCCCTAAATTCCCAAAGCAAGCCCCTCAATTCATGTTAGCACTGTGGTAATGATGATCATCTAGAGGTTAAGCAACGTGGCCCAACTCACAGCTAGGAAATGAAAGCTGGAATTCAGACTAATCTCACCAGCTCTACCCTTCCAGCCTCTTTCTTGGCAAAAGGCTTCACACTTACACTGTAGAGGAGAGCCAAGATAGGAAGTGACAGGGAAGGCCATACCTATGGAATGGATCAGCCCAAGGTATAACACCCTCCACCTGCAGGCTTTATGAGGGCAAAAATGCATCTAACAGGTCGGGTAACTGGCTGAGTGGCCAGTTAGTGGAAGTCCAGATCTAACTGCCATTAAAGATAATTTGGCTCAGTTTATTAAAAAATATCTACACTGATGGGCCAATTTTTAAAAGTTCAGTGATGATAAAGTTTGAATGGAAGGCCACACGCGAGCCTATAGAAAGCCCTGAAGCATCAGCCCTCGGCAGGCATCGGGGTCACCTGGAAGGTTGAGGGAGCGAGGCAGACATCTGATTTTAACGGGGTATCCATGTGGTTCTGATTCTGTTGGCTCATGGAAAACCAAGGAGCTAAGAACACTTGGGCAAGTGGGTCAGCTAAACTGTGGGACACACATCTGGGAAGAAGTAACAGCTCTGCAGTTCACACTCTGCCACCCAGGGAAAGGTGTCCTCCTCCTCCTTCCAGTCTTTACACTTGTCTCCCTTCACCACACAGACCTCGTTTTCTTCTTCAGGCATGGGGCAGTGACAACATATAACAAATAACAAAAACTGTTCCAGATCTCAAGGCTCAAAAGGAGACAACCAGCAAGGAGAGGCTAGGGCTGCATCCTGTCTTTCCGGTTGAGCCTTTGAGGGGTGCTAAGTGCAAGTGGGCCCACTGGGAGAGGCAACTACTACCTGAGCACCCATAGACAGTCTGAGTGCAGCCAACAAGTGCCAGGAAGATAGGCTGGGCTGAATTTGGACCTCTCTAAGCCAGAGTATTAATGGGACCCTGGCACCAAATCCAGTAGCCACCCAGTACAGAGCTGCCTAAAAGAAATTTTTTTTTTGGTACTGGGAATCGAACTCAGGACCTTGTGCTTTCCAGACTGACACTGTGCCACTCAACTAAATCCCCAGCCAGGAAAAGAAAAATTCTTTAAATTAGTGTATATCCAGAGTTCAGAGTCAGCAAGAGCTAGTGGGTTTAATTTGCATATTTAAAAAACTGTCCAATATATGTCCAAGTAGTTCGCTGGAAGGAAGACTTCTCTGGTGTGGTTGAAATCAGCTATTCCCTTGGAAGGAGTCTGTTTGTTTTGAAAAATCACACATATACGGTGATTTCTTTTAAATATCACTTGGAGAATTCTGTCAGTGTTGCCACTGAAAAGGACTGAAGGTGGCTTATCTTTGGTGTGCTTATCTTGCAATTTCTGAAATTTCAATGCCAGATGTGTGTTCCAGGGCTCCGAAGTTTGATAAATCATTCATTGATTCATCAGATATTTGTTGAGTACCAGCTAAAGCCCAGTACTGCCTAAATAACAATCAGAGGGATAAAATTTGCTCTCTTGGGTGAGTATCTGACTCTACCAAAGATCACAGGCCCAGAGCAGCACTTGCAAGGCAGGGAGGCAGTTCTTCTCAGTGTATTTACAGAGGAGCATGGCATGGCCTCAAAGGAGAGAAAAATGTCCTGGTGTTACGGTTTAGATCTAAAATGTTCCCTAAAACCTCAGGTGCTCATAGGTGTGGCTTCTGGGCGGTGCTCTGATTAAGGGGCTTACAGCTGACTCGTTAGGTGTAATCTTGTCAGAAAAGGTGGGTGACTAGGGTATGGTGTGGATGGGTGCCCTCTTTCCTGCTCCTTCTCCTCTCTCTGCCTCTCCGTCCCTCCCCCTTCTCACCAGGCCAGGAACTTTTTCTCCTCTGCCTGTTGCCTATCCTTGGAGCCACCTCTAGAAACTGGGTCCTCTTTTAATTTGTGGTGTCAGATGTTGTGTCTCACTGGGAAAGTAACTGAGACGTCTGGGAAGATGCTGCTCAGATGCAGAATGGAGAGCATCCCAGCCAGAGGGAGCAGCCAAGGAGGTGCCCTGTGGCCAAAGAGGCACAGAGCAGCACAAAGGCAGATGTGGCTGGAAGGTAGAGAAGAGGGGGCAGACTGCAGAGATGAGAGATGCCAGACCACACAGGGCCTGTGGGCCACAGTACAGATTTCCATCTTTAACATACAGCTTTACAACGGTTTTAAGCAGTGGATAATGTATTCAATTTGCTTTTTTTAAAAGCTCATTTTGGCTCTACACAGAAAGCATATTCAAGAGAGAACCCTGTTACTAGGAGACTAGAGTAGTTGGAAAGTGATGGTGGAAGTTATTCTAGTGTCTGGAAACTAAAACACACAGATCTTAAGGACAGACTGAAGACAGGGAGAGGGGTGAATCAGGATAGCCCCTGGATGGGTGCTGTTCCTGGGTGGGTCAGAGGCAGATGGGCCAGATAGGAGGAGAGGCAAAGTCACAAGACTGCTCTGAGGTGGAGCAAGCAACAGGGCAGACGGAGCTGGACTCTTGTGGAATTGCTGGCTGACAATGCAGACAATAGCAACACAGAGGTGGTACACGATGCCCTGGGGATGAGGAAGATTTTCTAGGGAAGAGCTCAGAGGAGAAACAGAGTGCCTCTGAATCCTGAAAAGTCATTCGGTAGACAGAAAATCAGGAGAATGTGATAGCATGGGACTAAAAGACAAGGCTGAAGCCCACACTGCCAAAACTGTGGGAACCCAGGTTCCCACAGTGAGGAATAGATAAGAGTCACTGTCAGGGCTATCAGGGAACACTGACAGAGACAGCTGAGGCATGAGTGACAGGAACAGAGACTGAGCACAAAGGATTCTTCCAAGAAGTGTGGTTACAAAGTCCCCTGTCTACCAGTGAAGTGACCCAGAGGTCTTGCAGAGAACAAGTGCTTGGTACCAGTCACCTGATCTTGGGGTGAAGCAGGAAGTAGGTATTGAAAAGGGAAGGGGTCCCCTTGTATTTATATAGCTGATGAGAATCGGAAGTTCTCAGTAACTAGGAAAAAGATATCCCCTCTGACTTTTCCTCAGGGAAAGGCAGTTTTTTCTCTTTATAGCAGCTTTTAAAAATCTCTCTCTTGAATTTTCCTGCCAGCTCAAGTTGCTAGTGACTTGTGCCCCACTGTGAAATGTCAGGTCCTTTCCACCAAAGTCAAGCTGCACTGCACGCAGGTACCTGGCAAGGAAAGATAGCACCATTTCCCTCGTCAGGGGCTGCAGCTGATCCCTTCCAGCATCTGGTAGATGACCTCATGTGTGTCGCTTGTTGAATGTCACTTGCTATGGATGATGCCATCTCTGTGAGCCCATGACTGAGCAAGTGGTACCTGTCTGTGGCTATCCATCTTCTAGCTGGCAGCTAACTGCTCCTGGTGGTTAATGGTGGATCAGCAGCTGCCTTCTAGTCCACCACTGCTGTCATCTGTCACATTATAATCTCAGAGCCTGGATCCAGACCTTCCTCTGCACCCCAGCCCACCTGGCTTCACGTCTTCATTGCCTTGGCATTCGTTCCATGAGTGGGCACCCCCTGGATTTGTTGGCTGGTGAAGGACTGCTCCAGGCTGTTTGCTTACTGAATGCTCCTGTTTAGGTAGGGCTTTGTGTCCAAAGAACAAGAGGAACATGAGGATGGAGCCGAGTGTGTAGAGCTGACGAGTTCGGGCAGATTCCTGAGTGTGCCCTTGGCCAGCAAAATGGAGTGTGGTAGATCCAGCTGATCTAACTGGGGGTTTGGTATTCATTCAACTTACTGCCCTCTTCCTGAGCAACTGGCGGCATACCCCCATGTGTTAGCTTTTTGTTAGCGTAACAAAAATATATAAGAAAACCAACTAAAAACGAGGAATGTTCATTTTGGCTCAGTTTCAGAGCTTTCAGTTTCTGGGCAGTTGGCTCCTCTGCTCTTGAGCCTGTTGCAAAGCAGCACATCATGGCAGGGAGCAGCTGAGAGAAGAGCTGTTGAAAAACAGCAGCCAGGAAGCGGGGAAGGAGGGAGGAAAACCAAGTCCCAGGATCCCTTTCAAGGGTACATTCCCACTATGCTCTGCCTCCTACAGGTTCTGCCATTTCCCAGCACTGCAATCAGCAAGGACAAAGCTTTCACATAGGAGTCTTTGGGGGTGGGGACATTTAAGATCCAATCTGTAACATACATGAAAAGTACCCACAGGCTGAAAAGCATGGGGAGGGGAAGCACCAAAATCATCTGAGATAAATAGAGGACTGGAACTCAGCCTAGGAAACATGGAAAAGATTCCAAGAATGGTCCGAGTCCGCATGTGCAGTTGTGCTCAGTTCTTGAGAAGTTCAGTGAGGGGAAACATTGGGGATCGCTGAGCACAACCCTGCCTGAGGACTTCCTGCCACAGGCCACAGGTGGCGGCTGCCCACAGCACCAGCCGTCATTCAAAGCCTTTGAGTTGCAGTGCTCTGACGGTCTCTTTGCCAATATCAGCAGACTTTTGATTCCTGAGGGGTTGGGCGAGAGTGCCAGCCAAGCTGGAGTGAGATTAACATGCAGGGAAGCTAACTGTGAGCTTCAGCCATCCCCATCTCTGACCAGACCACAGTTGACTGAGCTCCTGCTTTTGGCCTCATGGGGCTCTCTGGCAAGTGCAAGTATTGAGAAGAGCCTCTGCACTCTGCCTTTCCTGCCTGGCCAGCAGAACAGCACACCAGTCTCTTCAGCTACCCTATTTTAGCAGTGTGCCAAGGGGCTCAAGTGTTTTTTTGGCTCTGAGAGCCCTTGCAAGTCAGAGCAAGCTGCCCACCCACTGCTACAGAAAATCCATTAGGCAAAGAAGCCCTGCTAAGGAAAATCCAGTAAGGCAACCAAGGTCTCTTACTTACCTTTGACTCCTTCTTCTTGATTTTCTGAGGTAGACATGGTCTCTGAAGAAAGACAATCTGCTTGGTGGATATACTCCCTTCTCTACAACACACAGAGCTGAGTGAGTCATGGTGTACCTGGAAGCACCCCAAGCCTGACCCACATGTTGTGGTCCCTAACTACATTAAAGCAAAGGAAAGCTACCACCAAATTATGAAAAGAAGTCAAGAAGTGTTCCTGCTCCATTTTCTCATCTCCAGGCCCAGCGGGCTATTTCAGAGGCCTGACAGATTTTTGGTGGTTTATGCAGTCTGTCAACTTCCTTGTAGGAAGTTTCAATTTCCTTGGACTGGCCATGAGGCAGCAGCTGGTATCTCAACCAAATGAGGACATAATAGCTGCTTCAGTGAGTCTCAAAGGGGCGGAGCATCTTGCAAGTACATTTTTGGGAACAGTGGCTGGGATAGGCAGGCAGGCATAGGGCATGGCTGGTGCTGGGGTCCTCTATGGCATGGCTCCTACAGGGATGCCAGTGCCAAGCGGGCAGTAGGATAGATGGTGCCCGCTAATCAGCTGTGGCTCTAACAGCTCATTCATTCTGATACAGTGAAGGCAGGATACCATGGAACTGCCCTTAAAGATGACAGACAGCATAAAGGAAAACACTTTCACTGTTTTCATTGCTTTCTTCGTATTTTTCAAACATCTTACTGCATTCACCCGTGAGTCACAGAGAAAGGTATTAGAAAGCATTGTCTTGCCATCTGTTTTGTGCCAGAAGCCAGGCTGGTGATTTCACCCAAAAGGGCTCATTTAAGCCTCACCAAGATACTCTGAGGCAGCCGACTACCGCTGCTACACACTGGAAATGAGTTCTGGAACAGTTTATGGGTCACACAGGCAGAGATCTGCCTGGTCCTGAAACCCTCTTTCTGGTCCGCCATGAAGGCTTACGTAAGGAACAGGATGAAATAGTTATGAATATGAAATTATACGTAAGTTAATGCCACGAACAGGGCCTAGGCTCTGGGCTTTTCATTCCTTTTGTGGGGACACTGAGCAGCACCATAATCACCAGCTCCCCACATCCCTGGCCATAGTCTTCTCAGCTGTAAAACTGGGTTAAAAAAATTCTGCCTCTGGGGCGGGGTGGGGGTTAGCTCAGTGGTGTAAGTGCCTGCTTGGCAAACTTGAGGTTGTGAGTTTGATCCCTGGCACCAAAAATAAAAATAAAAAAAATTTTTAAAAAATTCTGCCACATAGGATTTTTTTCTTTATTCCAAGGATTGAAATTTTATATCAAAGGGCCTACCTAGTCTAGTCTAGGACACAAGGCAGGTGCTGAATTTCTTTAGCATTAGAAGGGCCTCAGCCCTGACAGTTTAGGGGGCTCACCTTCATCCTGCTGGGCAGGTCTGACTCACCAGCACCAGCCAAAGCTCTTGGGTGGGGGTGGGGTGCTGAGGAATGCTCCCACTGATGGTGGCAGACAAGTGAAACACTGTGTCATTCTTAGTTGTAATGTAAATGGTAAGGAACCAGGCTCCATAGGTTTGTCACAGCATTAAGTAAAGTTAACCACATGGCATATGTCTCAGGAACAGTGCCTAGCACAGAGTAAGCATCCAACACTAATAACTAGCATCATTGTTACCTGGTTGTTTTGACGACAGGAGTTGGCAGCACACAGGTAAGTTGCCAGCCATAGGCTGCTAGAGAGTTCAGCAGAGGCACATAGTCTGTCTGCACTTCAACACCCTGGGAAAGAAAGGTCATAGTTAGTGTTCCTGCCACCACAGGCCAGCACCCCAGCAATGGTGGACTGTTCCTCCCATTGGCCAACACAGCAGAGAAGCCACAGAGAACTCCAACTCATGCCAAACAGTATGGAGCCAAACTGCCAACACGGGACGTCTTTCCAGGCCCTGGCACGATCTGTGGTTGGCAAAGAATTAGAGCCAAAAGATTAGTCCATTAATTTTGTTTTATTCTTGTCTGGACAAATAGCCTCCTGTGAGTTTTCCTGAAGAAGCACGATACCTTGCTTCAAAGACAACTGAGGGCATTGATAACACATGCTGCTCTGGATGGTTTTAGAGCATGCCATAGGGACTTAAAATTACATGTGACAGATGATTAAGTCATTTGCATCCAGCCTCAGACACGTGTGTGTGCCTACCCACCTACACACGTACACACATGCACAGGCACCTGTGTTACACATCCCGCCTTCCAGGAATAAGCAGATGCTACCTATGTTCTATTTTAAATCAGGAGCCAGCGGACTGATGTTTGTCTTTCCATTTAAAACCACAGCCTTGTCTGCACAAAGCGACAGACAATGTGTGGTCACTGCACTGGGGTTTACTATGGAGAAATCTCTACATCACCCCCATTTTCTCCTGCTGCACTCCACACCAAGGAATAATGTGCTTCCTAACCTGTCTTACATATGCTAGACTCCCATCTCCATTACTTGGCTTCTGGTTGGTGGCTTTGGAAGACCTCAAACATGTATCCAGAGTTGTTCCAACCAGTGCGCCCATGAGGGCTCACTCTGCTAGTGTTTTGCAGCTGCAGGGGTATAAAGGTGAGCAGTGTCACAGTTCTGCTCCTTGAGTTCACAGAACTCAAACACGCAAGTCACCAAAGTACAATGGTCTGCTGTCAGGGCCATCAGTTTCAAATGCCAGCGAAAAAGGAAAGACTTCCTGGCAGGTGCAGATCACAAGACAGATCTGAGCACAGTGCACAAAACAGGGTATGCTTCACTTGCAGGCAGTGTGTATGACACGTGGAGGGAGCCCTCTGTCTGGGAACGCCTGGCCCTAATGACACTATCCTCTCCAGGGTGGAGGAGCCTGTTACCCTTGGAGAATAAAACCAGCTCCTCCAGCTTCCCTGGACAGGGAGCCAAAAGAGAGATGATGGGTCAGCCTGCCCTGCCTGTTCTGGCTTTTAAAGCTTCCTTCACTGGGTACCAAACCCATGTGGTACCAGGTCACCAGAACACTTGGCAACTCAGTTCTGTTTTGGGAGCCTCAGTTTCTCAACAGTATAAAATAAGTGTTGGCTATCCAGTGGTTGTTTAGCCTGGTTCTGGAGTCAGCAGTATTGGTCTTACCTGAGAAGCCGTGAACAATACAGATTCTAAGCCCAGTCTAGATTCCTGAACCAAGTAGTCTGGAGAGGTCCTGGAATGTGTGCTTTACAGCCTCTCCATACTTTAGCTAAGCACAGAATCACTATCTAGATAGTCTTAGGTCTCTTTGGCAAAAGGAGAGCCCACAGTTCTGTAGTCAGAATCTATCAGCTGTTACCTCCGATCTAACTTTTGCCATTCACCATATGAGAAAAAAAAATAGCTGGATGTTTACAGGAACAACTATGTTTTTGTGAGAAATACTGTTGGTGGCATAGGATGGAGGGGACAGGAGAAAGGGAAAGAGAAAGCAGGAAAACTGGGTAAGAAAGAGGGAAGGAACCTAAGAAAGGGAGCAAAGGAACAATATAAACAGTTGGAAGGTTCACCAGAGAATGCAACTGTGGCCCCTCCCTGAAGCCCCAGTCAGGCTGGAGATGGCTCAGCAGGCGGCGCAGTGGGCCTCCAGAGCGCAGGGACATTCCCTTTCCAGACCAGGGCAGCCAGGATACCCCTTGCTGGGCCTGGCCCTCATGCAGGCTAAAGGAAGAGTTCTATGGCTGTTGTATCCAGAGACACCCTGCCCCCATCTGTGTTCCCAGTTTAAAGAAAGGAGGGGAGAGAGAAATTTAAATCCACTCTCCAGCTTTGTGAACCTCACAAATGATTACTTGGGCCTATCAAAAATAACCTTCCCACTTTATCAAGCACTGTGACAAACCCGCCACAATCAGACAGTAGTCATAGCAACCAGGACAAGCTCTTGTGCCTCACAAAGCCCTGAGTGGCAGAATGGAGTCTTTTCATTGGTGGCTGTGTCCTGGCCGGGTTTTCTCTGCATGCGCCCAGAGCTGCAAGACAATGACCGACCCCTGCTGCACCCAACCCAACCTGCCTGCTCAGACAGGCCTCACCAAGGCAGCTTCTATTTCACTCCATGTTATTTCATTTTGTCACCATCTCAAAGAGAAAAACAGCAGGATTTCTCCCAGACATTCCTTTTCCCCCTAAGGGTAGGAGATGTCAGCCAGAGGTGTCAAATCATAAAGACCAAAAGGAAAAGAGAGAACAACAAAACGTAAGGTATGCCTGTGTGACTTAATCTTAAATGTTAATTTCTGGCCACCAATCACTGGTGAGCTGAGTAAAATAAAGATGGTAGGGGTGAGGTGTGACACCACCAGGCTCTCCCATCCAATTGTTTGGGATGGTTTTGATTTAATTAATATTAATTGTGGGTTTTGGTAAGTATCCATCAAAGTCTGTTTGCATATTATGAATGCAGGAAAAAGACAGCATTTCTGAAACACAGGATGAGTTCCATAAAGGCAGTGAAAGACACTTTTAAGTCCATTAGCTAAGAAAGGTGGTAGGAAACAGATCCGGATGGAAGGCTTTCTTTGATCTGCTTTTCTGTGACACACTAGTGAGGAGAGAAGAAAGCAGGAACAGCACTCAAAAGCCAGCCTGCTTATCAAAAAGACATTTCTTTCTGTGAGTTGGAGCAAAAATTTTAATTAACTCCCCACTCTCCTATGGTGGATACACAATCTCCCATCACACCTGGAGTGTTTAAAAAAAAAAAACAAAACTGGAGCATGTCCTGTGGTTTTTCAACTTGTATAAAAGCAACTCATTTGTATTTATGGCTCTTTTCCCCTTTGTTCCCTATAATTTCTCCAGTGGTTGCAAATCACCTAGAGAAAAAGACATTCAATACAACCTTCCCTTACCCTCCAAAAATTATGACAACACAATAAACAGTAGTTTGAAAGAAAATACTTTGCTTCTTGTACATGACTGTACGTACAGGACTTTAAGTAAATGAAGTGAGGAATTCAACTTCCCTTGCCAAAAGGTGCTAGGAACCGAGTGAAGGGTATTCTGTTTCTGTCCTGACGTCCAGAGTTGAGGGAGCCCTTACTTCCAGCAAGATAGCATGGAAAGAAGAGGCTTGGAAAATCACTCCTGCATCTTTTGTAAACTTGCTACCGAAATGCCAATGCTCAACACGTCTGGATATATTTCTATTACTAATACTTATCAATTTTAAGTATATCTTTTGATTTCCTTTTATAAGAAATACAGAAATACTGTTCCCATACATATTTCTCACTTTATTGTGTCCCCAACTGGTTATTATGTAATTTTAATAATTATGTTTAATTAAAAATGCATTTCCATTCTTACACCTTTATAAATATCTCTCAGTGCTCTATTTTATGTTATCAATAACTATCTCCTGATCCTAAATATATGTCCCACATTTTTCCACTAGGACCTTTCTGAAAGTCCACCAACACTCAAATCTGACCTGATGTCTTTCCATGCCTAGCTTTTCCTCACACTGGCATCTCCTTTTTTTGGTTTCTGGAACACATCCTTTCATAGTTCCCTAGGTAAAACAATGGCCTGAAAGTCAATTGAAGCTGCATTTTTAAAAATACCTTTGTCTTCACTTTAAACTAAAAGTCTGAGCAAAGAAATCTGAGCTGAGCCCCACCCCACCCCCAACTTGAAAGTACTGCTGCACTAGCTTCTAGGTGCTAACATTCCTAAGACAGGCTTCTTACTATACTAATCCTTTGAATGGAACCTGCTGTAATGCTTTACAAGTTTTTAGGATTTTTTTCCAAGGCATTCCAGAATTTCAAAATATCCTTTAGTGCAGGTCTTATTTACTCAAAAGATTGTACATTTGATGGCCGTGCAGTCTGAAAACTTATCCTTTAATTCTGTAAAGTGTTTGGTTTTGGGTTTGTTATTTTGTTTTACTTGATAACTTTTCTCCCATATTTCGTCGTCTTCTTCTTTCTCTTTTCCTTTCTTTATTAGTCAAAATATGATATTAACGTTTTAATTTTATTATCTATCCCCATATCCTTATTTTATTTTACTTTCTGAGAGATTTCCTTCCAGTCTTTCTATTATGTTTTTGCTGACATATTTTTAAGATTCCAAAGTTTTTTCTTTTTTCTTTTTTAAGAGCATCCTGGTTTTATTTCATGAATACATATATTTTATCTCTTTAAGTGGTTCCTTCTGATCCCTGCATTACCTTTACAGTTACCAGGTTGCATGTGCGACAGATGGAGAATTCAGGATCTTTCCACCTTATATTAAAACTTTAAACCGATTTCCTTCCTTTCAGTTCTGCAGTTCCCTACTTCCCCTAACCCCTAATGACTTGGGGGCTTTGAAGACCAGAGCTTTTCTTGGGTTCTGCAGCAGAAAAAAACCCTGCTCCCTTTCTCATCCAAGTATCAGTTTCCTCTACTTTCTGTAACCAGTTCAAATTTTTTATCTTCTAACATTTGTTCCCTCTCGTAAAAAAAAAAAAATCACTCATCTTTATTTTCTCTTCTACTCTTCGTGTTCCCTTGGATATATGTCTTTCTAGTGTTGGTCCCCACTATTTTTTGTAGTTATGTTTTATACATTCATCAACACTAAATTAGTGAATACTGAATCATTTTTCCTAGGGGAAATGCAGGGTTAAATTATTGTCAGCCTCTGGTGACATTTTTTTGTCAACTATCACACAAAACTTTGTTTTATGTCTATTTCAGTTTAAAGACATCTTGGTTAACATATACTGTTGACTTTAATGCTGAACCAGAAGCAAAGGTATAGAACTCACACTGGAACAAAACTTACCTAATACTTGTTTGCTGTGTAAAACACATCCTAGCATTCTGCTCAGGAGCACTAAATAGCACCCTCAGCACTATTCTTAGGCATCGTTTATAGCTTTAAAAAAAAAATCAAGAATAAGTAGGAAAATTTTGAAAAGGACACCTGTTCATAGCATGAGCACTGACACGTGAGACAGCAACACCTCATTCACCTCAGCTGGAAACATGCACATGAAGTGGCTCAAATGTTTTGCTCTTCTGCACATCAACAAATGTCCACGAAAATGCCACACATGTTGACAACGGAGTTATAAATAAATGTTAATAGCAGGTCATTTTGGAAATACAGAATCTTAAAAAAATACAGAATCTGAACACAAGGATCAATTATCAGAATATCCTTCTCTTTATGTAATTTCTTTAACACGATTTTACTGGTATTCTTCAGAAAAGAAACAGATGCCTGTGTCCAATTACCTGTGTTTAACACAATTGTATTATTTAATGCTTTAAGGGTCCAATGCGTGGCTTTTCTAAATAATTTACTACAAAAACCCCCCAAAATTTTTGATTACCTAAATCCTACCTGCACAGTAAAACACATATACAAATTTTATATTAGAGATTTACAGAAATTAATTTTAAAATCTAGTAATGTAAATTTATAATGGACAAGAATGTGAAGATGACAGAAAGGGAAAATCAAATGCCCATTAAGTACATGAAAAAATACAGAATGTTATAATAAAACTGTAAATTAAGCTATGCTGAGACACTATTTTTACATACAAAACTGAGAAAATCTTCAAGCTTGACAACTCCCTATCTCTCAAAATTACAAACACATTTGCCCTTTGACTGAAAAATTTTACTTCTGGGAATCTGTCCTACGTATAAAAAATGAAAAATGTACACAGTTACTTGCTAGAAACCACCCAAGTGCTCATCAGTGCTGCACTTGTTAAATCCATACAGTGGCGGGGCTGGGGATTTAGCTCAGCGGCATAAGTGTCTGCCTTGCAAGCAGGCAGTCATGAGTTCGATCCCTGGTACTGATAAAAAGGAAAAAGACAAAAAAAAAAAAAAAAAAATCCATACAGTGGCATAGGGAACTGGATAATGGTGACTCACATGTATGCAAAAGCATACAGGATGAGGAGGGGCAATGCAAGAAAACTGCTATACTCTAGGCATGTAGAATGTGAGGGACTGAGACCACGGTGGGGGTGGACCATAGGCCATTCTTTCCCTTCTGATTTTCCCCCTCCCCTGTTTTCTCCCTTTCCAGGTTTGGTTTTCTCCCTTCCCCGCCCCTCTTCCTCTCTCCTTCTCAAGCCCCTTTCCCTCCCCCCCCCGCCCCGCCCACCTGCTCCCCACCCCTGGGCCCTTGGGACCCCCGTGGAGAAGAGCCCACCCCCAGCCATCGGGCTGAGCCACAGCCGATCAGCCAAGGGCCCCTGGGTGGGCGGAGATGTGGTGCCCTCCCCGCTGTGGTCTGCGTGAGGTAGATTGCTAGAGGCTATCCACTATCTTTCCTGAGGTGTCTCTCCAAGTTATGCCTGATAAATGTAGTTAATACTTCATCTGGATGGATGCGACAGTACATCTCAGCTAGAGATCAGCGCACTTCAGATAAACTGAAACTGACAATGAAAGAAACTGGGCCTCCTATATATACATCTGTATGGAAGGAACAAAATATATGAGAAGAGGAGGCAACAAGAAAGGGTTCTCAGTCCCCAATCCTGAGAACACTGATCCAGGAAAGGTAAATGCAAAGGACAATAAGGACAGAAAACATGCAGTATCAGGCACGGCACCAATAGACATAAAGTGATATATCTTTGGGACCTCATAAACGAGTTCAAAAGTGAAGTATTTAACCAAGTAAAGCAAGATATAAATAGAATAATTAAAGAAATGCTAAACACCTCCCAAGAAAAAACAGATGGTAGAATGGAAGAACAAAAAAAAAGGGGGGAGAATTGTTTGATGGAGAAAATAGAGAAAACATAGAATACATGAAGCAGGTTCAAAGAGATTACCAGGAAATTAAAAACTCTATTGAAAGCTGGCATAACAGCTTGAAAGAAACTAAGGATAGATTATCCAAACTGGAGGACAGGTTTGCAATGTGGGATCATGAAAGGAAAAAGTTCTTAAAAATAACAAGGAAACAGCAGTAACAATACAAAGGCTAGAAGATGACAAGAGGATCTATAACTTAAGAATAAAGAATGTGAATGAAGAAGCAGGGGTACAAAGGAACTGCAAAGGCTATTCACAGAAATAATTAAGGAAAACTTCCCAAACATTAGAAAAGGAAAAGATGCTCAGATGTATGAGGCATACAGAACTCCAGCCACCTACAATCAAAACAGAACTACACATATAATAATTAAGATTCCAGAAATGCAATATAAGAACAGAATATTAAAAGCTGTCAGAGACAAGAAACAGATCACTTACAAGGGAACACTCATCAGAATTACAGCAGACTTCTCAGCACAAATCATCAAATCTCAAAGAGTGTGGGGCAAAATAATCCAAGCCTTGAAAGACAATAACCTCCAGCCAAGATTGATATATCCTGCACAATGTCCCTAGAAATTAATGGAGAAACAAGGTGCTTCCAAGATAAAGAGGAACACCAATCCAACTCTATAGAGAATACTGCAGGACATTCTAAAGAGAGAGAAAAGTACCAGAATTCCAGAAACAGTGGCAGAGAGGCCACAATGAATGGAGCAGAAAGCAAAATGAAGAAGACAGACAACTAATGACAGAAAAAGAGCACAGAAGAAATGAGGCAAAGAAGGTTGGATATAATTTCTAATATAAATGGCCTAAATACACTAACTTAAGGAAAAAAAAGAGAGAATCGCAGGGAGAGGAGTGACTTCCCCTTCCATTCTCTCTAGACAAGAGGATCAAGAGGTAGGGTCCACCAAGAGGCTCTTTATAGGAAATATAATTACTCTGAAGGAGGTTATATGGACCAAAATCAAACATGAGAAAACGGAACTCGATGTGACAGGGAACCAAAGAGTAATCCAGTATTTATGGATAGATTGAACACACAGGCTTTAATAAATGAAGAAATATAACTAGAAATCCAGCCCAGGAGTAAGAAAGTTTGGAAACACTTAGGTTAATAGCAGGTTGCCCCCCCCCAATATAAAACTGTGAGTGTTGGGGAGACCCAAAAATACGCAGTTCATTCTGGGGGAGTAAAGGGGAGGAATAGTCTTCAAAAAAAAAAAAAAAAAACAGCAGAAGATATAGCTAATAGTGTATCAGGAATTAAAACCCTTATTATTCGCACCACTCTGCTTGGTTGAAACTTGTTCAATCCTAGTTTGTATACAAGCACTACATCCGAGGGCACAGACAGCTGTCCCTAAGAGATCAGGACATAGCACAGTGGTCATCTTTAATTTCCTATTAACTCAATCAGGATCCCTGTATGACTTCTACTGTTGTATCATCACTTATCTTAGTTAAATCTGACTGGTTTCATTGCTGCTTATTATTGACAGATTTTATTCAAAACAGTTAGGTTGCTGGTATCAAGTTGAGGAGTATAGACAACTATACTGAAAATGACAATGATTCACCACGATATCGATTCTGATTTGATTACGACCTGTTTTTGTAGCTCTACACTACCTACAAAGTTGTATTTCTGTTAACTCTGTTATGTACTTATATGTTCAATTATCCTTTATCTGATGATATAGCCAATTCTGTTGATGATAACAAGAAACAGCACAGTGATCATGGTAGAACTCCTTATACGGCAGTTTTATATGTCTTTTTAGTTTTATGTGTCTATAGGAGTATGTTTAGTTCTGTCCTGCTTTGTCCTGTTTCTCCCTCTAATATAGAAAGGACAGAAATACATGTTAAGACTCAGGCTTGTGTAAAACCTATAAACAGTTTATGAGAACTGATCTTATGACACATGATGAAATGAACAAATAGTTCGAAAGAAAGAAAGGGGCACTGCAGTACCCAGTGCTGATTCCAGAGTGTTATGATGTGAAATCCAGCAATATTATTAATCTTTGTTTAGAAGCATTTTAAGCTAGTAAGTTTTATTAGGTCTCAACATAAATGAAGATATGGATAAATGCATACATGTCTAAGTGTATAGGATTGATAGCCATATTACTTAGTTTTTGTTGGATAGTTGAACAGAACTGTTTGCACTCTCCCTGGTTGAATTCCCATTTATATGTTCCACTTTTGTATCTTGAACAACTATTTGTGGGGGGACAATATGTATACATCAACTAGTGATTTATTACTGTTTATTTCTTTTCTTTGAAAGTATGTACTATTTCTGCCCGTTTTCTGTTTTGTCTTTCTTTAAATAATAAAAAAATAAAATTCAAAACAAAAAAAGAATATGACAGACTGCAGAGGTGCCTACGAAAGCTGAACAAAACAGTCTGTGATAGGTAGCATAATGACCCCGAACACTATCTATGCATAATTCCCAGAGCCTACGACTAACTTCCCTTACACAGTAAAAGGGATTCAGTAAATGTAAGTTAAGCATCTGAGATGGAAAAGTTTATCCTGGGTTTTTGAGTGAATCTTTTGTAAAAATAAATAAATAAATAAATAAATAAATAAATAAAAGACACTTATAAGTAAAAGGTAAGAAGGTCAGAGTCAGAGAAGGAGATGTGGTGACAGAAATAGAGGCTGAATGATGCCAGGAAAGGAAAATGCCATGAGTTAAGGAACATGCATGGCTTCCAAGAGCTGGAAAAGTCAAGCATCTGAGTCTCTCCTGAAGTATCCAGGAAGAATGTGGTCCCACCAACACTTTGACTTTAGACTTTAATACCCATCCCATACTTCTGACCTCCAGAACTATAAAATAACAAACATGCTGTTGAAACCATTAAAGTTTTAATAATTTGTTGTAGCAGCAAAAAAACCAAAAACCAAAAACAAACAAACAAACAAAAAAAACTGATCCACAGCCCAAAGTCAGCAAAAGGTTAGAATGGATAGAAGAAATTGGAGGTGTTGGTCAACCAAGGAAGGCCAAGGCCTGGGCTTCCCAATGAGGAAGAGGGCATGGCTATGCCTGGTATCCCAGTTCACTCGCCACTCTGACATTCAGGCAGCTCAGCTCTGTGTAGGTGTTGGAAGCAAAGACGTGTGCTTCTGTCCTAGAGACTCCCAGACTGGGGGTCAGGAGATTGGGCATATGGACCCCTGTCTAACAGAAGCCCATGGAAGTGTGGTGGGGGAAAGGAAAGGGAGAGGAGTGATTCCCCTTCCATTCTCTCTAGACAAAGAGTAAATCCCTGCGTTTCTCACCCTCATCCTTCCCTAGGCCTCCCGCAGGACCACTGTGCCTGCCAGCCAGTGGGAGGGACAGGCAGCGCAGGCTGCTGGCCGGCTAGAGACGAGACCACGTTGTTTTCCCCTTTGTTTTACACACAATTCCCCAGAGAAACATTTTGCTGATATGTAATTAGACTAACATAATAGAGTCTAAGAGAGCAGTTGTCTCTTTTTAGACAACTCTGGCTTTCAAAATGTTCAAAGAGAGTAAGTTAAATAAAAAAAGCTGAGTTCTTAGATATAGAAGAGGGGCCAGAAGAAAACACATATAATGTATACAAAGCGTCAGTTCCAGGATTCCTCACCCACCCACTCCAGCTGGTGAATTCGTATCTTTGCCTGACTCTACTATGCAAGAAAGGCAGAAAACCCTCGCCTTTTAGGAGCATAACATAAGAACAAAAAATACTTATTCTTTAAAAACACTGTTCGCAACTGTGGTTTCAGTGATGACCTTCTCCTGTGCAGGCCCTAATTACAGCATAACTGCAGCTTCACCCATAAAGAGTGAATGTCCACTCCTCAATCTCCTGAATCCAGGCTGGCCTTGGACCTGGCTCTGACAACATCAGAATCTGACATATGCGACTACAAGAGTCAGGCCTCAAGGGCCTTGGTGAGACTGCCTGTTCTCAAAGAACCCAGCCAATGCCACAAGGACAAGCCTGGGCTAGCCTGCTGGGTGACGACTGTCATATGGCCCAACTGACCAGCAGACATGTGGGAGATGCCACTGGGGACCAGCGGAGGCCAGGGGACCCACTGGTGGCTCTAGATGTGGGAGAGAACCCAGCTGAGATGAGTGGAGGCTTGCCATCTCTGCAAGGTCATCTAGGCGACCTGGGCTCTGTGAGCAATAAAAACTGCTGCTATTTTAGTTCATTAACCTTGCGGGGGTTGGGGGGAGCTAACTAATATTCCAGGAAGAGCCAAGTATCTAAGCAAATGTCCAAGAAAAAAATGTTAGCGAAAATCCTTTCATTTGATTCGAAATAAATTATAATAGCTACTACTGGAAGGGACTCAGCAGGTCTCAGCAGCCCTCATTTCCTCCATGCCAGACACAATGTGACCTTGTGCTACCTCTGGAGTCCTGACATCTCATTTATGGTAACCTACTGTAAGGTCCAGCACCACCACCAGCATATCCTGAGAGACAGAGCTAAAAACCCACACTGGGGAAGAACACACTAGCTCAAGACATTGCCCTGGCTTCTCCTACAGTACAGTGCCAAGTTGGCAGAAGAACCAAACCTATGTGTGCAAGATAACAATTCCCTGGACTCTGGACACCTGAGCGCCATGGTTTCTCTGAAGGGGGACTGGAGGATGGGTTAACAAGGCAGAGGGGCAGAAGCCAACACACAGCCCATGTCACCAAAGCTGTGGCTCCTGTGCACCTGCGCAGGCACCAGGCAACGTGTTACAATGCAGAACTCCCATGCTATGAGGCCAGACATTTGGCAATCAAGGGCTAATGGCTGGGTGTACTCCGTTCATTAGTAGCAACAGATACTGCTACTCTGAGTGCAAACAGTTAAGTGACTCAAAGCTGCTCCATGCTGTCAGCTGTGCAGCAGGACCACATACTAGGCCAGCACGGGGCTCGCAGCCTTCAGAAGCTGACATGTCACACACATGCCAGATGCAGCAGCAAGCCTGTCCTCTGCAAATGTGGAAGCAGCTTTGTTTGATAACAATTAAACAAGAAACGTTTTCTGCATTCAGGGACTTGCCAAGTCCCTCCCACTTGCTTTGATGAGTGATAAGAAAATTAGACTTTCTGGGAAAAAATGAGATTTATCACTTTATTACTCTCTCTCCAGACAAAATGAGAGGGATGAAGGATTATATTTTTAACCTTTCTTTCTTATTTTTAACCTATCTGCTAGAAAAGAGAAAAGACTGCAAAAAGAGCCCTCCCAAAGCAAAGTATACAATTAAAAAGATATTTATTTTGAAGAGGAGGTGGTAGGGAAAGGAGCCAACCTGCAAACATCTAGGACTTAAAATTATGTCACAGATACCACCTTTACTTATTGTCAGTAGATTCATTACCATTCCCAGTAATTGTAAAATGCTAACCCAGAAGATGTATCTGGATAATAGCTGGCTTACACACTGAAGAAAGAAAGAAACAGAAATTAAAAGGCCATTTCACTGTCCAATCTAACAAGCAGAGCCATACAAAGTATCTGTACTTTTTCTCGACCCATCTTTCTCCACCCGGGTAATGTAAGGTGCCAGATTCTCAGTCAGGGTTGGGGCAATCTGAGTTGGTCAATATTCTCTTTGCAGTGACTCAACCACAGCATCTTGTTGCTATGGTTACCCCCTTTTAACTCAACCATCTCTCATGTCCACTTCTCAGACCAAATTACACTGCACTAATCCCACAGCATGTTCTCTGAGGACTCTGCTCCTGGTAAGTGCAAATCTAACAGGGCTTCTGAAGCACTGGGAGCCAATGACTATACTGAAATACCAGCCTTCAGGACAAGCTGGGCCTCATTACCCCCATGGTGGCAAGTCCTGCACTAGCTCTCCAGTCTCCTGCTCTGTCAGAGAGAAAATCCACTGGAGCCTATAGCAGAGGAGCTGTTAGGTTCCAGTCAGCATCTGGACCCTAACCCACCAAAGGATGACCTGATAAAAAACAAACAAAACAAAGCAAAACCCAAACACAAGAAAATGAAACAGTCTCAGAAAGCTAGGCCACCTCTAGAAAATCCTTTCACCACCCTTTTCCCCCACCTTCTTTACACATATTGATCACTACTTGGTCTTTGTTTTTCTGTTTATTGCCATCTGCTGCACAGGAACAGAACCTCCATAAAGATGGGGAGTTTATCTTGTCCCTGATTAATCCAGGCTATCACACAGGAAAGTATCTGCTCAGTAATTAGATGCTGAGGGATTGAATGAGTTACTTTTCTTAGGTATTTCGGGAGTAGGTTCTGTCACTATGTCTTGAGTTCTTAAAGTTTTATCAAAATTGCTTAAGTCACACCAATAACAAGACATAAGCCTGTACTACAAATGTGAGTTAATCTGCTAGGAGGTTATATTACTATTTTCCTAGGTATTCTAGCAAGTTGAAAGTATATTTTTATAAGAAAGTTAAATACAAAGTCATGAACTAGTCATCCAGTCTCCAAGGCCATGTGCATTTTAGTAAAAGGCGATAGATTTTAATCCATCCCTTCCTGCTTTGCCACCATAATGGTGTTGCTGACTGTACTATCAGAAGGTTGTGTCTATTTCTTCAGTGTGACACTGGGCTTGCTTTGTGACTTTCTTTAGCCAAATTGAAGCATAAAGTTTGCGTCCTGCTCTTGCCCATTTGCTTCTCTTGGAAACCCTATGACTGTCGTCCTGTGAAGAAGTCCATGCCAGCCTAACTGTATAGTAAGATAATCAACAGTCAACCAAGTATGAGACATATGTGTAATCTCACTCTAGGTCACCTAACCATCAGCTAGCACATGAGAAAGCCAGCTGAGAACAGCCATGCCACCTAAGTAAAACTGCCCAGCTACATACCCTGGAGTATTCTATACCTACTAGCAGCCACTTCTTTTGCTTCTTTTGCCTCTTAGACAACTAATCCAATTTCTGTCTCTGAACATTTCATATAAATGGATGCTTATAACATAGTTTCTTTGCATCTGACTACTTTTACTTTAATGAATTTGAGCTGCATCCATATTGTAGCAAGTATTCAATTACATGCCAAATAATATTCTATTATATGGATACTCCATATTTGTTTATTTCTACATCACTTGATAGAGATCACTTGATAAGAGAGATTGTTTTCACTTTTTGGACATTATGAATAAAGCAGCTGTGAGCATTTATATACAGATCGTAATATACACATTATGGATGTGTATTTTCATTTTCGTGTATTCCCAGGGGTGAAGTTCTCCACTTATCACTTCTGTAAAAAAAGAAAAGGTATGAAAATGAAAACACAAACCTTTCGGCCTCATTAGACTAGTTTCTGATCCTCTGAAAGTCAAATTTTCCATGTGATACAAGCAAACAGAATGCCCTTCTTCACCTCCACTAAGTAGACTGTTTAGGAATCCTGCCTTATAGAAGCCATAGTACAACCATTCATCTCAGCTTACTACAGCTGGAAGAGATCAAGGTGGTCCTTCAGTCCAATGGTTCTTGGGCCTGGCTGAATTTTTATATACAGGTCCCTAATCCCACCCACAGACCTACTGACTCTGAATCTCCAGGGTGCAGTGAGAATATGGGATGGATGTTTTCGACACAGCCCCAAGTGAACCTGTGGACTGACACAATTTGGGAATCACTGCTCTCTCCCTCTTGCCCACCTGAATCACACCAGCATCTGGGAGCTGATGGCGCCAGGTCCCATGCCCTTCCACTGCTCAAGAGTTCCACATCGACTCTCCAACCAAACCTTGATTTCCCTTCACAATCAATAAAAATAGTCTAATTCTTTTGGTGCCAGGGATCAAACTCATGACCTTGCGTTTGCCAAGCAGGCACTTTTGTCACTGAGTAACCCCCCACCCCCGCAATTCTTTTATCGTAAGTCAGATCTTCAAGGATAAGAAGCCAGCTGTCTTACTGCCCTGTTCTCTTCCTAGATAAATATGCTCAATTGTTTTGAACCATTTCCAGGTGTATCCTGCATTACTGTCACTCTGGTATCTCCCCCCATATCTGTTCATGTTTCTTATCAAATATGGTAGCTATGCTAGAACATGAGACTTCAACAGACTGCAAAGGAGAGGGTAAGCCCCTCCTATGTGCATTTTGATATATATGGCCAAAGATATCCTTTATAAACAGAAGTAACCTCATACGACTCAATTATTCATCCAACCAATGTTTGTTAAAAACCTGTTTCATAAAAGGAATTAATTTGGATTCAAGGAAGTAAGTATCAGGAACTGCTGGTTCCTGACTCAACGAGTTTGCAAGGCAGGCGCTTATGCCGCTGAGCTAAATTCCCAGCCCCAACTCAACGAGTTTGCATAAGAGTGATTCCAAGGTAAGGTAAAATGTAGTTATTTCAAGAGGCAGACAGAGCAAATCTAGCCAATGGTCTCAAAGATGGCCCTCCAAAGTGGGGGGCATTAGGGTTAGATCAGACAGAGTGAAGACCTGACCCAGAGGAGGGTATCAGCACAAGTGGACAGTGACAAAGTAACACTAGATGTAATATGGCAAACCCCACCTTGTCACAGCCTGGAACATTTGGAGTAGCAGGTCTATTTTTGGCCTTACTTAAGCATTCTTTCATTATAATTGCTGTCAAATCAGGTACTCCCATTCTGTGTTATTGATTTTAATTTAAATGCATTCATTTTTTGATATTTAAATGTGTACCTATTATATTTTATTGGCCTGGTTTGGGACTAACATTTATAAAATAATAGATCATGAGGATGGAAGGATTTAAGTAGTCAGGAAATCTATTAAATGAAGAAACTAGATTAGAACAGTAAATTTCAGGGTTTCTTGACTTGTTTTTTTTTCCTTCTTCCTTCCTCTGATCAGGGTATTTAAAAATATCAACTGCAATCTAACTTAAGACACCTAACATGTAAAAACATAAATTTGGAGAAAGCTGCCCTGGTTAGGATTGGCATGTGTGAATTGTCCAGAGCCTTCCCCAACCCTCTTCTCTTGACTCCTTCATCCTGTTTCCCCCATGGCCAACTGGAATGCTTCTGTGGGGTCCAAGAGCATCTATGTTCTTTAGATCCTGAAAGCCATCAGGGGTATCCTGTGGCCCCCTGGCTTTGAGTCTCTGACCAGAATACTATCTTCCAGTTCCCATTACAGTAGTACTTTGGTTCATGAACTTACTTGTTCTACAGTTTTGGAAAAGATGTCCATCTTTGTGTTTGTGTGAGAAATGTTATGTTTCTCAATCACTGTAGAGTTTGCAAAAACAAAATTACGACAAACCAATTTATTTTGTGAACCAAATTATTTGTAAACAAAGGTGTTCATGAACGAAGGGTATCACTGTACAAGCACCCAAGAATGAGCGTAAAAGGCACAGGATGGCATCATAGGGCCCCTGAACAAAGACCTGTCTCGGATTAAAGTATGTAGTTGCTGAGTGCAGTCTCTCAACTAGTCATGCTTCACAGGCCCTTCCTTTTTAGTTTTTTATGAATGTTCTTGGCCAAGTAAATTCAAAAAGAACATATTCCAAGAAGTGACAACAAGTAAACAATTAAGTACAAGAGCATCCTCCTTGTGCCCTAACTGGAGTCTATACCACCAGGTCTCAGATCTCTGAATTTTGCCACTGGCTTCCCTGGCTCTCCAGCCTGCAGACTGTAGTAGTTAGCCTCCTTAGTTACAAAAGTCATACAATAAATTGCATGTGTGCATGCGCACACACATGTATGAGTATGCATAGGCATGCAAAATCTACTAATTCTATCTCACTATAGAATATGGACTTATACTGCCATGTCATTCTAGGCATACACTGAATATATTAAAGCACAGTATTTTTTAAAGATTGCATTTGTCACAAGATTTGAACACATGATCATTTCTTTTACCTTCTCTTTCTCTGCAAGACTCTAAATTCACTTTAACCCTGGTCTCCAAAAAAGTGGCTAACTTGCCTGCCTCTTTCCTCAATTTTAAACAGTTTCTGTGATTTAGAGTCTCTCACCACCCTGCAAGAAGCTTGTCAACAAAGAAAAAATATTGATGGATATGGAAAGACCAGGAGTTTGGGGGACATTCATTTTTAATGACTATTCTCTTACTCTCAAGATAAAGGGAATCAATGCTTCCTGCCTGAATTTCCTCCATCCATCATGTTCTCAGTGGCTGTCACACAGTAGGAACTCAATATTTGTTGAATAAAAATTTTACAAGATCTAACATATTCTATTTGTACAGGCAATGAAATATGAGTGCTGAAGAATACATGACAATCAAGTTTATGGAAGAAAAAAGTACAGCGACAGATTGAAAGTCAGATTCTTCCTTTTGTCATCCTACTGTCCAAGTTACTGACAACTACGGTCTTCTTTATGAGACGTATACGAACATCCCTGACTTGTCTAGTGCCACTCAGTAACCAGCACTTTTGGGCGCCAGAGCCAACAGCCACTGGACAGCAATGTCTCCCTTCCTGGATGACGCCTTCCTTCAGCCCCAAATGACCCTGATTCTTGCCAGTGATATGGATCTGAGACTCAGCCCTGGTAAAGGGGACCCAAGAGAAACTCTGCTAGGGCATCTGGGAAAAGGGCTTATTTGCTAACACAAGGAGACACACTACAGGAAAAACATTCTCTTTTCTTCACAGTTGCCATCATGTTTGCATGTGACACTTGGACCTACAGTAGCTTCCTTCTTACTGGGATCCTGAGAAGAGACCTGCAGATAAGCTGAGATCAGGATACATAAAGATGACAGTACCTGGGTCCCAAATGACATTCTTAAGCTACTGAAAAGGCTGAACTGTATACTTGCATAGTTTTAGGGCTAGAAATCTTGCAAGAAGTAGTACGGAGCTGAAATTAAAGTATTAACAGGTTTGTGCTCCTTCTGGAATCTACAGTTTTCTGCTTCTTCGAGCTTCTGGTGGCTGCTGGTATTCCCCACCCAGTCTGGCAGCTTCACTCCCATCTGCAAGGTCAGCTATTTCAACTCTGCTCCAACTCTGCACTGCTTTCTTCTCAATTCCTGTAAAATCTCTACCTCCCCATGTTAGCTTTCCATCACTGTGACAAAGAACCTGAGATAAACATTGTAAAGGAGAAAAGGTTTATCTTGGTCCATGGTTAATAGGCACTGCTGTTTCCAGGCCTAAGGTGAAGCAGTACATCATGGTGCAGCAAAGCTCTTACCTCGTGGCAATGAAAGGAAGAGAGAAAAAGCTAGAGAGAAGAAGGGGCCTAGAATAAGATATAGTTCCCAAGGACATTCCCCCCAGTGACTGGCATCCTCCAGAGGCCTTGTCCTCTATAGTTTCTATCACCTGCCAATAGTGCCATCAAATTATGAATCCATTAATGAATTAATGTGGTCACAATGGGCTGCAATTTGTATGTCTCACTGCTGGGTGGCTCTGAACCACCTGTGGTAAACGTATGACTCTCCCATCAGGTGAAATGGGGTAGTCATGTATGTCCAGTGGTTCAAGCCAGCAGGAACATGTTAATCCACTGATGAAGTAATAGCCCTTGTGACCCAATCACCTTCCCAAAGCCCCATGGCCAACACTGCTGCATCAGGACAAAGCCTCCATCCAACTGCATGAGGCTTCTGAGGGATATTTTAGATCCATGCCATAATATCTCTTCTCCTATAGATATGTGATTGCATTCAGGGCTCATCAGATAATCCAAGACAATCTCCTATCTCTAGATCCTTAATCACATCCACAGAGATTTCTTTTTTTTTTTTTTTTTGGTACTGGGGATTGAACTCAAGAGCTAGCACTTGCCAGGCAGGTGCTTATGCTGCTAAGCTAAATCCCCAGCCCTCAGAGATCCTTTTTCTAAATAATGTAACATTTACCTGTTCTAAAGATTAGGGCCTGGTATCTTTGGAGACATTATTCAGCCTGTTTTGAAGCCACTAATCTCTATTATATTATCTTTGCTCCTACTTAGAGCAAGGACCACTCCCTCAGGAAGTCAGAGGTCTAGTGCTGATCCAGCAGACAACTGGCACTGAGTCCTGCTCTTGCTACAAACTACACGATCCAGGGAACCCACATGCCAAGTGTCTGCACCTAGAAGAAGGCAAATGAAAAGTCCTGTTGGAAAAATATCAGAGGAGCAGGGCCCCATTCGCCAATCAGTCAGTGTTAAGATCAGAAGTCAGGGGTCAGTGAGCTGGTTGGTCACTGTTCTAAGTCACTGATTTTAAATACAACATCTTTCCTTTTGGTAGGAGTAACAGTTTACTTGGGGGATGCAGACCATGCAAATTAACCTTTCTTCTAATTTTCAACAATTATAAAGCCTTAGAGGCCCTTTCCAGAAGTGAGAAGGTAAAGAATTAAGGTACATTTCAATATGGAAATGACAAGAAAAACTCAAAGGAAAAAAGTGTTACTTTGAAGCAAAAGTTGGGAACCAACTAAGGAAACCACTGTGGCTGCGGACGCCAAATGTAGATTTACAAGGACAAAATGGGGTACCTAACCCTCCAGGAATAGTGACAAAAGTGAGGCAAACCCCCCTCAACGGGGACTGACGGTTAAGTCTGGAATAAGATGAGATTTTTTTCCTGGATTATATTCATACACACCTACATACAGTTCAAATCAAAATGTGAGAGAAAAGAATACACAACAGATAGTAAAAAATGGAATTATTCACTCTTATTTTACTTTCTTTTCCATAGACAGAAAAGTACAATTGAAGTATAGGGCCAGCAGTACAGTTCAATGATAGAGCACTTTCATAATATGCATGCGAGCCTGGGTTTGATCCCTGGCACAGTTCAGAGACTTTTGTGAAATGTTTTCCCAGTAAGTGGCATCACACTATTTGTACCTGTATTTGTCAATGTTTTCCTGTCGTGTGAATGGGTGTGTGTGTGTCTTTGTATCCATGTTCCTTATCTGCATCTGTAGAGATCATTCTGAGGAATTGACTCACATAATGATGGGGTGACAAGTTCAAAGTTTGCAGGGTGGGCTGACAGGATAGAAATTCCAGCAGAACTTACTACTGCAAACTTGATCTGACAGAATAGTAGAAACAGAATTCCTTCCTCTCCTAGGACCTCAGTATTTTCTCTTATGCTCCCCCCACACACATTGTAAAGGGTAATCTGCTTTACCCATTTTTTGACAAGAATATAAACCACATCTAAAAATACCTTCACAGCAGCATCTCCACTAATTTGATCAAACAATCAGACAACACAGCCTGGCAAAATTGACACATAAAATTAACCATTACGTTATTATTCTGCAACTCTGTTGTTGTTTAACATGTCTGAAAGTCAGTTTATACTGGATGACTTCATCCATAAAAAGACTGTATCACCCTTTGTGTAACCATTCCCCCTACTGATGGACATCTTACATTTTTTTCTATTACTAATACTACTGAGATGACATCCTTGTATTCACCTTTTTGTCAACAACTGGCATTTGTTTCTCTAGAAGACATGAGGTTTGGAACTGCCAACTCATGGGTGAAGTGGGCATTTTTAAATTTTTTTTTTTTTTGTCTTTTTTCCTTTTTATCGGTACTGGGGATCAAACTCACGACTGCTTGCTCGCAAGGCAGGCGCTTATGCCACTGAGCTAAATCCCCAGCCCCTTAAATTTTAATAGATGTTGTTGATCTGCTGTCCAAAGCAAACCTGAAAATTTTAACTGAGCTCTGGCGTAGATGAGTCACATGAAGGAAAAGTCACTCAGCTGTGCCTCTCAGCACACCAGAGGGTACTATCACAAGGGTCTGGGAAAAGTCAAAGTATTGGGAGAGCTGTCAGAATCACACTGAGGTCAGGCTGAGCACCACTTGGGCTTCCCCTGTGCTAGGGGTTACTCTGTCTTAATTCCTGTCCTTTTTGTGGGAATGATTATTCTTCAGAAAAATCCTCTGAATCACATAAAAGAGGCAGAGAACTGCTGACTTTGCACTAAGGGCTATAATCTCTAAACCAAACTAATGCTCTTGGAAAAAACATGGCAATGAAAACAATGCCACATGGCTTAAAAAGAACAAACACTGGCCCCTTTGTCAGAGCAGAAGGTGTGAATTCTAAATACTACAGAAATGGATGTGACTTCCTGGCATCTCCTAGTGCAGATTCTTAAAGAGGCAGCTAGAAAACTGTGGAAGCTTTAAAAGACTTCCGTGGGACCCTGGGTAAGCTTGTGAAGAACAAGAGAGACTAATGTGTTGTACAGGGTTAAAAGCCCGATTAAATTTAAATTACAGAAATACTACCTTTAAAAGCCTCTTATGATTCCCTTAGGGAGAGACAAAATAGAGAAATATAAGGTGGAACAAAAGGACCAGCAGAAACCTGGACAGAAGGACTTGGTTAGCTTTGGAATCAGATAGGTGCCACCTCGCATTTGAAACCTTCAGGGAAGCCAGAACTGGGACTAGTCTCCACATCTAACCCTGTAATCCTGATCAGAAAGGTCCCAACAGGCTGGAAAACAAGCAGAAGATGGGAGGATGCAATGGAATAATCCATTCAGCAAGAAACTGATGCCCAGCTGCCCTACAGGTCACCTCCCAAGTTAGAACCACAGGGCTTTAGTGGGACTAAAAGGCCCTGTCCGGAGTTAGAAGCCAACTCCTCCCTCCCAAGACGCCTGTTGTGCCCTTCTGCTCTCACCAGCCGCGCACCTGAGGGTAGGTCTTACGTGTCTCCAGACCTGTTTACGTTAGTGAGACCCCTTACCACAATAGGCTTTAATTAAAATTATTTAAACTGATAAACTGAGAGTGAACATGAAAACTGTTTCTCAGAAAAATGAAGTGGCATTTTTTTGAAGATTAAACAACTTTGTTGTTTTTAACTGGCAAAGGACAATCAGTTACAGGAAAAAAAATGACAACTGTGGCTGAATGAGAAGGGAGAGGCTAGAAACAAATCATGAAAATTCAAGGATATCTTTGTTACAGTTTCAAGAAACCAACACTGTACACTACTGATAAAACTCCTTGAGTATGGCTTATATAAGATTGGTAAAGTAGAATTCCAACCAGTGGACCCCAAATTTAAAATAGTTGGCAAAGGGATGGGTATTTATATTTTTTATATTACAATACAATATGTAAGGTGCAAAGATGAATCCCTGATTATTTTTAGCTGACTTTTTCAGTCCTACTAGCCACCAGACGCATTGCATCAGTTTCTCTACTGCCTTCTGGTTTTTTTTTTTTATTTTAAAGAGAGCAGATCAGAACAAAACAATGTAAGCAACGTAGTATTTCACCAGAAGACAACCCGTAATTAACAGTAACTACCACGATGTCTCTTTCGTTGAAATAGTTGAGTATAATTTCATATACAATAGTATTAAACATAGCAGAGTAGTATAAAAACATTCAAGAGAGTGAGAGTATTACAGGGCATTCAGAACCAAATAACAGAAAACAAACAATGGCTACTGTATTATCTCATTTTCCATAGAAAATCTGTTTATACTTTCACACGTAATATAATCCAATAAGGAACAACATGATAGAGCCAATGGAAACAGAAGACTGCCTTCTGTTTGGTTCTGACACCAAATGTGACAAATATGGATGAGGTGAAATGAACCACAGGAGGAGGAGTGTTGATGGTGGACTCTCCATGGTGGACACCGGGTGGCATCCCTAGACTGAGGGGCTGTCAGATCCAAATGTACAGTCTCAGAGAGAAAGAAGAGGGCTGTCCGTCTATCCTGCTCTTCTGTGTAGTTCTTTCCGTTTCTTTGAAAGAATTACCTTCCTAGCTCATACTCTACACTGGAAACTCTAAGTCAAATGCGCTGTGGTTGACCTATTATCCACCTTACACATTTCATTTTAGGCCACTGGTTTCTAACTGAGAAAATTTGGCAACGCATGTTCCCAACACACCCTGCTTGGTGCACTTAGAATAAGACAACAAAAGGATCTGTTTTATTATAATATCAAGTGACTGATAAAGTGATGTTTTATTAGGTGCTTACTATTCACCAGATCCTACAGTTGTGACTTTTTGTTAGACATATTTTCTCCTTTAACTGTCTCACTAACTTTGAGACATTGTTATCAGTATCCCCACCAATGGAAGAACAGAGAGGGAGTGATTTGCTTTTCCTGTACACAGTTGTTCAGCCAGGATGCACACCCAGGCCAGGCTCTGGAATCTGTATCTCCTTTCCAATGTGCACACAGCCTTCAGGGGTGAAAAGTGCCAGACTGGTTATCTGGGCATGGTGTGAGTGTCCATGCATATGTGAAGAGGGGACTCAGGCAGAAATAGAGGAGTGAGAACCCTGAGCTACACAGCTAAGAGGCAGACACAGGAATAAAGAGGTGGGAACAGGGCAGGGCAGTTGGCGGGCCATCTCTATTATGTGAATGGGAAAGAGCTGTACACAGCATTCTCTGGCAAAGCCCGGTACATCAGGGCCTGCCCAGGAAGACAGTGTTGCCAGAAAAACAGGGTTAATGAAGAGCCAAAAGGGACCTGCCCAGGGCTTAAACAGGAAAAGCCTTTTGCAAGGCCAAGAGGGTGGGGAAGACAGGAAGTAGGTGGACTGGGGAGGGGGAGTTAAGAGCTGGGTGAGCACCCACTGCCTTGGAGTGGGACTCTCTGTGGGTCATAGTGGGCGTCTGACAGAGCAGCTTTAAAAACTGAGCCCAGGAAAACCTGTCCAAAACTGGACATTGCTCACTGTTACGGTAATAAGCGCTAAGCACTCCCTTCCTCTATGGTGGGATTCTCAAAGTGCACGCCCCAGACCGGCAGCGTTGGCGTACTTGAAAAGTGTAAATTCTTGGGCCCCATCTCAGATGCACTCATACAAACTGAATGTTGTGTTTTACCCTCAGATTTAAGTTGAGTGTGAAGATGGGGTCTCCAATGTAGTAATGGAGACCGAGGGCGTTAGAGTGGGGTCCTGATCCAACAGAACTAAGTCCTTATAAAGAGACACCTCTGACCATGCTCAGAAGAAAGGCTCTGTGAAAAAAATCAGCCTCCCCAAGCTAGGAAGAGAACCCTCACTTGAAACCAAATCCTGGTACAACGTCAATCTCAGATTTCCAGTCTCCAGAACCGTAAGAATATAAATCTCCTTTGTGTCAGCCACGTAGTCTGTGGATTTTGCTATGGCAGCCTTAGCAGACTAAGACACTCACTGGAAAAGAAAGGCTGGGCTACACTCCAGATACTCATTTTCAAAAGCTCTCCCCGTGATTCTGACACAAGCCTGATTTTGAGAACCATTGCTCTACCCATTGGCTAAATTCGAAGATTTTCACCCAACTCAAGAATAATTTAGTGGAGTGCCTGGGAGAACAGGGATGAATAGTCCCGGGCCTAGAAACTCTCAATCGAGGGAGAAAAGTGAAAAGAGGACAGTAGAAGTCACAGTAGGCTCCTGCACAGAGCATTAGAGGCATACACAGGAGCGGCCTTGCACTCTGTAAGAAGTAGCCTCCAGGCTGAATCCTGAAGGCTGCCTATCCTGGCTATAGGAGGAAGGCACACTGCTATGCCCTGGGGTACAGTTTTTCCTAAAGAGATCCCTCCTTTTGCCTCTAGGAGATACCGAATCTCCGAGGCTGGTACTGCTAGATGGGACAGAGATTTGTTTTTCTGTGGAAATTCAAGGCTGCTCCAGAGACCACAGAGAAGTGCAAGTGTGAAAACTTGAACAGAGAAAAACTAATGATCAATGACAAAAACACTAATTCATTTGTCCCTATTATGAAAACTAAAAGAATATACTTCTGCCTCCTGGACACTTGCCACATCTTTATATTGTAATGTTGAAATGTGATGAAATGAAGGCTTCTCTTCTTCGTGCTGGTAAATGCTTAGAATTGGCTCTCTAGGGTAGAGGGAAAGTAGCAACACCTAAGGTCTGCCAGGTTCCATTGTGCAAATACTACCACTTCAGTTAATCTCATGTTACTGAGATTAACTGCTGCTGCTGCATGCCACTGAGCCTGCCACAAGTCCTTAAAAACCCCAATGTATTTCCAAGGACTCCTACAGAGAAGCTCAAACAGCACCCCTGGTAGCGTGGCTTCCAAGTCTAATGCCATCGAACAGATCTATGCATAAAAATAAGACATCAGGAGGAAAAAAACGTTGAAACATTTTAGAAAGTAAGCTGATAGATAAGCTTAATGGAAACCAGTCTGTGGATCCAAGAAAAGCTTATGAATAAATGTTAAGCTTTCCTTATCTAACTTCTTAAATCATACAATGTCAATTGTAAAAGACAACAATGTCTTTAATTTAGAATCTTATTTTCTTCCTACAAACATTTTATATACAAGTGGTCCCTAATGGTCTAAAACATATATACATGTGGTCCCTATGATGTTCTAAAACTAAAGTTTTAGAACAAAGGAGCAAAAGTGATATGCACTTAGTAGACACTGAACTTTGAGTTTGAATTTGGTCTTTTCCTCAGCTAGCAATCTGCAGTACCATGCTCTCGGGCCATTGCTCGGCTGCAGTAGCTCAAAGCAGCTCACAGTGAGCCATGTGATCACAAGAGACAACTCGGACTCCACAGTGTGCTGGCACTAAGCTATCATGCTGGGCACTTTGGGAGCATTAAATGCATTTTCAACTTACAGCATCTTCAGTTTAGGATGGGTTTATCTAGAGGTAACATCATCCGAAAGCTGAGTGACGTCAATAGAACATGTTCACTCCAACCATTCACACTGTGCTCCTGCTTAACAGCCATATACAGACAACAGGGAATTTTATAATTCCTGCCAATTGCCTCCATACTTGCACAGTTTCTGGGTACAGCCATGTACCTCTCCTGCTATGGACAAGCCTCCAGGCTAAAGTTGGGCTGCTGGGCAATGAGCATGGTCTTCCATGTTAATGGGTCCTTAAGAGCCTCAACCTGCTCCTCCTGTTAGTTCCTATTTCATGTCACCTGGAGCCTTGTTCACTTTACCTGTGGAGCGCTTGGATAAACAGCCCTGTCCCATCCTACAGGGGAGGAAGTGTGAGGCACTGAGAGGTGATATGGCTCCCTGGACTGTGCTCTATGTTTTAGACTGTGCCTCACTTCTTCTATACCTCTTTCCAGTTAGGAGCATAGAGGCTGGAAAGACCCCTGGGCACTAAGGTCACATGAGGATAACTGGTACAGTCTAATTGCAAACCGGATCATCATCTTATCTTACTTTCCACATGTCTTTAAGATTTCTGGGCCTGGATGCTGGGACTTTGCAA
Organism: Cavia porcellus; assembly: GCF_034190915.1. NCBI lineage: Eukaryota > Metazoa > Chordata > Mammalia > Rodentia > Caviidae > Cavia > Cavia porcellus. The sequence continues at coordinate 8,278,406 of NW_026947493.1, forward strand.
CACCTGTTTTGCATATTCCAGTTTCTTGGTGTACTCCACACCTGTCACGCTTGGAAGCAATAATCCCCCATCACTGCTGCGATGCAGGCATGGCCAAGGCAGCCCTGTTTCCCATTCTCTGAAGTCTGCTTCCCATTCTCTGAAGTCTGCTGGAAACTTCTGGGGCCTCAAAGCCCAATAACAGTGCCCTGAGGCTTCTGATTCCTGCCCATAAACCAGGCCAAGGCCTGCCACAGAACTAACAAGTGCAAACGTTTGGTCAGCACAAGCTGCTCCCTGCTCCCCTAAAGTTGCATCCGCCTCTGTCTTACTCTGCCCTGGCAACCCTCAGAGTAGCACCAATCCTGTGTTTTTCTAGGCATTCAGAAATCAGTCCTTTATGTTCAAAGAGCTTTCCTTGACATCCCAGGAGGGGTTATTACGGTTTGTGTCTAGATGTCACCCCAAAGCCTCACGCAGTCACAGGTAGGTCTTTTCCAGTGTGATGCTGGGATTGATTCATGGTGCAGCGCTAGGATCAAGGATACTAGGATTAAGGATGTGAGTGCTACCTACCCTAAGTAACTTGGATAAGATACAAGAGTTAGAAAGAGCTGTGGTCATCCCTTGTTGATCCTGTCCACCACAAACTGTTCTCCTCTGCAATGCCACGCTGCCTTGGAGTCAGCTGAATATGGACTGAACCCCCCACCCAAACTATAGCTAAACAAACCTTTCCTTCCTTTAACTTTGGGTGTTGGGTATTTTGTCTCAGCAATGAGAGGAAACTAAGACAAGTGTACATACAACTAGTTTGAATATCAATGCTATTGGAGAAGAGCCAGTGAATCTTAGAAGTCAGTGAGGGATTCCAAAGTGCCAGTGGATCAGGGCCCGAAGGATTCCTTTGCCTACAGCCACCTGGAGGCAATGTGAGTTACCACTTCTCAAATATATCCTGTAGCACTTCATGCAAAACCTTGGACAAGGGACTCAAGCTCTCTGTACCTCAGTTTCCTAACTGCAAAACAGGAGCAATAATGGCACTTACCTCACAGGCTCCTTAGGTGACTGAATGAGCTCATGGGCACAGATATACAGGGAGGTGGCAAGGACTCAGCATCAGGGTCGGTGCTGTTGTTATTGTCATGGAGGCCACAAACTAGGTGCCTGCCTCCTATGTGACATGCAAATTAATGATCCAGCTGTCTTTCCATCCACTGAACTGACACATGCAATGAGTTTTTCCTCAAGAGAGGGGAAAAGTGGGATCCACCCTCACCTGGGAGCACATGAGGAATTAAAGGACCCCTTGACAGGGACCCAGGCGAATCTCTTTCATAAGAAAGTCACAGCTGAGCAAGCTGACAAAACAATCACTGCCCAAATAGAAGAAACACCACTGCCAATCCCACACTTACTTCCAGGACTGTCCATTGTTCGACAACAATAGCATCATAGCCCTGTATGGTTTTGCTATCTTCTGTGGAAACAGCTTCAAAGATGAATACACCATCTGTCAAGCCATGTAAGGGGTCTGTAGAGAAAAAAAAAGCAAAACGGAGTCTGTGTAAGCTGTCTGTGGCAGAAGCTGTATAAGCAGCAAAATTTTTCATTGCATTCATTAATAATCCCAATCAGAACATCTTTTCAGCATGTTAATTAAAGGAGCACACACAGCCATAGAGTCTAGCCCCATCAGAATGAATGAGACTAATTTACCTCGCAGTTTTGAATAATATCCTTGATTTTATGAGACCAAATTTCATTGTTAGCAATCACCATTTGATTTCACGCGTTTACCTTCCTTTTCACGCTCCATCAGGAAGCACTGGGGAGAACTTATCCAGAGTAAAACACAGCCATTTAGAGACATTTTTTAGAATAAAACTATATTTAGGTGAGAGGGATTTTTTTTTTAAAGGAAAGGCAGATATAACACACTGAATCTGAGCTTGTCAGGTGCAGAAGTGCCGAGTGTTAGAGGTTTGCAGGATATGGCTGCAATTCAGATGACATTTCAGGCAGCTCTTGTCAAGAGTAGGAATTTGGGAGTGCGGGAACTTCCCAAAATTATTTACCACTGAGAATGTTTCCTCAGGCATTGCTGTCATCAATGTGTCAGGTTCTGAGTTCTGTCCAACTCAACAACTATACATTAAATGTACAGCATGATCCAAGAACTGTCTAGGAAATGAGGATATAAAGCAAACTAGAGCAGACCTTGCCTTGCAGCAGGAGATGCAAAGGAAGACACCTTCTGCCCACTTCCTTTTTGATTGTAGGTCCTAACTGTCCTAGGTTCATTTAAATCAGATTGTAGGGGAAAGGATTGGTGTAGCAGCCAGTGGCCTGGGTCTCGACTCATGAAAAGTACCATAACCCTTTCAGAGCCTTGGCCTCGCATCTGTGACATGGAATTTTTGAACGGATAATCCTTTCCAAGCTCTGGGGTTCTAGTCCACCAGCACTACTCAAAGATACTGTTATAGCCTGAACTGTGACCTCCAAAATTCGTATATTGAAGCCTGAACTCGCAACGTGATTATATTTGGAGTCTTTAGGAAGTAAAGTTAAATGAGACCATAAGGGCATAATCCCTGCAGAACAGGAAGAGACACCAGAGATTGCTCCTGCATTACCCCAGTCTCCAAGATGTACAGAGGAAAAGCTGTGCGAGGACAGAGTGAAGCAGCAGATGTCTTGAAATCAGTAAGAGACCCTTAACAAAAACCAAATTTGCCAGCACCTTGATCGAGCCTCCAGAAATAGGAGGAAATAAGTATCATTTATGGCACCAATCACTTAATCTGTGGCCCTGGTAGACTAAAACGCATACAAAGCCCATTTAATGATTTGCTACTTTAAATGGATAATTGTAATAAGACAAATACATAATAATGTGATATGTGCACACACACATACACACACAGGCAAGGGAGATAAATATGAATCACACTGGAGTCTTTGGAATTGCAGTATTTTTCAGAAATCACAAAGAAAAAGACTGACCAATATGAATGCATAACAATCTATAGCTACATAACAAAATTAAAAAGCTTAACAACATGGGGAAATTATTTGCATCAAAAAGCTAGACACTCTTTACATATAAGAAGCTTTTATAAATTGATAGCTAAAAATATGAAAATACCATTAGGAATGGGCAAAGAACATAAATTAGCAATTAATGCTCTTTCCATAGGCAGTACATATTGAAAAAAAAGTTTCAATCTCTTTTGTTACCAGATTGGCAAATTTTGAAAGTAAAATACTCCTGGTAGAGGTATGAAGATAAGGGAAATTTTATAGTGCTTATGGGAATTTCAATTGCAGTATTTTAGAGAGTAATTTCATAATGTCTGAAGCACCTATCACAAAAAGTCTCCCCTTTTTGACTGTTTGTTCTAAGGCAGCAACCTAGAACCTCTCTTAGAATAGTCCAAGAATAGAAGACAGAGCCTCAGAAGGGTGATCTACCCAGTATGTTTTGGGAAGCACTCAAATACTCGAACCCTGAGTGACCTTTAGGCCACATACTCATCCATCCCAACACCTGCTGGCCACTGCAGACCTCACAGGCAGCAAAATAAAGCTACCTTACAATGGAGGAGGAGACAATAATATCCTGGATATGCACAGGCCAGAGTTGAGCACAGAATGGAGTCAGGGATCCCTTAAGAAACTCCTCTGAATAAAACTTCTCCAGTTTTGACCTAAAGATCAGAAGACACTCAGCAATCCCTTCAGGATTCTATAGTGATAGCACATATTTTCTCAAGACCTTTAGAGACATGTTGTAGTTGGCCCTCTGTATCTACAGGGTCCACATCTGTGGATTCAATCAACTGCAGATGAATTTTTAAAAAGTCTATATGGAACGTGTACAGACCTTTTCTTTGTTATTATTGTCACTAAATAAGAGTATAGCAAATATTTATAGAGCATTTATATCATAATAGGCATTGTAAGTAATCCAGAGATATATAGGAAGATGCAGGTAGCACAGACTTTGGTATCTAAGGGGTACTTCTCTGTGGATGCCAAGGGATGACAGTATACCTAATTTCCAAAACTTCCACTTACACCAGCTCCTCAATGGAAACCTCCAGCCATGCCCAACCTGTGATGTAAGTACCAAAGAGCCCAGCTGAACATAAAGAATAATGATCTTTAGCCTGCCAATATAGCACCCTGAGGCAGGGCTGCACTCAGGAGAGGGAAGGGACACTTGGAGCCTGTATAGACTTCCCCTCCTTCCTTACAGGCCAGGGAGGAGGTGTGGCCAGGCTTGGGATAATAAGCAGGAGCATACTGGCCCCCTCATCCACTGCCTGCCTCCCAGCCCCTCCCCTGGTGCTCTACCTCCTGAATCTGGCGCTGACCCACCTACTTAACTACAAAATAAGTTCAGGATGGCTGTCAAAACATGGTCATATGAAACAACAAAAAAAGTCAAAGAATCACAAAGAGAGCCAGCTAGACTTTAAAAAAACCCCTTGTTTTGACGGCCTCATCCACTCCCCATCTCCTTATGACTTTGACAGCTCTGCCTCACTGAAATGCGCCATGAGTTGGGTATAAATAGGTCTCTCTCAGAGCAAAGTTTCCTAACGTAAAAAGGTTAAACTGCCCTCCATCTATGGGAAACATTCCATTATCACTGCATTTTTTTTTTATTAAAGTAAAGATGCTTCCCTACTGTGCACAAAAAGCTATTTGCCCTGGTATGATATAAATATTTGATGTCAGTCTTTTGGCAAAAGGCCACCTTAACATTCCAAGCTTATGATTTACAAAAAGGACGTGGGAAAAGAAGATTTGCCATATTATCTCCAGAGGTAATTGCTAGGAGCAACCACTCTTCTCTGGCAGTCATCATAACTTTCTGTCAGGCTCACCTTCAGGCTTAGCCCTGGGTGTATCCTCCCAGTCTAGCTCGGAATGTACACACTGGGTCAAGCAATAAGCGCATTTAGGATATTTCAATGAGATTAAAAACTAAGTGACCATCTATTTTTGTCAAGCTAGGTAGGACTAAACTGTCTGCAGAGGGCATCACAGATTCTATGGCTCCCTACAGCCCCTCCTCTCCACGGGAAGTCACACAATGTTCTCAGAACTCTCTTGTTCCAGGAATGGTGCTGGCCAACATATGATGTGAATACAAGTTGGTCATCCCAACATGCAATCCACAGTGAACAAAACCATTATTTAACCCATTTCAGACACTCGTCTCATTCTGCTTCCCTATCGCTAATTTCCTCTAGTAACCAGATAATGAGCAAGCTTACCTCTTAGGCTCTGACTGATGCTCCGGACTTGCCTGCCAGCCCTCCTACATTTTTGTGAAAAGCTCAGTGTCCTTGAAAAGATAGCATTCTTCAGCAAGAGCAAGGATTAGCTGTAAGTTTCAGTGCCATTAACCATACAGGGAAGAGACATGATGGCTCAGTGTTGGCTAAATATGAGGCACTCTGCCTGGCATGATTCAGAATCTCCCATGGAATCTTCCCCAAAACTCTCCAAGAGTTACCATTGCCCATTAGTGGATGAGACAGTTGAAGCTACAAAAATTAAATAATTTGACCATGTTCAAATGGAATGAAAGAACCAAACTAGATCTGACATATACTCTGTTTGACTCTAAAGCATGTATTCTTTGAGAAACTAAGAAATATTATTGAGTTCCAACTATGAACAGCCATACGCTGTGTGAGTGGCTAGAGTAGGAATGGTACTCTCTGACCACTATAAGACAAACACACTCTGCCTCAGAGCTTAGGGCACTTGCAATGGCATGTCAAGAAGTACACGCTGGGCTCTGCAAGTCTGTGTATAAGCCATACACACACACACACACACACACACACACACACATACACACATATTCCACATGGAAGATGTATATGTTCTTATATTTGTAGTCTGCAAGTAATGGTAATGCAGGGTATGCTAGGTCTCGGTGTTAAAAAGAGTGATGGAAATATCCGATGCTATATGGACTCAGATGCAGGCTGAAGTATCAGGGAGAGTTCCAAGGATAACTCAATCTTTTAAAAAAGGTAGGCATGGAGAGACAGCTGGGCACTCCTGTGTGACACGACATGCAGAGGACATCATCTAGAATGTATTTCAATCATAAATTTTCATTTATCGTCTATATAACTAACTTCCTTTTTATAGGAAATAGTGAAAAGTAAAAGACACCAGAAAGTAAAAGACACCAGAAAAGTAAAAGACACCACAAGGTACTGACCAGATAAATCCATATTCAGGATGTTCTGCAGAATCCTTTTCAAGCAGTCAGGGCAGAAAGAAGGGCTCTTGTAGTTAAAAAGGAAAGCAAGGATGGGATCACCATGCACAAGAGAAAAGTGAAGGCAGACTCATTACGTAGTGTGTGCTGCTGGAGTAGAATAAGGTTTGCACAATCAGTAGAGAAGAATATCTGTTTAAAACAAAGAGAAGAAGAACTGCCAGGGAAGGAGAGGGCAAGGGCAGGACAGGCTGGAACAGGCAGGGCAAACGGAGGATCAGGGAGGGTCAGGGAGAAGGCCAGCACAGGGCCTGGGAATACACAGTGAGAGCAGGATGGCAGGGGCACACCAAAGCGAGGGTGTGTTCAGAACAAGTAATGCAAGGCAGGTGGAGGCACCAGGGACAAAGGCAGGGTGAAGCCGGCCTTGGAGAGAGGGGGTGGCAGCCATGGTTCTGGCGGCCAGTGATGGCAGCAGGGGTCTGGCAGGCCCAGAACCCTTGGAGAGAGACCAGCCTCCAAGCTGGGGCTGCAGATGGTGTCACCTGGCTGCTGCTCCTCAACAGCCAGCTTGATGCAGGCCCTCCCTCCTCCACCCTCTGGAGACCAGCCTTTGTCTTCTCACCTGCAGTGCTGCTGAGTGCCAGTGCGGTTCTGTTGTGGGGCCTGAGCTCATTCCTCCTGTTCCCCCAAGTAGCCCTGGAGCCCTCCTCTTTCTACCTTGAGGCCCTGCTGAGACCACAGCCTCCATTAACTTCTGTCTCCTCCTGCCTCCGCGCAGCCCTTTACCCTGCCCAAACCATTCTTTCTTCCTCTCACAATCTTGTCACTTATCAGATGGAAACCCTGGCAGTGACACAGCCTCTCTCTTCCTCAGCACAGCAGTAATAACAGTCCCCGTGACCGAGCAGAGCTATGATGATGATGACACAGGAGGAGCTGCTATGTGCAGGCTGCTTGGAGCCGCAATGCCAGAGCCCCGTAAGGACACGTCACCCTCGAGGTACTTCTCCTACTGTGCCCTGAGCTTGCTGGACTTGGCAAGCTACCTGGCCAAGATACCTGACTGTGGGGAAAGAACCCCTAGTACCAGGAGGGGCAGCCCAAAGCTCAGGACTGGAAGGATCTCTCCATGGCCTGAGAGTGAAAACAGAAACCAAAGTCTGAGCTGGGTAATTTGACTCCTGCATCACCTTGTTCAAGGAACAAAGCTCTCAGGAGTTTTATGATTTTGTGGGCACTGTTCTGGAGTATAACTACCCACTGAAGAGTTCTGACTGGTGCTTTCCCAGATGGCAAACAGCTTCAAGTGCTTCTGCCTCTACTAGGTTTATCTAGTAAATACACTAATTATTTCATTAGCTATGGCTTCCTTTCATAATTTTGATTAATTTGCCCTTTTAAAAAAATTCTGGGAGAATATTGTACTTCTGTTTCTTTTCTGGTGAGCAGAAAATCTGAGCTTTTCCAGAGCATAAACAGCCTAAAGCTCACTACCTTCACCCCATTTCACAGGCTCCTCTCAGCACAAACACAGGGCAAACTGTCTTTCCAGGGAGAATGGGTTCCAGTGAGTTGAGTTCTGAGACTTTCATGCCACCCTCCCTAGACAGAGTCACATGGCTATGGCACAGTGCTAGACATGGCTTCATGGAGGAAGATGTGGCAGGCGTGGTGGAGGACTTCACAGTTACACTTGCCAGGGGACATTTCACGGTGTCTTCAAGACAGGAGGGCTGGATTTAATGCTGCTTAATGCTAAGGGAGGATATAACAGCATTTCAAACATTCAAGGCAAATCTGAAGGTAAAAAACCATACAATTTCTCTGTGCTTTTGGATGCAAGTTTGGAAAGCAGGATGAGGAGAGAGAGCAAAGGAAAGTAATTCAGCCTAGATTACCAAACCATCATGGTAAGAGGACGGCTTTGTAAAGTTTCAAGATGTTCTCTCTTGGGACTCAGCTTGCTCAAGCAGTGGGGCCAAAGAAAACCTGCCTTTTGATGCCCCAGTTCTCCTAAGAGGAAAAACAGTTGCCCATAGCAGCCTGTGTAGCTACCACTTCCAGCACCTCCCTGTAAATCTTCAGGATATTACTAATAGCTATCAGTTTCCTGCAGAGAAGTGTAAAGTTACGTACTGCCACATGGGGCATCTATGGAGACCAGAGGATATCAAAGGAGCTGCTATGGGCCCAACCTAAGATGGACGAGGGGGTGTACCTGCAGGAAGCAGGAGGCTCGTTTCTAGCACTTTCTCAGGCCCATGACTCAAATACTTGCTCCAAACATATGCTGCCCTGGGCTTTATGGAGCATCTTCAGACAGATCATGACAGCCCTTGGTTTCATGGCCCCCTCTGCCATGGCTACCATGGAGAGTGTCCTCTTGTACAGAGAGGTTAATGACCTGGTAACCAGGGAACAGAAGTGACTCATCCTTATTTGTATCGATAGAATTGCATAATCCAATGCACTAGCCGCATTCAGTTATTTAAACTAAATAAATGTTAATTGTGCTCAGTACCCACAAATGGTTGGGAAAGCATGATATAAAACATTCCATTATCACAGAAGTTCTATAGGACAGTGCTGCTCTAGATGTATTTTTAACGAGGTAATTGCCTTCCTTATGTCATTCGTTCATTTAACTGATGATTATGGTCCACTGATTCTACAATGCCTTATGCTATGATAGTAACATGTTGATATTAGACATTGATGTTAGACACTAACAAGTGACTTGCATACAAAATTAAGGCCTGTCTGTGCTATGTCATCTGCCAAGGCTTTGAATGATTCAAAGAATGTACATTCAGAATTAACACCAGTATCTAAAGATGCTTGCTGGCATTTCAAGGATTGCAAGTAATACAGAATCCATTCCTACCTCTGCTGGTTCTTTAGACAGAAAACTTAACAAGACACAGTACTGTTTGACCCCTGCCAGTTTTTGTTGGGATTAACAAATTTGGTATTGCATGTCACTTATGAAGCCCTCTGACTAGTAGCCCTCAGGACCTGTATACACTGGCATGTTGGTCCCAGTCCTCAAATTGCCCCCCAGCTTTGATATGTACCAAGCAGGTGATTCAATTTACCTTCATGTTAACCCAAAACCCTTTCTTTTCTTGATACCTTTCTACTGTGGGAAGACTTTTTTCTGCCTTGACAGCTGACATCACTAATGCTCTTCTATGCAACAATCCCCCAGGAAATCATCCATTCATGGGGAGAATCAGGTGACCTGAGACCCAGGAATAGAGTGTGTCCCAGTGGAGCTTACAGAAACCAGGCAGTGCAATTTATTGTTCTACTGTCAATTCCAAGGTGCTGCTACTGCTGCTTCAAACTGTAATAGTGTCTACAAACAATTTGCACCTTTGAGCGACATAATTGCAGGAGGTAATTAACAATCCTAGGGAATCATCTTTATAAAAGCTTTTAAAAGCAACAGGGATGGAGACCACTGTGGATCAAGCAGAATCACTGCCCTTTCCCTGACATTTCAGAAGGCACCTGGATGATCTCTGTAGAGGTCTGGAGAGCACAGGTCCTTGGCTTTATGAAAACTGCTCAAGATGCATTAATTATAAATCAAATGCCACACGTTTACTGCCTGTACAGCTTTCTGAATGCAGCATACCCTGAAGAGCAGTTAAGACCACAAAGCATCAGTAGAGTTAGCGAGAGCCACCAAAGGCAACTTCCATACCATGCACCATTCCCAGGTGGAAGACTGCATTCACCAGCATCCCCCCTTTCCGGAAGTGGTCACTCATGTGCTCCAACCAGTTGGCATCCAGACTGCTCACTGTCTGCCCATTTCTGGAGATGCGGAGAGGAATGGTGACAGGGTAGTATTGCCGGCCCTTCTGATGGTTCTTCGGCTTGTTGAAAAGCGTGAAGATCTCCATTTCTGTGGGAAGTTGTAAAAAGGGGTAGGGAGTCAGATGGCGATAAAATCTGCCTCATTGGGTTTAGTAAAATGTCTTTGGAGCCTGAAGAAATGATACCAAAAGTAAGACTGAGGCTGAAGTGTTGCCAAATAATAAAACCCATTTCCAAGTAGTAAGTTGAGACTGCCTTCAAGTGGAAAGGGGCTGTAAGTTGGGGACACTGGTTTTAAATCTGTAATATATGAACAACTGTTTTCTGGGATTAATTTGCAGAGTTAGGCATTTGGGAAGACATAGAAGAAATTTCTAAAAATTCATACAAAGATGTGTTCTGGAATTAAAAGCAGATATATTTGGGTAAGAGCTGGTCTTCAAAAACATAAAAATGTCAATGTACTAAGGCACATAAAAATAAAAATACCGTTCTAATTCCAGGAACCTTGTACACCCCTGGACTATTTATAAACTGCAGTGGTGTTTCCTGGGGCCAAATCCACACTATTTAATCAAGTATATCAAAAATACATCATTGATATGTAAAAATAAATATGTTCCCATAAATGAGGGTTCCTGCCTGGAGTGGCAGGTCTGCTCAATCAGCCAAGCAGGCACCAAGAGTGAGGCTCCCAGCTTCCTATGCCTTCATTTATAGCTCAGTTTTTCAGAAATCAAAAATCACTACCACCCAGAAACAGATCTGTGCCTGCCCTATGTGCTGCTGGGCATGAGTTGGCAGAAGCCACCTCAGGAACAAATACCTGGACTTTCAACCTAAGTCTTACGGTCTATTTTTGTGATACGTATGTAGTCAAGCAATCAGGACTGACCCACCTTAAAAAGCTCTGCTTACATAGGCTGGTCAGAAATATGCTTTGTTTTCCAGAAATATCTTGGAATCACAAAAAAAAATCCCCACCCTTTCTCAAAGAAAAAATTTAAAGGTCATAAATAATAGTTGACTTTAGTAAGAAGAGCCAAGCACATTCATGCTTCCTACATGAGATATCTAGACCCACATTCTGGAACACTGTTTCCCAGATTTCAGTATTTCACAATTTTTGTGGTATTCAAACACTCACTTAATTATCATTTGTTTAAAATGACTCTTCATTTATTTAAACAAATACATTTTAAAAGAAAACTTTGCTTTATGATCATAAAGGCAAATTACTACCACTTGCCATAAACAAGGAGGAGTGAGAAGGCACATTAACACCAAATATGTCACCATCTACACCCCAAGTTTCCGTTCTCAGTCTTCTTGGCTGACTCGAAATGCCATCTCTATAGCCAGGAAATGCTTTCATGTAACAAACCAGCGTATGGAACCAGCAACCTCTACACTTTTTATTAACTCTGAAACACAAATTCTTGGAATGGAATGATACAGAGGAAAATTTACAATGGAGGGAATCAAGTCACAGAGGGGAGCTGGGAGGTGGGCAGGAAGTGAACTGGACTATCAGGTGTTTTCCAGTCCTAGATGCCAGAGATTTAAATAAAAGTTGCAAATAAAAAGGCAAGAGGAAAACCGTGATTTAATGAGTCTTTTTGTTTCATTTGAATTTCTCCAAAAGTGTACTCCACAAACTTTCTTTGTGGAAGTAATTTATTTAGGAGTTAACCTACAAAACAGAGGGATGGAGATGAGATGGGAAGTAGGGAGGAACTCTTGACCACAGGGGCAAGTGGCACTCAATCCCACAGAGACCCAGAGATACTGTGTGTAACACGCTTACAAGATGGACCCACCAAGGGCAAAGCCACTGGGTGAGTGAAGGTCACTCCCAAGGTATTAATTCCCCAGGGCATCTGCAGCCCTGCATGTCCCTGGGTGCTGGCAAGCTGTGAAGCTGAGACTGGGCTTGGCCAGAATGCACCACAGGTGACCCTAAAGTGCACCAGTCCCTATGATCTGTTAAAGTTAAGTACAAATGCAATAAAATTAAGAACAAATCACAGGAGTGGAGAACTGGGAGCTGGCCAAAGTTCCACATACACAGTAATACTGGGTCATGCAGAAGGATGCCCTGCTTGCATGGCAACAAAAAAACCCACCATTTCCCTCAATGCATAATGAAACAGAAAAGGAGGAAGACGAAAAGAAGCAATGAGAATGCCAGGGTAGGTGAAGGAGACAGAAACTGTCAATGAGGTAGACAGTGCTAACAGCATCCCTGTTTTCCTACCCTGATCCTCCCCAGGGGTCAGGACTGAAGCCAGAGACAGAAATAAATTTTTCAGGAAGGAAAAGGAAATGCTGCTGGAATAAAGTGCCTCCAAAGCATTAGTGGCAATGAAATATTGGGAGAAAGCTGATTTCAGATGCGTAGTGAACTTTTCTGTCCCAGTCCCACTGTCTCCTTGGCCATGGTCCTCTCTCTACTTACATGGAAAACGTCCAAGAGAAACTACCCAAAAATGATGCCCTTTGATGTTTTTATCTTCTGATTCTTCAACACACAATCACATGTGAGCAGGCACCAACAGTTCCAAAAACTTGCCCAAAGTTTGTTTAAATTTTTTCAGCTGCTCTATGACTCTGCCATGACCCCAGCTGGAGCATGTTTCCAGACATGGGACAGAAAGTCCCAAGAGAATGCGGAAGGCATTGTTTCTGAGAATGCTCTGGCAAAATACCCAAAGAGCATCAGGCTGCCTCCCTGTCATTCTCTTCTGCCCTGATGTGGGGCCTTGCCTCGTCTCATTTAGATCCCTCATATCCAGCACAGTCACCCTTGTCCTACAGGAAATGCTACACATGTGTCAAATAGAGAAAAGGAAGAGATGATTAGCGGGTGCAGGGCCCAAGGCTGGAGGCTTATGGGAACAGTCAATGGATGACCCCATTTGCTTGGGCTGTGCCCAAAGGAAGTAGGGAGCAAAGAGGCAACTGTCCAGTTCTGAAGCCCAGCACAGAAGTCTGCAGTCTAGATACTGTAGAGGGCCATGGAGTATGGTGACTCCAAAGGCAGCAGTGGCTGGAGAATTAATGTGCTGGAAAGAACAATTTGGAGTTGGATGTGGCTGGGTAGCCTAAGCTGGGGTGGCTGGAGAGGGTGCAGTAGAGGGAGATCATGGATGGGGGAACAAGGCAGATGGTTCCCACTGGGAAGGCATGGCTGTAGGGGCTGTAGTAGGGAGAGCAGCTGTCCTGAAGCTGTTCTATCCAGATTCCTGGATATCGGGATATGAAAGCCCAAAGCTGTCATTGGCCTGGTTTTGACTGGGCCAGGGCAGAGGGGAAAGCAAAGTACAGGAACCTCTATGCACACAGGATGCACAGGAACCCACTTATCAGAACCAGAGCAGCCCAGACCCATGTACAGTGCTGACAAAGTTATGACAAAGGTCATAACTGTCATCATTCAGACGACTTCTGCAGGAGGAGGTGGTACCAGCACTAAGTGGATACCCCAGAATCACAGTAAGTGGCGAAGCCCGAAGTCTTTCAATCCAAACTCTGTATTTGTTCCCAAATCTATCATCAGGATGCAGAAAACAGGTGCTGTTGGCCAGGGGTCGGGACTCAAAAGGCTGACTGTTCACAGACTGAGGGAAAGGCCATAAAGATGATATAGCAGCTGGCAGATCTGGGAGGGATGATGGGGAGAAGTCACAAGCCCCTGGAGGCCACACATTAGGTGCTCACACTGACCTGGCAGCCAAGGAGGCCTACTGAAGAAAACTTCTTTGGCAGAAAAGCAACTGAGCCCAGTAGCTCCAGTTTCTGGTTGACATCTCTAAAACAGGAAGAAAAGCAATGCTTGGAAGATTTCTTAAAATGATTAAATTTCAGAATTTGTGGGAACCTATCTGGCCTCTTCATTTCTCTGTCTGAAGCTGCAGTAACAGAGATGTTGGGGCTGTCTGTACACGAGCCCACGTGACCACTGCACAGCACAGACCTCAAACCAGCAGGAAATTCCCCTAGACCAAGAAATAAAGTCAGTGAAAAAGAAAAGAAACCCAGGAGGGCATGGTCCAAGCTGCATGGTCCTCCCTGAGAAGTGAGGGCAGTCTGTCCTCACTTCCGGGTGGAAACTGTGAAGATCCCCTCAGTGCACCCTGCTTGGATTCCTCCCCACCAGGTCTCCTAGGTAGGAGACAAATTAACTGAGGAGAAGGAGGGGAAGAAGGAAGACTCCCCTCTGGATTAAAAAAAAAAAAAAAAAAAAAAAAAAAAAAAAAAAACCTGTCTGCTATGGAAGCCTATTTAAGTCCACCTGGCAGAAAGAGGAGTAAAAACACTTCCTCCTCCTTCTGGGGCCCTGGGAGAAAGGCAAGCTGAGAGCTGAGCAAGCTAGAGCAAAGGGAGGGTGGGAGAGGCACTGCACATGAATGTTGGGGCGTGATAGTGAGCAGGCTTCCCAGGGAAGGAAACAATAAGACTCCCCAGGAAAAAGATTAGGAGACAAGCTGGGGTCAGGTGAAGGCCATGACCAGTGGGAATAGGGCCCCTGGACATCCGGCCAAGTGCTCAGGCTGCAACAAAAAGAAGTTAACTGCATGCAGGCATGCACGGACCTCTATCTGGGAGACTGGTAACACAGCAGCATCTTCTGAGGCAGGAAGCAACCGAGACACACCTAGGGAGCAGTCAGGACTGTGCCCTCAGGTGACCGCCCTCACGATGGCTGTCTGGCCATCCCCACGGGCCCACACGCCAACCAGTAACCCCGGCATGTTTATCACCTGATGGAAAGTCTAAAGTCACTCATTTCACCAAGAAAGGAAAAAAGCTAACAGGGAGCTGCCTCACTCAGCTCAGGGCACTGGACCATGGACCGGCAGCTGTGCGTGTAGAGTGGGGTCCCTGCCTACCTGGGAGGCTAGAGATGGGAAGGCTTAGAGACCTCTGCCTTCTGGCCAGGCAGAACCTGCTGCTCACTGTAGAGCTGATGCCTCCATCAACACAATTAACCCAGGATTCTCCAGCCTCTAGTAAAGAAAAGGGTCTTGAGATGGGCCAGAACACTCCAGGTAATGAGGGGCTTCCATGCACTGAACCCCGAGGGAGTCTCTGGGTGAGGAAGACAAGTAGTCACAGGGCAGCAGGAGAGTCCAACAAGAAGGTCTCCTAGTTAGGAACTGTCCTCAGTAACAATCGGAAGGCAGGAAGTTGAGAAGGAGCCTTGAAGAAAGATGGATTCTGGAACACAAAAGTGTCTGTACCCTCAATACAAAGTATCTGTACCCTCCCAAGCAAGCCTCGTACTCTTTCTCACAGTCTTAGTTCTGTGACAGGTGGAGAACAAGAGCCAACAGCTCAGAGTCAGTCAACAATGGCTGGTCACACTGACGAGTCACCAGCCTTCAGCATTTTCGAATCCTATCATACTGAACCTTCCCACAAGTAGCTACTGCTCTGCCTTTTGTAAAATGGGAATGTCTTGTCCGAGACTACTGCCTACTCAGAAGGTGGCCAGGACATGCAAAGCCTGGATTCTTACCCACTGCACTTCCTGCCTCCCCATGTCTTGCCCCTCGCATCTGTGTCTGACCTGATCCCTCCACCCTGTGCACAGTCCTGGACTGTGGAGAAGGGTTCCTCAAAGGCCCGTCCTCCTCCTCAGGACGCAGTGCCTATCCAGCCTGCCCATGGGAAGACAGAACTCCAGAATTAAGACCTGGGGTCATTCGGGGGCACGGGTCTGATCTAACCATATTCTCAGCTGCTCTGAGCAGGGAGTGGAAGTCTACCTGACCTGAGTGAAAAACAACACACAAGAAGAGCTGTACTTTCACACATATTGAGAAAGGAGCCAGACCTTGGTTAAATGATAGCCCTAATGTATCCCAGGACTGAAGCAGCTCTAGACTCTCCCTCTAAGCAACTTTACGAATAAGCTCCCAGAATTCACCATCCTATAATTTTCTTCTCAAGAATTACTGATGGAAATAAAACTATTTTACCTTGTTTTTGCCTCTCAAAGTATAAAATTCCTTATCATTTGTAAGAGGACAATTTCAAAGACTAATAGACAGTAACACTGATCAGAGACTGAGAAAGGCCTAAATCAAAGATCCTAGTGAGGCTTCAAGATCTCCTACTGTCAAGTCTTTATACTTGCTCACCTTCTAAGGGCCAGAAGAGGCTTCATCATTACTGTGAGCACCTTGCTCTTAGGAGATACTAGATTGCCTAGAGAAAGGAGTGAAAAGAAACTCTGGGGAGGGAATGAAGACAAACTTGCTCTCTGCCAACCAAGGTCCTTGAGGAACCCTGCCAGTCTACTACACAGCAAAGACCAAGTTGAGAAGCATGATAGGATGGTAGATCAGCCTCTTGCCAGATCTATCCCTTTCCAGCTTGGCCAACACACATTCTCTCTCAACCTCACACTACTCCACTGGAAAAGTGTGACATAATAGAGTTCACCCACACCTAAGACTATTTTAAACTTAAAAGATTAGTCATTTAAAAAGCTTCTTGGCACAGGGCCTAGTACTCAGGAAGTATTAATAAATGTTTGCTATGATTGTTGTGTTGTTATTTGAATTCCTGAACCCAATGTGCACGCTCTAATGGCTGTTACAATGCGATTAGCAGGAGTGCATGCTGGCAGCTTCTCCTTGGCAGAGTGTTCTCTACGTGGTGCTGATCTGACGATTATGACCTCCCTGAGAGGCCATAATCTGGTTGTTTACATGCTAGTGAGTTGAATCACAGTTTCCTGCACAATTTGCCCTCAACTGGCTTCTGTGATTTCTTGTTTTAGGCAGATATTCTAGAGTGGAGAGTCCAAGGTCATAGGTGACCGGTCTGCCAATACTTTCTATACAAAGGCAGGGCCAGAGCCCCAGGGTTAAAATAACTCACAGTCTAAAATCTACTTCACATCCAGAGCCTAAGGCATGAAATAACTCAAAGTCCAGAATACACTTAAAAGAATATTTTGGAGTGTTGCTTATCAATTTCTTGAGGCTCTGCTCTCTCAGAAGTCATACCTGCAGCACACAAATAGTTGGGTGGCCCAGACAACTGCTTGATAAAGTTTCTCTTGTTTGGCAGACTTCTGTGTCTACACTGCAATTCAACTTCTTTTTCCTGAAAAGCTGTTGCTCTCTCTTTAAACATGTCAATACTCCCAGGGATGACATACTTACTTCCCGAGCACTGTTCTTCATGCACATCCAACAGGTCAACATCCGGTCCATCCAGAGTTGGGCTCAACTTCCTCAAGGAGGCTTCTCTATCCTCACCTTCTCCCAAGGGTGAGCTGGGTTGTTCAGTGAGAGGAACTTCCCCAGTGGGGCTGGGACTGGGCTCCAGGCATTGGTCCACCCTGGCAGGAACAAGGCTCACATCCACAGCCCCTGGGTCCTCATTCTCTAACGGTGTGTGATCTCCATGTGCATTTTTGGTAGCACTGTTGGCAGGGGATGCCAGGGAGCTGCTGCCCACCAAGGTTGTAGGGTAATGGTACTGAGGTATGACGCTGACGAACTTCAGGCCCCGACTAGCGGCCTCCTGGACCTGGGAGACAGACAACATAAGGGAATTGGTGAATGGGATGGTCTACCAAAAAGGCGCAGGCAATGTCCCAACACCTTACTCAGACTTCTGAGTATATTTCAGCATGAATACAAAGAATGCCAGGCTGCAGAGGTACCAGGTCCCCAAGGCAGAGAGCGTTCTCTCATCCCTGCCCAATGGGACAGGCTCAGTGTGTTTTACTGTGTTGCCTGTTGGAAACACACAGCATGTGGCCATGAAGCATTGGGATCAGGTCTCTTTGAAACACACATTACTGCTTACTAGTCTCTTTTTTGTTTTTCTAAACAGGCTAGAAAAAGACTATAAAAGGATAAGCACCAGCAAAGAGAGTTTGAAAGAGGAAGTTCATTATTTTAGCAACAGTTTATTTTTTGTTATTTCTCTTTCTGATGAATTGCCTACTTCCTGCCCACCAGGCTACTACATAAAACAGTATGTTTATAGAGATATATATGAACTGCCAGATGGCATCTTATGACCCAAAGAGCTTCCTTTTTGAGACAATAGTTTAGGCAGAGAAGGTCAAAGGTGGGAAAAACCAACCCTGTATGAAGGCTGCCAGGCATCATGCTCCATGGCACACTCAGCCCTGGGGGATCCCACCATACCCAGGTACCACCAGCTGGCATAGGTAACAAAGGAGTAGTTCTTGTTATGCTCATCTCCTGTGCCCCCCAGATGGAGCCTTAATGCCCACAAGGAGACTCAGGACTCTTGAACTCACCCTCTCCTTAAAACATAGCTCCAGGCCACTGCATTTAGTCATCAAAACTTGGAAAGAAAAGTTGAAAGAGCCTAATAAAATTAAGCAATATCCCAAAACTATCAGGCTACAGAGGATTTTCCCAGCAAGCATGCTCAAGTCATATAAACAAGAAGGTGGAGACTTCTAAGTTGTTTAAGTCTTACTCACCAACCCCTAAATGGGTGACCTCAGCAAACTTTAAGGGTTCCACAATAATTGTCTACTGTCATCAAGAATCGGCAGGGTATCTGGCATAGAGCTGCCTTGAAAGGAGAAGCAGGATTGGCAGCCTTGCATGGGTTAATGCTAAGCACACTGCACATTCTAGAAAAAAATCTAGAGCAGCTGCAAATATATAGTCCAATCTTTCTATAAAAAGTAGACTTTACTAAATATAGCAATAACAATAGTACTAATCCTATCCAATGTACCCCTACTGTACATAGGGCCCTGAACTAGGTATTTTATATAAATTGTGTAGTTTAATCCTTCAAAAACCCTGTGAGGTAGCATTATTTTCATTTCTAACTCACGGATCTTGAAACTCACGGATATAAAAGTCATGAAGCGAATACTGAGGAGCCAGAACCAAAGCCTGGACGTGGCCCAAACCAAAATGGACCCAAGTCCAAGTGGATAAACCTTTGGGTATAAAATAGATACATATCCACAGTCCTACATGTGTCCACTTATCTGTCCAAGGTTGGCTCAAATCAGTCTTAAAAATTTAAAAAGAGAAAAGAAAAGAAACTTTCAAAGTCATCATTTTAATTCTGGAAAGTCTAGGATATGCCTAATTTAAAAATCATTTTGGACAACTTCTAAAGGAGACTTAGGTAATGACAGTTTTAAAACAGTAGGGAAATCATTATATCAAAGAACTTTAGGTTAAGGAAAACATTACTTACAAACCATGGCTCAGAGCTTCCTGGCAACATGGGCAAAAAGAGAAGGGCAATGGATTTTACAGCCCTCAAACAAAAGGCAGAAAGGCAGAAACAGCCTTGCACTATCTCTGCGATAGGTTGCCCTATCGCCCACCCAGAGGATCAGCTGCAACTCCTGAAGCATTTCAGAAACTCCTTCCACAGTGCACTCAACCTCAGGCCAGTCTCAGCTGAAGTCATGGCAATGTCATGGCTTTGAAGGTTTTCAGAAAGCTGGGCTTCGAGCTCCAAAAGTGTCACTCATGGGCATGAGGAATCACAGTGGGTTACATAAGCTTTCTGCCCTCAGTTATCTCTTCTATAAAACAAGAAGAATCACACTTCCCTTAGAGTTGCTCTGAAGATAAACGTCACGTATGGTAACTGAAGGTCAGGGCACAAAAAAGGCACTGTGGCCTTCTCTCTGACAGTCTCTGGCTTCTGTAGCCCTGTGGACACTGCTGAGGTCATCTGAAGAGGAGGGTGAAGACTGTGAACAGAGTATTTATCCTAGCCCTCTCCTTCTTCCCTGGGATTTAAAGAACTGGAGAGGATTAAACATCCTTCAGACCTCAGCTTTCTCCCACCACAAACTAGACAACTGTATTCTTTTGCCATAACGTATTCCAGATCCATCCTGTAGGTCATGGGTTCTCAAAGTCTGGACTCCTGACCAGCCGCATCACTGTCCCCCCAGGAGCTGGCCAGCAGTGCAGGTTCTTAGACCTATAGAAGCACCAACTTGGAGGGAAGGCCCAGTCACCCTGGTTTCACAAGCCCCGCCGGTGACCGCAAGCAGCCTGGTGTCTGTGAGTCACTGTTGTGGGCACACACTGTATGAGGACTCAGGCACCATGCACTGCTGTGGCCCTGGCGACAGAATGATGCTTGCTGGATAGCGGTTCTTTGTAAGTCACTGCGGAATAAATGAATAGATGTGTGTCTCTCCTAGAAATGAACTCCTTGAAGGTTAGAATGGTGAAACATTAATTTTTCTAGCCCTAGAGTTCAACAAACATTTACTAAGTCCCTATGCTGGCCCCGACCAACACTGTGCTTAGGTACTAAAGAGACAAAACAGAAGTCCTGATCCTCAATATCAACTACTACCTAAAAAAGTAACAACACTAACAAGAAACAATCTATGTTTACATTATTTACAGTAAAAATCAAGATTTTAAAACATAGTCTTAAAACTATGCTTTTATGCATGTACACATACAATACATAGAAACATTCAGCAAAATGAAAACAGCAGTGAGGCTGGGAGTAATTTTTTTTTCTATTTGTGTGTAGATCTTTAAAGTTTATTACGTTAGAATTGAAAAAAGTATTTTAAAAATTCCTCATAGAGGATGACAAATGCAATAATGGATATAAAGATATTTTAAAATGAAAAAAATGATTACTTCTGTCTGAAGGAGAAGTTGAGAAGTTTCTCACAGAAAGTCAAGACTGTAACAAATGAAATAAAGCAATAGTCAGAAGAAGTGAAGAGTGTGGCAGAACTGAAGTATGTGTATCTCACATTAAAGCATTCACACCTTTTTTTCACCCAAAATAGTGTGTAAGACAAAATCTATTCAGAGACCAAATATGCAGGAGGCTTCAAAGGATGAATAGGAGCTCACCAAATATACAAAGGAAAGGGAGAAGGGAAATTCATTCAAAAAGGCAAGAAAGAACTATCATGAACAAAAGTTTCACCACGTACAACATAGCAAGAGAATCCAGAACCACCAAAAAAATGAGACTGGACTAGGAATCATAACGACTGGATCACATGTCTTTGGGCCTCAAGTCAAAAAAGATGCTGACTTCACCTTGCAGGCCAGCTTTCTCCTCACAGTAACTCTAGGAGCAGAGCAGAGTGGCCCTGAGAGTAAAGCACAAGATTTATCTGCACACTCATCTCTTACCTTAAGCACCAATGAAAATTTAATGTCCTGTGCCACGCTGTCACCCAGTATCCAAACCTTTCTAAAGGACACTAAAGTTAAATGCTCCCACCATTCCTGGCCTTCCAGAGAAACTCAAGCCTCATGAGGAAGCATCACTGTGCACAAATCTTTATCTGCAGCTCTGCCTACTTCCACTGGGAGGATTCCTGAAAGGAGAATTAATAGCTCAAGGGATACTGACTTTTCAAAGGTTTGGTATAGGCTGCCAAATTGTTCACCAGAAAGGGTGTCTTTTTTTAACCAGGAGACTGCATTTAAACCCTGTAAGATCAGTATCTGACTAGACTCGAGGAGTCTGGACTCTGTGTTTTCTATCATACCTTAGTGTACTTTTGATTCTCTTTTTTTCATAAAGTGACCTGACTACATATAACTAGAGCTAAACTTAATCGTGACTGTTTCTCATTCTTTCATCTGTTTTCTCAATTATAACTTTTATTGAAAAACTCTCCAAGGCATTTAATTTGGGTACTAGATGGCATCATCGGGGTTTATCCTCAGCTTACCAGGTCTCCTCAACTCTCCTCTCGGTGTCTCATATGGGTTTAGTTCCTGATAATATGTTACTATTTCCAAATCTGGATGCCTAGTCCTCACTTTCCTTGGAGGTCCAGATCTACATGACCATGGTCACAGCTAATAAGTGCATCATTGACCTTGTCTGTGAATCTGGAGTCACTGGCTTCTTCCTCAGTTCTTCCCTTTCTCTAATTCTGTGTGTCCATTTAGCACATCCATCCAGATTTATCCTCAAATGTTTTGTAATTACACCCCCATTTTTCACACATAGAAGGTGGCCCTCGTCATCTGTAGCTGGATGTGACCATGAATGACTTCACGGCTCCACACTCCAATGGTCTTCAGAAGCCCTAGATCACACCAATATGGAAAAATGAATCATGAATAGTCAGGTCACATTAGCTATGGAGTTCCCAAACACTGTCACACAACCACAACTGTGATTGGTAAAAACAAGAACTACAAATATTACACAAATCTGCTATAAAGAACACTCTCAAGCATCACCTTAACCCTCCAAATAATATGTTACAGAAAAGAAACAGGCTAAGTGAAGATTTTATGACTGGTCAAACTTCACAGAGCAAATCTAAGGCAATGTCTGGACTTGGCTTGTGTATGCTAAGCCCAACCTCAGGCTCCTCCAATGATATCACTGTTTCCTCTTTGTATTATGCATCCTCTGCCAAGATGCCCATTTAGACACCAGTATATTCTCATGCACCTTATCCTTATTTCTGCTGCCTGTAAGAACAATGCTGTGCAAAATACTTAAAGGCGTAATAATTTCTGGTTTAGGTATCAAGATTTAGAGCCATACTGATTGCGTCAAAACTTTATTTGATTACTCCATACTGTGTAAGAACAAATCCCACAGCAGCTATATTCAGAATAATATTATGAAACAGATATCTTTTTAAAATTTAATTATATAGGAAGTCTAATTCACCTTTGGTTCTATATTTAACAACTGCTTTTATTAACCACTTAACAATTTACCCTGAGTGTCACTCAAGGAGCTCATTAGTTCACATAGTGACTGACCTGAGCATTGTTCATGCAGGTAGCATTTCAACCAATTTTCAGGAGACATACTTGTACATCTCTTTGTTTTACAGTGACTGTTTTTCTACATTTATTTCAGAATGTTTCATTTGCTTTTGACATTCATTTCTAGTGAAATCTAATAATAAGTTCTGGTTATTTTCTTTTACTTATTTGTGTTTATCTGTAAACATAATCTATACTTTTGTGCTACAATCCACAAAAACTCATAGTAAGTGTAGTAAATATAATTTTTATACTTCTCCAGAATTCAGTGATATTCTTTTACAACATAAAACAGACACATTTGGGACACTGACACTGAACAGGAAGATCCAAAGATCTGTAAAAGAAAAAACTGAGAAAGAGAGAGATATCAGCAAATGATTGTGGTGCAAAATGGAGAGACAAAAAAATCTCTTTATTGTCAACTACTCATAATATAGAAATGACAGAACTAACAAAACTAAAAGGCTTCCAATAATGGTCAATGATTATAATAATTCTATGAGTGATGTTGTCAGAGCTGACCAGTATCTAACAACCTATCCTATCATCAAAAATCAAGGAAAGTATTATTATAAAATAGTCACCCACTTTCTGGACCGAGTAATATGGAACCCATTTGTTGTTTAGTCAAAACAAGGGGATTCAAAAAGTCATTTACAATTTCGATTAAGTCTAATAACCAAATAACTGAAAAACATGGGATAGCAAAATGCCAACCAAGCACATCCATCATCAACATGTTCACCATTATGTTTAGTAGGTAGACATTTTATTGAAATTATATCACCCACAGAGAAAAAGGAAAGACTGACACGGCAGTGTGAAGTGTGTTGTGCAAAGAAAGACAACAGTGCAAAATAAATTCAGAAGGCAACTAGATCATACTGTCCAGATTGTAATGTTGTATTGTGCAATCAGTGTTTTAAGATATAGCATACACAGAATGACTACTGAATAAACTTGATAAAATTGTCATTTTTATATTTCCTGTTATGTTATCCTATAAAATTAATAAAAAATGCAATTTTGGTCATCCTATATTTAAATAATTGGACTGGTAAGTGGATAAAAAAATGTCATGGCATTGAGATAGTCCTAGAAAATCTAAAATATACTGTCTGTTACTCTACTTTCAAAATGAATATTATGTTGTTAATGATGATGTAAATACAGTTATATGTATTATGTGCCACTACACATATTTGCGTTTTAGGGTACATATATTGGTCTGAATGAAACTAGTTAGGGAAAAATGGGCTGGGGTTATAAAAAATAGAAGCTCTATGCAACTCCCACCAGCAGAATGGGAGTGACCACAGTTCATATTGGATGGCATGGGGCAAAGGTTAGAACAGTTTCAGGACTTCTTTGTCTAAATCTAATGAAGAAGATGCCGTGGTTAATTTTATGTACTGACTTGTAAGCTATGGTGCCTAGTTGTTTTGGTAAAAACATTGCTATCAAGATTTTTAAAAAAATTGATATGATTGATTTCTCCAGTGAATTGACTTACCCCACAATGAGATGAGCCTCACTGAATCAGATGAAAAATGTAAGTGTATGTTCTCTGATTAGGAATGAGACAATGAGGATTTAATCTGGTGCTGACTCTAGGTCTCTGAGGGGCATCTTTAGAAGGTTTTCAAAGATCAGTTTTGCCCAGGTAAAGCAAACTTCTACCATAGTTTAAGGACAACTGCTACACACACCAAGTATGGGAAATTATAGTAATTATTTTCTACAAGTAATAGGCAGAATCTTTTTTTTGTCTTTTTCTTTTTTATTGGTACCAGGGATCGAACTCACGACTGCCTGCTTGCAAGGCATGCATTTATGCCACTGAGCTAAATCCCCAGCCCCGGTAGTATCTATCTTTATGACAAACTTAATGGAATTCTTATATGTAGGAGCTAATTAATGCTGAGAGTCAGCAAATAGTTGCTTTTTTTTTTTTTTTGGTACCAGGGATCAAACTCATGACCTCATACTTATCAGGCAAGCACTTGAGCCACTGAGCTAAGTCCGCAGTCCAGAAACTGCTTCTTCTAAAAAAACATAGAACTGTGCTGCACTGGTCACATGTGGCTATTTAAATTATATTTAATTCAAATTAAATAAAATTTAAATATTCAGTTCTTGAATCACATAAGCCACATTTCTAGTGCTCAGTAGTCGCTCATGGCCTTACTACCCTATTGGACAGTGCAGCTGTAGGGCAATCTAGTCTTCACAGAAAGTTCTACTGGGCAGTGCTGCTATAGAGCATGATAAATGAAATATAGAACAGAAATAGTGTCTTTGACAGTAATTTCAGAAGCATGTAACACGGGGTAAAAACCAACACTCAAACAGAAAAGCACTCAAAACACACCCTAGATTACACCGCTGCCCACTCTGTGCCTCCTAATAACTCATGGGTCACCATTGGGAATCACAACACACACATGATCATGTACTGTGTAAGAGCAGGCACAAAAAACACTGTTTTAGGTTACACAGTTACATGTGAGTCTTTGCGGTGAATATTTTATCATACACATGCAGCCCTTCCCATCTTTTGTCACCTAAACTCTTGTACAGCTTTCTGAAAAGGAAGGCTCAGAAGTAACACATTTCAGCTCACATCTGAAGCTGCCTTTGGCTCTGCTGTGTTAACACTCAGTTTTAGGAACTGAAAGCTCTGCCAGGCATCACTGGGTATTAAGCTCTGCTATAAAGTTATGGAGAAAGATCACGCATACCTTGTGACGGTGGTATTTTCTCTTAATGACCAAAACCACTTAGAATGAGCCATGGACTACAAGCCTAAATACTTAAAGCTTTGGACCAGCTCTGCCACTCCTGAGCTATATTACCAGTCGAATCAATTGAGCTACCTGTGCTTTAGTTTCCTTCTATATACAAAGGGGCTAGTAACATTCATTCACTCATTCCGTTGACTACTTACTGAAAACTGCTCTGTGCTGGGCACTAGGTGCTGTGGAAATAGCCATGAGCTGGGGAAGCAGACACTATTGCTGCCATCTTGGATTTCACAAGATTTAATTTAAATGAAGGAGTAACTGAGATACTCTGGAGAGTTTTGTTCCACCCTGTTCAAATTGTCTGTGCTCAGTCTGAGGAACCACTGCCATCCTTAGATCCCTAGTGGGGCTGGAGTTAAAGTGAAAGGATATCCCTTTTTTCTCCTCTGCCATTAAAAGTGATTTGTAAGAAATACGAGAAAAGGTGTAAGAACTCTGCAAGCTATAGATTCCCTTGAAAATAAAAGGAAGAAAAGGGACCTAGAGATCTAGAATTAGAGAACGGGTTCATCCCTTGATAGCTCTATTCATTTCTAATAAAAGGAGTTTTACATGGGTGCATTATTGTGTTAATTGACTCGGTTCTTTCACTTAGATTGTGCCTACAATTTTACAATTTGCAGAAAATGGGATCCATTGGGGGTTATAAATCTACTAAGAAATAAGAGGACTAAGCAGGTACCTTAAAACTACTATTGCCCAAAGATCTTTAACTGGCCTTTAGAGCTTTCCCTGAACCAACCCACCAGATCCCAACTCATGTCTACATAAAGATATAAAATGGAGGTAAGCAATGGAAGGCCTTCCTGTGAAGAACCATCCAACAGTTTCTCAGAGCAATCCAAGTGGCGGGGAGGGCAAAGCCAGAGCTGGACGTGGGAAGACCCACAACAAGCATCCCTAGAACTATCAGGAACCTTTCTCTATGTTTTGCCCTTTCTTCTCTTCATTTGTTGACATAATTTTTTTCTATCTAGGACCATTTTTTTTTCATGTAGCAAAAAATATGATCATCACTAACTTTTGAGTTTTTCTGCTAACCATTTAGTCCCTGGAGACAGTCTCAACTTTCTAGTTACTCACAGCAAAAACTCTCAGAGGAGGGCTCCCTGACTGGCCCAGCTTAGGACAGTTGCCCATTTCTGGCCCTATTAGACCTAGCCAGAGTACAACATGGTTCCCATGGAAATTATGGCTGGACTGTGGGAACAAAGAAGTTCTTAGAAGAATTACTTCAAGCTCTTAAATCATATAAACAATTCACATATACTAAAATACAAAGCTGTCAGACAAACATTACATAAGGTACAAGGCAAACAAAACTAAGTAAATTTTTAGTCTGCATTCCTTATAACAACACTGATATATTTTGGTTCAAAACAGTTCCTGGTAAGTGCTTGGATTAGTCAGTCTGCACAGACTCAGTGTTTTTCCATTTTATAGAAGTTATCTTTGCATATCTTCTTTAGGTCTGCTCAAGACTGTTTATTAAGAACACTTTCTGGGGCTGGGGATGTAGCTCAGAGGTAGAATACTTTGGATTCACTGTCCCATCCAATCATTTTACTCCACGGTGTAGTTTACCATAGGGGATACACAGCCAGGCCAGGAGGGGCCCAATGCAGAGTCAGAATGGTGAAGCAGACAGAAGTCACCTCTGGCTAATTCTCACTGGTTCAGCAAATCCTTAATCGCCCTCAATTTATACTCTGCACTAGAATTTAGCATGGTGTGGCTGCCTACCTACAGACTGGATCCTAGAGCAAACCAATGACCTCTGCCCAGGAGAACTGCTATCCTCCAGGTAAGAGCACTGAAAACAAACAAGCAGAAGGATCTTCCACCTTCCACCAAAGCTGTGAGACTCTGAGACTGCTATTAAATTTTAGTGCATACCCACAATGTAAATGGATGAAGAGAACCTCAAAACATTTTGTTAGTGAAGCATTTAAGCAGCCTTTCATCAGCATTCCACAAGAGTCAATGAATGCACGTCAGACTTCAGTTTGTTAGTTTTGTGGCTGCCTAAATCCATGGTTCGTAAAATAACCTTACCACAGGAGAAGTCTGTGCATACAGAAATAATTTGGGAGAAGAATTCCTATAAGGAACAAGGCCAGCAAAACCAAAGAGGTGAGAAAGTACCTGACATTATGCAGGAAAGAGCAAACATGTGGTGTGCCTACACAGAAAATCTGTAACATTTACTGAGAGCTTGTTACGTGTCCAACCTGATTTTCAAAGCTTCATGTGGATTCACGCACTGAATCCTTATGATGGTAACAGTAGGTATTTCTTTCTAATTTTCACATTAAAGATTAGAAAACAGAGGTACATAGAAGTGGGGCAATTTGTCCAAGGCCATATAGCCAGTAAAGGGTAAGTAGTATTCAAACCTAGGCAGTCTGACCAGAGGGCTCCTTCTAATTCCATTGCTCAGCATTTATATTCACTATAATATACCCTCTACCCTAAGATACGCTCTCAAATACCAGGGCTAGATCTTATGAAGTCATGGATGTTCAGATTCTGGATGTGTTACTCACTGAGATGCCATCACTGTCTATAAGCCACAGTGACTAGCCTAAGGAAAATGAATCTGTCCACAGGATGCGCTACAGATGTGGGACAAAGGGGTTAGTAAGAGCAGGGAGCAGACAGGAGGCAAAGGGCACAATTGCAGGCCCGGAAGCCACTGCAGAGTGCCTGGGAGAGGTCATAAAAGCCCGTGCTTCCCATGGTCAAGGATACAAGCAGTAGATAGGAGATTAGAGGGAAAGACAGTAGTCTGCTGGCTACAAGGTACTACCTCGCTGGAGGACTTTACTATGTTAAAGAACTGGAAAGGAAGATAGTTTTTATTTTTTTATAGCAAAAAAGGTGAAACAATTAACAATTACACTAGGATGACAGGCACGAGCTGTAACTGTCCGAGCAAACTGTCATCTAGTTAAACATGACCAGCAGGAAAGACCCAAAAAGCTGCTTTAAAAGATATGAGACGACTGACTGCTGTTTTTCATTCTACCCTATCCAGCACATGGTCTTCTGCTTCCAGTCGTCTGCTGGGACATCTTTGGCTTTTTCCACCTGGCCTAACAACATATGTCTCGTCCCTCCAGCTTCTCCAGGGCCACAAGGGAGGCTCCAGGTGTTCCATCTAGGTGGTAGCCACTCAGCTGGCCTACAGTTCTCCACGCCTCCCTAGCCAGCTATCTTGCACTTTCCCTAAGGCCCTTCTCCCCTTTCCTACACCCCTTGCACAAACTCCAGTTTCCCTCTTGTTTCTCAGAGATGACCTAAAGATGAAATCAAGGCTAGCTTCAGAAAAGCCCAGGCCCCATGTCCTTTTCTGGTCACCTTTAAGCATACCTTGTGTCTGTCCCCAACATCAGGCCAAGGCTAAAAACCCAGGTCATGGAGTTTATATTTTCTGTTCCACTTGAAGACCCAACCACATTGATAACTACCTCCCTCTTTTATCAACTCAACCTCTCCCTTTCCTAGCTCTTTACACCCCATATAAACTCAAGTATAAAATGAAATTCCAGCTTTCTTAAAAAAAGAAGGAAAGAAGCCAACCAGCCATCAGACCAACCAGCTAACCCACAGCAGCAGCAGGAAGTGAGCCTCCTATGGCAGGCAGCCAGCGTGTTGACTCCACCTCTGATCTCTGCAAAGCCCATGATGACCCAGCTGAAACCTCCCCCCAGCTATTTTCTCATTTCTATGTTGCTAAGTCCACAGGCCCTTTCAGTCCTCACTACCATCTTTCTCTTGGGTGTTTCACAGGGTCCCTGGTAGTCTCTCTCCTGACCTTACAGCTGGCAACTTAGCTGGGTTTGTTCCTCTCTGCCTACCTGCTTAGTCCTCCCGGCAGTTAGACTGAGTCTCTGCCAGATGTGACTCAGTCAGTCCAACTTATTTTAAACTCTCCAACTAATCTCAAGTTCTGATCCTCAGAGCCCAACACCCTCTAGTACCTTAAACTGGGACTTGCTCACCTCTCAGGCCACATCCACACCTGTTCACTCACCGCCACAATCACAAACCTGTTTCTTATCATTCAAAGTCTGTCCCCATCAAAGAGCTCAGCACTTCCAAGGCCCCTGACCTCTCAATGACTTGTTTTGAGTGAACAATCCATGAGGACAGGAACTCTATTTCATTTTATGCTATGTACCCACTCTACAATTGCCCCTGGACAGAGTAAGCACACAGGGAACATTTATTTATGGAGTAAATGGGTAAGAAATTAAATTTTCAGCATCTGAGGTTACCTCCCCAAACGAGGACTCCTCGAGCCTACCATTTCAGGAAATATCCACGTGGGACCAATTATGTTTTGAAAATATTCAAGTGAGATTTTGAAAATCTATACATTCATTTGCTATTTCTCTCATCTTAAACAGCAAAGAAATTGAGGTCTAGAGAAATTAAAGTTGCACGTTTGGGGTGCATCTCAAAAAAGCATTGCTGTTAAAAGGAAATTATTTCCAGTCCTCTGGTTATCAGTCCATCTCTTAAAAAGCCAGGTCAATCTTCCCCCTCAGGAAAAAGAAGAGAGGCAGCAATAAATGGTTTGTTAATATTAGTGCTTCTTATCAAGGTGAAAAATGCCTCACAGTCACACATTCTCCTGGGCCTTCTTTATAAAGGCACTACCTAAGACCAGGCATTCCCTCAAATGAACAACAACGAGATACCCAGAAAACAAATAGCTATAACCCCGGAGCTGCTGAGTCGCCAACCTAAATTTTTACAGTGGTAATAGTAGTGACCCTACAAGCTTGGTGCTCAGAACCTCAAGGGCTTATTTAGGACTCCTGGGAATGTTCTGGAAAAACAGCTACAGCATCTTCATGGAACTCAAATCTCAGCAGCACAGTTAAATGACTGCGGCAAAAGAATCTAAGTTTAAAGAATTTAACCGAGAGCAGATGTTTCCCTTCACACCACATTGCTTTAACATCTAGTATTTGTGACTTTTTTCTTCACATTCCCTGACTTACACAGGCTTTAAAAACACTAATGAAAGGTACTTTAACGAAATGTTAGATGGTGCGGGTGGGCATTTATCCTAGTTGTAACCCTTACTTAAAAAAACCCCTTTACTATTCCCATAACTCCAGACCAACAAAAATATAACAGACTCCTAATGCCATTTGAAACTCCCATGGTAAACACAGCAGTTAAACTAAGTACTTGGGGATGGTTTTCATTACAATGTGCTAAAGAAATGAATGTTTTATTGTACTTTGTAAATACCCTGGAGAACCCTGGGATGGTTTTTCTGAAAGATGGAAATGATTTTGAGAGAGTTTCAGATCTCATGAAGATATGCAATTCCTTTGAGTAACAACAGTGTTGGGGGGGTTGAGAAATATACAGTTAAACATTATTTTCAATGCCCAACAACCATTACATTTAATGCTCAGTTTCTTATTCTCACTTTTTGCCTTCATTTTATTTTTATGCATTCTATTTCAACCCTATACATTCTAAAAAGTTTTCTTAGCACATCTAAATTCATACATATGAGCGACTGTATTTTCCAATGATGACAACAGTATTCCTCATCCCATATGGTGAAGGAGCCAGGACCTTGCCATCCCCCCACAAGCGGTGGCGTCTGTGCCCCTGTAAAGGTTTGTTATATCTCAATCCATGAGTGGGGACCCTATGAGGTTTTATAGGTCTAATCATTAAAACTACATGTACCTTCATCTTGTTCTCTTGGGACACCTGCTCTTAGACCCCAGATGTCATCCTTTGAGGAAACTCAAGTAGGTTATAGGGGCCCACAACCTCCACCAACCTTCCAGGCACAAGAGCACACCACCTGAAAGTGAGACCCCGGTGACCATCAAGCCATGGAGTAGAGACCAAGTGCAGCAGAGATTAGCTGCCTCGGCCAAGTCCTGCCCAAGTCGCAGATTTTTGAGCAAAACAAATGGCTGTTGTTTCAAACCAGTATGTTTTGTTGTTGTTACACAGCAAAAGACATCTCTTGAAATACTAATTCATTCCCATAGGCAACTTGCTTCCATGATTTCTTTAAGTGTAAAATCCACAATCTTTCAAGAAAGATTCAGTTAGCAGTACCTTCAAATATGCACAAATGTAAAGAAGGGTAACTCAAATGCTCCCAAGAAGTGGGCCTTTAGGGACATGCTGTAATTAGCCTCTCAGTTTTGTGACAAAACATTCAAATGCTGGAGCAAGTAGGTACCCTCAGGTAAAGAAACAGTGCACCATACTTATTAGTTGGTTTTAGCAAATATGTAGAAGCAAATTTAGGCTCCATTCTTGTTTATCACAAGTTACAAATGTACAACTTACAAATGATTTAATGATGATTTTTTTAACTATTCAAGAGTGATACAGGATAAAGCATTCCCAGATATGAGTGAAATCTGAAAGGATCAGAGAGACCATTTGCTTGAGGCTTAAGGGGAAAAAAATCCATCTGTGTTATTTCTTAGGCATCATAAAGAGAAGCTTCCATCTTCTTCTTGGGAATGTCTCAGAAGTTAGAGGAGCAACAGCATCTCATTCAGAATAGGAAATCATTGAAAAGAGCGTTTCTGTTCCCACTAAACAATGAATAGTTTCAGCAAAAATTCTTCCCATCACTATTATATTTAAACATTTTACTGAAAATTTTTGTCTCTGTTCAGGTATTTTTCTTCTGGCTTCTATTCCCTACAATCCCCAATCACACCTTTTAAAAGTTTCTTTGCCTTTTGCCTGATAACATCCCTGCTGTCTCCAGTAACCTCAGTACCACCCACATCATCTTGAGTTAGAAGAGAAGAAATAAAGATAGAAAGAAGGAGAAAAAGCAAATCATAACTTTAAAATTACACTTTTAAGAAAAACTGCACCTACCAGACACAGTTATCCCAAGTTATAAGGCCTTACTCTCTTTCAGAAAATTCACTCCAAAGTCACCTAAGGATCTAAAGATACAATAAGCTTCACATTTGAGGCCATGCTTTTCATCTGTAAAGTGAGTTTGCCCTTGACCTCAGACCCACAGAGCTCTCTCCTCAAAGAAGTGGCACTGTTAAGTGAATACCTACTCACAAAACTTCAACCACACACCAACAGTTTGCCTTCTAACCTAGTCCAGCAAAAGAGCTACCAGACTGACTCGTGGAAGGCACATCCTAGATGTCTTGAGGATACCCTAAGACCACATAGGAAAAAACCTAGCCCAGACCACAACATACCACTCTTTTGAGAACCCTTGCACAATTTTCTCTGAGTGTATACTTTTGAATTCTACCCAATAAGCCTTTTTGTCATTAACGTGTCCAATAATTTTTCTGTGATATAAATCAGCAACCTACAACTCATCCTATTTGTGGGAGGAGCTGAGGTCCCTATCTCTGTTTCGGGGATCTCTTTAGATCCCATTTGGTGTGACAGCCTCATCATTAATATTCCTGCCAATTAATATCCCTATAATTCCAATAAAACCCACTACCTCACCAATAACACCATCATCCCTGCCAATAACGTCTCATCATCTTCAGCAATAACCACAATCTCCGCCACACTCTCCTGCTTCTCCTACCAGCAATATCCCTAGTAGCCATCTGCCCAGATACCTTTTCAATCTAGGAATGCTGCCATCTAGATAACAGATTGAAAATGTAGATTGAGAAGTAATTAGACAAAAAAATCTTGACTTAATTCTGCTTTTTCTGACTGCTTAGGCTAAATTTATAATAATCAGTAACTAAAATACAGTATTTGGGGCTTTGTCCAACACACATATCTTGGGTTACTTTGACAGAGTATAGCACTACCCTCTCAATGGTAGTCTATCCTATTTTTCATTCTTTTGAGCACTTGAAAAGGCAAAAGTGATCCAGCAAGTGAATCATTAAAGTTTAGATTTTTCTCACAACAGATTTGTTCTATTGGAGTGTAAGAAGGCAATGTTTATTTTTAACCTTAATTTAAAGAAAAAAAAACTTTGT
This sequence comes from Cavia porcellus, assembly GCF_034190915.1. NCBI lineage: Eukaryota > Metazoa > Chordata > Mammalia > Rodentia > Caviidae > Cavia > Cavia porcellus. The sequence goes on from NW_026947493.1 coordinate 8,312,040, forward strand.
AGAAAGAATATCCCTTATACTGCGCTCCAGTTATCCGTGGTTAGTTAAGGAAGGGGACAAACACTGCTGTATTTGATGAAGAAGCAGCGACTACTGAGCTATATCCTGCAAAACCCAGCAAATCAGGGCATATAATGCTAAAATTCAGTATTCCACAGTCATAAACCTGACCTACTCAAACAGGTTCCTTGATAATGAGGGGGAAAGCATTTAAAAGCAGACTGAAAATAGAATCACAAAATATCCCAGTTATGGGCAGCCTTAGGGATTACCAATCTAATGCAAAGTCTTTACAGAGAGGAAAACCAAAATTAGAGAAAGTGAAGGGCCCCACCTTAAGGCTTAAATTATTTGATAGTAACTTTCCTTTATTAGAATTAGGAGAAAATTATGGAATTCACCTTCCTGCGAAAGATTCTAGGAATCCAGATTTCTCCTGGAGCTAGCAAGTCAGTTTTCATAACTGACATCTTGTGTCCAGTTTGCTCTGCCTTGTTCCCTGCCCCTTATGGCCACCTTCAGCACTGCTGACTTGGATCCAAGCAGTACTTGGCTCTGGAACAGGGCCAGATCCCAAAGGCAGAAAAGATGACAACCTTACGTGGGTTGTAATCCTGTCATACTGGATTCTGGCTCTTAAAACCCTCAGACAAGATTCCACACAATCACAAGCAAGCCAAGTAAAAGTTTCCAGTGTCAGGGGAAGGCACAGCAGGAAGCCAAACTGGCTGCCAGGATCAACTGCTTCTCAGAGGAGACACCCCGTCCTCCATGCGCTGCAGGGGTGCTGCAGACCCTCACACTCGCTATCTGTGCTGGATGCCAGACAGCGCCAGAGACAGGCGGGGGGCTTTACAGGGGGGTGGGTGTTCCGCACCTCTGAGCACACAGATGGAGAGCTTCAACCTGTGCCATAAAGCCATCAGCTTCCACACATGTTCACTGATGGTGCATAATTACCACCCGAAACACTGTCTCATAAAAAGTTCATATATATATATATATATATATACACACACACACACACACACACACACACATATATATTTTAAAGTTTAATTTCACTACCACCCCACCATGAGCACAGCAATTCCACATTTGCAAACCTGTCTGCTAGGAAGTATGAAGTAAAAGCAGGTGACATTTAACCCTCACAAGTCACTTCTAGGCAGAGTTGACTCAAGTTTCAACCACTGCAAACAAAAAGCCAAGTGCTAGTTATAAGAAAATGTATGAATGTCTTAACCATTCATCTCCTTTACCTTCACTAAGTCACCTTCCAAAGCATCTGTTCCTACCCAGTTTCCCTGCCTCGCAAGCCTTGGGAATCCATGGCCTCTCACTCTCTGATTTCTTTATCCAGTGGGCACCTATTATATGACCGACATTGTTCTCTGCACGGAAAAAAACGTAAACACAATAATTCAGTAAAAAATATGTAAAGTATCACAGGAAGCAACCAGATGTAAACAGCAGTTCAAATAAATAAATACTAGAATAGAGTAGCAAGAGGTAAATTGGTATTTTAAAAATGAGTAAAGCACGGAATGGTGCTGTACACTTCTAACCCCAGCACTTAGGTGGCTGAGCCAGCAGAACTACCAAGAGTTTGAGGCCAGCCTAAACCACATAGCAGGGCCTTCTTCCAAAATAATAAATAATAAAATAAGGGTATGGGCAAGGGAAACTTGAGCAAAGATTTGAAGGAAGTGAAAGAGTTAACCAATCAGCTATCTAGGGAAACAGAGACATAAAATCCCTCTAGTACCAATAGTTAGACCCCAACAAGATCATCCAATTCACAGTGAATAAGCTGACAAAATACATGGTCCATATCTACTCATACACTAGATAGCCTGGATATAACTAATTATCACCAGCATTTTATGCTCGTAATGTCACTTTTTAGAAAACAGGAAATTGCTTTACAAAGTGTCTTACAATCAATAACCCTCATTTTAATTTGAACAACAAAACACAACTGGGAAAAATGCATTAATCAAAGCAAGCTTGAGATATTTATTGAGCTGATCTAATGGACTTGGTTTTTTATAAAAGGAAATAAGCTTAATAAAAATTAAAAATAATGCATGAAAATGTATTTGAGGGATGGGGTAGTAAGTAATCTTCTACAAGATGGCTTTTTTGAAAAGTAATTCTATACTAAAAATTCTACAATAATTCTATAATTAATAATTTCAAATACACGAATCACTGTGCCAACAGTGAATCTCACAGACACAGTGATGAGCAAAAGATCCATTTACATATAAACTGACAAGGCTACCCTTCAGCATTAGGAACAGGGGCTACCATTGGGCTGCTTCTCCCAAAGGGGTCAAGCTTTTGTTTCTTGACCAGGGTGTTGGTTCCCTAGGTACACTCATTGTGTCCTAAACCCCTGTGCCAGACACCTACAATTTATGCACTCTTTGTTATCTTAAATAAAAAGATATTTTTCTTTCATTTTTAAGAGAAATGCAGAATAAGTGGTTCCATTACAGAGATTTCTCATTCACATACAAACTAGATGAGCAAAAACAATTATTCTAATGTTTAGTGAATGAGCACTTGAGAGTTTCCAACAATAGGATCATTCATGAATTGTAAAAGTGCTGAATCCCAAATAATTTGGGTGACAGTAAACAGGATGCACTGGAGACCTCGGGTAGGTAACTCTCCCACATAATCACTCTACTGATGACAAAGTCACTGACGGTAAAGATGTGTGAAAAAATAGGAATAAAATGTAAACATGGGTGGAATACTATTTGGAAATTTATGCAACTTATATTATTTAAACTTCACATGTACAACTGAATAATTAATGTTAGTAGCAGAAACATAATTATTTCAAATGTATTCCTAAAATGTTACATATTAAGAATAGCTCCAAACCATTTTTGGGGTTTTTTTTTGATGAAGAAAATGGGACATTTTAATTATCTTGTATTTGGGTATACTTATCTGCTATATACTGTGTTCCACTATACGCTGTGTTCCACTTCTCCTTGAATCTTTATAATCACAAATGTTTTGTGCCAACTTAGAAACAAAAAAATTTAAAAACTGCTTAAAAAAATGAATTCCACAGAACTATGCTACAGATTGTAACCAGATGTGGCTATCAGATACTTCAAATGTGGCTAGTGAAGCCAGGGAACTAACTTTTTAATAATGTTTATTTTTAATTAATTTTAAAACTACACAATGCAGAATATTTTTCTGTTAAATACAACTTTATTGGTAGAATATTTCACTCCACTGAAAATCTGGCATTTGAATGATATGTGATGCAAGTGACACTAGCTTCTGAAAACTTAGTAAAATACCTTGATACAGGTTGAAAAGCTAGTATTTTGGACATTCTGGATTACATTAAACATATTACAAAAAAATTAATTTCATTCATTGCTTGTTAACATGGCTATTAGGAAATTTAAAACAAACAGAGGTGGTTTACATTATATTTCTATAGGACAGAGCTGCTGAGGAATAAAATGTTACTTTTAGTCACAGCCCCGGGGGGAAAAAAAAAAGAGAGAGAGAAATCAAAGCTCTAGACAAATTGATATAGTTGAAGATTTGACTGACAGCTACACCAGAAGATCCAAGGGTGGGGAGACAGCAGGAGCCCATGGGGAACCCCAGCGGAGAAGCGGTCACATTAGCTGGGCCCTGCCCAGACAGCCAAGCAAATGCTATCTACTACACCCCAGCTGTCAACAAAGCCAATTGACCTAGTTTCTGCTGACTATGTGTTAGAAGCTCGTTATGCCTGTGATTAAAGAAGTAAGGCTGACAGAGGTGCCGGGCACACGTCTTTCAAAGGTGACAAAAGAGAGGAGGGAGTTTTTAATTGCCTTGCTCCAATGCTTCCTCTGTTACAGGTTCCAGTGAAGATAAGAACAACACAGCCATGTATGCAAAACAAAGAAAACTTGTTTTAGTGGAAAATCAATGAAGTACTTGATGCATGGCAATTCTTTATATCTGGGGACAGCCAAGATTAATTTTTCTTTTGCTGGTGGTGGTGGTCCTGAGAATCACTTGTACAGGAGGCAAGCACTCTATCACCAAGCCACATCCCAGCCCAATAATTCATTTTAAAAAGAGGAAAAAGTGTTAACAGATGAATGAATGGAAAACTATGATGGGGATGTGTATGCTGGAGTATCATTCAGCTTTAAAAAAGGACATTCTGTCATTTGTGACATGGATGAAACTGAAGAACATTACACCAAATGAAATAAACCAAACACAGGAAGAAAAATATAGCATTGCATGATCTCACTCATATATGGAATAAAAAAACCTTCAAATACACAGAAACAGAAAATAGTGGTTATAACAGGGTGCAGAGGGCCAGGAAGGACCTAGGGAGCTTCAGGGCACAAGGCTGCAGATTTGCAGAATGAACAATCTTGAGAATTGATATAAAATACAAGCACAGTGACAATATTGTTATGTACCAATAAAGCAGATTTTATGCACTCTTGCCACAAGTATAACAGGTGATAGATTTGTTAATTTTCTAGAATAACTAGAATAACCATTTCACTATATACATCAAAACAACATGCCATCTACTTAAACATGTACAAGAAAAATAAGAAAAATATTTTGTTTTGTTTTTTGTGGGTACTGGGAATCAAATTCAGGACCTTGCACTTGCTAGGCAGATGCTGCATCACTGAGCTATATCCCTGGCCCAGTAAAATCGTTTTTAATTAAAATGGAAGATACTAACCCTTATCCCCTGATGACTATCAGGGATTACTCATGATTGGAAAATAGTCAACGGATTCCTCCCTGATTTAGTGCATTTTCTTTCTTTTTTTTTTTTTTTTTTTACTTTTTTTATTTAAAGAGAAAGAAACAAAAAAATACATGGATATAAAAAAGGGTAGAAATAATACAGAATTACAGAAAAATAAACGGTAAGAAATCACCAGTTAATAACTTACACATTGTCATCTTAGAAATAGCTGTTCAGGTTACAAAATTAAAGTATGTAAAATGACGTTCAAATAGTGACACTGCCAACAGTTCTGCTCAATGATCTAACGAAAACTTAGTAATATGGTTATCAGTCCTACACACTTGTTTTTTATCTTAAAAGAGGGTAAGATTAAACATATCAAAACAGAACAAAACAGTTAAAAAAAACAATTTAAAGAAATACAGATTTCAAAGCAAGTCCACTGGAGATCTTCACTGTTTATCTAATTGTCTCTAGTTTCTTCCAAATAGTTGTCCCCATCTTCATGCACATTAAATACATCCTGCATGTTATAGAACTAATCAAATCATTACAGGATGATGAAGGCTTTTTAGGTCTTCAAGATGTGACATTGGGGAAGACAATAATAACCACCATAGTGTCTCTCATTCTCTTTGTAGTAGCTGTTCTTATCTTTACATATGCTGAAATTGAACTTAAGAGACTAGACTAATATCACTCTGATCAGTGAATAATATCATAATGCTACAGAATTAGCATTGGGTTTCTTAGTGTCTCTTCTTCTTCAGAGTATCTGTTCATTACATCTTGCATTATATAATCTGTTCTCGTAAATAGTTTTAAAAAAATCTCATGTGTGAATTACTACATGTATATCTATTCTCTCTGTAATATAGGGAGAAACAAATCATAACAAGACAGCAAAACAAATTCCTAGAAAAACATGCAATGAAAAAGACACATAAGACCACAATATTAGGTGATCTATCGTAGTTACTATGCTTTCTCTTGTTATTTTCAATAGACTTGTGTACATCATCGGGCTTAATATAGTTAGCATAGTATTATATAGCTATTTTTAAAAAACACAACTTTGAAAACATTGTAGGACTTGAGAGCTGTTAATAATCAATACCAGTATGGATATCTTTTACATCTTGTCATCTACAGAGTAGTTGCCTCTACTTTTAGGGTTGATACTATCAAGCATACCAAATTCAAATAAAATCAGCCAAGGCAAAACTGCGGTCTATTGAATTGGATTCAAATAAGATCAGTCATAGTAAGACAATGTAAGTAGAACAGGGTTTCAGTTTAAGTTAATAGGAAATTAAGGATAGTTACCATGGTATAACCTGCTATTTTTGGGTCAGATGTCTGTGCCCTCAAATCTGATATGAGTGGACAGACCAGAACAAATTAAATTCAAACTAAACAGGGCGATAAGACTACTATGTTTTTTAAATCCTGATACACTATTAACAATGACCTCTGCCTTTTTTTTATAGTGTATCAAAACTATCTATACTAAAGATTTTATAGCTTACCCTCTCTGCCTCATGTCTGCTACTCCACTTTACTGCTGTAATTTGTCCATCTTACTCCCTCATTCCACTGTCTGCCCCGTTCATTGAGGCCTCTCTGCCACTGTTGCTGGAATCCTGGTATCCATTCCTCTCTTTCTCTGGAATGTCCTTCAGCACTCTCTGTAGGGTTGGGTTGGTAGCCACAAACTCCCACAGTTCTTCGTTGTCTTGGAAGCATCTTATTTCTCCATTAATTTTGAGAGAGAGTTTTGATGGGTATATGAGTCTTGGTTGCAAATTATTTTCTTTCAGGACTTGGAATATTTCTGCCCATTCCCTTCTTGATTTAAGAGTGTGTGTGTTGATAAGTCTATTGTTATTTTGATAATTTTCCTGTTGTAGGTAATCTGCTTCTTTTCCCTGGCTGCTTTTAATATTCTGCTCTTTTGGTGGATTTCTGGAATCTTGATTATTATATGTCTGGGTGTAGATCTGTTTTGGTTGTAGGTAGCTGGTGTTCTGTATGCCTCTTTTATCTGGATATCTTTCTTTTTGCTATACATGGGAAATTTTCCTTTAATAAATCTGTGAATATTCTTTGTATTTCATTTTTGATTGCTCCTGCTTCCTCACTCACATGCTTTATTCTTAAGTTATGTATCCTTTTGTCATCTTCTAGCCTTTGAATTGTTTCTTTCTGAGCTCTGCATAGGGCCAAGTCCTGCAAAGTATTGCCTTTCCTTTCCCTCCCCTTGAACCCCTCGTTATTTTTATGAATTTCTCGTTATTTTTAAGAGGTTTTTTCTTTCACAATCATATATCATAAATCTCGCTTCAAGTTTCAAAAGACTAACTTTAGTTTCTGTCAAGGCATTTTTGCCAGTGTTCAATGGAGTTTTTAGTTTCCTGGTAATCTCTTTGGATCTGTTTCATGTATTCTAGGTTATGTTTAAATACTTCTTCAGAAGTTCCTCTTTCTTTTCTGATTTCCTCAGTTCTTCCATCTGTGTCCTCTTGGGTGGGGCTTACCATTTCTTTAATTAATCTCTTCATATCTTGCCTCACTTGGATCAGGAGTACAGCTTTAAATTCCTCTATGAGGTCATGGAGGTATTTTTTATTTCGGCTGATGCTGTGTCCAGTATTAGATGGTTACTGTGCTTGTTCTCTTCAGTGTTTACTTCTCCTGGGTTTATTTTCTCATGTTGGGCAGCTGGAGATTTTTTTTTAAATTTCTATCTCTTGTCATGTTTCTGGTTTCTGTCAGACTGGAGTGTCCTGGGGGGTCTCTGGCCCTCTCTGAATTGCTGAGGGCCTTTCAGAAGCGTGCTGACTTGAGTTTTTGCTGCCCTCCCCAATTTGCTGCTATCTGGGGTAGGCAGGGATGCAAGGATGCAGGGACAGTGCAGGCTAGACTCCAGCCTCTGTGCCAGTCAATCCGCAAGTTAGGCTGTACTTTGTGGATACCACAGAGTAGTGACTATTTCTGCTTATTGGGTCCCAACCAGTGGCTTGGTTCAGCCCCAGCAGATTCTGCCAGTTCTCTCTGTGCTAGAAGCAGCTGACTTATGTTACCATGGCACATTTCTGCCCAAATCCCATCTGTCCTCTACCAGACCTCTCCGTGCCAGGAGCAACTATCTAATGTCACCACAGCACTGGGTCTGCCCAATTCCAAGATGTCCTCCATTAGTTCTCTTTGTGTCACTGACGCTGTCATGGTGCAGGGCTCTGCCCAATTTCAAGATGTCCTCCACCAGATCTCTCTACACCAGGGGAGACTGTCTGATGTCACTGAGCCGCAGGCTGTGCCCAACTCCAAGATGTCCTCCACCAGACTCTCCGTATTGCTGATGCTGCCCAATTCCAGGCTCTGCCCAATTCCAACATGTCCTCCAGCCAGTGACAGCAGCTGCAGGACCCAGTCCTTAGTACTCACCAGGACTCAATGCAGGTCTACTGGGTCTCTTGGGTCTACTGCACACTGTGCTGCTTGTCTTCACTGTGTTCCCAACACAGTGCGGAACGGTCAGAAAACTGCACAGTGTCAGGCTTCTGAGCTCCAGAGTTTCTCACAATCTCCTCCGGCGCAGCCAGGCAACCCTGGCTGCTTCTCGGGGTCCTGGATCTCAATTTTCAGCAGTCGCCAAAAACCAATACAGCTTTTCCTCTTGGATCCACTGGTCAGTGTGCCGCATTAAAGGTGCGGGATTTGCAGACTCCTGTTAGCAGCAGCCGTAGTCTCAGCTCAACTTTAAATTCTCTAGCCATGCTGTCTTGGTTAATAAGAATCATTATCCACTCGTCTGGCCCTCTCCATGTTGTCATATTCTAGCATCTAATATGATTTCTCTGCAGAGACTCTCCGCCCAATCCCCTAGCAAGCCGCCATTTTCTCTACTCCTGATTTAGTGCATTTTCCAAGGGCATCAGCAACTCCTCACTCTCCTAGTTTCCCTCTGACCACGCTAGCCACTTACTTTTCAGCTGCTTCCTCTGCCCAGCCAGTAACTACTGGAATTCCACAGGTTCCCTTCCAGGTTCTCTTCCTTTATACCCTCTCATCCATCTGGGGTGATTTCTTCCATGGCCAACATCCTAGCTACCATCTTTCAGCTGTTGTCTGTGGCCCAGATTTGCATGCTGGCCCCAGCGCCCAGGTTTCTCCCTCTCCATATGCCCCCAATTCACCCATTCACAAACAATCTGTGGGGCTTCCTGGTTCTGTGTTTCTTTTTTAAAGGAGGGAGGGAAGGAAACAGTGAAGGATGCTAAGGATTAAATCTAGGGCCTCACACATACTGGGCAAGTGCTCTACCACTGAGCTATACTTCAGTCCTCAAAATGTCTTAAAACGAGGCTCCCCTCTACACTTCTACCACCTAGGCTAAGCTACAATCTCTAATGGTCCATGAAGCACTGCTCTGACAGGGTGCTAACAGCACCCATTCCTGTCTACAATCTAGTCACTGTCTATCACCATTCTGATCCTCCCAAAATGTAACCTGAATCCTTCTTAGCAACCCTCAATGGATTCTTTCCACTCTACATGAAAGAAAGACCCAAACCCTTAGCCTGGCCTGAGAGCTGCAGCACTTGGGACCCCTGATTAACGCTCCAGCCTCATTCCAGGTCACCTAAGCCATAGTAACCTACTTTCTATCCTCAAACCAAATGTTATCGTTTTACCACCCCAGGGTCTCTGTTCAAGCTACTCTGGCCCTCACACTGCCTACCTTCTAAACTTAGTGCAGACAGGTAAGGGACTCCCCCATGTCCTCTTCCAGCCTAGGTGGGGCCCCGGCACCTTCTACTGCAAGGCACTCACCACCTGTGACTGTACACTCACTATCCAATGGTCTGCTCCATGCTTGTATCTGGGTAGGTCCTATACTACACACAAATGCTTTCCCTGCTGCTGCCACACAATACCCCCCCCCCAAGATCCTTTTAGGAGAAATGAATAAGCCCTCACCTACTGGTTCCAGGTCATGGATTCATGCAAAGGGAGAAGCTGAAGCCCAAGAATGTGTCTCTTTTCTGAGGAGTGATCAAGCCAAGCTAATGACTTCCTTCCTCCCTGTAGACTCAAACTCATGTTTGATAACCTCTGTGGACAGAACAGGCAGATTACAGGCCAATAAAAATAGAGGAGGTCAGACAGTCAGAAGAGGCTGGGGTGGGAGAGGACCCTTCTAAGGAAAGGTTTTGAGCAGCAGTTTCCACATTCTTCTGCTCTACCATTAAGGCTGTAATTTTCCTCTCAATCTTCTCCCCTCTGGTCTCGAAGGAGTAGCTGGTCTTGTGCAGCTCATATTCCTCTTGGTTCCCACCTGCATTTCTGTAATCACCTCTAACTCTCTCTCTACTGGAACATCCAAGCTTTTAAACATGCTCAAATCTATTTCAAAAGAACTGAGATTCTCCCTAGATGTGTCATAGCCACCACTGTTTCTCTCCTTCTAAACCTATCTTTTTTAAATTTTTACAGTACTGAAGATCGAACTCAGGAACCTTTATACTGAGCTATGTCCTCAGCCCTTTTTAATTTTTTAATGAGACGGAGTCTTGTTATGTTGCCAGGTTTTCCAGGCTAGACTCAAACTTGTGATCCTCCTGCTTCAGGCTCCTAGACTGCTGGGATTACAGGCGTGTTACACCATACCTGACTTTAAGTGTATCTATTGTTAAACCCATGGCAAGGAGGCCCCAAGCCCAATCTACTCTATAACAACTGTCCTCACAGGACTGATAGTGATCCAGAGTAGCCAAGGTCAGAAGCTCTTCAACTAGATTGCTTTTCCAATTTCTGAAGCCATTGTCTGGTCTGTTCTTAAAGGGTGCTCTTTCCAACTTCTATAACATCACACTCTTTTCAGTTTCTCTCTCTATTGTCAAAGTTTTTTTTCCTTCTTTCTATGGGTTTCAAAAAAGTATCATTTCATAAGGAAAAATTATTCCTTTCCCATGGACAGATTGAGAAATTCTGGTCTAGATCTTCTAATTGTTTTGATTGATGTATATGCTCACATTGAAAATCCAAGAGACTTCAATGCAAGATGACACAAACATCAACTTCTCTAAAGCAAAGCAAACCAAATGACCATCAACAACAGGATATCTACCATGCTGGGTTGGCATTTCCACCAGTCACAATGAAGTGAAACCCAGTGGTGACACTCTTTGAAATGGGCATGTGCTACCTGGATGACACCCCTTCATATGTCCTCACTGTCATCACCTGACTGGTCCCTAAGTGTCTACCTCAGGGACACTGTCATCACCTGACTGGTCCCTGTGGGCCTCTAAGTATCTACCTCAGGCAACTGTCTCTCCATTCCTAGCCTCTTCCTAAGTTCCAGTCCAACAACCACAACTGCCTTCTAGAATGTTCTCTCTAGTGTCTTCCGGCCTCTCAACATTTTCGAAATCAATTTTATTACCTTCTGTTGCCAAAAAACTTCTCATGCTACAGGTTGCATATCCTCAGAGATGACCTCATCTCATGCCTAAGTCTCCCAAGTGTCATCTAACACTCCTCTTTGCCCCTTCCACAAAATCTTCATGGTTCTTTCTCTGAATTTCTCTTTTAATTTATCCACTGCCTTCATTTATTAAATTCACATTTATTAAATCTATTAAATTCCACAGACACAGCTGTGAACCTCTCCCACCACTCCCCACAAGGTCTCTGCCAGCTTCTAATTTATCTTCTTCCACGAGGCACCCACCTTTTTTGTCTCTTCCAACTCTTCCAAGATTTACCTTTTTAAAATGTCACCATTATCTTGGTTTGGGGCTACTGGGGTGCAGAAAGGCTTTTTTTTTCATTTAAAAATTTTTTTCCAAATCCATTTTATTTCAAGGATGAAAAGAAAAAGAAAAAGAAGAAAAAACTACAACAAGATTTCAAGACACATCAATCAAGACATACACAATCAATCAGGGGCAACAATGGTACATACCCTGTGCATTGTCAAGGGGTATTTTTAACATTAATTTTACATTTTTCATTTGGAATCAGTCTTTAATTAAAATTAGACTCTGTACTATCAGCCCTATGACAGAGGAAATGAGGCTCTGACTACTCAATAATCAACCAGAAAGTAAATGATGAGTCATTTATATACCACAGGAAATGTTTTATAATTCTGGGGATTCTGTTTCATAAAAAGAAGTCACTGAGGTTTTTTTAAACTGTCAGGTTCTTTCCTTGGGTTAAGTCATCAGTAGCCTCACTGAGTTTTCTGAAGGTCACTATATATTGCTGAATCCAAGCCACAGAGCTGCTGAATGGTGTTGTAATTCCACACACACACTAGACAAAGCAGGGGTCTGCCATGGTTGCCCCAAAAAGATGCAGTTTAAGGGACACCTTGTTTGTAAGTGGGCCACAGAGGTCATGGGCTCCATCATAAAAGGGAGAGAATTTCAGGAACACAGCCCAGCACTACAGACAAAGGCCCCTAGTCTTGGCTAGACAAGAGTTGGCAGTGTGGATCTCTCCTAGAAGAAGAAGGTAGAAGAAAGCAATGTGCATTAGGGTCATTTGGGCACCTGGACTGAGGTCCCCACAGTGCCCAGACACAGCTGCATCCATCTTGCCTTCCATGCCTGGCCTCACATTCAGGCTCAGTCAGCCTCACACTGCTCCTGGAAGCACATGCAAAATGGTGTGGCCAAATGACACCCTTTGGGTTTGACAGGTGGAGTCAAATACAAGGCTTGCTGTTTGGTTTTAAGTTGGGCCAAAACACATAGTTTCCCTGTCTCAGTTTCTCCACCTGTCAAATGGGGACAAAACTTCCCAGAGTGTGATAAGAGTTAAGGATATAGTACATACAAAGCCCTTTAGTATGAGTTCTGCCTGGCACATAAGGGAGATTCGCTTTGTGGAGAATCCATTTTAAATTTAAATAAATCTATGAATACATAAATGTGGACCATCAGCATATCCTACAGCCAGGGATGGAGGAGGCACAAATCTATTTTTCCTCCCTTGCCTGTAATTTTGCCCTGGGGCTCCAGGTAATTCCCTGCATTTTCATCATAAACCTGCTTAAGTAGAGCTTTGTGTCACATGATCAAAATCCTACAGAAAAAACACCTGCTTTTCCCTTTGTCTAGCTTTCCCTTCATCCAAATAAATCTTGGTTGTTTCTTGGTCTTAGTCCTTCATTCCTGCTCTGTCCACATCAGGAAAGACACTGTCACTTTGCTGCTCAGCCTCTTTGAACATCAACTCAACTCTGCAGAGCCTGCATCACACCCATCACATACACACACACATACACACACACCTCCAAACCTTCACCAGTCCACGGTCAGAAATCTCCTTGCTCCTTCCTACTCCTTTTACTGAGGCAGTCCCTCCCCTAAGAGGGACTGATCCAAGTCCTATTGATAGCTCAGAGATCCCACTGGTTAATGCACTCATCCCTTAAACTCAGTGTCCTCAGGTCTAGAAAGGAGGCATCCTTAGCCTTTTGAGTGGAATTACCATTTAGCATAAACCAGAAAATGTGTGCAATGACTCTGAAGACTTTAAAGTACTTTCCAAACACATAAGCACTTATCCAAGAAGCCCTAAAGAACAAACTCTGATGAATGAATAAACAGGCCTGTCACTCTGTCCCAGTCGGTTCTTCTGTAAACCCTGTGGGAACTCTGAAGAAGAGGAAATTTTAGGGGCCCCAAAGACTCACCAGCCATACAAGCAGGCTCCCATTGTACTTTTGAGACAACAGCTGGTCCTTGTCCCAAAAGAATTTGGGGGACACTGTCATTCTGCCATTAGCCTCTCATTTAGTCTCTCAACTCTTTGTCCCTTAAGTACTCGGTTCTAAAACTTGGAAAACATAATTCTCTCCAAGTCTACCCACAACTCTGCTTTTTAAATGTTCAATGGTACAGGCCAGTTGGTTGAAGCACAGCAGGATGTAAGGCAGGAAAACACAACACAATAGTCTGGATTTAATTGGGCCATCCAAAGCACTCATAAGACTACATTACAGGGAATAAAGTCATCTTTACACAACTCCCCTCACCCTCCATGAGCAATTCTGTCTCAGTTACTCTTCTCTCATTGCTGAGACAAAATACCCAACACTTAAAGTTAAAGGGGGAAAGGTTTATTTAGGTCACAGTTTGTGGAGGTTTCAGTCCATAACTGGCTGGCTCCAAGGCAGGGTGGCACATGGCAGAGGGGCAACAGTTCATGGCGGCAGGAGATTGCAAAAGCAACTTAGGACCAAGACAAGTCTCTTTTTGTCCCTTGTATTGCATCCTATCAGGATTAGGACAGTGCCAATCCAATCAGTGGACTGATCTAGCAATCACCCACCTTTAATCCCAGTACTTTTAATCCCAGCACTGCACTAGGAATCAATCACACACTCTAGATTCAGTCACCTCTGAAAAAAACCTATGACTGCATGAGGCTTTGTGGGGACATCTAGACACAAATCATAAAAGCATCTTTGGCTAATTTTACATGACACAGATACAAATGGCTTTATTTTTCCTAATTGTTGGAAATAATGAGCTCTCTTCTCCTTTCTGTTCACATTCTCTAGCAAAAGGTTCTGCTAATTTAAAACATTTGGTAGAAAAATAATGTTGAGAAACTGTTGAAAAATATCTGATCAGTTTTGGTTTAATTTTAATATGCAGAGAAGAGCATGAGCTTATCCTGCATGGTGGTACAATGACAAAATGGGTTAATTACCATCTCATCCTAGGATGAATCTACTTGTCATAGAAACAGGAGCCATCATTTCACACACAATAATGACCCAGATAAAAAGCATGACTGTAAGCTGCAGCAGCCAGTGTTACAACTTCATTTTGGCCTAACTGAATAGCAATTAACAAGTGTCACCACTACAGATATATAAACAGGGACTGAGATGTTCATTAAATATTTATAATGGGAAACACAAATGGTTTTCAGTCTACTTCTTTCTGGGAGACACCTGTGGTCTTCTACCTGTGTCATGACAAAAAATTCTTATATGTGTAAAATTCTGCCATTGTGGGAACAGCTTTGGGCCCTGGCGGGGGCATTCAGAACCCTCTGCTCTTCACACACACGGGGTGTTTTCTCTAGAAATTGTGTCCAACAACAGAAAAGACGAGTAGAAGGAAGGAAGCTCAGGTGCACTCTTTCATGTCTATTTTCAGGCTTGTCATGGCCACTGGTCTGGTAAAATCAGAGCCAGTACCAACAGCTAGGATCCCAACGCCTTCAAACTTCAGTCCTCACATACTGATGGGCAGTGGTTGCGCAGGTGGGGGCAGCAGAGGGACAACTGAAATGAGCTTGATTCCTGTCAGGCAGCAAGAATCCTAGCACCTTTCTTGTTCACAGGATAGAGAATATCTGAGATACACATTTGGAAATCACTCCAGGGCAAAAGTATCAGGGTTGGCCTCTGTGCAACTTGTCTAGTCTGCTTGGATGTAGCAATCAAAAATCCAAAGGTATGGCCGAAGAGATATAATAAAGGGTATCTTTCCCAATATTAAAGACAAAATTCTTATGCAAATATAGAATGAATAAGTTTCAGTCATTTGTTTAACAAATCACTGAATGATTCCCCAGATATTGGTATACACACACAAACATGCACTCACATGATGAGCAGAAGGACAGAAAGCTGGAATAAAAATTAAAGAACTACCTAATGTCCTGTGGTATGTAAAACCCGTAATTTTGAGTTTATCTTCTGTTGGATAGATGCCTGTATCTCCACTACAGTAAGTACTTCAGAAATACAGCAGCAGCACAGCCCATGAATCAGGTGCTTTCAGCAGCAGTCATGCAATGACCTACTTTGGTTAAAACCAAGGTACCGCATCACATTTTTTTAAAGAGCATATTTGAAAGAGTGGGCAGAGCCTTGCACACTCATATAACTTATATACCACTCAGATATCCCAAGCATCTGAATCTTAATCATAAAACAATTTTAAAAATTACTTTTCCCTCACATTCAGTTCTTCAGGTGAATTCTACCTCTAGGACATCTCTACCCAGCCTGATTATAGAGTTTTACATTCGCAGCAACCCAACAAAGGTGACCTTACTTATGCAGAGACCTACATAAGTTAGAAAACACACATGTTCACAGACTTGCGTGTGTGTAACAAAAACTACTTTTCCCATTTCTTCAATAATCATCTGAATTCTACCAGGGTACAGTGAGCCTCCACCATCCTTGTAGAATTATCAGAAATTCTGACCTGAGAGATCCTCTGATTCCTGGTCTATATGTTCTAGCTCTTTCTATAGATAGGTAGGTGCAGGGCCTCCAGAGCCTGACTGATCGATTATGTTGAAGGTAGAGGGAAGGAAGGAAATTAATAACCTTTAAAGGGATAATCTAAAGGGATACTTTACTTTTCTGCAAAAATTCCTCACAACAGCTTCCCATTGCTCTTTACAGCTGAGTCGTGGCGCTCTGGAAATCTACACCCGTCTTCTACCCAGCATTCCCCCTCTTCATAGCAACCTCTCTGATCTCTTCTGATAGCTCTCTTCTGCCTCAGGCCCTCCCTCGTGCTGTTCCCTATGCTTCTGAGACTCCCACCTTGTCTCGTGTGGCCACATCTGCGTGGCCTTCTCTTCACCTTCCAATCTCAACACTCTTTTCTAACCAGACCACACAAGGCAGCAGCATCCTCCCTCCCAGCAAGGCTCCTTGGCAGGGTCCATCTGCCCGCCCATCACAACAGTAAGAGGGAGGGACTATGGCTAGTCTGTTCTCTGCTTTCCAACACCTAATATTAACCCTGATCTAAAGGTAATGCCCAGCGATATTTATTAATTCACAAACTGCTTAGCCAAGCCTCGAACAAACCACAGCAACCTATACAGGGTGGGAACTGTTGATTATAGTCATGTTCCAGCTCCACATAATGACATTTCAGCCAATGATAGACAGCATATACTACTGTGACATCAGAAGATTGTAATGGAGCTATCACTTAGTGATGTCATGGCCACCCTAACATCACAGCACAGTATGTTACTCACGTGTCTGGGATGATGCCATTGTAAACCTATTGTGCTGCCAGTCCCATAATTAGGTACACTATACGATACTTGGTAACAAACCACTATGTTACTGATTTATGTATTTACCATACTATTCTTTTTATATCTTTTGGAGTATACTTCATCTATTTTTATATAAAATGTTTACTGTAAAACATATGCAGTGTCACATTATGTGTGTAGCAGCCTCATACATCTGGTGTTGCATAAAAAGTCCATGTTGTGACTGACTTAGACCATGAAGGTCACTGAAAGTACACTGTGATGTTTGCACAAGGAAGAAATCGCCTAGTGGCACAGTTCCCAGAATATATCTCCCTTACTGTGTGACACATGGCTGTATTTTGGGAGGCTGGGTAAGGGGACAAGATAATACCAAGAAGTAACTTAGCCCCAGTTTTGGGCAAGGTCATTCCCACTGCAGTAAATGTCATAATGAAACTCAAGTGGACTCAGCAATTAGGCATGGAACCTTGTGTGCATGAAGAAACATTCAAAACCAGACAGTTTTTGAGCAGATCCAAATTCCCTGCAATGGGGCAATTTTCCCTGGTATATCACACACCAGGAACCACAGGACTCTGGCATGCTCTTGCACTGTTAAAAGGAAAGCAGCTTACAGCAACAAAGACCCACAGGACTGGGGAGGGATAAGATGTGTGGGAGCTCACACGCCCTTGAGGGTTTAAGAGCAGTTCCAGCAGCAGGTGTGCCTGCTCAATGTCTATTAACACCACTCCAATTCTAAAAGGTAAAAGGCCTGGTCCCACCAACCAGGAAGGGAGGAGGAGCCATCTCATTCCATAGTCAGTTGTAGCCAGAGTGATGTGTGATATATGGAAGGAGTTTCCCAAAGGTCTAGGTCACAACTGCCCCCAAGGCCTCTGGAGTGCATCTGACCTGTCTTAATTTGTATGCCCTCGCAGCCTGTGAACCTGTCCAATGAGATCCCAACCTCAGCACTCACCTTCTTAATGAACTCTGGGATGGTTTTTTGGTCTGTCAGTTGTTCTAAGGAAGAGGAGCAATCTAATTCCAAGACATAGCCTTCATTGTAAGAATCAGTTTTCTGAGATCTGAAGACACAGAAAGACACAAAGATTGATATTGTGGATAGTATTTTCAAAAATATTATTTTTATTGAGTACCAGTGAGACCCCAAATTGTTTCCTCAAGTAGCTATCAAAAGTAGCACTACTGAAAAGTAACTTATGGTAAACAACTCAAAGAATATCCATAGTTACATGCCATGGAAGGATCTCAAAGACTAAGCACAGCATATCATTGCAGGACACAGGTTCAATACATTATAGCTTACACAGTAGACTATGTATATCTTTACATACATTAGGCACACATAGACACATCAGGAACATATGCAGCATTGGCTGTAGATGCAGGGCATAGAAAAAACCTAGTAAGACACACAGAAAGCAACAACAGTGACATTAGCCATAGTCTTAACCTTCCATATTCATATATCACTTACAAAATTAAAAATCAATCTTTAAGAGATATTAAAAAGGGTTCTACCCCTTTATCCTGGTCCTCATATTCCCACAGTCCAGACCTGCTGGTGATACAGCACACAGGACAAACTGCTATCCGGAGGGCCAGGAGCCACATGGTCAGGAGCAGAAACCCCACCCTTTTCTGTCACCCCTTTGTAGCCTTCTGCATGGTGCTCACATGGGTCGGGGAACTCTTGGAAGCCATATAGTTGTTGGAAGTTGATGAGGAGGGGCCCAGCCAGGCCTGTAGCAACAAGAAATGCAGGTGTGGGTCAACAGAATGTGCTCTCTCCTCAGATAGCAAGGATTGGAAAAGCATGATCAGGACTATTGTGTACTGCTCAGATCTCAGATCACATACCAGCTACTCTGCACTGGCTGAAGAGTGAGCAGGGCCTTCATGGCCCACTTATGACGCCACTAC
The DNA here is from genome assembly GCF_034190915.1 of Cavia porcellus. NCBI lineage: Eukaryota > Metazoa > Chordata > Mammalia > Rodentia > Caviidae > Cavia > Cavia porcellus. Next base: position 8,330,803 of record NW_026947493.1, read on the forward strand.
CACCAAGAGCCCTGCTTGCCCTTTTAAGTGCAAGCAGGCCATAAAACTCTTAAAGTGGTCACTTCCACACATTTCACCAGTTTCTGCCTGTGTACTTGATATACTATTTTAAAAATGAATTTCCAAAATTCTTATGTAGGTTTAAAAGCAATTTATCCTACCATTAACCATTTGGGGAAAATTTACATGAAAATTAAAAGTGAAAAAAATGAGAGCCTTTGGTTTTCTCCAGGTGTACAACTATGATTCAGTAAGAAAACTTCAATAGCTTATTTTTATTTTTGCTTCTACCCTATCCATTCCACGGTAGGGTAATGAGGTGTGCATACATTTCAAATGTAAAAGAAGATGCTTATTTCTAATGAGTTGTATTAGTCACTTGCTTTTCATTGGGAAAAAAATACTGAACACCTGAAACTTGAAGGTGTCTTATCTGGTTTACAGTTTTGGGAGGGTTATTCCAAAGCCAAAACAGCATGGTAAAGGACACAGCAGAGGAATGTTGCTCAACCCATGGCAGTCAGAAAGCAGAGAAGAAGGGAGAAGCTGGGACAAGACTACATCGTCCAGGGCCACACCCTCGTGACTCCCTCTTCTGTCTAGACCCCACCACCTAACTGCACATTCAGCTGGCTTTGAACTCATCAATGAATTAACCCACTATGGAGTCCAGTGCCCCCACGACCCAGTCATCTCCTAAAAGCCCTACCTCTCAAAATGGAGCTGAGGGGAGACATGCTAGATCTAAACCACTACATGGATCAGTCTGGAATAATTCTAGCAGAATAAACCAATTCTGAACCCTAGTTTTCTTGCCTTAATGTGTGGTCAGAGACGAGGCTTAGGTTCTCATTTCTCTCCCTAGGAAGTTCTGGACTTCTGAAAATGAAGATCAGGACACGCTCTTGAGTGTTTTATGAGGTAGCAGATAACAAAGAACGGAGCAGGGGAGGGGACTCTAAAATGTAAAATCCCAACTGCTTTGTCACATGGAGAACAATATCAGGCTGTATAAGGCCATTTATAAATACCCACTGAGATTTTAAGTGATTAGGTTGAAAAATTATGATCATTTAAAATAGGTCAATACTACACCCACAACATGAATGGAAAGGAGATGAATTTATAAGCAACCAGAGACTAGATCCATAAAAATAATCTTTAACTCAGAAGCTAATAGCATTGTCTTTGGTTCTGCAACAAGTTCTACAACAAGAAAGGCAGCTCTGGTTCACTTCACCAAGTAATTAACTCAGTTACATCTGAATTGAATGAAGGACAAAGGATTAACAAGAATAGGCATTATAAATTTTCTAGATGAACCATGAAGGAATTATAGCTCAGCCTACAGTTTGTTGAAAAAGCAAATGCAATGCACATTGAAGGACTACATAAGCAACTAACAAGTCTTTCCCTTATTTAGGAATCAGCCCCACGATTTGACATGAAAAGAGTGTGACACTGAGAAGAGTTGAAGGCGCAGGATGGTGAGGATCACTGAGCCTTCCAAGGCTGGATGTGGGCTGCCCAGGTTTTAAGTCAGTACTCTTGTGAGCATGCAGCGGTGGCCAGGAGCTGGGCAGAGCATGCAGCTGAGGCCAAGAGCTGGGCAGAGAACCACCATATATAAAAACCCTCCCCCGTGCCATTAGCCCTATGCAAAGAGTCATTACCAAAAGTTATTAGCATATGGGATGGGGTACTGCAAGGTTGCTGTGGTGACTATCAGTTCCTGATGGTTACACACTGTGCATTCCCTCTTCTTGAGTGAGGGCAGGTCCTGTGGCAAAGGTGGTGGGATGTCACTCCCATGGTTGCATTATGTCCTAAGACTCCACCTTGCAGGCTTGAAGAAGGAAGTTGTCATGTTATGACAGGGCTATATGACAAGCAACTGTTAGGTAACCCTGACCAAGGGCTACAAGAAAACACAGATTTTTTTTTTTTTTAAATCAGAGATTGAACTCGAAACCTTGTGCTTACCAGGCAAGCACTTGAGCCACAGAGCTAAATTCCGGGCCTGAAAACAAGGATCTTGATCCTTGCAAGGAAATAAATTCTGCCAGCAACCCAAGGGAGCCTGGAAGAAGGGTTTTCCTCAGTTGAGCCTCTGATGAAACCACAACCCCAGCTGATACCAACACTGCAGCCTGATGCGATCTTAAAGAGAGAAGCCACAGAAGCTACAGAAAGTTAAGAGATAATGAGATGTTGTTTTGACCCACTAACTTGGTTATAATTGCAGTCAAATGCTTGAGAGTAGCCTCTGTCAGACGGCATGAACCTTGTGTCACTGAAGACAAGAATCATTTGGGGACAGGGACAGGGACAGGGATTCCTTTGTAGAAGGAATCAGCATTCACGGCATGGTCATCCAAGGGCCACAGCTCAAGAGAATAGATACTGTGCAGTCAATCAAGTTTCTAAGTATTAACCTGCAACTCTTCAGCTGAGCACACATGTCCTATCCTCCCGTGGAGGAGGGGAAAACTCAGTCCTGTTTCCCAGAAGGCCATGTCTCTGTATCATTCTGGAAAAGCACATGGGAAACCACCAAACTTCCTCTGGACTGAAGCCCAGATGCTTTCTACTTTTGGAAGGAACAGAGAGGCCCTGGTTTAAATAATAAGAGAAAGGAGGTATGCAGAATACATTTCGGGACACGCAGGATTAACTTCTAGCCGGACTCTGTGTGAAAATTAACACCAAGCACTCTCCACTTAAACAAAGGCATCCTGAGAACATATTTAAAAGTAAAATATGTTCCTTGTCTTTCTTTATCCCCAACTCAATAAATGCCACTGGATTGTATTAGTTGGAGGCCATGGGTTCCAGAGATAAGTAAGTATAGGTAGGTCCTTTGTGAGCTGAGAGCCTTTGGACAATTTACTTGCAATTTCTGACCTTCAGTTTCTTCATCGTTAAGTGAAGCAGATATCTCTTAGAAAACTCACAAGGAACTAGGCAATGGGGACCCTAAAGGACAGTAAAGACAGAAGCTTTTACTGGGAACAACAGGGGAAGTCCTTGAACACCAGATTTACTTTTCAAGTATGCCTCTGGCTGCAGAGGACGGCTAAGGAACCTCTCAAGGGTGCTCAGCTAAGAGACAATGGAGAGGCTCCAAGTGGAGGGCTAGCAGTGTCAAGAAGAGCTGCATTCTTCATAGCTGCCATGCGGACAGCTGTGGGGTGTGAAAGAAAGGAATTATTCTTTCCCAGGGATCCTTCTGCTGGCAACTAGGAGAGTAGCTGAAGTTGCTGTGATGATAGAGGAGGCTTGGTGGCACAGGCTGGGGCAGGGGTGTCAATAACTGGGTCTCAGATACGCTGAATTTGACAGACAGTTGAAAATATATTCAAGTCTGGAATCCACAAGAGGCAGCTAGGTATGTAAACTGGGGGAAAAAGGGGATCATCAGCTTCCAGTTAGTATTTTAAGTTCACAGAAAAGAGAACACAGAAAGTAGGGTAAGGTAGGCTCCTACACCTTCAGAAGACTATATACAAAATCTACATTAGCAAGGAGAAAAAAGAATCAAGGACTGAGTTATGAAACCATCTGCCATGAAGAGATTAGGTAGAAAAAACGAGCAAATAGCAGAGGAGTCATCAGGGAAGAAGGGAGAAAACCAGGAGGACACATTATTTTCAAAGTCAGTTCAAGGAAATACATCACAGAGAAAGGTATGATCTACCCTGTCAATGGCTTCAGTTAACAAACTTATAATCTTCTCTCCAATTTACTTATTCTCTTGGAATCCCAAGAGAGATCCATCCTATAAAATAGGCATGAAGGGGGGCTGGGGATTTAGCTCAGCGGCATAAGCGCCTGCCTTGTAAGCAGGCAGTCGTGAGTTCGATTCCTGGTACCAATAAAAAAATAAAATAAAATAGGCATGAAGGAATTTGTTTAGCTTTTAATACATGGCAATCTTATTAAATTGGCAGATTATCAAATTAATACCTTTACTATATGATATCCTGTTAAATTGGCAGATTTTCAAATTTATCAGTTTGGTTCTGAATAGCTTAAATCTTTGGAAAAATGACTGCTGTGTTATCAGATCATTTTTCAGAAGCTATCTTGGGAAATTATAAAGAGCCCTAGTTCATCTCTAATCACAGAGCCCCCATTTGTACCGAGCATCAGAGAGTTGAGGGGGTCTAATCTCAGCCACTCCAAACAGATTTTTCTGAAAGGAAGAAGAAATAAGAGGATATTACAATGTCTTAAACACCAAGAATGAAGATGAATTCAGCTTCTTAAGGACATAGCAACATGTGTTAACAAGGCACACACATTTACTACTTCTCATTGATGGAGACAACAAAGAAAAGTGAAGACATCAGAGTCTGGTGAAGTTTTTAAAAAACATCACAACAGAAAAACTGAACTAAAAAAGGACATTAATAGAAAAACTGGTGGGGGCCAGGGATTCAGCTCAGTGGTGCAGTGCCTGCCTGGCAAGTGTGAGGTCCTCAGATTGATGCCTGGTACTCACTCACTCTCCCCCCGCAAAAAGAAAAAAAGAAAAACTGGTGAAATTCAAATAAAATATGCAGTGTAACAGTCATATACCAGTATCAATTTGTTAGTTTGATAAATGTACTATGTTAATGTAGGCTATTAATAGATGATAGCAAACTTGGTGACAGGTACAAGAATTCTCTGTAATATCTTCATAACTTTTCTATTAAATCTAAAATTATTCCTATGCTGGGTACCTGCCACTCCCCTCAAGATTTTTCTTGGGAAATAACCAGGAAAGTCCACAGAAAAGGGAAAACAGAAGGTAGGTTAATGTAAACTCCTACACCTTCAGAAGAAAACAAATCTCCAAGTAAAAGGTTCAGAAATAAAAGAAACATAGGGACAGGGTTTACGTTTGTTTTGATCAGAAAAACTCAAAAGTACTTCCAACTTCCTGCTTTCCTCATTTCTTTTTACTTTTTTTCCTAAAATACACACCGCAAAGAAATTACCATTTTAATAATTTTTAAGTGTATAATTCAATGTCATTAAATACATTCACATACAATCACTGCCATTTCCAGATGCAAGTATGTCAAATAGTCCCCATTTCTTGGACACCTTTTAACTAGGATTGAGCCAAAATTGAACGTCAACAAGTAAAATAATAAAATAAATGTTTGTCAAGCAAACACATGTTTTAGATACTGACCATTTGTATACAGAACTTCCATAACTGCAAGGCAGGATAGCCAAGAGTCTTTGTGCCCATATGCTGATGTATCTCAATGGTCAACACCACTGGCCACAGATGGCACACTGTTTTGAACATAATGAAAGATCATCTCTGCTGTGTCACATTGACCTCGCTATGCCTACACAAACACCAACTGAAAAAAAACCCCAGCAAATTCAAACAAGAGAAACCCAAAGATTCTCACTCATCACAAATGCCGTATCTGCTAACAATTGTGTGGTCATTCACCAGGCAGTCATGTCAAGTCAAACAAGGGTTGCAAACTCAAAATCCCACCAGCAATGAATAAAAGACCAAAGTTTTCTTTTTAAACCAAGATACATAATCTGGATACTCTGTTCTTCTATAAAGAGACAGGAATGTACATCAAGAAATATGCTTTCCTATTTTTCTTCAGAGTCCTATCAGACACCCTTTCTCATTTCCATTTCCTAGAGCAAGGTGAGCCATAACAAAAGTCAAGTGCAAGAAAGACAATACATGGCATTATGCTGTTGGGAGTGCTATCGCTTGAATATGGCTGCAGTGTCTCCTCCAAGGCTTTGTGTGTTAGAAGCTTGGTCTCCGTATTGCTGATATGAGAGGTGACGGAGTCTTTATGAGGTGGAGCTGGTGGGAAGTTCATTTGTCCATGGTTGCTTCCCTAGAATGGAATTAATGTAGCTCTAATGGGACCCTGGCTTGTTCTCATATGGGGGCTGCTGAATCTGACCAGCCGCTCCTTGCTTTCTTGCTTCCTCACCATCTGACCCCACCACCACACGCACATCCTGCAGGAGGAAATTCACCAAGGTGGGGATGGGCTGCTCACCAGCCCGGTTACATGCAGTGCAGACTTTCAGCCCCCTAACATGTGAGTTTAAAAAAGTCTTTTCTTTAGAAGAAAACCTGTCATAGCAACAAAAAAAATTAATACAGGAGAACAATGAGATTAGTGCAAACCACTATAAAACTGGGTTTATTCTCCAGTCACGACTATAAATCCCAGCCCAGGATTTACAAATCTTCTAAATTTTTTTAAAGACACCATTAACTATGTATTTATGTAGACCACAGTTGTCAAATTTTGGCTCCATTTTTTTAAATCTATGTAGGCCAGTGTCTTTGGGGTTGAATTTGACCTATGCCACTAGTATGTGGCTTCTATATTACAGACACTAACCTCTAATGTGAGCCACAGAAGGCTGAAGGCCAGGGCACAGATAAAAACAAACAGATTATCTAATTGTATCATAATCCAAATAACTAGCCCATAAACCCAATGCACATATTTCACTGTAATGACACAGAAAATTCCTTCCCCAGAATCAAGGGTCAGTATATTTACACAACTCGACTCTGTTCTCATGGTGCCTGTAATATAACCCTTTTTAAGTCATTAAAAATAAACATCAACAAGTACTTTTCATACTTATGAGTGAATTAAATATTCAAAATTATTGCAAGAAAAAGGATTAAGCATCACATTATTCTGATGAAGCAGCAACTAGTAAGGGGAATACTCACTTTGGTCTCATGCGCGGATCTAATCTGAAGCTACTAAAAAACAAATTCCTGTCCAAAAAAAGCTATTATAAACTATTCTTTTAAATAATAAGCACATGACTAAAAACTATCATACACATTGCTTTAAATAAACATGTAATAAATCTCACTTCAACATATAAATCCCTTAGATTGTTTTAAAGACTGTGTTTATAAATAACATCTTTTTCTAGGACACTAAGTACATAATTTAAATTTTAGTTATAAAAAGAAAGGAAAGAGGATATATAGTGCATTGGTTGTTGCTTTGGCTTCATTTAGAAATAAGCCTAAGAACTAACGACAAACACAAACTTAGACTGCAAAGCATTTCTCCAACCAGAAAGAAAATTGCTAAATGTCAGTTGTCAGAAATTTATCTCTGGGAAACAGGAAGAAATTTTAAGACCCTTGGTTTCCTTCCAAAATACCAAGTTCAAATAGAATGATCAAAATGGCTTTTTATAAAAAGGAACAGTGGAGAGATGAACTACAGATATAAAGATCTGTCCACAAAACAAAAAGGTTATATATATACTATATTAGTTTATGTATAACTAACAACAATAACCAGATTTATTTATTCATTTAGGGGGCCTGGGATTTAGCTCAATGGCATAAGTGCCTCCTTGGCGAGATGGTGAATTTGATCTCTGGTACCAAAAAAATAAAAACAAAACAAAATTTTAAAAAATATTTATTCATTCATCTACCCATCTATCCATGATAACCAACCACGTGTAAGGCACTGAGACAGACCCTGACCTCAAGAAACATATGTATATGGGGGAAGATAAACCATGTAAGAAACAGGTTTTATGGGAGTTCAGTTATTTTTAGTGTCAGGAATTAGGGGAATTATTTTAAAGCATACAGCATGTGAGCTGAATCTTTGAGGCTGTGCAGAAATTAGTCACAAGGCCATGGATAAAATGATATTCTAGGCACTGATAGGCAAAATTAGTAAAGATCTAGGTGGGGGGAAAAAGCATGAGTTCTGTGATGGAAGGTCAGTTTAGGGCTGGGGATTTAGCTTAGTGGCATAAGCCCCTGCCTGGCAAGTGTGAGGTTGTGAGTTCGATTCCCGGTACAAAAAATAGTTTAAAAACTGCATGTTATTTGTAGGGGCCGGGGATTTAGCTCAGTGGTGTAAGCACCTGCCTGGCAAGGTCAGGCAAGGTCATAAGTTCTATCTTGGTTTCGCCCCCTCTCCCCATTAGATCAGTTTAGCAAAAAAGGTATGTGAAGGTAAGGGTTCTGGTTCCTCAGCTGGATTAATAATCATGATCTAACATATACCTGAGGATTTCACTGTCGGAGTGAAAACTGTGATGGAGGCTGGGAGCTGGAGCAGACGAGTGAGAAACAAAGTGGCAAAGAAAGGATGAGACTGGCCTTAATTCTGAGTCATGGGTGGTACTAGACAGAAGCTGCCAAGGTATAGACTTTAGGGAGACTAAGCAGGTAGCACTGTGCATGATGTAAGTTTCCCCTAATAGGAAGGCTTAAATACTTGAGAAAAACAGTCGAGTAAAGAAATCCTAGGCTATCATTAAACACAGCACCCAACTGTAGAGTCCTCAGGGGCATTTGGAGGAGGAAGCAGAGAGGAGGAGCACAACTAACCTATCTTCAGTGGGTTGCTGCCCCTTCTTCCCACTTTCCCTTCCTCTTTTACCAACAGACGTTTCTGTTGAAAAAGGTTTGGTATCTACAGAACTTTCTGGAAATGATAAGAAGAGATGTGAAAATGAGAGATGCCCTCGCCACAGACTCGCAAGGAGCTGTGCACTGCCAGGTGGGTGCCTGTCACCAGGGAAATCTAACCACCCAGTGCTGCCGTTGTTGATTCTACAGAAATCTCACCACATCCTGTCTCAGGCGTACAACAAGGGTTGGCTCCATGGCAGATAAAAGGAGCTCTCCCTTTGCCTTAAAAGGCCAAGAGGAAAAGGGGATTTGGGGAGGGTTCTGTTCTCTCTTGCATCCCGCAGGCTCCCATTTTACTTTTAAAAATGTAGGTGTAAAAAGAACTTAAGTTGGCAATCCTACATAATTGGTATTTTATCACAAACAAAACACTGAGTAAAAGCAGGTCATCCTGATATTTGTTCACAAAAAGTCATACACAACATACAGTGAAAAACCATACATAATACAGTGAATGGTCTTCAAGATACTCTGTGGGCCTGGCCAAATAAGTAACAGGAATTCTCTTCTCCACCTGTATTTAATGAATGTTTTCCAAATTCAAGTTTGCTTATTGTTTCTTCTGGCCTTCCCACTTACACCCTCTGACTGAGATAGGTGATTGAAGTTGCTAATGATTTAGATCTAAAATGTCCCTAAAAGTCACCTAGTTCTTAGGTGGGGCTTTGGAAGACAACTAGACGGTGGAGACACTATACTCATCAGCGGATTAATCTACTCATGAGTTCATAGATGAATATTCTGTAAGGAGGTGCAATCAGGTGGTCCTGGTCATTGCAAGCTTGACTTAGAAAAATATATTGTTTGTTCATTCTTACTTATTCATTCATATTCTGTCCCCCCACTTTTTCTCTATCCCTTCCTTCCTTCCCTCCTTTTTTGTGGTCCTAGGTATCGAATCCAGGGGTACTCTATCACTGATCCCCATTCTCCACCTCTCCCTATTTTTGAGACAAGGTCTCACTAAACTGCACAGGGTGGCCTTAAATTTGTGATCCTCTGGCCTCACTTCTAAGTATGACTACGCTAACATCTTACATAGTGATAAAATATAAATTCAAAGCAGAAAATTAAAAATATGGGAAACATGAAATAAGCAACAACTTTAAATGATCACAATTATTAATAGCTAGTATATTGTTATAATGTTCCCTTGAAATGAGATTCATTGTAATGAGAATGGAAATAAATCCACATTTGAAAAAGTCTTCTAGATAATTCCAGGTCTTCTAATCAGATCTAACTAGGTAGGCATTGATATTTTAATCTTACATTGTGCCTAACAAGCTCTTAAAGAAGGCTTTTAGTAGCCATGTCTATGTGTGTGTGAGAGAGAGACAGAGAGACACAGAGACACAGAAAGACAGAGCAAAACAGAGAGTTGGGGAAGTGAGGGATATTTTCTTCAACCTGGATGTTCGGTAAAGCTAATACAATCCACAACTACAAGTGTCCCTCTCAACCCAGGCCACTCTTGCTCCATACAGCAGAAGTGGGCTCTGACATTCACACCAAGCCAGGACCTCACCTTTAGCCTGAATGTTAAATACTCCAGTGGTGCTTCACTTCTCTCCTACATTTTCAGTAACAATACAAAGAGGAGCCTCAGTTCTCTTTCAATACAGGGTTGCCTATCCCACTTTGGGAATCCTAGATAGCACACAGAATTTTCAGAGCGATTATGAAGGTGTAAAATAAAATTTATTTCCAACAATAATATTGAACTTTATGTTCCTGAAAATGCAAGGTGTAAATTATCCTCAAATTAGCATCTTAATGTAATAATTTCAACAGGTTTTATTAGGAACTGAAGAAAATTACTTTAGGCTTTGTGTGAAAAATAATGTATAAAAATTGCCACTCTCCTGAAGAAAAATACTTCATTTCCTCTCAGCAGCATTACAAATTTATTACAATTAAAACAGTATGGAAAAAGAATTGGGGAACAATTCACTGGGAGGGCACATGCTTAGTAAGCACGAGGCTCTGCATATCCAGCATAAAAAAGGAGTGCGCTGTCATTTGGCATTGTTTGTTTGTTTGTTTGATTGCTTTTTTATTTTTCTGTGCTTTTTTCTCTTTAAAAAAATGTGTAGTACTGGCATAAAAAGCAAGAACAGATCAAAGGAACAATACAAAATCAGGAAGCTTTTAAGGCACATACAGAAATCCAAACTATAATAAAGATGGCATTTCATCTGGTGGTAGATATGTTATATAATAAACGCAATTGGTAAAAGTGGCTTCATAGAACTAAAAGTTAGAGCCAGGGATTTAGTTCATCAGTGTAAGCACATGCCTGGCAAGCACAAGATCATGAGTTCAATCCCTGGTGCAAACAAACAAACAAACCAAAAAGAAAAAGAAAAGAAAGAAAAGAAGTAAGGCTAGACCCCTACTTCACACCCTAACATTAATCCCCAGTGGTTCTCAGCTAGGCACAGTTTTGCCCATCATGAGACATATGGTAATTTCCAGAGATAGTTTTGACTGTCCTGACTGCGGGGTTTGAGAAGTTTACTATTATCATCTAGGAGACTGGCGTCAGTGATGCTTCTTAGCACCTTACAATACACAAGACATTCCTTTCCACACATCACAATCACCTGGCCCAAACTTTAATAGCTTTCAGTTTCAGAAACTCTGCCCTAATTTTTAACATAATACATGTAGCTTACTTCTAAAGGCAAATAATAATAATAATAATAATAATAATAATAATAATTTTTAAGGAGGAACAGAACTAGAAGCACACAGATTCTGATGTGAATCCTCATTCTTCCATCATGAAATGTGTAAACTCTGACTTGGCCAATCGGTACTCTGAGGCTCCTCATCTTGACCGTCAGGGATAGAGATAACATGTATTATGAAGCAATGAGCAAGGACTCTCATCAGCCGCAGATGATGGCTACTGTGGCTCTCACTCAAGTAAGAAATCATACTAACAACTGCCTACAAACATGCATGTTCTTCACAACAGGTTTTTGTTGTTGTTGTTTTGTTTCTAGTAAGATCTAGGTTGCCTGACAGAGCGATATTGGGAGTTTAACTCTGATTGACAAAAAGGAGGGAAAAAATAAAAGATTTTGCCAGAAACATCTAAAGACAACCTGAGTTCCTAAATTTAATATTGAATAGACATATACATCTCCAAATCTAACACTTCAATAAAATTATTTGCAACAAAATTACCTACAGTGTGTGCATATGGGCCTCAGAATCATATCTGAAGGTCCCTTTGGTCCCCCTGCAGTGCTACAGAATAAATCTTCCTATAGTCCATTTTTATTTAAATAGTATTATGTATGGGAAGACATTTGTTTTTATTTAAAAACAAATACAGACACTTCAGGGGAATGTAGTATTCACAGAAGTTTTAAGATCACAGGAAAATTGAGAGAAATTTAGTGCTTATGTTTCTTGTTTAGGTTATCTGCTCACTTTTCCCTGCTAGTTGAAAATACTTCTGGGGAAAGCTTGGATATCACTAGTATGCTAATTCTCTCTCTCAGAGGAGACAAAAAATAAAAATAAAGAATGTCGAGAAAGACACAGGCAATCAAGGCCAGCTATAAAACTGGGGGGAAATGAGCTCTCCTACAAACTAAGCACGTCTCTTTTGTTCTCTCCTCAGGGATAAAGGCCAGCACTTTGGAAAGAGAATAAGAGTCACCAGGCAAGCCTTTAGGGGTGTGGAATGGGGAAAAAAAAACTCTTTCTTCTTGAGAATGTGGCTTGACGCTGGCATATTAGATTGGAAAGTGCAAACACAATAATTAACAGTGAATCCTGAAATTTCAACACACCAGAAAAGGGTGTCACTCCACAGCAAGATGAGAAAATAGGAGGAATAAATTAAGGTAGTGTTGGTGATGCTGGACAGCTCCTCAGGGGCAAGGTAGCAGCCCAGAGAGCTAATCAAGCTTTCCACACTCCTTGGGAGATGAAAAAAAAAAAAAAAAAAGATGATACACAGAAAAACAAGGGGTAGCTCCAGGGAGAGTCCTATTTCTGAATCCCAAATAATGACCTCCACACTAAACAAACACCTGCTTACTACTTCCACCTTTGATTAAAGAAATAGAGGTTCAAATCCACCTGCCTCACTTTCTGCTCCCTGAGAATACAATGGCTGCTGAGGTTTCCCCACTGCAGTAACATGTGTCAATCACTGCAAAACCCAGACGGTACTTTCCTTCCTTACTTGTGATTCCAACAATCAGCGTGCCCCAGGGTGGACTGCCAGCCTCTCATATGAGTGTTTTCTAGGGCACACCCCAGTAGGCATTTCCACCCCCTGTGTATTTCACTTAATTATGAAACCTCTTTCTAGAAGACCTATAATTCTCCCTAGAGTCAAAGTAATTGGTAAGAATTAGACATAAAGAGACACGAGTCCACTTAAAAAGGATACTTCTTGACTGTAATTTTTAAAAGAATTTTCTTTAGTTCCAATATAATTTTGTACTTTCCCAATTCTGCCCTTTTCAAATGCCAAAGAAAATGTTCATGTTATCTCACGGGTCACAAAAAAAGGCAATATAATGCATTTATTCTCCACTTAAGGTCCACACAGATTTTATTTCCTTTGGAGGCCATTCTTTGTATATTTTTTTAAAGAAAAAGAGTAAAAAAAAAAAAAAAACAACATACCATATGCTCTGTGGCAAATCACGATTACTCAGGCAATAGGGGTGTGTGTGTGTGTGTGTGTGTGTGTGTGCGTGTGTGTTCCATTATGTGCATGGCTATATTATCCCAAAATGTTTCTGGTATTGGCAAATAAGTAAACCAAAGACAGACCCATCTTGAAATTAATTTATGACTCCTTAGTAAAGAAGCTAGCAAAATTTTAGGGTACAGTTTGTTTGACTCTATTAGTTAAGAAGACTGAGTAACACCTACCTAGCACTGAATGTAACAGAAAACAGAGATGAAAGATATTTAGTACGAGGGAAATGGGCTGACATATTTAAAATAATCACAGGAGGATCTGAGAAGTTGGATGATTGCTGTGTGTCAAAGAAAGAATAGAACAATCAAAGGGTGAATGATTAACACCACTGAAGGGGGCATCACTTAAAAATCTTAAAGACTACAAGATGACAGCCTGTGGCCTGGATTAGGGATAGACAATGCTATTTTGAAAAAGGCAGTATTTTAAAAATGGAAGGTTTCATATGAAAATCCAGATATCTGGCTCTTCTTGAAAAATATGCAAGATCTGCTAACACTGGCAACACTAGGACAGAGCTAAGGCACTGGGTCTCCGATTCCAGTTCCACTCCACCACCCAGGCCCTATAAGCAGGTGAGTTTGTAAGCCGTATCTCAGTAGAAGGCAGCCTTCAGGAGTTTACTCTTATTTCCAACAGGGGAAACAAGAGACTGAGCACTCCCTTGAGATACGCTTTCCTGGAAATAAACCAACAAAAGGCCAAAAGTATTGTTTCTTTCTGCATGATTTGATATTGGGTGGCCAGAGCTGATTCATTCATCAATCCGATCTGCTTGTATGTAGTAGGGAGTACAGCTTGCTGATATGGTCAAGAGGAAAGGTTTGTCAGATTCCACAAATATGGTCAATGAGGAACAAAAGAGCTCTCTATACCTCTCAGCACCCACTGCATCTTTCCAAAGACTGACTAGAGGAATCAGATGGAATAAAGACAAGCAGACTTTACTACATCAGTGGATAGCAATGTGGGTCCATCCCTTGTGGGATCACTGTGGCTCCTTTGGCTACCAAAAAAACCAGCTTAATTCTCTACAGAGTTCACTGTTGAAAACAGCAGTGTGATCAACTTCTAAAGGAAAATATGCATTAGTTAAATATAGGTATGCTACAGGATTACATTTCATGAACACTGAAGATTTCACAGGGCAGTTCTGATTATATGCGTTTTCCTCGCCTTGCATTATCTGTAACTCCTCTGTGCCTCCCACCTCCTTGGCCAAAAGGTACCTGATACACAGAGTTCTAATGGTCTCTGCATGAGGGACGGCACTGCTCCAGCTTCAATTCATCAGTGATGGAAAACACATCAAAGCTGCTGAACTAGTTCTAAACAATAACAATTCAATGGCTAAAAAGTAGAGAATTTTGCATTTCTATCAACAACCATGAAAGCACAAAATTAAACCCACACTTGTAAAACAGCAACAGTGACATTTTAGTAAGTGACTTTTCTCAGCCATGAAGTTTTGAGATCTTTGGGAACTCCTGTTAAGGAAAACTGCCACCCCCAAACAAAGGAAAACTTAAGTACATTTATTATTCAGAGTGAATGCAACTGTACTTGCATTGCTTCTTAAGAGTCACTAGCCAAGCATAAGCGCCTGCCTGGCAAGCACAAGGTCCTGAGTTCAACTCCTGGTACAAAAAAAAAGGAAGGAAGGAGAGGATGGAGACAAGAGGGAAGGGGGCAAGCCAGGAAGGAAAAACTCACTAACCGAGCCAAAGAAAGAACTGAGGAAAACAAGTACAAACTATTTAACTGGTAGTCAGCTATTTATATTCCTGAGTCAGTTTACAGACTAACTAACTTTAACTAAGTTGGATATACTTACATGGAGAATAATTTATAGTTAGACGGTTTGGCTTGTCTTCCTGAAATGAAATGGAGTTACCAGAATTTTCAAAAGATCTGATAATTTTCATGGATTTAAGTGAAATTGTCAAAATGGTAGAGTTTTAAAGGAACATCACTATACAGCATGCTGCCTTTTGACCTGACACACTAGTAATTGGTGCAATGTGATAAAAAAAATGCAGTGAATGTTTATTACAGTAAAAAGTCACATTGCCTTTAATCTCCCTCAAAATTCTGCCCTCACTTCAAACACACTTTCACCATTATTTCTGACACTTTCTGGAACAGTTCTGAGAAATCCTCTTTTATGGCTTCCTCGATACTGAACCTAGTTAAAATGTTAACTTATTGAGGTCCTTTCAACTCCAGAAGGGCCAAAAGTCACATGGTAAGTAAGGTGAGTGAGGACACATTGTAAAATGCTTTCACAATCCTGCATTTCTGTTGAATGGCACTAGACAAAACATTCACTGTATTTTTGACCATACCTCTTAAAGACATGAAGAAGATTTCCCAAACTGTTTCAAAAAGTGGCAAGAACAGTGATAAGTATGCTGGAAGATAGGGGGAGATTAATAGCAATGTGCTGTTTATAGGAACACATTTTTAAAATTAAACCATCACTATGTTTCTATCACCCCTCATGGTTTGACTGACAACTCTCAAATTACTTAAATGCCCCTAGAAAGTATTTCATTATGACTCAACTCTTCCCATCTTATGCTCATTACTACTAGATTTGCTCCCCCAAATCTTATAAGGTTCAAGTTAAGAACTTCTCCCTCCTTAAACATTTCCTTGTTTTTTTTTTTTTTTCAAATGGGATGTGACATACACTTCTTTCCAACTCCATGGCATGAATACATGACCTGATTACCACAGTGTTCTCAATCAGACAGACAAGTCATGCACCAACCAGTACCCTCTACCTTCCAAAAAGCAGATCTCCTAGCACAGAATGTCTTGTTTTATAGCATTACACTTTATCATGCTTTGCAGATAATGGTTTGTCGTTGTTGTTGTTTTTTACAAATCAGAGGTTTATGGCAACTCTATGGTGTGCAATGCCATCTACTCAATGGCTCAGATAATCATTAGTCCCTTGTAGTAATATTTTAGTTGAGGCATATACATCTTTAAAAACATAATGCTACTGCACACTTAAAAGACTGAAAAATACTGTAAACATAACTTTTATATGATTGAGAAACCAAAAAATTTGTGACTCACTTTACTTTGATATTTATTTAATAGCAGTGGCCTGAAACCAAACCCATACTATCTCCAAGGTACAGTTGAACAAGTTCAACAGGTGTTTGTGAATGAATGAGTGAACAAACCAAGAAAAAAAATGAATGTAAGATAGAACAGTTGTATTCTTTTTCCTGGTGCTACATAGCCTAAAGCCCAGTTATCTGCCACAAACTCTGTGTTCGCTTTTCAAACACATTAAATGGTTGACATCCAGTTTCAAGTAGCCACTCCAAAGTGATTTACCATGAACTTCATTTGAACAGAGAGTAATGTTGACAGTTTAGGCAGGTATCTTTCTATATATCTTATTTAAAAATATTAAGGCACGTATTCCCTTTTTGATAGCTAAATAACTTGAGTACCATTTCTGGCTGTGAGAACTACGGCAATCTTTGTGAAATACGTTGTTTTAACCATCTGTATTACAAATCAATTACATAAGTTTCCTTTGTAGTGTTTTTTCTACTTGCACTCCCTCCTGATACAGAAAAAGTTCTGGAGAGGATTTCTGCTAATTTTTAGTAGTATAGGGGTCTTTTCCTTGTGATCTAGAAACATGGTTATTGCATTGGCTGAGAAAAAAATACATTTCAAAATTATATGTTATAATGACCCTGCTTCCAATCATCACCCTTCCACCCACACAATAATGTTGAGGCAGGAATAAAGAAGATGCCTTTGGGCATTTTTACCCTGTTAAATTACCAGGATTTTTCAGGTTTCCTTAGAAACAAACAAACAAATAAAAAACAACCCATCTATAGATCCAGCATTCTGGGAGGATAGCAATTTCAGACCCAACTTGCACTTGCCAAGATGAGGTCTCAAAATAAAAATTAGTAAGGTCTAGGGATGTAGCTCAGAGCAAGGGCCCAAGGCTGAATCCCCAGGACTGGAGACAAAGACTCATCACAAAGTTACCAATGGAATTTCTCTCTATATATCTGCCTATGAAGGACCTGGAATGCTGACTGAAGTCATCAAGGCAGGAAAGTTATGTGTTCTGGAACACAATGAACTCATCAATTCATGGAGAAGAGACCTCCACAATAATGGCAGAGTAGTAAGTACCATAAATCAGTCTCACCAAGATGTGGAGTCCAGATACTGGAATATGGTAAAACAGGGAAGAGGGGGAGAGATGTGGGTCCCCAGGACTCAGCAAGGATCTGAAATGAGAATTGGAGCCCACAGGAAGAGTGAAGAGAGACTTTAATGCAGAAGAGGGAAAAGCAAATGGCACTTTTTCCCTTAGTCCCAGCTCATGGAATGAGACAGGCAGCTTGAATCGACAGAGGCACAGTTAACTACAAGCAACTCCCAAGGCCTCCACAGAGAAATGCGCCAGTGGAACAGAACACTGAATGCTGCAGCCTGCAGCGGCTGATGTGTGCCTCTGGTCCAAATGTTTCTAGAAGAGAGCAATTTGCCAGTTACCATTTTGGAAAGGGCCCAGATGAACCTGGGACTCAGAGCAGCTGTGGGTTGGCTCCATCCAGCAGTTCTCTGTGTCTAGGTGAGGCACAGTCATGAGAGACACCTAGAGGCAAGCCAGCAAGAAACACCGGGAGTGTTCTTGGCTGACAAACTCAGGTTCTAGCCTCATAATCAAAAGCACAATCAGACTGAACTTCAGTGGAGTTGAAAGTGAAGCCTTCTGGGATTACCTTCCACCCTGTACAATTCCACTGCAGGCTTCCTGAGATGGACTGACACTGCTCCGGGCTGCCAGCCTCCTTTGTCTACCAGTGCAGCAGAGACATGCCCCGAAGTGGTCTTTTTTTCCCTTTTCTTTGCTTTTTTTCATTGATTATTCTTATTTTTATGAGTATAAACACTGTTTCTAGGTTGTTTGTTGTTGTTTGTTGGTTCTGTTTTTGTTTGTTTCTTCCTTCTCTCTTTCCTTCTTGTTTTTTTCACCAGTTTTCCCAGTCTTGTGTAATCTTTCTTTTCCTTCAGCCTTGCTTTTCTCTCTTTCTCTTCCTCTGTTTACCTATTTTTTCTTTTTACTCCTTTTAAATTTTTCTCCCCTAAGGGTAAAACCATTCTATTGAAGGGATATCTGCTATACAACTTTCTGATTTGTTTTAGATTTTGTTATATAACTACAAATCTTGTTCATACAGTTAAAGTGGCAAATTAATAGATATCGCAATTTGTCATTTCCTATGCTGTGCTTGATGTTATTATTACTGATTGCATTGTTTTAGCCAAGGTGACATATAATTATTTTAATTAGTTGTTACTTGTATACCAAGATGATCCTAAACAATATTGAAGGCCAGTGCCAAAGAACCAGGGGCAGGGCCAAATAGGTAACAACTTCACATACCCAATAACCTAAAGAGGTAGGATCTTGCAATAGACTCAAAAGTTAAAAGCAAGCTACAATTAGAAGACATCTTTGACAGGTAGTCATTTCCCAAAGAGCTCTCAATACTAGTAATAATGCTACATAACCTAGGTAATTGATAAGCAGAAACCAAACTAACACACACAAACACACACACACACACACACACACACACACACACACACACGGGACATGAAAGATGCAACCCTAGAATTCCAGCTCCTCCAAGGGGGCAGTGAAGTGGAACAATTCACACCATCCACCTGAACTCTCTGAAATAGTAACAGTAGAAGTAACAAAGTAGATGAAGGAGACTCTAGAAAAGAAAATCAAACCAGAAATATTTTCTCAGATAACAAAAGAGATAGTGATTATAATGAAGGACATGATTAGCACATCTATAGTAGATACCATAAAAAAGTACTGGAGCTTAGGAAAATGATAGAAATCACACATCCTCAACATAGGAAAGAAATGGAATCCAAAAAAGAGATTCAAACTGATATCCAGGAGACTAAAAGTTCTCTTGAAAGTATATACAGCAATACATGTTTTCTCCTTCTAATAAGATTCTGTGGGGACAGAATATAATCTAGAAAACAGGTGTTTGATTAGTGATCATGAAAAGAAAGATTTCTCAAAAAATAGCAAGGGATTATGAAAAATCAATCCAAAAGCTGCTAAATTATACAAAGAAGAGTAACAACATTAAACTGATCAGAACCAATGAAAAAGGAGTCACAAATATCAAATAAAAAACCAGTTTACAGAAGTAACGGCAGAAAACTCCCCAAGCGTGGTAAAAGAATTTGACATACAGGTAAGTGAAGCACATAGAACTCCAATTAATCATGACCAAAACCCCAAAGCTACACCAAGGTATATAATAGTCAGGATTCCCAAAATTTTAACACAAGAACAGAATATTAAAAGTTGTCAGAGAAAAGAAACAATTACCTATAAAGGAAAGCCCATCAGAATCACAGATTTCTCAACACAAATACTTAAGGAGAGCTTGGAATAAAGTATTTCAAGCCATAAAAGAAAATACCCTTCAATCCAGACTGATGAACCCTCAAAACTATCTTTCAAAATTGATAGAGAAATAAAATATTTCCATGACAAGGAATGCCTGAAAAAATTAGTGACCACCAAACCAGCATTCTAAAATGTACTGAAGGATAATCTAAGAGAAATAACAAAGACTAAAATACTAAGAATTCCAATAGAATGAATCTACCAGGCAAGGCAAGCAATTAAACAGAGGGAAAAGAAAGGTAACCAGCATGAAGAAAATTATATGACAAGAACAAGTCAATATATACCAGTTATCACTGATAATGTGCATACTCTCAATTTACCAATCAAAAGAAACAGTTTGGCAGAATGGATCAAGGAACAATATTCACCAATATGCCACACACAAGAAAAAAGTTTAATTCCTAAAGAGTTCAAGGAGGAACATTACAACATTCTTTCCTGTGTGGGGTTGAGAAATCCTGGGCCAGTGTCTCTTTAAGGTCACTGAGATCTGCCTGGAAGAAAGTGTGGTCTAAAATTATACAGGGGAGTGGCTTTGAAGACAGTGTAAAGGATCTTGAGCCTTAAGTTGATTCGGTGGTTGATGACACTGTCACTACAGCAGAGTCCATAGGCTTGTAGTAGACTTGAGGAATTGGTAGAGGAACACTCAGAGGAACTTCAACTTTTGACTGAGCAGCAGAGAATGCACCTTAGGAGCTTTCTGAAAAGAGGGAATAACATTTGGTGCAGCAAAGTTCTTCAGAAATAAAGGAAATCTCAAAAAAAAAAGGGGGGGGGCAGAGCTACATAGATTGGTAGAGAAGACTCACCTCCAAAGAAAAAAAGCCAATCATTGCATTCACCTGCTTAATGATACTGTCAGGTCATACTACCAGAACAAGAAAAGACAGAAACAGACAACCTCAGACCAGTTTTCAGTTCTGAAAAGATTGAGACCTAGTGAGCTAAAAGCAGGTCCTAGTGGGCTACAGATTCTCCAGAGGGGAGAAAAGATATCAGAGAGCCAGATTTCTGGTGTTCTGATGGAAGGAGGCTCTCCGTCCAAACAATAATTACTTTCCACTTCAGCCTCCTTTCCTGCAAGCCAAAGATGTCAATTTGAATGGTGAGTGCAGTATGAAATTATTGTTTCTGGTAAACTAGGCACATTTTATAACTTTTTGGTGAATACACCAGGAAAATTATTGGTATTTCTGATAAATTATGTACATGACACAACCCTTTTTTTATTATGAAAAGGTTAGCGATGGAGTACTTTAAGGGGTTCACAATGCATTACAGGTATTTTTTATGGGACTTACCATCAGCTTGAGTTACAACCAGCCCTTGCACACAAACTGTGTTTGTTATGTCAGGGGTCCACTATATATTGAAAATGGTCACACTTCAAAAATTGTTATACAGATTTAATGCAATCAAAATCAACACCATGCCACACAGAACTAAAGAAAATAAATCTAAAATTCATGTGGAACCAGAAGCGACCTAGAACTAAAAGAATACCATTAGCATATCTCACTAACTAGAGAAAACGTTTCTAAAATTTCTAAGATTTATTTGGAAACAAAGTGGCCTACAGAAACCTAGAAACAAAATTCTGGACAGCAAAGGAAAGGCAGGGGGCATTACAATCCCTGACTTGAAATTATTGTACAAATCTACTGTGACAAAATCAGCATGGTCCTGTTCAAAAACCAGACCCAAGAATCAATGGAACAGATTAGAAGATGTAGAAACAACTCCAAACACACTGAGTCAACTTTTCTTTCCAACTGTAGTATATGTGTTGCTGAAGTGAGCACTGGCCATCTTATCCTTGACAAAGAGGCCAAACAACTTCGTTACAAGAAAGATACTCTCTTTAATAAATGGTGCTAGAAAAACTGGCTTTGAACGTGCTAAAAGTTAAATCTAGACCCATAACTCTAAACTAAACCAGACCATGCACTAAGTTAAAATTGAAATAGATCAAAGATGTAAATATTAAAACAGAAAGATTAAATCTGCTGGAAGAGAGACCAGGTAGAACTCTTAAAGACATTGATGTATGAAAAGACTTTATGAACAAAAAAAAACCTAATGATACAGGATATATTACAAAGAATCAACAACTGGGGTCTCATCTTATTCAAAAGCTATTGCATAGCAAAAGAAACCACCAGAGTGAAGAGATAATCCACAGAATGGGAAAAAAATTTTTGCCAGCTGTTCCTCAGACAAAGGCTTAATATCTAAAATATATAAAGAACTTCTTTTAAGAAGTCAGACTCCCCCCCCCAAATTTAATAACGCAATCTAAAAATGGCCATCTAAAATGAATAGACACTTCTCAGACAAGGAAGTACAAACAGGAAATAAATATATGAAAAAATATTCAACATCACTGGTCATTTGATAAATGCAAATTAAAACAATACTGAAGATTCCATCTCACTCCAGAAAAATGGCTATGAGCAAGAAACCAACCAGTAACTAATGCTGATGAGGGAAAAAAGAAGCCTTCTCCACTATCAGGGGGAGTGTACAATGGTACAACCACTGTGGAAACCAGTATGGAGATTCCTCAAAAAACTAAAACTAGAGGTTCAATTTGACCCAGCCATTTCCCTTTTAAGCATTTTCCCAGGAGAACTAAAAGCATCATACCACAGAAATATATGGATATCCATGTTTCTAGCAGCACAATTTTTAATAGCTAAGTCTTGGAAATGACCCAAAGCCCATCAATGAAGATGAAGTTTTTAAAAATAAAATAGAGTACTACTCTGCCATAAAGAAGAATAAACACAACATTTCTAGGTAAATGGATGCCCCTTGAGACTATATTCTTAAGTGAAACAAATCAGACACAAATATTTACATACTGCAGTTTCTCTTGCATGAGAAACTGAAAGGTTAAAAAAGGATCAAAATTATGAAAGATAGAAATGGGAAGAAAATATCCAAATGGGAAAAAGAATAAGGGAGAGATGAAAAGGAAAGAAGAGAAAAGAGAAAAAGAGAATAGAAGGAAAAATTGGAAACAAAGCTTTTGTAAATAAGGAGGGGGAAAGGATTTGAAGGAAAGCAAGAGGATTGGGAAAAAAAAGAAGAATCAAGATATATCATGTACACATACAAATCCCCTATGAGGAAAATGACCATTACATATATCTAAAATGTGCCAATAAAACTTTTTAAAAATCCATAGGGTCTGCCATCTTCCTTACCCTGACATCTTCCTGCACACCACTGTCTCATCTTGCTTAAGAGTTTTACCCATTTTTATCTTCTGGAAGTCAACTCATTTGTTCATGCCTTGTCCTCCATGCAACAAAAGAATCCCAGTTTAACCCCCTGCCCCCGGCTCCACTGCTGGCTTGCAATGGACTCCTCCCCAAAGTTGGGATTCTTGTTTCTGAAAGGTGTTTCATCACCCACTCATCTCACCCCATAAGAACCATGTGGGACCAAACCCACCAGTGTACCAACTAGAGAATGGGAAGCCTGGAAAATTCTCTTATGTGTCTTCCACCCCACCCTACTTACTAGGAACTAAGTTCAGCCTGGAACACAGACCCTCCAGCCAGGAGCCCTACATTCTTTCTCATCTTTCCCAGCACTAAAAGTGTTCCCTGGGAGTACAGTATAATCCTCGATAATGTTGCTTTGCGCCAGGCATGTAGCTAGACAAGAAACATTTGGCTCCTCTACACCCTGCTATCAAAGTGTGGTCCATGGACCCACAGTGTCAGCATCTTCTGGAAATGTGCTGGAGATGCAGGCCTCACCCCAGACCTTCTGAGTCTGACTCTGCTCTTTAACTGTATCTCTAGGATTCATAAGCCCAGCAAAAGAGAGAGAGGTGTTTGAGAGAGGTGTTTCTTAGCGTGGGGAAAAATTCACATCTTCAAATTTCAAGTCAATGTATTCATATGTACTGACTTTGTGCCAAGTCCTGTGCTAACAATACCATTACAGAGTTCCAGCGAAGGAGGGTCCTACAATCTGAGCCTAATGGACTTGTCTCCTCCAAACACAAAGGGCAAGAAACCAGTGTAAGGAACAGAATCACTGCATTCTAGCGAATGGCTTATGTGATCTGTACAGCAAGTCAGTTTTCTGTCCTTTTCTGATTAAAATTGTCTTATTTGAGCATCATTGAATTGTAAAATGGGAGAAAGGTTGAGTAATGCACTATCTTACCTGACATCACCTTTTCCTCAAAGGAATGTCTGCACAGGTACAGAAGTCAGGCTTTGTGGGAGCCAGTCAGAGCTCTGCTTGCTGTCACTTGTGTGACCTTGAAAAGGATCACCTGTGCCTCAGTTTCCTCAACTTTAAAACCGAAATAAAAGCAGCCTACTTCATAGGCTGATGATAAGGATGGAATAATACTGGCCTACAATGAGTACTCAATCAGTGTGAGTTGTAGTATACATCTCCTCTGTTTTAGAGTAACTTAAACCACCACAGCCTCAGAATTGTTTCCTCCTCTAATCAACCCACATATTGATACATAGGCCACCTGACATAAAGAAATCCATAGACAGCAAAGGCAGACACTGAGCAAAGTTTGGCCTACAGAAAACCAATTTGGGACTTCTGCAAAGACACGCACTATGTTTCACTTCAAATTCTAATCCATGCTGACATGGACTAAGTGCCCAGACTGTAATCAGCCATGAAAAAATGAAGAAAAAAAGCCCATCTTTCTCACGCAACTTCATGCTGCATGCTGTCTCTTGGGAGCACACGAGTCAAACACTGTTAACCACAAACACAGACAGACAGACAGAGGGGCAACACGCTGTACTCTTTTTAAAATACAGCCCATGCCGTCCTTCCTTCCATGGGAACTGCCCAATGGACACGCTCCTTTCCTTCTCCAGAGGTCACTTCGATTTTTATTTTTATGAAAGCGGCAAAAACATACTGTGCACTCTGCATTCCACCCTCAATATTCAAAAAAAATCCCCACTGATAATTAATATTGCTCCTTTTGAAAGACAACTTCTACCTCCTTTCATAATTATGCTCAATCAAAATGTAAGAGCAAGTATTCTACAAATCAAAATCAAGACAAAACCAATGAAAATATTTTATTTGGGAGAGGTTTTTTGTTTTTATTTTCCCTCCTCAAGTGACCAAGAAAACTTAGAGTGAGTTCAAATTTTTTAAGTATTTCTAGGCTTTAGGGGAAGACTTTAAGTTTGTATATAGTCTTTAATAAAATCATAGTGTTTTCTAGCCATGCTTTTCAGATTAACAGTATTATTATACTTTTACTAGTTGCATCAGTCTGGGAGTACAACTCTTGGGGGGGGGGTCACATATTTCTAGCTGAGTTTAAGCCAATAAATTATAAGAGTAGATATCAAATAGACCTCTCTACTTGCAACTGGGTATATTTGCTTTTCATACTAGGAGGCTGTGGAAATTCTAACCTGTTGCCTTACCTGGCCGGGGGCAGAGGCTCTGGGACTAGCTCTCAAATTCATCCCCATCTGCTTACTTCTCCTGCTCCACTGAACACCTTAGCCACTGTCTGAGGCACCACTGAACACCTTAGCCACTGTCTGAGGCATGCAGTCCTTACCTGTCAGTCTTCTTCACCAGGATGGCCCTGAAGATGTGCTCAAGAGGCATTTTCTCCAGCTTGTGAGTAGGCTGCACAAAGGGATGTAAGGTAGCCAGGGAGAAGCCCTGCTGGTATAGCTCCTGCAGCTGAGCAGGCAAGTCCCGCAGGGATGCCAGCCTCACTGCTGAGGACCTCGGGAGCTCCGCTGGGAGTGGAGAGAAAAGAGAGGACATCAGAAATCCAGCAATATCACCACCAAACCAAGTCCCTCCTGTCTTGCACTAGGGAAGGATCCTCTGGGTCACTTCTCATTAAACATGAATTTATTCCTGTCTTTCCTGCCTGCAGAGACTTCATAAGTAGCTTGCCATCTTCCAATTTATCCAAACGCATCAATAATCAGATGCTTGACATCTACAACCAATCTGCTCAGTGATCACAATGGAAAAAGTCATTTGCACACCCAGGAAGAGAAATAGGGAAAAAAGAACAAGATTATACACAAATAAAAAAGTGCCAGGTGGTAAAACCAGCATAGACAAAGTAAAACAAAGCAAAAACCAAAACAAAATTAGAACACAATATCTACAACACTTAAAGAAAAAAATTATTTAACTTGTAAAGAAATCACTGCCCGCCTTCAATGCCTCCCAGAGGCAAAGCCTAGTCTCTATTTGAAAAGATAATATTAGAACTACACACATTAAAACAAATAGCACTTTTCACTTATTGAACTTATTTTTAAATTTGGATTTTCCATTTATTTTTGAGAAGTGCAGACAAGGTTTCAAAGTCAAATGATACTAATGTGTGTGTAGTAAAAAGCCTCTATCCCAGGCTTGGTCCCTGCCTTCCAATTTTTTTCCTAAAGGCAATGATTATTACCCATTTTTGTATGTATGTTGGTAATTGATGAATTCATACATAAGTAAACAGGCTTGTGTGTCTCTCTCTACTTCTACAAAAATGGCAGTATAACACCACACACTTGGCTTTTCATCAATTAACTATCATCCTTTTCTTACAATTCTTACAATATCTATTCTGTAGCAGTGCACAGAGCTCTTCCTCATTCATTTTTTAACAGTCTTCTTCTATAAGACTTTAATGAAAAATACCATTCCTGATTTCACATGTGTGCATGTATAGCCAATTAAACAATTTAAACAATACATTCCTCGACATGAAGTTGCAGGGTTACAAATTGTAATCTTTCCTCCAAATAGTAGTAGAGATTTACCTCCCATCAGTGATATCTCTTTTCTCATACCTGGATATCCTATTTTTAAAAATATGATGCCTGTGAGGTGACAATTTACACTTCTCTTATTAGGTGTTAGTGTTTTTATTAAACATTTCATATTTAAATGCTCTACTTCTTTCTCTGTGAAATGTGCATAATCTGTTCTCTATTGGATTACTGGTCTTGTTTATGTTGGTGTGTAGTAACTCTTTATATACTAGGAAATTTAACTCAAATTGTGCTACCAGTGCCAATATCTTTTCCCAATTTGTTGCTTGTCTTTTGACTTTGTATAAGGTAGGTTTCGCCATGAATAATTTTTTTCATAAAGTTAAGTTTATCAGTCCTGTCTTCAGTGGCTTTGAAAATGTGTGTCATGGCACAAAGACCTGGGACTACAAAACCCTTTTCCTGTGAATCCTGATTACACATATTTCATTTTTGCACATGCATCTTGACTGTTTTTGGGAAATGTCTTTTGTAAGGCATGAAGTTATGAATTCAACATCCTCCTAGAGTTTATCCATTTTTTAAATTTGAAATGCAACTTTTATCATCTAGTAATGAATATATTTAAGTTATAATATATAATTTATGCATTAACAGTATTGTTTTGAACAATGTTAGTTCATAACATATTTTTGTATCTGGTTAGGCTGT
The DNA here is from genome assembly GCF_034190915.1 of Cavia porcellus. Lineage (NCBI taxonomy): Eukaryota > Metazoa > Chordata > Mammalia > Rodentia > Caviidae > Cavia > Cavia porcellus. The sequence goes on from NW_026947493.1 coordinate 8,357,976, forward strand.
TCCTTGACTTTCTCTTCCTCTTTCTGAATCTTCCTAATTTATTTTTCCAAGTGGTCTTTACAAATCACCTCATCAAATTCTGTCATACCTTCCCCCAAAATGCTGAAACTTTTATTAGACCATGTTCAAATTACAGCTTAACTGTGGGAGAATGAATAATTTTTACCACGCAGAGCACTCCCATTCGAGAACATGGAATAACTTTGACTTACTCAAGTCTTCCACTGGGTCCCTCAGGAGCATATTAAGGTTTTCTTCACATGGATATTACATATTTATCAAATGTATTTCTAGTTGTTTTATGTTTTATTTCTAGTAGAATAGATTTTTTAAATTTTACTTCTAGAATACCTACACTGGAGAAACAGCTATACTTCTCACAGCTGGTCGGAGCAAACCTTTCTGCAGAGTAGGCACATTCAAACCTCAAAATGTACACACTTCCTGTCCAAAAACCCCACTACTGGTGTTAAACCTATGGCTGGACTCATGTCTTTCAAAATAAATGGACAAATCAGCAGCATCACATCCATACACATTATAGTCACCACAGATTCCAGCTGGAACAAAGCCACTCTTAATGAGGTGGGGAAACTTCGCATTGTACAACACCATGAAGGTGGGATACTCAAATGAGCACTGGGGTGGCGCTCCCGGAAGACATTTTTGTTGCTGGCCCAGGATTCTTCTCAGGCTGACCTGGGGCAGGTTCCTCTTTTCCACCCTGTCTCTGTCGTCAGATAGTCTCTGCAGCCAGGGCTTTGAATAGCATCGATTTACATCATCTTGTATAGAATGTATTTCCTTTTGGTTCAATCCCTGCCAAAGCTTTCATGGCAGTCCTGGGATTTGTGCCTCTCTCTTTGAGTGTCCCCCAGCAGGCACTGGTTTTGCCTCTCTCCTAGTACTCAACAAAATGCCATGACTTCTTATCAGAATAAATGTTTCAGAGAGTGGTAAGGCAATTGGGGAGATATGAATACTAGCTAGAAATGCAGGAACTGCAGTAATATCTCAGGTGTGGTGATGATACCATGATTATGTATGAAAGGGGCCTACCTCATTACATGTATATTGAAAAATGCACAGATATAGGTGAGATAATATTTTAAAATATACTCTGCTATCTGAGGGGGTGGAGAAGCCTGGGAGAGGAAACTGGACAGGCACTAGATCTGGGTAATGGAATCCTGGAGTTTATGCCACTATTCTTTCTTGCTGTTTAGAAATGATTGAAATTGCCTAAAAGAGGGATAACTAACATTAAAATACACAAAGAGATATCCACTATAGTGCTGATCTAATAGCAGCAATCTGGAACCAAAGAATTCTTCAGTAAGTACTAGTTAACATATTCCAATGGTAAGTCTTAAGAACATTAAGAAAGTCAAGGTAAATCTGCTATGTGTTAAAATGGAAATGTGTCTAAGACACATCACTGAGTTTTTTTAAAGGTGTCTGTTAATAGAATGGGCACTCATATTTAAAAAATTAAAAGTATGAATAAAAATACTTTTTCTGGAGGAAATTACAAAGATACCGACATTAGAAAAAGGGGCAAAAATAGGAAGAAAAGAGTGGAAAAGTTGTTTTCATATTTTCAAAACTATTACTAGCAACAGGGATCATTTCAGTGAGAACTTTATAAGACATTTTATGTTCTTTGTATGTAAAAAATATTATTTGAAAGATAAGTATTTTTAGAATAATGTGTATTTTTAGAAATGAATTTAAAAATAAAATCCAGGGGACTTAATATCATGTAGCACAAGACACAATAGTTCTCATTTCCATGGATTGTGCAAGAAATTTACAGGAAAAAGGATCCATAGCAATGATTCACTCTAAATCAGGTTCCAGTAGCCTGAAGAAACCTTCATTAACAGGAGTGACAAATGTAAGGCCGGGTAGGAAAGCAGAAAAGTAAGTAATTCCTCCCTTGAAGGCTAGGTTTTTTTTTTTTTTTGAAGGGTAGGCTTTAGTATACTGCTGAAGAGAAAAAAAAAAATCCAAAGGTGAGGCTGGTAATAAATGCAAGAGGTGGGACTGTAACTCAGTGGTAGAACATTTGCCTAGGACATTCAAGGTCCTGGGTTCAGTCCTCATTACCTCAAAAAAGAAGAGGAGGGGAGGAAAGGGCAACGACTAAGCCCCTTTGTATTCCCCATGCATGGAAAATCTGCCAACCTGTCCCACGATCAGTTCATTGTACTCAGACAACAGGGGCCCCTGCCTTGGACCTGACATTAGGGCCCTCAAAAGTACGTACCACAGTTGAGCTGCAGGACCTGGGAACTCATAAATAAGGGCTAGTGGCTACAACCCACACTCACTGAACCACTTGTGCCCCTACAGTCTCGCCCAGAAGTACAAACGCCAAGAACAACTGCTCCTGGGAGCTGCTGTGGTCCTCCAGCCCATCCTGCACACAGGCAAGGAAACTGGGTCCAAGGCCTCCTCCAACTGTGTCCCACTTCAGGCAGTCCAACAGGGCAAGGAACTCCCTGCCCTACTGACACGGAGCCTTTTCTGGGGGCCACGCAAGCCTTTTCTCCAGTCCACAGTGAGGGTGGTAGCAAACCATGCAGCTGACCCCCAGACCCAAGGCAATGGGGCAGAGGTTAAAGGCAAGTCATGAGAAATTCACCGTAGGTTCAAAAATAGGGAGCACCAAAAACTCAGAAATTAAATAAATATTTAGTGGGCAATGAAAAACTTAAAAAATGCCAAAAATCCATGATCAACAAAGGACTAAACTTTCTAATAAATATGGGGTATTACTGTTTTTTTCTTTTCAACTCAAGCATGACTGCAGCTCACATGATACTTTTACCATCTTGTATTTACTTAAAATCTTGCCTCATTCGCTTCACCTTGGTCCCAGCCAGGACCCAAGACCTTCCTCTCTCATCTTGCAAAAGCTTCTTTCGGAGAATGAGAGAATATGGCCAGGTTGCCTGTGCTGTGAGCAGCTCACAAAGCTACTGAAAAGGGTTCAACCATGTGCGGCCAAGACACTGCATGAACACAAGTAGATGTGAAAGCCTTTCACAACATCCACTGAACCTAAACACACCGTGCAACTCTCGGATCTTCTCTTTTATGACACAACTCTATATAAAAGTGCATCAGTCTGTCTCTACAGTTGTCTTTTTTAAAACGTGTCACCCTTTGCATGGATTTCAATAATTTATATATTTGCCTGGTCTCATGCATTGCTCTGTAATAAAAAGTAAAAGCAGAGGATGAGGTTGGAAGATGAGATCTAGATCTAACATTAACTGCATTCTTCACCAGCCGTTAATTCTGAACGCAATAAATGAATGAAGTAGAGATGACACAGTCCCGCCTACCATCACAAAGTGGCTGTAAGAGTCGGATGGGGTGTCTTGCACACTTGACAAAGCCCAAAACCGTCACAGTCAGTGGTATGTGCCTGGCGGAGGCCTGCTCAGGGAGGGTGCTGACAGTCCAGGATAGGGCCATTAGTATTCTCCATCCTCCCCCACATCTCTAATCTCTGTGCTCCCCAATCAGTGCACTAAAAATATTAGTCAACCAGCTGCTTTATGGTAAATTGCTTCCTGAATAAAACATAATACCTTTTAAATTTTTATCTTAAAATCTAAAGATATACCTCTTGTCCAAACTCAGCAGTTTTATGACTTTAATTTTTGGTATGCAAGCTGTCAAAGTTTAGCTTCATGGTTAACAAAAACAAAAATGAATCTCAACAATCTTATCACAATAAAAAGGCTTCTATTATAAATATGATCAAAGGCCTTAATTTCATGTTTTTATGTGAACCTTAACCTTAAAGATAACAAAGACAAAAAACTTAGTTCTCTTAAAGTGATCAATCCCCCAAATTATTACTAGAAAAACAAAGGATTTACTGTTTGGATACCCCTTGGTCTGTTTCTCGCCCTACCCATGAGAAAAATCTCTCCAATACTTGTTTTGTAATCATTGTCTGATTTCATTTACAGATTATGTAACCTTGCGTAAGTCATATAACTCCCTTCCCATCTCTTGGGTCCTTTATTTATAAGACCCTAGATAGGCAATTGTGAAAGGAGCTTACAACTTTAAAAATGCAATAATTTATTTTCATTTGAAGACTAAGCAATTGGCTTCTGTCTAAAAAATGAAACTGAATAATACAATAAATGTTTTCCATGTCAGCTAGAAGAATTTCCCAAATCAGAACAGAAACAAGGAACAATTACACATGTGTGCAGTGGATAGAAAAATGAAAGAATAGCATATTCAGGGCCAGGGATATAGCTCAGCCGCACAGCTCCTGCCCAGCAGGCATGAGGTCATGAGTTGAAGTCCCAGTACCAAGAAAAAGAGAACAGCTCATCTGTGGAACACTTGCCTAACATGCATGCAGCCCTGTGTTCAATACCCAGTACTACAAAATAAAGAGAGGGATGGAGGCAGACAGAGGCAGGATGATAGCTGGTGTTAGTAGGGGCTAGAAGGTGCTGACCTAAGGTCCGATTTTTGCCTGCCCAGCACTAGAGAGGATTCAGCAACCATCACGGGGCATCATGGAATCTTCCTAGCAGACTTCTAGGGAATGAGAAAGAGATGCCCAAGCAGTGTAGGAAGGAAAGGGGTATCTCACGAATATCACTGGGAGACATGGGGCCCCTTCACCTTGAAGGAGAATAATCAGGAAAGGGTGCAAGTTTTCTGAAGTTACTTTGGTTTCCTAGACTTTCACCAGGACCCCACTCTGGGATTAACCACGTAAGCCACTGCATAACAATTTATTTACAAATGTGATTTCATACGCTGAGGATAAGGGCCACTAATGATACTGTCTTAGCCACTGCTGTTCTCTAGTGAAAGAGAGTATGACCCTGCTTGTAGTGGGCAGCACCATTAGTGCTGATCACTCATTCCTGTCCACTTCTGAACCGGTTACACCCCACACTATGTATCCCAGGGATCAGACCACCCACCTCATCCCGTGTAGTTACCCACTGGCCTCCTACACCGCATGTCTTCATTCCGCCCTTGCCTGTGTCTCACTGCAATGCAGAGACCAGACTCTGGCTGGCTTGTCTTACCACCTGGGCGGGACCAAAGGCTCACCTATCACTAGAATCATACACTGTTAATTCACTATAATCAGAATAGTATGGTATTGGCATAAAAATTAAGTAGCACAAAAGAACAAATAATAAGGAACAGATTAAGGTACAAAGAGTTTAGAACCACATAATTATATTCTCAATTCCTTGGAAATTCAGGTTATAATAAACGTAGCATTTCATTTAGTGCTTGCACATGTAGCTACATAGAAGAAAATAAAGTTGGACACCCCCCCCCCACTTCGCACTAGAACTTTTACTAGTGAGTAGATGTTAAAAATGCTTCTAAATAGCCCAGAACGCACAGAGGACCTGGTATAGATTCCAAGGCCTAACCTGTGACCCTCCCCGCCAGGGGCCAAGTAGGTAAAACAAACAATAAACACAAACTAAAGAAAGAATGAACTCTGAAGCCCCACTGACTCAAGTGGGCAGTGTCTTGTCCTAGCCTAGTCACTTTCAATGGTCATTTGGGCCCAAGGCAGTAGAACTTCTAAGTCCTACTTTTACAACACCCAAAATCTTAATTTCCACAATCTTTGAATTTTCTGCTCCTTTAGGGCCAATCCAAATTGCAGGTTGCAGTCTGGATAGGGCCCTTGATAAAGGTGGGAGGAGACAGACCCACACTTCTTGCTTGCCTTCATCTTGATACTGTCAAGGGATGGCATAGGCATTCTACTAAAAAGTGGGCCCAGTCAGTCATTCCCAGGTCACCACGGTGCATATCAAAGGCTTCAACAACACATCTGTAGATATTTGACAGTGGCCTCTATTTTAATTCCTCCCTTTTGCATGTTGATGTTGAGCTGAACTAAGAGTTTACAAACACATCATTATGTTTTAAACCCCTTGGAAATCTTTTTCCTGACTTTACCACCAACAGGTTTCTTGAAAATTGAAATATAAAACTGTTGAAATATACTTTGAGTAGCATGAAAATCCTAAGGTCTTCCAAATAAATTGCTTTGCTTTTGGAAATTAACCCCAAATAGATAAGCCATTAAGAGTTAAAGAAAAAGAAAATCAGGAAACAGAAAAATATATTACCCAAAACCACACATTTCTCAACACTCTTGGGACAGAGAAGAGTTTGTTTTTGTTATGACTATGTTTTATTTAGCAAAAACATTCTGCAGCCTCGTTTCTTCCCTAGCAGCTAAGCTCCTCAGACCTCTATGTAACAGCTATGTCTTCACTGTTCAGACTTGATTTTGGGAGCACATCAGCCTCCAACACAAGAAGCAAACAACACAGGCGGCAACCTGCACTGCCATCAACTCCATCGACAGGCCAAGCCAGGCCAGCACTTCTATTATTTTGTCCAAGAATCATTTGTGGCTTTAACCTAATTATTCGAAGTCCGACTCTGCTCTTCTAATTACTTCTGCTAATGGATCTGTCAATACCAAGGAACGCAGCTTGACACAGACCAACCTTCCCGCCCATAATTTCCCTCACAGGTGAAGCTGATAATGACAGTGTTCTACCAAGTTGGTTTTATGAGGGGGAGGGGGAGGAGTGGTTCTTAAAGACTGCTTTTTATATAACATCAATCTGCCTGGATTTTGCATTAGATCCAATTTAGCAAAACACTAAAATCAATCATTTTTTAATGTATCTTCATGTGTAGGTAAGGAATAGGAATTCAATTTTTGAAATACTGTCTGTCCATATTTGCTATGTGTCATTTCCAAACGTGTAGAAAAATTGAAATGTTTACTTTTGAGTTTTTAAAATTCAAGTTTCTGTCATCTCATTAAATTATATTCAAGTTTCTAAAACTTAAAAAAAAAAAGTAAAGAAAAAACAAACTGGGCCTAGTGGCACCCGTCTGTAACACTAGTACGCTGGGAGTCTGACACACTAAGCAAGGCCTGGACTCAGGATAAAATAAAAAAACTGGAGGTGAAGCTCAGTGCAAAGGCCCTGGCTTCAAATCTCAGAACCACCCACACAAAAAATTGAAATGGAACTCCTAAAACATAAATTTAGCCATCATAAAATGAACAATTTGGGGACATTTAATGTATTTATAATGCTGTACAGTCATCAATTCTATCCAGATCTAAAACATTTTTCTCATCCCAGAAAGGATCCTCTCATTCACTAAGCAGTTATTCTCTTCTTTTTTTCTTTTTTGTAGCAGGGATCAAACTTATAACCTTGCACTTAGCAGGCAAGTGCTCAAGCCACTGAGCTAAATCCCCGGCTAAATAGTTACTTGCATCCTCTCTCCCAGAAGCTGTTGAAAACTACAAGTATGCCTTTATAAGACACTATTTGGTCTGATTTATTTTTACTGTACATATGTAAGGTATGCATGTTTTGACATACATATGCTCAATGATCTCCACCCTCAAACCAATTAATTGCTCATCATGTCACAGTTCTGTCTCCTTGTGTGTACAGAAGAACCTAAACACTACTCCCTTAGCAAATCTTCAGCATAAAATACTCCTAACAAATCTTCCTGTTCTATACTAGATCACTGCACTTATCCTAGGTAACTGAAACTTTATTCTCTATAACTCACATTTCCTCCTCCCCACTCTCACCTGCCCCTGCTTTATGACTTATATGTAGCAATTTTTTTTAAGATTCCACAAATAAGCAAGATCATGTATATTTCATCCTGTGACTGGTTTCTTTCACTGAGCACAATCTCCTTTCAGTACATCCATGGTGTTGCCAATGGAGGACTGCTTATCTAACACTAAATAACATTCCACTTGTATATAAATAGTATAACCCCCTCATCCATTTGTGCACTGACTGGTCCTTAGGTTGTGTCCACATCTTGGCTACTATGAACTTGGAGTGTAGCTATCTTCATAAGATGTCGTTTATTTCCTTTATGCATATACAATTGTTAAACTGTTTAAGTTCTAAAACACTATTCTTAATACCATAACTGAATCATGGATAAACACAGAGGGGAGATCTCAGTAAGACTAAAAGCACTTTCAGCTTCTGTAAAACAAGGATTTGTGCAGGTCAATCAGGGAGTAATTGGCAAAGCAACAGATGCCTCATCAAATGAGTTCTTAAAAGGCACTGTAGCAGATCATAGAAGACTGTTAGAAGGGCAGACTGCCATGGCAACAGGGGTGGGTGGAGGAAGGAGGGTCAAGGTACTATTGGTTTTCTTGTCAATTCAAAAGGTCATATAAAGCTACTGAATTATACACACACACACACACACACAACACACAACACCGTGCTGAATAAACTTCATTGTGTGCTGAAAGGAGCCGACCTGAGTAACTCCCATGATGGTACTCACTGATCAAAACCAAGATGACATTCTAGCTCATCTCCCTAGTCCATTTGGTCACAAAACAAACAGGCTAAGGTTCTTTAAGAACATTTTTAAGAGAGAAGTCCCTATTGTTTAGATTTAGTGATGAGTACTCAAATATTAAAAACTGAAACCGAACATTTATAGAAATAATTTTGAAACTGAAAATTTATAAAAAATTTTATCTACTTTTGAATTTTGAAACATTTATAAAAAATTTGTATCTACTTGGTAATATATCTAATAGAGAAAGGAGGACACAGAGGATCACCATGTCTTCTTAATTACTAACCAAATCTATCCACACCAAATCTATCCACACCAAATCTAAGAAGAGTTTACAAGTCAAAGAGAAGCTAGTTATCAATATTTTATGCTGTTTTTCAAATTGTGTATGACAGCACCATAGCTGACACTCCTGGTAATTCTCTTTTGATTTTGAGAGTACATTAAACTGATTGCATCAAAGACTAGCCACTAATGAATATGTACAAACAATATGGGAATTAAACAATTTAGAATGTAAATGAGACCCTATATGGATTTCTATGACAAAGTCTCAAGACTTTGTATAGATGTAATCAGCACCAAAAAATATAATAAATATTATTATATTTTTCAGAAAAATAATTTATTTTGCATGTGTTTTCGAGGAGTCTCAGTTTCACTAAGTGTGATGGCTCTGATACCTTCTCAGGCAGGTGTGGGAAAGTTGTGGATCCTGCTGATGAAGCGCTGCAGACACAGGGTCCCAAACGCACTGTGACCTGAAGTCCACAAGGACCTTATAGCCCACACATGTTCTCACTCATCTATCACCTGGAGGAGCCTCTAGGAGCCAGGGACACTACAAGCTCTTTCAAAAAAAACAAGGGACACAGAGCACTTTTTTAGTCTTTAAACCAAAGCATCATTTTAATTCCCCCACATTCATGCAATGCACAACCCTTCCACGGAAGAAAGGCTGAAGATCCCAGCATCCAGCCATACTACAAACTGTTAAATAGGAAGTATCAAAATGAGTTGGATCCATAGCTCAGAGCTAGAGTGATATCTAGTCTAGACTCAGAAAAGTATGACACAGAGAAATGCATGCATCCCAGTACCCATCTTTGTAAAATTCAAAACAAACCCTACAAATATGTCTACGCCTGCAGGAGGCCACAGATGGCAGGAAGGGAGATCCACCAGGAGGCCGGCAGCATTAAAGTGGAAAGGGGAGCTGGGGCAAGAGCATGCAAAGATCAGCAGCGATGTTTAAAGCTGCTCCCAATGCTTCCCCTCAAAATAATGTTGATTAAATAATGTTAATGAAACACAATTGATTAAGAGGACAATTATAGCCTTAGAAACAACACTATTACAGTCCTATAAACATCACGTTTTCAACAGCCAATTTCAGGGACCAGGATATTTCTCTAAATTTCTCTAAATTCTCTAAAATTCAAGGTTGGGGGGAAAAGAGAGAGAGAGGGAGGGAGGGAGGGAGGAAGAAAGGGAGGGAAGGAAGAGAGAGAGGGAAGAAGGGGGAGGGAGGGAGGGAGAGACAAGAAGAGAGGAAAGGGAAAGAGGAAAAGGGACAGAGGAAAGGGAGAGGGAAGAAGGGGGAGGGAGAGGGAGAAGGAAAGGGAGAGAAGGAGCGAAAGAAGCAGAGAGAGGGATGAAGGGAGAGACAGGGAGAGAGGGAGGGAGGGGGGAAGGGGAGAGTTGCGGGAAGGGGAGGAGAGGAAAAGAGGGGGAGGGGAGGGAAAAGGAGAGGGAGAGAAGGAGGGAAAGGAAGAGGGAAGGATGGAGGCAGACAGGGAGAAAGGGAGGGAGGTGAGGGGGAGGGGTGGGGGAGGGGAGGGAGAGGGAGGAAGGGAGGGAGGGAGACTGATTGCCCCATTACCAGGTGTTTATGAGCAGCCACCCATCCTAGCAATTCCCTTTCTCTCTGAGCTCCTTCCATTTGCTGTCCAAGATGGTAGCCACTAGCCATATGGAGCTATTGGGAACAATATGAATCATGGCTAGTCCAAATTATTTGGGCTAAAGTATAAAACTATCAAACAGTTTCCGGGACTTGTCATGGACAAAAGAAGTCAAACTAATTTTTTTCATATTGGGGACAAACTGACAAACTGAAATTATAATATTTTGGCTATATTGGGATTAAATAAACTATTACATTTTACTGCTTTCACTTCTTTAAAATGTGGTTCCTTGGGGCTGGGGATATAGCTCTGCGGCACAAGCACCCACGTGGCCAATGCCAGATTGTGAATTTGATCACTGGTAACAAAAAATAAAAAAAACCAAAAATTTAAAATGTGGTTCCTAGAAAGTTTATATTCATGTACATGGCTTGAAATGTATTTCCACTGGATATTATTGTCGTTTCTATGCCATTACTTACCAGTCATTTGATTCACAGCATCTATCACATCTTTTAATTATACAAATTATTCACTGACTTTTTTCTGTCTTCCCAATAAATAAATTCCACTAGGCCAGGACCCATGCTGGGTTTATTCACCAAAAAGCTGGCAGAGAAGGCTCATTAACAACCATCATCACATGAAGATGCTCTCTGCTGATAAGGCCACATACAGCCCAAGTCAAGACTGCTTCAGCATTTTTTCCATCAAAGAAAGTCTACGGCAAACTGTCATTCTGGGGGATGGCGAACTCTGAAGTCCCCACACTCCGTGGGTCCCAGAGTAGACTGACCAGGAGTCTAAGATTTAAAACAACAGCATCATAATCACTCTTAGAAAACCATCAGCCAGACCAGTGAAAACCTCAGAGGAAATGTGTAAACCTTTTTTACAAACTATGGTAAAAATATATAATATAAAATTTACAACTTTAATCATGTTTAAGTGAGATTAATTACGCGTATACTGTTGTGCAACCTTCAACGCCTCCTGTCTCCAGGAAGCCTTTCTGTTTTATCTCCCACGCGCCTCACCCCTGACCTTCATTCTACTGTTTCCTTTCTCTGTCCCCACTAACATGAGCAAGAGCTAGGACAGTGGCAGAAAGAAGACACTGGCAAATGGCACACAGAGGCTCCTAAGAGTTGGGAAGGTTCATAAAGAGCCACTGGAAAAATCAAAGTCTGGAATGACAACAAGAGCCAAGGGACAATTTCAAAATGTTACTGCATAGAAATGGCCAGATAATGACAGGACCAAGGCCATGTTTGTAGGAAAGAAGTGACTGGGAATCTTAGGCCACAGAGAAGAAAATGGCAAACAAAAAATATCCCAAGAAGTACCATGTCCAAAAGTATGAACACACTGCAGCTTCTATGTATGACACACAGGGTACAAGCACTGTTTCGTTTTCTCTTGAGCTATTATCAGCAAGGTTTCACCTCTGCTACAGAAATTCACATGACTTATCCATCAAGTCTTTACCTAGGAGGATTTTCAAAGTTTTCTAAATAATATGCAATTAGGCATAGTAGAAATGGTTGGGAAATATAGAACACACCACACGCAAGGCTATGGTTTCCAGAAGCCTATAAAGTGTCAGAATAAGTTCTGCTCTCTCAGAGTTTAGCACACTTGTACCTACTGTGAGTCTACTTCATTGTTCAGAGGTGTAATCATCAGCCCCACTGATTTCTACCAATGTGGAATCTCCTTTTACTCACTGCAGTAGAAACACTCTATATATTTAGCACCACAGTCACACAGGCCATTCATAAGACTCACAAAAAGTTCCGCGTACTGTAAATACATTTTAATAGCCAATATTTTTCACAGAAGTTGTCACAAACGAGTCAACAAACAGCCAGCTACAAACAGGACTAACAGTTCTGAGGTTCTAAATGAGGCTTCCACACCTGCATTTTCAGCTTTGCATGAACAATTACCACGTTCATGCAAAAACTTCCAAATTGATAACGTGGAAATAGAAAATCACACACACGAGTTGAGTGGCTCGTCTCCACTAACCAATTTGCATGCAAAATTGTCATCAACGCTCTTGAATTTATTTTTTGCCCCTATAAGAGCTGGCATCTAGAATGTCTTGGGAGGCAGGTTTTTTTTGAGGCATTTTGATTTGCACTATCAAAAAAGAGTCCCTGGTGGTCTCTGGGGTCTGTTCAGGACTGAACGTTCTTCCCACTACTGCTCAGGTACTGCAGTAGGAAAGAGGGAACTAGGGCCAGGGGTTTAGCACAGCGGCACAAATGCCTGCTTGGCAAATGTGAAGTCGTGAGTTTGAGCCCCAGTACAAAAGAGAAAGCAAGGAAGGAAGGAAGGAAGGAAGGAAGGAAGGAAGGAAGGAACATCTGAGAATGACACCAAGTAGAACTATGAGGTGAGAGCAGTCCCCAGGGAGATGATCTCCAGAATATACCAAAATCAATTTGAACAAAATCATTTCTCTCTACACCTCCAAAATGCAATCTAGCAGCAGATGGTACAAAAGGTAAGGATGGATGGATTTCAACCAAACAGGAGACAGAACTTCCTTAGCTCACTAGTAGGGACTTTTGAAATGGAACACTGAGAAATAAAGCCTTTGAGACCACCAAGGAAAATACAAAAGACATCAATGTGCTTACTAAGAATCTTGAGAGCGTATGACACTGTTCTTCCCTCTCGTCCTTTCTCCTTGTGACTTCTTTCTTCCCTTCTATCCCAGTGGCCACCAGACACATGTGGTGAGTATGAAATAAGATGTGCCCAAAGTACAAAATACGCATTGCTTCAAAGACTTAGTACCAAAAATAGAATGTAAAAATCTCTACTCTTACATTGATTACATGTCAAAATAATTTTAATTTATTGGGTTAATATTGGGATAAATGTGGCATTAAAATGAATTTGCCTATTTTTCTTTTAATGTGGCTATTAGAAATTTTTAAGTGACATTCATGGCTCATATTATATTTCTGTTTAATGGGTCAGCTTTTGTTTTAACTGGATACGTTTATTACAGGCTCCCCACCCACACACACACACAAAACCATGATTCCTTTGTCTACATTTTTAACAGTGCCAATTGAACTCCTTATTAAGCATCCTTTAGCTATAGCCATAAGGAAGGTCACTTCTCTTTCCCAAAATAAACCCATAACACCAGAAAAGGGGAAAGCTGCCAAAGTCTTCCCAGGGTCTGATCAAATGAGCAACTTTCTTTCAGGCATATTAAATCTTTTCTTTTTACTAGCTGTCCCTAATCCACACTAGAGCAAAAAAAAAAAAAAAAAAATACCCCCAACTGGTTACTGTTTCTATGTTTAATGTTTTGCTTCCTGCGCCCTTTATATACCCTCTCTTCAAGAATGGCTAGTAATACAATCCCACCAACTTTCAAAGTGTTTACCTCTCACAGTATCTGGGTTCTCAACGTTTTTCGACCCTACACTGTTTGCACACCCCAGACATCCTCCTGAGCACACCTCTCAGTCCACTTGGGACTGCGGATCAAAGCTTGACCCCAGGAGCTAGAGGCAGTCAGTTAGCCTGTATTCCCACTGAGATTATCCACAGCATAATATTGATGGACTGGCCCCTCCCGTATGATTTGTGGAGCCCCTCAAAGTACTCAGACTAGATTTTCTAAATGCTTTATGTGACATTCCAGAATTGCAACTTCTACCTCACATGCTTAATAAACACATCTGTGTGGTTTTAACATTTCAACTTAATGCAGCTTCCCTCTTCAAAAGCACCCTTGCCAGGTTCCTTAGGATGGGGGAGGGAGCTTTGCTGTATCCACATCTCTCATAAATTACCCAGATGAGAGCAGTACTATCCTTTTGTTATTACCATGGCACAATTTGACCCAGTTCTACACAATGCAGATCCTATGAAACAAAGAAAGGATAGAAATCTGGGCATGAAATGTAGGACAAGAAAGCCATTTCCCAAACCTGGTTATAGCACAGCAAGGAGCAGTATATTGGCTCAAGACCCTGCTTCAGAGCCAGATCATCTGGGATGAAATCTTAGAGCCACCCATTACTAGCATGACTTTGGATGAGTAAGAATCCCTTGTGGGCCTCGATTTTGTCTCTACAGATAAAAATAATGCCTATCTCATTGGGCTGGTCTGAGGAATGAGATAATACATATATAAAGCCTAAAACTTAGCCAGAAATCCCTACGTTTTCTGGGTATAAGAGAAGCTAAAAGAGTTAGTGTCACTGCTATATGAATAACTGCAACACTTCACAGATTATTACCAAGCATGACAGATCACCATGTCCATAAGTTGATCTTTATCTCTAAAATCCATCTAATGCTACACCAATATTCTTTGGTTCATATACAAGACCTTAATTCCTCACTGTAAGTCACACATCTTTACTGCAATGCTTTTTTAAATGCTAGTATTGAGAACCAGGAAGGCAGCTAAGCCTCTGCCTGTGAGCCAGCCTGTCTGACCAACTACTTAAAGGACAAAAATATGCAGTATAGTAACTTTTGTAGCTTTCCTACTGTCTTATCACTATTTCATCACATTGTTTTATTCCTTTTAAAATAAAAATATACAAAATGCTAGTGTAACTTCTATTCATTTCTGAATGTGAAATAACTTCCAGTGCCAACCAACTTTTTAAAATTACCTGTTCAATTTTGGTCCTGGCTATGATAAGGAGGGAGCAGTAACCATGCAAAATGGCTCAGTAATCCAAGGAACAGGAGCTGTGCACAAGACTGAGACAGCCTGCTGGGAGTGGAGGAATGTGGTGTAGTCAAGCAGAAATGAGTGAACAGCTAACTGACCACCTGACATCTTGCTGTCTGTCTGTCTTTCTCACTGCTGAGACACAAAACCCAATACTCAAAACTTAAAGAAGAAAACGTGGTTTTTTTTGCACAGACTTTGTAGAGGTTTCATTCCATAGTTGACTGGCCCCACGAGAGGGCAGCATGGCAAGGTGGTATGGCACAGGAGACTAAGATTATGGCATGGCAGTGCAAAGCAGAGATCAACCAAGGGAGGAACTCCTCCAGTCCACGCCCACAGTTACCCACCTCCTGCAAGCAGGCTTACCTCTCAATACCACATCTAACTATAAACTCATCAGTGGACTAATCCACTCGTGAGTATCACACATGTATGATCCAGCCACTTTCTCAAAGCCTCACCTATGAACATAACGTGAAGCTTGGCAGGGAGGGGAAATGCAGATTAAACCATAACACTATCTATTCTTCCTCCACATCAAATCCTTTTCTTCTTAGTGCTTTAGAATTTAAATACTGTTTTTAATCTACTTTTTTGAGCAGATGGTTTCAAAAGATTTTATAGCTGAAAATGCCCTTGAAGATAATTATGATGATAGCGGAAGTATTACAGAAATATCAAAACCAATGATAACAATGGTAGCCTCCAGTAAGCATATGTTGTAAACCAAACATTGTTTTATGTGCTTTATATACATTCTCATTTAATTTTCAAAGAACCCTCAGCTATGTACAATTAGCATCTCAGTTTACAGAAGAAGAAACTCTGGACCACAGAAGTTGAGTAACTTTCCCATGGTTGTACAATCAGTAAGTAGTAGGCCTCACATTCAAATCTAGGCCTTTAGAGCCTATACTCTTAACTGCTACACTATGAAGTTTCTCTAGTTACCTAAACCAATATTAATATTTTACAAATCTAGAGTGGTGTGCAGAGGACTCATACAATTGGCTATAGGGACAGAGCTAGCAGCAGAATCAGGACTACAAGAGGCCCCAGAGTTCCCATCTCTGGGCTCTTTCCACTGTACCAAAGACTAATGAGGGCAAAAGGGGAACAAAACATCACCTAAAAGCAGTGGAAGCCATCTCTGCACCTCTGAACAGTTACCTGCCTCCAACACTCCTTCACAGGCTCTGCGTTTGGTTTAGATTCCACCCATAATCAACTAACTTCTTAGGCTTAGTGTTTCTCTTGAGGTTGATCACAGCAAAAAGAAAACCCTTCACAACAATACAGTGTGTATTTCTTCAATGAATTAATTGGGCAGTGTCATCATGACTTGAAAAAGTATAAAAGGAGGGACATGTTTACTGCCACAGAAGTCTAAATGGGAAAGCCCAGAAAATAGCTACAAAGTGATTATAAATAACCATCACAAACTAAATATGCTTAATCCCAGGGTGTGACACAAGGGACAGATGTAATTCAGGTGAGCAAATACAAATAATACAATATTGACCTGCTCTATGTTCCTGGACTTCCTGTCTACAGTGCAGAAATAGGAGGTAGAAAACAAATGCGACAGCCAAAAATATGAACAAGGTGTTAGGTCAAACCTGCACAGAGTATGCACACTATCTGGCCTGGCTTCCCCTTAGAGGAGATGGGGTACCATAGTGACCAGGTCTCCTCAATAACCAAGCTGCTCTCTCAGTGGTAATCATTTCTGTAGTAACTGGCACAACAGTTACTTTTCCAGCACAACAGTTTTTCTAAACACCTATGACCATATATCTTTACAGATTAAAGATCTGACAGAAACTGACAAATTTACCTACTTTGGATCTCACTACTCCACAGTGAAATCTATGGTGTAACATGCCTGTCTCCTTGCAACTTTACACAATAGATGACAATGATCTGATTGCTTTAATCTGATTTCTGTAACTAGAAATAAGGCGAAGCTTTTATATATTTCTTAGGCACATATTTCATAATTTTTCCTCCTGATATACTTCTTTGTATATGCAAATATGCTGTATGTACATATAGATAACTATGTATGTCCCACTGTGCAACTAAGACATTTGCAGCCCACTTTTCCATAACCTGGCTTATCTTTTTTTTTTTTTAAATTAAAAAGACAGAGGAAAGAAAAACAAAAGGCAATACAGACAAACAAACAAGAAACCAAATACAATAACAGTATAGGTTTACAAAACAACATGATAGGAATTTGACAATGGTTTTAATATTGTATATTGTTACCTTCAAGAGGGTTGCTTAGATTAACAGACATAGACATGTAAAATTGATCTAAACATTTTTAACTGTTCTTTTCCACTAACTAATACAATTAGCAGTACAGTCAGTTTAGCTATCATACACATACACACATACACACACACACATAGATACATACATGTACAAATGTAATGTCTTTTCTCTTCCTTCTTTCCTTTACCTTATTCTAATTACTTTTCCTCTTTGAACAATTTCTAACCCTTACACAGTATTCATTGTGTATTCTGGAACATATATAATTTTTCAGTTTCTTATACTTAGGGAGACAATATGGTATTTACATATGTGAGTTTGATTTATTTCACTTATGAGTATTGTCTCAAGTCACATTCATTTATTTATAAAAGTCTCGATGCAATCTGTTTTTATAGCTGAGCAGTACTCCATTGTATAAAAATACCACAACTTTTTATCCATTTCTTGATTGAATGGCACTTGGACTGTTTCCAAGATTTGGCTATTACAAATTATACAAATATTTGGTATGTTTACTCTTACCCTCTTTAAGATATGGGCAATTCTTTTGAAGATAGCAAGAGGCATTATAGTATTGTTGATCACCTTGTATTTTGTTTTTACATCATAGACTATGTCTATTATTGCTTTAACTGACTCCATTTTGTTTTGTCACATTTGGTTTTATTCTCTTCAAACAAAGTAATAAGAACTGTAGGAGTAATAAAACCTAAAATGTGTAATTGCTATTATAAAAAAGAGAGGAAAAGAAAGTTCTAAAGGATATAACTGCATGTATGTTTAAGTGTGTAAGACATATAATCATATTACCAAATTTTTGTTGGATCATTGAACAGAACTATTTGCAGTCTCACTGTTTGAATGTCCACTTTGTACACTTTAATTTTGTAACTGGAACAGCGACTTCTAAGATGACAATATATAATCTATCAACTAGTGATTTCTTACTATTTGGGTTTTTTTTTTTTAATTCTGTATTATTTCTACCCTTTTTTCTGTTTTACTTTTTTTCTCTTTAAATAAAATTCTTTAAAAAAACAAATTATGCTGCTATAAACACGGGGGCACATATATTACTGTGCTATGATGTTTTCAATTCTTCTGAGAAAACTCTAGAAGCGGGAGAGCTGGATCAAATAGAATCTCTAATCCTAGCTTTTTGAAGAATCTCCACACTGATTTCCATAGTGGTTGCATCAGTCTACACTCCCACCGACAGTGGAAAAGGGTTCTTTTTTCCCCACAACCCCTTCTGCATTTGTTGTTGGTTGATTTCCTGATCTTGGCCACACTTTCTGGGTGAAATGGAATCTCAGTGTTGTTTTAATTTGCATTTCCCTAAATGACTGTAGATCTTGAAAATTTTTTTTAATACTTGCCATTTGTTGTATTTCTTCATCTGAGAAGTCTGTATTAATCTAAGGTGCCCATTTTTGGATTGGGTCTTTGAATTCTGGGGGCCTGATTTTTTTAAATTCTGTATACGTTCTCGATAGAAGTCCTTTGTCTGAGGAACATCTGGCTAAGATGTTTTTCCCAATTCATAAGTTTTTTTTCACTCTGTTGGAGATTTCCTTTGACGTGCAAAAACTTTTTAATAAGATTAGATCCCAGTTGTTGATTCTGGGAAATGTTTCCTGTGCAGTTTGATTTTTGTTCATGAACTCTCTGCCTACTTCTATGTCATCAAGATTTCTACCTACTTTGTCTTTAAGTAGCTTTCGTGTTTCTGTTTTAATTATTAGGTCTTTGATCCACTTTGATTTTAGTTTAGTGCATGGTGATAGACATGGATCTAGTTTTAGCTTTCAGCATATGGAGGACAGGTTTTTTTTCCCAGCACCACTTATTAAAGAGGCTATCTTTCTTCCAGTGTACATGTTTGGCCCCGTTGTGAAAGATGAGGTGGCTGAGTGTGTTTGTAGTGTGGTTTTATCTTCTAACTTCCACTGTTCTTCAAGTCTGTTTTTATTTCAATACCATGCTAATTTTATCACAGCTTTGTTGTATAATTTCAAGTTGGGGACTGTGATGCCTCCTGCCTTAACTTTGTTGCCCAGAATTGCCTTTGCTATTCAAAGTCTCTTCTGGTTCCAGATGAATTTTAGGGCTGATTTCTCTAGATCTGTGAGGTATGCAAATGGTATTTTGATTGAAATTGCACTGAATCTGTATAATTATTCTGGGAGAATGGCCATTTTCACAATATTTATCCTTCCTATCCATGAATAGAGACTATCTTTTCATTTTCTCAAATTCTCTTCAATTACCTTTTTCAGTGTAATGTAGTTTTCAGTGTATAGATTTTTTACTTCCTTTCTTAGAATGATTCCTAAATATTTGTCTTTTTTGGGGGGACCCCCGCTGGGTCCCAGACAGGGAAATTCACGGTTCTGAGTGCACCAGACCAGCTCAGCGGGTCCTGAGCGGGCCTACAACGGCCTCCCCGCTCCTGGCTGTGCTTGGCAGACTGTGGAGTTCTAAGCAAGCAGGTGCCATTGGCTGCAGAGGCTGGGTGGCCTGGGGTGAGTGCCCCCTGCACCTTCCCCCTAGCCCAGCTAGCTTGGGACCCTCGCTCCACACTGGACAAGGAACTTCGGGGCTTCAAGGTGCAAGGCAGGTCCTGAACGGGCCTGCAACAGCCTCCCTACTCCCAGCCATGCTTGGTGGACTCTGGAATTCTAAGCAAGCAGGCACCATCAGTTCCAGAGGCTGGGTGGCCTGGGGTGAGTGCCTCCCATACCTTCCCCGGAGCACAGCTAGTTTGGGACCCTCGCTTGGCCCCAGACAGGGAACTTCATGGTTTCCTGTTGCACTGGACCAACTAGGAGGGTCTTGAGCCAACCTGCCCCACCCCCAGGAACCCTCTCTCAATCCGGGGAACTGGGCAGCCAGAGTCCCAAGAGTTGAGGGCATAGAAGAAGATTTCTAACAGACCCTGGGGAAGCCTTGGAATAATACTTGAAACACAGAAATTTAGGAAAATGACAAACAAAAGACCAAATTACAATCTCAAACCTCCAGCCCATCCCAAGAAACCTCAGGAGCTATGTACATAGAAGAAAATATAAGCCATACACCCGAAATATCGGACATAATAGCAACTGAAATAAAGAAGCAACTCCAGGAAGCTTTAAAGGAATTCAAATTAGAAATAATCTCTCAGGTAAAAGAAGAAATGATAAAAGAAATGAAGGAGATGTTGAATATATACGAATTAAGAAGACACAGTTAAAAAATTGGAGGAACTAAACAAAAAGATAGAACCCCTGGATGAACAATATAAGAAACAAACAGAATACCTAAAGCAGACGCACAGAGATATACAGGAAATCAAAAATTCCACTGAAAACTGTAAAAACCGCCTCAATAAAAGTGAAGATAGAATTTGAGACCTTGAAGACAAGATTGCAGCTAGTGAACAGGAAAGGAAAGATCTTTTAAAAATAACAAGGAATCAGGAAATAACAATTCAACAACTGCAAGATGACACAAAGAAAAATAACATAAGATTGATAGGGATAAATGAAAAACAAGGGGACAAAATAAAGAATGTCAAGAGGATATTTAAAGAAGTAATAGCTGAAAATTTCCCAAACATGAGATCGGAAACCAACATCAGGATCAGTGAAGCTACAGAACTCCAAATAGTCATAACCAAAATAAAACTACACCCAGACATATAATAATCACCATCCCAGAAATCCAACATAAGAATGGAATATTAAAAACTGTCAGAGAGAAAAGACCGATCACTTATAAAGGAAAACCTATCAGAATCACAGCAGACTTCTCAGCACAAACAATAAAGTCAAGAAGAGCATGCAGTGAAGTATTTCTGATCCTAAAGGAAAATGATTTTCAGCCTAGACTGATGTACCCTGCAAAACTGTCCTTCAAAATGGATGGAGAAATAAGATACTTCCATGACAAAGAACAGCTGAAGAACTTCATGATTACCAAGCCAATCCTGCAAAGAATACGGAAAGACAGTGTAGATATACTTATGAAAAAACCACTAAACAAAGCAGACAAACAGAACAGAAAGATAAAAGATGCAATAGCAGAAAGATAACATGTCAATAATAAACCAACATATAACTGTTACAATTATTAATGTAAATGGTCTCAATGCACCAATTAAAAGAAACAGACTGGCAGAATGGATCAAGAAACAAAATCCAACCATATTCTGTCTCCTAGAAACCCATCTAATCCAAAAGGATACTCACAGACTGAAAGCCAAAGGATGGAAAACAATACTTCATGCAATAGGAACCCAAAAAAGCAGGGGTAGCTATTCTGTTTGCAGATAATGTGAACTTTAAACCAATAATGATCAGAAGAGATAAAGAAGGTCACTACATACTGGTTAGGGGAAAACTTCAAGAGGAAGAGATAACTATCTTAAATATATATGCACCAGGGCTGGGGATTTAGCTCAGCTGCATAAGCGCCTGCCTTGCAAGCAGACAGTCGTGAGTTCGATCCCTGGTACTGATAAAAATGAAAAAGACAAAAAAAATTATATATATATATATATATATATATATATATATATGCACCAAATTCCAGAGCACCCAGTTATATAAAACAAGTATTAACAGAAAAGAAAAACCAAATTAGCAGTAACACAATTATAACAGGGGACCTTAACACACCAATGACACCAAGGGACAGATCAACCAGACAGAAAATCAGCAAAGAAATAACAGAACTGAATCACATCCATGAACAAATGGACTTGATAGACATATACAGAGTGTTCCATCCAACAACATCAGAAGACACATTCTTCTCAGCAGAACATGGGTCATTCTCTAAAAGAGACCATATATTAGCTCACAGAACATATTTAAATAAATGCAAAAGAGTTGAAATTATCGCTTGCATGTTATTGGATCATAGTGCTTTGAAATTAGAAACTAATGATAAAAGATACTGCAAAAATCCCACAAACACATGGAAACTGAATAACACACTCTTGAATAATCAGTGGGTCACAGGGGAAATTAAAGAAGAAATTAAACAATACCTACAAGCAAACAAAAATACAAATACAACTTACCAGAATCTGTGGGATGCAATGAAAGCTGTCCTCAGAGGAAAATTTATTGCACTGAGTTCCCACATCAGGAAAACAGAACAAATACAAATAAATAACCTGATGTTACACCTCAAACATCTAGAAAAAGAAGAGCAAGTCAAGCCCAAAGCCAAAAGAAGAGAGGAAATTATAAAAATCAGAGCAGAAATCAATGCAATAGAGACTAAGGACAATCCAAAGAATCAATGAATCAAAGAGTTGGTTCTTTGCAAGAATAAATAAAATTAATAAGTACCTAACTAACCTTATTTTAAAAAGGGAAGAAAAAGCTCAAATTCATGCAATAAGGAATGAAAAAGGTGAAATTACTACAGGCTCTACAGAAATACAGATCATCAACACCTATTTCGAAAACCTCTACTCTCAAAGGTTTTTTAACACAGAAGAAATAGACAGATTCCTAGAAACATATGAAGTAACAAAGCTAGGTCAAGAAGATGTAAAACTGCTGAATAACCCAATTTCTATTAATGAAATTGAAAATGTAATTAAGTTCTTACCTACAAAGAAGAGGCCAGACCCAGACAGATTCCGTGCAGAATTCTACAAGAAGTACAAAGAGGACTTAATGCCAACACTCCTCAAACTCTCAATGAAATTGAAAGGGAAGCAATCCTTCCTAAGTCATTCCTGGAAGCAAATATTACTCTAGTACCAAAACCTGAGAAAGACTCAGCTACAAAAGAGAACTACAGACCAATCTCCCTAACGAACACAGATGCAAAAATCCTCAATAAAATATTGGCAAACAGGATGCAACAAATCATCAAGAAGATTATACACCATGACCAAGGGGGATTCATCCCAGGCATGCAGGGATGGTTCAATATATGTAAATCAATAAATGTAATCCACCATATCATTAAAGCCAAAAGTAAGAATCACATGATCATTTCTATAGATGCAGAAAAAGCTTTTGATAAGGTCCAACATTCATTTATGATAAGAACCTTACAGAAAATTCGAATAGATGGTTTTTACCTCAATATAATAAAGGCCATCTACGACAAACCAACAGCCAGTATCATACTAAATGGCCAAAAATTGAAGGCCTTTACTTTAAAATCAGGCACAAGACAAGGATGTCCCTTATCAGCACTCTTATTTAATATAGTACTGGAAATACTAGCCAGAGCAATGAGACAAGAGAGAGAAATAAAAAGCATAAAGATAGGAAAAGAAGAAGCTAAATTATCATTATTTGCAGATGACATGATACTCTACATAGAAGACCCCCAAAACTCCACTGAAAGACTCTTAGATATAATAAATAAATTCAGCAACGTAGCTGGATACAAAATCAATACTCACAAATCAATAGCATTCCTATACACTAACAACAAAATCACTGACAGAGAAATAAGAGAAGCCACACCCTTCACACTAGCAAGCAAAAAAAAAAAGAAATATTTAGGAATAACTCTCGTGAAAGAAGTTAAAGACCTATACAGGGAAAACTATAATACACTGAAAAAAGAAATTGAAGATGATCTCAGAAAATGGAAAGACATCCCTTGCTTATGGGTAGGAAGAATAAATATTGTGAAAATGGCCATTCTCCCAAAACTCTTATACAGATTCAATGCAATCCCAATAAAAATACCATCAACATACCTCATCGATCTTGAGAAATCACTCCTAAAATTCATCTGGAGTGAGAAGACACCCAGAATAGCAAAGACAGTTCTAAGTAGCAAAGGCAAGGCAGGAGGCATCACAATCAATGACCTGAAGTCATACTACAAAGCAACTGTAGTAAAATCAACACGGTACTGGAATTAAAACAGAGCCAAAGATCAATGGAATAGATTAGAAGATACAACCACAACTACAAACACATTCAACCACCTTATCTTTGATAAAGGGGTCAAACAGGTTCACTGGAAGAATGACAGTCTCTTTAATAAATGGTGTTAGAAAAACTGGCTCTCCATATGCCGAAAACTAAAACTAGACCCACACCTATCACCATGCACTAAATTAAAATCTAAATGGATCAAAATCTGAATATTAAAACAGAACCACTAAATCTATTGGAAGACAAATTGGGTAAAAACCTTGAAGACATAAGGGTAGGTAGAGAATTCACGAACAGGAATCAAACCACACGGGAAATACTTCCCAGAATCAATAACTGGGATCACCTCTTATTAAAAAGTTTCTGCATGTCAAAAGAAATCTCCAGCATAGTGAAAAGAAAACCCACAAACTGGGAAAAAAAATCTTAGTGAACTGTCCCTCAGACAAAGGACTTCTGTCTAAAACATATAAAGAATTTAAAAAAATCAGAACCCCAAAATTCAAAGATCCAATCCAAGAATACACACTTCTCAGATGAAGAAATACAAATGGCAAATAAATACATGAAAAAATGTTCATCATCATTACTCATTAGAGAAACACAAATTAAAACCACACTGAGATTTCATCTCACTCCTGAAAGAATGGCCAGGATCAAGAAAACCACCAACAAGAAATGCTGGAGAGGGTGTGGGAAAAAAGGAAATCTCCTGCACCATTGGTGGGAGTGCAGACTGGTGCAACCATTATGGAGGTCTGTTCCAGCTATTCCACTTCTAGGCATATTCCCATAAGAACTGAAAACATCATACCACAGTCACCCATGTTTATAGCAGCACAATTTCTAATAGCCAGATCTTGGAAACAACCTAAGTGTCCATCCACTGAGAAATGGATAAAAAAGTTGTGGTATTTTTATACAATGGAGTACTACTCAACTATAAAGAAGGATCACATTGAGATATTTATAAATAAATGGGTGCAGCTTGAGACCATGCTCATAAGTGAAATAAATCAAATTCACATGTATGAATACCTAAGTTTCCCTAGTGTAAGAAATGATTCAAATGTATAAAAGTATGTGGCAATCATGATTCCCCATTATATTGCTTTGAAGGCTTATAAGGTTTTCACTCATTAATTGGAATGTTTTTATTCTGGGCTGTTGGATTTTATTGTCTGTGATAGATGAACAGCTATTTTGAAGAAAACAAGACATCATAATAGCTAGTGCTGATTTAATATCATCTCGTTTTGAAGTCCCATCAAACTGTTGTTCTTCTGTCTCCATTGGTTTTATCATGATGTATCTTACTGGATTTTATTATATGTGATAGTATAAACAAAATTTTTATAGGCAAAGAGATAATATAGAAACCATTGTTCATTTTCTGTTAGCTGGTTCTAAATACCCTGTAATACTTTCATCCTCTTGGTTTCACTGTCTTGATATATTTGATGCTATAGTATATGAAGTTATACTCAAATATTTCAAGGAGAGAGACACTATGGTAACTACTATTAAGTCGGGTTATCTTGTGGTGAAACACTATGTTGCTTAAATTGTTCTGTTCTAACCTGTGTTGTTATGTTGTTATGTCCTCTTTTATCTCAATCTCCCCCTCTTTAAAATTTATTTTTTATTACCTTTTTAGTTAAGGGAAAAAATAATTTAAAAATTAGCAGGATATATTATAGTAACTTTTTTGATTTCCTACTAACTTGACTTGAAGCCCTGTATTGCTCTCACCATCTTGTTTTGACTGATTTTTACTCTATTCTGTTTTGTTTGATAGTACCAAGTTTGAGGGTATAGGCAACTACTTTCAAGGCAATAAGATTCACTATGATGCCCATTCTGGTTTGACTATTACCTTCTTTTGAAGTCCTGTAATGTCTCCAATTTTTCAGTTTTATTGGTTTTGTTCTGTACTGTTTTGTTCAACTTTATTATACCTGATGATATAGGCAATTCTTTTTAAGATAGCAAGAGGCATTATGGCAACCATTGTTGATCACCTTGTATTCTGTTTTTACATCATGTACTATGTCCATCCTTTGTTTTGACTGACTCTGCTTTGTTTTTTCACATTTGGTTTTATTCTCTTCCAAAAAAAAAAAAAAAAAAAGTAATAAGAACTGTGGTAGTAACAAAACCCAAAATGTGTAATTGTTATTGTAAAAAAGAGAGGAAAAGAAAGTGCTCTAAAGGATTCAACTGCAAGTGTGTTTAGGTGTGTACGACAGATGACCATATTACTAAGTTTTTGTTGGATCACTGAACACAACTGTTTGCAGTCTCACTGTTTGAATGTCCACTTTGTACGCTTTTTTGTAACTTGAACAATTATTTCTAGGATGACAATATGTAATCTATTAACTAGTGATTACTTACTGTTTATTTTTTTGAAATTCTGTATTACTTATACCCCTTTACTGTTTTTTTTTCTCCTTAAATAAAATTAAAAAAAAATATTTCCTTTTTTTGGATGCTATGATAAAGGGTATGGCTTCCCTTATTTCTCCCTCAGTGAGTTTATTGTTTGTATACAGAAATTCTATTGATTTTTGAGTATTGGCCTTGTATCCAGCTACATTACTGAATTTGGTTATTATGCTTAGGAGACTTTCAATGGAGTTTTGGGGGTCTCTTATGCAAGGTATCATGTCATCTGCAAATAGTGATAATTTAACTTCTTCGTTTCCTATCTTTATTCCTCTTATTTCTCTTTCTTGTCTAATTGCTCTGGCTAATGTTTCCAGAACTATGTTAAATAGGAGTGGTGATAATGGACATGATTGTCTTGTTCTTGATTTTAGATTGAAAGTTTTCAGTTTTTTCCATTTAGTAATGTATCATCTATGGCTTTTATCAGATTGAGGTAGAGACCATCTATTCTGAATTTCTGTAGAATTTTTATTATGAATGAGTGTTGGACTTTGACAAAAGTCCAAAAAGTCAAAAAAGTCAATCTATTCATCGATTGAGATGACCAGGTGGTTCTTGCCCTTGGCTCTGGTGATGTGGTGTATTATGTTTATTGATTTGCATATGTTGAACCATCCCTGTATTCCTAGAATGAATCCCACGTGATCATGGTGTACAATCTTCTTCATGACTTGTTGCATTCTATTGGCCAGTATTTTATTGAAGATTTTTGCTTCTATGTTCATTAGAGAGATTGGCCTGTAATTTTCTTTTTTTGGTTTGGTCTTTCTCTGGTTTTGGTATTAGGGAATACTTGCTTGTAGGAATGAGATAGGGAGAACTGCTTCCTTTTCAATTTCATTGAAGAGTATAAGGAGTGTTGGCACTGTCTTCCTTGAATTTCTTCAAGGATTCTGCAGTGAATCCATCAGGATCTGGGCTTTTCTTTGTTGGTAGGGTTTCAATTACATTTTCAATTTCATTAACTGAAATGGGGTTATTCAGCAGTTTTGTATCTTAATTCAGCTTTGGTAATTCATGTGTTTCTAGGAATCTGTCCATTTCTTCTGTGTTATCAAACCTATGAGAGTAAAGGTTTTCAAAGAAGGTATTGATGATCATCTTTATTTCCACAGGATCTGTAATGATTTCACCCTTTTCATTTCTTATTTTATGGATCTGAGCTTTTCTCTCCTCTTTTTGATAATGTTGGCTAAGGGTTTATCAATTTTATTTATTCTTTCAAAGAACCAACTCTTCATTAATTCTTTGTATTGTTTTTGTTATAACGTGGGCCCCGGTATAAAGTCCACGGAAACAAGAGTCCAAAACTTAAGTGGCAAAGGCTTTATTGAGCCAGTCCTGGCGGCACAGTCTCTCCTAGATCAAACCAAAGACTGCGCGCCCAAGACTGGGGAAAGGGGTTTTTAAAAGTAAGGGAAAGTGGGGAGGAAACCTGTAAGGCCATTAAACCTGTTGACCCGCATCTGGAAACTGTATTGCTGTCCACTTAGCTCTGACAGTCCCGGGAGTTCCTGGTGTTGCTCAAATTACTCCCATCCTGCAGACTGACATTATCTCAGAGTGGCACATCTGCAGCAATATTTGGGGAAGAAAGTGGAGAGTTAATTATCTTAGGACAGCTTGTCTTCGCCAGTGAGTGCGAAGGGGTCACGAGTTATGAGATGCTGGAACTTAAGTTTTACAAAGATCTGATATCTAACCCATTGGTACATACAGAACAAAAGGAAAGCACCGATCGGGGTTTGGGCCACAGTATTTCCCGGTAATTTCTTTGAAGCTAAACAGTTCTTAAAATTGGGGCAGGCTCATTTTATGACAGATCATCACCAGGTCGGGGAGAGGTCACCAGAAACCCAAATTCTTTATGGCCCAGATAGGTGGGTGGGGGGAGGCAATAAGGCGCGCTACAGAACAGGAAAACGGCGAGTATCTATCTTGTGGGAAGAGTAACTAAGGTTAGGTAAAAAGGTTAAACTCATGGGCAAATCTCCCTGCATATAAACACACTACTTCAAACAATGTGTAAATTAGTGGGCCTTCTTGTCTTCTTTAGTTCTTTAGCGAAGACTAGAGGCGCCTACCCGTGATTAACAGCCCTTGTTAGCTTGTTTTAGCACCACTCTTCTTGTTTGTAGAGGGCCGCTCCGTGATTAACATTTCAATTAAGTGAAATTCTTGCAATTCTTTACAGGGGAGAGTATTGCTCAACATATCAATTGGGTCACTTAACATATCAGTTAAGAAAAGAAAACATTTAGTAAGCCGCGGTACAGGTTTGCTATAATACACAAAATGATGAAGCTACTTTCTTAGAGTACAACATTCCCCTCTGATGTTGTGACTTCTGGGCCAAATCCTTGGCCGTACTTAAGGTCTGCTGGGGACAAGCTCATACGCTTGTTGCCTGACCATCATTAATTTTATACTTTGTACCTGACGCTTGACATATGCAGTCAGCCTATTTACTATGCAGGGGCCCAAAGTGGCTAGCACTAGAATCACAATGATAGGACCGGCTACGGTCGCTATTATGTTGGTTATCCCCGGTGGGAAGGAGAACATTTGCTCCGCCCACCCTAGAGCTCCTTGTCTTAGTCTCTCTCTTTTTTGTATGCCTCTTTGGAGTTCCGCTAAGTTTTGTCTAACTACCCCAGACTTATTGGCGTACAAGCAGCATTGCTCTCCCAGGGCCAAGCACAGTCCTCCTTTTTCAGCAAGCAAGAGGTCTAGTCCTCTGCGATTTTGGAGAGCTACTTCAGCTAATGAGTCCATTGAACTCTCTAAGGCCTCAATAGCATTTTGGACTCTTTTTATTTTTTTATCTACCTGTTGAGATAGCATATTGTATTGGTGTATGCTAACTCCCATGGACGCAGCACTCATCCCGAGGGCTGAGAATACACTGATCCCAGCCATAATAGGGAGGGCTGGACTTCTCTTATTGATCTGGTGACTGGCTGAGATGAGAGCCCGGTTTCCTTCTTCCTCGGAGTGCCAGTAGATTTTAGGCAGAACCTGGGTTAGTACACACACCTCATCCTGGTCAACAACGAACTTTTTTTTGAAATCATACAAGGGAACCATCCTGAAGTACAAGCCCACCAATGGCTGGCCGGGGCTATTAGGGGAGTAGCGTCACCAGCTCCTGTGATGCGATAAGAGTGAGAAAGGTCGCAATACTCAGGGGCTGTGTGGCTAAAATGATATATGCAGGTACCAGTTATCCCCTCTAAACTGGTGCCTTTCCATAGCGATTGGGGAAGGAGCATTTTGCATCTAGAGGGATCGGAGGCTAGTTTATCAGTGACCGTGATGTAGCCCTCATAGAAGGGGGGCTCTGGGGACATGCACAGCCAGCATGGGATTTTTAAATCGCTATCAAGGGAACTGTTAAGTAGCTCAGCTGCTACTTCCAAAGGTTGGAATATTTCCGCTATCATTGAAGGTGGGGCGGAGGCTTTGGGCTCAGTCTGTGCCCGTCTAGACCTTCTCAAACCAGTTTTTGTAGCCCTCGTTGAAGGTTGTATCGAGGTTGGATCGAGGCTAGGCACTCTAATCTCTATCCAGTACGGGATGCCCCCTTCCCCCCTCCATTTACACAGCTTTATCTGGGGCTGGTCTGTGTGGTAAATGCTCCCATTGTATGTGGCCTCAGTCACTTTAGTCGTCGGAGTGTGCCTCCGGGGTCGACTGAGTGGGAAATTAATGGGTGCCTTCTGAGTGGGGGCTGTCACTGGGCGGCGTCCTCTCCTGTAAATGACTACAGGAGGCTTTCTAGGTGGCTTGTATAAGATATTGATACTAATTCCAGGATCATGTCCAGATTTATAAATTTTAACAGCGTAAGTAAGTCCCTGCCCCAGCCACCTAAAATCCGTTGGATTTAGAAAGGTCAGCTGGACTGGGTTACAAGTATAAACACCATAACAGTTTTTGTTTCCTATGTACTTGACAGCGAGATACTTTTCAGAGTTATAGTATCCATCTAGGCCTCCTGTGACACATGACCACGAATAACAATATTGATGTTTTGGATCGGAGGCACAGTACACATTATAATTGGGGTCAGGCTGGTTTTTAGGACATACATACAGGGATGCCTGCTTGAGTTGGAACATAACTTGCAGAGCTTTAGGCCCACGGCCCGAGCAGAGGTTACGGTGGACCGACCCACCTACCCTGCCAGTTGGGCTGTCATCATTAATTATTATCCCATTGAAAAGTATACATAGGTCAATGGTGACTTGATTTATCGTGCCTTTAGCTCTCCCTAGTTCCCTTTTAGTTTTCTCGTCTGAAACAATCCAGTCCCCATTCCCGGGGTTTACAATTATAATCGAGCACCAAGCCAAATACCATAGTACAGACATAATTTTATGGCTGAGAGTCCTTTATAAACTTTAACTTTAATGGGTTACCAGTCCGTTGTACTGTCCATCGGGGACCCTTTTCGTCGTCTGTAGCTTCCAGTGGTTTGACTTGTGTGTGGTGGATCCACGCAGTCTTTCCTGCTACCTTGACGGAGGTGGGAGTGCTGAGCACCACGGTGAACGGTCCCTCCCAGCGCGGCTCAAGCGAATCCCGGTGGTGTCGTCGCACCAGGACCGACGTTCCTGGCTCAATTGACGCTTGGGGCAGCGTTCCCAAGGGGGGGTTCGGATGTTTTTGTCTGAACAGCCGGTGAATTGAGGTCAGTACAGGCTGGAGACTCTGTAAGGACTTAATGAGATCTTGGTTAGTTACTTCGGCTAATTTGTCTTCTGACAACTTAGGAACTATAGGTGGGGGTCTCCCGAACATAGCCTCAAAGGGGGAGATCCCAGAAATATATGGGGTGCATCTGGCCCTCAGCAATGCAAAGGGAAGAAGGCTCACCCAATTGTCACCAGTTTTTAAAGACAGCTTAGTCAAAGCGTCCTTAATGGTCCGGTTTATGCGCTCTACTTGTCCCGAGCTTTGTGGCCGATAGGCACAATGGAGTTTCCAACTGATTTTCAATACTTGGGCTAACTTTTGAGTAACTTGGGCTATAAAAGCCGGGCCATTGTCGGACCCCATTGATAATGGGAGGCCAAATCGGGGTATAATCTCATGTAGTAGCTTTTTAACTATAACCAGGGCTGACTCAGACTTAGTGGGGAAGGCCTCTACCCAGCCAGTGAATGTGTCTACCATCACCAGGAGATAGCGGTGTCCCTGCAAGCCAGGTTTTACCATATCCGTGAAGTCCACTTCCCAGTGTTCTCCTGGGGAGGTTCCTCGATACCGGGTGGTTTCCAGTGGAGGTTTCCTGGTTGGGTTGACCAACAAACACTGTGGACATCTAGAGCTCAGAGAGGCAGTTAGTTTGGAGAGCTTTGGAATGAAAAATCGATCTCTGAACAATTCTGCTAGTTTAGTTCCTCCTAAATGAGTAGCCTGATGAGCTTGCTGCAAAAGCTCTCGTCCTAGTGCTTCGGGTAACAGCACTCGCTTGTCGGGCAGCTGATACCAGCCCCCTGGAGTGCGGGGTTTGGCTCCAAGTTGAGATGCTAGCTGTAAATCTGTCTTCGAATAAACAGGCTCTGACAAGGCTTGAGGGACTAGCATCAGGGCAGTCATTTCCTCTGCAGGCCCCTCTGATGTGGTTGCTATTTTTCGGGCAGCCTGATCGGCCAAATTGTTTCCTATGATGATGGGGTCATCTCCCACTTGGTGTGCCTTGCAATGAATAATAGCGACTTGCTGAGGTAGCCAGACAGCTGCTAGCAAGTCTAGGATCTGTGGGGCATTTTTAATCTTAGTCCCGGCCGAGGTCAAGAGACCGCGTTCATGGTAAATAGCTCCATGTACATGTACAGTAGCAAAAGCATATCTGCTGTCTGTGTAGATGTTTACCCTCTTTCCTGAGGCTAGCTTTAATGCCTCTGTCAGAGCAATGAGCTCTGCCTTTTGGGCAGAAGTGCCAGGCTCTAACTGCTTAGCCCAGAGTACCTCTTTCTCGGTGGTCACTGCTGCGCCGGCCACTCACCTCCCGTCCTGAATGAAACTGCTTCCGTCGGTGAAATAATTGTAAGCGTCCTTAAAAGGCTGGTCGGTTAGATCAGCTCGCAAGTTCTGCTGTAACTCGAGAATGTCAGCACACTCATGGAGAGGCATCTGTTGGTTTTCTGGGTTATCGTCGGGCATGAGAGTGGCTGGGTTTAGAGCTGAGGAGGTCTTGAAAACTACTGATTCTGGGTCTAGAAGCAAGGCCTGATAGTGTAGAATTCTGGCATTTGAAAGCCATTTTTCTGGGGGGGTTTTAATAAGAGTCTCTAGGCTGTGGGAGGTTACCACAGAAATCTTTTGTCCAAAAGTGAGCTTCTTAGCCTCTTTGAGTAGCATTGCCACAGCGGCCAAAATTCTCAGGCACGGAGGCCACCCTCCTGCCACTGGGTCGAGTCTTTTAGAAAGATAGGCTATAGGTCTCTTCCAAGGGCCAATATCTTGAGTCAGAACCCCTTTTGCTATGCCTCTGAGTTTATCTACGAACAAGGTGAAGGGTTTAGTAACATCAGGGAGCCCCAGGGCTGGAGCCTCAGTCAGAGCTCGCTTGAGCTGTTGGAAAGCCTGCTCGCACTCATCTGTCCAGTCGAGCGACTTTTGAGTCTCTCCCTTTAAAGAGTCATACAATGGGCGAGCGATTTCAGTAAAGTTTAGAATCCATAGTCTGCAGTATCCGACAGCTCCCAGAAACTCCCGCACCTGTTTCTTAGTTTCTGGGGATGGGATTTGTAATATGGCCTGGATTCTTTCTTTTGATAAAGTCCTCTTTCCTTCTTGTAATTTATAGCCCAGGTAAGTCACGGCCTGGCGACACAGTTGAGCCTTTTTAGCCGAGACTTTATAGCCTAATCGTCCCAAAGTCTTTAACAACTCCTCAGTTGCCTCTTGACATGTTTCTAGGGACGTTGAGGCTATCAACAAATCATCTATATATTGAAGGAGCACTATCTCGGGGTGTTTCTCTCTAAATCTTAAGAGATCTCTTGCTAACGCCTCGTCAAAAAGGGTGGGAGAGTTCTTGTAGCCCTGAGGTAAACGTGTCCAGGTCAGCTGTTCCTTTACCCCTGTATCTGGGTCAGTCCACTCGAAGGCAAATAGGGGTTGACTCACCGGAGCAAGAGGCAGGGTGAAGAAGGCATCCTTCAAGTCCAGGACAGAGTACCAGGTGTTCTCCGGATTAAGGAGGCTGAGCAGGGTGTAAGGATTTGGCACTGTTGGGTGTAGAGTCAGCACTCGTCTATTAACCTCTCGGAGATCCTGTACAGGGCGATAGTCATTCGTCCCCGGTTTCTGAACTGGGAGCAAGGGCGAGTTCCAGGGAGAGACACAAGGAATGAGAATATTATTGTCTCTTAGTCTCTGTATGTGGACTTTAATTCCTTTCCGGGCTTGCAGGCTTATTGGGTATTGCCTTAAGCAGATGGGGCGTGCCTGAGGCAAGAGTTCTACCACATGGGGGACTTGGTTGACTGCTAGCCCTGGAGGGTTGTTTTCTGCCCAGACTTCTGGAATCTCCTGTTTCCATTTGTTCAGCAGTTCTAATTCTAAGTCAGTCCGTGACAACTCGGGTGCACCAGACAAACTTCCCAGCAGGCGGTAACTTTCTCCTTCTGGGACAAGAGCCAACACTCTAATACCCTCTGATTTTGAGGGGGTATCAGTCCCTAGCTTCAGTCTAGGTTCATTCGTAACAAAGTCAATTTGCACCTGTAATTTATGTAGAAGGTCCCGCCCTAAAAGGGGATCCGGGCACTCAGGGACCCAGAGAAAATCATGTTGGACCAGTCTATGTCCAGGTCGAGCCAGACTAGCTGTCACCTTTGGGTACGATTTTCGGCCCCCTGTAGCTCCTATCACATTGACAGATTGCTTGGTCAGTTTTCCTAATGGTTGAGTCAGCACAGAATAGGTAGCTCCTGTATCGACTAGGAAGTCCACCGGTTGTCCCCCCACTTGGAGAGTTATCCGGGGCTCGGGGGGTGGCGGCGAGCCCTGACCTCCTCATTTCTGAGACAACAGGGCCTTAGTCTCTCGTTCTGTCTTAGGCTTTAACTTTGGACAATCCTTACGCCAATGTCCCATCTCCTTACAGTACGCACATTGCTCTTTGTCTAGAGGAGGTCGCTTACCTCGAGCTTCCTTTTTCCTAGGGTTAGCTGACCTCTTGGCTTCTTTTTCGCAAAGTAATTCCAGTACTTTAGTCATCCTTTTGGTTGTTGTTTCTTGCAAGGTTTCCCTATTGTTGAAAACCTTTTGTGCGACCTCGACCAACTGGCTGAGAGGCATTCCCTCGAATCCCTCAAGCTTTTGTAACTTTCTCCTAATATCAGGGGCCGACTGGGACACGAAAGCAATATTAATTGCTCGTGCGTTCTCGGGTGCCATCGGATTGATTGGAGTATATAATCTATAGGTCTCTAAAAGGCGCTCTAAGAACACCGCTGGAGACTCATCGGCTAACTGCTGCACTGCACTCACTCGGGAAAGGTTGGTGGGCTTCTTAGCAGCCGCACGAAGTGCATCTAAGAGCCTCAGGCGATACTCATCGAGAGCCTTCTTACCTGCATCCGTGTTAGGGTCCCACTCGGGTCGGGAGGAGGGGAACAAGTGCTCAATTCGTTGCCGATCAGTGGATGGAGATCCATCCGGTTCTCGGACTCCCTTTTGCCCCAAAGCGCAGATTCGCATCCTTTCCTCAGCCGTGAAAAGGATGCGTAAGATCTGCTGGCAGTCATCCCAAGTGGGAAGGTGGGTGGAGAAAACAGACTCTATAAGGCTAATCAGAGATTCTGGGTCCTTCGAGAAAGGGGGGTTCTGACTTTTCCAGTTATAGAGGTCAGAGAAAGAAAAGGGGGTGTACACAAACATGGAGCCCCCACTCGGGGCTGGGACCTCCCGCAGAGGACACAGTGGCGCTGCCTCGTGGCCCTGTTCCAGAGGTCCCTCTGGTCGAGCGTGGCGGCGGGTTCGAATGGGCCGAGGCGGGGAGGGCGAGGTGGAGTCAGGTTGTGGCTCAGGGGCAGGATACGGGGGAGGGGGTAAGGGAAGGATGTCTAGCGGGTCGGAGAAGTCTTCGCTCGGAGGTAAGACTGGAGGTGCGTTGGGCTTGGAGGTCTCCTCTTCAGCCTTGGATTTCGGTTTGAGGGCTGCTAGGACTCCATTCGGAAGTGGCTCAATCCAAGGGGGAGCATCATAGATTGTATCTATCCAAGCCTGGATATAGACAATCTGATCGGGGTGAGCGGGGGGCCCAAATACATACTGGCGGACCGCTCGAGCTGTCTCCATATCAAAGGACCCAAAAGGGGGCCAGACTCCTTGGGTCCCCAGGGGCCACTCCTGTGTGACAAAGGTTGTTAGTCTGGCTTTGCGAACCCTTTCCCCATATCTCCCACCTCGCCTCTGGAATTCTTTAAAGTGGTCAATGACAAGGCTAAGGGGAGTGCTGGGAACAGATTCGTTCCGACCCATAATGGACTCGTTCTGACCCATAGCTGGTGGTGTCGCTGGTTTTGCTGGAAAAAAAACTTAAAAGGCAAAGTTAGGGTTAAACAGAAAAACTACAGAGACTAGGCAAACGGTCGGAATCACCTTTGCCCACTCCGAATTCCAGGAAGGAGCTCCTAAGAAAGAAGGCTCTGTTAGAGTTAGGTGACCAAAAAGGGGAACAATTAGAACAAATGAACACACAGACCGACACACAAGACGAGACAGGACAAGACAAGCTGCAGCAGAATGGCCTTTGCTCAAAAATTAGTCAAATTTTGGGATCTGGAGGAATTAACAAATTTAACTAATGAAGTGGTTCCCCACCCAGGCGGAGTCACAAATGGCAAAAACCAATTGACTTCATCCTCGGGGGCTTCACTTCCCAAATTAAGGGCGTCCCCTTCCGAACGGAGTGGTTCCTCACCCGGGGCAGATTCACAGATGGACAGAATTTGTCCGACAAACCAACTGACTCTGTCCTCGGGTGGTTCCCACTCCCAAATTGAGGGCGTCCCCTCAAAATTACAAATTGACCGCGGCCCAAACAAAACCTCCAGAGCACTTACTTTCAGATGTTCGGAAATGAGTCTGGAGTCTTGCTTCCATCCAGGGCGAGCCCCCAAATGTTATAACGTGGGCCCCGGTATAAAGTCCACGGAAACAAGAGTCCAAAACTTAAGTGGCAAAGGCTTTATTGAGCCAGTCCTGGCGGCACAGTCTCTCCTAGATCAAACCAAAGACTGCGCGCCCAAGACTGGGGAAAGGGGTTTTTAAAAGTAAGGGAAAGTGGGGAGGAAACCTGTAAGGCCATTAAACCTGTTGACCCGCATCTGGAAACTGTATTGCTGTCCACTTAGCTCTGACAGTCC
Source organism: Cavia porcellus (assembly GCF_034190915.1). Lineage (NCBI taxonomy): Eukaryota > Metazoa > Chordata > Mammalia > Rodentia > Caviidae > Cavia > Cavia porcellus. The sequence goes on from NW_026947493.1 coordinate 8,395,045, forward strand.
CGGGAGTTCCTGGTGTTGCTCAAATTACTCCCATCCTGCAGACTGACATTATCTCAGAGTGGCACATCTGCAGCAATATTTGGGGAAGAAAGTGGAGAGTTAATTATCTTAGGACAGCTTGTCTTCGCCAGTGAGTGCGAAGGGGTCACGAGTTATGAGATGCTGGAACTTAAGTTTTACAAAGATCTGATATCTAACCCATTGGTACATACAGAACAAAAGGAAAGCACCGATCGGGGTTTGGGCCACAGTATTTCCCGGTAATTTCTTTGAAGCTAAACAGTTCTTAAAATTGGGGCAGGCTCATTTTATGACAGATCATCACCAGGTCGGGGAGAGGTCACCAGAAACCCAAATTCTTTATGGCCCAGATAGGTGGGTGGGGGGAGGCAATAAGGCGCGCTACAGAACAGGAAAACGGCGAGTATCTATCTTGTGGGAAGAGTAACTAAGGTTAGGTAAAAAGGTTAAACTCATGGGCAAATCTCCCTGCATATAAACACACTACTTCAAACAATGTGTAAATTAGTGGGCCTTCTTGTCTTCTTTAGTTCTTTAGCGAAGACTAGAGGCGCCTACCCGTGATTAACAGCCCTTGTTAGCTTGTTTTAGCACCACTCTTCTTGTTTGTAGAGGGCCGCTCCGTGATTAACATTTCAATTAAGTGAAATTCTTGCAATTCTTTACAGGGGAGAGTATTGCTCAACATATCAATTGGGTCACTTAACATATCAGTTAAGAAAAGAAAACATTTAGTAAGCCGCGGTACAGGTTTGCTATAATACACAAAATGATGAAGCTACTTTCTTAGAGTACAACAGTTTTCTTAATTTCAACTGCATTAAATGCTGCTCTGATTTTTATAATTTCATGCCTTCCTTGGGCTTGACTTGCTCTTCTTTTTCTAGAAGTTTGAGACGTAGCATTAATGTGTTTGTGTGTGTTCTTTCCCTTTTCCTAATGTGGGAGTTTCATGCTTATAAATTCCCCTCAGAGGACGGCTTTCATTGTGTCCCATAAGTTCCAATAATTTGTATTTGCATTTTTGTTTCATTGTAGATACTGTTTCATTTCTTCTTTAATTTCTTCTGTGACCCACTGGTTGTCTAGCAGAGTGCTATTTAGTTTCCATGTCTTTATGGGGTTCTTGTAGGGGTTTTTGTCATTAATTTCCAATTTTATTATGCCATGGTCAGATGATATGCATGGAATTATTTTAATCCCTTTGCATTTACTTAAGCATGTTCTGTGAGTTAGTATATGATCAGTTTTAGAGAATGACCCATATGCAGCTGAGAAGAATGTGTATCAGATGTTGTTGGATGAAAAACTGTACATATCTACTAGGTTCATTTTTCACAAGTTTGATTTAGTTCTGTTATTTCTTTGCTGATTTTTTGTTTGGTTGATCTGTCTCTTTGTGACAAAGGGGTGTTAAGGTCCCCTGTTATAACGACATTATTGTTTGTTTTTTTATGTCTATTACAATCTGTCTTACATAGTTGGGTCCGCCCATATTCGGTGCATATATATTTATGGTTGTAATCTCTTCCTCTTGAATTTTGACCCTAATAAGTATAGTGATCTTCTTTATCTCTTTTGATCATTCTTGGTTTGAAGTTTACACTGCAAACAAAATAGCTACCCTTGCTTTTTTCTGGTTTCCTGTTGCATGCAATATTGCTTTCCATCCTTTGACTTTTAGTCTATGAATTTCCTTTTGAGTTAAATGTGTTTGTTGTACACAGCATATTGCTGGATTATTTCTTAATCCACTCTGCCAGTCTGCTTCTTATTATTGGTGAGTTGAGTCCATTTACAATGACGGATATAACTGATAAATACTGACATAACTCTTATGATATCTTCTGTTGTTGGTTTCTACTTTTTCTGTTTGTTTACCCTGCTTAGTGGTTATCTTTTGTTATCTTTGTCTCTTTCTATAGAATGTCTTTCAGTGCTCTCTTTGTAGTGTTGATGGGTGGCCATGAATTTCTGCAGTTGTTCTTTGTCATGAAAGTATCTTATTTCTCCATCTATTTTCAAAGATAGTTTTTCAGAATACATCAATCTAAACTGAAAGTTGTTTTCTTTTTAGGATCTGAAATAATTCACTCTTCTTGACATGAAGGTTTGTGTTGAGAAGTCTGCTGTGATTCTGATGGGTTTTCCTTCATAGGTGATGTTTCTTTTCTCTGACAGCTTTTAGTATTCTGTTCTTGTGCTAAATTTCTGATATCCTAATTATTATATGTCTGGGTGAAAATTTATTTTGATTATGGTTAACTGGGGTTCCGTATGCCTCACTTGTCTCTGTATCAGATTCTCTTCCCATGTTTGGAAAATTTTCTGTGATTATTTCTGCAAATAGTCTCCACAGGTCATTTGTGTTGACCCCTGCTTTTTCATTGACACCTATCAATCTTATATTGTGTCTCTCTGCATCACCTTGCAGCTGTTGAATTGTTGTTTCCTTGTTATTTTTAAGAGACTTTTTCTTTCATGGTCATAATCTTCCATCCTTTCTTCAAGTTCTGAGAGTCTATCTTCAGCTTCATACAAGTGATTTTGCCAGCTTTCAATGGAAATTTTAGTGTCCTGAATATCCCTCTGAATCTGTTTCATGCATTCTAATTCTGTCTTATTTGTTCATTCAGCTTTCCATTATTTTCTCATGTTCTTCTACTTTTTATTTAGATCTTCTTTAGATACACACAGCATTTCTTTAATAATGTTTGTCATTTCATTTTTTACCTGAGAGATTATTTCTGATCTGATTTTCTCTATAACTTCATGGAGTTGTCTCTTTACTTCATTTGCTACCATTTCAGAAATTCTGTTGTCCAATTTCCAGTGTCTTTCATTTTAGTGTCTCTAGTTTGTTCTCAGTAGGCTGGAGGACTGAGACTGCCTCTTGCTCTTTGTTTTGCCATTTTCCTCTGGGATCCATGTGTCTGGTCAAGCACTCTCCTGATGGACTGTACTAGAATGTATCACTGGGCAGTTTCAATTCTCTGATATCCCGGTGGCTAGCTGGGGTATACCCCTAACCAGTGACACCAGATCCTTGTGCTCTGTGGCTTGAAGCTGGCCAGGTGCTTCCCTGATGTACTGCACTGGGTTGCTCTGGGACACACTCACGGAGTGCGTTGCTGGGGCCTACAATCTGATTGAGTGGAGTTGAGAGCCTCTGGCACCCAGGTGATTAATAGGGATGCACCCCAGTGTGTCACCAGGGCCTATTACCTGGTTGGGTGGAGTTCAAAACTTCTAGGACTCAGGCAAGTGTGGCACTGCCTGGACCCTGCCTCTGGTTGGGAAGAGCTCAGAGCCTCTGGAGCATGCAGCTAGCCATAGCACATTCCCAGCATACAGTGCCAGGGCCTTGCTCCTGGCTGGTTGGAGTTCAAAACCTCTAGGACCTGCCTCATGACTAGCCTGGCTGCACTGCTAAACTATGAAGCTAAGGCCTTATGCTCTGATGGGCAGAGCTCAAATTCTTCAAGACCTATAGTTGCTCCCGGTGGCTCTAGGGCTCTGGGCTGGGCTGGACTCAGTTCCTCTGTGACCAGTGAGACTGGCTGGATATTCCCTTGATAGATTGCACTGGGCAGAGTTCAGATCCTCTGGGCAGCTAGTGGGGACGCATGCACCCCTGGGTGTGGTGCCAGGGCCTTACACCTGGCTGGGTGGAGTTCCAAACCTCTGGAATCAAGGAGGCTAGGTGGAGCATGACCCCAAGTAGGGCACCACCTGGAGCTTGCCTCTGGTTTGAAGGAGTTCATAGCCTCTGGAGCATGCAGCTAGCCAGAGTGCATCCCTGGCATATGGTCGACCTGGCTTATCTTTTTTTAATGATTTGTAGTAACATTTTATGTGAAATGAGTATTAGTTCTTTTATCTTTTACATATTCTTCACTTTTGTTTTTCCATTAAATAAAAGTTAAGACTGGAAGTGTAGCTTAGTAATAGAGCACTTACCTAGCATGCACAAAGCCCTGTTTTTGATCCCCAGCACAAGGGGGGGGGGGGAGAAAAGTGTTATGGTTGTGGTTGGATGTCTTCCTAAAGCCTCATGAGGCAGAGCAAGCTTTTCCATGGGGGCCGATATCTAGTTTGTGACTGATTCATATTCTAATGCTGGGATTAAGCATATGAATGCTACACCTAGGGCGGCTAGCCTGCATACAAAGTAAGGGACAGAAAGAGGCTTGCTTCCCCCTCCTCTCTTGTTGCTTTTGTTATTTTCTGATACCATGAATGGTTGCTCATGTACCATGCCATCCTGCCTTTGAGCCAGCCTATTATAGTCTGAAACCTCTAAAACTGTGAACTAAATAAACCTTCTTTCCCTTAATTTTGGGTGTCAGGTATTTTGTTTCAGCAACTTGAAAAATAAGACAAAAAGGAAGGCAGGGAGGGAGGGGAAGACCGAGGAAGGAATGATAGCAATTTACATTTGGTCAAAATTTTGAGGCTTCTGGGTTGTAGGGCATATTCATAAAGACTAAACAAATACATTCATTTTTAAAACTGCCTCTGCAGTTAAAGGTGGTAAATGCTTATGGCTAGGCTTCCACTCTGGGGAAAGCCTGGGGTTGACCTCCAGAGTGGCACTGATGAGCATATGTGCTGAGGTCAAGAAACAAAACACTGGTACAGGGCAAGTGGTCCCATGAGAGAACAAACTTGATATCTAGGTTCTTTCTTCCTCTGAAGCTACTGAGTTGTCAATTTTCTCCTTTTCTATTTAAATTCAGATCACAAAATTCCTTATGCTCAGGCTTAATATTAAGTTTTATTGGAAATTCAATAAACACACCATTTAGTGTTTAGAACAGGTATTTACTTTATACCAGGGAGAAACCAAGACTCCCCAGATTCACACTATGTAGGCACCACTGGAGAGAATGACAATATGGAATCATGGTCTCTGTCACCCCTCTCCTCACTATCCTAGAAAAAATTACTAATCTGAACCATATTTCGTCCATATGATAGCTCCAGCCACTGTTCTTTTCTGACAATTCCACTTGTCCCATACTCCTAGATCTCCATCTCCTGCTGGGACTACCTTTCTGAGCTCCAGGTCCAGCCCTGCAGCTGTTTCAGAAAAATCTCCACCTCCAAACCTACAGAAAATCAAAACTCAAAACACTGCCATCTTCCCAGTATTTCCTCTGCCTCCTGCATTTTCACATGGTACATATCACCCCAGCACAAGCCTGAAATTCAGAGAATAGTGCAGACAGCCGCCTCTCCCTTCTTTTCTCTATATTCCACTAGTTGCTACATGCCATCAGGTATCTCTTGAGCTCTCTTAAGTCCCCTTTCCTCTCTAGTGCTACCATCTCAGCCTTAGGGTGCCCCCCACCCGCAAGGATGACCTCCACACCACTGCTCTGCACCGCTCACACCAGCAACAGGGCAAGCTGGTTGCACACAGGCTGGCACCTGTCCTTCCCCTGCCTAAAATCCTGCCCCATCATGCAGCATGGTGCTTCTCAGAGAGGATGGTTATGCCTCTTGGGGAACACTTTGGAAATCTTAAAGGCACTTTTTTTTGGTACTGGGGAACTGAACCCAGAACCTTTGCTTCTCTTCCTATCTCTTCCTCTCTTCCTATCTCCTCCCTCAATTTCCTTCATTCTTTTAGCTGTACTGGGCATTGAACCCAGGGTCTTTGCACTCAGCTATATCCCTAGCCCTGCCACCTTTTTGCTGAGGTTCAACTTTGCCATCATCCTGCCTCAAATTCCCACAGTACTGAGATTATAGGTATGCAACACAATGCCCATTTTAGGAGACATTAATTACCACAATGACTGGGGTTATCACTGAGGGTGAAAAGCAGATGAGCTAGATACCTACCATGCACAATGCTGTACCCACAATGAAACATTCCAGCTCCTGGCTAACTTCTGAAAATCTCACTGGGTAGTCTTTCTAAATAGCCAGTCTATAATTTATCTGGGTTCTTCAGTGGCAGATAAGCAGGCTGATCAAAGAAGCAGCACCCAGAGGCCTCCACAGTCAGGTCTTCTCCAGTCACATGCAATGGAGACCGTAGGGCCCTAAACTCTTATTCACAGATGTCTGATACTATTGGGATCAGCAAATAGCTGCAGCAACAGCCGCACATTACAATCCTCGTGTGTTTAGTTGGTGTGGGTTTGTGAGAAAAACTTGCCTTCTGGTGTTTTCTCTTAACTATCACTTGGAAGAATGATGTTATTTTTAGGGGGCAGAAAACACCAAAGAGGCTTACTTGGCAAAGGAACACAATCTGTTCACCTCTACTTCACACGTGTATGTGAAAATCCTCAAGCTAGTAGCTGGGAATTTTCAAAACTATGGGGAGGAAACTCCATAAACAGACTTAGGGCAAGAAAACAAAAACCCCAGAATGACATATGTGCAAATTAACCCTAGAGCTAGGTAAAGAATTAGTGCTGACAGAAGAAAAAGTCAAGCATATGCAAGGATCAGAAAAGTGTCAAATAGGGAGAGTTCTACCCCAAGTTTTCTTAGGAAAGCATACCAAACCAATCATTTTGTGTCCTCAAAGCCTATCACATTAGCACTGGGAAGGTGGCATTTGCTGCACTCAAAGGACAGTGGCACTCAAAATTCAGGACTCAGAGCAGGGCAATGTCAATTGAACACACTCCTCAAGCTCTCAGATAATCAACTAATAGAGTCAAAATAATCTCATCACAAAGGAATAAATGTACACAGCAAAACCACAGATACCCTACTCAAAAAGAATTGCGCATTGCCTGTGCTTTCAAGATCATAATAAAACATCAAACAATCTGTGAGAATACGATGCCAAGGAGAAACACAAATTGGACTCCTCCATTCCTCATGGAAATGAGAAGATTCTAAACTAATCAATTAGCTCAGCATTCCCCACTCCCTCCACCCACCTCTGCATTATCACTGCTTTTTATGAAATTTCCTGGGCGCCCAATTACTATTCTGTGATCACGAATAGTAAATGAAAATCAAATCAAGTTCTCTGCAGAACATAAGAGAAACTCTACAATGTAATGTAAAATGAATTGATTAAGAGCACTTAATCCACACATAGCTAATTCTTAAAACTATGAAGCAGTGTAGATGAAATGTCAGGAAGGAAGAACTTAGCTCACACAGAAAAATGGGTCCCAGCACTCAGCAGGCTGCCTTATTAACAACTACTGTAACCAATGCTGTTATTGTCAGAAAACCAAAACCAAACAAACAAACAAACAAAAAACCCCCTCCACAAACCTAGCTTGTTAGAATGAAGAAGCAATCTTTAGGAAACCGAACTGAAAAAAATATACTTTCTGCCCTGTCCTGCCCTCCCTCAAGACCTCAGAGGGACCACAGAGCTTCAGCTGCCCCTCCCCTCCTCGACCTTCTGGACCTAATACTGCTGAGAATCTTCAGCTGTCTTTCCTCCTCCAAGGACCAGTGGAATAAGATTGCTGGGCTGATGGGAGACTCAATAACCCCTCACTCAAACAGAAGAACTCAGTAGGCTTGTGTCAGTGTGGTGAGTTTGCCCTAAAATAGAGGACTTCAATGGGTAAACAGGTGCAGTAATGAAGTCCCTCCAGTTGTAGGACCTTGACTAGCCTAAAAGAGTGGGGATGAGTCCTTCCTGCATACAGAGAACATCAAGTGGGTTGAAGAGAGTGTCAATAAGGCCTTCCCCAACCTGAAGGAAATAAAAAGGGTGTATGAGATACCCAGGGACACACACAGGGGTCCCAGCTGAGGCAAATACTATAGACAGGTAGATTTGGTGCCCTGGAACAACCTGCAGACATAGTAACAACAGGAACTAAGGGTTGACTTAAATCAATATTCCTAGGCTAGCCAGCCTAGGAAGAGTATAGGACTCACCCAGCAGGCTGCAGGAGAATTTCAGGTGACTGGTCCTCCTCTTCATTGTGGTACCCAGCAACGGGACAAACATCAATCACACATTAGGACCCTAAGATATGCACTATTGACAGTTGAGACTAGTAAGATTGAAAGCCCAAATATTAGCCCAAAAGGTAAAAATGACAAAATTAAAAAGCAAAATGTAATCTCAAACATCTAGTCCATCAGGAGCAAATACAAAAGACACTGAAATAGAAGACGTTAAGTCATACACCTGAAATTTCTAAAAAGATAGCAAGTGAAATAAAGAAACAAATATATGAGGGTATGGAGGAAAAGAGATTAGAAATAATCTCCCATGTAAAGAGAAAAATGACAATCTTAAAAAAAGGAGTTGCTAAGCACAGCAAGAGAAGACATAGATAAAAAAAAGTATAGGAGTATGGGAAAATGATGGAAACCTGGAATGAACAATATAGAAAAGAAATAGAATACATGAAACAAATTCAAAGAGATAGCCAAGAATGAAAAAATTCTATTGAAAGCTGGAAAAAATGAAGCTGAGGATAGAATTTCAGACCTTGAGGACAGGATCACAGCTTGCAATCATGAAAGGATAGAACTTTTAAAAATAACAAGGCAGCATGAAATGACAATTCAACATCTTCAAGATAACACAAAGAGAAACAAAGTTAAGACTAACAGGCATCAATGAAGATGCAGGAGTCAACATGAATGACATCAGTAAACTGTTCACAAAAGTAATAGAAAATTTTCTAAACATGGGGAAAGAATCTAATATACAGATAAGTGAGGCATATAGAATGCCAAACAGTCACAACCAACATAAATCTACATCCAGACATATAATAATTAAGATCTTAGACATATAGCATAAAAACAGAATACTAAAAGCTGTTAGAGAAAAGATACAACTCACCTTTCAAGGAAAGCCCATTAGAATCATGGCAGACTTTTCAGCACAAACTCTCAAGTCAAGATGAGCTTGGAGTGAGTTATTTCAAGCCCTGGAACAAAACAACTTTCAACCCAGATTGATGTACCTACAAAACTTTCTTTGAAATTTAACGGAGAAATAAGATACTTCCATGACAAAGAACAACTGAAGAAATTTATGTCTACCAAACCAATCCTAGAAAGAGGACTAAAGAACATACTAGATAGAGAAAAAAATGACTGTAATTTCCAGAACAACGACAGAAAGAAATCACCAGACAGGGCAAGCAAGTAAACAAGGGGGGAAAGCAGAAAACTAATAGCAGGAAAATAACATGACAAACTTGAATCGGTACATATCAGTTATATCCATCAATGTAAATGGCCTCAATTGATCTATTAAAATAGATTGGCAGAATGGATCAATAAATAGGATCCAACAATATGCTGTATACAATAAACACATATGACTCAAAAGGAAACTCAAAGACTAAAAGTCAAAGGATGGAAAACAATATTCCATGTGACAGGAACCCAGAAAAAAGCAGGGGTAGCTATTCTATTTGCAGACAAGGTGAATTTCTTTTTTTTTTTTTTTTTTTTTTTTTTTTTTTTTTTTTTTTAATTTTTATTTAAGGAGAAAAGAAAAGAAAAAAAAAACAGTGAAGGGTACAAGTTATACAGATTTACAGAAGAAAAAAATGCGCAGTAGGAAATCACTAGTTAATAGATTACATATTGCCATCTTAGAAATAATTGTTCAAGTCACAGAATTAAAGTTTGTAGAGTGGACATTCCAGCAATGATACTGCAAACAGTTCTGTTCAATGATCCATTAGAACTCTGTGATATCATTTTCTGTCTTATACATTTAAATATACATGCAGTTATATAGTTTAGAGCATTTTCTTTTCCTCTCTTTTGTACAGTGACTATTACACCTTTTGGGTTTCATTGCTCCCACTGTTCTTATTGCTTTTTTGGAAGAGAGTAAAACCAAATGTGACATAACAGAACAGAATCGGTCAAGTCAAAAGGGTGGATATAATAGATAATATAAAAACATAATACAAGGTGATCAACAATGGTTACCCTAATGCCTCCCGCTATTTCTAATAGAATTGCCTATATCATTAGTTGTAATACTATTGAACAAAACCATAAAGGATAAAACCGACAAAACCAAAACATTGGAGATATTGTAGGTCTTCAAAAGTAGATAGAAGTCAACGAGAATGGGCGTTATAATGAATCTCATTATCTTCTCAGCTGATGCCTAAACTTTCGAACCTGATACTATTCAGCAAAACAGAATAGAGGAACCTCAGTCAAAAACAAGATGGTGAGAGTAATACAGGGCTTCAAATCGAGAAAATAGAAAGTCAAAGTGGGTTACTATATTATATCCTGCTATATTTTTCCCTTTAATTAAATGGATAACAATAAAAAAGTATATAATGGAGTGGAGATTGAGAAAAAGAAAAAGAGGGCATAACAGCGAAACAGGGCAGATCAAGACATAACCTTTTAAGCAGAATAGTGTTTCACCACCAGATATTTCCGACTTAAAAATAGTTACCATATTGACTCCCTCCCTGAAGTCCTTGAGTACAACTTCATATACTGTAGCATTAAGTATATCAAAACAATGTAAAACCATTTAAGAGAATGACAGCATTATAGAGTATTTGGAATTGACTAACAGAAAATGAACAATGGTCTCTGTATAATCTCCTAGACAAGGTGAATTTCAAACCAAAAACGATGAAAAGAGATAAAGAAGGTCATCCACGTACTTGTCGGGAATAATTCAAGAAGCAGAGCTATCGGTGGTACATATATATGCTCTAAATACAGGAGCAACCAACTACTGTATTTAGAGCATATATAGTATAGTATAGTATTTGTATAAGACAAATACTAATAGACAAATACTAATAAAAAACCAAACAAGCAGCAACACAGTTATAATAGGGGACCTTAATATCCCATTGTCACAAAGAGATAGATCAACTAAACAAAAAGTCAGCAAAAAAAAAAAAAAATAACAGAACTGAATGAAAATTGTGAGTAAATGGACTTAGTACACATTTACAGTGTGTTCTACCCAACCACATCAGAATATACACTCTTCTCAGCTGTGCGTGGGACATTCTCCAAAATAGACCATATATTAGACCACAGAACATTCTTAAGTAAATGCAAAGGGACTGAAATTATCTCATACATGTTATCTGACCATAGTGCACTGAAATTGGAAATTAATGGCAACAGAAACTGCAAAACTTGCATAAATACATGGAAATTAAATAACAACCTCCTGAACAATCAATGGGTTACAAATGAAATTAAACAATACCTACAATTCAATGAAAATGTAGATAAAACATACTGACCCTTGTGAGATGCAATGAAAGCAGTACTCAGGGGGAAATATATAGAAATAAACTGTCACATCAAGAAAACAGAAAGAGCACAAATAAACAACCTAATGCTACATCTCAAGCTTCTAGAAAAAGAAGAGCAAGTAAAACCCAAAGCTCATAGAAGAAAGGAAATTATAAAGAACAGAGCAAAATTAATGCAATTGACACTAAAAAAAAAAATCACAAATAATTAATGAATCAAAGAGCTGGTTTTTTGAGAGAATAAATAAAATTGATAAACCTCTAGCCAATCTTATCAAGAAAAAGAAAGAAAAAACTCAAATTCATGCAATAAGGACTGAAAAGAGAGAAATTACTACAGAACCCATGGAAATTCAAAAAATCATGAATACCTACTTTGAAAATCTTTATTCATATAGGGTGGAAAACACAGAGGAAATGGACATATTTCTAGAAACATAAACTACCAAAGCTCAATCAAGAAGATATAACAATTTTGAATAACCCAATATCATCTATTGAAATTGACAATGTTATTAAAAACTCACCAACAAAGAAAAGGTCAGGCCTTGATGGATACACGACTGAATTTTACAAGCTATTTAGAGAGTATACCAGTACTCCTCAAACTATTCAATGAAATTGAAAGGGACACAATCCTCCCTAACTCATTCTTGGAGGCAAGTATTACTCTGATACCAAAACGAGAGAAAGACCCAACCAAAAAGGAAAACTATAGGCCAGTCTCACTAATGAATATTGATGCAAAGATTCTCAATAAAATACTTGCAAATAGAATGCAACAAATCATCAAGAAGATTATACATCATGACCAAGTGGGATTTACCCCAGGAATGAGGGATAGTTTAACATATGCAAATCAATAAATGTAATACACCACATTAACAGAGGCAAAAACAAAAATCACACAATCATCTCAATAGATGCAGAAAAAACTTTTGATAAAGTCCAACACTTGTTCATTATAAAAACCCTACAGAAACTCGGAATAGATGGTAACTACCTCAATCTCATAAAGGCCATCTATGACAAACCAACAGTCAACATTATACTAAATAGACAAAACCTGAAAGCTTTCACTCCAAAATCAGGAACAAGACAAGGATGTCCACTATCACTGCTCCTATTCAACACAGTTCTGGAAACATGAGCCAGAGCAATCAGACAAGAGAGTAGAATAAAAGGAATAAAGATAGGAAAGGAAGAAGTTAAATCATCACTATTTGCAGATTACATGATACTCTACATAGAAGACCCCTCCATCAAAAGACTACCACAGTTAATAAGTAAATTCAGCAGTATAGCTGGATACAAAGTCAACACTCAAAAATCAATAGCATTTCTGTACATAAACAACAAACTACTAAGAGAGAAATTATGGAAATACCACCTTTCACAATAGCATCCAACAAAATGAAATATTTAGGAATCAACCTAACCAAGAATGTAAAAGACCTATATGCTGAAAATTATATCCTTAAAAAGGAGATTAAAGAGGATATTAGAAAATGGAAAGATATCCTTCGCTCTTGGTTAGGAAGAACCAACATTGTGAAAATGACCATATTCCTAAAACTGTTATACAGATTTAATGAAATCCTAATCAAAATACCACTGACATACTTTACAGATGTAGAAAAAACATTCCTAAAATTCATTTGGAAACACAAGAATAGCAAAGGCAATTCTGGGTAACAAAAGCAAGGCAGGAGGCATTTCAGTTCCTGACTTGAAATTATATCATTGAATATACTATAAAATCAGCATGATACTGGCAAAGAAATAGACTTGTGGAGCAGTGGAACAGATTAGAAGATGCAAATGCAACTACAAAGACACTCAGTCACCTTATACTTGATAAAGAAGTTAAACATGTTCACTGGAAGGATATCCTCTTTAATAAATGGTGTTGGAAAAATTGGCTTTTCACATGCCGGAGACTGAAAGTAGACCCTTGCCTATCACCATGCACTAAACGGAAGTCAAAATCGGTAAAAGATCTAAGTATTAAAACAGAAACACTAAATCTACTGAAAGACAAAACAGATAGAAATTTTGGAGACGTGGGGTAGACAAAGCATTCATGAACAAAACACTAACTGCATGAGATGTACTTCACAAAGAATCAACAACTGGGATACTCATCTTATTAAAACGTTTTTACACTTCAAGAGAAATCACCAACAAAGTGGAAAGAAAATTCACAGAATGGGAAAGACTTTCAGCCAGCAGTACCTCAGACAAAAGACTTATATTCAGAACATATAAAGAAATGAAAAACACCAAGCCCACAAATTCAAAGACCACTCCAAAAACAAGCATCTGACATGAATACACATTTCTGTGTATGAAGATGAAGACATACAAATGGCAAATAAATACATGAAGAAATGTTCCCCATCACTGGTCATTCAAGAAATGCAAACTAAAACAGCATTGAGATTTCATCTCACTCTGGAAAGAATGGCTGCCATCAAGAATTATCAACCAATGACAAATGTTGGTGGGGCTGTGGGGAAAAAGGAACACTTCTCCACTGTTGGAGGACTTGTAGACTGGTACAACCACTGTGGAAATCAGTGTGGAGATTCCTCAAAAAACTAGCTAGGACTGGAAGTTCCATTCAACCCAGCTATTCCCCTCCTGGGTATTTTCCCAGAAAATCTGAAAAGGTCATGTCACAGTGATATACGTGCACCCATGTTTATAGTAGCACAATTTGTAGCAGTTAAATCTTGGACACAACCAAAATGCCCATCAACTGCAGAATGGATGAAAAAGATATGGTATTTTTATACAAAGCAATATTACTCAGCTATAAAAAAGGATGATCTTGAGGCTTTTATAAGTAAGTGGAGGCAATTTGAGAGTATCCTCATAAGTGAAATAAATCAGACTCACATTTATAGATATCGTATTGTCTTTCTAGTGTAAAAAATAAATAATAATAAACTTAAAGAACAATAAGATCCAAAATATATAACAGATATTGTAATAATGAAAAGGGAAAGAAAGTACTTGAAAGGAAAGAACAACCTGCAAGTTTACACATATAACTGAATACATATTTAAGTGTACAAGATAGATAACCATACTACTGTTTTTGATAATTCATCAAACAGAATAGTTTGTGCTGTCATTGTTTGTCTGTTCATTTTTACACTTTGATTTTGTAACTTGTGTAACTATTTCTGAGATAGCAATATGTAATATATTAACTAGTAATGGTTTCTTAATGTTATTTTTTCTCTCTAATGTTATGTTTTTTTTTAATTCTGTATTTTCTCTACCCTTTTTTCTGTTTTGCTTTAAAAAAAAAAAAAGAATATACTTCCTTTTAAAAACTAACTTGCTCAGAGCTTTGGGAGCACCTTAAAAGATGCCAAGTAGCTCAAAAAGAGAATGGTTTGTGCAAGACACATTTCATCTCACCCAACTTTTCACATGGTGGAAAATGATTGTAAATTCGGGTATAGTAAGGAATAAACTCACTGTAAAAAACAGTGAATACCTTCCACTGGCCAAGCTCTTACAAAAGGGGTCTCAAAACTACTTATAACTCTTAAAAATGCTTGAGGCATCCCTAAGAGCTTTCCTTTATGTAGTTTTTCTTTATAAGTATTTATTATATTTGGAAATTTAAAACTAAGGCAGACATGAATATCCAAGCAGGAATTCTCGGTGATGACACCATCAGAAGTCACTTAATCTCTGGAAAATTTCACTATGTGTTTGAGAGAGTAAGAGTGAAAAAAGCCAAGATCTTAGTATTGTTTTTAAAACAATCTGGACCCTTGGAACTCCCAGTGGAGACACTGGCCTGGAGACACCTCTAAATGACAGAGATGTGTTAGCAATACAGAGATGTTAACTCTGCCAAAAGCCCTCCACATGTATTATGTAGCAATAAAAAGGGTTTTTTTTTTAATGACACATGCCAGCTTTATAAGAATTTCAACCAGTGTATGAGAATGTTCCTAGTAGTTGACAGTAAGAGTGGTTCCTTAATGTTTTACTGCCTATTACATTTGTTTCATGACCTCTGCAAGTGCTGATGCCTCGCTGTTCCCAGCAAGGGCAGCCTGTGTTTTGGGGGCAAGCGCACTCCTTCCCATGAGCACGGCACACAGGCTGTGGCTGAGGCACTTTAGACTAACAGCTCAGAACACAGATGATCACTTTGCAAGTGCTCTGGCTGGGCTACCTAATATCTCAGTATCTCACTTTCTTCCTAGGATAGAAGGGAAGACCAGCCATGGGAAACAGGAAAAGAATCACAAAGCCAAACCACACCTTCCCATGAGTGGCTGGTGCTGCCCCCCTCCCTCCACCCCACAAGCAATAGACTGATTTGGAGGTATCAGGCTGAGATGATAGCAACTGAAGTAAAAAAATTAATGCTTGTATTATTTGATTGACTTTGCATGCCTAAAGCTGGTAGTCAGAGCATCTGTTTGGAGGATAACAATATGTATTATAACAACTTTGGAGGATTTCCTTCTGTCTTGTTTTTGAAATCCAATATTTTGTTCCATTTTACTGTTTTCTTTTGTTAGTGTATCTTGTAGCTTCAGAAAATATTTTGAAAATAACAATATGCAATATAACAACCATTGTTAAATTCCTATCACGTTGTTTTGAAAACTTATATAGCTATTGTTGTTGCTGATGTTTGGCTTTTATTTATTTGTTTGCTTGACTTTTCTTATTTCTTTATTCTCTTTAAAATAAAAAAGGAAGACTAACGGTATTTATCTGGTAGGATCTTTCTAGAAACCAAAAGCGATTGCTAAGACATGGTCACTACACAACAAATGGCAGTTGTCATCATATCTTCTTTTGTGATGTACAAGATATTCTCCAAGTTTCAATACAGCTGTACACTCAGACTTCAAAAGTATTAGCAATATAATCTTACCCAAAGACTATTTATTTAGTGCTGCAAATTTCAAAAACAGTCAGGCACTGCTTAATGATACATACTCTGAGAAAAGCACTGCCTGCTGTTTCCATCCTCATATAATCATTTTAAAATGTTCTTACACAGACTAAGATGGCTACAGTGACACTAGGCAATATATCTGTATGAGACCACTGTCCCACATGCAATCTAATGACTGAAATGTCATTACATGGCACATGACAAATTTTAATTTTGGTTTCAGCCCTCACTGAAAATGGTAAATGGTCCCTGAAACAAAAATTAAATGAATAATCTTGTAGTGATACGGAGAATGAGTATATAGCAATTCTTATAAGCCAAAACATATGCGTTACCATTAAGATTAGGAAACAAGGTTATGATCTGAACATGTACCCTAAAACTCCTGTTGGAAGCTTAATCCCTAATGCAACAGTACTGAGTGATAAGGCCGTCTCAGAATTATTTAGGCTCAGTCTTCATATGCAGATTAATACAATTATAAAAGGTCTTGACGGAGGAGCTCAGTCTTTTTGCAGGTCTGCCTTTTGCCAGTTTGGCATACAGTATTCCCTCCCTCAAGAGGATGCAGTAAGACAATGCCATCATGGAGACAAAGACCAGGCCTCATCAAATATCAAACTTGTAGTGTCTTGTTCTCGATTTTCTAGCCTCCAGAACTGTAAGAAATGTCTATTTTTTGTAAACAACCTAGTCTCCAGAATGTTACTGTATCAGCACAAAATGAACCAAGACATACATTTATTGAGTACATACTATGTTCCAGGAAGTTTAAAAAACACACAGTATGTCTAGCCAAGAGGACACCAAGTCTAGCACGGAAAGACAAGGGCCAGGTTGACACAGTGTGTACTGCTAGGGTAAAGTATTCTTCCTGACTGTGAAGTGAACTGTTCCAATCCCTAGTCATTAATTCTGTTCATCAGCAAAAAGTTCATCTATCTACAGCTCTGCTTTTGCACTAGCTCTTCAATACTGGGTATCTATTAGGTTTTTCTGTCTTGGTAAATTATAAATTGTCCTTTCAACATCCATAATGACAAGCATTTCAACCCACATGCTCTATTTACATATCATACTAATAGCCTCTTATTTAGATGTCAGATTCCAGCTACTCAAAACTCAGACCTATACACACAACAACAAGCCAAAATAATTGTCAAAATCATAATACTTTACATAAATTTCAGTTTCCTTTGGACCCTTAGCCCCTTAGACCCTTAGACCCTTTGGACCCTTAGGCCAAGGCTATTATTACTTTATACACACATATAAAGAGTTTGTTTATATTTTTTTTTCAGTAGAATAGAAGTGCAAAAATCAGAAGAGTAATTTGTAAATATGATACTCACCTTCATGAATTCTTTTAAAGTTACAAATCAATCCTACTGGTTTCATGAATGAAATTAGTTTTAAAATAATAAAGAAGGACCATTGCCTAGAAAGTATTTCAGGCATCTGAACTCCTACATGAAAAGTTCTTTGGCCTAGTGAAAGACCATTTTTCATCTTCTTATTACTGCAAAAGACTGAAAACGAAAAACCACACTGAATTCTATACTTGAAATTTTCTTTCAATTTTTCTCAACAATTCTAATCTATGCTCAGAACTCACTTGTATGTGTAATAATGGAAGCCTGTGTTAACACATATAGGGAAAAAGATGAAAAATGAACTCATTACAAGATTGTTAGTGATTGTTATTTGTTGAAATGCTAGAAAAAATCTAAAATTTATATATACCAGGTTTTAGAAGTGTTTTATCATTTTTGCTTCTGTAACTTTTAGACATTTGTAGACTAAAAAGGAAAATTAAATTCAGTTTTCTTCTCAAGTAACTGAAGCCAAGATGTTTTTGAGACCATCAATTTTCCAAATGATTGACTTATTTCAACACTTTGAGTGAATACACATTTGTTCTGGATTTTTATGAGTTTTAGAAATTATACACGAATATTATGCAAAGTCAGACAGTGTAGTACATAAAATAAACATGACAGAACAGACTCTGTGGATAATTCTAGCCCTCGGAAACAGGATTCTCTAAATTTCTCTTTTCTGACACAACTTTTGTTTATTGTGTTATTTTTTTGCTTGTATATTTATTGGGGGCTGGCATTTATATTAATTAAATTTGGCTTTCATTTTAGGAACAAATTCCTCTTTTCCTTCTCCTAAGGCCCAATAGGCTTATAAATAAATCCACATCCCAGAGAGGAGACTTGAGAAGATTTAGGCAGATATTTCAGCTGAATTTGCTGAGCCTGGTTTTATCTTAACAACCTTTATTCTCTTGGGACCACATCTGGGCAAGCAAAGTGAAGCGGGAAATAGAATAATTAGATCAACGAAATCAACAACCCATACCACTGTACAAGACCAAAACCTCACATTTCAGTCAGAGGTAGGGAAAGTCTATGTTTATTTTTTTTTAACCTGAATTATCTTCCCAGTTTTCTCCTTTTTGACTAGTGTAGAAATATCACAAAAGAGCCTTGTTACACAGATAATTCATGAGAGACATGTAAGCCCAGATCTCGTGGGCCTCACTGTCCAAGCCAACATTCCAGATTTAAGGTCTAATACTGTAAAGAATATTTTAGAGCCAGGTGCTACCAGAAAATGAGACATGTGGTCACCACAGCTGCGACACAGCCTATTTTTCCCACTCACTTACCCCAGCTCATACCCTACACTAAACAGACTTTTAAACAACAGAAAAAGCAGGCTTGACCCCAGGATCATGAAGGAGTCTTGGAACTCGCTCTACCCATTTGGGAACATGGGATGCAGGGGCTGCAGAGGTAATCTGGGCAGGACCCAGTGTAGAGAGGTCAAGCCGGACATGTGTGAACCAACAGCACAACCACAACACGGGCCCCATTAGGCGAGGCACAGGGAGAAGCTTATGCACTGAACCAATTTTCCATCTTGGATAAGTAATACATTGTGCTGTAATGTGTCTCTTAGGCAATTCAAGTACAGACACTAAGGCAGGGCTCAATGAATGAAACTTACAAAGGAGCCAACCTCCTTATGCAGACTCTCCAGCAATTTAAATGGGACATACACAGTCCCTTAAAACTCTTACACAAATTAGCAGCAGTAATGAAACTTTAAAATACTCCTGCACTTCCATTTTTAATATATATACACAGTCACACAAAAATACATATACATGTCTGTGTGTATTTTCCACTGGGAAACTCAGGCTAGTACCTATGGTTTGTCTATAATAATCTATCACACTATGACACTATAACCCAATGGCCAGACCCTAGACAACAGCAGATGCTTCAAGAGAAAGAATTGAGCCCTTTCAGCCAATTATACAATTACACAATATGACCATGTTTACATTATCAAAGGGAAGCAGACCAAATTACCTAGCTACTTCAAATTAATAACCCCATTTACCTCAATTATCTGGCAGGCAGGGTCTAAATAATCTGAGCAATTACTTCAATTCATTCAGACAGTATAGATTTGGCCTGTGCATCCAGAAGTAATTCTTCCTTCCAGAACACTTCTACTGTCAGCAAATATCAAAATGCACAACAGCAAACTCACATCAGCTTTGTCTACAAGCAGTGTAAGCAAATTTTCTCCATTATCTAGCAGATTAAAATTTGCTAATATTCTTAATCATCCAGTTTTGAAGTTTTTGGTGTTTTTTCCTTCTTGATAAAAACTCATGTGGCCACAGGATTTTTAAGTTAGAAAGTATCGAACAGGACCCCAAATTTGAAAGCTAGCTACTGTCAGCAGCCCAAGCAGAAATCCTGCCTATTGACTCAGCATCATGGTCCAAAGCCCGAAACCATGGGTTCAAATCTTAGCTCTGCCACTTACCCACTGCAAGACCTCAACAAGTTTCTTAACTTGGAGCCTCAGAGACCTCACTGCATGATGGTGGTAAAGATGGAACCTCACTTAGAGTCAACACACTAATTAAATGAGATAATCCGTTTGGTGTCCTTAGCATAGTTCTTGGCACATAAAGCTACTGTGTTTAAGCACTTATTTTAACTCCTAAAGATTCATAACCTTCAATGGTTGCCCTCAAAAGGATATGCCCTTGTGTTCCCTCCCTCCACTAGAACCTGTGAATATCACTAAATACGGCAAATGATGGTGCTGAATTAAAGACCTTGGGAAGAGGAGAACATCTTGAGTTACCTAAGTGGACCCTAAATGCAATCACACGTAACCGTAACAGAAAGGACGGAGAGTTTAGAGACTGCAGAACACAAGGCAGAAGACAATGTACAGAGCAAGCACAGATGCAGCTACAGGCCAAGCAGTCCTGCACTTCCAGAAGCTGGAAGAAACAAGAACAACTTTACTTTTGCCCTCTAGGCCCTCCAAACAGTGTGTGGTCCCGATATCCTGATTTCCAACTTCTGGCCTCGAGAACTGTGACAGACATTTCTGTTGCTTCACGTGGTTTTGTTTTTAAGACAAGATCTCAATATGTAGTTCAGATTGGCCTTGAACTCACTGTGCAGCACAACTGGCCTCGAGCTCTCAGTGATTCTCCTGCCTCAGCCTTCCAAGTGTTGGGATGGAAGGCCTGCACTACTGCATCCACCATTCTGTTCCTTTGTTACTGCAGCAGAGGAAACTAATACTGCTTAATGGATGCAACTGTCATTGAACCCCTCATTTGTGTTCTGATGGTGTTAACAGGCCCAAAAGGAGAGCGCCTGGAAATGGAAATCACTTTGTCAAACTAAACTGGGCAAAAGTAAAGAAGCAAGAACATGCAGGTGGCAAAAGATTTGAAAAAGGATTCAGGGAACTTAATAAATTAAGCATGAGGCTGAAGGCTGACGCTGAAATAGATATTAACAACCAGCTATGGAAACTTACAATGCCAAGCTACTGGTTGTTTCCATGTAACATTTTTAACCATTCAGCATTGTACGCCTTTTATTTGCCTTCAGTATGCTTGGAATTTGTACAACTTTTTAAATCTAGGGGTTGATATGTCTTATAAATTTGGGGAATGCTTAGCCATCTCTTTAAATACTGCTTCAAATTACCTCCTTTTCTTCTCCTGATAATCCAATTATACATATTTTACTAGATTACTCATTGTGTACCATTTGTCTTCTAGGTTTTTTCCTGTATGTTCTATTTTTTCAATGGTCTCCATCAACTCTTCTCCTCTTCTACTATATAATGTCAAACCCCCATCTATGCGGTTAATCTCAGATATTCCATAATAACAGAATGCCTCTGTAAGTTATTCTCTATACATTCCAATTCTCTGTTGAAATTTTCTATTTTTATCTATTTTTAACTTCCTTCTTAAGCATATTAATCATAGTTTGTTACTGATATTCTGCATGGTACTGGGGAAATGACCCCAGGGACTAAGTACTCTACCACTGTGCTATATCCCTGGCCTCTTTTATTTTTTATTTCATGATGAGGTTTTGTCAAATCACATAGGCTGGGCTTAAACTTGCAATCTTCTTGCCTCAGTCTCCTGGGGAGCTGAGATCATAGGTGTGTCCCCTATACTCAGTTAAATCACAGTTATTTAAGAATTCTTTTATGGTTAAATCCAATTCTGTTAATTCTAGATCATCTATGAATCTGTTTTTCGTTTTTCTTTTATTTTTGGGGGGGGGGGTCACATTAGAAGTTAAGAATTTCTGATTGAATATTACATATTGTATATAAAAAAAAACCTAAAAAGATTTCTAATGAAGAAATGGCTCTCCCTTTCTTTCTCCAGACAAGCAGAGGAGGGTTTGAGGGTTAGGGCTGATCACCTAAGCCAATTAGGGACCTGTGCAAGACTCAGACTTTAGGTTTACCCCTTTTCTAGAACTTTGGTCCCTTAGGATTATCAAAAACCCAGCGTGCTCACCATTCCCCACCCTCCCACCCTCCATAGAAGTTCCAGAGCTCTAATCCTTATCACCGCAACACCATAAGCCTGAACACTCCTGCTTTTTATGTGTTTTCTACTTAAGATTCTGAACTCCATGTCTCTTGTAGTTTCAGAATTTAGTGACTGCCTCAGGGAAAAAACCAACTGTATAGCTGGGCTCCAAAGACTCCAATATTGTCTCCGTAGTCCATCCCAGGAAACCACCAAAAACTCTATTGGTTTCTATTTCTTACAGGAAAAAAAAAAAAAAAAACAAAACAAGAATTCGATGTCCTGCCAGCACTCAAAATCAAAGCCCCCCAGAATAAAGTAGCCAATCATCTGCTCACCTTGCCACAGTTCCTTCCCCTTCCTGATTCTCAGTGTCCCCCACTTCTTACTGTTGCAAGGTTTCTTAAATGCTTCCAAACAAACCTAAAAAATTTTATACGGCCTTTCTCATTCTTTTGGGAGATCACTAATTTGCCTTGATCTACCCAATCTAACCAAAAGCAGAAATTCCTCGTCTAATATTTTTCAAAGCAGTTTATTTACAGTATTTTCCTTTTTAAACATAAAGGAATAAAGATCATTTTTTCTTACGTTGATCATTTAGACCACAGGTGGGCAAACAGTTGTGAGCCAACTATACGCAGTCCACTGCCTTTTTTAAATAAAGTTTTATTGGAACACAGCCACATTCATTCATCCCCCTACTGTGTATGGCTGCTTTGGCACTACAAAGGATTCTGAACAGCTGAATAATTGTAACAGGGACCACATAGTCCACAAAGCCCACAATTTCTCTCATCTTCTTCATGGAATAAAGCTGTGTATCTGCTCTGTCTCCAGTGGAATAAACTGAGGCTGAGACACATTCAGGTGACTTGCAAAGTAACTTTGGAGTGACAACTGCATCCACTGCTCTCCTCTCAGTTCTTACTCCAACCACCTCGCTACCCTTTTAATTTTCTTATCACAATGATTTATTACAATCATTTTCTGAGATCAGGATGAGGGGTGAGTTTGAACAAGACAGTCAAAAGAAGCAAAACGGGAAGTGTCCCAGAAAACACAATACTTTGGAATACTAGGGGAATTTTGATAGTTACCTTGGAAATATGCTAAAACAAATAACAGAAGGCAATGATTCAAGGATGCCACTCTGAGGTAAGAATACCTTTATATTTCATAGGAGTTTTGTTACTGATGTTCAGAAAATGAACATGTAAAGCAGAACAATGAAAAGAATCCTGAAGAATGTGTTCAATTTTTGCCCATTTGATAGCTGAAAGCTTTCATCAAGGCAATTCTTTGAGCTGAGAGGAAACATTCCCAACAGAGTATGACAGTTCAGGGACACACACACACACACACACACACACACACACACACTCGCACGCAAACATGCCATGCCTGATTAAATAAAACAATTTTTAAAAATCTGATACAGTTCCAAACTTAACAATGATTTAAAAGAGAGGCTGGTTGTTTTATCTTCCTTTCCCTACCCTTGCTTCTGCTTAATACAAGTACATGGTAATTTGCTTCTTTTTAATAAAACTGTACAATCTGATGAGTGGTACAATTTAGCACCCCATGTTAATTATGGATGCTGAAATTTTCAGAATTATAACATTGCCAAAATTATCACATGTACATAGACCTACTGGCAGCAGCCAACCTTTTTCATTCTATCCAGGAGACTTAGCAGGACATGTAGGGAGCCCCCACCTCCCAGGGATGACTTGGGAGTGCAAAACAGTGCATAAGAGAAAGACTAGTAAGATACAGAAATCATCTCCTTACAAAAAGAAATAACTCCTGTTCTCAAGGCCTCCCTCAAAAAGACTCCCCAGTTGTTTCTCCTAGAGTTTAATTTCTCTAAAGACAGAATGCACAAAAGCAAAACTTAGCGCCCATGTCTTTGAGTGAGCTATCAAATGCCCATCATGCTGTCATTCCCATGCTCTGAATTCTTCAATAGCTCTCCAGTGCCCAATTTTGGAGTCCATACCCCCCTAAATGCAGCATACACAGGGCTCCATAATCCTGTGTCTCTCATCACCTTCCTTTGTTAGCTGCTATCTACTTGAATGGTCTGTTTCTGCAATGAAGAACACTTTAAATGCATCATCTGTGATCCCAACTTGCAAAGGAATAGTTACACTTGAGGACTGCATTCCTACTTCAGAATTTTACATTTGAAAAAGTTATTTTACTTTAAAGATGTAATAGACTCTCTACAGGCATTTACTTATGATAGTAAAAATATTGCAAGCATTACTAAATTATAAAGCCCTAAGACACCTCTGATGTCATCAACTCTAAGTCCCCAACCAGAGGTTCATAACACCCATATGACAACGCACAGCAATCTGTGTTCTCTCTGACAAACAAAAAGAAAGCAGAGTTGGGGAACCAGCCATTCCCCACCCTTCCTGTATGGCCCACTCCTGATTTTCAAATAAAACAGCAATCACCCTCAGAAACCAACCCCTATTATAGACAGGAGTTTCTTCCAACTAGTTTCCAGAGAATTTCAAACATACTGTCTCAGTTACTTTTTTTTATTGCTGTGACAAAGTAACCAATGCCCCAAATTAAAGGCAGAAAGGTTTATTTTAGCTGACAGTTTGAGGAGGTTTCAGTTCATAGTTAGTTGGCTTCAAGGCAGGGTAGCATGGCAGAGGGGCATCAGAGGAGAAACAGTTGATGGCAAACCAGGGCGGGCAGAAGGCAGCAGAAGCAGCAGCCTGCTTCTCCTTTTTATCCTTTCCAGCCTACTCACCTTTTGAGTGATGCCACACCCAGCATCAAACCCTAGATACAGACACCTCTAAAAAGCCTCACTGTCATAGCATGGAGCTTTGAAGGGATATCTGTATAACACATACTTCCAAACAAGAATGGAAGCTTCGTAAGGCAAGGATTGTACTAACATAGGTACACACACACAGAGATACACACACACACACACACACACACACAGGTACATATGTAGACCCACAGATACACACAGAGGCAGACACACATCAACACAATTAGAGCTAAAAACATGAGCACTTCAAGACACAGTACTATGAAACATCAAAAGTCTCTGAGCTCAAAAAACAATGTAATTGAGGAATTAAAATAAAACCATTAAATCTAACATCTTAAAATATAATCTTTGAAAGAGCATCTTAAATATTAAGCAATGTTTATGAGAAAAAGGAGTTAAAATCCTGAATATGTAAAAAGTTTTAAAAATTAGTCAGCAAAACCCACACATCCTAACAGAAAATAGTAAGACAAAAAAAAATCCAGCTATTTTTTAAATGTAAGTGATTAGTAATCAAGTCTTAAAATTGTTCAACTTCACAGTCACAAGAGAAATGCCACCATGAGGAGAAAAGGGCTCAAGGAAATGGGCTTTATGGCCTGCTAAAGGTAGATTAATCTCCAGCACATTAGCTTTTCTGGAAGACATCACAGAAAAAGGTCTTGTCTTTGTATGAGTCCTCCTGGGACACAGCAAACATTCAACAAACCTCAAGTGAGTGAATGAAAGCAAATCTCTGTTAGCCATTAAACCACTGATACTGTCTAGGTTTGTTTTTCTGCAAAGTTAGCAGCAGCTTCTCCCATCCCTGTGGGCCCTTCCTTTAGGAGGTGGAGTCTGTTTCCCATCCAGCTGATCTAGGGCCATCCTTGTGACTTTGCTTGGCCAACATATGTAGCCAAAGGGATACTGTGCC
The DNA here is from genome assembly GCF_034190915.1 of Cavia porcellus. Classification (NCBI taxonomy): domain Eukaryota; kingdom Metazoa; phylum Chordata; class Mammalia; order Rodentia; family Caviidae; genus Cavia; species Cavia porcellus. The sequence continues at coordinate 8,420,854 of NW_026947493.1, forward strand.
CTTTCCAGGCCCAGGCCCTTAAACATGGCAGCTCCTACTTTCGCCCTCTGAAACCTAGCTCAGGCCAAACTACTGAATATAAGAAAAGAGAGGCCAAGTGGAGGAGACCAAGATGCCACAGGATCAGCTGCCACATGTGTGCACAGAACCATCCTGAGTCTTCTACTCCAGCTACTCCAGCTGACACAGCCCCAAAAGTGGCCTCAGCTGACACCACATGGAACAGAATCACCCTGCTAAGCCCAGCCAAGCCACAGAATTATGGCAAGCAAGGCATGGTTTTTACTTTGGGGTAGTTGACATGGCAAAAGATAACTGAAACAATATGTACCAAGTTCTTTTAGACAATGAGTGCCAAATCCAAGCCAAGTCACAGTGATCATGCTACAGGGAAAGGGAGCAGAACACAAAGAGAGGACACAAACACAAAGGTCGGGTGGGGGGGAATAGTGTGACAGATCTCAAGGTCAGTTCTTATTTTGGTGATGTGCAGAACACATTGTGAGCAGTGTGTGTGTGTGTGTGTGTGTGTGGTGAAAGAGGGGAGGATTTCAGCAAGGAGGAAGCCACTGCCACAAAACCAGGGGGCCAGTGGAAGAGGAAAATACAGGGATGAACACAAAGAAGCTGGAAAGAAGAACCACATAGATATGACAATGCTACAAGTAGTGGAAAGGAAAACAAAGTAAATTGTAGCATCTTTGTCTTTCAATCTGGGAAAACAAAGAGCAAAAAGCCAGCAATAACTCATTTATACAAAGACCGTGTAGCTCACAAAGCCAGCTCTCCAGAGTAGTTGCCCCTCATGCTTGGATAGCATCAGTGCCAGACCACATTAGAGTAAAATCTACGGCTCCTTACAGGCCCACACACATGTGGTGGCTCCTGCTATCTCTGACCTTACAGTCACCATCCTTCCCTTCTTCTCTGTCCAGACACTTGACTCCTTCCTGACCCTTAACATGGAAAGCACATTCCATCCCAGGGGGAACACTCCAAAGGGAAGGGCAGGACTTGAACCTCAGAGAAGGCTCACAGTTTAGGGTGCAGCAGGGAAAGCACTCTCAGAGAAGTCCCCAAAACAGATGTGGGCAACAGTATCACAGATGGGACCTAAAGGTTCAGAAGCCAACCATAGAGGAATACATGGAAAGCTTTAGGCAGGTCAAGTGAATGGAAACCAATTCAGGTGGAGGAAGAGAAAGAGATGGAGGAGAGTTGTTCACAGTGGTCCTCACTGGGCAATGTTTTGGCAACACCCATGTGCAGATTACACTCAGGGGAAAGAGGCAGGGAGAAGCAGCCTGGCTCTTAGGCCTAACCCCAAATTAATTCCTCAGCAAACCTTCCCCATTCATTACCGTCATCTTTTCCTCATAAATCAAGCCTGCTAGACCCAAGCATTCAGGAAGTGCTGACTCAAAACACAAACATCAATACAGAGACTGCAGCCCCAGGATGGTAACGGGGTGAGATGTATTTATATTCTACAGTTGGCAGTGCCACAGCACACTTTTCACTTTCTAGAAATGCTGTCAGCTTAATTTATGTGGCTTATACCTCATTCCTTTTCAGGCGACAGGATTTTTATCTTTTTCATTTCAAAACTTATCTTTAGGATTTTCCAGATCTTCACTGTCATAAATTTTTGATGTACTGATTTCTGTCTCAAATTTTTTGCAGATAAGCAGTGCTCCCTTACAGGTTATCTGCCTGCACCCCAGGACTATCAGATGTGCTGTCACCCCGTGATCACTCATCAGATCCTAACAGCACTGACAGTGACAGGGGCACACTGTTCCATTTGGTGGCATTTTTCGTTGTAACCCACTGAAACACTGTAAGATTTTTTTTTCATATCTTTATTGTCTAGATTATATGTGTGATACGTAAGTGAATCCAAGCAGAACAATGAGGTAGGGATAAAAGTACTTCTTCATTATAACCTACTATTTGAGTTTTTTAAAAAAATTTACTCAGAAAAAAAGATAAAGCTAAAATCAGACCTAAAATTAAAAATGGCAAGGAAATTGTGACTAGCTGAAGCCAATTCAAGGTAAGTCAATTATAGCAATCGTAAAAAATAACTTTGTAAGAGGCCTTGATAGCCCAGTACAATGGAGCAATTAAATCTTTGTAACTCTGACCAAAAAAAAAAAAAAAGAAACACATAATTAGGTGAAGCCAGAAAAGGGCAGCACACTTCCCCTTCCTGTGGCTGACCCCTAAGGGCAGGCCCGTGGCCAAGTCTAACCTGCCATAAGGCCATTCCGTCCACCCCCTAACCCCCGCCACTCTGCATGTCTGAACCACATCCAGCACCAGGTCACTGAGGTGGGGTTTCCTTTGGCAAAAACCACTAACAATCCCTGAGCTCCCTGCCTACCTCAAGTCCAAATAAGCACAAGAAAAGATGGCATCTCTACCCTACAGGTACTTGCCCAGTTACATGTCAAACAGAGTTAGCTGTCTAAGGAAGGAGTCAGGGCACGGCTCCTAGATCAAGATAGACACTGAGGTTCACATCCTGTCTGAATGCTACTCCACAGCAGTTTTCTCATCTGTAAAGTGGGGGTAATTATAGCATGCGCTTCGTCAAATATTATGAGGATTAAACAAATTAGTACACGTGAAGGCTGTAGACAGTTATTGTTGTTATTAAGTAGTCCACAAAAGCAAGAATTGTCATCACTAGCCAGCTGTGAGGCTGTCACACTTACCTGGGCAGAACAAGTCTGGGACACTGGCTGTAAAAATCGAGAAAAAAAGCTAATACCAGTTGTGGTGCAAAGGCAGATGTGTGGCATTCAACCAAAGTTAGATGCAAGAGGAAGGAGCTGGAGATGTGGAGCAAATCTCCAAGATGCCAGAATGGGGGAGGGTGGACTCCATGGAGGGCAGGGAAGATGATGGAAGACCAGGAGCATGGGACAGATGCCCAGGACTGAGGGTCCCTCGAGGTTTCGGGGAAAATAGCTGTGGTCCTGCCTGCGTTTGCTCACCTGGAACATGAAGCAGCTTCTTTTTCCTCTTCACACATCAGCACTGACTGGACACGGAGCCAAGGACAACCTCGTAGCAACACGGAACAAGTAATCACAGCAGAGATATTCCAAGCACACTCACTGCTGGCACAGAGACATTTCCTCAAGATTCTCTCTGCCCTGGCTGTCCAGATAAGTCAACTCACCCTGACAACAATCCATGGGGCTGGAGACTCAACAATGAAGAACCTTACTCAAGATCACATGGTCGCAAAAGGGAAGGTCTGAACCTGGATCTGGCAGACTCTAAAATATGACTTCGGTACCAACTACCACAGGGCCTGTTTCCAAAGAGATTTTCAAAGAGTTCATCAGAATTGGCTGGGGAGACCTCAAGTCCATTCTCAGAGGCCTTAAAATAGGGAAGAAATTTCCCTGGACAGCTTCTAAGCCCAGCTATATGAGTGGAGAGTAGATGCACAGTGACAGAGAAAAAAGAAAAGACCAGAAACTTGTGTTGTGTCATCAACCAGCTCAGAGACAATCTCACAGGGTCTTCATTTGTCTATTTTAAAAATGGGGACAGCAATCTTAGCCCTTCCACTCCTCTTCTGGTAGCGCTAAGGATGCTCCTACCAGATCACCTCTCCCACAGATAACAATCAGAAGGTACAGACACTCCCCTGCTCCGATCAACCGTCTGATGGCATGGCAGAGCAAGTCAACCATGCAGGCAGATATTAGAAGAAAGTTTTTTTATACCTACAAGGTGTGATAGGTGGTTTTTGTTATTGATGGCTTTTGGCCCAAGAGCAGGCCTCAGTCTATACCACAAAGGCAAAGGAAAACTTCAGAAGAGAAATCCACAACCTCACTGAACTGAAGAAACAGATACAGGCCTATTGTATTAGTCAGCTTTCCATTGCTGAGACAAGCACCTGTCACTGGCAACTAAGAGGAAGAGAAGAGAGGTTTAATTTGACTCATGGTGAAAGGATGTGTCAGAGAAAAAGCTGTTCAACTCACAGCCTCCAGAAAGCAGAGTAGAGTGCCAGTAAAGAGCTAAAGAGAAAAGGCTCAATGACCACATAGTCCCCAAGGTCATCATGAGCGTGTTTTGCTAATCTCGTAGGCATCTCTCAAGCCAATCAAGCTGACAGTTAAGAATAACCATCACAACTACTTTAACCACAGAAACATGAAGGGGAAAAGCCATAAATGCTATGCATAAATTCTGCTGAAATCTCAGGCTAACATCCGCACCACACATACACAAAGCACTGTCCATGCAGCCCATCTGAAGTTAAAGAACAAACAGATTTCTGCTGCCACCCAAGAGACAGTTTGCATTTGGAATCCAGCTGCTCCCCACTCTTCACATCTGTTCTCAGATATGGCACACTAAAGCAAAACATTTTAATATGCATCACTTTTCTTCTAGGAAGAAATTATACTCAAGGACCAAACTTCTGACCAAAATCCAGTTTTTAAACAAAGACAATAATATGTTATTATAAATCAAAGCATATCATGCCTATGTACCACCATAAATCATTCTATAGTAAAAAGCAAAAATGAGCCACATGGCACAGTCTATTTTATGCTGCAGGAAGGGAGAGTATGCACAGTAGTTACTGCTATAGATTTCAAAGTTGGTGCAACCTCACAACCTAAAAGTTGTCTCCCTAGATGAATTCCTCAGCCTCTCTGCACCTCAGATTCCTAGTGGAAAAAAGCAATAGCACCTGTTCCTCAAGATTCTTGTGACAACTCACACAGAAGCCTAATTAGCAACCAGGTACATACTCAGTGCTCAAACAGTAGCCCCTGAAAAAGAGGAGGTGGTGAGGCCACCTGCCCAGCTAGCCACTTACACAACTGGGAGCAGAATCGGAAGCCATTTTTCCACTTTAAATCGCTTCTTGGATTTAAACAGTTCTTTAAGTGGGCACAACTGCTCTGTAAATTGGTTTTTATTCTTGGTTCCTTAAGTATTATAGAACATGTGCCAAATTACAATTCTGGCATGTCATATATTTGGTCAAAATTCTGTATAAAATGGTATCTTAACTTTTATTCCTTGGAGTTTAAAAGGTCTCGAAATGTGGTTTAGAAGGATAGCATCCTTCTAAAAAGTGCTCCTAGAAAACTTTACAGGAGTGGTCCCCCCCCCACACACACACACGCTTTCTTTGGCACCTCCGCAGGGCCTGAGAATTCGCTTCACACGTCACAGCCCAGCACTTTCGGATCAGAGGATATCTTGCTGCAGCACTGGCAGGGACAATGCAATCAGGGCCAAGCAGCTTCTGAACATGGTTCTTGTACTTATTGTTTTTTCTCTTCTCTTTTTTCTCATTTTCCTAATAGCTTAACAGCATTATAGAAAGTTAAGTAAAAACTAAAATTAAAAACTCCCTGAGGAATTCAGAAGGGAAAGTTACACAACGAGTATTCTAATTGTTTATAAAATGTGGTACTTTGCTCTTAAAAAAATACCATGTGTTAGGGCAGGAAGCTACTGAGGAGGGTGATGTGTCCTTCCCTGCATAGCTTGCCTTTCCTCTTACGACCAAGCAAAGGGCTTGGAAATGAAATAGGTACTAATTAAGCACAGAATATAAGGAAGCAACAGAAATCATCTAAAAAGGCAGATACAAATCAAAGCCAAAAACTTCTTCCCTAGTCCTTGTTTCTGTGAGAAGAAATAACCAAATTTTCAGAACAAGACTCCATTTAAACAAGGCCAGCAAGAGGACAGAACTCAGAGAAACCCATGGGGTCAAAGGAACTTCTGGCAGGTGTATGGCAGGAAGACTGGACGAAGAGGCACACATAAGAACTCAGCTAGAATGTCCTGGAATTACAAAGAACAATCAGTTGACTAAGGTGTGGAACCTCAGCAAAGCCAAGATAATTCTCAATGTTTCCAACACCAGGTGAACATAATTTCCTGTTTGAAATAAAGATGGGCTTTGTCTTGACACACGACGATATTCACAGACCTATATTCTGGTCTCCCAAGTACACAGACATGATGACTGCTGAGCTTAAAACCGTTAACGTGATGTTAAACATCAAAAGCTGGAGAAAGTGGCCAGTGTGGAGCCATAGTGAGGTCAGGAGGCACCAAGAACTCTGGATTCTCCCAGGAGCTAGTGCTAGTTTGACTGGCCATGGGCAAATTCTTTCTCCATGGATATCAGTTTCCTCATCTGAACAGGGTGTGACCTTGACTACAGTGACCTCAGAGGTTCCTCTGTCTTCCAAAGTTTACTAGGAAATCACTGCTGTCATAAATTTCCTCATAAGTACCACCCATTTCCCATGTAGATCTTCTGAGGAAATAACTTTGCACAACACACACACACACACACACACACACACACACACACGAATAATCTCAGACTGCAGTCTCCTATCTATTCTTTTAGCATAATTCAACACTGTTGGTCACAGAACATACCTCCACCCAACAGCTAGGCAAGATGCCATGATATCAAGTCACTGGGAATACCATCCAGCACTAAACTCCAGAACTGGTCATCTTACTGCACCTACTGACAAATGCAGTACGACTTAAAGCTTATTACTGCATGATTAAATAAGCTAAGGCCCATAAAAAGTTGTAATCTTGCAAGTGCTCTATTAATATAAAACACAATTACTTCCCCCCATCCTGCAAGCTCCCACTTCGGAAAGAATTCTTTTTAAGTCTTCCTACTCCTCTCTATCCTCCTGGCTTGCATTTCTGGGTGCCCTTGCCTGGAAACACTGACTTCTCTGACCAATGCTTGGAGCCTGAGCGACATGGTGGTGTCCATTGTGTATTATTACGGTGCTATCAGCCACTAATATGATGCCACCTGTCAACATCCTAAAGGTGGATGGAAACATGCAGAGACGTAGACTAGTACAAACACTCTCATTTTTCACATGAGAGAATGAAAATGTAAAGAATCAGTTAATCATTCCAGTCTTAGGCAGGAAATTCCTTACCTACATTTAATTCTTCTTGATATGTCAGGTAATAAAAATAGCTACCATCTACTGATAATTAGCTGTGGGCCTAGCCAATGTCTTTTCTGATAGAGAACTTTAATTCGAACACCAAGAACATAAAATAAGCAACTGAGGCACAGGGGGATGAATAACTCACCTGAGGCCATAGAGCAAATGAGGGACTTGTTTCCTACAGGTCTGCAAGGCTCAAGCCAGAACTGTGCTGCACCGAAGCTCATGCTTTTAATCACTCCATGTCCTCTACCTTCTGAAGTGCAGGGTGATGGACTGATAGATACCTACTGATTAATTAGTCAGTGCTGCTGCTATTTACACTGCTCCACCAAGATAAACTCAGACTGGTCCTGGACCCATAAGAAAGATGCCAGTATGCCCTAGGAAGCCAGTCAAACCTCTGATTAGTGGTGTTGGGACAAAGGGCTGGGGATCTATGGGTGTCTGATGGCCACTTTAAAGCACTCAAGGAGAGACAAAGAAGAAAAATAGGCTCTCATCCAATGTAATTTTTAAACCACTGATCTACCACATAATACACTGTCAAAATCAATAGTGCCTTACCATCACTGTTTGCAAAATTCTGTACTTGTTTACCAAAGCAACATTTATCCATCCGACATTCCTTATGAAGCCAGACAATATCCCAGTGCATTGCAGTACATTCTTTCAGGATAAACTGAATTAGTTCCATTCTTTTCTACAGCCACAACATATAGGCCTGGCAATGGAGTAGTAGGAGCAGGAAGAATGCAACTTCTCCTCTTAGGCATATCATACTTAGAATTTTGCTTCTTGGCTCCACAGATTTTGGGTTTGCTGGAAAATGCTTCCTTCAGGCGACACAGCTGTGACTTTAGGATGCTAGAAGCTGAGACTAGCCACTGTGGATTATAAATACTACAGAAAAAAAGGCAAAGAAGATGACTGTCCTACTGGCTGAGCTGAGTGACCTCAATTTCCAAGGGGAAACGATTCCTGCCATGTGATGCAAGGTGGAGGTGTCAAGAAATGGTACGTCTAGACCTGAGAGAGTCACTGGAGTATCTCTTGTGCCTTCCCTTTTATCTCAAAGAGCATCAGGAGAAAACTGAAGCAACTAAAATACAGCAACAAAGTGAGACAGAACCACTAAAGACTTAGCTTCCTCAATCATTCTACCAGGCAAAAGACCACAACCACATGCAGGGCTGGCTGAAAGCAATGGGCAAGTTCCAGCACCTGTGGTCTCCATATCTGAGCAAGGCTAGTTCCATTTATCAGACTGAACAGGAAGATAAGTGAGACCTCCCCACCCAGAGATGACCACCTCACCAAGACCAACTTTACATCTGCTATTAAGAGAGAGGGTACATTAAGCACAGTTAGATCTTGCCAGGCAGAAACAAGACTGTTGTGATGTTATGTCAAGGTACCAATGTCAGAAAGACATGCAGAGGCTGCAAATCTGAAAGCCAGGCTGTGTGGTCAGTTTGCTATCTGTAGCTCCAAATCCATCCTTCCAGGTACTAATTTGTGAGGTAGGGCTAGGCTGTACAAACTGTACTCCTCCTTTGCCAACTGAATCCATAGTAGGCTCCTCCAGAACAGGAAGAAATGAGCCTCGAGAAAGACCTGAAACAAAGGCTCCCAAGCAGAGGACACCACAACAAAGAAACACCCTTAGTCACATGACACAAGCAGTGCTTGGAACAAGGCCACTGTCAAAGGAGACTCCATCATGAGGCTGAGGAGGGCTCTGCCTGTTTGCAGCAATCCTCTGAGTCAATCACGGCTCTAACAGCTGAGTGCATGTCCCCACTCAGGTTCGTGTTATTTCCTTTACTTTCAATTTGCCTCGCAAGCTGGATAGAAATGAATTACATCCCCCTGGGTTTCTCTGTTCTGTACAATTAAGAAAAGCTATTTCTTAGTCACAAGGCAGATGACGACACCAAGACTTCCCATTTTCTCTCCACAGGAAGGCTGTCATCACTCAATATTAATTGATCCCACTTTTCATCCATAAAGCAATGGTTGAAACAAATTTTTGGCCACAAAAATGGCAACTATTACACCATTAAGGTAAATTATTAATGGCATCCCCACTAAAGCACAATCGTGTTCACATAGCTCCAGCTGTCTCTGTTCATATGGTGTTCCTTTAATGGGAAAAAAATGAGTAAGTTATTACATTCCTTTTAATACTGGATAAATCACCAGTGCCTATCTCATTTAAGGTTTGCCAGGGACTTCCTACCATTTCATTGCAACTAGGAACACACAGAAAGGCTGCAATATGTTTGGGTTCTCATCAGAAAAGCACATCAATTGAACACAATTCTGTTTTCCTGCTAGACAGCAAATAAAGTAAAAACAGCACGAAGATACAAGAAACTCAAAAACTGAAGCAAGCACTTTGTTTGTGCTTGCATGCATGTGTGTATTTCCATAGACAAAAAATTATTTTTTAGACAGAGTAGAAAGGGGAAAAATATCTACCAGTAAACAGCCCACAATGAACCGAGCACCTGCAGGAAGAGCCAACCTCATTACTACTGATGGCAATCAGATGCCCCATCCAGTGAAGAACAGTTCTCAAGTTCAAGGGAGGGCTCTGTGCCCATCCTTCAGACTCCTCTGTCATTTATTTATGTGTGTCCTGGGCCTTGTAAAGGCTGACGATGGGGCATTTGCATCTTGTCAATATATTGAAATGTCACAAATCTTCACTTCTACAGATGGAAGCCAGGCTTAGTAACTTTAAGCCAGGCTGGCAAAAATCTGTGGTCCAAGCAGAAGTCTTTTCTTATATAATTTAGTCTTTAGAAGAGATGAGCGCTGCTTTACAGGCCTATTGCATGGAATTACAGATGCTATGGATGTGTTTCCATGGCCTCAAGGAAATGATGAGGATGGAAAAATGAACACAGTGAGTATTTGCTTCCAGACTAGCAGAAAATCGCTGTGGAGATCACTCTTGTTAATAATGGCCTTTTAGGACCAAGGCATCTATCTTCCAGGTGCTGTGTGTTGGCTGCTAAGGACTCACTCCCCCTTCCTCTGGAAAATGGCCCCCGCCAAATGCAAACCACCTGATCTTGGTGTTTAAGACGCTTGATAGACAAAATGCTATTAATGTCACTTCTTTATGTTCACTGTAATGGCGACTGTGAACTGTGTCAATTAAAACTGATTTCTATTCTTTTCTAGTTAATTTTCCTGGAATACAAAGAGTGGAAGCCAAAAACTGTATTTCCCATTTATGCGTGAGGAAAATGAGGCACAGAGACATTGAGTGATCTTCCCAATAATTCCACAGCTAATAAATGGCAGGAGCAGAATTTGAAGTCATGAAGTCTAGCTCAAGAGCATGTATTTCTCCACAGGATACCTCTCTGAGAGGAACAATACTTTAAAGTAAAGTGCCTGTATTAATATAGTGATGGGGGCTGGGGATTTAGCTCAGCAGCATAAGCGCCTGCCTTGCAAGCAGGCAGTTGTGAGTTCGATCCCTGGTACCGATAAAAAGGAAAAAGACAAAAAAAAAAAAAAAAAAAAAAAACAAAACAAAAAAAAAAATATAGTGATGTATAACCAATGACCGCAAAACTCACATTCATTATCTCAGTTTCTGTGAGTCAGAAATTTAGGTACTGCTTAACTGTGGATCGTACCTCTGGATCAAGATCTCTCGTGAGGCTACCTCAGGGTATCAGTCAGGGCTGAAATCATCCCAAGGCTTCCCTGGGGGAAGATCCACTCCAAGCCCACACACATAGCTGCTGGCAGGACTCAATTCCTCTAGGAATACTTGTCCAAGGGCCCGATTTGTTCACTGGCTGTTAGCAGGAGGCTTCCTCCAAGTCTTGCCATGTGGGGATACAACACGGCAATAGGCTTCCCTCAGAGCAGGTGAGCAAGAGAGAGCAAAACACCAAGGTAGAAGCCAGTCTCCCTGTAACCCAACCTCAGAAATGACAAGCCATCACTTTTCACCAGGTCCAGCCCACAGACAAGGGGAAGAAATCACATAAGGGCATAAACACCAGATGCAGAGAGAAATGGGCCATCTTGATGAATGCCCACCACTAACACTCAACTAATAGGCAGAAGAATATTAGGGTGCTTTGCTCAGTTACCTTGGCTGTCAAATCCTAACCTGATACAGAACTTTAACATTCCTTCTCATTTGGAGAAAACCTTTATGGTTCACCCCTCTGGGACACTGGTTTCCAACACTTGCTTTAAAGATGTTTTCTTGAATTTTAATCATTCTGTTCAAATCCTTTTATATGAAGTCTGCAGTAAGAAACTACTGAGTAGAAGTGGAAGTTTTTGTTTTCATTTTACAGTTTACATATTGACCAGAAATGGTAATAAGAGGAGAAGCAGTTGAGCCACAATTTTGTTTACTAAAGCAAGAGAATCCAGAAAAACCTCAGTGTCTCCCTCTTCATTCCTAGTGTATCTTTCTGGCACTACCTCAGCCCCAGCTGTTAGAAGCAGCACAGTAACTTCTCTTTCACAAGTTTCATCTCACTCTGACCAGACAGGCCATTTCTTACCCAGAAAGCCATAATGAATGGAAGACCCAGGGGTATGTACTCCAGGTACATTTGATGCCTCTATTAATCTCCCAAAGTTTAGTCTGTCAGCATCAGTAGCCAATCTCCAGGAAGCTAACATGATGGGCTGGGGTGACTAACCTACAAGTTTGCTAAACTACAACTGGGTAGACCCAAAGAGTAGGCTTGCTTTCAGATTTCCTGGGTTTTCCTGTACCCACCCAGCAAAAGACAGAAATCTCCAGGCATGCAAAGCCCACCAGATCAGACATAAACCACACTGAGCCAGCAGATGCTTCTCTAAGATAACACAGATCTTACTAGGACTGTGCCCAAGCTGGGCTGGTTTCAAATATGAGAAAACAGACACTGGACAAGGACATTAATTATGACAGAGTTTGGTGGGATATTTTAGGTTCAGTTTCTTGTACTGAGAGATCTCACCATGTTGTTCACTTAAACGCTCAACACAGAGCCTGACAAAGAGTAGATTTTCAGTAAATAATGAATAAACTCTGTTGAATCACCTTGCCAAATAAGACTTCCTCCAGCAAGTAAAATCTTCTCAACAAGTATGCCAGCTCCTTTAGTAATATGCACTGATTTGTATCAAAAGCAACATGTATTCATCATGGCCCCATACAGTATGCATGCTTATAAACTAATTCTTAATTTACATCCACACTGCCTAATTGAAACAATGGCCCTCCTCTTAACAGAAAGAGCCAATGAGGCTCTTCAACTAATATATACTCTTCCTGATAAGCCATATGGATGTATCCAAAATAAATGTTCATATGACAGAACAAAAAAACTTCAGCTGCTGGTAAGTACATAAAGGCTTATTTGTCTACATAAATTTTATCAGGAGATCTGTCCTGCAAAGAACAATGTGCCTGTAACACAGAACTAAGGAAATGACCTCCCACACTTAACAGTAGTGACATGTACCTTGAAACTCGACTCACTTACCTTTTCACATCAGAATTGCTCTTGAAAATACTTCATAGATAAAATTCAACCAGTCTCCTTTCTTCTAAAGCATCAGTGAAATCTGGCCAAAGTATAACATGCCACCACACCCCCACTGAATTTAGATAAAACCTCTTGGAAAAAAATTCTTTGAAGCAACATCCATAATCATAATTAGCAGGGTGCAGAGAACGTTAGCTTATTTTCTGCTTTAAACGAATTGGATAAAATTACCACTACCACAGGGCTGCTTTTATGTGTCCCTGCAGAAAAATAATTTGGCTTTGCTTTGACAGACAACAGTCATCACCAAGGAATTTCATTTTACTGAAGGAAGCTTTAAGTTGCTGAAATTTACATCTTGGGCTTATACAAACACACACAAACACACACAGTTCTGAACCCATTTTCACCCAAGACTGGGTGTTGTTTCTTGATCTGGACATAAGAGTAGCTGAGAAAAGAGCATGAAGAATTTGTACATTAAGAGAAGAATGCAAAGAATTCCCGGCTTCCCATAAATCTAATCTTATACCCCCATTAGCAGGTATGTAACAATAATATTACCACTAATAGCAGATGAGGTTACAACATCAAAAGCAGTCATTCAGAAGACACACACAGCAGCTGTGCTCAGGATAGTTTAAAGCCATGTCACACATATTATCTTGTTTATCTTACAAAATCCCTGCACACTGTATGATCATACTTATCTGCTGAGAGACATGTTTTATGGGAACTGATTTCCTTACCACTCTACGTATTCTGTTTAAAAACAAGGTCTGTTTTTAGCACACTTCCCAATTAGAACTTCAACTCACAACTCTTGCCACTGACTTCCTTGAAAGAGACTTAAAAAAGCAAAAACCAACCGTTAGGAATTACAGAAACTGGAAACAAAAATGAAACCCAGGTAAGAAATTAAGTTCTTAGTACCCAACAACTGCTTTTGCCCAAATTGAACTTAAATAAATACACATACATCCTGCATACATAAAAATTCTGCCACACAAGTTAGTAATGAACAGTAAAAGGAAACAGAAGCTGAAAGTGGGTCAGAAGAAACTGTTTAATCTAATAGTCTGCAAATTATATGGGTAGGAACAGATGGCTCACGGAAGTCAGTGCTACCTAGAAGACCAAAGTGTGATTTTCGAGGAAAGAAAAATGTTTCCTTGTCCTATTGCAGTACTATTTTTAGCAAAAGAGGAGTCTTTATTCAACACAGGACAAGCTCTGAGCTTGGCATGTTTACATGGCACCCATCCACGTATGCTCAAGTTCACAATCAGCTCTCTAAATCTGAGCAAGAGGTCAAACCTAACCCTACCTGTAACCAGCAATAAAGAGAAGTCAATGCTACACTACAGTGGGTTATTAACCAACATTCATGACCTTGGACACATGAGGTGCCCAAGAGGTGAGAAGTCAAGTGACTATCACGTGGCTTCTAACCCTCTGAGGCCCTAGACAGCAACAAGACACAGAAGTGCAGTGAGCGGCTCTGCACCTCAGGATCATCTTGCAACTGAACCTCACTGTCCCACACACATAGCCTAAAACAGCGCCTGCAGAGGTGTAAAGGTGTAAGAGCAAAAGTGTGCGAGACAACACTCTGTCCCTATTTACAACCCCTCACTTGTAAGGTTAGGTCTCCCTAGAGCAGCACCCAATCATAGGAAGAGGCTCCTCTGCATGAGCCTTCCAATGACAGGTCAAAGCCTCCCAAATCCCAGAGCCATCCATGGGAGACCTTTGACACAGTCCACATAGCTTAAAAGCAAAGGATTTAAAGAGAGCAAATCTGACTCTAGCCTATGACGCACGTGCTGAAGAACTGTGGACATGTTGGATAACCTCACTGAAGCTGGTCGCTTTATTTATAAAATCAGAATCGCTATGAGGATTAGTTCATACTAAGTATGGTGTGTGGCACCTTGGCCCTTCTGTCATGACCACCATCATCATCCAAACCCATTAGGATGAGTCATCTGCAGGGGTCTCCAGTAAACCCAGGGGACAATGAAGCAGAACAGCCTTTGTGCCATGAGATTAAAGGTGTCACAGAAAAAACGCCCTCTCCAGGATAAGTGTACCATTCAGAGGATATAAAATGTCAGCAGGCCTAACACAGAATGCAAGGCCTCCTGCCTCATGGCACTGTATCATTTGGGTCTTCTCTCAGGTATCTTCCCTCCTTCATGGCTTCTCACATTCTGCTTCAAAGTTTATTTTTTAACCTACCAAAAATGTCATCAATGTCAGTGACTTTATGCTCAGTTTTGCTGAAGAATTGCAAATATCCTAGATGAATTTTTTGCGTTCTAAAGCTTCAGATAGGATGTTTAGAGACAGCTCATAAATACCTCATTCAGGGATGGCAAAACAAACACTTCAGGAATCTGAATTCTAAAGGAATCCCATGGTGAAACCCACTTTAAGAATCCTCCTATAATGCAAACAACTCCCCATTCCCCATTGTTTCTCTTCATTTCCATAGCTTTCTTTGTGGGGTTTCCATGTGAAGGGATGGGGGGTGGATCTATACCTACTCGCACCTGAACCCAGATGCCAGCCTAGCAACTCCCTGACTGACAAGCTTAGTCCTTTAGCCCTGGTTCTATACAGTCAACCTCAGGTCATTTTGGTAGGGCCTGGTCACACTGACCAGCACACACGCAAAGGAGTACACAGGAGGGAGGCAGTGTGTGGGGGGCAAATAAAGGCAAAAACCTCTAGAAGAGTGCAGGAGGAGGCAAATCTGGCCAATCATACCTCCTAGGCCTAAAATGATGTGTCAGGAGCCATGGAACTGAAAATAAAGGCCTTGTGTAGATGAGACACAGCTGGGCCCTCAATATGGGCAGTGCATGCTAGGCACAACCACAGTGCATACTGCTCCCGAGCTGGGCGCTACTGCCCTTAAGAAAGATGAAGGGTACAGATACTCACTTTCCCCAAGCCAAGAAGAGGCTCTGTGCCTCTCCTGGCTACACACCTCCCTACAGGTCAGCAGGAAGCCATTCCCTACTCCAGCTCTCCTCTGCCTTCCACAGGGCCCTGGCAGCCTCCCTGCTCCTTCACATCCATTCAGCTCTCCTATCCTCGATCCATCCTCCCCCGTGGTTGGCAGAAGCCCCAGCCCAGTTGTTTTCTAACTTAACTTATCAGAAGCACCCAGTGGGCTTGTCAAAAGACAGACTGCAGAACCTCTAGAGTTTCCAGGCCAGCAGTCTGGGTCTAAGATTGTGCACTTCTAAGTCCACACATGCTGCTGCTGTTAGGGGGGCCACCTTGGGAGAACCACGGGGCCAGACCATGGGAGCAGTCTCCTGACTTGAGTCCCCTGCATCTCACTTGTTCTAGAACCTAGTGTCCCCGGCACACATCCACCTACCCAGGGTACCTTCCATGCATGTCCACCAAGAAAGCTAGCCTCCCCAACCGGCCCTCTCCACTCTGTCTTTACTTTCTCTCTCTCTTTTTTTTTATTTTGAAGAGAATAAAACCAAATGAGACAAAACAAAATAGAGTCAATCAAAACAAAAGGATCAATATGGTACATGACTTAAAAATAAAATACAAGATCAATAATGGCTATCCGGCCTCTTGTTATCTTCAAAAGAATTGACTATATTATCAGGCATAATAAAATTGAACAAAACAGTACAAAACAAAACATGGGAGACATTATAGGACTTCAAAGATAATCATCAAACCAGAAGGTATCATAGTGTATCTTACTGCCTTATTGTTTTCAAAGTAGTTGCCTATACCATCAGACTTGATTCTATTAAATAAAACAGAATTGAATAAAATCAGTCAAAACAAAACAGTGAAAACAATACAGGGCTTCAAATCAAACTAATAGGAAATCAAAAATGGTTACCATAATATATCCTGCTATCTTTGGAATAGCTGTCCATACCATCAAATCTAATACAACTAGACAAACTGAAACAGCAAAAGCCAATCTAAACAGAACAATGAAAACAATGTGGGTTTCAAATCATGATAACAGATTAACAATGGCCACCGCCTTTCCTTTATAGACAACTCCTCCACTTTCACTTTCACAGGATGTATTGTACATTTTGGATCCCACTAACTCCTTTAGTTTTTAGATCAGGGAGGCAACCCATTATTCACCTAAGTGATTCTGAAAGTGATTCTTTTTTCCTCTGAACATGATCTCAAGTTGTATCCATTTGCCTGCAAGAGCCTCTAGGTTTTCTTTCTTCATAGCTGAGTAGTTTTCCATTGTATAAAAGTGTCATGACTTTCTAATTAATCTGCAGCTAATGGCCAAGCTACCCCTACTTTTTTCTGGTTCCCTGCACATAGAGCATTGTTTTCTCATCTTTGATTTTCAGTCTATAAACCCCTTTCAGATTAAATGTATTTCTTATATAAAGCATACTGATGGACCGTATCTCCTGATCCACTGTCTGTATTCTTTTTATTGGTGAATCGAGGCATCTATATTAGTGATTATAACCAACCTTCTCTGCCTTATCTCTGCCATGCTATTTTTCTGCCATTGGTTGTCTACTTTTCCCCCTCATTCTACTGTCTGCCCTATTCAATGAGACCCCTCTACCACTGTTTCTGAAACCATGGTCTTTTTTTTTCTCTCTCTAGAATGTTCTTCAGTACTTTTTGTAGGGTTGGTTTGGTGGTCATGAATTCCTCCAGTTCCTCTTCAACATGGGAGCATCTTGTTTCTCCATTAATTTTGAAAGATAGTTTTTCAGGGTACATCAGTATGGGCTGGAGGTTATTTTCTTTCAGGACTTGGACTATTTCACTCCAAGCTCTTCTTGATTTCATGGTTTGTGTCAAGAAGTCTGTTGTGATCCTGGTGAGTTTTCCTTTATAGGTGATCTATTTCTTTTCTCTGACAGCTTTTAATATTCTGTTCTTGTGTTGAAGTTCTAGGATATTGATAATTATATGTCTGGGTATAGATCTATTTTAGTTATAGCTGGCTGGAGTTCTGTATGCCTCATATATCTGAATATAATTTCCTTTTCCTATGCTTGGGAAGTTTTAATTATTTCTGTAAATAGCCTTTGTATTTCATTTGTGTTTACTCCTGCTTCTCCACTCAAATTTTTTATTCTTAAGTTATATTTCCTCTTGCCATCTCCTAGCCTTTGTACTGTTACTTCCCAGTTCCTTATCATTTTTAAGAGATCTTTCCTTTCGTGATTGCAAGCTGTAAACCTGTCCTCAAGGTTTGATAGTCTATCTTTAGTTTCTTTCAAGTAGTTTTGCCAGCTTTCAATGGAGTTTTTAATTTTCTGGTAATCTCTTTGAATCTGTTTCATGTATTCTAAGTCTTTTTATCTTCTTCATTGAAGGTTTCCCTCCTTTTTCTATGCTCCTCTATTCTTCCATCATTGTCTTCTTTAGAGGTGCTTAGCAATTCTTTTGTTATGTTTCTCATTTCCTCTTTTACCTGGGACAGTATTTCTGTTATAAGTTCTTTTATAGCCTCATGAAGTTGTTTCTTTATTTCAGTTGCTGTTGCTTCAAAAACTTCAAGTGTGTGACTCCCAATCTCTTCTGTGTTTACACCTCCTGGACCAGTACTGCTTGGGTTGGAGGCCAGAGACTGCCTTTTGCTTCTTCCTCTTGTCATCCTCCTGGTTTCTCTGGGACAAGTGAATAGTGGGGTCCCGGGCACTTCCTGTTTTGGTTATAATTTCTCTGATGGGGGCTGGCTAGGGATAGCTGATGGTGATCACCAGGGGTGCTGGTGTAGGGCTAACGATGGCTGGTGGAGTGCAAGAAGGAGTGGGGCAGGCTGGCACCTCCTCCCAAGCTGGTTAACTGCAGGGAGCCCTTTCATTAGTATGCATAAGGCGGGGTAGAGCTGGTTGAGGATAGCTTCAGGGAAACCTCAACAGTGGCTGCTGGACTGTGCACAGGGGCGGGAATCCGTCCAAGCAATTTCAGGAGTGGTTGAATGAAACCTGCTGCAGTTCTGGCCCCGTGCTTATTCTGCCTGACTCCAAAATGGCCCCCGGCCAATCACCCACTCCCACAGGAGAACTGAGTCCCCCGCACAGTCACTGCCAGCCAGTGCAGTTCTCTGGTCTGCTGTTCCTCTCTGCTACTGTGTCTCCCCGGAGAGGCCATCAGGCTTGCCAGCCACCAGCTTCACTGTGACCATGCGTTCCCAGGTTCCAAGAGCACTTCTTGCACCATGGTTCCAGCTTCAGGTGAAAGTGCTGCCAGCTACCACCTTCTTATATTTAAGTTTTTTCTTTTTCTTTTTTTTAAATTCTCTCTGTGAGCTTCAATTCTCACTTTAGGTTCTTCCTGGGTCAAAGAGACCCACTTGCTTCCTTCTTCTCTTCTCCAAAATGCTATATTCTAGCATCTGGACTGTCTGTCTCAGAGAGGCTATTTACTCTGCTGCTTACTGTTCCACCATCTTGCCGGAATCTCTCTGTCTTTCCTTTCTTCTCCCAGGAGCCCAAAATAGAAGCATATGCCTGCCCCTCTGCTTTGCTGCACAGTCCCAAGTGAAGCGCCGCCTCGTCTCCTCTACCTCAAAGCTGTTCTGTGTCCTGCATCTCTTCCAAGGTCCAGGAAAAGCTTTCCCTCTTCTGTGAAGCCTCTAAAAGCCCAGCCCTTGCAACAGCTTGTCTACATGGATGGCAAATTTTCACACCACGCCACTGCACTAGGGCCTGCCAATCTCTGCCAGGTTGTGTACTCAAACACCACTCTGGGAAAAGACTCAGCTTCTAGGAATCAGAGGCACTGATGTTTTGTTTTGTTTTTATCAGTACCAGGGATCAAACTCACTACCTGCTTGCAAGGCAGGCACGTATGCCACTGAGCTAAATCCTCAGCCCACTATGCACTGATGTTTGAGAGCTCCGAGGGCTGAAGGGAAATGCAATCTCCACACAGTGACCCACCTCAGGGCCTCCTGAGGACTGCTGGTGCTCACTTGGCCCTTAATGCATACCATTCACTGGTTCACAACCTCAGTTACATCACCTGGAGTTCCACAAACTACTGACAGCTGCATCCCTTCCTCTAGACTAATTTAACAGGCCTGGTGTGTAGCCTGGACACGGGCAAGTTTTAAACGAAACTTCAGAATCACTCTATCGGCTTTTATGATTATTATTTTAGGATTGTGACTATAGTGTAGCCTCTCAAATATATTACAAGCCACTTTAAGGAAATCAGTTGTAAGTTCACCCTAAATATATAAGTAGATGTGTATTTGCTGCATTTATTTTATGCTAAAAAAGATCAAACCCCATCATCATTTGCACCATGTCCAGTGAGGTAAAAGAAATCTGTACTTTGCAGTCTTTTAAAGTTCTCAAACTGTGGTGCCCAGGGCAGCAACACTGGCATCACCTATGAAGCTGTGACTAATACAGATCCCCAGGCCACGCCCCAGACCTACTGAGCCAGAGACTCCGAAGCTGTGGTCTGGTGCTCTGTATTAACAATCTCTCCATGTGTGTCTAACGCACACTTAAGTGTGAGAACCCCCATGATTCAATCTAAACTTGCTTATAGTCTTTTCTGCAGGTTAACATCATTTTGGGCAATTCCTTGAAACTTTCCTATCATGTCATTTCACAAGCCCTGAAATCAGAAGTGCCAGGAACATACAATTAATAATTAGGCACTCACGATCCCAATTTCTTAATTTTCAGAACATACAGAATTTACAGTATGTAAATTGTGGCCCTTTTCAGATTAGTCTTTTCAGATTAGTCCTTTTTCCAGCTACTTTAAGGCAGTATTTTGAGGACAGCTCAATGCCTGTCAAGTGCGTCTGCAGCTGTTTAGAGTTCATGTTACCCAGACCCTAGCTGGGTACAGCCACGTTCTAGAGTTCATGTTAAATTAAAAACGTACTTTTAAATGACTCATTGCGCAACATGCATGTTTTGAATTGTGACTCTCACCCCATGTTCTTATCATGGCCACCCGAAATGCCGGCAGCTAAAAGCCAAGTATGAGCCTGGTCAGCACAACGCTGAAGAAAACATCCTAAAGGTCAGCACTTAAAGATCCCTTGGAGAGGAAAACCACAAAGATGAGAATTTTAAAAATGTGGTCATGTGGCCTGATCCCAGAAACTGTAATGTGTACCATGGGAATGTTTTATACCTAAGAAATTTAAGAGAAGAAAAAGAAGACAAGCTTGAAAAGGCAGGCAATGGAGCATAAAGACTTTTGAACTTTTTGTGTTGAAGC
Source organism: Cavia porcellus (assembly GCF_034190915.1). Taxonomy (NCBI): domain Eukaryota; kingdom Metazoa; phylum Chordata; class Mammalia; order Rodentia; family Caviidae; genus Cavia; species Cavia porcellus. Next base: position 8,441,615 of record NW_026947493.1, read on the forward strand.
CCTTTGATTTAGTTCAAACTCACCACAGCATATAGAAGACTGAGCAAATGCCGTTCAGGAAGACCACAGTATGCTTTGCAAACTTCCAACATCTTTGTGGCCTACAGCAGGGTACTTTTATAACCTCTCCAAACTCTACCTCTAAAGGTATTCCTCCGTACTACAGAAGTGACTCCACACACCTCATATGACTGTTATTAGCTTAAAAGAGACCAATACAAACACTAAATGCTTAATAAACAGTAGCTCTATTATTGTATGTTAAAAACATAAGCTACTAACTCATACCCATTTTTGTTGGAACTGTACAATGGTACAAAGATTCTGAAAAACAGCCAGTGTTTTATAACGGTAAATATATATTCATCAAACAACCCAACAATCCCACTCTTACTGTATTTTATTTAGAAATGAAAACAGATGAGTACATAATGTTTGTTCACAAGTGTTCACTGTAAATTTTTGTTATAGATCCAAGCCAGAAATACTCAAAGGGTTAATGGAAAAATGATTAAACAAATAGTACATCCAAACATTGGAGTATTACTCAGAAACACAAAGGCCCTTGATATATACAACAAAAAACATGCTGAGTTAAAGAGGCCAGACATGAACAAATACTTAATGACTCCACTGATACTATTTTTAAAGAAGAAGAAGAAGCAAAGTGAATGTACAGTGACAAAGAGGTCATAGTTGTGCAGAGTGGCACCCAAGAGGGCTTTCTGGTGCGATAAGAATGTTCTATATCAATGTGGTGGTAGTTCTACAGATGTTTACATTTATCAAAACATCAAACTATACTCTTAACATGGGTATATTTTCTAGGTAAATTACATCTAAATATATTTGTTCAAACACACACCACTGAGGTGCTGCACAGTGAGCCCTGGGCTCTCTTCCATACACTGTGGACAGAGCCTGTGGGAAAACACTACCAACACTGGATTCTAGTCCCATTTACTCTTTACCCTGTCAAAGCAGTTTCTTCCTCATGGAGAAGGAAAGGGGGAAAGGGAGGACTGACAGCAGAGAGAAGGAAAGCGAAGGGGAGAGGGAAAGACAGAGACAGAGACAGAGAGAGATCCTCCAGCTCTCAGGGCTACTTTAATGATGGAGTAAAAGCATTTGAAAATGCTTAAAGCAGAATCGGAGTACCTGCTATGTGACCCTCAGCCCACACACCCAGGTGCCCTGCTCCCCGCCCTCCCTCAGCCACAGCCAGTCCCTAGGGCCATCTCCTGCTTTCTTTTGACCTACTCACTTTTCATCTCTGCTGCCAGCATGGTGGCCAAGGCCACCTCCACTTTGCTGACTGCAGTAACCTCCAATGGACTTCTTCCCCTTCCATTCTTCTTCATTCTCACTGCAGAGAGGCAATTCCAGAATTTGATATTTTTTCTATTTTACTATGCAGTTCAGGCTGGCCTTGACCTCACAGTGTCTCAGCCTCCTAAGTGCTGGGATTACAGACAGGCTCCACCACACTAAATCTCAGAATTTGATCCTAATCATGTAGTTACACTCTAAAAACCTTCAATGCTTTTGAAAAAGCCTAGACATCTCATTGGTCCAACACATAGGACCTTTTATCATTTCCCCTCGCTCTTACTTCTCCCAAAGGCCACACTCCAACTGACTGAACCACCTGCCATTCTCCATAAATAGAGTATCAACCCTAGTTTTGGTTTCTCCTACAGATTGCTGCTTCTGCCTGGAAAGATCATCTCCTTCCACCCTCTTACTTCAATCCTCTTTCACCTGGCAAACAGACATGTAGATTTCAATCTTCCCACCTTCCCATCAAGACAAGGGGTGACCAGAGTCTCCTCTGTTACCACCACTTTAGCATCAAGCACTGGTTCTTACTCTGTAAGAGTTTGAACCTACCTGCTGAGGATTGAATTATACACCCCAAATTTCATATGTTTAACTCTCAATGTTACTTGTACAGTGTTTGGAACATGGAAGTAATTAAGGTCAAATGAGATCATAAAGTTGGGGTCCTAATTCAGTAGGAGTGGTATCCATATAAGGTGAGACAGGAACATGGCTGCACATGCTCTCTTAGTCCCCTTACCCTGCTCCTCAGCCCATGTAGTTAAGAACACAGCTGCATGCAAGTCAGGAAGGAAGCTCTCACAGGACCCACCATGCTAGCAGTCCCAGCTCCAGTGCACAGACCTCACACCTGTCATAATCATGAGAAAACGAATGTGCGTTGTTTAAGCTATCCTGTCTGGGTTATTTTGTTACAGCAGCCCAAGCCAGCCAAGACACTGGGAATGTATCCTGTCTGGTTCGTTCATAAATCTCCAGAACAGAGCACCTGATCCAAGGGCCACATTCACTAAGTATTTGTGAAATTAATAAATCATCATCCTATGGTTGCTATAAACTCAAGAGCAAACATTCATGACAAAATGGTACATTATTCTGAATTAGAGACGCAGATCTGACCTGAAGCCAAGTTTCCATTCCTTGAAAATAAGAGTAAAACAGCACTGCCCGTTTCCTAAGACGACGGAAATGTTCCCTATCCACACTGCTTCGTATGCAGCCGGCCTGATGTGGCCTCTGAGCCCTTGAAATGTAGCTAGTGTGGTGTAGGGACTCAAATTTTAGTTTTTGTTTCCTTTTAATTAATGATTACATTTAAAGAGCCTTATGGCTGGGGACTCCTGTATTCGACAGTGCAGGATCAGATAGTTCAAGCCTCAAGCCCTGGGCATTGGCCTCGTTAGAAGAGTGCTCACTGTGCCAAGGATCCCCAGCACCAAACGTATAAAGCGTGGTCGGTTATCACAAAACCGGCGCAGGTAGCTTTCGAATTGTATTAGAGTGGCCTAGCACAGAGAAACTGGCAACACACATAAAAGGGATAACGAGGCACCATTTGGCAGAAAATATGAAGCTTTATGGGCCTTCCATCTGTGATGCAAACCATCAAAGCACAGGTTCATCCCTCGGTGACCAGATTTAATTGAAAATTTAAGATCCAATCAAGTCACCCAGAATTGAGATTTTTGACAGCTTATGAGCTTTGCTATGAGATTCCCACTGCTCTTCCTTCTCTGCCAATCTACAAGTGAAGCCACGGGTTCCAACAGCATCCTGACCAGCACCAAGCTTTCTGCAAGGGACACACAATGCTATGATTATGCTGGTCCCAATTTTTTAAAAAGCGCACATGGGCCTTCCTGGCTAAGACACCAGGTGGACCAGGGCCAATACCCTCTCTCTCACTGGTATCTGCCTGAGTTAGAAGAGCATCTTCTCCATGAAAGTTTACCACATTAAGTGCCATTTTAAAGTCTCCTATGGAAGATTATGCTAAAACTTTATGGAAGAAGTAAATTCTTATGCCCTTTTACATGACAACACGAGTTTCTACCAAGAACATTCTAACCGATGTTAGTATCTATTTGTCTCACAATTTAAAAGAGGTTTGATGCCCAAGAACTCTATCCCTGACACTGGCTGACACTGCATCTTTGGGCAAGTTACTTAACCTCTCTGAACATCTGCTTCCTCATCTGCAAGAAGGACTGAATATTCCCAGACAACTCGCTAAGTTACTACAAGGATAAAAACGAAGCGAGAAACCCACACAAAGATGAATATTCATAGAAACATAATTGATAATGGTTAAAAACTAGAAACCACCTCTGTGTTTATCACAGACAAGTGGAAAAGCAAACTGGTCCATCCATACCATGGAACACTATTCAGCAATGCAATAAGGATGGGCACAAACAACATAAATAAGTCCAAAATGAGCAAGCTGAATGAAAAAGGCTAGACCAAAAACAGTACAAAGTGGGATATAAAAAAATACGGTGTATATTTAAATTTTTAAGAATTCATTACAGTAAAAGACACACTGTCATTGATCCTCCTCAAAATAATCCCTTCCTTCAAACACAATTATCCCATCATGCTTGCCACTACCTGACACAGTTTGGGCGTCCTCTTTCACGAGTGTCTTCAGTTGCACTGTCACGGCCCCTCAGTGTCTGGAATCAGTTGCAATATTGACCTTTCACAGCCATTTTGACTTTGGAGAAGAACCAGAAGTCTGGTGGTGCAGATCCAGTGAAGAAGGAAGATGAAGAACACACCACTGTTTTCATGAGCCTGCCTTTCTGTCGGATGGCATTCAGCAGCAGCAGGACTTTTTAAAAATCACATTTCATAAGGATCCTTATGAAACAGAACTTCCAAAACTGCTTCAGAAAATGACAAGAATGATGGGATAAATTCTTTCAAAATAAGGGAAGTATTCTGTGGGAGACTGATGGCAATGTGTCTTTTATTGTAATAAATTTTTAAAAATGTAAACATTCACTGTATCTCTGGTCACCTTCTACATGTACTTTGCCATTCCATTTATTTAAAATTTTAGGCAATAAAATCAGTGACAGAAGGTAAATCAATAATTGGCTGGGGATGGAGGGTTGGAAAAAAGAAGGATGAGCAAGGGGCATGAGGAACTTTAGAGCAATGGACATGTGTGCATCTCAACACAGTGATGGTTCTACGGGTTTCAACACATTAAATGCATGCAGTGGAATCCAAGGACACTGTGTTCTCCTTTGATGAAGCTGAAGAAACAGGAAAAACTGATACTGGGAATATAATGTCTTATCACCGGAGTGGCACATAGAAGGCACTCAACAAACCTTAACTCCATGCATGCTGGAGAATAGTGAATGAGCCTGTCAGAAAAGCTGACAATGCTGTCAAGGCAATTAACCTGAATGTGTTACATGGGCACCCACATTGACATTCACTGGGACCCAAGAAGTAAGGACAGGCTCTTCTCAGCAGCAAGCACAAGCAAAGAAGATGAAGAAAGTGACAAATAGGGCTCAGTCTTTGCCCAGAAGGAAACACAGATAGGTTTAAGATGTGATGCAGTAAGAGTGTCAGTGGAGATGGTGTTGACAACTTACAGAAGATAAAAGTTCTTGTTGACCACCACCCATCAGAGTGGACGAGTGGGACCCAGCAAGCACTGAGGGGTGAGGGCTGGTGAGGAAGGGAAGAAGCTGGAAAAGGAGCCACAGCACATCATCCCCCAGAGGACTGGTGGGAGACAGTCCACAAAGGACAAGGCCAAGTTAAAGACTGGAACACTAGCTTGAAGCTCAAGTTCCTTTGTCCTGGAGAACCTGCCAAAGAGTTGAGCATGATCAGATGTGTCTTAGACAAACAGATCCTACCATATCTAGAGGGTGATTTAGCAATTTATCAAGAAGCCTGACATTCACATTGCTCAACGTGGCAATTCCTGAGGAAATCATCAGAAATGTACATAAGAATTTATGTACAACATTGCTTATCACAACATTATTTATAATAGCTCAGAGCCCAAAATAACTTTAATGTTCAATAAAAGGGGACTAGAGTAAATAAATTACAGTGTGCTGAGTGATTAAAGCACATGTAGCCATTAAATTATACTTTCAAAATATGACGGGCTGCATGCCTCACTCCACAATGTTAAGTTGCAAAAAAAGCAGGATGCAGAAATATATGTTGAGCATTCATCTGACAAACATTTATTGATTATATTTTAAGGGCCAGAGTACAGTGTAAAATAAAACAGACACAACCCTTGTCCCCATGGGAAGAGATTCTACTATTTAATGAAGGAAGACAAAAAGCAAAAAAAGGAACAAATGTCAATAAGCAAAATACATAGCTCCTTAGACTCTTTAAGAAGTGCTACAGAGAAAATCAAGAGAGGAGAATGATGGAGAGTTGTGGAGAAGGTCAAAATTTCAAACAGGTGCTCAGGAAAAGCTTCAAAGAGCAGGGTTAAAATGAGGCAAGGAGGTCTCTGGGGAGGCCTTCCAGGCAGAGAAATGGGCAATCCAAAAGCCCAAAGGGTGTGGGGGTAGCGGGTGGGGACACCCAGAAAGAGCATGGTCAAGGCAGCAGAATATGAAAGAAAACAGGTAGAGGCCAAAGCGAAGCTGGTACCCCTCTGCAGAAGTGGTTGGAGCCCAGAAGGGCTTAAAGCCAAGGAGCTATAACTCAAAGAAAAAGGGTAGGAGCAGGAAGCCAGGAGGGATTTCCCAGGGGCTTCTCCAGGTTCTTATAATAGGTGGGTGTTCAGTTTATAGTCACAAAACAAATGATAATGCAATCAAAGACAGCACAATGCAGAGAAGCCATGTAGTTGCTGCCACAAGAACCCAGGAAAACAAACAAGGCTAGCGAGACGATTCTAATGATGAAGGATGAAACTCTAGGAAACAGAATGGCACATGTTGAGGTATCTAAATAACAAGTTACTTTAATAATGAAACATAACCAAGATGCAAAAACTATGCAAAGGAGAGACAAAAAAAAAAAAGAAAAAGAATTCCCTTGTAATCTTAGGATTTAACATTATGGAATATTTTCTTCCAATCTTTTTTCCTAGACGTGCTTTTATTCTTCCCTTCATCATTCTCCAATACCCAGCACATTCTGGGCATGCAAACAGTCACTGATCAAATAAATGGCAGGCCAAATGCTCCAAACCTCTTCATGTTACACTAGCTACATGAGATGCATTTTCAGACACAGTCTGCATAGGCTGAGATGAAAGAACTACTGTAGTAGCCATGGATAAACAGGGCTACAGATGACTGAGGTGTCAGATCTGGCTGTGTGAGGATGGTAGTGACCTTTAAAGGGAACTAGAAAGGAGCAACTGGGCGAGGAAGACAGTGTATTTCGTTTGAGTGACCTGAGCGTATGTCCTTGCAGGGATGCCTAGTGTCCATCTGTCTTGGGGCTCAGGAAGCGCTGAAGCTTCTGCATAGGAATGATGGCAGCAGGAAGATAAAAAAGAGAAGAGAAAGAGGAACGCAGGAGAAGGGGAGGAGGAATACTAGAAGGCCCTGCTCTTTGCCAGACTGTGCAGAGGGCTCCACACACGTTAGATCTTCCAGTCTTCACAATCACCTAGAAGGTAGACACTCACATGCTCATTTTACAGATGAGGACACTGCATGACCGAGAGGCTCAGCGACTTACCCAAAGCAGAGCCAGGACTCAAATCTGTAACTATGAGGATGCTTCCCACTCATTCTCCTCATGTTCAGAGAAGCTTAAAACATACCCAGAAGCCCACGGAGAAAGTGGCTTAAAATGCCTTAATATGCCCAGTTTTTGCTCTTAACTTCCAAAAAACCAAAAAGAAGAGTGTGCTCTTTCTCTTCCAAATATATATTTTATATGTTACCCAATTTTTATTTATAAGCCATTGGGCTCTCGTTTTCATGAATTTGAGTCTTCTCTCTACCATGAGGTTAAGGAGCTCCCAGAAGTCAGGATATGCATCAGCCTGACTGCACACAGCAGAAGCTCTGCACGCACTCTAGGAAGTTAACCTTGACTACCACTTGAGAGTCACCCCCTGGCCCATTTCCTGATTTCTCAGGCTCTGGACACTGGGCCATGGTTGGTGACCCTGACTCCCTCTGGCTCAAACACAGCAAAGCCAAACCCAGACAGATAAGAGAATGACAGTGGGCAGGTGATCCTGGGCAGATGGGCAGACTAATACAATGAGATAAAGCAAATCTTGTTTTCCATGGGAGTTGCTACCAGAGCCTGCAGACTGTGAGCCCACAGGCTATATTCAGTCTACTCGCATATATGCTCTGGCTTTAATATGTTATGATTTTAATTAGTTGCTGTCTTTCAAAAAGTGAGAAGTTTCATATGCAAATCTGGAATCTATAAGCTGTCTCGTAGGCAACCCACCCTCTCCAGTTCTTCACAGCCTCTCCACTCATCCCGATAGGGACAGGGCTACATGGCAGAGTGGCCTGAGCACTGGGTCACCAGGAAAGCCAAAGCTGGCTGGCATGTACTCACCGGCACTCAGCGTCGTGAACTCCAGAAAGCGGTACTCGTAGGCCACATCTACCTTAGTTTCTACCTGAGGCCTCTTCAAAGTTGAGTAAATATTCCCAGGTCGTTTCTCTTCACGTCTCTCCAACTTGTTCAATCCACAACCCATTTCAGCAGCTGTCCATAAAATGAAAACAAAATGGGGTCAAGGGTATAAATTGTTTTTCAGAGATTTATTCTTAAGCACTGCAGTAGACAAGATCATCTAATCCTCCTGAAGAAGTCCACAGGAAATCCTCCTCAGCCCATAGGAAATCAACAGTATAATGTAATATAGATCCTGAATACAGAGGACTATATTCAGGACCCAAGCTGCTGTCTCCTTCAGTTAGGTCATCATTACCTGCCATCCTGTGGTTTTAAATGACAACAAAACAATACCTGTTTATGTCTTTTTTCTCCATCTGAAGAAAACAATACCTCAGAGTGCATTGGTGCCACTATAATCCATATAAATGATTTTAAAATGGAACTAAAAAGCAATATGCTGCATTATGGTATCAGCTGGTCTGTTAGAAAAACAAGAGATGTATCACTTTCCCAATGGTAGCTGAGAGAATAAGTTATTGTTACAATTCTTAGACTCTAGAGCCCTCTCTACCCTCAATGCTAATTAATTTAGACAAGAGTTTATAATCATAAAATATCTCTAAAGAATGGATGGCAGTATTTTTATAGGTTTTGTCTCAAAGTCCTTCTTCTTCTTTTTTAGACTGATCTGTGAGAAACAACAGTATGCTTCTACGCTCTCAGCATCATTTCAGACCGAAATGAAAACTGACTGAGCTCTAATAGCAGGGCCAGAAAGACTGGGAGCAGAAATTCATGTGTATTAGAGCACGGATCTGCAGCTTCTGCCTGAAAAGAAGATGGAGAAACATTAAAATCATGTGCATGCAGCGGGGGCTGAGCTGCCACTCACTCTCTGGGGGGATTCAAATCAACACGAGTTCTCTGTTCATTTAGGCAGGCTGACACTCATGAGATGATATTTTATCCACTCCCCTAGACTTGAGTGGAAGGTGTTTTCCTGTCATGTACTGACTACAAGACTTCCCTCCTCGCTGGGCTCCAGTGCCGATGCCTTCAGTCTAGTTCACGAAAATATTAACTGGCCATGACTATCACACAGAGAAACAGTGACTGCTTCTTTTTGGAGGAAAGAATTTCCTTCTGCTCAATTCATTCACAAGATACTCAGTTTCCTAAGGCAATTTGGCATACTCCAAAAAACAAACTGAATCTCAAAAAAGCCATGAGGGTGTAGGGTGGGGATAGTGGGAGGGGTTGGGAGCTGTAGTGAAAACCAGGCTCTACTTTTCAGTAATTAAAAAAGGAGTCTGGAAGAATGGATGAGAACAGGAAGGCTTACTTGTGCCTTAATAAAGGAACATTAGTGTCCAAAGGCCTGAACAGACATGATTTATGTGCAGTCTGCCTGGACTGATTACTTGCAAAATACTCCGTAGTTCTGCAGATGTAAATAGCTCATGTTCAGAGGCTGTAGACTTAACTGCTGAAGAGCAAGCCAACTGGCGTCTGCCAGGGCAAGGCAGACAGGAAATGAACGAAGAGGCTCCTGAGTGCTGGGAACAGGTGGCCTGATGAGATGGTACCACTGTCACGAGAACAAGATTATTAAGAAGCCAAAATCTCACCACAGTGCTCATTCATGCAGATTTCCTGCATGTCTGCTTTGGGAAAGTCCCCTCAGGGATTCAGATAGTGTGGTCTTTGCCCTCAAGGAGTTTAGCCTATTGAGAAAGGAAGGACACTTAAATTATAACACAAGACAAGAAAGGCGGAAACCCAGAGAGGGTGCTTCAGACAGGTTTTGCTGCACAAATTTGGACTGTGACTATGAAGAGATACAGCCAGGGTCCATCAAGAACAACAGGGTGGAGGCAGGAAAGTCTGCATGGGGGTTTGGGAAGGCAAGGTAGACAGCCTGGAGACAAGGGTGTCAGTGAGTCAGGGCCACCACCATTCACCCGTGTGGTGTCTTCCTGAGAATGATACAGGAGGCTGGTGGTGCCCTTTCTCCCAAGGAATGCAGTCTTGTTGTACACATGACCTACAGAGTAGAGCAAGGACTACATTTAAGATCCTGCTCATTCCCTTGGGAGCAACCTGTGACAGTGCTGTGTCACCAGGGGAAAAGTTAAGCGAAGCACATTTCAAAATGGAGCAGGACTAGCTAGTCATATAAAGAAACATGGAGGTAGAACAAAATTTTCTTAAGTATTACACAAAAGCTCCATCCATATGAAGAAAATCCTGATGAAAGTAGCGTAGGTTAAGATTTAAAATGCCTGTTTCTCAAAACATACTTTAAAGAGTAAAAAAGGCAATTGAGAACCTGAATAGTACAATGCATTAACCTAGTCTGAACCAGTCAACCAGTTCTCCAAAAAAAGGGAAATCTTTGATGTGTAATGTTAGCTGCGTTCTGTGGTGTGAACACTACCCCATGCAGACTTCAAACCTCATATGTGATGTCATGGAGCTGAGTTGGGAAGAAATGCCACGCTCAGTTCTCACAAGCCAGTGAATTAGCTCCTGGCACCACTGTATTCACTCACCAGCACAACTGTATCCACAGTTAAAGGAGTACTACAAACAAGTTAAGGAAAAGACAGAACACCCAAAAGCAAATCTGTGGAACTCCTGAACATGCATGCCACACTGAGGACATTTTGCACGGATGACCACAGAACAGATGAAAAGCAGCTCGACCTCCCTGCTCATAGGGAAGTGAAAGGAAGATCACAAGGAAGTGTAACATATATCTCTAGCAGAGTTTAAATGTTTTTAAAGGTGATAGTACACAGCAAGCATCCCCAATCCAAAATTCCAAAATTCTAAATGCTTCAAAATGCAAAATGTTTGAGAGACAAGACTCAGAAACCAGCTTTCACAATATTTCAGAATTCCAATTTTCAGACAAGGGACATTCAGCTCGTAAAGTCTAAGCAAACATTGCAGGATCCAAAAAGCTCCAAAATCTGAAAAGCTCCAAAACTGGAAACACTTCTGGTCTCACGCACTTCAGATATGAGCTACTCCACCTGCACCAGTGTTGGTGAGGATGAATCAAATGGATTTCCTGACCCTGATCGTGACAGCGCAGCATTATAAAACCAACCTGGAAAACTGGCAAGGTGTCGGGAAGCCAAATACTGTATTACTGTATCCTGTGACCTCTAAACTTCCTCTCCTAGGTATAGCATATGCCAACAAAAATGTGTCATGAGTACACACAGGAAGGCTCACAGGAGACAGGGGTGGTGGCACACATCTGCAATACCAGCACTCTGGGCTAAGGCAGGAGGATTGTGAGTTCAAGCACAGTCTACGCAATATAGTGACTTAGCAAGGCCCTGTCTCAAAATAAAAATAAAAAAGGCTGGCTGGAATGTAGCTCAGTGAAAAGGCCCTGAATTCAAGCTCCTTTACAAAGAAGAAAAGGAAAGAAAGGAAAAGAAGAAAAAGAAAAAGAAAGCAAGCAAGCAAGCTCACAGTATTACTCTTCTTAAAAGCCTGGTGCTCAAATCTCCCCATATAAATACTTTACGGTAGAACAGATAGTGTGCAGTGTTCATACAGCAAAATAACAGGAAGCAAGGAAAATCCAGAAACTAAGAGCACGCATAACAACATGAGCGAACACCCAAACTCAGGAGTTGGCATTCATTCACATTGTTATGAGTGCTCTCAGCAGATACTTTTTAAATTCCATTATGTAGAGTTCCAAAACAGAAAAATACACCCTGGTGTTAGAAGCCTGGAGGTCAGGAACCGCATGGGAGGATGAGGGGCTTCCAGGGTCCTGATCATGCTGTTCCTTGCCCTGGGTACAGGTGACACATGTGTTTGGTTTGTGACAATCACTGAGCCATCCAGCAGACTGTGTACTAATTCATGTACTTTCCCGAGCTCAAATCTCACTAAAATATTCAAAAATGCTAATATGTGGTCATACAGCTGTACAAAAATATTCCTAAAGATAAAGTTAGGTTGGAATAAAAGCAAAACACAAAATTTACATACTGAGTTTCAATTCTAAATTAAAAACTGAAAGCACTGTTTACAGCAGGCATGCTTATCCACTGTTAGCTTCTTCACTAAAGTGCCTGCAGGTACATCAGAGTCCAGACAGAATGGTTTTCTGCATCGAGGCTGAAGCACCCTCATCCTGGGCCCGACATGGGACATAATGGCACAAGCTTAAGGGGTACAGGTTGACAAGCCAGGGAAGCAGTCAGGCCGAGCCCTGGAAGGCTGGCCACTGAAGAACTAAGCAGAAACCTCTTCCTCAAACAATCCTCCCATTTTTACTACTCTGTTATGTAAATTCCAGCATTACTGATTTATTCTGTTGAAGTAAGAATTTCCCTTCAAAACTGCAAGTATCTTCAGGGAAAGGGTAATGATTAGATTCTTGATAGCCACTAACATTTTAGTGTGATTTAATTCTGCCTATAATCTTCTGGTTATTTTTTAAATTTTAATTTAATTTCCTTCGTGAAGGATAAGTCACCTGAAACCAGAAAGGAAATGGTTATCAGGATGAGTAAGACACATTCAGAAAGAGTTGAGGATAGATGGGGGCAGGTCCAAAGAAGCATCCGCAAGATTTCCAATTCACAACTTTGAGTTTAGGGTCTCAAACAGACTGCTCTAAACTTGAAGTCTCTGTGCAAGTTCACCCAAAGGGTATGTACTTGATGTCAGAAGACATAAAGAGGTTCTGGGAAAATCATCTATATGGTCAGACAGAAAAAAGTTAACAGTACTAGCCAGAAGAACACCTAAATCTTTGGGTCTCGAATTTCAGAGATTCATTTCTTTGGAGTATGTGCAACCTTGTTTAGGCAACTGCTTTGTAAAAAGCATAGTGTTCTCTGGGAAGAGAGACACACAAGGCACTTGCTGGCCACCTTCACTCCATCAATATAGAAGAGAGATTTATGTCATTTCCAAAAAAATCCATGACAGTCAGAACATCTAGATTACAAAAAATGAAGAAAGTTAAGATACAACAGTACTTTATATCGTAAGCTTGACCATTACTATGCCAACACCCAATTCCATGCTCACAATAGAATCCTGCAAGGGGCTGGGATTAGCTTGCACCTTTGAGGGCAGAAGGAGAGGAAACACGGGAAGTCTAGGGAACAGGACTCCAGACGCAGGCAGAAGATGCCAGGCACGATTGCCCACACTTTCAGGGGACGTCACCCTAAAAGCATCTCTCTCTCTCAGGTGTCAAGGCCTCCAGTAAGGTGGAAAGTAGGGTAGAAGGTAAAATATGGCTCCAAAATCCAAGCTCACTGTGCAGGGTGGTCTATGTTATCTCTCCACCTTTCCATGGAGTCTGCACTCCATGACCACATGATCAAGGAGACATAAGAAGAGTCACCTGTGTCTTATGAGACCCTCCCCAAGTACTTATCTGGGTCCATGGAGTTCCTGTAGGTCTTCCCCTCCAATTTCCCATAGTCACCTCACACGGACCCCTCCAAGGGAACTCAGACTATGTATTTTGTGTTTGAGTTGACTGTTTTACCCACTTTGATGGACAGTTGAATAGGCATTTGGTTTTCTTTTTCTGTCTCAACAGTCATCCCTGCACTATGTGTAGGAGTCTCCCTAGCATCAGGGGATCAGGAGAAACTTTCCACGAGGTCTTAAGAGTAGAGAAAAGAAAAGAGCTATTTCTCTATCTGTGGTGAAATGAGGGAAAACAGCCAAAATATACATATAGTTCTTCAGCAAAAATTGGCAGAGTAATTAGAACTAAATGCTTTCTAAGGAGGATAAAGAAGAAAATCAGAAGAAGGTTCTGAGACCAACTGCATGAAAAAGATGTTAAACAAGCAAATGACCAAAAACTGCTCACATGGTAACACCCTGGAAAATCAACACTTTGCAAATCAAATCTAAGTGCAGTGTATCTTCAGCACACCGAGGACCACCTCTGCACTGCAGCTGCCTGCGCCACACGCCAACACTCATGTTCCCAAATCCATTCATCTAGCCGTTCACTCAACATCACTCAGGGTCTGCTCAGAGCCAGGCCCTCAATTAATAATCAGAAAAACTAAGAAGACAGGTCCTGCCCTCATAAAGGTCACAGATAAACGAGAACAAAAATAATGAGCACACACTGTGCTGGCTGTTCTAGAAGTCCGGACAGAGCGCGAAGCATTCAGAGCAAAATGCTGTTACATGAAACACAGAGCATGTCACCATAGACTTGGCCCCGGCTGAAGAACAATGAGATATAATGTGCTTTGTGATTTTAAATATTGAAATCATTACTTTAAAAGTTCTTTCTAGTTTGAGTCTGAAACGCTTCCCAAGATGTCCATAAGACACTGGAAACCCATTTCAAAAGGATCACCTTCTAAAAATACTCCGTACAGTTTATGAAAGGTTCATTTTAAAAGCTCATTTTTACTATCAAGTAAGCATGCACACATTTAAATTATGGGGGCAATAAATGTAGTTATATTTTCAAATACAAATTAGTTTCATTAAGAGTGAGTCCTCATTTACCACACTTGTCACTAATCGGAGGCTGCCTGTAAAGCTAATTTTAGCAAATGCCAACAGCTCATGACAAGCAACTAGAGGCAGCGCAATTATATGCAATGATGCTGGATCAGCTGGCAAACTCATCTCTTATTTCTACACTCAAATTCCATATTTGAAGACTTCAGAGTATTTATTACATCATGACTTACTCAAAGTAAAAACTAGTGATTCAAATTAGGAAGTCCTTACATAATAATATCTCTCTTGATCCAGAAATATCCAAAGGTGATCAAGATAAATGATGACATTTCAAATTTATTACAGTAAAAAAACATTTTTTCTATCATTAATTCCCCCTCAAGATATTCCCTTCACTTTAACACACTTACCCCATTGTTCTTGCCACTTTCTGATGCTTTCTAGAAGCCCTCTTTTGTGACTTCTTTATGAGGTATGATCAAAGTCATGATGAAAGTTACTTCTGAGTGCCCCCCAATGGAGAGGAGCTCATACACACACTACACTGTGTCCTCAGCCACTTTATTCACCTGATCTGGCACTCGCTGACTCTCAGCTCTTCCCCAAAGTCAAGATGACTGTGAAAGGCAGGTGTTTCCATCTGATTCAAGATACGCAGGCAGCTGACAGTGCAACAACTGACACTCACAAAAGAGGACTTCCAGAACTGCTTCAGAAAGTGGCCAGAACAATATGGTGTCTTCAAAGTAAGAGGGAGTGTTCTGAGGGAGATTATTGGCTATGTGTCTTTTGATATAATTATTTTTTATTAGTATACATATGTAGTAAATAAAGATATGTTTATCATGGAGAATCAGTCCATATACATAATACTGCACATTTTAATTCTTTTTTTATCCCCTACTCCTGTCCTCCCTCCTTGTACCTTCCAAATCTTCATTCTTTTCACATTTACAAAAGTTCTAGTTTCATCAATTTTCCCTTATTTTCCCCTTTCTTTCCCTCTTCTCAACCCTGTTTCCCCTCAACCTCTTATTCCCCCATTCATTTGTAAAATATCTCCCTATTTCCGATTTATCTTTCTATTTTCCTGCTTACTTATTTTTTAGTTTCTCATAGAGATATTTATGCTTGTGTGTCTCACTTATTTCACTGAACATAACAGTATTAAGTTGCATCTGTTCACCTATGAATGCCTCAAGTTTGCACAATAGGGCTCCACTGTGGATCAACACCACATTTTCTTTATCCAGTCCTCAGTTGTTCATCCAAGATTTAGCTATTCTAAGCTGTGCTGCTATAAACATGGGTATGTATGTATCACTGTAATGTGATGTCTTTAATTCTTTTGGGAAGGTTCCTAGAAGGGGAACAGCTAAGTCAAGTGGAATTTCTAGTTTTTTGAGGCATCGCCACACTAATTACTTCCATAATGGTTATACTAGTTTATGTGTACTCCCACCAACAGTGTAGATGTGTTTGTTTTTCCCTGAAGCCTCACTGGCATTTGTTATTTGATTTCTTGATGCTAGTCATTCTCACTGTAGTATATGAGGGTATCTCAAGTGTTGTTTTAATTCACATTTCTTTAATCACCAGCAATGTTGAACATTTTTTCATGTATTTTTTGGCCATTTGTACTTCTGTTCATTTTGGTTGCTCACGTTTTGATTGAGTCTTTTATTTTGCAGAAGGTCTAATTTTTTTGAGTTCTTTATACATTCTAGATATTAGTCCTCTGTCCAAGGAATAGCTGGCAAATTTTTTCCCACTCTGTGTGTTGCCCTTTCAATAACAGCTGTTTCGTTTGCTGTGCAGAAGCCTTCTAAACTGGTACACTCCCAGTTGTTGATTCTTGCTATTATTTCTTGTGCAATGGAGTTTTGTTCAGAAAGTCCTTACCTACGCCTAAGCCAACGTCTGTATCTTCAAGAATTTTACCAACCTTATCTTCCAGTAGATCATTTTTATTTTAGCATTTAGATATTTGATCCATTTTTATTTTAGTTTAGTATATGTTAAGGTTCTATGTGTGGATATCCAATTTTCCTAACTCCGTTTATTAAAGAGGTTAACTTCTCCTAGTAGTTTTAACATAGATGTTTACTGTATTTTTTTTTATCACATTTCATAAATTAAACCCTGAAAATCAGACAACTATTCAGGTGGTATAAAATTTTGATATCCTGCAAACATATTTAAGAAACCCAAGAATAACTAAAATTTGCCCATCCAAAGCATTTATGATCCAATAGTATGAGTAATAAACAATCTACATAACACAGCATTATTGTATGGTACCTTATTTTTAAAGTGCACATTGTATATTTGTATCACATTCTTTTTAAAAAAATATTAGGACATGGGCTGGGAATTTAGCTCAGTAGCATAAGTGCCTGCCTGGCAAGCACAAGGTCATAAGTTATTGACACATACACACACACACACACACACACACACACACACACACACACACACACAATTAGGACAGAGATCGCATGTTAACAGAACTTTCTTCTGGGTCCTGAGACCATGGATGGTATTTTCAAGTTCTCTTATGTTGAGCACTCATTATCTTTATGGCTGGAAACAATAAAGGAACCACTGCCAGCCTCCTCTCAGATGTCCCTCTGTGGGGTTCCTGGTAACATACATCTTGCATGTCCCCTCCCACACGGAATAGGGCAGACCTGTGAGGCAACAGGCCATTGGGGAAATGACAGTGTGACTGCCTAGGCTAAGCTATAGGCAACAACATGGATTCCACCTGGCTGCCTCTTGAGTGACTCAGTCTGGAAGCAACCGGCTGGCATGCTATACAGACACTAACTGCCCTGAGTCTCCATGGCTGCAAAGTCAGCACTAATTTAACACACACCTGTAAGGGGCACCCTTAGTCCCAAAGACCTAACCAGTCTAATTTTTCTTTTCCCTAATGCTGGAGATGAAACCCAGTGCCCTAATACCAGGCAAGTAGTTTGCCACCAAGCTGTACCCCACATCCAGTCAAACACTTCTGGAGTCCAGACTCCCAGAAACCTCCGTGAGATAGTGAATGTTTATTATCCCAGGTCTCTTAGCTTTGGAGTAATTTGTTACACATCCATAGATGATTGATACAGACTGTTTATGTTCCAAGTCCTACTCCTATGTGAGAGGGGCTGTAGAGGGGTTGAGAACAGACTCTTCAGCTGCCAAATTCCAGAGCATTTTGTTACACAAGAGGTAACTAATAGGAGTGGTGTTTACATTATAAAAAGAAAACACTTCTTTACCATGACCACTCCCAGCCCCCAAACCATCAGTATCTCTGTGGGGGTCCCTTCCTGAGTAGGTATGGTCTCTGCTCCTATCTCCATCACAGCCAGCCCTCATTAAAAAATAGTTCCCACTCAGAACTTCCTACTCCAGTGGGATCCTGGGACCAGCAGCAGCAGCCATTGGAAGCTTACTAAAAGGGAGACGCCCCAGCCGATCCAGACCTGCTGAATCAGAATCTGTACTTCCACAATCTGTCAGAAAAGTCTGACTCATAGTAAAGTTTGGGAAGCTCTGGGCTGCAAGAATGGTTCTTAGTCTTAGTTGTTCTTGGGAAGAATCACTGAGAAGTATTTAAAAGTCCTGATACCCAAGCCAGGTATAGTGGCACACACCTGTAATTCCAGCCCATGGGAGGCTGAGGCAGAAGAATTGTTTCAAGTTTGGAACCATGCTAGGCTACAAAATGAGCTGAGGCCAGCCTGAACTGCAAAGTGAGACCTGTCTCAAAAAGACAAAAAGAGAGAAAGAAAAAGATAGAGCCCTGATAGCTAGGCAATCGGGGCAGAGACAGAACACCAGTACCTTCGTTATCTTCCTGGTGACTTGGCATGCAGTCAGCTAGATTCTTCCCCGCCCCCACGCCCAACCATCTCCTCTTCCTAGACTGAGAAGCTCACCCCATTCCCATTCTCTGGAATCTTTCTCTATTACCAGTGCTGCTTCCAGTTCCTAGGCCATCCCTCTGCCATCCTCTCAAACATAGTCATACCCTAAGTTTCATCTCCAGTCTTTCTCCTGTTTCATTTTTCTAAAATTATTTTAATTATAAACCTTATCAAAGTGCATAAAATGAGACATCCATGTGCCTGCCACCTTTTACCTTACTAGCTTCACATCTTTTATTTTTTGCAGAAATAAAACTTCTTGAACACAGTCCCTATTGCCCCTGCCCTTCTGTCCCACAATCCTAGGTTTCCTCTTATAATCCATACCATATAAGAACAATGCACAGAAGAGACTCCGAGATTTTCTGAATGTGTGGCCCTCAGTTTCTTGGTGTGTTTTCATGACACTCTCTAGATACCTGAGGGTCTCCTTATTAAATAGTTCAGGCTCAAATAATTTTTTATATTCTGATAAGTTAGCCTCTTGAAAAAAGTACTATGCACTAATTGAAAGAAAAAAACATTCTTTCTTCCCTTCTGAAAACACCATAACTACTTAGTAGAAGCTGGGCACTGTTTCTCTAAGCCTGAAATCACATTGGACCTTGCCACCTTCATTTCCGGACCCACATCGCTTTTCTTAACAACCACCCACAGTGCTACTTTGGAGAGATACAATGCCACATCAGAGGCTGTCTGATGTTGACTTTGTGAACCATTTCAAGTGAGTAGTAGCAGAAGTGTCAACTACCCTTTGACCCCTGTGAGCACATTGCAATACCTATGGGTATAGAATCTGGGAGCCACTAGTACATGGTATTGTGTGTGCTAGAAAATTTACATGAATACTACTGTCTTATGGCTGGAGAGAAAGAAAGAGAGACAGATAGAGAGACAAAGACAGAGTTATGTTAAGGAATAGATTATTCAATTGTGGAACTGACCAAGTCCAAAATCTTCAGGGCAGGCCAGAAGACCAGAGATCCAGGGAAGAGTTAATGTTGGAGCCTTCGGTTCAAAGGCTGTCTGAAGTGGAATTCCTTCTTCTTTGGGCGCCTCAGTATTTTCTCTTACAGTGTTCAACTGATTGGATCAGGCCCGCCCTCATTGCTGAAGATAATCTGATTTACTGAAAGCATGTTGATATAAATATTAATCACACCTAAGAATCACCTCACAGTAGAACCTGGAATAATGTTTGACCTAAAACTAGGCACCACAGCCAAGCTAAGTCAACCCAAAATTAACTATCATGCTCTACTTCAAGACTGAGCTCTAGCAGAAATACTCCTCTAAGTTGATCATTCAACAAATATGTATCGAGCACTTACTAGACATAAGAGCCTGTTGTGAATGCCAGTCATACCAAAGCAAACCACAAAAGACTGAAAAAGGCATAACCTTCCCTCCATGGACCTTATCTTTAGGAACAGAGAAATTGACATCAGGTAGAAAAAAATCAATAAATGAAATTTAATTTTTAAAGTATATTAAATAGAAAATAATGCATCGGTGGCAATCACAGGAAGAGTTATGCTTTTTGAAAAGAGGATGATCAGGGAAGCCTCATCCAGAGGTGACATTTAAGCACAATCCTGAAACAGGTGAGTGGACCACAGGATGAGGGACAATGGCACCACAGGTACACACAAACTGGGGTTCCAAGGGAAGGCAAAGCACGGGTAGAGGAGACCTGTGGGCCCAGCTGTAAGGGCTTGGGCTTCTCCCAGCCTGAGCTGGATGCCAGGTAACTGGCAGTAGAGGTGGGGGCAGTGGTCAAATTCTGGGTGTGTTTGAAGGTAGAAAATGAGATGTGTTGACCGCCTGGAATAGGGGATGAGAAAAAATGGGCATCAAGGTTGGTCACCTAAGCAGCTACAAGGCTAGAATAGCAGTCTTCTCAGAAACCAACATAGGCAGCCAGAATTTCAGCTGCACTGACTGCATCCCAGTGGGGCTGTATGGTGGGCAACTGGATACAGCTGCCTAGTTTTGGGATACATCAACCCGGCAGCACACTCCTCAAAGGCACCAACCACATCTCTGTCCCCAGAGGCAGTCACCCAATCCCCTACCTCAGCACACAACGAACACCAACTCAGCCACATTCTTTGGGAGGAAGGGAAACATTTATAAACGATGGAAATGGGCCTTTGAAATACCTCCTATGGCTTCCAAGTCCATTTTCTTAACTGCTCAGGATAAGGGTAGCGAGATTCCGAAACCAGACTGCCTAGATTCACACCCTGATTCCAAGCCCACTTCCTAGATCTGTGACTTTGAGGGAGTCATTTAACCTCAGTTTTCTCATCTATAAAATGTGGACAAATGTAGCATTTACTTGCAGAGCAGGGATTAAAGTTGGATGTGTTAATATTGAACAAGGCTTGGAAGATCTCAGGATGCAAAATGAGCAGTATAAACATTTACCACTTTAATACTATGTTAGTAGCACTTGTTACCCATTATAAAGATTCTTTCAGCTTGCCCTGGCCTATAGTCATAATTGCACCACAAAGGGTATTTCTAAGACAGCACAAGATTACTGGGCAATGGTGGTGCATGCCAGTAGTCCCAGCACTCAGTAGGTTGAGACAGGAGGATCACTATGAGTTTGAGTTCAGCCTGGGCTACATAGTGAGTTCAAAGCTAGCCTGAACTACTTAGTGAAACCTTGTCACACACACACCAAAAAAAAAAAAAAAAAAAAAAAAAAGGCTGACAAGAGACACTAGGAAATATCCAAAACTTAGAAAATGTATTGAAATGAACAGTATGATTTCTTGTACTGTGCATTTCAAAAATTTGGTAATATGTGACATGTGTCATCTTCCACTAACCAAATGGTGGATTTGTGGTTAATCAAATCTCTTCTGATCTAACTTTATGCATAAGATGTATTATATAGCTTCCCCAAATCTAAGGAATCTGCGAGATATTCCATAAAGCTTGTAGGGTTCCTCAGGATAATATAAAGTGAAAAAGAGGCTACTTTATACAGAAAGAGAGAGAGAAAAGAGAGAGAGAGAGGAGAGAGAGAGAGAGAGATCTACCTATGGAATAACAAAACAGGACATTTCGTTGTAAAAGCCATGAAAGTTACCCATGAAGGGCAGCTGGCTCCCTGGCCAAAAGGTGTGGAAGCCTGTGTTATGAGACCCTAAAGCTACACTGATTTTCCACCTCCACCTGGTACAGGCTGCCTGCTGACACCTGAGGATTGGCTTTCCCTCTCTTTTCAATCCAAATCAGGAGAGTGAACTCCACAGAGTTGGGAAGAGACACAGTATTACCATAATACTGAAATCGCCAGCCATCTCCATCATTTCCTGCATCCCAGGGGCAGGTCATACCCAGAGAATCCCAAACGAGCCTTCAAGTACCCCAAATAGTGTCTCTTCCATCTTGGTCCTGGCAGGTAGCCATCACCATAGAATGTGACCTGATTTTCTAGCTCTTTGGTGCTGGCCTGCTGAGAACAATTTTTCTTCCTGAATTCAGGCCAGGTAGGGAGTAAAGCACACGAATGCATATTTAAAAGCTGAACTGAATTCTTATTTAGAGAACTAGAAATTAACAGGGCTTAAGCCGTGGCTACGGCTCACCTGCTATCCTGATCCTTTGAGAACGGTCTTTATGAAATATGCACTGATAATAATGACAGCCCCTTTGGGGGCCTTGGAGAAGAAGAAAACTCAAATTTATGTCAAAACCCAAACGTGAACAAGAGAAAAGAACACACACACACACCCCTTTAAAAAGTAAACACCAAAGAAATGTCTGGCTAAATTTATCTCTTTGTCAGTGAAAAATAGCCCAAGCCTTTACACCACTGTCTATTGCCCATTCTTAACTACAGAGAAAAAACGAAATGCCTGCTATCGAATATGCTGCCACACAAAGCTTCCAGCAATAACTAAACACTCCACAGCTTTGCTGTCCAGCGTAGCAGCCACCAGCCACATGTGGCTCTGGACCACCTGCAACATGGCCAGCGAAACTAAGGCGATGCATATTTCTCTCACTTCACTTTAATTTATGTATTCATGAAATTTCAACTCATGTGGCTATTGTACTGAAGAGTTCTGATACACAAACACACAAAATAGCTAGCAGTGTCTTTTTTTTCTTCAATAAAAATATAATCCTAACCAACCAATAATAAATTACTGCCAAATGTAGTACTTTTATATAGGTCCCACAAGTTTAAAATAAAAAGAGGAAAAAACTCTACTAAAGAAAGTTATTTCAGTGTGCAATTTCCTTTAACTTTGTTCTATTTGTTTGACATTTCTATTGTCTCATGACTTTGCATGTTTTGAATTCTGTGTTTATAGCTAGACTCTGCTTTTGCTAAACCAAAATGTTGCAGTTCTCTCTCCCCAAAAGAAATCTCAGAAAATACGAAAATGTGAACTTGGGGCAAATTAACCTTCTAAGCTTCAGTTTCCTCTAGGCTAAACTATAAATAATTATCAGTACTTGCCTTTCAAAAAGATCAAATTCAGATAATGCATATGAAAGGCCTCACAGTGTTTGGCAAACAGAAAGCCCTCAGTAACTGGTAGCTGTAATTATTATTTTGTTAATAACAACAGTAAAATCTGTAATAAAAAAAGAATGGTGCTGAAAACCATGAAAGTTTACAGTCAGTGAAGTTTTCCTAGGTCCAAGCCCTCTGAACCCATCTGCTTGTCTAGGGTCATGTGTTCTCTAGTGAAACCCATTTAGGGACCCTGGCATCTCGGGAGCAATGTCATTCAAATGGGTACCACAAGTCATTCCGCTAATTCTTTCCTGTGGTGGGCACTGTACTACATATGCCAGAATGAGTAGAACAGTCCTAAAACATAGTATAATCCCCCGGGACTGCACAACCAATCATCTGATCCCTGGAAAGCTTGGTCAGCACTGGGACACATGGAGGAAATGTAAAAATTTCATCCTCGGTCCCACCAAGCAGAGGCTCACTTCCTGCTTCCTGAACTAGACAAGGCCAGGTTTCTGTTGCTGCTCCCACAAAGAGGGAATAAGGTGGAAGGGGGCCTGGGGCGGGGTAAGGGGGTAGGGAAACAGGCTGATTTTCTCAGCCAGGATAATAAGAGGGGTGTTGACAAGCTATGTTTCTTGCAGAGAGGCCAAATCACTTTCACAGGAAAGCTGTTCTATGAGTCTTCAAAAAGCCAACTCTGACCAGCTGCACAAAGCAAACATAGCTCTTTTCAACAGCTAGCAGCCCAGGCTGGTGAAGGCCAAGAGGAATCTTCACCAAGTTCACATCGAGACCAGGAAGCCAGGAATGCCCCATGGAGTTTTCTAAGCAGAAGTTTAGTGGAATTCTGTGGGGCTTGGGCTTATTATTCTTTATATAGAAAGCACTCAGTCAGTCTTTAACAACCACAGGTATATTCCCCAATGGAATTTCCTTCACTAAAGATATCTAAGGATAAAATATTCATCTAATTGTCTGTAATAATTTAAGTTTAAACTCATCTCCTGGCAAAGTCAGGGACTTTTTACAGCTTCTCTACCTACAAAAAGAATGCATGCCAGACTATATAAGGTGATTCCAATTTCTGGGTTCCTCTGGTCCCAGGAGAACACTAACCCAAACATGGTCTTGACTCTGGCATAGGAAAACAGGATTATAATAAAATACCCACAATCTCAGACTTTGTCTTTTCCTGGTGGAAGTGTACAATGGTATCACTAAGCTGGAAAAAGGTCTGGTGATTTATTGTAAGGTTCACATACAACTCTCCCCTGTGACCCAGCAATTCACTCCAAGCTATTTATCCACAAGAAATGGGAACAATGTCCCTAAGAAGACTTATACATTTGAATGTTCATAAAAGTTCTGCTCACAATAACAAATGAGAAACAACAACAAAAAAACAAAAACTGGGCATAGCTCATGTACTTATTGACAGGGAAATACATAAAAACTACATGGTAGAGACATACCTCCAGAATATAACTCAGGAGTAAAAATGTCCAAGTTACTGATACATACAATATGCATGAATCTAAAAAACTACTAAGTGAAAGAAACTTTACACAATGCTACACAATTCAATCTATGTGAAATTCAAAAACAGGATAAATTAACCACTGGTAAGAAACAGCAGTGTTTGTTACTAAAAAGGCAGGAGCAGGAACCAGCTGGCAGAAAAGATGAAGAAACTTTCCCGGATGATGATTATGTTCCCTAACTTGACAGGAACTAAACATACATTGCTACGTCAAAACACTGCACAAAGAGTATTCTCAGATTTGTGTAGTTTACTATATGTAGAAAAATTTCACCTTAAGAAAGCCATAAACATATATCAAACTCTAATAGTGTGCTGAAACACAGTATTTACATGTGACCTTTGCTAATGTCTATAAATTCAAATTTTATAAACATAAGCTGGACTGATGGATAGAAAATAGGATGACTGGACAGACATGTAATAAACAACAATAAAATGTTCATTATAAAGCATGGGCATGGGGATTTGGGTGGTATTGCTCTTGCAACTTTCCTGCCTTAAAAAGGGAGGTGGAGAAGTGTCAGAGTGCCCTTGCCTTAGCCCAGGTTAGACACTTGGCAAGGCACCCATACTCACTAAGCCATGGAACCACAGCTTCGATTCTGACAAGTGAAGATCCGAGGAACACAAGTAGCTTTACAGGAACTCAAGTCACTCAGGCCAAAGACATTCTGTCTGTTTACCTCCAGGGAACTATTTGAATGTAATCCAAAAATTCCTGCTCAAGAGGGAGAAAAAGAACTCACTGAACTGTATTCCCAATGTATTCTATTTCAATCCTTGCATCAAGTCTATTAGGTAACTGTACCATACTTCACTTCCATTTGCCCCATGTCCAAGCAGCCAAAAGCCAAACAAAGAAAAGTCGACCTAATGACTCGATATACAACTGCAGCCAAAAATGACATCCTAGCTGGAAGGGCCACATGCTTGGGCAGCCCAGAAACCCACTGAGGGCAAAAGAGGATGCAGAGCTGGGTCTGAAGTTGAAGTGATGTCACCGATGTTAGTGCACGCACGTGCAACGAAGTGCTCCAAACTACCTGTTACTTAACCCCTCTGCATGGTTACTTGAACTTCCTCGGAATTCAGCTGTTCAAAGTACAAATTAAGAATTCTGGCAGCCAGGAGCACATGAGGTGCATGGTGTTCCTACCCAGGGGCCCAGAGGTTGCTCACATTACACTGGCTTCCTTCCTGGCAAGGCCTCCCTTATCCTGAGATGACACAGTATGGCAAGACTAGAAAACACCATATGCCCAGCATCTGTAAATGGTTGTAAAGATACAACTAGAGCCGCTCTTGGGAACCAGGGCAGCCACTCACATACAAAGGCTTGTGCCAGACTGTGGTGACTGCGAATGTTGCTGCTGTTGTTGTGAAATACTGTTTGTTTGTTTGTTTGTTTGTTTGTTTGTTTAAACACCCACAGGCACACAGAGCAGCTGAATGCCAGCGACAGACAGGAGACAGGCAGCAGGGAACAAGCCAGGGTCAGAACACTGGCCTCCACGCGGTTCTCTCCGCCAAAAACATTGGTGCCCGAGGTGAAGGGCACAGGCTGGCCCGGAACCAGGCGCACATGCCTAACAACTCAGCTTCCGCCTTTCCGCCCAGACCCATACCTGTATTATTGTTCCCTGCGTTTACCGAGTTAGGGCAAGGGAAGAAAACCCCCTTTTCAAAAGAGGAAGTCCTCACTTTCATCCCTGGGGTCTCTCCATGCCAAGGTTCTGTGCTTCCAGCTTGAGAGGTGCCTGATGCTCGACAGGTCTGGCCCCAGCCGTGCAGCAGCTCCACTAGGAGAACAAGCTCACCTCCCAGGGCGCACGCTGGGGCTGTCACCGTGAGGCGCTGCTCCACGCTACCCCACCCTGTAACTTAGGCTCCGTGGCAAGTCCCCGCCTGACCTTCGGTGAGCACACCGTGTATCTGCGTTCCTGGACCCACCTGTAGCCTAAGTGTCCCCACCGCGTCCTATCTAGGAACGACCCCCAACGTACTACTCCGAGCGCCTCTCCAACGTGCCACGCATGATTTTCCCTCTGAAGAAAAAGTTGGGCCAATATCCTGGCGTGTGGTGGATCAGCCTGGTTCCTATCCCACCCAGAGCCAAGGGGCTCTTATGGCAGCTCCGGAGCCCCTTCCGGGGGCAACCTGCTGGGAGGTGCCAGGCGGGGCTCGCCCTGCTCGCCGGGGACTCAGTCTGTAAGACCTAAAGGAGGTGCCTGTGCCCCCGACACCCAGAGCCCTGCCGCGCCCCCACCTACCTTCCGGGACCGGTGGAGCAGACGGCGCGGACGCGGGCTCCCTGAGACAGCGTGTTGCGTCCCGGGAGGAAAGTTTGCTACACAGGGGCGGCGGCACGAGAAGAACGTGGGCGCCAGTGGGTGGGAGCAAGCTACGCTGGCGTTGCGTGCTCGTGTGTCAGTCCCTTGGGCGATCCGTGTGTGTCCGTCCCCAGAGCCCGCGGCCGCCGCGCTCCCGCTTAATGCGACCCGCGCCCGGCGCGCTCCGGCTGCAGCCCCGACGCGCCCCCGCCACCGCCGCCGCGCGTCTGCTGGCCACACTTCCTCTTCCTCTGAACTCATGTGCAAAATATGCTGCGCTGCATCTTCAGGGGAAGCCGAGCGGCCCTGACAGCCGCAGTGGGAGCCGTGGCCCCGCCCAGCGTACCCCCGCCCCACGTACCACCTCCCGGCCCTGCGCTCTCTTCCAGTTCTGCGTCGCCACCTCCTCCCCTAGAGCAGTCCTTGTGACCTTAAGAGCTAGGGGTGGGAGGCTAACTGACCTTAGCTCATCTGTCTTCCCAGGTTGTGCGTGCTCAGGACAGGACACAGAGGCTAGGATGCCCCAATATTTGAGCCAAGATGCTGGAAAGGTGACCACCAACAGGGTGCTGGGAAGGGCGGGACAGAGGGCCATTCTGAGGCGCCATGCCACAGGTGGGAGCGTCCCAAGCATCTTCCAGGTGTTGATCAGGTTATTTCTTGGAAAGTAGAGGAACGTAGCATTGTCCCCTTGCCACCTCGACTTCCACAGACATAAGGTGTTCTAAGGTTTGGGACTTGGGGAATCCTCTACCCTGGCAACTTGAGACCACCCAACAAAAAAAATAATATGAAGTACAGGAACAGCACTGCATTACCAAAGTGAAGACATGAAGCCGTGGACCCATTGTAAAAGACTGTCCTCTCGAGACTAAACAAAGCAAAATGACCATGTGGAGACTGACAGTGGGAACCCAAACCCAAATGGTGAGAATCAGCTCGCTGGTTTTTTCCTTACTCCTGTGTGATGTGGGTAAATGTGTGGACTTTGGGCCTGTTCATTTGTCACATGGCGCTTCCTCCTGCGTTATTAAATGTGTTTAGGAAGCACTCTGTAGCTAGCTATTATCGTTATTATTACCGTTGTTACAAGAGAGCTGGAACAAGAAGGCTGAAATAATTTAGTCAATTATCTCCATTTTCTGCTTGGGCAGAGGAGGTCTTAGGCATTGAAGCCCCTGGGCAGCGAAGGGTTGGTTTAGGCCTCAATGTTTTAATGAGCTCCTTCTGGTACTAATAACACCCCCTAGGGGTAAGGAAGCACTATTTTGTTTTCAGGAACTCTTCTTGTTACCAGTGCTACTCAGAGTTTTTCTTCCCTGTGGCCATCCCAGTTCAGTCCCCACCCCTTGCCCTCACTGGCTTGTTTTTATTTCCCCCTTTCCCTTTCCACCCCACCACTTCCTGTCATCACTTACCACCACTGTCATGATTTTCTCCCTTCCTCCCACCCTTGAGCTTGACATTTGGGAGAAAATAGACCAGAGGACAACCCAAATCCAGTTGCAGAGAGCAGTGTGAGGACAGGGGTCCAGAGGCACTGACAGGGGTTTCAAACACCCTTTTCTGATGACAGAGATCCTGCCTGAGGTCTGGAGTCGCTGCAAGTCAGGGGCCTTGTGAAATCCTTCTGATCCTTTGATGGTCACTATGTGGAGAAAGATGTATTTATAGGTGGTAAGCAGCACTGAACCTCGAGGTATTTGAAAGAAAAAAGGGGGAGGAGCATAAAATGGTTGGAGTTGGAGGAAAATGTTGATTTCTTTTAAGCACATTATTTCCACTTACAAAATTTTTGTGCACAGTTGTGTTTTAGTGAGTCTGTAAAGAGAAAAACAGGTCTTTGAGGCTATTCGGAGTGTTTCCATTTTCTTCCCTTCCAAATTTTCTGAGTATTCATGGTTTGTGTCTTCAGTGATTTTTTTTTTTTTTCCTGTTTGGATTTATATAGTTTAGGTTACCTTAGAACTCTCGAACCTTTGCTACTTGACCCACAGTAGATGTTCATTAAATAGAAACAGAATGAATGGACATGTCAGTAGCATCCAAATCTTTTATAGTTTTGCGAGTATTCTCTTTTACCTGGACTGTCCGGTGAGGCACCAAACATTAGAATCACCTTTGTTGTATAGAAAACTGCTTCAGTCTTCCATGTGGCTGACATGAGCTGGCCAGCCAGGGGACAGATCCCGGGCAGCTGGCCCTTACCTCTAACTGACCTCATCTACCCAGCATCAACCCCAAAGATGCTGGAACCATATCCTGGTGGGTTACCTTGGCAACCTCACAATGTCATCTGTTAGAATGTCCTAGGGCGGCAGCTTTTAATTCTATCACAGCAGTCTCATCGGGGGTCATGTAATAGTGCTGTTTTTCCTCTGCTCACACTTCCTCCCCCTGTGATTTAACACTAAGTACTTGGGGAGGGAGCCGAACACGGGAAAACCAAGCTATTACTGCACATAGGTCACAGATGTCCCCAGAACTGGGGTCCCGAGTGATCCAAGTTGACAAAACTCGAGCCTCAAGTTAATGGGGAAGCTGGTTCTGCTCATTCCCCCTGTGGAAAGAACAGGAGTTAAGCCAGTCCAGGCAAGGGTGAGAAGCAGCCTTAGCCAGACTGTACAAGGCATATAAAAGCTCAGTTCAAGGCCCACCCACCCCCAACAGTTCTTTCTTAGCCTCAGCAGTTACCCCCCTGCCACTCTTTTAGAAATGATTGAGACTGGGGATATCACCATCTGAAGATGTTCTGCATCCCAAGCACACTGAGGCTCGGAGGGGAGAATCTGCCCACGTTCATCCCACTTTACTCAGTCAACCCTACCATTTCCTACCCTACTCCTGACTAGGCTCAAAATAGCCCCATTCCCAGTTATTCTGGAGAAAGCAGTAACAACTTCTGGCAGAAAACGGGCCTGACAAAAGCTTTGGAACCTGAAGTGTTACTGTCCTAGGTTGCTTATTTACAGGACTACGAAACTTAGAGCTTATAGCCACAGCTGAACAGCATCCTTTCAGGGATGGTGCAAGAGATAAATAATCTCATCTTTGTCCCAGACGTACAAGAATTATTCACCTTTATTATCACAGTTAATATTTTAAGTGAGTAGGGTCACAGTGAGAGCACACTAAGGGATTACAGGAAGCTGCCCCAGGGAGGGTAACAAGTGCTCCTGTACTGACACATGGTAGCAGTAGTGCCTGGGGTTCTGTCGCTCAGGGTTAGTGGTTGGGGAGAGTTCACCTTTTATTCACTGTTGTAGGCCTGACTCTAGAAAGCTGGGTCCACTCTGGTCACCGGGGAGCAGGACAACACTGTGCCAATGTTAAAACACAGGCCTGACTCTCTCAGTGGTATGGGAGAGTGAATTGGGAGGAGGGAGAGAGCTTTTTAGGTATGTTTTGCATATTCATTAATCTGTCAAAGCCAGGGACTTTTGTCCAAAGTATAGTCAAGCTAATACTTTCAAAATGCCACCCACAGGCATCACCAATTTGAGGAATTATTGGATGAGAGCCAAACACTCCATTCACCCTCACACCCGAAATGTCTATATGTATTCTACTCCTGAATCTACTCCTCAGTTTTTCCTCTAAATTCTCAGTCTGAAGCAGAGAAGCAGTTCAGGGGAGCAGAGGCCCTCCTGTGGCTGAGATAGAATTTGCTCTGTGGAGCAGAGAGCCATTAGAGGCTGGATTTTCCCAATACTATGAGGAGCTGCTGTGATTTCCCCTCACATCTTCAGAGGAATCTGACTTCGTAAAAAACCAGCCACAGCCACAGCCTTTTGGGTTAGTCCATTGGTGAGACACGTTTGTTTACTTGTATTTGTATAAAAACTTTATTACCAGAGATGGGGTGGGGATATAATGTGATTGAAAAATAGATTTTTCAAATCTAAAAATGCTTTACAGCAGAAGACACATTGCCATTAATCCCCCTCAAAATATGCCCCTTGAAACACATTTGTCTCATTGCTCTTGTCACTTTCTGAAGCAGTTGTGGAAATTCTCTTGTGGGTCATTAGTTGTGCTATCACGGCTGCTTGATGCCCTGAATCAATTTAAAACATTCACTTTTCATGGTTATTTTAAACTTCGGGCAAGAGCCAGGAGTAACACAGTGCCACAGTGGTAAATAAGGTAGATGAGGACATACCATAATGCTTTTATAAGCATACCTTCCCTTGGGGTGGCACCCAGCAGCATGCACTGTCCTTTTTATCACACCTTGTAAAGACACTCATGAAAGGGAACTTCCAGACCTGCTTCACAAAGTGTGTTCAAAGTGAGGGGAGCATTTTGAGGGAGCTTAGTGGCAGTATGATTTTATTGTGATAGTTTTTAAAATTTAAACATTCACTATATATTCTAGTCACCCCCATAGATAGATAGATAGATAGATAGATAGATAGACAGAGGATAGATAGATTCCTCAGATGTCAAAAAAGGGGATATTGTGGAAGAACATTACTATATCCACAGCTGAACGTTGTCTGGATGTATTAATTGATAGGAGTCCTTTCCACCTCTCCTCCTTTTCCCTGCTGTATTTCTGACATATTTCTAACCCTTTTGCCACCAATTTAGATGGCTAAGGAACACACAGTTGTCAAAAGATAGAATTAGCAGAAAAAACTTAAAACCTGGCTTTGAGTTTCCCATGCCAAGGTCCAAATATAAAATGAAAAGATATGGAAAAACAGAACACCAAACAGACGCATAATTCCTACCATATCTCCTTGCCCTGTGCTACCCACCCGCCCGCCATCCCATACGCACACCTTCTGAAAATGAGTAAAAGCTGCTGGACTGGAGAAAAGGGAAGGAGGAAAGTCCAAGAAGATGTCAGTGAGGGGAGGTTGGGACTCAGGGTCTGACTAGAATCAGAATTCAGAAACCTCCCGTCTTCCACTCAAGTGCAAATCCTCCCTCCAACCCTTAGGATCCCAATGGACAATTTCTCAGCTCCTGAAACTTGCGCAGGGGGAGAACTGGAGATGGTGGGCACAGGGAGGAAATGTACTGTTCATGCTGCCCCCTGCCATGATCAGACAGTGACCAGGTCCCAGAAGCAGCCAGAGTACAACCTGCAGAGCACCTAGAAAGACTGACTCTACTCAGCCCTCATTGATTAGCCTAAGACGCCAGTGAGCCCTGAGACTTGGGGGAGGGCCCTGAAGCCCCAAGCAGCAGAGAAAAAGAAAATCCAAGAGCATGGTAAGATACTCCCACTACTTCCCATAGTCTTGTGTCTAGAAAGGCCTAAATGGACCGGCGCAGTCCCTCCCTCACAAGCAGTACTGTGGTCAGTGTCCATGCTGTTCCCCACATATTCCTAGTTCTCCTTTTCTGGTTCTGTGATCATTTCTCTTCTTGACTTCCTGTGCTTGGGAGATGATGTGACTAGTTCTAGATGATGAATATGAGCAAAACTGGTATCTATCACTTCCTCCAATACTGAATTAATTGTCAGGACAAGCTCCTTGCCCCTCTTGCCTCTCTCTCCCGCTTAGGAAGGCCATCAGCAGCGTTCTGTATGATGGCTGCCCATCACTCAAGAGTCCTGAGTGGTCATGAGAAGCTGAGTCCTTCATCTGACTTGTACCAAGCGTATACCAAGAAATACCTTGTTCTGAAGGTACTGAAACTACACGTTGTTTCTGCAGTAACTTAGGCTGCCTTATCTGGCACATTCTACCAAAATCCAAATATTCTGCAAGGCATCATGAACTGACTGTATATGTGGAAGCCTTACAACCAAAGGGAGGGATCCAGTTAGAGGAGTTCCCACATTGACCTAAAATCCTAGTAATTCTCAAAGTGTCCACCAAGCCAGCTATGATGGCACCCAAGTGTAATGCCAGTCCTCTGGGAGTCCAAGGCAGGAGGATCACAAGTTCGAACCAGTGTTGGCAATTTAGCAACTTAGCAAGATCCTGTCTCAAAATAAAAAAATCAAATGTACTAGGAATGTAATTTGGTGTGAAGGCTCTGGGTTCAGTCCCCAAGAAAGAAAGCGGGAGGAGAGAGGAGAAAGAAGACAAGCCTACAGTCCAAAATTCAATCAGAACCCATCCCATCACTCATTTTACAAGAACCCCTTGCGGATCTGCTACACGCTAGAGAAAGTGAGGAACTTGTCTAAGGTGACATAGTTAACAAATGATCCACTGGAACTTTAATTTTCTGATGCCAAAATTTGTGCTTTCCTCATTCTTCCAAGCCATCTTAAAATAGCAGCACCAATACAGCTTCAAATTTGCTCTACTAATAGGCAGAGTTTAATTCCAGGCTGCCTTGCCTCCTTCATTAAGGTTTGCTGGTAACTTTTCATACCGTAATTAATACCTAGAACAAGTCCTGACAAATAATAAGCACTATGTAAATGTTTGTTGAATGAATGCTTGAATGAATGAAATGAGAAAGCTTAAATAATTACATTGAAAAATCAGAAGCACTCACTCCCACTCATCCCTAGTCACAACCAATCCATCACTCAATGTAGGCACTGTGCCTGATGTGAAGGAATAATTTTTGAAATATTAATGGATACTTTTTATAATTCCAATATTTCATGTAATTTCTTGCTTACGCCACTCTCCAAGCTCCACCCACCATTTTTTTTTTAATTTGGGAACAACCATGTGGCATCTATATCTAAAGGAACGGTTCCTTCAGAAGAAAGGCAAACAGAAATATTTGAGGTTTTGAAAACTTGACCTCTTGAATTACTAATGTCCAAGAGAGTTCAGAATTTAAAGGAAAAAAAGAGGCAGACAAAGTCTCCCCATCCTCTCAGGGTGCAGTGACACACCCCGAGATGGCAGAGAGGAAGGACCGCAGGGAAGCTGAGAAAAGATGAATCAGTGTCCTGCCCGTCCTTTTATTCATTAGGAAGGGCAGCATTGCACTCTTAGCTTGGTAATTTGCACTGAATAAACTGCTCCACAGAGAAACTAAGCAAAAGTCTAAAAAGCAATTCTCCAAAGGCAGTGGAAAGCAACGAATAGGCAGAAGCTAACTGGGAACTGACATTGGGCAGATGAAGTGGGGAGTTGCACACTGTTTAATGAGTTTTTTCACCTGACAGGAGGACTCAGCACCAAACTTCAGCCTAAACTTGACAGACCCAGAGGCTTTCCAGCTGGAGAATGAGAGGACAGGGTTTAGAGGGACCGAAGCAGCTAAGTGGAGAGGCTCAAGGAAGCCCTAGGCTCCCTGGGCCCTCATACACCAGAGGAGACATAGAATGGCTCCTGAACAACCTGGAAAGGCACAAGATCTGCATGGTCACCACAGATACGAAAGCAGCATGATGTCCTGAACAGGAGGGTTATCTGAGGGGTGTGGGGACAGATCTGAAGGACAGTACAGCAGAGAGAGATTGAAACACCAATGCATGCCAGAGGATGCAGAGACTCCCCAGGGGTTCTAAGCCAGGTGCGGATGACCCAGAGGGAGGACAGAAATTCCTGCTTCTGCTTTGTCCCAGTTCTGGGAGAGCTAGGACCAATCCTAGAATTGACTTGGGGAGTAAGTTTTTGCCACCTCTACTGCCCTCTGATATGGGGTTATAGAAAGAGAAGGAACTTTTATTCCTAGCACATCTGGGTGCGTACTATGTTGCTGTGAGATAAATTTGAAGTACCTAAATTGAGCCAAAGGAGATTAGATTAATGATGCTGACCATTAAGCAGGTATCGGGCCCTCCTCCCAATACTCCTAGTTTCTATCATAGAAATTCTACCCAAGTTGTTTCCCCCTCAACTGTCAGTGTGTGGTTCAGACTTTGCACGTGGATCCTGCTCCTCCTTCCCCTCCAATATTACTTCTAAAGTTTTGTTAATGCATATGATGGCAGAGCCATTTGTCCTTCCCTTATTTCCCCATCCACCTGAGGGTCCTGATCTCTATTGCCCAGAGTGCCCTAGCTTATAGAGTAGCATGATGAATAAAATAATAAATGCAGGAACGAATGAAGGAATGAGAAAGTGAATAGCACTCATTTCAGGAGCCGATGCCGGTATGCTGGGTTAATAACACTGCTTGCCATGTCTGCTCTTTCCTTTTTTCTGACTCACCATGCTCTCTGCAGACATTTAGAAGGTCTGAGCTCATGACCACCAGCCAACTGTCCCCCTTTCCGTTGTCTAGCTGACTTTCTACTCAGCTGAAATGGGTATTTTGGAAGAGAATACTCTGTCAATTATGGTTGAGGTCCTTTCTCTCACCCATGGAGTACCAAAGTCCATGTATGGAAGCAGGCTGATAGCCCTGGCAGGTCAGGAGAAAGTTCGCAAGAAGCCTTCTAGTGGGCTGAAAATTCTGATTTTGGCTCCCAACTTCAACTGAGGAACAGCTGGATGGTAATGGGCCAGGATCAAGCATCTGTTTCTTCTCTAGCTGTTAGTACTGAGCATTGTTGCTACTGCTATTACTAAGGAATTATCAATATTTTGTAAGAGTTTTCTTGAAAACGCATCTAGTTAAGTGATGCAGGACAGGACTTTGGTGATCAAGATATAGCAAGAAAAGATCTTATTCTCTTTTTCCCTTTCCTCTTGAGATTATTATACTGATTATCTTAAAGATGAAAACTCAGACTCCAAACACCGCCTTTCTCCATGCCCTTTCTCTAACCCCAGTTCCAGACTCTGAGTGGGAGTCTATAAACACGTTTCACTCTAGCTAGGTAAGCACGAGCCAGCCAGGGTTCCTATTGCATACCAGAGAGATGAGCCCTTGTCACCTTAAGGTGTAAAGAAAATTATAAAAACCCTTTTAGGTACTTCATAGAATTAATGGGAATACTGAGGAGCCCTGCTTGGAGCAGTGTGGCTGGCTATATTTTCCAAAGATGACCTATGACAGCGTCTCCTGCCTTTTATTCTCTCTAGAGCCCTCCAATCCTCCCACCAGGAGGTAGATTTCAATGTCCTTCTGCTGAATCAGGGACGTTTTTGACACTCTTGTGACCAGTACAGTGTTGCATGAAGCAAAACTGTGTGTGACTTCTGTGGCTAGAAGGTAATGAAGATTCCACTAAAATTGTTGGAATTTGCTTATGAAACATTCAGCACCATGCCAGCAGTCCAATTGCCTAGAGACCGCCATGTTTTGAGAAAGCCAAACTGGTCCATGCAGAGACCACATAGAGAGGACTATATATATATATATATATATATATATATATATATATATATAGAAAGAGAGAGAGACAGACAGACAGACAGACAGACAGAGACACAGACAGAGAGTGAGCAACTATATGCCTCTCATGGACTTAAGCTGTATGCAAAACCAGAACCAGAAACACCCAGCCTAGCTTTCCCCAGATCCTGCCCTACACAACTTTTGAGAAATAGCAAAACTATTAGTATTACTTTAGGCAGAACGTTTTAGGATCACTGGTTTGCAGCAACAGCCAACCAGCTCAGGAACAAAGGAATGTAAGGAAAAGAGTAGAAAGAGTTTGTTAAAACCAAACCTTCCATCAGCTCTGTTAGGCTTCATGCTGCTCTGCCTCTGGTTACAGAGAAATACAAGAAAATGAACAATGACTGAAAACTCTGAAACATCAGAGTGGCACACAGATTGCTTGAGGGTAAAGTTAATAATCAGAGGCAAAATCTCTCCAAAACAGTTTTCTCTCCTCCCCACTGCAGCCATTCATAACTGTCTCCACTGTAGTCCAAAACTAAGCCAAAGATATCAGGTGCTGTTTTGTCTGGATGGACACTCATTTTGAGATTTAATCTCCATTTTGAGGAATTAATGACATGGTCATGACACAATCAGAAACCACTATAGAGACAAGGACAGACAAACTCCTGGCCTCCTGACCTGTTATTCATTAAAAGCATGATTTGTGGGTTTAAAAGTGGTTTCTGCTAAAAACTGTGATTCTTTCCTTGGGCCTAAAAATGCCCAGTAAGGAACTAAAGAAGCTTGACCTTCATTTTGGGAAACTCTTGGTAAAATCCTCAGTTCTCCATGTTAGTCATTTAGAGAGTATCTAAAAGTCGACAAAACTTGTTTATTAGCCCAAAATTTATCCGGTCGATTTCATTACCCTTCAAGACTGAGGACACCAGGATAAGAGATTTGCAGGGACAGTCAGCTCATCCCAGAACCTCCACTTGCCCTAAACATGACTGAAACTGCCCCTCAAGTCATAAGAATTACTTTGGAGTCATAAGAATTACTTTGGAGCTATGAAACCAGGACTGCAATAATGACTGACTGGATGCCAGCCTACAACAGCACCCCATAAAACTGGTCTCCATTCTCTGTGAACTGACCAGCCTGATCCTCTTCATCAGTGTGTGTCCCTTCCAGCCGCTCCAAGGAGTCTTTTGCTTTATGTTCTCTTACCTGCTAATGAAAGCTGTTGCCTATAAATTCATACTTTGATTTATTTATAATTTCTATTATCACTAAAGTAAAGACCCATAGTAGCCATTGGCATTGAAAGGGTAGAAATTTAATCTGTTTTTTATGTTTAATCTATGTTTCCCAGAGGTGAGACCTCTGGGAAGTACAGTAATTAAGGTTAAATGAGGCCATAAGAGTGAGTCCCTCAACCAATGGGCCTTGTGTCCTTATCCAGCTGTATTTAGGATGTTCAGTGTTTTTTACCATGTGATACCCTGTGTGGAGCAGTCCCACCAGCAAGAACACCTCACACATGCCACTGTGTGAATCAGCCGAGTAAGAGTCTTTTCTTCATAAATTACTCCGTCTATGGTATTCACTTATAGCAAAAGAAAATAAAGACAGGGCCATAATGTGTGTGTTCATTTTTGTTTAAAAATGCTGATTGAAATATTCAAGAACAATACCTCTAAGCCCTTTAAAATACATATGTATTCATACTTCATAGGGCTTGCCTGTGAGACCTTTAACTCTCAGATCATTTAGAGAAAGAACCCTTTGGTCCCCAAGGGGACAATGCTAAAAACCGTTCCTTTCATTTTTTGAGAAACTATCTTATCTTGTTCCAAGTTCCTATTTTTGGTTTTCATTATGATACTTAAAAGAGACCTTTATTAGCATTTTTACTTAAACAAAACCAAGACATAATTAGCAGCTGCCTCAGGATTTCAAACCCCAGCATCTGGGAATTTCCCAGAATACATTATTAGCATTAGAAATAAATTTGTTGTGGGGTAGATAACATAGCCTGACTGTCTGTCTAACCACCCAGCAAGCTGACCTCTCCCTATATCTGATACATAACCTCCTGGGAGTTGGAATGACAATGATCACACACAAGTGTCCCTGTCATCCTATTTCCAGATGCTGGGAGCCTGGAAAGTCACAGCTTTTCCACATGCTTTTCCCAATGGGAGTATTGACAGCTGTTGACTTGGATTTTTGTGGGGTGCCAGTCAAGACCAAGGAAAATCATTTCAAAATACTTATTTGACAGTCTCAGTTTTGTCTTCAATTGTAGTTCAGGTTTTATCACTAAATAACAAATAACTCCTACATGTGTTGACCTTAAAAACCAGCTACCATTTTTTAAAAAAGCCTCATTTTTTTGTGCAGTAGGAACTCAGAAAGGGCTCAGCTGGGTGGTTTGGATTTGGGGTCTCTCATGTGGCTATCATCAGATAGTGGCTAGAACTGACAATGTGAGGCTGGAGCATCCAGGAAAGCCATCGCTTCCCTCTTCCCTCACTCCTGGATCTCTCCAAGCAATCTGCTTATATGGGCCAATCAGAGTACTCATACAGGGCTTAAAGTTTCCATGGCAAGTGTTCCTATAAGCAAAGCAAATAGTCTACCAATTTCATGACTAGCCTTGGTGTCACATAGCATAACTTTCATCATTCTCTATTTGTTAAAATAGTCACAAGCTCTCCTAGATTCAAGAGAATGACAGATACCTACTTAATGGGAAGAATAACATTGTAACAAGAGCCAGTGAGATGAAAGGTATTATGGTCGCCATATTTGGAAAAGACAGTTTGCCACAGGTCAAGTTTCTGAAGCTGAAATAGAGATTCTGGTGAGCATCATTTATGAAGGAAGAGGATAAATGGAGTAGCTGAAGAAGAATGTGGTTTTGTGATGTCTCTCTCAGCATGGGCTGTAGGAAGCACTAAAGCAGGTATTGTCTGCAGCAACTATCCCTCTACAAGGCAGAGAAAAAGGGCTTTTGTACACCCACATGTCAACCAGAAGCTTAAGGAAGCCCCAAGTCAGGAAGTAAACCCCGGATATCCGTAGATAGGCAGATTCAGGTACTCAAGGACGTTTCTCGGGCAAGGCTTGCAGTGTGAGCCTTCACTGGCAATCAGTAAGAATGGTGGAAATCTGCTTATAGAATATGAGATGACAGTCAGGGGCTAAGTTCCACAATAACTAGCAGGTAAGGACCTGAGTGTCAAAGTACAATCAGGACTTGATAGATGATGTTGAAGAGTTAAAGAGAAGCCATGTGTATGGCACAGCCAGTGTTTAACTCATATAAGATTTGAAGACAGTTGGAGTCCAGGGCAGGAAAGCCACTTGACTTTGCTTGGCAAAAAGAAAAATGCATTAATGTGAAAATCAATAGAAGGTGATCATTCAGGCTGGACCTAGGACATAAAATACTATATCTTCAAGATCTCTCTCTTTCTCTCTGTCTCTCTCTTCTTTTTCACTCAGACTTACAAAATTCTCACCATTGAGTGTCATTTTCTATGATTAGCCAACTTGGTCACGTGGCTATTCTTGATCCAATTACTGCAGTTAATGTGATATGATCCTCTGATGGCCAGGTCTGAGTTACATGCCCACCC
Organism: Cavia porcellus; assembly: GCF_034190915.1. NCBI lineage: Eukaryota > Metazoa > Chordata > Mammalia > Rodentia > Caviidae > Cavia > Cavia porcellus. The sequence continues at coordinate 8,481,136 of NW_026947493.1, forward strand.
TTAGGGCCGAAGTTTAATTTAATTCCACCAGAAATGCAAGGATTAAGAGTAAATCAGAAGTAAAGCCACAGGAAAAGCAGGCAGCAGTTGCCACAAGAAATGGAGTAAGACCAGACTACTCCTAACAAAGGAAATTAATGACCATGCAAGGAATCCAGTCACTGGTGAACTAGACCTAGAAAGTTAAAATGAATTGTTTAGAGTTGAATGTTCCTAAGTCTTATTTGCTTCCAATTTCTTTGTTCAGGAAAAAAGTTGATTTTACAATTCAAAACAAGAGTCATGTCCCTGAAGATTTAAATCACTCAGGAGAGGTTGTGCATCCCAGCCATTGGGGCTGGAGGATTTGGAAGCAAGTCAAAAACTTACACAGTTTTATTCTCCATTGGACCAGAGGAGGTCCTTAGTAACCACACACGTTTTAAAAACTCTACCAGTAGTTTTAATTTGATTGAATCTCTTACAAAGATTAGAGGTTTGTAAAATGAGATCTCTGAAGAAAGTCAAAGAAATGAATGCTAATGAACTAGGAGAAACAAACCGGTACATACACATGCACACCACAGAGATGGAAGATTATTTTAATTAAGTCATCTTCCCCATTAAAAAAAGATGGTAACTAGCCATTCTTAGGCTCTACTGAGGATGAAATAAAAAGCAAATCAGCTTAATTGAACCATTGGGGAATTAAACATGAAAAGCAATTCTTTGTTCAACATTGGCCTAAATTTTAAGCTCTATTTAATTGTAAGAGTCCTCTGGGTAAAAGAATTATGTCTTCTTCATCTTCTCAAAAGTTTGAATGGATGGGTAACTGATAATTTCAGAATTAATGAGAGACTAGGACCTGAATCAGCTTTCACAACATTTGAAATTTTATTATTTGCTGCATCCAAAACTTATTTACCTACTTTTTCCTTAGCTAGGAATATATTGGTTGTAAGAGATCAGACTTAAGTGACTTAAACACATAATGGGCTGCTTTTCTAATACAATAATAGTCTGAAGGTGACAGTTATTGGCCCTGATTTTTTGTGATGCTTGTGTTCTCCTCAGGGTTGCAAGATGGCCACTGCAACTCCAGGTATTCCAGCCATCGTCCTTCAGAAAGAAGAAGGAAGAAGGGAGAGACAACAGGGATCTGAGGGCTATGCTTGCCCATGAACCTGAATTTATGTCTTATTGGCAGAACTGTGTAGCCTGGCCACCTCCAACTAAAAGTTAGCCTTGGAAAATGGGTTGAGAATAGAAGTTAGATCAACCCAAGTCACAGTAGTCAAATTATCTTTGCAAATACATACCTGTGAACAAGGGGTGGTCAAGGAAGCATTTGCCATGGTCAGTGTTCTCATTCCTGAAATTTACACAGACCACACGTCTCTCTCAGTTGCAGCTTTCCTAGTTAACTAACCACTTACAGATGACTGTATGTTTGTTTGGAGAGCACTTCTCCCCAAGCTTAATCATGAGATTCAGATGACTATTAATCCTAGAAGAACAACGTCCTGGCCAAGGCATAGGCACATGGGATAGGCCCAGAAACATTCCTAATAATACAATTATCTGGTCTCAGTGGTTAACTTACACCTGCTTCAAAAAGTGGGCCCAAGCATGTTCTTCCCCAAGAGTGTTTACTTAAAGAAAAATAGCTCTTCCAATTTTTGATGTTGGATCTAGAAACAAGGGCTCCTATGTAGCCAACATCTTCCCACCACGTGGAGGAGATACATCGTTAGAAGAAGATGGTGACGCCACAGCCATGCAGACATGTAGAGTTTAAGGAACACCGTAAAGCAAGAGAAAGAGAACAAACTACAACCCTGAAAATCTTTTTAAATTTCTGAATCCAGTCTTTAAAGAGACTTCTACTTTTGTGAGCCATAAATTCTTCTTGTTTAAATTTGTGTTGTTATATTTCGATCCACTGCTTGGATAGTTTTGATTTAGCGAGAGATTAGACAAACACCCAGTCATACAACTTCTGTTTATTTGAAACTAAGGAAAAAGTTTTTCAAGGGGAAACCATGGAAATGCTTAATGTATTTATACTCTGCTAATAAGATCTTTAACTACTTAGAAATACCACACTACCTAAGTGCTGCTGTCAATTACATTTCTGTAATTATTTCCTGTCTTTCTTTAGAGTTCATTTAAGGATCTCTAGGATGAGTGCATGTGCTGGCTGCCCCACTGCTGTTGCTGCTTTATGTCTTGCAACATCTTACTGTGGAAAGTACTTAGCAGGACAGCCTGGTCAGACAGGAATGGCTTGGAACAGGAGACAGGTGACTGAGTCCTATCTGTGCACTGCTACTGTAGGTTGTATAGACTAGCACAACTTAACTGGCCTCTCTAGGCTCAGGTTTTTTTCACCCATTCCACTGAAGGCGTGGCCCCAAATCTTCTGAGGACCTTTCACCTCTACTCTTCTATATTGGTGCAATCACTTAGACTTCATACCCTGGTTTTGTGCATAGTGTCCAGAGACGTGTTAGATCACACAGCTGAACACGATCTAGAGTGAAGACCTCCTGATTCTTAGGCTGTCCTCTGACTTCCTTGCTAATTATGAAGGGCAGCTGGGTTCTATTAGATTGTTAGAACTTCCTTTTTGATTGCAGAGCTTCTTGACTATTGAACTCTGTTTTTCCAAGCATAAAGAATCTCTCTCTTCTTCATCACCCAGGAGCTAATGCAGTGATTGACTGGTGTTTTACAAATGCATGAATTTGGCTCATAAGGGCCAAGAGACAGACAGAGTGTAGATGCCTCCTGGAGGTCTATTGGGGGATAGTGGAAAAAAGTCATCTGGTATCCATGTCCCATGATGGTGGGTCTCTGAGTGGGTCAGGAAAGGACATACAAAATCATCATCAAGTGGGTGCTCAAACACCAAGTAGTGAGATGTAGGTAATGTCTGGCTACCCGCTCACCCCATTATGACACCAACCAGAACAGGTAATGAGGAATCCATGGAGCTGGGGCTGGGGATTTAGCTCAGCGGCATAAGTGCCTGCCTTGCAAGCAGGCAGTCGTGAGTTCGATCCCTGGTACCGATAAAAATGAAAATGGAATCCATGGAGCTGGCGAATGAGCCTGGTCACTCTCTCCCCAGTGTCACATCTTTAGAAAGAGCAGTAAGTGGTTAAAGATATAGAGAGTACTCAGTGTTCCAATATGTTCAGCAAATTCTTTGTTCAGTGCATTTGATGGTTCAAACAATGCCTTTAATGCCCTTAACTCCTGTCTCTCCAAGCAGCCTGAGAGCTAGGAAAATCAATCACTCTTTCAGCATGGCTCTGCCAATCTGAGGATAAATACATCCTAAAGAAATCCTGAACAGCATAGAGTTTTCCCAACAGTTGACCATGATCCACAGTATTAAATACATTTTTACCCTACAACCTGGCCCAAACATGTCTGTATGTAAAGAAATTGAAAGCAAGTATTTAGGAAGCAAAACTGAACCTCTGTTTTTGTGGTCAGCACCTGTTCTATTCTATTCCGATTACTTTTCTGTTTGTTTCCACTAAATTGACCCAGTCCTGTGTCTCTACACAGTTTGATAAACAGTGATTCCTAGTCTTCTTGGAACTGTTTGCTGAGGGTGTGGGGCTTCCTTTCCTGTAGGTAGGAGCCAGGGGTGCTGCTCATGGAGGGTGGGTGGGGGACAGAGTGAAAGCTGGGATACTGGGTGACCAGGCAACTGACAATGCAGTTGTCTTGCGGAAAGATGGTGTGGCCTTAGGAGAAAATGGCTAGGTGGGAGAGACTGGAGAGGCTGCATTAAAAGAACCTAGAATGGAGCATGTGTCAGGGCAGGAGATGACGGGGATGCCTCTTGGTCACTAACTCACGACAGTTCAAATCCTCTGCTTAGAAAAAATTGCTACAGTGAGTGTAGACAAAAGCACTGCTCCGCTGGGGCCCCACATGGGGAAGCCTACCCTCACTCTCGCCCTCCAGGAACTTTTCACATTCTCTTTCACTTTCTGCCAATTCCAGCCTCTCCCTTTGCCTCTCTTGGCATCCATTTGCCTCAGCAGTGTTGTCCAGCTGTCTGGATTCAGCCTCCAGGAAGGCTGCACGTTATAGGAGCCATGCATCCCTGAAGACCTGGAATAGCTCGAGATTTATGTAATTCAAGAGCTGTCTTCCAAAAGAGGACGTGTAACTGTTTCATGTCTACAGCGGATCCTCCATGTGCCAGCAGCATAAATCCACCTTTTAATTCACTCAGCCTCCAGCTCAGAAACAGTACCCGATCTTCAAGACAAATTTTTAAATTCAGGATGTTGAGTTGTTTTGTGTGTTATATGTAAAGCAAGACTTTATATTTTTATACAGCTATTTATAATACACATAATGCAAATTCTTGCACACTTTGGTTACTTTGGAGTTTCCATTTTTTCTGGATGCCTCTGTAGCCTGCAAAACCTCCTAGATGCAAATTCACCCGAGATCTTGGAATCTTACTCCAAATCCTAGCTTGGCCCTTTGCAGTGTGGTCAAGACTCAGGAGCAGACTTAAAATGGAAGGCAGAGATTCCCAGGGGCAGGAACAGCTCAGGGAGCTGTGTGGAGGTAGAAATAAACAGAACTTGATGAAGAGAGAACAGAGAAGAGACGCAGTGGGGCTTGGTCAGCATGCAAGAGACACTAAGAATCTTATGTAAAGAGACAAGGGAGTAGGATAGGTCTTCGGGGGCAAAAGTACTTCTGCTTTCCCCATGTCCAAGCATCTTTCCTTCAGGCATCAATATCAGTATTGACTTCCTCACAGGGGACAGAGTGGCTATCTTACAGAGTTCTCCATTGCCAGAGACCAGCACAGTGCAGGGAGTAGGAATGCAATGAAACGTCATTAGTAAAACCATGACACAGCGCACAAGATACTTGTCCTGATTAAGTCCTGATCTGTTTCCCGTCATTTTATTGTGAATATTTCCAAACCCACTGAAAATTTCTGAGTTGGACAGTGATCACCATGTACTGTCCACCTACAGTCGATGTTTTAAAGCTCAGCGTCATCTCATCGCAGTCCATCTGTCCAGCTTAGCATCTGATGCCCTGGAAATTGCAGACGCACATGCACTGCCCTCTGAGCATTTCAGCACGCATAATATTTGTTTGTACCTCTCTTTTTATCTTTTTATTTCATTGTGGTAAAATATATAACATCACTCTTACGGTCTTGACCATTATTAAGTACATAGAGGCATTAAATACATGAACATTTTGGGGCACTTTTACCATTCATCTGCAGAATTCTTTTCATTTATCAAAACTGAAGTCCTCTTTTAATTAAACAAAGCTCCAACCCAGTCTTCTTCTTAGCCCCTGGAAATTGCCATTTCTTTTTTTTTATTTGTACATGTTTGCAGTACATGATGATTATATTCCTCACGGAAAGTTGATACGTGTGCATAGCACATCTTAGTTCTTTTTTTTCATCCCCTTCTCTTTCTCTTGCCTCCTTCTTCCACTTCTTGGTCTTCCTCTCTTTTGCAGAAGAACTGTCTTCCTATTTATTAATCTTTTCTTTTGGGCTTCTCTATAAGAGAAACCACGAAATATTTAAGCTTGTGTATATGATTTATTTCACTTGACATTATGGTCTCAAGGTACCTATTTTCCTACCAATGACTGAGCCCATCATTATTCATCACAGAGTAGTACTCCACTGTATATAAATGCCACATTTGTTCACCCAGTGTCTATTTATGGACATATATAAGCAGCTTATAAGATTAGCTATTATGAGTTGTGATGCTCTAAACATGGGTATGCATGTGTCACTGATATCTTTAACTCTTTGGGAAAATATCTAGAGGGGGAAAGCTGGGTCAAATAGAATTCCTAGCTTTAGTTTTTCGAGGAATCTTCATACTGATTTCCATAGTGATTGAACTAGTTGAAATTCCCATCAACAGTGTAGAAATGTAGAATTGTCTCACAGCATGGTAGCTTTTGTTATGTGATTTCTTAACAACAGCCATTCTTTCTGGAGTGAAATAGAATCTGAGTGTTGTATTAATTTGCATCTCTCTGATGACCAGTGATGTTGAACATTTTTTTCATGTATTTCTAGACTCTTTGTACTTCTTCTGAGAAGAATTCTAGAAATACATGAAAAAAATGACATATGATTTATTTCAGTTGCCTACCTTTTGATTGGGCCTTTTATTTGGGGGGGCTAATATTTTTTATTCTTTATGTATCTTAGATATTAGTCCTTGGCCCAACAAATCGATGGCAAATTTTTCCCATTCTGTTGTTTCTTCACTCTGCTGGTTATTTCCTTTGCTGTGCTAAAGCTTTTTAATTTTACATGATCCCATTTGTTGATTCTTGGTACTAACTTCTTTTATAATTAGGGTTCCATTCAGGAAGTCTGTCTTCAGCAATGTCTTCGAGAGTTTTACCTATTTTATGTTCTAGCAGATTAAGTGTTTCTGCTTTAACATTTAGATATTTGATCAATTTTGATTTTAATTTGGTGCATGGTGAGAGATGAGGGTCTAGATTCAGTCTTCTGCATGTGGATAGTCAGTTTCCACAGCACCATTTGTTAAAGAAGATATCTTTCCTTCAGCATATATTTTTGGCCCATTTGTCAAAGATCAGATAGGTGAATGTGCTTGGAATTGTTTCTATATTATTTATTCCATTCCACTGATCACTTGTCTGTTTTTGTGGGAATAACATGCTGTTTTTGCCGTTGTCAACTTAAAGCCTGGAATTGTGATGCCTCCTGCTTTGCTCTTGTTATCCAGGATTGCTTTTGCTTGGATCTCTTCTTGTTTCAGATGAACTTTATGATTGTTTTCTACAGTTTTGTGAAGAATTCTACTGGTAACCATTCTCATGGTTAGTAATGTTGAGCATCCTTTCATGTGCCTTTTGGTCATTTATATAGCTTTTTTAGAGCAATGTCTATTAAATGTCCCTTGCCTCTTTTACCTGATGAGGTAAAATTTACATATGATTAAATGCACAGGTATTTCAATTAGGATTGCATTAAATGTGTTTATCAGTTTTGGAAGTGTGGCCATCTTAACAATATTGGTTTTGCCTACCCAAGAACAATGTCATTCTGCTCTCTGTAACTACGAATTTGACTATGCTAGGTACCTCGTAAAGATAAAAACACATAGTATTTAACCTTGTACCTGTTACTTTATTTAACATAGTGTTCTAAAAATTAATCTGTGCTTTATCTATGTCATAATTCCCTCCTTGTTAAAAAATGAATAATATTTCAGTTTATTTAAATATCATATGTTACTCATTTATCTTTTGATGGTCAGTTGGGTTGCTTCCGCTTTTGTGTATTGAGAACAATGCTCTGAATACCAGTGTACAAATACCTGTTCAGGTTTCTGGTTTTACTTCTTTTGAGTTATACCCAGAAATGAACTGATTTATATGGTAATTCTATCTCCAGTTTTCGAGAACAAAATCTGTTTTCCACAGTGACTGCACCATTTCACATTCCTACCAACAGAACATAATGGTTCCAATGCCTTCATATCTTCCTAACGTTTGTTTGTTTATTTTTCAAAGTAAAACACAGCCTCTTGGTGGTAAGGTAGTATCTGGTTGTGGGTTTCTCGTGGTTAGTAATATTGAGCATCTTTTCATGTGCCTTTTGATAACTTTTATAGCTTCTTTAGAGCAAAGTCTATCAAACGTCCCTTGCCTCTTTTACCTGATGAGGTAAAATTTATATATGATTAAATGCACAGATAGTAAGTATATCATTAGCTGAGTTCTGACAAATGCATCTCAAACTCAGCTGAAGCACAGAATATGACCATCACTATGGAAATTTCTTATAGATCTGTTGTCAATTATTCTATATTCCCACTCTTAGAGATAACTACTATTCTGAGATTTTTCTGCCATAGATTAATTTTGGCTGTTATAAGACTAAATATGTGGAGCCATATAGTATGTATTCTTTTGTGTCTGGCTTCTTTCACTCAGTACAATGGTTTTGAGATTTGTCCACATTGCAAATATTAGTTGTCGTTCCTCTCAGTTGCTGGGCGGTATTCTTTTGTATAAATAGGCCAGAGTTTGTTTCTTTTAGGACTGGGCTGTTTCCAGTTTGGGGCTGGAAGGAATAAAACTGCTGGGAACAATCTTGTTAAGTCCTACTTTCTATTATAACAAAATAAAATGTCATGAACTTGAAGCCTCAATACAAATCTTCAACTAAGCCTGATATCCTTGTGGGTGGAGAATTAAACAATTAATAAGAGCTACCTTTTGTGGATGGCTTACAATATCTCAGACATATTGTAAAAACTAAACTTTCCTCCTGTCAATCATTCCATTGAACCCAACCAGCAGGTTTTCCAGATGAGCAAACTGAGGCTTAGAAGAAGGAACTGACTTATCCCAAATCCAAAATCTCACTTGTAGAAGACCCCAATTTGCCTTCTGAAAAGAGCTGTGAATAATATTGATCCTGAGACCAAGAGGAGTATGATGTTTTTATTGTAGTTATCAAAATTTATTATGATACTGGTGTTACTTGTATTTGTTTTATGCAATGACCTTAATTACAGAGAAGGAACAGGAAGGAGCCAAGGATTACAACTTTAGAAATAAAGGCAGTTTCCTAAGAAATCTTCAGGGACAGCAAGGAACTTGAAAAAAAATTAGTGGCACATTTAAAAAAAGAAGCATTTTTCCCTCTATTTTAAAATACTAAAAATATAATAAGATCTCAAAAGTACACATGCTTGATCAACTTTTTGTCCATTTATAGAAGAAGATATTAAGATCAAATGGAAAACTGCCAGAGGAAAGAAAGAAAGACTTCTGACTAGTGTTAATCTAGTACCTACTAAATGCCAGGGACATCTTGGCTAAGTAATTGGCTTAATTACATTTCTTGCTGCTGAGACAAAATACTCAGTATTCAAAGTTAAAGGAAAGAAGGTTTATTTCAGCTCACAGTTTGTAGAGGTTTCAGTTCCGAAACATAATGGCGTGGCAGAGGGAAACTACAGAGCAGGCAGACAGAAAGCAGCAAGCAACAAGTGACACAATGGCCCTCTTTCTGACCTTTATATTTTGTCTAGGCTTCCCACCCTTAGTGAAGGTGGCCTTCACACACTTAATCCCAGCATCACAGTCTAGATCCAGCCGCTTCTGAAACACTGTGACTGAAAGAAGCTTTGGGTGAATATGTAGACACAGGCCATAAGAGTGACTTTTGTATATTCAAACTCATTTCATTTCTCTGCAGCCTCAATATCTCTGTTCCCTTGTTTCTGATAGTGGGTCTCCTGATTTTTAGCTAGGAATAGGACCTCACAGAATAAAGACTTCTGCTGCTTCTTTGACAACTAGGTTTGGCATGTGACTGAATTCCGACAAATTGGGTATGAACAGGAGTGTATGCAACGTCCATGAAGTGAGTGACCTAAGAGGAAGCTGTGTCCTCCTTGCCCTTTTCTCCTCACAGATGAGCTGGTGCAGGTAAAATGGTTAGAACTAGAACAGCTGTTTAGGACTACGAGCTAGAAGAAATGTGGAGGGATGAGGAGAAGAAAAGTACTTGATGGGCGTGGAGCTGCCTCACAGGTCCTACACTACACATGTTGAGGTTTATGTAAGAGAGAAATATGCTTATTTTTTTCTTTTGTAAAGTGACTGTTACTCTATTTTATGTCATTCTAGCGGAATGTAATCCTGGTACAGGAGATATTTCCACCCTCATTTTACAGACAAAAAAAGAAAAAGAAAAAACAAAACTGATTCCGAAATTTCCACAGCCAAGGGGCACTAACTCAGCAAGAACAATAATGCTCCACCCTTAAACTCCCAAAGCTGATAGTGTTGAAATGTCAAGAAAATATTCCCTTCAGGCTTTGCTCTTGAGAGCCATGCTGTGTGCACAGACATGAAAGTCTGTGCCCTCCCTTTGCAGGTTAACCTTGAGGATGTCACACCACTGTGGGCATGAAGCCAGGTTTCAGTGGGCAACACATCTGTGTATGTGGCTCTAGGAAAATTGCTTCCCATGTAAGCCCCATTTTTTTCTTGTCTAAAAGAGGAATGGTGGTAATAATATCTGTGATGGAGTTGCTGGGCAGACTGAGCCAGAGGATGCACGGTACCTGGCACTCACTTCATGACCAATAAAGTGTGTACTGTTTGTCTCTGACCTGGAGTCAGATCCTGTATTTATTTATTTTTTCCCCCATAGCTTCCTCTCTTCCATTTTGGGGTTCTAGTCTCCCACTCTAAACAAAAATAGATAAAATTCCCTTTTCTTCTTATGGATGAAACTCTGCTCTGATGTCACCCATGTTCACACAAATCTCATGCATTCCACTCAACTGTACCTTGGACAGGAACGACTGCCCAGGGCATGGCTGCCAAGTCCTAATCGTAGGCCTGAGTTTTCCAACATGAATTTTAACAACCAAGTGAGTATTTCTAAAAATCACAGCTTTTTTCCCCCTCCATAATGAGCTACATCTACACCCTTTTTTAATGCTCTTATTTTTAAAATTTTGAGACAGGGTCTTGCCAAGTCACTGAGGTGCCCAGGCTGTGCTCAAACCTGTGATTCTCCAGCCTCAAGTTTCCAGCTTCTCACATGGTTCCAGGCATGTGCTGCCATGTCGAGTTTTGGCTTGCGTTTCTTGCATTTCCATCTCTCACTCTCAAGAAAGAGTTGGCCAAAGCAAGACAAAGTAAACAAACAGCCAAAAGACATAAAGCTGTAAAATTCGTCTTTAAAGGCATCCACTAAGTTAAACAGCATCTCACAGGTACCTGCAAAACCCACGAGCGGCAACTTGGGTGGGCATTCTCTAAAGGTCAGCTTGGGGGGGGGTACCCCACTACCACAAACCTTTATGAGTATTAGTTCCCCTGACCCCTGTTTTGTATCAAATTGGTTCTTCTGATGTGATAATGAATACCTCACAGATTAAATGCAATGGCTTCCAGCCGTATGTCAGGAGGCTTTTTGGGAAGGACACAGAGCTTTGTAAGATGATCTTCAAATCTGCCTGCATGCTTTATTTTCTAGGGACTCAATCACCTATGTCTCTCACATGGCTGTACCTCTATTTTTCACACACACATACACACACACACATATTATTATGATAAATCAAACAATTAAAAAGCATTAGAGGGCTGGTGACATAACTCAGCAATAGAATGCTTACTTAGCTTGCACAAGGCCCTGAGTTCAATCCCTAGTACCGCAAAAACAAAACAAAACAGTCATTACATAAGCATTAGATAATTAATAGATACTAAATACATACATATTCAAGGATTAACAAATCCCTAACTTAATGCCACTCAAGCAGAACTTTCTAGAAATAAACCCACAGTTTATTAGCTTTCATGATAGAACTTCAGACATAAAAGCAATTTAGGGAATGAACTTTTGGAGGCCACTAGACCATTTAACCACTTTCTAATCACACTGAGGTGCAGCTTAGCTTGTGAGTAATACAGCTACACTGAGAAATTCTAACCCAAGGATTGGGTCAGGACTGCCTTTGCTCCAACAGCAGTGCATTCACAACTCTCCTCTTTAAGAAGGATGAGCCCCTGCATAGATCTGGTACTCAGTGAATGGCTATCAGAGCCCTAGGCACAGGAAGATTAAGCAGAAAAAGTAAGGAAGTTGTGTAGTGACTGACTGCAGCTCTAGATGTTTCCGGGAGGTAAGGATGGTGAGAGGATGGGAAAATAAAGAGACCAAAGCTGAGGTCAAATGGAACACTTACTCTCCTGATGGGAGAGCACATTTATTTATACCCTCCAAAGAAGAATATCAATTTCAAGCCTGCTGCCTAGCAACTTGTTGGCCTGGGCTGGTTGCCTTCTTGGAACTGGAACAGCTTGTTTATGTAGATTTGTTTTGGGCCCTCTGTGTTTTCAGGCTGGCCTTGCTTTAGCCCCACACATGTGATCAATCTCCAGCTTCAAGGGTGCCATATAAACTAGAAGTGGAAATATGTGTGGGTGGGAAAGCTACTCATCTCTTGTCCAGCTGGGACTATCTGATTGCAAGCAACAGAAATCAACTCTGGAAAGAGGAGTTGAAAGGAAGTATTAGAAGACAAGTTGAAAAAAAATCACAGAATGGAAAGAAGAGGGATGGTGGTAGTAGATGCTTTTAGGAAGGGATATTTCAGCTCCAATGATTTCCATTTGTGTGTTACTTCACCAAGATTTGGATTCTTTGGGAAAAGTACAAGACTGACCAGAGGAGAGCAGGATGCCATGAATGGCAGTCTCTGGCATCTGTCCATCAACACAGGAGAAGGCATGTTCCTCAAAGAAAACCAAGATGCTGGCACCAGAAAAAGGAAAAAGGACACAAAGCATGGAGGACACAGAGGTGGTCAGTACTATCCCTTTAGGAACTAATCTCTTCATCTATACAATGGGAACTAGTTGTCACATTGTGAAAATGTAATGAGATAACACAGAACATAGTGTTCCATATGGAAGGAGTCTAATAGAGTCCTCCAGACCTTCCCTCCAGAGAATAAAGATACTGTCATTAGCTCTGCAAAGAATGTATTTCTAAAACATATCAAAGAACATTCCAGTCCACCCATACTATTTTACAGATTTGAACCTCAGCTGAGTGCAAGCAGAGAATTTCTGCACATGTCCCACATACACATACAACATTTCCCGCAGGGTAATAAGAAATAAAGCCAGTTTTGCATGAGTCTTTTCCTGTTGGCAGACAGAGGCTCTGGAGGAAGTCAATGCAATGGCCAGTTGTCCCAGCCTGCGGATAAGTCCACGGAGACCCTAGAGGGGGAGTGGGGATCAAAAGGAAACAAGAGACAAAAGAATGGAGACAAGACAAAAGTCCAATTAAGTCTGGTTTATTCGAGGAAAAAGTATCAAATATATAGGGTATTGAGGAAGAGGGAGTTGGGTTCTGAGATGTCAGCAGGTAACTTAGCAACAGTGGCAAGACTGAGGGTCATAGTTTAAATCAAATTTTCAAATTTCCCTGTGAAAGGGCTCATAAGCATAATCCCTGAATAGGCCAGGCCAAACAAGCTAGGCAAGGTGCTACCAAACTTAACTCCTAGAGGGAGTTAAGGTGGTGTGGCCTGCAGATATAAGGGGGCAGCCAATTACAGGGCTTCCCACAGCCAGTCTGTTAGAATCAGAGGTTAATAGAACTGTTATTTTCTTCCGATATTATGGACTCCTCTCTGGCACCTTTGTGATGCATGGTCGACTGATCACTGAGGAAGTCACTTCAGCCTGAACAATTTCATTCAAAAATCATATAATTATATATTTTTTCTCTGTTGACACACATACACACCCTTTCCTTTCCCTTCAAAAACAAAAAAAATGACCCACAGTTTTTTAACTTTTAGAGTCTTGTATTCCAATGTGGATGTGGGCACTGACCAGGCCCTGCCAGATGAGTGTGGTGAGTTGCTTTTTTCATCTAGTTTATGTTCAAGTTTTTGCTAACATATATTTTTGCCTAACTTCAACATCTTTCTATTAAACCAATGTTTCTATTACTTTAGTATTTCTAGTTTTCCCCCTAGAAATATTATGAAATTTGACCGAATACTGAGTAAGAGTCATTGAAAGATGGTGCTATTGCAAAATGCTTCAAAATCCAGCTGTGATGAATTTTTTTTTTTTTTTTTTAAATAATGAACTATAGGACTTTTTCACCTTTCTGGGTAAGTTCTTTCATGTTAAAAATAAATAATAATACAGTTCTTAGTTTGTCAATGGTTGGTTTTCATCGTAAGAGCTATGGCAAGATATTGAATGATTTTTTAGACGGATGATAAAGTGACCAGAGTATGTTTTTATTTTGTTTTGTTTTGTTGTTTTGTTCTTGAGACAGGGTCTTGCATTGTAGTTCAGGCTGGCCTCAATCCTTCTGCTTTAGCCTCCTGAGTGCGGGGATCACAGGCATGTGCCACCACACCCAGCTTGCTTATGTTTTTAGCAGAAATCAGGAGTGAGAATGGAAGTAATGGATACATGCGTATTGTGTTAGCATGGGGCCGGGGAGATGAAGCAAGCTTGGGTCAAGATGGTAGCAGAAGTTGGAGAAAAGTAGATATCTTGGGAGAACGGATTAAACTAGGTGTTTGGCTCAGATCTATGTTAAAAGTCAAGACAAGAAGTTAAATAATTTTATGCATATAAAGGCAGAACAGTAGTCATAAATAGGTAATTAGTCTCTTCTTCAAAGTCCATATTATGGCCAAATATAGTCCTCAGTGTCATATCCACTTCCTTTGGATTTGATTCCAAGTTCAAGAAAGTCAATATCCAAAGGCTCAAGTTCTTAATGTTTTAGATGATAAACAAAGTTTATTTAAGGGAAAGTGTTGAATAACTAGCTTTCCAAAAAAAAAAAAAAAACCTTCAAGGAAAGTCCATTCTCTGCCCCACTCCATGACAGATACAATGTAAACTGAGCATTAAGTATGTTTATGAGAGAAACATTCTCTTTATGCCTTTTTGCCTGGAGATGGATGATTTTTTTTTTTTTACACAGAACTATTAGTGTCAGGATAAAGAATACTGCGAAGTTGAATTGTATGATATTTAGTAATGTGGGAGAAACAATCTCACCAACACAATTGTGACTTTAAGCATTTTTCCCATATGGGAGGTCTCCTTTGGGAAAAGAAACTTTTCTTTATAATTTTGGCAGCCACACACAGATAAGCATAAAAAAGGCAATTATGAAACATGTCTACATTTTAAGTGAACACAGACTTTTTCTACATACATCTTAAATCTTCAACTCAGGAATTCTCATTAAGACAGGAATAACCACTGTTGTGTCAAAAATCACTCTACTTTTCTTCTTCTTGAACCTCTTACACCAGCAACACTACAAACAAGGCCCCTTTCAGAAATGTTCCAATAAGAAAGACTACTTATATTTGTATGATACTTCTCTAAATATTTTCATGGCTTTATCTTACCAAATTTCTATCACCATACAGTACACAAGACAGAAACGCTCTTCCCATTTTCCAGATGATTTACACAGGTCAGACACCAGCAGGTGCAAGTGTCCAGTGTTCTTTTCTTATAATTCCTCTCTCTCTCTCTCTCTGTCTCTGTCTCTGTCTCTGTCTCTCTCTCTCTCTCTCTCTCTCTCTCTCTCTCTCTCTCTCTGTGTGTGTGTGTGTGTGTGTGTGTGTGTGTGTGTGTGTGTGTCTAGACGGGTCTCATTATGCAGTTCAGGCTGGCTTTGAGGTCACTTTGTAGCCCAGGTTGAACTCACAATGACCCTGTTGCCTCAATTTCCATCTTTCTTTGTTTCTATGTCTTACATTTTTTGCATGACCTCCCCCTTGCTACTGTTCCAGAAGCATATCCAAAGTCTATAATAATGGAAGAAACCAATTTCAGCCTGTTGATCAATAAATGCACCTTGATATACTGGTGCATGGGTCAAACAAAGCAAAATTTGTTTAGCTTACATAACAACTTAGAGGTCATGGGCAGTTCAGGGGGTTGATCCAGGAGCTCACCTTCACTTCAGCTTGTCGATGCTGCTCTGTCATAAGCCTAAATTTCCTCACTCCCAGTTCCTTTAATGTGTCTATAATTTTTTCATAATACCTACAGATCAAAAAATATACCCAGAATATTTGCTTACTAATTGGTCAAGTCCAAACAATTGAATAATTATTTATGTTCTAACAACTTAGTAATATTAGTAAAAAAATGAATAAGAATAAATTACATTTTATTTAATCTTCAAATGACCACATTTTCCTAATAGTTGGATGTGTGTGCCTGTTGGGTACTGCACAACTGCTAAATCCTTAGGCTTAGAGGAATATTGTTATGGTAACTTCCTGTTCCACATGGATTTTTCACAATGTATATTTTTAGCATAACAACAATCTGAAACACAGGTTCACAAAGACATGATGTCATAAGCTAATGTTGAAACTGTGAACTACTTTGAGCCAGTAGTTTTGCACAGTGTCTGCAATGTGTTGAGTTTTTCTTTGAACATCTAAACAATTCTGATCTTACTGTGTTCCTGTACATTCACTGCAGTACCTCCAGGTGCCCTAGCACACAGTTTTGGGGATCATGGCCCTCCAGTGCTATCTTTGTCTTGGGATGAATGAGTTCCTGGGTTATGTTTAGATGTGGATCTACTGGTGAAGCAATGCTCTTGAACTTTCTGGCAGTCGCTTGCTCTGCACTTCCCAGACTCCTGTCATTCTATATCAGTCTGGGTATCATGGCAGAAGGAGTGGATGTGATGATTTCACTTGCAATTTCCTTGCTACCAGTTCTCAGTGAGAGGGAATCAAGCTTCCCATCCTGTTTGCTTCATGCCATGAGAAGTCTAAAATAAAGCTCACCCTATTTTAAAAGATAAGATAATGACTTGTTATGTATTCTAAAGTAACCTATGTATGTGCTCCCAGTCACATGACCTGGATACTTCAAACTGGACTGTATTACAAGGAGACAGCAAGTTTCCCTGCTTCTGTACAAGCTCTATTCAAAAGTTGACAGTGACATAGTTTGGGTCTTGATTATTCCCAAAGGCTCATGTGTTAATACAAGCTTACTCCCCATTTAGCACTATTGGGAGGTGGTAGAACTGTTAAGAGGTGAGATCTGGGGTGTGCTGGGGGTGGGGGGTTGGGGTGCCTCTTTGCTCTCTGGACACGATGAGGTGAGCAGCTTCTTGTACCACATGCTCCCTGCTATGAAGTCCTGCTTCATCAGAGACTCTAAAGCAATGGGTTGATCTACTAGGGACTGTAACCTCCAAAACCTTGAGCCAAAATAAATACGTTTTCTTTTTAAATTGATTGTTTTAGTTTTCTTATTATAGAAACATAAAGCTGACTAACACAGGTGTTAAGTCTTACTTGGCTAGGGTGTGAAGGAGGGGCCATTCTAATGAGAGCCAAAAGTTGTGGAAATGTCTTAGGTTCCTCCTAATAAAGGAGATAAGAACCATCAGGCATCTCAAGAGCTGCATGGGGCCAGGCAGTGTCATGTCATTCACTGCAGTGGGCCCAGCTTGTAGTCCGCAAGCAGGTGGACTTTTTCCTTAAGTAGAAGGGAGGCCCAACTGTCTTTTACTATGACTGGATTTGATTTCCACTTCAAATCCTTCTTCTGTGGGATGATAGAAACTTGATCATAGGCAGTGGGGGATTTCCTGATATTGCACTGAATAATATGGAATTTTTGCTATTGATACTTCCCCACACATTACTTTTGTTTTGCACTAGTAGGAACTGAATTCAGGGCTTTCGCACTGATCTACAGCCCCACTCCCCTTAGTTTGAGACAGGGTCTCACCAAATTGCTTAATTGCCCAGACCAGAATAGAATGTACAGCATTTATAATCCTCCTATCTCAGCCTCCCAGAGTACTAGGATTATAGGTGTGCCACATCATGCCTGGCTATTTGGTCATTTCTAAACAATAAAAACAGCAATTGCCTATGGGTCAATAGCTAATTCAGTTCCATCACTCTCATGGTTTTGGTCTCAGTTCCAGGGGCTCATGTGGTGAAGGAGTAGGCAAAGAATTGTCATCTTTCCCAGAGTCACCTGTTTCCATAGTCAGATGTTCCTAAGATGCTTTTGCTATCCTGTGCTCTCTATCTTTGATCCAGGAAGGCCTCCCAAGGCTGTAACGTTCTTAGTGAGCCCTAAACTCCCTGTGGTGCTGGGAAATATGTGTGACAGGAGAAAGGCACAGCTCTCTCAGCGTCTGTATCTCTTTTCTCCCCACTCTGGGCCAAAAGAATCAGCTCTTGCAGCCTCGTTTATTTCCCCAAGTCAGTTATTGCTGGTATAAACTTAATGCTTTTTCCCCTCTAGATTTAGGGTTTTAAGTTACCTTTGGTGTATGGGACCGAAAACATTTGTTTCTATTCCTATGCCTTAGTTTCCCTCTTCTGAAAAAGCAGGTGCCTCCCAGTGTGGTGTGAATGGGAGACAGCCCTTGGGGTAAAAATCCTTATGAAAACTGGTATCAGCATAGTAGCCTGCTGTGTAGGAGGCTGCCCATCTCCTCCTAATGTCGGTGTCTTATCCAGACACCTAAGAAGGCACTGGGTGAAATTAGGGACTGATGCAGAGTTCTAATTTTTCATTTCCAAGCAATGAAATCCTGGGCTAGTGAGAAACAGATCGCCAGTATGCCTAGTGCTCATCCTGGGTGGTCAGGGACAGGCAAGGAGAGAGAATTCTTCCAGAGCCAGTGAAAATGTAGCTACCTCCTGTTACATCAGGAGGGGCAAGACTAATGCTCACAAGCATGGAGATAGTATATTTTAAGCAATCTGTGTATGCTTGATTCTCCATGTATTCCTCTGTCTGACCCTGATGCAAAAAGAAATAAAGCGTATTTCTGGCATGCTATTACCCATTTGATGTAACATGCCCATTTTCCCATTCTGCCACTGCATTCCTGTTTATTCCTCTGAACATATGGTCCCTAAAATTGGCAATGACTTTCTCTTTGTTATATTTACCTTCCTTTCCAGGCTCCTGGGTGGACTCTGTTTCCATTGAATTACGAGAATAGGGCAGGATCTGATAGGAAAAAAGCTCTGTTCCCATTCCCAGGTCCTTACACAAGAGGATTGTCCTCCTAGCTATGCCACAGCAAGGGCCATGAGGGATTTGAAATAGGACATCCTGTCTCCCCCACTAACATTATTTCCCCACAAGTGGTGGCTTTTTCCTTTGTGCTTTCACACAATTCAGACTGCGTGAGCAGCCTGCCTGGCAAGACTAGAAAGACCCTATGGAGCATGCTCCTCCTCTCATGCTGAGGCTGAGGGCCTCCAGGCCCAGCTGACAGATCTTTCTTTCGAGGTGGCTCTTCCTGTGGTCTTTTTAGAGTGGAAACAGTAAAGAAAGAGTTAAAATGGTAAGTAATGAAAACTAGAGGCTCACAAGCTTTGTTGAGGAGATAGAACAGATCTGATTTCCAGGAACTGACAAAGATTTCACAAGGGGCCCTCACAGCTTTTCCAAGGAAAATGTTTGAGCTTAGGAAAAAGGGAGAGAGGAGAGCAGCCATTTTCTGTGGCTGGCTGTGCAGCTGGTGCCTGACTAGGCCTCAGGCCCACATACAGGCCTGCATGTGTCTGCTGTTGTGACTATGAGGTCTTAAGACCTTCCACTTCCACAATGTGTGACCATGGCTAAGTCGGTTGGTTCATCTCTACCTGAACCTCAATTTCTTTTGTGATAAAGCAAAAATCATAAACCCTCCTACCTCACAGAGTAGTTTTGAAGCATAACCTTGAGAGACTGAAACTTGTTTGAAAGATACAAACTCTTTGTAAGTGTTGTTAAGGGGTGGTAACACCTGACCCATGACATCTACAGGGTCAGATGAAATAAAACATCTGTAAGGGTTTTATGATTTTAAAACATCATATGAATGTATTATTTTTCCTAACTCATCATAGAATTTTTTGGAAGAAACTTTAAATAAATGTTCTAAATTTAAGCTTTACAAATGCAGAAATCCTGGACAGAGGGTTGTCTGCCTTCTGCTTGAATCCCATCTACGATGGGAAACTTCCACTAGTACCACAAAGCTTTTGACTGGAGCTTGCTTAGGTTAAGTGCAGCCACCTGAGATAAGTTCGCACCCAAATGGGGAAGGGTGAACTTTGCTTCCCAGTAACTACAAGGTGTCATCACACAATGTTTACAGATACTTGCTTAAAACCTCAAGTGACTGTTTTTTTTTATTAAAGTTCATTTGTTTTGTTTTATTTGCATTATTAGAAAAAGAAAAAAAATTGACTTAAGAGCATTGTTTAGAAAAAGGAACCAAAAAAGATTCCCATTTGTGTGGAGCAGTGTTTCCAGCAAATGGTTTGCTCTTGCTGCTTTGCTGTGGCCAGCCAGAGATCTCCCATAACCTATGCAACTGTGGAAGAAAGCTCTGTCCATTTCTTTTAGCCAGGATAGTTCAAAGACATTAAAAATACCAGAGAGAGAGCTAACCTCAATCTGTGCCACCAAGTGCTGCTGAGCTTTGCTCGGCTTTAGCTTTAGCCGGAAGGTAAGTCAGCTTTTGTTTTGGGATTTAAGATATGATGAGCACATGAAATTAAGTACTGCTTTGGGGAAGGGTTAGGGTATTATGAGGCTTAGTGTATAAATCCTTAATTACTCTAGTGTGAATACGCAAAGGTGGTCTGTGTCATGGAAGAAGAGAGAAACTGGCTGGCAGGGCTTTGAATACAATCCTGCAGCAGGATTTAAATCCTCACATGGACACTTCATAGAGAGATAGGGAAAGAGACAGAGAGACAGAGAGAGCTAGAGAGAGCCTGAGAGAGTAAGAAGACACGGATGAGGAAGTCACCACCTACAGATAAGTCACTAACCCTAACCCTTACAGAGCTAAATGGTAATATGGCTGAAGCTGCTGGTCACCAGCCCCCTTACTTTTGAGCTGAAAACTAATTTGATTTAGGAGTTAAGGAGCAGAAAATCTTGGGAGGCTGGGCCTTGCTGAAGTCTTTTTTGCATATCTTTATGAATTGAGCCCAAAACTGTAAAATTTTGATTTCCTTGACTGATTTAAAATGCGGCATGTAACACCATTTGAGTCAATGAGAAATCTGCTGGAGGTACTCTTTGGAAAGTTTTAAAATGAAGTCAAAGAGCCAATCTGGTTCTGTCATTTGAATGTTGTTAGGAGAGAATGTGTGTGATGTTTGGAGCTGTTGCAGACATTTTGCAACCATGAAGGGAAAAGCCTGAGGCAAAGGCAGTATGTTTATAGTAGCAAACTAGGAAGATGGAAAAAATTCCTAGTCCTACATTATATTCAGCTGGTAAAGTAATCAGTGCTGCTGCTGTCCCCCTCTGGACTTATTCCTAGGTGAGAAAATGCAGCTTTTTTTTACTTACTGAGTCACTCAGGAATGAAGTTGTGGCACCATACTTCCCAGGTTCAAACGCCAACTTTGCTATTTAGCAGCTGTGTGAATTTGGACTTCTCTATGCCTCATATTCCTTATTTGTGAGGTAGCAATACTAATAATACCTGCCTTATAATATCTTGTTAGAATTAAATAAGTTAATAGAGAGTTCTAGACCAATTCTGGGCCACCAAACATTTAAAACTTTTAAATTTATAACCACTTAAGCATTTAAACAATTTTACTACTTTTTGTTAAGTCTTCTAGTTTTTGCTTTTGAAAACATTCTGTGTAGAAGGTCTACATTCAGTTAACTTTTTTTTGTCAGAAAGTGAGGAAATCAAGAACAAAAAGACAATTCTTTTAAGAAAATGAACAAAATACTGGAACAGACATTTCTCCAAAGAAGATATACAATAGGCAACAATATAAGAACATATTCTCAACATTGCTAGAGGTCAAAACTATGACAGGGTACTATTTCACATCCAGTAAATGGCTGTAATATTTTTTTTAAAGCCCTAGGAAATGACAAATTTGGGGGAAGACTACAGAAACCAGTGCTTGTGTGTGGCTTGCATGAATGCAGTACAGCTCAGTTGCTGTGAAAACAGTTGGTGGTTTACAGATTATGACACCTGGAATTGCCATGAGATCCTGCAATTTAATTCTCCTGTGTACCCCCCCAAGAACTGAAAATTGAGACTATAACAAGTAGCTGTATACACACATTTGAGCAGCACTGTTTATAATAGCCAGAAGACAACCAAGTGGATGCAAACCAAGTACCTATTGAAGGCTGAATAAAGAAACAAGTTGTGTTATATAACACGGTGAAATAACATTTCATCAGAAGAAGTTAGAAAATATAGCAAGGAAAACATCTCACTTATGAAAGCAACAATAACAACAAAATTATGGGATAGCTAGAATCAATTCAGAAGAAATATAAACTAGACCTAAAGACATGAAAGAAGACTTGAAATGAAGACACTATGTACCTGATTGAGAAGGCTTAGTGCTATTTCTAAATTTTTAATTTCTAAATTCTATAAATCGATTTTTAAATTCCACTGGAAGGATATATTCATGAGTAGTGAAGTTAATCTTTTTAGTTTTAGGAGACAGATCCAACTGGATAGTAAAATACATTTCCAAATTACTATAATTTAGGAGGTTACCAACCTAGGAATGAAAAATATAGATTTTTGGACCAGAAATCAGATTACCAATACTAAAATTGGCACTGTGTTGCAATTTGTAAGGAAATGATACACTAATCAAATACTCATCCACAAAGGGTAGCTAAAAACCAAACTTAAAAACTAATGCTGTGTACTAAAATAAATAGGAAAAATGAATCTACCATAGACCTAGAAAAAAGTGTAAGTAAATATTTATGTCACAATATATGGGGAAGGCTTGGCTAATGTAACTCCAAAGGCAGAAATTACAAGGAAATGATGGCTGCATACATTTGACTGTTTAGAAGTTTTTAAATGTCTAATATAAAAATTTAAAAGGCAAATGAAAAATTGGGGAAAATATTTGTAATCTATATGATAATAAGGAATTAATATTTGCTAGAGTCAGATGTGTCACCCAGAATTTTATCTGCAGGGAACTTAATCCCTGAAGTCACATGTTAATGGTATTTGGAGGCAGGGCCTTTGGGTGGTAATTAGGGCTAGAGGAGGTCCTGAGGGCAAGTCTGATGTGAGGTTATTAGTGGCTTTCTAAGAGGAAGACAGCCCTGTGCTGCACTCTTCCTTAGTGGGCCAAGTTAGAATGCAACAAGAATGCCCTCACCCGAAGCTGAGTAGGCACCACACCATGCTCCTGGACTTCCCAGCCTCCAAAACCTTGAGCCAAAATAAATTCTATTCTTTATAAATTGTCCGATCTGATGTATCTTGCTCTTGCAACATAAAACAGATCAAGATCCAAAACATACAAATCAGTAATAATAATATCCCAGTAGAAAAATAGAACAAGTATATGAACTGAAAATTAGCAGAACAGACATATGAAAGTACTAATAACAACTTTACTAGTAGTTAAAACACAGATTATCACAATGATCAATTTTATTAAGTTGGAAATATATTAGAAACTAAAGATTTAGAAAGAATGCAGAAGAATGGTCTCTTGCTAACTTGGTAGGAAATATTCTGGAAGGCAAATGCAAATATGCATCAAGTCTTTAAACACATGCATGTGTGCTGACACAGAACTACCATGTTTGGCAATGTATCTTAATAAGAAATATGGGCAAAATTTTGCTGCTGTCGATGATGTTTAACGAACAGAATTTTTAAAAAGTTATCACATTGCCACATAATGGAATGTTATTATCTGGCTACTGAAGTAGTATTATTAAAATGTTTATTAACTTGGAAGAATCTTTTTCTCATTCAGTGAAAAGATAGGTGTTAAACTGATATGTATAAAATATGACACCATTTTGCAAAAATCATACCATTTTTGCAGCTACATTGTAAAATATAATCCATGTTTTTCTCGGACATTTATGACTGTGGGCCCCTTCTTTTGGCTCATGGGTGTTTTCTGATTAGTCTTTAGTAAATGTACCACACTTTTGAACTAATTAAAATGCTATTAGACCTTAAAACATGTCCCTGAATAAAGAAGAAAAAATAAATATTTATATGTGCTTCATTTGTACACTTTTAGCAATTGGTGAGTTACAAGAAAAAAAAAAAAGAAGAAGAAGAAGAAGAAGAAGAAGAAGAAAAGAAGAAGAAGAAGAAGAAGAAGAAGAAGAAGAAGAAGAAGAAGAAACAATTGAAATGAAGGATAATACATCAGAAAAGATGGAAAATTCCAGAAAAAAGAGAGAGACACAGAGAAAGCTAAACATTTCCTGGTTGCTTTGCGTTAAGCAGATATCTTAGTTGAAAAGAGCAAGTTCCAATTCAGACTAGCCTTATCAGAAGGAAGCATTTATCTGAGTTTATCTGAAGTACCTCGAATAATCAGAGATGGTTGGGATGAGTACATCCAACAGACATTTCTGGGGTGAGACCCTATCTCAAAATAAAAATTAAAAGGTTGGAGATATAGTTCAGTGGCAGAGCACTGCTGCTGACTTCAACCCCCAATACCACACAAAAAATTCATTATAATGGAGGGTGGTAGGGAGAATGGACATGATCAATGTATATAGTATGTATGTATGAAAACACCACAGTGAAACAATATTTTGCAAAATTCATATGCACTAAAAATTCCAATAGCCAAAATATATTATTCTACAAATAGAAAATTTTATAAGCAACACTTCCTTTCTTATTTAATGATCTGAGTACATCTTTTCAAGAAGAAAATTATTTTTCTTTTTTTTAAGAAGCAAATTATTAACTGATATTTAAGCTGCATATTGAACTTTTATCTGTTCTTTTCTCTTGCTAATAATGAAGGTTGAATAATAAATTTCAAGGAATTACGCTGGAGTGATTGGTTCAATATTCCTTGCTAGTGGGAAATGAAAAAGGACAAATGTATTTTAATTTAAGAATAGATTCACCACAATATAACATGCTGATGGTTAAGAAGCAATGTGGACTCTCCGGATGAACCTCCTCATACCTCCTTACATTGCAGTGAAAAACAGCAGGTGAGGAGGGGCAGGCCTGAGATCCAGTCCCCCAGGGCAGCAGCAGGAACAGTGGAGCTGTCAGGGCATCCTCCCTGCTGTGCCCAGCCAATTTGCTTGAACTTGAAACAGAAGTGTGAACCACACAGAATGCAAGTCCATCCATCCTGTTGTTTTCCTTACTGAGGCTTTCAGCAGAATTTGTTGTGGAGAAAAAGGTTCCTGTTTGTTTAATTCCTAATTGTACAGAGCAGTTGATCAGTGTCTGTACAACTTCTTGAACAAAGAATGTATTTCAGACCTTCTTATTGCTTGCTTACTTCATTTAAAATTTAACAGATGTCAATTGTGACACATAAACACTCTCTCCCTAGGCAACAGATTAAGGCAAATTTCATTTTACGCCTGGCACAAAAGCCATGCTAAATTGTGTGTTGAAAGACTTATTTTTTTTAAAGGAAAGAAAGAGAGGGAAAAAATTACTGTGACTTAAAATCCCATAAAAATGGAAGAAAACCAATTTCCGCAAAGGCATTGTCCTGAGTAGCTTTGTTGGTTTAAGGTGCCACCTAATGGTGATATGGCACATTACACAGGGCTGTCAAACCTCCCAAATCAGAACAGTGCTGGGAGAGCAACATATGAGGATTTCCGTGCTGGATAAGATGCTATCTCCAAGTTCTGTGTCTGCTGCTGATTACTTTTGTAACCCTGAGCAAGTCCTTCACCCTCTCTGAGCTCAAGGATCCTCACCTAGATGTCATCTTCTTTGTGAGATGACTGGGAGGTCCAAGAAAATGTGTGTTTGAAAGTTGAACAAAAGCTAAGGCTCTTGAACTCAGGTTCCTGCCAGCATGGCAGTAATAAAACTGAGGGCCTCTGTGCCTTATTTTTCACCTTTTGGGGCAGGCTTGGGTTCAGAGGTGTTTCTTCACACTTGGGGCAATCACAGCATGGTGAGTGCTACAGCTCTCATGCTGGCAAGGTGATAGGGAACTATGGGATGTGGCACATGGACAGCTCTTGTTTTGTTTTGTCCTGGGAGGTGACCAGCCACAAATATCCTGGAGATGTGGACATACTGTTCTGTTGCCAAAAGAAACGAACTTGTGGCCTTCCTGTCTTGGCTTTCCACGTGCCTGTTTCTTAGCCCCTATGACATTTAACAAAGTGGGACATTTAACAAGCAGGAGATTACACACTGCAGGAGCTGAGAAAAGGTCTGTGGGAAGCAGAGCCAAGAAGATCACAAGTGAAAGCCCAGACTGGGTAACTTAGTGAGACTCTATCCCAAAATAAAAAATAAAACATGGACTGAGGTATAGCTCAGTGCAAGGGCTCTGGGTTGTTAGGTTGTTCAGTTGCTGGTACAAAACAGAAAAACAAACGAAGAAGAAAGGAGAAAGTCTTGTGTGGACCAAGTTCAGCCCATTTGTCTCCTTTGTTGTATTGCTTATTTCCATAGATGTGTAAGAAGGTAGGAAGGTGTGGTGCTAGGAGTGCAGCCTGCTATACCTAGGGTGCTGTGTATAGTGAAGCGACTCAGCAGCCCAAGTCTGGGAGACTGCATCTGGAAGAGAAAAGTGGGAATCGTGGAACAGGAATGGAGTATGGTGGTTCTGAAGTCACCATTTTACTGGTCCTGAGGTTAGAGGCTCACCCTGGTGGAGCCTGGGTACACCTTGCCCCTATTGTAAATCCTCTCTTCCCTGCCCCCATCTCTTTTTCTGCTCTCCGCAAATCACCACAGTATCTGCTAAGAAGCTCCTAGAGTCAGGAAGTCATGGGAGAACCCCGGGAAAAGCAACAGATTGGGAGTCCAGACCCTCTGATTACTGTTACCTGCTGTATGACTTGGGCAGGTATCTTCACCTCTCTACACTTTTGTTTGCTCATTTGTAACACAGGGAGGTCACTCTTGGCTTCTTTGGATGGCACTTAGGGTCCTAGGCAATGGTGTGGGAGGCAAGGCTTTGTGAACTTGAACACGATGAACAGTATTTGGTACTTTTAAAATATGCTATACACTCTGGACAATTCTTAAATCCTGGGAATACAGTGTTAAGAAAGAATCATGGTGGATAGATAACAGCAGGCTACAGAGGCACCCTGAGATAGTCAACTTAGACCCCAAAAATAATACATCATGGGGAGTCCTAAACAGAGGGAGATGGATCCACCTGACCCAGGAACAAACTAAGCTGAGAGAAACCAATTAAATATACAGTCCCGGTGCTAGTACTGGAACAGCTAAAGGCTCAGTGTTCCTGCTGCAGCGCTTGAACTTGTGCAGCCAAGACTTACCGAGCTACCAAAAGCCCGCCACTTCAACTCACTGGAGAGGCACTCACACTGAAGTCAGGGGTAGGTGTACTGAACAGAGAGCTGAGCTGGCAAGGAACTTGCATCAACCTATGGTGAGTGACAGGAATAAAACTAATCTACAGAAAAAGGGGCTCCAACAGATGACATTCTGGGGCTGGGCAGACTGGCGAGAACCAGGAGCAGTGGTGACTTTAGTCAGCTCCTCCCTTCTCAAGTGGGATTGGTGGGGTGTACTTGACCTGGGTCATACCCTGGGCTGAGATTCAATAGGTTAGCCCAAACCAAGTCCCTAAGCCTGGCAGTGCACCTTAATGTAGTGAAGCCCTCACTGACTGACCCGGAAGGGAAGGCCCCGCATAGGCTGCCCCTGTCTGTACCTCTGTAGTACACTGCAGGGGCTGAGAGCACCTAGTCAGTGCACTTCAGACAAACTGTAACCAACAAAGAAACTGGGGCCTCCTATATAAACTGTATGAAAGGAACAAAAAATATGAGAAAAGGAAGCAATAAGAAAGGGCCCCCAATCCCCAACCCTGAGAACATTGACCCAGGAAAGGTAAATGCAAAGGAGATTGAGGATGGCAAACATGCAATATCAGACACGGCACCAGTGGACGTAAAGCGATATCTTTGGGACCTCATAGACAAGTTCAAAAGTGAAATATTTAACCAAGTAAAGCAAGATATAAATAGAATAATAAAAGAAATGCTAAGCCTCTCAAGAAAACACAGATGGGAGAATGGAAAAAAAAAGGGAGAGCCATTTGATGGACAATATAAAGAAAACACAGAACACATGAATCAGGTTCAAAGAGACTGCCAGGAAATTAAAAACTCCATTGAAAGCTGGCAAAACTGCTTGAAAGAAACTAAGGACAGATTATCCAAACTGGAGGACAGGTTTGCAATGTGGAATCATGAAAGGAAAAATTTCTTTAAAATAACAAGGAAACAAGCAGTAACAATACAAAGGCCAGAAGATGACAAGAGGATCTATAACAAGAATAAAGAATGTGAATGAAGAAGCAGGGGTACAAACAAAGGAACTACAAAGGCTATTCACAGAAATAATTAAGGAAAACTTCCCAAACATAGGAAATGATATTCAGATGTATGAGGCATACAGAACTCCAGCCACCTACAACCAAAATAGAACTACACTCAGGCATATAATAATCAAGATCACAGAAATTCAATATAAGAACAGAATATTAAGAGCTGTCAGAGACAAGAAACAGATTACTTACAAGAGAAAGCCCATCAGAATTATGGCAGACCTCTCGGCATAAACCATTAAATTGAAAAGAGCATGAAGTGAAGTATTCCAAGTGCTGAAAGAAAATAACCTCCAGCCCAGATTGATGTATCCTGAAAAACTGTCTCTATAAATTAATGGAGAAACAAGATGCTTCCAAGATAAAGAGGAACTGAGGGATTTTGCAACCACCAATCCAACTCTACAGAGAATACTGCAAGACATTCTAGAGAGAGAGAGAGAGAAGTACCAGGATTTCAGGAACAGTGACAGAGAGGCCTCAATGAATGGAGCAGAAAGCAAAAAGAAGAAGACAAACAGACAACTAATGATGGAAAAAGCGCAGAAGAAAAATGAGGCAGAGAAGGTTGGATATAATTTCTAATATAGATGGCCTAGATACACTAAATTAAGGTGAAAAAAAGAGAGAATTGCAGGCAGAGTAGATCACGAGGTAGGGTCACCAAGATGCTCTTTATAGGAAATATAATCCACCTGAAGAAGGGTATATGGACCGATAATCAAATATGAGAAAACAGTACTCTATGTGATAGGGAACCAGAGAGTAATAGGGGTATTTATGAATAGGTTGGAAAGTCAGGCTTTATTAGGTAAAGAAATAAAACTAGAGATCAAGTCCAGGAGTGAGCCATTTTGGAATCACTTACGTAAATAGCAGGTTGCCCACTCGCCCAATATAAAACCGAGGGTGTTGGGAAGACCCAAAAATGCATAGTACACCCTGGGTGAGTGAAAGGGGGAGGAATAGTCTTAAAAAAGACAGCAGAAGATTTGATAATAGTGCATCAGGAATTAAAACCATATTACTCGTACCACTTTGCTTAGATAGAACTTACTCTGTCCCAGTTTGTATACAAGCACTAGATATGAGGGCACAGACAGCTATCCCAAAAATATCAGGATATAACATAGTAATTCTTTAATTTCCTATTAACTTAATCTGGATACCTGTATAACTTATACTGTTATATCATGACTGATCTTAGTTAAACCTGATTTGTTTGTTGTTTGTTATTGACAGATTTTATTTAAAACTATTAACATTGATAGTATCAAGTCTGAGAGTATAGACAACTATGCTGAAAATGACAATGATTCACTACAATACCCATTCTGGTTTGATTACCACATGTTTTTGTAGTTCTATATTATCTGCAAAGCTGTGTTCCTATTAATAGTTATGTACTGATATACTCAATTATACTATATCTGATGATATAGCCAATTCTATTGATAACACGAGACAACACAGTAACCATGATAGAACTCCTTGTATAGCAGTTTTATGTCTTTTTGGTTTTATGTGTCTATAGGAATATGTTTTGTTCTGTCCTGCTTTGTTCTGTTTCTCCCTCTAATATAGAAAGGATAGAAATACATGTTAAGACTCATGAGGGCATAAAACCTATAAACAGTTTATGAGAACCGATCTTATGACACATGATGAAATGAATACTTTTAAGGAAAAAAAGGCACTATAGAGCCCAGTGCTGACTCCGGAATGTCATGATGTGAAATCCAGCAATACTGTTATACTTTGTTCAGAGTGAAATTAGTCTGCTTTGGTTTGTTTAATCTAAACATAAATGAAGATATGGATAAATGTGTGTATGTTTAAAAGTATAGGATTGATAACCATATTACTAAGTTTTTATGAGATAGTTGAACAGAACTATTTACAGTCTCACTGTTTGAATTCCCATTTATATGTTCCACTCTTGTATCTTGAACAACTATTTGTAAGAGGATAATATGTAAACATCAGCAAGAGATTTATTACTGTTTTTTTCTTTGAAAGTGTGTATTATTTCTACCCGTTTAAAAAAGAAAAGAATCATCCAAGGTTGCATGTGGCTCAGTGGTACAGTGCTTGCCCCATGTGTGTGATTCAACTGCCAGGGCTACTCAATCATCCATTCAGCACATATGCATTCAGCATCCATTATGTACTAAGCACTTCTAAGTAGTGACTGAGATAAACATGGGTCTTCTTGTCACAGGCTGTCAGTTCTAGAGCAGGAAGCAGGGGATAAGAAAAGGAAGGAAAGAAGGGAGCCAGAAATGAAGAGGAGAAAAGAGAATGGGTGAAGAACAGAGGAGTAGGGAAAGAAAGAGGAAAATAAATCAAAATGGGCAACGATGAGAGTATACAGCTAACACTGACAAACTACAAACCACATACACTGGATGCAGACACAAGCAAGGAGCTGAAGGAGAATTCTGAGCACAGGAGAAACATGATTTGCTACTCATTTTCCATGTTCAATGTTTACTCACCCACCAAATGCAGAATTAACTGTAATCAGGCACAAGGGCAGCAGGAGGCCCTGCTCCAAGGCCAAAGCTGTAAGCCAGGATGAGATGGAAGAGGTTCTGGTTGGCCCAGCAATGGGGCAGCAAGATGTGTGAGGCCAGATTTGGACATGCTCTAGGAACGGGGCTGATAGCATTTGTTCATGGATTGGCCATTGGAAAGATGGAGGTGCAGTGGGTGAATTGTACAGACATGATCCTTGTGTGAGGAGGTTATGGGTCAGTGGGAAAAACAAAATAGGTGATAAGCTAGGAATTTCCCAGACAAGTATGTGGTTATAATGGCAAGGGATGACATAAAAGATGGGGAAATCAGGGAAAATGAGCCTAGTCTAGAAATAACATTGAAGCTGTGTCAAAAAGAGGCACTGTACTATTATGTAGCCATGGAAACAAGATGCTTCCTCTGCAACCCTGATTTGGTTCCGCAAACACCTGCGTCCCGAAACATGTCAATCAGTACTTAGTAATGGGTTGTGACAGGAGAAATCAGCAGTGTTCACGTGCTGCCTCCGGACCCAACTCCTGTGCTTTGCCTGTTCAGCCCAGATCTTCTGTGAGCCACTGGAGTAAGAAAGTGAGCAGTGGCGACGCAAATGCAAATGGAAACTCTAAGAGAAAAGATTTTCTAGTTGGAAAGGGTAACAAAGGAGACAGAGTTACTAGAGCAAGTGGATTGTTTGGAGGAAGTGGATGGGTGATTAGTTTCTTTAAAGCTGATGATTACCTCATTCAACCCTTTCCGTATAGACCACCACAGGACTTTGCAGGTACTTGTGTTAAAAATGCAGAACATATTCTACCATCCCAAATTTGGAGTTTGAGCACGTGACTTGTTTTGGCCAAAAAACTGAGATGAATAGAAGTGGCAGAGAACAAGTCTTGAGATTTAAGCCATAAAGCTATCTCTGTCATTATCACTCGCTATTGTCTCTCACAGAAAGGGAATGAAAAACACATGATATTAAACTAGCCTAACTTTGGGGAGCTTTGTTACACAGTGAATAATTGCCAGGTACAGTGCTTTTACTGAGTCCTGTAATGTAATTTCTGCATTGGCCCTTCTTAATAAAATTCAAATAGAAACTCAAATTCTTTCTAGAAAATGGATTATTTTTTTGATGTCACCCTGTTGAGACTGCGCAGAAGGCGGCGCTCATACAATTCAATTAAGAAATGTCTTATGAGATTGGGCACCTATCATCACAATCTTACCATTATCAATGTAAGTTCATCTATGCAGTTTTCAGGAACACTGACAGTAACTATAGTTTTTTTCCTGTAATAATTTGCTTTATTCACATAAGGGACCTTCTATTAATACAATCAACTATACTTTGATGACCATTTTAAAGAAAATAATGAACTATTTACTATTTCTCACCTAGGTATGTGTCAATGTGTCACATTCTCAAATTATTAATACAAAAGGATTGGGTTCCACTCCTCTCATTTGGCATTTTTCAAAGGTAAGTCCTATTGATAAGTGGTAACAAAATCATAAAAATCACCTGGAGAACTTGCTAAAAATGCAAATATTTTTTCCTCCTTTTCCCTTTTCTTGACAACGCAGACTTAATACCATTAGCAGGGACAGAGCAAGGGAGCCACCCACAACAGCAGCTGGGGGCAGAAGGGAAGGGTCACAGTAGCTCAAGTGGAGGTCAGAACCCAGGCGCGCTGAGGAGGGTGTGCGTACAGGGGTGCTGGTGATACACAAGCCCAAGTTTGGGCAGGGGGAAGGCAGTGACCAAGAAAAGAGGCAGACCCATAGTGGATCAGTTTTTGCGCCGGACAAGCAGGATGCAAATGCTGTGGGGGGCCTTCAGCATGAGTCAGTGAAGGAGTCTGTTGGAGCAGCAACATGGAATGTGGTTTCACAGCCCAAGTGGAGGGAGGTGGCCCAGGATGTGAGTTCAGAGTCCCAGCAGGATGATGAAGGCATTCTCCCAGAAGGGTGTCTTGATACACATGTGGGAACTCAAATCGGGCAAGGAGGCTCTCTTGTGTTAGGAACAGTGTGGCAGTGTCAGTTGAAATAACTGAAATTGAATATAATAGATCTCAAGTCCATATGAATGAATGAATGAATGAATGAGAATTTTGTGAGAGGGGCATTTGAATTGTTTCAGCTTTGCCCACACATGACACAATTAAGAGAAAAACAGGGCTGAGGATGTAACTCAGTGGTAGAAGTCTTGCTTAGCATGAATGAAGCCTTGGGTTCAATCCCCAGCACTGAGAAAAAATTACTTCTAATGGACAAGTTTGGCACCTCCTCAAAGCAGTAGTAGCTCAAGAGAACATCATAAGCAACAGGACACACTGGAATCACCACTTGGTGGTATGCCCTCAGAAGAACTAGCATCCGTTCTGTGACCTTTCTCCCAAACATGCCTAATTTTAATCTAATCAAGAGGGAACATCAGAAAAAGCTAAATAACTGATCTGTAATATGCCAAAGTGTCAAAAGTAAGGAAATCCAGGAAAGACCATGTAGTTTATCCATACTGAAGGAAACTGAAGACACAAGGTAATGGAATGCAGCATGTGATTCTGAACTGGACCTTCTGAATCAGCATTGCTAGAAAGAGCCCCAAGAAATGCACACCCTTCAATTCCTCATATGGTAGGTGAGAGAGAGAGACAGACAGACAGAGATTACTTCTTCAACATGCTGTATTGCCACCTGCTGGGAAACTGTCATAATGAATAAGTAAACTTACAATTGACTTTAATTATAAAAACTGCCCTGTGTATGACTGGAATAACTATGTGTGCCAGCCCTGCTGTTATGCACACTGAAATAAGTACCTCTTCTCTTTGGAAAAATAAACTGAGGTACTCAAGATAGAAAAACAGCAACCACACTTATCTTCCCACTTGAAACAACCAAGATAAACACAAATATAGACACAATAGTTCATTCTTTTTTGTTCAAAAACTACACTATTAAAGGTGTTTTTGACATATGTGCACAAAAGTTACTAAAATTCAGAGTTAAAGGCCAAGTTTTATTTCTTTGTGCTTTTCTCTATTTCCCAAATTTTCTGCAATTGAATTTCTATTGCTTTCCTTATTGAAATTTACAGGCTTTCCTCCCCTGGTGCTAGATGACCAGGATGGAATCTTTAACATTCGAGGGCTGAAACTACACACACAGATTTGCTTTGCAGATAACTGAGTGTTCAGGGGATGATCAGAATCTTGTGGTTTTGAGGTGACCAAGCCAGTAGGACCGATGATGTTGCCTCCCACTTGATATTGAAGCCTTCCTACAATTAAAA
The DNA here is from genome assembly GCF_034190915.1 of Cavia porcellus. Lineage (NCBI taxonomy): Eukaryota > Metazoa > Chordata > Mammalia > Rodentia > Caviidae > Cavia > Cavia porcellus. The sequence continues at coordinate 8,514,916 of NW_026947493.1, forward strand.
GACCTGAGTGGTACACCCAACTTCTGCCTCCTGGGGTAACAATGACTGTTTGTCTGTCCAAGGTCTGATTTATTTTAGTTTCTACATCTGTGAGCAAGGCCAATTTGCATGAAATAGTAGCCTGGTGTCTTGATCCATGCTTGAAAATCAATGAGCCAACTGTCTAAATCCATGAACTGTGATTTTAGACAATGGTTTTTAAGACATTGACATTGGCTAATAAAGGACAATGATCCTTGAAAAAGGGGTAAAAAGGTGAGCCCTCTAGTTGCTCCAGCTTACTCTTGAGTGACTTTTCTGGCTACAGTATGGAGAAGGGAAACTGAGGTCACACAGAGGAAATCCTTGAAGAGAAATAACTAAAAGTCCGGGGAGAAAGATCAAAGTATCATCAGGACAGAGTATCTGTGAGAACAGTGATAAACAGAGAAGCACAGTCTCAGTGATCTGTAAAGGGTTCCACTCAAGTATTCAGCAAAGTGCAGATTGCAGGCATGTGAGGAACTACCAGACGAGAGAAGGACCCACCTGTAAAGAATAGTGCTCACCATTCACTCTTAAGGAATACAGTTTGCTTGCTGCAATGAGAACCTTTTGTAACTAGACAGTGATGAGGGTTGCACAACATTGTGAATATAATTAATACTAAATGGTGCACTTATAATGGTTAAAATGATGTTATGTTGCATATATTTTATCATAGTAAAACAGTAAACAAGTGTCACTTAAATACAAATAACAATGGATTTACTACAGAGATCATTAATATATAAATTAAAAAACATTTAAACAATAACAAATGGTAAGGGAAAGAAACAAGTATACTAATGTAAGTTTCTTATACTACATGTGAAATAGTTTGATATCTCTTGGAAGTATACTGTAATAAGAGATGTATTATAAGAAAATCTGAGGCCAACTAAATTGAATAAAGTGTACTTGAGACAGAAGATTCAACAACCTGACATCAGTGTAGATGATGATTCCGTGTATACTGTACATGTATAGTTTATGTTTATAGCCATAGGGGGGAAAAAGTAGTCGACCACAGACAAGACTGGCTGCAAGTTAGCATCTGCCTAGTATGGGCATGATCTGATCAACTGGCAACATGTAGTCAGAGATTCATTTGCCTAGTTACAAAGGTATAGTCATAGGTGAGTTTACAATTTTTTTAAATATCAAACCAGGGTACAAATCCTTATGCACAGAGGCTGAACTAAAAGTTAACATTCAAGTACAAAACAACTTTAGGTCAAATGTATTTCAATGTAACAAGTGAATACAACCATTAAAATAATAAGAGTTAAAGCTAACAGTCTGTAAAAGAGATACTCATAAAGCAATCTAAATTAATCCAATTAATCTGAAAATCCAACCAGTTTGAAGGCAATTGGAAAGAGAAAAGGGTACAAAGAACATAAGGAACAAATAGGACGCAAACCCCAAGAATTATAACATTAAATACAAATAGTCCAAATACTCGATTAAAAAACAGATTTCCAGGCTGAATAAAAACAGCAAGACCAAACCTGATGCTGCCTGTGAGAAATGCATTTAAATATACAGATATAATAGGTTAAAAGTACAAGTATTGGTAAGGGCATACTATAACAGCAGTTAAAAGGAAGTTGGAATGCCTGAGACCAGACCCTGTATTTGAATTTTCAGGCCTGGAAAAAGGCCACTACAAAGGCTTGAGCCTAACAGGCCTCACAGCTGGGTGGTCTGTCATCCTGGCAGTGCAACCTCTGGAGAGAGGTGCAGTCAAGGACGGTACTCCCAGCTCCTGCTACCTCCATGTTGTTCCTGATAGGTCTACTGGTGCCTCAGGTAGAAGGACTTTCTCAGGTACCTCTATTTAGATTAACTTTTGAGGCAACTTGAAGTGGCTTTCCTCCACAGCAGCTCAGCATTTGATGTTTTTGCCCTTCTTAGTCTCCCTTTCCTCACTCCTTCACAGGATCCATGAAATAGGAGAATAGCAAAATAGCAGCAACTTTTTGTTTTGCTCCTTTCCTCTCCCTCAACAGAGAGACAATGCCCTGTATACACTCACACACAGTAGGGTGGGGTGCTGGGGTGCTGGGGTGGGGTTGAAGCAGGCACTTTTTTCTGTCTTTGCCTTTTGCTTACACTATGAAGTAAGTGAAACAAAGGTGTAATTGTTGACAATTTGTCCAGTTTTAACTTATCACCTCCTGTTGCCCTAATGGACATTTACACACCACCACCACCCCACAATAACAGAGCACATATTATTTTCAAGTATTCATGGATCATTACAAAGACAGACTACAACTAAGTCATAAAACAATTCTCAGTATATGTAAAAAGATTCTATTAAGCACATATGCTTTAGCTATAAAAGAATTAAATTACAAACCAATAGCAGAGAGATACCTGAAAAATCCTGAACTATTAGAAACCATATAACACACTTCTCAATAACCCATAGGTCAAAGAAGAAATCCAAAGGGGAAATTAGAAAATATTTTGAATTGAGGGAAAATGAAAACACAACATATGAGAATTTGTGAGATGCCATTAGTAAGTACCGTGGGGGAGATTTTGCAACCCCAAATGTCTGTATTTCAAAAGAAGAACTCAAAGCAATTACTTCAGCATCTATCTTAAGAATTAATTTTTAAAATGAAAATTAAGCCCAGAGTAAGTAGACAACAGGAAATAACCTAAAGATCAGAATAGAAATCAATGAAATAGAAATCAGAAAAACAGAAAATCAACAAAAGCACACCTAGTTAATTGACAAGAAAAATAAAAGTATGAATTTCTAGCTCAACTAATTAGGAAATGAGAGATGACATGATTTACCAATATTAGCAAAAGCAATGACATTACTGTATATATACTTTTAAAAGCTTTGTCCCTATACATTTAATAATTAAGATGAAATTGTCAAATTCTCTAAAACCCACAAAATTCTGAAGCTTAGTCATGACAAAACAACCTAATTCCAGCCAGGCATGGTGGTGCATGCCAGTAGTCTCAGCACTCAGAAGGCTGAGGCAGGAGGATTGCAGTGAGTCCGAGGTCAGCCTGGACTACACAACAAGAGCCTGTCTCAAAGACAAATAAAAAAAAAAACAAGAAAGTATACACATACACCCACACACCCATACATCCTTAGTAGCCTTTATGCTTTTTTTTTTTTAAAAAACCGATAATTTAACTCAGGACCTTGTGCTTGCCAGGCAGACACTGTGCAGTTGAGCTGTTTCTTGGGCCCCACCTTTATGTTTTTAAAGAAATCCAATTTGCATTTAAAATTTTTCCTGTTAGTAATTTCTGACCCTAAACGAATTCTTTTTTCCCTCTTGGAATTTTGAAACCAATTAACAAGGCTGCAAATTGATTAAGAAACAAAAGAGGCTTTTATAAGGCCAGGGGTTTAGCTCAGCAGCATAAGTACCTACTTTGTAAGCATGAGTCTGATTCCCCGTACTAAAAAAGTTTTTATTCTTAGCCAAGAATAGTAGGAGATACAACTCTCAAATCAATTTTTCAACCTGTTTGGATCCAGGGAATTGCAGACATAGGACAACAGTTTAGGGGGAGGGATGGGCTAATAAAAGGGAAGACAGTTCTGTCTTTTTCAGGATTTTAGTTGCCATCTCTTTATGTTTTTTTCTGGTCACTGTCACAGCAACTTTCAAGTGTTGTGATGCTAAAAAATGTGTCATTTAGCATGCAGATGGCATTAGAATCAAGACAGAGGTTGTCCGGTGGTCCTGATAGCAGAGCTTTGGATCTCCAACCAGTTTTGGCCATCACACCTGAAGTGCTCTTCAGGCATTCTGTCCTCAAAGATAAGATTCAGGTAGGGAGGAAATTCAGCTAGGTCAAGTGGGCAGTCCAAATTATGGTCAGGTAACATCCCACAAAGAAAATTCCAGCTCCAGATAGTTTCACTGCTGAATTCTACCAAATATTTAACGAAGAAATAAAACCTATTCTATGTAACTGTCCCAGAAAATTGGGGTGAGGCCACTTCTATGAGACTCAAACCCTGATACCAAACCATACAAAGTTAATACAAGAAAAGAAAACTAGGCCCATTATCTCCCATGAACATAGAATACTTTTGAACAAAATATTAGCAAGTCAAATCCAAAAATACATAAAAGAATTTTATATCATGAACATTTGGGATTTTCCCCAGGAATGCAGAATGATTTAATCTTGAAATAAATAAAGGTAATTCTGCATATTAACAAAAAAGAAAACAACCTGGTCTTATTAGCCACAGAAAAAGCATTTGCAAAAATTTAATAACTATTATGAATGCAAACTCTTAGCCATCTAAACACAGAAGGAATTTTCTCAAACTGATAAAAAGACATTTATAAGACGTATTGGTAATGTCAGATTTAATTATAAAAGACTAAACTTTTCCCTTCTGTAGTCAAGACAAGGATGTCTACTCTCACCACTGCATCAAACTTTGCAGAGGAGGTTTTGGCTTATAGTCACAGGAAGTAAAAGGCACCTAGAATGGAAACACAGTAAAACTGTCTTCACAGACAGCCAACTTGATAATTTAGAAAATCTAATAGAATCTACAAGTAATACCCTATTTTAGCTCCTTGTAGAACATAAGATTGAAAAATAAAAATAACAAGCTAGTAATGGTAGTGCACACCTGTAATCCCTACACAGAGCTGAGGCAAGAGGATTACAAGTTTGAGTCTCACCTAGGAAATTTAGTGAGCCACTGTCTCAAAATAAAAAATGAAAAGTTAAGAATGTTACACAGTGGTAGAATGTCCTTGAGTTTGATCCCCAGTACAAAAAAAAAATTGAAAATCTAAAAGTATCATTTTAAAATAATCAGTCATTTCTTAGTATCATTAAAATGTTACTTATCTCCAAACTGGTGTACAAGAGATTCAATGCAACCCCAATCACAAGCCCACCAGACATTTTATAGAAATCAACAAGCTGACTGTAAGATTAATATGGAAATGAAAAGGATCTGGTGGAGACAAAACAATTTTGGAAAGGAAGAAATAAGAAAGTTGATACAACCTTACTTCAAGACTTATCACAAAGCAACAGTTATCAAAATAGTGTGGTACAGACATCAAGAAACATGAAACATTCACATATACATGGAGCTTGATTTGTTCTGTTGTTGGTTTATAAAGGCATAAATGCAATTATGTACAAAAGGTCAGTCTTTTCAACAAATAATGCTAGGACAATTTGACACAGTGAGGAAAAGAATCTAAAACTCTTTTTGATTAAAAGACCCAGTTTTTGTATAGTGCTAAGACGATCATGAATCTGCAAACTGACTTTTTTACTAGGTTCCCTGCTCTCTTGAGCGCCACAGCAACTCCAGCCAGCAAAGGATAAATTTCATTCAGTTAGAATGTGTTCATGTCATTCCTGAGGCCCTCTAGGTATGTACTGAAGATTAAACTATAAACTGCTGTTGATGAAAGCACATTTCTGCATTCCACAAGGTCGATTAAATACCTACTTAGCAGCAGGTTCCACATGCTGGGTTACAACAATGAATGAAACTGGAAAAATTTACAAAGAAATAATGGTAGTACAGGTGTTGTGAAATTGCAAAGAGCTTGCAAATGTTAGCTTTATTGTTATCTTTTTAACACCAAACATTTTAAAATTTCTTCTATTTTTACATTCTCATTGTAGAAGAGGCAAACAATTCAGGAAAGAACAAAGAAGAAAATAAAAGAAAGCTCCCTAATATCCTACTATCAAGAAATATGTATCATTAACATTTGGTGAACATCTTTCGTATGCATTCATGTGTTAAGTACACAGGAACTATACTCTAAATGCTAATTTCTACCCTTCTTTTCTAAGTAGCAGTATGCAGATCTCCTGAGATGGTCATGTATTTTTAACATGATTTTGGCAATTATTGTTAGCATTATGAGTTGGCCTGTAGCTATTGTCTTTATTCGCTCTCAGCTTGTAGGTGCTATTTTTTGTTCCAGGGAGAAAGGAACTTGACCTTGGAACTGAAAGGTCTGGGTTCTATTCAGATCCTGTTCTGACTCTGGCCTTCAACTGAAGCCTCCCTAAATCCCATTTCTCTGTTCTGTAAAACAAGGGTGGTATTATTTTCCCCATCTGTCTTCTTTTTTATTCAGGAGAGATGCCTCAGGGTCTTCACACTTGCTGTTTCTTCTGCCAGAAGCTATGCTGGAAAAAGGGCAGATGGCAAACGATTTGCCACCTGGCCACTAGGTGTCTACAGACCAGTAAGGGACACAGGTAAGAAAAGCAAAAATTGATTCAGCATCCAAAGTGGCTTGTTAAATCCGTGACTCAAATTGTGTCACTACGCTCTATTTAAAAACATTACCAGTGGCTATGAGCTTACTTGGAGTAAAAGCCAAGGTCCTCACTGTGGCCTACAAGTACCTAAGTGATCTGGTCACTCACTGCCCATCATCTCTCATCTCCAGCCCCACTCTTCCCCCTATCCCAGTAACACTGGTCACTTGGCTGCTTCCCCAAACCACCAGGCGTTCTTTCCCCTTGGAGCTGTGTATTGACAGTTCCCTCTGTCCAGGATAGTAGCATAGCTTTCCTCCTTATCTCTTTGGAACCTTTGCTTGATTGCAACTAAGGCTTGTCCCCTCCCACTTAAAATTCAAACCCTAACTCACTTTCTGACATTGTAGTACATATAAGCTGTATTCTGCTTACTGCTTCTTCTCCCCCTGATTAGAATGCAAGTTCTATGAGGGCAGACATTTTTGTCTGTTGAAATTTCTGCTATGCTTAGGATAATACCTGGCCTAACTGATGCCAAATAACAAAAACCACAGAAAGCATTCAAAAGCATAGAAAATGTTTCCATGCTGTGAACAATTTTTTTTACTGTGTGTATCTAGAACCTTCATGCTCATGCCTGTTCCGGCCAATCCCTTGTAGGAAGTTATCCTAAAAAGATATATCAGGGACCTTAACCTGAGCCCCTGATCACCCGCTAAGATTTACAGCTCAGGAATGAGACAGACAGAAATAATCATGCAAAATAGGGAAACTGGATGTTCAAAGTCTCATGAAAGAAACCAACAGGCTTGGTGCTGCAATACAGTAGTTGTTGTTCGATCAAGTAAAACTAGTTTATTTTGAAACTTTTCAACTTAACTGGCATGGTGGTTGTGTGCCTGTAAACTATGAACTCAGGACTTGGGAGGATGAGGCAGGAAGATCATGAATTTGAAGCTAGTCTGGGCTACATAGCAAGACCTTATTACAAAATACCAAAACAAAATAACCTTCTCTCCAAAAACAAACAAACAAACAAACAAACAAACAAAAAACCCACAACAGAACAAACAACCCCCACCCCCAACAAAATCTAAGCTCAGCCAGCTTGCCAAGAGAACTAAGAGCTAGGCACAGCTCCAAAACACCAGAGACCTAGTGGGGAATGGAGAAGATGGAGGCTGCAAAGTTAGGAGAAAATAGCTTGACGCTAAAGCAAGATAAAAGTTTCACCTTTTATCAAAATTTCCATTTTGAATATTTTACTTCATTTAGTTATGGAGCCAGCAGTACATCACACTTATTTTTCTCTTTCTGTGCACCTGTATCTCTCATTAAACTGTCGCAAATCTGTTTGAATGATAAATACAAACTTTTGGTGCCAATCTTTAACTCAAACACTAGGTAGTGTTTGTGTGTGTGGGGAGGTTAACCAGTAAAGATGAAGGGAAAATGGCTTCTATTTTAAATTATCTTTCTATTCTCATTGGCTCAGCCAGATAATTACTGGGAGGGAGTAATGCCAAAAATGTTTAATAAACATACAAGGGCTGTTCATTGTAAACAGCTGGTCTCAGAATATTGAAGATACTGTGAAGATTAACTGATAAGCTTCTTCTACAATAAATATTTCATACAGGATTGAGCCAAATAGTGTATCTATTTTGAGGAAAAGACAAAACATATGATTACCGCCTTAATATATTTTTGCTAGATTTACTCTGTAAAAAAGAACCAATTAAGGATTATAAAGGCTCTAACTTTCTGAACTGCTTGAAATGTTACTATTCAAATTTCCAAAGAGCTTTCATGACCTGAATATCCTTGGTATGTAAGCATTTATTCTATTGTTAAAGACCTATTGAACTGGTATCCAGGAGCTTTATTTGTGGAATAAAGCACATCCTGGCATGCAGCCTTAATGGAGGCACACATAAGACACAAAGTCTTGCCTTGGGAAAATGAACTAGAGGCTCAACTAGAGAACTGTTTTATACCAGTTAAAATGTGAAATATAGCTGCCATAGAACTTAATTGTACAGTAGCAATTTCAGCTTCTGTACCAGGAGAGTTATTTTGCATTCTTGGGATTGGCCTACAGCACAGTCATATTGGACAGATGTTTAACTCTAAATACATCGCAGAACTACCTTATCATTTCTTTGCTATGCAGATTGAGTATTTTGCACAAACATTCAAAAACGCATGTTTATAGTTTGAACTTTTTATGCTTATTGTTTTCTACCACCAAATGTACTGCCTACAGATGGAAAATTCAGTCTTTGATGGGTGGTGAGCAATTGCTCAAAAGTATCAGTTACACACAGAGAGACGTATTACACATAATGTTGGTAAGGACTAGATTATAGTTATCAAAATATATACAGGAGCAATTCTCATCTAAAAGAAGTGTTTCAGGGATTCCAAATTATCTTTAACAGCTGGCCCTATTTCCAAGACTTGGTCAACAGAAAATACTGCTACTTCCACACTCCCTTATGGTCTTCAACCCTTTCTATTGCCATCTTTGTGAAAGCATAGTAGTACACTATTTTATCACTGCTGCTCCTTATCACTCTCAAGCAACAGCAAGGAGAGCAAGCAAGATGATTAAGCAATGAAGCAGCCCACTTGGGTAAGTTTACAAAAAACCAAGTGGATTCTTAAGTGGACAGAAGAGCTTTACAACTACAGAGAACTTCTGTGGAATATTTGTTTTTGAAAGTAACGGTATTCTTGTTACAAGAATGGCATCATGAAGCATTAAACCATTACAAAGGAAATGTTTTTATTAAAGATCAAATTATTGTTAGTTTTGATTTTGTTTACTTCCAGCTTTTCTATGAAAAAATGCTGCCTGGAATCTTTAAATTCAGACTTGGTTTTGAGAATTGTGTTGTAATTCTCAATGGCAAATATGCTCAAAGCAGTTTAAAAATACTTTTCTAGTTTTGGTCTCAAAGTATACACTAAACATCAAAGCATTATGCATATGTAGAATACAAATATAGTACGTATATATATGGATTACTTTTAGTAAATTACTATACAATAAACATCAAAATTTAATCTGGCAATTCAAAAGCCATTTATATCTTCTAGAACCTTGGCATCACAGTCCAATTTCTAGTAATAAATGAATTAATTAATAAGGGCTTACCAACTGATAAATCCAGCAATCTTTGGAAGGAAGAATTTCTTTTCCCATAGTCTGTTATGAAAGACTACTGGAACGACAACTGGAAGAGGTGGTAAATACTGATATTTTGAATAAACCTTTATATAAAGTAAGTCCAACATGAAAACTCTTAAGCTCTACTGGACAACCACAATACCCTAAAACAAGAGTCAGAGAGATTACGTCCAAAATATGAAGATAAAATATTTTGTGGGGTCCAAAATTAGAAGGTTCTTGGTCACAGGAATTGAGTCGGATGTGTTTACCAATATTCTTACTAGGTACTATGTTCATGCACTGTAGTGGAACTCACTATTAATTATTTCCAAACCAAAATAGGAAAGACTTCCACAAAAACATATGTGCATATATACACATGTGTATATATGTATATGCATAGATACACACAAACATTTCCTGCAAGAGAAAACAAAATATACTAAATTTTGGCTTTATAAGCTGTCTGCTTTTTTAACAAACTGAGCAGTATTTTTACTTTCAAATTTCAAGGATCTAAATCTTGTATACTAACTGCCCTATATTCCACTGTTTCTTTAGACAATGACATCCACAAGCAGGTAAAAAATATTTTTGAAAAAGTTTATTTATGCAAAGACAGTATTAGCAGTAAAAGGAACATATTTTAAATTTTAAGTTAATCTTCCATTTTGAAAGGTCTCTTTCTACTTTATTTTTAAAATCTCACTCCAACAAAGTAGACAAAAGTTTGTTTCCTTTTCATTAAGGTCGTACTGGAACAAAAAGAACTGGTTCCTTAGAATTTAGGTATCATTTATACTAAGCTGAAGATTTAATCACAGAATAATATATGTAAGACTATTATAGCCCCCTCCCCCACCAAACAGGGCAGAGAACTTTTAAAAAGACAAATTTAAGGGCACTTTAGAGGTATATAAATCCTTCTTGGGGAACCCTTAAAGATCCTGCCTTTCAGATTCAGAATGAAAATTGTTAAGAATTATAGACCACAATGGGCACTCTTAGCACAACCCATGGTAATTTACATCAGGTTAGGGATAAGTGGAATCTCCATGCTTCAGGGAGGAAGTCAATCTAGAACAAAGACCAGGAAGGCATTTTAGACTCATATGTGGCAAGTCAAATGATGCAAATACAACTTTTTTCCTTGGAAAGGTATTATCAACACTGCTACTTTATAAGGCTTATGTCCTCAAACTGCTCATGCCACAAGTTTTAGGAGCAAACCTCCTAGAAGGACAAAATACAGATTGCAAATGCAAGCCTGTGGATACAAAAGTAGCTCTAATACTCTAGTTAGTTGTCATAATGCACAATGTCTAATAGTAGAAAGAGAATGTTAACTTTGACTCCAGTACATTCTTGGACACGCTTATATAACTTTGTGGTTTAGAATTGCCCAAATTACCCACACTTTAATGCCTCAGGACACCTTACTTTAGAAAAGGAAATATAATAGCCTAATGGAATAAAAATTTACTTATATTTTAATGTTTTTATAAAAACAATTCCTTTCAGATACTCTGATTAACCTTTAAATGACATAAAAAATTTCAGCATTCTTTCATACCAGTATTTTGCACAATTTAAGATACAGCTATTGAGTTTAGCATTTCAAGGAAAAAATTTAAAAGGAAAAAGAAGAATGTTAACTAAGAAGTTTATGTATCTATTAGTTTGTCTTGCATTCTTTAAAAAAAAAATTAGGCCCAGAATTTGAGTTATCCTAATTACCATCCCAATCAAATAAAATACGTATGTGTGTATATGTGTGGATTCTAGGTAAAGGATAAAATATTTTTAATAAATGTAAGATCCACTGATTGGACTGTTTGTTTAGAATCTATTTTACTGGGTTTACATAAGAAAGACTTCAATAAACCTAACCATATGTTGAGTTCCACTGATTAAAAATGCAGTTTTAAACATTCTGCTTTCGAGGTAAATTTTTAAGACAGATCATAAATGCAAAGCACAATACTGTAAATACTGTACTGTTTACAAGTACTTGTTGGAGAAGTGAAATACTCAAACTATCAAAATTCTGACCTTTCAAAACAGATTTTTTAAACAATTTTTTGAAAATAAGTATTAGTCTTTAAATTTCTAAAACGCCAATTTCAATTTTAAAAATCTTGAAATATTGTTATTCCTTTCAACCATTCTTTTAATTTGAAACGTATTTTTTACTTTCAACTATGTATTAAACACAGAACAGGTTTCTAAATAAACATCTAATGAGAACAATTTCAATGTTAAATAAAACTAGACATCTAAAATAACTTGTCTGAATGTGATTTGTCAAAATTTAGAATTGAATTTCTATAGTAGTGAACAACTTTCAGTGTCTTCTTAATATTCAAAACCAGCAACTTTCTAAGACTTGAAAGTTAGCAGAGATGTTCAGATTTAAGCACTGTGCGACTTCTTCTAAAGTGATGCACTCTTTTATCCTAGAAAAGACAGAAACAGTCTTATTATTTCATTGAAAATGTCCCATTATCATTATTGACCTAAAAGAATTACAAAATACTTAATACACTTTAGGCTTACATATTATAATTAATAAGGAAAAAAGTTCCTACTGAACTTTGCAGTAACAAATACATCATGGCTAGTAAACTTAGAAATGAAAGACTTAGATTCAGTATAATTTTACATACTTCTTAGTAATGTGGCAATGGATCTCTACTGACAACTAGTGGAAAATTTATGTAACTCTTAAAAGTATTGTTTTTAGTAACTGAATTGCATCTGATAGAAATTATAGCTTGCAAATAGTATTCCACTTCAATTTGAAATCCAATGGTTGTAGGCAAAAGATCTAAGTTTTGGGTAACAACCCAATGAAAATACTCAGAAGTATTTAACATTTAGTTGTTCTCTTGGGAGGATTGGTTACAGGAACTGGCATGGATATCAAAATCAAAAGGATGCTCAAGTCTCTTATATAAAATTTTGTTGTATTTCCATATAAACTATGTGAGTCTGTATATATTTTTTGTGGTGCTAGATAGAATTCAGGGCATGCATAATAGGTATTTACTCTACCACTGAGGTATATCCCCAGCTTGTCTTATATATTTTAAACCATCTCTTGGTTGCTTGTAGTAATTGACACAATGTAAATGGGAGGCAACTGTTATATTATGTTACTTAAAAAATAATGGTAAGGAAAAAAATCTGTGTAAGTTCAGTATTATTTAAAAATAATTTTTCCATCCATAATTGATTGAATTTGAAGATACAGAACCTACAGATCCAGAACACTGATTTGTACATGCAAAATTTTTCTTTGACTCTATGCTGACTTCAGAGGTAGATTAAAAAGGCCTTAGCAATAGGAAAAAGGGATGAGTAAACCAATTATGACAGGAGTATTTTCTTCTCTAAACAATTAGCTTAAAAGTGCCCTTTTCCTTGGGATTCAATGCAGACTTTTCTCAATCTTTTAAGCTAACAGGGTAATACCCTAACTTTTCTAAGCCTAGAAAATGGGCCACAAACTTGTATTTTCAGAAGTTGAGTGGGAAACCTAAGATTACTATGGGGCTAAAATTAGACTTTACTATGGAAATATCCAAATACTTGGATGCATTCAATTTCAATCAAACCATTTAATCAATTAAAATAGATCCAAATTTCAGACCACTTTAGGCTGTCAATTTCTGAATTATAGCCCAGAAGAGCAGAAAACTCTTGAGTTCAAAGGGAGATTTTTAGTTAACACCAGGTGATAATCCAAATTTACAGATTTTCCTGTTTTGAAATGAATCATTTAAGAGTGTCTATTTAATTTTTATAACTTTGGGCAAGTTAAGCTGACATAAACCCCAATTCTCTCTTTATTGTACTGTATGTAGAACGCAGCAACTAAACAAAAAATGTCAACTTTAAATCAATGTTTATTTCCTATTGTGAAGATGGTGAGAACTTAATCCTGCTTGTTCTACTCTTCTATATTATAGAATATCCTTGATACACCCATGGTGAAGGCTTTAAGCTTCACTGTATCCATATATACATGGAAAAAAGGTTATTATCCTTCTCCTGTATAAGTCACAAAGTGATAAGCTAAAACCTTTCTTTTGAATGTTAAATGTTAAATGGTTGCAATCATTTTGGACAAATCCTGACAGTTCCTCGAAAGACTTAAACATAGTTACCACATGGACTCAGTAATTTATTTCCTAGGAATATATTAAAGAGAATTAAAAATAATTTATACATGAATTTTCATAGTATTATTCACAATGACCAAAAAGTACAAACAACCCAAATATCTACCAATTGATGAATAAAAACACATTAAAGCATCAATGAACTTTTAAAATATTTTATGCTAGTGAAATGAGGACAGGCACTCTGTGAATCTATTTACATGAAATGTCTAGATAGGAAAAGTTTTACAAAAAATAAGTTATTGGTTGCCTGAAGCCAGATGAATGGGGGGGGGGGAGACAGGGAGTGACGGCTGATGGATAGAGGGCTTACTCTTTGTGCGGATTTATAAACTTGATAGTAATCACAGTTGGCTAATTCTGTGAACACATTGAAATATTTAACTGCGCATTTTAAGTGGGTGAACTGTACAGTATCCAAATTATGTGTAAGTCAATTACATCACACCTTGGTACTCAACACATTTTGACTTGAAAATTTTGTCCCAGTACTTGTCATTTGTTACTCTACAAGCAAGCTAGAACCTGTCAATATCAAATGCCTCATAATTCATTAGTTTTCAGCCTAAACCATTTGCCTGATAGTCATCTTTGATAGGTGTTATGCCTCCTAGAACCAATTAACAATGAGTATCTCTCTATTTAAAAAAAAAACAACCTTTGCTTAACACATTATTCTTTTCCACTTGACCCTAAGAGACCAGTTTAGACTTGTAAAAAGTCGGAGTTTTGGGGATGGATGCTCACTGGCAGGGTATGCTTAGCATGCAGGTAGCCCTAAGTTTAACTGCTAGCACCAATACACACACATACAAAACACACACACACACACACACACACACACACACACAAAATTCCTGCAGTTTTAAGTGATCTGTCCAAGTTGGACAGAAGCAGAACTAGAACCCAGATCTTTCTTAAACTCAAGCACTGATGCTCTCACAATTATGAATCAACTTCAATTTGCTTCTACTCAGTTCTTTTTAACTGCTTCAATTTATCCCTTCTCTCTACATTGTTCAAATAGTTTTCTCTTGTTCTGTTTAGTCTAATATTCATGTATTAACTTCTGCTTTATAAAATTTTCTTCTGCTAATAAACCCAGTATTTCCCTTCCACTGTCTTCTCTTATATCCTTTAAATTATAAGCTTTGGTACACTGTTCTTTCCTAAAGACAAACTACACTTTAAGGTTTGAGCATCACAAAACACAATGCCAGTTAAAACCCACTCACAGTGGATTTCTGGGTTATAGTCAAATATTAACACTTCAACTGCTCTAAGTAATCTCAAAATTCATACACTATAGAGAAAAGAGATACTTCAATGCTAACACGTGTGCTTTTTACAATCCCTCTTATAATTCCTTTCATACCTTGAAGTAGTCATCTTGAGTAACTAGAGTGTTTCTCAGTCTGTTCTCTGGGTTAAATAGACAAGATACCACTGTCTGAATGCTTCGGTCCACAGATTTCTGAAATAACCAAAGTTTATAGTAAAGAATTCTTTTATGCTTGGTTAAGGGATTTTAAAAAAAGTTTAGTAAATATATGGTTATTTTAAAAGAATTCATCCTTGATTCAAAATTCTTACCACATATCAGTATGCAAATTTTCTCTTAAATTTGAAATGAAATGTCCTATAACCTTACTAACACTGATTTTAAAAGCTGACTTTATCAAAACACTGTGATATTTTGCTTAAGGTTCTTTAATTTGTTAGATAAAAAACAGAAACTAATATTAGTTTCAATAAAAATACTCAGGAAAAAAACTAATAATGTAATTCTACCATAAAGTATTTTAATATTTTTTCCAATTTTAAAATTATATATCAGAGAATCTTTAACCCTGTGGTTCAGTAGTTCTTAACATTTTTTTCACTGAAAAACAAATGATCAGTGTTATTTATATTCTCAGCACATCAACTCCTTTCACATGTCCACTCATTCAACATATAAAGAATTTAAGAATCAGAGTATTGTGATTAAAAAGCGCACTTATGCCTACTTCAGTATTTCAACAATACTGACCCCACCACTTTTGAGAGTTATTGTCGTGTTATGGAAAGAATAAGTTAAATATTGTCTAGTATTATATAGCTAAGTAAATGTAAGTTGGACAGTGTTCTCATTAACTGCTCTTTCACAAACTCTTGAAAATCTTCCCACTGCATTCTACCAAATCATACAGATACAATATTTACTAAACTATGATTTTAAAAAATAAGAAATAATAAAGTTGGAAGAAAATCAGAAACAAAGCACATACATTGTCTGAAATTTCATTACCCTTTACATTAATAGCTAAATGACAGTCAATTACATAAACCCTGCAGTTTATGGGTTCCATCTTTAAATCTGGATAAAGATGCTTCTTAAAAAATTATTAAAACCTGAAAAATAAATATAAAATAGAATTATCAGTAAACGAAATTTGATGTTTGCCTTCTGTGGGCCATTTCCAGAGGATGAAGTAGCTTCATGAACTGAGCATTCATTTGGCAAAACTTCAGCGCCTGGATCAACTTCATTATAGTGGTAGTTAACAGTTGTATAAGCCTATATTTAAAGTGATAAAAGTATAATTAAAAAGATACACAGTTACATTTCTCTGTAATATAATCTTCAAAATGAGCTGATAGCAAGTTTGAATGGAGTTTATATTGAAACATTATTTGATAAACTGTTTTAAACTGAATTGCAGTTTTAAAAGGTCTTTATTTTAAAGGGTCAACATAATCAGAATTAGAAAGAACATAAAAAAAACTTCTATTTAGTAAGAACACATGAAAATTTTAACTCTTAGTGTATCCTTTAAATATCCAATCGTGATGAAAGTAACAAAAGCTGATATTTTAGACATAGCATCCCCTTTTCTTATTTAACAATATTAATAGCAAAACAGATTTCGCTTCAGATTTTTATGATTATATTTAATGCTAATTGTAAATCCATATTCATACTATCTTTCTTCGATTATAGTTTATCAGTAAGTATGAGCACTTTATCAGATATAGAATTGCCACTGCTGAAGCATACAAAACCAACTTGGTTGGTATAAAAAGCGCTATTTCTCCCATGGAGTATGTAATCATGTTAAAAAAAATGAAATATAATGACAAAAGGAATTTTAAAAATATCTACAGGCATACACGATATGGCAAAAGTTCAAGAAATACATAATGAATAAGTTAATTCATTTTACCGGTGGTATAACGTAACTCCTTTGTTCCCCAGCAGGCCATTGTGGTGGCATCTTAAAAAAAGGACACAAAATGGATTAAAAAGTCTTATACATTTTTACAACGATAGAAGATAGACAATGCTAAAGTCATCCTGGCTCCTTTAATTTTTTATGATAAAAACTACAAAACAAAGAAATACTTTGTCTCAAATACCTGTGATTATTTTTATATATAACTACCTTTTTCTCAGTTTTCTAGACCTAATGTTCAGGAAAACTCAAAGACAGTGGTTCCTTGAAACTATTACCTCAAGGCTGTATCTATGGGAAGAAACCTGGAAGTAGTTAACAGTTGTATAAGCCTATATTTAAAGTGTGGATAAGTTGTATAAGCCTATATTTAAATTACAGCTACTACTTTGTAGCTGCTGTAAAAATAAACAATATCAAATAGAATTCTAGGCTCAAGAATTAGATAATTTTATTTCAACCTATCCTCCTAAAATTTTTTTATGACAGTTTTATGAATGTTTGGCTATTTGACCTCAATAATGAAAGACTATGTAAAATAAAGTAGGAGACACCAAATCTTAAAAAAGCAGGTCCAGATAAAGTTCTTTCCTAATCAAGTATCATTCCATTATTTTAAATGCTTGTTATGAATAATAAGTGCCTTAATTCTAGACTAATTCTTATTTTTCTTTTAGTCACATTTTACTAGTTTAAACAATATACTATTTGGAAAACTTATATAAATAAATTACAAGCCCTAATATTATTCTAGTGTAAGCCATTTTTGTTTCCCCTTAATTACCTGATAATTATAAACAGGCAGTTGATAACCAGTGATGACCTGAACTGGTGAATTTGGGTAAGGAGGATATGTCTGAAAACAAAATTTAAAGAAGGTAAATTTTAAAAATTACAAAAACTATTCCTAACAAGACCACAGAAATAAAAAAAGACATTTTTTTCTATATATAACTGTGGCTATATATAACTTATATATAAATGACTGGCTTAATAAAGAAAATGATATTCTCTGTCTTTTGTGCAAGGAAGAAGGAAGGGATAATTGACAATGTACAGTGACTGGTTTTCAGTAGAATGAGTATTTTTGCAAGGCTCCATTTACCTTCTTATTACCATATTCATCCCTTGTCAGTGGTTCTTTCTTACACTGACAATCAGGCTCAAGATAGACTTTTATATAATTTAAATAAACATACCCATCATTTCTTTATGAAAATACTTTTAGACAGTTTTGTATTCATTTGACAATATTAATGGGAAATTTGTAGCATTCCTATACACTCATCGTTTCTTTATGAAAATACTTTTAGACAGTTCTGTATACCTTTGACAATGCTAATGGGAAATTTGTAATATTCTTGCAATTTCAAGGCTTTTACTGCACTTTATGTCTAAAAATTTAGAACGATTTAACTCTAAAACTGGGAAAGGGACATAAAATAAAGCCTTTCATGCTTCTGTATTTATTGACCTGAGATCATAAAAGTGGCAGTATACGTGAGTACCTAAGATCTGTAATAGTTCACAGTAAATGTCAGAAACAAGCAGGCTTTTTCTACTTATGCTTAGAATAAGAAAAGTAAATATAACCTGCTAGGTAGATGGAAAAGTGAACAAATTAAGAGACAGTGCTGAATTATTTTAATTATTTCACTACGAGTGCTGAAAAATAAGAATTTTTCAAACTGAATAAAGTAAAATGAACTAAGAAGAAAATAAATGTTATTTATCATGAACAGGCAAACAGTATGTTAAACTCCAATTTTAATATTAACTAGGAGCAGACAAATTATGTATCAGAACTGAGTTTATATATGCAAATATATATCACAAAATTTATACATATCACAAATTTACCCATTCCAGAACTAGAATAAACCCCAAAGCCAGCAATTTGTACAAAGAAACATATAAAATCACTGCAAAGAATGGCTCAGAGAACTGATAACCTTAGAAAAGAAATTGGGCAGATACAGAAAGAAAAAATCTGCTTTCAAAGACTTTAGGAAAATCACCTGAGCAAAAAAGAAAATATTTATTTTTTGTGGTTACAGAAGTTGTTAAGATAAAGGCTTACAAACTACATAAAAGCAGCTTTTACCAGTTTGAGAAACACTAAGAAAGAGAGATTTATAAGTAAAGTGATAGATTCCGTATTATTCAAAGTGTTCCAACACAGACTGTATTATCACCTATTATAGAAATTGTGCATATAATTCCAGAGGATAATATAACAAATGAAGGAACAGGAATGCAAGCAATTCTTACCTGAACATACTGAGTTATAGGACTCATCATGGTTGGAGGCTGCACATAAGTTTCAGTGTTTGGGTTGCTCCAAACACTCTGAAACTGTGGTGGTGGTGGAGGATTAAAAATCAAAGGACGTGGCTGCACATGATAAGCACCTTTAAAAAAAAAAAGAAATGAAGCCTGTTTTAAATTCTTTGAAAAATTATTTATTTCAATAGAATAATTTGTTTTCTTACTCACATAAATTTTGTTTCCTAATTGCAGGGCCCAGTTTCAGCTTTTTACCATGGAAATTTATCTGTGACTGAAAACAAAACAGAAGAAACACTGTAATTTTCAAGTCTTTACTTCCAAGGCTTAGGTAAACACCTCAAGTTGTCTAAAGTTCCTATTATGGAGAAAACCAGTGGTAAGTATCCAACAAATGAAAATTGTCACTGTGAAGCTACATTATCCTCACTACTCTAATGTGTAAAGAGATAGCAAGGAGCATACTTTAAGTGAAATAAATCAGACATGTGCAAACAACATTGTCTCCCTGGTGTGAGAAACTGAAAGAGTAAATAAGGTATAAAATGCATACCAGATATTGTGAAACAAAAGAAAATATTCAAAAGGTAAAAAGAACTAGAATGGAGGAAAGAGGAAAGAAAGGGAAAAAGGAAAAATGAGAATCAATTATACTACCAGTGTCTCTTGAAAAGGATTATGCTAATACTGGAGAATTTTTTATGCCTATATCTTATACTCTGAGTAACTAAAGATAACAATATTCAATATATCAACTGTTGTTATCTTCTAATATTTTTACTTTTTCATAAAATTAAAAAAAAAAAAAACCTTCCCTGTCTTCAATCCTTCCTGCGTCTAGGTCATGAAACTAAATGCTCAAAAGTAAATAGGTTTTGACAAGTTGTATAAGATTCTGTTTTTATTTAGTAGGAACAAAAGTATATCTGTATTTTACACAAGACTGAATATATTCAACACTAAGCACTGCATTGATGAGCTAAGAGAAGCTATTACTTACTTCTACTATCTTCTGCACATCCACGTCATTATAAAATGAAACAAATCCATAGCTAGACAAGCAGATAAGCAAAACAAAGTCATTATCATATAGTACATGGCTTAGAACTTTTTACTATTCTATGAATAAAAGCAATGACAAAGAAAAAATATACTGCAATAAATGTTTTTAAGATATATGTAATAGATTCTCTGTGTATATCATTTCTTTTTATTTTAACCAGGTCTGTCTATGTTTGAATGCACTGAAATTAAGGAAGTGTGGGAGCCTCATTCATTAGCAAAAAATTCTTATACATGAATTTGAATTTAACTTATTATGTAATGCCAGATAGTTAAAATCTGATACTGTGAAAATTGTAAAAAAAAAAAAACAAAAAACAACAAAAAAACCCAAAAAACACCAAAAAACAGAACAACAACAAAAACCTTTGATAAAAACAATCCACTTGTATGAAATGAAGACAGGAAATATAAACATTAGGAAAATGATTTTAAGAGTTGAAAACTTTTATCCTTTATGTGAAAAAAAAATTTTTTTTTTGTCTTTTTCCTTTTTATCGGTGCCAGGGATCAAACTCACGACTGCCTGCTAACAAGGCAGGCTCTTATGCCGCTGAGCTAAATCTCCAGCCACTATGTGAAAAAATTAAGCAACAAATTTCTTTTATTCAAGTGTCAGAATACCAGTACTGAACTTGTGCTTTTTGATATTCTACAGGCTAGAGTTCAGATATTTTTGATTATTTCTAGTAAGCATGTATTTTACTCACCCTTTGGACACACCAGTTCGATCCGTGATTATCTTCACTTCTTTCACTGAACCATATCTAGCAAAGAAACTTCTTATTTCACTTTCATCCATCTATGGAAAAGAACTGACTTTAAAAAACTGAACATTCAAAAATTTCAAATCTATAAAAGGAGATTTGGTTGGTAGTGAGAAAGTATTTCCACAAAGTGTTCTGAAATCCATAACTCTTTGTCAGGTATTTTTAAGTTTCTATGGGTTAAACATAATACTAATTCCAAATCTCCTTACAGTACAAAAATCTTTAGGTTTACAATAGGCCTAAATCCCATTATTCACAACATATTTTAAAACATAAATAAAATATGAATACTATACCCTGATATCAATTCCACCAACAAAAATGGTGTTTGGCATGATTTTGCCTTCTGGTAAAACATATCCTTGGCTGGTGGTAGCTGATGAGGACTGAGTACTGGCCTCTCTAGAGACGGTAGAGTTTGGAGTGTCAGGATTTGTAGAAGACTATAATTAGGAAAGCAGACACTATAATTAGACATACAAAAACATACACATGTGAAACATAACTTTTATATGTAAAATACAAAATATTTTATGTATATTACTTTCACTATAAATTGGTCCAATACAGTTTAGTTCACACTCACGATAGAGGAGATTGGCATGAAGCTTTTTTTTTTAAAGGCATTCATGTTATTACTTTATTTACAAACATATCTAGTATGCCATGTGAATTAAGGAGTTTGATCTGTTTCCAAAGAGATTACACCTCTTGAGAAATTCTTTCCATCTGTGAAAGGAGATGAATTAAAACATCCTTATTTCTTAAGCAGTCAGTGTCTCACTATGAAGAAAGGTGCTGCAAAACCAGATCCAAAGTAAAATCATAACCAGTAATTGCCACCTTTTCCCCACAGAAAATGCCAAATTCTTCTCAGGACCCTCCTTGTAATGGCTCCAACCCACGTACAGAGATTGTGAACCTCCAGACGCTTTGTCCCAACATGGTGCCGCTGGAAGCTCTGCGAAAAGCAGAGACAGAAGGCTGGAGAAATGGCTGAAAACTACAAGCCCTGTGTACTCACGACTTTAACATTCCTTTGTTTTACTTTAGAAATGGAGTATGAAAACATTATTTGTCACATATCACAGCTCTTGCTAAAAGGGATTATAATCCTAAGGCTACAGTGCTCTAAGTACCTTGAAGTAAATATTTTTCTTTTTGTGCAACACCAAATGAGTCCCACAGATAATTCAAAATTTCACTGGTTGACAGATACAAATGGTAGCATCTTTATTTTCACATACAGAAACCCATACATATAACTCACTTTTTGTAACTGATTGGTGCTCTTTAGTCTTCCTACAGTAGACTCCAAGGTTAATGTCTACTTTTTCTAAAGCACGATTTCCTTGTGGGTGTGGCTATATATATATTATACACATTATATATATATATATATATATATATATATATATATGAGAGGTAATACAGCATAGTAAAAAACTAATTTACTATGCAGATCTATATTCATGCCTCTTACTAAGTCACAAGCTACTTCCCAGCTGTGTATCTCTAGACAAATCACTGAGAATGAAATGGAGTAATTAACATCTGTAAATACAATTTATAAAGCATGATGATATGTCATGCTAATATAGGTTAGTATCGTGTCATTTGAATTTATTTTTCCAAAGATTTCTTTGAAAATTTGTCTTCTAGTTTACTATTTTAGCTGACTTATATTATAGGTATTTTATTGACTAATAACTAATTGGAACTTTAGGAAACTTTTATGATACACATTTGAAATTATGAAACAAACTGATTATAAGTATTATTTTATAGTTAGTAACAACTAATGAGAAATTCACGAAGCTATGACACATCCACTCATTTGTAACTCATTTATGAAATAAGCTAATTATAGGAGGTAAACACTAAAGGCTGCAGGAGAAAGGTAATTTATGAAAGAAAACAAAAGCAGTAACTAAAGAAACTGATATATCCATTTTAAAATGTTAGCAAAGTAATTTTTATAGAAATTTTACAAGTTAAGGGCCAGAGATTTAGCTCAGTGGCTCAAGTGCTTGCCTGGTAAGCATAAGGTCACAAGTTTGATCCCTGGTACCAAACAAACACACAAAGAAAGAAAGAAAGAAAGAAAGAAAGAAAGAAAGAAAGAAAGAAAGACAGACAGAAAGACAGACAGAAAGAAAGAAAGAAATTTTACAAGTTAAAATTGTCCAATCACCAAAATTGAGTTTTTGTTTTTCTCTACCAAATTCAACTAATTTGTATTCCTATTTGAATATTTAATTTTTTCCTTTATGACAATATTATTTCATGACAATGAGGTGGCAGAAAGTAACACAATTCTCAAGATTTTCGTTCTTTTGTGATCCTATATCCAAGAGTTCAAGAATGCTTAAAGCAAATGCTCTACCACTGAGCAACATCTCCAGCTACTTTTCAAATTCTGTCTACACTACCCTTGAACTAACCTACCCAACAGCTGGGGTTATAACCATATGCAATATGCCTGGTTTAGTTGTTTCCTTTCAGTATATTGTAATTTTGTTTTTTTCCAAATAAAAATGTATTCCATAAGCTACACATCTTAGACTACTGGAAATAGTCCAAGATTTCCCTTCACTATAGGCAATCTATCAATCTCTTCTCAATGTTATTAAAAATCCAAAACATAAATAGTAGTTCTGATTCCAGATTTCCTTTTCTCCTTAATCCCCCTTTTCACTAGTGGATGAACTCTGGATTCATTTTTATTTGGTAAAACTATTTTCGGTATTATCTGTCTCTATATCAAATATGAATGTATCTTAGAGATGTAACAACTGGTCAGAAAATTGTGCCAAATTGTAAAGGATTATGATAACTCGTTATTCTCAATCAATGTATGGAGACATTTCTGGTTGTCACTTTTGAGATATACTTCCCACATTTGGAGAGTAGAAGACCAGACCACTAATTAACATGCCACAATATAACAACCCCCAAACAAAGAATTTCCTGGCCCAAAATTTGAATAGAAATATGGCTGAGAAATCCTGTACCAGTGCTAACAGAGTCCATAGGAAATTACTGCTTGGGAAGACCTTTATTTTCACTGTTCAGTAAAATAAAGTCTTTTTAGGATCTCAGTTTCTTTGCTTGAAAAACAAGTGGTTAGCAAAGATCTCTTCTAATTCTCATATTCCATTTACAAAAACAAAATAGATCTCTGAGAAAACAGTAATTTGGTAAGGAGAAGAAGGCATAGAAAAACTGGATTTGCCTTAGGTCTTATAAATTGGTTCTCTGTTCAACTGGGATAGTAAATATAAAATTTATTTAATTAAGGCAGCACCATGCCCTTGTTCCAAAGCCAGCAGATGGCGCTCAAAGCTAACAAAGTAATCAAGGTACAGTACTCCAAAAATAACACTAGAAGAAAATTAAAGTTTTTTGACTGCTATCTTTATTAATTTCAATAACTACATCTATATTGTAAACAAATATATTTAAATGTACCGTCCAGGAAAAGGTATAATTTGTGGTCATTTAAATTACACCCATAGTAATCGGAAGGAATAAAAAGGCTAAAATTAATGGAAGAGGAAATGAAAATCAGAATGAAAACTAAGTAATTTCAGGAGTAAATTTTTGAGTTGCAGGTGTCCAAATAATAATAAGCAATTGGTAAAGCTAAGCAACAAAGCAAAATTATACATTATACATAAAAAAGAAGATACAACTATAGATTATGAAAACATCTCTACTGTGGAAGTATGGAAATCTCAAATGAAACAGCTAACTTTCTAGATAAACGTACATCTTTTACAAACAATCTTAGTAGAACAAATACTCAGTGATGCTCATATGAAGGGTAGGGGGCCCATCCAAGAGACTAGAAACAATGGTAGAAGAGACAGAAAAGGAGAAAGGCAAATTCAAATACCATACAGTAATTTGGTAAGGAGAAAAAGGCATAGAAAGACTGGATTGGGCTTATGTCTTATACATTGGTTCTGTTTAAATGGGATAGTAAATATAAAATTGATTTATTCACTTTAACTGTAAAAGGGTAGGGAAGATCACTTTATATATTACCAGTGGAGAAATAAAACTGGTACATGCTTGACCAAGAGTCTTAAAAAATCTTAATATTGTGTAATGAATTTTACAAAGCTACTATCATCTAACTGCAGCCTCATCAAGACAGTATACCCCTGTCTATTCACAGAGATGGAAAATTCCAGCAGTGCATTTAAAAAATCTCACAATTAAGTAGTTTATATAGGAAATACAAGGATAGCTCATTCTTAGGAAATGTTACTTTTATTCTTCCCTGAAAATGCATTTGATAAAATACAGCATTCATTTTGTAATTCTCTTTAAAAGCCAAATGAAAGGGGCTTGGGATTTAGCTCAGCAGCATAAGCGCCTGCTTTACAAGCCCGAGGTCCTGAGTTTGATCCCTGGTACCGATTAAAAAAAAAAAAAAAGCCAAGTGAAAGAAAACAAGTGAAGCTTACTTTTCTATCAACCTAATTCTAATTCATTACGGAGCTTAAAGTGAAAATACTGGAGTTTTCACTGTAATTAGGACAAAGGTAAGAGCATGTTCTCAACAACATCATAAATTTTTCCACTATATATAATAAAAGCCTAATCTTAATAGTTTTATGAATAAAAAATATACAAAGTAGAAATTTAAGAAAAAATTTAATACACATTAATATTTTAACTTCAATGAATTTTTAAAAAGGCACATCAATACAGTGAAATGTTTTCCACTTATTAACATGGTAACATAAAAAATTATAATACACCTCATTGGAAAGGGTAGGAAAGATCACTTTATATATCACCAGTAGAGAAACAGAACATGCTTAACCATGAGTAACTTGAAAAAACGTAATTTAAATTGTAATAAAAGAAGCATGACTCTTTCAACCAGAAATTCCATTTCTGGCCATTTATCTCAAGGAATTCATAGTATAAACATATCAAGATATTTGTAGAAGGATATCCATTACAGTACTGTTTTAATATTGAAAAATAATTTATCATTTAAAAACTCATTGAAATAAGTATAACTCTCACACTGTATATTAAAAATTACTTTAAATTTATCTCCTAAGCAATTCCAAACTATAGTAATTGAAAGATGCCGATTGTAAGACTATTGTATGATTCAGCAATTATAAAACAGAATGTACCTGTAACTGTACAAGCAAAGAAATAATCTGAAAATATTCATATCAAAATTAATAGTAGTCAGGTTTTGCAAGTAAGATTATTTTCTTACAGTGATCATTTTAAATTAGTAAATATGACTTTATAATCAGAAAAAATTAGCATTTTACTTTCCCTCTAATAATGGAGAAAAAATTCATAATAAATAATTTAGAGATTATTAAATAGCAATATGGAGAAGTCACAAATATTAATTTGTTAAAATAAATTTTTATTTTAACATTTGTGAGATAACGAATTGTGGATAAATTTCCTCGTTTCATCTCTAAAACGGAACTATTACACATTTATATACAGCACACAGTACACGCGTGTATGACTTAATAGCTGGCTAATGTGTTCACAGGATTATATTCCACAGTTATAGTGAACCCACTCTCCATTTATAAAGGCTCCCATAAAGTACACGCAAAATGGAATCGAGAGAATGCACATTTTATTAAGTTTCTAGTTTCTCAACGAGAAAAAGCATCCCCCACGTTAAAAAAAACTGTACAATTCTCCGGAGCAACCACTAGATCCACTCTCACGACAGCACAACACCTGCGGTGGCCCCACGAGGGAGCTGCTTTCAGCACCGCAGGGCGCCACCTGCCCCTGTGGAGGCATGTGGGTCAACCCGTGGTCCACCGACTGGGGCTGCTCGGCTAGAGACCTAGAGACGGCTGGACGCCTAGAGCGCGGCTCCCCTCCCAAGGCTCCCCCACACCTCCATGGCTCTTCTCACACGCTCCCCCAACCTCCTCCCGAGGAGCCCCTCCCCCACGGCCACCAGTTCCTACATGCCTCCGGCTTGATGCCACCTCGAGGAAGCCGCGAACCCGCCGCTGCCACCGTCGCCGTCGACTGGGCAGGGGGAGCAGGACTAAGAGAGCTCCTGTGCCCCAAACTTCAGTCCCGGAGAGCCTGGGCCTACTTAGCACTGAGGCCACCAGAGAGGCGCCACCACGCAGGCCGCCCGCCACTTCCCACAGGCCCAGGTGCCTCAAAGGCCACGAGATGGCTGCAGACCGCCCTGGCGTCCTGATAGGAAAGCATTCCGGAGCATAAACCCGGGGAAACTCCCCCTGTACGTGTTCCCCAGCACCCCACACGCAAAATTTCACCAGCTCTCGAAGAACAAAGTGGCCTTGAGGCCCTTCAACCTTTCCCTCAACTCACCATGATGGCGGCACCCGCAGTTCTGGCCAACGCGGCTTGAGAAGCAGTGGCTGGGCTTTGGCCGGCCTTTGAGGGCCTGTGCCTGAGGAAATGGAAGGCTGCGGTGAGGCAGAGGGGCCCCGGAGGTCAGCAGCTGGGGCGAGGGGCGCCGAGGGACTGACGGAGGGCCGCACGAGCAAGGGGAGGTGGTCCCTGCACAGGGTTCTAGGGCGCATGGGCACTGCCTCAGCCAATGGGGACAGCGCAGTGCTCCCCGCTGCGGAAGGGGGCCCGGGGGACGCCATGGGGGGGGACGACGCCACGCAAGGGAGGGGGTTGCGCGGGGGCGTAAGCAGCCTGCTGCGTGGTGCCTTCAGAGGTGTGGTTGTCAGGCCGACCGACCAATGGACACGCATCGTCTCAAATATGCCGTTCAAATCATAATTTATATATAAACATGTTAAAAATAGAAATTTGTCTAAACTCTAGTTTCAAGATGGCATCCTGAATGCCCAAGATATACCCAATTGTGATTAGCTCCGTTACCCAGCCAAAATTCTTTGAAATGCTCACCGAAACAAAAAATAGGAGGAAATATATGGAAAATAGAGACAAAATCAACAGGCCAATCCCTTGTGTACTTTTCTGTCATATTTTGAGGTGGATGAGGTTGGATTGAAGGAAATGTTAGACGAGTCACCCTATCCACTTTCAGGATCTTTAAGAAAATTACTGAGCACCGACAATTACTAGATAGGGCATATCCCAACAGTGAACACTTAAAAAGAACATCTCTTCCTTCAGGGAGTTTAAATTTAGTGGAAGAGTTTTTCTTTTAGGCTTTAGAGCAAAATGCTAGGCCTTCCTGGAGAATTCTAGAACATTCTCAAGGTCAAAGAAATATGGCCCGCAACAAAAGCAAGCTGTGGGCAGCTAATGGAGCTAATCACTTTTGGAAATCACGGTAGCATCTTATAACCACAGGATTAACTGCCTACTCTCGAATTTCCCTTTTGTACTGGTGAAAAGTATTAATATGATCTTTTGAGCTGGTAAAATGATAAACTTCTATAATGTGAAAACTACAGCAACATTTAGTAATACTAGACAAAATAATAATCTTATTTTTAATATGGTGTTACAGCTAAATTAAGAAATGAAAGGAAATATTATGATGCCAAAAATGAAAAAAAAGGGAAAATCAGAATAGGATTGCTTCCCTAATTTTATCACTGAAATATATTTGTATTAACCAACAAACCATGATGGTTGATAATCCTCAGGGTGGGCAAAGTACTGTTAATCTCTGTAACTTTGGGCCTAGACACATAAAGGGCAGGAGGTAAAAGCCTGTAGCTTGGCAGAATAGGACCTAGAATGAGTGTCCTTATTTCCCTTAAATAATGAATTTTTCAAAAAACCCATATCTCTGAAAAGCATCATTCTAAGTGAAAGGGTGGACTAGAAAAAATGGAAAACATTCATGAATAAGCAGATAAGGAAATCTGAGTGGACAGAAAATAATAATTTAACTTATTAAATTTTGAAATACCAAGACAAAGTTTCATAAGAGTTTGACATTTAAATTTATAGCACTTTTGTGTTACAGGGACCTCAAAGTAAAGACATTGAACCTCCCACCTCACTGGCCCTGCTACTTTCAAAAAAATCCTGACATGGTGCACCTTGAATAGCTGGCAGAAGGAAAAATAAAACCGCCTTGGAAAGATGTAGTTCTCCAGCCCAAGGTTAAAAACACCTTCATAAATAAATTCATGCACACAAAAAAAATTACAAAAGATTTACTTGAATTGAGAATGGCATGCAACAAAAAAGTTTAAATGTCAAAAACTTAACAGACGAAGCTTCTTTTGGATTGTGTTTTCTTTTTCTAACACCACTTTTTCCTTAAAACTTATTTAGAATAATACATGCTGTATTTTTAGAAATTATTTTACTATTTTTACATGTAAACAAGATAGAAAGCTAACACTTTCCTCTTGAAAAATGCAAAGGTCTCAGGAAGTTTAACCCTCTTCCCATTCACTATTTTAGTTTTATTCTATCATCTTTAGTTGTATTTTTTTTTTTTTTTTTACTCATCCACACATGTAAAAACATTTCGCTTATTTCTTTGCATTTCTTAAATCTTTTTTCTGGGTTATTTTCCTTAAGCCTGTTGTAAATTATTTCAGAATTTCCTTGAATGACAGCATGATGTGGCAAGCTGTACTTTTTTTTTTTAAACTGAAAGTTTGAAAATTTGTCCTTGGTTAGTCTACATAATTATACTAGATATATAACTGTAGGTGTTAGGATTTCTTCTCAGGATGTTGAGCATATTATTCTATTATATTGTGGTTTCTGTTGCTGCTGAGAAATTTGCCATTGGTCTAATTGCTGGTTAAAAATTAATTTTCTTTGGTTTGCTGAAGTTTCACACCAATGTGACTAGTTGAGTTTTAAAATATTTTCCTACATAGTTTTAGAGTTCTTTGTATTTGTGTATTAACTTTCAACAAATCTAAAATATGCAATCAATTTTCTTGTCAAAGATTAACTGGCTGAAAGAGATCTCATTTTTCTTATTTAATCTAAAAATAATTCTTATAGTTATTTTCCTTTAAATAATGATTTTTCAAATTCTGGTGATGTTATTCTGAACCCTTATGAAACCTTTACTTCATAGATAAAAATTCTTTGGAAATTCATTCATTTGCAGACCAGTTTTATAATTTTGTTATATTTATCCAGAATATATTTACTCATTTGAAAACTAATTTATTGTCTTAAGCAATAATACTTATATTAGCTACATTTTTTAGTAAGCGCATTAAAATAAACATGGATGTACTGAAATTTTTAAAAATTGTGCATGCCCAGACTGTTCGGGATGCTCCAGGCTTCCGTGTGCAGTGAAGTGGATAAGTGGGTTTGAGGCATCTACATCCGCCTCCCCATCCCGGCTGTGCTTGGAGACCTGTGGAGCTTCCAACAAGTAGGTGGACACACGCTATCCCCGGAGCCCAGCCTATTTGGGACTCCTGTACCTCACCATTGGTGTGCAGAGGAAGGGCTGGGGGGATCTGGGACACCTAGGTCCACCTCCCCGTGTGTCTGGAGGACTGTGGATATCTCA
Organism: Cavia porcellus; assembly: GCF_034190915.1. Lineage (NCBI taxonomy): Eukaryota > Metazoa > Chordata > Mammalia > Rodentia > Caviidae > Cavia > Cavia porcellus. The sequence goes on from NW_026947493.1 coordinate 8,545,365, forward strand.
GCAAGCAGGGGAGCATCGCAGGTTCCAGAGGCCCCATGGCCTGTTGAGCTTCCAACAAGCAGTTGGGCGCACTGTGTCCCTGAAGCCCAGCTTATCTTAAACTACGGAATTCTAAACAGGCAGAAGAAGGTCATTGGTTCTACAGGCCCCATGGCTTGGAGTAACTGGGTGCCAGAGTCTCAGGAGCTGTGAAAATAGAAAGGGATTTCCAACAAACCCTGAGGAAGCTTCAAATAACACTTGAAACACAGAAATATAGGAAAATGACAAAACGAAAGACCAAATTACAACCTCAAACCTCCAGCCCATCTCAAGAAACCCTAGGAGCAATGTATATAGAAGAAAATATATGCCATTCACCTCAAATATTGGACACAATAGCTACTGAAATTAACAAGCAACTCCAGGAAGCTTTAAAGGAATTCAAACTCGAAATAATCTCCCAAGTAAAAGAAAAAATGATAAAAGAAATGAAAGAGATTCTGAATATATCTAAAGAAAACACAGTTAAAAAATTGAAGGAACTAAACAAAAAGAATCCCTAGATGAGCAATATAAGAAACAAACAGAATACATAATGCAGATGCACAGAGATATACAGGAAATAAAAAAACTCCACTGAAAGTTGTAAAAACCACCTCAATGAAAGTGAAGATAGAATTTCAGACCTTGAAGACAGGATTGCAGCTAGTGAACAGGAAAGGAAAGATCTTTTAAAAATAACAAGGAATCAGGAAACAACAATTCAACAACTGCAAGACGATGCAAAGAAAAATAACATAAGAATGATAGGGATTAATGAAAAAGAAGGAGACAACATAAAGGATGTCAAGAGGATATTTAGAGAAGTAATAGACGAAAATTTCCCAAGCATGAGATCAGAAACTGACATCAGGATCAGTGAAGCATATAGAATTCCAAATAGTCATAACCAAAATAAAACTACACCCAGACATATAATAATCACCATCCCAGAAATCAACACAAGAATAGATTATTAAAAGCTGTCAGAGAGAAAAGACAGATCACTTATAAAGGAAAACCTATCAGAATCACAGCAGACTTCTCAGCACAAACAATAAAGTCAAGAAGAGCATGGAGTGAAGTATTCCAGATCCTAAAGCAAAATGATTTCCAACCTAGACTGATGTACCCTGAAAAACTATCATTCAAAATTGATGGTGAAATACAATACTTCCATGACAAAGAACAGCTGAAGAACTTCATGAACACCAAACCAACCCTGCAAAAAATATTGAAAGACAATTTAGATACACAAAAGAAAAAACCACTAAGCAAAGCAGATAATTAAACAGAACAGAAAGATAAAGATGCAACAGCAGAGAGATAACATGTCAACAATAAACCAGCATTTAACAGTAATAACCATTAATGTAAATGGTCTCAATGCACCAATCAAAAGAAACAGACTAGCAGAATGGATCAAGAAACAAAACCCAACCATATGCTGTCTACAGGAAACCCGTCTAACCCAGAAGGATACTCACAGACTGAAAGTCAAAGGATGGAAAACAATACTTCATGCAGCAGGAATCCAAAAAAAAGCAGGAGTAGCCATTCTGTTTGCAGACAACATAAACTTTAAACCAACAATGACCATAAAGGACAAAGAAGGTCACTACATACTCGTTAGGGGAAAACTCCAAGAGGAAGAGATAACTATCTTAAATATATATGCACCAAACTCCAGAGCACCCAGTTATATAAAACAACTATTAACAGAAATGAAAACTCAAATTATCAGTAACACAATTGTAACAGGAGACCTTAATATGCCATTGACACCAAGGGACAGATCAACCAGACAGAAAATTAGCAAAGAAATAACAGAACTGAATCACACATGCAAACAAATGGATTTGATAGACATATACAGAATGTTCCACCCAACAACATCAGAATACACATTCTTCTCAGCAGTACATGGATCATTCTCTAAAATGGACCATATATTAGCTCACAGAACATATTTAAACAAATGCAAAAGAGTTGAAATCATCCCTTGCATGTTATTGGATCATAGCACTCTGAAATTAGAAATTAATGATAAAAGATACTCAAAAATCCTGTAAACACATGAAAACTGAATAACACACTCTTGAGCAATCAGTGGGTCACAAAAGAAATTAAACAATACCTAAAAGAAAATGAAAATGCAGATACAACTTACCAGAATTTCTGGGATGCAATGAAAGCAGTCCTCAGAGGAAAATTTATTGCACTGTGTTCCCACATCAGGAAAACAGAACGAATACAAATAAATAACTTGATGCTACACCTCAAACAGCTAGAAAAAGAAGAGCAAGTCAAGCCCAAAGCCAAAAGAACAGAGGAAATTATAAAAATCAGAGCAGAAATCAATGCAATAGAGACTAAGAAAACAATCCAAAGAATCAATGAATCAAAGAGTTGGTTCTTTGAAAGAATAAATAAAATTGATAAGCCCCTAGCCAACCTTATTTTAAAAAGGGAAGCAAAAGCTCAAATTCATGCAATAAGAAATGAAAAAGGTGAAATCACTACAGACCCAACAGAAATACAGAAGATCATCAACACCTATTTCGAAAACCTCTACTCTCAAAGGTTTGATAACACAGAAGAAATAGACAGATTCTTAGAAACATATGAAGTACCAAAGCTAGATCAAGAGGATGTAAAACTGTTGAATAACCCAATCTCTGTTAATGAGATTGAAAATGTAATTAAGTCCTTACCTACAAAGAAGAGCCCAGGCCCAGATGGATTAACTGCAGAATTCTACAAGAAATACAAAGAAGACCTAATGCCGACATGCCTCAAACTATTCAATGAAATTGAAAGGGAAGCGATCCTTCCTAAAGTCATTCCTGGAAGCAAATATTACTTTAGTACCAAAACCTGAGAAAGACCCAACTAAAAAAGAGAACTATACACCGATCTCCCTAATGAACACAGATGCAAAAATCCACCATAAAATATTGGCAAATAGGATGCAGCAAATCATCAAGAAGATTATACACCATGACCAAGTGGGATTCATCCCAGGAATGCAAGGATGGTTCAACATACGTAAATCAATAAATGTAATCCACCATATCAATAAAGCCAAAAGTAAGAATCACATGATCATTTCTCTAGATGCAGAAAAAGCTTTCGATAAGGTCCAACATTCATTCATGATAAGAACTTTACAGAAAATTGGAATAGATGGTCTTTACTTCAATATAATAAAGGCCATTTATGACAAACCAACAGCCAGCATCATACTAAATGGCCAAAAATTGAAAGCCTTTACTTTAAAATCAGGCACAAGACAAGGATGTCCTTTATCACCACTCCTATTTAATATAGTACTGGAAGTACTAGCCAGAGCAATCAGGCAAGAAAGAGAAATAAAAGGGGTAAAGATAGGAAAAGAAGAAGTTAAATTATCATTGTTTGCAGATGACATGATACTCTACATAGAAGACCCCCTAAACTCCATTGAAAGACTCTTAGATACAATAAATAAATTCAGTAATGTGGCTGGATACAAAATCAATACTCAGAAATGAATAGCATTCCTATACACTAACAACAAAATCACAGAGAGGGAAATAAGGGAAACCACACTCTTCACATTAGCAAGCAAAAAAATGAAATATTTAGGAATTACTCTTATGAAAGAAGTGAAAGACCTATACAGGGAAAATTATAATACACTGAAAAAAGAAATTGAAGATGATCTCAGAAAATGGAAAGACATCCCTTGCTCATGGATAGGAAGAACAAACATTGTGAAAATGGCATTCTCCCAAAACTGTTAGACAGATTCAATGCAACCCCAACAAAAATACCATCAACATACCTTATAGATCTAGAGAAATCACTCCTAAAATTCATCTGGAACCAGAAGAGACCTAGAATAACAAAGGCAATTCTAAGCAGCAAAGGCAAGGCAGGAGGCATCACAATCCCTGACTTGAAGTTATACTGCAAAGCAACAGTAGTAAAATCAACATGGTATTAGAATCAAAACAGAGCTGAAGATCAACGAAATAGATTAGAAGATACAACCACAACTACAAACACACTCAACCACCTTATCTTCGATAAAGGAGCCAAACAGATGCACTGGAAGAACGACAGTCTCTTTAATAAATGGTGTTGGAAAAACTGGCTCTCCATTTGTACTAAATTAAAATCTAAATGGGTCAAAGATCTGAATATTAAAACAGAAACACTAAATCTATTGGAAGACAAATTGGGTAGAAACCTTGAAGACATAGGGGGTAGGTAGAGAATTCATGAACAGGACTCAAACCCACAGGAAATACTTCCCAGAATCAATAACTGGGACCACTTCTTATTAAAAAGTTTCTGCATGTCAAAAGAAATCTCCAGCATAGTGAAAAGAAAACCCACAAACTGGGGAAAGATTTTAGTGAACTCTCTCTCAGACAAGGGACTCTTGTCTAAATCACATAAAGAATTAAAAAAACTCAGACCCCCAAAATTCAAAGATTCAATCCAAACATGGGCATCTGAGATGAATACACACTTCTCAGATGAAGAAATACAAATGGCAAATAAATACATGAAAAAATGTTCATCATCATTGGTCACTAGAGAAATGCGAATTAAAACCACACTGAGATACCATCTCACTCCTGAAAGAATGGCCAGGATCAAGAAAATCAACAACAACAAATGCTGGAGAGGCTGTGGGGAAAAAGGAACTCTCCTACACTTTTGGTGGGAGTGTAGACTGGTACAACCTTTGTGGAGGTCAGTCTGGAGATTTCTCAAAAAGCTGGGATTGGAAGTCCCATTTATTCCAGCTATTCCACTTCTAGGCATATTCCCAGAAGAACTGATAGCATCATACCACAGTGATATATGTGCGCCTATGTTTATAGCAGCACAATTTGTAATTGCCAGATCTTGGAAACAACCCGAGTGTCCATCAACTGAGGAATGGATAAAAAAGTTGTGGTATTTCTATACAATGGAGTATTACTCAGCTATAAAGTAGGATCACATTGAGATATTTATCAATAAATGGGCACAGCGTGACGCCATACTCATAAGTGAAATAAATCAATCTCTCATGTATGAATACCGAATAGTTTCCCTAATGTAAGTAATGATTCAAATATATAAAAGTATGTGGTAATCACGATTCCCCATTATGTGGCCTTGAAGCCTTATAAAGTTTTCATTTATTAATTGGAAAGGCTTTATTCTGGGCTTCTTGATATGGAAATATTTGAAGCTATAGTATATGAAGTTTTATTCAAATATTTCAAGGAAAAAGACAGACACTATGGTAACCACTATTAAGTCAGGTTATTTGGTGGTGAACCACTAGGTTGCTGAAACAGTCATGCTTTGACCTGTATTGGTATATTGTTATATCCTCTTTTATCTCAATCTCTCCCTTATTCATTAAAAAAATTATTTAGTTATTTTTTATAGTTTTTTTTAATTAAGGGGAAAAATTTAAAAAATTAGCAGGATATATTATAGTAACTTTTTTGATTTCCTATTAATTTGTTTTGAAGTCCTGTAATACTCCCACGATCTTGTTTTGACGATTAGACTCTGTTCCATTCTGTATGATAGTATGAAGTTTGAGGGTATAGGCAACTACTTTGAAGGCAATAAGATTCACTAAGAGGCCCATTCTGGTTTCACTATTGTCTCCTTTGGAAGTCCTGTAATGTTTACAATGCTTAAGTTTTATTAGTCTTGTTCTCTACTGTTTTGTTCAATTTTATAATACCTAATGAGATAGACAATTCTTTTTAAGGAAACAAGAGACATCGTTGATAACCATTGTTGATAACCTTGTACTCTGTTCTACATCATGTGCTATGTCTATCCTTGGTTTTGACTGACAGCTTTGTTTTGCCATATTTGACTTTATTCTCTCCTCCCCCAAAAAAGTAATAAGAACTAAGGAGTAATAAAACCCAAAATGTGTAAATTTTGTTGTAAAAAAGAGAGGGAAAAAAGTGCTCTAAAGGATACAACAGCAAGTGTGTTTAGGGGTGTTAAATAGCTGACCATATTAATGGTTTTGGTTGGATCATTGAACACAACTGTTTGCAGTCTCACTGTTTGAATGTCCACTTTGTATGCTTTGATACTGTGACTTGAGCAACTATCTCTAAGATGATAATATGTAATCTATTAACTGGTGATTTCTTACTGTTTTTTTTGTTTGTTTGTTTGTTTGTTTGTTTTTGTAGTTCTGTATTACTTGTACCCTTACGCCGCTTTGTTTTGTTTTGTTTTTTCTCTTTTTCCTTTTAAATAAAATAAAATTAGATTTTTCTTTAAAAAAAATTGTGCATGCATCACCTTAAATAACCTTCTTACAGGGCAATAGGTAACATACTTTGAGAATATTAGCAGAACTAATCTTTAGATAGGCCCTCTAGGGACTAGGGGGTTGGATGTCAAATTGTTCTGCATAATAAATGTGAATAATTGAATTTTGCTATAGGGAAAAACCAAGCAAGGGAGAGAAAGTGGAAATCTTGTTATCTGGAGGAAAAAAAATAACCTTACAACATGACAAAACATTGAATTCTAAGGTGAACAGTGCTAGTTTAGTACCTTTGAATCATTTGGGCAGAATTTAAAAGTTCCCATGTCCACATTTTACACTAGACTAAATCAGTTAAAGATGAGACACAGACATCAATATTTTAAACAAATGATATGTCTCAAGTTACTCTGGTGTGAAGACAAGTTTGAAAATTGATGATACAGATCCTTGTTTCTGAAAGTGATATTCAACTGAGTATGTTAGAAACTCAGTCCCTATCCTGGACCTATTGAATCAGGATTTCCAAATAGCTCATGAGCATGTAAAAGATTGCAATAGAGAGAATTTGTCATAAACAGTTTGTTGCCCTATGTTTAATAATCTCAAAAGTAGAGAAAACTTTGCTAGTCTGTCTTGCAGCCAGAGCCTGGGCATATGACCTACACAAAATCAGTGAAATGTGTTTACACTAAATTTTGAAGAGGAGACCAGTTGTTGGGAGCCGTGGCACTGTCAAGTCATCAGACGCGGTGATTGCGAGGCCTGTGGGAAAGTACAAAAGCCTGGGCTAGATTACCCCTCTCATCGAGCCCGCCTGTGTGGCACCTGTTTCTTATCACCCCACTAAGTTCCCGCCTCACAGGGTAGTCTGCCTAGCTATTAATCCTATATATAGCCAGTGCCTCCACCCCCGAGAGAGAGAGAGAGACTGAAGCACAAAAGGAGCCGCGGGGAGCGGACCGGTAGAGGCTTCGGGGCAGACTGAAGCACGGAAGGAGCCGCGGAGAGCGGACCGGTAGAGGCTTCGGGGCAGACTGTATAAGGAGAGAATAAAGAAAAGCCTGACCACCGCCAGACCTTGTCGTGTGTCTTTCCTGCCGGCCGGGAGCGACATCGACATTTGGAGGCCCGCACGGGGATTGATCAACCCCGAGACGCGGCGGTGGACTGCATTCTCCTACACAGTGCTGCAGCTGCAGGACAGGTGAGTAGAGGATAAGCCTGGGCCCTGGGTGGCGCGCACCTACAGGGTTTGTAGACTCCTCTCAACCTCACGCGTAAGTGGCGGGTTTCTTGGGCCTCACGCGGTGAGTATGAAACATAACACCAGAACTTAAGGTAATAAAAGAGTGTAAAACATAAACATAGAAGTAAAAATAACAGAAGATATATTAAAAATGGGAAACATGCCAAGTAAAGATACACAGCCTTGGTGTTGGTCCTTCGGAGACTCCTAAAGTCCAAGGACCTCAAGGTGGGGCGTAAGACTTTAGAAAATTTCCTTGCAGAGATTGACAGCTTTGCTCCCTGGTTTCTGCCTACAGGGCATGTAAACCTGCCCTCCTGGGAAAAGTTGGGCAGAGACCTTTCCCTAGCAGAGCGGGAGGGTAGAGCTTCAGTCTCTGCTCGTCCATTGTGGGAAATGATACACACGTGCCTAAAGAGTGAGGGTAGTTACGGGGGGAGCTCTCAAGAACTTGTAGAAGTACGCGAGGTGTTTGAACAGGCACAGTCAGGAAGCTCCCGAGAAGGGTCCGTCAAGGAGGGCAGAGATACAAAAGAGGAAGCCGAGGCGCGGTTTGTGTCTTTCCGCAGGAATCGGGACGAGAGCCAATGTGGGTCCCAGAGAGGTTGACGCGACAAGTCCCTCGACTGAAGATCAGGCCTGTTCCACCAGAGGCCAACCGCAGACCCAACAACAAGATGAGCCCTAAAAGAACTGCAGGACAATCCCTTTTTGGGGGCCTGGAACGGCTTGCTCCCCTATGTGCTACCCTTGTATACGCATGGCTCGCTCGCATGGCCTATGACCGCGTTTAAAAGTGACAGGCTTCCCACATTCTCCTCCCTAGACAACAACATGTAGCAGGGTGGGTGAGTCAATGACGGGTAAGAGCGTGCCTCCCCAGCACGACTCAACCTAAGCCAGGCCCTACCCCGTTCCGCTCGAAAGCCGCTGGATTGTTAGATAAATTTCTCTCCGAGGGGATTCGTGGAGAGAAATGAGTGCATGCCTATGTGCAACCAGGTTCCGTCCGGTTCATTCCTGGCCCTAGAAAAAAGGACGAGGGCCTCAGGGCCTTGGTGGACCCTGGGACGGCCGACCAGGGTCTATGCTAAGGGCCTACGGTGGGCCTCAGTTCGGGGCATAGGCCTCTGCACTCTATCCAGGACGGGCTGCGATGCGCGTAGCCATCATTTAAAATAAAATAGGGGGAGATGTTGGGAGCCGTGGCACTGTCAAGTCATCAGACGCGGTGATTGCGAGGCCTGTGGGAAAGTACAAAAGCCTGGGCTAGATTACCCCTCTCATCGAGCCCGCCTGTGTGGCACCTGTTTCTTATCACCCCACTAAGTTCCCGCCTCACAGGGTAGTCTGCCTAGCTATTAATCCTATATATAGCCAGTGCCTCCACCCCCGAGAGAGAGAGAGACTGAAGCACAAAAGGAGCCGCGGGGAGCGGACCGGTAGAGGCTTCGGGGCAGACTGAAGCACGGAAGGAGCCGCGGAGAGCGGACCGGTAGAGGCTTCGGGGCAGACTGAAGCACGGAAGGAGCCGCGGAGAGCGGACCGGTAGAGGCTTCGGGGCAGACTGTATAAGGAGAGAATAAAGAAAAGCCTGACCACCGCCAGACCTTGTCGTGTGTCTTTCCTGCCGGCCGGGAGCGACATCGACAACCAGTGACGTGTTAAAGCACAGACTGCAGAGACCACATTCTAGAGAATGGTAGCCATAGCAGCACAACATTGTGGCATCTTGTCATTGGTGGAAACTGTCATTCAATTCAGTGCCCAAGAGTGGTAACACTTCTTCACTGGACCAATTCTCTAGTATGGTTTCATGTGTTTATGGAAGACATATACTTCTAATCTGGCTGTTCAGTCCTTTTTGACATTTCGTGAGTTAGCTATCTGCTAAATTTAGTAAGTTCCTTTCCTGCTTAAATTATTCAGAACTTCTGTGCCTATTGTGGTGATGAGTTCAGCCAAAGTGTTTTTAAGGTTAACATCTAAAACATAAGTATGTTTTATGGCTCTTTGCTCTGTAATTATATAACATAATGTCCTTCTCTTGCCTCTACACTATTGTAAGTTTCCACTACTGTCAGAAAAGCCTTATGGCAGTAACGTTTTGTGGGGCATTCAAGAAAAGGGCTTATTTTCCTTCTCTTTTGTTACATGTTGTAGATATGGCTTGCATGGGGGGCCCCAAAATGATCCACAGATGAAATGATTCAGCAGGAACAGAAGCTTGAGCCAGAAGTAACCAAGGAAAGCATAAACCCTCCTACCACTTTCCATAGGTGTTGTGATCAAATCTAAAGTGTTTGACAACTTGATCTCTAGCTTTGGTCTCTCCAGTAGCTCCCTAGTGAGATACTGTTCCTAGTTACTTTGTGGCTGCTGCTCCTGTGTTTAGGCATCACTAAGCAAACTTGTGTCAATCAGAAACAGCTGTTGAACATTTGGAGAAGCAGGGAGAAAAACTGACAGAACTCATTGCTCCTCTTATCCCTATTCACTGTCATCTCCATTTCCAGTTTTATTTTTGTTTCTTTTCCCTCTTTTCTTACCAATTTTTGAAAATACAAGTAAGACATAATAAGTTTATCTTTCTCAAAGCCAGTAAAGCTAAGGTTTCAGTTACTTTTGACTGCCATCTCTTGTATTTCAGTTCTCTCCCTAGAAGTAACCACTGTTGGTAGTGTCCTGCGAATTCTTCCAGGTCTTTTTCTAAGGATTCTCATATATACTAATATGGAATAGTCGGTATTTTTACTGGTAGGAAATATGTATGTATAGTATCAATATGTATTTATGCATGTAAATATGTAGTTATGTATTTGAAGTACTGAGGGTTGAACTGAAGACCTTTGCACTGAGCTGTGTCCTTGAATCAGTCAGCATTCTCTCAGTGGGATGTAATACTCAACATCCACAATTTAAAGGAAAGAGGTGTACTTTGGCTCATCACTCAGAAAATTTAGTTAATAGTCAGCTGGCTTCAAGATAGAAACATTATGGTGGAAGGGGGTGAAGGAAAGCTGCTCGCTTCATGGTATTGAGGAAGCTGTGAGAGAAGAGAGGAGCTGGGGACAGAAATATACTACCAAAAGATATAATCCTAGAGACACACTTCTTCCAACTAGGCCCTGCCTCCTAATGCCACTTTTAGTTGTCAATTCATCAGTAGCTCAATCCACTTATGAGTATAGTACCACCACAGTCCAATCACCTTCCAAAAATCCTCTTCCTGATACATGAGATTTTTGGGAGCATTTTAAATATAAATTATAATGTTCTGACAGAACATCTGGCAGAACATAGCTTTGACAAACTTTTAGCTGTGATCCCCTGTAGAAAATAAAAAATAAAGTTAAGTACTTTCAACATACAATGGGTAGGTATTTTCATTTGAAAAAGGAGGAACATGGCTGGGAATTTAGCTCAGCAGCATAAGCACCTGTCTTGGAAGCAGAGTTTGATCCCTAGTATTGATTTTTAAAAGAAAAAAAGAAAAAGGAGGAATAAAAAGATAGAAAAGAACTGGACCACAAACCATCAGGGCAAACACTAAATGCTGTAGTTCTATGTTCATATTCTTGGGTAAGTTATAGCCAGATGTGAACAGAAAAGGGCTTGGCCAACCCTGCCCCTGTGGCCTTGCTGGTTGAAGCCTATGTGACTTCTCTTTTGGGCTGGCTTTGCTCACTGCTGTGGTTTTGCTTGGCAGATATTCTACACTCCTGGCATCTCTGACTTCCTGGAGCTCTATTACATCTTCGACTTCATTCTTAGAATTTTATAGATTTAACGATTCCATGCCTGGCCTTTCAGGCCTTTCTTTGAAATCTAGATAGAAGCCTCCATGACCCTACAACTCTTATATTCTGCTTCCAGTAAAACCAGCATCATGTAAATAATATCAAGGACTGCTGCCAATTTAAGCAGTTGCTAGGTACCCTTGGATCCTGGCTCTGGAATCCTCTGAAAGGCTGAGCACAGTGAAATGTATCCTAGGGATCTAGTTCCCTAGGAGGCCCTTCTTGAGCATAAGTTCCAGGGCTCTCTGTGCAAATGAAAATTTATGCTTTTACACTCCTGAGCTTAGAATAAGTAAGATCTCACTGGTTTCTAAAATGCTCTCAAGGCATCTTTTTAATCTCTGTACAAAGTACTTTGTTTCTTTTTATTGTTGCTTATCTCTCCAGAAATCATACTTCTTTTGGCTCCAAATTTACATACAATTCCTTGTGGGCCAAAATTTTAAAATTTCTGCTTTTCCTTTCCCCCCCAATTTTCACTATAAATCTGGCTGAAAGCAGTCAGCAGTACATCTACCACATATGGAATATTAGGCTGGCTTGAAATTTCCTTTACTTGATTCATTAGTCCAGTAGCATTAAATTTAGACACCTACAAAATTGTAAAACATAGATAAAACATAGAAAAAAAATTTTTGGCCAAAATGAAACACACATTTGGTCAGATTTCTCATCATTGGACAGAATACCCAGTTTAAAAAAAGAAGAGGTGTAATTCAGCTCACGGTTCAGGTGATTTAGTCCATGATCAGCTGGCCCCAAGGCAGAAGCATTATGGTAGAAGGGCACTGCAGAGGAAACTTGTTTGCCTCATGGCAGCCAGAAAACAGAGAGAGAAGAATGAAGTAGAAAGGACAGTGACACCATCAACAGCATGCCCTCATAACATACCTCTTCCAATCAGGTTTCATCTAATAACACATTTAGCTATAAATTCATCAATGAATCAATCCACTGATGAATATGGTTCCCCTTTATCCAATCACTTTAAAAATTCCCACCTCTAAATATATGTGACTTTTGGGAATTTTAGATATAAATCATAACAATCCACAGAACTTTTATTTATTTGTAAAAATTGAGACCACATCATGTGAAGTTGCTTAGTTGCCCAGGGTAGGCTCGAACTTTTCATTCTCCTGCCTCAGCCTCCCAGAGTTCTCAGCCTCCCAGATTAAAAGCATGTCCAACAACATTCATTTTAGAAAGTACTTGTTGTGTTAGAAAATGTACAGTACTTTTATTATACTTGTAGGATATAGTTAAGCTACATAGCTGTATTTGTGGAATATATAAAGAGAATGTTAGTTTGCTGGGTATATTTTTAACATAAATGTAATCATAATGCCTACAATTTGATTTTTCTTTTAATAATAGAACTCAGAAATTTCTAATGTCAGTATATAGATTTACATAATTGTTTTTAATGGTGGCATACTTTAGATGATGCATGTATGTCACTGTTATTTGTCACTCCCTGGTCAATTAATGTTCAGATCCTTTCTACGTTCCCATTGTTATAAATAATACAAAATAAGCCTGTTTTATTAGAGTTACACGGGTATTTTTCTGGAATGAACTCTAAGAAGTATAACTCCTGGGTCATGGGATATGCAGATGTTGGGGCATTGTAAACAATACCCCTAAGTACAATATTTGACATATTGATTACTTTGCACTAACAAGAAGCCCGAAGGCTTCTCTGACTTCCTCCTCTAACACCCTTCACCTTAATGTGAGGCCTCTTTCCCAGAGCACATGGATGGACTTTTCTTAAAATTCTTTTATCTGACTAAGTGTGTTCCTCTGGAGGAATGTAATTATTTTGGACTCTCATCCTTATATCTTATTAAACAGAGAAGATTGACTCACAGGAAAAGGACATTTGACATCTGGCCTCAAGAGAGCACCTGAGAACCTCCCATAAAATCTCTCCTCCTAAAGGCTCATAGCATAACATCTCTCAGTAGTGCTACCCCATGAACCAAGCCTTTAACACATTGGTGCTACTCAACATCTAACCATAGCACTGTTCCATGGACTTTCCCTTCTTGCAGAGGCCCCAAGCATTTCTATTAGTTCCTCAACTTTCTTTCTTCAGCTCAGAATGCTTTCTTAGCCTCAACCATCTCACCCTTCCTTGCGTTTCATACTTTGCCACTTGTGTGCCTCAATTTTAATAAGCTTATATGCATTTTCTTTAGTCACCTATTGTCAGTTTATTTTATAGACTCAAATTACTAAATCTTTAGAGGGTGGAAAGAGAAGTTTCTTCTCTCACTCATATGCATTCCAAATTTTAACATATATCATGGAACTGCCCTTTAAAGTGTTGTACCACTACATACCACTTTATACTCCACAAACTGACACTGAGGTTCCTCATTTGTCTTCCACTTGCCAATATTGTATCACCTTTTTAAAATTTACCAACTGATGACAAGAAACGGCATCTTATTTTCATTTTAGTTTACATTTTTCTGATTGCTCATGCAATTGAGCCTTTTTCTACTGTTCACTGAATGTTCAGATTTCTCTTCTGCAAATGGTTTACTATTGGGAGGGGAGGAATTGCTTATCTTTTTCATTTTGTTTTGTAGGAATCTAACTTCTATCTTTATTTTCTTTCTTAGCATCTCAGGCAGAGGATGCAATAGTATTGGTGTCTTTTTGAAGTTCTAGTCCAGTATAATGAACTAGAATTATAGTCTTCTAAGAATTTCTCCCCAAACCAGGCATAGCAGTACATGCCTGTAATCTCACCACTCTGGGAAGCAGAGGCAGGAGGCTTGCAAGTTTGAGTCCAACTTAATAACTTATCAAGACTCTGTCTCAAAATAAAAAGTGGAAAACGATTCCTGAGACAAGGGAGTATAGCTCAGTTTGAAGGCCTTTGGTTCAATACTCAGTACCACACCCCGCCCCCATACTCAAAAAAGAAAAGCTGTGGTGGCTAGGTGGGGGTGGAGATTTCCACCTAAACTGAAGAGATCTCAACTGCAAACAAGAGAAAGACAGTGAGATCTCTGGTATAAATATCAACTGTTGAATATTTCAATATCTTTGAACTTCAGCTCTTTCCTGGACATTATCCTAATAAGCCAGGTAAGAGATGGTATTCTTGTCAGTCTATTCTTTGCTTTCAGACATTTTTAGGAATGCAAAGACATTCCAAAGAGAGCTGTGGAATGTGATTCCTAAAATACCTTTTTTATATATTGTGCTTGAAAAGGCAGTGTGACAATCTAAAAGAGATTTTCCGGGGGTAGCAATGTGTTGAGGTCCAACAAACTTTGAAATTCCATGCTTGCCCTTGATCTCCTCAATTCAGAATAAGAATATCTGTAGAAAAAAGAACTGAGATACCAAGTGAGTAGATGCAACATTCAGCCAGCATTTAGAGTTTAGCAGGAAAGACTCTGACAGTAACTTGATTTATATAAAGATAATTAATCTCTAACCACCCTAAAATGGAGAAGCTAAGGTTTTCCTTTTTCCCTCAAAGGATTTTCCTGTGTCTTCTATGGAATTAACTGGAAAAAAAATCTATAATTTCAGAATCCTTTTGGTAAAAGTTTTGTCTTGTGTAGCCGCAGCTTGCATTTCAGTCAGAATAAACAAAGGGAAGGAAATGAGAGGACAGAATAAGAGAAAAGTATCAAGCAAATCACAGAATGTAGAAAACAAAGATAAAAAATGAGAATGTACATACTTTTTAAAAAAAGATAGTTAAAGGCAGCTTTCTTTCAACATTTCCTACTTCTGGTCACTCAACAGTTTGATCAG
Organism: Cavia porcellus; assembly: GCF_034190915.1. NCBI lineage: Eukaryota > Metazoa > Chordata > Mammalia > Rodentia > Caviidae > Cavia > Cavia porcellus. The sequence goes on from NW_026947493.1 coordinate 8,560,513, forward strand.
TTTTCTTTTAAATTGGTTTCTAGCAGGTCTTTACATCCATTACCACAACTTTCTTTTAGACCATAAGATATAACCTTGGTTTACAAACAAAACAATCAGGTTTGTTTTACTTTGTCTTGTGCCTACATGATTCCAATAGCTAGATGGTCAGTGTCCACGCCCCTTAAATCTCCATCAAATTCTACTGTTAATGTAGTGCTCTGTTTCTCTGCTCTCTAGTCTTTGGGGTTTCCCTAAAACCAAATTTATTATGTTCAATTTAAGTTTTTCAGCGTGGCTCTTATAACTCTTCTGACCCTAACCTACCTAGTTCTCACTGGGTTGTTTCATCAACATTCCCTACTTACTCAGTTTCCTGTACTCCTTCTACCAAGAATGCTCTTCTATCTTTTCTTTGGCTCTCTGAATTCTACCTATTCTTGAAAATCCAGTCATTTCTTCTTCTCTGAAATTTTCTATACCAGTTACATCTTCCTTCTTGTAGCCTTTTTTAGTATCCATAATATGTCATTTGTGATGTTGGATGGAAATACCTGGGGAATAGAGACGGGGTATAACAAGTCTTTGGCTTTGTACTGAGTTATCGTTGCCAGTGCAAATACAAATTTGCAATTTTGTTTCTTGAAATTAGATTAACATTGATTTACTTGCAGTCTCACTTATATGGTCTCCATTAGTAATCACTAAGACACTACATATTATAATATAAACTGTCTTTATTTTTTTTTAATTCACAGGTTTATCTCATCTTGCATCTATTGCATAAATTCCTGAGGGTAGAAACCAACTATATATGTTATTTCCCATAGGAGTGTGTGTGTGTGTGTGTGTGTGTGTGTGTGTGTGTCCACATGACTAGGAGCTGAACCCAGAGCCTTTGCACAGAACTGCAGTCCCAGTTCTTTTTTTTTTTTAAATTTTGAAACAAGTTCTTACTAAATTGCTAAACTGCACAGCCTGGGCTTGAATTTACAATTCTTCTGCCTCAGTCTCCTGGAGTGTTGGGGTTACAGGAATGCACCATCATGCCCAATTTCCCACAGTTCTTAAAACAATATTAGCTACAAAGGGGGAGGGTGTGATGAAACTCAATATTTGTTGATTAATTATTGGCTAGTTTTTATCACTTTAAATACTTTAAGCTCTCTCATAGCAGATGTGATATTTTGTCTATCAGATTAGCAGAACGCAACTCCAGATTGCTGGTTTGATACATTTTAAAAAATTGACAAAATAATAAAAAGCGGTACACCAATTTAGAAATAGTGGTTGTTGTGTAATTTCTAAAAAATTAGACTATGAATCTTATGATTTATCATCCTCATATTAATCTAAAACTTGAAATTTCTACATAAGCTATGAACTGTTTTCAGAAGTTTCCAAAGAAAGTAATTTCAAAAGAGTTCATCAGCAAAAAATACATTTGGTCACTTAGGTCTTTTTTTTTTTCTTTTGATTTTGGAAACTGAACTCAGGACCTTTTCACTGAGCTATATATTTCCTGTCCTTATCTATTTACAAATTTATTTAAATTTTTTCTGTATATTATTGTCATACATAGTATATATATATATATATATATATATATATTCTTGATATATTTTACTTTTCCTTCCTCCCATTTCTCCTATTGCTAGATTTCTTTCTCATTCATTCAGAGAACCAACGCTTTCATGCATTGGTCCTTTGTATATTTTTTAGTCTTATTTATTAATTTTTGCACTGATGTTTGTAATTTCTTTCCTTCTATTAATTTCAGACTTGGATTTTTCTTTTTATTCTAGGTCCTTGAGATGCATCATTAGATTATTTATATGGGATCACTCTTCTTTTTAAATATGTGTATTCACAGCTATACCTTACCTCTGAGAACTGCTTTTCTTGTGTCCCATACATTTTGATGTTATGCTTGCCCTTCATTTATTCCAGGAAATTTTTTTTATTTCTTCCCTGATTTCTTCTGGGGTCTGTTGATCATTCAACAATGTATTATTTGAACTCAAGGTATTGTGTGTAGTCTTTTGGCTTTTTTTGCTGCTGATTTTTAACTTCACTGAGTTCTGGTAATAGGCAATGAATCATTTCAATTCTTTTACATTTATTTAATCATGTTTAGAGCCTAAGATATGGTATATTTTGGCAAAAGTTCCATATGTTATTCAGAAAAAAATATGTATTCTGCTGTTTGATGAAATACTGTATATATCTGTTGAGTCCATTTGTTCTGTGGTATATATTTTTTTATGGTATAGTTTTTAACTTTGATGTTTCTGTGTTAATATTTTGTATGATTAACCTGTCTAATTGTGAGAGTGGGGTATTGAAGTCCCACATCATTATTGTATTGGTATCTATTTGACTTTTAAGAACAAAAGATTTTATTTTATGAACTTGATGTGACAATATCGTTAAGTAGATATTTACAGTTTTTATTTCTTCCTGTTGAATGTTCTCTTCACCAGTATAGTAGCAATTTGTGTCTTTTCTGATTAGTCTTTGGCTTGATGTTTGCTATGCCCAAAACTAAGATAGTACTCCTGCTCGTTTGGGGGCTCTAGCCGAATGGGCTATCATTTTCCAGGCTTTCACTTTCAGTCTGTGTACTGCCTTTTGGATGATGTGTATATCTCTTATAGGCAATTTTTTATTATTTTTAACTCAATCTCAGATACTGAGTTAATATTGTAAGTTGTTTATTGACTTCTGTGATAACCTTCAGTTAATTCACGTTGATTCCCTTATTTTCCTTTTGTTTAACTATTCTCTCAGTGAGATGTATACTTTCCTTTCAACTCTTTGGTATTGGTGTTTTCCCTGTCTTTCTCTAAGATTCATTCAACTGAGTATTTTCTGCAATGCTGGCTTAGTGATCATGTATTTCTTTAGGATTTGTCATGGAAAAATGTTTCTTGTCTGACAATTTTTTATTACTTTTAAAAAAATAGTATGTGTTTGTGGTATGTAATGGGCACATGCATTGTGGGAAATTTGTACATGTACTTAACACATTTTAATTCTTTTTATGTTCCCTTCCCTCCTCTCCCTATGACCTTTCTTCCTCCTATTTACTTCAAGTTCTCCCTACTTCCTGCTATCGATCCTCCATTTTGTTCCTTATTTACAATCTAGGTTTCTCATACAACAGAAACAATGCAGTATTTAAATTTGTGTACTTGATTTATTTCACTTAAGATTATGGTTCTTTTTTTTTTTTTTTTTTTTTGTCTTTTTCCTTTTTATTGGTACCGGGGATCAAACTCACGACTGCCTGCTTGCAAGGCAGACGCTTATGCCGCTGAGCTAAATCCCCAGCCCCAGATTATGGTTCTGAGGTGCATCCGTTTACCAAAAATTGTCACAAGTTTATCCTTCTTCATGGCAGAATATTATTCCATTGTATATAAATACTACATTTTTAAATCCATTCATCTGATGATGGCGATCTGGGCTGTTTTCAGGATTAGTTATTATAAATTATGGTGGCATAAACATGGGCATGCACGTGTCACTATAATATGATGACTTTAACTCTTTTGGGAAGATACCTAGAAGGGGGATATCTGGGTTAAATGTAACTTCTAGTTTTAGTTTTAAGAATTTTTATGCTGCTTTCCATAGTGCTTGTACCAGTTATACTTCTGCCAACAATGGAGAAGGGTTCCTTTCCCCACAGCCTTGACAATGGCTTGTTAATGGTTGATTTTTTAATGATAACCATTCTTTTTGGCATGAGATTGAATCTCAATGTTGCTTTAATTTGCATTTCTCAAATGGTCAGTGATGTTGAGCTTTTTTTCATATACTCATTAACTGTATTTATTCATCTGAGAAATGAATAGCTAGGAATTTTTTCTTATTCTGTGAGTCATCTCAACTGTTAGTGGCTTCTTTTGTTGTACAGAAGCTGTTTAATTTGGTATGATCCCAATTGTTTATTCTTTGTGACATTTTCTATGCAATTGGAGTTTTGTTCATAGTCTTTTCTACACCTAAGTTTTCAGGGGTTTTACCTATTCTGTCTTTTGGCTGATGGTTTCTGTTTTAATATTTGAATCTTTGATCCAGTTCAATTTTAGTTTAATGTATGCTGAATGAGATAGGTCTAGGTTCATTCTTTGGCATGCAGAAAACCAGTTTTCCCATCACCATTTGTTAAAGAGGCTATTTGTCCTCCAATGAAGGTTTTTGGGCCCTTTGCCAATGATAAAGTAGCTAAGTATGTCTGGAGTTATTTCTGTATCTTCTATTCTGTTCCATTGTCTCCCTATAGTTTTATAGTATAACTTGAAGCCAGGGATTGTGATACCTCCTGCCTTCCTTTTGTTACTCAGTATTGCTTTTGCTATTCTAAGTCTCTTCTGATCCCTATGAATTTTAGGATTGTTTTCTTTAGATCTGTAAGGAATGCTATTGGTATTTTGATTGAGATTGCATTAAATCTTTGTAACAATTTTGGACATATGGTCATATTGGTTCTGCCTATCCAGGAACAGGGGATATTTTTCCATTTTCTGATATCATCTTTGATCTCATTTTTCAGAGTACCATAGTTTTCCTTGTAGTGGTCTTTTATTTCCTTGGTTAGGTTAATTTCTAAATATTCATTTTTTAAATGCTATCATGAAAGGTGTTGTTTCCCTGATTTTTCTCTTTGTGACTTTGTTATTGATGTACAAGAATACTATTGATTTTTTAATGTTAACTTTGTGTCCTGGTATATTACCAAATTTGGTTTTTAATTCTAGGAGACTTTCACTGGAATTTTGGGGGATCTTTTATATAGAGGATCATATCATCAGCAAATAATGATAATTTAACTTCCTCCTTTCCTGTCCATATTCTTTTTACTTGTTTTCCTTATCTAGTTGCTCTGGCTAGTGTTTTGAGAAGTATGTTGAATGGGAATGGTGATATTGGGCAGCCTAATCTTATATCTGGTTTTTAGGCATCTTAATCTTGTATCTGATTTTAGAGTAAGTTCTTTCAGCTTTCCTCCACTTAGTATGATGTTGTCTGTTGATTTGTCACACATGGTTTTATCAGATTGAGGTAAAGACCCTCTATTCCAATTTTCTTAAGGTTTTTAATCATGAATTGATGAAGGATTTTGTCAAATGCTTTTCCTGCATCTACTGAGATGAACAATGGTTTTGTCCTTAGTTTTGTTAATGTGACTTCTTGCATTTATTGAGTTACATATGTTTAACCATCCTTGCATCCTACTTGGTCATGTTGTATAATCTTTTTGATGATTTGCTGCATTATGTTTGCCAGTATCTTCTTGAAGATTTTTGTTATCTATGCTCTTTCAAGAGATTGGCCTGTAGTTTTTTTGGTTGAGTCTTTTTCTAGTTTTAATATCAGGATAATACTTACTTCCAGGAGTGACTTTGAGAGTAATGCTTCCCTTTTGTTTTCATTAAAGAGTTGGAGAAGTATTGGTATTGGGTTTTCTCCAAAGTTCTTGTAGAATTTGGCATTGGATCCATGGGGACCTGAGTTTTGTTAGTTGGTATTTTTTAAAAATATATTTTATTTCTTCAATTTCATTGATATTGGATTATTTAGAGTCTTTATATCTCCTTTATTCAGCATTGGTAATTCATATATATCTAGAAATCTATCCATTTCTTCTTAATTTTTCATTTTAGTGGAGTATAAATTTTCAAAGCAATTACCTATGATGGTCTGCATTTCCACAGAATCTGTTACTTCTCTGTTAATTTTGAAGGCTAATTTTGTAGGACCTAAAAGTCTGGATTAATATTTTTTTTTCTTTTAGGATTTGAGAAACTTTGCTCCAGGCTCTCCTTTGAGGTTTTTTTTTTTTTTTTTTTTTTTGCTTGGAAAGCTGCAGTTATTCTGGTGGGCTTGCCTTTATAAATTACTTGTTTTTCTTTAACACGTTTCAGTAGTTCTTTTGTTGAATTTCTGGAATTTTGATTAAAGAGTGTTATGGAGAGTTTCTTTTCTGGTAATATTGGTTGGGGGTTTTATATGCATTTTGTATTTGAATATTCTTTCCCTATATTCAGAAAATTTTTCGTAATGATTTCAGTGAACATTTTTTTTATGAATTTTGACTCATCTAATTTTCCCTTTATTCCTATAATTCTAATGTGAGGTTTTATAAGTCACCTAGCAGCTATTTTACCCAGGTTACATCATTTTTGGGTAGTTCTGAGTTTGTGATCTACTCTGTCCTCTTTGCCTTCCATTTTTAATACTCTGTCCTCACACAGGTCAATTCCTCTGCTCATGCTTTCCATCGAAGTTTTCCTAACATCACTGTCCGCTTTTTTCCCTCTCATACTTTTATCTTTTCAAAAATTTTGTCCATTTTGTTTTTGAGTTCTTTGCCTTTGCTTCAGTGTCCAGAAATGAGCTTTCAGGGAATTTTGTGTGTGTGTGTGTGTGTGTGTGTGTGTGTGTGTGTGTGTGCGCGCGCGCACGCGTGCACGTTTCTTGTCTTCTCTAATGTTTTTAATTTGTTGTTGTTTGTTAGTTTCTAATGTTTTTGGGCTGTGGGTTGAAGAACAGTTTGGGTAGAGAAACTGATATTACTGTGGAGATGCCTTTGTTTAGGTCTGGTTTCCCTGTGATGTGCCCTTGGGTTTGGTTATGTCTTGGTGTTGATACTCCTCCTTAACATGTTTGGCATAAGCTTCTGGGAACTTGATCCGTAGTACCATTCTTGTGTTTGCAGAGACAGGTCCTCCTCCCCACGAGATGGGGTTTGCATTCCAGCCTGTATCCTATTTTTTTTTCCCAACTCTCCTTTGTCTTCAGTGTCTTCAGTTTATCTGTAATTTCTACTTTTCTTATCATTCTTTCTTGATTCCTGGAGTTCAAATTCTTTTTCTTTTTGCTATGTTGCTTTCTAGGTAACTTGATTCCAGGTCTCAGAGAGACTGTATTTTGCTGTTGCTCTTTACTATTTTAAAATCTCTATTTGTATTTATTGTTGGTACAAGGTCTTATTAAGTTACTAAGTTGCCCTGTTTGTTCTTGAAGTTGTAATCTGCCTGCCTCATGATCCCAGGGGATATGTTTCTGAACTTCTTTCTTTTTGATTAAATGTTTACTACAAATAAATTTTCACATTAGAAATACCAACTTTGGCCTTACTTTAGTAGGTGTATAAACTGGATTTTGATTTGTTTTCATCTCTGAATAAATAATCTCAAAGGAAAGCTTAAAACAATTTTAAGTACACATAGTAGTACTAAATTACAAATCTTGCCTTAGACAACTTTAGAAATTCTTATGTAATCTAAAACATTATTTAAAAATTAGCAAGAGATTACTTGGCTATATTTTAAGTCTAAAACCATTTAAATATTCTTGAGTGTTCTGTTTACTGTTTAAAAGAAATGTTACTCTGTTAATAGGCCATGCAATGCTTAATGAGTGTGAGAAGTTTGCTAAGCAAAAAACAAAATCTCCCCAGAATCCATTATCACCAACGCTTTTGTTTCAAGCCAAAAATTAAACAAATCTGTTTCTTTAAATATCAAACATTGAATTTTATATATCAGTTAGCTCCAGTTTAAGTAAATATCTGTCCCTGTAAAAAACTAAAATAATATTAGAAATCTTTTTGTTTGTAAGAACAGCTAAATTCAATAGGCTCCAGATGTTGCAACTGGACCACAAATGTATTCACTATAACAAAAAGAGAAATACATTTGTTGTTTGATTCCAGGCAGAGACAATTGCTATTTATAAATTCTATTAGGGCCACAAAAGTTAGACTCTTGTGCCCAATAAGCAAACACTATTGTTTTAACACAGTCTTCAAGACATGATATTATAAAAGTACCATGCCTTCCTATCACAGGATTGACAGCAGATGCACAAATTTCTCTCTCTCTCTCTCTCTCTCTCTCTCTCTCTCTCTCTCTCTCTCTCTTCTCTCCCTGTCTCTGTCTGTCTGTCTGTCTGTCTGTCTGTCTCATATTTTTTTCTTTCTTTTGATAATGTCTCACTATGCAACCGAGGCTAGCCTCAGACTTGCAGCCATCCTCTTGCCTCAGTATCCTAAGTGCTGGAATTATAGGCATCTGCGTCTACACCTGGCACAATTTTCTCATCTTTAAAAGTACACTGCTATTGATGTCATAGGGCTTGTCAGAGATAGCCCTATACTGGATTTAGATATGTAAGGACTAGGTAACTTTCTTAAGTTTAACTTTTAACAACAGCCTCCCATGAGTTTTCAGGGAAAATGCAGGAATCTGGCTGAGGTATGCTTTCATTTGGCCTGTTGGTGTTTTCATTTGTGGTCATCAAAATATATTGTGAATGTTTAAACGTTGACGATGTATTCATTAAAGTATGTATTGCCACAAATCCCATTTAGAGCACATCCTGCCTTGTTTTGAACACATTTATTTCATTATTCTTGGCACTATGCCTTTTACTGTACTTTTTAAAAAATCTAAATGTACCATATTTTTAAATATTGTATTTAGCTTCTGTTGGAGTAATTTCTTTTGGGTGAGTTCAGTGAATGCCTCTTAGGATAAGCTTAAAGCTTCTTTCCATTGATTTTCTTGAAAATGGCTCCTAATGGATGTTTTATCAGGCCAAATTATGGTGGAGGGACTCCATGCTGGACCCATATGTTTTGTTGTGGTAGGGTGATCAACTAAGCTTGTACTTTGTTCTGCTGGTTCCTGGGGAAGCCTGTCTGACTTGGCCTTTGTGTGGGTAAGAGTTCAGTTACTTGGATTCCTGTATGTAGGCCCTCACCACATGGCACATCCTCTGGTTCTGGTAGTGGCAGGTCCACCTCCATTCCCCTCTGTGAACTCCATCTCTTTCTACTACAAAGAACTGTAAAGGAGACAGGGTAGCTGGGGTCATGGAGGTGTCAAAACCTTCCCCTTGTGTAGTGTGGGTACCCTATCATCATTACTCTGAACTCTAGCCCACCACAAGGCTGCTCCTTTGAGGATCTCTCAGTTTATTCTTTTTTTTTAATTTTTGGTCACATATATCCTGAACCTCTGGGGCTTTGACCTGAAGTGATTACATCAGGTTACACTGTTCTCATAGCCTGACCCTTTCCTTTCTTTTTCTATAATGTATCAGTGTGCCAAAAGGGAGGGGGTGACTTTTCTTTTTTCTGTCTTGCTGTCCTCCTCCTTTGTGGATACCGCCTTCCGAAGCTATAATGGGACAGTAAAAGGCCAGTTTGCCCATAAAAAGAACATAAAAATATGGAGGAGGAATTGTTTAAATATTTTACCTGTTCCCTAAATAACTAAGGGTTGGGTTGTTTGGAGTACAGCCTCCAAATCATGTTGGTGTAAATAATATCAAGCATTATTTTTCTTAGTAAAAGTCTGGAGGTGGGCAGTATAGGAGAGTTATGGCTCTAGGAAGTTTCTTGAGACTTAGAGCTGCTTGGGTCTGATAGCTCTACCTTGGGTGATGTCTATTTCCAAGTTCACTTTGTGGTTCAAGATGGAGGCTCTAATTCCATCTGTCAAGTCTGCACTTTAGATAGAAAAAAGGAGATAAGAAGAAAGGCAATAAATGGATGCCAGTTAGCCTTTAAGAAGCTTTCAGAAACAGCTACAAGATAACATTTGGCTTGATCTTATTTGGTTACATTAACAGTATTTGGTCATATGGTCACATCTAACTGCAAGGACTGGTATGAAATGTTTCACAAAGGACAACCGTGTGCCAAGCTGCAATGGGGATGCTTTCATTACAGGAGAAAGAGAAATCAATTGTTTGGGGATAACTAGGAGTATCTGGCTTATAAGTTTTCATTATTGTATCCTTAAGCGAGTTATAGGAATACATTCTTGTGTTTCCAGCTTTATGATGATAGAGAAAGGATGTTTGATTAAAAGTTGTATTTTAGTTCAGCTTTTTTACTAGGTTATTGTATGACTTTGAGGATCCTTGATTTTGGTTTCTTTTTCTATAAAATAAGAAGATATACTAGTGTGTCCAAAGGTTATTTGAAGCTCTAATTGTGCATATGTCCATAAATCCAACTGCAATTTCAAAGGCCTATGTTTCATAACTTTTACTTGTACTTTGTGTAAATATAGTTTGCATAATATTTAAATCTAAGTGTAAGAAATTGTCATGACAGTCAACCATGGGAATTTAAGTTTTATAATCTAGTTTTATGCACATTATAAAACTATGTTAATATAATGAAATCATTCAGTACTTTCTATGGTGTTCATCCTTAACTGTATAGCTGTCTTTGATCTGATTTGTTGGCAGATAAAGATCATGTTAACCTGAGTGAATGTAGCAAGGCAGATACTGTATCAGTAACCACTGAACCTATTACCTCCTGGTATTAGTTCAAAGCTTCTTTGAAAACATTATAAATAGTAAGTTTATAATAAAAAATAGATAAAGAAAAAATGGAGACATCAGTTACATATTCTTAGGCACTGAGGCTGAGATCTCTTAGCTTACCTAGACTCACCCAGAAAAAGTATACATGTTCTCAGGGACAAAATACTTGACTTAGATAAGTCACTGGCCTGAATCTTTTTTAAAATGTTCTTAAGAATTAAAGCTACAAATAAAGGTTGAACATAGCTTGACAAATTTAGAAGACTGAATGCATCATTTAGCATGGGTGGAATTATCACATTGCCTGAATGTCCTCCTGAAGTGCAGAAGGGGTTTCATATTTATTCCATATCTGTTTTATCTGCAAGGTCTCTACAGAGAATGTTTCCTACTTTAAGTGATTTTTCTGAGAATATGTATGTATTTTGTGGGCAAGAAAAATTAGCAAAGAATGAGACCTCAGTTCATGTTTGCAACCTCTCTAGAAATAATGTTGAGCTGGAATGTTGAGAATCATCTAGAGATTCTCAGTTCAAAATTAAATGGACACTTTAGTCTCCTATATCTGGGGTTTCTTTTCTTCCTGGAGTAATACAGAGCACCTGACAACAGCATCTGTTAAACCATGATCTACCCTTAAGACAAGCAGGTGAGAAAGAGACATCCTGAAACACTCGCTCTTCTGTCTTCAACACTACAAACATTGGGATTGATGTGAGATTAGAAGAGGCATGATGGCGCTGCAAGAATCAGGTGAGGACAGGTATATTGCAGACAACTGTGTTTACATTGAACACCTGAATATCTGAATTTAAATATGTGTGTAGAATTTTGTTTGAAACTGAGATATGAATTCATGTCCTCTTTCTCCATATTTTCCTAAACCCAAAAAAGATTAGTCATAGGTATCTTAGCAAGTTTTCCTTTGCTTTTCCTTATAATCTTTAACTGTTGACTTCAGTATGTACACTATGTGAATTTATAGATTCTAATTTTTCCATCCCATTTAAAAATGTGGTAGTATTTTAAGACTTAATAGTTATACCCATCATTAGAGGAATACACTGTATTAAGAAAGAACAAATTATTTAAAAATAATTTTTTCTTTGTTTGGAGAAGAATTACTTTTTTGTTTATCTAGAGATACCCATTTCCTTGGGGAAAGAGTATAGTCAAAGTTTTAAGTACTGTTTTAAAAGCTGATACTTCATATGAGATTTATTTTTAGATGATAGGAGGTCAAGTAATGAATTGTAAAATTGAGAATAAAATATTTACATATAATCAAGTTCATTTACTATTCTATAAACTAGTAGCCCAAGGAAAAGTAAGATTTAACCAAGAATAGAATAAAAATACAAGAATAGAGGAAAACAGCGGGTCAAGTTAATACATCTATGGTATAATAGGAGGCAAACATGTAATTTTTTGGTATAACATTCTTTTGGGGGCAGGATCTTACTATGTAGTCTAGGCTGGTCTCAAAGTGAAACTCCTTTTGCCTCAGGCTCCCAAATATTGTGTTCACAGGTGTGCAGTACCATGCCTGGCTTGTTTTGAACAGTTTTGATCATGAAAGAATAGTATGGCTTCCATACACTTGGATAAAAATCAATTGGCAATAGTTGTTCACCAAGAAAGAAAAGCAGAGGTATCAAACAAGGAAGCCTGGGCTACCAACCTCTCCCTAAAGCATAATCATACGGTTTCAAGGAGGAGATGGATGCGAATGCTTAATTTGGGTGCAGAATAAGGTGACATTGTAGGGATTATACTGACTATTCAAAGATATACTGAGTAATGGCACAAATTGTTGTTTGACTTAAACTCAACTTCCAATTCCTTCTCCCTGACCTTTCTCAGCTACAGGGAGTGTAAAACCTGAAAATTTGGATTTTTTTAGCCTCTGTTACACCAGGAGTAACAAATGGCACTCAGATGAATGAGACACAGCAAAAATGCAGAGAGCCTTTGGAGAGTGATGACACACCTTTCAGAGCTTTCAATGATAACAAGCAGGCAGCTGTGTCACGGGTGCCATCGGTTCCATCATCGAGTGTTACTTTCTTATTTTTTTTGTCTTTTTCATTTTTATCGGTACCAGGGATCGAACTCACGACCACCTGCTTGTAAGGCAGGTGCTTATGCCGCTGAGCTAAATCCCCAGCCCTGAATGTTACTTTCTATAAAAAGGAAAAAGCTGCTTGTAGAGAAATGTCCTGGCCCATTGTCCGCCTTTTTTCTTCTTGGGTGTGGCAGTGAGGCTTGGAGAGAGATACATGGAAAAGAACTGAGAGAAACCCCTTGGAAGAGTGAAGTACACAGGTGGGAGACCACAAACTCCCCAAGCACCAGCAACAATATGTTCCAGTCCCAGGAAGCATCCTACATTCATGTGTGGGTTAGCTGTGCTTCTCCTGTGGTTGAGAGAAAACCACTAACAGATACTTACTGATCTTTCTATCTCTAGGGACAAGAATCTGTGCTCTGAGATTTTGTTCAAAGCCCTTTCTGACCCACGATGAATGGAGAATGAACAGTAATCAGGAGATCACTTGGAATGTAGAGTAAGGACCTGGATAGTGAATAGAAGGTGGCATTTTGAAGAGAAACTTCTTGTTGACACCAAGCTAGGACCAAAAATGATCAGCTGAAAGTCTCCCAGCATGGTCCCTGCTCCTCAGGAAGTCAGGTCTGATACACAGAGAGAAGATGTTTAATTTGTACTTCACCACCAGGCAGCATTTATCTAAGTCTGACTTAGGTATTTTATCTTAAAGTTTTAGTTTGTATCACAAATATTGAAAACACACTTTCACACAAAAGCCTGTTCATGTACTTTCATAGCAGCATTATTCCTAATAGTTAAAAAGTGAAAACATCTCAAATATCCATCAACTAATGAATGAACAAAGCACAGTTTTTAATCTATACAATGGAATAATATTTACCAATAAAAATGAGGTAATGATTCATGCTATTATGTATAGATGAACCTGGAAAACATTATGCTAAGCAAAAGAACTCATATTGCATAATTCCATCTATAAGAAATGTTCAGAAAAGGCAAACCCTTGAAAACATATTGTTTCCCAAGGACTGGAGGGAGTGGAAGTGCAGCATCACTTCCTTCTTTTGGGGATGTTATCTTCTGGCAGTGATAAAAAATTCTGAAATCAACAATGTTGGTTACACGATTATGCTTTAAAAGTACTTTTTAAAGTTGTAGTGCATCATATCTCAATAAAAAACCAACTTGTGATATTTGGTTTTTAAAATAATTTAAGCATACAGTAACCACATAATTTATTTGTCACAGTTCTCTTGACAAGTGAACATTATTCAAGAACTTACTGTGTATACAGATAAGAAGAAGCATATCAAATGTTTTAAATGATGTACAACAAAATTTGGTAGTATACAATAATGAATGTGAATCCTGGCTTACTCTGAAGACTAAATTTAAACACTTGTTTAAATAGTAATTAAACACAATCTTTTTTGATCTTGTTCAGTCTACAAAAAAGGGAAATTATGAGCATATATATGATTTTTATATTAGGCAGCTTTCTTTCATGTGTTGTATTGATGATTCCAAATACAGGCAGAAGGTGGTGATCTTAAATGGGTCAAGGAATCAATACTGTTGTGGGTTAAAACTTTACACAGTTATTCCTACTGCCATTTTCACCATACATATCACATTATCATCTTAGATAACATTACATATAAAAATAGATCAGACAATTTTATAACATTCACACACCATGAGCTGGTTAATAAGCACGTTAAGATGCTGCTTAAATTGCTTCCTGTAGTGCTTTTTGCTATTGCTAATAAGGTCTGTTCATTGCAATGAAAGAAATTAGATATACATATATTTCAACAGTGAGTTATTTCAGATTAGAGAGCCTGCTGACAAAAACCATGAATGGTTAAAACTTTGCCCAAAGAAGTCAATTTCTGTGCTGAAAAGTATTTTCATAAACCTGAAAGCTACTCAACTTTTAATGTGAGTGCATTGTCTTACCATTGTATTTATTACCAAGTTCTAGGAAACCTTTGGAAATTATCCTCACTTTAATGTGTGCTCCCATTTTTGCTTGACCCATTTAAGATCACCACCTAAAATGCTTTAAGGTGGTGGGGAAAAATTCACTAAAGAAATTCTTTACTAACCAACAATGTTCAGGTTCTGAACAGTGGTCTGAGCCACATGATGCAGAGTTGTACTTACCAAGAATGCTCAGGAAATTCTCATACCTCATGTATCACTTCTAAGAGAGCAGAGAATCTTTCCAATCTGTGCCCATAATTAACAATACCACTCCTATATGTACAGGAGGACTAACAAATGATGTCCCCTTCCATGGCATCTGCACATTGGAAAGTAGTTTAGGATCAAGGTAATTAGAACTGGTGCCCTGGGACACATAGTAGTCTCTGTCCTATATCTAGGTTCTAATTAGTGATCTTCCTTGTGCATTTCTTTTTCATATAGACAGTCTGAACAAAAATGACACAACTACAAACACATTTTTATAGGTAAGTCCTGGCAGTATCACTGAGTACCTTGGTTATGTTCTATGTCACAGTTATTACACACGAAGCCTGTGTTTGCACAAACTTTTCAGCTTGCATTTTTTGAAGTTTCTGTCTCTTAAGTTTTAAACTACAGTAGTTCTTTACATTTGGTAAACTCCTATATATGATAGGAATGCTCTCTTCTGATGTCTTGGTAGGAGTATTGACGTGTCTGTGAAAACGGAATTTGTCATTATCTTAATCTATACACTATGAAGTTGTGAAAGTAGAAGCTTTAAAGAAAGGTTTATAGGGGGTACTGTCATCTTGTTGAAGACATTTTTGGGAGGATGTGTGTGTGTGTTCTGCTTAGAACTGGTATGCTAGTGTTAGTTATCTTTATGAAATACATCTGTGCTTGATTGGCAAGGTTGCTGTCCTATTGCCAGTGTGTCTTTAATCTTCTGTAAGCTCCAAGATTCTACTTCAGGAGGGTATTTTGAGAATAGCTGATCAAATTTTTCTGCTCTTCAGCAGTCTACAACATGTCAAGTGTTTCAGGTTTGGAATCACACAGGTGTCCTCTTATCATCTGAGAACAACTGTGTGAGCCTTTTGGACCATCACTCAAAGGCAACATAGAGTATATAAAAGGGACTCTCTGTTCTTCTTAGGCTCTAAAGGACAAGGAAATATACTTTATCAAAACTAACAAATCTCCTAGTGTGCCTTTTATGATTTAAAATTTTTCTTTAAAATTTCCTGAGGCTGTTGGTATATTGGTCCCAAAAAATTTCAGGCAACTGTACAGCTCTGTGGTTAGGGAAGCTCTCTCTGTCAGCCTTCTTTTGGAGTTTTCCCACTAAATGGAAATTGTTAGTGCTTCTCTCTAGTATTTGTCTTTCAGCTCTCTAGTGTTTGTCTAAACTTAGGGTCTTGAACTCTTTGAAGATGCTGGGTCTCAAGTACAATTGTCTGTAGGACTCCCTAATAATCTTTGCTGTACTTCAATACCACATGATTTGATTCAAAGTAATCAGCACCAAGATCAACATCTTCTTCTTCTGTAATGTGCTGAGTAATACTATCTTTGACAAATGACATATATCCAATATTGTGTCTTGTCTATTTGAGGCTGACTTACCTAGTCCTTTGCTTCCATAATTTTAATAGTCACAAAATACAACTTTTTCATTTTGAAAAAGTTAATCAGGACTTATGGGTGACTTTCTTACATTATCATTAACAATTGCATTTGTTTCATTGGGACTAAGATTATACTTCTTAAATTGCACATTTTCTCGCAACGAGAAAAGGATTATCTCTGAAAAGGTCTGTCCTTTATGGTGAAGTTCTTAAGGTATAGCAATATTTTTGAGGTTCTATTAAAGACGTCATTTGAGCTGGAACAGTCTAGAACAGAAGATAGTTCTAGTTCACCAGAAACTGGCATATTCTCAAGATTTATGTTCAAAATGTTACTAACATTATATATATATATATATATATATATTCTCTCTCTCTCTCTCTCTCTCTTTTGAGGCATTTCTGTCTCCCACCATATCTAATTCCTCTTCAAAATCCCTTACAGATCACGGCATTTCAGAAACAGAGCATGAAAATCTAGCTTGTAGTCAGCTTATTAACATGCTCCCCAGATGGGCAGGCAATTACTGTTTTGCGGTCTCCAAATTGACCTGTCTGTACTTGTAAATTTTTGCAAGGTATATTATATTTTATCTAACTGCCCTCTTTCCTATATCATGGAACACCGAAGTCAGGGTTTTCAGACTTTCAGCTACTGAATTTTTCTGCAAGACATAGAAACCAGTACTATAAGGCTGACAGCCCTCACAGTGTATAATAGCTTAATCACTGTAATTGACACCGCTGACAGCCAATAGCTTGTGATTTCTTCAACTACTGCAGAATTAAGTGGCTCTTCCTCATCAATTGTCACCATTTAAACTTTCCTTTTCTCATAATCATCCAGCATTAAACACATTCATTTTGTCCCTTGGAAATCTGCATCATTGCCACTACTGAACTCTATTTGGTGGACTCTCTGTCTGACTTTGTTTGCAGAGCTTCTGAACTTTTCAGGTTTTTGGTTCTAAAGCAACTTCTAATTCTTCTTAAAAGTGGTGCTATAGATCCTCTTTGCCATTTCTTACTGTTTTCTACAGCCTTTTCTTCTATGTTATCTGCTTCTGAAAAAGAAAATTCTCCTTTCCTAAGGCTTACTTATAATTCTTGAGTACTTTGCAGTTTTAAATCAGTGGTTTTTGCACTATTGCTTCCTTTCGGAATTTGCACAGGCTTTGTGGTCTCTTCTTTGGTGATCTTAATCATATTTGAAAATAAGATGAGAGTTCTTCATGGGAGCGATGCTACAATTACTTAATGCTCCACCATAAAGAAATTCATCTGATCTATTTAACTTACTGTTGACCTTGAGCATAAATAGATATGGAAGGAGCCATACTATAGCAAATTCCTGTCATATGGTCATCAGAATCCACTCACTGGGAAACTTACACAACCAAACATCTGTCATCTGGAAATATTATCTCTTTTCCTTATGTTCTAAAGGAGTTGGAGCTATGTCTAGAAGAGAGCTTAAATTTCAGTGCTTCAGTCTCTCAGCTGCAGCCATGGATAATACTAGAAACTCCTGAGTTCCTCAGCTGAGTTCAACTAATGGTAAGATGGCATCCTGTGGAAGTGTACAGTGGCTTTTCTCCGCCCCTTTCATGGCACTTGCTCTGGTGACAACCACCACAGGAAGCTTTATAGTGCTTCCAAGTCGATTTCTGCCTCATGTTCTTGTCTCTTCCCCTTATTTAGTTTTGATTGATTGTAAAAATATTTCTATCCAATAAACTTATTCTCAGTGGATCTGGGATTGAAAGAAGAAAGTTTTAAACCAAAATAGTCTTTTAAATTTTTATTTATTATTTTTGTAGTGCTTGACGTATGCTAGACAAGCACTCTACCACTGAGCTATATCCCCAACCCTAAAGGCTGACTCAAAATGGAACATAAGCTATGTATATCTCAAGCAAGATATGAAATAAAAATGAAAAATCATAGTATTTTTTAAAAGAAAATAGTGTATTCAGGATAAAACAACTGAAGTTTAGAGTAGCCTGCTTTGGTAATTTCAAGACATAGCAAAGCATATAGATCATACTGCCCTTCAATTGTTGGGAAATGTGAATTTTATTACTACTTGTTTGCAGTACATAATAATTGCATTTATTATGAGGAGTTAGTACATATATATAACACATGTTAATTCTTTTTTATTTCCTATCTGTCTTCTCCCTCTCTGCTACCACTCTCTTGGTCTACTTCCAATTTACAAAAGGTCTATCTCCAATTTTTTTCCTTTTCCAATTTATTTTCATTACCTTTTCCTTTTCTCCAAACATTTCCCCATCTCTTAGTTCGCTTCTCATTTGAAAAATATCTCCCTACTTCATATTATCTACTTCTTGTTTTGTTCTTTTATATTTTGGATTTCTCATACAGAGATGCCATTTGATATTTAAGCTTGTGTGTCTTGACTTATTTCACTTAATATTATGAACTCTAAAGGCATCTATTACCTGTGAATGGCTCAAGTTAATCTTTCTTTATGGCAGAGTCACACTCCTTTGTGTTTAAATACCACATTTTCTTTAGCCATTCATTTGTTGATGGGGATACAAGCCATTTCCAAGATTTAGCTGTTATAAATTGTGCTGCTATAAACATGGGTGTGTATGTATAACTGTGATATGATGTCTTTAACTCTAGAAGGAAAATAGCTGAGTCAAACGGGATTTCTGTTTTTAGTTTTTTGAGAAATCTCTATACTGATTTGGAGGGACATCTAGGCACAAACCAAAGCAGTCACACTGTCTGGTAGAAGCCTCCATGATCTCACAACTCTTGTATTCTGCATGCCTGTGAAGAAAAGAATTATGGGGACAATGCTAAGTTCTGTTACTAGTCAGAGCAGTAGCTAAATTCTCTTGTATCAGTGCAGCAGCAACTTCTGAGTGTCTGGATGACTGAACACAGGGAAACATTTTATTTGGTGATCCTGAGTGGCCAAGGTGCCCTAGGGTCCTTTTCCCACAAGTTTTTCAAAGCAGTTTTCATTTTTATCTTGCAATAAATGGGCTTTTGCTGATTCCTGAGTTGTCCTCAAGGTATCTTTCTTTTGGTCTTGGTTCAAAGCACCTTTTTTTTTTTTTTAAATGACATTATTCTATTCAGTAAACTCCTGTGTTCCAACTTTACATGTGCTTCTTTTCTGGCCAAAATGAAAGTTTATCAAGTCTTTCTGCTTGCTTTTTGCTCTTGATTACCACTGAAAATCTTGCTTCAAGCAGCCAGTAGTGCCCATGTCATCATCAGGATATTGGGCTGCCTTGAAGTTTCCTCCACCAGATCAGTTAGCTGTTACTATTAAGCTCAGTCTCACAAAATTTTAGGGCATAATGTAGCTAAAATGTACATTTGCCAGAATGTAACACATATGGATTCTAGTCCAATTCCCATTAGAATCTTCATTCCCACCTGAACCTCATGGGCACGGCCTTTATTATCTGTATTTGTATCAATACTCTAGTCTTCTGAACTTCCTCCAAAATCACCTTCTTCTCTCTTCTTACAGCATTCTAGGGCTTCTCTAGGCTACATCTCCAAACCTTTCCAAATTTCTCCTACAAACCAGTTCTTACAGCCTTTTTTCTTTTGCCATCTCATCTATTAACTTTAATCACATTTTCAACATGCAACCAAGAATGAAGCTTTAACAGTAAGCCACAAATTCACACAGGCCAGCATTGTCAATTTTCTGCATTTGCAGCCCTGAGCTTAGCATGAGAGAATTGGATATTTCATATGCCTCTCTTTACTGAAGAGCAATAAAAACATTAAAAAGATTTATCATGGTTAGGTATAATCATGACAATGATCCCACTTTTTTGGTACCAATTGTCTGTATTAGTCAGTTGTAGATCACTAAGATAAAATATTAGACATATATAACTTAAAAGAAGGGAAGTTTATTTTGGCTCTCTGTTTCAGAATTTTTAACTTATGCTCAGCTGGCTTTACAGCAGAAATAACATGGTAGAAGGGCACGGGAGAGGAAAGCTGCTTAACTTATGACAAAAACAGAGCATAAAGCTACATCTGTATGACAAACCAGACACACACAAAACTGTATTTTACATATCTCCTAGGCATCTCACAAAATCATCTCTCAAGATTGACTGTTACAACTCACTTTCATTGCAAAAGCAAATTACATGATCATACCCGATTTCAAAAGGTACAAAAATATGCAATCCTGCGTGCCTGAAAGGAAGAGAATCTGATTATTGAACTATTCTCCTATCTACACTATAGTCTAGCCATTGTGTACCAGAACTCTAAAAAGACGCCCAAATACAATTTCCAGATCACCAATATCACCACTAAAATAGTAAAAGAGAAGATAAAATTAATTTTAATGGTGCATTTTGTTAGTCTTGTGTGGGGTCACATGTCCGTAATCCCCACACTCTAGAAGGCTGAGGCTAGAGAATCAAAACTTTGAACCTAACCTGGTCAACTTAGTGAATTTAGGCAAGCCCTATCTCAAAATAAAAATAAAATAAAATAAAATAAAATAAAATAAAATAAAGGTTTGGAGATATGGCTTAGTGCAAAGAACCTGAGCTCAATCCCTAGCACTGCCTCAAAATAAATTATTTTCAAAATTTATTTATTTTTGATAGTATTGGGATTAAACCAGTTTTCACATTGAGCTATATCCTTAATCCTTTTTTATATTATACATTGAGGCAAAGTCTTAATAAGTAGTTAAATGGTTCATGCTGGGCTTATCTTGCCATCCTCTGACTTCAGCTTCCCAGAGTACTAGAATTACTAATAGGCATCAACATGTCTAGCTTTGCATTTTATTTAAAAAATTCATCTAAAATATTGTTTTAACTTGTAGGCATAAAGTTTATTGAAACATTTGTTATTTTACCATACCAAGTATTTAAATCTGGTATATACATGCTAACTTGATTTTTAAAAATTTTTACCAGTATACATTTGCAGTATATAATAATTACATTCCTTATGAGGAGTTGGTATATTACATAACACAACTTAATTCATTTTTCCTTGCCTTCTATTCCCCTCTCTCCCTCATTCTGCATCTGTTGGCCCCATTGCCATTTGCAAAAGATCTATTTCTGTATTTTCTACTATCTATCGTGTTTCTCTTTATACTTTGATTTCTCATATAAGAGAAGCCATGTGATATTTAAGTTTGTAGGTCTGATTTATTTCATGTAATAAAGGTGCATCCATTTTCCAGCAAATGACTCATGTTTATCTTTCTTTATAACAGACTAGTACTCCATTGTGTATTATATACATTTTCTTAATCCACTCATCTGTTGATGAGCATATAGACCACTTTCAAGATTTACCTATTACATATTGAGGTACTGAAAACATAATTATGTATGTATCACCACAATATGAAGTCTACCTTTTTTGGGAAGATACATAGAAGAGAAATAGCTGGGTCAAATGGAATTTCTAGTTTAAATTTTTTTTTTTAATTTTTTATTTAAAGAAAAGGAAACAAAAGAATACATGGAGATTTTAAAAAAGGGTAGAAATGATACAAACTTACAGAAAAACAAACGGTAAGAAATTGCTGGTTGATAAGTTACACATTGTCATCTTAGAAGTAGCTGTTCATGTTATGGAATTAAAGCATTTAGAATGACATTCATAAAGTGACACTACAAACCCTTCTGCTCTATGATCGAACAAGAGCTCAGTAACATGGTTATCAGTCCTACACATTTGTTTTACTTCTCAAAGAGGGTAAGATTAAACATATCAAAACAGAACATAGCAGTTAAAAAAACAATTTAAAGAAATACAGATTTCATAGGAAGCCCACTGGAGATCTTGATTGTCTATCTAACTGTCTCTAGTTTTTTATAAATAGTTGTCCCCTTCTTCATCCACCTTATTTACTTAGGGTATATTATAGAACTAATCAAATCATTGAAGACTTTTTAGGTCCTCAAGTACCAAATTAGGGAAGACAATAGTAACTACCAACTCATCTCTCCTTCTCTTTGTGATAGCTGTCCCCATCTCTACATATGCTGAAATTGAACTCAAGAAACCAGTCCAATGTCATTCTAATCAGCAAACATTAGTATTGCTAGAATTTCTATCATAATGCTACTAAATTAGCCTTGAGTTTCCTAGTGTCTCTTCCTCAGAGTATCTGTTCATTACATCTTACATTATATAATCTGTTCCCATAAATAATTAAAAAGAAAAAAAGAACCCATGTGTGAATTTCTACATATATATCTATCCTCTCTGTGTTATAGGGAATACCAAGTCATAGCAAGCCAGCAAAACAATTTCCTAGAAAAACATGCAATGGATAAAACATTTAAGACCACAATATAGATGATCTTCCATAGTTACTATGTTTCCTCTTGTTATTTTCAATAGATTTGACCACCACACTGGCTTATTATAGTTAAATATAGTATCACCTATTTTTATAAAAACTTAACTTTGGCAGCATTGTAGGGTTTGGAAGCTGTTACTAATTAATACCAGTATGGATATTCTTTACAACTTGTCATCCTCAGAGTAGTTGCCTCTACTTTTAGGGTTGATACTGACAAGCATACCAATTTCAAATAAAATCAGCCATGGCCAACCCATAGTCTTACGATTCAGATTCAATTAAGATCAGTCATAGTAAGACAATGTAAGTATTATAGGGTTTCAGTTTAAGTTAATAGGAAAGTAAGGATAGTTACCATGGTATAGCCTGCTATTTTTGGGTCAAGATGTCTGTGTCCTCAAATCTGACATGAGCGGACAGACCAGAACAAATTAAATTCAATCTAAATATGGCACTAGGGCTACTGTGTCTTTTAAATCATTATACACCATTAGCAATGACCTCTGCTTTTTTTTTTTTAAATATAGTTTCAGAGCTGTCTATACTAGAGACTAGCTTACCGTCCCTGCCTCATGTCTGCTACTCCACTTTTCTGCTATAATTTGTCCACCTTATTCCCTCATTCCATTGTCTGCCCCGTTCACTGAGGCCTCTCTGCCACTGTTGCTGGAATCCTGGTATCTCTTCCTCTCTTTCTCTGTAATGTCCTTCAGCATTCTCTGTAGGGTTAGATTGGTGGCCACGAACTCCCACAGTTCCTCCTTGTCTTGAAAGTATCTTATTTCTTCATTAATTTTTAGAGAGAGTTTTGATGGATATATGAACTTTGGTTGCATATTTTTTTCTTTCAGGACTTGGAATATTTCTCCCCACTCCCTTCTTGACTTAAGAGTTTGTGTTGATAAGTCTGCTGTTATTTTGATAGATTTCCCGTTATAGGTAACCTGCATCTTTTCTCTGGCTGCTTTTAATATTCTGTTTTTTTGGTGGATTTCTGGGATCTCGATTATTATATGTCTAGGCGTAGATCTGTTTTGGTTGTAGGTAGCTGGTGTTCTGTATGCTTCTTTTATCTGGATATCATTTCTTTTTGCTATACATGGGAAATTTTGCTTTAATATCTCTGTGAATATTTTTTGTATTTCATTTTTGGATGTTCCTGCTTCCTCACTCACATTCTTTATTCTTAGGTTATGTATCTTTTTGTCATCTTCCAGTTTTAGAATTGCTTCTTTCTGGTTCCTTGTTATTTTTAAGAGGCTTTTTCTTTCACGTTCATATGTCCTAAATCTCTCTTCAAGTTTCAGAAGGCTATCTTTAGTTTCTGTCAAGGCATTTTGCCAATGTTCAATGGAGTTTTTAGTTTCCTGATATTCTCTTTGGATCTGTTTCATGTATTCTAGGTTACGCTTAAATTCTTCTTCAGATGCTTCTCTTTCTTTTCTGATTTCCTCAGTTCTTCCATCTGTGTTCTCTTGGGCGGGGCTTGTCATTTCTTTAATTAATCTCTTTATATCTTGCCTCACTTGGATCAGGAGTACAGCTTTAAATTCCTCTATGAGATCATATAGGTACTTTTTAATTTCAGCTGATGCTGTGTCGAGTAGTGGATGGTTACTGTGCTTGTTCTCTTCAGTGTTTACTTCTCCTGGGCTTATTTTCTCCTGTTGGGCAGCTGGAGATTTTTTTTTATTTTTATCTCTTGTCATGTTTCTGGTTTCTTTCAGACTGTCCTGGAGTTCTCTGGCCCTCTCCGAATTGCTTAGGCCCTTTCAGAAGCGTGCTGGCTTGAGTTTTTGCTGTCCTCCCCAATTTACTGTTATCTGGGGTAGACTGGGCTGCAGGGGCAGTACAGGCTAGTCTCTAGCCTCTGTGCCAGTTAGTTCCTAAATTAGGCTGTACTTTCTGGTTGTCACTGAGTTGTGACTATTTTGTATCCGCTCATTGGGCCCCAAGCAGAGGCTTGGGTTAGCCCCAGTATCTCCTGCCAGTTCTCTTTGTACCAGAAGCAGCTGACTAATGTCACTATGGCACAGGGTCCTGCCCAAATCTCAGCTGTTCTCTTCCAGACCTCTCTGTGTCAGGAGCACCAGCACAGCAGAACTGCCCAAACTCTGTATGAGGCTGAAGCCAACACGTACTCAGGCTCTGCCCAATTCCAAGATGCCTTCCACTAGCCCTCCCTACAGGGGGCTCAGTGACGCCACTGAGCTGTAGGTTCTGCCCAACTGTAAAATGGCTGCCACCAGACTCTGTGTTATTGATGTCCCCGTGGTGGCGGGCACTGTCCCGTTCCAAGATGTTATCTGGCCAACCCTGGCAGTCGCAGGGTCTCTAGTACTCACCAGGGTCCATGCCGCCCACCTTTCCCACGTTCCCAGCACAGCACTGATCGGTCAGAGATCCGCGCAGCGTGCACTCCCCATACAGCACAGAATGGTCAGAAATCCGCGCAGCGCCTGGTACAGTGCGGAGTGGTCAGAAATCCGCGCTGCGTGCACTCCCGGCTCAGTGTGGAACCATTGGAAACCCGCGCGGCTTGCACTCGCGGCGCAGTCAGAAATCCGCGCTGCGTGTACTCCCTGTACGGCGTGGAGGGGTCAGAAATCCGTGCTGCGTGCACTCCCGGTACGGTGTGGAAGGGTCAGAAACCCGCGCGGTGTGCCCTCCCAGCACAGTGCGGAGCAGCGTTTGGCTTTGGAGCTCGAGAGTCTTTCACAATCTTCTCTGGTGTAGCTGGTTAGTCAAAAGCCAACACAGCTTTTCCTGTTGCGTCCATGGGTTAAACTGTTGATTTAAAGGCGCAGGATTTGCATCTTCCCGTTTTCAGCCTTCACAGTCTCAGCACGACTTTAAATCCTCCAGCTGCACTGTCTTGGTTAATAAGAATCGTTATCCATTTGTCTGGCCCTCTCCATGTTGTGATATTCTAGCTTTTAATATGATTTCTCCGGAGAGACTCTCCGCCCGATCCTCTAGTTAGCCGCCATTTTCTCCTCTAGTTTAAATTTTTTGAGGTGTCTTCACACTGATATCCATAGTGATAGTACTAGTTTATTTCCTCACACCAAAGAAGAAGGGTTCCATTTCCCCATTTGCTTTTGATTTCTTTATGATACTCATTTTTTTCAAGAGTAAGATGGAATCTGTATGTCTTTAAAATTTAAGGTGGATTTCTTCTTCAGGCATTTCTACTGGCATTCCTCTGGGCATTTCACTTCAAGGCAGGGAAAAATTCTAGTATATTCACAACTGATTAATGATCTATGGGGTGTTTCTCAGTTCATAGTAATTATTTGAACAGTATGGAGGAGGAGAAAGAGAACTTTGTGATCTCACCACGTGGTGAGTTGATTGAAGATGAAGGCTAATGTGTGAGGGTGGAACCTAGCTTCTGCACCTGCAGGGAGTTGGTGAAGGTGGTGACCTGGTTACATTTTGAGTAAATTTTGGCACTGGTGGGGAGGTCCTGGCTAAAAGGACCTCAGAGGCAAACTATGCCCTCAGGAGGTGCTGTGCCCAGGATTGTGCAGATATAGATATCTCAGCTACTTGTCTTTTTTCCCACAGATTTTGAGAACTACAGCATGGGAAACAGAAGTGTCTTCTTGTGGCTTGCTCTGAATTCACTCACAATGCAAATTTCACTTCCTATGACTATTCTCAGACAAGACACCAGAGCTAATTAGTAGAGTTCGCTTACTGTCACCCTCACACATGGGAATAAAGAATTTAGAATCAGGTCACTAAGAGAATGTAATTAATTATGAATTTGCAGGGCAAACTGGCTTACCTAGTAATATTAACAATGGCTCTGTGTCATACTCAGGTTAAATGTGTACACTATTTTCTAGTCTCTTCAAATTCATGCAAAAATGCATTATTTTAAAGAGCCTCTAATTTAAACTGTCAGGTCCTTTTGTAGCTCAAAGAGGCAAGGAATTAGGAATATAAGCCTGTTTGCTTAAAAATATCATTTCGATTCCAAAATAGTGTTTGAGGAAAGATACTTATTTTTTAATATTTATGCAGAGAATTCCAAATTTTTTAACATTTTTCTTACCCCTCTGGGCATGATTTCATACCCAGTTTGAATTTTTGCTTAAGAAAAGCACTCAGGGACTGGGATTTAGGTCAGCCACGTAAGCACCTGCTTGGCAAGGTCTTCAGTTCAATCCCCTTTAACAACAACAACAACAACAACAACAAAACACTGTTTAACTTTCCTTCTTAGAAGTCTTATCAGTAAATTCCTACATTTTTTAGATCAACTTCTGGCAAGCAGGACAAAATGAACTATGTACAGTAAGTAATGTGAGTTCCGGTGAGGTGAAATGAGGTTATTTAGTTGACAAAATACCTGTGCTTTTGTTGTTACAGTTAGGTAACTACATCCCTGATGTTGGCACCAGACAGTGTTATTGAATGGGCTGGAGCTGGGTTGTACATTTGATGCATACTGACCAGTTCTTATTCCAGGTGCATCATTCTTGGACACTGTTGTGTGGGATGTGCATCAAAAATTCTTCAAACAGAATTCAGGCTGAGGTTACTCAGAGTTCTTTCAGGTCCTCCACAAGCCTGGCCCCTCTTGGAGAGGCCCCTTACCTCACGCCTCACCCCTGCCTTCTTTCCTGTTTCTTCACTCCCAGTTTTGGCAATCCCCACATTTTATATTCCGTGGCCTCACTGAATATGATATGTATTTTCTAATGATACCAGTGTTGTCATTCTTGATGTTCTCTGATTGAAATAGTCTACTTTCTCTGTACTTGCTTGCTAGATGAACCTGTATTCTTTCCTCAGGGACCCAACTTGAATTTTTCCCCTTTTGTGAAGTCTTTCTAAAATTCCCTGCCCCATTCCTACCATTCCGGACAAAGTAACTGCTACTACCCCAAAAGTATTTTCAAGTTCAAAGCCTGCTGCTTCACTCCCCCCACAATCATAATGCTGAATGACCTCATACAACTTTCTCATGACTTCTGGACCACAGCTTCATCATCTGTAAAATGTAAACAGAAATAGTGCCTACTTTATAGAACCGCTCTGAAGATTTGACCCTTGCAAAGCCCATACTGAGCCTGGCGCCTGGCACTTAATCAGTGGTAGCTATTAGCAAAATTATTCATGGTATGAAACATGGCACAGTTGCAAATCTGTCTTGATAAGATTTAATGATGAAGACCAAAATACAGTCTCTCATTTCCCTATAGGATTTCTTTTTATTATGAAAAATTTCTAACATACACAAAACACAAACATAGTATAATGAACCTCTATTATTCATCACTCAACTTCTTTAGTAATGTACTACTAAAACTTGCTTTATTTATTTGCCCTTTCTCTACTCTTTACTGATTATTATCTTTTAAAGTCCATTATTTACCAAAGAAGAGTGGAACTAACCATGTGTCGAACTTTTCTCTCACTACAGCAGGTATAAAACAGATACAGTCATTGTAAAGCAGGCATAATACATGCTCTAGAAAGAAAAACATACCAGCATTGAAGAGACTGGCTCCTTTTTCTTTTACAGGAAAGGAGTCAATTATAAACACTGAATAGCTTCTTTCCTTCTGTTTTTTTGAGACAGTTTTTAACTAAGCAGTTCTGGCTGGCTTATAAGGCTAGCTGAGGCTGGACCCCAATTTGCAATGATATCCTCCCTCATTCTCCTTGATGGTGTCATTCTAGGTGTAAGGTGTGGCTCAGCTTCTCACGTTACTACCATCATCAGTGCAACTTCTGATTTTTCAACACAGATTATCCGGGGAGAGCACGAACACAGTCCCTAACTACCACAAATTATGCAGTTGAATTTCCAGAATTTGAGGAAATTGCAGGGATCAGCACATCTGGAGTGCAATGGATCAGCCTTGCACTGGAAAAACCACCTTCGTGATCATGGTATCTCTCCTGTCAGGTAAGGATTGATTACTGTTTTTCTACAGCTTTATCAGTGTAATTCTCATGTCACAGAATCTATACATTGTAAATGTACCATTCAATGATTTTAGTAAGTTTATAGATTTATGTGACCATCGGCCACAATCTAGCTTTAAAATCTACTTCTTTTTGATTTAAAGAAAATAGCAGCATCTCTTTTCCATATGTCATTATTATATTTTACTCAACTTTTAATAAGATTTACAATAAGAGCAATAAGAGCAGCCCTCACAGAGGCAGGCTTGGCATGTAGTTTTGTATTTTTGGTAATTTCTGTGTTTGCTTGTGAGAGTTGTTTTTTACACTGCTAGTGTCTGTTTTGGAAACAAGAGAGTCTTTGAACTTAACTATTTCATTTAAGCATTCCTTCCTGTTGCAATGAAAACCATCTGACATTTTGATAAAGACAGAACAAACAAAGCATAAAATGCTGTTGGAGCCTGAAGATATTTGTTTAATTTGTGTACAAAAAAGGATGGGATCAGTTATAAAAGATGATCATAACTTACTGTGGTAAACTGCAACCCCTTTTTGACTCCACCATGCTTCTCTGGTCAGCTTAGCATATTGTATTTACCATAGGTTTGTGATAACTAGCAGGATTTACAATATTGACTTGTTTCTTTCTTTTTAAAAAAAAAAACTGGACAAATCAATAATCAACTCCGAGCCATATACAGAGTATTACTCCCTAGCAATGGTTCACTCATTTGGTCGACAAACATTTATTTAGTTAGGTCCTCTGATAGCAGAGGTTATCCTAGTATATCAGCTGGGAGTGGTAGAAAGAATAGATAAGAATTCAAATCTGGATTCTGCTATTTAGCTCTAAGTCTCAATTATCTTTTCTACAAAATAGTAAAAGTAAGTATTTCCTGTTGCACACTATTGTTGGGAAAATTTAATGAATCATGCACATAAGACATCCACATTGTGCATGTCACCTTTCTGACAGTAACTGTTATTGCCCATCTTTATTTAGGTGTTAACATCGTTCTTTAGTTATTGGCATGTTCATATATCAGGCTTCCTAGAACAAGAAACTGAAGTGACAATTTTCGTGAGAGTGATTTACTTAAGGAGTGTACATCAAGAAGAACCTATATGTGAAGGAGTGAAATAAGGTGGGAGGGAAGCTAAAAATGGGTACAAACTCAGGTCAAGAGTAAGCGGGAGGCTGACACAGAGGCTTTAGAGCATTTACAGAGCTGCAGAGTTGTTCCCCACTGTGGCAGGTGGCAGGTGGCAGGTGGCAGGGACCGGATTCTTATGTCTTGTACCTGTTAGTCATTGCATGTGGACTGAAGGTATTTCTGATCCTGCTGGCTGAGGTTTATTCTCATGGCAGAAGAAGCCATTTGCAACTGTCCTGTCCTGGCACAAGGCTGCACTGCCTGGGAGGGGGTATAGTGAAGTAGACATGGACCTTACCTTGCAAAAATGGCATATTCGTGTGCATGTGGTGGGGTAAGACATGCCCAAACCATGAGCGGAGAGGTGGAGCATCGTGCTACTTTTCTAGCTAGACTTTGTGGAGAAGGGAGCACCTGAGCTTTTTCTTAAAAGAGGTGGAAATGTAATAGTGATATTAATCCATTCATGAAGACTGAAGACTCAAAACCTAATCACAATTTAAAAATCCCACCTTGCAACACCACTATCTGGGGGATTAACTTTCAAACACATGAAATTTGGAAGACACTTTCAAAACAAAGCACAACCAAATTTCTCCATTGTGAGGTCATTATTAGTGAAAAAAACATTTTAAATCAAATTTTGTGGCTACTGTTGGTCTTTTATAGAGTACATCTGATTATGTACTCCTTTTAAAATTTGGATGTTCAATTCGTTTAATTATTATTTACTGAAGACTTTCTATATGTTGGGCACTGTGCAAGCCGTGATTGTGAATAAGAAGATATAGCCCTTGACCTGCAGAATTTCATGGAAGGAAGTATTAGGCAGAGTTTCACTGGAATGGAGTAGAAATCTACAAGAAGGCATTCCAGTTAATCTGGGAAGGGAGAAAGTACAGACTATGTCTGGGCAGGATGGTTAAACTGAGACTTGAGACACAATGAAATATCTAGAAGAAGGAGAATTAACTTTTTGGAGGGAGCTGACTTTTTTTTGTTCTCCTGTTTTTAGTTGGATAAAGGTATGTTTATCATTAGAATTCAATAAAATTAAGAGTGCAGCATTTTTCAGGTTTACAGCAACCAACAATAAATAATTTGTTTGCAGAATTTTGTCTTACAGGGCTGGGGATTTGGCTCAGCGGCATAAGTGCCTGCCTTGCAAGCCTGAGTCATGAGTTTGATCCCTGGTACAAAAACAAAAATACACATCAACCAACCAACCAAACAAACACTATTTAAGAAAAGAATGAAAAATAATGCACATAAAAAATTTGGGTTGAAATACATATTTAAAAAATTAGACTTGAGACTATCTTCCATTCAGTAAAACTGACTGTGAGTTTACCAACTACCTCAGCATCCATAAAGAAAACATTTTCTCAGTCAAAAATGTTCTACAAGAAAAGCAGCACAAAGTGTTAACAATTTCAAAACTATTAACTATAATATATACCCGTGGAAAAGATTATAGATTATTTTATGAAAATAAGACCTATTAAAATACACTGAAAAATATTAGTGATGATTTTAGAGACACATATAATTAGGAAACTGGTTAAAGTACAGTGAAACCCCAGTTCACAAATTCAATTATTTCCATGATTCTGTTTGCAAGTTGAACTGGATATGAACCAAATCAAACTTTCCCAGAAGGTCAATGTTGGACCTAACCATTGAATTTGATTCTGGTCTTGTCTAACTCAGTTTATAACCAGAATCATGGAAAGAATCAAGCACATAAACTGAAGCACCACGTTACATGCATATGTATCAAAAATAATTTTCTACTTAATTTTTTTTTTTTTTTCCGTTTTTATCGGTACCGGGGATTGAACTCACGACTGCCTGCTTGCAAGGCAGGCGCTTAGGCCGCTAAGCTAAATCCCCAGCCCCATTTTCTACTTGATTATATTGTAATATTCAGATAAAATATATAAAGTTTTAAATTTTGCTTAAATGCACACAGTAAAGGTTAGTTTTATTTTTCAAAATAATTTTTAAAGAGAACTACTTTAAGGTCTATTAATAAAGTCAAATAAGATTTAAAATATTTCAAAAAATTACATCATTTGATTTCTTTTTCAACATCCCTTTTATGCTCTGTAATGGATTAACCACTGGTCGATTTAAGTGGGAATTCCCAGGTGTACGGAGTCAGTGTGGTTCTGGGAGTGGAAGACCCACCTGAGGATTGTTGCCAATGGCATAAAAAGAGAACTGGAGAGGAAGACTGTATGCTGTTGATTTTTCTGGAGAAGCTTGTGGCTGGCTTTTCTGATAAAAACTTGGCTGTTTTTATTGTCTGGGAGGGCTGCTGTTCTATTCAGGGGAGCTTTGATCTTTGTCTTGAGTGTGGCTTCCTGGCTCCAGTGCAGATCCCTCAGCCTGCTGGCACAGATCCTTCACCCACTGGTGCAGACTTTCTAGCCTCCACCACTGATTGTTTGGCCATTCTGGTGCGGATCCTTGATACAGATTGTTGATGAGATATTGCCATGGGCTCTAGGCCTTGGGCTGGACTCATGTGGGACATTGCTATGGGCTCCAGGCCCTCAGATGGATTATTTGGGTCTTTAGCACATGGCCAAATCTCTTGTCCTCCTCTGAATTTTACTTTTTGTGTGAATATTATAAAGTAATACTGTAAATTATGTGTCCTATATTAAATATTTCTTTGCAAGCCACTGACTACAGCACACTCAAAAGCATAAAATTATCTCCTTACCAATGTTCTTAAATGGTATATTCAGGTCTCCATTGCTAGTGACATACTAAAATACAAAGCCTTCTGACCCTTAGAAAGCAGAAAAGGGCTTCTTAGTTTTTCTCTTGTCATGTTTTTTCTTGCAATTATCCATGTCATTTTGAGGCTACATAAACCAAGTATTAATATATACCAAGAACTGGGCTGGAGGTTTAACTTCAGTGACATAAGCAGCTGCCTGGAAAGCATAAGGTTGTGAGTTTGAGCCCCAGTACCCCACGCCAAAATTATATGGATTGACTTACCAGTCCTTATAATAGTTGTATGATATAAACATTTTTGTTATCTTCAACTTACAGATGATGAATTTGAGGCTTAATTTAAGTTAATTTGCCTAGTGGGACATACTTTGTATATGGCAAACCTGAAATTAAAAGTGTTTTATTGATCACTGTTTATATTTCATATTTCTATTTGCTCAATCTGGTAGACTGAGAGACCTTTACATATGTATATATATATATATATATATATATATATATATATATATAGTTTTTTTTAAACTGAAGATTAGGGTTGGGCATAGTGGTGCACACCTGTAATCTCAGCATTCAGAAGGCTGAAGCAGGTGGATCAATGCAAATTTGAGGCCAGTTAGGGTTACAAAGTGGATTTAAAGTTAGCCTGATCTGCACAGTGAAACTCTGTCTCAAAAAGACAAAACAAAACAAAAAACTGGAGGTTGAATCAGGTATTTCACGCTAAGCTAGAACCTGGGTCTATTTTGGTTTGGTTTTTTTGAGACAATTTCTTGCTAAATTGCCCAAACTGACCTCAAATTTATAATCCTCCTGCCTCAGCCTCTTACGAGTCCTGGCATTACAGGTGTACCACCATGCTGGATTCACACACCAGATTTTTTGTTATGGTTGCAGTTTTTCAGGGATCTTCTCTCAGCTTATTTCTTATTCTCAGTACCTGCACTTCTTTCTGATATTAAAAAAATAAATACTCTGTCCCATTAAGTGAACTCTGAATGGAAGAAGTGATGCAGTATTTGAATCTGTGAGCAGTAGCTAGGGAAAAAAGTTCTTATGTCCATTTAAGGTGGATTGCTAACTGAGGATTTGTCATATGAATCATTATGGTGTCTCAGTGTTGAAGCTGAACAGAACTCTCTCTCTCTCTCTCTCTCTCTCTCTCTCTTTTTTTTTTTTTTTTTTTTGGTACCGGAAATTGAACTGATGACCTCGTGCTTGTCAGGCAGGCACTTATGCCTCTGAGCTAAATCCCCAGACCCAAATAGCTCATTAGTAAATGCTTTTCTGTTTTGTTTTGTTTGTTTGGTACTGGGGATCGAACTCAGCCAGGCAGGCATTTAAGCCACTGAGCTAAATCCCTGGCCCAGAACTCTCTTTAAGATCAGGGAATAGTGGCTTTGGAGATGCTGCTATCCTCCCCATTAGTTGTTCACTGCCAACCATGGTCAACCCCACTGTGTTTGATGACATTGCTGCTGATGGTGAGCCCTTGGACCATGTCTCCTTCGAGCTGTATACAGACAAAGTTCCAAAGACAGCAGAAAACTTTTGTTCTCTGAGTACTGGAGAGGAAGGATTTGGTTATAAACGTTCCTACTTTCACAGAATTATTCCAGGATTTATGTGCCAGGGCAGTGACTTCACACACCACAATGGCATTGGTGGCAAGTCCATCCATGGGGAGAAATTCGATGACAAGTACTTCATCCTGAAGCACACAGGTCCTGGCATCTTGTTCGTGGCAAATCCTGGGCCAAACACAATGGTCCCCAGTTTCTCATCTGCACTGCCAAGAGTGTGTGTATGGTTGGATGGCGAGCACGTGGTCTTTGGGAAGGTGAAAGAGGGCATGACCACCATGGAGGCCATGGAGCACTTCGGGTCCAGGAATGGCAAGACCAGCAAGAAGATCACCAGCACCAACTGTGGACAACTCTAAAGTGTATGACTTGTGTGTATCATGACCACCAGACCATTCCTCTAGCTCAGGAGAATACCCCTCATCCCACCTGCTCAAAATACCCCATCATTTCTGCCCTTACCGCAGTTTTTTGGGTTCCATATTTTCCTTGCTCCCCTCCAAATGTAGCTGAATTGCAGAGTTAAGTTTATGGTTATGAATAAAAACTAAATAATGTTAAAAAAAAAAAAGATCAGGAAATAGTACTGATGTGGTATCAGCAGACCTGATTTTCTACTTGGTGGCTTCCAGTTGCTGACTAACAAGATAAGCACATTATCTTTGTTTATAATTAATATAATTGTTTGAATTATCATTTGTTTAGAAATATAAACTATAAAGAGCTAAAAATTTTAATTGTTGTATCAGTAATCATGGACCAAGATCTTACATTTGTATTTTTCTTTGCAGTACTATATTATTTCAATGAATCTCTCAATAATCCTATAGTTTTGGTAGAATTATCTTTGGTTTATAATCAAGGAACTTAACAGATTTAATGCTTTTCTGTTGAGTCAGCTTTAGGTGTCATAACAGAATGCTATAGACTGGATGGATTAAACAACAGAAATTTATTTTTTCATAGCTCAAGAGACTGGCTTTCAGAGATTAGGAGGCTAGCGTATTTGGGATCTGGTGAGGTTTGCTCCCAAATTGCAGATGGCAGTCCTCTTTATATTCTTACATGACAGAGCAGGAGAGAGAGCATGCTAACTCTTCGATGTCTCTTCTTAAAAGGTCACTAATCCTATCATGAGGCCTTACTCTCATGACTTCATCTAAATCTTTCTCCCAAAGGCCTGTCTCCAAATACCATCACATTAATGGGTTCAAGATTCAACATGAATTCAGTGTGTCAAATTATGTTCATAATACTACAGCTTCCTTTAAGATCATGAAATTCATCTAGGTATGGTGAGGTAGGAAGACCTGACGTTTGAGCCCAACCTAAACAACTTAGTGACTTGGTGAGAACCTGTCTCAAAATAAACAATAAAAAAGGTTTGGGAAGCTCAGTGCAAAAGCCCTGGATTCATTTCCCATTGGGAAAAAAAGTCATGAAGCCTATAAATGGTAAAGACAAAAGTCCCATCTAGGCTTTTCACTTCAAAACCTTAACTCTGTCCACAAACCCAGAGGCAGTCACTTCACTTTGAGAATAATTCAGTCAGAACTTTCACCTGTTATATCCAACACTTCTTGTGTGAGACACATTTACATGTAGATTGTAGTGTTTTTCTACCCACTACTCTGGCCCTTGTGGAAATCAAATTTGAGGGCATTCTTCTCTAGTAATAATTCCTTTATACAATGTACCAGCTAGCAGATCCTTGGATATGCCCATCCAAAAATTCAGGAGTTGCCTATGGACTTCTAGTTTCAAGGTGCACAAGAACTTCAAAAATTATTAACGTTCTAGAAAAATAGAATGTTTACAATAATTGAAGTTGTAGTATTTTATTAAACTGATTTAATATACTATGTTTTACCATAATGTATATTATTGTACCAGAGAAAGTCAGAAAATTTTCATTTTACTCCTTCATAAAAAACAAGAAGGCAATGATTTTTGTTTTCTTGGGGATTTTTACCTCTACAATTTTTTTCATCTTCAAGAATTATAGGTCAAGTAATAAGTTTGGGTTTCATAGAGCAGACCCATTAAAAGGCCTAAAGGACAGTTTCTTTGGGGAAATGATTGTATCAAGAGAGTGAATCGCATGGTTGTACATGTGGAGGTTGGGGTGGGGGTGGTGAGGAGCAAGTAGCCCACGCAGAGGGAGTGGCAGATCCAGGGCTCTGAGTAGCATGCCTCAGGGATTCCAAGGAAATCTGTGTGGTGGCAGTGTAGTATTGGGGGAGACTATTGTGATGAAGGGGTCCCAGAGCCTCTAGGATTCTTTCATTCTGAGTAAAATAAGGAAATAGTAATTATATGAAGAACATAATTTGACAGACATTTTATAAGGATTACTCTGGTGGTTGAAATATAATAGTCATTGTGGGTGAGGGCAAGGGTAGAAGCAAGAAGATTAGGGAGGAGGTTACTGTAACAGCTGAACCAGATGCAAAAAGTAGGCAGAGTACTTTGAAACTAAAGTCATAGATTGATATGGATATGATTAAAAAAAAGAATTCAAGGCTAAGGTAGAGGTTAAGGCCTGAGCAACAAGAAAATGAGCTCTGTGCATATTAGAAAATAAAAGATTGCAGGTAGATCAAGTTTCGAGGAGATCAAATCTGTTGAGATCTGAGATGGCTATCAGACATTTATGTTCCCATGTAGTAAGCAATTGGATAAAAGTCTGGGGAAAACATTGCTTGGATATAGATATTTGAGTGTCATTAACATGTAGATGTACTTCATGTCACAGAAAGGGTGAGTTCATAAGAAAAGTATAGAAAGAGAAAACACATAAAGACTAGGACCAATCTAGTTCTACAGTCTAGATGAAGCTATCAGAGGAGACTCAGAAGTGCCTCATAAAGTAAAAGCAAAATCAAGAGAGTCCTGAAACCTAAATAGAAAAAATATCTCACATCCATAGTGCTAAGCGAAATAAGTCATACACAAAAGGTTACATGGTTTTTCTCATATGAGAAACCAAAATATAAATAAGTAAAAGTGCAAAATAAAGATGATGAGATATGGGGAGATAGACTTTGTGAAGGTAGGAAGGAGAGAAATGGGAAGGAGGTGAGGGGAAGGGGAAATAAAAAGTGATGCAATATATATCATTATCCTGTGATGAATATATTCATTATGTACCGTAAACATATAATAATAAAAAACAAAAATAACAATTCCTGGCAAAAGACAATATCGCAAGGATAATGAAGCAATCAAAGTGCAAACTAAGTTAGTGCTAAAAATTGACCATTGAACTTACTATCATAGCAATCAATGGTGACTTTAACGAAAACAGTTTGGAATGTTCAGTGGGGTTGTTAAAGGTGCTGAGGTGCCAATGGGTCCCTACCAGGTTCTTGCCCTGTTCAAAGAGTTGGACAAGACAAGCAGAAAATATAAATGCTTAACATTTATCCTTTACAGGTATAGAGTCATAAAAGCCTGAATATAAGAGATTTTATGACTTTCACAGAAAGGCTTTAACTGAAAAAAAGAACCTCTTAATTTAATCTGCCATTCTGTATCCATTTATTGACATTTTCTAGTTCAGATGGTGAGGTTGTTGGGAGGTTGCTGGGATCTGTGGGGTGTTTCCCATGGAACTCTCCATACTGTCATCCACAAACTTCCTGGAGAGAAGGGTGGTTTTCCCCCCAGGAGCTTTGCCAGTGCAGGATGGTGCCCTTGGGGGGCTCCTTTAGAAAGAGAAAACTCCCAGGAGATCAAGATGAAGCCCCTCCAGTTGTTCCCTTAGCCACCTGAGAAATAGTACCTCTTACATTTATCCCACTGATACTTTGGTACTTTGTTTAAGGCAATGGAGGTAGAATTTTTTTTTTTTGCATTTAAGAAAAAAACTTTAGAAAGTTCTAAGTGCAAGACATAAACACAGATGATTGAATTAATATTTACTGAGTGTGTCTTTGTTCAGTTCAGGCTTATTTCTGAATTACCTGAATTTCGGTTACCAGGATGGCTCCCAAGAAAAAGTAACCTATAGCAATTTTTTTCAAAAGAGCTGGAAAAAAAAAAATTAAAACTGAACAGCCTGTCTGGCAGCACCCAACCTGTACAACCATGGAAGACATGACCTCGAGGGCAGCACCTCCACAGCAGCCCCTCCCACACTTCCAGCCTCCATACAAACCCATCCAGGTGCAGAGCATGGTGGTGGGGAGGTGGGATAAAAAAGCACGCAAAGGTTGGGGGCATCAAAGTCCTGAGGGTCCCCAGCTTGTCAGATCTAAGCAAGCAACTGGAGATACCTGCCATGGTGTAGTGCTTGTGGAGCCATTGTGGGGTGCAGACCCTGGGCTAAGCAGGATTAACTGCAGTGATGTGGTAGGGCCAGGGGACTCTCCCTGACAGGATCTGGCTGTGAGGTTGCTGTCTGGACTGATTACAGTTTGGGCAGTGATATGGCCAGGGTGTGTGGGCTGCATGCTGATTGCTTGGACTCCTGTGGCCTGTCTGAAGGATTGGGGTGAAAGTACACCTGCAGGCTCATGGCTACAGCTGGAAAACACAGCTAGAGGCAAGTGACAAAGTGCAGGCAAGTGCAGGCTGCTCCAGGAGTTTGTCTTCTTACCTCCTGGCTGGCTTGCCAAAAACTATCAATGGATAGTGAGGTATCCTGGGCCCCTTCCAGGCTCTTGTCCTGTTTACAGAATTGGATAAAACAAGTGAAAAATGTAGCAAGGTTTTACATTTATTAAAGGTAAGAAAAGAAGGGAAAAGAAATGCTTTGGAAAGAAGTACTCTGCAGAATGAGTGGCGACCAGTCAAAGTAGGAAAGGAAGCTGAACGTGGTGTGTACACCTGTAATCCCAGCACTTGCAAGGCTGAGGCAGGAGGATCCCCGTGAACTTGAGGCCAGCCTGGACTACAGAGTGTGTTGAAGACCAACCTGAACTGCACAGTGAAACCCTGTCTCAAAAGAAACCCTTTCCTAAAAAAAGAGTAGGAAAGGAGAGGCTACTGAAAAGGCTCACAGCAGCCATAAGCTTAATGGCTGCTGTCTTTTGTATCTCCGATTCTGATGTCAGATCTAGGCTATCCTATCACCCAAATTTGTGCCAGAAGAATGGAAGACAGCATTCTCTAATTGGCACCAGGTATAAGCCTCAAAAGTTGCTGTGGACATATGTCTTGAATCTCTGTGATTGACAGGTCTCCATGATTGACAGGTCACATCCAGCTGTCTAGCTGCTTTGCCAGACTGTAAATTATAATCTCCTGTCTCAAGATCAAAAGCCTGACAACAATAGGATAAAAGAAATTGTAGGAGAACAGAAGAAAGCAAATATAGCTAACTATATATATATATATATATATATATATATATACATACATACATGTATTTTTTTTTTTTTTGAGACAGGATTTCACTATGTAGTTCAGGATGGCCTTGAACTTAACTGTGTAGCCCAGGCCGGCCTTGAACTCTGGCAATACTCCTGCCTCAGCCTCCTGAGATAATAACTCTTTTGAGGAGTTTAATCCTAAAGGACAGAAGATAAAGGAGTCTTAGCTGAGTCTCAATGGAGTTAACAGAGGGATTCATATTTCCAGCATAAGAAAGAAAATGCATGCTTTTGTGCTAGTGGGAATTACTCAGTAGAGGGAATGCAATTTATGCAGAAAATGAGAAATTGGCCTTGAATAGAGAGCACAGTTAATAGAGTGTCAGGAGGGAAGGCAGTATCCATGAGAACACATGCTTGCTGGTAAACAGATATGATGGGAAGGAATTTGGTTGCTTCTATTTTCTCAGTGAAATGGATTATTGTTGTAGACAGAAGAGGATCTGGAAGTTAGAGAACAAATTTTTATGAACAAACCAGGAAAATGTCATGTGTTTTGCAGGCAACATTAACGTTATATGTGATGGTGTTTTTACTCTGTTCATTTTTTTCTGCAGCTTGAGTACAAGTTCATTGTAGGCAAAATTGGTTTTGCTGCCAAGTAAGAACATAGGAGCTGAGTATATATGAAAGAGGTGATTATAACTGATCAAAGAATTCAGACTGGGTTAAGGATAGCAATGAGAA
The DNA here is from genome assembly GCF_034190915.1 of Cavia porcellus. Lineage (NCBI taxonomy): Eukaryota > Metazoa > Chordata > Mammalia > Rodentia > Caviidae > Cavia > Cavia porcellus. The sequence continues at coordinate 8,600,351 of NW_026947493.1, forward strand.
TATGAAGAAGAGTAAGACAATTTACATTGCAGGAACAATGGATTTTAGATTCAGAGCATGGAAAGATTTTTGCTTTTGAATACATTGGAGGCAGAACAGGAGCCCATAAAGAGGTGTGTGAATACGTTAGGTTACATAACAAAGGAAATTAAAGTTGCAGATGAATTTAAGGTTGCTAATTAGCAAACTTAGGTTAGAAAATCCATGAGGGCAGGTCCAGTGTGCTCACAGCATTCTTAAAAATTAAGAAGGTGATAGAAGAGAATCAGAGGCAGACATGACAGCATAAAGCCAAAGTGGCCTGATGTTAGAATGATTGAATTTGCCTTCGCTAGCTTTGAAGAAGGAAGAGGTGGTCACGAATTAAGGAATGCAGATAGCTTTTCAAAGCAGGAAATGACAGAAAGGATCCTACCCTGATCCTACAGAAAGGAACAAAGTCCTCTTAACATCTTTTTAGCCCTATGAGACCCATGTCATACTTCTGAAATGTGTAACTGTAAGAATAATTTGTGCTGTCTGATTGTAGTAATTGTTTGTAACAGTAAAGAACATTAGTGCAGGATATTAAAGGGAATGAGCTAGAAATTCAGATTTTGCACCTGAGATTACAAAGGGTTTGGAGTTAGTTTTGGTGGTAACATGGTGAGGGATATTGTCATAGTACAAATCTAGGGCAAGGTAGTCATGTAGATTGCTGGATTCATAGACTAGAGCAGTGAGGCTGAGCCTATAACACATGTGCCTCAGTTTGTTATCATTAAAGGCTCTAAAATGTTACTGCCTCTTAACTAGATAGTTGAAAACCAAAGTTTTATTATGATTTTGTACATTGGTCAAACAGATGTGGAAAACTATGAATGTGTTACTTTTTTTTCCCTGTGGCAGGCATACCCAGCAGAAATCATGGCCCTCTTCTTACAGCTGATTTTTATTAGTGTTTACTGCTTACTAGTATAAACTGTGCTGCTCAGAATTGCATTAGTGAGAGATCTGGTCTAAATTAAAGCTGTGATAAATGAATGCTGTTTACATGTCCCCACACTCGCTCTGCTCCACGCACACATCAAATTACTTGAAATGAAATGCAAAATAAAATGAGGAAGGATTCTGTTCTTCATTAATGTGTAATTATAAAATGCTGGGGCTCCCCTGCTGGGTGGAGAAGTAAAGCCCATAACAGGGAAGAGAATGCTAGAGGGTGGGAGATTGTTCATTGGTCTTAACTATTGGTGGATTATTATTTTCACATTTTTACCAAGAGATGAATGAAAATTAGAACTTAGAGAAGATCTTTTTCTCCTCATGGACTATAATGAGGAAGGAAAAATAAGTGAGCAGAACTACCTGCCTACTTGGGATGCCCAAGGGAGATTTTCACAGGTGAGGTTCCAAAGCATGTTTGCAAGACATCAGCAATAACAGCAGGCAGCATGGAGCAGAACAGAATAGAGGAACAAGAGAGCCATTTGCATCTTACTGTATAATTCTTGTACAGGTTGTTATCTCATGTTTACATTCTTACACAGTGTTGAAACCAACACATACTTATTTGCCTGTGCTAAGTCGTGGTTACATAACTGTATCCGATTGTGTGCCTGCACTAGATGATCAGGGTCATGTCCTTAGATGCCCCTGAGCTTGGAAGCAGTCTGAGTGGCTCCCCATAAGGACTCTTCATACTTCAAGACTCAAGCCTAGTGTCTACTCCCGTGGGGATCCCCTGTTCTTGTTTTTTAAAATTAATAAGGCAAGCAATATAACAGGTGATTATGAAGCCAACTTCCCAATTTTTCAACCACTTAGTCTCTTGTATAGATGTAGTATTAATGTACAAATGAATCAGTGATGCTTAAGGTGATCTTCTTTACTCCACTCTGCTGTAAGGATATAAGAGTGTCAGTGGTGGGAAGGGAGCAGCACAGCTCATTGACTGGCCCTGGGATCATGCAAACTGTTGGTGTCTCAAGGGTAGAAGGAGTGGTGCTTGCAGAAGCAGTGTCTTCATCTGTATAATGGGAACTGGGCATAATGGTACACATCTGTAATCCCAGCACTCTAGGAGCTTTAGGCAACAGGATTGCAAGTTCAAGCACAACTTGGGCAGTTTAGCATCTTAGTGAAACCTTGTCTCAAAATAAAACACACAAAAAAATGGGTGAGCATGTAATTCAGTACAAAGATTCTGCATTCAGTTGCTAGAACTGAAGAGCAAAACAAAACAAAAATCTGTTTAATGGGATGGTAAAATTCAATGTGCTGCAGAGAGTTATGTGAGGTCTTGGTGGAATTTGATAGGAATGCTTGCAGATTTCCCAGCACAGAGTTCAAGTAAGGGCAATTATCATGATTATCATCTCTGTTCTTGGCCATGAAATGTAGAAAAGAGGCAGAAACCTGTCCCTCTCATTCAGTCTCCTTACCCATCCCTGGGTATCTTGGGTTTCATTTAAAACTTTTCTGAGTATAAAATTTAATTCTCAATAAGTCATTTCTTTCTACAATACTTTTCAAAATCCCAGAAGAAGAGGAAATACTAATTGATTTTCTTATTAACTCATATAATAATAATAAATGAGGTATTTGGAAGAATATATGTTTTAAAAAGACATGATTTCCTCAAAGAGCTTATAAATATTGTTTAAGGACAGAGTTGCCCTTTCCAATATTTTAGCCATTAGCCACATATAGCTATTCAAATTTAAAACATTTAAAATGAAAATTTAAAATTTAAAACATTTAAAATTAAGGGTTCATTTCCTCAGCTGTGATAGGTGTGTTTTAAGAGCTTGAGAACCACACATGGTTAGAGGATACCACGCTGGACAGTGAAGACAGAGCATCTTCATCACTCATCTACTAAGTTGCTGTTAAGTGACTTACACTGGAGCTCAAAACATGGGATAGAAAATAAAAGGGATAGGGTACAATATTGAAAGATGAGGTATAAAACTAAGGAAGAGAAATTGTATTAATTTCATAAAATCTTTAAAGAACCAAACCTGAACTTTGCTATAATGCAGTCAGAAACACTGAAAAAATTGCCTGCAAACTGCCTGTGGATATTGTGGGAGGTAAATTTCAATAAATATTGCTAAACCATTGAAATTTTTACTGGAGTACAGCATTTTGCATAAAATGAATCTATTCATTTAACAAATATTCATTGAGTGCCTCCCATATGACCCAGGTGAGAGAATGAATATAGATATTTGGAGAATTGGTGTTCCAGGACTTTGGGGGAGGAAAATAGGACAAGCAAGGTCATGAATGTGGAAAATGGAAATAGACTGGAGAGGCAAAGAGGATTAAATCACTTAGAGAAGATACACCTGAGAGGGAGAGAGTTGAACAAGCCTTGAAGAATGGAGGAAGCTGGTGGCAGGGTTCCCTAGAGGGGAAGAGTGTTCCAAGAGCACAGGTCTGTCAGCAACTGTGTGCTTGCACAGTCAAGTGAGAGAAAGTGCCAATGTGGCTGTGCCAAATGAACAGAGTGAGAAATGGAAGTTCTGAGAGGTAATGGGGAGGAAGAGCAGGTCATACTTAAATTATATGTTACTAAGTTCTTTGGGTTTCAGTTGGTGTACAGCTGGAAGTTGTCTGTTTGTTTTTAATTTTTTTTTTCTTTGCAAGACAGACTGATTTAACTTAAGTTTAAAAAGACTCTTCTGGATCATCATCTGACAGGATGGTGGCTTGGACCAGGATGACAGCACATGTGGGAAAAAAGAAATATCTTTCTTCACTCAGGGCAGAGCCCTCTATAATGGAAGCCAAACTAACAAGGGAATAACATATACATATATTTAATGTGAGCTTTATGCAACATACAAACCTTCAGAAGTAAATGAAGACTCAAAGAAATAGGTAAACTCTTGTACTTTTATGGTTAGATTGGAAGAGAAGTGGTCAGTCCTGGAGAAATATGACTGGAGGACAAAGGGTCTTATCTAATGGCAATACACTTAGAGAAATTGTAAGCCCTGTTCAGATTCTTCTGTGGGCTTCTATCTTCATAGATGCTATGAAGTAAGTAATAGTGCTCTCTCCAAAATTCATGTTTAAGCTTAATCCTCAATGTGACAGTACTAGAAAGCGAGATCTTTAGGAGGAGGCTTCTTCCTCTTATGAGTCTTACTCTTTCTTGTTGAGACAAAACACCTGGCACCGGAAAGTTAAAGGGGAGGGTTATTTTAGCTTACTGTTTTAGTGGGCTCATTCCATGTTCAACTGTCTCCAAGTCTGAAATGGCATGGTGGAAGAGCTCATGGAGGAAAGTTGCTCAACCCATGGGACTCAAAACATAGACTGAGAAGAGAGGACTGAAGAGGAACATACACATCAGGTCATGCTCCCAGTGACCCACTCCAAGCAGGCCTCACCTCCTAACAGCACATTTATCAATGAACTAATTAATGGATGAATCTACCAATGATACAGCACCCCATGATTCAGTCACCCTCCAAACTCATGAAGCTTTGATGAGGGGGGGTGCATTTTTCATTCAAACCATAACAGATGTGATTAGTCTCTTTAAAAAGTTACAGAGAACTAGTTAGACTTCTCTGTCACTCCATTCCTTTCATCAAATGTAGATGCCACCCTGAGATGATATCATCCGTGGTGGCCCCTATAAAACACTGAACTTGCTAGTGCTTTGACCTTCCATTTCTCAGCTCTCTGAGCTGTGAGAAATAAGATACTTTCTATAGAAACAGGAATAGATTAAAACAAGAGTTAAAGGTACTCCTTTCCCCTTGTTATCAGAAGGGAACATCCCAAATGAGTTCTTGTCTCCTAGGTTAGGGAAGAAGAATGAGAGGAGGTTAGAGGTTAGAGAGTGGCCTTCCTGGATTTTATGATGTGCTTTAAAGGAGGGGAGTACCTAGAAATGATCTTTCTGTTTCTGTTCCCTTCTCAAATACCAAAATGCCACCCTGAGGTAGTGTGTCATAAACCTAGTCACAGAAAAGTTGAGAAGTGTTTGGATCTTTGATATATTTTAAGGTAAAGCCAACAAGATGCATTGACAGATCAGATGTATGGTATGAGAAAAAGACAGAAATCTTACCACCAGCCTGCACTTTCTTCCCCACTATGAAGAATTATTTAAGCCTCAGCCATCTGGTCCTTCTTTGAGATTCACACTTTGTATGACTCCTGTGTGCCTGCACATTAATGAATTTGTATGGGATTTTTCCTCCTATTTGTCTATTGTTCATTTGTTTCAGCAAAAACTCAGTATCACACCTTTAGAGGAGGGATGAGAAGTCTCCTTAGCATCTCAAGATGTATATGTACAGTGACATCTATACCTGCCCTGTTCAATACAGTAATCATGAGCCACATACGCCCCAACAGAGTCCAAAATAACACATGCTATATATATGAAAGACACACTGGAGTCCAGAGATTTTAATATGAAATAAAAGAATGCAAAATAGCTCATTAGTAGGGGCTGGGGATTTAGCTCAGTGGCATAAGCACCCTCTTGTCAAACACAAGTTTGTGAGTTTGATCCCCAACACCAGAAAAAAAAAAAAAGATTCAAAATAGCTCATTAGTAAATGTTTTTATTTTTATTTTTATTTTTTTGATACTGGGGATCAAACTTGCGGCCTCGCACTTGCCAAGCAGGCACTTAAGCCACTGAGCTAAATCCCTGGCCTCTAGTAAATATTTTTATATTAGTTACTGAAAGGATTTTGCCCTGGATGGGATGCAGCACTGGTGGGAGGCTGGGAGACGGAACCAAGGGCTTTACCTTGCGGTCATCTTCCCCGCCCCTAGGCAATTTACCTGTGGCGCTAAATGAGTTCCAGTGGGCTGCTGGTGCATCAGCAATGCCCCTCTTAGGTACCACCCTAGACCAAAGCTATATGTATGCCCCCCACACTAACGTGTCCGACAGAAAAAGCCAGACCCCGAAAGTCATGGAGTTTCTCTCCGCATCCTTAAAATAAAAGCCACTTTTACTTTATATTTTCTATCTTTCTAGGTGCGCCAAAAAACCTATTAGTTACATGTTGAAATCATAATTATTTTGGCTATATTAGCTTAAGTAAAATGCATTTAAAAATGAACTTTGCCTGTTCTTTTTACCTTTTTAATGAGACTAAGAAATTAAAAATTAGAAATATAATTTGTAATGTATCAGATAATGCTGGTCTAAAATATTTTCTATTCTGCTTAAAAGTTTTGAAAACAAATGTCTTTTCTTGGAAAGAAAGCTATCTCTTTTTCTCTTCAGTTGTAAGAACACCCAGAAGGCATTATGACGTAGGTTCTATCCTCCAGGTGTCTTACCCACCACAGCAGGTGGCTTTAAAACCTGTCCTAATACAGAAAACACCTTTTAAGGTTTTCAATTTGAGTGTTTTTTCCAAAACTACTCATTGAAGGCAGCACTTATGTCCACATTGTCTGACTGAATGCTGCTGGTATGTGTCATTAGGGCTGGTTTCAGGCACCTCTTAGGGAGCACAGCATTCTCCCTGAATAGATAATGAAAGCACTATTCTTCTGTGTGACACCTCACTGGCACACAAGAAAGAAGAATGATTCTAAGAACCCCTGAGATGTGTGGAGGGACCCCTGCTGTTCTCTAAAAATCACTCAAAGAAAGGACTTCATAGAAAATTATCACACAAGACTTTCCCTTTAACTCACAAAATTCCATTATATGCTTATTTTTTCCTTAGAAAAGAACAAAGCAATATGTGCAAAATTAAGTACTATTCGTGTGGCATTTTTGAAAGCAGTTTTATAAATTCCTAATATAACTATAAGCTAGCAGTCTCAGAGAAGATAGGGTGTCAATAAAAATCACCCACAAAGATAGATGACAAGTTTTGAAGCAAGGAGAAAGGACTTTTTTGGAACTGAATGATACAGGGTTAGGAAAAATTAAGTGAATTTGAAGAAAGGAAAACACAAGCTCACCACTTCCACCTTGTGAAATTCCTGAATAGAGATTCCTGGCCCTTTCATGCTTTTTGATTCTCTGTGACTTGAGGCTTCCATTCTACAGGCAATCAAGACAAGATTCCCTTAGAGCAGGGCAGGTAATGTACATAGATTTTTTTTCCACTTTACGTCCCCCCCCCAAAAAAAAGGTAGAAGAAATAAAGGTGGGTAGAAAGAAAATATGAAACATCATGATCAAAAGTTACCCAAGGTTATCCATATCTGGATTCCATATTGTTTGTATTCTCTGTATTGATTTGTACTCACTAGGTTTTTTGATCCAGACCCATTAGGGTCTTTCCAGATCCCTAGTCAGTGCTGTACCTTTGTTCTTTATTTATCCAAAGACCAGGCAGTACTAACTCAGTCTCTGTTTTTTAGGTAATTCTCTGAATGTTATATTCTGTGGTCCCCTAATCTGTGATTATCTCACTGTTTGGGTTCCACTTCCTAGAGAGATGGAGAGTAGATTAGGAGCCCATCCCAGGGATCTGGCTGCTGCAGGAGCACTGGATCCTTCCCTCAAAAATATTAGATCCAAAATAGCATGTTCACTAGACTTGAGATGTAAGGATTGCTGCAGTCCAGAGTCAGCCCTGCTTTTCTTTTTAACCTCCCCCCGGACTGTAGTCAATCTGATATGTTTCTCCTTCAGGTTGATTCTCTGTGGATGGCTTTGTTTGCCTCCCTCTATTTTGATTACTTGTGCTTCCCAGTACCCAACCATCCAATCATAATGCACCAAATCTGCTTTTGTACCTCCCACTTGCTCTCCCCTAAAATCCCTGAAACCCTGCTAGATGATGCTCTGACTCTGGGTCCAAACCTAGTCAGACCCACTGGTAACAAATTGCTGTCTCCTAGACCTCCTTGATGCCATGTTTTCTTGTATTTTGCCATAACATTGTAAGTATGAGGCTTCCAAACTAACCTCAATTGAAACCTCTACTGGGCTATATCTGTCCCTATATGATTTTGTTGTAGCTCCTCAAGGACAATGTCCCTTACTGGTGGAAAATTCAGCCCTACCCATGTCAGTGTGTACTTTTATCTTGATGACCTCAAAACAGATCAAACATGATCTGGAATAGTTTTCACATGACCCTGATAAATACATTGAAGTCTTCAGGGGACTTACTCAGGCATATAAACTACACCAGTAACCTAAGAGATGTCATATTACTCTTGAATCAAGCCTTGACTTATAATGAGAAACAAGTAGCACTACAAACTGTTGTTACATTTAGAGATAAATATTATATTATAAATTTTAGACCATAAGACAGGCAGCCAGGGGAACAACCAATTCCTACTGAAGCCTAAGCTGTCTCAACATAAAATCCCTATTGCCTATCAACCAGATGGGAGACTACAATAGGAAACATCTTCAGGCATATATTCTTAAGGTCTAAGAAGGATAAGAACTAAAGCCTTCAATTATTTAAAATTGACAACTATTCATCAGGAGAAAGATGAAAACCCTCTGCATTCTTTGATCATTTACACAAGGCATTGATGAAACATACAGTCCTGGCCCCTGATTTGGTAGAAGGACAAATTATTCTTAAAGACAAGTTTATTACCCAGTTAACTTCAGATATTAGGAAAAAGCTACGAAAGATGGCTTTTGCTCCAGATAGGTCACTTGATACTCTAGTGAGAATGGTATCCTCAGTCTTGCATAATTGAGACCAAAAATAGGGCAAGGGGAGAAAACAAATGGACCAAAGGAAAGTGGTCCATTGCCCTGAGACACTGTATCCTTTTTCCCTATGACCAGACTGTCATCTCCATGGAGGAGCCTCAAGTAATCATGTCTTTAGAGGGAAAAGTACCCAGAAACTACTGGATACTGACTTGTGCCTCTTGATCCCTCTTGTCAACCCTCGCCTTCCTTCCAACCATCAGACTTTAGGAAAGTAATCACTGGAGAGGCAGTAACCTGATATTTCTTACGACCTTATGCTATAACTGAGATGGCTTTCTCTTCTTCCACTCCTTTTTTAGTATGCCTGAAAATCCAGTTCCCTTCCTAGGAAGATATATCTTATTTAAATAGTGTGAAATACATGCACCCCGGTCAGGTATGTGGTCTTCCTTTTGTGGAGACAAAGATAAATCCTGATGTATGGAAAACTAAAGGTAGAATAAAAGAGCAATAAGAACTACGCTGGTGCAAGTACATCTTAAAGAGCCTACTATTTTTCCTTATCAGACAGACTACCCACTAAAGCCGGAAGTTTAGAAAGGACTATTGCGTATAATTGACATTTAAGGACACAAAGTTGACTTGCACCCTATAACAGCCCCTGCAACACTCCAATTTTGGGAGCTCAACAATGAAGTGGAGAGTAGAGGCTCGTATACATCATTAGATAAGTAAATACAGCAGTAATGCAGTCTACCCAAGGATACCTAACCTGTGCATTCTTCTTCACCAAATCCCAGGAGATGCCAGTTGTTTTTTAGTGTTAGTTTTTAAAAGTTCCTTCTTTTGTATTCCTTTACATACAGAGTCCCATGTTGAATTTTTGTTTGTTTGGTTTTTGCCTTTGAAAATTCTCACAATCAGGCTTCTCAACTGATTTAGACTGCTTCCTCAAGGGTTCAGAGAAAGTTTGTCTTTTTGGGCAAGTACTTTCCCACAACCCAGCATGATTTCAATTCTCCCAAGTCACCGTTCTACATTACATAGATGATATATTGTTATGTGCCCCTTTAGAAGACCTCTGTAGCCAAGGAATCCATGCCTTTAAAGTCTCTAGGTCTAAGGCAAAACTTTACATCATTGAGTTAAAATACTAGGGCCTTACCATATCTAAGGGAACCTGAAGACTGGAGAAAGAGACAATTAAACCAGTAATTTTATTCCCACAGCCCAAGACCCTAAAATAGCAAAGCAGATTCCTAATTATTTTGTCTCCTTTGGATAGCAAGATACAGTAAGACCACAGGCCCCTTCTATTAACTTATAAAGGAAATCTAAAAAGCAGAAATGCATATTTTAACCTGGGAAGCTGATTCCTAACTGCATTCCAGAAGCTTATACAAGCACATCTACATATCCTGGCACTGTATCTACTTATAGGACCCTGATTCAACCTATATATTGATGAAAGAGGTTGTGTGGATTTGGGAGTGCTTACTCATGATTGAGGACCTGTTCAACAGCTTATAGGGTATCTGAATCTTGAATTAGACATTATAGCAAAGGGATGGCCTTCATGCCTTTGATAGAAAAACCGATGCCTTACTAAAAGATGTCACTTCGCTGGATAAATTTCAATAGTCTTTTCAACAGTTATCATAAACTCAACCTAAATGAAAGGAAAACTCCATATTCTATTCCAGAGATTTAGGACTAGTATAGTCTCTTCCCTCATTGTCTCCTTCCCTCAGATCAACGTGGCAAGGACCATACACACTGATCCTGTCAACTCCATTAGCTGTCAAGGTAGCAGGGCTGAGCTACTGGATACACCACACTCGACTCAAATCCTGGGAACTAGACACTGTTGCTGAGTGTGAGTAAAACCAAACATTCCTGTGAATCCGTAGAAGACTTAAAGTTCTTATCTAAAAAAAAAAAGCAGTTTTCTGATAAGTAATCTAACATGTTACTCTAGCTCTTTTATAAATTTTTTACCTCTTAAGGAAGAGTATAAATTATTTTACCTCTTAAGAAAGAGTATAATTCATAGTGTGGGCACAGGAACATACAGAGGCGTTACAATAAACATCTTGCTAGATATGTGGCCTGCTCCCCTTGACAAGTGCTTCAGGACTCCCTTGGTAGGTAGCCCCATTTCAAAGAGAGGATTAAAGTGAGCTACAAGACTACACTGATGAGACACAAAGAAATTTTGTGGTTCATAGTTATATAGGTAACTAAGTAGCCTATCAACTCCACCCTTAATGGTCCTGGACATAATCAAATTTTTTTTTCTAAAAATCTCACTAAAGTCTCTTTACAGGCTCCAGTCAAACCTCTATAAAATAAGAGTAAGGGTCCTAGTATGAGAGTCAAGGATCATAGATATCAACATTGCTACTTTCAGATATGGGATGATTACATGTGATTAACTCCCACTATAGGACAACTTAGTAGAAAGGCCCCTTTATTTTGGGAACAAAAAAGTGACTCTAGTTCTTATTGGCCTAACTTTAATACTTAAATTGGACACTCTCAAACAATATATGCACACCATAACTTTAGAGATCAAAGACTGGTTTACAACAGACTTGTTTAATTGCCCTAAAATTAAATGGAAACCCTCCAGTGGCACTCATTGATCCTGTGTGACTGATTTGTGACCTTGGATAGCCCCTGGATAGATAACCAGACAAACACAGATTTGTGTGGTTACAAAGCAGAAGTGCCAAAAGTATCAACCAATCTACAAACTTATTCCATCTAAAGCATTGATGGTCTGAGTGTGTTTAACTGGTATGAACAGTTGGTTTCTATTTTCTCCTTCCTTAGGATAAGAAGATGTCATACAACACTTCAAGGCCTTGCTTAGCTATACTCAGTGGGTCTTAAATGACACTTGACAGGTCTTTTTTCCTAAATGAAATGAAATAAAATAAAATTAATGAGGCAAGCTGTCCTCCAAGCTGCAAGACATCTAACAACAGTACAATTGTAACAGCAGTAACATCTAACAGCAGTAAATGTGCAATGTTAAAAGCTAAATGTTATGTGAACTTGATGGTTCTTCAAACTAGTAAGTGAAAGATTAATAACATGTCAGATTTTGAAATTCCCTGGTCCTTCTCCTTACTCTCTTTGTAGGATACTATTACTGGCTGTTCCTGTGGAAACATTTGTTGGCTGTATTCATAATAGTCTTGTTTTCTTATTATCTACATATTTAATTGTTTCTTTGGCCTTGTCTCCTCTAGAATTAAAATTATACACCTACCAAGGCAAAAAATGCCCAGCATCTACTGAGAGCCTTTAGCTAGATCCTCTAGAGAGTATCTCTGACTGCCAATCACAACTACAACCTCTTTCAGTCAGAAGTAGCCAGAATGTTTATCAATTCTTGCCCCTTCACAAGGGTTAGGGGTACCTCTTCAGATGGGGGAATGTTTCAGACATCTAAATTAGGAGAAATATACACAGTCAAACAGGAATAGACTCTTTAGGGCATCAATACAAAGGATGAGAACACATTACATCTCTGACTGGAAGGTGCATCTTTCAAAGGCCAGACATCAAGACAAAGATAGAATGATCAGAGCTGCATGCCTCCCCAACAGATAATAAATTCAAGATTATACTATAATTGGTATCATCTGATCCAATAAATTCTAGATAGACATCAGTCACCCAGGTGGGTGAGAAGGACCTCCTGATTCATCCCTTCCTAAAAAGTCTTTGTTTTTCCATATATACTATGTGACCTTCTTCCCTCTTGGATCAACATTATCTAAGTGTTTATACTTGTAATTTTATTGGCTGATCATAGTTTTTATTCACATTGTACTCACCTTGTGATTTTGTGCCCACCTCATGATTTTGCCCTATAAAACTTCCTCTGTAAAGTGGGGTCCATAGCAATTTTCAGACCCCCTCCTGTCTCTCAGGAGCTATCTTTCTCAATAAACTTTTCCTACTCTTAATCTTGTTGTTTCTTAAAATTTATTTTTGGTAGTAGAAGTATGATATATCAGACACCTAGCAAATTGGGAATACATTTATTTATTTCACTATATCAGGATTATTCTTATTCCAAAACTAGAAAAGGATTCCAACAAAAAATAAAATAAAGACAGAAGGGAGAGAGAGAGAAAAAAAGAGACAGAGAGAAAGAGAGAGAGAGAGAGAGAGAGAGAGAGAGAGAAATACAAGACAAGCTTTTAATGAATATAGATGCAAAAATCCTCAACAAGAACTGGCAAAGAGGAATGCACCAAGACATTGAAAAAACCATACATCATGACTAAGTAGGCTTTATCCCAGGGATATACACATAAACAGAACAACAGATAAAAGTCATATGATCATCCCAGTAAATGCAGAAAAAGTTTTGACAAAATCCAGAATCCACTCATAAGGGAAAAAAGCTGAAGAAAATTGGTAGAGAAAGATCTTATCTCAATATGGTAAAAGATACTTATGGAAGATGGATTAATGGTGAGCTGCAGAAAAAGAGCTTCTCTGAGACTTGGTGTCCAAATTCTGGAACATAGCAAACAAGAAGAGGAGAAGGAGGGAGGTGGGTCCCTGGGATCCAGGAAGGATCTGACATGACAATGGAAGCCCTCGGAGAGTGAAGAAAAAGACTTCAGAGAAGAGGGAGATAACAAGCAGTACTTTCTCCCTGAGCCTGGCCTCACTGTGTGGCAGGATGACTCGAACCTGCCAATTCTGGGTGACTGCTTGTGACCTCAGTGGCCTCCTTTGGAGAAATGCACCAGTGGAATGGAACAGTGAACACAGCAGATTGAAGTGGCTGATCAATTATTTGGGTTCAGATGTCTTCCAGGAGAAGATGATTGGCTGGTAGTCATCTTGGAGAAGGGCTAATTGAGCTCAGAACTTAAAATAGCTGCCAGCTCTATTGAGCAGCTCCCAGTGTCAGGGTGAGGCTGCTGAGTTTAAGTCAGCAGGAGATCAGGAAACTGAGTTCAAGTTGGCAGGGAACCAATCTCAAGCTGGCAAAAGGTGAATGGAATGCTATAGGCTGAACAAATCAGGTTCCAACCTCAAAGTCAGAAAACATTATTCATGAAAAATCTACTACCTATATTATGTTAAATGGGGAAAAACTGAAAACTTTTTCTCTGAAATTAGGAACAAGACAAGGATGTCCATTATCACCACTTCTGTTCAACATAGTACTTGAAACATTAGCAAGAACAATTATACAAGAAAAACAAAGGAATAAATATGCATAAGAAAGGAAATATGCATAAGAAAGTAAAAAGTCATTATTTGCAGATGACATGATCCTTTACATTAAAGACTCCACAAAGTTTCACCAAAAGACTCCTAGCATTAATAGTCAAATATAGCAATGTTTGTAGATACAAAAGCAACACCAAAAATCAGTAGTATTCCTCTACACCAGTGGTGGCACACATGCCACAAAGTCTGCTTATATAATTGAAAATTCTAAAAGATTTGCTGTCATTCACTTATACAAACAATGAACTCATTGAGTTAGGAAGACAGTATTATTCCAAATAGCATTAAGAAAAATTAAATACTTATGAATTAACCTAACTGGTTAGGAGAGACATATTTCTATGATGAAAACTATAGTACCATAAGAGGGGAGATTGAAAAGAATATCAGAAAATGGAAAGATACCCCATTTTGGAACCATACTTCCAAAACTGAGTTACAGATTTAACACAATTCGTATGAAAATATCAACAGCATTACTCACAGTACTAGAGAAAATAATCCTAAAATTCATAGGCAACTAGAAGATATCAAGAATAGCAAAGAAATTCTCACTAACAAGAACAACAGAGGAAGTATCACAATCCCAGACTTGAAGTTATACTACAAAGCTACAGTGATTAAAAACATCATGATAGTGGCAAAAAAACAGATGTATAGATCAATGTAGTGGAATTTAGGATGCAGAAACAACCCTAGGCTCATTCAGCTATCTGATCTTTGACAAAGGGGCCAGAAACATATCTTAGAGAATGATAGTCTCTTTAAGAAATGGTACTAGGAAAACTGGCTATTCCCATGCAGAAGATTGAATCTAGACCCATATCTTTCACCATGTACTAAACTAAAATCAAAACAGATCAAAGACCTAATTTTTAAAACAGAAAAAATTTAATCTACTGGAAGATAGGAGACATAGGTGTACACAAGACTTTTTGAAAAGAACCCCAGGTTTTTTCAAAAAAGATGGCTCACTAGGGGATTGGGCGAGAGTCTCTCCAGAGAAATCATATTAGATGCTAGAATATGACAACATGGAGAGGGCCAGATGAATGGATAATGATTCTTATTAACCAAGACAGCGCGGCTGGAGGGTTTAAAGTCGTGCTGCGACTGCAAAGGCTGATAACGGGAGGCTGCAAATCCTGCGCCTTTAATGTGGCAAACTGACCAGTGGACCCAACAGGAAAAGCTCTGTTGGCTTTTGGTGACTGCTGGAAATTGAGACCCAGGACCCCACAAAGTAGCCAGGACTGCCCCGCTGCACCAGAGGAGATTGTGAAAAGCTCTGGAGCTCTGAAGCCAAACACTGTGCAGTTTTCTGTCCATTCCACACTGTGCTGGGAATGCAGTGAAGGCAAGAGGCATAGTGTGCAGTAGACTCAAGAGGAAGACCTGCGCCGAGCCCTGGTGAGTACTAGGGACTGGGTCCCGCGGCTGCTGTGGTTGGCCAGAGAACACCTTGGAATTGGGCAGAGCTCGCCACCATGGTGACATCAATAACACAGAGAGTCTGGCGGAAGATATCTTAGAGTCGGGCAGAACCTGCGGCTCAGTGACATCACCGAGTTGCCCCTGGCATAGAGGGGTCTGGTGGAGGACATCTTGAAATTGGGCAGAGCCTGGCACCGTGTTGGCTTCAGTGTCATACAGAGAACTAGTGGAAGACATCTTGGAATTGGGCAGACCCACTGTCCTGGTGCTCCTGGCACAGAGAGGTCTGGAAGAGAACAGCTGGGATTGGGGCAGAACCCTGTGTCATGGTGACATTAGTCAGTTGCTTCTGGCACAGAGAGAACTGGCAGGATCTGCTGGGGCTGAACCAAGCCTCTGCTTGGGGCCCAATAAGCAGATACAAAATAGTCACAACTCTGTGACATCCAGAAAGTACAGCCTAGTTTACGATTGACTGGCACAGAGGCTGGAGGCTAGCCTGCACCGTCCCTGCATCCCTGCCTACCCCAGATAATGGCAAATTGGGGAAGACAGCAAAAACCCAAGTCAGCACACTTCTGAAAGGCCCTAAGCAATACGGAGAGGGCCAGAGACCCCCAGAACACTCCAGTCTGAAAGAAACCAGAAACATGACAAGAGATAAAAATAACAAAAAATCTCCAGCTACCAAACATGAGAAAATAAGCCCAGGAGAACTAAACACTGAAGAGAACAAGCACAGTAACCATCCAATACTGGACACAGCATCAGCCAAAATTAAAAAATACCTCCATGACCTCATAGATGAATTTAAAGCTGTACTCCTGATCCAAGTGAGGCAAGATATAGAGATTAATTAAAGAAATGACAAGCCTTGCCCAAGATAACACAGATGGAAGAACTGAGGAAATCAGAAAAGAAAAAGAAACTTCTGAAGAAGAATTTAAACATAACTTATAATACATGAAACAGATCCAAAGAGAATACCAGGAAACTAAAAACTCCATTGAACACTGGCAAAATGCCATGACAGAAACTAAAGCCAGCCTTCTGAAACTTGAAGAGAGATTTATGACATATGATCATGAAAGAAAAAACCTCTTAAAAATAACAAGGAACCAGAAAGAAACAATTCAAAGGCTAGAAGATGACAAAAGGATACATAACTTAAGAATAAAGAATGTGAGTGAGGAAGCAGGAGCAACCAAAAATGAAATACAAAAAATATTCACAGATATATTAAAGCAAAATTTCCCATGTATAGCAAAAAGAAATGATATCCAGATAAAAGAGGCATACAGAACACCAGCTACCTACAACCAAAACAGATCTACGCCTAGACATATAATAATCAAGATTCCAGAAATCCACCAAAAGAACAGAATATTAAAAGCAGCCAGAGAAAAGAAACAGATTACCTACAACAGGAAAATTATCAAAATAACAACAGACTTATCAACACAAACTCTTAAGTCAAGAAGGGAATGGGGAGAAATATTCCAAGTCCTGAAAGAAAATAATATGCAACCAAGACTCATATACCCATCAAAACTCTCTCTCAAAATTAATGGAGAAATAAGATGCTTCCAAGACAAGGAGGAACTGTGGGAGTTTGTGGCCACCAATCCAACCCTACAGAGAGTGCTGAAGGACATTCCAGAGAAAGAGAGGAAGGGACACCAGAATTCCAGCAACAATGGCAGAGAGGCCTCAATGAATGGGGCAGACAGTGGAATGAGGGAATAAGGTGGACAAATTATAGCAGAAAAGTGGAGTAGCAGACATGAGGCAGAGATGGTAAGCTATAGTCTTTAGCATAGACAGCTCTGAAGCACTATAAAAAAAGGCAGAGGTCATTGTTAATAGTGTATCAGGATTCAAAAGACACAGTCTTATCATCATATTTAGTTTGAATTTAATTTGTTCTGGTCTGTCCACTCATGTCAGATTTGAGGGCACAGACATCTGACCCCAAAATAGCAGCTTATACCATGGTAACTATCCTTACTTTCCTATTACCTTAAACTGAAATCCTGTATTACTTACATCGTCTTACTATGACTGATCTTAATTGACTGATCTGATTCATAAGACCACGGGTTTGCCTTAGCTGATTTTATTTGAATTTGGTATGCTTGTTAACATCAACCCTAAAAGGAGAGGCAACTACTCTGAAGATGACAAGATGTAAAGGATATCCATACTGGTATTAATTATTAACAGCTCTCAAATCCTACAATGCTTTCAAAGTTGTGTTTTTATAAAAATATGTAATACTATGTTTAACTATATTAAGCCAATGATGTGGACAAATCTATTGAAAATAACAAAAGAAAACATAGTAACTATGGAAGATCACCTATATTGTGGTCTTATATGTCTTACCATTGCATGTTTTTCTAGGAATTTGTTTTGCTGTCTTATTATGATTTCTTTTTTCCCTATAATACAGAGAGGATATATATATATATAAATTCACACATGAGATTTTTTTAAAAAAATTATTTACGGGAACAGATTATATAATGCAAGATGTAATGAACAGATACTCTGAAGAAGAGACACTAAGAAATCCAATGCTAATTTTTTAGCATTATGATATAAATGCTAGCAATACTATTATTCACTGATCAGAATGATATTAGTCTAAGTCTCTTAAGTTCAGTTTCAGCATATGTAAAGATGGGGATGGCTACCACAAAGAGAATGAGAGATGCGGTAGTAGTTATTATTGTCTTCCTCAATGTTAGATCTTGAAGACCTGAAAAGCCTTCATCATCCTATAATGATTTGATTAGTTCTATAATATGCAATATGTATATAATGTGGGTGAAGATGGGGACAACTATTTGTAAGAAACTAGAGACAGTTGGATAGACAGTGAAGATCTCCAGTGGACTTGCTTTGAAATCTGTATTTCTTTAAATTGTGTTTTTAACTGTTTTATTCTGTTTTGATATGTTTAATCTTACCCTCTTTGAGATGTAAAACAAGTGTGTAGGACTGATAACCATATTACTAAGTTTTTGTTCGATCATTGAGCAGAACTGTTTGCAGTGTCACTTTTTGAATGTCATTTTAAATACTTTAATTTTGTAACCTGAACAGCTGTTTCTAAGATGACAATATGTAACTTATCAACCAGCGATTTCTTACCATTTGTTTTTCTGTAATTTTGTATTATTTCTACCCTTTTTTATCTCCATGTATTTTTTTGTTTCTTTTTCTTTAAATAAAAAAATAAAAATAAAAATAAAAAAAGTAAAGAACCCCAATGGCACAAGAAATAATACTGCAAATCAACTGTCAGGATCATATCGAATTGAAAAGCTTCTGCTCAGCAATGGAAACAATCAACTGAATGAAGAGACAACTTACATAATGAGAAAAATTTTTGCTCACTATTCCTTGGATAGAAGACTAGTATCTAGAATATATGAAAGAACAAATACAAAATTAGACTTCTCAAAATTAAAGACTCATAAAAAATTGAGAAGTGAGATGAATAGAATAGACACATGGAATGAACAGACATGAAATGAAATGAATAGACACATCACAGAAGAAAAATTACAAATACCAATAAATATATGAAACAATGTTCAACATCTTTGCCCATTAAAGAAATGCACATTCAAGCAAAACTGAGTTTTAGTCTTATTCCAGAAAATATGGCTGTCATCAAAAAGTCAAATAATAACAAATGCTAGCAAGACGAGGGATGAGGGGAACCCTGCTACACTGTTGGTGGGAATGTAAGCTAGTACAATTACTGTGGAAATCAGTATGAAGATTCTTCCAAAAATTATAAATAAAAATTCTATTCAACCCAGTCATTCCATTTCTAGGTATCTTCCCAAAAGAGTTAAAGCCATCATTTTGTAGTAATACATGTATATGGATGTTAATAGTAGCACAATTTTATAGTAGCTGAATCTTAGGAACCAACTATTTGTCCACCTAGTTGGATAAAGAAAATGTATTTACACACAATGGAGCACTGATGTGCAATAAAGAAGAAGAAATGAGTCATGGAAAAATGAATGCACTTTGACTCTATAAAATTAAGTGAAATAAATCAGCTACATAAGCTTGGCCCATCTAGGCTATATCTTTTGCCACTGACTCGGTTCAAAGTGTTTGATGACAAAACACAGCAAAAAGCTGCAGCCAGCTACAAACACAAGAGTGAAACTGAAACAAAGCAGAGTGTAGTCTACAGAGAGGAGGTGTCCATTTGGAACTCCAAGCCTCTTTACTCACTGGCAAACAAGATGACAAAACTCAATGACTTACAATAGCAGCATATTGATTCAGTCAGAAAAGGTGCCTGTAGTGTTGTGTGGAATTCAGAGATTAGGGAGAGTGCTAGACACAGCACTCTCTCCAGGCATCCCCTACTAGTCACAGCTTCTCCATTTTTTTTATTTAAGGAGAAAAAGAAAAAAAAATAGAAAAGGGGTACAAGTTATACAGAATTTCAGAAAACATAAACAGTAGGAAATCACTAGTTAATAGATTACGTATTGTTCTCTTAGAAATAGTTGTTCAAGTTACAAAATTAAAGCATATAAAGTGGACTTTCAAACAGTGAGACTGCAAACAGTTTTGTTCAATGATCCAACAAAACTCAGTAATATGGCTATCTTATATACTTAAATATATATGCAGTTATATTTTTTAGGGCACTTTCTTTTCCTTTCTTTTGTACAATGACAATTACACCCACAGTTCTTATTACTTTCTTTGAAGAGAGTAAAACCAAATGTGACATACCAGGACAGAGTCAGTCAAATCAAAAGGATGGACATAATACATAATGTAAAAACAAAATACAAGGTGATCAACAATGGTTACCATACTGCCTCTTGCTATCTTAAAAAGAATTGCCTATATCATCAGTTATAATAAAATTGAACAAAACAGTAAAGAATAAAACCAAAACATTGGAGACATTACAGGACTTTAAAAGATGATAATAGTCAACCAGAATGGGTGTCATAATGAATCTTATTGTCTTCACAGTTTTGCCTATACTTTCGAACTTGGTACTATCAAGCAAAGCAGAATAGAGGAAAATCAGTCAAAGCAACATGGTGAGTGATATACAGGGTTTCAAATCAAGTTAATAGGAAATCAAAGTGGGTTACTATAATGTATCTTGCTTTTTTTTATTTTTCCCTTAATTAAAAAGATAAAAATAAAAAAGTAAATAATTTTTTAAAAGGAGATTGAGATAAAAGAGGGCATAACAATAGAACAGCACAGGTCAAAGCATAACCATTTAAGCAAAATAGTGTTTCTCCACAAGATATCCTGACATAAAAGTAGTTACCATAGTGTCACTTTCCTTGAAATCTTTGAGTATCACTTCATATACTGTAGCACCAAACATATCCAGACAATGTAAAACCATTCAAGAGAATGACAATATTACAGGGTATTTAGAACCAACTATCAGAAAATGAACAATGGTTTCTGTATAATCTCCTTGTCTATAAAAGTTTTTGCTTATATTATCACATAAAATAAAATCCAATAAGATACAACCTTTTAAGACTGATGGAGACAGAAGAATAAAAGCTTGAGGGACTTTAAAGCAAAATGATACTAAATCAGCACTAGCTATATTATGATGTCTTGTTTTCTCCAAAATAGCTGTTCCTACCATCCAATCTTCTCTGCCTCATTTCTGTTGAGCTCTTTTTCTGTCGTTTGTTGTCAGATTGTCTTCTTCATTTTGCTTTCTGCCCCATTCATTGTGGCCTCTCTGCCACTGTTTCTGAAGTCTTGGTATTTTCCTTTTTTAGAATATCCTGCAGTATTCTCTGTAGAGTTGAATTGGTGGTTGCAAATTCCACTAGTTCCTCTTTATCCTGGAAGCTCCTTGTTTTTCTATCAATTTCTAGGGACAGTTGTGCAGGATATATCAATCTTGGCTAGAGATTGTTATCTTTCAAAGCTTGAATTATTCCCCCCCCCCATGCTCTTCGTGATTTGATGGTTTGTGCTGAGAAGTCTGCTGTAATTCTGATGGGTGTTCCCTTGTAAGTGATCTGTTTCTTGTCTCTGATGGCTTTTAATATTCTGTTCTTATATTGGATTTCTGGAATTTTTATTATTATATGCCTGGGTATAGCTCTGTTTGGGTTGTAGGTGGCTGGGGTCCTGTATGCCTCATACATCTGAGTATCTTTACCTTTTCCTAAGTTAAGGAAATTCTCTTGGATTATTTCTGTGAATAGCTTTTGTAGTCCATTTGTTTGTGTCCCTACTTCTTTTATGTTCTTAATTCTTAAGTTATAGATCCTCTTATCATCCTCTAGCCTTTGTATTATTGCTGTTTGTTTTCTTGTTATTTTAAAGAGGTTTTTCATTTCATGCTCCCATATTACAAATCTCCCCTCCAATTCAGATAATCTATCTTTAGTGTCTTTCAAGCTGTTATGCCAGCTTTTGATAGAGTTTTTAGTTTCCTGGTAATCTCTTTGAACCTGCTTCACGCATTCTATGTTTTTTTCTCTATTTTCTCCATCAAAACTTCTCCCCTTTTTTTCTATTCTTCCATTCCACCATCTGTTTTTTCTTGGGCGGTCCTTAGCATTTCTCTAACTATTCTACTTATATCTTGCTTTATTTCGTTAAATACTTCATTTTAAATTCGTCTATGAGGCTCTGGAGATTATCGCTTTATGTCTATTGGTGCTGTGTCTGATATTGCATGTTTTCTGTCTTCCTTTGCATTTCCCTTTCTTGGATCAATGTTCTCAGGACTGGGGACTGAGGAGCCTTTCTTGTTGCTTCCTCTTCCCATACTTTTTGTTCCTTCCATACAAGCGAAAATAGGAGGCCCAATTTTTTTCTCTTTTTCGGTTATAGTTTGTTTGAATTGTACTGGCTAGGTGTTCCTGCCCACTGCAGTGTACTAGGGAGACACAGACCTGGGCAGCCTCTGCTGGTCCCACCCCTCCAGGTCAATCTACCAAAGGCTTCAGCGCTAGGGTGCACCTCCAGGTGCTGGGACCTGGTTTAGGCTAGCCTACTGGGTCTTAGTCAGTGGCATCACTCAGGCCAGGCACTCTGCACCAAATCCCACTTGAAAGGGGAATATGTGGCTAATGTCACTGCAGTGCCCTTTTCCGGAAAGTCTGCCTGGTCCCAGTATGTCCTTTACTGGAGCCTCCTACTCTATGAAAGGATCCCCATTCTGCTCATTTACTGCAAGTCAATGTAGGGCTCCCTGCTAGTCCCGCTCTCAACTCCGTTCACAGATTCCCGCTTTCAGAATTCGCGCGTCTCTCTCCCTGCCCTGCAGATTTGGACACAGCAGCGGCAGCAGGAAATTCAAATCGTGACTTCCAGTGGCACAGGTTCTAGCTTCCTGTGCTGAGATTTTATCTATTCCTGTTATAGCACCAGGATTGGATTTACAGTTGATTTCTCTTAGCTTAGTTCATTCCTGGGTCGGCAGGGTGTTTCTCACCTTACTTAGGACACCTTGTACTGCACCATTCCTAGATTTTAAGTGCGGTTTCTCAGAGAGCCTCCATAGCTGCTGCTATCTATCCATCATGTTCTCCCAGAAGTCCCAGCTTCTCCATTTTTGAATACAGAGGGATGAGCTCACTGGTTGAATTCAAACTGCAGTATAAATAGGACTGAGAAGACACCTTAATTTTGTGGTTTTGGACCTTTGGGTTCCTTCTCTCATTCTTAGTCTGATATTCTTTTCTTCTCTTTTCTCCTTTCAATATATAGTTGGTGTCTGTACATGTGAAAAGGAGTATAAGAATTAACTAGTGCTTTAATCTAGATTGTACTGTTCATGGATAGGTCATGGTAACCCTCACCAAAAGTATGTACAGAGAATTTCAACACAAGTGTACTATCAGAGTGTCAACAGGTTCCAAACTTCTCACAACTTCCCTCTATCTTCAGTTATGTTTCCTTCTTTCTACATTCTTTCTCTCACTCCCCTAAATATTGCCTCAAACTTCCTCTCCACCAGTCCTTTATTCCAGTCATAAAAATATCAACAAAGCTCAACTTCTCTTTCTTCCTTCCTTTCTTTCTTTCATTTATCTCTTTTTACTCCTTATCTTTTTCCTGATTAGCTCCTTTTGTTTTCTTTTTTCTTTTTCCTTCCCTCATCCTCTTCATCTCAACCTACCTGTCAATAGTAATGTATCTGTCTTTGTGGGTCACTGAAAAAAAGGTGAAATTGTTAAAATGAGTTTTAATCAACATGACTGACATATGGTTGGCTCTGTAGATACTGATAACTAGTAGAGGTTTTCTCTTTGCTACAAAGTGACTGAGCCTAATTGAGTAAGTTAAAGAGGCTTATAAATACCAAAATACAATGAAAACAGAGTTTACATGATTGGGAGACATAGATTAACTAAAGAGATCTCCACACTAGGAACAGTTTATCCATTATAATTGATTATCAACTTTCAGCACAAAACAAATTAGAAACTTGAAAAAATAAAGAAACAAGATACAACCAGAAATTCTTAAATCTCCAGAAATTGATTTTATGAGCACTGAGGAAGAGACATGTATGAAGATATAAAAGAAACAGAAAAGACAGAACAATTAGATTTTCACTGGGCTCAAAGATGATGTAACTAAACTAATAATGAATTTGCTAAAATGATCAGCAAGCTTAAAGAAGATGCAAAAAATATTGATGACCTAACCAAGATGATACACAATACCAATGATCATTTTGCTAAAGAATTAAGAACCTTGAAAAGATAACAAATAGAAATCCAGGATATAAAACTTTCTATTAAAATTATGGGCAGAGGGGACCAGTGTGAGAAGAAACTATCATAACTGGAAAATAAGGCTGGTACAGGAGACTGTATGCTCAGAGATACCTTAAAAAAATAGACCGTGGAAACTGGGTTCAGCAGCTGTTAAATGACTCAGTGAAAACAAACTTAAGAATTATAAGAGTTAAAGCAAAATAAGAGGACAGCACAAAATATATGAACAATTTACCAAAATCATAGTAGAAAATTTTCCAAGTTAGGGAAAGAATTCAATAGAACTTCACCTAGCCATAATCAGAAAAGAACTTTTCTATAACACATTATAGTTAAAATTCGAAGAGTCCAACAGAAACACAGAATTTCATTTTATTTTTTAAAATTTTTAAAATTTTATTTTAAAGAAGTAAATACCTTCCCCCTCACTTGAAAGACCTCAACAGTTGACCAGAGCATTAGCTACTCCTCCCCCACACCCCAGTGACCTCAGCATCTGAGAGGAGCCTTGGTTACCCCACTTTGTACCCAAAAGACCTCAGCAGCCTGATAGGAGATTCAGTTGCTCCTCTACTGCATCCAGAGTACTTCAGCAGCCTACAAGAGCATCAGCCATGTTCCTCCCTCACCTGAAAGACCTCAGCAGGAGCATCATCTTCCCTTTCCCCTTACCCAGACAACCTCAGCAGCCGATGGAAGCATCAGCAACCCCTTCCACCACCTGCAGTATCTTGGTGGGCTGCAGGAAGACTTGGTGACCCCTTCCTCCCACCCAAATGACCTTAGCAGGCCAGCAAGAGTGCAGTGAGTCCCCCCTAAGCAGAGGACCTCAGTGGGTTGGCAGCAACCCCCCCCACACACACACACACTGGGAGGATCTTGGCAGGCCATCAAAAGCACAGGTGAGGCTTTCTTCCATACAGAGAACACTTGGTAGGCTGGAAAGAGCACCAGAGAGGCCTGTCCCCACCCAGAGGAACCCAGATGGGCCTGCAGGACCCCCAGTGACACAGTAGGGCCCCATTTGGAGCATACACCATAGACAGGTGGGTGTGGCAGCTTGGAACACTTTGAAGCTGCAGTAACAATATGAGCTAAGGGTTTTTCACATCAATACTCTGAGGCTAGTCAGCCTAGGAAGAATATATGACTCACTCCACTAGAAGGAAATTCAGCTGACTCGACCCTCTCCTATACTGCAACACACAGCAACTAGGTGAACATCAGACATCCTGTAGAACACACATGATGGACAGTTGAGACTAGAGAGATTGAGAAGACCTAAATATTAACCAAGAAATGAAAATGACAAAATGAAAAAGCAAAATGCAATCTCAAAATCCCAGCCCATCTGGAACAAGTACAAGGGATGTCAAAATAGAGGATATTGAAAGTCACACAACCAAAATTTCTGAAAAGATAGCAAGTGAAGTAAAGAAACTAATCCATGAGGCTATAGAGGAAATCAGATCAGAAATAATCTCTCAGGTAAAGAAAGAAATGACAACCTTAATTAAGGAGTTGCTCACTCTTTTGAAGATTACAAGATGCAATATAACAAGCATTGTCAAATTCCTATTATCTTGTTTTGAAATATTGTTATTGCTTTGGTTTTTGTTGTTTTTTTGTTTCTTTTGCTTTTGTTTTTCTTATCTGTTTTTCCCCTTTTAAAATAAAAAAATTAAGGAGTTGCTTAGCATAGCTAGAAAAAACAGATAAAAAAGTATAAGAGCATGGAAAATGATGGAAACCTTGAATGAATAATGTAGGAAAAAATGGAATGCATGCAAAAAATTCAGAGAAATTCCCAGGAAATTAAAGGTTCCATTGAATGCTAGCAAAACCACTTGAGTGAAACTGAAGATAGAGTTTCAGAACCTGAAGACAGCATCATGGCTAGCAATCACAAAAGGAAAGAACTCTTTAAAATAACCAGGGATGATGAAATAACAATTCAGTGTCTCCAACACGATGCAAAGAAAAACAACATAAGATTGATAGGTGTCCATGAAAATGCAGGAGTCAGTGCAAATGACATAGAAAAATTTACAGAAGTCATAGCAGAAAATTTCCCAAGCATGGGAACAGAATCTGATATATGGATAAGTGAGCCTTGTAGAACTCCAAACATCCATAAACAAAATAAAATCTGCACCTAGACATATAATAACCAAGATATTTAGCAGATCCTAGATATTTAGATAAAAACAGAATACTAAAAGCTGTTAGAGAAAAGAAACATTACGTATCAAGGAAATTCCATTAGGATCATGGCTCACTTCTCCACACAAACCCTCAAGTTGAGATGAGCTTGAAGTGAAGTATTTTAATCCCTGAAAGAAAATAACTTTCAACTCAGATTGATGTACCTTGCAAAACTATCTTTGAAAATTAATGGAAAAATGCAATACTTCTATGCCAAAGAACAACTGAATAAATTAATGTCCACCAAACCAATCCTAGAAAGGATAATGAAAGATGTTCTAGATAGAGGCAAAAATGATCACAAGTCCCAGAACACTAATAGAAAGAAACCACCAAGAAGGGCAAGGGGCAAAGCAGGGAACAAACCAAGGGGAAAAGCAGGAAACCAATAACAAGAAAACAATGTGCCAAAGATAAGCCAATACATATCAGTTATAACTACTAATGTAAATAGCCTCAGACAAAAATCACATGATGACCTCAATTGATGTGGAAACAGCTTTTGATAAAGCCCAATGTTCATTCATGATAACTCTAGAGAAAATTTGGAATAGATGTTCTCTAGCTCAATCTGATAAAAGCTATCTATGGCAAACCAAGATTAAACATCATACTAAATGGACAAAAACTGAAAGCTTTCACTCTAAAATTAGGAACAAAAGCTGGGTGTGATAGCACACTTCTGTAAACCCAACACTCAGGAAGCGAGGTAGGAGGATCATTGCAAGTTCAAGACCAGCTTGGGCTATGAAGTGAGCCCAAGTCCAGCCTAACTGCACAGTGAGACCCTGCCTCAAAAATACTAAATAAATAAATAAATAAATAAACATGAACAAGACAAGGATGCCCACTATCACCACTCCTATTCAATATACTTCTGGAAATATTAGCCAGACCATTTAGACAAGAGAGAGAAATAAATGGAATAAAAGTAGGAAAGGAAGAAGTCAAAATATCATTATTTGCAGATGACATGACACTCTATATATAAGACTCCCAAAAGCCCAGCAAAAGGCTATTAGAGTTAGTAAGCAAATACAGCAGCATAGCTGTTTACAATGTTGAAACTTAAAAATCAGTAACATTCTTGTAAGCAAATAACAAAATCACTGAGAGAGAAATGAAAATAACATCTTTCACAATAGTATCCATAAAAATGAAATACTTAGGAATCAATCTAACAAAAGATGTAAAAGATCTATATATGGAAAACTATAGTTTATAGATTGAAGAGGATTTTCAAAAATGGAAGGATATCCCTTGTTCTTGGATAAGAAAAACCAACATTGTGAAAAGGGCCATATTGTCAAAACTGTTGCGCAGATTTAATGCAATCCAACTTAAATACCATTATCATACCTTACAGATCTAGAGAAAATAGTCTTAAAAAAGATTTGGAAACAGAAGTGACTTAGAATAGCAAAGGCAATCCTGGCAAGGGCAACACAGGAGGTCTCATAATCCCTGACCTGAAATTGTACTACAAATCTACTGTGCCAAAACCAGCGTGGTACTGGCATAAAGCAGACGTGAGGATCAGTGGAACAGATTAGATATAGACATAACTTCAAAGACACTCAGCCACCTCACGTTTGACAAACTGGCTAAACAAGTTCACTGGAAAGAAGAGCCACTTAAACTGACTCTCCACATGCCAAAGACTAAAACTAGACCCGTGTCTATCACCAGGAACCTAATTGAAGTAAAAAAGGATCAAAGATTTAAAATTAAAACAGAAACACTAAATCTGCTGGAAGAGAAGATAGGTTCAAAGAATGTTTTGTGGCAAGACACAGATCATTCATCTTAAGGGACACCTCCAAGACCATATATTTATCCCCAACCCCCAAACTACAGTGCAACTCACTCTTGAATGCCTTCACTTATTTTTCTCTGAGTGTGTACTTCTTTAACTCTAGCTTATGCCTCTCGCTGATGCATCTTGAATCCTGCAAAAAAATTTTTTTGCAGTATTAAGGATTGAACCTATGGCTTTGGCACTGAGTTATATTCCCAGCCCTTTTTGCAAAATTTTGGTGTTATTGTGGGATGGGTTCTTTCTAAATTGCTAAGTTACCTAGACTGTGCTTGATTTTGTGATCCTCTTGTGTCAACTTCCAGAGCACGGGGGTTACAGGTGTGAGCTACTTTGCCCAGCTCTAAAATTATTTTTCTGTGATGAGAATTAACAAACCTACTCTGTGGAGGGGAGCAAGCTGAAGTCACCACTTCCTCTTTGGAGGACCTCATCAGACTCCATCTGGTGATACCCAATACTCCTTTAAAAAAATTCGAAGTACCCAGCTGTTTTTGCCCTAGTAAACTATGAAACTAAAAACATGGATTCTGGAAGCAGACAAGGCCTAATGTCTAACCTTATAAAATCTAGCTCTGTGACCTGCAGGTTACCCAACTTCTCCAAGCCTCCTTTTTCCTTTCTATAAATGGGAACATGGCTTGCCTCTATCCCACCAAGTGTCAATGGACATGAACAAGGTGGCACATATGTGTTGGGTTAAACATCTGGTACATGACAAGTTCTCAGAAATGTGAGCTATTATGGTTACACATCTGGCACAATTTTAGCGAACAATTAAATGTAGATTAAACATGTCTATAGTTCTCAGCTATTAGAACCTCACATTATTCCTTGTGTCTTTGTCATTGAAGAATCTATATTGGGTTTAAGATGCAATACTTTTGAATACAGCAACTTGGCATTTGAGAAGAGGCCCTTTCTTGAGAGGTACCCTTACTATACCTTGGAGGAAAGGAATATTTTTTTTTGAAATATTTCCTCTGAAAATACAGGAACATAGAGAAGAATCTCAACAACCAGGTCTTGCTACATTCCTTCATTAGATCATATTCTTTTATGCTCTAGTTACATTTTCCCAATCTAAGCCAAAAAGTACCCATTTACCTATTTCATTGAGTCTTCATTCCTTTTGATACTTCTTGCATTAAATAAATATGTACACCTTTTTCTTATTAATCTGTCTTTTGTTAGAGCCTCAGCAGTGAAACTAATGGTGAAAAAGGACAGAATTTCTTTTCCCGTACAAGTTATAGGCATGGCAACCATCCAACTAGTTAATTGTTAGGTGTAGATAACTAAGAACAATGACAGTGTAACACACACACACGCACACACAGCACTATTCTTCTATCAAAATAGTCAACTATTAATAAAGTACATTAGTAATTACCAAATCTGCACATAGTACAAAGTGTAATGGCCAATTCTATTCAGAAAGTATGTTCTCTGCAGAGATAGAGTAAGGAGGAGCTGTATGTGTGCCTCTGAGGAATAAGGACCTCTTTTCTCCCTGGAACAGTATTTTGTAGGGGTGTTAAGAGGGTAAAAGAGTTAATGCATGTAAGCCTTAACTCAGTGGTTGATAATATGTTAGGCATTATTCTTAATATTCTTGTTATTTGAAGCTTTTGGTTCATGATATCTGATACTTTCAAGAGGTTATGGCTGCATAAACTCCAGAGATCCTGGCATCAGTATCTCTCTGGCATTGGGCCACAGTCCAGACACGCACTGCACCACCTCTGGGAACTCAGGCCTGAAGATTTTTATGAAATCTAGGCCACTTCTTCAGTCCTAGCATATTTGCTCCAGGGGGATATTGAGAGTGTTTCCTGTTGGTTCGCTTCTTTTAGAGAGAAAGAAATCTAGTGTCCACCATCCCTGAGATAAAATCATTTGTGGTCCCACACCCTGTGCCTGCCAATGCTGGCCTAGAACACAGGAGTTGATTAAAATATGTTCATTAAAATACTTGTTTGGACTTTCTAAAGATCTTTAATAATGAGGTAGGATAGAAAAAATTAAAGATAACTAGAAAGAAAACTTGGGAAACTGTAACTCTAAAATTGTCCTCCTAGGAAAATTGTAACTTCAGAGCAGAGTAAGTTACTCAAGGATATCCACATCTATACTTCATATCTTTACTCCCTAGGCTTATTCGTATTCTCCAGCTTGTTAGTTTGTTTTTTCCAGGTCTATCAAACCCAAATCTGTAAAGATACTTTAAGTCCATAAATTAACCTATTTGATAAGGTAAATGGCAGCAAATTGACCTTATGATGGAGAAACAGATTTGAAAGTTTCAAAGAATGCTTTTGGGCAAACTATCCTAGATCATCCAATTTAAAGGATACCTCCAACAACCCATATGTACCCCCACTCAATATTACAATGTTCCTCTCTTACTTGAGGGCCTGCATTTTATTTTTTGACTGTGAATTTCATTAATTATGACTAGTAAAATCTGTCTATGCCTCTCATGGATGTACCTGTAAATTCTTTTTCTGAGCTGAGAGTCTAACTTCCTAGGAGAGCTGAGTTGAGGTTTCCATCTCTTCTTTGGAAGACTTCCTTGGAGCTCATCAAATAGCAATGCTATAAAATACTTTAAAAGAATATTTCAATGTAATACATTGGAACAAAGCAAGGCAAAATCTTAGGGCTTTGCCTAGGCCAGTGTGGTCTTAGGAGAGAACTCTCTAAGTCCTCTGGCTCCTGTACAAAGGGAGCATGGCAACGCTTAGGAGTAACACAAGGAGCCAAGGAGCCTCAGTTGCTTGGTGGCAATGGGTATTAGAAAAGAATGATGACTGAGCATTGCTTCCTGACTTCAATGCAGATCTCTCAGTAGGCTAGCACAGATCTTTATCCCACAGGCACAGATCTTTATCCCACTGGCACAGATTTTCTTGTTTCTACTATTGACCTTTGTGCCTTCCTAGTGCAGATCCATGAAACAGACTTGGATGAGTGAGTCATTGTCATGGCCTCAAGTTGGATTTGTGGGTGGTATTGTTATGGGGTCTAGGGCTTTAACTAGACTCATGGAGAATATTGTCATGAGATTTAGGCCCTCAGCTGGATTCTTTGGGGTTTTTACTGTGTGGACAGATTTCCTGCACTTTTTGTGTTTGACTCTTACAAAATAATTTCATAAATTATATGTCCTGTATTGAATTATTTCCCTCATAAACACAGTGTGTCATGAGAACTGTGAGCAATTTGGTTTGGCTTAACCATCCGTCAGTAGGAAACAATGAGAGACAAAGGCAGAAAGACAGATTAGAGTAAAATTGGAATGCTTGAAAGGCACCTTATATTTCATTGGAAACTTGTGAACAAGAGTAATATAAGTGCTTTGCTTAGGAAAAATAACCCCTCTCTTTCTGATCTTTTGCAGCATGGACAAGCAGTGTAGGAAGGCAGAAAGACAATTAAGAAGGTTCTCACAACACTTCTGGAAAACAATGAGATTCTTAGGGGCAGAGTCAAGCCTTCCTTTGCTGGCACATGTTTCCCCTTATCTGCTTACTTCATTTTAGTCATTTTTTCTGTATCTAATTAAGTATCACTTCCTGTTGGAACTTTTCCTAAGTTCCCTCAGCTCAGATCAGATTCCTCTGTATAGCCCTTTATATTCTTTTTTTTTCTCTCCCTTACAGCATTTGTTACAATCACAATGAAGTGATTTCATGAACAGGCATTTGTTAATTTTCTGTCTTTTATAGGATTTTAGGCTCCTTAGGATAGAATTCAAGTACTGAGATGTGCTAAATCTATTATTGGCTGGATACAGCAACTGATTGGTTGTTTAAGGGGGGGCAGAAGGCAAAAACAACTCTAAGAATAAGAACTCATATTTCCAAGTGACTAAATCTAGTAATACACAGAGAAAAATGGAGAGGAGGAGGGTTTGGAAATATAATATGCTGAAAGGGAGAGATAGGGATGTAATAAGTTCAGTTTTACAAATAATGTATTATATTAGTGGTCATCACCCATGGCATGTGTGCTTCATCCAGCTGTTCATTATCACTGAAGGCTTTAAAAGGTTCACATCACCTTATTAGAAGATCATTCAGATCTGGCTTCCTAGTGGCATTTGGAAATGCAAGTCTGGAACCCAGGAGTCAAGTCTGCTCTGCTGTTTAGGATGTGATAGACATGTCTCATTTTCTGCTTGTGATTTCCTTCCTGGTTAATGGGAAAGCTGCTTTTCCTACCCTTTTGAAGTCTGTCATAGCAATGCAATTGAATTTGACCAATGAATTATGAGTCAAATGTGTGCATCCTTTTCAAGCAAAAACATTTAGGAATAGTATGAACTTCTCTTTGTGTTCTTTTGTTTCTGTTGTCATAGCCAGGAACATTCCAAATGGTGCTAGCTTCTCAGGGCACTGAGATGAGGGAGAGAGCCCCTTGCCTACATGCAGAATGAATGGACTTCATCTTCCATAACTGGATAACTCCACTAAGATTTGAGAGGATGTTTGTTTGAGATTTAGGAGGTTTATTTATTTATTTACTTATTTGTTACAGCAGCTGAGTCTATCTTGTCCAATACAAGAATTATGTACTTATGAAGTTTTTAAAAAAAATTTTATTTAAAGAAAGACAAAACAAAACAGAAAACAGGTAGAAATAATACATGCTTTCAAAGAAAAAATAAACAGTAATAAATCACTTGTTGATGTTTGCATATTGTCCTCTTACAAATAGTTGTTCAAGATACAAGAGTGGAACATATAAATGGGAATTCAAATAGTGAGACTGCAAATAGTTCTGTTCAACTATCTAATAAAAACTTAGTAATATGGTTATCAATCCTATATACTTAAACATACACACATTTAACCATATCCTTATTTATGTTGAGATTAAATAAACCAAAGCAGGCTAAAATCACTCTGAACAAAGAATAATAGTATTGCTGGATTTCACATCGTGACATTCCAGAGTCAGCACTGGGTGATGTAGTGCCTTTTTTTTCCTTCAGAGTATTTGTTCATTTCATCATGTGTCATAAGATCAGTTCTTGTAAACTGGTTATAGGTTTTACACAAGCATGAGTCTTAACATGTATTTCTATCCTTTCTGCATTAGAGGGAGAAACAGAACAAAGCAGAACAGAACAAAACATATTCGTATAGACACATAAAACTAAAAAGACATATAAAACTGTTGGACAAGGAGTTTTATCATGGTTACTTTGTTGTCTCATATTATCATCAATAGAATTGGCTATATCATCAGATATAGTATAACTGAATATATCAGTACATAACAGTATAAATAGATATACAACTTTGTACATAATATAGAACTACAAAAACAGGTGGTAATCAAACCAGAATGGGTATCGTAGTGAATCATTGTCATTTTCAGCATAGTTGTCTATACTCTCAGACTTGATACTATCAACGTTAATAGTTTTGAATAAAATCTGTCAATAACAAACAGCAATCAAACAAATCAGGTTTAACTAAGATCAGTCATGATATAACAGTATAAGTTATACAGGAATCCAGATTAAGTTAATAGGAAATTAAAGATGATTACTGTGCTATATCCTGATATTTTTGGGATAGCTGTCTGTGCCTTCAGATCTAGTGACTGTATACAAACTGGGACGGAATAAATTCTATCTAAGCAGAGTGGTGCTAGTAATATAGGTTTTAATTCCTGATAACACTATTATCAAATCTTCTGCTGTCTTTTTTAAGACTATTCCTCCCCTTTCACTCCCCCCAGGGTGCACTGTGCATTTTTGGGTCTTCCCAACATGCTTGGTTTTGTATTGGGGGGGGCAACCTGCTATTTACCTAAGTGATTCCAAAACTTCTCACTCTTGGACTTGATCTCTAGTTGTATTTATTTACCTATTAAAGCCTGTCTTTCCAACCTATCCATAAATACTGGTCCAGGTGCCCCTATTACTCTCTGGTTCCCTATCACATAGAGTACTGTTTTCTTCATATTTGATTTTCGGTCCATATACCCTTCTTCAGTTTAATTATATTTCCTATAAAGAGCATTTTGGTGGACCCTACCTCTTGATCTACTCTGCCTGTGATTCTCTCTTTTTTTCCCCTTAATTTAGTGTATCTAGACAACATATATTAGAAATTATATCCAACCTTCTCTGCCTCATTTCTCTTGTGCTCTTTTTCCATCATTAGTTGTCTGTCGTCTTCTTTTTGCTTTCTGCTCCATTCATTGGGGCCTCTCTGTCACTGTTCCTGAAATCCTGGTACTTTTCTCTCTCTTTAGAATGTCCTGAAGTATTCTCTGTAGAGTTGGATTGGTGGTTGCAAATTCCCCCAGTTCCTCTTTATCTTGAAAGCATCTTGCTTCTCTATTAATTTCTAGAGACAGTTTTTCAGGATACATCAGTCTGGGCTGGAGGTTATTTTCTTTCAGGGCTTGGAATACTTTGCTCCATGCTCTTCTTGATTTGCTGGTTTGTGCTGAGAAGTCTGCCATAATTCTGATGGGATTTCCCTGGTAAGTAATCTGTTTCTTGTCTCTGACAGTTTTTTAATATTCTGTTCTTATATTGGATTTCTGGGATCTTGATTATTATATGCCTGTGTGTAGTTCTGTTTTGGTTATAGGTGGCTGGAGTTTTGTATGCCTCATATATCTGAATATCATTTCCTATTCCTATGTTTGGGAAGTTTTCCTTATTTCCATAAATAGCCTTTGTAGTTCCTTGGTTTGTACCCCTGACTCTTCATTCACATTCTTTATTCTTAAGTTATAGGTCCTCTTGTCGTCTTCTAGCCTTTGTATTGTTACTGCTTGTTTCCTTGTTATTTTTAAGAAATTTTTCCTTTCATGATCCCACATTGCAAACCTGTCCTCCAGGTTGGATAATCTATCTTTAGTTTCTTTCAAGCAGTTTTGCCAGCTTTCAATGGAGTTTTTAATTTCCTGGTAATCTCTTTGAACCTGCTTCATGTGTTCTATGTTTTCTTTGTATTTTCCATCAAACGGTTCTCCTTTTTTTTGTTCCTCCATTCTTCCATCTGTTTTCTTGAGAGGTGCTTAGCATTTCTTTTATTATTCTATTTATATCTTTCTTTACTTGGTTACATATTTCACTTTTGAACTCATCTATGAGGTCCCAAAGATATCACTTTATGTCCACTGGTGTTGTGTCTGATATTGCATGTTTGCCGTCCTCAATCTCCTTTGCATTTACCTTTCCTGGATCAATGTTCTCAGGGTTGGGGATTGGGGACCCTTTCTTGTTGCTTCCTTTTCTCATATTTTTTGTTCCTTTCATACACATGTATATAGGAGGACCCAGTTTTCTTCTTTGTTGATTATAGTTCATCTGAAGCACCCTGACTAGGTGTCATCTGCAATGCTTCTGCAGTACTCCTGTTCACTGCAGTGTACTAAGGAGGTACAAACAGGGGCAGTGTATGCTGGGCCCTCCTCACTGGGTCAGTCAACCTCCTGAGGGCTTCACTGCATTAGGGTGTGCTGCCAGGCTTAGGAACTTGGTTTGGGTTAACCTATTGGATCTCAGCCCAGGGTATGACCCAGGTCAAGCATACTCCACCAATCCCACTTGAGAAGGGAGCAACTGAATGAAGTCACCGCTGCTCCTTGTTCTCGCCAGTCTGCCTGGCCCCATAATGTCATCTGTTGAGCCCCTTTTTCTGTTGATTGGTTTTATTCCTGTCACTTACCACAGTTTGATGCAGGTTCCTCACCAGCTCAGCTCTCTGTTCAGCACGCCTACCCCTGTGTGAGTGCATCTCCAGTGAGTTGAAGTGGTAGGCTTTCGGAAGCTTGCTGAGTCTCGGATGCAGTTCAAGCACTGCAGCGGGAGCACCGAGCCTTTAGCTGTTCCAACAGTAGCACTGGGACTGTATGTTTAATTGGTTTCTCTCAGCTTAGTTTGTTCCTGGGTTTGGTGGATCCATCTCCCTCTATTCAGGACTCCCCATGCTGTATTATTTTTGGAGTATAAGTTGTATTATGTTTGGAGTCTAAGTTGGCTATCTCAGGGAGCCTCTGTAGCCTGCTCTTATCTATCTGCCATCTTTACCAGAACCTGTACTTATGAAGTTATTCAGTTATTTCAGTACATACTTATTGAGAAATTATTGTGGTTCAGACACTAGAGATGCTATGGTAAGAAAGACTAACATGGCTCCAGGGGAATGAATGTGAACATAAAAGAGAAAAAAGAATAGGAGTTGGAGGTGAGAGGAGCTCCTAGCAGGGAACCAGAAAGGGATCTAGATGGTGAGAGCTCTAGGACGGCCCTGAAGAATAGGAGAACACAGCATGAGCTAAGGAAGAGGCAGCAGCCTGTGTCTTGCCCCAGGCCCTAAAGAGATCTGAAAAGGGAGAAGGAACTGGCTAAGATTTCAAGGCATGCTTCCCTAATACAGTCATTCTTGAAGGGTGGTCCTGTATTATGAGTATCAGCATCACCTCCAAATTTGTTAGAAATGTATAATCTCAAGCTCCATCCTAGATCTACTGAATCAGGGGGTGGGTTGAGTGATCTGGGTCTTAACCTGCATGCTAGCTGATTCTGTGGCACACTGCACATAGTTTGAAAACACTGCTTCTGTGTACCCCTCCTTAAAGTCATGACCAACTTCTGTAACAGAGCAATCCAGTGCACTTAACAGCCACTAAAAGATCTGTCTGTGCTCTCTGCTAGTGGTAGTGGTGAGTGTTACTGAGGAATGAAGTCCCAATGGACGTCTAAAAAAATAAAAGGACACCAGAGGAGGGGACTGGGAGGATAAGGATGCTGGCCATGGTGACAAAGGGTAACATTTTGAGGCAAATTTCTTGATATGGGGCTTCTGTTTGGAATCACAAAGCATGCATGTGATAAGGATAATTTCTTACAGGTTTCCCCACCACCACCTCAAATCTTTCAGACCTCCAGTTACCAGTATACCATGGGTGGAACTGAATTGCACTCTAAAGGATAAGCAGAAGTTAATAAAGGGAAGAGAGTGGGGAAAAACATTGTAGACACAGTGCAGATAACTGAGAGGAAGTAAGTCTTATTGAAGAGTGACAAGTGTTAATCACATCAGAGTGCCTGAGTACAGAACATGAGGAAATGTGAGATATGATAGGGGTGGGTTAGGAAGATGGTAGATTATGTGGGTGTCTATACGAAATATCTCGACTCAATGGTACTACTTGGGAAAAATGGTT
This sequence comes from Cavia porcellus, assembly GCF_034190915.1. Lineage (NCBI taxonomy): Eukaryota > Metazoa > Chordata > Mammalia > Rodentia > Caviidae > Cavia > Cavia porcellus. Next base: position 8,637,666 of record NW_026947493.1, read on the forward strand.
GTATCTGGGGAACAACTAATACTCTTAACTCAAAGTCAAGGATCTGCTACGATCAGTGTAGGAGTTCCCTTTCTCTTCTCAAGTCTTACTTTATAGTTCCTATATCAATTTAAAAATAGACCTAACATGTCCTTTAGTTAATTTTTTATTAATAAAATTTCTTTATAACAAGGTATTATAATAAAATCAATGCCAATATCAAAGAAATATTATAATCTACCCAATTTATCAAATAAAAGACTCTGGATCACATAAAAGACAATTTGTCAATAAGGTAATTGCTGTCATATATTGAGCTTACTGTAAGACAGGTGCCCTTATATAAGTAACTTACTTGTAATTGTTCGCTTGTTCTTTGTAACTACCCTATGCTCTGCAGAGAGATGATAATTTCTATATTTTGAAGATATGAAAGGGAACTCACTGGCTTAGTCACCCATGTAGAAAAGGATCAGGCAAAGAGTTAAATCCAGATTTCTGATTCCAGTGTCCAAGCTCTGAACTGCATAGACTTTCTATCTCCTGTTATTGATGAAGCTAGCACCCTGTGTGTCTGGATTTGACAGACAGACAAAGAGATAGAGTCCTAGTTTCTCTGGCATGTAACAGAATTTGGAGCTGGGGAGCTCTGACCTTGGAAGTCCATCTGTTCATTTTTACCTCTATTAGATCTGATCAACTTATAAGGCATTAACTCAGTATCATCTGTCATGATTTCTTAATTAAATAACTGTGTCACTTTACAGAAATGAAAGGCCCACAAATGCCAAATAATTATTTTCATAAATGAGGTTAAATTGAGATTCATTATTTTATATTTGAAGAGTTTTTGATGCCCGTGTGTTATTCTGGATAATGCCATTTACTTACTATAATGATTAATTATAATTTGGGTATTGGATATTGCCCAAGAAAATCAGAGGGACAATTTGCTGTGAAGGACAAGCTAGAATCTTATATTAGTAGTGAATGTTGCAGAAATAGACAGCATATGCATCTCCCTGGGGTTGTGCAGCCTTTGCCCATTGTTCCATGGATTCATTTCTTTGTGCTTGTTCTTCTGTTCCTCCCCCTCTACCAATGGAGTAAAATAGTCTTTCCTCTTCCCTCACAAAGTCATTGCCTCTAGCTTCCATCAGAACCTTCCTTTGTATTCCTAACATTTGTTATCAGAGTGATCTAGGTTATGCTATTGTTGCCAGGTTCTAGGATCTCCTTTTAGAGGTATATTCTAGATTCTTTCTGTCCTGAATGAAGAACTTGTTAAGATAAGCACAAAAAGTAGTGAGATTTTACATTTATTAAAGATACAGGGGGGAAAAAACCATTCTGTGCAGAGTGACAATGGACCAGTCAACATTAGAGAAAAAAGCCCACTCTAGAGGGTGAGAGCAGACCACTATGAAAGAGAGAATACAGTGACCGAGAGCTTAATAGTAGTTGCTTTTCTTTAATGTCCCACTCCTCAGGCTGTCCTATCAAAAGCCTGCTTGAGTTCTTGCAAGAGGAATGGAACATAGCATTCTCTGATTGATCTTAGATGTAGAGCTTTGGATTTTTTTTTTTTTTTTTGCATTTTCTGGACCTCCATAACTGACAGGCCATGCTTACTTAGCCGGTTTGCCATGCTCTAATATCCTGTGTCACTGTGATACCAAAACCTCACATATATTAGTGGTTTAAAACAGCAAAAGCTCTTTTTTTTCATGAGATAGATTATTACAGGTCAGCTGGGGACATTGTGCTACATCATTCTCTGTCAAGGCCACAAACTAATGGCCACCCTGTTATCTAAAGAGTCAATGTGGTTAATTTGATTACTGACTCATGAAATCTTCCATGTGTCATTGGGACTTACCTAACTCCAAAAAGGATAGCACATTCTGTCATGTGCTAGAGGGAAAATAACCCAAAAACCACTAATGAATGCTACTTGCAACTGACAGGTACCTCAAAGAGTTTATCAAAATATTTTCTCAAACAAAAATATAAAATTACAGTGCTAGTTGCTTTGAGAATTAATTTTATGCAAAGAGAAGTCTAGTCTTCATCTTAGCTCCTGGCAGAGATAGAAGGGTTGAAGGACCCAGGGTAACCTCAAAATCCTTCTAATTTACTGGAATGTCTTTGTTACTCATGTGTCTCCTGGGCCCACTGACAGTTTATGCTAAAGAAATGACTCTGGGTAGGACTGACAATGCCAGAAAGACTTAAGTGATTAAGACTTAAGGTTGGGATATCAGCCATGTGATATCATCCTGGTCTCTGGGAAGGGATGGGAGCTAAAGATTAATTTCAACTAAATGGTCAATTATTCAATTATTGAAATAATGAAACCTAATAAAACACTGGACATTGATACTTGGCTGAGCTTCCAGTGTTGGCAGTACACATATTATTACATGTCAGTGCTAGAGGATGGCATGTCCTTGAGGACCCAGAAGCTGCTTTTTTGGAGTCTTTCCAGCCCCAGGTTCCTCCTTATGTACATTTTTCTTTGGATGGTTCTTATTTATATCCTTTTGAATAATAAACTGTAATCCTAAGCATTGTATACTCCTGAGATCGATAAAAATCCTAGGAATTTATTGACCATGAGGGAGTCAATGGGACCTTTGAGTTTGTAGACAGCTAGGCCATAATAAGAGTGACCCTGGAAACCCTCAAACTTGTGGCTGTTAGAAGTCTTATGCTCACTTGAAAGTCTGGAGAAATTGCCTTTAACCTTAAATTTGGATAACTCTAGATATTACATATTGTGCTTAAGGCCCACAACTAATAAGAGTTAGGATGAGATTTGTAAGTTATAATTGTAAGTTATTACAATAAGCCAAGGCTTTTGTAATTTTTTGTCAATTTTATAATCACCCATTACCTTCCTGGAATATAACAATGTCATCATTGTTAACCCACACTGTCCAATTTCCATTTCTGCGTGTAAAGGTGAAGTTTTCCCTCATAGGACATTTGGAAATGTCTGCATCTTTTGAGGAGGCTCATACTTTCCTCTCATGTGTGGAGTCCAGGGATGTTGCTAAATATCCTACAGTGTATAGGACTATCATCCCTACCAACAGGGAATTATCTGGCTCGAATTTTGAGATTGAATAGCAATAGTGTAGAAGTGTGTCTTGTTTCTCAGCTGCCTAAGTGAGGACAACATATTTTTATATATGTTTCACAACTCCCCAGATGTATAACCCCTATAAATAATATAACAAAGACCCGTGTGATCATCGTCGTTATTCTTTTTACTCATCAGAGGAAGCACTAAGCAGGATATAGTCTCACAGCGGGAATGATAGTCACCTCTTAGTTAAGTTATGTGTCCTGAAGATGATACATTAGCTTTCATCCTCTGAGAAGCAGATACCGAGATAAATGTGCAAGAAATGTATTAAGGGTAGTACTTGTAAGAAAAATTGGGAAGGATCAGTGGACGACAAACAGTAATGAAGAAAGCCTGGTGGAAGCAGTGTAGCTTTAGAAAAAACTTAGAGAGACCCTCAGAGCATCTTTGACCTAAAGTTTCCATCAGAGAAGACTTGTGTCTCACAGAAATAATTTTCAGCTTCACTCAGCCACTGGCTGAGAGCAGCTCATGGGAAATGTGACTGTACAAAGGCAATGGTGGATTTCAAAGTGCAGTGGTTGGACCGTTGGTCAGTTTTGGTTCTTGGAGTTGGAGATCAGAGAAGCATGTTCTCATACAGGTAATACCATAGCAGGTAATAAGCACTTTTCTCAAATTAACATTTTTAGCATGATATCTGGCTCTACCTTCCATCTTCCTGAAATTACAAATGTTACTTACGTTTGTTTTCCCATTTACCACTTCTGATCTGAGACTATAGATCAGAAACTTTCTGTTTTTCTTTTAATTTTATTTGGATTATTACTTGCGAAACATCATTGAGCTTTGACCTAATAAGGTGTAGATGTTATCCCAAAATATAACTGCAGAAGATCAGAATATATCACCCTGAACATGCCTCTTTTGCATAAGGATTACGTTGTGCTCTTCATTTTGAGACCTTGCAGACACAGAAGTTCAAAAATTTTACCTTTTTGTAAGAGAAATTTATATCTAGAAAGGAAGTCTCCATTTGTAAGGATGGCTTCCTCTCTGCATCAGGAAGAAAAGGATGATGAAATCCTTGGAGACCTAATGGAGAAGATAACTATTGAAAACTACTTAACAGATATTACTTTGCATTTCTAGTTACTCATTTCTCTGGATTATCTCTCAAGTAAATAGGAGATCTACATGTTGTTCAATTTATGTTTTTCTCTTATTAATTGGTCTTGTGTTCCAGGAACTTGCAGGCAAGAACCATGAAGGATGGAGAAATTTATTTTTTCTCCTCTAGTGCTCTTTAAAACTTTATACCCAGCTAACAATGCATGTCAATAACAATTTCATACAGATTTTCAAGATATTTGTTGTTTAAATGAAGTTTGGCATTAACTTCCATGACAAATCTTATAGTGTAGAATCTTATTCTTAAATATACCAAATTATATTTTGAAAAGGGAACAAGAGATGGAAGGGTGGGAAGGGACAAGAGGAAGAAAGGAAGACCAGGGCAGAGGATGAAAAAAGAATTGTGTATTATGACTATATACCGGTTCCCAATGATGAATAAAATCATTATGGACTGCAAACTGCTCATTAAAAAAGCATTTAAAAATATGACTAAAAATATTTCACATAAAGTTGTAAAAGTACGGAAGGATGTAAAACAACATATCAACAATTATCTCTGGGAGGTTTTTACTTTTTCTTTGTATCAACTCAGAATTGCCTTGGCTGTCTACGTAAAAACTTGAGGAACAGATATTCAAGCAAACTAGGAACTTCTCTTACATAACAGAGGAGTCTGGAAGTCAGTGGTTGGTTATGTGGATACTGTAGTGCAAGGATGCCAGAGTCGAGGTGATTCTCTTGGCCTTTCCCTTCTGATCACAAAGTGCGATTGTAGCTCCAGCCAGTATGTCCAGAGGAGGAAGCAGAACAGAAAAGAAAGAAAAGGGCAATTGCTATCCAAGGTGCTACACTGTAAAGATTTTTCCATAAGTTCTACCAAGCAGCTTCTCAGTTCTCAACTGAGGACAACTATGCAAAGATGCTTGGGAATGTTTTGAGCTATATAGCCATTCTCAACAGAGTTGGGGCTCTTAGTGCTAGAAATAACTACTGTATGTCTATTTAAACCTCCATTTGTTGTCAAAATCTTTTTTTTTTTTTTTGCTCAACTCTGGATTAACAAATGCATTAAAGATAAAAGAGAGCACCTGACTCTCTTGAATTTTCTTGTACTGGCTTGGGGGCCATAGCTTGGCCAGCAGCTGTCTGATCTCTTCCTTCTCTTCCCCTGGCTTCTCCCAATGACCTCCTGTGTACTCCCTGGATATCTACTGTAGCAGCCACTCTCCACCAGTCTACTAGAAACATGAATGCAGCTCCAGTGTCAAAACAATGATACTTTCACCCCTCCTGCCACTTCAGTTGTTACAAAGAAAAGATGAGGACCCTGGGATGGCTAAGATTATGGAGGAAGGGATCAGGGTGAAGTCTTTGCCGATTTGCAATTTCCATATGAACCAAACAGAAGAAACCTACCTAAGTTGATTGGCAACAAGGTCAGTGTTTTATAAAGGTAAATCAAATCTAAACTCAGTTATCTATTTCTCTCCTTTACCCTAAAGGGCTTGGGAGAGGTAGCCCATGTACTGGTAAATCATACTACAAGGGTGAAAATGGTCTTGGGTTCTGGTCTGTTGTGGCCCACAGCTGGCAACTACAAAGCTGTGCATGGTCTCAGACGTCCAGCAGGCCAACTTACTCTGTGTCTGCCTTATGCTGGACTGCTACCATTTTTACTTAGGACTGCCACACCATGTTGGTGCCCAGAAACTCTGTGAAGTTTGGCATCTTCGAGGACACTGGGAGAAATGCATTAATTTCCCTACATTTGGATACCCCTAAATCTGTCTGGGATTCTATCACCTTCCAATAGAGAGAGAAATAAGAACACACAGCCCTTTCTTAGAGGCCCAGACCAATGTATAAGCCTGACAATCTTATCTAACTTTCTCCCAACAATTTAAGCATTTATGACTTCATTTCAAACAATAAAAGAATTTATATGATCATTTATTGAGTTTCTAATCTGTTGAGTTCAGCAGGGGTTTTCAAAATTACCAGAGTTTGGGTGGGTTGGTGACAGATTTAAAATGCTAATAGTAAGATCCACAGCAAGAGAATTACTTTCAACAGGGCTAATGCCAACTTCAGGCAGTGATATTTATTCAAAAAGTTGTCCAGATGATTCTAATATGTAGTCAGGTGGGGATTCAATGGTAATGGTTTAGAGTATATGTCCTGATTTCTTCAGAGTCCTATTTTTGATTCTCCAAAAAAGATTTTGTAACTCAAAACTATTTTCTCTCTCAAAGAGCACAGCTTTATATAAATCAAATCCTGTATTTCTGTCACACGTTTCAAAGTCTTGCTTAGAAAGTCAAAAGCACAAAAACTGACTATAAATGTTCTGGAATCTGCCTTCTTGAGCAAGCTTGATCTCACCATGCTGTGATGTGGAGGGAAAGAGTGGAGCAAAAGAGGGCATCATTGAGTGTGCAGTAAACTTTCCATCATGGTGGCAAAAAAAGAGAAAGCTTGAGAAAAACAACTCAAGGAGGAAAGGTTTCCTTTGATTCACAGTTTCAAAGGTATCACTCCATGGTCACTTCAGTTTCTGAATCTGTGGTGAGGCAGCAGGGATGTGTAAAACAAACCTGCTGCTTACCTCATGATACCCAGTAGAGAGAGAGACAGAGAGACAGAGAGACAGAGAGACAGAGACAAGCCACAAGAGACAAAACATACCCTTCAAGGGCACAACCCCCAGTCACCTACTCTGTCTGACTAGGTGCCGCTTCCTAAATTTCCACTATCTACCAATATGCCACTAATTTGGAAACAAGTTTTCACCACGTGGGTTTCTGGGGAGACATCCCAGATCCAAACTATAATACCTAGAATGGAAGATAGCAGATTAGGTGTTAAAATAGTACCCCTCCCCAAATCTATTTTAGAAAAAACTTTAGAGAAACTAATTCTCTCCATATCCTCTGGTCAAAGAAGTCACTTCTAAACATCCTCTCTTAATGTCACTCTCTAATGAAGAAGGCACTTAAGAACTGCCTATTTTAAAGACTGCTCAATAATGTTCTTTATCATAAAGGCAGAAAGGTATAATACCTTTCCTTACCTGTTTTAAGAATCATAGTCCCTAGCACTCTGGGAGGTTGGGGTAAGAGAATTGCAAGTTTGAGCTCAGCCTCAGCAGTTTAACTCTGAGATCCTATCAAAAATGGGAGGGAGATAATAACTTAGTGCCAAGGATCTGTATTCAACCCTCAGTAGTGAAACAAATAAAAATAAAAAATAAAAGAGTCATGGTCGGGGCTGAGGGTTTAGCTCACTGGTGTAAGCATCTACTTGGCAAGCACAAGGTCATGAGTTCGATCCCCGGTATCAAAAAAAGAAAAAAAAAGAGTCATGGTCAACATTTCAGCCAATTGATTAAAAGTAAAAGAATTCGAGCCAAAGCCACCTGGCTGCGCTGGAGAAGACTGCGAGAAGCTCCGGATCTCCAAAGCCAGACACCGTACAGTTTTCTGACTGATCCATGCTGTGCTGGGAATGCAGTAAAGACAAGGGGCGCAGTGCGCGTGTGGACCCAACAGGGAGATCTGCATTGAGTCCTGGTGAGTACTAGGGACTGGGTCCTGTGGCTGCTGTCACTGGCTGGAGAACATCTTGGAATTGGGCAGAGCCCGTGCTGTGGTGACATCAGTCAGCCACTTCTGGTGCAGAGAGAACTGGCAGGGTCTGCTGGGGCTGAACCACAAACAAAATATTCGCGACTCTGTGATGTCCATAAGGTACAGCCTAGCTTGCAGATTGACTGGCACAGAGGCTGGAGGCTAGCCTGCACCATCCCTGCATCCCTGCCTACCTCAGATAACAGCAAATTGGGGAGGACAGCAAAAAATCTAGTCAGCACACTTTGGAAAGACCCTAAGCAATACAGAGAGGGCCAGAGACCCCCAGGACACACCAGGTTGAAAGAAACCAGAAACATGACAAGAGATAGAAATAAAAAAAAATCTCCAGCTGCCAAACCTGGGAGAATAAGCCCAGGAGAAGTAAACACAGAAGAGAACCAGCACAATAACCATCCAATACAAGACATAGCATCAGTGGACATAAAGAAATACCTTCATGACCTCATAGACAAATTTAAAACTGCACTTTTGATCCAAATGAGCCAAGATACAAAGAGATTAATTAAAGAAATGATAAGCCCCACCCACAGATGGAACACAGATGAAAGAATGGAGGAAATCAGAAGAAAGAGAAACTTCTGAAGAAGAATTTAAACATAACCTAGAATACATGAAACAGATACAAAGAGATCACCAGGAAACTAAAACTCCATTGAACACTGGCAAAATGCCTTGACAGAAACTAAAGTTAGTCTTTTGAAACTTGAAGAGAGATTTATGATATATGGTCATAAAAGAAAAGACCTCTTAAAAATAGGAACCAGAAAGAAATAATTCAAAGGCTAGAAGACGACAAAAGGATACATAACTTAAGAATAAAGCATGTGAGCTAGGAAGCAGGAGAAACCAAAAATGAAATACAAAGAATATTCACAGATATATTAAAGGAAAACTTCCCAAGCACAGGAAAAAGAAATGATATCCAGATAAATGAGGCACACAGAACTCTAGCTACCTACAACCAAAACAGATCTACACCCAGATATATAATAATTAAGATTCCAGAAATCCACCAAAAGAACAGAATACTAAAAGCAGCCAGAAAAAAGAAGAAGATAACCTTCAATGGGAAAATTATCAAAATAACAACAGACTTATCAACACAAACTCTCAAATCAAGAAGGGCCTGGGGGGAAATATTCCAAGCCTGAAAGAAAATAATTTGCAACCAAGACTGATATACCCAGAAAAACTCTCTTTCAAAATTAATGGAGAAATAAGATGCTTCCAAGATAAGGAGGAACTGTGGGGAGTTCATGGCCACCAACCCAACCCTACAGAGAGTGCTGAAGGACATTCTAGAGAGAGAGGAAGGGATGCCAGAATTCCAGCAACAGTGGCAGAGAGGCCTCAATGAATGGGACAGACAGTGGAATGAGGGAGTAAGGTAGAAAAATTATAGCAGTAAAGTGGAGTAGCAGACATGGGGCAGAGATGGTAAGCTATAATCTTTAGTATAGATAGCTTTGATACACTATAAAAAAAGGCAGAGGTCATTGTTAATAGTGTATCAGAATTTAAAAGTCACAGTAGTCTTATAGCTCTGTTTAGTTTGAATTTATTTTCTTTTGGTCTGTCCACTCATATCAGATTTGAAAGCACAGACATCTGACCCAAAAATAGCAGCTTATACCATGGTAACTATGCTTAATTTCCTATTAACTTAAACTGAGACCCTGTATTACTTACATTGTCTTACTACAACTGATTTTATTTGAATCTGATTCGTTAGACCGTGGTTTTGCCTTGGCTGATTTCATTTCAAATAAATTTGGTATGCTTGATAGTATCAACCCTAAAAGTACAGGCAACTGCTCTGAAGATGACAAGATGTAAAAGATATCCATACCAGTTTTGATTATTAACAGCTCTCTCAAGTCCTACAATGTTTTCAAAATTGTGTTTCTATAAAAATAGCTAGGTAATACTATGCCTAACTGCATTAAGCCTGATGATGTGGACAGGTCTATTGAAAATAACAAGAGAAAGCATAGTAACTATGGTAGATTACCTAATATTGTAGTCTTATGTGTCTTTTTCATTGCATGTTTTTCTAGGAATTTGTTTTGCTGTCTTGTTATGATTGGTTTTTCCCTATAATACAAAGAGGATAGATATACATGTAGAAATTCACACATGGGAAGATTTTTAAAAACTATTTATGGGAACAAGTTATATAATGCAAGATGTAATGAACAGATACTCTGAAGAAGAAGAGACACTAAGAAACCCAATGCTAATTCTGTAGCATTATGATATAAAATCTAGCAATACTATTATTCACTGATCAGAGTTATATTAGTCTAGTCTGTTAAGTTTAATTTCAGCATATGTAGATATAAGAACAGCTACTACAAAGAGAATGAGAGACACTATGGTAGTTGTTATTGTCTTCCCCAATGTAAGATCTTGAAGACCTAAAAAGCCTTCATTATCCTGTAATTATTTGATTAGTTCTATAATATGTGGTAGGTATTTAATGTGTTTGAAGATGGGGACAACTATTTGGAAGAAACTAGAGACAATTAGATAAACAGTAAAGATCTCCAGTGGACTTGCTTTGAAATCTGTATTTCTTTAAATTGTTTTTTAAAAACTGTTTTGTTCTGTTTTGATATGTTCAGTCTTACCCTCTTTAAGACAAAAAACAAGTGTGTAGGACTGATAACCATACTACTAAGTTTTTGTTAGACCATTGAGCAGAACTGTTGGCAGTGTCACTATTTGAATGTCACTTTACATACTTTAATTTTGTAACCTGAACAACTATTTCTGAGATGACAATATGTAACTTATCAACTGGTGATTTCTTACTGTTTATTTTTCTGTAATTCTGTATTATTTCTACCCTTTTTCTTTTCCATGTATTTTTTGTTTCTTTCTCTTTAAATAAAAAGAAAAGTAAAAGAATTCTATTTGGGATCGTAGGAAATGCAATTCAGGAGACATAAGCTCAGATATCTCTGAGTTACTGTTCCAAAGCAGATAGAGAAAGTAGAAACGCACACAGGAAAAAGCTCTTGAATCATTTCAAGATAATGGAATTTATTTGAAAGAAACTCTTACTGAAATTGAAAAAGAAATCAAGAGCTACTTAACAGGGGCCATATATTACCAAATGAAGATAAAGAAAAGAATGTATAAGTGATATGGAAATGGCCATAAAACAAGAGTCTAGTAACCTCCTGATCTGTATCTTGAGACTGAATGATGTAGTTATCCAGGTCTGGTCATCCCAGATGTCTGAAGGCAAAGGATGGAGGTTTTCATTTATAGGCTAAAGCTTAAGTTTTTTATAAGTCTTGTTCCTATAATGGCATGCTGATTCCAACTGGATAAACTTTCAGCATTATTTCCATTGTAATTTTTCCTTTATTTGCATACTAGTCTAATAAAAGAGATTAGCAAACAACAGAAAGAAAGAAAAGGAAGATAGAAAAAAAGGAAAAATAAACATAAAAAATTTATTTAATCCAAGTCTTACATGATACAAGAGGCTTCAGAAAGAACGAAAACTCAGGGAATACTGTTTATTTTTACAGTTAGGTTCAATGAAGATTAGACATCCACACAGAAATGTGATTACAAAAAGGGTATGGCTTCATGGTAATAGACTGAGGAAGGAAATTCAGCAAGACCTGTCACAGAAAGACAGTAAAAAGTTAAAGTAATACTTCTAGTTCCCATGATCTACCTTTGGAAAGTGGAATTCTGGGTTTTGTTACTCCAAGGGAGAAAGAGGTACAATAGGAGGGCACAAGAAGGTCAAGGAGAACTTACTTCTGAAACTGCTTTGGAAGCCTTCCTACGTCCTTCACTTTAACATACTCAGCATGTCAAAGAACCACACTTTGGGAGTATTGTGTTGCGAGTCCTAACGCTATGGAAATAAGAATTTTCTCAAAAAGATGTAAATGAATATATTTTTCTAGAAAATAACAAAAAATATTTTTCTGGATTTTTTCTTCACTAAAGTAAGTAGTTTGTATACTTCAGAGGTAATAAGAAGTGATAAAAATCTGGGCATGGTGGCACAGTAATCCAGGAGGCTGAGGCAGGAGGATTAAAAGCTCAAGGTCAAATTGAGGTGGGGGTTGGGGAGAAAGAGAGACAGAGATAGAGACACAGAGACACAAAGAGAGATAGAGATTGAGGAGTGAGAGGAAGAGAGATTGTAAGATATGATAGAGCATTTGCAAAACCATATGTCAACATTTAATGGAGTATTATACTTTTTTCCTGGGCTAGTTAACCCACTTATGGCTACTGATTTCAAGGTTAAACCTTCACTCTTCACACAATCTAATTACCTTTTCTGTATTCTGGCACTTTCTAAAATAGGTGTACTTAGTCACTGGAGGAGCTAAGCATTGTAAATAGGTAGAAATAAAATTTTCCCACAGACATTCTAGGCCTTTGCTAGATAAAGAGGCAAAGGTAAGATTTTTTTATTGTTAGTGTTGTTATTTATTTTTTCTTGGATGCCAAATATACATTTTGGAAAAAAATTTATAGTATTTATTGAACCTTCTTTTCCTGCTGCATGTAATTTTTTAAAATTTCGAACATACAAAAAAGTTGGAGGAATTCTAGGCTAATACCCATGTGCCCTTCACCTATATTCTATTTCTTGTAATGTTGCTGTCGTCGCTTCATTCTCATCTACACAGTTTGTTCAGTAAACCTAGCTTCTATTTTTGATGCATGTCAAAGAAAATTGCAGAAATCAGTAAAAATTACTTCAAAATATGTAAATTTTTTCCTTTGGTAATAAAGTTACTTATTACAAATGTAGTGACTTAAAACAATATGAATGTAGTATGTTTAAAATGGATCTACTGGGCCAAAATCAATGTGTCAGCAGAGGTGCATTCCTTGGAAGCTCTAGGAGAGACTCTGGTTCCTTACCTTTGGAGCATTTAGAGGCCTCCACAGCATTCCTTGGCCTTTGGTCTCTTCTTACATCTTCAGAGCCAGCACTGTAGCAGCTTCATATCTCTCTCTGATCTCTGCTTCTAGTGTCACCTCTTCTTTACTGATGCACCTTCCTACTTCCTCTTATAGGGAACTGTGATTGCACTGAGTCCAACAGATAATCTAGGATAGTCTACCCAGTTTAAGATCCTGAACACAATGAGGTTCAGCAAATGTTATGGTGCTTGAATATGCTGAGAAGCCTTAGAAACTGTCTCCAAACCAATGTCCCTCTGACTTTCTCTATATCTCCCCTTCAAGCAAAGGTAGAAGCTCTGTCTAGAATTCTCTTATCTAAAGGAAGACCATACCTGTAAAAGGGGCAGGATCAACTACTATCACATCTGGAGCTCTCACTATGTATTGCAAAAATGACTGAGGCATATACCCACACCTGGAGAAGTTCATCTCTGCTTCTCAAGATCATGTACAAGAGGTCTATTCACTATCACTAAAAACATTTATTACCCCTCAAAATTATTTACATTCTACCTTCTCTCCCTCCTCTTTGGAGGGTAAAAAAACATATGAATCACATTAGGCCAGATGGTGATTGCCTGTATACATGTTAATACATTTCTGTATCTTTTCTCTCATTTAATCTGTCTATTCTCATTATGTTCCAGCAGATTTTTAGAAGGCAATCCCTTTCACTTCTACAAGTATCTCCTGAGTACTTTCTTTTTTGTAAGGCAACATATTTATAGTTCTGGAATTGTGACAGATATCTTGAGGGGCAGAAATTATCCCATCAGGCACAGCATGAAAAACATTTTCATCCTTAACACCTGGATAAAAATCTGAGAAATATCATGGGTTGAAGTTAATACTGTTACAAAGAGAATCTCCTGAGGTACATCTGGAGATCAGGAGACCAGAAAGAACCAGCAAAAGAGACTAGAAAGAGCATCCAGGAGCAGGGAGAAGGGGTGAAACAGCAAGTGCAGAACTCTGGTAGCCTGGAGAATTTCTAGAAATCACACATGGCAAAGAGAGGGTCCAGATCTCACTGGCTAGGCTGAGTAAATGAAGTACTAAGTGCTGTGTTCTGGTGGCATGCTAGTGGCTAGTGCTTGATTGGAGTGGCATCTGGAAGGAAGATGCTATGGTTTGGGTAAGTATCCTCCAAAGCCCCATAAGATAAAGACTTGGTCCTCAGCCTGTGGTGCTATAGGGCCACCTGGATGGCTCTTCTTGAAATAAGAGCATTTGGCATCTACTTCCACGTTCAGAGCTGGCTAGGGTATTTCCTTTTCCCCTCAACTGGCTTCAAGCAATGGAAATGGGTCTAGCTGAGGGGCTGATGTGTGGTATTTAAATCAATGTGACAGGTCATTGATCCCCCTCCTATAGCTTCCAAGTAGTATGTATGAGCCAGGCCAAGTGACATCATGCTGTCAGCTGGCACTGAGCTTCAAGAAAGAAGCTGTGACACCTCAAAGCACGAGGGCTGGGGATATAGCTCAGCAAGACAAGCACCTACCTGACAAGTGCAAGGTCCTAAATTCAATTCCTGGTACAAAAAACCCCCAACAAACAAACAACAACAACAAAAAAAAAAAACCCAAAAAACTCAGGCCATGGTGATTACACATCAAAACTGATGCACAAATCCCCAAACACTAGATATAGTCGTAATCTGTGATTTGCAGATTACTCTGTGTGTATCTCTCTCTGCATATTGCAGAGGTGATGTCAGGCCTCCTACTTAGCCCAGCTCACAGCACTCATGTACCCCCTGCCTTTCTCACAGTCATTCAGCTGAGAGCCAATGCCCTCCTCACAAATAAAACCCGGGTTAAGCCCTGGGTAGAGGCCTTTGTTCCAGTTCGCCATTGTTCTGACTGGATTTAGAGCTCTTATGGCTCCCCACAACTAAATATGCTTTACTGTCTTTATTCTCACCACAGGTTATACTGTAAGTGGTAGATTGGGATTGACTTATTAGAATTCAAATAATTTTTTCATGGGACTACACATATAAACTCCTGGTTGGGACTTTTAAAAGATGGGGCCCACAGGAGGACTTCCAGTCATTAGGGGTGTGCCTTTGAAGGGGATATTAGGATCCCAACCTCTTTTTGTCCTTTCTTCCTGGTTTTGGCCATCAGGCAAAATTTTTTTTTCCTGTGCTGCTTCCAAGCACGTCATACTGCCATGATGTGGTGCTTCATCACTGAGCCAACCACAAGGGGGCCAACCATCATCACTGGAAATAGCCAAAACTCTGAGTGAAATAAAGCTTTTCTCTTTGTAAACTTACTATCTCTGGTATTGGTTATGCAATGGAAAGCTGACAACACAGTGCAAAAAAGGGGGCTGGACTGGGTACAGGAGAGGATGAACACAGCTGAAAGCTTTTTTAGGCAATTGTGTTAAAAACAGGAGCAGAGAAAGAAGTAGAGTTCAGTACTGTTGTCATCATCATCACCATCATCTTCAGTCTAACTATTTGCATATATCAACATTTTTTCATGACTTCCACAGAGAAGAAATAGAAGAAGGATAGAGTATGAGTCTGTAAGAACTTAGTTGCAAGTTTTCTTTACTACTGTAAGTAAATCAATGGAGACACTAATGACAGGATTTGCAAGACACTGATGTCCTAAATTTTGATGATTCCGTCATTCCTCCTCTCTTTGTTTTCTTTGTGTTCATCTTATCTTTCATTTACTTTTTCTGTCATTCCTTCCTTTATTCATTTCATATATATACATAGATACTATGAAAACTTTAATCTACAGAGGGATTGTCATGAATTAACCAACAGTAAATTGTTTTCTCTTCTTAATGAAATGTTTCATTCTTTTCTATAGAATAAAAATACTCTTAAATTTCAAAACTAGTTGATTTGTCTGCCAAAAACACTGATTTAGTTGCATTTCTCTAGATAGTTTCACATGCAAATGTCCTTATTGCTTTTTATTAGAAGTAATTTTTGGAAAGCAAAGGACTTCTTTTTCTCCACTCACACATACATGTATCCTTTGCTCTCTTTTTTCCCTTTTTGTGTTCTATTGTCTTTTCTTTAGTCTTCTTGTGCCTTGTCTGTCTAGGTGTGACAAATGATGATACCTATATTTAATAAGACTGCTTAATATTGTTCTTTCAGTCATTGCATCTCTATCAGTTCTTTCCTCACTGACTGTGATTATGACAAGCTCATCCTCCCTAAGATAATTTTCTCACATCTTTATTTCAAAAAGTTAACAATTAAAATCTTTCACTGAGGACTTACTGGATTAAATAAAGGAACAGAAAAAAAAAACTTTACACTTGATGTTTACCTGGCCACACAGTTTCATATAAACACTAAGAGTGTTATTTTTGGAGGAGGAGCAAAGATGGCAGATAGATAACAACTGGCTACAGAAGCTCCCTGAAATAGTCAACTTAGAATTCAACATAATAGAGTGGGGAGCCCCAAACAGAGGGAGATGAATTCTCTCATCCCAAGAAGAAATTAAGGTGACTTGCCTACCATCCAAGGTCCAGCCGCAACTGGCTGATGCTGTGACTTGCCAGGGTCCCACTGCGACTTGCTGAGGTCCTGCCACGACTTGCTGAGCCGTCCAAGGTCCCACCGCTTCGACTCACTGGAGGTGCAGTTACATTGAGTTCAGGGTTCAGCAAGCCGAACCGAGAGCTGAGTTGGCGGGGAGCCTACATCAACCTGTGGTGAGTGACAGGAGTGGAGCCATTCCATAAATAGGGGGGCTCCAGCAGAGGACATTCTGGGACCGAGCAGGACTGGCAAGTACAAGGGGCAGCAGTGACTTCAGTCAATTGTTCCCTTCCCAAATGGGATTGGTGGAGTGAGCTAGGCCTGGGTCATGTGACCCAGCTGAGACCCAATAGGTTATCCGAGGTCAAGTCCCTGCAATGGTGGCACATACTAACCACACTGGCCCAGTGGGGCCTTGGAGGTTTGGCTGGTCCGGAGGGGAGGCTGCAAAAAGTAATACAGTAGTGCAGGCCACAGCAGTTTGACTGATCTGGAGGGGAGGGGCCTGCATATGTTGTCCCTGTCTGCAATTCACTAGCACACTGCAGTCTGAAGCATCATCTAGCCAATGTGCTTCAGAAGAATTGTAACCAAGAAAGAAAGAAACTGGGGTCTCCTGGAAGAAGCAAAAAAGATGGGAAGAGGAAGCAACAACAAAAAGTCCCCAGGTCCCAACCCTGCAAACATTGACCCAGGACAGGTAAATACAAAGGAGAATAAGAACAACAAACGTGCAATATCAGACACAGCACTGGTGGACATAAAGAGATATATTCAGGACCTTATAGACAAGTTCAAAAGTAAAATATTTAGCCAAATAAAGCAAGATATAAGAAGATTAATAAAAGAGATACTAAGTACCCCTCAAGCAGACACAGACGGAAGAAAGGAGGAACTCAAACACAAGAGAGAACCATTTGGTGAAGAATATTAAAAAATATAGAATACATGAAGCAGATGCATAGTTTCCAAACTATGGAAAGATGGCAAATCAGCTTGAAAGAAACTAAGGATAGATTATCCAAACTGGAGGACAATTTTGCAATGTGGGAGTATAAAAGGGAAAACATTTTAAAAATAACAAGGAAATAAGCAGTAACAATACAAAGGCTAGAAGATGACAAGAGGATCTATAACTTGAGAATAAAGAATGTAAATGAAGAAGCTGGGATACAAACAAAGGAACTACAAAGAATTATTCACAGAAATAATTAAGGAAAAATTCCCAAACACAGGAAAAGGAAATGATATTCTGATATATGAGGCATACAGAACTCCAGCCACCAACAACCAAAACAGAGCTACACCCAGGCATATAATATCAAGATCCCAGAAATTCAGTATAAGAACAGAATATTAAAAGCTGTTAGAGACAAGAAACAGATACCCTGCAGAGGAAAGCCCATCAGAATAATGGCAGACTTCTTGACACAAACCATCAAGTCAAGAAGAGCCTGGAGCGAAATATTCCAACCCTGAAAGAAAATAACCTCCATTCCAGATTGATATAGCTGATAAACTGTCTCTAGAAATTAATAGGGAAACAAGATGCTTCCAAGACAAAGAGGAACTTGGAAAATTTGCAACCACCAATCCAACTCTACAGAGAATACTCCAGGGCATTCTAGAGAGAGAAAAGTACTAGGATTCCAGGAATAGTGGCAGAGAGCCTCAATGAATGGAGCAGAAAACAGAATGAAGAAGATAGGCAGACAACTGATGGCAAAAAAGGAGCATAACAGAAATGAGACAGAGAAGATTTTATTCAAAACTGATAGGATTGATAGTATCAAGTCTGAGAGTATAGGAAACTACACTGAAGATGACAAGACTCAATGATACACATTCTGGTTTGATAACTGCCAGTTTTTGAAGTTCTATACTAGATGCAAAGTTGTGTTTTTATTAATGTTATGTACTGATATATTCAATTATACTATGTCTGATGACATAGCCAATTCTATTGGAGATAACAAGAGACAACACAGGAGCTATGGTAGAACAATTTGTACAATGTTCTTATATATTTATTTCATTTCATGTGTTTATAGGAATATGTTTTGTTTTGCCTTGCTTTGTTTTGTTTCTCCCTCTAATATAGAAAGGATAGAAATACATGTTAAGACTCATGCATGTATGGAATCTATAAACAGTTTATGAGAACTGATCTTATGACACATGATGAAATGAACAGATACTTTGAAGTAAAAGAGATACTAAAATACCCAGTGCTGATCCTGGAATATCATAATGCGAAACCCAACAATAATATTATTCTTTGTTCAGAGTGATATAGCCTGCTTGGGTTTATTCAATCTCAACATAATTGAAGAGATGGATAACTGCATGTATGTTTAAGTGTATAGGATTGATAACCATATTTCTAAGTTTTTGTTGGATAGTTGAACAGAACTGGCTGCAATATCACTGTTTGAATCCCCACTTTATAAGCTCTACTTTAGTATCTTGAATATCTATTTTTAAGAAGACAATCTGTAATCATCAACTAGTGATTTCTTAGTGTTTATTTTTTTCTTTGAAATTATGTATTATTTCTACCCATTTTTTGTTTTGTTTAGTCTTCTTTAAATTAAATTTTAAAAAAAGACACTACAGTACTCAGTGCTGATCATGGAGTGTCATGATGTGAAATCCAGCAATACTATTATTCTTTGTTCAGAATGATTTTAACCTGCTTTAGTTTGTTTAATCTAAACATAAATGAAGATATGGATAAGTGCATTATGTTTAAGTGTATGAGATTGACAACCATGTTACTAAGTTTCTGTTGGATAGTTGAACAGAACTGTTTGTGCTCTCACTGTTCCCACTTTACACATTCCATTTTTGTATCTTGAACAACTATTTGTAAAACGACAGTATGTAAACATCAACTAGTGATTTCTTACTGTTTATTTTTTCTCTGAACATATGTATTATTTCTACCTATTTTCTGTTTTGTTTAGTCTTTCTTTAAATAAATTTTTTTTAAAAAAGAGTGTTATTTTTAAGTGTGGACACTGCCTTATAAGAAGGGCAATCACAAATGTGCTAATTGGTGAGTTGGAAAGTCATGTTATGAAGCATGATTAAATGAATTAGATGTGGCAGCACATGCTCATAATACCACCTCCCTGGGTTTGGTCTTTAGTGGAAAAAGAAAAAGGAATGTTGAAGGATCTTGGGGTGTGTTTCATTTGGAGAATTCTTGGGTTGGAGTGGGGCATTACGGCATGGAGTTGCCAGCAATGACAGACAAAGGCAGAGCGTGGCTGGGTGGGGACCGTTACTATGGGACAATGATGTGGGTTGGCCCAGCAGTATATTTAGGCGTGAAATGGAAGGAAGAGGTAGCACCTTGAGGGATGCTTAGGGGAAATAAGATGTTACTAAACTTGACCATCAATAGAAAGACCACTGAACTATGAAATGCATCTCATCCACTCCCCACACTGACCTGGCCAAAGATTTTCCTACTTCTCTCCCAGTTAGATCTCAGAACCAGAGGTGACTGGAGACCTCAAGAGACTGAAGTGAGCTCATAGCAAAAAATCTTGGGACAACTGAAGAAAAATGAGTGCTGCAGAAGAATATTCACAAACAGAACAATTTACAGTGTGAAACAGGCCTATTGACAGATATGAAAGGGAATCTTAATTTAAGCAAGGCATTGTAAATATTGTCTTAGTTACTTTTCTCATTGCTGAGACAAAATACCCGACTCCCAGGAGTAAAAGGAGGAAAAGTTCATCAGCTCACAATTTGTACATGTTTCAAACCATAATCAGCTGGCCCCTGGGCAGGGCAGCATTGCAAAGGGGATCACAGAGGGAAAAGTCTATGGCAGAGCAGGCAGGAGGCAGGAAAGAAATAGTCCCTGTTTTCCCTTTTATCCCATCTAAACTATAAGCCTTTTGATGGTGCTGCCCATCCCCAGAGTAGGCCTTCCCATTATGCACATTCAGACCAACGCTAAGCCAATAGGTGGACTAAGCCAGTCATTACTAAAGTGGGTTCATGTACAATATAGGAATCCAAGTAACCAAACTGATAAATGTGAAATTTTATTAGCTGCGACCACTGGCATAGACCCCTGTTTCAGAGTCCCACCTAGTGGCACTGAACTGAAGGATCACAGGGCATTTGAAGCAAAAAAACACAAAGCAAGACATCCTGTTGAAAACAATCTAGCTAGAATATTATATTAACTTTGGTTGACACCTGTATCCTGCTTCTTTGTTGAGCAGGTTAATTTCTCACTCTTGTGGGTGCAGCTCATTCTGTTTTTCTCATGGGATTTGTATCCTGAGTAATTTGTCACTCTTCTGGGTCACACTCAGGGCACTAGTCAAATACAGGGCACACAGTGGTGTCAGTTATGCCAAGCTACAACAATTACATCCTTAACCCATATTATCAAACCCTTAATTCTCATCCACATACCCTAGATAGGGTTATCTCTAAAAAGCCCCACCTATGAGTGCATGAGGCTTGGGGGGGGCATCTTGATACAAACCATAACAAATATGAATAAGAATAGTGGTATGAAGGAGAGCCAGTTGAATATACTAGAGATAAAGTATATAATTTCCAATATAAAGAATAAGTTAAAGACCTGAATGCACAGCAAATGAATAAAATCTAGGAAAGGCCTATATGTGCATGGGAGCTTGCTAAAACACTGGTTCATTAATATGGGAAAAAAGTACTTGTGTAAGTCACAAAAGAAGAGAAAAAGAACAAACAATACTATCATAGTCCTTACTATACCTGTCTTCATCCTCCCAGCTATCTCTGAGTTTACCTGTAGCAGTGGTAGACAGTGACCTGCATGCACTCTGCTTCCTGTGTCTATGTGGGGCCTCTCTCTCTCTTAGCCTGAAGATCTTCCAGATACTATGGGAGTGGTGCTCAGTTTAGATGAAGTGTGAGCTGGAAGAATCTCTGCAGGGGTGGCCTTCATCAGGGAGGACCAGTATACAGTGTATAAATAGCCCAGCTTGCTCATTGATAGGACAATTCTGAGTATTCAGCAGGGTTCTACTCAGGGGACTTAGCATGACTACCAGGTCCATGCTGCCTATAACAGTATTCTGGCCATAACCTACCTTTTGGTATTTTTCTTTCTGTCTTTGTTTTGCTATCCTTACTCTCTCCTTTGTGCTTCTAAATAAACTATTTGGACATAAATCCACATCTGAGGATTGTTATGGTTTATATCAAGGTGTCCCCCCAAAATCTCATGTGCTCAGAAGTGGGGCTTTGGAAAGATGATTAAATAATGGGCAGAGTGCTGCTAAATATGATGTTAGGAGATGGAATTTTGTCAGATGTGGTATGACCTGGAAAGTATGTCTCCCTCCCTGACTCCTCACTTCTCTCTCTCTGATTCTTGGCATGATGGTTCTTTCAGTATGCCCTTTGCTATATTGTTTTCTGCCTTGAAGCCAATCACCCGTGAACTGCTAACACAAGCCAAAATAAACTTCTCCTTCTTATAGTGGTAGGTTTGGGGTATTTTGTTCCAGCATGAGGAAAGTGACTATGTTTGAGTCTATTTTCAGGGAGCCCCAGTTAGGATGGATATAAACAGACATTTCGCAGAAGGGGAAATAAGGAAACTTAACAAGCATGTGAAGAGACGCTTAGCTTCAATAGTCAAAGAAATGAAAACTACATAATGAAACACCACTTTACTCAAAAGTTCAGCAAAATTTAAAAATCTGGATTTTTATAAAGTGCCTGTGAAAATGTAGAGAAACTAGTACATCACTAGAACAGCCATTTTTGCAGGTGGTGGATTTGCGTAGAGACCCATCCTACCATCTCACAAGTCCTCTTTATGTCTGTGCCCTGTACAGATGCCGATGCGCCCTTCCTACCTAGCCTGCCAATTAAGCTAGCTTTCGGTGCTCCTGGTAATCTTACTACTTTTCCTGGGCCTATCTCTCTTTTTCTCAGTTTCTATAATACTTTTTCCTTCCTTTCATTCAGCTGATCAACTCATTTATTGAATTGAGGATATGGAAGCAAATAAAAACGTGTTTCCACATGCTCGCAGCCAGTAAGATGTGGCTCCATCAGCTCCCTTTCTCTCTTCCAAACGCTGTCTTTCCCCTTCTCTCTTATGTCAAGAACTGTGCCCTTAGACCTTACTTGCTTCCTCCTGCGCTGTCTCCTGTAGATCCATTCAAATCAGTGTGTGTGGAAGGAGGAAGAGAAAGAGGATGAGAAAAAGAAGGGGAAAAAAGGACAAAAAGATGGAAAGAAAACCTCCTACTTTGATATATCTTTCCCCCTTTACAGCAAAATTTCTCTGAAGAAAGTTGTCTATAATTCTTGATCTTTCTTTTACAGTACTGGGCCCATCAATATTAATTTATGTAACTAAAGGTTTCCTTTTTTAATGAAACACTCTGTTTATCACCCTATGAGCACTTTTCTCCTGCTTGATTCTTTTCTAAAGTCTGCTACTTCTTGCTTTCCTTTGTTGGTTGCTCATAATTTTTCCAGATGCCATAGTTGTTTGCCCCAGGGCTCAGTCTCTCCACATGTTTGCCTCTCAATCTACACTCATTCCTGAATCTTGGCTTTAAGTATCCTCTCTACCAGGATGACATCCTAACTTTATCTCACAATCTTTGATTATAACGATCAGGTATTTCCTCAATAGCTATACTTGGATACCTAACAAAAATTTCAAATTTAAAATATTAAACTCAAATCGTTTACTCCTAAAACCTGTTTCACCCTGTCTTCTTCTTAGTAAATCATGTAATACCATCTTTCCAGGTGCTCAAGTTAGAGCACTTGATGTCAACCTTGATACTTCTTGCACCTGATACTTAATCCATGCACAAATTTCACTGATTCTACCTCCAAAATACATCACCGTATTCCCACTCTTCTCCCACCTCTTCAATGATCGCCCAGTCCCAGCACCACCATTGGCCCAGGACCACTGTAGTAAACTCCTAATTGGACTCTCTCTCTCTCTCTCTCTCTCTCTCTCTCTCTCTCTCTCTCTCTCTCCCTCTCTCTCTCTCTCTCTCGTTACTTTCTTATAGTCTGCTCTCCACAGATCTCCTAGAGAGAACTTTTCAAAACTAAGATCAATTTTGCTATTCCTTTCCTCAAAATGTTTCCTGCTTCACTCAGAATGGAAACCAAAGTCTTTACAAGTTGTACAAGATGCCATCTGAGTAGCTCCAGTCTTCTCCTGTGATCTCTTTCCACATTCTGCTGTTCACAATCCCCTTGTTGTACCACCACTGTAACGCAGCATGTGCTGTGTGGTTTCTATCTTGGACTTTGTGTTCCTGCCAGCCTCTGGCTGCGGTGACCTTTTTCCAGATTTCAATATGGCTCACTCTCTTCACTTCATTTCAGTCCTTTTCAAATGTCACCACATCCTTGAGTCTTTTCTGACCACATCTCTGAGACAGCATTCTTCACTCATCTCACTTTTCTTTGTACTTACAACTTAGTATTATATATTTCTAAACTAATTCCTTCCTCTCCTAAAATGAGGGAAGGGGATTTGTCTATTTTTCATCAAGCTGAATTTCTTCACTTGTTCATATTTAGCACAGAATAGGAACCTGATAAATGTGTTGAATAAAGGAAAGAACAGTGCACAAATTGCAAACTAAACACTTACATCTCAGAAAATTTCATAGCAGCAAAAACTTGAAACAACCTTAATACCCTTCATTGAGAGAATGGGGAAATAAAATGCAGTTCAAACAAAAAAAAATGAAATCCTATTCAGATGTTATAAGAAATAATCTAGATTCATATATCCATATAATAATTTTGTTAGACTTTAAAAATACAAAATCAAAGGGAGAAAATAACAAGTAAGGTAAAATATAGAGTAGAATAATGACTGAATACTGGGTTGGAGAATGAGGGATAAATGGAGACATTTTAAAAATAAATCTTAAAATACCATTAAAATAAAAATAAATCTTAAAATACCATAAGATTTGCTGTGCTATAAGCTGAGTTTAGTTGTATGTGTAAAGTTTTTAAAAAAAGAAATCTATGAGAAAAAATAAGCATAAGCATTGTTCCTGGAAAATATTTTTTCACTTCCGAATAGTGACAGCTGTGAGCTGTAGGTGAGATGGCTGGGGCCTGACCCCATCAAAATGTTTTGGAAGTGGTGGACAGCAGGCATTTGACTTCAGGCAGTCTGCTTCCAGAACTCCACTTTTAACTACTGAACTCTCCCTGCTTTAGTAAGCAGTACAAAACTACTGAATGTTTTGGGATAGAATCACAAGTAAGGGCATGGAATTTTAGCAAGGTGAATTTACGAGGTGTGTACAGGAGGCAGGGACTGGAATTAAATGATCTGTGAGGAGGGAGTGTCTTACAGTGTCCATTTGAGCTGGTTGGGAACTACCTAGCATGCTGCCAAGGAGATGAGACCAGAAGGGACCACTGAGGTAGGGCCCATGAGGACAGTGTGATGAAAGAGATGAAAATATTGGCAATTAACTAATAGTAAGTATTCCAGCTACCAAGTGGCAACATGAGGTTCTACAGAAGAAATACAGTCTTTGTAATTCCATCATGGTGTGTGTGTGTGTGTGTGTGTGTGTGTGTGTGTGTGTGTGTGTGGTTTAGTGCTGGGGATGGAATCCAAGCCTTGTGCATGCTTGATACATGCTCTGCCACTGTACCCTCGGTTCCTCAGTAATTGTGGCTGTTTTTACTAAAAGAGCAAATGATATACATGAGGTAGTTTTAATATTTCAAACTCTTGAAAAAATAATGAGAAAATCACCATTTTGGAATTTCTCTTCATAACCAAAAAGTTAGAAATTTGCCTTTAAAAATGGATACTCTTTTCAAGTTAATAATTGTTTTTATTGGGAAAAGCACAGGAACTGGCTTAATGCACAAGAGCTGGTTTAACTGATAGATGCAACTAGGACAGTAATCTGGTCCTGTGATGCATAATTATATAGAAATGTAAAGTCTGTGTTTTTGGATAATGAGTGTGTTATCTTCAAGTAAATTTTAGAAGGTACAAATCAAGAAAATCCATCCCTAGATAGAGATTCTCTGAGGTGTAGCAATTTTATGAATATTCATATGCATCGTACTATATTTGCCTTGGTTAGTGATTTGAATCCTTTAGACATTTTTATTCATAAAATATAATTGTACTGCTATGAAATTGACTATAACACTTAATACCTACGCAGACATTTGTCCTCTAATTCTAATGTAGGGATCTAATGAAATGGTTATTTATCTAGAAAGTTGTGCTTAGACAGCATGTTAGTAATAAGAGTCAAATGTCCTCAGGCACTGTCTCCTTTCCCTTGGGTATTACACAACTGGTCCTTGGTTCTTCTTTTGCTTCTCTTTTGCTCCTACTCAGGACATTAAGAATGAGCTTTCAAAAAGTAGGTTTGATTATGTCACCAACTCACTTTAATATGTTTTCCTGGCCCACTGCTCTTACGCTTACTCTTGGAGCCTATAGGATCTAGTTGCTGCCTTCCACGACCCCTTCACTGCTTACTGCTCTCCCATCTCTCTGTATTTCAGCCACAGTAATCTCTGAATTCAGTCATGCTTCTTTCCAACTCAAGACCTTTGTGCATGTATTGTATTCCTCCTGAAAAATGTCCTTACCCTCAAACTCCCCATATTTTCCCTGTTCACTCTTTAGTTTTTACTTCATTCAAAATATATATTACCTCCAGGAAATGTGAGTAAATAAAAAAATTCCTTTTTTCATTAACTAATATTCTAGTGAGGGAGACATAAAATAAACTAATGTGAAAATATGTAACACGTCAAGAGGTGAGAAATGCTAAGAAGAGAAAAAAATCAGGTTAAGAATTGTTGTAGACAGGGCTGGTACTTTAAACAGGTGGACTAAGAGGGCTAAGAGGTTCCTTGAGAAGAAACTGGAAAGAAGGCAGTGAATAACCCAGGGGGCTGCTATCCTAGCTGGAGGGAGCAGCAGGCACAGAGACCCTGGGTGCAGGAGTGTTTTTGGAGGGTCCTGGGAAGAGAAAAGAGGCCAGAGTGGTCAGAGCTGCAGAAGCAGTGGGCAGAAGATTGGGAATCAGAGGGGAAAGGATGTCTCACCATGGAGGGACTGTGATGGAATCTCGGGTATGACAGGATACCTCTCCAGGTGGTAAGGGGAGCAGCTGGAAAGGTCAGCGCAGGTTAGTGCCATGATTTGACTGTTTTTTTTCAAAGGATGCCCAGGTGGGTCCCATACAGGAAGCTGGGAGCAAGCAGTGAGCCCATCCCATACACCCAGATGAGAAATGGTGATGGCATGGATTTTCATATAACTATCAGTTTATTCATCCATTTATTAATTGGGTTTTGTGGGTTTTGGTATTTTTTTTTTGAACTCTTTATATATTCTGGACATCACTTCTCTGTCAAAAGAGTAACTAGCAAAGATTTTCTCCTATTCAGTAGTCTGTCTCTGTTTCTTTGAACTGGATATCAGCATCTTAAGCCAATTTTCAGAAAGATAACTTAGATTCACAAAGACAAGACTGTTTCTTCTCATATATGAAATATAGAAAAAAGAAGAGAGGGAGAAAGATGACATGAAAGTAGATGAAAGACTATTAGAGAGGAGGAAGGAAATTAGGAATGGAGGAAAGGGAGAGAAGGGCAAGAAGAGGTAATGAGAAGAGGAAAGGATCAAAGTATGCTATATGTATAGCGGAGATACCAAAATGAAACCCATGACTCTGTATAACCAATACACACTAAAAAGGAAGGAATGATGGTGGGGCATTGGGTAGTGGGTATAGAAAAATGATCAGATTCTAGACCTATATCAAAGGCAGAGCAGACAACTTTCTGTGAAGTCCCTGAAAACCTAGGTCAGATTTCCCATGTTATTCATTAAATCATTGACTTATAACTCTTTCAGGTTATAATTACTTACTCCTTGTGGGATTATGTAATGGGATTTCATGTGGAATTATTATTGGATCTTTCTGCCTTGCTGAGAGAGTAGACGTCTGAGGAAAAAGGCTCTTCTACAATACTTTGAGATTCAAAAATTTAGCCCTCCCCGGAAAGCAACGGTTACTGGTTTGGAAAAACATGTGGGGCTCCCTGTTGCCAGCATGCAATGAAAATGTCCAGGTCAGCCCGTGAGTGAGAAGAGACGTAGACGAATAGGGGGAGGATGTTGATGAACGAGGCTTATCCCTTTGTTCCTGCAAAGCCAAGGTCTTCAATTGGGTTCTTCAGAGCAGACGGGAACTCCATCTGGGACAGGATCCTGAAGTGTGGAAGGTCCCTGAGGAACAATGTTTTCCTGGTATGTCACAGGAAGCAGGGCCTAAGGAGGCTTACAGGGAGGTGGTTGCACCTAGAAGCAGCACACACCCTTACTTACATACTCCAAAGCAGTACTGTCCACATGTGGAAGGAACATTCCAGATTGTTTCTTCTTTGTAATTGTAAAACCAACCACATATAGCTAAGAAAGCCTATGTGGTAATGAACAGTGTGTGTTCATAGAGGACATTTAGGCAGCTCCACTGTTCCTTCCATGGGCCTATATGCTATGGAAACTGAAGGTAGTATATTATACACCCAAGAAGTTCCTGGCTGTCACTGAAAGGGCTGGGCCCACAGCACCTTGCAGTCAAGAAAAGGACCTTGGACAAAGCAGTATGTCCCTATAAGGATCAGTGTGGAAAGAAGATGACTGAGATGAGACCAGCTGCCTATTTCCACTGGTGCCTTAACCTAATGAAGCCCACTTTTCCTAACACCCCTGTCTTAGTTCCTTTTCTTATTGCTGAGACAAAATACCGGACACCCAAAGTGAAGGAGGAAAGATTTGTTTCAGCCAGTTGTATAGATTTCAGTCATAGTTTGCTGGCTCCAAGGCAGGGTGGCATGGTAGAGGGACATGACAGAGGACAAGTAGTTCAGAGCACACAGGCATGAGTCAGTGAAGCAGTAAATAAGCAGCGCCAACAAGTGTGCTGCTACTTCTCATCCAGGCTGCCAGCATTTTGGATGGTGCCACTTATACCCAGAGGGGGCCTTCCCATAATCTACACCTAGAACTGTGCTAAACCAATCAGTGGTCTAATTTAGTAGTCACTCTGAATCCCAGCATCATATTTCAGCCCACCTATGAGCATATGAGGCTTTGGGAGAACATCTAGATACAAACCATAACAGCCTAAATTGAAAGTTTCGTTGCGTCCCAGTGTAAGGCCTCTTAGTGAAACATTAGAGTGAGGTGTAGACAGCATGGAGAGTACTGAGAGGAACCTCTTGCACACTTCATTCTGTAAACTGATTCACAGTTATAACACTCCCCATAGAGAGCGAGAGAGACAGAGGCAGAGAGACAAAAAGAGATAGTAGACAAAAAGAGATACTAGGAGACAGAGACACAGAGAGATAGAAAGAGACACACACAGAGAGACATCTCTTTCTGCCTGAATTGTAAGCAGCATCAAGAAAGTATATCAACAAAAGAATGTTTTCCACGCAAGTAAAAAGAGACATGACCAAAGAAGCTTAAAGAATTTAATGTTTATATTTTTCACATAACTAATAAGTTAGTAGTGGGGAGTTGCTGACACTGGCTGATTGTTTAATGATGTCAGGGATGGTTTTATTATTTTCTTTATGTCTCTCTTATTTTCTCTCATAGTTATAGACTAGTTGCCATTGCTCCAGCTATCATACCTACATTTATATATGTCAGCACTGTGCATATATTAACTAGGAATTCATTTAAAGCTAGGATTCAAGGTGAAAAGGCTGATAACATCAACTTAAGCTCGCTAGTGATGTCTCAAATAGCTCGCATAACCAGCACCCCAACTACGCAATGTGTTCTATAGGACGTACAGTGGACAGCCCCAGGAGCAGGTAATCAGACTTCAGCAAAGTGATTGATGGCAGTAACCTGCCTGGTTTGGGCAAATTTGAGTGACTTGCTGGAACAAGTCACAAAATGGACAACCTACCTAGACTTAGTAACTGTGCTACAAGAAATGGGCATGCAACAAATGATGTTTGCTATGCAGTATCATTGTCTGATGAAGAATTGCTTATGGCATGCATGAAGGACTTGATCCCAGCAAACAGGCTGGCTGGCACATTCGGGACAGCAACAGCCCTCCTAGCCCCCTTCACAGATTGCCTGACCCTCAATGCTGTGGATGTGTTAGCTGTCTGGGTGATGTAAAATTAAAGTGCCAGGGTAAAGAAAGACCTATAAAAACTGAACCACGAAAGATTTTTGAAAAAATGGAGCTGAGAGGGGCCAATGCCCCATTGGCAGGTTATGGGCCTCTCAAGATCAGAAGGTGCCAAATTTGGGAAGACTTGCTGGCTGCTGACTAACTCACAGATAAGATAGATGGGAAGACCTTGGGTGTGTTGCTGACTCTCGGGTGGCAGTTGTGCCTCTTTAGCCACTGGGCTTGAAAATGAAAGCAGTCCTGGTGAAGCATGAAGATGTGATGCTGGCATTCTTTTATCCAGATTAGGAGGCAGGCCAAGGTACCTTGTTTTAGGACCCCAGGAGACTACAGGTCATGTGTGAAAGGGTTTTGGCCCAGACAGGACACTGTAGCCGGTGAAGCCTTAGAGGCAGAACCAAGGAGCTCCTATCTCCCCCACCCCTAGGAATTTACCTGTGACTCCATCTTCCCCACCCTCTAGGAATTTACCTATGGCGCCAAACCAAGACCAATGGGCTACCTGTGCATCCCTGATGCCCCTTTAGGTTCCACCCCAAACCGAGGCTACTTACATACTCCCCCAAGCCACGTGTCCACCAGAGAGAAAGCCGGACTCCAGTGATTGGGGGTTTTGGTTTTCTCTTTCCGTGTTCTCAGAATAAAGGCCTCTTTTGTTTTATACTTCTCATCTTTTGGATATAATCTTATCATTTGGTGCCGTGACTTGATCGGCAGGCGGTTGACTCCTGGGACACACACCCAGTTGAGTCCTCAGCCGATTCATGAACCAGATTACATCCTAGATTACTTCTCTGCTTTTCCTCTCCTGGGGCCTGCTTGACTGGTCGCCAACTGCTTGCACACAACACTGGCCCGATTAATCTCAGGTGAGCAAACTCGGGAGAATTCTTGGAGCTGGGCTCGGCCCCAGGTAAGTTTTCTCCCCCTTCGAATAGGTTCGTGATGCTCTCATGTCCTTAAGACAGCCCAGGGCAGGGTCTTTCTGGGCAACTTGTGTCCACACTCGAAAATCTCTCATGTCCTTTGGGTTCAGATAGCCCAAGGCAGAGTTTTCTGGATTGCCCACACTGTGAGACCCTCACATCCCTCAGAGCTTCACGCTCTGAACTGTTACTGACCCCACATGGACTCCACTCGTAAATCTCTCAGTGAAAACTGGAATATACGAGTTTTTGGACCCTAACTACCGTTTGGTGCCACAGGACAAGTGATAGCTCATCTTCTAGACCACGGCTCGTTTCTTGCCTGAATTAGTCATGGGAAGCATTTTTTCTAATTCCCAAAAGATGCCTCTACAATGCCTAATTTCCAATCTACATACTCTTAAGATTAAAAGCACCATAAAAACTAAATGATTAACTTTTTACTGCCAGGAGGTTTGGCCGACCTACCCACTTATTGGCAGCCCTTGGCCCAGAGAGGGGAAGTTTGACCCCTGTATTCTCAAAAACCTCTATGATTTCTGTCAGTCTGGTGACAAGTTAACAGAGATCCCTTATGTACAGGCTTTCCTTGTTCTGAGAACACACAGGTCTCTCATTAAATCCTGTACCCCTGCCCAGGTACTTTTAGCTAACTCTGCTGCACTGCAAACTCTCCCCTCCTGCCCTCATGATCCACTTGATGAAGTACCCCTGGTTTTTTATTGGCCACCACCCGCCTTCCCCCAAAATCGTTCCTCGCCGTTATCTCCTGCCATGTGATCGTCTTCCCTTCCCTCAACCCCTAATTCTCCCAGAAGCTCTAATCCCTCTGTGTTGCAGTTATCTCCCACCCTGCAATCATTTTACCCTCCCTCTCCTGGAGCCCATAACTCTCCCAGCAACTCCAATCTCTCTGTTAGCACTTCCTCACAGTCTCTGACCTCTTATTCTCCTGAAAATTCTCTATCCCCTACAGCATTCTCACCTACAGCCCACCATACTAGGTCTCGGTCACTGTTTCCTTCTGGCAAGCTACATAACTGTTCCAGCTTGCACCAGGAACAGTCGCCATGTTGCGGCCCTCTGCCGTGACAGGGCGCCACCATCTTGGGATGGATCTCACGGTCAATGGGTGCCCCCTTGTGGCTCCTCTTGTGATCAGCAACAGTCACCCTGTTGCAGACCACATGACGGTTCATTGTGCTGCAGACAGCAATTTCATCGCTGCAAGACACACAGTGAGATGCCATCTGCCTGTGTTTCCTTGTCCCAGGGTAACCAGCAGCCACTTTGTGGCCGATCTACAGATAATTGCTCACATGTGTCTACCGGACGGATGGCTGCCCAATGGCCATCTACTCCGCAATCTTAATCTCTGCTACCTCTTCCGGAGCAAGCTGGCCCTAAGGGACTTGTTAATATACATGTGCCTTTCTCCCTTTCTGACTTACCTCAGATTACCCATAAATTAGGTAGCTTCTCTGTTGATCCACAGAATTATATCAGGCAATTTGAATTTATTACTAATTGTTATGATTTACATTTTAAGGATGTTTGTGTGATTATAAATACCACTCTCAGCTCACAAGAGTGAAATCAGCTGTGGCAAGCACCTTGGCAAGAAGCTCATCGTAGACATAAGGTGAACACCACTGATAATGACCCTGGGCCTGCAGCTGTGCCAGAACAAGATCCTAACTGGAACTATCAAAACAGTGCAGGTTCTACGAAATTACATAAAATGATTGAGTGTCTGATTGTGGGCCTTAATAAGATTGCTCACAAACACACTAACTATAACAAACTTTTAGTACAGGTCCAGGAGGCTAATGAAAACCCAGCTGTGTTCCTAAATCAGCTTTGGGAAACCTTAATTAAGTTTATTAATGTGAACCCAGACTCTCATGAAGGGATGATTATTGTTAACTCTTATTTCATTTCCCAGTCTGCTCCTAATATTCGTGCAAAATTACAAAAGGTTAAACATGGCCCTCAAACTCCGCAAGGGGATCTACTTAAATTAGCTTTCCATGTCTTCAACAACAGAGACAAATTGCAAAAAGAGGAAAAGCACGCTCAAAAATTAAAGTTTGCTAAACATCAGTCTGATCTCTTAGTAGTGGCACTCAGGGGGCTCCCAGGACAAGAAATCTGAAACAAGGTGTGGCTGCCCGAGTTCCACCCGGACTGTGCTTTAAATGCAGCAAACAAGGACACTGAGCAAAAGATTGCCCCAACCCTGGCATTCCTCTAGGGCCATGTCCATACTGCAACCTTAAGGGCCATTGGAAGAGTGACTGACCTAGCTGCCAGGGAGCAGGTAAGCCATCCTCTAATCCCTCACCCTCACAGGAGACTTCGTCAATGCCAGATTCATTGCTGACTGACCTGCTTGGACTTGCTGCAGAAGATTGACAGGACTCAGATCTTACAGCCCCCACTCCAGTAACCTTGTCGGAGCCCTGAGTCTCACTGGAGGTCTCAGATAAGATAATATCTCTGCTTGTAGATATGGGGGCAACATAGTGTACTTCCTGAATTTTCAGGACCTTGTAGTAAGTCCTTGATTTCTGTTGTGGGCATTGAAGGCCAGCATACTCAACCTTTGCAAACTGGGCCTATCCCATGTCAATTCCAGACTCTTTTCTTTACCCATAGTTTCCTAGTAATCCCAACATGTCCCACACCCCTTTTAGGTAGAGACCTTCTTCAAAAGCTTAATTTTTCCTTTACTTTCTCTCTACCCACAGCCCCAATCCTCCAAACAGCCTCACACGTGACAAAGCCATTCCCTCCCCTTCCTCCCTCTCTGGTTGACACCATAGTTTAGGACACATCCAATCCCACTCTGGCTATACATGCCACACCTCTTTTAATCTATCTCAGGGATCCCTCAATTTTTCCCTGCATTCCCCATTACCCCATAGCTCCCCAACATTTAAGGGGACTTAAGCCCATAATTAAGCACCTTTTGGACAATGGTTTTCTTTTTTTTTTTTTTTGGTCTTTTTCGTTTTTATTGGTACCAGGGATCGAACTCACGACTGCCTGCTTGCAAGGCAGGCACTTATGCCGCTGAGCTAAACCCCCAGCCCCTGACAATGGTTTTCTTAAACGTACCCATTCACTCCACAATACCCCCATTCTCCCGGTACTCAAGCCTGATGGGTCCTATTGCCTGGTACAGGACCTTAGGGTAATTAACAGTGCTGTTACCCCGACTCACCCAGTCATACCAAATCCCTATACCATGTTCTCTCATATCCCTCCTTCCACCACTCACTTTACAGTTATAGATCTTAAAGATGCCTTCTTTACTATCCCCCTACACCCTGATTGCCAGAACCTCTTTGCGTTTACATGGACTGACCCAGACACTCTCAGGTCTCAACAACTTACTTGGACAGTGCTCCCCCAAGGGTTCAGAGATAGTCCTCACTTCTTTAGTTAGGCTCTCGCTACTGACCTCACAGAACTTGATCTCAAACCTAGTGTTCTTCTTCAATACATAGACGACCTTCTATTATGTTCTCCATCCCATATGTTAGCCATACACCATTCAGCCAGTCTTCTTAATTTCCTTGCTAGTCATGGATACAGGGTCTCTCCTGCTAAAGTCCAGATAGCCTCCCCAAAAGTCAAATACCTAGGTCTTGCTCCCACCCCCAACACTCGCTCCATCACCTCAGATTGTAAGGCAATTCTTCGTGATCTCCAGGTGCCCACAACTAAACAACAAGTTACATCTTTCCTAGGTTTAGCTAATTTCTTTTGTCTCTGGATTCCTAACTTTGCAGCCCTAGCTCAACCCCTCTACAAGGCCGCTAAGGGTCCCTTATCAGAACCCCTGGACCCTACTAGGCCCATACATGCCTCCTTTCATAAATTAAAAGAGGCTCTCCTAAAAGCTCCAGCTCTTACCCTTCCTGATCCCACCCAATCTTTCACCCTATACACTACTTCTCAGGGCCACAATGCTATAGGTGTATTAGGACACAAAAAAGGACCTTCTTTTCAAGCAGTAGCTTACTTGTCAAAACAGTTAGATTACACAGTAAAAGGATGGGCTCCTTGTCTCCGAGCTCTTGCAGCTGCAGCCCTCCTGACACAGGAAGCTAAGAAGTTTACATTTGGGCAATCTATTACAGTACACTCACCTCATCACCTACGTGAGCTTATCTCACATAAGGTGCTCCCTGCTCTAATGTCCCCTTCTAGCCTTCAACAGGTACACTTAGCTCTCTCTCAAGACCCTTGCATCTCTATTGCAACTAGTGGTCCTCTTAATGTAGCAACCTTACTTATCACCTCAGAGGGCCATCCTCATTATGAGTGTATTGAGTACAGATGACTCCCACCCCTTTCCCTCACATCAGTAGCACACCTCTCCCCTTGGCCTTTGACACATGGTTCATAGATGGCAGTTCAGCAAACACAGACAACCAAAAGAAGGCAGGATACGCAATAGTTAACCAGTCAAAAGTTGTAGATGCAAATCCACTGCCACCTGGCACCTCATCGCAGAGGGCAGAACTTATTGCCCTTACAAGGGCCCTTACACTAGCAAAAGACAAGATTATAAATATATATACTGACTCAAGGTATACATTTAGCATTTTACACTCTCATGCCTCTATCTGGGTTTTATTACCACTCAGGGAACCCCCATCATTAATGCTCCCCTTATCCTTAAACTTCTAGAGGCAGCCCAACTTCCAAAGCAGGCAGCAGTTATTCATTGTAGAGGACACCAAAGCTCTACAGATCCTATTGCTCAAGGCAATGTCTTTACAGATTCACAAGCCAAGTTAGCTGCACAAGGGCCCTGCCCTTCTCATCTTCTCCCATTAGTCTCAAACAATCTACCTCAGCATAATTATTCACCAAAGCCATTACAGCTACTTCATAAACCAGGTTACACACACAACACTCAGGGATGGATTTGTCAGGGATCTAAACTTGTTCTCCTGCATCAACAGGCCTTAGACATCATCACTGACTTGCACAACTGTTTTCATATAGGATCACAGGCCCTATACAAACTCTTTAGCCCCAATAGTCACACACCCTTCTCTAAAAGCTATTATTCTTAAGATTACTCACACCTGTTATCTCTGTGCCAGGACCTCAGGGACGCATGGCATCCCCTTCCTTTCCTACCCATCAGTTTCGAGGACACACCCCTGGTCAGGACTGGCAGATAGATTTTATACACATGCCCTGCCACAAAACTCTCAAATATCTTCTCACCTTTATTTACCTTTTCAGGATGGATAGAAGCCGTTCCCACAACCAGGGAAACTGCTGATGTAGTTACCAAAGTCATATTACAAGAAATCATTCCAAGGTTTGGTCTACCTCAAGAGTATTCAGTCAGATAATGGTCCCACCTTTATTTCTCAGATCACTCAACAGGTATCCTCAAGCTTACACATCAGCTGGCACCTACACATCCCATACCATCCACAATCCTCAGGGAAAATAGAAAAGGCAAATGGCCTCATAAAGACACACCTTACAAAACTCACTTTAGAACTACACCAACCTTGGCCTCAACTTTTGCCCTTAGCCTTAGCCAAGCTCAGGGCACTTCCCCGGGCTCCTACTTTCTCAAGTCCTTTTGAACTTACGTTCGGCAGGCCATTCTTACTCTACAATCTTCCTGCTTTCCAAAATCTCCCTCTCCTTGCTGACTATGTCCCAGTCCTCTCTGTCCTCTGACACTTGTTGCAACAATATGCTGATCTCTGCCTTCCACAACCCTCTGGAGAGCCAAACCAGATCCTCCCATATCCCCAGGAGATCTAACTTATCTCAAATGTTCTAAATCCACAGGACTACAACCAAGGTGGAGTGGCCCCTATCTGGTCTAGTTGGCTACCCCTACAGCGGTCAAAGTTCCTGGACTCCCATCCTGGTTTCACATCACTCAGGCTAAGAGGTGCCCTCCCAGCCCTAAATCTGATCATTCTGAGTGGTCAGCTCATCTTCTGTCACCCACCCATCTCCATTTCATGAAGACCTCGCAGCCACAGTTAACAGGCTAAGTCATGTTTTGTTATCCACTTTAGTTCCTAATTTCTTATGTTCTATTAATGATCATTTTTGCAGCAGGACTCTTGACAGACTTTCCTAAAGACTCCCACATCATGCATAAGATAATCTTCATAATGTTCTGTGACTGTTGCAGTTCTTTCTACCCTCAGCTGTCTGGTTAAACGTGACATCCCTGAAAGCCTAAGCCCTTACCTTCCCTATACTGGTACAGCCACTGCCTTCCCTGCCCCCCCCCATTTTTTTTCAGTTCAAATCCTGGACTGGAGACAAGTTTTATACACCTACCCTCTTAACTTTTATGCTTTCAGATGGGAGAGTAATCACCTCTCATAACTTCATTCCTCCTAACCTCACACTTATTTTTCAGAATTCTACCTCACCGTGACAATGATCCTACCTCAACATTGTCCTGATATAATGACATGTCTAAATCCTTTTACTTCACCTGGGTCCTTAAATATGACAGTGCCATGTCTCCTCGTAACATCTTGTCTCTTTGTTTTTCCAGTCTAACCTACGTGCATTCACCAGTGAAATTGTCCTGGGTAAAACACCTGGCACCAGCATCTACCTGGGCACCAACCATAATCCCATCAACTCTCCTAGATCCAGTACAGCACCCCTTGCCAGCAGTAAGTAGTTAAAGAGAGAAATCTTCACCCCTTTTCATAATAATAATCATATGACAGGATATGAAAGGCTTTTGGCCCAGACAGGACACTGTAGCCGGTGAAGCCTTAGAGGCAGAACCAAGGAGCTCCTATCTCTTCCACCCCTAGGAATTTACCTGTGACTCCATCTTCCCCACCCTCTAGGGATTTACCTGTGGCACCAAACCAAGACCAATGGGCTACCTGTGCATCCCTGATGCCCCTTTAGGTTCCACCCCAAACCGAGGCTACTTACATAGCCCCCATGCCACATGTCCACCAGAGAGAAAGCCAGACTCCAGCAGTCGGGGGTTTTGGTTTTCTCTTTCCGTGTTCTCAGAATAAAGGCCTCTTTTGTTTTATACTTCTCATCTTTTGGATATAATCTTATCAGTGTGTAGAGCTATTTACTGGTCCCCAAAGTAAAACAGAGTGTACTGATATTGGTGGACACAGGGGCAGAATCAACACTACTATATGGCAGCCCAGACCATTTCACAGGACCTATTGCACATGTAGAAGGGCACTATATCATGGTCCAGAGAGACCAAGTGGCATTGGATATTGGATACTTGGCTCCAGGTTGTCATGATGTTTATGTTTTCCTAGTTGAATACATACTGACTGGGGGTGGATATACTGACTGGTGCTTGGCTCAGTACCACACAGGGAGGAATCTGCTTGCAAGTCTACATGGTAAAATCCATAGTCCGAGGACATCCACACCATGTACCACTGATTCTCCCAAAGGCTCCGCAGGTTGTGTGTGTATAAAGCAGCACTGACTACCTGAGGGCCACAAGGAAACAGCAAACCATTTTGAAATTGGAATAGGTAGAGGTGATATGCTCAGCATGTAGCCCTTTCACCTTCCCGGTGTGGCCCATAGAGCAGCCAGATAGGACATGGAGAATGACTGTGGATTACTGGGAACTGAATAAAGTGACCCCTCTGTTGCATGTGGCAGTGCCTAATATTGCGCATGTAATGGAGTATCTCACCCTGATGCTGGGTCGATACTATTACATTGTGGATTTGGCCAATTCCTTCTTCTCCACTGCTATTATACCTAGGAGGGCAAGGGGCCTTCCAGGTGTTGCCACGGGCTATTTGCATAGCCTGACTGTGATGGCCTGGTGACCCAGGACTTGGCCACCTGCCCCAAGCCATACTCTGTGTCACTATTCCATCATATTGATGATATTGTGTTAACCTCTGATTGCCTTGCAGATTTGGAAGCCATTGTTCACAGTCTGAAGGAAGCTTTGCTGGCCTGTGAGTAGGCTGCTCATGAAGATGAGGTCCAGGGACTTGAATTGTCTGTTAAATTCTTGAATATTACCTGGCCGGGTAAGACAAAAATGGCCCCTGAGGCTGTTATCAATAAAATCCATGCATACTTAGACCCATGACAACACACCAGGGGATATGTGGACTTATTGGGCTTTTGGTGGATGTTCATACCATACCTAGCTACCACACTGCACCCACTGTACCAGATGACATGGGACTGGACAGACACAGGGGAAGTTGCTTCTCAGGACTTGAAGAGGGTCATAGAGCAAGTACAAGCCCTTCAATTCATTGACCCTGCCCTGCCATTTACCCTAACAGTGAGTGTAGAGGTTGTTGGGCTTGGCCGGGGCCTCTGACAAAAGCAAAAGAAGAGGAATCTCCCTATTGGGTTCTGGCCACAGTTGTGGAAAGGAGCTGAAAGCTGATATTCCTTAACTGATAAACAGTTAGCAGTGGTGTATGTTGCTCTGCATGCCTGTGAGATCATGAAGAAGTACAGACCAAATACCCAACGGAGGACTGAGTCTGTGCATGAACTTCTCTTCCCAGGAGTGAGGTAACCTAGGCCTTACCTGCAGCAGGACTCATTTTTGGCCAGCACATTGGCAGTCAAATTGGCAGTAGAATTGGGACCGGTGACATACGTGGCACAGGAAACCATACGGGATGACAACTACAGGTTATGAAACCTAGCTCTAATGCAGAAAAGAAAGAGGGGATTCCACCTAACAGTGGGCATACCAATGGGTTGAGTCGTGGCACAACTGCACAATAGACAGCAGTCGCTGTCCATCCCAGCACAGAAATACTCTGGTTTGAAAGCAGAGCAGACAGGTCGAGTCAATGGACAGAGTTCTGGGCCATGCGGCTACATGGGATGCATAAAGAAGGCCCCCTACACATTTGCATGCACAGTTGGGCTGTATTTAGGGGGCTGATGCTTTATTACTGGCTTGGCAGCCTACTATTGGCAGGGAGGGCACCAACCCTTGTGGGGCAATGACTTATGGGAGCATGGCCAAACAACTAACTGTGTAGTGTGTCTTTTTTTTTTTAATTTTTTTTTCTTTTTTTTTTTTATTTAAGGAGAAAAGAAAAAAAAAGCAGAGAAAGGGTACAAGTTATACAGATTTACAGAAAAAAAAAATGAACAGTAGGAAATCACTAGTTAATGGATTACATATTGTCATCCTAGAAATAATTGTTCAAGTCACAAAATTAAAGCTTGTAAAGTGGACATTCCATCAATGATACTGCAAACAGTTCTGTTCAATGATCCAATAAAACTCTGTGATATCATTTTCTATCTTATACACTTAAATATACATGCAGTTATATAGTTTAGAGCACTTTCTTTTCCTCTCTTTTGTACCATGACTATTACACATTTTGGGTTTCACTGCTCCCACGGTTCTTATTACTTTTTTGGAAGAGAGTAAAACCAAATGTGACATAACAGAACAGAATCGGTCAAGTCAAAAGGGTGGACATAATAGATAGTGTAAAAACATGATACAAGGTGATCAACAATGGTTACCATAATGCCTCCCGCTATCTCTAATAGAATTGCCTATATCGTTAGTTATAATACAATTGAACAAAACAGTAAAGAATAAAACCAACAAAACCAAAACATTGGAGACATTGTAGGTCTTCAAAAGTAGATAAAAGTCAATGAGAATGGGCGTTATAATGAATCTCATTATCTGCACAGCTGATGCCTAAACTTTCGAACCTGATACTATCCAGCAAAACAGAATAGGGGAACATCAGTTAAAAACCAGATGGTGAGAGTAATACAGGGCTTTAAATTGAGGTAATGGAAAGTCAAAGTGGGTTACTATAATATATCCTGCTATTTTTTTTCCTTTAATTAAAAGGATAAAGATAAAAAAGTAAACAATGGAGTGGAGATTGAGATAAAAGAGGGCATAACAACGAAACAGCGCAGATCAAAATATAA
This sequence comes from Cavia porcellus, assembly GCF_034190915.1. Classification (NCBI taxonomy): domain Eukaryota; kingdom Metazoa; phylum Chordata; class Mammalia; order Rodentia; family Caviidae; genus Cavia; species Cavia porcellus. The sequence goes on from NW_026947493.1 coordinate 8,678,135, forward strand.
CCATTTAAGCAGAATAGTGTTTCACCACCAGATAATCCCGACCCAAAAGTAGTTACCATATTGTCTCTTTCCTTGAAATCCTTGAGTACAACTTCATATACTGTAGCATTAAGTATATCAAAACAATGTAAAACCATTTAAGAGAATGACAGCATTACAGAGTATTTAGAATCGACTAACAGAAAATGAACAATGGTTTCTGTATAATCTCCTTGTCTTTAAAAGGTTTTTGCTTATACTATCGTACATAACAAAATCCAATAAGATACAACCTATTTAGACCATTGGAAACAGAAGAACAAAAGCTAGATGAGACTTCAAAACAAGATGATACTAAATCAGTATTACCTATTAAGATGTCATTTTCTCCAAAATAGCTGTTCCTATCATCCAATCTTCTCTGCCTCATTTCTGTTGAGCTCTTTTTCTGTCAGTAGCTGTCAGTTTGTCTTCTTCATTTTGTTCTCTGCTGCATTCGTTGTGGCCTCCCCGCCACTATTTCTGGGTTCTTTGTATTTTTCTTTTTTTTTAGAATATCCTGCAATACTCTGTGTAGAGTTGAATTGGTGGCCGCAAACTCCCCCAGTTCCTCTTTATCCTGGAAGCACCTCGTTTTTCCATCAATTTCCAGGGACAGTTGTGCAGGATATCTCAATCTTGGCTGGAGATTATTATCTTTCAAAGCTTGAATTATTTCCCCCCACGCTCTTCGTGATTTGATGGTTTGTGCAGAGAAATCTGCTGTAATTCTGATGGGTGTTCCCTTGTAAGTGGTCTGTTTCTTGTCTCTGACAGCTTTTAATATTCTGTTCTTGTATTGAATTTCTGGAATTTTGATTATTATATGCCTGGGTGTTGCTCTGTTTGGGTTGTAGATAGCTGGGGTCCTGTATGCCTCATACATCTGAGTATCTTTACCTTTTGCTAAATTAGGAAAATTCTCCTGGATTATTTCTGTGAGTAGCTTTTGTAGTTCACTTGCTTGTGTCCCTACTTCTTCTTTTATGTTCTTAATCCTTAAGTTATGGATCCTCTTATCATCTTCCTGTCTTTGTATTATTGCTGTTTGTTTCTTTGTTATTTTTAAGAAGTTTTTCATTTCATTCTCCCATATTACAAGTCTGCCCTCCAGTTCAGATAGTCTGTCCTTAGTTTCTTTCAAGCTGTTATGCCAGTCTTCGATAGACTTCTTAGTTTCTTGGTAGTCCCTTTGAACCTGCTTCACGTATTCTATGCTTTCTCTGTTTTCTCCATCAAACAATTCTCCCCTCTTTTTCTGTTCTTCCATTCCACTATCTGTTTTTTCTTGGGTGGTGCTTAGCATTTCTCTAACTATTCTGCATACTTCTAGCTTCAGGTCGTTGATAACTTCATTCCTGAATTGGTCTATGAGGCTCTCTATATGGCGCTTTATGTCTATTGGTGCGGTGTCCGCTATTGACTGTTTCTCAGGATTGGGGGCCAAGAAGCCTTTCTTGTTGCTGCCTCTTCCCATATTCTCTGTTCCTTATATATCAGGTAGCTTCTTCTGAAAGTGGCTCACCAAATGTTCCTGGGTTCTGGGTTGCTCGCCTCTCCTTCTGGAGTTAGATTCCAGGTTCTTCAATGAAATGAGCAAAAAGCGGTAGCCAAGTTTGTTTTGAAACAGAGTAAAGCGAGGAGAAACTGGCTCTGCAGAGCAAGCCTGGGATGCTCAGCAGAGTATGAGACAAAAGGTAACAGAAGCAGCCTCTTCAGGGTGAGAGCAGCAGCTATGAAAGACGGTGCACATGGAGGGAAACAGTGTCTTCTTTTTGTGTCCCCATGCCTCAGGCTGATGTCAGGCCCTCTCCAGCTTATCCAAAGCCTGCTGCAACCATCCTGCTTGGCTTCCTAGAGCTCCTCCCAGTGTAGTGTGTCTTGTATAAAGATATAAGCCCCTCTTCTTGCCAGGGAATGACTTATGAGATGCCTTGACAAGAGTAGCCACTCTATGAAGGCTATCTTCTGCTGGGGTGCTGTGGCTTCTTAGGAAATCAGGACGTGTCAGATCTTGCACTATGTAAGCAGTAGCACAGCGATGGTACCTGCTCTTGACTTCCTGAGTCAAAGGCTGTGGTAAAGACATTCACACCCATCATGAGCACATCGCCCTCTACAACAGTGGCAAGTGGATTGTATTGGGCCTCTACCTCTCTTGCAGGCACACAGATATGCTGTGGATGCTGTGGACACAGCTACAGGTGTAGGCTTTGCCTACCCCATTGCTTCTGCTGACCAAGTCCTACTATTAATGTACCACAATAGTTGACAGCTGCATATGGGATACTGACCAGGGAACCCATTTCACAGGAGCTCAGATACAATGACAGATCAAAGACAATGATGTCACATGGCATTTCCATGTGCTCTACTGACAGCAGGCAGCTCATATGATTGAGAGGCACAATAAACTCCTGAAAACCAAACTGGCCCTTTGACTCCAAACTTCACCACATGGATATGGGCCTTACCTTAGACAGTCCAATTGCTTAATAGTGAGCCCTGATGTGTGGGTGACAGCCCACTGCATTATATCTTGGAATCCCAGCTGGCCCATCTGCTTATTTGACCCAAGGAGCAAAGTTCTAAAGTGACAAAAGGGGCCTAAATCCTTCTGGGGTTAGAACCTATGCAATGCAGAGTCTGTTATCAATGAATTGGGGATTAGCCCACAGACACTTTGGTGGGGGAGTTGAGTGCTCCTGTTGGGTCCTTGGGAGGAAAGACTAAGACATGCCATAGAAGTACAGCCCTGGACTTCAACATGTGCTCTCCATCTGCTACCATAACCACATTCTGAAAGGCAGTGACACTGTGACTGCTTGGCCCATGTGTCTGGGTCTGGTGGTCCTAGCTCCAACTCCTTTTCCCAGTAGTAAAGGGCACCCGGATTTGGTATTTTAAGGAGGGTGCAAGATGATTCTGGCCAGCTCTCTTACAGGATGAACATGTAGCCTGCATCCTCCCAGGTGGGTGTGATCTTAAACTTGAAATTCACATTAATAATGAATAAGCATGTATAGGACATACTTTAAAACATTTTCAATTTTTTATATGAAATTCAAATTTAACTGGGTGTCTGGTATTTTATTTGGCAACTTGAGAGGGGCAAAAAAAAATCAAAGAAACTAACTAGGCTGTTGGCACAGAAGTGGGTGACAGTGGAGAGATGGGGTAGGTTTCAACTCTATTTTGGAAGCAACCTCTTAGAGATGGATTCATATGTTAGGTGAAGAAATGAATCCAGGGTCAACAGGGACCAAGGTTCTTTGTGAGCCATTGGAGGAGCACAGGTGCCAGTGTAGCCAATTCACAGAATGATGATAAAATTAGTTATAACACCCAGTCTGCTGGTGTCCTGGTATAAAGTCATATAGCTTATGTAGTTACATTTCTACAACACTTACCTGCTTTCATGATAAACTGCTATTGAACCTGTGATAGAAGGAAAGGACCTTATATGTTTCCAACCAATAGTAAATACTTAGCATGTATGTCCTAGCATTGCTGTGCCTCATATAACAGTGCCTGTGACTGACAGCACTGTAAGAAGCTTCTAAGAGCAGCAGACAATGTAAAGTAGCTCACTCTGTATTTTGGTCTTCTGACTGTGTGACTTGGTCAAGTCCCTCAACTTGATTATATAAAATGTGGCTAAAACAACCTGGCCTATCTTATGGCTGTTGGAAATATCATGTGAAACAGTTTTAGTAATATTCAGGATCTGTTATGGACTGGATGTTTGTCACTATTGTTTAGGTCTGAAATGTCTCCCAGAAATCTTGTGTTCAGAAGCAGGGCCTGGCTGGAAGAGGTGAGTCACTAGAGCATGACCTGGAAGGGGTGTATTCTTGTCCCTGTCTGCCATGGGTTGATCAACTTTGCCTCTACCACGTCACTCTGCCATGCTGTTTCTGTTGGGAGTTAACTGAACCCACTAGAACCTGGGAACCAAATCAAACATTCTTATTAAAGTTGTAGGTATTGGGTATTTTATCCCAGTGACAGAAAAGTGACTGATTCATTTGTGGTCTGCCAAAATTTGCATGTTAAAGCTATAATCCGTATTACAATGTTATTTATAGATGAGGAATTTGGGAAGTTATATAAGTCATGATAGCATTAGTGGTCTTATAAGGAGAAACAGGCAGATCAAAGGCTGAGGGGAAAGGCCATATAAAGATTCATTTAGAAGCTGCATTGTAAGCCAGGAATAGAGACCTCACTAGAAACTAAATGGGTTAGCACTTTAATCTTGGACTTCTAGTCAAGAATATTATGAGAGGGGCCAGGGGGATATCCCAGTGGCACAGTGCCTGCCTGGCAGGTCCTTAGTTCGATTCTTGGTTGAAAAAAAAAAGAATATTATAAGAAAATACATTTGTGTTGTTTAAACCACCTGCTTTATACTATTTCATGTGGTAGCCACGCTGACTAACACAGCTACATACTACTATTTTCACTAAGTAAGCAGACACAAGCCAGGAACATTTTAATGCTAGGGCAACATTTCTTGCTATTTTTAATCTGCCAGTGAATTTTCTGACCCCCCCCCCAAGCTAGGCTATCTCTCGTGTGAGATCTCACATCTTGGGTCTTGAAGCAAACTGTATTATGTGTACTTCTTTGCTGCATCCTTTTCTAGTTTCTGAACACACAGAGTAAAGGGCATCTTTGAAAAGGAGATATCACAATAGATGTGAGTGTGTGAAGCAGTGGAAAGGATATTGGTTGCTAGGAAACCAGGGAACCAGCCTAGCTGAACGGCCAGTGGGTGCTGCAAGGCTGTGTGGGTTGTGGTAAGTACATGTCTGTGACAACCAGGGGCTTTTCTCGTTTGACACCAGCTAGAAAGCTGTTGCATCCAGACCTCCAGTTGGAAACCTGGCTCTGACATCAGATATAAAATGATGCTGCTTAATATGCTGACTAGTAAGGCTTCCCTTTGCTAGAGTAAGAAACCCAATTCCACAGGAGAGAATTAAATAACTGGCAAGTCAAAGCTGATATAGCTTTAGGCAGGACTGGATCCAGTGACTTGAATGAAATTATTAGTTCACTGTTACTATATCTGTTTTTCTTATTCTCACTTATTTTTTCTGGCTCTGAGGTCTCCCCACAGATGGTAGGAATGGGGTGGCCAGGATACAATGCTCCAAAAGTGATCTACAAGCAAAGAAAGAGCTCCTTTCCCCAGGGCCGATACACAAGCCCAGAGCCAGGCTCTAATTGTTCTTCTTGGGTCATAGGCTTGTTTGTTGGATTGAATACTGTGGCTGGAATAACAAGATACTCTGATCTATATCTTCATTAGAACTGTTTGGAATAAACGGTCTGTTAGAAGGCAAGAAAGTTAAATCAGGTCAAAACAGTAGATATCCACAGCTGTACTTGAACAAACATCCAATTTGCTATGAAAACTTTTACCAAAGTTACATATGAAGAATGCTCACTGAAGCATTATTTTTAATAAAGAGAAACTGGAAAAAACAATGTACAGACAGAGAAATAGTAATGTTATATTTACTGACCCAATAATGTGGCTTTGTTATTATGTTAAGGGGAAAAAAAAACAAGTTGTAGAAGTGTCTAAAATATACAAGATTTACTAATCAGAGAAATAACTTTGTGGGCATGTGTCCCAAATACCTATGGATGATTACCATTGGATTCCTTTCTGGGTATTATATTCTTCCAAAATGTATGATATATTGCCATGAGCAAATATTGTTTGTTATTACAACAGTAAAGGTAAAATATTTAAAATTCATTATGGCATTATATTGGGCTTTTATATTTCATTTATTTATTTTTATTTTTTGATTTTTTGAGGCAGGGTCTCACAATACACAGTTATATGTAACCTAGGCTGGCCTCAAACTCACGGGGGTCTTGCCTCAGCCTCCCAAGTACTGGTATTACAGGCACATACCATAATACACAGCCTGTGCGTCTATATTTTATTTTATTAAATTTTATTTTGAAGAGAAAAAATAAAAGTAAAACAATTATACAGAGTTTCAAAACAGGATAATAATAATTAACAATGATAGAGAATTGCAAAAGAAGATAATAGGAGATTATGGTTAATATTTTACATATTGTTGTCTTCAAATTAATTGCTCTTTGCAAGATATGGGCATTCAAAATTAATCAACCAATGTAAACATAAACTGATCTTTTCAAGGAACTAAAATAAATTTGTAGTATAATTATGTTAACTATCATATATATATATTTTATATATATAATTTATTTATTTTATTTTCTCATCCTTCATTTCTCCTTTCCCCCAAGCCAGTAGTTCTTTCCTTGTGAGCAACGTCCTTCCCTTGCTCATTATCCATTACAGAATGTGTATCTCATTTACCTTTTAGTTTCTTGCACTAATGCAAGTCTGATTTCACTTATCAGTATGGTCTTCAGTTACATCCACTTACCTCTAAAAGCCTTGAGTTTAAACTTCTTTGTGGATGAGTAGTACTCCATTATGTAAAAGTATCACAACTTTTTTATCCATTCCTTGATTGATGGGCCTTTGGGTTTTTTCCCAATATTTAATTGTTACAAATTGTGCTACTATAAACATGGGTGCATGTATATCACTGTGGCATGATGTTTTTAATTCTTCTGGGAAAATATCCAGGAGGGGGATAGCTGAGTCAAATGCGACCTCTAATTTTAGTTTTTGGTGAATCTCCACACTGATTTCCAGAGTTGTTGCACTAGTATACACTCCCACCAGCAGTGGAGAAGAGTTCCTTTTTCCCAACAGCCCCTCCAGTGTTTTTTATTTGTTGATTTCTTGATTGTTTTCTGAGCTGAGATGAAACTCAGTGTTGTTTTAATTTGCATTAATCATGATGAGTGATGTTGAACATTTTTTCATGTATTTATTTTCCATTTGCAATTCATCAGAGGAATGTGTATTCATCTCAGATGCCCATTTTTGAAATGGGTCTTTGAATTTGAGGGTCCTGATTTCTTAAAAATTCTTTATATCTTCTAGACGTAAGTCTTTTGTCCAAGGAACTGTTAGCTAAAATTTTTCCCATTTTGTGGTTTTCTTTTCACTTTTTTTCATTAATTTTTGTTGTGCAGAAACATTTTAATAAAAATAAGATCCCAGTTGTTTATTCTTTGAAGTATTTCCTGTGTAGTTTGTTTTGTTAACAAACTCTCTGCCTACTCCTATGTCTTCAAGATTTCTACCTACTTCCTCTTCCAGTAGGCTTAGTGTTTCTGTTTTAATACTTAGATCTTTGATCTACTTTTACTTAAGTTTAGTGCATAGTGATAGACATGTGTCTAGTTTTAGTCTTGGTATGTGACAAGTAAATTTATCTAGTAACATTTATTAAAGAGGCTTTCTTTCAGTGAAAATTTTGAACTCTTTGCCAAAGATTAGATAACTAAGTGTGTTCGAGGTTGTACCTGCATCTTCTAATCTGTTCCATTGGTCCTAAGGCCTGTCTTTTCTTTTTTCCAATATGATGCTGATTTGATTACAGTAGCTTTCTAATACAATTTTAAGTCAGGGATTGTGATGTCTCTCCTGCCTTGCCTTTGTTGCCCAGGATTGTCTTTGCTATTCTAGGTCTCTTTGGTTTCCAAATGAATTTTAGGAATATTTTATCTACATCTTTGAGGTATGCTAAAGGTATTTTGATTGGGATTGCATTAAATATAACAGTTTTGAGAGTATGGCCATTTTCTTTTTTTTTTAATTTTATTTAAAAGGAAAAAGAGAAAAACGCAGAACAAAACAAAGTGGTGTAAAGGTACACGTAATACAGAACTACAAAAAAAAAAAAAAAAAGACAGTAAGAAATCACCAGTTAATAGATTACATATTGTCATCTTAGAAATAGTTGCCCAAATCACAGTATCAAAGAATACAAAGTGGACATTCAAACAGTGAGACTGCAAACAGTTGTTTTCAATGATCCAACCAAAAACATTAATATGGTCAGCTATTTAACACCCCTAAATACACTTGCTGTTGTATCCTTTAGAGCTCTTTTTTTCCCTCTCTTTTTTACAACAAAATTTACACATTTGGGGTTTTATTACTCCTTAGTTCTTATTACTTTTTGGGGGGTTGAGAATAAAGTCAAATATGGCAAAACAAAGTTGTCAGTCAAAACCAAGGATAGACATAGCACATGATGTAGAACAGAGTACAAGGTTATCAACAATGGTTATCAACAATGTCTCTTGTTTCCTTAAAAAGAATTGTCTATCTCATTAGATATTATAAAGTTGAACAAAACAGTAGAGAACAAGACCAATAAAACTTAGGCATTGTAAACATTACAGGACGTCCAAAGGAGACAATAGTCAAACCAGAATGGGCATCTTAGTGAATCTTATTGTCTTCAAAGTAGTTGGCATGGCCATTTTCATAATGTTGGTTCTTCCTATCCATGAGTAAGGGATAATTTTCCATTTCCTGATATCCTCTTCAATTTCTTTTTTCAGAGTGCTGTAATTTTCAATGTATGGATCTCTTATTTCTTTTGTTAAATTGATTCCTAAGTATGTTTTCTGTTGGATGTTACTGTGAAGGATGTTTCCCTAATTTTTCTCTGAGTGAGTTTGTTGTTTGTGTGTAGGAATGCTATTGATTTTTGAGTGCTTACTTTGCATCCAGCTATGCTACTGAATTTGGTTATTAACTATTGTCTTTTGGTGGAGTTTTTGGGGTGCCGTATATAGGGTATCATGTCATTTGTGAATAATTATAATTTAATGTCTTCCTTTCCTATCATATTCCTTTTATTTCTTTGTCTTGTCTGATTGCTCTGGCTAGTTTTACAGAACTTATTAAGTAGGAGTTAAGGTAATGGACATCCTCGTGTTGATTCTGATTTTAGAGTGAAAGCTTTCAGTTTTTTCCATTTAGTATGATATTGGCTCTTGGTTTGTCATAGATGGCTTTTATCAAAATGAAGTAGAGAACATCTATTCTGATTTTCTGAGAGTTTTTTATCATGAATGTTAGACTTTATCAAAAGCTTTTTTCACATCTGTTAAGATAATCATTTGACTTTTGTCTTTGGCTCTGTTGATATGGTATATTATGTTTATTGATTTGTGTATGTTAATCCCTGGGTCCTGGAATGAATCCTACTTGGTCATAGTGTATAATCTTCTTGATGATTTGCTGCATTGTTTGCTAGTATTTTATGGAGGATTTTTGAATATATGTTCATTAAGGCTTGTAGTTCTCTCTTTTTGTTGGGTGCTTCTTTGGTTTTGGTATGAGAGCAATACTTACCTCCATGAATGAGTTAAGGAGAATTGCTTCCCTTTTAATTTCATTTAAGAGTATCTTTAAATTTCTTGTTGAATTCAGCCATGAATCCATCAAGACCTGGGCTTTTCTTCACCTATAAGTTTTAAATTGTGTTTTCAATTTAACTGATATTGTGTTATTCAGAATTTTTATATCTTCTTGATTCAGCTTTCCTAATTCGTATGTTTCTAGCAATCTGTCCATTTCTTCTGTGTTCTCCATCGTCTAACTTTAGGTAAAGACTTTCAAAGCAGGTATTGATGATCTAAAATTCCACAAGATCTGTAGTTATTTCACCCTTTTCATTCCTCATTACATGAATTTGTGTTTTTTCTTTCCTTTTCTTGATAAGGTTGGCTAGGGTTTTATCAAGTTTGTTTATTCTTTCAAAGAACCAACTCTGATTCATTTGTTCTTTGTGTGGTATTTTTAGCCTCAATTGCATTAATTTCTGCTCTGATCTTTTTAATTTCTTCCCTTCTAAGAGCTTTGGTCTTGACTTGCTCTGCTGTTTCTAGAAGCTTAATGTGCAGCATTAGGTTGTTTATTTGTACTCATTCTTGATAGATTCTGCCAGCCAAGGACTTAGCTATCTCTAATATGACATCCGCCCAACTTGGCACCAGGCTCAGAGAAGCAACTTATCTCTCCAAGAGTGACTTCTGTGTTCTCCTCCTCATTCCAGAAGTAAACCTCATGCTTCCTTTTTGTGTGTGCTCTGATCCCTCTCCAATCCCGACTCCACAAAGCACTCTATTCCCAGCCCCTACTATGTTGTACATACAGATGCTCCTTCAAATCAGCTGTTACTGTGACATTGTGCCCACCTCCCAAGCTCCTCTCCAGCCAGACCTGATAAAAGTACTTCTACTTCTTTGTTCTCACTTGAGGGTGCTTTGATCTCTTTGGCAGCCCTCCACTGCCTACAAGAAAGCCTCTTTTCTCCTTTCTTTTGTCTATCATGCTAAAATCTTATCAGTTCTGTTTTCCTGGTGTGAGAATTCACTGCTATATATCTCCCTTGTAGAACTGCTTTCATTTCCCTCTACTGGTTCTATTATGTTGTGTCTGCCTTTTCATTTGATGTAGATATTAATTTCTTCTTTTCATCTGTGACTCACTGGTTATTCAAGAGGGCGTTATTTAACTTCCATGTATTTATGGAATTTTTGCAATTTCTTTTGTCATTAATTTCCAATTTTAGTGAACTGTTGTCAGATAATATGCATAGGATAATTTTAATTCCTCTGCATTTACTTAAGCATGTTCTATGGGCTAGTACATGATCTATTTTAGGGAATGTCTCATGTGCAGCTGAGTAGAATGTGTATTCTGATGTTGTTGGGTGGGACCCTCTGTAAACATCTATTGAGTTCATTTATTTACATTTGATTGAGTTCTGTTACTTTGCTGCCGTTTTCTCTAGTTGATCTATTTGTGACATTGGTGTATTAAGTTCGCCTGTTACATTGTGTTGTTGCTCATTTGATTTTTCATGTATATTAGTATTTGTCTAACTTAGTTGGGTACCCCCATATTTGGTGTATATATATTTAGGATTGTTATCACTTCTGCTTGAATTTTTCCCCTAACAGTGTGCAGTGACCTTCTTTATCTCTTTTGATCATTTTTGGTTTGAAATTCACATTGTCTGGAAACAGAAAGCCATCCCTGGTTTTTTCTGGGTTCTTGTTGCATGGAGTACTGTTTTCCATCTTTTGATTTTTAACCTGTCAGTTTCTTTTTGAGTTAAATGTGTTTCTTTTTTACAGCATATTCTTTGATCTTGTTTCTTGATCCACTCTGTCAATTGATTTCTTTTGCAGTGAATTGAGGCCATTTACATTGATGGTTATAACTAATGTGTATTAGCTTATTTTTGCCATGCCATTTTCTTGTTTTTGGTTTCCTTCTTTTCCCCCTCTGTTTAATTGCTTGCCCTTGCTGGTGGTTTCATTTTGTTGGTGTTCTGAGAATTGTGGTCATTTTTTTCTCTTACTAGAATATGTTTTATTACTCTTTCTAGGGTTTGTTTGGTGGACATGAATTTCTTCAGTTGTTCTTTATCATGAAAGTACCTTATTTCTCTATTAATTTTGAAAGATAGCTTTGCAAGGTCCATCAATTTAGGTTGAAAGTTGTTTTCTATTTGGCCTTGAAATATTTTACTCCAAGCTGGTCTTGACTTGAGGGTCTGTGTTGAGATGTCTGCCGTGATTCTGATGGGCTTTCCTTTATAGGTAATCTGTTTCTTTTCACAAATAACTTTAATATGCTGTTTTTGTGCTGAATTTATGAGATCTTGATTATAATATGTCTGGGTATAGATTTATTTAGGCTATGGCTGTTTGGAGTTCTATATGCCTCACTTATCTGTATGTCAGATTCTGTTTCCATGCTCAGAAAATTTTCTGTTTGACTTCTACAAATTTTTCTATATGTCATTTGTGTTGACTCCTGCTTTTTCATTGGTGCCCGTCATTCTTATATTGTTTTTCTTTGTATCATCTTGGAGCTGTCAAATTGTTATTTCATGGTCATATGTTATATCTAAGGAATGTTTCTTTTTGTGATCACTAGCCACAATCCTGTCTATAAGGTATGAAAGTCTATCTTCAGCTTTGTTCAAACCATTTTGCCAAATTTCAATGCCATTTTTAATTTCCTGGCTATCTCTTTGAATCTGTTTCATGCATTCTGTTTCTTTCCTATATTATGAATTCAAGGTTTCTATCATTTTTGTATGCACTCGCAATTTTTTATCTATGTCTTTTCTAGCTATGCTGAGTAATTCCTTTTTTAAAGTAGTCATTTATTTTGTTATCTGAAAAATTATTTCTGATCTAATTTCCTCTGTAGCCTCATGGATTTGTCTCTTTACTTCACTTGATATTTTTTCATAAATTTCAGGTGTGTCTTTCAATGACTTCTATGTCAGTGTCTCTTTTACTTGTTCTGGATGGACTAGAGGTCTGAGGCTGTATTTGGATCTTTTGTTTTGTCATCTTCACCTCTTGGTTCATATTTCAGTCTTTTCAATCTTGTTGGTCTTGTCTATCATATGCATTTTTGTCAGGGTCCTACTGTATGGTCGGAGTTCACCCAGTTGCTGGGTCCCACAGTGTAGGGGAGGGGCCAGTTACCCAAATTCCTCCTACAGGACCAGTTGAGTGTTTCCTGGATTCTTCCTGGGCCTACCAGCCTTGGAGTATTGATGTGGTCCAACCCTTCACTTGTGTTGCCATTGCTGTTTCAGACTTTTTCCAGGCTGCCAGACCCATCTCTCTGTTGTGTGTGCCAATCAGGGCCCTATTGCATCCCTGTGGGTCTTACAGGCCCACCCTCATTTCTCCAGTGGAGGGAGGCCTCACCCATGGTCTTGCCAGCCCTCCTAAGATCCTCCAGGTAGAGGAGAGCTCATTCATCCTCTAGCCAACCCATGGGAGGGCTCACTCATGCACTTGATAGACTGCCAAGGTCCTCGGCTTGGGGCAATGGATTTTACATTTAATATATTTTTTGAAGTGAACTTGATTATCTCATTACCTCATATTTTTGTGAAAATTTTCTAGGTTAAACTATGTGGACATATCAATTTTGACCAATGGATGACTATTTTGTATGTTTATTATTCTATGTTTATTATTTAGTTTCCTTTTCTTGTATTGGTTAGGTTTTTAAGACCTAGGTTAAATGTAAGAATTGCCTGAGCTCTGTCTTTATTATTCTTGACTTTTCATACTGTACTTGTGGTTAGAAATAGAAATCATACAGAAGATGAAAGAACAATTGGTAACTTCCTGCTGTATACTCTAAAGTACAATTTCCTTAATGGTCTAATTGCTTGATACACTCTTTTATCAGTATCTAAGTTTTAATTTTTAAATCTTAGGGCATTATTTACTCATGATGACAATTTAGAAATGATTAAAATATTATAAGGATGCCTATATTCCTTACTTCCATTCTCTAGGACCCTCCAGCTACTGTCAGTGACTTGAATGATTTTGAAGCCAGTTCAGGCTGGTTCTGAGCTTACTTTGTAGCCCAGGCTGGTTTCAGATTTGCAACAATACTCCTGCCTCTGCCTCCCAAGTGCTAGTATTACAGGCATGTGCCACCATGTCCAGCTCTGACAGAAACTGCTAATTTATTACCAATATCTATTATCCACTTCCTTCAAAATAAAGATCCAGAATTTTAGATGAGTATATGACATTATGGTTTAGATCTGTAGTGTCTCTCTAAAACCTCATGTATTTAGAAGGCAAATGGATCATAAAGGTGCTGTACTTGTTAGTGAACCAGTGGTCTAATCCACCAATGAGCTCAGAGTTAACTTGCTCTTAGGAGCTGGGACTTTAGTATTGGTTTTCCAAAGGTGTGAATTGGAAGAATATGTCTTCTTTCCTTATCTTTCCTTCATTCTTTATTTCCTGGCAATAAGGAAAGTGATGAAGACAAATTTTGATTGGAGAAGCCAGTAATAAGGTCTATTTGCTAAGAAAAGCTATAGATGGTGAGTAGAGCTTGCCTGAGACAGAGGCAATGAGAGCTGCAACCAGCAGTGGCTAAGGGGCAGGGCTGCCCAAGGCCTTTGAAACTCATATCTTGGTACAACTTGTGCTGTGTGCTAGACATGGAGCTATAGGTTTTAAGATTTGCCTTGCACAATTTCATTTTTGCTTTGTCCCATTCCTTTCTATCCTCTTATTTCTCCATTTTGCATGAAATGTTTGCCTTGTGCCAATCTTCAACTTTCTTTTTGATGTTTATAGAAACTCATAGCTAAGAATTTGCCTTGAGCATCAGAAAAGACTTTGACTTCAGCAATGCTGAAACTGTTAAAACATTGACAACTCTTAAAGATAGGCCAAGTACATTTTACCTAAAGAGATACACACGGACCTTTGGGGAACAGGAGTGTAACAATATGGTTTACATCTGGGAAGTACTCCAAATGACCTGTTTATAAGGTGATTGGATCGTAGAAGCCCTATACTCAGCAATGAATGAGTCTGAACATTGGGTTGCCTTAAGATTTCATCTAGACTAGTCCAGTGCCCTTAATCTTGGTCCACTGATGAGTTCATAGGTGACTCACTGTGAGGAGGAAGGACCTGTTCAGAAGCAGTTTACTGAGGATGTGACTGGAAGAATGTATCTTTCTTCCTGACTCCTCCTTTCACTTTGTGCTTCCTGACCACCATGATATTATTATAGACAGGTAAGTTAGGTAAAAATATTATTGATAGTCAAACAGGGCTATGTCCTTGAGAGAATACAGAAGATGAGAAAATTTTACAATTGTAGCTGGAGGCATGTCTGTTGAAGGCCAAGCTTGAATGACCAAACCTACACGCCTTCCCAAAGGATAAGCAATAAATTAAAGATTATACTATAATTGGTATCACCTGGTTCAATTAGGTCTAGATAAACATCAGTCACCTAGATGGGTGAGCAGGACCTCTTGGTCCATCCCTTTCTAAAAAGGCCCTTGGTTTTTCCACGTATATTTGCTATATGAACTTCTTCCCTATTGGATCAATACTATCTAAGTGGCTATCTTTGTAATCTTATTGGTTGACCAGAATTTCACTCATGTTTTACCCATGTTTACCTTGTGATTTTTGTATCATCTTGTGATTTCACTCTATACAACTTCCTCTGTGAAGAAAGAACTCAACAACTTATTTTCAGCTCTTCTTCTGTCTCTCAGGAACTAAGTCTCTCAATAAGTTTTTACTACTCTTAACCCCCATTATTCCTTAGAATTCAGTCTTCAATTTTAGGGAGTACAGGCTCAGCATATCTGACGTCTAGCAGGTAAGGAGTAATACATTCTTCCTGTATCATTTGGTCTTCCCTAAAATAATTGGAAGGCGTAAGAGTTTGCTTTTGTTTCATAGATTCTTGACTATGAGTCGTTTGGCAAACAAAAATTGTCATCTTTTTTTGTAAATTGCTTAGACTTTGAATTTTTATGCCTCGTCTTTCATATGCATTGTTTTTAATTAAAATGATGATGAATTTAAACTGAGAACATGAGAAGATTATGGCGTTTCTTTGATGGGATATTTTGCTTTTGCAGGCAAGGTCTTGCATTCCTGTTTTGTACATGCTGAATTGGAACTTATAGTTATTGAACTTATTGATGGTCTTTGCTTGATTGTTTGACTGTTTTGACTATTATAGTTTGCTCTTATTTTACAGTGGCCCTAAAGAAAAGTAATGTTAGAGCATCCCCTAGTGGACTTTGATACTAACCAAAATGTGAATTTATAAAATGCTGTAAAATGGACCTTTTTTAAAATAAAATCTAAGAAATATACATGCATACTAATAAATCATGGACCTCCAACTGAAATTTTAAAGGCAGTAAGTGGGCAACCATTCATAAAACTTGGAGGACAGGTTTCACTGTGACAGTCTGGTCTGATTTCCCCCCTGTACAGGAGAGTGTTGAGCTGGTTTTGCCTCAGTTTACTTTTAGTCCTGATCTTCTGCTGGTGAGGAGGCAATCTTAGCTCTTGAGATTCCACACTCTCACCTTTCCAGGCTAAGATGACTCATGGGCAAGTTGTCTCAATAAATTACAATGAGCATGGGAAGAAAAGACTTCTTCTGATCTTATTTCTCATCTTTTCTTGTCACTTTGTACATTTATTTTTTGGGGACATGTTTCTGCTATAGATGGAAGGTAACTATGAACTGCCTCAATATTTCCCTCCTAACCAACAACTAAGAACTTTTGATTGAGCCCACAGAAAATGAGCAGTTGTAAAAGCCAATGACAGGGGAGTCATCTTAAATGAGGAACACACAGCCCATCCCTGGATCAGATGAAATACTAGAATTTTGCTCTTCCAGGAGAACCCACATAAAAACCATGTCTCCACTTAGTATTTTGGGCACAGTCTCCTGGGTATAGGAAACTGAACCTGAGGCTCCATGAAAAGAACTCATTACAAGCAACTGAGTTGAGTTAGGTAGACATATTATAGGCAATCAGACAGGACTAGGTCCTTGAAGGAGCCAGTACAGAAGACCAGATAACTCACAATTGTGGGGGAGACAGACACCTCTCACTGTTGGCCAGGCCTGGAGTCAAAAGATCAAACAAATGTACCACATCCTAAGGGTGATATTCTTTTTTTTTTTTTTTTTTTTGAACAATAAACACCTTTATTACATGAACTAATCAAGGAGGGAAGGTTTATTTGCCTTTCTGGGCCTTGATTTTCCTCAGATAGAACTCCAGCTTCTTGCCCTCTAGCACATAGCCGTCTGCTCTGCCACACTGGCCTGGTCTTGATGCAATGCAGGCTGCAAAAGAATATGTGGCCCTTACCAAAATGACAAAAAGACCCCACCCAACTGTATCTATCCTTTAAAAAAAAAAATCCATGATGGTCCTTGACACCCTGGGGGGCAGGCATGAAGCCCACAATCTTGTCAGATATACTTTTATTCTAAATAGGTCTCTCTCACCCTGAGAAAGCCAGGAGTCACCAGTCCCAAACCCCTAAGGGAAGAGTCACTGCTGTTAAGCATGTCTACTTACTTTGTGACTTGCTTCCCCATTTGTTCACAATTTAAGCAATTTTATCTAAGCAATTAATCTAAGCAATTAATCTTTTTTTTTTTTTTTTTTTTTTTTTTTTGTCTTTTTCCTTTTTATCGGTACCGGGGATCGAACTCACGACTGCCTGCTTTCAAGGCAGGTGCTTAAGCCGCTGAGCTAAACCCCCAGCCCCTAAGCAATTAATCTTGCTGGCTGACCATAGTTCTGTCCTACCTTAAGCTCACCTTGTGAGTTTCCATGTTTTCCCCACCTTGGACCTGTCTCACTTTGTGGTTTTGCTCTATAAAAGTCCCTAAAAAGACAGAGTTTTTGGCAACCCACTCCGGACCCTTTCTGTCTCTCTCAGACAGAAGCTTTCTTTCTCTCAATAAACATATTCTGCTCTTAACCTCCAAAATTCTGTTTCTAAATTTTTTTCTTCAATTTTAGAGAACACAAACTTGTACCAGACATACTGTTGGGAGTTTCATTCCCCTATGTTAAATTGACTTCTACATATAAGCAGAAACAGCTATTTCCTAATGCATAGTATTTAAGGGGCCAAAACACATTCAGTTTAAGGGAGAGTCCCAACTTCCTGGCTCTCTTTCCTCTCCTAGGCCTGGTTCTCATGATTTATTGTGTATAGGGGAGGGAAACACTTTTGCTAATGAGTAAGTTGTGATTTTTGGATGATGATGGCTCTATTGAGCCATGCTCTGATTACACAGGTGACTTCTGGAAGTCAGACTGCCCCTCAGATGGAAGTCTCAAGGATCAGGCTCATCTTACCAGCTGGTCCAGCAAGACCAAAGGGTCCTGGGGCATGATCTTCCTTCTCCCTCTTGCTAGACTGTCATACCCATGGAGGAATCTCAGATGATCATGGATATGGGGGGCAGAAATAAGCCTGCTATTGGACATTGGTGTTTATCTCTCAGTCTTCTTTTCAACCCTTCCTTCTTGCTTGAATACCATCATGTAGAAGCACCCAGATCATGAGAGGGAGGTACTCCACCTCCCTCTCATGGAGACAAAAATAAATCATAAAGCATGGGCAGTTAAGTACAAAATAAGAAGAAATTTCCCTGGTGTAAATACATCTTACAGATCTTACTATTTTTCCTCACCAAACACACATTAACCACTAAGACTTGAAATTTTAAAAAAGACTGTTGCCTATAATTGACAATTTAAGAACACAAGGTTTATGTATACTGTAGGACAGATGCTCTAACACTCCAATCCTTGGCATTGAGAAGTCCAATGGATAGTAGAAGTTGGCACAGGACTTTAGATTGGCAAATGAGCAAGTGTGCCAAACCACTCGATGGTTCCTAACCTGTGTATTGTCCTTTCTCAAATCTTGAGTGCTGGCTGTTTCAGTGCTAGACTTACAAAGATGCCTTCTTATTTATTCCTTTATATACAGAGTTCCAGTTTCTTCTTACCTATGAAAATCCTTATCAGCAGGCCTTTCAACTGACTTAGATTATAGGTCTTTGTGTGTTCTGAAACAATCCACTTTTGGGGTCAAGTGCTTTCCCGTAACTCAGAATGTTTTCAGTTTTCACAAGTCATAGTCCTTTAATATATAGATGGTGTACTGTTATGTTCTCCCTTGGAAGAGCTCTCTAGCCAGGATATCTGTGCTTTGTTGAATTTTCTAAATAGCAGACAGAGGTTATAAGGTCTTTAGGTCTAAGGCACAACTTTGCAGTCTTGAGATAAAATACTTGGGCTTCACCATATCTAAGGGAACCTAAGAATGGAGGAAGAGAAAAGTAAACCAATACTTTTTGTCCCATAGCCCAAGACTCTAAAACAGCTGAAGAAATTTCTAAGAATTACAGAGTTTTGTTGCCTTTAGATAGCAGGCTATGGTGAGATCAAATAACCCCTCTATCAACTTATAAAGGAAGTTCAAAAGGCAGATACCTATATTTCACCCTGGGAAGTTGATTTCCAAACTGTATTCCAAAAGCTTAAGCAAGTACTATTAGATTCCCCAGCACTGAGTCTACCATTTCAATCCATACATTGATGAAAGGTGGGCCACGGCTATGAGAGTGCTTATGAAGGATTGTGGATGTGCTCAACAACCTACAGGGTAACTGAGTCATGAATTAGACATTGTAGCAAAGGGATGGCCTTCTTGCCTTAGAGCTGTTGCTACCATAGCTCTCCTGGTACCAAAGGCATGCAAGCTGATGTTAAGCAAAGATCTCACTGGATATACATCTCATAACATGTCAGGACTTCTTTCTTCCAAAGGGAACCTATGACTATCAGACAACTGACTTCTTAAATACTAGGCTCTACTTCTAGAAGATATTTTCCTCCTTAAACTGTGTCACCGTCCTACTAGAAGAGGAGGAAATTGAGGCTGAAAACATGACTTTGACTAGGTAATTTTGCCTATATGCAAAGCCACAGAAGACTTGTGAAGAACATTTCCTATTGACATGGATTTGATCTTCTTTTGTGATGGCACCTCCTCATTGGAAATGGGACAAGAAAGACCAGGTAAACAGTAGTGACTCTATATCAGACTCTTAAAAGTTCCTCATTTTCCCCTGGGACTAGTGTCCAGGTAGCAGAACTTATAGTTCTGACAAACACTTTACAACCCAGTAAAAGAGAGAATGTCAATATTTGCACTGTTTCAAAGTATGCTTTCCTATGACTGCGTGCTCATGCAGCCACATGGAAAGAAAATAATTATCCAACAGCCAATAGATCTCCCATAAAGTATCATTAGGAAATAGATAAAATTTTATCATCTATCTATATGCCCTTCAAAGTGGTGATAATTCACTTGAGAGGGCACCAAAAAAGGGCTGACAAAATATCTCAAGATAATCAATTGGTTAGGTACAACTGAAAAAAAAAAAAAGAAAAAGGAAAAAAGGTTCCAGCAAGCAGGTGGGCGCACACTATCCCTGGAGCCCAGCCTATTTGGGACTCTTGCACTGTCTGGGTGCAGAAGAAGGGCTGGGCGGATCTGGGGCACCTGCACCCGCCTCCCTGCGTGTCTGGAGGTCTGTGGATTTCTCAGCAAACAGGCAAGCATCACCAGTTCCTGAGGCCCCATGGTCTACGGTAAGTGCCCAGTGCACTCTGCCCCAAGCCCAGACTGTTTGGGACCCTCCAGGCTTCCGGGTGCAGTGAAGTGGCTAAGAAGGTCTGAGGCATCTACATCCGCCTCCCCATTCTGGCTGCACTCTGAGAACTGTTGAGTTTCCAGCAAGCAGGCAGGCGCACAGTGTCACTGGAGCCCAGCTTATCTGGAACTATGGAGTTCTAAACAGGCAGAAGAGGGCCACTGGTTCTAGAGGCCCAGTGGCCTGGGGGAATTGGGTGCCAGAGTCCCAGGAGCTGCGAACATAGAAGTGGATTTCCACTTCTGGGAGAACTTGGCAGACGAATAACAGCAGCCACGGAGGCTCTCTGAAATTACCAGTTTAGAATCCAGGAACGGTGCCGTGTGAGGAGTCCTAGGGGAAATGTACCCTGCCGACCCAGGAACGAACTAAGCTGAGAGAAACCAACTGGAAATGCAATCCTGATGCTATAACAGGAACAGATAAAATCTCAGTGTAGAAGCTGGATCCCGCGCCATTGGAAGCCGCGATTTGAATTTCCTGCTGCCCATACTGCGTCCCAATCTGCATGGCAGAGAGAGAGGTGTGTGAAAGCTCTGAGAGCTGGAATTGGTGAACCAAATGACGTTGAGAGCGGGACTGGCACGGAGCCCTGCATCGACCTGCGGTGAGTGAGAGAAATGGGGACCTTTTCATAGACTAGGAGGCTCCAACAGAGGACATTCTGGGAATGAGCAGACTAGCTGGAACAGGACCCTGCAGTGACTTAAGTTGCATGTCTCCTCTCAAGCGGAAGTGGTGGGGAGCACTTGGCTTGGTGACGCCGCGGACTAAGATCCAGTAGGCTAGCCCAAATCAGGTCCCTGCGCCTGGCGGTGCACCCTAGCAGTGAAACATTCAGTAGGTTGACCTGAAGGGGCGGGCCCAGCAGAGGCTGCCCAGGTCTGTGTCTCCCTATTACACTGCAATGGGTGGGAACACCTAGCTGGCAGATTCAAACAAACTGTAACAAAGAAAAAAAAAAAAAAAAAAAAAAAAAAAACTGGGCCTCCTACATATGCTTGTATGGAAGGAACAAAAAGTATGGGAAAAGGGAGCAACAAGAAAGGGTCCTCAGTCCCCAATCCTGAGAACACTGATGCAGGAAAGGTAAATGCAAAAGAGAATGAAGACAGAAAACATGCAGTGTCAAACACAGCACTTATAGACATAAAGCGGTATCTCCCGAGCCTCATAGACGAGTTCAAAAATGAAGTATTTAATGAAATAAAGCAAGATATAAGTAGAATAGTTAGAGAAATGCTAAGCACCGCCCAAGAAAAAACAGATGGTGGAATGGAAGAACAGAAAAAAAGGAGAGAATTGTTTGATGGAGAAAATAGAGAAAACATAAAATATGTGAAGCAGGTTCAAAGAGATTACCAGGAAACTAAAAACTGTATTAAAAGCTGGCATAACAGGTTGAAAGAAACTAAGGATAGATTATCAGAACTGGAGGACAGATTTGTAAGGTGGGAGCATGAAATGAAAAACTTCTTAAAAATAACAAGAAACCAAACAGCAATAATACAAAAACTAGAAGATGATAAGAGGATCTATAACTTAAGAATTAAAAACATAAAAGAAGAAGTAGGGACTCAAACAAATGAACTACAAAAGCTATTCACAGAAATAATCCAGGAGAATTTCCCTAATTTAGCAAAAGGTAAAGATACTCAGATATATGAGGCATACAGGACCCCAGCCATCTACAACCCAAACAGAGCTATACCCAGGCATATAATAATCAAAATTCCAGAAATCCAATATAAGAACAGAATATTAAAAGCCATAAAAGACAAGAAACAGATCACTTACAAGGGAACACCCATCAGAATTACAGCAGACTTCTCAGCCCAAACCATCAAATCACGAAGAGCATGGGGGGAAATAATTCTTTGAAAGATAATAACCTCCAGCCAAGATTGATATATCCTGCACAACTGTCCCTAGAAACTGATGGAAAAACAAGGTGCTTCCAGGATAAAGAGGAACTATCAGAATTTGCAACCACCAATTCAACTCGACAGAGATTACTGCAGGATATTCTAAAAATGAAAAATACCAAGATTCCAGAAACAGTGTCAGAGCAGCCACAATGAATGGAGCAGAAAGTGAAATGAAGAGGACAAACTGACAATTAATGACAGAAAAAGAGCTCAACAGAAATGAGGCAGAGAAGATTGGATGGTAGGAACAGCCATTTTGGAGAAAACAAGACATCATAATAGGTAGTGCTGATTTAATATCCTCTTGTTTTGAAGTCCCATCAAGCTTTTGTTCTTCTGTCTCCATCAGTCTTAACATGTTGTGTCTTATTGGATTTTATTATATGTGATAATATAAACAAAAACTTTTATAGACAAGGAGATTATACAGAAACCATTGTTCATTTTCTGTTAGTTGATTCTAAATACCCTGTAATACTGTCATTCTCTTGAACTGTTTTACATTGTCTTGATATGTTTGATGCTACAGTATACGAAGTTATACCCAAAGATTTTAAGGGAAGAGACACTATGGTAACTACTATTATGTCAAGATTATCTTGTGGTGAAACACTATTTTGCTTAAATGGCTATGTTTTGACCTGCGCTGTTTTGTTGTGATGCCCTCTTTTTTATCTCAATCTTTTTACAATCTGCTTTTTCATTTTTATCCTTTCAATTAAAGGAAAAATAAAAAATAGCAGGATATATTATAGTAACCCACTTTGATTTCCTATTAACTTGATTTGAAACTCTGTATTGCTCTCACCATCTTGTTTTGACTGATTTTCCTCTATTCTGTTATGCTTGATAGTACCAAGTTTGAAAGTCAGGGCAACAACTATAAAGACAATAAGATTCATTGTGATGCCCATTCTGGTTGACTATTATCTTCTTTTGAAGTCCTCTAATGTCTCCAATGTTTTGGTTTTATTGTTCTTATTCTTTACTATTTTGTTCACTTTTATTATAACTGATGATATAGGCAATTCTTTTTAAGATAACAAGAGGCATTATGGTAACCATTGTTGATCACCTAGTATTTTGTTTTTACATTATCTATTATGTCCATCCTTTTGATTTGACTGACTCTGTCCTGGTATGTCACATTTGGTTTTACTTTCTTCAAAAAAAAAAAAAAAGTAATAATAACTGTGGGAGTAATAAAACCCAAAATGTATCATTGTCATTGTACAAAAGAAAGGAAAAGAAAGTTCTCTAAAAGATATAACTGCATTTATATTTAAGTGTGTAAGATAGACAACCATATTACTGAGTTTTGTTGGATCATTGAACAAAACTGTTTGCAGTATCACTGTTTGAAATCCTCTCTATATGCTTTAATTTTGTAACTTCAACAATTATTTCTAAGATGACAATATGTAACTAACTAGTGATTTCCTACTGGTTATTTTTTTCTGAAATTCTGTATAACTTGTACCCTTTTTCTGTTTTTTTTTCTTTTTTCTCTTTAAATAAAATTTAAAAATAAAAATAAATAAATAAATAAATGGTGCTGGAGAAACTGGCTCTCCATTTGCCAAAAACTAAAGCTAGACCCATGCCTATCACCATGTACTAAATTAAAATCTAAATGGTTCAAAGATCTGAATATTAAAACAGAAACACTAACTCTATTGGAAGACAAATTGGGTAGAAACCTTGAAGACATAGGGGTAGGTAGAGAATTCATGAACAGGACTCAAACCACATGGGAAATACTTCCCAGAATCAATAACTGGGACCACCTCTTATTAAAAAGTTGCTGGATGTCAAAAGAAATCTCCAGCATAGTGAAAAGAAAACCCACAAACTGGGAAAAGATTTTAGTGAACTCCTCCTCAGACAAGGGACTTTTGTCTAAAACATATAAAGAATTTAAAAAACTCAGACACCCAAAATTCAAAGATCCAGTCCAAAAATGGGCATCTGAGATGAATATGCACCTCTCAGATGAAGAAATACAAATGGAAAATAAATACATGAAAAAATGTTCATCATCATTGGTCATTAGAGAAATGCAAATTAAAACCACACTGAGATTCCATCTCACTCCTGAAAGAATGGCCAGGATCAAGAAAACCAACAACAACAAATGCTGGAGAGGCTGTGGGGCAAAAGGAACTCTCCTACATTGTTGGTGGGAGTGTAGACTGGTACAACCTTTGTGGAGGTCAGTCTGGAGATTTCTCAAAAAGCTGGGATTGAATTTGTTCCAGCTATTCCACTTCTAGGCATATTCCAAGAAGAAATGAAAGCATGATACCTCAGTGATATATGTACACCTATGTTTATAGCAGCACAATTTATAATCACCAGATCTTGGAAACAACCCAAGTGTCCGTCAATTGAAGAATGGATAAAAAAGTTGTGGTATTTCTATACAATGGAGTATTACACAGCCATAAAGAAGGATCACATTGAGATATTTATCAATAAATGGGCGCAGATTGAGACCATACTCATAAGTGAAATAAATCAACCTCGCATGTGTGAATATCGAATAGTTTCCCTAATGTAAGTGATGATTCAAATATATAAAAGTATATTTTAATCATGATTCCCCATTATGTAGCCTTGAGGCCTTATAAAGTTTTCACTTGTTAATTGGGATGGCTTTATTCTGGGCTGCTTGATATCATTGCATGTGATGAAATGAACAGCTATTCTGAAGAAAATAAGTCATTATAATAGCTAGTGCTGATTTACTATCATCTTGTTTTGAAGCCCCACCAAACTTTGGCTCTTCTGTCTCCACTGGTTTTATCATGATATATCTTGCTGGATTTTATTATATGTGATAGTATAAACAAAAATTGTTATAGGCAAAGAGATAATAGAGAAACCATTGTTCATTTTCTGCTAGCTGGTTCTAAATACCCTACAATGCTTTTATCCACTTGAATGGTTTTACACTGACTTGATATATTTGAAGCTATAATATACAAAGTTATATTCAAATATTTAAAGGAAAAAGACACTATGGTAACTACTATTGAGTCAGGTTATTTGGTGGTGAAGCACTAGGTTGCTGAAACTGTCATGCTTTGACCTGTATTGTTAGGTTGTTATGTCCTCTTTTATCTCAATCTCTCCCTTATTCATTAAAAAAATTATTTAGTTATTTTTTATGATTTTTTTAATTAAGGGGAAAAATAAAAGAAATTAGCAGGATATATAATAGTAACTTTTTCGATTTCCTATTAACTTGATTTGAAGTCCTGTAATACTCCCACTATCTTGTTTTGACTGATTAGACTCTGTTCCATTCTGTATGATAGTATCAAGATTGAGGGTATAGGCAACTACTTTGAAGGCAATAAGATTCACTAGGATGCCCATTCTGGTTTGACTATTATCTTCTTTGGAAGTCCTGTAATGTTTACAAGGTTTAGGTTTTATTGGTCTTGTTCTCTACTGTTTTGTTCAACTTTATAATACCTAATGAGATAGACAATTCTTTTTAAGGAAGCAAGAGGCATTATGGTAACCATTGTTGATAACCTTGTACTCTGTTTTTACATCATGTGCTATGTCTATCCTTGGTTTTGACTGACAGCTTTATTTTGCCATATTTGAGTTTATTCTCTTCCAAAAAAAAAGTAATAAGAACTAAGGAGTAATAAAACCCAAAATGTGTAAATTGTGTTGTAAAAAAGAGAGGGAAAAAAGTGTTCTAAAGGATACAACTGCAAGTGTGTTTAGGGGTGTTAAGTAGATGACCATATTAATGTTTTTGGTTGAACACAACTGTTTGCGGTCTCGCTGTTTGAATGTCCACTTTGTATGCTTTGATACTGTGACTTGAGCAACTATCTCTAAGATGATAATGTGTAATCTATTAACTGGTGATTTCTTACTGTGTTGTTTTTTTGTTTTGTTTTGTTTTGTTTTTTCTCTTTTTCCTTTTAAATAAAATTTTAAAATAAATAAATAAATAAAAGAAAAAGAAACCAATTGCAAGCCTTTTCTTTGGGCCACTCCTGATCTGGGAAGGGTCCCTTGATCATATTCAACCTATTTTCTTAGTCAAAAGTCAAATGGACTCTGTCCCATTCGTGTCATCTCCTTCCATCAGGAGTTATAATCAGATGCTGGTAAACTGGTCATTCCTGGGGCTAGTCAATGGAAAATTATTGTTTTCACATAAAACCTTTCATTTGAGGAGAGACAAGGCCCACCAGATGCCCTCACAGTTATTCATAAGAAAGAGACTCTCTTAGACAATTCAACAGACAGTTAAGACTCGTGAGCTGTCCCAAAAGAACAATCCTCTTAACCAGACTAAGTTGTCACTCAGCCCCTTTGCCAATTACTTTACCTCTTAAAGAATATTGTATGGATCCTTTCTAGTGTGAGCACAGGAAGACACTACAGCAAACATCTTGCTATATATGTGGCCTGCTCCCCTTGTCAGGTACATCAGGACTCCCTTGGTGGGTATCCCCACTTTACGGAGAGGATAAAAGTGAGCTACAAGACTACACTGATGAGACACAAAAAGTTCTGTGGTTCATAGTACATAGGTAACTAAGTAACCTATCAACTCTACCCTTAATGGTCCTGGACATAATTAAATTTTTTTAAAAATCTCACTAAAATCTCTATACATTGCAGTAAAACCTGTATTCAGTAATAGTAAGGGTTCTGTCATGACAGCCAACAATCATAGTTGTCAAGATGGCTGCTTTCAGATATGGGGCAATTATATGTGGTTAATTCCCACTATAGGACAACTTAGTAGAAAGGTCCCTTTATGTTGGGAACAAATACAAAATCATTCCTATTCTCAGTGGACTAAGTCTAATAAATACTTGAGGTGGACACCCACAAACAATATATGTGTACATAATTTTACAGGTCAAAGACTTGTTTACAACAGACTGATTTAATCACTAAATTAATGGAAACCCCTCAATGGCCTCACTGATCCGATGGAATCAGATTGTGGCCCTAGCTAACCTCTTGATAGATAGGGAGATAAACTCTAAGATTTTTGTGGTTATACGGCAGGAGTGTCAAAAATATTGACAAACCTGCAAGCTCACCCTGTTTATGACATCAGTGGTCTAAGAGTGTATTTCTTTGGTATGATCATTTGACTTCTATTTTTGTCCTTTCCCTGGGATTAGAGGATGTCATACAACAAATTGAGGCCTTGGGTAACTGCACTCAATAGGCCTAATATGACACCTTCACTGGTATTTCTTTCCTAAATAAAAAAAAAATTAATGAGGCAAGCTGTCTTCCAAAATTGGATGGCATGAGACATCTTAACCGCAGTACAACTGGGTACGTGTGCAATTTTAAAAGCTAAATGTTATGTGAGCCTTCTTGATCCTTCTACTAATATGTCAATGACTGTTCAAGGTATTAAATGACTGGTTAATGCCACATCAGGTTCTGAAATTCCCTAGACCTCCTTATCCTCTTCGTGGGAAGTTATTACTGGCTCTTCCTGGTAGGAACATTTGTTGATTGCATTTAATGGCAGTATTGTTGATCTTATTATTTGGCCGATGTATACTTAACTGATTCTTTGACCTTGTTTCCTTAAGACTTAAAACTATACAACTACCCAAGGTGGGAATGCCCTGTCTATGAGGGCCTTTAGATGGATCCTCTGGAGAATATCTCTGACTACTGATGACAGCTATGACCCCTTTCAGCTTGAGGTAGCCAGAACAGTCATTGCCCCTTGGTCCCTCTTGGTAGTTAAGGCTACTTCTTCAGAGGGGAGATTATTATAGGCAGCTAAATTAGGTAAAGCTATTATAGACAGTCTGACCAGACTAGTGCCTTGAAAGAGTCAGTGCAGAAGATAAGAATACATTACAACTGTGGTTAGAGATGCATCTATTGAAGGTCAGGCCTCACCATAAAGATAGAATGGCAGACCTGCATGCCTCCCCAAGGGACAAGGAATAAATTGAAGATTATACTCTAATTGGTATTACCTGATTCAATAAAGTATAGATAGACATCAGTCACCTAGGTGGGTGAAAAAGACCTCCTGATCCATCCCTTCCTTAAAAGGTTCTTATTTTTTTCATGTACACTTGCTGTATGACCTTTTTCCCTATTAGATCAATATTATCTAAGTGTCTATACTTGTAATTTTTTGACTGATCATAGTTTTGACCCACATTGTGCTCACCTTATAATTTTGAACCCACCTTCTGGTTTTGCTCTATAAAAAGTCCTCTGTGAGGTAGGATCCATGAAAACCCACTTTTGTGTTCCC
Source organism: Cavia porcellus (assembly GCF_034190915.1). NCBI lineage: Eukaryota > Metazoa > Chordata > Mammalia > Rodentia > Caviidae > Cavia > Cavia porcellus. The sequence goes on from NW_026947493.1 coordinate 8,706,393, forward strand.
TCCTGGCTCCCTGGAACATCTTTGTCAATACTTTCTTCTACTTTTTTGTGAGGGGAGTATCAGGAATTGAACTCGGGACCTTGCGCTTGCCAGGCAGACACTTGTGCTGCTCAGCTACATCCCTGGCCTGTCCCTATATTAATTAATTAATTTATTTATTTATGTTATTGGGAATTGAACTCATGACTTTGTGCTTGCTGGGCAAGCACTTATGCTGCTGAGCTAAAGCCTGACCCCTCTCTACTTTTAACCTCCGTTTTCTCTTCCAGTTCATTCTTCAGCTTTGGGGAATACAGACACATTCTATCTGACAGTAGGCAGGTTAGGAGCTATATTATTTCCTCTATTATCAATATGAGCATCTTCTGCGCGTGCCTTTTCACCAGGCTGTGTCTATGATTTAGCCTTCAGCTATGGACTGAAACTTCTAAAATTGTGAACCAAAATAAATCTCTCCTCCTTGACGCCATGAGTATTACATGTTTTTCCCTTTAAAGAAAAAGCTGGTTCTTCCTTCTCTCCTTTCCCTATCCCAGCTTTTCTTTCCTTTTGAGCACTTGCTTTCCCTTTCATTATCACAATATCTATTGTACATTTTGGATCTTATTACTCTTCCAGTTTTATTTTTTTACATTAGGGAAACAATATGATATTTACAAATGTGAGTTTGATTTATTTCACTTATAAGTATGTTTTCAATTTGCCTCCATTTACCCATAAAAACCTCAAGATCATATATATATATATGACAGGTAGCAATACTACTAATCTCTTAGTTAATCCAAAAGGAAAAGTTTTTGCTTTCATTATTTGATTGTTTGATCATTTTTTCGTGCCTAAATCTTATAACCTGAACAACTACTTCTAAATTAAAATATGCAATATATTAGTGCTAATTAGCTACTTTTTTTGAAATTCTGTATCATTTCTATCCTTTTTTCTGTTTTGCTTTTTAAAATTAGAAGAAGAGGAAGAAAAACAAGAAGCAGAAGAGGAAGAACAAGAACAACAACAAGAAGGAGGAGGAGGAGGTGGTTAAGCATACGGCTGCCCACAATAAAGACATAATTTCACAGCCTGTGTTGCAAGAACGCGTAGCTGTGTGGCTATATTTTGTCCAGTAAAATGTAAACACTAATACAATATGACATTTCTGATACTATCCCTTAAAAAGAGAGATTTCTCCTTTTTTTTTTTTTTTTTTTTTTTTTGTTCTTATGCCTTGAATTCAAATGTTACCCTGGAGTAACATTCCTTATCTTGTCCAATGGAGACAAAGGTAACGTTAGAGGGTTGATCATGTGCTGATCTGGGAAAACCCTAGGTCCCCGAGGACTTCATGGAACAAAGCTACTATGCTAGCCTAACTACCTCTCTTCACTCTGTCACCTGAGAAAGAAGTAGTTCATTGCCCAATATTTCACTGAATCCAAAATTTTAAATGCTGATACTGTCACAATTTTATTTCATTCTTTTTCTCATAAAAGTTTGCACCATAGTGTTTGACAGGGACTGTTTTCAGATACCATAAAGCATTTTCAAATCACACAAATAATAGCTATAAAGACAGTTAATTTATTGTATAAATTTATGAATTTATTACAAAAAGATAGAGACTATTATTAATGGACCTGAAAACATCCCTGAAACTTAAAAAGCAGGCTTTCGGCTCTTGGGTGGAGGACCAAACATAGCTTGTCTTTTTCCAGAAAAATGCCCTAGGAGACCATCTGCTTATGCCCCACCTCCCTTTTGCAGGTGAAGACATTGGATCCCCTAAAACTTCAAGTGGTCATGTAGAATACATCGACTGCAATCTCACTGTGTCTCTATCCCATGGACAAACCATTCCTTTTTCAGCCTTAGGAGGGTTTGTGGGTTTTTTGGTGTTTTTTTCAATTCGTAAAAGGAAACAATGTTAAAATATCAGAATTATTAGGAAGTTTAAATAAGCAGTTCCTTATTCTTGCACAATTCTTGGCACAAAGATGCCACAAATAGCCCTTCAATTACCATTATCACTGCTTACCCAAGATTTTATAACATCCATATGCATTCATGTGCTTTCTTCTTCCCCTGGTGTGCACTCATAATGGCTTTAAAAGATTTCTTACTGAGTCCTTTGGTTATTCAACTGTCTTCTAAACACGGGTTCAAGTTTCTCTCCTGTAATTCTTAAGTAAGATCTCAGCAACTCTGATAAAGCCATGATTGAGGACGAGCTTTGGTAAAAACAGTGATAAAGTGGATTTTATCAGGAGGTGTTTGAAGCCCAGTGTTTGGCTGAGTTTTTTTCATTAATCCCTGATTTCAAAGGAAAAAGTGATCTTTACCTATTTACTTTGCTTGAGTGGTCTGCTCAGGTCATCAGAGTCCTATTAATTATTGAATTGAACAAATAAAATCTTTCTCTAAAGTTTCCCCCTGTGCTGTAAGTTTGTGTCTCATGATATTCATTTAGATATCTTCTGAACTGGAGTAGAAGCATTATGCTAGCCAAAGCTGTGGGGGTAGCTTTCCTATATCCACTGCATTACAGTTTTATTATGTCCACGAATGTCTTTAACATTAGCCTTTCCTTAACTGTTCTCATTGGTCATCTGTATTTTACTAGTGACTGATTCTTGTTTCCAAATTACAAGTCCTGGTATGTGGGCATTAAATGGTTGGTGAATTTTATCTTCTACAATATCTACCAATGTTCTGCATATAACATGCCAAAAGACTAAGTGAATAAATGAAAAATCAACAAATAAGCAAGAAAGTTTTTTTGTCAATTTGTTTCTTATATTAAATATTCAAGAATGTCATAAAAGACATAGGTATTTGTCAATTTAAAAGATCATAACTTCATCAGGAAAGGCTTTCTTCAAACTTAATTTTACCTTATTTTTTAAAATTTATTTTAGAGAAAATAAAACCAAACAAAACAAAATAGAATAAAACAAATCAAAACCAGACAATGTAAGTGACATAGGATTTCAAAACAAAGTTATAGGAAATCAACAATGGTTATCGTAATGCCTCTTGTTGTCTTCAAAATAGCTGTCCATAACTTCAGACATAGTAAAAGCAAATGAAACAGAAACAGAATAGAACCAATAAAAACAAAACAATGAGTGCAATAATACGGGACTTCAAAACAAGATAATAACAGTAAATCCAAAATGGCTACCATAATATATCTTGTTATTTTCAAAGTAGCTGCTCATGCCATCAGATACATCCAAATTAAAAAGATGAAACAGAATAAAACCCAACCAAACAAAACAATGAAAATGATACAGGATTTCAAAACAAGATAACAAGAAATTAACAATGGCCACCACCTTCAGAAGGAGATCCTCCATATAAGCTGCATTACATATTGTTATCCTCTGAATAAATAGATGATGAGACTACTAGCTTTAGGCCTGCAAAGTCAGTGAAACACTAAACATTACAGCATTAAGTTGTATTTTACCTCATTAGCTATCAACACAGCCTGTGTTTCTCCAGATCAGCAGGCCATGGGGACATTACTGGGGATGGAGAGGAATGTTGGCTCTTCTTGTCTCCCTGCCCACGTGCTGGAAGGCATTGGCGTCAGGCTCTCCTCCAGTGAGCCTGCGCATGCACTGACTCACAAGAAGTCTTAGCTTCTTGTTGACTTCTTGCTGTCCTCTCCCTCAGTCCTTGAATGATGCAGACTATAGGACAGAGCTGGTGTCTGGCTCTACCCCAGTCAGCCTACACTCAAATTCAATTTTAAAGAAATGATATCACCATCAATTATTAGAGACTGACAGGAAAGGAATAAGAAAGTGGCTTGAATAGCAGTGTTAATTCAATGTCATTTTCTCTCATGTAAAATCCCAGAGGTCTCCATCCAAGACTTGTGTGGTCTCTATGGTGACGGGTGCTCGGAATTCTCTCATCTTCTAGTGCTACTAACCCCAGAATGCAGCTTTGCTTCACAGTCCAAGGTGACTACTCAGACTCCCACAATCATGTCAGCAGATCTACAAGTTGGAGGAAAAAAGATACCCTTTGCTTTAAACACTTGTTTCCACTGCTACTGCTTATGTGTGATTGGCCTGAATAGAATCAAATGGTAAATTAATGCACCTTCACATTAAATCTGGGAAATACATGTACTTTCTATTTTGGGCAGCCATGTGCTTGTCTAGAATTCTGGGATTTAACTGCCAATGGAAGAATGATAGAACAGATATTGAGGAATGAGTAGAAGTGTCATTCATCATTTCCCATTGTTATTTGTATAAAGTCTGAACTCATTCCTGTGCTCAACAAGGTTCTGATTGAAATACTGCTTGATCTCTAGTCTTATTTCTGGCTGCTCACTTATTGTTTTTTTTTTTTTTTAACTTCATTTTCTCAAAAGTAAAAGAGCCTTTAGACCTCAGTGCCTTTGTATATGTACTTACTGCTAGCATTTAAGAATTGTAGCTTAGGCCCTCTGGCCACATGCTGTATACAGTTTTATAATATATCACACTTCATCTTTATAGCATTTACCACAATTGTAATTGTAAATTATTTGTATTATGATATGTTTAATATATATCTTGTCCTACCCAATAAGTTATATGAATGCAGAAATTTTGCTTTGTTGAAGCCTATATTCCCAGTACTGAATATACCATTTGGCACAAATTAGGCTCTTAAGTATTTGTGGGATCAATGAAGACCTTTCTAGAGGAATGTTCTCATTTTATAGATAACATAATGGCTTACCCTGAATACTCAAAGAATTCAGATTCTAGTTTCTTTAATTGGTTAGTTAAAACAAACGTTTAACTCATATTGGAATGGTCTGGTCTAATTTCTTGCCTTAGCAAACATAGTGCATCAAATAATATTTACTTTTCCTTTGATGGTCATTCTTTTAACACATCTACAGGTCAACATTTTAACTGCCAATCAGTGCTGACCAAATCCACAGATACAGAGTGAGGCAGAAATCATGTGAATGGAACCTGTGTGACTCTAGGAGACAGATTGGATAGTTGCTTTAAACAAATGTGCTCTACATTATCTGGGTTTCTTTCAAATTTCTTCTTCCCTGTAAAGTTGAATGGTTGTAATTCTGGATTGATGGAAGATTTATTTTATGCAGAAATTATCACCTTTATGTTGAAAAAACTAATTTTAAAAAATGTCTGGCATGTTGAGGCTGTGACAGCCATGCCTAAGTTCAACAATTCTTTTTTTAAACAGCAGAGAGAAAATGGCATTATTTCTTGCCCTGATTTTTAAACATGAGCTGCTAGACTCACCATGAAGAAGGAAGGCCAGGAAGAAGGAAGACGAATACCCTGAATTCTGGTGAAGGTCCACAAGTTTACAGATTGTTGTGATTTAGGGATTTAAATTGTTTTGAAAGCTGTTACTCTCAGTTTTCCTGGAAATATAGGACTCTGATGGACCGAGGAAACAGAATCTTTACATTTGTCAAAGGCTTCTAAAACTACAGTACTCTTTTGGCATTTGTTCAAGATTTTAATTTAATAAGACATGCCTTGCATCTTTGAAAAGTTTAGTAGTTTAAATCTTTAAAACAAATTCCCTTTTTCTTTCCTGGTACTTAATATAACCCTTACCAGTGATGGACTCCCTGTGGTCTGACAGCCCTTCCCTTCCTCAGTGCCTCACTAGCTTGCTCAGTACTGTCATCTCTTGCCTTTGAAATGGCAGAGAATTAAATCACAGAGTTCAGCGTTTAAGAGTTGGATTGGAAATGAATGGATGTAAGGGCAAATGCATGATAGTGATAAAGTTTAATTTGAACTAAAACCAGTTCTACTCCCAAACTGTTCCCAAAATAATTTGTCTTCTAGAGAAATTTAGTCATCAAAGTCTAAACACAAACCAGGAATAAAGGCCAAAATTTTATCCATTTAAAAGAGCTATTTCACAGTGTATTTCAGCAATTAACAATTCAGATGAGACTGGTGCAGCTTAAAATATGCACCATCTCTTTTAATTAAGACAATGCCTGTGTACCTATTCTTAGTAGCTTTAAGGGAGGTTTGAATCAATAGAACAACTTACTCTTTCCAGCAAGGAAACTGTCAATCAATCAGTGTCCTGAGTACTTGATATTCAGAATAATATGATCAAATAGGAATGTAACCGATCAACCAGTCAAGCAGGTCTTTCTCTGGGAGTGGAGAGCAATGGAGAATGAGTAATGAGAGGATAGAGATAATATTATGGCTACACTGATCCTACCCAGCGAGGGAAATCTAATTTCAGCTTGGATCCCAATGAGGAAGTGACACTTCTTGTCACAGAGATGTCACTCCTTTGGCTCTGGCTAAGTGGCAGATGTTACCCAAATGTTAGACAGAGTCCTCAAAGTAGCAGAGAGAAGGAAAGAGCCTGGCCAGGTGCATCATTCCCTGGAGCATAGGTGAACCAGGAGCTAGTATATTTTGGGTAAGCAGAATTTATCAAGGAAACAAAAACCTCCTCAGTCCTGATTCACACAGAGAAATAAGGAAGTAATGGGAGCCAATACTGAGAAGGTGGAAGAGGAACACAACAGAGAGCACACAAAAGAAAACCAGCACATGCTGGAAAATAAAGAACACTTCTTCCTCTGCCACTCCCAAGTGTGCACTGGTGATGGCTGCTCCCTAGTCTATGAAGATAAAAAGATGTAATTTCTGCATTTTAGAGACAGTTAGAGAAAGTATTTAGAAAATGCTCTCGGGATTTGATATTGCTATAACAGCCAAATGTGATCTTGTACAGTGTTATCTTGTTATCTACAAGATAACAGTTATCTTGTAGAGCTGTTTCACTTCAAGGCAAAAAGGAAATGTGAATGATGTATATCTGTTAAGCCACACAGAAAGTCATGAGTCACTGGATGAGGTGAGTGACCAAATAGGTGGGTATTTGGAAGTCAAACTAAGGGCAGATATGAGCCCAAAAGATGGGAGGCAAGATGGAAGGAACAGTGGACTCACTGAACAGGGCATGGGCCAGTTTGGCCACTGTTGAATTCACACTGTCAGTCATCTGTGGTGTACTTTAAGATTAGTGTCTTAGTCTATTTTGTGCTCCTATACAGAGTATCACTGAGGTAATAGTTCATAACAAAAATCTGTCTGGGAGATTGGAATGTTTAAGATGAAGACGCCTGCAAATGCACCTATCTGCTGAGGGCTGATCTTTTGCAGGAGAGAATCTTTCCTCACACGGCAGAAAATATGAAGACATGTGAATCAATACTGAACGCAGCCTCTTTCATAAGTACTTTAATTCTATTCATAGCCTAACAACCTCATAAAGGCCCCACCTTTTATTAGTATCATAAAGGTCATTTAGTTTCAAAACCTGAATTTTGGAGGGGATACATTCAAACTATAGCAGTGAGTTTATCAGCTTTAACCCAAAAGTATGTAAGAGCCAGAATTCCTTTGTTCATCAGAAGATAACTTAAACAGATAAATTATTAGAACTTACTAGAGATGAGTTATGATGGGGTGGCAAATTTGTAGTGTAGTAGTACTTCTAGATAGTAATTAGCTATATTCATACTCTCCATAAAGCATGCATACAATTTTTAGAATTCTTATATTTTACCCTTTTATATGTCAGACAGTTATTTGAATCATGGGAGCCCACTAGGCTATTTCAGACAAAATTCTGTGGCTTTGAATGACCACAAATGGGTATATTGAAAATTTTCAGAATATTTTATTAACCAAAGAGGCCTAGTTCCAGTGAAGTATGCTACAACTAAATCTCTCTAGTCCTCTGCACATGAAAGACTTACATTCTATCTCCAAGAAGTATAGTTTATAAAGAACCACCTACAGTTTTAAAATGCATGACTTTAGATGTCGATGTCCGCTCCCGGCCGGCAGGAAAGACACACGACAAGGTCTGGCGGTGGTCAGGCTTTTCTTTATTCTCTCCTTACACAGTCTGCCCCGAAGCCTCTACCGGTCCGCTCTCCGCGGCTCCTTCCGTGCTTCAGTCTCCCCCGAAGCCTCTACCGGTCCGCTCCCCGCGGCTCCTTTTGTGCTTCAGTCTCTCTCTCTCTCGGGGGTGGAGGCACTGGCTATATATAGGATTAATAGCTAGGCAGACTACCCTGTGAGGCGGGAACTTAGTGGGGTGATAAGAAACAGGTGCCACACAGGCGGGCTCGATGAGAGGGGTAATCTAGCCCAGGCTTTTGTACTTTCCCACAGGCCTCGCAATCACCGCGTCTGATGACTTGACAGTGCCACGGCTCCCAACATCTCCCCCTATTTTATTTTAAATGATGGCTACGCGCATCGCAGCCCGTCCTGGATAGAGTGCAGAGGCCTATGCCCCGAACTGAGGCCCACCGTAGGCCCTTAGCGTAGACCCTGGTCGGCCGTCCCAGGGTCCACCAAGGCCCTGAGGCCCTCGTCCTTTTTTCTAGGGCCAGGAATGAACCGGACGGAACCTGGTTGCACATAGGCATGCACTCATTTCTCTCCACGAATCCCCTCGGAGAGAAATTTATCTAACAATCCAGCGGCTTTCGAGCGGAACGGGGTAGGGCCTGGCTTAGGTTGAGTCGTGCTGGGGAGGCACGCTCTTACCCGTCATTGACTCACCCACCCTGCTACATGTTGTTGTCTAGGGAGGAGAATGTGGGAAGCCTGTCACTTTTAAACGCGGTCGTAGGCCATGCGAGCGAGCCATGCGTATACAAGGGTAGCACATAGGGGAGCAAGCCGTTCCAGGCCCCCAAAAAGGGATTGTCCTGCAGTTCTTTTAGGGCTCATCTTGTTGTTGGGTCTGCGGTTGGCCTCTGGTGGAACAGGCCTGATCTTCAGTCGAGGGACTTGTCGCGTCAACCTCTCTGGGACCCACATTGGTTCTCGTCCCGATTCCTGTCCTGCAGCTGCAGCACTGTGTAGGAGAATGCAGTCCACCGCCGCGTCTCGGGGTTGATCAATCCCCGTGCGGGCCTCCAAATGTCGATGTCCGCTCCCGGCCGGCAGGAAAGACACACGACAAGGTCTGGCGGTGGTCAGGCTTTTCTTTATTCTCTCCTTACACAGTCTGCCCCGAAGCCTCTACCGGTCCGCTCTCCGCGGCTCCTTCCGTGCTTCAGTCTCCCCCGAAGCCTCTACCGGTCCGCTCCCCGCGGCTCCTTTTGTGCTTCAGTCTCTCTCTCTCTCGGGGGTGGAGGCACTGGCTATATATAGGATTAATAGCTAGGCAGACTACCCTGTGAGGCGGGAACTTAGTGGGGTGATAAGAAACAGGTGCCACACAGGCGGGCTCGATGAGAGGGGTAATCTAGCCCAGGCTTTTGTACTTTCCCACAGGCCTCGAAATCACCGCGTCTGATGACTTGACAGTGCCACGGCTCCCAACATTTAGACTTAGATATTTATCATGTACTAGAGCTGTATGTTAGTACAGATTTGAGCAGCAAGAAAAATGGGAGGGACAGACCCTTAATACTACTCCCTCCATGAAGAAAGCCACGTACGTATTAAAGGAGGCTAATGGCTGAGTGGATGGGTATTTAGAAATCAAATACCAAGGCATGATAGAGTGTGAAGGGCAGAGTGGGGGGTGGCAAAAACAGTAGGCTTGAGGGTGAAAGATGTGGATATGAATTTCCTTCTGCCTAGCCAGCTGAGTAATCTTGGACAAGCCGTTTAAACAATTTGTGCTTTAATTTTCTCCTCTGTGTAATTTTATGGATTACTATGAAAATATATGATAGACCATATGTAAGAGGACATTGTAATTGTACATAAAGCAAGACTTTTAGAAATTAGGGGATAAGAGAAAAAGCAATAGCCTAGAAAAGTTTGAACGTTTTCTGTAAAGGGTTAGATAATAAGTATTTTGCCTCTATGGGCCATATGCTATCTGTTGCGACTACTCAAATCTGCTGTTGTAGCATGAAAGGAACTAAATATATATACAAGTTAACACATCATTAAACTTTATTTAAAAAACCAGAAAGTAGACTGGAGCTGCTAAGGGGCTACAGTTTGCTAACTTCTAAGCTAGAACCTTAAATATCTGAATTCTAGTCCTAACTCTGTTTTAATCTTGCTAGGTGAGCTTGTGAAAATTACCTTTAATTCCTTAGCTCCAGGTTTTTTATCAGTATCTGTCCTCTCCAGGTCTCATCAATGCTATGACATGTGAGGCACAGACAAGGAACTGCAGCAGTGAAAGGTTTTAATGAACAACATTTTGATGAAAAAATTATAGCAGTACATAGGATGAAGAATTAGCTGAGATCTAAGGATAGCATGGAGATAGGTAGAAAGGATATAATATAAAGCCTGAGAAAGGACAATAAATAATTGTGTAGCTTCTATAGTATCCAAATATATCACAGTGAATGTGACATAGAATTGACCTTGCCTTCCCTTCCAACAAGAAATTCCCCTCAGCCCAAGACCAATGAGTGGTCTGGCACTTAGGGGCCTAATCTGTGTTACCACCCCAAAAGATCAGGGATGGGGCCTAGATTGGAGGAACCCCTTAGCAAACATTTTTGGCTACCTTCTATTAATCCCTCAGCACTCATTTTATCCATGGCAAATGGCTACTTACCAAGAACTTATGATTTTCCATTCTTTGGCCACAGGTACATTACTTGCATCAAGGAGGATCGGAAAGGCTGTGTTAACCTTTTTAGGAGTTGCCCACACTAGTGAGAGACAGAAGTTGGTAGATAATTGGCCCAGATCCCTTGCTTCTTGGGTGAGCTAACTCAAGAAGTCTCCTGCACTGTTTCCCATAGATTCACATAGGGATGAAGCCCGTTTCCTATAGCAGCCAACTCATTAATTCCCCTTTTATTCATGTCCTTCTCTTGCCTCTTAATTTCCCCTCTTTTACCAGTGCTTCCTTAGGTTACCTATCCAATAAGCTACTTGGACCTAAATCTTTGTCTTAGGGCCTGCTACTTTGGTAACTCAAAATAGCATAACACTTTTTAATTATAGTTATTAGGAGATAGTAAAATACTTAAAAATACAGATCTCCTTTAGTTTTAGGGCCTGTTTCAGTTACTTTCTTATTGCTAAGACACAATATTTGACACCCACAACTCTAAGGAAGAAAGGTTTATTTTAGCTCACAGTTCTTAGACGTTTCAGTCCATAGTTGGTTGGCTCCAAGGCAGAGCAGCCTGGCAGAGGAGCACAATAGAGGAAGCTTGCTCATGGCATGGCACGTAGGAAGCAGTGAGAGGTATCAAGGGAAGAGGGAGGAAGATACAATCTCTATGATATGCTTCTAGTGACCCGTATCCTCAGACCAGGCTTAACTGCCCAACAGAACATTTAGCTGTAAACTCATCGGTGGACTCGTCCACTGAAGATTAGTACCCCCGGGTAATCCAGTGACCTACCAAAACCCTATCTATGAACACATAAGGCTCTGGGGGAACACCTAGGTATAAACCAAAACAGGACCCAAAACATGTTCCCTGCAAAATATCAAAGTACTAGAAAAGCAGTTCCACAGCAGTAATGGTAATCTCACCAACCTTCAGGGATTCAGAAACATTATCATCCATTCATCCATCATCCATTCCTCTATCCATCCTTTTAGCTAGCCAGCCAGCCAGCTTGTATTCCCTTTGTCTACCCACTCATTATACAATTATTATTAAATTGATGCTCTCTTTTAAATGTCATGTTAATCACTAGGGACAAGAAGATATCAAATCCACACCCTTTAGAAGTTAAAAGTCAGTCCAATGGAACAAATAATTAAAAGCTATTGTTTGGAAAGTGTAAGGCAAGTGCTGGTACTTTATGCTGGTTATCTTTACATTGTCTATTGTCTAATAATGTCTAATGTATTTCACAAATACAGCCCCATAGATTGAGGTTGCCTCTTTCCTATTATTATTATTAATTTATTTATTTTGGTACTGAGACTTGAACTCAGGACCTTTGGCTTCAGGCAGGCACTGTGCTGCTGACCTATATCCTTGTCCCTGTCTTATTATTAAAAGTGCTTAGTTAAAGTATTATCTGCTTCTTGTCTGAATTTCGCTCTTATTCATCAGCTATTGTCATCTTTTTAAGGTGTTTATACCTTGAGGCCACAAATCTGATGTGTGACTGAAGGGCAGAGTAGAAAGAATGAAACCATGGGAATATACTGTATTTTCCACCAAGAGTATCTGCCTGCCTGCTCCAGCCGCATTAGAATAAATTATCTTTTGTCTTGGCTTCCTTTCTGATACCCACATGTTTCTGTTAAGGCTGCTATAGTTTGGATATTAAATCTCCCCAAAATGTTTGTCGTCAGCTTGTGGTGGTATTGGGAGATATTAACATTTAAGAATAAGGCCTAGTGGGAAGAGGTTAGGTCACCTAGAGCATGCTTTAGGTGAATTTAAGGAATTTCAGGAACCAAGTCTTCTCATGTTTTCTTTTTCTTTCTTTCTTTCTTTCTTTCTTTCTTTCTTTCTTTCTTTCTTTCTTTTCTTTCTTTCTTTCTCTCTCTCTCTCTCTTTCTTCTTCTTCTTCTTCTTCTTCTTCTTCTTCTTCTTCTTCTTCTTCTTCTTCTTCTTCTTCTTCTCCCTCTTCTTCTTCTCCCTCTTCTTCTTCTTCTTCTTCTTCAGATTCTTTGCTTTCACGATATGAGCAGTTTTCTTTGCCATTCACCCCCACACAATGTATTACTGCACCACAGGCTCATAGGTAATGGGGTTCAGGGACCATGAACTGAAATCATGAGCCAAAATAAACTTTTCTTTCAGTAGTTGATTATCTCAGGTATTTTGTCACAGTGATAGACTGACACCAAACCTCTTATAAGATTCATTATGTATGCATTAAAAATAATGGATAGCTTCTGTAGCATGTTTTATAATTTTCTAAGAACTTCCTTATAAAATTTCAAGGTTGGGAGAAATATTGAAGGTTCATCTATCCAGCCACACACAATATCCAAATATTTCCTACAGCATTTGCTTAAACTCTCCCACTGATTTCCAAGAGGGTTTTCTCTAACTTCCTGACCTGGAGCCATAACTTGTTGCAAGTTAGGGCAGGTGCTTTGTGAAGTAAATGTCTCCTTAGTGCAGGCCTACAGATCTTACCTTATCACTTTCCTCATTGTTGGAACAAAATTCTTGCAACTTAAAGGAGGAGAGATTTATTTTGGCTTAGATTTTATTCCATGGTTGGCCAGATCTAAGGCAGGATGGTGTGGTAGGAGGGCTTGGCTGCTCAGAGGATGGCACCCTGGAACCATCAAGTAAAGGACACAGGGAGGGAAGTATGCCCTTCCAAACCCTGACCCCAGCGACCTTCCTATAACCAGGCTCCAACTCCTAACAAGTTAACAATAGGCTCCTTGTTACAATCCTCTTCTAAAAACCCCACCTATGAGAACATGATGCTCTTGGGGAACATCTAAATATAAACCAGAATAGTATTCTTCAGGTAAAAATCCTCTTTTCCAGTTACTTCTGCTACTAAACCAAGTTACTACAAAGTATAAAACCACCATTATTATGTTCATGGGTTTCATGAGCCAGAAATTCAGACAAGATGTAGCACAGTTGATTCATCTGTGCCCCATATTGCTTACAGCCCTGGCTACATCTTAAAGATAGGGAGATGGGGAAAGGTTTGTTTGTTCACATAAGTAGTGGTTGATGCTGATTGTTAGTTGGGCCTTAATCAGCTGGGGCTGTAGCTAGGGCATATGCATCTGCTTTTACATGTGGCTGCTTGGCTTATTCATACCATGGGTGCTGGGTTCCCAGGGAAAGAGTACAAAGAGAGAGCTGGGAAGAAGATGCACACTTTTTATAACTTATCTTGGGAAGTCGCACAGTAGCGACTTTTCTCTGCTGGTCAAGACCATAACAAAGATCTGCCATCGTTCTGCCCAGGAGAATATTTTGATTTTTATCCCTGAGTGAGGGAGAAATAACATTGCGTTTTAAAAATAAGTGGGATGGGATATATAGGCCTGACTGTCATTAGCAAATATAGTCTGGGAGCTGTGGATTTAGTTCCATTGGTACAAGCACCTGCCTGGCATGTGTGAGGTTGTGAGTTTGATTCCTGTTACCAAAGAAAATATAGTCTGACTTACGCTCCTTGTACCTCATGCCCCGCTTGAAAGGAAGCCCCTTGGCCTGGACCCAGTTCTGCATGAATTTATTCATTATAATGATAAAATCTATTTTCTTGAGGCACCTATACCCTGGCCTTAATTCTTTGTACTTGGGGCCACATGCATGCATCTATCATTTGCTTCTTGTGAATTTAATGAACTTTGCCCAGTCATTCGGGAGTTTTGGCTCTCTGGGCTAGCCATTCTAAGTTTGGGGTTGACAGTTCATCCCATACATTCTTCTCTGGCAGGCTTCAGTTGATTTTTTTAAGTCTTTTAATATGCTGAGATCCTCAAATGAACACATATTCCAGATGCAACTCTTCTATTTCAGGTTAGAGAATCGTGTTCACTCTCTTGATATAATTGTGAACAACGTTCAGTCAGTCAGCCCAGGCTCCTCTGGCTTTAATTTCTGGTAGCCACATGGTACTGCTGACTCACACCCAGTCTACTCTCAACTAAACCTGCAAAATCCTTTCACATGTGTTGCTGTTAACCATGTTGCTCAGTCTGACTCTTTGACCTTTTTAAAGTCAAGTACAGACTTGACTTTTTTAAAAATTAAAGTTCAAAATTTTCATTTTCTCTGTTGAAATTCATCTCAATAAACTTATTTCATCATTCTAGCTGTTAAATCATTTTGAATATTGAGCATTATGTGTTATACTATAATTCCTTCCGAAGGTTCACGTGGTCTCACAACTTTGTTATCTCATCTGAGACATCTAAGTCACTGATAAATATGCCGAATACATAAAAGATTATTTGTTTGATGAACATATAGGGCAGTGGCGGTGTGTGTGGTGTGGCAGACACACAGAGCTCTCCCTGTTGGCCTGCAAGAAGAGTTGCCCAAGCTGCTGAGCATCAGATATTCAGGTTTAATGACACCATTGGCACTTTGAGATAAATAAGTGAGCTCTGATTGAAGTTTGGGTACTTGGTCTCTAAAATGTTCTCCATCATTGACATAGACCACAAGTGGATGAGCAGGTAAAAATCATCCCTGCTCTTGAGTTGAAGAAACTAGCACTCAGAGAGGATTGGGATCTGCTCAAAATCACATTATACTAGGTGTAGCAAAGGAGGAACTTAGACCTGCATTCTCTGCTCTTTTGCTACACTAAGGTAGTTCTCCAACTCTGGGCACTCGGCTATGGAAGATTCAAAGGAAGAGAAAAGACCAAGCCATGTGAGCATGAAAATAAGCTCTGACAGTGACTTGTGGGAAAGCCAACATGAAACATTCCTTGCATAATTTCCTGTTCTACTGTCATGCATTTAATTCTCTTTATGTTTAGATCCTTCAGTCTCTGAAAGCTGTTTCCTGAGCTGTCTCCTTGAATCATATATCTGCATATATTCACATATCCTACAAGAAGATACCAGAAAGCAAAACTGGGACAAACCCTCATGTCTGTTAAAGTTGAGGTGAATCAAGAATGGGGCTCAGGGAGATGACTAATTGACACAGTTAGCCTGGATTGTCTGATTTTATCTATGAATGTCATTGGAAATTGCTCAGTTCTGGGGAAACCAGAGGGTTCATTGCTGTGATAGTTAATTATAGATATCTCCTACACTGAGTTAAGGAGTACCCAGAGAACTGATAAAACATTATTTGGGAGTATAGATTGGCACATCAGTCTGAATGGATGAAGCAGAGAGATCCAGTCTTATTGTGGGTGAGCACACCCTATTGACTGAGGGCCCAGTTATAACAGAAACAAAAGACAATGGCATGATCTCACTGCATCTGTCTCTGGGCGCTGGCACACATTCCCATTGTCCTGCCTTTGGATGTTAGAACTCCAGAGTCTCTGGATTTTGTACTCTGGAACTTATATCAGGATCCTCTACCTGAGGTTCTCTGGCCTTTAAATTTGGACTGAACCATACTACTGGCATCCCATATTCTTTGGCTCCCAAGCAACCTGTCCTGGTCCTTCTCAGTCTCCACAATAATGTGGAGTTTCCCTAATAAATCCCTTCTCCTAATCTCTATATAGTCTATTGATTCTGTGTCTCTGAGTCTCACAGTTCACTCTGCGAGTAGAATAGTGTAGCTCTCTATGCTCTAGTCTGTTCTTTTATGTTGTACTGGTATAAGGTAACCATGAATTCTTTGATAGGCTTTTCATCAAAAAGCATTGTCTACTTCATCTCCTTTTGAGCCAGGGCTGTTCTACGGTGATTCATAATACAGGGAAGTAGTCCTGGGGCAGTTTCCTTGCTCAGGCCTTGAAACATTAGCAGTTTCTATTTCCTGTCTCTTGGACCACTTTCTCCTGAAGTTCCAAATCACTGCTCAAGAGGTTCAGTTACTCTCAGACTGCCATGCTGAAGTGATCACACATGGGCATTCCTGTTAATGGTGCCAGCTGAGTACAGCCTTTCATCCATCACCATGGCACTAGACCAGAAAGGAAAGGTGTTTTGGAACAGCATATGTAGCAAATGAATACCATACTTAAGGTTACCAAGCACACTCATTTAGGCCATATAAAATAAAAGAATTGTTCCACTAAGTCTCACTCAAGTTTTGGCCCACAAAATAAGATACAATTAGGTAATTATAATAAACTGCCAGCTTTTGGGGTGGTCAGTTATACAGCAAGAGATTTCTTAGCAAATGATAAAACTGGCCTAAGTAAGCTGTATCTCATTTTTCTAGACCATATGATAAACAACCAGCTATTCATCTGAACACTGCATAAGATCTATGCCATTTATGACTATCTTTGCAAGCCTGTTCTGTAGGTATAAATGGTACAGGGTGAGCTGAGATGCTGGCTTTTACAACCTATATCCACTCTTCATGTGTCAACTTGGCCTATCTTGGCAAAATTCTTTCTCTGTGATCTGGCTCGTCACTGCGAAGTGTGCTTCAGGGACTCCTTCTTGATGAGATTCACATTTTCCACTCCAGTCTTTGGCAATATTTTAGTCGTTACAGACTGCACCCTGCAGGCTACCATTACCACCAAGTAAAATCTCATGCATCATCACATTTATCAGAAAATTCTTGACTGATTCTCTCCACTTTAGCATCATGACTAAAAATCTGATTGATAAAACTCTAGATTCCTAGAGGAATCTTTTTTAAATGCCTCTTTGGATGAATGACTACTTTCTCACCACTGAGGTTGTACCAGGTAGATGTTCTCCTGCCACTTTCCAGACAAGTCATTTAACTTAAGCTCTTTTTAGTGATCTCTTGTTTCAAGGAAAGATAATTGTTAAGAAAGAGTAGAGACTACTTTTGTTAATAGGAGATTTTTAAATAAGAGGAGTATGAAAATGTCTTGCATTATTTTGGGACTCTTAAGCCCTCAATTATCAGTGAATAGTTTGCTTCTGATCCTCTTCCTGCTTCTTTGATATTTTTGGACTGCGATAAAGAAGAAAGTGACACAAATGCTCACTTACCATGAAGTGAGATGGCAGGAGCAAATTCAGGATGAGGCTCACAGAGTCAATTCACATGTGTCAGCTATGTAGGAGAAATACTCCCTGGAGAATCTCAGAATGTGGCTAAAAAGGACTACTGAAGAAAAGAAATATAAGAACACGGAGCTATTATAGGCTGGGGTGGAATTAGCACAAGGTCTCCAGTCTCCAATCTCCTTGTCAAGTGCCCTTAACATGGTACGATGGAATAAAGAAGTGTGAGTGTCTGGGTCAAGAGGACAGAACCACATGCATTTGACTCCCCATCCTCTCTTCAAAATCTATTGAAACTGTGACAGAC
The DNA here is from genome assembly GCF_034190915.1 of Cavia porcellus. Lineage (NCBI taxonomy): Eukaryota > Metazoa > Chordata > Mammalia > Rodentia > Caviidae > Cavia > Cavia porcellus. The sequence goes on from NW_026947493.1 coordinate 8,724,265, forward strand.
ATTCCAGAGAAAATAAACCCCCAGCAATGTGGAGAGTGGAAGCAGGTTTATCATCACATGGAAGTTATTAACAAATATTTGGAAGGCAGTGAAAAGGTAAACAGATGGAGGAACCCACTACTGCCAGAAGGAAGGCTGTCACTTACCCTAGAGCCAGTCTTCTCCAGGAATGCTGGAAGCCTGGACTTTTCAGGTAGAGAGAGCTAGTGTGGGAGGCGGCACACAAACTGTGGAGGAAATGTGTCCTGGAAGGCTGCGTGTGGTAAGGCTGTGCCAGTTCCCCTTCTCCAGCCTTAAAGATGAAGTGCTCTCTTGTCCCACTCGTGGGGCTACAGAAGAACCCACAGGTGGGGGTTCATCTCCAGGACAAAACTAGGTATGCTGTCATGCTAAGAGATCCAAAAGCTGCCTAGGGAGAGAGTAAGAGTTTCCAGTGTCTATGGCTAGAGCCCCATGACAAAGCCCTCCTGTTTCTCAAAGGGGAAATGGGTCAGTGGTGAACAGTTCCCCAGTCTCACACTCTATAAGGTGAAGCTTCCATCAGCAAAGTGGTCAGTATGAGGAGGCAACAGTGTCCCCCATATTCAGGGAGAAGCTTCTTAAGGAAAAGACCCACACAGCTGAAGAGGAAACTGCCAACCACTGCATTAACCTGCATACTTGTTTATGTGGTTAGATGAATGGGCCACCAAGAATACTTAGCCATATGCAAGAAATTACTTTTTTTTTTTAAAAAAGAGGGAGCAAGAGTAAAAAAACAAAAACAAAAACAAAACACCCCACAAAAGACTATGGAAAAGTGAACATTTATTTATTTATTTATTCTATTGTACCAGGGATCAAGTGTCGATAATCAAACTCACGACCTCATGCTTGCCAGGCAGGCACTTATGCCACTGAACTAAATCCTCTGTGCTCATTGATTTAAATAGGAGGTGTTTTTAAATGTTCCATTCAGGCTGGAGATTTAGCTCAGTGGCATAAGCACCTGCCTGGCAAGCACAAGGTCATGAGTTTAATCCCTTATACCAAAAAAAAAAAAAAAAAAAAAGACTTAAATCAATGAGCACAATTACAAAAAACAAAGATGTAATCAGGGAATGATAGAAATTTCTTGGAAATGAAAAATGTTTGCTATACATCAAAATAAATGATAGTAATGAAATATATAGCCCAATGGATTCCCATTTTATTCAATGGATTATATATAGGCTTGAAACAAGTAATAGATAGATAGATAGTGGATAGATAAGGAACAGCTCTCCTGGACAATAGAATGATATATAGTTACTATAGTAGAAAGGCTAATATTGTATTAACTAATGGTCAATTTTTAACACCCAGCGGAGCTGAATCAGTGTGGTTCTGGGTACAGATGGCTCACCTGAGTACTGTTGCCAATAGCATAAAAAGGAGAACTGAAGAGAAAGATGGTGTGCTGTTGATTTTCCTGGAGAAGCTTGTCGTGCCAGTTTTACTGATAGGAATTCAGCTCTTATCATCAGAGGAGCTCGAGTCACCACTGTAACGGAAGATGGCTGCAATTCTTTTTGGAGGAACTCTGGTCCTTACTTTGAGTGTCACTTCTTGGTTCCAGTGCAGATCTTTCAGCCTGCTGGGAAAACCTTTCATCCCACTGGTGTAGTATTTGTAGTTTCCATCACTGACCTTTGGACCTTCCCAGTGCTGATCCTTGTTACAGACTTGCATGAGACATTGTAGTGGGCTCTAGGCCTCCAGTTGGACTCATTGAACCAGGAGCTCTAGGTATTGGACTCAGGCAGTAAACTGTCTTGGGATCCAAGCCCTCAGGTGGATTATTTGGGTCTCTGTGCATGGGAAGATCTCTTGTACTTCTCTGCACTTGACTCTCTGAGTGAATATTATAAAATAATCTTATAAATTATGTGTCCTGTATTAAGTCTTTTCCCTTGGATACCCTGACTATAACTGATAGAATTATTAAATCACTATTTTGCATATGCCAGAGAACTAATTAATTCAGGCAAGTCATTTATAGGCACTGAAAGTTTGATAAAGAATGAGTTATTATATTAGGCTATATAGCTTCAAAGTATTGTCCTAAAATTATTTATAAATTATAAGGGGAGATAAATTTACAGTGAGAGGAGAATCTTGGTAGATTCTACTTGAACCAAATGATCCGAGTCAACATTACCCTGGGTCAGCTTCATGTGCCTCTTGTGCTACACTAAGAAAGATGTGGCATCACTGTGTGGTATTTCCACTACAAATGCACAATTCAAGCCCAAACATCAGGACAAAAACACAATGATGACATTCTGCAAAATAAATGGTTTGTGCTTTTAAAAAATGTTAATATCATGAAAGACAAGGAAAGCGTAAGGAACTGTAATGAGACTAAAGGAAATTGAAGAGAGAGCAAAACTAAATACAAGACATAACCCTGGGTTGAAATTTAGGGTAGAAAAATAATCTATAAAGGATTTTATTGGGATCAGTGGTCAAATTTGAATAAACCTGCAGAGTAGGTAATACTACAAAAATTTGAACTTTCTGTTGCCTGATAATTTTAGGATTTTAACAGTGAAGCACTTTAGGGGACAGAATTCAGTACTTGCAACTTACTCTTAAGTGTTCAGAAAGAGGAGAGAGATTAAAGCAAATGTAACAAGTGCCATCAACTAGTGAATCTAAACAAGAATGTAAGATAATTCTTCCTACTATTCTGACCACTTTCCTGTAATGCTGACACAGTTTCAACACAAAACATTTGCATTAAAATAAAGATAAGTGAAAATGAACAGTCAAATATGCAATGTGCATTATAGGTGTAGACAAAACTTATTGGTATATTAAAAATATAAGAGAGGGGGCCTTAAAAGATAAGCTATGAGGATGGCAGAAAAGACTGGCGTCATATTATAGTATCTCAAGGACTCAATGCTCATATTCAGGGAAGACCAGCATGTGGGGTGGGCGGTGAGGTGGGGGAACAGGCCTCAACTGTGAGTCGCTGCCCTTGTCCCATGTTGGCAGATTTCAGGGCTAGAGAGAAACCAGTCACTCAAATATGCAGAGAAAATTTTTGGATCCATTTCTATTTTTCTTTTTTTCTTTTTGGATTTCATTTGTGTTTGTCTTTATGCTGATTCTGATATTCTTCCTCTTCTTTTTCCTGTACTTTATTTCTATTAACTTTTTTCTTTAATTGGATGATTTTTATCTCAATTTTCTCTCCTCCTTGTCATCTTTTTTGTTCTTTTTCAAATTTTTCTTCTTTCATTATTTCCTTTTCCCATACTTTCTATTATTATTATTATTATTATTATTATTATTATTATTATTATTAAGCTTTATTAAATTTTAGATATTTAGTTGACTCTACTATTATTGTTGAATTATAGTCTATCAATAATGGTGGTATAGCAGCTGTATTTAATAGCTATTTACCAGATGTTGATTTTCAGCTTGTTTTTTTGTCCATATTGCTATTATAAATCTTTCTATTAATAAAAGTAGTATTATGATTCTTATATGGTTGTCTTTGACTGTATAATTATTGCTCACTTCTATGCTATTTGCCAATGATGGTGTGGTTGTTGGTATGAGTTCTTTTTACTATATGCCAATATCTGGTTTGTCTTTGTGTCAACATTACTATTTTATGTTGTTTCCTCTCTGAGTAGTTTTGGGAACCAAGTTCTCAGAAGATGATTAGGTAATGTGATAGGTAACTATGATGTGAATTTCAGTGGATTAAGAAATGTCTAGCAGGCCCAGAGGAGTTCAGCAGGCTGGTGAGAGAACCAGCAACCCCTCCTTCCAACCAGAGGACCTTAGCAGGCCTGTGAGAGTGTGGGTGACCCCACCTTCCTCCAGGTAGGCCTGCAAGATCCCCAGTGACACAGTAGGGCTCTGGCTGGGGCATACACAATGGATAGGTAGATCTGGATACCTGTAATGGTCTGAGGCAGCAATAACAATACAAGCAAGGGCTGCATCATATCAATACTCCTAGGCTAGTCCAGGAAAAATTCAGGGCTCAAACCAACTGGCCCTGTAGGCAGAATTCAGGTGACTGGCATCTCCCCTACACTGTGAGACCTAGCAGCTAAATGAACACCAGTCACACAGTAGGTGTGTGGCTCACTAAGACACACACACAATAGACAGGCAAGACTAGCAAGATTGAAATATAAACCAAAAGACGAGACAAAAATATGACAATTACGACACGGCAAAACATCAAACTGCATCTCAGACCTCCAGCCCATCCAGAGCAAGTAAAGGACACTCAACATGAAGATGTTGGAAGACACACACATGAAATTTCTAAAAAGATAGCAAGTGAGGTAAAGCAACAAATTCATGAGGCTATAGAGGAAATTAGATCAGAAATAATCTCTCAGGTAAAACAAGAAATGGCAACCTCAAATGAATGAATTGCTCAGCATAGTAGTGAAGATATAGATTTTAAAAATGCAGAAGCATAGGAAAATGATGGATATCTTGAATGAACAATACAGGAAAGAAATAGAAAGCATGAAATAGATTCAAAGAGATATCCATGAAACTAAAAACACCATTGAAATTTGGAAAATTGGCCCGAATGAAACTGAACATAGACTTTGAGACCTTGAAGACAAGATCACGGCTCATGATCATGAAAGGAAAGATCCCTTAAAAGTAACAAAGGTCCATGAAATAAAAAAAATCAATAGCTCCAAGATGATACAAAGAAAAACAATACAAGACTGACAGATGACAATGAAAAGCGGAAGTCAACACAAATGACATTAAAAAAGAAACAAATGAAAAGCAGAAGTCATAGCAGAAAATTTTCCAAGCATGGAAACAGAATCTGATATATAGATAAGTGAGGCATATACAAGTCCAATTAGCCATAACCAAAATAAATCTGTACCCAGATATATAATAATCAAGACCCCAAAAATTCAGCAAAAAATAACATACTAGAAGCTGTTAGTGAAAAGAAACAGACCATCTATATAGAAAAGTTCATCGGAATGACAGCAAACATCTCAACACAAACCCCCAAGTCAAGAAGAGCATATTATCTGACCATAGTACATTGAAATTGGAAAATAAAGCCAAAGAAACCTCAAAAACTCCATGAATACATGGAAATTAAACAACAGCTCCCTGAACAACAAATGAGTAACAGATAAAATTAAAGAAAAATTAATGTCTACAGTTAAATGAAAATGTATATACAGCAACCTGTGGGATGCAACAAAAGCTGCACTAAGAAGGAAATATGCTGGGTCTCTCTCTCTCTCATTCTCTCTCTCTCTCTCTCTCTCTCTCTCTCTGTCTTTTTCATTTTTTATTTTTATTTTTGGTACTGCCACACAGGTGCTTGTGCCACAGGCACTTGCCCCTGAGCTAAATCCCCAGCTTTTAAGACAGAAATATATACCAGTGAATTCTCACATCAGGAAAACAGAATGATCACAGATAAACAGCCTAATGCTACACATTAAGCTTCTGGAAAAAGAAGCTTATGTCAAGCGTAAACACATTCATTATAAAGATCAGAGCAGAAATTAATGCAATCAAGACTAAGAAAACAATACAAAGAATTAATGAATCAAAGAGTTGGTTCTTGGAGAGAATAAACAAAGTTGATAATCTCCTAGCTAACCTTATCAAGAAAAAGAAAGAAGAAACTCAAATTCATGCAATGAAGAAATAACTACAGATCTTATGGAAATCCAGAAGATCATCAAATGCCTACTCTGAAAATCTCTACTCATATAGGGAGGAAAACACAGAAGACGTGGACAGCTTCCTAGAAACATATGAATTATGAAAACTGAATCAAGAAGACTTAAAAATGCTGAATAACCCAATATCAGTTAATGAAATTGAAAATTTAATTAAGAACTTAACAACAAAGAAAATCCCAGATCCTGATGGATTCATGACTGAATTCTACAAGAAATTTAGACAGGATTTAACACCAATACTCCATAAAGTATTTAATGAAATTGAAAGAGAAGCAATTCTTCCTAACTCACTCCTGGAGGTAAATATTACTCTGATGCCAAAACCAGAGAAAGACTCAACCAAGAATGAGAACTATAGGCCAGTCTCCTTAATGAACATAGATGCAAAAATTCTCAGTAAAATACTAACAAACAGAATGCAGCAAATCATCAAGAAGATTTTTCACCACCAGACCTGAGGATCCATGGAACAGGTAAGAAGATGCAGGCACAACTAGAATGATACTCAGTCATCTTATCTTTGACAAAGGGCCAGACATACTGACTGGAAGCCTCTTTCATAAATGATGCTGGAAAAATTCACTTTCCATACACCGAAATCTAAAACTAGACCCGTGCCTATCACCATGTGCTAAAGTCAAAATGGATCAAAAATCTAAATATTGAAATAGAAACATTAAATCTATTGGAAGGAAAGGTATGTAGAAATCTGGAAGACTCAGGGGCAGGAAGAGAGCTCATGAACAAATCCCAAGCTGCCCAGTAAGTACTTCAAAGACTCAACAACGGGGATCTCATCTTTTAAAAAACTTTTTGTTCTTCAAAAAACATCCCCAACAGAGTCAAAAGACAAGCAATAGAGTGGGAATATATTGTAGCAAACTGTCCCTCTCACAAAGGAATTCTATCAAGAATATATAAAGAATTTTAAAAAATCAAATTCTAAGACCCGGTCCAGAAATGGGCATCTGAGATGAATATGTATTTCTTAGATGAAGAAATGCAAATGAAAAATAAGTATATGAAAAAATGTTTAGCGTCACTGGCCATTCAAGAAATGCAAACTAAAACAATCCTGAGATTCTATCTCACTCCAGAAAGAATGGCTGCCATCAAGAAATCAACCAATAACAAATGTTGGTAGAACTGTGTTGAAAAACGAACTCTTCTCCACTATTCGTTGGACTGTAGACTGGTACAATCACTATGGAAGTCAGTGTGAGGATTCCTCAAAAAAACTAGGATTGGTGGTCCCATTCAATCCAGCTATTCCCTTTCTGGATATTTTCCCAAAAGAACTGAAACCATCATGCCACAGTGATGTATATGCACACATGTTTATAGCAGCACAATTTGTAATAGCTGAATCTTGGAAACAACCCAAATGCTCATTAACCACAGAAAGGAGAAAAATGATGTAGTAGTTTTATACAGTAGAGTACTACTCAGCCACAAAAAAGGATTGAGGCTTTTACAGGTAAATGGATGCAACCTGAGGCTATACTCATAAGTGAAATAAATCAGACTTGCATGTTTAAGCATTGTCTCTGTAATGTAAAACACTAAAAGAGTAAATAAAATCCAAAATATACAATAGCTGTTGTGAAAGTGAAAGGGGAAGAAACTGCACAAAAGAACAACTGGGATGGGGAAAGGAGAAAAGAAAGAAGAAAAAACTATATATGTATATTATGATAAATAATTATATCACTAATCTGTTAGTTCATCAAAAAGTGGTTTGTGTTTTCATTGTTTGATCAATTTTTCATGCCTATATCTTGTAATATGAGCAACTAGTTTGAAGATAATAATATGTAATATATAAACCATTGTTAATCTATTATGCTTTTTTGAAATTCTGAATCATCTTTTTTATTATTTTTTCATTTTAAAATAAAAATAGCACAGAAATGCCTAGCAAATTAGTGAAACACAGTTCTGGGTATAATCTATGGATGATTGATATATAGGCTACAAATTGAGGAGGGAAGACCAACTCTAGATGTGGGTGACACCAAACTTGTAATTTGGTTGGAATAAAAAGGGAAAGAAGAAAGAAGTCCTCCATTTTTTTTTCTTTGAGGGACACTGTTATTTGCCATCACCTTTGAATGTTTTTTTTCTAGTTAGTTCAGGTTTCCATTGAAGACTCTTCAGCCTTTCAATGAAAGCTTTTCAGCTTTCTAACATGAACTCAAACCAGACTCTACAGTGAGCTCTAGGCCATCAACTTTTGACTGGATCCTCTGACATTCCAGTGTGGAGACAGCCATTTTGAATTCTTCCACTCCTGATTCTGCAGGTGGTCACTGAATGTACTTAGTAAATTCATATATGTATGTTCCTCTAGTGAAACTTAACTGCCCTAGGAGACCCCTCAAATATTAGTATAAGTGGGTTGAAAAGGAGTATAAACACCAAAACACATAACCAAACACAAAGATCACAGAGAGACACGTTCTACCTAAAGAGACCTCCATAGTAGTGACACATTTTTATAACATTTATATAATACAAGATGCTAATGATATTAATGGTATTAATACAAGATGCTAATGACCATGATAATATAAAGTACAATGACCAAAATATTATTGATAAAGAATTAGAAATTATGAAAAGTAAGCAAACAAGAATACAACATATAAAATTTTGATAGAGGAAGAATTCAAACCCAATGAAACTCTAAAAATGATAAAACATCATACAAGCTAGATCCAACATCTGTTAGATGACAAAAAAAATCAAAATTGTAGAATTAAAGGAAAAGTTAGATGTTGACTGAAAAGATATAAAAAATTTACTGAAATCATAGCAGAAACTTTTCAAAAAGAATTCAATGTCCAAGTTCAAAAGGAATATTGAATCCCAAATAGCAAGACCAGCAAAGAATCTCTGCATGATACATCATACCAAGATTCCAGAAATTCAACAAAAGAAGAGAATACTAAAAAATGCTGAAAACAATACAAGTTAATTGTAAAGGCAAACCTGTCAGAATTAGAGTCAGTTTCTTAACACAAAACTTAAAGACCAGGAGAGCTTAGACTGAAGTTTTTCCAGCCTAAAAGAAAGCAGCTGTCAATCCAGACTTCTATATACTGCAGTATTACCTTTCAAAATTTACAGAGAAGACTTTCTATGACAAAGAAACCCTGAAGAAACATTTCAAAAATACTCAGACAAGTCCTATACAGAGACAGGGAGACCAACAGCACTAAAGAGCTCAAAGGAAAGTATATGCGTAACTGGGGGATTAGTTAAACAAGAGGAAAAAGACAAAAGAATCAGCACTGGAAAAATAAGGAAAGGACAGGATTTAGGAAATACCTTACAATAGTAACTCTCAATATCCATGATCTTAACTCCCCAGTCAAAACCCTCAGACTGGAAAATTGGATTAAAAAATACTGTCATATAATGCCTACAGGAGAACTACTTCATCCAAGAGGAAGTTCATAGGCTAAAAGAGAAAAGATGAAAGATGATGCTGTATACAGTGAGAGCCCCAGCAAGCAACAGCAGCAGCTAGCTTATTGCCACAACCATCTTCAAGCCAAAACTGATAAGAAGTGACAAGACGATCACTACATACTGGTGAAGGGAACAATTCAACAGGAAGAGACGACAATTATAAATATTTATACACTGATGTTTTTAAAAATTATTTTTCTTAGTACATGTTTGCAGGACAAAATGTTTTTATTTCTTGGGTGAGGTTGGTACATGTGTGTGATTATCTTAGTTACTCTTATCATTCTCTTTCCTTCTCCCTCTACCCTCTATCTCTTGATTTCCATTACATTTTACAAAAAGTTATCTCCTTATGTCCTATTATCTTCCACTTATTTTGCTCTTTATTACAATTTGAGTTTATCATATAAGAAAGCCCACGTCGTATTTAAGCTTGTGTATCCGATTTATTTCACTTAACGTTATGTTCTCAAAGTGCATCGATTTTCTGACAGCTCGATTATCTTTCTTTATGGTAGAGTAGTATTACATTGTATGTAAATACCAACTTTTCTTTATGTATACATCGGTTGATGGACAAATAGGCAGCTTCCAAGATTTAGTTATTATGAATTATGTTGCTATAAATACGTATGTACACGTGTTATTGTAATATGCTGTCTTTAACTCATAGACAAAGATAACTAGAAGGGAACTATCTGGGTGAAATGGAATTTCTATTTTTAGTTTTTTGAGGACTCTCCATACTGATTTATATAGTGGTTTTACTACTTTACATTCAAATCAACAATGTAGAAAACTTTCTTTTCTCCTAGAGCATTGTCAGTATTTTCTTGATGATAGTATTTTTTTTAGAGTAAGATAGTATCTGTGTTTCTTTAATTTGCATTTCTTTAATGGCCAGTGATGTTGAACAATTCTTTATGCATTTATTGGTCATTTGTACTTCTGGGACATGTCTATTCATTTTATTTGCCTACTTTTAATTGTATCTTTTATGTGGGGGAAAGTTTAACATTCTGAGTTCTTTATATATTTCTAGACATTAGTCCTCTGTCTTAAAAATAGCAGGAAATTTTTTTTTTACCACTCTCTAGGTTGTCTCTTCCCTTTGTTGGTTATTTTTTATTTTTTTGCAGCGTGAAAGCTTTTTAATTTGATATGATCTCATTTGTTGATTCTTGATACTATTTCTTATTGCTACATCTTAAAGAGTTTTACCTTTTTATCTTCCAGCAGGTTAGGTGCTTTTATTTTAACGTTTAGTTCTTTGATCCATTCTGGCTTTAGTGTAGAACACTTAGAGAGATATGAGTTTAGAATCAGTCCTCTTGGGGATAATCAAGCTTCCCCAGCACCATTTTTTAAAGAAGCTATCTTTCCTGCAGTGTAGTTTTTTGCCCCTTTCTCAAAGATTAAAAAGTTGAATTCCTAAGTTGTTTCTTCATTCTCTATTCTATTTCATCGATTCACACATATATTTTTGTGCCAGTAGCATATTATTTTTTAATCACTGTGGCTTTGTAATATAATTTGAAGTATAGGATTGTGATGCTACCCACTTTATTTTTGTTGCCAGGATTACTTTTGATAGTCTGGATCTCTTCTGGTTCCAATTAATTTAGGGTTGTTTTCTGTAGTTCTGTGGGCCATATACTGGCATTTTGATTGGAATGCATTAAGTCAATATACCAGTTTTGAAAGTACATTGACTATACTGACCATTTTGATTTTATTGGTTCTGCTTATCCAGCAGGGAATATCTTTTCATTTTCTGATGTCTTCTTCTATTTATTTTTCAGAATACTTTAGTTTTTGCTGTAGAGATCTTTGATGTTCTTAGTTGGGTTATCTTGTAAGTATTTAATTTTTCTTGTGCATCAAATATCGGTGCACCCAAATTCATAAAAGAGAAACTACTGGACATAAAAGGACCGAGAGACACTGATAATTCACAGTTGGGACCTTAACACTGCACTCTCACAATTAGTTCAACTAGAAAAAAAATTAACAAGACATATCAAAATTAAACCACACCATTGAACAAATGGACTTAACATATCTACAGTGTTTCACCCAACAGTAGCAAAACACATTTTTCTCAAGTGCACTCAAAATATACCACATCTTACCTCATAAGTTATGCTTAAATTAATAAAAAAAAGATTAAAATAATACCTTGCATATTATTGAATCATAGTTGAAGTTAGAAATCAACAGTAAAAGAAACCACAAAGATGACACACATGAGATTAAACAATATATTACTGAATAATTAACGGTTCGTAGGGAAAAGAAAGATGAAAATGAAAGTCCCAAGAGTCCAATGACAATGGAAATGTAGCCTGCTAAGACACGGTGGGATACAAAGCACTTCTAAGAGTGAAGTGTTTATGAACCCAGAAGACAAAGAGCTAGATAAATTTTAGGTAACAACAGCAAAAGAGGAGGCACCACACCTTAAGATTTGAAGTTATATTACAAAACAGCATTGTTCTGGCATGAAAATAGATTTGTGGATCAATGGAGCAGAATAGAGGTTATAGAAACATCTCAAACACTAGTCGCATGATGTATGATAAAGATCAAAAAAAATATGATAGAGAAAAATATAGCTTCTTTAACAAATTGTGCTGGAAAACCTGGTCATTCACACACAGGAGAATGAATCAAGACCCATATTTCTCACTGCACTAAAATAAAATAAAAATAGGTCAAAAGACTAGAATTAAAACAAATAGGCTGCTGAAAGATAAATAGTTTTTAAAGTCTTGAAGACATAGGCACAAACATAGACATAGGAAGGACTTTCTGAACAGAAACCTGGTTGAATAATAAATAACACCAAAAATAAACAGAGGAGATCATATCAAATTAAAAAGCCTCTGCACACAAAGAAAGTAACCAAGAGTGAAAAGGTAACCTACAAATTTTGTCAGCTATTCCTCAGACAGAGGACTTATATCTAAACTATGTAAAGAACTCAAAAGCTTTAGATTATCCAAAATAAAGGTGCCAGGCAAAAAACTGGCAATTGAAATGGATAACACTTCTCAAAGGAAGAAGTGCAAGTGCCAATAAATACACAAAAAATGTTTGGCATCTTTGGCCACTAGAGAAATGCAATTCAAAGGAACACTCAGATCCCCACCATCCTCCAGAAAGAATGTCTATCACTAAGAACTCGCAGAACAAGAAATTCTGGCAAGGTTGTGGGGTAAAAGGCATTTCATACAAAGGAAATATAAACTAGTTGGTGGGAACGTAAACTAGTACACCACTATGGAGATTAGAATGGGGATTCCTCAAAGGGGGTTACTGTGAAGTCAAAAAGAAGGATAAATTTCAGTCATTTGTAGGAAAATGGATGAATTTGAGAACACGATGCTAAGTGAAATAAAGCAGATACAGAAGGCTAAATATTATATAGTTTTATTATATGAGAAACTCAAAGTATAAATAATTTAAACAACAAAACAATAAAATGGGAAGTAGGAAACAGGGCAATAGACCTTTCAGAGATGGGAACTGGATGTAGGGATAGCGAGGAAAGAGGATGCGAGGAGGGGAAAGGGAAGTAAAAAGAATAATGATGTGATGTATATGCACCAACTTTCTATGATGAATAAATATACTCATTATGTACTACAAATAGGTCCTAATTTAAACAAACAAATAGTAAGCAAAGAAAAAAGAATTCTAAGTAGAAGTTGAATAGAAAATAGGTAGATCATGAAAAAAAGATTAATGGGCCTCATATTTGGAAAAAAACATTTTATTCATCATAAATTTAAACTAAAACCAAGGGATAACAGTATACAACATACATACCAGTGGTGCCCCATTGATGTGTTTTGCAATTTTGTGTAGTATCCTTCTTTTTCCTCTTCTTTTTCTTTTCTTTCTTTTCATCCTTGAATAAAATGGATTTAAAAAATAAACTAAAACCAAACTGAAATGACATGTCTCCTATCAATTACTGAACATTAGGAAATTTAGCACATAGGTTTTTGATAAGATTGTGAGGAAATCCGGCACTAGAACACATCACTGGACTACAAAGTGATCACGTCCCTATGGAGGAGGATTTGTCAGTGTCTATGCTTATCCACACACTTAGTTTTTAATCTCACAATCCAGCTTTAGCCATTTATTCTGAGAACATCTTTTTTAAAAGTTTTATTTAGAGAAAAAAATCAAAACAAAAAAGGTTAGAAATAATACAGAATTTCAAAAAAATAACAGAAATGACTAGTCAAAAAAAACAGTAAGAAATCACTAGTTGATAAATTATATATGGTTATCTTAGAAGTAGTTGTTCAAGTTACAAAATCAAAGCATAAAAAATGGGCAAATAATGAGAGTACAAACCATTCTGTTTGATGAACTAACAAAAACTTAACATCTTTAAAGATCAGAAACAATAGTTTACAAGATTTTTTATTACAATACTAATTATAGCCTAAAATATTAGAAGAATCCAATATTCATTTTTTAGACAGTTGGGAATATCATAACAAAATATCACAGACTACATAGATTAAGCAACAGAAATTGATGTTCTTGCAGTCCTGGAGACTGGAGTGCTAAGACCAAGCTGTCAGCAGGCTTGGTTTCTCCTGAGACCTCTTTTCTTTCGGTTGCAGAAAACTTCCTTCTTTCTGTGTCCCTATATGAACTTCCCACTGGTATCTTTCTCTTCTTGTAAGCATATGAGTCCCATGAGATTGGGCCTTAGCCTTAAGAATTCATTTAAGCTGATTTACTTCTGCAAGGTCCTATTTCCAAATGTATTCTTAAGAATTCAGGGGCAAGTTCAACATACCAATTTTGAAGTCTCACACTTCACTGAATAATACTAATCTATAGGCTAGTGGTTGAGTAGACCATGAGATAGCCACAAAAGGGATTATTATACAGCTATTTAAAAAGCACCAGAAAACTCTTTCTCTGAATGCATGTGGTGCAATTTCTAAGATACACTCAAAAATAATTAAAAGGTGTAAAGCATTCTATATATTGTGTAGGAAAGAAAAAATACATATAATCTTCTATATATATTAAAACATATGCTTATATATATGTATATATGCATGCTTTATATTACACACATAAATATATACATATGAAACAAGAAATATACATATGCATTTTGTATACATACAGAAGTACTAGGAATAACAAAAATAATTATACTGTGTGTACTCACACAGTATAGTGAATATAAGTGTATGTACATATAAGTATACATAGAAAATACATGTACATGAAAATCTCTAAGCATTCTCTGAAAATTGACAATTTCGAGACCAAATTATGCTATTGACCACATATAACAACTGTCTTTTAATTTTCAGTTCCTCCTAATAAATAAATCCACCAAAAGTAAATCACCCTCTGCTATAAGTTACTTAAGCAGGCAGAAGTTTATTTTTCTCTGTAATGAATATGTCAGCAGCCAAGATTAATGCCTAATGTAGATGGGCTTTTCTGTATTTACACTCAGCCATTCTTAGAATAGGCTCATTGTTTTGTGATAATATACCTGCAACAATTACAGGTATCATGTTATCATATCGGTTCGGTTCTGTCTACACACACACACACACACACAGAGAGAGAGAGAGAGAGAGAGAGAGAGAGAGAGAGAGAGAGAGAGAAAACAATGAGAGCTTATTCCTTTACTCTCTTTTTTTTTTTGTCTTTTTCTTTTTTATCGGTACCGGGATCAAACTCACAACTGCACACTTGCAAGGCAGGCGCTTATGCCGCTGAGCTAAATCCCCAGCCCCACTCCTTTACTTTTTATGAGGAAAGTCAAGTCTTTCTAGACTCCCTCAGCAACCTATTTCACATATCTCAGTGATTAGAATTACTTAAATGGAAGCCTTAGCTGCAAAGAATGAGTAGTAACAGAAACCAGATTGTCACAATTGATTTGAGCCAATTAAGATTCATCATCTGTCCCTCAGTTCGTTACTACTCAAATAAAGGCGAGGTATGGTTAACAAGGAAAGGCCTCTAACATTTCTGCTGTGTTTCCAGAGAAGTAAAAAACTGTTTTTTGCTCAGTGTAAATTCATCTTTATTTATTTCTGCCTAACACCTGTTTTATTACCCTTTTACTTTTTTAGCTGGCCAATGAGCCACCTCTACTTCTTCATCTGTGTCTATACTAGTCAGTTTTCTATTCCTATAATAGAACATCTGAGTCTAACGGTATACCAAAAAGAGATTTAGTTTTTAGCTTAGAGGTATGTGCAGGTATCAACTCAGTTCTGATAAGAGTTCTCTCAGCTGTCACATCATGATGCACAGAAATGGCAAAAGTGTATCTGAAAGCAAAGGATCACATCTCAAGCAAGAAATCAGAGGTAGCAATTTAGAAGTCATATTCAGTCTTTCACGAAAAGAACTCTCAATTTGCTTTCATGAGAACTTACTCCAGGAAACTAGTGTTCTCTTCTAACAGCAATACTCTTAATGACCTTAAGGACCTCACACTATGCCTCATCTTCCAGTTATAGATTAGTGAAAAATATCCCCCCAAAGCCTCATGTGTTCAGAGATGAGGCTTTTAGGAAGTCATTGGGTCGTAGGTGTTCCATAAACATCAGTGGATTCCAGTGATGAATCCATAGCTAAGTGTGCTATTAAGAGATGGGGTTCGGTTGGAAGAAGTGGGAAGGGGATATCACTTTCTCCAGGTCCTCCCCTCATTCTCTGTTTCCTAGCCACCATGATATAAACATCCTTTCCTCTGCCATCCCCCCATATCATGTGTATCTGCCTTGGAGCTAGTCAACAATGCACCATAACAATGAGTTAAAATAAATCTCTCCTCCTTCGAGTCATGAAGTAGGATCATTGCTGAGCCTATACCTGACCATGTAATTCAGAAGTCTTTGGAACTTGGTTTGTAAGATGTTTGGAAAAGTTTGATCCCGGTTTGATACTGAGCTTGACGGGAGATTCTGGCAAGAGCTAAGAAGATCTAAATGCTGATCCAAATGTAACACAGACTCTAAATGTCAGCCTCAGGAGGTTTCAGCTGTGAACAAAGACTCCAATAGCAGTTGGGGTAGAGGCTCTATGTGTTACAAGCTGGAAGAACATTTGCTACGTATTTCCCATGTTCTGAGATTTTTCAGAAGACTAAGACTAAGGGCAGTGAACTAATGAATCCAGTAGAAGAATTTTTAAATGAGCCCAAGGTTCAGCTAAAGTACTTCTGGCAGAATTTAGCCAGATTTATTGTGAGAATCAAAAGCAAAAAGCAAAGCCTAATGACATGAAATTTGGTCTGACAAGAAGCACCTACAAAGTTGGGGCTCAGGAGAGCTTGGGGGCTGAAAGAATTAGTATTAAAAGGAAGCCAAGTACTTTGCATCTGGACAACAGGAACAATACCTTGAGAGCATCTCACAAATCAGCAAAACCCAGTCCTTCTCTGGCTCAAGATAAAATACTTTAAAAGACCTTGCTTTGAGAAGTGAGCCCCAGGGCATCTTGTTTGCAAAAGAATACATGGGCAATTGGTTTCACAAGATTCAGTTCCCTGTGCTCATTCAGTTTACAGTGCTCAAACATCTAGGCACTTAGAGGCCTCTCTGGTCTCTAAGTACAATCATGGACTGTAACCATGATCGAATGAAGCCCAGCTACTATTCAAGATTGCAATATTAAGGGTTCCTGTTCTGCTGGCCTCATTACAGACTGGAGGAGTCCAAATTTGTAATCCCAGGGAAAAGTTATTGGAATTCCAAAAAGTAATTCAAAGCCACTACTTCCAGTGCAACCAACAGTGAGAATAAAAAGATAAATACAAGTCTGTAATTGTGGGGAGCCAAGTGGGTCCTAAGTCCAGTCAAAACCATGGCTAACTGGAACAAAGGCCTTGATGCAGGGCAGAACCTGAATTTTATTAATTCGTCAAGGGGGATGAGTGACTATGAAAATGGCAGGAAGTACATGTGAGTGCTGTGAGCTGCGCTAGGTAGGAGGCATAATGGTACCTCTGCAACATTCAGAAAGAGGTGTGCAGAAAAAGTGATCTGCATAACATAGTTACGGAAATGCCTTGTGTTTTGGGGTCAGTGCTTCAGCTTTCATGTCGAACCTTTATGGCCTGAGATATGAGTCTCATGGGAGGCTCTCCTTGAGCTGCCTTTAGATAACCTCTTGGTGCAGCAGCTCCTGATGTTCCTGCAAACCTGTGCTCTAGAGACTATTGCATGCTCCAAGGTCATATTCCTCAGGCCTTTGTGCCTATGCTTCTGAGGTGCTGCCAAGACTCTTCTCTCCCCCGATTTGCCGACCTCCTAAGGTCTTTCCAGGCCAGTTTCAAGCATCAATTCTTTTCTGTAGCTTCTTTCTCTCATTTTTCCCATCTTTCCCCCAGTACTTTAAAGTTTGCGCATCCTCAAATTCAAACCTAGTGAAAAGGCCTTTAGCACAGTTTACTTGGCACAAGTAAAGGAGTGGACAAGAGCTGGGAAGGGAGCATGACTTGCATACATTAGGTCACTGTCCTGCTGAGAGCAGTGGGAGTGCCTTGCAGTGCTGCTGCAGCCCTCTCTAGGACTGTGTAGCATATGGGGTGCATTGTCCTACAATGGACCAGGGATGTTGGATATTTATCTGCCAGCTCTTTTCCTTATGAGTTGAGAATTGCTTCTAAAGTGGTACTCTCCAGATTGAGCAATACCCATATTAGTTTTGAAAGAAGATGGTATCTCAGGAATAAAATAGAGAGATTCAGGACTTGAGCAGGGACCTACATAGAAGATGCTCACAGCAGCTTCACAAAAACTAATGGGTTGTGATATTGGTAGAAGGTATCACATACACTCTGCCTCTTATCCTCTAGTTGATGCCTTCTTTACTGGTGCCCAGATAATCCTTTATGAATTCCTTCACGATCCCTCGACATTTGTTTATCTAGCATATATTAAGCATATCACATATTTCTGCTTTATATTCAACCCTTACAACAGCTCAAAAAGCAAGGACTAATTATCACCATTTAATCCTCAGAAAACATGAGCACCTAAAATGCATGGCCTTTCTGTTATTGCTGTCTATATGCTAACATCCAATACACCAATTAGAATATCATGAGTACTCAATAAATGTTACTTGAATTAGGTTGTTCAGAAGACCCAATTGACAGCTTAAACAATGTCATTTATAGGATCACTCTTTAGTAATTAATAATTTGACAGTGCACAGGGGTTCTATTAAAATTCTAAAAGTTGACATATACAATTTCTCAAAGAAATGGAGTGATTTTGACTGATAAAAAAGAAAAGGACAATGTTATACAACTTTAGCTTTTTCTGTTTTATTGATCTCAAAATGTTTTATTATTTCAGTTATGAGTTTAACTTGGGCCGATGCACAAAGCAATGCCCCAAGTGGACACTACCTGATGTACAAGTCATGTTTGGCCCAAATGTGCTGTAGTAACAAACGATCTTAATGACTTCAAAGAGCAGAGCTTGACTTTTCATGTATATTCCATGTACATTTTATGTTATGCATGGATACAAAAAGATCCATGACTTCCAGAAGAGAGATGACTGTAACCTGATCTGAAATAATGATGCTAGAGAAGACACAAAAAACAAAAGAATTTGAAAACTAGTCATACACGGTGAACTCAGTATGACTTGGGCATGAATTAATGTTAGAAGAGAGTAAAAAGGAAGAGGAGGAAGGGGTCAGATTGAAAAGAGGGGTTTAAAATATAGAAATTCAAATTAAAATTAGTACACAGGCAAAGCAAGGAGGCTCTCCAAATGCTTGCATCACACAGCACACGTAAAATACTATGATGTACAATCACTGGAGTATATGATGGCCACAGAAACTGCATATAGATTGTTTCTCTTAAAATCTAATAGAAGAGGGGGCTGAGGATTTAGCTCAGCGGCATAAGCACCTGCCTTGCAAGCAGGCGGCGTGAGTTTGATCCCTAGTACCGATAAAAATGAAAAAGACAAAAAATCTAATAGAAGAGATAGACCCAGTCTTCATGATTTTCACTAAATGAATTCTGAATCAAAGTCTGTTTTGCTTTTGATTTAATGTTTGTTACCAGTTTTGTGTTGTAGGTATTCAAAAATAATATCTTCTTCATTCTAGAGGTATCTCTGACTCCCCCCACCCAAAGCAATAATGGAGTCTCTGGCTCCTTAAGTAGTAGAACCTCCATCTCCATTGCAGACTCCTCACATTCTGCTTAAAGAGGAAGTGAAAATGAACTTCCTGCTCTTCCTGGGTACAGGAAGACTGCTGTCTGGAATATATACACATGGATTACATTTGAGAATGCCTTAGAAGAGGAAATGCTGATCATTCATCCCACAAAGTTTATTTAGTGCTTCCTTTTGGCCAGACCCTGAGTGTAGCTGGAATAATCATATTGGGCAAACTGAGTTCATCAGAAGTCATCAGGAAAAAAAGGATGGTACGGTGTGAGCATCCATATGCAAAGTGTCAGCTTTTCCACCCCTTGGGCTTAGCCATGAGTTTTGACAATTCTATATATAAATTTTTAAAGTAATTAAAAACTTCATTCCTTACTCTTTGGTGCAATGTTAAGGGATATTTGGAACACAATTTAGTCCCTGCCTGGAATATATTGAAATAGTCCAAAGTAGCTGTCAAGGCATAAACAGCTTAGGAGAAAGCATTGCTGTGGTTTTACTGAACAGATGGTCTAATGACGTCAGTGTCTCCAAATTACCTGCAACCAAAGCAGATGGAAAAATTCACATGGAAGTCCAAGCTCTATGGCAGGCAGAAAGTTATGGAGAACTTCAGAGGAAACGTAATACAGGGTGCTTTCTTTGCATTGTTTTCAAATTCTACTAGAAATCTTTTCCCCTTTGACATGTTTCCTTAAAAACAGTAGAATTATTACAGCAGATCCCACAAACAACCACTACCACGGCAAGAGGAAATGGCATTTAGTAATGTCTCTGCCACTGAAAAATTATACTGATTTTAAAGAGATTATTAAATGTGTAAAAGTATTATGTAGATGAAAAGAAATATCTCTGAGCTATAATTAAATATGACAGTTCTTTTAAAATCACCATAATGGCTGCAAATTTAGCTCTGGGCGTATTGTGGTTTGCGGGATTTATATTCCATCTTTATACAAAAGGGTGCATTATAATTAACATTTCACCTGACACTGACAACCCAGCCCTTTGTCTCTGTCTCTTTTCCTTGTTTAGTGCTACAAGTTTGGCCCCTGCCTGCAGTGTCTCTTATGCAAAGTTGTCAGCTATATAAAGTGATAAAGTGACACATTCCACTCCTACTGTACACCTGCCAATTGTGCTGAATTATCTTGACTGCAAGATCTGAAATCTCAGAGTCAGTATCAGGTTTCTATTCACAAATGTTAAAAGCCAGCCTGCAATGGTTCCATACTGTTATGGGCACAATGAAGAACTGGCTAAGGGGAGAACAAGAACCCAGGGTCCACTCTCTCAAGTCACATAGCTTTCACAGCTCTGCGCACCTTGAGTGCCCTTAACATTCTTTTCTTTTGGAGTACATACTTGAGACAACTGGCTTCTACACTTTAAACTTAAAGAAAATTCAGTAGGACCTGCGAAATGAATTTTAAGTGTGTTTTTCTAGAATACTCCTGTCTGGTTTTCACAGCAGTATAGCACGATACAGGGTTGTCTTGCTTTAAATTCCAGGAAAAAGATTCTGAGGTAAGATTCTGAGTGCAAGGAATTTGGGGAAAGGAGTGATCTCAGGAAGCAAAGATGGGAGAGGAAGGAGGTTGATCAGCTTCTCCTTTGGTCATCTGGGACACTTCCATGAGGCTTTATGTCTTGAAGAGTCTCAGATGAAAGCGCTCACAGAGAGGCAGGCCTAACAACCTAGCTGTCCCTGCCAGGTTTAGTCCCCAACTGATCCTCCATAAATGAGCCCAGGTAACACCCACAGAAGAACCACCCAACATCCCATTCCAAACTGTAGGAAATAACGCACTTATTGTTCTGAACCACTAGTAATGCCACACTAGATGACTGAAACTGATGATTTTCAAAAGATTATTAGAGTACTTTTGAATTTCCTATGTATTTGAATAAGCATTTCCTTTAAACTTTACTATTGTGTCTCAAAATGTGTAGAACTTTTCCCTTTTAACAATAACAAAATACTATATCTTATCAAAAATAAACTATTACCATAAACTTAGTTACAACACTGTGCCCGCATTTTAATTTTAAATCTTAACATTGCCTATGCCCCATCAGTGTTGAGGACAGAACCCATCTATGTTTTTTTTTTCTTTTCTTCTTTAAGTTAACCAGCCACAGTGAAGGTCTTGAACGTACTCTGATAGTAGATGAGCAGGGTGATTACAAATAGGTGCCAAGGGGGGCTGGGGGTTTAGCTCAGTGGCATAAGCATCTGCCTTGCAAGCAGGCAGTCGTGAGTTCGATCCCCGGTACCGATAAAAATGAAAAAGACAAAAAAACAAAAAAAACCCAAATAGGTGCCGAGTGTATTTATTCATCTCTCTAACGTTCAGTGGAGACTCACTATATGACAAATTCTTATACTCTATATATATCTCATTTACTCTTCCTACAGTGAAAACTATATTAGAAACTGGTTTCTGGGGAATGTTCTGTAATAATGAGCCAGAAATTTTCTAGTCTTGCGCATATTCTTGCCTTCTTTGTCTTGTTTCTCTCTTCTTTAAAGCCACTGAAGAAGATGCGAGTCGGGTATAAAACTGCATAGTTGTTGGCTGTTTTCTCTATGTAACTATAACACTGTGGTAAGAAATCAGAGATAGAATGTCTTAGGATTCTGGATTTCACTTTTCTCTGTTGACCTTCATGTAGAATTTTTAAAGATTTAAAAAGAATGCCCTATATTGTTTTCCATGATAAGGATTAAAGAGTATGAGAGAGACAGACAGACTGTGAGAGACAGAGACACAGAGAGACAGAGAGAGAGAGAGTGTGTGTGTATGTTTTATTGTTATAAATACTTTTTGGAAGGTGCAGAAAAGATGAGTGCAATTCAATATAAAGAGCTGATGCTTCTTAGGATTTAGGAATTTTGAGAAACTGCCGGATTCCCTGTAGCCATCTGCTGGGCTTATATAATCCACCCAGCAAGGAAACACTGGGCTCTTCCGCGTGCTCCCCTCCGCCCCTGAACGAAAGCGTACTGGAAGTGGGGCTCAGCTATCTGTGTTCCAGTCCTAATGCAGCACCTAGACACTTAAACAGTGAAGAGCTGCTTCCTTAATCTCAACTTCAGTTTCTTCCTCTGTAAAATGAGGACCTTAGAAGGTCATGTTTCCCTGTAATGACTGTGACTTATTTAAATACACTGAACACTATTTTGGAGTTGTGATAAGTTTAGTAAAAAGCAGCATAATTAACAATCCACATGATTGTAGCATGTACATGTTCAGTATGCACACATTCTATCGCAGTTTAGTTACCTGCCCAAACATCATGACTGAGAAGCATCATTAGTACCCTGCTTGGAGGCCTTCTGCTTCCCGTTTTGCTCTGGGTTGCTTCCCTCAGTAGCCCCTACATCATCACTCTTTCCCTTTGGTAACTGCAGGGACCACATTGGCATCGCACTTCAGAAAATAACTCCATTGTTAGAGCAGAGGAGGAGCTGGCGTGGTCTGTGTGGGCTTTTCTGAGGAGTGTATTCCCCAAAGCTTGACCTTCACAATGTCGTTAAGGCAATGTGTTGAGCTGATGGAATGAGACATGTGGCACGGCCTGAGGTCTCCCATCGTGGGCAGGACTGATATTTGGGGCCTGATAATTCTTTGTCTTGGGGACTTTCTTATGTATTGTAGCATGTTTGGCCTCCACCCATCACATACCACTTTTTCCCCCAACTATGACAACAAAAAGGTCTCCAGATGTTGCCAAATACCTTCTGAGAGGCAAAGTTACCCCAAGTGGAGAACCACCTCTCTGAATAATGCCCTTTTGGTGTAACCACTTCTCTATTATCAAAAGCAGCGCTTGAGAAAAGAATTTGGAGTAAATAGTTTATTTGGGAGGTGATTTCAGCAAACAGTCCAAAGGAGAGGGAAAAGGGTCAGGGGAAAGAAGAAAGCCAATTCAGGGTGACCTAATAAACAGGTTATTGCTATTTCTGCAAGACGGTAGTTTAGCTGGGCGCTACTGGCCTTATGGAGAATACGTCTAAGAATCACCCCACTGAGGAGCACGGAAGAGAAGGTATTAATCCTCCTCAACCTTCAAGGCTGTGTGTCCAGCACCTACCCTGATGCAACACCCCCCTTCACACTTTTTCCTTTGATTTAGATCCCCTTTAGTTTTAGAATAGCAATGCAAATTTTCTTTTTTTAAAATGCCTGGTTATTAAAAATTCGTAAGTTTTTATCTTTTGTACGCACAGATTGTCTTCTACAGTTAGGCTAGAAAATCGCTAAAGGTCTCCCAAGCACTCCAATATATTATTAGTAGTAGTATTATTATTTGGTGCTGGGGATCAAACCCATGACCTTGCACTTTAAAGGCAGAGGCTTATGCTGCTGAGCTAAACTTCCAGCCGAGTACCACAATATTTAAGGAATATTTAATATTTGTGACTTGAGGTCAACCCTAGGGATGCTTAAGAATAATATAAGGAGCACAGCCCACTAACAGAGATGTGGGGTGGGTGGAGAAGCACTCATCTTCTGTCTTGCAAATTGAAATAATTGCAAGAGAGCAGGTGAGACTTTCCACATTGTCACTTTTCATAAAGGCACTTTTGTAACCAAGGCTTCATGCTGAACTGACATTGCATTGGCTTTTCTGACAGCCTTAAAAAGATATCATTAAGTCTTTGTCATATAAATTGAACAATTTAGATAGAGCTTAGGTGACAATAGTGGGCTGCTTCAAATGGAAGGTGGAGGAAGTCGAAGGATGAATCCCCTGTTGATTCTATATCAATCCAACCATCCTGCATCTCTTAGATACACCTTAATCATATTATTGAACAGTTAATCTGCAGTAGAAGGGAGAAATGTTGAGGAAATAAAATTTTAGCAAAGGAAGATAGAAATAGCTGCTAATCATCTTAGCAAATGGTAGAGTGGTAAGTCTCCATTTGTGTTATTTTTAAAATATTATTTGTTTTCATAGAATTTAAACTGTTTCAGTTTATGAATCATAAGATGGTGTTGCTTTTTGGCAACAAAAGTATCCATCCACAGCCACAGACACGGCCACAGCTCTTTTTTCTCCATGGAGTTCAAAGTATTTTCACTTAGGCAGCACTTTCATAAAATTGAGGCAAAAGAGAAGCAGGAGGATGGTATGTATGAGTCTATTTGACCAATGAAGTACAAGATATTTAAATATTCATGGAATATGAAGGTATAAATGATGAGTGGCTTGGCCAAAATAACCCAGAGAGTCTGAATGCTGTGTCGGGGTGTCCCAAATCTTAGGCCTGATCCCTTTAGGGTTGGTAGCATGACTTGGGGGGGGGGGTGTCTATTTAAGAAACCTGTGTGTCAGAAAATGTATCCAAGATTCTCAACAGAAAGCTCTGCCAAGCAGTTTGAAAAGTGCATCCATCAGCCAGCCTGGAAGTTTTGACATGATCTTATCCTGACCAGAACAAATTTAATGCCAGCTGAGTTTTTTTTTAATATTAAGAAACAGAAAATAATCATTCCCTTTCCTGCTGAGCACGGCAGTACAAAGACTTATCGCTAAGCCTACCTTTCTTGAAAACCCATGATCTGTGTTTCAAGGGGAAGATGAAAGCACCAGAAATAGACAATGGTTCTGAAACATGGGCTGACTTTTGAATATTCATGACTATTCTGATGCAAATGAATATGTCAAATAGAGCTGTTTTTGCCCAGGTGCTGTTGGAAATGTATGTGCTTATAAAATGGCTTTTTCTAGTTCTACGAATCCCTAAGAATGACTTTCATTGCTTATTTATAATTCTCCTAGGTCTCCCAGGTGTCAGCCTTGTGCAGAGTTTCAGCTGCTTTCTTTGCACCAGAAAAGGGCTGCAGGTTAGCCTAACCCAGGAAAAAAGCCCAGCTCTGTTTAACTGGAGCTCAGGTCTGATAGACCCCTCCTTACTCTGCCTGTGGCCAAAGAGGCTTATCATACATCAGGTTGTTTTTCCTTTGAGGTAACCTCAAACCAAAGCTCAGTGTTCCCTGAAGAACAAAGAGAATGAGAACGTGGTGCCAGTGCTTGGAAGCACTCAGACGTTGAGGAAGTCAGAAGGCCTTTTTGGATTTGCTGTGCATCCCAATGGTCTCTGTGAGGAGTTTTGGAGGTGAAAACGCTTTGAAGAAGACATGCAGACCCCATGAACTGATGGAGACTTTAGAGACCTCCAGAGCACAGTGAGTGTTCAGTTCCCTGAGAGTTCTTGAGGGACCTCCTCCCCTCTACTAGGAAGGATTCAGGAAGATAGATTGCTAGTCATGCCCAAGAGAAGGCTGGGGAGTTGGGGGTGAGAAAAGATAGTGATTGCTGGCGGCAGTTTCTGAAGGAAGAGGATTTCTGAGCTCTATCCAAGGCAAAGGAAGTCTCTCTGGAGCTTCCAATATCTCTCAGCAGACTGGGTGAGCTTCCAAGTGTTAGCTGGGGACACAGCAGGAAGCACTGTCTCAGGCTAGTAGGATCTAACTTGAGGAGAAGATACTCCTCTGTAGGCCTTTAATCTTCCTGGGTTCTGCATTACTTCCAGTACCCCTCCCAAAATGTCTTGGGTGTGGCCTCTGATTCCATCTCTTGTTTAGTCCTTTGAAGTATATTTTCCTCTAGTCTCACTCTCTCCAGTCTAACCTTCTACCTATAAATACTCCGTGGAAGGACCCTCCGTTCTGTACCTGACAAATGTTGATTCAGTGAGTAACTAACTATTTTCCTGTGCTGGAGACACAAGTCGAACAACAGTACAGCCTGTTCAGTGCTTTCTCTCTCAGGGTTATTCTCTACCCCCAACATGTTTCTCTGCTCCACGATTGCTCACACTGTTCTCTTTTCCTATGCTACAATATTTTCTTTACCTATAATGCTTTCTCTGCAACTCCAGTTCTGCAAAACCTACGCTTCTGAGGCATGCAAGAATTGTTTTTGCCATTTAGCCTCCCTCCTGGTTTCTTCTTTTTCTCCTAACCTCTATAGCATATCTGTTTTGAGTAGTTTGTGACATAATTTTAAGTGAATTTACCTTACCTAGTAGTGACTATTTCAGTATTATGTGTGTGGGAACTAATCTGGTCTCCTTAACAAATATAAATTCCTTTAGAGTTTGACTCATTTCAAAATTATCCTAAATCTCCTCTCAATGTTCTATTCCCATTCCAGCACTCAGCACAGAGCTGAGCACAGAAGTGTGCACTAATTGCTATTGGTTATTAGACTCAGAATGGCTCTGATCAGGACGATGTACCAGTCCTGACAGCTCCCAGGAGAAGCAGCGGTAGGTAGTGGGATAGTGGGCAACCTTTCTAGGGCCCAACCTTATGGTCAAAAAGGGCAGCTCTGATCTTGAAGTATACAAAAGATATCCACAAATTGACACTGAAAAATAAAAAAATATATTTATGTGTAGAGTAGCTATAATTTACTTGCTTCTAGATCATGGAAAATTTCTATCCCATAATAATTTTTGTAATTGGCCAAAGATAATCTTTGCCAAATTACTTAACCTTTCTGAGTTTCATGTTTCTCACTTACAAAATGGGAATAATCTAATAAAGCTGTAGTGCAGATTAAATTAGATCATGCACAGAAAGCATTTTTAGCCCAGAGTTCTGAAAAGAGTTGATATTCAGGGGCTGGAGATTTAGCTCAGCGGCATAAGCGCCTGCCCTGCAAGTAGGCAGTCATGAGTTCTATCCCTGTTACTGATAAAAAGGAAAAAGACAAAAAAAAAAAAAAAAAAAAAAGAGTTGATATTCAGTTATTGATTCTATTATGTTTATAATTATTGTTAACATTGTCCTATTAAACCAGTGTTTTTCAAACTCTGACAAGTGTATTATTTGGTGGTCTAGAAGATAAGTTTAGGTGTTGTACTGGTTGACTTTATAAAGATTTCAGTGTGTGCTAAGAAAAATAATTTGTTGCATTGTAATTTCAAGGGTATTGTTTCTATTTTAGTTATTTATTGCTTCATAGCAAACCATGCTTATACTCAATAGTTTTAAACAACAATGACCTATTATTCTTTTGATGTGTGTCCTGAGATGGACTCGCCAGGGTAGTTCTATTTTTCTTCGGTCACAGGTCTGGCACCTGAACTTGGATGGCTAGAATGGCTGAGGCTAACTGGGAATCTCTCTCTTCTCTACCAGATTTCAGCAAGGCAGCGGGACTTCTTTATGTAGTGGAACCTATATATAGGGTTCCAAGAAGAAAAATCCCATTGTGCTAGTGATGGTCAAGTCTCTACTTGCATAATATTTTTTCATGCCCCATTGGCCAAAGCAGGTCACATAGCCAAGCTCAGAGTTAGCATGGAAGGGATTATATAAGGTCATGAATCCAAGGAGGTATGGTTCATTGGAGGCCACCAATGTAGCAAACTACCATGATTATAGTTTATCCATGGTCTTAAATTTGCTCAGCAGACATGCTTGGATCTGAAATAGCCTGACTCTATAATCTGTGGTTGTAAACACCAGGCAATGCTCATTAAACAGAGTATTTCAATTATCTATTCTTAAGTGTAGTGACACAAGAAATACGTTTTTTCTTTCTTTTTTATCATTATTTCTAGGACACGAATTCCAATAGGTCATACAAAATGACTGATTTGTTGACAGTCTCTAGGACCTCAGCAGGAATGACCTAAATTGCTGAGAGCTGGCTGAGATATTCAACTGGACACATCTCTTGGAGGCTGTGGTTCTCACTGTCTTCTGGGTTCCTCAATTCTCCTCCACATGGCCTCCCCATGTCACTAGCTTTGGCACAGGTTAATAGTCTTGGGAGGTCAGGTTTCTTACTTGGTGGCTGGTTTCTCTACAAAATCTAAGCTGTACGCTTCCCAAGTCTCTCAGCAGGCTCAGAACTTTGACTATATCATCCCTGCCATACTGAACAGGTCCTAAATAATCATCGGCTATTCTGAAACTGACGAGAGGAGAAAAGAACTTTACATTTTTTTTTTATCGGTACCGGGGATCAAACTCACGACCGCCTGCTTGCAAGGCAGGTGCTTATGCCGCTGAGCTAAATCCCCAGCCCCAAGAACTTTACATTTTGATCAAAACAAACCACATGAATGTATAGGGCTGGAGGAACTAATGTTGGCTGTATTGAGAGACTTTCTGCCACAGAATGCTTAAAGACTGAAATACTTAGCACTAATTTAAGGTGGTTGTTTTTTAAAAATAGACTTTCTATTTTAAGAGCAGTTTTAGGCTTAGAGCAAAAGCAGATGAAACTATAGAAATTTTCTGTGTACCCCGTGTCCCTAAACATGTATAACCTCCTCTGTTACTGGCATCTCTCATTGGAGTGTCATGCTTATTTCAACTGATGAACTTGCATTGACATGTCGTTATCACTCAAAGAACTGAGTTTAGAGTTGGGCTCACTGTTGGTATTTGTATTTTATAGTTTTGGACACAAACATTATTGTATAATGTATAATTGATATTGTACCATTATATTATTGTACTAAATAGTTTTATTGCCCTAAAAATCCTGTGTTCCTCCTGTACATCCCTACTAATCTCTAGAAACTACTGATTTTTTAAAAATGTCTTCACAGTTTTGCTTTTTGTATACTGTGTATAGTTGATATCATACTGTGGGGAGTTTTTCAAATTGGTTTCTTTTACTAGTAATGTGGATTTAAATTTCCTCGTGGCTTGACAGCTTTTTTTTTTTTAGAGCTAAACAATTTTTCAGTGTCAGATATACAGGTATCTTGGTTGTTTCCAGATTTGAGAAAGTATGAATATATAGCAACTGTAAGCTTCAGTGTTCAGGTTTTCTGTGAACATAAGTTTTTAATTCCTTTGGGTAAATAACAAGAAACATGATTTCTGGGTTGCCTTTACACTTTTAAAGTTAGTTAAGTTGGATAAAAAGATAAATTGATAATATTAAGTTGAACCATATGAAACATCTGGTTTCATAGATTGGTCCCAAATGTGATAAGTTTATATGGCTCAACAAAGTAATATAGTAGTCCTAGAGTATGACAAAAGCCTCACTAGTGATACATAAATAACTGAAGCTTGGGAAACATCTTCTAATTGAAGTATAGTTGCTCTGTAACTTACACAAGTGTTGTATCTCAATAAGCTCAATGTTTTTTTCTTTTTTCTTTTCTTTCTTTCTTTTATATTGGTACTGGGAATTGAACTCAGAACCTCAGACTTGCAAGGCAGGTGCTGCACCACTGAGCTAAATCCTCACCCCTACCATCAATAAGCTCATTATAAGTTGAAAATATCACAAATTAAAATACATTTAATACACTTGATGCTGGACATCTCAGCAACTCAGAGCAGAATATGGCAGCATGTTAGTTACCCTTGTGATCACGCTACTGTTGGGATCTGTGGTTTGTTGATGCTACTCAGCATTTTGAGAAAATATTGTATGGCATAACACTGGCTAGGAAAAAGATGAAAATTCAAAAATGCAAAGTACATTTTCTACTGAATAAATCATTTTTGCACCATGCTAAAATTTAAAAAATTTTAAGTCAAACCATCATAAATTATAGACTATCTAGTAATCTTCTAGTGATTTTTATTGCCTCATATAACTTTGGTTGATTAAAAGCGAATGATCCTTCCTTGGACACTTTGTTTGTTATTATTGTTGTTGGTGGTAATTTGGAAGAGAACTGGTGTGGACTACCACATTTGAGATGGGTATGAATGTACACATTCACAAAACTATCCTTAGTCCAAGGTAACACAAACTTCTCAAGTTTGCTGCAAGTCAAACACCTTAGGTAGCTGGCCAGCCCTTTGATCTTCCTGGGGAGAATTTCTATGATTCCTTTTGAACCTCAAAAGTAAGAATATTTTCTACATTATCAGATATATCAACGGAAATCTCATCAGCTTAGTAGGATATTGAAACCATTTTCTAGCAGAAATTGGCACAAAAAAATTGCAAGATGAATCAGTCGAACATTTGGTTATAAAGAATGTGCATCTGAGGAGAATGTTCTCCGAAACAGACTGCCCAACAATGAAAGAGAATTCTTAGGGTGGGTCCTGACAGTAAATCAGAACTTTAGCTATTGTAAGGGTCTGAAGTTGCTACTTTATAGAATTTTACTCTCCCCTAAATTACTCCCTACCCCATTTCTATCTTAGTTGGTTTTTAGGCTGGAAGTCTGCTATAGTGAGGAAAAAAAGATTGTAACCAAATTGAGTAATCTTTCCTTGTAGAGCTCCAATAAAAATATTCCAGTGTTATTTGAAGGTTTGGAACTGGGGAAAGAATTTTAAGCTCCTTTTTTTCATCTCAACTCTTTCTAACTGAAATATACAAGAGAAACTTTTGTTCAAAAATAGTTTCTAAGGTCTAAATGTTTCAAGTAGAGTATGTATCATATCCAAAAAACTAAAAATCCAAAACAAAAATTTCAGTAGAGTTTCCTGAAGGAACACTTTCAAATACCTAGATATATCCAAGACGGATTAAGTCACATCTTTATTAAGACTCAACAAAGTACTTTTCTTATGTTCACAGTAGCTTCTTGAGTTATTTTGGCTACTGGGTCTCAACAGTTAAATAAAAATTCAATGAGAGGAGAGGCTTTGTTATGTTGGTGGACTCACTTTTTGCAGCTAATCAGTGGGCGGTGGATTTGGAGTTCCTGGGGGAGGGCGAACCGGAACAATAACCTCAAAGCTAATTCAATACCTTACCAGTCAAGCTGTGACCACAGTGCTAGGCTTCCCAGACAAACAAATGTACAGTACTTTTGAGAGCACCTTTTCTGCACACAGAATCCCACTTCAGATTAAGGGGCATTGATTCTTCTTGTGCCCACCATCAGTGAGGATAATGGAGGAACAGTGCTGCTGTGGCACATCTTCCTCGGAGTACTTCAATAGCACACGTCAGCATCACACTCTATTGGATGCTTGTGACTCACTAGTAGTGTGTCAAATTTTAATATCACATCATTTTTCTCTTATTTGAGCACTCTAAAATGTTACTGTCTTTCAGTAAAGAACTTTTTTCCAGGAACAAAAATTTATTTTGCTATTAAATTTGGCTTCAGCTATCCTTAGTTTTTCATTACTATATACATTGTCAAAATGGTCTTAAATTGAACAATTCCTTCATCCAAAAGTCTACATATATGTAATAACTAAAGTAAGAGAGTGTAGAACATTAATGGTGCTTCTTGAGAAATTATACATTTGACTAGATTTTTTTAATACAAAGTAGAACTAAAATTGCCTAATAAACAGTGTTTTTTCTGTGTCATGTTAATCACCAAATCTTGAAAATGTAGTAAAGAAAAATGGATCTGTGATTTCTAATGATAAACATATACGGTGGAGTAACTCTGAATGCTAATTTTCCAAGTAAGAAATGTAAATAAGTAGTTACATCATGTTTCACAATACTAGCTGTCTGTTCCCAGAGGATGCAGGTCCCCTCGCTGCAAGAAATGTTAAGTGACAGAGAGTCTAAGGCAGATTTCAGGTATTATAGCCAGTATTAGATTTTTAAAAGCATACCACACATATTTTAATAGTTATAATCTTATTCCTTAAGAATATTTCATTTTCTTCAAAAAGAATGCAAAAATTCCTTGAATAATATTTATAAATGTTTAACATTTTTAGAAAGTGAAGGTACTTTTTGATTTGTTGTCACTTCATCCCTACTTCAGAGATAACCACTTTGGACTTTGTTATATATACATATATTTGTATTTATTATTCATTTCAGTTTCCTATATAAATTTATTTTTCATCTTCTTTGATCACTTGAAAAGATGAGTTATACTTTTTTCCTTAATGATTTCTAGAAACTCTTTATATTGACATCTAACTGCATTATATCTGTAGGTGAAAGGAAACTGAACAAGTCTTGTGCGAATAAGAATAGAACTCTACTAAGTCATCTTTTGTGCAAGATGCTTTAAGCATGCTACTTGACACACTGTACGTCCCCACTGGTAGGAAATGCCTCTTTCAAAGACTGGATAGAGTTAATCAATTTCATGGCTTAGTTTGTTTTGGAGAAATAAGGTTTAGAGTTGGAATCCATTCTCTAGAAGAAATTGCCTCCATGGTTGTATTTACAAAAATGACTCTCCACCCCGCTGAAGAGTAGAGGATTGCCTTAGTTACTTTTCTCTTTGCTAAAACAAACCAACACCCACAAGTTAAGGGAGGAAATGTTTATTTATCTCACAGTTTGTCAAGATTTCAGTTTATAATTGGCTAGCTCCAAGACAGGGTGGCTGGGCAGACAAGCATTGCAGAGGAAAAACAGTTCATGGCAGGCGAAAGGGAGCAATGGACCTTCTCAGTGTCTTTCTGCCCCTTTTGAATTATATCTAGGCCACTGGGATTAAGGCAGTATCAAACCAATCAGTGAGCTGATTTAGTAAATCTCCACATTATTCACTCAGGATCCAGCCATCACTGAAAAAGACTCATCTATGACTGCTTAAGGCTTTGGGGAGACATCCAGACATAAGCTATAACAAAGATAACTCCCCATATGAGTGGCACACAGTAACTTCCTTTCAAAGAATACAAGTATAAGAAGCAGGGGAAATATAACTGTCAGGTAGTGAAGTGGCAAACATTATCTCATCTGTGTCATCAAGGTTAATTTCAATAGTAGTGTGTCATGTTGACAGGATGTGATTAGAGTGACATCTTACTTCTGTGGTCTTCCTCCTAAGAACTGATAACCACAGTCAAATCATGAGAAAAACATATCACACAGACCCAAATTGAGGAGCAGTCTACAAAATATCTGATCATTACTCCTCGAACTGTTGAGCTCACCAAAAACAAGGAAAACCTGAGAAAATATCACAGCCAAGTTTATGGAATCATGACTACTAATGTCCTGGGTTAGGTCTTAGAATGTAAAAAGGGCATATAGAAGAAGAAAGGAAATAAAAATAAAGCATGGAGCTCAGGTGGTTAATAATAATGCACTCTTATTGGATCATTAGTTGTGACAATGGTACCATAGTACAGTAATATGATGCTAATAATAGAGGAATCTGGGTATGGTTTATAGGGAATCTCCATACTGTGCTCAAATTTTTCTATCAAAAACTTTTTTTAAAATTAAAAGTTTGCTAACAAAAGATGAATGCCAAATACTTGAACTGGACCATTTCCTCAATGAAATAAGAAAGTCGATTTAGGTTGTTTTTAACTATAGCACCCCCAACACCAATCTTGAGCCATTAATTAGTGACAACAGCAATAAAACAAAAATCCAACATTGGGGTGATTTTCAGGAAAGTTAAGATAAAAAATGATAGTCTTTGTGGATGTATGGTCAGTTCAGTAAAAAAACTGGTAAAGACCATAAAGGTCATTTTGTTGATGCATTTCCTTTCATAGATGAAGAAGCTGAGACCCAGAGAGAACAAGGCATTTACACGGGGTCCTCTGAACACTGAACTGGATCCCACATTTTCTGCCTCCTAATTTAGTTCTCATTTTTCTCTCACTCTTCTTCCTAAAATCTTTTGCTTAATAAAAGTTCCATTTTTTTCTCTCCTCTTTAGTTAATCAAAGAGCTGAGCAGGGGCACATTTTCTAAACATTGTATAAAAGAGGGAGAACACATGAAATTTGGGATAGAGTTGAGTAGGCTCTGAATACTAAATTTCAGTAGTTTCTGGGTCTCAGTTTTTCTCACATACAAAGATGACTCTGATAATCTCTCTCAGGATTGAGAAACTGCATATATTTGGGGTTTTTTGTTTTGTTTTTTGAGAAAGTCTCTCTATATAGTGCAGGCTGGCCTTGAACTTACTGTGGAGCTCAAGCTGGTCTCAAATTCATGGTGATTTTCCTGTCTTACCCTCCCAAGGGTTGGAATTACAGGTGTGTACCACCACACCCAGTTTAAAACCCTGTATGTAGAATGTAATACAAGTGTGACAATAATAAGACCTCCTGTTATGGTCCCCTTTCATAAGTATATATCTTTGTCTCTACCAGTGGCAGCAGTAGGATGTCTGAGGTCTTTAAATAACACATTGAATTAGGCAATAAATATATCCATGAATGTTTTTCTTAACCAGCTACTTCTGCAATCTTTCCTCCTCTTCACGAAGCGTTGTCTGGTAGAGTCAAGGGTAGAGGGTTGGGAGAAAGTAATGTTTTATGTTGTATTAGTTCATGGGATTCAAGAGACAGCCCCTTCTTGCAAGAGCCTGGGAAACACTAGCCTGAATGAAGCCATAACCTTTATAATAAAATTTTAAAATATATAATAGACTGGGAGGAATCTAATTTAGAGCTTTGGAATATTCAGCATGGCCTCTAAATATTACGTTGAAATGGAACTTTCTTTTCCCAAAGCTAGTAAAAATTGAGATCCATGTTTCAGATGATATTTAATAAGGATAATATCTGTTTTTTCTGTCTTTCACTTACATTTTCAAGCAAAATGTGATGTCTGTGAGTGATCTTGTGGCCTGCCTTTGATTGCCAGCCCCGATCATCTTCAGCTGTTGTAGAGGCAGGCAAAGAAATGTGGAAACACAAACCATTATTGCATCGTTTGTTAAAGTAAAAAACATTTCTAAAAAGTGATGAATCAGATTTTATATAGAGATCTTTAGGATATTTCTGTAATTGGAGAAAGTTCTATTGAGCTATTCAAGGGCTTATTTATACTGTTCTGTAGGCCTCTGACAAACTTGTCTTGACTGAAAATGTATTAGTAAGTATGGGCTGGGTTTTGCTTTAATAACAGCCACCAAATCTTGGTGGTATCAACCAACAGAAGTCTACTCCTCACTTGTGTTACATGTCCAACACAAGATGTAGATTGAGAAAGAGCTTATCATCTGGAAAACTGCCAGTTGTCCTGGAAAAGGAAAAGAAAGCTTTAGGGACCTTGTATCAACAATTAACACCTCAGATAAGAAATGTTGTAATTCCTACTTTTAGCTTATTATCCAGAATAAGTCATATATTTCCTCCTAATCACTAATGAAACAAAAATTTCAAAGAAGAAAATGAAATCAGTGAGTTGATCAGTGGACTAGTACTGTTGACATGATCACTTACTCATTTACTTACTTGTGCATTTATTCAATGGATAGTTAATTGTCTGCAAGGTGTGATGGTGATCTCTGGGCATGTAGAGATGAACAAGTAGGTGTGATACTTCATATGGAGCCTACTACCATTTTCTGATAAATAATATTAGAAATACAATTCAAATGAAAGAGAGTAAATGTTCTGATAAGGAAAGAACAAGATGATTCAGGATCAGTGAAGCACACAGTTTCCATGCACATCTGTGTAAGAGCTAGAACTTTGAGTATTTGTCTAAGTTAAGGAATCCAGAACAAGCCTTGTGATACAAGCATGAGGACCTCTGTTTATTGCTGCATTTCCTTCCATTTGCTCATTTGCTGTGTTCCCGAAGGAGGCCCAAGAGAAATGTTTAGCTAGTGCTGCAACGTATTCACCTTGACTGCGCAGATCTTGGGCAGGTGCCTGGAGGCCGCAGGGAAGTTTTTCTTGGTGGACACATTGGCTCCTACTCATCGTGTCACTCAGCACCGATGTTCCTGACACAGAGTCCAAGCTGGGCAGCAGTCCCCTGTGGATTTCTCCCTCAGGTCACACCAGGGCAGCCAAGAGCTCAGGGCCAGCAAATGAGTTTTCTGCAGCATTGAGAGTAGAGGAAGCAGGGGTCCACGTAGAGAGGTGCTGCCTGGCTTCTTCCCGCTCTCTCCTGAATTCTCTTTGGGTGTTGGCACCTACCCTTGTGTTCTAATCTGTGCATCCTCAGAATAGTGAATGTGACTGAATGTCAAAATTTGGTTTCTGTCATCTGATTCAAAAGAGGTCTACAAAGTACAAATTTATTAAATGCCCATTTTCAATGATGTAATGATGTAATTCTTTCTTAAAATTTTTTCACTTAAATTTATTCAAAATAAATATGCTTGTAGGTAGCTGGTTTTTACAAGCATGGACTCTAGGCCAGGTTTCCTGGGTTCGTATCTTAGCTCTGCCTCTTACAGCATAGGACCTGGAGCAAGTTGCTTAGCTGTTCCGTGCCTGATTCCTCATTTATAATTTTACCGACTTCAGGTGGTTGTGAAACGCTCATTGGTTAATAAAATTTAAGTGCTTTGAAAGGTGCCTGGCATGTAGTAAGCTTTTAAATTAGCTGGTCTTCCTATCTGTGTTGTTATTATTACTGTTCTTAAGAACCTACTGAAATGCTCAGTGTCATCCTTTTTGTATCGGAGATGAGGAAGATACAAAGTCAGCCAATCAACTACATAGCATTGGTGGTTAAGGTATGAGCTCTATGGTCAGCCACACTCAGCTTCAAGTTTAAGCCCTATGATTTACCATTTGTGTGGCTTTAAGATGAGTTATGAAGCTCTCTTTTATGGTTTCATCTATAAGACGTAGACAGTAACTCCTACAGTTTTCATGGCAATTGGGTGAAAATACATATGTACCACAGAGCTTAGCATTCAACGAACACTTAGTGCTGTCTGGCTATACAATTAGTAATGGGGAAGGAGAAGAAAATTAATGCATTCTTGACAAGTAGGCAAATATATGGAAGGTAGCTATGCTTGAGAAGTTCTGGGGAGTGGTGGAACCATGGCTTCTAGGGAAGTAGGGCCTTCTAAGGAAGTCATGGAGGTGATTGACATCATGGAAGCTGGACCTTGAAGGATGGGTAGGGATTTATGCAGAAGAGGAGGGAGAAAACATTTTAGATAGAGCAAGGGATAGACCTTCAACATGGGTCTAAGGTGATTGCATCTTACTAGGTAGACAATGGGAGCCACTGAAGGACTTTGAGTTGGAGAATGACTTGGTCACTGAGACCAAAGGAGTGGGAAGATGACCTCAATGGAGGTCAGTGGAGGCAATGGAGCCGATGAAATACACTTTAGGTAAGGTGAGTTAATTGTTAAAATGGTGCCATTTGGAGCACTTACTTTGACCCTGGAACTGTCTTCAATGTTTAGCTGAATTCACTCATTGTACAGTGTACTCATGTACACTGTAGAAATCCTGCAGGGTGACAGATAAATTGCATTGTCAATTTAATTGTCTTTAGAGATGCCTAGGAGATTAGTAGAGCATTCTTCTGGTTATGTCTGGGGGACCCAGAGAGGTGTGACTTTGGGGACTCTGTCTGGACCTTGGGCCCTTTCTCTCTGGCACTGGTCCCCTGCTGTGCTTCCCAGACACCATGAAGCAAGCAGTTTCGCTTGCCATGCCCTTCCCCCATGATGTTCCTGCTTTGGAGCTACCAGATCATGGGCCAAAAACTCTGAAACTATGGTGGAAAATAAACCTTTTTCTTTTAAATTGTTTATGTTGGACATCTTGTCCCAACAACAGGAAAGTTCCCCATTTCAGGGCAGACTTGTCCTTACCTAACTAAAGCCCACTACCCTCATTCCAGTGGCATCAGAGATCTTGATTACCATCAAAGATATTGGTACAGATAACTTCCTAGCAAGCTCCTGGAGGCAGAGTGAAGTTGAAATGATTCAAATTGAGAGCACACCCTGTTGCATTTGTGGGATATAACACAATCATTAATTGCTTACAATATCTTACCCTATTAGCAATCTTTTAGATTCAACCTGTCAGCATCTCAGATGAGATGACTTCAGAGGTGCCATATTTTGATGCTGAGAAGCAGTGCTGAAGTCCCTTGTTCTCTTTTGGCCTGGGTTTGGGATTGGCAAGAGTCAGGGGGTATAGAGAAGACATAACATCTCCTCTCTCATAAATAATCCACCACAGGCTTATTCTACTGGTTAAAAATTTCTCGAGTTTACACATGGCTACTCGTTTTTATTTTTGGTTTGGTTTTTTAAGACAGGGTCTCATGCTGTAGTTCAGGATGGTCTTGTACTTCAGCCCAGGTTGGCCTTGAACTCTTGGTGATCCTCTGTCCTCAGCCTTCCTAGTGATAGGATTATAGACATGGACCACCATACCCAACCCATCCTACTCCCCCTCTAAGAATTCTCCTCATTTTTCTCTCACCACCCAGCTCATGCAAAGCCTCTAGGCCCACCTGAGTATCTTGAAGCTGGAGGCAGATGTATGACAATAGTGCAGGGGAGATTCATGGAAGTATTTCACCCCCTTTGCACATTTGCTTGGGAACTTGGAGCCCTCTGTGATGGATGTTACTGAAATAAGATCACTTGGGAGAACTTTTAAAGAGCTTAAAAAATGTGTCTTTAATTACAGAATATTTATTTATTAAAGCCTTCTGTCAGTAGCTCTCAGTCTTGGCTGTACACTGGGACACTTGGAAAAATTTAAAGGGCTTCATTCCCTAGTACACACATCAGACCTGTTGCAGCAGAGTCTCAGGGATGGGACCAAGACTCAGTATTGTTGAAAAGCTGCCCAGCTGGTTCTCAGGTATGGCTGACATGCATGGAGCATCCCACATGCTTTATGCATATTAACATGTTTAATCTTCACAGTAACCATGTCAGAGAAATGCTGATATTGTTTCCATTTTATAGATGAGGAGACAGAGGCACAGTGAAGACCCAATTTTTGTCCAATGTCACATAGCAAGTAAATTCCTGGGAGTGGATTTTAACCCAGGCCATCTGGCTCCAGAGTGAATGCTCTTAGCCAGTAGATTCATTTCCTCTCACAACATGAGAAACACAAGTTCTTGACAAAGCCCTGTGTAAAGTATCCATATAACCAAGGGTGGAGGCCCTGTATCTGCTTTCTGTTCCTAAGAAATTTGGTTAACAAACAGAAGTGGCTGGTAAAATTTGGCTTCTATTTGCAAATTCTGCATTGGATAATGAACACAACTGTGGCCATCACCCTAGAATCAGCCTGTGAACTTAATTCATTTCAGGATTCTGGTTGCAAAGAAATTGGTCTTGAACTGAATCAAATTTTCCCATAAGGTTTAATGTAAATAAGGTTTATCCATTTTGAACTATATGTATTTTTAACAAAAATATGAAACAAAATAGAGTGCAGTACAGTATGAAGA
This sequence comes from Cavia porcellus, assembly GCF_034190915.1. Lineage (NCBI taxonomy): Eukaryota > Metazoa > Chordata > Mammalia > Rodentia > Caviidae > Cavia > Cavia porcellus. Next base: position 8,763,731 of record NW_026947493.1, read on the forward strand.
GAGAGAATACTAATCTTGCTTGAGGCAACTTCTTGCTTAGAGGGCAGGAAGGTGGGTGGGAAGAAGGCTGGTTTGGAAGGAGAATCTCTCATACAAGGACATCATAGAGATGACCTCTATAGATTTCTTCTTTGTCTCTTAGCTGTAGGATCAGTTTTGATGAAAAAAAACATCTGTCTAAAGTCACTTGTTTTTTTCTGCACGAATAACTCTCTAGAAATGAGAGACCATGTTTCATCATAAACACTGCTCATTACAGTTATGGTAGAGTGGTGCTTCTCAAAGAGACCTGGGCACTCATTCCATTTCCGTAATGGATTTTATCACATCACTGCTGACCTCCTCCCTGTCTTCCTCTTTCTCAGTGGAATGCTCCTCAACAAGCTCTGCTGTGTCTGAGTCATCAACATCCAGAACCATACCTTGCCCATGAACATAATCTCCTTTACTCCTTGTGCATCAGACTCTTCAAAGTCATCAGTGATGCATTCCGGCCACAGTTTCTGCCAGGCTGAGTTTAAGGTCCAGGCTTTGTCAGTGAGGTTGTTGGATGGACATTGAAATGTTTCTTCCAGAACTCTTTCACAGTTGAGTATAAAACACCTGGTGAAGCACACCTTTGGGTATATCTTCCTAAAGTTGCAGATTACTTGCTGGTCCACAAGCTGTAGAAGTGGTGTCATGTTGAGGGGTACTGTGAAGAAGTATCATGTTGAGGTATCAAGGCTGGAGGGTGTGACCAGGAAGTGTCCATCCGAAGAAGGCACTTTCAGGTAGTTGATTGTCAGAAACTTTTCTTTCCTTTTATCTTTTCCCTTTCTTTCTTTTTTTCTTCTTTATGTCTTGTCTTTTTTTGAGACAGGGTTTCACTATGCAGTTTGAGTTGGCCTTGAACTCACTTTGTTGCACAGACTGGCCTAGAATTCGCAGAAAGATATGTCTTAACAGCAGGTACAAACACCTCATGCAGCCATTCCAAGAACAATTATAATCCAAGCTTTCGAATTAGGCCTCCACAGGCCAGGCAATCTGGCCTTATTCACATTCTTTTCCTGGAATACATGAGGCGTCTGGGAATGGTCCACCAGTAGTGGCATAATCTTCAGAGTGGTGCTTGCATTTGCACACAGCAAATGGGTCGATCTGTCTTTCATGGGTCTGTTCCCATGCATGTTTTCCTGCATTATATAGATTCTGCTCAGCATCTTCCAGAAGAGCCCTCTTTCATCACGGTTGAATACTTGTTGAGTGACGTGACCTTCTGCCTTCATGAATTCTGTAAATTTTTCTTTAAGTTTGTGCAGTGGCCTTATCAGAATCCAAAGCCTCATCATGTCTTACAATCCTGTAGATGCCACTTCTCTTGTGGAATTTACCAAGCTGCCCTCTGTTGGCTTTAAATTTATCACTTGTTGCCCTTCTAGAGGGATTTTCTTATAGTAAATCACTGTGCATTTTCCTGGGTTGTTCACAGATTAGAGCTTTACTAATTCTGTCACCTGCCAGCTGTTTTTCATTCAAACACACTGGCAAAAGTTTTCCACCTCTTGCAGCACTGAATCATCTGCTTGGTTAATATCCTTTCAGTGCACTCAGTCTTCACAAAGGCCAAGGTTGTCAACTTTGCCATCGTTTACTGGGAGGCCCATCAGTCAAATGAGTACCACATCATGACATTCGCCAGTTTCCTTCTTTGATTCAATGATTGTTTCCTTCAAAACCTTCTTCTTACCATCCCAGCTCTGCATATTCTTGACAGTTGCATCAGCGCTCGGCATATCCTGGTTATCTTCGTTACCACTCTGTGTACTGGGGCTGGGGATTTAGCTCAGCAGCATAAGCACCTGCCTTGCAAGCAGGTAGTCCTGAGTTTGATCCCTGGTACTGATAAAAAAAAAAAAAAGAAAAGAAAAAGACAAAAAAACAAAACAAAACCACTCTGTGTACTATTTTTACCGCCATGCTTGCCCTGCACTTTCTTTGGAGCCTTGCTGGGATGAATAATACTGTACAGTACTGCATGTGCTGAAAAAGCCCGTTAAAAAGCTTCACAGCAAGAGTGTGCATAGGTCTCCCATGACTGCGACTTTAACTAAAGGAAGCTATGACCATGTGTTGGAGTCATGGAGTTTGCGAATGGAAGCAAAATTTTCCCAAATGTTTCTGTTTGAGAACCAAATTGCTCTTGAACAGAAGCATTTGTGAACCAATGTATTACTATAGAGGCTTAAAAAACAAAACAATTTTACCAGAAAGTATAGACTTTCCATTCTTCTCATGGACTGTCTCAAGGTAAAAATTTCCTTTCTTTCTTTACTTTTTTCTTTCTCCTCTCCTCTCCTCCCTCCCCTCTCCTCTCCTCTGCTCTCCTCTCCTCTGCTCTCCTCTCCTCTCCTCTCCTCTCCTCTCCTCTCCTCTCCTCTCCTCTCCTCTTCTCCTTTCTTTCCTTTTCCATAGCCACCCAAAATAGGAAGACACCTCATCCACATTTAGGAAGGAGCCAAGAGAGAGTGTAGTTTGTCACCTAGACCTTCTGTGTACGTTTTGGTACACTGTGGGCTGGCTGCTTACCAACATGTGCAAGAGTGGGAAAGGGAGGCTCATCATGTACTTATGTAACTGAGCTGCTACTATATTAGGCCACAGAGAGAGGATGAATCTACAAAGTGAGCAGTAGTGGGTGCCAGTTCCTGCCCAAAACCAGTCCTGGGACACTATGCTGATAACTTCATTTCTCTCTGGGTTTTGGCTGCTGCTTCTGTGAATTGAAGACAATTGGACTGCATTTGAGGCCACATCTCAGTTCAGCCAAGAGACATGTTTTGTTCGGTCCTCATGATGCTTTCAGAGTTTCTGAATTAACTACCAACTTTAAAAATTAGACTCATTTACACACAAATGTAGATTTCCAGCTTCTCTTGAAAAACTGAAAGAGATGTTCTTATCACATTGGTTTCTGTAAGGCAACAATGGGCTGGAGACCTTCTTGCTCTACTGGCTCCTGAAGGCAGCTATGGGCTGGAGTTGAGAGGCAGCCACTCTCCTCAGACAGGGCAATGCCATCATTTCTTACCTGTTGACCTTTCAGGGATTGAAAAAAAAATGATCTCCAAAGTATCTTCCAGAAGTTCCTTTTTCACAAGATCTTAAAACCTGTCAGGTTGGGATGAAGTCTTAGGGACTCTGGCTCAGTCAATAATTTTTTCATATAAAGAGAGGATGATCAAAGTAAAGCTAATAAATGGTGATGTTTTCCATTAGATGCTCATTTATCTTTAACCTTGGCATGTACAATTTATAATGCTTGGCATATTCTCTGTGCATTTTTATATTCCTGCTCACTTTTTGAAGACACAAGCAGAGACAAAACAAAAGCCATAAAAGGTTATGAAGAAATTGCTTAACCAAGTAAAGAAAGGACACCAGGATAATGTGTTCTCAGAAGCACAATCTGAAAATACAGAGGAACTATGTGTTCTTCAAAACAAGATTATTTGAAATAAATTCCAGGAAAACATGTCAGGTGGGTGCTGAATCTGATGTTTTTACACAGACCACATTCAATAGAACTTTCTCTGATATGATGTGAAGTTTTCAGGAGCTGGATTATTTATGTGAGAACTTTTAAGTGCTCTTGGAGGAGACCATGCAGTCTCTTGTAATTGCACACAAGTTTAAGTATTGCTGACTCTTACAGCTCTTTGAATAGGACACTGATGATTATACACCTGGATGCAGATGATAATGATTTTAACACTCTCTGACCGCTCCTAGTTTTCTTACACATCTCTCTTATTTATATTGAACAATTCATAAAAAGTAAAACTGATACTAAAATATAAAACAGTAGGAAGGTGAGAAATGAGAAATGCTTCTATTCCTCATTTTTATGAATCATTATTGTAAAGTACTTATAACATGAAGTTTATCAACTTATTCTATTTTTTAAAAAATGAAACAGGGTCTTCTGTGTAGCTCAGGCTGGCCTCAAACTCAGAGTGATCCTCCTGCCTCAACTTCCAAGTGTTGAGTTTATAAACATGTGCCACTGCACCTGCTTAGTCACTTTGAAGTACTGCGTACAGTTAAGGTTTGCTAAATATATTTACATTATTATGTTTTCTTCCTTATCTTATCCCCCATGTTAACCATAGTTATATTACTCTTTCAGAAAATTATGTGCTTCTTATTTATTATTTTAACAAGCATATTTTTCAGAATCTTCCAAAGTTTCCACATTGCTGAAGGCTTTTTATCTTGCTTATTCTTTTTAGCAGTTGTCAAATATTCAATTTTCATTAATAGACCACAAACCAACCCTTTGTTATTGCATACTTAGGATATATTGAGATTTTGGTATTATAGAAAAAAAGAAAATCCTTTAATAAACACATTTGGCCTGGATATAATCACAACTTTTAAGTAAATTTCCAGTACCCCATAAACTGAGATATTTGTTTAGTTAAAACTTTTTTATATGACAGAGAATACAGCTGTATACTGACAATTTTTATGTTGGTAGCATATTAAGCATAAACTGTAACAATATAGAAAATAAATTGCAATAGCAACCTAGACTCTTGAATTAGACGTCCTAAATCTGAATTTAGGCTTTAACAGAATAACTATGGGGACTTGTTCATCACATTACTTACCTTGTTGTCCTCATTTGCAAAATGGAATTACAAATACTATCTGTCACGGATTTGTCAGAAGCGTTACTGAATGAATAATGTGTGACTAATATTAAGCACCTAATGTATTAACTATTTTGTGTCTTTGTACTTAATCGTTAAAATTTAGCCTAACATTTTAAATATAATAATGCACCAAGTACTTTCAGTTAAGTTCTACAATCATTTTTATTTAATAGTTTTATTGTGAAATCTTATGTAAAATAGACAAAACCTATCAACATATATAAATATCCTATAAAAGACCTTACCTGTATTCACTTTTGTTTTCCTGCATTTCCTTTGGGATACTTGGATTTCTCATTTTTTTCCTCCCATATTTGGCATGTAAGTTGTACTTAATTTTCCTGAACTTACTCTGGGTCCAATGAAGCCAGAGTCCAGTGATGAACTTGTGAAAGAACAATTCTCTACCGTACCTTAAATGTCTAAAAAAAAAAAAATCTTTAATAATCCTCACTTACTTTTCTTTATTGGATTATCTGAAATTATTTATTAAATAAGTGAGTGATGAGGGTAGAAATTCCTACAATGTCTTCTCTGAGTTACTCTGACTAGAGAGGATGAGGGGAGGGATGCAGTTCCATCAAAAACACATCTCTGGTCAGGGCTACTGGCCAACTGCCTGGGTTCTGAGTGTTTCCTGTCATGAAGCCTCAAATAGTCTTTTTTCTTTTAGACGAGCTCTTCTTTGATTCTTTTAAGACTTATCCAAAGTTCCTCCCATTATTTTTCATAGCTTTGATTACTACTCTCTCTCTATCTGTTTTTAATAGTGATTTAAAAAATGGTTCAAATGAAGCAACAGAAACACTGGCCAGGAGAAGTTGTTGGAGAGAAAGGATGGGGTAGCTTGTGGGCAGATCTTTGTGCAGTAGCAACTCTTGAATGAATCTTCAATCTGGAGCACTTGGCCAGTATAATATTCAAAAGACCCAGTATGTCCTACCATTGCTTTGTGGTCACAAGGGGTCCAGAAAGAAGGTACCCTTCTACCCTACTTTGTCAGGTGGCCAGAAAAGCTATCGTCACAAAGGCCTGAAAAGGAGTAAGGACTCTGATAGACTTCCATTTTGGAGCCTGTGGTGCTAGTTTATTTGCTGTGAGTGGTTAGAAATGAAAAGGAGTTTTATTTCCTTTTGCATTGCCTTGTTAGGACTCCTGAAAAAGTGTGTATCGTAGTGTGCGGTGCTGAATGTTCTGAATTCCATGCAGGGATGATTGTTGAAAGGCTCTTAGAACAGGAAGATGGATGCTCCCTTTCAAGAGGTTACCCTGAAACCTGACAGAAAGCCCACATACCTACTTGCTATATGCCAAACCCTGTTCTAAAACATAGAAAGACAACATACAGAATAGAGAAAGCATCAGTTCTCTGTGAGCTTGCATTCTAGTGCGGTTAGTTATAATTAGATAATTAATAGGATTGGTGGTGGTTAGGAATATGAAGAAAAATAGTGTTGTAAGAAAGGTTAAAAAGGACAAAATAAAGAAAATAAAAAGGCATCATGTTGCAAAGAAAGATATCTATCTCTATTTTCAGATGGCAAGCTCTTGTTTATAAAATATCGTAAAGTATCAATTAAAATGCAATAAATCTAATAAACAAATTATCCAGCAATGTTGAAAGATACAACATTAGTGTGCAGCAAATTATATTTCTATGTATTTGCAATTACCAAAAAGAAATTAAGAAGCAGTAGCCAGGCTTTTCTCTCTCTTGGCTGTAGGGGTCAGTTGCCTGGATCGCAGGGCTCTGTCTACCTGATTGTGATGGAAAGCTTCTCTATGTTGCCGCCTTTCTGGAAACTCATGTGGCCTCTGTCGCCATTTTGGAACCTCACATGGCCTCTGTCGCCATTCTGGAACCTCACTTGGCCTCTGTCGCCATTCTGGAGCTTGGCACTCCGTAGATTTTTTTCCTCTGAGCAAAATTTTTCATCTTTGCTGTGAGGCTGCACAGGGTGGGGACTTGCTTCCTGGGATGCCCCGGGGCCATCTTTCTTATATCTCTGTTTCTCCTCAGGGATCAAAATCTCAACTCTGTCTTTATAATCCACACCCTTCCTGGAATCTTCCTTCGGGCCAAACTCACAGTATTGGAAATTATCCTGCTGGGCTCTTTGCTCCTGATTTGAAACATAAAGCTGGCTAAAAGCTCCCAACAATAGCCATGCCACAGCCTCAATGTTCGATTGCTTTTTAATTTCTTTTTCAAGATTAATCAGTCCATTGCCCTTTGTCTCAGTCTCAGGCAAAGTCTCTGGGCAGGAGCAAAATGCAGACAAACTTTCTGCCAAGCCATAACACACATCATGTGGAGTCCAACAACCAACGCAGTCCTTTCCAGCAGAAACCTCCCAAGCCTGGTCTTTACCATCAGGCTTTCTATCAGCTTTCTGGTCTCTTGAGCTCTGACCAGAATCTCCTCTACAGAACAGCCTAAGCTGCTCCAGCTCTATGCATCCAGGGGGACATGTCCAAACCTTTCCAAACTCCGCCCATAAGCCATTTCCAAAGCCTCTTGAAAAACATGGCCAGGTGTAGTCACAGCAAACGACCCCACTCCTTGGTACCAAATTTCTGTCTTAGTTACTTTATGCTCATCGCTGAGACAAAATACCTGAAGCTCAAAGTTGGGAAAGGAAAGGTTTATTTCTTGCAGTTTTTAGAGGTTTCAGTCCACACTCAGTTGGCTCCAAGACAGGCAGGCATGGCTGGGCTGCAGTTCATGGCGGCCGCCCACAGCAAACTCAAACCAGCAAAAAGAGAAAAACACACCTTCTTCCTGCCATTACGTCACATCCTGGCTCCACCCCTATGTGGGTGGAGCACTGACACCATCAATCCAAGCACTATACAATGATCCATCACAAATGAACAATGCAAACTCATGAGGCCTGGGGGACACAAACATAAACCATGACAGCCAGGATCAAACTTTTCGGTAAATATCAGTAGCATGGAAGAAGAAAAAAAGGAGGGTTTTTATGGGTGGGGAAGAGGAGGCTCTTTTAAAGGGCAAATGTCCTGAGACCTCTTTAGTAGGAGGATATTTATTTCAGCTGAGATCTTCAGGAAGAAAGAGAAATATGGATTGAGTTAGTCATCTTTCTGTTACTGTGATAAAATACCTAAGAAAATCAATTTAGCTCACAGCTTGAGTGGTATTAGTCCATGGTCAGCTGATCACTTGGTTCCACTGCTTTGGACTTGAGATAAGACATAACATAAGGGTGGGGGAAAGGTATGATAGAGGAGGCTGCTCACATGAAAGGCAGGAAGTAAAGGCAGGGAGCGCTGAGGGAGAAGATACTTCCTTCTGGGACACAACCCTTTATCTACTTTATCCAACTATAGGGACCCCACTCCCTAAAATTTCTACCACTTCCCAAAAATGCAATCAAATTATGAATCTGTCAGTGGATAATCTGTTGATGAATTCAGAGGCCCCGTAATCCAATTGCCTCCCTCTGAACACTGCTGTCCTTAGAACACATGAACCTCTGGGAGACATTTCATATCCAAACCAGGAGTCAGTCAGTCAGAAGAGGAAATATCTGATACATGGGCTCTGTGGTGGCTGTAGGCTTGGTGCATTTTAAGAATAGCATGGAGACCCAGATATCAGAAAGAGAGAGAGGAAGAGGAGAGCAAGAATTCTAAGGTCCATCCCAGGTAGGGTTTTGTTGACCACCATTGTAAGGAATTTAGATTTTTACTGGGTAAAATGGAGGGTTTAGAGTTTTGAACAGGTTGCATGTTCTGACTTTGATTTTACAAAGCTTAATCTGGTGGTTGGCTTGAGAGATGCCTAGGAGATTAGTAAAGCATACTTCTGGGGTCTGGGTAGATCATGAGTGTGTGACTTTAGGGGTAATTTCTGGTCATTGAACTCTTTCTTTATGGCCCTTTCTCTGCTCTCTGATACCTGGATGCCCTGAGTTAAGTAGTTTTCTTCCACCATGCCCTTCCATTATTATGTTTCTACCTTGGCACCAGCTGACCATGGACTGAAACCTCAGAAACCATGAGTTAAAATAAAGTGACTTTCTTGACTAAACTGTGTATGTGGGGTATTTTATTCAGCAATAAAAAGCTAACTGATATAGACAATTGGTACCAAAAATGGGGCTGTTGCTGTGACTAACTCACTATGTGATTTAGAATCCTTTGAACTGGTTTACAAAATGAGTTTGGAAAATAATCAAACTAGAGAAAGCCTAGAAAGCTATAAGCAGAACTTCATGAAAAGAACTGGACTATAGAAAATCTTCCTAGGCTAAGTGTAAGCAGAAGTTGATGGGCAATTCTTGTGGGAGTTCAGAAGACCAGAATGCTGATAGTCATGTGAGTAGTAAAGATTGTGCTTTTGAGATTGCAAATAGGAATGAGGATTCCATTGAGAATTGGACCAGAGGCCATGCATGTTATATCTTGGCAAATGATTTGTTTATACTTTGTACATGCCCTAATACTTTGTATGAGGTTGTGCTCAAGGTGGTGGGATAATTGATCTGACAGAAAAAAATTTCAAGACAACCCAGCATTCAAGCTGTGACATGGGTACTGATGGATACTTTTAGGAATATTTATAATGAGAATTGGGAACCAAAAAAAAAAAGGTCCAAAAGATTTGAAAACCTTTCAGTGCAGACAGAAAAGAAGCATGTGTAAATTTGTGACCAACAGATGTGTGATTGCCATTTTAAAAAAAACTCCAAGCTCTTTGAACTAAGACAAGAAAACTCCTCCTATTTCAAGCTCAAGGGTATTAAAGTACAAACCTTTTATTTGAGAAGACAGCCATTGGGTCCCCTGCTTGAGAAGGCCTGCTTAGGGAATTAGCTTTCCTGGGGTTCACTTCATAACGCTTAGCTGTCCAGGCTCACAAGAGCCACTGCAATCACGCTACAAGGGAGCCTGAGTAGTGCTTTAGCTGACAACAGACTTTGGCAATCCCCTATGTAATGCTGGTTTTTTAGGCATGTAAAATGGAAGAATTATCAGGACAAAGAGGCTTCCACTCATTTCAAAGAAAGGTCTCAGAGGCTGGGCGAATATATGCGACAGAGTTAGAGTCCCTGGGTGGATGATACATGATGTTGTGAGAGTGAAACTTAAATTGCAATGGTATTGCTAGAAATGAAGGATGTCTGCTGAGGAGTAGAGAGAGTCAGTCCATGAGAGAGGCCATGATGTGGAACTGACTTTGGGAAGTGTATCTGTCTCCTGGCCTCTTCCTCTCTGACTCTTCCTGGTCCTTGCTTGCTAGATAGCATGAGTTGGACAGCTTTTCTGTATTGTGTCCTTTCACCATGATTATATCTGTCTTGGAGCCAGCTGACCATTAATTTAAGCCTCTGAAACTGTGAGCCAAAATATGCCTCTTTCTCCTTTAAATTGTATATGTCAGGAATTTTGCCTCAGCAAGGAAAATCTGACTAATACAATATTTACACAGTTCAGGTGAGATGCCTTTGGTTCTGCATGTTGGCTTTAATTTTCATTTTACAATTAAGGGAACAGAATCCATGGTCTGAAAATTGCACAGAACATGTGAGAACAGAATTCTCTGAGAAAATGAACAATTGACCACCACACAAGGCTCATAATGCTCCTTGCTTCTAATGTCACTACACATGATAAATAATTTAGTGAGTATGTGTTTTGTGTTTGCCTTCCTCATTAAATTAGGAACTTCACAGTTGCCAGGGTCAGTTATATGGGTTCCCTGGAGTATCTCTAGTGTTTAGGATAAGATTTAATACAAAATAAATTCTTTAAAAAATTCATTGAGTGAGTCAACAAGTGAATTGCTCTTGGTTCCTTTGGAAAGCCAATAAGACAAACACATCCCTGTGTGCCTGCCACCATCACAGGAATCTCAGTGTAGACACACAGGCTGAGAGAAGCAGCCCCATCTCTATGTACCCCTGACTATTGGAGAAGTCCCAGTGTAGCTGCACAAGTCTGGAGAAGCCCACCTCACACCCTGCTACCTCCCTGTAAATCTGGAATCAGAAGAACCCAGTGCCTGTTCCATTCCCTTACACTGTGAAGGGGCAGACAACATGGGAACTGTCTGGAGCCCCACAACCAGCTTGTTGGGAGGAACCCAGGAGAATGTCAAGATGAAGGAGCAAAAGGAAATCTCAGGCCCCAGCCCACACAGAACAGTCTGGGAGACACAGTCATGAAAGAAAATGGAAGCCACACACTTGAAATCTCTGAGAGGATAGCAACCAAAATAAGGAAACAACTTCATGAGATTGTAAAAGCAGGCAAATCAGAAATAATGTCTTAGGTAAAAGAAGAAATCACAAAAATACTAAAAGAATTGTTCAGCATGTCTAAAAAGGAGCATAGGAAAATGATGGAAACCTTGAATGAATATAGAAAGGAATTGCAATGCATGAAACAGATTCAAAGGGAGATCAAGGAAATTAAAAAGTCAATTGAAAGCTTGCAAAACTGTTGAAAGAGACTGAAGGTAGACTTTCAAATCTTGAAGATAGGATTACAGCTAGTGATTGTGAAAGGAAAGATCTCTTAAAAATAACAAGGAATCAAGAAATAATTCAACGGCTGCCAAGTGATGCAAAGAAGCATAATTTAAGAGTGATAGGTGTTGGTGAAGAAGCAGGGGTCAACACAAATGAAATTAAAAGGCTATTTACAGAAGTAATAGCAGAAAATTTCCCAAACATGGGAAATTGATCTGGCATACAGATAAGTAAGGCATATAGAACTCCAACTATCCATAACCAAAGTAAGACAACATGGGAACTGCCTGGAGCCCCAGTAAATCTATGCTCAGACATATAATAATCAAGATCCCAGAAATTCAACATAAAAACAGAATATTTAAAGCTATTAAAGAAACAAATCATCTATTAAGGAAAACCAATCAGAATCATGGCAGACTTGTCAACACAAACCATCAAGTCAAGAAGAGTTTGGAGTAAAGTGTTTCAAACCCTGAAAAGAATACAACTTCCAACCCAGATTGAAATGTACCCTGAAAAACTATCTTTCAAAAGTGATGGAAAAATAAAATACTTCCATGATAAAGAACAACTGAAGGACTTCGTGACTACCAAATCGACCCTACAGAGAGTACTAAAGGATATTCTAGAGAGATAAAGATAACCATGGTTTCCAGGAACAGCAGCAGAAGAGGACTGCCAAACAAGACAGGCAACTGAATGAATGGAAAAAGTGGAGGGTCAACAACAGGAGGACAGCAAGGCAGAGACAAAGCGATGTATGCTGGCTGTAACCATTAAAGTAGATGGCCTCAATTCAGCAATAAAAAAACACAGGGAGAGTGGATCAAGAAACAAAATCCATCAATATACTGTGTACGAGAAACATATTTAACTGGAAAGGAAATTCATAGACTGAAAATGAAAGGTAGAGAGACCAATTGTTCCATGTGACTGGAGACCAGAAAAAAAAACAAGAGTAACTTGCCCATCAACTGCAATGGATAAGCAAGATAGAGTATTTTCACACGATGGGAAGCTACCCAAATGTAAAGTAGAATAATCTTGAGGCTTTTGTAGGTAAATGGATGCAATTGGAGATCATGTTCATAGGTGAAACATTTTGAACTCATATGAGTGAACCCTAGCATAAGAAACAGAAAGAATTAATGGAATCCAAAAGCAAAATAGCTACTCTAAGAGTGATAGGGGAGGAAACACCTGGGAGGGGAAGGTGGTACTACTGTTAATTTCTTATTTTCTTGTCTTGAACTCTTGTATTGTTTTCACAGTTTTGTTAGGTTTTGGCTTCGTTCTGTCTTGTTTTTTAGATTTTACTTTGTCTAATGGAATGGGCAGTTATTTTGAACATAATGGGATATTTTATGGTAATCATGGTTGGTTTCCTATTATATCATTTTGAAGTCTTATAATGCTTTCATTCATTCATTTAATTGGTTTTATTCTGTTTTATTTTGTTTGATTTTATTATGCTTGATGGTATGAATAGGTATTTTGAAGAAAACAAAACATTATGATAGCCATTGCTGATTTACTATCATCTTGTTTTGAAGTCCTACCATGCTTTTATTCTTCTGCTTTGATTGGTTCTATTCTGTTGTGTTTTATTTAATTCTATTGTTTGTGGTGCTATGGATAACTTTTTTGAGTAAAATGAGATATTATGGTAATCATTGTTCATTTACTGTTATGTGGTTTTGATGCCTTTTCATTCTTTTGATTGGTTTTATACTATTTTGTTATATTTGATATTATTGTGTGTGGAAGGTATGGTCAACTATTTTCAAAGAAAATAAGAGACATTATGGTAGCCACTATTGATATCCTGTTGTCTTGAAGTCCTGTGTTGCTTGCATTGTTCTGTTATGATTTGCTTTGTTTTGTTTTATTCTCTTTAAAACAACAAAATTAAAAAACAATGAGTTGCTGCCTTCAATTCTCTTGAGCTTGGAGTTTCTATGGGTGATAAAGACAATAGGAAACCACCAACTATCCATGTCTTCCTCTACATTCCCCAGGTTCCCTTGCAATTAGTTCTGTCTATGTAACAGTTGTTGGCCAAAGGCAAGTGAGCAGATATTAGAACTACCAAGATAGTATCTGGCGCATATCCTCCACTCTTCTATTCTCTTCATGAGATGTTCTTGAAGGCTAAAGATTCTAGCTGGGAAGCCAGAACATGCCTACCAAACCTATGTAAGACTTTATAAGAGTATCCAAAACCAGCCTTTGTTGAATTAAGCCACTGAGATTTATCTTTCCTAGTAGCAAGTATAACTTAGTGCTACTCACTATGCTTCTATTTTCCTGAGTGCAAATTTGCATCCTACTCACAATAGCATTACATGATTTTTGACAATGCAGCTGGAAACTGATCACTGACCCTCAACTTCAATTTTCATTAGCAGCGTCCCCTTTTTGTAGGGTGAGACAATTTATAGTTTTCAGATCTTCCTGTTGCAATTGGAATCATTATAGTAGCACAGTGGCACATTTCATAATTTCCAGAAAGCAATCAGTGTAGTTGAACACAAGGCCCTCTTGATAATAATGGAGGCAATGTAGTGAAGTTTAAATAAATGGGGCTGGACCTTCTCCTATGATTTTTCTCATAATTAGAGACAAAAATGTGATATTTTAATTCAGCTGGGAAAAGGGGTTGGCAGTGTTTGGAAGAGATGAACACTGGCTGAGCTCCATTGTAAATGTTCCTGGCTTAATTTGTTCATTTCATCTCTTTTTTTCTGCCCATTCAACTCCATTCTCACTTTCTTGCTAGCCAGATCTAGTCTATGCAATCTAGAAATAAAACAGGAGAAAGACGGTTATCATAATTAAGACTAAGTTTTATTTTTAACACTAAGCCAGTGAACCCACTATTTTTATCCATTATGGCCTGATTAAAAGAGCACACTTAGACCATCAATAAAAACAGTTCATTTTCATGGGAAAATAAAGTAAGATACAACTAAGCATCAAGATCATCTATAGAATTCTACGTTAATTGTTGCTTTTACTGTTTACCCTATACTGACAAATATTGGATAAGGCTTTTTTTTTTTTTTTAATTTTAAAGAGAACAAAAGAAAACAGAATGAAACAAAGCAAATCAGAACAGGAAAATGAAAGCAACACAGCACTTCACAACAAAACAACTGGACATCAACAGTAGCTAACATAATGTCTCTTTTCTTTGAAATAGTTGAGCACACAATAATATCAAACATAACAATATAGTAAAAAAAACATTCAAAAGAATGAAAGCATTACAGGACTTCAAAACCAAATAACAGGAAATGAACAATGGCTGCTATAATACCTCATTTTCCTCAAAAAATTTGTCTATAACATCATACATAATAAAATAAAACACAACACAATAGAACCAATCTAAACAGAAGAACAAAAGCATGGTAGGACTTCAAAACATGATGACAGTAAATCAGCAATAGCTACCCTAATGTCTTGTTTTCTTCAAAATAGCATTTATACCATCTCACATAATAAAATCAAAGAAAACAAAATAAAATCGGACCAATGAATGAAAGCATTATAAGACTTCAAAACAATATAATAGGAAACCATGATTACCATAATATTTCCCATTATATTCAAAATAGCTGCTCTTACCATCTGAAAGCATAAAATCTAACAAAAGACAGAACAAAGCCAAACCTAATAAAACTGTGTAAACAATGCAAGAGTTCAAGATAAGAAATTGACAGTAGTTTCCACCTTTCCCTCCCTTTGCTCTTTTTTAAAATTTTATTTAAAGAAAAACTAAACAAAACAGAAAATGGGTAGAAATAATACATACTTTCAAAGAAAGAATAAACAGTAAGAAATCACTAGTTGATATTTACATATTGTCCTCTTACAAATAGTTACTCAAGTTACAAAAGTGGAGCATATAAAGTGGAGTTTCAGACAGCGAGACTGCAACCAGTTCTGTTTAACAAAAAATCACTCTGAGCAAAGAATAATAGTATTGCTGGGTTTCACATTATAATACTCCTGGATCAGCCCTGGGTACTTTAGTGTCTCTTTTTCTTCAAAGTATTTGTTCATTTCATCATGTGTCATAAGATCAGTTCTCATAAACTGTTTATTGGTTCTACGCACGCATGAGTCTTAACATCTATTTCTATCCTTTCTATATTAGAGGGAGGAAAAAAACAAAGCAAGATAAAACAAAACACATTCCTATAAACACATGAAATGAAAAAGACATATAAGGGGTTCTACCATAGTTACTGTATTGTTTCTTGTTATCTTCAAAAGAGTTGGCTATATCATCAGACATAGTATAATTGAATATATCAGTACATAACAGTATTAGTAAAAACACAATTTTGTATGCAGTATAAAACTTCAAAAACAGGTAATAATCAAGCCAGAATGGGTATCGTAGTAAGTCTTGTCATCTAAGAGTGTAATTGCCTATACTCTCAGACTTGATACTAAGTCATATAAGCTTTGAATAAAATCTGTCAATACCAAACAGCAATCAGACAAACCAGATTTAACTAAGACCACTTGTGATAAACGAGTATAAGTCATACAGGACTCTAAATTAAGTTAATAGGAAATTAAAGATGATTACTGTGCTATATCCTGGTGTTTTTGGGATAGCTGTCTGTGTCCTCAAATCTAATGCAAGTAGACAAACTGGGACAGAATAAAATCTATCTAAGCAGAGCAGTGTGAGAAATATGGGTTTTAATTCTTGATACACTATTAACAATATCTTCTGCTGTCTTTTTAAAGACCATTCCTCCCCTATCACTTCCCCAGGGTGCACTGTGTATTTTTGGGTCTCACCTAGACCCTCGGTTTTAAATTGGAGGTGGGGAGCAACCTAAGTGGTTCTAAACCTTCTCCCTCCTGGTCTTGATCTCTAATTATATTCCTTTACCTATTAAAGCCTGTCTTTTCAATCTATCCACAAATACTGGTGTAGTTGCCCCTATTACTCTCTGGCTCCCTGTTCCAAGAGCATTGCTTTCCCATATTTGATTTTCAGTCCATATATCCTTTTTTAAGGATAATTATATTTTCTATAAAGAGCATCTCAGCAGACCCTACCTCCTGATCTACTCTACCTGCGATTCTCTGTTTTTTTTTTTATTTAGTGTATCGAGGCCATCTATATTAGAGTTTATAACCAACCTTCTCTGCCTCATTTCTGTTATGCTCTTTGTTTGCCATTAGTTGTCTATTTGTCTTCTTCATTCTGTTTTCTGCTCCATTCATCGAGGCCTCTCTGCCACTGTTCCTAGAATCCTGGTACTTTTCTCTCTCTCTAGAATGCCCTGTAGTATTCTCTGTAGAGTTGGATTGATGGTCGCAGATTTCCCCAGTTCCTCTTTGTCTTTGAAGGATCTTGTTTATCCATTAATTTCTAAAGACAGTTTAGCAAGGTATATCAATCTGGGCAGGAGGTTATTTTCTTTCAGGGCTTGGAATATTTTGCTCCAAGCTCTTCTTGACTTGATGGTTTGTGTCGAGAAGTCTGCGGTAATTCTGATGGGCCTTCCTTTATAGGTGATCTGTTTCTTATCTCTAACAGCTTTTAATATTCGATTCTTATATTGAATTTCTGGGATCTTTATTATTATATGCCTGGGTGTGGCTCTGGTTGTAGGTGCCAGGAGTTCTGTATGCTTCATATATCCAAATATCATTTCCTTTTCCTATATTTTGCAAGTTTTCCTTAATTATTTCTGTGAATAGCCTTTGTAGTTCTTTTGTTTGTACCCGTGCTTCTTCATTTACATTCTTTATTCTCAAGTTATAGATCCTCTTGTCATCTTCTAGCCTTTGTATTGTTACTTCTTGTCTTGTCTCCTTGTTATTTTAAAAAGTTTTTCCTTTCATGATCCCACATTGCAAACTTGTCCTCCAGTTTGGATAATCTATTCTTAGTTTCTTTTCCAGCAGTTGTGCCAGCTTTCAATGGAGTTTTTAATTTCCTGGTAATCTCTTTGAATCTGCTTCATGTATTCTATATTTTCTTTATATTCTTCATGAAATGGTTCTCTCCTTTGTGTTCCTCCATTCTTCCATCTGTGTCTTCTTGAGAGGTGTTCAACATTTCTTTCATTAATCTATTTATATCTTGCTTTACTTGGTTAAATATTTCACGTTTGAACTCATCTATGATGTCCCAAATATATTTCTTTATATCCACTGATGCCGTGTCTGATATTGCATGTTTGCTGCCCTCAGTCTCTTTTTTTTTTTTTTTTTTTTTTTTTTTTTTTTTTTTTTTTTTGTCTTTTTCCTTTTTATCGGTACGGTACCGGGGATGAACTCACAACTGCCTGCTCACAAGGCAGGTGCTTATGCCGCTGAGCTAAATCCCCAGCCCCTCCTCAGTCTCTTTTGTATTTACCTTTCTTGGATCATTGTTCTCAGGGTTGGGGACTGGGGGCTTTTTCTTGTTTCCTCTTCTCATATTTTTTTTTTTTTTTTAATTTCTTCCATACAGGCATATACAGAAGGCCCCGGTCCCTTTTTTGTTGTTGTTGTTGATTCTGGTTCTTTTGAGGTGGGCTGGCTAGGTGACCCTGCCTAGTCCAGTGTGCTATTGAAGTGCAAATAGGGACGGTGTATTTTGGCCCCTCCCCTCTGGGTCAGCCAGCCCAGCCAGGCCTTCATTTGGCTTAGTGTGTGCGGATGGGGAATTGGTCTGGGACATCCCTATTGGTTCCCAGCCAGGGGCGTGACCCAGGCCGTGCACATCTGACCAATCCTGCCTGGGAAGGGAACAACTGACTGAAGTCTCTGCAGTACCTTGTTTCTGCCAGTCCTGCCCGATTCTAAGATGTCCTTCCCTTTCCCATGAAAAGGTTTTATTTCTGACACTCACCGCAGGTCAATACAGCTCCCCTACCAGGTGTTGGTCTGGGGGATCCCCGACCTCAGTGCGCCTGCACCCCAGCGGGACCACCGATCCGACAGCCGAAGAGCAGGAACCGGGCAGTGCGCTGAGTCGCAGCTGCGCGAGTTCGGGCAGTTCTGTGGCTCTGCTGCTTTCTGCCCTTCCATCTCCTCACCAAGGCCTTCAGGCTGCCCTCCACCAGCTTCACATGCCCCTCCAGCTCCGGTTCCGACAGTGCTTCTGGCACGGTGGGCCCGGCTCTGGTGAGAGTGCCGCCAGCTACCGCCTTCTTCTGTTCAAGTTCTTTTTAAAAATTCTTTCTGTGGGCTTCAATTCTCATTTTAGTTTCTTCCTGGGTCAAGGGGATCCACATCTTTCCTGCCTTTCCTTCTCCGTAATGCTATATTCCAGCATCTGGGCTGTTTCATTCAGAGAGGCTTTTTAGTTTGCTGCTTCCTGTTCCGCCATCTTCCCAGACCACTGGATAAGGCTTTTGAATACAAATAATAGTTAATATTTTTGAGAACTTATATGTGTTTCTTTCTTCCCAGAACCACTCACAAGTGGCGTCTGGAGTCAGTTAACTCAATGAGGAGATAGCACTGGTAACCCGGAAATGTTCCTGAGGCACAAGAGGGTATCACGGGCTATGATGGTGCTCTACACTCAGGTGTTTGCTGGGTTACTACCACCTTTTGTATCCCTGTAGAATGCTCTGAGCCATGTAAGGGGCCTGTGCAAAGGAAGAGCCTTGAAACAATAGCTTCCTTAGTTTGCAATCCATGCAGACTACAATAGTCTTTCAGTGACCTAGAGAGTTGGATATTTTTACAACCACTTACAAGTCAAGATGTAAGGATTCTAGAGGGCAGTATCTTTGCCCAAAGCCTGCAGACAGCCAGTGGGTACAGAGACTAGAATCCCGTCAGCCCTAACTCACACACACTGGGTTTTGTAGCTACTACTTCACTGGCTTTAGGGTTCCTGTCTTGGAGAAGATGTAAAAGAGAAGGGGAGAAGAAGCTCTGGCAGACAAGGCCTTGGATAGCACTGACACCTCCTCCTCATAGCTTTTCTCCTGCCCTGACTTCCTATTGACTGAAGTGTCCACTTTTCCATGTGTGTGTTTGCATGCTTTGAACTGTACCCTTCCATGGGATCCTTAGTGAAAAGCTTGCTTCCTTTACTCAGATATAATTGCCCCAACCCCACAACTCACAATTATGCATACTCTTGGGCCTCTCCTGGGTCCTGTGGCCAGTGTGGTTTGACCTATTGCCTTCCTTCCACTTCCCCCAGGAATGGGCTCATGATTTATGCCTCACACCCTCATGCCCCTGTGATAATCTTATTCATTTACTTGTTCATTCAACAAACATTTTTCTTCAATGTTGTGCTTCACAATGTGATAAGAATGAATGGAGACACTGTGAGGCTTCTTCATTACAGTACTAGCCCACAGGGAATCCAAAAAGTGTTCCTCAATAAGGGTCAGCTTTATATGTTACTTTGGCCAGAATATGCCCCCAAATTATTGAGTCAGACACTTACCTAGTGCCACTGTAAAAGTACTTTTTAGATACTGTTAAAATGCTCATTTTGCTGAGTTTAAGTAAGGAGATTTTCCTGGACAATCTGGCACCCCTGATTCAATCAGATGCAAAGTCTCAAGAGCAGAGCTGAAGTTTCCCTGAAGAAGAGACAGTTATTCCTGCAGACTGCAGCTCTAGCTCCTATTATAGCCCAGCCCTTTATGATAGCATGACTTGGAGATTTCAACTTTGTCCACCTACAACTCACAATCACACATATCAGCATTTTGGAATAAATTTCTTATTGTATAATCTCCTACTGGTCCTGTTCCTCTACTGTCCTGTAGAGTTAGGGTTACTGGTCCTATAAGCCTGACTGATGCACTCTTCTAAAGCCCATGAAGTTATCCATTGAAATTGTACTCATTTTTGTTACCTTTCAGCTTGCAGAGCAACACAAGCGCAATGTTCAGTTTAGCCAGTAGGTTGGTATCCTCAGTGATCATCCTGCCTGAGGCAGGATTCACCATTTTAGATGACGTTAAAGTGTTTGGGAATAGATGGGAAATGCAGATGGAGTTCAGAGTGACACAATCTGATTGCACACCCATGCTGGACCTAGTGTGTTAATGTACCAAGTAACCATGGAGCCTTGAATGGCAGTTCCCAGAATGTCATTACTTCATCAGCAGAGTGACATCGAGTATGAATTATGTCCAAGAAAACCTGCTTCAGTAACTTTAAGTAATGAGTGTTTCTTCATTTGAGACATTGGATGGTGCCTGGATCAGATACCGTTAATAGTTTCAATAAAACCACTAGTGGAGTGGCATTATCACTATCTTTCCTGGACTCTGGAAACTCAAGTTTCCATTTTTTGGTGTGTAAACTTTAAGGAATGGACTTAGGCAAGTTTGTTTCCAATTTGAGGAGTAGACTTGTGCACATTTCTTCCCAATGCCAGTATTCTTGTGAAACATATCCACGTCTACTACCAATTAGAAATATCTACAAAGTAAAAAACTGTTTGGCCATGGTTCTGGGTGGACTCTCCTCAGAGAATCTAAAGTATGGAAAATCAGCCTTACCAAGAGGCCCATTCCAGTGCTTGAGGGCTGCAGCCCCATAGAACTTTCTGAGTCTACCTTCTGAGAGACTTCTGCATAATTATGGGAATTCTGAAACTGAAAATATCCCAATTACTGTTTATCACACTTTCTCTGTTTGCTTTTCAAATACCAGGTTGCAAGAGAAATATCTTCATTGCTGAAATAACTTTAGTTTTCTCAGATTCTCCGAGAGTGAACAGTGACAGAGTTAACATTTATAGAACATTCAAGAAAAGAAAGACGGGTTTAGGAAAGAAAAAGGGGATCCTAAATTTGGTTGAGATCAATTTGATTGAATATTGAAAAGCAATCAGCAAAATGGATAAATGAATTCCACTAAAAAGACACATATTGACTAAAGATCAATGCCCCTAAAATCAGGGAAAAGGCCACCACAAAAAGTGGCACAAATCCTCTGGCACCTCCAATATCTTAGAGATGTATAACACAGTTTCTAGTCAGTTGATCTGAAGCCAGATCATATGACCACATGTATCTTGTATGATTTAAAGTGGCCAGGTGATCTGTAATCTATCTGTAGTCTGAGAAAATAACTTCAGGTACTTCATAGATTTTACAGATTTTGTATAACTTGTACCCACATCTATAAAGATAGTGTACGGTGAGGAACCAGATACGAATTACTTTTAAAAGTCTTACTGAATTTCTAGCAGTTTCCAGGCGTTTGAACATGGAGATCTCTCAAAGTAAAACCACTTGCACACCAACAAATATCTTTTATTCCTTTTTGACTCTTGCTGCCCAGTACAAGAGAGGAAGCTCTTGCCTGGCCACCGCCCTTGGCTTCGTGGAGGCCCGCCAGGCCCACAGTTGCTGGTTCTATCTGCAACACTCCCCCGCCCCAGCTGTCAAGATTGAAAGACATCCCCAGCTGTTCCCATCTAGCTGAGCCTCAGAGGGAGGCTCTTGGGCCTGCCTGTGTTTGTTTCTCAAGCTTTGAAAGTATCACGCTTTGTAACTGCATAACAAGCGGTTTAATTTAAATCTCTGTCACTTAAACTTAGCTCTTTCTTTTTTTCTTTTTCTTTTTACCATCTTGTTGCTCTTTCTTTTCTTGCTGGGTAGTTTTCGTTTTCTCCAGAATGCGTGGTTCCCAAAGCATCCAGCAGATCTAAGGTAATCTCAGTTTTATTTCTAATAATCTAATTTTCTGTCTTGCTCACGCTGTCCTTTGTTTTTGTACAATGTGTGTATTTATCCACATCACATGTGAAGAATTTCTTCCCAATGCTTTATTTAGTATTACTTGGACAATATATAAGAGAAAAATAGTCTTTTAGCAGTTTATATCTCTAATGTGAAATCTGATAAGTGGGTTAAGATATACAATATTACATGAAGTAGTATGGTGGGCTACTGTAATTTTGGGTTCAAGAAACAAATCATGGTGCCGGATTTTGGTAATGCTCTCCTATATTCTTAAGCAAACATCTGATAGGATAACAACTGTTATCTGCCAAAAGACTTCACATTTTAATACTTTGTACTTCCAGCATGACTACTTACGTTTTCTGGAAAAATTCTTGCCTTAATTTCATGAAGACATCCATTACTTCTTGCTATGGATACCTCAATTATGGCATAATCACTTATTCTCTGACTTTATGCTTTTCCATTCTCAAGGAGTCCTGAAACCAGCTCAATACATTAAGCTGGTTATGTTGTTTCAGCTAGATTTACTAAATTGCCCTATCAAGTACTTTGCTCTCTTTTCATGACATGCAGCTTCTATTTATAACCAGCAGATGATCAGAAGCCAGAGTCAAGCACAGTTGTTGTGTGATCAAGCCCAGCTGTTGAATGCTGATTGGCAACTGGCAAGGTGTGGCACCTGCCATCTGGCCATGCTAGGGGTCCTGATAGCACCATCAGCATTTACTTCATTCAGGCCAAAGAGGTTAAGATCAGCCCACTTCATAGAAGGAAATCTAGTTAAATGTTCTGGACACCTCAGCCAGTCAAATTGGTTTCTGAGTTTAGACACAACTGAAAATTAAAAACAGCGCTGAGTCAAAGGATCTGTGATGACACACTTGGCCTCCCTGCCCTGTTTAGGATTCAGGGGCAAAAGTGTGTGAATCTCAATTCCTTTCTGACAGAAAGCACTTAGTGCTTTTGCAGAACATGAATGAGAAAACCAATTTCTGTAGCTCAGAAGGATGAATATTTTCATATCTCTTTAGGTACTAGAAGAGAGAGATATATTAAATCAATTATATGGATTAATGTGGCAAAATGGATCCATACTTCTAAGAAGTTGGGTTAATCCTAAAAAAAAAAATCAGGCCATGAATAAGTTAAATATATGTTTCAAGGGGAAAATGGAGCTCAAGTCATTGTCTTTAAGTGAAGGACTATAGGTAACACTATTGAACAGTTTGGGATTGTAGGGACTGAGAGATTGGTGGAGGAAAGATGCCTGCTCTAGGAGTTAAAATTTTATTGGGACTGATGTTCAGAACCCTTGGCAAGATTTATGCAGATCCTTCTTTGTGCTTGCTAATTACTTTCACAATGATTTCAGTCATCATTAATCAGCAAGCATTGTGTGAATGACAGATGCTATACATTCTCTATAAAACATTCCTCATCACTGATAGTCTGCAGTCATTTTCTTCTTCCAAGGACCAGCAAAGTGGTGTACCTTCACTCTCTTTCTGAGAAAGGGTAGTGTCTTCAATTCAATTAGAGAAAGTTGAGCTATGGGAATAATAAATGCCTCTCTAGGAGGCAGGATAATCCCTGACTTTAGTTTCTGTCTTGGAAGTGAATGATCTAAGCAAGTAGTCTGCCAGGGATTCCTCCATCCTTCCCGGGAGGAGGTCATGGGGAAACATGGCTCCTTCCATGCAGCCAGCAGCATCCACCCTTGGGCCAAAGCCCAAGACTGAATCTGAGTTGTGCTACTTATGCTGTGACAGTATGCCAGCTGGGAGAATTGAGTGTGTCATCTTGGAGTCCTGAGCTTCTCTCTGCCTCTGGCTCATATTTTTACTTGGGGGTGTGTGCCACCAGGATAGGATGTGGGTTATGTGCACTGACTACGTTCTGCTGTAGTGCACCATTTCTCTCTCACTCATTCTGGACAGAATCTGTGGTAAGAATCATTATATGATTATATGTAGTGGGTCTTTGCCAAATATTTATTAATTATGTGACTAATCTTAAAGACAGATCTACCAAAATGCCAAACAGGCTTCCTGTTAACCTTTCCAGCTGTGTGTAGAAAGCGATTGTATTTCTGATGAATTTGTATATGCGAGATATCATTTAAAAAGAGGACCCAAACTATTAGAGTATCTGGTTGATAAAACATGTCACTGTAAGAATCACAAAGAGATATTCATAGAAGAGTCAATACACAAAGTATCAAATGAATAGCCAAATATTTTTATTTTTTATTAACTGTTAAAAATACAAATTCAATGATGATATTTAATCTTAATCCATAAGTTTGAAAATTTAAAAACAGGACTTACTGCTAGTAAAAATGCAGAAAAACAACAATCATAATCATTCTTTATCGGAGGTTTGATACAATTTCTGGGTAGTTGTCAATATATAACAAAAAATACTTTAAAATGTTCACATCCTTCAATGTAGCCATCCATTTCAAAGAAATAATCATTTTAAACATGAACAGAAAGTTATATTCAAAAATATCTACAGCAGTTCTATTCTTTTAAATAGGTAAAATTATAAACACTCAGTCAGGCATGTAGCACATACCTGTAATCCCCACACTCAGGAAGCTGATGCAGGAGGATTGCAGTGAGTTCAAGGCCAGTCTGGGCTACACAAGTGAGTTCAAGATCAGCCTGCAATATATAGCAAGATTCTATCTCAAATAAACAGACAAAAGCAAGCTCAGCAAAATAAAGAGGCAGTTAAATATACTACTTAGAATGAAATATTATGCTGGCATTAAAATGAAATTTTACTACTAATCTATGACCTCTTATGAAGTGTTTACTATATGTTGAGCCCCTGGCTAAGAGCTTTGAACAACATGTATTATTTCAATTAAACCTTACTATGATAGATTAGTAACTGCCTAGGTTCCCAACAATTTATTATCTTATTTAAACACATTTGAAAAATTAGAAATTGAGAGTAAAGTTAAAGTGCTATTCTTTTAAGCCAAAAAAATGAGGCAGACAAAATTGACTTAGTTTTAGCTCAACTACATAAGCACAATATACTTACCCATTGTTCTAAGGAGAAGTGGATGCTCCAAAGTGCATAAAATGTTTGTATTACAAGGTTTCTGAAGCAGAATGGGGACTGGAAGAGAGATGGCAGCCAGTCCCTTGTCCTGGTTTATGGAAAACCACACTATTCTAGGACTGGGGACTAGTGAGAAATACACCAAAATGTTAAAAGTAGTTTTCCTCGTGTTGTGACATTATGGGTGCTTTTCTGTGTCTTCTCCAATCAGCAGGTGGAAGTATTACATAAAAAACAAAACCTTTCTAAAGTAAAAAAAAAACCTTAAAATGTAATGTGGGAATTTCCTCTAATTCTTGATTCTCCCTTTAGATCTGATAGCTCAATAAATGAGACAGGAAAGGGGAAAGACAAAACCCAGGGGTCAGAGGGAAAGGAGAGACGCCCCGCCCCCACCTCTGCGAGGGAGTCACGTGACACCCGGCGGTGGCTGTGGTCACACGTTGCATGTGAAAAATATCCCGACAGGTTTTGCAAACTCTGGGGCATTGCTCAAGCTCGTGTAACTACTGACAACACTAGAAAAGAGAGACACTGTTGAGGAGTGCAGTGTTTCTCCTGTGTCCTCCAGGCGGCAGGGAGCTTAGTGGGAACAGCCCCTCTGAGCAGAGGTGAGGAGGAGGCTCAGCCTGCAGCTGCTGCAGAGTTAACTGTGCGGCCGGTAACCTGCAGGTTCTGAAACTGCCCCCATGGAGGTGTGTTGTCAGCTCTTGCAGAAGCCCAACCACGCAAGGAAGGTGTTGGGGAAACCCCGGCGGGTGGAGTGGCAGGCCTAGCACAGGGCCCCACAGGAAGCACCCAGCTTTGTTGAGGGAGCTGTGCCGGGGAGCACAGGCCCGCCCTTGTTGTTGGGCTCTGTGACGAAGTGGCTAAAAGCAGAAGGCTGAGAGAACTGCCAGGCCTGCTGCAGGCTTGAAAGCTCAAGTCAGTGTGCTCAGAGAAGTCACTGTGGGCCCAGCAGGGTGACCCCAAGCAGCTGGGAGCACAGTGTTTCAGGTGGGCTTCTGGTAAGGCAAGGCTAGCTTTCCAAAGAGCGCTCTTGCCTGTTTTCAAAGATTGTCATACAGATTGTTTCTCAAGATTGTCATAGAGAGGGGAGAAGCCGAGAGAAATAAGACCCTGTTGCTGCCCTGTTGGCTGTCAGGCAGGACACAGAGAACCATGGGACATATTTCAATGCGGTGCGTGCCTTCGGGGGCAGAAAACTAGGGGACTCTGGGCCGTCTCTGTGGAAGAGTAATGCCCAAATGGGCCCAAGGAAGTAACATGTTAAGCTATGAGGTTTGTCACACTACAAACGGTGCAAGACTCACCAGAGGATCTCGTACAATATAGGCTCGGATTCAGCAGATCCAGATGGAGCCTGAGATTCTGTGTTTCTAAGTCCTAAAGGATTCAGGGGTTGCTATTCTGAGAGTCGCACTCTTAAGTGCCAGAGTCCTAAGTGATGTCTAAGAGTAGTAGCTGAGTAGACGAGTGAGACACGGTATTTGTATGAAAAGGCACATCGTACCATTTAAAGGAGAAGAGAAAGTTAAATCTTGAGAAAAATTGGAGTTTTTCTGGGTAGCCCAGAAATTACCCTGGGTTTGCCTCTTTGCTTTATTAGGGATTTATTTCATTCTTTAAAACTCACCCTTGAACCTGATACTCTGAAACACTTCTTCCTAACTTCTTCCTTTTTCACCTGACACATGTCCTTAATGGTACTGATTTCCTTAGTGATCTTTTCCTGTCATTTAGATGAGAGGTCCTCAGCAAACCCGGGGTGGTGACTGGTAAACTCCACTGACTTCTCTGAGTCCTGGGCTGTAGCTCTATAAGAGAAATCATTGCCTTTGTGTCCCATGGGTAGCATAATTCCTGATTAGCATAAGCAGCTAATGATTATTACATACTGACTTTGAAATGAATCAGTGAATGAATGACTACCTTAGATTAGGCTTAGCAGAAGAATAGCAGAGTAGTCAAAATATAAGGACCAGAACTAGAAAGCCTGACTGCAAATCCTGGCTCCAGCTACATTAACTTGCGTATATTGTACATTTCTGTGCCTCAGTTTCCTCATCTGCAAAATGAAGAGCAAAGTAAAAAATAGACAATAGAAAGTAGAATAGATTTTCCTTAAATGGAAAGGACATCAAGAAATGAAAGAGAGGAGGGAAAGGGGTTCAAAAAATTATTATGTGTTACGTACATATATGAACTCCACACAAGGAATGCAAACATAAAAACTATATGAAAAAATGAGGATGAGAAATAATGATTCCTTGCTTTAAATGGTTGTTTTATGAGTCACATAATGTAATATATTACTTCCACCAATCATAAAAATTCAATAAATTTGATCTAATTTTTAAGGGCTGAAGTTGACATTAGCCAACTCAACCACATTTTAACTGGTATTATTTGGTAATGATGGAGAGATGTTTGTCTAAAGTAAGGCTTACGAGTAAACTTGTTTATATCTTCCATACCTGCCTCTGTTTAACATACATCTATTTTATTCTATTCATAAAATGTTTCTTTGAAGATAAAACAGGAAATGCATGTAAGGACAGAAGCCATGATCTTGGCAGGATACTTCAAGTGGGAGCCTGAGGTCCGAGTTGGGTTATGAGATAACCTCTAATTATTAGGTAGTGCTATCTGGAAGAATTTCATGTTGTCTCCCTGTGAGATCACCTGAGCTGGGCTTCTGAAATTCTAGAAGAGATCATAAAAATAGGAATGTTCGATCAGCAGATATGCAGTAGTTATAGACTTAACTGAAACTGATATGTGGTGAGAAGGGTGTGGAACCTGGTGACACTGCTTAATAATGTTGCAAGTTATATTTCACAAAAGCTCTGAGATTAGTGTTATCTGTCTTCTTTTCTTTATCAGTGTATACTTAAAAGTGTACTGTTGCATACAATTGCCACTACCCATGTGTGGCTAATTAATTAATTAATTAAAATTAAATTTAAAAAATTCAGTCACCCTAGACAACGTTCAAATGCTCGATGGCTACATCCTCCTAAGTGTTACTAAACTGAATAGCACAGGTATAGATTTAGAATTCTCCATTAGATGGGACTAATTTGAAGTGTAATTTTTAGACTTTCAGAGTTGCAGATTGTAACATACACAACTCATACAATGAGGCTGTTGCAGAATTGAATATAAAAATAAGGAAATGTAAAGGACAATTTTGTATTGCTTTTAGGCAATTAAGTTTGCAGTTTTTTGTTCAATGGCTGTTGGATAACCACTTACTCTATGTAAGCTCTGAGCTAATGTTCTTGCAAAAGAAAGCAATGTGTCAGATGGAACTGCTGATCCCAGTCTGTTTGCTGTTGAGTAGGAAAGATACTTCTTGGGCAGAAGGGCATTAAACAGCATTGTCTATGGAGGTGTGTGAATACAACCCAATAAAGTCCTGGGAGGTCATGATTTTTTTTTTAAATTTAAAAAAAAGAATTAAGATAAAAGAGAACATAACAAAACAAGTCAGGACAGAACAATTTAAGCAACATAGTGTTTCACCACAAGACAACCCGACATAACAGTAGTTGCCATAGTGTCTCTTTCCTTGAAATATTTGAGTATACCTTCATATATTATACTATCAAACATAAAAAGACAGTGGATTTCAAGAGAATGAAAGTATTACAGGGTATTCGGAACCAACTAACAGAAAACGAACAAAGGTTTCTGTATTATCTCCTTGTCTATAAAAATTTTTGTTTATATTATCACATATAATAAAATCCAATAAGATACAACATGATAAAACCAGTGGAGACAGAAGAACAAAAGCTTGGTGGGACTTCAAAACAAGATGATATTAAATCATCACTAGCTATTATAATGTCTTGTTTTCTTCAAAATAGCTGTAAATACCATCACAGACAATAAAATCAAACAATGCAGAATAAAACCATTCCAATTAATGAATGAAAACATTGTAAGGGTTCAAAGCAATATAATGGGGAATCATGATTACCACATACTTTTATGTATTCTTACCATTTCTCACACTAGGGAAACTATTCAGTATTTATACATGTGAGGCCGTGATTTTGATAAAGAAGGTGCTGTTTGACTTGACGTGACAAAGAGGCTTGCTGCAAGTCTAGGAGAAGGAAATAGGGATAGCATGCTGGGAATAAGAAAGAGGTAACTTGAAGAACTAAAAATATTTTTAAGAAGTCATATTGGAAATTGGGCTGAAATCAGATTTTTGAAAGAAATCAAATGCTAATTTAAAACGAATAGACTTTCTCCTAAAGACAGTGGGAGCCACAGAAGGTTAGGCAAAAAGGACTGCTTCTAACCACAAAGACAAGTGGCAGAAATACAAAACAAAGATGGCTTACCTATTTTGAATGTTTGCAAGATTCAAGAAATACCTGTTAATTTGGAATTTGAGAGCTGGCCCCCTTCCTAAAACTTCACTGATTCCTCTCACGCACCTCCTTGAACTGCTACCTGATGTTCAATGCACTGGGATCCATCTAACTCTAGATCAAGTGATTTGAGGTTATATTCAACAGGTTTGCTTCTTTCTCCAGAGCTCTTGGTTTAGTCCACGCGTGGAAAAAGTACTGTTTCTTATGTTTCTAAACAGAATGACGTCAGTTTACATCTTGCCCCTCAATTCATATCATAAGAGCTCTGTGACACTTCAAAATCCTAACCCTCCAATTTTTTCCAGTTTTTGTTTTTAATCGTACATGTTTTCATTGCATAATGATTGCATTCCTTGTGGGGAATTGGTACACGTACATAACACATCTTAAATCTTTTTATCATCCCATTCCCCACCCATCCCTACATCTCCTGATTCCCTTCATATTTGAACAAAATCTACCTCCCTACTTTGTATCATCTATCTTTTGTTTCATTCTTTATTTATATTTTGAGTTTCTCGTATAAGACAAATCATGTGATATTCATGCATGTGTGTCTGGTTTATTTCAATTAACATTATGGTCTCAAGATACATCCATTTTCCTGAAAATAACTCAAGTTAATCTTTCTTTATAATAGGGTAGTACTCCATTGTGTGTAAATAGCAATTTTCCTTATTCATTTATCTGTTGATGGATGTATAGGCCACTTCCAATGTCTAGCTATTATGAACTGTGCTGCTCTAAACATGGGTGTGGATATATCACTGTAATATGATGTCTTTAGTCCTTCAGGAAGATACCCATAAGAGGATAGCTGGGTCATATAGAATTTCTCATTTTAGTTTTTTGTGGAATCTCTCTACTGATTTCCAAAATAACCTCATTTGACCACATTGCAAAGATTTCCATCTTTTCCCTCCTCCCTCCACTTAGTCCCAACTTAGGCTTCTATCAGGCACTAATTTTTAGATGTTTTACATATTGAGTACCTCAGTCATGTGTTTGAAGAATAGGTTCCTTAGTTAAACTTGAGACTGCAGGTCCCAGGCTGTGAAGAATGAAAGTGAGCTGTTGAGGTAGAGCATTCTCAATTGACCCCTTCTCATTCGTGAGCATCTGGAAGCTGCCATATGCTTGGGAGAAGTACAGAATAGTACATACCTGGGGAGACCCATCTCTCCACACAGAAAAAGTAATTTTCTCCTTGTCATGCAATTGGAAATTTAGAAAAGTGTGAAGAAAATAACAATCACCTTTAATTTCACCACTCAGTGCATCATTGATCTTTGTATATTTTTCAGTTTTCCAATCATACATAATCACATACATATAATATCTCAGTCGAAAGCATCTTCTATGTTGAGTTCTGTGTCCTTTTAATATTTATATCATAATTAAATAACATTTAATTGTATCATTATCACTAAAAGTTCTCTTAAATGGGTTTGTGAGGGCTCATTATTACAGGTGATTTCCCCTGAAAGCAGACCAGGAGGTTGGATATTGGCAGGTAGGATATTTATGAGAGAATGCACTCCGAATTAATAGCTGCTAAAAGGAAGAAGAGGAAGCAGGGTTAAATAGAAGAGGGTGAGGTGTATGTAGGCACAGAGAAGACCTTGGCCAACTACACGGGCAATCTCTGGCACTGTGGTGGCCCTTCCCAACGTCCTAGACTGGAGCAAAGGAGCAGAAACTCTACCACTGAGAAGGAACACTCACTGGTTTCAAGCTACTCCTAGAAGAATGCATCATCTGGGCAAGACAGTCTCCAAAGAGGGCTCATAACCAAAGACTGTCTTGGACCACCAATTCTAGCAGCTGTGAGAATAACCCCTTTATTCTTCAAAGGGGATCCTGACAGCACATCACAGCCTCTACTACAATCGTAATAGTATATGATATGGCCTAGGATTGTTGAAATCAACTCTGCCATATGGCAGCTTTTTACTAGCTCATTTTAGACATACCAACTGTCCGTCTGGGTGTTTATTAATGGTATCCCCTGTAAGATAGATGAGGAAGTAAGACCAGACACTGAGTCTCATCTCTGATAAGTAGGGAATTAAGGATATGAACTCTAAGTCTTTACTTTGTTTGTTTTGGTCGGTACCTAGAAGAGTGTAGACAGGTAAAAATTTCAAGTTTCCAAGCAAAAATGTTAGCACATATTGAGATGAAAAAGGTATACACTACATTTTCCTCTCATCTTCAGGGTGGACTTGTAAGCATGATTTTCAGAAATGGTAAAAATGATCACTACTAACCTGAGTAAATTAGGAACACTTGCATCATGAGGACACATTTTTAAAAACTATGAATAAATGACAATAGGGACTTGAAAGTTACTTGTAGCATGATTCAAATTGTTTCATATGAAACAACAGCGGCTCTCTCACGTGAAACAGACTGGACTGTCCCCCTTGTCTCCCCTCTGCAGATGAATTATTATTCATGTGGGATGGCAGAGGAATGGGGGGGCTCTGTGTGGCCTTCTATATGTATTATATTTAGTGTTATTTTTGAAAAGCTATTCCAATGAAAAAGTGATCACAATGAACATTTTATTCTCTATAGTATTACAGATTGTAAGGTTTTTGTTGTTAAATTCACTTTCTATGCTTACCTTCATAAAATCATTTTATTAATTTTCTTCAGCCAACATACCCATTTCTTTATGTTCTTTAAATAAAGTATTCTAAAAGAAAGGAAGGTCTCACCACGTTTTGTATCGCTCTATTTGACATTATATTATCTTCTAAATATACAGCTTATTAGTCAAAATGAATTCTATTTCAGGGTGATTTTATTTATTTAGCCCACTTAAGCATTAATTTAAGAAAAATTAAAATTCATGATCAATTACTGCTGGAGAGTATTTTCAGCAATGTAATTTGGTTGTTAAGCAACCTGTGGGAGGGCATTAGCAAGAGGAAGGAAAAGTTCCTCAGAGACCCTGCAATATTGGTATTGGCTTTCATTTCAAACACACTCAATAATAGGACCCTACAATTTTCCTCTCCTAGCCCAAGTTGCTTGCTTTTCTTCTTGAATGGAAAATTAATCTGGTTTAGTGCTGGTAATATCTGCAACCATACTTTCTCTGCCAAGCATTAAAAAAAAGTGTTTCCAACTTTGGTAAATAAAAAAATTGTGTCTTCCTTTATGTTTTATCCTATCTGCCCCTTTTCTTTCTCTTTCCTTTCCTTCCCTTCCTCCTCTCGCCCATCCTTCTTCTCCTTCTCCTCCTTCTCCTCCTCCCTCTCCTTCTCCTTCTTCTCCTCCTCTTCCTCTTCCCCTTCCTCCTCCTCCTCCTCCTTCTTTCTCTTTCTTGTTAGGAAAATGCATCATTTATAGTCCATTAGCAAGGATCAAGGAAAAAGATGAAAGAGCTCAGGAGAGAGTTCTGGGTCACAGGGTGGAGTTGAGGCAATCCTGACAAGCTTGAGAAGATTAGAGAACCGACCTGGGCAATAGGCAGTACTTGGGGAACTAGGCAGGAGACAAAACGGAACCACATTTCTACTATCAGCTTCGGGCCACCACTTCCTCTACTTGACTCTTGTTCAGATGAAAGGCTGAACACAGACCTATCATAGCACCTTGCACAGAGCGAGTGCTCAGTAACAGTACGTGGGTGATGTATAAACCCTAACATACTAAGGCCAAATGCAGGAAATTCTACTGGATCAGCCGCCCTCAGCCATTGAGTTGTAGGGAAGTATATCTGGGGCCTCATACAATTTCCTGTCTTAGGACAAAAAAAGAGGACTAGCAGCCAAGGCTAGCAAGCTGTTCCTGACTAAATGTGCCCAGGTTTCATCCTGAGTTTCCAAACATTCTCCTAAGCCTTTTTACCCTTCAAGCAAATTAGTTTCCATTTTCCTACTGTAAGTTTGCAAGAACTATTCAGAGTCTTCAGGGTAAGATGATACCTTGAGAAGAGATTTCACACTTTTGCAATTTTATAAAACCTGCTCTAGGCTAAGAATTCAGAGATTCCGACTTGAGGCTCTTTAGAAATATTTTTCCTTTCCCTTTTTTCTCCTGCTGCAAAGAATTTAGATTCTTGTTGTTTTAGGGCTGGAACCCACCTGGTCTACTTACTTGGCCTCTTACTGGGAGACTGTAGCTTCTGCAATCTCCCATGATGTTCTTGCAGTCTTTTCCTTAAGATACAGTTCAAAATCTTCTCTTGTTGTTCTCTCTGGAACACCATGTGCACCCACTATTGCTCTGCACAAACATATTAGCTACTGTCACAGCCACAGACAACACAACTGTCAGGTCAGCATGTCTACAATGGAAGCCAAGCCACCTTGGCCATCTTTGGAGGTTTTCTCTAAGATCTAGAAGCTGTAAGTGTGAGAAACAGTAGCCTTACAACTTTCTGCCTAAAGAGCTCACCTTGCATGCTGGAACTTTTGAACCAAAGATAATGTTGTGCATTGATCTAGTAATGGGCAATGACAGGGTTGAGTTACTACCAAGCGCAAGAAGGAAGAGAAAATCAAGGGTTCAGTTTTTAGGGGCGAGTATCCAAGGAGAGGGGGAGGAGAAGTGAAGATGGAGCCATAAATATCAAAATGAGAAAAAATAGGAATAAAGGAGACCAATTAGGGCCCCCAAGAGGGGACTTAGTGATTTTAGAGCACAAAACAAGTATTCATTTGCTTAAGAGGTAACGGGCAACAGAATAAAGCACTTGGGAAGGCCCCGAAGAGGTGAATCCCAGAGCAGCTGAACGTGGTCAGCTTCTGGGGGAGACGTGCACATTAGGAGCAATGGACCTTGGTCAGGGCAAGACAGATTATAGGATTGGGGTCTTGCTTTTTTCTGTTTCTCTCACTTCTAACATTTTCCCTTTCTTTCTTGACTATCTTATGTTTCTTCTTATTTTTCCTGAGATCAAATCATTTTTCTCCCTGATTTTCTTTGTACTTGCAAAGTGTTTTGTAGCCTGTAAGTCTTGACCTATTAATCATTGATGAGGTCAATGTTGTGGGTTGCAACAAGCATTTTTAAAAACACTGCAATAGAATATATAGAATAATATGCAACCAAATGGAAAGCATTACAGCACATCATCACAAGCATCATTCCACCCGCGTGTGTGGATATGGATATGTGTGTATAACATTTTTGTATTATACACTGCAGTTTTAAAAAAAGTTTGAAGACTTCTAGGATATAGTTTATAACTAAAGAAGTCTCTTTCTTATTTAATATAATTAATAATGTTTTTTCTGATAGTGACTTTTAAGAGGATAATTTTTTTTTACTTTTTTTTTGTACCCGGGATCAAACTCACGACCATGCCCTTACAAGGCAGATGCTTATGCCACTGAACTAAATCCCCAGTCCCTTAAGAGGAAAATTTTGATAAAATTTTAATGATTTTAGCTCTTTAATTCTGGCTCCCCTAAAATAATGTGGAATTTTCACATTATTTTTCCAGAACTTTTTTCTTTGTAGATTAGCTTCCCTAGAAAGGAAAGTATGTTCTTCAGTCAAAAAACATAGGAACGCTCAATTTTCATAAAACATAGGCTTCAGTTAAACATAGGCAATCTCTATTTACTGGGTGGAAATTAATCTAGAAGGTAAGGTTGTTGGCTTGGAGAAAGTGAGTTTCATTAAACACTCTTGGATGCTGTAATAGCAGGTAACAGCATTTTGAGACAACTGGTTAATTAATTTTTTATAAAATATGGTAGACATTCCCTGGCTAGAGAGGTAAGAACAGAGGAACTAAACCTACTGCAAGAAAAGTTCCTCCTTGACTGTAAGTCTGTTCTGCTTTTGGTTTACCTGATATGCTCTCCACTAAACATTAGAATTATATAGGCCAATGTTGCTAAAATTTTAATGTGCACATGAGTCACATGGAATCTTGTTAACTGCAAGTTGTGATTCTGAAGGTCTGGAGTCAGAGGGCCTCACTTAGACTCACATTTCTAACTGATGTGGATGTTGCTGGTTTAGAGACCAGACTTTGAATAATAAGGAACTGGACTATAGCACTGTTCAAAATAGTAGCCATTTACCACATATGGCTATTTACATTTTAATTACTTGAAAAGGGACAGAAAATATTCTTTTACAGAATCTCTGATTTTTCCTGATTAAATCATGTATCTTACTTTTAATCTCCCTGAAGAATTTTATTTTATTTAATTTATACAGTAGCGGATAATGGTGGCAAGGGATGTTAAAGCTAGGTATGATTTTGGGGGGTGTACCTGATGAAATGTTTATTTATAGTGAGAGAAGGATGAGGATCTGCTTATTTATTCACTTCCTTGTTCATTCAACACCATTTGTTAGATACTTTCTACGATCCAAACAAAACACAAGCCTCAGTGCCAAAGTACTTTCAAATTGTTAATTGAGAACACAGAATTTTTAGCTAATCTTCTCCAAATCAGTAGAACTGTCCACAAACAAACCATGACTAATAATTGACTATCCTTTTTAAAAGATACGCATGCGTGCATGTGCGTGGACACACACACACACACAACACACACACACACACACACACACACACACGCACGCACGCACGCGTGCGCAATAAAATCCCATAGTCTAACAAAGATAAATTGAACTTAAACTCATGTAAATTTACCTGGATACCACATCCTGATATATACTCAGGCAAACTCACTTTAACTTGCTTTTTGAATGTTTCTTTTTTAGACAGAGCCTCACTCTGTAGTTCAGGCTGGCCTTAAACTCACACCCAGGCTGACCTTGAATTTATAGCAATCCTCCTGCCCCAGCCTTCTGAGTTCTGGGATTGTAGACA
Organism: Cavia porcellus; assembly: GCF_034190915.1. Classification (NCBI taxonomy): domain Eukaryota; kingdom Metazoa; phylum Chordata; class Mammalia; order Rodentia; family Caviidae; genus Cavia; species Cavia porcellus. The sequence continues at coordinate 8,799,911 of NW_026947493.1, forward strand.
TGTGCCACCATGCCTGGCAACTTTGCTTTTATGAAGGGAATGTTCTTGCTGGTTTTGATTTGGAAAGTGATGCACATTTTCTTCTGAGAAAGGGAATATTTTTAATTGTCATTAATTGATTCATTTACAGTAAAATGCACATATTTAAGGTATACTATTTGATGAGTTTTGACAAGAATAGACACTACTCATCATGATGTTGAATATTTTTATCATTCAAGGTAGTTCCACTCCACATTTTTGCACTCAGACATGCTTTTCATCTCGGCCCTAGACAACCACTGTTCTGATTTTTATAATTATCGATAAGTTTTGCAGGATTTAAAACTTTATATAAATGGGATGATTATACCAGTGTATTCTTTTGTGTCATTCAGCATAATGAACTGAGAGTTACCCATGTTTTAATGTATTTCTCTCCTATTTGCGTATCCACACATCTGCGTTGAACCTTTGGTTAGCTTCAAAGCGGAAGCTGAAATGAACAAAGCCACTATGCACATTCACATGTTAAAATGTTTTTACACCTCTCAGATAAATATCGAGGAGTACAATTGTAAGTCATAGGTTAGGTAAACATTTAGCTTTGGAAGAAACTACCAAAGTGCTTTATACCACTGGCTATGTACCACAGCACCAGCTTTTCCACGTCCTAAGCAACATTAGCCATTGCCAGTCATTTTAATTTTATCAGTACTGGTTAGTGTATAATGGTATTATGTGATTTTAATTTGAATTTCCTCGATAATCAATAGTATGGAGTCCCTTTTATTTCTGAGCTGTTTGACTATATGTATAACTTTCTTTGGAAATGGCAACGTCAGTGTTTTGCTCTTCACCCCCATATTGCCTCTGTTGTACTGCTTCTTATTGGTTTTTAAGAGTTTTTAACTTAATTTGGATGAGATATATGTGACATACATGTATTGCTAATTATCTCCATTTGTACCTTATTTTTTCATTTTCTTAATGGTGTGTTTTGAAGAGAATACTTTCTTAATTTTAGTGGAGGATGATTTATCATTTTTTTTCTTTTGTGGCTAAAGCTTGCTATTTTAAAAGAAATCTTTGCATACTCCAAACAGCAAAGATTCTCCTGGAGATCTTCTAGATGTTTCATAGCTTCAATTTTTACAGGTGTAAAATTCATTTTGAGTTAATACCATGCTGTGGTGTGAGGTAAGGATTGAGATTCAGTTTCTTCCTCATGGCTAGCCAGTAGCTCCAGCACCATGTATACAACTATCCTTATCCTTTCCCTATTGAATTATCTTAGTACATTTGTAAAAAAGTAATTGATTGTATAATGTGGCTTAATAAGTGTAGCTGGTCATTGGAATATTTAAGCACTGCTAAGCTTTTGTATTGTTTTGAAACTAGATGTGTAGCAAGATTTTAAAAAAAGAAAGCAAGATTGTTTTTTTAGTAGTGAAAGGAAGTTGAAGTGAAAATCTTGACGATTCATCTCCAGTTGAACTGGCTGACCCTGAGTATTTGTGGGATTTCTTGCTCTGCTAAAAAGACTAAAAAGACAACAGGCATAAGCCATGACATTCAAATAGTTACATACTGTGTATTTGTACGCTTACAAATAAATTCTGCAGATTTTTATTTAATAATGAATCTTTTGAAACAACATAAATATGTATTTTTTGCATAAGCTGTTTTTTTCCTTAAAATATAGATTTAGCCAAGTCATCCAGAAAACACAGACCAGGATTATTGCTTCTGTCTTGAATATATGGAAGTCTGAAATGGGGATAGGAACTGATCCACAAAGTGATAGGTAGCTCAGCAGTTTGCATTGCGGCACATTCCCTACCAAATTCTCCCTTCTGTCACATTCTTCAGTGTATCCACGTGAATATTCCACAAGAGACACTGCTCTCTGAGCCTAGTCTGAGAGTGACTTCCTAAAACCTGGTAGTCCCACCCCCTCAGCATTTAGCCTATTCTGCACCCCCCCAAGTCATGAGAGATTTGGAAGATAAGCTCCCTCATGCTTTGAGGCAGAACTCAAAACACTGGTGATAATAGTCTGCATGGAAACTTTTTCTTGGACCTGTAGACCTCCACCTGAAACCTCTGAGTGGCACTTTCTGGGGCCAAGAATATAGGAGAAAGTAGGGGTGCATTTGAACGCTGTGACAGACAATTGTTTCAGTTGCTCTACTCATGTTTAAAATACTTACTTATTCCCTTCAGTAAGGTGGAATGATCCAAAGAAAGAAGGAGACCCAAACTTAGAGGTGGATTCCAAGGCTTGTGTCAGAATCCCAGTTCTTTAACTTGTCTATGATGTACTTTAAATATAAAGAAGAAATTCTATTAGTGATATACACAGTTACTGTGAATATCAAATAAGATCACTATAGCAACTGTGTATTTAAATAATATGTATCTTCCCTTTAGTATCTTCAAACTTTGCTATATTCAACTGTCATTACTTAAATATGTTGTAGAAACCAAGTGCCTGACTTGTAGTCTTTTGCAGAATTCCCTCTTCTAAAAACTTAATAGCAAACATTTGTTTGCTAAATGGTTCCCTTGTAACCTTGAAATATGGGATGTGTGATGAAAAAATACTGTGAATATCCCTGCTAAATGTCAGCCAATGGAAAGGCAGGGATTTTCAATGAAGAAGCAGCTCACTGAAACTTTAAGTGTGTAATAAGTTTCAGCTTGTTTGAGGTAGTCATTTGTGAGCTGCAGCTGACAGAACATGTATTTTAAAGTGTGCTGTTAAGTCGTGGATCATAAGCAACACAGTAATATGAAATCTTGTCAGTTTCATTGGAGTTGCAAGATCCTGCCACTTCTGATTCTAGATTTTTAAGAAATGTCATCAAAGGAGATTAAATTGAGATATCTTGTTGTGATCTGAGACTAAAGTTCAGAGTTCCAACGGAAATCACCCAGTTTTCCTTGTGCTGATTGTGTTTTTTTACCTTGATGGAACTATGTGAGTTGAGTTTGTACTCATAAACACTACGGCAAATACTCAATATTATAAGCGCTTATAGAACATTTAAGCAATGATGTGGGTAAGAAAATAGCCTGAGAAATGGGCGACCAGTTTTATCCTCCTTCATGACAAGACTCCATATCACATGTGGCTTCTGGTACAGCAATTTCTGTTGGATGAACACATTTTAGTGAGTCCTCACCTACCTTATTCACTGGATCTGGCACTAAGCAGCTTCCAACTCTTTCTCAAAGTAAAAATGAGCATAAAAGCTAAACAGTTTTAGTGAATCCGGAACATCAAGGCAGCCTGACAGGACAACTAAAGATATTCATTGAAGACTTCCGTAACTGCTTTAGAAAGTGGCCAGAACGACAGGATAAGTCTGTTTGAAGTGAGGGGAATTTTGAGGGGAATTAATGGCAATGTGTCTTTTACTTTAATATATCATTTTAAAAATTAAACATTTACCATATTTTTGATCATATGTGAAACACTGGGGTTCTATAGAAAGATAATGTCTAGCAGCCTGGGTCATAGTCAACTTGGGATTTATTAAGGATTAATACTTTATCCTTGCCAAGTGTGGTAGTGCACTCCTGTAATTCCAGCACTAGAGAGGTTGAGGCAGGAGGATCAAACCAATTCAAGGTCTGCCTGGTCTATATAGTAAATTCAAGGCTAACCTGAATCACATAGCAAGACCCTATATCACAAAAATCTATATCCTTTATTCCCTTCATGTATTGAGGGAACATATACTGGTGTAACCACTATGAAAATCAGTATGAATACTCTTCAAAAAACTAAAAATAGCAATGCCACATGACCCAGCTATTCCCTTTCTAGCGATCTTCCTGAAGGGTTAAAGATCATATTACAGTGATTCATGCTTACCCATGTTTAGGGCAGCTCAATTCATAATAGCTAATCTTGGAAGCTGACTGTACTTCTATCAATAAAGGAATGGCTAAAGAAAATGTGGTATTTACATATAATGGAATAGTATTCTGTTATAAAGAAGGATAAACTTAAATCATTTACAGAAAAATGAATGCACTTGAAACCATAATGTAGGGCTGGGGATTTAGCTCAGCGGCAAAAGTGCCTGCCTTGCAAGCAGGCAGTCGTGAGTTCGATCCCCGGTACCAATAAAAAGGAAAAAGACAAAAAAAAAAAAAAAGAAACCATAATGTTAAGTAAAATAAATCAGACACACAAGCTTAAATACTACATAGTTTCTATTATGAGAAAATCAAAATATAAATAAAGAACAAATTAAAGAATAGATGGTTGGAAATAAGGAGATAGAGCTTTCTCAAAGTAAAAAGTAATCAAGAGGAGGATGAAGGAAGGAGGAGAGAGAAAAGGATTGAAAAAACCCGGAATTACTATGTATTATGCACTTTTACCAACTTTCCACAAGGAATGTAATCAGTAGGTAATGCAAACATGTAATAAATAAATAAAAATTTTAAAAAATGCTTTAATTTTAACCTCGATCTGCTGGCCACTGCTCTGCAGGCCTCAGCGCCAAGGTTTCAACACATCTCAGCAAAATGCCCTCCCAGATGGAACATGCCATGGAAACCACGATGTTTACATTTCACAAATTTGCTGGAGACAAATGCTACTTAACAAAGGAGGACTTGCGATTACTCATGGAAAAGGAGTTCCCTGGATTTTTGGAAAATCAAAAAGAACCTCTGGCTGTGGACAAAATCATGAAGGACCTGGACCAGTGCTGAGACGGCAAAGTGGGCTTTCAGAGCTTCTTTTCACTAATTGCAGTCCTCACCATTGCGTGCAATGATTATTTCGTAGTACACATGAAGAAATGCAAGAAGTAGGCAGACATGAACATTAACTCCTGTCCTGATGACAGGTCTCCCGAAGGGCCACCTAAGGCATCTGCTCCTCAGTTTACCCTTCTATAAAAATTTCATGAGCAGATCAAGACCCTTAGAAAATGTACAAATAACATTCAGCTCCCACTGGACAAGTAGAGAATGGAAAGTTAATTAAATGTTAAGTAAGCTTTTGATTTTTATATTGTTTGCATCCTTTTGCTCTCAATAAAGTCTTTTTTTAGTTCCAATTTTTTTTTTAATTTTAAAGAGTGTAAAACAGAATAAAACCCATCAAAACAAATCAGTGTAAGAGGTACAGGCCTAAAAGCATTATGAAATCGACAATAGTTACCATAATGCCTTTTGATGGCTTCAAAATAGCTGCAGATAATTTCAGAGATAGTAAAAATCAAACAGAACACAACAGACTAGAAACAATAAAAACAAGACAATGAATGCAATAAAGGACTTCAAAACAAGCCAATAGTAAATCCAAAATTGCTACCATAGTATAGCTTGCTGTCTTTGAAATAGCTGTTTCTGCCATTGGATTTGACATAATCAAACAAAACAAAAGAGAATAAACCCCAACCCAACAAAACAATGGAAACAATATAGCACTTCAAAACAAGACCATAGGGAATCATCAATGGCTGCAACCTTCAAGAGGAGATCCTCCCTAGATGTCACACTGTACATCACTATCCTCTGAACCTATGATCAGACCACTGGCCCTAGACCCGCAATGTTAGTGAAACACCGAAGCACCACAGGTGTCCAGTTGCATTTCACCTCCATAGCTATTATCACAGCCTGTGTTTCTCCGGATCAGACTGTTGCTTGGGAGCGGGGTGGGCTGTAGGATGGCCCTTCCAGCCTATGCACTGGAAGGAGCTGGGGTCTGGCTATTCCAGTCTGATGGGGCTCTGTGCCTGGTGCTGCTTTCCAGAACTGGGTTTGCTCTCTGATGTGTCCTTTGTTTTCTCTACCCCCAGTCAGGGCATGGTGCTGACTGAATAAATTACTCTTAAGTTAAACTCCTAAAAATAAATTTTAACTGCTTAACTTCTTATCTGGTAAATTTGTTAAACTAATTTTAAATTCTTTTTACAAAATGAAAAATAAAAAGTATACACTCAAATACACACATGAATTTTAAAGGTAGACTGAGTTTTAAAGGTGAGAGTGATAATGCTCAAAGAGGGGTACAAAGTAGTTCTGGGTGGGAAAAAAACACTTTTCTATAGATATACATATACTACATAAACATTTATAGTGTTTCAGTAGTATTAAAATTTCTTGGGTTTTTTTGGGGGGGGCACGCTCACGCGCGCGCATGTACCCACACACACGCAGGGAATGACTTTGCACTTGCCAGGCAGATGAGTATGCCACTGACCTAAAACTGCGGCCCCTAAAATTTCTTGAGTGAAAGGGGTGATTAGGAAACAATTGTCTCAAAAATATGACTTAAGACATGATAAAAATAGATTGATAAATGCTTAGATAATCTGACAGAGTTGAAATCTTGCTGGGCAATTTAATAGTTTTAAACCTAAGCTTATTTCTTCTCTTTTCTTTCTTTCTTTCTTTTCTTTTTTTTTTTTTTTTGTACCAGGGATTTAACTCATGATCTTGCGCTTGCCAGACAGGCACTTATGCCACTGAGCTAAACCCTCAGCCAACCTAAGCTTATTTCAAAGAAATGAGTTTTCTCTCTAACCTACAGATTCTTCTGATGTAATATAAATCCTGGTACTAAGTTGTTATTTGTGTTTGAGTATGAGATACAGAGGGAAGTTATGTTGCGTAAAGCAATAACATTGCTTACAAAACTGTTCATTGTAAAACTATTCATTTCACTGCACCCTAAAACTCAAGAATTAATCATTTACCTCTTAAAAGAAAGGATAAATTACCTACTTTGTGTTTTAATTTGACAAACTTCACTGATTTTCCAATAGGATCGATTTCTCTTTCATACACAGGTGTAATCATTGGAAAGACACCATCATCACAAGAACAAAAATGGTAGCAAATGTATTTATTTTATTTTTATAACACTACTCACATCCATAGCATTCACCCTTCTGGAGTATAATTCAGTGGTGTATATCTTTGCATCACACAGTTATTAACACTGTCTAGTTCCAAAAACTGCTCAGCACTTGAAAAAGAAAGCTCACTCGTTACCACTCAGTTCCCCTTTTCCACAGCCCCTGCCCTGATCAGTCTATTTTCTGTCTCTAAAGACTTTCCATATAAATGGGATCATACAATGTGTATCCACCTTTGTGTCTGGCTTCTTTCACTTAGCATAATATTTTTAAGGTTCATTCATGGTGTAGCAAGTGTCTGCACTTCATCTGTTTTTATTCTTTAGTAATGTTCCTCTGTATGTGTATGCCACGTTTTGTTTATTTGCCAGTTGAACATTTGGTCTATTTCCACATTTTAGCTATTATGAATAATGCTGTCATGAATATTCAAGTGTTAGTTTCTCCATGGATGTATATTTTCATTTTTCTTGAGTATACACATGGAAGTGAATTCAGAGTTGTATTGTAACTCAGTGTTAATATGTTGAGAAACTGTGAAACTGTTTTCTCCAAAGCAGTTACACCATTTTACAATCTTTTACCAATGTGTGAGGGTTCCAAATTCTCTATATCCTTGTCAGAATTTGTTATATTCTTTTTTATTCCAATCATTCTCCTGGGATTAAAGTTTATCTCGTTATGGGTTTAATTTACATTCTCCCAATGAATGACAATGTTGATCATCTTTTCACATCATTTTTATGTAGATTGTAGAGAAATTTCCATTCAAGTCCTTTTCTTGTTTTTCAATTGGATTGTATCATTGAATTGTGGGAATTTTTGTAATTTGTGAATTCAAGTTCTCCATCACATAAGTGATGTAGATGTATTTTCTCTCATTCCCTTGATTATCTTCCAACCTTTTTTTATGAAGTCCTTTGAAGCACAGAAGTTTATAACTCTGGTAAAGTCCAACTTATTGTTTTCGTTACCATTTATGTCTTTAGTGTTATATCTAAGAAAAGATTATATAACTGGTTCACAGAGATTTACTTCTACATTTTATTATAATAATTTGATAGATTTGCTATTATATTTAGACTTTTAATTCATTCTGAGTAAATATTCATAACTCATAAGGTAAAGATCCAATTTTATTCTTTTTCATGTGAACATTCAATTTTTATAACAGTAGTTGCTAAATGACTTGAGTTTAGAATCAAGAAACAGTAATGTTTGATTACAGATTAAGATCTTTGTCTAGAGCATTCTTTTTCCTATTCTATCCCCTCTTTTTTCCCTTTCCTTCTTTGTAAAGTAGTATGAATTATAGTGATGATATCTGGAAGTAATGATTTTTACTGAGGACTGCATTATTGTAAGTGGAGCATTCTGGCAGGTTGTATCACCAGTCATAAAATACAGCACTTAGAACTAGACTGTTGAGGTCTCTAGGATTTTGGTTAATGGGAATTTGACATATATCTCATCAGTGTATTTTCACTTTTAAAGTAATTTGTATTTCACGGTGTTAAGATTGTTCTCAAGTATTACCATATTTTATTTAAAACTGGAAAGAGCATTTAATACAAATAGAGTTGCCTATATACTGCTGAGAGAGTTTTTAAGAAGGAGAGGAATAAACTCTCTGCACTGGATTTAGCAGCCAGGCTACTGCTGGTGACCTATGAAGAAAATTTCAATAATTGCTAAATGTAACAATTTTATGTGTTGTGCAAATTGGTTTTAGTTGTCAACTTGACTGTATTAAGAGATAGATGGATCACGGGCTATCTTGAGAATTCAAAGAGTTATCTAGATCATGGGTACTACATACTCATCAGGTGTTAAAGCACCCATCTTCATCGCTGAATGAGCTGTTAGGAGATGAAGCCCATTTGGAGGAGAGCTATTGGATCATGCCTCAGGAGTACATATCCTTGCTGGAGTTCCGCCTCTGTGTTGTGCTTTTGGTCACTGTGAAGTGAGCAGCTTTGCTCTTCCATGTTTTCCACCATGCTGTTTCTACATTACAGCAAACCAACCATGCACTGAAATATCTGAAATCATGAGCCAAATCTGCTTCTCCTCCTCTGAGTTCTGGGTACCAGGTATTTTGTTTAGCAACAGGGAAAACTGACTAATACGGAAAACTGATACCAGATAAGTGGAATTATTGCTATAACTGTACCTGACCATGTAGTTCAGAAGCCTTTGGAACTTGTTTACAACTTCATGAACATACAAGCATCAATCCTGGCCATTTTAAATGAAGTGACTTCCATCTTTCTAAAGTTTTAGGTATGATGTGTCATGCTTACTCCTTAGTATAAGATCCTTTGTTAGGAAGATGATTATAATGAAGTGCATAGAAGCCTTCGGCTGATTTTAAAATTTGTAGAAAAAAACCACCAATTTAGTTGGACTATATAATTACCATTCACAGTAATCTGATATCTGTACTGTCATTTTCTACAGTAAGCATCATACAAGTCACTAAATAATATACATTACAGTTAGCTGAGAGGTTAATGCCTACTTAGGTTCCATCCTACTTGTCTCAGTGTAACTGTTTTATGTTTTATATGCTTTTGATATGTTGTTCTGGCAATTAATCTGTGTTTATGACAATTATCTTGCTAAAGATTTAAAAATGAATAAATCTTATACTGGCAAAAAAAATGTAGGATTTCTCCTTTGGGAGGACACATTAAATATTCTTTATAGAAGCCCTTTAGAAGGAATGACTCCCATTGTTACTGTTAGATGTATTAGATTTTAACAGAATAAATTTTGTTGCTACTTGATATTTTTTAATTGTGAAAATTGGTATGAAAATACATATGGTCTCCAATTTATGACAGTTCAATGTATGATTGTTTAATGAAATGAGAGCAAGATCAGTTGAGTAGAAATTCATACTTGGAATTTTGGCTTTTGATACTTGCAGTGTGATATTCTCTTAGAGTGCTGAAAAGTGACAATGAGCCTATGCATTCAGGACAGGAAACAACCAGGATCCTGTAGGAAGTTGTATTGCTAAAATATGGTTATCAGTAAGTTAGATATGTTAGATGCATTTCTAATATATTTTTTAGTTAAGAAAGGTTTTTGAAGACGTAACACTTGTGAATCTAAGAGCACAATAAATAATATAAAATTCACAAAATTATATTAAAACATAAATGTTTAATCACTCACCAGGAAAATTCTTTACTGGAGGGTTTCTAGCTTATTTACTGGTTTTGGCCACTGATAGCACAGAGAATGTTACATAATATGAATTTGAAAATGTTTGATGAATCAGTCAATTAATTGGAATAATTGTTGATGAATTTTTATTATGACTTAACATCTAAGTTTTTAATAAGTTGATGAATTATATGACCTCTGGCCTTCAACTATATAACTAAATATACTCTTGACTTCAAAGTTCATATCCAAATTTAATCTGACAGAAACTTAAAGACTAGTTATGAGGTGGTGAGAATAACACATTTAAGAATTAGTGTGTCTTTTTAGCTTTTGGTTGGTACCTGTTATGATTTGGTACTAAAATATCCTCCCCAAATCTCATGTGTTCAGAGGATGGATTTTTGAAAAGTTATTGTACCATGAGGGACTAACCCATCCATGACACTGATTTGATGACATTGTTGGCAAGTGATGGAAACAGGAGGTAAGGCCTAACTGAGGGAAGTGGGTCCCTGAGCGTGCTCTTCACGGCTGTATGTGGTTCCAGGCTTTGTCTTCTCTGTCTCCTTCTGTCTTTCTCTCTGATTTCTGGCTAGTATGACATGAATAGCTTTGCTCTCCCATACGTTTCCACCAAGATGTTCTGCGTAAAGTCATGGAGGTAGCTAACAATAGTCTGAAGTCTCTCAAACTGAGAACCAAGATGAATCTTTTCTCTTTTAAGCTGTTTATGTTACCTGATTTTTTCACAGTGAGGAAAAAGTGACTAATTCAATAAGTCATTGAAGGGAAATTGCCCAATTTTTAGTTACAGTAGACCTAAAATTCCAAAACTTGCCTCAGATATGTTTGTCTAAAAGCTGTTTAGTTTTGCTCTTCTCTTGCATGGGAAACCTAAATTATAAATAAAGAGCAAAATAAAGAATAAGTATAGAAAGTAGGGAGGTCTTTCTTTCTCAAAGAGAAATGAGATCAAGAGATGGAGAGATTTTGTTGTCTCCTACTGTAATCCCAAATATTGAGTATGGTAATCCAAGTATTGTAATCTCTTTCTTTGTCTTCCTCACAAGCCCAGAAATTATATTTATAATCCCATTGAGATGTTATTGGAACCCCAGCAAGTTAATTCAAATTTACCACCTCCAGTGCACTCACGGAGAGAGTAAAGACAGCAAGACATATTCCAAGTTAAGGGCAGCAAAGGAGTCCTAAAGCCAATCTCTATGAGGATGTGTGGACAAAGGCCCTCATCCTATGCCTCTCCCAGAATTTATTATCTTTTTTTTTTCTTTTGTACCAGGTATTGAACTCATAATCTCATGCTTGCCAGGCAGGCACTTGTACCACTGAGTTAAATCTCTGGCCAGAAGTTGTTATTTTGTGAAGAAGCGGGTGGCTCAAGGATGATAACAATGAGGATGGCAGGAACTACATGAGTAACTTGAGCTGGCTGGCCAGGTGAGGAGAAAAACATCTTTGCAAAATGCAGAGAGAGTGATATGGAGAAGGATCAATCTACATCCTTCTTAAGATAACATTTGAATGGTTTTAGGAGGCTGTTGCTTCAGTTTCTGTGAACTCTTGTGTCCTAGGGAGTCAGAGCCTCTTGCTTTGAGGCTTCTACCCAGCTGACATTCCTAAGCTGAGTAGCCCTACCATCCTGCTGAGCTCATTCTTTTATAAAGAGTACTATGATAGGAAACAGAAGATTGTCTGATGGCTTTGGAGATTATATATCAATACGTTGGCTAGGTTTATTTGCAATGCTTAGTACCAATTGGAGAGAGAAGGAAATACCACAGTCAACTCTGAAGTATATGGACATAAGCTTTGATATAATCAATGTTGCAGCAAATGTTCTGTATTCAAGGGAAGTCACTCAAATTGCCTCCTGTAGTCTCCTATAGTAATTATCTTAAGTTATTTTTCTCTCATTGCTGAGACAAACACTCAAAGTTAAAGGGAGAAATGTTTATTTAGCTCACAATTTGTGGAGATTTCAGTTCATAATCAACTGGCTCCAAGGCAGGTTGGCACATGGCAGAGGAGTAACAGTTCATGGCAGTGAAAGACAGAAAAAGCAATAATCGAAAGTGAGAATGAGGAAATAAGGCTCTTCGTCACTTTATGCTCATCGCTGAGACAAAATACCTGAAGCCCAAGCACTAGACAATGAATGAATAACAAATGCACAATTCAAACTCATGAGGCCTGGGGGACACAGACATGACATTCCACCCCTGGCCCCCAGGACTCATGTATATCCTTTATACAAAAGACATTTAGTCCACCTCCAAGAGTTGCCAAAGTCCTAACAGCTTCAGCATTGCTGAAAAGTCCAAGTCCAAAGTCTCCTCCAAGATCTATGGCAAACTCTTAACTGTAACCCCTGTACAAATGAAACAAGGTTAAACATTTCTGAAATGCAAAGGCACAAGATAAACATTACCATTCCAAAAGTTACAAACAGGGGAATATAAAGTATTGGAAACAAAGCAAGTCCAACATCCAGCAGGGCAAACATTAAGTCCTAGAGTTCCACACTCAGCATCTGAAGCAGTCTGGTTGCAAGCTCCAGAAGGCTTGGGTGATTCCACCCCCAGGGCACTTCCAGGGGTTTCAGCTCCTGCAGCTTTTCTCTTAAATCCTCTCTGCTCACTTTTTGCAGCTTTCCTTGGATCACCCACATTCCTGGCTTTTCCAAACTTCTGGGGTCTTTGCTGCACCTTTGGCTTCACCTTTTCATCTTCACAAATTGCCCTCCCAGGGGCACACCGCTTGGCCTCCCAGGCCCTTTGCAATCGAGGTGGAAGCCCTCTTACCCTGAGAATACAGGCATTTTCCTTGCACCTAAAATCAGCACCTTGTGGATGCTGCCAAGTTTGCTGCTAGTTGGAGCAGTAACCAGGCTTTTCTCTCTCTTGGCTGTAGGGGTCAGTTGCCTGGATCGCAGGGCTCTGTTTACCTGATTGTGAGAAAAACTTCTGTGTGTTGCCGCCATTCTGGAACCTCATGTGGTCGCTGTTGCCATTCTGGAACATGGCGTTCTGCAGCTTTTCCCTCTGAGCAAATTTTTTCACCTTTGCTATGAAGCTGCACAGGGTGGGGATGGTTTCCTGGGATGCCCTGGGACCATCTTTTTTATCTCTTTGTTTCTCCTCAGGAATCAAAATCTCAACTCTGTCTTTACAATCCACAGCCTTCCCAGAATTTTCCTTCTGGCCAAACTCACAGCATTGTAAATTATCCTCCTGGGCTCTTTGCTTTCCATTTGAAACATAAAACTGGCCAAAAGCCCCTAACAATAGCCATGCCACAGCCTCAATGTTTGATTGCTTTTTAATTTCTTTTTCAAGATTAATCAGTCCATTGCTCTTTGTCTCAGTCTCAGGCAAAGTCTCTGGGCAGGAGCAAAATACAGACAAACTTTCTGCCAATGTAGTCCTTCCCAGCAGAAACCTCCCAAGCCTGTTTTTTTCCATCTGACTTTCTACCAGCCTTCTGATCTCCTGAGCTCTGACCAGAATCTCCTCTACAGAACAGCCTAAACTGTTCCAGCTCTATGCATCCAGGTGACATGTCCAAACCTTTCCAAACTCTGCCCACAAGCCATTTCCAAAGCCTCTTGAAAAATATGGCCAGGTATAGTCACAGCAAACGACCCCACGCCTCGGTACCAAATTCTGTATTAGTCACGTTATGCTTGTCACTGAGACAAAATACCTGAAGCCCAAGTTGGGAAAGGAAAGGTTTATTTCTTAGAATTTTTGGAGGTTTCAGTCCACACTCAGTTGGCTCCCAGGCAGGCGGGCATGGCTGGGCCGCCTTTCATGGCAGCTGCAAACAGCAAACAAGAACCAGCAAATAGCAAGACACACCTTCTTCCTGCCATTACCTCATGTCCTGGCTCCACCCCTTTGTGGGTGGAGCACTGACACCACCAATCCAAGCACTAGACAATGAATGAATAACAAATGCACAATTCAAACTCATGAGGCCTGGGGGACATAAACTATGACAGACTCTTTCTGCCCTTATATTGTATCTAGTCTGCCAGGATTAGGGTGGTACCAATCCAATCAGCAATTATCCACTCTTAGTCCCAGCACCCTTATTTCCAGCCTTGAACCATGGATCAGTTACAAACTCTGATTCAACTACTTCTGAAAAAGTCCAATCTAACAGTACATGAGGCTTTGGGGGGAACATTGAGACACAAATCATAACATTCTGCCTGTGGCTCACAAAGACTCATGTATATTCCTTTACACAAAAGACATTTAGTCTGTCTCTAAGAGTTGCCAAAGTCCTAACAGTTTCAGTATTGCTGAAAAGTAGAAATCCCAAGTCTCCTCTGTAAGTTAAGGCAAATTCTTAGCTGTGAACCTCTGCATAAATAAAAAAATTAAACACTTCCAACATTCAATGGTACAAGATAGATATTTCCATTCCAAAAGGTAAAAATAGGGGGATACAAAGGTATGTCACCAAAGCAAGTCCAAAATCCAGTAGGGTAAACATTAAATCTTGTAGTTCCATGTGCATCATCTAAGCAATCTTTGGCAAGATGTGAATTCCAAAGGGCTTGGGTGGCTCTGGCCCTCTGGGACTGCTGGTGGTCATGGGTCCCATGGCTTCTATCTGGGGCCTGCTCTGTTCTCTCCTTGCAGTTTTCCTCACAAGATTCATGCTCCAGTATTATTTGAAACCTGGGGTCTCCACTGCACCTTTAGATTCACACTCACAGCTTCACACACTGCCCCTAATGCACACAACTGCCTGGCCTCCGAGGCCTTCTTCTAAAATCTGGGTGGAAGCCTTCTTAACTCCACAACTCTTGCATTCTGCATGTACCTAAAACCAGTGCCACATGGATGATGCCAATGTCTGCTCTCAACTGGAGCAGTAACCAGGCTTTCCTCTCTTGTGGCTATAGGGATTGGGCACCTGGATCACTGAGCACTCTGAATCCAATTCCAAGAAACACATTCTCTAGGACATGGAACATGGTGCTCTGTGACTTTATTCTCAAAGCAAAGTCTTGGGGCTGGGGATATAGCTCAGTGGCAAACCTGAGATCTTGAGCTCAATTCCTGATACAAAAAAACAGTTAAAAAAAAAAAAAGAGAAAAAGAAACCAAAGTCTTTCATTTTCACAGTTTTGAGGCTGCCAAAGATGGAAGCCTACTGCTCCTTGTGATGCCCTCAAGCCATCTTTTCTATTCTCCTATTCCTTCTTAGCAATTAAGATCTACTAGGATAGGGTGGTGCTAACCCAGGCAGTGGACTGATCGAGCAATCACCCACCCTTAACCCTAGCACCTTTAATTGCAGCATTGAATCATGAATCAATCATAAACTCTAAATTTAGCAACTTCTGACAGTCCATGAGGCTTTTGGGGGACATCAAGACAAAACCATAGCTGTAATATTTGCAAAATAAGCAAAGTGTAGTTCCAGTATACCAAAATTAATCTGTGGTAATAATGATCCACTTTTCAAAAAAATGTAATTTTTATTTGGTCTTTCAATTCACAGGTACAAATAGCAAATGTGTTTGACTAAGTCCAGAAGGAAATACAAAGTACAGAATTACCTCAGTTCACAAACACTTTCATTTGCATACAATGTGGTTCTCAAACAGAAGCATTTGGCAAAATTTCACTTTTGTTTACAAACTCTGCAACCCATGACAAACACAATTGCAGCCATCTTTCCCACACAAACACAAACATAGCCATCTTTCCTATAATCATGGAACAAATTAGGTTCATTAACCACTGTATAAGGAATAGTTTTTATTATTAAGGAATTAAGACTTGATTGATTTCTCTTACCTTTGAGAAATTGGGATAATTTCATTGTTGACAATTTATTTTGGCAAAGACTATCAAAGACATATAATTCAAATTTGAAAATATGATTTGCAAGGAGAAAATGGGGAATAATTTAAGGATATTTGTAATTGCTAATTTACATTATTGTAGAATTCTAAGCCAATGTAATAACATAAGAAATAATATAACAGTGTGATTTGTAATAACTAAATCATAGAAGCAACCTATAATATGTACATCAACAGATGAGTGGATAAATAAAATGTGGTCTTTATACACAATGAAGTACTACTCTGCCATAAAAATAGATATACTTGAGTCATTTGTAGGAAAATGTACTTCAAGACCATAATGTGAAGTGAAATATATTGGACATACAAGCTTAAATATCACATGGTTTCTCTTATATGGACAACCTAAGTTCTAAATAAAGAGCAAAATAAAAAATCAGTAGTAGAAAGTAGGGAGACAGATCTTCCTTAAAGGCGAATGGGATCAAGAGATGGGAAGGAAGGGGAGGAAAAAGGGATGGAAGGGAATTGGCACACATACCTACTCCACACAAAGAATGTAAACATTATGGTTCTGCAACACACAGGCTAGTAAAAATTGTAAGAAAGAAATAATATAGTTTTTAAAATGAGAAAAATAGAAATGTACCTATAACGTTGAACATGGATAGGAAAATATCTGAATGGATACATGCTAAATGATCAAAAGTAGTTGCTTTGAGAAGTAGGACTATGAAGTGAAGAAGTTAACCTTTATTTGTTCTTCTCTCCCTGCTTCAGTGTAACTTGAATTTATATTTTATCATAAATATATATTGATCTGTTGCATTTTAAAGTTAAAAATACCAAGGAATCTGTATAATAATGAAACAGCTTCTTAGCAAGCCAGGAAGAGAAAGTAGATGAGTCAAAACAGAAGCCAAATCAAAAGCAGATTTTAATAGTTGTAGGGTGGATTAAAAGATTGAAGAGTAAGAAATTATGTATAAAATGGAAAAACTGTTCAACCTCTTGTGACAATGAATTATTACATTCACTGTGAAGTCTGGAGTGTCTGTCTGCTTAAATGGTCAGCATAGGCCTGAAAATATGAATGTGTCTGAGTAACATCTTTTTAGCATTTAAGCAAGAAAATTACCCAATTTGACTTATTTTTTTTCTTCACCTTTTTATTTTTAAAAACTCATCTATGACAAATTTGAAAAATATAGAATCAACATCTATACATACTTCATCTAATTTTGCCAATGTTAACATTTTGTTCACGTTACATATTTTTATCAACAATTTAAAGGTCAGTCTCAAGATCCAGGGCTGTAGCTCAGTGGTAGTGTATGTGAGACCTTGGGTTCAGTTCCCAACACACACACACACACACACACACACACACACACACACACACACAGCAGATATCAAGACACTTCATGTCTAAATGCTTCACTTTGTATATAACATACAACTATCAAATTGTAATAATACCTATTATTTTTAGACCATACCATGAGCCTGGCTATGTAGGAAATGTTTTGCTTACATTAGTTAATCAGTCCTTATAACAATCCTTGGAAAAAGACCAGATTGATGCCCATTTTATTGATAAGACCTTATATGGAAGTGTTATCAAGCTTCCCTATGGGAGTCAAGCTTACCTCTGACTGATCCAAAGGCCATAAAACACAAAATGGATATAGTTTAGGGTACGAATAAGTGAAGCAATGCTAACTTTCCGTTGAACTTCAGAGCAGGGAGCAATCATGGAAAACTGGGCCAGTTTAGAAATGTTTCCCAGAAATCGATACTTTTGAGCAGGACTGATGGAGATGGTTTCTCTTCTGTATTGATGTCGTGGACACAGCTCCTAAAATCACTACCATTTGCACAGCCATTTTTCTTTTTTTATTTTCAGAAACAATATTAACTTAGCAGCTTTTCCTTATGCCTACTAAAAGTTGTTATAATGTGTAAAATTTATTTTACCTTGACAGCATTAAGTATTTTTCCAGTGGAAGAAATAGATTAATATAAAACATTCTATGTCTGGCTATACAGAGACTTTTAAAATCATAGGATCTGTCATAGCGGGCCTATTTCTAATGCATGGAAAGATGTTGCATGTGCAAATAGATCACCCGAAATGCACAATATCGAAAGTGAGAAACTAAACATGGCTCATAACTCAACAAAACAAGGGTGCAGTTATGCCAAAACAATCTTGTTCTTCACTCTTCCCAGTGCAGCACCATTTAAATAAGGATTATTTCTGAAAATGTACATGAGTCAGAAGCAGGGAATGAGTAATATTGTGCTTTGGACTTTATTAATGTTTCGCTGCTGAAAGGACATTATGTAGTGCTTTTTTTCTTCCATCAGTGAGGTGTGAGTTACTATTTCATCTGCAAATTCCTAACTGGCTTCTTTCTAAAACCTTGAAGATAATTTCAACAACCCAGTTCTTCACTTGCCACTGAACTTTCCTAACATGTTCTAATTCTGTGAACAATAATCTCATTTTTACCTGGGTGGAAATGACCACCCAGAACTGAGGGTTATAATAACCTTAGAGCAGGTCAATGCCATTCTTAAGCAAATAAAACACAAAGTTAGGTTGACTCATTCTCAGTCAGAATATACATGAAAATATATTAAATGACTTGTTAACATTTCAACTTTTTTGGTGGCTTCAAAAAGTCTATCATGATGAAAAGGTCAGTGAAAATATCCATGAGGCTCACAGAGAGGATGAATATTATATTTCATAATTTGTACATTCTAAACAGATTTGCAGGTCTCTAAGTTTCATTCTTCTGGATATTGCTTATCCCCATTCCAAGATTTTCCTCATACAGTATAACTTTTTTGACTCTCATTATGGAATTTTTGAAAAATCTCACTCTAAATTCTATGTTTGTTATCATTTGTGTTTGGACGCCCCTCTCCAAGTCTCATACAATCATGGACACAGCTGAATCTAGCATTTGTGACTGGTCCGTTGTCTAGCCCTGGAACTGGTGGTGTGAGTGCTGCACTCACCCAGGGGCAGAGCTGACCCGGAATGCTGGACTTGTTGCTTTCCCTCTTTTGCCATGTTTGCTCTTACTGTTTGCTGCTGCCATGAACAGCTGCCCCTCAGCCATACCATCCTGCCTTGGAGCCAGCTGAGCATGGACTGAAACCTCCAAAAACAAAACAAAACAAAACTGTAAGATTAATAAACCTTTCCTTCCCTAATTTTGAGCAGCAGGTATTTTGTCTCAGCAATGAGAGAAAAGTAACCAAGACAGTCTTTTAAGCTACCAGGATGATTTTATTTTAATTTCACTAAACACATTACTGAGTAGCAGTTTCCAACAATGGAACTGGAAAAGGAGTACAAATCAGTTGTTCTCCAATTTTACCACCTCCTGCCTTTTACTTCTGAAGTCTTCCAATTGAAACCTGTTTTCCCACTTGACATGCTGACACTTCAGTACAGTGATCTTGTTTTAGACATAGCAATGGAGGACCTCACTTTTAAGCTGCTGAAAGAAAATAAGGATGTGTATGTGTTAGAACAAGAAGCTTACTCTAAATTGCATGCAAGAGTGAGATTTAATATAAGCCTTGTTTTTGTTATGAGGGGAACTAACTCCCCCAAACCTATCTTTTTTAGTAATATTAAGAAAAGCATGTTTTCTCTTCATTTGTACAACTTATGAAAGCTGGAGTGGGACAGGGGTGCTCATACATCACAGAGATCTGCTGTTGAGACAGAAGAGCTTGTTCCCCAGCTGTTGGGACTGCTATGAGTATCTGGCTCTCAAATCTCTTCAGAATTTGGAGAAAGCCACCTCTCTTAGTAGTGCCTTCTTTCTGTGCATCAACTAATAACTGGTTAATGGAGGAGTGCAAAACCTGGTTCCATTTGCTTGCCTCAACTTTGGACAACTCTTCAGGGCTAGGCCAGCTGCTAACTTCTTCACAGGGCTGGCTGAGGCCTATCTTGTGACTGCATCAAAGTCAAACGTTTACCTCTCCCAAGTCTGCTGGTTTCTCTTATTGTTAAGTGTTGATCTCAAGAACATTTCTAATAAACCTTCTACGCATTAATCCCAGCTCAAAGTCATTTTCCCTGGGAATACCATAAAAATGAAAATTCACTCAATTTTCAAAGAATTGTGTAGAATGATAGTAATGGATTCTTGGCTATCAACCACTTTGATAAATACTTTGTCATTCAACTTTTTTGCCCTGAACATTTTCATTTTACTCAAGTTGAATGTGCATGTGAATGTGAATGTGAATCTTCCTGAAGTAATGCTGTCACCACCTCTATCTCCTATCTCCCATTTTCTTACATTTTTCAAAATGTTAAATACTGTTTGATGCAAGAGGCAAGGCTGAACTTCCAGACTATGTGATAATTTGGAACATGATTTACTGCTCTTTGGTCCCTTGCTTTGTTTCCATTTGATTTCAGAGACTGATTAATCTTCCTAGGAAAGCCTCCCAGGGGTCTGTGGTGCTATGGTCCTTCACTGTTAAAAGCAAAATTATTCATATATTTATGTATCTTCCCCTTCTGACAATCTTTATTCTGTTAATGTCCCAAAATGTGGCAGTATTTAGGAGGAGAAAAAGAACACTGGAGGGTAGGAACATGATTGACTGAGGCTTACCAAAACTATGTCTCTGGGTCTGTGAGTGGTTTGTTGGTAAGATGATATGGAGTCTTACTGACAGATGGTGACCTGAGGCTAGGAAAAGACACTTCTCAGCGGGTACTGCACTTGCTTCTCATCTAGCAGACCTCGCAGCCTGTGGCCCTCAGACTGTTGATGTGCAGGCCCTGGAATCATACTGGTGCCCCTCTAGGCTTTGTCCGCAGAGATACTTTTACACTTGGACATGACCAGAAATATCTAGAGACTGGAGACTGGGAACCAGGAATAAACCAGTATGCTTTGAATAGTTAATGGAAATTTGTAGACATGACAAAATAATGTAGCAAGAAGAACATTCAGTATGGAGATGAGGTCATTAGCCCTAGCTCTAGCAACAAGTCCAGAAGTCTCCACTGACAGACTCTGACAACAAAATACAATATATATTGAATGTGGGCCTAAATATTCAAAATTCCTGTAGTAGTTTTAATAAAATAGGACTCCAAGAAATAATTCAAGTGGAATGGTGGATGTGTGGAGCACACTAATGTTGGCAAAATGGCTAAATTTATGTGATAGTAAAGTTAGACTTTAAGAAACAAAAAATGATGACACCAAAAATATGAATTTTCAAGACTACTAAAAAGACCAATAGACAGTGACTAAGTTTAATGTATGTCAAGTTTATCTTATACTAGTGGTAGCAAACTTGCGGCACACATGCTATAGCAGCCATTGGTGTAATTGAAACCTCTGTGATTGTGTTTTTCTTTTAATGTATGATAAGCTTTTTAAAACTAAAACCTCAGTATTCAGATTTAATTGAAGTATTGTCACTTTGTGATAAATAATTGAGCTTTGGGTTGCAGTTTGGTTGCTCAGTCTCTGAAAGTTTTTGCTATGACTGCCTTACATACTCTTGTTAATGGTGTGAGTATCATGGTGCCATTTACCTAGCAAGTAAACAATCAGTAGTCTCATCTGGTACAGCTGACCTGGATGGATATATGAATATATTTCATATATGTGCACCTGTAACATTTTTAGACAAAGAAAGGAAAATGAAGCACACATTTTTTTCTCCTTTTCAAACCATCATTTAAGCAAAACTCAGAATACTCCATTTTGGGGATTATAATGTATAAACATGGCAAAATATGTTGGCAAATATATATTTCTGACAATAAATCTCCAGAAAGATGTTAGTGTCTGCCCATGTTATCCTTCTTGCCTACTGAAAGGACTATATTTAAAATTATTGAAACAGAACATATGATGAATGGTGCTATGTTAAGGTTCATGTTAAAATACAAATAAAATATGGACAGCAGTCTAGAAATAATAGCAAATGAAGAGACCTCTATGGTCAAGTCAGGCCTGAAACCTGAATATTCCCTGTGTGCTGTGAGAGGGCCCCACTCCTCATCATATTAACTATGTTAAAAACAAATTCAGTAATTATAGCTTTTTTTCTGTTGAGAACAAAGAGGATTTTTAATCAAGTTTCTATGAAAATTTCATTGATTTTTGTCTTTTTCTTTTTGAATTTTTGAACCAATGCTTTGTTTGTTTTCTGTAGCCTTTAAGAAGCCCCCAGGGTTTGCACTTTGAACCTATGGAGCCTAAGTAATAAAATTACATAGCAATTAAGTTATTTGGGGGTCTCATTTTCCTCAGCTGTAAAGGAAGTGCTTCCCAACCTGAAATACAAAGCAACTGATGGAATTTAAATTCTCTCTCATGGGCTCTTGATGAGGTGTGGGTAGGGATGAAAAAGAGTTGAATTGGAGTTTGGCTTCTAAGGGACAGTAAGGGGACCTCAGTTTTCGTCTGGGGAAGTCATTGTCTCTAAGATTCCACTATAGCCAATATTTTCCTGAAAGGATTTCCAGGAGGTTGACTCATCCCTTGTGAGTATTTTTGGTGCATCTCATGATAATTCTCTGTGGCCACACTATCCAAGACAGTAGCCACTGGACACATGTGTTTATTTAAGCTTAATTAAAATCAAATCAGATAAGAAATTCAGCTCCTCGATTACACTTGGCAAGTTTCATTTGGCAAATAAGCAGCCGGTGTCACTTAGGTAACCACTGTCTACAGTATTAGATAATGCAAATAAAGAACATTTCTATCACTGTAAAATATTTTATTGGACAACAATAAACAAAACCTAGAATATGTTAGAGAACGTACAACGATCAACTGCAAGAAAGAGTTTCATATGTGCATGCGTTGGTGTCTGTTTTTCTTTCAAAGGAAGCCACTTGCTTTTCCAATAGCCAGTGTTTTGGTTTAAAAGAGTAACTTCACTGAAGTATATTTACACACCCTAACATCCATCTATTTTAAATGTACAATTCAACGATTTTAAAAACTATATTAACAAGGATTCCTCTTCTGAACCACAGAGCACAAAAATGATTGGAGTGATTGTTCTCTTAATTTTTCCAAAGATGGTACACACCTAACAAATTCCAGATGCCAGGGGGAGAAATTAATGCATCACAGTCTACAAATGAATGCTTAGTGAATTGGGACTAAATTTCTTCCAGAACTTCAAGTGAGAAAGACAAAACATTATTTGGGAGTATTTTTAACTGCATCAAAGAAAGTTGAAGTCTAGCTGAATTTCCTTAAGTCAAACACATGGTACAATTGCAATGTATAACCAAAATTTTGTAATTATTGTGGTCATGTTGCAATACAGTAGAGCATTTCCTTTCTTTTCTTCAAAGACAAGAGTATATAAGAAATCCTAAATCCATTAAAACATGAATGTAAAACTTCTCTAAAACATTTGATTAATGTAATAGTATAGTAGTCTACACTATAGTTCATTTCTATAACCAAGTACAATTTTACTTCAAGTAATTTTACAACTTTGTGTGTGTGCATATATATATATTGGTGTGTGTGTGTGTGTGTGTGGTGAGTGAATGTGCGGTACTGAGTATTGCCATGGTCTTATGCATGCTAGACCAGTACTCTACCACTGAGCTGTATCTCCAACCCTTCATGTATGTGTTAACAATATCTCTACTTGTTGTTGAAATTTACATTATTAATTACACGTTTTTCTTGCTTGACCTCTAGTTAGTGCTATTTGGATTAATATTATAAATAATACTACAATGATAATACTTGTACTCATATCTTTCTTTAGTCATTTACATCTATGTATGTGTATATATATTTTCTGTATATAAATATATAAACAATTTTTCAATATTTTTATTACCTATTTTGCATTGTTTAGTATGCCAGCAACTAACCACACATAATGTGGGAACTCTCATTAAATATGTACTGTATATATAAAATGCATTTTGAATTTTGAAGATTAGTATGATCAAAGGAATATAAAATATTAATAATTTTGTTGTTTATATGTTGAAATGATATTTTTGATACATTGGATTAAAAATAAATCCATTGGTTTCTGTGTGCTTCCAATGTGTGATTACTAGAAAATTTTAAATTACCTATATGGCTCATGTTATATTTCTTTTGGACAGTACTAATCTAATTCCCTTTATTTTTTCCTAAATGTTTTATTCAACTAATTATTTTTCCTAATTGTTTGTGCCTAATTCCTGTGTTTTTGACAGTTAATAATATAAAATATACTGGAAATATTGCATGAATATAATTATGTGTCTAAGTAAAATTGATTTCTTAAAAATTCAAATGATATGTGTAATCCATATATAAATTTCTATTTATTATGTTATGGGAACTTTATTTAATAATATGTTGCATATTTTTATTAATTTAAAAATATTGTCATTGTACTTTTAGGCTTTCTAGATGCCTGATTTCTGCTTTATTTATTATATAGTCCTTTGTTTTTCCAACTAGGTTTTACAGTTTTAAAAAAATGTTCTGAGTCATTAATGTTTTCTTCTCGTTTTAATAGGGACTCTATTTTTCAATGTTATGTCATCTGTATAAAGCATTGTCATTGAATTTTGCAACTCTTAAATCCTCTGATCTTTTCTAAACTCAATGGCTTATTTTATTTTTCATATCTGGATATAGCCACCTTAATTTTCTAAGAAACAGCATTTTAAATTTCCTTCTGCTTTGTGTTTCATCCCTCTTCCTTCTAGAACACATTGTGCTAGAATTTATATGTGGCTTTTACTGTTAAGTACCTGTGCTTATTTTGTGTATTGCTTTAATTAATTCTATTACATGGTTTTTAGAAAATATATTAACCTTGTATTCCTTGAATAAATCCTGCTTCTTCCATGCTGGACAATCTTTTACTCTATTGTGTTTTGCTTGCTAAAATTTTCTAATGTCTTTGGGTCTAAGTACGATTGCCTAGCCATGACAAGTCTGAGGGCTCAGCAAATTGACTTTGGAAATGAAGTTCCTGTAGGAAACACATCATACTTAAAATAAATTTTGGGAGCAATTTAAGTAGTACAAGGAGCCATTTATTTTTTTCAAGCTTAGATAAATCTCCAGTTAATGCCATAGGGTCATAATGCTTAATCTTTCTGTTTATATGTCAGGCATTAATAATATTTTTGAGTATATATTTTTACTACATATTTGTGGGAAATTAGCTAAACACAAATATTAAATAAGTTAGCCACACCCTTACAGCTAAGAACAATGCTCTTTACACAACAAAAATCTATGGTATTTTTGTCTTTCCCAGATTACATTAATTTGTAATTTCTCTTTTTCAGTTAGTCAATAATTTACCCATTTGGTCAAAAAGAAAACTACTGTTACGTTGTTTTATTTTAATACTTGTTTTATTTTCCTACTTTAATTTAGCTTATTACTTCCATTTTAGGGATTTTTAGGTACAAAATTCATTTCTATTTCTATTTTCATTTTCATATATATATATATATATATATATATATTTACAATACATAGATTGCTGCCAGAATCTTATGCAATTTAAAATTTTGTTACTATAGTTTTTCTCTATGTAAATTAGGATGTAATTTTTAATTTATTTGTGTCTGTAAAGTTCTATTTTCATTACTTAGTTATACTTGTTATGTTGTGGTGTGAGAATTTATTTTCATAGATTTCATGACACAGCTTCTTGCAGTAACTCAAGTGCATTTTTTGCTGCAATATATGATTAACTGTACAATTAAAATGAATCTTTATAATTCCTTACCCAATGATTCCATACTTTTCATATATCTATGTTTATGCTCATGCCTTATATTTTTGAGCTGTACAATTTCCATCTTGGTTGTCTAAACACTCTGCCATATATCTTTAGAGCTGAGCTCTAGAATTATACTTTTGTTTTTATGAGAGTCTTTCTGTATTAGGTCAGCTCCTCCTGTTTGTGCCTTGATGGAGGACAGGTTTCAAGAATGTGATGACCATTGCAGTCGCACAGGCTTCTGCTCTCAGAACTTGGTTTAGTGCCCTGCTGTTGCTGTCCTAAAATTCTTAATAGTTTCTGAACAAGGAGCCCCACTTTTCCATTTTGTAAAGAACCCTTACCAATTAGATAGCTGGCCTTGCTTATTTTTTACATTCTGTGGAGGTTTTGATGAACTCAATTTTTTTTTAAACCACGACTGATTGGAGATGATATGTTGAAATTTTTAGATAAATTATTCCACCATCTGAATGAGATTCTCTTCCAGCCAGGAAGTTTCATGAAAGTCTTCTGGTCAGCTTGTCCTTCTTTTCCCTCCAGGATGGGATCACTGTAAAAACTCTTTCGTGTGTCTCCTTCACTTAATGTCAAATGTTCTTCTATAAATTCTAGAGGAGCTTAAAGCCAGGTGTTCAATGGATGGGACTCAGCTCAGTCCTCACCAGGGCTTTTGTCTGGAGCAGCAGCAGGAGCAAAAGTAAGGTCTACTTGTAGTGTCCCTTTGTCCCCTCCCTTAGCCACACCTCTTACGATCCTGGGATACAAGACTCAATCTTTTTAGAGGAGTGAAGAAGGTAGTAAACATCAGTGCATACTGGGGAACAGAGCTGCCACAGGCCGGGCGGGGCTAAAACACACAGGAACATCTTTGACAGCTTGACTGTGAGACTGGTTTGTCTCTCACTTGTGGTTTCACGTTGGGTAAGTCACTTCACCTTTCTGAGCCTTCATAGTGCTCCCATTTGTAAAATGGAGAAAATAGCAGTGGTAATGTATGAGAGTTTCTGTGAGGGCCAAGGGAAGTGGGGTACAAGAAGCCTTGAAAATAGAACCTAATGCACAATAAGTGCTCACCAGTTTTCCTCGGAGCCGCATGACTAATGCACACAGTGGACCAAGATAGTGGTGTTGTTTGAACATTCTGAGATACTGTCTGTATGAGATCTTGGGAAAGGAGAGAGTAGAGCTTGGCCTGGGGAGGGTGATTTCTAAGCCTTCGGTACCTCTGCAAAGAATGGCTAACCAGGTGACTGACCTGGGTCTCGATCTGTCGGAAACAAGAGCAATACAGGTTTCCCCATACCTAGCCATTCTCTTAGTCTATACTTTTGAGGAGGGCACCCCTGTCACCTCAATGTATATTGCAGTAATTTGGTTAATGGACTTTGGAGCTGCACTAAGTCCTTGATGTGCCATACAATTTTTGGTTGTGCCTTAGTGTCTGACCTGCAAAATGAGAATAAATGTGTGCTAACTTCCCCTCCTCCTGCTCTTACCATCTTTCTCTTTTACTGACTGAGGAAGGGTATTGGTTCACGAGATGAATATGTTTTGTTATCTGCCTATGGACTCTAATTCTGTGGTGGTCCAGTTGACCCTTCTTTTTTAGTACAGCTAGTGCTGTACTAAACATTCTGTAGTCAGAATCTTTTTTTTTTTTCTTTTTGAGACAGAGTTTTCCTATGTAATTCAAGCTAGCCTTGGACTCACTATGAGCCCAAGCTGGCCTTGAACTTGCAGTATTCTTTCTGCCTTAGGATACTGAGTACTGGAGTTACAGGTATACACCACCATGCCTAACTTGGAGGCAGAATCTTGATGATTAAATCCATAAACCCCGGATCTCAAAGATCCTCCCCAGAGATCTGTGTGCCCTATTTTGAAGGGTCTGTGTTCAGACCTTGGCAGAGAAATGAGCCACTCTCAGATACTCTGCTTAGCCCACGATGCCTGTATATCTCATACTGAGGCCTGGAGTTATATGGACTTGCCATGGAAAATGAACTAGAAAGTACTTATTAGTTTTCCCCCAGTGTCTTATTTGAAATACCAGAAGCAAGCAAGTCATTTGAACTAGTCACAAAGGAAAGCTCTAATTCTGCTCATGCTTTCTTTCATTTTGGTACTTGGGAACAATCCTCTTTGCAATTTATAAGCTACATTACTTGCTCACCTTTCTGGTTTTATGAATGGATTTCCCCCGTCTTTGGTTGCTGAGATAGCCCCTTTTTTCAGTGAAATCCCAGTTTACATGCTGTGCTCTCAATGCTTCGTGTTTTCTTTCTTCAGAATTATCACCTTATATTTAGAAAAACTAACAAGTTTTTATAACATGTTGTGCGTTGATGGATGAGTGGGTGTACAATTTCCAAGTCAGTATAATATGGAGAGATGGGTTGCTAATAGCTCTGCAAAAGGGATGTATATTCCAACAAATATCCAGATTTTATGATTCAACTGACATTTTATTATATTCAGTGTGGAAATAAGGGAGAGAATGGCTGGGACTGGAATTTGAGTCCATGGAAATATTTATCACAGAATATTTATTGCATTTTAAACTCACTTATTTTAAGGGAATCAGTGAGAAAGGGGGTATATTAATGTATAGATGAGATTAGGCTTCCTATATGTGTCAGAGATGTCTTGTGGATTATGGGGGAAATTATTTACGTATTGTTACCTTTGAAATCAGTATTCATACTATTCTTTAAGTCTTGCAGGTGTTGCTGTCCTACCTACCCTGGAAGCCAGATAGGAAGGCCTGTCACCTTTTTTATCTTTGTGTGACCATGGAGGAAAATGAAGTCCTCAAAGCTTAAAGGATTTGTTTTACATCAAGAGGTGACCAAACACCAAGGATTCTGGTTCACACTCTGAGCCAGAATATCTCAGATCTGGGGGCTGAGTCACACTGCCCAAATTAGACAGGAGGTTCAACTTCCCCTTCAAGTAAAAGTGGGAACAGTAGACGCTTGGGCTGAAATATTTACACAGTACCGCAGAGAAAAGGGCTTATAAAAGATCTGCGAATTAAACTGAGTGATTAAAAGGAAAAGAGAGACATAGCAGAAATGTTTGGACCATTTTTATGACTGAAATGTCAGTGCAGATTAATAAGGTCTTTGTAGAAAGACAAATGGATAAAAGAACATAAAGATGGTTCAGTTTACGAAGTGCAATAAAGCTGAGCTGGACACTGGAGAATACGGTGGTAAAACAAATCAACACAAACAAAAGCCAAAACTTTATTTTGTGTACAACATGAAATTAAAACCCCAAGGTACCCATTTCCAGAACTGAAGATTGAGAGTAATTTAAAATTACACCATGTACTGGAATCATATTAACATTGTACTCTACTGGACGCTTTAATTACCTCTGTTACAAACAGCAAGTACACAGCATCAAAGAAGTTACCATGTTAGGGAAAAAAAAGGCCATTTTAAATTTACCAAATGAAGTCTCCTTTCAGAGGAGGGAATGTCCCGGGATAGCTGAGTCAGTGATAAAGAGAAAAAGGCAATGTTTAAAAGGTAGGGGAAAATGGACCAGTGAAATATTTGAATCAAACTATAGAAATATATGATGATAAAGAGATTCAATTATGGGACAGACAATGATAGGCAACTGATCATTCAGGTGAGAAATATATGTGTTTGGAAGAGGATTTAAGCATTTCACTGAATCACAACAAATTATAATTTCACTAAAATAGAGACAAGGAAGTACTGAAAACAAAACAAAACAAAATTTAAAAAGTTGAACACCAGGAATGAGCAGGTCAAAGGGAATCATTTATTATGACCTTTTACCTTCAAGACTGCTCAGAACATCCTGGTAGATAATTGCCTACTCTATTCTGCATGTTCTTATGAGAAGGAAATTCCAAGGCCCGGTTTTAATGCATCCCAGTGCCTGATGACAGAACAAGGGAGATTTCTTTTCTGTGTAGCCTAAAATTCCTGTGGCCAAGGCTTTTCTATTTTTTGTTCTTGTGCTTGTCTGGATCATGCTCAAGATCTTCAATTTACATGTCACATGATTTTAAAATATCATTTGAGGTTTCTTCCACATTTGTATTTTAGCAAATGTTTAACAGTACAAGAAACATTTGCAGGAGAACTGGTGACCGGAAAGGAACTTGGACATGTCTTCTTAGCTTGTGCTGTCCGCTCTCCCCAGAATGACCTTCTGATCTCCATGTAGCAAGCCAGCCCCATCATTTCCTCCAAGGTGTAGATTCACTCCAGTCTTACTGCCTTTCCGAATCTCTTTTTGGTGTTTCTCTGTCTTTAGGCAGACACTGAATTAGATGATAAAAACCACACTGGTGGCTTTCAATCTGTCCTTATTTGGCCTAACTTCCTATCCTCCAGACTCCAGTCCTCACAAATATCACAGGGGTGGGAAGGCAGTGTATTAAGCCTTCTCTGTCACCTTCTGAGTAACAAGATTAACCTGCCTTTTCTCTTTTGTGTGGGTTCCATATGTTTCTGCCAAAAAAGGACAAAGTGACATTTGGCTAATTTTTGCTAATGTGCCTAAGTGGGAATGTCTAGGGAAGCTTCCCTTTGCCAGGTAATTTGTACATATTAACAGCAGCCTTTTGGAGATTTTGTCCTCTCTTGTGTTGTGTATTGTTAATGGTAGGAATTTGTTATTAATTAAGAAAGGAGCTGGGCGGCTTGCCAGGCTGAAGAGGTGATACTTTTGGTCTGGTAGGGTTTTGCTACATCCTACCTCTCAGAGCTAGATCATAATTTTTACCTACCCATGACAAGCCAAAGAATGCTCCCTTAATTTAAAAAACTGGAACTATAATGCATACACAATGGAAAATAAACTTTTTTATCCTAAACTCCCAGTCCATATCAGGTAGTAAGGAAAAATAGGAACAAATATAAATTAAGTCATATATAGCATACCCAAGCAAAGAAAATTTATGACATAGTAAAAGGGTTTTTAACTGTAAGGAAAAAAGATAGATTTTAAAATAATTTTATTAAATAATATCTACAAATTTATTGAGGATCTATGATATGTTGAGTCCTGAGCTATTACAGAAAGGTTAAAGATGAATCCTAGATAGTGTCAACATCTGACTAACTCACTTGGTATGGAGAAAAGACTTCAAAATGTACCCTATTGAACTTCAATGCATTGGGGCAAAAGATTTATAAATAAATGATTGCAATGTATTTTGAGGACCATTATAGAGGTAGATACTAAGTGTTTTAAGAGCCCAGAGGAGTAATTAATTATGTTTTTTGGCATTAAGAACATATTATGAAAGAAGGAAACATTTGTGCTTTCTTGAAGGATGCCTCTTAGTCTTTCTAATGCAGGGAGGAAAAAGGAATCTACGAACATCATAAGCAGAAGAGGCAAAAGTGCATGGCCTTTCAGGGATGCAGGCCACGTGACCAGCATTTAGGAAACATCCAGCAAAAAGGTGACGCTAGAGAGGCAGCTGAGGGTTAGGCTGCAATGGGCATTTATGTCTCCTAAAGATAATGATGTTTGTCAAAAAGTGAAATGGTGTGAGATTTAAAGGTTGATCAGTGACCCCCTCAGGACAATTGTGATGGTAGTCTGAGGAACAGATTGAAGCTGAGAGGAACCCAGGCAGGCAGGGATAGGAGGCAACTACAGAAGTCCAAGCGAAATGAGCTAGGACAGTAAATAAGCTATTTTGGTGACAGTGGGTTTGAAACACGTTTCTAGGTTGATTTACAATGCCTGAGTAATTACTGGAATAAGGAAGACTTGATTGAGGCTGATGCTGAGCACCTTAGTAAAGGTTACCATGTGGGTAAAGTGCTACTAAAAGAAATACTGAATATTGGGAAACAGATGCATGGAATTTGTGATCAGTGAATTAAAGTCAAGGCAAACTGAATTTGAAATTCTTGTGGTACAGTCGGTCCAAGAATCTCAGCATGGGAACAGAGAGTTTCACCAGTGGAAGGAGAGTCAGCAGTATCATATGTTCCACTAAGGTCAAGAAAGATAAAAACTAAAAACTAGCCAGAGTGCATTAATTAGGATGTCAACCAGGATCTTTGGGAGAAAGACAGTTTTAGTAGAAGCCAGTAAACATAGACTGTTAAAAGAAAGAGAATCAGAATTGGAAGATAAATTTTTTTTAAGACAGAAAAGTTTGGTGAGATGGTAAGAAGAGCAAGCAGGTGTAATTTAAAAAGATGGTTGAGGGATGTCAGGAACATATTTGTGTGTGGAAGGAAAGTAGCTAGTGGGGGAGAGAAATGGACCACATGGTATGACAAAGCAAGGCAGAGGAGATGAAAAAATGTCCCAGTTCTGCAGCATCTACAAAAACAAGAGTTGTTCCCTGTGGGAGAACCACCCTACCTCTTCAGATTAGCGAGTTAGGACATACTGGCTATGGGGGTGGTGGAAGAGTACTCTTAGACCACCTTTTTATCTGTGATGGTGTGCTGGAGGTAGCTTAATGCCTAAATCCCCTCCATCCCTGCTTTATGAAAAGACTGAGGGAATTATAACACAGAGTAATTTTAAGATGGGTGTGCAAGGTTCTTATCTTTATAGGCCTAGCCTCATAGTGTTTCTGATGAGGGCAGCATAGAACCCAGAACCTTGTACATGCTATGTAGGTGCCAACCACTTAGCTGCTCCCACAGCCTCTTTTGAAGCACCTGTTCTCCATGCCTTGATACACTAGACCCAAGATGGTCTAAGGCTGCCCTTTAAACTTCTAATTCCTTTCTGTTTTTGAGTGGCTGATATTGGGACCAGTCACTCATTCAGGGAAGATTATACTTTGCCTTCTACCCATAAGAAGGCAAAAAATAAAACAAAACAAAAACCAACTCTTGGGTCTCCGAAGATCAATCATGTTAGAATAGAAGAGACCAGTGATATATACTACAGCATACACCGAGTGTTTCTGATTTGAGGTTAGCCATAGACAGCAGAGGTGGTGAGTGAGATATGGATCAGCCAAATAGAGGAAGAATTAAAGAGGTTTATTTTGGACAGCTTATTTTCTGTAGAGTAGAACCCTAAGATTGAGGCTGGGGATTTAGCTCAGTGGCATAAGTGCCTGCCTTGGAAGCATGTGATCATGAGTTTGAGCCTCATAAAAAACAAAAAAAAAAAAACCCTAGGCTTGAGAGCTGGTGGATCATTGGATGAATAATAGTTTGGAGAAGATTAATGCCATTTAGCAACAGATAAAATATTGTATAAGAACACCAAAGATCCCCTGAAGACAGAAATTATATACAGAACCTGTAATACAACTTAGCTATATGATTTTTTTCTAGCAGAGTGGTAGCCTAGGGTCCTATGTAGGGAAAGCCAGGGTTGGATACATGCAGTCCTAGATTGGAAAGGTGAATACCAAGCAACAAGGATGAGAATGGTTTAGATGCTGGTTGCAATGTGTTTTAAAGTCTTGGTTAAGGGGCTCAGGCTAGTTGGGGGAAAAATGCATAGGCAGGCTGATGGACTGAAAGAGTGGGATGGGGCTCAGGAAGCACAGATTGGACTAAGACTGGAAGGCAAGTTTCAGGGAAGAAAATTTCTAGAACTGATGAAATATTAGTTTTTTAGAGAGCGGGTCTATGAGTTTTAGATTTAGAGATGAAATAGTTCTAGGGTTGGATTGTGGTATCGTAGATAAAAGGAAGTAGGTTTGAACAATACTTTATATACTGGGATATGTGAAATGATATGGTTATCAGATACTTGATTTCTAAAACTCATAAAAATAAGGCTGTAAAAGTAGTGTGTTCCTGTAATCCCAGCATTTAGGAGGCTGAGGTAGGAGGACTGTTGTGAGTATGAAGCCATTCTGAGCTATATAGTGAGTTTAAGGCAGCCTAAAGTACATGGCAAGACCCTGTCTTGAAGTAAAAACAAAACAAAAACCAATAACCTCATAAAAATAAATCTGTCCTTTAAAATGGATTGACAAGATCCAAAGAAAGGCAGAATTTAGAAGCAGTTTGCTAATCTTTGCTTAACATGTAGTTTGCAGGAAGAATAGGCCTTTCTGAAAACTTTATGAAGAATAATACCTGATCTTCTCATCTTGTGGCTTTCTATGAATATAATGAACTAATAAAATAGCAAGTTTTATACTCTAGGCTTCTTGTTTTTCTGGGAAAATAAAATGACCCAGGCAGCACTGGGCTAGTGGTCCTTGTTGGAAGCAGCAAGATGCCTCATCAGTTTATTCAGTCCCCTACCACATTGCTTCCCTACACAGCTGAATGTCAGCTGTCAAGTTCACACATTTTTCTTAGAGTTAAGAGGAACATGAAGTGTTTCTTTAACAAATATTATTAAAATTAGAAAACCAAAGATGAATCAGAAATTATATTCCTCTGTATCTGATGTACAGAGCATATCACTGTTAGAAAATAACACCTTTAAATTTTAATGTTATTTTGAAACAAATTGCTTTAGCTTCTTATCACCTACCTGGACCCCAAGTGCATTTGAGTTTGTAATGACCAAGGCTTCCTGTCAATATAATAATGCTATAAATATACACAAATCCATGAGAGAGACTTCACAAAAGCAGTGTGATAAATAAGTTATTTTTAGAACAAATCTTATTAGTCTACCACATTACTACTTTTGCTGATTGAATAATGTTATTGGACCCCTAATAATTAATAGATTTCCTCAAAGTGCTAATTCAATATTTACTGAGAAAATT
The DNA here is from genome assembly GCF_034190915.1 of Cavia porcellus. Taxonomy (NCBI): domain Eukaryota; kingdom Metazoa; phylum Chordata; class Mammalia; order Rodentia; family Caviidae; genus Cavia; species Cavia porcellus. The sequence continues at coordinate 8,834,310 of NW_026947493.1, forward strand.
TAATGAATTGATGAAGTGGTTCCTCACTAAGCTGGAACACACTGATGTAATTCTCTGAGCGCCTCACTTCTTGGCAGCCATATACACTTGTGGAAGATGGATCCAAGAAAATCGGTGAAGGATCTTTAGTGCCAAAGGAGATTCAGAGTATGGAAAAGAAAGTTTTTGGCAAATCTAGGTTGCCGTATTAGTACCCAGAAAGAAAGATGATCACTTCTTCTTAAGGACCATTATAAAAATAAACAATCTAATCTGTAGGAACATAGTAAATTAAAATTGACATCATGTATTGACACAGGGCCACTACATTTATATAAAATCTGCTATTTCCTTAAGTCATCTTGACCTAAATTGTTATAGTCAGCTCTCACATTAAGCACATGGAGAGCAGTCAAATACGAAGTCTCAGAGATTGAACTGTCTCTTTAGGGAAATACAGGAAATAAGATGAGATTGAGGCTTGGGAAATGAAAATTGTCATACTACATGAGGGAAAAAATAATCTGAAGGCCAAGCTCCCAGTGGTTCAAAAAATTTGGAAAGCTGTACTAGTAGAGAGTGTTTGTGAAGTAGAAAATAGATATGAATTCATAACCTACAAGGGTATAAATGACGGCAAGAATTCAGTAAACTGTGTCAGTGTTATTTTGGAAGGCTGAAAGGTTAATATGGAACAGAGAGCCCGAATAACAAAGTTCTAGGCATCAAATTAATGATGCAAACAAATGGAAGACTGGTTTAGGGTGGCAACAATGATGAAAAACAAAGATGAATTGACACATGAAGAATGACTAACAGAGATAAAGTTATATATTACTGACATGATTATAAATATATCTATCGACATGAAAAAATTACTCATAAAACCCAACAGTTAGTATACAATGGAATAAATTGGCTTAGGCTCGGTGGATTGTTCAGAGAGACATTTTATTGATGTCTTACATACCTTTTATTGCCCTGCTCTGAATATTAGTCTGAAGGAACAATTAAATGGTATTTGCTAAGGAATGACTATATTTGGCTCTTTTTCTGATTCTAACTTCTATGAATTTTACAATGCTACCAAAACACTTCGGCAAGAATTTTGGTAATTTATAATTTCTTTAATAACATTGCTCATGAAATAGGACAAATGCAAAGCTGCAGAGACACAGAAGAAGAAAAAGTTGCTTACTATGCAGTTTTTCATGAAAAAAAAAAAAAATCCAAGTTTCACTTATTAAAAAGGCTGCCGGGTGCCTTCTGCACATGTCGGAGGAACATGCTGCCTATCACCAGATCCCAGAAGTGGTAACTACCATTCTGGTGTTTGTGATAAAGAAGTACATGCAGCTATCTCACCAGTAGGCGTGTGACCAGCCGCTTGTGGGAGACAAGCACTTAGGAGGATAAAAAGGAACCTGGCACAGGCCTTGGGCTTCTGGCATCATTAGTTACAGGTCTGCCAAGATGCTTTGGGAAATGTTTTAATTTAAATGCCACATCTATTTCAACGAAATCTCCTTGGTTTGACTTGTTGCCAGTCTACAGTGAGATGGAGAGGTGTTTGCCTTGGAGGACATTGGTGAATTAGATAACAGTTAAATAAAAACCACAGTGGGTGTTTAAATCTCAATATATTCCTACTCAGCCTAGGGACCTCATGAGGAAAGTTGTAGGATCTGTCACAGCAGTTCCTTACTGACTTGATAAATGCAGAGATTAGATACTACCACAGAAAGGCAGAGATCTCATCAGATGACTTTCAAAATACTGTACCAAAATTAGAAAACTTCAAGAATAAAGGCCACAGCATGCTTGCTTTCGTTCCTCACATCACACTCAGATATTTGGATTACAAATTTGATAAAGCAAAGGAACTGGATTTGAATTATGAGAGTGTATCCAGGTCAAAGAAAATACTATTTTGAAACAAAACTAGAAAAGCAAAAAAAAGAAAGAAAAAGGATGAGACTGAACAACATATTACATACTGTAGTAAATCAACATGAAAATATTTGTTAGTGTATGCTCAGGTTGGCAAGAGATGTATAAAAGCTTGTCTGATGATTTGTAAAAACACTAATCCAGAGGATCAGAATTTAAACACCCCAAGAAAAACACAAAAGTATTTCATGTTGTTTTAGGGTAAGGACCAGTACATGCAGGTATGTAAAACCCATTTCCTTAGTGGCTTGTTGGCAGTGTGTTATGACCCAGTCCTAATGAACGCAAAGTCTTTAGTTCATCCCCTTGGGAATCTTTCTCCCTCCCTCCCGGCAAGGAGAGAACTCACAGAAAAGGAAGCACAAGGAGGGAGGAAGAGCTGGGTACAGAAGAAGGACAGGGGGCAGGCGCCCTTAGAGCCAGGACTGGAGAGCTGGGGCCCCTGGAACCAAGTTGTGGAGTTCAGGCTCTGGTTCCAGGGATGGAGGTCCAAGGAGGTGTCTTGCATAGGGGTGCAATACCATCATCCTTGATTCTTAGGCCCATCACTTTGCCAGAGACGGTATAGGAGGACCAGAGAAAGGTGAGACCAGATGTGGCACTGCAAGTAGGAGCCTGCACTGGATCTAGGATGGGGTCCGTGGGGTGCCTGACCAGCCAGCATACCTGTGGGTGAAACCAGGAAAGATACTGAAAGAGAAGCACGACAGTGAGGAATCAGCGGGAATCAGCAGGGCACGACTTGGAGGGCACAGAACAGCCTCTGGCTTTTTTACCCCTGAAAGCTCGCCAGATACACCACTTCTCACCCCCTGAGTCAATTTACTGTTCAGGAGCCCAAGGGAAGAGAACGGATTGGTTTCCGTGTGTAAAATGTGCCTGGCCCGCTGGGGAAGTCCAGAGGGAGCTTCCTGCAGGCCGGAGCGGCCTGGGTGGGAAAGGAACGAGTTCCGCGTGTAGGGCTGGGGGTAGAAGCCGGGCGCTGGGCCCTGGGACGTCCGCTCCCCTCCTCACGGCAGGCGATCGGCGCCCCTGGGTCTCTTAGCGGATAATAAGCAGCTGTGCGTGTGTATATCCCACGAGCTGCGGACGCCGAGGTTACGGTCCGCAAGGCTGTGAGGTCCCTGAGGCCAGATGACCTGGCCGCAGCCTCTACCGCCGCGACGCCGGCGACTTCGAGCGCGAGCCGAGCAGCTCGCGGTGGGTCCGGGGGCGGCCGAGAAGGGTCCCGGCGGCCTGTAGGGGGCAGAGCCAGGCTGCAGCGGAGACAGCCGCTGGAGGGGTGGTGGTGGGCCTGGGTTGCCCCCGCCTGCAGCCACTCCCGGGTCCCGCGGCCACTGTCGCGGCCCGGCCGCCCATTCCCGCGGTGCGCTTCCCCCCCTGCGGGCCTCGGCGGGGCCTGAGGGAACATGACGGCCGGAGCCGGGCGCGGCGGCCGCGAGGGAGTCCGCAGCGCGCTAGCCCCAGGCGAGGCGCTTCCGCGTGGCCCGCGAGCCCTGGGGCGCCGCTCCCCTCAGCCCTGCTCCGGAGGCGGGCGCGGGTCCCCGCGCGCCCTCCCCGCGCGGCGGGTGCTCGACCCCCGGAGAGCGCCGCAGCCCGGGCCGCCGAGGTGGGCGCGCGGTGCCCAGGGTGGGCGCCCGGCCCGCGCGGTTATTTTTGGCGCCCGCAGCGGCGCGTGTACCGGGGCGTGTTTTACTTCCCCAGGTGCCGGCAGCCGGGGCTCCGCCACCGCCAAGCTGACTGTGTTCTCTCCTATCCTCCCTGCAGGGACCTTCCGATAATTCTGCCATCACGACTTCAATCGTGCGCCAGGCGAGCTCGAAACAAACATCACAGATAAATTAAAAAAAAAAAAAAAAAAAAAAAGCAAGAAAAAAAAAAAAAAAAGAAAAGCGGAAGAAGCGGCCGAGGCGGCGGCGGCGGCGGCGGCGGCGGGAGGAGGCGAGGAGGAGGGGCCGCGCGCGGCGGTCCGAGGCGGCGGCGGGGACGCGAGGACGCGAGGACGCGGCTTTGTGCAGGCGGGTCGCGGGGCGCCCATGGCGGAGTGCGGCCGGGGGGGCTCCGCCGGCGGGGCCCTGCCCACCTCCCCGAGCCCGGCCCTCGGCGCCAAGGGCGCCCTGAAAGCCGGAGCTGGGGAAGGCGGTGGCGGCGGGGGAGGTCGCCTGGTCCACGGGCGGGCGCGCTATGACAGCGGCGGGGTTTCCAACGGAGACTGCAGCCTCGGCGTGTCCGGGGACGAAGCTCCGGCCAGCCCTGCCCGGGGACCTCGCGGCGTTGCGCTCGCCCCGACCCCCAACCCGGCCGCCTGTCCCTTTCCCCGGGAGAGCAAGCCTGGCGGCCTGCCCCGCCGGAGCAGCATCATCAAGGTAGGTGGGAGAGGGGGGCTCATGGCCCACCCCCATTCTTTCCTGGGGTCTGCTTCTCTCCTGAGAAGCGGTAGTGGAAGGAAGGGACGCTATTGCTAATGGGGGTCATTGGTGCACGGTTGTTCGGAGTGGTTGAGCGGGGACTGGGTGCAGATGACATTTGGGAAGAATGGAGAGGTGAACCCGAGTGTGCAGGAGAGCTGGGCTCAGGCATTTCCAGTGCAACTTGGGGCTGTCACCTCTTCCAGGATTGGTTTGGAATTAGGGCTTGTACCTACCTGGGCAGGGCATGGTTTTCAGTGGTAACCTAGACTGGCAACCGATTTCTATTGTATTTTAAAGATAGGAATCCTGTGAAAAAGATAGGAATCCTGTTTTCTTAAAAACCCCAGGCAACTAGCTGAGATTCTTTAATAGATATCTTTCAATCTGATCTTTCTTGTTTTTGCAAATGATTGTACTTAGAGGGTACAAAATCTCCACTCAATTACAGGGAGAAATGGAGTAGGTTTCTGAACATGCAGATTTCCGCTTTCTTAGGCTCAAAAGCTCTGAGAGATTACAGTTCCGCACGATTTAATCTTTTCCTTTCTGCAGGAGGCAGGCCTCCAGATATGTGGAAGTTCTTTCGGACAGTTTGTTTGATTTTGGTATGTTTTGCATGGTGTTACTTAGCAGAAGAAAGCCAACAATTGTGTTTTGTGTTTTAAACTCAAGAAGTACCATTAAGAGTTTGTGGTGGTTTCATTCTAATCCTACAGTTAAGTCTGCAGTGTAAAAGTGTTTCTCATGACACAAAGTGGAAAAATAATACTTGATGATCTAAGAAGGGCAGCGCCTTAGGCAAGACTATCCTATTTGGCTTGTTGAGTTCAGAGCAAATTCGAAAATATGCTTTCTGAAAATCAAGGGGTTATCAGGACAGTGAGCAGCAAAGCACGATGACAGGGCTGCATCCACCCTTCCTGTGGCAGATAACCCTTGAGAGGTCAGAGCGAGCCGTAGTGAAGAGAGTTGGCACTGTTGGCATTTGAAATTAAATGGGACTGAAATCTTACCATGCTGTGAAAATGTCACGTGTATATCAACTTCTATAGTAATATAATGAAATGTACCACCTTGCTGCTCTATCTAAGAGGCAGTTGTGAAACTGAATTTCGCTTTGTCATCTGTTTGTACAGTTTAGGTCTGGGCAGGGGCACAGTGAAGGGTTTAAAGATCAAGTGTATAGCTACCAACAGTTCGCTTTTAGACTGAGGAAAATAAAGTGTCTTTTTGCTGCATGTGTAGCCTTTACTGACATATATGTCCTTTTATTTTGTAGTTAGTGTTACTGAAAGTTACTTTCAACTGTGGGAGAGAATCGTGTTGACAGAGTTAGGTGACATTTCTGGGTTTCTTTGGTCACCAAATATTTGTGGTGATTTTTCATTGGGATGTTAATGAATTCTGAGGTGAAAATTTGAGACACGTAACAACCTACCTAATTTTAACAACTCTTTCCATTGTTACAAGGGCTTTTAAGCGTTTTAAAAAAGGTTGCGTTTATTAGTGTCCATCTTTGGATTCACAATGTAGTTTAATGAATGACAGCAGCTTTTGTTTTACACTGAGAGATAAGAAAGAAGGATGATTTGTCAATATTCATGGGTGGAGTTGAGAACTTATTGGTAGATATTATTTCTTTGTTGAAGGCTGTTGAAGCACTTGGGGAAATGAATTGTTCAAAAAGCACGGGTTTTGGAAATGCTGTCGATACACTAAAATTTTAAACTTTCAGAGATTTAAAAATTTTTTCTTTATAGTAAAGGCAATTGGTTTCTTGTTTACTACTGTGCCTATCCATAAACAGTGACACAAACTTAGTAGGTATATAATATTTTATTGCATAAATGGAAAAATGATAAAGAAGCACATGTTCTCTTTAAGTTCTTTTTGAGTTTACTACTTTCATATTTATTTAGTTTTTTGTTTGTTTGGCACCTGGGATCGAACTCATGACCTAGCGCTTGCCAGACAGGTGCTTATGCCACTGAGCCAAATCCCTGGCCCCTTATTTAGTTTTTTTGTACCTCCTAAGATAAGTTGACAGACTCCCTTTCTTGCCTTTATTTTCAGCTTACATTTCTTAACCACTCTTGAAGATTATGGAAGTTGTGTTGAAATTTGATCAGGTCTGAGTTATAACAAAGAGAGGATGCTATATTTTAGGTGGTAACTACTTGGTATGTTTCTCCTTGAATTAGTGCCTTAAAAGGCAAGATTTTAGGAATTTAGCTTGATGTTTTCTAAAGACATAATATACAGCTGCAAGATAATATCTTAAAAAGAAGTCTTTTCTTTAATGTCGTTTTATAAGCAGTGAATACTGCACAGATATTTTTGTCACATGAATGGCAGAAATTATATTTCACTTTTGTTAAGAAATAACAAAAAGCTGAAGCAGAATCTCAAGTAGAAAAGCAATAACTACATCTTTCCTTGTTTTTTTTTTTCTAAAGGGTTTTAAGGAGTGAATATAGTCAGATGGTTCCTCTATGCATAGAGGTAGGAATAGGTGGTAGTTGAGGATTTGAGGGACTAGCGTGTAGTGAATGCTAGAAAAGAGAGGGCAGTATTTATGGATGTATTAGTTGAGGAAAATTAGGCTCATACATTTTTTTCCCTCTGGTTTCAGTCTTCATTACAATCTTGACATCCCTGTTGGGTAGCGATTCCTATGTTAGAGGAAGGAATAAGGGCCTAAATGTGATAAGTGGGAGGTAGAGAAAGGGGACTGTTGTTAGTATGCAGGACAGATGCAGAAATCCACTGTAGGCTGACCAGAATTATGTTTCTTGTTTAAAATCATTTCTTTGGTACTCCCATCTGTTTTGCAAATATGGTATTGATAAGAAATTGTTGTAAAACTACATTTTTCTACCAAAACAGATGCATAGGTCTATGTTAAAAGAGCTCCTTGGTTACACAGTGTTGATGAAAATTTGGAGTGAGCAGCCTCGTAGAAACTTTTACAGATACCTTGAGGTAAATAAGTTATGGAAATAATAACCAGACTTTTCTACATTTCCTTAGCTTATTGAACATAACAATGTACTTCTGACATTATTCACAAAAGCCCATTACTTGATTTTGGGGAAGAAGCTATTATGATTTTTATCTTAAGTAATCTAGTAAGTGAAAATAGCACTTTCATTTTCTCTTTCCATTATTTCATCATACTATTCAGTATAATCTATGCTTTATTTTAAAACAGTTAATTTGGTTAATTGTTCAGATGGCTTCCTATGCACCTTTTTCCAAATAGCATCTTTTAAACTTGGTCTAAAAATATGAAGTAGCATTTTAGGCCTTAGATTTCTTCTTAGTTTCAGAAATAAATGACATTTAAAATGTCTATAGTAGTTTGTATGGTGTATTTTAATCAGAAGTAATTAAATGTTGATACTTTCAAAAATGGTTGGATTTCATACAGTAAGATTCACCCTTAGTGTCCAGTTTAGTGAGCTTTGACAAACATAGAGTCACATGGTCACTACCTCAGTCAAGATACTAAGCAGTATTACCACCTCCAAACCTCTACTTTCCAATCTCTGTTTAGTCTTCCCTTCCCCACTTTCCCAAATGATGTTATCTATTGATCTTGGACCTTTTTTTGGTATTTCTAAATTTCAAAACAAGCTAATTAGATGGTAACAATGGTTAATACATCGTGTATTGTTATCTTTAAATTAGTTACTCGGAGTACCAGATACCTGCATTTACTTGTCTTGGGCTATTTTTAGAGGTCGGAAATAAAGCTATTATTGTAGTAAGAATGTCTGATACTTACTAAGTACTCCCTATGTGCAAAATGTGTGAAGAGTACTTACCATAATTCTCTGACTTGGTCTTGTACAGCCACAGAAGCTGTGGGAAACCAGAGCTCAGAGAGTTCAGCCATGCATCCGAGGTACTGGGGCTGGTTGCTGTACCTCACTTGACTATGGCTAAACTTCCCCCTCCCCCAAGTTACACTGACCTCTTAAATGTTCTGTGTAAGTAAAGGAGAATTGATGACTTGGAAGCCCTGATTTGATCTTCTCCTTTGAATGTGAAGAATGTTGGAGGGGGAAAGAGAACCTTTACTTCTGCTGGCAGAAGAAACTGACAGATAATACAGCTCTGCAGCTGTCTCATCACCTGTTATGACTGCTTGCCCAGGCCTTCCAGCTTCACAGTGACTAATAGTCTGACCTTGTCCAAGGTGAAACTCCTGATCTTTTTGAATATCATTCTCATTATTATGGTGGCATCGTGTTGTGTAGGAGAAACACTATCTTTATGCCAACATACATGTTGATGCTGAGCTCCCCAACATAAACAGCAGATAGGATTTTCATATCTACTATATAATCAAACAAAGTAATGAGAACATGCACTTGCATATTATATTGCTGCATGGTTTAAATAAAGTAGACTCTTTGTGGGCAAAAACTGGTATGCACTTACCAGTTCTACACAGGTATCAAGTACAGTGGCACTTTGGTTCACGAATGCTTTGTTTGAAAAAATTTGGTTTACAAACAGAAGTGTTGGGCAAATTTTGTTTTTCTTTGCATTGGGTGTCAAACATAAACATGGCCATCTTTTCCAGAATCTTGCAATGAATTAAATTTGTGAACTGAAGTAGCACCCAATAACTATTTTTTGTATGGTTACTTTAAAATATATTAAAATGAATTTTTAAGAAATGTTCGTATTCTCCTTTAGTCTTTCTTTTGATGGGAATAAATAAAGACAACTGTGTGTTCAGTAAACTCATGGTTATGTGATATATATTACACATATAGTAACTGGATTAAAATAAGTATGTTTAGATAGACAGGTGCATCCTAATGGTTATTTAGGTTGGGAGAGTCTAATGGTCAATCGGTAGCTTCACATTTTACTTCATACTAATGCATTTTAGAACGCACATGATAAGCGTTGAAAGATCAAGGCATAGTTGCTTATTTTAGTCCACTCAAACAGCTCTGTCACAATTTAGGGTTCAGGTTTTAAAAGTAATCACAGTGTATTAATTCTTATGTACTAAAATTATTTGATGCTTTTTGTTTTTCTCTTCCTCTTTTCCATCCTCTCCTTCCCCCAATAGTAGTATTTGACTTGTATTGTTTTTCACCAAATCCATACAGCACATAGGAAATTGTTCTACTAATTACTGCTATCAGCTGCTTAAGTTATTTTCTTAGAGTGCTGTCTCCTAGAGTCAGTTCACTTCCTTTTAGAGTTCTGTTGCTCTGTTAGGAGTCTAAACTAGACTTTTTATACTTAAATTATTCATTCCTTTATATTTAACAAAATAGGACCCTGTTCTTTGAAACAAATACAAGTGAAATATCATAGTTTCTCTTCCAATGTCATACATGCATACCCCAAAATAGGTTCTGTATTTCTTATTAGTACTAAATTTTGTGTGTCATAGTGGGATTCAGATTTTTTTTTTTTTTAAACCAGTGGGCCATAGAATTTGGAACTGTTTGCAACTGACAAACTTTTCTTTACTGGTAATAATGGTGACTCAGGAGGGCTGTGCTTGGCATAGGAGTGTCAGTCACAGTGGAGGCATGAAACTTTTAGTTAGATTTATTTTCCTTGTTAGAAGAATTCCATAGCTTTTAGGTGCCTAAAGCATATAAATGATTACATTGAGCTTCACACAGTGATGAGAATAGTTCAGTCTTCTAGCAGGGTATTTGTCACCTGTGTATTCTAAAATGGTAGCTGGACTCCCTGGCCACTAGCATTTGGTTATATGGCAGGGTTAGTCAAGTAAAATGTGTTCTAACTAATTCTTGGTTTCACTGTTCTCTGGAGTTGAGGGCTGTATGCAGGCCACACATTGCGTATTATTCAAGAGGCAGCTATGCTCACCACTATACCATCAATGCCGCATAATGTATGCTCCTCTTTAATAGATCCTGTCATGAAGTTTTTCTAACTAGTTAGATCAACTTAAGTAACCATCAAGTAATGTGAATTTCAGTTGCTATAAATGCACATATTTGGTGTTTTCAGAGGTGTTTTTTGTTGTAACCAATTTCGATGGCTCTTGATGTCACCTAACTGAGGCTTCGGAGATGGATTTTCCTGATAACTGATGATATTGAGCACCTTTGCATATGTTTTGTAGCCATGTGGATGCTGTCTTGTAGAAATTCCTGTTCAAGTCTTTTTCTCACTTAGAAAAGTTTGTTAAAAATTGATTTGGATGACTTCTTTACATTTTCTAGATAATGTCTTTTGGGTGTTATGACTTTGAAGATGTGTCGTGGTACCACTTCACCCTCTTAAAGAGTACTTTTTAATGAATAACTGTTTCTAGTTTTAGTGAAGACCATTATATCAGTATTTCCCTTTATGGTTATTATTTTTGTGTCCTGTTTAAGAAATTTCTACTTAAGATGATGAAATACTCTTTTATTAGTTTTACTGATCACATTCAGAGCTACAATCTACCTGCATTTTACAATATACCTGCACCTGTATAGCCTAAGATAGGAGTCAAGATTTTATTTCTTTTTTTTTTTTTTACCAGTACCGGGGATCGAACTCACGACTGCCTGCTTGCAAGGCAGACGCTTATGCCACTGAGCTAAATCCCCAGCCCCCAAGATTTTATTTCTATATAGATATTTGATCAATTAATTCAGCACCATTTAATTGAAAATATGTTCATTTTCCTACTGTACTACATCAGCCCTTTGTTATGAGTTAAGTGACTGCATATGTGTGTGTTTGTGTTGGTTGTCTGTTTTGTTACATCTGTTTGCCTGTCCTGTGTTTGTACCACAGTCCTTCCTTCTACTAGGTGTATACCAACAGAAATTATTCTAGATGTACATTGAAAGACAGGCACAGACTCCTTAAGGATTACTTACTGTAAAAGTCCCAAGTTGGAAACAACAACCCAACTTATAGAATAACACATTGTAAGAAAAATTCTGTGAGAAGAAGAAAACAAAAAAAAAAAAAAAGAGAGAGAGAGAGAGAGAGAGAGAGAAAGGAAAGGAGGAGGGATCTAGGAAGGAAACAAAGAAAGGAGGAAGGAAATAGAAGTAAAGAAAGCTAAATGGGTAGGTGACTATTATGTGTACCACTGAAGTCTGTTAAGTATAATGTTGAGGGAAAGAAACTCTACACAAAAGAATATATATTTTAAATTCATTTATGTAAAGTTTAAATGCAGGTAAACTGATTTGGGTGATAGAAGTCCAAGCAGTGGTAATATTGGGGCTGATGACTGAAAGGGGGAACAGAGAAGCCAGTAGTGCTTGGTTTCTGGATCTGAATTCCAAGCATGAATTTGCTTTGTGAAAGTCTATCAAACTACACACTTTTGGTTTTTCTGGAGGGACAGCATGCTTTGGCATATAAGATGACCTAAACAGTTAAATTACGGACATTAATCAAATTCAAGTATTTATCAGTTATTTCTCCCCCAACTACTCAGGGCAAACAGCTTTTACGGCTTGCTGCTGCCTGCAGGTCCGCAGTGGACGGTGCTGGTGTGTGGTGAGAGACTTTGAGACGTCGCAGATGTGGAGGGAGGGAGAGGGGCTTGCTGACAGCACATGAAGATAGGACCTTTCCTGGGGTTTACTGAGGACATAGAAGGAGCTGGGTCTGGTTGGAAGTTTGGCACTTGATCATTGTAGTTATTGGACACTGTCATTGCAATTGCTTGGAGGTTTATTTTTAATTTTTTTTAATGATGTAGTTAGGATAGTTCTGAGCATTCTAATCCTTTCAAGTGTGCTCATAGTCTTAATATTAAAAAATATGTTGCTTATACAGAAATTTTGCCAAGTTCTCTAGGCCTATGGACAAAAGTAAGAGTTGTTGGATCACCACCGAACGGCAGTATTTCTTGGATCTCATGTGGTCAGCAGAGTGTTAGTAAGTTCTCTCTGCATATTTTGTCCCATCTAAATATTCTTTCAGGTAGGGAAGCAGGGAAGGAAAATGTGATAATTCAGCTGAGTCATTTCAGGACATACTTGAATTACTTGTATTTTAAAATATACTAATGTGCAGATACTACCCCAGTCCATTAAATCAACCCTTTTCCCCCCTAAAGCAGCTGAGGAGCGGTCAGAGGGTCCCAAGTGTTTTTTTTTTTGTCTTCTTCCTTTTTATCGGTACCAAGGATCAAACTCATGACTGCCTGCTTGCAAGGCAGGCGCTATATGCCGCTGAACTAAATCCCCAGCCCTGGGTCCCAAGTGTTAAGAACAGCTCTGAAGTCTTTTTACACGTGTTGGGGTCCTTGAGCACTCCTGAGGGCTCGTTTTATATGTGGCAGGGACTAGTAGTCTAGCTTTAGGCTTTTTGCTCTCTCTGAAGAACAGACCTCTGAGGTCTTACCTAAAAACAGCAAAAGACCGTTATATATGCAAGGAGACGGAACTTTCTGCATTTCTGTGCAGAGGTTCAAACCACAGACCTAGACATCAGTTCTGGTGCCTGGGGAGCTCTGTGTTAAGGGGTGTACCTCTGCTTGGCTAAAGCGTTAAATACGTTCTCTTTGTTGTAAAAATTGTGTGAAATTCTTATCTGCAAGATTTTTAATGTGTCTTTTGGGTATCTGAGCAAGTGCTTTTTGCATGACTGATGTGTTAAGTAAAACTTGTATAGACTTTGGGAGGGGCATGTTGTCTGAATGATGGCATTTCTGCGATGCTATTGTTGATTAGATTCTTTGCATCAGAAAGATCTGTGCTATATTTGTCAGTTTGCTAATAAAATCATTAACTACTCAGTCTCCCACCAAAACTTTTTTGGTAGTCACATCTAATTTTTCCCCACCTCTTAATCTATAATTCAGTATTCCTACATTCCTCTTAATTGAATATCATGTTTTGGTTTGTTATTTTTTATTTCTGTTCACTATGGCTTAGGTTTACTTATCATTTCCGGTAAAAGCAAATCACTACGGGCTCCATGTGTTCTCTCCTAGTCCATAACTTTTATTAATTTTCAGCACTGTACACTAGTTGGTTGGCATAATTGCTTTAGTTACTATATCACTAAACTCTTCATCTCAGAGTCTTGAAAGATTCTGTTACTGAGGTAGCAGTGACCATGACACTAATGAAAATAATCAATTTCTGACACAGAAATTTAGAGAAAAATTCAGGAATTCTGTTAAAGAAATTAAAATAATTGTGTATGGTTTATATTTTTAGTGGACTTGAAAAGTCAGTAAAAATTTTAATAGATGAAATTACAAATTATATTGTTTCTCAGACAGAATATCAAATTTAGAAGACAAATTTAGATGATCTACACTTTACGTATGATATATTTTGATTTCTAAGAAAACAGCCTAATATTTTACTATAGTCTCCATAAATCAAAATAAAGCCTTATGTTGATTTGTTCATTCCATAAAGATGATTATCCTGAAGCAAAATGTTGAGAATGTAAAGTGGCAGCTACACTACTTTATAATCACAAAAATCTATGAAAGTTCATTTGTGTGCTAAGTGTACATAGTTCTTTTATCTCTACCAGCTACTTTTAACATCAGTTTAGCATGCTGTCACAGTGATCCTGTGGTCACCACAGTATTGGTGACCCCCACTTTAGAGATGAAAATTTTGAGGCATGTGCATACAGAATTATACAAATTGGTTATGCAAATTTTCAATAGGGTTGGCCGTGCCAACCATGACTTTTATATCAAGGTGGCATTTTATACTTCATCTGCTTGAAACATACAAAAATAGAAACCAAGTGTCATAAAAAGGTAATCTTAAGGCAACACCCATTTGAGGTAGTGAACTCTTTGTTTGAAAAACCAAAAAGTTGTTTTTCTGCTGTAAAAGGAACTGAAGTTTAACGCCTTGGTTGTGTGTCCCTATTCCACCGTTATTTAGAAAAATTAACTGCTCCACTGCTTGTTCTGATAAGGCAGAACATTTATGTGTTCTTGAAGTTTAAAACGTTCCATATTTCCACCAAATTTATTTAGGTGCCTACCTGCTTGTTCCAAGACTGTGATAGTATGTTGCAAGCCACTCTGGAAGCTACCTGCAGCTGTAAGAGTTGTGCGAAAGATCCTGTTCCTGGGTGACTAAAGACTCTTCAGAATGTGAGAGGTTCATGCTGGGGCAGTTCACTGGACCACAGGATCAGGCTGAGATAACAGGCTGCCCTAGTATCAGCAGAGAGAAGGATTTCACTCTGCATACAGTTAACTCCTAACATCCCTGACTTGGGCAGTATCTGCCTCCACAAATGGGGTGACTTCTGGCAAGGGAGTAGACAGAAGTCCAGCCTGTCACTTTCCTTGCTATCCTTAGTAGGTCATCTTAGCTCTTGCTTTTGAAAAGTGCTTGAGCCCTTACCTGAGACTTGTAGAGTTGTCCTCCTGGTACGGTGTTGGGCTGCCTCTCCTCCTTCTTGTCCTTGTACTGTGAATGCCACCCTCTCCACTCTTTTACATCTTTTACTTTCTCCACCCGTTTGTGTCCCCCATCAGCATATAAACATGCTTAGGTTCTTAAAACCTAAGAAAGATAGCACACACTTTCAGCTCTCTGCTCAACTTGCTCCTCACATTCTCTCCATTTGCAGCTGTATCTTGAAAGCAGAGCTATAAGCCCCCTTTTCATCTCCTTTCCTTCCTTTTATTCTTTACCCTCTCCTTCTAGTGGATAGCATCAAAGCTCTCTTGCCACAGTTATAGGCCACCTTCTCCATTCTGCGTCTGGTCCTTGATAGCCTTTCCTTAGTCATGGCTATATTATCCACGGATTCTTGATGATTTGGAAGTTGATGTCTCCTACTCAGATTTACTTGCACTGCCTGAGGTTCAGGTGTTTACTCAGTGTCCCTTCTAACATGTCACCTGAACACTTCCCTGAAACATGTTCAAATCTGGCCTTTTATCCTGATCCTACCTCCTAGCCAGTCCTTTTTTGGAGTTAGTTTTGCAACTGGCTTTCTCCTTTGTTTGTGACCTTTGCATTGATCTGTATGAAAGAGTATTCTTTAAAAGGAGTGACAAGCTCTTATTTTGTAAGAAAAATTTACGTATTTATCTTTTTAAAGTAGTATGATTAGTTCTGATATGTGCTTCTTGCTAGAGTTTAGATGATGAATGTCTCCCCAAGATATTAAAATCAGCATTACTTCAGTACTGCTGTTGGGAGGTGAGATAACCTTTAAGAGGTGGGGCCCCGTGGGAGATATTTAGGTCATGGAGGGTGTTCCTCTGAAGGGCATTGTGGACTCAGCCTCTTCTCCCTTTTTTACTTGCCTTGAAATGAGCAGTTTGCTCTGCCAGGATGCGTACCTGCTGTTGCCATTGAAGTATGGCCACCGGAATCTCAAAGCATTGGATTCTCCTGATCTTGAATTGGAACCTCCAGAAATAAGAGCAGAAAAACTTTAGTTATATCAGGTATTTTGTTTTAGTGATGAAGAGCTGACTAATGTACTATTATTTAAATCAAACAAGTCAATGGTTTCTATAGTGAGAACACGAGATGAATTAAGTTAGTGTAACTTTCAGTCTAAAATGGCTGAAAGAAATCGTACAAATGTCTAGGTGCTGATCGCCTCTAGCCTCAATCTCCATTAATCTTTGAGAGCCTCTTGTAATCATTTTTCATGTATTTTTTCCACTTTAGATTACAAAGCAAAATTTAATTGGGATCTAGCTCAGTAACATCTGTTTATGTGGAAGGTGTTATAAGTTAGTGTTTTCATGCCAGAGAGGGACACTTGAGCATTTGAAAAGGAGTAGTCCCAAGAATTTATTTTCTTTTAAGTTTCTATTTTAAGTTACACCTGTAAACTGAGACAGCAGTTCTTATCTAGGGACCTGTGAATTATAGCCCCTTTTTTCCCCCATTGATTTTTTTTCTTGTTACTTTGAAATTTATTTCTTAGAAAAAAATTATCTTTTATGCCAAAGATGTTACTAACAAAGATGTTACTAACCCTTTTTGCTACAGGCGTTAGGTGGAACATGGTAATGTTATGTGTGGTCTGGAAGTCAGCAATGGGAATGTACCTTCATGTTACGATCTAGTTTAGTTTTCCTTAATAAGCATTGAGGCAGGCCTGCCCTATAGATATCTGTCACTTCTTATATTGGAAAAGAAAGCAAAGTATACCGGACGTTCTACCCTTTAATTTTTACTTTTTATTGTTGAATATGGTGATATACAAAGCCTCTGTGGTGTTTTTGTTTTTGTTTTTCTTGGTGGTAATGGGGATTGAACCCAAGGCCTTTGCACTGGGTTACATCCTCAGCTGTTTGGTTTTTTGATACAGCGTCTTGTTAAATTGCCCCGTCTAGGCTTGAACTTGCTATCTTCCTGCCTCCTCACACTCTCAGAGCTAGGATTATAGGTGTGCACCATCACACCTGCCTCCCTGTGCTGGTTTTACAGAAGAGGTCGAGTTTGACCATTCAGCAAGATTGTTTTGTGAAACAGTGGGAGAAGCTACACCTTGTCAGAGAGACCCTGTATCGTTTTATTTCTTGGAAACAATCAAATTGAGTTTGTTGGCTCAATGTAAAAGGAAAGAGTTAAAGCAGCATTTCTAACATGACACGATACACTCAAGATTGCTGATATTTCTTCTAGTACTCTTAAGCAGTGTTTTGCCAGGACAGGTCTCTTCAGGCTGCACCTGCATGACCCAAATGGGTGTTCTTTGTTATAACCAGTTGGCGGTTTTCACCTTTTATGTGCATGCAGAGAGTATCAAAGAAGTATCTATTGTACTCTGTTTTGGGAGAGTACTGTGTCCACAGACACCTTTAAGCTGTAGAACTGTGATGGCAGAAAAACACTTATTCTGTGAAAGAGGTAACACCTAGATATGAGGCAACCAAGCTGGCTTTGCATGAAAGAGTCCCTTGTATCCTGAACACTTGCACCTGTCTAATGTTCCTGCTCAATTTTCTCAAGCCTACTGGATAAGCTTATTTGTTAGCTTTATGTCTTTCTGATGAAGTCTTTTATTTATTTTGAGTCTTACCATTATTACCATTACCATAGATGATGGAATGCCCAAGTCCTATCCTGGAAGCAGAGCACCTCCTGACAAGTTAGGCAGGGTACTACACCGGCAGCGTTTTTGCAACCAGAAGCCTGTAGATTCCAAGAAAGACTATTGAACACTTTAGAAGGTTATTTTGGTTCTGACAGCTTCCGTTGAAGTTCAGACTGAATCTCCTCCTTCATGACACACAGAGAGTATGGTGTGATCCTAGCCACAGAAGGCCCTGGTGTGTGTGGGTGTAGGTAGTGATGCAAGAGACTGTAACCAGAAGTTTGAGGGATTTTCACACTCTTTCACACATGTTGTCCTATCCTACCCAAGAGATCTGTGACTCTCCACTTAGTACCACCAATCTCTCTTTTGTCATTGACACAAAAACTAGAAGTCAAAGACCAGGCCCCAAATTCAACTTCTAAATTAAACCAAAGTAATAGGCTTCTATGGAAATTCCTTTTTTTGTTTACAGTATACTTTCTCTTTTATTTGCACAATTTTGATTTATTGTATCTGAGAAGCAGCCAGTTTATTACAGATTTTAAAGAATTCTATGTGAAGGAGACGGATTTTCATCTATGCAATTGTGTGCTAAAAAAATTACTTTTGTGCAAACCTTTTTTGGTGCATGTGTATATTTCTGAAAAGTTTTCATTTGAATTTCAGAGGAATTTAAATCCAAACAGTTGATTTAAGTAAATTTCTGTAGTTGTGGCAGCTCCAGCTCAATGTTTAAGTCTCTTTTGAGTATCAACAACATGCAGGGAGCCTCTTGGTTTTATACCCCTGTCTTTAGAGAGACTGGAGGAAGGTGAGAAGGGTAGGGCCCTGAAAATGGAGGGAGGCACGGATGGATGCCCATAACTCACCAGGTTCAGCCAGATTACCCCGAGCTGTTACTCTGGTGAGACTAATCCAATCCACCTAGAAAAGCTTCTGAGATAAGGACTCTATATGTAGCAGGGCTGTATAATGACTTTCATAAAACAGTGCCTTTTTCTTTTAGTGAATCTTTTCATGCATTAAAAAATTGTATGATTTGGCATAGAGTCACATCTATTAATGTTACATATTAAAACACTGTATTTACTTCAAAGTCCCAGTTTTGTTCTTCTAATTTGAAAAGGAGTTAAAAAATTTTCGTTGACTCTTAAAAATATTGTGGGCTTTCACTTAGTATTGTGTCAGCAGTGCTGATGGATAGGTAGGCCCTGATGTGTGCAAACCATCCTTTCATTTTTGTTCTAAAATGTATGGGGAATATGTGAAATATATATATATGAGTATGTACCTTTTACTTGTATATTTTCAAATAAAGTTGAGAAATATCATTAAGCTACTGGGAATTTAAATTTTAAGAGAGATAATTTTGTAGTCAGTAACATGTAACTTTATTTTCAATTTAGATGTATTCTTAATTTATGCCAATACATTAATTTTCAAAATTTTAATTATATTTAATTTTGTAAAGTTAAAATTCATTGTATTAACTTCAGTTATGACTAGCTGATAAAGTTTGAGATTTATTCTTCTAACTGCATTTCCAATGGCAAGTATTTTAATTACTTTACTTTATGAGTATGTGTTTTTTACACATAATTATTTTCTAAAATAAATTAGCTTCATGCAAGAACTTATGTATATCTCTTCTTGATTCAGAGATGATT
Source organism: Cavia porcellus (assembly GCF_034190915.1). NCBI lineage: Eukaryota > Metazoa > Chordata > Mammalia > Rodentia > Caviidae > Cavia > Cavia porcellus. The sequence continues at coordinate 8,853,334 of NW_026947493.1, forward strand.
TCTATGAATTCTTTGAGTAAAAATCTATTTTAACAGGTAGACCATAATTTGTGACTAGGAAATTTCAGAGTAGCAAGGAAAGGATGCTAAGAATAGACTCTGTTTATTTACTCTGCTCCACCCAGTCTAAAACATAGCCTCATGGCTGCAAACATTGAGAAGGCCAGTAGTGATTAGGAAAGTGGTTCCCTCCTCTCCACCTTCACGCACACCCACATCCCAAACCTCTATACTCCTGTCCCCAACTGCAGAGTTGAAGAGATCATTCTTATAGTTTGTGATCTGGTTTCCTTTCTTTAGCAACTTAGATAAATAATCGTTATAAGCTGTTATCTGAACAGGAGTTTGACTACACTATTTTAGTTTTCAGTTCTTACCATCTTTTTACTTTGATCTTTAAGCTTTGTCTCATGGAAGGAAGGCTGGATGTTGTGGATTTTACTAATAACTATACTCCCCAATACTTGTCAGTTTATAATTTTCAGTTTTCCTGTATTTTTCATGATAGTCTAAAAAATGGCTGCTAATTAGTTTGTGCTTTAGAAAAAGAGTCTGAGTTATGAGTTAGTTTAGTTATTGGATAGGCCTGTCACCTAAGAAAGATGTAACTTTCACAGGAATGAATATTAATGAGACAGGCCTGTCATCCCTGAGAATCCTGGAGAGGAGGTGCACAGCTAATACAAAGTGGTGACCACCAGAAAGGCAGCCCACTGATACCAGTTTGAGTCATCTGCATATTTTATTAGGTGCTTGAAGCCTCAGTCACTATTCAGACCCCTTCTCCATGCCCTGCTGCTTTAACCTCTGTTGTGTTAGATTAGGTGCAGTGGGGCCCTGTGGCACACATGTTACTTGCTTTTCGTTCAATACAAAAGATGTTAATGTATGAGTTGCTTTTTCTAGACTGAAACCTCACTATTTGGGTTTAATTAATTTGCTGTATTGTATTTCAGTTCATTTTACTTCAGTACCAATATAATGAATCTTTACTACATTTTTTTTATCCTGACTTCTATTTGTTTCAGTATTTTATTCCAAATTATATTTAAGGAAATGTAAGTAAATATTTAATATTGTGGGCTGATTTGGTACTCTCAGATTGTTATTCCTATTGTGTTTGGTTCTCTTCCCTTTTTTGATATTCTTTCCCTTTTTAAATTATGGAAAATAAATGATACAAGTAGAGAGAACAGTGTAGTGAACCTATGCATACCCATCACTCAGCTTCAGCAATTTTCAGGTCAGGACCAATCTTGTTTCCTCTGTACTCCTATCCACTTACGCTTGTCCTGTGTTACTTTAAAGCAAATTTCAAGCAGTGTGTTATCCATAAATATATTTATAAATGTGACATTATCATTTTATCTAAAATTAACAACAGTTCCTAAATATCATCAAATATCCAGTTTTAAATTATCTTTAAAAGTCATAGCTTTAAAAGATTAAAGTTTATTTAATTCAGGATCCAGAAGATCCCATACATTTCTGCTGGTTGATGTCTCTTACATGCGTTTTGAGCTACTTGGGTATCAGTCGTTGCCTGTGGGGAGGAGGATATCAGATCCCTGGGTTAGTTGAAAACTGTTATTAGCCAACACTCAGGGCAAGTTGAGATTGGGCAGGGCAACATTATTGCTGTGGGAGTTGGATGGGAAACTTCCAGGCAGGGGGAAAAGAGTGACCCTTCCCCGGCACAGAGCAGCATGGGTCTTTCCAAAGACCCTTCCCTGGCACAGAGCAGCATGGGTCGTGACTCGTTTGGGGGAAGGAAACCTTAGGGGAGGATGTTGAGGCTATGTCCCATGCTGTGGTTTATTATGTTTGACGATGGCTTTAAAAATAGTTTGTTTATTTATGTGTAGGTGACATTAATAAACAAACTATAGGAATGACATAGTATATCAAGTTATATTTATTTTCTGATAGTGTCTGATTTGGAAAATTATGATAATGTGTGTGAAACATTGTAGCATCTTAAGTTTACTAGAAATCTGAGCAAAGTATGTATCTGTTTTTCATTTTATTATCAAAGTAGTGTTAGTATATGATGACATCCCAGGGGAAGACCACAGTGTTCACCAGGTCCCAGGGTAATACGGGAAGGCTTATGCTTGCTGTACTTGGAGTAAGAGTAGAAATATTTTTTTAATTCTAGAGATAAGTATGTCAGCCTTTTATTCCTAATACATTTAAAATATTTGAAGAATTGTTATAATTAGTTGATGTTCTTGGGATGAGTTCTTTGTGTGGTAGCTTAAAATATATACCTCAATGTACAGAGTGTTGCTGTTTCTTGATGGCTCGGGCCTGGTGTCGTCAGTTACTGTTTATTAGTGAAGCCATGTAAGTTCTTGCAGCTTCCCTATCTACGGAAAAGGGATGAGTAGTGTTCCTTCAGAGTGCTGCTGTGCTGAGTAAATGGGAACAAGTACAGGCATACTGCAAGAGTTTGGCATACCAAAGCACTCAGTGGCTTTACATATCATTGTTTGTATTTTTACTGATGTTTTCATGCTTATTAAATATTCTTGAACTCAAGTACTCTGAGCAGACCGTGACTAATGAAGAAGAATTAGGAAATATTGTGTCCTGGGCTTGAAATCGATACACTACAACTCTGATGTTCTTCTTTTATGTTCTTTAACTTTCTTTATATTATCTAACAAATTTAATGTTGCTATGGACTCTCCATTCCTGCAAAGCCAAGAGTGTGTCTAAAATAATTCTATCTTTTCTGGTTTGAAATAGCCTATACTGGGTTAAATGTTATTTCTTTTTGATAATTAGGAAACTCAAAGTTAGGATAGCTCATTTCTTCTTTAATGAAACTTCTCATTCTTTCTTTTCATCTGTAAGAGACAGTAGAATTGGTCTGACTCGTTCCTGTTACTGTTATTGGCCATGGCCCACTATGATTTGTACTGACCCATCAGCACTGCCTTCCCTCCTGTTCCAAGATGCACTAGCCTGGTTCCCACCTAAAGCCAGTTTTTCCTTTCAACCAGACGTCTCATCCTCACTTGCCTAAATGGCTAATATACTCAGCATTTTTCGACACCTCCCTGGATTGTTCCCATCAGCATTCTGATGTTTCTTCTTTGTTCTTAGTGCTGTTTCTTCCTTTGGCTCTTGCCCAAATTCTTAGCCTTACTTTGCAGCAAGAATAACTTGACTCAGCTAGGTTCACTATTTTCAATTCCTTGTTTTTGCTTTTCTTATAGTTACTCTATTTAGATTCTCACCACCATTATTTACCAGAACTGGTCTTGTCAAGATTGCCAATATCCTCCAGATTCTGAAATTCATCATTCAGTTCCCCTATAAGGAGCATCAGCATCCACATCAGCATCAGCATGATATGGCTGATCATTAACCATCTCGGTTCTCTTACTTGGTTTTCAGGGGTTCCTCTCTTTCCCAGTCTCCCTCCTATCTCATTCATTGACTTTTTTCATTCCCTTTTGCTGATTCCTCTTTTATTTCTTGACCTTGTGATGTTGCAGTGCTTCTGTCTGGCTTCCTTCCTGCCTCCCGGCCTCTGCCTCTGCCTCTGTCTCTGCCTCTGTCTCTGTCTCTCTCTATCTCTGTCTCGGTCTTTGCCTCTGCCACTTTTTCTGTTTTTAATGGTCTCGTCCTGTCTCAAGGCTTTAAGGGCCCTTCATATGCCCACCACTTCTAAATGTGTACCTCAACTCCTAATTCTCTTTTGTGGTTCTTGCATGTGTATCCAACTGCCTACTAATCTTCCAGTTTTCATGTCTGAAACCTACTTCTCCTTTTCCACACCCAGCCTGCTGCATCTGTAGCCTTCCTTATCTTAATTTGATGACATCCTTCTAATTGTTCAGCCCTTAGAGTCATCCCTGACTCTTCTTTCCCTCAGATCCCACATTCAGTTTATCAACAAGTCCTTTTGGCTTTTTCTTTACAATATACCTAGAATCTGACCCTGATAGTATTATCCTTAACGTTGGGTAAAGATGCAAAGGGAATTTAGAATCTCTGTCCCCAATTAGCTAATAACCTATAAACTTCACTTTTGTTATACATAGATGCAGGACTTCCAGAGTTCATGTAGTTGCCGCTTGGACAGAAGAAAACCTGAGCTCTCTCCAGAGACTGATAGATTTTCCTTCTGAGCAAGTTTCATGAAAAATGCACATTATCACTTGTTTATTGCTTTGCTTTTATAAATAGCACATGGATGCCTTGCTTCACAGGCAGCCTGCCCAGTGGTTAAGTACAACAACTAAATTATTTTGTTTTTAAATACTTGGTCTTGCTTTGAATTTATGGAAATATTTTGCTTGTCAGTTTTTAAAAATAGCCATATGCCATTTAAAATTGTATCAAGACTGTGATTGATCTTCAACCTTAGAAGCAAAAAAGCAGACATGGAAAGATTTATAATGATGAATTTTGGTATTGATATGTTTGGACATCTGCATCCTCATCAAAACAAAAAAATGCATCCAGTTGAGTAAAGTCGAAGGTCCATCTGGTATCATTTTGAAACTATTACTTGTTAGTGGTTTAATGTTTGTGTAGTGACTTTGTTCTCACGTGCTTTATTTCACAGATTTGTGTTTGTTTGTTTCTCCCTAAATAGCATGTCATAGGTTGTATCTGTTTACTTTACCATTTTTCTTTGAAGAGCTCTGAGACCTTTTCTGTTGTACAAAGTGATGAGCAGCATTGCTCAAAATGTCAAAAATAGATTTGCAGGCTTCTGACAGTGAGACCAGGTGCTCTCTCCACAGAGTTATTTGGCTTTTTTTTGAGTTATTCTGCTGTCTTCGTTTTTAAAAATATTAACACAGGGGCTTGAAGTATAGCTAGCATATGTGAGGCCTTAGGTTTCGTCTCTAGTACGATGGAGAAAATAAATAACAATAAAAATGTAGCAAATATAATATATAATTGTGTTGACTTCTAGATGAATCCTACTTAAATCTGTAAATAGTTAGCTTCCTAATCGAACCAGACCAGACCAGAATAAGCCAAAGGAACCAAAAAAACAAGCTTCTTGAGACAATGGTGTCCCCACCAGCCAATGGTGTTTTCGTTGTCTCTCACATCTATCCCATCATTTCTGGTTTTTGTTTTTGTTTTTTGAGACAGGGTCTCACTATCTAGTCCAGGCTGGCCTGAAACTCATGAGGATCTTTCTGCCTCAGCTTCCCAGGTGCTGGAGTTACAAGTATGCACCACTACACATTATCCCATTGTTTTTGGTGCTGCTACCAGGTTTCTGCAACTACCAGATGCTCAGATCATTACAAGAATTAACCTTCCCCCGCTTCTCTTTTCCCCACATTTTCTCCTTTTGAAAATTTTTAAAATTTTCTTTTACATTTTCAGTGTTAGTACCCCTGTTGGCACTACTTTACACTATTCTTTACTTAGCAGTTCTGTGCTGCCTTTTGCCCTGAGGCTGAGCCTGGAGCTTCATTTTGGTCTCCAGAATATGTACGCTTGTCTTTCCTCGCTAATCCTCCAGGATCCTCTCCTGTTTCTTACCACCCCTTGTCCTGGTGAGACTAACCCTGCAGCTCTATTAGTCCCTTAGTCGTGTACAGTAATTTGATGCACTATTCCAGAAATGCTTTTTTCCTCCTGCTAACTTGCAAGTCCTGCCCATCTCTGGAGGCACTTCTTATTAGCTAGACTTTTGGTTGTAGGGGTGCCCTGTCTCCTTTGTCTGGGAAGATACTTCTGTGAATTTATAAACACTTTCACTTAGAAGTAGGATTGTGTGAGATATAGTGTAAAGTTTTTCATAATCCTCTATCAGATTATTGCTAGAGTTCTATTATAAGCAAGTAAATGAATATTTTAATGCTTGATGTGTTTACTTCAAATAATGTTGGCTGTAAAGAAAATCTATATTTAAATGTAGTCAAAGATTTTAGGAAATAGAAAGTAACCTTGTTTTGAGAAAGGAGAATGAAATCCAATTATTGAATAGAAATGTGTAAATGTATTTGTGAATATATACATAAAATGCCTTTTCCGTAGTCATTTTTTGTATCATACTGTATTGCTTTAAAGAAAGAAAACCTATAATCATTTAGAACAGAGTGTCTGAGGTGCTGGATTTTAGATGCTTATGACTTTGTGTAAGAAAGAGCTCCGTATGCATTTTGTTCCTATTATGGAAAAGTAAAGGGAGATTCCTACTTCAAATTATTAAAATATAGTCTTAGTGTAATATTTGCCTTGGTGTTTTTGTTTTTAAATTGTTTTCTTCAACACTCTGATATATGTTAACTTGCCAGATTTCTCTGATACTAGGAACTTTTAGCATCCAAAGTATGTGTTGTCATAATGTTTTCAATTTTACAACTGTGCAGTGTAGTTCAATTATATTTAGCCAGTGCTGAGTTTTTTTTCTTTTTTCTTGTTTAAGGTAGAACTTTTAGGGTATGCTATTGCTTATTAGAAACTGTTTTAGTGTGAGTTGAGGAAAGAGAGCAGAATCAGAGCAAAAATTAAGGTACTCAAACATAGACCTTAACATATTGAATAAAATTTTCATGAGATTAAAGTAAATTTTATATATGGAGAAATTGTATAATAATGAGCAGAGGAAGGAGTCATGGCACAATATATTCAGTTTATTTTCTTAAACATTAATATTTTCGGCCAGGGATTTAGCTCAGTGGCATAAGCGCCTGCCTTGTAAGCGTGCGGTCGTGAGTAGGATTCCTGGTACAAAAAACAAAACAAAACAAAAACGTTAAGATTATCTAGAAGAAAGATTAGCTTTTAAAAAGTACATTTCTTAAATTCATTCATCTTTAAAATTAGTAATTTGAATTGGATTCTGAGCTTATGAATGAAATACTAATAATATGAAATATTAATATTTCTGATAGTAAAATATTATCAATACTTTAAATTGAATTTAAAAATCAAAAGTCTTTTCTCATTCCTATCCAATTTAACTAGATTAAAAATGTGTGGATATCTCTTTTTTTGGTATGAATTTGGTAAAATTTGGTTCTCAGGAAGTTACACTGTAGTAAAAACAAATGCTAGAGTCTTAATAGGATTTAGGGACCATGTGTGTTTTAAGAATTTAAAGGTAATTTCAGAAAATATCACTACATTTTAAAACAACACCTTCAGTTTAGGGGAATAAAGATTTGATTTGCTTGTAAAGATGTCTTAGTGTGGATTGTAGAGCAAATCAGTTAAAACATCTTTTGTAAAGTGATAAAGAACAGTGACTAAATTAAACAATGCTTGTAACATTATGCATTCTTTTTTTTGTGACATTAATGTTTTTGATTTAAGGCCTAGATTTTGCTTCAGCCTTCACATTGATTCTGACCTTGACTTTTTTATTTTTAAAATGAGAGATTCTGATATGATTGTATACTTTGCTAAAACCTCATTTAAACCAGAATATCTTTGCTGTTAGAATTAAAATGTTCAATATGTACTTCCTGTTGGAGTCACTCATGTTCCATAGTTCATAAGTTTTCTTGACACTGGAAGTAGTTACTTCCCTGTGGTTTAGATCTATTCTCTTGTTGTTTATGAAGGATTCTTTGCTGCTCTTGTATTTTTCCTTTTAATTTTATGGTTTTTTTTCTCTTTTTACGTAGATGGTATTTCATCAGTGTCATTGGGAAAGCACTTGTTGATTTATTTTTTGTGGCATTCTCTCTTACAAATTCATCATTTGAACAACTGGAAATTCTGATTATTTCCAAAAAGGTTATTTTGGAATTATTTATATAATTCCAAGGTTTGATGTAGGGAAAAGGACGATGGCCTTCCAGTGTCTGCCCATGTACTACTTAACAGCTTTGTGAAAGGAAGAAACAAGATAGGAGAAAAGGTTAGAGTGAAGAGGAGAGCCATTACATTTCAGAAGCTGGTAACACTATAGTATATAACATGAAGACAACCCACGCACAACTTGCTCACAACTCAGGAATTGATTCATGAGCATCTAAATAAGTCTGCATATTCTTAATGAAATCAAAGCATACTTAGTAAAGACCTATAATCTTGAAAAGCATTCTTCGTTTTGATCGAACTGAAAGTATTTTCACGTTTTGCAGATGACAGTCTAAACTGTGGAACTAACTTTAGGAGAGGTACAGTTGACTCAATAAACCTGTCATGCTGAGGACAGACCTGAGGAAGGAAGAGAAATGTGGTTAAAGGTTATTCAGCTTTTTAAAACAGGTATTCTCTTTGATAACCAGGTATTCTCTTTTTAAACTGGTAGTTTCTCACATATTTTGATCAAGAAAATTTAATATTCTTTGTTGAGTGCTGGATTTTGGTGGAGCCAAAGAGTTTTTAAGTGAACTAATTCCTTTGTCTGCTAAAGTTTTTATTGCAGTGTTGGAAAGGGGATATTTAGTGACCTGTAAGGTGAAAAAATGGTCAAGGGGGAAAGCTGCCTCTTAAATTATTTCTGATGGAAAAATGTACTGTATTTGAGAGCTTGGCATTTGAACTTGTTACTATCAAAACTTAAGGGATAGCTACCTTCAAAACATCCAGTATATTAAAGAAAATCAATACTATTCACATAAGTAGTTAGTGGTATTGAGGCATCAAATGTTATGTGCTTTGTGTAACTGCAATGACACCTTCCTCAGTTTAGAGGAAGAATTAAAGTTGATGATGAATATTTGGAATTATTTTGACATCTACTTAAAATGCACATGTATTAGCAATCTAATTTAAAGGATGAAATTAAAATGCTTGATGTTTCCCCCCACATTGATATTGAAAGCTATATGGTAATTTATATCTTAGGCTTTCTTCTCTTTTTTGTGGTCATTGTTATCTGTGTGTCATCAGCTAGTGAAAGAATGACTTCTGCATTCTTTATTTCCTCCCCCCTTTTTCCTTACTTGTGTTCTTTGTGTTAGGAGCCCCTTGGAGACTTACAGTTTCCTCAGTAGATTGCCTGGAAGTAACTGAAGAGTGAGATAGGTATGCTATAAAAGGCTCTTCCTTCCCTGGCCCAGCCTTTTCCTGGTGCGTAACCTCTCTCTGTCCTTCTCAATCCGGATATGCATACAGCATGGTCCTATTTTGTTAAGAGCATACATCCTTTGTGTACTAATGGATTTATCTTCTTTTCAGTTAGAGTCATGTCTGAAGGGTCTTTTAAGTTTTTTGCTCTATCTAGCTACATAGCCAATAGATACAAGAATTTCTTTTACTAGGCACAGCAGTAATACAGAGTTTTAATGCCCCCTCTTTTTGGTTATTGTTTGTTTTTGGTCACAACGCGCTCTTCTGATGGTATAAAAATGTAAAAACATCTCTAAATTAGTGGCATAAACAATGGCTATTTTATTATGAGTGGATTCTGTGGGTTGGCAGTTTGGACAGGCATATTAGAGATGACTGATCTCTATTTGCCAATGCCTGGGGCCTCATCTGAGAAAATTTGAATAGGTAGAGTGACTCAAATGCCTGGGAAAGGGGCTGGAGGGTCCACTTCCAAGATGGTTTTGTCATTTATTTATTGGCACCTCTGCGGGGATAATGGAAAGGTTGGATTCAGCTGGGAAGCAGAGTGCCTGTATGTGGTTCTCCAACATGATGATCCCAGGTATTTGAATGTCCCCTATTGTGAGCCTCTCAAAAAAAAAAAAAAACAAAAAAACAAAAAAACAAAAAAAACAGATGAAGGCTGCCTGGCCTTTTCTAACCTACCCTTAGAAGTCACACTGAGTCACCTCCACTGGTTCTTTACTTAGGCGTAAGTCGTCGCCCAGTCCCAATTAGAGGAGAGGAGAGTAGGACCCCCTTTGATGAGGGAGTGGTAAGTTCACACTGAAAAAGATCATGTGGGATGGGGGGACAGTATAGTGTTCATCTTGGAAACTTACATAAAAAGGAAATTGCAGGCATCTTGATTTTCAATTTCATAGCAACTGATTGCTCTTTTCTTATGTGAATCATTCAGATGTTTCATTGTTTAAAATTTAGCATTAGGTAGAAAAAATAATTGGATGAGCACTGGAATAGTCCACTCTTTACCTGAGTGTATTTCTACCTAACATAACTTATATAACTATTTGAGTCAAAGGCGAACTGTTCATCTCAGACTTAGTTCAGATCCTTAGCCAGAGAAACTAAAATAAAACTGTAAGATTATAGCAGAGTACTGTTAAGAAGAACAAATTGTCATCATGAACTTTGCAATCAACAAGATATTTAAACTAGGAATATGTGTAGTATGACAATCTCATCAATTAAGTAGTTTGCTTGAAAAGTTGTATATTGATAATTAGAGAAGACTTTGCTAGTCACAAAATTTAATTTTGGGGCATAGTGATGAAATAATTTCTTCCTTTCCTATTTGTGACAGATCACTCTTATGAAAATGCAGTTGATTTACAAGAATAATAGATAAATCTAACAACTAAATGGATTAGATAATATATGAAATTGCCCTTTAACATTAACAACTGTACTGACTCTAAATAGTATTTCACAGAGAGAGATGCTTATTGAGTTCTGAACAACAACTCTGTATTACTTTAGTGAAAGGGAATGTCCACAGGGTAAAAGTTACATAGCTTTGAGTTGGAGGAAAAAGACTGAGGTATTATTACTACCCAGGCAAATTATTTCACCTTGTTAGGTCTCAGTTTCTTCATATGTAAAGCTCAGGGTTTGAATCTCTTCTACCTCTATAATAATTCTTTGACAGTTGCTCTTTGTACTCTGTGTTGCACTGGAATAAGGCCGTTATATGGCAGCTCAGAGTTAATATTAAATATGGGAATACAAGGGTCATTTGGTTAAGTTCCAGAAAGTTTATAAATCCTGATCACTTTATGTTTGGTGGCATATTAACCAAAAGTTAAATGGAAATACTTAAGAAAACTGAATTAAATAAATTACTTAAAAAGTCTACATATTTAGAGTATTTACCAATGATCACACTTAGAAATGTTTTAGTTAAAATTGTTAGCTTTATTCATTTGAACTCTAAAACTATATTCCACTCATTTGGATCCAGCATCTAAATTACTAAGTGATAATTGAGTAAGAAATAGTATAATTGCAGTTCTGAGGCTTAAGCTTTTCTGAGCTTTAGTGATGCTTCTGCATACCAGAAGTCTGGAGTCTAGACAGTGCATTATTTTTGTATAGTGTGGCCGTAAGATTCTAAGAACTTGTGCGTTTTGCCTCAGTTTTCAAATTTACTGTCATCGTCTTGGTCATATTCTCTGACTTTTTTCAATCCACTGCGTATATAGTCATGTTTCTGTTTTCATTAATAGTGTTACTTGTTTTCTTTTGTTGTTGTTAAGGTGTGTCAGACTCTTAACAGTTTCATAACCTTTTTAAAGAACCAGTTTGTGGTTTTGTTGATCTTACATATTGTTCTACTCTGTTCCTTATCTGTTTCATCAGTTTCTGGTTTTATCTTTATTATTTCCTTTATCCTTTTTCTTTCTTTTTTTATTTTAAAGAGGATAAAACAGAATAAAACCAATCAAAACAAACCAGTTTAAGAGATACAGAACTTCAAAACATTATGAAGTCAACAATAGTTACCATAATGCCTTTTGATGTCTTTGAAATAGCTGCAAGTAACTTTGGACGTAGTAAAAATCAAACAGAATAGAATAGAAACAATAAAAGCAAACAATGAATACAATAAAGGATTTCTAACAAGTCAATAGTAATTCCAAAATGGCTACCATACTATATCTTGCCATCTTTAAGATAGCTTCTCCTGCTATCAGATTTACCATAATCAAACAAAACAAAGAGAATAAAACTCAATCCAACAAAACAATGGAAATGATTGAGGACCTCAAAACAAGACCATAGGGAATCAACAATGGCTGCAACCCTCAGAAGGAGATCCTACTAGATGCCACACTGTGTACCGGTATCTTCTGAATCTATGATCAGACCACTGGCCCTAGACCCGCAATATTAGTGAAACATCAAAGCACCACAGGCGTCCAATTGCATTTCACCTCCATAGCTATTATCACAGCCTGTGTTTCTCCAGATAAGTTGGTCACTTATGATGGGGTGGGAGTGGGGATTGGTACTTCTTGTTTGCCAGCCGGCACTGGAAGGGCTGGGATCTAGCTGTTCCCAGTCCTGTGGTGGCCTGCACGTGGTGTTGGTTTCCAGATTGGGCTTGCTTGTTGGTGTGGCGTTGTTCTCTCTCCCCCTAGTCCTCCAGTGGTACAGACTCACGGGGAGAGGGACTTAAGTCTAGCTGTTTGCAGTCCTGCGGTGCCCCGTGCGTGGTGCTGGTTTCTAGTTTGGGTTTGTTAGCTGGTGTTCTCTGCCCCCCAAGTTGGCCACTGGTGCTGACTCACGGAGAGAGGCTTGGCTCTAGCTGTTTACAGTCTGGTGGTGGCCTGCATATCTTTTTTCCTTTTTCTTTGGTTTATTATTTCTGCTAATTTTTTTGACTTTTTAAGTTTTATGCTTAGCTCTTTAATATTTAAGGCTTTTTAAAGGTTATACTGCCCCTCATACGTTTGCCTTAAAGGAAGTGTACATTTTTATAACTGACTTTTACTGGCATCTGCTTGAGGGGGAACCAACTTACTCTTGTATGTATTTTCCTCACAATGAAAAAGAATCATCTCAGGTAATGATTGTTTCCTGGGACTCCTTATCAAAAAGATTCTGTGGATATAGATTTTAGAAGTCTGTTTTAGAAGCTGTGAAGGCAGAGCTAGCAAAGCAATTGAAAATTCATGCAGGCAAATTATAAAATAATGAGCATCCATTTTTCACCCATCTATAGTATCAGTCTAGGGTAAAATCATTAGAATATATTCTTGTTAACCCAGCCCTCTACTCCTGCCCCTGAAGAGGCATGAAAACCATGCAACTGTTTTGTGTTTTTAAACAAATAAAGTGATGTGTTCATAATATTTTAACTCTGCCATTTGTAGTTGAGTTACTTTGTTATCTGTGAAAGATCTTCCACAAAGTAGCCTGTGAATGTGACAATAGGATTGTGAATCATTAGGTTATGGGTTCCAAATTCTAGAGAGGCATTTCAATTCCCAGTACTACCATCACAGCAAAAAATAAAATAAAGTCATCCATGAGACAGTTACTTCTTATTGATTGGATTGCTTCAGAATATCATTTAACTTATTAATACATTTATTACATGTAATATTAATCTTTACATGTTTTTCTTTTAGTGATGATATATTATGGCATTACATTACATTAACTACTACAGGCCTTCCACATAAATTACTTTTGTTTATGTGTAAATACAAATTGATTTTTACTTACTATGATTATATGATTAATTGAGAAGCCAAATAACTGCAAAGGTCAATAAAATATTTAAAAGTAGATATGAAAACTAGATAGAGAGAAAGAGAGAGAGAGAGCACATGTGCAAGAGTTGATCCTCTGAGTGCTGCAAGTGGCTGTCACCACATGCTGTTTTGGCTATTGCTGAGGGTAGAGAGGACTGACATGCAGGGAAGGCATGCTCACAGTATGTAGAAATGGCAGTGCTCATATGAATTTTGTTTTGCAGTACTGGAGAATTGAAACCAGGGGTGCACTATCACTGAGCTACATCCTCAGCCCTTTTCATAATATTTTTTATATTGAGATCTGCTAAGTTCCCAGTTTGAACGTGAACTTGAGGTCATCCTGCCTTAGCCTCCTAATATGCTGGAGTTACAGATGTACAGCACCATGCCCAGCCTTGTATGATACTTTTATTAATGTTTAAAAACAGATTTACTTCTCATTTAACAGGAGGCCATACATTACATATAAATAGAAATTTACTGTATAATAAAACCACTGTATCATAACTACTACTAAATGGCAGTCTATAGATGTGTTTTGATAATCCATTATTGATAATTTGCTTTTATCCTGGCCCTTTTGAAGAAGTTTGTGGTGGAAAGTGACACTAGAGTTATATTACATGTTTAGTTGAGTTAGAAAATGTATCTGGATCAACAGATCAAGGCCGTTTTTAAAGAAGCACTTAGTATTTTGACTTACCATCTCCTTTGTGTGCGTGCGTGTGTGCCTGATGCTAGGCATTAACCCAGTTCCTTGAAGTTTTTTTAACCAACCCTAGATCTTTAAAGCATCTTTAATTATTATATGTTTTTTCTTATTAGTGGGTCTATCCATACAGTAAGTTTTCCCAAGGGAAGGGGCTAGCGATCTCTGCTTCTTGAGTGTGTATTTATAGTAACCAATGCTTGCTGTATGACAAATTAAGGGAAATGCTAGTCAGATGTTTAGTTTTATCTTCTAAAATGGATTGTTTCAATTAAAGTATCTTGAAGGGAATCTCTCTTTTAAATAATACAGGCCAAGCAGATTGTTTTATTTTAATTTAGTCATCTGCCTTTGTAATGTAAGAAGCCTTAGCTGTATTGAAAATGTGACTTGCCTGCCCAGTTGTACCAGACAGTTTGAGAACTGTGTCCTGGGGAGTCTCATACCTATTCTTGGCAAACTGATAGAATATCTAGTAAAGGGTAAAATCTTCAAACACAGGAACTGGGAATAATCTTTTGAGGAAATAGCATCTGGATGTCTCTGAGAGGGGATCCTGTTTCACCAGGCTTTCTTCAAAAGCTGGGTCACAATGAAGAGACAAACAGGAGATGAACTGCTCCCTCTATCTTCGAAAAATGCAAATCAGAATTGTTGCATGTTTTGAGAGAACAGGCTCCAAATTTTTAGAATATTTTTACTTTTAATTTTAATATGCAAACACAAGATTTTTTCCTCCAAGGATGTACATCATCTTGACCTTATTATTAACCACTGCCCCTTTCTGTTAGTCATCAAGAAAGAATTTGATTATGAAGTGTCCAGATAGAACTATTCTCTAATTACGACACAAGAAATATTAAAATAACTTGGTGGAAGACTGTCATCCAAGAAACTGTTTGGACGTTGTAAGAAAAATAAAGTTGAAGATGTTTTGATTTTTTTTTTAGTAAGTTGATGTTATATATGTCTTTAACAGGAAAAGAAAAAATAAATTGTTTGCAGCTATTTAAAAGAGATGTAATCACTTTTAATCTATGTCACTTTTAATCTATGTCAAGGTAGGAATAAAATTTATACTTTTCAATATTTATAATTTTTAAAAATTTAATTCCTATGAAGCAGAATCTTTACTGCTAGAAGAATTTGGCTCTGCAGATTTTTGTAGTATTGAAACTTAGGAATTTTAGGATTCAACATTTGGTTCTACAGTTGAGAGTTTGTAATAGAAATACTACACAAAGCGTATTTTAAGCATGTAGTATCCCTCAAAGCTTTCAGACAATTCTGGAACTTTATAAAGATCTAAAAAGTGGTAGCTCTACAGACTTGAAATCTCTTTATACTGTTCCAAGTGGGTAGAAGTTTCTTTGATAACTCATTGTGTCTTTGTTGAGAGAAATGATTTCAAAGGTATCATATTCCACAGTGAAGCTTTTTAGGAATCCTGTCTATGCATCTGTTTATAGTCTACTGGGTTCAGCAGAGGGCTCAGAAGTGATATTAGGTGCCAATTCAATAATTCCCATAGTTAACACTTTTGCCATTGTATCAAACATCAAAATTGACAGTGGGCAAATGAGATGGTCTCTTAATGGTTGCAGAATCCTTTCCTAGCCCACCATAATTAAAATGAAAATGTTAATGTTTTACGGAAAAGCAGTCTTTGACAAATCTAAATACGCTACCTTAACAGAGAGTAGCCAAAGTGTAGTGTTGAGTGAAAAGCAGCCCTTGCCTCACCTGCCCTCCATCAAGACATCCATTAATATTTTGAACAAAGAAAAATGCTTCTGGAGGCAAACTATTGCATATTGAAACCCAATGTTCCTATTAATGCCATTGTAAAAGTGAAAAAAAATTGGAGAAAACATTAACCTTTCTATACTAAATATTTATAGTATAGAAGTCTCTAAGAATGAGTAATACAATTATAAGTATAATAAGTATAAGAAAATATTTTAAATGTCAAAATAAGTTTATCCCCTTCCCATCCCTACTACCACTGATTGTGGTGGACTTTCAGAGCAGATTAGACTCTGCAGTACCTGTGATGCCATTCTTAGCCCTCAGTCTCCTGCTGGAGAGAGAAGAATCTGCAGTACCTGTGATAGAATTCTCAGCCCTCTGTCTCCTGCTGGAGAGAGAAGGCAGCAATCAGTCCATGTGACAGCTCCTTACTACCCTGGTGATTGAAAGGCAGTGGGGGCGGGAAGATGGAGGGCACCATGTCGGGTGTGCTGGTAGGAAGTGGGGAAGACCAGGGAGGACACACAGCTGTGAAAGGGGCAGGAGAGCAGCCGAAGGCAGGAAACTGCATACCACCAAGAGTTCCAGGCTTGCACAGCTGAAAGCCTGGATTTCTGCCTGCTGTGTCTTCTTTTCATGTTATGTGTCTTTGGCACATAGTCCTATTAATTTTGCCACAGTACCCATTTCTTATGGACTTTTATTCACAGTGAATTCTGTTGGGCTTTATGTTTGTATGATAGCATCCCACAAATTTCTTATATTGTGTTCATTTTTCTTCTTCTTCTTCTTCTTTGTCGTCGTCTTCATCTTCTTCTTTTTTTTTTTCTCTACAGACCGGATAAACTCAGTCAACCTATCTTCCAGTTAGTTGATTCTTTTTTCTGCATGTTCAAATCTGCTGTTGCTGCTTATAGTGATGGCGAACCTATGGCACGTGCACCACAGTGGGTTGTTTGTATCATGGAAAGCCCTAAAAGGTTCAACATCACTATTCTAATGAAACTTTCAGGTATTCTGATTTCAACTCTATAATTTCTATTAAACTCCTTTTTAAGAAATCATTTTTCTCTGTATATGTTCTCTATTTGATGAGACAGCATTCTCATTATTTAACTTAGTTCTTTGTTTTATCACTTTTAGCACATTTAAAATAGTTTTGTTTAGTAAATCTGATGTATAGGCTTCATCAGGCATAGTTTTTTTTGTTTTGTTTTTTTGTCTTTTTCCTTTTTATCGGTACCTGGGATCGAACTCACGAATGCCTGCTTGCAAGGCAGGCACTTATGCTGCTGAGCTAAATCCCCAGCCCCATCAGGGATAGTTTTATTAGTTTCATTTTGGGGGGGGGGCAATACTTTTTTTTGGCACAGTAAATTTTTTTTTGTGGTTGAAAATGATATTTCTAAAGCTAAAAGGCAGCCAAAATTTTTAGTGTCACAGTAAATATAAGTGATATGTAAAAAATTAAGTCTATAGGAAAAATACTGTGTAAACAAATGGTTAGTGTCATTTTTAAAAATGTCTTTGTTTACTTTGTACTATCTCTCTGAATTTGCCTATTCTGAATATTTCATGTAAGTGGAATTCTTCAATATATGGCCTTTCTACCTGGTTTCTTTCATTTTTAATGCTTTGAAACTTATCCATGTTGTAGTGTGCACCAGTACTTTAAATTCGTTTTTGTAGCTGAATAATATACTATTGTATGGATACACCAAAGCTTATTCATTCATCGTTAATGAACATGCAGGTTATTTATACTTTTTGGTTATTATAAAGTTTCTATGAATATTTGTACACAAAAAGTTTTTATTTGGACATATGTTTTCATTTGATTTCATTTGACTTTCTTAGAATTAGGAATTTATATGTTATATGGTAACTGTTTAATTTTTAAAAAACTGCCCAGTATGCTTTTGAGGCAGCTGCTTCACAATCACGGAGCAAAGGAGTAGGCTTTATAAATTCACATTTCTGTAAATGAAGTATTTTACATGCTAACAGTTTGCAGAGAAAGTGTCTACATGAAAACAGTTAAAATTATTTTCTTTTGATTACCCTCTTAGGGCCTCTGATTGTTACTGCTATGCTCAGCAAAATTAAGTCTTTTGCTGATTCTTCATGATAAATGGGATTTCTGTTTAATCAGCTTTAATTTGCTCTCAAACAAACAGAAAAACCCATTATTCATAATCAAATACTACAGAACAGACAGATCCATGGGCTGACTCTGCTGTTTCCTGGTTTAGAAGTGTCATTTTGGGGACTAACTTCCTTTTTTGAAAAACTTTAGTTTCTTCCTCTGTAAAATGTGTTTAATAATACTATCTAACTCAAGGTGTTCCTCAGAGAGATCATGTATGCCCGGCACTTCCCAGCTGCTCTACAAGTGTTAACTGTTGTTGTCATTATTATTACTATGACTCTAATGTTTTAAAGTAGTCTGATACTACTTGGAGATGAAACTTGTATTAATATAGCAATCAGTTTTTTGCTGTAGCAAAAAATAATTTTTAAGGTAAAGGAAGAATGCGGGTGACTGAAAAAATCAATTTGAAATTGCTCTTTGGTAGTTATTCATCTTTTCCTTGATATGTATTAAAACTGAAGCAGGTTTTCTTTTTCTTAATCAAGGGAAATAAAATTTAAACAGACTATTTTTTGCTAAAATGAAATATTTTAAAACATCATTATCCCTTTTTGTGCTTTTTTTTTTTTTAAAGGAAGAACTGTTACCCTTCACAAAATACTTGCAAGACATTTGGTTGTACATTGGTGTCAGCTGTCACACTTTTGTTGTTGTTGTTGTTTGCCAAACTATGTACTGCATCAGGCGCCACTCATCTTGGAGGGCCTGGGGTACTCCAGGAATTGAAGATTCTGTAGTCAGTAAGTTTAGGAAACCTTATTCAAATAACAGCAGTACTGTCAGAACTTTAAATATACTGTTAATGTGAATTACCAAGAGGAGAATATGAAACGTGTCTCAGCTTATTGATCACAGACCTTTTTTTAAAATCACAGGTTGCAGAATGAAACAAATTCCATTCCAACTGTCCCTTTCTGAGTGGGGAAACTGAGGACTAGTGAGGTTATGTAGCCAACCAAAGACTCTGCATTACTTAATTTTACAATTGCCAAGCATCTACCTCATGCTAGTTGCTGTGTTAGGTACTGGGAAAACAATGACAATTCACTAGATATGCAGGAAAAGATCAAGTAACTACAACACAGTGTGGTTAGTGCCATAGGATTCTGAGACAACACTGATTTTCAGTTAGGTAGATGAGCTGTGTCCATGTTGGAACTGCTGAAGCTGAGATGGCTATGGAGGCATCAGTAGCCATCAGTAGCACACTAGCTGGAGAGGTTGATTTTACATTCTATTGCACAATAACTTAGGCCAGGGACTGGATGAGAGCATCTCTGGGGTAACGAATGAGTCAAGGATAGAACTTGGGAATATCTGTGTAAGGTTTCACCAAGGAAGAGCAGTCCCAAATAGGAGGTAGAGCTGGTGTAAGGCTTCAGTCTAATGCTGTGAAGAGGAAGCAGAAGCTGTACTGGTTGAGGGTTTTGGCTGAGGAGCTGAGCTTGTGTTTGAATTGTCTCTGCTTAGCTTATAGGTTATGTGGCACTGGGCACATGTTACCTTACTTCTCAAATGCCCAATTTATAAAACAAATTTAACTGTTAAACCTACTCTATCAACTTGTGAAGCCTAACCACAGTGTGCAAAGTAACAAAGTGTGCAAAGTAACAACGATGGTGGAGTGCCATCGTTGTTACAGAAGTGCTCAGTAAATACTGGGTGATACTAGCATATATAATGAGGATTCAGAAATATCCATTGCAGTGAATATCATGGAGGTTGTGGATGATCATGGCAAAAATCCATGGATGGATGACTTGAGAAGTGAATAGGAGGTGCAGTAGTGGAGGCTGTGAGTTCAGAAAGTTTCTTAATTAGTTATGAATGGCATGGGGAGGTTTGTTGCTTAAGAAATTTGAAGTTTTTGAGTGTGCAGGTTTAAAGGAAAAAGGAGAGGCGTGAGGTTAATTGTTAAGAGTAGGAGATCAGGAGAGATGGAGGTGGTGAAGCCAAGCAAGAGGTGGGAATTGAAGAGGAATTGGGAAGGCCAACAGGTAGGGATGAGAGTTGGAGACCAGGAAGGAGACTACTCTGCTCTAGGATTTGCCTTGGAGAGTACAAGGACTGATGGAATTGAGATTTGTAGTTTTCTGGAAATTGGTTTCACTCTAGTGTTGTCTCCATAAAGATAACATTTTCCAGTCTCAAAAGACAAGAAGAGAGGAGTTTCCAAGGAGCACAGGCAAGAATCAGAGTATGTTTATAAAATTAACAAACACCATGGGAGTCACCTTGAAATGCAAGTTCACTTGGCAGTCATAAAAAAAAAAATTCCCCAATCTAACTGTATTGAGCTGTAGCTACTGACTCTTGCCCTCATATCTCTGTGCACAGATATATCTGGTAACTTTTCTTCCTTTTCTACTGGTCATTGATATGTTGTTTTTCTGATCAGGAGTAGCAAAACCCTTCTTTCCCAGATACCTATATCAGCAAGAGGAATTTTTACCATTCTCAAATCTTGGAGGCCTAAGGAAGGAAAATGCTAAACTTGAAGAGAAGAAAGTGCTGACTTCTATCTGACATGGGAGCTGAGTAAGAGATGGTACTCTATGCATGAGCCTAAGAGAGCCGAGGGACAACTGATGGGCACTTTGATACTGCATGGGACCTGTAAGTAACTATGAGTCCTTGGGGCCTCTATGCCAACTTCTTAGACCCTTTAACTACATTATGTTACCTTTTTACAGGCTCCCAGTGACCTCTGGAAGGCAGAATCCACTCTATAGATGGAGAAGTATCATGGGCAATGACTTGTCAATGGACACAGTTGAATCATATGACTCTTTAATTTAGAGTGGTATTTGTATGGACAGAATTTGCCAGGAATGTCTTTTTTCTCTTGAGACCTAGAGCAGTGCTTCTCAGCAGTAAATTTTCATAGTTTATTTTCTTTCTTTCTGTCCAAAAACTATTTAATGTGGGTGAGAGTAAGCTTTGGATTATTTCTCCATTGAATTTGAGGAAGTACCCTCCCTGGGTTCCTATTTTTGTTTCCTTCATTTTGAAGACAAACAAGATTTCGTAAATAAATGGAAGAACACCCCAATATGAGGGAGTGCTCCAAGTATATAAGTGCTTTGGCAGAGAGGAAACAATGGCCCTCCCTTGACTACTTCAGGAAGAGCCAAAGAGTGTTTGAGTCTCCTAATTGTTATTTATTCTGTCTGTGGATCTATAGTTCAACAATTGTATGAATAGGACCTTTGCTGATCATATCTCTGTTTTGATCAGAATTGCTATAAACAAAGGAGCTGTAGTGTACTGTTTTTTAAAACTCCTAGGGCTTTTAGCACAACGTACTGTTCCTTTATACAGCTTTCTTGAGCCTCTGTTCCTTTCTAAGAAGTTGAATTGAAAGTAGTAAACAAATGATACTTCTGTAAACTCTCAGAGACTATTCAGATCTGTGAACCTTATCATCTCTCTAAAATGCAGCTCACTGTTTTCCTTAGATCTTATTGAGCTCTTCTACAACCTAACATCCAGCATGTATCAAGTGTTTTCTTGATTTTTCCTGGAGTATTTCCTGTGTCAGTTAATGATACTCTTTATCATGCTCACAAGAGACCCTGTAGAGCAATCTTTATCCTTTTTTTTTCTTGCTTCCAATGTCTACATGATTGCTCCATTGTGAGATTAGATATTCTAGGAAAGTTGGTCTACTAGTTTCTCTGTACATGTAGATGGTACAGGGTAGTTACTTCTGATGCCTTCTGCCTGGAATGCTCTTCCTGCTGCCAGGTTTCCATTTCTTACTCTTTTTTTCTAGTAAGTTGTGTTTACTTCTTCATCTAGATTGCTTTTTTTTTTTAAACACTAATACTCATGAGATTATTTAGTGATTTTCTTTTTAATTAAGTCTGGCTATTCTGGTAGATGAGAGTGGGAATCATTAGGTCTGTGTCTGGCACATATGTAAACAAAAATTCAGCCTAATTTAGTTGACTTGAAATATGGAATAATTTATGCAGAATAGAAAAGTAACTATTAAACAATGTTAATTAATTTTTTGTTTGATTTCTTTTTAGGCTTTTTTCTGTTTCTGCTTTGATTTTCTTAGAAAAAAGTACATGAAGGTTCTGTTCCTATAAGAACAATTTAAACATAGATTTTCTGTTTTAGCAGATAGAATAAACTGGTTGTGTTATCTATCAGTGTTCTGCCTAAATGCAGTATAATTTCTGTTGATATTGAAGAATAAAAAAGAAAATCTTACAAATACTATTTAAGGCTCAAAAAATTTAACTTTGGTGTTCGAGAGTCTAGGTTTCAATCCTGTTCCTGTCATTTTTTACCCAAGTGAACCCAAACATTGGATATGAACACATCTTATATAGTGTAAAATATCGAGTAAGTATTGACATGTAATACTTACTTTTGTGGAAGGTTGAATATTTACATCTTTTCAAATTGAGAGGTTGAAATCTAATCCCCATTGTGGTGACTTTGAGGTAATTAAGTCATGAATGAAATTAGCACCCTTACAAGAAGAGGCCACTTGGTAGCTTGGTCTCTTGGAGGAAGAGAGGCCTCACCAAAATCCAACCGTGGAAGTACTCTGAAGTTGGAATTCACAACTGTGAGAAATAAATTTCTGTTGTTTAAGCCACCTAGTCTGTGGTTATAGCCACCAGAAGTCTCAATTAATGTTTAGTTGAATCTAAATTTGTATATGTGTGTTAGGCCTGGATTTGAAAGTCATTATTCTAAGTGGTTTGTGGTTCATCTGCTTTGAGCAGATATGATATCAAAAGACTGGGTTTCCAGAACATATCTTTATTTCAAGTTAGTAACCTCCTTCTTTGCCAATAACTTCTGAATATTTTAGTTAATGATTTTTTAAGATGACTACATTTTTTTTCTCTTTAAAAAGTTTGGAATACTCATTAACCCTATCCTGTATTTTGAGAAATAATAAAGTTTCTTTTTTAAAAACTTGGTAATTAGATTTAGTGGTTTTGTTTTGGAGATATTCTATTCACTTTAGGCTTAAGGCAAGTAATAGGATGTTTTAGTTCTCATTATTTTGTTTGAAACATCTGCTGGGATTTGCTGTCTCTGTGGTGATTCTCCTTTGGGAAAGGACCTTCCTATATATCCTGTACTAGCTTAGATGGGGAAAGGATGATGTGTGATACCTGGGCAGCACTAGAAAATGTAAAGATTCATATTACCACTTTGCACACACTTTTAAGACATGGCAAAAACAAACCTCAGGCATACATTATAACATGGTGGTTATGGATGAAGCCCAGTGCTAATCAAGAGGAAAAGAGTTCCACCAACATGGCCACTCCAAGTCAAAACCAAGGAGAAGCCCCACAAGAGTGAAGTTCTCTCTTTTGTTTTTATTTCTTGTTTCCTTTAGTTCATCCATTTTTTAAAATGATGATTTTAGCCATAAAAATATAATTTGTAGTTAGTGTATTTTCCTGTATAAATCCAGTTTTGCTTTTCCTGTAAGGCTGATTCCAGCACCACTTTCTGAGAAGAGGCAATCCTAGTTTCATAGTGCCTCCAGAAAGATAGAATGTACTAGGTATTGTTAGACAGCAGGAGTATTTTACAGTGTCCTCTGCTCTGGACATTGTGGCGAGGACTGAGAAGGAGAAGCAAAGCATACCCAAGAGAGAAGGAAGCAGTGCCCCATGAGATACTTTAAATCAGCTGGCAGATAAGATGGCACCACTGCAACCACTTGGCAGCCTTATTCAAGAGCACTGGGAATTGTAGGATTTGTGTTTGCTGTTGGAAGGAGAGGATTATCCTTTGTGCTTTTCATCTAGAGAACTTTATTAAACATTTAAGGCTTCTCAAATAAAAAAGTAAGCTATTGTTGAATTATGTAGTACACTAACAAGACTGGTGAAAGATTATGCAGAGGAGGTGGGCAAGATAAGTGGGTCAGCATCTGTATAACTTTTCACAGTTGTTAAAGAGTTTGGACTTAGGACTTTTTACCAGAAATGTAAGGTTATTTAACTTGTGTTTTTAAAATCTTACCCTGATGGCCAGTTAGAAAATGAACTAACAAGGGATAGGGTGCTATTTAGAAGGCTGCAGTAACCCGTGGTCCATAGTGGCCTGAATCGATGATGGCAGTGTGGGTGGAAAGAAGTAAGCGTTGAAGAGCCATTAAGAGAGTGGAATCATCAAGAGTTAGCATTGTGGATTGTTACCCAAGCTTTATGTCAAAAACTCCACTCGGGGGTTCTGCCTGACCAGGCTTGGTCAGTCACCCATCCCCTAATGCCAGTCAAGGAGATGAGCAGTAGTGGAAGGTGGGAAAGGAGCTTCAGGCAGTACAGCCATGCAGGAAAGTACAGACAGACGTTCTAGATCTGTCTTCAAGGAACTAACTGAAGCTTTGGGGGTTTACAGAAAAGGGAATCAAAAGCAAGGGTTGGGAGTTTGCATGGCTGGGGAATCTACATAGCTGGCAGTGTTGGTAATAGTAGCTAACCCATGATCTGATTGATCAGTATCTCAGTACTGCTACTGCGAGGGTTCTAGGAGACTCATCAGTGCTTGAGGAGGCAGATTGGCCCCCATCATAAGACAGTGGTTCCAGTTTAGCGGAGCAGCCTTAGTTCTCATCATGAAATAATTGCTTCTGCTGCCTGGGTGACCTCATCATGAGATGATCTGTGAAGTACTACTTTTGCTAAACTCTGAAATGGCTGCAGGTTTAAGATAATGATTTCGGACTTCTAGACATTGCTCCAGGGGCTCTGGAACTGGATGTCATAAAAACTGGCTCTTGAATGTCCCTGCAAATCTTGAAAATTAGTTACCCTATCTTGGTATCCCCAGCAGTACAGACACCGTAAGTCAATGGTGGCAAACCTATGGCAAGTGCACTCCAGCAGGCATGCAGAGCCCTCTCTGTTGCTACGTAAGCCAAATGTATGAGTTGTTTTTTTCTAAAGTAATGTCAGTGTTGGTGTGCTTTGTGATAAATAAGTGGGCTTTGGATTGCAGTGTGGATCCTGGTTACCATCACTGACTTAAGTGATTAGCATACCTGAATGAAGAGCTGAAGAGGGATCTGACATAAAGGTTTAAGATCATAAAGGAGAAATATAAAATAATGACAGAGATGCCAACCTTAATCCTGCATAGCAACTCAGACATTTGCAAGCCCAGCCTCTTGTTCCCTGTTACAGAATGATAATATAGACAAAGAATCTCAGTCCTTATGGTATTCACTTTTAAAACAAATATTATAAGTAATGTATATGGCATTAGTATTCATGCATGTTTATGAGGCTTTTCTGTTATTTCTTCGGGATAAACTCTGAAGGTGGATTTTTTGAGTCAAAACACATTTTGAAATCTTTTTTTAAAATGACATATATAAAATTATTTTAAAAACAAAGCAAAAAGGTAACAGTGCAGAATTTCAAAACAAAATAATAGGATACTAACACTAGTTAATGTATTACATGTTGTTATCTTCAAAATAGTTGTTCAATTTATAAGATTTAGGCATGAAAAAATGATTGAACAGTCAAATAGTGAAAATACAAACAGTGAAATAATGCAATACAAAAATAGTGAAAATATGTTCTTTTTGATGAACTAATAGATATTAGTAGTATAGTTATCAGTGTTATATATCATCTTTTCCCTTTTTCTCCTTTCTACTGTCCCATTTGCTTTCTTTCCCTTTCATTTTCACAATGAAAATGTACGTTTTGTATTTTATTTACTCTTTCATTGTTTTTTATTAAACTAGGGAGACAATGTGATATTTACACATGTGAGTCTGATTTATTTCACTTATGAGTATGCTTTCAAGTTGCACCTCTTTCCCTATAAAAGCCTCAAGTTTATCCTTCTTTGTAACTGAGTAATACTCCATTGAATAAAAACCCCACATCTTTTTAATTTTCTTATTTTAAAAATAATAAAATCCAACAAAACAAGACAGAACAAAGCTAATCAAAACAAAGCAAAATTGGTACAGAATTTCAAAGGGGATACTAGGAAAACACCAATAACTACCCTTGTATATCTTGTTATCTTCCCATTAGCAAAATCAAACCAAAACAAAACAGTAAAATCCCACATCCTTTTAATCCTTTTTGTGGTTAATGGGCATTTGGGTTGTTTCCAAGATTTAGCTGTTACAAATTGTGCTGCTATAAACATGGATGCACATATATTGCTGTGGCATGATGTTTTCAGTTCTTTTGGGAAAACATTCAGAAGGGGAATAGTTGGCTTGACTAGAATTTAAAATCCTAGTTTTCTAAGGAATCTCCACACTGATTTCCACAGTGGTGTAACAGTCTACACTCCTATCAACAGTGGAGAAGCGTTTTTTTTGCATAGCCCTGCCAATATTTGTTATTGGTTGATTTCTTGATGATAGCCGTTCTTTCTGGAGTGAGAAGGAATGTTGTTTTAATTGCATTTCTTGAATGACCAGTGATGTATTTTCTTCATGTATTTATTTGCCATTTGTATTTTTTTTTTATCTGAGAAGTGCATATTTATTTCAGATGCTCATTTTTCAGTTGGGTCTTTGAATTTGACAGGCCTGG
Organism: Cavia porcellus; assembly: GCF_034190915.1. Classification (NCBI taxonomy): domain Eukaryota; kingdom Metazoa; phylum Chordata; class Mammalia; order Rodentia; family Caviidae; genus Cavia; species Cavia porcellus. Next base: position 8,879,815 of record NW_026947493.1, read on the forward strand.
TATTTTTCAATTCTTCATATGTTCTACATATAAGTACTTTGTCTGAGGGACAGTTGACTAAACTTTTTCCCATTCTGTGGGTTTTCTTTTTGTTCTGTTGGTAATTTCTTTTGAGGTAAAAAAATTTTTTTAATAAGATGAGATCTCAGTTGTTGATTCTTTGAAGTACTTCCCATGTGATTTGCATTTTGTTCATAAATTCTTTGCCTACCCCTGTGTCTTCAAGATTTCTACCTACCTTGTTTTCCAGTCGATTTAGTGTTTCTGTTTTAATATTTGACTTTAGTGTATGGTGATAGACGTATGTCTAGTTTTAGTCTTTGATACATGGAAAGTGAATTTTTCCAGCATCATTTATTAAAAAGGCCATTTTCCAGGGAACATGCTTGACCCGTTTATCAAAGAGATGATGACCGAGTGTCTTTGTAGTTGTATCTGTGTCTTCTAATCTATAACACTGTTGCTCAGGTCTGTTCCTTTGCCAGTACCATGCTGATTTTTATCACAGTCACTTTGTAGTATAATTTCAAGTCAGGGATTGTGATGCCTCCGGCCTTGCCTTTGTGGCCCAGATTGCCTTTGCTATTCTAGGTCACTCCTGTTTCCAAATGTATTTTAGGAATGTTTTCTCTAGATCTTTGAGATATATTAAAGGCATCTTGATTAGCATTGCATTAAATCTATAGAACAGTTTTGAGAGTAATGGCCATTTTCACAGTTTTAATTTTTCCTATCCAAAAACAAGGGATATCTTTTGATTTTCTGATAGCTGCTTTACTCTCATTATTCAGCATACTATAGTTTTCAATGTAGATCTTTTACATCCTTTGTTAAATTGATTCCTAAATATTTCATGTTTTTGGATGCTATTGTGAAAGATGTTAGTTATTTCCATAATTTTTCTCTCACTGAGTTTGTTATTTGTTTACAAGAATGCTATTGATTTTTGAGTATCAATTTTATATCCAGCTATGCTGCTGAACTTGCTTATTAACTCTGGTAATCTTTTGGTGGAGGTTTTGGGGTCTTTTTAAAGTATCATGTTGTCTACAAATAATGATAATTTTTTTCTTTCTTGTCTATTATTCCTTTTATTACTCTCTCTGGCTTTACTCTGGCTAATTTTTCCAGAACTATATCGAGTAGGGGTAGTGACAGTGGACATCCTTGTCTTGTTTCTGATTTTAGAGTGAAAGGTTTCAGTTTTGTCCATGTAGTATGATGTTGGCTATTGGTTTGTCATACATGGCTTGTATCAGATTGAGGTAGACTGTCTATTCCAATTTTCTGTAGGTTTTTGTTTTAACATGAATGAGCATTTGACTTTATCAAAGCTTTTTCTGCATCTATTGCAATGACCATGTGATTTTTGTCTTTGGCTCTGTTGATATGGCGTATTGCATTTATTGATTTGCATATGAACCATCCCTGCATTCATGGGATAAACCTCATTTGGTCATGGTGTATAATATTTTTGGTAATTTGCTACATTCTATTTGCTTGTATTTTATTGAGTTTTTTTTTTTTTTTTTGGTTGTTTGTTTGTTTTGTTGCTGGGACTTGAACTCATGACCTTGCGCTTGCCAGGCAGGCGCTTATGCCAATCCTCAGCCCCTTTACTGAGAATTTTTGCATTTATGTTCATTAGAGAGACTGGCCTGTAGCGCTCATTCTTGGTGGGATCTTTCTCTGGCTTTGGTATTAGAGTAATACTTGCCTCTAGGAACAAGTTAGGGAGAATTGCGTTCTTTTCAGTTTCATTAAAGAGTTTGAGGTGTATTGGCATTAAATATTCTCTAAATTTCTTTTAGAATTCAGCTGTGAATCTGTCAGGACCTAGACTTTTCTTTGTTAGTAAGTTTTTTATTACATTTTCAATTTCAGTAATTGATACTGGGTTATAAAAAAATTTGTCTTCTTGATTCAGCTTTGGTAATTCATGTTTTTAGGAATCTGTCTATTTCGTCTGTGTTTTCCAGCCTATGCGAGTAAAGATTTTCGAAGCAGGTATTGATGATGTTCTGAATTTCCACAGGATCTATAGTAACGTACCCTTTTCATTCCTTATTGCATGAATTTGAGTTTTTTCCTTTCCTTTTCTTGATAAGGTTGGCAAGGTGTTTATCAATTTTGTTTATTCTTTCAAAGAACCAACTCTTTGATCCATTAATTCTTTGTATTCTTAGTTTTCTTAGTCTCAATTGTGTTAATTTCTGCTTTAATCTTTATAATTTTTTACCTTCTATTAGCTTTGTGCTTGACTTGTTCTTCTTTTTCTAGAAGTTTGAGGTGCAACATGAGGTAGTTTGTGTTTGCTTGTTCTATTTTCCTGATGTGAGAATTCATTGCAATATATATTTTTCTTTTAAGATTACTTTCAGTGCATCCCACAGGTTCCAGTATGTTGTATCTACATTTTCACTGAATTGTAAATACTGTTTAATTTTTTAAAAATTTCATCTGTGACCCATTGGTTGTTCAGGAGGCTGTTACTTAATTTCCATGTGTTTATGTAGTTTTTGCAGTTTATTTTTCTATTAATTGCCAATTTCAGTGCACTATGGTCAGATAATATGCATGGGATAATTTTAGTTCCTTTGCATTTACTTAAACATGTTCTGTGGGCTAGTTTGTGGTCTGTTTTAGAGAATGTCCCATGTGCAGTTGAGAAAAATGTGTAATCTGATGTTGTTGGGTGTAAATGTCTAGTAAGTCCATTTGTACACATGTTTGATTCAGTTCTGTTCTTTGGTGACTTTTTGTCTAGTTGATCTATTTCTTTGTGACAAGGGGTTATTAAGGTTCCCCATTACAGCTGTGTTATTGCATATTTGATTTTTTTATGTGTATTAGTGTTTGTCTTATATAGTTGGGTACTCCTATATTTGGTGCCTATATATTTATGATTGTTATCTCTTTCTCTTGAATTTTTACCCTAACAAGTGTGTAGTGACTTTCTTTATCTCTTTTGATCATTTTTGGTTTGAGGTTCACATTGTCTGCAAGTAAAATAGCAACCCCTGCTTTTTTCTGGGTTCCAGGTTCATGGAGTGTTGTTTTCCATCCTTTTACTTTCAGTCTTATGAATTTCTTTTTGAGTAAAATGTGTTTCTTGTGTACAGCACATTGTTGGATCTTTTTTCTTGATCCATTCTGCCAATCTATTTCTTTTAATTGGTGAATTGAGGCCATTTATATTGATGGTTCTAACTGATAGGTATTGGCTCATCTTTGTCATGTTGTTTCCTGTTGTCAGTTCCCTGCTTTTCCCGTTTAGTTTCTTGCCTTGTCTGATGTCTGTTTCTGTTGATGTTCTGGGAATTGTGGGCATTTTCATCTATATCTCTGAAATCTTTTAATAATATAGTCAGATTTTCTGTAGAAAGACCAGTTTATCAGCTTACTAGCCTACTAGCAATTAGGACACTACTTCACATTTTAAAAATTGTTATATGTATTTTTGTATGTACTGGTTTGGTTGGGATTTTTCATGTATTTCTGTGTCTCTGAAAATTGTATATTTTTGCTTTTCAGGTTTAATTTTCTCTTGAGCTATTTGTCTTTTTTATTTTGAAAGACTCTGTGAATATTTAGTTGCCTCATCCTTTGTCATTTTTTTTTGCAACAGTGCTTTGCTTTGTTCCTTGTGCTTTCATTTTTGTTATTTTATTGATCAGAAAGATTTTGAAGTGTAGTAAAATGTTTTGCTGATGCTTCCTGCCCTTAGTGTCAAAAGTTCTTCTTCAACACCTTGCTTATAAATGTTAGGAAGTATATAAATATTCATTTATTTTCATCTTTTACCTTTAAATATTTAATTCATCAGTTTTGTGATACAATCAAATCAGGGCAACTTAACCTAACAAAAAACTTTTATGCAATTTCTATGGAGAAAGCAGACTCTAAGTTAGTTTTCTGAGACATATGATATTGTATATGGTCAAAAGGATAGGATGTTTGAAATCCAGGATATTTGAGAAAGTCCAGGTCATAAATATTGTCAGTGGTTTATGTGGTTGCAACCTGTATTTCACTTTAAGTTCAAAGTTATTGTTGTGGGTTAAGAACTGGTGGTCAACTTAATGCCAGCTGGATTACATCAGCATGGCATTGAGTGAAGATGCTCCACCTGAGGAAAGTTGCCAGGATAAATAGGTGGAGAAGAAGGGAGGTGTTGAGGGTTGAGGCATTAAGGAGGCATTGTGGGTTCTCCTATGAATTGCTGTCTGAGCTGTTGGTTCTCCTGGAGAAGCTTTGGTCCTCACATCGAGCATTGCTTCCTGGCTCTGGAGGGGAAGACGTATGCTGCTTGGTCTCCAGGATGAACTCGTCATGCTGCTTCCTGGCATGTACCCGACTATGCTTGTCGGAGGAGGAGCTCGGGGCCTCTGTGTCGCTGAGGACAGCTGTGGTGCCTTTCAGGACGGCCCTGGTCTTTGTTGTGAGTGTGACTTCTTGGCTCCAGCATAGAACCCTCATCCCACTAGCACAGCTCCTTCATCCTGCTGGCATAGACTTTCTGGCTTCCACCACTGACCCTTGGGTCTTCCTGGCACGGAGCTGTAGAAGAGACTGGCGTGAGTCCTTCTTGTGGGCTCTGGACCTCCAGGTGCACTCGTGGGAGGCATTGTCCTGAGCTCTGGGTTTTTATCTGGATCATGTGGGACATTGCTGTGGGGTTTAGGCTCTTGACTAGTCTGTATCTTTGGTGTTGTGGATAGATTTCCTATATTTTCCTGTGTTAACTCCCGGTGACCATTATAAAAAATATAAACTCTATGTCATGATCCTAATTGTTCTCTGTGTACAACCCCTGACTACAATAGTTATCTTTCATGTTTGAAACATAAATTATCACTGAAATGACCTTTCAGGTCCATGGTGGCTATAAGCTTTGCATGTTCAAAGATTCTTTTCTATGCAGAAGATTCAAGACAACCTTCTCTTGACTAGATGGAGGCAATCAGAACAAGACCAAAGATTGTGAATCTTGACCCATGTTATGCAAGCAAAACCTCAAAAGTACTTAAGAAATCTTAGGAAATAAAATGCCCCAGTCTCTCATGTTTATCATTTTGGCAGAAAGAAAAACATTTCTTAAGCTTTTAGAAATAATTTAGAATAATGGGATTCTTTGCTTTCTTTTAAATTATAGAACTTTATTGACTTTTCCTGAGAGAAAGCATTGCCCCTTTTTGCCTATTTATGAGAAGTTTAGAGATTGGTGTCCAATGATAGGACCTTTGCATGAGCATGATTCAGAGGGGCTGTCTTGTGTGTACTGTTGGCTCTTCTTTTTTAAAATTTTTATTTTTCCTAGTATATATGTACAGTACATAATGGTCACATTCATCCGCAGGAGTTAGTACATAACATATAACACATCTTAATTCATTTTTCATTCCTTTTCTCTTCTCTCTTTATACCTTCCCTCCATCTCTTGGTTCCATTCCCTTTTGCAAAAGAACTTTCTCCCTGTTTCCTATTATCGACCTTGCATTTTGTTCTCTATTTGTACTTTGAGTTTCTCATAATGTGGTAGTCTCTTGAATGAACCTTGGTTCCTAGTATAGGCTGATTGCAAGAAGAGGGTGGAGCTGTGTGGCTTTCAGTCCACCCAGTGTGCCTTGTTTATGTTTGATAAACTCTGTGGTTTGTTTGTTCTGTGTTTTTGCCAGCTCATTTAAAAATTTTTAAGAGTGAAAAGAAAGAAAAGCAAGCAAGCATGATGTGTTAAATGTTTACCTTTTTACATGAAATTTTGGGAAATTTAAGTGTATTTTCGCTCCTGAAAGAACCAAAGAACAAAAGGTGTTTTCCTGGAGAAGTGTTTTTTGGGGGATGTAGATTTTTAAAAATAAGATTATTGGTTAACCACGAAAATGAATATATTACTTTGTAAGTACATTTTTCTCAGCAGACTAATCATATTTTTTCAAAAAGCAAGTTGATAATTACTCTTGGTGTACAGAGATCAGGAAAATAAGTTTGTTGGGAATCATTGTCTTTTTGATGACGCAAGTTTTCTCTGATGTTATTCCAGAGGACTTCATCCTTAGGCTTCTTAACATTTTGGGCTGAATAATTGTTTTTGTGGGGCACTGTCCTTTGTATTAGTAACATCCCTTGTTTCTACCTATCAGTGAATCCACATCCAAGCTATGGCAATAAAAAAAAAATGCCTCCAAATACTTCTGAGTGTCCCCTGAGAGACAGTCAGAACCAATTGAAAACCTCTGGTATAATGAATGCAGAAGAGGTAAGACTGGTCAGATCAGAATTTATCTTTGGCTTTCATATGATCTACCTTCGAGTCAGATAATTTTATTGAAGGCAAGATAGAAACACTTTACTTAAATTTCAGTGAAAATACAATTACATTTCATAGCACTCATTGTCACTAAATTTGTTAAATATGAAATCAGTGAACTGAGACCTGAGGATAGGTTGAGAGTCTAGGAGGAGGTGATTTTCTAAAATGACTGATCTTAGTTGATTCCGAGCGAAGGAAAAGAATCCTATGTCACTTCTATGGTGAACCGGTTATGGTTGGTACATTTAGCTATTTGCTGTCTAATGGTATAAATCAAAGAACAGGAAGTTTCTTTCCTAAAATATCCACCTGCCATTCTAGACTCTGTTAGCTGTGTGAGATTTGTTGGTTGTGGATGGTTGACCTCTTCAAATGAAACACCCTCCACCTGCTGTGGAAAATCTGGAAAATCAACCAAAGTCTATAATGAAAAACTTAATTACTACATGTTCTAATGACTACAAGTTATACACTTGACTAGAAATTACTGGTGTGCATTTTCCTTACTTGCATTTCAATTTCCTCCTCACTGTTCCTGCTTTTAAAAATTTGCTATCTTTTTGTTAACAGTAGCAGTACAGATCAAACAAAACCCAAAAGAGCCATGTCAATGCATTTTTTAAGGGCTATAAAAATAATTAGGATTTAAATTATAGTCAATCTCCAGTGATAATTTCAGTGATTACTGTTAAAAAGGAAGAAGAGTTATTATAGAAAAAAATAAAGCATTGGGAAAAATATATAAGAAATTTTAGCTGTCTCCTGTCTATCTACCTTAATATTTCACTTGCAGGAGGAGTGGACTAGCCCTGTAGGAAGGGAAAGCCTTAGGCTTTAAAGGGAAGGCAATACACATTGGATAGTTGTATATAAACAATTATTTTTCTAACACATTTTCATTTCAATTCTTTTTCTAACACATTTGTTTGAATGCCTTTCTAATGCAGCTAGGAAGTAGTAGTCCATTATTGCATAATAGCACGAGGCCTGTAGATGCATCTTGATGGGATAGACACAAGATATATTATAGTAAGCTGACTCTTTAGAAATGCTTGCAACAAAACTATGTTTTGTCTTGGCTTCATAAAGGTCATTGGAAGCCCATACATTTTGTACAAGTGTTGATGTAGATAGCTATATGTGAGTAGGTGATTACATATTCTTGCTTGTCATGTTCTTTTAGAGCAAAAATCTAATAGTTGTTGGGATTTGGTTGGATCCATACTAGTAGTGTTTACTTTTCCAGAGATTCTAGATCTGTTGATTTAAAAACAAATATAAATCTTTAGCCTTTGAATTTTTATTTTTAAATGCTTATTTTAGAAAAGTCTGTTGATTCAGTTTATTGGTATATGCAACTAATGAGGTCAAAGTCATGAATTTGAGCTCAGCTTTGTCTACTCAGCTTTGCCACATTACATGATTACAGTGTATTGCCTAAGAAGAGATGGTCTCCAGGACCCAGGTCCAAAGAGAGCATTTTTGCATTCAGTGATTACTTGTATCTATTGTGTGTTGGGCAGATACCAGTGAACAAGAGAGATCACAAATACATAAATTAAATAAGGAATCAAATGAGTGCATGCAGAGAATTAGGACAGAGTAAAGCAAACAAAAAGTAGTTATTTCTAGAATAGTCAATAAAATGGATTGGATTAAGCCTTAATGAAACACAAATTATGATAGAATTTTAGAACCTCTGAATACAAAAACGTCCAAGGTCTCATTCTATTCACATTATGTGAAATATGGGAACAGCTTTCATTGAGGTGATTCTTTCATTGTTTTCACTCCATCTGTTTTTCTGCAAAGTAATGTACCTTAGAAAAACCTCTGCAGAATAATTGCTATCAGGAAGTATACAGGGAGAAGAAACAGACATTTATTGCCATTCCATAGCGGAGGAGGGTGCACAGGGAATACAGAAGCAGTGGGTTGTGGGCAGAATCTGAGGCCTTTACATCTGTAAGAAAAAGATTCATTCTTTAAAAAAAAAAACTTTAAAAATCATATCTGAAACATTAGCAATCAGATTTCAAATGAGTGGGATTTGGAAGAGGAAAATATAAGAAAAGGACTCATTAAATGAAGAAACGGGAGATAGCTGAATTATTCTCCTGTGCATGATATCTAGACAGTGCACTGCTTCCTTCCCTTCCCTCCCACCTCCTGACAGGTCAGCACCTCCGTCTGGGTTCTGCCCCTTGTCTGACCTCTTCATGTCTTTGCGCGTTGCTTGAGTCTTTGAGTGTGTTTGCTTGCTTACATCCTAAACCAGCCCACTCCTCTGTTTAGCTTCTCTCCTGTCATTTTTATTGAAAAAAGGCCAACTATCTCCTTATTGTCTCTCTTCCTGTGTCCTCATGACTGCCACAGTGTATTTGCTTTTGCAAAGGCCACAACTAAGCATCATGATGTAAAACTCAGTCCTTTAAAAATAGATCTTAGCTTGAGATCAATGGGAGATTGAATCTTGTCTGTGCTACAAAGCTAATTGAGTGACATGAGGTAAATTATTTCACTTCTGTACGCCTTACATTAAGAAAACGGGATAATAGCTTTTTAAAATAAAAATCAAATATGATAAAGGATATAACTGTGTATAGTAAGTACAGATTAAAGAGTATAATGCATTTAGCATTATACCAGTCCGCAAGATGTGCTTTAGGAGGGATGGCTGTGCTGTTTTTCTGATGGTGCTCTCACTGCCCCTATTGCTGGGCAGATCTTGCTTTTGACTTTGTAGGCTGCCAGCCTTGCCATATTCCAGTCCCTTGCTCAGTGTGTTGTATAGATTTGTTTATAATCCCATCCGTATCTTACTGTCCACTCTGACCTCAGCCTTTTCTTATTGCTGAGAAGAGGAGCCTCCTGTAGTTTCAGTGCTTGGCCTCCCGTTCTCTTTACTTTGTCATCACAGTTTTAACTATTCACTCTGTGCTCATTCCTCAGTTTCTCTCTGTTATATGTTGATCTCGTTAACTGGGATGCTCAGTGTCTCCTTAACTGCATTAAAAATCTTGTCACCTCTCAGTTCTGTAATGGAATGAATTCTTTTTTTAAACTTTTTATTAATTTTTATAAGTTAAAAGGACCAATTAAGCTATTAGATCTATTTGTAACATTAATGATATGAGCCACTCAATAGGATATATATATATATGTAATATATATATATGTAATATATATATATATTACATATATATATATATGTATATGTGGTTTGAGCCAGTGGAAATGTGTTAATCTTCTGGATTTCTAGTTGGAGCCCTTTTATGGACTCTAATGGTTTTCTTTTTTCTTTAATACTTATTTTTTAAAATTTAAGTTTATTGGTACAATTTGAGTATATACAGTGATCACTTTAATCATAGGGCATTTGTATCTGTACATGATTGTCTTGGTTACTTTTCTTTTGTTGCTGAGACAAAACCACCGGACATTCACTGTTTGTGGAGGTTTCAGTCCATAGTCAGCTGGCTTCAAAGCAGGGTCGTGTGGTACTGGGGTAACACTTAAAGACAGAAAGCTGCAAAGGCAGCAAGAGCATAAAAAGAGAACAAGCCTCTTCTCCTCCTTTATACTGTACACAGGCCACCATCCTCCCTCCAGTGTGGGTGTAGTACTCACAAAATCTCTGTGCCTTCCTCCTGCACAGGATGAGGATATTTACAAAGTAAAGGTGCTGGCTCCCTGCTGAGTCTGTCAGTTAAACTTCTAAAGTTCTGAAGTTGACACAGTTTATCAACTATAACAATGGTATACCTTGATTTGTCATTTTTTTTCCTTCCCATTCCCTTCCTCTCCCTATAACTCCTCTTGTCCTCTTATTTACAAAGATCTGTTTCAACTTTGGTCCTTTTCTCATTTTTGATTTTCCCCCTGGTCCTCCTTCCTTCTCCCTAGTTCTCCTTTCCCTTTGAACAGTTTCTTCCCATCTTACAATATGTATTGTACAGTTTTTTCTGCTTATACTTTGTTTCTCACACTTTGGAGACAATGCAATATTTAAACTTGTGTGCAATTTATTGCACTTGAAAGTGTGGTCTCAGAGTCCATCCATTTAGCAATAAATGTCTCAAGTTTATACTTCTTTATGACCAAGTAGTACTCCCATTTTATTTTAAAAAAACTTTTTTTTATCTATTACTTGGTTAATAGGCATTTGAATTGTTTCCAGTTCAATTCAGCTGTTACAAATTGTGCTATTCTAAACAGATATCACTGTGGTATGATACTTTTAATTCTTTTGGGAAGATACCGAGAAACAGAATAGCTGGGTCAAATAAAACTTCTAGTCCTGATTTTTTGAGAAATTTCCAAACAGATTTCCACAGTGGTTGCACCAGTCTGCAACCATCAACAGTGGAGAAGGGTTCAATTTTTCTCCCTGCCAACATTTCTTTTTGGTTGTTTTTTGATAATAGCCATTCTTTCTGAAGTAAGATGGAACCTTTTGCATCTCTCAGATAATGTCATTTTTTCATGTATTTGTTTTCCATTTGTATTTCTTTATCTGAGAATTGTGTATTCATTTCATATGGGCATTTTTGGATTGGGTCTTTGAATTTAGGGAATCTGATTTTTTTCTCACTTCTTTATATGTTTTAGATGTTAGACTTAAGTCGAAGTAGTAACTGGCTAAAATTTTTTCCCACTTGGTGAGCTGTGCCTTTTCCCACTCTGTTTGGTGATTTCTTTTGTTGTGCAAAAGCTTTTTAGTAAGACAGGATCCCAATTGTTGATTCTTTTATACTGTTTCCTAAGCAGTTGGGTTTTTGATCATGCCTACAACTATGTCTTCAAAATTTCTACCTACTTTTTCTTCCAGTTTAGTGTTTAATATTTAGATCTTTGATCCGTTTTGATTTTAGTTTAGTGCATAGTGATAGACATATGTCTAGATCTAGTCTTTGGCATGTGGAAAGCCAGTTTTTCCCAACTAAAGCCATTTATTTAAGAGACTTTCTCCCAGTGAACATGTTTGGTTCATTTGTCAAAGATAAGATGACTTGTGTGTATTTGGAGTTGCTTCTGTATCTTCCAAGCTGTTTTGCTTATCCTCAGTTCTGTTTTTTGCCAGTACAATGCTTTTTTTTTTTTTTTTTTTTTTAATCATAGTAGCTCTGTATTGTGATTTCAAGTCAGGAATTGTGATGCTTCCTGACTTGCATTTGTTGCCTAGATTGCTTTTGCTGTTCTAGGTCTCTTCTAGGTCCAAATGAATTTTAGGATTATTTTCTCTAATTCTATGAGGTATGTTAATAGTATTTTGACTGGGATTACATTAAATATGTATAACAATTTTGGGAATGTGACCATTTTCACTATGTTGGTTCTTCCTATCCACAAGCAAGATATATGTTTCCATTTTCAGACATCTTAAATCTCTTTTTTCACAACACTGAAGTAGATCTTCAATGTAGAGAGAGATCTTTTACTTCCTTTGTTAGATTGATTCCTAAGTGTTTCATTCTTTTGATACAATTGTGAAAGGTGTTGTTTCCCTAATTTCTCCCTCAGTTAGTTTGTTATTTGTGTACAGGAATGATATTGATTTTTGAGTGTTGATTTTGTATCCAACTACATAGCTGAATTTCGTTATTAAATCTGTAAGTCTTTTCATGGAGTTTTTGGGGTCTTCTATGTAGAGTATTGTGTCACCGGCAAATAATGGTAATTTAAGTTCTCTTTTCCCTATCCTTATTCCTTTTATTTCTCTCTCTTGTCTAATTACTCTGGCTAATGTTTCTAGAACCATATTGGATAGGAATAGTGATAGTGGACATCCTTGACTTGTTCCTGATTGTAGAGTGACAGCTTTCAGTTGTTGACTTTTAAATTTTGTTACCTGTTGGTTTGTTATAGATAGCTTTTCTCAGATTGAGATAAAGACCATTTATTCCAATTTTCTGTAGAGATTTTATCATCAATGGGTGTTGGACTTTGTCAAACAGTTTTTCTGCATCTATTGAGATGATCATGCTTGTCTTTGACTCTGTTGATATGGTATGTTCGTGTATGTTGGACAATCTCTGTATTCTTGGGATGAGTCTCATTTGGTCATGGTGTATAATCTTGGTAATTTGCTGCATTCTGTTTGTTATTATCTTATTGAGGATTTTTGTGTCTGTGTTCATTAGGGAGATTGGCCTGTAGTTGTGTTTCTTGGTTCTTTACTGGTTTTGGTAATACTTGCCTCCAGGAATAACTTAGAGAACACTGCTTCCATTTAGTTTGAGGAGTAATGGCATTAGTTTATGCTTAGTCAGGGGTTGTGAGGAGAACAATTAAAATCAGGACATGGAGTTTATAATATTATTTTATGATGGTCAACCAGTATTAACACAAGAGATTGCTGGAAATCTATCCACAGCACTAAAGACATAGAATATTTAGCCAAGGGCCTGAATCCCACAGCAATGTCCCACATGAGTCCAGATGAAGACCAGAGCTCATCACGAATCCAACTGGAGGTCTAAAGCCCACAAGAAGAGCCAGTCTCTTTTACGGATCCGTGCAGGGAAGCCTCAAAGTGCCAGCGGGGTGAAGGAGTTGTGCCAGTAAGTTGAGGGTTCTGCGCTGGTGCTGAGAAGTCACACTCAAAACAAAGATCAGGGCTGTCCTGAAAAGCACCACAGCCATCCTCAGTGTCATAGAGGTCCTTAGCTCCTCCAACAACAAGCACAGTCGAGTACATGCCAGGAAGCCAGTGTGACAAGTTCATCCTGGAGACCAAGCAGCACACATCTTCCCCTCCAGAGCCAGGAAGCAATGCTCCATGTGAGAACCAGAGCTTCTCCAGGAGAACCAATGGCTCAGACAGCAACACGTAGGAGAACCCACAATGCCTCAATTCCTTAATGTCTCCTTTCTTCTTCTCCAAGTCTCTGTTTATGCTAGCAACTTTCCTCAGATGGAACATATACGCTCAGCACTATGGTGATGTAACCCAGCTGGCATTAGGTTGGCCATCAGTTTTTAATCCGTAACAGTTTCTCTCTAAATTTCTTGTATAATTCAACAGTGACTCTATTATGACATTGGCTTTTCTTTGTTGGTAAGTTCTTAATTACATTTTCAATTGCATTTGCTGATACTGGATTATTTAGAATTTTTACATCTTCTTGATTCAACTTTGGTAATTCATAAGTATCTGGGTATCTCTCCATTTTGTTTGTGTTTTCTTATTAGAGATTCTCAAAGTAGGTGATCTTGTGGATTTTCTCAGAATCCATAGTGACTTCACAGTTTTCATTCCTAATTGTATAAATGTGAATCTTGCATTTACTTTTTTTGATAAGGTTGGCCAAGAGTTTATCACTTTTATTTAATCTTTCAAAAAGCTGACTATTCAATTCATTAACTCTGTGTTGTTTTCTTAGTCTCAGTTGCATTAATTTCTGCTTTGATCTTTATACTTTTCTTCCTTGAATGGACTTTGGGCTTGCTTGTTCTTGCTTATTTGAGTTTGTTCTGTTTTGCTGGTAGGAGAATTTACCACTATAAATTTGCCTCTTGAGGCTGCTTTTATTGTGTCCCATAAGTTCCAGTGTGTTATACTGGCATTATTATTTAATTGTAGATATTGTTTAACTGCTTTAATTTCATTTGTGACCCTTTGGTTATTTAGGAGGGTGTTGTTAATTTTCATGTGCTTATGGAGTTTTTGAGGTTTCTTTTGCCATTGATTTCCAATTTCGTTGCACACATATAATATGCATAGGATAATTTCAGTTCCTTTTCATGTACTTAAGCATATTCTATGAGCTTATATATGGTCTGTTTTGGACAACATCCCATGTTTAGCTGAGAAGAATGTGTCTTCTGATGTTGGGTGGAACATTATGTGAACATCTTAAGTCAACTTGTTCCCAGGTTTGATTCACTTCTGATATTTGTTTGCTAATATTTGTCTGATTAATCTGTCTGTGACATTGCTTATTAAGGTCCCCCATTACAGTTGTGGTAATTGCATATTTGATTTTCCATGCCCATTAATTTGTTTTATATAGTTGAGTGCTCCTGTATTGATGCATATATATTTATGATTTTTATCTCTTCTTGAAGTTTTTCCTTAATCAGTATGTACTGACCTTTTTTAAAAATCTATTTTGATCAGTTTTGTTTAGAAGTTGACATTGTCTACAAATAAGAGTAGCTATCCCTGAGTTTCTGTTGCATGGAGTATTGTTTTGTATCCTTTGACTTTGAGTCTGTGAATTTATTTTGAGTTAAATGTGATTTTTGTATACAGTATATTATTTATCTATTCTGCCTGTTGGTTTCTTTTGATTGGTGAATCAAAACCACTTACATTGGTGGTTATAACTGATATGTAATGGCTTATCTTTGCCATATTATTTTTTAGCTGTAGGCTCCCTGTCTTTTTCCTCTGTTTAATTGCTTTCCTTTCCTGGTAGTTTCTCTGTTTTGGTTGTTCTTAGAAATAACATGTTTGTCTCTTTCTAGAATATCTTTCAGTACACATTGTAGAGATGGTTTGATGCTTATGAATTTCTTCATTTGTTCTTTGTAATGGAAGTATCCTATTTATTCATTAATTTTGAAAGATAGTTTAAGGATACATCAATCTGGATTAGAAGTTGTTTTCTTTTAGGACTTTTACCTCTTATTGATTTGAGTGTTTATGTTGAGAAGGCTGCTGTGATTCTGATGGGCTTTGCTTTATATGTGATGTTTTTCTTTAACAACTTTCAATATTGTGTTCTAAGGCTAAATGTCTGGATCTTGATTATTATATGCCTTGCTATAGATTTTACACTTATCTATATTTAAAATTGTTTGTCCATGCTTTTGAAGTTTTCTGCTATTATTTCTTGTGGTGATTCTTGTTTTTTTTTCATTGATTCCAATTAATCTTACATTATTCTTTGCATTATCTAGCATCTGCTGAATTGTTTTTTCCTGTTCTCTTATTTTTTTATTTTAAAAAGAATAAAACCAAACAAAATAAAACAGAGTACAGCCAATCAAAGTATAACAATGAAAGTGATACAGGACTTCAAAACAAGACGATGGGAAATCAACAATGACTACCATAATATATCTTTTTTATCTTCAAAATAGCTGCCCATGAAAGCAATATAGGTCTTTACAACAAGATAATAGGAAATTGGCAATGGCTAGCATAATACATCTTGTTATCGCCAAAATAGCTGCCCATACTTGCAGGCATAATAAAATCAAACAAAACAAAACAATAAAATTAAACAAAACAAACCAGTGAATATTATAATGAACTTCAAAATGATATAGTAGAAAATTAACAGTGGCTACCACAATACTTCTTGTTATCTCCAGACTAGTTGTCCAGATCATCAGACATAGGCATGCAAAATTAACCAGTTGATGCAGTTTAGATTTTATATCAATCTAAACTGCATCTGAACCTCAGTTGTTATTTATTCAGAAGTTTCAGGTATGTGATTTCTAATTTCTACCTTGTTTGTGTCTCTTGACCTTGTTGTGTGTGTCCTAGAGGTCTGAGGTTATATTTTGGTTCTTTGTCTTGACATTTGCATGTGTTGCTCCAAATCAGCTCATTGTTGCATCCTGGGTGCTTCCTGCCTTTACTGCCACTTCCTCATTGTAGGTGATTTGGCTAGGCATCTGGGTTCCTCTTACCTGGTAGTGGAGATACACAGGGTGGTGGTTCACTGGTACTTTCCTGATGGCTGTGGGACCTTGAGGTGTGGCTTCTTCTCTGGGCTCACTGAATCTTTTTGTGCTGCTGGCATGGGGCCTTGTGGTATGGCTTCTTCATATTAAGTCTAGATTTGGTTTGGTTCTGACCTGATATTTCTATGCTCATTTTCTATCTAGTTGGTCTTTCTCTCAGTGACAATGAAGTATTGAGGTCTCCTGTTACAATTATGTTAATGCTTATGTTATTTTCCATGTCTACCAATAACTGTCATATAGTTGTATGCTCCTGTATTAGGTGCATATATATTTATAGTTGTTATGGCATTTATGCTGTCTCTAATTGTCTCATTAATCATTGATTGCAATCAATCTTTTGTTATTCTTTGCTTTGTTTTGTAGATGTTGGATTGATTTTTCATAATCCCTTGCTATTTTTAGGATATCTTTCTTTTCAGGATCACTAGCTGTAATTCTGTGTAAGACCTGAAATTCTATCCTTTCCTTCAATCTGTTGCATATACTTTCAGTGGAGCTTTTAATTTCCTGGACCCTTTTTTGTATTTGTTTCATGGAATCTATTCTCTCCTTTATTAGACATTTTTTGTTTCCATCTTTTTCTAAGCTCATTTTTATTTATGCCTTCTCTAGTATCTTTAATTTTAAGGAACGTTTCTTTTTGTACCTGAGAGATTATTTTCTCTGTACCCTTTTCCATTTGTTTTTTCACTTCTGTTATCATTTCAGAAAGTTCTGCAGTTTGACTTTCACCTTCTTCTGTCTTACTGAGTTCCAGGCTGTACTAGATGGGCTGGGGTCTGGGACTGCCCCCCCACCCATCTTGCCATTCTCCCCCTTCTGTTTTTTCTTTTGCCTTTTATGTTGATGCCCACACCCTCCCATGATATATAAAAATCTACCACTAGCACTGAGACCTCTCTCAAGGAAGAAGGGAAATGTCTGTTCCTCAGGGATAGTCTCCAGATGCAATTGGTTCTTTATATCTATCCCAAGAACCTACTTTCTTCTGGTCTTTATAGTTCTGTGATAAAGTTCATGTTGCATCCCAGAGATGTGCTAGGTATGAAGCCAATCTTGGCCTCCGCATATAGGGGCTAGGACTATTTTGTTGGTGGAATTCTCTAGAATCCAACTGCTGTCTCCTCGCTGCTGCTTCAGATGATTCCACGTTACTGGGCCCTGATTACTTTGCCTTCCAGAGGTGTGTGTCATTTGTGTGCTGGGCTGTTGTCCTGAGTCTTGGGGTTCCCATCAGTCTTACATTCTTCTAGGTGGCCCGACTTCCAGGATACAGTGGAGGAGGCCCTGATTGTAAAGTCACTGACTTTTAGCTAACCCCAAACTCCAGGATGTGGTGGAGGGGTGCAGAGCACAGACAGTGCCTTCTAGGCTGCCTGCCCTCCAGGATGTAATGGAGGGTACAAAGCATGGACTCACTGTCTTCTAGCCATCCTGCCCTCGAGGATATCTCCATTGTTATTTTTAAGAGATCTTTCCTTTTGTGATTGCTAGTTGTGATCTGTCTTCTAGGTCTGATATTCTAGCTTCACTTTCATGCATGCAGTTTTATAAAGTTTCAATGGAATTTTTAATTTTCTGGATTTCTATTTGAATCTGTTTCATGCATTGCATTTCTTTTCCATGTTAGGCATTCACTGTTTCCATCATTTTCATGTCTCTTCTATTTTTTTTAATGTTTATGTCTACATTTGCTGAACAAGTCCTTCGTTGTGGTTGTCATCTCTTCTTTTTTATCTAAGAGATTATTTCTGATATGATTTCCTCTATAGCCTCATGGATTTGTTTCTTCTCTTGCTATTATTTCAGAAACTTTCCGTGTGTGCCTTCTATTTTCTTCTATCTCATTGTCTTAACTTTTTCTGTGTGGGCTGTAGGTTTGGGGTTCTGTTTTGCCTTTGTGACTTATCATTTTCTATTTCTTAAATTTTATTTTGTTTTCTGTGTTTATTCTTGTTATTTTTTATAATAGATAGCTTTATTGACAGTATCAAGGCCTCCCGAGGCCATGTCTGTTCTCAGAGATACTTTCTAGTTGTTAGAAGTTCTTAGTTTTTGTATCTGTCCCAAGATCTTACCTTCCCAATTTATTAAAGGTGAGATGTTGGTATCTATTTGACTCATTTCACAGTCCTTTGGTACTGTACTGTGGTGATAGTTATTACCCTAGATCTTGCCAGTGTTGTTATATTAGAGAGAACAACTGATTACAACAGGTATGACATCCCAGCTAAAGTAGCAGTTTGCAATAATAATAGCATCAAGCCTAGTTTAGAAATTGACAGACTGTCATAACTATTAATTTGGTACCTTTAACCACAGGAGCAAGATCTACAGTTAATAGCAGAACCTAACATAAATTGTGAACTTGTATGCAAAGTGTTTTCCCTTGGTAGAGTGGTTTCACCCTGTGGTAGGGAAATTTAAGACGGATAGCGAGTAAAACAGAGATAAATTAAGAGAATCTATAGTAGTAAAAGCAAGGCTGGAGGACAGATGATGATTTGAGCTTTCAGAAGCTAGACAGGGGAGACAAGGAAGAATAAAGGAGTAAGGAAAGTATTATTGAAGCTAATCAGAATGACTAGAGAGAATGCTCATTCATGTGAAAATATCATTAAATCAAGAGAGATAATTGAGGAAAGATGAATAGAATCAAAATATAGATCAAAAAGCCTAATGAAAACCCCAGCAAAGAAGAAGAAAAAAAAATGTAAATATACAATTTCTCTGGCAGGGAGTCAAAATTACTGCGCAACTCCACCAAGCTTGCAGCAGAACTAGTGCTTGATGTGGGGGCTGGGGCCAGAGGCTTAACCCTGCATCACTCTCAAGTTGTCGTGCCACCCTCACACAGAGACAAGAGCTGCTCCTGTCCCTGTGTCCTTGGCTCCTCTGAGTCCTTGCACAGCCTCTTGTGTTCCTCTACCACTGCTATGTCTCCATCCTCTCAGGTCACTTGTTGCAGAGTAGGCGCTGTGATGTGGGCTCACCCTCTGCTCCTGCAGCTGCTGTCCACGGTTGCTCAGTCCCAATTCTGTGTTCTGTCCCAAGAGGAGGAGTGCTAACCCTCTCACTTGTTATGTAGCACACAGTGCCTGTTAAGTCCCGCAGCTCTCCAGCTACTGACGGCAGGGAGGGAGGGGTCAAACTTTTCCTTTCCATGCTTTCCCCTCTGCCTGCCTCTGCAGTCACCACCACCATTTGTGCTGAGGTTAGTAGCCTTGTTCACTCACTGCTCCTGCCACTGCTCCTGCATGTAGCAGTATAGGTGGGGTGAGGTGCTCTGGACTGACTTTCTGCTCCTGCTACTGCTGTGGGGACATCCCAGGGTTGCTCAGTCCGAAGGCTGCTTAAGTCCACATCCCTCTTGCTGCTGGTTGCGAGGCAGGACAAGTTGTGCTGTGCCATTCACTGCATGTCCCTTCAATCTCTAATCTTGTCCCATTTAGCCTTGTGGTGGTGGAAAGGGAAGGAAAGGAAATGGGAAGAGGAAGGGGAGGAAAATGCGAAGCACATCTGGCCCCTTGTCAGGCGGGAGCTGTTCACTCACTCCTGCGTGTTCAGTGGAATTTGCCACCAGGTTGCAGTGTCATCTCTTTGGAAGAGGTCAAAAGAAACAGAGGACCTTATATCCCGGGTCTATCCTGTATGGCTTGATTTAGCTGTATTCTTTTAGTCTATCCATTTTTTTTTTTCTTCTTTAAAACTTCCTAGTATGGTGGTCCTGTTCCACCTGCGATTGGGTGACCTGCCAGTAGCCCTGTGGGCTAGATTGCCATTTTACTGAGTCTTGTATCTGTGTTTTGTTTGATATACAAGTCTCTTATTTTTTATTGATCTGGACTTCAGGATGTATGTCCCTGTCTTTCTTCCAATTACCTGTGTTTTTAGTGGATTTTCTCTGTGTCACTGATTCTGGCTTCTCCTCTATTTGACCATGTTTTCTTTGCATTTTTTTTTTTTTTTTACTTTTTTTTTTCTTTCTTAAATGTAGCCACCATATAGCCAGACTGGATTCTAGAAAAGGCAAATCAGATGATTCTCTGTTAAAAATTCCGTTAGCTAAGCATCTGTCTCCTCTATGCCCTGCAGTATTGGTTACAGCACCTCTCCATGACAACACCTCTGCATGCAGCTCAGCACAGTTCCACACCTTTGCTGTGTCACAGTATGTGTTCTAGAAATATATAGTGCCAGTAGATTCACTAAGTGGGTTGCATGCTTTTTCCTCTGAGTTTCATGATATTTTCTCTACCTGAAATGTCTTTCCTCCTCCCTCCACGTAGATTCCTCTCAGCACAGACTTCATCTCCAGAATACTATCCTGAATCCCAGCAGGCTCTGCCCTACTCCTTCAGTCTCTCACAGCACTGAGTGTGTCTCAGGCTTGCCTGTGACCTATTTAAAAAAAAAAACAAAAACTGAACCAAATGCACTAGCAGAAAGAATTGTTGTACATGAATGTATATAGAGAGTAAACTCTTATATTTTACCCAGATTAGAAAAAGAATAGGTCTATAAAACATGGATTTGCCATTCTATACTGAAATGATCTCTTTGTAGTTCCTCATGTATTTTAAAGTGCTCAGGAGAAAGGACTTTTCTCACCTTTACCTTTAGTATTTAGCGAAGTAATTAGTCAAGAAAAACTTGTTAAATGGAATCTGCTCATTCTTGAAAAAGCAAAGTCATGAGGAAATGATGTAATTCATAAATTCCTATTATGAATTAAGCGAGTACATGAAAAGGTGCTTTTCTGAGTCTCCATTAATTACTGTGGGTCCCAGTCTGAAGCTTCATTGTCCTTTGGTCCAATTGAGTCCCATATAGGAAATCTTGAGCAAGAATATACCAAGGAGAGTACCTTGTTCTCTTTTGTTCAAATGTCTATGAGCAGATTCTGCCAACTAGGGGAAAGCTGCTCTCTTTTAATTTTGGAGACTGAGCTCTTATTATTAGACTGTCAATGGCTTTCCTGCAGTCAGGGTAGCAAACAAAGGAAAAGCCTGCCGGGATGGTGCAAGGTTATGTTTCCCTTACATTTTGGCTGCTGGCAGGCCAGAAAAGAACACTGAAGAAAGAGGCGTGTCCTTCCTTGCCAGGGTCACTGATGTCGCTCTCAGAACGAAAGCAGAGCTGGACATCAAGATGGTCCTTCGTCAAGTCCCCATGTTTCCTGTTGCCTTCCTTTGTTGTTTGCCAGGCCGCTAGACAAGACTTTATTATTGATGCCAGTTTTACATTTTCTGGGTTGTTCTGCCTTTTTCAAGGTCAGTATTTATTTTCAGTACTTGTATTGCTTTTACTCATATTTTCACAGATTTTTTCTCACTATGCCTTTTGCTTCCTCTTTTCATTCCATCTCTCCTCTTGATTTTCCCAAAAGCAAAGAAGAAAACTGTAAATAAAACTGGTAAAGAGAAATTATGCCCTCTTCATTTGGGTATGTCTACTTAATAAAGAGAAGAGTTATAGTATTATAGACCATTCATTAAAAAATGAGAGTGGTCCTGAAGGGATCTTGCCTTACTTATCTTCATCAGGAGTTAGCATGGCATAATGAGCACAGTAATGGCTTGCTGTCCAGCTAGATTGAATTAGTAAGAATAAGTAAGTATGATGCTGCAGCTACTTTTTAGTTGGTTTGCCCTTAAGCATTTACTCTGCTCTCTCTCATTCATGTCCATATCTGTTCCCTTCTTTCAAACATTATTATTGATACTTTATTTTATATTCGAAACATGTTGACAGAAATGACAATCCTGACAAATGTGATATTGTTACTGAATAATATTCTTGTACTTCTTGAGGTCAGATACTTCATTTGTGAAAACTTGATTCTCTGGGTCTCAGTGGGTTATTAACTGTGAGAACAGTTAAAATCTGAGCCAGCCTTAAAGCTCTGCCATTGGCAGAAGCCTTATGAGTGTTATATGGGATGCCACTGCAGCTGCTTGAAAGAAATATCTCTAAGAATGCTTCAATGTCAGCTGATCTTGAGAGCCCTAAACTTGACAGGAGTTTGAACAGAAAGTGATAAAGGAAATTGCTTTAAGAAACTTATTAGATTGGCAATAATGTTATTTTTCAGACTTTAGAAAGAATGTATAGGTACTATAAAAATATAACAGTGCAGAAAATAAAAGGGCTGGGGTTGTAGGATTGGGTGTATAGCTAGCATTCATACCCTGGGCCCTGGGCTCAATTCCTAGTACCAAGAAAAAAATTTTAAAAGAAAATAAAAATTACTTTCTGTACTTTTTGCATTAACATATACAGTTGAAGGATTGTTTGAAAATCTTATTTTGTCACTTGCTTTAAAAATTTAGCACAGATATCTCTGTGTGTATTCAGAGTAGCTGAACATCATTGTTTTAAGACTTGCATAGGATTTTTATAAGATTAATCTGTAATCTAATCAGTGGTGTTTAGGTTTGTTTTATTTTAATAATATAAAATAAAATAACTTCTAATTAAGATCTGTTCCATGTATCTTGAATTGGACAGATAATTACCTTTTAGATCTATGCCTCTTTCTATAAAATCATGACTATTATTGCTTGATGATCTCTTGGGTATCAGACTTGAGGTCAGTTTTGACTATAATTATGGTTTTGTGCCTTCAACCCTGACTTTGTCTCAGAATCCATGCTGTCACTTAAGTGGATGACTACTGCAATCAAAATGTTTGGATCCAAATTTTACTTGTTCCACTAAACTACTTATGGGACTGTGGGCAAATTGTATAACCTTGTTAAGCCTCAGCTTTCTGATCTGTAAATTCTGATCTGTAAGTTAGATAATACTGACGTTACGGTGATCCTATAAGGATTAAATGAAGTAATCCAACATAAAATGCTTAGTATGATGTCTTAATGCACAATAACTCAATACGTGTTAGCTGATCTTCCTAGTGTTATGATTTCTTTTTTGATGTCCTCCTTGCATCAGCACTCTATCTGTCATTTAAAAGTAGGCTCAGATAGCTTTCCCTCCTTCCAGGTGGCCAGGAATATAGATTTATAGACCTAATCTTCAGTGCCTCAAAATTTGACTGTATTTAGAGTTAGGCCTTTGAAGACATAAATAGATAACTGAGGTAACTGCAGTAGATCCTAATCTAATATGATTGGTGTCCTGTAAGAAGAGATTAAGACAGAACAAAAATGTCATATGAAGACATGGAAAGAAGATAGTCATCTGCAAGCCAAGAAGAGATGCCTAAGAAGAAAACAACCTGCCAACACGTAGATGTTGATGTTGCAGTTTAGCTTTCAGAACCATGAGACATTACAGTTCTCTTGTTTAGACTACTCAGACTTTTTTTTACAGCAGTCTGGGAAAACTAACACAGCACCTCATGTGCTCTTGCATCTTATGTCCTGTACACTAGAAAATACTATCAACTCTCTTTTCAAAATATATTCAATCTTGCTATTTCTTATCATCTTCCACTGCTATCACCTTGATCTAAGCCCATGTTATTTGTAACCTGGATAGAGGCCAGATGGTGTGGTGCGTGTAAGTCAGATTATATTAGTTTCTTTAATTTATACTGTGGTCCATCAGTCATTATATCACCTGCCCACTTGTTACTTTCAAACTTTTCTCTACCGATTTGTACTATCTCAGTCTGCTCTGCCACCCATGCCTTTCTGGCTATTCCCGCACACTGCCTTGTGCTGGCCAACTCCCTGTGCCAGAAACAGGCTGCCTGCAGATGTCCATGGTTCTGTCTCAACTTCTTCCAGGTCTTTACTCAGTATTCGTATTAGTGAAGCTTTACATGATCACCCTGTTTAAAATCATACTCACAGAGACACACAATTTGGCTATGCCTTTCTTGCTTCATTTTTTCCATAGTATTTTTATCATATCTTGTACTTTATTGTATATCTAAGTTAATTTGTAAAGTTACAACTCCCATGAGAATTAAAGTTTTCAGTGTATCCGTAGATTCTAGAACTTTGGCTAGCATATACTAGATGTTCCAAAAATAGCTTTGGATGAATGGATTTTTTTGGCTCCCTTCCAATCTCTTTAATATCTCTTGTATATCTTGTGACTATTAATATGTTCTGGATTTACTGCTGTTTGTCTGTTGATTCTCCCCCCATTGGCTGTTATAGAGAACTCTTTCCCATCCTCATCACAGTCTGGGAAGTTTGTATTTGTAATCCCATGGAAAAGTTATTGGAATTATAGTGAGTTAATTTCAGTCTACCACTTCTAGTGTGACCCACTGTGAGAATAAAGACACTAAGACGTATCTATAATTATGGGGAGCCAAGGGGTCCTAAGTCTGGTCAGGATGAATGTTCATCAGAGCAAAGGCCTCGACCCAGGGCCTAACCTAGATTTATTAATTTGTGAAGAAGGAAGTGGCTTGAGCATGTGAGAATGGTGGAAAACATGGGAGTATTTTGAGCAGGGCTGTGTAGAAGACCTGAAAGCACCTCTGCATTATGCAGAGGGAGAAGGAAATACAGAAAGACTAATCTGAATAATGCAATTGAGATAGAATTTAATATTTAGTGGGTGATGCTTTAGCTCTAATGTGCAAACGTTTCTGCCCTGGGAAATTATAGCCTCATATTTCAAGGCTAGAATCCAAATGACAGCCCTGGAGCTGGGGGCTCTGCTATACTGCCTGGACTCCACCATATTTTGGGAGTCATGGGTTAGGGAAACAGTGACTGTCACCTGGCTTCAAAGATTAACCATCAGCGCTTCAGCTAACCTCAGCTAGCTATATTTACATTGCTTAGAGCAGGTTGAAGGGCTTAGCCAGCTCTGTACATATCATATGTGGAGACAGGGCCAGGTTTAGTCAAAGTGGAGGTAATTGCTCTTTGTTCAAGAAAAGTCATTCAAGTGTTCCTTCACAGGCTGTACAATCCTTAAGCAGAAAAATTCCTCAAATCCTTTCTTTTGTCCAAGGGTACATGGTCTAAGGTAGATGCTCACAAATGAATGTGTGTTGATATTAACATTAACAACATTTGTGTAGCCATCCTGGCTACTTAAAAATTACCAGCCAGGCATGGTGGTGCACACCTCCTAGCACTCTGGGAAGCTAAGGCAGAAGGATCCCACGTTTGAATCCTCAAAAATGAGAAAAAGACTGAAGATACAGATCAGAGCAAAGGCGCGGACTTCAGTTCCCAGTAGCGCACCTCCCCCAAGTTATTGGTTTTTTTTTTCCTACTCAGCCTTTTAATTGGCTAACAATCTGCTAGAGCCCCTTTTATATTAATGTTTCCACATAAGAATTAAAAAATGAGCGTAAGATTAAAGTTTTTATATTTTGTATGGGATCTCAACCAGCTTTGCTAACATAGCAGTAGATAAAGATGTTCCTAAACACTCGTGTTTGTGGGGTTGAACTGTATAAAACATGAGTACCAAAGGAGAAGTGATGCTCTTGTCCTGTCTGGCAGCCTTGGACTGCTGTGTCCTGTCCGCCTGGCATTTGTGTGCTTGTGGAAGGCATTTCATTTCATCAATGGGGAAGACGTGTGTATAAACAAACTAGTCTCTGCTGTTTGATAGTTTGTCTCCAATTATTTATTCCAAATAATTATAAAAATTAATTCTGAGTATCTTCACTCCTAAAATGTTCATAATTATCCTAGTTATTGGCAAGATTTTAGTGTTTCTTTCCCTTACTTCCTAACCCTTTTTTTCCTTTCTCTTCAAAAACTCTAATGAAAACCTAGTTGCTAATTTTTCAGTTGCAGAAATTTATTTCTTAAATTTGGTAGTTAAGAGGTTAATTTGGAAGTAAATTATGATTAGAATATCAATGATTTACTTCTTAATATCTATAAAATAAATCATTTGATTCATTGAAGATTATTTGTTACGGGATGAATAAAGAAAAGCATATTTTAATTTTTCTACTTTGCAAATGCATTTATGTAGAATTGTTCAGTATTTCCTAAGCATTTTAAAGCAAGGGCATGGAGGTGCCATTCCTATAATCCCAGCACTCGAAGAGGCTGAGACAGAAATATCACAGGTAAAAGCCTAGTCTGGACAATTTAGAGATTTAGTGAGAGACCCTGTCAAAAAGGAAGGAAGGAAGAAAGAAAGAATGAACGAGCAAGCAACAGACAGAAAGAGAAAGAGAAAGAAAGGGAGCAAGCAACTGGAAATGCAGCTTTGTGGAAAAGCCCGTAGTCTCCAATATGGGGGGTGGGGAGGGCATTTGCCATATGTGGAAGAGTCTATGGCAGTATTACACATAATATCCTCAAAGTAAAAACAAATCCAAATATCCATCAGCTGATGAGTGGATAGATAAAATGGAGTAGAGCCATCCTGGGGACTATTTGACAATGAAAAGAAGTATTGATACGTACTAAAGCATGGAAGAACCTTCAAACATTATACTGAATGAAAGAAGCCATACACAGAAGAGTGCATATTTATGGTTTCATTGGTATTAAATGCTCAGAGGAGGACAAATCTATGAAGACAGAAAGTATACTGGTGGTTGCCTGGGGCTATAGTGAAGGTTGGAGTCTTTGCTAAGAGTTTAGGATTATTTTCAGGGTGTTAAAAATGTTCTGAAATTGAACTGTGATGATGATGATAATAGGACTGAATGAGTATACTAAAAGTCATTAATTTTAAACTTTAAGTAATTGAATTATGTAACTTGTGAATTGTACCTCAAAAAAGCTGTTGTTAAAAAATTGTTAGTATTCATTTAATGTAATGAAAGAGACATTAGAGATATATGCCATGTTAGAGAGAAATATAGTCTCTAGCAAGTAAATGAATTTATTACCAACCGGGGAAATTCTCTTTGTGTCTTTGAAACTATTCAAGTGAAAATGAAAAGAGAACAGATTCCCTTTTCCATAAATTTGAAGTATCATTGTATTTGCATACTGGGAATCAAATGCTGCTGGTTGATTTAGAGATGAGATGATCTTGCTAAGCAATGTCCAGACTAACTCTGTAATGGTTTGCCATAAATCATACCAGGCAATTCAGGCAATGCAACTATTGGATGGATTTGTGATATTCAAGTCACTTGATAGTTCTGCTTATATGGAGAGGGAATGAGAAATAATCATACTACAAAAGACTTCTTTAGAGGTCTCAAAAAACAAGTATTTCAGCTGCTTTTCCTCTCTGAAATGGACAGCCTTGCCTTGGCATAAGAGAATTGAAAATGTTTAGTGCTGTATTAGCACAAAACTCATCTTCGGAATAAGCCATTTCATGCTTACATACTTTAAAAGACAGTTTAGTTATGTAATTTGTGAATATATGTCATTATAAAAAATCACATTACAGACTGTGCTAAAATTCCCTTTGACTGCCAACCACTCATATTTCTCTCCAGAGTAGGTTTGGTGGGTGTTGTGCTAGGCCTTGTACAGCTTCTATGTCATTTGTACGTATATGTTCCTAGGAAAACAGAGTATGTAGTTTTTCAAAGAAAATCTTAGTAACATATTCTGTTTTTCTGTGCTGTTTTTTTCTTTTTAAAATATGACTTGGAAAGCTTTTCGTGCCAGTTTGAATAGGAGTCTACATCATTCTTTTATTTATTTGTCTTTTTGAGATAGGGTTTCACTACGCGGTTCAGGCTGGCCTGGAACTCATGTTCTAGCCCAGGCTGGCCTTGGATTTACAGCAGTCCTCCTGCCTCAGCCTCCTGAGTGCTAGACACCAGGCCTTACATCATTGTTTTTAACTGCTAAGAACATTTGTCATATTCATGTATTGCAAACATAGCTTTTATATTGGTGTTTGCTGTTAAAAACAGTTAAGCAGTAGAATGCCAGCATATGTCTTTTTGTAAACATTTATGTGAAAGTCTTTTACTAGGCTAGAAAGCAAGAGTGTGAATTGAGAAGTAGAAAGGTGTGTTTTAATATTGCTCGGTTGTCCCCTCAGGTGTGCCGTTATGTCCTGCCCCAAGCAATTTCTCTGTGCATTGCCAAAACTTGGTATTGTTAGTTTTATCTGGTTAGAATGTCTCTTTTGGCTGGGCTTGCAGTTCTGTGATAGCATACTTGCCTAGACCGAGTAAGCCTTTGGGTTTGATGGTGGGATGGTGTTGGGGGGGGGGGGGAGATTGTGTTTTGCTTTGCATTTGCTTTTGCATGAGTATTAGTGAGCTCAACCAGAGTTTTCCTATTCAATGACACTTTAATTTCTTCTTCTGCAGGTTAACCTTGGAATCCTTCATTTATTTTAAAATATTGAATGTTTCTTTTTTCTTATTTATTAGTAGACATTCTTTATATTTTTGAGATGTTAATCTTCCATCTCTTGGGTTGTGGAGGTAGTCATAGTCTTTTAACTTTGGTTTTGGTGTCTTTTGTCCGGCAGATGTTTTAAACTTAGATGTGGTCAAACTTAATTTTTCTCTTACTAAGAAGCTCCATCATCTTCCTCTACAGTTTAATTCTCTGCCATTGCCCTCTTAGAAGTCTTGAATTTTCATGTTATGCTACATTGTTCGAATAATTTAGTCAGGCCTGTTTTTCCATTATTTTAGGTTCAGGTCTTTAGTTATAAGGAATATTTTAGGAATATTTAGTTTAGGAATATTTTATGAGTGTGAGATATGTGTGAAGAGACATTTTTTGTATTTTTTAGTTTTCACAAATGGCTGCAAGCTACCTTATTGAGTAGTTCCAACTTTTGGGGATGCTCGACTTTTGTCATATTTTGAATTCCCTTGTATTTATTGAACTATTTCTGGAGTTTCTACTTTGGTCATCTATCTTGCACTAGTACTGTGCTATTTGAATTACATCTTCACACATGTTTTGTTTTTGGAGAGGGTTTGTTGGTTTTTGTTTTATTTTGTTCACTATCTATTTGAGCTTTCTTTTTAATACTGACTCAACTATTTTATATTCATTTGCTTTAATTTTTATATTAGCTTCTCAAATTCCTTGCAAGTTGCACTGAGATTTTATTAGAGACTACTTAAAAATTTAATTTAAGGAAAATTATTTATTGCAAGTTAATAAATTATTATAAAATAAATTATAATATAAAATAAATTTACTATAAATCATAAATTTGTTATAAAATATTTATGTTGAATCATCATATATAGCAAAAAGCTTATCTCTTCCTTAATTTATATCCTTCAGAAAAATTATATAGATTTTTTTTCATGACAAGATTGCATATTAGGGGTATTTTGTTTTTTGGGGTTTGTTTTTGGTACCACAACTGCATGCTTGCAAGGCAGGTGCTTATGCTGCTAAACTAAATCCCTGGCCTTTATATTAGGTATTTTAAATTATTGTTCTTGAATAGGATTTATTTCTATCTAATTTTTTTCTAATTGGTTATTGCTGATATGTGTAAGAATTAGTAATTCTGGTTTCAAACCTTGTTAAATTATTATTCATGTGCTCTCATTACTAATGAAATCATGTGCCTTTACCATTTGCTATGTACCTTGAGCTCATACCAAAAATGATGGAAACTTTAGGACTTAGGACTTAGTATTGCAATATATTTGTTCATTATTTAAAGAACTAGTTCTAACCACTTTTATGAATCTCTTTGACCATAAAAAAATTTAAATATAACCAGTGTTGCATTATTTGTAATAATGACGTCAGAAGTAAATTTCCAGTATTATCAGCTAAATAAAAAGCCTTTTTTTTCCAATGACAAAATTTATTTGAAAAAGTAAATGTGAAGAGTGAAGGAGAAACTGGCTCTGCAACAGTGAGCGTGGACTGAGTGAAAGAGGAAAAAGCAAGATAAAAGTACACTCTGGAGGAAACAGGGCAGGCTATCATGAGGAAAGCTGTGATAGCCAAAAATCATGATTTAAAAAGAGTATTTAATGAGCAAAATTATTCCTGCTATTTTTATTCAATAAAGCAGAAATATAAAGTTGCATGTGGTATGATCACATTCTGAGACATTTTAACACATCTATATTAAATAGAATAAAAGATTACATTATCACTTCAAAGATGGTATGTGTTAATTTTTTTTTCTTTACATTGGCTGTTTCCTAAATTTTTACAGCAAGCCTTTGTTTTATAACGAAGTGTATATCTTTGGGAGCATCTTTTGCCTGATAGTTTTTATGTGTGTTGTACAGATCCTAAAAGCAAATTATGTTCTAATGTGGGATATCTAATTATAGGGGCAAAAGTGCTTTAAACTAATAAAGCAGATTTAATCAAATTTAAATAATGTAAAATGGACAAAGTTTTAAAATACTAATACATTTTGTGTGGGAGAATGCAAGGGGTATTAGGTGTTCCTACTGATTGTCAGTAGTGGTATTAGATAATTTACTAAGGGCAGTTTAGCAATGTGTAGGACATTTGTGAATATATTGATCTTTTGTCTCAGAATGTACTTTGATATTCCTAATTCTTTAAAAATATAAAAAGATTTCACTGAATCATGTTTAAAGACTGGAAAAATTGAGAAACAGTAAACTCAGTATCCACTGATATTGAGCTGGTCAACTGCATTGCAGTATATCTAAAAAATTAACATCAAAAAACCCTGAAAAGAAAAGTGACCTTTATGAGTAAGGAAATGAAAAATTGTCCAAGATAAAATATTGAATAAATAAAGCAAATTGCCAAACACTATGTGTACTGTATGATCCTACTTCTGTAAAAAAGAAGAGTGATTTGTGTGTACATGTATATTCACACACAATGCTTTACAGTTTTTCTTGGAGAAATATATATGTAATAGTTAACAGTATTTACCTGTGATCAAAAGATAGAACATGGATGATTTCACTTCATGTATTACTATCTTTTTAAACTTTTACAGTACACATGATAATATAATGGTTTAGATCTAGGACATCCCTTCAAAGTTCCATGTGTTTGGAAACTGATTAGGATGATATACTCCCTGATAGAGTAATACTGTTAGGAGGTGGGGACTGGTCAAAAGGGTTGGGTCACTGAGGGGAGGTGACCTAGCAGGGTATATTCTTCTTCTCAACTGCTCCCTGTCTCTCTACTTCTGGCTGTCCTGGGGTAGCACTTTTCTCTCACTGTGTTCTTCTGCCTACCGTTTCTACCTTGGAGCCAACCAGCCATGAACTGAATGCTCTAAAAACTGTGAGCCAAAATAAAACTCTCCATCTTTAAACTCTGAGTTTCAGGTATTTTGTCCTAGCCTTGGTAAATCTAACTGACACATACTTTACATAAATTTTAATAAAAACAAAAATTTAAAGGTAGAAAATAGAATCAGTCTAACCTGGCATTACTTATATAATTTCTTTCTGTGTGTGGTATTATGCCCAGTTGGATAATAAGCATGTAAAATGGATAAGATCTGTGCCCAGGAGATTATTGTCTGAAATTGTTTCTCTTCAGTTATGTGACATTATTTTTAATGGATGGTATCATAATTAATTTGCCAGAAGTCAAATATTTGGAATTTATTCATTTATGACTTTAGTGAATTAGTGCTAATTTCATTGAAATTTATCCCAATAGTGAGTGTTGAACTTGTCTAACCAAAGAATTCTGTGGGAGAATTAATAACATTAGAGCTAACTTGAAAAAAACAGCATTTCTTATGGTATGTAATGAAACTTGTGATGTTTGCACCATTGTATCTTTCACAGTAGATATTTAAATAAGTTTTAGGAGAATTTGATATTTATGATGGTTCATGAAAGTATTTAACATTGGAAAGATTTAGTATAAATAGTTAAATTTTAAATTGGTTTCTCATTTTTATGCAATATACTGATGTATATTATATTTCATGTAATAGATTTTAAAATAACTGTTACATGAACTTTAAAGTACCTGTTACTTCATGCAATTTTAAACTATAATTTTCATTTAGTGGCATTTACATTTCTTGAGTAATTTCTGTTACCTCTTAATACTTAGCTACTATAAACTTTAAAATCCAAGCTGAGAAAAGAATGAGCAAGTCATTAATTATATATAATCATGCAGCTAGATCTTTAAACAATGTTTATAGAAATGTCATATCAATTCAAATTTTATACTCTGTTTTCATGTTTCTACATTTTATTTCTGGTTTCTGAAAATGTACTGTGTGTACTATAAATGTGAATGCAGCATTCAAAATATGATTATAGTAAAGCAAATTAAAAGTGTAAGCAAAATAATTCTATCTGCAATTTATTACCTGAAACTTAGTAAATAGTTTAATACACTGGTTTCCTTTTTAAAAAGTACTGTATTTTCACATTCCTTGTGGGGAGTTGGTACAGATATGTAGCACATCTTAATTCTCTTTTCTTCCCCTTCCCCTCATCTCTCCCTATACTCTGGATTCCATTCCCCGTTCAGAAAGATCTGTCTCCCTGCTTTCTATTATCTTTTATTTTGCTCTTTATATTTTGCATTTCTCATATAAGAGAAATCGTGAGGTATTTAAACTTATGTGTCTGATTTATTTCAGTTAACATGCTCTGAAGGTAATCCATTTTCCTACAAAAATCTCTTTTATCTTTCTTTATGGTAGAGTAGTGTACTGTGTATAAAAGACCACATTTTCTTTATCCATTTATCCGTTAATGACGGACGTACAAGCTGCTTCCAAAAGTTAGCTATTATGGAGTGTAAAGCATTATTTTCTTTACAATCAGTAGCATGTAATAAAAATAAGTGACATTTTGAATAATTGAGCTAAATTCGTGATATAAAGATTAGAAAGAAGAAAGAATGCCTGCTGGCCTATAATAGTATGTCATACTCATTTTAAAAAACATAAAGTCACTGTGGCAACTTCACCATTTCAATCACTTTTCAACTCATAGATAGGTTTTGCCTTATATGTGTCAGTATTTTGTTTTTAATATGTGTTTGCTTATTGAGTTCAGAATTCTTATCTGTGCCAGGACCCATGAAAGCCAAGTTTTTCAAAGTGCCAGACAAGGAAGGCCCTTTAGCATTCTCCGTGGAGCTTGATACTTCTTGGACTGGAAATTTAGCTCAGCGGCATAAGTGCCTGCCTGGCAAGCATGAGTTTGCAAGTTCAATCCTGGTACCAAAAAGAAAAAAGAAAAGAAAAAAAAGAAAAAGAAAATGAAAATATTCTAGCTTGCTTTCTTTATTAGGTAAAGACAAATTAGGTATCTTTGTACTCTTGTTTTTTTCTACTACTAGATCTTATTTTACTTCTCCACTTAGCTTCATCAACACCTTAGGTCATCTTTGCTTCATCAGAACCTCCAAGTTCTTTTTTTTTTTTTAAGAAATTTTATTTCTTTTTTATTTAAAGGAAAAAAAAAACAGTATAAGGGTACAAGTAATATAGAATTACAAAAAAAGGTAAGAAATCATTAGTCAATAGATTACATATTGTCATCTTAGAAATAGTTGTTCAAGTTACAGAATTAAATCATACAAAGTGGACATGCAGACAGTGAGACTGCAAACAGTTTTGTTCAGTGATCCAACAAAAACTCAGTAATATGGCCATCTATCCTAACACACCTAAACACTTGCATTTGTATCCTTTAGAGCATATTTTTTTCCTCTCTTTTTTACAACAAAATTTACACATTTTGGGTTTTATTACTCCCATAGTTCTTATTACTTTTTTTTTGAAGAGAATAAAACCAAATATGACAAAACAAAGCAGTCAGTCAAAACAAAGGATAGACGTAGCACATGATGTAAAACCAGAATACAGGATTATCAACAATGGTTACCATAGTGCCTCTTGCTTCCTTAAAAAGAATTGCCTATATCATTAGGTATAATAAAATTGAACAAACAGTACAGAACAAGACCAATAAAACCTAAACATTGGAAACATTACAGGACTTCCAAAGAAGATAATAGTCAAACCAGAATGGGCATCCTAGTGAATCTTATTGCCTTCAAAGTAGTTGCCTATACCCTCAAACTTGATGCTATCAAACAGAACAGAACAGATCTAATCAGTCAATATAAGATAGTGGGAGTAATACAGGGCTTCAAATCAAGTTAATAGGAAATCAAAAAAGTTACTAGAATATATCCTGCTAATTTTTTTTTACTTTTCCCTTAATTAAAAAAATAATAAATAAATAAATTTTTTATGAATAAGGGGGAGATTGAGATAAAAGAGGACATAACAACATAACAATACGGGTCAAAGCATGACAATTTCAGCAACCTAATGCTTCACCACAAGATAACCCGACTTAATAGTAGTTACCAAAGTGTCTCTTTCCTTGCAATATTTGAATATAACTTTGTATACTATAGCATTAAACATATCAAGACAGTGTGAAACCATTCAAGTGGATGAAAGTATTACAGGGTATTTAGAACCAGCTAACAGAAAATGAACAATGGTTTTTGTATTATCTCTTTGCCTATAAAAATTTTTGTTTATATTATCACATATAATAAAATCCAGTAAGATACAACATGATAAAACCAATAGAGCAGAAGAGCAGTTTGGTGGGATTTCAAAACAAGATGATATTAAATCAGCACTAGCTATTATGATGTCTTATTTTCTTCAAAATAGCTGTTCATTTCATCACAGGCAATAATACCAAACAGCCCAGAATAAAGCCATAACCAATTAATGAGTGAAAACTTTATAAGGCTTCAAAGCCACGTACTGTGGAATCATGATTACCACATGCTTTTATATAGTCAAATCATTTCGTACAATAGGGAACCGATTCAGTATTCATACATCTGAGTTTGATTTATTTCACTTATGAGTATGGTCTCAAGCTGCATCCATTTATTTATAAATATCTCAATGTGATCCTTCTTTATAGCTGAGTAGTACTCCATTGTATAAAAACACCACAACTCTTTTATCCAATCCTGTGTTGATGGACACTTAGGTTATTTCCAAGATCTGGGGATTACAAAATGTGCTGCTATAAACATAGATGTACATAGATCACTGTGGTATAATGCTTTCAGTTCTTCTGGGAATATGCCTAGAAGTGGCATATCTAGAACAAATGGGACTTCCAATCCCCAGGTTTTTGAAAAATCTCCAGACTGACCTCCACAATGGTTTCACCAGACTATACTCCCACCAACAGTGCAGGAGATTTCCTTTTTCCCCACAGCCTCTCCAGCATTTGTTGTTGGTGGTTTTCTTGATCCTGGCCATTCTTTCAGGAATGAGATGGAATCTCAATGTGGTTTTAATTTGCATTTCTCTAATGACTAATGATGAACATTTTTTCATATATTTATTTGCCATTTGTGTTTCTTCATCTGAGAAGTGTGTATTCATTTCAGATACCCATTTTTGGACTGGATCTTTGAATTTTGAGGGTATGATTTTTTTTAACTCTTTGTATACTTTAGACAGAAGTCCTTTGTCTGAGGGAGAGTTCACTAAGATTTTTTCCCAGTTTGTGTGTTTTCTTCTCATTATGCTGGAGATTTCTTTTGACATGCAGAAACTTTTTAATAAGAGGTGGTCCCAGTTATTGATTCTGGGAAATATTTCCTGTGCGATTTGAGTCCTGTTCATGAATTCTCTACCTACCCCTATGTCTTCAAGGTTTCTACCCAATTTGTCTTCCAATAGATTTAGTGATTCTGTTTTAATATTCAGGTCTTTGATCCATTTAGATTTTAATTTAGTACATGGTGATAGGCTTGGATCTAGTTTAGTTTTCCGCAAATGGAGAGCCAGTTTTTCCAACACCATTTATTAAAGAGACTGTCGTTCTTCCAGTGCATGTTTGGCTCCTTTATCAAAGATAAGGTGGTTGAGTGTGTTTGTAGTTGTGGTTTTATCTTCTAATCTATTCCATTGATCTTCAGCTCTGTTTTGATTCCAGTACCATGTTGATTTTACTACTGTTGCTTTGTAGTATAACTTGAAGTCAGGGATTGTGATGCCTCCTGCCTTGTCTTTGCTGCTTAGAACTGTCTTTGCTGCTTAGCACTGTCTTTGCTATTCTAGGTCTCTTCTGGTTCCAGATTAATTTTAGGAGTGATTTCTCTAGATCTAGGAAGTATATTGATGGTATTTTTATTGGGATTGCATTGAATCTGTATAAGAGTTTTGGGAGAATGGCCATTTTCACAATATTTATTCTTC
Source organism: Cavia porcellus (assembly GCF_034190915.1). Taxonomy (NCBI): domain Eukaryota; kingdom Metazoa; phylum Chordata; class Mammalia; order Rodentia; family Caviidae; genus Cavia; species Cavia porcellus. The sequence continues at coordinate 8,915,879 of NW_026947493.1, forward strand.
CTATCCATGAGCAAGGGATGTCTTTCCATTGTCTGAGAGCATCTTCAATTCCTTTTTTCAGGTATTATAATTTTCCCTTTATAGGTCTTTCACTTCTTTTGTAAGAGTAATTCCTAAATATTTCATTTTTTTGGTTGCTAGTATGAAGGGTGTGGCTTCTCTATGATTTTGTTGTTAGTGTATAGGAATGCTATTGATTTTTGAATATTGATTTTGTATCCATCTACGTTGCTGAATTTATTTATTATATCTAAGAGTCTTTCAATGGAGTTAGGGGATCTTCTATGTAGAGTATCATGTCATCTGCAAACAATGATAATTTAACTTCTTTTCCTATCTTTACCCCTTTTATTTCTCTCTCTTATCTAATTGCTCTGGCTAGTATTTCCAGTACTATATTAAATAGGATTGGTGATAAAGGACATTCTTGTCTTGTGCCTGATTTTAAAGTAAAGGCCTTCAGTTTTTGGCCATTTAGTATGATACTGGCTGTTGGTTTTTCATAGATGGCCTTTATTATATTGAGGTAAAGACCTTCTATTCCAATTTTGTGTAAAGTTCTTATCATGAATGAATGTTGGACCTTATCGAAAGCTTTTTCTGCATCTATAGAAATGATCATGTGATTCTTACTTTTGGCTTTATTGATATAGTGGATTACATTTATTGATTTACGTATATTGAACCATCCCTGCATGCCTGGGATGAATCCACTTGGTCATGGTATATAATCTTGATGATTTGCTGCATCCTATTTGCCAATATTTTATGGAGGATTTTTGCATCTGTGTTCATTAGGGAGATTGGCCTGTAGTTCTCTTTTTCAGTTGGGTCTTTCTCCGGTTTTGGTACTAGAGTAATATTTGCTTCCAGGAATGACTAAGAAGGATTGCTTCCCTTTCAATTACATTGAAGAGTTTGAGGAGTGTCGGCATTAGGTCTTCTTTGTATTTCTTGTAGAATTCTGCAGTGAATCCATCTGGGCCTGGGTTCCTCTTTGTAGATAAGACTTAATTACATTTTCAATTTCATTAATAGAAATTGGGTTATTCAGCAGTTTTACATCCTCTTGACCTAGCTTTGGGACTTCATATGTTTCTAGGAATCTGTCTATTTCTTCTGTGTTACCAAACCTTTGAGAGTAGAGGTTTTCGAAATAGGTGTTGATGATCTTCTGTATTTCTAAAGAGTCTGTAGTGATTTCACCTTTTTCATTTCTTATTGCATGAATTTGAGCTTTTTCTTCCCTTTTTAAAATAAGGTTGGCTAGGGGCTTATCAATTTTATTTATTCTTTCAAAGAACCAACTCTTTGATTCATTGATTCTTTGGATTGTTTTCTTAGTCTCTATTGCATTGATTTCTGCTCTGATTTTTATAATTTCCTCTCTTCTTTTAGCTTTGAGCTTGACTTGCTCTTCTTTTTCTAGCTTTTTGAGGTGTAGCATCAGGTTATTTATTTGTATTTGTTCTGTTTTCCTGATGTGGGAACTCAGTGCAATAAATTTTCCTCTCAGGACGGCTTTCATTGCATCCCACAGATTCCAGTAAGTTGTATCTCTATTATCATTTTCTTGTAGGTATTGTTAAGCTCCTCTTTAATTTCCCCTGTGACCCACTGATTACTCAAGAGTGTGTTATTCAGTTTCCATGTGTTTGTGGGGTTTTTTTCAGTATCTTTTATCATTAATTTCTAATTTCAAAGCGCTATGATCCGATAACATGCAAAGGATAATTTCAACTCTTTTGCATTTATTTAACTATGTTCTGTGAGCTAATATATAGTCTGTTTTAGAGAATGATCCATGTACTGCTGAGAAGAATGTGTATTCTGATGTTGTTGGGTGGAACATTCTGTATATGTCTATCAAGCCCATTTGTTCACATGTATGATTCAGTTTTGTTATTTCTTTGCTGCTTTTCTGTCTGGTTGATCTGTCCTTTGGTGTCAGTGGTGTGTTAAGGTCTCCTGTTACAATTGTTTTACTGATAATTTGATTTTTCATTTCTGTTAATACTTGTTTCATATAATTGGGTGCTCTGGAATTTGGTGCATATATATTTAAGATAGTTATCTCTTCCTCTTGAAGTTTTCCCCTAACTAGTATGTAGTGACCTTCTTTGTCTCTTCTGATCATTATTGATTTAAAGTTCACAGTGTCTGAAAACAGAATGACTACTCCTGCTTTTTTGGGGGGTTCCTGTTGCATGAAGTTTTGTTTTCCATCCTTTGACTTTCAGTCTGTGAGTATCCTTCTGGGTTAGATGGGTTTCTTGTAGACAGCATATGGTTGGATTTTGTTTCTTGATTCATTCTGCCAGTCTGTTTCTTTTAATTTGTGCATTGAGACCATTTACATTAATGGTTATAACTGTTATATATTGGTTTATTGTTGACATATTATCTTTCTGCTGTTGCATATTTATCTTTCTGTTCTGTTTAATTATCTGCTTTGCTTAGTGGTTTTTTCCTAAGTGTATCTAAACTGTCTTTCAATATTTTTTGCAGGGTTGGCTTGGTGATCATGAAGTTCTTCAGCTGTTCTTTGCCATGGAAGTATCTTATTTCACCATCGATTTTGAAGGATAGTTTTGCAGGGTACATCAGTCTAGTTTGGAAATCATTTTCCTTTAGGATGTGGAATACTTCACTCCATGCTCTTCTTGACTTTATTGTTTGTGCTGAGAAGTCTGCTGTGATTCTGATAGGTTTTCCTTTATAAGTGATCTTTCTTTTCTCTCTGACAGATTTTAATAATCTATTCTTGTGTTGGATTTATGGGATGGTGATTATGTCTGGATGTAGTTTTATTTTGGTTATGACTATTTGGAGTTCTATATGCTTCGCTGAACCTGATGTCGGTTTCCAATCTCATGCTTGAGAAATTTTCAGCTATTACTTCTGTAAATATCCTCTTGACATCCTTTATGTCACCCCCTTCTTTTTTTATTTATCCCTATCAATCTTATGTTGTTTCTCTTTGCGTTATCTTGCAGTTGTTGAATTGTTATTTTCTGATTCCTTGTATTTTTAAAAGATTTTTCCTTTCCTGTTCACTAGCTGCAATCTTGTCTTCAAGGTCTGAAATTCTATCTTCACTTTCACTGAGGTGGTTTTTACAGCTTTCAGTGGAATTTTTGATTTCCTGTGTATCTCTGTGCATCTGCTTTATATATTCTGTTTGTTTCTTATATTGATCATCTAGGGATTCTATCTTTTTGTTTGTTCCTCCAATTTTTTAACTGTGTTTTTTTTTAGATATGTTCAGCATCTCTTTCATTTCTTTTATCATTTCTTCTTTTACCTGGGAGATTATTTCTAGTTTGAATTCCTTTAAAGCTTCCTGGAGTTGCTTGTTTATTTCAGTAGCTATTATGTCTGATATTTGAGGCATATGGCGTGTATTTTCTTCTATATACATCGCTCCTAAGGTTTCTTGGGATGGGCTGGAGGTTTGAGATTGTAATTTGGTCTTTCATTTTGTCATTTTCCTATATTTCTGTGTTTCAAGTGTTATTTAAAAGCTTCCTCAGTGTCTGCTGGAAATCCACTTCTAAGCCTGTAGCTCCTGGCACTCTGGCACCCAGTTCCCCCAGGCCACCGGGCCTCTGGAACCGGTGGCGCTTGCCTATTTGCTTGGAACTCCACAGTCCCAAACAATCTGGGCTTCAGGGAAAGTGGGTGCCACGGGGAGGCACCCGCCTATGTCTTCCAGTGCACCTGGAAGGCTCGAGGGTCTCAAACAAACTTGGCTCAGTGGAAAGTGTGGGGGGCACTTACGCCAGGTCGCCTGGCCTCTGGAACCAGTGGAGCTCGCCTGTCTGCTTAGAACTCCACAGTTGTCCAAACACAGCCTGACCTCGAGGCGAATGCAGGCACCTCAGACCCGCCTAGCTCTTCCAGTCTCAATTAGATTTTCAATGCCTAGTGGTGGGTGGATTTCACCAGGCTGCAGCCTCCACACAGCTTTTCTTTTGCTGTACTACAGAGGCGCCATCTTCTCAGTCTTAATCTTCACGCTACTCAATCCTTTTCTCTATACCCTCCAGCGCCCGAGCCATCCAGGCGGTCAGTGGAAGCAGTGCCAAACTAGGCAGCATCACTACCCTCGCGCCGGGCACTGAGTGTGCTGGCTGCAATATGAATGCGATCCAGAACCTCCAAGTTCTTATCTAAGATGTAGAGAAAAACATTCCCCTGCTCTGCCCTATTGCTAATTTTTGGCTCTTACCCATCCACCTTTTGCATCAGTGTTTGTCTTTATTGTCTCCAGAATATTTGGTGGTTCTCCCTAAATTCAAACTCCCTACCCTATTTTTCAGTGGCTTTTGACTCCTATTCTTTTTGTAACTGTTTACTACATAATTTGTAGTAAAATTATGTAGTAAATTATGTTGAATAAGTAGGTCATTCCCACTGTCTCCAGGCTTTCCAAATGATCTTTTTTTCTACTAGTCTGCTATACAACTCCTTTCTTCACTGTTGCCTTGATCTTTAAACTCAAAAGTCTCTTTTTCATTATTTCTTAAATTGGCCTTTCTGTGAGAATTGTTTTCTTTGCTGATTTTCCTCACATTGTCCATCTTAATTCTCTTCGTAGCTCATTCTTCCCAGCTTCCCAGCTTCCCAGCTCACCCCGCTCGTTACTTTTCCTTCTGCTCTCTAGCTGTAAGCTTTTATCACATGTTGGTATTCATGCTCATACTCTTCTCTGTGGGTATTTTTCCCTTAGACAGTTCTTATAGGCAGCCGTTATCACCTTCTTCATTGTGGTCCTAGCCTTGTGTACTTAGTTTGCCTGTCTTTACTGTGTCCCATCTGTGTTCTGAATTTTTAAAATTAGCTGTCCACTACAATCTTCTGTCTTGAGCATCTGTGATTCTTCAGGTGAAAGAAAGTCATCTCCTCCATAAAACTAGCCTATTAGATTCCTTTGCTTCAACAAATCACCATCATCATTGTGATCTCTGTAAATAATGTCAAATGTAAATAGTGATTTAGCTGAAACATCTAGATATTGCCTGTAAATCAATCCAACATGTTAACATTTAAGAGTCATGTGCTGTTTTATGTTAGCTCACCCAGAACAGTGTCACCACTCTAGTCCATCTCTGCTTTGCTGGACTTCTGGCTCCTCTTATCCTAGTCCCTCAGATAGTACTGTCTCATGACACTTCCTGAACACCAATGTACTGAACCATTAATCATCCAGCTATTCCTTGTTTGCTTTAATACTGTTTGTAGCTCCTGTACTTGACTCTCAGGACTCCTGAGAGCTTTTCTTTCCTTTTGTTTCCCACTCACTCATTTCCAGCTGCCTGAGATCCAGTCAGCTGCACATCTTCAGTTCCAAAAGTCCTTGTGTTGGCTGCTCACTCCATTCTAAGTCCTGCTTCACTTTCGGGGACCACTAGTCTTTGAATTAATGACTTGGAAAGTCAGTGTCCCACAGCTTAATTGAATACTATATATACATTTATCTCTTGTGTGTGGATAAATAAGTAATCATCTGGCATAAGACTCATCTTCCCATAAAAGCTTTTGCTGCAGCTTTTCAATTTTCTACCATTTCTTAACATATTTTAATCTTAGTTTCTTAACTGTACTTTAAGCTTCCCGAGTCTGAAAATCTATCTCACTCCCTTCTCTGTTCCTTCTGAAGCTAATATACAGAGGATAGTTTCAATAAATACTTATTAGTTAGTAATTTTGGGGCATTACAGTTTGGATACTTACCAAGTTGAGAAAAATTAAAAGGAAATAAGATTTCAGACCATTTAATCATCTATATTAAACAAATCAATCTAGGGTTTCTGCTAATGACATTCACCAGGACCTAATGTTCTTGGAATTATAAAGAGAAAATTAGGTTTTCTGAATAAAATATATGCCATTAAAGTATATGGTGTTCTGTTTCATTCAGTGGAGGTGAGAGCCTGCCACTATCCTTAGGATACCTTCCAACAGTTTCAACCTAATGTTTCATGTCATGAAGTTCTGGAGTCACTGAGTATTAATGCTAAGGGGACCTTGGAGATAACCCTGGCAGAACTTCTGACACTTCACAACTGACACTAACAGGAAATTATGGACTGTTTATACTCCTAGTAAATCTTGAGACTGGGAGTAGCAGCTGGTGTTATTATAACAAATCCCTTCCACTCCACATTTCCATATATTCTACTCAAATGAGTAGAATAAATATTCAGTACTAATTTATACAAGTGTGGGCCATGCTAGGCAATGAGATATGACAAGGAATAAGACAGTCACTAATCTTCTGAGAGCTTAGTTTACTATGGAAACAGGTCAATATAAAGTTGAAATGTGGGCCATGAAGTCAAAGAAACTTTGTTCAAGTGGAAAAAAGATTGGAGGAAGTTTAATGTTGAAGGAAAGTGCTGGTGGCAAGGTAGAAGATAAGGACTTGGAAAATTGAGTGTCAAAAATACTTGACTGAGTGATGTTTCTTTGAAGGCTGTGTGAAGGGAACGATGTCCAGAGCACAAATAGGGTATTAGCTTCAGACTACTGTTGGGCTAGAGATTTAGCTCAGTGGCTTAAGCGCCTGCCTGGTGCAAGGAGCTCCATCCCCAGCACCAAAAAGAAAAAGAAAGAAAGAAAGCATTCCTGTCAAGTAAGAAAGTCATCAGGTGACATCGAGGGTGGTAAGATGGGGAAGGAGGTAGAGAAAAATAAAGAATACATGAAGCGCAGTGTAGGAATTTGAAGAGTCTTGGCCTTCTTGGGAGTATAGGAAACAGTTATCTGTGGCTCAAGACAAATAAGGTGGCTGGGAAAGACAGTGCTGGTGGCACACAGCCGAGGAGCAGCACTTGGTTCAGATGGGCTTTGTTTGCTTGCCATCTTGGTAGTACTGTAGGGTGTGCCTGACAGGCGAATCTGGGACTGGTGAGCAGGGTAAATGGCAGTCAGCAATGATCCAGGGTCCACAGGCTGTGGGATTCTCAGGTCACATGGAAGCCTGGGGCAGATAAGGGTCGCAGTTCCCTTGGGGGTGAGTGTACGTGTTCCTCTTGGTGTATAAGGAATGGAAGGTTTGTTGTTTAAAAAGGAAGGGCTTATTACAGAAAATATCATTTTAAAGAAGATTTATTTTGAAAGATTATTCCCTGGATTTAGTCTTGAAATGGAGTGTGGGGCTAGCAGAGATATGAGGCAGCTCTCTTCTTAAATGATGGCTGACCTGAGCTGCTCCATATGCTAGCAGTTGTCTGCAGTTAGGAGCCCCGTCCGAGAACTTTCTGTTTTCCCAAGTTTCTTTCATGTTTATGTCTTATGTTTTATAGTTCCTCAGTGTTAATAATTCAGTCAATTGTTTTTAGTAATCTACCATAAGTGATTAGTAGAAGACAAAGGAGCAGGTCTATTCATTGATATTTTTATTACCCTTACCCTGCCTGGTGGCATTGCATATTACTGATGAAACTTGATATTGTAAAAATTTTATGTAATGAAGTTCTAATGTGAAGAGAGCAAACATAATTAAAACTGTTCTAAAAAATAAAAAGAAAAACTGGTGTGAAAAAGAATTACAGGGCTATTTCTAAATAAAAAGAAGTTCAACCTGAGTCACTGCTGCAGTCACTATTGTAACTTTGGGCTTGTAACTTTCATATATGGATTCATTCAGCAAATTTTATTTAGTTCCTGCCAAGTATCCTACTCTGCAGAAATTGTCCTGATCTTGCTGTCAAGGAGATTATAGCTTGGTGGGAGGGACAAAAATCTATCACATAATAAGAGAAGTAAATGTAAAATTGCAACAATGTTAAATGTCAGATAGGACTGATACATAGTATTGTGAAAACATGTAAACCTTCCTATAAATACACAGGTTTTGACAATTGATCTGAACCTAAGCAAAGTGAGGAAAAGGAGAAAAGATATTCTAGACAAACAGAACAACATAGACAAAGGGCCAGTAGATGATGAAGTTTGGAAAGTACCAGAGTGAGTGTTGGTGGGGAGGATGAGGCAGGACATGAGGTACGAAGCAGTGGGGAACAGTCTTCACAGACCTAGAGAGGGAAGGGCTTTAAGCAGACAGGCATCAAGATCAGATCCCATGGCTATAGTGGAGATGGATTGCAGAATAGGGCTGGTTCTTGGAGAAACCCCAATATGTTGATGGTGGTGGAAAGGAAGAAGTGGGTAAGTTTGAGCTTTAGGAGCAGCATCATTGGAAGGATGTGTTAGAAATGTTCCTGGGCTTCTGGCAAATGCATAATGGCACTTTTACTGAACCAAAATAAATCTTTCACTTAAGTTACAAGTATCAGATATTGAGTTCCAGTGACAAGAAAGTAACTAAGACAGAGGGCATAGTCCAGTTCACAGTTACATTAGGTTTCTCCAGAGAGAAACAGAATGGGTGTGTGTGTGAGTGTTAGTGTATACGGAGATTTTTTTGCTTTTGTTTTATTTTAAAGAGGGTAGAATTGAACACAACAAAACAGAACATAAGAAAGCAATGTAAGAGACATAAATTTCAAAGTAAGAATAATCAGAAATCTTCACTATCATATTGTCCGTTTTCTTCCAAATAGTTGACTATATCTTCACATACAGAGAATTCACATGAAACAACATAGTATAGAACTGATCTGAACAAGATGAGAAAGGCGTTTTAGGTCTTCAAGATCAGACAACAGGGAAGTCAACAATGGCTGTCATTGTGTCTCATTCTCTTCAAAATAGCTGTTCATACTTTCATGTATGCTAAGATTAAACAAAACAAAACAGGCTAAAATCACTCTGAACAAATAATAATAATATTGCTGGATTTTACATCTTGACACTACAGGATCAGCACTGGGTATAATTTGTGTCTGTTCATCTTGGTAGATCCATGGTATCTCAGACTTTAGTACCAAATTTGTTACATTATAGACATTATTCATTCAAAAAATACTAAAGTCTTCACAGATACACTGTGGTAGGTGTTGGACAAGCCACTGACTGTGTATTTTTTGAGAGAATTGTTTCACACTGTTTTATATTATGATTTGTAACCTTCCCCCCAGCTCAGGATTAAAGGGAAATGATTTCAAATTAGCTCACCGTAAGACATAGTCCTTTAAGTGCTTACTCCCGCTGGCATTCAGAGTTCCTGTGATCAGTTGTCGCTTACCTTATTTATACCACCTTACCTTTATTTATACCACCTTAGTTCTCTCTGTTCTCCTCCCACAGCCTGCACTGAAGCTGCACTTTATAGGATGTTTTTACTCCAATGATGTTCCTACCAGAAATGTCCTTTCTTGTCAGTTCCTTCCATTTTTACCCATTTGGATCCATTATTCCATAGACTTTCTCTGTGTTCAGAATAGCACAGGCCTCCAGTAAACCTCTCTTCAGACTCAGCGTTTGTATATTTCTTATAACCTCAGTCTGTGAACTGAGAATGGAGACTACGTCTCATTCCAGATTATATCCCTGCTTAGGTCTTCACAGGCTGTCATGAAGTAAAATTTGTGTTGTGTTTGGTCCATAACTTAATCCATTTGGGCTCCTATAACAAAGTGCCATAATCTGAATGACTTCCATACTTTCAAATTTTATTTTTCATAGTCTGAAGGCATGGAAATCCAGGATCAAAGCATCAGCAGATTTGGTGTCTGATAAAGGGCTTCTTTGAGTTTCAGAAATAATACTGTTTTTTGGCTGCTTACTCAAATTTAGAAGAGCCTTTCATGATTCCCTTGGTTTCTTTTATGTGTACACACACACACACACACTTTGTAAGGGCACTAATCATATCCTCAGAATGTTTCATTGGGGATTAGGATTCAGCATCTGAATTTTGGTTAAACGTATTCAGTGACAAAGCCATGCAGGTGTTAGAAATTTATTCAGCCAATGAATTATTCTGAGCTGATTATCCAGTTTCTGGATGATCTTAGGCTTTGAAGTTAGAGGACAGATCTTTACTTATTAAGAGAACAGTTTTGAAAAAATGGAATTGAAGGTTTAAAATGAGTGACTGCAAGACAGATTAAAAATTATTCAAGCATACAGTGTTTACCTGTGAGTCCTATTTTCATCAATACAAACTGGTTAAAGTTTTTTTGTTTGTTTGTTTTGTTTTTGCTCTGATATCCAATAGCCATCTGAAACTTTATTATTTTTCCTGTTATTCACAGTTCTATTTAGGTGAGCTTTCACTTTGGAACTCCTAGTCACAGAGGATGAGAGCAAGACAGAAGTAGAAAAGACATAATGGGCAGAATAGAGACCTGGAGCCTGCCTTTGTTTGTTTTGCAGTTCAGTGAGTTTGGGTCTAGACTTTACTATCACCTCTGAAAGGGAAAAGAATGTTCTGACTGTGGAGAGTACTGGCAGCTACAGTGTTCTTGGGGATATAATGATGTAAAGACATTCTTATAAGCTCATTAGTTTTTCTCACCATAGAGGCATTGGCATGCTCAGATGCCAGAAGACATTGTGTCAGTGCAACAAGCCCAGAATCCTAGCAACAAATGTAAATGATAGAGACTTAATGAAAATGAGTCTTTCACATTAGGGAAGTTTTGTTGGCGATGAGCAAGAAGGCGTTTTGCCCTTTGCCAATACATAAGAAGCTCGTGTGCAATTTTCTTTTAATCGACCCTTTTTGTTTTTTAGAATTTTCAGTAGAGGCAGAAATATTTGCCAAAAGAGCGTAATTGTCAAGAAAAATAATTCTAAAGAATAGTGAAGTCTTAATTTTGAAATCTTTTCACATTCACAGCCCTAGCAGTTTGTTTTGTTATCTTCCTGCCTCTTCCTGCTGAGCTCAGGGATTATAGGCATACAGTGACACACTTGGCTTTGGGACGTGATTTCTTGACAGTACTGAACATACCTGCTCCATCCTCAAACTTCTTTTTCCTTTACTCAATGGAGAGAAGTTGTTCTACAGCTGTAGATTTTATTTTAAAAAGAAAGAAAGAAGCTCACATTCTTGGAGGTTTCTAGAAGTGAAATTTGTTTTTCGTTAATGACAAAAATAAACTTTACTTTGTGGGTATATTTTTTTTCAGTTTTACTATGGCTCCACACAAATCTTCTTCTAGTTTATATAAATAACAATTGGTTAACGTACTATTAGAAAGCTCTAGCTTTACTTGTTCTTCCTTAGTAGCAGTATATTTTTGTCTTTAAATTTTTAGTACATCAAAGAACATTTTGTATATGTGCTGCCCAAGTGAGCACTCAAAGAACATTTTGAGAAAGCTCTCACTCTCATCCCTTGCACCTAGCCTTAGTACATATAGTTTTTTCCCTTCGAACATGTATCTAGCAGAGCTAATGTTAAAGGACTATTTTTGGGTTCTTCAGGGTTCAACTTGTCATCATTTACCCAGTGTCTAATCTGTTCTCTTTTGGATTTATAAAATGACTAACCAATTTGAAAAGTCTATAATTTGTAGCCATGGTTCCAAGCAGAGCCAAGTGATTTGTAGAAATGAAGCCCATATGGGCTAAGAGCATCAGTGTCTATGCTCTAATCACATATGGTAGCAAGAATTCTGCACTGCTAAATTTACTAGCTTTATAAAGCTAATTATGATGATTTGAAATTCAAGGGATTTTAACAGAAGTGTTCTCATGTGAAGATCTATTCTACTTTATCCAGGAAAGTATCCTGAAACATTGACGACATTTGAGCAGATTCTTGTTCCTTATTTAATGGGGACATGACTAAGGCCTTAGTTTTTATAGTCATATTTTCAAGTGTAATGATTTTGTATTTCAATGTGGGTCAGTAGCGAACTATACAGAAAAATACTGTATGCTTAGTCAAATATGAAAGCTATTTATTTGCAGCTGTTTAAGTAAATTATTATTTATACCTAGGACAGGACATGAGATCATTCTATTATTCTGCCAGCTTTTTGGGGAATTACACTTTTGGTTCTTGAATATGTAGAGTATATCTCATTTCTTAAGATGGAAAGCTTAAATAACCAGCCTCTTCAGACAAGTACTGATTCCTGTTTTAGTAAAAGGTAGTTTCTCTAAGTAGACCTAATTTTTTAAAAATAATGATGTGTTTAAAGATGAAATAAGAACCTAACAATTTTTAGACTAGAAATAACTTACCACTAGCTATTTTTATGATTTTGTCATCTCTTCACTTAGTGATTCTATGTAGTAGACTTGACCTTCTAGACTTTAAGAGAAGTAAAATATTAAGTAATAAATAATTTCTGGGCTTCTTTGGTTACGAGGTTTTCATTGTGAGTAGGAGTGTTAATTTTTGTTTTTATGTGGATTTTCTCAGGATTTCCCTCTTTCAGTTAATCTACTTGGCTTCTGATCTCCATAAAATAGAAAATGAGATTAATTGATAGTTTATAATTGATGTGGAGGATATCACCAGTAAAATACAATAAAGGTTTCAATTTGAGATTTACTACTTAAGAATCAGACCCATCCCTATTAATTTTAGGGATAAATAGATTACAGGTACTTAAAAGAAGTTAAGATTAACTTTTCCTGAAGTACAAATGCAAGAGGGTTAATTTCTCTGATTTCTAAACATAATTGCATGGTTTGCAGAAAACTTTTTATGAGAGTCATCTCATAACTTCTCTTTGTTAGAGGGTGTAATAACTTGACCTCTGTATAATAAATCTCAAGAATTCATGACGATTTCTATGAACCTCTAGGCTGGGAATTCTGGCTTTACTCAAGATGTCCGTAGCTACCTGGTCACACTCCTGTATCAACTTCTAATCATGTAGTTTTGAAACTGTTTATTTCTGCCATCTCTGCTCTATACTAAGCTTTTTTGGAACAGTACTTTCATAGTATCTGGCTCCCAATGCTTAATAACTGTTTTTTGAATTAAAACTAAACACTACAGTAGAAAACATAGAATAGGGCTTGGAATTTAGCTCAGCAGCATAAGCACCTGCGTGGTAAGTGCACTGTTGTGAGTTTGATCCCCGTACCAAAAAAAAAAAAAAAAAAAAAAAGCATAGAATAGGCTGTTGTAGCTCTGAGGTAAACAGTATACTTGGCCAGTGCTGGCAATGTTGAGCTCTTATCTTTGTTACTGTGGGCAACTTCCCTAGCCTCCCCAGTGCTGGGTGCCTTTGTAGCAGATGGGAATTAAGGCCTACAGGGAAGTGGCATGGGATTCAGACAAGGTAATGCATGTGATCACCTTTACCTGGGCCTGACATGTTCAATAGGTCACTCTGCTGGTTCCTTCCTCTGGGAACCCCAGCAGATGAAAAGGCCTCATCCCTGGGCTTTAGCTCCTGTTTTGAGGACAGTTCTACTGGTGGAAAAAGAACAAATGATAACCTGATATTTGACTAAAAAAGGCTCACCTGTCAGAAAAAGTCAGAATGGTGGCTCAAGCTGACGATGGCCCCTCAGGTTACCAAGATCCCTTATTATACAGAAGTGCTGAATATTTGGTAAATCTAACACATGTTTAGGATTTGAGGTTATCTGTATCTTTTAGAAATAGAATGGTAGTTTACCTTAGAAAACTGTCTGTTTTTAAGAGGAATGAGAGGAAGAAGTCTGAACATTTATGAAGCCTGCTTGACAGATTTTTTCCCTTTACCTTCATTATTTAATTTGACTCTCACAGAATCCCTGCAGAATAAATTACTACCATATGTTAAAGAAGATATTAATAACCCCAGCAGGCAAATCTAGTAGTCTAAAGTCATATGCTTCTAGCGGGCAGAGCTGGCATTAAGGCTGGTCTATTAGACAGGTGTGGCCCTGCTCCTTGTCTTCCTGTGTTCATTTATTCAAATGCAGAAAGGCTGCCCTAGGAGGCTCCTGGCACTGTGATGCCAGAGGCATGAGATAAGTTCTGCTCAGTAACTTTAGGCCTTATAACATCGGGTATGTGGCAATTAGTCAATAAACATTTGCAAAATGAATGAAAATTATGTGTTAAGGTAGAACTTAATTATTTTGGCAAGTGGAAGGTTGTCAGCAATATGAGATTTGTCATTTTTATTACTGCTAAATTACTGAAAAACATTTATTAATACAGACTTCACTCAAGTGGCTACATGGTAGCTTAAGTATCTGTGATTAGAATTAGACAATATGTGAAAAACTGACACAAAATGTAACTTAAAATATATCAATAAATTTTAAAAGACTAAAAGGACAAATGCTACCTCCAGAGAAAAGTAAACTGATTGTTAGTATCTTTTAAAAAGTAATAATATAAACTTTGACTCATGTACACTGTATTTCTTTTTCCCCAAAGCCTAAATGTTCATAATTACCAATGTGAAAAGTTTCTAAAGCACTATTTAGCATCGTGTAAAGGACAGCACAAACAGCTTTCATTCAGATTGAAAATTAAATATAGTAATTTTGCAAGCAAGCAACATAGTATGCCAGTTGACACTATTAGCTGTGTTTCATAAGGATTTTGATGATAAAAATGTAAAAGAGTAGCAGAATGTTGATATTTTATTATTAACCCACAGGACCATGTCTTTATCAGGCCTGGGATCTAACAGAAGTTCCACAAGGTTGAAGAAATCAAGTTTTAGTGAAATAAGGATTTTTCATTAAAGGCAAAAAGATAACTACTGCTATTGTGTCTCCTTTCTGCACTATGTTGGAATTGATTGAACTTAGTTCCCCATTTCTTCAGTACACAGAGCTTGCGCAGCAGATTCAGGCACACTGAAGAGGAAAAGGTGCTTTTTTCTTTTAATCCATTTGGCCACAGTAAATTTAAAACTAACAAAAAGCCAATCTGATCATGGAGGAGAAAGCTCTCCCTGCCCCACCCACCCCTAAATCCCCTCTTAAATAAGAACCTTTAGGACAACTTGACTTCCTTAGAAGATAATTTCACAACCTTAATGAACACATGCCAAGTATTTTGCAACTTCATACAGTTTTTGTTGAGGGTGACCATTTCCTTTTCTTGAGAAGAATGGACTGCCTTTTGATTTTCATGAGCTATCCTTGATGGGTAAGTGTTGTTTGGTGGTCTCTCAGTAAATAGCAGCCTCCACTGCCCCAGTAAACTTAGTATTTATTATTTCTGTTACATAGGTTGAAAGGAGCTACCATCTGTCCTTTGCCTTTGCCTGTAATATAGTTCTACAAACAGTATAATTTTGTGGGTTTCAAAACTATAAATTATTTTCAAGTAGTTATCCTGACTCACCAAGCTGATTTGTATCAACTAGGTAAAAGCAAAATGTAATTTGCATTTGCTTAGCCTTTAAAGTTTCAAGCACTGTAGTAACACTGAAGGAAAAAAAAGATATCACCTTCATAAACTACCTACTTGTGATACTAGTTTTTGACTTCTTTCCAAGTTATGTCAGTGCCCTAGCATACGTTATAGCTTCTTACATAATATCAGACATCTGAGGTCACTTAAATATAGAATATGATAATTTATTATGGTCATTAGTAAAGTAGAAATGAATCCTTTTTTTATTTTTTCCTCTCTCTTTTTTTTTTGAAGATCGGCCTTACTTTCTCTTTACAGATGATGTGACTTTGGAGGGTGATTTGTGGAGTGTGAGATTTTAGCAGTGGTGTCCACTTATAATTTTTTGAAATGTAAGACTCACAAAAATGTTATTTTTTAAAAAAATGTAGATTTGCCTTATAGCTCTTCCAAACTCTTCTTACTGAGTTCAGTGAGTTTTTACTGGGTTCTTGCTTTGGGCTAAGCATGGTACTAGAAACAAGGAGAATTTGGAATTAAAATGTTGTAAGTTCTGCCCCTAAAGAGCTTATCATCTAGACCTGCACTAGCTGACACATTAGCCACCCCTAGGGTGAAGTGTGATTGGTCCAAATTGAGATATGCTAGGGCCTGAGAAGGTAACTCAGTATACAGCACCTGCCTGGCAAGCACAAGGCCCTAAATTTGATTCCTAGTACCAAAAAAAAAAAAAATTGTTTTAATTAAAAAATCAAATTGAAGTATACTGTAAATGTGAACTATTGTGGATTTCAAAACCTTAATATCAAAAGAAAATATCTCCACTGAATATGGGTCTGGGGATTTAGCTCAGCAGCACAAGCGCCTGCCTTGCAAGCAGGCAGTCGTGAGTTCGATCCCTGGTACCGATAAAAACGAAAAAGACCAAAAAAAAAACCTGAATATTTTTAATGTTGATTATATTTTGGAATGATAGTATTTTGGCTTTTTGGGGTAATAAATTATTAAAATTCATTTCACCAGCTTTTTAAAATAATCTCTTTAAAAACGTGGATACTAGAAAATTTTAAATTACTTATTAGTTCTTATACTTTTTTGGATACAACTGATCTACAAGGGTATCTGAGTATTGTCACTAAGGGAAAGTATTTACTCTAAGATAAATCAGTGTTTTCTCCATAAATACATATGTTAAAACAACATTAAGAGATCATCTCAATTAGAGTATAATGAGATAGAAGATCAGAGCTTAGAATTTCTTAATAGCTCTCTAATTATTCCCCTATTAGGTAAATACATGGCTACATAGTACAAGTTTTCCTTTCACAGTTTGATTTAACAGAAAGTTGTAGTGATGCTAAAACCAAGATTCCTAGGTTCTCAGACAGGATAGAAGTCAGGAAAGAAAGAGGCTATAAGAAAAGAGAGCCATCCCAATGTAGTAATGATTGCTTAGTGTGTAAAGCAGTCAGGGAAACATATCTGAAGTTGTCATTTGTGGGCATGACATAGTCAGAAGAGATAGCTTGAAATACATTAAAGGAGAAGATGATAATAAATAATAGTAATAATAAATGCACATTAACTACATTTGATGTTTATTAGGAGAATCATGACCTTCAGTAGGCATTTCTATATTATCTTGTTTAGTACTCCACACCAATTCTAGGAAGCTAGTCTGCATTTAGGGCTAGTCAACTGGTAAGTGGTGGTGCCACAGTCAGAGTAGAGCTGGGAGCTGAGTCTTTTTCTCAAGGTCCGTGCTAAAGGGCTGCCTGAGCTCACTCAGCGTAGCTTCTGCTGTGGTGGTCAGATGTGCTCCTACGCAGCGTTACAGATCATCACCAACTTCCCTTTTGTTGTGAGAGAACAAAGTAAACTTGCAAGGAGCCCTTAACAAGCAGCTTTATGTGGTTTCTGCACAACGATCTTTGCGATTAGATTGAGGGTTAATTTCAGGTAAACATCTTTTTCACTGCCCAGTAATTATAGTAAGTGAGACTTGAGGATTTGTAATATGAACACTTTAGTAAAGGGAGACTTTCTGTTACTTTCACATTTATCTTCATATCTTACCGAACCCGTGAAGGCAAGTAGTTACTGTCCTTATTTTACACAATTAGACCCTGAGGTTGTAGGATGTTTGTTAACTTCCTGAGGGTACACATCCAGTAACTAAGGATCTGGAAGGACTGAGGTCTGGGTGGTGGTGGGGAGGCCTGCATTGTGGGATGGACCAAGCTGTACTTGCTTGAGAACCTGACTTGGCTTGTGGCATCTACAGTGTTGATCACCAAATTGCTGAGGATCCAACAAGAAAAGTGGTACTGAAAACAAAGAGGTCTTAGTTAAAGGAATCAGTGGAGCAGAAGCAGTGGATGCACCAGGAGACCATATGGGGTTACTATAGTCATCAGAAGTTGTCAACAGCAAAATCTTTACCCAAACCAAGGTAGGCACACGAGAGTTGGGAGGCCCTTTGTTAGGGCTCACTTCTGGATATCCCCTCAAAGCCTCCTATGTGGGGCTTCTCAGAGCTGGTTGGACCTAGGGTGTGTGATAGTGAGATTGAGGGTGTGTGGTACTAAATTAGTTCTCTGATTGGAATTAGCATAATTTTGGGTATGGCTGAGTGGATTTACTGAAAACAGAAGCCCCACCCTGGCTGTGAGTGGCACCGCCCAAAAGGTCTGTAGCCTGGATGAGATAAAAGGAAAAAGCAGCCTCACTGCTCTTGCCAATTCTACCTGTCTTGCTGTGGACTGTTTTTGCTCTGCCATGTCCCTGTGCCAGGCTGCCCTTCCTTGAAACTGTGCGACTGTGGACTGAAATCTCTGCAAACGGTGAAATAAACCTTTTCTCCTTTAACTTTGGGTGTCACTTTTGTCTCAACAATAAGAACTAAGAAACCGTGGGAAGCTCAGAGAGAAGCTGCTGAGAGACATTCTCTTTCTTGCTCTGCTGGGGTTGAGGGCCTATACTGTGTCACTCATTCCCCTGCCTAGGCCTCAGTCCCCTGCTAGAACCTCATGGACAGCACCCAGCAGGCATCCTTTGGACTTGGGAGCTGAGGAAGTCTGCTCAAGGTCCAGCTTCTGCCATACAGAGCAGAGAGGGGAGGACTGGAGGATATAATCTCCATGAGCAAACCAGTCTCTGAAATGGGGTCAGATGGTGGAGCCTCTTTCTCAGAGATAAGGACTCAAATACTTATAAAGCGCTAGGATGTAAAAATAGCTCAAAAAAACATTAGCCCACCCCCCTTTCCATGGGAACAACTACAGTTAAGCAGACAGTAGTTACCAAGTAGCTTGAAACACATAAGCTATAATGCGACCTGTCCTACTTGTCTGTCTCTCCAGGAGCAATCATGAGTTTCTCTTAGACTTTCTTTTTAAATGTATTCATAAAAAAATTAATTTATAAAGAAAATCTATTACATTTTCTAAATTGAGAAACCTGATTTTGTCAGAAGATAGTAGACTTAAGAGCTAGGACTTCTCAGAAAGAATTGTTACAGGCCTTATGTAAGGTTGATTTTTCTCGTATTTCTAGTCCTATCTTATTTTTAAAAGTCCTTGGTCTCAAGTTTAATCTTATTAAATTAAAAACTGCTATACTGTAACACTTTGAAAAGTACAACTAAATTACTTTAAAAACAAATTTATAATTGAAATAAAACAAGGTTTAGGTAAAACTTCAGCTCTTTCTAGAGAACAACATGTGATTTCTATGTTGCCATTCTAAATAAATCTGAGTGAATTTTATATTCTATTTGGCTTGGAGGAGAAAGGAAGATGCATGAAATTAAATTAAAAGATAAACTTTTTGTTATTCTAACTTTAGATGCATTTCTTAAATGCCATAAGCCACAGACTCAATGTAGAAATCTTTCAAAGATTTCTGAACTTGGGAGTGTTGAATTTTGAGGTGACTGAAGGTTATAGTAGAGTCCTAGATTGTCAGGAGTTACATGGCAGTAATAATACCACACATACATAATGTTTTTACATTTTGATTTAGAACAGAGCTACAACACACATATATGACCAGAACAGGAAGGTGAGAGCTGGTTATGGACTTGATTTGATCTGTAGAAAAACTCACCAATTATAGGGTCAAGAAGACCAATTGGAACAGTCCAGCCAGTAGTTCTTTGATCCTGTCTGACATTGCACTTTCTTGCTTCAGTTTCAAGAACTCATATATGGCCTCCAACATCCAGCTCCTAACAACTGGGTCCTTTTGTGTAGGGCTTCCCTGCATAACCTTCACAGTGTTCATATATGCCTCTATTATCACAACTAGCAGATCCTAACTCCCCATTTATGAACCATCCAGGCAAAACTTCACTGAGATATTTGGGAAGATCAGATTGTGGGAGAGTTATGAGTTTAGAATAGAGGATCTAAATTATAATGTTCAGGGGTGTCCAGTGTACCCAGTGTCTGCCAGGCTGTATTTCACGGGAGCCATTCAAAAGCAGGACTGCTGTGCCAACCAGCTAATCACAGTGTGCTACCCATATGACCCATTCCAATCATAAGAGAATTACAGAAAGGAGGTGGGTAAGGACTCTATTCTAGCCAGGCAGGTCAGAATTTAGTTAAGGGTCCATACTACACAGGGACAGAGCAAATAACTGTAACAACCTCAGGAAACAAACAAAAAACAAGACATAGAGTTACCTTAATACTTAGTTTAAGGCAGCAAGACTGAGCCAGGCCTTGTGAGCAGATGTAGGTTGGTTACTGACCTGAGTGGGATGAGCTTCCAGATCATACACTATGTGATCTGCAAGTTGCAAGTGTCCAGATAGACCAGAACTGCTGGCCTGCCAATCAGGGAACATCCCTGTAGTGGAGATTACACTTAGATTGCACCTGAACTTCCTATGGTTGGTGCTTAGTAAGGACTTACTTATATTATTAATAATGTCACTTTCAAGTAGGATGTCCATTCATTTCAATTTTCCAAGAACAGTACCTCTTACGACATATTGTTAATATCCATTTGAATTCACATCACCATTGCTGATGGTCCCAGCATCCCCATGGGTGCTCAGGACCTTGTGTGTCCTCCACCTGTAGAGCCTTCTGCTGGTGCACTATTTGATTTCCAGTGCTCTTTATAAAAGCTTGCACTCTAGTGAGGTAGTGTAGAGTTGCATGATAACCAAATGCTCAACAAACTTGAGGGATCAAAGACCTACTTAGGGTCAGTAGATGGAAATGATAATCTGATACTTAGAGTAAGGATGGCATTCTGCTTACTAAGGGGTTTTGGTTATTAGTTTTGTACATGAACTTAGAATTTGCTTTTACTTCTGGGAAGTTCAGTTAGTTGAAAGTAAAATACACCATAGTTAAATGTGGCATTTTAAACTCACATTATAGTATCTTTATGTAAAATCTAAGCAAATCTTATACATCCTGATATTTTGTTTTCACCCAGCTTCTTGAAGCATATTAATGCAAAGCTCTTAATACTATAATCCTAACTCTTAAAAGTTTGTAGTTTTTCTGAACTGCTTGGTTTTATATATCAAATGGTATGGAAACCTTATTAAATTGCGTTATGTGTTACAGTATTTAAAACATGAAACATATATAGGAAGATGTATTTAGAATGAATTATGAATTTTGTATCTGCTCCATGGAATTAATTGTGCAATTTTGATAAGAGATTTTCTTTCAGAAATTGGGACTTCTAGCAACAAGGGCTGGAAATGATGGCACAAGATTCATTGAAGCAGTTAAATTGCTTTACTCATTGTCAGCATATGCCATTGAAAATGCATTAATGATGAGATTTTGCTGGTCTTTAAAACTGCTTTTTGTTTTAGTTTGATGAAGCTAATTAATTTGGAAGAGACTCGTGGTTTTGAAAAGGTATATGATGATTCAGAAAAATGGCAGAACTAGACCTTGCATAATCCAAATTGGCATTGCTTTATTTTGCAAATGCTTGGGATTGTTTGAGTCTTCTGAATTTCTGCCATGTAAGCATTGACATTTTTATTGATTTCTTAACTGAAGTGATGCTTTTAGTTTTACTAACAAAACAAAACACCTGGGCTTACTGTGGGCATGATATCAAATGTATTTGATGACTTAGCCAAGTAGATAAACACAGTGAAGGCATGTCTGGGCCACTTTAGTAGATAAATTGTGATAAGAAATCTTTTTTTTGCACATAACACCTGTAAATAAACAGTGAATTTAAACTACATTACATTAGATTTACTGTAATTTTTAATTTTTTAATAGGGAAATTATATTGTAACTATATATTATAACATTTCCAGAATTTGCAATTTTTTAAAACTATTTCAAAAGTATATAGATTTCTCTGGTGTTTTAAGTGATGATCCTTCAAGTAGTAATCTTTGATTTCAGTCATTCAAGGGGGGTGACACACTGTATAACATTTAAATACCATACATCCTTTCCTTCAGTTTCTTTTTTGAGCCCTTTAAGACAGAAATAAAGTGTCTAGAGTAATGGGATGTTGATTCTTGAAGCTATAAAAAGAATGGGGATTTATGCATTTGTTGAGTTTTTAAAATAAGTGAAGAGTGTTACTTGTACACTTTTGGAAAATGTCACATTATCATCAGTTTTATACATATTCGCGTTTGTTCTGTCTGTGGCATAGGAACATGTGCTCCAGGCCTCAGAGGCCTTCTCTGGGGCAGTGCTGACTCCTCTCCCACAGAGCTTGTCTGTCGGGGTCTATGTGTAGTGTGTCCTGAGCTCACATCCAGCCTCCACTCTCCTGCCCATCCTCTTCTTATCCTGCCCCAGGCTTTTGAGCTTCTTTAAATATCAGAGTCCTTTTTCTTATCTCCTATATTTGCATTTGCTGTTCCATCTGATTGTTTTTTTATATTCCCATTAGGATCCATCTCAAAAGTCACCCTTTGGGAAAGGCTAAAGGTCTTTCTGTTAGCTTGCACAGGAACTTCATTCCTTCAGAGATAATCCTTTTCCTACATCTTTCTGTTTCCTTTTTTTGAGGGGAGGAGGGGACTCAAACTGAGGACCTTAGGCTTGCCAGGTGGGTACTGAGCTTTATATCCAGCCCCTTTTTCCCATCTGTACTGGGTAAATATCTTCAACATAGTGATCTCCATTATCTCTAATTTAAACAAAGAGTCTCTCTCTCTCTTTCTCAGCGACCCTTCTTTGTGCAAGGAGTGATCTGTACTCAGCTGTCTTCACCCCCATACTCCTTTTCAATCTTCAGCTTTCCCTGTCACCCCAAACTCCATGCTGTTAGATTTCAAGCACACCTAACTTAGTATAAAAGACAGCCTGAAAGGAAATCAAAGGAACAAAAGAACATGAGATATACAGAAAAGAGAAAGTGAAATGGCAGATGTGAATCCTGTTATATCAATAATATTAAAGATGAATGGATTAAATAATCTAATCAAAGATAAAATTCAGAATAGATTTAAACAGAAAAGTTTCAGTTACAGTATACACTAAGATATGTTGTGTGTTTATGTTTTAATACTGCTGGGGATTTAGTTCAGTGGCACAAGCACCTGCCTGGCAAGTGTGAGGTCGTGAGTTCAATCCCCTGAACCAAAAAAAAAAAAAAGCAAAATGTTTTAATACTGTGTATTTTACCATTAAAATTATTTTAAGTTGTTATGACTGTATGCCACATAATACACTGAAGTCAAGAATTGAACTTTTGTATTTTTAAATCACTTTGTTGTAGACTTTGACAGAAAGGTCATGTTACTAAATTGGACTCTTTCAGCCAGTAAGCATAACTTTGTTCTTTCTGTGATATATTAGACAACTGTATGTATAGTATGGCATTAGGTTCAGTAAAGGACTAAATGAGGAAATAAATGATTTAAAAGTAAATTCCGCTTCTTAGAGGTAGATGTTTCCATTGGAGAAGGAAAGTTTACAGATTTTATAAACAAGATTTGTATTTAGTTACAAAGATACAAGCTACTAAGAAGGGTCTAGAAAGCACGATAAAAAGTCAATACACAAGAAGTTGCATGAGATGTAGGTGTGGATTTTTGACAAAGTTACTGTTGAAGCGAAGCTCTGGCTGCTGGATTCTGGGACTGTGAGCAGCTGGAAGCAGCAACATGTTGGGGCAGCAGTGTTACAGTACAATTGAAGGCCTTTGGGGTTGCACAAACTTGGGTGTGTTTGCATTCTTTACTCTGCTTCTCAGACCCATGGTTCCCTCACCTGTGGCATAATAGCAACCTCACTACTTCCAATTTGTCCTGAGAATTAGAATTAAGACAGGGCAGTGCTTACTACATGAAAAACCCTCAGTAACTGGCAGAATAGCAGTTGACATACTTGAATGTGGTTGGAGTTACTGCTTAAGATACGGAGATTTAAGCTTTCCTGTGGATGTGTCAGTACCCAGATCTGCCTGGATTCCACACTTTCCTGATTAACTGCTCTTCTAGCCCACCCTCCCTGCCTCTCTCTGAATACCCATAGGCAAGTTCCTCCCCCTCTGTGGGTAGAGGCCATGATAATAATGCTATAAGGACTGCTGAGTACATAGCTACTGTGTAATTAATAGACTTGAGCTATGTATAAGTGATGAAAAATTCCTAGGCCAGTTCAGATAGTGGAACCACAGGTGGAAATGGACCAGAGAAGTCAGGAAGCTGATCAAGGAAACAGTGAATTTGGTTTTAGAGGAATTTGATGAATTCGATAGAGAGCTACTTTATAAATTAAAGCACAGAGGGTGTGTTATGAAAAATAAGTTTCCTTAACAGTTTTTCTCTTCATTGTAACCTTTTGGTAGTCAGTGAGCATTTTGTTACTTGCTAAAAGTAGTTGTTTAGATACGGACTAGTGCTGTTGTACTACTGTAGTTACTTGATTTCTCAACAAATTTTATAGGTGAAATTTTAATAGTAAAAGCTAAAACATCTTACATCATTGACCTCTTGTATACTTTAAACTTCACTGTCTGTTTTGCATCCCAAAGACTTTTTGTACTGAGATTTTTGAAAAATTCCTTTTTGAGATGTTTGACGTAAAGGTATATTATGTGTATATATACCTTTATATTTGTATATTTTTTGTGGAACTTTTTTTTGATACAGAATCTTGTTCTATTCCAGGCTGTCTTTGGATTTGCTATGTAGCCCAGGCTGGCCTTGAATGCTTGATCCTCTTGCTTCGGCCTCTCAGAGTGCTGGGATTACAGGTGTGCGTCACCCACCACAATCTCTGATTTCACATTTTTAAATTGAAGAAACAACAAAATGAGATCTACTTTTTGCGAAAGTGCACCTAACATGAACTCATTTTGATTAAACTAACTATATAACTATGTTAACTGTCTTGTGTATAAATATATTTTTTTCTTTTTCCCTTCCTTCTTTTCCCTTTTCATAGTTTGTCTTTTCTTTTGAACAATTTCTTCCCTACTCACAGTATCTGTTGTACATTTTGGATCTTATTTACTTATTCAGTTTCTCACATTAGTGAGACAATATGATTTTTATACTACGGGTCTGATTTATTTCGTTTATGAATATAGTCTCAAGTTGTATCTATTTACCTATAAAAGTCTCCAATTTATCCTTCTTTATAATTGAGTAGTGCACAAGTGTATAAAAAATACATCTTTTTATCTATTTCTCAATTGAGACATTTGGGTTGTTTCCAAGATTTAGCTATTACAAACTGTGCTGCTATAAACATGTGTACATATATATCATTGTGGTATGATGTTTTTAATTTTCTTTTTTTGTACCTGAGATCAAACTCACAACCTAGCACTTGTAAGGCAGGCATTTATGCTGCTGAGCTAAATTCCCGGCTTGTTTTTAATTATTTTGTGAAGATACCCAGAAGGAGGCTAGCTAAGTTGAATGGATTCTCTAATCCTAGTTTTTTTGAGGAATCTCCGCACTGATTTCCACAGTTTACACTCCCACTAACAGCGGCGAAGAGTTACTTTTTCCCCACAGCCCCATCAGCATTTGTTCTTCGTTGTTGTTTTTTTTTTTTTTTTTATAATAGCCATTTTTTTCCTGGAGTAAGATGGAATCTCTATGTTGTTTTATTTTGCATCTTTGGGAAGACCAATGATGTTGAACATTTTTTCATGTGTTTATTTGTCCTTAATGTTTCTTCATCTGAGATGTGTGTATTCATCTCAGATACCCATTTTTGAATTACATCTTTGTATTTGGGAAGGTTTGACTTTTTTCAATTCTTTATATATTCTAGATATAAATCCTCTGGCTGAAGGAAAGCTGGCTATAAATTTTTGTCATTCTGTGGGTTGTCTTTTCACTCTTGGTGATTTCTTTTGTTGTGCAAAATCCTTTTAGTAAAGTGAGATCCCACTTGTTGATTCTTTGTAGTATTTCCTTTGCAGTGTGGGTTTTACTTCATGAAGTCTTTGCCCATATTTGTGTCTTCAAGAGTTCTGTTTTCTATTTTAGTAAATTTAGTGTTTCTGGGTGTTTTTTGAAATTTTTTAAAAATTGTTTTAAAGAAATTAAGACAAAAGAGGACAGAACAAAGCAGATCAGAACAGAACAATGTAAGCAGCACAGTACTTCCCCACAAGACAACCAGATATTAACAGTAACTATCATAATGTCTCTTTCTTTGAACTAGTTGAGCATCCCTTCACATACAATAGTATCAAACATAACAAAAATAGTATAAAACTATTCAAGAGAATGAAAGTATTACATGGCTTTTGGAACCAAATAACAGAAAATGAACAAAGGCTGCTATAATGTCTTATTTTCCATAAAAAATTTGTTTATACTATCACACATATTAAAATCCAGTGAGACACAACATGATAGAACCAATGGAAACAAACAAAAGCATGGAAGGACTTCAAAGCAAGATGATTTTAAATCAGCAATGGCTGCCATAATGTCTTGTTTTCTTCAATATAGCTGTTCATACCATCACACACAATAAAATCAAACAAAACAGAATAAAACCATTTCAACTAATGAATGAAAACATTGTAAGGCTTCAAAGCAATGTAATGGGGAATCATGATTACCATAAAATCTTATGTATTCTTACTATTTCTTATACTAGGGAGATTATACGGTATTTATATATGTGAGCTTGATTTATTTCGCTTATAAGTATGGTCTCAAGTTGCGTCCATTTATTTATAAATATCTCAATGTGATCATTCTTTATAGCTGAGTAGTACTCCATTGTATAAAAATACCACAACTTTTTTATCCATTCCTCAGTTGATGGACACTTAGGTTGCTTTCAAGATCTGGCTATTACACATTGTGCTGCTATAAACATGGGTTCACATATATAACTGTGGCACGATGTCTTCAGTTCTGGGAATATGCTCAGAAGTGGAATACACGGATCAAATGGGACTTCCAATCCCAGCTCTTTGAGGAATCTCCAGACTGACCTCCACAATGGTTGCACTAGTCTACACTCGCACCAACAGTGCAGGAAAGTTCCTTTTTCCCCACATCCTCTCCAGCATTTGTTGTTGGTAGTTTTCTTGATCCTGGCCATTCTTTCTGGACTGAGATGGAATCTCAGTGTTGTTTTAATTTGCATTTCTCTAATGATGAACATTCTCTAATGATGAATCTAATGAGTAATGATGATGAACATTTTTTCATGTATTTATTTGCCGTTTGTATTTCTTCGTCTGAGAATTGTGTATTTATCTCAGATGCCCAGTTTTGAATTGGGTCTTTGAATTTCAGGGGTCTGATTTTTTTTTTTTAATTCTTTATATGTTTTCGACAGAAGTCTTTTGTCTGGGGGACAGTTCACTAAGATTTTTTTCCCAGTTTGTGGGTTTTCTGTTCACTGTGCTGGAGATTTCTTTTGACATGCAGGAACTTTTTAAAAAGACATGATCCCAGTTATTGATTCTGGGAAATAGTTCCCATGCAGTTTGATTCCTGTTCATGAATTTGCAACCTACCCCAATGTCTTCAAATTTTTACCTAATTTGTTTTCCAACAGATTTAGTGTTTCTGTTTTAATATTCAGATATTTGATCCATTTAGATTTTACTTTAGAACACAGTGAAAGGCATGGGTCTAGTTTTAGTTTTTGGCATATGGAGAGCCAATTTTTCCAGCACCATTTATTAAAGAGACTATCGTTCTTCGATTGAACATATTTGTCTCCTTTATCAAAGATAAGGTGGTTAAGTGTGTTTGTAGTTGTGGTTGTATCTTCTAATCTATTCCATTGATCTTCAGATCTGTTTTTATTCCAGTACCATGTTGATTTTATTATAGTAGCTTTGTAGTATAACTTCAAGTCAAGGATTGTGTTTCCTTCTACCTTGCCTAGGTCTCATCTGGTTCCAGATGGATTTTAGGAGTGATTTCTCTAGTCTATGGGATATGTTAATGGTATTTTCATTGGGATTACATTGAATTTGTGTAACAGTTTTGGAAGAATGGCCATTTTCACAATATTTATTCTTCCTGTCCATGAGCAAGGGATGTCTTTCCACTTTCTGAGATTGTCTTAAATTTCTTTTTTCAATGTATTATAATTTTCCATGTATAGGTCTTTCACTTCTTTCATGAGAGTAATTCCTAAGTATTTCATTTTTTTGCTAAGTATTTCCTAAGTATTTCATTTTGCTAGTGTGAAGGGTGTGGCTTCTCTTATTTCTCTGTCAGGGATTTTGTTGTTAGTGTATATGAATGCTATTGATTTTTGAGTATTGATTTTGTATCCATCTACATTACTGAATTTCTTTATTATATCTGAGTCAATGGAGTTTTAGGAATCTTCTATATAGAGTATGATGTCATCTGCAAACAATGATAATTTAACTTTTCCTTTTCTTATCTTTACTTTTTTTTTGGGGGGGGGGGCTTTTTTCGTTTTTATCGGTACCAGGGATCAAACTCACGACTGTCTGCTTTCAAGGCAGGCGCTTATGCCACTGAGCTAAATCCCCAGCCCCTCTTTTCCTATCTTTACTTCTTTTATGTCTCTCTCTTATCTAATTGCTCTGGCTAGTATTTTCACTACTGTATTAAATAGTGGTGATAAGGGACATCCTTGTCTTGTGCCTGATTTTAAGGTAAAGGCCTTCAGTTTTTGGCCATTTAGTATGATACTGGCTGTTGGTTTGTCATAGCTAGCCTTTATCATAGCTTACCTTTATTGAGGTAAAGACCATCTATTCCAGTTTCTAATTTCATGGCGCTATGATCCGATAACATGCATGGGATAATTTCAAACCTTTTACATTTATTTAAATGTGTTCTGTGGGCTATTATATGATCTATTTTAGAGAATGTCCCTTGTACTTCTTAGAAGAATGTATATTCTGATGTTGTTGAATGGAACACTCTGTAACATCTATCAAGTCCATGTGTTCACAGATGTGATTCAGTTCTGTTATTTCTTTGCTGATTTTCTGTCTGGTTGATCTGTCCCTTGGTGTCAGTGGTGTGTTGAGGTCTCCTGTTGTAATCGTGTTATTGCTTATTTGATTTTTTATTTCTGTTAGTACTTGCTTTGTATAGCTGGGTGCTCTGGAATTTGGTGCATATATATTTAAGATGGTTATGTTTTCCTCTTGAAGTTTTCCCCTAAATAGTATGTAGTGACCTTCTTTATCTCTTCTGATCATTCTTGGTTTGAAGTTCACGTTATCTGCAAACAGAATAGCTACCCCCGCTTTTTGGGGGGGGGTTCCTTTTGCATGAAGTATTGTTTTGCATCCTTGACTTTTAGTCTATGAGTTTCTTTTTGGGTTAGATGGATTTCTTGTAGACAGCATATGGTTGGATGTTGTTTCTTGATCCATTCTGCTAGTCTATTCCTTTTAATTGGTGAATAGAGACCATTTACATTAATGGTTATAACTGTTATATATTGGTTTATTGTTGAGATGTTATCTTTCTGCTATTGCTTCTTTATCTTTCCTTTCTGTTTGTCTGCTTTGCTTAGTGGTTTTTTCCTATGTCTATCTAGAATGTCTTTCAGTATTCTTTGCAGGGTTGGCTTGGTGTTCATGAAGTTCTTTAGCTGTTCTTTGTCATGGAAGCATCTTATTTTTCCATCCATTTTGAAGGACAGTTTTGCAGGGCACATTAGTCTAGGTTGGAAGTCGTTTTACTATAGGATCTGAAATACTTTGCTCCAGGCTCTTCTTAACTTCATTATTTGTGTTGAGAAATCTGCTGTGATTCTGATAGATTTTCCTTTATAGGTAATCTGTCTTTTTTCTTTAGCAGCTTTTAATATTCTATTCTTATGTTGGATTTCTAGGATGGTGATTATTATATGTGTGGTTGTCGTTTTATTTTGGTTATGGATATTTGGAGTTTTATATGCTTCACTAATGCTAATGTCAGTTTCTATTCTCATGTTTGGGAAATTTTCAGCTGTTACTTCTGTAAATAACCTTTTGATATCATTTGTGTTGTCCCCTTCTTTTTCATTTATCCCTATCAATCTTATGTTGTTTTTCTTTGAATCATCTTGCAGCTGTTATTTCCTGATTCCTTGTTATTTTTAAAATATCTTTCCTTTCCTGTTTACTAACCTCAATCTTGTCTTCGAGGTCTGATATTCTATCTTCATTTTCGTTGAGGCAGTTTTGACAACTTTCAATGAAATTTTTGATTGCTTGTATATCTCTTTGAATCTGCTTCATGTGTTCTGTTGGTTTCTTATGTTGTTCATCCAGAGATTCTATCTTTTTGCTTGTTCCTCTAAATTTTTAACTGTGTCTTCTTTAAATGTGTTCAGCATTTCTTTCATTACTTTTATCATTTCTTCTTTTACCTGGAATATTATTTCTAACTTGAATTCCTTTTAGCTTCCCAGAGTTGCTTCTTTATTTCAGTTGCTATTTTTTCAGGTATTTCAGGTGTATGGCGTATATTTTCTTCTACGTACATGGCTCCTAGGCTTTCTTGGGATGGGCTGAAGGTTTGAGATTGCATTTTGGTCTTTTGTCTTGTCATTTTCCTATATTTCTATGTTTCAAGTTAGGTTCCAAGGCTTCTCCTGGGCGTATTGGAAATCGCCTTCTACACCTTTGGCTCCTGGGACTGAATGGAGGTTGCTGAGTGTGGTCCAGTCAGGCCCGCAGGACCTCTGGTGTTCCAGGAACCTGGGCAGGCTCGTAACCACTGTGGGTGATGGTTCAAAGCTCACCCTGGGCTAGCACTGATGCACTAGAACTCACCTCATGTGCCCTCAGCTCTCTTGATTGAAGAAGCTCTCTGGGCATGGTCTAGTGAGCTGGGAAACCTCCTGAGCCTATTCTAGTGTGGCTGGAAGCTGGGCGGGCACTTAACGCCCTGGGAGTGATGATCTTAAACTCTTCGCGGGCCCACATCAGTGTGCTGGAACTCACCTCTTGCAGCCCCAGTTCCCTGGATTGAAAGAAGGTCACTGGACATAGCCCAGTTAGGCCTGCAAAACCTGTAAATCCCAGTCTAGTGTGGCTGGAAGCTTCACAGGCATTTAACCACTGGGAGCGATGATCTTAAACACTCCCTAGACCCAAGCTGTTTTGTTTTGTTTTTTGGCAGTGCCATGCTGATTTTATCACAGTAGCTTTATAGTATAATTTCAGGTCAGGGATTGTGGTTTCCTCTGACATGCCTTTGTTTCCCAGAACTGCTTTTGCTATTCTAGGTCTCTTCTGTTTCCAAATGAATTTTAGGAATGTTTTCTTTAGGTCTGTGAAGTACACTAATGGTATTTTGATTGGGTCTGCAATAATTCTGTATAGCAGTTTTGGGAGTAGGGCCATTTTTATTATGTTGGTTTTTACTTCCATGAGCAAGCGATATCTTTGCATTTTCTGGTATCCTCTTTAATCTGTTTTTATAGGGTATTATAATTTTGTTGTCCAGTTACATCCTTTCTTACATTGATTCCAAGTATTTTTTTATACTACTGTAAAGTGTGTGATTTCCCTTAAGTTCTCAGTGAGTTTGTTGCTTCTATTGGAATAGGAATGCTATTGATTTTTGAGTGCTGACTTTGTATCTTCCACTATACTACTGAATTTGGATATTAAATCTACAAGTCTTTTGGTGGAGTTTTTGGGATCTTCTGTGTAAAGTATCATGTCACCTGCAAATAATGATCATTTAACTTTTTCCTTTCCTATCTTTATTCTTTTTTCTTTTCTAATTGCACTGGCTAATGTTTCTGAAAATATATTGAATAAGAATGATGATAATCCTTGTCTTGTTCCTGATTTTAGAGTGAAAGCTTCCAGTTTTTGACCATTTAATATGATGTTAGTTATTAGTTTGTCATAGATAGCTTTTATCAGATTGAGGTAAAGACCATCTATTCCAATTTTCTGTAGGGTTTTTATCGTGAATGGGTGCTGGACTTTGTCAAATGCTTTTTCTGCATCTATTGAGATGATCATGTCATTTTTGTCTTTGGCTCTATTGATAAGATGTATTACATTTATTGGTTTGCATATGTTGAACCATCCCTGAGTCCTGAGGATAAATCCTACTTGGTCATGATGTACAATCTTCTTGATGATTTACTGCATTTGGTTTGCCAATATTGTGTTGAGGATATTTACATATCTGTTCATTAGGGAGATTGGCCTGTAGTTTTCTTTTTTGTTGGATCCTTTCTTGTCTTCGGTATCAGGGTATTACTTCCAAGAATGATTTTGGAAGTACTGTTTCCTTTTCAATTTCCTTAAAGAGTTTCAGCATTAATGGCATTAGTTCTTCTTTGAATTTCTGATAGAATTCAACAGTGAATCTATCAGGGCCTGCACATTCCTTTGCTGGTAAATTTTTAATTGTATTTTCAATGTCGTTGACCTTGTTGGGTTATTTAGAATTTTTGTATTTTCATGATTTAGTTTTGGCAGTTCAATTATGTCCAGGAATCTATTTCTTCCATGTTTTCCATCTTATTAGAATATGGATCTTCTGAATTTCTGTGGGATCCTTCATGGTCTCCCCCTTTTCATTCTGAATTGCTTGAATTTGTTTTTTTCTCTTTTTGTTGAGAAAGGGTAATGGTTTATCAATTTTATTTATGCTTTCAAAAATCCAACTTTTTGATTCATTGATTCTTTTTTCTTATCTCTTAGTCTTAGTTTTCTTAGTCTCTTTTGCCTAATTTCTGCTCTTTATAATTTCTTCCCTCATAGAGTTTATGGTTTGATTTGTGAATCTTTTTCTAGAATTTTAAAATTCAACTTTAGATCATTCAGTTGAACGTGTTCTGTTTTTGCTATGTGTGAGCTTACTGCTCTAAACTTCCCTTGTAGGATTGCTTTCATTGTGCCCCGTAAGTTTCAGTATGTTGTATGGGGATATCATTTATATACTGTTTAATTTCATCTTTCATTTCCTCTGTGACCCATTGGTTGTTTAATTTCCGTGTTTATGTAGTTTCTGTGATTTCTTTTGTTGTTGGTTTCTTTTGTTGTTGTATTGCATTATGGTCAAGTAGTATTATGGGGTGATTTCAGTTCCTTTACATTTACTTAAACATATCTCATCAGCTAATATGATCTGTTTTGGAGACCATCCCATGTGCAGTTGAGAAGAATGTTCATTCTGCCATTTTGGGGTGGAACACTGTAGACATCTACCAAGTCCATTTGTTCACAGGCTTGGTTTAATTCTAATATTGCTTTGTTGATTTTTTTTTTTGTCTAGTTGATCTATTTGTGAGAGTAGGATATTAAGATCTCCCACTAGAATTGTGTTAGTGCTTATTTTAGTTCACTTTTTTTGCCCTCTGGAGATGTGGTAATGCAGTCTTCTGAAGCTTTATTTATGTCGCAGTATATGAGCATGGGCAGTGTGGAGGATGCGAAGATTACCTGCAGACGGACTTCCTTAGTTCACTCACCAAGAGGTCCAGAGGGCTATCTCACCACTGAGAGCACCAAGGCATCAAGGATACTGAGAGAAGAAAAATTCTCTGACTTTTGTTTAGAATATTACTGTAAAAGAAAAAAGCAGGGGGGGAACTTTGGGCATAGAGCTTTCTCAAGGACAGGCTATTTTGCTTGGCAATAGAAGGACAACAGCCAGACACAACATACTGTACTAATCTAAACGTAGTGTTGTTTAACCATGTAGTTTTCACACCGCCTGTGTGCTTTTGTCCCATGGTTTAATTCTTCGTTCCTCACTGCGCCTGTGCGCCTTCTGCCCCACGGTTTAAGTATTTATTTTCACAGAGCCTGCGTGCCTTTTGCCTTGTGCTTTATATGCTTTTGCCCCATATTTTAACCATTCACTCCTCACAGAGCCTGTGCACAGTAGTCCCACAATTCAGTCATTTAATTTAATCACTCACTCCTAGCCATGTCCCCCACATATTTGGGGAGGTATCTGATTATCCTGGACAGTTTCATATCTTGGGCATCACATTCATTTGGATGTGCTTAGAAGATCTATGGTTACATTAAGTAGTAACTTTAAAGATCTAGGGGCTGGGGATTTAGCTCAGCGGCATAAGTGCCTGCCTTGTAAGTGTGTGGTTGTGATTTCGATCCCTGGTACTGATAAAAAAAAAAAAAAAAAAGCAAAAGACACACAAAAAAAATATAGGAAGTAAAGATCTAGAAGTGACATTCATTCTCTTTGTTTTGAGACTCATTAACCAATCAACAAATCCTGAGCCATCTGTATATTGTTTTCATTTTTTGCGTTGTGACAGATAAAAAACTGTGAAGCAATAGAAAAAAGAAGTCCTAAAAAATAAAGTTCTCAAGCCATGAGTAGACTTGTATCCTCTTAAGACTCCTTGCCAAACATCCATGGGTATGAGCTTTTGGAATACAGTAGATGATATTGCAGAATAGGAGGACTAGTTGTGGAGAGACATCTATGGGCCCAGTAGCTTTTTATTACTTGTGGAAAAAGACCTTGCCACATGAGCCAGAGCAGCATTTGACCATATATAGCATTTTACAAATTATTCTTCTTTAGTTCGTCTTGTTTTATAAATTTGCCTTGACAGTATCTATTTTGCTTTTGGTCCTTTTCTTTTCTCATCTTGGAAAGCACATCAAAGTTGTAAAGATGTATGAAAAGCCTTGTAATGTAACGCTGATGTGGCCAGCACGACTTATACTTTCAATTCACAATTGTCTCTGAACTAAAGAGAGGTCAGGGCGTGTTGTACTTGTTTAACGAATCCCAATTTCTTCCTTGGGATTTTTAATTTTGTTTTATAAAACACAGAAATTTATTTAATCCAGTGTTTCTTAACTTGCTTTAATGTTATACCCCCGATAAATATATAGGATCTATACCTTCATTTAATGTTATTTATAACTCATCTAAAACAGCTTGACTCAAAATAAAATGAAGACTAAAGGGCTGCTTTATTTGCATGCTACAGCTCTCTCTTCATTCAGTTGTCTCCCCAGCGCCGCCATCTACATCCCTGAACTGCTGCCTAGACTCGCTCACTGTTTTGCCAGGACATTGAATCTGAATATTGGCCCATCATTTCCTCATGATATTTATTAAGGAATACTGACCAGCAAAGGGAAACTATAAATAGATTTGAAATATGAGAGAAACTCTGTAAGCAACAAGATGTAGCTGTTTCTTCCAGCAAGACAGAAACTGTTTGTGTGCCTTCAGACAAGACTGCTACCCTGCAGATTGGTCTAGTCTCCAGAGTGACCTAGATCA
This sequence comes from Cavia porcellus, assembly GCF_034190915.1. Taxonomy (NCBI): domain Eukaryota; kingdom Metazoa; phylum Chordata; class Mammalia; order Rodentia; family Caviidae; genus Cavia; species Cavia porcellus. Next base: position 8,950,738 of record NW_026947493.1, read on the forward strand.
AATGGATCTATGCCAAGCACACTCTTGTCAGAAACAGCAATGAGACTTACCTGTGTGTCACTTCATTTCAGGATGAGTATATGTAAAATTGTCTATGCCCATTTGTGAAATTAGTGCTGCTAAAATTCCCAAGTGGCCTTCTATTTTTAGTGATGTCTTAGTTAATTGTCTTGTTGCTGAAACAAAATAACTGATACCCACAAATTAAAAGAAGAAAGGTTTATTTAGCTCACAGTTCATAGAAGTTTCAATTCATAGTCAATGGGCTCCAAAGCAGGTGGCACAGGAGAGGAGCATCACAGTGCAGAAATAGTTCATGGCATGACAGGCAGAAAGTAGCAGGCAGCAAGGCAGCAAGCAGTAACTGCAGTAGCACAAGTGGTCTCCCTTCCTCTCTCCCTTTATATTCTTATCCGGGTTATAAGTCTTTTGATTAGGCCATCCACCAGCAGGGACTCGCATTATCCATACCCAAAACTATGCTAATTCTAGTCAGTAAACTAATTTAGTGCTATACACATGTAATCCCAGTACCTATCCCTAAATCCAGCCAGCTCAGAAAAGCCCAACCTATGAGCACACGAGGGTTGTGGGAACATCTAGATATAAGACATAACAAGTGATAACCTTTGGTTAAAGAAAGTAGTTTTATTAGAAAGACATTCATTTCCAATAGTACATGATACGACTATTTCTACTATTAGTGCTAAATATGAGTCCTATTAACATTTTTATCCTTCCTGAATTTTCTGTGGTACAGAAAGTTTTCTGAGCCCTTTTCTAGTTGATTACTTTATCTAAAATAATTCCTTGCATAAAATTGTTATTTTGTAAATAAGTGTTGATTAATGTATATTCAATGTGAATCATTAAGCCTCTTTTTCATCTCTAAATTTTATGATTTTTTTAATCAAGAAAGACAAAATTTTGCCCAGCATGATGGTGCACACCTGTAATTTCAGCACTCTGGAGACAAAGGCAGGAGAATCTCTGTGAGTTTGAGGCCAACCTGGGCTGCTGGGCTACAGAGTGAGTTCAAGGCCTGCCTGAACAACATAGCAAGACCTTTCCTTAAACCAAAAGAAAGAAAGAAAGAAAGAAAGAAAGAAAGAAAGAAAGAAAGAAAGAAAGAAAGAAAGAAAGAAAGGCATCCAGCCAGCAAGGATGGATGGAAGGAAGGAAGGAAGGAAGGAAAGAAGGAAGGAAGGAAGGAAAGAAGAAAGGAAGGAAGGAAGGAAAATGAAAAGGAAAGGAAAGGAAAGAAGAAGGGGGGAAAGAAGAAAATTTCAAGGTTGATATGGAGATATTTCTTTTGGAAGATAGTTTTCTTCCACTCTGAATTTTTGGTGTGTGTGTGTGTGTTCTTTCTCTTAGTGTTAGTGCTGTGGGGCAGCAGGATTGCACTAAGAGTCCAAATTAAGTTTTTTTAAAAATCTATTTTGAGACAACTCAATCTCAGCAAAACCTATGTTTTACTCTCCAGTTTTAGGTGATTAATGCATATTACTTGGATACATTTAGTTTCTTTTTAGTTGAAAAAATCCTGAATATACAGCACATATAGTTTAAGTACTTTTCTGTGTTAAATTTAAACTGGTATTGCCAGGCAACACAGAAGGAAATTGTGGGCTGATCGGCTGCTTAACCAGGCAAGTGTTTTATCACTGCTGGGCTGAAGAATGAAAGCCAGATTGAAATGAGTAGGAGTGGAATAAAGTTTCCACAAGTTACTTAGTTCAGGACCCAAAGTCCTGCCATTAAACCCTGATTTTGCTTCCTTCCCACACAAATGTTTCTGTCCTCCCTTCCTTTGCTCTTGTTTGTGGGGGATCAGATTGCTTCCCATGTAAACATACCCACCTGTTGGTCCCTGTCAAAGTTCTGGTCCATCCTGTCATATGAGTACAAGCTCACACCTGTTCTCCTCATTTGTCTCTAAGCAAGGACACTCTTCCATCTTTGTTTCCGTAGATTTTTCTTCTAAAGAGGAAGGAGATTCACATCTTTTAATCGAGGCCTTGGTGTGCTATGTAGAGGATAGAATAGTTATAGATAGCAGCAGATAGAGAGGGAAGAGAGATAGGAAGTCTGGTACACAGTGTCGTGTCATCCCATTAGCCTGTACTTGTGTGTGTGTGTATAGTCAGCGACCAGAAATCACCACAGTTTGGGCTGGTTTGTGCAAAGGAAGGCTGGCAGTGTTTATGAAGCCAGTATGTTACAGGCTGCTGCCTGGTCCCAGGACACTTGAGTGTGGCGCATTTGTGTGTTATATGTGTGCTGTTAACCTACATTGCTATTTGGCCTTTTCCCTCTCAATAACAAAGAAACCTATGATTTTGAAATGTAACATTTCAAACAAATTAGGAAACAGTGCTAGAATATTAATCATTATATAAAATGGCAGAATAAAAGATTACAATGCTAAAAAGTGCTGTATATTTCTAATGGATTGTGGCCTAAAATCCATTTATTTTTCTGACTCCATTTTAGCAATGGCATATTGAGGTAAAATTTATAAAGATTATGATATTCCCTTAGTGAGTTAGTATATTGTCTTTATTAAAGGTAGATGTGTCTTTTTAGACGTAAAGACTTCATTCTGAAAAATAGGACACAAATGATTACAAATTTAATTTCATGCCAACATGCTTGAATAGATGGAATACAATCTGTGCTTCAGGGAGAACACTGAATATCGTATGTCTTACAGATGAAGTTATCACAGTTTTTGCCTGTTTTGCACTTTATCACTCCAGGGATACAATTATAAAGAAACTGCCTGGTGGCTTTTATGCTTTATTTTGGCACTCAGATCACAAAAATCTCTATGGTTCATTTTGAAATTTTGAGGAGAATAATACACATCTGAGTTAAAGTTTAGATTTAATTATCTTTTGTAAATTCCTTTGGAAGTAAAAGTCAAAAAGTACCCATTGCTTTAAATTTCAGACATAGAATAGCATAGAAATTTTTTAAAATTTGGAGATTTTATCCTAAGTAGATTGTATCCAGAACAGGAAAATCAGAAGTGCTTTTGTATAAAATTTTACATTCTCTTTATTATCATGAAAGTTAGATAATGCCAAGTCCCCATCCCTGTTCCTTACTTATAAACACAGTGATTTAGCAGAGATTTTTAAAACTTCCTGAAAGGCAATGTGTGTTTTAACTCTAAAAGATATTTGGATGTCATTTTAGCATTTCTCTTTTAATAATAAAGGTATCTTTAGAGAGGAGGTTTTAAATATACATGTAAATGTGTTTGTCAGCCCTTCAGGTGGGAATACTGTTACATTCTGCAGAAAAACTGAGGAATAAAGTATTGATAATGTTAAATTCTCTAGAAGTAGACACTACCTGAAGTTTTTCACTTGAGTAGTATTAATAATTCATTTATATTGAAAGCATTTAGGTGACATTGTTCTCAGTATCAACCTTGTATGCAACAATGGTTTTAATAAATCTAACTATAATTTTAGTAACACGCTTAGCTAGCCTCTAGATCTCCCCCTGAGACTTAATACAGTTGCAGCAATGAAGCCATTGTCTGTATCTGAAGTGTTTAGGACCATGACTGATTTATTGTGAGACTTTGAAGAGCCAAGAATTTCTGCTAAAATTCCAGCATCTACCCATTTAACACTCTGTTTAACGGTTCATACATAGTGGTTTCTGTTCATTTGGTATGTAGTCTAGAAATAGTTTAGTAAGCTCGGGTAGCCAGGAAATGTGTTTTGGGGACTTCAGAGTACATCCCTACTATATGGGGGGGGGGCTGTCTGAAATGCCAATTCCTGGCCACCATTTTTAGAGATCTGACTCCATGGGCCTAAATTATGTATTTTAACTAGATGACCCAGGGGATTTTGAGGCAGATGGTCTGGTGACAAGTCTTTAGAAACACTGATGCACATTTTGGTGTTGTTTTCAGTTTCTGTCAACCTGCATTTCATTGAACGCTGTGGCTGAAAAAGTAAAATAAAATGAGATACTTATTAAAAAAAAAAAGAAACTGATGTATGTACTACAGAATGTGTATACACACATAGAACCTGCTATTTTATAGAGGTGCTACTTGTATAGCTACACAAGCCTCACATTCCAAAGACTTGGGCTTGGCTTAATACTCTTCATCTATTGTCTTAAAATTATTAGTAACTTTTTTCTTTTTTTTCTTTTTTTTAATTTTGTTTTGTTTTGTTTGGTACCTAGGATCAAACTGACGACCTCACGCTTGCCAGGCCCCAGGTGCTTGTGCTGCTGAGCTAAATCCCCAGCCCTATGAGTAATTTTTGACTGAGGAGTCTTGTATTTTCATTCTTCCTGGGCCCTGAAAATTATGTAGCCAGTTCTCTACATAAGATTTTATCATATGTTTTGAAATTCCATTCTTTGACAAACATGAGTTCAATGATTTCTTACCTATTAGTATCAGGCTGTAAACTCCAAGGCCAGTTTTGAGCTTTAGAGATGAATGAGTATCATTCATTTTAAAATCAGAATAGGAAATCTCCAGAGTATATTTTTTCAGGGAACTTAAATTTTAATTCCTAGTCATGTACACCTGTGCTTATATTTTTCTAATAATTATTTTGTTTTTTCCCAGGATGGTACAAAACAGAAAAGGGAACGAAAGAAGACAGTGTCCTTCAGCAGCATGCCTACGGAGAAGAAGATCAGCAGCGCTAGTGATTGCATCAACTCAATGGTGGAGGGTTCAGAACTCAAAAAGGTCCGCTCCAACTCTAGAATATACCATAGGTATTTTTTACTAGATGCTGACATGCAAAGCCTGAGGTGGGAGCCATCTAAGAAGGATTCTGAGAAAGCCAAGATTGATATTAAATCCATCAAGGAAGTGAGAACAGGAAAGAATACAGACATATTTCGTAGCAATGGCATTTCAGACCAGATATCTGAAGATTGTGCGTTTTCAGTAATATACGGAGAGAATTATGAGTCACTTGATTTGGTTGCCAACTCTGCAGATATTGCGAACATCTGGGTTACAGGACTTCGGTACCTAATTTCTTATGGGAAACATACACTCGATATGTTAGAAAGCAGCCAAGACAACATGAGGACTTCTTGGGTTTCACAAATGTTTAGTGAAATTGATGTAGATAGCATTGGACATATAACTCTGTGTAATGCTGTGCAGTGTATCAGAAACCTCAATCCTGGCTTAAAAACAAACAAAATTGAGCTTAAGTTCAAAGAATTGCATAAATCCAAGGACAAAGATGGTACAGAAGTCACAAAGGAAGAATTTATTGAGGTTTTCCATGAGCTTTGTACTAGACCTGAAATTTATTTCCTTTTAGTTCAGTTTTCAAGCAATAAAGAATTCCTTGATACTAAGGATCTTATGATGTTTCTTGAGGCAGAACAGGGTGTGGCACATATAAATGAGGAAATAAGCCTTGAAATTATTCACAAATACGAGCCATCCAAAGAGGGCCGGGAAAAGGGCTGGCTCTCCATAGATGGGTTCACTAATTACCTTATGTCACCTGACTGTTACATATTTGATCCAGAACATAAGAAGGTCTGTCAGGATATGAAACAACCTCTGTCTCATTACTTTATAAACTCTTCTCATAATACGTACTTAATAGAGGATCAGTTCCGGGGTCCCTCTGATATCACAGGATATATCCGAGCTCTTAAAATGGGTTGCCGGAGTGTTGAATTAGATGTATGGGATGGGCCAGATAATGAACCGGTAATTTACACAGGCCACACCATGACCTCTCAGATAGTCTTCCGCAGTGTCATTGATATTATTAATAAGTATGCATTCTTTGCTTCAGAGTATCCTCTTATCTTATGTTTAGAAAATCATTGTTCTATCAAACAACAAAAGGTAATGGTTCAACACATGAAGAAAATTTTAGGAGAGAAGCTCTATACAACATCACCCAATGTTGAGGAATCTTATCTACCATCCCCAGATGTCCTGAAAGGGAAAATACTAATTAAAGCAAAGAAGCTATCTTCAAATTGCTCTGGAGTAGAAGGAGATGTTACTGATGAAGATGAAGGAGCAGAAATGTCTCAGAGGATGGGAAAAGATAATGTGGAGCAACCCAACAGTGTGCCTGTGAAACGATTTCAGCTTTGCAAAGAACTGTCTGAACTAGTCAGCATCTGTAAGTCGGTTCAGTTCAAAGAATTTCAGGTGTCATTTCAGGTCCAGAAGTACTGGGAAGTCTGCTCATTTAATGAAGTGCTTGCCAGCAAATATGCCAATGAAAATCCAGGAGACTTTGTAAATTACAACAAGCGTTTTCTTGCTCGGGTCTTTCCTAGTCCAATGAGAATTGACTCTAGTAACATGAACCCTCAAGATTTTTGGAAATGTGGTTGTCAAATTGTGGCCATGAACTTCCAGACACCAGGACTGATGATGGATCTAAATATTGGCTGGTTTAGGCAGAATGGAAACTGTGGCTATGTCCTTCGGCCAGCCATCATGAGGGAAGAAGTCTCCTTCTTCAGTGCCAATACAAAAGACTCTGTCCCAGGAGTTTCACCTCAGCTTCTTCACATTAAAATCATCAGTGGGCAGAACTTCCCCAAGCCCAAAGGCTCAGGTGCCAAAGGTGATGTGGTGGATCCTTATGTCTATGTGGAAATCCATGGAATCCCTGCTGACTGTGCAGAACAAAGGACAAAAACAGTGCACCAGAATGGAGATGCTCCCATTTTTGATGAAAGCTTTGAATTTCAAATCAACCTGCCTGAACTGGCCATGGTGCGCTTTGTAGTGCTAGACGATGACTACATTGGGGATGAATTTATTGGTCAGTACACAATTCCCTTTGAGTGTTTACAAACAGGCTACCGCCATGTCCCTCTGCAATCTTTGACTGGAGAGGTTCTCACACATGCTTCTTTGTTTGTCCATGTGGCTATAACTAACCGAAGAGGAGGAGGGAAACCTCATAAAAGGGGCCTTTCTGTGAGAAAAGGGAAGAAATCCAGGGAATATGCATCTCTGAGAACACTGTGGATTAAAACTGTGGATGAAGTGTTTAAGAATGCCCAGCCACTGATACGGGATGCCACAGATCTGAGAGACAACATGCAGGTACTTGTTTGTATTTAAATATCACTCAACAGTTTCTCTCTACTTAGTCCCTGTCAATAGTTTATGAATATGTTGGAGGTTTTTTTTTTTTTTTTTAAAAAAAACAACGGTATACTTGTGGGTAATTAGTAACTTTCAATTGATTATTGAATGTTTACCAGTGGTCATATTTCTTATTTAAATTTCTAAAACTGCAGTTGTTGAAAATTTTGATTGCATGTTAGAATAAACTAGTCTTGTCACTGCCTTACATATTGCTCATTAGAGTTCCTGTTAAATGGTGACTTAAAATTCACCATTTTTCCTGGTAATGTACAAGGGAATCTCTGATATTACAAATATTCCTTAACTTGAACATAAATTGATGACTTACCATAACAGAGGGGTTATCCACTAAAGTAAAAGGCACATTTTCCAGACCTTGCTTACATAGCTATAGTGCTGGGAAGAAACTAGGTCCTCAAATGACCCAATGTGTTTGTACATTGATCCTTCTCTTGAGAGGCTAGCTCATTTTTACAGTAAAAGACATGAGGTGCCTGTTTATTAGTGTTTAAAATAATAGTTATCTCTGAAATGTATAGTAGCTGAAAATAATCAGTTAGAAATTGAGTGTTTATTTAAAAACCATCTGTGTACCTAGCTGTGTGTTAGGGCTCATGAGTAGTATAGAGCTGGACAGCAGAGGCCTGCCCCCCAAGGTAACTTACCCCATCTCTGTATGTGAGAATGGGCTAATGACACCAGCAGTAAAATCTGACCCAGAAAAACGTACTTTCAACACATTTTTCTTATGTACTGATTATGTGGATATCTCACGAATAAAAAGACCTTCCCATAGTAGGGACATTATTTTCTGTCTTTCAAGGTAAAAACTAAACTGAAATATAAGAGACTTCCCCATTCTGTGGGTACAAATGGTTTGGTAACCCTTCATTCCAAACAGGCTGCATTGTTGCTTCTTGGCTGTTGATGTAAATGTGACTGAATTTCCCTTGGGGACCTGCCAGAGGTCGAGCATCATCATTTCTAGAGCCCTTATGTGCCTGGAACCCAAGAGAACAGTGGGTGGTGATGCTCAGTGAATGCCTGCTGTGCACAGGCAGTCTGGCCATGAGTGTGCAGCAGTGACCAAACAGATGGACCATGTGCCCTCAAGGGGTTTGTACAGTAGTTGGAGGTGGTCCATGGGAAGACAGAAAAAGCAGTACAAGGAGGAATAAACAAGTAGGATAACTGCAGATTCAGGTAAATGCTGTGAATGAAGAAAATAAAACAGAGAAATGTGACAGTGATTGAGAGACTCCACTTTAGATGTTTCAATAATTTATTTCTATATGTAACCAATTATTTCAATACAGAATATTCATGAAATCTAATGCTCAATTTCCTCATCCGTAATAAAGTTGTTGAGAGGGTTAAATAAGCTAATGTGTAATAAATATGCGGAGTACCACTTAGCACTTGGTAAGTACTTGCCAGCTCAAGGAATTTTGTACTCCTGAGTATTTTCTTTAATTTTAATGACATACTTCTGGTAATTAGAATAAAGAGAGAAAAAGTGAACCATTGAGATCAGTGGAGATGCTAACAGAGGAAGACCAGTGGGAACCGAGGCTCTGTGGGCAGACTCACCCATGGACAGCAGAAGTCCTTTAGGTTTGGAACCAGTGGCATAAACAGATGACAGAGACTCAGGTGTCTTCCTTACAAAAATCTGTTTCCTTTTTTGGATGACTGGCATATTTGATAGTTATCTTAAATCCAATTTGACTTTTTTTCCTTATTTTTTTTGGAATGGAGAAGCTATTCTTTTGGTATACTTATAGTTACATGTCAACATTGATTCTACCATGTTTTTTGCTCTGAAAGGAGCATTTTACTCATTTGCATTTTCAGTACTTTTGATAAATTGACATTACAAATATATGTGTGTGTATATATATATGTATATAGTATTTACTTTGCGAAATTTTTTCCGAGGTTAAAGTAATCATTAGCTAATTCTGTTGTACCACTGCCAATAACTGTTGTACCAAGCAGTTCCAGCATAACAGGTATGTCAAGTTTAATGTCCATGAGATATTACAACCCCTGCTTAATTACCAAGTGCTTCCTTTATTTCCATTTAACAGAATGCAGTGGTGTCCTTCAAGGAGTTATGTGGCCTCTCCTCAGTGGCCAATCTCATGCAGTGCATGTTGGCAGTGTCCCCTCGATTCCTGGGGCCTGATAACATACCCCTGGTCGTCCTAAATCTCAGCGAGCCATATCCCACGATGGAGTTACAGGGAATTGTGCCAGAGGTTCTGAAGAAAATCGTGACAACTTATGACATGGTAAGTCGTATTTGTCTTTTCATCTTGCCACGGGAGAGAACTGTATTAAGACAGTATGCCAGGTGTACTCAGGAGCATTTCCTGAAGTGTGCTGTCCAATTTTATACTTTGTATACCTATGTTAGAAAAATAATTGCCCTGACCTTGCTGTATTTAAAACAGTTTAGTTATTTGTTATTGTTGTAGAAGCAAGATTCAAAGACAATTCTAAGTAACATTAAACATTGATTAGTGTTCTCAAGAGCTATATTTGAATTGATTTCTAAAGGGTGCCCTATTTTCCATTCATATGTAGTTATCTCCTCTTGTAACCAACCAGCTACTGACTTATTTTGTTTTTGTTTCTCAAAATGGTAAAGGCAGAAAATTTAATCAAAAAAATTTTTTGAAATGCTACAAGGGGCAGATGCTGCTTCTGTCGTGTGACTTTACTGTGTGATGGTTTTCTTCGTCACAGCAGCTGCTCTCAAACACCTGCACTGGTAGTCAGCTTAACGTTAATGACTGTGTCCTCAGGAGACCTATAATATTACATTTTTGCACTTATGATTTATCTTGCATTTTCTTAATCTTGATCTTATTGTACTTTATGATGTATCATAATGCTAGGGGGAGAGTTTCATAGGTGAACAAAACTCTTTTAGGCTCCAGTTGGAGCTGTCAGAACTGACTGTGTGAACTTGTAGGAGTGACTCTTTAGCCTGGCCAGGTCAAGGATGGTGCAGAACACTCCCCTCCCAGATAGTCCAGGCTGTCATCCTCTATCACCAGGGTATATAGGTACATTGAACATCTCCTCCAATAGGAAAGCACAAGCTCAAGCCATATAACATTTGAATTTCTCTGATGGAGCTTGCTGTGCTCAAGGACAAAACAAGATTGCTCTTACACACTTGAACAGAAACATTTTTTGATTGTTTTATAAATTGGTCTGAAACCTGCAATTTGGAGGATTTATGCACCTTGAGGAAAATAAAAAACACATGAGACCAGCATTGCCCATACTAAGTTCTGAGGAACTTTACTTTTTTTAGATATTTGTATGTATCACCTGAGAGGAAGGTTCTATTTCACCTGAGAAATAATTGGGGGAAATGTTGGTCTGAAGAAAACTGATCAGATGTCATCACTGCAGAATTCTTGGGACCTTTTATTTGCTGGCACAGTGAGTGCATGCCAAAAGGGTGGTCAGTAGCATAGTCCCTGTTTTACACACTGACTTGACCAGTGGGCTCCTAATTCACAAACTCAAAACCTGAAGAATACATGTTAGGAAATGCTTCTTTCCTCTTTGAATAAGTCTGAAAGTATAAGCCAGAAGCTTGTAATGCTTTAAGCAACATATCAGTTCAGTATTTTTAAAAGCAAAGTTATTTTTTTATCTGTTTCCCAGGTTCCTGTGAAGTAGCCGCATCTTTCAGTGGATGCTTACTATTCTCTCCTGTTTCCATTTTAGAGTCTATGGTAACAAAAGAGATACAAAAGATTACACACTGGATACTGCAGACAAACTACAGAGAGTGGCACACTTCCTGCAGAAAGTAGGAAAGCCAGGGTCAAGTGTATCTGTTAAACCCTCAGTGACACATTACTGGGTGCCAGAGGGACCACAAAAACAAGCATGAATGTCCCTTGTCCTGGGGAGCCATCAGTCCACTAGAGCATCAGAGGTGGGGTGATCAACACAGGAAGTGTCTACCAGGATTCTCTTTGGGGAGAGAGGAGTGGAAATAAAATAGGAAAAGGGGGTAGAAGTAGAGAAGTTTGGCATGCTTTTCCACCCTGTGAGCTGGACTACTCAGTTCTTGACACTAAATTTCATGGGAAGAAGACAAAAGAGGTAGCTGATATTTAGAATATTTTAAAGCTTAACCCACATATAAAATCCCAGCACTACATCATTAATTAAAATCTGATTACCTTCTTAGATATTTTAATGATTTCCATGGCAGGGATGCAGCATTTCTTCATGGTAAGCTTTTAAACGGGGACATCCTGAGAGTTGGGTTGTAGTTTCCATGTAGGTGAAAACATAACAGACTGAGGCTAAGTGCTGTGTTCAGCAGAGTTTGATCCTGGTTCTCTTGGTTTCATTGAAGCTCCCCAAGGACACCAGAAACCTTTATAGCACCCACAACTGTATTTGGCACAATAATTGCTCAGTGGCCCTTCTTTGCCCCTTCCTCTTCCTGGACTGATAGGTGATAACATTTATTAGGTAACTCATATTTGCATCTGCCTTTATTTGTGGTATTATGGAAGTGATAAGATAGAAGGTATTAGCTTAGGAAAGTTTTAAATTATAAAATTGCTCTTTCTCTAATGTGCAGTTGAAATAGCTGTATTTATCGATTTATTCTCTTAATTCCATCTGGTAAACTCAAGTTATAAAATACTTAAAATTAAATTTAAATTGTTGCAGCAGTATTATAACTCCAACAGTACTTTACAGTGACCTTTTTTAGTCACTAAATGGTTTCTTGTCTTGTAATAATTAAAAGCTAGTTGTTAAAAGCTAGTCAAAAGAATAAACATTAATGGGAAATGTACTAACGTCTTGGACAATGTTACTTTAATTATCATTCTTATTTTTATAATGTTATGTTGAGCTTGACTCAAAACCTAACCTTAGAAGTAAGATCCTACTTCATTTTATAAACTTCCCATTATAATTTGTGGACTAAAATTGAGAAGCAAGAGTAGTTTGAGAAATCCTTGTCTCACACACCCGCCTCATTGCCCATCTACATTGCTGAGGTTCATCCTCCTGTGAGGATGGCACTGTGGTACTTCCTGAGATGTACATATATGTGTTATCTATCAAGACTGTGATTACTCTTACAGTCTTCAGTGTCTAGACACTAACCAGTAAAATAATACCTCAGAATCATGCTAATTTCTTATGAAAGGGAGAAGTATGATGATGGACTGAGTAGTATGTCAGCCAGCATGGGGGCCCTGTCCACATACCTGTGGTCCTAGCAGAATTGTTAATAGTTTTCTCTTTTGACTCCTAAAAGTATTGCTATTCAGAGACAGACAGACAGATATAGAGAGAAGATGGAGAGGAAAGAGAAAGGGGGGTGGTGACAAAGAGGAGGAGGAAAGAAAGATCTTTTTGTCTTTTTTTTTTTCTTTCTTTTTTTTTTTACCGGTACTGGGGATCGAACTCACGACTGCCTGCTTGCAAGGCAGGTACTTATGCCGCTGAGCTAAATCCCCAGCCCCAAGAAAGATCTTTTTAAAAAATCTGAAAGTATCCCTGTTTAGCTAGTTGATTGTACTGTCCACCCAAGGGTCCTGGATTGTCAAAATTGCTTCTGTGATTACCACCAACAGACAGACTTTCAAAATTACCCTGGTTGTGACTACACCCTAGTTGTGGTACCCTCATAGGTCTTGCAAAAGGTAAGATGAAAGGGACCTAGCTCAGGAAGGTACTGTAAGATCGTTAGGAAGGAGAGAGACTGAGTTATCTTCTTTTACTAGGCAGACTATAGGAATTTAAGAAAAAGAGACTGGACCAAGATGGAAAATGGGAATATCCAGGTGTTGTCAGCAGAGCTGGAGTCTGGACATTCTTGTCTGGGATAGAAGGCACCAGCACTTGTGCCTACAACCATGGTGCAGGCATCTGACTCTTCTTCCTGATGGTGAATGAGGGCCCTAGAGCTACCTCCCCCAAACCTAGAACACAGAAGTAACATGTGGTGACCCTAAGTAGAGAAAGCGCAATGCAAGTGAAAGGGGACTTCTTGCTAGTGAAGGCTTACTGGCCAGCCTGGACATTTACGTGAGGCTTCCTGGTCTCTCTGAGCCAAATGCCCATACGTTCTCCATTTCATTTCTGAGAGACTCTTCCTTTGAGGGCTTGTCTCATTCTTCTCCTAGTCATCCATCCCCATCAGCTTACTCTCTCTGACTCAGAAATGATCCTTGAGGTCCTTTGTTTTTTTATCTACCCAATATTTTTTGGCATATTGTGGCTGGCCACCATTTTTAATCCATGTCAGTGGCTCTTACCCTACTCCATATTTATGTATTGCCTTACATAATATATATTACTGTATCATACATTATAGTTATAGAGTCATGGCTTGTATTTTTTTACTTATCTGCTTTAGTTTAGAGGTAATGTTGTGTTCTTCAGAAGTAGCATATAGTAAAAACTTAATTGGCCTATTTCAAAAAACAAATAATAAAATAAATAACAGGATTTTGTATTACCATTGAGGAAGTCAACTATTTATAAGCTTGTACCATGTGCAAGGAAATTCTCACTTACTCAACAGCAGTTATTTACTGAGTATCTACTCTGTGCCAGTGACTATTCTGGGTATCATAAGGTAGTATAAAAACTAATAAAACCTTTTCTGTCTCTGAGTTTACAGTATAACTGAAGAGGCAATATATGTCCTTAGATAGCTAGTAAGATGATTAGTAATATTTAGGTAAGTAGTACACAGATATTTTAAAACATTCAGACAAATTGTTTGAATGTACAAGGGAGGAAATGGTCAGTGTCAGGGTCCAGGACTTGGAAGATAGGAAGAGGACATTGGCCACCGATCTGGCTTTTGGGAATGAATTGAATGCTAACTGGCAAAGGCAAGCTAAATGCACAAAGTGGGAAGCACAGGTTCTGAGGAATCCACTTCCATAGTAGGGAGTCCTTAAACAGTTTATGGCTCTGAGAGGATTGGAGTAAAAGAGAACCCGGAGACCATCTGTTCAGCACCTTTATATTACAGGTCAGAAGCTGGAAACTACTGGTCCTTCAAGTTAATCATAGAACTAGGATTAAAGCCCAAGTAGCTCTTTGTCCATTGTTTTTTTTTTTTGTTTTTTTTTTTTTTTTTTTTTTTGGTATAAGCCTGATCAGAAAGAATCAACTCTGGAATGTATGTAGATAAAAGATCAAATACTAATAAATTCTAAGTATCCTCAAAAATAATAATCTAGAGTTGTTAGTGTGGAACTTTTGAAGTCAGTTACCTTTTTTGACTGAAAGTGGAAAATAATTGATTTTGTTTATGTTACCGTATACTAAAAGGAGCTTGAATTAAATAAGAAAGATGTCAATAAGGAAACCACGTTCCACTCAAATAAATTTGATTACAGATATTTTAACATCTTTTATATTATTATTTCAAAAAACAGAAACTTAAATATTTTACTTAAAATTTACTTAAATAATTTTCGTAAAATTTTTACATTTAATTATTTGAAAAGCAATTAAAACAAATTACTTACAATTTGTGTAAATAAACTTGAATATATCCACTAATTGTAATCAAATGTCACATTGAGTCTGTTTTCTTACGTAACTAAAAGCTGATGGGAGAAAAGTACAGATTACATGACCTGATCTTAAGATTTTTCTAGTGAGCACCTCTGGATAGTCTTTGTAATGAAGTGTTCTTAAGGATTGATCTGCACTAGAGTTTCAAAGCATCTCCCTTCCTCCATTGAGTGCATCATCTTTCAAACCCAACTGCTTTTTACCACCCTTTCCCTATGAGAATGATAATTCAGCTCTCTACCTTTGTCATTAGACTCAGATTTACTATCTGTTTAGACTTGAATTACAAAACTTTTGATGAGTTTCTTGCTAACATACCGAGATTAAAGAGAATATTCTTCCTTTATGAAGAGAAAATACTAGAAATATAAATATTTTATATAAAGTATTGCATAAAAACGAGCTTTTGGAAAAAATTTGTAACTTTTGTTGATTTTGTTAGTTTTCCTGTTATGTGAAATGTTTCAATCATTGTAATTAAACTTAAGATAAAGTTGTAGAGAGTGAAAAAGAAAGGAGGGAAATGTAAGCAGGAGAACGCCCAACCCTTTGTTAACAGGCTTTAATTATGGTTGTTCATACACACAGATGCAGACTCTTGGGTAGCTCCTACCTATTGAGAAATTTTTACAGGCGTTCTTTTTCACTGTAATTCTTTTGTCTGTTTTTCATTTGAAATTAGTTTCTATCTTTTTCTCGCACTTCACAAAATCTTGATTTTAATTACCTTCAGGTTTAATTAAGAAGGCATACGCTGAGGAATCCATTTGTCTAGATGAGAATAGTATTTTTTAAGGGAAGAAGAATATGCTTTGACTAGTAACATATAGTTTGTGTTTTTATATAAGTTGCTGAGTAATCTAACATGAGACTTTTAAGTATTTCTTAAAAGGAGAGTTTTAAAAATATGTGAAACAAAAAGCTTTCTTTTACACAGAAATACTGGCAATGGGTATGCAGCATCAGGAGCAGTCTGTCTTATGTTGCTGGTGTTCTTACTGTACTGTATTTTTTCTTAGCACTGCTGAATGCAGTGAGTAGATAAATCACACTTCATAATTAATGGAGCCTCCCTGTCTGATCCGTGCCAGAGATGATCTGTAATAAGATTACTATTGATCTTTTTCTCCTTTGTGACTCCTTTTATCATTCTTCTGCCTCACAACTTGACGTTAAAAGCTTCTTTCAACTGGAGGTGTCAATTTTGCCAATTTTTATAACTGTAGAAAAAAGGTCAGGTAGACTAGTATGTTTCAGGATAAGATGGAGCTAAAAAAGAAAGAAGAGAGGGAGAGAAAGAGCATCTCTGCACCCTGCAAGAAAGATTAGAAAGTCAAAGGCTATAGTTTATTTTGATGTCTGGAGAGGTTCAGGGAATGATGTTTCTAGGAGCACGCTCTCTGAAATCATGAAAAACATGCAGCTGAGCCACTCCAGAATAGTTTGAATAGATAATGGAAAGGAAAAGAAATAGTTAAAAAATCCCGTGTGATGGTGTTCCACACGTGTCAGCAGACCAGATGGAGTCAGCCGCCGCTGCAGAGTAACCAGGCCTTGAAACCTCTTAACTTTAGTGAAGTTCAGCATGTTGAAGTTCAGATAATGTTTTCAGACAAGATACGATAAATGATGCAGGTTGAACATCCCTGATTTGAAAATCCAAAGTTTGTTCCAGAATCTATCATGTCAGTGCTCAAGAAGTTTTAGATTTTGAAGCATTTCAGATTTTGATGCTTAAACAGTAAAATCTGTGTAAATATTTTAAAACCTGCAATTTGAAATATTTCTGGTTTTAGACATATTGGGTAAAAGATTTTTACTTGTGTGAAGTAAATCCCTGTATCATGTGACATACCATAGTAGTAGCCTGATTTAGATGTCTTAAGTAAATAGGAACCAATAGCTGAGTCCTCTCCAGCTGTATTGGTGCAGAGGTAGGAGCCTGCTGGTGGCACTTCATTTTGTTGGGAGCTTTGAACCAGTGCTCTTTTTGCATCCTTGCTGAAGAATGCCCGCCTAAGGCCTGCTATCTCTGCTTCTCACCCTCTTTGTTTAGCTATGAAGTGGGGGTTTTCCTAGCTCCAACATCTGCAACAGTACAAATGAACTTGCAACTTTTCTTTCCCAGCTTCTTCCCTCTTCCTGTCTTAAAGCTGCAAACTGCTTGCCCTGCCTTTGGAGGGGAAGGAAAATCTCCATCATACAGGATAAAACTCCATGATCTGTGGTCTGTTTCTTGAAGTGCTTAGATAATTAAGAAAATAATTTTTCCTTGACAAATCTTGACTGCCAGCCCCTTCATTTTGGTAGAAACCTAGTAGAAAATCTAGTTTAATCTATAAAATTAAGAAATGTCTTTGTGTTAACAACTTAGTTGCTCTCCACCTAAGCTTCAAAATTTAGCCTTTTACCAAGTGGAAAGCCACAAGGTAACATGCTTCATGAACCATGGCAGTGTGTGTGAAAATAAATAGATTTTTTTTACTCTATGCTGAAGCCACCCACCTGTCAGCCTTCCCCTCCGCATTGTAGTTTCTGGATTCTTCGTGAAATATCCCTGAGGAAGACCTACATGTTCGGGGGGAGCCAGGCAGAAGAGTGGAAAGTAAGAGATGCAAGATTGTGGCTAGCTAGAAGGATTACATCATCATTGAGAGAAATAGAGCCAAATTGCTGTTACCTGACTGTTGGCAGGTGAATAGCATCTTCCATAGATCGTCTTGAAAAAGTGGTAACTTTTTGGTGTATTTAGATTGATGAAGACTTTGTCATAGGTCTAATAATTGTCAAAATTTTTATAAAAAAATAATGGAGGAGATAACTTTTAAGATCATGTACCTCAAGCATATAACATATTCTAGCAGTTGAATCTTTCCTGAAAAAAACAATATATATCATTTGCTATTGGAACAATCACCAAACACCACAAACCTTCTTTATAAAAAAATTTTTTACAACATCAAGAATTGGTGTGATATCTTGAAATTTATAATTATTCTTGTAGTCTTTCAAACTGGTATTGTCTCTACATACAGTTTGTAGATTATGATTGTCCTCCTTATGGGAATTCTTTTCAGACAGAAAAGCAATAATCAGAGAAACAAAGAACCTAATTGCCTTTTAGTGTATGGTAATTTGTGTATCTGTGTGGTTTGTGAGCTTGGCATCTTTTCAGAATGACACAAATAAAGACTAGCTGACCCGGAGCATGCAGTTCCTAGCTCTGTGATGCATTCAGCTTGCCTTTTCATTTGGGTTTGGGGACTGCCTGGCTGCTTGTTACACTGAACCCAGAAGAGAGTTCAGTCTTTCTGTGATCCTCTGACTTGCACTATTGACTCACAGAGGCCTGTAATAAAAACATTAGGGATTAAGTGGCTCCACCTTACAACACTCACCACTCCTGGAGCTACAACCCAGGTAGAACCCAGGAAATGCACCTTTGTTATTTAACTTACTTAGGTGTCCTAAGGGCAATTTCTGCGCAGATGCAAAGCCTGTGGCGGTTTGGTTTTTCGTGCACCTGAGCCTGCCATTGATGCTTGTGAACAAGGTGGAGTTCTGGATGTTCTCAAGCCAGTTAATAGAGCTGTTTTGCCTCAATGATTATTTTAGCACTGTTGACATTAAAGTGTGACTTACAGTTCATGAGTAATAATTATACATGGAAATTTCTTTTTAGAAATACTTTACTTTTGTCAAACATTCATCAAAATGGTGAGCCATTTACTATTACATCCTTGTCCATATTCAGGTTAGAGTTGAGAAATCATGAAAATTGCATTTATGATATAATTCTATTATTTAAAATCTTGATTGTTGCTCATACCATTCCCTGACCTTACACATTCACGGTCCTTTTATTGGGGATTAACATGATCTGTTGTTACGTGTCATATAGTTTACAGTGAAATGCAGCAGTATTGGAAAGATTGAAATTATTTCAGTTCTATAAAATTTGTTAGTGTAATACATAGATTGTTTGTAAATATAATAATGATGGATTCTCTATTCATGGATGTGTACTTTTTAGATTGAAATCACATTTTGGAAGACAACTTTAAGGAATGGAATAATTTGGATGGATTCTACTATATAAAAATGAAGCTGTTGAATTAACAAAAAGTATAGTCCAGAATTGGCTTATTTTGTTGTAATTGTTGGTATCTACTTGAGGTACCTTTTAGCATCTCTTCATAGACAGTAAGGTATACTCATTTCTGATTTTTTTCTGTCTTATGTCACTAGTTACAATCTGGAAAACAATTTTAAAGGTGCTTTTCCACTGCCTTTTGAATAATGTGACGATTATTTTTTCCCACAGTCAGATGTATTTCTATAAATAACTTCTGACACTTTAATAAAGCTCTGAAGCCCATATTTTATTGATGTGCTACATTTGAACTCAAGGTCACAAGTGAAGTAAAATTTGGCCTGGCCTATGGATTCCTTATTTCTTGATTTTGCTTAGTTGGAAATACTCCTCCTCTTTCTGCCCAGACCTCGGAGCAGTGTGCTTCAGTCTGATGACTTCTCTCTGCAGCCAGTGAGGACTGCAGTGCAGGAGCCAGCACTGTTACAAGTGCTACAGCACCTGCCTTACTGTTTTCACTTATATTTCTCCCTTATTACTGTGAAACAATTAGTGGTACCCCCCCCCACCTAAATAATCACTTTTAATTCCACCAGGCTGATTTTACTACCAGATGAATTTATCAGGCACAAAAATAGCATTTAATAATGGTCTTACAATCTTTTCTAACTTAATTAGAGCATTTTAAATTCTGAATCATAGGAAAATTACTCTTCCAGTAAACTCAGTGGGTGGACAATATGATGTATTAAGAGTTAAGTTTAACTCTACAAGCTTAATTACTAATCAGCTTTAAAATAACATGTTTAGTAGTTGAAGACATTTATTTCCTTGCCATATTAGTATTAATGAAATCTTTGGGGCTAAATGTTACACACACACACATTTTTTTTTAATATAGAGGCTTTACATAGGAGATCCTTTATCTAATAGAAATCCTTAATTTATATATTTTCTTTAAAATCAATGTAGATTTTTCTAGTTTTCTTTATAATTATTACACTCTGATATTAGAAAGAAAAATGAAATTATGCCATCATTTGTGTCATTATATGGTGCCTTCATCACTTTTCTTGTTGCTGAAATTAAATACACCATTTCAAAGTAAGGAAGGAAAGATTTATATAGCTCACAGTTTGTAGAGGTTTCAGTCTACACTCTGCTGGCTCCAAGGCCCCTGCACATGGCAAGGGGCAGTGGTTCATGGCAATGAAAGACAGCAAAAGCAGCAAGAGACCTTAACAGGATCTTTCTGCCCCTTTCATCTTATCCAGACTACTAGAATTAGGGTGGTACCAAACCAATCATTGGACTGGTTTAGATCACACATCCTTAATCCCAGCATCACACACTGTAGAATCAGCCATCTTGAAAAAAGCCCTAGGACTGCATTAGGCTTTGGGGGAACATCTAGACACAAATAATTTTGTCATGAAATAATTTTAGTTTTCAATCATTTGTGTGACACCAAAATAAAAGAAATTCTATCCTTTTGACCAGAAATGGCTCTTTGACCGTGTAGCTTACTATAAATGGGATGATACTTAATTTTTAGTTGACCCAGTATAATTGTTGTTATATGTTATAATTCTCCATAACTAAAATCTACTTTTCCTTACATATATCATAGGAAAACTATTTTAAAACTATTAACTTTTTTTATTTTTCATACTGTTTTCAAAATGTGCATGCAGCATATTTAGATTACTTATAGTTGATTTTCACCAAATGATACATCACCTAACACTTAAATCAAGAGCTGGGCAAGTTGTGGGAGTGCACAGTTGTATTCCCAGTTACTTTGGAGGATCACAAGTTTGAAGCCAACTTTGAAACTTAGCTAGAACCTGTCTCAAAATTAAAAAGAAAAAGGGAATGTAGCTTGCTGGTGGAGCACTTGTCTGTATGTGGCCCTGGATTAATACATACATATATACTCACACAAACACATAGCAAGAGATGGGAAAGCCCCATTTTTGTATGACCTGCAAAGTAAGAATAATTTGTACATTTTTAAATGATTCAAAATGCATGAAGTAAAAATTCCATGAAATTCAAAATACAGTCAATAAACAGTCAATAAACAAAGTTTTATTGGAATACAACTGCATTCCTTATGACTACTTTCTCCTTACTAGAGTAGTGTTAAATAGATGCAACAGAAAGTAAGCCTAAAATATTCATTCTCTGGGCCTTTACAGATGAAGTTTGTTAACCCATCAAAAAGTGGATCTAGAGACAGTCCTTAAATGTACTTGGTACATTTTGATTTTGGATCCAGAAGAACATGATTCCAGTTGTTGATCTAGTGAGAGGAGACGAATGACCTGAATACTTCTCTCTTGGAAAAAATCATCAGTCTCCATTGTTATGGTCAGAAACCTGGAAACACAAGAGGGGGAAATTAGCTGAGGAAAGGGAACAGAAGTTAACATTTGCTCTTTTTTTTTTTTTTCTTCTAATAGTATCCATGAAACAGGTGTGCTAGGTCAGCAGAAAATGGTAACACTCAAGCAGAGTTGCATGTTCTAATCCAATAAAATTTGTAACTAATTTAACTTCACATATATTTAGTGGTATGTATGACCATGATTGTGCTACTTGGTAATGAGGCATTAAAATAAGTTTATCAAAGAATTGCATTTAGTGCTTCTTTTCTCAGTTGCACCAAGCACTTTTAGGAGTGGATGGGAAGAGTGGAGAAAGAGAAATTGGCTGGAAACAGAAACACTTGGCAGTGTCTCTGAAAACCCTTAGTTTCCTTGCACCCCATTAAGGCAAGAAGGCCTCTCTCTCAAAGTATTAAAATCAGGCTTTCCTAATCATGCTCAGTATAAAGGTACAGGTGAAGGAAAGGAAACCTAGAGCAATCTGGTAAAGCCAGATTCCTCCCACCAGGAGGAATGGGAAGCAGCCTTAGAGTCCCTCCCTCTGCCATTGTTTATGTTATTCATTTCCCTCTAGTTTGTAAAGTACCTTCTATCCCTCCCTAAACTGAGCTTCAGGAGTGTAGAGCTGTGTGTGTTTTATTACCACTGCCTACTCAGCACCTAAGGATAGCAGAGTCTGGCCCAAAGCAGGCACTAAAAACGTATTTTTAATAATTGAATGAGAATGACCTTGATTTCCAGGATGCAGAGATGCCCTCCATCTCTGTCCCAAATAGGCCAGCATTTTCTCAACTCTTGGTTTTCATTTCTGTGCACACAAAAAGCTGTTCTCAGGAGGGGTAGGTTTGAGGGCTGCCAAGGAGTTCTCCAGTCTTAAAACTAGATAGTGGCATTCATGTCCTGAGCCGTGAGAGTCGTCCTTACTGTTCCAGGAAGAGGGCAGTTTGGGCAGCTCCAGATGTTTATCAGGAGGGTGGACTCAGTTCTCAGAAGGAAGCATGACAATCCTGAATCTCCCAACTTCCAGATTACTTACCTCTTATTCACACCCTTGAAGTCACCTCTACCCTTTGCCAGTGAATTCTGTGTCCTAAAAGGTTTTTCTCTTAAAGGTTCATATGCCTTTAAAAGAAAATAATGGAAGATCAAGGATATAGGGAGGAGAAAAGGAAAAAACAAGGACTCTTGCAGTATGAACCTGGCTAGAATATAGGAGAGCATGATTTAGTGAAGCCTCCCCAAGGTAGAAGACATCTTGATACATGTACAGTCTTTTGTGATTTTCCAAGTGTGAATTGATGAATTGATTATTTAACAGTGATGGCAAACCTTTTTAAAGCACTCAGTGATAGACAGCTGCAGTACACATGCCATAAGTTCACTACCACTACCACTGAATTATTATATGAGCTGATTATCAGACACTCTGGTATATGGTCACGTTAGTACCTGAACTGGGGGTGAACAAGAAAAGAAAAACCTTGGGTAGGCATGGACTCCTGTTGGGCAGAGTAATCCTTGAAAACCAGACAACCACCTTCCCTTGTGACAGCCACCATACTACTGGGCTTCTGGGGAAGAAATACACACCCTTCCCCCACACCCCCAACAATGTACACCAGGTCCAGCCCACCCTGGGAAGTCCTTGTCTTTATCTCACTTTTACTGTGAGCTGACTGCCAGGGAATAGATCTTCCCTAGCAGGTCTGGAGAGAATACACTCTAATAAATATAGCATTGAATTCATAGACCACCCATGTGGGTGTAGTATACTTGGGCTATCAACAACATGTTACATACACAAAATTATTCTTATACAGGGACACAAATGTGATAAGAAGTTAAGAGCATGAGAGAGGAATCTTCATATACTCTAGGAAGTCAATAAGTCATTTCTTTTTAATTTGGGGATAATACAACAGAGAAGATGAGCCTTGATCATGAGGATAGCTATAGTGCTTACTTCTCTGTGGACAATTCCATTTCTTTATAAAATGAACATGAGACCACCACCTCTAAGGATTCTGAGATTACATGTAAACATCCTAGAGCATGAGAAATCCTCAGTAAATAGTAGTCATTGTCATTATCATTATCAGTTTTCAAAGGCCAGAAGCTTCCATCCCTGGAAGCTTTAAAACTTGTACATATATATATCAGCAACCAAACTCCAGAGCAGCAGTCATTAATCAAGTTGTGCTTTGCTGCATGGAGGGCCTGGTAACTCAGTTTCATAGAGGCATATTTAAAGTTCAAAGTGAAAAGCAGAAGGTAAGTCTTCCCACTGCCTTACTAGGCCTGTAGTTTGTGTAATCTGAAGGAGGAAGATAAGGGGACATGTGGGCTATGTGATTAACACTAAGAGTGCCTGGGTTGGGTTTTTCTTTTTTCTTTTTTTTTTTTTTTTTAATCCAGCATATGACCCACCACTCTGATGCATTTGTACCTTCCTTCTACCCTGGGAATCTGTGGACATTCTTAAGATATCTGTGTTATATCTTAACTGTTTTTTTGTTTGTTTGTTTGTTTGTTTGTTTGTTTTTGTAGTTCTGTATTACTTGTACCCTTACACTGTTTTGTTTTGTTGTTTTTTTTTCTCTTTTTCCTTTTAAATAAAAAAAAGTATTGCTTTTATTTAGAGAAATCTCTGTTGCCTTTCTTTAACTAACATCTATGCCTGCTTGTCACAGACTTGAGAGAAGATAATGATACTTTCCAGTAAGACAGTGATTGAATTACTGCCTGTTAATTAGATGTTTCTAAATCACCCTGATTTCCTTAGAGATAAAATGATATAAATAGTAATAACAGTGGTACTATGTTTAATTCAAATTGTCTTTTGAAATTTAATTAATTGGTTAATAGTTTTACACCAGCATGTCAGAACTCTAAATTTGTCCTTAATGACTTGAAAGAGTTAACAACATCACTTCCAAAACTTCCCAAGTACTCTCCAGGGTAGCCAGCTCTCTGAATAACTGGGTGTAAGCAGCTCAAATTCCTCAAGTTTCCCTTTCCTCTTGCAGGAATGATGCAGGCCAGGTTTGACCAGGCTCACTTGTTTTTTGGAGATACTACTCTCTGTACAAGATGGAACCTCTGGGGCTGGGGATTTAGCTCAACGGCATAAGCACCTGCCTTGCAAGCAGGCAGTCGTGAGTTCCATCCCTGGTACCGGTAAAAAGGAAAAAGACAAAAAAAAAAAAAAAGATGGAACCTCTGAACCATCTGCAAGGGGGGAGGTGAGACAGAGGGAGGCTGACCAGTGTTTTCCCAGTTCCCAGGTGTGTACTGGAGGCAAAAGTGAGTGGATCCTTACCTGTAAAAACCCTTCGCTTATTCACAGCCTGTCCTGCTCCCATGACCACAGAGGGTATTTGAGCATACTGTGCACTTACATGTTATGTTGTCTGGAATAGTATAAGGATATTGTGTAAGCATGTCATTATTATACGCGTGGTTTGGAAAAACAGAAGTGTCGTATAGCGTTAAGAGGCTGACATGACTAAAGGCCCAGGGGAGGATGGGGTTTGTGTGTATACATCCTTGAGGTAACCATGGTGCAAGACAGTTCTTCATATTTTGCAGATCGTTTAATGTGGGAATGTTGCATAAGATGTGCCACAGTAATCATGTACCCCAGAACTACTGCACACCAAGTTCTTCTCTAACAAGATAGCGGGTCATATAAATTTATAAAATACAGATAAAGGTATTATTATAATTTAAATACACCTGAGTTTACTGTACAGATACTTTCCATATAGAAAAGTACATTGTGTTAAGTTAGTACTGTATATGAACTGTTAGAAATTACATAGCTTTTCTGGATAGTTTTATAACTGCAGTGGACTTCCTTTTTTTTTTTTTTTTTTAAACTAGAGATCAAACTCAGGACCTCATGCTTGCAAGATAGGCACTGTGCCACTGAGCTATATCCCCAGCCCTGGAGTTTCTTTTTAGAAGTTTAGGTTTTGTTTCATTGCTTAAATTTCAGCTTTTTTTGTTTTTCCTATGAATATCATACTGTACCAGACCAAAAACAGTACAAAATCAAATCTAGAACTCTTTGGGATTTTCGGTGGGGGGGGGGGGAGTTTAATGCCTGGTAGAACTCTGTTTTTTGAAATTATGTTTAAACCAGGCACAATGGCACCCACCTATAATCCCAGCATGCAAGAGGCTGAGGTAGGAGAATTGATGTGAACCTGAAGCCAGCCTGGGCTACATAGTGAGTTAAGGGTCAGCGTAAACTACATATTGAGACCCTGTGACAGAGAGAGAGAGAGTGAGGGGAGAGAGAGGAGAGATAAGAAAGAGAAAGAATATTTATTTCCCAAAATACAATTAAATAACTTGCATTCCTCTAAAATTTTTGGTTAAACCTGAACTAAAATTTGAAATCCAAATATCAGGATAAGCATCCATTGACCTTATAACTGATATTTTAGTAAAGTTGGAACCAGTGGTTTTCTCAGAACACTTTTCAGTTTTCTTCAAGCTGTTTTGCACAGTAGAGCTTTGCCAGCTCCTGATCTATTTAGGTAAGTTTGAGACCACAGAGAGACTTTTAGTAATTCCAAGTCCTGATTAAGCTAGAAATAAGAGAGAATTTCTTTTAAATCAAAATATGGTCGTCATTTCATAGTTCACTCAGTTTCTTGCATAAAGGTTCTCTTATAATTTAAGATACAGTTGTTGGTAAAAATAACTCACCTTAGTGAGTTGTAAATTATGTCTCTTAATTCTCCTAAATTCTAGCTCTGAGATTTTTTTCCCCATTTATTCCTCTAGAAGTACATTTTCTGCCAGCTTCCTTATTGTGCTGTTTTTCTCCCTTTGTTCCCTTCTCCCCTCCCTTCCTAACAAATGTGTGGTACTAAGGACTTCTAGTGGCTGAGTTTGGAACTGTCTCAGAGTTATCCACAAGTCACAACAATTGGTCTTTCTAGTGTGTGCTGGATGCCAAAGCAGCCAAGAGGAAGTAGGACCCTAGAGCAACAAATCAGGTTTCATTTTGTTTTATATTATTTATTTTCATGAATTTTATGCTGAATCCAAATGGTTGAGAAGAAAAGGAAAGCCTGTATTGAACTGTGTATAATAAATATGTACATTTGATTCAGTTTAGATTCAGTTTAGAGACTGCTTGAAATTTCATATAGGAAATTCAGCCTTTTATGAGTTTATGAATGTAGTTACATATTAATTTATGGTGAGAAGTGATAGACACATTAATTATGGTTCAGGAGGATGGATTGATTGGTTGGTTGAGATGGCATCTTGCTAAGTCACTAATTGTCCAGGCTGGGTTCAACTTGCTGTCCTCCTGCCTCAGCTTCAGAGTGCTGGGAATACAGGTATGCATTACTACACCTGGTTCATGAGGTATTTTATAATGTGAAAATTTCAACCAGAGAAAATGGGGTGTTGATACTTTACAGGATTTTATCTGAAATGTAGTGTATAAAAAATTCAGGTTGTTCTGGTGTTTAGATAAAAGCTATATATTGGCATTGTTCTCTGGGGACCATCCACGCCCTGAAATGAACTATATGAAATGTTCAAGCACATTGAGAAGTTAGAGAATTCCTGGCTTTCTGAGTGACGATGCTAGGTCAGTTGTAACCCCTAGTTCACTTCAGATTTATGTAACATTTGGCACTTATTCTTTGGAAAGAAATATTGTTGAAATAGTTGAAAACAGTGATGAGGCATAATTATATGATGTCCAAGCCATTTGCTGTTTGAACATGATACAAACCTTCTAAATTTGACTTATTTTTCATAATAAAATTGCATAGAATTTTGAAAGAGTTTTTCAAATATGGTCAATAATTGGGATAGCACTGGTTTTGAAAATGTGAATTTGTTTGCATGTATGATCATACACTGGGAAACAATTTGAACATAACTTGAATTTCATTTACATGTGTAAAATTTTTTTCCATGAAAACAGCCCAGCTGAACTAAAGGTAATATGCTATATTTATATTTATATTTATATTTATTCACCAAGGTTGTGTTTTTAGGAACTACACTCATCCATATTTTGTACTAAAACTTTCCATTTGATTTCAGAGAAGCTTCCTACCACTTCACAGTAGCTCAAAAACTGTACTCTTTCATGGCCCATTTCCTCAGAAACTTTCAGGTTTTTTTTTTTTTTAGATAAAGTGCCACATTGATTGCAGTATTATTCCCTATTTAACCATTTAATATGCTGAACTGTGATATTGGTTTTGATTCCTGCCTTTTTTAAAATACTATTTTGAAATTTTTGCATGTTTTGCTTTTACCCCTATTTTCTCCATAAGCCCTGTGATTTTATGGCACAGTGTTTTGTAAAATACAGTGATTTTTTGTAAATGTGTATGTAGCATTATTACAGAGCTGTTGTACTGTAGTTATACTCTCCACAGTTACTCAAGATCACCAAATACCTAAATACAGGATCCCAACATTATGGACTTCACAAGATTTTATCACCTTCTAGAACCTCTCTCCTCATGCAACTATGCACATTTAATGTACTTGCTCTTTTCTTTCCTCTGGCCACTCCTTCATCTCTTGTACTCATTCCTCAGTCTGTTAATTTGAGCAATTCTGGAGCATCACTGGGGTTATCATTTATTTTTAAAATCCTTCCCCTCGAAATGTAGACATTCTTTCATTTTAGCTGCTACTGGTGTACAGAAAAACCCAATTTTTCAAATGCCAGAGCCAAGCATTACTTGGTTTCTGGTTTCTACTAGAAATGTCTCCTTCTTCCCTATTGTAACCACAAGCTTAATTCGGTTAAGGTGGAAGTCCACATCCTCAGTGAGTTAACACTTAAAGAACACTTTGGAACTAGAGGGTCTCTCTTAGTTCACCAGTCTGCCATTTGTGTCACCTTGGCTCTTCCTTCTTTGCCCACAGCAGCCCAGTCGTGGAGTCCTACTCTGCTCTTCCCTCTAACCTCTTTATTTGCTCCTTCCTTTTTTAGCATATTACTAGAAAGCAGTAGCCCCATCTACCTCCTGTTGTCCCCACTTTTGTGCTTCTGTCTCTGATGGCTTCCTTCTTACTGATTATTCGTGGCTCTAAAATTCCACTTTTTTCACAGTGTATTTCTGCTTAAAAAAAATTGTCAAGGTTTTTTAAGGAAATCCAAACTTCACAGTGTAGAATTTTGTATCTCAGCCGGTGGGGCTCTTTGTTCCTTTTATAGTCAAATTTCCCTAATCTCCCCTAACATGAATTGAAACTCCCAGAGAGTGGAACAGTGTTTTGCATTGTTTTAAACCATGCCCACCCCTGTTTTATCTGCAACAGGTCTTACATTTGGTAAGGTGTTCCTTTCAGTGTTTGCCTTCAGGCAAATCTTTAGGTTCTTCCTATACTTCTTTATAATTTGTTTAGTAAAAACTGTAGAGGTGACGTTTCACAAGAAAACCAGGACAAGCTACTCTAAAAATGGTTTGTTATGTAGAAGTGTTTTCATAGTGACCTTGCTGGGAGGGAAGGTGACTTCAGCTCCTAGTTACATAGCAAACCTCAGCCTCTGAAAGATAACCAGTTGCTGCCCTTGCCACACAGCAGGGAGTTGCCACAACCCTACATGGGCCATGGGAGTGAGATAAAAAGGCAGGCTGAGTCTCATTCTGCAGTAAAAACCTTTTGTACCCGTTATAATATATGGTTATATTTTGTTCAGGTATTAAAAGCTGTGTTGTCTTTTTCTCATCATAATTTGGTCATTCCATTCATTCAATTGTGACCTTTTCTGTACTTTAAGCGTTAGTGAAAGAAAATTTTACCTCTGAATTTCAGTCTAGAAGTTCTAGCAACCAGTGTTTCCCCATTTGATTTTAAAATTCCTCATCCACAAAAATAAATTACATACACTGTTAAAAAGAAAAAGTTATGTCGTTAACTCAGATGTTTCTTTCAAGAGTGCTAACACGAAAGTTGGAAGATTCTGGAGGGCTTTCTTCTCTTCCTTTCCATCCATTCACAGCCAACTGATTCACTTGGGGCTCTCAGCAGGAGGCTGGCCATGCACCAACAATGGTAGACTTACAGACCATCTGAGTCCACTTCTGCTGCTGTCACAGGGTTCCACATAACGGGTAGTTTTTACTAAGAATCAAAATTCATTTCCTCACAGTTATAGAGACTGAGAAGACTAATATCAGTGCTCTGGCATCTGATGAGAGCCTTCTTGCTGCATTATACCATGGGTGAAAGCAGAAGGTTGAACTCCTGAACACTGTGTGTCACCTCTTTTTAATCCCATTTACCGAGGAGGAGCTCTGGTGACTGAGTCACCTCTCAAAGGCTCTACCTCTCAGTGCTATCACATTGACAACGCCTGAATTGAGAAAGGTGACACATTCAAGCTGTGGCACAGGCATTTAGATAATTCTGATAGAAGTAAAATGTTGTTTGTGATTGAATTAGTTTCTGTCTTCTAAAGTCTTCATCTTTAATTCATATTTGTTTTGTTACTTATTTATGGAGTCCTGAGGAAAGCCCTGCTTTGGCCTAGACTACACAGGGTATTTCCTGAACTTGGTGGTATCTGAAGCTGAGATGCCACCCGACCTAAAATGGAGCTTGAGATGGCATCAGCAGCCTGAAAGTGTTCAATGCTGAGAGCCAGGTGCACTGTATCAGCCTGTTTGAAAGTAATGGCTTTTAAACTATTTGAGTGTCACAAAACATTTATCTGCTATGTGTCAGACTGTCATGGGATCCATCATGTTAATGAACAAACCTGCTTCCTAGTCTTCCTCCTAGACCTGTCTAACTGTGCAGCCTCATTAAAAACAGTAGCCAGTGCAGCATCTGTGTGCTTGGTGTGAGGTCAGGCAGGGAGAGGTCTAAAGAGGTGTGGGCTTGTGTCTGAAGCTATGGTTGAAAACAATATAAAGGGGAAAAGATCTAGCACTCAGGTGTTACCACTAAAACTTCTCTCACCTAAGGACTAAAAATTATTGGCAAACTACTTTTGTAATTATTAACAAAATCTGTGTTCCTGAGATTAAAGGAATTGTCTAAAATCAGAATTAAGATCTTTATATAAAATCACAAACTTGCTTATTCTGAAAACATTATTTTCCTAATTGGTAACAAGTTTCAAAATAGAAAAAAAGGAGCAGTCTATAGAAAGATATTAATATATAATATTATAATGATAATTTTTCTCACAGTTCTACTTATAATCAGAGAAGTTTGCCTTACACTACCATGAGGAGATGCTTTCAAAATGTAGCACTCTTATGAAAACTTCTCTGGTTTTCTTACCAGCTTAATAAAATACAATTAAAATTTGTTTGAGTCCTATATTAAAACCTTATGTTAGAGCTGACCAAATTTATGAAATGGGTTTCTGGGCTGTGTTAAATCCCTGGATTTCATTTGTTCTAGAAATTTAAGAGGTACTGATAACAGGTCATTAATGTAAAACCCATTGGCAACAACTGAGTAAACAATGTACACATCCATGTTTTAAATGACACTGATAGCTACATGTATAATTGCTTTGTCAAAATTTACACCTACATGCTTATGGGGTTGATTAATTTATCTGCATTAATGTTTATAAAATCAACCACTCTACTTAGTTTTGCATTCTTTGGGCATGTTAATAGAACAGATACAGAGGAAACAGAATAACTTAAAGCAGTTTATTCCATTGGTGCATCTCTTGACATTGTTCCCCACATATCTGTGTCTGTTAGTAGTAGCTTCACATTAAATACAAATTACTTCCTTCTTTATAATGATGAATTGTTAAGTGGAGCCAACTAATTAATTTGGGTATTGCCATAATTTTTTAAAATGTGTTCCTGAAGTGCTATGTAGAAATGTTATTTGAAAGAAATGAAACTAGGGGTGAAGCTCAGTGATAAAGCATTTGCCTACCGTGCACAAGATGAGTTCAATCCCTCATAGCACAAAATAAATAAATTAAGAAAAAAAGAAGAAAAAATGACTTTGGACCAATGCTGGTACTTGAGGTGATACTACCATTCTATGTATAGTACCTATCAAGAGTTAAAAACAATTTTCCTCTGCTCTTGTTTGTCCTGTTCGAATGCCTTTTCCTCTTGTGCAGTTGCTCCTTGTGTCAGAACCTGTCATAGTATTATGGAAAAGCAGAGGCCTTGAGATCAAATAAAATACCACTTCCATTATTTATTAATTACAGTCCCTTTGCCTATCATGCCAGATGACCTTGAGAATATGATTTGCCTCTCAGGTCTTCTGTCTTCGCATCTGTAAACTAACCTCTTCAATATCCACCTCACATACATAATGTGAGCATTAAATAGAAAGCACTGTGCACATGGGTACAAGGTGTCTAATTACTTTCATCTAGATTCATTCAACCAATACTTGTATTATTTGTAACTGCAGCTTGGTATCAAGTGGGAGACCTGGCTCCCTACTGGGTGAACCATCCCCTTGTTTCCCCTGTGGTATCCTCAGTGCAAAACTGTGCTCTGCACTCCATCATAACTGTCAGTGGAAGGAAAGAAAACTCTTAGGAAGGTCCATTGCCTGCCCAGCCTCCCACCTGCTTCAGGAGCCCACACACTCAAGCTCCCTCCAGAGCACCTCAAGGCTCTGTGCTCAGGGAAGATTTCTAAATGCTGTGTAAGCTAAAGGTGAGTGGACTTGTGCTGTGAACAAGAGAAATTAGTGAACTAATTTCATTACAAATATGTGCTGTAACTGTAAATAGGTACCCTAGAACTGTGAAAGATGTAAGTTGGCATTTCCAAAGGAAATGGTACAGATATTTATTAAAAGTGTAACAAAATGAATCATCTCTACTAAACACTTCCAGAAGTGTTTTCTTCCTACCTTGCTTTGCCGATTGTAATTGTGGGCCTCACTTCTCTTGACTGGTTCCCTCTGGAATTCCCCTGCAGCACCATCTGTAAATGACTGCTGCTATTTTCTTCCAAACCTTACTCTGTGTTCCCCACACTGATGTGTTAGCCACCTTCATATTTTATGCACTGTCTTATGAGAAGGAGGTGGGACACATACTCACTTTTGTATCAGAAGAGAAGCATCCATATTGAAATCTAAGCCACAGATGGATCCTTCTTTGCCATTAACATGGATCCACATTTGAACCATGAGTACCTCACCATTAAATATCCCACAGAAGGGCTGTGACTAGAGAACACCTAACTTGGTCACACCCAGGAGCTCACTGGCTATAACAACAATGCCACATTTTATTATATTATTTTTTATTTATCTATCTTCTTTCCTACCACTGTCTCAGAGTCACCAACGTTTTATTCTTCCTCTGCACTTACCTCAGAGTTCCACGCAGAGATCTGCCCTGAATAATGACTGTCCCAAGAACAATGATTTTCCACATGTTACAGATCAGAAAAAGCACATATGCTTCTCTATTCACATCTTTGAGATGTACATTTCTTCAGTTTTGCATGTATTTTACAGCTGCAGGGTGCATAATTATTTAACCTTTTGTGATTCTTTCCCCTGAAAGATGCTTCTGTGCATAATTATTTGTTGTTTCTCTAAGCTTCATCACAGCAGGCTTTCCAAGTAAAACTAAAATTAGTAATGAGTGTTGGAAATGATGCCAGTGAACATATGAAAGGAAAGCACACTCATTCAACTAATTTTGGACCACCAGAAAATGCTTTGCCAGGCCTCTGGGTGAATGGGCAGTCAACCATGACATCTATCATTTGCAAGTGTCTTCGTTGAGCCAAGAAGATGTCTCCTCATGCATCCTTTCACTTAATCCTCATATTTATAAGGTGCAGTGTCTTTAATAAGCTCATTTTGCAAGCAGGAAATTATAGCTCTGTGAAGTTAAATATTATCTTAGATGACAAAGCTAATAGACAGGAGAATTAGGATTGGAACTCAAATAAGTTTGTGCTCTTTTTGCTGCCTTCTCTCTGGACCCCAACCCCAGGATGCCTGTGTTAACCAATCCTCCTGCCAGATGATCTGTGTATGTGTGAGCCTGTGTCCACTGCTGCTTTGTATTCCTTATTCCTTCTATATCAGTCCTGCCCTGCTTTCTTGCTTCATAACTGGGTTCATTTTATTGCTTGTATTTTTTTTTTCCTGTTTGAATGATGGAGGCTCGATTAACCAGTTCTTTGATTTTGAGCTGTGACAGCTATCAACCTTGCTTGAGAAGTCCTTGCTTCTTTGTATCTCTCATTTGGCTTGACATCAAAGCTGGAAAAGGTTACTGATGATGGTATGAACCTTTTTAGTATGCAAGTTTATAATGGCACAAATGACTTTATTCAGTGTAATAGAGTTCTTAAGTATTCATTTTTATCACTGCCTGTTAAATATGTCAAAGTGGAATATTTTAATTTAAAGGAATGACTCAGATCTTGAAAAAATAAATATGAAAATACTTAATTCCAAAGTGCGAGCTCTATCACTAGGCTGTGGATTTTTTGAAGATAGGGCCTTTGTCCCAGTTTCTATGCAGAGCTCTTTATGAATAATGAAGATTTATTAAAATTTTGATGTTTAGTATGGCTTTTTTTAACAACAGAAGTAGTTATTGAATGGTGTTTAACTTTTGGAACCTAGTGCACTTGCTAAGTAGCATTTTGGGTTGCAAATAATTATAGTAAAAATATGATGTTTTGCTAGTCTATAATCCCAGCCCTCTGACAGCTGAGGCAGAAAGATTTACAAGTTCAAGCCCAACCAGGGCAACTTAGTGAAACCCTGAATAAAAAATGAAAAGGACTGGAGATGCATAGGCCCTCGGTTCAATCCCTACTACGACACCAAAAAAGTGTCATTTGAGTTCTACAAATAATCCAAACTATCTATATATACTTAGTGATTTTAAAATAATTACTATGCCAGCTAGTATTAAATGCTTTGAGGCAGATTTTTTTATTTAAAATACAATAGCTATGAAAAATATGTTTAATATTATAAGAAAATATTTGGACACTTCATTACAAAATATTAGAATCAACACTAAGATAGGCACCATTAGAATTGAATCTAGCTATTCCGTTTCATAGAGATTTTAGAACCAACAGGATTCTTCAGGCAGGTTTTCCTGGCTTTTTGGTGAGTGAAATCATTGGTCCACAGTGACCTGATCCTTTTTTTTTCTGAGCTTGGACTCTTAAAGCAAGTTCATACAGTTTGGAATAAGAAATAAAAATTGAGTATTTTTAAAAGCCATTGATAAAAACATTTAAAAATACCAGGCATTGTCAATATCATTTGTGATCAATAGCATTACCTAAATGCTGCTTTTAAATTTGTACTGTATGTTTTAAAGTAATTTTCAGATAAAGATGTGTGGGCTGAAATGAGTAAAAGTGTAGGCATTAGAACTCTGAGGTGGAATGTGTTAAAAAAGTGAGTACATGTGTGATTTAAAACACAGATCAGAGGAGCACACAGACTTACTCATAACTTTTCATAGTGACTCCTACTCAGTGCAAGGCTCAAGGGTTATACTGGCCTAATCACACCTGGAACATACTACTACTCAGTCTTGCTTAAACTGTTGTGTGAGGAGGCATGATTTTTTCACCTACACAAGTTGGAGTCATGGGAAGTCAGATAAAAGGTGCTTTGCATCAACACTGTCGCTTGTTTAAAAGGGCCAGTGCATGAGGCATCAGGGTGCCTGGCTGCCATGTGTAATCTCCTGTCTGAATATTCCCTTGCAGATGATTCAGTCCCTCAAGGCACTGATTGAAAATGCAGACACTGTATATGAAAAGATCGTGCACTGTCAGAAGTCCGGTAAGTGAAAGTTTCTTTTCTTTAAAAAAGCATTAACAACATCATATTTTCTCTAAACTTTGTCATCTTTTTCATACTCACCAGAAATCAGATAAAATTATTTTTCCATGGCTAAAGAAAATATTGATTCAGTGGGGATTAAAAAAAAACTCACCTGGAGGGAGCTTTCAAAATACATCAGCATTGGTCTGGGGTGTTAACTGGGAATTAGTAGGTGTTAAAACTTCCCAAGTGGGGCTGGGGATTTAGCTCAGCTGCATAAGCACCTGCCTTGCAAGCAGGCAGTCGTGAGTTCGATCCCTGGTACCGATAAAAATGAAAAAGACAAAAAAAAAAAAAAAATTAAAAAAAAAATAAAGTCAAGTTTAAAAAAAAAAAAAAACTTCCCAAGCGGTGCTTCTAATGCACAGCCAAGCCTAAGAACCTCAATGTTGCATGTGTTGCAGACCTCTGAACCTTCCAGGCAACTGTGAGTTTCCAGTACACAGTAGGGTGGTGTGGTTTGAACAGAAAAAGAATGATTTCTTAGAAAACATAGATGGGCTCCAGTTAGGGTGTTTAATGCACTGACATTTGTGCTGTTAAATTACTAATTTAATATATAAATGTCACACTGTATTATAAAATTCAGCTATATGAACCACCAGATGTTCGTTGACTTTCAGTGGAGTTATGTCTCAACCTGTCGCCAAGTTGAAAATGTCATAGGTCAAAATGTATTGATCCACCTCACCTGCTGAACACTAGTGCAGCAGCACAGTGCACTGTAGAGCATGTGTTGTTGACAATAATAATCACACAGCTGACTGGGAGCCTTGGCCCACTGCTGCTCCCCAGTCTTGTGTGAGAGCGCAGAACTCATGAGCCAGAGAAAAGATCACAATTCAAAATTCAAACAATGGATTCCACTGAGTGCGTATCATTTTTGCACCATCATGAAGCAAAAGTAGAATTTAAAACTTCAATATCCTACATTGTAATAAAATACATAGAATGGAGGGATTTTGGTTCAAGTTTGAGTGTTAGTTTGGAAAATTCTAATGTGGAGAGTATTTTTAAGTTTTAAATAAGGATATCTGCTCTTGTTTTCCAGGGTTTTGGTTGCTGTCTTAATCAAAAGACTATATTACTAGGCTTAAAAAATCATCTATTTCAGAAATAACTAGCTTAAAACAGATTGAAGACAAAGATATAAGTGACCATTTTCCTTTTCATATGTATCAAAAGATCATTCATATTAGTGACTAATCCGTACACTCCAAAATCCTCATCTTTTTTTCATTGTATGAGCAAAATGCTGTTAGCAAAATGGTCTTCCTACTTCTAGTCCTTTCCAAGCTAATTTTCCCTATAATCTACAGGTAAAAAAAAGTTTCAAACACCACTTTTATCATATCACTACCCTACACAAAATCACCCAGTGGCTTATCAGGATGTCTGGGATCAAATCTAAGGTCCTAACTTTACCTATGAGATTGCCAACCCACTGGCCTACACTTCCCCATCTATTTATTCATTAAATAGATATGTTTTGAATTTTATTTGGATAAATCATGTGGTAGCTCTTGCACACCAAAGTAAGAAAAAAATAATATCTGGTTTTTCCCATATAGAACCTTCAAATTAAACAAGACATACAGCAGTAAATGCAGCCAGTACACTGAAAATTTACTGTGTGTTTCTCAGGGGCCTCTGCTAGTTTCTGAGGCAGTGGGAAGAAGCCTGAGTTTTGAGCAGAACAGGAGGGGCACTGAACTGTAAAGTAATGGGCGAATGTGTGCAGAGAATTTTAAAAGTCAGAAGCTGACTAATGGTAAGAGGCCGTTGGCAGTAGTTGAAGATGGTGCTTGTAGAAGCAGCGAGGAAGGAGAGGGAGTATTGGAAAACCATTTCCCTTCCCCTTTGGGCTGCCCTCTGCATTTCTTATTGCTTATGTGTTTCTACTTCATCAGATTTTCATAAATCATCCCTGTGGTGAGACTTCCTTCTCTGCCCTCTGTTAATCTGTAATACTTCTCTCCTTTTAAACTTGTCTTGGTCTTGCGAGAGACCTTTGCATGATCCCAAGATCTGTTCCTAACCATTCTGTTCAACCCTTCAAATCATTTATTTGCTGGCAGTTGATGGAGCTTATTCAGTTATTCTGTATTTTATTAATGCCATCCATCTTTTAAAAAGGATGCTAACTTCCTATGACACCAAGATTATATATTAAGTTATTTTCTGTGTCTTAATGATATCTATTCCAACATTCTGTGCATTCTTGAATATTAACTAACTAAATGTGATTTGACATTATTTAATTGTGCTAAATATACATATAAGAATTGTGGACTTTGTGGAATTCAAAAACAGGACTGTTTATTAGATGAAAGAACTGTTTATTAAAAGAACTATCAGATAAAAGAACTGTTCATTCAGTTATTATTCTGGGTTATTCTTTGCAAATTCACTGCTTGATAATTTCTCTTAAAATTACTTCATGTTATTCTTTAGTTTAATTTTGGTAAGAGATGTGTTTCCTTGTACTTAACTGAAAAGGCTGTCTATCAAGGATTTTGGAGCTATAGAATAAAAATAGTCTACTGTGTGACAGTTTCAGGTGCCCTGCGTGAAAGCATCTTTAGAAGCAGGTTAGTTTGTTAAGGCCTGCATAGCTCTTCTGTTATCTCAAGTAGTGATTTTATGCTCCTTTGGTTTTTTGTTTCTGATACAGCCATTATAAGGCTATATAATCATCAGTCATAAGAAGAAACACTAATGTATATTGTGTACAAAAGACATTTGCATAGTTTTACTTTTGATAAATGATTATTCTGCTTTCAGAATTTAATCTTGCAAAAGAAGATATAGGTCCCCAAAGTGTGCTCCCCAAGAAAATGATTGTTTTAGAAGCATTTTTAACTTTTGAAACACAAATTTAGAGTTTGATTAGATAAAAATAATTTCAGCAATTGCTATTAATAAGGAGTCAGATCTCCAGTCACTTGTCAAAAGTAGATCCAGTTAGGACAGGTTCATGCTCATGACTATGTTGTTGAGTTTTTAAGGAAGGGAAATGGGAATGCTGTTGTGAAAGGTGAGAAGACTGGGACTCTCGAGAGGTATGCTGGCCAGGGAAGACTTTCAGCCAGTCCAGCCAGCAGCTACAGGCCAGGAGGCAGATGGCAGACAGGAACCTGGAGAGAACAGTGGGAATGACTGTGAGGAATGGGCAAAGCAGAATGTTAGGAAAGTACTCCTCTTCTGAGATAATAAGAAAACTGATGTTGAGAGAAAGTCTGAGACACAAAGGAACGTTTTCCACCGAGGGAGTGGACAAGGAAGTGGTGCTTAGGAGAATACCTGCTTTGTAGAGAGGGACAAGCATGGGCACATTTGTTCAGAATTAGAGGTCAGCAGTGCTAGTCAAAGAGACCAATTAAATATTGGATCATGATGGGGTGATAAAAGAGTCTGGGCTACCATTTTTGTTACTGGGTTTAGGGGTGTTAGAGTCTGGTTTCTAGATTTTTTTCTGTCCTAAACAAAGATTTAGTCAAGATAAGTGAAATTGGTAGCAGTGTTTTACATTAAAGGTAGGGAAAGAAACTGGCTTTGCAGAATGAGTTCGGGCCAAGGAAAAGTAAGAGAAGGAGTATATTGCACAGTATGAGAGTAGACTTCTATGAAGAGACACAGAGCAAAGACTTCATTGTCCTTTGTTTTTTTTTTTTTTTTTTTTTTTTTTTGTCACCCATTCCTCAAGCTGATACCAGGTATAGGCCATCCTATCAAAACCTGCTGTAGTTCTCAGGAGAAGTCCATGTGCAGGCTTTGCAGACTGTTCTGCTTACCTGTCCTGGGCTTTTGTAATTAACAGATCATACTTCCTCAACTAGTCTGCCACACCCTTCCAGGATTTTACAATTAGCAGGTTCCATCTACTTTCCAATTATTTTTAGCCAACACTCTAGCCTCCTGCCTTACTCTCTGTGACCAAGAAAGCCATAAATGACAGAGCTATCCAAGAAGAGCTGTGTAAATTAACATGGCTGGATAAACATACTCCACATC
The DNA here is from genome assembly GCF_034190915.1 of Cavia porcellus. NCBI lineage: Eukaryota > Metazoa > Chordata > Mammalia > Rodentia > Caviidae > Cavia > Cavia porcellus. The sequence goes on from NW_026947493.1 coordinate 8,989,802, forward strand.
TTCTCACATGCGGCAGATAAGTGGTAAGAAACATAGAAGAGGAAGCATGACGGTTCATTTTATGAAAATCTGTAATCATGGAAAATTTCTCAGTTCTGTCAGGGAGACATGTTTTTCACTTTCTAGTATCTCTCTAAGTGTCCCTAAACAATAGCATCTCTTAGAATTACATTTTTTCCTCATCACTGAATGGATCTGCTTCATAAGGGAAAGGAAGATGGTCTAGAAGCAAACCCATGCTACACTGCTATAGTCAGTTGAGTGTTTCATTTTGTTTTGTTTTGTTTTGTTTTGTTTTTGTTTTTTTGTTTTTTTTTTCTTTTGTCTTTTTCGTTTTTACTGGTACCGGGGATCGAACTCACGACTGCCTGCTTGCAAGGCAGGCACTTATGCTGCTGAGCTAAATCCCCAGCCCTGAGTTGAGTGTTTTTATCAGGTGATTTTAAATGAAAAAAAAAAAAATTTCTGGAAGAGAATAAAAAGAAATCAGTGTTACATTTCCTGAAAATTAACACATACCTTTAATTTTCACTCCCATTTAAAGCCCATTAAAATGACAAGAGTTCTTTAAAGGCACAAATTCATAAGGACAAAGCACAGGAGCAACAAAACTTTGGAAACTGAAAAACAGCTGAGCAAGTGATAATTGACCAAGTGATAATTGGCTTAGTTGCTGGCTTGAGAAAGCTAGAAGTGGTGGTGTCCAGGGAGACGGGAGCAGTCTGATTTGCACCGCAGGGTACCAGCTCAGAACATGGTGATGCCAGGTGCCTCCTGAAACCTGGACAAAATAGACCTAAAAGAGAACTATTATCTAAAAACCAAATTAGGAGGAAGCCATTAGACCCTTGTCCTGACAATGGGGAAGTTAAAAAGAGCAAAATTTTCATCTTTCGTAAGGGAAATTTAATAGGCAATGCTTGAAAATAAGAAACATGAATATAAATACCTAAAAAGGGAAACAAAATCAGTTCAAGGATTTGAAATTTGGCTGTACCTGGAGAGAACTGGTAACGATTAATTGGCTCTTTTGGTACTTACATAACTGATCAAAACAAACCTAAATTGCAAGGAAAAAAGAAGGAAGGAATCAAAGGACAGAAGCTGCCTCAGGAACTGAAGGTGTCCCTAAGGGTGGGTGCACACCCCCAAGTCTCAAAGATACATGATGTGCAGAGGCTGGTGTTGCCTCCCGTAGGTTCATGGGCGCTTTGAGGACAGCTGACGTCGTTATTGGGTGGGCAGGTGTGAGCTCTTCCTGCACAGGAGTAGATTCTGCACTTTCAGAATGACTGTGACCAGAAAAGTTTGAGCTTTAAATGAAGGAGAAACTCAGCCCACCCCAAGCTTCCATAAATATAAGCTGCTTTCTAAAAACTCTGAGAGATACTCAGGCATAGCTGTGGTTGTATAATTTATGAAGAAAGTGCAGCATAAAGTAATTTTCCAAATAATGAAAGCTTTAATTACCTTTCATTTAAATCAGATGAATGTAAATTTTTCTATAATAGGTCCTATCCCTGCTTTCTTAAATTTGATTGGCAAAAGTTATTTGAACATTTGTAGTGTTGGTGACTGAGGATCTTCTTGAGATGCAGTAGTGTCTAGGCTGCAATTTAATGCAGTGATTCCCCAGAAGCCTTTGAGTGTGGAGGTCCCTTAACCTATGAGCATGTTAGGCCAGCCCTGAAAGATCTGAATTTGATCAGCTCATTTACTTTTTTGTAAATGCCTTGCTTCCGAGAGGTTTCTGAGGAGCTGAGGCTACCAGATAAGTAACCTGTAACCAGCATCATTTGGTTCACTCACATCATTATTAGCCCAATGCGGTCAACATAAAATCACCTGTGAGATTCACTCTGATGGCTGTGGATTTAGCTCAGCAGCACAAGCACCTGCATGGTATGTACAAGGTCTTTAAGTTCAATCCCCAGTACCAAAAAAACAAGGTTCACTCTGAAAGCGTTTCACAAGTGAGGTGTTCAAAAAGATTTGCAAAGGGAAAATGGGAAACATTTTAACTTTTGTATTTTGTTTATGCCAGAGTGTTGCTAAGCTCTGTTTTCCAGAAATAAAAGCTGCTTCTCTGGGAAACCAGAGACTTGTGATATCGTGACCTCTTTACATTGTCCTGCATTGTGACTTTAGATTAGTCACTTGACCTGTCTGCTTCATTTTCCTCCTTCTAAGTGGTATGTGATTCCTTGATGATTCTAAAGTGCAGGGACCTAAGGTCAGTGGCATAGGCAGCAACTTTTTAATGGCTTCCTTGCAGTTTAAAAGATTAAACAGGTTACTGTTAGGTCTGAGGAGGGGAAGAAGGGAAGGATTGGTCGGCGGTGGTGGCTGAAAAGATAAGAAATACAAAATATAAGTAACCTTTATTTCAGGAATGCGGGGAGAGACACCCCCGGCCCCCAGGGCGCAGCATCTCCACCCTGGGGCCGGCGATCTCTCCCTGGAACACTCTCTCTGGAACATGTGGAGTGAGGCACATAAGTAGCCTTGGCCTGGGGTGGAACCTAATGGGTTTTAGGGATGCACAGGTATTCCATTGGTCTTAGTTTGGCGCCAGAGGTAGGTTTGTAAGGGTGGGGGTATAGGGTCACAGGTAAATCTCTAGGGGCGGGGGAGGCAGGAGCTCCCTAATTCCAGCTGAGGCTTTTCCTGGCTAAAGTGTCCGGTCTGGGCCAGCAACCCTTTCAGTTACTGCATACATAGAATGTGTATGTGTCGCAGAATACATAATTTGCAGCCCATCAATATGCGTTTGAGAGGAAAGTTAACTCTTGACTTTGAAGGTAAGGAGTGACCATCTCTGAAGGCTGAAACTGTGAGAGCCCAAGCCAGAATCCCAGGCTTCTCTGGGAAACCTAATAGATGTCCTCAGATAAAGTAAATGAGCCTCACTGAGCTCACTTTCGTCTTAAAGACTGGATGCTGACTCTCTGCCTCCTTTCCCACACATGTATTAATTAATTAACTAATAATTAATGAAATCATGGGAAGCTAAAAGGTAGCCAGGTCGTCAGTGGCTCATCCTCCGTCCCCCAGCTTCTCCCTCCTTCAATCCCTGCTCAGAATGACCATCCTCACTGATAAGAGAGCCTAGAGAAAATGATCACAAAGGTGACAATTCATTTCTGTGTCAACTCATAGAAACTTCAACATAAGTAACTACTCTCCTGTCTCATCACACTCTATCTCATGTACTAATCCCTTTCCCTATGTTAAGATGCCCCCCTACACTAATACTCTTTTTACACTAATACTCTTCTTCCTCAGTGTGGTCACAGTCTCTGAGGAATGCTTTGCATTACCCCCAAATACTGACTATTTCAGGATGAGGCTCAAGAATTTGCATTTTGATGAGCATGTTCTAGTTTTGAGAACCTCTTTTTTCAGGATGGGGAAGCACAGGCTCCTTTCCAGGCTGTATGCTTTAACCAGATGCCTTTTCCTCTGTCTTCATAGGGATATTGACTGCTCAAACTCAAGACACACCCTGGCTGTGTCACTAACAGCCAGATTTTCTTTCTAGAATAATGGACTTTTCTTTGTAACAAGCTTTCATCTGTGAAATTTTCCCTGTGTACCCAGTGAAGGGGAAGGGAAGTTACGAGGATGCTTGCCCTTCCCGGAGTATGTGTTCTGTGATCAGATCCCAGACTTGCACTATCCTATCACATTTTCTTCCTCTTTCCTTTATAAGCCCACAGTTTCTAAACGTGTCTTTTCCATGTGAGTAGTAGTGCTCAGGTTCTTCCATCAGATGCTGTGCTGGGAGTCAGGAGGGCCTCCTTGGATAGCTGTTTTCACCTGTAGCATCTGCATAAAAAAGTGCTACTGTTATCGTTGCCCACTATAGTGGAAAAGAACCACAGTAAAAGTGAAGTCCGCTAAACAAATCCTTTCTCATTCAAATCTTAGTTTTAGACAGCTGTCCTACCAGATCTCTTATTGTGTATTCTCACATCTAAGATAAACCTAGTGCTATACTTATCCTCAGATCTAAAATAATGCAGATTAGTTTTAAATGATCCCTAAGGCCTTTTCAGGTCTCAACTGCTATTGTCTGCCTATCCTATCAGTATAAAAGGGATTGTAAAAGGGAATATATGAGATTAAGTGAAGGTAAAAATGCATGCTAAGGATAATTTAACAGTATTTTACAGGTAAATCTTCTTATAACAAGGGATTTAAAGCAGCTGTAAATTAAATGATTTCATCCTGAGTCACTAGACATTAAGTACCTGACTTACAGAGGTTTGAGTTGCAAACTTTCACAGACGTAAACAGACTTCACATTACAAACACTTGCAAATGCAAGCAAATCATGAAGTAGCTCAGTGTCTGCCAGGTGTTGTCACAGAGCCCAGGAGGTCCGGAAGCAAGAGGAAAAGCAGTGGTGATGTATGGACTGCTAGGAAACGCAAAGCAGTGCACATGTGTGTGTGTTAAAGGTGCATGAGTCTCACCTTATGGGGCTTACAAACAAACCCGACTTACAGAGGTTCTCCCAGAATGGAACTCATTTGTAACTACTATACTGTACTATTCATAACATAGTAAAGGAGAAACGTAGTCATGGGTTTGTGACTGTGCCTGTGTTCTATCACGAGGTATTACATTAATTGTTCATCGAAGATTTTTTTTAAAAGATGAGAGGCCTTTTTTAAAAAAGATGTGTGGAAAACACAGCTGAGCCCCTGACATGGATAACAGGTGTAAGAGAAGCATACAGGGAGAAGCCACCCTTTCCCAGAGGTTTGTTGGTGGCAAGGAGGTTGAGCTTGAGCTCAGGGCTTAAGAGTGTGCAGGATTCACGCCTGTGAAACAGGAGAAGCTGGTCATTTAAAGTGAGCAGAATTTAGAAGGTTTAATTACCAATGTTTGTTGGCAGTTTTTGCATGAAATATGCTATTCTGGCTGAAGGAAAACACTTGATCAGGAAATGGGGGAAGTTAGGATGGAATCTCTGCTTGGGTCTAATGATGCAAGCCTTTTTATTCGAGGTGAAAGCATCATTTTGGGTTGACTTCTAGGCCAGCATTTCCCGAAACCTAATTCAAGGAATACTAGTCATTCTCTATGGGCCAGTGATTCATCATCAGATTCTCACAACACAGCTTGTACTCTTTAAGATCTTAGAGCACATTGGCATGCTAAATAAATATCCTTCGCTTTTGTAGTGCAGCATGTTCTAAGCTTATTTTGTTATAAAGCCATTGTTTCGAGTTCTGTCAGTATCTGGAACACATCAGGAAACTAAGGCAATGAAGTCACTAAACAGAGGCCCACTCAGAGACTCACTGGTTGGTTCAGCTCTTTCCTGTGTGCTCCATGTTCCAATACTACTACCAGTAATAGAAAATAGATGCCTGGAGTGTTAGCACAGGAAGAAGTCAGTGGTGAAGTCTCTCTCAGTCATGGTAGGCTGGTCAAATGGAAACAGCTGGTAAGGTATCAGAGCAGCTGTACTGAAGTGTGAGATCAGGCTACAGATACAATTGACTCTTACCCAAATGGGTAAGTTGTCTGAGTGGCTAAGTTCTCTAAGGAAGAAAGAACTGGGGGAAAATAGAAAAAATTCTTGAGTGCGATTATGAGATTGATTTAGAACTGGTTATTTTCACCCTCAAACCTTAAAAGTATACCCTCCACATGGACACCTGATTCCTTATTCTGCTCTACTGTATCTTTTTCTATAACAATTATTATCCTTCCACGTCTGATTAACCAGGCATGGTAACTCACACCCATAATCCCAAGACTTGGGAGGCTGAGGCAGGAAGATCACTGTGAGTTCAAAGCCAGCCTAGGCTACATAATGAGTTCAAGGCCACCCTGAACTACATAAGGAGACCCTGTCTCAAAAAAATGAAATAACAGCATAAATAAATAAATAAAAGAACAAACACTTGATTAACCCTTGTTTTTAGATTATTTTCGATCTTCTTAAACTCTGAGGCAGACAATTCATTATTCATAACATATCCCAAATGCCTAGAATAGTGCCTGACACACATCTAGCATTTGGTAAATATTTGTTGTATTAAATTGAGCCAGGATGCTATACTTATTTGTTCATTTATTCCATGGATATTGCTTAGGTCTTTATTCTGAGTCTTCCTAGAAGATGGAGACTCTGCAGATGAACAGGATACAGGTTCTATCTTGGGAAGGGTCCAGTCCAGTGTTGGAATGGGCATGGGGGCCACTCATCACTGCCTAGGTGAAAAAAAGGGTAGTACATGAGAACTTCGCTGCAGCTTTGACCACACAGAAAAGGTCACAGGAAAGGGGCGATGCTTGAACCAGATTTTAAGATAGACATTGCATCGTGAAGGTGATTTGTCTAGGAACCAAGGCAGGGGGCAAAGACTTTGAGCAGAGAGAGGAGCATTCATAGGGCAAGAAGACCCAGGCTAGCAATAGCAGTGGGCCACTTGGAGCACCACTTGGCAAAGACAAGAGTAGCAAATGAGGCAAAGACAAAGAGCAGTAACCCAAAATCTTATATTGGCCTGCATTGAAGGAATTCTGTATGATCAAAATCAGCATTCTGAAGGCTGTGCTAATAGCTTTTCTTGATGGGTTGGATGTGTGGTAGGAGGAAAAAAGGACAGGAAGAGATTTTGGGTCTGTCTCAGAGGGATGGAGTTGCTGTTTACCAAGATGAAAAAGATGGGCTGGTATAGGTTTAAGAAGGAAAATCAGGAGATAAGTAAAATCTGATATCCCTAGTGACTTCCAAGGGGAAAATTCAGGGCAGAGATCCAGACTGAAGGAATGAGCACATCAACATGACGATGGTCTTTCATCCAAGATTCTGAACTCATTTGAGAAGCGATGTGGATGGAGAATATGAAACCCTAGCCTCCAACATGTAGCTGTTGGGGACATGCAGAGAGTAAGCAGAGCAGTTGAGATGCAGCAGCCAGAGAGGAAGGATGAGAGTGCTGCTCTTCTGGAGTGGCGTGAATGAAGTGCTCTGGAGATATACAACTTTTTCTTCAACAGATCCAGATTGTGTTAGCAATCTCAGTGTTCATAGTACTCATCAGGATGAGGATACAAGGTGACGATGCAAGGGAACTAATAACTGTCACTTTGTTGGGAGCATGAAAATGATGAGGAGGGCCTTATGGTGGTTGTGCCTAACTGTGGGAAAGAAGAGAAAAAGCAATATGAAAGTTGGGATCTTATCAAAAATATTCTATATTAAAAAGCCTATTGGGGGGAAGGGCTGGGGACTGAACTCGCAAGCACTTTATTAAAAAACAAGTGAACAGAAAACTTTAATCATGGTTAAGAGGGCCTCTGTATTTCTCAGTGAAACAAAATGAGAAGGGTCTTGCTTACTGCAGGGTTCCCTGTATTATTCTGCCAAATAAGTCACAGGGCCTTGTGTTTAGAATGGTAGCATGAAATTAGATTCCACAAAGAACTAAGAGTATGCAACTTCATCTCACCTAGATTTACCCAGATGGGAAAGACTGGCAGAGAAAGAAAAACTTCCTTCGTATACTCCATTCACAAATTGTACTATTACAATAGATTTGGCACCCCAGGAACCTTGCCATCCATCTGGGTTTCAGGGATATATTTAAGAGACCTGATTCTATTCTATCTCTTGTGAAATAGGATTTAATAGCTCAAACCATCTTAAAATAATTTTGCTTTTGTTAATGCCAAGATTATTTGGGAAGAAGACCAAGAAAAAGAGACTACCACCTGGAACTTAGTAATCAGGCATTTCCACATCTCCATGAGTACTAGTTTGAAACACACACGTCAGTGGTATACCCACACCCCATCCCTGGAGTTCAGTGTATATTGCATTATTCTTGGAGGCTTCATATTTTAACAGGTACTGTGTGCAAATTAGTGGGACAAAATGATCCCGTAATCACATTTTGTTCTTAGGGCATTATGATGTTGTACCACAATATGTGTGCAGATCATATATTATTGGCACTTTAATGTTGCTGAGCCTTGAATGAGGACACACATATACCTGTATTCTATGGAATTTTATATCCCACTATAACCAATGTGGGGAATTTGAAATAGAATTTCAAATTGAATTTGAAATTTACCAGTGATGAAATTCACGACCTTGTGCTTGCCAGGCAGGCACTATGCTGTTGAGCTAAATCCTCAGCCTCATAGAATTGTATTTATCTATTAATCTGTCACCATTTAAAAGATCTTAACCTTTGTTTTCAGTTTCCATTTTCCAACACACACACACACAAATATTTTTACACTAATTATGTTTGTGATAAAAGCACTTTATAGGTCAGCAAAATTTTCAATTGTAAAAATAATCTTTTTAAGTATATTAGTTTAAGATCAATGTCCCATGAGTGTTTTTTTAAATTATATTACTTCTAAGAAAAGTTTAAGCATGTGCTACCTGCTGTATTTTAGATTCATGTAATTTAGTGTAGTAGAAAAAATCCTAACCAGAATTATTTGAAAGGTATTCTGCTTCATGCTTGGCATGCTTGATCCCTCCTTTTGAATGAAACAGCTTCTTTATATCTATACCTATATTACCATTTTTATGTTTAGATTTGATTGACTTTCATACAAGTTTGTTATCTATTACAGAAAGCAGCAAACTAAGTAGAAATGAAAATTTCTCCTCAGTAAATTCCTATATAGTTGTATGAGTTGCACTAATGATCTGAACAAGTATGTCACTGTGAAAATTTTGTACCCATTTATTAATTTGCATAAAAAATCATACTTAATTTTTCAGCAATACATTTCATTTTTATCATTAATTTTAAGCTCCTTAAGCCTTTAAAATAAAATATTTAAATTGTAAACTATTTTCAAATAATAATTGGATAATTATGTGAAACACCTTGGTGAATCAAAGATTTGAACTGTTTAGTTCTAAAGAAATGACATGGAAAGAAATAGTAACTTCCCAAAATGTATTTCTGCACATAAAAATATAATATACTTTCATGTGGCAGTACTAATTTTTCAAATTTAACTTTACAATTGTAAATCAGAATGCAGTCCCTACTGCAGACTGATAGACTTACCTTGCTGTTTATCATGTGGTCCCTTTAGACCAGAACAGAATTAAATTCTCATCAACATCATCTAACTATGGGTTTTCCATTTTTTTCTTCTTTCCCTGCTATTTGACAACCTACTATTTATTTCCTTGGGTTCTCAGGTTCATTACCACAAAGGAATCTGAGCAGGTTTTATCTTTGATTAACATCCCAGAAGAAAAACAGTCCACTGCTTTTCCCTCATAAGAGAAGTTTAGGATCATAGAGTCAAAAGAGCCTAATTGTAGTTTTTTAGAACTGAGCAAACGAGGCATACAGACAATCTTTTTTTCAAAAGTGCACCCACCCCAGGCCCAGCCAGGTTTATATGTCAGATGTTGAAAACTTACTGATTTCTGAATTTATCTCTGAGCATGAATCTCTGTTTCGCTGGATTTGTGTAACATGCTTACACCTTCAAACTTTAATACATTTAAACACAATGTATGTTTTGACTCTTAAACGATGTAGGACATCACAGATGTGTCACATTTTGAAAGGCCATTTTCCTTGTTTTGGTTTTCAACTAAAATTAATAGTACAATAATACAGTTTCTCTTCCTTAAAAATAACTGCTACCTCTCCTCTTGCACTCATGTCAACATAGCTGCAGAACTAAGAATTCTGGGTGCTTGCCCCTACCTCGCTGAAAAGGGTCCCAAAGTGTTTTGCATTGTACTTCTAAAGAAAACATGGACAAGTATGTGCTTTTTGAGACTGGTAATACCATCTAGTTTTAATGGGATAAAAGCTAATAGAAAAGAAAAGGAAGTGATTTTGTCAAACAGTCAACTTGAAGATAAAGTGAAGGATACATGGCAATAAAGTATACAAATTTATGATTAAAAATGCTAGGTGTACTTGGAAGACATGAGTAACCTACAGGAAATTAGATCTTGTTTCTGAGAGAATCATACCCAGCATCTCCTTCCTCAGTATTATTGGCCTGGTTTCTGCTTCTGAGCCTGAAGATTGCTTTCACCGTGGGACTCCATCACCATCTCTACCCAGCAACAGCAGCAGCATTGCTGGAACAGAGAATGTGCCTGTTGCTCTCTCCATGTCTGCCTGGTGGCTTTCCTTAAGTCCATCAGGCAAAGTTCATGCCATGTAAACTAAGCCATGTTCAGTACGAATATTAGGACTTTTCAGCTTAAACCCATAATTTAGAAACTTCTAAATACTGACTTTGCAGATGATCATCACAAAAGTAGTTTCTCAGCATCAATAAAATTCCGGGTTTTACAGTTATGTAGGCTTAGCTATAGTTTATTTATAGAAAAAAACTTGTGCTTTTAGGGACTGTAAAGGCTCTACTTGATAAGCATAATTACAGTGAAACTTGCATGGGAAGGTTGCTGGTATACATTGCATTGGTATAACCCCACAGTCCCCTGCTCAGAGCAGCACAACTGTCGCTACAAAAATACTGGCAATCTAGATAGGCTGATGCAAGATACATGGGTAACTGGTAAACATGGAATATACAAAAGTTCTCACATAGTTAATAAGAAGGCAGAAGGTAAAACTGACTTCTGTGGGCTGACCAAAGTAGTAAAAGGTTCAGACATCGTGCAGTGACCAAGCTGTGCTGTCTACCCCTGTGCCCTGTATCCCAGGCTCTGGCTGGTACATGGTTGAGGACAGGAGCTAAGGGAGTGTCTTCTCTAGTCAGAGTTTACATTCTTACTATTTCTTTTAGGATGCCAAGCCTACAAAGATTAATGATGGAGAATGGTAAAGGACTCTAACTTCTTTCTTGTTATGTAGCTTTCTGGTCTAGTTACTTAAAATTTTATAATAGGTGTGTTAGTGAACTGTGCATCACTGTGGCAAAATGCCCAAGGGAAGATTTACTTTGGCTCACCATTTCAGAGGTTTCAGTGCGTGATCATGTGATTTCACTGCATTGGGCCCAAAGTAACTATCATGGCAGAAAGGTATGGCAGCCAGGGAGCTGAGAGATGAAGAAAGAGCCAGAGAGGAAGAGACTGAGACCGATAGCTTCCCCAGGGTCATGCCCCATGACCTTTTCCCTTCAGCTAGGCCCCACTTCCTGTTCCTATCACCTCCCAATAATGGCTTCAAATTATGATCTCACCAGTGGATTAATCCACTTGACAGAGTTAGAGACCTACATGAACCCAAAAGTCACTTCCCAAAAGCCCATCACTGGCAACCAAACCTTTAGCACATATACCTCCTTAGATTTTCAGAAATTTAAACTTCTGTAATTAATTACTTTTAGTTTTTTATAACATTAAATAAATTTAAATGTCCCATTATTTGCAATTCATCTGTAAAGTTTTACATTATACTTAATTATCTTAATTACTTTACTCATTGCAGAGACAAAATAACTGACACCCAAAGTTAAAGTTATTGTACCTCAAAGTTTGCAGAGGTTTCAGTTCATAGGCAGGGCAGCATGGCAGAGACATTGCAGAGGGGAAGCTGTTCATGGCGGGCAGAAGGCAGCAACACAGTGAAATACCAAACCACATCTGCCCTCTTTCTGTCCCTTATTTTCTATCTAAGCTACCTGCTCTTACGGCACTCGCACCCAGAATAAGGCACCCTTAATTCTACACAGAACTGTGCTAAATCAGTCAGTGGACTGATGTAGTAATCACACACTCTAGATACAGCCACCTCTGAAAAGTTCCACCTATGACTGCATAAGGCTTTGACAGGACATCTGTACCAAAGTCACAACAGTAATCTTCATAAATCTTCCATATTTAGCAACTTTTCTCATATACTGCCAAACCTCTAATTTGTTATTATAGCTACAGAATGTATTTTGGTATTGATTTTTAAAACACAGTTGTTACTTATCTTCACATCATTATTTTAATACTATTACCATCTTAGCTTTTTCTCCTCTAAAATACATAGTACTTTTTTTTTTTTTAATAATTAGGCTGGACCAAGAAATCTACAGAGTTTATTTTGGTATTGATTTTTAAAACACAATTGTTATGTATCCTGACATCATTATTTGAATACTATTACCATCTTAGCTTTTTCTCCTCTAAAATACATAGTGCTTTTTTTTCTTAATTAGGCTGGACTAAGAAAACCATCTTTCTCTTCCAACACCCTGATAAACACATCCCAAAGACTTAGTAAGGTGAATCAGTTATCATGCTTCTTGGGGAAGGAAACGTGTACAATTGTATTTCAGAGTAAGTTTAAAGGTTTCTTTATGAAAGAGCTACATTGATAACATAAGCACTAGTTGGCTACCCATACTTCCAGATATCTGCAGCTTTTTACAAAGTGGTTGTCATATTTCAATAATGGGTTTTAGTGGAATTCAACCCAGCACAGAATCAAATGACCTGCACATGGTCTGTGATCAGTAAATATTACTGACTGACCAATTACTTCAAGAATCAAGAATTGCTCTCATTATGCAAAATAATTAGATCTTTTGTATCTCAAAATTATGGGTATTAACTACTAATTACAGAACCAGAAGTGTCCTAGGAAATCTCCATGGCAAAGAAATCTTAGATAGGGGCCGCCTGGCAAGCACAAGGTCGTGAGTTCGATCCCCAGTACCAAAAAAAAAAAAAAAAAAAGAAATCCTAAATAGTATGACAGTTTTACTTCTTGACATAAACATTCCTCATTAAATTTCATGTTGGAGTTCTTTTAAATAGAAGTAAAACAAGAAAACATTAAAAAAAAACTTAAGATAATTTAAAAATAAATATATATGAGAACTGAGCAGTTATTACAGTGAAAAAAGTAATCTCTCTTCACACACACACACTACTGTGGAATGGAGATGACATTCTCAATTCCTAGATTTTCAGCAATACTACTCTGATCCTGACTCCACCTTCCTTTCACATATTTGTCTTTCCCACAATTAAAGAACAAGGGGTTTTAAAATAAAACAACTGTTCTTCTTTGGGGTCAGGGTGTATGACATGATCTTAAAATTTTTGCTTATCTGATTTTCATCAGCTGCTTTAAAGCTCTCCTCTCTGTAAACAAAACATACAATACGCCTAAGGAGAAAAAATCTTGCTTTTAAGTTATCCATTATGATAAGGACCTTTTCCCTGGGCAGATTCTTTGCTGTAAATAATTTGGAGAATATGGAAGAGGCTATTTAACATCTAAGCCAGATAAGTTCTTTGTATTTACTATTGGTTTAAAGGCCCCAGGAGACCTTCTTCTTATAACATTTTAGGGTAGATGTCCTGATGGTTTAGTACCAAAAAGATAATGCAATTTATATCGTAGATGTATTATTGGATTTCTATCATTACATGTGTGGACTGTTTCTATTCAAATATGTAATCTCATTGTCTCTACCTCTGTATTCCCTTAAAATGGGGCCAGTGCCTGTCCAAAAGCCCTTACATCATTTTACCTTACATAACCACATAATGAACTCCTATTAAGGGCTGGGATGCTTTTGTCTAGAAATAATACTTGGTGGTTGAAAAGCGCTGGGGCTGTTGGGTAAAATGGGCAAAGATTTAAATCTTTTTTACTATTTCTTTGGAAGCTCTGTAGGTTGTCTCTATATTTCTTGCATAGTGTGTGAATGTGCCTGGCCAGTTCCTTTGTGCTCTATTTGGCTGTGCATCCTTGGTCCTTACACTGACTTTGCCTGTCGCAGGGGAAAGGAAAACATGCAGTCTTGCTATATAGATCAAGATGAGAATCCTTTCCTTTCCTTGAAAAATAAAAACGGATGCTTCATAGCAGTGGATTAGTAGAACTCACACCCGTAGATTTGCAAAGACAGGCTAAAAATATAGACATCTTTCCTGAGAAATAAGTATGTTTCACCAGCAGATCATATGATATAAACAACAGAGGGACCAATAGTCTTGGTCACTTTTTAAATTGTGTTTTATATTTTTAATATAATTGCTCTATATCAATTTATCACCTTTCTCATGCCCAATTTAAAAAAAAAATTAAAGTACACTTTACACTTCCCTGTGAATTGTTACTGGACAACAGATATTTTAAGAGATACAAACTAAGGGGGAATTGTTTCAACTCTTTTTTCATAAATAATAAAAATATATGAATTTTGTAAGATAGCAGGCTCTATGCATCTGTGTTCATTTTTTAGTGTTTGTATATTACATCTTTATCAATAGCTTTTTTTATAATTTCAAATGCTTCTTGTTCAAGTCTCAATCCTCAAACCATCCTCTTTTTTTACTGCCGCTTACCCTGGATTCTTATCTTTTGAACTTTCTGAAAGGTGCTTTCTTAAAATCTGCGGTATCGGGGCTGGGGATTTAGCTCAGTGGCATAAGCGCCTGCCTTGCAAGCAGGCAGTCGTGAGTTCGATCCCTGGTACCGATAAAAACGAAAAAGACAAAAAAAAAAAAAAAAATCTGCGGTATGTAAGAATATAAACTCAGCATTCTCTTTGTGTCACATTGTCTTTAGGTTCTTGTTAGTTGGAATGAAGCCCAGTGTAGCAGTTCCTATGATTGCTTCATTACTTTGCAGCTGATGAAGTGTTCAGCAGGACAACATAAGTAGCCCCCAATAGAATGAAGCTTCCAACAGATACCTGGGTGGTTGAAGACTATTGTTGTGTTCACTGGTGTGCTAGTCTTTAAATATATACCAAGAAAACATCATCAAGGTCCACATCTGGTCAGGCAGTTGTAGTCAGTAGTACCATAGTAATAGTGCTTCCATTTCCCTTCCCACCCTGCACCATGTAGTCCATGTAGCTGTGTTTTTTCTTGTTAGTAGAAAGCTACTTCTGCCACTTTGTTTCTCCCCTTTTCTATATACTAGTCACAGATTCCATCTATTAGGTCTCAGTAATATGTATGAGATTATGATGCCTCTTGACTGATAGAAATAGAAACATTATGAGGACTAAGGATTCATGTAAAATCCATTTCCCCTGAAGAAGTAGTGCCTTATCTTTAGGTCCTACCTGAGTGTGAGTCTGCAGAGAGCCTCACAGATTCAAAGTTGGTGCGGGAGACCTGAGGGCTCTTCCCAAAACCCTGAGTTTTAGGACACAATCACTGTCTATTCGTGGTTGTTCTTTTCATTTGGTGGGGGGTCATTTTGTTTTTCTTCAGTCTGTTAAGCCCAGCATGTCTAGTGAAAGGAAGAACTAATCATAAGGGATGCACCCCACTGCGAGAGGCCACCTGCTGCCTGGGCTGGATCACCAACCCCATGGTGGAGAATTTAATCAGTTAAATTGGGATATGCTTAGGCTCCATCATTAGCAAAAGAGAAATGGAGAAGGGGTTCCTCAGCATGCTGGTTCGTTAGACAATAGGATGTTTTTCTACTGTTGTTCTGTTTTGAGATCAGTAAGATTTGCATGCTTTACTAGCATGGCAGGAAGTTGCAATATAGCTTCTATTAGGTGGGAGAAAAATAGAGAAGAAAAATGACTAGACTGGCAGCTTATTATTTTTATCACATGTGTGTCAGCTTTTGCTTGATGTTTAAAGTGATGCCAGACACTGTAGCAAGTTGCTTTGAGATGGTGTCATACAGAAAAGGAATTAGAAACTAGAAGGCCCAAAGAGTAAACATACAAAAAAGATGCAGACAATGCCTTGTAAAATTCACAGGGGTTGCACATTACTCACAATAGCAAAAAATTTTGAAACATCTCGGCATCCATCAGTATGGTCTGGCTATCTAATGTTGGCTCAACTATACAGCAGTCTCTTTAGCTGTCACAATGAGCAGTGACTCCATACTGATCTAGAGCAGTTATATGAGAAAAAAAAAATACCTAGACAGAGAACAGTAACACAGTACGATACATTTTGTGCAAGAAAGGGAAAATTGTGAATATTTTTATTTGTATACATTTACTTGTATTTGAAAAGAGAAACAATGTAATAGAAAGATAATTTTAAAAAGTGTAAGAGGAGGGGAGAACAAGGTAGAGACACATCTTGATATGTAGTTTAACTGAGGAATCCTGTTAAGTTCTATTATACGTACCACTGAACAGATGACATCCAGGGGCTCAGCAGCACAAGCAAGTGCAAGGTTATGAGTTCAGTTCCCAGTACAAAAAAAAAGACATCCAAAAAGAGCACGCTTGCCCACACATGCACACATGAAAAGTCAGAAAACAAAAAATTACATAATCACATGGGAAAATATGAAAAAAAAGAAAACAAATTAACCTAACTATACTTTGTTAGTGGTCTAACCACATAGGTGAATTATTTCAACTGACCTTGGAACACAGTATTTTTACCATTCATTCTTGGTAAGATGTTCTCTGAAGATAAAAGAACATGAAGTTGGCTCCAACAGTTTTACTTTTAATAATCAGATCAGTATGGTCAGTGATTAACATTTCTCCACCTAAGAGGATTTTAAAAAGCATAAAATTTAGGTCATGTAAATACCCTGAATTAAGTTTGAATTAGAAATTTTATGTTTCTTTTTTTTAAAAAAATTGTATTCTCAGTCTGTCTGGATCATAATCTGGGACCCCCCCCCCCAACCACCATACAGTTTCCTTGAAGAAATAGCTCCAGGTCTGACATGTGGAAGGTATTTTGGTGAGTCTAGAATACCTTGTACCAGGAAACAAAGGACGTATCAAGAGCTAATTGGTCTTATCAGAATGGTGCAGAACCAGTTTGAAGGACTTTCATTGCCAGAGATTCAATGATTGACTATAAGGGAATATGTAAAAATCTATAAATCATAATAACCACTAATGAAGGGCCATCACAGTACCCTGAATTACCAGAGTGCACATCCTCTTAGTCTTTTCTGAAGAATAATGGGAATCATTTGATTAGGTAACTCCTGGTAAGGACTGTGAGGGGTCATAACACTTGTATAGTGTGATGTTAAAGTGCATGTCTTTCTGCCAGTTCCCCCCAACCCCGCTTTACAGTGGTCTTGGAATCTGACCTCACTCTGACCCTTACTGTGATAGAAAGTACATGGTTTTACCTCCTTTTCATCCCCAGTCACCAACATCATGTCCTTGGCAGAACTGAACTCTGCCTTGTGAGATTCCAGAGATTTGAATTCTAGTCCCAGCTCCTCTTCCTGTTCCCTCAGCACCTTCATCTCTGAAGTGTGCCGAGCATCACTTCTCTAAAATGAGATCATATAATCATAATCTTCTGGCCGTGGCTACCTTTCAAACTCTAAGGAACTGTCATTGACCCTAGTGTACGTTCTGCCTGTTGATATGGTGGGTTTCAATGTTTCCTCTGCATCACTACATTCTTAAATGGGCATGTATGAAATCCCATTAGAGAGTGGAATGGTTTCAGCAGTACTGAAAAAAGTACAGTAATCATTGCCTCAGACTGAATGGAGAAGTAACAGTTTGTCTCTTTTTTCTTCTAGCCATGGAATTCCATGAACATTTGCACAGCATAGGCACCAAGGAGGGTCTGAAAGAACGAAAACTACAAAAAGCAGTGGAGAGTTTTACCTGGAATATTACCATCCTAAAGGTATCCAGAATTGTTCCTGAGCACAGTGATGTTTAATGCATTTTCCACTCACTTTTTTCCCTTAGGATCACATTCCTTGTGCTGTATGCCATCGGCCAGTGATGTTCCAGCACAGTCACTGAAATCCGGCATCAAGCTCTGCCCTCTAGAAAGAGTGCAGGCATGACAGCATGCCATTTGGGTCTGGGGGACTTGTACAGTGGGCACAGCAGAGTTGGTAGACAAACGGACCTTCTCATTTTATCCTGGAAGCATTTTAAACTTCATAAATGCCACTTGGAGATAGTATATGGGAAATACGTTGTAAGGATTGTAGTTACTTCCATGTTATTTAACACTTCAGTACATAACCACAGCCTCAGCATGATAACACCATATTTTTTTTTATTTAAGGAGAAAAAGGGAAAAAAAGCAGAAAAAGGGTACAAGTTATACAGAATTTCAGAAAAAAAAATAAACAGTAGGAAATCACTAGTTAATGGATTACATATTGTCATCTTAGAAATATTTGTTTAGGTTACAAGATTAAAGAATATAAAGTGGACATTCAAACAGTGAGACTGCAAACAGATCTGTTCAATGATCCAACAAAACTTAGTAATATCATTGTCTATCTTATACACTTAAATTTACATGTAGTTATACCATTTAGAACACTTTCTTTTCCTCTCTTTTGTACAATGACTATTACACATTTTGGGTTTTATTTCTCCCACAGTTCTTATTACTTTTTTTGGAAGAGAGTAAAACCAAATGTGACTTAACAGAACAGAGTCGGTTAAATCAAAAGGGTGGACATAATAGATAATGTAAAAACATAATACAAGGTGATCAACAATGGTTACCATAATGCCTCCCACTATCTCAAATAGAATTGCCTATATCATCAGTTATAATAAAATTGAACAAAACAGTAAAGAACGAAACGAACAAAACCAAAACATTGGAGACATTACAGGTCTTCAAAAGTAGATAATAGTCAACCAGTATGGGCGTCATAATGAATCCCACTATCTTCACAGCTGTTGCCTAAACTTTCGAACCTGGTACTATCAAGCAAAGCAGAATAGGGAGACATCAGTCAAAACAAGATGGTGAGAGCAATACAGGGTTTCAAATCAAGTTAATAGAATATCAAAGTGGGTTACTATAATATATCCTGCTTTTTTTAAATTTATTTTTCCTTTAATTAAAAGGATAAAAATAAAAAGTAAATAATAAAATGGAGATTGAGATAAAAGAGGGCATAACAACTAAACAGTGCAGATCAAAACATAACCATTTAAGCAAATTAGTGTTTCACCACAAGGTAATCCCAACATAAAAGTAGTTACCATATTGTCTCTTTCCTTGAGATCTTTGAGTATAACTTCGTATACTGTAGCATCAAATATATCAACACAATGTAAAACCATTCAAGAGAAGGACAGTATTACAGGGTATTTAGAATCAACTAACAGATAATGAACTATGGTTTCTGTATAATCTTCTTGTCTATAAAAGTTTTTGTTTGTACTATCACATATAATAAAATCCAATAAGGTACAACATGTTAAGACCTATGGAGACAGAAGAACAAAAGCTTGATGGGACTTCAAAACAAGATGATACCATATCAGCATTACCTATTATGACGTCATTTTCTCCAAGATAGTGTTCCTATCATCCAATCTTCTCTGCCTCATTTCTCTTGAGCTCTTTTTCTGTCATTAGTTGTCAGTTTGTCTTCTTCATTTTGTAGAAAACATTCATTGTGGCCTCTGCCACTATTTCTGGATTCTTTGTATTTTTCTTTTTTAGAATATCCTGCAGTATTCTCTGTAGAGTTAAATTGGTGGTTGCATATTCCCCTAGTTCCTCTTTATCCTGAAAGCACCTTGTTTTTCCATCAATTTCCAGGGATAGTTGTGCAAGATATCTCAATCTTGGCTGGAGGTTATTATCTTTCAAAGCTTGAATTATTTCCCCCCACGCTCTTCGTGTTTTAATGGTTTGTGCCAAGAAGTCTGCTCTAATTCTGATGGGTGTTCTCTTGTAAGTTATTTGTTTCTTGTCTCTGACAGCTTTTAATATTCTGTTCTTATATTGGATTTCTGGAATTTTGATTATTATATGCCTGGGTGTAGCTCTATTTGGGTTGTAGGTAGCTGAAGTGTGTATGCCTCATATATGTGAGTATCTTTACCGTTTGCTAAATTAGGGAAATTCTCTTGGATTATTTCTGTGAATAGCTTTTGTAGTCCATTTGTTTGTGTCCCCACTTCTTCTCTTATGTTCTTAATTCTTAAGTTATAGATTGTCTTATCATCTTCTAGTTTTTGTATTGTTGCTGTTTGGTTTTTTTTTTGTTGTTGTTATTTTTAAGAAGTTTTTCATTTCATGCTCCCATATTAATCTGTCCTTAGTTTCTTTCCAGCTATTATGCCAGTTTTCGATAGAGTTTTTAGTTTCCTGGTAATCTCTTTGCTTCATGTATTCTACATGTTCTCTATTTCCTCCATCAAATAATTCTCCCCTGTTTTTCTTTTCTTCCATTCCACCATCTGCTTTTTTTGGGGTGGTACTTAGCATTTCTTTGACTATTCTGCTTATGTCTTGCTTCAGGTCATTAATAACTTCATTCCTGAACTCATCTATGAGGCTCTGGAGATAGCCTTTTATGTCTATTGGTGGCATGTCTGCTGTTGCCTGTTTCTCAGGATTGGGGGCTGAGGAGCCTTTCTTGTTGCTCCCTGTTTCCCATATTCTTTGTTCCTTATATGTGCAAGCATATATAGGAGGCCCAGCTTCCTTCCCTGTCGGCCACAGTCTGACTGAATTGTGCCGGCTAGGTGCTCCCGCCCACCGCAGTGCACCAGGGAGTTACGGACCGGGCAGCCTATGCAGGGCCCCCCTTCCAGGTCAACCTACCAAAAGGCTTCACCGCTAAGGTGCACCTCCAGGCGCTGGGACCTGGGTTGTGCTAGCCTACTGGGTCTCAGCCAGCAGCGTCACATAGGCTAGGCACTGCTCACCAATCCCGCTTGAGAGGGGAATATGTTACTGAAGTCACTATAGCTCCCTGTTCCAGCGAGTCTGCCTGGTCCCAGAGTGTCCTCTGTTGGGGCCTCCTAGACCATGGGAGAGTCCCAGTTTCCCTCACTCGGGAGGTCGATGCATGGCTCCCCACCCGCCCAGCTCTTAACTCCGTTCACTGATTCCTGTTCTCAGGGCTTTTGCGCATTTCTTTCCCTGCCGAGCTGATTCAGATGCAGAGTGGCGGCAGGAAACCCAAATCGCGGCTTTCAATGGCGCGGGCTCCAGCTTCCATGCTCAGGCTTTGTCTGTTCCTGTTATAGCACCAGGATTGCATTCCCAGTTGGTATCTCTCACCACAGTTCATTCTTGGGTGCAGGGTATATCTCCTCTTGCTTAGGATTCCTCCCTCCACACGATTTCTGGATTCTAAGCTGGGTCTCACAGAGAGCCTGTATAGCTGCTGCTATCTGTCCACCATGTTCTCTGGATCTTGATAACAACATAATTAAAGGGGATGTGTGAAGGATTGCCATCTGAAAGAAACTTTCTTTCAAAGGAAAGATGCCCATTTTTATATCTACCTCAGCATGGCTGCTTTTAAAAACTAACTTGTATTATTTTATTATAAAAATAATACATTTCAATATAGAAAAATTTTAAAAGCAATAAACACAGGTGCACATAATTCCACAATCCAGTGACAATTACTGTTTTTTTTTGCAAGGTAGCCTTTTAGTCTTTTTTTTTTGTTATGTATAATATGACATGATTTTTAAAATAATACTGTGTTCCTACTTTCAAACTTTGTTTTATCCCAGGGGTTCTTAAATTCTTTCCAGTGACTAATAACAACATGGAGAAGCTATTTCATTCTGGATCTTGGACAACTAAATGTAGAAATACTTTTTGATATTCACCCTCCAAACTTTATGCTCCATTGAGATTAAGATTGTGAAAACATTATCTTTTAGTTTCTTCTTTCCATTAAGTTAAAAAAAAAATCCTTCTCTACAGCTGAAAACAGTTTTCTGATTTAATAAGTTCCCCCTTGCAAAACTAGCCAATTTGCATTTTCTCACATAAACCTTTACTCATTTTCATAATTAAAATCATTTTCTTGACTCCCTCAAACACTTCCCTTCCTATACATATACTTTATTTTGTATATCTGTAGATCAGCTTAAAAGTTCACTGGTTGACAGTTCAGTAAATAGGCATAAGAATTTACAGTGAAAAGAGGTTTCACTTGACAACTTGCTGACTCATTCCCCCTCCAAGGCGGGGGACATACCACACATTTCCTGCGGACCTCAGGAAAAAGGAACACATTAGTTTAGGCCCTGTGGAAGGTATAAGTGCTCATTTTGCTTCAGAGTTCAACAGAGCAACTATCCTTGCTACTCAAGTGTGGTCCAGGAGCCAGCAACCTGGGCACTCTTTGGAAGCTTCTTGGTAAAGACACTTAAAGAAAAAGTTTTCCTTTCACCCTCTGAAGGTTCTGTGAATTAACCAACTATAGATGGACCCACAGGAAAAAAGATACACAAAGTCACTTTAGTCCATGGGGGACAGTCATAGAAGTGTGATTACCTAATCCAGGGAGGTCCAGATGCTTTCTAGGGGAGACGGAGATGGAGACTGTGACAGTTCTGAGAAGTAACAAGTAATTCTAGGTTAATGAATGGACCCAATGTTCAAATGATAGTTGATAAATAACTCTTTGAGAATTGAATGGGCCTAGGCCAGTGGGGGTGAACTTATGGTACATGTGCCACACTGGGCTGTTTATCATTGAAAGCTCTGAGTGGCTCACCATCACTGGCTTAAGTGATGAACAGAGCTCGTTCCAAATTCTGTCTGTTGCGGCTACATTCTTCAACCTTCTTCATATACACGAGTTTAGATCATGAAAACTCAGGCAAGGGACCAAGGATAAGTGTGTTATTCATTAGAAGATCGAGTTGTTAGGCACATGCAGGAACAGTTAAAGCCTTTTCCAGAATCTGCTGCTCTCCAAGGGCATTAATTTTAATATCAGCATACTTGGATACCCTATTTTGGAGTGAAATTCCCTGGACTCCTTCATTAGAAAGGCAGAATCACAAGTCTCACTCCAAACCTGCTGAATCCTGCTCTGCATGTTTACAAGATCCACAGGTGACTCTGGGACATTGGAGTTCGAGAAGTACTGGGCCACTTTTGAAAATGGGAGCTCTGATGTGTCAGTGAAGAACAACCAATATAAAACAGTGTGCCGTATTTTAAAAGGAGGTAATTAAACCAAAAACCTACAATTAGGACACCTGTTTCTTTTGAATTACATTCAGAAAAGAGGATTAACACCTCAGATTTGAGTTTATATGGAAATAAATGTGTAGAGTGGGATAATAGGCCTTTTAAAACATTACAGGATATTTCCTACAGCTGGTCATTTGAATATAGTAAAATTTAAGGAATGGCAAGAATTGACAAGATCTGTGTGTCCTTTCTGTATATTAGAATGGCTTTTTCCATTTCTGTATTTCAAAGCCTTTTAAACTTTATTTAGAAGAATGTATCTTATAGTCCATGGCATCTCCACATTGTGTAGTTGTTATAGTGGCAGTGATTTTTCTTTCTTCATAGTAAAATACTGGTGCATCTCCTAAGCCCTCGTCTTGCCAATACTAACGAGGTATGTCAGTAAGTAAAATTCCACTCTAACTGCTCTTTTTAATTTTTAGAAAAGTACTTAATTTTATTTTACTTAATTTAACAGAAGAAAAGTAAAACATAAAAAGGTTAAATGAATTGTCAAGCAATTTTTACTATAAAAGGTACTTCTTTCCTACAGAATCTCTCTGAGGATAAGAAAAGAGATTGTTAACTCAGATGTCATGGCATAACTTACGTAAAATCAACACAAGAAGACTGAGGAGGAAGGATTATAAATTGGGGCCCATCCTGGGGAACTTAGGAACTTAGATCTTATCTCAAATGTTTAAAAAAGGACTGAGGCTGTAGCTTAATGGGAAAGCCCTTTATTAAACTCCTAGTAGTGGGATAAAGAGAAAGAGATGATGACACATGCTAGGAGTTATTTTGTTGAATTTTTAAAGAGCTGCATATATCAGTTAGAAGCAGTTAGCTTACCTCCTACTGTGAAAGATGAGACTAGTACCACGCTAATATTTCTAGGTAGGAAACATTGTTATTTTCCCTGTTATCCAAATTTAAAATGTTCCCAAGACAATAATTCCATATTTTTTGGTATTAAATTGGTTCACTATCACCACTAGTCTAAGCAGCCATCTCTGCCTTCCTGTGGCCAAAGGGAATAGTAATGAGAAAGCATAAAGCTCAGCTGGGATTTTGGACATGCTCCTTTGAGGACCTGGACTCAACTTTTCTTCTCAGCATTTATAAAATGTCCTCTTGTCAGATTTCTCCTGCATAACTGGGGGAGGGTGAAATCCATTCCCATAGATTTCCAATTTTTTTTTTTTTGTCTAATCCTCAAGATCTTCTAGTAGATAGCCAGCATTGTTCTTTTTTTTTTCTTTGCAAACCTTACTGAGCTATAATTTATGAAAAATAAAATTTACCAATTTTAACCATACAACTCAGTGAATTTTCATAAATACATATATTTATATAGCACCACCATAATGATGATAAAGTCTACCATTCACAAGAATTTCTTTGCATCTCTTTGGCCACTGTTGATCTGAGCTCTGTATTTTCACCTGTTTCAGAAAGTAATATAAATGGAATTATATAGTATATAGTCTTCTGTGCCTGACTTCTTTCATACAGTGTAACGCTTTTTCATTTCATGTAAAGTTGATTGTTTCAGGAATCTGTTTGTTTTTATTGCTAAATAATGTTCCATTCTACAGATGTAATACATTTTGATTATACTTGTACCAGTTAATAGATATTCGAGTTATTTCCAGTTTTTAGCTATTATGAATACAGCTACATTGAACACTCATGTAAAGTTCTTTGTTTGGATGTGAGTTCTTACTCTTCTTGGGTGGATACCTATGAGTGGAAGAACTAACTGCATTATATGGTACACATATGTCAAACTATAAGAAACTGCTAAATTGCTTCACAAAAAAAAATATTTCTGGTTTGTATTCCTCTTAGGAGTGTTTATGAGAGTTATCAGAACACCTTGATAACACTTAGAACTGTGGGTTTAGCCATTCTTGTAAGTGTTTGGAGGTTGAATGTATTTTTTTTCTGTGTTTTTTAAGATATGGTGGGTCTTGATGTGATTTTCTTTGTGTCTTTAGCTTGGAATTCGTTAAAAAATTGACTATGTGGGTTTATAATTTGCAGCAAATTTAGAAATTTTTTAATTGTCATTTCCTTAAATAAGTCTAGTTATACATATATACTGCTTGATACTATCTCGTAATACATGGGAGCTTATTCATTTGGTTTTTTCTTGCATTTAAAATTTTTCTGTAGTTTTTACTGTGTCTTCAAGTAATATTGCTATCTCCAAGCAATACTACTATCTTCTGTAGTATCTAATCTACTTTAATTCTGCCTAGTGTTTTTTATTTCAAATTGCTCATGTCTGTTTTCTTCATGGTCATCATCTGGTCTACCTTCTTGAACAATCGCGGTGTATTTACAGTAGCTGTTTTACAGTTCTCCCCTCTCCACTACTCTACCATTCAGGTTCTAGCCACTGTGACCTCCCTAACTCCAAAACGAGTGGCCCTCTTGGGTTCTGCTGCCAGGCTGCCCTTGGAGCTTGACGAGGTGAGCTGGACTCTGATTGGTCCTTCTCTCAAGCACTACTCCCCGGTACTAACTGAATGCTCTTGTTTCACTTCTCATCTCATTGTGTTGCAGCTCCATTCCTAGCTTTTCCAGTGTTCCTTTTTCTTCCTTTCTTCTGTCGCATCATTTCTTCTGCTCCACCAAACAGGAAGAAAGGAGTAGAACACTCAGTTTTATAGCTGTCCTGCAGTTTGAATGAGTGTTAGAATTTCGTGGATCATTATGACCTGCCAGTGTAGCTACTGTTAATTTTAGAAGTTATTCAGTTGTGTTATACTCTTAGTGTAGTTGCTGCCTGTGGTTTTTTGCTTGATTGTGTTTTACTATTTGTCTCTCATTTTATTAGTAATGTCCACCAGCATAATAATGGAGCCCTCTATCTTTATTTTTCATTTGCTAAATTATTCTGTATCCTGGTAATAATGTTTACCTTGTCAATCATTGCCACTCCTAAAATGGTAGAGTCTTATATAGTAAAAGAGTCTTGTCTTAACTGGTCTGTTTTGGTTACCAGAGCAAAAATTCAGAGGAGCTTATAGGGTGAAGCAAGAGATGCTGAGTTAAACAGGACATTATGAGGGGCAGGACCTAAAGGAACTCTGAGACCAGAAATTGCAGTACAGTCTCGTGGGGTTGGGAAGCTGTCAGAAAAAATGAGGGCCCCAGAACAGATGTGTCTCTCCTAGAGCCAGTGCCCTGCCAGCTTATCTTGGATATCTAGTCCATTCTCACTCACTCTCAGCTGGCTCTTTCTGTTCTTCCAGTTTCTGGCACTTTATAACTGGGTCCTGGCTTAGCTTGCCCCTGACTGTGCCTTATGAGCTTTTATTTCAAGCTTTTATTTTTGTTCAAACTGTTTGTGTTTCTCAGACCAGCAGTCCCAAAGTTACACGCCTTGTCTTACTTTAGATCTCTCTGGATTAGTTCTCTTCCTGCTGCAGGACACCCTGTGTCCAAGAAAAGTATTCTCAGGCACCACAAAAGATGTCTACCTTAAGTAGCTGATTCCGTTCCTTACCATTGCATAACAAACCACTTTCAAACTAGTGGCTTAAAACAACTGCCTTTTCTCCATGACATTGTGTCAGTTGAGCTCAGCTAGGTGGTTTTTCTGTTGCACGCGGCATTGTCTTCAATTGCCCAAAGACTTTGTTCTGCTGAGTACTCAGTTGAACTGAAACCACCAGCAGGTTTCACTCACATTATTGGCATGTCACCTGGGTGACAGAGATGGCTGGACTTTTATAGCATCTGTATCACTTCTGAAAGTAAACTGATCATAGCCCTACATGTCTTCCAGGTGAGCGGCTGCTAAAACGGCTCTCCCTATCCTGGGCCACTCTGCTCTCAGAAAAAGAAACCTGAAAGTAATTGGAGATTTGTTCTTCCGTTCCTAAAGTAAGACTTCTGTCAAAAGTAAATCAGTAAAGCAGAGAGTATATTTACTGACAATAATCTTGATTCCCTTCACTTTTACCGGAGGTTCAGTGCTTACCTGGATAATTTGAGAACTGGTATCTATTCCTTTTCTGAAGATTATTGTGATGATCCCTGGATGACTCTTAGACTTATGGACCCTCATATATTTTAGTTATTTTATTTGTAATTGGTGATACAGTATGTTGTTGACATGCCTGAAAAGCTATTATTGACTGAAAGTCATTTTTCTATAGTATGTGAAAACTCAGAGTGGCTCAGAAATCATACTAAAGTAGTATTCTTCACTGTTGTGGAATTTGTGATTACTTAGCTAGTGTTTGTGCAAAAATTATGCTTACAAGATTAATTGTGCACAGGAAGTGCTTAGTGTATGCTGTTTTTCCTAATGTGTTCAGGGATGTTCATGGTCTTGGACCTGCACCTCCTCAGGATCCCTTCTTGGTCTACTTTATCATCTCTGGCCCTGGTCCCTCTGTCTGGGAATCGTGTCCTCACCTCCTGCCTTCTGTGCTTATGTTATTGCTTCCTTATGCTATCTGAGGACTCTGGTGACTGCTCTTGAAACCTCACCCCACCTCTGTTGCCAGAATAGCCAGCTCTGGACCTGGCAGTGTCTCTCTCCCACCATGGTGAACCTCGATCCTCCTCATGAAGCAGGCCTGTAATAGAGGGAGATCCATCCAACGTGAGAGCTTATCAAGCTGTGTAGTCTAGATACCATGCTACTAAATGGTAGGCACCAAAGGCATCATTTCCCGGAGTCATGTTCATTCACTCCCACAAGAACACATCCTCCACGACCACGAGGCCGACTGAAATACTGCCCTTCTTTAAGGCCCGGCTCAGAAACCACCCCTCCAGGAGGCGAAGCAGAAGCTCTGCTACCTTCCCCCTTGGCTGAAGGAAACATAAGATTATTTCTGAGGAGAATCATATTCTTTCTTAATTTAAATTACAGTAAATTGAATCTTAAGCAATACGTCCCTGGCTTTTGAATGTGTTCCATTCCAAGAGCATGTTTGTAAGTTGGATTCATTCATAAGTTTGACAAAGTGAGTCTTATACAACTTTGACACAAATATACAATGTAAAACACAGAAAAACAACAATAAATAAGTAAATGCATGCAAGGTCCATTATTATCTGTGAAAGTTCACAACTCAAATGTTTAAATACTTTCTGTATTTGAAATTCAAAATTATTAATGTTTATACAAACCTTTGTGTGTAAAATATTGGTAAATAAGAGAATAATTGTAGATATGAGTCCAGAGGAGGGCAAAAGCATGAGAGAAATAAAGATGTGAGGATCGTCCTTAGATCCTAACATAGCTGACTATGTTAGGATCTATCCTAACTCTTTCAATTTAAGGGGGGAAATCAAGGGCCAGGAGCCGTGTTTACGGTGTAATCTCCCACTCAGTCCTCATCCACCCAGTATCTGAACGCACTGACCAGGGTTGGTGGCGGGAAAGCACCTGCTTCTGTGGTGAGATGAGTTCATTTGCAGCTCACTCTGCAGCTCCCTCTTACCTGTAAATGAGAATGAAGTCACAGGACAGAAGAAATAATAGTGCACTGAAAAAGCTGTCACATCCTGTAGAAAAGCACATGCCCTGTTGCTGCAGCTCTCGGTTACTCTGATGGTTGGGATCTTTTTTCAAAAGTAAGGTTTATTGAGACTACAATGGGATTAGGCCTGCCCAAGCCAAGAGGCCTTGTTTAATTCTGATTAATGCCTAGGTCTTAGCCTGCCACAAAAGGTGTCTTGCAAGGGAAGCTGCCAAAGAATAAGGGGTGATTTACACTCCTTAGTCAAGACTCTTGCAACCCCTTCACTCCCCATGCACTAAGTCTGAGTTGAAAGCCCATTTCTGTTGCTTATGCTTAATCACAGGAAGAACAAATTGTCTGTGGTTGTTGGCATGCCTAGAACTTTAAAGATATAGTGTAAGGTCTGCTTTACTTGCTGTAAGATGCCACATACAGCACATAGAGTTCAGCTCACTTTGGTTGAAGGCCTATAGTGTAGTTTATCCAGAAGGAAAACTAAGCACACATAATAAAGCTGTGTGTGTTTCAATGTAAGTGGTTGTTTAGACTGTGCCTTTGGTAAAGTCCCTGTCTTAGTTACTTTTAACTCGTTGCTGAGACAAAATACCTGATGACCAAAGTTGGGAAAGGAAAGGTTTATTTCTTACAGTTTTTGGAGGTTTCAGTCCATACTTAGTTGGCTCCAAGGCAGGCAGGCATGGTGGGGCCGCAGTTCATGGCAGCTGCAAACAGCAAGGCGGAAACCCGCAAGAGAGAGACACACGCCTTTTTCCTGCCATAACATCACATCCTGGCTCCACCCCTAGGCCTGTGTAGCACTCACACCCCCAATCCAAGCCCTAGACAATGAACCAGTCATAAATGCACAATGCAAATGCATGAGGCCTGGGGGCCACCAACATAAACCATGACTGTCCCTATTCTCTCTAAATTCAGTTCCTTTGTTATATAAAACAGACAGTAACAGCATCTCTCTTACTGAAGTGAGAGTCTGTCATACGATAGTCTTTGTGAATTTATTAATAGAACACATGGCACAATGTATTCACTCAGTAAAAATGGTAACCAGTGTTCCCCGGAAGGCTTTGCTGGTATATTTTCTTTTTGTATATTTCATATATTGTAGGCTCTGTGGTTTCAAACCTGGAACCATAATTATATTCACAAGGCTTCTGCACCAGTTTGAATTGCAGTTAAGAAATGTATTAAATCATTTCCATAGTACTCTCTTACTTAAAAAGGACTTTTGTTTTCCTAGAGTTGTTACAGTTTGATGTAACAACTGAAAGGAAGGTGTAGATCTTTTCTGTATTCTGCCCCTACACAGCATTTCATTTCCCATTGTTAACGTCCCCCAACAGCGTGTCACTTTTATTATAACTGATGAACCAATATTGACACATTATTGCTCAAAAACCATAATTTATGTTAGAATTCACTTTTAGTGTTGTATATTAAATGAAGCTGAACAAATCTGTAATGCCATATGTCTATCTACTTTTTTTTTCTTGTATTGCTAGGAATTGAACCCAGGATTTTATGCATATTGTATAAGCACTTTACCACTGGAGTACAATCCCAGCCCACCATTTTTTAAAATTTACTTTTTATTGTGCATACCTAATGTGTACAACTTGATATTTTGATTGAATCTATTATTATAATATACAGAGTACTATCCCTTCTTAGGGATAATTCTGTGTGTTGTCTATTCATCTTCTCTTCCCCTAACCTCTGGAATCCACCTATCAGTTAACTGTCTCCATAGTTTTGTCCCTAGCATTCTTTTTTCCCGCCTAGTAAAAATTGAGTTCATTGCCTTATGCTAAGCTGTGTTCTCAGTCCTTTTTATCTTCTGAGACAGGCTCTCACTGAGTTGCCCACCTCAGCTCAGATTTACCCCAGCCTCCCGGAGTGCTAAGGTTATGGTGCCCACCACCATACCCGGATTTTCTTATCAGTTTGAAGGAGGTTTGAGCATTTGACTTATGACTCAGAATACTTATGAAATGCTAATTAAAATGTATTCAATTTGTATATGAGTCTCTCTTCACATTAAACAGTGACTAACCATAAAATGTTTACTAGAAGGCAGATTGTTTATGACTGAATATTATTAATATGATAACCAGTGAAGAAAATGTTAACTTCCTGTTTACCTGGCTTTTACTTCCTGTCGTGAGGTTTGTGTTAGAGTTTTTCAGGTCAGTTATCCGGTTACAGAAGACAGTCAGATAAGCGACAGGAATGGTACATTGACCTGCATGCCACCACTTCAGAGTGACACTGAGGGAACCTAAGGCCTCATAAAGACTTACAGGGAAGATAAAACATTATGGTTCACTTGGGGAGATTAGATTGTCGTCCAGCAGAGGCCGACAGATAGGTTGGAGTTAGGCTCACTCAGGAGGATGTACTTCATCCTGGCCCTTGGCACTGCTCAGGCATTTGCCCAGTAGTTCTGTCTCTTTGGGGAGTAGGTGGTGTCAGTGGAGGATGGGGGTGTACCTGAATTCTGCTGTGCTTTTCCCTGTGACTCCAGATGGGATAAGAAAGCCTTGAACAAGACAACCTAGGCTGTAATTGTCCAGGTAAACAAGTTAGAGTCTTTGGCCCCATAACAACCCTCAAGTTATTGTGGGCTTCAGGCATGTGGAGGTCAAAACCATACACTCGTGATTTACATTCCTGTTTTTATTAGAGCAAAAATACTTGTGTACGTTTGTGCTTCCCTCAGATTCCTAAATGATATGTATCCTCTTCTTTTTCTCCTTCCTACTGTGTGATTTGGAACCAACTTCTGGTCCCCAGGGAATAGCAGGCATCCATCTTTGTCTCTCCAGGTTCCCGCCCCGTGCCTGTTGGCAGGCCAGGGGCAGGGGCAGGGGCAGGGCAGGTCCATGTGGCCGTACTGGATTCCTTACCTTAGAAGTAAGACAGCTGTTTTTCTCTAGTTTGACAAAGGGACTCTGAAAAACTTAATGAGAATCTAGATTCCCTGTTGTTTTACCTCTGCATCTGGATAAAAGCAACGGCATGGGAACCCTGCTGCAGCAAACACTACCACTGCCTTCAGAATTTTCTTTACTCATACTAGTTGTCTTAACTTAAAACTCATAAAACATAAAATTTCAGGTACCCCTGCCACTAAATGGTGATTAATTTTGATTTCAAGGCAGATGTACCTTGAAATATTCTTCATATATTAAAGACTGGGACATATTGGGACATATTTGATTGTCATGCAAAGTCTGGTGACTACCAAGTGTTGACTGTAGCTGTGATGCTGGTTTGGGCATTTAGCATCTACTGTCCTTCCTTTCCTGATTGCTCCCAGCCTCTGATCCAGCCCCAGGTTACCCGTGGACTCAGCCAAGCTCTCAGAAAGAGCCACTCTCCTGCCACCGCCCTCAGCAATGTCATTTAAAGATCACTCTCTGAGCCAGAATAGGAACATTAAATATTTTGACCTAAGGTCAAAATAACTCATTCAAAATGAAAATCAAATAGGATGCGGTCTAAGATTCAAAGCAGAGTTGTGAAACTAAGTTTTTTCAACTGGAAACATTGCAAAGCCAGCTTCATAACAAATCTTTTTCGAGCTAGACACCCTGTGTCAGTGGGTGGCAGCATTTTAAATAACCTTTGTTCTTTCATTGTCTTTTGAAGCAGTGACATGGGAACAGAGCTGCAGAAAACCTGACTACTGCCTTCAGAATTGTTCTTCACTCACTCTAATTGTTTTAACTCACAACACATAAAGCAAAATAAGTGGCAGGGACCAAGTACAGTGGCTGACTAAGCCCCAGTGTGTTTACTATGACAGGTATTGTATGAAAACCTGCCTGGTCTGTTCAAGATGCCATAACAACTTGTCTAAGCTGGGGAAACATAAAATTTAACCAGACAAAAAACTCTTATTATTCCATTAGCCATGCTGCCCCATGTGGGGGTGTCTGTTTTTTAAATACCCCATCTTTACGTGGTAGATCAGCTTATGCTGAAATAGACAGATCACCAAGACATGACTTCTGGCCATAATAAAGCAAATCAAAGAACAAGACAGATCATTTAATCTCATTTACAAGACTTTAAAATACAGCATCTGCTTATATATAGGTACAAAAAGACAACATCGCTTGGGGAACAGCTGTGGATATTAAAGACAGGACTTTCACATGTTTTCATTACATTCATTTAGCAGATGCTTACTGATCCCTTACTGTGTAGCTAGCACTGTTCTGTGCTCCAGAGATTTAGCGATGATCAGGAAACAAAAATCTCTGCTATCAGGAAGCTCACATTTATTATTAAACACAAATTTATTTATTTTTAAATTTAAAATTATTAAATTTTAAAATTATTTATTATTAAACACAAATAATATACAAAACAACATACCATGTCAGGGGTAATGAGTGTTGTAAAATGCAAAGCAGAGGGCTGGGGATTTAGCTCAGCGGCATAAGCACCTGCCTTGCAAGCAGGCGGTCGTGAGTTCAATCCCCGGTACCGATAAAAAAAAAAAAAAAAAGCAAAGCAGAAAAGAAGGGTGAGGAAAATTGCGGGACAGGGTCACATTTTAGACACACAGGGGCGAGCCCTGTGTCTTTCAGGCCTGAGAGCCTTCTGCACAGATGGAAAGAAAATTTCATAAATGAAGCCACTGGAGGACTCTAAGCAGAGGGAAGATGTGTTCTGAGTGTGATTCAATGATAGTTTTCTGGCTGTCCAGTTGAAAAGAGAAAATAAGGGAGACCAGCCAGAAGGGACTGTTATAACCCCAGGGGTAGCTGATGGTTTAGACTACAGTGGCAGTGAATGTGACAAGAAATGACAAGTGTGTGTGTGTAGAAAAGATCAAGACAAGTGGATTTAAAACAGGTTGTCTGGGGAATATGACAACAACAGAGAAGTCGGTGAAGGCCTGAAAATCATGGGTAAAAGTGACTGCCAGAAGAGAGCTCCTTTAAGAGAGGAAAGGCTGCTGTGGAAAGAGCAGCAGGATATCAGGAGCTCAGTCTGGGATGTGTGAAGTCCAGGAGAATATTCAGGTAGGCAGTTTCAATGAAGAACCACTGATTTTCATTCATAAAGGTAATATTAGAGAATAAATCAATGGAACTTAATAGAGAAAAATCAACAAAACCAAAGCTGTCTTTAAAAAAAAAAAACAATAAAATCAATAAACCTATAGCCAAGCTGAGAAAAAAAAAAAGAGAGATAATATGAATTACTAGTGTCTACAATGAAAGAGAAGACTACAGATCCTTTGGACAATAGAAGGATAATACAGTTATATCAAGAACCATTCCCTGCCAGAAAACTTGATGACCTACATCGAGTAGAACAATTCCTTGAAAGACACAGTCTGTCAAAACTTACACTAAGAAGAAATACATTATCTGAATAGGCTTACATCTAATAAAGAAATTGGATCAGTAATTCAAAACAGAGTATATTAGCCAAATGGGTTCACTGGTGGCGTCTTTGTATTTAAGGAAGAAATTATACTAGCTGCAATGTTATCCAGATGATAGAAGCAGAATGAGTATCTCTGACTCCTTCTACAAGGCCAGCATTACCCCAGTGCCAGCATCAAAGAAACTGCAAACCAGTATCTCTCACCAACATAGATGCAAAAATCTTCACGAAATACTTTCTTCTCAATTTTTTGTTTTTATTAGTACACATTCGTAGCATATAATGATCACATTCCTCATAGGGAGTTGATGCATGTGCATAACACATTCTATTTCTGTTTTTATTCTCTTCCTCACTTTCCTTCCTCTGCTCCTTCCATCTCTTGGTCCACTTTCCATTTGCAAAAGATCTGTCTCCCTACTTCTAATGATCTTTTATTTTGAACCTTATTTTATTTTGAGTTCCTTGTATAAGAGAAACCATGTGATCATTAAGCTTGTGTGTCTGATTTATTTCACTTAGTATCATGTTCTCAAGGCTCATTCATTTTCCTACAAATGACTCAAGCTTATCTTTACAATATAGTACTCCATTATGTATATTCCTGCATCCCTAGGATGAATTATACTTGGTCATCATGTATGATTGTGCATGTGTGGGTGTGTGTCTGTGTGTGTGTGTGTGTGTGTGTGTGTGTGTGTGTGTGTGTATTGGGAATCAAACTCAGGACCTCCTGCATGCCAGGCAAGTGCTGCACCACTGAGCTATATCCTTGGCCCATGATGTATTGATAATTGTTTGCATTCTGTTTGCCAGTATCTTGTTGAGGATTTTTGCATCTGTGTTCATTGGCCTGTAGTCTTTTTTAGTTGGTCCCTTTTTGGTTTTTGGAATCAGAGTAATGAATGCTAGCTTCCAGGAATGAACTTGGCAGTACTTCCTCCCTTTTGATTTCATTGAAGAGTTTGAGGAGTATTTAAGTTTTTGTGGTGTTCACAGTAAATCCATCAAGACTTAAGAGTTTTCATAATTGTTTGTTACTGCTTTGGTTTCATTGTCTAGTATTAGATTATTTGGGACTTCTAAAATTTTGGTTTAGCTTTGGTAACTCATATATACCTCAGAGTATATTCATTTTATCTGAATATCCCAATTTATTAGAGTATAGGTTCTCAAGATGTTACCAGTAATTTTCTGGATTCCATCAATGTCCATTGTGATTTTTGCCATTTTTTTTCGTGTTGCATCAATTTGGGTTTTTCTGTCCTTTCTTTGATAAGATTGACTACAGAATTGCCTATTTTCCATATTCCTTCAAAGAATCAACTCTTCATTGACTCTGAATTATTTTTTGTCTCAAACTCTGCCCTGATATAATAAGTTCATCCATTGTATTAGCTTAAGATTTAGATTGTTCTTATTTTTCTAAGACCTTGAGATGTATTATTAGATTATTTTTTATACTGTTTTTATAATATGGGCATTTGAGCTATAAAACTCCTTATGACACATTTTAGTGTATCCTATATATTGTCATTTGATTCTAGAAAAGTGTCCGATTCCTTTGCTTTGTTCTGTGATCCATTGATTATTCAAAAGGGTATTGTTTAATTTCCATATATTTGCCTAATTTCTTTGGGGTTTTTGCCATTAATTTCTAGTTGCATTATATTTTGATCAACAATATGCATGGGATAATTTTAGTTGTTTGGCATTTATGTAAGCTTTCTGGGCTAGCACATGGTCTGTTTTGAAAAAGGTTCTATGTGCTGTTTAGAAGAATGTGTATTCTGCTTTTGTTGGGTGGAGCACTATAAATACCTACGAGTGGAACACTCTGGAGATAGGTATTAAGTTCCTTTATTTGAACGTGTGGTTCAACTCTGATAGTCTATTGATTTTTAGTTGATCTGTTTGCGATACTGAGGTATTGAGATCCCCTTAGTATAATTATGTTGATGTTTACCTGAGCTTTTGTGTCCAATAATGTTTGTTTTATGAAGTAGGGAACATCAGTGTTTGGTAAATATATATTTATGTACCTGTAAAACTGTTTTCTTAGCCAATTTGTAGTGACCTTCTTTGCCTGTTCTGAACAGATTAGGCTTAAAGTTTATTTTTGTCTGAAAATCGAGTAGCTATTCTTGCTTTTTTCTGGTTCCCATTGCATGGAGTAATTGTTTTTAATCATTTACTTTTTAATGTGTGAGTATCTTTTTGGATTAATATGTTTAGCATATTATTGGGTTTTGTTTCTTGATCTATTCTGTCACTCTGTGTCTCTTGATTGAGGAATTAAGAATAGTCACATTGAAAGTTATTATTAAAAGGTATTGACTTATTCTTGTCATTACATAATTTTTCTGTTCTAGATTCCTCACCCATTTTTGGAACGGTTAGCTTCATTTTCTCTTTGTAGGATATCCTGGAGAACTACTTGTAATGCTGTTTTGGTGCTCATGAATTTATTAATGTGTTCTTTGGCATGGAAAGACCTTATTTCTCCATCAATTTTGAGAGAAGTTTTTGCAGAATATATCAGTTTGGGTTAGAAATTCCTTTAGGGCTTGAAACACTTCACTCCAAGCTCTCCTGACCTTTAACATTTGTGTTGAAATATGTGTTATAATCCTAATAGGTTTATCTTTATAACTGATTCATTGCTTTTTTTTTTTTTTTTTTTTTTTTTTTTTGTCTTTTTCGTTTTTATCGGTACCAGGGATCGAACTCACGACTGCCTGCTTGCAAGGCAGGCGCTTATGCCGCTGAGCTAAATCCCCAGCCCCTGATTCATTGCTTTTCTCTTAACATTTTTTAAAATTCTGTCCCTGTGTTGGGCTTCTGGGTTTTTACTATGATAGGTTGTGGAGAAGTTCTTTCTGATTGTGATTATTTGAGATTCTATATGCCTCATGTATGTTTAATTCTTTTCCTTTATTTGTAAGGTTTTCTATAATTATTTTTCTGTAAGCAGGTTTTTTAATGCCATTTTGTTGTCTTCTGATTTTTTCACTAATTCCAGTTCATCTTAGATTAGTCTTTGTGCCATTTAGCAGCTGTTGGATTGATTTTTCATGTCCTTTTCTTGTTTTTAAGGCATCTGTAAATAATTTCTGGCAGCAGCCATAATTCCTACTTTTTACACTCCTGTCTTCAAAGTGGTCACTTTTGCTGCCCATACTTTTAATAAAAATTGTTATTTCCTGTATTTCTGCTTGGAACCTTTTCATGGACTAATTCTTCCATAAACTAGTCACTCATGTTTTGTGTCATTTTGTTTAGCTCATCTAGTTTTTATTACTGTCTTCTGTAAACTTGCAATCATTTTATAATGTCCATTATCTGTTTAATTATACTTTCTTTGAGCTCACTGGGCTCCTTATTGACCCATGTTTTAATCTGTTGTGTTATTTCTTTAATAACATGCCCTGTGGATCAGCATCATGAAAATTGAGGGTTTTGAGAGGTATTTTGCTACCTCATTTTCTCATGTTTCCATTGTTTTTGTTTTATTTTGTGCTGAGGTTTGTAGCCCTTACTGTAGTAAGGCTTTATTACTAGTATGGAGATCTCTTATTTTGTATCTGCTTTTCAGTGATGTACTCTTGGCTTAGGTGACTGTATGCGTTTTCCTGTGTCCCAGGATCTAGCCACCTCCATTGATTTAGGAGGGAAGGATGCAGTATAATTGGCCTAACACCCAGTTCTTCGGAAATGATCATGACACAAAGGTAATACAGATATTCGCACACAGAAAAACCTATTAAAAGTAACAATTGGGTCACCCTAGCAGTAGCAAGTAAATAAGCAACAATAATAGCGTCAAAGACAAGCTGGATATCGCCATACCATGACAATAATGTGCCAACCTTGACAGTTATAAAAAGAATTATATATTGATATACAATGATTACCTGTTAGATAGGACAACTGTACCTCCACTGACAACAAAAAGAATTCAACATAGAGTTAACTAAAGATTAATAAAGCCAAATGGTTATACTAGTAGAAAAGGAAGGCATAAGGAATGAGAGAATGAAAGAAAAAAATTTGAAAGGTTAAGTAATAGAAGAATATAATAAAAATAATAGAAAATGAGAAGGAGAAAAATGAGATAAAGGATCCTATTATGGAGTAGATAGAAATTAATAAAATTAGATAGAGGTAACAGAAAAGAATAAATAAGAGAAAGATGGAAAAAGGGGAAAGAGGAAAAATAAGAAAAATTGAAAAGAAAAAAAAAAAGGAAAAACAGTTCCTCAAACCCCTACAAACCAATAAAGAAGAAAGAAAAAGAGAAAAACTAACCGCCCCCCAAAAAAGAAAAATATTTGTCTATTTTTAAATGGATGGTTTCTTTACAAGTTCTACAGTTTTAGAATCCAACAAGTTACCATTTTCTCTGTCTGGTTTTATGGCCAGTGCATTTGTGAAGTGCACCCCTGTTCCAGAGGCCCCTCTAGTAGATTGAAAAGCGATCACACTCTGATCTGTGCTGGGTATAGACAGCAGGCAGGGCAAGGGCTTCCAGTTGTGCACTGAGCTTAATGCCTGCAATTTTAGACCCAGCCACTTCTAAGAGCTACATGCTAGTCTGGCTTCTCACCACAGAGGGCAGTGCTCTGTTCCTTCCTGACCTGGGCTTACACTTCTCAGGGGGTGTATATGTAGCCCACACCCTTGCTGCAACTGTCTCCCATGGCAGTCACTTACAAATCACTGTAGATGGGTTACACAGGAAACCCTAAATGGAAGGTGAGTTTTTGTTGTTGTTGTTGTTTGTTTGTTTGTTTTCAGTTGTTACAAGTCTCAGTCTTTAAATATTCCACCCTTCCAAAATGGTGCCTAATAAAACCCTCACTGAACTGTATGTCTTCTCCAGCTGTTACCTGCCGTGTGGAAGTCAGTTAGCGTAAACCCGATGCTGTTTTTGCAGTTTACAATAGCCATGGAGTTTTCTTGTGTGTAGCACTACTTGCCTGGTCCACTGTTTCTCTGTGGAGCTCCTGAGCCCGGGAGCTTACCTTACATAGGAGGAGACAGAGCCCCCTTCCCAGGAGCCAGCATCCAACTTCTCTCTAGTTTCTAATTTTCCTGTCAGTCCTTTCCCAACTCCCATAGATGATGATCTCCCTCTTCCTCCTTTCCTCCTCCTCCTCTTCGTCCTCTTCCTCCTCTTTCTCTTTCTGCTCTTCTCCTTGCCTCCTGTCCTCCTCCTGCTGCCCTCCTCCTTTTTTTTTTTTTTTTTTTTGTCCTGCCTCTTCAAGTTGTTATTCTCCAGGCAGATGGATTTCCAATTTCTAAGAGACTGAATTTTGCTGCCAATCACTACTCTGTCATTTTTCAACAAAATGTTAGCAGTTAGAATCCAACAACATACAAAAAAAGTTATGAAAAAAAGTAAAAGAATTATGCACCATAACTCTTAGGGCTTGTGCTTCGAGGTCGGCCCAAAGCCTCATGCACTCATAGGTGGACCTTTTGGATCATGGGTGTGTGATGCTGGATTAGGGTATGTGAACCTGGAATTAAAGATATGTGAAAACGAAATTGGTTAAGCACAGTTCTGGTTGTGGATAACGGAAGCTCCATCCTGGGCGTGGGTGGCATCAATTCATAGGCTTGTATCCTGAGTGGAATGTAAGGGTTTGGAAAGAAGGAAGCAAGCAGCAAGGCAGGAAGCAGCTTGCCATTTACATTAACACTTCCAAAAATGAAGTTCTTAGGCATAAATATACCAATATGTATATAAGAATTATGTGAGGAACACTATGAAACTGACAGAAGAACTAAATAAATGGAGAAGAGATGGTCCATGCTCAAGGCCATAAAGATTCTATATTGTCAAGATGTCAGCTCTTCCCAACTTTAGATTCAGTGAAATCTCAGCATCTTATTTCCTGGACAAGGACAAGAAACTTCTATAAAGAGGTAAAAGAACCAGAATAGCCAAAGTAGGACTAAAAGAGAAAACAAAAGTCAAAGGACCGTTTAAGAGGTGCTACAAAGATATATTAACCAGAATGCTGTAGTATTGGCAGAAGACTAGAAAAACAGAGGAATAAGACAGAAATCCCAGAAATTATATATATATATATAAATTTTTTTAACAAAGCCAATACTGTGGAGCAAAGAGTCTTTTAAATGATGCTGGAACAACTGGACATCTATATGCAAAAAAATGAGTCAAAAAACAGACCTCCTCAAGAATTAACTCAAAATGGATCCTAGATCTAAAGGTAAAATACAAAGCAGTAGGACTAGGAGATAGTAGAAAATCTGGGTGATCCTGGGCATGGCAATGACATTTTTTTTTAGGTATTCCACTGAAAAGGCAACCCATGAAAGAATTGATAATCTTGATTTCATTAAAACTGAAAACTGAATTGAGAAAGAATTTTAAGAGAATGAGAAAAGAAGCCACAGATGAGAAAATATTTGCAAAAGACACATCTGGTAAAGAACTGCTTTCCAAAATATTCAAAGAATTTTTGTAACATAATAAGGAGACAGACAACCTGAATAAAAATGGTCAAAGCTGGCACAGACACCTCACTAAAGAATGTATACAAAATAAGTAAGCATAGGCAAAGATGTAGAAAGCCATGTATCACGAGAAAAAAAAAAAAAAGGAAAAAGAAAATGAGTTACTACTACATAGCTATCAGAATAGCCAAAATCCAAAACTCTGACAAGAAATACTGACTAGGGTTCAGAGTAACAGGAACTCTCACTGCTAGTGGGAATTCAAAATGTACCAGCACCTCGGATGACAGTTTGGCAGTTGCTTATAAATCTAAACCTGTTTTTCCATGTGATATAGATGTGATTGTCTTTGTACCCAAATGAGTTGAAAACTCATGTCTAAAGACATTGATAGCAGCTTTTTTATAATTGTCAAAACTGGGAAGTAATCAAGATGTATGTTGGTTGCTAAATGAACAATTGGTGGTAGATCACAGTAAAGAAATATTTAGCAATGAAAAGAAATGAACCCTCAACCTATGAAAACCATGGGAATGTCAAATCCATAGGACCAAGTGAAAGAAACCCACTTGAAAAGGCTATATATGCTATAAAATTCCAACTGTGTAACATTCTGGAAAAACTAAAACTAGAGACAGTAGAAAGATTAGTGGTTGCCAGGGATTTGGGTTGGAGAGATGCAGGGAGAGGTGACTTGGCAGAACATAGAGGACATTTAGAGTGATAAAACTATTTCATATGACACTGTAATGATGATGCCTGTCGTACATTTGTACAAACCTATAATATACCAAGAATGAACTCTAGTTCAGACAATTAGACTTCAAATTATACTGGTCATTGGTGTAGGTTCGTCAGTGATAGAGAACTTAGCACTGTAGTTTGGGCTGCTGATGCTAGAGGATGTTGTATGTAGAATCTGGGTTGGTATATGGAAATTCTCTGGGCTTTCTGCTCTGTTTTGCTATAACTCAAAAACTGCTCTAAAAAAATTAAAAGGGTTTGACTTAAAAATAATATTTATAATTTTAAGATACAAATGGAATATCTAGTTATGATCTATTAAAACCATGAATGTATGTAATAATTCTGCTTGTGAAAGTAAACTTTAATAAGAAATTATATTCCTGATAAAGTATGGTATGGTCAGTCATATGCAAA
The DNA here is from genome assembly GCF_034190915.1 of Cavia porcellus. NCBI lineage: Eukaryota > Metazoa > Chordata > Mammalia > Rodentia > Caviidae > Cavia > Cavia porcellus. The sequence continues at coordinate 9,031,211 of NW_026947493.1, forward strand.
AGCCTTGTAACTCGTATTTTTTCAACATATGAGTTCAGTGGCAATGAAGAATGAGTAAAAATGAAACTCCTTCAGTCAAACTCAGCAATAGAACGTCTATTTCTAGTTCCTAATTAAAGTTCTCTATAAAGTCGGAAAATCAGAATTAGTAAGGGGAAGCAGCCAAATCATTCTGTAAATTTGGGCCTCGTGGTGATTTAAAACTCCATTGCAACATGGTCTCACCAGTGGCTAAAGTTTGATTATAGTCCATTTGCTTCTCAAGGTAAGTTCTTACTCACTATCCTCTGTAGCCAGTGTCAAGTCTGCTTGCATAGAAATCAGAAATGCCTTAAAGGCACTGTGCATTTGGAGACTTTAAAAAAAAAAAAAGGATGTTAAGTGTGACAAGCAATGGAGGAATCATAAAGAAAATAAGTGAAGTAATGGAATAAGTCAAGAACCTGAGGGAAAGGAAAAAATAGTGAACCAGGAGACTAGCGGGCTTGAAGGGAGGGTAAGGGAATAGAAGAAAAATGTCAAGTTGTATCATGTACAAGTACAAATTCCCTATGTGATCGTTATGTTTACCTAAAGTGTACCAGTAAACTTAACTAATAGAAAAGGAAAGGAAAGTGTAAGTAGCAAGAATCATTAAATAGGATGTTTGAAAAGAAAAATAGAACAAAATGACAAAGAGGAAGTGTTGGGATCTGCACAGTGGAGCAACACCCTGTTTTCTCTAAGTAACCTTAGAATCCCTGGTTCATGCATTAGCTCAGTGGTTCTCAACCAGGGGCACTTTCATCCCCCAGGAGACATTTGGCAATGTCTGAAGACATTTTTGGTATCAACAATTGAGGTGGTCCTGGAGCGAGTAAAAGCCAAGGGTGCTGTTAAATGTCAGGTTACCTGGAACTGTGACATGCACTGCATCACTGTGTCTTTTTAAGACACTATACTATAGTTGTGAGATATAATCATTGGAAAATTATCTTAAAGGCACAGAAGAAAAATACTATCTTTGTATCCTTCTATAAATGGGTATTCCAGAATAAAATGTTAAAAGGACAAAACAGGATTGGACAGTGAAAAATATCTTAACCAAGATATATAGGAATAGTACACAGTTGTGTATGCCTGTGCACACTCACAGCTTGATTCAGATTTATAAGTGAAAAGGACTGAAAGAACATCATATGTTTAGACTGGGAAAACAAGCGTGGTTTTTTTTAATAGTTAATATTGGCCTGTCCATGGTGCCGGGGATTTAGCTTAGTAGCTTAAGTGCCTGCCTGATAAGCACAAGGTCATGAGTTCAATCTCTGGTACAAAAAAAAAAATGTTCTGTCCAGTTGCAGTACTAATGAAAAATGTCTTCTTTTTTTTAAGAGAAAGCATAGAACAATCAAAAAGCAATCAAACAAAAAACAGCAACAAAAGTCAAGTGATGACAATAACAAAAAACAATAGTGATACAGGATTTTAAAACAAGATGATAAGAATTTAAACAATAGTTATTATGTTGCATAAAATATGTCTTCTTTCAGAAATAAAATACTTCTATCCCAGCCAAAGACCTATACTGTAAAGTCTTAATGTTAAAATATGTCATACCTAATACTGTTTAATTGCATGTTTTGTTACAGGGACAAGCAGATCTTTTGAAATATGCTAAGAATGAGACATTGGAGAACCTAAAACAAATCCATTATGCTGCTGTTTCATGTGGACTGAATAAGCCAGGAACTGAAAACACTGAGGTCCAAAAGCCACGCCGGAGCCTAGAAGTCATACCTGAAAAAACAAATGATGAAACTGGAGAATAGGAGAACTTTCTATAAATCATTATGGAGTTTATAACTCTAGGACCAGTCGTCAAATGAGACATTTGCACTCGTTTATGAGAATAATATTTGGAATTTTTAAAGCACAACTGGAATAGCTAATTACAGTCTATCAAAACTGTGAATGTATGTAGCAATCCTGTGTGTAAAGGCAAATAAACTCATTAACAAGAAATTATATTCATGGCCAAAACATGCTATATTTGTATACAGAAAACTCCTAACTCAGTTCTAGTACAAAGAACAGATTAGTTACCTTAGTTCCATTGAGAAACAGATATTTTCCTAAGTGAAAATAATTTCTTAAGGTTGGAAATGGATTGGACTGTCAAATTTGTATTTATTGGTAATAAGACCTTATCTGCTCATTTTATATATGTGTGGTTGCTAAAGTCTCTGGGTTATAGATGACTTTGGTGTCATGCTTGCTGAGCCATAATTACAAGGAAAATTAAGTGGACAAGTTCCCTGAACCCCCAGGAACCATCAAGGAAGAGAAGGACATGCAATTGGACTGAAGCTCCCTGGTTGAAGACTTGTTGTTTCAGCACATGGGGAGACGGACGGAGCAACAGCAGCAGTCTTTAAGGGGTGCCTTGTAAATAGTTTTTCATTGTATGAAGTAGTGTTCACATTAAAGAGATGTTTTATGATATTTCTTCAGTTGCACTACATGGTTTTAATGAAACTTTGACTCTTAAAAATTCAAATTCAAAATAGTCTACTGTGAAGAATAGCTAGTTACTTATAAAATGGCTTTGTTAAAAATAAGTTGAAAGCAGCCAGAAAACACAGAACAGATACATTTTACCAACAGATCTAGTAGTGACAAATCTCTGCGGTTTTTGTTTGTCTGAGAAGGTATTCATTACTCCTTCACCTTTGAAGGATGCTTATGTACCAACCAGATTTTTAATCTAAGCTTTTATTTTCAAAACCGGTGACATTTTTGAAGATTTTTTTTAAAAAGCTTCTAAACGCTGCAGCCTAATTATTGCTTCTTCCAAATTAAAACTACTTTCAAATTTTGGAGGAACAAATGCTCTAAGCAGTCAACAACTTCTCTTTTATATTGTATTTTCAGGTGTGTGAGCCAGATAGATATATGTCATCTTCAGCTGGGTATCTCATTATCTGTTTCCTCCCAGTTAAGGAGATGCTCAAGTGAGCACAGTTCATTTACTTTTCCCAGGCTCCTGGACATCCCTTTAAAAATAATTTCTTTGCTTAGTACCTGCCATTCTGTTCTAATAGTGTACTTAAATTGCCGTCTCCACTTAAAGTGCCATATTCTGTAGATAAATCCTAGTTAGAATATGAATCCTGCTTGTTGCTTAAATAATAGTGTGACCTAACCACCAGCCAGTAACTTAAGACTTTTAACTCAGAAACTCTTCATAAGGAGGGGAAAAATGAATAGAAAATAATAGAAAATAAACAGACTTATGAAAAAATAACACATTATCAGGAATTCTTGAACTTAATACATAAACACCAATGTTCAAAGTTAAATTTCAGAAATCATAAAAAACAGTGAAAAGGAAAGAAATGGCTATATTTGTGATAATGCCAGACATCATCTAATTTGTGAGTTAAATGACTAATAGCAAGACATAGGTAATTTGTGGTAGTTTATACAGGCCTAGAATCAGAGATCTTAAAACTGAAGGATTCAGTGCGATCATTCAGTCTGACATCTTTCCCATGTTCAGAATTTGTGGCTAGAAAAATAAAGTGCATTGCCTGATGTTCTAGTCTGTTCATGGTGGTTCTGGATCCAGCCCAGGGCTTGCCCCACCTTTATTATTAAAAAATCCACTTCCTTTTGACCCATGTCTTTAAAAAAGGAAGCCAAATGATGAAGAAAAGCAGAAACAGCAGTTCAGAAGAGTTTCCCAAAGCTGTGGTCTTTCTCTGGTTTCTCTGTATTCTGCCCTAGCAAATGTACCATCCATTGGTGAAGTTTATGACCCAAGCCAGCAGCCACAAATTTATAGTGAATTAAAGTACTACACCCTTTGGCTCATTCGTATGGAAGCAGAAAGCATTTATCAAACTGACGGGCACATATATGATTTATGGAACTCTAAAGTTTTTTCTTGCAAGGGACTACGTTGCCCTCGGAGTTGAACCTGTGTATACCCTCATCAGCCTGACCCTGGGTTTCTAACTTAATGGAGACAGGGTAACATGGGGGCTTCCTTTCACTATCTACATTCCTTAAATGGTAAGCACCCATTTAAATTACCTGTAAATACAAATAATTTCCTGACATTTTGATTAACACATCAGAGTATACATGTACCCATGGTGCATCACTTCCATTTGGGGAGAATGATCAGAAGTAACAAAAACAGCTGGTAGAACCTGGGGCAGTAGCACATACCTATAATCCTGGTACTCTGGGATTAGAAGGCAGGAGGATTGCAAATTTGAGCCCAGTTTAAGTAGATTAGAGATTAGCAACACCCTGTCTCAAAAAAAAAAAAAAAAATTAAGGGGCTTGAGATGTAATTCAGTGTGAAGGCCCTGAATTCAATTCCCAATACAATTTGTTGTTTTTAAAGGTAAATTTCTGCAAAAACAGGAAAATGAAGAGTGAGACAAAAAATCCATAAAAGCTGGCAAACACCTGGTCAGTTCTCTGAGAAATTGAAAGGCTAAGCATGGTGGCACACACCTGTAATCTCAACTAATCAGGAACCTGAGCTAAGAGGATGGCAAGTTCAAGGCCAGCCTGTGTAACTTAGCAAGACCTCATCTCAAAAATTAAAAAGAGCTGAGAATGTATCTCAGCCCTTCCTGGTGTTAAGCCTAGTATTAGGAAGAAAAAATGTCACACTAGTCCCATATGCATGACACTAGGGGCAGGTTTCCAGCAGTCGGTGTAAACCTCAAAATATTTGCAAACACACTACCCATGTTCAGCCTCTTGTGTTCTCCTACTTAGGAAATGTATTCTCTCAGCCATGTGTCGGTCTACTTTTCTCTCTTCTGCAGGTACAGCTTCTAAATAGGAAAGAAATAGTCCAATACCAGATCCTCACCTCCTCCATTTGAGTGCAGGTGTGGCCCAGGAACCAGGGCAAGGGTTTGGAGTTCCTAGGCTGGAGGTAAAGAAGGGTACCCTCCTTTACCTCCCACTCAACAGAGGTTTCCAGCAAGCAGTCTTCATCAGGAGGCCTCGTTTGCTATGATAAGACACTTTGTTGATAATCTTCAGTCAGCTGCAGCAGACCCTGGAGTTACAACTGCCCTGACAGACATACAAACAGCTTGGGTTATGACCAGAATATTAGTTTTAACTTAAAACCAAAGTCCTGACCCAAATGCCAGCCTCCTGTGCATCCAGAAGTTCTCAGATACAGATTTAACCCTTAGAGTTCTGGCAGGAACAGTACATCTTTTCCTGTGTGGGACTGAGAAGTCCTGCGCCAGTGTCTCTCTAAGAACACTGAGATCTGCCTGTATACAGGAGTGAGACTTCAAAGGATGTGTAGTGTAGAGGAGCCTGAATCTTCAGCTCACAACTGGAGTTGCAAGCAGCCCTCGCGGGAACAAGTCACGTATGTAAATCAAGGTTCCACGGTATTTTAAATAGTCATAAATACAAATTTATGTAATTTATGTATCCATTGAGTGAAAATTTCCAAGGTGGATACATCTGTTTCCCATTTGCTGTTTACAACCTTTTAAGGTTGTTGCTCTTATTACTTAATTAATGTTTACACTTTATCTTAGCCAAAAGGCTGAGAAGCGATTTCTTAGCTAATATTTAGTACAAGTTAATGTTAATATGCAAACACTTGCTGTCAGCTGTAAGAATTTTCTACTGGTTCAGACCAGGGATATAGCTCAGTGGCACAGCACCTGTGGGGCAAACAGGTCATGAGTTCAATTTCTGATAGCATAAAAAAAGCCAAGAATTTTCTACTGGTTGTGTTTCACAGTGACTCTTTGTTGGAGCTGTATGCAGGGGATGTGTCACTTTGCTATGTTTTGGATCTTAAATGCCCCATAGACCTATGTCCTAAAGGCTTGGTCCCTAGATGATGCCACTGGGAGGTGGTAGAAACTGTAAGATGTGGGCCCAAATGGAAGGTTTTGTATCATTGAAGGTGCACCCTTGAAGGGATATTGGGATCCTGGCCTTTCCTCTTCCTGGCTTCACTTCCTGGTCACCATGAGGTGGGCAGTTTCCTCTGCCACATATTCCTGCCAGGGTGCCCTGCCTTGCCACAGGCCCAAAAGCATTGGGGACTGGAAGAGTTTTGGCCCAGACAGGACACCGTAGCTGGTAAAGCCTCAGGCAGAACCAAGGAGCTCCATCTTCCCCACCCCTAGGAATATACCTGTGACTCTATCTTCCCCACCCCTAGGGATCTGCCCCTGGCACCAAAAGAATACCAATGGGCTACCTGTGCATCCCTAATGCCCCTCAGGCACCACCCCAACCTAAGCTACATGTATGCCCCACTCCACGTGTTCCACGGAGAGATTGCCAACCCCGGGGGGAGATGCCACACCCCAGGGTGTCGGGGTGTCTCTCCCGCATTCTCAAAATAAAGGTCATTTATATTTCATACTTCTTATCTTTTCAGCCACGCCGCCAGTCCCCCACAGTTCTATTATATGGTTCCCTGACCAGGAACAGCAGACGAGAGACTCCTGGGGCCCTCCCAGTTTGAGTCCCCTGCCGTTCAGGACCAGGACTGGACTACATCCTGCATTAATTCCTTACTTCTATACTCTGGAGCTGTAAACTTGTCGCTACCACAGGTGAGCAACCCCTGGAGATTGCTGCTGGGCTAAGCCCCAAGTGGGTTTTCTCTCCCTTTCCGTGGGTTCGTGTGATGCTCTCACATCCTTAGATAGCCCAGGGCAGAGTTTTTCTGGGCCAACCTGTGTCCACACTGGGAGACTCTCATGTCCTTTGGGTTCGGATAGCCCAAGGCAGAGTTTTCCGGGGCCAGCCTGTGTCCACACTGAAAGACTCTCACATCCTTCAGAGCTTTTTAAGTTCTCATGGGCAGAGCTGTTACTAAAACCCATGAGAAATCCACTTGTATATACTGGTGACAGCCAATTATTACGAGCTTTGGAACCATATAATACTGATTGGTCTAAAATAAGTAAAAAGTGATGACTTACACTTAGTAGACCACAGTCACCCCACACCAGATTTTATCTTGGGGATCACATCCTGTCCCCCCCCACAAAACCATACCTATCTATGGCTTATCACACTGATGACAAGTTTACAAAACTATCTTTAAGCCTTTGTTTTGAGAATGTGTGTCCTTTCCTGGCCAGCATCCCCTTTGTCTCCTCACCACTTCCCCTTTCCCACCACGCACTGAGCCCAAACAGTGTTGAGAGATCTGCACAGGCTGCTTTAAGCTCTCATGCTGCACTCCAGCCCAAACAGTGCTAAGAGATAAGAGCAGGTTGCTTTAAGCTTTCATGGGCTGCTTTAAGCTTTCACGCCACACCCCAACTCCACGCAGTATCGTGGCTCTAATGTCGCGCCCTAATCTGCACCCCTCACAAGCAGTTCTGGCTCCACGTGGCAGCTCAGCTCCACATTGGTCCACCAGCGTATAAGGTCCCAGCTTCATGCTGCGTCCCAGCTCCACATCTCAGCTCCGTGCCACCCCCCACCCAATCCCCCATGCGCTGCGCGCTCTCTGCCCCCGCCGCCGCCACCACTCCCCCACCTTGCGCATTTCCGGGGCAGTCCCAGCCTGCCTGCACCCTACATCCCGGCGCTCACCCCCCCTTCACTCTGCGTGCACCGCCCCCATGCTGGGCGTGCTCTGCGCATACGCCAGACCAGTCCCCACCCCCAAACTCAAGCGTGGCTCTGTCTGCCAGTGCACACAGGCACAGCAGATAACTCATTATATTGCTGATCTGATGCTGTATTCGTGTTTTCAGATATAAAATTCAGATTGTTTCTGCTACCTTTTTTTGTGTTCCAGCCATGACAAATGTTTTCTTTCAGATCCAGATATATTCTTAGAGATGTTTAACAACTAAAATTAAGAGGTAATTATAAATTCCTTTTGCTGGGAACCACTAGCTCTTTTCCAAGACAAGGGTTGTATGCTATATGCAAAACAACAAGACCAACAGTGCAGCAAAAGCCAACTTAAACCTTTCCCAGCCTATCTGCCTGCCCTGGCTCAGCCCTCCACCAAGCCATAATTAACTATATTCAACTGATATTAAATAACACCATAGCTGATTTCTCTCCTAAATAAAAAGGTAAAAATTAATAAAACAGTCCATCCTCTAAAAATCAGATGGCATTAGACATTTTAATAACATAAAGAGATACTTATATATATGACATAAATAACATGTCAGTTCCTAAAATTCTCTGGACCTGTCCTCCTTATGAGAAGCCATTACTAAAATTATAAATACCCTGTTAATTATATTTGACTCCTGCATACTTACTTAATTCTACAGATACCTTCTACTGTGATCCAAATCCCAAAAAAAGGCAAAACTTGACCTTCAAACCTCATAGAGACCTTAATATGGCTTTTCATATTTTCAAGAACAGAGATAACAGTGACACTTGGAGTTCTGAGACAAGTAAACTGACACAAGGTGGAGCTTCCTGGCCCCCCTTCCCCATGGACCATGCCTCAAATGCAGCAGAAGACACTGGGCAAGAGAGTGCCCCATCCTTGTGTTCCTTTGAGACCTTACCCCAGGTCTACTGGACTGTCCTAGCCACCAGAGAGTGGGTAAGCCATCCTAACTTCCAGCCCTCACAGGAAATGCCAACACTGCCAGATTCATCGCTGACAGATCTCCTTAAACTTGCTGCTGAAGACTGACGGGGCTCAGGGCCAACAGCAGCCCACTTTATGGGTGTCCGTCTCAGAGTCCAAGTCCCACTAAAAGTCTCAGGTAAGACATTCTCTATATTTGTGGACATAGAGGCCATATATACAGAGTTCTTCCTGAGTTTTCAGGCTACTAAGTCCTCAATCTCTGAGAGGTATTGAGGGTAAACCTATGCCATTTACAAACAGGGCCTGTTTCATGCAGTTCCAGACTGCTTCTTCCCAATCCACCCAGTGGTGCCAAATCTTCCCTCCACCACTCACTCTACAGTCCTAAATCTTAAAAAATGCTTTTTATTCCCTTGTGTTTATACAGACTGACTTAGACACACTAAGGCCTCAACAGCTTACACCTTTTATCACTAGTAAACCTCTCCTCAGTGATACAAACCACCCCCTTCCTTTCTTATTCACCAATTTCTCAGACAACCCTGGTCAAGACTGACAGATACATTTTGTCTTCTCACTTTGTTTATACTTTTCAGGATACATAAAAGCCTTTCCCATAACCAGGGAAACTGCTGATATACTTACTAAAGTCCTGTTGCAGCAAATCATTCCAAGGACTACAACCGGGTTACAGCGACCCATACCTGATATTCTTGGCAACCTCAACAGTGATCAAAGTTGCTAGACTGCCATCCTGGTTTCACATAACTAGGCTAAGTGGTGCCCTTCCATCCCTAGATCTAATCATCCTTTTGCCTACTCATCTCCATTTCACCAAGGCCTCACAACCACAACTCTCAGGCTGTCATGTTTTGTTATCCAATTTGGTTTCTAATTTCTTACTCTTTTTACAGCAGGACTCTTAACAATATTTCCTAAAGACTCAACGTCATACATACCAGAGACAAGCCTTACCTACCTACCCTCTTAACTTTTACCCTTTCAGATGGGGGAATAATCACCTCTCATAACTTCACTCCTCCTAACCCCACATTTATTTTCACAATTCTGCCCTTCCGTAGAAATGTTTCTACCTCAACACGGTCCTGATATAATGACATATCAAAATCAAAGGCACCTTTCCTTCTACCTCACCTGGGTCCTTAAATATGACAGTGCCATGTCTCCTCATAACATCTTGTCTCTTTGTTTTTCCAGTCTAACATACATGCATTCACTAGTGAAGTTGTCCTGGCTAAAACACCTGGCACCAGCTTCCACCTGGGCATCAACCGTCATCCCATCGACTCCCCTAGACCCCAGTACAGAGCCCTCTGCCAGCAGGAAGCAGTAAAGAAAGAAATCTTCACCCCTTTTCATAATAATAATCATAAGACGGGATATGAAAGACTTTTGGCCCAGGCAGGACACTGTAGCCAGTAAAGCCTCAGGCAGAACCAAGGAGCTCCATCTTCCCCACTCCTAGGAATTTACCTGTGACTCTATCTTCCCCACCCCTAGGAATTTGCCCCTAGCACCAAAAGAATTCCAATGGGCCACCTGTGCATCCCTAAGGCCCCTCAGGCACCACCCTCAACCTAAGCTACATGCAACCCCTGAGGTAGATGCTGCACCCCAGGATATTGGAGTGTCTCTCCCGCATTCTCAAAATAAAGGTCATTTATATTTCATACTTCTTATCTTTCCAGCCACGCCGCCGGTGCCCCACAGTTCTATCAGGGACCACCTATCATGGACTTTAGTCTCCAAAGCTCTGAGCCAAAGTACTTTTCTCCTTTTTAAATTGATTACCCGAGGTATTTTATTATAATACAAAGCTAGCTAATGTACATGTTGTTTGCTCAACAACTGGCAAGGCATCTTCATGATATTATAGATTAAGAAACAAAGACTTTAAGCAGGTTATTAATTTGACCAAGGTTATGCTCAAGTTAGGATTTGAACCCTGATCTGCCTTCTCCAAAGCCTATATTCCCAAGTACTTTGCGATGTTATGCTGTTTTGAAATCCAAATATGTATTTCACCTACAAACTACAAATTTGATACTGTCTTGTAAAGAACTATTAAGCAGCTGGCAATTTTTTCCTTCTTTTATGCTGAATGAGATTTACTTACTCTGATTTTATGAGTAGAAATCAGGTATTCACTCTGAATAAACACTGACATGATCTTAACCAGACCCCATGGAGCTCACAGTGTAGTGTGGAAGAGAAACATTTATCCGAGTATTACAAGGATACATGTGCAATTGCATACCAGTGGTGGTACAATGAAGAATCCCTGCTTAGAGACCGCCTGGTTCACACCCAAGCTGAACTCTGAGGCCAGATGCTTAACCTGTGTTGCTTTGCCTCCTGGGTTTCTGGGAGGACAGAATAATTTGGTGTTTGTAAAGCACTTAAACAGGTGCTTTGCTCCTGTGGGAGACAACTCCAGTGACTCCCTTTGAATGCAAAACAATTACTGTGACTTTGATTATTTGGAGACTCATTTCCTTATACTGATATGTTAAAAGCTGGCTAGGGTATTTCCTCTCTCTTCAGTTGGCTCTAAGCATTGCAAATAAGGCTAGCAGAGGTGCTAATATGTAATCTCTAGCCAATGGACAGTCCTGTTTCCTGGAATAGTATGTACAATACAGATATGTAAATAGCTCCCATGAATGTCAACTAGGTAAGAGCCTCAAAATAAGAAGCTATGACTCCCCAGGGCACAAGAGTTTGCATATCAGAAACCAAAGCAGTAGCCCCAAAACAATTCCACTGCTACCTTAATTGGATTATGCAAATTGATCTTTCTGCATATCTTTATCTCTGCAATTTACAGAGATGCCAATCTTGCACCTGGCCAGCCAGCTCAAGTTACTCACATAATTCCTCCCCCCCCCCCCCCATCTTCACTGTCACTCATTCCTGAGCCACGTCCCTTCTTCACAAGATAATGAATTCTGGGAGAGGCCTAGGATCAAGGCCTTTGTCCGCATGTCCTCATATAGGATTGGACTTAGGACCCTTGGCTGCCTTTAACTTGGAACATGTCTTGGTGTCTTTATTCTTGCCATGGGTTGCATTGGTGGTGGTAGATTGGAATTAACTTGCTGGAATTCCAATAATGTCTCAATGGGATTACAAATATAATTTTTTGGATTGTGAGGAAAACTAGGAAGAGAATTACAATACTTGAATGACTGAACTCGATATTTGCATTTACAATAGCTCCCAGTGCACTGATTGTGCTATTATCATTTGTTGTTACTGAAAAATGGGGTGGTAAGGGCATCTTAACAGGGACCTCTCCTCACCATGTAACTAGTATAGTGTAACTATTGCTCTATAATTCAGTCTCCCAAATCCAAGACAGTCATGGCTCTGTGGGTGGACTGGGCTCACCTTGTAAATTTTTCTTTCTTTATTTCTCATTTCATTGAGGCTCTAGGGATCAGACTCTGGCCTCATTCATCCTAGGTAAATGTTCTACCACTGAGCTACCCTAAAACTTCCTCATGGTTCTTGCTTGGGGTCTTAGGAAAGCTGGGACTTCAGTCATCTGCCTGGGCTGGACTTACCAGATGGCTTACTCAGCAGCTGCTATGGAGACCTCAGCTGGGGCAGTCAATCAGAGCATCTGCACATGGCCTCTCCACGTGGCTAGGACTTCTCACAGCAAGGCGCTGAGTTCCAAGAGGGACCATCCCAACACAGAGCATTTCAAAAGGCCTAAGTGGAAGCTGCTAGTCCTTTGAGCCTTGCTAAGGCTATTCTGGGAGAGCTCAGAATGTCCCTTGTGCTGCATTCCATTGTTCATGTGACCAAAGCCTGCCCAGGTCAAAGGAGTAGAGAATTTGATTCCTTCGCTTGACAGGGGAGTGGCTGGCCATGTTGCAGAAGAGATAGGATAGCAGTCTTCATTCTGAAGACTGTCATGGAAAATAGGCTGCCACATAAGTTTTACAAATATGATATTTGAGCTGGGATTTGAAGGCAAACACCCTCCCTGCCTGCTTCCCACTCCCAAAGAAAGGGTCAGGGAAGGGTGAGCAGTACAGACAAGTTAGAGAGAGAAATCGGGGTAATGCAAAGGACGGTGGTGATGGGACGTGGTGAAGGACCCAGAAGAAGGACTGCACAACTGCTCAGTGACAGAGCAGGACAGGCAGAAGGTGGGGAGGGCTGGACAGACGTGTCAAGGACTTTGTTCTTATTTTCCAAAGAGTAATACAAAGCAATTTCATTCTATGTCATTCACCTTTTATTGGTCTTATTTAATTACAAAATATAATACTTGTTAACCAAAAAGCCAAATGCTGACAAATGTAAATAAAAAGTGCTGTGCCCCTCACAATCCCTTCTGCCACTCCCTCCCACAGGAAATGGCACCTCGGCCTTGCATGGCAATGTTCAGTTGCCACCTCCTCCTTTCTGGAGAAGTCCTGGTTTTACTGTGTCAAGGAAGCTGTAATTCTGGAAGGCCAGAACAGTCAAAGCACTGGATATTTAAGATGTAGAGCTATGAACTGGAAAATGCTTAGCAATTCAGTTTCACCAAATAAAGTAATTTTTTTTTACTTTATCAAAAACACAGATAACAGTAGAAAGTTGAGAATAACAACTGGACAATTTTTAATTCTATCATCTTTTGTAAAAACCAATATTAGTTCTCAAGTCTCACACAAACTAAACCAAAAAACCTGGTAAAATTCCTTTGAGAATGGACGTCTGTGGACATTGAGGTGACAGGTTGAATTGATCATTCTGAACATATACCAAAACACAGTGTAGATAATCAAGGCATAGCGGCGGAATGAGGTTAGGAATAACCCCACTCCATTTCCCCAAGTCTCAGAAGAATTTATTATGCTTGATCATTTCTGACTTTGATTCCTGAGTTTTAGACCAGTGCTATCCTATGGAACTTTCTATGATGGTAGAAACATCTATACCTTGATAGAACTGTGGGGGACCAGCGGTGACTGAAAAGATAAGAAGTATGAAATATAAATGACTTTTATTTTGGGAATGCGGGGAGAGACACCCCCAACCCCCCGGGGCATGCCATCTCCACCGGGGGTCAGCGATCTCTCTGTGGAACACTTGGAGTGAGGCACATAAGTAGCCTCGGTTTGGGGTGGAACCTAAGGGGGCGTTAGGGATGCACAGGTAGCCCACTGGTCTTTGTTTGGCGCCATAAATAGATTCCTAGGGGTAGGGCAGATAGGAACTCCTTGGCTTTACTGGCTACAGTGTCCTGTCTGGGCCAAAACTCTTTCATATCTGACTACTTGTAGCTGTACATTTTTATTTTAATTAATAAAACTTGGATAAAAAATTCAGTTCCTCAAGTTACATTGGCCACATTTCAGCTGTCAGTGGTCACATGTGGCTAGAGGCTATCTTAATGGACATGGCAGCAATAGAAAGCATACTTGTGTAATTCTGCTTTCTGCTTGTGTCACATTTTAAAAGACTTACATTCTTCACACTAACCAAGAGGTGAAACACGGTTCATTTCAGTATTGCTTCTGCTTGTTCCCCTTCTAGTCCTGGACCCTAATAGGAACATATCAGTGGGAGTTCTGTTGGTTCACCTCTCTAGCTTTTAGTAATATATTTGAAACTTTCTTGATGCAATAATAGTCAGCTTTAATACTTGGATCCACCACACATTGGGTCTGAAAAGTAAGGCTCTCTGCTGCTCCCAAGCACCACTACTTAGCACCCCACTCCCTACTTGCCACATTGGCCAGGTCTCTAGGTATCATTCACACATTCTGTTCTGCAACTATAAATATTCTTTGCTTTCATAAGTTTGGTTCTAAAATTAGACAGTCATAATGAGCCTTTGTAACAGTATATGGTTGCCTAAGATTTAATATGGTACCCAGTGTGACCAGACCTGCCCTGAAGGAAACATTTGTGACCCATAAATCTGTGCCAGCCAAAAGTGCATAAAGACAACTTGCACTTCTGCCCAAAACAGAAGACAGATTTCCCTCCTACACAAAACCACTAAAACCAGATAATATAGATAATACAAAGTTTAGGTAAAAACATTTATTGTAGTACAATATACATTGTCATTTCTTCTCAGAATATTCCTCCTCTCTTCAACATACTTATCCTATCATTCTTGCTACTTTTTGAAAAAGTTCTAAAGTCCTCTTTTGTGAGGGTGTTTATGAAATGTGATCAAAAATATGGTGAATGCTATAGTCAAGTGCCATCCAATGGAAAAGAGGGGCCATAAAAACATCACAGCCAGGGGAGGGACCAAGGGAAAGAAAACATTACAGCACCTTATTCCCTGGATCTGGCACTGTGCAACTTCTGATTCTTCTGCAAAGTCAAAATGACCATGAAAGGTAAATGTTTTTAATTAATTTAGGGTATCAAGGCTGCCATGATGGGGCAACTGAAGATAGTTACAAAAGAGGACTTCCAGAGCTGCTTCGAAATGTGACAAGATGATCACCTGAGTGTGTTTAAAGTGAGAGAAGTATTATGAGGGAGAATTCATAGTGTTGTGTCTTTTACTGTAATATTGTTAAATATTTAAACAGTCACTGTATTTTTCTTCCACACCGAGTATGGATGAAACTATGGTTTCCAGGACAATGGACAGGAGACAGAAATAGCTCTGATACCTTAACAAAGGCAGCAATGAGGTGACCCCAGAACTGCCACACTTATTACCTTGTAAGATTCCCAGGGTGGTGCAAGAAGGAGAAACCCAGGAGTGTTCAGATGACCCCCGAGCCAGGGGACCAAGTGGCTGAAGTTTTCAGGACAGCGTACTCAAGAGGAGAAAGCTGCGTGGCCAAAGGCAGCACCTTCAGAAGCCCTGTGCTGTGCTGTGCACAGGGGACTGGTCACCTTGACATGATAACACTATGTGAGAAGAGAAAAGGACCACCCAATGATCACAGCAGCAATCAACCTGTTAAAGTTATCACGCACTGAGGTCATTTTAGCCACTTTATAGCTCTCGCATGAAACTGTAACACTAATGATATTAATGTATCTGTGATACAGCATATAAATTATATAAATATGATATAGTTACTGTATGTGTTTCTGCTTTTGCTATTCAAAAGACATTAAGAAATTAAAAGTCAAGCTCCAACTGGGAGAAAATATTTGTAACACTACATTCAACAAAGGAAGACTTGTCTCCAGAATATATACAAAACTCTTAAAAGTCGATAGAAAGTGAGACAATAAAATAAAACTACAGGTTAGAATAATTAATAGAACAAAATATAACAAAGGCCAAGAAACATTTGTAATGACATGCAACATGGTCAGTTAATAGGGAAATGCAAACTAAAACCACAATGTATGCTAAACACACTAACTAAAATGGCTAAACTTTAAAAGTTGGGCAGTACTACATACTTGTGAAAATGTGGAGAACTCTTGGAACATAAAATGGTACAACTACTTTGAAAAACAGTTGGACATTCAAAAAATATAGTTAAACATGCACCTAACCTATGAACTCACAATTGTAATCCTAGGTTTTTTGGAAAAGAAAGAAAAATATATACACATATAAGATTCACATAAGAACATTCAGAGAATCAGGATGTCTGTAGTCTGGAAGAGGGCCCTTTTGAGAACCACCCTGGCACCCTAGTCTCACACTTCCCACAGCAGAACTGTGAGAGATGTCTGTGACTTATCAAATACCCCACCTGAGGCACGTTATTTAGCAACCTGAACTGACTAGGACAATGGAATACCAGTCAGCAATGAAAAGGCACAAGCTATGGTCATCCTGGCAAAAGTTGAGCAAAAAAACGGTACATAAAAGTACATACTGTGAGACTGTGTTGATGTGAAGCTTTACAACAGGCCAGATAAACTGATGATACAGATAAGAATTGTGACTGCCTCTGAAAGATAAGGAAAAACTGCATGTGACCTAAGGGAACGTTCTGGGACTATGGATCTGTGCTAACTTGAATAAGAAGGTGGTGGCACTGGTGTATTCATTTGAAAAAGCCTCAAATCACATGCCTAAAGAGACTTAAACTTCAGTTTTAAAAACCAAATGTATAAAAAGAAAATGTGGAAGGCTTGCCTTCCAGATAAAGAAATTTAGGCCTTAAAGAGGTCATGCGACTGCCCATAGTGACAGGGCAGGATTGCACCTCCGCCTGGCTTCCCTCTGCCTAATTGTTCTCATGGCCTCACACTTCCCCAGAAGCTCAGCATTATTCTTTTCTTCCTGGGAAACATACTACTCAGACATTTAACCAGCGTTTTGGTCAGAATTTATTTTTCTTGTGCTGGTCCCCAATTCCCACCGTCCATTGTGAACTTGGACAGAAATCTAAATGAAACATCTTTGTGACTGAGAAACCAGGTCATGTGACTGCTGGGATTAGCCAGGAAGGCTCACAGTGCCACAGGCAGTAGCTGACCTAGCTGGGCTAAAGTCTGTGATGGAGATGGCTGAGTGCTGTGAGTGCACAGCACTCTTGCAGGTGACCTGGTATGTCAAGCTCCAAAAGGCTGTGGCATGCACAGCCACTTCCCTTGGTATCTGCCCAAGAGCTTTCTGTTTTGGTCAACCAAGTGTTTTTTGGAGCCCTCTCTCCTTAGATAGTTCTTTGGCCCATAATGTAATACTGATGTGGAACACACACGGCAATGAGAAAAGTCCTGTAGGTAAGTTATGCCTCATACAGTAAGTAAATGAATGCTTTTGGTAGGATCCTTTGTTTTTTTTAATCAATAAGTGAAAAAATGGTACAGTCTGCATTCATTCTATACTTATTTATTGAGCTACTTTATGTGCCACACACTGTTCTAGAGCAGGAGAAAGAAGACTCTGGCTAAATAAGGAAACTCTTGAAAAACAGACATACACTGTTGTCCCTTGGTTGCTAGGGGAGATTTTAGACCTCCTTGGACACCAAAACCTCAGAAACTCAAGTCTTTTTTGTAGAATGATATGGTATTTGCATGTAGTCTGCACAAATCTCAGATACTTCAAATCACCTATAGATTACTTATAATCCCCACCAAAATGTGATACTATGTAAGTATTTGTTACAGTATTCTAAACTGTTTATTGGCACATGTATCAGTATATAATGATTACATTTATTATGAGGAATTGGTGTGTATATCTTATTTAACCCATCTTATTTCTTTTTACTTACCTTTACCTTCTTATCCTTTCTTGACTTCCTACCTAGGTTCCCTTCCCATTTGCAAAAGATCCACCTCCATATTTGTATTATCTTTCATTTTGCTACATAAATTATTTGTACTTTGGGTTTCACATATAAGAGAAATCATGTGATATTTAAGCTTGGTGTCTATTTCACATGACATTATGGTCTCAGGGTACATCTATTTTCCAACAAATAGTTCAAATTTATTCTTCTTTATGAGACACATTGTAAGTAAGCATTTTCTTTATCCATTCACCTGTTGATGAACATATGGGCTACTTCCATTATTTAGCTATTATGAATTGTGGTGCTGTAACCATGGGTATGCATGTATATCATTATAATAAGATGCCTGTTTTAGTCAGGAGTACAATTACATACCAGACACAGAATTTATAATACTATTTTATGATGGTCATCCAGAGTTAAATACAAGAAAGTGCAGGAAATTTGTCTACAATACTAAAGACCTAGAAAATTCAGCCAAGGATCTAGATCCTACAGTAATGTCCTCATGAGTCCTGCTGAAGACCTAGAGCTCATGAAAGTGCCTCCCACAAGTCCAACTGGAGGCCTAGAGCCCATGACAACTCATGCAAGACTGTTTTATTAGATCTGCACTGGGAAGGCCCAAAGGTGAGCAGTGTAAGCTAGAAAGTCTATGCCAGCAGGGATGAAGGAGTTGTGCTTGTAGGTTAAGGATTCTACACTGGAGCCAAGAAGCAACACTTAGGATAAGGACCAGGGCTCCCCTGAAAAGCACCACAGCCATCCTCAGCAACAATGAGGTCCTGAGCTCCTCTGACAATGATAACAGTCGAGTACATGTCAGAAAGCCAGCATGACAAGCTTCTCCAGGAGAACCAAACACCACCACTTAGGAGAACCCCCAACACCTCAATCTTCCTCTCTGCATCTCATTTTATGTTGGCAACTTTCCTCAGGTAGGCCATCTCCACTCAGCACCATGCTGACTTAATTCAGCTGGTGTTAAGTTTGCCACCAGTTTTTAATCCACAACAATGCATTTAACATATCAGGAAGACACCTAGAAGGGGAATAAGTACATCTAATGGAATTTCTGTTTTTACTTTCCTGAGGAATCTCCATACTGATTCCCATAGTGGTTGTACTAATTTACTTTTTCACCAATAATATAGACTCATTAGCATTTGTTATTTTTTATTTCTCAATGATACCTATTCTTTCTGGAGTAAGATGGAATCTTCATGTTGTTTTAGTATGCATTTTGGTAGTGACCAGAGATATTAAATATTTTTTCATGTAATTATTGGCTTTTTGTACTTCTGAGATATTAAATATTTTTTCATGTAATTATTGGCTTTTTGTACTTCTGAGAAATGTTCATTCATTTGAGTTGCCTATTTCTTTATTGGATTTTTTATTCTGGAAGATATATTTTTTGAGCTCTTTATGTATTCCATATATGTAGTCCTTGGTCTGAGGAATATCTGTGAATTTTTTTGATTGTATAAGTGCCCTTTGCACTTTCTTGGTTGTTTCTTTTGTTGTTCAGAAGCTTTTAAATTTTATTTCATCATATTGGTTGATTTTTTAAAATGTTATTTCATGTATACTTGAAATTCTTATTCTGAAAGTGCTTTCCTATACATATGTCCTCAAGAGTTTTACCTTGAAGCAGATTCTTTCTCTTTTAATATTTATATCTTTGATCTATTTTTATTTTATTTTAGTATGTAGTGAAAGATAGGAGTCTACATTCAATCTTCTGCATGTATTCAACCAGTTTTCCCAGCATTATTTGTTAAAGAGGCTATCTTTCCTCCAGCATATTTTTTAACCCCTTTATCAAAGAACAGATAGCTGAATATTTCTGGATTATCTTTTCCTCCACTATTCTGTTCTGTTGACCCACGTCTGTTTTTGTGCCAGTACTATGCTGTTTTTATTTCTGTGCTTTGTACTATAATTTACAGTTCAAGATTGCAATTTGCTATTATTACTCAGTATTGCTTTTGCTATCTGAATCTCTTTTGGTTCCATATGAATTTTAGCATTGTTTTTCCTAGTTCTGCAAGGAATGCTGTTGGCATCTTGATTGGAATTGCTTTAGATTTATATACCACTTTTAGTAGAATACCATTTTGACAATATTGCTTCTCCCTACCTGGTAACAGGGGATCTTTCCATTTTCTAATGCCTTCTTTGCTCTCCTATTTTGAGGTATTATAGTTTTCATTATATAGACATTTTTCTTTCTTTGTTAGTTTAATTCTTAAATATTTAATTTTCTTGAAGATATTGTGAATGCTATTGTTTACTTAATTTCTTTCTTGGAGGGTTTATTTATTGGCACACTAGAAAGCTGTTGATTTTGTGTGCTTATTTTGTATTCTGCTCCACTGCCGAATTTAATTATTAATGTTAGAGTGTTCTGGTGCAACAGAGAAGCAAAAGTACAAAGTGAACAGTTTTTTTGAGTTAAAAATGTGGAAAGGAGCCCACAACCCATGCTGGCTGGGCTGTCTCCTTCAATAAGGTACAGAGAGGCAGGGGGTTATATGACCTCTAATTCAAGTGGTGCATGGGGCGGATATTGATAACGTGAGGAACCAGTTGGAATTCTTTGTGCATGCAAACAGAAAGGGGAGTTGCAATAAGGGCTAAGGAAGAAGCAGGAAGTGGTAGGGTTTCCTGCTTTGTCCTCCCACCACATTAGACCATCACCATAACTGTACAGTAATTTATTCTAGGGCAAAACTCTCATTCCCATATTTTTATTGTTAAGAAAAGGGCAAAGTCTCTCTCTTACTAATTCCTGCTGAAAGGGAGTGCTGTATTGGGGTTTAGGAAGGTTGACAGGATGATAGTTGATGCCCATGTAGAAGCTGGTATCAGGTGTTTTAGCCAGGACAAGGAATTAATCATTGTTGACTGCTCTCATCCTAGACTGGAGAAATAAAAAACACAAGGTGCTATGAGGAGGCAGATCACTGTGATAATTAAAGGACCCAGGAAATGTATAAGGAAAAAGTGCCCTTGATCCAAATGCGGCATTCTATCAGGGCCATGGTGAGGAAGAATCTGAAAAATAAGCATGGAGTTAGGAGGGCTGGAGTTATGAGAGGTAATTATTCCCCCATCTGAAAGCATAGAAGTTAAAAGTGTTGGTAGGACTTGTCCTTGTTTTGGGAGTTGAGCTGGAAAGAATAAGGAGCATGAGAAATATAAGGCCTGATGACTGAATCATGTTTGGGAAATTATAGAGTAGGGGTGGGGAGGGCCGTGGCCGTGTCACTATAAGTGACACGAGATCTTAGACCTACAGGAGTCTCATTTTTAACTAAACAGCTGAGGGCAGAGAGAACTAAGATAGTTATAGTGAAAAAAATTAACTAATAGAAAGTAAGGGATCAGGAACCAAATAGGATAACAAAACATGACCTAGCCTGAAAATCGTGGCTGTGGGGCCTTGGTGAAATGGAGACGAGATGACCTCTCAGAATGTTTAGAGTCAGGGGTTAGGGTTAGGAGGACATGTTTAGCTTGAATGATATGGAATCAGGATGGCAGTCCAGTGACCTTGGCCACCGCTGAAGCTCCGAGGAAGACCAGGTAGGGCCCACTCCATTTTAGTTGTAGTCCTGTTGAGAGATCTGAGAAATAAAGGCTAGACCATTATCTGACTGAATACTCTGAGGTAAACCAAACCTTGGGATGATTTCCTGTAACAGAAGACTACATCAGCAGTCTCCCTGGTTTTGGGAAAGGCTTTTATCCATTCGGAAAAAGTACAAACAAAGGTGAGAAGATATTTGAGTTTTGTGGCAGGCATATGTGTAAAGTCTACCTGTCAGTCCTGACCAGGGATATGTCTGTGAAATTGATGAATAGGAATGGAAAGGGGTGGTCCTTGAGGAGAGGTTTTACTATAGAGATGACAGGTATAGGTTATTGAGACCTCAGAGAGTCCAAATCAGTCTACATAAACACAAAGGAATCTTGACAATCAGGGTGTAAGGGGGTTGGAAAAAAAGAGGCATTTTTAAGGTCTAGTATTATGAAGTGAGTAGTGGAGGGAGGGATACGAGAGAACAGAGTACAAGGATTTGGCACCACTGGGTGAATTGGGTAACAGCATCATTGATTACCTTATGGTCTTGTATCAGGTTATAGAACCTGTTAGGCTTCAGTACCAGGAGAATGGGAGTATTGTAGGGTGAATGGGTAGGTTTAAGAAAACCGTTGTCTAAAAGAGTCTTGATTATGGTTTAAGTCCCTGTAAATGTTTGGGAGCTATAGGATATTGGGGAATGCAAGGAAAAACTGAAAGATCCCTGAGGCATGGTATGAGTAGCACAGTTGGGGTTGGAGGTATCTCAAACTATGGGATTGACTAGAGAAGAAGGGAGAGGAGGGGAAGGCTTTGCAGTGCATTGTGAGGGTGTTTAGCGGGCTAGAGCTGTGGGGAGACAGAAGATATGGAGAAGTTAAGCTTTTGAAGACGATCTCCACCTCAAAGGGGTGTGGGACATGTTGGAATTACTAGAAAGCTATGGGTAAAGAAGAGAGTCTGGAACCTGTGTGGAATTGGCCCTGTCTGTAGAGGCTGTGTAGGTTGGCTGTCAACACCCACTATAGAGACTGAGGACTTAATACAACAGCCTGAAAACTCAGGAAGTACACTATATATGCCCTCTAGGTCTACAAGTACAGATAGTGTCTTACCTGAGACCTCCAGTGGGACTTGAGGCTCTGATAAGGATACCTTAATGGGGGCTGTGGGCCCTGAGCCCCATCAATCTTCAGCAGCAAGTCCAAGTAGATCAGCCAGGGATGAATGCAGTGATGATAAGATCACCTATGAAGGCAAGGATTTAGAGAATGGATTACCTGCTCTCTGGTGGCTAGGACAGTCACTCTCCCAATGGCCCTCAAGATTGCAGAAGGGGCAATCTCTTACTCAGCATCCTTTTTGTTGCAGTTGAAGCATGGTCCTAGAGGGGCTCTGGCAGCTCCATTATATCTCAGTTTATCTGTCTTAGATCTCCAAGTATCACTGCTAAAAGATCAGATTATTATCTTTCCTTCTTTTTATTTTTATTTCTGTCATTGAAAACATGAAAAGCCATTAAGAAAGTCTCCTTGTGGGGTTTGAGGGCCAAGGTTAGCCTTTTGTCTTGGGATCTGGCCCACAGTGGGAAGTATCTGTCTCCTCCACAGTCACAAGACATCTGGCCCTCTTTGCTGGCTACTTTGAGGTCTTAGCCCTGTCTAACTGCCTATAATATTTTTAACTGGCTTAGCTGCCTGTACCATTTTTTCTCTGAAGAAGTAACCCAAACTGCCATGAGGGGTAGTGGGTGATTACCCATCTGGCTTTTTCAGGCTAAAGGGGTTGAAGTTGTTGAACGGCAGTCAGGGATACTCTGCAGAGCTCTTAATTAGTGGTCCTCAGTAGATAGCAGGCATTTTTATCTTGGGTAGGTGTACAGCTTTAAGTCTAAAGGAGACAAAGGCAAAGAATCAATTAAGTATGCTGGAGTCAAATAATAGAATCAACAGGGTATTTATGAGTATAATTTTAGTAATGGCTTCCTATAAGGAGGATAAGGATAAGGTCCAGGGAATTTTAGAAACTGACATGTCATTCATTTGTCATACACACAGTTAGATTTTACAGTTGTATAAATACCTCCTGTGCTGTTAGAATGTCTGCTGTCATTTGATTTTGGAGGATAGTCTGCTTTTTTGTTTTTTGTTTGTTTGGGGTTTTTTGTTACTGGGGATTGAACTCATGACTGTGCACTTGCAAGGCAGGTGCTTATACTGCTGAGCTAAATTCCCAGTCCCAGAATATCCTGTTTTATTAATTTCACCTTTTTTTATTTAGCAGAGAGTTGAACTGTGGTGTGATTTAAGGCCAGTTGAGTATAGTTAATTATGGCCCCCAATATACATGATATAACCTTTTTCTGGAAAAGATCTGATGGATCTCAATAGAAGGAATCTAAAAAGAATTTAGTATATTTGTTGTGATGCCATGGGCTTTGGCACCTTTTAGGCAAGAATAAACTTTAATCAAAGCATGTATAGTCAAAGAATAAAGCATGTATAATCAAAGCATGAGCAGTAGGGTTGACAGTTAAGTTTAGAAACTGCTTTTAGGTTCTAGCAATTGTAACTTATTGGTTCTTAGGTTCTTTTGTTTATGGACATTACATAAATTTTTGTTTAAAAATTATCATTTGACTGATGACCTTATGTTGATTTGATTTGAATCTCTTGGCTGGAGCACAAAAAAAGGCAAATGTGTGGATCTGAAAGAAAATATTTATCATCATAAACAATCCCAATTTTATATTTGAAGGCATGAATATACCATCAGATCAGCAACAATGAACTGTCTTAGTTATATGAGCTTTAGTTGGGATATCTCCCCTAAGGCTATGGAGATTATTGGGGACTCTGATTAATGAATAAGAGCTGGTTAAAGTTACCAGGTGGCCACTTTCTTATTCATCTATTGAAGTCTTGCCAATGTCTCCTCACCACAAGGGATCTTATTTAACCAGTTTTAGCATCATTTTGACCAGCTGGTAACCTAGGTGGAAGCATGTCCTTTAATTCTGCAACCCAAATAAACCTTGATTAAATGATCTGAAATTGCAAAAGAAAAAGGAAAAAAGATTATTAAGCTCAAATAAAAAGGAACAGCTGTTTACAAAGCAGACAAATGGACAAACATGGACAGACAATCTGTATATTGGACAGATAACAGATACATAGACTGAAAACATCTTACAAACTCAGAGAGAATTATAATAAACAGACTAATGTGAACCTTTTTGTAGATTAATTAATAGAGATCTCTTGAAATAAGAATAGCAGAAAAGGAGCCTATGGTTACTCTGAGATAGGTCAGTGAGGGGAAAAAAGAACATGAATATAAACTAGTCCCTCGGGAGCAGCCTGTTCCTGAAGTGGGAATGGGGACTGAGGCTGAGAAGGCTTTAGAGTGGGAGGTATAGATGGCCACTGAGCAGCCAACTGTCTAGCAGGTGTCGGTGGGCAATTATCAGGTGATTGACTATAAAACAGCTGCTTGTCACAGCTCATCACAGGGAAACACAAGATGGCAACTGATTACCATGAGACTCATGTGGTGGTCCATTTCCTGAGGTATGAAGGAGCCAGAGAAAATAATTTGGAAAGAAAAAAATTATTTATTAAAGCACAGGCCTGGCGATGCAGCCTCCAGTAACCAATATGGAAGACTGCGTGCCTAACAGCTAAAGGGCAGGGTTTTTATCCTGTAAAATCACAAACATCTGCTGGTCTCACAATGCAGGGAGGCAGGGTTTGTGGTGCACTATAGAACAGGAACATGGTGGTTACATTTCTTGGGCAGAGCAAGGTTCAGGTAATGGTTGGGCTAAGGAGCAAGTTTAGATTAGGCAAACATCCTCTGGGGAAGGCACATACTGCAAACAAGCAAGTTATCCTGCAAACAAGCAAGTTACCCTGCAAACAAGCAAGTTAGATTAGGAAGACATCGTGTTCTTCTCTAAGAGTTACCTTTGATCTTTCTCTTGCCTCTGAAGAGACTTATGAGGGCATATATATATATGTTACAACACTCACCACGGTGGCTGGTCCCATGATGAGGGACTGCAAGATGGCAGTGCACTGTCATATGGCTGAGGGCCACAAGATGTCGGCTGTTCTCCCCATGAGCTGCAGCAAGATGGCTTCTGAGAACCATGCGGCCTGCTAGGTGACTGAAACACACAAAACCAAGTATGGTGAGCCAACGCAGAAAATGGCGAAGCAGGAGTAGGGGACAAAGAGAGCCGTCTGATGGAATATATGGTACATGGTAGAGGGGATTGAGAAATTTGAGACTAGGGAGAGAAACTAAGGGAAGGATTAGAGGCCTCTGGGGGTGAGGAAGAGGGAGTGGACAACCTCTGGCTGAGAAAGATGTAGGGTTTGGTATGGGAGATACAGGGGAGGAGCTGTAACGACAGGAGATGCATCATCTAAGGGTTCTGGTGGGGAGGGAGGAAGAGTTCCTGGTGGAGCAGAGTGAGCCAGAAGTATTTGGGCCATCATTACAAGACAGAATGAGAGAAGGACACATCCTCAAAGTGAAAAAGGCTTAGAAATGAAGGGTTTCGGTCAAATTGTCACCATTTTGACAAAACCATAAATAAAATATCTGCTTTTTTTTTTTTAATAGTGTCCTTGAGACCAAGAGCACCAAGATTATGAACCAGGCACCAAAAAGTTTTTTTTGGTTTTTTTTTTTTTTTTGTGGGGGTGGACAGGAAATGGTCCCCATGACCGAATTAATAAGTGAGCTAAGAGAACAACTTCACCTCAGGATGTAAGAGCTTTAGCTCCCCACCAAAGGAATGTGGAAGCTGTCCTGGATCACACCTATCAAAAGAGGTCATCACCTGTTTTGAAAGTGTGACATGAAGGTCTCAACACCCTTTTTATCCTGGCCTACCAAAGAGTATGGGCAGGGTTCCAGGGAACAAAAAAATAACAGTTTTGCCTCAGGCTGTATGGCCTAAGGAGTATGAAAACTGTTATCTCTGTCCACGGATGACAATGGATAGGTTTTCTGATGCAAGCTTGTGAATTTTAGGAATGGAAACAGAAAACCCCAGAAGGCAGCTCACTTGGGATGAGTTAGAAAGGTCACTGTTGCATGTTGGTTAGCAGTGGCAAGTAAACAGTCCCAGAGGAAAATATAGGTGATTCATATGCAGGGTAGCTGGATCTGGGAGTGGCTCCCAGGAGCCAACGCACTCTGCCATCTGAGTCTCAAAGCACCATAATGTTAGAGTATTCTGGTGCAATAGAGAAGCAAAAGTACAAAATGAACAGGTTTACTGAGCTGAGGATGTGAAAAGGAGCACACGACCCATGGTGGCTGGGCTGTCTCCTTTGACCAGATGCAGAGAGGCAGACGGTTATATGACCTCTGATTGAAGTGGCGCATGGGACAGATATTGATGACATGTGAGGAACTGACTGGAATTCTCTGCGTGTGCAAACAGGAAGGGCAGTTGCAATTAGGGCTGAGGAAGAAGCAGGAAGTGGTAGGGGTTCCTGCTTTGGCCTTCCGCCACATTAGACCACTTCCGTAACTATACAGTAACTTATTCTTGGGCAAAATTCCTTCAATTAATTCTAGAGATATTTTAATGGAATTTTGGGGCCATCTATATAAAGAACCACGATATTTGCAAATAATGGAATCTAACTTTCCCTTTCCTATACAGATCATTTTTATTTCTCTCTTGTCTGATTGCTGTGGCTAAAGTTTTGAATACTATGGTAAACAGTGGTGGTAATAGCAGATATCTTTGTCTCATGCCTGATTTAAGTGAAATGTTTTCAACTTATTACCATTTACTATGATACTGGCAGTGGGTTTGCCATAAATGGGTTTTATCAGATTGACATAAGGTCCTTCTATTCCCATTTTCTTCAAAGATTTTATCATCAACAGATGTTGGATTTTGTAACAGACATTTTCTGCATCTATTAAAATAATCATGTGATTTTTTGTCCTTGGTTCTATTTATGTAGTGCATTGTGTTTACTGATTTGTGTATATTAAACTATCTTGCATCTATGAGTTGAAGCCTATTTGGTCATAATATATGATATTTTTAATGACTTGCTACATGCTCTTTGCCAGTACTGTTGAAGATTTTTATATTTATATTCATTGAAGAGATTAGCTGCAGTTTTATTTTTTACTTAAGATTTTTGTCTGGTTCTGGAATCAAGGTAATGCTAGTTTCCAGGAATGAGTTTGGCAATACTTCTTCCCTTTTGATTTCATTAAAGAGTTTAATGAGTATTAGTGATAAATCTTCTTTGAAGTTCTTGTGGAATTCTACAGTGAATCCAGTGGGTCCTGTACTTTCATTAGCTGGTGGTATTATTTTTATTAGTGCCTCAGTTTCACTGCCTGTTATTGGGTTATTTGGGATTTTTATATCTTCTTGGCTCAGTTTTGATAATTAATACATACTTAGGAATTTATCCATTTCTTCTAGAGTCTGCAATTTACTGGAGTTCAGATTTTTGAACTAGTTAATCTTCTGCATTTCAACTGTATCCATTTTGATTTTGCCTTTTGCATTTCTAATTATGTTGATATGGGTCTTTTATATCTTTCTTTTGCTAATTTGCCTAAGGATTTGTCAATTTTGTTTATTCTTTCAAATAATTGACTCTTCAGTTCATTGATTCCTTATATTGATTTTTTAGTCTCAATTTCACTAATTTCTTCTCTGACCTTTATAATTTCCTTCCTTGTATGGTTTCAGATTTGGATCGTTCTTCTTTTTCTAGGAATTTGAGATACATTATTAGATTATTTATTTAGCCTCACTGTTTTTCTGATATGAGCCTTCATAGCTACAAATAACCCTCTCAGAACAGATTTCATTGTGTCAAATTCTGTTGTACTGCCATTATCATTTGATTCTAGAGACTAATTTCTTCTGTGATCCATTGATTAGTCAACAGTGTTTTGTTTGTCATGTATTTGCATAATCTCTGTGGTTTCTTTTGTTATTAATCTAGTTTCTACTTCCATTACACTATTACCTGATAATATGCTTGGGATAATTTTGATTCTTTTTTATTTGTCTAATCATGTTTTGTGGGATAGTCTATTTTGGAGAAATTTCTATGTGTTACTGAGAAGAATATGTATTCTGTTGCTGGTGCGGCATTCTCTAGATAGATATCTATCTATTAGGTCCATTTGTTCAAAGGTGCTGTTTAATTCTGATACTTATATGTTGCTTTTTAGTTGGTTGGTGTTTATGACAGTGTGGTATTAAGGTCCCCCACTATTATAGTTTGTTGCTTATCTAATTGTTTTATGTCCAGTAGTTTGATGAAATTATGTACACTGGTATTCAGTGCATAAATATCTATAATTAGCATCTCTCCCCATTGAATTTTTGCCTTAATCAACATACAGTGGTGGAAACTGCATCCAAACAGAAGGGAGAACATTTGAAAAGGCATTTAATCTGTTTGAAATGAGGGTAAATAAGCAAGGACAACAGCAATACTAAATGAATCTGAAATGAAAAGCAGAGGACAGATAATTTAGGACCTTGTGAGTCAAAGATGATGACAGGGTTCAGTTTTATTTTAAATATTATTGGGTAGCTGCTGAACTGACATTCAGGTCATGACTCAAGCTTTGTTTTAAGATTTCTTTCTGTGGAAGAAACAAAGATTTGCAAGCATAATCTGTAGCAGAAGGTGATGGTGACCATTACAAAGGGTGCAATGGTGGTGAGGAGAAAAGGGTGAATTCAACACAGATACTGGCAATAAAGTCTTTCTAAAAAACTGAATGAGCATAAGAAGAAAGAATGGAGGATAATTTCTAAGATCAGAGCTTAAGAATCAGTCTATGGAGAACACAGAAAGAAGACTTTCTGGGGAGATCAAGAGTTCTTTTTTGGATCCGTTGAGACTGAGATCCTATAAAACATCTGCCTGGTAATGTTGGGGAGCTGGAAGAATGAGTCTGGAATAGAACAGATGAGATGGAAGGGTAAATTGGGAACCATTAGCATATATGTTTGACATCTGCAGCCAAAGGAATTGATGGAAATGTCAGGGCAGAGGGTGTTGATAACTGAGGATGAAGGGTGGATTTGTGAGGAACCCAACATTTAGGGCTGACAAGCATCATGGTGTTTGGAATTCTGTCACTGAGCTAGCTGTGCTTTCTTATAGTGTTGGCTGATGTTACTTGGAGTGAAGTTTCATGTGCATGAAAAATATTGTACATGGAGAAACCAAAGGCATCCTTTGGGAGGCTGTGTGGGGGCAGAAAGAGGTCTCACCGCAGAGGGTCACTATTGATCCCTTTGTGTTCTTGATCACCTTCCTCACCGACACCTCTGTATGAAAGGAAATGTCTGAGTCAGGGAACTCACCCTGGAGTGTGGCAGTAATGTAACAGCAACATTAAGCAGTGCATGTATGTGTCATCCTCGGAGAAAGCCCAGATACTTCTGAAGGCCTGTCCTCTAGGAAGGGCCTCCCTGTCTAGGATCCCACCCCTTCCCTCCAATCCCTGTCCCTCCAGCCACACTGGTAGAGGACCGGCTCACCTGGTATCTCCCGAGTGGGGCTGCCCGACACCCTCTCCATGCTCTTCACCCACCTCCAGCATCCTCTCCTTGAGGAACACTTTCATCCTTTTGCTCCCCACATCTTATCCCACCGGCTGGAGGTTCTTTCTGCCCCAGTATGACACTTTGCATTGAGTTCTTGCATTGAGTAGGACCCTGCATTGAGGTGCAACTCATCTTGCACCTTGCATTGAGTAGAAGGACATATTTGAGATCCCAACATGATACTGTTGTCCCTGTCACTACTTCCATTTCCCACTGACCCTTGACCAAAAAGCTTGTGTGACCTGTGTCATTGCCTGAATATGGTGAGGAGTTTGGTGGCTGAGAAAGCAGATCTAGCCTGTGGATCTTGTTTGTTGTTTTTGTCAATGAAGTTTTACTGGCACACAACATGCCCAGTCTTTGTACTTATTCTAAGATGGCTTTCAGTTACTATGGGACAGTTCAGTGCAATGGTTGTGACAGGGATCATAAAGCCTATGAAGCCCATAACATTTCTTTCTATAAAAGATGTTGGCTGATTTCTGATTTGAGAAGCCCACACAATATGTTCCTACCTGCCCTTCTTGCATGTCTCTTGGCCCATCTCCTCCCTCATGGATTCCAACCAAGCATGCATTCAGTGTTCCCTTGGGCTTGTCCACTGGTTGCTTCTCTTCCAGGAAGGCTCTGACCAGCTTTTTACAAGGCTGCCCTCCTCATCACTCCAGTGTTACCCCCGAGCCCCTGACATCACACTGGCTTCCACCTTCCACATCTCTCTAACTCATCCACTTACTTGATTCCTTCCAACGTTTGTTTACTCCTCTAATGACAGTCTCCTCTGACAAAACATAAACACCATCAGGATTAGGATTTGGTCAGTTGGCACCATGACTAGGTGCTCAGGAACTAATATCTATCAGGTGAAGAAAAGAACAAGGCATTGAGCCCTCATAAATGACAGTGCTGTACCATGAAGCACAGTGTGAGTAGGAAATGTTCTCACCAGTAACCATTACCCACAGGACATTTGCCTCCCTTTAACTGCCTGTGTAGTAGGTAATACTTTGCCCATCTAAAAGATGAAGAAACAGAAGCTCAGCATGGCGGTGATCTCCCTCACAGTCACACAGTGGAAATGGCATTAGCCCTGCCTGAATTCTGAATACCACAATTGCCTGCTCTTGAACCCAGCCTGATGGCTTTGATTCTCGCTAAAACTTAAAAGTCACTGTTCCCAGGAAATATCTCCCTGCAGGAGAACAGAGGAACCCATATCCCACCTGGCAGACAGGGTCTTAGGGTTTGAGTCCAGGCTACACATACGCTATTGGTCGGCTACTCTCATTCACTTTTTAAAAATCCCAAATAAAAAATGAAGCCCAGCAGTTAATCTGAATTAATTAGCCTTCCTGGCAGCTACCATCTGAGAATTAGGATTTACACTGAGCCAGTAAATTCTAACTGATTCTTTTTTTGTGGTGTCAGATTGGATTAAAGGAAATGTTGTGGGTAAAATTAAATGCTATGCCTTTCTTATTGCTTCAGTTGCCTGAAGATAAATGCTTTTCATGATGATAAATATGCCATAAATTCTCATAACAATAACTGAAATTCAAATAAATAGGCTGTATAACCCCATGTGATTGTAATTTTCCTTTTATAGTTAGCTTGTTTACTGCTCATTAAAGGGAATGTCTGGTCCTTGCCTTTGAGCAGTTTTAAATCTGGGCTTGTGCTGCATCTCTTAAGGAAATCACCATACTGAGCACCTGTTTATATAGTTGGCCATCTGCATTTTATTAAAAGATTACTAGGACACAAAGTTCTTAACCCAGAAGGTTGGAATGGGCACAGGAGTGAAGTGAAAAAGAAGAAACAGGCTGGCCAGAGGTCAGGAATCCTGGGCTCTGGCATTTTGGCCTTGGCTAAATTGATTCATCTCATTAAGCCCGTATGTTCTTCTCTGTTGAGTAAGGATGTTTGGTCCTGCCCTGCATACATCATAAAATATTTGGTACTTAGGGGGCTGGGGATTTAGCTCAGTGGCATAAGCACCTGCCTTGCAAGCAGGCAGTCATGAGTTCGATCCCTGGTACCGATAAAAATGAAAAAGACAAAAAAAAATTGGTACTCCTGGGATGGCAAGCACAGCCACTTTTAAAAGTATAGAAGTTACTTCGTGGCATCATAAGAGATGACTAGCTTTGTACAGTGTCCTACGGCCACTCTATGATAGATGCCAGATCCACAAGTTAAAGCAGCAGTAAGGAGAGACAGCATGAAGTAAATGGATAAGTTTAACCAGAAAACACATTTCTAGATAGGTGCCAGCATGCAGAGTTGGAAGTTTTACATATATAATAACCAAATCTCCATAGTGAAAAAGTCCAGACTCCAAATAAGGTATCACAGAACTAGTTAGTTAGACTTCTTACATATCACTGGAAAGATTTAAAATGATTGAAAGATTTAAAAAAAAGAGAGGATTCATGAAAAAGTGTTCCTGGGGGAAGCTGCAATAGGGTTAGGTGTCTCACTCCGTTTCTCTGCAAAGAAGAGCGGTTCAGTCTGAAGCCAAGGAAGATGACATGTATCAGTCAACTATTGCTGCTAAACAATTATTCCAAAACAAGAATTTATTTAGCTCACAAGCCTGAGATTGGCTGAGGATTAGCTGGTCTAGGTTGACCCCTACAACCTAGGTGATCATGCCTGGGCTTGCCCATGGGTATGGGACAAAGAGCTGACTCAGTTTCTTTTCCATGTTTTTTTCTCATCCCCAAGCAGGAAAGACTGGATTCACTCACATAACAGTAGCAAGAGTCCAAAACGGCAAGTAACAGTACACAAGAACTTTTCAGGTGTAGGCTTTGAGAAGGTACATTAGTTCCAATGCATTTTGTTGGTCAAAACAGATCCCAAGCCCAGCCCACATGAAAGAATTTTTTTCTATCAAAAAGATATTGAATGGGTGTGGGTACAGAAGGAAATGTGTCCAATTTTACAAGAAGCTATGATGAACTAGAAATGGTGCAATTATGGGATTTGTTAAATTTAATTTTTTGCTCATGACTGTGGAATACTAAGAGATTAGGGCTACCAAGCAGGGGAGAATAGACAAAGACTGAATTTGAGAAGTAGCAACACTGCCATCAAGAACCACATAAAAAATGTACATAAGTGTCCCATGAACTTGGAGTGGCCACCTAAGACAGAGAAAGAGAGAGAGAGGGAGGGAGGGAGAGAGAGAGAGAGAGAGAGAGAGAGAGAGAGAGAGAGAGAGAGAGAGAAATGGTCAGGAGGGCTAAATACACTAAGAGAGAGCATTCTGTGCTGCATAAACCACTGAAGAACCAAGACAGTGGCTGCAGGACCTGGCTTTTCTTTTCCCTTAAGAGCTCTAGTTGGGGCAGCCCCAAAGAAATCATCTGAGATTGGGGGAAGGGAAGACAATTCTAAATGTAGCTGGGAGTTTTGACAACTCTTCAATTCTGTGCAATCTAATTGGCACATTAGGCACTCTAGTTAATGAAGTGATTATAGATTTCCTGAGAATGAGTAGAAGCTACACCACAGTTTTCAACTCACACCAGGGTAAAACTCCCCCCCAATGAATACATATTGTAGAGATGAGGGGAGAAGAAAAGATGAAGTTGTATGTGTGTTGTAAATTATATACCAACAACTTGTTCAATGACTCTTACAAGTATTTGCATTTTCTTTGCTTCTTCACTCTGACTGTTGATTACGATTGTCAATTTGACTCAATTAAGACTTCTAAGATAGAAAAATGGCGGCTTGCTAGGGGATCGAGCGAAGAGTCTCTCCGGAGAATTCATACTAGAAGCTAAAAAATGACAACATGGAGAGGGCCAGACAAATCGATAGCGATTCTTATTAACCAAGACAGTACAGCTGGAGGATTTAAAGTCGTGCTGAGACCGTGAACGCTGATAATGGGAGGCTGTAAATCCCGCGCCTTTAAATCAACAAACTGACCCGTGGACCCAGCAGGAAAAGCTGAGTTGCTTTTGGGGACTGCGGGAAACTGAGACCCGGACCAGGACTCCAAGTAGCAGCCAGGACTGCACCGCTGCACCAGAGCGGATGTACAAAGCTCTGGCGTTTCAAATCTAAACGGTGCACAGATATCTGACCATTCAGCGCTGTGCCGGGAGCGCACGCTGTGCACCATTCCGCGCTGTGCCGGGAGTGCGGGAAAGATGGGCAGCTTGGTGTGCGGTGGTCCCGGAATGAGGACCTGCGCCGGACTCTGGTGAGTACTGGGAACCCCGCGGCTGCTGGGGTTGGCCAGAGAACAGCTGGCCCACCACCACGGGGAAATCAATAACACAGAGTCTGGTGCAGACATTTTAGCCTGGCGGCAGAAACTTCAGCGTGGTGACATCACCAGGTCCCCCGTAGGGAGGGCTGGTGGAAGACATCTTGAATCCTGGCAGAGCCTGATTACGTGCTGGCTTCAGCTCCACACAGAGAACTTAGTGGGAGACATCTTGGTTTTGGGTGGATCTGCTATTCTGGTGCTCCTGTCACAGAGAGGTTTGGAAGAGAATGGCTGGGATTTGGGCAGAACCCTGTGCCATAGTGACATTACTCAGCTGCTTCTGGTACAAAGAGAACTGGCAGGAGCTACTGGGGCTAAACCAAGCCTCTGCTTGGGGCCCAATAAGCGGATACAAAATAGTCACAACTCAGTGACAACCAGAAAGTACAGCCTAATTTAGGAACTAACTAACACAGAGGCTAGAGACTAGCCTGTACCACCCCTGCATCCCAGCCTACCCCAGGTAACAGTAAATTGGGGAGGACAGCAAAAACTCAAGCCAGCACGCTTCTGAAAGGCCCTAAGCAATTTGGAGAGGGCCAGAGAACTCCAGGACAGTCTGAAAGAAACCAGAAACATGACAAGAGATAAAAATAAAAAAAATCTCCAGCTGCCTAACAGGAGAAAATAAGCCCAGGAGAACTAAACACTGAAGAGAACAAGCACAGTAACCATCCACTACTCAACACAGCATCAGCCAAAATTAAAAAGTACCTACATGATCTCATAGAGGAATTTAAAGCTGTACTCCTGATCCAAGTGAGGCAAGATATAAAGAGATTAATTAAAGAAATGACAAGCCCCACCCAAGAGAACACAGATGGAAGAACTGAGGAAATCAGAAAAGAAAGAGAAGCATCTGAAGAAGAATTTAAGCATAACTTAGAATACATGAAACAGATCCAAAGAGAATATCAGGAAACTAAAAACTCCACTGAACATTGGCAAAATGCCTTGACAGAAACTAAAGACAGCCTTCTGAAACTTGAAGAGAGATTTAGGGCATATGAATGTGAAAGAAAAAGCCTCTTAAAAATAACAAGGAACCAGAAAGAAGCAATTCTAAAACTGGAAGATGACAAAAAGATACATAACCTAAGAATAAAGAATGTGAGTGAGGAAGCAGGAACATCCAAAAATGAAATACAAAAAATATTCACAGATATATTAAAGCAAAATTTCCCATGTATAGCAAAAAGAAATGATATCCAGATAAAAGAAGCATACAGAACACCAGCTACCTACAACCAAAACAGATCTACGCCTAGACATATAATAATCGAGATCCCAGAAATCCACCAAAAAAACAGATTATTAAAAGCAGCCAGAGAAAAGATGCAGGTTACCTATAACGGGAAATCTATCAAAATAACAGCAGACTTATCAACACAAACTCTTAAGTCAAGAAGGGAGTGGGGAGAAATATTCCAAGTCCTGAAAGAAAAAAATATGCAACCAAAGTTCATATATCCATCAAAACTCTCTCTAAAAATTAATGAAGAAATAAGATACTTTCAAGACAAGGAGGAACTGTGGGAGTTCGTGGCCACCAATCCAACCCTACAGAGAGTGCTGAAGGACATTACAGAGAAAGAGAGGAAGAGATATCAGGATTCCAGCAACAGTGGCAGAGAGGCCTCAGTGAACGGGGCAGACAATGGAATGAGGGAATAAGGTGGACAAATTATAGCAGAAAAGTGGAGTAGCAGACATGAGGCAGAGACAGTAAGCTAGTCTTTAGTATAGACAGCTCTGAAACTATATTTTTAAAAAAAGCAGAAGTCATTGCTAATGGTGTATAATGATTTAAAAGACACAGTAACCCTAGTGCCATATTTAGATTGAATTTAATTTGTTCTGGTCTGTCCACTCATGTCAGATTTGAGGACACAGACCTCTAGAACCAAAAATAGCAGGTTATACCATGGTAACTATCCTTACTTTCCTATTGACTTAGGCTGAAATCCTGTATTACTTACATTGTCTTATTATGACTGATCTTAATTATATCTGAATCATAAGACTATTGGTTGGCCTTGACTGATTCTATTTGAAATTGGTATGCTTGTTAGAATCAACCCTAAAAGTAGAGGAAACTACTCTGAGCATGACAAGATGTAAAGGATATCCATACTGGTATGAATCAGTAACAGCTCTCAAATCCTACAATGCAGTCAAAGTTAAGTTTTTATAAAAATAGGTGATAGTATGTTTAACTATAATAAGCCAGTGTTGTGGACAAATCTATTGAAAATAACAAGAGAAAACATAGTAGCTACGGAAGATCATTTATATTGTAGTTTTATATGTCTTATCCATTGCATGTTTTTCTAGGAAATTGTTTTGCTGTCTTGCTATGACTTGGTTTTCCCTATGATACAGAGAGGATAGATATATAGGTAGAAATTCACACATGGGTTTTTTTTTTTCTTAAATTATTTACGGGAACAGATTATATAATGCAAGATGTAAGGAACAAATACTCTGAGGAAGAGACGCTGAGAAACCTGAGGCTTATTTTGTAGCATTATAATATAAATTCTAGCAATCTATTGTTTGCTGATTAGAAGGACATTGGACTGGTTTCTTCAGTTCAACTTCAGCATATGCAGAGATGGGGACGGCTATCACAAAGAGAATGAGAGATGCGATGGTAGTTGCTATTGTCTTCCCTAATTTGGAACTTGAGGGCCTAAAAAGACTTCATCATCCTGTAATGATTTGATTAGTTCTATAATATGCAATAGGTATATAAAGTGGGTGAAGATAGGGACAACTATTTGTAAGAAGCTAGAGACAGATAATGAAGATCTCCAGTGGACTTGCTTTGAAATCTGTATTTCTTTAAATTGTTTTTTATTTTTTTTAAATGTTCTGTTCTGTTTTGATATGGTTAATCTTACCCTCTTTGAGATGTAAAACAAATAGGTGGGACTGATAATCATATTACTGAGCTTTTGTTCGATCATAGAGCAGAATGGTTTGTAGGGTCATTTTTTTGAATGTCATTCTAAATACTTTAATTCTATAACCTGAACAGCTATTTCGAAGATGACAATGTGTAACTTATCAACCGCAATCTCTTACCTTTTGTTTGTCTGTAATTTTGTATTATTTCTACCCTTTTTTTTATCTGCATGTATTTTTTTTCATTTCCTTTTCTTTAAATAAAAAAAAGACTTCTAAGATAACAATATGTAATTTATCAACTAGTGATTTCTTACTATTTTTTAAATTCAGTATTATTTCTATACTTTTTTTCTGTTTTTTATCTAAATTTTAAAAAAGGAGGTGCTTGGCTAGCAGATTAGTAAATCACACTCTGGGTATGTCTGGATGAGTCATGAAGGTGTGACCTTGAAAACTATATCTGGTTCCTAACTTTCCTCTATGAATCTCTTTCCAACCTGGTGTGTTTTCTGGCTACCACGAAGAGGATCGCTTTATCCTACCAAGCATTTCCACCATGATGTGTGTATGCCTTGGAGTCAACTTACCATGGACTGCACCCTCTGAAACCATAAACCAAATAAACCATTTCCTCTTTAAATTAGGTG
Organism: Cavia porcellus; assembly: GCF_034190915.1. Lineage (NCBI taxonomy): Eukaryota > Metazoa > Chordata > Mammalia > Rodentia > Caviidae > Cavia > Cavia porcellus. The sequence goes on from NW_026947493.1 coordinate 9,069,055, forward strand.
TGTTAGGAGTTGTTCCCAGCAATGAGAAAGCTAACCGATACATCTGTTATGACTGAAATTATAGAATGTCTCATAACCCTGAATTTAGTGCCATTAGTAGTATACATATTTCTGTTACTAGTATTTTTGTGTTGTAACTGTAATTTTCATCCATCAGACTCTTTTCTTTCAGAATACTGACCTACATATTATCTATGAAATGCAGGAACAGTAAAAGAAGCACAAATCCCTAAACTTGTTAAATCTGGTCTCTGCTGTAACTCAGATGTGATTGATACTTGCTAGTTTAATTCCCAATCATGCAGGCATTATTTTCTTGCTTTTCTTATGTTTTATTTCATGGTTCTGAGCTATTTATGAACTAGTACATTGTTCACAGTTGCTGTGCAGGCAGCTGAGGAGCACTATCAGCTTAACCAGCCAACACCCTTCCTAAACTTGCATATATGTAAGTGTTAGTCAGGATTTCTCAGTCTCGATGCTTGTGACATTGTGGACAAGGTGTTCTGCAAGTCTTTCCTGATGTTATAGAATGTTTAGCCTGGCGTCTTTCACCAGACATTAGTGAGATCACCATCTTTAGTTAGACAATCAAAACTGCCCCTAGACGTTGCCAAATGTTTCTTGGCCAACAAATTTGCTCCTTGTTGAGAGCTACCGGTCAAGATGTAATAAGCATGTTATGGGATGCTAGTTCTTTACAAAACAGTGCTCATTAGAGGCTAGAGGGTGGACATTTAATTTATTAAAGGATTTCATAAGATTCCTTAAGCTTTTTATTTGTCTTTTTGTTTTTTCTTTTTGAGACAGGGTTTTTGCTATACAGTTCAGTTTGGCCTTGAACTTACTTTGCAGCCCCAGCTGGCCTCAGACTTGCAGTGATCTTCTCCCTCAGCCTCCCAAGTGCTGGGGTTACAAGTGTGTACCACCACATCCAGCCCCATCATTAATTTTTTAAAAATTAAATTTAAATTCCTTGACTTTCATTCAATAATTTTGATAAGAATTTTCATACTCAACATATAATGTTAACTAATAGATCATTTTGAATCTTCCAAAAGAAAATGTTTTGAAAACATACTTAAAGGTTGTTTTATTTTTTAACTTACATTTGCTTTTATTTAAAATTTTGATAAAGTTTAGTAACATTATGTATACCCTGAATATATTTTTAATTCTTTTATTTTAATAAAATTTTATGAAAATCTTGATTAGAATATCATAGTGATTCTGTTAAAATGAGGCAACAAAAATAACTTCTACAGGATAAATACATAATCATTTAGGAATTATTTTGTCATTATTTTACTACTTAAATACTACTGGCCCATTGGCAGAACATATAATTGTGCAAATTGGTATTAGTAATTCAGTATTTTTGATATTTTGGTGACTCTCAGTCATATAAAAATTGTACCTTTATCCTTATTTGCAACATTGTCAACATCAGGGTGTATGTATTTGTTAAAGCAAGAAGACAGCAGGGCTGGGATTTAGCTCAGAGGCACAGGGACCTGCCTGGCAAGTGTGAGGTCATGAGTTTGATTCCCAGTACCAAAAAACAAAACAGTTTTGCAAGTATGATGGAGGGTATTTAAATATTTAACTTTAATATTTAATATCCATTTAACTAAGATCTAAGACTAATAAGTTCACTAGATTTAACAGTTCACTTTAGAACTGCATTCAGCCTTAGGTTCCACTCCTGCCTAAACCTCATAGCAGTAGACATGGCTCTTCCTACCTGAATTTGCTCTCTATGGTGACTATCATATTTGAGCTCCTTCTTATTGGTTTATGGGTCATCTGGGTTTCTTCTTTTGAGATATGTGTGGTCAAGATGTTTGCATATTTTACCATTGGGTCTTCTGATTTTTTTCTTCTTGGTTTGTAGGGTTTATATACCTCCCATCCTGTGGTTTGAATTTTCTTAACAATGCAGTATGGAGTGCTGACATTCTTCATTTTAACGCAGTCCTCTTCGTCATTCTTTTACCTCATCATTAGTCTTTCTTTGGGTTCAGTTTAAGATCTTGCAGCAAGACCAGCCAGATTTTTTCCTATGCTACCTTTCATAAATTGGAGATTGTGAGCCTAAATGAACCCTTTCTCTTGTTAAATTGATTGCCTTGTTTGTTACAATAATGCAGAGCTGACTAACACAAAAACTTGGTGCCAAGAAATGGAGGCATTGCTTTGACTATCCCTGAGAAAATGGGGAAAGCCTTTGTAATTGGCCTGTGGGAGGAGTTTGGAAAAATTTAGAAAGTGAGTTAGAGAAAGCCTAGAATACTATTAGCAGAGCTTACCAGTGATTCTGGTGAGGACTCAGATCCGAAAGTTGGTAGAAAGGTGTAAAGGCCAGGCTTATAAAATTTCAGATGGAAATAAGGACTCTATTGGTAAGCTGGACTGGAGGCTATCTTTGTTATACCTTGTCAATTTGGCTATATTTTGTCCATGTGCTGAGACTTTATGGGAAGCTGAATACTTGTAGTTTGTGCAGAAAAGGAGCATTTGTAAAGTATTGGCCAACGAAGTTGCAGTTAGCACCACTAAGAAGATTTGCATACAGACAGAGCAATGATGCCTTTAAGGCATCTCAGGAATCCACAGATTCCTACACTATAGGCACAAAGGCGGAAAAAGTATAAACTAGTGTGCACTCTCAGAGATTTTTCTTTGAGGAGAGAATCTCCGTACATCCTGTTTGCACAGGATTACCTAGGGAACTATTATCCTGGGATTCATTTGCCCATATTCAACCATCAAGGCACTCAGAGGTTACCTCAGCAATGGTTCAGGTAGATAAATTTGCTGTCATCTGCATAGTGCTGGTTTTACAGGCATGTAAATTACCTTAGTTACTTTTCTCATTGCTGAGACAAAATACCCAACACCCAAAGTTAAAGGATGAAAGGTTTATTGTAACTCATGGTTTGTAGCAGTTTCCATTCATATTGGGTGGCTCTAAGGCAGAGTTGCATGGCAGAGGGGCATCACAGAGAAGAAACAGTTCATGGTGGGCAGAATTCAGCAAAGCAGTGAAGTAGCAAAGAAGCAGCAAAAGAAAATGAGAGCAGAGCCTTCTTTCTGTCTCTATATTCCGTCCAGGAGACCCACCCTTAAGGCACGTAGCACTCACCCAGTGACACTCAGGTAGGGCACCCCTAGTTCCAGCATCGTACCCTTACTCCCAGCATCACACATCCTGGATCTAGCCACTCTGAAAGAATCCCATCTATAACTGCAGAGGACCTTGGGGGAACATCAACATATAATCCATAACACAGAATGTAAAAGTCATGGGTTCACAGAGGCTTCTACCAATATTTCAAAGTAAGGCCTGGGAGACCAGGCTGTGGGCCATGGGGTTCCCTTCAGCAGCCCCTGAGAGGATACTTGGTGAAGCTGCAGCTGCTGGTGGAGACCTCAGGAAGTTAGAGATGCTAAGGATATTAGACACCTACCAAAGGAAGCTGTATGCAGCAGGCAAAGCCAGCCAGAGAGGGGCAATGGTCTGGAGCCAGCGGCTATAGAACGCGTCTGCTCAAACTCTTTGGTGGTTGCTTCATTCTCCATGTGCCCTGGATGCCAGACATGGAGAAACAGGATGTAGTATTTACTCTTCTGGATTTCAGCCTTGTCTTGACCAATTTCCTGTTATTTTTCCATTTCTCCCTTCAGAAATGGGAATGTTTATTTTGTGCCATTGTTTTTTAGAGTATGCAGCTTGTTTTAATTTTATCTTCACAAGGACTCACAGGTAAAAGTTTGCTTTGCACCCCACAGGAGACTTTGAACTTGGAGTTTGGAGCAATTCTGGAACTTTAGAGATTTTGGGAACTCTTGGAGCAAGAACAATACAGTTTGCATTGCGAAGTAGTCATGAGCCTTTGAGGTCTGGGATGGGATATTGTGGTCTGGTTCTAAAATGTACCCTAAATGTATGTGTTAAATGTGTGGTCACCAGCCCATGACATTGTTGGGAGAGAGTGGAACCTTTAAAAGATAAGGTGTAGTGGGAGGAAATCAGTCACTCTGGGACATGCTCTTGAAGGTGATATCGAGATTATGACCTCATCCTGTCATTCTTTGTTTTTCTGATGTCATGAGGTAAGCAGGCCCTGTAACACAAGCTCTCTGACATGATGATTATAACTCACCACAGGTCCAAAAGCCATCACACCATGCAATCATGGGCTGAAACATCTGAAACTGTAAACCAAAACAAATCTCTTCTTGAAATGAAGCACTAAGAGTGAAATATGGTTATGATGACTAGTTCTTGAGCTATCAGGTTCTGGTACTAGTTCTGGTACTATCAGGGAGACAATAGATTTTGAATGTGATTGACCAGAAGGACACCATCAGTCACATGCTTTTTCTTTGTATATCATTTGCCTGGCATAAAATTGACCACTATTTTATTTAAATTTCTGGTGTTTGATTAGTAGCATTGGTACCTTCTGAGGATTTGTTGGGAATGCAGAATGTTGATCTCTGTCTCAGACTTTCCTAATCAAGATGCATTTTAACAAGATCTACAGGTTTGATTTGTGTAGAAAATGAAGTTTGAGAAGCATTGATTTGAGCTGTTGTTGCAGGCAGGATTATCACTCACAGCGGAACTCAGGCCTGCCTACTGTGCTATCCTGGTAGGGCGGACAGAGGTAATTAAAAGGAAATAATGGCAGGATGGTCATCCATGCTCTAGCCCAAAGTGTCCCCTAACTCATTGTGTAATCTTGGATCCAGAAGAAAAAGTGTAGTATTTGTTGAGGACTTGAGATGTTTTGCAGAAGGCAGTGATTAGGGACCAGGGGAAGGACAGGTCTGAGCACGGCCTTTCAGAGCTTGCCTCATGCCTTAATCCCAAATGGTGCAGGCCTTGGAGGGGTGTGGGCTTTAGATCTCTCTTTCCAGAGTCGTTTACATGGGGGTGGTGAGAGATACAAAGGACTCCTTTATATTAGTGCTCATGTGAGAACAGCCAAGCCAGTCTCTCAAGGTTGTGTCCTGGCTGCAGAGGGAGGAACCTGCCCATGGGAATCAGCTCTGCTGCAGTGCTTTGCCTCAATTTTCCAGCTGGCCAAGCTTCATCCTTCCTGTTCTGTGATTGACAGGTTCTCCACAGCTCCTCTCTTTATGGTCTGAAAGACACTATGGCCTAGTTTTGGTGGGATGCGGAGGGCCTGACAGTGCAGGGGCCAGAGCCCTTAGTGGGGACAGGAATGGAGAAGGGGATTTTTGCAGAAGGTCTGAGTGATGGTCCAGAGGCCAGGAGCCTTGCAGGAACAGCTGTGATTAGCTCAGAAAGAGAGGGTTCTAGAGGTAGATCAGAGTGAGAACTCAAGTGGACTGCAGATATCCTTTGTACCTAATCCAGCTGCCCCACCTGGTGTCTAGCAGCAGAAAGTGGCTACACCCTCACAGCCCTGTTGAACTGAGAGGGTGCCTTGGGGTGGCTGGCAGGGCTGTGTGTCTGTCTGCATCCTCTGGATTCCCTGGTACCCAGAAGCAGAATCACATAGCCATGAAGTGGCCTCTGAGGCCACATTGCCTGTGTGTTATTCAAACCCTGGGTCCAGCTGTTTGCTCATTGAGGAATTGCTTCCCTTTGCTGAGATCTGTGACAGAGGGCATAAGGTTATTGCAAGAATCCAATGAGGTACTCACAGAGGGAGCCCTCAGTAAGCCCTCATTTCTGGTTTAGCTGTGTCCAGGGCTCCCAGCTCCTGCCAGACACCCAGCTGAACTCCCTCAGGCTAAGCAGCTGCACCTGTATAGATGCAGGTGGAAGGATGCCAGCTCCGTTCGAAAGAAGAGAGGGGTGTCTGCCATAACCCATGCAGGCCATCGGGCACTCTCTTACTGCCTCTAAGATCACAGCCCCTTGGGAAAGCTTTCCCTTCAGCCATCCTTAAATTAGGAAGAACTGGTTTCATAGCTCACCAAGTGACCTTGGGAGATCTCTATCCCCCTTGAGCCTCAGTTTCCACAGGGGAAAAGTGGAGACGATGGTTGTCATCTTTGCCTATCACATGTCCCCTGCAGTTGGCTGAAACTCAGAATGAGCCTGACCCACTCAGGTCTGTGTTCTCTGTCCCACTTACAAGTGCCAGGTGCCACCATGTGTGCTCTTAGCTGCTCTAATTGTCACATTAAACCATGCTGTTTCACAGTAACCCAGCATCTGAGCAACATCTTTCTTGCTCACATAGCATGGTGAGGTCTGAGGACTCTCAGGGCAGCCATTTGCCTCTGGGGGAGCTGGTAGCACATGGACTCTTAGATGCTTTAACCCAGGAGCTTTGGGATCACTTGCACCTGCAGCCCATCTGCCTGGCTTCACAAAGACATGGGGGAGGGGCTGCCTTCTGTGTGCAAACATCTCACCAGACTGCGTCTTAACCTTCTAGTTTGTCGTCTTAGTGCCATGGGCCACTTATAGGGCCACAGGCAAAAGCAGTCCCATCCTGTCCAGCTGCAAGGGAAGAGTTAGCTGGGGTCAGCACAAGTCAAGCATTGCAAGTATAATGAGAATAAATCAAACAACATACACAAAGAATCAACTAAGCCAAGGTTGGAGCCCAGACCTTGAAACAGTAACTAGGGGCCGGCCACCAGGAAGGCAAAGGAGTCTGATGCCTTGGATGAAACTCAATGCAGGCAGCCTTGAGCAGGAAGGCAAAATGCTCCCTCATCCTTCAAGCTCATGGGACTCCTCAGGAACCCTTCTCTGGCAAAGTCCTGCCCAGGTCTTCTGTACCCTGCCTTTTGGGTTTGAACCAGAGCCTTCACATAGAGCTTTGTCCCCAGCCCTTTTTTAGAAAACAGTATTTTATTTCAAGACAATGTCTAAGTTACCCAGGCTGGGCTCGAAATTTTGATCTTCCTGTGTCAGCCTCCAGGGTGCTGGAATTACAGACATTCACCACCTGACTTTACCTCTTTTTAAATTACAATTTTCTGCTTAAGCCTGCTGTTTCCTTGTGGGCAATGCCGACATTTTAGCACAGTGATCTGTTTTTTAAAGCAGGACTTTTTAGCAGCATTTAACTGTGGGGCACAGATGGGGAAGTGGAGGCCACAGTGACCTGGGTCACAGCCCTTTACCAGGCATGGGGCAGCTGTTCCCCGTCTGAGCCAAGCCTCAGCCCATGGAGCATGAGGCTGGGAGGGTGGGGAGACCATGGCCACACACTCAGCTAGCTCAGTTTTGCCAGCTCCTCTGGAAACTCTTGTTTGGTTTCCCACAGAAGCCAACTCTTGAGACAAGAATCCAACTACAAATAGCCCAGAAGGTGGCCTCAGAGATTCTGATGGGTGGGACAAGCAAGGGGAGATATGTTTATAAGGTCTTCGCCACACATGGAGGCCATCTGCTGAACTCAGCAGCTCCTTGTTAGTCCTGATGGGAAGATGAGAGGTTGGGTGTTTATCACTGCCCACTCCTGCTTCTAGGGGTGGTAATTCCTAGGCTGGCAGCTGACCTTGGGCATGCCTGCAGGACAAAGCAGAAAGGCAGTGGCAAAAAACAGTGTGGAGAGGTAAGTACCTGAGATTTGAGCCAAACCCATCACCAGCCTTGGCGGCAGGTTGGATTCCTGGGTATCCAGGCACCTGGAGCTGGCAGCAGGGGCTCCCAGAACTTGGCTGGCTCTGGTGGGGTTGGAACAGCCCGCTTGGTTCTGGGGTGACCTGACCATTTGGTACTATGTGAGAAGAGGCTGCTTTTCAGTAAAGTCAGTTCAGAAAAGCATAGCGGAGAGATTTTGGTGGCACTGTTGGAGCGCCATACTTTTCTTGTTGTGGTGAGATACACGTGGCCTAAAATGTACCATTGAACAATTTACCCTGAGTATGTTGTTCTACGGTATTAAGTGCATTCACGTGATTGCACTGCATTTTATCACTTTGTGAGTTTTTGAATATTTATCAAATATTTATACTATTTGAGTATTAACAGTGACACTTTTCAGCTGCATCTGCTCACTTGCTTGAGTAGAAGTGCCCAAAATTCTTGAGCCAAGGAGCTAGAAGCCCTGCTGTGCCCACCACTGTCACAGGTTGCATGGTACCATGTGACCTGCACCACAGGTACCTGCTTGCACAGCCAGGTGGCCAGTGTGCAGCCACCATGGCCATCCCTGTGACACAGGAGGATGTGCAGTCCCAGGCTTGGGAAAGGCTTGGTGCTGCCAGGGCCCATCTCTGGCATAGAGCCCAAGCTCTGCTCTTACTCTGAAATGGTTCCTGCTGTTGTTTCCTATCCTGTTGGTGCTCTGGGTTTCTTCAGGTCCTTGGTGATAAGAAACCCTTTCCTGGTTTCTTCAGGGTGAGAACTGGAGGGACAGACAGATGACCAAGGCCATGATCCTTTGTCCCACACTTCTGTTTTCTCTACCTTTGCTGTTAAGCCTGCCTGTGAGAACAGCTGGGTGCTGAGAGGCAGCAGAAACTTGGATTTCCCTGGAGACTCAGGTGGAGGTGCCTGTGGCTTCTGGTTGTCCTTGGTCACCTGCTGCTTAGTTTGGGAACCCATGGGCTCCTGCTCAGTGTACATGTCTGGGGTGGGGTGTGTTCCTGGCCATAACTTTAAAGCCATCCAAGGAAACCTCTGGGGTCAGGATCTAGGGTGGGGGAAGAGCTGCCTGTGTGATCAGCTCCCAGCCATGAAGGCCTAGGAGCTCCCTGTTAGCCACCAAGGAGCTGTTGTTGTGTTCTTCTGAAAATTTTAGAAGTCTCTCTCCTTCCTAATAAGATTATATCCAAAAGATGAGAAGTATAAAACAAAAGAGGCCTTTATTCTGAGAACACAGAGAGAGAAAACCAAACCCCCGACCACTGGAGCCCAGCTTTCTCTCTTGCGGACACGTGGCGTGAGAAGTATATAAGTAGCCTAAGCTTAGGGTAGTGCCCTAGGGCCATTAGAGATGCACAGGTATCTCATTGGCACACATTTGGTGCCAGGGGCAGATTCCTAAGGGTGGGGGGAGATAGAGTCACAGGTGAATCCCTAGGGGTTGGGGACCTGGTTCCAGGTGAGGCTTTTCTGGCTACAGAGTCCTGTCTGGGCCAAAACTCTTTCATATCCTGTCTTATGATTATTATTATGAAAAGGGGCAAAGATTTCTCTCTTTAACTACTTCCTGCTGGCAGGGGGCACCATACTGGATTCTAGGGTAGTTGACGTGACGCTGGTGCCAGGTGTTTTAGCCAGGACAACTTCACTGATGAATGCACGTATGTTAGACTGGAAAAACAAAGAGACAAGATGTTATGAGGAGACATGGCACTGTCATATTTAAGAACCCAGGTGAGGTAGAAGAAAGGATGCCTTTGATTTAGACATGTCATTATATCAGGACAACTTTGAGGTACAAACATTTTCACGGTAAGGCAGAATAAATGTGGGGTTACAAGGAGTGAAGTTATGAGAGGTGATTACTCCCTGATCTGAAAGCATAAAAGTTAAGAGGGTAGGTGTGTAAAACTTGTCTCCAGTCCAGGAGTTGAACTGGAAAAAATAGGGGGAGCAGGGAAGGCGGTGGCTGTACCAGTGTAGGGAAGGTAAGGGCTTAGGCTTTCAGGGATGTCATGTTTAACCAGACAGCTGAGGGTAGAAAGAACTATGACAGTCATCACATAGAACATTATGAAGATTATCTTACACATGATGTGGTAGTCTTTAGGAAAGACTGTCAAGAGTCCTGCTGTAAAACTGATCATTAATAGAATGTAAGAAATTAGGAACCAAAATGGATAACAAAACATGACTTAGCCTGTCAACTGTGGCTGTGAGGCCTTTGTGAAACGGAGATGGGTGGGTGACAGAAGATGAGATGACCACTCAAAATAATCAGATTTAGGACCGGGAGGGCACCTCTTAGCCTGAGTGATGTGAAACCAGGATGGGAGTCCAGTAACTTTGACCAATGTAGGGGTAGCCAAGTAGACCAGATAGGGGCCCCTCAACCTTGTTGTAGTCCTGTGGATTTAGAACATTTGAGATAAATTAGATCTCCTGGGAATATGGGAGGATCTGGTTTGGCCTCTCCAGAGGGTTGTGGAAGGCAGAGATCAGCATGTTGTCACAACAGGTGTCGGGGGAAGGAGAGGACTGGGACATAGTCAGGAAGGGGAGGGAGATTTGGAGGATTAGGAAGATTGTGGAGTAAGAATGGCCTGCCATACATAAGTTCAAAAGGACTTAACAAAGTAGGAGCCCGGGGAAGTGCCCTGAGCTTGGCTAAGGCTAAGGGCAAAAGTTGAGACCACGATTGGTGTAGTTCTAAAGTGAGTTTTGTAAGGTGTGTCTTTATGAGGCCATTTGCATTTTCTACTTTCCCTGAGGATTGTGGAGGGCAGGGGATGTGTAGGTGCCAGCTGATATGTAAGCTTGAGGATACCTGTTGAGTGATCTGAGAAATAAAGGTGGGACCATTGTCTGACTGAATACTCTGAGGTAGACCAAACCTTGGAATGATTTCTTGTAATATGACTTTGGTAACTACATCAGCAGTTTCCCTGGTTGTGGGAAAGGCTTCTATCCATCCTGAAAAGGTATAATAAAGGTGAGAAGATATTTGAGAGTTTTGTGGCAGGGCATGTGTGTAAAATCTATCTGCCAGTCCTGACCAGGGGTGTGTCCTCCAAACTGATGGGTAGGAAAGGAAGGGGGTGCCATACATCTCTGAGGAGAGATCCTAGAACAGAAATAACAGGTGTGAGTAATCTTAATAATGATAGCTTTTAGAGAACGGTGTGTGACTGTTGGGGCTAAGAATTTGTATAGGGCCTGTGATCCTATATGAAAACAGTTGTGTAAGTCAGTGATGATGTCTAAGGCCTGTTGATGTGGGAGAACAAGTTTAGATCCCTGAAAAATCCATCCCTGAGTGTTTTGTGTGTAACCTGGTTTATGAAGTAGCTGTAACTGCTCTGGTGAATGATTGGGCTGAGGTAAACTGTTTGGGACTAATGGGAGAAGATGAGAAGGGCAGGGCTCTTGTGCAGCTAACTTGGCTTGTGAATCTGCAAAGGCATTGCCTTGAGCAATAGGATCTGTAGAGTTTTGGTGTCCTCTACAATGAATAACTGCTGCCTGCTTTGGAAGTTGGGCTGCCTCTAGAAGTTTGAGGATAAGGGGAGCATTAATGATGGGGGTTCCCTGAGTGGTAATAAAACCCCGTTCTTGCCAGATAGAGGCATGAGAGTGTAAAATGCTAAATGTATACTTTGAGTCAGTGTATATATTTATAATCTTGTCTTTTGCTAGTATAAGAGCCCTTTTAAGGGCAATAAGTTCTGCCCTCTGCAACGAGGTGCCAGGTGGCAGTGGATTTGCCTCTATAACTTTTGACTGGTTAACTATTGCGTATCCTGCCTTCTTTTGGTTGTCTGTGTTTGTTGAACTGCCATCTATTAACCATGTGTCAAAAGCTAAAGAGAGAGGTGTGCTACTGATGTGAGGGAAAGGGGTGGGAGTCATCTGTACTCAATACACTCATAATGAGGATGGCCCTCTGAGGTGATAAGTAAGGTTGCTACATTAAGAGGATGACTAGTTGCAATAGAGATGCAAGGGTCTTGAGAGAGAGCTAAATGTACCTGTTGAAGGTGAGAAGGGGTCATTAGGGCAGGGAGCACCTTATGTGAGATAAGCTCACATAGGTGATGAGGTGAGTGTTCTGTAATAGACTGCCCTAATGTAAACTTTTTAGCTTCCTGTGTCAGGAGGGCTGCAGCTGCAAGAGCTTGGAGACAAGGAGCCCATCGTTTTACTGTGTGATCTAACTGTTTTGACAAGTAAGCTACTGCTTGAAAAGAAGGTCCCTTTTTGTGTCCTAGTACACCTATATCATTGTGACCCTGAGAAGTAGTGTATAGGATGAAAGGTTGGGTGGGACCCAGGAAGGATAAGAGCTGGAACTTTTAGGAGAGCCTCTTTTAATTTATGAAAGGAGGCATGTATGGGCCTAGTAGGGTCCAGGGGTTCTGATAAGGGACCCTTAGCAGCCTTGTAGAGGGGTTGAGCTAGGGCTGCAAAGTTAGGAATCCAGAGACAAAAGAAATTAACTAAACCTAGGAAAGATGTAACCTGTTGTTTAGTTGTGGGCACCTGGAGATCACGAAGAATTGCCTTACAATCTGAGGTAATGGAACGAGTGGTGGGGGTGAGAGTGAGACCTAGGTATTTGACTTTTGTGGAGGCTATCTGTGCTTTAGCAGGAGAGACCCTGTATCCATGACTAGCAAGGAAATTAAGAAGACTAGCTGAATGGTGTATGGCTAACCTATGGGATGGAGAACATAATAGAAGGTCGTCTATGTATTGAAGAAGAACACTAGGTTTGAGATCAAGTTCTGTGAGGTCAGTAGTGACAGCTTGACTAAAGAAGTGGGGACTATCTCTGAACCCCTGGGGGAGCACTGTCCAAGTAAGTTGTTGAGACCTGAGAGTATCTGGGTCAGTCCATGTAAATGCAAAGAGGTTCTGGCAATCAGGGTGTAGTAAAGAAGGCATCTTTAAGGTCTATAACTGTAAAGTGAGTGGTGGGGGAGGGATATGAAAGAGCATGGTATAGGGATTTGGCACGACTGGGTGAGTTGGGGTGACAGCACTGTTAATTACCCTGAGGTCCTGTACCAGGTGATAGAACCCAACAGGCTTGAGTACTGGGAGAATGGGAGTATTGTGGGGTGAATGGGTAGGTTTAAGAAAACTGTTGTCTAAAAGGCACTTAATTATGGGCTTAAGTCCCCTTAAATGTTGCGGAGCTATGGGGTATTGGGGAACGCAGGGAAAAATTGAAGGATCCCTGAGACAGATTAAAACAGGCATAGCATGGGTAGCAAGAGTGGGATTGGATATGTTCCAAACTATGGGGTTGACCAGAGAAGGAGGAAGGGGAGGGAATGGCTTTGTGATGCATTGTGAGGCTGTTTGGAGGATTGGGGCTGTAGGGAGGGAGAAAGTGAAGGAGAAATTAAGCTTTTGAAGAAGGTCTCTACCTAAAAGGGGTGTGGGACATGTTGGGATTACTAGGAAGTTATGGGTAAAGAAAAGAATCTCAAATTGGCATGGGATAGGCCCAGTTCACAAAGGTTGAGTAGGCTGGCCTTCAATGCCCACAACAAAAATCAAGGACTTACTACAAGGTCCTGAAAATTCAGGAAGTACACTGTAAGTCGCCCCCGTATCCACAAGCAGAGATATTATCTTACCTGAGACCTCCAGTGAGACTCGGGGCTCTGACAAGTTTACCAGAGTGGGGGCTTTGAGCCCCAAGCCCTGTCAATCTTCGGCAGCAAGTCCGAGCAGAGCAGTCAGCAACAAATCTGGCCTTGATGGAGTCTCCTGTGAGGGCAAGGAATTAGAGGATGGCTTACCTGCTTGCTGGCGGCTAGGACAGTCTCTCTTCTAATGGCCCTTAATGTTGCAATAGGGACATGGCCCTAGAGGAATGCCAGGGTTGGTGCAATCTTTTGCCCAGTGTCCATGTTTGCTGAATTTAAAGCACGGTCCGGGCAGGACTCGGGCAGCCACACCTTGTTTCGGATTTCTTGTCCTGGGAGCCCCCTGAGTGCCACTACTAAGAGATCAGACTGATATGTAGCAAACTTTAATTTTTGAGCTTGCTTTTCCTCTTTTTGAATTTTGTCTCTGTTGTTGAAGACAGGGAAAGCTAATTTAAGTAGAGCCCCTTGCGGAGTTTTAGGGCCATGTTCAACCTTTTGTAATTTTGCACGAATATCAGGAGCAGACTGGGAAATGAAATAAGAGTTAACAATAAGTATCCGTTCATGAGAGTCTGGGTTCACATTAGTAAACTTAATTAAGGTTTCCTGAAGCCAATTTAGGAACACAGCTGGGTTTTCATTAGCCTCATGGACCTGTTCTAAAAGTTGGTTATAGTTTGTTTTTGAGCAATCTTACTAAGGCCCACAATCAGACACTCTTCATTTTAGGTAATTTTGTTGAACCTTCACCATTTTGATAGTTCCAGTTAGGATCTTGTTCTGGCACAGCTGTAGGCCCAGGGTCATTATCAGCAGTGTTTGCCTTATGTCTGCGATCAGCTTCTTCTCGAGCTGCCTGCCACAGCTGATTTCACTCTTGTGAAAGTGGTATTTAGAATCACATAAACATCCTTAAAATGTAAATCATAACAATTAGTTATAAATTCAAATTGCCTGATATAATTCTGTGGGTCAACAGAGAAGCTACCTAATTTATGGGTAATCTGAGATAAGTCAGAAAGGGAGAAAGGCACATGTATATTAACAAGTCCCTCGGGGCCAGCTTGCTCCCGAAGAGGTAGCAGAGATTGAGGAGAAGATTGTGGAGTAGATGGCCATTGGGCAGCCATCCATCCAGTAGGCTCGTGTGAGCAATTATCTGTAGATCGGCTACAAAGCGGCTGCCGGTTACCCTGGGGTGAGGAAACACAGGCAGATGGCATCTCACTGTGTGCCTTGCAGTGATGTAATTGCTGTCCACAACACAGGGAACCATCGTGTGGTCCGCAACGGGGTGGCTGTTGCTGATCACAAGAGTAGCCACAAAGGGGCGTCCATTGACTGTGAAATCCATCCCAAGATGGCGGCACCCTTTCACGTGGCAGAGGGCTGCAACATGGTGACTATTGCCAGCACAAGCTGCAGCAGTCACACAGCTTGCCGGAAGGAAACAGCGACTGAGACCTAGTATGGTGTGCTGGAGGTGAGAATGCTGTAGGGCACAGAGAATTCTCAGGGGAGTAAGAGGTCAGATACTGGGAGGAAGTGCTAACAGAGGGATTAGAGCCCCTCTGTTAGCGCTTCCTCGAACTCAGGAGGGTGATATGTCGAAGACTGCAGGGAAGTGCTAATAGATGGATTAGAGCCACTGGGAGAGTTACGGGCTCTGGGAGAGGGAGGGGAAGACGATCACACAGCGGGAGGTAATGGCAAGGAATGATTTTGGGGATAGGGAGACGGCAGCCGGCCGGTAAAAAACCAGGGGTGCTTCATCGAGCAGATCATGAGGGCAGGAGGGGAGAGTTTGTGGCACAGCAGAGTTAGCTAAAAGTACCTGGGCAGGGGTACAGGATTTAATGAGAGATGGGTGTGTTCTCCAAACAAGGAAAGCCTGTACATAAGGGATCTCTGTTGTTGCCAGCCTGACAGAAATCATAGAGATTTTTGAGAATACAGGGGTCAAACATCCCCTCTCTAGGCCATGGGCTGCCAAGTGGGTTGGTCGGCTAAACCTCCTGGCAGTAAAAAGTTAATTGTTTAGTTTTTATGGTGCTTTTAATCTTAAGAGTATGTAGATTGGAAATTAAGCATTGCAGCGGCGTCTTTTGGGAATTAGAAAAAGCATTTCCCATGACTAATTCAGGCAAGAAATGAACTGTGGTCCAAAGGGTGAGCTGTCACTCATTCTTTGGTACCGACAGCAGCTAGGGTACCAAAAGCTGGTATTTTCCAGTGGTCACCGAGAGATTTATGAGTGGATTCTACATGGGGTCAGTAACAGTTCTTCCTGTTAGAGCCTTCCAGTGTGGGCGGTCCAGAAAACTCTGTCTTGGGCTATCTGAGCCCAAAGGACGTGAGGGTTTTTGAGTATGGACACAGGTTGCCCAGAAAGACCCTGCCCTGGGCTGTCTTAAGGACGTGAGAGTGTCACAAACCCAAAGGGGGAGAAAACCCGCCTGGGGATGAGCCCAGCACCAAAGAATTCTCCGGAGTTTGCTCACCTGAGATTAATTGGGCCAGTGTTGTGTGCGAGCAGTTGGTGACAAATTAAGCAGGTCCCAGGAGAGGAAAAGCAGAGAAATAATCCAGGATGTAATCCAGTTCATGAATCGGCTGGTGACTCAACTGGGTGTGTGTCCCAGGAGTCAATCGCCTGTGGATCGAGTCACGGCACCAAATGATAAGATTATATCCAAAAGATGAGAAATATAAAACAAAAGAGGCCTTTATTCTGAGAATGCAGAGAGAGAAAACCAAAACCCCCGACCGCTGGAGTCCGGCTTTCTCTCTGGCGGACACATGGCATGGGGGGGGGTATATAAATAGCCTAAGCTTAGGGTAGTGCCCTAGGGCCATTAGAGATGCACAGGTATCTCATTGGCACACGTTTGGTGCCAGGGGCAGATTCCTAAGGGTGGGAGGAGATAGAGTCACAGGTAAATCCCTAGGGGTTGGGGAGATAGGAGATCCCTGGTTCCAGTTGAGGCTTTTCTGGCTACAGAGTCCTGTCTGGGCCAAAACTCTTTCACTTCCCACCTCCTTCTTCTGTTGTGGTTTATGTCCCCCAAAGCTTCATGTGATCATAGGGGGTTGAGGAGGTCACAGAGTCATGGCAGGCGGTGCTGTTCATACCCACGGGTTAGTCTAGACCCAGATAAGTTTATGCTAAATGTGCTGTGAGGAGGCAGGGCCAGGTCCAAAGAGGAGGGACAGGAATAGTACTTCCCCCCTAGCTCCTGCCTTCTCTCCTTCTCTGCTGCCATGAGCTCTCCTTCGCCAGGCCCTCTGCCGTGCTGCCCTGCCTTGGAGCTAGCTGACTGTGGGCTGTGACTGAGAGCCAAGTAAACTCACGTTTCAACTGTGGTTTTGTGGGTTATGTTCCAGAAATGAGAAAGTCACCAAGACATTCTGTTTCTGCAGCTCCCCCTCTGCCTCTGTCTCTCCCTCTGCCTTGGTCTCTCCCTCACTCTGTCATCTCTGCCTTTCTGCCTCTCACTCTCCCTCTGTCTCTCCCTCCCTACTGTCCCTGTGTGTCACTGTAAATATCACATTTCTCAATATCCCTCCATCTTTCAGGATTCTGACTCAGTATCCCAGAGTCTCTGCACTTCTGTGACCCTCTTTCTCTCTTCTGTTTTGTGCTTTTTCTGTCTCTAACTCATGAATTCCTGTCTCTTTGTCTCTGGTTCTGACTCTCCAGAACTCTGTCTCAGCCTATGGCTCAGCCCAGTGGTCTCATGGGGACATGTGTGACTCAGGGCTGCTACAGTGGGAGCCAGTCGGTGTGGCTGCCTGGGCAGCAGAGGGGGGTTGTCCAGATACTTTCTTGGGGGAGAATCTGGCCATCCAGGCTATCACAGCTCCCTCTCCCTTACCACCTCGGGGACCCCTCTGAAGTTCAACCCCCTCCCCCACAAGCCCTGCTCTTGGCTGCATCACAGGGCTATTCATGGACATCACAAAGCAGCTATAATGTCAGGCTAGGCCAGGCCAAAGGGGCAAGATAGTTTTGTGAGACATTTGGGATTTATGTGCAACTGATTAATCAAGAAAATACTGTGGTGCACGTGATTAAATTATCTTAATCCCTAAATGGCCTATGGTCATAAAATGAATCTTACTGGGAAAACCTGATGTTCAGGAGTCTCTTACAGGGTGGCACTTGTGGTTCCTTATGCACTGAGAGGTGTGGCAGTGGGCATGCCCCAGAGACTGATGACCCTGCCCCTTATGCATCAGCCTCTTCTGCTCCTCACTGTCAGCACTTCCATATCTCTTCAGGATTATAACTGCCTCCAGGCACCTGATCCAGGACTCCCCTGCCACCTGTCCCTCTGTGGGAGCTCACACAGTAGGATGGCAGAGGGAGACCAGGCCCCTCCTGGGCAGAGCCTGGGGGCTCATCCTTCCTGCTGAAGCCCCAGCAAAGGCCACAGGCTGAGGACCAGCCCGGCACATGGCTGTGGGGCAGAGGAAGTGTCAACTCATGCCCTGTGGAGTTCACACTGGGGCAGAGGGGCCAGTGAAAGCTTTTGGGGCAGTGGGTACCATGAACAAAAGGGTGTCTTGGCTGAGAAGAGAAACCTGGTCACAGCAGGCCAGGAAGTGGGGTCAGAGGAGGACAGCAGCCAGGAAGTAGACTCAGCCTTACAAAGCAGCTCCACCTGAAGAGATACTACCCAGCCCTGGACCCTGGGCCTCAGCCATGTGTGCACACTCATGTGCATCTGTGAATGTGATCTGGCTTCTGTCTTAGTAGATCTTCAGCTAAACTCTCATCTGTGGCTGCGCCCCTCCTTTTCCACCCTGTGTGAATCCTTCCATTGGACTCCACAGAAAGGGTGGGCACATTAATCAGCAGGTGCTTTTAAATTCAAATGTAACACTTATGCAGCTTTACAGGGTACACTGTGATAACTTGGTACATATATACCACATGTAACAGTTGAATCAGGGCAAGAAGCATTTCCATCTTTTAAACTAATAAATCTTTTTAAATTGCTTTTATATAATTGCGACACACAATGAGTACACTCATCATGAGGAACTGATAAATACACACACATAGCCCCCTAGCATCTAAGTCATTTTTGATTTCCCTCCCTACTTCTCTAAATTCCATTCTCATCTACAAGTGGTTCATCTCTCCATTTTCTATAATCTATTTTTATTTTCCTCTTTAAGTTATTTATGCTTTGGGTTTCTCATATATATGAGAAATTATGTAATATTTAACCTGTATGATATTTATTTCAATTATCATCATGGTCTCAAGGTGCATTGAGATGTACAAATGATTCAAATATATCCTCCTTTATGGCTAAGTAGTACCCCATTGGATATATATTCTATATTTTCTTTATCCATTCATCTGTTGGTGGACTTACAGGCTTTGTCCAAGACTGAGCAACTGTGAGTTTTGCTGCTGTAAACATGGGTATGCATGGATCACTGTAATATGATGTCTAACTATTTTGGGAGATACCAGAAGAAGGGTAGAAGAGTCCATTGGATTTTTTGTATTTTTAGTTTTTTGAGGCACATCCACACTGATTTCCATAGTGGTTGTGCCAGTTTACAATTTAATCAACAATGCCAAAAGGTTTCCTTCTCCTCACACCTTGGCCAGTGCGTGTTGCTCTTTGAGTCTGTGATGATGGACATCCGTTTCTCACAGGGTGAGGTCACTTTCAGGGCACTTTTCATTTGCAGTTCCCTAAATGATCAAAGAGGTTCAACTTTTCTTTCATGCACTTATTGGCCACTTGGACGTCTTCTGAGAACGTGTATTCATTTCAGTTGCCCATTTTGTTTTAGATCTTTTATTTGGGGGGGTCTAATGTTTTGAGGGTTGTTTTAATATATTCTAGATACTGATCTTAATGTTTGAAGAGCTGGCAAAAATTTTTCCTATTCTGTAGATTGTTTCTTCACTCTGTTATAGATTGCTGCCTTTGCTGTAGAGAAGTTTTTTAATTTGATAAAATGCAAAAGTGATTCTTGGTGTTATTTCCCATGCAATTGGAGTTCTATTCAGAAAGTCCTTATCTGCCTTCAAGGCTGCTGACTAATTTGTCTTCCATCAGGTTCCACATTTTTATACCTAGATCTCTGATCGATTTTGATTTTTAGTACATAGAGGACACATGATGACAAATAGCCAGTTTTCTCAGCCCCGTTCATTAAAGATGTTTTGTTTACTCCAGTGCACATTTTGGTTGGCTCCTTTGTCAAAGATAAGGTGGCTGAACCTGCTTGGTTGTTTCTGTTTCCTCTGTTCTGTTCCATCGACCCTTGTGTCTGCCTTTGTGCCAGTACCATGCTGCTTTTAGTCGCTATGATTTAGCAATATAACTTGAAATCTGGAATTGTGATGCCTCCTGATTTGCTCTTATTGCCCACATTGTTATTGCTATTCTGGGTCACTTATGATTCCATATAAATTTTAGGATTGTTATTTTTAGTTCTGTGCACAGTACTGTTGGATTTTGATTGGGATTGCATTAAATCTATGTATCACTTTTAGCAACGTGGTCATTTTTACAATAGTGTTTCTGCCTATCCAGGAGCAGGATGTATCTTTTCTTTTTTTAGTGTCCTCCTCCTTTTTTCAAGATACTATAGTTTTTGTTATAGAGGTTTTTTGCTTCCTTGGTTAATTCCTAAGTATTTAATTTTTTGGAAACTGTCGAGAATGGGATAGTTTTCCTAATTTCTTTCTGGGGGGGGGGTGTGTTCATTGTTAGTGTAATGGAGTGCTATTGGTATTTGTATGTTATTTGGCATCCACTACTTTGCTGAATTTATTAATCTAGAAGTCCTTTGGGCATTCTATGTAAAAGATCATGTCATCTATGAGTAAAGAAAGTCAGACTTCTTCCTTTCTTACTGATATTCCATTTCTTTCTTCCCTGACCTGACTGCTGTAGTTGCAGTGTTAAGCAGTAAATTGAAGAAGAGTGGTAAGAGTGCCTGTTCCTGAATTGTCTTGTTCCTAAATTTAGAGGAAAAGCTTTAGGTTTTCCCACTTTAATAGAATATTAGTAGTGGGTTTGTCATAAGTGGCTTTTATCAAATTGAGACAAAATGTTTTCATTAAGATTTTTATCATGAACGAATATTGGACTTTATGAATGACTTTTCCTGAGTCTGTTGAGATGATCATGTCGTTTTTGTCCTTGTGTCTGTTTATGTGATTTATTACATTTATTGATTTATATATGCTGAATGATCCTTCATCCTGGGGATGAAGCCTACTTGGTTAATGTGTGATCTTTTAATGATTTCTGTATTTTGCTCTCCAGTATCTTTTTTGAGAATGTTTGCATCTATGTTGGTTAACAAAATTAGCCTGTAGTTTTTATTTGTGTGTTAACCTCTTGTCTGGTTTTGCTATCATGGAAATGCTAGTTTTCCTTTATTCCTATAATATTGGCCTTTCAAAAATTCTGATCTCACTGTTGCCCTGTTATCTCACAGCTTGCATGATATCTTGTTTTTAGTGTGTCATTAACTTTATGACCTATATCCACCTTGTCTTCAATCTCTAATGCTCTGTCCTCAGTTTGGTCAAATCTGCCAGCCCTGATTTCCAGTGAATTTTTTGTGTCTATTTCTGTTTGCTTGTTTTTTATAATTTCTAATACTTTACCAAACTGGCCCTGCATATCTTATATTTTCTTGTTTAATTCAAAGAGTTTATTATCTATTTGTTCTTGAACTTTTTGAGACATTTTAATAGTAAAATATTTTAAACTAAAGTTCTTTCAACTTAACTTGCTAAGCATCTTACGAAATTGCTTATTTCTTTGAACTCTTCAAACATCTTGACCATGTTTTTTAGTTTTTGCCCATAACTTCTATATCAGTGGTCATGATATCAGCTCTCTCTCAAGCGGCTGAGTGCTTTTAGAGGCATCGTGTTGCCTGTTCATATTCCTATTGTTTTTGTGCTGCAAGGAGAGACTATCCCTATTGTGTACATCTCCTTAGTTAGAATCTGTCTCCCTGGGATGTGGCCTTGTGTTTGGTCATTTTTGGTGTTTATACCCCTCTTTAACCTACTCTGCATAATATCCAAGCATCGTCTTAGTGTCCCATGCTGTCTGGGGATTTGCTCCCCAAAACCATACATGTAGAAGAACCTCTGTCTTTGTTGATGACACAAAGATAGATCAGACATTAGCATGCAATAAAAACCAGTTGAAAGCAACAACTGTGTCACCACTAGAAATGGCAAAGAAATCTGCAATAATAGAGACAAACCAGAGATTGATGTACCAGAAGAACAATAAAAGCTGTGACTATGTGATCCTTATCAATAGAAAAAAGGCCTACAATAATATAGATACAAAGACAAGCAAATACTGACATACAGTAAATATCTATTAAATGCAACAATCGTGCCACCATTAACAATACAAAAGAGTCCAGCAATAACAGTATTTAGTCAACTAAATATCTACAAAATTAATAAAACCTTACTGTAATAATAATGGAGGGGTAATGCCAGGTGTGGTGGCCATGCCTATAATCCCAGCACTCAGGAGGCTGAGGCAGAAGGATTTCTGGGAGTTTGAGGCCAGCCTGGGCTAAACAATAAGTTCAAGACCAGTTTAAACTACATAGTGAAACCCTGTCAAAAAGAGAAAAAGGTGAAGGGGAGATATAAAGGAAGTGATAAATGAAAGAAAGAAAATTTGAAAAAGGGGAAATAAGATAGAGGAGACAAAGAATCCAATTGAATTCAATCCAATTGAAATTCTAAATAAAAATTAAGAATTAGGTAAAAGTAACAGAAAAATTTAAAATTAAAATAAGGAAAGAAAGAAAACAGCAAGAAAAGACAGAGAAAAATAAAACAAAACACAAACAAAAAGAAAGTTGAGTCCAAAAATTCCTCTATGATTCTGGGTATGTGTGTTCTTTCCAGGATTGGCCTCCACCACATATTTGGATGTGTGTGTGTGTGTGTGTGTGTGTGTGTGAACGCTGAGTCCTGCCTGCTTCGGGTCGGTCAGCAGCATTTTCTGCCCCATGGCTGTTTCCTCCAGCAGCTCTCAGGGTCCACATCCCTCTGTGAGTCCTGTCTGCTATCTCTGTGGAGCTGCACGGCATGTGGGCTTGGGAGGAGCCCTCCTTGCTCAGAGGCCTCTCTGTCCACACAGCCCAGTTGTGGTAGCTGTGCCAAGGCACAGCCCTGTCATGCTGGCAGCTGGGGAGAGCAAAGAGGCCACCATGCTCCGTGCTGGGCACAGGCAGTGGGAGAGGGGCCGCTCCACCAGGTTTAATGCCAGCGCTCTCAGACCCGGCACTTCAGAAAACTTTGTGTCTGGCTTTTTGCCACAGAGAAGTGGGGCCACTGTGCCCTTGCTGGCCTGAGCTCACCACTGCATAATTAGCCTACATTATCTATAATTAGTAGGTCTATAATTAGCCTACTCCCTCTCTGAAACCACCTTCCGTAGCCATCTTCTGTCCAGTGTCTGTGGTAGTGTGGTTCCCAAACCTTAAAGTGCAATTGTTTATGATTTCTCATGTCAAGAACAGCTCAGTCTTAAGCAATCAACCCCTTCCCCAAATAACTCCTGAGGAACGACTCCCAGATATACAAGGCACAGCCACGGATTCATTCTGTAACTCTAACCAGCCATGCAGAAGCAATCACTTTCAGGATAAAACCTCACCCTGGGCTTGAAAGAGCTGTTGGCCTTGATAATAGTTGTGAGCTTTTTCCTTGGGCCTAATGCTGCTGGCCGGGTTCACTGTTTCTCTCTGGGGTTGCCAGTCCTCTCCGGGCCTCCCTTGTGTTTACAGAGACAGATTCCCCCGTCTGAGAGCCAAGTTTAGTGTTCCAGACTGCTTCATTCTCTGCATTGTCTTTAGTTTCTCTGTGCTCCTTATGATTTCCAAGTGTTTGTCCTCTCTTTGATTCCTGGAGCTCCTTCTCCATTCATTAAGGTATTACTTTACAGGTGTCTGGATTCCAGGGCCGGAGAGGTTACAATATGTTACTTGTCTTTACTCCACCATTTCAAGACCAACTATTAATCACCTTTCTGTGTTATCCTCTTTGTGCACTCCTTTTTTAGTCATTTTGAAATGTAGATTATTTTGACCAATAGTTCTACTATGCTATAGCAAACCAGAAGTAATTCCTCTTCTTTGTTTTGGTGCCCTTTATCTAACTTCTTTGCAATCCCTGTCCTTGTTCTTTTAAGGCTTGAGTGACCACTATTCTACTTTGTTCTTCTATGACATTTACTTTTTAGTTTCCAGTACATGGAGGCCATCCACTCAGGGCAGGTGCAGCACTCACATTGCCAATCCCAGCATTGGACCATGATCAATCACAAACTCTAGAAGTCATCCCCATGACTGCATGAGGATTTGAGGGACATCTATACACAACCATGATACCTATTGAGTGCATTTCTGTACCTATTGAGATCATAATGGTTTTTGTCCTGCGTTCTGTTGCTGTGTTGTAATATGGGTGATGATTTGTGTACGCTGAAGCATTCTTGTATCCTTAGAATAAATCCCACTTAATCATGGTGTATACTCTTTTTGATATACTGTTAAATTCAGTTTGCAAGTATTTGGCTGAGAATTTTTGCATATATGTTCATCAAAATACAGGTGTGTAACTTTCTTTTTCTCTTGTTTCTTTGCCTGGTTTTGGATCAGTGTAATGCTGGTATCATAAAAAGAGTTTGGTAGGGGCTGGGGATTTAGCTCGGCAGTATAAGCACCTGCCTTGCAAGTGTGTGGTTGTGAGTTCGATCCCTGGTACCGATAAAAAAGAAAAAGACAAAAAAAAAAAAAAAAAGAAAGAAAGAAAAAGAGTTTGGCAGAATCCCTTCCATTTCACTTTTTAGTAATAGTTTAAGAATTGGAAGTAATTAATTTTTAAGTATTTTGTAGAATTCATCAGTATAACCATCAAATCCTAGACTCTTTAGGAGGGAAACAGTTACTGTTTAAATCTTATTACTCACTACTGGTAGGCACTGTGATTAACATAGATAGTGAGGGTTTAAAATTTTAAAATGTACTACTGAAGAAGAAATTGGTGTATTTTAAAGGGCGATCCTCTGGCTCCTCGGAGTACAATAGTTTCTGCCCTCCGTGAGCATTTTCCCCACTCTCTCTTCCAGCCCAGGACACACTTCCATATGCTAACAGGGGAGTTTCACAGTTCCCTACAGCTGCTCCCCCAGTTCCTTTGCTTGTACCACCTCATTTGTGGTACCTGTGCCAACCCTCCTCCTCTTACATTAGATTCCCTGCTTGAGTGGGCATCCAACCTGTCATTTTTGATTAACTGCCTTGGTTCGAGTTTATTTTCTCACCACAAGTTTAAAAAAGACTTTTGTGACACTATCTTCAAGGCTCAGAAGTGGGGAGGCATGAGCTTCTCTGAGCCAGGCTAGCCAAATAAAAACTTTTCTCTGCCTTTCCATAGTACACCCTTGACTCCTTAGACATCTGAAAAAGTCTGGTCTCCTGTTTCCACAACATTACAGTAAGAAATACATTGATGTTAATCCTGCTCAAAAACTCCTTGATCTGAACATATTTACCTAATTATCACTGCCACTTTCTAAAGCAGTTCTGGAAGCCCAGTGAATGTTCGTATGGAGTTTTTTAAAAAAAAATACAGCTGTTGAGTACCACCCAGTGGAAATACAGACGTGCAGGAACATTCGGGTATGTTCTTATCCACCTTATTCACCAGACCTGGTGCCACGCAATTTCTCATTACACCAGTGTCAAAACGATCATGGAAGATAAACATCTTAAATCAATTCAAGACATCAAGGTTGCCATAATAATGCAACTAAAGACACTCAGGAAAGAGGACTTCTGGACTGCTTTAGAAACTGTCACAAATGTTGAGGTAAATGTGTTCAAAGAAAGAGGGAATGCTTTGAGGAGGACTAATGGCAATGTACCTTTTACCACAATATATTTTTGAAAGTTAAACATTGACCATACATTTTGATCATACCTTATTTATATTTTCTATTTTATATTCAATTTTAGTTTGTATGTGATCAGAAACTCTAGGTTTTTTTTTCAGTTCTTGTATATAACTATTTTAATAGTTTCTTCTCCTTAGTATAGCCTTGGTATCAGTTGCAATGTTTCTCTTTTTTTCTCTGATATTATTTCTATTTTTTTTCTCCCTGGTTAGTCTAGTTAAAGGTTTTCAATGTTGCTAATCTTTTTTTATTGTGGTTGTTGTCGTTTTTCGGAACCAGGGATCGAACTCATGACCTCACATTTGTCAGGCAGGCACTTACACCGCCAAGCTGAATCCCTGGCCCAATTAATCTGTTTTTGAAAACTATAACTCTTTGCTTTATTTTTTTGATTATTCCTTTAGTTTTAATTTTATGTATTCTCTGGTGTTTATCATTTCTTTTCATGTATTAATTTTCAAGTTGGCCTTTGCTTTTTAAGCCCTTGATGTGCATTATTAGATTCCTTATTTGAAATCTACTTTTTGATGTGCATTTACTGCTACAAGTTTCTCTCTTAGTACTGCTTTTGCTATGTTGTCTTAAGTCATTTTCCTTATCATTGGGACAAAATACCTGGCACCTGCAATTTGAAGCAGGAAAGATTGTGTTTGGCTTGCAGTTTCCAAAGCTTCAGCGCATGTCTGGCAGGATTGAGCATAGAATCAGGATGGTAGAAGGGGCTGTGCAGAGAAAAGCTGTTCACATCTTGGAGCCAGGAGGCAGAGAGAGAACAGAGGAGCTGGGGAGGGACATGTTCTTTCCCTTGCCACATCCCCAGTGATCTACCCCTCAATCAGGTTCCTCCTCCTGATATACCAAGACAGCTGTAATACCTTCCAGAAACCCTGCCTCTAAGCCCATGGAAGTTTTAGGGGTCATTCTCTAGTTAACCAAACATTCTGCCCTGGCCCCAAAAGACTCATGAGTATGTCTTAATGCAAGATGCATTTAGTGTGTCTCTAAGAGTGGCTGAAGTCTTAACAGTTTCAGCATTCTGAAAAGGTCAAGTCCAAAGGCTCCTCTGAAACTGGTCAGCTATAGTTCCTCCCACCCCTCATGACCCAATCACCTTCTGAAAGTACCACTGTGAGCATATGAGAGTTCTGAGAGCCATTCCTAATGTAAACTCTAAGGTGTGTCCTATAGATTCGATATGTTGTGCTGTCACTTTCATCTTTCAGTGATTTTTATTTTCCTTTTTAATTTCTTCCATTGCCCAGTTTAACATCTTCAAAATTGGTTATTTGGAAGTATGTTATTCAGTTTCCATGTATTTGTGTATTTCCCACCTTTTGTGTGGTGATATTGGTGATTGATGCCAGAGAATGCTGACCCATGTCTTCAGCCCTTTTTTAAATTTTATATTGAGATGGAATTTTGCTAAGTTGCCCACACTAGCCTTGAACTTGAAATCCTCTTAGCTCAGCTTCCTGAGTAGCTGGAAATACAGACATGTGCTTTTATCCCTGCCCACCATGCTTGTTGATTTTTAGGTTTATACTGTGCTGGGCTGAAAAGATATATGATATAATTTCAAATTTTTAAAAATGGATTGAGACTTGATTTGTGGCTCAACATGTGATCTATTTTAGAGAATGCTCCATAAGCTGGTGAGAAAAATGTGTGTATTTTACTGCTGTTGGATGAAATGTTCTGTGAGTACATGTTAGGTCTATTTGTCTTTATACTGTAGTTCTATTCAGATGTTTGATATTCTTTTTCAGTGATCTATTCTTTGAAGAATATTGGGTGTTGAAATATTCAATATATTAATATATCAGGATATCTCTTCCTTTAGAATAATATTTGCTTTTATAGCATTTGGGTGGTCCAGTGTTGGGTGCATATCTATTTACAACTGTTAGATTCTTGCAGAACTGGTCCATTTAGAAATATATAATGACATTTTGATTCTTTTTATAGTACTTGATTTCCAAATGGATGGTTTTACTATCATTATTCCTGCTTGCTTTTGGGTTCCATATCTTTTTACAACTGCTTCTTTTCAGTCTATGTGTATCTTTATCAGGAAAATGAATTTCTTTTAGTCAACGTATAATTGGGTCTTGATTCTTATCCATTTGGCCAGCCAATGTGTTTTGATACACTTAATCCGTGTACATTCATGATTACAGATATTCTTTGTTTAATGATCTACCTGTTTAATGACTGTTCAGACTTATGGCCAAGGCACACTGTTTGGACTTATGATCTGATTTTCTTTTCGTTTTACAGTTCTGAACATCTTAACAGAGCCTCAGGGTATTTTTGTACAGTATACTTTGTTTACACAGTACTGTAACTTTTCGGTTGTATATTACAGTACTGCATGTAAGAGTTATGCAAATAGAAGCAGTCATCAAGTTGAAGTTCCATTTGACTATTTCTTTGTTCTGAATATTTAATGTATTTACTCCTCACAGCTCCTTATTTAGTGACCAATTCGTGTAATGCCCTAGTCACAGAAACAGACTGAGGAATGTCTGTTTCTATAAACGAGGAATGTCTGAATTATTGATAGATATGAACTTTCTTGTGTGATTTTGAATTTGTTTTCTTCTTGTTCTGTAGGGATTTTGGCTCCTTTTTACCTCTTACTTATTTTTGTGATTTGGTTGTTTTCTAACATGTTAAAGTTTGAGTCTCTTTCTTTTGTAGGTACCTGTTCTAGTAAGTTTTATGCGTTGGTGTATTTTGTGATGGTAGCTACCATTCTTTTGTTTCTAATATAGGATCCCCTTGAGTATTTCTTAAGGATTGGTCTTGTGGTGATGAATTCTGTTTCTGCCTATTGAAAAAAAAACCTTTATTTTTGATTTTAAATTTAAAGGACTTTTTTTTTTTTTGCTGGAGATAATATTTTTGATTGGCAGTTTGGGGTTTTTGTTTTGTTTTAGGATTTTGAATCTGTCATCCTATTCTCTTCTGGCCTGTAGCGTTTCTCCTGAGAAATCTATTATAAATCTACTGGGCATTCCCCTGTACAAGACTTGAAGCTTTTTTTAGAATTTTCTCTTTTGTACTTTTTACATTTTGACTATAATATGCCTTGAAGGATGTCTGTTTTGGTTCAATCTCATTGTGGTTCTTTGAACTTCTTGTATCTGTATGTTAATATCTCTTTGAAGACGAGACATTTTTAGTTACTATGTGAAATAGATTGCAAGGCCTTTCTCCCTTTCGTCTTCTTTTGGGATTTGTACAATTCAAGTTTTTATGTAATGGCATTCCATATGTCTTATGGGTTTTCTTCATTCTTTCAAGTTATTTTTTATTTTTTATCCAATTGTGTGAATTCAAAATACCTTTCCTCCAGTTCAGAAATTCTGTATTCTAGTTCTTCTAGTCCAATTATGGTGAACCTTTTAGAGTCCAAATGCCCAAACTATAAGTCAGAATCCTCTTACTTATCACAAATTACCAACACTGTAATTATACTTCGATATTGAGGTTTTTAGGAAAAAAATTCATATATTATCTTTTGTCTTAAAAGAAAAACACAGTAACAAAGCTTCTAATAATGCAAATAGTGTGTAACTATCTTTACCCTTCTTTTCTCCATTTCCCAAACTCGGTTTCTCTAGTTTCTCTAGTGTAGGGTTTAACTATTACAAACTGTGCTGGTATTAACACGGGTGCACATATATCACTTAAATAACTTTATTGAAAGGTGAAAGTCTGCATTTGATGTGATTTTACACAATGTGATCTTTGCTGTTTGTATGCATACTGATAATCAAGCTTTGGCTAGGCTAACTTGACTCATGACAGAGAGGGTTCTGCATGCCTGGTGTGGTAAACCTGCCTTGAATTCCACACCACTAATCCAGTCTGTTGAACATAACAATTCCTATTTCATTCATTGACATTTTTAGCTCCAACATTTCTGATCAGTTCTTTTTTGTGTGTGAATTTGTTTTGAATTCCTTCTTCATATCCTTAAATGCTTTTCTCAATTCCTATCTATCTGTATTCTCCCGTATCTCACTGAGTTTCCTTAGGATCTTTAATTTGAATTATTATTTTTAGGTGCATAGTGTTACTTTAGGAATATCATGTTTTCTTTCATATTTTTTGTGTCCTTATATTGGTGTCTGCACATTTGATATAACAGTTTCCTCTTTTAATTTTATGGATTATCTTTGGTAAGAAATAAACTTTTTATTTAGATAGGATGTAGGTCATTGAATAGTAAGGGTTTGTGTATAGGTGGATTTAAGAAGGTAGTGCATGGTATTTGTGTGTCTTTGCTGTCACCAGTATCTTTGAGTACCTCTTGAATCTACACAGGTAGCACTAGGACTGTGGAATTGGTATCTATCATCCTGGGGCTGCAGAATGTGGATATGAACATATCAGCTCATGTGAGGCTAGTGCTGATGGTGACAGTGCCACAGTTATGGTGCTGCAGGACTTGGACCGGACCCTTCCCAGGTTTCAAGAGTTAAGCACAGGTAATACCAGGGATTTGGGCT
Organism: Cavia porcellus; assembly: GCF_034190915.1. Lineage (NCBI taxonomy): Eukaryota > Metazoa > Chordata > Mammalia > Rodentia > Caviidae > Cavia > Cavia porcellus. The sequence continues at coordinate 9,098,807 of NW_026947493.1, forward strand.
CTAGCAGTCATAGTTCCAAGGTGGTAGGCTGGGACGCTCCCTTAGTTCCTCTGTGGCAAGTACAGGTACATGGAAGGGGCTGTCCCATTTCCTGTGAGGCACATTCAAGCTCATGTCCTCTGATACTGGATGGAATCTAGCAGTGGCTGTGGTCACAGCCTGCATTGGTGAGGGAGGCCCAGTGTGAACTCCTTGCCTTTCTCCATGTTGTATATGGTTCCTTTCACTTCCTTGCTGATTTCCAGTGTTCTCCCTCAGTTACTGTTCTTCAAATACAGTTTTTCTTTGGCTTCCTGGTTCCTCTCTGTGACAGAGTTGTATAGTACACCTCTTATTCAGCCACCTTGGATTTATCAAAATAGCTAGAGTTTTTAAAGCTAGGCAAGAGGATGGGTCAGAAAGGATTAACAACAACAGGAAAAACAAACAGATGCATACTCGCTTTGTGTCTTCTGGTCGGGTTTCCCATTTCCCCTGCAGCCTAATCGCATAACAGATGTCATTGTTCAAAAGGTGTACAATTCTCTGTTCCTGCAAGCAGTTTCTTCCTCCTGATTCCTGGTGGCTTGTGTTGTGATTCACCTGCCAGGTCTTAGTATTATCTTCTCACCCATGAAAGTAGGGTTTAAGATCTCAGTAAACTGGTCAACAGCTTTATTCATCATACCCATAAACCCCTCAATGGTCCACTGAGAGGAGAGTGGGTAATAAAGTAGATGGGGCATGTCCACACCCTCATGTTCCACTAAGCAGTAAGATAGAAGGGCTGCAATTCAACAGCTCAAACCAAACTTGCAGGCAGTGTGGTTGAGTTCACAAGCGATTCTGGAGCAGGTCAAAGGGCTTTTGATGCAGAACCTAGCCAATGATTGCCTTGAGAGAGGTAACAGGGAATTCAGGGGTTTGAGAGAGTTTTCTAGGATGATAGGATTATTCTGTGTGTCTGTGGCTACACAGACATGAATGCCTGTCAAAGCTTATTGACCAGAACTTTGAATATCTACTTTACTGTCCATAAACTCTAACTCAAAACAGTAGATTTCAAGTTAGGATAAAGAAACGTAAAAACAGATGGGAGCAGAAAAATTGGATGTGTATGGGTTCTCAGGTAAAGAATGTGACCACACTGAAAAATACAGCTGGTCACACACATGTACTACCCTGTGAATGGCTCCTGGGTGGGGGGAGGCTCCCGTGGTGATGTATTCCAGGGCATGGTGGCTTACCTCTGCCCTGCCCTGCTGTGAGCCCCAAGCACAGACCTGCCCAGGAATTAAGAGAAGCCACAAATCTTGATTTTTCAAGTGAAACCTTCCTACTTTTAATGTTGGTAACTAACATTTAAAGGTCACAGTACCCAGTGGACCTCATAAAACATCTCAAGCTTTGTTGTAGTTTATCATCTTTGTCCCTGAACTGTTTCAGACAGTTGCAGGGTTGTACCACAAATTCCTGATGTTCTTTGATTAAAGTAACTCACCCAGCAGTCTGAGATGAAGTGGAAGAGATCATATCTGCCAGCTGTGAGTAGTGGCGTGTATGTTGATATCAGAAGTCTAGTGAGAGAGACTTCTTTGTGAGAGTAAAATGTTATTATTTTGCTGTGAGTTGGTAGAAAGTTTGAGGCTCAGGGTTTTCTGTCCCCCAGTGGGACAAATCATGAGGCAAGATGGACCCACAGAGGCTTCACTGGGAAACATGGTCCTTGCCTTCCCCTCAGGTGTGCAGAGGCTCTTTGCCTGTCGCCTGGACACTGTGGCCCTTGTCCCAGATATTTGATGAGCAACAGCGAAGGTCGAAGGGGCCAGCCTGGGTTCACACCTCTCCGCCAATGTACTTATCTTTTCTCTCACATGGGATAACGACTGTCCCTACCTTGAGAGAACAGCTGTGACGGTGAAACAAATTACTGATGTCAAGTATCACAAATGAAACATATAAACATCTGCTAAATAAGCCTTTTGCTGCTGTGAAGATGCCACTTGTAGATGGATGTTAATTTTTCCTGTAAGAACTTAAGAGTACCCCTTTCCATGTTGAGTCACATCAGGTAAGTATCATGGAGGTGAAAGTCCATGAGTGCTGTCCTTGGGGGAAATGTGGAGCTCCATGGAGCCCTGGCCCCTGCACTGGCTACCTGTGATGTGGGCCAGTCCTTCACTCTGTCCTTGGCACAGACCTGGGGCCAGGCAGCTTCGTGTTCTCCACTTTGGCTCAATCTAGGACTTGCTTTGGCTGATGTGTCACAGACATCGTGCAGGCAGAGGCCTGAGAGGTACACGCAGTGCTGGTTTGCCTCTGGAAAGGCTGACCTCACCATCGGGGAAAGATTACCTGTCTGCTGATCCAACGATGAGCATGTAGAGAGCTCTCACATAACCTCTCTACGTGAATTTCCCTGGCCATCTTAGGAGTGGGTATTGTCACCCTGTTCTGTAGATAGAGAAACTGAAGTCCTGTCGGGGCACCAGACTTGTCAGTCACACCTCTGGTTGGTAGCAAATCCAGGAGCCTGCACCTGTGTGACTTCACTATCTCTGTTGTAAGGCTGAGCTTGGGGTGGGAGCTTCTACCCCTGCAGCACTTTCCCCCAGATCTGTCTCCACTCCCCTTTTGGTAAACATGAGAGGTACCTGGGTCAGCCTGAAGGAGCAGCAGCCTGGTCCCCATGTCGCTTGCTCTGGCAGTGAGCCAGACTCCGAAGAAGCTGCAGTCCTCATGAGTGTAATGAAGTGCATGAGACAAGCCTTGCCTTGCTGGATATGGCTCAGCTCTCCAGACAGGAGATGCTTGTGTGCTGGTGGAGATGCCAAGGGGTGGAGGTGGCAAGGAGTCCTGGAGTCAGGGAGTTGTCAACAGCCCCAAGTCAAAGTCCTTGCCCACCAGCTCATCCCCAGGACCCAGGAGTCCCAGCAAATCCACAGCTTCTGAGGTTGGCCATAGTGGATAATGAGGGACAGAGGGGACCTGGAGAGAGGAGGTGCTGAGGACTCACTTCTTACACAGCACACTTCAAGGGAAAATGGTTTCTAATGTTCAGGCCCCAAGGCCCCGGGAGTCAGGGGCCCTCAGCCTTTTCTCATTATGAAGGAGGTTCTGTGATCCCATTTTACTGATGGGCATTGAGGCTCATTGAATGAAATGACTTGATCAAGCCAACCCCATTGAGAATAACATCTGGGTGTGTGTGACTTCAGAGCCAAGCTGTTTGGAAACCAGCTGATTCTATGCTCCTTTCTCCCCTGTTTATAAGCGTGAAACACAGATAGGCCTGGTGTGTCTTCAGTTAGTATTATTCATTAAGATTAATAAAATAACACCTATTTACCTAGCATCAGGACCTGGGGTGTTCTTTATATCAATTTGCTGAACTTATGGCCAGAGCATTTGATTGTCAACGGTATGAAGCGATTCACTGGCAGCTGCACACCAGCTGCTGTGGCTTTGTGTCCACCTCTGTAAACTACTGAGGAGCAGGAGAAAAGGCAGCTGAACATCTGAGACGTATATACATTTCATGTAAATAGCTCAGGACAGTGGGCAAGGCCTTCTACAAGGACCTGGTGACATTTACATACCTTTATTGCTATTTGGGGTGTCTTTGGCTTTCTTGGTGACTCAGTGGTATAGAAATGTGTGCTGCACCATATGTTACACCCAAAAAAGCAAGGCTTTGCCCATGATATTGGATCCATATAAGAAAAATCTGTAGTCTAGAAGTGGGCAGAAAAAAAATGGATTCCATGCATCTGGGACCTTGTAGGAACCTGAGGATGGATGTTATTAGCAGCTTTATTTGTAACTGTTAAACACTACAAATGGCCCAGATGTTCTTCTGTGGTTGAATGGATACACAAGCTGTGGTATACCCACACAGTGGAATGCTACACAGCAATAAAAAGGACAAATAATATTGACTCACACAGCTTGGATAGATCTCAAGAGCATTGGGTCAAGTGCAAAATGCCAACTCATACAGGTTACATGCTGTGTAATTCCTCCTACACAGTGTGTTCAAAGTGATGGAACAATAGCGACTAGTCACCAGTGGCAGGGCACTGAGTGGTGAATGTGATGTTGGGATGTGTGGCCTTCTGGATGAGCTGGGCTGGAACCCTGTGTGGGATAAATGCCACCAGGTTGGAACTGCTTTGTTCCTCTCAGCATGGAGCCCAGCTGACCCCTGGTTTGACCCCAGGACTGCAGCAAGAGCTCCACTCCCCCTGTGCCAGTGCCACTTGGGCAGTTGCTGCCTGCTCTGCCGGCCTCCCTATTCCCTATCCCAGAGGAGTTCATGAACCCACCAGGCCTGCTGAACCAGGTCTTGCCAGGCTCCCTGGGCAGGACCTGTGGTTAGCATTTCAGTCAGTGCAGGGACCCAGCAGACTTTCTCTGAATCTCTGAAGTGCAGGATTCTGAGAAAAATGACACAACTTTGCAACCTGCCTCCATCAGGCATGGTGAGTCACAGGTGGTCACACACCCAGGAACCTGCCTTCATAATTAGCCACCTGATGTCTTGGCCTTGGGGCTGGCCACGGTGGACAGAAACCACACAGGCTGCTATGACTTCACAGAGCTTGCCACTTCCAGAAGTTTGAGGCCACCCTCAATCCTGCCCCTCACTGCTGTGGGGCTGTCCTGCACTGGGGCTGCAGGCACAGCTTGCTGGCCACCACTTCAGTTCAGAGTTGTGCCTTCCTGGTACCCACAGCCGTAGGGTTAGGGATGCAGGAGGTGGGGTGAGGGTCAGCCAGGCAAAGTGTCTGGCATTTAAGAGACTTGACCCACTGGCAAAACCTCTAGGAATGGCCAGGCTTGGTGTCTGCCCCCGGTCCTCTCTTCACAAGGTAACTTTGTTGGAAGTTCTCATTTGACTGGGAGAGGGGGCCAGACATCTAGAGAGTGAGTCAGGGAGGTATTGTCTGATGGAAAATATCATCTCAGAATTCATTGAGAGTTGATTCAAAAAGATACTGGCTTCAATTTTCCCCAACCTATAAGCAGCCCTGGGATTTGATCAGAGTTGGTTATGGCTTTTTCCTTAGGGTTGATATGGAAATGAGAGCAGAGAATAACCAAGAGACATAGGAAAAACAAGCTTGCAATCAAAATCTGGGGAGTGGGGTTTCCCAGTCTGCTCCCCATTCTGGGCTCCCACAGTGACTCATCTTCCCCCTTCAAATGCCACTCCTGGGTCATCACTCATATCCCAGTGCCCTGAGTTCAGTTACTACAAGAGAGGCTGGTAAGTGAGGTCTGGCTGTGTTGATGCCTGGGGAAAGGGCATTGGGCTTCCTGACATGTCACTCCTGCCTAAAATTCTCATTTGCTCATCTGCTCTAAAAGTGCTCTGAGGATAGGGAGTGTCTTAGTTACTTTTTACTCATCACTGAGACAAAATACCTGATGCCCAACGTTGGGAAAGGAAAGGTTTATTTTGTACAGTTTTGGGAGATTTTAGTCTATACTTAGTTGGCTCCAAGGCAGGGTGCATGGTGGGGCCACAGTTCATGGTGGCTACAAACAGCAAGGCAAAAACCAGCGAGAGACACATGCCTTTTTTCTGCCATTACATCACATCCTGGCTCCACCCCTAGGCCTGTGTAGCACTCACACCCCCAATCTAAGCGTTAGACAATGAAGCAGTCACAAATGCATAATGCAAAGGCATGAGGCTTGGGGGCCACCAACATAAACCATAACATTCTACACCTGGCTCCCAGGACTCATGTACATCTTTTACACACACAAAAAAATTTAGTTTATTTCTAAGAGCTTCCAAGATCCTAACAGTTTTAGCATTGCTGAAAAGTCTAAGCCTCAAGTCTCCTCTAAGATCTATGGCAAACTTTTAACTGTAACCCCCTGTGCAAATGAAACAAGGTTAAACATTTCTGAACGGCAAAGGCACAAGATAACATTACTATTTCAAAAGTTATAAACAGGGAAATATAAAGCATTGGAAACAAAGCAAGTCCAACATCTAGCAGGGCAAACTTTAAGTCCTAGAGTTTTATGCTTAGCATTTGAAGCAATCTGCTTGTGTAAGCTCTAAAAGGTTTGGGTGATTCCACCCCCATGGCATTTTTAGGGGTTTTAGCTCCTGCAGCTTAAAAAAAACCACACTCTCTGCTCACTTTTCATAGCTTTTTTTGGATGATCCACGTTTTTAGCTTTTTAAAGCTTTTGGGGTCTCTATTGTACCTTTGTCTTTACCCTTACATCATTATTTTTTACTTTAAAGAGTTTAAGACAAAAGAGGACATAACAAAGCAGATCAGATCAGAGCAATGCAAGCAACACAGCATTTTACCACAAGACAACCCATAATTAACAATAACTACCACAATGTCTCTTTCTTTGAAATAGTTGAGCATAACTTCATATACAATAGTATCAAACGTAACAAAACAGTATAAAACCATTCAAGAGAATGAAAGCATTACAGGGCTTTCAGAACCAAATAACAGAGAATGAACAATGGCTACTATATTATCTCATTTTCCATAGAAAATTTGTTTATACTATCACACATAATGATATCCAATAAGATATAACATGATAGAACCAAAGGAAACAGAACAAAAGCATAGTAGGACTTCAGAGTAAGATGATATTAAATCAGAGCTGGCTATTCTAATGGCTTATTTTCTTCAAAAGAGCTGTTCATACTACCACAGATAATAAAATCAAACAAACCAGGATATAACCATTCCAACTAATGAATGCAAACACTATAAGGCTTCAAAGCAATGTAATGGGGAATCATGATTACCATAAACTCCTATGTATGCTTACCATTTCTTACACTAGGGAGACTATATGGTATTTATACATGTGAGTTTCATTTATTTTGCTTATGAGTATGGTCTCAAGTTGCGTCCATTTATTTATAAATATCTCAATGTGATCATTCTTTATACCTGAGTAGTACTCCATTGTATAAAAAAATACCACAACTTTTTTATCCACTCCTCAGTTGATGGACACTTAGGTTGTTTCCAAGATAAATTGTGCTTCTATAAACATGGGTGCACATATATCACTGTGGTATGATGTTTTCAGTTCTTCTGGGAAATGCCTAGAAGTGCAATAGTTGGGTTGAATGGGACTTCCAACTCCAGCTTTTTGAGGAGTCTCCAGACTTATCTTCACAGTAGTTGCACCAGCCTACACTCCCACCAACAGTGCAGGAATGTTCCTTTTCCCCGACAGCCTCTCCAGCATTTGTTGTTGGTAGTTTTCTTGATCCTGGCCATTCTTTCTGGACTGAGATGGAATCTCAATGTTGTTTTAATTTGCATTTCTCTAATGACCAATGATGATGAACATTTATTCATGTATTTATTTGCCACTTGTATTTCTTCATCTAAGAACTGTGTATTCATCTCACATGCCCATTTTTGGATTTGGTCTTTGAATTTCGGGGTTCTGCTTTTTTAAATTCTTCATATGTTTTAGACAGAAGTCCGGGGATCTGGGGATATATCTCAGTGGCATAAGTGCCTGCCTAGCAAACTCAAGGTCATCAGTTCAATTCCTAGTACCCAAACAAAACAAAATAAAAATGTCTAAAAAATAGACAGAGGTCCTTTGTCTGAGGGATGATAGTTCACTAAGATTTTTTCCCAGTTTGTGAGTTTTCTTTTTACTATGCTGAGGATTTCTTTTGACATGCAGAAACTTTTTAATAAGACGTGATCCCAGCTATTGATTCTGGGAAGTAGTTCCATCCGGTTTGATTCCTGTTCATGAATTCTGTACCTAGCTCTATGTCTTCAAGATTTTTACCTAATTTGTCTTTCAGCAGATTTAGTGTTTCTGTTTTAATATTCATATCTTTGATCCATTTAGATTTTATTTTAGTACGTGGTGATAGGTATGGGTCTAGTTTTAGTTTTCAGCATGTGGAGAGCCAGTTTTTCCAGCACCATTTATTAAAGAGACTGTTGTTTTTCCAGTGAACATGTTTGGCCCCTTTATCAAAGATAAGGTGGTTGAGTATGTTGGTAATTGTGGTTGTATCTTCTAATCTATTCCATTGATCTTCAGATCTGTTTTTATTCCAGTACCATGTTGATTTTACTACAGTTGCTTTGTAGTATAACTTCAAGTCAGGGATTGTGATGTCTCCTGCCTTGCCTTTGCTGCTTAGAACTGTCTTTGCTACTCTAGGTCTCTTCTGGTTCCACATGAATTTTAGGAGCGATTTTTCTAGGTCTATGAGGTATCTTGATGGTATTCTCATTGGGATTGCATTGAATCTATATAGCAATTTTGGGAGAATGGCCATTTTCACAATATTTATTCTTCCTATCCATGAGCAAGGGATGTCTTTCCATTTTCTGAGATCCTCTTCAATTTCTTTTTTCAGGATATTATAATTTTCCCTGTATAGATCTTTTACTTCTTTTGAGAGATTAATTCCTAAGTATTTCATTTTTTTGGATGGTAATATGAAGGGTATAGCTATGTGAAGGGTCTTTCATTTCTCTCTCAGTGATTTTTTTTGTTAGTGTATAGACATGCTATTGATTTTTGAGTATTGATTTTATATCCAGCTACATTGCTGAATTTATTTATTATATCTAGGAGTCTTTCAATGGAGTTTTGGGGGTCTTCTATGCAGAGTATCATGTCATCTGCAAATAATGATAATTTAACTTCCTCTTTTTTTTTTATCTTTACCCATTTTATTTCTCTCTCTTGTCTAATGCTCTGGCAAGTATTTCCAGTATTATATTAAATAGGAGCAGTGATAAGGGACATCCTTGTGTGATTTTAAGATAAAGGCTTTCAGTTTTTGGCCATTTAATATGATGCTGGCTGTTGTTTTGGGATAGATGTCCTTTATCATATTGAGGTAAAAATCATCTATTCCAATTTTCTGTATGGTTCTTATCATGAATGAATTTTGGGCCTTATCAAAAGCTTTTTCTGCATGTATAGAAATGATCATGTGATTCTTACTTTTGCCTTTATTGATATAATGGATTACATCTTTATTGTTTTACATATGTTGAACCATCCCTGCATGCCTGGGATGAATTCCACTTGGTCACGGTGTATAATCTTCTTGATGACTTGCTGCATCCTGTTTGCCAATATTTTATTGAGGATTTTCACATATGTGTTCATTAGGGAGATTGGCCTATAGTTCTCTTTTTTAGTTGCATCATTCACAGGTTTTGGTACTAGAGTAATATTTGCTTTCAGAAATGACTTAGGATGAATTGCTTCCCTTTCAATTTCATTAAAAAGTTTGAAGAGTGTCAACATTAAATCTTCTTTGCATTTCTTGTAGAATTCCACAGTGAACCCATCTGGGCCTGGGCTCTTTTTGTAGGTAGGGACTTAATTACATTTTCAGTTTCATTAATAGAAATTGGGTTATTCAGCAGTTTTAAATCTTGACCCAGCTTTGGTACTTCATAAGTTTCTAGGAATCTGTCCATTTGTCCTATGAGAGTAGAGGTTTTTGAAATAGGTGTTGATGATCTATATTTCTACAGGGTCTGTAGTGATTTCGCCTTTATCATTCCTTATTGCATGAATTTGAGCTTTTTCTTCCTTTTTTAAAATAAGTTTGGCTAGGGGCTTATTAATTTTATTTATTCTTTCAAAGAATCAACTCTTTGATTCATTGATTTTTTTTGATTGTTTCCTTAGTCTCTATTGTATTACTTTCTGCTCTGATTTTTATAATTTCCTTTTCTTTTGGCTTTGGGCTTGACTTGCTCTTCTGTTTCTAGATGTTTGAGGTATAGCATCAGGTTGTTTATTTGTATTCATTCTGTTTTCCTGATGTGGGAACTCAGTGCTATAAATTTTCCTCTGAGGACTGCTTTCATTGCATCCCACAGATTCTGGTAAGTTGTAATTGTATTTTCATTTGCTTGCAGGTATTGTTTAATTTCTTCTTTAATCTCCCCTGTGACCCACTGATTGCCTGAGTGTATTATTCAATTTCCATGTGTTTGTGGGTTTTTGCAGTTTCTTTTATCATTAATTTCTAGTTTTATGGCACTATGATCTGATAACATGCATGGGATAATTTCAATTCTTTTGCATTTATTTAAATATTTTTTGTGGATTAATACATGGTCTGTTTTAGAGAATGTCCCATGTACCACTGGGAAGAATGTATATTCTGATGATGTTGGATGGAACACTCTGTATATGTCTATCAAATCCATTTGTTCACAGGTATGATTCAGTTCTGTTATTTCTTTGCTGATTTTCTGTTTGTTGATCTGTCCCTTGGTGTCAATGGTGTGATAAGATCTCCTGTTATAATTGTGTTATTGCTAATTTAATTTTTCATTTCTATTAATACTTGCTTTGTATAACTGGGTGCCCTGGCATTTGGTGCATATATATTTAAGATAGTTATCTCTTCCTCTTGAAGTTTTCCCCTAACCATTATGTGTAGTGACTTTATCTCTTAGGATCAGTCTTGGTTTCAAGTTCACATTATCTGCAAACAAGATAGCTACCCCTGCTTTTTGGGGGGTTCCTGTTGCATGTAGTATTATTTTCCATCCTTTGACTTTCAGTCTGTGAGTTTCTTTTTGGGTTAGATGGGTTTCTTGTAGACAGCATATGATTGGATTTTGTTTCTTGATCCATTCTGCCAGCCTATTTCATTTAATTCATGAATTGAGACCATTCACATTAATAGTTATAGCTGTTATAAATTTGGTTTATTGCTGACATGTTATCTTTCTACTGTTACATGTTTATCTTTTCATTCTGTTTAATTGTCTATGTTGCTTAGTGTTTTTTTTCCTATGTGTATCTAGACTATCTTTCAGTATTCTTTGCAGGGTTGGCTTGGTGTTCATGAAGTTCTTCAGCTGTTCTTTGTCATGGAAGTATCTTATTTCTCCATCCATTTTGAAGGACAGTTTTTCAGGGTACATCAGTCTAGGTTGAAAATAATTTTTCTTTAAGATCTAAAAAACTTCACTCCATGCTCTTCTTGACTTCATTGTTTGTGTTGATAAATCTACTGTGATTCTGATAGGTTTTCCTTTTGGGTAATCTGTCTTCACTTTCATTGAGGCGGAATTTTTGATTTCCTGTATATCTCTTTGAATCTGCTTCATATATTTGTTTGTTTCTTAAATTGCTCATGCAGGGATTCTATTTTTTGTTTTGTTTCTCTAATTATTTAACTGCGTCTTCTTTAGATGTGTTCAGTATCGCTTTCATTAATTTTATCATTTCTTCTTTTACCTCGGGAAATATTTCTCATTTGAATTCCTTTAAAGCTTCCTGAAGTTGCTTCTTTATTTCAGTTGCTATTATTTTAGGTATTTCAGGTGTATGGCATATATTTTCTTCTATGTACATGGCTCCTATGCTTTCTTGGGATGGGCTATAAATTTGAGATTGCATTTTGGTCTTTCATTTTATCATTTTCCTATATTTCTGTTTCAAGTGTTGTTTCAAGGCTTTCCTGGGTATGTTGGAAATCATCTCCTATGCCCTGGGCTCCTGGGCCTTAATGGAGCTTTCTGAGCATTGTCCAGTCAGGCCCTCAGGCCTTCTGTGCCACCTTCAGTGTTCCATGTAGCTGGGCAGGCACCTAACCTATGTGGATGATGGGCTAAAGTTCTCCCTGGGCAAAGACCAATGTCCTGGAACTCACTTCACCTGCTCTCAACTCCCCCAATTGAAGAAGGTTGCTGGGTGTAATGAAGTTGGTCTGCAAAACCTCCCAAGGCTAGTCTAGTGTGTCTGGGAGTTGGGCAGGTCCTTGAGCACTGGGAGCAATGATCTTAAAGTCTCCTGGGGCTTGGGATAGCATGCAGGACTCACCTCAGCAGCCAGCTGAGTTTCCCGGGTTGAAAGAAGGTCACTGGGCATAGCCTGGGCAGGTTTGAAACCTGCTGAGTGCAGCCTAATGTGGCTAGGATCTGGGTGGGCCCTTCAGCCCTAGGAGGGATGATCTTAAAGTCTCCTGGGGCTCTGGATGGTGAGCAGGACTCATTCCAGCTGCCAGCTGAGTTTCCTGGTTTGAAAGAAGCTACCTTTACATCTTTATATATTGCCCTCTCAGGGGTACTCTGCTTAGCCTCCCAACCTTTTTGCAATCAAGGTGGAAGCCATTTTACCCTCAGAATTTGTGCATTTTTTTACACCTAAAATCAGTGCCATGTGGATGCTGCCAAGATTTTCTGCCAGCTGGAGCAGTAGCCAGGCTTTTTTTTTCCCCCCCTTGGCTGTGGGGTCAATTGCTTGGATCACTGAGCTCTGTGAACCTGATTATAAGGAAAAGCTTTTCTATGTTGCTGCCATTTTGGGACCTCATGTGGCAATCACTATTTTGGAAACTTGTGTGGCCTCTGTCGCCATTTTGGAGCATAGTGCTCTGTAACTTTTTTTTCTGAGCAAATTTTTTAATTTTGTAGTTTTGAGGCTGCAAAGGGTGGAGACCTACTGTTTTCTGGGATGCCCCATGGCCATCTTTTATTTCTCTGGTTTTAGCAAAGTCTGTTTTGTCTTTATAATCTACAACTTTATTGGAGTCTTTCCCCCCAAACACAGTGTTTTAAATTATCTCGTTGGGCTCTTTGCTCTTGATTTGCAACATGTATCTGGCTGAAAGCTCCCAACAATAGCCATGCCACAGCCTCAATATTTGACTGCCTTGAAATTTCCTTTGCCAGATTAATCAGCCGGTTACCCTTAATCTCATTCTCAAGTAAAGTGTCTGGGTATGAGCAAAATGCAGACAAACTTTCTGCCAAGCCATAACACACATTTTGGGGAGTCCAACAACCAGTGTAGTCCTTCTTCGCAGCAGAAACCTCCCAAGCTTGGTCTTTACCATCAGGCTTTCTATCAGCCCTTTGGTCTCCTGAGCTCTGACCAGAATCTCCTCTATAGAACAGCCTAAGCTGTTCCCACTCTATGCATCCAGGTGACATGTCTGAACCTTTTCAAATTCTGCCTGAAAGATATTTCCAAAGCCTCTTGAAAAACATGGTCAGATAGAGGCATAGCAAATGACCTCACTCTCTGTACCAAAATCTATATTAGTCAGGGTTTTACTGGAGAGAACAGATATAACATGAGATATACAGATGTAAAAGAAACAACAAGATTGACTTATGATGGTCGGCCACAGAGTCAGATGAGGAAGTGTGCACAAGGTGTCTACACACTGGAAGCCGAAGGATTCAATACAAGGTCTCGAGTTCACCCTAGTGTCTTGTGCATGTCCACATCATCAGGCTGATGGATCTGTGACAAAAGGCCAAAGGCTGTACAACAAAAGGCTGAATAATCTATGTCAGAAAGCTGAAGAGTCTACACTGGAAGCCAGGAGACAGGTCCAAACCAAAGGTGAAGACTGGAGCTTCTCCCAAGAATGGAATGCATTCGTCTTTCCTCCTTTTCTTTTATACCTCCAGGTGATGAGCCATGGGTTTTCTTCTACACCCTTGGGTGTAGAGGTGCTAAAGCCATTTACTTAACCTTTTAAATGTCTCAGGTTGACACAATTAATCAAACACTACAGAGACCTTATCAACAAAACAAGAAAGAACAAAGCCAACCAAGGCAATGCAGTGAAATTGGTACAGAACTTCAGAGTAGGATACTGGGATAACAATAATAGCTACCATCATATATCTTGTTATCTTCACAATAGTTGTCCACTCAATCAGGTATAATAAAATCAATCCAAAAACAGAACACTATAAAACCTATCAAAACAGAATACTGAATAAAGCAAAATAATCAGAACAAAGCAAAACAGTGAAAACAATATTTGCCTTCAAAGAGAAGATAAAATTAAATCCTCCATATTTGCTATATTGCATACAATCATCCTCCCAAGAAATGCTCAGACCTCTGGCTCCAGGTCAGCATAATCAACCCAACAATAAAAGCATTTAGCTGCTTTATGTGCCTTAGTTGATATCAACTCAGGCTGACCACAAAATCATCTGGTTGTTAACGGGGCTGGGAGCACTGGACATTTCATTCTAAGCCTGCTTGCCAGTAGGCTCATGGGAGAGGTGGACTTTTGGCTCCCTGGTGTGCCCACAGCTCATGCCCTTTTCCATGAAGGCTGGCTTGTTGCTTTCTTGGTTGGTCCCCCCAGGGACCTTATCCTTTCACTGTGCTTCCAGCTCCAAGTACAGAGCTTTGCACGTACTAAGTGCTTGGTAAATAGGAGCCAATGAGTATGACTCTGGTCTTCTTTTCAGGAAGGGAAATACACATTCTGAATGCACCTGTAAGATGGAATTTAGAGATGAATCCTGCTAGGTAGGCCATCAGAAAGAGAGTTATCCTTACTGTATAATAATCCATTCCCAAAAATTAATGGCTTAAAGCAATGAGCATTTTGTTTGCTCGTGACTGTAATTTGGAAGGGTTCAGTGAGCATTCCTTTGCCCTGCACAGCGAGGGTTGAGCTGCATGGATTCACTGCTGAGGTAGTGCTATAAGCTGTTATTGTCTTCTCCACAGAGGCCCCACAAAACTTCTTAGGCTTCCCTAAGGCCCAGTAAGCGTGAGATGGAAAGTACAAATGACTAGTCTTTTTGACACAGGGAACTGGAAATTTGTGTTGCATTGTGTCCTCCACATTATTCTGTTGGTTAGGAAGTCTCAGAGCTGAAATTCAAGGGCCTTTTTATGGGAGGAGTATCACAGTTCAGGATTACTTGATAAAAGTATCACATAAGCATTTCTGGGGGAGAGGACTGAGCAGTTCCAAAGAGCACAGCTAGAAACCCCTCTAGATCCCCTCTAGATGTTATGGCCACCCAGGGAAGCCTGCAATCAGAGCATGGTAAGGTGTGGTTCCCCAAAGTGGCCACCACAGTGCTTCTAGCTCACATGTTCTGGAGTACTGCCCTTCCCATCAAGAAAGGGAGGCCTATTATGCCTCCCTTCCCTTGGAACTGACTAGGCTTGTGACCACTGTGGTGACTAGAATATGGCAGAAATGATGGTGTGGGACCTCTGTGGCAGGTTGTAAAAGGTGAAGCAGCTCCCACCTGGGGCTTATGCATGCTTTCTCTCCTCTCCTTTCCAATATTGCTCAGGCATCTGAGTGAACAAACCAGACCTTAGCCTTTGACTCTTCCAAGGTCTGGGATAACAGAATACCAGTGAGATAACCGGACACCAGTGGCAGATCCTCCCCATTGTGTCCTGCCTGAATCCTTGACACAAGCACAGTGAATGACTGCATTCTGGCACAAAGTCTTGGGTAATTTGTTAGGTGCCCAAAGGAAGGTGGGTGAAATACAGTAGTGGGACCTCCCAAACATGGCCCTGAGGATAGGACCAGTCTGGCAGAACAGCCTGCCCAATGAGGCTGTCATGTGCTGGTATAGATTGAGGTCAGAGCATAGGAAGAAGCATGCATACAGCTTGGTGGGAAGATGGTGGTGGGGCTGGGCACAGTGAGGAAAGGGGATGATGGATAGCAAGGAGCCAACAATCATCTGTCCCAGCTGCTTCCAGGTGAGAAATGAGGTGCAGCCAGGACAGAAGCTCCAGCAGCACTGGTTAGCCTCGAGACATGGAAGCTAATGGCAGCTTCTGGTACATGTGTGGCTGTCACCAGGTGGAGAAACCCATTTCACCCTCACTAGGATGCACTGAGATAGGGACCAGACCCATCTCAGGGGTCTATGCAGGAAGTGCTGTGACCTACAGGAGGGGATACCCTTTGCTATGCATACATTCTAAGTGCTGGCAGCTTCCTGGCTCTGCCACCCTTTCTAGTTGCATTTAAGACTTGGAGTAAGACTCCTGCTGCCTCTCCTTTGTCCTCACCCTACAGATTTTCATCAAACACTACATAATTTGGGTGATAGGACAAGCATGGTACTGTGGACCATAGTGGGGGAAGGGTGGAAAGCTGCCTTTCAAAATGATCTTTAGGGTCTGTAGGCCAAGAAGGACTGCCTCAGGGTAGCATCTGGGGTCCATGACTGTCAACCAAAGAGTAGGACCCCATGACTTCCTTTAAACTGCCCTGTTCTTCACCTCCTGCCTGATAGACTCCAAGCATGTGACCTCGTGTCACTTAGCAGTATGCTCAGTTTATAGAAAGGAAAGTGAGGCCCAGGAAGTTCAGCTACTGACCTGGGTTAGAGGCAGGGAATCAGGATTTCAGGTCCCTAGCAGTGGGAGATGAAGTTGTACTGGCCTCTGGCCCAGGGCTGGTATAGTCTATGGCCTACTCAACCCTGTGCCCACCCATGCCTGGTACAAGTCATGCCACAATCTCAATTTCACATTATTTTTTATTATAACTGTACTGAATGGGATCACTTTTCCAAGAAGATAAATCATTTCTTAAATCAGAATGAGTGACAGCATAAGGATAGATAAGAAAAAGTGGCAGGATAAAAATGGCACCACTCAGTATTCCATAAATCCACTGGGCCATGCCACTCTGGGGAAAGTTATTGTAACTGTTGTATCAAAGTGGGTTCTGCCCTGTTCACATGTTATCAACACCATAAAAAGACCTTTTGAAAGTGAACACTGAAAAGGCAGTGTGTCCTGTGTGAAGGAGCCCAGCTTGCTGGCTGCTGTTCTCAGCCCAATCCGTTCTGCACCCTGCTCTCCGGCTTCCTCCCCACTGCTGCTGCTTTGGTCACACAGGCAGGGCCAGGCAGGGTACCCAGGGAAGAGCGATGGGACTGAATTTGGAGCATACATCCTCACACACGTTCTTACTCGGTAATGATCCCCCAGGGGCCAGTTTCTTAGAAAACATTAAAAGAAAAACAAAGTAAATATGGGTCAGGTGTGACAGGTTATCACTGGGAGCCAGCACAGCGGTCAGAGCGTGGTGTGTGCTCCTCACGTCTGCCACACAGAACTGGTGCTTCTGTGAAGGGCGGCACTCAGCCCCTGCAGCAGCTGCCTTGGTGCTGTGAGGACTGATACGACGCTGTCAGGTTAGAAGGCAAGTCACAGGGAAGCTCTGGCTTATTTTTAGAGCCACGTTTATTCTGCAGTGCTATTATTTCTTTCCAGATTATAGTTAGCACTGAAAACTGAGAGGTCATTTTTCCAAGAATAACTCAGTATAATTATATTTTTACAGTGTTACACAACCCTCTTAACATACACATGAAATAAGGCAAAGTAAGTATGCATTTGATTCTCTAGTAGTAATTTAGCAGATAAACTTTAACTCAGATTTCCAGTCTGATCAGTGGAATGCAAGAGAGACACAGGGACATCCATACAAAAAAAAAAAAAAGATGAAAATAGGAATTAAACTTAATTTATTTAACTGCTTAAAATGAGGCATTCCATTGATTACCATATTTGTTTTTAAAAAAGGCTTCATATATCAAAAATTATAAAAAAAGTGCACTTAAACTTAAGTACCTGATTAAAAAAACAGAAAAAAAACCACTCTTTAATAGCACTGTAACTAACAAAAATGCAAACAATAAACATGCTCACCAAAGAATAAAAAAGTCACTTAGAAAAGCAATATTAAGCCCGGCATGGTGGTGCACACCTGTAATCCCAGCACTTGGTAAACTGAGGCAGGAGGATCACCATGAGTTTGAGGCCAGCTTGGGCTCCATATTGGGTTCCAGACCAGCCTAAACTGCATAGTGAGACCCTTGCTCAAAAAAGAAACAACCCAGTATTACAGTGCTCTAACTCTATGCGAATGGGACTGGTGTATTCATGCCCCAGTTCTCCCTCCCCAAGTTCTTTCTCTGAGTGGGTGAGTTTATCGGAGGGCTAGAAGCAACACCTCTGAGTGAAACTCTCAGTTCTCATGTGGCACCAGCACAGTAATGAAGGAAGGAAGAGGACCTGCCCTGACATATGGGCAGGGCTGGGAAGTGTTTGGTGACTACTAAATGCCCAACCAATGGCAAGAAACCAGCTTATAGCCTTTTGGCCTGGTGGGTGGCTGCTGACCCTCAGATCTTGGGGCAAAGGAGATGCTGGGGTGAGCAGATGATAGTGGTCTAACTTGAAGGAGACAGCCAATTCTGTGGTTCGTCATGGTCTCTGTCCAGGGGCCCTGGCTGCTTAGTTCTACATTCACAGAACTGAGCATAGACACCTTCTGAAGGCAAATCCTTTGTGAGACAGCAACTGTGGCACAAACTGGCACTGGTACAACACAGTGTCGGGGCTTTGGACCTTACCAAGTCTCTTACTTTATAAGAACATACTCAGAGGGGTGGGGCAGGGGAGGGAAGGAGGGAAGAAGGGAGAGGGAGAGGGAGAAAGAGAGGGGGAGGGAGAGGGAGAGGGAGAGCGAGAGGGAGAGAGAGGTTAGTGTACCTGCCAAGCAACTGCCCAACTGGGGAAGGCTAGATAGCTCTGGTAGCTGGCAAAACTGGAGTGGTTATTCATCTTTAATATAATGAGATTTCTTTTGCCAGAATTTAAAAGCAGATTGAAGAACCACTTAGAACTTACTTTGCAGTAGCTGAGTCATCTCATTTCCTTGGAGATCAAGTGGGAAATGATGTTCCTGTCACATTTGTCTGTAGGAAATACATGGTGAGCAGTGGGTAGGCATAAACACTCCTATCTTTTATTTACAGGTATCACGAAGAGTACCACTGCTCAGAAGCCCCACCTTTCTCCAAGAGGCCCAGAGAGCCAGTCCTCCTTGCAAGGGCCATGACTCCCTGAAGAAGGTGGAATGGGCCCTGTGTTGATAAGCAACCCTGCCCCGTGCCTTGCCCAGGAGGTGAGGTGAGGTGCTCTTTCCAGAGTTTTCCTCATTTAAGGAGAGAGGGCAATCATGGGCTGTTTTATGTCTATCATGGCTTCCTAAGCTGCCAACTGAGGTGGGCAAAGCCTAACATCTGTGCTGAATCTCAGGAAGGCACTGCATGTCTGACCTGGTCCCAGCAGGGGTCCAGGATGCAGAATTCAAGCTAGCATAGAACCCACAATTCCTAACTGAATCTCAGAAAGGGAAAGGGCTATGTAGAAACCCTGCATCCTCTGAGCATCTGGAATGTTTTGTAGGAAGCCCTGCTTCCCTGGAAAGGGCTCTAGGTCTAATTCTCTGTCTGTTACCTTAAGGCCATGGATGGATCTACCATGGGTGTTTCTCCGTACTCCTCACTTAATAGATAAATACAGCTCTGAAACTAGAGAAACTGCCAGAAAACTGACTAAAAGTTTTTTTTAATCCCATAATCTAAGTTAGGGATAGTAATATTCTTACAACTTCTGACATCAGTGCAGCCAAGACTGGGTTTAACTGATCTTTTTTTTTTTTTTTTCCTGGCTAGGAAAGAGTCTAAAAGATAAATTACAATTATTTTAGGAAAAATGGTAATGGTTAAAGTATATTGAAGCCTGAGGACTATAAATGTGTTATTTAGCTAGTGAAAAATATTACACCAAATCATACCTAAGTATGATTCCTAAGTTTAGACCCTTCTAAAGATCATTATAACTTTGAGACATCAGTAATAGGTTTTTCCTAGCCCTGGAATCTACTTAGTCTAATTGATTGATTCCACTTGGTTTTACTATGTGGCTTCCCAAGATAGGAAAGAAATAGGCTGAGATAGATTTTCATTGAGTAATTTTTTTCTTGCTGTTAGCCAGTTTTTCTGTAGCTGATGTGCTGAGGGAGAGGAGATATGAAACTAACTTCTCCTCCTCCTAAGTATCACTGATAAGAGTGGTCAGATCCTCTTAGTTGGGGAGGAAGGAAGAGGGGAGGAGTGATACTAAGTGTGGGGTTATCTGACAGTGAGTGTGGTGCTGAGTGCTTAATCCAGCTCTCATTCAGATCAAGGGCAGTGTATGGGTCAAATGACGACCCAGAAGGCTCTGCCTACATTTTGGTGAACCCAGCAGCTCTGTGGACTCTGGCCATATTTGCTTCTCTTGAAAGGGCTCTAAAGGGCTGTAACCAATGCCAAATGCATGCTGGGAAAGAAGTGCCAATTTCAGACGCATATGCATTGGAAAAGCCTTCAGGCCACTGAGGAGTTGGGTGGATCCTGGTGGTCAGACGTCCAAAGGGCTCACAATGGTGAAGCCAGAGTCCTTGCTGCTGTCATCATCAGGGCTGGAGCTGGGGTTGCTGGAGGAAGCTGAAACTGGACCCATCAGTGGATCTGAGAATACCAGTGGGGAGCAGGCTGGGGTCTGGCTTTTCCCAGATGTGCTTCTGAGGGTGCGAAGAGGCTGAGCTTGGCCTGAGAAGGGCCTCCTGGCAGTGCCCCCTTCATCTTCCTTTGATACCAAGATGAAGTCATCCGAACTCCCTCTGTCTTTGTACTCCGTAGTTTCTGGAGAGGCCTGGGCAGTACAGAGAAAATAACAGGTGAGACAGAAAGCTGCAAAGAACTGGTAAAGGGCTCTGGATCTGGGGAACAGTCTAGGGAGTGTTGAAACACTCCCTGGGATCCACCCTGGGATCCACCTTGGGAAGAGGTGGTGTTTAGTCCTACCTCTGGAATCCCAGGCATTTACAGTGGTGCAGGATCAGCAGCACTGTGTTGAGCCCTCTGAACCTGAATGCTGACTTCCCAGCAAAACAAAGCCAGGTGCCTGCTCCATAAGCTGCAGATAGATGCTGGATTCAGGAGCCAGCCAACTGTTGGCAGGCAGTGTTCTTTTCAGTCTCATGTGGAACCTCTAGTACAATTACCCCATCCTCCAAGTGCTTTAATTTTCTGATCCATGAAACAGGGTTAAGGGGTGTATCTCCCTCTGAAAGTGTGGTCAGTGAAGTGAGGTGATATGTGCAGATGTAAACCTCACAAGACTGGCTCCCTAATGTGAGCTGCCACACCTGGGGTGCTTTTATTACCTGTTTGAAGGCTAGCTTTCAGAAAGCCTAATGTATTTTTATCTCACATGAATCTCAGAGCTAGCTCATCTTGGAACACACATAGGGTACTCTCCTGGGACACTGTTGCTAAGTATAGGTTCTGTAAGTAGGAAAAAGGCAATTAATTTCATAGTATTGAGATAGAATTGATTTATTCTTTATTTCTTTTCTTTCTAAGCAATTATGAGAGGCTTTTTATTTTTTAAGTTTAAGGATGTTAACATCCATACACACAGGTAAAGGGTTTGGTTAGCTATAATTTGATCAGGGCTGTCTGCTGCCAGTTGGCAGAAACAGCTTCCCCCATGCTGACACGCTGATGAGTGTCCACACAGCCACCCCCACCTGCCTGCTGACAGCACAGATGGAAACTGGAGCATGTTCTTAGATCTAAAGTGCCCTCTGGGTCCCCTGGCTTCCTGATTAGCACAGCGCAGGCCATCTGTGGGATGTGTACAGCAGGTTATTGTATTCAGAGCACTTCTGAGGGAAATCGAGCCTCGTTCCCTCCTTGACAGGGCACTGTGCAAATCTCATGTCTTCTTTGGTGATATGTAACAAGTGGCTAAGTAACGGCTCAGGCACACTCTACAGTTGACACTTAGCAACCATTTACACAGTCAGCCAGAAAGCAAAGAGTCTGCCTTAAGATCACAGCAGGCCCAGAGAACCCCACCTGGAACTCTGAAGCTGCTGATATTCTAGAACACATTAGTTGCTATGAAAATGAAACAGGGTGTAGCAGGAGGGCAGCAAAAGCAACTTGGCTCCTCATTGGGAGACTGAGACCTGACAGTCTTGTGCAGCTGGAGGCAGCAGTGAGACCATGAGACAGTTTCCCAAGAGGACCACCCCACAGTCATCGGTTGGTGACTGAACCAGAGAGGCATCCTGGGCACATGGTCCCAAGGAGTAGCAGCTGATGGGTGGGACTGTCATTTTATCTCAAAGTGCCTGGGGCTCCAACTCAGGTAAGAACAGCCTCAGGGTCATTTTAGTGACAACCTAAGGATGTGGAATGAGGGAAGGGCTGCCCCCTCACAGTAGACAGCTGGCAGCTGAAGCACAGACTTGGGGGAACTCAGCTGACAAGAAGGTGCTGGGACCCAAACTCTAATCCAGTGGACGCCAAAAGCCTGTCTTAGCCTTAGCTACAAAGGATTGGAAACATGCCCCTATTCTGTGATTGGGGGCACAAGCACACAAGCAGCCTTGCCTGCAGCAGGACAAGGCACCTCCCCAACATGGTTCAGAGGGACAAGCAGGCAAGAGGCTTTGGCTGGTGATGGGACAAGGACATCCCCTGCTGCCCACCCTGTGACCAGTGGTATAAGCAGACAAGCAGCCTAGGGCAGGAAAAGGGCACCACTGCCTGCCCTATGACCACCAGGTCAACAGCTCTTGCTGCTGTGTCCATAGACAAGGGCACTCCCCACCTATGATCAACTCTTATAAGGAGTCAGCAGTGTAGCCAATATTAGCCTCATACTCAGCAGTAATCCTACTGCAGACTTGGTGGAATTTCTCAGGACAGATTCTGGCTTTTATTAGGGAATTAACACTGAACTGGGGTACCAGAGGAATTTTAAAAAATATTTTTTCCTTTTTTAAATAGGTGTATGTGTGCAGGTTTTGACTTCTATTGTTTCGTTTGTTTTCTTTGTCCTGCCTCTCTGGTCCTTCAATGGTATTTCTGTATTTGCTGTTATTTACAGGTAAATGAAAGACTAGACTGTCTCTAGTCTTCTTGTTTTTGCTTTCTCCATTATTTCTCTCCTATCCTCTTCTCAGCTTCCCAAAATTTGGGTGATCATCTTTAGTCCCTTCAGTCTTGATTCTATGATATTTCTCTTCAGTTATTGCTGTTTTGACCCCTATCCCTCTTAAATTCCCCTTCCCTATAGGATAAAATCATCCAACGAAGGGGAAATCCAATACATACAAATTCCTGGTCTACATTGGATATTATATAATTATAGATTTTGCTTCTATGGTTAGACATATCAAATTAGCAGTTACTACAGATTATCAGTTTTTAGGCTGTGCTTGAAGATATTGTTATTGCTAACTGTACTACATTAGTCAAGATGCCATACTTGTTATAATCAGTTGTATGATAACACTGTGATAACTTGGGGTCACAATTATTGTTACAGCCCATTATCCTTTGGCTGGGCAAATAGCAAGATCTCATCCCTAATAAGATAGACTGTTGGGACAAAGATGAATAGACAGTTACACATATAAGACATCTTCAAGGAATAGACATTTCCTGTAGAAGCTCTGATACCAGAGACAAAGCTACCTAACATAAGAAAAATATAAACACTATCACAGAAAACAAATTTAAAAATGGAAAATGAGAAGATAATAGAAGCAAAATGCAATCCCAGACTATTTGTGGGAAGCAGCTGAGCAATGGCTGAGCTGGAGGTCAACAAATGCCTTGAGGCTAGAGCAAGGCCAACTCTGGGAACGTGAAGTTCCACAGGCAAGCCATGTAAACAAGCTGTCACGACTAGAGGAAGTTCTGTCCAGCAGGTATCTGGCCTTGGTGTTTTTCCCTGTTAACTATAGCATAGATAGCACTGAAAATGCTTTGCCTTTAGTGTTCTCAGTAAAACCCTGAGACCTTGTTCTTTTGGCTCTGTTACATCCCCCTCACCCCCATTTTACAGTACACAAATGAAGAGGCAGGTCATACTGGGTTGTAGCTGCCTCTCCATCAGTGAGGTCAGATCCCACTCAGTCCCAGATTTCCTTTTAATATATATCTACAGTTTTTTCTTAAACCTCTATTGTCCCTTTTCAGGACCCAACTCCCTGTACTGGTTGTAGCAAAGTCAAACCCACCAAGGAAGAATCGAGGGGACAAGAAGAAGAAATAAAAAATCATCCAATTGAATTCAGTGGGATGATAATAGGAGAAATAAAAATATATACATGTGAGGCTACAGAGAATATCAAAACAAAAATAATCTCACAAGTAAAAAAGGAGGTGATGACACAATGAAGGATTTGCTCAGCAAATCTAGAGCAGATAGATTTAAAAAAAAAAGTAGAGGAGCATAGGAAAATAATGGAAACCATGAATGCCCAACATAGGAAAAAAATGGAAAGCATAAAACAGATTTGGACAGATAGCTAGGAAATTAAAAATTCCATTCAAAATTTGTAAAACTGTATGAAACAAAGATAGAATGTCAGACCTAGAAGACAAGATTATGATTAGTGATTTCTCTCTTTCTCTCTCTCACACACACATACTCTCTCTCTCTCTCTTTCTCTTTCTCTCTCTCAAAAATTGCAAAGGACCATGAAAAAACTAATTGCAAGATGATGCAAAGAACAGTAACATAAGACTCACTGGAGTCAATGGAAAAATGTAGGAGTCAGCACAAACAACATAAAAAGACCTGTTTAGAGCAGAACAGAAGAAAATTTCCCAAACATGGAAAAAAAATTGACATACAGATAAGTAAGGCATAGAGAACTCCAATTAGTCATGACCAAAATAATTCTAAATCAAGCATGTAGTAAGATTTCAGAAATTCAGCCCAAGAACAGAATATTGAAAACTGTGAGAAAAATGAAATCACCAATAAAAGAAAGGCAATCAGAACCATAGACTTTTCAAAACAAACCCTTAAGTCCAGGAGAATTTGGAATGAATTTTTTTTTTTTTTTTTGGTCTTTTTGAGACAAGGTCTCACTATGCAGTTCAGGCTGGCCTTGAGCTCTCTTTGTAGCCCAGGTTGGTCTCTAACTTGCAAGGATCCTCCTGCCTCAGCCTCCCAAGTGCTCGGATTACAGGCATGTGCCACCACTCTGGCACTGGAGTGAAGTATTTTGAGCCTTGAGAGAAAACAACTTCTAATCCAGATTGATGTATCCTGCAAAATTATCTTTTAGAAGTAATGGAGAAATAGAATACTTCCATGACAAAAAACAACTGAGGAAATGACAACCAAATGAATGCTACAAAGAGTACTGAAAGATATTCTAGAAAAAGAAAACAAATCCCACAATTCCAAGAGTACCAACAAAAGAAGTCAACAGGTAGGGGAAGCAATTACCACAGAAAGGAAAGACAGGGAACCATAAACAGAAAAATTACATGACAAAGACAAGCCAATACATATTAGTTATAGTCATCAGTGCAAATTGTCTTAATTCACCAATTAAAAAAATAGACTGGCAGAATGGATCAAGAAACAACTCAAAAGAATTCACAGACAAAGTCAAAGAATGGAAAAAAAAAATACTCCATGAGACAGGAACCTGGAAAAAAGTAAGGGTAGCCATTGTATTTGCAGACAAGGTGAACTTCAAGCCAAAACTGACCAAAAGAGAAAAAGCCATATGTACTTCTGGGGAAACTACTAGAAGAAGAAATAACAATCATAAATATACATGTATGAAATACAAGGTGCATATATACCACCTAAAATAAGTATTAATGGACATGAAAAATCAAATAAGCAGTAACACAATTTTAATAGGGAACCTTAATATCTCATTGTTAGAAATAGATCAACCAGAAAACAAAATCAAAGAAATATCAGAATTGAAGCAAATCTGTGAAAAACGCACTTTGTAGATGTTTATGGAGTATTCCACTTCATAATATCAGAATGCACATTTTTTCTCAGTACATGGGATATTATCCAAGATCACATACTAACCTATAGAACATGCCTAAGTACATGCAAAGAAATTGAAATTATCCCATGTATATTATCAGACCATAGTGCAATGAGATTAGAAATCAATGGCAAAAGAACAAAAACTCCGTAAAAACATGGAAATTAATTATAAAAGCCAGTGCTGATTTAATATCATCTTACTCTGAAGTCCTACCATGCTTTTGTTCTTCTGTTTCCATTGGTTCTATCATATCGTATCATATTAGATTTTATTATATGTGATAGTATAAACAAATTTTCTATGGAAAATGAGATCATATAGTAGCCATTGTTCATTCTCTGTTATTTGATTCTGAATGCCATGTAATATTTTCATTCTCTTGAATGGTTTTATACTAGTTTGTTATGTTTGATACTATTGTATATGAAGTTATGGCTCAACTATTTCAAAGAAAGAGACATTATGGTAGTTACTGTTAATTACAAGTTGTGTTGTGGTGAAATACTATGTTGCTTACATTGTTATATTCTGATCTGTTTTGTTATGTCCTCTTTTGTCTTAATCTCTTTAAAATAAAAAGAAACATGGAAATGAACACACTCCCAAACAACCAGTGTGTAACAGATGAAATTAAAGAAATTAAACTTCTTCAATTAAATGATAATGCTGATATAACACTGGAATTTATAGGATGCAGTGGAAGCAGACATAAGAAGAAAAATTACTAGTGGTGAATTCTACCACCAGGAAAGCAGAAGGAGCTCAAATAAACTAATGTTGCATCTCAAACTTCTAGAAAAACAAAAAATCCATAAGAAATTTAGAGAAGATCTAATGCCATTACTCATCAAATTTTTTAATGAAATAGAAAGAGAAATGATACTCCCAAAGTCATTCCTAGAAGCAATTATTACCCTGACACCAAAACCAGAGAAGGACCCAACCAAAAAAGAAAACTATAGACCAATCTCCTAATGAACACAAATGTGTAAATTCTCAACAAAATACTGGCAAACCGAATGCAGTGAACCATCAATAAGATTAGGACCAATTAGGATTAATTCCAGGGATGGTTCAACATGTATAAATCAATAAATATAATATACTATATTAACCAAGGACAAAAACTATATGATCATCTCCATATTTGCAGAAAGTATCTGACAAAGTCCAACACCTACTTATGATAAAAAACCTATAGAAAGTTGGATAAAAGCCATCTGATAAAGTTATCTATATTAAATAGCCAGCATCATAGTAAACAGCAAAAACTGAAAGCTTTCTAAAATAAGGAACAACAGATATGTCCACTATCACTACTCATAGTTCATATAGTTCTAGAGGGGCTGTAGACTTAGCTCAGAGGCTCAAGCACTTGTGTGGTAGGTGAAAGGTCGTGAATTCGATCCCTAGCACCAGAAAAAAAAACAAAAACAAAAACAAAAACAAAAAAACTATAGTTCTAGAAACATTAGCTAGAGCAATTAGACAAGGGAAAGAAATAAAGTGAATAAAGATAGGAAAGAAAAAAGTTATCTTTATTTGCTGATGACATGATATTCTACATAGAAGGCCCCAAAACTGCCTCCAAAAGACTTCTAGATTTAATAACCAGATTCAGTTTAATAGTTGAATACGAAGTCAACACTCAAGTCAATAGCTGTCCTGTACACAAATGACAAACTGACTGAAAGATAAACTGTGGAAACTATATCTTTCACAATAGTACTTAAAAAAAAAATGGAAGTACTTTGGAATCAGTCCAACAAAGGAAGTAAAAGATTTCCACATTGAAAGCTATAGTACTCTGAAAGAAGTGATAGAACTAGATATTAGAAAATGGAAAGATGTTCCTTGCTCTGGGGCAGGAAGAACCAACATAGTAAAAATGGCCATACTTGCAAAATGGTTATACAGACTCAATGCAATTCCAATCAAAATACCATTAGCTTACCTCACAAAACTAGAGAAAATATTCCTAAAATTCATTTGGAAACAGAAGATTTCTAAAACAACAGAAATAATTCTGGGCAACAAACGCAAAGCAGGGAGCATCCGAATCCCTGATTTGAAATACTACAAAGGTATTATGAAAAAAAATAGCATACTACTGGCAAAAACAAAAAAACAAACCATACCGGAAGATCAATAGAACAGATTACAAGAGGCAGAAACAACTTCTAACACACTCATCCATCTTATCTTTACAAAGGGGTTAAACATGTTCACTAGAAGATAGTCTCTAATAAGTAGTGTGGGAAAACTGACTTTCCAAATGCCAAAGACTAAAACTAGACCCATGTCTATTACCATGCATTAAACCAAAATCACAATGGATCAAAGATCTAAATAATAAAACAGAACCACTAAGTCTTCTGTAAGAGAGAATTGGTAAAACTCCTGAAGACATAGGTACAGGCAAAGACTCCACGAACAAAACTCAGACTGCATAGGAAATACCACAAAGAATCAATAACTGGAATCTCACCTTATCAAAAATCTTTTGCATAGCAAAAGAAATCAACAGAGTGAAAAGACCAGCTGCAGAGTGAGAAAAAAATTTAGCTATTTGATTCTCAAAGTCCTAATATTGAAAACATTTAAAGAAATGAAAAAAAAAAAGATCCCTTAAGTTCAAAGACCCAAAAATGATTATTTGAAATGAACACACACTTCTCCGAAGAAGTACATGTGGTAAATAAATATATGAAAAAATGTTCAGCATCACTAGTCATTCAAGAGATGCAAATTAAAACAGATTTCATCTACCCCAGAAATAATGGCTACTACCAAAAAAATCAACCAGTAACAAATGATGGCAGGGCTACTATGGGGAAAAGGGCACCATTCTCCACTACTGGTGGGAGTGTAGACTTGTGCAACCACTGTAGATATCAGGGCAGAGATTCCTTAAGAAACTAGGACTAAAGGTTCCATTTGACTTGGCTATTCCCTTTCTTGGTATCTTCCTAAAGAATTAAAAGCATCATACCACAGTGATATATGCACACCCACGTTTAGAGCATCACAGACTGTAATAGTTAAATCCTGGAAACAACCCAAATGCTCATCAATTGAGGAATGATAAAGATGAGGTTTTTCTATATAATGGAGTATAATTCTGCCATAAAGGATAAACTTGAGACACTTATAGCTCAATGAGTGTAAATAAGAAGCACAATGTATAATAGACCTTGTGAAATAGAAATTTTTAAAAGAAAAGGGAAATTAGGGTGGGGGATGGAAGGGAAAGGAGAATGAGAAAAAATGGGTAAAATGGAAACAAAGCTTTGTACATAAAGAGGGGAGAGGGTTGAAGAAAGGGCAGGGGAACGAGAAAAAAGAGGAACTAAGATAGATTGTGTACAGGTACAAATTCTGTATAATGAATGTCATCATTATGTATATCTACATTGTACCAGTAAACTTAAAGAAAAAAAAAACAGTAAAACAACACAAGACTGTACAAGAGAGGAATGACAGAAAATGGTACTGACATAGGGATGTTGGATAAAATGGGTTATCTCTTATCTGAATTGGAGGGAAAGAAATCAAACCTCAATCCCATTACAGGCCCTATAAGGAGCATGGGGGACAGCCGTGCTATCTTGGGGAGTGGGATTCCTCCTCCACACAAGGAAGGACCACCTAAAGCTACTGGGAAATCAATGTAAGACCCAAGTTTTATTTCCTACTCTCAAAGTTTGCACTGCCATCAGGCACTGTAAACTGACAGCTCTGATTTCTCCTATCAGGGCTCTGCACTGTGCTAGGTCAGTATAGCTGATCTCAGGCTGAGAATGAAAGAGCACGTTTAATGATTCTTGCTTTCATAGTGGAACCTCTACTACGCAGATGTTACAGTCACTTACAGGGAGACATCGGCAAGTCTTGGGAGAGGAGAAATACTTTTCATAGCCCATACCCTGAAATAGGAACCATTCTTCCCATTACTCTGATTATCTGGCACACACCCTTCTGCTTCCCAGATAAGAGCCACAAACTGGCTTGGTCAAAGTGCTGACAGAGACTTTTGATTTTATTTTCTTCTTTTTAAACCTACATTTCTTCTTCCTTAATGCTACAGACAAGAAAGGAAGCCCACATTGGGCTGGTAGCTTGCCCAACACTACAAATTAAAGAGCTCCAGTCTTTTTGACTCTATTTAGACTTCTTTCAAGATGCAAAGACAAATTCTTTATAAATTTTTATAGCAGCCTTAACCTACCTGGCACCATTTATATAATTTACTCAAATTTTGTAAACTGAACACAGGAATCGAGTAATTAGAATGGCTATAGTATTACATATAAAGATATATAAAAGAAACCTTGAAACTGAAGTCTGAGTAAAGCATGTGATGGGTTGTATTGACTGCTGAATCCAAGGTCTGACAAAGTCCTGCCTACTATGGTGGGTGTGAATTCATTAAAAAAATCCTGAAGGATTTTTTTTTCTTCACAGAATACAGTTTCACATGTCTGCTGTTTTCAGAGCTCGAGGTAAGAATTTGTGAACCAAACAACAACATTAGTCACATCAACACCAGAACAGCAGGAAGAAGGCACAGTCTCTGAGGGGGAGGGGCACTGGCAGAGGACTATGACTCTGTCCCCACAGTAGGGCAGGACAGTCCTAAGTTACCTAATATGTGGATGTATCTTCTGAAGCCATCTCAAGAATCTGCCTACCACTGTTCCTCCCAGTCCTGGCCACCTGTAATTAGAAGCTCATGTGAGCAGAGACTATAGCCTACATCCTGAGTACTTAGCACCTGACAGAAGAGGTACTCAGAACACATTTGGAAGCTTTCAGAATTTCCACTTGGCATTCTTGAGATGGTATGGTCCTGGACAAAGCTCATCTACAGTCAGTATCTCCTACCTCTTCCCCAGTATGCCATGAGAAGGAAAATTCAGGTGACTCCAAGTCTTGGAATGCAGGGATCTGCAGGAAGAAGGTTGGTCAGGGCTTCTTGCCAGCCAGGTTCCTTATCAGTCCAGTCTAGACACTTAGGCTTTGTAGTAGAAAGCCCCATGTACTTAAATTTGTTTTTCTAATTTGTATCTGATATTTTTCTTGTCTTCCCTTCTCTGAAGGAGAGAAAGAGCACTGCTTCTTTACTTTCCCTTCCTTGGTAAAACCTTCATGAGCAACATTTTTTAAAAAATAATATGCTAAATATTATACAGAAGGAGTTATAGCAGGGACAGAAGCCCTTCTGTGATCTTCAGCCCCAGCAGGGCTATACATCAGAAATACATGCATAGATGACTGATGTGTCTGAATTAGCCCCATAAGAATAAGGGAATGGAACATTTCATCTCATATGTATCCCAGAACTAGCTCATCTTGGGTATGCATGTGGGGGTCTCCTGGAGCAGCAGGTAGAACTGGTAGGTTTGTTAGCTGCTAGGCAGGAACTGTTAGGGTGAAGTCCTTGTACTTGGGGGGGAGGTGGAGAAGCTGCTGCCTCCCATGATGATTGCTAACATCTTTCAATTTGTTTCAGATAATGCCTCCAGGAAGACCCTAAGGAACCAGTCAAACCATCAAAAGTCACTCAGCCTCC
Organism: Cavia porcellus; assembly: GCF_034190915.1. Classification (NCBI taxonomy): domain Eukaryota; kingdom Metazoa; phylum Chordata; class Mammalia; order Rodentia; family Caviidae; genus Cavia; species Cavia porcellus. The sequence goes on from NW_026947493.1 coordinate 9,129,862, forward strand.
CTCCTAGGTGACTAAGAGTAAACTTTGCTCATTATAATCTTGTTATAATGTTAAATTCTCTGCCCCAGAGGTCGTCTTGCCTGCCACCTTAAATGTGCAATGTAGGAAGTATGACCTTAACTGTGCTCCCTTCTACATGTGCTAAATCTCTCTAGTATGGATATGAGTAAGTCTCTCCAATAAAACTCCATGCTTCCTTTGTTCAGGGAGACATTGCTCTGGGAGTCAACCCCAGTGCGATTCTTATTTGATGCAATAAGCCTGCTGTCCTTTCTCTATCTTGTGCTTATTGGTTTTGCACTTACACAGAGGTGAATCTACTATGTTCAGTTATATGCTGTTGACCCAAATGGGACTGCAGCAACTCTCCCAGGGTACCTCTCCTGTGTTGCTGAGGGCAGGTTCCGGGCTGATATGTAAAGGTTCCCTCTTGGCACCTGACTTGCTGGCTCTGCATTGCTGTTATCTGGACAAACTTAGCAGCCACTCTGAATCTTATTTTGAAAGTTCCTTCAGCTCAGTACATAGTACCAGACTAACTGGAGTTAGCTGAGCTCTAGTAGGGAAGTACACACAATGGTCAGATAGATCTTTGTGAAATTGTGAAACATCTTTGTTGGGCTCAAGTGAAGGCTTTTCAGGGATACCTGGCTGCCAAAATTCTCAGTACAGAAAATTTTACAGATCTACATCAAGGTAAGCAAACAAACAACAAATTCTGAAGGTCCAGAGGGAAATACGGCCTTCTGATATTGTGGAACACCCCCTACCCCAGTCATATAATTTTAGAGTTTCAATTTGCTGAAATGTTTTTATACTGGACCAAATATGAATATTACACTCAGGTAGAGTTGTGGGATTTGCATTCTTGTATTCTGTCTAGGGATTTTGGCCAGCCTTTAAGTGGCTAGTGAATGTGTCAGCTTTTCCTTGCTGGGACAAACTATATGACATAAATTAAGAGAAACAGTTGGCTCACAATTTCAAATGTTCAGGTTATGACTTGCTGGCACTAAGGAAGAAATGGCATGTCAAGAAAGCTGCTTAGCTCATGGCTGCTAAGGAGTCAAGCAAGCAGAAAGAGTTAGAGAGGGAGGAACTGGTTAGGGATAGTATATATCCTTCAGAGATATATCCCTAGTGACCTATTTCAACTGGGCCCTATTTCCTAATTGCTCATTGTCCTATGAACCCATCAATGGATTAACTCAATGGAGATTAACACTTTCAATACTTGCATCATGAGCTGGGCCAAGCTGCGGGAACCTTGCTCTGGCCTTGCTGACCACCTTCTCTTTGCCTTGGAGGGCATACCGCAGCTGCCCCACCTGGAGGAGGGAGCTGAGCCGAGCTGTGGGAACCTGCTCTGGCCTTGCCTGCGACCTTCTTTTGGCCTGGAGAGTACCAGCACTACTGCCACTGCCTGGAGGAGGGAGCAGGCCTGCGGAGGAGGCTTGAGGCCTACCTAGGCCATAGGGGGTGACCTTCTATCACCCTGGGAAGCTTTGCCACCAAAGGAGGTGGATGGTTACACAACATCCGATCCCCAGGAGAGTATGAGATCCTTGCTGTAGGTAGTTGGGGGCCTGCTGGGCTTGCAGCCACACTAGATTGGGCTTATCGGGATTTGGGCCTTCCTGGACCATGCCTGGTGGTCTTCTTTCCGTCTAGGGAGCTTTGCTGCCAGAGGGGGGAGTTGTGTGGCTTGAGGAGGCTTTAGGCCTACCTGACGGAGCCTGGCAACCTTCTTTTAATTTGGGGGCCTCGCTGCCCAAGGAGGGAGCTATACTACCAGAGGAGTTCCAGGAGCCCAGGACATAGGAGTCAATTTCCAACATGCCCAGGGGAAGTTTTAGAACAACACTTGAAACATGGAAATATAGGAAAATGACAAAATGAAAGATCAAGATGCACTCTCAAACATCCAGTCCATCCCAAGAAAGCCTAGAAGCCAATGTACATAGAAGAAAATACATGTCATATGCCTGAAGTACCTGAAATAATAGTAACTGAAAAAAGAAGCAACTCCAGGAAGCTTTAAAGGAATTCAAATGAGAAATAATCTTTCAGGTAAAAGAAGAAATGATAAAAGTAATGACAGAGATGCTGAACACATCTAAAGAAGACACAGTTAAAAAATAAGAGGAACAAAGCAAAAAGATAGAGTCCCTAGATGAACAATATAAGAAACAAACAGAATACATAAAGCAGATTCAAAGAGATATACAGGAAATCAAAAATTACATTGAAAGTTGTAAAAAACACCTCAATGAAAGTGAAAATAGAATTTCAGATCTCGAAGACAAGATTGCAGCTAATGAACAGGAAAGGAAAGATCTCTTAAAAATAGCAAGGAATCAGGAAATAACAATCCAACCACTGCAAGTTGACTCAAAGAAAAACACATAAGATTGATAGGGATAAATGAAAAAGAAGGGGACAATGATATCAAGAGACTATTTAAGGAATGAATAGCTGAAAATTTCCCAAACACGAGACCAGAAACTGACATTAGGATTAGTGAAGCATATAGAACTCCAAGTAGCTATAATCAAAGCAAAACTATACCCAGACATATAATAATCACCATCCCACAAATTCAACATAAAAATAGAAAATTAAAAACTGTCAGAGAGAAAAGACAGATCACCTATAAAGGAAAGCCTATCAGAATCACAGCAGATTTCTCAACACAAACAATGAAGTCAAGAAGAGCATGTAGTGAAGTATTTCAGATCCTAAAGAAAAATGACTTCCAACCTAGACTGATGTACCCTGAAAAACTGTCCTTCAAAATGGATGGAGAAATAAGATACTTCCATGACAAAAAACAGCTGAAGAACTTCATGAACACCAAGCCAACCTGAAAAAAAAACACTGAAAGACACTTTAGATGCACATAGGAAAAAACCAATAAACAAGACAGACAACTAAACAGTATGGACAAATAAAGATGCAACAGCAATAAGATAACATGCCAACAATAAACCAATATTTAACAGTTACAGCCATTAATGTAAATGGTCTCAATTCACCAATTAAAAGAAACAGACTAGCAGAATGGATCAAGAAACAACATTCAACCATATGCTGTCTACAAGAAACCCATCTAACCCAAAAGGATGAAAAACAATACTACATGCAACAGGAATCCCAAAAGAAGCAGGGGGTAGCTATCTTGTTTGCAGATAATGTGAACTTGAAACCAAGAATGATCCTAAGAGATCAAAAAGGTCATTACATACTGATTAGGGGAAAACTTCAAGAGGAAGAGATAACTATCTTAAATATATATGTACCGAATTCCAGAGCACCCAGTTATACAAGGCAAGTATTAATTGAAATGAAAAATCATGTTTAATAATAACACAATTATAACAGGAGATCTTCAACACTATTGACACCGAGGGACAGATCAACCAGACAGAAAATCAGCAAAGAAATAACAGAACTGAATCACACCTGTGAACAAATGGACTTGATAGACGTGTAAGAGTGATCCATCCAACAACATCAGAATATACATTCTTCTCAGCGGTACATGGGACATTCTCTAAAACAGACCATGTATTAATCCACAAAAAATATTTAAATAAATGCAAAAGAGTTGAAATTGTCCCATGCATGTTATCAGATCATAGCACCATGAAACTAGAAATTAATGATAAAAGAAACTGCAAAAACCCACAAACAAATGGAAATTGAATAACACATGCTTGAGCAATCAGTGGGTCACAGGGGAAATTAAAGAAGAAATTAAACAATACCTACAAACAAATGAAAATACAAATACAACTTACCGGAATCTGTGGGATGCAATGAAAGCAGTCCTCAGAGGAAAGTTTATTGTACTGAGCTCCCACATCAGGAAAACAGAATGAATACAAATAAACTACCTGATGCTACACCTCAAGCATCTAGAAAAAGAACAAGTCAAGTCCAAAGCCAAAAGAAGAGAAGAAATCATAAAAATCGGAGCAGAAATTAATGCAATAGAGACTAAGAAAACAATCCAAGAATCAATGAATCAAGAGTTGGTTCTTTAAAAGAATAAACAAAATTGATAAACTCCTAGCCAATCTAATTTAAAAAAGGAAAGAAAAAATCTCAAATTCATGCAATAAGGAATGAAAAAGGAGAAATCACTACAGACCCTGTAGAAATACAGAAGATCATCAACACCTATTTCAAAAACCTCTACTCTCATAGGTTCGATAACACAGACCAAATGGACAGATTCCTAGAAACTTATGAAGTACCAAAGCTGGGTCAAGAAGATGTAAAACTACTGAATAACCCAGTTTCTATTAATGAAATTGAAAATGTAATTAAGTCCTTACCTACAAAGAAGAGCCCAGGCCCACATGGATTCACTGCGGAATTTTATAAGAAATACAAAGAAGACTTAATGCTGACACTCCTCAAACTCTTCAATGAAATCAAAGGGAAACAATTCTTCCTAAGTCATTTCTGGAAGCAAATATAACTCTAGTACCAAAACCTGAGAAAGACTCAACTAAAAAGAGAACTATAGGCCAATCTCCCTAATGAACACAGATGCAAAAATCCTCAGTAAAATATTGGCAAACAGGATGTAGCAAATCATCAAGAAAATTCTACACCACGACCAAGTGGGATTCATCCAAGCATGCAGGGATGGTTCAACATAAGTAAGTCAATAAATGTAATCCATCATATCAATAAAGCCAAAAGTAAGAATCACATGATCATTTCTATAGATGCAGAAAAAGCTTTTGATAAGGTCCAACACTCATTTATGATAAGAACATTATAGAAAATTGGAATAGATGGTCTTTACCTCAATATGATAAAGGCCATCTATGACAAACCAATAGCCAGCATCATATTAAATGGCCAAAAACTGAAGGTCTTTACCTTAAAATCACACAAAATAAGGATGTCCCTTATCACTGCTCCTATTCAACACAGTATTGGAAATACTAGCCAGAGCAATTAGACAAGAGAGAGGAATAAAATGGTAAAAAGAGGAAAAGAGGAAGTTAAATTATCATTATTTGCAGATGATATGATATTCTACATAGAAGACCCCCAAACCCCCAAGACCCCCCATGAAAAGACACCTAGATATAATAAATAAATTCAGCAGTGTAGCTGGATACAAAATCAATGCTCAAAAATCAATAGCATTTCTTACACTTACAACAAAATTACATAGAGATACCTAAGAGAGGCGACATCCTTCACACTAGCATCCAAAAAAAATGAAATAGTTAGGAATTAATCTCTCGAAAGAAGTAAAAGATCTATACAGGGAAAATTATAATATCCTGAAAAAAGAAATTGAAGAGGATCTCAAAAAAATGGAAAAACATCCCTTGTTCATGGATAGGGAGAATAAATATTGTGAAAATGGCCATTCTCCCAAAATTGCTATATAGATTCAGTGCAATCCCAATGAAAATACAATCAAGATACCTCATAGACCTAGAGAAATCACTCCTAAAATTCATCTGGAACCAGAAGAGACCTAGAATAGCAAAGGCAATTCTAAGCAGCAAAGGCAAGGCAGGAGAGGCATCACAAGCCGTGACTTGAAATTATACTACAAAGCTACTGTAATAAAATCAACATGGTACTGGAATAAAAATAGATCTGAAGATCAATAGACTAGACTAGAATATACAACCATAACTACAAATACACTCAACCACCTTATCTTTGATAAAGGGGCCAAACATGTTTACTGGAAAAACGACAGTCTCTTTAATAAATGGTGCTGGAAAAACTGGCTCTCCACATGCTAAAAATTAAAACTAGACCCATGCCTATCACCATATTTAGTGATAAAAACTAAAACCTAACTAGATCAAACTAAAAAAACTAAACTAAAAAACTAAACTAAACTAAACTAAACAAACTAAAAAAAAACCTAAAACCTAAATAGATCAAAGATCTGAACATTAAAACAGAAACACTAAATCAGTTTTAAGACAAAGTACGTAAACATCTTGAAGACATAGGGGTAGGTAGACAATTCATGAATAGGAATCAAGCCATACGGGAACTACTTCCCAGAATCAATAAATGGGATCACATCTTATTAAAAAGTTTCTGCATGTCAAAAGAAATCTCCAGCAAACTGAAAATAAAACCCACAAACTGGGAAAAAATCTTAGTGAACTGTCCTTAAGACAAAAGACTTCTGTCTAAAACATATAAAGAATTAAAAAAAAAATCAGATCCCCGAAACTCAAGGACCCAATCCAAAAGTGGGCATCTGAGATGAATACACAGTTCTCAGATGAAGAAATACAAATGCCAAGTAAATACATGAAAAACTGTTCATCATTGTTAGTCATTAGAGAAATGCAAATTAAAACAACACTGAGATTCCATCTCAGGCCAGAAAGAATGGCCAGGATCAAGAAAACTACCAACAACAAATGCCAGAGAGGATGTGGGGAAAAAGGAACTCTCCTGCACTGCTGGTGGGAGTGCAAACTGGTACAACCACTATGGAGGTCAGTCTGGAGATCTAGGATTGGAGGTCCCATTAGACCCAGCTATTCCACTTCTGGGCACATACCCAGAAGAACTGAAAGCATCATACCACAGTGATATATGTACACCCATGTTTATAGCAGCACAATTTGTAATAGCCAGATCTTGGAAACAACCTAAGTGTCCATCAACTGAGGAATGGATAAAAAAGTTGTGGAATTTTTATACAATGGAGTAATACTCAGCTATAAAGAATGATCGCACTGAGATATTTACTAATAAATGGGCACAACTTGAGACCATACTCATAAGTGAAATAAATCAAATTCACATGTATAAATACTATATAGTCTCCCTAGTGTAAGAAATAGTAAGAGCACATAAGAGTTTAGGGTAATCATGATTCCCCATTACACTGTTTTAAAGCCTTATAATGACCGAAGTTGTAATATGTTTGTCTTGGTTTTTTAATTTTATTATCTGTGATGTTATGAACAGCTAATTTGAGGAAAACAAGTCATTTTGATAGCCAGTACTGATATAATATCATCTTACTCTCAAGTCCTATCATGCCCTTGCTCTTCTGTTTCCATTAGCTCTATTATGTTGTACCTTATTGGATATTATTATGTGTGAGAGTATAAACAAATTTTCTATGGAAAATGAGATAATATAGTAGCCATTGTTTGTTTTCTGTTATTTGGTTCTGAAAATCCTGTAATACTCTCATTCTCTTGAATGTTTTTATACTATTTTGTTATGTTTGATACTATTGTATATATACTCAACTATTTCAAAGAAAGAGACATCGTGGTAGTTACTGTTAATTATGTGTTGTCTTCTGGTGAAATATTGTTTTGCTTACATTGTTCTGATCTGCTCTGTTATGTCCTGTTTTGTCTTAATCTCTTTAAAATAAAAAAAATACTTGCAACATTGGGAGACACTTCATATTTAAATTATAACAGCTAGTATAGGCAAAAAGGTATCCATACTACAGGAGAGACTACTAAACTGTCTCTACCATTGGCAGATGTAAAGAAAAAGACAAATGGTCTTTTTCTTTGCAATACATTATGGCAACCATGATCTTGGAGACTAGAAGTAATGGCCTGAGGATGGGTCCCTAAAGTACAATTCTATTGTGCAATCAGATTTATTTTGTAAGAGAGAGGAAAATGGGATGAAATTCCCTATGCAATGTTTTATGGGAAGTATCAGAATGAGGGACTCCAAAAGAAATACAAGTTAACATGAATAAAGGTTAAATCTTTGACTGGAATAGAAATTCATCAATGTTTGAATCTTCTGCAAGATGACTACCTTGCTTTACCTTTCCCCCAGGTCTGGGGAAAGAAGTGTCTCTCACTGCCACTCAAGGACTTGCAAAGCCTGTTTTTGTGTCCTTCTGAGCATAATGTCTGGAGACTTTTCCCAGGGCCCTCTGCATCTAGACAGTCAAATATCTCCCTCTTTCTGAAAGCACCACTGGACATGGGACCAATTTAAAACTAGTAAATATATTTTTATCCCCTCAATAGTTCCAGATGGAGAGGAAAATCTTTTTTATGCACACATGCATCTTATCACATCTGACTTACACAACTCAAAAGGCATTAAAGCCAAGATCTGAGAGCTGAACCAGCAAAATCTGTCACTCTTAGAAGGTGATCTTTAGAACTTATAACCTATATGAGTAGATATTCAACTGATTAGACATAGTTGGCTACGTTAGTACAGACTAGAAAGGAAGGTGATAAGCAGTATGCTAATCAACCTGGCAACTAAGTTTGAGTGCTTGGTGACAGTTGGTCCCAGGTTTCAGGGCAAGCTAGATTGTAGAACTACAGAGATATGCTCCTTAGAGGGATGCAAGAAGTTAGCAAACACCCAGTAATTAGAGTCAACAGAGAAATTTAGTGGAGGCCAGATGAAAGTCCTTCAGCCCTACATAGATGGTTGAGAGAATGTCTTCAGACATATACCCCTCAGAATAGTAAGGGGAACAATTGCCACACAGACCCTAGAGACCTACCTCCTATCTCAGAACACTCCTGATATCCACAGAAACCTTCAGAACTACAGAAAACTGAGCTGGTGGACATTATCTTCAAGGTTTTCAGAGGAGAGACAGAAGGTAAAATAAAGCAGCAGGCAGTCCTGTTGACAATGGCCCTCTAGTCTACTGCAGGTAACATGAACAAAGTTACACCAGCTAAATGTCCCAAGCCCCCAATATGGGACTTACTGGCCACAAGCAAAGTGGCAGAATACATTTTACAAGCAGAAGGGATGTTAGAAAAGGGAATGTCCAAATCATCTCCAGAGAGGGAGGATACATGATTATCTTCTATTAACTTCTGCTGATAGAAAATGAAGCCTGCTGAGTGCAAAGGTTTCCTTTTGTGGAGCTACATATTTTGTTGACTACTAACAAGGGTACTCAGCTCCGGAGACAATAATATAAAAAGGACATCAAGTAATATAAAAAGGACATCAAGAAGGGGAGTAATACGGGCTGGGGATTTAACTCAGCGGCATAAGCACCTGCCTTGCAAGCAGACGGTTGTGAGTTCAATCCCCGGTACCAGGAAAAAAAAAAAAAAAAAAGAAGGGGAGTAATCAAATGGTTTCTTGAGCCTCTAGCCAGTGAAGTGGGTTTAAGGGGTTTAAAACACTCATTTCTGTATATTTCTTTGTGCTTCACTGCACTTTTAGAAAGAGAGCTGTCAGCCAAACTAGGTGCAACCATTAATCTTTAGCAAGACAGGATGAATGTCTTTTAAGATATATGAAGCTAAGCTCATAGTACTGCTCTATGAAACACTTAATACCACTTAAAACCTCTCCCTGAAAATATTCTGAGTCAAATCAAACCTGGGGTCTGGGTGAAGGAACAAGTGGGAAGAACTATTAGTACCTGATCTAGATAGGTTCTCTAAACAAGCAAGCAGCTGGCATTGAGTGAAACAGTGAACCCTGAAACTTGAAGCCATGGTTGAAATCAAGCATGTGCTTGACTAGCCACTCAATTATGGCTTTAATAAGATCCTTTAGGTCTCCCTGTAATACTCCCCTATTCCTGGCTAACAAACCAGGGACAAGAGAATACAGGTGTATGCAGGACTTATATGCAATAATGTGCAAGACACTCATCCTGTAGTTCCTAGTCCCTATATTAACTATATTACATTGTATTTCCTAGGGGTAGTAAGTGCTGCATGCTTTAGAATAAAAAGATTTCTTTTGCATTTTGTAAGACTTTGGGTTCCATGAATTGTTTGCCTTTGGATGGGAGGATCCAAAGACATTGAAAACAATATTGTTGGACTGTGCTTATGTAAAAACTCTCCAACCACTGCTAAAGAAATTGGAGGGACTTGAAGGAACTAAGTGTGGAAAGTGGGTCTGTGCCACAGTATGTGAATGATATTCTAATTGCCAGCCCAACTAAGGAAGCTTCAGATAAAAGCACCCCGTGAAGTTTTAAAATTTCTTGGTTGAAAAGGGATATGAGCTCTTTTAGGAATATTATAGATTTCCAAAGAAACAGTAAAATACCTAGATTTTGTAATTTAGTTCAAGGGCTTGGGGATCTAGCTTAGTGGCACAGTGCCTACTGGCAAGTATGAGGTCCTGAGTTCAATGTCCGGTACCCTCCTAAAAACACAACAAGCAAATAAGAAACAAACCCAAATAATATAGCTCAAGGACAATGTAGCCTTCCCCAAGAAAGTAAGCTAGCCATTTGCCACTCAGGTCCTCCAAAGACTCAGAATCAGCTATGGGAATTCCTAGGCATAGTGGGTCTTTACCTTGTTTGAAATTTCAATTTTGAGTTAATCATAAAGCCCTCTTTGACAAGCTTGAGGACAAAGAGCCCAATTCCTCAGATTGGAATGAACAGTGTAATTAAGCCCTTAACAAGCTTACAGAGCTACTGCTGAATGCCCATGCTCTAAGCATTGCAGCTGATGTATTAACTCAGATGCTGGGTTCCCTAAGAAGGGTAGTGGCCTATTTCTCTAAAAAATTAGATACTGTTGTCTCAGGGATAGCCACCATGCTCAAAGGGCAGTGCCGCAAGTTTTCTATCAGTAAAAAAGGCAACAAAACTATAGTATAGGGCAGATACTAACATTCTGGACTCACACCAAGTCTCCAGTGTTCTGGAGACAAAAGGCTATCACTAACTCACAAATGGTAAGACGCTACGGTATCAGGCTCTGTGGCTAGATTCTCCCCATATGACTCTAAAACTGCCAAATATTTAACCTAACCACTCTGCTGCATAGATCACAAGAATCTTTAGTACATGATTGCTTGGAACTACAACACTAGGAACAATGCACAGAAAAGACCTTCAGATGAGGCCCTGCTAAATGCTGAAGAAGTAGAGTTTGAAGAAGCAGTTCTGTAATTAATTGTCAGTGTTTGGCTGGATATGCAGTGCAGTGATCTCTCTCCATGAGACTACTGAGACAACCTCCCCTACCAGCAAAACTCTGGCTTGAAAAGTTGAAATAACAGCCTTTACTTGGGCATTGAAATCAAGATAAGGGAGAACATTAACTGAATATACAATTCCAGATATGCTTTCGATGGTCCATGCTCACAGACAAACTGCAGCTTTCCTCAGTGCCAACAATCAAGAAATGAAATAAAGAAAAGTCCTCAGACTACTCCAGGCAGTAAATAACCCTAAGAAAATAGCTGTTATATTCTTCATAGGGCATCAGATGGGATATTCAGAAATAATAAAAGGAAATCAAGCTGCTGACATCATAGCTAAATGTGTGGACTTGTCTTGAGAGATTTTCCAACTGCCTTGGATTCCTTTCTTGTCTCCATGAAAATGCCTTCTACACAGAAGAAGTGGAGGAAAAAGGGGCAGCTTCTGACTGTCTCCTGTCATTAGGAGTGGGTGACAGACAAGCATGAAAAGACCTGCTTGTTGAAAAGGGTGGTGTAGGTAATTAAAGATACCTGTAATTTAACTTATTATGGAAAAAGAGACTATACAATTGGTTTCCTGGAATAATAAGACTCCCAGGCTTAAAGAAGATCATCCCTAAACACAGCAATGTGTATTTTTGCCAACAAAATCACATTCAAATGAGGCTGCTTATACTCTCTTGGTGGGGTGGAGGGGCAAGTTACGCGCATATTCCCAGTAGAGGGTCCACAAGTGGATTTTACATTTGTGCTAGTGGTTCCAGGAGGATTTAAAAATCTCTTCCTGTGCATAATTTTATTAAGTGACAGAGGGTATCTCCTGAAGGACAGAAAAAGTGGAAGTTATAAGAAGACATCTAAAGAAAATCATCTGAGGTTTGGACTTAAGTCTATCCAAAGTGACAATGGACCTACTTTTGTCTCAAATAGCAGTTGAAAATCCCCAGATGCTTCAGATACAATGAGATTACATACATGTTGGAGATTTCAGTCATATGGCAAGGCTGAAAAGGCCAATCACACACTCACTATTATCTTGGCAAACTGTGCCAAGAAGCTCAAGAAAACTAGTTGAAGTTTTTATCTGCAGCTTTGACTCACATCACAAAGGGAAACTCAAGTTCAGATGTCACACGCAAGATCCTTTCTAGGGGGAGCTAGCTCTGACATGGACCCTGATAGACTTACGTAGCAATGAAACATAATCAACCTAGGGCTGGAGATGTCTGGCCTTGAAAAATATGCAAACTTCAATTTTCCTTCTACAGAGATAAAACTTTAACCCTGTGAACCAGAGGTACTGGGTATTTAAAAACCTAGAAGTCTAGGTCCCCTTAAGCTTAAAACCCAAATTAGACAACGTTAATTTCACTGCTTACTGTATTGTTAAATTGCAATTTATAACTCTTTGGAGTCATTACAACTGAGTAAAAAGGGTCCAGGAACCAGCAGACTTATGTGAGGGAGGGAGTATCTTCTATGTGAACCTGGATTGGGACTCTCACTGAACTGGATTGGGACTCTCACTGAACTGGATTGGGACTCTCACTGAACTGATAAGTACAGTGTATGTTCATGGTTTAGATCTGAAATGTTCTTCAAATCCTCATATGTTGTAGGCTTGGTCCTAAGTGTAGCAGTGTCAGAGGAAGAGTCATTGGGAAGTGAACAGAGATGTGATGGAAATGTTAGGAGACAAGTCTAAAGTACATCACTGGAGGCATGTCCTTGAAAGATGTATTTTGTCTTACACCTCAACCTTCTTCTGGATACCATGAGATAAGCAGCTTTGTTCCATCCACTATGTGCTCCCCATTGTAACGTTCTGCCTTACTACAGGCCCAAAAATAATAGAGCTAAGTAACTATGAACTTAAACCTCTGAAAATGTGAGCCAAAATAAATCTTTCCTTCTTCAACTCAATTTTCCTAGGTATTTAGTCACAGTGATGGAAACATGACCATGAAACATGAAAAAAGCTAAGCAATGAGTGACCTTTTTGTCCTATTCTCCTGGTTGGTCTGTTTGGCTGACTAACTGTATTTCAGAAGACAACGCCCTAAATTTAAATAGTGAAGACTACATGATTTCATCCATATTACTACTGCCATAATTATCTATTCTTAGCTAAATTTTGCCATTCTATTAGGAACTAACTAGTATGATTTCTGTTTACATTATTACTTTTTCCACTTGTATATTTGTATAAAAAGATAACTCTATAATTAAGATGTCTAGAACCTTGGATAAGGCAGGAAATTTGACTGCTGGATATGTCATCTATAACCTATCTGGTTTCAAAACCTATCTTCTATTTGACCTGTAACTATTTCATAGTTCATAACTTTACTAGGTGATATGATAAAAAGATCCCCACAGTAACATACTGAATAAAGAGAAAAGGTAATCCCTCAAAATACCATGTACCCTGCCCCTTGTTTTTTCTTAACTTTTTTACAGAAAAGTTAGAGTTTTGTCACATATCAAGTTATGAATTGGCATGAGCCTAATCAACAAACCATTCAAAATAGCATTTTCCAACAACAGTTTAACTAAACTCTATTTAAAGGAAAGACAACATTAGGAAGTTCCTGAAATCTCCTTTATTTTGTCTATGAACCTTTCTCTTTGTTTGGTCTATAGAAGATTCAATATTTGGGACAAAGAGTCCACACTTCTTATGTGTTATAAATATTCAGAATCTGTTTAATTAAACTGGACTCTTTTCATCTTGTTTCCCAAACCTCAGGGGTTGAATTACTTCCGGAGTTTCCCTCTAAGACTAAAAGCTTATCTTAGAATACTTGTTTGTTTGCAAGGATTTTGAAGGAGCCTCCTGGGCATAAACATGTCTGAAGAACTGGGAACATTGTCTGTTGGGCTACCTGGACATAACTGTTTCTAAACACCAGTCCCAAGAAACTGGGCATTGGGTCATCTTTCTAAAATTATTCTCAATAACTAAGAGATAGCCTTCTAACTCTATGCCTGAATACAGGAAGATAGACTTTGGTATATATTTGGTAGAATTTTCCTGCCCTTGTGGGAGGCAGGAGCCCATAGACATGATTAGAAATATGTCTAAAACCCTTAAAACTATAGCTAATTAACAAGTAGGATCCTTAGTTAAGGTATCACTTGATAACCAAACTGCCTTATGTTGTATGCAGGTGTACTGGCCTTCACAGATATCCCCAGAAGCACTAGGATAAATGACTACTGCTCTGGACTGTTTTCCTGTATACCATGTGGAATTAAATAAGTATTTTCTTGGCTACTCAAATTCAAAATGTCCATTTTACTGATGTTACTTGTGATTTATATCATAAATGCTTATATCATAAGTGCTTTAATATGCTGCAGTAAAATGACAGCAAAGGATGTTCAAACTATGGTTTTAGAGACTACCCTAGGTGGTCCTAAAATCTACCATGTTTTGACATCACAAGGGTTTTACTTCTCTAACTCAGGAGGGATATGATGAAGTCATCATTCAGCAAGAAGCAGTTATACAAAAATGACCCCCATCTCTAAACCTCTGAGCAATGAGGACTAAAATGTCTCAGGGAGAATTTTGTTAGCTGGTGGGCAAGAGAAGTTACTTGCGCTGTCGGGAGAAGCTCCTGCCTCCCATGATAGCTGCCAGCATCCCTTTAAGATTTGTTTGTTTCAGATAAGGCCTTACAGAGAAAACCATGAAGAACTTGTTTAAGCCAGATCAAGCCACCCGACTCCCCTTCTACATCACGTAGAGTAACCTTTGCTCATTATAATCTTTTATAATGATAAATTCTCTGCTTTACAGACATTCTCATATGCCATTTTAGAAAATGCAATGTATGAAGAAGCAAGATTTCTAACTGTTTTTCCATTTCTACATGTGACATGTCTTTCCAATATGAATATATATGTCTCCGTATAAAATTCCCTTCTTTTGGAGAGACACAGCTTTTGAGAGTCATATCCAATGCAGTTATCTCTTTATTTGCTTCAAGTAATAAACTTTTCTTCATTATCTTCTAGTCATGCTTACTGATCTACAGAGGTTAGGAAGGGGTCCACTATTCAGTTTTAGGCTCATATACATACGAAAACCAGGAAGTTGGCTCGGACATGGTGGTGCACATCTGGAATCCCAGCAGTCTAGAATCTACAGCAATAGAATCACTGTGAATTCGGAGGCTAACTTGGGTTACATAGTGAGCTCAAGGCCAGTATGAACTCCATAGTGAGGCACTGTCTCAAAAAACCAAAAAAAGAACAACAAAAAAATCATACCCAGGAGGTCAAAATATTTTAAAATTTTAAATTTATCAATGTTTTCAAAAGTTCTTTTTCTGTAGTATTTTTACATATTCAACTAAAAAAATCATGTTAAAGCTTTAAAAGGCCCAATTAAAAATATCTGATGAGTGGATCTACGCTCAACAATACTTGAATAAATAAGTGATTATTAAAAAGAAAACATCTGTTCAGGCAAACAGAATTTGGAAGAACTACTCAAATTAAAACTTGCAATGTCTATGTTGTATCTGTGTGGCTAAAAATGCAGACCCATAGCTTCATGACAATTTTTAACAGCTTTATAAAGAGGCTAAACAAAGTTCTGTCTTCTTCAGGAATATCCTTGCTTTCTTTAGGAATATCCTTAAAACTTAAAAACTAAAGTTCATTTCTTTAGATGAAACATTGCAAGTTTATTTTTTAAAATTAGGAGTTTAAAATATAGGTAGAAAACAAATACTCTTTTAGCCTTGTCACACACTGCCAGGCCCTTTCATCGTGCTGTTTCTGCCTTAGAGCCAGCTGAATTTGGACTGAACTCACAGGAAACCTGTGAGCCAGATAAATCTCTCCTTTCATTTGTAGGTGTTGTGTATTTTGTCTCAGTGACTGAAGAGCAACAAAGACAGGGATAACCATATGTGGCCTGCAAATTCTGAAACATTTATTAGCTGGTTCTTCATAGGAAAAGTTTACTGACCCTTGCCTTAGAGGATGGACATTAATTAGCAATTCTTTTCCATGAAGGCAAGAAAGTAACATTGGCCAAAAAAAAAAAAAAAAAAAAGTGTTCAAACCAAGTGAAATCCACTGAAGACAGCATTAGGAACTAGGAAAGCATGGATAGTGCTGCTTGTGCTAAAGGGAGGAAGACACAAGTTGGGACCAACTGATTAATAACTATGCAGAGATCTAGCTTTGAATTTCACAAAATGAGAATGGTAAGTGGCTCAGACCAATGCTGCTGCACACAGGGTTATAGGTTACAAATCAAGGATGCCTTAGTCTCATCATTACCATTGTGATTAGCACCAGCTTCCCACACTAGAGTGCATAACCTGTACAGCTGGACACAGAACCCTGGGCTTGGGCTACCTATGGTATTTCACAATTGAACTTCCCACATGATGATCTGAAGTAGTCTGGTATGGCTTTTCTCATTTATAACTTTGAAGAACTTATGTCAGTGGGCTCTGACTGAGTTTATGTAATACTCCATCAGGACTACTATACCTGTTTGGTGACCACTGGAAATTGGTTGTTGTGTCCCTGGCCACTGGAACAATAGTGGTCATCTGCGATTGTAATCTGTTCATTCTCCTCAGCCTCCAGCTGGCTTTGGTTGAAACGCAGGGAACCTTTTAGAATATCTTTGATCTATTTTTTCAAAATAGAAGACAATAAATAAAAGATAGAGGAGTTTGTGTTTTAATGCTGGCTGAATCATACATTCTAAGAATCATAAGTTTCCCTTTATTCATTGTTTAAGCTCTTTGCGGTCCAATGCAGTTAAAAAAATATCAAAGGGAAAATTCTTGAAATCAATTATTTCAATTCTGGAAATAAAAGAGTTATGTACCATCCTGAGTGGCATGATGAAACCTTTTGCTGTCCCATTTCAACCTACCTGCAATTCCTTTGTCCACAGTATCCATGCTATAAATGCTATAGTCCTAGTTATCATATCAAGTGTCACAATATCACTGTATTTGTGTTAAGGTCACCTGTGTGTAGTGGCCGAACACTACATACATGCCTATGTCATTCATCTCATTTCATCTTTTCAAGTAGTCATTCATCCATCTTATACCATCACAAGGCAGGCAAATTAAATATAATAAGAATTTTTGAGACCACATTTACAAAACTTTTATTACAGTTCGATGTTAAAATCATTCTATTGTTATTTTATTACTATGCCCAATTTATAAATTAAAGCTTATTCTAGGTTTACATATAGGAAAGATATAATACACAGAGTCCTATCCATAGTTTTAGACATGCATTAGGGGCTGTGAAATCTATGCTTTGTAGATAAGGTGGGAATACTACTGTACAAATATAATTACCATAATTTACTATAAGAAATAATGGACAACCCCTCCCACTGTTTTTATCAAGGCTAAGGACTTAGCAATGACCAACGAAAATTTCAAGGTGTTAATGGTCAGGTTCTCCCATGGTCAAACATGGGCATCATATCCCTGGCAGTTACCTTAAAGAAGCAAGCACCAGTATTCTAAAAGGCAGCCCAAGTTAGCAGCCTTATCTACTAAACTGGATCCACCAGCCTTATCTACTAAACTGGAGCTATCCATCACACAGGCAGACATTTTGGGAAAAGTATACTCCTTCTCACTGATATTTGTGTGACCTATTTAGACCTACAGGGTTTAGGTAATTTTGGTGTTTGAGGCTTTTAGACCTGCTATGGGTAGTGATTATGACCTGTACTTTAAGGATACACATGTATCTGTCAATGAATGAATGACTGAACATGATTGAGACATACCACAATAGGTCTTGATAAGTAATAAAGAGAATGGGGTTTGGTAAGAGGAAGGGGAAAATGAGAAATATAAAACTCATTTGGGCTAAAAGCTAGTCAGATATAATTATGAGAAGGAGCAAGGGGAAAAAATAAGCAGAGATTTGGGAGGGGCTCTGCCTAGGAGGATAATGAAGAGCAAAGGGACACTGGTTGTAGTATCATAGTACACATCTTCTAAGGGGCCTGACCCAGAGGAGACACCAAATGGGTGGCCTCCAAGACATATAATGTTAGAGTAATGCACATACCTGTTTTAATCCTGCCAGGGACACTAGAATTTGGTCTTCTTTTTCCAAATTTTCTTGTAAAATCACATCTTGAATATTTACTGAAAATAGAATGACATTTTATAACAAATGCTCTGAGTATAACTTACATGTCACACCAAAACTTTAGACAAGCTTGGGAATTTTTCTGCCAAATTTCATAGTAACTATCACATCAAGAGTGCTCTCTCTATAAACTGCACATGGGAAGTAGGGAAGGCAGCACTAATCATACCAGAGTATGTAGCCTTCCACTCAACATTGCAGAGATATGCTTAAATCATAACATATATGTCTTTACTTTTAGTGAGAAACTATTTGCTAATGAGTGATGTGGCCAATAGCAAGGAGCATTCATTCAATCTCAAGGAGGAAGGTTTTGTAGCTCAAGCTTCTTACACTGCCTAATAGTTCAATGGTGTTAGTTCTCTTCTGTAAAGGCTAGTTTCTCTCACATGACTCAAACTAATATAAAAATTGTCTATAAGGGGTTTGTAAGAATAAATGATGTTACCATTTCAAGATAACAGAAAAACAAAAGGACAAAAGACACCAGTGGAAATCCTTAGATGCTGAGGCCCATGGAGTTGGCATACTTTAACCCAATATATAAACAGGAGCTGTTTCTGTGTCCAGATTCTCAGGCTTGGCATCCCATTTAGTTGCACAGTGATGCACTACAAATGGCCATTACCCTCCACAATCCTGGAGGGATAGTCTTCATGGGGATCTATCTGTAAAGTCCCTTTTTCCAAATAAGATCACATCACAGGTTCTGGTTGTATATGAAATTTTGACACATAATATTCAACTCATGGCAACACCCAAACTGCCCGGTTATTAAATAGGGTAAAAGCCATAGGAATCCTCCAGTGAAAGACAAGGTACCCCAGCAATTGTTTCCTGCAAGTAGAACATTAATGCCTGGCTCTTGCTATCATGATGTGCTATCTTTCACAAGGCCTAGAGTAGAAGGGCATACCAGGGACAGAAGAATCCAGGGCCTTGGGGTTTAGCAGCTGTGTACTGTCATCTGGCAATTATTTAAATGATGTTTTGATACGTAAGGCTTGATTCTGATATGACTCTGCCGTACCCAACTTGTCTACCAGCAGAAACACTGTTTTCAGCTCAAGCACCTGGATATCTAAAAACTCCAAAGAATTTACACCAGATCCCCAAGACTTTGCCCATGAGGTATGAAACATTCAGACAACTTTGATCACTGAGGTTTATTCAAATCTTCCTGCCTAATGTCCCTTGTCTTCTTTCCAACCCTATATAAAAAAGCCTGCTTCTCTTTGTTCCCTACAGAGGGTTTTTTCACCCTCTTTCTGCCTGCACCCAGACACAATAAAGTCTATGTCATGTGGCCTTTACACAAGCTCAGTGGTCTTGGCTGGTCTCTGTTGGCATTCTTTATAGTATCAAAGATCACTTTTTAGGACTGGATAAAAGCCTGGAGCTTCTCTCTGAAAACTGATACATACATAAAATGTTTAAGAGTACACTTTTGTTTTAATTGCACTGACTTGTCTCCCAAAAAACCAAACCAAATCAAACCAAACCAAACAAAACAAAAACCAGGACAAAGAAATCCAAATTAAACCAAAAGGGAATGTTTAGAGGCTGTTAAATGTTTCCAATACAAGAATTTTCATTTTACCATGAGTACTTAACATTAAATCATTTCTCTAACTAGTCACACAATATACTGATTTAAGGTAGCATTATAAACACTACTAATATATAGCTTTCTAGTAACAAGCCTACTGTTTTATGTAACTTTATCTGCATTAAAAAATCTTTTCATGTCTTAAAATAGTAAAGGCAGAAATGCAAACTGTTTAAATTTTCAACATAATGCATGACATCACAGAAAAAGGTAGAATAAATTATATAATGAAGGCTCTGTGTTTTGTTTGTTTGTTTGTTTCTGTGTAGAAGATTGCAGTTTTATTATCTCCTGACACTAAAGTATTATAGATCAGAATTGCTGGAGCACTGAAAACTAAAGGGAAAAAAAGTCACATAATTATCTACATCTGAAGAAATTAGTCATAAAAATCTTAACCACATAACTACGTCATGGTGAATCTGCTATTTTTAATGAAATATGAAAGCCACAAGAAAAGATCTTTAGCTTTTTAAAGGTAATAGAAATAGCACAACTACATTTTTAATTTTTTAACTTTATATTTTTTTCAGAGCTAGAATAAAAAAATATTTTTTTTTAAATGTTTTAAGTGGCTGGTATAAAAGATAGCACAAGCCTTGTCAGGGGTGATGAAAATGGGCAGGAGTAGAACTTATATCTATCTATAATGGAAGTAGAGCTGGGTAGAGCATTGGTTATCCTTGTGTCTGCAAGGCAGGAAAAGTGCTTCCTTCCCCATAGGGTGGCTATATTCGAGGAGACAGCCCAAGGAATTGCCAGCACAGCACTTGGCCCAACGCAGAAGGTCAGGACTCACTGCTTTTATTTCTGTGTGGCCACATACCTTACTATCCCAGCAAGCATCTCCATGAATACTATCATCTGTGAAAGAGAAACCCTAGACTAACTTGGGTCTGAACACTTTTTGCTAGCTAGCCATGTCATTCATCTTGCTAGCTAGCTTAGGCTTTCTTATCTATGAAATACAGATTTTCTGATATGTCTTTTAGGGTCTTTCCATTTTTAATATTCTAAAATCCTATAAGCTACAGTACTCCTCACAAAAACATATTTTTGTTATCACTTATTTCTTTATTCATTGCATTTAATCCTTCCATTGTATTTATAGACCATCAGTGAAAAGACAAGCTGCTGTTAACTTAAGTGTCTAAATATCAGACAACTGATAGAAATATCTCAATTCCAACCAGACTGGTGTGGGCATGAAAGCCCAGCAGGGTGAGCAGCTTAAGTACTTTCTGTAAACAGTTTGTCATGTGGCCCAGCTGCTCATAGATCAGACAAGTATAGGATGCTCACCCACATGCAATTATGAGTGAAGTCTGGAAGAATCCAAGAATAGCCTGATCTGTCACAAAGTTAATATTGTCAGTGACATTCAACTGAACTGTCAGGATGAAAAGAAGGGTGAGTAACTATAATAACAGAAAGATGAACACATAAAAAAGTCTTCTAAAGTTGATAGAAAAAGTTTAGATTTAACAAAACACTAACTTTCAATTCTAGTCTCTAAACCTTTGGATTACTTGGTAGTAATAAAATTAGAATTTTGGTAGAGGCTTGCAAAACAAATACCGGTTCAGTTTGAGTTCTACAGCCATGAAGAAATACTCAGTCTGCCAATCTTATTATCTGTATAACTAAAGGGTCACTTGAACAAACACTATTATATTTGAGAGGTTTTTCCTCTGTATTTGTTCTAATCAGTTACAAAAAGTCTTGACTAGTACCCGATGTTTTAAGCTATTACTGCATATCTGATAAAAATATAAGGATGAAGAGAAATAACTCCTCCAATCAGCCTGAGACAGTTCTCACAGCTATGTTAGTAGACTGAGGCCCAGTGTACTTGGAGGATTAATAGTCTCCATGTCACAAAGGGATGTGATTAGGGTTACACTTGTGCTAAGATCTTATACAACTAATCTTAGGATCAACATGTCAAACTGCAGCATTTTGATAAGGGAATGAATATGTTGTACTGGTTCTAGTTCTTCAACTAACTTCTTGTGAAGCTTCAGTACTGAGCTGTATGGCCATGGACTGGGTAAGCCTCAGGTTTGTTTCTAAGAAGAAATTAAGAGAAAAGAGATGATTCCCATTGACTATGCTCTTTAGGCCAAGCCTGGTACTAAAATTTAAAAATATATTTTGAAAAAATATTGGCAGGAGAAACATTCTTATCTCCATTTCACAAATGAGAACACATTCATAAGCTACCTATGCTATGTGACAGAGCCTAGATTCCATGTCGGTCCATTTGATTTCTCATGAGGTAATTTCTTCTCAGATACTACTCCATAGCTCTTACAACTGCCTCTTTCTTGCTCTGTACAGATTGATCCCTGAGAGCTATTCATATGCACTTAAACTATCCATAAATTTAAGCAAATGTCTTACATTTTCTATGCATAAAATATTAGGTTTCTTGGGAAGTTCCTCTATAATCTTCCTTTCACAAAGACAACTGCTGTTAGTGGTTATTTTCACATTAAATAAATACTATTTGGACACTTGTTTTTAAAAACATTTAAGGTATGATGAACAGTTCCTTGTATTAAAAAAGTATGATAACTCTTATAATGACTGCATTACTATGTTATAGCAAATTCCTCACTAATGGCTATGTCAGATATTCCAATTTTGTTCCACTTTAATAATCAGAAGTACAAAAACATCACATAGGAAAATACTAGATACTGAAATCATTTTTAAGAAAGCATAAGTCAAAAAGTAAATCAACAGCTTCATGTGAATCAATCTTGCTGTTTTCCTCAAATATTTCTTTAGAATCAAAATTGCCTACCAAGTAGGAGCAATATTTAAGTCACTATTAAATTACTCAGATAAACTGAAACATGTCTGTGGGCTTTGGGGCTTGGGATTCTTTCTAGCATCCCTCAATTCCATTTTAAAAATGCAGTCATGCTATTTATTTGGGAAAAAGTTGACAATTATGTGAATGGATTTTGGTTGAATGTGAAATGTATATATAAAAACATCTAATTTTTCAGTTGAAGATTCACAGCTAGTATACCCTTTACTTAATTCAAGTATTTTCCCCCTCCCCACGCAATGAGAAAATGCTCTTTTAGTGCTGATTCAAAGACCAAAATCAGAGCAAAGCTGCTTGAAAATTCTGAACTTAAGTAAAGCTGTGTTAAAAGTTGCTGCTGTAAACCAAACAATTTGGTAATTTCCTAACAGGATTTTCTAAAATTCCAGTAATCCTTCCTC
Organism: Cavia porcellus; assembly: GCF_034190915.1. Classification (NCBI taxonomy): domain Eukaryota; kingdom Metazoa; phylum Chordata; class Mammalia; order Rodentia; family Caviidae; genus Cavia; species Cavia porcellus. The sequence goes on from NW_026947493.1 coordinate 9,152,816, forward strand.
CAATCACTTGCTCTCTACTTTGGATGAAGCCAAAAATCAAATAATGCAAAGGTCACCCAATAGCCAGAAAAGTAGAAACACATGCACACATGCGCATGCACATGCACATACATATTCTCTTTTTAAAATTAAAATTGAACAACCAAATTAGTTATGTAAGTGTCATTTACATTAAACCATTTTTGATGCATTTTAAAATGTAATAATATTAGAGATTAAGAAATTCATAAAACTTACTCCTATATGCATTTTTAATTTCCAAGTCCTATATGTATTTTTAAAGTGGCTATTTACATATAAATAATGAGAATTTAGAAGGGAGTGGAATCAGATATGATGGTGGTAAAATTTTGTGCTGTGATTTGAGATATCCTGTTGATAATCTATCAGGGTTTCTTCTGCCATTTCCTTCTCTTGAACCCTTTTCCTGACAGAGTGGCTGAGACAGTAGAAATAAAGCTAAGGGTAAAACAGAACCCAACTAGTGAGAGGCAGCCAGTCAGTTAAATTACATCTTTCCAAATCCTTAGGAGAATGTTTATTACTTGCTTAAGGTTTCCACAGTTTCATCTACCTCCAGATGAAGCCATTTTGGTCACTTGTAATTGATTACTGACCTACCAGGCTGAAAGATGGCTTAATGTGTCAGAAAGTTATCTCCAGTGAAGACTCCAGAAAAGGGCTACTTCCAGAGGCTCTGCAGTGGGAAGGGCCTTGCTGGATTCACCATGATTTTTACCTCAGAGGTAGTATGCATCCTAGTTTCCTACAATACCTGATACTACCATTTCTCCACACTCCTGGTGCTGCATATTGAATAAGAATATATATTTTATATCTCTTAATTTGTTCCCAAACTACATATAGCTAGACATTGAAGTATGTATCTCCCATCTGTATTGAAAAGGTATAACAATATACCAACAAAGCCCTAACCCTTTTGCAAGCAGCACACAATACTAGAGGCAATACAACATGATCTGGCAGAGACTGTTTCTAATATAAAACATGGAATCTTTACAAAGGTAGAGTAGTGCCTAAGATTTTCTAATGTGACCTATGTATGCATGTATACATGAACTTCAAACTAGAACATTCTTTAAGAGCACAGTGAGAAGTAAGAAAAGGTCCTGAATTTATGGCAGATGATAAAAAAAATTATATTTATATAAAAATATAAAAATATAATAAAATATAAAAAATTATATTTATATTTTAAAAAATTTTTAAAAATCATTGTCAAAATAATTGTATCAGTGATTATAGACAGGCTATCACAGCAAATTTCCTGATTGATTAATCTTGAAATTTCAACATTTCACTTTGGTTAGAGGCAGACAGACATTTACAAAAGGCACTGTAGCAGCTGGGAACTGAAATCTACAATTGCTTGAATTTGAATTGCCACTTCATTCAATAATGGTGTGACCTTGGGGAATTTTACTAGTCTGTGGGCTTCTGTTTCCTCAACTGTATAATGTAGATAGTAACAGTACTTCTATTATAGTGCTGGCAATGTCAAGAGCTCAGTGCAGGACAGCACACAGTAATGCTACCAGATATTATTGTTAAAACCATTCTTTCCCAGGACCAGTGTAGCTCACTCACCAAGATGACTGTCCATCACCTTAGCGCAGTATTTGCACATGGCATCCAGATCATTCAACTGTCCTTGAAGGAAGGAAATTTGGGCTTCTAATTCTTCTTCCTAAATGAAGCAAAAAAAAAAAAAAAATTTTATATATATATATATATTCAAATAAAATCCCCCCAAATTCTCAATGATCTGGACTATTTTAAAGAAACATAACCTCCTTTCAAATCTAGATAAAATAAAGGAAATAGCAAAAAACAAAAACCTGCCACTGCCATCACCAACAAAATATAAACAGGATAAAATAGAAATTTAAGAAGAAGCCTAGACTACTAATTGAATTCTATTTTTGTGCTATGTTTGAACTTTCACACACATAACTTTGTATAAAAACGTACATAAAATATGTTTTTTTTTGTATTTTAAAGAGAAAAAACGATGAAACAAAATTTTAAAACAAGATTAATAGGAAAGTAACAATGGTTAATACATTGTATATTGTTATCTTTGAAGTAATTGGCAAAGTACAAGATACAAGCATGAAAAATTGACCAAACAATATTAACATCAATGTGTCCATAAAATATTGTCAATAAATATTGAACAACACAAACTAAAAAGGCAAACTGGATTTAAGAGGGCTATACTTCTAGGCAAATGTCACAAAAGCAATTTAATTCTTCTTCCAACACATTTAGGAAAGATTTCCTAAAGATTTACATTTATATATTGTTGAGGAAAAGGAAACTTTTCAACTCTGATGCCCCCTGCTGACAATCTCCTCTTTTTCCCATACTCTGGTCTGATAAGCAAATAGCTTCACTGTATTTTGCTGGCTCTATAGCTGGCCAAGGCCACCCAGATGTGCCCAGCTATTAACCTTTAAGGAACTGCCTTTGTTCCGCTTCTGTACCTTAGCTTGCTTGCCTTTTCTCGCCACAGGCCCTATACAAGGCTCTAATAACCCACACTGGGGCTTCAGACTTTGGAGTGCCAAACTCCTTTGGGTCTGCAAGCATAATAAAGCTTGTTTTCAACCACTTCTCCAAGTACTGCTCAGTTTCTTCACCTCTGGAAAACCTAAAATTTCTCTAACCATATAAAACAAATCTCAATTTCATAGACATAGTTTATCTCTTAAAATGCGAGATTTCCCAAAGCACTTTAGAATAAAGTTTTGTCCTAGCAGCCCCAAAATAGCTGTTGTTATTTTTCCTCCCTTGCAGTAAAATATGTCATTTGTTTCTAGAAGGAGTACTCTGAGTTGAGTAATTATCAAAGTGGTAAAAGACAATATAATTGTAAAAGGATAAAGTCTTTTTTTCTTCAAGGAAAAAATAATATATGTAAAAATATTCCCCAGAAAATGTATAAGATTATAGTAGTTTTTATTAGAGAAAGAATAATCCTTATCATTTGGGTATTTTAAAACCTATTAGTTGAAATACAAAGAAAGGATGATGCCAGAGTTGGTATAGGCCAGATAATTGATTTTCTAGTTTCAGGTGTTTGCCCATTCACATAAAAATCCTGTATGATTACCAAAAAGGGGGGGGGGGGAACCCTACTGAGGTATGCCCTCCTCATACCTTTTAAGAGAATAAGTATAGTTTGACTTGTACATGGAAATTAATAGCTGAAAAGTTATTTGTAGGTATACTTAATTTTGTCAATACATATATGCAACCTGAAAAGTACTGCTTTTAACAGCTGCCTGCAGAACCTGACCTTAGGGAGTAGGGATTGAAATGCCTAATACAAAACTCACATATAACAGTAACTCTAAAAACAAACTATTGTGAAAGGTACACTGTACGGTTACACAAGCGCTATGTTTTTCACATATCTTACAAAGTGCAGCAGCCTCTCCTCCTGTTCTCAGTAACAAATGCCATCAGAAGCAGCTCAGGCAAAGGATGATGATAGGTATCTTAGTAGTTTTCTTGTTAATGGGACAAAATATCCAATACTCACAACTTAAAAAAAAAAAAAGGTTCTGGCTCCTAGGAAGATGGTGGATTAGTAAGCAGTAGAGAAAACAGCCTCTCTGAGAGACACCATCTAGACATGGGAATATACAACTATGAAAACAAGAAGGAAGTGGGTCCGCACGACCCAAAAAGAGTCTGAAGTGTGATTCAAAGCCCACAGAGAGAGTAAAAAGAAAAACTTCAATGAAAGAGGAGGCAGTAGCTAACAGTGCCTTCCCCCAGAGCTGGATTCATTGCTTGAGGGGAGCTGTTGGAACCTGGGGGCGTGCTCACAGTGACAGTGGTGGCCAGCAACCTGGTAGGCCTCTATGGAAAGGTTCAGCAATGGAGGATAGCAGGAGACATGGAGGACTGTGCTGGCTGGTGGTGAGTACCGAGGACTTGGTTCTCCTGTGTGAGGGTGCAATTGGCCAGAGAAAAATCATTTGATTATTGCAATTGATGCAGAAATAGCTTTTGATAAAGTCCAGCAACCATTCATGATAAAAACCCTACAAAAAGCTAGAAGAGATGGTATTTATCTCAATCTGGTAAAAGCCGATCTAAGACAAACCAACAGCACTATCAAACTAAATGGACAAAAACTGAAAGCTTTCACTCTAAAATCAGGAAGAAGACAAGGATGTTCATTGTCTCCACTCCTGTTCAGCACAGTCCTGGAAACTTTAGCCAGAACAATTAGAGAAGAGAAAGAAATAAAAGGAATAAAGATAGGAAAGGAAAAAAGTTAAATTATCATTATTTGCAGATGACATGATACTCTACATAGAAGACCCTAAAGATACCCCCCCAAAATGCCTAGATTTAATAAGCAAATTTAGTAATGCACCTGGTTATAAAGTCAACACTCAAAAATCAACAGCCTTTGTGTACAAGTAACAAACTCACTGCAAGAGAAATCAGGGAAACAATACCTTTTTCAATAGAGACAAAAAAAAAAAAAAAAAAAAAAAAGAAAAGAAAAGAAATACCTAGGAGTCAATCTAATGATAGATGTAAAAGACCTCTACATTGAAAACTATATTACTCTGAAAAAGGAGATTAATGAGGATATTAGAAAATGGAGAGATATCTCATGCTCTTGGGTAGGAAGCACCAATATAGTGGAAATGGCTATACTTCTAAAACTATTATACTGGTTCAATGCAATACCAATCAAAATTCTAAAAGCATATCTTACAGAATTACAGAAAACAATCCTAAAATTCATCTGGAACCAGAAGAGACCTAGAACAGCAAAAGTGATCCTGGGCAACAAAGACAAGACAGGGTACATCACAATCCCTGACTTGAAATTATACTATAAAGTTATTGTGATTAAAAACAGTGTGGTACTGGCAACAACAACAAAAACAAAACAACAGACCTGAAGATCAATAGATTAGAAGATACAGAAATAACTGTGTAGAAACACTATGTCACCTTATCTTTGACAAAGGTGCCAAACACATTCACTGGAAGAGAGTCTCTTTAATAAATAGTGTTGGAAAAACTGGCTTTCCATATGCCAAAGATTAAAACTGGACCCATGTCTTTCACCATATACTAGGCTAAAATCAGAATGGATTAAAGATCGTAATCCATTTTGCAGAAACATTAAATGTGCTGGAAGATAGAGTTGATAAACCTCTTGAAGTTACTGGTACAGGCAAAGACTTTATGAATAATATCCACAGTGCACAGGACTTATAGTGAAGAATCAACAAATGGGGTCTCATCATACTGAATCTGTTTGCACAGCAAGAGAAAACACCAACAGAGTGAAAAAGGCAAGCTACTATGCATGAGAAAATGCTTCCCAACTGTTCCTCTATTACTATCAAGAATTTATAAAGAACTCAAAAAAAAAAATCAGTCCTCTCATATTTAAAGACCCAATCAAAAAATGGGCATCTGAGATTAACACAGACTTCTCAGATGAAAAATTATAAACAGCAAATAAATACATGAAAAAATGTTCAGCAGCACTGGTCACTCAAGAGATGCAAATGAAAATAACACTGAGATTTCAACTTACCCCAGAAAGAATGGCTAGTATTAAGAAATCAACATAACAAATGCTGGAGGGGCTGTGGGGAAAAAGAAACCCTTCTCCATTGTTGGTGGGATTGCAGACTGGTACATCCACTATAGAAATCAAGTGAGTACACAGAAGATTCCCCAAAAAACTAGGACCATAGGTCCAATTTGAACTAGCTATTCCTCTTCTGGGTATCTTCCCAAAAGAATTAAAAACATCATAGCACAGTGATATATGTGCACCCATCTTTATAGCAGCACAGTTTATAATAGCCAGATCTTGAAAACATAAATATCTATCAACTGAGGAATGGATAAAAAAGATGTGATATTTCTCTATAGTGGAATATTATTCAGCCACAAAGAATGATAAACTGGACATTTTTATAGGTAAATGCATGTACTTTGCAAACATACTAGTGAAATAAATATGTCACACATATATAAACATCATATTGTTTCAGTATGATAAAGAAAAAATATGTATTTTGTCCCAGAGAGAATAACTTTCAGTCAAGCAATGACTCAGGCCACACCTGCCTTTATTTTAACTAACTCACTGTAAGCCATTTTGAGTTGCCTTTTGGATGTCTTAAATTTTTGATGTGCTACAAGGTTGGGTTTTTTGCATGTGGATATCTAGTTGTTCCAGTATATTTATTGAAGGTACAATCCTTTCTCTACTTAATTGCTTCTGCATCTTTGCCAGAAATCAATTGTCTGTTATGTGGGTATCTATTTTGGGACCTTATTTAGGTACTTTGGTTGTCTGTCAACTTGATATCAATGCTATTTTGTCATGATTGGTATAACTTTGTGATGTCCTGGGACTGAGGAGGGTTGGAGCTCTAATTCTGTTCCTTTATCAAATGTTTTAGACTATTCTTTCTATTTTTACAGCAACGTAAGAATCAAAACATTAATCTTTATAAAAATGATGTTGGCAGTTTGATAAGCGATTGTGTTTTCTGATCTTTATTATTTTCTATTCATTTTGGTTTATTTTCTTTTATTTTTGATTTCTCAATGAAAGATATGGGGCTATTTCATGTCTTTTTCTTTCTGATAAATGTACTTGGTGCTAAAAAATTTTTAAAAAAGAAAAAAGGTTCATTTTGGTTTATGGTTATACTCAGTGGTTGCTGGTTCCTAGGCAGAATTATATGGCAGAGGGGAACAGAGGACAAAAGCTGCTTTTGTCACAGTAGTCAGGAAACAGATCATGGTTGGGAGAAATGCAGTATATAACAGGTATGAATTGGGAGGATACAATATACCATTCAAGGTCACCTGCCCAGCGACCCACCTCTTTCAACCAGACTCCACCTCCCTATAGCACTTTTAGTTATGAAATCATCAGTGCATTAGTGCATGGATGAGTGCAGTGCCCCTTGATTCAATCACCTTCCAAAACCCCAGACAATGACAAGCTTGATCCAAGCCATAACAATCAGAGACCTTGTGTAGGGTAGGTAACGCAATTTTTTGAACTCTTCAGTTGGGCACTAAGATGAAAAGGGATAAGGCATTTGCGGGCATTTTTCTGCTTCTTTGTTTTTGCACAAGTTTGAACTTTCCTCTTCTGTTGGGTAGTATGAAAACTAAAGAAAGGAATCTCTGTATGTTGGTTTACTACGGTTGCCATTAGTCTCCAAAGATGGCCATCTTTTCTCCCTCAATATGCAGGTTGCTCCAATCATGAGAGGCTGTACTGTCTTCTTACTCCCCCAACCCCAAACTGGTATTGGACTAGCCTTGTTACTTGCCTTGATGAAGATATTACAAGGCAGCTGAGTTAGTCAGAAATATTATAGGCAGTGAGACAGGGCTAGGTCCTTGAAGGAGCCAGCGCAGAAGCCCAGATATCTTGCAACTGGGGGGAAATAGATACTTCCTGCTGGGGAGTGAGGCCTCAAAGTTGAGCAAACAAATGCACCCATATTCTCAGGACTGATAGTCTAAATAGTCTCTATCACCCTAAGGAAGCCAGGAGTCACCATCCCAAATCCCTTCAGGAAGTGTCACAGCTGTTAAGAATGCTGTTTTCCCATTTGTCCCCGATTTAATCAATTTTATCTGAGCAATTAATTTTATTGGTTAACCATAGTTCTGTCCGACCCTTTGCCCATCTGCCTTGCGAGTTCCCAGTTTTCCCCATCTTGACCCCATCTCACCCCATGATTTTACTCTATAAAAGCCGCAGGAAAAGACAAGAGTCTTTGGCAACCCATCTCTCTCAGACAGAAACTTTCTTTCTCTCAATAAACACATTTTGCTTTTAACCTCCATTGTTCCTAAAATTCATTATTTGATTTGAGAACATGAACTCACACCGGACATAGGAGGTTAGGAGTTTCATTCTCCTATATCAAAGAAAACATAGCAGAAATTAATCTGTACCGACTGTGGAAAGGGTTAACAGGCCTGCTAATATTTGCTTTCTCCAGAGGAAAAGTGCTATGTAAGCTATAAAAATGTTATACTACTTTAAAAAAGAATAAATGGGGCTGGGGATTTAGCTCACCAGTGTAAGCGTCTGTCTGGCAAGTGTGAGGTCGGGAGTTTGATCCCAGTACAAAAAAAAAAAAAAAAAAAAAAAGAATAAATGGAGAGAAAAACCCTAGGTGAAACCAATACTGAGGCTATGTACATATGCATGAAGTTTCCTGGGCTGTTTAGGCCCACCAAGCTGAAGGCAGGTCAGTGACTGACCCATCAAATGCCCTACCTGAACCCTATCCAAATTCTTGACCTACAGACCTATGAGAAACAAGAATATTGTTATATTAAAGTGATACATTTTGGAGTGGTTTATTATGCAGCAATAAATAACTGAAACAGAAAGAACACTAAATTGGCATATGGCACAATGACACTTAAATGCTATTTCTGGTCTTGCTAACAAGTCATGTGACCTCCAGTCATCCTCTCTCCAATCTGGCTGAAATTCAACCCTCTGGAGGATGTACAAGTCAGATCTCTATGATCAAAGAATTTATAAACCGGTAGTTAGAAAAAGAAAGTTATATAAATTATAAGGATACGAGGTGGCGTGCACAAAAATCTCAGTGATATTAACATTGCTGTCAATCCTGGTTCTGGTCTCTTGTCCCTGCTACCAAATAAATCACCTTTTCAGTTTGTTATAGACATTAAACCAACTGGATGAGTCTATAGTGGTAATGAAAGTATGGCTTGGCAATATTTCATAAAAACAGGGTCTTGCTATTGCCCATTTCTTCTTGCATTTGGCTACTAGTAATTAGGGTGTTGACAGCTCTGAGTGTACCAAGGACACCAAGAATACAGTGCTTCCTAGTATGGAAATATGGGGCCAGGGATACATAGTTCAGCATAGAGCCTGCCTGGGAAGCTCGAGGACATGAGTCCAATTCCCAGTACCAACAACTTCCCCCAAAACCCAAAACAACAACAAAATAATACCTAGTATGACAATATCTTTGTTTATTCTAGGCATCAGTTTAAATTGAATCAACAACCACTTCTTTTAAAATGCCAAAGCCCTTGGGAGGTATACTTTCTTATACTCATTCCTACCTAAGGGCTTTATTCTACTCAATTCACTTTATTTTCTTTTCAAAAGCTATGAGAGAGGACACTTTACAGGAGGCAGGCTCAGCCTGCAGGTTAAGGCACTTGTCAGCTGAAGGGAAGTCTGTAGTTCCAAGTCTGTAGCCTTTTCCTCAAAACACTTAACTGCTGCAGTAGAAATGTTACTTTAGTGAAAACTGAGATGAGATTGGGCCTTCTAAACTGGGCAATGCATGATCTTTATATATGCATGAAGAAGCCCTGAGAGCAGCCCTGAGCACTTGCTGAGTGAATATATGGGATATAAAAACACAAATTTCCATATTTGTGTTTTTGCTCTGGATTCTGTAGCAGCAAGTGAAGTGCATCATGCAAGCCCCAAACCCAGATGAATATCATTAAGCTGGAATCTGTTTATCTTGATAGAAACACTGTAGGAACAAGAACTTTTATTCATTTAAATCATCTTTTTCACAGACAAAAACAAGAAACAACCCCAATATATGACATTAAAGAGGTGTACTCTGGTGGAAGAAGGGCCAAAAACCTCTTTCATTTGGAAGTCTGAAATCCAGAGTACTATCACTCTAGAGTAATTGATCTTAAAACATCCTGAACTTCAATTATCACTCAGAGTTTATAAATAGAAATGAAATCACTTGGAGGCAAAAAGATGGCTTGTCATTTATCCTTCACTACATTATATAATTATAGATAAAAGACTAAGAATCAAGCTTCTAAAATTATGGGAACAGACTATCCATGTCTAAGTTTCTTATGCTCCATTACATTGTTTTATACATTCACAAATAGAGTAATTTGTTTTTGTTACACTAGTCTTCTATTTAAAAAATGTTTCATTAATCATCAATATTTATGAAACAATTTTAGTAGTTATACTACTTACTTATGTGTAAATAAGTGTACTGAGGAGAAAAGCTTATCATATCTTCTATTATAAAAAGAAGTGTGATACAGCATGATGGAATTCTGCAGTAAACGAACCTGGGTTCAAATCCTGTTTTAGTCTGTTACTAGTTGCATAATCTTAGACAAGTTCCTTAATTTCTTGGTCCCCTCACTCCCACCTGGCACAAATACAGACTGACTGGAGAACAAAGTGAGAATGCACAGAGAACAATGTCTGGCACAGAGTAGGTGTTCACTAAAGTAATTCCCTTTTAAAAATTATACTCAGGTTAAAACAGTGAAATGAATTTTAAATACAAAGCTTTATGATTCATTATTGGAAAACACTAATTTCTGGTTTTAAGGTATTCATGAAGTTTAGCCCAAAAGATTAGTAAGTGCTTAACATATCAGTATTATCTTAGCTCTGTATAGCAAATTAATATTCAAGGCAAGAAACTAAAAGAGGATTATAAAGTAGGGCCACACCCAAACTATGGTGTATAACATCACCAACTGTACTTGGAATCCCTATACAGGAGAATTACAGAAGGAGGAATACTCCATCAGAAAGAAAAACAGCACCTAGCTCTTTCATAGTGAGTATAACATGCTAGACATTGAGCTTTGCATGTGGGTTTTAAATTTTTTTTATTTTTTTAAGAGAATAAAACAAAAGAGAATAGAACAAAGCAAATCAGAACAGAACAATGCAAGCAACACAGCACTTCACAACAAACAACTGACAACAAACCCTTTCAGGGTTTGAAAATACTTCACTCCAAACTCTTCTTGACTTGATGGTTTCTATTGACAAGTATTATATGTCTGGGTGTACCATAATGTCTTTTTTCTTTGAAATGGTTGAACATACCTTCACACACAATAATATCAAACATAACAAAATAGTATAAAACCATTCAAAACAATGAAAGCATTACAGGACTTCAACACCAAATAACATGAAGTGAACAATGGCTACTATAATATCTCATTTTCCTCAAAGAATTGTTTATACCATCACACATAATAAAATCAAATAAAACTCAACAGGATAGAACCAATCAAAACAGAAGAACAAAAGCATTGTAGGACTTCAAAACAAGATGAGAGTAAATCAGCAATGGCTGCTATATGTCTTGTTTTCTTCAAAATGAGCTTTGCATGTGCTAATACATTTAATTTTCATGGCAAATATATAATGTGGATTATATCCTACATGAAACATGGCCTACTTTGTAATTCAAATACTCCAGAAGTATATGCTAAGGTTTAGACAACTGTTCATGAAGCTAAGTAACTGGGCCCATTACTTCCATTTCTTCTTTGTGTATATTTTTCCTTATGCTCAAGTATGATAGCCCTCTCAACTGTATTTCAGTTTCCTTTAACAGAGATTCATCAATTGCAATGGAAAGCCCTAATTTAAACTGCTTACCACCCTGTTCTCTTTAAAAACATTCAAGTATGATTGACTCTATTGTATTTTATTGTTTGTTGATTTCCATTTTGACTTAATAAGCAGGAGAAATAATTTCTGAATTTGTTTTTTAAAAAGTGGTGTTTCTACAATTTCTCCCTCCAAATGTTGATGCATATTTTTTGAATATTACAAACTCAGTTGTTTGTAATACAGGATTTTATACATTAATTTTATTAAATGTTTCAATGTTTTTCTACTATTTCTTAAGCATAGGGTAAGTTTTTAAAATTTATTAGTCACGTATTCATCAATTTATTCATTAAATATATTCATCTGCATTGTGTCATTTATCCTTCATTACATTATATAATTATATATAATGTCCTTGAGGGAAATACAGTGAGAAGTGAGACTGACCTCTGCAAGTTTAGAGGAAGGTACAGCTTAAACATAAAACCAAGGATCCCAGTAAGAGAGGTCTATGGAAGAAATGAGATGAGGTTCTTCACAATTTTTGGAACAGAAGATGGTTTCTAACTGTAGATATGGAAATAAAAGAGGTTATATTAATGAAGGGGTCATATTTGTGAGAAATCTTGAAGGATAAGGAAGAGTTACCTCAGAAGAAATGATGAGAAAGGATGCATATGACTGGTATAAAAGGAAGTGGAGGCAGCGAAATGTGGTCTGTGGGTGAAGAACTAGGTGTGGAGCTGAGAAAAACATGAGCAGGAACTGAAGTCTGGAATAAAGGCTTTACTTTCATCCTTAATGCATTTTTCCTTTAGGTAACTATTTTGGGGGTCAGGGAATGACATGTAGGCTGCTATGGCCAATGTCCCCAAAACTCACAATGCTTATAAATTCTTGATGCATCAGGATCTCTGTCCATAGATTAATTCAAACCCCACAGGCAAAGAGGGCCTCCTGGAGTGGAACTCTGCAGTGTCCTCAGATTACAGGAGAAGCAGTCAAGGGAATCAACACTGACTGCAGACAGTCAGCTCAATATAGCAACCAGAAGACAGGAAAGACACCCTGTATTTCTTGAGCAGATGGGTGAATAAGAAGTGGGAAGTGAAGGAAACAGGATGTCTCAAGGAAAAGGAATAAGGCCACGGATGTTCTGAGAAAACTGTAGAGTATACAAGGGCAAAACACACACGGTGTGAATGAAACCCAAGCAAGAAGCATATGGCAAAAGCAGAGGAAGACATTATCAGAAAATAACATAAGAGGAACACAAATAAAACTGTTTAGGGAATATAAAAATAAGTGGCACGGATATATAAAACAGTACAGCCATACAGGAGAACGAGCAGGATCATGAATCATAAGCCCTAGTATCATTATCTGTTAGGATTACCACTTACCATCGCTCTGACCTGGACCAGAGAGTGAAGCTATTTGTACTTGTCTATAAAATGGTGATAATAGTTTCTACCACATAATGATTGTTGGAGGACTGAATTATATGAGATTTTACAGCTGAAATAATTTGTATACTGCTTGGTTAACACTATAAATGTTAATTTTGTTATTTTTGATTATAAATATAATACTACAAAGTTATTCCAGAGAATGAATGGATGTAAAAACCTAACTCCCAGAATATTCATCATATACACAAAGGTAATATGCACCGACATGTACACATGCCCATGTAAATTCCAAATGTTTAATGATACATGATATAGGGAACTCATGGTAAATTCCTAAATAGAATGCTACACAATCTTGCTGTTTAGGTAGGAGAGCCTTTAATGATAACAAATTTTATACTAATTGGGGCAACAGGTTGCAAAATACTAGGTAAACAATTACTTGAATTTTGAAACAAATGCATAAAAAAAGTGAAAAGCATATTTATTAATTATTGTTTATATGGTGGAAGTATAGATTATTTTCCTCTTCCTTTGTTTTCATATTTTCTACAATTTAATTGGATCATATTTTTTAAAATAAAAACAAATTATGCAAATAAAATAATTTTTTTCCTTTTTTGTTTTTATTGGTACCAGGGATCAAACTCACTACTGCACACTTGCAAGGCAGGCGTTTATGCTGCTGAGCTAAATCCCCAGCCCCAAATAAAATAATTTTTAAAAAGTAGAAAATGATTACCAAGGAGAACAAAAACACATTAATATTTCAAAATGACCAAAATAGAGTGCCAATCAATTTCTAAATAATACTTCATTCTTTAAACAAATCTGTACTCTAAACAATGCTAAATAATAAGACACAAGAAAAATAATGAAACAATGTAAACAATTATAGTATTTTGCCTAACATGGAAACACTGAGCAGTACTTAGTAAAGAAAGGGCTTTCTTCTACAGTGTTAAAGTAGGGATGTTAATGGACATTAGGGTTGTCTAATATGATTTTTAAAGATACTTGAAGAAAACAGATGCTTACCAAATTCCTCAGTAAAGTTCCCATTTTCAGATAAGATGTAAACAGACATGTTAAATCTGAATGAAAATGGCCTTAAAAATTCTGAACTGAAATTCAAAGCTCAAAATGTTAAATTTATGCTGTGAGATCATCATTTCTTTTCTTTTCTTTCTTTTTTTGGTACTGAGGATTGAACTCACAACCTTACGCTTGCCAACCAGACACTTATGCCACTGAGCTAAATCCCTGGCCCTGAAATCATCATTTCAAAACTGGAAAAGCCTTTAAAATAATTTATTTTAACTTATTTTTCCAAATTAAAAAACAAAACAACAACAAACTTTAATATAGATAGGTAAGTTGGATGTGGTGGCATGTACCTACCCAAGTACTTACAAGGAGGCTGACACAGCCGGGTCACTTTGACATTATCAGAGACCACTATAAGAACAAAGGACAAACTCCTGGGCCCTTAACCTTCTACTCATTAAAGCATGATTTGTGCTTTCTTCTGAAGCAGTCACAAACTTCAAAGTAATTACTGCTTAAAAACATGATTCTTCATGTAGGCCTATAAAGGCACAACATGTAACAGTGACCTTCATTTTGTAAACATGTGGGTCAAATTCCTTCTCAGCTCTCTACATATGCATGTTAGTCATTTAGGAAAGAAACATCTGCCTAAACGAAGACAAAGATTTTTTTAGTGCTAATTTACCTAGCCTATTTAATCCCTCTTAAGACTGTGGACACCAGGGTAAGAGATTTACCAAGGGGTATCACCTACACCCTGAAGTCTCCATTATCCTAAACCTTGTATTCTAGCAGAATTTCACATGATTGAGACTGCCCCAGACACAATCCTCCCATGAGAACCAAACTGCCCCTTCAGTCACAAGCTACAAAACCAGACTGAGATAATCACAAACAAGTCCCCCGCCTAAAACATAAAACTGGTCTGTATTCTTTCATAACTGGACTAGGCTGATCTATCTCTTTAAACCAATGCTCCCTTCAGTTTCTCAAAGTGAAGCCCTTTTCTATATTGTCTTACTTTCATTTGGTAGGGGACTGGCTTGATCTCTGTCAAGAGTTGGTCTTCCCTTCACTTTCTCTTTTCAGTTAAATCTTTTCCCTCTAAATTCATGTTGAATGCCTGTTTTAATTTTCATTTTCACCGCAGCAAGGCACCCGAGCTAGACAGTGACAGCTTCAGTCCTAGAATTCAAGGCCAGACTGCTAGGCAACACAGTGAGATCCTATCTCAAAGAAAACAACCTTGTCTTACTACTCCTCTCTTTCTCAGTGTGTGAGTGTGCAAGCACACACACACACACATTTATGCTGTGAAATCATCATTTCTTTTCTTTTTTTTTTTTTTTTTTTTTACAACCTTGCGCTTGCCAACCAGACACTTATGCCACTGAGCTAAATCCCTGGCCCTGAAATCATTTCAAAACTGGAAAAGCCTTTAAAATAATTTATTTTAACTTATTTTTCCAAATTAAAAAACAAAACAACAACCAACTTTAATATGGATAGGTAAGTTGGATGTGGTGGCACACAGAACTCACAACAGTAGGCTTTCTTATTTCTCAACCATGTCCAACCCTCAGAACAGCATAATCAGAGGATCCTAGAGTCTGGAAAGAACGAGTTTTTTTGACAATCACTGAGACCCAACCATAGTACTCCATGTTCTATTTTCATAGTAATGTTTCTTCCTGTCTATCTCAGTCTACAGCAAACATACTTACACTATAATAACAGCATTCTGTATGCAAGAATAAAACCACTACACTAAAGAACATTGCTCCTTATAACACAGATAAGTGGCTATCTTAATATTAGGGGGCCAGGTGTGATATAAATTAGGCTTTTGCCATCCTACCTTATCTCTGAAGTCTTTTCAGACGGCCTTAATGAGTGGAGACCATGTCAACTCCTTCTCCCCTTCTCTGCTGCAGCCCAACAAGGGCTGTACAGCAGGTCCGTAAGGTGAAGGACAGAGAGAGAACTTTGTTTTTCCATGCCAAACTAGTATCTAACTTAGAGCATATCCCTAGCATTGTTCAGTTATATATCAAGTCCACACTGTCTTCATTGACTTACATCTGAAACAGTTACAAAAATCTTTCAGAAGGGTTGTTAAAATAATTCATTCAGATAATGTGGTTTCCATAGGTTGAACATATGGGGTATTGTAGAATATGTGGGTAGAGCCATGTTTTTTAGCTCAATAACTCCTTGCCCAAGGCAGGCTATAGGAAAAATAATTTATCTTCCTCACAGCCTAAAGAAACACTGCCCCACCGTTACTTCTGTCCTGAAACTAGGCATAAAGATAGTCTCTGATCTAACCTGGTCTGAGAGTTAACTTGTAAGATCCTCCTTATTCTAGGAGGGCCCTATTCTATATACCTAAGGAAGCAATGCTCACAGAGACACCAAGAAGAATGCTGAACCACATAGGCCTTGCTGGGTTTCCCCATCCAGTCCACTAGCATTAGATATACACTAAATCCCCATAAAAACTCAGAAAGGACAGGGTATAGAAAGCTTCCAGATAGCTGGACCTGTGGAGGTTCCTGGAAAATGCCACAAACGAAGAGGGGCTCTTCTTCCATCCTTCACCCTAAGCATCTCTTCATCTGTGTCCACTGCAACATTCTTTATGATAAATCAGTATAAGTATTTCCCTAAGTTTTGTGAGGTGCTTGAGCACATTAATCAAATCCAAAGAAGAGACTGTGAGGACTTCAAGCAGAAGTACAGGTATACACAGCAGAAGCACATAAAACAACTACAGGTGTAATATCTGGGTGGTTGCAGATCAGATCTAAAGTGAGGGTAAGGTAGGACCTGACACTCTAGTTACATGACTGAAATGAACTGGTATATACCCAGCTGGTGATGCAGAACTGATTGCTTATTGGTGGGGAGAAATCCCCATACCTTTGGAGGTCATTAAAGTCTTCTATGTTGATTGTGGTGTGACAGTAGAGGAAAAAACAGACCATTTTCACTAACACATATAGGTTGTCAGTATTTTTTAAATAGAACACGTCAGGTTCATAAAATTCTAAGAAACTTTTTCTTCAGTTTCTTTTCATAATTTTTATTGAGAGAGTAAAAAAAATCTTAATTTCTTACCCCATTTTATTATTTGGTTTTGCCTGATAAAGCAGAAATTTCCCATTGCTCAATTATGACTAGAAACATTTTTTATAGATGGAGCTAATTATAGCCCCCCTGTGACTCAGTTCTCTCAATTGTAAGGAGAGGTAATTATAGCAATGACCTCACAGCGTGATTTGATGATTAAAGGACCCAACACAAGTAAAATGCTTAGCACGGAGGAAGCACATGGAAAGTTCTTGTAATCATTAACAGTTAGCCATCAGCTGCCAAGGGAATGTGTTCAATACTAGGGCAAATTTAAGCTTGCTTTATATGTAGATAATTTTCACTCCTGATTTGGTATTCAGTTACATCTGGGAGTGTTGCTAAATTGTAACATCTAACTTAATAGGTCTCAGATAGACCTGGGGCTCTGTAGTTCTAACAAGCTCCCAGGAAATGCTACATGGTCAGTGCACATACCCCAATTGCCATGACAAGAGTTAGACGATCCATCTCCTGTTTTCCTATATACTTATAGCTTCCACTCCTGGAAAGGTTGTAAAACTGCTCTAAAGCATTTTTAATGATGGCTGCATAGTAGATGTGTACCTGATAACAGTCCAAAAGACCTCAACATGGAGTAGGACACAGGAAAGAGAAAAGCAGAGTGAGAAGCTTTCAAGATAGCTTTGCAATCTCTGAATCAGTTCAGTACAGACTGGCTCCATTATTATGTACAGTTAATTCTATGACTGTTAGGTCTCAATTTATTCTACTGGAAGTACAAGCACTTAAGAAGCCAACCTCTCCCTGTAAGTCAGCTCCATGCATGGGCCACTGAGGGGAGAAGCACACACCAGCCTTTTCCCATGAGTCAGTGCCATTCACAAACGTCGGGGAGGAGAAAAGGAAGCCCACAAGAAGCCAAGCCCTTCCTGTGAGTTAGCACCACGTGCAGGCCACTGAGGAAGAACTAGATGCCAGTCCCTTTTAACACATGGGCTGGGAGACAAGAAGAGCCAAGGATGCCCCTGTTCCCATAAATGACCAGCCGATCTGTAGAAACACAGGTGTGATGATAGCTATTAAGGTAAAATACAATTTAATGCTTGTAGTATTTAGTGTTTCACTGACTTTGCAGGCCTAAAGCTGATAGTTTGATCATCTATTCAGAGAAAAATAATACATAGTGTAGCATCTATGGGGGATCTCCTTCTGAAGGTGATGGCTACTGTTAATTCCCTATTATCTTATTGCAAAGTCCTGTATTGCTTTCACTGTCTTGCTTGGTTGGGTTTTATTCTGCTGTGTCTTGTTTGATTTTATTATATCCAATGGCAGGAGCAGCTATTTCAAGATATATTATGGTAGCCCTTACATATTATATATTCCATATATAATATATAATTGTGTATTATAATAATATTATAATTATATATATTATAATAACAAGATATATTATGGTAGCCCTTTTGGATTTAGTATTATCTTGCTTTGAAGTCCTTTATTGCATTCATTGTTTTGTTTTTATTGGTTCTCTTCTGTTCTATTTTGTTTGATTTTTATTCTGTCTGAAGGTATGGGCAGCTATTTTGAAGACAAGAGGCATATGGTAGCCATTGTTGATTTCCTATTATCTTGTTTTGCAGTCTTGTATCACTTACATTGTTTTGTTTTGATTGGCTTTATCCTGTTTTGTTTTTCTTGGATTTATTCTCTTTAAAATAAAATATACAAAATATAAAAAATCAGTATAAGCATTTGTAAATGAAATGATACAAATGAATATAAATTAATTTTGTTGGATTATGTATGTTCTCTTCTATAAATTTTGATAAACAGAGGTTGTATGTAAGTATCAGAAAATAGAAGATGCTTTAAACATGAATGTAATGAATGCTCACATTGCATAGTGCTTAAATTCACCCCCGATTTTTTAAAAATACTTTTTAATAGTAATCATAATATTTATGGAGAACTTTTAGTCTTTATGTGTAGTATACTGGTGCTTTAGCACTGTGAGCTATTTTAATTTTATTTTGTCTTTCTAGACACTGCTTAAAAAAAATAAAGGAATAGCCAAGGATATAGCTCAGTGGCACAAGTGCTTGCCTGGCAAGCTTGAGGTTGTGAGTTAGATGCCTGGCAACAAATAACTAATAAACAAACACCAGAATAAAATGTGAAGACAAGAATATGTGCCAAAAAATTGGATCATGTGGTACAAATTCTAAAGTATGCTGGATAAACTAACAATCCTGAAATATACTGGAAATTAAAATAAAATCTTTAATTAGGACCAGCCTTACATAGATGTAACCAAAGGAAGAATAATATCTTACTTGCATAGTTACAAACCTTATTACTTTCCAAAATCGTTCTAAAAATAAATATGTGCATGTGGTATGTATAACATTTTAATCCTAAATTGAAGAAGTATGAAAGCATTAAGCATAGTTGTTAATTCAATTATCTACAAACATTTTGTCTTCGAAAAAAAGCTGTCTCCTAGACTGGCTTGTGAATGGGAATCTGAATGGTATTGGTAGTAAAATGTCCTCAACTTTTGGACTTTCAGACCCTTATCTCTGTTAAATTTTTATAACTAGGCAACTAAACTAACCTTTTGTAAACCCATATACTTCTCTCTTCCACCAAGCCGATTAGTACAGACATTACACTATTTAACATGAGTTTTCCTCTGCATTCACATGTGATCAGACCAATTGATGAAACCACCTAGCCAGCACCAAGGCCTCCAGCTGTTTCTCAGCTGGCCGGCCAAAATAATCAGTGAGCTTTCCCTAGCTGTTCCTGGAACCACAAGTGTATCTGCACAATGCCTGACTCAAACAGAAAGCAATTGTTTTTCTATGGCCAATCCAATTAATCAGTGTGAGGATGAAATTTGACATTTGAACTATCATTCTCTAGGCTGACTCCCATAATGTCCCAAGAGGCAAATAAAAACGTACCTTGCAGCAAATTCAACTTCAGGATCAAGCACAGTTTTAAGAAATAGTTTATAAGGGGCTGGGGGCTTAGCTCAGTGGCATAAGCACTTGCTTGGTAATTGTGAGGTGAAGAGTTTGATCTCCAGCAACGAAAAAACAAAACAAATAAAGTTTATGTTACAACTGGTAAAGGAACCAAGTAATGGAATTGCTTTGATATTTCTCTTTTTAACATAAACAATATTAATTTTGAGACTTCTAGAAAAAAAAGAAAACTATCTGTTTATTCATCTATCCATCACAGTTCTGTTAATTCTTGCCTTAAATTAATGTGTAGAAACCTATCTCTCAAAATAAAACCAACAATTCCCATAGGATTATGTAAATAGCAGGTAAATGACCCTGGCCCTAGAGAACACCTAAGGCCAGAGACATGTGAATACTTACTTGTCCAGCACACAAAATGTTCAACAGCAGTCATTTACTCCTAAATGTGTACTGAGTGCCACTAAGGACACAGGGAGAGAAAGACCAGTTCCTGTAAGAGCCTCACAAGTGAATAGAAGCAGATCTCTGCCACTTGAAGCAGAGGCAGCACCTGCAGAATACGTGGGACACTGTTATTTTTAGATGCTGCTTCTGAGGTTTGGAGAGAGGCTCTAGAATTTACAGCTAAACTAAGGTGCTGGCTACCTACTACAAGTACTACAAGGTTGTCAAGTTTATGTCAAACACAATGTACCTGGATTGTCACTGGAAAGAACTCTGAGTTTTGTGGTCATGTAAGTCATCTGAGGGGAACTTCAGTGAGTCACATGGCACGAGCTTAAGGCCTGCACCATGTACTCCATCTAGCCATGTAGCCTGTTGCATTGCTCAGAACCTGGTAAGGCCCTTCCCAGTGACCTCAAGCACTGAGGAGCTTCAGTGCACCATGTGGGGTGAGCTGAAAGCCTGCAAAGTATACTCTACCTAGCTGTGCAGCCTTGGTGTGCCACTGGAGCCTGGTAGGACTCTGCCCAGAAACCCCAAGCAGCCAGGGAGCATCGGTATGCTACATGGCACAAGCTGAAGGGCAACAAAAGTGTACTCCACCTAGCCATGCAGCCTTGGTGTGCTGCTCAGAAACTAGTAGAACACTGCCCAGCAACCCCAAGCAGCTGAGGAGCCTTGGTGTGCCATACAACATGAGCTGAAGTCCTGCACAGTGTATTCCACCTACCTGCACTGTCTTGGTGGTTCCACAGAACCTGGTAGGTGTCCAGTGACCCCAATCAGCTGGGGAGCCTTGTGCATTGCATGGGGGTGTACTGAAGATCCACCCAGCATACTCCACCATTCGAGGAGCCTCCAAGTGTCACCCAGGACCTGGTAAGGCCTGCCTAACAACACTCAGTCAGCTGGCACAATCCCTTCCAGTAAGGATAGCCATCCTCAACCAAGGAAAAAACTGAGACTTTGTTTTCGGTTGCTGCAGGGGAATACAGGAAAATGGCAAAATGAAAGAAAAAAATGCAATCTCAAACTCCCAACCCATCCCAAACAAGCCTAGGAGACATGAACATAGAAGAAAGTATAAGTCACAAAACTGAAATTTCAGAAATGATAGCAACTAAAGTAAAGGAACAACTCCATGAAGCTGTAAAGGAAGTCAGACCAGAAATAATCTCCCAGGTAAAACAAGAAATGAAAAATGTAATGAAAGAAATGCTGAACACATCTAAAGAAGACACAGTTAAAAAAATAGAGGAGCACTGCAAAATGATGGAAACCTTGAATGAGCAATATAAGAATTAGAATGTATGAAACAGATTTAAAGAGATATCCAGGAAATTAAAAATTTCATCAAAAGTTGGCAAACTGCCTGAATGGATGTGAAGACAGACTTCCAGACCATGAAGACAAGACTGCAGCTAGTGAACAGGAAAGGAAATGTCTTATTAAAAAACCCCAAGGAATCAGGAAATAATTATTCAAGTTTGCAAGACAATGCAAAGAAAAACCAATATAAGATTGATAGGTATAAACAAAAAGATGACAATACAAATTATATAAAAAGACTATTTACAGAAACAATAACAGAAAATTTCCCAAATGTGGGAAAAGAAACTGACATACAGATAAGTGAAGCATACACAACTCCATTTAGCAATAACCAAAATAAATCTATACCCAGACATACAATAACATCTCAGAAATTGAATGTAAGTAGAGAATATTAAAAGCTGATAGAGAAAAGAAACAAATAACCTATAAAGGAAAACCCATGAGAATCACAGTAGACTTCTCAACACAAACAATAAAGTCAAGAAGAGCATGGAATGAAGTATTTGAAATCCTAAAGGAAAATGACTTCCAACCAAGACTGATGTACCCTGCAAAATTATCCTTCAAAATCTATGGAGAAATAAGATACTTTCATGACAAAGAACAGCTAGAGAACTTCATGACCACTAAACTAACCCTACAAAGAATACTGAAAGATATTCTAGATAGACATAAAAATAACTATGAATTCAAGAACAGCAACAGAAAAAAACCACCAAGCAAGACAAAAATTAAACAGAGGGGAAAAATAAAGAACCAACAGCAGAAAGACAACATGACAAAAGCCGATACATATTACTTATAATCATTAATGTAAATGGCCTCAATTCACCAATTAAAAGAAAAAGACTCACAGAATGGATCAAGAAATCGCATCCAACCACATGCTGTATACAGGAAACCAATCTAATCCAAAAGGAAATTCACAGACTGAAAGTCAAAGAATGGAAAACAATACTTCATGAAACAGCAACCTCCCAAAAAGCAGGGGTATCTATTCTGTTTGCAGATAATGTGAACTTCAAGAATGATCAAAAGATGGTCACTACATACCAGTTAGGGGAAAATTTCAAGAAGAAAAGGCAACAATCTTAAATATATATGCACCAAATATGGGAGAATTCAGCTATATAAAAGAATTATTAATAGAAATAAAAAATCAAATAAGTAATAACAATTATAACAGGAGACATTAATACCCCATTGACACAAAGAGACAAATCAACTAGACAAAAAAAATTAGCAAAGAAATAACAGAACTGAATTAAACTTGTGAACAAATGGATTTAGTAGACGTGTACAGAGTATTCCACCCAATATCAGAATATACATTCTTCTGAGCTTCACATGGGACATTCTCTAAAATAGACCATATATAAGCTCATAGGACATGCATAAGTAAATACAAAAGAAATGAAATTGTCCCATGCATATTATCTGACATAATGCCATAAAATTGGAAATTAATGACAAAAGAAACTGCAAAAACTCCATAAACACATGAAAATTAAATTATACACTTCTGAACAATCAATAAATCACAGAGGAAATTAAAGAAGAAATTAAACAATATCTAAAAACAAATGAAAATACAAACACAACTTACCAAAACCTGTGGGATGCAAAAAAGCAGTGCTCAGAGGGAAATTTATTGCAGCGAATTCCCACATCAGGAAAACAGAATGAACACAAATAAATAATCTGAGGCTACACCTCAAATATCTAGAAAAAGAAGAACAAGTCAATCCTAAAGCCAAAAGGGAGGAAATTTTAAAAAATTAAAGCAGAAATTAATGCAATTGAGACTAAGAAAACAATATAATAAATTAATGAATCAAAGAATTGGTTCTTTGAAAGAATAAATAAAATTGATAAGCCCCGAGCCAATCTTATTTTTAAAAGGAAAGAAAGGATGGAGAAAAGATGGCTGGTGGTAATAGCAGGCTACAGAGGCTCCCTGAGATAGTCAACTTAGATTCCAAAAATAACACAGCATGGGGAGTCTCAAACAAAGGGAGATAGATGCACCTGACTCAGGAACAAACTAAGCTGAGAGAAACCAATTAAATATAAAGTCCCGGTGCTCCAGTCCAGAACAGCTAAAGTCTTGATGCTTCCACTGCAGTGTTTGAACTCATGCAGCCAAGACTTACTGAGCTACCCAAAAGCCCGCCGCAGTTTCAACTCACCGGAGACACACTCACACTGAGGACATCAGTTGGTGAACCAAGCGGAGAGCTGAGCTGGTGGGGAACCTGCATCGACCTGCAGTGAATGAAGGGAATAAAACCCTTCCATAGAAAAAGGGGTTCCAACAGACGACATTCTGGGACTAGGCAGCCTGGTGAGAACAAGGAACTGCAGTGACTTCAGTCAGCTGCTCCCTTCTCAAGAGGGACTGGTGGGGAGCGCTTGATCTGGGTCACACCCCAGATTGAGACCCAATAGGCTAGCCCAAACCAAGGCCCTAAGCCTGGCAGCGCACCCTAATGCAGTGAAGCCCTCAGCAGGTTGACTGACCCAGAGGGGAGGACCCAGGCTGCCCTGGTCTGTACCTCCATAGTACACCACAGTGGGTGGGAGCACCTAGTCAGCATGCTTCAGATGAACTGCAACCAACAAAGAAAGAAACCGGGGCCTCCTATATACACCTGAATGGAAGGAACACAAAATATGAGAAGAGGAAGCAACAAGAAAGGGTCCCTAGCCCCCAACCCTGAGAACATTGATCCAGCAAAGGTACATGCAAAGGAGATTGAGAATGGCAAACATGCAATATCAGACACAGAACCAATGGACATAAAGCGATATATTCCGGACCTCATAGACAAGTTCAAAAGTGAAGTATTTAACCAAGTAAAGTAAGATATAAATAGAATAATAAAAGAAATGCTAAGCATCTCACAAGAAAAAACAGATGGAAGAATAGAGGAACATAAAAAAAGGGGAGAATTGTTTGATGAAGAAAATAGAGAAAACATAGAATATATGAAGCAGGTTCAAAGAGACTACCAGGAAATTAAAAACTGCATTGAAAGCTGGCAAAACTGCTTGAAAGAAACTGAGGATACATGATCCAAACTGGAGGACAGGTTTGCAATGTGGGATCATGAAAGGAAAAATTTCTTAGAAATAACAAGGAAACAAGCAGTAACAATACAAAGGCTAGAAGATGACAAGAGGATCTATAACAAGAATAAAGAATGTGAATGAAGAAGCAAGGGTACAAACAAAGGAACTACAAAGGCTATTCACAGAAATAATTAAGGAAAACTTCCCAAACATAGGAAAAGATATTCAGATGTATGAGGCATACAGAACTCCAGCCACCTACACCCAAACCAGAACTACACCCAGGAATATAATAATCAAGATCCCAGAAATCCAATATAAGAAAAGAATATTAAAAGCTGTCAGAGACAAGAAACAGATTATTTACAAGGGAAAGCCCACCAGAATTACGGCAGACTTCTCAGCACAAACCATCAAATCGAGAAGAGCATGGAGCGAAGTATTCCAAGCCCTGAAAGAAAATAACTTCCAGCCCAGATTGATGTACTCTGAAAAATTGTCCCTAGAAATTAATGGAGAAACAAGATGCTTCCAAGATAAAGAGGTACTGGGGGAAATTTGCAACCACCAATCCAATTCTACAGAGAACCAGGATTCCAGAAACAGTGGCAGAGAGGCCACAATGAATGGAGCAGAAAGAGAAATGAAGACAAACAGATAAGAGAGGAAAAGTGCTCTAAAAGATAGAACTGCAAGTGTGTTTAGTTGTGTAAGATAGATGACCATATTACTACGTTTTTGTTGGATCATTGAACACAAACAGTTGTTTGCAGTCTCACTGTTTGAATGTCTACTTTGTATGCTTTAATCCTGTAACTTGAACAACTATTTCTAAGATGACAATATGCAATATATTAACTAGTGATTTCTTACTATGTATTTTTTTTGAAATTCTGTATTACTTGTACCCTTTTACTGTTTTGGTTTTTTTTTTTTCTTTAACTAAAATTTTTAAAAAAAGAAGCCAAACAGACAATTAATGACAGAAAAAGAGCACAACAAAAATGAGGCAGAGGTTGGATATAATTTCTAATATAGATGACCTAGATACATTAAATTAAGGAAAAAAAGAGAGAATTGCAGGCAGAGTGGATTAAGAGGTAGGGTCCACCAATATGCTCTTTATAGGAAATATAATTAACCTAAAGAAGGGTATATGGACCGAAAATCAATTATGAGGAAACAGAACTCTATGTGATAGGGAACCAGAGAGTAATAGGGGTAACTGGATCAGTATTTATGAATACGTTGTAAAGACAGGCTTTAATAGGTAAAGAAATACAACTAGAGGTCAATCTCAGGATGTAAGAAAGTTCAGAAACACTTAAATAGCAGGTTGCCCTCCCAATAAAATGGAGGGCATTGGGGAGACCCAAAAATGCACAGTACACCCTGGGGGAGTGAAAGGGGAGGAACAGTCTTAAAAAAGACAGCAGAAGATATTGCTAATAGTGTATCAGGAACTAAAACCCATATTACTTGTACCACTCTGCTTAGATAGAACTTATTCCATCCCAGTTTGTGTATAAGCACTAGATCTGAGGGCACAGCAACTATCCCAAAAATATCAGGATGTAGCACAGTAATCACCTTTAATTCCCTATTAACTTAATCTGGATCCTTGTATAACTTATACTGTTATATCATGACCTTAGTTAAATCTGATTTGTTTGATTGCTATTTGTTATTGACAGATTTTATTCAAAACTGTTAAGGTTGATAGTATCAAGTCAGAGAGTATACACAACTATACTGAAAATGACAATGATTCACTACAATACCCATTCTGGTTTGATTACTACCTGTTTTTGTAGTTCTACACAATCTACAAAGTTGTATTTCTATTAATACTGTTATGTACTGATATATTCAATTATACTGTATCTGATGATAAGGCCAATTTTATTGATGATAACAAGAGACAACACAGTAATCATGGTAGAACTCCTTGTACAGCAGTTTTATATGTCTTTTTAGTTTTATGTGTCTATAGGAATATATTTTATTCTGTTCTGCTTTGTTCTGTTTCTCCCTCTAATATAGAAGGGATAGAAATACATGTTAAGACTCATGCTTGTGCTAAACCTGTAAACAGTTTACGAGAACTGATCTTATGACACATGATGCAATGAACAAATACTTTAGAGGAAAAAAAGGCACTACAATACCCAATGCTGATTCCAGAGTGTCATGATGTGAAATCCAGCAATATTATTATTATTTGTTAAGAGTGATTTTAGCCTGCTTTGGTTTATTTAATCTCAACATAAATAAGGATATGGTTAAATGTGTGTATGTTTAAGTATATAGGATTGATAACCATATTACTAAGTTTTTATTAGATAGTTGAACAGAACTATTTGTAGTCTCTCTGTTTGAATTCCCATTTATATGTTCCACTTTTGTATCTTGAACAATTATTTGTAAGAGGACAATATGTAAATATCAACTAGTGATTTATTAGTTTATTTTTCCTTTGAAAGTATGTACTATTTCTACTTGTTTTCTGTTTTGTTTTTCTTAAAATAAATTTTTTTAAAAAAAGGAAAGAAAAAACTCAAATTCATCCAATAAGGCATGAAAAGGGTGAAATGACAGCCTCTGTGGTAATACATAAGATCATCAATACCTACTTTGAAAACCTTTACTCTCATAGGTTCAATAACACAGAATACACAGATTCCTAGAAACACATGAATTACCAAAGCTGGATCAAGAAGATGTAAAACTTCTGAATAACCCAATTTCAATTAATGAAATTGAAAATGTAATTAGAATCTTACCAACAAAGAAAAGCCCACGTCCTGACAGATTCACTGCTGAATTCTACAAGAAATTCAAGGAAGACTTTCCTCAAACTCCTCAACTCCTGAACACTCCTCAAACTCTTCAATGAAATTGAAAGGGAAGCAATTCTCCCTAGCTTATTCCTGGAAACAAGTATTACCCTAATACCCAAACCAAAAAAAGACCCAACCAAAAAAGAGGACTACAGGTCAATCTTCCTAATGAACATAAATGCAAAAATATTCAATAAAATACTAGCAAATAGAATGCAGTAAGTCATCAAGAAGACTATATACTACAACTAACTGGGATTCATCCCAGGAATGCAGACATGGTTCAACATATGCAAATCAATAAACTTAATATACCATATAATAGAACCAAAAATAAGAATTACATGATCATCTCAATAGATGTTAAAAAAGCTTTTGTTAGTTAAAGTCTAACATTCATGATAAAAAACTGTTTGGAAAATCAGAATAGATGGTCTTTACCTCAATCTGATAAAAGTATCAATGACAAACCAACAGCCAGCATCATATTAGTCAAAAACTGAAAGCTTTCACTCTAAAATCAGGAACAAGACAAGGCTGTCCACTATCCCCACTCCTATTCAATATAGTGCTGGAAATATTAGTCAGAGCAATTAGGCAAGAGAGAAATAAATGGATTAAGGAGAGAAGTTAAGGAAGAAGTTATTATTTGCAGATAACATGATACTCTATATGAAAGACCCCCAAAACTCCACTGAAAGACTTCTAGATATAACAACCAGATTCAGTAATGGAGCTGGATACAGTCAACACTCAAAAATCAATAGCATTCCTGTACACAAACAACAAACTCACTGAGAGAGAAATAAGAGAAGCCACACCCTTCACAATAGCATCCAAAACACGAAATACTTAGGAATCAATCTAACAAAGGAAGTAAAAGATCTACAGTGAAAATTATATTACTCCAAGAAAAGAAATCAAAGAGGATCTCTGAAAATGGAAAGACATTCCTTGTTCATAGATAGGAAGAACAAACAATGGGGAAAATACCCATTCTCCCAGAATTGTTATATAGATTTAATGCAACTCCAATCAAAATACCATTAGCACACCTCACGGACATAGAGAAATCATTCCTAACATTTATCAGGAACCAGAAGAGACCTAGAATAGCAAAGGCAATTCTGGACAACAAAGGCAAGGCAAGAAGCATCACACTCCTTGACTTGAAGTTATACAACAAAGCTTCTGTGATAAAATCAGCATGGTACTGGAATAAAAACAGACCTGAAGATCAGTGGAATAGATTAGAAGATATAACCACAACTACAACCATACTCAGCCACCTTTTCTTTAATAATAGGGCAAAACATGTTCATTGGGAGAAACACAGACTCTTTAATAAGTGGTGCTGGAAAAACTGGCCTTTTTTACGCTGAAAACTAAAACTAGACCCATACCTATCACCATGCACTAAACTAAGACAAAAATGGATCAGACATCTAAATATTAAAACAGAAACACTAAATCTTCTGGAAGACAAAGTAGGTAAAAATCTCGAAGACACAGGGGTAAACAGAGAATTCATGAACAAAAATCTAACTGCACGGGAAATACTTCACAAAATCAACAACTATGATTTTGTCTTATTAAAAAGATTTTCCATGTCAAAAGTAATATTTTAAAAAATTTTAAAAAATCAGATCCCCCAAATTCAAAGACCCAATCCAAAAATGGGCATCTGAGATGGATACACAGTTCTCAGATAAAGAAATACAAATGGCAAATAAATACATGAAAAAGTGTTTAGCATCACTGGTCATTAGAGAAATGCTATTAAAGTCACACTGAGATTCCATAAAGCATGGCCAGGATCAAGAAAACAATCAACAACAAATACTGGAGAGGTTATGGGAGAAAAGGAACTCTTCTGCACTGTTGGTCGGAGTGTAGACTGATATAGCCATTGTGAAAATCAGTGTGAAGTTTCCTCAAAAAGCTGGGATTGGAGATCCCATTTGACCCAGCTATCCCACTTCTGGATATATTCCCAGAAGAATTGAAAACATCATACCAAAGTGATATATGTGCACCCATGTTTATAGCAGCACCATTTGTAATAGGGAAATCTTGGAAGAAACAACCCAAATGCCCATCAACTGAGGAATGGATAAAAAAGATGTGGTGTTTTTGGTGGGATCTTTTTTGTTTTTATTTTTATTTTTATTGGTACTGGGGATTGAACTCACAACTGCCTGCTTGCAAGGCAGGCCCTTATGCCGCTGAGCTAAATCCCCAGCCCCAAGATGTGGTATTTTTATACAATGGAGTGCTACTCAGCTGTAAAGAAGGATCACACTGAAGCTTTTATAGGTAAATGGATGTGACTTGAGACCATACTCCTAAATGAAATAAATCAAACTCACATGTATCAATGCCATACTGTCTTCCTAGTGTAAGAAACTGAAAGAATAAATAAGAACCCAAATCTTCATTAAATATTGTGAAAGGGTAAGAAACTGCTCTAAGGGGAAAAAAATAGGGAAAAGCAGAAAAGAAGGACGGGAAAAGAAAAAAGATGGATTTTAAAAAAATATACACTTAAGATAGCTAAGATGATTGTACTATTAATTCTATTAGTTCTTGGAACAAAACAGTTAACACTCATAGGATTAGATCAATTTTGCTTATCCATACCTGGTAATCTGAGTAACTCTTTTGAAGATAACTAAGTAAAATATCAATCTTTGTTAAGTTCCTACAACCTTATTTTGAAAGCCTATATTGCCACTGTTTTGGGTTTTGTTATTATTGTTTCTTTCTTGCATTTGTTTTTCCCTCTTTAAAATAAAAAATATCATTTAGTCAGAAGAGACAGTGGAGGAAAGAATGCACAAATATGAGATAGCATGCTTGGTTTATGGTAATTAAATAGCACACATTCTTGAGGGGTTGGGGAGGAGCTGGAGGGAGGATTTATCATGAGGCAGGACAGAGTGCCTACAGGTCAGCCCTCAAAATTGACATGTTTAACCTAAGGAGAAGGGATTTCTGTGGAATTCTTATGGATAGTTAGAAACTGTGTGTCAGAAATATAGAGTGAGCAAGTTGGTATTGTATGTATGTGGATTAATAAAGTGAATTTATTGTACTCTAAAATTTCTAAATACATGGGACAGCTGTTTCAGACAACAATGATTTTAAAGTAGTTGATTTCTTTAGGTATGTTCTTTTAAGGAATATATACTGTACAAAGAATATTTATGGTGCAACTATCGAAACACCATATAATGAACATAGTTACACATCTTTTTAAAGTAAATGGTAAAATCATTATTTTTAATTTTCAAGAAATACTTAAAATGGAAAAATCAGCTGAGTTTCTTTTTAAGTGTCATAATTACTCACTTGTATGTTATTAGAAACTTTTAGAAAAAAATCACAGGGCTTGACCAATAGGCAGAGGACCAAAGGATTAGGATTTGGGAAGATTTGACTTAATTTAAGTTAATGCTTTTTTTTCTATTTAATACAGGCCATAGCCTTGAAATAATAAATTTTTATTATCACATTAATATACTTTTAATAAAATAATTTATTTTAGGAGCTTTAAAACACTTTAGGTGCTTTCATAAATGCAGCACTCTAGAGGAAACTGAAGACTAAGAAACTGTCTTCAAATACTTACAGATTCTTTTCGGCCCATAGTTTTGCTGTGTGAGCGAGAACGTGAAATGTTGCTAAAAAAAGAATCTTTTTTAGTAGCAGATGAAGGTGGAGAGCCTGTAAATTCTCTTCCCCCAGGCAAACTTTCAATGCTTGGAGATGAGCTGATGTTTTTAGAACTCTGTCCTATAAGAAAAATTAAGTAGCAGTTAAAACAGAGGCTTTCACTAAACTATTGAATCTACTATTTTAACCACAGTTGAAGCATGTACTAAAAAAACCAGAAGGTAAACAAAAATATTAGAAAAAATGAATGATGATCAATTATGGTATGCTTTTATACACACTATTAACATAATCATCCTGCTGTGTAAAACTGTAACAAAACTCACTGTTTTGTATCTTGTAATGAGGTATCTTTCTTTTATGACTTCTGTTTTTAGTGTCCTGTGTAGGAAGGCATTTTTATCCTAGGATGAATACTGGAATATAATTTAGGTATTTAATATAAACCTAAATTTTTCATTTTCTCCTTTCATGAATGTTTTCACTGCTCTTTGTGTGAGTCAGTGGCTTCAATTGCCTTTGGAGGTGATTAAAGATTAAAACAAGACTTTGAAATTAGTTTTAAAAGCCCACAGAATAAAAGATAAATCTAAGAAGGAATAGTACTTTGATTCACAAGAACACAAAATTCTCACAATATAAAATGAAAACAAGATTCCATGTTTTAAAAACTTTATATAATTGAATTTATCTGTCCCTTTATGATTGGGATTATCTATTTATAAAACCTGGTAGTAGTGACTTTTAAAAGACATTACTGTGATGACATTTTGGATTTTTTTTTTTTTTTGTCTACTAAGCTTCTACTATTCCCTAGATTGATTTTGATTGGATTATTTTTTTCCTTTAGAAAAAGGGAAAAAAAGTTATATGCCTGACAGAATAATGCTGATGTCTTAGTTCCCAGAGCCTATGAAAATAATACCATACATGGCTAAAGAGATTTTGCAGGTCTCATTAAGGTTAAAGATGTGGCTAAGGTTAAAGAGAATATCTAGGTAATCATCATTGGCCAGTCTCATCACTTAGCCCTCGTGGTGGAAGAGGAAGGCAGAATGGTGACGCAGAAAAGTGACTGATGCAAGAAAGGGAGACAGCTGAAGCATGAGAAGGACTTGATCTGGTGATGCTTGCTTTGTGAATGGAAAAAAGGGTCATGAGCCAACAAATCTTCTAGAAGTTGAAAAGTATCCTCAGTTAATAGCCAATAAGGAAACGGGGACCTTGATCCTACACATACAGGGAACAGAATTCTGCCAAGGTTGCAAAAAAAGCCATGAAATCTTCTCAAGAGCCTCTGAACACCTGGGCATTAGCCAGGTGAGACCCATATGTGAATTCTGACTTGTGTAACTTTTAAACAGTAGATTTGTATTGTTAAACCACAAAATTTTTTTGTAATTTTTGACAGCAACAGAAAATTGTCTAGATTTCCAACTTACAAAAGTTGTATACTGTAGTCTCTTACAATTTTTGAAAAATCATCCTTCTTCTGTATCTTTAGTTGTATTATAATTCTTATTTTATACATTTTAGCACTTTGATCAGACTTACTGAATGAGATCACTGTTTTAAAGAAGTGTATTTTATTTTACTGACAAAATCTGTGTTAATTTGTTGTTAATCTTTTATGCATCCCTCTCCTTTCTTAGGTACATTTTGATGTTTTTTTTCTAGCTTTTTGAATTGTATACTTTAGACAATTTATGGTCTTTCTTATTTTCTAGTAATTGTACTTCCTCTGAATATAATTTTATCTCAGTTTTTCAGGGTGTTGGTATCTGGAAATTTTTAAAGACAGAATTATTTTAAAAATGATTTCATACTTATTAAGTGGTAGAATATATACATAAAATATTTTCAAAGTGAGAGGAAAGTTAGGTCTGAGGTAGACCTGAATTCTTGCATGTCTCCAGATTTGAACGTTAATTTGCTTGAGAGTAAGATTATAGTTCAAAATAACTTTTTCATAGAAATTGGAAAATACACACCAATGTATACAGGCTCTCAGTTTTGCCAACAAGAAAGTTAATGATGATTTTTTTTTTTTTTTTTTTTTTTTTTTTTTGTATTGGAGATTGAGCTCACGACCTCCTGCTTGCCAGGCCACTGAGCTAAATCTCTTTTTTGTAGATGGTGTCTTGTTCTGCAATTCAGACTGGCCTTGAACTCACTCTGTAGTCCAGGTAGCCTTCAAACTGCCAGGAAACCTCCTGAATGCTAGGATTACAGGGATATGCCACCATGCCTGGCTAATGATGATTATCTTATAAACAAACATTTGTTTTTGGTCCTTTTAGGGAAAGGAGTTTCCTCCTTATCTGTAAAGTTTTGAAAGCTTTATGTGACATTCTTAGGGATGGGACTTTTTTACATTCAGCGGGCTTGTCATGTATTTTTCAATCTGGCCAATGATTTTCTTTAGCTCTGGGAAATTTTATTACTCCTTTGATTGTAGACTCTCAATATTTATCTTTATTTCAAATTCTGAATTAATCTAGAATTGAAGATAGAATCATTGAAATTTCATTACGTCCTTAGAAAAATTTCAAATTTGGGGAACTAATGTAACTATTTGAATTTTCTCCTAAATTTTAAAAAAAGTTGCCAGTGGTAATATCTATTAAATCTTATAAAATTTTAATTGCCTGGATTATTTTCTGAAATAAGACAAGGGGCATGTAGTACATATTCATGTATATCTACCACATTTGTATGAAATGTGTAACATGTAAATAAACTTTCATTACAATCTGTTAGGAAAATTTTCCAGTTAAAGAAATTTTGGCATTATCAAAGAAAAATTTCAAAAGCTATCCTTGTTCGTATATAATGTTTACATGATAAAAATACAATAAAATCAGGGGCCTTCTTATTTTAATTCTAGATTTCAGTGCAGTAGCTGGATACTATTCAATTTTTCACCAATCTTTAAATATACACATTTTTCTAGTTGGTCTAACTAAAGAGGAAATCAGAAAATTAGAATATATACAATATACATGCATTAGGTATATTTTCAGGCTTTTTCACATATTATTTCATCTAATTCTAATGACTTTGTGAGGTAGTTACCGGTGAGAAAATTGAGAGTGAGAGAATTTAATTCATTTGTCCAGTGACATAGAGTTACATATACATATAGTGGTATCAAAACCCTGATTCCTTCAAATGCAAAGGCTATGCGTATACATACAATCACATTTCCAAATCCTGGAGGGTGACTAAAAAAACAAACAACAACAACAACATAAAAAGACCTTCTAATTCATAGTGTGCTGGGGGGGCGGCAGAAGAACTGGCCATTCTACTCAATTTTTAGGATTTTTTTAGCAATAGAAAACAGGCATCCCTCTTGTAATCAGTTACAAAGGTTCCTCTTACTAAGGGCAGGGACTGTGATGGATACTAGTCTCACTTGTTGGGAAAAGATGGCCTGTGGTAGCATGTTGTGGGATACAACAAAGGTCTGCTTAAGTCCATTCTGGAATGTCTGAAGAAGGTGTGAGTGCTGCTCAATGACATATCATGTGAGCCACCTTTGGTTTTATATTGGCTAGCATTCATATTTAAGAAGTAAAGGAAGATGACATAATTTTAATACTTTATTTAATCCCATATATCTAAACTATTATTACCCCAATGTGCAGTAAAAATGCTTTTGACACAATTTACTTTCATTGTGTCACACTAAGTCTTCAAATTCAGTGTGTATTTTGTACTTGTGGTAAATATTTCAAGTGCCCAGTAGCCACGTGTAGTTAGGCAATAACATAATGAACAGTGTAAGCATAAACAAACAGTCTATATTTCCAAACACGTTTCTCGACATGAAGGTTATTCTATTTTTGTAATTATTATAACAAAATAATTATTTACTGAGAGAATATATACATAATCGACAAGAATTTGAAAGCAGTTTCCTAGAGAAGCAACAACTTCCTCAGGTTTCTTTTGCAACTATGATTGTGGTTTACTTCTGTTTTAGTAACAATGCAAGGTCAGTTCTTAATCAGAATTTATCTCTGAATTATCAACTTTCAAATTAGTGGTAGAATTAGTAAAGATCTTAACCTACATTTCACATAAAAATTCTAAAAAATATTTGGTTTCACTACAAAATTTTTTGTATTCTTTGGGAACAAGAGAGTAGACCTAGTAATTGGAACACGTTCCCAAAAGGGAAGATGGAGTACTTCCTTTGGAGACCTTTTAAAAAGCCCAAATGTCAGTACTTTTGGCTCGAGACAGAAGAATGTACTACCAGACTTCCCTGCCTGTTTTATGTCTAGCATACACAGCACATTTGTGTGGCACACAGGGGTAAATGGATGAGGCTTCCTTCATGCTTCACCTGACGGCTCTGAAGCTGAGGGGTAGTATGTGTGTGTGCATATGTGCACATTTCTTTGCAGTATTGTGCCCTGAACCTACATCCCTAGTGCAACACTGCTTCTTTCATTCTCTAGGTTCTAATCTTGAAAGTACTCACCAATAAACTTTCCAACTCACAGACTTCACACTTTGGTTCTCAGGATTTCTGACCCAAGACAAATCTTTAAAATTATATTATACTGTAAAGTGTTCTGGAATATACTAATTATAAGTCATTCTTAAACCACCTCAGTTGTGGATGTATTTTTCATGCTTTTAAAAATTAATCTGATTGGTATTCTTTTGATACACATAGTGATCAAATTCATCACAGAGAATCTGTACCTGTATATAATGTATCTTGATTCTTCTTTTTTCTCCCATGCCTGTAGTCTTTCATTTATAACCAATCATCAGGGAACAAGCCTCATGTGCAGGCTTTATGAGATGCCTATAGGAAACTCTGTCAAGCACTGAGTTGGGCACAAGACCACTTAACATGCTCCTAAGAAGTTCTCAAATTAATTTATACGGGGAATACAAACTTGTACATATACTATCTTACAATCCAAGATGATAATAAACAAAAAGGTACAGACAACATGTTTTAGGAGCACAAAATGGTAGTGTCTTTAGGATTGCAAAAAAGGAGTGTCCAACCTTGTCACAGATAATTGGAAATATAAGTAAAATCTTAAAACCTAAGGAGAGTGCGGTGGCATGGTGACTCAAGAATGGTCACTTCTGGTAGATAGATAGTGTTTACAAAGGCATTTAGATCACTAGGAAGATCTAGCTCATCCAGGGCTTCACTAAAATGTTTAGTGATCAACATGTGATTCAAACTAACACCAACACCAAATTATAAAATATGATTAAGTTCAACAGAATGACAGAATGCTTTTTATTCATTTGATATTTCAGTGGCTTGTGTGTATGTGTAGGGACCAAATATCAAATTCTTTTTATAAGTTGCTGGTATATTAAACATGAGCTCAGTCTACCCACTATGCACCTAGTCTTGGAGAAAGAAGATGAGGGATGATGAGGTTGTAAACAGGGTCAGCCAGTTCAAAAGGAACTCTTCTCAAGTTCAGAGGTTTTATTACTGTTTGTTTCCCATGGGGGTGTGGCAAAGCAAGGTGTTAGAGATACTGTACAGTGTGTTTGACACCTGCTCCTTTTAATTTTTTTGATTTAGAGTGTATTCTCACTGGTGTGACGATTCTTGCATGTATAATTTTGCTAACAACTAATTTAAAAAGCCAGGGCCAAACCTATTGTTCATGGAGTTATAAACTTATCTAGGCATTTTTAGTGCCTTGTTTTATGTATAAGCTACATTAACTTGGGAGATGTCAGTGGAAATTCATAGGGTGGGAAGTTTTGAAGGGAAAAAAGGGGTGGTGTTGAACTAACATGAGGGTAAAAGGTTTCTCTAGACACTATGAATATGGGAAGTTTTGGGCTAATTATGCTGACTTATTTTGAATATATATAATTCTGGTTTTTGGGGTTTGACAAGATTAGAATATACATTATACAAGTGTTTAACTTATGTGACAGATTAATATTTCAATGGGGGTAAGGAAGTTTGTTAATAGATATCTGATATTAAAAATCGCCTGTACACATACGTACATATGTATATGTTCAGGTTATGTTCTTCAAGCATTAAAAGAATTCCCACAGAAACAACTATCGTCCATAGCAAGAATCCTTCTTTACAAATCCAACTACAACTGAATTGACTAAGACCATGCCTTGACAGCTATGGTGAATCACTAGCATCCTCGAAATTAAAAAGATACCAAATGCATGAAACCATAGTTATGTTGGTCATGCGCTGATTAGATATTAGCCCATCAAGATATCTTATTTAAGAAGAACGAGTGGGCAATCTTAGGCTTGGCCCTGAAGTAAGATCCAAGTGTCTTTTAATAGAAACCCCCACGTTATGGGTCTGAGGTGAGCAGAGAGATCCCTGCTTAGCAGGTTGATAATTTCACAGAGGATGGTAGATTTAAGAGGTCAAACATGGGTTGTGGAAAGGCATATTGACAAGGACTGATTAGACTTAATGAACTATTGTCTAATGATGGACTGGATGTATTAGATGAAGTAGAATCATAACATTAGGTAATTAATAGTCATGTTGTTAAGGACTTACGTTGGATTAGAGAAGTGAATGGTGCATGTATGTATGAACTGTTTGTACTTGTTCAATATACATGAGGCTAAGAATTCAATGTTGATTAAATATAGAGTTATGTCTTGTACATGAATGTACTAATACATTTGTGAATGGAGAGATACATTAATGCACAATGTACATAAATGTAAAGGTAACATATAAGTAAGTGTTTCATTGATTCCAAGGAATAGTTTAATAAGAATTTCAGCTTTGGGTATTGCTATTGTAGCTGCTTGCTTCTTCCTTGAATTGTTATACACTATGGAAAATTATTTCCATTTTTGGTTTATAAAACCAAAGTAGTTGGTTATATTGTTAGGACTCTTCATTTTAGGATTTTATTTTCTATCATATTTACTAGTGGAGAAAGAATTAAGATGATAGAGAAATAAATAATTGATGGGAGTTGTCTGATGGAAAGATAGGGATATCCAACTGGTTGGCCTCCAATTCATGTAAAGATAAATAGGTTTGCTACTAGAATTTATAGAAGACATTGGCTGGAGGGGGGCAAAATAATATGCTATGTTGCTTTGATAGTTGTAAAACTGGCAATAAGGCTACAGTTAGAGTTGACAGTAGAAGGGCTAAAACTCTGAGTTTACTGGGAATGGAGAGGATTATGTACATCAAGAGGAAGTATATTTCCGGTTTAATATGTGGGGGTGTTTTTAGGGGGCTGGATGCTATGTAGTTATCTGGGTCACCAAGGAGGTTGGATCAGAACAGGACTAAAGATAGGAAGGTTAACACTGTGAATATGAATACTATGATATCTCTGATCTTATAGTAGGGGAGGAATGCGATTTTATCAGATTTTGAGTTAAATCCTGAAGGGTTGTTTGATCCAGTTTTGTAAGGAATAAAAGATGGACTATGGCTGCAATAATAAATGAAAGTATAAAGTGGAATGTGATTTTATACATACCACATACATATATGCAAAACCATATATTTTAAAGATGGTCATAGTAAGTACTTAAGAAATACAAAGTAATTTTGTTTTTGAGACAAGGTCTTGTTATGTATTTCAGGCAGGACTTAAACTTACTATATAGCCTAGGCTGACCTCGAACTCAGGGCAATCCTCCTGCCTCAACCTTCCAAGTGCTAGGATTAGAGATGTATACCACCATGCCTGACAAAAACTAATTTTATTTTTTTTTACACTTTCTTTTTCTTTTTAATCAGTACCGGGGATTGAACTCATGATCGCCTGCTTGCAGGGCAGGTGCTTATGCAGCTGAGCTAAATCCCCAGCCCCTACAAACTAATTTTAAAGAAACCTAAGAAGTTGAATCTTCAAAATTCAAAATCTGCTGTAGTACTTTTTTTTGATCATTGCAACCTATTCTAGAGATATAAAATAGAACTTTATAATACTTTTCAAAAAATTACTTATTGACCTAAATTGTGAAATCACACTTTATATTCAGGTTTTTTCCCTTGAAAAAATTAAAATCCATAGAACTATTTTCATTTTCATATTCTCATGGTATGTTAAACAACAAAGATAGAGACATAAAAGTTCATTAAAAAAATAGAGATACAGGGCTGGGCATTTAGCTTAGTGGCGTAAGTGCCACTTGGCAAGTGCAAGGTTGTGAGTTCGATCCCTGGTTCCATTAAAAAAAAAAAAAGGTACAGATATAAAAGCTCATTAACAAAGAACTGGGTTAGGGTGGAGCTCAGTGATAAAGCACTTGCCTAGTGTGTGTGAGGTCCAAGCACTGGAAAAAAAATATAATCAAAGGACTATGAAATTATTAATATTTATTTCACTTATCTTATTACTTTGAAATAAGCACTTGAACAAGTTTAAATAATAATTTCCTCAAAATAGTGGACTGTAATTGGTTTGGCATGTCTGATAAAATTCTCCAACTTTTCATATAATTGATCCTATTCAGCACACAGAGTTAGAAAATGTTTTGTTGTCAACATTTTGGATTACTTTTACTTGCTTTCTGTACGCTTTAGGAAATACATTGAGGAAAACACAAAAGGGACAAATCAGGGTAGGTATCTCATTATCCCATTGTCAGTTATCACCACAGAATGAAAACTGTTTATTTGGGACTTATATCTCAAAATAGCTGGAACTTTCCATGTCAGACTAATAGAATCCTTGTCAGAATATTGGAAATAAAGGCATTCTGAGCAGAATTCCGGAAAAAGAAGTGGTTCCTATGCAGATTTGACTGGGTCATCTAAAGCAAAGGTAATGTTCATGCAAGTTAGTGAATCTGTCTTGATTACTTTTCTGATTGCTGACACAAAATACCCACACCCAAAATTAAGGAAGAGAAGTTTATTTAGCTTACAGTTTTTGGAGGTTTCAGTCATAATCAGCTGGCTGCAAGGCAGTATGGCATGGCGTTGGGGCAACACTTCAAGGCAGCAGCCAGAGTCAAAGAGGAGAATAAGCTGCTTCTCCTCCCTTATATTGTACATGGTACCCCACCTACCCCCGCAGCTGTAGCATTCACAAAATCTGTGCCCTCCTCTTGCACAGGATGAGGATATTTACAATATTGGCTCCCTGCTCAGTCTCTCAGTGAAACTTCTAAACTTTTCAGGTTAACACAATGTATCAACCATGACAACTTGGTCATTTAAAGGAAAGGTAATGTTAAAGCAAGCTGATGAATCTGCAGGGAAAGCAAGCAACCAATGGAAACAGAGCTTAAAACATGGTATGTACTCTCAAAAATATTTGCTGAATAAAAAATGTATGAGATAATTCTACTTATATAACACAAATTATTTGAATGAAATGATATAACCTCCCTCTTCAGAGTTTAAGTAACATTTTTCATGTGGCTCTGGCCTGTGGAAAAAATAAATGAATAGAGCAACAGCACAGAAATCAGAATAAGAAAGCAAGCCCTCCATTTTCTTTTCCTATACATATAAATTAGCTCTGCAGTCTATATCTTGCAGAGAAATGCAAGTTGGGTTAACAACAAACTCATTTAAAAGTTGTCTGTGGGGCTCGTAATTTAATTTCAGGGAAGAAATTAACTCTTGTGAATTTTCTTCATATTGCATGATTCACCCAACTGATAAAGGAAAAGATAAATGATATGGAGATAGCTGTCTTTCCTATTGCTCATGCTACTACAATTCTGGGTTACATAGATCCTGTAAGAGACACCAAGAAGAGTGAAAAATTCAACATGGAATCCTGAGCTAGGAAGTCCTTAAAATTCATCCGGCTCAATTACCAGAATACAGCTAGAAACTACCTATGAATCACAGAATTAAATACAGAAGTGACAGCACACTGTTCTTTCGCCATCACTTATCTGTTAATCACAACCCACGGTATGAGGGCATACCATGATCAGTATTTTAATACTACTAGCATGGCTATATTGTGTGGATATTTTAAAGCAAGGAAAATGATATAAGTTTTAGTTAATAGACTGTAATCATTTTAGTCTGAATTTGAATGGAAGTTAGTCAAAGGTTCCATTTAGCAAGAAATCTTCTCTCTGCCATGTTTTATCTAAAAGATTGCATGTTAAAAGATTAATGCAGCAAATTTAAACTTCTGTATTTTTAAAAATTTTGCTACAAGTGCTGAAAATATTACCACTATTTTGTGTTTGCTACATTATGTTTTTCTACATTTTGGGAAAAGCTATATATGAAATTATTTTTTAGTTTAAAACATTGCGAGTTTCTGACAAGAGACATGCCATATAATATTTTAACTGTGTTAATGTAATATAAAGGCTTTACTTTAAAACATGTCAAAATCAAGCTGTAATTCTTTAGGTAAAATATAAGTACCTCACATAAGTCATAATATATAAATTGTGAAATCTCAGAACTAATTTGTCAAATGCTGTTACAGAGAACTTACACGACAAAGAGGACACCTTGGTGTCAGCTCCCTTACAAAGGATAATGTTAAATAACTATAAAATACATGGTAAATCATATTTTGTAAAAAAAAAAAAAAAAAAAGGCTTGTGCAGTTAATAGAAAACCCCTATTACCAAGGCACATAGTGCCACCCAGTGGCTGAACAATGGTAGTGGACTGATAAACACTGAAGGGAGTGTGGCAATAGGAAAAGCAGAATTGGCAATTTAACACCGTAGGGAAATGTGGAGGAAGGGAAAGGGGGAGAGACAGACACAGAGAGACACAGACTGTGAGAGAGATGAGGGGGCGGCAAATAGGCTATGTTGCTATGGTAACTATACCTTGGAGGTCAGTTAGAGTCTGGGCAGGAGCAGAAACCTGAGCATCACTTCCTGTAACTACATCTCCTGGATTTCATAAGAAAAAATGATGAGATTTTATAAGAAGGAAATAACCAACTTCTCTTTCATATTGAATCTAATACCTCCTAATACCTTTATAAAATTACTAAAAGCACAGTATAAAGAAAATGTAACATAAGATTAGAAAAATATATTTTAAAAGGAAATGTTTCCAAAGGTATTTCCCAAGAATTTTATTTTGTTTTTTTCCACAGAAAAAGTAAACACGTATCTACTAGATTAGAGTATAGGTTACTTTAGCAATCAAAAAATTTTGCTGAGATTTCATAGTGCTACAAATATTGGTGTCATTTTATATATTTTATTTTTTAAAAAAAAATGTTAAACCCAAAAGTAAGTTATTTATCATTTATTAACAGGCATTCATTTGAAATTAACTTCTTGTATTAGGCATACTGATATTTAAGTAAACTGAAAGCAACTTTTTCAGTGGTGAAGACCTGAAATAAGTTCTAGTTTCACACTAGACAATGAAAAGATTTCAAAAGTTACCACATGTACTTACAAGTGTTAACATGTAAAAATAAAGCTGTGAACTACATCCCCTTAATTAGATATACTTATTATAGTTAGGATTTCATTTATAAATTGAATCTTTAGTCAATGCTTAAAGTAGTATAAAATTTTTAAAAATTTAAAATAAAGACAAAGCAAGCAGGAATAAAAAAAGCATTTTAAGAACTCAGAAAAGACAAGAAAAGTAGCACAGGAGGAAGTCTCATGAGGAGCTTGAGGTGTTTTAGCAAGGTTCTCTGATTTCCTTCCTGAATGACAAAGTTCAATACTGAGCTTAGTCACTGTCAACAGAATTGCCTTCTGGCTATAGCATCTGAAGGCCTATCCTATTTTGAAATTAACAAATCTTTTACAAAGGTATCATATTTTCCACAAAAGATTACTTCTCCTTCAGCATTATACAATATATACAGTAGTAAAAAAAAATCAAATTTTGAATTAAATAACATGCCCTAGGTGTCCTGACCATTTGCTACAATTATGATTTAAGCATGGCCAACTCAATGGAAATCGGTACGTCCCCATCAATTAACAAGACATACATTCGCATTCTCCTATAAAGGAAAGAAAATTTATAAGTAGTAATATTTCAAATAAGTCATAAACAGCTTCCTGGGAAAATGGTCAAATTCTGAATTTTCATTATTCAGTTAACTCTAAATTCACTGATAAATGGTGGGGCCACTTCCTTTATACTTTCAGGAAATTCTATACCCGCTACCCATTTTACAGTAGGTCACCCACTAACATATATGTAGATTCTAAGTTATCTACTAGCATATACGTAGAGACTAAAACTCATTTTAATATAAATGTCACTAAAAAAGTTATGGGAAACAGCTGTGTTGCTCGTTTTCATCATTATGCCAGCCCCAACACACACATAAACTACACAATGCATTTCAACCAATACACACATGAATTTGGGTTACAAACACAACTCTCTTCTTTATAAGCACAAATAATCACAACCTATAAAAACCTTTCCACACTTTCCACTTGCCAATCATTTTTCAAAACATTCCAACGGAGTACACTAAAAAGGCTAATATATTTCCATAAAGCCAGTAGGTGGAGACTGTTGAGGATTGTTAGAAATCATATGCCAACATGACCTGAACAGGCTGCTGTGTTCACCGGCTGCAGGTGAAGTGTTTGCAGATCTGTCAGTAAACTAGCACCACAGTGTACATGTGGGAAATACTAGCACAAAGAACCAATGCTGGAGAATGTTTT
This sequence comes from Cavia porcellus, assembly GCF_034190915.1. NCBI lineage: Eukaryota > Metazoa > Chordata > Mammalia > Rodentia > Caviidae > Cavia > Cavia porcellus. The sequence goes on from NW_026947493.1 coordinate 9,196,812, forward strand.
TCATTTTAAAGTTCATAAATATATTTTTTCACAAAAAGAACCACAGATTTTTTTTTTTTTTTTTTAAGCTGGGAGGCTCCGTAGGAATCAGTCCAAGTGTCTCATTTTTGGTAAGGAAATGGAGGCAGACATTTTCTGCTGTTGCTCAGGACTCAGACATGGGTGAAGGGAGGAAGAGCACCAAACACACTCTTTTACTTATATAAACTGTTTGCCCTTTATTTTATTCAAGCCTTTGAATAAAATAGAGAGGAGCATTAGCAGGAATATTTATCTTTACTATAAAGATATATAGAATAGCTGTTTTAGTAGACTGACGAAGAGTGTATCAGAAATAAAATATATGAGTTGCAAAACAAGGCCAATTTCTTTCAGGAAAGGGATCAGTTATAATATGCCCTAGTGATACTCATGTTCCCATACTTTGCTTAAGAGCTTTGTTGTCTCCTTGTAACTGAGGACTTAGTTTTCATCAACTATTCATCTCTGTATTCTTCCTTTCTCACTTACTGTGATATTAATATTTGACATTTCCATAGAGACACAACTTCATATTTCTATAGTCATTTGGCTTTGTTCCTCAGAAAATTTAAGCTGCAACGTTAAGAGCTTCTGGCTCATTTGCCTGCTATCAGTTAGAATTACAACTGACTAAAGCTTGTTATCCAAGCAATATTGAAATCATATTTGTTTAGAACAATAAAAGAATACAATTAAGAAATATATAAAATAACACTCGTTTCCATTTTAGAAGTGGGCATGTCTCCTGGCATTTATGTTTACAATTTGTTAATAAACTGAAACCTCCTTTTCTTTAAATCATGAAAAATAATTTTTAAATGAGATAGTCTTACGTACTATAAGCTGAATATTCTGATAAAAATTTAAATACAATTATATAAAGTTCAGTATTTCACATAAAGAAATATAGAAAGGACAGATACATGTCAATAATGGAGAAACACAGGCACACATGCATATGCAGGTATGTGCAAACACACATCCTCATTACTGAATATTTGTTAATTTGTTTCATTGGGGAATACAGTCTATTTGTTTACAAGTTTAAATGTAAATGTGTAAATTTTTAAATAAATTTGGATACAAGCTTCTTAAGCAGAGTATATGGATCTTGAAGTGTTCTTACTAAAAATATTACAGAACACTGATGTAACACAGGGATTCTTTATGACATAAAAGAGGCTTGGATCAGGAGATCTGCTCTGACACTAAATGGTCCCAGGCTTCTTTACTTTCTGAGGCCTTAGAATTGCTCCTTGTATATTTACTTCCATCATGTTAGTGTTTCTTGTTTTCTTGCTTTCTAGCAGATTTCTATTATTAAACATAAATGTAGTTGTTTGTAGTCTGATAGGAATAGAAAGACTTAATCCATTAAGCTTCTTTTAAAATAAGAGTACTGTAAAAAAACATCCTAGGTAAGACCCTGAGGGGCTGTCTTATGAGGCAAGTGCCTGGTGAGGTGAAGCACTGGTAAGGCTCTGACCTAACAAAGAACTTCCTTGACTGCCAGCAGCAGAAGTACTTCCAGAAGCCATACAAGCAGCAGTGTCTTTACTGATCAAATAACAGACTTGAGTGGATGATCTCCCACGTTTCCCCTACTCTTAAATTCTGTGGTGCTAACTTTTAGCATATTAATTCAAACACTTACTTTGGCTGCTTGAGATTTTGTCAGTTTTTTTCTTTTTCCTTAAGAGTCTAGTATGTATTCCCTAGCGGTAAAGCAGCTAGATGAGAGACCACAAATCTTATAGCATTCTTTCTCCAAACCACTGCAATGATTTGATAAATACTATGATGAAAAAGAGCCAATGGTATTATACATTCTCAATTCAGACTCTTCTGAAAGACAGCATTATTCCCCTGGGAGCATTATTATACACAATTAGCAGAAAACATAGGCAAACTGTAATCATACATACAGGATGCCCGTGACAAAAATGCAAGTTATACTAAAATATAAACATTTTAAAAACTGGCTTCACAGAGTGCCCCATAAATATTCTTAAGAAGAATACAGTATCTGAGATTCCAACTTAAAAAAGATCAAGTGCAACAGATTTTTAAAAATCAACTCTTGCTCTAATGTTTATTTTGGGGACACTGGTTTCTTATAGGTAGATGAGGAAATCCTTGCTGTGCTGTGTGTTCTTTGGATTATTAGTATTTTTTTCCTACCTTTGTTCAATTGCACTGGCATGCTTTCAGATTTCATCAGCCTCTGCTGCTGCTGCTGCTGCTGCTGCTGCAGATGATACCTTGGAGCTTCTGTGGAGGACTTTGTGGGAATCACAGCAGAAGAGCCACCGTTGTCCTCAGGTACAGGGCTACCCACATTGCCTGGGGCCATTGCTGGGGAAATCAACTTTCTTCCAAAATTAATCAGGCTATTAGAGACTTTATTTATATTCAGGGGAGTGCCTTTTGGATTGGTCCTGTTTAAAAAAAAAAAGGTTAAGGGGACATTCATTATTTAAATTAGATTATTTCATATACTCTATTGGTATATAAATTTAGCTTTTCTTGCTTTGTAGAAGGCCTTTTACTAGATCAGTTATAAAAGTAAGAAGTGAAAACTTAAAGTATCCATAGAATAATAAAATAACAAGATTCTTAAAAACAAAACCTATGAAAACAATTTTATTCTTTTATATTCACTCATTTGTTCTTTCAACAAATAAAGCACAATATATGCCAGTACAATATTATGTTCAAAGATGCCTCAAAAAGACATAGTTCCTTTCTTGGAACTTATAGTTCAATAGAGAAAAATATGTATTAATCAAAAGTCACATAAATATATGTTTAAAATCTATGATGTGGACAATAAAGGAGAGGTACAGGGCTTGGAAAATCCTGGGGTGTTCAGAGAAGGGGGCACCTGTGAAATGAGGCTGAGAATAGAATTCCCATAAGCATAGTATTTAAAGAAAAAAACAAAACAGAAAAGAGGGTGGAAATAATACAGAATTTCAAAACAAAAACACTAAGAAATCACTAGTTAATAAATTACATATTGTCCTTTTAGAAGTAGTTCTTCAAGGTACCAAAACAAAGCATAAAGGGTGGACAATCAAACAATGATAGTACAAATTATTCCATTTGATGAATTAACAAAAACTCAGTAGTATGGTTATCTATCTTGCATGCTTAAACATATGTATAGTTATATCCTTTAGAGTACTTTCTTTCCCTTTCATTATTATAATATCTATTGTACATTTTTGGATCTTACTGCTCTTTCAGTTTTTTATTATTATTTTTATATTGTAGAGACAATATGATATAAACGTCAGTCTGATTTATTTCACTTACGAGAAATAAGTGCCTCCATTTACCTATGAATGCCTGAAGATAATCCTTTTTTATAGCTGAGTAATATTCCATTGTATAAAAATAAATACCACACCTTTTTCATCCATTCTGTGTTTGATGGGCATTTGGGTTGTTTCCAAGATTTACTATTACAAATTGTGCTGCTATAAACATTGGTGCACATATATTGCTGTGACATGACCTTTTCAACTTCTCTGGGAAAATATCTAGGAGAGGAATAGCTGGATTGAATGGAACTTCCAATCTTAGTTTTTTGAGGAAACTTCATATTGATTTCCACAGTGGTTGTGCCAGTCTACATGCCCACCAACAGCGGAGAAGTGTTCCTTTTTCCCCACAGCCTCACCAACATTTGTTATTGGTTGATTCTTGATGGCAGCCATTTTTTTTGGAGTGAAATGAAATCTCAATGCTATTTTAATTTGCATTTCTTGAATGACCAGTGATGGTGAAATTTCTTCACGTATTCATTTGCCATTTGTACATCTTCATCTGAGAAACGAGTGTTCATCTCAGATGCCAATTTTTGGAGAGGGTCTTGAGTTTGGGGGACTTGATGTTTTTCAGTTCTTTGTATGTTCTGCATGTAAGCTTTTGTCTGAGGGCCTGCTGGCTAAAATTCTTTCCCATTCTGTGGGTTTTCTTTTCACACTGTTGGTGATTTCTTTTGAAGTGTAGAAACTTTTTAGTATGATGAGGTCCCAGTTGTTGATTTTCTCAAGTACTTCCTATGCAATTTGTGGTTTGTTTGTGAAATCTTTGCCTACCCCTGAAGTCTCCAAGATTTCTACCTACCTTGTCCTCCAGTAGATTTAGTGTTTTAATATTTAGATCTCTGATCCATTTTGACTTTGACCCATCTGAGTTTGGCCAGATTTAACCTCATTTTGAAAGCATGTTTCTGAGAACTGTGAAGTAAATTTGTGGAAGTTATGTCAACTGCCTAGTGCACTAAAACTGTAACCCACGATAGGTCCCTGCCAGAGTACTCCTTGTCCTCCTTCCTCACTCCCATTTATTTTTCTTGATAGTATTTTTCATTATCTGGCATTTGTCCACCTCTTACAATTTCCATTTAAATATATGTTTCATGAGAGGAAAGACTCATTTGTCTCTCTTATTAGTATGTTTACATTGCCACTGCATAACACATCGTAGCTACTTTAAAATATTTGTTAAACAACAGCTACGTCTACCTGTAATTTAAGTCTTTCTCTTTGTTACAGAAGTCCTTGCTCTTAACTCTGACTGGTCTCTCCATTAGTGGTCTCAATCCCATCTCCTCTCTTCTTGTGAGATTGCAGCTCTTCAGCCTTCTCTGCCACATCATCACTTTCTTCCTCTTTTCTGTATCATTACTATCTTCATACAACCACAGTGGCTGTGTATAGAAGCATACCTTTTTCTCCTTTGGTCCCTCATTCCTATGTCATTCTCATTTCATTTCTTTGCCTACTCATGTTTTTTCAAAGTATCTGCACATGTTACTTTTGCTCCCTATGAACCATGAAGCTGTGGCTGTGGTCTCTTTGTTAATTGTCCTACAACCAGTCATCTAGTGATTTCTGCACTGCAGACCCAAAGATTTATTCTTCTTTGACTCTCTCACTCAGTGGCTATCAACTCACCCCGGCCCTACATTTTCTTTTCTTTTTCTATGTTTTGCCAGTACTTATGTTATAAATGCATCTGGCAAATGGGCACAAAACAAATATGTGCTAAATGAATGATTACTTCCTTCATAGTCATGCAATATATTCAAGGATTATTATCTTGAAGACCAATTATAATTACCAATTCCATGACAGTACCAAACTTTATATTTTTACTGCCTAAATCATTCATAGAAATTTGCTCTTTTCACCAAAGTATGCAAGATTCTATTTGGTTTTAGTCAACTTAAATTTTACTATCATTTTTTTCTCTCAGATCTCTGGCATCACTTATATGGTAATTCTACTTTTTATATGACAGCTAAATCTTTGACATTACTAAGTATCACTCTCTCAAACAGAACTGACCCATAGTTCCATAGGAAAAAAAAAAAAAAAGAACACTATGCTTCTTCCTTCTATAATGTTTTCTCTAATGACACTACCTAATGCTATGGGCAAAGTACTAAAAGCTTAAACTGCTTTGGAGTCAGGACAATTCAAGTTTAAATCTGGAACTCATTTTCACAAAAGAAAAATCTTCATTTATAACTCAATGGAGTGTGAAAATTTCAAAAAGGTTCCTTTTGTACTGTTTTATCTTTAATGATAATGTCTTTATAAAATTATTAAAAATAATGTTTCTTATTGGAAACAAGAATACAACATGATTATATACCGTTCACCTTCTTAGCTGCTTTTATAACTACTACAGGTTGACAACAGAAAAGGCTCTCAATATATGTTTATTGAAAAAAAAGAATGAAATAAAAAAGAACTGATAAATTCTGGATTAATTAAGCATTCACCTCTGGTATGATGTCCTACTCAGGAGTATAGGCGCATTTATTGTGACAGTGGAAAGAAGAGCTACCATGACACTGAAGTTCTATTGCATTTTTGTTTTGCTTGTTTGCAAGTCAAGATTCATAATTCATAGATATGAAGAAGTTATAATGTTGCTACCCCTTTTTATATATAAGAATGTACTAGTCAAATTCCCATATTGCCAGTTGTAAAATTTATATGTTGATAAAAGTACTAAAAAAACAGCTAGTGCGTTATCAAGAGAATATAGCTAATGCATCTTCATTAGTACTAATAACCATGAAAAACATATAGCTTAAGCTCATGCTGAGTAATTTTTCATCTGAATAGCTCTTAAAAGGAGATGAGCACTGGTTCCTGTTTTGAACTTTTTTTAAAAACCACTTTCCCCCTCTTCTACTATGCAGTGTATTTTCCAGAACCACATTTTCTTTTCAAAACAATAACTGAGGAGGACCGTATTTTTTAGGATTCAAACAATTGAAAATCGTGTAAACTGTATAGAAAGCATACTGTCTACAATTTGTTTAACACATGATGATTTTTATGCCAAAGTTACTTAATTTATGTCTAAAATATTAATAGAATCCTTTGTAAAATACTAAATAGTTTCAATAAATATTAACGGCTGTGATGTGTCACACGTGTGAAACTTAATGCAGTTTTCAGAGCTCTAATGGACAGCAGGATTTGGGTTAAAGATGAAGTATAATGTTTGGTGTTAAATAAATCACAAGGGGAATTTGGAGTTAACAGGACGCTGAGTATGAAATCTAATGAGTAACCAGTTTTGTGTAATGCAAATCTTTTATTCCTGTTGGCTATTTACTGTTATTAAATACAGTAATGCATAAAAGAGATTGTTTTAAAAATGTGCCGAAAACTTACTTTTTGGTAACCCTTCAGTCAGGTTAAAACAGGGACACTGTCTAAAAAAACAAGAATCTCTTCAAATCACCTGACTCTGACCTGACTTTATTAATGGGCTCCTTTTGTTCAGTTCCTGAAACTCTGAAAATGGATAACTCTTTCTAGTTTCTCACTACCCTGTTAATCGCTTGCAGCAGGCTTTCTGACCTCCACTCCATTGAAAGAGCTCTGAAATATATAACAGCTTCTCAAGGTCAGAGCTATGTCTTGTTTTGATTCAACTTTAAAGCCTTTCTGAAAGATTAAAAAAAATTAACACACCTCTATAAAAACTCTGGGCAACCATTTTCCCTCTGGTAGCCAAATCTTGACACAATTCTGATTTATCTCCTTTCTACCTACAGATTTTTTCAGATATGATATTATGCATTCAGTATTTATTTCATTTTCTATAATATAATTTGTTTAGATATTTGCCTATATTTTTCAAATTAAATTTATTTCAATTTAATATTTCAATTTAAATTTATTTTAAATTATTTTTCTCTATATCCTAATTTATACTTGTAATTTCTTTCCTGTGTTCTTCAAGCTTATTTTAACTGTAAGCTTGGTTTAATTGTTCCCTCATTTACTTTTTCTTCATTCTTTCTCTTTTCCAATAAAAATATTTAGAGCTACACACTTACATCTGATTACAGCATTAACGCCAAATATTTCTTCTCACTTTCTAGACAGTCTGTTGACACAATTACTTAAGTTTCATTTCAAATTTCAGGTAGTTAAGTTTGTTCTTATATATTACTTTTTATTGAATAAAAACAAATAGGAAACAAGTGGGAAAAAGTTCTGATTTTTATAAAAATTATAAAAACCACACATTAGAAAACATAATGGTTATATGCATATTTTTACTAATTATTTGGAAATAGATATAATTACAAATAGCAAGTATAGTTCACTAAAGTAATTCCAAGATAAATTTTCTGCCTGTCTCATAGTGTTTAAGGTCCATTAGATTTCATCAAGGAATGTCAATACCTACAGATATAATAAAGGATAATGCATGTCCACAGTTACAGTTGAACACCTGTACCCAACATGTACTGCTCAATGTCAGTGGTCCACTAAGATTTCTGGTATTGTTATGTGTGTTAAACTTGGTTCATAGAGTGGTCCACTTATTTTTAGGTTATCACCTCTATTATAAGCTGTGTAAATTTGGGAGTTATTTTGCCCTGCATGACTTGAGTTTCTTTCTTCCTAAAACAAGGGGGCTAACTTTTAGGCTACTTTAGATTACTTTAAGGTAAAAAATTCTATAATTTTATGACTTGAAGAAAGAAAACATGTGCTAATGGATTTCCAAAGACTACAGAGACAGCCAGTACATCAAATAAAAGAACCAAAGTTTAAAATAACAGGCTAGCATGACAGATAAGTAAAGCAGAAAAAATTAATGACAATCAATAAAAGTTCATGCAGTCACATGAAAACTTTTACAATTAGGGATTATATATAGGTCTTACATATAAAACAAGGAGGCAGGGATTAATGTGAATTCTTATTTTAAGATATCTCAGAACCTTACGGATATTAATGTTTTCTTTTGGTTTGCAAGGCTACTAGTGTACACCCACAGTGATGATACTGAAGAAAATTAAGGTTCTTCGGCTTCATTAATACTACAAAACAACCTATACTGCAGGAGATATTATGACTGACTATGGTAGTCAGCTTTTGGTGATATATTTATTTTTGGAAGAAATAAGCTGTGTTTCTGAAACACTGGGGAGGCTGAAAATTAAGTTAGAAGATGTATGACTAAAAAACCTGGGGAGTGAGTCCTCCAATGCTAAAAGAACTACCATTTTGGAATTGTACAAGTAGAAACTAGAAAATTGTCTTCAGATACATGGCTTGAGGTTTTGGCATAGGTAAGAGGTAGAGTTAAATAAAAATTCCTTGTAACACCAAGAATTTATGATCTGCAGTGCCAAATAGCATCTACTGTCACATCTGTTATATCATTCAGATGACAGGAAAAAATTTAGCAAGAGGTTTATGTACCAGCAAGGACCCTGAACACAGCCTATCTCCAAGTTTAAGGGGTTACTTTACCTATTTACCATGTCTCCTTATTTGTATACTGTTGTAGTTTCTTTCTGATTTCTGGGATACAATATCTGATACCCATAACTTCAAGGAGGAAAAGTTAATTTTGCCTAGCTGCTTGCAAATGTGTCAGTCTAGAGTCAGCGAATTCCGAGGTAGCATAATATGGCAGAGTGCATGGCAGAGGAGATTCACTCATGATTTGGCAGTAGAGAGCAGAGAGAGGGATCAAGGAAAGAGGGAAGGAAGTAGATCCTTCTAGGCCACATCCCTTGTGACCTACTTCCTCCAAACAGGTTTCACCTCCTTCACCAGATTTAGCTATAAACTCACCAGTGAACTAATGCACTTATGAATTATGTGTCATGCCCCCATAATCTAATCACCTCCTCCAAGCCCCATCTATGAGTGCATGGGGCTTTGGGGACATTTTAGATGTAAATCCCACACAACATACATTCAATTCTCTTCCATCCTTTTACCCCTTCTTCCTTTTTATTTTCCAAGGTCATTTTCTCCCTCAATTCTCTTCTCCTTTTATTTCTTATCATCCTACTATACCTTTATTATCAAATTTTAAGTGATTTTAAAATTATTTTTAAGTGTAAAGAATATAATACTAGAAAATGTACACATGCACATAGTAGCACAAACACACATACAGAACTTGGTTTTGGGATAGAAATAATACCCTCTCTCTGCACTCCTGTACATTTGTAGTTTGTCCTTACTAATCTATTCTGAGTGGATTATAGCTCATATTTATTTCTCCCAATGTTATGAACATCAGTCTATGCATAATATTAGTTTAACAAATAATAAGCAATTAAACATTAATCAGAGTATATCAAACCATTAGATAAACTTGAGATGTATAGGAATATTAAGGTTTCTATTTTTACAGTGGTAGTTTTCAAGTAATTTATTCTCTGACTTGATGTAACTTTAAATTATCAATCATTCCAATAAGGAGCTTTGGTTCATACTATCAGTCATTAGGGGTCAGAGATTCTCTGCCCTAGGAGAAAACATCAAAATGGAAGAGGATACAAATCTGAGCTATCCATCTATTGAGTTTTTCCCTCTTCACCTTTTTTCTGCTTTGAGAATCACTATGTTTCATCACAACTAACAGAAAAAAAAGGTCAAAAATAGCTGCAGCTAAACAGGTATAAAGAACTGACTGGGCTTAAGGTAGGGATATGGGAACCAATAAAATACAAAGTAAAGTGAATCCATATGACGGCTAAGCTTGCTTGCGGCAACTCGACTGGCTTGGAGTGCCTCGGGACTGGTGGACCATACTTCCGGATGTATCTGGTGGGTCACGGAGTTGTGAATGTGGGACATATGTCTAGTCCCTTACCCTTTTCTCTTCAGCACTGTTCTCCTCTGCTTTCTGGCCACTAGGAACTTTGTTCTACCATGTCATTCTGACATGCTGTTTCTGTTTTGGAGGCAGCTCACTATGGACTGAATTCTACCAAACTGTGAGCCAAATCAAACCTCTCATCTAAGTTGTAGCTACAAGGCATTGTGTCTCAGCAATGAGAAAGCTTACTAATATAATCTACGAAAAGAAATAGTCATGATTTAAAAATACAAGCAAAAGAAGGATGAACTGGATGTAGCAAAATGTAAGAAACCTTTTTCTCTTTATTTTAAAAAAATCTATAGGACCTCTATACTAAAAATTATAAAACACTGCAGAAAGAATGAAAACATCTCACAATGAAGTCATAGTCTATATTCACGAATTATTCAATAATGTTAAAGGTATTAATTTTTTTGAAATTGATTTATAGATGTCAATGTAATTCCAAACAAATCTTAATAGTTTACTTGTAAAAACTGACAAAATGACTATAAAGTTTATGTAAAAATGCAAAGGTCCTAGAATAGCCAAAATAATGACAAAGAACAAACTTGCAGGACTAGTCTACTTAGATCAATACTTGCTAGAATGTTAACACAGTTAACCTCATGTGTTAGTATATAATGGCCTGATAGTCCAGAAACTGATTCATACATAGAAAATGAATGAATTTCCAATCAAGAATTCAATTTAACTCAAAGGGGGAAAGAAAGACCTTAAACAGTGATGAACAGCCGGATATGTATCCAGAAAAAAATGAACCTCAACTTTTTACCTCACTCCACACACAAAAATTAGTTTGAGGTGGATCAGAGATATAAACACAAACATAAAACCAATACAGCTTCTAGAAAAACATTTTGTGGTAAAGGATGATCTTATAGGTAAGATCAAATCCTGCATATTCTAATGGGGTTCAGGTCTGGCCTATGATTGATTCCTGGTATATAACCTCTAAGCCTTTTTCTGATAAGAATGTTATTGAGCTGGGCATAGTGGGGTATGCCTGTAATACGAGTCTTGGGAACTTGACACAAGAGAATCTTAAGTTTGAATCCAGCCTGGGCAATTTAATGACCTAGCAAGCCACTGCCTGAAATGAATGAATGAATGGATGGATGGATGGATGAATGGATGGATGGATTGATGGTTGGGAATGTAGCTTAGTGAAGTTCCTGGGTCCAAACCCAAAAAAACATTTAAAAAAAAGTGAATACTTAGCCCTTGGGCCACACCATATGGTTTTTGCTCACAATGAGACATATAACCTAGCTCTCGAATTTATTTTATCAATTTGACCACTGGAAGGATGAAGACTAAATAGCTAAGGTTAGCTACATAGTACTCGATGCCTGTAAGAATAATTCCACAATAAAAATACATTAATGAACACCAAAAATTGGGTTAGCTTCTCTAGTTGGCAACCCTTTGTATTATCAAACATTGTTGCTGAGAGCATTAAGCATACAGGTTGAGAGGAAACCTGAAAGGATACTTGGGTTTCCTAGACTCTAATCTTTTCTTTCAATTTTGGCTTTTTTTTTTTTTTTTTTTTGTACTGGCACTCAAACTCATGACCTTGAGCTTGCCAGGTAGGTACTGATGGCATTTAGCTATATCCTTGGCCCCTTTTCAATTTTAATCTGTATTCTTTTGCTTAATATACTGTAACAATGAGTCGAACAGCTTTTTTGAATTCTAGTAAATTATTGAATTTGATTGATGGTCTTAGTTACTCTCCAATAGAGACTAAGAGCAGAAAAGATATCCTACACCAGAAACAAACATCACTACAATAAACAAACAAACAAAATATAAATTCTTACCGATTATTTTTTGTTTGTAAAAATATCATTAAGAAAATAAACAGGCAAGCCACATATTGGCAAGTGATATCTACAATATATAACACAACAAAACTTCCTATCCAGAATATATACAGTTCCTACAAGCCTAAACCAAGAAAGATACCCATTTAAAAATATACAAAATATAAAATACTTTGACAGACATTTCAAAAAAGTTATAGAAATCATGCATCTGTTATTCTATGTGAACTCAACATCGTTAGTCACTAGGAAAATGAAAATTAACCACAATAAAATACCATTTCATACCAACTAGGATGAATAAAACACAGACTGACAAGAGCAAATGTTGGCATGGGTGTGGAGCAAATCCTCGCTATGTCCCCGACATGAGCAGAAAAAGGTAATACGTACTCTGTCAAACAGTTTAGGAGTTTCTTATTTAGTTAAACATCTAGCTTTCCAATAATTTGGAATTTAAATTTCTAAGTGTTTATCCAAGATAAATAAAAACATTCATCCACAAACAACTCAAAATAGCTCCGCAAAATGTTTTTGTAACCTACTCACTGTACTACAAATCAGGATTGACCTAACATTCATCAAGAAATACACTACATAAATTGTAGTATATTTATATAATAGAATATTACTCAAAATTCCAAAGGAATGAATAAAATATATGCGAAATAATATGGATGAATCTCAAAAATGTTATTCAGAACATGAAAAAATTAAACACAAAAGAGTGTATACTATATGATCTCATTTAGGCGAAACTCAAGAATAGGCAAAATATCCAGATGGTGATAGAAATGTGATAAAGCAGCCCCCTCAAGCGTGGGGCTGAATCCAGTGCAAAGGGATATGAGGGAACCCTGGGATAAAATCAATGTTCATTTCAGACATAGTATTGTAGATGGTGTTAGAAGATATACCTGACTATTAAAATGATTAAGATTGAATCCTTAAGATCTGTATGTTTATGTAAATTTAACCTGTTTTTTTTTTTTAAAGATAAAAGATTTATTTACCCTGGGCTAAATAGGAGGTAGTGTTACTATTTTACTTAAATTAGTTATGAATTAACAATTCTCTTTAATACAACAGACATACTTCAGAAACCTATATGCTTATAATACAAATGCTTAAATAACTTAATATTAAAATATCATGAAATTACATTTACGTGGCTATCAATGTCCCTTGAGATTATTTTAGTCAACTGACTACTAATAAGCAAGGAATCCTAAACTTTATGATTTAAGGAACATTATTAGCTTATTACTTCTTTATAATAATTCAACAATAAACTACTGTATCTCTGAAAAATGAAGTCAGTTACATAAATATGGACAATAAGTCTAATTTTAAAAATCTTAATGGTCACATAAAATGGAAATTCTCCTGAAGAACTTTATATGCCTCTTAGGTTTCAAACAGTACTTATTGAGTAATTAAACTAAATATTTATCAACTACAATAAATAGTGTCAAGTACTGAATTAGGATCTGAGAATATAAAGAGTTTAACCTTGACTGACATGAAGGACATCAGACTTACGCAAGATGTCACTCTCAGACCTATGTATTACTCTATAATTGAAGCTGAAGAGCATTCATTCATTTTACAAATTTTGAGTATCTTCTCTCTACCAGATATTAAGAAACAGCAGTGAAAAGACATGATTGTTGCTCTCATAGGGGTTTTTATTAAATTATAATTGTTAGAGTCTTCATGCTGCCTGTGAACTCGCACATTTTCAGAACATTCTGATTACGTCAGGCCCAGAGTAGAGTCATATCTGGATCCCTCAGAGAAATGGGGAATTTTTAGTGTCTAAGTATTCCTGGGGTACAAATAGATGCCCTCACATGGAGTCTGAGGAAAGCGAGACATCCCTTCCTTGGATTCTGGCTTCCTCTCAGGTCCCATGCAACCATCCTGACAAGGGATCTTTGCAAAGGATCTACCTGTTGATATAATTCTGGGATCTTTCATCAATAGAATCATTTATTATTTAAACTGAACTCTGAGAGGGGACAGAGGAAACCTGAGTAGGCTAGCACAGAGAAGATATGTGATTCTACTAACACAGGATATTGCAGCCTTTAAAAAATATTAAATTCTGATCTGTGACTACTCATGATGGGCACTGGACATTTCAGTAGTTACAGATTCTTAAATAAATTAGATGGGTCTTTCTGAAGACTGGTCATAATAATTTAAATAAAAATACTTTTTATAGCAGCAACTTCTGGTTATTTAAGGACAAAATTGGAACATTTGAGTGCTAAATTGTCATTCTGAGCTCAAAAGTTGCATGAATAAGAAAATGTCAATTCCTTAAAAAGCCACGTGAAAATCAATGAAATCACAGCATAGTAGGTATTATTCATACTTGTAATGGGAAATCTACTACTGAAATACATAGGCATTTGCTTTTAAAGGCTTAATTATAGCAACTCATGTTAAAGCAGAGAAGAAAAATCAAGCTTCTTGATTTTTAGAGATATTCTTATCCATGAAATCACAAGTCTTATTTGCATCTTTGCTCCTTATTTGAATATGAAACAAACAGAAGTCCATTGCCATCTATGTAAAATGCATTGGGACCTTAATTCCCAGGTATCTGCCTGTCTCTTGTCCAGTTGCCATTTCCTCATCATTTCTATGGTTTTTTCCACAAGTTATATGTAGTCCTCTGGATCATCCCTACTTACTCTCTTGCTCCTCAGTGACAGTGCCAATGAACTAACTCTTAAAAGTAGCGGCAAGAAAAAATATGACTTAAGGGCTCAGCCTGGTAAAAACTTTCAGGTCTTAAATAGCTAAATAGAGATTTTACTAATGGCTTCAGAGCTAAAATGGCTTTTGATCACAGATAAGAGTGAACTACGATGGACCACGAATTAATATGATGATTAATAAGGTCTATACAGAAAGATAGACAAAGTATTTGACAAGATTATCAAAGCTGTCTTCATCTATACTCTCTCAATCTGTAGCTAAGGGAACCTAAGCACCTTCATCAATGCTTGGTTCAATGGTTTGTGGTTTGTAAGTATAAAAGGTAAAAATGCTACTCTATTGAAGCTTTAACTTACATTCATTTGACTAATTATATGTTTGAAATACCTACCATTTATTTGCTGGGTACAATTCTTTTACTCTGTGCCTACTACATTTTAGGCACAATTTTAGGTATTGCTGAAAACAAGCCAAATGTGGAGTTTGTTTTAGTGCAAGAAATGAACAAAATACATACAATAAATAAAAATCTTAAAAAGCATTTTGGCAGTGATTGTTGCTGTGAAAAAAACACAAAGGCAAATGGTAACAAAGTAAAGGGACAGAGGTAAAGGAGACCATTAATATTGACATAGGAGTCAGAGTGAGCCTCTCTGAAGAGATGGTATTTGAACAGACTAAATAGTGAGTGTGTCTCATTGATTCACAAGGAAAAACATTCCGAACATAAAAAAGGCAAATACAAAGTTCTGGAAAGGGTAAGTGAGCATATTTCTTTGAGGAAAATGAAGCAGGCTATCCGGAGTTGGCTCAGTGAACAAATGCAGAGTGATGGTGACAAATCAAGTTGGAGAGAGCAGGAGGCTAGATCATACAGACCACTAAAAAGGTTTTGAGTTTTGACCTAAATGTTTTGGTAAGTCACTGTAGGGCCCTGAGCAGTGCAGTGATGGAATCTGATTTATATTAATCTGGCTATTGGTTGAGGAAACAGGAGATTAGTAAAGAGACTAGTAGTGAAATGATAACAGTAAACTGGTATTAGCAGTACAAAGAAAGGAAAGTAATTTGTTTCAGGATATTCTGAAAAGGATATGCTGCCGAGCTTGTATCATTAAGAGAAAAAAGGAATTAAGGACTATTTTTAAGGCAATTGGATAGGGCTATTTACTATGGTGGAGATAATATGATCATGTGCATTGGAGATTAAAATAAAAAATCAGCCTGGAAAGTATTAGATTTGAGATGCATATAAGACATCTAAGAGGAAAAAGTAAGTAGAGTGACATATGAGTTCAAGGGGTACAATTGGAGACATAAATATGGACATTTCAGTCACATAGGGTATAAAATCACAAGATGGATTAAGATTCTCGAGGGAATGAGTACCCTAAGAGAAGAAAAGAAGCCTGAGGATTTTCAACACCTAAGAGGAAGTGATATAAGTAGTCAGAGAGAGCATAGTGTGACACAGAATGGCCACTCAGACAGAATCGTGTGTATTGTGAAAATGGATCTTGTAGGGGTTGGAGGGAAAGAAGGGACTCTAGTTAGAAGGAACCTGTATAAAAAAGAACCTAAAATATTTTGTTCTTTTTAAACATACCAGAATTAAACACTTGACACAATAGAGCAAATGTAAGTGAACCAACTGTAAAATTCTTGAGGGTGGGAATTTGTGTATGACTTGTTCACTCAGAATCTGTATTGTAGTGGCTAAAACAATCAAGAGTCTGCTACTCAATAAAATTTTGTTGAACTGAATGAACAAGTTACTACATGGAATAGCTTTTTATTTGGAAATGAGACTCAGATAAAATGAAAATACAGAAAAGAATTTCAGAAAAATCTCATGGGCTATAGAATTTGTCTCAAAGTTAGAATGCATCAAAACATCAGACAATTGATCCCCAATACCCTGCCTCACTCCCAAAAGGGACAAACATTTTGGTTAAAGCTAAACAATTTTATGACATTCTATTCTTTTTACTATTGTAGGAGGATTCAAATTTTAATTTTAAAACTTGGCTACTTTGTTATAAACTTCTTACCCCTTAGACCAGTGATAATGAAACTTGTAGAGATGAGGACCCAAAACTCACTTTGTTATAGCAGTGTCAAGTGCAACTAAATCTGAGTACTGAGTTTTGAGTTGAGAAAAAACAGTATTAACATCTTTTATCTCAAAACAAAAACAAGTAACACATGTGCTGGAGGTTTGCCAGAATTGCCTTGGACTGTAAGTTCCTTTGTGGCAGGCATTTTAGTTCCTCAGTAGCAACAAAACACAATATGCATATGCACTGCATGAATGCATATTTAGGATGCTGGAATTCTGCTGAAAGAAAGCTAGCACATAGGCAAAATGTTTAAGGAAGAAAATTTGGACAAGTTGGTAGCATTTATCATTTCTAACATTTTTTAGTCTTTCAGAGTAAACTTTGAAATTATATTATAATTTGAAATGGTTCTGATTTGACAAGTTAACTCTTGAGACATCTGAGTATGTATTATGAAAGAACAAAACTGTTCATCAACCCTTTATGCCAATGTTAATTTCTTTAAAAAGTAGGATTTTAATGTTTTTATTCCTACAGTAACCCTTAAAATTTTTGTGTATGCAATCACAAATGCACACAAAAGATGCATTTATAAGCTTATTGTGTAGCTCTAAAGACAGTTGGGAAACCCAGTTTTAATTTTGTTACTGAAATAATTTAAAATATATTATAAAACTGCCTCTTTTCAATCAACAGCAAGGATCTAGAAAGAGATTATACCAAGTAGGTACAATTTATTCAGGTTTATTATTGTTAGAGAAATGAAGTTGTCTAACTTCAAACTGGAAAAAGCACTTTTACATTTATTTAATTTTTCATGTTATCACTGACATTAAAATATACCATTTTCTTATGCCTTAAAAAAACTTAGATAATTCAACCAAGATTCATTATGCACATTAGCCTTTGATATGCTTAAATATGGAAATTTCAGCAAATGTGTAAAATTTTCTGATGCCCTCTGAGCCTATGTTTGTAACTGAAAACTACCATCTGAGAAGGGACTCACCGGCTTTTATTCATAAGGTCTGCTCCTCGTGCTTTGTAATAATCTAAATTGGGATGAAATTGGTAAGTCACTGGTCTTGGATTTCTCTAAAAAAAAAAAAAAAAGCAATAAACTGAAATGGGTAAAATCATCTAAATTATTAACATACAAAAGAAAGAAATCCTTTTTTCTTTAGAAAGTAATATACATAATGAAATCTAAGAATTCGGTTTTACTTAATTGTTTAAGTCCTTCCTTAACTGATTGTCATCCTAAGGAAAACTGAATTATTTTAATATATTTCATTTTAACCTGCTTTGTATTTGAAATAGATTTATCCCTATCATTTATTTTTGATGATTTCAATCACTTTATGACTTTCTAAAACATGAGATATAATAAAACATAGCTGAAAAATTATGTGTGGTGTACCACAACCATAAATAATGTTAAAGGGTAAGAGACACGAAGTGTTCACCAACTACATTTTGGAGTAAGACTAAATACATCACCAACTAGTTTTTGATGATAATAATGCTAAATATGACCACTAGATGGCATGCTAAGTCTTCCTACTCCTTAAATGAATGCTATTTCGAAATTCAGCAATTCTTTGAAGTTAGCAATTTTGATATCACCTATTTTTACTTATGAGTTTAATAAGTGACCAAAACACACCAGGTAGTATGAATAACAGCAGGATATACAATAAACTGACCAATAGACATTTTTATAAAAGCAGCAATAACACTGGCCTTTCTGGCATTTAATATTATTATAATATGGTAGAAATGTCCTCACATCATTAGACTGAGCATGCCCACTTAAAATTGTTGTTATATTTAACTGTATTAATTATTAAATGTATCAAGACCATCACAGGTAGGTAAAAAATTATTTTTAATATATTTACAGCATAACAAATGAATACCATCATCTCTAAAATGTTAAATTATATGCACTTTCCACTAAAAAGTTTTAAAAACTTAGAATATACTCTAATGCTTACCTAAACATATAATTCAAGTAATAATTAGGTCTTTGTATCACAGCATACACTTTCAAAGATGTATCTACACACACACAGGCTATATTTCATCTTAATGGAAAATTACTGATATGTTTAGATATCAATCTTTGCAGATATAATCCTAAAGCATTGATAGGCTTGCATGGAGGCATGGGGGAGAGAAGAGAATATAATTGCTAAGGTTAAATAGTTTGAAATTCATCAAGCTAACAAGCTGCATCTTAATGGCCATGATGGACCTTTTCTTTTTCTGCTGAAAAGAGAATATTTACACAGTTCAACCCTTTCATATCTCTTCCAAGCCAGCTCTAATCATCTGACAAAAATGACAATCCCTTGATTTAGCTCCAGCTACTACTACACTGGTTTGGTATTCAACACAGTTCTATAATAATCAAATCTGAATTGCCTTGATGAAGATAACTGATGCTTCCATGACTACCATACTATTAAGTCTAACAGTACAAGTTTTCTCTCTCTAGGAAATGCATAGGTTTCCTCATGGTAGCTGATGACAACCTGGACCCAAGCACTGTGTAACAGGAAAATAAAACTGACGTTAAAGCCACTGGTAGACTAACAGTGCATTCAAGATTTATTTTAAAAACTGATGTTTACAGGACTCATTCATGACTAATCCTGTTTATTTGCAGTACCTGAAAATATATTTTGTTTTTGTTTTCTTCTCTCACTTCCAACAAACTAATAAAGTATTGTGTTACTTTTTGCAAGAAAATAATGAAAGGGGATCACATGGAGCAGTTTCTTAAAACACCTTTATAAAGAAATGACAAGCAATTAAGATATAAGTTTTGATCTGATCTATCTAAGTACTTAAAGCAATTATTAGGAATAATGATACAACCTGAATATATGAATGAGGCTTAAGTATCGCTTTCACTGAGACCTATTTAAAGTCCTAGAAGACTTACTGATATCAAAAGGAGAGTTAAAGTACCCATGTATTAGAAGCAGCAAAGAGAATCAAAAAAGTGATACTGAAGAAAAGATCAGTTATTGTTGAAAGTCATTCAACAGGGTTTTCTGTTGAGAAGATGATGCTACAGTATTTTTAAAATGTAAGTATACAAACAGGTAATTTAAACCAGCACTCTCCAACCAAAGTATGTAAGCCATAAATAACAGTTAAAAATTTCTAGCAGCCACATTTAAAATAAAAAAGGGAAATAGATCAAATGAAATATAATTTGATTAAGTTTATTTAAAATTTTAAATTTTGAGATAGTTTACATTCTTCCTTTGGTACAAAGTCTTTGAAATTCAGTGTGTATTTCACACTGATGAAATACCTCAATTTGGACTTGCCATAGCTAAATGCTAAATAGCTACATGTGGCTTGTGTATTGGGCATCAGAGAAATACATGTCTGACCCATGTGTAAACCACTGCATAGATATAAAAATCAACATGAGGACACAAATAATAAATAAGGCATAGATATATTTATATATTAAGATTCATACTGATGATTCTCCAATCTGTGTGTAATTGTTTTCTCTTTTTTAAATAAGAATTTAAAAGGTCAGGAAATTTTAGGATACCTTCTTACACAAACAAACCAAATTAAAGTAAGTTTAGATTGTTAAGTATACATATGTACATAAATAAAAGGTAAAATAGACAATTAGGACTACGGACCAAAATGAAAACAACTGTTTCCTTAGGGGAATAAGATTAGAGAAACAAAATTTTAATGTTACATGGTTAACATATTTTAAAAAATAAAGACATGCTTGCTTTGCTTTAAGGATTTTTTTCAAATATAATTTTATAGAACTATAACAGTTTTTCTAATTTTATTTTAAAGAGAATAAAAAATAAAAATGATACAGAATTTCAAAACAAGGTGATAGGAAATTAACAATGGTTCAGAATAGTTGCTCAGATTATCAGATACAGATATGCAAAATTGATCAAATAACATAAGCACTAATGTATTAGTTCCCTTCAATGAATTAACAGGATAAGTGGTACAATTATCTTAGCTATCCTGTGTATACACATACACACATATGTATTTTTCCCTTTTTTCTTTTCTCCTTACCATATCATAGTAGTTCTTTTCTTTTGAGCAGTTTCTTTTCCTTTCACAATATCTATTGTACTTTTTGGATCTTATTTACTCTATCAGTTTCTTACACTAGGCAGACAATATGATGTTTACACATGCAAATCTGATCTCCTCACTTATGAGTATGGTCTCTATAAAAAGCCTAAAATTTATCTTTTTAATAGCTAAGTAGTACTCCACTGTATAAAAATACATCCTTTTTTATGCATTCCTTGGTTGATGGGCATTTGGGTTGTTTCTAAGATTTAGCTATTATAAACTGTGCTGCTATAAACATGGGTGTATGTATATCACTGTGGTATGATGTTTTCAGTTCTGGAAAGATACCCAGCAGAATAGTTGGGTTGAATGAGATCTCTGATCTTAGTTTTCTGAGGAATCTCCACATTGATTTCAACAGTGGCTATACCAGTCTGCACTTCCATCAACAGTGGAGAAGGACTCCTTTTTCCCCACAGCCCCTCCAGCATTTGTTATTGGTTTTTTGATGATGCTCTTCTTTCTGGGGTGAGATGATAGAATGTCAGTGTTGTTTTAATTTGCATTTCTCAAATGACCAATGATATTGAACATTTTTTCATATATTTATTTGTCATTTGTATTTTTTCATCTGAGAAGTATGTATTCATCTCAGATGCTCTGGAATTTTCTTTAAAATATGGTTCACTGGGATTATAACTGTAAAACTCTGTGCTTGAGGAAGGCTAGACCTTAACACAACTACAGTTTCTCAAGTAGAACATATTAAGTCAATACTTTCAATAACATGTCTTTTTCAATCCATTATCAAAGAGTCAAGATTTGTGACTATTATAAGAATCAATGTATACTTTAAAAAATAATTTTGTTTTGATGAATCTTCCTTTGGAAGGAAAATAGCAGAATAGTAGTCTTATTAAAGGCAGCTATATTAGATACAAATTAATGTACAATGAGACAGGGACCAGGCTGTCAAGGAAGTCAGCAGAAAAATAAAGAATCAGAATTGTGGCTGGAGGTATATCTGAAGAAGGCAAGATACAGTCACAATGGCCACACTTGTATACCTCGCTAAGGGATAAGCAGAATATGAGATTATTCTGTAATTAGTACCACTCAGTCCATTAAGTCCAGATGTGCAACAGACACCAGGTTGGATCAGACCAGAACACCTGGACTCATCCCTTCCCCAAAATGTTCCAGTTTTAGGGGTCACAGAGAAGCCAAGGTTAATGTCAGTCATATATCCATGCTATTTGCTCTGCTTCTCTATTGGATCAGTGGGTAAGTAGCAATACTTGTAATCAGATTGGCTGATTATAGTTTGATCCATGTCATATCCATATTATGATTCTGCTGTATAAACTATCCCTGACAAGGGGCCACAGTGGCAACCCACTTGGGACCCCTATGTTTCAGGAGCTATTCCTTTTTCTCAATAAACCTTTCCCACTCTTAAATCTTCTTTGTACTTTACAATTCATTCATAAATTTCAGGGGAAACAAAATTGGCACATTTGACAGCTAATAGGTTGGAGTTATATTTTTTCTGTATCATCATTTTATTGAAATTGAATTCATATTTCAATTATATTCAGTGACCACAAAATTTTCTCTCACTAGCTACTTACCTCACAAATACAGTCCACCTGGGTTTACCGTGCCTTTGAAAGGTAACTAATCAGGATGAACTCTCAATAACCTAATTAACTATCTGAATCATTTAACTCTTAAATGAAGTGTGATTGAAAAATATTGGGAGTGTTTACATTTTTGGTTTTTTGGAGACAGGATCTTGTTATGTAGATCAAAATTTGAGCTCACTATGCAGCCCAAGATGGTCTCCAACTTACATCAATCCTCCTGCCTTCTACAGGTATGTGCTACCACATTTGGCTTAAATTTTTTTTTTTAAATAGAGTGCATGGCCCATTGTCACCAATTCCCCTCAAAATACTCCTCCTTGCTTCAAAACACATTTATCCTACTGATTTTGCCACTTTTCTGAAGCAGTGTTAGTAGTCCTCTTTCATGAGTGTCTTTACTTGCATTGTCTTGGCCAACTTGACATTCTAAAACAATTTAAAACAATCTTCTTTCATGATCATTTTGACTTTGGAGAACAGAGAGAAATCCCATGGTGCCAAAGCAAAATTAACAGTGATGGAAATGAGTCCTAGAGGAAAGTATATGGAAAAATCAAACCAAAATGAAACAAAATTCACAAAGCGTATTTTTCACTTCCCAGAATTCTTTTGTGAAGACTATGATCACAAAACTATTTTCAAATAATGACAGCAATCAATTAAGAGTTAAAACTGAAATCTAATCTGTCAGTTATAATTAATCTTGTTTACTTTAGAGGTTTTTATTATGTGATGGTAACCTGCTACTAGTATAATTTCAGGCAACTCAAATGTGGTGAATAGGTCCTCTCTCCCATATCTGTAATGGAAATCTTAAGATCAGTATTTAATCCTCTTCTTCCTTCCTACCCTACCTCTTATGGCAGCATTTCTTTCTTTTTTTTTTTTTTTTGTCTTTTTCGTTTTTACTGGTACCGGGGATCGAACTCACAACTGCCTGATTGCAAGGCAGGCGCTTATGCCGCTGAACTAAATCCCCAGCCCCATGGCAGCATTTCAATATTTAAGTCAAATACATCTTGCTATGGTAGTATAATGATATTTTAATGCACATTCACACTAAGAATAACTATAAGATGTTACAAAAAATATAATTAATCACAAGATGGTACTTGACAATTTTCCTTGTTCTGAAAGTGGTGAAACTTATTCAAAAAGGTGATTATAATCATACTTCTGTATTGAGCTACTAACTCTATCACTTTCTTGAAGATGTTATATCCTTTGGAACAAACAATCATACAGAGAGACTCCAGAAGGAAGAATCTGAAGTAGTCATTCTCCTTTAAACAGTAAAATGTCTTTCAAAAGGTTGGGTATTTATATATACATGTAAGACTGAAAAGAGCAAAGGAAAAGCATTTTTAGTGATACCAATTCTAATGTATTAGTGCATCATGAGGAATTAATGTTGAGTTTCATATTGAAAACAGGTGTAACTATTGGGTCAAAGAAGGGCTCAGAAGTCAGTTTTAGGTCTTCTGCTCCATCCATTATCAGCTAAGCAACTGTGAGTGTCTAAGTTCACTTCTGGCTCTAGTTTTATCATCTGCAAAACTGCAGCAAAGATTAAAAGAGCAATGAAAATTAAATGTACAGCATAAGGCCGAGCACTTGATAAAAACACTGAAATGGAAGCTATGATTACCTCTGATATCACTGAACACAAACATTGAGAGCAGATTTCACAGTTTGACTACCTAAAAACTATGATATTAAATAAGGAAAGTGATATTTTATTTTTCTGATAATCTTATATAGATTTAGGATAAGCTCTGTCAAACATATAATTTTATAACAACATATATTTAGGGAAATAGACAACGCACACTATATTAAGGAAAGGCTCTAAAGAGAAGCACATTTATAAATTTTTAAAAAGGTAAAATAATACTCTTATTAATATATATTAGTTTACAAGGGTATAATAACCAAAATGATGTATTTTTGGCAGTATGTCCAAGATTTTAGCATTTTTATAATTTAATGGTCACGATTTTTACATTCAATTTAAAAACTTCTGATAGTACTTAACAAAATATTTTTAGTATAATGTACATGTTTGGCATGAGGAATATGTTTGACAAATGAATTATTTTTCTTACTTCTAATATCTTGCACCCAAATCTTAATTTCTATGGCATGCTAGATTAAAAAAGGAGAAAAATAATAAGGCTCAGAAAGAGAAACAGCACTGTAAAAACATGTCAAATGTTTCTTTTTGATGAAAAATGAGACTCTTATTTTAGTGAATATGTTATTGCCACAATGCTGGGGGAAAAGCAACCATCATTAGAAAAACAAATTGTTCAGCTGTTTATAAGCAAAAAACTCTGGGGGAATTTCCCAGGACCCCAAAGGCAAAGCATTACAGGGTTATGCAGACATATGTTGCAGGTGTTTTAGGGGAGACAGGTGGGAAAACCTCAGCCATGGAAGAGGAGCTAGTTAGTACGCTGTAACTGAAATGAGATAAGCTAAATGCATCCAAGTGCAGGGACGCTATGGCACAAGTGAACTGGAGCTGTAGAGCACAACTCATGAAAATAATTATCCTGTTAGTGCCAAGCAAACAATTTTTCTCTTCTTGTAGTTTTATAGAAAACAAACACTGCCAATTACTCTTTTTTTTTTTTAAACTAAAGGTATTTTAAACCTGGAACAAAGACCAGCCTGAAATAGCAATAATTATCCAAAAAGATAAGGATGAAGTATTGTTGCCTTTATTTAAACAAATATTCCTAAGGAGACAGTTTGTTGTAATATTCCCTCTTTGGTTTACTAAGCAACTCTAGATTTATCATAATTCTCCTAAAGCCTAAGATATTTCTATATTAAAATGCTAATTTTGCTTTTTCTTTTGCCTGTAATTAAAGCTGGAGAAATATATGATCTGGTACAGATTGCCAGAGATTTCACAAAGGTCTCACCATTTCTGTCTTTTATTGTCATGTACTCTCCCCTTCATTCAATAAAGATCTAGTGATACAGTAGATTAAAAAAGTAGGCATTTTAATTCTACAAACTCACAAAATTCTTCTGTTTAAAATACACATACACACCAATAAGTGTACTATTTGGATATCGTTATTAAACTCAGACTAAATATTTCTTTTTTGTCATTATCTAAAAGTTGACTTTCTTATATTATTTATGACTGAAGATAATACTCATTTTACTAAAATATATTTATATATTTATAATAGTATATTGAGCCGTTCTTTCCCAGTCTAAACGGTCGCTATTCTATTAAACAATCTATGCTATGAATTAATTTTAAATACTTAGTATAAAATACTGGCACAAAACATCAGATTTGGAAAAAAATTTAAATAATATTATGAAATACAAAATGTGCAAATATAATGCATTCATCAAGTTAACATAGACCTTCATATAAAAAAATATAAGCCCTTGCAACTTGGTTATAAATAACATTACTTCAGTACCATTCTTACATATTTTGATAGGAAATATATATTATGAATAGGAAATATTAAAATTTTACAGCAATTGACAAAAACTTAGGTAATTTTCATCTGTGCAGCTTAGATTAAAACTTTTAAAGAGAAAATTTAGAAGTTAAAAGAAAGAAGCAAAAACATCGTTATCTGGTAAAGACACAAACAAAACCTCTGAACTCATGCCAGCCTCATTTTACATACTGAATAAGCTCAAATCCCTAAAGTGACATCCCCATCTATACCCTGGCAAGCTGGGATCTCAAATGGCAGAGAAGCATTTTAAACCACCTGTGCGTTATGCTTGAGTCTAGCTTCATATAAGAAATAGACACCATTTTTTTTTCTTTTTGTAATGTATTTACAGTTTTGAATTTAGCATGCAGAAAAATGTCAGAGTAATATAACTCTTCAATACTAGCCCAATTTGCCAGTTATAGGTAGAGAAAATAGAAACTTAGGTCTACAAATCTTTGTTACTAAACTTGGATCTTAAAATATTTCTTTTAGGCAATTGGTTAGCACTTTTCA
The DNA here is from genome assembly GCF_034190915.1 of Cavia porcellus. NCBI lineage: Eukaryota > Metazoa > Chordata > Mammalia > Rodentia > Caviidae > Cavia > Cavia porcellus. The sequence continues at coordinate 9,223,358 of NW_026947493.1, forward strand.
GTAGTACTCAACCCTTCATATTTTTCTTTTCTTCAGTGCCAGTAGAATAATAGCCCACAATCTTGAAAATCCATTTGTGTGATCTTAAGAATACTTTCCAATCTTTTTTCCTTTTCTTCCTCTCTTCCTACCTTTTTATTTCCTTCCTCTCCTTTTATTTTCTTCTTTCCTTGTTTAAAGGAATAAAAGAATGAAGTGACCTCAAAAAAATTCCTAAATAGCCCCCAGTTTAGGAAACAGACAATGAATTTAGATACTTGATATAAGGATTTCCATTGTGAATTTGTATTTTTAGAAATATTAGAATAATTTATTCAAATTATCATATAAGTGGAAGCAATTTAAAATAGTTTTAGAATTTTTGGCCCCCAATAATAAGACCCTGTTGGCCTCACAACTGCGGTTTGAGATACTCTGAACCAATCTTCTTTCCCTTATTATTCTCTCTTCTGTTAATCTGCTTTTCAGTTACCAAGGCAAAAAAAACCAAAAAAACAAAAAAACTAAGATCTTACACAGTTAGGCTCATTAGGATGAATCTTCCACAGCCATAATTCCCATGCAATTTTGGAAACAGTTTCAATGATAAAGTATCTTGAAATTAAAATTCATTTATTGTTAAAAAACCTCCACTCCAGTTAAAGTTACTTGTTTACACTACTTGTTTGTATGTGTTTTTACTGTTTCACTAAGCTTCAATATTAAACAATGAAATTTCTACGGGAGTGATCAGAATGCAAATGCAAATAACACAGAGATTCATGTTAAACTTTCTTGAAACTATTCCGTAGATAAGAGTGTCAAGTTGTTCTACAGGGACCACTGACTCCACATAGATGAACATTTGGTTGTTTTTATTGTTTGTTTGTTTGTTTATTTATTTATTTATTTATTGAGACAGGGTTTCACTATGCAGTTCAGGCTGACCCTGAGTTCACTTTGTAGTCCAGACTGGTTTTGAACTTGCAATGATTCTGTTGCCTCAACTTCCCAAATGCTGGGATTATAGGAATGAGTCACCACACCTAGCTTTGATTTCTTAATTATAGATTCATGAGTCATGAATAGAAAAGATGTGAACTTCTCCAGACTGTAGACTGGTAAAAAATATTTTCTTTTTAAATCAATAGCTTTGGATACAGCTAAGCTTTAAATACAAGAGTCCCAAGGAAGGAAGCTAAGACCCCGCCTGTGAAGTCAGCCTTAGGGGAGAACCAGGATGGAATCAATGCCCCTGCCTGTGAGTCAACTAAAGCATGGACCAGGGAGAACCAGGAAGGAAGCTAAGCCCCTGACTGTGAGCCTGTCTAAAGCCAGTAGTCAGAACAACTGCTTAGAGGACAACAACATGCAATAGTAAATATTATACATTTCCTACTGCCTTATCACTGTTTAATTTTATTACTTTACTCCCTTTAAAATAAGTACATAAAAAAGAATAAGATAAAAGGCTAAAACCTAAACATCTTCTATCTCTTTAGAAAATAAGCCAACTTGGAGTCACAGAACAGGGTATTCGAATGAATTCAGAATGTTTTATAGTTTCCCACTTTCCCCCCTCTTTTGATAACCCCTAAGGGTTGTCAATAAAGGTCTTACATGAAAAGAAAGAAAACACATACATATATACATGGGCCCCTCAGATGCTAAGTGATAATCACTGGTACATCAACTACAACTCATTCATTATACTCACACTACAAGTTCATAGTCCTTTTTGTACAAATAAATTTTTATGTTTTCTGGTGAAGACTTAGGCTTTTCAGAATGATATTTTTCAGTGCATAAAATAAAACATATTGTGGTTATTCAGGAAACCAATCATACTGAAAAATGGTAACTAAATATTACATGGTTTTCTAACAGTGATATATGCTTTTATATGAATTCATTAATAATGAGTCATAATCATAATGAGTCATGCTTAAACTTGGTGTAATTTTGAAGTTTTGATAAATGTAAGTAGTATTTCAAGATACTTTCATCAACTGTAATGTAATACAAAATATTGGTAATTGTTATTAGTGACAATGTTTCAGGTCCTGCTAATACTATTATAGTAATCCTAATATTTGAAAAAAATAAAATTTTTATTAAGGGCCTAGTGTATATAAAAATAAAAATTTTCCAAACTCAAGTTCTTAGATCTTTGAATTTCATTCACAGACCATTTGGTGGCCTGCAGTCTCTCTTCAGAAATCTAAAGGTTATTTTCCACTTAGGAAAGTTCAGTTTTATGAGTACTACAATACTAGTTTATTAATGCTTTTTTAAAATGAGTATCTGTAGAAGTGGTAGTCAAAATACCAAACAATTATTAGAGTGATTTAAAAGTTTGCCAGATACCAATTAGGACTGATAGTGATATAGGAGGAGATGCCTGGAAAATTATGGTGTGCCAAGCTTCAAGCTCTCTGATGATGTATACATATTTTTTTTACTTAAACATAAAGAAGTCCTTTGGCATTTTAATAATTGGTATAGTGACAATATCAGCTGCATGTCAGCTAGCCTTGATGAGGAGTACTATTTAGGACTAAAATGTGTTTAGATGTACAATTCTACCCTGGATAACATCTAGTGCTTTATTATCTTTATGAGTAAGAAGTGAGCATATAAGGGGGATGAATATGAGGATGATGAGTGAGTGCTTGGTTACAATGAAGCAAACTCTCCATTTCTGGAGAACCCATTCTTTTTTGTGCTAATCTTTTCGAGTTTCCATTGCTGATAGCAAAAGGGACTTACAGAGAGCTCTTTCATAAGTAGAACTGTCACTCTACTGAGGTAGTTAAACTTTTTCAGTCTACAGCTAAGAATACTTGGGCTGCACATATAGCTCAGTGGCACAACGCCTGCCTAGCGAGTGTGAGGTCATGAATTTGATTCCTGATACCAAAAAAAAATTTTTTTCCTCTCTTTTTAGAGGTCATTTGGGTTTTAAATCTGCTGGGCGGAACTTTGAAGTCGTGAGAAGAGCATGATTTAGAAAGACTGGGACAGACAGTGTGACTTGAAAATATAAGTAATTAATGTAGCTAGGTAAAGAATCTTTGGGGCTATTCTTTTTTTCTACTAGTTATCATCTGTGTGGGAGTATTGAGCTCTTCCTTTCTTGGGGTATTCATTTAAACCACCTTTGAAAAACATAAATTATTAAATGCCAGGGAATAAAGTATGTGTTTAGTAACATGCAAAGTATATTTTATGTATCTTTTATAAAGAAGTACTTTGTAGAAATTGAAAGGCTAATTCTAAAATTCATATGGAAACGTTAGCAACTTGAAAGAGTTAAAACAATCTTGAAAAAGTTAAACAGTACTCACGAATGCTTATGTTGGGATTTAAAAGTCTGCCATAAAGCTATAATAATCAGCACAGTGTGGTACAGATAATATGGACAGACATACAAGATCAATGGAACAGCATCAAGAGTCCAGATATAAACCATCATATTTATCAAAATCTGTTTTGATTTTGACAGAGATGAAAGGCAATTCAACAGGGATCAATCTCTTAGAGGAAAGAAAAGAAATACATCTTTGTGATCCTGAGTTAAGTGATGATTTATTTCTTATATGTGATATTAACAGCACAAATGATAAAAGAAAAAAACTGGTAAGTTAAATTGGTACAAAATTAGAAACATGTGTTTCAAAGAATACAATTAAGAAAATGAAAATATGACTCCCAGAACCAAAAAAATTTCTAAATCATATTCATGTAGCAGAAGTCTTTTTTGTTCAAATCCACTTTATTTCAAAGAGAAATTCAAAACACAACAATCATACTGTCTTGTTTTAAAGTCCTGTATCACTTTCATTGTTTGTTTTTATTCTATTTTGTTTTGTTTGATTTTATTTTGTCTGATACTATGGGCAGTTATTTTAAAGATAATTAAAGGAATTATGGTAGATATATTGATTTGCTTTTATCTTGTTTTGAAGTTTTGTATCACATTCACATTTTGTTCTGATTGACTATTCTATTTTGTTTTGTTTGATTTTATTATGTCTGATAATACAGACAGTTATTTGAAGATAACAAGATATATTATGGTAGCCACTGTTGTATTCCTATTGTCTTTTGTTTTGAAGTCCTGTACTGTTTTCATTGTTTTGTTTTGATTGGTATTATTCTGTACTGTTTGTTTGATTTTATTATGCCTGATGACATAGAAGTTATTTTAAAGATAGCAAGACATGTTAGCCACTGTTGGTTTTCTTTTATCTTGTTTTGAAGTCTTGTATCATTTTCATTGTTAAGTCTGGCATTTAAAGAAATTCTTGCAAAGAAGCAGGGTGAAGATCCTTACCTGCAAGTATGTATAAAACTGACTGAGAGAGGAGGGCATTTCTTAAATGCCCTCATGAGTCCTCCCTCCATATGAGAAATGGTAAGGCCAAAGATTTACAAGATAAACTTATCTTGGAAAGAAGTTTGAAAGGCTAATTGGTATCAAGTATGATCCCATCTGGCTCTTGAATATTTTCTGGATAAGCAGAATCTTAATTCACTACATTCAGTTATGTATTATCACGGTCACAATACCGGTAACAATACAGACAGAAGTCCATTGAGTAGTCACAGAAGCAGAATATTCTAACAAGAAATTAGTAAGCAGAGTGTACACAGCTTGGCTCTTACATCTAACTATTCCTATTTGCTAGATCATCTCACTAAGGAGAGCTGAAACAGATGTGGGACTACAGTGTTATAAAGTATAACAAAGGCAGTAGAACTTACTGTTGTTTAATTGAGGGGAACTCCTTGAAGGCAGTGAATTGCCTTTGCTTTGTTTTTGTGATATCGTTTTTTGTGCTTGGATCTTCACAGAAGTTATTACAAGGAAACTGTGAAGGTAGATATAAATCTAAAACCAAAAAAAAAATGCCATTAAAGCTGTATGAGAAGGAAGACTGTAAAATTTTCAGAAGTACAGATAGGGTAAACCAAATAGAGGGCAGAGAATACAGATGTGGGATGAAGATGATATGCAAAGAAACATCCTTTTGTTGTTCTTCCTCAATGAATCTTTCCATCCAAATATTTTCTATTTCAGGGATTGTGCTTCCTGAGAAACACTGGTGAAAAAATACTCAAGATCTTACCCTTAAGGAGCTTACTCATTAAATTAGAGGCTGTCTTCACGGAAAACAACAATCACTATCATAATGCCTCTTGTTATCTTCATTGGTTTTATTCTGTTATGTTTTGTTTGATTTTTTCATATCTGATGGAATGGGCAGTTATTTTAAAGATAACAAGAGGCATTATGATAGTCATTATTGATTTCCTTTTATCTTGTTTTGAAGTCCTGTATCGAGTTTATTGTTTTGATTGACTCTACTGTGTTTTATTTCACTTGTTTTTACTCTCTTCAAAATAAAAAAAAATTACTATTGGCAATAGAAAAAATAAATCAGGGGATGAGACAATCAAATTAAACAAAGCAATGCTCTGTCTGGTTCTGTCTGTGATGAATACTTAGGAAGAAGGTATATGATATTATAAAAAGGATACAGTAAAGATTTCATTTCATAAAGGAGAAAAATAAGGCTTCTCAGATGGAATGCTGATCTGAAGGAGTGGGTATTAATTATGTTTCTGTTTGTGGCGAGCTTCATGGAGAGAAGTGAAGTTAGTGAGAAAAGGATGAACTTAACTGCTGTTCTCTGTCATTCTCAACAGGTTCCACCAGTTATTGGGTGGCATCTTCCTCTATATTATTTAATGATGAATGATATTTAGAACCCAAGTACACAAAAGTAATGTGTAAATGTGTAACTTGAAAGAATTAATATATAACTGCATGTATATTTAAGTGTATAAGATAGAAAATGATATCACAGAGTTTTATTGGATCATTGAACAGAACTGTTTGCAGTATCATTGTTGGAATGTCCACTCTACAAGCTTTAATTTTGTGACTTGAACAATTATTTTTAAGATGGCAATATGTAATCCATTAACTAGTGATTTCCTACTGTTCATTTTTTTCTTCTGTAAATCTGTATAACTTGTACCCTTTCACTTTTTTTTCTTTTCTCCTTAAATAAAAAAAATGAAAAAAAATTAAATAAAAAAAAAAGAATTAATATATAGGGGGCTGGAGATTTAGCTCAGCGGCATAAGCGCCTGCCTTGCAAGCAGGCAGTCGTGAATTCAATCCCCGGTACCGATAAAAAGGAAAAAGACCAAAAAAAAAAAAAAAAAAAAAAAAAAAGAATATATAGCATACTACACCATTTAATCATTTAGAAGTTGTTCTATATAACTGGAAAGGTATGAAAATTGTGAAGTTTAAGAAAGAATCTGCTCATTTGTCAAGCATCAAGAAATAAACTTAAAAATATACTACAAATGTGGTCAAGTAAATTTAATCTTATTTCTTTCTCTTAGTGAAAGTACATTAATATCAGATATTACTTATTTGTACTTAGTTGATGCCACAACATATGGTCACTTTATAAATATTATTCCATAATCAACGGAATTTTAACAAACTATTTTATAAGTAAAGAATCCGGTTCAGAATGGTTGCTGCTGATTTTTTCTTTTGAGACTCCACATTATCTTCATTTCTCCTTTCTTTTTAATTTTTCAACTCCATATAATCATTTGTCTTTAATTATCATATCTCTTTCTCAGTATGAGAGAACACTTATATTCCCTTCAATGTGAACCCTAGATATGTCAGCAGCTTTCAACAAAATTATTCATTTTTAACCTCAGTTGACCTCATTACATTTGTCACTAGTCATTTCTATGTCCTTGGAGTTATGCATGCTTATGGAATCAGAATATCATCTTTTTCTGATTTCCCACATTCCAAGTCTTCTTGTACACTTTCTTCCAGAACACATCTCTTTGATACTTTCTTATGATTCTCTTCTTTTTTCTTGTTTCCCCAAAATACCATTCATGGAGATCACTTTACATCTCCTCAACTATGATTAATATGCATATTCTAAGACTCCTAAATCTGAATCTTTGGTCCAGATCTTTCCTTTGAGCTCTAGACAGATGTTCCCAGTTGGCTTGTGGACATATCTATCTGGATATCTCCTGACTTCTTAAATTAACACCTTAACTTTCTTCTTAAAAACCTAGCCACCTCTGCAAACCTGCAGATTCGCCTATTTTTTCATCAATTCAGATTCGCATACTTTTTTCATCAATTCAGTCAATAACTAGATACCTGGGAAATGGAACCAATTGTTTCCTGTCCATAGCTAATTATTCAAAGTTCCTATTTACATTAAGTGTTCCTTGAAATTATTTTCTACTTTTAAGACATACATTAGAAAGAAAAGATGGACAGAAATAAAAAAGTAAATAAATAAAATTTTCATTTATATTTTACTATTTATCATATAGCTTATACAAATTTATGATAATTTTAATAAAATATATATGTATGTAAAAACACATTGAAATATTTCAATGAAATTCTTTGTGTGTGTATGTTGTTTCTTTTTTTTTTTTTTTTCTTTTTTACTGGGAATCAAACTTAGGACCTTGCACTTGCCAGGCAGATGCTTATGCTTATGAGCTATATCCCTAGCCCTTCAGTGAAATTCTTTAGGGCACTAAACTGTGTTGTTACCTCTTTGATACTCTCCTCTTGTTTAATCAAAGACCCATTTCTTTTAAATGATCATGTCTTAAGTATATGCTAAAATTTTAGTTACTAGTGCTGTCCCAAATTCCGTTTTCTATGTAGTTCATTTCTAGAACTCAAATGCAGTTCAATAAGGGAGCTCAAATGATGTATTGTTAATGAAGTAATTGCTCTCTGATTAATAGCTAGCATTGTCAGTGGGTCCTATCATATGGTTCATTCAATTAGAACCTGTATAAGACAGTTTGCCTGGGGTTCTTCACATAATAGCTGGAAAGATAAGGGTAAACATTTTATCTCTTTCTGAGGTGTATGAAAATATTTCTAGCATTCTTTTTTCTGCATTTTTCAAATTTTTCCACTTGGTGCTGTTTCCCAAAGAACCATGCAGCAACATAGAATGCATACTTTTAGATGAAACATATTTGAGATACTCTGTATTTCTACTGATGTTATAGAAAAAATTAGAGGAAGTCACTTGTATTGCAATAAGCACCTCAAAAAAAGGCCAGGAAGAATCAAATCACTAACAGCTCCGACATGTAACATTTCAATGGACAAGCCCACAGCTGATAATTTTGTGAAACAGATTTAAACCTCTCAGTTCATAATTCTTCAACACATTTTCAGTACACACTACAAAGAACTGCCAAAGAAAACCTCAGAATGCAGGAAACAGGAAAAAAAAAAAAAAAAAAAAAAAAAAAAGAACCCCTCAACACTGAACTCTGGATTTACTGAAGCAACTATGCATAAAAAGATGTTAAAGTGTTCATATCTCTAAAAAGGTGAGAAGATAAGTATTTCCAATTTACCTCTTGACAAATTTATTAAATACTGGGAGTAAATCAGATTTGTGTACCCAGGAATTTGGCAAGAATCAAACTATAAAATTAACATAACATGTTAGTTTTCTTCAAGAAACCAGGAAGTTTGCAGGATAGTGAGAGTTACCTGCATTCCTTAATGTTTAAAATATGAGTTCACCAAAAAAACACAAACAAACAAAAAAACCCCCAAAATTGTATAGACTTCAGGAAAAGAAAAACAAATGAATATTTTAATACTAAATATTCTGAGCCATCATGGGATTAATACAAGTTTGGCCTTTACAATTACAAAGGGTGCTCAGTGTAGAGACACTAGTTCCCAGATATTTATTTGTGCAGCGAACAGATGCTTTGGTAACCCTGGTAATTCAGACTGCTGCAAATGCATTTTCAATTTTTTCTCTAAGAGCAGGAAGTATAGTGGGTTTTCTGTGACATAACACATCTTCTAAGGGCCCTTATATGAGGGCCCTTCATCATCTGTTGAAGAAATATCATAGTATTTTTCTTTTCCTGAAGTATGTATATATTTTTTTGGTGGATTTTGTATATCTAAAAGAACATGTCAACTCGAACAACCTTGCCAAGGATTATCTGTACTGTAAATTAGGGTCCAGACTTTATGTACTGTAATGTAAGTATGTTAGGATCTCTCATAAGCTGGTTTCACTAACTGTGTCTGCCCACCTGCTTCTACCTGATAGCAGGTATTTCAAGGAGATTGGTGATTTTTGTTTTTTACATAGGTCCACGTTTTTCTGGTCAGATGGAGTTAAATCACTGTTTTTTCCTCTTACTGTAAGTAATCTGATGGTGTGGCCTCCACTGTACGTTTTCAACAGTCTGGAATGCTAAACAAAATACCATAAACCTGGTGGTTTATGAAGAGTAGAAATTTATTTCCACAATTCTGAAAGCTAAAAAGCCTAAGATTAAGTAATGCACTTAAGGATTTGATGTCTGCTAATGTTCCACTTCTTGGTTCATAGACGGTGTCTTCCTGTTGCATTTTCACAAGATGAAGAAGGCAGCTAGCTGTTTGCAGCATTGATATTATTCTTAATTATAAGGTCATACTGTTCATGAACTAATAATTTCCCAAAGACTTCACTTCCCCAAAACATCACTTTGGGAGTTAGAATTTCAATATATGAATTTTGAGGGTAGGCTACATTCAGACCATAGCAGACTGCTACTACAATGTAAATGAAGGAGTCATGGGGGCATGAAAATATAAATATTGTGGCTGTTCTATGGCTCACTGAAAATTAAGGAGACATATAGTTTCCACAGGAGCCTTGTAAGCTCAGTTTTGTATCTGTCCCTTAGAGAGGACTTGTTTTTTTAAGAATGCTGACAAAATCAGATTTCTGAGATCAACACATTAGAAGTTAAAAACTTGTCCTTTGGTTTTAGCTTTTCCCTTAGGTCCTTCTCAATGAGCCAAAGACATGAAGGAACCAAGATATTTCCATTTTAAGGAAAGCTACAAGTTATTTGCTAAACCTGCTCCTTCTCCTGACAGAAGCCTGAAGAACTGTGTGACTCTGGGACACATCCCAATTACAATGTACTGTCATGGAAACATAGGATTTCACTTGCCACTAGCATCTGGTTAATTTTATTAATATACTGTAAACCCCTCTATTCCTTTCTTTTGCCCCTCCTCTAGTTTACAGTATCACTGTTAACTCCTCGACATAGCTCTCTGGACTGGTTTCCTCTTATTTTCTATTTTATTACTTTTGCTTACTATTTTTCGTAAGCAACCATTGCATCCACATGTCCACATGGTTTTAAAATAAAAGCCTTAAAAGTAATTTTCAGCCATTTGTGGACTGCAGGGGAATAGAACAAGAAGTCAACAAGAAGCAAGCCCTCCCTGCGAGTCAGTGCCATGTACAGGCTGCTGGAGAGTGAACCAGAAGCCAGCATTTTCCTATGAATTGCTGCCATTTGTGGACCGTGGGGGAGGAGAACAAGAAGTCAACAAGAAGCAAGCCCTCCCTGCATGTTTATGCCATGCACGGACTGCTAGGGGGAAGAGCCAAATGCCAGGCACAGTTGCTGGGAGACAAGAAAAGCCTCCTCTTCTACCCCTCAATACCCAGTGTAAGCAACCAGCTGATCCAGAGAAACACAGGCTGTGACGATAGCTACTGAGGTAAAGTACAGCTTAATGCTTATATAGTGTTTATGGTTTCACTGACATTGCAGGTCTAAAGCCAGTAGTGGTCTGATAATCTATTCAGATGATAACAACACAAAATGTAGCATCTTTGTGGGATCTCCTTCTGAAGGTGGTAGCCATTGTTGACTCCCTGTTGTCTTGTTTTGAAGTCCTGTGTCATTTTCATTGTTCTATTATGTTGGGTTTTATTCTGTTTTGTCTTGTTTGATTTTATTATATCCACTGGCATAAGCAGCTATTTCAAAGATTTTTTATGGTAGCCATTTTGGAATTACTATTATCTTGAAGTCCTTTATTGCATTCATTGTTTTGTTTTTATTGGTTCTTTTCTTTTCTGTTTTGCTTAATTTTTATTATGTCTGAAGGTATGAGTGGCTATTTTGATGACAATAGGAGGCATAATGTTAACCATGGTTAATTTCCTATTATCTTCTTTTGCAGTCCTGTATCACTTATATTGTTTTGATTGGCTTTATTCTTGGTATAATTCTCTTTAAAATAAAACATCATCTTCATTATAGAATAATAATTATTATTATCATCCTTATTATGTTTCCTTCATCAATTTTACTGAGTGTTAATCTTTGGGGATTTAAACTATCAGACTTGACAAACTAATTTTTGTAGTAAATAAAACAATTTTCAGATTTGGAATTCCAATCATGAATAAACAAAGTAGAAGTAAACTGTTAGGTTGGATGGGTAATCAAGTTGAAAACTGTTTTATGTTCCTTGCACAATACCAAAGAGCATATATTAACTCTTCCATGGTCATTTGGGACAATGGGATGTAATGAGAGTGAGAGTAACCAGAAAACTGTACTACAGACCTGCAAGGAGGGTAAGGCCTAAGAAGAGGGAAGAGGACAAGTGGCACCCACTGGAATAGTAACCAGAGGGATAGGACTTATATATGCCACTGAATTCTGGATGACTTTGAGTCACCCTCATCAGGCCTCAGGAGGAAATAACGTATAATTACATGATATTCAGAGTCATAGCAGGTTATAAATAAATTACAAAATGCAAGATATTCTTATAACCAATACCAGAACTTTTACACTGAGGTACATGCTGAGTCCTTTTTACTTTTATTTTTTGTTTCATGATAGGGTCTTGCTAAGTTGCCCAGGCTATCCTTGAATTTCAGATTCTTCCTCCTTATTCTCCTGGAGTACTGGAATAATAGGCATGTGCCATTCCCAGCTAGGAATTATTTTTTTAAGCATCAGAAAAATCAACAAAAAATACATAGTGAGTCCAGGTTATAAGAACATAGCTAGAGAACTAGAATGACACTAGCAGACTTCTCAGTGAAACCAGGAACTTCAGGAGACCCTAACTATCTACTGTACCAAAAGAATTCAGGTGCATTCTCTTTTCTTAAGAATAAGTGTGAATCCTATGTCTTTCCTAGTTGTTTTTACTAATATCCATGTCTACAAAATAGAGAGCTGTGTGTGTACTAGAGGCCAGGCTTAAGAATCTCACCTAACATTAGAATCACCTGGATCTGTTTTCAGGAACCAGTGATCTAGGTAGGGCAGAAGGGTCATTCAACTTCTTTTGATTATCTGTTTGCTAGTAAAACTTCATATGTGTATGTGTGTGGAGGGTAATCCTCCCAATAAATATATATTTATTTATAAGTTATATGCGTGTACCACTTGGACTGATTCTTTTTTTTTCTGTATATAGGAAAATACAGGCACAACAGGATTTGTAAATGAGATTCAAAATACAGCATATTTAATTTCCATAACACTTTACTTTTAGTAGGATTTGTGTTTTTCTTAAAAACATAGTTTTGCCAGTAATGTGACTGAATGTACCTAACTTTTTAGAAATCTACATTCAATGCTTTTTCAGAGTCAGCTTCTGTGAATGATATTCTAGAAAAAGCTACCTTATAAAGAAGCAAACGTTTGAGTGGAAGAAAGAGATTAGCTGCCTTTGCTAAACTATGGTGTTCATTTCATAACACTAATTATGTCAAAGCTCTTGTTAGTAAAATTTCTATCTTCCTTATTTTTCAGCTCTTATTATCTAAATGAAAGATGCTGCATTTTTATATTTCAAAACACTGATTCAAACTTGATTTTATCTTTTCATCTAGAAGATTATTGGCCAAGTTAAAAAATTCCATTTCCACAATTTTTAGGTGCTTTCAGAGTTTTAAAGAAGTTACACACTCAATTACTTTTGGCAAGAATATCATACAATGATGAAACATTTTTAAATACTCTGTTTTGAAATGATCTCTCCATAGCATGAATTTCTTTGAAAAAGCTCAATTTTCATTATTAAAATTTCGCCATTCCCTTGAAAAGACAAAGTAAGTGTTAGTGTTTTAAAAATATTCGCATAGTACCATATTACTGACAGTCACTTATTATTACTGGAAAGGTAAGCAGATTTGAAGTAGGTGTATTTTTTTTTCTCTCCCAAAAAAGAAAATCTATGGAGCAACTCTTTTAAGAACATTAGGAGATATCTAGTGAACCCAAAATAAATGTACATGAGTTCTGACATTTCTTTGGTGGTATGAATATGCCATCATTTAAGAAAATGTGATCCATAAATCTGGACACATGGAAGCAGGAATAAGGTACACGGTGATTGTTATGGTCTGTGTAAAAATATTCCCCCAAAGCTTCATTTGATCATGGGCAGGCTTTTTGGAGGTGGCTGAACCTAAAATTTGTCACTGTCTAATGCCAGAATTAAGGGTGTGAGTGCTACATCCATCCTAGGGCAAGAAGACTTCATACAATATAAGGAACAAAAAGAGTCTTGCTTTTCTCTTTTGCTCTTCTGGTTTCTGGTCTTCTGCTACCACGACCAGTTGGCCTTCAACCACACTATTCTGCCTTGGAGCCAGCTAAACATGGACTGAAAGTTCTACAGCCTGTGAGCTAAGTAAACCTTTATCTCTTTATTTTGGACATCAGGTATTTTGTCCCAGCAATGAGACAGAAGTAACTAAGATGATGGTGAAAGCAAATAGAAAATGAAAGGGGCTCTGCTATCAACTCTTTGCATGTGGAAGTCCTTTTCCTTTAGATGACCTGAGAGCATATTTCCCAGAAAATAAGGCCCAACTGGAAAATAAGCCCTAGCATTATTTTTTCAGAATGCTCATAATATAAGCCCTACCTTAAATTAAGTCCCAGTTAAGATCATCAGACAGACACACTTAGTATATCTATTGCAGTATGTGACAAAGTATAAAATTGTAACTATTAATATTAATATATAATTAAAGAAATAATATTGTTGATATTAATACTTAAAATAAATGATAATATAAATTATACCTAAGCATTTGTAAATACCCGAGTACCTTGGGAATAAGAGACAAATGCTTGTGTAAACAAATGAATTCAAGATCTACTGCTGAATGATGAGTAACTGGAATATAGATACAACATACAAATAACATGAGCACTTGATAATTAACAAATGTGTCTAATATTAATTTTCATAATTCAATAGTCTTGTGTTGTAATGGACATACTTAATGTACTTGCATGAAATGAAGACATGTTTTCTGAATTTTGGTGCTTTTTGGCACTTTTGTGTGAACCACCATTCTTAGCTGTCATCAATTTTGTTGACACTCCTGTCTTGTAAGTCTTTAATTAACAACTGACTTAATGGAAACTTTGTGAAGCCGCACTAAGAGGTCATGACTTGGGTGAAGAATTTATGGGATAAAATCACTGATAGCTATACTGTCAATGGACTATGTGTAGGTTACATAGACAAGAAATGGTCATTTTAGGATAGTTCTATTGCTGGACAAGAGAGATTGGGGAAATGGAGTTACAGGACACTCAGTCTGGAATTTGGGTTTGGAGAGCAATGATGATGTTCCAGAAGATGGTGTGACTGTATTTGAATACATGTAGATTTTTATACATGAATAAATGTAGACTGTTATAAAGAAATAAATGTAGCTTGTTGTACATGAAAAAATAACATATTTCTCCAAAAATAAGCCCCATTGCATCTCTAGGAACAAAAATTAATATAAAACTCAGTCTTATTTTCAGAGAATTATGATAGATGACACATGATCGGCCCACACAAAGGGCATTTGGGTACCAGTTGCTAATCTTGATGTTAAGTAATAAAACTTAGCAATATGTTTCAATGATTTTTTTGGGAAAAAAATAAGAAACTTCATGTTTTCTTCCTATATTCCTTTGAATTCTCTTTGTACAGTCACTATGTATATACATACTCCACTTTGGAGATCACTGGCTTAGTCACAGCTTCTGTTTTTAGGTGGTTAGCTTTTAAGTTTGTGTGGCTAACCAGAACTGCAGTGGACATCACAATTTCTCCCCTGGCAGAGAACCTGAAGGCTTGGCTGTAGTAACTAGTTAACTGGTCACTGTTCAGTCATTTGTTTGTTTGTTTATTTATTTATTTATTTATTTTGGTACTGGGGATTGAACTTACGAGCTTGCAAGGCAGGTGCTTATGCTACTGAGCTAAATCCCCAGCCCCTCATTCATTTTGTAAATGCTTGGCAAAGAGAAAACAAAACACAAACAAGCATTGTCTTTCTGATTTGAAGCACTTTCTGGGAAAGATAAAACAATTCAAGAGTAACAAAGAAATCAGTAAGTTATCTACTATGGGTTTAGCAACAATAGAGATGGAAAGTACTGTTTTTATGGATCTGATGTATTTTCAGAGGAAAGTTAGATGAGTCAAAGTAACATAAAAATCATTCAAGTTACCCTCTATGGAGGCAGGGAGATCTGTAGGACATAAGACTAAGCCTCAAAGAGAAGCTTAGATCTAAAAACAGAAGAGAAAATCACTCCAGTGGACAGTTCCTTCACTTTCCACAAATGCTAGTCATCTTTCTTTATGTGTTTTAACTAAGACTTCTAAGGGTTTATAAATGCCATTGGTACATGGTAGGAGCCTAGCAGATTTTGGCTAAATCAATGAAAATAGCACTTTTAGAGAGAAACTGGAAAAATGAAACTATGAAGTTCCTCTTTAAACCGGGGGGGGAGGGAGGGGGGGACTTTTCCAAACCATATTAAGACAAATGTCACTACCAGCATGTGAACCAAGCTCATACATCAAATGCTAGAGCAAAATCCTCTTCATAGAGCTCAATTGGTCTCTGATTGGAAGAACTGGAGGATCAACCCAGTGGTGTCTTCAGATTCATCTTAGTGATCCAGTTAGTACTGAAGTAAAAAAATCTTGGAAGTATGGAAACTTAACTTCCATTTACCAATATAGTAGGTATAAAAATAGTTGAGTTGGATGAAGTATACTTCAACATTTCTATTGCAAATAACATTTTGTATGTGTTTTGAGAAAGAATATAACTTCTTGTCTGTGAAGCTTTTCTGTTATGACAACATATCTTTGGTAACTAAATTACTAAGAGAAAGGTTTACTCTAGTTCACAGTTAAAAGTTCATGTCAGGGCTGGGGATTTAGCCTGGCAAGTGCAAGTGCAAGGTCGTAAATTCAATCCCTGGTACAAAAAAACCAAACCAAAACAACAACAACAACAACAAAAAAAAAAAAAAAAAAAAAAACAAAAAGAACTAAAAGTTCATGTCAGTTGGCCTACTAGTTTGGGTGTGTGGTGGTGTATCAGGGAAGGAACATGTAGTAAAGCAAAACCACTCTCTTCATAGCACCAAACAAAAAATCAAAACGAAAATAACTGGGACCCACAATTCTCTTTGAGTACA
This sequence comes from Cavia porcellus, assembly GCF_034190915.1. Classification (NCBI taxonomy): domain Eukaryota; kingdom Metazoa; phylum Chordata; class Mammalia; order Rodentia; family Caviidae; genus Cavia; species Cavia porcellus. The sequence goes on from NW_026947493.1 coordinate 9,239,738, forward strand.
AGCCCTCAGTAACCCAAAGACCTCCCTACCAAAGTCCCACCTCTTAAGTTTCTACCATTGTGCAGCAGTGTTACACTGAGAACAAAGCCTCTAACACATGGACCTTGGGGTATATTCAACATTCACAACAAAAGATTATGCAAAAAACAGAACAAAATTAAATGATTATGGTAAAAGTTTACTACTTCCATGTACTGACTTTTCTTCCTATAAAATCAATATATTTAATGTTTTAAATTAGCAATAATATATAATTATGGGAACATAAAATATTTGTGAGGCAACAACTACTTGTAATAAAAGAAATTATGCTTTTTTTACCGTTTTGTCAGCTTTATCTTTTTTTGTCATAGTTTTTGATTTGTAACTTTAGACATATGAACAAGTTACTTCAAACACAAAAAATAAATGATTAGTGAGGTTGCCCAGCACTGAGAGCTAGAAAAGGCTTTAGACACTATAGGTAGTTAATTAAGACCGTATTAGCCATATATTAACTTTTAAAAAGGTAATGGCTTTAAAAAGTTAATGGCGAGTATGACTATATTAACTTTTATTTTAAGGTGGCAAAGACTAAATTATTTTTATGAGGCCAAAGAAGCAAGTCAGTGATAAAGCATAGAAGCCATTTCAGTCCCTGACCTCACATGAGTCATTTTAGTATGATGCATTTTATTACTTCTAACATTGGGCTTTATAGTAAATTTATGAACATACTGTTTCAGATAAACAGTTTAAAAGTTTTAGTTATCTATTTCTCCCTCAACTTCTACATATTCCTTACTTGTGACATAGTAAATAAAAGGCAGAAGATTGGTTTTCAAATTTTGATTTGTTCACTGTTAATCAGAACAGAATTAACCCATGGATCTTAAAAATTTTTTTAAGGTAGTTATCTGAAGAAACAGGCAGTTTCTCAGTAAGAAAATCACCTCCAAACATACAGAGCAATTATTTCCACTAAGTTTCATAGATCTTTTCAGTTGCCCAGAATAAAAATCAAAAAAACTTTCTGAGACTGACTAAAGAGGTCATGGTCAGTTTTGGCAAATATTGTTACCATTGCCAACTATTTACAGGCATTAATAAACATCAATAGAAAGATGGGTGCGATGATATGTATCTGTGGTCTCAGCTACTCAGAGACTGAAGCAGGAGGATCACTTGAGCTCACAAATTCAAGGCTAGCCTAAGCAACATAGTGAGAAAAAAACCCACAAGTCCCTGCAAAACAAAACAGAATAAAAAAACCCCACCAACCCCCAACTCCATATTGGAATGAAATTCTTTTTACCTTGATTTTTCACTGATACACAAATCATTTATTTATGTTAAATGATAATACAAGTTAGAAAATTATACCAATTAATATCAGACAAAATACTATAAAAATTCCCTACACATATCATGGACTTTTTTGAAATTATTGTCTGCAAATATATGAAGATTGGTGGGGGGGAGTGGTAGCTATCCTTTATATTCCTGAGGAGTCACTCTGGACAGAGAACTGCCAAGCCGGCTTGGCCATTGGTTCAGCAATCCCCAAATGCTATGCTTTTTCTGTTCCCTCAAGCTAGAATTACATCATCTATGGAAATTCTTTAAAGTCCAAGTGGAATGTCTCCTCCCCTAAGAAGCCCCTATGACTATATCTTCACTTGGCCCACTTCTATTCTTCTACTTACCATTTTAATGATGCCACTCTATTCAAATCTTCTATAACGTCAAATGATTTCCTGCTTATTTACTTACTGTAATAAGTGCCACATCTTATTTATTTATTTTTTGGTTCACAATTATATCAGCATCATCTAAACAGTGGCTGGTATATAGATTATATACAATAACAACAGCTTAACTTAATGTACTAAGAAACTATGAAAGTAATTCAAAATTATTTGAGGCACCTAAAGAACCTTTTAATATGTTTAGAGAAATGCATTATAATGTTACAAAATATTTGAAAACAAATAGTAAATACAGGATTAATAAAGATTTAAAATAATTCCTTGAAGAATGTTTTATCACTACCGTTTATTCAGAAATAAAACAAGTTTCTAAAAATGCTAATCTATGTTGATAAGTTTGTATTTCTGATTGGTTGTGAAAACATTCCTGATTAGTCATTAATACCTAAATATGAACAATAGTAAACACTCAATTGGTGGTAACCTAGTGATAATAAAGAATGACATATTAGTCATACAGCTCAGAAACAAAGAAAAAACATTTTCTTATGTCACTAATGAAATAAACATAACAATGATTCTTCAGGAATCATTAATTTAAAACAAATGCTCTGCAAATACAGGAGTAGCATAAGCAATCTATCTCTAACGTGGAAGTCATGACAAAACTGGGATTAGAAACATGCTAGAAAATCTGAAATGAAGTTCTCACAAAAACATCATGAAAAGTAAGTGGATATACTATATCCTCCTCAAATGGTAACAAATAGTTTTTAGGTTCTTTATGGCTCAAAAGATAAGATTATAGTGGAAATTACTGGAAAAGAAACTTTTCTAACATTGTCACCTGGCCAGTGGTAGGTTTCAATCTATTCACTACTTGATATGTGACATTTACCAAAGTTACTAGACAATGACAAAAATGTTGTAGATATAATGAATTTTATTTTTAAATTAAATGAGTAAAATTTTAATTACCTGCATAAAATCTAAAACTTGATGTTTGAATTTTTTATTATTAAAAATTTAAACAAAAGCCAGGTCAAAATTGGTCAAAGATAGGAAAAAATGTATATTATATATTGTTTTTATGGACAAAAATGACTATGAAATCATCCTATTTCCAGCAATTCACTACCATAAACAGCAGCAGTCATTGCTAAAAGAATGGCTTGAAAACTTACCCAAAATGTTTTTTCCAAATTTTCTAGTCTAAAAGTAAACAGTAGCTGTCAAATTTTTACTACACAATCTAAAATAGTAATCCATATACTGTATTTCATTTGTGATAAGGTTAATACTTCAACACAATATAAATCAGAGAACACCAAAAGATGAAAATTTCTTTGTGTATGTCTCTGTATTAGAATTGCATTTGCTAGAGGGGAAAAACAGATTTTCAAGATTCACAGTTAACTTAAAACAATAGTTTTAAACCTTTATTCCTAGCCCTTACTGCCTTCAGGAAGAGAGAACATCTGGTTACTTAAGGAATGCAATATGTTCACATTTTCTATGACTTTTGTTTCTAATTGGGTTTTAGTTTTATTTTTTTTTTGAATTTCAATAACTAGCTAGAACAATGTTTTTTAATCACTTCATATATTTCAGATTGTCCTCCTTCTATCCCTCCAAGTTCAGTGGATTGCTTTTGGGAATCTGCTCAGTAGTTCTAATATGATAAAGGCAAGTAGGAGTTTGATATGAAGAACTCAGTACAGAATCTGTATTTATGGTGTGCAGGTTACATAGTTTTACAAAAGGATACTTCATATGTAGTCATGTTATAATGCATACAAAAATTTTGAGGAGTTCTAGCCATATATCTAACTTTCCCTATCATTCCCATCCATTCATCCATTCAATCATCCATCCCACAGACATATAAGGCAATTTAATTGATTATAAATACAAGTAAGTGTCTATTAAAATAGAAGACTTTATATGAGAAATATATTAGCAGGAGACCACTATTTTTAAACTAACAAAGCTATTGTAGCTATTATGTGGAAAGGACACCTAAGTTCTGGCTGCATTTGCTGGTTCTGCCAGTGACAATCTGCACAACCTTCAGTAAATCTCTAAGCTCAACAAGATTCTCAATTAGTTCATCAATGAAAGGAGGAGATTGGATTAAACTGTCTAGGCCAGTGGTGGTGAAGTTATGGGACATGTACTGAAGCTAGATGGTCATTGTCACTGAAAGCTATAAACGATTCTCAACTGTTCTGAAACACTGATAGCCCAAATGAAGAACATTAACTAGATTCTTTGCTATGCCTTTTTTTATTTCATAGCATTTGAAGGCAGTATTTGTCAGATAATTCTGACAAAAGGAAATCAAAGAACTAGATCTTTTTTAAGTTCAAGTTATAGGGCTAATTCATGATCTTGATGAAAATGGTAGCTTTAAAAAATACACCATTGGCTACAGCTTTTGTGGAATGTGGGAATAGGTTCTAGAAATATGCTCAATGAATGAGGTCCACTTAGATTAAAGTCAGTATGATTTAGTGAGAAAAGGCACGGTATTTAAAACCAGATTCAATTCTACCAGTATTTGCTTAATACCAAGCACAAGCAGAACACAATGTTAAGTATTAAAAAATAACCAGGATCCAGTCCTAAGGAGAAATAACTGACAAAATGCAAACAGATAAAAATCACGGTGCTAGGTGGACTCGAAGTGGAAGAAATGCTCTAACTGCACCTTGAAATGGTTTTATGGAAAAGGCAGATTAATACCAGGTATCTGAGGAGGAAAACAGTAGACACAAAGGTCAGGAAGCCACTTTATTTAGGTTTAAAACTTGTTTTTTGACCTTGAAGAAATCACATAATCTTAACCTCTCTCTACTGAAAAAGAATGAGGAAGATAATGCCCTGAAAGACCAAATTAAGTCAAAATGCTTGCCAAACTATGAATAAGTATGATATTATTATTAATACTATGCAGCGCTATTATTTCAGTCTGTTCAAGTGAGAATTCTTTCCATAGTAAAGACTACCTCTGCTGTATGACCAAAAGGGTTTCATGTTTTAAACTTTACTTGTAAATTTGTGTTTTCAATAGAATAATCTCTACTGCAATATAGGGCTGATGGTAAGACAGAGCACATCTGAAAGAAGGCATTGAACTTATTAAGACTTAGAGTTTCTTGTTTACTTCTCCTGTATTGATTCTGTCAATAGCACTCAACCGTACTATCACACAAAGCTAGGATACGGAAAAGAGTAGCTTCATGCCTCAAGTCTCATCTTTCTACAAGTTCGCTTCCTTGACATTTGTGTATTCAGTACTTACTATTTTTTGCTTGAATCAGGAATGACTCATATTTTTAAGTGTTTCACTGTTGTTATTAAGTAGGATACATTTAAAGTATTCTGATGTCTGGATTTTTAGAAGACATGAGTTGAAGGACTAGGATAGATTATCTTTTTTTCTCCTTCAACATAAAAAATCTTCTTTTGACTACAACAGACACTAATGAAACCTTTGAATACTTGTGGATTTCTGTAATACACGTAGATCTGTTGTTTTTTTCAACAGTTCTTTGTAGTAGTGAATTGGATCTTGTTACTTTATTAGAAGTCGTCCTTCAGGAAGATGGTGGAGTGGTAAACAGCAACAAATCAGCCTCTGTGAGATTTAGAGTCCAGATGCTAGAATATAGCAACATGGGAAAAAGAATAAAGACAGAAATGGGTTCCCAGAACCCAGAAAGGAGCTGAAGTTAAAGTTGGAACTCATAGGGAGAGTAAAGAAAGAGACATCAATGCAGAAGACAGAAGTAGTAAGTGGTGCTCTTTCCCTGAATCCAAGCCCACAGTTTGAGACAGACAGCTCCAGAGGCTTCCAGAAATAAGTGCACCAGTGGAATGGAGCAGTGGGCATTGTGGTCTGCAATGGCTGGTGAGGGATTCTGGTTCAGATATCTCCATGAGAGAGTAACTGATCAGTTGCCATTTTAAAAAGGGGCCAGCTGAACCTGGGACTCAAGGCAGCTGTAGGTTGGCTCTACTCAGCAGCTCCCAGTATCAGGGTGAAGCATAATCATGGGAGACATCCCAAATCAGGAAGCTGAGTTCAAGCCCACAGAGGCACCCAGGGAATTGTGCACTAAATAGAGTGGGTCCCAGCCTCATAGACAGAAACCAACATCAACACAAGCTTTGGTGGACTTCAAAGTACAGGCTTGCTGGAATTATAACCATCCCACCAAAATCCTGCTGCATACGTTATGAGTCAATCAACATGGATCTGTACTGTGTCTGCCCACTTGATCTGCCAACGACAGCACAGATATACCCTGAAGTGGAAGTATTTTTCTTCTTCTTTTTTTGTTCCCATTGGTTGGTTATTCTTGTTTTTATTAGTGAAACTAATAAAATTATTTCTAGTTTTTGCTGCTATTGTTTTGCTCTATTCTTACTGCTTTCTTCTTTCCTTTTCTCTTTCTTTTTCACCTGTTACCCTAAAGCTTGCATTATGTTTCTTTGTCCTTCAGACTTGCATTTAATCTCTTTCTCATCTTCTACATCTATTTTTTCTCTTACCTCTTTAAATTTGAGGGTAAAACTGCTTTACTGAGGGGATATTTATTATATAAAATTTTATGATTTGCTTTAGATTTTATTTGATAACGAGTTTTGTTCATATGGTTAAAGGTGGCAAAATATTTTCCACAGCTTGTCTTTTTCTAGGCAGTGCCTTATGCTGCTGTCATTATGGACTGTACTTCTTCAGCCAAGGTGACACAGTTATTCCAATCAGTTGTTCTTCCTTGCATGCCAAGACAGAGCATCTGACAGTCATAAAAAAATACTGTAGGCCAGTGACAAACAGTCATACGCTAGGCCAAATAGGCAGCAACTAGGATGTGAGGGCAATTTGCCTACAACATTTGTCACCCCATTGATTGCCAAAATTGATTCAACTGATCTGGCAGGTTAGTTGGGTGTTCCCTTCCTCCCTCAGTGTTCCATGTGCTTCTCTCCAGAACCTGTGTGCTCAGTTGAAGAGGACGACCACCACTGATAGAAGAGAACCATTCCTTGTTCAAGGGTATATGAGTGGCTGAACTCCCCTGCTAAAACCTTCAAACAAGCTTACAAAGTCCAAATAGGCAGCAACATCTAATCCATAGTAAATTGAACATGTAAGATCTTTCAATAGACTACAAACTCAAAAGGCAGTTACACCTGGAAGACATCTCTAATGGATAGTCCTTTCCTAAGGAGTTCTCGATAAGGAGCAATAAAGCTATATTAACATAAACAATTTATAAGCATCAATTCAGACACTAACTTAAAAAAGAAAAAAAGAAAGAAAGAAAATGAGAAGATAGGGATGCAAGATGCAACTTCAAACTTCCAGCTTGACTAGGGAAAACCTGGGGCAGTGAGGTGAAATGACTTGAAAGCCACCCACTTGAACTCTCTGAAATGGAAAAAGTGAAACTAACAATGCAGATGACTGAGGCTCTGGAGAAAAAAAATCAAGTCAGAAGTAATTTCTCAGATAACTAAATAGATGATAACCATAATGCTTATCAACATGGTTAGTGTATCTAGAGTTGATACAGTTAAAAAAATAGTGGAATTTAGGAAAATCATAGAAACCATGAATCTCCAATATAGAAAAGAAATAGAATCCATGAAACAAATTAAAAATTCTATTGAAAGGATACACAGCAGAATGAACCAATGTGAGAACAAAAAATCAGATTTAAAAGACAGGTTGGCAGTTAGCGATCATGAAAATAAAAATTTTCTTTTTTGTTTTTTTTGAGACAAGGTTTTGCTATGCAGTTCAGGTTGGTCTTGAACTCACTTTGTACCCCAAGCTGGCCTTAAATTTAAAGCAATCCTCCTGCCTCAGTCTCTCAATGGTGGAATTACAAGCATGGGCAACTACATGGCCTGAAAAGAAAGATTTCTTAAAAATAGAAGGACCACAGAAAAATCAATCCAATAGCTGCAGTCTGATGCAAAGAATAATGTAAGGTTGATTGGAGTCAATGAAAAAGCATGAGATTGTACAAATGACATAAAGAATCTGCTCACGGAAGTAATGGTACACAATTTCACAAACATGGAGAAAGAATTTGATACACAGATAAATGAGACATATAGAATTCCAATTAGCCATGATTAAAAAAATCTGCAAGAAGGTATATAATAGTCAGGATTCCAGAAATTCAACATAAGAACAGAAAGCTATTAGAGAAAAGCAAAAATCTCCTGTATAGAAAAGCCTATCAGAATCACAGCAGACATTTCAATACAAATCCTTAAGTCAAGGAGAGTTGGAATGAAGTATATCCAACCCAGACTAATATACCCTACAAAACTATCTTTCGAATTGATGGAAAAATAAAGATACTTCCATGATAAAAAATACCTCAATAAATTTATGATTACCAAACCAGCACTCCAAAATATGCAGAAGGATATTAAAAAAAAAGAGATAATGACTACAATTTCATGAACCAAAACAGAAGGAAGCCATCAGGAAAGGCAAGAAATTAAGGGGGGAAAAAGGGAACAGAGATGAAAACAAAATGATGAGGATAAGTCAGTATGTACCAGTTTTAAGATCAGTGGTCTTAATTCAGAGAGAAGACACAGATTGGCAGACTAGCTCAAGAAACATGATGCCTCCCAACAAAGAAATAAGATCCAAGAAGATGCTGCATAAAAGAAACATGTTTAACTCAAAAAGAAATTCATAGATTGAAAGTCAAAGGATGGAAAGTAATACTTCACATGACAGGAACCTGGAAAAAAACAGAGGTAGCTATTCTACTGGGAGACAAAGTAAATTTTAAGCCATTCTGATCAAGAAAGACAAAGACCACTACAAATCTTTACTGGAAGAAAGATAGCTTCTTTAATAAGTGGTGCTGCAAAAACAGGTTTTCCACCTTGCTATGGTTGATACATTGTGTAAACTTCAGATGTTTCATAAATTTAACCCAGGGACTCAGCTGAGAGCCAGGATCCTTAGTTTGTAAACACCCTCATCCCGTGCAAGAAGAGTGCACAGAGATTTTGTGAGTGCTACACCAGTCCTGGAGAAAGGGATGGCCTGTGTATAATATAAGGGAGAAGAGGCTTGTTCCCCACATTTGCTCTGGCTGCTTCCTTGAAGTGTTGCCCCAGTGCCATGCCACCCTGCCTTGGAGCCAGCTGATTTTGGACTGAAACCTCCAGAAACAGTGAGCTAAATAAACTTTTCCTTCTTTCATTTTGGTGTTTTGTTGGGTGTTTTGTCCCAGCAAGAAGAGAAAAGTAACCAAGGCACATGTGCTGAAGATTAAACCTATACAGTATCCCTCACCATGCACTAAACTAAAATCAAAATGTAACACTAAATCTGTTCGAAGACAGAATAGGCAGAACTGTTGAATACATTGTTTTAGGAGAGTTTATAAACAAAAACCTGACTGCTCACAAAATATTAGAAAGAATAAGAAACTAGGATTTCATTTTATGAAACAGCTTTTGCACAGCCAAAGAAATTGACAGCAGAGTGAAGAGACAACCTACAAGGTGGGAAAAAATATTTTGCCAGCTATTCCTCAGACAAAGGGCTAATACCTATAATATAAAAAAACCTCAAAAAATACACTCCCCAAATTCAAAGATCCAGTCCAAAAATGGACATCTAAAATGAATATATACTTCTCAGATGAAGATGTAAAAATGGCAAATAAATACACGAAAACATGTTCAACATCATTGGTCATTCAAGAGATGCAAATTAAAACAACACTGAGATCCCATCTCACTCCAGAAAGTATGGCTAGTATCAAGAAATCAATAACAAACACTAGCAGGTTGTGGGGAAAAAAGGAACACTTCTGTACTCTTGGTAGGAGTATAGGCTAGTACAAACATCATGGAAGTCAGTGTGAAGATTCCTCAAAAAAATAAAACAGGATAATAAAAAATTAACAATGGTTAATATATTGTATATTGTTGTCTTCAAAGTGTTGCTCAGATTACAAGATATAGGCATGCAAAATTAATCAATGTAAGCACTAGCCGATCTTACCATTGTTTTATTTTTGTTTACAATTCTCTCTTTAAAATAAAAAAAAATAAAACTAGAGGTTATATTTGACCAAGCAATTCCCCTTCTTGGCATTTTCACAAAATAATTAAAAGTATCATATCAGAGTGATACCATACACAACCATGTTTATAGCAGCACAATTCATAATAGCTAACTCTTAGAAATTGCTCAAATGCCCATCAATAGATGAATGGATAAGAAATGTGGTTCTTTTACACAGTGGAATTACTCCAGCATAAAGGATAAACTTGAGACATTTCTAGGTAAATGGATCACCTTGAGATCATACCTCAAAGTGAAACAAATTGAAGAGATATGTTTAAATATCACATTGTTTTCTGATGTTTTAAATATCACATTGTTTCTCTCATGTGACAAACAAAAAGGGTAAATAAGGACCAAAATGTATAATAGACACTTTGAAAGTCAAAAAAAAAAAAATGTTCAAATTGGAAGTAGAATAAGGGAGGGGGGAAGGGAAAGGTAAAGAGAGAAAAAGAGAACATGTAGCCCAGGCTGGCCTCACCCTCACAGCAATCCTGCCTTAGTCTCCCAAATGCTGTGATTACAGGAGTGTGCTACCATGTCTGATAAAGTGTTTTTAAATAAGGAGGGGAAGTTGGATTGAAGAGATGGGAAGGAATGAGGAAAAAAGAATCACATACACATATAAATAAAATGATATATTTATATCTCAGGATATATTTTATTGGTACATTTTAGACATACACAATGATCACAGTCATCATAGGGAATTGATCATTACGTATATCTAAAAGGCACCAATAAAATAAACTAAAAGAAAAAAAGCTAGTCTTTACAAAGAATGTTCTGGTTGGGTGTATGAGACAATTTCATTCAATTTCCAAATGTTACAAAAAAGGAGATCAGGGCTCAGCAAACAAAATTTTTCCAAAATAATGAAGATGGCAATTCACAATTCTACCTCTACTGATTCCCTGGGGAACACTACATTGCCATGAATCTATGTTAAAACTTATGATAAGAGACCTTAGTTATTGCTTGGAATTTATGAAATGATGTCAATGGGTCAGCCATTACACACACATAAGTATAACTAAGGCTGGACAGTTTTAACTTTTCCTATTGATATAATCACTTCATGAACTTGTGGTCATGAGCCTTGTGAACACAACTTGTTAATCTTGCCCTGTTTCCTATCCCCAAATTACCAGCTTAAGGTCTCATTTGGACCATTAGCTTGAGCATGTTTTTACATGGTAAGACACTGAATGAAAGGATGGGGAATTATACTTTTTAGATAATAATACTACCATTTTTTTCTCATAAGCCTTAAAAAATATATGTTCAATGCTAATAGAATTTGGCTCACTATATTCTTGTATCAAGGATACTATTGATAAAAAGTACTCTATGAAAATCACAGTATCATGAAAGTGCAATTAGATTTTGTCAATAAATACTGATGGACTTAGTACAAAGAACTGTGAAACTAAATGAGTGATTTATAGGAAGATCAACATATTTAGCTAGGGAAAAATTAACAAGACCAATATGTTTTGTAACATATTACTTCTTCCTCCATTAAATAAAAAAAATCACACAAATAAGGAATTCATGTTGCTCTTTTGGCATTTGTTTCCTACTCTCTATAGAATTCCTAATACTGAGCTGACAGCCTTGAGTCTATAGATTGAAACTCATACTTCACTGACCAGCAACACAATCTTATTCCTTTTATAAACAGGAATCTTATTTTATTGGTAAAAGATACTCCCACAATATACACATACATATGAACACAGGAATATAAACACGGAACTCTAGATTTTCAGTAATATTCCTTTTACTCCAGAAAAAAAAATGCTTCCTTATACATTAGAGAAAATTATAATTCTGATGCTGAATGAAATTATTTTGTATTACAGAAAGGATTCAGAAGTTTGCATTTCTCTAGAAAAAATATATATGCATTGGGAGAATTCTTTAACTCAGTCGAAGAATAAATAAAGAATGTATCAAGGAAGAAGTCACCAACTTAGGAAACAACAGAAATCCTTCAGAATCAAAATTTGTATTAAACTTGGAGACTGAAGTTGATTAGAGAGAGCTTTGGCAATAGAACCCACAGACAGACTGACTGACTCACAGACAATCTGAAATCTGCCAACATGAATGTTGGGAGATTGCCAAAGAGCCAAAGGCTGGGATTACCATCCAGTGCCTGGCACTGAGATATTCATATTTGAAGCTTTTTCTCTCTTATACTTCATCCAATATTTTTGTTTGGCTCAAAAGTAGTAAGGATTCACAGATTTTTTTAGATCATTAAGTGTTCGTATTTTTAAGAAATATAACCTTAGTTGTAAAAGAGCACATTTTTTCTTATGTATAAAGAAAATTTTAATGAAGTTTGTTACATTCAAGTAGAAAAAAAATCAGTTACAAATTTTAAATCTTTATTTTATTAGGTTACTCAATTTGAAAAATAAATACATATAATATAAAATAATTCAATATTTCATTCTATCATAAACTCCCACAGACTTGATCCTTTGTATGGATGTACTTTTTTGATCTTCATAAGGCCTCTGAGGCCATATTTGAATAAAAGTCATTCCCAGTGAGATGTACAATGATAATAAAGTTTGGCTATGAGAATAGCTGCTTAACTCTTTCTTTGATAATGAAGAAGACAGAAGGGCAAAACAATCTTTTGAGGAACAAGAGTTATGTTACAGTTTCTCATGGCAAAGTTCACTTTATTTCCTTCTTCGTTGGCCAATGAGGTTTCTGATTTTGGATTTACAATAGACAAAGTCTGTCATTAGGCAAATTTTACATCAGGAATTCTTACTCAATTTAATATTGTGTATGTTTTATTGAAAAAGCTTACCTTTGGGTCTCTAAGGAACAGAGCCTTAAGAATCAGTGAGTGTATATCCCCGATGACTGGGTAATGCATCAGAAGGCCAAGACAGGTCTGGTAGTTACTAGAGATCACTAAACGAGAGGGGAAAATTATTCAGATACGGTACTACTTAAGACATTTTTTATTACTGAAAATACAAAAATAACTTTTAGTCAAAGAAAATAAAATGAAACTGCTTTGATAAAATAAAGAGATGGGATCCTTACCAAATGCTGCATAGTTAACTACAATCTAATACACTAGTAATTATGCTCAGGGGATGCTGGAAGGAAGCGCTTCAGATAAAATAATGTGTGCACTTGTTTGTGATAGAAATAAAATGTCAGAAACAAGCATAATTACTGCTATTTATATGGCTATGTTCAAATAATCTTCAGTTTTTCTGCTTCAAAATTATTTTAAAAGTTCTTATGGGAACTTATGGGAAAGGACCAGTTAATTCTCATAAAATAATATTTACCTTGATTATCCTTAATGATCTATATGTTATCTTACATATTAATAATGAAAAGTTAAAACATAATTTCTTCCAATTATCTGTCTTCCTAAAGATAATAAAGAATTTAGAGAGGATATCTATAAACAATGTCTTGGAGAAAAAGTCCAAATATATCTTAGTGAAAAAGTCAAAATCTTTATAGATAGGTCTGTGTTCCATAGACTTGTGTCACTTAATATTTTTCAGGTCAACCTAATATGAATAAAATAATTAAGCATATCTTTTTTAGGCAGGTCTATATAAACTACATAATTTTTGGCAATCTATGTGCCATGCTGTCACAGTTGGGCTCATTACTGCTACCTGTTTTGTGAGCCATCCTCACAGGGTCATAACTTTCAGTTACAAACTTCTTGTAATAATAACTGAATCTTTTTCATTACTTGAAAAAGGTTCCATGGGGGAAAGCTGATTGAAAAAAACTATGCAAATAAAAATATAAAGAATTATTGTAATCAAAAGTACCTTTGACTCTTACATATTTCCCTCCCTGTTCCCCTGTGCAATATAGAGAAGAGAGACAGGACTGGGAAAAATGAGTAATTATAATCTATGTAAAGAACTACTTTATCATCTTCATTTTTGTTGCTGATCTGATAGCTTCTAATTTCATACATCTGCTTTCATTTGTAAAGTACTTGCTTATCCTATCCTTTCTGTATCTGTTCAGATACTTATTTGTTCATTTTTTTCCATATTCACACTCAGTGACCTGTTGTCCTTTTTTCTCTATATATATTCAAAAACTAGGATAGAATGGCATAGTGTTTTCATGTATAGTTTTCTTTGAGAGCAAATGAGGAATAAAACTTAATTCTTCATATTATTTCAAATATATTTATTTTACAAAATGCTATAGTGATAATATATATTAATACCTCGACAAGGAAGAATTCTCATATGTTTCTCAAGACATCACAAGAGGGCCGGGGATACAGCTCAGCGGCACAGTGCCTGCCTTGGCAAGTGCGAGATCATGAGTTTGATTTCCAATACAAAAAAAAAGGAGGCACATTAGAGTTTCGTGGATGGGGTTTGGACTCAGCACTGTAAGAAATGGGTTGAATCCCAGGGCCCCATTTGAGCCTGTCATAAAGTTATCTAAAATGATGTAAGTGATGTGACTGATGTATAGCAGCTGTTTAAAACCCTGTGGGCAACCTCTGTGAGCTTAAGCTTTCTGTTTTGGAAAACAACTTTCTGATTGAAAATAAAAATTGCCTGTTTCATTCAGTCCAATAATTATTTCTGAGAACCTGTACATGACAAGCTCTAAGATAAGATGTAGAGATGAATGAAACAAAATCCTTGCTCTGAAGAAAAAATACAGAAAATTAGAGATAATATATTAAGCTAATATTCCTACTATTTCCACTACAATGGCAATGAATTACTTAAGACTTAAAGCCAGGTCCTACTCTAAGAAGTTTATCTATATTATTTCACTTAATTTTTATGACAATCTTATTACAAAGGTATAATTGTTACTCATATTTCATGTGACAGTTCATACTTGGCAAGATAAATTCATTTGCTCAAAGCATATACAGTGATTTCTGCTGGAGTAGGATTTGAAATTCAGAAATCTAGCTTAAGGGTACATAATCTATAAATATAAAGTTTTTTTTTGAAAGGACAATGTTTTACAAATCAAGAGATATAATGGATGTGAATGTCAGCAGTAGAGTTGCTTTGAATTATTATTATTTTGTGGTAGTTTAAAATAGCTTAGAAGGTTAATATAACCTAGTATATAGAACAACTATATATAGACAGAAAGTTATTTGGAGAAATCCGAGCAATATTACTATGTTATTAAATGTGTGAGTTTAGGCAAGCTGATTACTTCTTCTGCCATTTAATCTTTCCATTCATAAAACAGATACTGTGGAAACTGTTAGTACTAAAATGGAGTCATGTCACACTGTAAAAAAGTGCAGCTGAAGGGGCCCAAAGAAGAATTCTCTTGAATGTTTGCCTGTAACAGGAACTTCCATAGAGACCTTTCCCAAGAAGAACTTTTCAGTTAAGTCACTAGCCAGTACAACCAAAGAACAAGCACCACTGTCTTTGTTAAGTTCTGTAGCCAAGATCTTTGTTTCAAAAACAGCCTATGTGAACTTGTTTTCTTTGCTTTAAAAGCTTCCCTTTGTTACACTTTTTTCTGTAGGCCTATGATCTGCCACAGCATGCATATCCCAGATTGTAATCCTAGTTATTTTTGAATGAACTCTTTTTATTTTTCAGTGCTTTGATGTTTTTGTTAGGTTTAAACAATGTTTACTCTACCCTACCATCTCTGTAGATGATGGCACAGATGCTAAGTGATACTACTGCTTATTTTGATTAACTTTTAGTTGACAAGTATTCGTGTTTCTTAAGAGGCCTGCATCTACCCTGAAGTAGTCTGAGGGTGTTGGTTTATATAGTTTCCTCAGTAAAAACAATTTTTTTTAAAAAAAGTAAAATCAGTATAGATAAACAGAGAATGTGATTGGAGAAAGTTTATTTTTTGTTTTGACAGATTGTATACTACATTCACAGTACTGGTTACTCTTTTTATCTTAATGACACCCATTCTTTCTAAAGTGAGATGAAACTCAATGTTGTTTTAATCTGTATTTCTTGCATGACCAATGACACTGAACATATTTTCATATATTTATTTGTCAAAGTGTGGATCTCAGTTGCCCATTTTTGGATTGTGTCTTTGAATTTTGGGGGCCTTAATTTTTTCAATTAGAGAAAGTTTAAAGCAATGTGAGTTAAAATAAAAATAGCTATCACTTATTAAGCACCTATAGCAGTGATGGCAAACATTTTGGAGACAAGTGCCCGAGCTGCAACCCCAAAATCACTTATTGATCTCAAAGTGCCAACTGCAATTAAACTCAAATACTGAGGCTTTTGTTTAAACAACTCATACATTAACATTTTTTGTCCTAAAAGTAAAACGTGTGCCACAGATTCACCACCACTGACCTATAGTATGTCTTGCAACTTGCTATATATTTTGTAAACATCCCATGAATCCTCCTAAAATCCTCCAAGAAAATCCATTCTTATGACCTTCCTAATACAGATGAAGAGATCCTAAAGCAGAGTGGGTAAACAATATGGCAAAGCCATAGGGCTTCTAATGGGTAGAGAAAGGGCTGAACCCAAGATTTGTGTAAGTGAAAGCACTGCTGTTCCCCATTGAATTTTAGACATTCTTTCATTCCTAGTATAACATCACAGAGTATCTGCATACATAAGTCAAGGTAAGTACACTGAAGATGGCTTCTACACACCGAGTGGTTATAAACCACAGAGAAGACTTAACCATATACTACAAAAAGTTCTCGGCACTTAAGACTTGGAATAGCAAGTATTTATGAATAGCCATAAATTCTTATAGCTAGCTACAAATTGGTATACAGAACAAATAATATCTTAAATATTAAATAAAAATAATGAACTAAGAGCAACCCGTTTGGGACCCCTTCTGTATCTCAGGAGCGATTCTTATTCTCCAATAAATTTTCCTACGCTTAGAAAAAATAAAAATAAAAAAGCTAAAGAACTAAAACAAGGAAACTTGCCTGGCAGGTATGAGGTCCTGAGTGTGATCTTGGTTAAAAAAAAAAAAAAAGAAAGAAAGAAAGAAAGAAAGAAAGAAAGAAAGAAAGAAAAGGAAGGAAGGAAGGAAGGAAGAAGAAGAAGAAAAAGAAAAAGAAGAAGAAGAAGAGGAGGAGGAAGAAGAAGACAACGACAAAGAAGAAGAAGAAGAAAGAAGAAAGAAGACAGTAAAGCAAACCCTAAGCTTTCTCATAATTTACTGCTCTTCACTGAAAATAATGCCAATATGCAATTGCCTTGCAAGGTATCTCATATACAAAAGACATTCAATAAATATTACATGCTCTGAAAAGAAACTGTTAAGGGCCTTCAACACTCAGGAAAAAGTGTATAATTAGTACCAGTGATGTCTTCAACTATTTAAAGGCCCTTATAATTTTGATTTTCGTAATACAAAATGATAATATACAAAATAAAAATTCAAATAGGCCAGAAAATAAAGACACTAGAGAATAAATTACACATTTACAAAACCAAAATAACTTTCATTTTAATCAGTCTTAGAGAAAGCCAAATGTACAACATAGTTGTATCTTCCACAAAAACTGATTTTTAGTGTAGTGTTAGAGATCCCTGTAAGAGCCTATCATTCTTGGGTTTTCCTCCGTGGCTGCCTTCATCACAACTGCTTGAGTATCAAATCGCAAAAACAACTTCCTTGAGACCCAAGACCTATATATACTCATATGTAACACTTAGAATCTTGGATAAGTCCTTAATTGTTTGCATTTTGTTCAGAATGACACAGGACTTTAAAAATTCATTTTTAGGAAAGATGACAATTTTAAATTCAAAATGATGCATTTTTTTTTCAAAATAGGTTTCAAAAATGGTAATTCTTACAGCTTTTCAAGCTTAATACAACATATAAAGACTATTTTAATCAAAGATCCAAGGGCTAGGGATTTAGCTCAGCAGCTCAAGTAAAACAAAAACAAAAACAAAAACAATTCCTTTTTTTGAGCTAAGGTCTTGTTATGTAATTCAGGCTAGCTTTGACTTCACTGTGTAACCCAGGCTGCCCCTGAACTTGTGGTAATCCTTTTTCAGGCTTCCAAGTTTCAGGGTTACAGATGTGCACCACCATGCCCTGCTTGAAGATATATTTTTAAATAAGCAGTGTTGCCAATTACAAGGCAATAAATAACCAAGCATCCATGTGGAGAACTTCCAGTGGTTAGGATGTAAGTATAGGAGAAAGAATACTGTATTAGAAATGCCAAAACCATAGCATGTAACTCCAAGGATGCCACTGGGAGCAGTTTTGAAATTGAAAGCAAAGAAGCACAAAGGCTTCAGTTTTCTCTACTTTCTCTATCACTATCTACTGAAGGGATTAAATGAGATAATTTAATATAAAGTATTTTAATGCAAGTTATCAACACTAAGATAGTAACTTCAGGCATATTCTCAGAACTAGAGCCTATCATTAAGATTAACTTAGTTTGATTGGCTGGGTAGATAACTGGGGATTAGTAAAGCACACTTCTGGGTATGTCTGAATGGGTTGTGAAGGTATGATTTTGAGTACCATATCTGGTTTCTGGCCCCTTTGCCTTCACTACTCCTCCTGTGCTTTGCTCCCTGCAGCCATAAAGTAAGCAGTTTGCTTGAACCTTTCACTATGATGTATTTGCTTTGGAGCCAGTTGGCCATGGACTGTACCCTCTGAAACGATGAGCCAAAATTAAACCTCTCCTAAATTGTGGGTATCAAGTATCATGTTCCAGTGACAGGAAATCTGGTCAATATAGACCCCTACATCCTACTACTTTCTTATGTGGAAAATGTCATGGAAGTGAAGCCTGGAAATATTTGGTGGACATAAACACTGTTAAAGAAGAAAATGGTAAGCTTGATTCATTTTTAGTTCAAATTTGCCTCATTTTTAGTTCAAATGATAGAAATTAGATACACTTTGTTTCATTGTGGGCAGTGCATTTTGTGTGCATTTTTGTGAGATACTGAGTGCATGGCCTTGCACATGTGTGGCAAAAGTTTTGCATGAGTTACATCCTTGGTTCTTTTTTAGTTTAAATCTTGATAAATTACCCAAGCTGGCCTTAGTGAAATAAGGTTTGTTTGGAATACTGAAGCTAGCAATTGTCAATTTTTCTACAGTTATTCACCATGGCCTAATTAGTACGGGCCTCCTATTAACTCTGTTCTATGTCCTCTTTTCCTCTTGTTGCTCCCATCTGTTTTACCTTTTCTTAGGAACACTGCCTTTCTTTTCTGGCAAAATCTGAACCAGGACTAACTAATGCCCTTATACCCTCCACAGTGTAAAGTTGAGTACCATCCTCATCCCTGATTTTGCTTATAAACTATTGTTTCCTATCTTGAGTTTCCTTTGAAGTTCATGGTATGCATCTAGATATTCATCATGTCTCTTCAACACCATTATCTAGGTACCATGAGTGCTGGCAAATTGTAGGAATTCAATATATATGGTTTGAATGGTTGGTTCTTTCAATAAATGACTGAATAAAGGTTGTTGTTTACTCTTTATAGTTGTTAAAGTTTTTGGTGCTTGTCTGTTACAGCTACAGTTTAATTTTATAAATAAGAGGTATTTGTTAGTCAACAGCATAAGAGTAAGATTTCCTAAAAACAAAACTGGGCTAATTCAAAACCCATCTTGTAGTCTATTTCCTTTTATCTTTCCTGACTGCTAAGCACAGGTGGAAACAACCACAACCTTAGTTAGCAGTTATGCCAGGTTTGCCCTATGCTTGTTGGCCATATTTGCCAAGACTCCCAGTCAGTCTTTCCAAACCCCTGGATCCTAGCCTACCTCATTTACAGCAGATAATTTGGTTCTTTCTCTCTCTTCATAGAATTTCTCCATTTTTGGTATTTTCTCTCTATAATTGACCCACTTCTAAAACAAGCCCAGTGCTCTTCAATGATTGGCACCACTATTTCAAATCCCTACTCCATCACCAGTCTTGCCTCTGAGCCCTTGTTCCCAACTATCTTAACTCAAAACACACTTGCTTAAAGATTTACTACATAATTGCTCTGGCATATACAGTAGGGAAAACGAAACAGACAAGACCTTACCTCTAGCTGGAGAATGAAGGAAGGCATAGACGAAATGAAGACTAGAACAATAAACAAGTAAAACAAAACAAGATAATTCCTCTGTCCATAGACCTTAGGCAGAACAGAATGGAAAAACTAGTACTGTCACTTGAAGGAGAAACTTACAACTGATTTCAGAAATAGATCTCTTCATCAGTTCTCTACTAGTTCCGACATAGTCTTGTCTCATTCTAAAGACAATCATCCAATCTTCTGTCCCTAAATTTGCCATCTCACTACATCTTTATTATTATTCCCTCTTTCTTTCTTTTCCTTTCTTTTTTTCTTTCTTTCTATTTTGGTACTGGGGATGAAACTCATGACTGCGCACTTGCCAGGCAGGTGTTTATGCCACTGAGCTAAATCCCCAGCCGGCTTTCCCCATACTTAAAGATTACAAATATCATCACTTTTTTTGGTTCATCATTCTTTTAGTTGAACAACAAATGCACATATAATAAAGAACAAAGCTTTTATACTTTACTAATTGTTTTTATACTTATACTAATTGTCAAGTTACTCTTCAGTCCACTTTCATCTAAGGTTCTGCTCTACCACTTCATTAAGTTGGATCTGGCAAAGCACTATTCAATGATTGTCCCTTCACAGTATCAAATCTGAGTGGCTTTCTCTTGTCTTATATTACTGTATCTTTTTGCTCAGACCACACAGTTTGAGCTAATATTACAAACACTTGCTTGGCTTTTCCTCTTCCAATGCTTCTGAAATACTGGGGCTAAGGCCTGACTTCCACCATTGCCCACATTCTGCTTCTTTATATATCCACCTTCAGAAGTCTGACTATATACATTTTATGACTCTACTGTGATGCTTTTGGGAGTGAAAGTGGGTAGTATTAATAATTACTACTCTGGGAGAACACATGGAAACTAAAAAGTAAACTAGGTGGTATCACTTCATTCTTAG
Source organism: Cavia porcellus (assembly GCF_034190915.1). Lineage (NCBI taxonomy): Eukaryota > Metazoa > Chordata > Mammalia > Rodentia > Caviidae > Cavia > Cavia porcellus. Next base: position 9,260,554 of record NW_026947493.1, read on the forward strand.
GAGATCACATTTACTCATGTCACTAACAAATAAATATCTGTTGTTTGTAAAATTAAATCTGTAGCTATGATATTGACATGGAGCTTTATTTTCCAAATCTTCAGGCAATTCTATAGATATATCAAATTTAGCATGACCAAAACTCAATTGTTTATCTAAAACCTGCTAATCTTTACATTTACTACAAAATGACCCAATAATTTAATGGTCCAAACAGAGGATTGTTCAAGACTTCCCATTTTACCTATAATATTAAGCTGATATTAGCTCTGAATATTGCTGTAGCTCACTATTTTTCCATTGGACTACTTTCATAAACTTTTATCTTAACTTCTTACTCCAGTATTTTTTCCTTCAAATTCATTTTCTACACTACTGCTAGAGTGATTTAAAAGTAGTCTTAGTTCTGCTTTCAACCTTTTAATAATTTCCTATTACTTTCAGGTCAAAGACTTTCACCATGATTCCACCTGTTTCACTTCTTTGGTCTCATAACCACCCCCTTCCCTCTCTCCCTTTGTATTCTGCTAATAGTACTAGTAGGTCCTAGTATGCTACACACACACACACACACACAGAGCAGCAGCAGCAGCCCTATAAGGGGCTTCTCACATCCAGGCCTTAGTCTATGCTATTCCTTCTGTATTTTCTTCTAGGATGAAAATCCCTTTATTGGGCTTGCCAATACCATAAAGTTATTTCTACTCACTTACAGCTGACCTTGATGGAGCTAGCTCTCTCCCTGAATTTTTACACTACCTGACCTCTCAACCAAAGCATCAACTACATTCATTTGAAATTATTTACAGCACTATTCTCTGCTAGTTGGTAGACTCCTTTAGGGCAGGAACAACCTTAAATACCTAAGAATAGTCACTCTACGTTAGGAGATATCCACTGTTAAAGGATTTATCCTAAATTGAAATGATAATTTCATTACTTCTGTACTTTTCCCACATTGTATTCATATGTATAAAATCATCAGTGAATAGATTAAAAATGTGTAAGGGATTTAGCTGCCAAAATTTGTCACATTTTATGGAATTAAAAGAATTGATATTAGTATAGAAGATAGGATGATTAGATATATAATGGTGATGTGCCCAAGTTATAAAAACAGAAAATTGTTCATTGTTTAAAAATCAGAGAATCAGAATATATTTCAATAGTTTGACGTGCAAAGTATAGTGAAAAAACTTTTTTTGGAGATAGTATCTTGTTAAGTTGCCTAGGCTGAGCTAGATTGCGATTTTCCAGCATCAGTATCCCAGAGTAATAGAATTACAGATGATAAGCCTCCTTTTGTATTTACTTACTTATAATTTAAAAAACTTTTAAAAAGGGATATTATTATTATTAAATATCCAAAACTCCAGTATCTATCACATCTACGCAAACATCCTTCTCTATTTTCCAGTTGTCTTCTCTCATTATTTTCATGTTCTTACATGATTAGCTTTAGTTCTGAAAAGAAGAAACATTCACTTTGTCTATCAAAATTCAAACTATACGATCTTTGAAGCACAGGGAAAAAAGTCTTACAATTTTTGGATAAAATGTGGTGACCCTGTCATTCATTTATTCCAAGTAATTTTGAGGAAATGTAAAAAGTATTATCTAAAATTTTAAATCTTAGTGTTATCAGAAGTATAACAAGAACATCTAGCACAACTGGTATTCAATGAACAAATAAAGACGCCCATGTAGCACTTTAACAGTCATGATTACGAAGGACTCCAAATAGTCTATTTTTTTTTTTTTTGTAAAGTATTGCTTTTGGAATAGTTTTCTATTGCCTAACTCAATCACAGCACTTGATGCAATCTTTCCTAATTATACTTTGGCTTACAATCTTATTTTGTGAACTGTGATTATCTTTCTGAGAAGGAAAATAATTTCAGGCATTATGAAATTTAAAATATGCTCTGGTATTTTCTTCTAGGTGAGAAATTTTAAAGTAGTAGGTACATATTAACTTTCTGGTTAGGGTGAGCACCCCAAGATAAAACTGAAATGTGAACTGTTAGACTAGCATGAGTGATAAGAGTTTGTTAAAATTTCACTGGGAGTAAGTTATACTCTGTCTGTGTGTCTCTCTATATATTCCTTAATATGTATTAAAAATACGTATTTTTTAATTGGCAAGGTTGATACATAAAAACAGCTCCAATCTCGCAATAAATACCTGTGAATACTCAGTGTATGTCAGAAGGTGGAGCTCTAAACATGTCTGAAATACTGGCTTTTTGCATGTGTTTCACAAATGTGTATAATGAGAATAAAGCAAGAGTAAAAAGTCTTCAGAAAAATGGCTTTAAAGATTATTTCAATTCTTTCGAGATAAAACATTTCACTGAAATAACTAACAAAAATGATTTATTATTTTCTTTTGAAATTTTGATACACAGTAAGTAAAAATTTAGGTATATATGAATCAGACAATAAAATATAAAGTATATCAAATGTAGGCAAAAACATAAAAACTTACAAGCATCTCGGATGTAGAGTAGCATGGCTATGAAGACATAGTCAACCAAACTCAGGCTAAGGCCATCTGCAAACAAGGCATCCCAAACCACTAGCAGATCCTGCAGAGGAAACTCTCTTCCAAACAGCAGCCGTACCCACCGTCTGCAAGAAACAAAACTAAAATTTAGGAAACAATACTTCTGAGAGTAATATGAAGAATAGTAATTTTCTCATGTAATAGAGAAAATTATGATTTATTAATTTAGCAGAGAAAATATGTATTAAAAATGTATTAGTGAATGTACTAGGTTTTGAACAAACAAAATATAGTATAGTGGAATCTAAGTTTTAAGCTTTCAAATTAATTTTATAATTTTATACCAGGTGATAGTCATTAAATTTTTGTTCTGCTTGATAAAATACAATATTATGCTTGAAAAGTATAGATTTTTTTTACTTTTAATTGAAATCACAAATCTTCAAAAGGAAAAGGGAGAATGTAGTTTAGTAGGTACATCATATGTAAGGTTATGATTTAAAAACACAATATTTTCTATGGTGTTTTTCATGATCTACTGATTTTTTTTGTTAATCTAGGCTTTTTCAATGTTTAGATAATTAATATTGCCAAACTTTGAAAACTGAATTCTCATACTTCATTCTTATTTGACATATTCATTTTAAATCAGTACTATAGACACTTATTTTTAGGTCAAGTTTAAACTGTTATTTTAAGTAAAAAAGCAGTGATACTGAATATCTTAGCTTGTATTATGGCTTGTGGTTAGATGCCCCCACTCCAAAGCCTCATGCAGTCATAGGTGGTGTTTTTTCAGAGGTGGCTGGGTCTAGAGTATTTGGTACTGGGATTCATGGTGTAATGCTAGGATCAAGGCTACTAGGATTAAGAGTGTGAGGATGGGTTGCCTGGATAAAATATAAGGGACAGAAAGAGCTACCATGCTTCCCTGCTGCTTTGTTACCTTCTTGCCACAAATTGTTTCTCCTCTGCAATGCCCGTCTGCCATGTCACCCTGCCTTGGAGCCAGCTGATTATGGACTGACAACTCTACAAACGGTAAGCTACATAAACCTTTCTTTCTTAACTGGTGAGTGTTGGGTATTTTGTCTTAGCAACAAGAAAAGTAAGACAGAATTTGGTAAAAAGACAAGTAGGTTAGTTGTTGTGACTGTACCTGACCATGTGATTCAGATGCTAGCTTATGGGAAGAGTTTGGAAAGTTTTGGAGTGTTGGCTGAAAAAACAGAGCTGGAATGCTTTAGGCTGTACTTGTGGGAGATTCTGGTCAGAGCTCAGAAGACCAGAATGACAACAGAAATGATGCTGGTAAAGAACAGGCTTGGAAGGTTTCTGCTAGAAAGAAGGACTGCATTGGCTGTTGGACTTCAGAATACATTTGTTATAGCTTGGCAGAAAGCTTGTCAGCATTTTGATTGTGTCCAGAGACTTTTCCTGAGACTGTGGTTAAGGTTGGAAGACTAATCTGGCAGAAGAAACTTTAAAGCAGTCTAATGTTGAGGCCAAGGCATGGCTACGTATCTATGCTGAGAATCAAGAGCAAAGAGCCCAGCAGAAAAATTTAAAACACTGTGAGTCTGGCCATAAAGGAAGCTGCAGCAAAGCTGGAGACTGCAAAAATAGAGCAAAGGAGATACTGATTTCTGAGAAGGAACAGAAAAATAGAAAAGATGGCCTGATGGTTACTCAAGTAACCAGTCCAGGCTGGGAGAAACAGCCAGACACACCCCATGTGCCTGCAAGCCTCCATGAGTTTCCTACAGGCAGCCAGTGTGGGCCAGGAGGAACAGCCACATAGGTTCCTGCATGTCCGCTGCCATCAGTCGAGTCCTAGTGTATGACATGGGACTGGAGAAGCTTGCCCCATACCCCATGCCTCCCCAGGAACCTGCAGGCCTCCATGGGCTTCCTATAGGCAGCTAGCGTGGGCCAGGAGGAACAGCCAAACACGCTTCTGCATGCCCGCTGCCATCAGCTGAGTCCTGGTATACTGCATGGGACTGGAGAAGCCTGCCCCATACTTCATAGTTCAGAGAATTCAGGTTCCTGGGCCGTTCTCCTACACGGAAAATGGGTAGCCAATGAGGGAAATATATGGGACCCCACAACCAGTTTACCTGATGGAATCTGGGAAACTGTCAAGATGAAGGAGCAAAAGACAGTCTTAGACCTCCAGCCCACACAGAACAAGTCTGGGAGACATAGACCGAGAACAAATTGGATTTTGCAAACCTGAAGTTTCTGAAAGGATAACAACTGAAGCAAAAAATAACTTCATGAGACTGTAAAAGTAATCAGGTCAGAAATAATACCTCAAGTGGAGCATGGTGGCTCATGCCTGTAGTCCCCAGAACTCGGGAGGCTGAGGCACGAGGATTGCTGAGTTTGAGCCAGCCTGGGCTACAAACTAAGTTCAAGGCCCCTGAACTGCATAGTGAAATATTGTCTCAAAAAAAAAAAAAAAAAAAAAACAAAACAAAACAAAACAAAAAAACTCAGGTAAAAGAAGAAATTCCAAACATAATGAAAGAATTACTGAGAATCTCTAAAAAAGATACAGATAAAAAACGAGGCACATAGAAAAATGATGGAAATTTTGAATGAAAAATATAGGAGGGAATTATAATGCATGAAACAGTTTCCATTGAAAGTTGGCAAAACCACTTGAAAGAAACAAAAGATAGACTTTCAAACCTTGAAGACAGAATTCTAGCTAGTTGTTATGAAAGTGAAAGATTTCTTGAAAATAATAAGGAAACAGGAAATAATAATTCAATGGCAGTGATAGGGCCTTATATATGCTAGACAAATACCACAGCCCTCAACCTATCTGGTTCTGGTTCATTTCAACCTTTCTGAATTTATGATGCATTTATGATGCATGTTCCTGGAGGTTCTGAAGGACACTGATGAAGAGATGCATGAGGTGAAGCTATATGGGAAGAGGCCGAGAGCTTTTGTGTCCTCTGTGTATGTGCCACCCTACAGCAACCTCTACATATTCAGCTACCCAGAAGCTCTCTGGAGCCAGCCATTCTGAAGGTTTTATGAAGGTTTCATTACTTAGGACTCTTGGATTAAATCATTAGCCATTGGCTTTTGAAATTCTGCAGTACCGACCCCCTCTCAAACAGGGGAACTGGGTAGCCAGAGGTGAATGTCCGCACCATCCCGAGCCCTGGGAGTTTGGGATCAGTGCTCCCAGCAGTCAAGGAACCTCTCAGCTTCCTGCCACACTGGATGGGCCCCACAGGTCTTGGGCCTGCCTGTACCATCCCCAGTGACCCTCTCTCAATCCGGGAAACTGGGCCGCCAGAGGTGAGTGTCTGTGCACCATCCAGAGCCTTGGGAGTTTAAGATCATTGCTCCCAGTGGTGAAAGAACTGCACAGCTTCCTGCCACACTTGACCAGCTCCGTAGGTTTCAGGCCTGCCTGGGCAATGCAGTGAACTTGTTTCAATTCAGGGAGTGGGTGGCTGGAGTCCCAGGAGCTGAAGGCATAGAAGACGATTTCCAATAGGCCCAGGGAAGCCTTGGAACACCACTTGAAACAGGGAAATATAGGAAAATGATAAAACGAAACACCAAAATGCAATCTCAAACCTGCAGCGAAGAAAGCTTAGGAGCCATGTACATAGAAGAAAATATATGCCATAAACCTGAAATACCTGAAATAATAGCAACTAAAATAAAGAAGCAACTCCGGGAAGCTTTAAAGGATTTCAAACTAGAAATAATCTCCCAGGTAAAAGAAGAAATGATAAAAGTAATAAAAGAGATTCTGAACACATCAAAAGAAGATACAGTTAAAAAAATTAGAGGAGCAAACAAAAAGATAGAATCCCTGGATGAACAATATAAGAAACAAACATAATACGTGAAGCAAATTCAAGGAGATATACAGGAAAAGCAAAAATTCCTTTGAAAGTTGTCAAAACCACATCAATGAAAGTGAAGATAGAATTTCAGACCTCGAAGACAGGAAAGGAAAGATCTCCTAAAAATAACAAGGAATCAGGAAATAACAATTCAACAGCTGCAAGATGATGCAAAGGAAAACAACATAAGATTGATAAGGATAAATGAAAAAGAAAGGAACAACGCAAATGATATCAAGAGGATATTTGGAGAATAGCTGAAAATTTCCCAAACATGAGACCAGAAACTGACATTAGGATTAGTGAAGCATATAGAACTCCAAATAGCTATAAATAAAATAAAACTACACGTAGATATATAATAATCATCATCCCAGAAATCCAACTTAAGAATAGAATATTAAAAGCTGTTAGAAAAGACAGATCACCTATAAAGGAAAACCTATCAGAATCACAGCAGACTTCTCAACACAAACAATGAAGTCAAGAAGAGCATGGAGTGAAGTATTTCAGATCCTAAAGGAAAATGATTTCCAACCTAGACTGATGTACCGTGAAAAACTGTCTTTCAGAATGGATGGAAAAATAAGGTATTTCCATGATAAAGAACAGCTGAAGAACTTCATGATCACCAGCCAACCCTGCAAAGAATACTGAAAGACACTTTAGATGCACATAGGAAAAAAAAAACAATAAACAAGACAGACAACTAAACAGTATGGAAAGATAAAGATGCAACAGCAAAAAGATAACATGTCAACAATGAAGCCATATTTAACAGTTATAACCATTAATGTAAATGGTCTCAATTAACCAATTAAAAGAAACAGACTGGCAGAATGGATCAAGAAACAACATTCAACCGTATGCTGTTTACAAGAAACCCATCTAACCCAAAAGGAAACTCACAGACTGAAAATCAAAGGATGGAAAACAATACTTCATGAAACAGGAACCCTCCAAAAATGGGGGTAGCTATTCTGTTCGCAGACAATGTGAACTTCAAACCAAGAATGATCAAAAGAGATAAACAAGATCATTACATACTAGTTAGGGGAGAACTTCAAGAAGAAGAGATAACTATCTTAAATATATATGCACCAAATTCCAGAGCATCTAGTTATACAAAGCAAGTATTAACACAAATGAAAAAACAAATAAGCAATAACATAATTATAGCAGGAGACCTTAAAACACCATTGACACCAAGGAACAGATAAACCAGACAGAAAATCAGCAAAGAAATAACACAACTGAATCACACCTGTGAAGAAAGGGACTTGATAGACATATACAGAGTGTTCCATCCAAAAACATCAGAATACACATTTTACTCAGCAATACATGAGCTACTCTCTAAAAACAGACCATATACTAGCCCACAGAACATACTTAAATAAATGCAAAAGAGTTGAAATTATCCCATGAATGTTATTGGATCATAGCAACATGAAACTAGAAATTAATGATAGAAGAAACTGCAAAAATCCCACTAACACAAGGAAATTGAATAACACACACTTGAGCAATCAGTGTGTCAAAGGGGAAATTAAAGAAGAAATTAAGCAATACCTAAAAGCAAAAAAAAAAAAAATACAAATAGAACTTACGAGAATGTGAGGGATGCAATGAAAGCGGTCCTTAGAGGAAAATTTATTGCACTGAGCTCCCACATCAGGAAAACAGAATGAATACAAATAAATAACCTGATGTTACAACCTCAAACATCTAGAAAAATAAGGGCAAGTCAAGCCCAAAGCCAAAAGAAGAGAGGAAATTATAAAAATCAGAGCAAAAATTACTGCAATAGACACTAAGAAAAAAACTCCAAAGAATCAATGAATCAAAGAGTTGGTTCTTTGAAAGAATAAATAAAATTGATAAGCCCCTATACAAACATATTAAAAAAGGAATAAAAAGCTGAAATTCCTGCAATAAATAATGAAAAAGGTGAAATCACTACAGATTGTGTGGAAATATAGATCATCAATACCTATTTCAAAAATCTTTATTCTCACAGGTTCGATAACACAGAAGAAATGGACAGATCCCTAGAAACTTATGAAGTACCAAAGCTAGGTTAAGAAGATGTAAAACTGCTGAATAACCCAATTTCTATTAATGAAATTGAAAATGTAATTAAGTCCTTACCAACAAAAAAGAGCCCAGGCCAAGATGGGTTCACTGCAGAATTTTACAAGAAATACAGACTTACAGTCAACACTTCTCAAACTCTTTAATGGAATCAAAGGGAAGCAATGCTTCCTAAGTCATTTTCAGTACTAAAACCTGAGACAGACCCAACTAAATAAGAGAACTACAGGCCAATCACCCAAAAGAACACAGATGCAAAAATCCTCAATAAAATATTGGCAAATTGGATGCAGCAAGTCATCAAGAAGATTATACACCATGACCAAGTGGAATTCATCCCAGGCATGCAGGGATGGTTCAACATCCGTAAAACAATAAATGTAATTCACCATAAAGCCAAAAATAAGAGTCACATAATCATTTCTATAGACGCAGAAAAAGCTTTTAATAGGGACCAACATTCACTCATGATAAGAACCTTACAAAAAATTGGAATAGATGGTCTTTACCTCAATATGATAAAGGCCATCTATGACAAACCAACAGCCAGTATTATATTAAATGGCCAAAAACTAAAGGCCTTTACCTTAAAATCAGGCACAAGGCAAAGATGTCCCTTATCAGCGCTCCTATTCAATTATAGTAATGGAAATACTAGCCAGAGCAATTAGACAAGAGAGAGAAATAAAAGGGATAAAGACATGAAAAGAAGAAGTTAAATTATCATTATTTGCGGATGACATGATACTCTACATAGAAGACCCCCAAAGCTCCATTGAAAGTATCCTAAATACAATAAATAAATTTAGCAATGTAGCTGGATACAAAATCAATACTCAAAAATCAATAGCATTCCTATACACTAACAATAAAATCACTTAGAAATAAGAGAAACCACATCCTTCACACTAGCATCCAAAAAAAAAATGAAATACTTAGAAATTAATCTCACAAAAGAAGTAAAAGATCTATATAGGGAAATTATCCTGAAAAAGAAATCAAAGATGATCTCAGAAAAGATCTAGAAAAAATCACTCCTAAAATTCATATGGAACCAGAAGAGACCTAGAATAGTAAAGGCAATTCTAAGCAGCAAAGGCAAGGCAGGAGGTATCACAATCCCTGACCTTAAATTATACTACAAAGAAACTGTAGTAAGATCAACATGGTACAGGAATAAAAACAGAGCTGAAGATCAATGGAACAGATCAGAAGATACAACCACAACTACAAACACACTCAATCACCTTATCTTTGATAAAGGGGCCAAACATGTTCAATGGAAGAATGACAGTCTCTTTAATAAATGGTGCTGGAAAAACTGGCTCTCCGTATGCTGAAAACTAAAACTAGACCCATGCCTATCACCATATACTAAATTAAAATCTAAATGGATCAAAGATCTGAATATTAAAACAGAAACTCTAAATCTATTGGAAGACAAATTGGGTAAAAACCTTGAAGACATAGGCGTAGGTAGAGAATTCATGAACAGGAATCCAACTGCATGGGAAATACTTCCCAGAATTCATAACTGGGATCACGTCTTACTAAAAAGTTTCTGCACGTCAAATCTCCAGCATAATGAAAAGAAAACCCACAAACTGGGAAAAAATCTTAGTGAACTATCTCTCAGACAAAGGACTTCTAAAGCATATAAAGAATTTTAAAAATCAGACCCCCAAATTCAAAGATTCAATCCAAAAATGGGCATCTGAAATGAATACACTTTTCAGATGAAGAAATTCAAATGGCAAATAAAAACATGAAAAAATGTTCATCATCATTACTCATTAGAGAAATGCAAATTAAAACAACACTGAGATTCCATCTCATTCCTGAAAGAATGGCCAGGATCAAGAAAACCAACAACAACAAATGCTGGAGAGGCTGTGGGGAAAAAGGAACTCTCCTGCACTGTTGGTGGGAGTGTAGACTGGTGCAAACATTGTGGAGGTCAGTCTGGAGATTTCTCAGAAAGCTAGGATTGGAAGTCCCATTTGGTCCAGTTATTCCACTTCTAGGCATATTTCTAGAAGAACTGAAAACATCATACCACAGTGATATATGTGCACCTATGTTTATAGCAGCACAATTTATAATAAACAGATCTTGGAAACAACCTAAATGTTCATCAACTGAGGAATGGATAAAAAAGTTGTGGTATTTTTATACAATGGAGTACTACTCAGCTACTAAGAATGATCACATTGAGATATTTATAAATAAATGGATGCAGCTTGAGACCATACTGATAAGCAAAATAAATCAAACTCACATGTATATATATCATATAGTCTCCCTAGTGTAATGGTAAGAATACATAAAAGTATATGGTAATCCTGACTCTTCACTGTATTTCTTTGAAGCCTTATTATGTTTACATTCATTAGTTGGAATGGTTTTATTCTGGATTGTTTGATTGTATTGTCTGTGATAGTATGAACAGCTATTTTGAAGAAAAAAAGACATTATAATAGCTAGTGCTGATTTAATATGATCTTATTTTGAAGTCCTACCATGCTTTTGTTCTTCTGTCTCCATCAGTTTTATCATGTTGTATCTTATTGCATTTTATTATGTGTGATAGTATAAACAATTTTTTTATGGACAAGGAGATAATATAGTAACCATTGTTTATCTTCTGTTAGTTGGTTCTGAATACCTTGTAATACTTTCATTCTCTTCAATGGTTTTATACTATTTTGTTATGTTTGATACTATGGTATATGAAAGTATTCTCAAATATTTCAAGGGAAACGACACTATGGTAGCTACTGTTATGTCTGTTTGTCTTGTGGTGAAACACTATGTTGCTTAAATTGTTCTGATCTGTTTTGTTATGTCCTCTTTTATCTTAATCTTTTTAAAATAAAAAAAATTTAAAAAAACAATTCAGTAGCTGCAAGACAACACAAAGAAAAATAATTTAAGAATGATACGTATCAGCGAAAAAGCAGGGGTCAACACCAATGACACAAAGAGAACGTTTATAGAAGTTTATAGAATAGCAAAAAACTTCCCAAATGTGGGAAAAGGAACTGATATACAGATAAGTGAGGCATCTAGAATGTCAACTAGCCATAACCAAATTAAATCTACACCCAGACATATAATAATCAAGATCTCAGAAATTCACCACAAAAACAGAATATTAAAGGTTTTAAGAGAAAAGAAACAGATCAGTTACAAAGAAATATCTATCAGAATCATGGTAGAGTTGTCAACACACACCAGTCAAGAATAGCTTGAAGTGTTTCAGTTCCTGAAAGAAAGAAAACAATTTCTAACCCAAATTGATGTTCCCTGCAAAACTATCTTTCAAAATTAATGGAGGAATAAGATACTTCCATGATAAAAAACTGAGGGAATTTATGATGGGCAAAAGGATATTCTACAGAGAAATAAAGATGACCATGTTTCCAGGAACAGCAGCAAAGGGGGATTGCTGAATAAAGCAGGCAACTGAATGGAAGAGAAAAGTGGTTGGCCAACAGCAGGAGGACAGCATGGCAGAGACGAGCCAGTGTATGTTGTAACAATTAATGTAGATGGCCTCAATTCATCAATAAAAAGAAACATAGGGAGAGTGAATCAAGAAACAAGATCCATCAATATGCTGTATACAAGAAATATATTTAACTCAAAAGGAAATTCACTGACTAAAAGTCAAAGGAGAGAAAATAATATTCCATGAGACAGGAAATAAGAAATAAGCAGGGGCAGCTTGCCCATCAACCACAGAATGGATAAGAAATACATGGGATTTTTATACAATGGAAAACTACTCAGATATAAAAAAGGACAGTCACAAGGCTCTTTTAGGTACACGGATGCAACTTGAGATCATGCTTATAGGTGTTTGGACTCACATTGGTAAATGTTGTGTTGTCTCCCTAGTATAAAAAATTGAAGTAATTAGTAGTATCCAAAATGTACAATAGCTATTGTGAAAGTGAAAGGGGAAGAAATGACTAAAAAGGGAAGATGGCAGCCATTGTTAATTTCCTAATATCCTGTTTGGAACTCCTGCATCATTTTCATTGTTTTGCTTGGTTTGGTTTTATTCTGTCTTGTTTTGTTTGATTTTATTACGTCCATGGGTAGCTATTTTAAAGATAACAAGATATAGTATGGTAGCTATTGTTGAATTTCTTTTTTTTTTTTTTTCAGTACCGGGGATCGAACTCACGACCACCTGCTTACAAGGCAGATACTTATGCCACTGAGCTAAATCCCCAGCCCCTATTGTTGAATTTTTATTATCTTGTTCTGAAGTCCTATAACACTTTTGTTATTTTTTGATTGATTTTATTGTTTTGTTTTGATTTTATTATGTCTGATGGTATGGGCAGCTATTTTAAAGATAACAAGAGGCACATGGTAGCCACTGTTGATTTTCTATTATCTTGTTTTGAAGTCTTGTATCACTTTCATTGTTCTGTTTTGATTGGCTTTATTCTATTTTGTGTGGTTTTATTCTCTTTAAAATAAAAATAAATAAAAAAGAAAAGAAATGAAAGGATGTCCTGAAGGAATCACAAGAAGCAGCAGAGCTCTACCATTGCAGCCTCAAAATTGCAAAAGCAAAAGGCTTTGCTTTGAGAAGCAAGCCCCAGAGTACCATGGTCCAGAATGATGGCAGCCTAGGGAAGTTGTTCCTTGCGATTTGATTCACAGGCACTGGAAGGTTACAGCCAAAAGAGAAGAAACCTTGGAGACTTCTCCAGATGGCAGCAAATCTTGGTGTCATCCATGCATCACTGGTTTTACGCACATGCAGAACGTATGACTAGTGGAAATCAGAAAAGCTTCCACTCAAATTTTGGAAGAAGGCCCGGGAGGCAGGTAGTATGCCTCAGAGAGGGCAGTGTGTGAAGTTGTGAACATGAAGTCAAAGATGCAGTAGAGACCCCAGAAGTTTGGACAAGCCAGAAATGTAGGTTGTCTAAGGAAAGCTTCAAGGAGTGAGCAAAGCCAGCCAAACAAAGAAGCCATGGAAGCTACAACCAAGTTCCATAGAGGCAAAGCCACCCGTATTCTTGGGAGTTCACAACTTGCTACAGATTACTGGGGATACTGGAAATGGAACTATGGGATTTAATATTTACCATGCTGGATTTTGGTCTTGCTTTTTCCTATTTTTTGCTATCTTGTTTGTAACTACTGGAATGGAAATGTCTATCTTATGCCATTGAATGTTTGCCTTAAATCTTAGACAACACTTTGGATTTGGCCTTCTCAACATTGCTGACACTGTTAGGACTTTCACAACTCTTACAGGTGGACTAAATGCCTTTTACATAAAAAGTATATATGAGTCTTTGGTGGTCAGGGGTGGAATGTTATGAATTGTGTGCATATGTCACTTCAAAGCCTCATACAGTAATAGGTGGGGCTTTTTCAGAGGTGGCAGGATCTAGAATGTGATACTGAGATTCATTCAAGGTGGATCAAAGGCATGAGGATTAAGGGTGAGTGCTACTTGCCCTAGAGGTGGGTAGTTTGGATAAGATATGAGACAGAAAGAACTAAGGTGCTCCCTTGTTGCTTTGCTACCTTCTGCTCACCATAAACTTCTTGTGCTATTCCTGTCTGCCTTGCCACTCTGCCCTGGAACCTGCTGATTATGGACTTAAACCTTAACAAACTGTGAGCTAAACAAAATTTTCTGCTTTTAACTTGTAGGTGTTGGCTATTTTGTCTCAGCAATGAGAAAAGACAGCTTGAGATGAATATATCTCACCATCAAGCTGTCTTTCTAGATTTGCTTTTGAAATTAATTTTATGGTAAGAAAAATAAATATGCCACAGAACAGATATAAGCAATAATAATAGTATTTGTATGTAACTGTATATATAAATAGTGACATGAATTTAGATAAACGTTTACTAACTCTAATGCTTACAACAAAATAATTTGCTTTGATTTGTTGTTTCTACTTCTAATTTAATATGATGTGGATACAATTTTTTTTTTACTTAAGCCTCTTTCTAGGAACTCACTCTAGAATTCTGTTTGATTATAGCACATAGCAAATAATTAAAACTTCTAAATTTCTGGTGGTAAAAAATATAGAATACAAGAAATTCTTTAAAAATTTCTGAAAAGATATTACTTCTTTGTAAAATTTGTAATCAATTATAGACATCTGTGGGGTTAAAGTAAAAAAAGAAAAGAACAATAAAATACTTTGATCTGAGAGTATATTTAAGGAAGAAACAAAGCTGTGATAAAATAATGTACAATCACACATATGTATCATAGTTTATTAGAAGTCATGTGTTTAAACACTTGACATTTTTATTTATATAACCAAATTAACCATAGAATTAATTATATTTTCAACCACATCTACTACTAAATTTTTCAGGAAAAAACTAATATGCCTAAGTAAGATTTATCTTTTAAAAATGTTACTGTAACTTGTACAATTTTTATCTGATTTTGGAATTCACTGGTAAATTCTTTCAAATTCCACTGCTAAAATGAGGGGTGATTGCCACAACATTTATGTATTTTTTGTCAAATATGCCTATATTTATATGACTTAGGAAAAATTAATTCTCCATACATTTCTAATTTTTTCAAGTCAAAAAGACTAATTTTTACTGTTCTAAGAACAAAAGTCTGTCTAAATTAAACAGGTACCTATTCTTCATTACAGAGAATTAATAATTCTTGTGATTAATATCAGGGAAACCAGAGATGGACAAAATTGATAATCTACATGTATTAAACCATTCTAAGTACCATGCAAAGGAATATCCAGAGTTTGCCAAAACACACACACAAAAGTAACATATACATATTCTAGAAAAAGTAAGATTTTTTTCAGCAAGTGTTACTCGGATATTGGTGACCTTTGAGGATGTTATCTTTCACAAAAAACCCACTACACTACCAGCTCTTAAAGAAGAAATTGAAAATTCACGTGCAACAATCTCAGTGATCAAGGTTACCCAAACAACAATTCACCATACTAATAAATGTCTAGAAGCCAATGGCCACTACATTGAGCACCTCTTGTAATTGTAGAGACTAACTGTAATTTGTATTAATTTCATGATTTCTCAATAAATTTATTATTGAACTATTTATACAAGTTTTCTTTTCCTGAAGTGTGTATACATGTTTTTTGGACTCTGTATATAATACAAAATAAGCACACCCATATATATAGAATATGTGTATAGAATATGTGTATACATATTCTATATATATATATATGTGATATCTATATATCTCTAGTTCTATCTCTGCATTCTTATGACTAAAACATTTAGAATGTGGTTATCACTCATTCATCTAACACAACTGGAATGACTAAAATGAATGAAGTGTAATACGCAACCATAAAAGAGAACACCACACAATGTTTCTCAGCCTTCCTTGTACTAGTGCAAGTTCTCATTTTTGTTACAGGAAATCATATCTTTGGTTTCATCACAGACATTGCTTCAAGAGAAAAAAGAAAACCAACTAATTTATTTTTTAGAAATTTCTATATGTATTATTTCCAGAGCAAAATGCCCAGTTGTTCCTGAAACCTCTTAAAACCTTTCTGCTGATTAGAGTTGTATTAGTTTAGTTTCCAGAACAACTTCATGAATACATGCCTATAGCAATCTTCACCAGAGTTATGTTGGGAGGGCTAACTATAAATTCTAGTAATTTATACTAATACTTATTTTTTCTGTCAAAATGTTCACATATGCAATACATTCAAAACTGCACAAAATGCAAGTATATTTAATGTATAATCCATAACACATTACTTTAGAAATGTTTCACAATTTTTCACTCTTAAGTTTTACCTTGTCAACTACATTAGTAAAAAATTCCAGAGTGAGGACCAAATACTATGTTCGAAGGGGCAGGAGAGGGGAGAGGGGGAAATCTAGAAAGTTCTTTGTAAAGACATCTATATATTTGACTAAGTGCTCTCTATGCGTTGCTTATCAAGTTCTTGTTAAATTTACCTGTCAAGCTACTGAGAAGCAAAGGTGTAGCTAAACGGAAGGTATAGGCGTTGGTTTTGCTGATGGTGGAGAAAACAAAATTTGGAAAATAGGAGAAAACTCAGGAATACACAAGAAAAATAACTTATAGGTAATTAGCATATTACTTTTAGACAGTTAATATTTTGTAAATGAAAGGTTATTAAAGTAAAACATATTTTCTGCTATTTAATTATAGAAAAATTAAGTCCAAATTCTCAAAATATTTAAGAAGAATCATATAATTAGTGGCATGCTATGGAACCACAATGACCTTTTCATTAGTAAGTTTTACTAAAATTAGGTTTATGCATACATACATTACAACACACAAAACATCTTGAGCTGTTTCAGGCTTTCATCATTGATCTTAAAAGCTCAAGAAAAAATTGTTTATGGAATAAGTCACAAGTAGATATTATTTCAGTAAGCTTTTGTATTCTTAGAAAAACTTACTCTAGGAAATGATGTCTTATAAAGAAGTCAGTCTTACAATTAATATGCTTTTATTGCAGTTAAAAATGTTTAGTGAGAGTTTAAGTTACACTTAAGGGTAACATTAAACCTTTCTTTTACTCTTAAAAGATAGCTTCCATTTAATTGCTTGATACTATTAATCTTGCTTTATGTATATTACACTGCAGACTGCAATGTTCATATATTTTATCACTTATAGTAACACAATAAATCATGTTTTATTAGACCTACTTAGTAATTAAAATTGAAACAGAAGAAACTACCTAAAGTATTAAATTTAACTATAAACCACTAGAAGGCAGGGCAGCTTCTATATTTGCATTTCTGCCATTATTCTCAATTTTAAATTTCTGTATAATTAAGCTGCTGTTACTAGGGGATCAGTATCTACTAATGATGTTATTATTTGGTGAATGATCATAGAAATGCCAAAAAAAAATCCATTTTTACCAATAAGAAAATGTTCAATATGTGGTTTAAGGAAATATTATAAACTCGACATGGCTGTAGTGGGTTATATAAGGAAAAGAAAATTTAAATCCTAGGTTTTCACTTCCTTTCCCTTTTTTTCCCAATAACCTTTTAGTGAGATACAAATACAACAACCTTAAAAAAGCAAATAATGCAAAAGAGCTTTATTCAATTTAATTTAACAAATATCACAATGTCATTTCTACTAACTTGAGATCACAAAATGATAGCACTGGGTAAGCATTTTGGAACACAAAATGAATGTTATATTTTGTTCAGCAATATTAATTTTGGGTTATGCTTTCTGTTCATTGTACTTTTCAAAGCTAGTAATTTTTAAATAATCCATGCCTGATATGGAATAAACTCAAAGTCCAAAATCTGTTAACTGGAAGAAAAAACAAAAGAAAGCCAAAAATGTTTCTCTGAGCCTGATATCTTCTTTAGATTAGGCCGTTTTTTTTTGTTTGTTTGTTTTTGTTTTTTGGTATTTCTTTTGAAAACAATTTATACTGAATATTACTTTACATCAATTCTGTGAAGAGTATCTTAAAACTAGAACCAAATATTAAATATTATAGTTAATGCAATTAGGGTCACAATTCTAACATCTTCAGGAAGCACAATAAAAGAAAAGAAGGAAGGCAAAATACCTTTCCTTCAATTTCATACTTAACTCTTCCTAAGGTTCTCCAGACTACATTATTGGAAGATGCTTAACCTTCTTAGTAAAATTTTAAATCCAGTTAGATCTTAAGTGCTGTGGAGGCTGAGGCAAATGTCATGAGTCAGAGGGCAGGTTGGGGTATGTAGTACAACCCTGTTGCAAACCACCACCGCCTACATGCCTTATGGAAAAATGTGAACCCTTTAAGCCCATTGAACTGCTTCAAAAATAAGAACCTATAAAATTCAAATTTACTCTAAAGTGGTCTTTGTAACCCATGAGTTGAACCAAGCTTGAATTTGTCTTTCTGAGAACCTAATCCCCCATAGCACATGTACTTTAAACAGTTGAAAATATTTTTTTTTAGTTGAAAATATTTTTGGTTTCAGGAAAATTCTCTGTTCCTTTCAGAGGGCAGTTCACAGTTCGTTACTGAGATGGTTTCTTACTCCAAGAATAAACTCCTAATAATTATTATCCATTCCTACTGTAATTTAGGCTCACTTGAAAGAATCTGAAGCTGTTTTGTCAAAACAAATACCCTTTGCAAAAATAGGATGGAAAGTATAATATGTGTGTGTGTGTGTGTGTGTGTGTGCGTGTATGCAATAGAAGCTTATGAAAATGATGAATATAAAATGATCACAATATGCTTTAAGGATGTATAATTCTTGAACATTCTATCATATACACCCTCTTTTTAGAAGCATGTACAGTATTTCAAAGATTTAAATTTTAGCATGTATGATTTAACAATAAATGATAATAAAGTTAATGGAAGATGGTAATCATCCAATATAGCTGTATTAAGAATGTACCATCTGAGAATTCTCTTATCACTAAAATTAGAATGCAGTTAGTCTTGATTAGAGAGGACTATCAGGATTGCTGAGAAGGAACTTGTCTACTCTATCACTTATTTGGGTAGGTTATCACCCTACCACACGTGAGATACTGGACATCTTCTGAAAATAATTAGGTAGATGCCACTACTCTTGCCAATGAGGAATTATATAAAGAATTAAAACACAATTGGTACTTATACTCAGAAAATTAATTTTAGGATTTGTTAACACTTTTTACACATATTGCAATTTTTACTTTTAAAAAGTCTGTATATAGACTGTTCTGTCATTTTTACTTTCAGTTAAAGGGAATTACAGTATGATCAAATACATTTTCTAAAGAAGCATACAGAGAACTACTGAAAATAACTATTCCTATACCCCCTAATCTGAAAATGACTTTTAAAAGAATAAAATGTGAATGACTTCATTTTTCTGCACTTTCCATAAGCTATCTCAAATGCTATTGGAATCTTAACCACAATGAGTAACATTTTTCAGTTTCCTTTCCATAAACCTAATGTATGTCTATGTAGTATTGCTAGAACTAACATTAGGTATAATACTAAGCTGAAATATATCAGAATTTATGTAAGGGTAAATGTGGGATCACTGTCATGTGGTCAAGTAATGGTGAATAGTAACTCCATCAATGACAGGAGTAACTGGATTCTTGCTACTCAAAGAGGTGGTCAAAATCTACAAACTGATCATGTTACAAAAGAGTCAGATGGAACCTATTACTAAAGGGCAGCAAGGATAGCTGATTTCCTTTGACAACTTGTTTGTAACCTGTATCTTTAGGTTTACTTTCTATTAGTCCTTTTTCTTTCCTCTCTACTTTCCTATTCCACAAGGTGCTCGATCTTGTCTGGCTACCCAATGGCTAAGATTCTGCTTCACCCATGACTGACATTTGGAAGCTCCATGCCTATTTGTGTCATTTCTTTCCAATTACATTTCCCAGAAGTAAAGGCACTGATAAATATATTTCTTCTGAAGGGTTAGTAGCTCATAATTTGTTTTGGTTATTCTTCCTTCTTTAGCAGATTATAAACATCTTGGGGTTATCTGGCATGGAGCAAAGAATAGGGTATTAACATGTTTGTTAAATTAATATGAATTTTTTCCCCAGGTAAGCTTTTCTTGATTAGGGGTTATCTTGATAATGATTTTATATTATTTGCCTTTCATACGCTTCCCAGTGCTCACCAAAATTTTTCCTGGGCTTCTCTTATCTCTGTGGGGAAATCTGAGCTGAAAGTTTAAGTAGTAAATGATTCGATTTATGTAGGAACTGTTCAAGTCTTCCTGCACTGTTTTCCTTCATTTCCTGAGCACTGTCTCCCATGTGCTCCTACCTCAGATACTCCTTGGCCCTATCTCATTACATTCACAGTATAATTCTAGGATCAGCACCACCAGCTTGGAATATGTTAGACAAGCAGACTTTCAGCCTCCCAATACAGTCCAACCGGATCCAGATCTTCATTTTAACAAGACTTTCAGGTGATGTGCATAAACACTAAAGTTTAAGAGGGACTACACTAGGTGACACATCTTGATTACTGCTCATATTTCAGCTCTGATTACCTCAGCTTCTAAAATCCACCATGTACTTCATGTAAAATGTTAATTCAGGAGAAAAAAAAGGCTTAAATGAATGAATGACTCATCTAGGTACAGTAAACTCTCAAATTTTAGCAAGTGTCAGATTTTCCTGCAGGGCTTGCTAAATTAGTGACTGCTAGGACCCATATTCTGGTGGGACCTCATAAAATGTATTTAAAGTTAATTCCAACAAGATAAATATGGTGCAGTTATTTCTGGAAAAGTAAAAAGCTAAGCTTTAAAAGATAGCTTTGGAATAATTTACTTCCAGCCCTATGATGTTCTGGAAGTTTTCCTAGAATATCTCAAATTTCAATATGCAGTAGAAGTAAATGAAGACAATCCAATTGAAAATAAGTAGAAACTATTTCTTCAGAACTTGCTATAGAAAGGCAGTCAATTTTCAACATTTGTTTGTCATAAAATTAAAAATAGGACGGTGAGAAAGTTGTATAATGAAAAAAAAAGGTTAAAGTTTAGCTGTATCTGATTTAGAAGTTGCAGGCATGAGGACTGCCTAACTAGAAATGGAGGTTATACATGAATAACCTGGGAAACATGTTACAGTTACTATGGGTGGTCTTTTGTTAGAGGTGATTTGAGAGTGGAAGCAAAAATACAGAAGCACTCACTTGATAAGTGCTGACTGTTAAGGGCCACTCTGCTGCATCAGCTGTGATTTAGCTTCCTGGGTGTGAGAGTTCTACTAATACATATGCCCCTGTGACAAGTTTGAGGGGCAGTGGTCATGGGACATTTATTTCCCTATCGTAAAAATTCCATGAAAACACAGAGTAATGAAACTTCAATTCTCTATAGAGAAGAATTATGAGTTCTATTGAGAATTTAATCAAATTTATAAATCCTTTCCCACACACATACCCATGCATACTCCTATTACACCTACTCACATGCAAACTCATTTGGGAGTTTGATCCATGGATTCTATGTGAGAAACCATGCTGTATATACTGTTTATGTTATCATGTAAAGTTCTATTCTTCTAACAGGAATACATATCGTCCTTACATTTACAAATAATAATGTATTTTTCCTTCTAAAGGGTTCCTGGGTTAAATCCTTGTCAGTGAGGAGCTGATCTTAGTGGTTCAGCTGGCTGAATAGTCTATAAATCTGGCCATATTGGGAACATGCTTATGCTTTGGCAGTAATTTTATTTACTGAGCTGTGAGTGAAAAGGCTTGGATAGGTGAAGTGAACGTTTTTCCTGCCTTCTAACTCATACCAGTGAGTGCACATAAGATCATAATAAGACTGGTATGAAAACACAATGATAATCTTCATTTAACTAATAGTTCCTAAACTTCAGGTGCATAGCAGGTACTATGCTAGGCCACAGAGTGATGTTGTTGTGACAACTCCCAATCATTAATATGGAAAATATCCAACATAGTATTTTAATTCAGTAAAAATCCTATCGATCTGGCTTTCTATAATCACTGTATTTTCGGTGTGCCCTGGCCAGCCCCACAAAGAATCTGCATTTGTGGCAATATTAGCAGAATATAATTGAGAAGGTAAAACAATCATTAAATACAGGTAAACCATCATTAAATACATTTCAAAGCCAAGTATTAATGTTTTTTGGATTATCCACCATTTTGGATTACATATACTCTAGTTCCTATTCATTACTGCAAATAATTAAAAGCTGAATGTAGGTTTGTGGTGTAGCTCAGTAGTAGAGTGCTTGTCTAGCATGTATCAGCACAGGGTTCAATCCCAGAATCTTCCTTCCCCAAGGGGCAAGGAGTAACAAGGAAACAATAAAAAGGAAACCTTGAAGAAGCCACTGAAGCCAAAGAGTAGTGAACTCTAGCACATGTATTGGGTTATATGAAATTGATTAGAAATTTAGAAGCCTAACTCCAATTATCATAAATTATTTTTTTCTACTAGTAGGAGCTAAATGGGAACAAAAGAGTTAAGAGAAGTGCACTGCTCCATTTTATCTTTAATGGATAGCTACAGTTTATGGTCCAAACTTTACAATCAATTATATGTGTGTATGCATCTTTTTAAAGGACAAATATATACTAACCAAGAAACATGTGTTTACTTATGCATGGAATATTACAACTCCATGTTTTAAAATAATCACATACAATTTTTGATAATAGAAAATATCATGCACTTACATGACTGTTTTGATTTCTAAAATAACTACTGTATTTGATCTTCAAATAAGCCTTAACATTCTAAAAGCAGTATTGCTCTGTGTAGTCTATGCCTAAGAATCATCTGAAAGAAAAGCTCAACATTTTTTCAGAGAAACAAAAGTAATTTTTTTGCTAACCTCCCACCAAGCAGAAGCATCAATAGAAGAACACTGCATAGTCTGGATCCCATCTCACCTAAAAGCTGCTACTGGTTATATGATGATACCGTAAAACTCACGAATACTATAAAAAGTCCATTTCCAAAAGGATATCTAATTTAGATATGTATAAAGAAAATCACCTCTCCATATTAATGTGGAGACTCACAGGATTCTGAACGCACAACATCTACCACTGCTATGTCATCTATGTGGTAACTAAGTTTTTCTGAGTAGAAAAAAATGAAGCTTTCTTGAAGGACTTATTTTGATGAAACACAATCTGCTATTTTATGAGTGTCCTTATTATTACAATACAGAGGTAATTATAGCTACAGGATCCTACAAAATTTAGAGTTTCCTTTCATGAAACTCAATAAGGAAACTATAAAGAACTAAGAACTGACAGAGAAAAATTAATCACCACTTTGGGCCAGCCAATTTTAGACTTATGAAGTTTAGAATTGTATATTAGGTTTACTGAGAAAACAAAAACAGTAATATTTAGCTTACTGAGCATACAATGTAGATGTTCATAAATTAATCTGCTCATAAACCTACCCAAATACGAAGCAGCAGAACACCATATAATATATTGTGAATGTATGTTCATATACAAATGTATCCGCTTTCCACCTCAGCTACTAGCTACTATGGGTTAGATGCTTCAAACCCAGGATCTCAAAATCCGAAGCATCATTTCTGACCTCAGCCTCGCATCTCACCATCTTTCTTATTTCCTTCTTTAAAACTAAATTAAATGAAGACTATGTTGGGTTATTGTTTTGCTAATTTAGAGCTTTTTTATTACAAGTAATAAAAAAGATTTTAAAGTAAACAGGACATATAGTAAGAAGAAATTTGCCTTTTCATCAGATAGCTTCTTGCCAACAAATTCACTTTCCCAAGAGCAGCCAATGTTTTTCATACTGGAGACATTTTTATGCTTGTATGCACCTTTTAAAGATACAAATGGGAACATACTTTACAGTGCATTTTTAAAATTAACAATTTAATTGTCAAAATGGGCATCATTCCAAATCAACATATTTAGAAATACTTTATTTTTTATGGCTCCATAGTATTCAATTGAGTAGATCATGATTTAACCAGTCCTTATATTTTGGGGACATTTACATTCCTTCCTTTTTATTACACATGATGCCTCACAGATTATCTTTGAACAGGTCTTTATTCTTGTTGGGAAAATCTCAGGAAGAAGTGAAACTGCATGTCATCTCAACACTTTAATTTGGGGATTCTAAATGGAAAAAAGTAGTTTTTAAAAAGCAAACACACACAAACACATACACAGAGTCAAGGATATTATATAGCAATGGTTTTCAAAATGTGGTCTCAAGACAATAGCATCAGCATCACTTGGAAATCTGGTCCAGTTGCACATTCTTAAATTTCATTTATCACATATGTACTAAAGAAATTCTGAACAGGGCCTAACAATCTGTACTTTAATAAGCTCTTTGTGATACTATGAGACACGTTCAAGTTCAAGAACCACAACTTTAAAAGTGTGTAAGAGGATATAGTTTGGGGCCTGACAGCTACCTGGGTCTAGGAAATTTTAGTGACTCCTATAAGTTTCCATTTCCTTTTAACTATCTTTTCCCAGAGAAAAAATTTCACTACAAAGCCAAATTTACCATGATTTTTCCTTATGCTTTATGGATTTGTGAATTCCCTACCCAAGAACATAAAATAACCAGTTTTGTTTATATCATCGATATATATGGTATTTTGGTGTAAAAATAGAGATATAGTTTCACAGTTTAGCTAGTTCTCTAAATTATATTATTGAGTAATTCATTGCTGCCTCCAACAAAACGGAATTTTACTTTCATCATGTATAAAGCCTGTTTTAGAATGTTTTGTTTTGCCTATGGGTCTATCATGTGGAAAATTCAAAATGTTAGTATTATACATCTTTTAACATCTATATACATTTAACATGGGGTAGGATTAAGGAACCTTTTATTTTGGACATTTCCAACATATTCAAATATATACATTTTAAAAATTATTTTTTATAATTTATTTTTAATTTAAAAATGCATAGTTTTCTATATATATTATCTTAAACCATATAATTTATGTAAAATATTATTAGTAACTATTTCAAAGGAAAAATTTCCTACATGCATTAGTTTTGTCACTTATGTTTTCCTAGGAATTTTGTTTGGAGAAGGGGAGTGACTGGGACTTGCTGAATGGCCCAGGAAACCCACACTGCAGATTTCTGGACATGGTTCTCTATATAGTTTACTATTTTGAAACTTTAGATGTCCTGCAAACTTTCTTCAGCTTCCAATTTCAGTACTCTCTGCTCAGGAAGACCAATGCATTCTATTCTGGGCCTCTCCTTCCTAGTCTGTGATCTCAAAAGTGCTTCTACGTAGAATCCAGTTATCATCAGTTTCACCTAGTTATTTTGTCCTCCCCCATTGCCAGGAATTACAGTGCTGTCCTGCTTATTTTTCAGGGTCTGCATGCTTTAATGTAGTAATCTGTCTTCTAGTGTTTGCATACTTTTGCCATGTCTAGTCTCCTGGCTGTTCACATAGTAGGTGAACGTGTGAATTATTAGTTATTTCATCCTAGTCCAAAGAGCCTGCCTCCGTCTCCTGAAAAGCTGGGATGAAGGACTAAGGACTTGTGTCTCTGTGCCCAGTCTCTTTATGTAAGCAATGCAACAGAATGCTTCTCAAACACAAATGCTTTTCAAACACCAATTTAAGAATAAACAAAGCAGTTTTAAATAGAAAAAGCTGTCGGACTCGTGCTACAAAATATGCAGAATTAATATAAAGGTAAAGAAGTCAAGACACAAGACAATATAGTGTTGGTAAAAGACACTTAGAGCACTGGAACAGGATAGAGTACGGGAATAGATCAACACATATATGGTCAACTGATTCTTACTAATGATATTAAGAAATCTGATCATGGAAGGATGGTCTTTTTTTCCACAAGTGATATTGGAACTGCACATTCACTACAAAATTATGAACCTTGTATTTGCACTTCACTATATATATATATACACACACACACATATACATACTCAAATGAATAATAGGCCTAAGGTTGACAGAATGTCTTGAAAATAAGTAGGAGAAAATCTTATGGCTCTGTTGTAATACAAAGATTTTCTAGGACATAAAAAATTCTGATAATAAAAAGAAAACTCTGATAATATAAGATTGGTAAGTTGGACTTTATTAAAATTATAGAATTTCTCATTAGATATTGCTAAAAAATAAAAACATATACAACACACTGAGAGAAAATGTTTATGCAGCAAACTGACAAGGATTTATTTCTTGAACATACAAGGAACTCTCAATATTTGATTATAATAAGGAAATACTCCAATTTTTAAAAAAATAGCCAAGATGTAAACAGACATTTTGACTTCCGGGAGAACATGGTGGATAGATAACAGCAGCTATGGAGGCTCTCTGAGATACCCAACTTAGAATCCAGGAATGGTGTGGTGCGAGGAGTACTAAGCAAGGGGAGATACACCCTGCTGACCCAGAATGAACTAAGCTGAGAGAAACCAACTGGAAATGCAAACCCAGTGCTATAATAGGAACAGATAAAATCTCAGTGCAGAAGCAGGAACCCACGCCACTGGAAGCCACAATTTGAATTTCCTGCTGCCACTGCTGCATCCAAATCGGCACAGCAGGGAGAGAGACACACAAAAGCTCTGAGAGTGGGAATCTACGAATGGAGTTGAGAGCGGGACTGGCGGGGAGCCCTGCATCGACCTGTGGTGAGTGAGAGGAA
The DNA here is from genome assembly GCF_034190915.1 of Cavia porcellus. NCBI lineage: Eukaryota > Metazoa > Chordata > Mammalia > Rodentia > Caviidae > Cavia > Cavia porcellus. The sequence goes on from NW_026947493.1 coordinate 9,287,255, forward strand.
CAGGGACCCTTCCATAGAGTAGGAGGCTCCAGTAATGGACATTCTGGGACCAGGCAGACTAGCCGGAACAGGATGCTGCAGTGACTTTAGTTGCATATTCCTCTCTCAAGCTGGATTGGTGTGGAGTGCATGGCCTGGGTGACGCCGCTGACTAAGACCCAGTAGGCTAGCCCAAACCAGGTCCTAGCGCCTGGTGGTGCACCCTAGCAGTGAAGCCTTCGGTAGATTGACTTGGAGGGACAGGCCCAGCAGAGGCTGTCCAGGTCTGTGTCTCCCTAGTGCACTGCAGTGGGCGGGAACACCTACTGGTGGATTCAAACAAACTGTAACCGACAAAGAAAAAAAACTGGGCCTCCTATATATGCTTGTATGGAAGGAACAAAAAGTATGGGAAGAGGGAACAACAAAAAAGGGTCCTCAGTCCCCAATGCTGAGAACACTGATCTAGGAAAGGTAAATGCAAAGAGGACAGAAAACATGCAATATCAGACAGAGCACCAATAGACATAAAGCGATATCTCCAGAGCCTCATAGACGAGTTCAAAAGTGAAGTACTTAATGAAATAAAGCAAGATATAAGTAGAACAGTTAGAAAAATGCTAAGCACCGCCCAAGAAAAAACAGATGGTGGAATGGAAGAACAGAAAAAAAGGGGAGAATTGTTTGATGGAGAAAATAGAGAAAACATAGAATACGTGAAGCAGGTTCAAAGAGATTACCAGGAAACTAAAAACTCTATCAAAAGCTGGCATCACAGCTTGAAAGAAACTCAGGATAGATTATCTGAACTGGAGAGCACATTTGTAATGTGGGAGCATGAAATGAAAAACTTCTTAAAAATAACAAGAAAACAAACAGCAATAATACAAAGACTTGAAGATGATGAGAGGATCTATAACTGAACAATTAAGAACGTAAAAGAAGAAGTAGGGACACAAACAAATGGACTACAAAAGCTATTCACAGAAATAATCCAGGAGAATTTCCCTAATTTAGCAAAATGTAAAGATACTCAGATGTATGAGGCATACAGGACCCCAGGCACCTACAACCCAAACAGAGCTACACCCAGGTATATAAGTAATCAAGATTCTAGAAATCCAATATAAGAACAGAATATTAAAAGCCATCAGACACAAGAAACAGATCACTTACAAGGGAACACCCATCAGAATTACAGCAGACTTCTTGGAACAAACCATCAAATCATGAAGAGCATGGGGGGAAATAATTCAAGCTTCGAAAGATAATAACGTCCAGCCAAGATTAATATATCCTGCACAACTGTCCCTAGAAATTGATGGAAAAACAAGGTGCTTCCAGGATAAAGAGGAACTAGGGGAATTTGCAACCACCAATTCAACTCTACAGAGAATACTGAAGGATAGTCTAAAAAAGGAAAATACCAAGATTCCAGAAACAGTGGCAGAGAGGCCACAATGAATGGAGCAGAAAGCAAAATGAAGAAGGCAAACTGACAACTAACGATAGAAAAAGATCTCAACAGAAATGAGGCAGAGAAGGTTAGATAATAGGAACAGCTATTTTGGAAAAAACAAGACATCATAATAGCTAGTGCTGATTTAGTATCACCTTGTTTTGAAGTCCCATCAAGCTTTTGTTCTTCTGTCTCCATCGGTCTTAACAGGTTGTATCTTATTGGATTTTATTATATGTGATAATATAAACAAAAACTTTTATACACAAGGAGATTATACAGAAACCATTGTTCATTTTCTGTTAGTTGGTTCTAAATGCCCTGTAATACTGTCATTCTTGTGAATGGTTTTACATTGTCTTGATATGTTTGGTGCTATAGTATACGAAGTTATACTCAAAGATTTCAAGGAAAGAGACACTACGGTAACTATTTTATGTCAGGTTATCTTGTGGTGAAACACTATTTTGCTTAAATGGTTATGTTTTGACCTGTGCTGTTTTGTTGTTATGCCCTCTTTTATCTCAATCTACTTTATAATTATTTACTTTCTATTTTTATCTTTTTAATTAAGGGAAAAATAAAAAATAGCACAACTGGATATATTATGGTATATATATTATAGGATATATTATAGTAACCGACTTTGATTTCCTATTAACTTGATTTGAAACCCTGTATTGCCCTCACCATCTTGTTTTGATTGATTTTCCCCTATTCTGCTTTGCTTGATAGTACCAAGTTCGAAAGTATAGATAACAACTGTGGAGACAATAAGATTCATTATGATGTCCATTCTGGTTAACTATTATCTTCTTTTAAACTCCTCTAATGTCTCCAATGTTTTGGTTTTATTGTTTACGGTTTTGTTCAATTTTATTATAACATGAATTAGGCAATTCTTTTTAAGATAGCAAGAGGCAGTACGGTAACCACTGTTGATCACCTTGTATTTTGTTTTTACACTATGTATTATGTCCATCCTTTTGATTTGAGTGACTCTGTTCTATTATGTCACATTTAGTTTTACTCTCTTTGAAAAAGAAAGTAATAAGAACTTTGGGAGTAATCAAACCCAAAATGTGTAATTGTCATTGTACAAAAGAAAGGAAAAGAAAGTGCTCTAAAGGATATAACTGCATGCATATTTAAGTGTGTAAGATAACCATATCACTGAGTTTTTTTGGATCATTGAACAGAACTGTTTGCAGTCTCACTGTTTGAAAGTCCACTTTATATGCTTTAATTTTGTAACTTGAACAACTATTTCTAAGAGAACAATATGTAATCTATTAACTAGTGATTTCCTACTGTTTATTTTTTCTGAAATTCTGTATAACTTGTACCCTTTCTGTTTTTTTTCTTTTTCTCCTTAAATAAAATTTAAAAAAAAAAACAGACATTTCACTAAAGAAGAACAGTAATATAAATGAGTAAAGAACAGTAAATAAATGAAAACTGTTCAATATGACTGGTTATTAGAGAAACGCAAATTAAAATTACAGTAAGATACCACTCACTACATCAGAATGCCTTTCTCTGTTTTGATTTTTGAAATAGTCTTGCTATGTTGCCCATGATGGTTTTTAACTCCTGGGCTTAAGCAGTCCTGTCTCATTGTCACACGAAAAGCTAGGACTACAGACATATAAGAACTTCTAGAAATGTCCACAGTGGTTGACAAGTATACAAAGTAACCAACATTCTCATTCCTCTATTGATGGTAACGCAAAATAGTACAGTCATCTGGGAAAGCAGTTGAAAATCATTTGGCTCTTTCTCATCAAATTAAAAATGTATTTATCAAATGACCTAGTTCTCTATCTCCTTGACATTTATCCCAGATAAGTATGTTCACACAACAACCTTCATGTGATTATAATGCTTTTACTAGTAATTGCCACAACTATCAGCATTCTCATTGCCTCAAATGTCCTTCAGCTGGTAAAGGGAAATACAAAATGTGGTATATTCAAATGTTGAAATAGTACTCAGCAATAAAAATAATGAGCTACTGATATAAACGACATGGAAAAATTGTAAATGCAATGTTACATGGAATAGAATTCTACTTATATGATATTATGGAGAACTAAAACTATAGAATAGACTAAACAGATCAATTGTAGCCAAGGATTGGGAGCTGAGGGTAGGAATGAGTACAAACCACAAGAAGGAAAAAGTCTAAACTGAAGGAACATTTCTTGGACTGTAGTACAAATGTATATATCTGTAAAATTGTACTTCTAGAAATATCAGTTAAAAAAAGACATATATAAGCAAATTAAGTCACGAATTTTGATTGCTATAAAATCACACACTGAGTAAATAAAGAAGTTTAGAGGTTAATATCAAAATATAGTGAAAAATGAATCAAAATAAGTGAAAAAAGATGAAATATAAATTCTCTGTGACTGTATCTATTCTCTTAGAGTACTAGGAATGTAGTATGTAAGGAGAAACTAGTGAAATATTTAATATCACAGAAATATAACCAGCACCAGAAATGAAAGAATACTGTATAGAATCCAGAGGAAAACTTGTCTTCAAAGTCAATATACCAATAAGGAAGCTAAAATGAAAAAAAAAATAGTGCTACATGAAAGAGAAAATTGCTATATTCATTTCAGGAAGGGAATAGTGGAGTAGGGAGAAAAGGAAAATGCATTCTCTTCTTTTCCACTATATATGCTATTATTTCTCTCAATTCTCAGAGGGTTATTTCATTTATTCTTATAAAGTTATTTAGCTTCATTCAGTCAGAAAGGCAGGGTAGAGTGTATGCATTCCATCTTACCTAGAACAAGAACTTCCATACTTGTATGTAAAAAGTCACTTTATACTCAGTCATTGTCAAATTCTTGCTCCTTTCACATTTTTAAAAAAAGGCTTTATTTGAAATGGACAGCTCTCATAACATTTTTTTTTTTTTTTGGTACTAGGAATTGAACTCACGACCTTGTGTTTGCCAGGCAGGCCCTTTGCCACTGAGCTAAATCCCCAGCCCTTCACTTACTTTCTAAACTTAGGAAACAGCAACTATAATTGTTTTGAGGCCAAAATAGTTGGAATCTTCTCTTATAGTCCACATTTGTCCATTTGCTCGGGGACCAAAAAATCTTAAAATCTTATTTTCTTCCATACCCTACGTTTAATCGCATCAGCACATTCTGTGTATTTTACCTTCAGAATATACACATGATCTAACCACTTTTTACAAATTTTAGATATACTAACACCACCAGTTACTTTGATTAATCATTAATCTAAAAATTAACTTTTCATTTAATTAAATATCTGAGACCCTAAAACACTTATTAGCCACTGCTATAAATGGTGAGATTTTGGTAGTATTGGAAACACAAATATCTCTGGCTGTCGTCTGTAATCTATTTTCCAAAGGAAATGTACTTCTCATGGAAAAGAATTATGTTTAAATGGTTTCTTAACTGATTTCCTTGCTTTTGCCTTTGTCTTACAGTCATTCTCATCATTGATCCTACAGTGGTTCTTTCAAAGGGCCAGTTAGATGACATCATGTCTCTGCTCAAATTTCACTAATGGCTTATCATTTCAGAGTATGTCTATGTCTTTACAATGGCTTTCAAAAATTCAGTTGTATCTCTGACACAGCTTCCAACTTTGTTCTTCTCACTTTCCTTCAGTCTCACTGGGTTTGAGCATGTTAAATGTTTGGAGAGCTTCCCACCAGACTCAGTGAGATCTCTTCTGATAACCAAATTAAGATCTGCAATTCTTTTTTTTTTATTTAAAGAAAAGGAAACAAAAAAATACATGGAGATAAAAAAGGGTAGAAATAATACAAAATTACAGAAAAATAAACAGTAAGAAATCGCTGGTTGATAAGTTACATATTGTCAACTTAGAAAGAGCTGTTCAGGTTACAAAATTAAAGTATTTAAAATGACATTCAAAAAGTGACACTGCAAACAGTTCTGCTCAATGATCGAACAAAAACTCTGTAATATGGTTATCAGTCCTACACACTAGTTTTACATCTCAAAGAGGGTAGGATTAAACATATAAAAACAGAACAAAAGTTAAAAACAATTTAAAGAAATACAGATTTCACAGCAAGTCCAATGGAGATCTTCACTGTCTATCTAACTGTCTCTAGTTTCTTACAAATAATTGTCCCCATCTTCACCCACATTATATACTTATTGCATATTATAGAACTAATGAAATCATTACAGGATGATTAAGGCTTTTTAGGTCTTCAAGATCCAACATTAGGGAAGACAATAATAACTACCATCGCATCTCTCATTCTCTTTGTGGTAGCCGTCCCCATCTCTACATATGCTGAAATTGAACTCAAGAGACCAGAACAATGTCATTCTAATCAGTGAACAATAGTATTGCTAGAATTTATATCATGATGCTACAAAATGAGCATTGGTTTCTTAGTGTCTCTTCTTCAGAGTATCTGTTCATTACATCTTGCATTATATAATCTGTTCCTGTAAATAATTTTTTTAAAAAAACTCATGTGTGAATTTCTACATATATATCTATCCTCTCTGTATTATAGGGAAAAACAAGTCATAACAAGACAGCAAAACAAATTCCTAGAAAAACATGCAATGGATAGGACATATAAGACCACAATATAGGTGATCTTCCGTAGTTACTATGTTTTCTCTTGTTATTTTTAATAGATTTGTCCACAACATTGGCATAATATAGTTAAACATAGTATTACCTATTTTTATAAAAACACAACTTTGAAAGCATTGTAGGATTTGAGAGCTGTTAACAATTAATACCAGTATGGATATCCTTTAAATCTTGTCATTTTCAGAGTAGTTGCCTCTACTTTTAGGGTTGATAACTAACAAGCATACCAAATACAAATAAAATCAGCCAAGGCCAACCCATGGTCTTCTGATTCAGATTCAATTAAGATCAGTCATAGTAAGATAATGTAAGTAATACAGGATTTCAGTTTAAGTTAATAGGAAAGTAAGAATAGTTACCATGGTATAACCTGCTATTTTTGGGTCAGATGTCTGTGCCCTCAAATCTGACATGAGTGGACAGACCAGAACAAATTAAATTCAAACTAAATATGGCGATAAGACTACTGTGTCTTTCAAATCCTGATACACTATTAACAATGACCTCTGTCTTTTTTTGTAGTGTTTCAGTGCTGTCTATACTAAAGACTATCGCTTACCGTCTCTGCCTCATGTCTGCTACTCCACTTTTCTGCTATAATTTGTCCACCTTATTCCCTCATTCCACTGTCTGCCCCATACGTCGAGGCCTCTCTGCCACTGTTGCTGGAATCCTGGTATCCCTTCCTTTCTCTGGAATGTACTTCAGCACTCTCTGTAGGGTTGGATTGGTGGCCACGAACTCCCACAGTTCCTCCTTGTCTTGGAAGCATCTTATTTCTCCATTAATTTTGAGAGAGAGTTTTGATGGGTATATGAGTCTTGGTTGCATATTATTTTCTTTCAGGACTTGGAATATTTCTCCCCATTCCCTTCTTGACTTAAGAGTTTGTGTTGATAAGTCTGTTGTTAATTTGATAATTTTCCTGTTGTAAGGTAATCTGCTTCTTTTCTCTGGCTGCTTTTAATATTCTGTTCTTTTGGTGGATTTCTGGAATTTGATTATTATATATCTAGGCATAGATCTGTTTTGGTTGTAGGTAGCTGGTGTTCTGTATGCCTCTTTTATCTGGATATCATTTCTTTTTGCTATACATGGGAAATTTTGCTTTAATATATCTGTGAATATTCTTTGTATTTCATTTTTGGTTGCTCCTGCTTCCTCACTCACATTCTTTATTCTTAAGTTATGTATCTTTTTGTCATCTTCTAGTGTTTGAATTGTTTCTTTCTGGTTCCTTGTTATTTTTAAGAGGTTTTTTCTTTCAAGATCATATGTCATAAATCTCTCTTCAAGTTTCAGAAGGCTGGCTTTAGTTTTTGTCAGGATATTTTGCCAGTGTTCAATGGAGTTTTTAGTTTCCTGGTAATCTCTTTGGATCTGTTTCATGTATTCTAAGTTATGTTTAAATTCTTCTTCAGAAGTTTCTCTTTCTTTTCTGATTTTCTCAGTTCTTCCATCTGTGTTCTCTTGGGCGGGGCTTGTCATTTCTTTAATTAATCTCTTTATATCTTACCTCACTTGGATCAGGAGTACAGCTTTAAATTCATCTATGAGGTCATGGAGGTATTTTTTTAATGTCGGCTGATGCTGTGTCCAGTATTGGATGGTTACTGTGCTTGTTCTCTTCAGTGTTTACTTCTCCTGGGCTTATTTTCTCATGTTGGGCAGCTGGAGATTTTTTATAATTTTTATCTCTTGTCATGTTTCTGGATTCTTTCAGACTGGAGTGTCCTGGGGGGTCTCTGGCCCTCTCTGTATTGCTTAGGGCCTTTCAGAAGTGTGCTGACTTGAGTTTTTGCTGTCCTCCCCAATTTGCTGTTATCTGGGGTAGGCAGGGATGCAGGGACGGTGCAGGCTAGCCTCCAGCCTCTGTGCCAGTCAATCCGTAAATTAGGCTGTACTTTCTGGATGTCACAGAGTTGCGACTATTTTGTATCTGCTTATTGGGCCCCAAGCAGAGGCTTGGTTCAGCCCCAGCAGATCCTGCCAGTTCTCTCTGTGCCAGAAGCAGCTGACTAATGTCACCGTGGCACAGGGTTCTGCCCAAATCCCAGCTGTTCTCTTCCAGACCTCTCTGTGCCAGGAGCACTAGTACAGCGGGCCTGCCCAATTCCAAGATGTCTTCCACTAGTTCTCTGTATGATGCTGAAGCCAACACGGCATCAGGCTCTGCCCAATTTCAAGATGTCCTCCACCAGACCTCTCTACAGGGGTGACTCGGTGATGTCACTGAGCCGCAGGTTCTGCCCAACTCTAAATGTCTTCCACCAGACTCTCTGTGTTATTGATGTCCCCATGGTGGCGGGCTCTGCCTAGTTCCAAGATGTTCTCTGGCCAACCGCAGCAGCCATGGGACCCAGTCCCCAGTACTCACCAGGGCTTGGTGCAGGTCTTCCTCTTGAGTCTACTGCACACCATGCCGTTTGCCCTCACTGTGCTCCGGCACAGCGTGGAATGGTCAGAAAACTGCACAGCGTTCGGCTTCGGAGCTCCAGAGCCTTTCACAGTCTCCTCTGGTGCAGCGGGGTTGTCCTGGCTGCTTCGCGGTGTCCTGGGTCTCAATTTCCAGCAGTCACTAAAGGCCAACACAGCTTTTCCTGTTGAGTCCAATGGTCAGTTTGCCACATTAAAGGCACAGGATTTGCAGCCTCCTGTTATCAGCCTTCGCAGTCTCAGCACGACTTTAAATCCTCCAGTCACGCTGTCTTTGTTAATAAGAATCGTTATCCATTCATCTGGCCCTCTCCATTTTGTCATTTTCTAACATCTAATATGATTTCTCTGGAGAGACTCTCCGCCCAATCCCCTAGCAAGTTGCCATTTTAGGATCGAAGAGACCTGCAATTCTTGGGTCTCCTTATACGTCACAATCTGTTACCTATTTATATTTCTTCTTTGTAATTATTGCCATGTGACATAATCTGTACTTTACATTTATGGCTATTTTCCCAATTACAAGAGAAGCCCCACACAGCATGGATTTTTCCTTGTGTTGTTTTTCCATTACTGTAAAATCAGTGCCCACAACAATGCTAGCATATGGTGGATATTTGACACAACTTCATTGAAGAAATATTTTTAGTCATTTTTATAAAACCTGTTAAAAATCAATGTATGTTAGAGTCAGATATGACTTTAAAGTCCTCTAGTCTTGTCATTCTTGTACTCACTGGGTGGGACAAGAAAATAATTTATACAATGATCACCATGATTTGCTCTCCTTCCACTTGATGACTGTTCATCAGTGTCCTCTGCCCTCTTCCTATTGATAGTATGTCCACTAGGCACTTGATATAATATTTTGGTGTGAACTGTATAACATCATTAAGTTCAAGTTAAGGAATAAGCAAACAGTAATTTTAACAAAGAAATGTTTAGTATATACCACTGAGGAAAGAGGCAAGAAGCAGGTAAGATTTCTTGATTACACAGGCTTGCCACTTACTGGGAATTGCCAAACATTCCCCAAAATACAAATACGTATTAGGGAAAGACCTTTCCTGTGGCACTAGAGGACAGAGCAGGCTGCTGCTTGCTAGAATTAAAGTATATTAATCATGGGAGACACCTTGATTAGGTCCCTTATCACACCCATAGGGGTAACTTGATTGTTTCAAAATTCATTGTTCAAAGTGTTTGTTAAGTCACCCATCATCACAAATAGTCTTACCTACAAACATACTTTATACAGAACTACTTGAGCACAAATAAGGGATGATATGCAGTCCTAATGCTCAGGGACAAAAAACAAAATAAAACAAAAAACTATGTGTATATGTTATAACTTAACATGTTAAGTAACTAAAATTGATAATTTGTAAAACATGATTCTTCATTAATTTTATAAGAATGAGTGCACAAATTTTACTTGTCATATATAGGTAATGATTGTGGAAACAGAAACAAAAGGCAAGACCCCTGAGCATGTCTTCTATTATTCACACACACACACACACACACACACACACACACACACACACACACAACTTGGAAAATGTCAGAAAATGGGCCACCAAAGTAGAGCTTAGATTTATAAACATAAAAGAGCCAGTTAATTTCACTGAAATGAATTCAGAAAAAAGGTGTCCTTACTCCCAAGACCAACGCTTTCCTGCCTGAACTGCTACCTGTAGCTTTCCTCTGTCTTCCAGTCCACAGTTGCTTGGCCTCACTTCCTAAGTGCAATCTAACCATATGCAACCTACGATCTAAGAATAAATATCTGAAAGATGAGAAGTAGAATCGGGGATTCTATCACTCATCATACCCCTACCTTGACAATTTCCAATCTTTAATAAAGCATAGCATTTATTTTCTCTATTCTTGATTATGGACACAAATATAAAACATTTTAAGAGAAGCAGGAACACCAGCAGGATATTTCTACTACAAATTAGATAGTCTTCATATTTGGTAAGACTTTTAATTTATGCAACAATGCAGTAGCACCAGGAACAGGGATATGAACAGTGCATAGCAGTGATCCAGGTTCTCCGTTATCAGACCTCAGCCATATCCTCACACAGCAATTCCATTAGACCTCTTTATAAGTTCTCATCCCTTCAGCTCAACTTCCTCTTCATCTATCAGGGCCCTTCGTATTCCTTCAGTTTCTCCCCGATTCAGTTTAGAATTTACCATCTATGCTTAAAAAACCAAACCAAACCAAACCAAACCCCTCTATTCCCTTGCATCACCACCCATTTGTTAACACTGTGCAGCAAAACTCCAAAGCTGAGTAAAGTTGTAATCAGCACCCATATGTTGGTAGCTAATGGCTGCTTAGAGTATATACCCAACACAATGATTGCCCCACGTAAAAATTTAGCTACTCATCAAAGTCAGTGGTACTTTCAACCCTACATAACATTCTCTCAAGCTATTCTTAGCTCATCCAGTTTCTTCACAATGTCTACTTCAAACTTTCTGTGATATTTTCAATCCTCTCAAACTTGCATTTAACACACTCATTCTGAACATGTGGCTATTGTTCTTGCTCAGCAATTTTCAGACAATTTTCCCAACTTCTTAACATACCTGCCCTCTTGTTTAACCATATATATTTGCCTGGTCATTAAATCTCATCATGCTAATGCCACACAAGCATCTGAAACTAAACACAGCCAATGATAAACTAATTTTTTTCCCCAACCTGTTCCTGTTTGTGCTCTTTTATCTCAGATGGCCAACCAAAAATATGAGTACTACTGAGCTTTCTCAATCTCAACTGACTTCCTCATCCTCCAATAATTCACAGCCTATGCTCACAGTCTTATGATTTATATTTTCTCTGCCCACTATCATTTCAGGCCAGGCCATAATCAGTACTACTTAATTGCACTACCATGTTTCTAGACTAGCTCTTCCTCAGGTACCTCTCTACCTCAATGGGTCCTGATACTGGGTAACCCCTGCTTATAATCTTTAGTGACATGCTATGGCCCTGAGGACAAAGTTTAAACTTTTAACTCAAATGACAAATCTCTTCCTGGCTTTTTGTTCATCTCCTTACCAATCTTCCAACCCCAAACTCCAGCATGTGTAATTACTGTTTAGGTCTAATGAAATATCAACTATTTCTTAACTCCTAAGTTGTCTCCATCAACTGAGTTTTTACTTTCTTGCATCCCTTTGCTTAATTCATTAAAGTCTGTCTTTACTGACAATATTCAACATCTGGCAATTCTGTATTTTCCTGGCCTCTGAGGTGATGAATATCTGTTTAGGTCTGTTCCTACCACTCATGTTCTTCCTTTTATCATTGACATTCTACACAATGGAGATGTTCATTATTTAATGATATTGCATGAAAGAATTTTTGAAAAGGAAACTAGGCAGGTTGGGAAGAAAAGAAGTCTAAGACTGAGTCCTGGGACAATCCAACATTTTGTAGTCAAGAAAATGAAAGAGACTGGGAAGAAATAGTTAATGTAGGGGAAAAATTAGAAGTGGGTAGTCTAGAATTCCATAGAGTATTTCAAGAAGGAAGAAGAGATCACTGGTTTTAAAGATGACAGGCTAAGAAAGAAAAAGAATGAAAACTGACTACAGACAGAGACAGGTGATAAATGAGGTTAGGGTGGAGATAAATGAAGTTAGGAGAGTGTGGGAGGTGAAACATGGACAATGAGAATTTTAGAGATAGTGGAAACTGAAGAAATTTGAAACTGCACTGTTCTCTGCCTGTGTTGTATGGAGTTGTGCTGAAAGGGTAGCAAGAAATATAAAGCAGAGGAAAATATATAGTAATTTAGGATGTCTTAATGTTTATTTCTTATTCCTTCAGAGGAGAAAGATTTCAGTGTTTTCACATGCTATCAGTAAATCTGCATAGAAACAAATGGTCTGACCTAACAGTTGACACCTGCACAAAATATCAAAAATGATGGTTAAGAGTAAACTAAGAACAAGAAGTTCAGAAATTTATTATACATGGCCAGATTTTAAAAAAAACAAACTTGAAGGATAAAACCAAAATAAAATCACTTATAACTAATCTTAAGAAGATAAACATTTTAAGTGTATTGGTCAGTTTTTCTGATGCTGGGTCAAATTATCTGAAAATTTTAACTTAAAGGAGGAGAAGCTTATCTTGGTTCATAGTTTCAAACGATTTAATCCATGGTTTTCTGGCTCCAACATAGAAACATACCAGAATGGTTCTATGAAGGAAGGCCACTTGATTCATGGCATTCAAGAAGAAAAGAACAAGGGGAGAGCCCAAGAGGAAGGGGCAAGTGATTAGACATAGACCCAGCCATACCCATATCATCCTTTTCCTCCAACTAGGCTCTATCTGCTAATTCCAATTCATTTTTTAAAACCCAACCACCTTTCCAGGCATTGTTTAGTTCAGTTAAATTGACAAATGTACACAGTAAATGATTAAAAAAAAGTTGGAACAGCATAAACTTTTGCAGATACATAAGAGGACTTGCACACTTCTCAAAGTCGTCTCCTTAAACTTCTGCAGAAGCAGCTAATTCTTCAACAGCACCACGGAACTGAACAAATTAATTTTGACAAGGCTACACGATTATTGACCCAGTTGTAATATAGCTATGATATATCAAATTTCTCCCAAAGAATAATAAATGAAATGTTTTAGATAATTAAAAGATAATACAGCATAGAGGGGAAAACTAATAATACAAGAAGAAATGGATGTAACTTTAGAACAAATCCTTTGAGTAGGAGACAGTGTCTAAAAGAGGGATAAGAGTTAGTCTTGCAAGGCAGATAGAAATGCAAGAAGCTATGAGATCAGGTTATAGGAATGTTGAGAAAAATCTATGCTCTTAGTGAAAGAAGACACAAATGAATTATTGGGTAGAGGTTGTTTGCAGGATAAGTGTTGAACATTTAATAAAAGAAGAAATGTATAAGGTGCTGATGTCCACTTCAAACTAGAGAAAATGAGTTCAATAAGGATTACATTTTACTTTTGTCACTTTCAGTTTCTCATAACCACATTGGCTTTTCTCTGTAAATAATATGTTAGAAGAAAGGATCAGTTTATTGAGGATAAATACAAGAGAAGGGTTAAAATGATGAAGCACTTAACAATCTGGGGAACTAAGGACATTAATGAAATAAATGGCAAGGAAAAAGGGGCTGGGAGTGAAGCTCAGAGACACAGTGTTTGCTTAGTATGTGTGAGGCCCTGGATTTAAATCTGAGCTGGGGCAGCAAAGGATGGAATGTAATGAGATGAGTGAAGTGGCAAGACTTCAAGTGAAGTGGCAAGTGAAATGAGTGAAGAATAGCATGCTTAAATTGCAGGGGTGGACTTGTGGGAAATAAAAGTATCTCAAATGACCATGATAGTGAGTAGTTAAAGGTTAGAAGGTCAAGGAGTAACTGTGGAGAAAGACACTACTCACTCCAAAAAGAAAACTGACTTTGAGCATCCCAGATATTAGAGAGACTGTTTCCTCTTATCTAAATCCGCTTTAGAGGAGAACAAGTCATGTCTCCCAAGATCCAGCCAAGGTGGATCCAGTCACTTTTGGGGGGATTAACAAGAAAGCAACAAGTCCTCCCTCCTGATAAGCTGTGGCACGAGTGAGCAGTGAGCAATGCCAGGAACAGGACTAGTCAGCATCTCCTGTGAGCCTATTGCATGGGCTAAGAATCAGACGTCCAATCCCCTCACCCTCATTTAGCAACTGAAAGGTGTTGAAGACAGCCAGGGTTGATAGCAACTAAGGCACATAAAGCAACTAAATGCTTGTATTGTTGGGTTGATTATGCTGACCTGAGGCCAGAGGTCTAGGTATCTTTTGGGAGGATGACGGTATGAGTATAGCAAATATGGGGGATTTCCTTCTATCTTCTCTTCGAAGGCAAATATTGTTTTCACTGTTTTGCTTTGTTCTGATCAACTCTTGTTTTATTCAATATTCTGTTTTGATAGGTTTTATAATGTTCTGTTTTTGGTTTGACTTTGGTATCCCTGATTGATTGGACAACTATTGAGAAAATAAGATATACTGTGGTACCTATTACTACGGTAGTGGTATCCTTCCTTGAAGTTCTATATCAATTTCACTGCATTGTTTCAACTGACTTTGTTCTGTTGTATTTTACTATTTATATGACTTTGTTTTGTTGTATTTTACTGCTTTCAAAATCACACAAATAAATAAATCTGCTTTAGAAATTCATATGTAAAGCATACATGCAAATCATTCCCCTACTAGCTGCTGTGAAATGTAAACAGTTGCTGCAAGCTATCTCAGTCTAATCTCTCAGTTTCTAGTTTACTAATGGAGATATAAATACAATAGATAAGTGGAGATTTGTCTGTCTGGAGCCAATTTCTACTGAAGATACTCAAGATCCTGGCCATGACCCCTTAGTTGTTCTCAGTTACTATTAGCCCACACAATCAGAGGTCAGTCTCCAGAAAGGAATCCCACCTGTCTGTCTGGTCAACATTCCATTGGCCACTGGCTTCAATGGGGATTCACCAAAGAGATGCTGGGGAAATCTATCTTCTGCTTTAAGAGCAGCAGCTGCTCTAAAAGCATTTAATTAGCTAGCAGGGTAACCACTATTTGTCAAAGTTCTATAAGGGAGAGTTAAAAGCCTGAGCAAGATCATTACCTGGCACTTTATAAGTTTACACTAAAGGTTTTTAAGTCTACAACTTATTATTGAAGTATTTTCTTATACACACAAGTGAAAGTTTGGAGAGCCTCTTTAGTCTAAATGTGTATTGGTCTGTAAATTGTACTGCTTTTGGAAATAGCCCCTTCTGGTTTCACCCAGAAGTTGGTTCTGAGGTGTCTCAGGTTCAGTTGTTCAAATGAGACCTACCAGAACACTAAGCCAGAGCATGGCTTTTATGTGTTTTCTCCTGGATTGGAAAATTCTAATGTCTCATTTGTCCCTCATCTAAGATGACTTCCCTGTCTTCTGCATTAGCAAATGCTAAATTTTCTATGAGCTTAACTTAAAGAGGAAATGGTTGGAACAGTTCAGAGTTTTTTCTTTTCTAATTTTATATGCCTCTAAAAAGGAAAGTACAAAATGGCAAGAAAAGATTAGACATAAGGCCAGAGAAAGAAAACTGAAGCATAACAGGTTTGACATTTTCTCTAGACTGTTGAGGAGGATCAGAGCAAGTCTGTCCTAGTGAAATCTGTCCTCCAAGTCTTAAGACTAGCCACTGAGTACCTAGTATCTCTTAACTGGTGCAAGGAGTTCCATGATTCATTATATAGGCATGTATATTTTCTAAGTCTGAACTGGATTTAAGAAGATCTATTTTAGAGATTATATAAAAGTCTATAGGGTATTCTAATGTTACTCACTCTGGGAGTATTGTCTAAATAAAGTCAAGCAAGGACTAACAGTAAATTTAGTAACTAGTTCAAATACAACACGTACAAGAACAAAACAGGAATCAAAATGTTCCATTAAAGAAATAGCATAACCTTATAACCTTAGATTTATCATTGGGTCCTGAGTAGGCTGCCCAGCTTTAGAAATTCAAATTGATATTACATAACGGACTATACAGACTTTGATGAAGCATAAAGGAACTAACATTAATTAAAATACTTAGGGCTAAGGGCTGGAGATTTAGCTCAGTGGCGTAAGTACCTGCCTTGCAAGCAGGCCGTTGTGAGTTCAATCCCCAGTACCGATAAAAATGAAAAAGCAAAAAAAAAAAAAAAAAAAAAAAAAAAAAAAAAAGCCCAAAACAAAACAAAAAAAAACTTAGGGCTAGGGATTTAGCTCAGCGGCATTAAGCACCTGCCTTGCAAGCAGGTGGTCATGAGTTTGATCCCCGGTACCGGTAAAAAAATAAAATAAAATAAAATACTTGGTGTGGATATTTCATATAAGTCAATTTATTTTATTCAAATATATTTAGGAGGTAATTATGTAGATGAAGCACTTGCATGTCAATGATGTATAAGTAACTTGCACAAAGTTAAGGAAGTATGAAAATGGTGGGGTCTGGATTAAAATCTAGTTAGGACTACCTGACTAGAAAAATCAATAGTCTTCCTACTTCTTAACATAACCTTCAAAGAAAGCCTGCTTCATTTTAAATATAACCCTATTGGCAAGAGGAAATATACTTTTCTAAGTCTAAGGACTGTGAGATCTGGTCTTTCACTTCCAGACAGACCGTGTGGATGTAGGTCAGTGATAGCACACTTGCCTAGATCCCCCCATCAACAGCACTACAAAAGACTTAAATAAACACAAAAGTACCTGTGTACTTGCTAATTGATTTCTGGAGGCATAAGGAATACCAGACAAAGGATAGCTAATCATAAAGCAATAAGGTAACTGATACTAACAGGTAAGTATCAAACAAATAATAAGTATCTGGACAAAATTTTCACATAAAATGTGAATGCACTATCAGATTTTATGAGTTTTTAAAGCAGCATAGTATAAAGATATGACTGTATAAACACTAAGCTATTGGTAAGTCAGCTTTTGATATAATATTGAGACAAAATTTTTTGTATCTATACAGAATTATCTCAGAACGATTCAAACAAAGTAATTGAGGCTGAGAGCCTTTTATGCTTTCCAAAGCAATCTGCTTTTGCACTAAGTAAAAAGAAATATTACATTTATTTAGGGGGTCAGGGTGGGCAGATAAAGCATAAGACAAGCCAGGCAACTTACAAGTAATACTAAAATCTTATAAAATTTACTATCCATGTACCCTTTCAAACATAAAATAGTGATTTGAATTTAAGTGTTTAAAATTAGAGTATAGAAACCCAAAGATAAGAAAAGCAATTGCTTCTTACAAGACAATCTTGAAAGCAGTAAACATCAATTTGATCATTTTAATGGACTGGTATTACTAAACATATTTTGGCAATTCTGGTCTTATCTGCAATGGGGTCTTAGACGTTTTCCTCTGTCAGACAAATAAAGAATGATCTTGTATTTACTTGAGAACAGATTTAACTATCAACAAGCTATTTAAGGGTTAAAGGTCACACTATGTATATTTAAGAGGCATATTACAAAGACCTTTTGCCCTGCTGTATTTTTCATGTTATTAGGTCTTCGTGGGGTTCAAGGCAGCACTCCAGACCTTGGAGAGAAGAAATCATCTCTGACTCTGCCAGAGCTACAACTCTCAGATTAAAAACACAAAAAGCCATTCCTTGATAACTGCTTTAACTATCAGCAGAATGTGTCACACATACCTATTTGAATGTATTACTGCTTTGAATATTGTAGAACACAAACTAAACATGTATACTTCCTATGTTTTCAGAATCTAAACAACAGCCCATAGTTTAAGAAGTCTATACAGAAGCCAGTTTGAATTTTATAGAATTCTACAGTGAGTTTTAACTACTATGTTAGAGAATATAAATGCTGGATTCCCTCAAACACAAAGAGTTAAAAGTTCAGTGTTAATCTACATAGAAGAAACGAAATGCACATTCATAATTCCTGGAGGTCTTATTTTAATACAGTGAACTTCTAAGGGCTCTGTAATACTCAAGCAAATATTATAATGAAATAAGGCTCATTCTGACTTCTTGTTTTCTATGTCCTTATTCCTATATGCTGCTGAAATCGTAATACTCAGATATGGATCAATTTCACTCAGGTTTAACAGGACATGGCCCCTGTATCTCGGAGTTTATAATGTATTAGAAATGAGGCTTGCAGTTTATATCTATTAACATATTTAATCCCTTTAGAAGTAAAATTATTGTTACTCAGATTTTAAATAGGAGAAAACCATGGCTCAGAGTACTTATATAATTTGCAAATGAGAGCTAGTAAGAAGATGTAGAGAAGTGAGACATAAGCCTAAAGCATGTAAGACACTAGGCCAAGTGCTTATTGATGATTTTAGATGGGTAAAATGTAAGGTCTAGAAAATAAAGCCAAGAATTTAGAAATATTAATACTGCATTTTCTTCATTTACTAGAATTGTGTTATGTTAATTATTAGGGTTGCATTTGTTTGCAACTAAAAGAAAACTAAGCAGTCTCTTAAATATGAAGTTTATGGTCTTTTAACTAGAAGTCTACTAGCTTTTGCTTTCTGGCTCTAAGAAATCAGGGCTGATTTCCCCATAGGTTTCTTCAGCACTCACTCATTGTAAAATGACTGCTATAACTCCAACCATCACATAAAAAAAAAAAAAAAAAGAAAAGTTAACAAACTCTAAATCAGTTATTTTATAAGGAAGAAAGGGAAAATATTAGGTGGGTAAATAGCACTGTCTGCCACACATTACTTAACAAAGGAACATTATATGTATGAGTTTTATTACAAATCATGTAGGAGGTATACTACATAATCAGGTTTGCAAAAGAGAAGATAAATTAGATTATTTTAATTTTAAAGTAGGGTAAGACTAATTGCCTAACAAGAATTCATTCTACCTTATTGCTTCCTATACTACCTACCTTTAGTGTATCTAGGGATGTCTCACCTGGTCAAAAAGAAATAAATGTTATTTATTACTCTAGAGGTCAATAGTTCTCAAACATAGCATGCACCAAAATTATATGGACAGTTTTAAACAACACAGATGACTAGACACTATCCCAGAGTCTCTGATTTCCTGGGCCTCAATGAGACTAATAACTGATATTTCTAACAGGCTTCCATTGGATGCTGATACTGCTGGTCATGTGACCACATCTTAGAAACTACCTTGTAAAGATGGATGCCCAATTAATATAAGGTAAAAATTGGAAGCTCTCTTTGGAAGCTGTTCTTGATTTGGGGTAGGTAATTTAGCCTAACTGGACAGAAAGAAGGAAACTGTTAGTAGTGAACTTGGTGAATGATTCATTCTCTCTCAGTTCCTTAGTGAAAATAAGGACATGCATAACTCCAAAATCACCATCAGCCACTTTGTAATTACAACAGAATAAGCCTTAAGAAGAAATTGGTGATGGAATTAACACAGCAGAGATGTGGAAAACAACTGGGTTGTTGACCACTTGTAGTCCTTTTAGACTTCAGTTGTGTGATATAATACAGTTCTTCAGTGTTTTAATCACATTAGGGTTTTTTGAAATCTGTAGACAAAACCTTCCTGTCTGATACCAAGGATAAACTTGAACTTTAAAGAAGATGGTTGTATTTTATTTAAAGCAAGATGTGAACAGACAGAATCTACAGACAGTCAAAGGATTTTAGGCACCAAAATTTCCTCTATCCATATTTTATCGTAACTGTTAATGAGTGTCAAAATGAATTGTTTCATTTTTTCTCTATCCAGGCTCTATCTAATGAATAGGAAAAAGTAGGAGAATGTAAAAAGCTTAAATCACTTGTCCACAGAGAATAATTATCAATTAATTGATTAAAGGGAACAATAAAATTTTATTGCTTCTCTCCAACTTCCAATTTTCCAAATATAGTACCTATCCTGTGCTACTCACTTTTATTCACAGAAAGGTAGACAGACAGAAAAGACACATTTAGGGCTGGGGATTTAGCGCAGTGGCATAAGCGCCTGCCTTGCAAGCACATGGTCGTGAGTTCAATTCCCATACTGATAAAAAAAAATTAAAATTAAAAAAAAAAGGAATGAAAGAAAAGATACATTTAAACAAAAGAAAGTGACACAATGATTTTAAGTTTTACAGAATCTGTCCTTCATTGAAACAACAATCTTTGACTTAGGCATTCTTAAGGTCATAGTGCAACTATATTTTGGAATTTGGGGATACATCTTTACTAAAGACATTGACTCCAAAACTTTAAAATCATATAACATAAATTGTCTTCATGATAGAATGCAATGGAATACAAAAGGGAAAGTCAGGCAGAAGTGGCAGAGAAGTCAAAACTATTACAAGCAATATATTAAAAATAATTACAGAAGTTGTTTAAGAATAGGTATCTATGACAGCCACTTGTCTGAGTACTCTATGTACCAGTGTGCAGGTCACCATCAATTCACCATCTTTCCTATCCAGTCACCTCTCAAAGCCCAAGAGCCTTCTTCATTTTAGCACAGTGCCGAGCAAAATAGATACCTGCTCCATTGCTAAGAAAAAGCAGTACAGACTCAAGTTAGTGTATTTTAACATTAGACATAAGAAAATGTTTCAATTGTCGTATTAAAGAGAGTAAAATTTACTTAATTGAAAGACATATTCGAAATAACTCATTTGGGGAATGTTACTATATTGTATTTGCCCAACGCATTAAGCAAATACTTAACATTTTGTAATTCTACTGTTTTCTAATTCATTTTCTTAACCAAATTAGCTAAAAGAGGAAAGATCAAAAATTGAATGTCCATATCTGGATTAGCAAACACTGAATTCATCTTTCAAACTATAAGATTCAAGATGGTCTGATTTGTATTCCTACTTTACTACTACCTATTTAAACAGATACATATGAGATTTAGTGGTCTCATTTAGAAGCTTGTGCTCCTATAGTAGCTAGTATAAAATATAGCAATGGTAAGTAGTTAATTCATTAATCAAATTATTTTTGAGGAAAAGATAGCACTTAACAATACAATACTGCAAGTGCAACTGTGGTTGTTTGAGGTCCCTGTTTGCAAAATGTGTGGTGGAGACAAGCAATGCCTATGCTGTTTCTAATTATTCCAATTATCATGGCACACTATGAAAACTTGATTAATAACACTGAAGATATTGTTGTGGCAATTAGCCATATGGTTGTGGGACTTTATTCTGTCACGATTTAGCCATTAGCATCTACTTATGTTTGTCAGAACAGTGCATCCGTGACAAGTTGAAGTTCCGCTCACCTTGCTGAGTCCCCTGTGAGTAACACTAGAGAACTGTTTATTCCTAGGAGCCTCTTGCCTGAGTAAATTTTTCATGTGGCATCCGGTCTGACGGGGACAAATGTCAAAAAGCTTATGTGACGACCCATCAAGTTAAGCTTTCTCTAAGAAACCATTTAGTGACTTGTATATCAAAAAAAAAAAAAAATACTGGAGGAAAAGATTTGACCAGTAATAACTATCTATGTTGACCCACATATTATCATAGTGAATAATTCAGAGAAACTAACTTTTATATAATGACATATAGATATTATGTTACAGGATATGTGACTGTTTCTATATAACACAACAAAACTATGCTATTTCATTTTGCCTCTGTAATGCATGACATCTGCAGTTAATTTATCCAAGAGAATCAAGGAGATAATCCATTATTGGGCAAAGAAATCATTTAAAAGAAGAAAAAAGTAAAGATGATGGTCAGTTCCTAAAGAGAAACAATGAATGCCTTCCTTTAAGTAGGTAATTAAAAATCGTTTGCATTTTTAGACAAAGTGAATGTTAATGTGAAAAAATACATCATTTTCATTTTGCCTACATAATTAACTGCTAAAATATAAAACCTTCAACTGGTCACTAATAGTAGGTATATTTCTTATGTTTATATAGCTGAAAGTTGCCCAGAGTTTCACAGATGGAATTTTGTAGGGGATATAGCAATACAAGGGGGAAGAGTTCTCTTATTCCATTCTAAGCCTTGGTTCTCTCTGTTCAGGGAATGGGACACAACATAAAGGAACTGGGCAGCAATCCAGTCCATACTAATTTCCAGTTTGAGAAACTTCCACCTAGGGACAATAGGAAACATCTATGCTCCTACAGAACTAGTAATACAGATGGGAAAATGGGATGGACAACCAAGACTATAAAAATCCCCAATACAGTAGGCTAAGATCTAATTCCAGCTGCTATGTAGGCAAAGAGATAGGAGCACCAGTAGTGGAGGAAGCTATGGTTGAAAGGCTGAGCATAGGCCAGCCTTTCAACCAAGGCCTCTTACATGACTGACATGCAAGATTTCATGAGCCAGGTCATTAGCACTTGATTTAGAGTAAGTATGGAGAAAGTATAGGTTAAGTTTGTTGCTTGTACTGAAACTAACAAAAGTGGCTCTTGTTTCATTTTAGGAAACTGAAAACAAAAAACATTCTAAAGATTTGTAAGTGTTTCCTCTGGAGTTTTAAAGCCCATATTCTACCAAGGAGAGTCCAGGATCAGTGGGAATAGAAAGAGGGACATATCAGGATAATGACGTCTGGAGTCAATTATGGAGCAGGAATAGTGGAAAACAACTTCCTTTTCAATGAGCTAAGCAATTTGGTCTAATACACATTTAGCAAATGAGTAGTGCTGGTATGTCTAGTAATATATTTCTTCTTCAATCAGTGGCCCATATCTCCAGTATTTTCCTTGCTGTTTCTTTACTAAATCAGTTACTACTGGGTCATCTCCTTGTAAATACAGTGTAAGCATTGGGCATTGAAACTTAGATAATGCTGAAAATTCCCAAAAACATTTACAAAAGTTCCTTAATTTTCCATAGTGCATACATTAAGTAAACTTTAGAAAAATGTGCAGGTAAGTATTTTCTACCTTATTCCTATTGTAAATAACAATCACTTGTTTAATGCCTTCTAATAAGTGATATTTAAGTGCAGTAAAACTTTTAGACTGCCACATTTAGATGAAGAGAAAGCTCTGGAAAGATGCTAATAAAACATTACAAATAACTGAAAATGCAGTAAGATGTGGCAATATACTCAAAACAATTTTTCTGACAAAGAACTCATGGTTTTTCTTCTCCCCTTTCCCAATGCCTCTCTCCTATGTCTGAGAGTTGAATGGTTCCTGACCCTTATTCTTTTTCTCTGAGCCAAGACCCAGAACTCTCTAACTTGTAGTTATTCTCCCCTATTCAACTCCACTACCATGACTATCATTTTCTAAAAGATGCTTCATCAGATTTCTATCTTTGTCTTCCTGCTGCCATCTCATTTAGGTCCCCAATCTGCAGCCATATATCTTTCTGAAACACAACATATGACCATGGTCTCCTGCACTGCCATTAATAAACCCCAGTACAACATCTAAAATCGTAACTCTCTCCTGAGACTCATCTGTGGCTATATGTAGTCTACGTTTTAGCCTATCCTAATTGTAGAATAGCCATGTTCTCTTCAATGCTTTTATACTTGCCAGAAATTCTCTGCTCCTTCCCTGGATTTGGGGAACTTCTCTAAAACCTTGTTGTTATGGTTTAGATCTAAAACATTTCCCAAAGGCCTTAAGTGTATGGAAAGTGATTGGACCATGGTGGTGGTGGGGTTGCTATACACATTAGTACATTAGTGTACTGATGCAATCATAGTTGAATTGATTAGGAGGTAAGACTTGGTTGGAGGTAAGTCATTGATATATGGCTTCAAAGAAGCATCTCTCTCACTCTGTCTCCTCCCTTCTCTCATCTCTTAGATATGCCAGGAATAAGGAACATCTGCTGAGGAAAGCTACAAGCAGTAAGCAGAGCCAAACTAAGAGAGAGGCCATGAGGAACACAACCAATAATGGCAAACTCATATCTCTACCAACTTACCCTAGGTGCTGGGCATGGAACTATAGATTTTATGTTTGCCATGCTAGATTTCAGTCTTGCTTAGGTCTCATTCCTTCCTAGCCCCATTTCTCCCTTGGCCACTATATGCTGTAAGTATTTAACTTACATCTGTGGATCACTCTGCTGATGAGTGCATAGCTAACGTGCTGTTAGAAATGGGTCACTAGACTATGACCTGGCTATAGGTGGGTCATTAGGGACATCACATGGAAGACTGTACCAGCTCCTTTCTTTTCCTTCTGCTTCCTGGGCACCATAGGTTAAACAATTCTTCTCTGCCATGTCCTTCCACCATGTCATTTCTGTCCTGAAGTCGGATAACTCTGGACTGAACTCACTGGCAACTGTGAGCCAAATAAACCTCTCCTTTTTATAAAATTGTAGATGTTGGGCATTTTGTCCTAGCAATTGGCAAATGGCTAAGATGCTTGCTCAGTAATTTCTTTTTGCTTCAAGGGCTTGCTGATCATCATCGTGAAATATTTGATGACCACTATTTTGAGCTATGTGCACCTTTATAACTACACAACTCTGTCAGATTACATGGCTTCTACTTACCAAAGTAACTTCTACATACACAATAAAGTCCTTCATCAGTATTTCTACAGTTATCACAGACACATAAAAGTGCCAAATTAAAAAAAGTCTAATGTACATTTACATTAATTGGATTTATGCACCTTTTACATATTAACTAATGTTAAGACTACTAAATTAAAATTTCCATACTATAAAAACAACTTGTATATGCTTCAGAAAAGTTAGAAAATAAAAACATAATGAAAAAAGAAGAAAAAAGTAGAATCTCAATGTCTAGAGTTAATTTCAGATTGTGTAGTTTTCTAATTTTGTTTCTAGGCACATATAAAAATATTTTTTAAAAATAGCATGCTTATATGCATATAATATAATCCTGTTTTCTAGGTCAGAAAATATTCATTTCTAAATAGTCACTGAAAGTGACTATGTAGTAAATGTATATTATATACAATATTGTCTATTGAACCATTTCTCTATTTTTAGATCTTTAAATTTGTAGGATTTCCAATATCATAAATATTGCCAAAATATCTTTAAAGTAAAAACATATATATCATTATTTTCTATTAATTAATTCTGAAATTAAGGAAGCAAAGGTTATAGATAGTTTATGAATAAAACTGATCTTTTCACTGAAATCTTTCCAAGACGATATGTATTATTTTGGTCTCACCAGTGTTAATCCAATAGGCAAACACTGTTGTTTTAATTAGGATGCAAAAGCATGAGTGTGTATATAAAACACATCTTAAAATGTCTGTACTACCACTCTTTTATCTATTCAATTGTCAATCCTTTTCTTAGAAGTTTGGAAAATTTTTTAGTATGTTAAAGACATCAGTCCTTTGCCATATAGTTGTAAGTATTTTTTCAAGTTTTTCTGGCCTTCAGTTGATGGCGCTTTTCTCCATACATTTAGCATTTTCATTCAATTAAACCTGTCAGTCTTCCTTTTATAACCATGTCAGGCTTAAGACCTTGTAACCACTTTAAGGCCCAGCCATACTGAAGAATGCACTAATGTTAAGAGCTAGTATTTTTTATATATTAATTCAGTTTTACTTTTTATCTTTACTATTTATACCATATGGAATTAATTTCAGCATATGAAGTGGAGTGGGAAAATGGATTTATTTAGTATAATACATAGTAACAGTAGTCACTCCATAAACATGAAGTCATGTTTAATATTAACACATGTACGCATGCAGAAGACATTCAATATGCATCCACTATTACTGTATGCCAGTTTTATGTATAGTTGAATTTGTTTAGGTACTCACAGAATGGTCTGTTAATTACTATACTAGTTTGATATTGCATATAATTTCATTAAACATTAAAATTTATCTATTTAAAATTATACACTTTCATATATATTTTACAATATAGGGTGTTGTAGTTGTATAGAGACTGACTTTTTAAAAGGATGGTATTTGGTTCAGGAGTCAAAAGATAAAGGTTTTAGACAAAGCTCTCAAGTATAGTTATATGAACTTGGGTAAGTTAATGTCTCTGACTCTAGGAATAGTATTTGTTTTAGCTACCTCTCACAGGTGCTATGAGAGAATGTGAGATCATACACATACCTGAAACCACGTGTTAAATGCTAACTTTAAGAAAAGTAGGTTAGTCTCAATTCTAAATAACTTGATCTACTGAAATGTTCCTTACGACTCAAACAGTCACTTATTTTAGTAAATACTTCTTAAATTGCCCTGCCTTTTCTTAACATGGGTAACTGAGAATGAGCTGTAATGGAATTTTTTTCAGCCCAAATTAAATTAAACATCGGGACAAGTTATCTACTATAAATTTTTTCTTCAGACGTTGTGTATATGGATATATGTGCATGCACAGGCCCAGGAGTGATAATAAACAGCCCTCATTTTGTTTTGACTTCCTGAGATGAAGAAATTGAGCTATAAAAACATAAACATATTAATATTATCTCAATATTTACCATGCTTTACAAAAAAACAAAGGAACTTTGAACACAGAATTTTTTGAGTTTTGGTTAAATCTAACTTATTCACTGGATAGAACCTCCGTTATGTTAAAGCCTCACTTTGAACTTTTGACTTGTCTTCTGGACAAGAGAAAAATAAAATTTTAAAATCATTAGCCAAACTTCCTATTTCCATAATCTATTTTAAAATCAAGATAAACTGACAAAATAATCACAAATGGAGTAGCACTGTGTACTTTTTGAAATCTCTATCACAGCCTCATGGAATTCTCCATACAAAACTGTGATATTACTTAGACACTCCTCTTTCAATCTTTGATCAAATCCTTGTCTCTCAGTATACATACTAAATCAGTGATGCTCTACTTTTAATATGCTTGCACATCTAAAAATCTTGTTAAAATGTGACTTCTCAGTGCGCTGGGCTGGGTGCGGCTGAGATGTTGCAGTTTTACCACTGAGCTTCCTGTCTGCATACCATGTACTGAGCAGCAAGAAATTAATGAATGTCTTTTAAAAAATTAACTATAATTATGAGTGGCTTTAATTCATTTTTTTTGTAAAATTCTTCCTAAATGTGGTTTTATAAAGTTCTCTTGCCATTGTTCAATTCATTCTTTAGGTTAATCTATTGCTATGGAATTTGTATCAGTAGCTAATCTTAAGGACTGCAGGCAAATAGTGCTAAGTGCTACTATTTCTCATTAATCACTGAATAGATGATCTGCTCCCACCTACCAACTTTCTTACAGATTTACTGCACTAACCCTAAAAGAAACACTTCCCTTGACTCCAAGTAGATTTTCTATAAATAGTTTTGAAATACATTTAAAATTAAAAGCGAAACAAAATAGTAATTATACGAGTGTCTCTAAATTGTAGACTAACACATTTGGTTAGTTGTAATAGTTTTGTGCCACATAATATGAAATTTACCTACAAATACTATTATTTTCAAAACTGAGAAAAATAGAGATGGAAAAAGTAGTAGTTATCCAAAACAGAGGAGCTGAAATTGACATCAACTGGATCTGATGCAAACTGTCCGAAGCTAAACGCTGTCTATTCCCTTTCAGTTCTAAACAATGTTTTGTTTTGGCCATAATGATTCTATCAGTATATCTCAATGGTTCCAAAACTTTACATCAGAATCATTTTTGAGGATAATGGTTAGAACTTTTGGACCTCTCTGTATGATTCAAAAGGTAGGGGACTAAATAAACTGTATGCCCAACAATACCCCAGGGATGTTCATTCTGCTGGTTCTGCAACTGACTTGAGAAGGACTGGCATATGTTAGTCTGAAACATGGTTTCTGGATATGCTATTTCTTTTTAAAACAACTAATGCATTAGTTTTTTTTTTTTTTAACTACACAGGCTTTTTATTGAATGGTATTTCTCATTTTTCCACACTTTTTAAACCAGCGTGTTGATTGCGATTTTTTACCTGGTACATACAAGAGAAAAAGCTTACAACACTGTTTTGTTTGATGCATCACCATGATGAAAAACTCTGGAGAGATCGTGGTTGCCAAAAATAAATAAGTGCAGAGAGAGAATCAGCAGAGAGCTGAGAGGATCCTGAATGAAAATTACTGTTTTGTCCTTTTCAGTAAATTCTTAATGCCCTCAGCTGTAACAATAACTCATTTCTGAGGTTCTTTTCAGTCTCAAGAGTTAAGCACACCAGGAGGAGTCACTTTAACTCACATGCCATTAGAAGTAATGATATGTTTAAATGATTAAAAAAACAGAAAAAAATGCACATCTCTATAATGAAAGCAGTTAGCACCTAGATTTAAGGTTTACATGAGTATCACAAGTCATTTGTAAATAACATGTTCATTTTATATATGTAAAAAGTTTTGCCATGTCCCATGAAATAAATTATATTTTATTGGTGCCTCAGTATTTCATAACTTTTATATATTGTGCAAGAGTGGAGAATTATGATAGAGTAGTTTATTTCATCAAAAGATGGACAAATGGCTCATTAGATACTTATGGAACTGAAGCTAATTATAGAATTTCTTTTTGTACTGTCACTGCCTAATGTGTTAACACTGCTGGTCACTGCCACCCATTTCTCACCAATATCCTGTGAATTACCTCAAAAAAAAAAAAAAAGAAAATAGAACTTAAATATAATGTAGACGGGAGCAGAGCATGGGAGGAGTGATAAAGAGTTAAAGTGAGGGCTTTTCCTCACAGGGATACCACTTAGACATCAATCCCTAACCCCTAACAGCATCACTATCACCTAACAGTGTGTGCCAGACAAAGTCAATGAGCCACTTTTTCACTTTTTGGATTAAATATCATTTAGAAAATATATTTTTTATTTTGCTAGAGATATAAGGCCAGAACTGACTGAATCAGTACTACCTGCATGTACTGATTTCTCATTTTTTACAAACATGTGCTAAGACTGCACAGTAATGGCCTATGGATGAAGAGACAGATGTACTAGCAGTCATTTGCTACACATTTGCATTAACAAATCATCATCTAATTGAAGCCCATCCAACAAGTTTATGCTATTTAAATAAAGTTTTCTTCAATAAAAGAGGCCGCAATGACACATGGCTGTTAACTATGAGGATAATTTTTAAAATTATATTTATTTTTGTGTCAAAGGCTTAGGTATGCACTAGGAAACCATTTAAAATTTTTAATTTTGCTGAAACAATCAACCTGACAAATAGCATTAATCTAGGCTGCTATGAAATAGGATAATTCATTTTTAGAAAAAAAAATATTCAGTAACATCATAAATTCTTGCTTCATAGATTTTGTCCCTTCCCAAGTATATTATATAAAATAGCTTACACAAAAATTAAACAAGAAACAATTGTTTTGATTGTGGTACTGGGGATTGAACTCATAACTATGCGCTTGCCAGCCAGGTGGTTATAAAATCCTGCTATTATAAAGGTATTAAAATACCACACTAACTTTCTTGGGAAAGTATCTAACATTCAAAATTTCTGTGTTTCTTTTTAGAAAAGTAAGTAGGATAGCGTAGGGCAAATACTGGTTATCAACTTGGATTCACAAATATGGCTGCTGTTCATTTCACTTTATCCTGATTAGGTATTACTATATTACCTGGTTGTTGCTTTAATAGGAAAAAAAGAAAGGAGAACAGAAAAAAAAAATCCCTCAGCAATATGTACAAAATTTCTCATTACAGTAAGTCCCTGAAATACAAACATTTGAGTTACAAACTTTCACAGATACGAATGGACGTTGCATTATGAACATCTGCAGGTGTGAACAAATTACAGAAGTGGCTCATGTGTGTAGGACATTGTCACAGTTGTACTGCTGTGTGCTTACTGCACAGGGTGATAAAAGCATTTCTGTATATATGTTTGTTTTTTATTTTTCACACTGAATTTCTGTGTCAAAGAGATGTAACATTCACTCAGACTTGTGAACAAGTACAACTTATGAACGTTCTCCTGGAGTGGAACTCATTTGAAAGTCCGGGACTCACAGTATTTTAAAGTAAGATGATTAAATATGGTAAAGGCATTCTACCTTTACCCAAAGATTTTCCTCCTTAAAGAAAGTCCTAAACAACTAGATTTATCTAGTTTAACATTTCCTCTGATATAAAAAGAAAAACATAAGTAGAAAACCTAGAACATATACACACTTACATCTTTGATTTCAAATAATCTAAAAGAGAAAAAAATCATTTTTTCTTTATACATTCTAAAAGAACAATCATTTAAAGTCAATTCCTACAAATAAATAACTTAAACTCTAAGCAGTGTATACACACACACACACAAACACACACATAAATATAAAATGTACATACATGGACTTATGTTAGCAGATGTTAAGCTTCTAAGCCAATGAGAATTTGTTCTTAATGCATTTTTTATTTTCTGAAAAAGAAAAGGACTTAGCTTCTCTCTGGATTTCCATGTATTAATGACATTTAAAACGTTCTAAAACGGAGAGAAACCTCTGAAGTATTTAAAAAAAAATCTTTCTAATTGTCTTCTGTATTACATTTTTTTAAAAAAAAGAGAGAAGCAAGACCAGAGAAAATTAAAACAATTTTCTCTTTATTCTATTACCAAACTAGGTTGCTTTGGGTTCCTTCCCAGAGACAGGTGAAATTTCACCTTGATTGCAGACTCAAACTAAATTATTGGACACAGAAATATGTCATAAATCAACTTCAAAAACTGAAAAAAAAAGATAAATAACAGAAGATTTATATTGTGACATAAAGAACGGTTTCTAACTACAAGACAAAGCAGAAACAAAACAAAACAAACTCTACTACGCTACTCCAGCAGGTTCTTTGTGCCCTTTATATATGCCTACTCAGGATAGCAATTATGGATATAGCAAGTTGACTTCTGTTTTCCAGAGCTATGAGTTGTACATAAAACACGACTTTTCATGGAAACAATTACCATTAATCAAAACACTGAGAGTTAATACCACTCAAGTCCAACCTACTGCTGTGCCCAGCAATATATCAAACTGTCTGTTGTCAAACACACTAAACAAACTTAAATTGGCTGTTTTCACTACAAATATCAACAATAAAAAAATGCTGGTTAACTAATTTTTAAATTCAAATTGCTATCTCAGTAATCCATCCTGTCACTGAATTTTAATTTTAAATACTCCAACAAAGAATCAATGGCACTGATAAATGAAGTTACCTGCAAAACAACTTGATATTACAATGGATTTGGTTAACCTCCAATAATGTAGTACAGAAGTGCACTCAGATACACAACACATTACTTTTTAGGGGATTATAAGGCTTCATTTACTAGCAAAATATATTAGGGTAAGAAAGGTTTTCTTTACTCTAGAGAGTCAGAAACAATGAATCTATTTCTAACGCAACTATGCAAGGCCTAGAAATCCATTTATGCTTTAAAAATTATTTACTGTTTAATTTTGAAATGAGACTTAGAAAAAATGACGTAAGGAATACTCTACTGAAAACAGAAATGTCTAATCTCTGTTTACCATATAACTTGTTTATATAAATATCAGATGTTTATGTCACCACATTTCAATACATATTTGTATGAAAAGCCATCATTTGTAAATAAGGACTTATTACTTATTTTAATGATCTTTGTTTTATCATACCAATTCCTGTTCTAACTTTTCCCCTTTTCTTATTAAACTAAAAAGATTCTTGTCCAAAGACAAAAAAAAAAAAAAATACATTTTGCAAACCAGAAAGCTCTGCATAACAATTTCTAAACTGAAAACGTATCTTAGTATTATATAAAAGAGGACAAGTAAAAGGACAGAAACCATGGAGTTTAACAAATAGATCAGGCATTTATTACCAGCAACCTCCATTATGGATTTCTGGGCTTTGAAAGCCAAGTTCCCCCAAGTGTAATTAAATTTTTATTCATAATGGGTTTGTGGCTGTTAACTTCATGTTGCCTATGCTTGTTTTCTACACACATGCTTATACACACCAGTGCAAAATAGCATTCCACATTTACTACTAGTTAGTACATATTGATAACGACTCTTTTCACTTAAAATATTAAAACTGAACATTAACAAAATGTATTCAATAAAACAAACAAAAAAGGATATGACATGCAGAGGCTGAGACAAAAACACATGCACACAAGCAGATTATTTCACAAGATCAAATTATTTTTCACAACCTTATGAAGTAAAGCATACTACAAATTTCATGCACAAGGATATAGGGCTGCTACATATCTAACTACATTTTATCACTAGTGTTATCCAAGATTGTAAGTATAACCAAGAAGAAGGTCTGAAGTCTACCCTAAGCCAATGTATTATTTCAGCAGTTTCTTCATTAACAAATCTCTCCTTCTGATAGAATTTATCACAATTATTTGATCATTTTGGTATGAATCTCTGTATACTTTACACCTTCCTTTAAATGCTTAATACAAGTAACCACAGGAGAATCTCTTCTCCCCTTGAAAAACTGCACATAAAGATGTCAGCTATTGAGTATATTTGTGGCATCTCCAGCAGCTGCTGTTAAATACCAGCTGGTCTAGCTGATTAAAATTACCTCTGAGTTGGTATTATAAAGATGCCTGGGCAGCGCTGCTGTATTAATGGATTATTGAGTGAGCGATGAAAACCTTGGCCAGCTGATGCATTTTATTACAGACAGGCTTTATGATGTGTAATCACTGTAATTTTTACAACTAGAAGAAATATGAAAAAAGAAGTCAAAAAAATTCCATAGAAATTGCTTTACCTAGATTATTTCTTCCATTCTAATTCCTAAAAGGAATCAAAGAACATAATTACTATGTATAAACATACAGGTATGGACTCATACATACAATTTATCCATTCATCTACATGGATATACTGTCATCAACAGAGACAAGCAGAGAATATACACAGATAAATGCAGTACACATAGAATTTGTGTGAATAGATATTTGTTGTCTGCCAAACCAACCAACTGGCTACAATGGGATAACATGACCTTAAATAGTTTCGAACTATTCACCAGCTGGGCAATAGCTGAAAATTTAAATCTGGCCAACTGGACTGTGGTTTACAATCCAAGAGATGGGATCATTTGCTCCCTTTACCATTTCCCTTTAGCTTTTTTCTTATAAGCCGAAGTTCTTATAAAATCCTATCAAATTATGTTGCAAATCCTCTTTTAACTTGTGTTTAAAAGAAAGAACACTTTACTGACTCAGCTATTTTTACGGATGCTATTTTAGCCAAGACCCTTTCTATCAGTTTCCAGTTATTCAAATGTGTAATTCTATATATGACAAACTTCCTCAGGACTCCTGTATGCTCCCAACTATTTTGTAGAAAGAACACCATTTCTCAGGAAGTCACAGTCAATTAAAATAGCCCACATGGAAAAGAAGTCTAGAAATCTAGTACTAGAAGTCTAGTAAACTGTATCTTGTAGGAAAGAATACTTGTCTCAGACTGGACTTTCCCTTTAGGTAATCCACAAGTTTAAAGTAATACTTAAGGATAAAATGTTCATTATAAAATAATATCAATCGTGATGTTTTGGTTTTTCTGTATATTTAACATAAATTTTTCATCATCATTTAATAAAACACATAGAACATATGTTTAGAAAGTTACGATTTTTAAAATTTATCCATGAAATGACATATTTAGAGGTTATGATAGGTTTTCTGGGTTTTTCTTTTTTTACTCCTTATAAGTGTCAAAGTGCTCTATTCTGAGGGTGAGCTTTACACATAAAATGATACTTCTAATTAGAGACAAATGTAAGGAATAAACATTGTGAACTATAAAATTATGGGAATGTCTTTAGAGGTTAAAACTTTTGCTATTTGATTGTACAGGATGAAACATTTCTACTGTAGCTCCTGTGTTAGTACTGAAGATAATACCAAAAAGGATCCAGGAATATTTTGAGTAATGGTGCTTCATTAAAATAAACATGCAAATTTATTAAAAGTGATCATGCTATCGAAAGAGGACTATTTTCATATAGCACTGGTATGCAGTTTATAAATTTTATCACTGTTGGTTTTAAAAGTTTGGTTTTTAAATGGGAACAAAGCTAGTAGTTTGTGTTAGATTTGAAGATGCGTAACTTGACTGGAAGGTACTTTATCCATATTATTCTTAAGGTGACAGGCAAAATTTCTTATGGCTGGGGACATTCAAGCCTTTACTTACACATCAAGGTGAAGACATGCTCACCCAATCCTAAACCATCTATTTTTTAAACTCTCTTTGATAAAAGATTCATTTCTTGACTTTATTAATGTCTCAAAGTTCTTTCTACTAGCTCTTATCTGGCCGTCTGTAAAGATAATTTCCTCTTCTAATTAATCTTCTAAATATTCAAATCATTGAGATACTAAAGCACAATGGTTTATAGCAATAGTTAACTTATTTGCTGAATAAATGTTGGATGATGGACTGAAGAGTTCCACAAAAAAACCCCACTAAATTGGAAGAAAATTACTACAAAATTAATGAACTCAAGTAAAAGGCATAAACTGAATAAAAATAATTAAACAGCTTAAATATTTTTCATGTAAGAACTTATAATCTGAGATTGTCTAGATGAAGAACAAACATCTAATTAACTAAAACAGCGTTGGCAGAAAGCAGAAGAGTTCAGCCATCAGTGGGTCAGAAGCTGGCTGAAGTTAGCCCAGTAGTTGTGGGGCACACTCTTTGGTCCTGAAGTCCCGATTCTGGGTATGCAGGGATAATCTTGCACTGTTTTAGGACTTGCCTTGGAAGACACAGCTTTGGTGGCAAGAACATGCTGAATATAGAGTGGGAACAGGCAAGTCAGTGAAAACTTTTTTCTTCAAAGTCTTTAAAAAATGTTTTAAAAAGAGGGATAGAAAGGATGCTCAGTGTTGTATGATAAAAGAGAAACAGACTACATACAATTTAAATGAATGATTAAAATGCATGGGTACATCAATTGAGGAATGGAGAAAAAGATAGCTTTAAAAAAAATACAGTGGAATACCACTCAGCCATTAAAAGGATATACTGTAGACATATATAGCTAAATGAATGTACCTTGAGACCATACCATTAAGTGAAATAAATTGGAAATGCATGTACATATCATATTCTCTCTCTGGTGTGAGAAGATGAAAATGTAAGAAAGAACCAAAACATATACAAGATATGTAAAATAGAAAGACACTATTCAAAAGGAAAGGAGAATAAAGGGGAAGAGGAGGAAAGGAAAGAAAAGAAAATCTGGTAAAAGGACAAAATGGAAACAAAGCTTTGAAAATAAGGAAGAGTAAGAGGTGAAGGGAGAAGAGAGTAATAAGGAAAAAAAAAAAGAGGCCACCAAGATATATCATGTATATGCATAAATTCCCTGTGATGAATGTGATCCATATGAATATCTCAACCGTGCCAATAAACTTAATAACAGAAAAAATTTACAAAATAAAATGCATGGCTACCTAACCATGATAAACTCTTTCCATGTTTCATTTTGCCTCCCTTTCTTTCATTTCCAGTCTCTCGGTATATTAAACACTATCAAACTGCACTAGGAAAGAGCAGTGAAGAAAGTGTGTATGAGAAGGAAAAATGGAAAGAGTTAAATAACGCACAGGCAGAAAGCCAAGGTGGAAGGAGCAGTCAGAAGGAAGTCTATCAAACATACTGTGGGCAGCACTGCACAGGAGGGAGTCCTTGCTCTTCTTGACCAGAAAACAGCTGCTGAGGAGAATGTAAGACACTGAATCACTCTCCTCTCACTTGTACTACTTTTCAGTTGGGGATTTCACTATACTGTTCATGGCCTCAAATTCCTGAACTTTCTGCCTTAGTCTCCTAAGTAGCTCAGATTACAAGTGTATACCATCATATCCAGCTAACTTACTAGTGTTTTAAAACTGCATTTTGTGCAAAGTAAAGAACAGACGTGAAAAGCCAAAGATCAGAGAAAGAAAAATATTAGGGAACAGTCTATCATGGCACCACTGTCAAAAAATGCCAAGAGGCACTGTTGTTGCTATTGTGTGTGTGTGTGTGTGTGTGTGTGTGTGTGTGTGAGTGTGTGTGTTTTGGATAGAGTTTCACTATGCAGTTTAGGTTGGCCTTGAATTAACTTTGTGGCCCAAGCTGGCCTCTAATTCCCATTAATCCTCCTGCCTCAGCCTCCCATGTGCTGAGATTATGGCCTTGATGCTACTTTCTGAAGCTGATAAAAGTGACAGACTAATCCAAGACAAAGGACTTAAGTGGTACAGACTGAGGACTCTGGAAAGAACCTCTCCTCATTAAGTTCTAGTTAGAGGGAGTGATAGTAGGGATCATTTCTACTAGTTATAGCTATGAGGTCTTAACTGGAGTGCTGTGACCCTTGGTATGATTTAACACTATTGTTTAATTTATCAAACACATGCCAGGCACAGTTTAGGTGCTTTGCAGATAGAAACGCCACATATTAACCACATGAAGAAGGCAACTGTTTACCCTCACAAAATCGTGGTTCAGAGTTCAAGGCCTCAATTTTTCACAGATTTTTCCTTAGAATCTAATTAATAATTTATTCGTGGAAATTAAAAATATCCTCTGCAACTGTTTTTGGTGGCAGGTTTGCAATTAATCAATCCAAGAGCACTATTTAGTTCTTCTTGCTGCTGCTCTGTAACCTACATCTGGCAGATGCACCAACATTCTACCTCTTCACAGGTTACCGTAGGCCTGTAGCTATCTCAAGTGTTCTTGATTTTCTTTTTCTTAAAGGCCTAAGATCCTTACGGTGCTGCCAAAATGTCTTGCCCCTCCTAAGGCTAAGTGTTTTAAAATTATATATCCATGGGAGACATATCACATTTAAGGTTTAAACTATAAAAGTAGGCATTTATAGGCATTTTTCTGACTGTATCTGAAATCAGTTTTTCATAATTTGCAGGTGCTCCAAGAACATAATCCTTGTGAATTTTGGGGCTCCACTGTACTTTTGACTTTAACTCAGTATTTTTCTTGCCACTAAGAGGTAAAACAGGTTCTATAACTGAAAGAATAGGCATAGACAACATAAATTATAAATACTTCTTGTTTTAAGTAAATATCTTAATTAAAACTGGTAATTTAAATGATCTATACTTCAAAATATACCAACAGCATGATAAAATTCTACACATTAAACTATACTTGTAGTTCTGCACCTCCTTCTTCTGTGAGATTGTGAGATTTAGAACTTTCATGTTGCAGGACCACACAACTCGATACCTGGTTTTCCTGTATGATTACCTTTGCTGAATTCTGACAATGTCCACACTATTCACTGTTTTCACTAGCACAACTTTAACTTTTTAGGCCTCATTGACTTAATTAGGTCAGTGATTCTATTTAACAAAAGCTAACCTGACAGTTATTAGACTTAATATATATTTAAATCATTATATGTGGGAAGCCCTGTAATTGGCTGCCACCTTATATCTGCAGGCCTTACCACCTTAACTCCCTGTAGGGGTTACAGTTTGATAGTTAAGCATCACCTTGCCTACCTAGCTTGTTTGGCCTGGCCTATTCAGGAATTATGCTAATCAGCCCGCCTTATGAGCCCACATGTGGGAAATTTGAAAATTTGAATTAATCTATGACCCTCAGTCTTGCCACTGTTGCTAAGTTACCTGCTGATGTCTCAGAACCCAAATCCCTCCTCCCCAATACCCTATATATTTGATACTTTTTCCTTGAATAAACCAGACTTGATCGGACTTCGTCTTGTCTCCGTTCTTTTCGTTTCTTGTTTCCTTTTCATCCCCGCTCCCCCTCTAGGGTCTCCATGGACTTACCCGCAGGCTGGGACAATTATATTTTCTAAATTAGTAAGTTTTAAAAGGTATAACATGATCTTTTCCAAAAAATTTCATGTAGTGCAATATGTACCTAAATAAAAAACATTACATTAAGAAAAAAACTAAGTATTTTTTAATCTTACATAGTTTACAGTTTAAATTATAATAAGAACATTTTAGGTATCATACTTTGGGATTAAAAAAATCACTTATTAATCAAAAAATATCTTGCAATTAATAACTGAGGCAGAGTACACACAAAAGCAAATTTTGATGAAAGGAGCTTTTAGAAGTAATATATATGCAAAACAGCAGCAGTAACATTACAAAAAACATTTCTGTTTTGCATTTAAATTCTGATACAAATCTATTTAAAGCTACCAAAATACATGACTTGCGAGGATAAATGAGCACATTATGAAGAACTCAAAGGGTTAAAAACCCAAAGGAAGAAAATAACATGCTTTCACCAATGTTTCATAGTGGAAGACAGAATTATTCCACTGCCTTCTTGGGTTACTGAAAAAAAGTGTATGAAATTATTAAACCAACTTTTAAATTATTATGATGGATAAATAGTTCTGTAGATGCTGGTATAACTGGTAATTGGTTTCCTCTAAAAGACAGCAACTACACCTGATCCTATTACACTGAGGAGGTTGAAGATGTGTACAAACACCAAAACACAACCAAAGTGAAAATTACCTTACAGGGAGGTAATTATACACCAAATTAAGATTTCTCCATGGTAATGATAGTTTTTATACCACAACTGATCTTAACTTCAGTACAAAAATAAAACAGAAACATGAGAAAAGAAGGCAACAAGACATCTCCAAAAATAAGATCTTAATCCTCTGAAAGATGATCTTAACAGCATTGAAGTAAATAGCAAACAAAGAATTAAAATAATGAAATTGCTAAAATGTTTCATGAGATAACAAAGAAGAAACACAAATCCCTAGAAAGTAAAGGTATAAAGTAATGTTTTTTGGTACTGGGATTTGAGTTCATGATTACCAGGCAGGCACTGTACCGCTGAGCTGTATCACCGATCCCAGGATCAAGTAATTAATAAAATATTGAATAAACTTAAAGACATGAAGCAAAAGCTGGTGGAATTAAATAAGACAATGCATGATGTGAATGGTCATTTAATTATAGAGATTATGGGGCTGGGGATTTAGCTCAGCAGTATAAGCACCCGCCCAGTAAGCATGAGGTCGTGAGTTTGATCCCTGGTACAAAAAAAAAAAAAAAAAAGTGTCTAAGGCCATACCACCCTGATGCATTCGATCTCATCTAATTAGAGATTATGAAAAGAAATCAAAGAAAAGCCCAGGATATGAAGATTCAATTCACAGTATGGATATCAGGAATGACCAATATGAAGAGATCATGTACTCTCTGATACACTATAAATAAAACATAATGGAAGCAGGATGAGAGAGCTGCTAGATCAGTTAAAAAAAATCCAACTTAATTATAAGAGCGTTAAAGCTTAGAAAATGACACCAAAGATGTAAAAAATTTATTCACTGAAATAATGTCAGAAAAATTTCTAAATATATATAAAGAACCCAATATGCAGGTAAATGAGGCATATGGAACCACAAAGAGCCAAAACCAGAAAAGAACCTCTCTACATCACATCATAGTCAAAGTCCCAATTTCAGCACAATGAAAGTATATAAAACCATCATGTAACATACAAAGTCTCAAGGCTATTAGAATAACAGTAGATTTCTTAACACAGACAGAATGGTTAGGAGAATGTGGAGCCAAGTTTTTCAAGCCCTAAAAGAAAATAATTGCCAACTCAAACTACTAAATCCTGAAAAACTATCCTTTAAAACTGAAGAAACACTTTTTGTGATATATAGAAACTAAATAAATTTATGACTACCAAACTAGCATTGTGTAAAGTACTTAATGGACTCCTAGACAGAGAATAAGGGAATCCTAGACAAAGACAGAGAGGCCATCAACCCCAAAGAGGCTCAAAGGAAACAGCACATCTTAACAGGATGGTAGTGAACAAAAGTAAAAAAAAAAAAAATACAGCAATTAGTACTGGAAAAAATAATGCAATGAGAGAATTCAGTAAGTATCTTTCAGTAACAATACTCAATGTTAATCAAAAGACACAGACTAACAGATTGCATGCCTCCAAAAATACCAAAATTCAATCATATGTTATCTTCAAGAGGCACACCTTACTAAAAAAAAAAAAGATAAAAACGAAAGGAAGGAAAACAATAGTCAATATAATTATAGCCAGAAAACAAGCAAGACTAGCTATCCTATTTTAGCTAGTGGACTCCAAAAATGGACTTTAAATCAAAACTACTGGGAAGGGGCCAGATTTAGCTCAGTGATACATCGCCTGTCTGACAAGCATAAGGTCTGAGTTCGATTCCTGTACCAAAACAATCAAACAAAACAAACTGCTAAGAAGAAAAAAGGTCATTCACTACATATGGCAAGACAGAATAATTCAACAGAATAAAGTTATGTCTCTGTAAATATATATGAAATGAATGTTGGTATAGCCAATTTCATAAAACATAAACTACTGGGGATAAAATGATAGGGGAATAAATCAATATAATCATACATGTAGTGAGCCAAGCAGACAACATATCAACAAACAAATAATCACAGCTGAACACAGCCACCGAATAAACGGGTTTTACATAGATCTACATAGTGTTTCATCCAACAATAAAAGAATACACATTTTTCTTAGGATACAGAATGTTCTCCAAAACATGGCATCATAGGCCATAAAGCATGCTTAAATAAATACAAAAGCATTGAAATAATCTCTTGTATACCACTGGATCATAGGCGAATGAAACTAGAATCAACGGCAAAAGAAATCACAGAAACTGTGAGATTAAATACTAAGCTCTTGAACAGTAGAATCACAAAACAAAGCCAGGAAACTAAAAAATTTCTAGGAACAAATGAAAACGGAAGCATATCATACCAAAACCTATGGCACACAACAGAAGGAACTCTAAGAGGGAAGTTTAAAGTTGTGATTATATT
Source organism: Cavia porcellus (assembly GCF_034190915.1). NCBI lineage: Eukaryota > Metazoa > Chordata > Mammalia > Rodentia > Caviidae > Cavia > Cavia porcellus. The sequence continues at coordinate 9,328,127 of NW_026947493.1, forward strand.
AAAAGAACAGAGTGATCTCAAATCAATAATCTAATGATGTATCTTAAGGCCCTAGAAAAACAAGAATAATCCAAATCTACAATTAATAGGGTGAAAGAAATCATAAAGAGTAGAAATTAATGAAATCGATACAAAAATACAAATATTAATTAAAAAGTTGATTTGAAAAGATAAACAAAATGGGTAAATAGCCAAATGTATCAAAAGAAAGACCCACATTTATGCAATTAGAAATAAGGCAAAATCACAATAAAATTTCCAAATTCCAAAAAAGTGTAAGAAAGTATTTTTTGAAAATTCAAATTCCAATATATTGGAGAATCTAGAAGAAATGAATAAATGTCTAGACACAAATGAATTATCAAAATTGAACCAAGAAGATATAAACCCTGGAAAAAGACCAAAAACAGGCAATGAAATACAGACAGTACTAAAAACACTGCCACTAAGAAAAGCTTAGTACTCCTGATACATTCATTGTCAAACTTAATCAGAACTTCACGGAAGCACAGACACCAGTACTACTTAAAACTTTTCCATGAAATTGGAGGGGCAAGAACATTGCCAAACTCATTCTTTGAACTTAGTTATTATAGATATCAAAACTGGACAAAGATTCTATAAAAAATAAAAACTATAGGCCTGTTTCCTCAATGAACATAAACACAAAAAGCCTCAACAAAATATTTGCAAACAGAATGTAACAAATCATTAAAAAGGTTATACATCATGACCACATAGGCTTCATTCCAGATACGCAAGGACAGTTCCACATGTGCAAATTAATAAATGTAACACATCACATAAACATGAAGATTTTAAAAAAGTACACATAATCATCTTAATAGATGCAGAAAAAAATATTGGACAGAATCCAGCAGTCACCAGGATAAAAAACCCTAAAGAAAATAGGTATGGAAAGACCTTACCGCAAACTGATAAATCATTTACGACAGATTCACTACTAAGCTTATACTAAATGGGAAAACAAGTAAAACCATTTCCTCTAAAACCAGGAAGAAGACAAAGGTGTCAACTGTCACTATTTAATGTTATTCAATATATTGAATATTAATTAATATTCAATATATACCCAGAGCAATCAGGCAAGAGAAAGAAATAAGAGGGACACGAATAGGAAAGAAGTCAAATATCCTTATTTGCAGATGACATGATTTTTTACATACAAGAACAAAACACTAAAAGACTATTAGAACTATTGAACAAATTCAACAGACTGGCAGGATACAAAATCAACACACAGACAACACAAAAATAGCTTTCCTATACTCTGTCAATGAATACACTGAAATAGCATTCCTATATACCAAATGAATACACTGAAAAGAAATCAGTAAAACAATTTCATTCACTATAACTTCAAAATATATCCCTAGAAATTGGCCTAAACAAGGAAGTGCATGTTCTCTAGTACTCAGAACAGCTATAGTACTCCAAGAAAACAAAACAAAGCAAAACAACAACAAAAACTCAAGAGTTCATTGAAGAGTTTAAGGAATACTGGGGTTAAATATTCTCTAAATTTCTCGTAGAATTCTGCCATGAATCCATCAGGACCTGGACTTTTCTTTGTTGGAAAATTTTAATTAAGTTTTCAATCTCAGTAATTGATATGGAGTTATTAAAAACTTTTACAACTTCTTGATTCAGCTTTACTAACTCAAATATCTGTCCATTTCTTCTATGTTTTCCAGCCTTTATGAGTAAAGATTTTCAAAGTAGGTATTAAAGAGTTTCTGAATTTCCAAAGGATCTGTAGAAATTTTACCCGTTTCATTCCTTGTGTATTTCATTGCACGAATTTGAGTTTTTTCTTTTCTTTTCTTGAAAAGACTGGCTATGGATTTATCAGTTTATTCTTTGAAAAAAATCAACTCTTCAAATTATTTGTATTATTTTATTAGTCTTAATTGTATTATAATCTTTATAATTTCCACTTTTCTATGAGCTTGGGTTTGGATTTGCTTTTCTTTTTCTAGAAGCCTGAGGTACAACACTAGGTTGCTTATTGATACTCATTCTGTTTTCCTGATGTGAGAATTCACTGGTATATATTTCCCTCTTAGGACTGCTTTCATTGTGTCCCATAATTTCCAGTATATTGAAAAATACAGAACTCTGAAAAAGGAGAGTGAAGATGATGTCAGAAAATGGACAGATAGCCCTTGCTCTTGAATAGGAAGAACCAACATTGTGAAAATGGCCACATTCCCAAAACTGTTATACAGATTTATCGCAATTCAGATCAAAATATCATTTGCATATACCTTACAGATTTAGAGAAAATTCATTTGGAAACTGAAGAAACCTAGAATAGCAAAGATGATCCTGGGAAACAAAGGCAAGGCAGAAAGCATCAAAATCCCTGACTTGAAATTAACTAAAAAGAAACTGTGATAAAATCAGCATGGTACTTGCAAAAAAATAGACCTGAAGATCAGTGGAACAGATTAGAAGATGTAGACACAACTACAAAGACCCTCAGCCAGCTTGTTTTTGACCTAGGGGCCAAACATGTTCACTGGAAGAAACATAGCCTCTTTAATAAATGGTGCTAGAAAAGTTGGCTTTCTATATGTCAGAGACTAAAAATAGGCCTGTGTCTATCACCGTGCACTAAAATAAAGTTAAAATGGATCAAAGATATTAAAACAGAAACACTAAATATACTAGGAGACAAAGTAGGTAAAAATGTTGAAGATGTAGGGGTAGGCAAAGAGTTCATGAACAAAATGTGAACTGCATGGAAAGTAAGTCAATGACTCAAAAAATGGGATCTCATCTTATTAAAAAGTTTTTGCACATCAAAAGAAATCACCAACAGAGTGAAAAGAAAATACACAGACTAGGAAAAAATTTTAGGCAACTGTCTCTCAGGAAAAGGATTTCGATCTAGAACATATAAAGCATTTTTAAAAAATCGGTTCCCCCAAATTCAAAGATTGAATCAAAAAATGGCCATCTGAGACAAACAAGCACTTTTCAAGTGAAGAAATACAAATGGCAAATGAATACATGTAGAAATGTTCAACACAACTGGTCATTTGAGAAATGCAAATTAAAACAACACTGATATCCCATCTCACTCCAGAAAGAATGGCTGTTATCAAGAAATCAACCAATAACAAATGCTGGCAGGGCTGTGGGGAAAAGAAACCCAATCTGTTTCTTTTGAATGGTGAACTGAGGCCATTTGCATTGATGGTTATACTTAATTTGTATTGCCTTATCTTTGTTATTTTTCTGCTGTTGGTTCACCGTTTCCCCCCTTTTTAATTGCTTGCCTTGCTTGTGGTTTCTTGCTACTGTTGTTCTTACTATTGTGGTCATTTTTATCTCTGTCTAGAACACCTTTTAGTATGCTTTATAGTGTTGGTTTGATGGTCATGAATTTTTAGGTTTCTCTGTGTCATGGAAGTATCTGGTTTTTCTAGTAACTTTGAAAACAGTTTTTAAGCATACATTATGTGGGTTGGCAGTTGTTTTCATTCAGAACTTGAAACATTTCATTCCTCACTCTTCTTGACTTGAGGTTTTTAACTGAGAAGTCTGTCTTGTTTCTGATGGGATTTCCTTTACAGGTGGTTTTCTTTTTCTATAATGGTTTCTGATGCTTTGTTCTTGTGCTGAACTTTTGGGATCTTATGTCTGGGTGTAGATTTCATTTGGTTATGGCTAAATGGAGTTCTATATGCCTCATTTATCCAGCTGTCACATTCTTGTACCATTCTTTGGAAATTTTCTATTATTTTTTCAAATAGTTTTTTATGTCATTTGTGTTGATTCTTGCTTTTCTATTGGCACTAATCAGTATTGTATTATTTTTCTTTACATTGTCTTGCAGCTGTTGAACTGTTATTTCTTTATCTTCTATTTTTAAGAGGCCTTTTCTTTCATGACTGCAAGAAATGATCCTGTCTTCAAGGTCTGAAAGTCTATCTTTGGTTTTATCCAAGCAAGAATTCTTTATTTCTTGGCTATGTCTTTCACTTCATTTAATGCATTGAATTTTTTCCTATACTGATCATTCACGTTTTCCATCCTTTTCCCATCATCTAATTTTAAATCTATCTCTACTCTAAATTGCTGAGCAATTCTTGTATGAATATAAGCATTTTTTTTTTATTGGTACCAGGGATCGAACTCACGACCGCCTGTTTGCAAGGCAGGTGCTTATGCCACTGAGCTAAATCCCCAGCCCAACATTTCTTTTTTTATCTGAGAGATTATTTCTGATCTGATTTCCTCTGTAACCTCATGGAATTCTTTTCTTCAGTTACTAATGTTTCAGAAATTTCAGGTGTATCTTCCATTTTCCTCTATTTCCTTTTCTCCTCGACTTGTTTTAGGGTAGAGGTCTGTGGTTGCATTTTGCTTCTGTGTCTCATCATTTTCTATTTCCAAAGATTTTACTTTATTTTCTTTGTTGATCTTTGTAAATTTTTGTAATAGACAGCTTTATCACTAGTTTCAAGGTTTCTCTAGGTAAGGTTTCTTCTCCAGGAATATCCTCTGTTTGTAGGAAGTTCTTTGTGTTTGTCCCAAGATCCTGCCTTTCCAATTAATTAACAGTGAGGTGTTGGTATGTTTGGCCCAGTCCACAGACCTTTGATGCTGGCATATAATTAGGTTAATACCCCCAGAACTTCCTAGTATTGTTACTGAAGTGAAAATAACTGATTAAAAAAGACATGAAATCTAAAGTAGTATAATTAGCAATAATAATAGCATCAAAAAACAGTTTAGAAACTGATAAACTGTGGTAAATACTGATTTTGTAACTTTAACTACAGGAGCAAATCTAGTTATGGGCCAGAACTAATCACAAATTGGCAGCTTGTATGTAAAATGTTTCCCCTTGTCGAGTGGTTTTATCCTGTAGTGGGGAAATTTAAGAAGGATAGTGGATAGAACAGAGATAACTCAAAAGAAATAAAGTAGAGGCCAGACTACCGGATGAAGGATGATCACAGAAGCTTTGGGAAACTGGAGAAGAGAGCAGAAGAGAAAGAATGAGGGAGAAAACAAGGGACTATTGAAGTTGACCAGAAAAATTAGAGTACTTACTTCTATGAAAAATATGTTTAAGTCTAGTGAGGTAAATTGAGAAAATGGAGAAAGAAAGAAATGACAACAACCAAAACAACAACAACAACAACAACAAAAAAGGGAAACAAACCAGCAAAAAAAGAAAAGAAAGAGAAATAACAAACTCCTCTAGTGTTGAGAGTCCAAAACTACTGAATAACACTGTCATACCTGCAGTAGATTTTGTGCTGGATTTGAGGTTGATCTTAGCCTCCAGATGTGGGGATCTGGGGCCAGAGTCTTCAGCCAATACTTTCTGTATGTCCTTATGTGGCCTCCTGCTCCTTGTTTCTCTTGGTGGAGTCTCTCTCCCAGTTACTGTGCTGTTTTTGGACTGAGACAGGGGTCTATTTTCAGTCCTGTGCCCTGATGTTTCCTCCTGGCCCTTGCTCAGCCTATGTTCCTCTTCCAGCAGCAAGTTTCTGTCCTCTCAGGTCATTTATTGCAGGGTAGGGTGGAAAGCTGTTACTTGATTTGGTCCACTGCTCCTGCTGTTGCAGTCCAAGAGTGCTTTGGTCCTAATTCTTATTCCTTTTCGGAGATGGGGTACTAACTTACATTGCTTTACAAGTGCCACTGTTACCCATCTCTGCTATATCTGTAACTTCCTTGTGTATCATTATGGAGTGCTATGGGGTTCCTTTCTGTTTGCACCCTTGGTGTCATGTTATCAGCCTGGGGTTGCACAGTACCAAGGTACAAGGCTGTTGAATTTTCCTGCACCTCTATGACCACAGGACATGGGGGAGAGGTTAGCTGTTCCATTTACTACATTCCCCTGTAGTCTTTAATCTTGTTCCTGGTGATTCCAGCTGGCATAATGGAGTACACAAGGAAAGGGAAGAAAAGGAAAAGAAAAAAGTAAAAGGAAAGAAAAAAAAAAAAAGGAAAATCAGCCAATTAGCAGGGAGGGAGCAGTTTGGGTTTGTAGAATTTATTGCTGGACTGTGGCATCTTGTTTGGAGGAAGGCAGAAGTGGCAGGGGACCTTATATCCCATGTCTATCTCATATGGCTTGACTTAGCCACACTATTTTAGCACACTGTCATCCTCTTCTCTTCTTCTCCCTCCCCTTTCTTCAAAGATTCCAAAAATGGCAGGCAGCTGTCCTGCTCCAGCAATCCACCAAAAGCTGGGTGGGCTGATAGGCCATTTTATTGAGTGCTTGACCTATGTTTTGCTTGATCTATTAGTCTCTTCTGTCAGATTGATTTTAGCTTCAGGGTGTATGCCCCTCTTTTTTCTTCCAATAATCTGTGTTTTAGTTGAATTTCTCTGAGTAGCTCTGAGTGTCGTTCCCCCTCTATTCACTTATGTTGTCTCTCTTGATTATGTTTATTACTGACTCTAGGAAACTTGATTTTCTTTCATATTCTTGAGCTTAGCACATGTCAAAATTCCTTAAATTAGGAGAATTTGCAGTCACATTTTTTTCTCTCATACTTCTCCCTTTAAAAACACCAGTTCAATATATGCAATGCCATCTGAAGTTGCCTGACTTACTGATAGTTTTTTACTAGCAGTCTCTTTTGTTTCATTAGTGTATATTGTGTCTTCAATTTCACTGAATTATTTTTCAATATCTGATCTGTTGATACTTCCAATGAGATCAGGATCTATTTTAAAAATTACTGATTTCACTTCTTGAAATTCAATTAGGGGTAAACACAGACACATACACACAGAAACAGACACAAGAATATATTCATTCCTTCATTCAGGGACACACATAAAAATATACTAGTTATTATTACCATTTTGAGAATATTTACCCATAACTATGAATGAAAAATGGCCCAAAACAGTTTGCAGATCTCAATGCTATGAAGCCATTCAACCACTGCAGGCAACTATTACTAGATTGTTACTCTGTAAAGAAAAATAAATCCAAATCTTATTTGTTCTGTTGCTTGCAGAAAAATATAGTCCTATTCCAGGGCTCAACTTTTATGCTCCCACCAAATGCTATATGATTTGTCATAATTACTACATGAAGTCAAAATTATTATTTACATATATATATATATATATATATAGATATATATATATTAGACTAGTCAAGATAGTAGTCATCAAGAGTACTTCATTAAGTTGAATAGAAAAGAAATAATGTCAAAGCAATAATTTAATCTAAGTCTATAATTATTCAAATCTTCTTTTTCTCCTTAAGCCATTCTGTGAGCTCCTTCCTGGCATTTACCAGGAAGAAGAGTATCTACATTACATTAAAACATTAGTGAAAACATTCATGAAATCTTGTAGACTAGACTGTTGGTTATGCTATTAGCCTTCCCAAAGAGTAATAAATTGAGATCTTATATAGATACTGTAATTTTTGTTATTGTTTCCAAGGTGATAAAACACAAGCAGTCCATCACATATCTTGAGCATCTGATGTTATATATGGGATTAAAGCATCTCAGGACTACCTAGAAGATGTGAACTTCTAACATTATGCTAGGATTCTGTGCAGGTTAATTACAAAGTTCTATGGCATGTTACAAAAGGCCTTACTCTATGCAAAAATGTACTTATCTATACTCATTGAACATGGCTGTTTCATAAAGGAGCATTATATTTCAACATAGTACCATCCAGTCCACAAACACTCCTTTATAGCAGAAAACAATTAAACAACAATAGTGAAAAATAAGTATTCAATTAAAATCTTAATTGAGCGATTTGAGGGAAAACTCAGTTTTGTTTTGTTCAAGCTACTCTAGAGAAAATATTATGTATCCATGTAATGATAATTTCCTTTTGTAAGGAATTATTACATCTATTTTATTAAAGTCCAAGTATGCTGAAAGACACTGAGACAAATGCATGTTATTAAACCCACTGAAATAGGGATTATTTTATAGCAAGCATCTTGCCATCGGTTCATTTTCCGTAATTTTTCAGAGTACTAAGTGACTCAAATGAATTACACACATTCTTATAACTCAGTTTTTGAGTGAGTATATATTTGTAGTACATGATTACATTCATTATGGTGAATTGGTAAGCTTACATAATACATCTTAATTCTTTTTATGTCCCCCCCCACCCCGCTCTTTCCTCCATCTCTTGGACCACTTCCTATTTGTAAAAGGTTTACCACCCACTTTTTATTTTCTTCTATTTTGCTCTTTACTTATACAATAGGTTTATCATATAAGAGGAATCATGCAATATTTAAGCTTTTTAACTTATAAATGGAATTTCTACTGTAAACCGTGTGATATTTAAGTTTCTATGTCTGATTTATTTCACTTAACATTATAGTCTCAAACGACATCCATTTTTCTACAAACAACTCAAATTTATCCTTCTTTATCAAAGAATAATTCACCACTGTGTGTAAATGCTACATATTTTTTATTAGTAGATATATATAGGCCACTTCCAAGATTTAACTACTATGAATTGTGCTCCTATAAATATGGATATGCATGTATTCTTGTAAGATCATTTCTTTAACTCTATTGGGAAGATACCAAGAATGGGTATATCTGGATTGAATGGAATTTGCATTTTTAGTTTTTTTGAGGAATCGCTATACTAATTTCCATAGTGATTATACTTACATTTCCACTATGTAGAATCCTTTCTTTTTCTCTGCAGCCTTGCCAGGATTAGTTATTACTTGAAGGTAGTCATTCTTTTTGGAATGAAATTTAATCTTGGAGTCTTTTTAAATTTTCATTTCTCTAGTGGCTAGAAAGATGTTTTATATTTCTTTATGTATTTATTGGCCATTGGTAACTCTTCTGAAAAGTGTCTATTCGAAATTGTCCATGTTTTCACTTTGTTTCTGACGAGTCTATAGTCTAGATATTAGTTCTCTGTCTAGAGAGCTGAGAAAAATATTTTTCCTATTCTGTATATTGTCTGTTAACTGTGTTGTTTCCTTTGTGATTCATTTTGATTTTAGTATATTATATAGTAAGAGATATGAGTCTAGATTCAACCTTGTGCATATTAATAGCCAGCATTCCCAGCACTATTTGTTAAACAGGCTGTTTTTCCTGTAGCATATTTTTTTGGTCCCTTGGTTGGAGATCAGATAGCTCAATGTGTCGGGATGTTTCTGCATCTTCTATTCTGTTGGACTGACTCATCTCATTTTTCTGTGTCAGTATCAGGCTATATGTAATCACTGTACCTTTGCAAATCCACCTGAAATCTGGAATTGTGATACGCCCTGCTTTGCTCTTATTTTTCAGAATTGCTTTTGCTATTCTGGGTAACTTCTAGTTCCATATGAATTTTAGGATTTTTAAAAATTTTGTAACAAATGCTGTTGGCATTTTAAATTTTTTGACATTTTAAATCTGTGTATCAGTTTTGGGAGCATGGACCATTTGACAATATTGGTTCTGCCTCTCTCTTTTTTTAATTTATTACTTTATTTGTTAATATTAAGAAGAAAAGGTAAAACAGATTTTCACAACAAAATAATGAAAATAACAATTGTTGATAAATTACACAACATTATCTTTAATCACTCAAGTACAAAATATGGGCATAAAAATTACTTCAATCAATATTAGCACAACCTTTCCTGTTCAGCGAACTAAGTGACACTAATGGTATAACTAACTTGCATTTTTTTTCTTTTCCCTTCTATCCTTTCTCTTTTCCCCTATCTTAGTTTCTTCTTTTTATTGAACAGTTTCCTTCCATTTCACAGTGACTATTGTATATTTTGAACCTTATGGCTTCACATATGTCACTGTGGTGTGATGGTTTTCAATCCTTCTGGGAAGATACACAGAAGGGGAATACCTGGGTTGAATGGGACCTCTAATCCTAATTTTTTGAGGAATCTCCACACTGATTTCCACAGTGTTTGTACTAGTCTACTCTCTAACCAACAGTTGTAAAGGGTTTCTTTTTCCCTATAGAACCAGGAGCATTTTTTATTGGTTGATATATTTTTTTAAAAAAAATTAAATGATTTTTTAATGAATAAGGGAGAGGATGAGATAAAAGGGGGCATAACAACATAAAAATACAGGTTACAGCATAACACTTTCAGCAACCTAGTGCTTCACCACCAAATTTCTGAGCTGTCTACAAAGACAGTTAAATCTTTGCCTTTTATTAGGTGAGCTAAACCATATATTTACAGTTCTAAAAATATTGTCTGATAGCTTTGTCATCTTTACATTTCCTTTGTAATTATTTTTGTTATTTTCTTATTAGTACCTCTTAAGTCTTATTTTAAGCAAGGTACTTTTCACTGAGCACATACAATGAGTGACAATGAACATTTATTGAATGTTTACAATGTGTCATGTATTGTGTTCCATTACACTTCACAATCTTACTGTGCATACAATTTCAGAAAAAAATTTATACAAAAACTTGATTAGAAATACCAATAATATATGATTTTTCACACATACTATTGAATCACATAAACTTTTGAATGTCCTTTCCACTTTATTCACTAGTGTTATGATTTGGATCTGAAATGTATACCCCAACCTCCCCCTACGCTGCTGCCAAGTCTCATGTGTTTTGAAGGTAAATGATTTGTGGAGTTGGTGTGCTCATAAGTAGATTTACCTATTGATGAATTCAGCAGTTGAATGTGCTTGAGGAGGTACGGTCTGGTTGGAGGTAGGTCATTGCAGGCATGACCTGGATATGTAGATTCTTATCCCCAGTTCCTTCTTTCTCTTTCTGTTCCTGGCTCCCATGGCTCAAGCACCTTTTCTGTAGCACATCCATGAGCCATGATGTTTCTGCTGTCGGAGACCTGACCACAGACTGAAACCATGAGCCAAATTAAATTCCCCCTCTTTTAAATTGTAGGTGTTGGGTACCATATCCAGTGATGCAAAAGTAATTAACACTAGGATGGAACAAATCCGAGATAAAAGTAATGTCTTAAATTTTCAGTGCTTTTCATATCATTTTTGACAATTGCATTCCGTTGTATACACTCACCATATCTAATGAGCTTTACTGATTTTCAGCAGTTGTTTTAGACACATTTTTTCCTGAATTACTTTTATTCACCTCTCAGTATTAAAACTAAATTTTTATCTGGAAAAGCATGGGTAAACTTATGAAGGTGTCACTTAGCACAACCTTCCCTAGTTGCTTTATGTCTATGATAATATATTGATTTCACCAGTAAGGATTCTGTTTTTTTGACATCATCAGTTAACTTTTTTGTAGATTAAATTTAAGATAAAGTAACGAACTTAAATACAGCTAAGGCTTGGATAGAGCCTGGGCAAAAAGATTTTAGCCTATGGCTATGGTATATTAGTTTACCGCACTTATATTGCTGGCACATTTTGTAAAAGATCCTGATTGTTTTTATTGCAGTTTTGACATGGCTATTAATTTTTTATTTTCCCAAATCAGATTAGCTCCTGATCACAATTATGAAGACCACTCTGATTCAGGACCTTCACCTGCCTGGGTCTCTGTCATTTATCTGATGGAATCTGACTAAAGTCCAATAAGACACATAGTACTTTCAGGTGATTTGGCTTCCTATTACAGTCCTACTCAAATTAGATATGTTAGCTTACGAGTTTAAAACCTAGTTCACCTTCTTGGTGGCTATTTGATCTAAATTTGCCTTTGTTAAAGCCTTCATTTCCTAACCACCAAAATGGGTATACAGTCTGTTGCAAGTATAACTAAGATTATATTTAATGTACAACAAAGGGAAAGTGTCTCAGTCACTAATTGTGTTTAGGAATTCTCTTAAGAATTATGATTTGTGGTGTTTGAAGGGGAAGTACTGAAGACTGAACTCAGCTGCCTTCACTTGGAGCTATATTCTCAGCTGTTTTTATTCTTGAGACAAGGTCACTAAGTTGCCCAGTCTGAGCATGAATGTGTGATCCTCCTGCCTCAGCCTCCCAGAAGGCAACAAAACTCCACCTGGGATGTATAACTTTGAATTATACTGATTCCAGATGAGGGAGACTTGATTTTTAACTATGTTTGTATTTCAAGTATAGGTTAAGAAACTTAGTACTTGCATAAATTATACTGAAAAACGTACTAAGATTGGTATTGTGAGACAGACATTTTGAAATTGTATTGAAAGATTAACAAATTTATCAATAACCAAGATCTCCCCAAAATAAATTACAATAAACTACACATCAAAAGAACTGCTATTCCAGAAAACCAGAAATAGACATGGATGGTATATAATAAGAATTTGGGGAATATGGAATTTATCCATGAGTAATGAGAAGAGCTTATTATTTTAGAATATCAATGCTCAAGTGTGCTATAAAAGGTTTTCCTCAAAAGTGATATCAACTGCATATCCCACAGATGCTGATTATGTACAGTACTGTTTATATCAAAGTGTAAAATGTAATCAAAAGTTTACAGATCCAATATACTTAAAGATAACAATACAAGGGCTATTCATACCTAGAAAAAATTAACTTAAACTTTGATTCTTGATCCCATTACAAAAGCATACAATAAAAGCATTAAGTGAAGTACCACTGACTATATGAACTGGCTATAATTAAGTCCTTTGGCCTCACAACATGCAATCTACAACATGCACAGTCTAATTCAAGCACTATAACATGTTTTTACACAAACATAACCCTCAACCAATTAAATTATATGAACTACCTCTACTACAAATAAAAACACTACAAAAGCAACTCTTAATAATTAACTTACAGAACTAAAAATAATGTAACTAATAATGTAAGTAAATGTTTTACTTTGTAAATTAGTATCCACTGATAGGGTCTTAGAGAATTTAATTTACAAGTCCAACATCAATTAATAATTGGCAAACAAAAGACAATGCAAGATGGAATTAAAGCAAGAGAAAATTTCATTCTAAGTGCATTTCAGAAAGTTAATAAAAAACATGGTATGAATCATTTTTAAGATTTTTTAGTGTAACTTGGTAAGCATTTATTTGCACATTAATATTATTTGCCTAAAATAATAAGCTGATTTAACAAAAATCATATTAAAATTATCCACAAGACAATGCATTTAAATATAGCATTAATAAGCCAGATATTACATAATATTTGGTATTTGAGCACTTCTTCAAAATAGGTATCATCAATTTATCTAGAATTAAGCTGATTTGGAATGACATTAAGTAATATTGTACAATTAATATTTTTACATTAATCATTAATTTTAATTTCGTTAGGTAAATGTCCTGGCTTAATATAACAAGCATGCTTATACAAGGTATATCTACCCATCTCTGAACATTTCACAATTCATATTCTTTTCTCACTTTTTTTTTTTTTTAAAGACATGGTTTCAGCATGTCTTGAACTTACTACATAGTTCAGGTTGGCCTCAAACTACGAGTGATCCTCCCCCCCCCCATTGAACAGTACAATTACAAGGGTGTGTCACCTTGCTCAGCTTCAAAGTATATTTACTTTTTAAAAATTTTTATTTAAAGAGAAAAAAAGCAAAACAGAAAAAAGGATAACAACAATACAGAATTCTACCCCCCAAATAAACACTAAGAAATCACTAGTTGATAAATTACACTGTCATCTTAGAAATAGTTGTTCAAGTTACAAAATTAAAGCATACAAAGTGGCATTCAAACAGTGAGACTGTAAAGTTTTTCTCAACGATCCAACAAAAACTTAGTAATATGGTCATCTATGTTACACACTTAAAACATGCATGCAGTTATATCCTTTAGAGCAATTCAAAATATATACTCTTACAAAACTAGTTTTTAAAAAATGGAGCAGTTGCTAAGGTGTTTTTTTTTTTTTTTTTTTTTTTTTGTCTTTTTCCTTTTTATCGGTACTGGGGATCGAACTCACGACTGCCTGCTTGCAAGGCAGACACTTATGCCGCTGAGCTAAATCTCCAGGCCCCAGTTGATAAGTTTTTTCTTAACCATTATAACCATATCGGAAAGCAGACTAAAATAATTTTAAATATATCATGTAATCACTAAAGATTGGAAAAAATTATAAACCTACATTGAGTACAAGGTGTAATTTAGTCTTGCTAAACCCTCTCCCTCCAACACAAACATATGTATGACATACTCCTTATTCTATAAAAGTTTTAGTATTAATTATAATTTGTCATTGGTTCATTATTGATACTTCTACCAAATTATTTTAAAATTTTATTGAAACATTTACCTCATAGGAAAAGATTAACTTTGTTTGAAAATCAAAATACTATAAAAGGGCTGCAATGCACAAGGATATTTTAGATGATGCAAATATAAGTTGTGATGTCCTTCTTATTAAAGTCATTTTTATTAATTGAAATTATTAAATGTACTTCCCTTGATGTAATTTACTCAAGCCACAAATGACATGTTTAAGCATTAACTTTAAATGTAAAACTTAACTTTTTCTCAACAGGAATAGATGGGAACATCAGAAATACTTATATTAATAACACTTGTATGCTATGGAACAATGTGTCAATTCATTTTTATGAAATGCAAACCTATAATATTTACTAAGTTAAAGGATATAAAATCATTGTGCAATATGAACACTTCTAAAAGTTTAACCTTAACTTCTGTAGTATTTCCTTAAAAAGCACCGGCCTAAAGAGATTATGTTTCCAGGTAAGTAAAAGCCAATATGCTTTATTATTTTTTATTAGCATATATTTGCAGTACATAGTGATTACATTCATTATGGGAGGTTGGCACATGTATGTAACATGTCTCAATTCTTTTTTGCCACCCTCCTCAATGTCTTAGTTCTCTTCCTTTTTGCAAAAGTTCTTACTCTCAAGAAACACAGAAAGCGAAAGAGAGATCCGCAAGGATTCATAAAGCATATAATACTCACCTAGCCATGATATCTGAATTAATAAACTGTAAAGACATACAATGACAATAACACACTTCCAAACATACACCAAATTCTTTCTAATTTAATTTTCTATGATTTTAAATCTCCTTTTCATAGTTAAAAAAGGCTCAAAGGGGTACAGGCAAGTTAAAACTCATGCTTCTATAGCTTTATTTTTATTTCTGAATTTCTACTAGCCAATAATACAAGACAGATGAGTTGCACAGCTTAGAGTAGCACACAAAGAAATAAGATTATTCAAGCATGTTGGTCTTTCTTGTTCCTTGTAAATAGCAATAATAAAACCATGGAATAAGTGAAATGTGTAAAGTCCTTGCACCATAAAGTGTATTATAGGCCAAACTGAAACAATGATTTATCTCATCTTCAAAAATAACAGAATATATATATAGATAGATCCTATACAAAAACAAAAGGCTGATGGGGAAGCCATGGCTACCGCATTCACTGACAGCGCTGCTGATAGGACTGAAAGAATTTAGAATAACTATGTTATAAATCTTGGAATCTTACTGGAAAGTATGAGGATATCACAGAAGCTCTATGAATTGTTATGAGCAACAGAAATTGAAAAGAAGTGAATGCTTAAGAAGATGACTAGGAAAATTGGTGATAAATTATTGTCCTCAAGCCTAGCCATCACTATTGTTATTTTACGCGCTAATTCTATCAAGGCAGCAAAAAGTTAGAAACTGGTTCAAAGGAAAGACAAACATGTTGAACATCAATTCTTAACATTAGCAAATAGTATTCTGAAGGTGTTAAAAGGCTTTTTTAATATTTGAATGAATCAATTCTTTGAGTGCACAGAAGCAAAATATACAGAATTTAACCAATGACCTTGTCATTATTTTTGAAAACAAATTTTATATCTATACCCGCACATGTTTTAATTAGACTAATATGTTCAAATAGTAATTCAATAATATCCCATAGTGCTGCCCAGTGCCCACATCACACAAAACTTTTTCATTGCTACCAAGAAAAGTGAGACTGTGTTCAATAATGCTGTCAAGGTTAAACCACAGAAACAAACACAAGCAACATTAGAGTAGTAAAGCTGACATCTTCAGTCATAGTTCAGGGCTTCAAGGGAAGAAAAGTACCTAAGATTTATTATTAGCAAATGATTGTGTATATCATGACATGTAAATAAAACATTCATTAACTTTTTTCTCTGGCATAATAAAAGAACCATAATCTAGTCTTAAACTTAGACTCATTCAAGACACCTTGCAATTCAAACAACAAATTCATTTTATTGAACATCTACTTTGGACATCAATAATATCTTAATACTCCATAAAACTGAAAATAAAACTTTGCAAAAATATCTACTAAGAAGCTACTTAACACTTCATATAAATTAATATTCTATTATTTAAATCTAATAGACTCTGTAGCATTACATAGCAAATTCAAATTATTAAAATAACTTTTAAAAACTTGTCTATATACCTTATAAGCTACTAAAAAATACAAATACACATGCACACACATGCACATTTTAGGAATCATTGGCTTCCTATTCTGTTGCTGTATAGCATGTTACAGAAGTTATATAGCAGAAGAAAATAAATATATTCACTGAGAGGGACAACTGTTACTGACAAATATCTGCCTCTGAAAGTTGAGGAAAAGAATGACTATATGAAAAAAAAGAATACAGAGGCTCCTTATGAAACTGTACAAGTTGGGGAATGGCTCTATGTATATGAGACTTACAAAAGCCTATACTTTTTGAAATGACTGATTAAATGATCTGCTGCTATCTTGAAATTATTATTTTTTTCAAAAGGGGACCTACATTTTTCTTTTGCACTGGATAATGCAGAAAATTACAAAACAAATTTTGCCTGGGTTTGAATTATGACTTCACTATTTTATTGTGTAAAGTTAGCTTTTTGCCTTAACTTTTTCATCTATAATGAAGGGATAACTCTCAGCTGATACAGTTGGTGGGAGTAAGAAATACCATTTATGAAATAATGGACACAGAGCCAGACATATAGGACTAAAAAGAGATATGAAATAAAATGGAGATGCAATACTCATTATTACTTCTAGAGATCTGAAGCATAAAATAACCATCAAACATAGATACAGTTAGAACTGAAACTGTAATACTTACAACCCATATATCTGTGGTGCAATTTCTAGCCTGTTTAAGTGCATATAGAGCTCAATATCATGCTTCTTCAGTAGATGATCCTGGATCTGGTTCACTTTAGTAACAATAGCAATTGTTGGCCCTAAGTCCTGTGGTCTGGCAAAGGGGATAGGAGTCATCAGAGTTTCTTTCCCCTATAAAGAGGAAAAATGCATTATTTCAGTATGTATGTGGATATTGCTATTAAATGGAGTTTTAGAAACAATTAAAAAAATTTGTTATTTTATAACAAATGCTTAGAATGCGTGATCTTATACTGATACACAGATGACTGCATTCATAAATGAATGATCAGGAAATTCTTTCTAAAATATTTTCTCTTGTACTACCTTGAGTATGTTCTGAATTTTGGCTAGATGTGGTGTGGATGGCCAACACAAAAAATCCATAACTGGCTTATCTGATGGGTCATGGTAAATAAATGGAAAACTTTGAAGAAAATGTATTTGCTTTTGCATAAAATATAACATGAAAAACAGCAAATGAAATCTGTTTCATTTGGAGTTTTGAGAACTGTATTTTTATTATTATTATTATTATTATTATTATTATTATTATTTTTGGTACTGGAAATTGAACTCACAACTTTGCTCTTGCCAGGCAGGCACTTATGCTGCTGAGCTAAATCCCCAGTCCTGAAAACTATATTTTAAAAAGCCAAGAAATTAATATTACAAAAATGTGTTTTCTAATTATCATTCTGTCCATTTAAATTGCTGAGTAAAATGATTTTAAACTCTCCAGACTAAAAATATAGCTGACTTACAAGTTAAAATCTGTTTTGGGCTCCATCTACAACTTCCTTTCTGGTCATCTATATCTACTCTTAAGAGATATATCATTAACTTCTACAATGTTTTCGCAAGAAATTTCAGTTTTCATGTACTCCCTCAAGTCTGAATACTTGCCCTACGCCTATAATATCCCTCCTTCCTAATGTTCAGTCCTCGATTTCTACCTCTTAATATTACCATTACTTTTTGTGATTTTTGGTCTAGCATGAATTTGTAGATTATATACATAGACATTCTTTCTGATGCTCTTGCATATAGCATTGGTATTTATTTTATTCTCTGTATGTTATCATTAGTGATTTCAACCATACACAGTGTACTTAAGTATACACACACACACACATACACATCTACACACTAGGATAGTAAAGTATATAAAATTTTATAACTATGCAACAATACTTCATGAATCATGTAAACTTCAAAGGAAGTTCCTAGTCATATGAAATCTTTATATTGTCTTTGTACTCAGCCATTAAGCAATATATTCTAGCACCTTAGCTTCCTTGTAATTCTATTACTATTTTCATAATGATAGTTGAATATATTAAAATAAAATGACTATATATTATTGTGTTGCTTACTAAAATCACTTGCTCAGTCAAATACTATATACTGAGAAAAATCTGTACTCTAAGATTTACCTTTTGACTGTCATGTTCAAAAGTAGAAAACCAAGGTTCAGCAGTTTCCATAAGTTGTGAGAACATTGCACTAAAAAGTAGAAAAATAAATAATGTTACATTTAATCTTCATGAAAGCATGATCATATAAAAAGAAAAATATAATAGCTTTTACTTACTAGGCATCATGTTCCAGATATTCAGGGTTCAAGAGAGTTTTCATTTCCTCACTTTGAAAAAGCAACACAAGCAATCAAAATGGGTTAATCTTTTAACAATTAAAGATGCATAGTTTCCCTTACTTTATCTTAATAAGAAAATTCTCATATAATGTGCAAATGAAAAAAATTAGCCTTTGAAATAAAAATAGCTACTCCATTAACAAATGAAATTTATTCTTTTTATAAAGATCAAAAATAAACCAGCTACCTTGTCTGTGCCACAATAAAGTAACTAATTATTCCAAATAACAAATCCAGAATGTGAAATATTTTCCTTGACTATGTTTGATCTAAAATAACTTATTATTCCACAATCTATCACCTGTAATACAAAAGTATTACTGTAGACATACACACACACACACACACATATAGTTACTAGTGGATTATGTAATAACAAAACATTAATTTCTTTTAATGCTTTTATTTTTACTTTATCTTCACTTAGTAAGTGATAGAATCTTTAAGAAATCTACTTTCATGTTGGTTTTACGTTATAATGGATGGAAATAGCTGAAGAAGCATGTCCTGATCATTTTAAAACTATGTTTAATCATCTATACTTTCCTGCATAGTATATTCTGCATGCAACTGTCTTCAAAAATAAATCAAAATCATGCACAAAATCATGATCCAACACTAACTTCATCCTTGTTATTTAGAATAACTAAGTGATAGCAATTTCAGTGCAGTTACCCTTATCAGAATTCAATGAAGTCCAAAAAGATGACAAAACTTAAAACTTTAGCACAGGCCCATCTACACACTTAGCAAAAAGTCAGTGTCATATTAAAAAGATTATACAGCTAGACATGTGAGATACTGTCAGTAGTTTGTTTTCTGCATATAGGTGGATAAGCCTGTGGAACACTGAACAAAGAAAATGGCTCACAATCCTGCAGTTCTCCAATCACAAAACTGTTTCTTGGTTACTTCTCTGGCCAATCGGATAGTTTCTTCTTAGTTAGAAAATGAAATTCAAAAATTACCTGGGTTAAATCCAGTTATACAGTCATTTTCAGGAAAGCATAACTGCATTTATTTGAAAAACAAGAGAACCAAACCGCACGGGAAACACTTCAAGAATCAGTAATCAGGATTTCATCTTATTAAAAAGTTTTTGTACCTCAAAATAAATCACCAAGAGTAAAAAGAAAACCCACAAAATGAAAAAATCTTTTAGCCAACTGTCCCTCAGACACAGGACTTCTATGTAGAACATAAAAGAATTAAAAGAAAATTAGACCCCTCAAAATCAAAGACCTAATCCAAAAACGGGCATCAGAGATAAATGTACACTTTCAGACGATGAAGTACAAATGGCAAATAAATGGCATATAAAAATATGTTCAACATCACTGGTCATTTGAGAAATGCAGACTAAAACAACACAGATTCCATCTCACTCCAGAAAGAATGGCTATCATAAAAAAATCATCCAATAGCAAATGCTGGCAAGGCTGTGGGGAAAAGGAACCCTTCTCCACTGTTTGTGGGAATGCAGACTGGTGTAACCACTGGGCAAATTAGTGTGGAGACTCCACAAAAAGCTAAGATTACATGTGCCCATTCAATCCAGCTATTCCTCTTCTGGGTATTTTCTTAGAAGAACTGAAAACATTCATAGCACAGTGGTATATGTGCATCCATGTTTATAACAGCACAATTTGTAATAGCTAAATCTTGGAAACAGCCCAAATGCGCATCATCTGAGGAATGGATAAAAAGATGTGGTATTTTTATACAATGGAGTACTGCTCATCTATAAATACAGATAAACTCAAGGCTTTATAGGTAAAGGGGTGAAACTAGAGACCATACTTGTAAGTGAAATAAATCAGACTTGCAGGTGGAAAGAAAAAAAAACCATTTTATTTATAGACTAAAGTTCTTTGTAATACTCTTTTATTAATGAACTAAGCTGAATCAAAGCTGGTTGGGAGACATTATTTCATAAAGTTCTCAATTCTGCTTATAATTGAGAAGTGAGAGACTAAAGGCTAGTGTACAGTATATAAATATTATTAATCATTAGCACTTTTGATATTACAGCAAACATTTCCTTTTCTTGATCTATTATATGTCCATCTTTATTTGAAACAGACCTAAGAATTTCAAATATGATATCAAATTTGTCCTACAACTAAACTGGTACTAGAACTATTAACTGGAATTAACAAATAGCCACATGAAACAAAACCAAATTTTCAGAACTTTTAAAATACCATCAATTTAAAAACTTTGAGGTTGAAAAAAACCCTAGCACATTTAGGACTAAAAAAATAGATGAAACTCATAAATACTTGCCTGGGCTGTGCAGACTCACTGGCATGTAGAAAAGCTTGATGGTCACAGTGAAGGATAAAGACTATAGGTGCTAATAGCTCATGCATTCCCTGAAACACAACAACACGAGAAATGAATAGGAAAAATACTGAGAATCCACTAATGGACAATATAGGTTAAGTTCAATCCTTTTTTTCAGGTGGATTCCTGCCACCAAGATTCCATATTACACACTGAACCATAAAAATAAGATTTTTATCTTTTAGAATTTGATTCCAATCCAACCATGGCACATATTCTTTTTTGAAACATGGAGAGAAGCTCTTTTTTAAATGACATGACAAACAATAAATTGGCATTGCAGACAACCTTACACCTGTCAGTTGCTCAAGCTTTGTACTCATAAATATGAATCTTATTTATGTAAATTATAATTATGAACTACAGTATAAGATCTGCACTAAAGAAGGGCAACTAAGAACTGTAAACCTTACGAATTACATCCAATGCTTTCATTACGTAATGGCTCCAAATTAGGATGTCTATAGATTCAGAAAGAGTTAAAGCCACCTAGCTAGGAATGCTGTATAATAAAAGAAATAATTTTTAGCAGACAGTGATAAAAACAAAGTTTTGCAAATGAAATTTTCAACATGTTTAATCATAAAACTCATTTTCCTGCCTCCTTCAATTATAAATTCTAATTTATTTAAAGAGCATATCAATAAAATGCTTTCCCTTATATTGGGGTTCAAATGTGGAATACACAATTAGGCACAGAAACAAAAAGTATAAATGTTAGTTAATACACAATCTTTAAAAATTTCTTCAAAAATTCTATTATTAACTCATTTTGTGGGGACATGAGATCTTATACAACAGTGAACAGTGTTGTAAATTTAGATTTTTCTCCTTTAAACATAAAATACCGTATTGTAGCAAGTAAACATAGATTATATTTTTTGCTACCTCTTGATGTGAGCAAATTACTGCTTTCCTTTTACTTAGTAACTACAGATGCTCTTTCATAAAAAGAGAAGAGAAAAAAATCACACTCTGAACAAATATAAAAATAAATACGGGAGCAAAGAGGAAAGAACTTTTGCAGGTATAATTTGAGAAGGCTTCCTGCAATAGAAGGACAAACTCCATAATGCTTTATGAAATCTAGTAGTACTATGTCAGTCTTAGCCACTTGACAGCACAAAGATAATATGAAATTAAAATTTATCAAGCTTCAGTTGTAAGTTATCTTAAAGTAGAATGACTTAATGGCATTTTTACAAAATAACATGATTCACTGACAATTTGCTTGTGATTTTCAATAAATTTACCATACCCACTTCAGATAACCATTTATTTATTTAACAATTCTTGAAAAGAATGTCCCTGACAAAATAGTAGACATCCAGAAAAGATGAAATCAACTGTGCTCTATTTTGAAAATTATCAAAAGTTTCTCTTCTTGGAAACAATCTCAAGTTATGCTTAAAAGGGAAACACCACAATTATAACAATCATGATAATAGCTACTTACTGTACAGAACTAGAAGAAAACAAAAACAAAGAATGAATCAAGGCAGAAAGGAAAGTAGGTAAAAAGCCAAAAGAGAAAAACTTCAAACTCTATGCTGAGGCAGGAAGTTCCTAAGTGACACGATGTTTACACCTTAGCAACATCCTGTCTCAAAACAAAATAAGCATGGTTGAGATGTAATTGGGAGGTAAAGTGCTTGCCCAGCATATGTGAAGCCTTGGGTTAAAAATTCCTAGGATTACAAAAACAAAAACAAGAAGAAAAAATGACTACCACCACCAATAACAACAGCAACAAAACTCTTAATAAAACATCTTTATGATAATTTTTTTGGCTGTTTCTGATGGTTTCCTTAGAATAAAGTCCTTTTACAGAACTTCTGGGGAAAGTACATTTGCTAGTCTGAGATGTGTACCATTAAGTTACCCACTAGAAAGAATTCACTCAATTGTAGAATATAAAATCACCATCTCGTACATCCTCATCTATATTCACAGTGGTCTTAACAAAAATCTTGTTAAATTCACAATCAAATTGTAATGAATTATACAAGTGTTACTGAGATTGAACTCAAAAATTTTATTGGAAATTTTTATTTAAAGGGTTGCCCATTTCGTCCAAATGTAGTATTTTCTTTTCTCTAATAATTTTCAATAGGTATTTATGAATTAGATGTATTAACACTTGGTCATTTTTGTTATAAGCATTTTACTCTATTATTTCTTTTAATTCTGATAAATCATTTTGAATACACTTGAATAACCAATGTAGGATCCCTTCTTTTCTTCTTCCTTCCTTCCTTCCTTCTGCTGTGAATAAAAATGATATTTCTTTTGTTAGTAGAATAATATATGTAGGGATAATTTCTTTTTCTTCAGTTAATTTTTCCGTTGCTTCATTTTAATTTTTATCATGAATAATATATGATTTTCCCAAAAACGCTTATTGAATAATCATCCAACTTCAATAAATGCAATCTATTCAACAAGTTGAATGGCCCATTTTTCTTCCAAGAATTCTGAAAGTGGTATAATACAAAGTGAATATTTAGCTCACAATTCTAAGATTTTATGTGTTCCAATGGCTTGTACATCCTTAAAAGAACTGTACAATTATAAAGACCTGACCTTAAAAATATTCATTCATTCATCCGTTCATTCATATTCTTTCTCCCTGTTTCATTCTTTCTCTATCTGTATATCTCCACCTCCACCTCCACCTCCATTAGTCTGACCACCAGGGCTTTCCACTAAGCTGCGCCCCATCTAATTTTTACTTTTGAGACAAGGTCTTGGTAAATTGCTCAGGCTGAGTTTGAACTTGCATTCCTCTTGCCTTGGCCTCCCAGAGTTCTTGGATTACAGACATGAACCACCATGCCCAGCAAGACTATGAATTGTGATAAAAATATGGCTAATATTTAATTCTTTACAAGTTATTACAGTATGAAACATTGCCAGTAATCCTTTTCAAAATGCTCTCCTTCATTCTGAATAGACGTATCTTGTTATTCTTGCCAGTTTTTGAAGTTGTTTGTGGAAGTCCCCTTTTGTGCCTTTAGCTGGAGTGTCATGGCTGCCTTGATGTCTTGAGTAGATTCCAAATGTTTACTTTTCATAGTCATCTTGATTTGGAGGAAGAGCCAGAAGTCATATAGTGTGAGATCTGTTGAATAAGGTGAGTGAGGACACACCATAATGTTTTCACAAGCCTGCCTTTAATTTGAATGATACTGGTCAGCAGCATTCAATAATTTTTCATCACTACTCATAATGAAACAGACTTCCAGACACTGATGCATGATAAAAATTGTGTGTAAAGTAAGAAAGAGTATTTTGAAGCAGATTAAGGACAATGTGCCTTTTATTATGATATTTTTCAAAATAAATGCATTCATAGTACAATTTGGTGACTGTTTATAGAAATTTTTAGGAACATAAATACTGGGTATGGTGACAGATACATACTATAGTCCCAGTATTTAGGAGTTTAGGAGAGGAAGACTGTTGATTTGAGGATATCCTGATCTACACAGGTGTGTTTAGAATATGTAGTGAGATGTTGGTCTCAAACCAAATAAAAAAAAATCAAAACTCAACAAAGAACACTGGATATGTGAATCTAAAAGTCTGTTAAACTGCAAAGTTCAGTTTGTTAGCTTATAGGTTTATTACTAAGTATTCTTTCTTTGCTGGTGGTGGTAATCTTTTGAGTTGATCTTTACCCCTGCTTTATAATTGCTTTAACAAGAAAGAATTCTTATTTAAGTGCATCCTTCTGCCTCCTTTAAATGTCCCCTTCCCTCTAGTTTCTGCAACACTACACTTTCTAGATGCTCCATTTATTCAAGTATCTTGAGTCATTTATTTATTGCAATTATTATTGGATACTTATATAAACTATGGACACAAAAATGAATGAGATGGACTGGTTCCAAACTTTTATGGAGGTTGTAGTCTAGAGAGGAGGATACACAATGATAAAATGAGAATACAAATAATTATTATAAATTTATAAACTATGATAAATAGTGCATGCATATATATATATATATATATATATATATATATATATATATATATAGTGTGTGTGTGTGTGTGTGATGCATACATGCATTTTTTCAACTCTCTGTATCCTTGGGTTCTGAATTGATGAATTTGACCATGGATCAACAATACTTGAAAAATAACTTAAAAAATGCATAACAAACATGTAAACTTTCTTGTCATTAGTCCTACATAATAAGGCTTAACAACTATCTAGCACTTATATTGTAGTAGGTAGTATTGTAGTATTGATGTATTTAAAGAATATAGGAAAATATACTTACATTATATGTAACCAATATGTAATTTTACATAAAAGAGTTGATAAAGTAGTATATTTGGATATACGCAGGGAGTCCTAGAACAGTTCCTCCAAAGATACTGAGGGACAATTGTTTATATGAACCAAAATCTTACTATTGGCCCAGCCGCAAAAAAGGATTTCATCGTACTATTGACTTATTCAGTGAACTACCATCACTTAATATACTGACACATTTAAAAAGTTGAAATATAATATAAAAAAGAACAATATATTGTATTTCAAATCAATAGAGGACATTTTTTGTTAATGTCCTAATAGAGGACATGAGTTTGTTAATACAAACTCAGTTTTGAGTTTTACTTACATGGGAACTTTCTTGATACTTTTCAGAGCCTAAAACAGGCTGAAAACTGTTTCTGCTCAAAATTCTAGACTAGTAAAACCTGATGAATGATTAATTACAATGATCTATAGTTGATTGGTAAAGTACTTGTCTAGCCTGTGTGTGGCTCTGACTCAGATACTCAGCACTGGAAAAAGTAAAAAATTACAACTAGGAACTACATAGATACTTTTAAAAGACAACAGATATTATCTAGAAAGTATATTCATAAGTTCAACAGGCTACAAATTTTATGAGACACAAATGTATACATTTTCAGTAAACTTCTTGGTTCCCAAAATATATATGTTGCTTCTGTCTACACTGTAGCATTTCTGCTTGCTGAAATCCTTCATCTGTGCTAGCCTGTTTGTAGTTACTACACTACAAACTCATGCCACTTGAAAATAAAGGTAACAAAGTTTTCTTCATCAACAGCCTGTAGGCTCACAAAATTGAACCTGCTCTTATCTGCCTATGCTCATTTAGCCCACCAAGAAGTCTTTATTAAAGCTGAGGCATCAGGCAGTCAAAGTTCATTAATACCATTTATATAATCTCTGCAGTTTCAATTAACTCAGCAAGACATTCTACTACATGATAACAGTCTCATTAATTCAATAAAATCCCATAACTATTAACAATATGGTCGATGTTAAACGGGGTGTC
This sequence comes from Cavia porcellus, assembly GCF_034190915.1. Lineage (NCBI taxonomy): Eukaryota > Metazoa > Chordata > Mammalia > Rodentia > Caviidae > Cavia > Cavia porcellus. Next base: position 9,354,553 of record NW_026947493.1, read on the forward strand.
ACCTACTACAAAATAATAGCTTTAACAGCTTGTGATGAAACTCAAGGTTTTGTCTCAGCCTTAATATGGTAAATAGTCCTTCTACAGCGAGGTATTGCTTCTTGGTAAAGATTATAGGATTTTAAACATAACAGGAATAATTAAGTCTTTTTCCATGAAATCCAGTAGTATGCTAATACCATTTTCTTATTCCATAATTGACAGGCTCTGTCTAAATTACCAATAATCTTATCTTCTGTATTTTTCATATAAAAATGTGGTGGTTCACATATATCAAAAATGGCACAGTGTGATGTTATTGTTTCCCTTGTCCCAGTAAAACTGTTTGTTAATATAAGACTTTCTTGATTTATTTTTTTCTTTTTCTAAAAAAAAAAAAAAAATAGGAAACAATGTTTAACTTGGGAAACTTAATACTGATTTAATTCCCTATCATTACAAATCTTTTACTGTAAGGAATTTTTCAAGTATTTGAAAGAAGAGTAAGAGACCTAAGGACAACAGCCAACACAATGACAAATATTCTGAGCTACTGAAATGATAAATGATGTGGAATTATTTACTCCCAGACTTCATACTATGTGAGTTAGTAACATTGCATAGTTCAAGCCATTTAGAAAGGTATCTTCTGTTACTTAGAGACTTTTTCTGCCTAATCTTTTTCATTTGCTTTCAGTCTTTTGATTTATATATGCCTTTCAGATAGTCTATTTTGTATGCAAGGACATTTTCCAACTTGAGATTATACAAGTATCTTCCTAAATCTTTTCCCACTATTTTTATCTTACATGGTTATATCATTAGTCCATCTGAAATTTACTCTCCAATAATGGTATAACCTTGTTCCTAGTTAGAAAATCAATCTTAGCAAGTAAACATCCTCATCCCTATTTTGTATTATTATATAATTGGACCTGTTTCTAGATTTTTTCCACCGATCCACAGGTCAGTTCTCTAACACTAACTGCATTATTTTGATCTCTAAAATTTCTTCTACATTTTCCCCTGATAATAGAGATCATGCCTAGGATGTTGTGCATACCAAGTATATATCCCAAAAGTGTAACAAAGAAAAAAAAAAAAACCTCAATTCCCAATCACAGAACTTCTATAGATAGAAGTTTTACAAAAATGTTGGAGAAGATGTGGAGAAAGGGAATTTTCACATGCTGCTGTTGGGCCTATAAATTAGTAAAGCTATTATGGGAAACTTATGGTAAATCCTCCAGAAAGTACAAATAGATCTATCATACAATGCGGCAATCCTAATTCTGATTATGCATCCAAAGTAAATCAACTCAGTATGTCCGAGAAACATCTGCAATCACGTTTGGTGTTACATATTCACAATAACCAAGAAATACAAACACTCTATGTGATCATCAACAATGAATACATAAAGAAAATGTAGTATATGTAGAAAATATTCAACCATAAAAATAGATGGAATTGGGAGTCACTGTGTTAAGCAAAATCAGTCTCAAGAAAATTATAAATATTTCAGCAGGAAAAAATAATTTTAGTATTTGGTAGGCACTAATTTATTTATTTATTGACTTAAGCAAGAATTGTTTCTTTTCTTCTTGTAAAAAAGAACATGGCAGCAGAGACAAGGAGCTAGAAATTGGCTTAGAGATGTTCTATATAGACAGTTGCTTGGGATATAGGCTAACTACTACCACGGTAGGGTAAGACAGAGAAAGGACTATAGGACTTTGACACCTTCTGCCCCTGACAAGAGCAGGCTAATTGGATGCACAGCTACAATTCAGAGACGGGGAGGAGAGGGCTAATGAGCCCCCATTCCAAATTTCCTGCATCAAGAGTGGGAAAAGGGAAAGGGCACAGCTGTGAAGTTACCAATGGACGTGTCCCATGAGTTGAAGAAAACCTACTCTCACTTCACTGCCTGTTCAACAGATACAGGTACTGCTAATAGGCTCAGCGGTACAAACAGCAGAACACTGTTAGGGAAGATGGGAAGAACAAAGAAGTCCCCTTTGAAGAATGGTTTAAAATCCACCTGATAAATTTTCATATTTAGAAAAATGTCTAGAATACATTTCAATCTACACAGTATTAGTATCCATTATGGCCTGGCAGTGAGTGGGGTCCTGCCTAAGAAGCACTCTCATCTCCTAGCTTGTGGGAGACCCATTGTTTTAACAAAAAGGGCAACAATGACCCCATGTCCCACTCTTCATCCCTTCAGCCTTAAGAATTTCATCATCTTATGAGGAAATGAAAAGAAGCTGCTACTGGCAGAGGAATCACCACATTTCTGCTTCACACACTCCAGGGATCATCTGTGGGAACTCTATAGGAAGGTTATCTCTGACTTTTGTTGGAGTTCTGATCTAAAACTGGCTTTAAATCATGCTGTGTGCTCTTTGTTCTTGTCTTTGTTAAAGAAAAAAGGAAAAGAATGGATATAGTTAAACACCTTATTCCCCAAAAACCCTTTGAAACAATTCCAGAGGTCTTCCTCCAGGAGCCAGAAGGAAGAAAAAAAGTGGACTGTGTGCCAGCCAGTCTGTCCTGAGGAAATTAGCAGTCTGGCTCCTGGAGAAAGATGTGCAAAGGGTGAAAAACCACAAAGTCTAACAACCCACTTCTTGCACAAATTATGGGAGTTTGAAATTCAACTTTGGAAGCCAAGGTTGGCCTGTCAAAACTCCATGCCAGCCAACTGTAAAGTGGAAGAGCTGCTGCTGTTCTCAGCTATCCAAAGCATGGTATCCACTGAGAAGACGGGGAAGAACGACTTCTTCCTCATGAAGGAGATGGAGAGCTCCCCAGCTCCATATTAAACTCCTTTTTTATTTTGTTTTTAAGAACAAGAAGAAAACTGAGCTTTCCTGGGCAAGGCTGACACTTTGATATCACAACAGAGACAGTGGGGATTTGGCTTAGGTCTTCTGAGACTTGTTGCTCATTAGGGGAACTTCTTGTCTGTAATTTCAAGCTTTTCCAAGGTTGAACTCGTATTTAGGATTTGTAAATTCTCTCCAACTACATGTGAGAAACTAGGACTAGGAACAAGTGAGTCCTCACTAACTTCCTCCACACGTGGAGTCTGAGGTAAACACTGGAATGAGCAAGCGACCTCTGGCTCCACTTCTGCCTTTGTTGTCACTTGTGCTCCATGCTCCCCACAGAGACAGCCAGCTGGTGAGTATGCAGGAGTTGGTAGGCACTAGATTTAAAATGACTCTGCCTAGTTTTCACAAAACACAGGTTTAGAATAGTACTAGATTAATACATTTCTATACTTACATGGAAAAGAAAAATATTGGTAATAAACCATGTTACTATTTTTGTATTTATTCAATTCTTGCTTTATATCTATCTATTGACAACATTTATAATGTTCTTCAGATAGCTTTCACATGTTTATGGTCAGGTTTATCTACTGACATTTTATAGTTTGTCACTAGGAGTGAGATTTTTTTTTCCTCATTTCCAAGGTAAAAGAACTATTGTCAACATGCAGTTAATATAAAGACATGATACTAGTATTTAAAATACTAATTATTTTCTTTGGTTATTTTATGTATATAATAACAAATGTATTATTTAGTATAATTATAATCTAACATGGTTTACCATTTTTAAATCTATAAGGCTTATTTTAAATTACTTTTGCCAGAGGTGCTTTCTGTTACATTAAAGTCCAGTGATCATCAATATGATATAACTTTTGATTTTTTTAAGACTTATTAATTTGGTTTGCATTTAATATATAACTGGAGGCTGGGTATATATCTTAGTGGTATAGTGCCTGCCTGGCAATAATGGGGTTGTGAGTTGGACCTCCAGTACCAATATACATATATATATATATACACACACACACACACACACACACACACACACACATACATATATATATTATATCAAATTGGGAAATAGAAATGATTCAAGTATATACCTCTTTACTGACATAGAATGAATTTTCATAGAAAACCTAGATACATCCTTACATGACATTGCTAAATTGCCCAGATTAGCTTTAAACTTAGAATCCTCTTGCATTGCTGGAATTACAGGCTTGTGCTGCCATTTCCAGCCAAAACAACCAAAACAAAAAAACAAGTTTTATTACCGGTAAGTTTTAAAAAGTATCTGATGATGTTTTACATGACATGTCACATATGCTGTAAAGTCTGAAAAATTTATTACTAGACTGGCTTTAAAGACACTATCCACAAAACAATTCCCACAAGTTGAAAATAGACTGAACATGATATAGAAGACAATTTGTGGAACATCCTATAATAAGGAAGAAGCATACTTGCTTCAGAGAACTTACTTTTGTAACCACAGAGCTGACAAGTAGCACTTGGATTACATTAGCAAATAAAGGTTGCATTATTGATTTATCATTTGTCAAGCTGTACAGAAAAATTTAAGTCAATGCATGAGAACTGTAAGATATTTTCATTACCTGTTTATAAAGTAACTGCTCATTTTCTCTAGCGTAACAGAAAAGAACATCTGTAAGAATTTTTCTCACATTGTCTTGTTGGAAAAACTGCATTTCAGGAAACCTGAAAAGAGAAAATACAGTATTGAAATGGACAGTTTTGAGGATTTCCTCAAGGGCCTGGGATTTGGCTCAGTGGTATAAGTGTCTGCCTGACAACTGTGAAGTTATCAGTTCAATCCTCGGTACAAAAAAAGAAAAAAGAAAGAAAAAAGCACCCTCAAACTCTTTCTGCTAAGAGGGCTGCTCACCTCAAGGGCTGCTTTGAACTATTTGCCATGCAATTAATACCAACAATGGAATTTTAAAAATAGGTGACATAGGGAAATGTCATATCCCAGAAGTAAATGACATCCTTCAACATTTATACATTTCAATATTTTTTACAAGTATAAGACTCTGAACATGTGAATGTAGCAGTTTTAGAAATGAATTTTAGCCTACCTATTTCGAGACAGTTTTCTTTTTTTTTCTAACTAGAAAGTGATTTTGTAAATATGCCAACTTTTTCAAGAAATCAGTCATTCCTTTTACTTGACAAAAATAATTGTGATTTAAATTATACATGACCACTCTCAGTTTTACTGAATTAAGCTACATCCCTCAAATAGAAGAAAACTTAACAAAAATTACTCGAATGTTCTCTAAATCAAAAGTTCCACCATTTTTATAAGTGCTTTGAGGTAAATGTATAACAGAAGAAAGGGCAGAGAATATGAAAATGTGAAAAGTTTTAAGAATATAAAGAATAATAAAACTGTAAGAAGTCAAAGAAGTATAAGGACACAATACACATAATGATATAATATACTAGCACTGAATAGTATAGCATTATCCCTATTGTCTAAGGGAAAACAGTTTTGTTAGGACAAAAAAGATCTGACAGAATTCTGGAAAGAGGAGAAACATGAAATATAAATGGGAAAGCTAACTAAATCAGATGAAAAGCTATGAAGATATAAAAGACAGTGAATAATTCAACTGTGCAGCAATGCAGAGTGATTAGTAATCAGAAGGAAAAGAGAATTCCATGAAGTACTGCCAGTTGGGCACAACAGTATGGAAGAAGAAAAGGTGCAGCAAATCTGGGAAGAGCTCTGAATATTGAATTTACAACCAAGGAAACAATTCAGTGTTTCTAAGTTTTTGAACAGTGAAGTGATAAACAAGAGTTTAGGATTCTAAGTAGAAGTAAGTCTGAAAGTAGAAAGTTCACAGAAAGGACATTCAATAAAATGAAGAGAAGTGAAAGATTCACAAACCCAAAGAGAAAAGCCTGACAAGTAGCAAATTCATGTGGCATTATATCAGCTATGTGTTTTTGAGCAAGATACTATAAACTGCTTCGTCTATTAAATCTGGCTAATGATACTGGTATTGTGACCAAGATGAAATTACATGAAAACAGTGAGAACAGTATCTGAAAAGTAGTGGATGTTCAGAAATAAAAGTTATTATTAAGCAATGAGTAATAGTACTTTAGGTAAATAATGAAAAGGTACATTAGTTGGCTCTAGAAATAAAAAAGTGGGGAGGGAGAGAAAATACAAGAAAACAGAAAAGACAACCTACAGCATAAAGCCAAGTGGTATTACTGAAACAGAAAAATATTCCTCACTGAAGTCCTTTAGAAAGGAATAATATGGGCCGTGAATTTAGCTCAGTGGCATAGCACCTACCTGGCAAGTGCAAGATTGTGAGTTCGATTCCAAGTACCTAAATAAATAAATATTAAAGGAATAGTACTTGCTTTACCTCCCTTTATATAGAAGGCTTCTGCTTTCTCTTTCTGGAAATCTGAAGTGCTTTCTGCTTCATTCTGATCCTGGATTGGCTCTTTATGAGAGTTTTAACTGTCTCTGTTTTAGGCTAGGTTTCTGAGTGATCATGCTAGAGACTGATGACACACATTGTCTCTGAAACTAATTCTTAAGATGAATGGAGTTCCACTTTATTTGCATTTGTTCACTTAATTTTTGCTTGAAATTCACTTTCATATGCAACTGTCACCAGACCTAGAATTTTTATCTTTTCAAAAGTAGCAAGGAAGCCTGTTTGGGGAGCCAATCAGCAATCTAAGGACTTGGTCAAGGTGACTCCACACCTCTGCACCCACCTTAATGCAATGGCCATCCAAACACTCCCTACCCAGGAATGCTAGTTCAAGTAGAAGTGCACAAATTGACTTCTTCCAAAAAAGGCAAAATTAACCTGAAGATAGTTCAAAATATACCTAATACATCATGGAAAACAAAGAAGTTCTAGAAAGATTTCAAGTGGACTAAAATAAGAATGATATACATGTAAATACATTAAATGATATGTGAAACAAAAGACATTTACCAAAGCCTTAGAAAGTCAAACATATCAAAGCAAAGTCAGAATGAAAGAAAGATAGATAAGTGGTTTCTAAACTGTTATACATAAACTAGGGGCAGGCAACTCAGCCATTAAAGTAACAATATAGTAGTACTTTTGAGAAACGAAATTTCTTCCTCTTTTTCATTTATATGACTTAAATGTATCCCTCTCTCTAAAGTTAATCACCTGGCCTACCAATCATATTTGAAAATTTTCTTTGTAAACTGATAATAAAAACAATTTAGCATTTGCAACATGAATGGATCACAATAGAAAGTTTTGCAAACTAATTTACTTGGGAACAAATACCCATGAACAATGTGGTAAGAGCTTAACATCTAACTACTAAAAATGTGAATTATATACTGATGCATACTTTCACTTAAATGCACACTAACCACATACAAATTAAAAGTTAGAGATCTACAAGAATTAAAATACAGATAATTTAAATTGCCCATTTTTAGCAAAAACCCAATCAACTAAAAATGTATATAAGGCAGACATAACATATTCATGCAAGTACACAACATCTACAATTCTACTCTATAATGCTGAAGTACTAATTTATGAAATTTCATGATATCCTTTTAAGGAAAATATTACTTGTTTCTTAAATTCTCATGAAGACTCCACAGCATCAAATAAATAAGGTAGGAAGATACTGAACAGTGCTGAAAAAGAAATGTTTTATTTGAATACTATACTTTTTTGTTTTAGTGGTATAAGGGATCAAACTTACAACCTTGTGCTTACCAGGTAAGCACTTAAGCCACTGAGCTAAATCCCAGGCCCAAGAACTGTTTTATGTGAAACAATAATAAAGAACACAGACTACTATATTGAACCAAGGTGGATCAACAATTATTGAGATTTTTGAAAACTCAACAATATTAAAAAATTTCATGCCGAAAAACTAAAAAAGATTTAAAACTTCAGAAAACACTACGTAAAGAAGAAAATCAGAAATAGAACTAGAAGTTCAGGATTCATTCAATCCAAGATACCCAACAAAAAACAAAATTTTACTATTTTCAATCACACTAACTCTGGACTAAAAAACAAGTTTTGTTATAATCATAAATAAGTAAGAAAAGCTATTTTTATGATTGGCCATCAAATGAAAATGGGATTGTGAGGTGATGATCGGACTCAGAACACAAAGGACAGCAAAAAGAAATATTCTGTGATGACACTCAGAGCCCCACCCCCACAAAGTCCTACATTTTTCTTGATGGAGAATTTTAGGATTAACTCTATTGATTAGTAGTTGCTCAGAAATGTGAAGGAATTAAAGAAATAATATATACTACAAAATAATACAAATTACCAAAAGCCCATACTGCTTCTCATCTTAATAGCATACTTGTAAAGAAGAAAAATCACATTTATATTAGTTATAAAAAACACTAAGAAATAAATGTGGAATGTCATGCTATTTACTAAAAATGGGGCATTAAATGGATGTATAACACCTGCATTTATTTTTTAGGAGTATTTCTACTGATGAATTACTTATATTTTATTATATTATGCATTTTGTACTTAAAAGGAAAATAAAATGTTTAATTTTAGAATAAACAACATTTCAATGTCAACAGTTTGTTTCCTTATAAGATCTAACAAACAAAAGAAATAAATTCCTATGTGAACTACAATGAAAATACAAACAAAATCCTACCATAAGAATAATTTTTACTTCAATTATCACACCTCCCACAGTCTTCACATATGTATTGTTTTTATACAAGTATTTCTTACACAGATAGCACGTGTGTTTTGTTTACGTATTTTTTTAGCAGGACATACTTGTCATCTCTCCGGTCTTTCTGTTTTGTCAGGAGGTTCTTATATTATATAATGGGTATTTCAAAATATCAATGAAATAGAATACTAAATAAGTACTGAGTATGTAGAAAAAAAATAAACATCAACATTTCAACATCAACTGCTTATTTGCTTACTAAATCTAGACAATAACAACAGAAATAAATTTGTATGTGAACTACAAGGAGAATACAAATATAACTCTACTGCAAAAATAATCTTTATGGAGACTGTGGGAAGATGAAGGATTGATAGGTAGCACAGTAGAGAGCCTCTCTGAGAAAAACAACTCAGAACCTAGAATCTAACACCATGGAGAAGACCAGATGAAAACAGAGGGATTCTCACAACCCAGGAAAACTGAGGAAAAAGAAAAAAGAAGGAAAGAAAGAAAAACTGTGGGTGGAAGGCTGGAGCTAGATGCATGCTCATTGGAGTGGTCTTGCATTGTGCTGGGTGCCTTGGATGACTCACGGTTGTGCTGATGTCATGGTCATGCTGAAATCAAGGCTTGGTGAGCCCAAGGCCCTTGGTGGGAGGATGCGCTGCAATAGAGCATGGAACTGGCAGGGAAATCTGCACTAACCCATGGTGAGTGCTAGGAATTCAGTCCTGCGGATGGGGTCACCAGTGGACGACATATTGGAGTTGGGCAGGAAGGGCCTGAAGCCGGAACCGCAGTGGTGTTAGCCAGCTGCTCCTGCAAAGGCGGACAGGTGGGATCTGCTTGGGCTGGGTCATGCCCCTGGTTGGGACCCAATAGCCAGGAATGAAACTGTCCCTAACCTGTGTCATCCGCAAAGAACAGACTAATGTGGTGAAGGCACTCGCTGGTTCACTGGCTTAGAGGAGAGGAGCCAGCCCACATCATCCCTGTGTGCACCTCATAGATCAACAGCAAACTGGAGAGGGCAGCAATCCCCTAGCCAACACACTTCACAAAAACCATAAGCAATACAGGAAGGACCTGAGACCTCCACCATACACCTGTCTGAAAGAAACCAGAAACATGACAAGAGAAAGAAACAAGAAAAAGTCTCCAACTGTTGACCCAGTGAAAACAAGTCCAGGAGAGGTAAATGCAGAAGAGTTGAGGGCAGCAAACATGCAATACTGGACACAGTGTCAGCAGATTTAAGGAAATACCTTTGTAACCTCATAGATGAACTTAAAACTGAAATTCTAATTCAATTTAAGCAAGATATAAGATGATTAATAAAAGAAATGCTAAGTACCTCTTAAGAAGACATAGAAGGAAGAATGGAGGAACCCATAAAAAGTAGAGAAACCTTTAATGAAGAATATAAACACAATCTAGAATACATGAAACAGATCCAAAGAGATTAACAGGAAATTAAAAATTCTATTGAAAGCTGGCAAAATTGCTTGAAAGAAACTAAAGTTAGACTTTCAAAACTTGAAGACAAATTTGCAATGTATGATTGCAAAAGGAAAGATCTCTTAAAAATAACAAGGAACCAGGAAGTAATAATACAAAGTCTAGAAGATGACAAGAGGATCTATAACTTAAGAATAAAAAATGTGAGCAAAGAAGCAGGGGTAAACACAAATGAAATACAAAGGCTATTCACAAAAATAATTAAGGAAAACTTCCCAAGCATAGGAAAAGGAAATGATTTTCGGATATATGACTCCTACAGAACTCCAGCCAGCTACAACCAAAACAGATCTACATTCAGACATATAATAATCAAGATCCCAGAAATTCATCACAAGAACAAAATATTAAAAGCAGTCAGAGAAAAAAAAATCACCTATAAAGGAAAACCCATCAAAACGGCAGACTTCTTGACACAAATCATCAAATCAAAAAGGGTTTGGAGTGAAGTATTCCGAGCCCTCAGAGAAAATAACCTCCAACTCAGATTAAAGTATCCTGCAAAACGTTCTCTCAAAATTAATGGAGAAACAAGATATTTCTATGACAGAGAGGAACTGGGGGAGTTTGTGACCACCAATCTGACCTACAAACATACTGAAAAACATTCTAAAGAGAGAGAAAAAATCACCAGGATTCCAGGAACAGTGGCAGAGAGGTCTCAATGAATGGGGAAGACAGTGTAATCAAGGAGAAAAGCAGACAACCAACGGCCAAAAAATAGCATAACAGAGATGAAGCAGAGAAAGTTGGCTATAATCTTGAACACAGATGGTCTTGATATACTAACAAAAAGAAATGCAGGCAGAGTAGATCAGGAGGTATGGTTCATCATGGGATGCTCTGAATAGGAAATATAATCAGCCTGAAAGAGGGTTAATGAACTGAAAATCAAAGATGAAAAAATAATGTACTACGTGACAGGGAACCAGAAAGAAATAGGGACGCTCATCCAGCAGCTGCAAATAGGTTGGAAAGTCATGACGCTTTTGTGCAGTGGAGAACTACTCAGCTATAAGGAAGGAATACAGCTTAAGATCAAGCTCAGGGGTAAAAAGGTTCAGAATCACTTAGGTAGATAGCGGGTTGCCACCCTAATCTAAAAACTAAAGGAGTTAGTGGGACCCAAAATGTACAAAGCACCCTGAGAAAGTGAAAAAGGAGGAATTGTCTAAAAAAAGGAAGGCAGAGGTCATTGTTAATAATGTATCAGGATTTAAAAGCTACATTATCCTTTTCACTCTGATTAGTTTGGTTTTATTCTGTTCCAGTCTATCTACTCATACTAGATTTGAGGGCACAAACAGCTATCCTAAAAATAGCAGGATATACCGCAGTAACTATCCTTAATTTCCTATTAACTTAATCTGAAGCCCTGTATTACTTACACTATTCCACTATGACTTATCTTATTTGCATCAGATTGTTAGACTGTTGTTTTGTCTTGACTGACTTTATTTGAATCTTGTATGCTTGATAGTACCATGTCTGAGAGTAGAGGCAACTACTGTGAAGACAAGATTCAATAGGATACCTACTTGGTTTGATTATTAATGCTTTTGAAGATCTATAATGTCTCCAATGTTTTGTTTTTAATCAATATCGCTATGTACTGCTATGTTTAATTATACTATGCCTGATGATACAGACAATTCTACATATAACTAATGTAGATCACCTAGTACTGTGGTTTTGTATGTCTTTTTTGTATCGTGTTTTTCTAGAAATTTTTTCTTGTCTTTTTTTTTCTTCTAATACAGAAAGGATAGGTGTACATGTAGACTCATGCATGCACAGAACTTATAGTTTACAAGAATAGATTATATAATGTATGATGTAATGAACAGATACTCTGAAGAAAAAGAGACACTAAGATATCCAGTGCTAATTCCATAGCGTCATGATATAAAATCTAGCAATGCTATTATTCTCTGTTCAGAGTGATATTAGTCTGTTTTCTTTTGTTTAATTTCAACATATGTAAAGATATGGACAGCTATTTTAAAGAAAACGAGAGACATGATGGCAGCCATTGTTGATTTCCCTATTGTCTGGTCTTGAAGACCTAAAATACTTTCATCATCCTGTTCTGATCAGTTTAACACTATTTTGTTCAGCATGAATTCACTATGTGTGAAGATATGGGCAGCTATTTGAAAGAAAACAAGAGACAATATAATAGAGAGTGAAGATCTCCAGTGGCCTTGCTTTGAAATCTGTGTTTCTTAAATTGGTTTATTATGAGCTGTTTTGTTTTAATTTTACCCTCTTTAAAAAAATCTTTAAATTATCATACATAAGACAATTTTCTCACATGCAACCAGCATGTTCCATATGCAAGTACTGTTTACCTTGATAGCATATGTGTTTAGTTTTCCTGTCTCCTTTGGTAGGTTATACTTGCATCTTGCTTGGTCTTCCTGTTTTCTTAGGAGATTCATGTAATGTTTACTGGTCCCTCTTTGTGGAGTTTTTTGAGGCAGATACATGTTGCTCTTCTGTTATAATTGATCATTTATAAATTCCAGTCCCAATCCTCTAAGAAAATTTCTCTGTGATATGTTATGCTTGTTATTTTGTTTGTAAAGTATGAAACTATTTATGGTTGACAAGTTTAGGACCCCGTAAAACATAACCATTGGTCAATGCATTGTGTTTCAAGTGACGTCATAGTAGCTGCATAACTCATCAAGGGCATCTACTCCACCTTTTGTTTAGTTGTAAAATGTGACCATTGCTGGCTTCATTTGTTGTTGAGGATTCACTATCAATTCCCTCCTCTTTCCTTTTGTTTTTGGCTTTGTTTTTTGAGAAAGGGTCTTGCTATGCAGTCCAGGCTAGTCTTGAACTCACTATGTAGTATCAGCTCTTAATGTCACAGATCTTCCTGCTGTGGCCTCGAGAGTTCCAGGATAACAGGCATGCAACACCATGTCCAGCTTCACTATGAATTTAATATCATTCTATAACACTGACAGTATCAATACTGCTTTTTTTTTCTTTGCCATATAGGAGGCCAATATTATTTTTCTGAAATCCAAAGACTGTATTATACATTTCCCTATTGTGAACTTATAATATTTTGTCAGGAATCTCTGCTCTGTTATTGCAAGTAGTTTCTGTGCTGGTCAACTGGTGTTCTGTTAGCAAATGTAACATCAACAGGTAACTACAACCAACTTTCCAATGTGAAATTTTGCTTGCTTTTTGAAATAGGTGCAACAAGTCTGTTCACAATGTTACACAGATTATTAGTGCAAGAATAAAGATCTAGTCGCTAAATTTCAGGATAAATAAGGTGTAGAATGTCTTTGTATTTATAAGGGCATATATTTTATATCGTATTTGGAAGGTTTATTTGGCATATATTGCTGAAAGCTACAAGCATGAAATCATGCAAATTGTTCATCAATTGGCACGTATTTGGATGATAGAGGAATTGCTTGTTGGGGGGGGGGGGAATACCGGGATCAAACCCATGACTTTGTGCTCACCAGGCAAGTGCTTGAGCTGTGGAGCTAAATCCCTGGCCCTGAAAGAGGAAGTGCTTAATAATTTGAAACAAGACTTTCAAAAAATGAGCAAGCAGTAGCCAGACTGTCCCATTTTTTTCTTTCTTGGTGGGTCTTTTTGTCTTCAAAATATAGGCAATTTTGAAATATAGTAAATCTCTTCAGTGTCACTATTGTTCTAAAAATCTCAATGCTGCATCTGTCACTTCTCCATAATTCTTCAGATTCTGACAATTAGAATGATAAAGTCTTGCTATGAAGACTTTTAGTTCAAATAGTAAGGTGCCAAGATAAATGTATCTTTGAGTATTACTATTGCATATAAACTATTTTACTTGTACTTCATTATTAGTGTATTTCACAACCTCTTGTAGCTTATCATCCATTAGAAACAATTTCCAAAATTGAATTGCAGTGCTGGCATTCTATCCAATAGATTTCACCCCAGGAAGAATCTAATAACATTTTCTGACATTGGATCATTGAGGTATTAGTAATCATTTTGTAGCATTTTGACTAGTGAAATATTTGCATTACTGTTTTCATCCTCATCTAAATCAAGGTCTTCATTGTGTACTTCTGTTGTATCTTTCTTGTGTCACTGCCATAACTTCTTTACTTCATGTCTTAGTTACTTTATGCTTGTCGTTGAGACAAAATATCTGATGCCCAAATTGGGAAAGGAAAGGTTTATTTCTTACAGTTTTTGGAGGTTTCAGTCCACACTCAGTTGGCTCCCAGGCAGGTGGGTATGGCTGGGCCGCCTTTCATGGTGGCTGCAAACAGCAAGCTGGAACCAGAAAAGAGCAAGACACACCTTCTTCTGCCATTACATCACATCCTGGCTCCAACCCTATGTGGGTGGAGCACTGACACCATCAATCCAAGCACTAGACAATGAACCAATCACAAATACACAATGCAAACTCATGAGACCTGGGGAACACAGACATAAACCATGACACTTCATGATCCAAGTTAATGATGAGTAGCTGAGCTACCTGATGACTCATTCTCGAACTCCTCTCAAAATTGTAAAACAGGATTTCCATGAAACATTGTACTGAGTTGGGCTAATTCTCCAAGAAAAATTAAAGGAAAACATTTAATAATAAAATGATTACACAAAATGTAACATAAAAGCATAAGGTGGGCAAAAACGCACTTCTTGTGCATACATCTGTTGTTCATCTACCAAGTTGAGAACACATACATTGATTTTTGTACTCCCCCAGCACAGCTACTGAGACACACAGCTGGCTAACCTTTTGTTAAGTAAATGTTTTCATCAGAAAATTATGATATGGGTGTCTGTTGCCGAAAAGGAGTAACTGAGGATAAACAAGGAAGAGAAAGCTCTATATGTCAAAAAATATAAAGCATTCTGAAAGAAACTATAGAGGACACAAATAAATGGAAAGGTATCCTGAACTTATGAATTGTAGGATTTTGTTAAAATGACCATCCTACTCAAAGCAACCTATATATCCAATGCAATCTATATTAAATGCCCTCATCCAAAAATTCACATGGAACCAAAAAATAACTCAGTCAAGGCAATCAGGAACAGAAAGAATAAAGTTGGAGGTATCAAACCAGTTATTTTCAAACTAAACAACAAAGCAGGATGACACTGGTATAAAAACGTACATCAACTAATGCAAGAGAACAAAAAATACAGAAAAGAACAAACATATTCATGGTCAACTGATTTTTGATAGAGATGCCAAGAATATACAAAGGATGATCAAAAGATATAGTGTGTGTTTAAATTTTTAAAAACTTTATTACAGTAAGACATATTGACATTAATTCCCTCGAAGTACTCTTCCTCACTTTAAAGACATTTATCCCACTGTTTTTCCACTTTTTGAAACAGCTCTGAAAGTCCTCTTTCGTATTTTTATAAGGTATAATTAAAAAAAAAAAATCAGTGAATGCTGCTGCTGAGTGCCCTCCAAAGAAAGACGGGTTCATAAACACATTATAGTGTGTCTTCATCTGCCTTATTCACTGTGTATGATAATCTGTAACTTCAAGTCAAAATGACGATGACTGTAAACATTTTGAATTGATTGAGGATACTGAAGTAGCCATGACAGTACAAGTAAAGCTCTCTAAGAGAAAGGATTTCTGTACTGCTTGAGAAAGTGGCAAAAACAAAGAGATAAAATGTGTTCAAAGTGAGAGGAAAGGAGGGAGGTTGAGGTAGATTGATAGCAATATGTCTTTTACAGCAATAAATGTTTTAAAATGTAAACATATCCTGTGTTTTGGTCACACCTCCTACAATGGAAAAAAAGTCTTGTCAATAAATGATGCTGGAAAAACTGGTTATCTATCTGCAAAAAAGGGGGGGGGACTCTTATGTCATGCTAAGTGACTCAAAATAGATTAGAGTTAACCTTAAAACCTGAAACCACAAAGCCACTGGAAGAGAGAAGAAAACTACACTGGAGTGGGTAATGATATTTTTAGATTTAATCCCAGAAGCATAGGCCACAACAGTGAAAACAAAAAAACAAGATTGCAACAAAATCCAAGTTTCTGGATCTGAACATGGTAGAACATGTTTTCTGAAAGCCTGATCAGGAAGCTCACAAGTCAAGTCTAGCCTGGGCAACTTAGTGAGACTTTATCTCAAGTAAACACAAAGAAACAAACAAACAAGCAAATAACGCTTTGGGAGCTTAAAGGTATAGTTTAGGGGTAGAGTTTACACTTAGTATGTATAAGGCTCTGGGTTAATTCTCAACACCTAATAAATAAATAAAATCCTTCTCATATCAAAAGAAACAGGAATATAGAGACAACATATAGAATTGTAAGTCTTACATCTGATATTCAAAATGTAGAACTCTAACAATTTGATGGAAAGAATGACTATTATAAAAAAGATTAAATGGAATACTATTCAGTCTTTAAAAGTAGGATGAAATCCTGACATTCAAAGAGACATAGATGAAACCAGTAAACGACATGCTAACTGATAAAGCAAAACAGAAAAACAAATACTGCAAGTTCTCATTTATATGTGTACTCTAAAACAATAGAACTCATAAAACCAAACTGTAGAGCAGTGATTAACACAGGCAGGGTAGGAGGAATGGGGAGATGATCATTAAGGGGTGAAAAGCCTCAAAAAAGAGTAAGTTTATTTTTAGAGCTATTACACAGTATGGTGAATATAGCTAATAATTTGAGTACCAAATATTTTAATGCCAGTAAGAGTAAATCTTAAAAGTTGTCATCATAAAAAACCTCAAATTTTGAGATAAAATAGTTGCTAATCATTCTGTACTACATTAGTATCTCATTTTACAAAGATACATAATTATAATTTGTCAACATATAATTGAAAATTAGAATATCCATGATGTAAAGGATCACAATTATATTAAAATATAATTATCAAATACATAAAAACAATATCAGATAGCACTGTACATATTATAATGTATACTGTATATCTAAAAGTTAAGAACTCTGAAAATGTAACTATAGCACCATTATAATACCATTGCTAATAAAAATAATCCATTACTTAATCTAGTCAATATTTAAATTTCAGTATTTTTATAAAAATTTTAATGATATTCAAAATCTAAGAAATAGCTGGCAATCCACTTAAATTTGTTAATGTTTCTCAATATCTATTAATGCACTGATGTGCCTTTAAGATACTTTGACTCTGTAGATTTGTCCTTTTTTTCTTGAAATGTATTTTTTAAAAAATCAGAGTTTTTAATCCTGTAGAAACTTCCAAATTCTGAATTGTATTTATCATACTTCCACTGTGTTATTTAATACTTCCTTCTCCTCTTGTATTTTCTATATATTGGTAACTAGATCTCAAGACTTAACCAGATTCTAGTTCAACTTTTCAGCAAGATTCTTCAAAAGTTAAAGTATAATGACTTGAGAATATGCTCCCAAATGCCCATAAAAAGATGGAAGAATGATTTCCATTTCTTTGAATATTTGCTAGGCTTACTGACAAGTTTGTCACAAACTAAATGCAGAAGTAATTCTATGACACAAGTTATATCTGGCTTTTTTTCTAAGCCACCCTCCAAAACAAGCAGCTGTGCTGTGAGAAAAGTTAAGCAGCTACATGGAAAAGTCTTGTGGAATGCTCTAGCCAAAAATTCAGGAAAGTACTCATCTTAGAGCCAGCCTCAACAACCAGACATGTGAGTGGGTAGCCGACAGATAATTCCATCCCCTGGTCTTCAAGATGCCCCCATCAACACTGTGTGGAACAGAGATGAGCCATCTTTGTTGAACCTTGTCAAAGTTGTAGATTAACTAACAACACAGTTATTCTTTTAAGCGCTGGGGCGGTTTAAAATGAAGTCATTCATAACCAAAGCAGTTTATGTTGTACTTTCCTCACGCAGCACATACTGTAAGCTTCTCTCTCCTTATGTGACACTAACAACTACACTTGTTGGTGCCTATATCTACTGATTGGCAGTCACAAAATGATAAAATTATAATTTTCTCCCTTTTATTATCTAAAATACTTGAATTAGAAAATTTTTTCTTCAATTTTTAAGTACTTTGAAATCCAGTTTGTGCTGATTTTAAAATTTTACTCAATTCTGTTGTTTCATGGATATTCGTGGTTACTGATGACACTAAGGTCTACTAATGATAGAATGCATGCTCCTTCTGCCACACAAGACAGTTCACAACAAATAGACCATTCTATGACATAAATTGCTTTTAGATATTTCCTCATTATGTCTGCAGTGTGTGGAAATGAATCAGGAAGTGGGAGATGAGGGGCAGATGAACACCCAATAACCTGGAACCCAGGTTCCAGGGGATAGTAGGAAAGACATTCAACTATTGATCTATCGTAATACAGACAATAAAGGGAAGTCAGACAAATATTTGGGACATCTGCAATGAAGAATTTCTCAGATTGGGGGTTGGGGATTTAGCTCAGCGGCATAAGCGCCTGCCTTGAAAGCAGGCAGTCATGAGTTCGATCCCTGGTACCGATAAAAATGAAAAAACAAAACAAAAAAAAGAGACCTTGTTGAGGGTTTATAATCAGGCACTAGAACAAAGCAGCACAAAAGGACTTGAAGAAACAATAACTGATGTTATGCCTACATTTCAAAAATAGAAAGTCAAAAGAAGCATTTATATAAAATTTAAAATGAGCTTATGACTACTCCCTCATATGAAACACCAGAAAGAATTATTTTACTATGGCTTATTGTTTTGTTAAATAAAACTAAAAAGTTAAACCTAAACTGCAGGAAGAACAATTGGACATAGATAGAAACAGGTACATAAAGTCCTTTTTCTTCCTGTGTGGATGATTTTGCCATTCTCTCTATTCAATTAAAACTGTTACCTGTTCTTTCTAGGAACCTAGTTGGATCTAATTTCCCAGTTTCCTCTTCAGTTAGCTGTGGTAACAAAGAATGAAAGTGGAAGTTATACATGAACACAAAATGTACTCACCACACACTTGGTAGGTGCCTATATACACTTTACTTTCAGTTGGATAGAATGGGAAAGATCACTGGAAAGGCACAGGAAAAGGAACATGCAGACTGTATCTGCAAATCCTTTGTTATACCTCCTTGTGAGGTTATGAAATAAAAATGATACAGCTTCTTCTTCATTCCCTTTCTTAGATTACTTTCCCTAAAGGAGGGCAGTTAGGTTGTTCCATGGAAAGATCCACATGAGTAGGAAATAGTATGAATTCTCTCCAATCCTAGTCAAACTGTCATACCTGAAACTCCAGTTTCACATCAGACTCTTAAGACAGACATTCCCTGCTAAGCTGTTTCTATGCTGTTTTGCAACAACTATGAAATAATAAATGAATATTGTTCTAAGCCACTAATTTTGGTTGATTTATTTATATACCAAAAGATAAATAATGGATGTTTTGAAATCTGAAACTAAAATGTCATTAGAAACAGTAACTTAAATGTGCTACAGAAAGGAATAGAGGACTTGGGTAGAAGAACTTTTAGGAGAGTTTCAGTTAAGGATCAAAAGGTATAAAAGAGACTGTTAGGTAAAGACAGGGCAGGAGGAAACTCCCAATGAGGGATTGTCTTAGTTACTTTTTACTCCTCGCTGAGACAAAATACCTGACACGCAAAGTTAGGGAAGGAAAGGTTTATTTCTTACAGGTTGGAGGTTTTAGTCCATACTCAGCTAGCTGCAAGAAGGGGTGGCATGGTGGTTTGCCATGAATGGTTGGCTGAAAACAGCAAGGCATGAACTGGCAAGAGAAAGACACTTTCTTCCAGTTGCATCTTACGCTGGCTCCATCCCAAGGCAGGTGTAGCCCTCACATCACCAATCTGAGCACTACACAATGAACCATTCACAAATGCTACATTTGGTTGAGTTCATAATTCATGAGGCTTGGGAGTCAAACTGACATAAACCATTACAAGGATTAAAAGAAAATGGGGAAAATATAATAAAAAAATGAAAGCAAAGGATCTGCAATATGTAGTGGTAGAAAGTCTGACAACATGGCAGCCTTTAGCTGTATAAACACTGAAAGATGTATTCCACAGACTAGGTGATCTAGCCTAGCACACATGCAGATAGAGGGTCTAAAAGTTACTATCCTGCTTTATATTCTTGTTATTTACAGTAAAATGGAAGAAGGGCAAAGCAAAGTAAAGAGCTTGATAAACATAAATGTGTTCAAACTTGGTGGACTTGAAAATGTGATTTTTCTTATTCTAAGCTTCTCCAGTTATCAAATGATGTTAATATTAAGATACTGCTTTTGAGCAAGATCAAAACTAGGACCATATAGATAAATAAGATTAAAGAGGAAATAAGGGTTATAACTGTAAAACTGTTAACATACCAGAAAGCTGAAAGGTGCTGCCTCAGAGAACCCCAGTCATACAAAAGGCCCATAGAAAGACTGAAAAGCATGGCTCTAACAGGAAAGGCTCAGTCCAGGATGCACACAACTTCTCAAAATGAAGAACTGGTTTAAAATGTCAATACTCTTGCTATGGTTTGAATAAAATCACCCTAGAAAAGGCATTATGAGACCGGGTTTTTGAAAGTAACTGACTGTAAGGATGATAATTCGTTAGTGAGTCAGTCTGTTGGTGAGTTTATAGCTGAAAGTACTCTGAGAGGGGCCTAATTTGTAGTCAGGCTGGGTCACTGGCAGTGCGATCTAGACACATGCATTCTTGTCTCCCACTCCTTCTCAGCTAGGCTCCCTTTTATTCTCTCTGGTTCTTAGCTATGCCTTTATCACACCCCTCTACCATGATGGTACTGCCTCAGAGTGAACTGACTACAAACTGAAACCTTTGAAATGATAAGCCAAATAAATCATTTCCTCCTTGAAGGTGTATGTGTCAGACATTTTGTTCCTAGAGCAAAAAACCATGAATACAACTCCAAAGTTGAGAAACACACTGCCTTAGAATATACATATCCAGAACCTGTACTCTAATAAAATGGCAAATTCAGAAGAAATGGATAAATTCCTAGATACATATGAATTACCAAAGCTAAACCAATAGGATATAAAAATCCCTAAAAACCCAGTATTAGTCAATGAAACTAAATAATAAATTATCCACTAAGAAAATCCCAGGTCCTAGTGGTATCACTGCTGAATTATACAACAACTTTCTAACATCAATATTCTACCTACAATTTAATGAAATCAAAATGGAAGATACATTCTAAAGTCATTACCATAATTCTATAAATGGAACTCAACAAAAAAGGAAAAACATAGAATAACCTCTTTAATGAGCACAGATATAAAAATCCTTCATCAAACACTGGCAAATAGAATACAGTAAATCATCAAAAAGATTATACATCATGACCACACAGAATTCATTCCAGGGTGTAATGATGGTTCAACATATGCCAATCAATAAGTGTAATGCGTCATACAAACAGCAACAAGGACAAAAATCACATGATCTTCACAATAGATGCAAAAAAGGCATTTGACAAAAACCAACATCCATTCCTACTCAATACCCTGAATAGAAATAAAAGAACTTTATTTCAATCTGAAAAAGCCATCTATGACAGACAAACCAATGGCCAACATAACACTAAACACAGAGAAACTGAAAGCTTTCCTTTTACAATCAAAAACAATAATACAAGGATGTTTGCTCTCCCTACTTTGGGCCAAGACAGTTTTCAAAACTTTTGCTACAATAATTATACATGTGGAAGAAATAAAAGGGCTATGAATAGGGAATGAAAAAGTTAAATTATTCTTTGCAGATGATATGATCCTCTACATAGTAAATAACTGCTACAACTAATAACCAAATTTGATAGTAAAACAGGATGCAATGTAAGCACCCAAAATCAAGACCACTCCTAGATGCCAATAACAAACACACCAAGCGATAAAATAGCATCATGCAAATGAAATACTCAGGAATTAACCTAATCAAGGGAGTAAAAAACTTCTACAACAAAACTATAGCATTCTGAAAAAGGAAACTGAAGAGGATATAAGAAAATAGAAAGACAACCTATGTTCATGAATAGACAAAACCAGTATGGTCAAAATGGCCACACTTCCAAAACTATTACATAGATTTAATGCAACCCCAATAAAATTATCAGTAGCATTCTTTATACAACTGGAGAAAGCAATCCTAAAACTCATATGGAACCAAAAGAAAGCTAGAACAGCAAAAGTAATTCTGGGCAAGTAATGAGGACAAGGCAAAGGTCATTACAATTTTGGATTTTAATTATACATAAAGCTCCAGTGATAAGAATGGCAAGGTATTAGCCAAAAACAAAAACAAAGACAAAAACCAGACTTCTGGATCAGTGGAACACAATAGAAGATGCAGAGAAAACTCCAGATCACTCACCTACATTATCTTTGATAAAGGGGTCAAATCTTTTCACTAGAAGACAGCCTCTTTACCAAAAGGTACTGGAAAAAGTGACTATCCACATGCTGAAGACTGAATCCAGACCCATGTCTTTCATCATACACCAAACTAAATAAAAAATCTAAACATTAGAACAGAAAAACTTAATCTATTGAAAGACAAAATAGGTAACACACTTGAACACAAGTATAGACAAAGAATTTCTGAACAAAGCCCCAGTTGCACAAGAAAAAATACCAAGAATCAACAAATGGATCACATCTATTAAGGCCTTATATCTTTACATGTCCTCCAAAGTCTTATGAGTTCATAGGTATGGGATATAATTGAATCATGGGTGGGTGATATTGGATTAAGGTTGTGTGCTATCTGGACTAGTCCTTTACTCGGATTAGCATAATCCTGGGTGTAGCTCATTGGATTTATTCAAGTGGGAAGCACTAACTAATAAACTTGTAGACTAGATGGAATATAAAGGGACAGAAAAAAGGCAGGCTCTTGGCTTCCTTCCTGCCATGCCATAGACTGTTTCTCTTCTGCCATATCACTTTGCCTTGAAGCCAGCTGGTTATAAATGTGAACTAAAATGAACCTTTTGTAATTTGTGATTCTTAGGTATTTTGTTCCAGCACTGACAAGTTAACCAAAACAACTTCAAATTAAAAAGTGGCTGCACAGCAAGGAAACAATTAACAGAGTAAAGAGACAGCCTACAGAATGGAGAAAATTTTTTGCCAGGTAGTCCTCAGCCAAAAAGGAGTGATATCTGGAACAAGAACAAAAAGAAGTAGACCCCACAAATTTAAAGATCCAACCAAATCTGAAATGAATGGACATTTCTCAGTTGCAGAAATACAGATGACCAGTAAATATATTAAAAAATGCTCAACATCCCTGGGCATTTGAGAAATGCAAATTAAAACAACACTGAGAGTCCATTTCACTAGAGAAAGAATGGCTATCACCAAGAAATCAACCAATAACAAATGCTGGCAAGGCTGTGGGAAAAAAGGAATATCTCTTCATTTTTGGTGGGAGTATAACCTGACATAATCAATATTGAAGTCAGTATGGAGATTTCTCAAAGAACTAAAAATTTAAATTCCGTTTGACCTAGCTCTTCTCCTTCCAGGTACCTTCTTAAAAGTGTTAAAGATACAATATCACAGTGACATACACATATCCATGTTTATAGCCACACAATTCACAATAGCTAATTCTCAAACAATCTACATGTCCACCAACAGACGAACAGATAAAAAAAATTTGGTATTTATATACAGTGGATTACTACTCTGCTATAAAGGATAAACTTCAGCCATCTTTGAGAAAATGAATGTACTATGACATAATAATGTTAAGTAAATCAAACAAGCTTAAATAATATATTTCTCTTATGTGAAAAATTCAATATATGAATAAAGTGTGAAATAAAGGCCTGATAATAGGAAAAAAGAAAAAATATTACAATGCAGTATGGACAATAAATATAAAAATGTACTTTGATTTAGTATTATTGTCTTATATGTCTTATTTTTTGGTCTATTAGTCTTGGTTGTTAATTTATACATATAATTAACTTTATAAGGACATATAAGATAAATGAATCTGATGCTGGCAAAATAAAAGGAAGGATAGAGGAAAAGGGAAAAATAGAATTAGGATGTGTTATTTATGTGTTCTAACTCCCTATAATTAATCACTTTGAAATGTAAAATGTACCACCAATAAAAATTAAATATTAAAAAAAATCCAGACATCATTTTAGATCTATTTGTTTAGCTTTCATTTTGTTTTGAATAAGATATAGAGACATATATTTAAGTTTCTGTGCCATCTGGTTCACCCAGTACTTTGAAAAGACAGTAGTAAATGATGGTTCTTGAACTAAGGTAGTATGAAATCTAGGCAAATGAGATCAACAAAACTTATAAAGTACCAGAGTGATCCTTTATAGGTTAGTCATCAATAAGCTATCTCATTTTTTTTTCAGTCCTAACTTTTCATGTTCAAATTGAAATGATTCAATTAAGTAACTATCATCAACTCAAATGCCCAGTATAGAATAGGGAGACACATAACATAAGAAGCTTTCAAAACACTTTTATAATAAAAATACATGTGATATATTAAAACAAATAGAAGACACAGCCTTCTATGGATCATTAATTTCTAAATTAGAATTTAGAGTTTAGAATCTTTGACTTCTAAAACAGGAGAGGAATATACAAGTTCTCAAGCAGTTGCTAAATGAGCAAATCACCCATGAATCTACCAAAAAATGGACCACTGTAAATGGAAAATTAAGTATATTAATTCAAGGACTCGGGATGAGATCAAGCAGAAGAAGAACCTAAGCAGTGTTGTTTGTCTTTAAGTTGCTTTTGCAAATAATAAAGAACAACATATAGCTCTCATAGACCTTAAAGTGGAAGGAAATACTTATTTTAGTCACTTTCCTCGTCGCTGGGATAAAATGCTCAAAAACCACAACTTAAAGAAGAGAGGCTTATTTTGGCATAGCTTTTTAGTACGTGGTATCTGGACTCAAGAAGAGCATGGCAGAAGCGCCCGGGTGGGAGGAAAGCAGGCAAGGAAGCAGAGAACCAAAGGAGCAGCTGGGGAGAACACATATCCTTCTAGGTTGTGACCCTAGTGATCCCTCCTCTTCCCACCAGGTCCTACCTCCAAACATCAAATCAGTCGTAGTGCCACCATAATCCAATCAGCTCCCAAAAATATGTGAGGATTTTTAGGGGACATCCCAAAGTTAAATCACAATAATCCTGATTTTTGAAAGTCAAAGAAAACAAAGTAGGACTCTATTTTGATTTTAAAATACATGATTCATCCCAACATGACAGCAGAAACATCTCCAAGAGTCTAACAAACAGAGCCGAAGATCAATGGAATAGATTAGAAGATACAACCACAACTACAAACACACTCAACCACCTTATCTTTGATAAAGGAGCCAAGCAGGTTCATTGGAAGAATGACAGTCTCTTTAATAAATGGTGCTGGAAAAACTGGCTCTCCATTTGCCGAAAACTAAAGCTAGACCCATGTCTATCACCATGTACTAAATTAAAATCTAAATGGGTCAAAGCTCTGAATATTAAAACAGAAACACTAAATCTATTGGAAGACAAATTGGGTAGAAACCTTGGAGACATAAGAGTAGGTAGAGAATTCATGAACAGGACTCAAACCGCATGGGAAATACTTCCCAGAATCAGTAACTGGGACCACTTCTTATTAAAAAGTTTCTGCATGTCAAAAGAAATCTCCAGCATAGTGAAAAGAAAACCCACAAACTGGGAAAAGATTTTAGTGAACTCTCTCTCAGACAAGGGACTCTTGTCTAAAACATATAAAGAATTAAAAAAAACCTCAGACCTCCAAAATTCAAAGATCCAATCCAAAAATGGGCATCTGAGATGAAGACGCAATTCTCAGATGAAGAAATGCAAATGGCAAATAAATACATGAAAAAATGTTCATCATCATTGGTCATTAGAGAAATGCAAATTAAAACCACACTGAGATACCATCTGACTCCTGAAAGAATGGCCAGGATCAAGAAAACCAACAACAACAAATGCTGGAGAGGCTGTGGGGAAAAAGGAACTCTCCTGCACTGTTGGTGGGAGTGTAGACTGGTACACCCTTTGTGGAGGTCTGTCTGGAGATTTCTCAAAAAGTTGGGATTGGAAATCCCATTTATTCCAGCTATTCCACTTTTAGGCATATTCCCAGAAGAACTGAAAGCATCATACCACAGTGATATATGTGCACCTATGTTTATAGCAGCACAATTTGTAATCGCCAGATCTTGGAAACAACCCAAGTGTCCATCAACTGAGGAATGGATAAAAAAGTTGTGGTATTTCTATACAATGGAGTATTATTCAGCTATAAAGAAGGATCACATTGAGATATCTATCAATAAATGGGCTCAGCTTGAGACCATACTCATAAGTGAAATAAATCAATCTCGCATGTGTGAATACTGAATAGTTTCCCTAATGTAAGTAATGATTCAAATATATAAAAATATGTGGTAATCATGATTCCCCATTATGTGGCCTTGAAGCCTTATAAAGTTTTCACTTATTAATTGGAAAGGCTTTATTCTGGGCTTCTTGATATGGAAATATTTGAAGCTATAGTATATGAAGTTTTATCCAAATATTTCAAGGAAAAAGACAGACACTATGGTAACTACTATTAAGTCGGGATATTTGGTGGTGAAGCACTAGATTGCTGAAACAGTCATGCATGGACCTGTATTGTTATATTGTTATGTCCTGTTTTATCTCAATCTCTCCCTTATTCTTTAAAAAAATTATTTAGTTATTTCTTATGTTTGTTTTAATTAAGGGGAAAAATTAAAAAAATTAGCAGGATATATAATAGTAACTCTTTTTGATTTCCTATTAACTTGTTTTGAAGTCCTGTAATACTCCCACGATCTTGTTTTGACTGATTAGACTCTGTTCCATTCTGTATGATAGTATCAAGTTTGAGGGTATAGGCAACTACTTTGAAGGCAATAAGATTCACTAAGATGCCCATTCTGGTTTGACTATTGTCTCCTTTGGAAGTCCTGTAATGTTTACAATGCCTAAGTTTTATTGGTCTTGTTCTCTACTGTTTTGTCCAACTTTATAATATCTAATGAGATAGACAATTCTTTTTAAGGAAACAAGAGACATCATTGATAACCTTGTACTCTTACATCATGTGCTATGTCCATCCTTGGTTTTGACTGACAGCTTTGTTTTGCCATATTTGACTTTATTCTCTCCCCCCCAAAAAAGTAATAAGAACTAAGGAGTAATAAAATCCAAAATGTGTAAATTTTGTTGTAAAAAAGAGAGGGGAAAAAAAAGAGCTCTAACGGATATAACAGGAAGTGTGTTTAGGGGTGTTAAATAGCTGACTATATTAATGTTTTTGGATCACTGAACACAGCTGTTTGCAGTCTCTCTGTTTGAATGTCCACTTTGTATTCTTTGATACTGTGATTTGAGCAACTATTTCTAAGATGATAATATGTAATCTATTAACAGGTGATTTCTTACTTTTTTTTTTTTGTAGTTCTGTATTACGTGTACCCTTACACCGCTTTGTTTTGTTTCGTGTTTTTCTCTTTTTCCTTTTAAATAAAATTAAAAAAAAAAAAGACTATGTAACACTAACAACCAGAATATGGCAAACGGCAAAATTTCAGAAAGTACTACTACTTTATCATCTATCAAACTTAACTTTTTAATCTTTTCATAACTGTATAAACACAGGACCACAAACAATACAGCACTTAATAAAAAAAAAAAAACACCCAAAACCCTGGGTTATTTAAAACAAAGAAGATATCAAAGTGAAATTCTACTAGTCAGAGGCTCAGGTAATATAACTGCTCCTTCCATGCACTACTGCTTCCCAATTTCAAAGGATGGGAGCATTGAGTGCTAATCCACACACTACAACTGTGTTCTGTGGTAAATAAACCTGTATTTCAGTCAAAACACTGAAGAAATTTAAAGGCTAAAAAGCTCATACATTAGAATAAATGCATGCTAAGAATTTGAATGCTTATATGAAACAAATGCAGTATATATTTTAAAATAAGGGCAGTATAAGAAAATATGTACTTCTAAAAAACCATTAAACACACACACACTTGGAGACTACCAAATAAATGAAAATACACTTCTGCAGTTCGCCATACTAATAAATGTCTGGAAGCTAATGACCATCACTCTGACCAACCCTTGTAGAGGCTGGCCATAACTTGTATTACATCTCATGATGTCTCAATAAATTTAGTATTAAAATATTTATGGAAGTTTTTATTTTCCTGATGTATACATTTTTTGGCGTTCTCTGTCTCTATATGTACATGTATACAAATACGTATGAAAATAATAATTTTGTTTTTACCTTAAATATGAGATGAGGAAGGAACATAGCTACTATATAGAATTATTTCTTGTATTCCTGAAAATCTGTTTTCCTCCCTCTTTAATATTTAAGAAACACACACACACAGGTTGCTGACAACCCTTAGTGAGCGGCTTGTGTTGTACTTTTCACTTTCTCGGCTGTGAACAAGTGCATATGTGAGGGCTGGTTGTGCATGTACAAGCATGTACTTTTCCTGTACTAAATAAAACCACAACACAACACCAAGTATATCCACTCATTCATGTGTGCCTGGAGTCCACCTCAAGGACACTGAAAATATAAATACAAGCTGCTATTTTGGTGTGATCACATGAATATGGCAGCTTGTATATTTTTTTTTCCTCCTTAACATTTTAACACTGGGCAGATTGTCTGCATTAATACACACCAAAATCAATTCTGCTCTAAAATAGCTTGTAAAATCCTTCTTTCCCTGAGGAATTTTTTTTTTTTTTTTACTTAAATAAAAATGGGCTTGGAGGAAATTCTGCTAACGATACCACACTTAGGACATCTTAACTTTGTAAAGTGTAATAACCAATAGACCAAATTGCTGGGAGCATTTCTACCAAAAACAGGAACTTTCTTGAAAGGAAGACTGTCTTTAAATTGACAAAAAATCAATAAATTCTATAGAATCACTTTTGTATATTGCTCATATAAAAAATTTTCAACACTAGTCTAAGTGTTGAAAGGTTTACCTATACCCTGAAATGCAACATAAGAACTACATTTCTCAAAAATTTTTAAAGAATTAGCATCATGAAAATTGTTTTCTCCAGAACTTAATGAAATCAAATGTAGATATCATATCATGTACTATACAGAAACAAAACAACAATGAATTATCTATATAGTGCTATCCAACAAAACTTTCTGTAATGATAGAAATAACACATGTACTGTCTCATACCGTAGTTATTAGCACTTTAATGTGATTAAAGTGAATGAAGGTTAACGTTTAACTTATTTAATCTTAATTTAAATTTCAATAGCCACATATGTCGGATGTCTAACAAACAGGATAGAACATATCTATAGTTTTAAAAGAGATACAGCTTAGCAGAGCTGTCCCTGCATAATAAGTGTGATGTGAGTTTGACTCCCAGTACAAAAAATACTCCCACTCACAAAAACAAAAGCAAAAATGGAAAAGATACGTTAGTAATCATTAATAAATCCTCAAAATACCATATGACAAGGTATTTTTTTTTTGTTTTTGGAAAGACAGTAAGGACGCAAAGTTTGCCTAAATAAAGGATGTCTGACTTTTGGCTTACCTGTAAACTATAAAAAAGGGATAATTAAAATGCAAAAGCTGCATCTATAAAAAACCCTAACAATATCGTGTACATTCAGGTTGGGTATAATAATCATCTAGTAATTGAGTTACCTAAAATTAATTATAATAACTAGAAATAAAAAATACTCAAAATTAAAGATGATGATGAGCATGTCAAATAGATAATCAAATTTATTTAAAACATATTTTAAATATGGTCCAAGGCACAAGGATAAAGAATTTTAATCATTTAATTTGAGAGAGAAGGAGAACACATTTAAAGATAAGACTATTTGGCAATAGCTTAATATGTTAATCCACAAATGATGTCATAGATGCTGTATATATATTTTTAAAATAGACCTTGACAGACCAAATAACATGCTTCTTTGGCATTTAATATGGAAATTATATTCCATCGTGAACTCATTATTTCCCTTCATTTTAAATAATACTGAAATTCAGTACTAATTTGTTAGAGTTTTTGAAACTTGGTATAATTTTACAGAATAGGTAATTCAATTTTTAAATTAGAAATACAATAAATTATAAGTCCCTTGATTTATCTTTTGATTACCAGAAATTTTTCAGTAATAAAAATGGGAATAGTAACAATTTTATTAAGATGTGGAACAAATAAATGAATATAAAAGCCTCTGAGCCAAAAAGGGTTAGTAGCATAAAACAGTCTTAAAACTATTTAATAGGAAGATTACATTTAACAGTGACACATTCAGATCAAATGAATTCAATAATGAGGACAAAAAACATAGCTTGTAAGATCCAATCATCTTGTTTAACCTTTAGTATAAGGTTGATCACAGGAGTATTTTTTAAAAGCCTGCTTATTTTCCTGAAGACAGAAAAGATGCTACAGAATATAACTGAAACTGAATAACACTGTAAGTGATCCATAACTAGTGGTGATTTATTAAAGCATCAATGTGGCAAAATCCAATATGACTAAAAGACTAGGCTCATGTACCACAGGGACTCACCACTAGCTGGAAAGATAAGAACTGTGCTAACAACAGAATTTATATACTCTGTTGCTACCATGTTCATAGTTATACTAACAGTTTTAAGGATTTATGTCATATTTATCTTGGTATCACCCAGTGTCTGGTATCCTCAATGGATTCATAAAAATATATTGAAAGTATTCACAGGGGTTGGGGATTTAGCTCAGTGGCATAAGCGCCTGCCTTGCAAGCAGGCAGTCATGAGTTCAATCCCTGGTACCGATAAAAAAAAAAAAAAAAAAAAAAATAGAAAGTATTCACAGATGAACCTAAGTAAAGACACATTAAAACAATTTAATAATATCATTAAAAAGATTTAAGAGGGCTGGGGATTTAACTCAGTGGTTTAAGTGCTTGCCTGGCAAGCATGAGGTCATGAGTTCAATCGCTGGTACCAAAAAAAAAAAAAAAAAGTTAAAAAAAAAACTATATAATAAGTAAAATTATTTTTAATTGTAAAGACTTGAAAATGTACCATGGACACAGTGGTGATAAATTCTACCATTAAAAATCAAGTTTATGAAGCACCCAACACGGAGCATCAGAAAAAAGCAGGGATCCAACAGAAGAGAATATGGAAAATTTCAGAGCACAGAAAATAGAAATCACAAAACTTATTTATGAAATAATGCCAGATGCACTGGTCCAAAACAGAACTGGCTATGTACGTGCTAGGGAAATGGGGTACAATCATTTCTCTTGAGGCCATAAGGAACTGAAAGTTTTGGATCATGCAAGTAGCAAGACTTATTAGTTTGTATTGACAAGAGTGACTGGGCAGTAACACATGGAATAGAGTATGTGTGAAAAAATACCAGATCTTAAAATAAGTAAGTAAGAAGGTGCAAGTAGGAGGCAAAAAGTAATGGAAACAGCAGTAAAACTGGAGTAGAACTGATGAATGTGAGAAAATTACACAGAATGACCCCTGATTTGTATTTAAAAATACAAAATATATATCCTTGGGGCCGGGGATTTAGCTCAGCGGCATATGTGCCTGCCTGGCAAGCGCGAGGTCGTGAGTTCAATCCCCAGTACTGCAGAGAGACGGGGGTGGTGGCTCATGCCTGTAATCCCAGCACTCGGGAGGCTGAGGTGGGAGGATCCTTGCCAGTTCGAGTTTGAGACCAACCTGGGCTACAAAGTGAGCTCACGGCCAGCCTGAACTGTATAGCAAGACTCCATCTCAAAAGAGACCAAAAAAAAAAAAAAAAAAAAAAAAAAAAAAAAAAAAATATATATATATATATATATATATATATACACACACACACACACACACCCTTAACTTATGTATTCTTAACTTCCTTAATTACCTTACCTGTAGTCTAACACAGTAATTTACTTAACCTAGAATACCACATTAGACTTCTAACTGCTAGCCAGCTTCCATTCTTACATCCATGTTCAACCTACTGCATAGCAGCCAAAAGAATCTTTTTAGGTGTCACATCCCTTGGTCAATATCTTCCAACAGCTTCCATTGCAATTGAAATAAAATCAAAATTACTTGCTATGGTCCAAAGGACAGTTTGGCCTTTGCCACCTTCTTAGATTTCTGTCTTGAATCACTTAGTTCTGGCTTTTTCCACCTTCATTTGATCCTTCTCAACAGAGTTCATTTTCACTGAGGGAGTTTGCACTAGCTATTCTCTCCACCTGGAATTTTCTCCTAGATCTTCAAATGACTGGCCTTCAAAAATTTCTGTATCTCTGGTCAAATGCCATTTTCTCTGATCTCTCTTCCCAAAGTAACTTTCTGTTTATTCTATCTTACTCTTCAGAATAATTATCAACTCAACAATTGCTCTTTAACTGTGTATGCATGCTATCTCATTCTCTCCCACCAAAGGAAAATATACATGATTTGATACCTGTGTTATTTGCCATTCTATGCAGAGGCCCAGGCTGGAATACTGTAGACAATAAGTGTATGTTTTAAAAATCAAAATTCTTATCAGAGATGTTAATGAACAAGTAACACTGTGTACATTTTTCTGAGTTGTATCAGTTGCTATAAAGACTGAATTAAAAAGGTAAGATTTTTAGATCACATAATGCCTTAAAGAAATGAAGGCAGTAAAATTACTCAAGCTTTTGTGATTAAGCAATTTGGTAGCTTTAAAATACATCTAACTGCCTTACCTTACAAGCTACATTCTTTGCCATAAAATTTAGACAGCAAAGGCATGTAAACTCCCTGTAAACTAGGAGACAGCCACAAGATATTCTTCATGGGAAATGGATATGGAACTTTCTTCATCTACTATAGATGATACATCTCCTAGTTGCTATGCCTGAATCTTACACTTACAATTTAATTGAAATTAATTAGTGGAAATTAACATCAAGAAAAAAATTAGCTCTGTATGCATGTATGTATCTTGTAGTTTTATAAAAAAATATCTAGAAAATATAAAATGAAATAACTAAAGAATACAGCTTTCAAGAAGTAATTCTGTCACATAATCAAGCAAAAATATTTGAGCTAAGTAAAGAAAATGATAGGTAATCTTTTACTTGGGTTTGCTATCCAATTAATTCTCCCTTGTTTTCTATTTCTTTTAAACAATCTGGTCGTTACAGTCTGAGAGAGTAACCCTGTAGCATTTTCATTTAATAACTATGGAGAGGTAGATTATAATCAATCTTATTAAACACATCAATCTGAAGCTATCAATTCTTAAAAGTTGCTAAGTGTTTTTCAAAGAGAAAACATTACTATTTGTTAGCTATATATACCATAAGTTTTGTTTTTATAAAGGCTGTTTTACTGCCACTGACTAATGAGAAAATCCCATGTTTTATTCAAATATTTATTGTATGTCTCCTGTGTGTCACTACAGTGGTACTCTACTTTCTGAAACATTTTTTAAAGAGATAAAACATTGCCACCTGACAAGTTTGAGAGTAGCTTCCCTATAAAAAATGGGTTATTCCTGAATTAATGGGTTATGCAAGATAACCAAAAGGACTCCATATCTCCCAGCACCCTACAGTTAGCTAAAGGTTTGTTAATCTCTGAACATATGATAGTTTCTGAATCATTTTTACTTTAAAATAGCAACATTCATCTTATAGAGTATAATGTAATAGCAGTTCATATCATCTGATGATCCAGTGTTTGGGACACAAGAAAAGATGAATGTCAGAAAGTCAGAGGTCTTAACATTGCAATAGAGTTGGTACGAGTTGAACCAGCAATGGAGTACTCAGGCAAAGTTCTAAAAGATCTTCAAGTATGCCACTAGATATACTCATGACTGTGTACATACCCCATTTATCCAAATATTAATATGCATTAACATTGATATAATGTTTATAGTGTAAACTGTATACTTAGCTAATTACTGCTTTTACTATACATAGTGACTGAAGATCTTTAATATAAAAAACAAAATCTAAACTTTTGAACATCTACATGATGCTCCAAAAGTTTCTCATTTTGAAGTATTTTGAATGTTGAATTTTTAAATTAGAAATGGTCAACTGACAAGCTCTATGAAAATATTCTGAACTCTGAAAAAAAATCAGAAATCTGAAATGCTTCTGTTCCCAAGCATATCAGATAAGGAATATTTGACTTGCACTCATTAATCTATAAAAACCCTCTGAGGCCAATACTAAGTTTACTCCCATTTTATAGAACAAGAAACTAAGGAGAGATGTGCAAAATAATCTTCCCATGACTACAGTATAATTATTAAGAATTCATTCTGGGGTCTCTGACATAATTCTATGAACTTCCTACCATTTAACAGAAAGATGAGATCCAATATATAAAACCTGCAGACATTAACTATATGCTAAATAAGAAATTGCTCTTTCACAAGGTAAAAACTGAACAGCTTTAGAGAAAATCCACAAATCTGATAACTTCAAAAGAAAAACTAATGAGAAATAAAATAATAGTTGTGATTTTAAAAGGATTAAAATGAATAAAACAAGAGGCAAATTTTTCTAGTCATACCCAATGTAATGACTATACAACATAGCCTGATAGGATTCATATGACTTCAAATAAATGCTGAAAAAGGAAAAAAACAGACTGAATATTTAATATCCAAAAATTATAGAAATGATTTATTTTGAAGACAATGAAATATAGAATCATATTTTAACAATAGGATATAATCCTTTTTATCAAAATTTGGTCAAAACACTTTGGTCTTCATACAAGTATTATACAACATTCAATTAAGGCTCTTCTATAGATTTTATATTTTGCTAGAATAATGAAGAGAAGATAATAATTTGAATTAGTGCAAATAACAAATTCTACATACGTTCTTTTGACATCTTGTTCAATCATTGATCGAAGTTCTTTATCTTGGAAAAATTTGTTCCAAAGACTCTGAAATAAGAACAACCTAATTAAAATTACTTCACATATTTGCCTGATATTAGTTCAACTTAATAATTTAAGTGATTATTGTATGCTCTTCTATACCCAATTCAGGGTTCTCAGACAGGAACTCTGAGCTTGGGATAATTCTTATTAAAATCTAGTTTAATCTCAAAAATATATCTTTATTCTAACATCAATATTTCCAAATTGACATTATTACATGTATTTTTAAAATTTCTATTATCTCTATAATGATCCTTTTCACTGCTAGTAATAAGCTATTACCCTTCTAAACACAAAGATGCCTGGATTAAACAGAATTCATAGGCCAACAGGTTGCAAGTTGAACCTCATCTGAATTTCCAGTGCATTAAGAGAGATTTATGTTTTCTATAAAGCTTCATTTTACAATATAAAAGGCTTTTATGTAGGTTTTGAAATGGGAACTTAGGTAAGGTTTTAAAAATTAACATTTTAGATTGTTATACCAAACACTATATTATACAAACTACATTTAACAGGAAAAAGACATTCTAATATTATTTATTAAATATTATTAGGAAAAATGTTTTCTCTTCTCAGCTAAATAGGAATTATAGCAGCAAGAATTAAAGTTATACAAACTCATATCTCTCTCATTAATATCCCCCTCCTCTTCCCTCTTCTTTCCTTCCTTTATACCCCTCAATGGTCGGTTTGAACCTGGGGCTTCACATATGCTAGGCTGCGGTTCTACCACTGAGTTCTATCCCCAGCCTATAAATTACACAAAATTTCTAAAGTAATAATCTAGCCTTCATTGGAGTATGAGTAGAGGTAGCCTTTATTTTTTTCCTGACTTCTTTAAAAACTTCTTTACATACCATAAATAGTTACTTCCTCCTTCCTGGGAGTTAGTTCTGCTAAGTGGACCATTCTCACTTTTCTTCTCAAATGGCGGCTTGCCTTAGCTGCCCCAATCCCCACTGTTAACTGATTAAGACAGTGCAGTATGCCCTTCTATTTTACTTTTAGTTCTGACAGACTGCTGGGATTTCTGTTGTGCCCTTCTAGAGAAATAAATTATAAACTTCCTATAATACAGTACACAAATATATCACAGAATTATTTCTATCAGGTTTCAGGTAGTATTCATAGAGTAAAGAAAATACTTGGCATGAAACACATTGTTTTCTCTACAGATTTTTAACCAGCTACATAAGCATACTCTCATGGGTAAAAGAGGTTGAGATAAAAATAAAGACAAACTTTACCCCTTCATCCTGTGAAAGGGGATTGTTGATCATCAAATCTTGCTGCCCAACAACCTTCCTGGGGTTTGTGATATGCTGGTAAAGAAATAAAACACACACATACACACAAATAAGATTAGAGGCTACTTATCTGTGTACAGAAGAAAACAATTCATTAATTACATTTACTGATTACTTACTATTTCTTTAATGTTGCTATACCATGATCTTAATTCTTTAATTCTACTTATCCACTGACTTTTATCTTGAGGAAGAACACAAAGAAATAGCTGTCAAGAAAAAAAAATTTTTTTTCTTGTAAAAACTGTTAAGTAGTACAATGTGAAAGTAGGCCACGAGAATCACCAAAAGAATTGAGATGTATCATTAATGAAATTTCACAGGTATGTAATCATTTCAATTTTAATTCCTAGTAATTTTGTATTTGAAAATATTTAAGAAACATATAATAAGAAAATTCAACACTAAGCAACCAAAGGCCAAGGCTAACATCTCAAAAACTACAAACCACAGAACAAAATCAGAAATCTTTCAGATTGAAATACAGTAAAATTTCCATTTTGCATTCTGATCTTACTGGAAGTGACAGAGTTATTAAAAAGCAACAAATATGATACATAATTTCTAGATTTAAGGGTTTTTCTTAAAATAAAGTTAAAGGATAGAGAAAAACAGTTTGAGTACTGAGGACACATATAAAATAGTCATTCCTTTTATAGCACAAATGTAATTTACAACTAGCAATCAGCTAAGAAAATAACCATTCTTAAAAAGACAAATTTGATTTAATTTAGCTTAATACAACATTAAAATAAATTTGGATTCAGGTTTATTTTTAGCAAATGAAGGATACTAAAAGTTAAACAACAGGGAATGGGGGTGCGGCACAAATATTTGTATACAAATACTCTAGCAGCAGGTCTCCTGTCTTTATCGCCTGCAACTAACAGAAGAAAAATGTATTTTAATTATCAATTCTAAATTATTAAATCTACAACTGTCAAATACATCATGCATTTCTTGCTGTCTTGACTTGCACAGTCTCCATATGCTCAATTTATTCAGATAACCCTTAAAATTTCTGATAGAAGTTATTTTAAAAATGAGACCAAACCTAAATTAATTCATTTTTGGAGATCAAAAAGAGACTATTTTTCAAAGCAGTTAAAAAGATAACTGTAGATTATTACTGCTAGCTTTGGCAAGCAATGACCCTTTCCCTCAGAAGGAAACTGACCTAATTTCCTGCCATTTTTCCTTCTTACTGTCCTTCATTTTGTGTTTCTAGCAAACAAAATAAAATAATCTTCCATTTTTATTTGTAAGAAAAAAGGGAGGATGATTACATGAAAACATTTGTCATAATAGGAACATGAAAGTAATTTACCACCACCACTTCTGCCTAGCTTCAAGAATTTCTCTAAAAGCTTTTAGATAATATAATGGTGTTGCTCTGAGATTTGTATCATCAAAACAAAAGACAAGACAATTATTTCAAATGATTTCTTTTATCATCATCAGTTATTTAAGAATAAGGCAATTCAACCTTATTAATAAACATCCTATGAAAGATTAAACATGAGTAGCAAAAAAACTGGGATCAGAGTCTCTTGGTAAATTCTATTATCTACCCCTTCTCCCTCCTCCACGGGTGATCTTCCAGAGCATCAGGTAATGTGGTGATGTATTGCAACCACAAACTGTAAATAAATATTTTTTTCTTACCTTCCAGCAAATGCTGCGGAACCTGCTGCTTCTCAGCTGTCCATTAATTCCTTTCTGCTTTATTGTTGCCAAGTAATTGTTGTTTACAAATAGTTCTTCCCATTCTTTCCTATTTGAAAGAAACCAAAGCATGGGAATCCTTTTGTAAAAATCTGCTTGGAGAACAGTATAATAGAAAATTAATTTTAAATAAATCTAAGAAATGCAACTTTTAAAATGTATATACATTTAGTTATTCTCTGTTTCTAAATGCATGGCTGTCTTTTTGGATACTCTTCTTCTGTAGATTTAATGAATATGTAGATAGCTATAATTATGCCAGCTACTGAAATTCATAATGTCTATAGAGGCTATTCTGTTTCCTCTAAAATGTTGGTATTGCAATTCAGTGAAAAACAACAACAAAAATGATAAATACTAAAAATATATAACTGATATGGACATTTACAAAGATAAAGCTGCTCCAAAAATATATATTAAAAAAAAGTATGCTGTTGACTATGTTGGCTAGAAATATGTTTGAATAAAAACCATTTCTTTTTAATGTTAGGCTGGGTATTTAAGTACAACAGAAGACTACTTTTAACTTTGGTGCTATTTATTAAAATTCTTTATATATAATCAGTTTTAATATTTTAAAGGTACAGGCAAATAGGATGAAAACATCAGAAAAATAAAAAGGCCTCAGTGTAAAAACTGCTAAAAGTAAGCCTGTGTACCTGGCAATACCTATGGCAGAGTAGATAAACAACCAAAATATGCCTCCTAGGCATGCAGACACCAGGGGTCTAACACCTGTGCCTCATTAATATACAAGTAAATCTGCCGTTCTGGGAAACAATTGGAAATTAATTGTCCCTAACCATTTATTCTGTTTGAATAAAAGACTTAGACCTACATGCCCAACATTTTGTACCAAACTAAACATTAAAAATCATTTGTCAAGAGTTGAGGCTACTGAGACCAACTTCATGAAATTACTGTGAAATTCCATTATGCCACAATAAAATTAACTTGTAATTTAAAATATATTATCAAAGCTGAAAACCAATACACAATTTCTTGAGAACCTTCCTAAAGAGAAAGCCATTAAAACCTTCAGTCATCTTTCTATATACATGTAGCTGTCACTGGCCAGATCCCTCTCATTTGGAGAAAGGACAATTTTTCATATTATGCTTACAGCTATGAATATAGCCAATTTGAAATCTAAAGTTCAAAAGCCTCACCACAAGTCAACGTAGACTTTTTCCCCAGAGTTCAAGACAATGGCAAATTCCCTACTTGCAGCCTATAGCACTGGTTCCCAGGCACAGGAATCTTCCTGCCCAAAAGGAGTTGTGTCTATGGATTTCCACTACTAGTTCAGAAAAATTTTATATTCTCATCACTCTATTAGTGAAAAAAAAAATTAATTTGCATTTGTGCTGTTAGTAACATTGATAATTCTTCCTTTCCTGTTCACTGCTGAGTTTAAGCAGTTTAAGACAGCAATTAAAGAGTATAGAACCAGGGGCTGGGGATTTAGCTCAGCGGTATAAGCACCTGCCTTGCAAGCAGGCAGGCAGTCGTGAGTTCGATCCCTGGAACCAATGAAAAAAGAAAAAGACCAAAAAAAAAGTATGAAACTGAAAGCTACAATCTTGAGATCAAGAAGCCAGTTTTATAGTCAGAAACAGCACTGGGTTTACTAGCTACTTCCTGCCTACATCAGCATGAAAAAGTGCCCTAGGTCTTTTATCTGTGAAGTGGAATGACAGTTCCTAGCTTCATTCTTAAAGAATAATAAGGATTAAAGAATAAATGAAGGTTATATAACATGTAACTTTTTAAAATTTAATTACTGTTAATTTACGGTCAATAATTATAAACCATTTTATTTTAGATACTTTATTACAAATTCAAAAGAGCAATTTTTTTATATATTATAGACATTTTTGTTAGGCATGTATTTTTGAAATCCAATTAGCTTGATTTTTTCAAAGCAGTGAAGGGTTTGGTTTTGTAAATACTTTAAATCTAACATTATTTTCTCATGTTACTCTTTCCATTGGTTTGGGTATTTTGTTTTGTTTTGACCATTCAAGAATGAAGAAATACTCACTTAAATCTTCTTTGTCTTAAATTTAAATCCATTTGTAATATCTATAATATTGAAAGTATTTTTTCTTCCAAACGATTTCACACATATATTTACCTTTTATTTGTCAAAGTTTTATCTTTTTTTAAGTAACAAGTAGTTAAGTACATTAGATGAGTACAACTTAAAAAATGAATGTTTAAATGTCTTGTAGTCTGTGAACACAAAATTTCAAATGTATTTTGAACCTAAAAAATCATTTGTGAGAAACGAGGCACTTAAATGGCCTGAAAATATCAATGATTCCAGTTGAGATAAAGAAGTATAAAGCAATGGCTCTTCTAGTCTTTCACAAAAGCAGCTCCTATTCATAGGTATTAAGGAATTGTGAAAGTAAAAGCACAGCTGGTGGCTAGGTTCACTGCCATTTTGTCAAGGGAAGCATGCTTGCTTTTAAGGTCAAGTTACACACCACTTATGTAATGAAGGATAATTATTTGTTAGCTTAAATAAGACCCTGTACCTTGATTACAGTGTTGGTACAGAGAAAGGAGACTGAGGCATATGAATTAGAAACATTATCTCTGAAATTCACAATCACTTAAATTTATTCATGGGTACTTAAAGTTCTAATTAAGGCATACTATCTCAAACTGATGAAAGCTCTACCAACAGAGGTACACAAATTCCAAAGATAATCTACTAATTGTCTTTGTCTTCAATGGAATTGCCTCATCATTAAATTGTGACACAGTAAATAAAACAAATATTAAGTGCCTATTATGTAGACAGCATTCATAAAGCTTTTAAAATTTTTTATTAATACGTCTGCAATACATGATCATTACATTCATCTTTGGGTGTAAATGTATGTAGCACACTTTAATTCTTTTTTATATCCCCTCTGTTCTTCTCCCTTTCCTTTCCCACTACTGGGCCCCCTTCTTTTTGCAATAGATCTACCTACCTATTTTCTATCATCTATCATTTATTTTGCTTTTTATTTATATTTACTCATTTATCATGTATGAATGTTTATGTGTTTGATTTATTTCACTTAAAATTCTGGTCTCGGGGCTGGGGATTTAGCTCAGCGGCATAAGCGCCTGCCTTGCAAGCAGGCAGTCGTGAGTTCGATCCCCGGTATCAATTAAAAAAAAAAAATTCTGGTCTCAAGGTGCATCCATGCTTTATCTTGAAGCTACAAATGCTTCAAGTTTATCCAACTTTATGGCACTACAGTACTCCACTGGGTATAAATAACACATTTTCTTCATGAATTCACCAGTTGATGGATACAGGGGTTGCTTCCAAGATTTTGGCTATTATGAGTTACACTGCTCTAAACATGGGTTGTCAAAGATCACCATAATGATGTCCTTAACTATTTCAGGAAGATACACAGAAAAGAAGTTGCTGGGTTGAGTGGAATTTCTAGTTTTTATTTTTTGAGGAAACACCAATTCAGATTTCTATAGTGACTCTACTAATTCACATTGCCACCGGCTGATATAGTGGTTCCTTATTCTCTGCAGCCCTGCCAACATTTGTCATTGATTTATGATTACAACTATTTTTATGGGAAAAATCTCAGTGTTGTTTTGATTTGCACTGTTTTAATAATCAAAGATGTTAAACATTGTTTTTCATGTATTTATTGGTCACTTGTACTTTCTGAGAAGTGTTCATTCATTTCATTGCCTGGTTCTTTTTGAGAGGTCTAATTATTTTGAGTTCTTTATGTAGTATATATATTATATACTCTGAGGAGTAACTGGCAACATTCTGTACTTGTTTCAATTTGATATGATAGCATTTATTGATTCTTGATATTGTTTCTTGTACAACTGGGGTTCTGTTCAGAAAGTTCTTTCTTCTATCTATGATTTCAAGTTTTACTTATTTGATCTTCCAGCAGATTGTTTAAATACTTACATTTTGATTCATTTTCATTACTTTAGTATGCAGTGCAACATACTGGTTCTGCATAATAACAGCTAGAATTCTAAGCACTATTTGTTAAAAAGGCTATCTTTCTTCCAGCGTTTGGATCCTATGTCAAAGATCAGATAGCTAGATATGCCTATGCTGTTTCAACATTTTCTATTCTGTTCAACTGACCCACCTTTCTACTATGATGACAAGACCATTATGGTTTTATCACTGTAGCTTTGTCAATAAGATTTGAAATTTGGTATTGTGATGTCCTTTGCTTTGTTCTTGTTGACTAGGAATGCTTTTACTATTCTGGATCTCTTATGATTTCATAGATTTTAGATTTCAGTTATCTGAGCACTGGATTGCATTTAATCTATATCAGTTTTGGAAGTTTGAGAATACTGGTTCTGCCTATTCAAGAACTATGAACATCTTTCCATTCTCTGATGCCTTCTTCAATTTCCTACTATAGTTTTCAGTTAGCAGTCTTTTACTCTCTTGATTAGATTCCTAATTATTTACTTGAAGCTACTACTATGAATGGAATTGTTTTTATAATTTTTCAGTGAGTTTGCTGTAGCTATTCAGACACTATTGATTTTTTGTGTGATTTTTGTATCCGGCTAGATTACTAAATTTGATTATTAATTCTAGGAGTCTTTCAGTGGAATTTTTAGTTTTCTATGTAGAGGATCATATCTTCTGCAAATAATGATAATTTGACTTCTTTTCCTATACATACCATCTTTTTTGTTTTTCCGTGTCTGATTGCTCTGGCTAATGTTTCCAGTGCTATATTGAACAGAAATGCTGACAGTGGACATCCTTGCCTGGTTCTGATTTTAAAGCGAAAACCATCAGCTGTTCATTTAATATGATGTTAACAAAAGTTTGCCATATATGGCTTTTATCAGATTGAGATAAAAGTTCTTTTATACTTATTTTTTTCAGCATTTTTACCAGGAGTAGCTGTTGGATTTTGTGATTTTTGTGGGCCGGGGTGGAAAAGTGTGTCAAATGGTGTGATTTTTTTTTTTTTTTTGTCCTTACTTCTATTTCTATGACATACTACATTTATTGATTTGTGTATGTTGAACCATCCTTCTACTCCTGGGATGAAGCCTACTTGGTCATGATGTATGATCTTGACAATGATTTGTTGCATTGTTTGCCAGTATCTTCTTGAAAATTTTTACATCCATGTTCATTAAAGAGAATGGCCTGCAGTTCTTTTTCAATTTTGCCTGGTTTTGTAATCAAGTTAATGCTAGCCTCTCTAGATGACTTTGGGAGTACTCTTTTCTTTATAATTTCATTAAGCAATTTTAGCAGTATTGGCATTAGATATTCCATGAAGGCCCTGTAGAATTACGGGTAAATATACTGCATCCTATAGAGGTTTTTATTCATTAATAGAGCTTTTTAAATACTGCTTTAATTTCACTGGCTACTACCAGAATGTTCTGAATTTTTTCATATTCTTGGTTCAGTTTTGGTAATCCATAGTTAGGATTCCATCCAGTTTTTCTGGATTCTCTAATTTACTGGAGCATAGGTTTTCAAAATATTTGTTGATAATTTTCTGGATTTTGGCAGTGACTATTGTGATTTTACCCATTAAATTTCTAATTGCAATAATCTGAGTATTTCCTTTTTTAAAAGAATGATGGGCTTAGGGATTTCTTCTGTCATTCTTTCTTTCTTTGGAAGAAGTGATTTTTGATGCATTTATTTTTTATTGGTGTTTCATTTTTAGTTACTTTTCCCATTGCAGAGACAAAATATCTGACACCCAAAGTGAAAGGTTTACTATAGCTTACAGTTTATTTATTTATTTTTGGTACCAGGGATCAAACTC
This sequence comes from Cavia porcellus, assembly GCF_034190915.1. Lineage (NCBI taxonomy): Eukaryota > Metazoa > Chordata > Mammalia > Rodentia > Caviidae > Cavia > Cavia porcellus. The sequence continues at coordinate 9,398,520 of NW_026947493.1, forward strand.
ACGACTGTGGGCTTGCAAGGTAGGTGCTTATGCTGCTGAGCTAAATCCCTGGCTCTTAGCTTACAGTTTATATAAAGGTTTAGTTCATAGATGGCTGGTTCCATGGCAAGGTGGCGTGGCAGAGGGGCACTGCAGGGAGGAAACAGGCCAGAAGGCAGCAAAACAATGATGTAATGAAGCAGCAGCAGCGGTGGCAGCACCACTACCACCACCACCACCACAGACTCCTCCCTTTTATCCCTTCCTGGCTACCTGTTCTTTGAATGGTACCACCCACATCCAGGATGGGTCTTCTCATTATTCATATGCGGAACTATGCCAAACTAATCAGCTGACAAATCACACATCCTTAATCTCAGGATCACACACCCTAAATCCAACCACTTCTAAAAAGCCCTTCCTTAAACTGCATGAAGCTTTGAGAGGCTCTCTAGATAAAAGCAATAATAATTCTCAACTTTATTAATTTCTGCTTTGATCTTTATTATTTCCTTCTTTGGATTCCTACTATCTTTGGCTTTGGATTGTTCTTTTTTTAAGATGTTGAAGTGTATTATTTGGTTATTTATTTGTGTTCACTCATGTTTTTCTGATGTTGACACTGAGAGCTATAAACTTCCCTCCTTAGGACTGCTTTCATTGGCTCCCATAAGTTCTGGTATATTGTACTGGCATTATCCTTTCATTCTGGGGATGTTCTAATTTGTTCCTTAATTTCTTCTCAATACTCAAAAGTATAAAATTTCTATGGGTTTCTTCCCATAATTCCTGTGGTTTCCAGTTTTACTGTTCCATGATTTGATATTATGCATAGGATAATTCTGATTTTTTAAAAGTTGTTTAAGCATGCTTTATTAGCTAGTAGATAGTCTATTTTGGAGAAATTGGTTGGGTAGAATAACAGAAACATTTTTCTAACTTGTAAAGTTAAAAGAGTGGGTGAATGTGTAAATGAATAATAATAATAATGCAATTATTATAAAGTAATACGGTAATACAGTGGGGGGGGAATGGTTTTATACTTAAAAATTAACTGTCAAGGTATCAAGTAACTATCATCACAGCTGCTTAAAAATTGAGCTCTGGCACCTGGATATAGTGGTCCATATCTGTAATCCCAACAGTCATGAGGCTGGGGAAGAAAGACTTCTGAAAGTTCAAGGTTATTTTAAACTTCTCAACAAGATTCTACCTTTTAAAAAACAACAACAACAAAAAAGAGCTCTGAGGGTAAAGAAACTCCAGTTTCTTGTTGAACAGTTTAGTGCTTCTAGTGAACTAGACTAAAATCAAAGTTGTTTTTTCTTTTTCCATCATAAATATGAATAGAAGATCTCTTCCTGAACTTGAAGGAACATGGGAAATGAACAGGAAATACTGAAAAATCAGTGAGAGAATATATACAGCCTGAAAGGAAAAAATCTGATGATGATAACAATAAATGTTAAAAGTCTACTTATGAAACTGTAGGTAAAACACTTCTAAGCTCAACAACAATCCTCTTAATGGTATTTTTAAATACTGGTTATGAACGAAGAAACTAAAGTCCAGAAAGAGTAAATTACTTTCAGGAGAAAAAAAGGAATGAAAATTAGGAAAAGCATCTTTCTCAAATAATATGGAAGACAAGTAATATTAAAGCAAAAGTGACCCAATGTAATAAGGTAGGATAGAAATATGTCCTTGATTTCTTCCTGATATTTTCAGTTTGTGAATATCAAATCTAAGGATACCCAGATAAGTTTCCAACAATTAGGCTAAGAAGATATGTTAACAACTGCTTCTACAAAGATTAAGAACAATCTACTACATTTAGTGTGTAAAAGACTAGGAACTGATCAGGAGAGTCAGTACTTCTAAAACTCGCATATAAAAGCTCTAGTGCCATCTTGTGGTAACTTCTCTATCTTGCAGGCACTGGGTCCCTGAAAACAACTGACATCTAAACAGAGAGGTGTAAAGAAAGGTAAATTTCATTTTTTATGCCAATGAGAGTAAGTTAAAACTGCACATAGTATGCTGAAAAGAATTTTGAGCCTACTGTCCTGCTCATCAGATGAGGATATTGTGATATTAAAAATGGTCATGAGTGTAGCAATCATACCTCAAAAACAAAATCAACTTCTGTAGCAGCACTTGATACCTCCTCTCTAGTAAGATATGCTAAGAAAGTTTAGCCTCCTGCAATGGTTTGTTTGTTTGACATGGAAATCAATTTGAATATGCAGTGATTAAGTATAGCTGATGATTATAAAGGTATCTTTTTCTAATTATATATTTTAATGTAGTATTTTCCAATTATATACCACATAAAACTGATTTAAAACACAAGTTAATACATCTAATTTTATTAGTACACACTTGCAGTACATTATAATTACATTCATCATGGGGATTTCGTACATGAATATAACACAAATGATTTCTTTTTTCAACTTTTTCCTTCCTTAACTCTAAATTTAATTGTGTTATAACCTAAACTTTGCATAAATATCTATATTCTACACTAATTTGGACCAGGACAATTTTGAATCATTGTTCCAAATGGTGATATACTACAGAAAATTATATTCCGTGTGTATACTTATGTGTGTATTGGGGGGAAGGTTGCTAGGGATTGAATGCAGGCCTTTGTAAACAGCTGTATCCCCAGACCCCCCTTTATTCTCTCATTTTTTTTAAGGCTCTTACTAGGTTTTCCAGGGAGGATTTGAACTTGAAATCCTGTTGCTTTAGCTTCCCAGAGTACTGAGATTATAGGCATGTTCCACAACTATGGTACCCTGCATATTTTACATGACTGTTTCTACCCCATTATTTCAGTGAACAATGTCTCTATGGCAGTATTTTAGGAAACCCGAACAACTACTATAAGGGAAAAGTGTTCAGAGATTACATATGATAGAGGATAGTACTGAAGATCTCTACCACTTTGTCAAGGAGAGATACTTCAGTTTCTATGATATTAAAATCTCTGAGTGGATAAGAGAAGGAATTGCCATCATGGGGAAGTGCAAATCATAAAAAGTGAAAAAAGAAAGGGTGAAGACATGCTTCTCAATTCTGGAAGGTAGAGTGAAAGGGCAATGTAGCAGAGGGAGCTATGAGAGAAAGCCATGTAGTTTAAAGGTCTGCCAGGCAACACTGTTCACCTTATTGTGATCAGAATTGGGAGGTTACAGAAAAAAGGCAGGGTAGGATGAAGCCTCCCTTTAAGGAGTTGGGTTACATGGGTAGAATATGTGACGCTGAGGAAACAATTAATAAAGCTGCACTTAATATAAAAATCTTGATACAATTTTATAATCTTAAAGTTCACTCTGATATTTGAAAAACTGCTATATAATTATGATCACATTCGTGTTATCAAATGCAAATAGAAAATTAATTTTAAATCTGTTTCTACTCTGTACAGAAATATATTAGTGAAATATTTCCATCAGTGAGAGGACTGTACTATATTTCCAATATTCTACATAGTATCATTTTAAAGGTATGATTTTGAAAATACTATTTAAATAAAACAAGGAACATTGAACATAAAATCAATGGAAATACGAGAATTGTAAATTAGGTATGTCAGCACCAGACTGTAAAGTATGAACCAGATATGGGTAAGCTACAACATTAGGACTGCAGGTGCCAAGATCAACCAGATAAACACTGATGTTATCTATAATTACCTCATTTTTAGCTTAAATCACAGGTAATGAGGGAACTCAAAGTCTCTAAAAGGCAATTAGTAACTGTACTGGCTTTTTTCCTTCCTGTAACAGAAATTTTTTGAAACTTACTTTAAAACCTTTTTCCCCTCTATAATGAAACATCACATCATATCACTTATAAATACATATAAAAACAGAATGTACAATTACTCACAATCTTTAAAAGGAATTCCTTTATATAGCTAGGTAAAATATGTTCTCCTATGCTAAAATTCCACTGAAACAAAGTGAAAGAATAGTTCAATGCTTGGAGATTTCCTAAAATTAATTTAAAATAGTGTTCTGATTCAGATTTAATATTGAGTCTCCATCTTAAATATATCCACATAAATAGCAAAAAAAAAAAAGACTTAAAAACAGTTGAGGACCATTAATGTGTAACATTCAATAATATATTATTTTCTTCAAAACAGTGTTTAGGAGCCTTTAAATTGAGGAGCACATTAAAATAAGTTAACTCAATCATATTTTAGGAAGGAAATGAGAAAAGTTCTATCACAAAAGGTTTTTAATTTAATAAAACTTTTTGTTGTAACAATAAACATATAATAAGTCACTATGTTACTTACTTAACATTAGAAATGAGGTGAGAAAAGGAACCTGTATCAGACAATCTCTGTGAAATTATCTGCAGTGAATAATTTTATATGCTTTTTTATATAATTAGTAAGGCATGAAATCCTCTTTGAGACTTATTGCTACAGACTTGCTTCATTATTTTTCCATGCTCACTCCACTTTTACTTTGGTATTTGTGATTACTAGCAGGGATTTGATCCTTAAATTTTAAAACATAATAAAAAATTTGTCACATAGTCTGTAATGTAAACAGGACACTAAAGTACTCTAAAGGAAATGTTTAAAAAAAGAGAACACATTATTCTCCAGGATTCTAGAAATAGGCATTTATGTAGTAAAATCTGATATCCTAATTAAAAGGTAAGCCTATCAATTGTTTGTTTTATACAAGTGGGCTGATTTATAAGGTGTTAAATACATGGAAATACATATATATTTGAAATAAATACTTTCTCTAGAAAGGATTAAAATGGATTAGATGTTAACTGAACCCATCATTCACTTCACAATCTCTAGACTGGCACTATCCAATGGAACTCACTGAAGTGACAGAAATGTTCTACATCTGACTGTCTGATATGTAACCATTAATCACATATAGCTGCCAAGCAGTAGATATATGGCTAATGCAGCTGAACAACCACAAATTTTATTAATATAAATCTAAAGTTAAATACCTTCATGTGGCTAATAGTTTCTGTATTGTACAGCCAACTCAAAATAAAGATATCATTCTTCTACACATTTTGTTTTAAAATAATCATAAAGGTACAAGAAGTTTCAAGATAAATATACAATTAATAGATATTCATAGTGTAATTGGAAAAAACCCCAAACTTTAAATATTAAATAATACATGTAGTTAAATAAATGAAAGTAATTTCATGAGATTATAAAACAGTCCATAATTATTAAATGCATATTGCTACTAAAATAACTGTAAAATATGAATATAATAATTTTTTTTCTCGCCATCTCATTACTTCTCCCTGTGTTTCTGCCACTACCACTTCCCCTCACTTTCCTCCTCCCAATTCACTCTTCTTCCATATACACATGTGAGTTGGGATAGCAAATCTTTATGGATGATAGGGTTACTTTTATTACTTTACCAAATGGCCAACACTAGAATAAATTAGACTAAGTTGCAGATTGTGAGCCTAATATTACAGCACAGAGCAACAGGCTGGCTAAATGAACTAAGAAAAGTTCATTAAAAATGTAAATAAATGGGCATATGATAAACTTTTTAAAGTCAATGATGAACTTTATTTGTAGTAATGTTAACTAGAAAAAAATTTCATATGGAGCTCTAAAAAGGTAAAAAAATTCCTACCCTGAAGGGTACAAGAAAATCTCACTCAGTTATAGGTTGTGTATGTCTTATCTGAAATGACTGGGATCAAAAAGATTCAGAGTTTGGATTGTGGAATATTTGTGTAGACTACGCAGTTGAGCTTCTCACTCTGAAAACCCCAAATCTGTAATACTACCGAAATCAAAACTATTTTGTATGATTAGGAATCAAAAGAGTTTCAGATTCTACAGCATTTTAAGTTTTAGATTTCCAGAAGAGGGTTTCTCAAACAGTATATTTATAAAGAAAAACCCCACAGTCCTGGGGGTGTAGCTCAACTGCATTCCCCTGGGTTGGATTCACTGCTGTGCCAGGGAGGGAGGAAGAAAATAACAGAGGGAAGGAAAAACTTGTATTCTCAAAATCATGCTTCAATGCAATAATCATAATTCAATGCAATGTATATGCATAATTTCATATACATGATTATCAACACAACATATTGAGAACACCCAAACATTCCTAAGACTTAAAAGTTGTTCTGTCAAAATGAGGCATACATGGAAAACGCAAGGCTAATTGCCCTATATGTTAAAAGTGCTTTGCTTTACAGTTCTCCATTCTATTTTTGGTGGCATTTTTTCATGCTTTTCTTTTCTCCCAGTATTGAACCCAAGGACACCACACTGAGCTATATCCCTGGTGTTTTTGAGACAAGAGTGTTGCTAAATTGTTAAATTTCCCAAGCTGGGCTCAAACTTACCAGTCTTCCTGATCTGGCTTCCTATAATGCTGGGACTACAGGCATGCACAGCACTACCCACCTCTTTCATGTGTATTTTTTCAGACTATCACCAATTCATTGAAAATTATACAGTCAGTCACCTCCCCTTATCTGAAATTGTGCTTTCTGTGTTTTTAGTTACCCAGTGCACTGGCAATCTAAAATATTAAATGTAAAAGTCCCAAATTAAACAATTCCCAAGTTTTAAATTGTGTGCCATTATGATTAGCATAATAAAATCTCACAACATCCTACCCCATGTTGTGCAATACACGTGGCATGACTCTGTTTAGCACATCTATGCTGACTATGTCATATGCTTCTTAGTCATTCAGTATCCTCTTGCTTAGCAGATTATGTGTCTTAGTATGCAATGCTTGTGTTCAAGTAATCCTTGTTTTACATAATAATGACTGCAAAATATTTCAGTATTCAGTAAGGTTGGCAATTTGAATATGCCGAGGAGAAACTATGAAGTTCTTCCTTTAAGTGGAAAGGTAAAATTTATCAGGTTAATAAGGAAAGAAAAAAATCATATGCTGAAGTTGATCTACAGGAAGCATAAATACTTCATCTGAGAAGGAAAATGAAATTCATGTTAGCTTTACTGCAGTGCCTCAAACTGCAAATGTTACTGCCACAGTGTACATGAAAAGTATTTATTTAAAATGGAAAAGGCATTTCAATATAGAGTTTGCTATTGATTTTTTTTTTTTAAGAGTTCACTACTCTCTGCAACTTCAGATATGAATTGGCGGTCTTACAAGTAGAAACGGAAAGGTAAGAGTACTAGTATACATTAGCTTTCAGATATCTCAAATTAGTTTCCCTCTGTCATTTGCTTGGTTTGTCTTTAAAAAAAGATAAAAAATTAAATTTTATACTTAACCTACTTCAATTTCATAAACTATGGTATTTTTCAATAGAGGAGGGAACTGAGAAAGACTAAGTGGAAGAAGATTTTTAAAAAGGTAGGACTCTCCTATAACTAAGTGCACTTTAATTAATAAAGTTTTGGGCCATTCTAATACTTAATTCTTATTTCTCAGTTTCTGATTCTATTCTAGTTCATTGAATCTACTGGAATTGGACCTCCAAGTAACTGATATGTTAACATATATCCAAAAGAAAGAAGGGTCCTTTTCCTTAATGTCCCTTAGCAGACACATGTAGTCAAGGTAGGGCTTTTGAAAAGTGCTTAGCCTATGGGGCAGCACAGTTGACTGGCTGTGTGGAGGCAGGGTCTGGTTTGTGGGTGTGGTCTGTACCCACCACATTTCCCTTCTAAGATTCTTCCTAGACTCTCTCTGCTTGCTGTATGCCCTAAAGTAAGCCATTTTTTTTCTGCCTGCGGCCTTGCATAATTTGGCTGACTACCCAAAGACTGAAACTTCTAAAATGTGAGCCTAATAACCTCTCCCCCTTTAAGCATGGGTACCAAGTATCAAGGCCCAGGGATAAGAAACTAAGTCAGGGAGACATTGCATCACTTGATCTAGCAGGAAAAAATCATAAGTATAGAGACCTAATATGAATTCCTATTTTTATCATGTAGGCTATAACACCAGTGGTAGTAGTATTTTTACTAGTAAATTAAAATGATTGCCCCAAAACAAAGTGGAAGACTAATCATTTCCTCATTATCTTCTTGCCCAAATTAAACTGTTTATAAAATGTGCTGGGTTAAGCATAAGTATCCTCAACCGTTATAATTTTATATTATTTAAAGTTCACCTAACTCAGCAATATCCAAATCTAGTCTTTATAAAAAGATCTACTGGTATTTTGTATTTACTATTGTGTTATCCACAGACTCAATACTTTAGATCTCCCCAAATCGATGCCACAAAACATTATATGAACAAAGATTACTTTAAATGAACCAGAGATGTTCCAATAAAGTTATTATATAAAAACCACTATAAAACAGCAATTAGCACTAAAAGAAAATTACCATTTTTCTATCAAGCCTCTTAACATATTATAGTTAGAAATCTAGGGATTAAGGGCAGGAAAATAAATTTTCTTTCCTTAGGTCCATCGGCAGCCAGGTGGCACCGAAGAAATATAGATGGAAAGTATGGCTTTATGTATGCCCATACCTCCTACTCTCTGCCAAATTCCTCATATGGAAAAATGGTCCCTGTTCCACCTACATAAGATACAAGGGAGAGAAACCAACTGAATGTAATCCTGTGCTAAGGTTGGGGGAGGGGCAGACAAAGGACAGTGGTGACCACAGAAACTGGGAACTTATTAGCGAGGACTAAACCAAATCTAAATAAGAAGTCTGTGTGTGTAAAGCTCTGTTGTTCAAGAGAACTATAGACCTAAAGGACATTTTTTAAAAAACTGGAATCACAGTTAGGAATGTTTAACTATCTGATTTGTTTCCAATGAGTCAAGAGACTTAGATATGTCATCTGAATTAGTTTCCCAATGTGAACCAAGTAGAGTGAAATACAGATTTTGAAACTCTTTTGAGAGTATGTTGACCAGACCAAATTATTTCTATATATCAGAACACTGCATCTGTAACCATGAAATTAAAATTTCATCCATGTGTTGTGATGATATTAGGACATATTTTCAATTTCAAATTTTCTCTCATTAGGAAGCTATTTTATTCCATAGCTGCTTTCTTAACTTTCTTTGTTAGACATGTAATAATCATTTTCAATTGCACAACTATCCAACAGTTTATAATTTTAATGCAAAGATTCACATTTTCATTTCTGCGAAACTTTTGACAACTGATTGAAACATCTCAAACATCTATGCTATGCTAAATTTCAAGTCAAAATAGCATTCGTGAGAATACAATCACATATGAAGGAAGATACACCTAAATATTTATGTGAAATAGGTCACATAAACTGTATATAGCAAATTTTGTTACAAAATAAGTAAAAATCAAATCTACTCATTCTGTTACTGCAAAAGAAATCACAAGAATGCACTACTAAAGGCCAGAAGAAGAAGACTTTTTGCTCATATTGTTCACCTCCCAGAAAATTCTTGTCTCCCAGGATGCCTAACTGCAAAACTTCTACTCTCCACCCCCACTACGTTAGTCAACACATTTGGCCTCAGGGTTCTTGATAAATGCCTCCATTATTACACCAGCAATCATCTATTCTATATAACTACACATTTGTCTCTCCTTTTAGATTATTTGTGTCCCAAGAACAGGGTCAGTATTTGATTTCTCTATAGGCCATTGGAGGTTTAGCATACTGACTGCTATTCTGCACTGAATGGACAGCTAAAATATTCAAAATGATTAACCAATATGCTAGCTTTCTTCAACACACAGACACACACACACACACACACACACACACACCAGAAAAGTAAACTGAATGTAGTCCTGTGCAAAGGTTGGGGAAGAGGTGGTCAAACAACAGCAGAGATCTTGAAGACTGTGAACTTCTTTTACTGAGGATGAATAAAATCTGAAAGTCTGTTTAGTTCTAATATAGTAGAATTTTGTGCTTTTAAGAACTAAAAGCACATTTAAAAAATTGAAATTAAGTGTGTGTATATACAAATGTTAAAAAAGCACTTATAAAAACTCTGGATTAAAAAAATAAAGAAAAAAACAAAAACAGAATTGCTAGCCACTGCCACTTTCCCTCAAAGGCAAAGAATTCTGATACAAATAATGAAGCAACTATTGAATATCAATTTCTATAAAATATTCTGTGAAATTTCTCTCTTAAACGTATGTTTGATTCAGCCAGGCATGGTGCACTCCTGTAATCCCAGCACTTGGTATATGTGCTACCGGAGCAAGCACAATTCCAGCACTTGCGAGGCTGAGGCAGGATTGTTGCCAATTCGAGACCAGCCTGTTGCCAATTCAAGACCACCCCGAACTGCACAGTGAGACCTTGCCTCAAAAAGACAAAAAAAAAAAAAGACCAAAAAACAAACAAACAAACAAAAAAACTTTGATTCCTAGAAATTTCCTATGAAATAAAAAATCAGAAACTGTTACTACTGCCTGGCAAGCCTGAGGTCATGAGTTTGATACCTGGTACCAAAAAAAAAACCAAACTATTATTAGTGCTAAGGTTTGTTTTTTTTACAAATATATTGTAACTTTTCAAAAAGAATTTACCAATTTAAGTGGTCTTTAACTGGTGAATTGTGAAATATACCATGTAGAAAAAAAGAAGTAACTAGGAAGCTCTAATCTCTATCAAGAAATTAGAAATTATGAATTCGGAGACAAGGATCTTTGTCTGTCTCCCCTACAGTGATAAAGTATTACTATAAAAGGGAAATGCTCCCTTTATTTTTTCAATGAAAGTTTTTAATATATTTAATAGGGACCGGGGATTTAGCCACTGAGCATAAATTTGATCCATGGTATCAAAAAAAAAAAAAAAAAAACCTGATCAGAAATTTAATAGTATTCTTCAGAGAAAAACATAAGTATGAAAATTTTTGTTAAAAAGTAAAATGTATGCTTTAAAATATTCAAATCCTTGGATTTTTCTTTAGTCACCTCACTATGCTAGTTGTAGGATTTATTAACAAAACACACACACAGTAGTATATTGCAATCTTCTTTATATTCAAGTAACTTCTGTTTTCTAATTCAACACCAGGGATCCTAAATTATTACAATCTGTAGTGGCAATGACATGTGATGGAACAACCATTGGTTTTTATTATTGTGGGTTTCTCTTGAAATCAACATTGCTTTTGAAAATTATCCAACTGTCAAAATCCAAAAGACAATACATTTTTCCTAATAGCACAGCTTAGAAAAATATACCATAGATGGAGCTATGTGAAATTATATTTTAAAATGAAGTAAACTCGATCATTTATGAGTATATATCTAGACTCTAGGAAATGAGTGAAATATAATATATAAATTTATTTTAAAACAACAGAAAATGATTTCATTCTATCCTATGCTATTTATACAATGTCAATTGATATGTGAAAATTACGTAGTATTTTGAGTTTCTAAGAGAATGCCAAATAACTGGTCTCAGCTTTTTTTTTTTTTTAACTAAACTAACTAGTAAGCCAAATTTGACATGAAATTGACAATATACACAACTTGTGACTTAAAGGTAAAATAAAGGCAAAAACAAAAATAGTTATTTCCTATAATGGAAATTATAACATTATACTTTAAAAGTCTCTTTTAAAAAGCATTACATTGATTTCTTGTGAACTTTTGTAGAAAGTTAAAATCGATTGATCAAAAACTCTCAGAAATAAAAGTAATAAACGGAAAGATTTGTTCACCTTCAATTTATTTCATAGGTCACTGTTATACCATCTAATAAGATAATTAAAAACATGCAAGCAGCTGGTACTACAGCTAAACAGATTAATGTAATAGTTGTAGTCATATGTGCTGGCAAGAGGTTTGCTTCTTTTGGCGAGAAGAAGGTCAGCTGCCCTTGGAAAGGGGAGGAGAGTAGTAGAGAAAGAATACTTCTTTTACCATGTATCCCTTTGCTACCACCATTAAGTTAAACTGGTCATCATGAAACTATTGCTCTTCTTCATAACCAGCAAGGTTCTCTAAGTTTAACAATTAAATTAAGAAAGAAAGTTCATCAGTGACAGAAAACATTAACACTGGTCTTTAAGAAGTACAAGATTTATTTCATAGAATCAATATTTTCTCTATCTTATAAGTTGGTAGACTTACAGTCAAATTTTAACCAAAATTTTGAAAACAAGATCTGCTGTACTATTCAGGCATCATAATAATCATATTTATGCCTTATGAGTTAAATACTGTTGTGCCCTATCTATCTAAATCAAAAGTAAGTCCAAAAGCAAATCCAAAGTAAAACTGTGGGGCTGGGGATTTAGCTCAATGGCATAAGTGCCTGCGTGGCAAGTGCAAGATTGTGAGTATAATCCCTGGTAAAAAATAAACAAACAAACAAAACAACAACAAAAAAGTAAACCCTTCAAGGCTATTAAAAAATATATGTGCATAAGCATTTAGGCACATAAAGCTACAGAGAAGGGTCAACTGACTTCAAACTTCAAAATTACTTGCTACAAGTTCTAGCTATCTTTCTCTGAATTTATTAGTAAAACATCCTTCCTTCAACTTTATTAGGTATACAAATGTGCTACACAAGGCAACGTGGAATACTTTACCAGACAGAATTGTAAGCCTCCAGTTAAGCTTGTTTTAAAGCTTTAATCTCCCTTTCTGCTAACAAATTGTTTTTTCTTCTATAAGACATTTTTCCCCTTCCTTTTGGGAGCTCTACATTAGAGCACTATAAGAAATTTCTACAATACCAAAGGATTAATTTTGATGACAATGATGATTACAATACTGGCTAGATCATAAAAATGAGCATTATTCGGCATTCATCATATGATTTTTATCTTATTAAACTAATCCTTATCAGACATATTTTATTATCTGCACTTCAAAGGTAGGGAAAAGGAACCTCAAACTTGGCCCAAGTCTTTCACATATTTGAAATCAGAATTTCAGCTGACATACTATACTTAGATAAACTTGAAAACAAACATCCAGAGAACTATCTGTTCTTTAATTTGACAATCTAATACCACAATAATGTAAATAGCAGAAAGACTGTAGATGAAATACCAATTCAAGACTGAACTCAAAAGCCAGTATATGCTACAAAAGTGCACACACATTTAATGGTAAACAATGAGGAAACAATGTTATCATTTCACATGGGATGAACATAGAATAATGACTTTGCATTTGGATTTTCAAAAGGCTTTATTTAACACATTTTACCTCAGTCTTTTAAAAAGTTGTGGAAAGGAAAAGGCTTAAAGATCACAGTGCCCATTGTATAGATGGGAAACTAAAGCCAGTAGTATTCATCCTGGACTCAAACAGCTATACCTTGGTAAGCCAGTACAAGATGTAAGATATGAATTGTTGAAGTATAAAGAAAGGTTGGATTTCTGAAACAGTTTAAAACAAAGGTTGAAATGCTACACAAAAGAATGTATGAAAGTCGGAGGGCTAGAAGATGTTCATTTTTCAGATAATTTATTTCTAATTAGTTTAACAGTGCCACAATTATAATAGAGAAATAATTTTCATTTTCAAAAGTAAATTTTACTGACAATCCTGTTGTCATTTTAATGATTCTACAATAATTCATAGTTTTTCTTCAGTTAACCTTAATATGAAAATATATCCTAGACCTCTGCGTCTATGAATCCTACATTTAACCTGTGTCAAATTCACAAGTAAGCTAATTATAAGAACTACCAGCTACTAAGTAGAAAAATATTCATTTTACACCTTAAATACTATAATACTATTAAATAGCAGCACTGGCCTGTCAACTATTAAAAGCTCACTTTTACATATCTTGCCTTTTATTTATAATAATAAATTAATATCCTAACATTCCAACAGTGACAAGCATTGGTTAAAAATATTTTGTTAACATTAGTATTTATTGTATAAAAATGCATTAAGAGTTCATTTTCAACCGGGTGTGGTGGCTCATGCCTGTAATCCCAGCACTCGAGAGGCTGAGGCAGGAGGATCATTGCGAGTTTGAGACCAGCCTGAGCTACAAAGTGAGCTCAAGGACAGCCTGAACTGCATAGCGAGAACCTGTCTCAAAAAAAAGACAAAAAAAAAAAAAAAAAAAAAAAAAAAGAGTTCATTTTCAAAATAGTTATTCAAAAATACTAAGATACTTTAATCTGCAAACTACTCAAGAACAAATAAACTACAATACTGTCTTCACATTAAAATATTCTTAACATTAGCTAAAACTGTTATTCATAATATTAGCTAAAACTGTTATAAAATGTAATTTTCAAAAACCTGTATACATATAGTTAAGATTTTTCCTTCCTTTCAAATATATTTCCCTTTTGTCTTGGTTTTCACATTTATATTTAATAAGTGTATTACTATCATAGATTTCACGTATAGGATTATATTAACATTTTTCAGCTACATGCCCAATTAGTATTTATTTAGCTATCTTTTATATTCACTTTTTTAGTTGTTGTGATAACCTGTGACATGTTCAAGACGCAGGATTCTACCTTTTATTTAATATGTTAAATTTCAAGCTTTGTCTCATACTTGGAGAAGTAGAAGAAAAACTTGGAGAACTATAAAGTTTTAAGATAGGATAGATAGGATGAGCTTTACTGCTCTGATAATACCCTTTAGAACACATTGGGAACATAAGCCTTTTCTAGTACCAGTGACACTTAAAGGAGTCATTATTTACACAGCACCCAACTGATACAAAGTGAAGATGTCAAGTGTTTCAATTACTGTCTCATTTCTTAAATATATAAACTAATTTTTAAAATTTCATTTATTACATCCTTGTTAATGTCTCCTTTATACAAGGCCCTTCTCAAATGTTAAGCCTGCTGGGATCTGAAGAAACAAATGACACAGTTCTAGTTAAGGAAATAGAATATATACACAAATAAAAATATAAGCATAATCTTTACATTTAATATACAACAGGAGTTAATAATCAAATAAGTTTCCAAGTGTGCAGGAGTTCATTTTAATACTGTTATATATTTTTAGAACTAACGGATCCTAAGGACAACGCTATACTTCAACTAAAGTATTTCTTCAGTCATCTGAATTGCCAGCCCTAATCCTTACATGCACCAATGCTGAATCCGCATTTTTTTCCTAAAATGATAGTTCTTATACAATTTTCATTCAGTATATGAACTGTCATGTATTGCTGGGAGCACTTTAACCTCTTTTCTTCCTGATTTATCTGTTATAAAGGGCCAAATTGAAAACATTTACTTAAACAAAATTAAAGTTACAGTATAAGGAGAATATTAACCAAATATAAGATAAAAATATATATTCTGTTAAGTAGTAAAACCTTATAAAAACTACTAATTGAGAAACTGCTTTGTTTGCTAAAGACCCCAAATAGTAGACTAACAGACAGTATTTAATTCAACTATGAATTATATCTTCTCTACTCTTTAGCTATATACTCTTATTTTGCAGGAAATTACACGAAAGCCTTTATTTTAGTACTCGAAAAATATACTAGGAAAATAAAAAATGGGTTATAATGAATCTTAATACAATTATCCTATTATAGCACAACAATAGATATCTGTAGGAAGTCCATTTAATGAAATCTTAGATATTACATTTTCTACAATTTGTAATAATGTAATCACATATCACAATATTCTTTAAAAGTGCCACATTTTAAAAGCAGAGGTAGCAGTTCCTTAGTATTCTAAGATTATGTGCCTGTAACACTTATGTATCTTACACATTATCTTGTAAAATTATGTACTTGAGTAGTTATTACCTACCTATATGAATTAAAAGTCCCTTCAGAGTCTAAGATAGAATTTGTTCTTCTTCCATTTTTATTTGAATCTCCTGAAAAAAAAAAAGTGAAAGCACTGAAATAATGTAGATTGTAAACTGAGCATTTTAGTGTAAAAAAAAATCTATGTAATAGCTTTATAATATATAATAATCAAAAAAGCATATATATTCTCTTATACCTTCCCTTCTAAGAGTCCTTTAGGTAAAAAAAATTCATTTAGATGCCAAAATATAAAGCAAAACCATTACTCCTAAATTGGGTATTAGTAATACCAAAGTAACAACTAAAAGAATCAAAGTATGATGCAGGCAGTTTCTTCTTATGAATCACAGGCAAAGTGAAATTTATAAGCCATTTACTTAGAAGCTAATGTTATAAACAAATGAAATTTTGTTATTGTTGTTGTGACTAACCACCTCTCCTGATCACTGGCACAGACAAAAAAAGTTGTGTAGCTTAGACCAGATCTGAGGATTTTTTGGAACTCACACTTTTCTACTACTTAGAAATTTCTTCGACAGAGAGGTAAAGCAGAAAGCAGACTTGGGAAGTGGTGACTAAGGATGCATTTTAAAGGACTTTAAATATACCTTAAATTTTTTCCCCCACAACTGTATGCTTCACTTACTCTAGTAATTTAAAATGAGAGAAAAAAAAAAAAACATCAAAAGGGAGCTGTGTTTCATATAACAACATTTAGGAAAACAAACTATTTTCTCTCAAAAAAATGGTATGTTTTTAAAAATCCAAATTTAAAACAAATATATATGTAACATTTATATGCTAAAAATAAAAACTACTACAATTTTTAAAACACTAATTTTTAAAACACATATTCTTGCTTATAAAATTTTAATACCTTAATTTTTGGAAATATACTTCTTGCAAAGGCATGCTACTGTATACTATAATTAAATGTACTATTTGTTCTTCAAAATAAATTAAGACTAGAATCTTGTTATATTTTATACTCCTAATTTCTACAGTGTAACTTTCAAACTTCAGCTTATATTCATTTTTATAACAAAATTTAATAATTTAATGATTTATTCAACTATAATTATACTTTTGACCTTCTTTGAGCAATCTAAGGTATCACTGGAAAGCAGCATAGTGGTCTTGGTTAAGTCCAGTGGCAATTATGGAGCTCTCAGTTTAGAGATAAACTGAGTATAGTACTTAAGGTAGTACACTTACATAATTAAACTACATAATAAATAGTTACTTAAAGCTGAAATGTAATTTTAATGATAGCTATCCATACGTGTTAAACATTTTATAGCTTACACATTAGTCAAGAATGTTGGTTCTCTTCAGGATCTTCGCAGCTCTGACAAAATGTTCAGAATTCTGAGAACTGAACTCAGCCCAATTCTTGAACTTTTAATTCTACTCCTTTTCAAAATATAATATAGGTGTTTTATTTTAAACTTAACTAGCACCATAATGATTTATTACTCTTAAAAATGTGACAATTTAAAGAAAATAATTGACAAAACTTAAATGTTTAAAATCAGCTAGGTATATGTTGCTAATTGTTTGAAACCATGGGTAAGACAGCACATACTTCATTTTGTTTTTAAAAATCTGTAACACTATAATAAATGAAAAAGATGAAAGCAAAATTAGTCTCTATCTTGCAAAATGAAAATTTGCCATAACACATGTTATTTAACAGCTTGCAGTCATTTCCTGTGAAACATTTCATAATCAGCATAGAATAAGAACTATAGTATACATTTAAAATGTGAGACTTTCTCTTTAAAACAAAAGAGAATTTAAATATACACAATTTCACGAACAGAAACTTATTCCTTTAAGCTGATATTTACCAGATTGAATAGAAAATACTTAAAAGGAGAATTTTTTTTTAAAACAGGCAGCTTTTATCATCATAAGATATTACAAAGCTTTTCTTACGTTTTTAACTGTTAACCAAATGAGATATCACATGAAATCTAATTTTCAGGGTAATATGGGGAAAAAAAAGTTTTTCTTTTTATAAAACAAAATAAGGAGTAAGTTGACAATATTAGAGAAAAGATTTCAGATTTTGCTATATGGGGAAAAGGCAATATAGTTTTGAAGCAGGAAAAACTGCTTCATTCCTTCAGTCTTGTAATTGAAATTAATCATAACAAATGTTTATGAAAACATCTGTTCTTACAGTTATAAATTCTTAATTTCAGTACAGATAATTTCAGACTTATTTTAGAAAGAAATTATTGAAAGGTTTATAAAGGAATGACAGTATATGCAATTCTGGGAAACTGTAGAAATAACACGCTATATATTCTGTGAAACATTTGGGGAGTTTGAAACTGATAACTAGGAAAAATTAAAGGAAAACAAATCCTCATCTTTCATTTAAGCTGTAAAATGATGAAAAAACATATCTTGTAATATAAAAACAAACACTGTTACAAACTCTTTATTATTTAATTTAATTTGGAGGTTATGTATAATGAAATAATTATTAATTTTATCAGGAAGTTTAAGTAATTGTGATGACAATTCAGTAATGGGAATGTATGTGTAGTATTCCCCCAAAAGAACAACAGAGGGTGTAAGAGAGTTTAATATGATGTTTTTTAGTTGCTATTCTAATTCCTGAACTAAGATTCCTGGTACCCATAACTACAAGAATGCATAGGGTATTTTCCAATCACATATACACACACAAATATGTCATTTAAGTAATCCTACCCAAAGATTTTTAAATGGTCAAACAGCATAAGTATCTAACCTGATTTTAAGATATGTTTTCTTTTAGCTGCTTGTGAAGTAATTTGAGAAATTTTAAAATACAATTTAAATTTAAAAGGTATTCTAATGTTAAACTAATGAATATAATAATCTGATTGTATTTGTTTATGCATGTTAAATATATGCATATGCTGTTATTTTTGTATATTTTTATAGAAAATATTCATAACTTGTGATTATAAGTCTGCAATTTATGTAACATATGTGACTAACTGGTAAGCAACTAGTTTATGACAATCACAATTACAGTGGCTATTTGAAAATAGTCCACTGATAAATAGGTTGGTTTAAAAGAAGACACAAAAAGTTAGTATTTCCTCATAATTATTTCTAATATATACATATATCTTATTAAGTGAATAATATGTATAATAGTGCCTTAAATTTCAGTACAGAATGAAGTATGGATTTTCTTTTAGGTTTATCTGCACTCATATTTGGCTAAGAGCATTTATTGATTCTATTTATATACTGCTGACATCATGCTAAATGAGTTTTCACAATAGATTTTGTTGCACTTTTTATGCACAAACATCTATCTCCTTCATGAAGGGAAAGCCAGGAGATTTTGAAGTAGGTTAGGTTAAAAACAGCCAGATTAATGCCTACACATGGCACCTATGAAATGTATTACATAATTTTTAAAAAGTTTTACCACTGAATTGTTAGAGAAATATAATCAAACTGTGAAAACAAACTATGGGTTTAGTAAGGACCTGAAAGAAGCTCTTTTTTTAAAATTAAGTACAGTACACCACAAGAAGTTTTTAATTAAATTTAGTACCTCTTATAAATGATATGATTTTAAAAACTGAATAAAGTATACTCATATGTTGACACAAAGTAAAGGCAAAGCATAATAATCAGTTCAGCCATCATCACTCATAAACACAGTGGCCACTAAGTATAATACATTTTAAGGATGGAAGTAATTATCAGCCTCCCTAGGCTAAATATTAATGCTAAAAATCCATGACTGAGGGCCAGGAATTTAGCTCAGTGGCATAAGCCCCTGCCTGGCAAGTACAGGGTCATGAGTTTGATCACTGGAACCAAAACAAAAACGTTCCCATCTGTTTATAGGGAATTTAAAAAAAGAAAAATCGATGTTTGTCCCTTAGCTCTAAAAACTAGTGTTAAAGTCTATACAATAAATTCATGAATTTAATGATTTTCTATTTTCTCTATTACAGTAAATTTATGTATACTTAAGTGATTTATTTAATGGTCATATGTAGTTTTCTAATATTTTCAAATTATACAATGTAAACTCAAATGTAAAACAGAAATACACAGGCACTATTTTAAGAAAATATTTTGTTCCTCTAAAATCATTAATAATTTTCTTAAAACAACAGAAAAAAGCAGATTAGAAAACTAAGAGTATGATATTCCAAATATTCATTCATCCACAGAAACAAAGAAAAGCAAGCTAAAAATATAAGTGTTAGCAACAGTACATTAAAAATCACCCAGAAACACAGGTGAGCAAAACTAGGTGGGACGTTATTCCATCTGGGTGAGATCATGCATATCCCAGTAGTCAGGCAAAAGAGAAGTTAAATTTATACAGGCTTTGGGGATCAGATTATAATCCCAACAAATCTAGATGGCATGTTTGGGGTCAAAATTCCAAAGAGCGCAGATGTGTAGATAATACTGGAGTTTCTGGCTGGGGAGACGGTATGTCTAGTCCTAAATTTTCTTTATGGCCATCTGTTCTGTTTGCTGAGGGGAGCACTGACTGCCCTTTTAGCAGTTGCCTGTTTGTTTGCTGAGAATGGCCTTTTACTGAGAAGGTCTTGCCCAACTAGGCTGTTGAACCTCTAGAAAACAATATGACCACTGTTAAGATCAATGCAAGCTTGACTCAATACAAGTCTGTAGCAATATGATGCCAATCTGTGGACACAGGCTTTGGTTTTGGTTTCTTTGATTTTGTTCCTTTAATAGCTAATAACATTCTAGGATACTGTATCTCTGTCAATACCCTAGCTGAATACAATCTAAGAAACAAAGGATTTAGGTACCACATTTGTAAATACTTGTAAAACTTTAGTTTAACAGTTACATAATCAATTAATCCCCTAGGGAAGGGGAAAATACAATTTTAAGAGTTACCAAATTATAATATTCTAATATTCATTTTTCGGTAACAACAAAAATGCTACATTATATGCAGAGAAAGAGGAAGTAGGGCTAGTTCAAACCACTAAACAAATTATTCTCTCTAGAAATTAAAGCTATTATACAATGATTTGAAAATAAATATCTAGAGATACTCAAAGAGTAGAAAGTAAACATGAACCATGAAAGGAAATAAGGAATCTAGTATATAAACAAAATGGGGCTATCAATAAACACAAAAATTATAAAGAGAAATTCTAGAGCTGAAAAGAAACAAAAAGAAAAATTCACTAGAGAGATTAAAAATGTTAAGTGAAGACTGTCAGCAAAATATAGCCTTTCTAGAACTTGGAATGCAAACCCTTGGAAAACAATAATTCACTGAAGAGAAAATGAAGTAAGACTTCCGGGGATCAAGAAAAGGGTGAATGGAAAACTAGATACTATGGAGAAACTGGCAGGCAACACAGAGATAAGTACCAAGTTGAATGCCAATCCCAGCTGGTGGGGAAGAGGTCCCTCTCCACAAACACACGGTAAACTTGGACAGTGTCAGTAGCTCCAAGAAGAAACAACAAACTTGGTCAGCAGAATTGGACACCCGTGCTAGCTCAAGAAAAGCCCAGGGTTACTGTAAGGAGCAAATACTGTACTGAAAGGGTTTTGGCCCAGACAGGACTCTGTAGCCAGAAAAGCCTCAACCGGAACCAGGAAGCTCCTATCTCCCCTGCCCCTAGAGATTTACCTGTGACTCTATCTTCCCCCACCCTTAGGAATCTGCCCCTGGCACCAAACATGTGCCAATGAGATACCTGTGCATCTAATGGCCTTAGGACACTACCCTAATCTTAGGCTACTTATATATCCCCCACACCACCTGTCAGCCAGAGAGAAAGCGGACTCCAGCGGGGGTGGGGGGTGGGGGGCTGGTTCTCTCTCTCCGTGTTCTCAGAATAAAGGCCTCTTTCGTTTTATACTTCTCATCTTCTGGATATAATCCTATCATGTACAGCATGAGATTTTTAATGTGAAAATGACTACTTCTGCATTGCAGGCAAAAGATGGAAAAGAAATCCACTGTAGTGTATACCATATTTGGGAAACCATTTTAATAAAATCTGAAAAGTAAGAAGGGGTTTATTAAGACTAAGATATTCCAGGAATCAGAAGTCACAGAACAAGCACACTTCATGGTCTCTGGAGTCACCTTGCAAGAGTGACTAGGTGGGAGAAGACCATAAGACACTGTCACAGAAAAGAGGCAGCCTAGTTGCAGATTTTCTGATTTTAAGGAAGCAGCAAGCTTAAGCTGTGAAAAACGAAGTGGTCTCACTCCTTGAGAGAGGCCAGACCATTCTCAAGTAATGTTCTAAAGGTACTGACTGTAAAAGTGCTGACACTGAGTCTGGCAGAATGTCTGTTATTCCTGCCCCTTGCTGTCTGCATCAGTGTCTGTTTGCTTTTCCCATCTGCCAATGTGATCAAGGATATGCTTGGGTTTAGATAGTTGCTACATCTTGGGGTATACAGACAGAGACCTCAGGCGCAATGGAGGCCCCTCAAAGTTCACGGATCATAGAGCAACTCAGACATTTTCTTTAGAAAATGTTCAAATGGGAAGAAGAACAAGAAAGGAGACGGAGGAAAGGAAAGAAAGGACAAGAAAAAAAGAATAGAAATAAAAAATGGAAACAATGCTTTTGTAATAAAGGAGGGGAAGAGTTGAAGAGCAGAAAGAGAAATGGGAAAGAAAAAGCAAGATATATCATGTACAGGAAATTTGCTATGGTATTATCATTATGTATATCTAAAATGTATCAATAAGATAAAAAAATAGCTATTTGGAGATAGCAGTGACTTGGAGCAGACAAAAGGGCACAAATATTAAGAGATGTCGGAGAGGGAATACAGGCCTAAGTGAACACCGGATCACTGATTAATGGCACCTAAGGAAAGGTGGGAAAGAAGTCAACATATCCACCACAAACTGTGGGCATCAAAAGAAAATAGGCCATAGCTGTGACTCACTATCCCCCACTAATACATGGTGCATTCCACTACCACAGGCTGGGAAAGAAAGCACTGAACCAAATCCAAGGAAAGATGTTTGGACTCATTTATCTTTATCTTGATTTTCTTTTGGGAGGGGCATGTTTCTATTGAATTTTTTCCCTATCTTTTACTCTGATTTTATTTTTTTTTTTATTGGTACCAGGCATCAAACTCACGACCTTGCACTTGCCAGGCAGGTGCTTGTGCCACTGAGCTAAATCCTCGGCCTCCGTTTTTGCTCTTTTTATATTTCTTGTTTCGCTTTCTGTTACTTTTACCTTATTCTATTAACTTTCTTATATCCCTTAATTGGACTTTTAGTTAATTATTCTCTCATCATCTGTTTCATTTTCAAATTTTACTTCTTTGAGGAATTAAGAGGTATCATATACAGGTACAAATTATACATCACAAATGAGATAATTATGTATGGCAAATACATACTAAAAATAAAATTTATTTCTTTGATTTTCCCCTCTGCTATCCTCTTCATTTATTACTATTAAGCTTTATTAATCTTTAGCTATTTATTTTACTCTGCTATTACTGTTGAATTCCTTTCTGCTGTTAATCGTGGTATAATTGTTGTTTTTCATATGTGTATACAATATGGTCAACAGTTGGTTTGTTTTTGTACTACAGTATTATTGGAGGTCTTTATATTGATAAGGATGGTAGAGTTACAGCTATTATCAGTTCTTTGTATTTTTTGTCTTTTTCGTTTTTTTTTTTTTTTTTTTTTTTTTTTATCTGTACCAGGGATCGAACTCACGATTGCCTGCTTGCAAGGCAGGTGCTTATGCCGCTGAGCTAAATCCCCAGGCTATTATCAGTTCTTAGGACATGTCATGAACAGTTTTTTGACTCTACTAGTTGTTGATTTCTGTTGTTAATGATTACTACTTTCAGGTTTTAATGTATGACAATTATCCAGTATGTTTTTGCAGTGTTAACATTCTGCAGTTTGTTTTCTCCTTTTTTGAATGGTAGTGAGGATCAGGCTCTCAGAAGGTTGGACATTAAGAAAACCATCAAGTATTACACTGAATAAGTCCAAGAGGAATATAAACAGCAAAACTTAACCAAACTCAAGGATATATCACAGGGAGACAAAATTTAAAACAGATCCACATAGTGACAGATTTGCTCTACCCTAACTGATCTTCAACCAAAAGTACAAAAGCAGCAGAAACACAAGAAAAGCAAAAAGTACCCCCAACCCCTAACTCTCCCCAAACTTATCACACTGACAAAGAGAGGCAGCTATAAACGAAGATCTCAAAAACCAAATGATCAAAATGTTTGAAGATGTAAAAGAAGAAACACACAAATAAATGAGTTTAATGAACTCAAAGAAATAACAAAGGATTCTATCAATAAACTGATAAGTTTGAAGAAGAAACAATAAACTACTTGATTTAATGCAGAAAATACAAGATATAAATGATAGTTTTAGAAAAGAATTAGAAAATATGAAGAGAAAGAAAGCAGGAAGATGATGCAAAAAATGCAACAGAAAGAAGATAAATGATATGAAAAATTCAACTGTAGCACAGTTGACAATGTGTGCGGCAGAATGTTACAAACAGAAGACAAGATGAATAGGTCATAAATGTATGAAACATAAAAACTGCAAGGCATTATGCAAACTCAATCTAATAGCTGCTAGATAACTCAAAAATGAACAGAAAAAGAACCCTCAGAAATATAAGAATACAGGAACAACTGGAAGACACTTTGAAAAATATAAAAATTTTATTAATGAAGTCCTAGCAAAAAGCTTTCTAAATCTAGGGAAAGAATTCACTATTTAAGTACAAAACACACAAAAACTCCAAATATCCTTGAGCAGAAAAAACAAAAACAAAACAAAAAAATCTCTCCCAAAGACATTATAATCAAATTCCAGAACTTCAAAAAAAGGTGAGAATACTAAAAGCTGTTACAGAACACCAAGTAACTTATAAAGGCAAATTCGTCAGAATAACTGCAGATTTCTCAGCATGAAACTTATAGGTCAGGAAAGCATGCAGCAAAGTTTTTCAAGCCCTAAAAGGAAGCAAGTATCAATTAGATTTTTATATCCTACAAAAATTAGTCCTCAAAATTGACAGAGATATAAAGGCAATCCATAATAAATTCACGACCACTAAACCAGCAGAGCATGGCAGATAATACTTAAGGAAGCCCCAGAAAGAGACACGGAGAATAGCAGTACTATAAATCCCAAAGGAAATAATACACCTAACTGGGAAAGTAAATAAGAGGAGAGAAAAGAAAAAAAAAAAAAAGAATCAGCCCTGGAAGAGTGATGTAATGATAGGATTTTGTCAGTGCCTTACATTAACAACTTTGAATGTCAATGGTCTTAACTCATTGAAAAGACATAGACTGCTAGACTGGAAGAGGGGAAAAGGAACTACATACTGCCTACAAGAGACACACTTCATCCAAAAGAATATACAGATACAGTATACTGAAAGTGTAATGATGGAAAAGGATACTCCACTCAACCAGAACCCCAGAACAATCAAGAATAAGAATCTTCTGTTCAGATACAGCAGATATCAACTGATGCCAAAAGACAGTATATCACTACAAACTGGTAAAGGAAACAGTTTAACGGCAAGGGCTAACAATTCTAAACCAACACTGATAAATTCAACTGCATCAAACAAAACTACTAGATTTAAAAGGAGAGACGGACACAAACGCAATCTTAGTGGAGTCTTCATTAGCCCACTAGGACAAATTGACAGGTCAAAACAGAAAAAGTCAACAAAGACTTGTTAGTGATAAGACACACCACTGAACAAATGGGCGTAACAGATACCTACAAAACATTTCATCTAAAAACAGAATACACACTTTCTCAACAGCCCATGAAGTTTTTTCCAAAATACTCTATATTGTAGAACATAAAGAATGCTTAAATAAATAAAAAAGAATTGAAACAACTCATGGGTATATTGTCAAATCACAGTGGAATGAAGCTAGAAATAAATAGCAAAAGAAACCACGGAACTTACAAGAAGATACAGAGATTAAATAACATATTATTGAATAATCAATGTAAATTAGGGAAGAGATAAAAAGTTTCTAGAATCAAATGACAATGGAAACAACATAAAAAGCATATGGGATACAATGAAAACAGTTCTAGGAGGAAAGGTTAGAACTTTCAGTGCACACACAAAAAGAACAAAGCAATTCCAAATAAATAACCTAATGATGTGTTATAAGGTCCTAGAAAGACAAGGACAATCCAAACCTGAAATTAACTGAAGGAAAGAAATTATAAAGATCAGAGAGGAAATTAATGATAATGACTAAAAAGAACAATTCAAAGGATATATAGTTGGTTATTTGAAAGAATGGGAAAGGGATAAAGAACAGAGGGAGAAGAGGGGAAGGGAAATAAAAAGAATCAAGAATAGATAAATATGTGTACCCAGGATGATTGTATTCATTATTATATTTATTATATATATTATAGACATATACTAATAAAAACATTAAGAAAAAGAAAAATTCACTAGCAGGGTTCAAAATAGGTACATACAGGCCGAACACAGTTAGTAGATCTGAAGAAATTGTCTGGTCTGAGGAACAGAAAGAAAAAGACACAAAGAAAAGTGAACAGACTGAGATTTGTGCTATACCAAACAGATGAACCTATAAATTGGGGGACCCTTAGAAATGGGAGACAGACTCCTGAGATCCCCGCCATGTTGGAACTTAGGACTCTGGGAAGCCAAGCCAGCACCTCCCCTTCCTGGTAAGCAGAGGCAGGGTGGCAGACTGCAACCCTTTCTGGGGGAGAACTAGCAGTGTCTCCTGAAATCCACGCCATGTTGGAACTGAGGACACTGTGAAAACAAATAACCATTCTGCCTCCCTGCTTAGCAATAGTGAACCTACTGCTACATGGCCTAGAGTCAATTATCCCACTTCCCATATCCTCCTTCTCCTCTTCCTCCCCGCCCATTAGCAAGTGGGAACCAGAAATCTGAGCATCTCCTGGGAGGTTGACCATAGCAAATAAGGGGGACTTCCTTCTACCATTTCTTTGAAGGCAAATATTTTTATTACTGTTTTGCTCTTTTCTGATTAATGGTACTGCTCTATTCAATATTCTGTTTTGATAACTTCTATAGTGTTCTATATTTCATCTCATTTAGATATACGGTATTGAAAGAACAACTATTATAAAGATAACAAAATATAATGTGATACCTATTACTGTTATGCTGGTAACCTACTGTGAAGTTCTGTACCAATTTCACTGTACGATCTTAGTTGGCTTTATTCTGACTTGCTCTGTTGTATACTTTGAAAATAAAAAATAAAAAATAAGGAAATGGGAGACTGAGATATGTAGGTAAAAGAATATTTTAAGAAATAATGGCCAAAAACTTCCCAAAATGATGTCCATCAATCCAAGATCTTAAATGAACTTCAAATAAATTTTAAAAGACCTACATAAGGAAAATTTTGAAAGACTGAGATTCTTTTTTTTTTTTTTTTTTTTTGTCTTTTTCCCTTTTATCGGTACTGGGGATCGAACTCATGACCACCTGCTTGCAAGGCAGGCGCTTATGCCACTGAGCTAAATCCCCAGCCCAAGACTGAGATTCTTGAAAAGAGTCAAAGAGAAATGATTATACAAAACAAAGTATCCTCAATAAGATTAACAGATAATCTTATCATCAGAAAGCATCCAAGGTAAAAGAAAAGAGCAGGACAGCACACCGGGAAGAAAGAAAACCCATTAACCAACCATTTTCTTTAGTACAATATATTCTTTTAAAAATGAGAAGTCATTTCTGGAAACAAAAGTGAGAGAGTTGAATAGCAGTAGATAAGATAACAAGTAAACTAAAAACTTCAAGACTTAAAATTTCAGATTGGGAGGAAAGAACAGGCAGTGACTCAAAGATGTGGAAAGAAAAAATGATCTCTGAAACAGGAAAATAGGTGAGCAAATATAAAGTTAGTGTCATTCAAATTAAAGTCTGCAATCACATTATTTCAAACAAAATTCACAACATAAATGCATTCTAAAGAATTGTAAATTTGTAGGAGGACATCATAATGGAGAGAAGCAGAGAAAAACTCTCTTCAAGATTTGGAATCCAGATGCTGGAAGATAGCAATATGAAGAAGAGGAGGAGGAAGGAAGCAGCTCCCCAGGACACAGCAAAGATCTGAAGTGAGAATTAGAGCCCATATAGGGACAGTAAAGAGAGGGACTACAATGCAGAAGAGGAAGGTGAAAGTGGAGCTTTCTCCCTGAGCCCCAGCTGACATGGGAGGGGAAGCTCAAACCCATTGACACAGGGTGTCTAATGGGAGACCCTATGGAAAAACGGCACAGGAACAAAATGGTAGATACTGTGGAATCCAATGTCTGGTAAGTTATTCAGGTTCAAATGTCCCCCAGGAGAAAGCAACTGAATGGTTGTCATTTTGAAAATGGGCCAATTGAGAAAAAAATTCAGAGCATTTGCAGGTTTGGTCCATATAGCAGCTCTGTGTTAGAGTGAGAAGCAGCTGAGTTCAAGACAGCAGGAGGCAAGAGGCACTTGGAGTGTTGCAGGCTAAAAAATGTGGGTCACATGGCTCAGTGGAACAGCGCCTGCCTGGCAAGCATGAGGTCCTGAGTTCCATGCACAGTAAAAAAAAAAAAAAAAAAAAAAAAAAAATGTGGATCCTAGTCTCACACTCACAAACTGGAAGCAGTGTGGACTTCAGTGGAATGAAAGAATCAGGCTTGCTGGGAATATCGACTATAATTTCATTGTTGGCCTGCTGTGATCAAACAACACAGATATGGCTCTTTCTGTACTACCTGTCTACCAGTGACAGAAGAGACACATCCTAAAGTAGATACATTTTTTTTTTTACTTTTTTAATTTAGTTATTTTTATTTTGATTCATCTTTTCCTGACTGTTTCTTCTTGTTTTTTTGTTTTTATTATTGTTGTTTTGTTTTTTGGTACTGGGAATCAAATTTAGGACCCTGTACTTACTAGGCAGGCACTGCGTCACTGAGCTAACACTCAGGCCGCTTCTAGATATATGTAAGTGTGAACATTAGTTTTGTTGTTGTTGTTTATTTTATTTCTGCTTCTTCCTTGTTTCCCAGCTGTCTTCTGTACCAGTTCCCAAAGCTTGCATAATCTTCCTCTTTCCACAAGCCTGGCTTCTAATCTCTTTCTCTTCTATTCTTATACTTTTTTCCTCTTCTTTTAAATTTTCTCCACTCAGTATAACTGCCATAGTGAGGAGACAGCTACTGTATGCAATTTCCCCAATTGTGTCTACAAATCTTCATACAGTTAAACATGGAAAATTAATACTTCACCATTTTTAACACTGTGCTTTTTGAAGCTATTGTTATTTCTAATTGTTCTACTCTAGCAAAGGTGACATAATTGTTCTAATTATTTGTTCTTTTATGTCAAGACCAAGACTGTCTGACAATCATAAATAATACTATAAGGCAGTGTCAAAGAAATAAGAAGTAGGCCAAATAGGCAACAATTTCTCATCCCCAGTAAATTGAAAAGGTATGATCTTGCAACACATTTAAAACCCAAACACAGCTATACCTGAGAGGTATCTCTGAGAAGTAGCTGTTTCATAAGGGTTCTTGAAACTAACAATAAAGATACCTAACAGAAGTAATTTATAAACTTTCATGCAGGGATTACATTGAGGGGAGAGCATGAGAAAAGATGGAAACAAGATTCAACCCTACACTTCCAGCTTGCCAAATGCAAACCCAGGGAGCAATGAGGTGGAATAATTTGAAAGCTGCACTTCAACCTTTTGACGTGGAACAGAGGAAGTAACTAAGCAGATGAACAAGGCACTAGGAAAACTCAAATGAGAAATAATTTCTCACATAAGTTGAGAGATGATGACCATAATAAAGGGCATGATTAATGAATCTAAAGTAGATACAGGTTAAAAAAAAATAGACGAGAGCCAGGGATACACCTGAATGGCACAGTATCTATGTGGCAAAAATGAGGTCCTGAGTTCACTTCCCAACACACACACACACACACACATACACACACACACACACACACACAGAGGAGCTTAGGAAAGTTATGGAAACCATCAATGCCCAACATAGGAAAAAAATGGAATCCACGAAATAGTGTCAATCAAGAGATTAAAAGGTCTACTGAAAGTATATGCAGCAGAAGGAACCAATGTGAGGACAGAATGCCAGATTCAGAAGAGAAGTCTGAGGTTATCAATCATGGAAAAATTTCTTAAAAATACCAAGGGACCACAAAAGATCATTCCAACAGCTAACAGATAATGAAAAGAGGAATGACATAAAATTGATCAGAGTCAATGAAAAAGTAAGAGATAGACAAACGACATAAAAAAATCTATTCACAGAAGTAACTGAATTCAACTTCACAAGCACAGAAATAGAATCTGCAACTAGCTATGATTTTAAAAACCTCTAAAATAAAAACCCTATGTCAAAGTATATAACGGTCAATATTTCAGAAATTCAACACAAAAACGAAATACAATTTTTAGAGAAACCACCAATAAAAAAAGTCCATCAGATTCACAACAGACTTCTTAATACAAACCCTTAAATCAAAAAGAGCTCGGAGTGAAGTGTGTTCATCCCAAAAAGAAAACAACCTCCAATCAGACTGATATATCCCACAAAAAGATTTTATAAAACCAATGGAGAAATAGCATATTTCCATGACTAAGAACTCTTGCAAACTCCAGGAACACTACCAAAATGAATCCATCTGGCAAGGCAAGTAATTAAACCCAGTGTGTGTAGGGGGGAAAAAACAATAGGAAAATAGAATGGCAAGGATAAGTCAATATGTATGAGTTGCATAAATCAATGCAAATGACCTTGATTTAACAATAAAAAAAAGATTGGCAGAATGGATCAAAAAGGAAGATGCAACAAAATGTTGCATAAAACATATTTACTTCAAAAAGAAATTAACAGATTGAAAATCAAAGGATGTGAAACAATACTCAATGAGATAAGAACCCATAAAACAGCAGTGGTAGCTGTTCTATTTGCAGACAAGTGAATTTCCAGCCAACATTAATCATGACAGATAAAGATTACTACATACTTGTTAAGGGAACAATCCACAAAGAAGAAATAACATTCATAAATATATATGCACCAAGTATCAGCACACCCAACTGTATTAAACAAATCTAAATGGACATAAAAAAATCAAATAAGCACTAATTTAATTGCAATGGAAGACTTTAATATTCCACTGTCACAAACAGATCAAGTAGATAAAAAAAAAATCAACTGAATCAAAATTTTGAAAAAACTGACTTAGTAGATGTCTGCAAAATATTTTACACCAAAATATCAGAATATAAATTCTTAGCTACACATGGAACTTTCTCCAAAGCAGACTGCACACTAGCTCACAGAACATGCTTAAATTATTGTGAAATGAGTAAGATTATTCTATGCAAATTATCAGAACACAGTACAATGAAATTGGAAATCAATGGCAAAAAAAATCCCAGAAAATTGCATAAACACACAGAAAATGAATAAAACCCTACTGAACAACAAATTGGACACAGATGAAATTAGTTTAAACAATTAAACAATAATGTCAATACAGCATACTGGAACTTATGAGACACTAAAAACAGTTCTATGAGGGAAATTTATACTGAAGAATTCTCATAGTAGAAAAACAGAGCAAGCTCAAATAACAAACTAATGTGGAACCCTAAGCTTCTAGAAAATGAAGAACAAGTCAAGTCCAAAGCTTGTAAGAGGAGGAAGTATAAAGATCAGAGCACAAATTAATGCAGTTTAGACCAAGAAGATAATACAAAGAGTTGATTAATTGAACAGCAGGTTCTATGAAACATAAAATAAAATTGATAAACCCTAACCAAACATCAAAAAAAGGAGGGGGGGGGACTGGAGGTTTAGCTCAGCGGAATAAGCGCCTGCCTGGAAGCAGGCAGTCGTGAGTTCGATCCCCGGTACCGAAAAAGACCAAAAAAAAAGGAAAAGAAAGATTCAATCCATGCAATTAGGAATGAAAAAGGGGCAAAATCACAACAGATCCTGCAGAAATCCAGAAGATCATCTATAGCCACTTTGAGAACCTGTCTTCTAATAAGATGGAAAACACAGAAGGAATGGACAGATTTCTAGAGGTGTATGAATAACCAAAGTAAGTAAGAAATATACAAAAATTCCAAATAGCATAACATCAGTCAATGAAATTGAAGATGTAATTAAAAACTCAACAACAAGGAAAGCCCAGGTCCTGACAGATTCACTACTAAATTCTGTAAGAAATTTAGAGAAGACTTAATGCCACAATTCTTCAAACTCTTTAACTCACCTTGCTATATAAAAGTCCCTAAAAAGACAGAGTCTTTGATAACCTGTTTTATCCAGTCTTAGGATGCAAAGATAGGACACTCTTGCATCGTTCTTGGTATAAAGGAAAAACAGTCCAGTTTTTGTCTTTAAGAATGATGCTAGCTGGAAGTTACCTGAAGATGCCCTTTATAGGTTTATAAAAGTAATTCCTAGTTTTCTGCGAGTTTGTTCATTAATTGATTGTTCTTGTCAAGTGTTTTATCCTGTATTAAAATAGTTTTCTTCATTAATCTGATAAGCAGTAAATTTAATAATTTTTTAAAAATTGGCAAACATATATTTACTTCATCTTAATATACTATCCTTTGTATACACTGCAAATAGATTTTCATATTATCTTATTCATACTTTTTCATTCAAGTTGATATGAAATAGTATTATGTCATTTGGTTTCCTAGAAAATTGCTTTTCTGTTTTCAGGTAATGGTGGCCATGCACAATGAGGTGGTAAATGTTTTAATGTTTTCTAGCAGAAATCTATTTCTTCTACATTTTCTTTTAAAGATTCTTACTTACTTATAGAATTCTGGCTGGACAAGATCTTAATTTTTAAAAATTTTTATCTTATCTTTCAGCATATTAAAGGTGTGTTACTCCAATATTCTGACAACATGAATTATTTCTGAGGAGAAATCTGTTCAGGTTCTTTTTCCAGTATGTCATATTTATTAATTTTGTTGCTAAAACAATATGTAATTTTATCTATTTGAATATGATACACTGATTTTTAAAAATTCAAGATATACAAAAAAACCACAAAAACTGCATATATTTAGATCATTTTTCATATGTTTATTCTGTGTTCTGCTTCGTGTTTTCTGAAATTCTTGAATATGGGGTTGAGTATCTGTCATTGGTTTTGAAAGAATAACATTCTTGTGAGTTCTTTTCTTGTCAATCAATTTTGATGACTCTCTCTGTTACTGTGCTTTCTGTTTTTAGGACAACCATTTTGATGCAATGTTAACTTTCATCTCACTGACTGCCAAAATTATTGAGATGAACTTGTATGTTGTCCACTTTTTCCGTTATAGCATTTGTTAATCATTCAATAATATTCATGAGACAATTTCAACAATACTGCATTTTCTAGTACCAATTTGTCTTTTGAGTGTTAAGTTTTTCCTTGTTTGTTCATAGCTTTTCATCTCTTTGTTGAAGTTCTGCATTACTGCCACGAGATACACAGTAGTAGAGAATAAGGCAGTTTTTATTCGTTGGAACTGGGTAAATTTTTCTTTTGCTTTTACTTGAACACAAACGTTCCAGTCATTTTGTTTTTACTCGAACACAAAGTTCGAGTTAGGAGCTGAGTTAGGTTTTGAAGTCTACGGTTACTGTGGTAACCCTACGTGAACCACAGGATCCATTCCCTTTAGTGACACCATGTAGTAGGGCAGGGTATTGAGTATGTCAACAGACACGGTTTTTCATTCTTTTAGTAACTCTTTATCTAAATCCACTCTTTGTATTCAGCAGAGGTCTCTCATTTTTTATATATTATTTAGTAACTGTTACCCAAGGAACAAGGAAGAAGATCTGGAGGAGGTTGTTCTTTGATCTGCTTTATTCAGTCTTATAAGAGTACTGTGCATCTAGGTCTCATGTTTGATTCTCAATATTTCTCTACATTCCCATTGAGCTCTGTAGATATTTGCGTTCCACGGTTGTCTCCACTCCCCTGAAATCACAGTTCCTAAGTGCAAAGAGGTTCCACTAGCTTCCTAGTAATCGTTGCAGCTCTCTTGACAGAAGATGGCTTTGTTCCAGAAAAGTGGGAAAATTTTAGTAACTTTTTTCCTCTTCTACTGTAGCTGCTGTATGAAGCTTGTAGAATTACCCCCACCACTGTGAACATTTTGTTTGATTGGCTAATAGGGTTCATGAAAGGAAAAAAAGCAAGACAGGAGGATTTCCTTTGCATATATGGCTTCCTTCTTTCTCATCAATATACAGTTGGGCTCTACCTATGCAAGGATCACTTTTTATGGGTATCTAAGTGTATCTTATCCAAGTAAGACTTGCACCATGCAAATCTTTTGGTTGAATGGACCAAATTTCATCTTTATCATTACTTTCTTCTGATGCAGAATGAACATACTCTCTGAAATGGAGGACGGCACCATTTTAATATATCTCTTTGAGGTCATTCACTGAAAATCCACCAGTATTCTGGGCTATATCTAATAGGTGTATAGGGCTGTTTACATTTTCATTTTTCAAAATAAGATTCAGGATTGCTTCTCTTTGTTTTAAAGCAGGTTGGCTGACATGAAATCTTACAAAGTATTCTTTTCATAGCCAAGTCAAGATCCTGAGGAATCATACCATCTGTATGAACTGACAGCTATGGTCAATATATAATCTATTCTAGAGACTCATAAAATGACCTCTACCATGGCTGCAGCTTAATGGATAGAAGTAAAATTATTGCATGGAAGTAGTCTATTTCTTCTGTCAGGATGACAAAGGGATGTAACCATATAACAAGGAAAAAACCAGCAGCAGTCAAGTTCTGAGCTTCTCTACATCTCTCATCAGTCAGTGTTAAAGGCTTAAGATTAAAAATGACAGCTTGATTCTTTGATTGTAACCTTAGCAATCAATGTTTTACCATCGTGTGGAGGCTCATACAGAAGAATATGTTTTAGAAAATACAGAAACCTGGAATTCACTTCTGTTAAAGGTAATATAACTGCTCGACAACATTATCTAAAAATGTTGTTTTAACACTCAAAGCACCACGCATAACAAGTTTCAATAGGAAACCAGGAATATGCATGCATATTCTGTTCCTTTCGAATTTTCAAAGTCAATATGAAGCATTTTTCTGCACAAAATTTAGAACAAGAATATAGTTTTCAATAAAGAATTAATGATGACGAACCACTCCAATATTATACTTAATGATTATTAACCTTAATAAAGTACTTAATAATTGTATTTGGCTATGTGTTTTCTGCATTTAAGAGCTCTTGTATCTGGTCATCTACTTTTACTTTCTAGTTGAAGCAATTCCACTTACCATTCATTTAACAGTAAAACATGTAAATATACCAAATATTATCAAATGGGAAATGAAATTTTAAAAATTTCTTGGTATCTTAACATAGTTTTAATGTACATTCTCTTATGGCTAGTGATATAGAACATTTCTTCACATATTTATTGGCATCGGTACTTCTTCTGAGAGGTTTTTATTCATTTCCCTGTATTTCATCTGAGAAGTTTTTATTCATTTTGGATGCCTATTTTCTGCTTGGATCTTTTATTTGGGGAAGTTTATAATTTTTCTGAATTATTTATCTTGTAGATGTGAGTCCTTCAACTGAGGAACAGTCGGGAATTTATTTTTCCCATTTTGTAGCTTATCTCTTCAACCTCTTGAGATGCCATTTTACTCCAGAAAAACAGGCTATCATCAAAGAACTCTAATAACAAATGTTGGCAAGGCTGCAGAAAAAAAAGAGAATAGTCCTACATTGTTGGGTGACATGTAAAAACTACTATAGGAAATCAGTATGAAGATTTCTCAAAAAACTAGCAATAGGAATTACATTTAACCAACTATGCCCCTTCTAGAGATCTTCCCGAAAGAGTCAGTCACAGCATTACAGTGATAAATATATAGCCATATTTATAGGTGTACAATTTACAATAGCAAGGTCTTGGAAACAGCATATATGTCCATTAACACAAAAATGGATAAAGAAAATGTGTTATAAAGCTGCTGTAATGATGGACTGTGTCACCTTGAGTAGGAGACACTCAACTAAAGTGTCTCAGCAATTCCACACAATAGGGTGTGGAAGACCCATCCTACAGCAGCTTGTTTTCTGGATGGTAGACGGAGAAAGGAAGGATGGATCTGCTTTTGTTTCTTGGAAGGAACTCCAGTCTTCACCTTCACCTGGATATCATCTCCTGGCTTTCAAAACAGACCCTGGCATAGACCCACGGGCCTCCTGATATGGACTCACAAAGGACACTTCAGTGAGCTCCAGACCTTTGACTGAAACCCTTGGCCTCCCAAGATGCACACAGACCCTCTGCACTCTTTCTTATCTGAGTCTGTGGATTGCCACTGGAAGCCAATCTTGTAAATTCATATATATTTGTATATCTGGTATTATATCTGCATCTTTAATACTGACTGATATAGCTGCCAAAAAGAAAGATACATGTAAGGGGGTCAAAGGCAAATAGATGAAACTTGAGAACATAATATTAAGTGAAATAAGTCCAACACCATCACCTTAAAACATGCATACTTAATCTATGAGAAAATATACACATATAAAGAAGGTAGAAAAACAGTAAGTAGTGGAGCAGCTGAAATCCTCAAATTCACTATTGTTTAAAAAATATCTGAATATATGCTATATGTTAATTTGTTTCACTTACATTACTAGTTTGTTTGAGTTCAGTGAAAGTTTTATAATATTACGTTTTCTTTTTCTTTTTCCTTGTAAGAGAGTCTTTTTCATCTATGAATTGTACTCTGAATACCATTTTGCTCTCTTTTTTTGGTACCAGGGATTGAACTCTTGACCTGGAGCTTACCAGGCAAGCACTTGAGCCACTGAGCTAAATCCCTGGCCTTATTTTGGTCTTTCTTTTATGATTATGGCACATAGTTTATTAACTACTGCTATCCTCTACTTTATTATGAAATTTAATTTTAATTTTTAATAAAATGTTAATTTTTCTTTATTAACATGTACTTGTATTACATTAAAATTAAAAACCCAAAATATTTAATGTACACTCTTGTAGAGAAACTTTTGTACATGTCTACCTGAAGGCAAAGACCAAAATATTCCTGTAAGAGCAGATAAATCGTGGTAGTTACACACTTACAAAAATCACATAATCATCTCAATAGATGCAAAAAAAGTCCTTAACAAAACTCAACATCCACGTATGATAAAACCAAGAAAATAGATATACAAAAACCTTATTTCAGACTGATAAAAGTCAATTATGACAAACCTATTCAAATATATCTCGTATCATCACTCCTGTTCAAAAACGGTAGAAACATTAGCCAGCACAATCAAACAAGAGAAAGAAATGAAAAGGACATGTATAGAAAAGAGGGATATCAAATATTATTTGCAGGTTACATGATCTTTTAACACAGAAGGTGCAAAAATTCCACCAAACACTCCTAAAATTAATACCCAAATTCAGCTGCATAGCAGGATGCAAACTCAACACACAAAAATCAACAGCGGGGGCTGTAGATTTAGCTCCCTGGCATAAGCACCTGCCTGGCAAACGCAAGGTCTTGAGTTTAATCCCCTGTACTAAAAGGGGAAAAAAATAGGAAGAGACAAAAATCAATAGCATTCCTGTACACCAATAATGAACTTACCAAAAAAGAAATAATACAAACAATATCATTCAAAATAGCATCAAGAAAACTTAAATACTTTGGAATTATTGTAAGCAAGGAAGTAAAGATTTCCACAATGAAAACTACAGTATTTTGATAAAAGACATTGAAGAATATCAGAAAACAGAAAGACATCCGCTGTTCCCTAATAGAACCAACATTTTATCAAAATGGCTATACGTCAAAAATTGATATACAGATATAGTAACAGTCAAAATATCAACAGGATTCCTCACAGAACTAGATAAAATAATCCTAAAGTACATATGGGGAAAAAAAGGATATCTAAAAAGCAAAAGCAATCCTAAGCAATAAGAATAGAACAGTGATGTCACAATCCCAGACCTCAAGTTAAACAGTACTACGAAGCCACAGTGACAAATGCACTATAGTACTGGCACATAAACATGTATTTAAAACAATGGAACAGAAGAGGTAGAAACAATTTCAGGTACATTCAGCTATCTGATCTTTGACAAAATATGCAAAAATACACACTGGAGGAAATAAATAGTTAACACTCTTTAACAAAGTCCTGGGAAAAGTGACTATCTACAAGCAGGAGATTGAATCCAGACCTG
This sequence comes from Cavia porcellus, assembly GCF_034190915.1. Taxonomy (NCBI): domain Eukaryota; kingdom Metazoa; phylum Chordata; class Mammalia; order Rodentia; family Caviidae; genus Cavia; species Cavia porcellus. The sequence continues at coordinate 9,436,617 of NW_026947493.1, forward strand.
TACCTCTCACTACGTACTAAAATCAAAATAGATCAAAGATACATGTGTTCAAACAGAAACAGTCTGCTGAAAGATAAACTTTAACAGCTATAACTAGTAAAGACATAAATAAAGGTAGGCAAGAACTTTCTGAACAAAACCTCAGATACACAAGAAAGAGCACCAAGAATCAACAAAGGCCACTTCACAATACAGGAAAAAGTCAACAGAATGAAGAGACAACCTAAAGAATGAGAAAAAATTGTGCCAACAACTCCTTAGGCAGAGGACTCATAGTGTGTAGACCATATAAAGAACTCAAAAAAGTGCCCCTAATATTAAAGAACCAGTCAAAATGGGTGACATAAATAGACACTTCTGTGAAGTACAAATGGTCAAAATAATACATGGAAAAATGTTCAATACTTCTATTAGAAAAATGCAAATTAAAAAACACTAAGATTCTCTCTTATTGAACAAGAGCTGGAAGGAGCATGGAGGGATGTGAAGAGTGTTGTACTCTAAGAAAATAACTTCCTTATATGTGTATTATAACAAAACCTGTAACGTGGCTTACTGAATGTGTCTGTTTTCCTTTTTCCCTTTGGATGAGCTAATTGATATGTTAAGCAATGCTCTTCTCTGTAAAGAATTGTAAAACCTTGCCTAATTGATATGTTAACCATTGTTGTCTTCTACAAACAACAGAAGTAGTGCTAAAACAAGCTAACAAGTGTTGTTAATCACTGTTAGGCGCCTCTATTCTCTGCTAAAGAGCTAAAGAAAACTAGGATGGCCCTCTAATTTACACTTGTTTGAAGTAACTTGCTTGCATGCAGGGAGATTTGGTTATTAGCATAACCCTTTACCTGACCTTGATCCCCCTCCCCAGAAAGACGGAAAAACATAACCCCGTTTTTTGTTCTGTAGCGCCCTTACTGCCTCCCCTCTCCTCTTACCTATCTATCTAGGCTAAAGATTTTGAGTTTCTGGTGACCTCTTCCCGAGCCTGTGGTGGTCTGTCATAAAATGAGCCTGCTCTGTTTTTAAGAACTGCTTAGCTTCAAAGAAATTACAGGAAAATGTTGTGGCTTAACCCTAATGCACCAAAAGGGTTAAGTTCCAAATACTTGTGAAAACTTAAGTTTCAGCTTCTTGTAACTTTCACCCCTTCCCACCTGTTAGTGTTAAGGAGCTGTCCTGACATAATTAACTTTGTACTTTCTTCTCCAAATGTTATTGCAGATAATGCTTATCTACAGGATGGGAGTAACTTGAGAGGTGCCAAAGGCTCCCGAGGTTGTCAGAACTAAGTGGACAGTTACAAGAGTTTCCAGATTCGGGTAAACAAGTTTGATGGCTCTGCGAGTTTCTTTGTTTCTCCCCCACCCCTTTTCCCCTGGCCTCTTTTTAAAGTCCTCCCTTCAGTCTCTGGCACGCAGTCTCCAAATTGGCTCCCGGAGACTCATCACCAGGCCTGGCCTAATAAAGCCTTTGCTCCCCAAACTTCAGTCTCTTGCTTCCTTGGATTTTATACAGGGGTCCAAGTTATTACAAAGAGGAGGTAGAGAGAAAAGAATTCAGATGTGTTATGTACACAGACCAACTTCCCATGATAAACATAATCACTTACTGCAAATGTATATCAAAATTTTTTAAATTAAATTTTAAAAAAGGATCCCACCTTACTCCCAATTGAATAGTTATTATCAGAAATCAAATCATAACAAATGCTTGTGAGGTTTCAGGGAAAAGGGAACTCTACATTTTGGTTGGGAATGTAAAGTACTACAAGCACTCTTGAAATCAGTATGGCAATTTCCCTCAAATAAAAAATAGACATTCCACTGAATACATCTATTGTACTTCTAGTTTGCTGGGAGCCATTGCAACTGGAAATTGAACACATGTGCAGGGCTGCTGCATGGCCAAGGGCAAGATAAGATAATGGCCAAGAACACCTGGCTCCAGCTCCAATTAACTAAATGAAGACTGTAGCTGCAGGCATTTCACCCTGTAGTGAAATGCAACGTGGAGATATTCTCCTAACGTACTTTGGCTTGTTAATGGAATTTGTTACCTGCAAAGTACTTGAGCCAATCCCAAGGTCTGTTCAGTTTCCTGTGTTGTTTGCATTAAAATAATAAATACAGGCTGCCCAGAGGCAGTCATTGTCTTAGCCAAAGAAGTCCCCAAACTCTGTAGAGGGTTTTGATACTCCTGGAGCCCTCAAATCATACCACTTATCTCATTTATTTTAAGCCTTTGCTAAACACTCATTTGGGAGACTGGGGATCTAGACCAGGCCCCCGATACTAGTTGTCTTGCTCAAACAATTCTATACATCATGTAGAATGGATACTCATGTTTGTAACAGCGCAGTTCATTATAGCTAAACCTAATAAGTGGCCTATATAACCATCAACAGATACACAGCTATAGAAAATGTAGTATTGTATTTATATACAATTGAGTACTACTCTTCTAGAATGAAGGATAAACTTGAGTCATTTGTAGGAAAATGAATGCACCTTGAGACCATAATAGTGAACTAAATCAGACACACATACAGAAATATCATATGATCCCTCTTATTTGAGACCTAAAATACAAACAGCAAAATAAAATTTAGGTAATAGGAAATAGATAAATATTTTGGAAAAGTTAAGAGATAGACTGGAGAAGATAAGTGAGGGGGAGGGGACAGAAAAAATTCAGGTGTGTTATGAATATATACCAATACTTCATGAGGGATATAATCATTATACACTGCAAATATGTCCAACTAAGAATTTAAAAGAAATTGTTTGTATATTGTTAGTACACATATATGCCCACTATCGCTTATTTTGGTATGCATTCTGAAAAGTTAAAAAATAATGGATCAGTTGGATACCATCTCTTAGGGCTATAAAGGTTTAGGAAAAAGATACCATGTAGAAATTTTGGTGAGTGCGCGATAATATTCACTTTAATATAACAGTGGTTCAGATTGTTATAAAATCATATGTATTTTAATTTTTTTAATAAAAGCACTATGTTTAGAGTTTAAAAAGCACAGAACACTGGAAACAAAGAACCTGACTGATTCAGAATTGGTGGATTATGAACCAAAATGTACCAAGCAGGTAACTTTATGATAATTATTCAAATATTACCTTGCAAATAAAGCATAGAAAGTAAGTTTCTACAGTAGGCTGATTCAAGTACAGTATAGCACAAGACATACAATTAGAAATATACAAGTTTATTGAATGTATTACTCTCTCTGGCATGTTAATGTAATAATGCAAGGAAAATTTATGTTGATTTTCACTCAGTACAATTGTTCATGTGCACTTATATACAAATACACATGCACTACTACACATACACTACTGGTATTAAGTTATTTTTCCTTATGTTCCCAATCAGTAGTAATATATTTTACACATTTACTAAAAATTTATTTCAAATCCAAATTGAAGTAATTTCTTTCATCTCTATTTTCAATAGTTACTAAATTTGCTAATTTATTGTCTCCAAGTTTTTAAAGCTACTTACATTACTTTTGCTTTTCAAAGCAAACACTCCATTCATTGGTTTCATAATGTAACCTGAGTTCAGAAGTTTAAGTATCTACTTCCACTGTTTCCCTGAACAGTTCTAAAAAATATCTGACAACATAATCACCATAAGCATAATTTTTATCAGAATAAGATGCACATCAAGGGGGCTGGGGATTTAGCTCAGCGACATAAGCACCTGCCTTGCAAGCAGGCAGTCGTGAGTTCGATCCCTGGTACCGATAAAAAGGAAAAAGACAAAAAAAAAAAAAGATGCACATCAAGGACTGTATGTGTGGGCATGTTGTTTCATTTCTGATTAATAATTCAAATGTGAATTCATTAACCAAATAATTAAGAGTCTTTGTAAACTTGCTCCCATGTTTTCCAACTCCCTTTTTATAATCTCAGTGTTTTGGAAGGGACTTGACTCTCACTATACCCTCACCTCATTTAATATAATTCTTTTAATTTATCTTTCCTCACATGCTTTAAATTTCTGCTTTATTGATTCTTGTACTGCTTCTGGATGATAAATCATTTCTGTACTCACATTTAAAATAACTGTTTTTCACTTATCTCTTCCTATATTTCAACCAAATTTCTTTAACACAATCTTTTAAGAATGTACCATACTTTATTTCAATATGACATTTTTTATTAATGAAAATAGTAAACAACCAGCCATGTTGTTGCACAACTCTGTCTTAGCAAGTGGAAAGCCAAAAATAGGAGGATCACTGAAAGTTCAAGATCAGCCTGGGCTATACAGCTACACCCTGTGTTCAAGGCCAACCTGAAATAAATAACAAGCCACTGTCTCAAAACAAAAATTATATTTTAATAACGTTTACTTTTCCTAAATTTAAGTATCTTCCAAAAATATCTTTCTCTTTTCTTGAATAAAAAAGGTTCTTATTTTAGATTTTTAGTTTTTGACTACTTATTTGTTTTTGAAAAATAAGTAAACTTCTCTTTCTTAATAAACTAGGGAAAAAGAAGATGACAATGATGAATTAATTTCCTGGTTTCCTTTATCACCCACATACCTGTATTTAAATCACTCAGATTATAAAAACCTTGGCCAAAATTATAATATTAATAGTCATTTACTTATTACAGTTCTAAAGGAAAAGGAAAAATTTCATCTATACTTCTTTACTTATCTGCCTGTACAGAATAATGATAAATACTAGATAAACTAAAGCAAATATTTTTAAATTATTTTTTTGTTTTATTTAAAAGGAAGAAAAGTCAGAAAAGAAAAACAAAAAGCATAAACAACCACCAACTCAAAACAGTAACAATATCGGTTTTCAAAACAGAATGACAGAAATTGATCAATGGTTGTTACACTGCATAGTGTTGTCTTTTTTTTCCAAAGAAAGAAAAGAAATAGAAAAACAGAAGAGTAGAATAATGATGAATTAAAAAATTTATCATCACAGAGTCACTAGCTGATTACTCATTGTTGTCTTAAAAAATAGTTGCCAAAGTCACAAATCAAAGCATAAATAGAATAAACAATCAAACATTGACAATGCAAATTTTTCTGTTTAATGTTCAACAGAAATTCAGTAATATGGTCATCTATCTTATACACTACACATTCGGACACATTTTAGAGAACTTTCCTTCCCCTTCACTTTCACAATCTTTATTATACTTTTGGATCCCATTATTCTATCAGTTTTTATTTTTTACACTAGAGAGACAATGCAATATTTACAAATGTATTTTTTATTTCACTAATGAGGATATTTTCAAGTTGCCTCCATTTACCTATAAAGGCTTCAAAATCATCCTTTTTATAGATGAGTAGTATTCCATTGTATAAAAACACATTTTTTCCATCCAAATCTGCAATTGATGGGCATTTTGGTTGTTTCCAAGATTTAGCTATCTCTGTGACATGACCTTTTCAATTTTTCTGGAAAAATACCCAGGAGGGGAATAGCTAGATTGAATGGAACTTCCAATCCTAGTTTTTGAGGAATCTCCACACTGATTTCCACAGTGTTTGCACCAGTCTGCACTCCCACCAACAGTGGAGAAGTGTTCCTTTTTCCCTGCAGCTTCGCCAACATTTGTTATCAGTTGTTTGCTTGATGGCAGCCATTCTTTCTGGGGTAGGATGAAATTTCAATGCTGTTTTAATTTGCATTTCTCAAATGGTCAGTGATGGTGAACATTATTTCATGTATTTATTTGCCATTTGTATATCTTCATTTCAGAAATGTATGTTGAGCTCTGACGCCCGATTTTGGAGAGCATCTTTGAATTTGGGGGGTTTGATGTCTTTCAGTTCTTTATATGTTCTGGATATAAGTCTTTTGTCTGAGGGATTGTTGGCTAAAATCCTTTCCCATTCTGTGGACCTTCTTTTCACTTTGTTGGTGATTTCCTTTGAAGTGCAGAAACTTTTTAGTAACATGAGCTCCCAGTTGTTGATTCTTTGAAGTATTTCCCATGCAGTTTAAATTTTATTCATGAATTTTTTGCCTACCCCTATGTCTTCAAGATTTCTGCCTACCTCGTCCTCCAATAGATTAAGTGTTTCTGTTTTAATATTTAGATCCTTGATGCATTTTGACTTTATGGTGATAGGCATGGGTCTATTTTCAGTCTTCAGCATGTGAAAAGCCAGTTTTTCCAATACCATTTATTAAAGAGCCTATCTTTTTTCCAGTGAACATGTTTGGCCCCTTTGTCAAATATAAGGTGGCTGACTGTCCCTGTAGTAGTGTTTGAATCTGTTCCACTGATCCTCAGGTCTATTTATTTGCCAGTACCATACTGATTTTATTACTGTGGCTTTGTAGTACAGTTTCAGTTCAGGAATTGAGATGCTTCCTGTCTTGCCTTTGTTGCCCAGAATTGCCTTTGCTATTCTAGATTTCTTCCATTTCCAGATGAATTTTTGGAATATTTTTTCCAGATCTGTAAGGTATGTTAATGGTATTTTGATTGGGATTGCACTGAATCTGTATAATAGTTTTGAGAGTATGGCCATTTTCACAATGTTGGTTCTTCCTAACCAACAGCAAGGAATATCCTTCCATTTCCTAATATTCTCTCCAATCTCCTTTTTTATAGTAGTATAATTTTCAGCATGTAGGTATTTTACATTCTAGGTTAGGTTGACTTCTCAGTATTTCACTTTTTAGATGCTATTGTGAAAGGTGGTATTTCCATAATTTCTCTCTCATGGGTATTCTTCTTTGTGAAAAGGAATGCGACTGATAAATTTTGAGTGTTGACTTTGTATCCATCTACGCTGCTGAATTTGTTTATTATCTCTAGTAGTCTTTTAATGGAGTTTTTGGGCTCTTCTCTATACAGTGTCATGTCATCTAGAAATAATGATAATTTAACAACTTCTTTTCCTATTTTTATTTCTTTTATTTTTCCCTCTTGTCTGATTGCTCTGGCTAATATTTCTAGAACTATATCGAATAGGAGTGATGATAGTGGACATCTTTGCCTTGTTCCTGATTTTAGAGTGAAGGTTTCAGTTTTTGTCCATTTAGTATAATGTTGGCTGTTGGACTGTCATAAATGATGTTTATAAGATTGAGGTACATACCGGGCATTCCAAGTTTCTATATGGTATTTATCATGAACAGGTGTTGGAATTTATCAAAAGCTTTTTCTGTGTCTATTGAGATGATCATATGACTTTTATTTTTGGCTCTGTTGATGTGGTGTACCACATTTATTGATTTGTGTATGCTGAACCATCCCTGCATTCCTGCATTAAATCCCACTTGTTCATGGTGTATCTTCTTGATGATTTTCTGCATTCTATTTGCCAGTATTTTATTGAGAATCTTTGCATCAATGTTACTAGTGAGATTGCTCTACAGTTCTCCTTTTAGGTTAGGTGTTTCTCTGATTTTGGTATCAAGGCAATGTTGCCTCTAAGAATGATTTAGGGAAGACTGGTTTTTTTTCAATTTCACTGAAGAGTTTGAGGAGTGTTGGCATTAAATCTTCTCTAAATTTCTCATACATTTCAGCCATGAATCCATCAGGACCTGGGCTTTTCTTTGTTGGTAAGTTTTTAATCACGTTTTCTATTTCCATAGCTGATATTGGCTTATTCAAAATTGTTATATCTTTTTGATTGAGCTTTGGTAATTCATATGTTTCTAGAAATCTATCCATTTCCTCTGTTTTCTACCCTATGTGAGTAGAGATTTTTCAAAGTATGTGTTCATGATCTTTTGAATTTCCATGGGATCTGTAATAATTTTTCTCTTTTCAGGCCTTATTGCGTGGATTTGAGTTTTTTCTTTTTTTTTTATTGATAAGGTTGGCTAGAGGCTTATCAATTTTGTTTATTCTCTCAAAAAACCAGCTCTTTGATTCATTAATTCTTTGTGTGTGTTTTTGGTTTCAATTGGATTAACTTGTGCCCCAACCTTTACTATTTTCTCTCTTCTATGAGCTTGGTTTAACTTGATCTTCCTTTTCTAGGAGCTTGAGAGGTAGCATTAGTTTATTTATTTATGCTCATTTCCTTTTCTTGACCTGAGTACTTATTGGTCCATATTTTCAAGGAAACTGAAATTGCCAAGAATGTGAAACATCTGCTATGGAAAGTCACAGACACTGCGGAGCCACCCCCAAGAGAAAGTCCATGAGGATAATTGGCAACATCGTAAGGATGGGACTGCTAAACCCCTTTAGGGCTTACATCTTGCCAGAACTTGCTGCAAGTGCTGCACAAGCATTTTCAGTCTTGTTTTGGTTCAATTCCTTTCTTTCCTATTTTTTAAAATTGGAATAGGAATCTTTATGTTGTGCCATTTTATGTTGATAGTGTTTAACTGTCTTTTAGATTTTTACAAGGGATCACAGGTAGGTGTTTGTCTTTAGTTTCACTGGAGATATTGGACTTGGGCTATTCAGCAAGGCTAAAACTGTAAATTCTTTGGTCAACTTTAGAGATGGACTAAATACACTTTCCATAAAGACACATGAGTCTTTAGACCACTAGAGATAGAATTATTAGAGGCAGAGGTTTTGGAAGGTGATTAGAAAAGGGCTATGCTATACTCATTAGTGGATTTATCCAAATGTGAGTTCACGAGCTGAGTAGGAAGTAGGGCCTCATTTCAGGTGGGTCACAAGGTATGTGATGTGGAAGGGTATATTTTCCTTTAGGTTGATAACTTCTCTCTTAGCCTTCTGATTACCATGATGTGAGCAGCATTCCTCTGTCCAAGTCCTTCCATACTATTTCTGCCATGGAGTCAGATGACTATGAATTGGAACCATGGGACCAAATAAAATACTTCTCATTTAAGTTGGGTCAAGTACTTGTGTCTTCTCCATTTATGGTTTCCATCTTTACCATATCATATAAGAATCATTTTTTCTTTATTTACATCCCTTCTTTCATTATTGATATTATGTGATTCCTTCTCAGTAAGTCCAGATGAAAGGGTCTGGAAACTACATTTTTATATGCTCCATGAGCAAGAATGGTTTCTAGATTTCACTTTTTATTATAGGTCAAAGGAATATTTTGTAACACATGATATTAAGATTTTAATGATAATAATATAAAGTTCACCAGGAAAAAGTGATGGTGCTATGCTAAAACAAAGAAAAGACTCTGGTGGCTATAGCAGAGACTACCCCATCTCTAATGTCAAACAGGAAAAAGGTCTGAAAGGAATTATCCTACTAACTGACACCAAAGTAAGCGGCTGATTAGTAAGACCCAATTTTTCACTTAAAAAAAAAAAACTCATTGATCTTCAGAAAAATTGAGTTGCTCTTCACAAACAAACACATATTTTACAATTTTTTTATACATACAAGAAATGTGGATAAATTGATTGGTCAACTTTTGCTATGGCAAACAGGAATATATATATTATTCTTAGATAGATCAAAAGGTTATATTATCATAAAAATGAAAAATGTATCAAGAAGTAGGAGATCTTGATACGTAACTGTAACTATTATTGTAATGATAACTGTTAAAAGGAAGCAGCTGAGCTCAGTATCAAAGGTATATTATTTTTTTTTCTTTTTTTTTTTTTTTTTTTTTGTCTTTTTCCTTTTTATTGGTACCGGGGATCGAACTCACGACTGCCTGCTTGCAAGGCAGGCGCTTATGCCGCTGAGCTAAATCCCCAGCCCCCAAAGGTATATTATTCAAAAAAGTTTGTTGGTAGTCACTTTCTAGTTTACAAATGGTTATTGCCAAACCCAGCTCAACAGGCAATTCCCAAGGGAACACATATTTTGCCAATTCCTTCTTCTAGGACCATCTCAAAACTGAGTTGCCTTGACACAGATAACTAACGGTATTTTTCTTCCTATCTTCCATATAAAGCTTTGCTATCTTCTGTAGCATGAAACTCTTAGTGTATGAACACATACTCTACCCAGGGACATAAGATGCTTCTTAGAAAATATTTTAGTTCTCTTGAAGCATTCCTGAAAATAAGGGGAACCTTGAATAAGCACTCATGTATTACTTGTTTATACTCAACTGCCTTAAATTGATTCTTTTTACACAGTAAATTTTGGAAGTCATGCAACTGAGTCACATATAATGAGTAATCAAAAATACAGAGTACATTTAAATTAAAATTATAGTTAAAAGGCAGGTTGTCAAGAACAGTGGAATGCAAGTGATGGGTGGTACTTTAAGGCATCTGAAGGGAATGGCAAGGTGTCTTTTATTGCAATGATCTATAACAAATTTTTAAAAACTTGAATATTCACTGTTCACTAGAACATCACACTGATAGGTAAACATTTTGAAGAAATTCAGCCTTCCTAACATTGAGAAAACAAGTCCAGATTCAATGTAGGCTTCCTCACAAACATAGTATATGCCTTTTCTGCTCTGCCTCTTCTAAATATTTGGATGCAGGTGGCCAAATATTATCGACACAAAAAGGTATATATACTCAAGACTACAGAATTAGACAATACAGTATTTTATTACAAAGTTATCTTCTTAAAAGTATACTCAAATTAACCTTTACTTAAAATTAATGATTATTACAAAATGATCCACTTGATCAATTCCTTTTGAAGTTAATCACAAAAAATACTTTGTTCCTGAGGAATGATGGGGTTTTTGTTTTTGGCATTAAAGAATAAGAACAATGCAACCCATGTTGTTAAACTTTTGTCCTAGTCAGGAGCCTAGTGCTGTATTTTGGGTATCTTTATTTCATTTAGAAATAATCACTTGCTGGTGATTCAAACATACCAAATATATAGGGAATTTGCTGTTTATTTCAAGTACTATTCTAAAAGATTTCAAAAAGAATTATTTCTCCACTTAATATATACTTTTAGTTCTAAGTAACCAAAGATATTTTAGTATGCAAAAATACTAAGCCAATCTAGAAGAAGTGGCTATATTCACTACTGTAAAAAGTCCTATTTAGCCCAATGGAACATGCCTGTAATCCCAGCACTTGGGGCCTAAAGCAGGAGGATCATTATGACTTCGAGGCCAACCTGTGTGCATAGTTCAAAGTTATGCTGTAGTTATGTAGTGAGACCCTGTCTCAAAAAATAAATAACATAAAATAAAATAAAAATGAATTTTAAAATGTCCTATTTACAAAAGAATTTGTATTACAAAATGTGCTGTGACATCATTAACAAGTCTGCAACTTCAAAAACCAATTTGTAATTACCAAAAGCCATGAGGGCATATTCCTGTAAACCCAGTTACTAAGGAAATTAAGGAAAGAAGATATTAAGTCAAAGATCAACTGGGCAACTTTGCAAGACTGTCTTAAAGTATTATGTTTAAAAAGGGGTGAAGGATGTAGCTTGGTGGTAGAATGACTGAAGGTCCTGGCTTCAGTTTCCAGGAAGAACTTTTACCAGCCAACCTTGTATTTAAACAAAGCATGACTGAAGACGGCTTTGTTAGATATGCCACATCTCTATAACATGAAATTCTAGACTGTCACTTGTATAACTATCTGGTTAAACCTAAAATCACTCTCCAGCTTTAAGGTTAACGAAATGTTGTAAGTCTCTGCAGGGCTCTACCTTTCCTAAGATGTATGTAAACGAACTGTGAAGTTTATCAGAATCAAAATGGAGTCACTTGTATCAAACCCCAACAAAAAATTGGGTCATAAAGGAAGGGATCATATATGCTTATGTGTGATAGTAATAATTATCATAAAAGACTGCCACAGCCACACTCCTTCTCAAAGAAAACCATAAGCTTATACAACCACAGGCTTATTCCTCAACAAATACTTCTGGGAGGTTGTCTGTCCAGCAACTGCCTGTCTACTTTGATGGCACCATTGTTATTGATCCTAATTGTTTCAGGGGCCAGGGATTTAACTCAGTGGCATAAGTGCCCCTGTAGGCAAGGGTGAGGTCATGAGTTTGATCCCTGGTACCAAAAAAATAGTTTCAAAACAATTTTTCTTAAAAAAATTTTTTTTCCTTAACCCTTTTCATTTTACTTATGTCTTAGTTACTTTTTACTCGTAACTGAGACAAAATACCTGAAGCCCAAGTTGGGAAAGGAAAGGTTTATTTCTTACAGTTTTTGGAGGTTTCAGTCTACATTCAGTTGGCTCCAAAGCAGGTGGGCATGGCCGGGCCGCAGTTCATGGCGGCTGCAAACAGCAAACAGGAACCAGCAAAGAGCAAGACACATCTTCTTCCTGCCATTACATTACATCCTAGCCCCACCCCTACATGGGTGTAGCACTGACACCATCAATCCAAAAACTAGACAATGAACCAATCACAAACGCACAATGCAAACTCATGAGGCCTACGAGCCACAGGCATAAACCATGACAACTTATAACAATGTTTGTCTTCTTTTGTCTGTCAAAATGTGAAAGGTTTAATAATGATCAAAATATCAGAGGTGCCCAATTGAAAGACCACTGCAAGGGCAATTCTGTCAGCCTGCATCAAGAACATAGATGCATTGGGGATTTTGCTCAGTGGCATAAGCACCTGCCTGGCAAGTGCAAGGTCATGAATTCAATCCCTAGTACCAAAAATTAAAAAATTAAAAAAGAACATAGACACTTAAGAATTCTTAAAGATGCCTAACATCCACTGAGGGTTGAAAGGAGAAGAGCATTAATTTAATTTAGAACCCCTTAACTTCGTTTGACCTACAGAATATATTTGGCAGCAGCTACCATAAGACCTGGCACTTGATATTTTCTCAGCAAGGAATGTCTTTGTCCTGCTATTTACATGGGTTATCTTTTCATTACCTTGAATTCTTGGCTCACTTTTTTCAATTAAAAACTATCCTGATATTTAATTATGTAGCTTCCCAAATCATACATTCATGGGTGATCCCCTTATATTCCAATGCATGGTTATTTTGCCGAATCAATCATTACTTTCTAAGACAGTATTTAATTCTTTATTATCTGTCTCCCTCTTAGAAAATGTAAGCTCCAAGAGGGCAGAGAATCTTATGTTTTGTTCTCTGATATATCTCAAACATCCAGAACACAGCTGTAAAGCCTACTGAACGATAAGTGCAAGCTGCGATGATCTGCAGAATGGTGAGTGCCAACTGTAAAATATCCAACCCTATTTCACCAACCAAAACCACAATTCTATTCAAACTACAGACTCATTCATGGTATAGTTTCCTCTTTATCTACAGGTATTTGTGCCAAAACTTCTAGTGGATGCCTTAACCTGAGAACAATACCCTTCATGGATATTGTATCAGTTTTCCCCTAAATTTACATTCCTACTGATAAACTTTAAATTTATAAATTAGACACAGTAAGAGATTAATAAATGATAAAGTAGAAAAGTTACAGTAATATACTCTAATAAATATTATGTGGATGCAAATGTTCTCTTTCTCTTGCTGATAGTGTTATAATCAGACTTCTGGTGATGATGTAAAGTGATACAACTCCTACTTGATGAGTTGAAGGTAAAGGGCAAAGGCAATGTGACATATTGTGATGTTAACACTGACTTTTTGCTAATTCATCAGAAGACAGATCAGCCGCTCCAGATGATAAAGAATCATCAAGCCATGACAATGTTATCAGGAAAAGATGCTGTCAATGACTGACAATCCTTGAGTTTGACAATTTACTGCCAAAACTCTTGTAGATCATGATAATATGAAATTGTTGTCTCCATGTTTTATGGCCTATTGCCTCCTTTGCACTTTTATGAATGTAGGTGATACAAGCATCTTCTAGAAATGCATGATTTAATAGAAAAATGAAACTTGTTTTGAGTGATGAACTTTCCCCTTAATCAACTTCTTCAACTCTGACAGAAACATGCCTGGAGCTTCTTTATCAGAAGATAGTAGATTCAGATTTTATATTTTTCAGTACAACTCATTTTTTAATCTATGAGACCATTTACAGTAAAAGGAATAGAATGAAATCACTCATTGCAGGAGATCTCTTGCTGAAGTCTTCATGTAGGCTTGATGCTTTCTAGCACAATACACTGTGATTAATCAGAAAACTTTTTTCTGTTTATGTTGTCCACTCACAAATTTTAATGACTTTTTCATTTTAGCTAAGCACTTATATACTATGATCATACTTTTGCAGAGATATAGCAGCAATACTACCATAAATTTCTTTTTTCTTCTTCAAATTTTACAGAAATGAACTCTTACCACAGATTTTAAGTGATCTCAATACACATTTTTTGGCAACCTGGCACTTTCTCATTTACACCTAAGGGAAGCAGTTCACAGCGCCTCTCTGGCATATCCAAATTGCTAGCATCATTCATTTGGTTTGAGGCCATTATTAAGTAAAGAATTATTTGAACACAAATACTGCAATACTGTAACAATGTGATAACCAGGACAATTACTAAGTGATGCGCAAGAAAGAATATATATGATACGGATACAATGAATACAACGTGATCCATGTCCCAGTCAGGATGGGTAGAACAGAGCAAAACAGCTGGGGATTTTATCACAGTACTCAGTGTTAGTTAAAGTAAGGATTTCTGGAATTTTTCTACTCAATATTTTCACACGGGTATCAAACAGTAGAAGCTTAATCTGTGAATAAAGACGAACTACTGTATTAAGTGAATGGTACTTTCTATTCACTAATTACTGATGGGAGACAGGAAAACACTTCCCTTTAGAGCTGGGCACTCACATCCCATAACCTCTTCAGTTAACAAGTCTCTGGACTCCTCACAGAAATAATGCCTAAGATTGTGTACCAGGAAATCAAAAGTCAAATTTCTTCTACCTACCTGAAATAACTTGAAGGTAAAGGAAGGAATTATTCAAAGTCATTCAATGAGGGAGGGGTACAGAGAACTAGAATATTCCTAATATGTAACTGTCATTTGAACACATATTTTTCAAAACATTACTACATCAGTTTATGAATTCTGATTTAGAAGAACCAGAATATGCCTATCAGAAACTGAAAAGGATTATTTAAAAGTTAATTTTAATTACGGGCTATATAGCAGTAGTAAAAAATCAGCAAAACATAAATTATTAGCTAGGCATAGTGATTTGTGCCTGTAATTTCAAGTACAGAGGTTGGCAAGTTTGAGGATAGCCTGTGTTAACTTTGTGAAACTCTGTTTCAAGATTTTAAAAAAACTGAGAAGTAGGGGCTAGGGATTTAGCTCAGCGGCATAAGCACCTGCCTTTGCAAGCAGGCGGTCGTGAGTTCAATCCCCGGTACCAATAAAAAGGAAAAAAGACAAAAAAAAAAAAAAAAAAAAATTAAAAAAAAAAAAAAAAAAAAACTGAGAAGGGCTAGAGGTGTAGCTCAGTGGTGTAGAATCTACATAGCAAGTAAATTGCCTGAATCCAATCTCATTCCTAATATTGCAGAAAGGAGGAAAAGAGGAGTGAAAAAAGGAAAGAGGCAAGAAAATTGCTTTAAGATCTAAAAAGAAGATACGAGGCATTATCTGGATCGCTGTGGTTAACTGCTGTGTCACTTTTTTATGTTCCAAAGAATTTCTCATCACCTTGAATCACTTTACAATTTAAAACAGAAATTTCCCAAAGATTCTTACACCACATACATAGCCACTCATTCACATGTTCCATCATTTACTTTCTGTACAGGCCATCCAGCCTGTAGACAATTCAATTAATCTTACAAGTGACATGCACAAGGAAAAAAAAACAGATGTGGCATTAAGATTTACAAAGTTATTGAAACTTTTTAACAAGTAAAATGCATCCTTTCTTAGCAACAGCAGAATGAGGAATAAAGGGGTTTACATATGTTCCAATTCTAAACCTATCAATCAAACCCATGTTATTCCTTTGGGAACTTATTTACATGCATATTTATCAGCCTCACATGCTAATTCCCTGCTGTTTTATGCCTGCGAGGCATGTTTATGAGTCATAATTGTTGATCTCATTTGATGTATTTCACTGTACGAAGACATTATTCAGTTATGTGGCCTAATGTCAATGAGTTACAATGACCTGGTCTTCCAAATGCAACTTGCTCTTTAATTTTTATTAGGATCCACAATTACTGTAAAGGAAAAGAAGTACACTAAACAAAAAATAAATGTTTTATTGAAGAACTCAGTTAGTCATCTCATTTTTTGGTTTGGTTTGCATCTTTACATTCAGTCTGAAATGTAGCTATAAAATGAGCTGTGTCACTCATTCACTCATAATTTCTCACTCTTCTAGATTAAACCCTAGATTCATAAGCTACCCTTTAGACTAATTTTACAGACTTCTTTCATTTCATACTAAAATAATGTGCCAGCATATTCCTTTACTGTCATTTTGTGTGTTTTTTTTTTTAACCACATTCAAGATTTACTTTTTTAGGCTGTCCTATAAAACATGATGAACCAAACTAGCTTCTTCAACTTACTTAAACTGTTACTTTCTTTAGGAATCTTCCCCCCTCAAAGACAAATTAGTGATGGAAACTTTCTGCAATCATTCAATACCTTAAATATTAAGCAATCACCATTTATTTTACATTAATTTCAATTTTTAAAAAAAGCAAAAGAACTACATGAAATTTTAACACTGATATTGGAAAAGCATTACTAAGATCTTCTGTCACTGAGAAACAGAAATGGAATATGTTGCAGTGTGCTTATATTTATAAATGTAAATCAAACATAATATTAGAATAATAGAATAAGCTTTAAACTAATGTAATGATTTAAATTATTACAAAACACATGGAGTAATATAGCTGAGCCTTCAAATTACTCTGAGAAATATGAATTAAAAGTGAAATTGATTTTTGCACCATGAATTTTGTGTGTGTGTGTGTGTGTGTGTGTGTGTGTGCGTGTCTTTTTGAGGCAGGGTCTTGCTATGCAGTTCGGGCTGGCCTTGAACTCGCTTTGTAGCCCCAGATGATCTGGAACTCCCAACAATCCTCCCTGCCTCAGCCTCCTGAGTGCTGGGATTACAGGCCTGCATCACCACGCCAGGCCGAAATTTCTTTCAGGGAAATGGTTTATGGTTTTCCCTGCCCAGAACATTTTAGCTATGAATAACATTTTACTAATGAAATGTAGCCATCCTTTCAAGGGTTACCAAGCTGGATTAGAACAGAGATTCTCATTCTGAAAGTATCAAGACATCAGGAAGCCTACTGCCACTCTTCCAAGGGATTATAACACTACAGCAACAGCAAGGAAGAACCATAATTCAGAAAATTAACTATTGGGCACAAAAGTGCATCATAATGATGATTCTCTTTTCCCTTGGCCTATACTTCAAAAAGTGAAATTTATACCTCAAATGTATTTGAAAGTATTTTAATAGCAGTATTAAAATGTAAGAATATACTGAAATGATATAGTTGTGTTTTGGTTTTTTTTTTTTTAACGTTGAAAAATTCAAAGTAAAGCTTTGGCTACATCAATAAATAAAGAAACAATAATAGCAGATTTGAGAGAAAGAATTATTTTAAGATTTTAAATAAAACTACTTAGCTTTTCAACTTCATTCATAACAATGGAAAAGATCTAGGAAAAGGTGACAAACAGTGGTACTGTATAAAAAGCCTTTTGGTTGCAGGAGGGGGGATTATTGGGAATCAAATTTGGGACCTTGAGCTTGCCAGATAGGTGCTGTTGAGGTGAGCTGTATCCCAGCCACATAGAAAGCATTTTTGAAAAAAGTCAGACTAAGGGGTGTGGGGCTGTAGGTCAGAGGTAAAGAGCTGGACAGCATGCACAAAGCTCTGGGCTTGATTCCTAGCAATAAAGGAAAAAAAAAAAAATCAAAGTAAATCAATATCCAGCACATGTATTCAACACGTACAACATATATTTACAAGACTATGGGCTTTTAAATGAATTTTGTGCATTAAAAACATGGTAAAGCGATTGATTTCCTTTTTAGGACAGATATAAATCAATCAAAATATACAGTTTCTGCTACTAGTCAGAGCATTGGTCATTACCACATGAAGCAAAATAAGTATGTCTTGAAATATAAAAATGATGCTACTTGTGGGTCAATATGAGTTTTTTAAAGTTTATATCATTTTTAATGTAAGTAGAATACTGAAATTCTACAAAAATTAAGTATGTCTTATAAATACACTGCAATTTTATGAAAGAAGATTTTTACTATTCAGGTGATACCTTTTCTGCTTCTAACTTTCTCAATGAAGACTTTGCTGGAATCATAACTAAATTGTAACAAACACCTTTATTCACTTACTGCCCTTCCTCCAATTAACTTTGTCCTTAGCATGGATCAGTATGAAAACATGTTACATTTTATTACATGTTATTAATTTTATTGTCACTTTCTCTCTAGAATAAGCTTCTTATGAGCTCAGAATATGTCTGTTTTGTTCATAACTGTATCACCAGCATAAATAACAGAGCTTGCAGTATAGCAGGCACTCAATAAATAGCTTCTCAAAGAATGAATCAGTAAATACTAAACCTTGTAACATCTGAGGGCAAATAATGTTTTTTAAAAATTATCTTCCTATAGTATCAAATCAGAACCTTAAAACAACCTCAATAGATGTCTGATAACTCACATACAACCCACACGTTAATACTAGTACCATCAGACTATGTATGGCTGAGTCACCATACCACAATAATTCAGCTACTCAGTCATCATAGTTAAGCTATTTAATCCCTGAAATACAAGAAGAAAAAATCACAAATTGCTATCCTCTTGGTCAAAAACTATATCATTCCAATATTATATCATTACTACAATAGTAACAATAATAATGGTAATTTGAATTAAAATGTAAAACAATAAGCTATTATATTAGTTAACATTCTTAAGTGTCAATACCTAAAAGCATATTTTAATCATTGGAGAATAAAAAGAATAGTTATTTCTTGTGAGCAATATTATGTACCTAACATAATTTAAAATGTATGCTTTTGGTGAAAGATGAAAATAATTTAGCACACTAATGTGAACATATGAAATCACAAGCAAAAATCTTATGACTAAATTTTGACTAAATTATGACTAAAATTTCCCAAATATTGATGCATTCATTATGCACTTAAATGTACTTCTAAAACCCAAATTAGAGACAAATATATAGCATACAAAGCTCTAAGCTATAGTGTAGTATTTATAAATGGTGTCTATAAAAGTAGCTTCTGAACATTTTCTGTATTTCTACAAAAAGTTAAATTTGGAGGTGGTTCTATAGATCAACATATTTAATTTTCTTCTCTCTCCCATTAAGCTAAACATCTGTTCCTGCCATGAGTGAGTAAATTAAGTCTGATGAAAATATATCAGAGTATGCAACAGAAATGCCCATAAGTGGACAGATATTTGGCTTGTTCTATTTAACAAAACTATTTCTTATTTTAAAATAATAAAAGTAAAGTTTTCATGAACAATACAAATGTGCTAGCTCAATATCTTAAGTTCTACTGCATCTTGCTAAAAAAAAGTTTGCATTTTACCTGTTTATAATACATAATGTTGAAACAAACATTATACTAATATCTCACTTGGAAGAAAAGGACTTCTTAAACCTCATTTTAATATCTCTCAATTAACTTTCATTTATGAAACTTTCCTCTACAATAAGTTTTCTTAATAATGCAGAAATTCACAAAATTAAGAATAAAGCAGAGAAATGCAAATAGGAAGTACTCTTCATCTATTAATATGTACATAGTAGAGTCAGTTATCATTTTGTAAAAATTCCAAATTTTAATTGATTTACTAATACAGGATAGACAGTTACAATGGCAAATATTCTAGAATATAAACTGCTTATTCATAAATCATTGGTTTCTGAGTTATAATCCAAGAAGCAGTTCATCATAATCTAAGTATATGTCTATCCTTAGAAAAGTTCAACCATATATTGGCTTTTCTGTGAGAAAAATAGAAAAATCATATCCTGCTTCCTATTTAATTCATTAAAGATGCATAGCATATAACTTATTATCAAAAGTTCAGCAACATCTGAAAAGTGGAATCAATTTTCTACTCACAAGGGAAAAAGTTTTAAAAAGCTGTTTTAGAAGTACATGTAAGATGTAAATAGTAAATATGAAAATGCAGTAAAGACTAGTCTAATTTTCAGAAGACACGTTTAGACTTAGTTTGACATGATTATGGACTTTGCATTCAACTAGTAGGTGTTCACATTTAAAAGTATTTTGATAAACCACTGACAGTGAAAGTAAAAAAAAAAAAAAAGAAAGAAAGAACAGGAGAATCACAGCTTTTAGAAAGAAGAAAGAAAACCTGGAGGGACTAACGAGAGGAACATATTAAGAATTCTGACATTCTGCATGCTTAAGAGTAATTATATCCCAATCATAACTATAAAAATGTCTCTCTGTAGATGCCACTCAATGATTAGTAGTAGTATTTTATATGGACAATTTGGTTTTTAAAAATCCTTTTTTAAAGTCATTCCTTAAAGAGCAAATGAGAAATTATTTTCCATGTAATTATAAACAGTAAATTCCTTTTGAGAAATTTGTACCACATATCCACAAACCTTTTCTAAAAATTGTATTCATTTTTCTTATTTATTTTCCTGAATTCCCAAATAGTAAGGATTTATCCTTTATTTTCCAATCTCTAATAGTTGAGTGTCTTGAGATTCTACATTACCTACTGTGTTACAACTTCTTAAATCCAACAAGACTTACATCTAAAACTCAAGACCTTTCATCTTCATGGAATTTCAGACTCATGTATGTATCTGTTTGATAAATATCTTCACAGAAATGACTATCAGACATTCCAGATACCACACAAAAGGAAAAAAAATTGGATTTCCCCTCCTACCTCTCCCTCCAAATTTAATTTTATACTGTACTAGTTTCCAACACTCAAAAATCATCTAATAGGGACTGGGGATTTAGCTCAGCAGCATAAGCGCCTGCCTTGCAAGCGTGTGGTCCTGAGTTCGATCCCCGGTACCGATAAAAAAAAAAAAAAAAAAAAAAAAAAAAATCATCTAATAGTTGTGCAATAGTGAAGTCTTGGACGTTTTTGGATTCATTTTTGTTCTTACCCTTTTGCAACAAATTTGCCTATAGTCTTCTTGGCATTCTATAAAAACATATCCTACAGTACTAATACTCCCAATCTAAAATCTAAAGTCATTATTCCCTCCTTACTGGGCATAGTATGTTTAATCCTGCCAAAATATTATCCACCAAACAACAAGAATGGGCAGCTAAAAATATGAATCACATTTCTATTAAAATTCTAAAAATTCTTTGAGGATACAGAGAAGCTGATTCAAAAATTTATATAGGAAGAATATTAAGTAAAATAAATCAGACACACAAGCTTACATATCACATTGTTTCTTATATATGAGAAATCCAGAGCAAAGGTAAAGAGCAAAATAAAAGATAGATAATGGAAAGTAGGGACACAGATCATTCTCTAATCAAGAGATAGAGGGAAGGAGGGAGAGAAAGGATAAGTCATGAAAAAACGTAACTGAGATGTGTTAAGAACATGTACCAATCCCAACCAAGGAATGTTTACATTCTATACTACATACACATACAGAATGCTTACGTTTTATATTACACACTCACAAACATAGCAATAAACTAAAATAATGATTAAAATAAAATAAAATTTATATAGGAAGACAAAAGTACTAGAACAGCCAAAATTATTTAAAATAAATAAAGTTGAATCACTATATCTGATTTTAAGATTCTCTATAGAGAATGTTTCTCAATATTTCACCATCTTTTTTTTTGGGGGGGGGGGGGAGATGATCAAATTCACAACCTTGCACTTGCCAGACAGGCACTTATACCACTCAGCTAAATCTCTATCCCTTTTCTTCTTTTCATTATCATCATCTTAAGGAATCTTGTTAAACAATTATATTCATAATCATTTCTTGTCCATGGAACTTTAGTCCTAGAGACATGCTATATACTTGTTTATATACTATGGGCTTTGAAAAGTTATAGCCATTGTTATCTAACTTTTTTCACCTCATAACAACTTTTTCCTTCCTTCAGGGAAACATCAACCTCAATGAGAATGCATGCCATATGCCACAGTAATCAAAAGTAATCTAGCACCCCAAAGACTTCAGAATAACATCACAAGTTTGAGGCTAGCCTGGGTTACACAGCTAGTTCAATGCCAGTATGTACCCTACCACATAGCAAGACCCTGTAAGAAATAAACAAAACAAAAGAAGCCTCCAAATTACACCACTACAATGGTAGAATAATAAATATACTAGTCAATGAAACAGAAAAAAGCTCAAAAATACTCCCACTTAAGTATAGCTGACTGTGACAAAGGTGCAAAGCAATGGAAGAATTTGTTTTTTTGTTTTGTTTTTTTTTTTTTTCCAAAAAATGGGACTGAAGCATTTAGAAGTTCAAAGAAACAGGGGCTAGGGGTTTAGCTCAGCGGCATAAGCACCAGCCTTGCAAGCAGGCAGTCGTGAGTTCGATCCCCAGTACCGATAAAAATGAAAAAGACAAAAAAAAAAAAAAAAAAAAAGAAAGATAAAAGATCTAAATCTAGCATAGTATTCAAAAATTAACTCAGAATAGATCATGAATCTAAGTACAAAACATAAAACTATAAAACTTTCAGAAGAAAATGTCAGAGAAAATCTTCATGAATTTGGATTAGTGGAAAGTTCTTTACCAGGAGTTCTTCAAAATGGCACAAAAGTCAAAATGCGTTTAAGAAAAATCAGTACAATCAAAATAATTTTTCTGAGCTATTTGGCTGTAAAAGTAAGCCTGAGATTTGATTTTAAAAACCCTGCAGATCACTTATCAAAGAACTTCTATCCAAAAATCAGACACACTGAACCACCCCCTAAAAAAATTCAACATTTCACCAAAAGGCAACATATAGAGCAAATGGCAAAAAAGCATATAATAAAGTTCAATATCATTAATCATTAGACAAATGTAAATTTCAACCAAAATGAAATACTATTCTACATTTGTTATAAGGGTTAAAAAATCCTTAGACTGGGGGCTGGGGATTTAGCTCAGCAGCATAAGGGCCTGCCTTGCAAGCAGGCAGTCCTGAGTTTTATCCCTGGTACCAATAAAAAGAAAAACCTTAGACTATCAAACATTAGTAACGATACTAAACTCACACACTACTAATAGAAATGTAAATACCACACTACAATTACTCTGAAAACAACAAAAACATACAACTTATAACTCAGCAATTAAAGCCCAGATATAACCATGTTAGAAAAATGAAAACCTACATCCACCCAAAATCTGCATACAAAGGTACACACAGCTTTGTTACTTTCAAAACTGTACATGAACTCACATGTCCTTCAATAGGTAAATAAACTATAGTAAATATATACAATAAACTGCTACTCAGCAATATTGTTGCAGGCAACTGAGTTAGTTAAAAATATTATAGACAGTTAGACAGAGCTAGGTCCTCAAAGGAGCCACTGCAAAAGCCCAGAAATCTTGGGACTCTGGGGGAGACAGAAAACCTCCTGCTGTGGGCCAGGCTCAAGACAAAAGATCAAACAAATGTATCCATATCCTAAGGACTGATACCCTAAATAGTTCCATATATCCCTGAGGAAGTCAGGAGTCATCATTCCAACCCCCTAGGGAAGAGTTGCTGCTTCCTAAGAATGCCCACTTTCTTCTATGTGACTCCCTCCTCCATTTGTCCCCAATTTAATTAATTTTACCTCAACTATTAATCTTATTGGCTAACTATAGTTAAGTCCCGCCTTATGCCCATCTGCCTTATGAGTTCCCAGTTTTCCCTATCTTAAAACCCTCTCACCCCATGATTTTACTTATAAAAGTCCCTGGAAAAAAGAGTCCTTGGCAACCCACTAGGAACCCCTTCTGTCTGTCTCTCAGACAGAAGCTTTCTTTCTCTCAATAAATACATTCTACTCTTAACTTCTGTTGTTCCTAAAATCCATTCTTCAATTTTAGACAACACAAACTCATACCAGACATAGTAGGTTGGGAGTTTCATTCCCCTTTATCACTATGACCTTCCCAAGTTAGCACTACAATCACTTGCTATCTCACTGTGTTTAAATTCTGTGTATAGTTCTTAGTGAAAGAGTTTTGGCCCAGGCTGGACATTGTAACTGGAAAAGCCTCAGCCAGAACCAAAGAGCTCCTATCTCCCCCACCCCTAAGAATTTACCTCTTGCTCTATCTTCCCCACCCCTAGGAATTTGTCCCTGGTGCCAAAAGAATACCAATGGGCCACCTGTGCATCCCTAATGCCCCTCAGGCACCATCCCTAACCTAAGTTACATGTATGCCCCCACTCCACGTGTTCCACAGAGAAATCACTGACCCAGGGGGGAGATGCCATGCCCCAGGGGATCAGGGGTGTCTCTCCCCACATTCTCAAAATAAAGGTCATTTATATTTCATACTTCGCATCTGAAAGGGTTTTGGCCCAGATGGAGCACTGTAGCCAGAAAAGACCTCAGCCGGAATCAGGGAGCTCCAGTCTCCCCTGCCCCTAGGGATTTACCTGTAACTCTGTATCCCTCCACACTTCAGAATCTGCCCTTGGTGCCAAACATGTGCCAATGAAATACCTGTGCACCTCTAATGGCTTTAGGGCACTGCCCTAAGCTTAGGCTACTTATATCCCCCCATGCCACATGTCCCAGAGAGAGACCACCTGACTTCAGCAGCCGGGGTGCCAGTCATCTCTCTCTGTGTTCTCAGAATAAAGGCCTCTTTTTGTTTTATACTTCTCATCTTTTGGAAATACTTTTCATCTTTTGGAAATAATGCTATCAGTATCTTTTCAGCCGCCAGTTCCCCACAGTTCTATCACTTAGTACTGTATAATTTTCTTAAATGATCCTTTTATATCAACATCTTTTCAGTCTAACTACAATTAAGCATAGTACTTAGTTATGAAAAAGATGTTTAATGAACACATGGTGAATAGTGGAATATTTATGGTAAAAATGGATTTTTCAAAAATCAGTAATTTTCCCTATGATTATTTGTTGCCATGATTAGAAAGTCTATCTTTCCCTCCACAGAGCAGATACACATTGAAAGAGTTGCTGTCACAGACCGGACACTTTAACCAGGAAAAGCCGCAGCCCTATAGATTTGCCTGTAACCCTATACCCCCATCCCTGTAACCCTGGCGCCAAAACATGTGCCAATAAAATACCTGTGCATCCCTAATTCCCCTTGGGGTCCACCCCAGACAGAGGTTACTTATGGGCCTGACTCCACCTGTTAGAGAAGAAAAAGAAGAGAAGAAGAAGAAGAGGAGGAAGAGGAGGAAGAGGAGGAAGAAGAAGGAGAAGGAGAAGGAGGAGAAGGAGAAGGAGGAGGAGGAGGAGGAGGAGGAGGAGAAGTAGAAGGAGGAGGAGGAGGAGGAGGAGGAGGAGGAGGAGGAGGAGAAGGAGAAGGAGAAGGAGAAGGAGAAGGAGAAGGAGAAGGAGGAGAAGGAGAAGGAGAAGGAGAAGGAGAAGGAGAAGGAGAAGGAGAAGGAGAAGGAGAAGGAGAAGGAGAAGGAGAAAGGGAGAGTGTGTTCCAGAGAGAGACCGCCACCCCCAGGGTGGAGATGCTGAGCCCTGGGGCCGGGGGGGGGGGGGGGGGGGGCCTCTCCCCGCATTCCCGAAATAAAGGTTACTTATATACTTATATTTTATATTTCTTATCTTTGCAGCCACCGCCGCCCACTACTTTCACGGCCGTCCACTCCACTCCTTCCACGGACCTCTTCCTCTCCCTCTTCCCATCCTCTCCCTTCTTCTCAGACCTAACACACATTAATAGATCAATCAGTTGTCCAATTATTGAATTAAAACCTACACTTTCCCATTGGTTTAAATACAAGTTTAATGTGTCCTCAACTTTAAATATATTTGGTTGTTTTTTTCACTTTTAACTACTCAGTCTTTCTATTTTCATGATTATACTGATATAGGGGAATGAAACCCCCCTTTACCAGATATGACATATCCGGTAAAGTACATATTTTATAAAATTGAAGACTGAATTTTAGGAACAGTGGAAGTCAACAGTAAAATATATTTAGAGAGAAAGCTTTTGGCTAAGAGAGAGAGACAGAAGAGATTCTGAGTGGGTTGCTGAAGACTTTTTTTCCCGAGACATTAATATAGCAAAACCTCAAGGTGAGCTGCGTCCAAGTGAGGAAAACATGGGAACTTCCCATTTGAGAATAAGACAAAGCAGAACTATGGTCAGCCAATAAGATTAACTGCTTAGGTAAAACTGATTAAATCAGGAACAAAAGGGGAAGCCAGTCACTTAGCAAGCTGGCATTCTTAAAGAGCAGTGACTCTTCCAGTAGGGGGTTGGAACAGTGACTCCTGGCTTCCTCAGGGTATTAGAGACCTATTTAAAATATCAATCCTTAGGACCTGGGTGCATTTGCCTTCTCTTTTGTCTTGAGGCCTGGTCCACAGCAGGAAGTGTCTGTCTCCTCCACAGCTGTAAAGTATCTGGTCTTCTGCAATGGCTCCTTCAAGAACCTATCCCAGTCTGTCTGCCTATAATATTTTTATCTAACTCAGTTGCCTGTAACCATACTACTTTATTTTTTATTTTTTCTTTATTTATTTTGCATACCAGGGATCAAAGTCACACGACCTCATACTTACCAGCCAAGTGTTTGAGCTGCTGAGCTTATTCCAGGCACCAATGAAACTACTTAATAATGGCTTAAGGATACATTATAGTATCAAGTAAGGCAAGTATCCCTGCCTTTTCCTCATTTAAAAAGCCAATATACATTATTTAACATGAAGTCTACTCTAAAAAAAATCATATTTTCAACAGCTATAATTTATCCTCAGAAATGAAATAGTAACAATAATACTGAAAGAGTGAGGAAACAATTCACTTAGTTATATCCTTTTCTCTGCCACCCAAAACTGCCTATACAAAATTGTTAATTGGCTGTGCTAGACACACATATATTCATAAAAAATGTAATATTTAGTTTAGAAATCTAATTAAATGCAATCATACTGCTGCAGGGAGCGAGTTAGTTACGAATATTATAGGCAGTTAGACAGGGTTAAAAGGAGCCAGTGGAGATACCTTACAACTGTGGGGGAGACAAACACCTCCTGCTGTGGGTCAGGCCTCAAGACAAAGGATCAAAGGAATGTATCCTTGTCCCTAATGTAATCAGTTTTACATGAGCTATTGATATTATTGGCTAACTATAGTTATGTCCCACCTTATGCCTATCTGCCTTGTGAGTTCCCAGTCCCCCATGTCCCCCATGCCTTTAATCCATGGTTTTACTCTATTAAAGTCCCTGGAAAAGACAGAGTGCTTGAACCCTTGTCTCTCTTCACATGGAAGCTTTCTTTCTCTCAATAAATATACCTAAAATACCCCCAAAAGTCTAATGTATCCACAGTTGGAAATTTGGGAACATGAACTATGGGAACACTATAGCTGAATGTATTATCAGGATGTAGGACCTGGCAAAAGAGGCATATCACTGGAGGCATGACCTGGAAGGGTGTATTTTTGTCATTAGTTTTTCCCTTATCTCTATCCTTCCTAGCTGCAGTGGTCTGAACAAATTTCTTCAGCCATGTCTTTCCTCAATGCAATTTCTGCCTTGGAAGCAGCCAGTGATAGACTCAGTCCTCTTAAATGGTGAGCCAAACTACAGATGGTGGCACACATCTGTAATTCCAGTACATGGGAGGCTGAAGCAGGAAAAGTGCCATAATTTCAAGGATAGCCTAGGCTACAAAGTAAGTTCAAGGCCAGCTTGAACTGCACAGTGAAAACTTGTCCCAGCACTCAGGAGGCTGAGGCAGGAGGATCATTGCGAGTTCAAGACCAGCCTAGGCTACAAAGTGAGCTCAAGACCAGCCTGAAATGCACAGAGACCCTGTCTCCAAAAGACAAAAAAAAGAAAGAAAGCAAGCAAGCAAGAAAGAAAACTTGTGTCAAAAAGATAAATATACACACACATAATGAGCCAAAATAAATGTCTCCTCCCTGAGTTGCAGGTGATGATTCTTTTATCCCAGGAATAGAAAAGTAACTAAAATACTCTGCTATTCTGATGTACACATTGATAACTACAAATTTTCCTGATACAGACAATGCAAAATTGATCTTACAAGTATTAATTGTTCTTTTCCAAGAACTAATAGAATTATAATTTAAATTTTAAAATTTCCTGTAGGTACAGATCATGCTGTATGGTACGTGTTTCACAATACTGTATAACCACTTTTGTGTCCAAACACTTTTATTTTCCTACTTGATTTCCTCCCTGATCTTCTGGCTATTCAGAACTAAGGTGTTTAATTTCCACATACCACTACTGGATAATTTCTAAGTTTTTCTTGTGATTGATTTGTAGTCTTCTTGCACTGTGATTAGAAACAATACTTGATACCATTTACATCTTTATAAAATTGTTGCCAGGCATGGAGGCACACACCTATAATTCCAGCACTCTAGTACTTGGGAGACTGAGCCAGGAGGATTTCCACAAAGATGATGCCAGCCTGGGCTATACAGTGAGTTCAAGGCCAGCCTGAAGTATATGTTAAGAACCTATCTCAAAAAACTATTTTAAAAAATCCAAAAAAATCGTGTTGAGACATGCTTTGTGGCTTATCACTGCATGGCATACCCTGAAAAACAGGGTTATTGAAAAGAAATAAAAATAAATTAAAAAAAGAAAACAAAGAGTACTCTACAGTTTTGGGGTATAATGTTCTATAGTTGTCTAGTCCATTTGGTCTACAGTGCAATTTTACTGATGTTTCTTTGGTAAGTTTCTGCCTGGATGATGTGTACATGACTGAAAATAGGTTGCTAAAGTGCTCAAATGTAATTGTGCAGGAGCTTATATCTTCTACAGATATATGACAGTTATACAATGGGTACTCCAATATCAATTATATCTTTATGTTGAATATACCATTTCACAGCCATATAATGAACTTCCATGTCTTTTCCTAATAGTATTTATGCTCATCTACCAGAATAGATTCTAATGAGTCAACGTTTTTGCATCCCCATGATGAATTAATTTGGTAAAACACACTTTTTATGCATCCTGATTTCAGCTTACTGATTTTTGTTCAATTTTTACTTTTTATTACTACATATTTGTAGTGCAAAATCATCACAATCCTTGTGGAGAAATGGTACAGGAACACAACACATCTCAGTTGTTTTTTAAACCCCTTTTCTTCCCCGCCGTTCCCCCTGCCGCCATCCTTTGGTCCCTGCGCCCCCTTGCAAAAATCTCTCTCTTTACTTCTGATTAGCTATGTTTTATTTTGCTCTTTATTTGTACTTCGAGTTTCTCATACAAGAGAAATCATACAATATTTAAGCTTTTTTGTGGTGTGTGTGTGTGTGTGTGTGTGTGTGTGTGTGTGTGTTTCTTTTCTGGTACCAGAAACTCGGGCCTTGTACTTTCCAGGCAGAACCTTGCTGCTGAGCTATATTTGTGGCCCAAAACATAATCTTGTGTGTCTAATTTATTTCACTTAATATTATTGTCTTAACTTGCATCCATTTTGTTACTAATGACACAAGTTTATTTCTCTCTATGGCAGAGTAGTACTCCATTGTGGGTAAATAACGTATTCTCTTTGTCTATTCATTCACGGATGAAAATAAGGACTAAGCCAATCATGATGGCACACACCTGCAATCCTAGTACTCAGAAGGTTGAGACAGGAGGATCACCATGAGTTTGAGCCTGTGCTACACTGAGTTCAAGACCAGCCTGAACTACATAGTGACACCGTTTCTCAAAAAGGCGGGGGGGGGGGCAGGTCCTGCTTCCAAGATATAAGTATTATGAATTGTGCTGCTACAAACATAGGTATGCAGATACCACTGCAATATGTTAACTCTTTTGGGAAGATACATAGAAAGGGAATGGCAGAGTCAAAGACAATTTCTAGTTTCAGTTTTTTGAGGAACTCTCATACTGATTTCCATAAAGTTTGTATTAGTTTATATTCCTAGCAACAATTTTCTTGAGTTTCTCTGCAACTTCACCAGCATTTTATTTGATTTCTTGATAGTAGCCATTCTGAAGTAAGATAGAGTATCACTGTTGTTTTAATTTACTTTTTCTCATGGTCATAAATACTGAACATCTTTTTATGTAGTTACAGGGCATTTGTACTTCTGAGGGATGTCTGATTGCAGATTCCCACTTTGATTCTTTTCTTTTTGGAGTCTAATGTTTTGAGTCCTTTATATATTCTAGATATTAGTCCTCTGTCCCAGGATTAGCTAGCAATTTTTCTCATTCTATAGACTCTCTCTTCATTCTTGGTTTTTTCTTTTGCTGTGCAGAGCTTTTCAACATCATGTGATCACATTTGTTGATTCTTACTTCTTGTACAATTGAAGTGCTGTTCAGAAAGTCCTTGCCTATACCTATCACAATGTTTTTATAGAAAGTGTTTGTTTCAACATTTAGATTTTGGATCATTTTAATTTTAGTTTAATACATGGTATAAGAGGTATGAATCTAGCCTAAATCTTCTGCAAGAGACTATCCAATTTTCCCACCAGTATATAATTAAGAAGCTATCTTTTGGAGCACACATCTCTGGCTCCTTTGTCAAAGATTAACTGCCTGAATGTGTCTGGAGTTGTTTCTGCTTCTGCTATTCTTTTTCACTGATCCACATGCCTATGTTTGCACCAGTACCATGCTGTTTTAAAGACAATAGCTTTGCAGTTTATCTCCATATCTGGCATTTTCATGGCTCATGATTTGCTTTTGCATGTCAGAATTACGTTTGCTAATCTAGGTCTCTTCTGGTTTCATATGAATTTTAAATTGTTGTCTTTAGTTCTCTGAAAAAAGTTGCTGGTATTTTGATTGAGATTGCATTGCATCTGTTTACTGATTTTGGAAGGATGATCATTTTGACAATATTGGTTTGCATATCCAGAAATAGGAGATATCTTTCCATTATCTGATATCCTCATGAATCTTCTTTGTGAGGACAATGTAGTTTTCACTGTAGAGGCCTTTCACTTCCTTGGTTAGGTTAATTCTTAAATATTTAATTTTTCTTGATGCTATGGTCAATGGTAATGTTTTCCCAATTTCTTTCTCAGTGAGTTCATTATAGGGAGGAAAGAATGTCATTGACTTTTGTGTGTTAATTTTGTTCCTTGGTACACTACCAAATTTCATTATTAATTCTAGGAGCCTTTTAATGAATTGTTTTGGTGTATACTTGTATCTTTTTTATCAATATATGTTTGTAGTACATAACATTTACATTCTTTGTGGGGAGCTTGTATATGTACATCATACATCTTAATGGATTTTACCCTCTTCCTCCCCATATTGTTAGCCCCTTCCTTTGTTATTTTGTTGCATGTTTGCTGTATATGATGTCTACATTCCTTCTGTGAAGTTGTTACATGTAACACATTTTTATTTCTTTTCTCATTCCCTCTTCTTACATTCTTGACCTTCTCACTCCATCTCTAGGTTTCTTACCCCTTTGAGAAAGACCTATCTCCTTACTTACTGTCTAGCTTTTATTTTGTTCTTTATTTATTTTTTTCATTTATTCTTGTTCTTTATTTATACTTTGGGTTTCTCATAGAACATAAATCATGCATGCAGTATTTAAGCTTATGTGCCTGATTCATTTCACTTAACATTATGTTCTCAAGTTGCATCCCTACAAATGACTCAAGTTTTCCTTATGGCACAGCAAAATTCCACTACGTATAATTTACATATCTTCCTTGCCCACTCTTCTTTTGATATACATATAGGCCTGCTTCCATGACATAGTTATTATGCACTGCCCTGCTATAAATATGAGTATGTGTTTACTACTATAAGGAGATGTCTTTAACTCTTTCTGAAAAATAATTTTTGTGGACTTTTTGGATCTTTTATGTAGAAGATCATGTCATCTAAAAACAAAGATAACTTGATTTTTTTCCTTTCTTATACACATCCCTTTTATTTTTCTCTTGGCCTACTTCTCTGGCTAATGTTTCCATTACTATATAGAACAGAAACAGTGATAGTGACATTCTTATTTTTTTCCTGAAGCTTTTAGCTTTTCCTTATTTAATCTGATGGTGGCAAGTTTATAAGGCTTTTATCAGATTGAGAAAAAGTTCTTCTATACCTATTTCTTTCATTTTTTTTTTTCCATTTATGGATGCTCTTTGTTTTAGGGTTTCCTAGTTTCAATCCTTTCATCTTTACAAATTTGTTTTGGGGCTAAATGTCTTTCTTATATATGGCATACCTTTGGGTTCCATCTTTTGATCCATTCTGCCAATCTGTTTTTTCCATGGGGGTATTGAGATTATTCACATTGAGAGTTGTTACTGAAAAGTACTACTGACTTACTTCTGTCACTGAATTATTTTCCTGTTTTTTGTTTTTTACTTTTTCCCTTCTATGTAATTGCTTACCCTGCCAAGTATATTTATTCTATTAGACATTTTGGAGGTGTTAGAAATATTGTCTCTTTCTAGGATATGCTTGAGACTTTTTGGGAGTGCTGGTTTGGTGGTCAGTTTACTAACTTTTTGTATTTATATACAAGCCAGGAATAAGAAGGCATATAATTTTTCATGATAACAGTACCATGATAATCAATAGTGTTATTAATGTTATATTGATTATGAGTTTTAAAACATTCCCTATTTTCAAATTTTCTTAAAGATATTTTTACTAAAGTTTTTTGTTTGTTAACTTCCCCTCTCCATCAGGGCTGGTACATTCACTGTGAAATTATTAATTCTAATGTATTAATTATTAAAGAAACACACTGAATTTTATTTCTTTTGTATTTTAACTTTTGTGATCCAACTAAACATAACTGTGTATTGTTAATAAAAATTTTACAAATAAACTTTTCACATATTTTATGTTCTTTGTAAATATGTAAGCATAGATTAGAAGCATGGTGTCAAATACAACAGCAATGAAGTTACTGAAAATAAAGTATTTGACTTAAAAATGAATCGGATTTTCTTTCTAACAATTTTAATAACTCTCTTTTTATCCATGTCTACGTTAAGTTTTCAAATTTGAGTCACAAAAATGCTCACAATATTTTCTGTTTTTCTAGACAGCTATTATTTTCCAGGTTCAAAGATTCTTTCTGGAAATTTGACTGAAATTATACTGAACTTGTTCAAATTTCTTATTCACATACAATAAAATAACTTCTTTGATCCTGACATACACTGGTAATTGAAATATAAACTAATGGGTTTTTTGTTTTGTTTTATTTTTTTCCTTATTTCCCACTAGTTACCTTTGTGGTATATTTCTTCTACTTATTTTGTGAAATTTATTCTAAGTATTTTATTCTCTTTAACAGGCTTAGAGCTTGGCATGGTGGCACTTGCCTATAGTCCCACAGCAGTAGGGGACAGAGGCAGGAGGATCACTGTGAGTTCAAGGCCAGCCTGGGCTACAAAATTAATTCAAGGCCAACCTGAACTGCATAGTGAGACACTGCTTTAAAAAGACATCACTGCTAATGTGATGAAATACAATTTTGGTACTTCTTGACTAAGGTTGGCTTTGTTACTTGCCAGGTCCAAAAAAATACGACAACAGTGACAAAACACCAATACCAACCCTGAGCCTCATGAAACCCTGAAGCTTATGTTTGTTCTCATAGACTCTTAGCATTGCCATGTAATTAGGGAGAGCTAGTCAGCTGCAAAATGAGAAATGTGGCTCAGCCACTCTATTACTTCTCTCAATAATCAGCCATTCTCTAGCACATAAGCAAGCCAGCTCAGACTAAGAGAGTATTCCACCTCACTCATGAACTCACATCGCATAATAGATGTTTACTATATTATATTACAAAGTTTTGCGATGGTTTGCTATACAACCATTATTAACTCACATACTAGTTATGATAACCAAAGAGATCCTTGGTACGGTCAACAGGGTTCATTTTATTCACTGAGCTCATTTATGTATCATTCAAAAACATCTTTAAAATATAAAGGTACAATAAATGAACAGAAGTAGATCAAGTAACATTTTACAAAATAATATATATTAAGGGTGCAGAAGTTTTGAAATGTATTTCTTTTGATAATAAGATCTCTAAGCAGATTTTAAAACATTTAATCTTTTCTGGAAATCAAAAATCAGAGGCTAATTATAAGACTACGTCACAAATTAAACATTTTCAAAAAACACAGGAAATATATATGATGTATTTTATAATTGAAATTTCTTACAAAGAAAACACATCGAATAAAAGAAAAACCTTGGTTCTCATGAGAATAACTATGTTGAAGAATAAGTACACTGTGATCCTTTTAAAAAGGATGACACTAAAATATTTCAGTATTCCTTTTTTTGTCAAAAGACTCACCATTTTTATTAAGATACAAAGCAAACGGTACATAAATATGTATCCTTAGAATATAATTGCCTGAGAGCTCTTGAGTAATGTATTTGATGTTCCATCACATATACTAAAGGCAACGTTTAAGTGGTCCCTGTAACAGGTATCATAAGACACATTTTAAAAAACGAAACAAAACAAAAACCTTCTTCAAGTTCTTTTTGAAAAAAATAAGTGATTAATAATGTCACTGTATTTTAAAATGCAAATAGAAATTATTTGCAAAGATATAGGAAGAAAAAATAACTATACAACACTTTTAGCTTCATAATTCATAAAGAAATGTTATTTACAAAAATTGAACAAGGCTGGCTTATTCTGGGGCTTCTTTGTCATCATTCAGTTATTCAGGTTTTCACAGCTGAACTATTACACTTTGAAAGGGTTTTTCATACTCACTGTTTAAACAAAGCTGTCAGTTTACCAAGATTAAACTTCAATCGAGTGTCCAGAAAATCTTTTCACAAAAAACTAAAAATAAAAATCTACATGGCCTTTATTTGCAAACAAAATAAAAGCTTTAATAGTGTATGTTTACTTTTGGAGAAAATATGGAAAAACAACAACTTTAAAGCAAAAAATAATTTTGTGTGGATATTTTGTTGCATACTGTACCTGTTTTTCAAATTGAAACAAATGATCTCCTTCTGTTTCTGTCTATCTCATTGCCTTGTCATTGCAACTAACTTGTCAGGACTGTGGAGATCTACTATATCTAAACAGAAGATGTGCAGTTTATAATCTGCTTAATTTGCCTTATGTCCTACATGCCCTCAGTATGGTCTTCATTAAAGTCTCAGCTGTTTTGCTTTACCAGTGGCAGTATAACCACAGGCTTATTTTTCTTTGTTAAAAGGCCAGATTGCACATAAATAACACACCTAGTCTCTGTGTGTGTACATATGTTTCAATAGCAAATGATTACCAAGCATATAAATGTTTCTTTTTTTTTTTTTTTTATTGGTACCGGGGATCGAACTCATGACCACCTGCTTGCAAGGCAGGTGCTTATGTCGCTGAGCTAAATCCCCAGCCCATTTTTTTTCTTTAATGTTTCTTAAATGTTCATAACTTTCCTTTAATCTGGCACCTGAATTAACTTAGTTCATTGCCCAAATGTCTATAAGAATAGCATGTGTCAGTCTTTCAAGAGAGGTTAATTACAACATTACTTTTATAAGTATCTGATCCATATAAGAACTTCCAAAGTTTACAAATGAATTCCATAGAATTCCATCAAAAATCATTTTTAGAACCCCTCCACTCTCCTATATAGAACGTTATTAAAAAACAATTCCATAGTATATCCTCTTATCCTTCCTTCTCTAAAAATGTTCCTCTTAGACTCTAGATTTTAAATTTTAACTGTTTCCATAGACTTGATCATTCAGAAGGTTTAAATTATATTTACTTTCATATCCTTGGTAGTAACATCAAATGGCTCAAGTTCTGTCTTTCCTTTTTCCTGCTTATGTAAAACATTCAAAGTTTCCTAACACAGGGTCTCATTACTAATGTTAATCTGCAAATCATTCATAGTTTATCTTAAAGACATAAGCAGAAAAAGATACGCCATACTATTTAAACACAAAATGATACGCAATTCTCAGAATGAAACCCAGCACTCTGTGTGTGTGTGTGTGTGTGTGTGTGTGTGTGTGTGTGTGTGTGGTGTGTGTGTGTGTGTGTGTGCAGGGTCTTGTTATGTAGTCCAGAGTGGTTCTAAACTCACTACATAGCTCAGGATGGCCTCAAACTTGTGACAATTCTCCTGTCTCAGCCTCCTGAGTACTGGGATTATAGACATGCAACATCTA
The DNA here is from genome assembly GCF_034190915.1 of Cavia porcellus. Lineage (NCBI taxonomy): Eukaryota > Metazoa > Chordata > Mammalia > Rodentia > Caviidae > Cavia > Cavia porcellus. The sequence goes on from NW_026947493.1 coordinate 9,472,842, forward strand.
TACATGCATCACATACAGTCATGCACCATCACACCTGGCCCTGTCACACTTCTGATGTCATAACTGTGACAAACTTAATCATGAAGTGTATAAAGGATAATATAATTTAAGAGTTTACTACAATGTGAGTGAAAGTAAAGCCTTAGAAACAGTAAGAAATTTGATAACCCACAGAAGAGTCCTTAGTCACTTTTCTTGTCACTGGGACAAAGTTCTTGACATCCACATTTAAAGGAGAAGAGATTATTTTGGTTCATGTTTTAGACATTTCATCCCATATTCAGCAGGCTCAAATATAACGACGCAAGGGCTAGAAGGAAGGAAGCAGCTCAGAGCATTGCAGCCAGGAAGTAGAGAGAAATGTGAGAAGCTGGATATGTGATATCCTCTCCAGTGACCACCTTCTTTAGACCAGAGGCAGTCTCATAACAGAAAATCAGCTAGGCTGCCCTGTAATTCAATCTCCTTCCAAAGAGCCCCACTTATCATGAGGCTCTGAAAGCACATCTAAATATAAATTATAAGTCTTGTGCCCTAGGTTTAAGTAATGTCCATGTATGCCCAATAACTTTATAGTGACTTTTATAAATGAGATAACAGAATTTTCAGGAAGATAGTGAAGCAGTAAGCAGCAGGGAAAACAGTCTCTCTGAGAGTCACCATCCAGACACTGGAATATAGCATCATGAGGAAAACAAGAAGAAAGAAAGTGGGTACCCTGGAGGCGGGAAGAATCTGAAGTGTGAACTGAAGCACACAGAGTTAGTAAAAAGAAAATCTTCAAAGAAGAAGAAGAAGGTGGTAGATGGCTGCACCTACACCCAGAGCTGGACTCATTGTGTGAGAGGAGCTATTGGAACCTGGGGACCCATGGTCATGGTAATCGTAGCAGCTGGAAACTCTAGAGGCCTCTGCAAAGAGTCACAGCAGTAGAGGGGAGCAGCAGACATGGAAGACTGTACTGGCTGGGGTGAATGCAGAGGACTCAGTCCTCCCGTAAGAGAGCCACTAGCCAGGAGCCACTATGCAGTTGAACCTGATAAGCCCAGAACCAAAACTGCTGCAACTTCCTCCAGCAGCTCCTAGCTGGGCACAGACCCAGGGAAACTGCTTGGACTGTGGCGAGTTCAATGAGTCTGGTCCTGGGGCAGGCCCGCTAAGGTCATCTACAACTCTTCCATAAAGCAACAGCTGGCTTACAGGGATACACTAGCACTATTCAGGACTCTGCCTTCACAGGCTGTCTACAAGTGGACCTAAAGAGAATCCTGGAAGTGGACTGTTTTTTCTTGTTTTTTTTTTTTTTTTTTTTATTGCTGTTGTTTGTTTTGTTTTTGTTTCTCTGTTTCTTTCTTTCTTTCTTTCTTTTTTTTTTTTTTTGTAATGGGGCTGACAGTGGCTCCTAACCTCTTTGTGGGTGTGGTTCTGTTCTGTTCTATCTTTTTTCTCTTCCACCTCTCTTTACCTTCAATCTTCTGCACTAGTTTCCCCAAAGTGTCGGGATCCACCTTTGTCCTCCAATCTTACTTCTTCTTTTCCCACTTAACTACCTGCTTCTTAATCCATTTTATATTTTAATCCACCAAGGACAAAACTGGCACATTACATGTTGCATACACTTATCTGGTTTGTTTTACATTTACTTATATAATCACAAATCTAGTTCGTACAGTTAAAAGTTGCAAATTAAGGATTAGATCAGTGTTTTGTTTTCTAGGCTGCATTTGATGCTACTGGTACCACTACAGTCAAGCTTGACAAAATTGTTATAAACAGCTGTTGGCCCTGATAATTCATGACTGAGATTAACTAAGGGTCATAGCAAATACTGTGGCACAGTGCCAAAGAACCAGGGACTAGGCCAAATGAGCAACAACTTCTCCTCTCCAACAAATTGAAGATGTAAAATCTTCCAACACACTCAAAACCCAGAAAACAGCTATGCCTAGAAGATCCCTCAGAGAAGTAATCATCATGTAAGGGTGCTAAATACCACCAATAATGCAATGAACCATAGGTAGTTTACAAGCATCACCCCAGGAATTAAACTAAAATAGAAAAGAAAAGAAAAAAGATGCAACCCCAGACATCCAAAGGCAAACCCAGGGCATAATGAAGTGAGACAATCCAAAAGCCGTACCACCACATTTCTCTGAAGTAGTAACAACAAAGCAATTGAATGAAGCTCTGGAAAAAATGAGATCAGAAATAATCTCTCAATTAACTACATAGATTATCAAAATCACACCATGTTTAGCAACATTAGAACAGACACAGACAAAAAAATTCATGAGCTTAAGCAAATTATGGAAGCACAGTACAGGAAACAGATGGAATCCATAAAGCAGATTCAAGCAGATATCCAGGAGAATAAAAACTCCACTGAAAGTATTCAAAGCAGAGTAGGAGCCAATGTGAGGATGAGATCTCAGATATTGAAGACAGGCTTGCAGTTAGCTACCAGAAAAAGAAAGATTTCTCAGAACTAGCAAGGGACCATGAACAATCCAGCAGCTGCTAGATGAGACAAAGAAGAATAACTTAAGATTAACTGGAGTCAGTGAACAAGCAAGAGATACCACAAATGACATTAAAACATGTTCACAGACATCGTGACAGAAAACTTTCCTGGCAGAGAAAAAGAATTTGACATACAAATGAGGCATATAGAACTCCAATTAGCAATGATTGAGAAATCTACATCTAGGTATATCATAATCAGGATTCCAGAAATTCAACACAAAAGCAGAATGTTAAAAGCTATTAGGTAAAATAAACAAAACACATATGAACAAAAGCCCATCAGAGTTACAGCTGACTTCTCAGCACAAACTCGCAAGTCAAGGAGAACTTGGAATGAAGTGTACTAAGTTTTAAAGGAAAACAACTTTCAATCCAGATTGATGTACTTCACAAATATATATTTCAAAACTGAGGGAGAAATAAGATATTTCCATTACAAACAACATCTGAGGAAATTTATGATCACCAGACCAGCACTGAAAAATGTTCTGAGAGAGAAGAACTACAACTCCAAAAATCCCAATAAAAAGAATCCACTAGAAAAGGCAAGCAATTATAAGACAGGAAATTTAAAAAGGGGGAGTCAACAACAGGCAAATAACATGACAAGGACAAGCCAATACAAATCAGTTATAACTACCAATATTAATGGTCTCAATTCACCAATCAAAAGACACAGACTGACCGAATGGATCATGAAGCAAGATCCAACAATATGCTGTTTAGAAGAAACACAATTCAAAATGAAATTCATAGACTAAAAGGTAAAGGATGGAAAACAATACTACATACAACAAGAATCCAGAAAAAACCAGGGGTACTATTCTATTTGTAGAAAAAGTGAATTTCAAGCCAAGACTGATTAAGAGAGATAAAGAAGGTCATTACATCATTGTAAAGGGAACAATTCAAAAGGAAGAAATAACAATCATAAATATATATGCAACAAATACCAGTGCAACCAGCTACATGAAACAATTATCAAGGGACATGAAAAATGAAATAAGCTCTAATACAATTGTATTGGGAGACCACAATACCCTTCAGTCATAAAAAGACAGATCAACTAGACAAAAAAAAAAAAAAATAATGAAATATTAGAACTAAAACACACTTCTGAGCAAATGGAATTAGCAGACGTCTATAGAGTGTTCCAACCCACAACATCAGAATATATATTCTTCTCAGCTACACATGGGACACTCTCCAAAACAGACCATATACTGGCTCACAGAACATGCTTACGTAAATGTAAAGCAACTCGAATTAACCTATGCATACTATCAGACCTCAGTGCAATGAAATTGGATATCCATGCTGAAAGAAACAAGAATTTCATCAAAACATGAAATTAAATAGCACCCTACTTAACAACCAATGGGTCGCAGATCAAATTAAAGAAGAAATTAGACAGTTTTTACAGTTGAATGATAATGACAATACAATATACTGAAACTTATGGGACACAATAAAAGCAGTCTTAAGAGGGAAATTTATAAATATATAATTTATATTATATAAAATATAATTTATAAATATCCATATCAGGAAAACAGAGCAAGTACATATAAACAACTAAATGTTGAACCACAAACTTCTAGAAAAAGAAGAGCAGACTAAACCAAAAGCTCATACAATGGAGGAAACAATAAAAATCAGAGCAGAAATTAACACACTAGAGCCTAAAAATCAATACAAAGAATCAAAGATTCATTGGAAGATTGTATAAAATTGTTAAACGCTTACACAACCTTATCAAAAAAAGGAAGAAAAGACTCAAATTCATGCAATTAGGAATGAAAAGGGTGAAATCAGCAGAGACCCTGCAGAAATCCAGAAAATAATCTAAACCTACTTGGAAATTTGTATTCTAATAAGTTGGAAAATACAGAAAACACGGACAGACTCCTAGATACATATGAATTACCAAAGCTGAATCAAGAAGATATAAAAATCCTAAATACCCAATATCAATAAATGAAATTAAAAAGCTAGCTACAAAGAAGCAAATGGCCTAATGGATTCGCTGCTGAATTCTACAAGAAATTGAGTGGAGATCTAAAACCACTGCTTCTCAGATTCTTTAATGAAATGGAAAGGGGAGCAATTCTCCCAGATTCATTCCTGGAAGCAAGCATACGATTCCAAAATCAGAGAAGGACCCAACTAGGAAAGAAAATTACAGGCCAATCTCCCTAATGAACATTGATACAAAAACCCTGAATAAGATACTGACAAACAGAATGCAACAAACCATCAAAAAGACTGTACACCGTGATCAACTGAGATTCATCACAGGGTTCTTCAACATATGTAAATCCATAAATGTAATACACCATATTAACAGAGGCAAGGATAAAAATCATACAATCATCACAACAGATGCAGAAAAAGGTTTTGACAAAGTCTAGCATGTAGTCATGATAAAAACCCTACAAAAAACTGGAATAGATGGTAGTAAGTGATAAGAGCCATCTATGACAAACCAACAGCTGACATCATACTAAATGGACAAAAACTGAAAACTTTCTAACATCAGGAACAAGACAGGGATGTCCACTGTCTCCACTTATTTAACCTAGTCCTAGAAACTGTAGTCAGAGCAATTAGACGGTTTTAAAGATCCAATCCAAAAATGGGCATCTGAGATGAATACACACTTCTCATATAAATAAATATAAACCACAAATAAACAGGTGAAAAAATGTTCAACATCACTGGTCATTTGAGAGATGTAAATTAAAATGACACTGTGATTGTACCTCACCCTGGAAAGAATGCCTAGTATCAATAACAAATGCTGGAGGGGCTGTGGGGAAAAGGAACACTTCTCCACAGTTGGCTGGAATGCAGACTGGTATAAACACTGTGGAAATCAGTGTAGAGATTCCTCAAAAAACTAGGATTGGAGGTCCCATTCAAACCAGCTACTCCTCTTCTGAATATTTTTCCAAAAGAATTAAAAACATCATACCACAGTGATCTTTTGTGTATTCATGTTTATAGTAACACTGTTTATAATAGCTACATCTTGGAAACAACCTAAATGCCCATCATGTAAGGAATAGATAAAAACCATGCAGTATTTTATACAATGGAGTACTACTCAGCAAAAAAGAATTATAAACTGGAGACTTTTATAGGTAAAGAGATGTACCTTGAGAATATATTTGTTAGTGAAATAAATAAGAAATGCATAAACATCATATTGTTTCATTAGCGTGCCAAGCTGAAAGAAAAAACCTGTTTACATGTGTATGTATATGTATATAAAAAATAGTTAAGATAGTTATACTATTGATTTCTCTGAGTTTGCTGAAGAAAAAGATTTGTACTGGTATTGTTCAGACAACTGAAGGCATATGTCTTGTTCTCTAGATGAATGTTTTGGGGATGATAATGCACAAAATTTGTACCAGTGTTACCCTCTGATTGATGTACTTTGAAATTTTATTGTGGTTTTTTCTTCTTTCTTTATGTCTGAATAAAATGGATTTGAAAAAATAAATAAATGGAATAACAGATAAATACAGCTACAACCACAGGCCAGACCCTCACTGTCCATAGTGATTCTCCAGGGCCCAAGAGAAGACTTTCATATTTATATGAAGAAAGTAAAAAGAAATGGAACATCTCCAAATTTCCTCAAAACTTGAATCTTCTAAGATCAAAGACAGCAAATATTCAATTATTTACTTTTGGAAAAATGATTTTAGAAAACTTTGTATCATTTTATAGAAATATGACCAACATTAGAAATGGAAATCATATTATAAAGTATAATATCAAAATACAATTTTAAAGTATGCAACTTTTGGATATTTGGGATCTACTAAGTGTTTCTGGTGTTAATTTTTTTTTTCTTTACAAGTACTATGGGGTTTGTGGATTCTCTGTCCATATGTTTCAAAACATTATCTGATTTTCTGTTGTCTCTATACTCAATTATTTCAAAAAAGATGATTTTTATTGCAATCTTAAAATCCTCTTAAACTGTTATCCATAGGAATAACTTTGATAATGGCAGCACAAAAAACTCTAGGGTACTGTCTCTACTGAAATGACTTACAAACCAGCAAAAATGGTAAAAACCAATTTTTCCAAAATTTTGAAATCTAGTCACCTTTAAACAAATGGAAAACATTAATGACATTAGAAAATGCTCTGCTGAGGTGACACAGCAACATGGAATTTTAAATGGCTTGCTTGGCATCACTCGTCCCTAATCTAAGGGTGCATGAAGTGGGCAGCTACACTCTTGGGGGCAGAGAGAGCTATACAGACTATATTCTGAAAGAAGGAAAGTAGCTTTCTGGCAACTTCCATGAAAGGGTTTTGGCCCAGGCCGGATACTGTAGCTGAAAAGCCAAGGAGCTCCTATCTCCCCCTCCCTTAGGAATCTACCTCTGGGGCCAAATTAGGACCAATGGGCTACCTGTGCATCCCTAATGCCCCTTTAGGTTCCACCCCAAACCGAGGCTACTTATGTGCCTCACTCCATGTGTTCCATGGAGAGACCATCGACCCAGGGTAGAGATGCCGCGCCCTAGGGTGGTGGGCGTGGGGGTGTCTCTCCCCACATTCTCAAAATAAAGGTCATTTATATTTCATACTTCTGGGGCTGGGGATTTAGCTCAGTGGCATAAGCGCTTGCCTAGCAAGCAGGCAGTCGTGAGTTGGATCCCTGGTACCGATAAAAAGGAAAAAGACAAAAAAAAAAAAAAAAAAAAAAAAAAAAAAAGAAATATTTCATACTTCTTATCTTTTCAGCCGCCGCGTTCCACCCCCCCCCCAACAGTTCTATCACTGAAAACCAATGCAAAGGTTTGCTTTATTTTCACCAAACTGAGAATGTTGTTCAGGCTGAGGTAGAATCTAGTAATGTTTCCTGAAAACACTGAAAGTCATGAAGTATGGATCTTTGCAGGCTAGGGGAAGAAATACCAATCAGGACAAACAATAGACAAAATAATCTAAAAAGAAAAAGATTGAGAAAGGAGATGTATTGTGAAATAAGGACTTTGAAAAGCACCATTCATATACCACATACTTGACTCAGGACCTGGAAAGGTTTGAAAGACCCCAAACTTTCAACTCTGCTGACCTTTCTCACTACCAATAGAAATGAAACCTAAGCCAATGCTGAATTGTGGAAGAGCTGTGTAATCACTGAGGGAAGCAATGCCTGCCTCTGAAAGTATGCTCTGTCTGAGTCTTTCCTGGTGCTCCGGCTCCCTCTCCCTGTCCCTCACTCTCTTTCTCACCCTCTCTCTTTCTCAGCTTCAGGAATTTATAAAAATCCAACCTGATCACTAAGCTAGTGTAACATGGACTTCAGTGTTCATAAATGACCACACACACTTGATGGAAATTGTTTATAAAAATCTCTAAAATAGCCTGCCTGGTATGTGTAAGATCCTGAGTTTGATTCCTGGTACCAGGGGAAAAAAAGTCTCTAAAATAATAATTGCTTACAAATAAATGTAACAACAAACTCAGAGAGAAGATAAAATCTGATTTCCAGAGTTGCCATATTATAATATTCACAACATAGTTTTCAACAAAAACTAAGAGAGATGCAAAGTAATAATAAAATATGACAGACTCAGGCAGATTCATAGCAAAAATGCAACTAGCAGAAAATGTTTTTGAAGAAGCTGAGCATTACATTTTCTAGAAAAAAAGACCTAATTCAACTGTCATAAGTAAATTAGCACAACATAGGTCAACCACAGAGAAAAGAACTGCCAAATCCCAAAAGATTATTTTCTCAACAGTAGAGAACACCAATAAAAGGCAAACACTATAACAAAAAGGAAAGGTAGGACCTTAAAAAATAATAAAAATTTAAATTCTTTATATAAATTCAACAGCAAATGTAAAGCAGAAAAAGAATCAACCTGAACTTAAATCAGTTAAGATTTTCAGGTCTAGTGGCTCATGCCTATTATCATAGTAGTTAAGACATTGAGCCAAAAGAATTGCCACAAGCTCAAGGCCAATGTGGGCTATATAACAAGACCTTGTCTCAAAAAATTAAGAAATATTCAACATGAGAAACAAGAACCAAGAAGAGCAAGAAAAAGATTAGAGAAAAAACAAAAAAAACAGAGAATAAAGGTACTGTGTGGAGGCACACCCCTGCAATCCTGGAATTTGAGAGGCTAAGTGTCATGGTTTACGTTAGTGGCCCCCAAACCTCATGCAAATTATGGACTTGACCAAATTTAGCATTTGTGATTGGTTCATTGTCTAATGCTCAAATTGGTGGTGTGAGTGTTTCACCTACCCAGGGATGGAAGCAGCATATGATGTAATGGCAGGAAGAAGAGGTCTCCCTTTCTCTTGCCTGTTCTCACTTTTGCTGTTTGCAGTGGCCATAATGGCTGCCTTACCATGCTACGATGCCTGAGAGCCAATTGAATACGGACTGAAACCTCCAAGAGCTGTAAGAAATAAATCTTTCCTTCCTTAACTTAGGGCATCAGGCATTTTGTCTCAACAACTAGTAAAAATTAACCCAAGACACTGAGAAACAAAGATCACTGCAAATTTGAAACAAAGATCACTGCCCAGGCTGGGATGCATCATGAATTCCAGCCAGCTTGTAATACACAGTGAGACACTGTCCCAAAAAACAAACAGAAGACAGAATCAGTGAAACAAATAGTCAGTTGTTTTACAAGTGAAAAAAAAGGACAAACTTTAAGATAGACTTACACTGGGAAAAAAAATCTCTAATAATTAAAACCAGAAATGGCAATGGTGGCCAGATGTGGTGGTGCACACCTGTAACCTCAGTATTCAGGAGCTAAGAATGGAAGATTGCCAGGTGTTTGAGACCAGCCTGGGCTACACAGTGAATTCAGGGCCAGCCGGAACTATAATGAGAAAAAAAGAAATGTAGATAGAGTACAATACAAGCATTACAGAAATATACAGGATTATTTAAAAAATCAATAAACAACTGAAAACCAACAAATTTAACTTATATGAAGTTAATTAAAGTAGTAATCAAAATTCTAACAAATCCTGGAATTAAAGTCTTAATTGGTAAACTGTATCAAATACTACGAAGAAGATACAAAACTGTTCTCAGATGCTGCCAAAAACCAGTTTTGGTGAAACCATCCCCATGATACAGAGTGGCTAAAACATTACAAGAAAACCACAGATAAACATTTCTAATGAACACAGATATAAACACAATGCCCACAAACAAAAGCAAGTCAAATCCAAATGTATAAAGATTATTCTTGGGGCTGGGGATTTAGCTCAGTGGCATAAGCGCCTGACTTGCAAGCAGGCAGTTGTGAGTTCGATCCCCGGTACCAATAAAAAAAAAAAAGACAAAAAAAAAAAAAAAAAAAAAGATTATTCTTGGGCTGGGGATTTAGCTCAACAGCATAAGCACCTGCCTTGCAAGCAGGCGGTCATGAGTTCAATCCCCAGTACTGATAAAAAAGAAAAAAAAAAAAGAAGATTATTCTTGACAACCAAATGACCTTTAACAGAATGAAGGAAAGCCTAAATGGTCAGCTCAGTTGAGGCAGAAAAAATATCTGACATAATCCAACATGCTTTCTTGATTAAAGATAGCACTCAAAACACTGGATGCAGAGTGCCCAGTGATCCAGGAACTTGATCCCTGCAGCCAAGAAAGAAGGTAGCCTAGATACTGTACCAATTGGCAGCAGACCTCAGTATGATCCATGTGATGCTGGTTTTAGGCACATGCAGAATGCAAGAGTTCTAAGGTTAAAAAGGCTTCCCTCCCAATTTCAGAAGGCTGGGACAATTTCAGCATGTCCCCAAGAGGCCAATGTGTGAAGATGTGAGTGTGATGTCAAAGGTGCAGATGAGATCTCAGTAGTTTGGAAAAACTAGGAGCATGGATCATCTAAGAAAACCTGCAAGGAGTGCGTAAAACCAACCCAAGAGAGAAGTCATGGGAGCTACAACCGTAAGTGCTGTGGGAGTAGAGTCACTCAAGCCTTTTGGAGCTAACAACCAGACTGCTTCAGATGCTAGATGTGGAACTCCAGAATTAATGCTTGCCCTGCTGGATTTTGGACTTGCTTCTGTCCCAATTCTTTGTGTCCTTCTGTTTGTAACTTCTGTAATTAAAATGTTTATCTTGTGCAACTGAATGATAGAAATGTTTAACTTTTCATTTGTACAGGCCTCAGAGCTAAGAGAATCTTATATCCCAGAGGAGACTTGGGACTTAGACTTTTCAGTAATGCTGAAATTGTTAGGATTTTGGCAACTCTTGCAGACAGACTAAATGCCTTTTTGCATAAAGAGTGGGGCGTAAGTCTTTGGGGGTCCAGGGACAGAATGTTACAATTCTAATATAATATAATGTTGACAGACTTAATACTGGTTCTTAAGGTTTGTTAAACCTATGTCACAATGTTCAAGTTATGAAATAAGAAAAAGCAGGTCTTTGTATCTGGAGACTGGTTTAAAGGAATATGTTTGGTTGCCAAGTTGACAAGAGGTGGATTGCAGTGGTAAGTTTACAGCTTTAAGTGAGAAACTCAATAGGGGGCCAAGGACTTCACTTTGTAAACATCCTCATCCTGTACAAGTGGAGGGCAATGAGATGGTGTGAGGCACCATCTGAGGCAGGGTGGGTAGCCTGCTTATAAAGGGAGAGGAGGCTTACCCTCCTCTTTTTGCTCTTACTGCTTTTGTTGTCTTCTGCCACCTTGATCTGTTGTCCCCACACCCATACCACGCTAGCTTGGAGCCAGCTGATTACAGACTAGAAACCTCCATAAACTGTGAGCTAAATAAACTTTTCTTTCCTTCAATTTGGGTATCAGGTAAATATCTCAGCAATGAGGCAAAAGTAACTAAGACATACATACACTCTACATAAGTAAATAAATGAAAGAACGAATCGATAGGTTGAGCATGTAGCTCAGTTTAAAAGACTTGGGCTCAATTTCCAGTACTGCCAAAATTGTTTTTTAAAAATAACTTTTTTAGTACTCTTGATACTACTTCAAATAAACTAAGCATGCATTTAAAGTAGCAAGAGGAATGAAGGGGAAGAAAGGGAAAGTACAATAATGCTTGAAAATGTAAATAGTGGAAAAAGTGTCTTGGCATTTCAGTTTACAGAAAAGTTGAGCAGAAAGTAAAATATACAAAATTCTTATATACTTTTACCTTCTACTCCCAACACACATGTTCCTGTTAACACCTTGCATTGGGTATGTATTGATGCATCAATAGTGACATATCACTATTAATTAAATTCCATAGTTTATATTGGGGTTCACATTTGGTGTTGTATCTTCCATAGGTTTTGACATATATGTAGCATTATAGCATCACAGATCTGTGACAACACACCTATACTTTCTTCCTTCCTCCCAGGCTCATAGCAACCACTCCTATCTTTTTCCTATCTCTACAGTTTTTTCTTTTGTAGAATGTCATATAGTTAAAAGTCATATATGTACCCTATGTACAGTGAGTTCTTTGTCTTCTGGGTTGGTGGTAGTGGTTGTTGTTGTAACTGTTTGGTTGCCTTTTTGGGAGCAGGTGCTAAGGATCTAACCTAGGATCTCATGTATGGTAGGCAAGCATTCTATCACTTATATATATATTAGCCTCAAACTCATAATACGTTTGCCTCAGCCTTCTTTTTAAAAATTTAACTGAGTGTGGTAGCCCATGACCTTAATTCCCTCACTGCAGTGGCTGACACAGGAAGATCACTGCAAGTTCAAGGCTGTTCTGGGCTACAGAGTGAGTTCAAGGACAGACTGAACTGCAAAAGGAGATCCTTTATCAGGAAACTGAAAGAAAGAAGAGAGAGAGACAGCGAGACAGAGAGGGAGAGAGAGAAGAGAGAGAGAGAGAGAGAGAGAGAAGGGAAAGGGAAAGGGAAAGGGAAAGGGAAAGGGAAAGGGAAAGGGAAAGGGAAAGGGAAAGGGAAAGGGAAAAAATCTTTATTTATATTCTTCCAAGCTTCACTCTTTGATGTTCTACTTTCTCCTCCATCATTTTATAGCCAGTAGCTCTTCATTACAGTACATTAAAAGTTTCTTTTACAAGGAGACAAGAGTCCATTATTACATTTTCTATGTGATACACAGTATTAAACAGTAGATGTACACTAATTAAAGCAAATGTAATTGTGAGAACACATTGACATTGTTAAAGTAAATTAGTCAATTTGTTAATAGTTTCATTTCAAGTGACCCTAATTGTATTAATTGTGATACTAGCAAATTAAATTGAAGAACATTAAACACACTGTTCCAATATGTCCTAGAGCAAAAAATTCTCCATTATACCAGCAGATGGAAAATAATGACTGCACATTCTCCATACACCAAATGAACTCATACACACTCAACTGTGTGCATGCCTACATGTGAACATACACAGTGGGTCACCAGAAAAGGTCTCATTTAGCTCCATACAGTGTTACAATCTTAAAACCCTAGGACAGCATAAAACAGACACAGAACAAGCAGTTTTAGATAAATGTGAAATTATACAGCATTCTTTTATCTCACAGTAAGAAAAAATTATTTCACCATTCAATTGTTAAAATGTTGCAAGTGAGGAAACAAACTGGTATGGAGCACTGAAGCATGAATCAAATTTTAAAAATACTACAACTTTTTCAAGCATATTTCAATAATGCCCACCATCAAGCCATAGGGAGAGACAGTACAAAAAAAACTTACGGCTCTCATCCTTGACAATAAATATGAAGCTCAAAAGGGATGACAAAACAGACGTCAAACAACTCTCAGTGTTTAGAATAAAATCTATACTCCTTCGTCTAGTTTAGTAAGACCACATAATTTGGCTCCTGATTATTAGTTTCCATCCATTTTCTGCCATTCTCTTGTTACTCACAGTAGTCCGGGTACAACAATCTTCCTTCAACTTCTTGAATATTACAATTCTCTTCTTGTTTTAGGAACTACCTTTTTAAGGACCACTCTTTCTTGTGTGTGTACACACACACACACACACACACACACACACTCTCTATGCCCGGCTCTTGACAGATGGATCATGTCTATTATTTACATCTAATCAAAGCATTACCTCTCACAGGGCTTCCCTGCAATCAGAAATAACACAAAGGGAGGAAAAAATGGACGACCAGTGAGCGTCAGCAGCTCAGCTTCTTTGGAACAAAGTGTTTAAGAGTCTGGAAAACAGTAGTTTAGAGAGTTATCAAAGTTCAAAGTTATCTCAGAACTGGAAGGTAACTGGCCAAACAAAAAGGGTTAATTGATACAGAAGAAATAAAGCACAGAAGGAATTATCTACTAAACCATGTCACTACAGTGGCTCACTAGCTGCCAGGTAGGAGACAAAGTAAAATCATCAATTTTCACTCAGAATCAAACAACTGCATCGGAATTAAGAGAATCACAGGAGTTGGAATTGGCAAGCAAAATGTGGAGTACTGCTTCCAGAGTGGCTTTCCACAGTCAATAGTGGGTGAGTAACCCTAGTCCAGTGCCCAACACCACAAAGGAGGGAGAATTGGCAAGGAAGTCCCAGTGCTGAAGACTGAGTCCTAGAGCCGTACCTTGGTGCCAGGTCATACTTCACACCACCAATTCCCCCCAGTGGACCAGTGAAGAGTACCTTAGGAGATACCCAACAGTGGTAAAGCAGGCTTCAAGGAATCTCTCTGAGGGGCTGGAAATGGTGAGCATGAACTTGCTCCTGTAGTCAAAAGCCTGGTTCAGTCTGAGCTATACAAGATTGGAAGCTCACACTAGCACATGTTGTCACAGGATGCAGAGGTCTGAAAATACATCAGCATTCTGGAGACAGACTGCCACCATGGACTTTCACCATAAAAAGATACATCCAGACTTGAACTCTGCTCCTTAGTACTACACTAAGGAAAAGAACCACACATTCAAAATAACAGAAAACTGTTTTATTATTTTTTCATAATATTATAACAGTTATTCGATTTTAATAAATTTCAAGAACCAATCTAATGAAGGATATAAAAGATCTCTACACTGAAAACTACAGTACTCTGAAAAAGGAGACTGAACATGATAGAAAATGGAAAGATATCCTTTGGTTTTGGATAGGAAAAAACCAATATAGTGAAAATGGTCAAAATTCCAAAAGAGTTACCCAGATTCAATTCAATTCAGATCAAAAGTCAACAGAATATCTCATAGATTATGAGAAAAATATCCTAAAATTCACTTGGAACCAGAAAAGGCCTCGATACCAAATGCAACTCTGGGCAACAAAGGCAAGACTGGGAACACTACAATCCCTGACTTGAAATTATACTAGAAAGCTAGTGTGACAAAAAGAACATGGTACTAGCCAAAAAACAGACCTAAGGATCAATGGAACAGATTAGTAGATGCTGAAACAACTTCAAACATCCTCAATCACCTTATCTTTGACAAAGGTGCCAAACATATTCACTGGAAGAAAGATAGCCTCTGTGCTGGAAAAAATGGCTCTGCACATGCCAAATATAAAAATTGGACCCATATCTTTCACCATGCAATAAACTAAATTTGAAATGGCTCAAAGCTCTGAATACTAAAACAGAAACATTAAATTTGCTAGAAGACAGAATAGGTAAAACTCTTAAACAGATTTGTGTAGGCAAAGACTTTTTGAAAAGAACCCTCATGGCACAGGAACTACCACAAAGAATCAACTGGGATCTCAACTTGTAGAAAACCAAGTGGATGATTCTCTTTGAATGCATAACTATTACCTCTGCATTAGTTAAACCAGGACCTATCTATATGTACTGATATGTACACAGCAGTTTAAGCTGTTTTCTTCTGCCTTCATTTGGCTATTAAGCGACACAAATAAGGCTAGCTGAAGTATTGATATGTAATCCTTGAAGCCAGCAGACAGCTTCCTGTTTCCTCAGATCCTGTTCCTCATAAACAGTAGAGTACAGTGGGATGGCAAAGCCATATTGCTCTAGGAATGTTAAACTGAGCACAAGCGTCACATTTAAGAGCTGCGACTTCCCAGGGCACAAAAGCTTACATATCAGAAACTAAAGCAGCAGCCTCCTAAATCATTCAAATGCTACCCTAATTGGGTTATGCAGACCAGACTTTCTGCATATCCTTCTCCCTGCATATTGCAGACCTGCTTGCTCTCCACCTGCTTGCTCTCCACCTGGTTAGGGTGGCTCACCTTGCTCACGTAATTCCCTCCATCTTCCCTGTTACTCATCCTTGAGCCACTCCCTTCTTCACAAGATAATAAATTCTGGGGGAGGCCTTTGTTCTATGTATCCTCACCTGTACCAGACTCAGGACCTCTTGGCTGCCCATAACTCTAAATAATATAATAATAATAATATAATAATATCTTTATTCTTGCCACTGGTTACACTGGTGGTGGTAGATTGGAATTAACTTGCCAGGATTCCAATAACGTTTCAATGGGACTACAAATACAAACTTTCTGGACCACAATGAGGATGGGATAAGGGACTACAATATTTGAATTACAACAACATTTGTATTACAATATCAACTTATTAAAAAGCTTTTGCAAAGCATGAGAAACCACCAACAGAGTGAAGAGACAACTCACAATGTGGGAGAAAAAATGCTTGTCAGCTGTGTCTCAGAAAAGGTATTACTATCAAGAACATATAAAGAATTCAAAAAAATTCAAATCTCCCAAATTTAATGACTCAGTCCAAAAAAAGGCATCTGAAATGAACACATACTTCTTAGATGAAGAAATACAAGCAGCAAATAAATATGTGAAGAAAAAATGTTCAGCATTACTGGTAACTTAAGAAATGCAAATTAAAACAAAACTGACATTCCATCTCACCCCAGAAAGAATGGCTATTATCATGAAACCAACCAATGACAAATGCAGGAGGGACTATGTGGAAAAGGAACCCTTCTCTCCACTGTTGGTGGGAGTGTAGACTGGTACAACCACTGTGGAAATCAGTGTGGAGATTCCTCAAAAACTAGGATCAGAGGTTCCATTTGTACCACCTATTTCCCTTCTAGGTATCTTCCTAGAAAAATTAAAAACATTGTACCACAGCAATACATGTGCACCCATGTTTACAGCAGCATAATTTGTAAAAGCCAGATCCTGGAAACAACCCAAATGCCTATCAACTGAGGAATGGATAAAAAAAGATGTGGTCTTTCCACACAGTGGTGTACTACTCAACTATAACTAAACTGGAGACTTCTATCAGTAAATGGATGAAACAATCAGACTCACATGTGTAAACATCATATTTTCTCCCTAATGTGAGAAGCTGAAAGAGTAAATAAGATCCAAAATGTACAACAGATACTGTGAAACAGTAAGGCAGAAATGTTAAAAAGGAAAGAGAAAGTGGAATAGGGGAAAGGAGAAAAGAGAAAAGCCAAAAAAAAAAAAAAATATATATATATATATACACACACACAATATACACACACGATAGTTACACCACTAATTTCTCTTAGTTCACTGAAAAGGTTTGTGCTAATGTTGTTTGGACAATTAAATGCCTATATCTTATATTCTGAGTAACTAAAGATAATATGTAATGTATTAATCATTGTTATTCTGTTGTTTTGAAATTCTGTTTCTAAAATAAAAAAACTTTAAATTCTTTCATTTTTATTTTTTTCTTCTTTCACAGTTTACATTATTCCCCCCAATTTTTCCCATCATTTTCCCTATTTTTCTTTTATGAGCATGTCTATTTGTGTGTGGGCTTCTCTTCCTTTTGCCTTTCTCATCCTAGATTGTTTATAGAGGGTATGGAAGTCTCCTTATTCTTTTTATAACTCTTCTACCTACTTTTTTTTTTTTTTTTGGTACTGGGTATCGAACTCAGGACTGTGCACCTGCAAGTGCTTATGCCTCTGAGCTATATCCCCAGCAATCCTCCTACTTTTATCTAGAGATCCCCTGACTCCTTTCTCCTGCTTCTTATTCCTTCTCAAAATTTCCTTCCTTTCTTTCTCACCTCTTTGCCTGCTAACTTTTTTTCTAATATTTATGTCAGTCATACAATCTTTTCCCTTTCCCATTTCTCACTACTAATTCTGCACCCACTTTCCACTGTTATCCTCATCTGAAGATTAGAACACAGCTCTATCATTAGAATCCTTTGTCCCCTCTTATTTCCTCCTTCCCATACCATACACATCAGGGAACTTAAAATAAATAAACTTCTCCTCCACCCACACAGGCATTAATCATTCTGCAACCACCCAGACTTCAGACAACTGATTCCATAAAATTACAATTCAATGCTGTTTTTCACCATGGAGGAGACATAGCCATTACACTTCATGAGTATTACCGTGGATCAATACTTCAATTGTTACGATGCTTTCATTATAACCATGAATTTCTTCTCTACAATAAAGGAAGACCCAAAACAGGATTTTATGGTATGTTATGTTTCAACTTCCCCTAACAGACATCACTGTAAAAGATTTACCACTATAGCTGATTTGCCAACTGTTACCACTATAGCTGATTGGCTTGCATAGAAACAATTCTTACTCAGTGGATCATTCCACACAAGTGAAGCTATCTGTTGATTTTGAATCCTTATTCCATAAGTAATCATCTATCAGAAAGAAGTCCTGAGTCTGAGTTAGTTTAAGTATTGCATTTGATGTCTACAGGAGATACTGAGGTCTGAGTGCTCAGATTCTCTGGCAAAGAAGCTACCTAGGAACCACATATGCAACAGCTCACAGAATATTTAATATGGGTACCCACTGAACATCTTATAGGATTAAAAGTGTTTTAAATCTTGATTTATTTAGTAATGTAGGGCTACATTATGTCCTTTATGGTTACCTGTGTGTAGCAGGTTGTTATGTTTATGTATTTGTCCTTTCATTGGCCCTGAATTAATAGGTATCTAGGTTCTCTCCCTGGCCTCAGCTGTTTATCTAGTTTCTTCACACTGAATTTCATTATGAACATATTTCTTTGCCCTTTTTCTAAATTCCTCCTCCCCAAGTTTTTAAATTTCCCATACTTAGTTTACCTAATTTCTAATACTAACCTTGATTCTTCCCATCCTAAGCCTTTGATTCTTTCACATCTTACTAGCTTACTGTACTCCCCATCAGGAAGTTCTGATAACCAAGTATCTTTCCTCAAGCACAACCCCCGCATATCTCACTCTTGACTATATAAATATCCTCTGAAATCTATCAATACTAACCTTTCAATTCACCTAAAAGTATTTCAATAGAATCAGATCCCACATCCCACAGACACTTCACAGAGGAAGAAATACAAATGCACAACACATACATGAAAAAATGTCCAACGTATTTATTAGAGAAATGTCAATTAAAATAAATTAAGATTTCATCTTACTCTGGAAAGAATGCAATCATTAAGAAATTAAAGAGTAACAATCATTTTAGAAATGAGTATAGAGATCTCTCAAAGAACTGAAGTTAGAAATTCCATGTGACCCAGAAATACCCCTACTAGATATCTTCCCAAAGAACTTAAGTCACCATACTACAGAGATATATGCTTACCTACATTTACTAAGTACAAAGCATAAAAGCTAAATCCTGGAAGCACCCAGTATACCCATCAACTGATGACTAGAAAAAACAAAATGCGGTATCTGTACATAATGAAATACAACTAGGCTATAAAGAATGACAATTTTGACACATTTAAGGAAAACGGATACACCTAGAAAATACAATGTTCAATGAAATAAACTAGACACACAGCTTACATACTGCATGGTAACTCTCACTTGATGGAGGCAAAGTAAAAACAAATAGAATGATAAAAGATGCATAGGAGGAGACAAGGGGATAGATCTGTTAATGTTAGGAAAGTGGTTCAAGGTAACAAGGATGAGGCATGAGGAGGGACAGAGGAAATAAATGGAATAAAGACATGCCATGTATAAGAACCTAATAACCCAAATTAATGTAAATTTTGCATGACAAAATACCACCTAGGATTAATACTGTATAAATAAAAATGAAAAGTGGGTTGGAGGAGGGAGGATGAAGGGAGGGAAAAAAAATGGAAAGAAATATACTGTAATTAATACATATATATACGCACACTCCAAGACAACTGTAAACTGCAAAAATGTACAAATTAAAAGCTGTAGAAAAATTAAGTAACTCACTAGTCATTCAAGGCATCATCACACTACGCTCTTTGCTGAATATTAATATTATAATATTTTTCTTATTTCTATACTTTATTTTTCAATGTTTTAATATCTCCCTCACAGTTAAATGTCAATTACATGAAAATGAGCTATTGATTTGTTCGATATTATTTCTCATGATATTAGATAATCAATAAACTATTTCTACATGAATAAATGCATTTTGATTAGGTCAAATGCTCCAAAATCTTTCTCTGTATGATAAAATATTTGTGCTTCCATGATCTCTATTCATTTATAAACTATTGTTGCAATTTCTTAACTAACATGTCAACATGTCTCATTGGAAGCTTATTAACTGGGTCAGCAAAAAAACAATTTGCAATTCCAAATAAAGCTATAAATTAATAACAGTGTTTAAAGCTTGATCAAAATTAGTTAGATTTTATTAAAATTTCCAGGAAACAGAACCCTAAAAAGTAAAATATTAACTCAACATATAGAAGAAGAAGAAATGAAGAGCTAACGGAAGTAGGAGAATTATTAAAATACATGCATTCCCATAACACAAAAGATTTCTTAGGTCCTGATTCATCTACCGCCTCATCTGACTTGAGTGAGAAAAGATAAATTCTCACCATTTGTCTACTGATTAATCAAAGTTAGTTGGTATTTTTTTTTCCTGACTAAAACTGAAGATATTTTTATGGGAGAAAAACAACCTAACTTACAGAAATACGATAAATATACGTATTAGGTTACCAGATATGTTCTAAAGTAAATATTGTTAATATTAATGATGTAATAAAAGAAAATGACACTTTAAAAAGTAGATATCACAAGTTTTACTATGCATCATCAACGTTTTTTCTACTGTAAAACACCCAGTATCTTCCTAAAATGAGCAAATAAAAATGACATGAAGTTAGCATAATATTTCTGCCCTGTTCTTTCATATATATAAGATTTCTTCTGAGGACTTCTTTTTTTTTTTTTTTTTTTGATTCTGGGATGATACACTGATAGGAAAAGTAAGTTGTCCAAGTTTTTAGCAAAAATATCTTTCAAAATACAACAATGTCAGACAATAACATCAAAACTCAATTTAAACACTTAAAGCACAAAGTCACTTAAATAGAAGCACTAAACAGATGTCTTTTTTTAAAAAAAACCACAAATGACATATAATTCTTAAACCATTACAATGCACTGAAGTTCATAAAACATCTTCAAATGTAATACAAATTAAAGCTCCATACAACAAATTGACTGCTGTGTTCTCCCTATTCAAAATGATTATTGTAATTCATAATATCTTTTACATGTAATTATATATTTTTATGCTTTTTGTTGCAGGGGGAGTGAGACAGGGTTTCACTATGTAATTCAGACAGGTCTGTAACCCAGGCTGACCTTGAATTGGAAGAAATTCTCTCTCTAAAACTCACCAGTGCTGGGATTACCAATGCTAATTTCCACACCCAACTCCATGACCTTTTCAACTCTCCTAAAGAGCAATATTACAGGCTCTAATAGGTCTACAAGAAAATTTATGAATATCCAAGTACAATGGAAGTAAGATAATTTTTAAAACCCCAATTATGCAAAAACAAAATTTTACCAAAATATTGTATACCTACTATATTAAAAATATTATTGGCTATTTTATTATGTGATTGTTTTACAAAGCCAAGTAAGAGATAATTTTAAACCTAAATTTGTAAAGTCTTTAGGAACTTTTAATTGGGTAGATAGATAGGGATGAATGTAAATATGGTGAACTAGGTGGACTAATTCAGTCTTACAGTATTTTCCCAGTGCACTCTCGTCCTCTTTGGATATTCAATTCTTTCTTCTAATGGAATAAGATCAAAGTAACAAAGGCTATAAAATATTAAATCAGTTTTAAAAATTAAATCAATAAAAATTTGGTGACTACTAAGAAAGAAGTGAGAGAGGGAAAGAATTATTCTTATAAGGGACTAATTGTCCTTTTCAGTAGGAAGTCTTAAGGGAGAAATCCATTTTAACATGTAAATGAATAAAAAGGAGTTGTAATATAAAAACCCAGATGAAAACTCTGATATACCTTCCTATGTTATAAATGTACAGTTGGATATTTCATCACATAGTCCAGATTCTGGTCCCAATATCTTCTCTGGCCCAGGTAATGAATTAGCTACAAAGCAATCAATATAATTTTTTTAATAAAAATTCCAATACAAAGAAGGGCATGGTGAAGTACATTTTTAATTCTAACAGTAGGGAGCCTGAGGTGGGAAGATCACTGCAAACTGAAGGTCAGACTGACCTACATAGTGAACTCAGGGCCAGACTAAACTGCACAGAGATCTGGTTTAAAGAAAAAAAACAAAACAAAACAAAAATCCAATACAGAATATGGTTTGGTTTGGTTTTGCTTTTTTCAACTTTAAGGTAAGGTTGTCACACTAAATCTCCTGTGTTTGCTCTAGTTAGCAGACTCACACACAAAAGTCACTATCAAAAAGCCTCCTTGTGTTTAAGAGTCCAGTAAAACTCTAGTGGCTATCTAAACATGGCATGGAAAATATCTTTGCTAAAGGTGGTAACGCTAAAGGTTACTGTTTCTTTAGCCATTAATGAATGAGGTCTGCTTTGCTCCCAGGACACTGGAAATGAATAATGTCAAGCTATTTACAAGGTAGCCCAGTGACTCATTCTACAAATCCAACAATTAGATAATTCTAAAGAAGCTATTCTTCAGAAAAAGAAAAAATTGCCACACATACAAAACATTTGAAATAAAACTAAAAAATAGTCTATTAATTAGAAATGGTCAACTCAATTTTAAAAGGATCTGAACTAGCCAGGGATTTAGCTCAGTGGCATAAGCGCCTGCCTTGCAAGCGTGGTCATGAATTCGATCTCCGGTACCAAAAAAAAAGCTCTAAACTGAGACTAGAAAACTTGATTTATTTTTAGTTGAAGCATGTAGACTGTACTAACAGTAAACATCGTTGTTAACATTAAAGTGTCCAACTTGCTAAATCTGCATGCATTGTAAGAACATGAAAACAAATCCCCCAAGTATGCAAATATAATATTAAAGACTCTATTGAAATTTTTAACAATATTAGGATTTGTCATTGATGCTTAATCATGTCTTTTAATGTTATTCTCAATCCAATCTTAGGTTTACTACTCTTGTCTGTCTTAAGTGAGTTAGTACTATCTTGAAAATGGCATAATACTAAGTGCAGATGATCAGTATTATTCCAACCATCAAATCACACATTTTCTTCTTTTATAACCTCTCTAACGTAAGTGATGATCAAAAACATTACAG
Source organism: Cavia porcellus (assembly GCF_034190915.1). Taxonomy (NCBI): domain Eukaryota; kingdom Metazoa; phylum Chordata; class Mammalia; order Rodentia; family Caviidae; genus Cavia; species Cavia porcellus. The sequence goes on from NW_026947493.1 coordinate 9,495,842, forward strand.
GTACTTGCATTGAAACTTTTAGAAACTCTGGTATCCAAGGATACTATAATTTTTTTTTTTTTTTTTTATCAGTACTGAAGATCCAACTCATGACCGCCTTTCAAGGCAGGTTCTTAGGCTGCTGAGCTAAATCCCCAGCCCCAGAGACTATAATCTTGATGATCCATGTCTTTCCCCTTCTTTCATTAATCCTTAAATTCTATTTAAATACAAGTACTGATTACTTTACAGTTTGTAATCAAAGGAATTTCTTACAAATCAATCCTCAGTTCTCTCCATTCTTTTCCTTTGGATTTATCAGCCAAACTTTCAATGAACATCTCTGGAACAGAAGATCTTCAACTCACAGTCTTTCAAACTGAATTCTCCCCTTTCCAACTTTCTTTTTAATAGTTTAACTCAGAGGAACCAGGATAGCATATTCTTCCTATTGTTCATTTCACATATCAGTTTGAGACCTTATTTACTTTTTTAGCCCTGATTCTGCATTTAAGAACTCCCAAGTCACTCTTCTACTTATTTTACAATTGTCATCAGAATGATCCAAATTATTATACAAAATGAATTAAGGTTTTGAACTGGTTTATCAGTTATCACCAAACATTAATTTTCATTTAATTTGTGTATTTATCAAACACATACAAATAGTGATAAGTGCCTCTTGCTACTATTTTCTCAGAAACTGAGCCTCCATTAATATAGAGGTATGTTTAATATAAAATACACAATATTTTAGTTTCCTAAGAATCAAAGTGAAAAGCTATCTATCACCCTTACCATACTTGTCACTCTTATACTCTAGCAAAACTTTAGCCTTCCTATTCCTATATCCCCTGCAGGATTCCCATAACCCCTAGACTCCATGTTCCTAGACTCTATTCCTTGAAGAATTTCCTATTTTTGCTAATAAACCCATTTCATGATTACAAACTTCCTTGTATTTTCAACCCATTCATTTATTCTTCAACCATCAACTTCCTTGCCTACTATCTACCTGTTATATGATATAACTATATGTGGTTTTGTTGTTAAATTCCAATTGCTTAATTGTTAGACATAATCACAAATATCCACCTATAAATATGTGATCCCAGGTTATTTCTTTACTCTAAATTTTTTCAACTCTTAAAATCTTCGAGTGTTCCATCTTGTCATTTGTTGCGTGGCTGATGTAATATTAACTCATCAAGAGATTAAAATGTCAGAGATATCCCATTTAACTCTGCTATCAAACTGATAAAAAGTTTTACGCACCTTAACTTCTTCATTCCTGTCATTACACTAAAATTAACGTACATACTTGTTTGTAAATCTTTATCTTTGCTCTAAACTGCCTCTACTCCAGACTTCCAAGACCCCAAGAACACCTCTTCCGCAGATTTTTACTTTTTTAAATACTGCTGTACTGTTCCTCTCCATTCCTTATGCCTGTTTAGCACATGATTAGTATATATGAAAGACACAGAATAGTGAACACTAAAGAATCTTAAGATTATAAAAGAGCACTGTGTCTCACAGTCATCGTGATTTTGAACATTGGGCTTTTCTATTTTCTTAACTTTCAGCTAGTCTCTGACAGTCTCTGCTCCTCTATTCACTGTGTTTTAGTCTCCTTTGTGTAACACTCTGTTTTAGTCTTGCAAAAGGACATCTGCTGCAAGCCTTTTAATTGGCTTTACTTAGATATTGTTCCTGGGTCCTAAGTGACTGCCACTATTTCTATTGTTTTTGCTACCACACTGCACCTAACAAATGTTATCTCAATCCAATTCTAACACTAAATTTCAGATTCATATACCAAAATTTTCAAGTTATCTTCGTTTGAATTTCAGAACCACATCTCAAATTGAACTTCTGTGCTCTACCTATCTCTCCTGTGCCACACAAGGTTTTCTAGGGAAAAGATTACATATATGATATATAATTGCACTACTAATCTCAGTTCATCAAAAAGAATGGCTTCCACTTTCACTGATCATTTTTTCAAGCCTGTGTCTTGTAATCTGAGCAACTACTTTGAAGTTAACAATAAATTCACCATTGTTAATATCCCATCATATTATTTTGAAATTCTGTATCATTGTTTTTGTTCTTTCATTTTAAAAATTAAAAAAAATTATCATAGACCTGACTGGTTGTTGGAGACCACTACAAAGTGGCTCTGAGCAGGATTCAAATTTTACTAATTGACTTTCTATGTTTATCGTGAGTCTGTCCTAGGTCTAGGCCCCTTACCCGGCGAAGGGAACTGATTCACAGTAAGTGAACCTCTATGAATCACTGGTTCTGGATGAGGCCTGTAGTGGCCTGTGAGGCCAGAGATACAACAAAGGGCACGATAAGACCACAGCTGAGGACACTTGGCTCTAATCCCAGTTAACAAGGTAGAGAATGCAGCTGCAAAAATTACTCCTACAGTTTCACTTCTACCATGTCTTCATAATAAGACAGTGCTACTAAATTGACTTGATTCATTACTAAGAGACATCCTTGAAGTGACTCTCAAGGGCCTGCTCATTGCCTGCACTTTCCTCAGTTTCTCCACCTTTTGTTGTTGGTCCTAATATAAGTGGACTGATCCAGAGAAGCTTTTGTCTTAACCCTCGGAGTCTCGAGCTTAATTAAAGGGTTTGACCCTCCTGGAACCTAAAAAATCATACAATTTGTCTTTTTTTATTTAACCTCCGCTGTACACTCGTTTGGGAAATCAGGGATCTAGGTCAGGACCCGATAACTGGTCATCTCAGAAAACCAGATGCCACTTCAAACTTCTTCCCCTACCAACTCCCTCAAGCTAGTCAAAAATCAAGCACTGTACTATCAGTTTTACCTCCTAAATACTTTTCTAATATTTCTACTAATTTCTATATGTGGTGTTTCTTTCCAGAGTAGTCTATTATTTCTCATCTTGGAATATTGTATACTTCTTAACCAATTATTCAGCCTGCAGTCTTGCCTCACCACTGTATTCACTTTACCACAACAATGACAATATTTATAAAATGCAAATTTGGCTGTATTATTTCTTAAAAACATAAGTAGTTTCATGATCCTAGTCTTCAATCTTAATTCTAGCCATTTCTCTTAAACTCTAGTCTTTAATCATACTGAAATTCCTTCTGTTTAACAAAGGGAAAGTACATAGCACATACTCTTGGCCAAACAGTAATTCATTCTTGATATTGAAGCTTAGAAAGTTATATCACCTTGTTTGATCTATTACTATTCCAACTTTAAGCAGGATTTCCCATAAATGCATTATCCAAAAATACTAACTCCTCTTAGAAAGCAACATCCTAAATCTTAATTGGCAGTTTACTTTCTTCTGTCTGGTATCCACAATCATGGCAATTAGCCACTTACAACAGGGCATTCAGAACTATGTATATGTTCTTCAGTATTTTATTTCCAGAACTCAGAACAATGCCTAGCACGCAGAAGACACTCAAATACTTATTGAATAACAACAAACTTTTTAAGTGTTGTAAATTTAAGAGTTGTGATAAGCCATTCATGGTGGTGCACAGGGTAACCCCAGTGACTCCAGAGGCTAAGGCAGGAGGATCACAAGCTCAACCTAGAAGAGGGAGTTGAGCAACTGCAAGATGGGGCCAAGCCCTCTAGAGCAATCTTTCTATCAAGTTTTATGTTTACAAGCCATTATACACTTAAGAACTAAGGTCATTATGCAAAAAGGAGCACTTTGCAAGAGAGGATAACCAAGTTTACAGATAGAATCCTCAGAGACAGAGACAAGATATCTACAATTAACCAATTTAAGGTGCCAACCAAGAACTCATGTGCTTAAGCATTCCAACAAATTCTCTTCCCCAAAAAATCAACTGGTCATTACATCCTTTATCCCACACCTTACAAACATATGTAAAAAGTACCGCATCTTGGTGACCTGAGAATATACTCTCACTGTGCATTCCACTCTGTTCTAATAAATTTCTCCTGGTATTCTGCCTCAGTGTGTCTACCTTTGGTTTCTTTCTTTGGAAGAACAGGACCTGTCTAGGACAAGCTAGGTCTCTGGCCTCTTCCATAACAATAATATGCAACAATGCTATTCCCAAAGACTCCTAATATATGAGAATGTTCTTTCACCATAAACAAAATTCTATACTCCCATAAAACTGCAAAAGCACAGTCATTCCAACAATATTAATCAAGTTAAATTTCTTTATACCTTGCTACTATTATTTTCAATTAAAAATAAAATTATTTTTCATTTAATCGATTATCAAGTATTTATATGCTAATAACAAAAAAAATCACAAATTCTAAAAAGTATTTTCTGGGTTTTTGTTTTCACCTGAATTAGAGGTATCAGTCAATTATTGTTCTTTGGTAAAAGCATTTGCAATTTCAGATGGTAATTTATAAATGTGATCAAACTTAATAGTGCACAGAGAATATGTCAAATTGTCTATGCTGTTCTCATATTTGAAAAATAATCTAAAGAGATTAAAATTTTTAATTCACATGGGAAAACATCATTGATGATTTTGCACATATTTCTCAGTAGTTTTTTCTACCCTATTTTCTTCAACTGCATATGAAAATAAACCAATGATATGTTTTCCCTCCCACTCTACTATCCTGTTAACTTTTACTAATCCTTTCAGAAAATCTCTCTGGTTTACTAATGGAATCTATGACAAAATTTTTAAAATTACATATGACTTCTACAGAATCCAACCATTGATCTAAGTCTCATTTTTAACTTAGAAAATGAGTCATCCATAGTCACTGAAAGGTTTTTGCCCCAGATGGGACACTGTAGCCAGTGGAAAGCTTGGAGGTGTAACCAAAGGGCTCTATCTTCCCTGCCCCTAGGAATTCACCTGTGGCGAGAAATGAATACCAACGGGCTACCTGTGCATCACTAATGCTCCTTATGCACCACCCCAAACCTAAGCTACATATATGCCCCCACATCACGTGTCTGCTGGAGAGAATGCCAGACCCCAGTGAGAATGCCAGACCCCAGAGGGTCAGGGGGTCTCTCCCCACATTCTTAAAATCAAGGTCATTTATATTTCATACTTCTTATCTTTTCAGCTGTGCCAAAATCCTATCAGCTGGTTCCCTTCCGCGCCGAAAAATTCTATCAGTCACAAATTCCCTAAAGATGTGGCAGAAATGTGAAAAAGACTTCAAAATACTTAAAGAAACCCGATGAAGACATAAATTAAACAAACACACTAGAAAGATGATTCTTGAAGTAAATATGACAATCCTTTTAAAATGCAGTACACAGTTTTGTGGGAAAAAAGAAAATCTAAGATAAAGTAGACATTTTATGTAAAATATTTACATATACAATGCACAAAACCCACTTTCTTAGCAACCTTTAAAGCTTTGAAGAGCAAGATATTTACATATCTTTCTTTCTGCAGCATGTGTGTGTGCGCGCGCACGCGTGCCTGTGTGTGTTTTATATATATTTTTAACAGTTGACAGCTGTTTTAGAGCACACAGAGATGCCAAGCTGAATGAGGGTCTTGATTACTTCAAGATTAGCTATCTAAAGTTTCTATTCATTTTAAGTGTTGTTAGTTGGAAGAGTCATTAGTCACTTCCTTGTCTCATAGAGCATCAGCATACATTTACATTGTTAATGAACATTTGGGGTAAATGAATTAATGGCACTTTTAAACATCAATTCAGTACTAATAACTTAGTATGTCACAGAAATGTTAGGCTTAGATATAAATGAAAACCCTTTTCAGTAAAGGTAACTACTCATTCCTGCAAATAATAAATGATAAAATTATTTTAAAATGTTAACCAAGTTTTTAAAGAAAAAAAACCTCAATATTTATTGAGATAGACCAAAGACAAATATTCCCTTAGAAAACAACTGAAAACTGTCCGCAAATGAGCACATAAACCAGAAACTATGAAAACGTTGTTAAAATTATATGGTTTTATCAGAAATATAGTCATTTCTTAAAACTCACAGAAACTTAACTGATTTGAGGGTTTGCCTTAAGTACTAAATCTAAGAGAAAAGTATCTCTTGGTAGCCGTGTAATGGCTACAGTATCATGCTAACCACTGGCATAACTGTAATTTTTATCATGAAAATTTTCAAAAGCATTCTTAAATCTTATGTATCAGTAAAATAAAATCACAAAACAAATTTGTAGGACATATTCTATTCCATTAAAAACATTTGAGTCATTTACATGATGTAGAATATTAAAAATACAAAAGAAGCAAACATTTCAAAATGACCATATGAGCTAAAGAAATAGCCACTTTACGAGTCAATTGTTTCTTTTTTCTAAACATAATTTAATGGCCTCAATGCGGAGGTAATAGTAATTTTACTTGAAGCATAAAACACATGAATTACATGGACTAATATATGAAGTTTTAAAAAATAGTATCACAATTCTAACATATGTACTTCATGAGTGAAATACTAAAAATGAATATTATCAAATAGTTAATAAACCATTTAACAAGAAAGTTAGTTTCAAGAAATCTCATGAATTCATTATTTCCTCTAATAAAGTGTGTTTTATTATCCTTAATTATGAAATATACACATCAGATATCTGCCTTCCATCAATGTGATTAAGTTTCAATTATTTATAAAAATAAACAAGAAAAGAAGGAGATTTAGGTAGGTTATTAATCATGGAATAATATCAATTCGTTTTGACACAAATTTCAATTATTACAAAAATTAACAAAAAAGTAAATAGGACTTTCAAGTAAATCATTTACTCTGTAATAATCTGAATTGATTTCTAGGAAGAAAATCATACAAAATCAAAACAAAAGATTTGGATTCTAAAGGCCCAGCGGTACAGTTCAATAGTATAGCACTTGCCAGACATGCTTGAGGCTCTGGGTCCGATTTCACAAAAGCTGCTTTGCATTTCAACATTCTTCAGCTAAAGTCATTATTTGTGACTTTTTAATGAGTGACAATATATTAAACAAGAGGCCGGTGTTCTTGGCTTTTCCAGGTATTTAGAAATATCAACTGCTATATATATTCTCAGGGAAGTGTTTCTAAAATGGGCCTATTCAAGTTCATAGAATTACACCCATAAAGTGGACAGAGCCAATTCACATAAAACTTACCTCCAGACTTGTTTGAATAAGTGGACAAGGGGTCAATGCCTACTTCTTGTTCTTCTGGCTGCAGAGGATGTCTTGTTTCAGACAAAGAATGATACATTGTGGGAACCAGATACTGTCACCAAAAGTAACTACCTAGGAGATAAAAACCAATACAGAGAAAAACAATAACTGAAGTATTTTTTCTTCTTGGAATGACAAGTAACACAAGACTGAAATAAATAAATGATCTTTACAGACATTAACAAGTTTTTCACAGGCTCCAGGGACTGTTACTACATCTTAGGCAGGATTATGCAAAAGAGCAAAAAAGGTGGCAAAAAATGTCCATATCAACAATTTGAACTATAATCTGAACTTAATTTATAAGCTTAACTTCAATGATGAGTCTCATTTAGTTTTGGTAAAATGTCATACAAAAAGCTGAACTGTAGGCTGCAGGTTTATCTCAGTGGCACAAGTCCTGTCTAGTAAGCATGAGGTCATGAGTTCATCCCTGTTACCCAAAAAAAAAAAAAAAGCCGAACTGCTATTTAAAAATTTATGGTATCTTTTGCTTTACTATCTAACACATTTACAATATAAACTTCCCAATACAGAAATCTATATTAATTTACTTTAAATTTTCATGAATTATTTTTTGGTCCAGTATAAGAAAAATAAGTCTGTATTTTCATCTCTTATGGATCCCTAAGATTCTGTTATATAAGTATCTCAATGTATGTACTCAATTCCTTATCTGTAAATGATTAGAAGGATCTCAGTTATTCAACACCATAAATAGGCTCATAGTAAGCATCTCAGTGTCGTATCTATATTTTCTAAGATAAATTCCCACAGATGTGGTTTGCAGTTGAACTAAAATGTCTATCTAAAAAATAAGACCTTGTAATGTTTTGTTAAGTTATGTTCCAGAAGAAATTTGTACATAATAAAACAATTCATTTTCAGGAACTTTATTACAAATGGATATTTCCTCTTTATAAACCAATGTAATAGTCAAATTTTATATTGTTTGCTTGATCCTTACTGAGATTACGAAAGGCGTCCTGTTTCTCTGAAAATTTTTTGCTGCCTTTTGTGAACTTATTGCTATTATTTGTAAGCCTCTGTCATATAATATATTGTACCCAAGACTAACTTTTAAATTGTATGACATTCGTGTGACATAAGTAACTTTTCATTTTGATGCACCAAAATACACCTGTGTATCTCCATTACATTTCTTTTTCCTCTGGTGTTATGCTTGCAAAGACAAAATTTTATAAACGACCATTTGTATTTTATTATCTGAAGGTTTCTTCCTTAATTTTTATTCCAAGTATTATTCTCAATTATTTAAAAAAAATTTTTTAACATTTAAAAAAAATTTCCAAGGTATACTAACTGCTATAAATTTTATGATAAATGCCTCCCAAAAGGTTGTCTGTTGAAAGCTTGTTCTTTAGCTAATGGCACCATTGGGAAGGTTAGAAATGTCAGAAGGTGAGGCATAGTCGGAGGAACTGAAGTCACTAAGCATATGATCCTGAACAGTACAGGAAACCCCGCCCCCATGCATTTCTTTTTTTCTCTCTGGTTCCTGGTCACCTTAAAGTCATAAGCTATTCTCCAATATATGCTTCCTGCCATAGTTTTCTGCCTCATCAGAGCTTCGAAAGCAACAGAAGAAACTGGCCCAAAACCAAACCAACCATGGACCAATACCTGTGAATCCATGATCCAAAATAAATCCTTTGTCCTGTAAATTAATTTTTGTAGGTATTTTCACAGTGATGGAAAGTTAATACATGTAATTAAACCAGGCTTATCACATAACATTTAAAACAATACAGACTTTGAAATTTAGAAGATTGTAACATGAAAACATGAGGCATAAGACATTAGGAAAAACAAGTGGGAAAAGCAAGTTGAAAGAAACTGAGCTCTAATTTTATAGAATATAATTTTCATTTATGGAAAAAACATTTGAGATTCCCATAAACACAATTCCACGATAATCTTTCTCTAGCACAAAATGTTTCTATATCCTTTTTTTTTTTTTTTTGTCTTTTTCGTTTTTACCGGTACCAGGGATCGAACTCACCAGGGATCGAACTCACGACTGCCTGCTTGCAAGGCAGGCGCTTATGCCGCTGAGCTAAATCCCCAGCCCCAATGTTTCTATATCCTATTCACTTTCCTCTAAAATGCATATCTTATAAAACACAAATATTTTCTGATTTTTTTCAAAATCTTCCAACTCCCTCACCCTCCCACAATCACAGGCAGATACTGAAAAGTCTTATCCCTTTGGGACTTGACTAAAAGAATAGAAGCAGAAGGTAAGGGAAAAAGAGAACAAGTTTTGATTGTGAACATTAAACAAGAATTACTAAACCCAGAAAATCCTAAATTTATAAATCTAAAATAATTATCACTTGTTTCTATGAGCAAATCAATAAGCATATATAGAAAGCACCATACAGAATATACTCTAGAAGAGTCAGAAAACTATAGATGATCAGTTATAACATAATACAAAATCCACTAAATTCTATTATACAAATTAATGAAAAGTCTTCCAAGTACAGTAAGTATCTACAAATTAAAATACCTAAGAAGGTCAAACAAAAAGTATTAATTGTAGTTAATACCTTATAAACAATGAATATATACTAAGAAACTCTCTGAATGCTTCATGGACATTCATCATTTTATCTTCCCTACAACCTGATGATGTATCTTCATTATTCTTATTTTCATTTTATGAAAATAAACCACTCATTTATTTTCTGGAGTCTACAAATTACAATATTCCTAAGTATTACAGCCAAACTTTATATTATGTCTTCCTTATAAGAGCTCACCTTCCTTCTACACTGCATGCAGCTCTTAAGAAAGTCAATGAAGGGGCTGGGGATTTAGCTCAGCGGCATAAGCACCTGCCTTGCAAGCAGGCATTCGTGAGTTTGATCCCCGGTATCGATAAAAAGAAAAAAAGGAAAAAAGGAAAGAAAGAAAGAAAGAAAGAGAGAGAGAAAGTCAATGAGACAAACAAAACAAGTATTAAACAAAGAGTATAAGAAGATGGGTCTTTGAAGTATTGAAACACCCTTTATCCTTTTTTTTGTTTTTGTTTTTGTACCGGGGATCGAACTCATGATTTCACACTCACCACTCAGGCACTTATACCACTGAGCTAAATCCCTAGCCTAAAACACTCTTTATTCTGCATTAACTTTTTAAACATAAATTAGTAGTCCAGAATTTTCTGTGAAATTTCCTTCACTTATGTTGCCAAATAATGTGAATTAGCAAACACTGTATGGAACAAATGTTATCATATTTCAAAAATTTAATTGATCCACAAGCAACTATTTTAAGTAACATTCCTATCCCCCATACATTTGCTATATGCTTAAAACATTTTAAAATTTTGAAAATTTCTATCTCAAATTAACTCCTAGATAGTCATAACCTCATAACTATATATATATATATATATTGGTCTTTTTCCTTTTTTAGTAGTACTGGGGTTGAAACTCACGACCACACACTTGCAAGGCAGGCGTTTATGCCGCTGAGCTAAATCCCCAGTGCCACATTATTTATTTTTATATACTATTTCCAATATTAAAGGCTTCATATACTTATAATATGCAAATACAAATATTTTAGAATGTTAAACTTTATGAAAAATAGACAACTGGTACCAAGCTGATATCAGAGTCTAATTTAAAAAGGATGTTATTCCAGGTATATTGGTACATGCCTAAATTCCCAGCTACTTGATAGGATGAAAAGAAAGAGGATCTACTACTTGAGCCCAGGATTCAAGATGAGTCCGGGTAACATACTGATAACCTATCTCAACAAAGCAAAATGAAAAGAACAATTAAAGCAAAAGTTTATATAAATGAAATAAGATGGTTTACAATATGGTAATGCTCATATTGCTCATATTCATTCAAGATGCTAAAAGATAGGATCTTTTGTTTATTTAGAAAAATTAATGTTCAAAAAGGTTTAATTCTTCAGAACTTTGATTATGGTAATACCCAATGATGGCAATACAAAATAAATAACACCACTATACAATCATTCTGTATAACACTATCTCTTATTATATCTATAGATTGAAACTGAGTCATTGAAATGATTCTATAATTAAGTAAAGCAAAAATGCTGACCAGTAATAATGAGTTATTTTCAACCAATTTGTTGAAGAAAATGTATATATGATTATCAGTAGTTTTCATTTAATTATGGATTTAAAGAACAAGTTAATTCAAAAATAATTTGTTAAATTGTTAAAAGATGATGGATAGATAACAGCTGGCTACAGAGTCTCCCTGAGATAGTCAACATAGAATTCAACATAATACAGCATGGGGAGCCCCAACAGAGGGAGATGAATTCTCTCATCCCAAGAAGAAATTAAGGTGAGAAGAACCAATCAAACATACAGTCCCGGTGCTATTATTGGAACAGCTACAGGTTCAGTGCTCCCACTGTAGCGGGCAACTTGCCAAGCCGTCCGAGGTCCCACTGCTTCAACTCATTGGAGGCACAGTCAAATGGAGGTTGGAGATCAGCCAGCTGAACAGAGAGCTGAGTTGCGAGAGGAGCCTGCACTGACCTGTGGTGAGTGATGGGAGTGGAGCCATTCCATAGCAAGGGGGGCTCCAGCAGACAACATTCTGGGACCATGCAGGACTGGCAAGTACAAGGGGCAGCAGTGACTTCAGTCAATTGTTCCCTTCTCAAATGGGATTGGTGGAGTGAGCTAGGCAATCTGGCTGAGACTCAATAGGTTATCCTAAATCAATTCCCTATGGTGGCGGCGGCGGGGCACACTAACACAGTGAAGGCCTCAAAAGTTTGACTGCCCTGGAGGGAAGACAACACACTGTAATACAGTACCCGCCTCAGCAGCTTGACTGATCTGCAGGGGAGGGAACAATGGCAGAGAGGCCTCAATGAATAGAGAAGAAAACAGAATGAAGAAGATAAGCAGACAACTCACGGCAAAAAAAGAGCATAAAAGAAATGAGGCAAAGTAGGTTGTTTATAAAAGCTAATATAGATGGCCTTGACGCACTAAATTAAAAAAAAAAAAAAAAAGAACCTCATGTGGAGTAGATCAGGAGGCAGGGTCCACTGCGATGCAATTTATAGGAAATATAATTAACATGAAAAAGAGTACATGGACTGAAAATCAAATATGAGAAAACAATGATCTATGTGACAGAGAATCAGAGAGTAACGGGGGCAACTAAACCAGTACTTGGGGTAGGTTGGAAAGACAGGCTTTAACAGGTAAAGGAATACAATCAGAGATCAAGTCCAGGAGAGAGAAGGTTTGGAACCACTTAGGTAAATAGCAGGTTGCCCACTCCCCCTGCCACCGACAATTTAAAACCAAGGGTCTTGGTGAGACCCAAAAATGCACAGTGTACCCTGGGGAAGTGAAAGGGGAGAGAGAGTCTTAAAAACGATGGCAGATACTGTTACTAGTGTATCAAGATTTAAAACCCACATTACTTGCACCATCTAATCTTACATAGATTTTACTTTTTTTTTTTTGATAGATTTTATTCTGTCCCAGTATGTCTACTTGCATTAGATTTGTGGGCACAGACAGCTATCCCAAAAACATCAAGATATGGCACAGTAATCATCTTTAATTTCCTATTATCTTAATCTGGAGCCCTGGTTTTTATCATGACTGATCTTAGTTAAACCTGGTTTGTTTGATTGCTGTTTGGTACCGACAGATTTTATTCAAAACTGGTATGATTGATAGTATCAAGTCTGAGAAAATAGGCAACTACACTGAAAATGACAAGACTCTATGATACATATTCTGGTTTGATAACTGCTTGTTTTTGAAGTTTTATACTATATACAAAGTTTTTATTAATACTGTTATGTACTGATATATTCAAATATACTATGTCTGATGATATAGCCAATTCTATTGAAGATAACAAGAGACAACACAGGAACTATGGTAGAACTCCTTGTACAACAGTCTTACATGTCATTTTCATTTCATGTGTTTATAGGAATGTGTTTTGTTTTGTCTTGCTTTGTTTTGTTTTTCCCTCTAATATAGAAAGGCTAGAAATACATGTTAAGACTCATGCATGTGTAGAATCTATAAACAGTTTATGAGAACTGATCTTATGACACATGATGAAATGAATAGATACTTTGAAGAAAAAGAGACACTAACATACCCAGTGCTGATGCTGGAGTGTCATAATATGAAACCCAGCAATAGTGTTATTCTTTGTTCTGAGTGACATTAGCCTGCTTGGGTTTTTTCAATCTCAACATAATTGAAGATATGGATAACTGCATGTATGTTTAAGTGTAGAGGATTGATAACCATATTTCTAAGTTGTTGTTGGATAGTTGAACAGAACTGGTTGCAGTCTCACTGTTTGAATCCCCACTTTTTATGCTTCACTTCAGTATCTTGAAGAACTATTTGTAAGAGGACAATCTGTAATCACAACTAGTGATTTATTACTGTTTATTTTTTTCTTTAAAAGTATGTATTATTTCTACCTATTTTCTGTTTTGTTTAGTCTCTCTTTAAATAAAATTTTTAAAAAAGACACAACAGTACCCATTGCTGATCCCGGAGTATCATGATGTAAAACCCAGCAATAGTATTATTCTTTGTTCAGACTGAATTTAGCCTGCTCTAGTTTGTTTAATCTCAACATAAATGAAGATACGGATAACTGCATGTATGTTTAAGTGTATAGGATTGACAACCATGTTACTAAGTTTTTGTTGGACAGTTGAACAGAACTGTTTGCAGTCTCGCTGCTTGAATTCCTACTTTATATGTTCGACTTTTGTATCTTGAACAACTGTTTGTAAAAGGACAGTATGTAAACATTATCTAGTGATTTCTTACTGTTTATTTTTTCTCTGAACGTATGTATTATTTCTACCCATTTTCTATTTTGTTTAGTCTTTCTTTAAATAAAATTTTAAAAAAAGAAATTGTTACCTTAAGGTATTTATTTTCAATATTATTTTAGCTTTTTAAAATATAAAAAAAAACTCAAGTATATCACCTCATTGTGATTATAAAATCACAGTGAAGACAGGCATAATGATGCATGCCTATAATTTCAGCATTTGGGGGGCTGAGATAGTAGGATCACTTTGAGTTAGAAGCCAGCCTGGGTTACACAGTGAATATGGGACCAGTCTGGATTACATGGTGAAACCCTATATCAAAAACGTAAATTAAATAGTGCTTACTTTGGTAGCACATATACTAAAATTGGGATGATACAGGGAAGATTAGCATGGCCCCTGCACAAAGATAACACATAAATTTGTGAAGTGCTATATATTTTTCCCATGTTTACAGAAGCACAACTTGTAATGGCTGAATCATTGGAAATAACCCAAATGCCTATCACCTGAGGAACATATTAAAAAGAAGTGGTATTTTTATACAATGGAATAGTATTCAGCCATAAAGAATGATAAACTCAAGGCTTGTATATGTAAATGGATGCATCTAGCTAGCAATCATACTCATAAGTGAAATAAATGAGATTTGCATGGGTAAATACATTATTGTCTCACTAGAGTAAAAAAAACTGAAAGAGTAAATAACATCCAAAAGTTATAATAGATACAAGAAAAGGGAAAGAAACTGCTCAAAGGGAAATTTTATTGTTTGATCAGTCTTACATGTCTGTATCTTACATGAGCAATTACTTTGGGGCTAACAACGTAACAACAATGTAACAACCACTGTCAAATTCCTAACATCTTGTTTTGAAACCCAATATTGCCACTATTTTTGTTATTGTTGTCATGGTTATTGCCACTTTGCTTTGTTGGTTTTTTAATTGTTTCCTTCTTGATTTTTGTTATTTTGCTCTTTAAAATACAAAATAAATCACAATGAAATGTTCCTTTTAATTGTAGAACAATTACTTAAGAGATTCTCAGTTTAAGAAATATTTGACCACTACAAAGCACAATATCAAGGCTGTAAATAAATTCACCTGTTTATTTTAATCACTATTATGAATAAATATCTTACTAGATTATTAACATATTAGATGAAAATTCCAAATGAAAAAATTTACAGTAGTTTTTGCAGTCTGAGACCCTAAATACTATAGAAGTGGATTCTGAAACTTACAATAGTCCATTACATCTTACATTTGCATCATAAACTTCAATTTCTATGCTTTCTATACTTCAATTTCTGTGCTTATACATTAATCTGCTAATTTCTACACAGAGAAAAATAAAGATGAAAGTATTCCTCTTAGTAAATTACTTCAATCCAAAATTGATAAATTTTATTTCTCTTAAACGATGCCTAGTTGTCCTTCAATTTCTTCCGAAAAAATGGTATCCAAATAATTATTGCAAATAATGATCTTGTTCTGTTTCATTAAGAGAGTATAGCAATATATTTTCTGCAGGAAGTATTATGTAAAAGGGAATAGCTTTCCTTTACTATACTCACTATAAATACCAATTTTTTCTGCTTCTCCTGAACTCAAAATTTCAAAAACTCATAGAACTAGTTTTGTTGGGGAAAACGGAATAAGATATCTATAGACAGAAGGAACCAAGCATGCACCCAAAGAAGAGGAGGAAGTCAAATCCTTTATTTGGCTCTCCTGGCTTAGAGGAGTTCATTCTCTAAAAATCTCAACATAGGGGATAGAGTTATAGAAAGTTTTATAGATTTTAAGACAGAGAAAAGGGGAAGTTAAATACAGACAGGCAGCACAACTTAGGGAGTGAAATCACTGGAGAGAGGGAAGGAGGAATGAGATAAGTTGTAAACATCAAAGCTACATAAGAGGCAGGAGGGAAGAAATTACGCTGTGGGCAGAAACTGCTGTGATCCCACAAGACATAAGACTGGGGAACTAAGTCCCAATTTGGACACTTTTCTGCCTTAGTTTTATTATGGTAGCTCAAGGACTTGATGAACTAGGTTGAAATTCCCACTTTTCAAAAGCTAATCTTCAGGGCCAGGGATTTAGCTCAGCAGCATAAGCCCCTGCCTTGCAAGTATGCAATCCTGAGTTTGATACCCAGTAACAAAAAAACAAAACAAAACAAAAAAAAAAACACAAAGCTAATCCTCAAGAGTTGTATTAGTTTCACGAGTCTATTTTTCACAACATTAAATTTTAAGATACATATGATTACTCTGGATAAAGGAAAGTTTTGTGTGAATGATGATGAATATGAAGGCAAGAATTTAGCACTAACCTTTAGAAAACACTTTTAAAGTACACTCAAAATATTTCAAAATAGTATTTTTATGTAAACAGCAGTCTCTAAGTAAAATTTTCAAATTATTAGTATTGATAAAATAGATTAGTTGAATGTTTTCTTTTAAAATGGCATCATACAAATGAACCCACAGGAAAAAATTTATATGCTCTGAATATAATATTCTATGTATTTCAGCTTCCCTGTTTCTAACAGGTACAGAACTAGAATTCAAAACTGCATCATTCATAAGATACCCATATCAAGAAAAATTCACATAAGCATACTTTTTCATTTAAATTCTTGACTAATGGTAAGCTTAAAAATTCAAACACTCAAATGACAAAATAGTATTACTTAATGTAAGATTTCTCCTATGATAAAAAGGGAGAGATATAGCATGTTACAGATAGCATACATTTACTATGATGGTATTTAACCTGAAATATGATACCATTCTATAACAATTATGCATAATCAGGTACCCACTATCTCTTATTATGTCTATAGATCGAAACTGAGTTATTGAAATGATTCTGTAATTTAGCAAAGGAAAACTGCTGACACCTTTCATTAAAGCAAGCATCTTTCATAGGAGTTCTATTTTCATAATTAAGATATAATATAATTGAATATCATAAAGCTGGCAAAAAACTTTTTTTAGAAGTACTGTCAACTAAAAATTTCAAAATGGCTGGAAACAAAGATGATCTGTTTAAACTCAGTTATATGAAAGGAAAGGAGTAAATGAAAAGAAAATATGAGAAAGCAAGAGAAATAAACTTCTATTTCTAAACTATCGATCTTTAATGGAAGAGGGTTACATTGGACTTTAAATAGGCTTATTAAGTGTTAAAAATCGATCATTTCAGTCTTAATATTTAATACTGTTAGATTGTATTTCAAAGTAGTTTTATTATTTATTTACTCCAAACCTTTAGAGAATACTTCATTTGACAACAGGGGGTCTATTTCTAACAAGATAAATGCATTTACAGTGCCAAGTAATTACATATAGAAGCATTTGTCTTAATACATGCCATTCAATATTAAATATCATCCATTGGTAAAGCTCTAAAAGCCTAACTTATTTTCACCAATCATTAAACTGTAGTGCCTAATAAATAGGTTTAGTGCTACAATAAGAATCTTCATGTAAGAACAATATTCAAAACCAAATCAAAACACATTTAATCCGTACAATTACACTGTCATGAAAAGTCATTTAGGGTAAACAATTAACTGAAAATTAAAATAATACACTCAACATGAAATATACGCAGAATTGATGAGAGGGTTCACAGGTAGACTTAAATATTTTATATTATATGAGAAAAGTGCATTTGGCCTTTTATCTTAGTCACTTTCTCCATCACTAGAACAAAAATGTCTGACATTAGCAACTTAAAAGCAAAGAGGCTTATCTTGGTTCAGGGCTACAGCCCTGGCTGTTGTATTTTCAGAAGCATCTGTTCTACTGTGGGGGATTCCTTCCAAAAGTCCTTATGGGTGGAACATTTACCTTGGGTTTTTAGTAAGTGGAAGCACTAGGAAATCTTAAGAAACTTGACTAATTAAAGAAAGCACTTTTAAATTACATGACAATAATAGCAATGAACACATCACACTTATGAGGAAGCACTATTTGAAGCATTTTATATATAATACCTTCTTTAAATGTCTAACAAATGACCTAACAAAATGTCTAACAGATGACCTAACAAAATCAAATTTAAAATTTAAGTGTCTAACAAACGACCTAACAAAAATTAAATTACATGTACAGGATAGTTTCCATTATCATTATGTTAGCTTGTGAATAAGCCACACTGAATCACTGAAGTCATCATCAAATAGCCAAAACTGTGAATTATTATTTTTCTATAAACTGTGAATTATTTAAATCCCCAAGTGCTATAGAGTCACATTATACCAGTCACTTGGGTACCATGAGATATCACCAAGGGAAGGCCTGCAGCTAACAAGCTAGTCACAGTCACAATATTCAAACCTTTCTTCCTTTTACTTTTATCAAGGCACTTTCTTCTTGAACATATCTTTCCTCTTCACTTTTCTAAACTTCATACATAATTCTAACATTTAACTTCTCCTTTATGAGCCAGCATCCAGAATAATTTATCTCAGGATTTCATAGCAAAATGTGAATGCAGATATATTCAAATGGAGTTGCAAAAGTATCCATCACATGGCCTCATACAAGCTAAGCACGTATTACTACTACTGAGCTATATCTCAATCCATACTTTTTTTCAAACTACAGCAGTTACTATTTTTATGGTTACCCACTATTTATAGTAACTGCTAATTTGTTTTCCATAAACTGTGGTCAGAAAGTTTCTTATTCAAATCAATTTACTTCAAAAAGAAAAATACATATTAAGAAAAGATATGTAGGGGGCTGGGGATTTAGCTCAGCGGCATAAGCACCTGCCTTGCAAGCAGGCAGTCGTGAGTTCGATCCCTGGTACCGATAAAAAGCAAAAAGACAAAAAAACAAACAAACAAAAAATGTAACTTAAAGAAAAGATATGTAGTGCATGACAGAGGCAGACACAGTTAAAATCTTTAAGGCATATAATAATGATTGATGCTTAGAAATTGACTCTATAGTAAACACTGTAATTCACTGACTTTAGTAGGTATCCCTTGAAATAGAACTTCTATTGCTTATGAACATTGTTACCCTTATCCTAAGTTGTTATTGGCTTATTTAGCTTATCATACATTTTCTAAAAGGTAGGCTTCGCATTACTTAAGTGTAAACTTTTTCATTTATTTGTACACCTCTCATGTAGATAATGTACTTAACTATGGTCTTCTTGTAAATCCTTACTATACAGCCCAACTGAAATTTTGTTACTTCCAGCTGAAATCTGCCTTATAAACTTCTGTTTGACACTCTGTTCCTACATAAGATCCAGTGTGATTTTTTTCCAAGACATTAAGCACAAAACTCAAAGTAAAAAGCTCTAAATTCAGGCCCATATGTAACCTTTTCACTCTACTTTGACCTCTCTCTCAGTATCCTCAGGCACAAAAGCTCCCTTATACCGAATTCCTTAAACTAAAGTATAGCTTATAGTCACCTTAGGACTTTCTACATTCTTATTTAATCCTCAGGGAACACTGACTTTCATGCCATTCAGATATCTCTCAAATTCAAGTCAGCACAAAAATAGTTATTCCTGGAGAATATCTAATTCACTAATTGATCTTAGTTCAGCCAGGCATGGTAGTGCACTGCCTGTAATCCTAAAAATTTAAATGGCTAATAGGCATGAAGATCCCTAACTCAAGCCTGGTATGGCCAATTTAGAGACTCATCAAAATCTTGTATCAAAATAAAATTTAAAAAAATAAAAGATATGAGAAAGGGATGTAGCTCTATATGAAAGCCTGGAGTTCAATTCCCACACTACAAAAGCAAATAGAATGAAATTCAAAATCTTGCCAGTTCAACTTTCAAAATATAATTCACAATCAGACAATTCCATACCAAACCCAACCTGATATGGATCACTGCCACCCCCAACAACTTCTATTTAATTGCAGCCAATAAGCTTCCTGTTTCCAACTGTGCCCTTCTACAGTACTTTAAGTGATTCATTTAACTCAGCTTGCATGCAAAATTTTACTCATCACCTGTTTTTCTTCTCAAAACTTTCCCATGGCACATCATTTCAGAATAAAATAAAAATCTTCAGAAAATCCTACAGGATCTTGTTCCTAGCTAATGCTTTAATCTTTTATCTGTAAGACTCCCTCTTTTCACTGAGTCTTTCTATAGTTTCTCAAATGTACTTGCTACAGAGAGCCTTTGTACTTTCCTCTGTTCCAAAAGCTGTCTTACTCTTCAAGGGTACGTTCTCCTCAAACGCCTGGCTCAAAAGTTGCCTTGTTTGTGAAGTCATCTATGACCACATTCCCAGATACAGCATATACTCTTCCTAGTCTTCAACTTCTTATGTAGCTTTAGGTTTCTTATTACATTTATCCCTAACATGTTACAAACTTACTTATATTTTTATTTCTATGCACCATGACTCTTTTATAAGCTCTAGGAATGTAATAGAGCTTGTCTACTTTACGCACTACTGTATTTTCCAGAAATGTTACCCTTATAATTTATTATAGCATTCCTGATAAAACTGTATATTTAAGGAGTCACAATAAAGCACAATGAGAAAACTTGTTGAATCTTATTTATTTAAATCAGCTTTCAAAGACTCTTGAGGTGCACATTAGGAGTATATATTAGCACAATATTAATATTAAGATTACAGTCAGTGATATTTGAAGACAAAACACATAAAACTGACTACATGACTAAAGATACAGCTCAGTCGAAGCATATTTGCCTAGCATAAAAGAGGCTACATTTCAATCCTACCACCAGAGAGAGAGACATGCAGACAAAGAATATAAATAGACTCAAAAATAGGTGACTAAGACCTTCAAATAATTGTTTTGAAGGAACATACATCATTCCCTCTAGGTTACAGTATTTCTTTACAGAGAATCTGAGGCAGGTTAAAGGCCAGAGTACACTGTCAGAACCAGAGGAGAGAGAAGGAGGACCCAAGTTCTCTGAAGAATAATAGATTCTAAGACCGCTCAAGGCACGTGCAGAGGTGCATGAATGACACACGCACACATTTTTGTCATCTACACTCATCTGTACTTACTCATGGCATTATTTGTATAAGATATGAAGCTGTCATCTTTAACCTTGTCCTTTGGCGAAATCATCCCCTTTCCCCTTGAAAGGAGGGAAGAATAAAGCAGCATGATATCTGTGCATTCTACTCAACCTGTTACTTATACTCCGTAAGTCAAGCCTAACTACTAGAGGAAAAAGAACTCACTCCTATTCTGGGCCTGAAACTAGGCTAGCTTTGATTTTCCCTTGAAATACCCCTTTCCACCACACACCCAAGTAACTGGGATTACGCATGTGTACCTCTATGCTCAACCAAAAGCCTGATCTTAAATCTAGCAGTACATTGGATAAAAACTGTCCAATTTTATTTCAACTTTAAGAGTTTAAGATATATTATGTAGTTATACCAACTCCTCACTATGAATGTAATCATTATGGTACAGTACTAATAAATTTTTTAAACAAATTTACATTTTCAAAAATCTCTTAGATGGTAGTAAATATTATGAATTATTTTATAATGTTCAAGGCTTACAAAGTTTATCCTTTATAAGTAAATAATAAAAGCACCAACTGCAGCTCAGTTATAAAAATATGTCATAAGGGGCTGGGGATTTAGCTCAGCGGCATAAGCGCCTGCCTTGCAAGCAGGCAGTCGTGAATTCGATCCCTGGTACCAATAAAAAGGAAAAAGACAAAAAACAAAAAATAAAAAAACAAAAAAAAGAGAAATATGTCATTAAACCAATGATTAAAATTCCAGGTTCATTAAAGATTTTAACCACTCATACTTCCAAGTATTTGTATGTATGTTACAAAAAACAGTACTTTAGCAATAAAAAAGGAGTTTGAAATTACTTAAAATAACATCTTGTTAATATTTCACATAAGTAGACAATGTCTTATGACTAATCTTTTAAGTCAATTTTATCAAAATGTACACACATATAAATATAAGGTATAACATATAAGTAAATGTACTGTTATTTTGAAACATTATTTCTTTTACTGTTATCCCAATTATTTTCTCTTAAAAATAAATTCTAGATAAAAGATATCATACTATAAAGAAGGTCAAATTGTGTCTATTTTTAATTTTATACAATACCTACTGCATGACTAATACAAAAACTAAGTAAGTCGTGTGTGGGGATATTGATAAAAGACATCAGTGTGCGATACAACATTTCTTGTTACAGTTTCCTGATAATAATAAATCTGGAAAATTCTTCAGAATACAACAGATATATAACTAGTGACATTTTTAAAAGGTTACACTGATCTCAGCTAAATAAAAGGGTAGATTGTAAATATAGTTTAGGAATAAACTAAAAGGATGGCTTAATTCCTCTTGATATAGGTAACATTGTGTGCAATAGCTTAGAGAAGACATAGTACAGATACATTCCATTCAAAGGATGAAAAGAATTTGCCTCAATTTGGTAGATAATCAGGCTCAATCTGTATAGAAAGGAACTTTACCATACAGAGTTTACAAAAACAAAGTCAAAATTTTGCATCAGAAACCAATTAATACTTTTATGTAATGGGGAAGAAATTTCCCTTGCTGCTTCCCATATTCAATCTTTCTGCATTTATTCCAAACTACATATCTTAGCATTTCCATACATGAAAGAGGTGAAAATATTTATTACAGTAAAAGGCACACTGTCATTAATTTCCCCTCAGAATTCTCCCCCTTGCTTCAAACATACTCATCCAATTATTCTTGCCACTTTCTGAAGCAGGTCTAGGATGTCCTCTTTCTTTAGTGTCTCCATTGCACTGCTGTGACTGCCTCAGTGTCCTAAATCAATTCAAAATGTTTACGTCTCATGGTCATTTTAACTTCAGGAAGTTAATAAGGTGGAGGAAGACATTTTTTACAAGACTGCCTTCCTTGAATGGCACTGGGAAGCATTCACCATATATTTTTTTTTTATCACATCTCACCTGTGAAGACAAGGAAGATTTACACAATTGCTTCAGAAAGTGACAAAAGTACTATAGTAAGTATATTTGAATCATGCAGGAATGGAAAAGTAATGTTTGAAGGGAATTCACACAATGTGACTTTCACTATAATAAATTTTAAAACTATTCACTATATGGCAGACACTAATTTTCTTATCAAATTATCACCTGTCTTTAAATCCCCTTTTCCCCAATTTGATTTGATGTACATGTAACTCCTGTGGTAAATCAGACTTAATGTTAGCCACTTACAAAAAGTTTAAAGTTTAACTTACAAAAAGTTAAAAGTTAAAATTCAAGGAAACAGAAGAATGTAGTATTTGGGGCTGGGGATTTAGCTCAGTGGCATAAGTGCCTGCCTTGCAAGCGCGTGGTTGTGAGTTCGATCCCTGGTACCAATTAAAAAAAAAAGAATGTAGTATTTGACATATAAGAAAAAGTATTCATTACTTATCTGAAAATACTGAAATACTGGGCATTTTATATTTTCTCTGCAAACTCTAGCAGTAGACAGATAAAGAGTCAAGTATCCATGGGAAAATACATGATTTGTTCATTGTCCGAGTTCCTGAATTAAGAGATCCAAACTTTCTAAGAGGAAGATTCTTAAAGAATACAACCAAAAGCAAGACAGAGTTGCTTTCCCAGAGCTGCTCATGATGACCACTAGAAAAGATCACAATGAACTACTGAAATATACTGACCAACACTAAGGGAATTTGATTTTGAATTAGCCTGACAAAAGGAACTGCAAAGAAATATAATACCAGAGATAAAGACACTGATGGCTATCAGTTGGTGGAAAAATTAAAATACCTTGAAAAAAATACAAGAGACATTGAAGACCTTGCTGAGCAGAGACAGAAAATGTAAGACTATCCTTTTTATATTAAGAGTATTATCTTTTAACCTGAAGAGGTGGGGGTATTGTTGATTTGTTGGGACTATATTCATTAAAATATATATAAATATTTTAAATTTTGTATAAATTTCAATAAATATATATGGCAGCCTACAGGATTTTATGGAATAGAAGCTTTGAGTGAGTGCATACATTTTTTAAAAAATTCAATTATGCACTATATAAAGCATGTTATATTCCATATTAAAATAAATAATTCATTGAGTGATAACTGCAAAAATGACTAGCTATTTGCTCACTGAGAAGCTTCTCTATACTTGGACATAAAAACCAAGAAGCCTCAGTATGAATGTACAAAGATTCCCATTGTAATAGGAAACCATCATTATTTCTAGAAATAAAACTACAATTCTCCAAAGGTGATGATATATAAATATATAAAGCCCTTACACAATTGAAAAGGAAAAATGATAGACGTTTTTAATATTACTCTTCCTGGTGCTATGGTTTACAAACTTATGATTTTGAGGAAGATGATCGCCATGATTGTGTTCGTCACCCCATGTAGAGTTTGCAAATGGAACCAAAATTTGTCAAGTATTTGTTTCTAAACCAAACTGTTTCCAAACAGAAACTTTAGTGAACTGAGGTATTACTAAATTATGGAATAATGAATTTTCACAAAACATACTCCTGACTTGGAGCATGTTCAGTGGTTCTTGGTTCAGGGGTACAGCCCTGGCTGTTGTATTTTCAGAAGCATCTGTTCTACTGTGGGGCAATTCTTCCAAAAGTCCTTATGGGTGGAACATTTGGGTTTTTAGTAAGTGGAAGCACTAGGAAATCTGAAGATTTTTCACGCTCACAATCTTTCACATTCATATTGACTGGAGTAGTTCCACCTTTCCCCAAAATACACTTATGTAAACATACTTCCATACGTTTTATAACACCAAGACCAATTAGGTATTGATGTGACATACAACATATATACACAGGCATAAATATAATCCCTCAACATGAGAAAAGTTATCTCATTTCATTTTTATGAGGTGTAAAATTTAAAGTACTAAAAACAGAATACACTAGGCTAACATAAAATTCTTCAAGTTACAAAACCTAAAAGCAACTATCAAAGCATTTTTCAAAACATCAATGATTAAAAAACATAATTCTATAAACTTAATGTAGAAAAGATGTAGGCATGAAAGTGTGTATGAAATTATGTCAGTAATAAAACTCAATAAATGTGTGTATATATATAAATGTATATATATATATATATATATTTACACAAATACTATCCTGCCTTATAGAGAATTTTACTATCAAAAGTACATACCTCCTCTTCCCTATACCTACATTTAGGCAGAAGATGGTAGCATACTATCTAAAATTTCACTATACAACGAAAGAAAATGTATAAAAAAATACTCTGATTTAAACAAAATCACTGGACATATAATTTCTAGAACTGTGATCATACATGCCTAAACCTCCATTAACAATTTAAATTAGAAAACAATTCAAAATGATGGAGTGATTGGCAACAGCAATTCAGCCTTACCAAGATTTAGAATCCAGATGCAGGAAAATACAATTTGGGGTTTAAAAGAAAAGGGAGACAAACGGCAGACAGAGGTAGATGCCCAGGAATTATAAATGAACTCATAAAATTTAATAGAGAAGCTGATGAGGAAAGTCACAGTGCAGAAGGGACTGAAATAGTTAAGACATGCTACAAGTCCACACTCAGCAAAGCAAGTACAGCAGAGGAGATACAAGGAGAAAAAAGTGGTGGCCTAGGCTAGAGGCTGTTGAGACATACAGGGGCAGGGCAGGGTTTTGCTTCACAAGGACTCAGTTCACAGACAGCAGCTCGAAAGAAACCCCAATGTAGGGACCCATCATATCCATGGAAAGAGCGAGGGATTGGGCACCATTCTAGATAAAAGCTGAGTGTCTGAACTTGAAACTCACAGTATCCAAGGGAAAGTTTACTTCAGGATTCCCACTCAGTCTTTTTTTTTTTTCCACTTTCTTTCTCTCCTTTTTTTTTTTTTTTTTGTACCGGGGATCCAACTCACGACCACCTGCTTGCAAGGCAGGTGCTTATGCCGCTGAGCTAAAATCCCAACCCCTCCCACTCAGTCTTACCATCCCAGAATGACTGGGGTGAGTGACAGCAAAATGAGACAGCCAAGAACAGGGAGTGAGCTGGAAAGAGACACCCTGAGGGATATGAAATCAAAAAAGGACATAGACCCCAATCTTCTATGGCCACAGGCGAGGAATGACTTCAGTTACTCTAGGTTTAAAAGTCATAGCACGGAGTAAATTCCAATCCTCACCCTACTGCCTGCATCTGCCATGACTATGAGCTCTGACTACTTTCCTATAAATCTACAGGCATGAGTAGGGATACATCTTCATTTTGACACCATGGCAGCCTGCATAAGCAGAGGGACCTCTGGAACGGAGAGTATACCTCCAAAAACTGTGGGTCTTATGGTAGGACAAACAACACTGAGAATTGGTAGACTTCAAAACTGGGATCTGAGAAGACATAGCTCCTTTTAAAAATAAAAAAAGGAGCTTTTATTTCTTTCTTTTCTCTTTGTTGTTTGATGATTTACTGGGATTTGAAGTTGTTTTCTTTAACATTTGTCATTTTATTCTTTTTATCTTTTTCTTTTTAAAATCTCTTTTTTTTTTCAATTTTTCCCATTTTAACTTTTCCTTTGTCTTCCAAATTATTTTTCTCCTTTTTAGAATTTTATCTTGTTTCACAGTTGATATTTTTGCTACCTTCAAAAATTAATAAATATACTGTTATGCCCCAATAGGCACTTTTGTTTCATTTCTCTCTTCCTTCTCATGTTCTATAGTTTACATTTTCACCCCATCACTGCCACAACCACTACCTATGAAATCAGTTTACATTTTCAAATTTTTCTTCTTGCACTCTCTTATCCCAATCCCTATTATCTTTACTAGTATAACTATAAATTCTACTGATCTTTAGTTAACTTTTATAATTGCTATTAAATTATTTTCTCCCATTAGTGGAGATATAGCTATCATATTTAGTACATGTTAGCTATATGTCAAAATCTGGGTTTACTGTTCATATCATAATTTTGGATTTCTTCTCTATATTTAAGAGTAGTAAATTAATTTCCATTCTGTGTTAGATGATACTTCTATAGCAGATTTATTTGATATTTCCAGTCTCACATAATTGTTGCCATTAATGGATTTACTACGAAGGAAAACACCCAGACCTTTGTGACATTAATAATACTAGAGTCTGTTCCTACAGAACAGCATGTTAAGCCAACTGCACTTAATTCTACCTTCTGAAATTAACATAGGTGGATATAGCATGGGGCAGAGACAAAGGAATATAGATGACCAGGTACAAAGTACAGCATTGAAAAGCTAAATAACTAAAGAGATGTTCAGATAGCCCCAGTTTTCTAGTATATAAGAGCCAACAAATCTCAGCTCAAAATAAAATAAAACACCAAATATAGAACAAACAACAATAGAAACATAAGGAAAAAGGCAATAAAATGAGCCCCAACTTCCCCAACATTAATCCAGGGCACGGACATTCAGAACAGCAACAACCACACACCTGAACTATTAGAAAGGATAACAGAGGAAGTTTAAAAAAAATGTCAAAGAGGTGTTCCATAGGTTAAAAAAAGACATAACAGAAAATACAAGTAATAGTCAAAATAATCAGGGAGCTTTTTAGACACCACTAAAAAGTTAGCTAAGTTAAACAAAACGATACCAAAATGAATGACCAGCTTAGCAGGGAGCAGATTTCAATCAGAAATCGAGTAGTTTAAAAATTATATTGAAAGAATGGGAAGCAGAAGTGACCAATGTGAGAGCAGAATATCAGATTAGAAGATAATCATCAAAAACCAACTAGTAAAACATATCTTAAAAATAACCAAAGAATTTGGAAAAAAGATCCCAAAGCTGCTAGATAATGCAAAGACAACTTACACTAACATGAAATGGATAAGTAAAAAATCAGAAAGTACAAATGGCATTAAAAGATAGATGACTGTTTAGAAAAATAACAGCAGAAAACTTCCCGAATAGAAGGAAAGAAAAGACATACAGATAAGTGAGGCACACAGCACCTCAAAACCCACACTCAAAAGTGAACCATTCCATGTAACACGATAGTTAAAATACCAGAAGCCCAACATAGGTATAAAATCTTAAAAGCTCTTAGAGAAAAACAATGATTCAGTTATTGGGGTTAAATACTAAATTACAGCGCACTTCTCAATACAATCCTTAAGACCCAGGGAGGCTTGAAATGAAGTGTTTCAAGTCCTAAAAGATAACAACTTCCTACTCCATGTTATATATGCTCAACAACTTTTCACTATAGCAAAAGAATCAAATAGAATGAACACACCTCACAGAGTGAACAATTAAGCAGAAGAGAAAAAATAAGCAAAGCAGCAACAGGAAAATAATGCAATGATAGGAGTAAGATATTATTTTTCAGTAATAACTCTAAATGTGAATGTTTCCAATTCCCCAATCAAAAGACACAGATTTTCAGATGACTCAAAGAAACAAAATACAATATGCAGGATATAAAAAATACATTTAATTAAAAACTAAATTACAAATTAACAATCAATGGATGGAAAACAATGTTCTATATATTAGGAACGCCAAAAACAACAGGAATAGCTATCATAATTTCAAGTAGATTTCAAGCCAAAACTAATCAAAAGAGATAAATGAAGGTAACTACATATTGGATAAGGGAACAGTGTAACAAAGAGATAACAATTATAAATATATAACTATATACTTAACACTATCATACCAGATTTCATTAAACACTAATCGACATAAAAAAAAAAAACAGACAAACACATCATAATGGGGGACCATAATATTCTACTATGACAAATAGATTGGCTAG
Source organism: Cavia porcellus (assembly GCF_034190915.1). NCBI lineage: Eukaryota > Metazoa > Chordata > Mammalia > Rodentia > Caviidae > Cavia > Cavia porcellus. The sequence goes on from NW_026947493.1 coordinate 9,524,699, forward strand.
ATGAAAAATTCGACAAAGAAATGTCACAGCTGAATTATACCTCTTAAAAAAATCCCTGAGCAAATGCAAAACAATAGAAATTGTCCCAAGTATATTATCAAATAACAATTCAATGAAACTAGAAATCAATAACAATGAAATCACAAAAGCTATGAAAATTAGGGAAATTAAACTATACTCCCTTGAAGAATCAATGAGTCACAGGAGAAATCATGGAACAATTAAGACAATTTCTAGAATCAAATGAGCACAATATACTGGAATCTATTAGACACAATGAACACAGTCCTAAGAGGGAGGGTTAAAGTTATATATGCCTACATCAGAAAAACAGAGTAAGCACAAATAACCTAATGATCAGGGTAACAGAAAATCAAGAACAATCTATATTCAAAGACAGTATAAGGAATGACATTGTATACACCAGCAGAAATTTATGAAACAGACCAAAAAAAAAAATCAACAAATTAATTGGATTTTTGAAAGAATAAGCAAATTGGACAAAGTCCTAGCCAATCTTACAAAAAAAGGTGATCCAATTAAATTCTGTTAGAAATAAAAAAGACTAGTGATTCCACTGAAATCCAGATCATTTTTAACTGTTTTGAGAACCTGACCTATACTTTAAGAAAACAGAGAGTTCAGAAGAAATGGTTAGATTTCTAGATACATATGAACTAAAAGATAAAGCAAAAGGACATAAAAATCCTAACTAATCAAAATCATCAGTAAATCGAAGTAATTTTTAAAACTAGACTAAGAAACCCCCAGGTCTCAAGAATCTCAATAATTTTAGAGAAGATCTAATGTTAATACTCTTCAAATGCTTTAATGAAATCAAAAGGGAAGGAGTACAGGTACTACCAAAGTCAATCCTGGAAACTACCATTACCCATAAAAAGGCACAATCAAAAAGAGAACAACAGGCCAACCTCTTTAATGCACAAAGATGTAAAAAGGTTCACTATGATATTGACAAAAAGAATGCAACAAATCATCAAAAAGATCATATACCACAACCCAGTAGGATGCACTCAAGGGATGCAGAGATGGTTCAACATATACAACTCAATAAATGTCATACAACAAATAAACAGAAGAGCTGAGACCAAAATCACATGATCATTTCAACAGAGGGAGAAAAAGTCTTTGACAAAATCCAGCATCTAGTCATCATAAAAACCTGAAGAAAATAAGTCCAGATGAACCTTATCTCAATCTGATAAAAGTCATTTATGGCAAATAAACAGCCAATATCATACTAAATGAGGAGAAGCTGAAAGTTTTCCCTTTAAAATCCGGAATAAGGGAAGACATTCACTCTTATGGTTTGTGTCTAGATGTCTCCCCAAAGCCTCTTGCACTTTTAGATGGAATGGTTGTGCTGTGTGGTGCAGTGTGGTGCGGTGCAGTGTGGTACGGTGTGGTGCTTTCCCAAAGGCACCTGAATCTAGAGTTGGTGACTGATTCATAGGGTAGTGCTGGGATTAAGGGTGAGTGATTGCTCGATCCATCCACTGAGTGGATTGGCACTGCCCTAATCCTAGACCTCTGGAAAGATAAAAGGGGCAAAAAGAAGCTTGTCTCTCCTAAAAAAAAAAAAAAAGATGTTTTGCTACTTTTGCTATCTTTCACCATCATGAGCTAACTGTTGCCCCTCTGCCATATGCCTCCCTGCTTTAGAGTTAGTTGAAAATGGATTGAAACATAACAAACTGTGAGCTAAATAAACCTTTAACCTTTGGTGTCAGGTATTTTGTCTCAGCAAGGAGAGAAAAGTAAGTAAGACATCCACTGTCACCACCCCTGTTTAACGGAGTAGTCAAAACATTAGCCACAGCAATCAGACAAGAGAAAGAAATAAAAAGGATCTGGCTAAGAAAAGAAGTTAAATTGTCACTATTTGCAGATAACATAACTCCTCTGCATAGAAAACCCAAACCATTCTACCAAAAAGGCTCCTAGAGGGCCAGGGATTTAGCTCAGCAGCATAAGCACCTGCCCTGCAAGTGCAAGGTTGCAAGTTTGATCCCCAGTATGAAAAAAACAAAAGGTTCCGATTCGTAGAATTAATAACCAACTTCAACAGCATAGTAGGATACAAGGTCAAACTTGAAAATGATAGTTCCTCTACATCAATGATAAACTCACTGCAAGAGAAATTAAGAAAATAATACCTTTCCCAATAGCATCAATAAAAATGAAATAGGCTCCCAATCAAGGAAATGACAGTGAAAACTACAGTACTCTGAAGAAGATCAACAAGGACATCAGAAAACTGAAAGATATCTACTATTACCAGATAGGCAGAACCAAAATACTCAAAATGGCAACACTTTCAAATTGACACAGAGATAATTTTAATGTAATTCCAATCACATCAATATTATTTGTCATAGAACTAGGTTTTAAAAACTTCTAAAATGCATCTAGAACAAGAAGAGACCTACAATAGCAAAAGCAAGGCTGGACAACAACAAAGCCAAAGGCATCACAATTCTAGACTTCAAATTATACTACGAAGCTAGAGTGAGTCAAAACCATAGTAATGGTAAAAATAAACAAACAAACCCGACCTAAAGATCAATGGAACAGAACAGAAGCAACAGAAACAGCTATAGGCAAAACCATTTGCCTGATTTTGGTCAAACTTTCACAGAGGAAAGACAGCATTCCTCCAAAAAAATCTGTTAACTTGACTATCTAGCCACATGTATCACTCAACATGTACTATAATCTAAAGTAAAAAAGAATCAAAGATGTATATATTAAAACAGAAACAATTTGATGGAAAAAAATAGATAAAACTTTTCAAGACAGACATAGGCAAGGACTTTCTGAAACCAAATTGCACAAAAAATAATAGGAATCAACAAACAGAATCTTTTTTTTTTTTTGTCTTTTTCTTTTTTATCAGTACCAGGGATCAAACTCATGACCACACACTTGCAAAGCAGGCGCTTACCCCGCTGAGCTAAATCCCCAGCCCCAACAAGCAGCATCTTGTTCAAATTAAAGCGCTTCTAAGAACAGAAACAACCAACAGAATGAAGAGACAACCAACAGACAAGGAAAGATTTCTGCCAGGTGTTCCTCAAATAAAGGTTTAAAATCTAAAAACTATATAGAACTTTAAAAAATTACATTCCCAAAATTAAAAGACTCAATCAAAAACTGGGCAACAGAAATGACCAGAGATTTCTTAGAAGTATAAATGGCCAATAAAATGAAAAGATGTTCAATATTGCTGGTCATTTGAGAAATGCAAATTAAAACACTTGGATTCCATCTTATACCAGAAAAAAATTGCTATTCTGAAGATATCAAATAGTAACAAGGCTGGCTAAACTGAGGAGGAGTTTGGGGGCCTTCTTTGTTTTGGTGGGAGTACAAACTGGTACAACCACTATAGAAATCCATTTGGATATTCCTCAAAATACTAAAATCAAAAATTCCATTTGAGTGAAGTATTCCTTTTCTAAATATCTTCCTCATAGAGTTAAGGGTATCACTTCACAGTGATACATTCATATTCATGTTTATAGCAGCACAATTCGTAACAACTAAATCTTGGAAGTAGCCCATATGTCCACCAATACATGAATGAAAAAAGAAAATGTTATTTATACACAATTGAATACTATTTTACCATAGAGAAGCACTTTTTGAGTCATTTGTAGGAAAATGAATACTTATTGAAACATTTATTTCACTTTATACGAGGACATATATGAAACTTAAATATTACATTGTTTCTTTATATGAGAAACATAATATAAATAAAAGAGATAATAAGCTGAGCATGGTGATGCATGCCTGTAATCTAGCACATGGGAGGCTGAGGTAGGAGGACTGTCATGAGTTTGAAGCCAGCCTGGGTTACACAATGAATTCAAGGCCAGCCTAAACTTTAACATGTGGAACAGAAAGATGGAGAGAGATTAAAGAAATGAGAAAAACAGCCAGCAGGGAATCATGATGTGGTATGTGCATGCACCAAGTCCCTATAAGGAATATGACATTATGTACTACTAACATGTAGCAAAACACACAAAAAAGTATATATATGAAAAAGGATTCAAGAGATTGAGGAAAGGAGAAGGAGAAGAGGGGTGGGGATAAAAAAAGAAAATATATTTTGTATATGTATCATCTCTTCCACAATGACACCAACATTTTGAATTTCAATGTGCTTATGTTCTAGGTTGGATAAATACATATCTGAAGGTTTTGATAACTACTTAAGGTAATCTAATCTCCTACACTGGAATAAGAATAATGTCATTTAACAGTAACAAGATTAATGAAAACTGACACTATTATAAAATCTTTTTCCTATAAAAATAAGTTTTATAGTAATTCCATCCCACAAATTCACTTGCATTTACATAAACTTTTACAACTCTTGAGGTGGTAGTAGTGCTGCTGCTGTTCCTGGGTACTGCACATGCTAGGAAAGTACTCAACAACTGAGCTACATCTCTAGAGCCAAAAATGCCTTCTTAAAAATGGGGAATGTAAGTTGTAAGTAGGCAGTATTTTAAAAGTCTTAGATTCACACCTAAAAATATCAAGTAAAGGATTAAAATGACCTCTTGTTTTCAATAAAATGGTAAGACAATTTAACTTGCATTAATTTCTAAGATATTACTAACTAAAAATTTACTATTCAAAAATAGTAATTGAATACAAGTGGTCAAAATAGTAAATGCACTGATATAATCTATTGTTTCCATCTTTGATAAACAGATAAATTGCCTTCTCAACCAATATGGTTTATTTAATAATGCATGTACCCTTCTGGCCTATAGGTATTATTCCTTAGACAATTTTCTTTCTTGTTTTATTGGTACCGGGGGTTGAACTCACGACTGCGCACTTGCGAGGCAGGCACTTAGGCCACTGAGCTAAATCCCCAGCCCCGACAATTTTCTATTGAGTTATTGACAGAATAGCCTTAGCACCAAAAACCAAATGAAAATACATCTATATTCTTTATGACTGAAATTTCATATTCAACATGTCAACTAAAGTATTTGATATATTTATTTATATTATCTTCATTTCAAAATTAATTTTACTAAGTATTCGATAGAAGACTCTGTGTAACACAAAAATTATGAGCCCACCAAGCAGAACACACACACAAGCAGTTTGGTTACATATTTTCAAGATATCAATGAATATTGAAAAACAAAATAATTCTATAATGTTATCTATATGTCATGAACAGAGACTATGAAACAATTTTCATGAAAATCATTAATAGAAAAATAAATTTCAAGAAATAATAATTCCACAGTGTTATCTTATTTTGGTGTGAAATATAATAGTCGTAATCTGAAGTTGAAATGGCTGGATTATATTATTTGTCTATCTTTAATAAATATTATCTCTAATATCTCTAAAGTGACTGTACCAATTTAAATGGTTTTAAGACAAAATATCTATTTCTTAGTCTCCTCTTTAGTTCTTAATGACTTAGATACTTTAATTTTTTCCACACTGAATAGTATGAAATGGAGTCTCATAGTGTTTTGAACTGGCAATTCCCTGACTACAAATGAAGACATTTTCATCCATTGTATCAGGGTTCTCCAGAGCACACATCCAAAAGGAGAGAAAAAAGAGAAAAAGAGACAGAGACAGGTAGAGACAGAGATAGAGACAGAGAGACCTAATGAGAGACTTACACAGAACTGTCTCATATAATTACAGAACGTCAAGTCCAATCTGCAGGGCTGTTTGTTGGGTTGGTGATCTAGGGACAGGCAGTGTTCCATCTGAAGACAATGTTCCATTTGAGAGCAGACACTGCAAATGATGTCAAAGTAGGCTGCTGCAGATTTTTTTTTTTTTTTTTTTTTTTTTTTTTTGTGCAGGAGAGTTCAGTTTTTTGTTCAGTCCAGACCTTCAATTGATTGTATGAGGCGCACTTACATTATGTTGGGCAATATATAATCTGTACAGCTTTAGGCAATCAGTAGATGAGTCTAAACAGAACACCTCAAAAACATACTCAGAATAATGTTTCACAAATATACAGCATCCTATAGCACATTTTAAGTTAGCACAAAGAATTATCACATCTACCTACTGACCATTTGAGTCTCCTTTTCTGCGAGGTTATCTATTTGTATCCACTGACTAATTTTCAAACAGGCTTTAACTTAATGATACAGAGGATTTTTTAAAAAAAATTGTGAACATACAATTTTTTATTTAATTAGTACATATTTGCAGTACATAATGATTACATGCTTCATGGGGAATTGGTGCATGTATATAACATCTTAATTCTTTTTACCTGTTCCCTCATGGACATTAAATAATTTTAATAGAGCACTAAAAAATCAAAAGTAAAATGTATACAGAATTATAATTCATGAACATTTTATAAATTTCCCATGCTATGATAAATTAAATTCCAAGATGCCATCTGATAAAAACTTATTTAAAGACAAACACATTTTACCTTTGAAGACCTGGTGTAAGAACAATATGTTCCTGAATAAAACACATTATGGTGATAATTATTTAATAAGTATAATGATACTACGTTATCATTTGCTTTGGTGCTAAGAATTACTAATTATGAAAATTTTATTAAATGCTTACTAATTGCTAGACTGTGTTCTTTGTATGTCTTATCCCATTTAATCTTCTCAGCAATCTTACTAAACAGGGATCATTTTTACCTCCATTTTACATAGATGAAAATGAAGTTTAGCAGATTAAACATCTCATCCCAATGTCACAAAATAAATGGCTTAAAAATTAATTCACTCTTTAGAATATCATGGTTATTTTTGTTTTGTTGGGAGGAGTTCATTATTGTTTTTGAGACAGGTCCTTGCTATGTAGCTCAGGCCTTAAATTCTCTTATGTTGCACAGGCTGGTCTCAAACTCTCAGCAATACTTTTTTCTCAGCCTCCAAAGTGCTAGAATTACAGATTTGTGCCACCATATCTGGCTACAAATACATACCAAGACATCATGAGTCACTTCTCATTAAGTACAATGAAATTAAGAATGGAATTATCTGAGAATAAAAAGATAAGGACAGGAACAATGTTCTTCCTGTTTTGACACAATCTTTTGGAAGGTAAAACATAGAAAATACAGAGACCATATAATCAAAGACAAAATGTTATAATAAAAGAATGTTACATGAAAGAGCTCTAAGAAGTCAAAGAATAACTATACGGAACTACAAAGACTACATGGGCAAAGGGAACATCTAATAAAGGCTCTGAAGAAAGTAACATTTTGAAAGGCACAGGTGACCAGAGATACTTGATTGGGGGTCAACTGAAAAAAGACTTTCTGGGTTTTGTTTTGTTTGGTGCTGGTGCTCAGACGTCCATTTGCTAAGCAGGAACTTACATCCCTGAGCTAAACCCCCAGCCCCAACAATTCATACTCTTTTTGTTTTTGTTTTGGTACCAGGAATTGAACTCATGACCTCACATTTGCCAAGCAGGCACTTATGCCACTGAGCTAAACCCCCAGTACCTGATAAAAGATTTTTTTTAAAGGAGCAAAATGGTCATGAAAACAGTAAATGCTTAAGTTTGCAACAGAGAAATCTGTAATGAGAAAAAAGTAACCTGCAAACAGGCATAAAGTACTATATGTTATGAAACAAAAATTATTAACAATAAAGTTTTACATTTAAATACCACTTTGCAGGTTATAAAAACTTTTACATATGCTATACATTCTCAAAAGCAATGATATTGTCCCCAAAGATACAAAAATTGGTTCCTGGAGTTACAGTAAGGAATTTTAGATAACACAATGGCTTATGGCCCCCAAACAGGCCACAGTAAAGAAATCTGTAATATATCTGTAGTATTAAAATTTCATAAGAGTGGCAGATGAATTGAGGGAAATTTTTTTTTCCAGGGGAACAATTTTTTTTAAAAAAGGGGGTTCAGAAAGACAAACATTACACCTCATTTGACCATCCTAAACATCTATTGGAAATGTGAGTAAAATAGCTCACTGTTTTGGAAAAACTCAATAGAAATATGATGGAAAATATGGGCAAGGCTGGGTCACCTACGTCCTTCAAGGCCAAGAAAAAACTCTTAGTTTATATCTGAATGGTATGAAAAGAGCATAACATGATATGATCTACTCCTTAGATCACACATGAGGAAACTATTAAGCATTTTATAACTTATACTCAAGATGGCCTTCAGAAAAGAGACCTTCCTTAAAACACTAAGAACAAAAGTATGTGTTAGTCCTTGAAACAATGTCAGTTATGGTATATCAGAAAGAGCAATAACAGAAATCTAAAAAAGTTCAATAAAAAACCAAAAGGTATACTCAAAGAAGAAAAACAAAGACACACAAAAGAGATCTAGCCAGACAAAAGTGGTCAAGACACTTGCGCTATTTTTGGAGAAATAAATACACCTACCTAAAAATAAGTAAAAAAGCATACAATGTAATAAATGCAATACTAAATGTAATTTAACTTTATGTTTATAAACAAGAAATTTTAAAACTGTTTAATATTTAAATATGTATGGTCTGTTTAGAACCCTACTATGGTTTCAATGTTTGTGTCCACTCCAAACTTCATGTTGAAATTCAGTGTCCACTGAAATAGTATTAAGAGGAGGAATGTTTTAAAGCTGATTGGATCATAGAAACTCTGTCCCTATTAATATGATCAGTGCCTTATAAAAGGCCTGGAAGGAAATAGCTAGGCTCTATGAGTACTTCAGTCCTTCAGTCATGTGAGGGCACACAGACAATTCCTTCCAAGGACCATGTAAAAAGTAGAGATTTTGCCATAATCAAAGATTGAACTTGCCAGCATCTTGAACTTGGATCTCCTAGGCTTCTAGCTTTGAAAAACAAAGCTCTGTTCTTTTTAAATTTCCCAGCTTGTGGTATTTTGTTACAGCAGCACACAGATAACAAGACAATGTCTTACACAAAATTTTACAATTATACATACATACATATATAATGTGTGTGTATTTTGCTTGTTTACAATTATACATACATACATATATATGTGTGTGTAATTTGCTTGTTTTTGTTGTTTTTCCATTCCTCTTTCATCTTCCTATCTAGGCATTTGGGCAAATACAGGAAAAGGCACAGAAAACAAACTTGTTTATGCCATATACATACATACATATATATATATATATATATATATATATATATATATATATGCAGCAAAAACTAAAAAAATGACATAAGTAACAGAGAGCTTGCCCAAAAAAGTTCACATCATTAATTTATAAGTCTTTCAGTCTCCAACTTTTGGACATTTCTCTCTGTCTCTCTCCCTGCCTTCCTTTTTACTCTCCGTAATTAAAGGTACCATCATTTGGATTACTTTTGAACCCTACTGATGAGACCTCAAATTATTTCTTTCTCATTCCCTTCAAACTCAATAAAAATCACTGCATTTATACTGATCTTTAAAATAATAAATCTGATTATATTACTCTCCCTATTAAAAATCCTTACCATTCAACAGTTGAAACTTTTAAGACAATCTATTTGTATGGGTCCCCTCACTATGTATAAACTACATACTATCTATAAACTACAACAGAGTTCATTCCAGCCTCAGAGACTTTACACAAACTTTTCCTCTAGCCTGTAACACCACCATCCTATTTTGCTTAAAGAAAGAAATGTTAAGTTTTACTTCTTTTTTTACAGTCTTTTTTAACACTAACTGTCACTCCTTTAGATTACTTCTTTAGGTTACAAGACTTCTAGCAGGCTTTAGCTTTTCATCACTATATTTATCAGAAGTACATAGATGAGAGTAAGAAAGTACGAAAAGGGGCGGGAGAAGTACAGGGACAAGATGGGTTAAGGAAAGTATGAATTTCATTAACTAAATTCAAAAAGTATCAGTTTCATTAATTGAATTCAAAACTTTGTTTCCTGAGTACCAACAGCTACTGAGCATATCAACTCATGGGGAGGGAAAAAGAAAAGGAGGATGAATATGTAAAGGAACTGGGGAAAACAACCCAAATTCTGTTTAAAAGGAACAAAGGCAAAGTAAATCTTTAAGACTGATTTTTTGATTGATTAAAAACATAACTCGCCCTAAAACCTTTTTGACTCAGAAACTGCTGGTGACAAGACAGGATTAAATTTATTAACAGATGCAGTATAGAAAAGATTTTGACAAGTCAATAAGTATTTAGTGCTTAACAGGCTTCTCAGCTACATAAGCGAATTACAAAACAAAAAGTTTAGTCAGCTCTTTACAATCCTAGATTCTGGTTTCTAGTTCTAGATTTTGGTTTCTTGTAGTATCATGCACATGTCGTTATACTTTTGTTTCTAGAATAATTTACAAATTCATAATCCTAGGGAATATGATTGTCTGTTTCTATTCAATACATGTATACTTTCATTTCACTTAAATTTAAACCTTCAAAAAACAGTCCTTCTAAAACCCAATGTGATTCTCTTTTTAACCTTACATAATCAAAATCAACACAGTATTTTTTGAAATCTATGATGAGGTTCTCTGCTGCAATGGCAAGCGGAGGATGGGACAGTAGAAATATAAACCAAGTATAAAGTATTTGTAAGTATAAAAAAATAGGTCAAGAAACTAAAATAATAATTAAGTACCCTATCCTAGAATTAGTACAACTATCTACAATTAGATAACTTACATTTACAAACTTTTCAGAAAACAAAATCATTGTTTCTAATACAGATGAAAGAGTAATCTAATCACAGGTCTAAAAGCCTTGAACTGTTCAAGCATCTGTATTCTCTTCATTAATGGAAAGCCAATCAAAAATATTAAAAGATGCATCTCTGGTCAGCAAGTATTCTGCTACCTAAATCTTATTAAATCTATATGTTAGTGGATAAAAACTTTAAATTAGAAAATAAAATCTGACTTATATTCAAATTAACATCTTTTTACCCTTTCCTTTCTACAAGACCTGCAAAATCAGTAAAACAAACTATCACTTCATTATCTTCCCACAAGATACTGGATTTTCTCTAACACTTCAGAATGCTTCTGAGACAGCATATCTGAAATAACACCTCTGCTTCTATATAGCATTTAGCAAAATAAAGAAAATGCAGAAAGAAAGAAGAATGACAATGTTGGTGTTAAAAGTGTGAGAATCCAAAATTCATGAAAATTCAAACCATTTTAGCTATTTTTCCACATAGACACCTGACAAGATGTAAGTAACTATTTCCCTTTAAAGAAATTACTACACTGTAAGACCATTCATTCAGTGTTAACTGATGGCAATCATTCATTAATAGTAGGAGAAATCATCTTGTTTAAATTAAAGATACAACTAAAACCATGCATAAAAATTCAAGGACCCAAGTAATTCAAAGTTATTCTTTCAGTGATGTTTCTTCAAGAAAAAGTGAGTAATCAAATATAGTCTTGCAGAAGATTATTTCTACTTTTTTTTTAACCTAAATGGCTTGCCTTTCAAACAAACAAACAAACAAACAATGTTTTTAACGTACTCACCTACTCAGTATCAAATTTCCCTCATTATGGTAATAATATAAAGCTTAAACATTCTTCAGTGCTATTACTAGAATAAAGACAGAATTGACTCACTTGTCTACTGCTTTTGTTTTTTGGTACTGGGGATGAACTCACAACCACTGGCCAAGCAGGCACTTACTCTGCTGAGCTGCTGAGCTAAATCCTTGACCTCCCCTACTTCTTTTTTAATAATGCCTAGAACATGTACATAATAACCTACATGCAAAAACATTCAGGATTTTCAGGGTTGTATGAAAAATTAAATACAGAAAGAAGGAAATACGCATACTTCTAATCAAATTCATTCACAAAAATACCACTTATTGGATATATTCATATATTCATTACTGTCAAGAGTGTTGAGGTTATATAAACATTAAGAAGGCAGGAATCATGTGCACTTGATATGTTTTTATGGTCTCACCAAAGCTTGGTGTCTATTAAATCCCAGCTGAAAGGTATCTGACAATTTAATTGCTGAAAAATTCAATGTTCACTTGAATGTGAAATCTTATGGCTTGTACCTTATGATTTCAACAGTGCCATGTGCTCAGTGATAGTTTCAGGCTTGCCAGTGTTTCCATTATAAAACTTGGTTTTCAAGAGGTTTCTATCTTAGCCTATAAAAATAGATTCCGGTCTGTAACTTGGCATACAAAGTACTGGTATCAGCCCAAGTGAACTTTTTTTTTGTTCCAAAGATTAAAATAAAAATCTGTTTAGTAGTTTTAAGTCAAGAGTATAAAAAGAAAAGTGGAGGGGAGAAATAGTGTTTTTAACACACACACACACACACACACACACACACACACACACACACACACACCTGAAACTAATGCTTCAGATCTCACTACAATTTCATGCTAAATTTTCAGATGATTAACATGAAATAAAACAAGAAGATGGTTTGTGTAAAGGAAAAAACAAGAGTTTAAATTAAAAATGTAACAACATTTTACCCTGCTATTTTTTATTTTTGGTCTTTTTCATTTTTATCGGTACTAGGGGTCGAACTCACAACCGCCTGCTTGCAAGGGCAGGTACTTATGCTGCTGAGCTAAATCCTCAGCCCCCAACAGCATTTTACTTAAAAGTCATATTTTTAAACCACGTAAGTAGTATCTCAATAATTCCCACATTTAAGACCTGTCCATATAACCAGTAATAGTAAACGAAAATTATTTCAAAGATGTACTTTTCAACATATGTAAAGATTAATTTTTACATATAGATTTACTTCTAAGTAAATTTACTAAGTATAGATTTACTTCAGAGAAGTAATCTTTCACATATAGTACCTTTTGTTGAAAGCCATTAGCAGAAGTTTTATGTTGTTTTTCTAGCATAATATAGATATATCCTTTAAAAATATAATGCTATAATACTGTAGGATCTTTTAAAATAACACATTTTGCAACAATTTTCTATCTTAAAAGCACATAAATTTGTATAAGCTGCACAGAAGAAAATCTGGAAGTAACTGTCAAAATTATGAGTATATACAAGCTGCCAGTCCTCCACACCCATGAGTTTTGCAATTGTAGATTTCACCAACCATGGATAGCACTTACACTGAAGTAGGTATTACAAGTAATCTGGAGATGCTTTAAAGTATAAATGAGGATATGTGTAAGTTAAATGCAAATGCTACACCATTTAGAAAAAACTTGGAGGATACACAGATTTTAGTATATGCAGAAAGTACATGAACCAGTTTCATAAGGATACTAAGGGACAACTGTAATTTTTAAAAATTAGTTTCTCATACAATAAAATGCATACAAAATAAAACTCACCATTGTATCTATGTAAGTATATATTCAATGGCACTGAACAATTATGTTTTGAAACCATCACCACCAGCCATCTCTATAACAGCTTTCATATTGTAAAACTAAAATTCTCTTTTTTCCAATCACCATTCTAATTTGTCTATGATTTTGACTACTGTAAGTTCTTCATAGAAATGAAACTATATAGTATTTTTCTTTTTGTGAATGGCTTATTTGACTTAGCATAATAACTCCAGGTTAATCTGTGCTACATCATGTGTCAGAATTCCCTTCCTTTTAAAGGCTAAATAATGTTCCACTGTATATATATAATTTATTATTTATTATTCATCTATCAATGGATAGATACTTGGTTTGCTTTAAAATTTCAATGAATGTTTCCATGAACGTGGGTACACAAATTATTTCTACCAGATCCTGTTTTCTATTCTTTTGGCCATATACCCAGGATTGGAATTATTGCTTTTTATGATTTGAATATGGTTTAGTGCTACCAAAAACTCAGGTTGAAATTTGATTGCCATTGTAACAGTGTTGGGTGGCAAGTGTAACAGAGGTATCTGAATCATGAGTAGATTAACATCTTCTCTTCAAACTGGGTTCTTGCCCTCTCAGGTCTAAATTAATTCTATCTCTTCCACCATCCTCTGTAAGCCAGGTGAAATAACAGTGGCTTTTATCAAATGTAGTCACTTTTAGACTGTGCAGCATCCAGAATAAGCAAATCAAACTTTTTTAATAATGTACCCAGCCGCAGATGTTCTACAACAACAGAAAATGTCTAAAACTCTGTATGAGATAGAAACACCATTTTAATTTTTTTGAGGAAACACCATATTGCTTCCCACTGTGGAAATACTATTTTGCACCAACAGTGCATAAAAGTTCCAACTTTTCCACGTCACTGTCAATGATTATTACTGCCTTTTGTCATAATGGTAATAATAGGTGTGAAGTGGTATCTCTGTATAATAATGATTTGTATTTCCCTAATGATTACTGATGAACATCTCTTTATGTGCTTATTGCTACTTGTATATTTTCTTTGTAGAAAATTGCGACTTCTCTATATACTACACATGAGTATAACTTACTAGATATTTTAGTTTTAAATATTTCCTTCATTCTTGGACTGTATTTTACTGTCTCTAATTTCTTTTGATGGCCAAAATTCAAGCCAATTTATGTTTTTGGTTGCTCCCTGTGCCTCTGTTAATATATGCAAGAAATTATTGCACACATGATGATGTGAAGCTTTTGTCTTCTGCTTTCTTATAGCAATTTATAGCATTGTTGTATATTTAGGATTTTGATGCATTTTGAGTTAATTTTCGTATGTAATATTAGGTAAAGGTTCACCTTTATTTGCATTTGAATATCCAGTTTTTATGAGCATGCCTCATAAGAAAATATTCTCCATTCCCCATTAAATGCGTCTGATATCCTTGTCAAAAATCATTATTTACATGTAAGGGTTTCTAGGCTAATTACTAGGCTCAGGGTCTCCATGTCTGTCATTATGCTAGAAACCATACTGTTTTGATCACTGTAGCTTTGTAGTAAGTTTTGAAATTTTAAAATATGTGAGTTTTCCAGCTGTCTTTTGTAAAAATTAGTTAGCAATTTGGAGATCCCTTAAGATTCCATATGAACTGTAGAGCAACTTTTCTATTTCTACAAAAACATCACTGAGATTTTTTAAAGGGCTTGCATTCAACATACAAATTTCCTTAGGCAATATTAACATTTTATAAAGTTTTCCATGAATATGAGATGTATCCACTGCATTTATTTATGTTTTCTTTAATTCCTTTCACCAATGATTTATGGTTTCCATTATGAAAGTTTTTCTCTTCCTTAGTGAATTCTTTTTTACTTACAAGTTTGTTTGTTTGTTTAAAGAGCTGGGGATCAACACAAGCACTTGTATATACTAAACTATCCTATCATTCAGCTGAGCTATAAGCCCATGCTGCTGGAATCTGTATATTGAAATAAGATTTCTCTATGTTGTCAGGCCAGCCTCAAAATCCTACACTCAAGAAAATTTCCTGCTTCAGCCTCCTGAGTAGCTGGGACTACCGACATGATGTGTGATCTCACTGTAAACAGAATAGTTTTTTTTTTTTTTTTTTTTGGACCAGCGATCAAATTCATGACCTGATGTTTGCCAGGCAGGCATTTATGCCACTGAGCTAAATCCCTGGCCCACAGAATAGTTTCCTCTTTCAACTGTTCTTTGCTAGTGTTGGAAAAGCAAGTGATTTTTGTGCTGATATGTATACCACTGGTACAGTGATTTCACTTTCTAGGTCTAAAAGATTTTGAGGGAATCTTTAGGATTATTTTTATATCAAATCAAATCATCCACAGAGATCATTTCAGTTGTATGTATTTCAACTTGTATACCTTTTATTTCCTTTGCTTGCCTAACTGTTTTGGTTAAAGCTTCCAGTATTATGATGAATAGAAGTGGTGAAAGCAAGCATCCTTATTCTTAGAGGAAAAATGTTCAGTCTTTCACCATTGAGTATGATGTTTGCTGTGCATTTTTATATGTAGATTCTATTATGTTGAAGTATTTTTATTCTAAGCTTGTTCACAGTTTTTCTGTATCAGTTCAGATTATCATGCATTTTTCCTTCATTATATTAATATGGAACATTACTCTAATTGATATTCATATGAAAATTAACCTTATATTCCCACAATAAATTTCAATTAGTCATAATGTATAAGCCTGTTAATATGCTGACTTAAGGATTTTCACCAATGTTCATAGATGCACACACGAACATATTTAAATTATGTATTTGCACTAGAATATTTCTTAATAAATTTTTTATAATAGCAAAACTTAGTGAACCAACTTAAGTTTCCATCAACTAGAGATAGGTTAAATAAATTTTTAAACTGCCACACTACAAAATTGAAAGGATTTTGCCCTGGATGGGAAGCTGCAGTGGTGGGAGGCAAAAACACCTTTCTGCCTATCTTGAGGTCACCTTTCCTGCCCCTAGGCAATTTACCTGTGGTGCAAAACAAAGTCCAATGGACTTCCTGTGCATCAGTAATGCCCCTTAGGCATCACTCCAAACCTATATTAGATGTATGCCCCCACACCACGTGTTGGACAGAGAGAATGCCAGACTCAAGAGGTCATGGAGTCTCTCTCATTCTTAAAATAAAGGACACTTTTATTTCATATTTCTTATCTTTTTAGCTGCACTGAAAATTCTATCAAAAATTACTATATAGCTATTAAAAAGTTAAAACAGATAAAAGATTCATGTACTGATACAGAAATATTCCCAGTTTATAAATAATATGTGAAAACAGCAAGGTACTATTTTACCATTTAGAGACAGGGGAAAGATTTGTACATGCCTTTATGTACATAAAACTTTCAAGAATGATCCATAATAAATAACATAGATTGATGATTTCTCATAAACATAATGCAATAATTTGTGGTAGCATTCCTGATGGTAGCATTATCAGTATCAATTTGCAGAAAAAGAAAAACTATTGATAAAAGCAATAATTAGGATGAAATCTCAAAGGCACTAAGCTTCTTCAAGGTACCATACTGTGGCATTTCATTTCCATAATGTTCTTTTTTTTTTTTTTTTTTTTTTGGTAACGGGGATCAAACTCAGGATCTCATGCCTGCCAGGCAGGGACTTATGCTGCTAAGCTAAATCCCTGGTCCTCCAACATTCTTAGAGACAGAACTAAAGTGAAGCACAGATAAGCAGTTTTCAGGGGCTAGGAATGGGAACAAGCTGGGCCCAAAAAGGGATAGAGTTAGAGAATATGCATGATGATGGAACTGTTCTCTATGCTCCTTGTAATAGTTACAAGAATTTATGCAAATGATAAAATTTCTAGAATAGGGTTGAAGATTTAGCATAGCGGCACAAGTGCCTATCTGGCAAGCATAAGGTCATGAGTTCAATCCCTAGTACTCCCCCAAAAGAATAATAATAATAAGATAACATAAAACTTCTAGAATCGAATGTACAAAAGCCGATTTTACTATAAATCCCATTTAAAGACAAAAAAATCTCAGTATCAATGCTCACTTCAGGAGTACATATACTATAATATGAATGATACAGAGATGATTAAAATGGCCCACTGCAAGGATGTAACATGCAAATTTGCGGTGTGCAATTTTTTACAATGGATTAGTACTCTGCCGTTAGAGTCATTTCTAAGAAAATAGATGCATTTAAATATAACATGGCTTCCCTAATATGAGAAACTCAAAATACAAAGAAGAAAATAAGAGATAATAGAAAACTGCAACATAGATCTTTTGCAAACAGGAGAGAAACAAAAAGATTACGAGAAGAAGGTTGTGGGGGTAGGGGATAGAAAACAATGAGAAAAAAAAACTAGGGTATATATATAATATACATATTATATATGTATACCAATTCCACAAAATGTACCAGGAATGTAATCATTATGTACTGCAAACATGTTCTGATAAAAAAAATTGAAAAAAGAAATCCCAGTATCAAATGTTACAAAGAAAACAGTATTAAAAAGGAAAACACCACATCTATACACATAATTCTATAATTACTTGATGCTCTAAACTTAGATGCTGTTCCTATACTTAGTTCTGAAGTTACCAAACATTGGTATACACATCAGAATCTCCAAGAACTCTTATTCAGAAGGACTTTAGGAATTAACTTTGAACTTACGTTAAGTGCAGCAACCAAGTTGCTATCCTGAACTTTCTCCCAGGTAATGCCGAGCCATTAGTCCCAGAACACTCTTAGAACAACTGTTCTAGAGAAATAACTTACTTCTACAAAACTTTCCACAAAAGTCCACCAACTACAGCAATATAAATTTAATTATTTTCAATAATATTTAGATAATTATGGCTTTTCAAAACTAGTGAAGTGTGGATACTGCAGGGTCAAAAGGAGGATTTACATTATTCCAACATTGTGAAATAGGAGGAGAGATAAAGTTAAACTGTGCTTTTCAAATATAGCCTCTTATCTCCCATTCCTGCCACTAGATGGAAACCAATACAATGATTAGTTACCAAATTGTCAATACAAATTGAAAGATAATAAATTTAGGTTAAAATTATCATAACATTCATTATGAAGGCACAAATAACCATGGGTCCCCACGCTAACATGAACTATAGAATGACAGCATTTATTTTTAATTGTGTCTAGCTCTTGACCTATAAACTATACCAATTTCAGACAAAGCTTTTATAGTTTTCCCTGTTAAATTTGAACATCTTAAGTCCTAACTCCTAGTAGCTCAGAGTGTGATTTTATTGGAAGATAAGACCTTCATAGAGGTAATATGGTTAGAATAGTGTCGATACGGGTAAGACAAAATTCAAAATGAATTATTTCCTTATAAAATTTATGAATTTGGACATATACAGAGGGAAGACACTATAGAAATACAAGGAAACACAACATTTACAAACAGAGTCCTTCACAGACCATAAGAAGGATCAATACTGTGATACCATGATCTCAGATTTCTTGCCTCTAGAACTCTGGCACTCAGTTTGTGGTACTAAGTTAAAAGAATTCTAGCAAACCAATAAAGGACACATTGTGTCATACTCTGAGAAAACAAAAATACAAAGTGTTTGCCTTCAGGAAGCCCATCGTCCTACTGCTCTTAATTAAGAAAGTGAAAACATTCATTAGTCAATAAAGTTTTAGTAGCTTTTCAAAGTTAGTCACCAATAAAAGAGCCTCCAATACTAAATTCCATTTCATTTTTATTGCCACTGTCTCATGATGATCCTCCTTCAGCAGTCTCTAGAGTGCTGGGATTACAGGTGTGCACCAGCACACCTAGTACTAATAGTTATTCTTGATCTGTTAGTGTTGCATAAAACATCCTATATTGCATAAAACATCCTATCCTTGATCTGTTAGTGTTGCATAAAACAATAATCCCATAATGGAAATACTATTTTTCTTTTGTTTTTTTTTTTTTGGTACTGGGGATCGAACTCACCATCTTGCACTTGCCAGGCAGGTGCTTACTCCACTGAGCTAAATCCCTGGCCCTGGAAATAGTATTTAAAGATTACAAATTTATAAATAATCTACTCATAGGACCTTATATTTTATACAACTTCATTTTATATTGCACATTGGGTTTACAAGCAAGCATAGCCTCAATGACAAGTAAAATTCATTTTTCAAATTTCTGTCATTTTATTATCTAAGTTCTCAACTACCGAATTAACATTTTTATTGATATAGTTACCCATTTGTTTTATGTTTTAAAAAACAGCACTCAATTGCTAGGAACAATAATTGTTGAATTAATTCTTTTATTCTTTAGGATTAACGCTCTGCACTTCTCATCCTTTTCCCTTTCCTCTCTTCAGGGTCCCTGATTATTCAACCAAGATACTGGTATTCCTCTATTACATTACAAGTAAGTAAGTTTTACACCTTTAAATATCATTAAAGAATATTTCTGGTCACTCTATAAATAGTATTCTAGTGTCATTATTTGTTAGGTCCCAGATAGAACATCTCTTATTAATTCTACAATTAAATGATTCAGCAACCAGCCACACTATCTTTGCCATTTTACAGTTCCAATCAGTAGCAGATCTAGGTGTAATCAACAGCAGCAGGGGGCTTTAGGAAGCAAAACAAAACAAACACAGTAGGAATCTTTACTAGAATATAGTAATTGATACAAGGGAACATTATGAGCTATTTTAATCCAAGTCAGCCTAAAATCTTAAGAGTATGATTTTATAATCAGAAATGAAATAAGGATAACTTTTAAATATCTGAAAATACAATAAATTTCAAACAGTAAGGTTAAAATGAAAAGATTCTGTTTTCAAAATGAACCTCTTAGTCTCAGATGGGTCATTACTTCTGTTTGGGTTATTTAGCACCCATTTAGCTGACAAATTAAAGGCCTTCTTAACTCCTAATGCTACCATACCTAACCATTTTCATCCTTACATACTTATAAAAATTAAAGCATCTTGGAGAATAACTGGCAATGCTCTTACTCCTAAGAAACATTTAAAATTTCACCAGCAACATCAGGATAGTCTTAAAATGTAATTTAGCAAAATGTTCCCATTACTTTCATTTTCCTATTTTTGACTCCTCAGCCTAGGATGTATTTTGGTAGTTAAGCATTATGTCTCAAAAATATGCAGGGAGCATAGTGATTTATTTACAATTGTAGTATGATGTAATGATTACAAATTTTAACTACTCACACACACACAAATCACAAATGGAAATGTTACCATAGTAACAACCTGATCACTCTGCACAGGAAGATAGCGGATATGATATGATGTAATTTTATAGCTGTTTATTGTAATGTGGGCAATGAGATCTACAAAACAACAATTCTGTTTTCTCATTCTGCTCACAGGAACAAGATGTGAGGAATACAAGTGCAAGTTTATAATCTTGTCAATTTTTTCTTTTAGTTTTTAAAAAGCTTACAACATAAAATAAAAATTAAATTGGCTAATACTTAAAATATCTAGTTATAGAACTTCATACCTAACATATTGCAACCTAAGAGTGTTAGATTTTCATACAGCACTAAAAAACAAATGTACCTAATGGCAGTTGTAACTACGTACCTCTGAAACACTTCCAAACTTTCTTCCAATAGTCTACAGTGCTTAAAAACACAGAAAGTGGGAGGGAAAACGTGGGGAGGGAAACAGAGGGGAGAGAAGAGATGGACTGAGGAGGGTGCTCATCTTTTACAAGATAACATATGCTAATAAAATTATCTGTTTTCTGTAAATCAGTATGTTCAATATGCACTTTTGAGAATGTTGAGACTTTTTGTAGCTACTACAGAAGAAATGTATCAAATAGAAACATGACAGAGAAAAAAACAGAATGTCATTAATTTGTCCTTCCATTTAACAAACTCATATCATGCTAAAGTTTGAAATATATGAACAACTTACCCTGAAAAATCATGGCATTCATTTAAACTGATATAATACACACACACACACACACACACACACATACACACACACACAGAGTAAGCTACAAAAATACACAATTGAAATAATCATTTGGGGCCAAGCATTTAGCTCAGTGGTATAAGCGCCTGCTGGCGAGTGCAAGGTCATGAGTTCGATCCCTGGTACCAAAATAAATAAACAAAAACAAAATAAAATAAAATAATCACTTTCTCAACTCATTGAAATAATTTCCTTAAGAAAATCTAACAAGACTCTCAAAATATTTTAATTATTCTATTGAAAATTATGTTAAAAAATAATAAATTTATTAACTTTGGTTCCTAAATTTAAAACATTTCTATAAGTGATATTTTTTCATTATTACCAAATGGCAACTTCTTCTACACATCTGATTTGTGCTACTATAGAAGAGGTAGGCATTCTGGTTTTATGACTGGTCATCATGTGATGGATATGATGATCAGTCATAAAACATTTAAAAGTAAAGAATTTAAAACTAGTCCTTGAGGGCCTGGAATGGTGGTTCATGCTTGTAATACCAATACTTGGGAGAATGAGGCAGGAGGATCACCAAGAGTTTGAGACCAGCTTGGGCTGCACAGTGAATCCTGGCCAGCGTAAATTGCATAGCAAGACCTAGCCTCAAAAACAAAAAAAAACAAAAACAAAAACTATTCCTTGATGAGTTTGACTTTTCCCTACAATATATACATACAAGTAAAAATAGATACATAAACAGCTGACTGATAAGAAAAACAAACTTATAGTATATTTTTATCACAAGTTATTCTTCCAAAACCACAATATAACCATTCAACAAATCCTAAACAGGTTGCAACTTTCATTCACTCAGTTTTAGATATTTTTAAAGTGAACAATTTTCTATTTTTTTACAATATTAAAAATACAAATAATTCTACTTTCCAACTTCTACTCATTTTTCCCAAGCTTCCTATGAAATAATCTTATGTGAAGGACAATGACTTCAAGGGTATCATAGAGTAGTATTTCATTTTCATGGGCAAATGACACATTATTCTTTAATCTCTCAAATCACTGAGTTTGTTCCATTCCATGTGCTTCGGAATTATCTAAAAAAAATCAGGAAAATTTTCATACTAAATATATTTGAGAGGTAAGATTTGCTACTGAAACTGGACTATTTAAAAATATGAATTGTGGGGCTGGGGATTTAGCTCAGCGGCATAAGCACCTGCCTTGCAAGCAGGCAGTCATGAGTTCCATCCCCGGTACTGCTAAAAAGGAAAAAGACCAAAAAAAAAAAAAAAGAAGTAAGGAAAAAAAAATGAATTGCCTCATTATTTTGCTAATTGCTATATGTGTATGTTTACTTTAAGATTCTGATCCCACTGGCTATTAGGTTCGTAATTCACTCCAACATAATGTGAAACTACTAAAAAAAAAAACAGCAACATTTATCTAAACTGAAGCATCTATAAAAGCAACACAGAATTTATTAAATATTAAAGTTAAAAATGCAACTGTAGCATATAAAGTTTTTTTCAAATATAGAAATTGTCCTCGCTATCCTTATCCGATTAGGATAAGAAGCACTTTAATCTGTAATGCGTATATCATGGCCACAAACAAGTCTGTGATAAAATAAAATGTCATAAAGCAATTACAAAATTTTAAATTCAGTATAAATTATGCACATAATAAGGCATTCCATTCACCATGATTCACACAACAGTGTTTTGCCACAGAGATAGGGCACTTACCTATCTGTGGACTTCACCAAGTACTACAAACACATAAAGTTTATTTTTGAATAAAGTAAGCTATCATCTTTTGGACTTTTACAACATTGCCTGCAAGATGTGACTATAAATTTGAACATTGTTCATATGAAACTCACAGTCCCCAATTATATCCTCCCACATCTATAATTCCAATAATTATTGGGAAAACTATTAAAATTACCTAAAAGAACTTCCAAACACAAATGAGGATTAAGTAGAAAGAAAAGAGTAAAGTACTGTTACATATGTGTATAACTGCACAAACACACATACACTTTTTTTTCTCAGAGAAAAAGAGAGACACCAAGAGAAAGGGGAAACAGAAGAGACAGATAGACACACAGAGACAAAAGAGACACAGGGAAAAGGAGACAGGGAGAGGGAAAAAGGAGGAGAGGGAGGGGGAGAGAAAGAGGAAGGAGGGGAGAAAAGGAGAGAAGGATGGAGGATGAGATTTCCTCCCATGGCTACACCATTGCTTTGCAGACAACAAGCTAATTTGGGTTCCTATCATGCATCTGATCGGTCATACAGCAATACAAAACAGAAATAAGTAAAGACGACCATCTGCTTGTTAGCTGAAACTATAAAAGTATATCTTTTTAATAAACAATAAAATTAGTTTGACAGGGCAGAGACCACCTGAATAGAAAATCAAATATTTCATGTTATTTAAGGTGTATGTCTGCTGGCTATTAAAATACTCCTCTTTAATTTATTACAGCAACACACACTATACTCATGTCATCCTCATTTTCTAAATCAATAATCAGCACAGCATGCTTCATTAACAGTGACCAATCACGGATGAGCTGGGGATCTCATTTTACAACATGAGCATTCCTAAGACATAAACCATCTGCTACTTGTAGTAACAGAAAAATCAAATTAATCCATTCTTATCATGCATTCAGATTTTAAAGCAATTAAAGATGCTCTTAGTGTAATCGCAGCCACAGAAGTAGTTCTATAATGAGGGAAGCAAACTCTTCACTGAACTTTCTGTCATTCTCAATACATTTGAAAACTTTACAAGCTTTCTGCACTCCAGTGGGCCATTGTTCTCTGAACACAGATGTTGAAAACAACAAGCAATTTTTATTAAACATTTAATCTTTGCACATTTGAAGGAGTTTAAACACTGAACAGTGATCAAAACATAAAACATAAACACCAAAAATAACTGCGTATTAAAATGAAACATAATGTCTAGTTTAAAATTACAATAAGAAAAAATATAGAGGTGTGGTTTTTCTGATTTCTTAAACTCCTGCCCTTACCTCTTTTATTTTCACCACATATGGTATATGTTGATAACACCTTTAACATCTGCAGCACCTGAGCAATGGCATAAGAAGCTTTGTGTTTTTATGTAACTTTTTTCCCAGTCCCAGAGTATCTCTAATGTGAAAACCATTAAAACAACCAAAATTTGAGAACAAAGACCATCAATCTTTATAAATAATTAACACAAAATCCTATAATTTTAGGAGGAAAAGATAGATATTAGTAATCACGGAAATACCAAAGAAGCAAGTCTCTTAAAGCAAACAACATGGCTGTGCAAAGCTCCTTCCTAGTCCTAAGTTTCAAAATTGCAATCCAAGAATTTTGGAACTTTTCAAAGAATTATCAAAATAATATAGTATTCCTAATAAAATCAAATTGTACATACTGTCCTCCATAAATCAAACTATAATCAAAGATAAATAGGTGTTTAAGAGCTACACAAGGTTAAAGCTGAAGGGAAGAGCATCCTCAGAGACAGCAGAAAGCAAAAAGGTAAATAATGAAAGAAGACATTAATTTCAAGAGTACTTATTAAAAACTTAACACATGCCTGGCACTATTCTAGGACCTATGGTACAGAACTTAAGTCACAAAATCCTGAACAAATGAAGCTTAAATGCAAGTGGCAGACACAGACAATTAACAAATAAAAACACAGAAAGTGATGCAAATATATATGATGAAAAATTTTAAAGTAGATAGGATAGGAAGAGACTAAGACTACTTTAGATTGGGTATTTAGGTATCTGATGAGAGGACATTAACCTGTTAATTGAATAACCTGTCAATGGGAGCATAGAAGGAGTTTATTCAATAAAAAGAAACCACTCGTACAGACACTCAACAGCTGAAAGGAGTTTCAAGACAACTTTAAAATCATTCATCTGGAGAAATTGATATACTAATATTTAACATGAATTTTTTAAATTTATTGGCATTTTTGTTTGTTATTCATGTTCCAGCCCAAAATCCTGACTAGAAGACAAAAAATACACTTTTGTATTACACAAACTCTGTGAAAAATTAAAAAATACATAATAGGTATTACTCTTTACTGGATTAATAGATTGAGTACAAATATAACCTTGGACCACCATATCTGAGGAAAAAAGACAGATGGATAATAAAGAGAAATGGTGTCATGTATCCCTGCTACCATTTAAGGAAGTTTTCACAAAAGTAACTGTAAAGAGGTTATCAATCATATAAAGAAGTTCCTAATCAAAGCCAAATGAACTAGCATTGTTACAGCTTGTTTATAGATGTCCCCTGCAAAGTCTCAAGCCATCACAGGTGGGGCTTTTCAGAAGTGGCTGCATTTAGCACATGTGAAGCTGGGATCAAGGATGCACTGCTAGGATTAAGGGTGTGAGTGCTACCTAGCTGAGGGGTAGATAGCCTGAAAAAGATTTAAGGAACAGAAAGACACTTGCCACTTAGTGCCACAAGTGCTTCTCACTTGCTTCCCTCTGTCTGCCTGCTCAGCAATGTCACTCCACCATGCCACCCGACTTGAAGCTGGCCAACTATAGACTGAAACCTCCACAAACTGTGAGCTACAATAAACCTTTCCTCCATTAACTTTGAGTGTAGTGTATTTTGTCTCAGCAACAAAGAAAATAAGACACATTCTCATCTTTTAATATGTCCTTTGTAAAACTCAAATGAGATTCCATTTTCCACTTAAAAGGAAAACTTCCTGGAAAAATACAAAAGTTAGCAATACACTAGATAAATGTATTGCAAAAGACTAGGCATGAGGATGGCAAGGCTAGGAAAGATATTTATGGTGAGAGCAGAAAATGGTACATCTCCAAGGACTTAAATTCAGTGACATTTGACAAAGCTATAAATGTTTTCTCTTGATCCAGAAAATCAAACCAAAAGCAATATTCTAACTTAGAAGTCATCTGGAAACGAAATTTGACTTCACTAATATGAAGCTATTTGTAATCTTTATTGAGACAATAGTGTGAATAATTATACGTCTTCCATTAGAAACAATAACTTGCATGTTTACCCATGTGTCCACATTTATCACATTTCTAAACACTGCAAAATTGTGACTTCTAAAATCTATTTCCCCTACAGATTTCACATAAAGGACTGAGGACTTATATATTAAAATACAGAGGATCTAATATTTATAGAAACATAATGCTGAAAACAAAGTGTTCACCCAAAAAGGAACTGCTTGAATCAATTACAATCAACTGTTCTTACGTTCCTTTAAACTTTATCATTATCTGTTTCCTAAACACTTAACCTACTATCTGTGTAATATCATCTGTTTATATGGCACACCATTTTAACAGGCAATTTTCAGTTTATCAGATTTTAAAGAAAAAGATACAAAGATATGTGTCACATGATTCCTACTCTACCAAAAGCATAGTACATTTGGTGAGAAAAGTCCATGAAATAAACCTAAGATTTCAACAATGGCAAGGGTTTAGCCAGTAAAAATAACCTCAAAACAAAACCTGCTATACATCAATCCATCCTTTTACACGTTACACACACAGAAACATCTTTTGAAAAAAATGATAAATAACTCACACAGGAATAATATGAGTTCCTTAGCTAATGCAATCAATAGCTATCCTGTAACTAACAGCGTGAAGCTATTATACACCTTTAAAGGAAACAGAAAAGGCAAAAGAAAACATTGCTTTGGGTAGAACTTTTTATGTAGGAGAATTAGTCTGACCATATTCAGGTTTAGCAGAAGCACAGAGACACATGATACCAGGGACACGTTCTAAAAAACCAATATAGTAAGTTAGATAACCCTTCTCTTGCAAATCCAAAAACAGTTACACTCTTCTTTTCAACTATTTAACATTTATACCATGTTTTCTAATAGAAATTGATAGTGAACATATTAAATTGAATGATGTGAAATTATTGATGTAGGGCCAGGGATTTAGCTCAGTGGCATAAGTGCCTGCCTGGCAAGCACAAGATCGTGAGTTCGATCCCAGTTACAAAAAATAAATAAATAAAAATAAGAAAGAAAAAAGAAAACAAAAATTACTGATGTAGTTTTTTAGCTACATTAATTAATTAAGGAACAATTTCTTAACAGTGTAAAATTGATTTCATTATTTGTATTTTCATCATGCTCATGACTCTCATTAGCCAATTCAAGTTCTCTTTACTGCTTACTGAGACATTAAAATAGCTACTAAAATCTACCTCAACATCACCAGTATCTCCATACAATACTGAAATTATCTCCACAAGGATCGGGTGTAACTGTGGCATGCCTTATTACACACTTTTCATTCCAACTCCTAAAATCTTATTAGAATGAAATTGATCATAAGTGACATTTTAGATTTATCATTTTTAACTTATCAAATATATCATTTCTAGTTTATCAAAATGGTAACTTATTTTCAGAATTTGATTATTTTTATTAACAAACTACTTATAAATGACTCTTAAGATTATGAAACTCCATAAAACAAAATCATTATTAACTGCCACCTAAACAACTGACATTCTGAAGTGAACATTTTTTTTTTTTTTTTTTTTTTTTTTTAATCAGTACCAGGGATCGAACTCACGACCGCCTGCTTGCAAGTCAGGTGCTTATGCCGCTGAGCTAAATCCCCAGCCCTGTATTTTTTTATTTTTGTGAATACAAAAATAAGAAAAGAATGATAATCAAATAGAAGGAACATTTAAGACATTGAAAAATTACACCTAGGAAAAGACAAAGCAAATTTACATCTTTATATTATTATAAAATTTGCATCACACAAAGTTCAATCTTACCTTAATAAAAAATGAAATAAAATTTTAAAATGCTTAATATGGATAAAAACATTGCTATTGATAAGTGCTTTAAGTAACTAACCAAAGAGGAGGTTATCACTTCTAACTATTCTTTAATAGAACTAGGTTTATGTGTATCGACTGATTATAATAAAAACTAAAAATTTTCCCATGAGCAGTTGTAAAAATTAGATAATTACAAGACTTGTAGGTGCCTTATTTGGCAAAAGAACAGAGTGCATAACAAAGTTGTATTTCTTGATCTGAGTAATATTTACAAACATATTTACTTTATAATTCACCACGGGTATTTTTCCTATGGCCATTTTTATTTTGTAATTAAAATTTTGTGTAAACTAAAAGTATATCATCATACATACAAAATATACATGCAGTTTTACATGTGTGATATGTAAAAACATACAGTGATCAATGAAAAATATAGTGAAAGGAAACATCAGTTTCATACTTTTTTCAAATAAAACTTTAAAATATAGTATAAAACAAATAAGTGAGCTAGTATTTGTCTCAAGAAAATCACAAAAACTAAACAAATCTTGGCAAGGGAGTATAACTTACTAGTAAAGCAAGTGGTCCCTGAGTTTGAACTACAGCTCCAGTAAATAAATAAACAAATAAATAAATCAAATTAGCAAAGAAAAGAAACAAGCTAGTTTACTCCTTCTTTGAAAATTTCAATGAAATAGACTAAGTTTACAAAGTGAGGGGGGAAGAGGATATAGTCACAGGCCTGAATGAGATTTATTTTTTTAAACATGGGAGCTGAGGTAGGGGGATTTTTATATATGTAGCTTTATACCAACAAACTTGAAAATACAGTAATAGTTCTGTAAGAAAGACAAATTTCTATAATGAATTCAGTAAACTGCAAATAAATACAACATATCAGACATGTAGTGAAAGTTTGTCCCTCTACTATTACAGATTCCCTGCCGCAACCAAACTCACCTGTCAGGATTGCAAAGGGGCACTTTTTAACAAACTTTCAAGAAAATCATCACTTTGTAATATTTAAACTACTTCATAATTAAAAAACAAAAAAGGAAAACTGTCCCAATGCATTTTATATTGGCGTCATCCTAACTCTAAAACAAGATAAAAATAGTGCTAGACGAATGATCTCACAATACACCAAAATCAAGAAAGAACCATTCCTGCAATGGTGAAACGTAAGTGGAGTTCTCTTTCTATTCAAAAACAATCAAGGAAATTGGCTATTAATGCCAGTGCTATTAATTTATTCTATATTGTTGGGAAGATTTTAAACAATCCTATAGGTCAAGCGAAATAAGTGACATACATATAAATTTTAAAAAGGTTATAATCTACAGATGATATTATCTGCAAACCAAGATAATCATTTTCACAATTTTTGAATCATAAAATCAGTAAGACTGCATGACTTTAAAAAATACCAAAAATTCCTCAAAACAGTGAATTATATTTCACAAACTGTGAAACACCAAGCTTAAAAAAGCCGTAAGAAAAATGACATAATAGCAAAAACAAAATTGTTACACTGTGAAAAACCTACATGGAGAAGATATGGGACTTGTCTGCGGGATTTAAATGGCATTTGATTTTATTTATAACATGAGGGGAATAAATCTGTAAGGTAGAAAGCCAATAAATTTACAATTGTTTAAAGTCATAAGGTAAACAATAAACAGACCAATCATTTAAGTTTAATGCTGATCCATAACTATATCAAAATTTAGGCTATGATAAAAGGACATCTAATTGAGTATGAAGAATAAGAGAGTTGCCTGGATACACAGGTGTGCAGCGACATATTACTATCTAAAATTGGGGAAACGACAATAAGGCACAAATGAGGACAGAATGGATTGTATTTATGATTTATATTTATCTTTTTGAGAATGGGTTTCATTATGCGGTTCAGGCTGGCCTTACATTTCGTAGCCCAGATTGGCCTGGAACTCACAATGATCCTCCTGTCTCAGCCTCCAGAGTGCTGGGATTACAGTTATGTGCCACCATGACCAGCCTAATTAATTTAATTTTAATGCTGTCAAGTTTGAGGCATCCTTGTGGAGTTCAAGTAGCGAGACACAGTAGAAGCATCAGCCTGTATGTCATGCTAACAGTTTTGGTGTAGCACATTGGTAAACTAAGTTATTGACACAGCAGAGATTGCCAAGAGGAAAGTAGTGTGAAAAAAAAGAAAGATGATAAGTACAGTCAGGAAATAGAAAAGCCAAAAATCTGTGACATCATGAAAGCAAGGACAAAACACTGCCAACAGAGAAAAGGAAAACTTAAGGCCTGAAAAGGTCCACTGGACTTCTCAAAGTACACTGTGCATGACACAAAGTTGTAAAAGAGACTCACAATATAAAGGTACAAGTGAAGTATCCCAATTTCAAACCAGTATCTTTAGAAAGAATTATGTATATAAAATTCAGAATAGAAAATGAAAAATGCAACCACGTCATCATTAAAAACAACACCCAGGTGTAGTGGTGCACACTTGTAATCCTAGTACTTGGGAGGCAGAGCCAAAAAGATTGCTATTAGTTCAAGGCTAGCTAGGGAGGGGCACATAATAAGTCCAGGGTCAGCCTGAACTACATAATGAGACATTGTCGGGGGGGGGGGGGGGGGGGGAGTACTTTAGAAGGACAAATTCAAACAAGAAACAGTGGCCATCACTGGGGAAAGAACTGCAGGTAGTTTTTAATATCATACACTTTTGTATTATTTGACCACTGTAGAAAAAACACAGACTACTTACCATTAACAAAAAAATGGGCCAGGCATGGTAGCACAAGCCAGTAATCCCAGCATTCAGGATGCTGAGACCGGAGGCTCTTTGGGAGTTTAAAGCCATCCTAAACTACATAACAAAATCGTATCTCAAAAACAAAAACTAAAAGGTATCTTATTTGGAAAAGCAAATTGGAAGGAAAACATGATAGATAGGTAGATATCTTGATAGATACATAGTTTTTTTAACTTAATATTTTAAAACAAATCTTCACTGGTCTCCCTTGCAGATTGATAGCATTTTTACTCTCATTAATTAACATTTATTATGAATTAGTCACAGTGCTGTAAACTCTAAGAGTATAAATGCTATTCACACTAAAGGAGCAAACAATAATTCAACATAATGAGTACATACAAAAAAGTGCCAAGGAATGGGAGCTGGGGATTTAGCTCAGTGGCCTAAGCGCCTGCCTTACAAGCTGGCAGTCATGAGTTCAATCCCTGGTACCGATAAAAACTAAACAGACCAAAAAAAAAAAAAAAAAAAAAAAAAAAAGTGCCAAAGAATGTGTAAGTTAAAATATTTTACAAAAGAACTAAATTTGAGCTAAATCTTAAAGATGAGAAAGGAGTTCCAGTAAAGGTCAATGCATTTAAAAGGAACAAAAAAAAAAAAAAAAAAAAAAAAAAAACAAAAGCAGAGAAGCATTAAGGATATGTTTGAGAAGAGAGAATATTTCTAACAGTTAAGAATATATCCATTAGGCTAACCAACTCCGGTATAACATCATAAGCAATTATTATCTTCCTCTTATGTGCTTGGTATGGAGAAATGATTATTTTTTTCTCCTTATATGCTTTAAAAAAATTAGCTCTAAACAAAAACTTGTGAGTACTCAAGTCTTAAACATCTTGCTTATATATTTTAATTTTGAATTTGGTACACTACATAATAACACTAACTCACTAAGAGAAAAGGAAGGAAAGAAGACAAGGAGAGAGGGAGAGAAGGAGGGAAGGAAAGGAATTTAAAAATTCAATTAACACTTCGATCCCAAGTATCCCCCACTAAAAAAGTCAATTGACAGCATGTTGCTTTTCAAATTTTTGTTTAATATTCATTTAATCTTTGGTCAATTATATGAGAGAGAGAAAAATTTAGAAAACAATAAAGTTAATTTTTTAAATTGTTAAAAAAACTCCTATTCCCTAATGTTCAGAATATGTAATATTTGGTTGTTACTATATCAGTACTATACTGCCCGTGAGGCCTGTTCCTTGGGAAACTCATGTTTGAAGAACTAGATTTAACAGAGTATTTTTAAGACACTGTCTAAAAACATTGATAATAAATTGCTAGCAGCTTAACCCCACAATCATCATCTTTCCTGAAATGGTTACTACCTGGGTAAGAATTCTGAAAATTCCATTAGTTAATTTCAGTCACATTTTTTGAATTCTATATTAAAAGTCCCCAAAATTAAGGGACGAAAGGTTTGCTTAGCTTACAATTTGTAGAGGTTTCAGTACATAGTTGACTAGATCCAAGGCAGGGGGGCATGACACAGGGGCAACCGGTCATGGGAAAGGAAGATATCAAAAGTAACAAGAGAGGAGAGGGAGAGAAAGAGAGACAAGCCTCTTTCTGTCCCTTATATTACACGCAGGCTACCCTCCCTAGGACAGATACAGGACTCATACCCTTAATCTCAGCACCAGACCTTGAATCAATCACAAACTCTAGATTCACCCACATCCAAACAAGCCTAAGGAAGACTGTATGAGGTGTGGATAGGACATTTGACACAAAACCGTGACATCCTTCTCTCTCCCTTGTTTTTTTTGTTTTTGTGGGTTTTTTTTTTGGGGGGGGGAATATTACTACCCATACATACATGGACATTGGAAGGTGTCAAGCTGGTAATCAAAAATTTAAAAAATCTTTCACAAACAAACTTATAAGACTTTTACAATTAACTGACATTTACTCTTTGAAGAGGAAAATTTCTTTTGATCAACTTTACAGAGGAGACTGCTTGTAGATTATTTCAGTAAACAAGAACTTTGTCTCTCTGTTAAATTCACATGTCAAAGGAATACTTCAAAAATAAATAATGGAGGGCCAGAGGTTTAGCTCAGCAGTGTAAGTGCCTGCTTGGTAAATGCAAGGTCTTGAGTTCAATCCCGGGTACCAAAAATAAAGGAATCATCATCTTATTGTTTCACTTCCTAAATCATGATTATATGAATCATAATTCCCTATACTTTCTTTACCAATACATAAAATTCTAATTCCCTAACATTATTCTAGCAAAAAGCACTGAATTTTCTAACAACTACGTGCTTTGACAATATAGGCCCCTTAAAAATAAGCATAAAGTAATCCACTTTGATTCTAAATAGACATCACCCATCTCAGATTTTTTTATGTTTAATATTTCTTAAGAGTTCACAAAAGAATAAATGACAAAATTTGTGAAATGTTTCACAGTTCTTATTTGGGAGAATCATCTGACTAAAGTAGACCACTCACTAATAAAGTGCAACTTAATAAATCATGTGGAATCTTATTTTGTTCAAACCCTCACTAACTCCTAGCACCATCTGTTACCATCAAAACTATATGACAAGATATGATATATAATTAATAGGTAAACAACAATCTAATTAAAATGGACAAATACTCCATGTTCCTGCCATTTGGGAGCTCTAATTACAGACTAAATTTTAAGCTTGAATTAAATATTTAAGCTGGAAAATTAACTTTCCTTCTCGAGCCTTGAATACATTAATACAGATATGTGAAGCGACTTCCTGATGGGAACTTAAACATGTAATTTAGTTTCATCAAAGCAGTTACTAATTGTTAAGCAGCAGTACCTTACCATATGTACACAATAGCTATTTAGAGCTGAAAAGGTGGTTCTGAAGCACCCCTCTGCAACCCTTCCCTGACATAAATATAAAATGTATATACAGCACAGCAGTTAATATTACACACTGAAAATAAATTAGTCTTCAGCCTTCATGCTTTCAGAAGACAATTAGAAATTTGTCTAAATAAACAAAATGCTGTCTGTAAGCAGATGACAAAACGTACATATAGAAGCCCAAAAAACAATTCAAGGGGAAAAAAAATTCAAATATGAAATTCTCAGATTACACAAAACTAATTAATAAATAAATAAATAAATAACTCTTGATACACTTAATCAAAATAAAATGTTAAAAACAGTTTACTGATTTTCTTTTCCTTCCTAACTCTTAGAACATGGCAAGTTTTGAACACAAGGTTCTAAAAAACATTTTAAAAGACAGTAACTTAAATATGGGCCTTTTCCAGTGTTTTTTTGGGGATTGAGGGGGTTGATTTTTGTTTTGGTTTTGGTGGTGGTGGTGGTACTGTTGTTTTCTGCATTTTGAATGCAGAAAGAAAAAGATTCCAGAACAATAATCCTAACAGGCAACTGTTTAAGGAAACACTTCTAGGAATGTAAGAGAAACACCTTTTTTTCATTGCCATTTTACATATAGCAAGTAGACTGAAAGAGCAGGAAGGAGACAAGAATGGCTAAAGTGGGCTGAGGATTTAGCTCAGTGGCATAAGCACCTGCCTGGCAAGCACAAGGTTCTGAGTTTGATCCCCGGTACAAAACAAAAACAAACAAATAAACAAAAAATGGCTAAAATGAGTATCTTCTTCATTTTTTTGTAATAGGTTATTCTAATTATTAAACATAATTCTTAACCATAATTAATATAGGCCAACTACTGTAAGACACTTTGATTACAAGAGACCATTACCATTTTTAAGGGATTAGTAGAAACTGACTTTATTCATACATTAAATATTTTTTGCTAAGTATTAAGTAACAGAACTATTAGGTTTTACCAAAACAACAAAGTGATTTTTATAATTACATAGGAAAGTAGTACACTGTACGATTTTGCAGTCAATAACATAAACATAATACTTGCTTCCTTATACAACACATATTTGTAATTTTTACTAGACTTGAATTAAAATTTAAAATGGCATAATATCTGTATTTAAGGATAAAACTTTGTTTTTTATTTTGGCAACAGAAACATATTTTATATATTGTAAGTAATTATTCTTCTAGGTTTTGGCTCAATGACATCATTACTGGTTATTTTTCTTTCACTATTTCCTTCTCTTTGTCCTATCTTAAAATTGTCAAACTTTTACATATGCTTAAATTTTTATTCATATATTATGTAGCAATTGATATACCTGTATATTCCTGTGGTCTCCAACTAATTAATCTTAAAATGCATTTTAATTTAAAACAAAACAAAGATCTAACCTAAACACACATTAATAATGAGTAAAAGTATATCAGTTTTTCTGCAAAATATTTACAGATACATGGATTTAACAACACCTTGTAACTACCCAAAAATTTCATAAAGATTTTCAGCTAACTACTGGAAAATACAGAAAGAGAACAGAAGCATACTTTAAGTATGCTTTGAATGAAGCATACTTAAATTCTTTGAATGAAGTATTTATTTTCATATTATCCTACATCATACAAAGATGTTCAAATGAGGAAAATCAGTAAATTTTACTGACAGACAAAAACCCTGCCCTAAAAATCTGATAGATATACAAAATCTGGCTGGTTCACATTTAAACATTATGGCTTTTTTCTGATATTAAATCAATCAACTAGATGATAACAGAAGTTCCTCCATAATGCAGGCTAGAAAAGTCTATTCAATTTTATTTAAAATCTGTATGCTGTAAAAGTACATGTCATAGAATTTACTAGAATGACAACTATACAGACATGAAATTCATGACATACTGATTAAACATATTGAACTGGCTTTAAAAACCAGTTTATATAAATGGTTATAACAGTCTATATCATGTTTAGCCTGGAGGCATATGGTAGTAAATTTTAATTCAATTTTCAATAAATTTACAATAAAAAGTAATTTTTATCCACCCTGCATATGAAACAGAGAAAATTTAAAAATACAAGAGAACCATACAACTGTACTTTCAAAATGTGCTTGAGGTTCCAACTCAAACCAGAAAGCTAAGTTTATTTCTTTTACTTTTTTTTTTCTGGAAAGCAAATGTGGTTCAGGCTAACTTTGATCTCACTGTGTAGTATAAGCAGGCCTCGAATTTGTGGCAATTCTCTTGCTTCTACTTCCCAAGTGCTGGGACGTGCACTACCATGCCTAGCAAGTTTATTTCTTAAAAAATCAGCCAAGGTATGGATGAATTTTGTCAAGGAAAAAAAATTAATGATAATACTAAAAATAAAAGTAAATATATATATATTTATAAACATAAAAGTATGTTAGTATAATATATAAATATATCTTATTTAGCAGCATTTTACTCTGAAAATTTTTAAGTTTTCGAAAAAGTTACAGCAAATGTTCCAGTGAACATTCTTATACCCATTACCTAGCATCTATTACTCACATTTTACTAATCTTGTGTTTGACAACTACCTCTCCTTCTGTCCATCAATCACAGTTTAACACATTTCAAAGTTGCTACTGCAACTCTATTTTTAAAACATTTTATTGAAAATATTTTCAAATATACAGAAAAAAGAATTTTATGGTGAGCACTGATGTATCACCTAGAATTGATAATATTTTAGTATACTGCTTATCACCTCTGTCCAATTGTCATTCTACTATCAGTACATGTTATGATATTGTCTTAATCACTTAAATTATTTGTAACAACCCCTTTTGAGTTCTGCAGAGAGAACTACTGTAAAGTTATATTTCCTTAAAATTACTCTTACCTTAATTACTTTCAGTCCAAGTAATATTTAGTTATACAAACTGGATTTTTTTTCAAGTGTCAACAGTTTCAATCAGGAAATCTTCAGAGACACAAATAAATTAGGAAAATGGAACTCCTTTAGTTCTCCTTCACAAAATAAAAAAGCACAGAAATATTTCCTTGTGCTGTTAGATAAACTGAAAAAATAACCCATAAAACTAAGCTTTTAGGAAAAATCCACACTCCCTAATAACTAAATTGATTTACAAAATCAAGAAATACAGGTTCTGAAACATTATTTTGCAAAAAAGTTATGACACCCTAGCAGTTTTGGTACCTTTAAACTTCTTTCATGGTATTTACAGCCATGATTCTATTGTGCATATATGTAATTGTCATTTTCTGCTGGTAAAATTTTATTCTCAACTCATATGATGGTATTTCAAAATACTGGTATTTCCTGGAGCTTAGTTAGTATAAAGCTATATTCAACTTTATTATCAAAATTCTTTTATGTCCTTTTTCTTGCCCAACCCCAACACCCCCTCATCACTGATTTGACAAAGACTTTTTAAAGCTGCGCTGCAATCTGAGACACTTCTTTTGCATTCTTTCATCCTTCCCTCTCTCTTATTATAGGTGCTGGCCTGCATTATACAGTATGAAAGCTTTCTATGCTTTCCATGTTTGTTCCTGTTCCATCTCTCACTTTTTTCCCTAAGATTGTTCACTAGTACAACTATTATATTCTACATCCATCTTAGCATCTGCTTCCTAGAGGACCTAAAGTGTCTTGTCTTATTTCTTTTACTTTAAGCATTCTGAGTAAAAAGGGGGCAAAGTTTAGCCTTCTTCCTGCACAAAGTAGTTGCTTCATTATTACTGATCCAAATGTTTCATCTTTACATATACAGTGCTCCACATTAAACTATTTTAATCTGCTTTCTCTCTTCATGACCCCTCTCTTCCTCTTAACCCTTTTTATGTATCTCCAAAATTAAGACTAAAAAACCTCCTTCTGCCTTGTACCCTCTCAAGAGGTGGATCACAGTACAAGGTTATTTGGTCACTGAGGACACTGTCTTAAAACAGATTAATGCTCATCTTTCAACGTGAGACAGTTCTCATGAGAACAGGTTGTTTTAAAGCAAGGCCACCCCATGTAACTGGTCCCACTTTCACTTCGCAGCCATGTTACAAGGCAGCAAGGGAGCTTTCATCAGGATGCTAGCACCATGCTGTTTGGATCCTCCAACCACTAGAATCATAAGCTGCCTCAGGAATTTTATCTGGCAATAGAAAATACACTAATGTATCTGGTTTGTTGCTTACATTTTTTCTTTGCTTTTGTGGTTTTCTTTGGGGGTAGGGGTTGAAGATTGAATTCAGGCCCTCAAACATGCTAGGTGAGCACTCTACCACTGAGCTACAGCCCCAGTTCTACTTACTTTTGACAGAAAAACTCATTTCTGTTCCTTGCATCAAAGACTAGTTGCCTTATTAACATTAGTGTCACTAAAGTTGGTATATCACCCCCCCCACCCAGTGCTAAATTTGACTGGCTTTAAAAAAAAAAAAATGACTAGTTGCAAGGTAACTATGTTCCACATCCCAGATATGGCTGAATCCCTGAGGTAAACTCAAAACAAAGGTCACACTGGGAACACACTACCCAAAAAGAGACTTACACAGGAAAACAAAAACCAGAAGTAATTAACCATGGAACACCCTTCCTTGTTCCTTGTTTAATATAATTAATATACTCCATTAAATTTTCACATTAAAATTTCTGGATCATATATATCACTCAGAGTGTCTTTCTCATTTACAAATAAGTCTCTCTTGGAAGTATTTCAAATATTAATATTTTTATGTGAATTGCAGTATGATTAGGCCATCCATGTCCTACCACCTCCCTCACAGCACTGCAGGCACTGGAAGGCACTCTGAACACATGCTGCTAAGCACAAGCCTCGGCCAGTGTTTCCAGAGATACTTCCAGACAGATACAGGTAGGTAGGGACTGCTAGGAAGACAAACAGTAAGCAATAATCTGCCTGGCTAAGAATTACTAGCAAGGTTATTCCTATCATGGGAAGATTCACTCTTTAAGCCTTGAGAACATAAAAGAGAATATCATCCTCTTCTAGTTCTGTGCTTTGGAGAGAATTACATACCAACAAAGCGTAACAGTAAGTAAGACAAAGAGTGAACTGGAGGAAAAAAGAGTAACAGAAATTCTGTAAAAATAAAAATCAATTTTAAAATGTGGTAACAGTATCACTAATCGTTCAATTTCATTAAAAATGGATTTATACTTAGAAATTAAATTTCTAGCTTTATAAACAACAAATAAGCAAATATTTTGTTAACATCTTTTTTCATCAAATTTTTATTCAGTTTTGTTATTAAATTATAAGCAGTCAGGCATGATCAACAGAACCCTGTATTTTTGCTCATTTCTTTGGATACTTTTATCAATCACATCAATGGATTTTTTTTCTTGGATTTTAACCTTAACCTCCTACATTTTGATAAAGAAATATATATTTAATGTTACCATTTTTAAATTGATCTACGGGGAATGTTAATGCAAAAAGACAGTCTCAATTCAGTTATAATTTTAAACTGTCTTAATAGAGAATCTGAATGGTGACGTTTTAAACATACAACAACAATGACAAGGGGAAAAAAATACCCTCTCCTTTTGTTAAATTTATGCACTCTTACTGCAAGTGGTACTCAAGACAATATTGTAAAATATTTCTAAAACAAAATGGATAAATAAGAGCATTTATTTAAAACTCAGGCACTTTTTCAAAACTACATTTTTATTCACAGTATCCAATTATCCACAAGGTATACACAGGCTGCAATACAACTTCCAATTTTTTTAAACAAAAATGCTGCCATCTATATATACAAAATGAAACTTATTTCCAAAGTATCCATTTGGAACAGTTATACATCTCAGTTCCCCTGAAGACAATTCAAAGAGAGACATTCCAAAATACTTTGATTGATGGAACACGTGTACAACCCAAATGATTATTTCAAATTAAGTAATTCATGTTTTAAAAATAAGTTTTAATGCATTCATTAAATAATGCTTTCCTAATTTCCACTCACATACAATATAGAAAAAACACTCTGAAAGATGTAAATTTCTCTGAACAAATTAATCTATATTTGTAATGTATATATTAAAATAAATAAGGAAAAGAGGCAAGTATTATAACGTCAAACAATGTCAACAGTCTATTATATCCCTCACCTTTTGAGAATTAAGTAACTACTGGACAATAGCCTTCCAACAATCATTCTATAATGGACAGAAATAATTCACTGAAAGCAATGTTTAAATTCTGTGTGTGTGTGTGTGTGTGTGTGTGTTTAAATTCTATACCTAGAAATCTCTTAAAACTCCACAAAGCTTTACTTCATCTTTTACTTTAATTGTACATAACATATGCAGAAATCATTCCAAAGAAAAAACAGTTCACCAAAAATGAACTTATTTTGAAATACTACTTCTAGAAAAGCAAACTACCATCAATTACATTTTAACACT
Organism: Cavia porcellus; assembly: GCF_034190915.1. Classification (NCBI taxonomy): domain Eukaryota; kingdom Metazoa; phylum Chordata; class Mammalia; order Rodentia; family Caviidae; genus Cavia; species Cavia porcellus. The sequence continues at coordinate 9,564,974 of NW_026947493.1, forward strand.
TTATGAAAAATAACTTTATCTGTGCAGTTTTTTCAAATATTCACAGTTTAAAACTAACTTTAATGACTCAAAATACATAGGTAAAAATCTACACAAATACTTTTAAACATATATACCTTCTTCAATTAATCCTAAACTTTAAAACATCCTGAAATAGTTGCTTTTTAAAATACAAGGCATGTAATTTAATCTTTATCATAAATGTTATAGAAAATATTTTGACCACAAACTATAGTATTCAATGCCTTAAACCAAACCACTGCAATATGAAATTCTTAGTGCAGAATATAATACCACATAAATACTATAACAGCCACGTACGGTCTAAGAAGCCATATGTTTTTTCCCATTGTTCAAAAAAAAAGGAGATGACTTCCCGTCACTTATGTTTCTGATTAGCAAGGTGATTTATGCCACAATCACTAAAAATGCCAGCAAGTGAATGAGAAAATGCATAGTGACTGCACCAGATGTGCACAATAAACAGGAATCCCATTGTAATCTCTGGTACTTAGTTTATATGAAGGTAATGTAAGAAACACTCTTGGATATGGCAAAGTCACTCTTTTTTTACATTTGACTATAAATGATATGAAATAAATTGTGTGTTTTATACTTTATGGCATGCATACATTGATAAATTAGGCACCATTTTGTATCCCGACTTATCTACAAGGCAAACCTGGCTAAGATCATGGGGATTAATTGCTTCAGAAGTGTGAAATGCAGCTTTTCCATTCTTTTCTGCACACTCAGTGAAGAAACAATGATTAATCACTGTTTAACTATTCTCTTGAGGATCTACAAGATTGCCAAAGCAGGACTTATCCTCATAAATCCAAAAAATACAGGTTTAGATTTGTTGCCAACAACTGAAAGAACATGAACTTAAACTAATTTGTTATCAGATTAAAATAATGTCAAGGTTTAGAACCCATTGGTATACAATTCTCTTTAATCAATGACTTTAATAGGAAATTAGATTAATATATACGATATGGCTCTAGCTCATATATTACACAAGCTCCTGTACTTTACTAAAGTAGTGATGCTTTTTTAAAACTTATAAAATATCCTTGGCCTAATAATCTCAAATAACATATTATTGAATTGAGCTGATAACTTATCTATATTAACTCTTCTACCTATAAAGATTAAAATTCTCATCAGTTGAAAAACATGTTCAATATAAAGTGGCTACTTATTTTAAGATGTTTAATTCCAGACAACTATAGCTGAATGCAATCTGGATAAAGTTACTTAGTTCCACTAATACAAAAAACATTTATCAATCTAAGACTGAAAATGTGAAACTCAAAACTTCCTAGTCTATACCAAAAAATGATCCTAAAGCATATGTAATTTTGTGAACAAAAGTAAGAACAGAGGTTTCAAATATATTCAAATAATTTATGCTTTCAAAACATCTGCAGCCAATGTTTATTACTATATTAAATAAACTGTACTGTTAAATTGAGGGAAAATATCTGTTTCATATAATTTATAAAATTTTCACTCGGTTCTTATAATTGAAAACTTATTCTCAGTAGTAAATATAATGTTAGTGGCAAAATTTTCAAATCATTACCAATTAGAAACTAAAATAAATTTCCTTTAAATGGGCTACCTGTTCATAAATTCCGAAGGATTCCTAAAGAATGATTTACATACAACTTCATATTTCTATGTAAAATAGAAATAGTTGATGCATATATTATTTAAAATGAAAAAAAGAAACATGGCCACCTCTCAATTATGAAGGGTTATTTTCTATTCATCTAATTATGTGTTCATATATCTTTTCCTCTCCAATTCATCAACTTTTCTCCTGCTTCTTTCAGGTCTACTAGGTATTACAGAAACTACTAGATCTTCAATGAAACTATTGGTCTATCTCAATGTACATTAAGCCCTTATACAAGTGAAAAATAAAAGGAATATGAAACAGAGTCTGTACTTTTTACATTTCACTTTTATACAGGATTGGTCGATACTGTATTATCACAAAGGTAAGTACTATATCCACTGCACATATATTATGAACCTAAAACTTTCACAATGAACTTGACAGAAATAAAAAAGAAAAAAATTTTACTCATAGTATCTAACTTAAAACGTAAAATATCTTAAAATATTATATAGGAAGTAATTCACCAGTCAAGTATCTGCCACATAGTAAACAATACATTATTTTTAGATCAACTAAAAAAATATTTCGATTGTATCACACTGGAAAAATGTACATGTAAAGCCAGGGAAGAAGACAAATTATGAAATGTTAAGTAATAAAATATTTAACAGAAAATAGGCTAAGAAGATGATAAAAGAGTAGGCCATAGTGCATGAACTTTTCCCCTGTGAAATAGAGAACCAGAGGACTCCTCAGAGTTAGGCCATGACGTGCCAGGCAGTCTCTCCATAAACAGTGCATGTATTTTACACTAGGATCATGATATAAGGACATTTCTCCTCAAAATGAGAAAAAACTTTAAGTTCTTGTTTAATGGAGAATGCAATACAATATAGTATATCCTGCATTTGGACAGAATCAAAACAAGATAAAACACATAACACATCTTATTTCTACTTATTACTGCTGTAAGGTCAGATGTCAAGGACAGAGTACTAAGGAAATGGACAGCATACTAAGTATACTAATTCTTGATAAATGACCCAAAGTAGGTGTATATACATATGGATATATAGGAAATATTCAAAATGTCTCTTAACTCAGCAACCAAGGAAATTCTGCCAGGTTGCAGAAAAGATTTGGCATTTAAAGAATTAAAATTAATTACTTAAATCCAAGAGATGAGTCACTAGAGGTGCTGTGGAGAATACTATGTACAGGGTATAAGGCTCAATTCAAACATGACTTTCCCAGTATGCAATCCATCTGCCAGCAGAGACACCATTCTCAGCTCAGCACCTGGGACTGTCCTCAGCAAACACAGGATGACTTAAAATAGATGAGATGGGACACTGACTCTTGCAAGCACTTGGACATAAAAAGACACCCAAACGTTAACAGAGGATGCCTCAAACACTTTGCCCATTGAGGGCATCCAAACAATTTTAAAACATCCAAAAAATTTTAAATCTGACCACTGAGGTTTACTAAGATGTTCCCATGCCCTCTTTGAAGCCCTATAATAAATAAATAGCTCCTTACAGATGGCCTTTGGGCCCTCTGTCTGCCTGTACCCAGGCACAATAAATTCCACATCATGTTGCCATTACACAAATCTGGTGATCCCAGCTAGCCTCTGCATTGTGCCCTTCCTGTGCCCTTACACAGGGTATTTTGGGGGTGTTTTGTTGTTGTGGTTCTTGCTGTTGTTTTTGTTTTGCTGTTATCCTGTAACTATCTCCTATCCGCTATCCTAATTGACACATTACAGTATTGGAGCACAGTGAACAAACAATTCTAGTCATGTTATAGGATACCATGAACAGTACTTTCAGACAAAAGAAAGTAATATAGAGAGTAGAAGGCCTGAGAAAAAATAGCTAAGAAAAGAATGCTGTTACAACTCAAAAGCACATGACCTCCTAGAAATCACATTTATGTCGATGTAAAAATACTTGACTTCTAATATTATTGTATTCCTTATTTGTTAAAAGTGCTCCTAGGATGAGGTCACTAAGAGATATAAATAGAAGAATAAAATGGACATTTAGCATTTGTTAACTTTTTTTTTCTTTTTCTTTTTTATCAGTACCGGGGATCGAACTCACAACCACCTGCTTGCAAGGCAGATGCTTATGCCGCTGAGTTAAATCCCCAGCCCCAGCATTTGTTAATTTTTTCATAACAATTTCACACTTGGTCCTAGACATAAAATACTTCATTCTTTTTTTGAAAAGTACACTAGAACCATAACCACCCTAAGATTCAAAGATGGCCCTGTTTCTGATCTTAATATGGCTTGGTGGTTCTCTATCACATGCTATAGAAACATTCACATACTTAAGATTCTCTTAAAACATCAAGATTCATAAACACCTACTGTGTGTCTTAAATCCACAGGCAAAAAAATTCCATCACAGAATTTCTAAACTGAAATGGTAAAGCAAAATTCATTCAGTAGAGGTAAAAACTACAGGATGAGACTAAAGATATGAACATTACACCATCAGGATGCATAACACAAGGTTTAACTCAAATATGCATCAATGCTCATATCCCTCCAGCTTCCTTCTATTATTAAGGACATCATCAATTCTGTTTAAGGATAAAGCACTCATTTTCCCCTATGAAGCATTTTCAACTCGTGCATATAGCTTTAACCTTCACTTTTTTTGCTTCATCAGTTTACTTATACTGAAGCAATCACATCATTATGATACTTCTTAGTCTAAAAAAAATCTATTTATCCATCCATCCATCCATCCATCCATTTATTTATCTATCTTAACCCAGCCTGTCCCCTTAAGCTACAACATGTTTTTGGAGTGCATCTTCAAACATTCCAGTAAAAGACCTGTTGGAGGCCACTACTCAGCAGCTCTGAGCAGGTTTTAAATTTTACTAATCGGCTTTCTATGTTCATCTGTGAGTCTGTCCTAGGCCGGACAATGGGAGCTGATTCATAGTAAGTGAGCCTCTATGAATCACTGATCCTGGATGAAGCCTGTAGTTCCTGTGAAACCAAAGATACCTCAAAGGGCAAGATAAGGCCACAGCTGAAGACACCTTGGCCCTTCCACTAATTAAGTAAATAGAGACAGCAGCTAAGGAATTTTCACTCCTGCAGTCTCAATTCTACCATAAATGTTATCTTGGAGATAAGATGGTTCTCCTAAATTGGCTTAATTTGCTACTTGGAGAAGTCTTTGAAGTGACTCCCAAGACCCTGCTCATTTCCTGTGCTTTCCTCAGTTTCCCTGCCATTTGTCCCTGGTCCTAATAAAAGTGGGCTAATCCAGAGAACGCTTTCTCTTAGCCCTCAGAGTCCTGAGCTCAACTAAAGGATTTTTACCCTCCTGGAGCCCTAAAACCATACAATTTGTCTCTTTTTATTTAACCTCCACCACACACTCCTTTGGGAGATCAGGGATCTAGGTCAGGACCTGATAAGATGCATTCCAATCAGATCTCTGTCCTATACTGAAACTTTGCAAAGGCATCAATCACCTCCCACTAGTAAAGTCAATAATTAAGTCACGGTTTATTTCAAACTTCTCTTTATCTGTAGGATTTGTCACAGATAGTCACTCCTGCTTCCTTGAAACATTTATATTACTTTGCACAATGCAAAAGACAAGGAGCTTTTTTCTTTCCTGCTAGATTTTATTTCTCTGGGCTCTTCTATGCCTCTTTGTTTCCTAATTCCTATCCCCAAGGATAGGAACTAAAATTGCCTCTAGCTATTTTTATTGTATTATTTAAATATTATACCTTCAAGTAGCCTCTACAACTAACAACTTCCACAGTTTTTCCTTCATCCCAGACTTCTCCCAGACCATTTATCCTGGTTGAACTATGAATTCTCAATCTAGACCAGTGTATGTAACAGCCTCCTTGAAGTGACAACTGCTAGACAAGGAACACAAGTCAAAGAGCAAGCAAATGATAAGGCTAGACCGGAGGTCCTATATACACTGGACCCTGAGCCTAAGAAGACTGATATGTGGAATATGTAGGAGGGTGCCCTGAAGCAGCTGCAGCTTTGCACATGGGAATGCATGCTACTGGCTGACTTTAAAATCTTTGGGTTTCACAGATTTAAAGACACCCCAGTATAAGGCATGATGCTAAAATAGGAGCTGCTGCTCAGGAAATCAGAGTCCCATTAAAACTGAATCTTGACTGTGCATGGTGGTGCATGCCTATAATCCCAACACTTGAAAGGCTGAAGCAGGATGACTGCTGCAAGCTCAAGTTCAGCCTGGGCTATATAGTGAGTTCAAGGCCGGCCAAACTGCAGTGAAACCCTGTCTCAAAAACAAAAACAAAAAACAAAAAATAACAACAACAACAACAAAAAAACCTGGATCTTTACACAAGATAAGGCTACAGGGACTACAGTCTAAACTTTGTTGCTTAAGAGCACCAACATCTATTGTTTTTGTCAAGCTGCGTTATCAGTTGAATACACTGTAAAACATACTTCACACTTCACAGTCTACAACAATGAATGGCTACTACTTTATAGAAAATATCCATCTTAAGACCCCAGCTTGCCCTCACTTATCATTCTCCCCAGAGCAAATTTAAAACAGAAATAAGATGATCAAGTCATATGTGGCTTTAAGAAATGCTCGGTGCTGGATGTGGTGGTGCGTATCTGTAAATCCTAGCACTTGGAAGGCTGAGGCAGGAAGATCACCACAAATTCCAGAGCATTCAAGGCCAGTCTGAACTACATAGTAAGATTGTCTGAGAGAGAGAGAGAGAGGGAGAGACAGACAGACAGACAGACAGACAGACAAAGAGAAAGACTAACTGGCTCAGTGAATAGCATCTGAACTTCACTCCTCCAACATTATGGATAAAAACTTGCCCTCTCTTTTACTCTGTTAATCAGGTTATGGGCTGCTCCCTCCCCATCTGTCTCTCAAGACCCTTGCCCTATAAGAGACAATGAGGTACAGTTAGCAAAACCTATAGTATTTCCAGCACCTACAGTGGTGAGGACAGGCCTCCCAAAGTCCCTCTTAGAGAACCTTGATCACAGGGCAACTCCTGTACAAGGAATCCTAAAAGCCTTACCTCAGTAGAGTCATGCTTCCAACACAGAATCAACAGCAAAGTCCTAGAAAACTACAATAGTGAATGATCTGCCAGCAAGATTTCTTGTATTCTGCCCACTGTTGAAAATGGGAAGGTTAGTTAGGCATATCATTGTCTACTGCCTAAGAGATCACTAAACCTAGACCATTATGAAAAAAAATAGAAAACCGATCCAGTCATTGCCTGGTGACTGCCATATGGTTTCTGCCACAGAAAAGCTAAACTCCAAGGCAAAAACTAATCTAGATGGCCACATGTAGTGGAAATACTAATCCCATGTGGTTTCTCCCTAGATATATGGATCACAGTTTAGGAAAAGTTAAATGGGAGAAGGTGGTTCTCAACCTTCCAGTTTCACTGAGGTTCACAGAACAATTTATCAGATTGCAAAACAGAACAGATGAACTGTCTTAATGAGAAAAGTTTAGAGAAGTTGTGATGTGTTCTTATACTGAATATACTAGATTTCATTAGTTTTGGAGAAAAAGTTAATACAAATCTATAAAGATGTGATGGTGACAAGGAAAGCATAAGAAAACTTTTACATATGTAATACTTTATGCCCATTTATATTCGGAATTTGTGGTATAAGTATGACATAGCTCCAGGTTAACTAGTAATCAATTATTTTAAGAGTAGTACATATTGAGAATAAAAAAAAGCCAGGCTGGGAATGGTTCCTGATAGACAAAAATATAGAACAAATGGAAGAAAAAATGGTATTGTTTACAGTAGAATCATAATTTTAGTAAGCTCAAAGATTTGTCACTGTTTGGTCTATTTTTTTTTTTTTTTTTTTAAGGAAAAAGGACACAAGGATGATTTAGTTGGCATTTAGATCTCAAAGAGGACAGCAGAACTAACAAATGGCCAACACTGGGCCCAAGTGTGGGCTGCAGATTTGCATGTGCTGAATATGAATACTGCCTATGCTACGAGGCACCTCTCTACCCACTGGCCTGGACTCCCGCCTCTATCTTCAGAGAAATGAGCTTCCCTCCCAAACTTTGCATCTATTTTCCTGCATCATTCTACCAGCTAGATAGAAGCTATACTTAACTAGCAGCTTCATTCAGCACCTGACTGCCTGGCACCACCTACTCAAGAGGCAGGCAACTTTGTAATCTTCTCATTCCTATAGGAGAATATACCGAGTCTTCATTGCCTTAAAAACAAAAAAGCTCACTGGGCAGTGTGCTGTGTCTAGACACTATCCCATGAAGGAGAGGTGAAAAGAGAAGAAATGGCAGTGCCTGTGCAGGTGAGCTTTTTTTGTTTCATTTATTTATGTATGCTTTACCACATCTGTATCTGCCTAGTCTCAAAATCATCTGCAGATTAATAGTTCTAGAGTTTTTTTTAAAATCTTGCTAAGATGGCAAGTTCATTTGGCAACTATATTATCCCAGTTCATTTGGCAACTATATTATCACCTGTACATGTCTCACATCCTGAAAAATGAAGAGATAAGAGAACTTGCAAGTAGTTTTTCCTTAAGACCCCTGCTGAATTGGCCCACCACAGCATGGGCATTACAGTGAGTAGGATATGTGTGAATTGTATGGAAAGCCACACTAGTCACTATTTTATAGAGTACCAGTTTTATAGTGGAGCAATAGTGACTGAAAATTACTATGTGGGGAGGTATGCTGTGTTTTTCAGGGTTTTTTTTGTTTGTTTGTTTTAAATGGCATTAATAAACAAATATAGGACAAAAATAAATAAATGTTACCTCTCTATTTAGATGTCTCTAACTTAACAAAACCAAGCTTCTTGACCTTCTCTAACAAAGGTGATCCTTTTATAATCATTTTAAATTTAAAAAAAACATGGAGGAGGGCAGTACTAGGGACTGAGCCTCCAGCCTTTACAATGAGCTACTTCCCCAGTTCTTCTTTAATTTTTATTTTAAGACAAGGTCTTACTGTGTTGCCCAGGCTGGATTCAAACTTGTGATCTCCATGCCTTAGCGGCCCAGAGTACTAAGATTACAGGTACGTAATTCATATAAAAATTTTTACAACTTTCATTTCAATTAAATTTATACCTGTTGGAACTGGCACATTAAAAACAAGACATAGTTATTTTTAGAAGTTGTGCTGGGTAGAAATTTGAAATAGAAAGCTGCCTGAAACACTTTCAACTCTAAATTTAACCACTGGAAAAAAAAAATAAAACATTTTCAAAAAAAAAAAAAAAAAAAAACCAACCCTAAGTACCTCAGACTTAATCTAACCAAGAAAGTGAAAGACTATTACTGTGGTTAGGTTTTAAAGATACTCAAGTACTTAAGATTCTTAAAATACTAGGAATACATACATGCTTATCTTCCAGAAGAACTCAGCATAAATCTGACACTCTACATGATTGAACATACAAACTGAAAAGGCATAAAGAAAGATAGAACTTGTGAATTATCTCTAATCTGAGAGGCTGAAAAAACATCTACCTCAAAAAATAAACAAAATAGTTTAAAGTCTTTCTGTTGAATTCAGAGAAGATGGTGGAGCAGTAAACAACAGAGAAAAGTCTCTCTAAGAGTTACCACCTAGATGCTGGAATATAGCATTATGAGGAAGACAAGAAAGAAGGAAGTGGGTCCCCTGGACCCAGAAAGAATCTGAAGTGCTACTAAAGACACAAAAAAGTAAAAAGAAAAACTTCAACAAAGAAGAAGGTGGAAACTGAGGGGCAATCAACTTGAGACAGGACTCACTACATGAGAGGAGCAGTTGAAATCTGGGGACACATGGTCATTGTGACACTTACAGTGACAGTGACAGGTAATAACCCCTGAAGCCTCTACAGAGAGAGCTGTCAATAGGAGAGGAGCCACTGATGTGAGGGACTGGATTGGCAGGTGTTGTTCAGTGCAAAGGACTCAGCTCTCCTGAAGGGAAGGATCAGACATTTTGGAAATGCACAGGCTAAGCTTCAAACCCATAACTACTGTTGGCCTCAGCTCCCAGCTCCCAACCAGGGATAGACCATGAAAACCGCTTACACTGCAGCAAATCCAGTGAGCCTGGTCAACAGGCAACAATGCTGATCCTGTCAGAAGGCAGCTACTGGCTGGCTGGCTCAGATACGTTGACAGGATTTGGGACTGAGTCTCCACAAGATGTCTATTACTGAAACCAGAGAAAATTCTGGAAGTGCACTGTTTTTCGTTATCATTTTTTTCTACCTTTCTCTATTGTTGTTTTTATCGGAGTGTGGGTGTAGTTCTGTTTCTACTCTGGGGGTGTAGTTCTGTTTCCTCTCTTTTGCTTAAGTCTTCTGCACTACTTTCCTCACTGCGGCATGATCCCACTTTGTCCTCTAACTCTGATTTTAAAGTCTTTCTCCTCTTCCACTTTTCATTTTGTCTTTAATCTTAAATTTTAACCTTGCAAGGCAAAATTGACATATTGCACACCTGTATATTGCACCGAATTATTTGGTTTGTTTTACATTTTGTTATATTATCACAAGTCTAGTTCATAAGGTTAAAAGTTGCAAAATAAGGGTTAGCTCAGTTTATTGTTTTCTGGGCTGTCTTTGTACTACCAGTACTACTACAGCCAAGTTTCACATAACTGTTACAAACAACTGCTGGTCCTGGTATTCGAAAATTGAGAAAATAGGGTGGCACAGTGCCACAGAACCAGGACCTAGAACAGACAAGCAATATTTCTCATCTCAAAAAACTGGAAACAAAAGATCTTCCAACAGACGCAACACAAAAGCCATCTATGATAGGAAAACACCTTAAGTGATACAGTCATCAACTAAAGGTTCTGAATACTAGTAATAAAGCAGGCCACCACAGGCAACTTACAAGCATCACCACAGGAATTAAACAGAAAAACAATAAAGAAAAAGAAAAGAAAATGAGAAGGCACTTAAACAAAGTGCAACCTCAGACATCCAGTTCACTACAGGCAGATCCAGGGGGCATTGAGGTGGGACAAAAGCCTCCCCTGGAGGCCTCTCTGAAGTGACAACAAAGCAATTGAATGAGGCAATGGAAGAAACGAAATCAGAACTCATCTCTCAGGTAACTACAGAGATTACCAAAATACATATCATCCTTAGCAGTGTTGGAGCAGACACAGACAAGAAGATAGATGAGCTGAAGAAAATTAAGGAAGCTCAGCATAGGAAAGAAACGGAACCCATAAAGCAGATTCAGGACAATAAAAACTCCACTTAAAGTATTCAAAGCAGATCAGGCCAATATGAGGATTGGATCTCAGATATTAAAGACAGGCTGGCAATTAGTGACCAGGAAAAGCAAGACTTCTCAAAAATAGCAAGTGACAATGAGAAACCATGCATCTCTGCTAGAAGAGACAAAGAAGAGTAACTTAAGATTCACTGGAGTCAATGAAAAAGCAGGAGAATCCACAAATGACATCAAGACAATGTTCACAGACATCACAGCAGAAAACTTACCTGATAGAGCAAAAGACTTTGGCATACAAATGAAAGATGCACAGAGAACTCCAATTAGCCATCCCACCCCCATAATAAAAATAAAAATAAAAATAAAAACAAAAATCAACAGCCAGGCATATTATCATAGTCAAGATTCCAGAACTTCAACACCAGCACAGAATCGTAAAAACTGTTAGGGAAAAGAAACAAATCACCTATAAAGAAAAGCCCGTCAGAATCACAGCTGACTTCTCAGCATAAACTGTCATGTCAGTGAGAGCTTGGAGTAAGTATTCCAAGAAGATGTAAACATCCTAAATAAACTAGTATCAATCAATGAAATCAAAGATGTAATTGAAAACTTAGCAACAGAGAAAAGCCCAAGCCCTGACGGATCCACTGCTGATTTCTACAAGAAATTTAGAGAAGATCTAACATCACTGCTTCTCAAACTCTTTAATGAAATTGAAAGGGAAGCAATATTCCCAGATTCATTCCTGGAAGCCAGCATTACTCGGATTCCAAAACTAGAGAAGAACCAAACTAAGAAAGAGAATTACAGACCAATTTCCCTAATGAACATTGATGTAAAAACCTTCAGTAAGATACTGACAAACAGAATGCAGCAAATTGTCGAGAAGATTATACACCATGACCAAGTGGGATTCATCCCAGCGATGCAGGCATGGTTCAGCATACATAAATCCATAAATGTAATACACCATGTTAACAGAGCCAAGGGCAAAAATCATATGAACATCTCTGTAGATGCAGAAAAAGCTTTTGACAAAGTCCAGCACCCATTCATGATAAAAACCCTACAGAAAATTGGAATAGATGGTCTTTACCTCAATCTGATAAAAGCCATCTATGACAAACCAAGAGCCAACATCATACTAAATGGACAAAAACTGAAAGCTTTCTCTCTAACATGAGGAACAAGACAGGGATGTCCACTGTCTCCACTTATTCAGCCTAGTCCTGGAAACTTCAGTCAGAGCAGTCAGTCAGACAGGAGAAAGAAATAAAAGCAATGAGACAGGAAAAGAAAAAGTTGAACAGTTGTTAACTTGCAGGTGACTCGATGCTCTGCATAGAAACCCCAAAAACTCTACCAAAAGACTACTAGATTTGATAAGCAAATTAAGTAATGTAGCTGGTTAGAAAGTTAACACTCAAAAATCGAGAGCCTTCCTTTACATGAACAACAAAGTCACAGAAAGAGAAATCAGGGAAACAACACCTTTTATAATAGCATCCCAAAAAATGAATTACCTGGGAATCAATGTAACAAAGGATGTAGGAGACCGCTACACTGAAAACTAGAGTACTCTAAAAAAGGAGATTGAAGAAGATGTTAGAAAATGGAGAGAGATCTGGTGCTCTTGGTTAGGAAGAACCAATATAGTGAAAATGTCCATACATCCAAAACTGTTATACAGATTCAACGCAATCCCAATCAAAATTCCAATAACTTATCTCACAGAATTAGAGAGGACAATCCTTAAATTTGTCTGGAATCAGTAGAATCCTAGAATAGCAAAGGCAATCCAGAGCAACAGGCAACATGGAGTATCACAATCCATGACTTGAAATTATACTGTAAAGCTACTGTGATAAAAACAACATGGTACTGTCTGAAAAACAGACCCAAAGATCAGTGAAACAGAAGATGCAGAAACAACTCCAGACACACTATGCCACCTTATCTTTGACAAAGGAACCAAACACATTCATTGGAAGAAAGATAGACTCTTTAACAAATGGTGCTGTACGAACTGGCTCTACACTTGCCGAACATTAAAACTGGACCGGTATCTTTCAGCATGTACCACCTAAAATAAGAATGGATCAAAGCTTTTTTAAAAAAAGATCTTAATATTAAAACAGAAACATTAACTCTGCTGGAAGATAGTATAGGTAAAACTCTTGAAGACATCGGTGTGGGCAAAGACTTTATGAACAAAACCTGACTACCCAAGAACTATCACAAAGAATCAACAAATGGGATCTCACTCTATTGAAAAGCTTTTGCACAGCAGAAAAAAACCTCCAACAGAGTGAAGAGACATTTTCTCCCACAATGTGGGAGAAAATGTTTGCCAGCTGTACCTCAGACAAAGGATTACTATCAACAGCATGTAAGAAGTCAAAAAAAGCAGTCCTCCCAGATTTAAAGACCCAGTCCAAAAATGGGCATCCTAGGTGAATACACTTATCAGATGAAGAAATACGAATGGCAAATAAATATGTGAAAAGAAGTTCAACTCACTGGCCATTTGAGTGATGCGAATTAAAACAACACTGAGATTCCACCTCACCCCAGAAAGAGTGGCAGTTATTAAGAAATCAAACAATAACAAATGCTGGAGGGGTTGTGAGGAAAAAGGAACTCTTCTCCGCTATTTTGTGGCAATGTAGACTGGTACATGGTACAACCACTGTGGAAATCAGTGTGGAGATTCCTAAAAAAAAACAGGATTGGAAGTCACTTTTAATCTAGCTATTCCCCTTCTAGATATCTTCCCCGAAAGAATTAAAAACATCATACCACAGTGATATATGCGACCCATGTTTATAACAGCACAGTTTGTAATAGCCAGATCTTGGAAACAACCTAAATACCCATTGACTGAGGAATGTATAAAAAAGATGTGGCATTTTTAATATGGTGGGATATTATTCAGCCATAAAGAAATATAAACTGGAGACTTTTATAGGTAAATAAGTGCAATTTGAGACCATACTCATTAGTGAAATAAATCTGACATGCATGTGTAAATATCGTAATGTCTCCCTAGTGTGAGAAGGAACTTATGTACATATGTATGTATATGTGCACAGAAAAAGTTAAGATAGTTACAATACTGATTTGTCTAAGGTTTGTGAAAAGAAATATTTGTGCTAGTATAGTTCTGACAACTGAATGCAGACGTCATGTGCTCTCAGTGAATCATGTGGGGATGACAATGAGCAGTGTAAGTACCACTGTTGCCCCTTGATTGACAGGTTCTGAAATTTAGTTTTAGTTTGTTTGATTATTTCCCTGTCTTTTTCTCCTTCTCCTTGAAATAAAAATGATTGGAAGGAGCGGAGCAATTTTTGTCTTCTCTATACTCAAATTGAAAAATCAAAATAAATAAATAAAAGTGCATCTGTTTTAACAGGCACTCTAAAACAGCATGACACAGCAAAAATTAGAGCTAAAATAATTCATGTAAAATATTTTAACCTCTTGGAGGTGGCAGTACTGATATAATCATTAATCATTCTTTCCATTACCTACTTTGCCTCCTAGAAGAAAGAGAGTGCTTTATAATATCAACAATAAAAAATACACAAACACACACAGAAACCTCAATATAAAGCAAACCACTTGTTTCATTTAACTTTTCACTGCAAAGACACTGAAGTGTTGTAATAACAAACCTATTCTGACAAATAGTTAAATACTATAACATTATAAAAATCACATAAAAATGTAAATCTGACATTTGAGAACATCAAAAAATTTCACTGCAAATGGATTTCAAAGTGTTAATCAAAAGCAAAATTAGAATATAGAAGCATCAGTAATGACGAAACGATAATCTGTGAGTTCAAAATTAACTTTCATATACTCCCCCCCCAAAAAAAATCTTATTTCACAAAGCACATTTGACACACATACAACTTAACAGAAATCTGAAAGAGTGACAGGTTTTTAAATGGGTTATACAATTTAAACAAAGAACCTCTCAATAATAAATTAAAAACATTATTACCTACCTGTAAATTCCATTCTCAATTAATCCTTATTGTGCAACAAGCCATTACAAACTTTCTGGTATCTTAGAATCCATACAAAAAGCAAAGGCAAGGTAATAAAGTGTAAGTTGTAAATAACATTCAAGTCGAAAAATACAGCAAATGTACCTGAAAATTATTGAGATTCAATTTGAATTAAGGATTCCAAACACATTGTGACATCAGGGACAACTTTTAAGCCAAATAAAAGTCACCTTTTTATAAAAAGGATGTCCCAAACTGTTTTATGCCCTTCTAGATGCTATCCATTTTATTAAATATAATTCATAGATAGTATTTTATTGCAATGATTTATTACATTCTGATATAGCACTTTCTTATTTATTTATTCATTTATTTATGATACTGGGAAGTGAACTGAGGACCTTGCACTTGCCAGACAATCACTGTGCCTCTAAGCTATATCCCTGGCAAAATTTATCATTTAAATTTTTTCTGAAAATTTACAAATAAAAATTAAATATTATATTATAATTATGGAGAATAAGTTTGGCAGGAACTGCTTGGACAGCAACACATTTATATAATCTTTCTTCTATGACTGAACTAAATATTGCTAAGCATTAAAACAATATAAGCTTCTGTATTTCATCTCTACTTTGTAAAAATATGGACTACTTTGTTCCTGTTGATGGTGCTGTATTCCAGCTGCTTTGAGATATGTATACTCTATTTGACAAATGTATATTTAAGTAACCTTAGTATATATTGTCATACTATTGTGTCATGACAGTTAAGGAATGGTGGCTATTCCTTAAGGAAGTATGAATACAATCAAAAGAAAAGAGGTAATATTACAATCAGTGTTCTTAGTAAGATCAATTTTTAAATTTGGAATTGAGTTTGAATTTTTTACAGTGCTAGAATTGTTAATTATTAACATGATATAACTAGTAAATGAACAAACTGACATAACATCAGAAAAACCCAAGAAAAAAGAAAAAAGAGAGCATTATAGAAAGAACTAGGAAACACACAGTCTTCTCTATAGTAAGATTATGCAAAATTAGACTTTTAAACGATCCATATGCAAGATTGTTATCCATACTCTCAAGCAATGATGTATCAGTTCTTTTTCCAGTTTCTGTACTTATTCCCTTAGGAATTTCATAAATATTGAGAAATCTACAAATAGATACACACATGCACATATAAAAATTGTCAGTGTATAACTTACTGCTGCCCTGAGACTGCAATAATTTATGTAACATCTGTTTCCATATTTCTCTAATTTTTTTACTAATTAACATGCATGTTTAACACTAAGTGCTCAGACCACCTCTTTTTCTGCTGACTATGCCTCTCTTTGTATTTTTCTATTTTTTTTTTTAACCTGTGTAATCCTACAGAGAATTTAGGATAGATCATAACCACAATCTCATTTAAGGCACTAATTTTAAAATATACAGGATTAAACCAATTTTTAAGAAAATACTGAAGCCATGGTTTTCACAAGTACATTTCAGTCTGTCAACAATAGTCATGTATAAATAAAGGGCTAAATACAAGGAAGCCAACATAAATGCATAATCTCAATATTAACCTTCTTGATTTCGTTTTCATAAAAGCTGAAAAATTTTATAATGTGCAATTTCCCATCTTGTCAAAGATGGTAGAACTTTAAAATTATTATGCCATACGTAACAAAAATAAATGAATACACTCCATATAGGAAACATCAAGATGTGTGTAACCAGTGATATACTTTTTAAATTGTGAACTTTAAATACTATGCAGATTCAAGGAAGAGGGAAAGTTTTTGTGTAAAGTTCAGTCAATCAAGTGCAATCAATTTTAGAAAACTCTCAACCTGTATTAAATCAAAAGTCAAAATACTGTTTATGTAAAACTAGAGGTAGATCAAACCACTGTTACAATTTTATTATCAAACAACAATACTTATGATGTCAATATTGATGCCCCATCTGTACTTATGGCAGAATTAATCACTTTTAATTATCTAGTTATATACTTCATTTTAGTCATTTAAGATTTATAATTTACTGGCAAGGATGCTCTAGGCCTTTATAAACGCTGAAATTGTTTCAGCCATCATGAAACTCAAATTTTACTTGGGAAAACAGCATCCAAGAACTACAGATACGTAAATGTAAACAGTGATAATATGAAATGAAAAATATGGGTAAAAAATACATGAGATTTTCTAAAGGGAAGTTGATTTAGTTCAGAGAGATCATCAAAGGCCTAATAAACACAGTTAAAAATGAGATCTGAAAGTTAAGGTCCAAAAGCAGGTAAGGTAGTACACACCTATAATCTCAGAACTCTAGAAGCTGAGGCAGGAAGATTGTAAATTTGAATCTGACTTGTGCAACTAGACCCTGTCTCAAAAAATAAACAGAGTCAGAGATATAGCTCAAGCAAACGTTTTAGGTTCAATGCCCAGTATTGGAGGTTTGAGGGTAGAGTTAGGCCAGGATGATCAAAGTCCATAAAGACAACCAGAGAAGATAGTCACAGTTCAAGACAGAACATATCAGTATCAAAATGAGGCAGATAAACTCAACAAAATCACTAAAGGGTTTTAAATAATGTCAAAAATGAATTCCACTCTGAAAAACTTGGGCTAATTTACAGAGAAGGCCAAGTGAGATAGCAAGAAGGAATCAGCTATGAGAAACTGGCTACTTTTTATTGTGACGATAGTAGTAGTGATAAAAAAGGCAAAAGTGAATTTGGGCATTAAAATCAGCAGATTGTACTTCTGTGCATTATGCAGATAGATAGCAATTTTATTAACTGATGTACAAAATCCTGAAAGGAAAAACAGGTGCCATGGAAAGACCTAAGTTTAGAGTCATACATATTAAGTCTTACGTTCTATGGCCATTTCAATATAAATGTCTAGAGGTAGAGTAAGTCTCTGGCCTAGAACTAAATTTACAATTTGCCAAGGTATGGGTGAAGGGAGAGTGAGGGAGGAAGGGCGGGGAGAAAGAGAGAGGGAATATGGAAAATGAAAGGAGATGAAAAAGGAAAAGGGAAGGAAAAAAGGAAAGAAGGAAGACAAGAAGAGGCATTCTTTTCTCAAATGAAAATCTCTTCATAAAACCATTGCCTTCCTGGTGTCTATCATGTCACACCAGACTTCTGGGAGAACATGGCAGACAGATAACAGATACTACGGAGGCTCTCTGAAAGGCTTGGTTCAGAAGTCAGGAAGGGTGCGGACTAAGGAGACATAAGCAGGTGGAGATATGCTCTGCTGACTCAGGAACGAACTGGGCTGAGAGAAACCAACTTGGAATGCAGTCCTGGTGCTAAAACAGGAACAGAAAAGCCTCAGTGTGGAGGCTGGTGCCCGCGCCATTGGAAGCCGCGATTTGGGTTTCCCGCCAAGCGGCAGCTGGCTGCCTCTACATCGGCTCGGCAAGAAGAGAGACACGCGGAAGCTCTGAGAACAGGGGTCTGCGAACAGAGTCGAAAACAGGACGGGCAGGGAGGCATGCACTGACTTGTGGTGAGGTGGGTGAGAGAAACTGACACTGTACCACAGTTTGACTCCAGCGGAGGACTTTCTGGATCCGGGCAGGCCTGCGGGAGCAGGGCGTGGTGGCGACTCCAGCCACACATCCCCCTCTCAGGCGGGAATGGTGAAAAGTGCCTGGCCTGCGTGACGCTGCTGGCGGACCCCGTAGGCTGGCCCAACCCAGATCCCACAGCCTGACGGTGGCGGGGAGGGGCAGGCCCTGCGTAGGCTGCCTGGTCCGTAACTCCGTGGTGCGCTGCGGTGGGCGGGAACACCTAACCGGCGCAATTCAATCAGGCTGTGGCTGACAGGGAGAGAAGCTGGGTCTCCTATATAAGCTTGCATATATAAGGTACAGAGAATATGGGAAGAGGCAGCAACAAGAAAGGCTCCTCGGCCCCCAATTCTGAGAAACAGGCAATAGCGGACACCGCACCAATAGACATAAAGTGCCATATAGAGAGCCTCATAGATCAATTCAGGAATGAAGTTATCAATGACCTGAAGCTAGAAGTATGCAGAATAGTTAGAGAAATGCTAAGCACCACCCAAGAAAAAACAGATGGTGGAATGGAAGAACAGTAAAAGAGGGGAGAATTGTTTGATGGAGAAAACAGAGAAAGCATAGAATACGTGAAGCAGGTTCAAAGGGACTACCAAGAAACTAAGAAGTCTATCGAAGACTGGCATAACAGCTTGAAAGAAACTAAGGACAGACTATCTGAACTGGAGGGCAGACTTGTAATATGGGAGAATGAAATGAAAAACTTCTTAAAAACAACAAAGAAACAAACAGCAATAATACAAAGGTAAGAAGATGATAAGAGGATCCATAACCTAAGGATTAAGAACATAAAAGAAGAAGTAGGGACACAAACAAGTGAACTACAAAAGCTACTCACAGATATAATCCAGGAGAATTTTCCTAATTTAGCAAAAGGTAAAGATACTCAGATGTATGAGGCATACAGGACGCAAGCTACCTACAACCAAACAGAGCAACACCCAGGCATATAATAATAAAAATTCCAGAAATTCAATACAAGAACAGAATATTAAAAGCTGTGAGAGACAAGAAACAGACCATTTACAAGGGAACACCCATCAGAATTACAGCAGATTTCTCGGCACAAACCATCAAATCACAAAGAGTGTGGGGGGAAATAATTCAAGCTTTGAAAGATAATAATCTCCAGCCAAGATTGACATATCCTGCACAACTGTCCCTGGAAATTGATGGAAAAACAAGGTGCTTCCAGGATAAAGAGGAACTGGGGGAATTTGCAACCACCAATTCAAGTCTACAGAGAGTATTGCAGGATATTCTAAAAAAAGAAAAATACAAAGAATCCGGAAATAGTGGCGGGGAGGCCACAACGAATGGAGCAGAAAACAAAATGAAGAAGACAAACTGACAGCTACTGACAGAAAAAGAGCTCAACAGAAATGAGACAGAGAAGATTGGATGATAGGAACAGCTATTTTGGAGAAAATGACATCTTAATAGGTAATACTGATTTAGTATCATCTTGTTTTGAAGTCTCATCTAGCTTTTGTTCTTCTGTCTCCAATGGTCTAAATACGTTGTATCTTATTGGATTTTATTATGTACGATAGTATAAGCAAAAACCTTTTAAAGACAAGGAGATTACACAGAAACCATTGTTCATTTTCTGTTAGTCGATTCTAAATACTCTGTAATGCTGTCATTCTATTAGATGGTTTTACATTGTTTTGATATACTTAATGCTACAGTATACGAAGTTGTACTCAAGGATTTCAAGGAAAGAGACAATATGGTAATTACTTTTAGGTCAGGATTATCTGGTGGTGAAACACTATTCTGCTTAAATGGTTATGTTTTGATCTGCGCTGTTTCGCTGTTATGCCCTCTTTTATCTCAATCTCCACTCCATTATTTACTTTTTTATTTTTATCCTTTTAATTAAAGGGAAAAAAATAGCAGGACATATTATAGTAACCCACTTTGACTTTCCATTATCTCGATTTAAAGCCCTGTATTGCTCTCACCATCTTGTTCCCCTATTCTGTTTTGCTGGATAGTATCAGGTTCAAAAGTTTAGGCATCAGCTGTGAAGATAATGAGATTCATTATAATGCCCATTCTCATTGACTTTTATCTACTTTTGAAGACCTACAATGTCTCCAATGTTTTGGTTTTGTCGGTTTTATTCATTACTGTTTTGTTCAATTGTATTATAACTAATGATATAGGCAATTCTATTAGAGATAGCAGGAGGCATTATGGTAACCATTGTTGAGCACCTTGTATTATGTTTTTACATCATCTATTATGTCCACCCTTTTGACTTGACCGATTCTGTTCTGTTCTGTCACATTTGGTTTTACTCTCTTCCAGAAAAGTAATAAGAACCGTGGGAGCAATGAAACCCAAAATGTGTAATAGTCATTGTACAAAAGAGAGGAAAAGAAAGTGCTCTAAACTATATAACTGCATGTATATTTAAGTGTATAAGATAGAAAATGATATCACAGAGTTTTATTGGATCATTGAACAGAACTGTTTGCAGTATCATTGTTGGAATGTCCACTTTACATGCTTTAATTTTGTGACTTGAACAATTATTTCTAAGATGACAATATGTAATCCATTAACTAGTGATTTCCTACTGTTTATTTTTTTTTCTGTAAATCTGTATAACTTGTACCCTTTCTCTGCTTTTTTTTCTTTTCTCCTTAAATAAAAATTAAAAAAATATATAAACAAATATCATGTGACACCAAAACAGGACAGTATGTGGTATTCTATATCTTGACAAACACATTTAGATTGTTACTAGTTAATGCAGTGCAACATGTTTCTATTTATGTGTTACCTCAAATTGGTATACAATATTCAGCATTCATTGGAATGCATACTTTGATAGAGAACTATTTTTGGCTCTCTGCAAAAATACTTTATGTTACTAATTCTCACAATACTCTTAGAAATACTTATCAGGACCACTTTCTCATGAGGACACTGAAGTTTAGTTTCTTAAGGTCATCTGAATACATGTCCCATGTCCCATGTTCTTTCCACTGAAAAGCAAAATAGCAAGTATAGTGTCAAGTCTGGATTTTACATTAAATTGACTTCAGTTACGGTCCTGGCCAATTGAAGACCAGTTAAGCTGTCTGACATTTCTTCAGTTGGAAATCCTCCCTTAGTAGAAAGTATTGACACTTTAGAAAATGTAAGTAACCCCTGTAGTCACTGGCCACCCAAGGTTAATATGCTCAGGTTTATTTGCTCGCTGGTGATCAAATCAAAAAGGTCACTTTCTTTGGTAAAAAGAAAAAGGACTTATTCAAAGCTAGCTCTCAAGGAGACAAAGGAGCCCATTTGCCTCAAATTATGTCATCTTGTACATGTAGGTATGAGACT
This sequence comes from Cavia porcellus, assembly GCF_034190915.1. Lineage (NCBI taxonomy): Eukaryota > Metazoa > Chordata > Mammalia > Rodentia > Caviidae > Cavia > Cavia porcellus. The sequence continues at coordinate 9,586,835 of NW_026947493.1, forward strand.
TTTGTAGTAAGGAAGAGATGAGGAAGAAGGAACACAGATAATGCAGATCACCATACCTGCTTTAGCACTTCCACCCAACTTTCAGTTCATTGTTTCTTGTGAAAAGGGAACTGAGCTCCTGCCTCCTGGGAGCAGCAGCTTCATATTCTGTAATTTCCTATATGATTAGGAAAGAAAGAGGGAGGGAGGCTATGTGCTCAGTGGAAGGAACTGCTTATCTCTAAAAGGAAAATCTTAAGTTTTCAAATTCCATTTTGAGAATGGTTTACACTATGTTACTGCTTATGTCTAAATGTCCCCCCAAATCTTCATGCAGTCATAGGTGAGCTTTTTCAGAGATGGTTGAATTTACAGTGTGTGATTGATTCATGATGCAGTGCAAGGATTAAGGGTCCTGTGAATAATGGTATGTGATTTCTAAATCAGTCCACTGATTTGCTACGGCCCTAACTTCCGGTAGCCTGGATACAATATAAAGGACAGATTACCTTGTTTGCTTGTTTTGCTACCTTCTGTCTTTCATGTACTGTTTTTCCTCTGCAATATCTGTCTGCCCAGCTACCCTGCTTAGGAGCCAGCCAATTATGGCCTGAAATCTCTACAAACTCTGAGCTAAACAAACCTTTCTCTCTTAACTTTTGGGTGTTGGGTATTTTGTCTCACAAATGAGAAATGTAACACAGACACACCATAACACAGAACATAGCATTATGCATCATCATTTGTATCATACATTCCTCTGCCATAGTGGTGCCACCTGAAAAGACCTTTTGGCAGAACGGTATTCATAGAGCTCGGCTTTCTTCAATAAACAGAAGGAGCAGGTATCCGGAAGTATTCTTTGCGAGATGCAGTGGTCTCACTCAGATATTCCTTCAGGTCAACATTCCCACTTCCATGGTAAAATAGACTAAACTTTGCTCACCAGGGAGACACATAAGGATTGGCAATTTCAGTTTCTTAAGCAAAGTTTCTCACGCAACTAGTCCTGAGATGCCATGGAGAAGAACACCTTTGGGATGACATACCAGGGAAAGAATCTTCTTATTAATGCACATTTTTGGGTTCTTAATACTTTATATAAAAGACTCTAAACTGCTTTTCTGATCTTCACTGCTCTCTCTCTGTCTCTCTCTCTCTCTGTCTCCCTTTCTTACAACCAAAGAACATAATATTTTGTGTATATTACAAGTCTCTAGACATAAAGATCTTTGAAGTAAATTTTTGAGCAAGATCAACTATTGTGTACAATTTCTTATCCTGCTTTCCTGAAGGTCTGAATAGCTATGTGCCAGAACAAGGATGCTTGCTCTGGAAATGAGCAATAGATTTGTGCATGAAGAGGAGTAATGCCTGGATAGTAATGACAGAAAATAGAGCAGAGTTGCCACCACTTGGCAATTCCAATGCTGGATACATGCTGCATAGCCAACCTTAGTATAAGGTGGCTGGCAAAGGCAGCCTGACTTAGGAAGCAGAATAGGATCCTAACTTGTCTTTTTTTCTTTTTTATAATCTTTCAAGAAGCACACAGGGAATCTTAAAGGTATGAATCACATCTTAAGATGATTATAGGTAACTAAGTGTCCATGCTCAAAATGTCATCTTCAGATTATAATGTATTTTATGAACTTGTGATCCACATAAGATATAAGACAACAAAAGGGTGATTTTTCTCCCAATTAAAGAGCAAAAAGACAAGGCTGCTGTCTTAGCTACTTGTCTCATTGCTGAGTCAAAATGCTTAACACCCTAGGTTACAAGAAAAAAGATTCATTTGGCTTGTAGTTTGTGGAGGTCCCAGACCATAATCATCTGGCTCCAAGGCAGGTGGCTCGGCAGAGGGCCTCACAGAGAAAAACAGTACTTGAAGCCCACAAGACAGCAAAAGCAACAAGGGAAAGCGACTCTTTCTGTCCCTTATATTGTACACAGGATACACACCCTAAGGCAGGTGTAGCACACATAGCTTTAACTATAGCCAGACCTATGCAAAACCAATTAGGGCACTGATTTAATAGTCCCATGCCTTTAATCCTAGCATCACATACTCTAGATTCAGCTATCTTTGGTAAAACCCCACTGGTACTTCCGGGAGAACATGGCGGATAGATAGCAGCAGCTTCGGAGGCTCTCTGAGAAACCACACTTAAAATCCAGGAATGGTGCAGGGCGAGAAGTCCTAAGCAAGGGGAGATACACTCTGCCAACCCAGGAATGGACTAAACTAAGAGAAGCCAACTGGAAATGCAATTCTATGATATAACAGGAACAGATAAGGTCTCAGTGTGGAAGCTGGAGCCCATGCCACGGGCAGCTGCGATTTGAATTTCCTGCAAATGCTGCTGTGTCTCAACCAGCACGGTGAGGAGAGAGGCGCAAAAGCTCTGAGAGTGGGAAGCGATGAATGGAGTTCAGAGCGGGACTGGCCAGGAGCCCTGCATCAACCTATGGTGAGTGAGCAGATCAGGGACCCTTCCATAGAGTAGGAGGCTTCAGCAAAGGACATACTGGGACCTGGCAGACTAGCTGGAACAGGAGGCTGCAGTGTCCTTAGGTGTATATTCCCCTCTCAAGTGGGGTTGGTGGGGAGTGCCTGGCCTGGGTGATGCCATAGACTAAGACCCAGTAGGCTAGCCCAAACCAGATCCCAGCGCCTGGAGGTGCACCCTAGCAGTGAAGCCTTCGGTAGGTTGACCTGGAGGGGCAGGCCCAGCAGAGGCTGCCCAGGTCTGTGTCTCCCTTGTACACTGTAGTGGGCGGGAACACCTAGCCGGCACAATTCAAACAAACTGTAACCGACAAAGAAAGAAACTGGGCCTCCTATATACACTTGTATAACAGGAACAAAAAATATGGGAAGAGGGCAACAAGAAAGGATACTCGGCCCCCAATCCTGAGAAACATGCAATATCAGACAAAGCACCAATAGACATAAAGAGGTATCTCCAGAGCCTCATAGACGAGTTCAGGAATGAAGTTATTAACGAGCTAAAGCAAGATATAAGTAGAATAGTTAGAGAAATGCTAAGCACTGGAAGACAAGAAAAAAAAGGGGAGAATTGTTTGATGGAGAAAATAGAGAAAACATAGAATACGTGAAGCAGGTTCAAAGAGATTACCAGGAAACTAAAAACTCTATCGAAAGCTGGCATAACAGCTTGAAAGAAACTAAGGATAGATTATCTGAACTGGAGGGCAGATTCATCATATGGGAGCATGAAATGACAAACTTCTTAAAAATAAGAAAACAAACAGCAATAATAAAAGGCGAGAAGATGATAAGAGGATCTATAACTTTAGAATTAAGAACGTAAAAGAAGAAGTAGGGACACAAACAAATGGACTACAAAAACTATTCACAGAAATAACCCAAGAGAATTTCCCTAAGTTAGCAAAAGGTAAAGATACTCAGATGTATGAGGCATACAGGACGCCAGCCACCTACAACCCAAACAGAGCTACACCCAGGCTTATAATAATCAAAATTCCAGAAATTCAATATAACAACAGAATACTGAAAGCCGTCAGAGACAGGAAACAGATCACTTACAAGGGAACACCCATCAGAATTACAGCAGACTTCTCGGCACAAACCATGAAATCACGAAGAGTGCGGGTGGAAATAATTCAAGCTTTGAAAGATAATAACCTCCAGCCAAGATTGATATATCCTGCACAACTGTCCCTGGAAATTGATGGAAAAACAAGGTGCTTCCAGGATAAAGAGGAACTAGGGGAATTTGCAACCACCACTTCAACTCTACAAAGAATACTGCAGGATATTCTAAAAAAGGAAAATACCAAGATTCCAGAAATAATGGCAGAGAGGCCACAATGAATGGAGCAGAAAGCGGAATGAAGAAGACAAACTGACAACAAACGACAGAAAACGATCTCAACAGAAATGAGGCAGAGAAGATCTGATGGTAGGAAAAGCTACTTTGGAAAAAACAAGACATCATAATAGCTAGTGCTGATGTAGTATCTTGTTTTGAAGTCCCATCAAGCTTGTACTCTTCTGTCTCCATTGGTCTTAACAGGTTGTATCTTATTGGATTTTATATATGTGATAATATAAGCAAAACTTTTATAGACAAGGAGATTATACAGAAACCATGGTTCATTTTCTGTTAGCTGGTTCTAAATACCCTGTAATAATGTCATTCTCTTGAACGGTTTTACAGTGTCTTGATATGTTTGGTGCTATAGTATACGAAGTTATAGTCAAAGATTTCAAGGAAAGAGTCACTATGGTAACTACTTTTATGTCAGGATATCTTGAGTTAAAACACTATTTTGCTTAAGTGCTTATGTTTTGACCTGCGCTGTTCTGTTGTTATGCCCTCTTTTATCTCAATCCCCCCTTTTTTTCTTTTTTTTTAATTATTTACTTCTTTATTTTTATCTCTTTAATTAAGGGAAAAATAAAAAAAATAGCAGGATACATTATAGTAACATACTTTGCTTTCCTATTAGCTTGATTTGAAACCCTGTATTGCCCTCACCATCTTGCTTTGACTGATTTTCCCCTAATCTGCTTTGCTAGATAGTACCAAGTTCGAAAGTATAGGCAATAACTACGAAGACAATAAGATACATTATGACGCCCATTCTGGTTGAATATTATCTTCTTTTAAAGTCCTGTAAAATCTCCGATGTTTTGGTTGTATTCGCTACTGTTTTGTTCAATTTTATAACTGATGATATAGGCAGTTCTTAAGATAGCAAGAGGCAGTATGGTAACCATTGTTGATCACCTTGTATTTTGTTTTTACATTATCTATTATGTCCATCCTTTTGATTTGACTGAGTCTATTCTGATATGCCGCATTTGGTTTTACTCTCTTCAAAAAAAGTAATAAGAACTGGGGAAGTAATAAAACCAAAAATGTGTAATTGTCATTGTACAAAAGAAAAGAAAAGAAGGTGCTCTAAAGGTTTAAACTGCATGTATGTTTGAGTGTGTAAGATGGATAACCATATAATTGAGTTTTTTTGGATCACCGAACAAAACTGCTTGCACTCTCACTGTTTGAAAGTCCACTTTATATGCTTTAATTTTGTAACTTGAACAACTATTTCTAAGAGGAGAATATGTAATCTATTAACTAGTGATTTCTTACTGTTTATTTTTTAAATTTTGTATTACTTGTACCCTTTCTCTGTTTTTTTCTTTTTCTCCTTAAATAAAATAAATAGATAAAAGAAAGAAAGAAAGAAAGAAAAACCCCACTGCATGAGCCTTGCAAGGACATCCAGACACTTAACAGCCTAAAACTTGGTTTTACAATAAGGAAGTAAAGTAAACAAAGATTCTAGCTAGTAATTTATAGTTCTTCTCTTTGCTGTTTTGATGCTCACTGGGTCTAAGTCTAGTGTTCATTAACAGGAGAAAGCTACGCAATAGTGGTTTAAAATATTAAAAGAGGCACTGTTAAGACTTACATAGGAGGGGACCATGGATATTGCTCAATGCTTGCCTGGCAAGTGCCAGGTCATTAATTCAATTCCTGGCCTAAAAAAAAGGACTTACATAAGATAAAAAGTACTAATTCATGACCCCTAGGAAAAAGTTCTGATTGGTTTATTTATAGCCACAAACCTAAAATTAAAAATTATAATTCAGCTTAACTAAGAGTTAAATTTCTAATACATAATTTATATTAAGTAATTTCTAAGATGTCCCTTAAGTAGGAGCCCTCAGGTTGGAGAGACTAAAACTCTTCTTTGTGGCTGAAAAAACAGCTGCCTGAGTGGATCTCCTTCTGTTTATAAAGTCACTCAGGTAGGTGACTACAGCATCGCCTATCCATTCCTTTCCCAAAATACCTTTGTTCCTTCCATGTACCCTTGCTATGAGACATACTTCCCTATTGAGTAAGTGCTAGCTAGTCAGCTATATTACTTGTTATCTTACTAGTAATCTCATGATATAGTGAATACATTACTGTTTTCCAAGTGTATAGACATTCTAGGATGTAGAATTAAAAAAAAAAAAACAACAACACTGTATTATCCTGATGACCTCCAGAATGAAGCTGTTTATGATGGACTTCTTCAGTTTTATGTGGTTGTTATTTAATTGTATAATACCCAGATATGCCTAAACGTACAGTTGAGGCAGTGTCATCTGTAAATAAATATATTCTAGTTAGAAAGGTACTTCATTTAAAAAATTTAGGTAAAAGTTATGTCATTTAATATTTTATAATTGGGTAAAGGCTGGCCTCAAACTCATAGTTATCTTCTTTCTTCGCGATCGTGAGTTCCAGGATTACAGGCATGTACCACCATGCCCAGCAATTTGTGTGCTTTTAAATTCCAACTGTTTTATTGAGACAGACATTTCAAATGACATAAAGGTTAACATGAAAGACAAAAAGGTTATGTCAGTGTTACTGACTTACATCATTTGCTGGAATCACTATTCATCAATAAAATTACTACTCATTTGTGGTCTCAGCTTGTTTAACCTGATTACAAAATGAAGCTTAAGAGTCAGTAACTTGCTTTTCCAGACTATCAAAAAATGATCCTTCATCAAATCACAAGATCTATGCTTCATGTGTCTCCTCTAGATCAGTGGTAAATCTTCTGATCCCTCGTTAGACAGGAACAATGCCGCCCTCAGCCTGAAACAGCTACTGGAAGACCGAACAAGTCTGCTGCACCCCCATGAGAAGGGATCAAGATGTGCATGGTGGTGGAGAAAGTCGAAGAAATGAAAGACAGGTTAAATAGAGACAAAGGAATGTGACAAAAAATTACACTTTTAAGAAGACTATAACTTTCAGCACTCAGAATTACCCAGAGCAATCCACAGTTACCCAAAGCAATCCACATCAGCATTTCTTTGGTAAAACTTAGGCCCCCTTCCCTAGCAGACTTGCCAAGGCTGAAATTCCTCAGAAAGACATTAGTTTAACTGAGCAAATAAAGAGCAGATTGGCTAATTGAAGTTCTCTGTGCGTCTTTCATTTGTATGCCAAAGTCTTTTTCTCTATCAGGTAAGTTTTCTGCTGTGATGTCTGTGAACATTGTCTTGATGTCATTTGTGGTATCTCCTGCTTTTTCATTGACTCCAGTGAATCTTAAGTTACTCTTCTTTGTCTCTTCTAGCAGAGATGCTTGGTTTCTCATTGTCACTGCTATTTTTGAGAAATCTTGCTTTTCCTGGTCACTAATTGCCAGCCTGTCTTTAATATCTGAGATCCAATCCTCATATTGGCCTGATCTGCTTTGAATACTTTAAGTGGAGTTTTTATTGTCCTGAATCTGCTTTATGGGTTCCGTTTCTTTCCTATGCTGAGCTTCCTTAATTTTCTTCAGCTCATCTATCTTCTTGTCTGTGTCTGCTCCAACACTGCTAAGGATGGTATGTATTTTGGTAATCTCTGTAGTTACCTGAGAGATGAGTTCTGATTTCGTTTCTTCCATTGCCTCATTCAATTGCTTTGTTGTCACTTCAGAGAGGCCTCCAGGGGAGGCTTTTGTCCCACCTCAATGCCCCCTGGATCTGCCTGTAGTGAACTGGATGTCTGAGGTTGCACTTTGTTTAAGTGCCTTCTCATTTTCTTTTCTTTTTCTTTATTGTTTTTCTGTTTAATTCCTGTGGTGATGCTTGTAAGTTGCCTGTGGTGGCCTGCTTTATTACTAGTATTCAGAACCTTTAGTTGATGACTGTATCACTTAAGGTGTTTTCCAGTCATAGCTGATTTGGGGCTTTTGAGTCTGTTGTAAGATCTTACCTCTTCAGTCTGTTAGAGATGGGAAGTTGTCTGTGCAACCCCATCCCTAGGTTTTTAGCACTGTGCCTCACTCAGTATTTTCTGTAGACATTAGTCAATGTCAGTCATGGAATAGCAGCACCAATTGCTGTTTAGAAGAATTATGTCAATTTTGGCTATAGTGGTTCCAATAGCATCAAATAAGGCCTAGAAAATAACAGCCTGAGCTAACTCTTACGTTGCTACTTTTGACTGTTTAAGCTAGATTTGTGCCTATATAACATAATCTAAAAGCAGATAACTAAATGAGGTATAGAAAGTTATGTCTATTGATATGTCAATTTTTTCCCTCAGCAATTAAAATTTAATATAGTTTAAGGAGAATATAGAGAATTGGAAAAAGAGGAAGAGTTTTTAAGTAAGTTGGAGAACCAAGGAGGATCGCAGTAACTGGGAAACTGGTATAGTAAACTAGAAAGAAAAAGCAAAGGAAGAGATGAAAAGAACAGAACAGAGCTACAGGGAGGCTAAAAACCACATTTATACTTCCATAAAAATAGGACCAAACAATGGAGGAGAAACAAAGAAATGAAACTAAAAGTCAAAGACAAATATGAGAAAGAGGAAAGAGAAACAGAAAAAAAATGTACTTCTAGGTTTGTCTCTGATTTCACTGGCCGATAACTTACAGACACAGTCCTGATCCATATCAATCTGTCCCAGCAAGTCAGCAGTAGCTTTGAGGTGGAGTAGTGGACACTTTCAGTACGCCTGCTCTTTCTGGTGGAAACCAGTGAGTCACATTTATCTTACTGCCTTCAGAATACATTCCACAGGTCTGAACCTTGCTGGTAGCCACTACAGGAATCCAGCCACAGTACTGAGTTCTGATCTCTTCATCGTCTCTGGGGGCTAAATTCGTGCTTCAGATTCTTACTTGGGTCCAGGAAACCACTTTGCTTCTACTTATCTTCCTCATGTTGCTATATTCCAGTTTTTGGATGGCACCACTCAGACAGGCACTTTCTCTGCTGCTTACCACTCTGCCATCTTCCCAGAATCTTCTCAGCTTGGAATCTTACATGAGATGGGTACCCATTGGATGCCAGAATGGCAGAGGCCAAATGATAGTACCCAACTATCAAAAACAATATAGCAATGAGCAGCAGAGGGAAAGAAATAATCAGAATGGTAGATGTATACCTATGACACTGGCTAACTAAACATGATGTTCCCAGAAATAAAATAGAAAGACTACTAAATTTGTACTAGATTTATACTCACAAAAGATTTTAGAGCAAATTAACACAAATTATCTCATATCAGAAAAACAAAGGATCACATCCCCTCAGCAAATTTTTAGATTTCTGCAAGTGTATAAACCCACGACCTCTTGAATAATACAGAGACTAGTTTCCTCTTAAGGAATGCCCTGGTCTATTACCAAAAATGTTACACTGTCAGTCTTTCTCTCATCTGAACTGCACATCAGGGAAAAAGAAATGATTACGTGTTTTGGAGATTATAGGACACTGGTTTTAAACTAACACTGGTTCCAGTGTTCCAAAATGTCATGGTGGTCCTCCAATGAGAATAGTAATTTACAGAGATCACATGATCAATGAAATTTTAGCCAAAGTTCAACTTACAGAGAGTCCAGTAGGTCACCACACACATCTGATGGTCATTTCCCCAGTTCTAGAATGCATAATTAGTAAAGATATACTTGGTACTTCGCAACATCCCCATATTGGTTCCTTAGTCTGTGGTTTGTGGATTATCATGGTGAGAAATGCCAAAGGAACCCATTAAGAGTTGACCCAATTTGGAAAAAAAGTCAAAAATAATATATCTTTGGAGAGACTATGGAAATCATTACCATCCCCAACAACTTGAAAGATGCAGGGACCACATCCTCATTTAACTCTCCTATATCCTTACACAAAAGACAGACGATAGATCTCAGTGAAAAATGGTGGATTACTATAAGCTTAATCATGTGATGATTCCAACTGCAGCTGCTGTACCAGATGTGGTCTCCTCCCCTGAGGAGATTAACACATCTGGAATGTGGTATGCAGCTGCTGATTTGGCAAATGTTGGAGACCACTACAAAGAAGCTCTGAGCAGGATTTAAAATTAACTAATTGGCTTTCTATGTTTATCTGTGAGTCGGTCCTATGCCTCGGCCCTTTGCCTGGTGATGGGAGCTGATTCACAGTAAGTGAACCTCTATGAATCACTGGTCCTGGCGGAGGCCTGTAGAGGCCTGTGAGGCCAGAGATACCTCAAAGGGCAAGATAAGGCCACAGCTAAAGACACGTTGGCTCCAACACTAATTAAAAGTAAAGCTGAAGGAACTTCCTCCTGTAGTCTCAATCCTACCATAAATGTCATTTTGGAGATAAGAGATTCTCCTAAATTGGCATAATTTACTTCTTGGAGAAGTCTTTAATATGACTCCCAAGGTCCTGCTCATTTCCCAGGCTTTCCTCAGTTTCCTCGCCCTTTGTTGTTGGACCTAATAAAAGTGGGTGGTCCAGAGATGTCTTTGTCAGCCTTCAGAGTCTCAAGCTGAGCTAAAGCGTTTTGATACTCCGGAGTCCTAAAATCATACCACTTGACTCATTTTATTTAAGCGTCTGTCATACACTCGTTTGGGAGATTGGGGATCTAGGTTAGAACCCAGATAGGTAAATACCTTTTTCTTTATATCTACCCATATAGCCTACCAGAAACAATTTGTTTTTGGCTGACAAGCCCAGTAATATACCTTTACTGTCCTAACCCAGATCACTTTTCTCTTTCATAAAGTATCATGATGACTGGAACAAGTGAGCAACTGCGCTGAATTTGTTGCTAAAGCATCTGTGTCTCAAAGGATAGGAATTAATCTAACTTAAATTCAAGGATCTCTACCTCAGTGAAACTTCTAGAATCCCAATTATGTGCAGCATGCAAAAAATAATCCCTCTAAGGTAAAAGATCTGGACCTTTATATAATCAAGTAGGAATTACAACATCTAGTGGGCTTATTTGGATTTTGGAGGTAACATATTCCTCACTTAGGTAATGTTTATCTACCAAATGACTCGGCTGCTAATTTCAAAGGCCTAGAACAAGAGAAAGCTCTGCAACATGTTGGCCAAGGCTATTGTGCAGGATACTCTGCCACTTGGGCCAATATGATCTAGCAAATCCAAAGGTATTTAATATGCAAGTGACAGATAGAAATGCTAGTTAGAATCAGACTCCCATAGGTGAATCATAGCAGAGGAACTTCAGATTTTTGAAGTAAGGCTCCAACATCAGATAGTTGTGACATAGTCAAAGCATAGGATGACCTTTTCTCTGGACACCAGTCAACCTCTTCTTCCCTCAGCCACCCTATCAATGGGCTCATAGACAAAGAATAGAAGTTATGCTTGGCACAAACTTTCACTCCATAAGGATGACCTGATAACAACCACTACTGAATACCCAATCTTCTAGTAGTACAGACCAACAATGAACTCCCAATAAGGCACCATTCCCCAGGATGATCATCCTGCAACATAGGTGCCAGGTTGATTATGTTAGATTCTTGTATTACGGAAAGGACAGCACTTTGTTCTTATGAGAAAAGACACTTATTCTAAGTATAGGTTTCCCTTCTCTCCACATAATGCTTCTGCCAAAACTACCATACACAGACTTACAGAATCCACTGTCATGGTATTTGACACAGCATTGTTTCAGACCAAGAAACACACTTCACGGCCATTCACTGGTCTTACTTTGTTTCCCACAATCTAGAAGCAGTCTGACTGGTAGAAAACTATAACGGCCGTTTGAAGATACAAGTATATTGCTGGCCTAAAGACCTCAGTTCCAGAGTAGAGAAGACTTCTACCAGAAAGCAAAACAATAATTCCACTGAACTGGAAGCTAAGACTTTATTGATCATCTTGGTTTCTCACGCCTCTGAGTAAAAAAGCTGTGAAAGGAATTATGGTGTTGGTGGTTTGAGTAATCCAGACTTCTAAGAGGAAACTGGATACTAGCTCCCAGTGGAGGTTAGGAAGAGTATGTTCATGGTGCAAGAGATTGGTTAGGTCATCTCCTAATATTACCATCTCCTGTTATTAAGGTTAATACAGCAACCCAATCCAGGCAGGATAATAAATGGCCCAGAACCTTGAAGTAAAGAGCCAAGAACTGCTGAAGTACTTGATGAAAACCAAGGTAATACAGAATGGGCAGGAGGAGAAACTAGTTATAAATACCAATTACAACCACCAGTTACAAAAATGTAGTTTAGAACTCTTGTATTTCTTTCCTATTTTAAAATGCTGGTATTTATATAAATATATTAAGGAGATGCATTTGTTGATTGACTTAATATCGGTACTTAAATCCACATGATAATATTTAAGTAATAGAATGCCAGAATAAGAGTATGTATCAAAGAAAAATGCTGCCTTCTATTCAGGGGAGGGAACTAGTGCATTTGTTTGTATGCAGGGTAGTTGCATCAAGTTAGGGATAAATATAAACTTGCTATTACATTTGGACATGAAGAATAGTTTAAGGAGATATGTCTGGTTGTGAAGTTGGCAAGGGGTAGACTGTGAGCATTAATCATGTTACACAGACTTGACTGTATAAGACACATCCAGCAAATTAGTAAAACATAATTCTGCATGTCTGTACATGATTGACAGGTAGGCCAGCAATCTGAGAGGTAATGATCTAATCCAGATATGAGAGGCTCCAACCAATATGTTTGTAGCCTGAAAAGAATTAAAAAAGAAGAAATGTTTCTAATTTTTAGAAGCTCCAGTCTTTGCTGTTGCCTTTGTCCACTAGTCCCAAGTTTCTTCAGCCTTCCAATGCATACTCCAATGAGAGTCTCTAAAAAAAAACTCCCATACATTTAACCTTGCACTAATTTCCCCAAGATCTCATAGCTAGCAAATGGTAAAGGTAAGATTTAAAGCCAAGCAGTCGGACTCTAGTGTCCACTTGTTATTAATCATGGCACACTGATTTACAGGGAATTACAATATAGGCAAGTTGGTCTACCTGACCATAGCCTATTATGTTCATGAATGCTCTTCAACTTTACAATCCTTTACAAAGGCAAAGATCACAAAAGCAGTGACACAATATTAATTGTCTCCAAGTTTTTGTCATAAACACTTCCAAGGTAGTCTCATAATTCCAAAAAGACTCATTTCATATTAGGATGGGAAATATTTTTCTACCAAATATTCATACTCATTTTGCACTAATAAAAATGATGCTAAGCTAAATCCTATACTACCATAAGCTTTAGGCAATACAGAAATCAATGCATATGCAATGCAAGACAAGAATTTTTTAAAATATAAAAACTCTATCTCCCACTATTAATCTTGATGACTGCAAGATGACCTTTCTTCTACTTTTTCTAGTTCAATATAGGCTCAAATCCTGGAAAGCAACTTCAGAGTTTAATTTAGGAATAAAAAATAGATTAGAGCAGGGTAGCTGGATACAAAGTCAACACTCAAAACTCAACCGCATTCCAGTACACAAAAAAAGACTCACTGAGAAAGAAATTATGGAAATATTGCCTTTTACAGTAGCATCTAAAAAAATAAAATGATTAGGAATCAGCCTAACTAAAACTGTAAAACACCCATATGCTGAAAATTATACTACTCTAAAAAAGGAGACTGAAGGAAATATTAGAAAAATGGGTGGATATTCCTTGCTCTTGGTTAGGAAGAACCAACACTGTGAAAATAGCCATATTCCCAAAACTCTTATACAGATTTAATGCAATGCCAATCAAAATACCATTAACATACCTTACAGATCTAGAGAAAACATTCCTAAAATTCATTTGGAAACAGAAGAAACCTAGAATAGCAAAGGCAATTCTGGGCAACAAAGGCAAGGCAGGAGGCATCTCAATTCCTGACTTGAAACTATACTACAAAGCTATAGCATGGTACTGGCAAAAAAATAGACCTGAGGATCAATGGAATAGATTAGAAGATGCAAACACAACTACAAAGAAAATCAGCCACCTTATATTTTACAAAGGGGCTAAACATGTTCACTTTAAAAAGGACAGCCTCTTTAGGCTGGATAATGTTGGTAACAAGCAACAACTGCGCAAAAAAAAAAATGGCTGAATCAATTACTAAGTACTTGAAAAAGATAATATTAAGTTTGGCATAAAGCACTAAAAACCACACTATTGCATCACTGTAAAATTTGGACTCTATCTAGAGGGTGAGGCAAGAGGACTGCCATGAATCTTAGGACAGGTCAATTATATAGTGAGTTAAAGCCCAGCTTGAACAACACGGCAAGACCCTATCTCAAACAAAGGTAGGACAGATAAACAATGTGAGAAAAATGGAGGTATTAAATAGGAGAAGAATAAGAAGGAAAATAAATTTAGTAAATTTCCAGTGTACTTCATAGGAAGGTTTGTCTATGCCATGAAATGTACAAAAAAGAATATGGGGTGGGGCTGATTAGGAGAAAACAACATGCTATATCCATTCTCAGTACTTTCTTCAGTATTTTGTAACCACTAAAAACATATGCTGAGGATGAAAGGAATGAATAAATTGTTTCACTTTAATTTTAATAACTTTTATAACGTTCAGTAAAACAGTGATGAATTTAGCTACACAGCTCCTGTCATTTTTTTGCTACTTAGAATAATTAACTATATTCTTCAAAATAGTGTTAAAAGTACTTAATTTTTCCAAGAAAAACTGTGTTACAATCTCATATTGGAATCAAGTGTTTAAGAATATTGAAAATAGTGGAAGACAAATATTCCATAAAGTTAAATTAGTATACTATAAAATACAGAGGGGAAAAATCATAAGAGTGATACACTAGCCATGACTTTTGCTTTTAAAAACCAAAAGGAGTCATAAAGTTGTTTTCCAATTTTAGTTTTTCACATTTGTGATGCAAGAAGTTCACCAAGAGCTCTGAAACAATTGGTTATTAATCTTGAAGAGCAGAAGCTGGAAATATGCCGTCTTGTTCTTGCTTAGCTCTTAGAAGCTAGAATAAGGTACCTCATCTCTTAGGCTCTCAGAACATGTGATGGTTGGTAGAAGAGTATAATCACCCAAAGTCAGTATTTTAAGAAGTGATCCTAAAAACAGTTTGTCTTGACGGTTAATTCTTTATTCAAACTAAAAGGTGATAGTAAATTCATGCTCCTACAAATACCAGCTGCAGAAAGTTTAAGTGAAGGCTTCAAAAAGGTGATCCTATTCAATAGGACATCCTTATCAGTCCTACCCAACTAAATTACTCGTTGATATCTTTTTAAAATATAGTGGCCGAATATTCACTAAAATACTACCTTTCACTGAAACACTCAGAAGTATCATCAAAAGATTTGAAAATGTAAAATGGACTTTTAAAGTTAAGCTCAATGAGATTAATATCTCACCCCACTGATATATGGGGTCAAAGTGAGGGTGGGGGCAGGATACCCTAAAGAAAGACTAACTTTGTGCTTTAGAAAATGCCCTTTCATTTACTTTCCACACAACTCTATGAAAAGATTTTATTAATTTTTTCTCACTTATACAGGTGAAGAAATACAGGTATTGTTAAATAAATTTAGTATCATACAATTAAGAAATGATATACACAGTTATCACAGCACTGTCAAGTGTCTTACAACTAGGTAAATCAAAATTTGTTTTTATTTTTATCTCAGGGAAGTACCTCAGAAACCTACTATCAAGAATGAAGTTTACATTCTTTACCCCATGAGCTCATAACACTAAAAATCAGAGACTAATGCAGCTCAATGATTTTGTTTTATTCTCACTCAGAAATACATTATCCCCAGCATTCAATATAACAAAGAGAAAACCTCTCTATGAAAATGACTGGCTAAGCTCTGTACTTCAGTCAATATGATGCACATTAACATTAAATTTTTTAAACTGCAAATTCCTAGACTGTTTTCTGTATGTTACTCTTGATTAGGCCATGCATACTTATATAGACCCAAGAATCCCATTTTTTATTCCTTCTTTAATAACATTCATTCTCTAATATCCCTAAAATCAGTATATACATTGATTAGACACAGGCAAAATACATCCCAAGACTCCTTACCATAAATGTACTGTAAATACGGATAAATGCCTGAAGAAGTCTTCAAATACTAAATAACCATACTGAACTGAAACAATCACAGATCAGCAGATTATCTATTTCTACCCTCTGTGGGGCTGGGATACATCTCGGAGGCATAGCACTTGCCTAGCAAGCACAAGGTTCTGAGTTCAATTATCCATACCAATAAAAGAGCGAGAGAAGAAAAAGTAGACTGCTACAATTTACAGTAAACCCACTCAAAGTCTCACAGTTCAGAGTTCCTAGCCTCAGTCATTGCTGGATTATTTTCTTAGAATCTGACTAATAGTTATTCTCAAAAACCACAAATATTGTCTGCAATTCCTTTTTAGGCAGAGGTCTGCAAACAGCTAATCCAAGAACATTACTCCTTGTTGCTGACTGTAAACCATCTATGGCAGACGCACTAGCATTCCTTGGTCATAACAGGTTACTGTACTTCATGTAGCTATCTTGAATGTTTTTGGTTCTGTTCTTCTTAAAGCCCTAAGATCTCTAAGATGCCACCAAAACACCCTGAATTTTTTAAGGCTTTATTAATACAGTATTTTATTAAGTTAAATTTCACACTTGCAGGAGACAACATATTTAGTGTTTAAACTACAAAAAAACAGGCCTTCATAGGTATTTTTCTCACTGTATTCCAAATTTAATTTTTCACAATTCACAGGTACCCTAGGATGGTAAACCTCATGAATTTCACAGGTCCACCGTAGATATAAAAACACTCCAAAAGTGCTCCAAAACCTCGTATGTTTGGAAGGTGACTGTATTATGGGGGTGTAACAGGTGACTAGGTTAGGGTCTGGTTGGACAGGGACATCAATGGGGGCATGACCTAAAAGAGTGTATTTTCCTTCGTTCTCTACTTCTGGGTTGCCATGATGTGAGTGAGCAGCTTTACTCTGCCAAACTCTTCTACCATTTCTTTTCTACCTTGAAACCAGCCAACCATGGGCTACAACTGCAAATCAAAATAAACCCCCCTCCTTAAAGTTGTGGATGTTAGGTGTTTGTCCCAGCAAGAGTAAACTGAGTAAAACAGAGACATAAATCTATGGAAAGAGCTCCAAAGAAATCAGTAAGAATGTCTTAATGACAATTTCAATTATTTCCCTATAAGCTGTTGGTAACAAGGAGAGAGTACCTCAGTCAGAACATTTTTAAAGTGGGGTAGTAGCTACTTATGATGCCACATACCTGTAAATACAAGTACTTGGGGAGGCTGAGGCAGGAGAATTGCAAGTTCAAGTACAACCTTCTCAACTTAGCAAAACTTTCTCTCAAGTAAGAAATAAAGAGATGTTAATGTAGCTCAATGCAAAGGCCTTGGGTTCAATCCAAAGTACCACCAAAAGCAACATAGGGCACTCTTATAAGAACAATAAAAATGTAGTCCACAAAACAGAGTTCACAGGGCTCATATAGGTTCATAAGACTATCATATATATATATATATATATATATATATATATATATATATAAAACATTGTATATAAACTCAAATAGGCTGATAAATCACTTTAATCCTCAAGCATGAGAGGTTTTTTTTAACCAAGTTCAAATGGCAAGGCACTACGCTTATTTTGAGCCTCACTAATTTAGTATATTAACAGCTGAATATAGTCAAGATTTGGTGCCTATAAACCACTTAATTAATTTCATCACCATCAATTTGTTAAGATCTATATTTTGGAATTCTACATCCACAAAAATCCATCCTAAGATTTATATGCTTCTCCTCTGGGTTAATCTTCCTAAGACTGATATATTCCTCTTCTGGGTTAGTCTTCCTAAACAAATACCTCTCTTTGCAGTAATATTTCTTCCCTTGGATATAATAGTACATGCTATAATACTAGCACTTTGGAAAGCTGAGGCAAGAGCACTGCAAGTTCAAGTCCCATCTGGACAACCAATTTATCTTTTACATAAAAAATGTTAAAACATGATGGGGGGGTGAGGTTCAGTGCTAGGGGTTTCATCCTCAGTACAACACACACACAAATAAATAAAGATAAACCTTCAAAAAGCAGACTAGATGCATTTCCTAGTAGGCCAGCCTTTCTCAGATTCATGATTTAACATTTATATTTGTATGAATGAGTGACTCATTAACATGATTTTTCCCCTAAAGTACACGCTCTTATATTAGTCACACAGTATTATTAACTACTTTTACAAAACCACACAACTCAAGCAAATTTATAACACTTTTTAGCTTTCAAGTTTTTGCAGAAATCAATTTTAAGAGTAACATGTTAAATCATATGTAATAAAAATGTACAGACTTCTTGTATTTTTTGTAACTATAACTTTAACAGCAACAGAACTTAAAGTAGCATTATCAACCCTGCACTACATTAAGAGTTTCTGCATCAGAAACAAATATTTCAAGTAGAAAAAAAGATAGTATTTTAGCAACTTGAAAATCTGATCATACAGAAAAGTTTACCACACATAGATGTCATTTTTTTCAATCACTGCAATTAAAAATCAAAAAGTTAACTTCATGGTAGGAAGCAGTAAACATAGCAGAAAACATTAACATGCATATGTAAGATACTCAATTCTCACAGGTAAATCTCACCAGACTTCTACAGACTCCACAAAAAGCTTTCTTAATGTTCATAATTCAGTACAGAAGTTCTATTTATGCTTTATAATATTTGAATAGACTTGAATGTAAGATGAAGATCATTCACCATATTATTGCAACCTTTGCATAGCACTGGAATTAAAGACACATAGTGAGTCTGCTCTGTAGTCCTAGGCATATCTTACCTTGAAAATCTTCTTCTAAACTGTGATGGATTAGAATACAATAAGGCTCTTAATCTATCACTACCCAACTGCAGTTCCCTCTCTCCTCCCTTTCAAAAAATCAGAAATACACTTAAAAGAGTGTATCTTTCACCAATTTTGGTATTTTCATCTCAAGTATTTTATTTTATTCTTTACTCTAGCCTTTTGTTATTGGCAATGTACGAAAAATGAATTATAATTAACAATGCAAAATAAAAAGGGGACATATTTTTCAACAAGCAAAACTGTGAATACTAATTACTGATTTATATAATTTTACTATAATGTTTAGATTATACAAATAAATAAAAATAAGTAGCATATGAGATGTTTAATAAAATTACCATGAGAATACCCTTCAAAAGAGTAAAGTTAAATATATTATTTTGTAGTAACCTTGTAAGATTGAGTTCAAGGATTCCTTAAATTATTTTAGGATCAAAACATACACTTTAACAAAAAAGTCATTTCTATATAAAACAGAAACAACAAAAAATTAGCTAAAATATCAGAGTAAGCGATATCACAGCCCCAATGAAAGCTCCTAATACACACCAGCACCTTCAGATAAAACAAAAAGCTGGTTCTAGACATGTTGTACAATTCAGTAAGAAAGAAAAGGAAAATTGAAATTATTTAACCAAATTTCCCTTCAACAGTTAATTCAATTTTACTGAAGAAAATGATTAACCATGCAAACACTAAGATAACTTGTATTAAGATTAAAATAAGCTATTTTCCAAAATCTCTTTTGAAAAGTAGTTTATAAACAGCATCCTACAGAAGAGATCTAAAAACTCAGGTAACTACTTCCAAAATTTTTTATTTTAAAATATCACTTTTTTCTTTACTTTTTTATGTGGGGGCAAGGGTAAACTGGGATCAAACCTTGGTCTTGCAAGTACCAGAAAAGCACTAACACTGAGGTGAATCTTTAGCCTTGTACAAACTACCATTTAAAACACACCAATAACTAGTATTCACTACAAAACAATTTTACTATCCATATATGGCAGTAAGTTAAAAAAAAGTATACAAATTAAATCCATTTTTAAGTTTTACTTAATTACATGGTATCTTGCAGATCAGTATTTATGTTATAAGCTCAAAAACCCAAA
The DNA here is from genome assembly GCF_034190915.1 of Cavia porcellus. NCBI lineage: Eukaryota > Metazoa > Chordata > Mammalia > Rodentia > Caviidae > Cavia > Cavia porcellus. The sequence goes on from NW_026947493.1 coordinate 9,606,645, forward strand.
ATTTGCTATACTTATTATAACTTGTTCTCTTCCTGTAAAACTTGCGTAATTGTCAATTTAAGTTGCAGCTTTACAACCATAATTTCCAAAGGTGCTGTGACTGTTCTTCAATGTGGCCTTATAACTGGTTCCCGTTCTATAACCTCCTCCCTATTTCCTTGGTTCCTATAACTGCTAGTCCCACTCCCTGAAGTCAAGAGACCTACATATTCCGAGAAAAATTCAACAAATTACCTTTTATGGAACCAACCTAATGCTCAGACCCTAACCTCTCCTCTTGCAGCTTGTTGCTTTATAGCTCCCTGCAGCCCCTTGCTCAGTGTGCATTTCCCCAGGTTGCCCTTTGAGACTGTGTAGCTGCTGAGCTCAGCAAATAAAGCAATTCCTTTTTAATTTTTTGGAGCCCATCATTTTTCTAACCATCACAATTTACTTTTCTGAAAAGTTTGTTCTCAACTCTATATAAATCCATATCAGAAATTTTTCAGTACTCATTCCAATAACTTTGTACTTGAAACCTATTGTTGTCAGATAGATATTACTATGAAAGAAAAAAATTACACAGAAATGCGACAGTATACGAATCAGTAAACTGACTATAGGTCTTTAGCTTCATTTCAACTGACTTGTGAAAAGCTAAAACTCCGTCATAGCCTAAAGGATTCAGATAGAACCTACAGTAATCAAAGACGAAAGTTCTTGTTTATTTTTTTATGCAATAGGCTAACAATTTTCTTTGTTTATGACGTTACTAAAATGTTGCATAATATGCCCTGGCTCTCATTCCAAACTAAATTAAAGCATTATCTCAACAGACTCAAATAAAAAAAAATTTTTTGTAATATTCAAAGATACTCTTGATTTTAAAAATTACAACAAAATTTAAGTGCAAATTAAAAATTACCGGATAAATCCCTCCTCTCTGAGAGAGTGCACAATCATCATGGTGATGTTTCAAAAAGGGCGTCATGATAATACCTAACTCTTTCTTCCCAAAAGCCTCTAAGGCTTCTTCCTCCCAAAAGTTTTTGCCAAAGCTCATGTATGTAAATAAAGGTTTCCCCAATCCTCTGCATGCTCACAAAATAAATCAGCTCACATCAGTACCCAGAGCCTTCCCCCATCAGAGCCTATATCAGGCAGAAGCTGCCCTTTGTAGAGAGCCTCCACAGCCTTCTCTGTGAATGACTCTCCCATGCCCACTCATTAAACTCTTTTCTTATTTAGTTGCCTCCTCTCTTTTGATATTCTGTGCTGCTCTAGATTGAGCACAAAGTTTCAACTCAATCTTTTTCTTAATGTGACGAAATGACATTAAAACATATCACAAAATTTCTACAATTAAAAGTATAGTACTGATGCAAGACTAGACAGACAAATGTCACTGAACAGAAAGTATACGAAGAGCATCAGCTATAAACAGAAATACTTGATAAAGATGATACTGCAAATCTTTAGTTCATTTTAAACAAATGGGTACATTTGAGGAAGAAAAAGACAAAATTCCATGTTTCATTTGACATAAACTAAAATTAACACCAAATGGATCAAAACTCTGTGAAATAAAACAAATTACTAGGGGCTGGGGATTTAGCTCAGCGGCATAAGCGCCTGCCTTGCAAGCAGGCAGTCATGAGTTCGATCCCTGGTACCAATAAAAAGGAAAAAGACAAAAATAAAATTAAATTTAAAAAAAAATTACTGTATAAGTATTTCAGAGAATAAAGGTAAATCATTCTTATAAACTGAGATTTGATAAAAAAAAAGATTTCTAACTAGGACTAAAGTTCAAATATAAAACACCTGTATGGAAAAATATATCTGAACAAAATCAAAAGATAATAATAAAATAGAAAACATTTGTGGTATGTATCACACATAAATAGCTAATATTGGGCTGGGGATTTAGTTCAGTGGCATAATACCTGCCTGGCAATCATGAGATCATGAGTTCAATCCCTGGTACCAACAAACAAAAAAATAAAACAAAAATGTTGGGGCCAAGGGTGTAGTTCAGTACTGTATCTAGTATTTCTCTTAAAGAAATTTGAGTTTGCAGAAAAGACTAAATATACTACAGAAAGTGGCTGGCTCTTATACCTATGAAAAACATTCAATCTATCTATAAGATGAATACAAATTCAATTTTTTGTCTGCCATACTAAGAAAATACAAACATTACACAGTATACACTGTTGGAAAGCTGTAAGGAATCAGGCACTTTCATACATTATAGGTAGGTAAGCAAATGAATGGCATAACTCCCATACAACAGAACTAGGTAATATAATAAATTCAGTACATGATCCTAGACTAGGATCTGTTTGAAGATGAAAATGCTATTTTAAAAAAAAATCAGTGGGTCATTTGAAAAAAGTGGAATATGAATAATGAATTAGACGTAAGTATTTTTATACATGTAAAATGTCCTGATGCTGATGGTAGTAATATAGAAAGAGTGTATTTCTATCTTGAGAAATATGCACTAAATTATTTTTTAGGGATAAATGTCTATGATACAAGTGACCTCTACTCAAATTGTTCAGGGACCAAAAAAAGCCTCAATGTGGTATGTGTGTAATGAAATATTTTGGGTGATAAAATATTAATAGCAGATAAAGCTGAGACTATACTATTTTTATTCTTACAACTATTTCATGTTAGAAATTATTTCTAATAAAAATCTTATACTAGACATTTACTATTTTACCTACCATACTATTCTCACATTATAAGGTGAAGAAAATAGAAAGCCTAGCTTTGTTAAACCAGAAGGGATTCTCAGTACAATGCCTTGGTTCACAAATGCTTTTGTTCTTAAACATTTCAGTTCTCAGAAACTTTCAAAAAAAACCTTACTTTGGCTTACAAACTTCATATCAGGTAACAAACACAACTGAAGGCATCTTTTCCACACAATCACAAGCACGACAATCTCACGCAAAAATCATAAAACAAATTAAGTTCGTGAACCTAAGTGACACTCTGTATCATTCTCTAGACTAACACATTTTAGCTATAATATTATACACTTGTTTTTACTCTGCTTTTTCTCTTTTCTTTCGCAAGTCTTAAGATTTCTGAGCCTCTTTAGTCTCCCCAATCTTAACCTTTTGCAATTATCATAATTGTTCTTTCTTCTATTTCCCCTAACAAGAGTTCACTGTCCCTACAGTTTTATTTTTAAGCCACTTTTGGACATTACTTTTCCATAAGTGTCTTACATTCCTGAGATCACAATGAAAAATCTATGAATGCTTTCAGTTCCCCTAGTGAGGTGTCATAATAAATATTTTTTAATATGGCTGTTGGTACACACAGTATTTTGCTCGCATTTCATCCTTCATGTATTTCACAGCATTTTGTAGCATTCCATCTGTTATATTTTCAACAATGAATGGCAGTACTAGCATTCTGTCTAATACATTTCACTCTTACCAAGTCTGTATTTTCAGACCTGGTTCTAACATTTGGTTGAGTGGCCATTTTGCAACATTTCAACTACCCACGTATGTACTCACAGTGGTGTTTTTTTTGTCATACGAATCAAGGAAGTCTGCATCCCCTGTGTCTGAGTTAGTTGATTCTTGCTCCATTTCACTGTCACAGAAACTCTGGCTTACATGGCCAACTTAAAGTCATTGTTGTCGTAGTCATTGTCATCATTATCATCAAAAACCCACATCACTCTTTGGTTATAAATGTACATACATTTTACCATAATGGATCATCTTCATCATCCATGCATAAGTAATCTAATCATTTATGTTTGATTCAAAACTTGCAAATGGGTTTTTCATGTACCATTGTACTGAATCGCAAAATTTAAAAAAAAAAAATTTTTTTTTAAACAAAACCTGGAGTGGTGCAGATCTACTGGATTCCCTGTGATGTTTTGGTAAACACACACAAAATGAGTTAGATAGAGCATGTCTTGGCTACTTTTCTCTTGTTGCTGGGGTGACAAAATATCTGTCACCCCAAATTAAGGAAGAAAAGTTTTATTTAGCTTACAGTTTGAGGAGATTTCAGTCCATACTCTGCTGGCTCCAAGGTGGCTCCAACATCCCCTCCAGGTGGCATGACTGAGGAACAACCCTTCATGGCAGCTGCATCAGATACCAGAAGTGACAAGAGCACAACGGCAGAAAGGAGGAGCAAGTCTCTTTCCTTCTCTTTACTGCATGCAAGCTACCCACCCAGAGCACATGCAGCACTCACACCACCAATCCTAGCACTAGACAGTGAACCAATCATAAAAACTAGACTCAGCTTTCAAGAGCTGTCCCTACCACGACTGCATGAGGCTTTGGGAGAACATCCAGACACAAACTATGACAGAGCTAAAGGTGGGCCTAAATTTCCTTTTGACACTTTTGCAGATGTTCACACTCTTTGCCATTCATTGTACTATTGATTCCTGTATCCTTCAGGGAAAGGTACTGAGATGCACAGTCAGCTACTACTGAACTAAATACAAATTTAAGGGATTCAGGGATGGGCCCCCTGAATCCAGTCTTATGTTCTAAGTGCCTGTGTGTACTGTGATAACATGATTTTTTGAACAAAAAAACAAAGTATTCAGTGCTAAGGGATAGCCAAACTGATTTGACAATGGGACAAATGACATATCATTTCCTGCAAAAAACATAACGCAGAACACTCTTTGGGAATGCTTATTACACTATGGCTGAAGAAAGACATGAATATCAGGGAACTTCAAAAACATAACCCTGAGCATGAAAACATTCCTGCTGCATTGTAGCAAAGTAACATGATCATCCATATCTGATCCATATAAAATACAAAGTAACTTTTGATTCTAATTATAATTACTTAAAGACAGAAACATATAATATGAGTTCTAGATTAAACACCTACCCACTTCTGGGTGCCACTAAAAGGTTAGTGTTTCCACTGCCTCCTCTATCTTTTCAACTAATTAACAGACTATAATATCAGTACACAACAATTATAACTCTCATACAGGAGAAGGAGCAGAAAGATTGTGGTGAGGAGCAGCGAAATGTCCCGTTCCAGATTTGGAGTCCTGATGCTGGAACAGAGCTATGTGTAAACAAGAAGAAAGAGGGATGCAGATCTGTGAGAAGAAGCAAGAATCTGAAGCAAGAGTTGATACCCACCTGAAAGCAAAGGAAGGGAGCTTAACACAGAAGACAGAGGTAATAAGCAGCACTTTCTCCCTAAGTGCTAGGAAATTATAAAAATCAGAGCAGAAATTAATGTAATTGAGACTAAGAAAACCACACAAAGAATAAATAAATGGAAGAGTTGGTTCTCTGAAAGATTAAAATTGACAAACCCTTAGTGAACCTTATTTAAAAAAAGAAAGAAAGAAAGAAAAGATTCAAATCCTTGCAATTGGGAATGAAAAGGGGGAAAAAAAAAAAAGAATCCAGCAGAAATCTGGAAGATCAGTGATGCCTAAGTCAAGATCCTATATGCTAAAAAAATGGAAACATAAACACAATGGACAGATTCCTAGATATATATGAATAACCAAAGCTTAATCAAGAAGATATAAAAAATTTAAATAACCCAACACCAGTCAAAGAAATTGAAGGTGCAATTAAAAACCTACCAACAGGCTGGGGATATAGCTCAATGATGTAAGCACCTGCCGGGCAAACACAACATCCTGAATTTGATCCCTCGCCCCCCACACCAAAAAAAAAAAAAAACCCTACCAACAAAGAAAATAATTCTCTAAAAAAATTTAGAGAAGATTTAATGCTACAACTCCTTAAACTCTTTAATCAAATTGAAAGGGAAGCAATACTTCCACATTCACTCCTACAAGCAAGTAAATTTAGTATTACTCCATACCAAAATCAGAGGATTCATTAAAAAAAAAAAAAACTATAAACCAATCAACCCTAATGAATAGAGATGCAAAAGGACTCCATAAGAGACTGGCAAACAAAATGCAAAAAATGATCAAGGTGATTATACATCATGACCAAGTAGGATTCATCCCAGGGATACAGGGATGCTCCAACATATGCAAATCAGTAAATGTAATACACCTTTTTAATAGAACCAAAAATAAAAACAGCCCGATTATCTCAAGAGATGCAGAAAAAGTGTTTGACAAAGTCCAACATCCATTCATTTTTTAAAAAGGCTACACAAAATTAGAATAGATGGTCTTTATCTCATTCTAATAAAAGCCATCTATGACAAACCAAGAGCCAACATCATACTAAATGGCCAAAATCAGGAACAAGACAAGGAATGTCCACTATCACCATTCCTATTCAATACAGTTATTGAAACATTAATCACAGCAATTAGAAAAGAGAAAAAATACAAGGAATAGGGATAGGAAAAAATTAAATCATTTGTAGATGACATCATATTCTACACAGAAGATTCTACAAATTCTACTAAAAAACTCGTAGATGTAATAGCCAAATTCAGTAGCATAGCAAAATATGAAGTTAACATTGAAAAATCAGTAACATTGCTTTACACAAATAACAAACTCACAGAGAGAAAATAAAGAAATCAGACCCTCACAACAGCATCCAAAGAAAGAAACAAACAAACAAACAAGAATCAATACAAAGGAATCAATACTTGGAAAAAGGAAATCAAATAAGGTATCAATAAATGGAAAACTATCCCTTGTTTTTGAGTACAAAGAAACAATATACTGAAATTGTACATACTCCCAAAATTTTTATAGAGGTTTAATGTAATCCCAATCAAATTATCAATAGCAATCCTCACAGAATTAGAGGAAACAATCCAAAAATTCATTTGGAACCAGAAGAAACATAGAAAAACAAGTGCAATTCTGGACAACAAAGGCAAGACATAGTATCAGTATCCCTTACTTGAAATTATACTAACTGGCACAAAAACAGATTGGTGGATCAATATAACAGATTATAAAATGCAAAAACAATTGTAAGCACACTCAGCAAACTTATCTTTGACAGAGGTGCCAAACAGTCTTTAAAAACTGGCTTTCCACATGCTGAAAATGAAACCTAGACCCCTATCTTTCACCATGCACTAAAGTAAAATTGAAATGGATCAAAGATATAAATATTAAAACAAACACTAAATCTGCTGGAAGATACAATAGGTAGAACTCGAACATACAGGTGTAGGCAAAGATTTTATGAACACAACAATGATTGTACAGGAAATGTTACAAAGAAAGAGCTACTAGGAATTCATGAAAAAGCTTTTGCACAGCAAAAGAAATGATTAACAATGTGATGAGACAATTCAGAGTAGCAAAAGTTTTCCATGCCTGTTCCTCAGACAAAGGACTAGTATCTAGAATATATAAAGAACTTTTAAAAAATTACAATACCCGAATTTAAAGATTCAATCAAAAATGAGCATCTAAAATGAACAAACATTTCTCAGATAAAGAAGTAAAAATGACAAAGACATGAAAAATGTTCCACATCACTGGTCATTTAACAGATGCAAATTAAAGCAACACTGATTATATATCTCACTCCAGAAAAAGTGGTTGTTATCAAGAAATCAACTGATAACAAATGTTAGCAGAGCTGTAGGAAAAGAGGAATCCTTTTGAACCGCTGGTGGGAGCATGGGCTAGTGTAATCACTGTAGAAATCCATGTAGAAATTCCTGAAAAAACTAAAACTACAGGTTCCATATGACCCAGGTAGTCCCCTTCTTGATATCTTCCTACAAGAATTAAAAGTGAAATACCACAGTAATATATACACATCCATGTTTACAGCAGCACAATTTGTAATAGCTAAACCTGGAAACAGCTCAATGCTCAACAATGAATGAATTCATAAAGAAAATGTGGCTTGTTATATACAATGGAGTTACTCGGCGATAAAGGATAAATCTGAGACATTTCCAGATAAATGGATACACCCTGAGACCATACTCTTAAGTGAAATAAGTCAGACACACTTTTTTAAATATAGCATTGTCTCTTGGGGTTGAGAAACGTAAAGGGCAAGTAACAATCACAATGTATAAACAGATGTTGGGAAGTGGGAAGAGAATGTTCAAGTGGGAAGCAGAAAAGGAGAGGGAGAAGGGGAAAAGAAGGATGAGAAAATAAAAAGAGAAGAAAAAGAAAAACCTGGAAACAATTTTTTTGTGAATAAGGAGGGGAAGAGGTGTTGATAGGAAGAATGGAAAAAATATATATATTAAATACAGGTACAAATTCCCTATAATGAATGTGATTATTATGTACACCTAAAATGTAACAAATTTCTTTAAAAATCCACTCAGACATGCAAAGCAAATGAAAAGTGTGAGAAGCATTATGGCACTGTTTCTCACATTTTAATGCTCATGTGAATTACGTGGAAATTTTGACAAAATGCAGCCTTTAAGTTAGTAGGTATAGGATTAGGCTCAAGATTATATATTTCTTCAGACCTTTCAGGCTATACCAATACTGTTACTCTATGGATCACATGGATACAAGGGTGTAGCACACATCGGAACAACAAGTTGAGGCCTCTAATTTATATTAATGGCTTTTACCTTTTGATCTGATTTCAAGAGATTTAACTGTTCTATTGGAAAACAATTAATTTTCACTCATTTATTAAAACAGAAACTGCACACAAAACTGAAGCCATTCAAATCATGTGTTCACTAGTTTTCATTAGAAATAGTAGTTCCCCACAGCAACCCACAAAATTTCATTTATACAAAATCAGTTTTTAGTCTAAATCTACATTCTGCTTCTACTTCCAAATACCCACTGACAATAAAGAAAAACTGACTTTCACGGCAGTCAACAGTTGCAACCTATTTTACTGACTTAGACGAATGCAATTGTAAACCCTGACATCACCTTAAAAAGAAATGAATAAAACCAGCATCTTTCCCAATGATTTACTGAAAGCAGCAGCTGATTTTAATAAAACCATCCCAAAACATAAAATTGATTGAACCAACTGCTGTGCTGGGCATATACAACAGCTGATTAAAATCATTCAAGAGTTTTATTCTTACAGATTTTCTTTCAAGTTCTAAAAATTTTCTTTCCTTCTATACTTTTATCTGTGTACTAAAATCACTGAAATAAAAATGGATCTTTAAATCAAAGAAATTAGGTTTTAAACTACAAAAGCAGGCTAAAAGAATACTATAATAAGTTAGAACACATATACCTTTATAATTATGTATACTAAGACTAAAAATCATTTCTCTAGAATGAATTTGTAAAATAAAAGTATGAGCTTATAAACTTACTGTAATGTCAAACACTATAGTTTTTCTAGAAACAGCACTATCATTTAATAAAGTATGACATTATTATACTCTAATTCCTTATAAATGAATTTCATAAAATCAAAAATTGTTTCTCCACATAACATGATTTCTTGATGATAATTATTTTAATGTGTATTTCACTAAAAAATGGTATTTCTCTACATGTCATTTGATGGCCATATAAACTGTCTATAATAAAATAATTTTATGGCATTTTTGTCTAAGTGGAGGACAAAGATAAGCTAACTATTTAGATTCATCTTCTTTATGTTGTCTTTGATCACTAACAATGCTGTGAACAGTCAACAGAAGGCTGACATTTCATAAAATATGCAGTGATAAAAACTAATACTGTAGCATCTGGGAGCAATATATAAAATGCAGAAATACACCTAATAACTGTGATCTTAAATTATAAGCTACTAAAAGCTAAATAAAAAACCATACCTTAGAATTTTTTAAATGGCAAGATTACAAATAGTTTTTTTGCACCTCTATTTCTAAAACCAAAATTTAAAAATATTTTTAGCCTATTACACTTTTCCTACAAATCCACAATTCAAAAGCCAACTACCTTCTATGAACAGGCTATCTGTACTAAATACCTTTTAACAACTGAACACAATACAACAAAAATAACATTGAATGACTACAAAATACAGAAGAAATTTTCTTTCTCAGATACTTAACACCAGTAATTATTAATAAAGATGCAATCTTGTATCACTTTTATGGCAATATACCAGAAACATAATCAAAATAAGTTTTTAAAACTACTGTAAGAATCTAACTTGGAGTGGTGGCACACGTCTATAATTCAAGCACGGCAGCACAGGAACATGCCATCACTCCTGCATCTGAAGCAGGACTGTAAATTCAAGCTTAACCTGGGCAATTTAGTGACTTAGGGAGACACTGTTTCAAAAAAACAAATAGTTCAGTGCAAAGGCCTTTTGTTTAGCGGAACCACAAATAATAACAGTAAATTAATAATTAAAACTATAATAATCTAAACAAATAGCCAATATTCTTAATGCCAGCACTAATAAACCTTACCACAATCTAAGCCTATAGTCCTCTTTGTAGAACACAGCAAGTAAAATACGTTCAAGTATGTTTAAGTAATTTTAACTATCACTAAACATTTCTTTGTTTTATTTTTTAAGAATAGGAGCAGGTAAGGCACACTGGGAAGCAGGTAAAGCACACAATAAAGACAATCCAAGAGTAATCATGTGAATTATCTACATAGTATTTTTTAATATTCCACCAATACCCATCAAAATCACAGTCCAGCTGAAATGTTTACTGTTTTTCTAATACATATGCTAAGAGGAAATAAAATGACAGCTATATTTGGACTTCAAGAAATCTAAATTGTAATCTGACTAAAAAATACACAAGTGTATGGAGCCAATTGTCCTTACCATTAGCACTTGAATTTAGTGATTTTATCCCTTAATACATATACACCATCCTGTTATTCCTATCATGGCTTTTCATGTCACTTAACGGAAATAAATACTTTGTCTTTCCTCAGACTTACATCAATGCTATTTAATTTTTTTAAAAAAAGGTTACTATAGGTTAAACACTTGGTATTAGTCTTCATTTCTCACTAAAAAAAGAATGGTATTACAGCCAGGACTAAAAATACAGAAAGCATATTTACATGCATAATGTCGTAAACTACAATATTTATGTATATTATGGTTTCACATTTACAAATATACTAATTCTTGTTTCAGTGGAAACTCAGATATTCCTTTAACCTTAACCTCTAAGATTATTATAACCTCAAAAACCTCTACATATGAAATATGTGAGACTGTTAAAATCACTAAAGGAAACTTTTTTTTGGTGGAGGGGAGACCAGGGATAGAACTCATGACCTCACACTTGCCATGCAGGTGCTTAAATTGCTGAACTAAAGCCCAGAGCCAAAATGCTTTCTTTTCTTTTTTTTTGGTACCGGAGATCAAACTCACAACCTCGCAACTTGCTAGGCAGGCACTTATGCCACTGAGCTAAATCCCTGGCCCCTAAAAGAAACATTAAAGCTAAAATAATAATGATCTAAAAATGTATCTAGGTTTATTGAATATCATATGACAATGTGTCTTAGTATATTAACTATGAAGATCTAACCATTTTAATTAAGAATTTATCTGTTTGAAAATAGTTTTATCATCTCAATTATTTCACGAGTTTATACATCACAAAAATAACATTCACATTTAATTGTTTTAATATAAATTTATTAATCATTCTTTCCACTATTTTGCACAGACAGAGCATTATTAGGGTCATGAATATTTAGAAATTTGACAATTTGAAAAATCAGTTTTAAGAGTAGTTTTGATCTATTAAAATTTATTACTTAAGTTAAAAAAATGTAAATTTTGATGAAAGCCAGTGGGGAGAAAAAAGACAATTTCCTGGGTCTTCCTTATCACTGAAATAATAAACCATGTTTGTTAACTGTAACAAGTAATTTAATTAGCTATACAATATATATGTCTTCCTTCTCCAATATAAAGGTTTAACCCTAAATGGTGCTGAGTAGAGGCAATCAGTATTTATGGAGAAAAAATTGAAGCATTTTTAATAAATTGTACTTAGCCTAAGAAAGATGCAAAGAAACAAGGGACTTGGTCTTGTGACAAAGTACGGTTCCCAATATAGCTCCTAGACTCAAACAAAAATAAGTAATGATAAAAACACCAAACAGAACATGCCTGTGTATAGCAACAATGCAAACAATAATTCAAAAGAATACCATTCTTTTTTCAGTGAGAAACGAAGACTAATACCAAGACTAGTGTTTAACCTATAGTAACAATTTTTTAAAATTGTGTGAAATCATAGTGGAGCTTACTAATCAGAAAAATTTCACATATCCTACCCCAAGGTGCAGGAAAAAAGCATGTAAACTGTAAATGGACAGCAAGAAAACAGAAAAGATACAATAAGAAAAAAAGAGAAAATACATAAAATACTGTGACATGAATAAGGATATAGCAATATTTTCATTATGATGGGACAACAATGTGAAAGCTTTTTATTGACCAGTAGATAAAATAGCTAAGTAGTGAATTGGGATAAATTTATAAGAGAACTTTAAATATTAAGCTAGGGTTTCAAATTTCAATAAATAAATAAAAAGTGGGACCACTGAAAGTTCTACGCAAGACAGTAAAGAACAGGATAAAAGCAATTCTCATTAGTTACTTTTCTCATTGCTGAGACAAAATACATGATACGCAAAATTAAGAGGAAAGGTTTATTTGGCTCACAGTTTATAGAAGTTTCAATCTGGTTCCAAGGCAAGATGGCATGGCAGACAAGCGTCACAGAGGAAAAACAACTCATGGTGGGCAGCAGGTAGAAAGGAAGCAAGGGACCTTAGCAACTTCTTTCTGTCTCTTTTATACTCTTATCTAAGCTACTAAAATTATGGTGCTACTAAACCAATCAGTAGACTGATTTAGTAATCACACACCCTGAATCCCAGCATCATACATTTAATCCCAGCATCACACACTCTACATTTATCCGCCTCAGAAAAAGTCCCACCTATGACTATGTGAGGCTTTTTGAGGACATCTAGCCACAAACCACAGCAGTAATGCTTTTAAGAAGGTTAATATGACAGCAATATTTAGCAGACTTCTGAAGTATTCCAGGAGTAATGTTGTAGACAAACAGACTAGGCTTTGAGAATAGTACTCAAGTGGCAGGAATAAAAACTGAGACTAATTAAATATAACAGGAGAAGGAAATAATGAATACCTAGGTATGAGACAGATTCTAAACAATAATGAGAGAGAAATTAAGAATAGTTGTTTTTAGGAGCTGGACATGGTGCCATATGCCTATAATCCCAGGTGACTGAGACAGCAGGATTCTGCATTCAAGGATACCTTGCATTACCCAGGAAGTTAAGGACCAGCCTAGAACATGTAGGAAGACCCTGTCTCAGGAAAAAAAAAAGGGGGGGGCAGGATGTGAGAGAAAGGAGGGCAGGATAGGAAAGGGGAGGGAAGAAGAAGGGAAAAAGGAAAAGGAAAAAAGGACAAACCAAACTAGACCAAATCTGTGTTTGGTTGGTGAGAACAGCTGACAAGAAAGATGATGCTTTCACTTCTAAACAGTCACTTTGAGGGGGAAGAAAGGTATTTTAAATAACAGGAAATGGAAAGATGGAAACTTTAAAGCTACAGAACTGAGTACTCAAAGAAGACGTAATAGTTAAAAATCTTGGGAGAAGAGTAAAGAACAGAGTCTGAAGATTCTACTATACTGTTCAATAAATTCTTCAAATACACTTGTGGAAATTAACTAAAACAAAGTTAAATGGAATGATTCTTTGTAAGATAGTACCCGTTCAGACACCATGACTCAAGAAAGGAAGACAAAATGCACACAGAAGTCTTTAAAAAAAAAAAAAAAATCTTACCTAAAATAAGTTGTTAGAAAGTACTGTAGGGAATTATGACACTGTGAATGTTTTTATGTTTTAGTTTTTAAACTCTGAAAAAAACAGGAAATGTTAGAATATAAACCGGAGAAGGAAAAATATCTAAGGAAACTAAAATACTTTTGAAAAACTTATTGTTTGCTTCCACAAGGAAACAGCTAGGATGTTTTTCTTGTAAGATACGCTAATTCTGGAATGCATGCCAAGTAGATGCCCCTAAAAGATGAAAGGAAAAACTATATTCATGTATTCTATATGCTTTGTACCAATAGCATTCATTTTCTCTATTTTCTTCATGTTAATTATTACTTCAAGTTTAGGCAACTTAGGTTGGTATGCTTGTAAGTGTAAACACTAGGTTTTGATGTTTTTTAACATCAGAAAAATAGTTCAATAAAAAAGAAGTCTAAAAAGTATTTTTAAAAGACACAATATAACCAATTTGAGCCTAAATTACAGGGTAGATCTTACAACAGAACTTAAGATCTCATAAATGAAAACAGAAACCAAAATCCCCACAGCCCAACTCCATCATGGGCAGACTAAAGACTGGGGAATAACAGTAGAAACGTCAAGAAAGAGACTCAGAATACCAAACCTCGATACATAACAAGGTTTTAAAAAGTGTTTTCCAGAATGCACTTTATCTCAAGAACCCAGGGAATAATCTGCGTCAAGATTTAGAGATTCCAATGAAAAGGGAAAGCTTTATAATGTTTGATCTTCACCATAATACATAAAAAGGAGATAAGTTCATTCAGCACAAGAAGCATTTGTTTGAAAAGTGACAATATGCACTCTACATGAGTGTCTTACTCCACTAAAACTTAAAAATTTAAGTTAATCAATAAATCAGATATGTTCTTTAAAAAGCTAAGTAGTTGTTTATGCATGTTAGATTTTCAGTATAGCATACTAATGTATTTTTCCTGTATGATACAGTGAACTCAGTGATGATAAATATATGGTGTGTCTGCCACCTACATTTTCAGTGACAGCAAATGGGGTGTAAAACTGGCATTGTAAACTGAATGAAAAGAAATTAAGTTTAGTGGTACAGAGCATGTTTTATGTTATGCATTACTTAATAAATCTAAGCTCTTCTGGCTTTATTATTAAAGACCAAGGTATATATAAATTACCAAGTAGCAAATATCTATTCAGATTGTTAAAATATAGGATTAAAAATCATAAATTGATCTTTTTCTAGGCTGTCCAAGGAATAAGTTTATCCATTTGAATACAAACCCCACTCTGTGCTCTGGGAAAAATTCCAAACTACAAATTTAAGTTGGAGAGTACACATACATGGTAATTCAATCTTTAAATATACATAAAATACATATGTTTGCTTCAATTAATTATTTTAATAAAAAATTTTAAAAACATGAAACATTCAAATAATTTATTAAAAGGCAGCTGTTAGTAAAATTATTTGTTTCTGTAACAGCTGCTTAAATAAATTCACTGCTCAGCTAATCTTTAATATAAAATAAAATGCAAAAACGGGTCTGACTTAATTTCTCTCCCTCAGATATATCAGTCTAAAGATACAGCCAAGCATAATCTGCAGCAAAATTTAATATGCTACAACCTTCTCACCCATCACTGAAGAATATGACAATGACAACCTTAAAGAATAAGGAGTAAAAGAATGATGTAAGCAAACTATAAAATATGACTTATCAAAAATAAATCAAAAAAGAAAAATCAAACACTCTACTTCCTGACTTACAGCAAGTAAGTCAAGAGTACTACACATAACTTTTGCAAAGGTGTTAAAAGGAAACAGAAAAGGGAAGAACTCAAATATAAGTTTGAAAGAGATAAAGACAGATGCCTGGATTTAGAGTTTTGTTCATGTTTTAAATAATTCAACTGGCTATTCAAAACTTCCCTATATAATCAATGCCCAACCAAAAACATTTCTGAGAGTTCAACGAAACTGTGGAAAGCAGGAAATGCCACCACACATACACGCACACACACACACACACACACACTCAGTGCCTCCCCAAAGATGCCCATTATTTACTCCTAGAGACTGTGTTCATTACTTTACATGGTAAAGAAATCTGTGGACCATGAAATGGAGAGATCATCTAAAATTATTCTAGTATCCTCCATCCAGGCATAACAGTAGATAGAAGATATAAAGAAAAAAGTGTCAGAGAAATGCACAAGATTGAACAGGATACTGTTGGCTTCGTACATAGAAATGATAGGAAAAGCTGTACAAGTGAAATTGTTTCTTTTAAATATGTTCTTTGAAATTGCCTAGCTCTGTAACTACTTTATGGCTTTATAATTACTTTCTTGACCTTTGTACCCACAAGAGTGTAACGAAACATACAAATTGCCTGATTGTACCACTGTACCAAGCTTCATGAACTGATGATCATTAATCTACTCTTGTAACTGATGACCTCACCCTGCTAGCTGTAAGAACTGTCTGTCTCTCCTTTGCATCTGCTTTGTACCTTCTGATTGTGTATCATATAAAAACTCTAGATCACCAGAGAGTGGGGCCTGATAATTCTGGGCATATCCTGATCAGTGCCCATTGATGTAAGTAACTCTGCCTGTAAATCCTAGGTGTCGTTTCAGTGTTTCTGCTTGCCACTGCAGGAGTTCATGAGCCAAATGCAGTTGCCTCTAGAACCTGGGAAAGATCTTGGGTTTATAGGGGAAAAATAGAAGAGGATTTATGTCCTACAGTCACAAGGAACTGAATTATGCCAACAAACTGAATGTAAAAGATTTTCTGATATTCTGATGTTGGCCTGGTATGACTCATACTGGACTTCTGACCAACAAAATGTTTGTGTTTTGGGGGTCATGGAATGTTGCTGTTTGTTTTTGTCTTTTTGTGACAAGGTTTCACTACTCAGTTCAGACTGGTCTTGAACTCACTTTCTAGCCCAAACTGGCCCCAAATTTACAATGATCCTTCTGCCTCAGCCTCCTGAGTGCTAGGATTTCAGGTGTGTACCACCAAATTTGGCTTTTGCATTGTTTTAAATCATTAAATTTCTTGATAATTTGCATAAAAGCAACAGAAAACTTAAAAGCGCCAGAAAAATTCAGGAGAAAATACAGGCAAGCAAAGGGACTATTCCAATCAAGCAGAGAATTCAAATCTTTGTCTTCACAACAGAAAGTTTTAATCCAAGATATTTCTTTCATCTTAGTACATATCTAAAATCCTATAAGCAAATTGCATTCATCTTGTTTTCCACGACAAAACATTGTTCAAAGTATTGATAATAGTGATTTGCATCGTATCCTTTCCTTTTTCTTATTAAAATGCTTCACCACACATAAAAATTCAAAAAATATATATAAAAGATCCAACACTCTCCAAGAAAGATGAATTTAAAAGAGACAGGGGTGAGAGGAGATAGGACTAGAAACATCACAATCAATCCCTCAAAGTTTTACTGTTAGAAGAGAAAATTGAGAACATAGTTGGCAGGGAACTAGAATAAAAACAAAAGTCTTTATTTTTTGTATCAGGAATCAAACTCAGGACCTTCTACTTTCCAGGTAGGCACTGTGCCACTGAGCTATATCTTCTGCCACAACTGTAAGTGGAAAAAGTATCACATTTGTCTAGTTAAGGCAAGGATCTAATAATATGGGAAAAGCTTCTGAAGCACGACAATATGCCTTGATCCTATAACCTTACTGAAATATTCATTTCCACAATGAACTGAGGGAAGCTTTAAAATGCCAAATTAAACTTGTGAAAGGTCATGTAATAAACTAGTAAAACTTTAAATCCCTTAGCTTTAATCTCTGTACAATGCTCTTTCTTCATAATAAAATTAATTTCACCATTAAATTTATTATTTATTTTAATGTACATTTGTGTTATACAATATTTACATTCCTTCTATAGAATTGGTACATGCACATAATGTATCAATTACTTTTATCACCTCCTTTGCCTACTTTCCCTCTTCATCCATTATTTGACCCATTTCTTTTTTTCTTTTTTGGTATATGTATTTTACAATATATAATATTTATATCCCTTGAATGGAATTGATGCATAGACATAACACATATGAATTTTTTTTATCTCCACCACCATCTCTTGACCTCCTATCCTTTAGAAAAGATCTACTCCTTACTTCCTATTGCCTTCTCTTCTCCTTTTATTTATAATTGGGTTTCTCATAAGACGAACCATATTTAAATTGTGTATCTGATTTACTTAACATCATGGCCTCCATTTTTATACAATGACTCAAACTTATTTTTCCTTATGCCAGAGTAGCACTCCATTGTGTATAAATATCACATCACCTTTATCTATCCATCTGCTGACAGACATACTGGCCAAGCCCAAGAATTAGTTATTATGATTTGTGCTGCTATAAATATAAGTATACATAGATCACTGTAATATGATGTCTTTAATGCTTTCAAGAAAGATATCTAAAAGGGGAAGAGCTGGGTCAAATGAAATTTTGAGGTTTGGTTATTTAAGGGGGCCACCATAGTGATTTCCATAGGGGTTATACTAGCTTACATTTCCAACAGTGTAGAAAAATTCCATTTTTACCTACACCCGGCCAGTATTTGTTACTATTTGATTTTTTTTAATGACAGCCATTCTTATTGGGTTAAGATGTAATCTTGGTATTAATTTGCATATCCCAAAGGCTCAGTGATGTTGAGCATTTTCAGATATTAGTCATTTGTAATTCTTCTGAGAAGCACCTAATCATTTCAGTTGCCCATTTTGGGCTGGGTATTTGATTTTGGAAGATCAAATTTATCTGAGTTCTTTGTATGTTCTAGATATTAAACCTCTGGGGTACAATACGCAAAAAAAATTTTTTTTCCCAATTCTATGGATTGTCTTTTCACTTTATTGGTTGTTTCTTTTGGTATGCAGAAGCCTTTTAATTTGATGTGATCCCATTTGTTGATTTTCATTACTATTTCCTATGCACCTGGGGATCTGTTCAGAAAGTGTTTATCTGTGCCTATGCCTTTAAGTGTTGTATTTAACTTGTGTTCCTGTAGGTTAAGTGTTTCAGTTTTAACATTTAGTTCTTTGATATAGTAAGGCATGATTCAATATTCAGCATGCAAAGAGCCGTATTTCTCCCAAAACTTTATTCAGAGGGCTATCTTTTCTCCAGTGTATGTATTTGACCTTTTTGTCACAGCTCAATAGTTGAATGCACTTATGGTTGTTTTGTCTTCTATTCTGTTCCACTGATCCTCAGGTCTGTTTTTGTGTCAAACTATGAGGTTTTTATCATTATGGCTTTACACTGTAAGTAGAAATTGTGATGCTTCTACTTTCCTTTCTTACCCAACCAAGATCGCTTTTACTATTTTAGGTCTCTTCTAATTCAGTATGAATTTTAGGATTATTTTCTCTAGTTCTATAAAGAACACTGTTGGAATTTTTATTGCATTTACATAAAATCTATAGATTCGATAATCTATAATCACATGCCATTTTAACTATGTTGGCTTTGTCTAGGAACAAGTGATACAATCCCTCAATTTCCATTTTCAAAGTGCTGTCATTTTTTTTTATAGTGGTCTTTCACTTCCTTGAATAAATTCCTAAGTACTTATTTTTCTTTGGAGCTATTTCTGCATGAATGGTATATGTTTCCTAATTTCTTTTTCAGTAGGTTCAATATTGTTATACATGAATGTTATGGATTTTTGTATGATTTTTGAATGCTGCTACATCACTGAATTTGGTTATTAATTCTCCATGTGTTTTGGTGGACTTCTTGGGGTCTTCTATGTAGAGGATCACATCATCTGAAAATAGTGATAGTATGAATTCTAGTTTCCCCTTTACACAGGTGTTTTACTTCCACTGCTTGCCTAATTGCCCTTGCTAATGTTTTGAGTGCCACGTGAACAGGAGTGGTGTCAGCTACTCAACATCTCACTAACTGAAGGCTGAGTACATTTAACAATAAAACAGGGCTGCGGCTCCTTAGTCAGCGGCGGCTGCTGCTGCCTGTGGCCTGGGCAGCTGGGAGAAGCAGAGTGTTGGCCAGTGACTGGGCGGAGGTGTAGTTTGATGCGGTGTGTTACATGGGAGAAGAGAATAAAACTCCAGCAAGATCCAGGCCGCGAACGAAAGCAATGACTGAGGCGTTTGTACCACCTCCTGCGGGAACTTCCTCCCTGACTTGGGGGACCAGACCAGCTCCCCACCGAAGGGTAAGAGTAACAGCTGTGGCTGGGAGCTCTGCCCAGCCTACAAGAACTCTCGCCCTGACCTGGGGACCCAGGCTGGTTTCCCACCAGACCCTGGGACCAGCCCAGTTCAGAGACTATAGCAGCTGCAGCTGGGAGCTCCGCCCAGACTGCAGGAACATTCTCCCTGACTTGGGGGACCAGACCGGCTCCCCACCGGACCAGAGACTAGGCCTGAAGGGTAAGAGTAACAACTGCGGCTGGGAGCTCCGCCCAGCCTGTGGGAACTTACGCCCTGACCTGGGGACCCAGGCCAACCCAAGAACCAGGCCAGATCAGAGACTGTGGCAGCAGCTGCTGGGAGCTCCGCCCAGCCTGAGGAGACCCTCTTCCTGGCCTGAGGAGCAGGCCATAGTTCCCTGCTGGGTCCAGTGAGTGGGGCCATCGCAGGGTACCCCATCCCAGACTGGTGGATCTCTCTCCCACACCTGGAACAACACTTGAAGCTTCCAAATACAGGAAAATGACAAAAAGAAAGTCTAAAATGCAATCTCAAACATCCAGCCCATCCCAAGAAAGTCCAGAAGCCATGCGCATAGAAGAAAATACATTCCACATGACTGAAATACCTGAAATAATGGTAAGCAAAATAAAGAAGCAAGTATGGGAAGCCTTGAAGGAATTCAAACTAGAAATATTCTCTCAGATGAAAGAAGAATTGATAAAAGAAATGAAGCAGATGCTAAACATAGCTAAAAAAGAGGCAGTTAAAAAATTAGAGGAACTAAACTGAAGGATAGAATCCCTCGATGAACAGTATAGGAAGCAAACAGAATACATAAAACAGATGCAAAGAGATATACAGGAAATCAAAAACTCCATTGAAAGTTGTAAAAACCGCCTCAATGAATGTGAAGATAGAATCTCAGACCTCGAAGACAAGATTGCAACAAGTGAACAGGAAAGAAAAGATCTTTTAACAATAACAAGAAATCAGGAAACAACAACTCAACACCTACAGGATGACGCAAAGAGAAACAACATAAGATTGATAGGGATAAATGAAAACAAAGGGGACAACATAAAGGATGTCAAGAGGATATTTAGAGAAGTAATAGCTGAAAATTTCCCAAACGTGAGATTGGAAACTGATATCAAGATTAATGAAGCATATAGATCTCCAAATAGTCACAACAAAAATAAATCTACACCCAGACATATAATAATGACCATCTCAGAAATGAACAAAATAGAATATTAAAGGCTGTCAGAGAGAAAAGACAGCTCACCTATAAAGGAAAACCTATCAAAATTACAGCAGACTTCTCAGCACAAACAATAAAGTCAAGAAGAGCATGGAGTGATGTATTTCAGATTCTAAAAGAAAATGATTTTCAACCTAGGCTGATGTACCCTGCAAAACTGTCCTTCAAATTTGATGGAAAATACGATACTTCCATGACAAAGATCAGCTGAAAAACTTCATGATCACCAAGCCAACCCTGCAAAGAATACTGAAAGACAGCCTAGATACATTTAGGAAAAAACCACTAAACAAAGCAGACAGTTGAACAGAGCAGAAAGATAAACATGCAACGCCAGAAAGATAATATGTCAACAATAAACCAATTTATAACAGTTCTTACTATGAATGTAAATGGTCTCAATACACCAATTAAAAGAAACAGACTAGCAGAATGGATCAAGAAACAAAATCCAACCATATGCTATCTACAAGAAACCCACTTAACTCAAAAGGATACTCACAGGCTCAAAGTCAAAGGATGGAAAACAATATTCCATGCAACAGGACCCCAAAAAGAAGCTGGGGTAGCTATTCTGTTTGCAGACAAAGTCAACTTCAAGCCAATAATGATTAGAAAGGATAAAGAAGGTCACTACATACTGGTTAGGGGAAAACTCCAAGAGGAAGATGTAACTATCTTAAATATATATGCACCAAACTCCAGAGCACCCAGTTATATAAAACAAGTACTAACAGAAATGAAAAACCAAATCAGTAGTAATACAATTCTGAAAGGAGATCTTAACACACCAATGACACCAATGGACAGATCAACCAAAAAGAAAATCAACAAAGAAATAAAAGAACTGAATTGCACCTGTGAACCAATGGACTTAATAGGTATATACAGAGTATTCCACCCAACAACAGAATACACATTCTTCTCAGCAGCACATGGGTCATTCTCTAAAATAGACCATATATTAATTCACAGAACATATTTAAATAAATGCAAAAGGCCTAAAATTACCCCTTGCATGCTATGGGACCATAGCGCCATGAAATTAGTAATCAACGATAAAAGATATTGCAAAAATCCCACAAACATAATGGAAACTGAATAACACACTCTTGAGTTATCAGTGGGTCACAGAGGAAATTAAAAAAGAAATTAAGGAATACCTACAAACAAAAGAAAATACAGATACAACTTCCCGGAATCTATGGGAGGCAATGAAAGCCGTCCTCAGAGGAAAATTTATTGCACTGAGCTCCCACATCAGGAAAACAGAACAAATACAAATAAATAACATGATGCTACACATCAAAGAGCTAGAAAAAGAAGAGCAAGTCAAGCCTAAAGCCAAAAGAAGAGAGGAAATTATAAAAATAAGAGCAGAAATCAACACAATAGAGACTAAGAAAACAATCCAAAGAATCAACGAATCAAAAAGTTGGTTCTTTGAAAGAAAAAATAAAATCAATAAGCATCTAGCCAACCTTATTAAAAGAAGGGAAGAAAGAGCTCAAATCCATGCAATAAGAAATGAAAAAGGTGAAGTCACTACAGACTCAATAGAAATACAGAAGATCATCAACACCTATTTCGAAAACCTCTACTCTCAAAGGTTTGATAACACAGAAGAAATAGACAGATTCTTAGAAACATATGAAGTACCAAAGCTAGATCAAGAGGATGTAAAACTGCGGAATAACCCAATCTCTATCAATGAAATTGAACATGTAATTAATTGCTTACCTACAAAGAAGAGCCCAGGCCCAGACGGATTTAATGCAGAATTCTACAAGAAATATAAACAAGACCTAATACCGACACTCCTTAAACTCTTCAATGAAATTGAAAGGGGAGCAATTCTTCCCAAGTCATTCCTGGAAGCAAATATTACTCTAGTACCAAAACCCAGGAAAGACCCAACCGAAAAAGAGAACTACAGACCAATCTCCCTAATGAACACAGATGCAAAAATCCTCAATAAAATATTGGCAAATAGGATGCAGCAAATCATCAAGAAGATTATACACCATGTCCAAGTGGGATTCATCCCAGGCATGCAGGGATGGTTCAACATACGTAAATCAATAAATGTAATCCACCATATCAATAAAGCCAAAAGTAAGAATCGCATGATCATTTCCATAGATGCAGAAAAAGCCTTCGATAAGGTCCAACATTCATTCATGATAAGAACTCTACAGAAAATTGGAATAGATGGTCTTTACCTCAATATAATAAAGGCTGTCTATGACAAACCAACAGCCAGTATAATACTAAATGGCCAAAAATTGAAAGCCTTTACTTTAAAATCAGGCACAAGAAAAGGATGTCCTTTATCACCTCTCCTATTCAATATAGTACTGGAAGTACTAGCCAGAGCAATTAGACAAGAGAGAAAAATAAAAGGGTAAAGATAGGAAAAGAAGAAGTTAAATTGTCATTATTTGCAGATGACGTGATACTCTACATAGAAGATCCCCTAAACTCCATTGAAAGACTCTTAGATATAATAAATAAATTCAGTAATGTAGCTGGGTACAAAATCAATACTCAGAAATCAATAGCATTCTTATACACGAACAACAAAATCACAGAGAGAGAAATAAGACAAGCCACACTCTTCACACTGGCAACCAATAAAATGAAATATTTAGGAATTACTCTTACAAAAGAAGTGAAAGACCTATACAGAGAAAATACATCCCATGTTCATGGATAGGAAGAATAAACATTGTGAAAATGGCCATTCTCCCAAAACTATTATAAGGATTCAATGCAATCCCAATAAAAAATACCATCAACATACCTTATAGATCTAGAGAAATCACTCCTAAGGTTCATCTGGAACCAGAAGAGACCTAGAATATCAAAGGCAATTTTAAGCAATAAAGGCAAGGCAGGAGACATCACAATCTCTGACTTGAAGTTATACTACAAAGCAACAGTAGTAAAATCAACATGGTACTGGAATCAAAACAGAGCAGAGCATCAATGGAATAGATTAGAAGATACAAACACAACTACAAACACACTCAACCACCTTATCTTCGATAAAGGAGCCAAGCAGGTTCACTGGAAGAACAACAGTCTTTTTAATAAATGGTGCCGGAAAAACTGGCTCTACATTTGCCGAAAACCAAAACTCGACCCAAGCCTATCACCATGTACTAAATTAAAATCTAAATGGATTAAAGATCTGAATATTAAAACAGAAACATTAAATCTATTGGAAGACAAATTAGGTAGAAACCTTGAAGACATAGGGGTAGGTAGAGAATATATGAACAGGATTCAAACTGCACGGGAAATACTTCCCAGAATCAATAACTGGGACTACCTTTTATTAAAAAAGTTTCTGTAAGTAAAAAAAAATCTCCAGCATAGTGAAAAGAAAACCCACAAATTGGGAAAAGATCTTAGTGAGCTCCCCCTCAGACAAAGGACTTTTGTCTAAAATATATAAAGAATTAAAAAAATCAGACCCCCAAAATTCAAAGACCCAATCCAAAAATGGGCATCTGAGATGAATACACACTTCTCAGAGGAAGAAATACAAATGGCAAATAAATACATGAAAAAATGTTCATCATCATTGGTTATTAGGGAAATACGAATTAAAACCACACTGAGATTCCATTTCACTCCTGAAAGGATGGCCAGGATCAAGAAGACCAACAACAACAAGTGCTGGAGAGGCTGTGGGGAAAAAGGAACTCTCCTACACTGTTGGTGGGAGTGTCAACTGGTATAACCTTTGTGGAGGTCAGTCTGGAGATTTCTCAAAAAGCTGGGATTGAAAGTCCCATTTGTTCCAGCTATTCCACTACTAGGCATCTTCCCAGAAGAACTGAAAGCATCATACCAAAGTGATATATGCGCACCTATTTTTACAGCAGCACAATTTGTAATTGCCAGGTCATGGAAACAACCCAAATGTCCATCAACCGAGGAATGGATAAAAAAGCTGTGGTACTTCTATACAATGGAGTACTATTCAGCTGTAAAGAAGGATCACATTGAGGTATTTATCAATAAATAGGCGCAGCTTGGAACCATACTCATAAGTGAACTAAATCAAACTCGCATCTGTGAACTCCAAATAGTTTCTCTAGTGTAGGAAATGATTCAAATATATAAAAGTACGTGATAACCATGATTCCCCATTATATGGCCTTGAAGCCTTATAAAATTTTCACTCATTAATTGGAATGGCTTTATTCTGGGCTGTTGGATATCATGGCCAATGATGCAATGAACAGCCACTTTGAAGAAAATAAGACATAATAACAGCTAGTGCCGATTTAATAATATCTTGTCTTAAAGCCACACCAAACTATGGTTCTTCTGTCTCCACTGATTTTATCATGTTGTAACTTGCTGGATTTTATCGTATGTGATAGTATAAACAAAAATTGTTATAGGCAAAGAGATAATATTGAAACCATTGATCATTTTTTCTGTTAGTTGGTTCTAAATACTCTACAATGCTTTCATCCACTTGAATGGTGTTACACAGTCTTGATATGTTTGATGCTATAGCATATGAAGTTTTATTCAAATATTTCAAAGAAAAAGACACTATGGTAACTACTATTAAGTTGGTTTATTTGGTGGTAAAGCACTAGGTTGCTGAAAGTGTTATGCTGTAACCTGTATTGTTATGTTGTTATGCCCCCTTTTATCTCATCCTCTCCCTTATTCATTAAAAAATTACTTAATTTAAAAAAATATATCAACCAATAAAAAATGTTCCTGGATCTGTAGGGAAAAAGAAACCCTTTACAACTGTTGGTTAGAGAGTATATTAGTACAAACACTGTGGAAATCAGTGTGGAGATTCCTCAAAAAATTAGGATTAGAGGTCCATTCAACCCAGGTATTCCCCTTCTATGTATCTTCCCAGAAGGATTGAAAAACATCACACCACAGTGACATATGTGAAACCATAAGGTTCAAAATA
The DNA here is from genome assembly GCF_034190915.1 of Cavia porcellus. Classification (NCBI taxonomy): domain Eukaryota; kingdom Metazoa; phylum Chordata; class Mammalia; order Rodentia; family Caviidae; genus Cavia; species Cavia porcellus. The sequence continues at coordinate 9,632,794 of NW_026947493.1, forward strand.
TACAATAGTCACTGTGAAATGGGAGGAAACTGTTCAATAAAAAGAAGAAACTAAGATAGGGGAAAAGAGAAAGGATAGAAGGGAAAAGAAAAAAATGCAAGTTAGTTATACCATTAGTGTCACTTACTTCACTGAACAGGAAAGGTTGTGCTAATATTGATTGAAGAAATTTTTATGCCCATATTTTGTACTTGAGTAACTAAAGATAATGATGTATAATTTATCAACAATTGTTACTTTTTCATTATTTTGTTGTGAAATTTGTTTTACCTTTTCTTCTTAATATTAACAAATAAAGTAATTTAATAAATTTTAAAAAAGAAAAAAAAAAACAGGAGTGGTGTCTTGTTCTTAACTTTATAGGGAAAGCTTTTAGTTTCTCCCCATTAAATAAAATATGGCAGTAAGTTTCACATAAATGGCTTTTATCTGAATAAAGTCCTTCAATACATAGTCAGTGCTTTTAGCTTGAAGGCATGTTGATTTTGTCAAAGGCATTTTCTGACTTAAGTTGATCATATGATTTTTGTCCTTTCTTCAGTTTATGTGACACTTTAAACTTGTTAATTTATAAATGTTGAATCATCCTTGAATCCCCAGCATAAAGCCTAATTGATGATAAAGCACATTTTTGATTTATTGCATTCTGTTTGCTAGTATATTGTTGAGGATTTTTGCATCTATATTCACTAAAGAGACTAGTTTATAGTTCTCTTTTGTGGTTGGATTTTTGTCTAGTTTTGGAATCAGGGAAATGGTAGCTTTGAGAAATGAATTTAGTAGTATTCATCTTCTTTCAATTTCATTAAAAAGCTTGATAAGAATTCCCCTAAAGTTCTTGCATAATTGAGCAGTGAACCCATCCAGACTTGGACTTTGCTTACTTGCTAGGCTTATTGTTACTGTTTCAATTTAATTGTCCATTAGTGGATTCTTCAGAAACTTTGTAATACTCTTGGCTCACTTTTAGTAAGTCATAGGTATCCAGGAATTGACCCATTTCTTGTGTTGGTTACTTTTCTCTCATTGCTAAGACAAAATACCTAACACAGAAAATTAAGGAAGGAAAGGTTCATTTGGCTCAGTTGTTAAAGGTTTCAGTCCGTAATCAGCTGGCTCCAAGGCAACAGTTCAAGGTGGTAGGAGACAGCAAAAGCAACAAGAGCAAAAGGGCAGGGTAAAACAAGTCTCTTTTCCACCCTTATATTGTATACAGATCACCCACCCTCGGGTGAGTGCAGCACTCACACCATCTCCACATCCTCTCTTGAACAGGCTCAGGATGTTTACAAAGGACAGACCCTGATCCCCTGCTTAGTCACTTAAACTTCTAAACTTCCCAAGCCTACACAACGAAAAATACCTAGAGTTTTAAGGGCATGTTCTCTTTACACCCTAGGATGTAGAGTAGCTCACTTAAGTTAAGCTTCTAGATTTCTCAAGTTGACACAATGTATCAACTATCACACCTTGTGAATTCTCAGCTTTATTGGCATACATGTTTGCAAAGTGGTTGTTAATCATCTTTTGATTATGGCAGTGTCCACTGGGATGTCCCCTTTTTCATCTTCTTGATATGTAAGGTATAATTTTTAATTCTTTTCCATTCACTTAACCTTGCTTTACTGCTTAGTATGTACTCTATTTTGGAGAAAGTTCCATTTGCTGTTGAAAACAATGTATATTCTGTTGTTGGGTAGAGCAGTCCCTAGATATTTATTAAGTTGATTTGTTTAAAGGTTTTATTCTTTATATTTCTTTCATCTACTTGTGGTAGTAGTGTATCAACCAGTCTTTCACCTCCTACATTATCTTTTCATAAAGTTGGGTGCACTATTGTTTGTTACATGTATGTCAGTAATTGGATCCTTGGACTGTTCTACGAGCCAGAGTGAACTTTTGAACTTCTTTCACTCTTTTGATCAGTTTCAGCGTGAAGTCTATAAAGGAAACTGACACCTATTTTTCCCCAGGTTTCTGTTACACAGAACATTGTTTTTCATCCTTTGAATTTGGTCTATGTGTTTCCTTTCAGGTTAAATGTGTTTGTTGTATACAATACACCACTAGATTTTGTTTCTTGACTTTGACAATCTATGTTTTTTTAATGGAGAATATACTGCTCACATTGAAAGTTATTTCTCATAGGTAATGACTTGTTCCTCTCGTGGCATTATTTTCTATTGCTCATATCTTATCTCTCTCTTCCATTTAATAGCTCATTCTATTAGATCTTTTATCTTTGTGTCTTTTTTATGTTTTTTAAATTTTTAATTTTTCCCTTAATTAAAAAATAATAAAAAAATAAATTTTAAAAAGGGGGGAAGATTTGAGATAAAAGAGGACATAACAACATAACAATACAGGTCAGAACAGAACAATTTAAGCAACATAGTGTTTCACCACAAGATAACCCGACTTAATAGTAGTTACCATAGTGTCTTGTTCCTTGAAATATTTGAGTATAACTTAATATACCATAGCATCAAACACATCAAGACAGTGTGAAATCATTCAAAAGGATGAAACTATTACAGGGCATTTAGAAACAGCTAACAGAAAACAAACAATTGTTTCTATATTATCTCTGCCTATAAAAATTTTGTTTATACAATCACATATAATAAAATCCAATAACATACAACTTGATAAAAACCAATGGAGACAGAAGGACAGTTTGATGGGACTTCAAAACAAGATGATATTAAATCAGCACTATTATGTCTTTTCTTAAAAATAGCTGTTCATATCATCACAGACAATAATGTCAAACAGCCCAGAATAAAACCATAAAAAGTAATGAGTGAAAACTTTATAAAGCTTCAAAGCCATATAATAAGAAATCATGATTATCACATACTTTTATGTATTTGTATCATTTCTTACACTAGGGAAACTATTTGGTATTCATATATGTGAGTTTGATTTATTTCACTTATGAGTATGGTCTCAAGCTGTGCCACTTACAAATATCTCAATGTGATTCATCCTTGTAGCTGAGTAGTACTCCATTGTATAAAAATACCACAACTTTTTTATCCATTCCTCAATTGATGGACACTTAGGTTGTTTCCAAGATCTGGCTATTACAAATTGTGCTGTTATAAACATGAGTGCACATCTACCACTGTGGTATAATGTTTTCAGTTCTGGGAACATGCCTAGAAGTGGAATAGCTGGAACAAATGGGACTTCCAATCACAGCTTTTTGAGAAATCTCCACACTGACCTCCACAATGGTTGCACTAGTCTATACTCCCACCAACAGAGCAAGAGAATTCCTTTTCCCCAGAGCCTCTCCAGCATTTGTTGTTGGTGGTTTTCTTCATCCTTGCTATTCTTTCAGGAGTGAGATGGAATCTGAGTGTGGTTTTAATTTGATTTTCTCTAATGAGTAATGATGATGAACATTTTTTCATGTATTTTTTTTTGCCATTTGTATTTCTTCATCTGAGAAGTATGTATTCATCTCAGATGCCCATTTTTGGATTGGATCTTTGAATTTTGGGGTCTGATTTTTTTAAATTCTTTAAATGTTTTAGACAGAAGTCCTTTATCTGAGGGAGATTTTTTTCCCAGTTTTTAAGTTTTCTTATCACTATGCTGGAGATTTCTTTTGACCTGCAGAAATTTTTTAATCAGAGGTGATCCCAGTTATTGATTCTGGACAGTATTTCCTGTGTGGTTTGAGCCCTATTCATGAATTCTCTACCTACCCCTATGTGTTTAAGGTTTTTACCCAATTTTTCTTCCAATAGATTTAGTGTTTCTATTTTAATATTCAGATATTTGATCCATTTAGATTTTAATTTAGTACATGGTGATAGGCATGGGTCTAGTTTTAGTTTTCGGCATATGGAGAGCCAGTGGGTGATATTAAACGGACTATTCTTCTTCCAGTAAACCTGTTTGGCCACAAAGATAAGATGGTTCAGTGTGTTTGTAGTTGTATCTTCTAATCTATTCCATTGATCTTTGGCTCTGTGTTTATTCCAGTAACATGTTGATTTTATTACACTTGCTTTGTAGTATAACTTCAAGTCACAGATTGTGATGCCTCCTGCCTTGTCTTTGCTGCTTAGAATTGCTTTTGCATTCTAGGTCTCTTCTGGTTCCAGATGAATGTTAAGAGTGATTTCTCAAGATCTTTGAGGTATGTTGATGGTATTTTTATTTGGATTGCATTGAATCTGTATAACAGTTTTGGGAGAATGGCCATTTTCACAATATTTATTCTGTCTATCCATGAGCAAGGGATGTCTTTCCATTGTCTGAGAGCATCTTCAATTCCTTTTTTCAGGTATTATAATTTTCCCTTTATAGGTCTTTCACTTCTTTTGTAAGAGTAATTCCTAAGTATTTCATTTTTTTTGGTTGCTAGTATAAAGGGTGAGGCTTCTCTTATTTCTCTGCCAGGGATTTTGTTGTTAGTGTATAGGAATGCTATTGATTTTTCAGTACTGATTTTGTATCCAGCTACATTACTGAATTGATTTATTATATCTGAGTCTTTCAATGGAGTTTTGGGAATCTTCTTTGTAGAATATCATGACATCTGCAAACAATGATAATTTAACTTCTTCTTTTCCTATCTTTACTCCTTTTATTTCTCGCTCTTGTCTAATTGCTCTGCCTAGTACTTCCACTACTATATTAAATAGCAGTGGTGATAAGGGACATCCTTGTCTTGTGCCTGATTTTGAAGTGAAGGCCTTCAATTTTTGGCCAGTTAGTATGATACTGGCTGTTGGTTTGTCATAGATGGTCTTTATTATATTGAGGTAAACACCATCCAATTTTCTGTAAAGTTCTTATCATAAATGAATGTTGGACCTTATCACAAGATTTTTCTGCATCTTTACAAATCATCATGTGATTCTTTTGGCTTTATTGATATGGTGGATTACATTTATTGATTTACGTATGTTGAACCATCACTGCATGCCTGGGATGAATCCTAGTTGGTCATGGTGTATAATCTTTTTGATGATTTGCTGCATCCTATTTGCCAATATTTTATTGAAGATTTTTGCATCTGTGTTCATTAGGGAGATTGATCTATAGTATTCTTTTTTAGTTGGATCTTTCTCAGGTTTTGATACTACCGTAATATTTGCTTCCAGGAATGACTTAAGAAGGACTGCTTCCCTTTCAATTTCATTGAAGAGTTTGAGGAGTGTTGGCTATAAGTCTTCTTTGTATTTCTTGTAGATTTCTGCAGTGAATCAGTCTGGGCTTGGGTTCTTCTTTGTAGGTAAGGACTTAATTACATTTTCATTTTCATTAATAGACATTGGGTTATTCAGCAGTTTCACATCTTCTTGACCTAGCTTTGGTACTTCGTATGTTTCTAGGAATCTGTCTCTTTTGTGTTATCAAACCTTTGAGAGTAGAGGTTTTCAAAACAGGTGTTGATGATCTTCTGTATTTCTATAGAGTCTGTCGTGATTTGCCTTTTTCATTTCTTTTTGTGTGAATTTGAGCTTTTATTCCCTTTTAATAAGGTTGGCTAGGGGGTTACCAATTTTATTTATTCTTTCAAAGAACCAACTCTTTGATTCACTGATTCTTTGGATTGTTTTCTTAGTCTCTATTGCATTGATTTTTGCTCTGATTTTTATAGTTTCCGCTCTTCTTTTGGCTTTGGGCTTGACTTGCTCTTCTTTTTCTAGATGTTTGAGGTGTAACATCAGGTTATTTATTTATATTTGTTCTGTTTTCCTGATGTGGGAACTCAGTGCAATAAATTTTCCTCTCAGGACGGCTTTCATTGCATCCCACAGATTCTGGTAAGTTGTATTTGTATTTTCGTTTGCTTATAGGTATTGTTTAATTTCTTCTTTAATTTCCCCTGTGACCCACTGATTATTCAAGAGTGTGTTATTCAGTTTCCATGTGTTTGTGGGAATTTTGCAGTATCTTTTATCATTAATTTCTAGTTTCATGGTGCTATGATCCGATAACATGCATGGGATAATTTCAACTCTTTTGCATTTATTTAAATATGTTCTGTGAGTTAATATATGGTCTATTTTAGAGAATGTCCCATGTACTGCTGAGAAGAATGTGTATTCTGATGTTGTTGGATGGAACACTCTGTATTTGTCTATCAAGTCCATTTGTTCACAAGTGTGATTCTGTTATTTCTTTGCTGATTTTCTGTCTGGTTCATCTGTCCCTTTGTGTCAATGGTGTGTTAAGGTCTCCTGTTATAATTTTGTTACTGATAATTTGGTTTTTCATTTCTGTTAATACTTGTTTTATAAAACTGGGTGCTCTGGAATTTGGTGCATATATATTTAAGATAGTTATCTCTTCCTCTTGAAGTTTTCCCCTAACAAGTATGTAGTACTTCCTTAATCTCTTCTGATCATTATTGGTTTAAAGTTCACATTGTCTGCAAACAGAATGGCTACTCCCGTTTTTTTTGTGTGTGTGGAGGGGGTTCCTGTTGCGTGAAATATTGTTTTCCATCCTTTGACTTTCAATCTGTGACTATCTTTTGGGTTAAATGGGTTTCTTGTAGACAGTATATGGTTGGATTTTTGTTTCTTGATGCATTCTGCCAGTCTGTTTAATTGGTAAAAATGGTTGTAACTGTTATATGTTGGTTTATTGTCGTTATTGTTGTTATATACATGTTATCTTTCTACTGTTGCATCTTTATCATTCTGTTCTGTTTAATTGTCTGCTTTGCTTATTGGTTTTTTCCTACGTGTATCTAAACTGTCTTTCAATATCCTTTGCAGGGTTGGCTTGATGATCATGAAGTTCTTCAGCTGTTCTTTGTCATGGAAGTATCTTATTTCTCCATCAATTTTGAAGGACAGTTTTGCAGGGTACATCAATCTAGGTTGGAAATCATTTTCCTTTAGAATCTGGGATACTTCACTCCATGCTCTTAACTTTATTGTTTGTGCTGAGAAGTCTGCTGTGATTCTGATAGGTTTCCCTTTATAAGTGATCTGTCTTTTCTCTCTGACAGCTTTTAACATTCTATTGTTATGTTGGATTTCTGGGATGGTGATTATTATATGACTGGGTGTAGTTTTATTTTGATTATGACTATTTGGAGTTCTATATGCGTCACTGATCCTGATGTCAGTTTCTGATCTCACGTTTGGGAAATTTTCAGCTATTACTTCTCTAAATATCCTTGTGACATCATTTATGTTGTCCCTTTCTTTTTCATTAATCCCTATCCATCCTATGTTGTTTTTCTTTGCGTCATCTTGCAGTTGTTGAATTGTTGTTTCCTGATTCCTTGTTATTTTTAAAAGATCTTTCCATTCCTGTTCACTAGCTGCAATCTTCAAGGTACGAAATTTTATCTTCACTTTCTTTGAGGCAGTTTTTACAGTTTGCAATAGAATTTTTGATTTCCCATATATCTCTTTGCATCTGCTTTATGTATTGTTTGTTTCTTATATTTCTCATCTAGGGATTCTTTTTGTTTAGTTCCTCCAATTTTTTAACTGTGTCTTCTTTAGATATGTTCAGCATGTCCTTCATTTCTTTTATCATTTCTTCTTTTACCTGGGAGATTATTTCTAGTTTGAATTACTTTAATGCTTCCCAGAGTTGCTTCTTTATTTCATTTGCTATTATGTCCAATTTTTCAGGTGTATGGCATATATTTTCTTCTATGTATATCGCTCCTAAGATTTCTTGGGATGGGCCAGAGATTTGAGATTGTAATTTGGTCTTTCATTTTATCACTTTTCTATATTTCTGTGTTTCAAGTGTTATTACAAGGCTTCCCCATGGTCTGTTGGAAATCTTCTTTTATGCCCTCAGCTCCTGGGACTCTGGCCACCCAGTTCCCTGGATTGAGAGAGGGTCACTGGGGGTGGGGCAGACCGCCTCAAGGCCAATCTCTCTAATGGATGGTGCTCGCTTGCTTGCTTAGAACTCCCAAGTCTGCCAAGCATTGCCAGGAGCAGGGAGGCCACTGGAGGCCCACTCAGGACCGGCCGTGCTGGTCCAGTGCACACGGAAGCTGCAAAGTTCCCTGCCCAGGGCCAAACGAGGGACCCAAACTAGCTGGACTTGGGAAAGTGCGGGGGGGTGGGGAGGCTTACCCCAGGCTGCTCAGCCTCTGGAATTGATGGCGCCCACTTGCTTAGAACTCCAGAGTCCGCCAAGCACAGCCAGTAGTCTGGTCATGAATTTATTTAGGTGCTCTTTACCATGTAAGTACTTTACTTCTACAATGATTTTGAAAGATAGTTTTGTAGACTATATTAGCTTGGGTTGGAAATTATTTTCTCGTAGGGTTTGAAACACTTCCAAGTTCCCTTGGACTTTGAGGTTTGTATTGAGAAGTGTGCTGTAAGTCTAATGGCTTTTCCATTATAAGTGATTCACTGCTTTTCTCTACTCACTTTTCAGATTGTTTTCTTATGTTGGACTTCCAAGAATTTGACTGTGATGTATAGTGGTAAAGTTCTTTTCTGACTACAACTCTTTGGGCCTCTATATGTCACACTTCTCTGTAATTAGTTTTTTCCTTTACTGGGAAAGTTTTCTATTATTTCAGTAAGCAGGTGGGGTTTTTTAATGCCATCTGTGCTTTCCTTAGATTTTTCATTAATTCTAATCGATCTAAGTCTTCTTTTTCATCATCCTTTTCTATTTTTGAGAAATCTTTCTTTTACTGGTCACTAACTGCAAGCCTGTCTTCAATATCTGAGATCCAATCCTCATATTGACCTGATCTGCTTTGCTATTTTTTTTTTTTTTTTAATGGGTACCGGGGATCGACTCACGACCACGCCCTTGCAAGGCAGGCACTTATGCGGCTGAGCTAAATCCCCAGCCCTCAATAAAGTTTTTTTTTTTTATCGGTACCAGGGATCAAACTCATGATTGCCTGCTTGCAAGGCAGGGGCTTATGCCACTGACCTAAATCCCCAGCCCCAGCCTGATCTGCTTTGAATACTTTCAGTGGAGTTTTTATTGCCCTGGAGATCTGCCTGAATCTGCTTGATGGATTCTGTTTCTTTCCTATGCTGAGCTTCCATAATTTTCTTCAGCTTCTTGTCTGTGTCTGCTCCAACATTGCTAAGCCCGGTATGTATTTTGTAATCTCTGTAGTTATCTGAGAGATGAGTTCTGACTTCATTTTTTCCACTGCCTCATTCAATTGCTTTTTTGATAGCACATCAGAGAGACCTGGTGGGGAGCTTTCAGATTGTCCCACCTCATTGCCCCCTGGATTTGCCTATGATGAACTGGATGTCTGGGGTTTAATTTTGCTTAAGTGTTTTCTCATTTTGACTTTTTTAAATGTTTAATACCTGTGGTGATTCTTGTAAGTTGCCTATGATAGGTTGCTTTATTGGTAGTATTTAGGACCCTTAGGAGATGACTACTTCTCAGAGGTATCTTCCAGATGTAGCTGGTTTTTGGGTTGAGTCTGTTGGAAGATCTGTGTCCCTAGGTTTTTCAAGATGAGAAATTGTTGTTTGTCTGGCCTACTTCCTGGTTCTTTGGCACTATGCCACCATATTTTCTGTTACCCTTAGTTAATTCTCACGTCTTGGAATACCAGGACCAACAGGTGTTTATAACAGTTATGTGAAGCTTGGCTGTATTGATACCAGTAATATCAAAGACAGCCTAGAAAACAACAAACTGAGCTAACCATTAGTTTGCAACTTTTAACCTTATGAACTAGATTTGTGATTCTATAACAAAATGTAAAACAAATCATAATTATTTAAGTCTGTAATGTGTCAATTTTGCCTTTAAGGGTTAAAATTTAAAATAGACTCAAGAGAAAATAGAGAAGCGGAAGAAGAGTAAGAGATTAGAAGTAGGGTTGGAGGACAAAGTGGGATCAAGTCACCTTGGGAAAACTGGTACAGAGACTTAATGAAAAGAGAGATGGAAGATTCCATCCGGGAGGGTGGGCCAGAAGGAAAATAGTGAATCCATACTCTGTGCCCTTCCATTCCATCCTGGAGGGCACATCTACTTGACATCAGTGAGTCTGTGATCTGGGCTACAACCATTGCAGAAGAAAAAGTTACTGAGTTCTAAATGAGTGGTTTCTTAACAACATCTTTAGTCTTTAGATACAGCTGGAACCAATTTTCTATGTCCGGCTTTAGGGCCAATGGGTTTTTGATGTGCCCTCCCTGCATCAGGGGCCCCTCTCCACTTCCCCAGACTGTGATTACTGCCAACCCCAGCAGTGCCCTAGGTTGGGGAATGAGATCAACCCTCTGCTCTTTCCTGTAGGTAAGTTACAGGGTGGGAGGTCAACTGGGTTGGACTTAATGTTTGTAGCTGTGGTATCTGGTCACTCCCTTCTCTCCCCAGTTGTTGTCCTCAATCAGAATCGAGTCAGTCTTCATCTACTGCTGCATGCTGTGGGGAACAAAAAACTACAACTAGCTCGGAGCTAGGTGGTCACCTCCTCACAGCAAGAGGCACCTCACATCCTGTTCATCCAGAAGTGTTCACTCAGGGGAGGGGTGCTGCTTGTGTACTGGGAGTCTACTTGTTTGTGTGGGGGTTAAAGGCATTATTTAAAGCTGTACTAATTTTTAAAGTATGATAGTGGCATTAGAATAAACTTACCAAGATTATGGGTTCATTAATAATTTAGCATCTGATAATAATATAAATTCATGAAAGAGTAATGTGGATCTCTCTCAGTTTTTGATTTTGGTTTTTGTTTTTCAGTGCTAGGCCTTGAACCCTGGGCCTCACACATGCTAGACAAGTGATTGACCACTGAGCTATATTTCTTTTTCTCTTCTTGTACTATTTTAAATAAATGTAAAATTAAAGTAATTTAAACATGTAAAGTGAAACCTTCTTTATAAAATATTTTTATAACTGCATTACACACCCAAGTTACTGAAGATATTTTTAAGCAATAAATATTTTCACATTACACACAAAAAATGTTAAATTGGTGTAGGGAAAATATGAAACAAAAATAAAATATGAAATATAAAGAAACTGGAAATAGACCACAAGTAAGTATTATTAACATAAAAACACTTTCTACATACCAAAATAAAAATACAGAAGAGATTTTTACCCTAATTTTTAAAGAGAGGTACAACAAAAACTTTGCAAAAGGTTAGAGACAAGTTGTACAATGAAATGCTAAGTAAGAATGAATTAATATCTTTGTAATCAGTATATACCAAAACCATGCAGTGTTGTTATGTTGTTATGTTGTTATCTAACCATTTAGATGGTATTACGGTATTATGGTATTCTCATGGTATTATGTACCATGTGGAAAGGACACATTGGAGCATGTTAATGCAAAGCAATTTAAAAATACAATTCAAAATTTTAAATGCATTTAATCTTTGAACTGACTTCAGCTTTAGAATTTACCATGAAACGACAACTGTACAAAAATACATGTATTATGATCTTACTGACAGCAGCCTAACTGTCCCATTATGAAGAAATTAAATTATTATATATCCACTCAATGAAAATTAGACTGTTACCTAAAATGATGCTCTATCTCCACATAATAATTAACATAGGAATAGCTAGGATATGGATTACTTTTTACTTTCTTCTCTGTAATTTTTATTGTAGTGACACTTTCTACAAAGTATAATACCATACATAGCTTTAAGATATAATGCAAAAATATTTTATAGTATCTCACAATTCATCAATTTGTACATCCATTTGAAGCATTATAATTCAGTGTTTTATGCTACAACACAGTTATACAAAAAATCTTAGAATATCTACCCCATAAATTATATTTTAAAAATATGTAAAATACAAATACAAACAATAACAAATGTTGGCAAGAACATGTAAATAAGAATCCTCAAATATTGCTGATGGACTCATACAATGATGCAGTTGCTGTGGAAAATACCACTAAGTTCAAGCCCCAGTCTAGGCAACTCAACAAAACTCTGTCTCCAAATTTTTAAAAATTTAAATTAAAAAATAAAAGCCCAGGATATATAGCTCAGTGTGAAGACCGTAAGTTCATTTCCCCGCACTGGGTGGGAAACGGGGTGATATATAATTCTACACCCATTCTTTACCTTTTCTGCTGTTTCCTTACATCTCCTTACATACTTTGACAATTGCATATTAAGAGTTAGAAGTACATATGTGAAATTATCATATGTGATAATATATTTTACACAGATGTGGTATGTTTTTTTAAAAATCCATCTGGGAAAGCAGTGTGCTAACCACTGATGTATTCTTTAGTTATTATTATTTCAATACACCAGGGGTCCTATGGGTTTAAAAAAAAAAAGAAAAGGTTAAGTCATACCCTTGGTCCAACAGAATCCCAAAAAGTATTCAGGAAACAACAGACAAACAACAGTTCTCTGCATGAGTAGATGATGGCTAGTGGTTTCATGGAAGCAGTGTACATGCATTCTAAGCCAGAAATTCTGTTTGAATTTTGCCTTGCAGATCTTGCAAAAACTAGTTAATCTCACTGAGCCTCAGTTACTTGATCTGTAAAGTGTAGTTCTAAAAGAGTATCACATGCGTGGTGGATTAACCAATGGTCAAATTTTAAGACTCAGCTAAACTGAATCAGCATGGTGCTGGATATGGAAGGTCAACCTGAGGATTGTGGCCAACAATACAAAAAGGAGAACTGGAAGCAAAGATGGTGTGCTGTTGATTCTCTTGGAAAAGCCTGTCATGCAGGTTTCTTGATAGGAACGTGCCTGTTTTACAGTATTTAGTTTGCCTGGCTGTAGTTCTTTTAAAGAGAGTTCAGGTCTTTACCTTGAATATCACTTTCTGGCTCCAGTACAGATCCCTCAGCCTGCTGACACAGATCCTTCATGTTGCTGCTGAAGACTTCCTAGCTTCCACCACTGACCTCTGGGCCTTCCCAGTGTAGATCCTTAATACAGACATGCAAGAGACATTGTCATGGGCTCTCAACCTCCAGCTGGACTTGTGGAGGACACTGCTGTGGGGTCCAGGTCTTCAGCTGGACTCATGCAGGACTTTGCCACGGGATCTAGGCCCTGAGTTGTATTCTTTAGGTCTCTAGCAACAGATCAAGTGCACTCTTCCACATTTGATTTTTTGGGTGACTATTATAAAATAATTGTATAAATTATGTGTCCTGCATTAAATCTATTGCCTTATAAACCCTAACTACAACAGTATGCATAAAGTGCTTAGAAAAGTGTGTAACACTTAGTAAGTGCTCATACAATACCATTTGCTGCCTATCTTTCTCCCACCTTAACTATATTCTTTTCTCTACAATGTAATAAGAGCACCTATGTAACATTTCCTGGCATCTGCTTCACAGAGCACTTATTTTTTTCTTAAATACTTTGCTGAATATTTTTATTTGTGGCTGGCTCTGACTTTGTTAATTTAGCTTTTTGTTTCCTGCAAAAATGCAGTGCCTAACTACAGCTGTATTTAGAATTGTAAATTTCAAAAATCTATAAATAAAAAGTTAAAATAAATAATTTTACAGGAAGTTAGTCCTGATTATAAATGCAGACTAAAGACTTTTTTCCCTATACAAAAATAAAAAGAAATGATTTGAAATAGCCTAAAATCTGTTGCTCTCAAATAGTATTATACAGTAGTGATTTTTTTATTGGTCCAAATTCAGGTAGTATTAACTTACTGAATAGTTCAGTGTACCAATTTTGGGGCTGCCATAGGAAAATCCTAAAAACTGCATAATTTGATTAACAATGTTTTAATATTTATATATTTTTAAAACTTTTTTTTCTAGTATATCAACTCAACACATTTTCAGAGGCATTTAATCAGAGCCAACTATCTTACGGTGGCCATCATGTTCCCAGCAGGATGGTCCAGGAGCTACCAAACACAGTAAGATCATTTTTTTGGTTGGGGAAGGGAGTTGAGACAGGGTCTCACTGTGGAGTTCAGCTGGTCTTCAACTCACAATATAGCCCAAGATGTTTTCAAATTTCTGGAGATCCTCCTGCCTCAGTTTCCCAAGTGCTGGGATTATAGGTACGCACCATTGCACCCTGCACACTCACAATAAATCTCCAATGGGGAAACCTGCCCCACTGCTAGATGCTAATGTGCTGTACACTCTCTTGTTTTTTAATGTAATCCTTATACCTCACATGAGGTAAAGAATTATTCTTATTATGAATATTTTATAGATTAGAAAAAGATTGTAAGAAGAAAGATTGTAAAAAGAAAGTAAGACAAACTGACTTCTCAAGGTCACAGAGTTAGTAATCTGGCAATGCTAGCACCCAAATCCTTAGGGTTGTTTTTATACTTTGTAACACTAAAACTACATATTTCTTAATATGAAGCTAAATTACTCACAGAAAATAAATAAAATTTTAATTTCTCCATTTAGTATTTCTGGTTTTAGAAACAAAAAAGAAAAAAAAAACCCAGCAAAATAATAAAAGAATTCTTTTAGGTCACATACACATTCTTAAGTACTCAATAATTCTTAGGTACTTAAACACGGAAAAAGTTAATCTTCCCCTATTTGCAACAAACTGCACATGGCTACTTCTATAAAGTAAGCTATCCAAATCTACTTTTTTTAAAGGCTAGAGGATTGTAGCTATCTACATTTTTAATATATATAGAAATCCATCTTATACTGTCTCTACTATTTATTCATTAAGAAAATTATTCATTACCAGGCACAATTCAATATGGAAAATTAAAAAAAACAAAACCACTGACTTTGATATGCACAATTCAGCTGTGATGTTTGCAGGTATACTGGCATAAATATTTGCTGTATAAACAAGTGTTACCTTGATTTACAAACTTATTTTATGATTTTGGGGAAGACAGTCATGACCATGGCCATATTTGTCACCCAACCCATAGTTTGCAAAGGAAAATAAAATTTTGCCCAATGTTTTTGTTTGAGAACTGGACTGTTTGAGAAAAAAAGCACTCATGAACCAAGGCATTACTGTACTGTACAACTACTGGTTTCCATATACAAATAGTAGTACTATAGACAGAAAGATTACAAATGGGTTTAACTTCTAGTCAGTAAAGGTGGCATGCTAGGTATTTATCAAAATAAAACAAAAACTCACTTTTGTGGGCCAGGTCCCCCCAGAGCTTCCTTAATAGCTAAAACTCATCTAAAATAAGCTTGTACAAAAAAGACAAAATTTTTATAACAGTGTAAAATTTGTATTAAACATCATCAGTAACACAGTTACACTGTTTTGTAAAATCATGATGGAATACATTCCTGATACTTCATTTTATTCATTCTTATTTTGGATGTAATCTATTTCTAATCCTCAAATACTTTCATACACTATTCCACAAACTGCACTAGAGATCAATCAACATCTCCACAAACAACACTACTCAGGTATCTCCACAGTTAATATTAAAGAGATGACTGGGAAATGAAATAACAAATAGTGGTCAGAAACAAAATACTAAGCAAAATTTGTTGAAATAGGAATGAAATAGGATATTTCTAAAACCAGACAGTAATTTTAATAGGGAAGAACTTTTATAGTAGCACAGAAATAATGTGAGAATACATTACAGTTCCCGAATAGAGATTAATTTTTTATTTAGAAATAATTTCATACTTATGGAGAAGCTGAAATACTAGTAAAAAATTCCTACATACTCTTCAACTATGTACTCTAATGATAACATCATATATAACTATACTAGTTATTAAAACCATAAAATCAGCATTGATTCAAACTATTAAATAAATTGCAAATCTTACTCAAATGTCACCAGTTGCACTAATACCTTTATTTTCCTATTTGAAAACTGCATCTAGGATCCCACATTACTGTACCCTTAGTTGTCATATCTCCTTAGTCTCCTATAATCTACAACAAATACTTGTCTTTGATGAGCATGATATTTTTGAAGCATACTAATGAGTTATTTTGCAAAAGGCCCATTGATTTGACTTGGTCAAATGTTTTCTGACAAAAAAGTGAGGTCATACATTTCAGCAACAACATCACATAAATAATATCATACCTTCTTTGGTAGATCACATTATATCAGAAGTTAATGCCTTATTACTAGTGATACTAATCTTTATCACTTAGTGTCTGTCATGTTTCTTCACCACAAAGTTACTATTTTTCCCACTGTGAAACTCAGAAAGATAGTTTTATACTATGTATATGTAACACTCAAACTTTCACAACATTTTTGCCATCAATTGATAACTTCCTTGCCTGCAACAATTATTACTGTACTATCTGCCTTGTGATTTTCTATTTCCCAAATTCCTTTAAATTTGTTCATTATAAAGCAGAAGAAATAAAACAGAAGACTGGTTTTTAAACTATACAAAATACTAAACACTTTTTTTAAAGAAGTTTAAAAAAATACTGGACTACAATATTTTATCTCCAGCTATCATGATTTAACTCTCTAAATCAAATGTCTAGCAGTTTCTTTTTGAAGGATCTATGTTTCAGTAAGTTGCTAATGACATCTGTCAGCAGCTGTAGTGTTTCATTTTATATATAATTGTAGCCAAGTTTTTTATTGCAAGTCAAGCATCATGATGCATATTTAAGGTTTTCCAAATAAAGAATCTTGGGCAATCTATTTTAAAGTAGCTAATATCACAGCATATTTGAGGCTAAGGGGTAAGCATCTTTCAGGAAATAAAACAAGGACAGGAAATATTCCTCTCGAAATTTAATTCATTTCTCAACCTGAAACTTTGCCACAGGAGCTTAAAATTACACTAGTAATAGTAAGTACTAGAACAGGAAGTTCTACTATTTTTTGAAGATTCTGTTTTGAAGATTCTACTATTCTCATGATAGGGTGAGACCCTGAAAACATGAAATACAATTTTAAATTATTCACTTTTTTTTTCACAAAACAAAAACCTGTCAATCTAATGCCAACAGATTTCTAAAGCTTTCAAGAAAATGTCTTATTCATGAAAACGTTATTTTGTGTTTATTAAGTACTTCAGTCTTACACAAATGTAAGAGACAGTGATTCAATTATTATGTAAGAGAACTCTTAATATTTAAAGCTACCCAAAACACACATAATTATTTCAATAGGCAACCTGAACATTATTTATTCCCCAGTATATTTCAAATAGCATACATGAAATCTTGGTAATGTAATCTAACTCTTCCAACCAAACCTCAGTAAACAGTAATGAATTCAGAACCTGGCACACAACCAATACTCTAAGCATTTATTAATGCATGCATGATGAACAATACATATTTAATGGATTATTGACACAAGTCCATCATTTCTTCTGAACTACTACTACTGCAGACTAAAAGTTCAACTTTTCTTCTGCATATTCAGAAATTAATATATTTTAATTACTTATGAAAGACTGAAAGTTAATTAGAACTTAGAAGTTAATTCAAATGACATGAAAAGATATTCTTGAAGTTTGTTATCCTAAAGTTAGAATACTTCTGTAAAGGATATCAAGTAATTTTAAAAAATGATTTTCATAATAGGTACTTGGGTGATAAACTAGATGAGAAAATAGAATCTTCCACTCACATTCCTGATCTTATTGTTGCGATGATAAATCCTAGAAAATACCGCAGGATTTACTGACAAAGGCATGGCCATACACAAGACTTTAAGACACAAGACTTTTTTTTTTTTTTTTTTTTTTAAGACTTTAACAGAAGACTGGGTAAGCTATGGTGGTCATTTTCTGGCAGCTGCATAGAGAGTTTACAGTGTGCTTAATTTGCATTTGCATATTCCTTGAAAATAAAAATACTGTTGGCCATCCTTTAACACATTTCTTACTACTGGAATGTATTTTACAGTAGACCGGAAAGGCAAGGCAGAAATGTAGCTTAAAAAAGAAAACCACAGTTACCAGTTTTCCTAATTTTCCAGATCCCAATGAGTAAAGAATAATTCTAACCAGCAGAGGGAGATAAAAAGGAGAGCAGCAAGACAAAGAACAGACTACAGAGAAGAAAAGCAGTTATAATTATAGCTGGGAACATGGAATTTGTTAAAGGAAGTCTACTGTATAATTATATTTGAAAATTTAGCAAGATGCCCAGAGGCTGACTTGCAGCTGTCAGGAACTGGTAACTCTACTTCTGTTCACGCAACGACCACTTTGGCAAATAAATCCACCATCCAGACATTACTAGAACTGACATTTAGAGTAAAGGAACAGAGCTCTTCTCATGAAACTTTTTTTCAATAATGGATGAAGACATCCATTTCAACAAAGTAACCTCCTTTCCCTTAGCTTGCTTCTTCCTTTTGCCTTAGCTCTCCTGTAACTATTCTCTCCTCCCTGAAAGAACCCAAAGATTCTCATAGCAAAGCTATTGTCTAGATTCAAAACTTTCTAATTCTTATCACATACAATTCCAAATTCAGCAATCTTGAAAAAAAAACTATTTCCCTCTACCTTTACTTTCTCTCCAAACTGTCTGCTGTTCCTCCCCTATGTTATTATTCCTTTCACTCTTACCAGCATTCTCTGTTAAACTTTAAAAACTAAAGATTTACCTTTGCTCCTTCCTCTTCCTCATCTCCTTTACTAATTCAGGCAATCAAATCCTATTATTTTTTTCTTAACACTCATCATTCTTCATGAGCTGAACATGGTGATGGCATGTGCCTGCAACTCCAGCACTTGGGACTGAGGCAGAAAGACCTCAAATTTAAGGCTACTCTGACTTGACCTAGCAAACCCTGTCTCAAAACTATGTAAGATGAGATTTTAACCTAAACATGATTTTCTTTCAAATCATTTGTATGAAGATGCTGTACTATTTCTTTGGAAAATATTGTTTATTCTTTTCGATTTTTAAAATGTAACAAAATTAAATAACTTCAACAATGAAAAAAACACATGACAATAAAAAACTTTTTACAATATCATTCCTTAATGAAAGTTAAATTTAAGTCCTAACCCCTACTCCTGCAGAACATAACTCTATTTGGAAACAGGGTCTTAACAGAAAATGTCATTAAAGTGGGGCTACGACTTGACATGATTAATGCCCTCACAGAAAGGAGAAATTTGGACACTCAAAGAGACAATCACGTATAAACACACTTGCACATAGGAAAAAGATGGCCATGTGACTGAAGTAGTCCATTCACAAGCCAAGGAACACCAAGAACTCTGCAAACAACACAATCTGAGATTCTGTTGTCTATTCTTCAACCAGCACTTTTGCTCTTTTCTTTCTTTTTTTCTTTGAGACAGGATCTCACTATGCAGTTCAGGCTGGCCTTGAGCTCATTTTGTAGCCTCGAACTCACAACGATCCTCCCTCCTCAGTCTCTTGGTAGTCAACTTTTAATACTGGATGTCCGGCCTCTAAAACTATGACACATTTGTTACTTAAGCCATCAGTTTTGGGCACTTTATTACCACTGCTGTCTATTATGTGTTGCTATAACAGAATACCAAAGACTAAGCAATTTATAAGCAAAGAAAATTATTTGGCTCACAGTTCCAGAAGCTAGGATCTCTGAGAATATATTTGCTAGCACCTGATGAAGGCCTTTGTGCTGTGTCAAAACACGGTGAAGACAGAAAGGCAAGAGAAAACATATGCCAGTACATGAAAGGAGGAAGAAAAAAGGAGTAGTCACACCCACTCTTTTATCATATTGCACTTCATGACCTAATCATCTCTTAAAAGACCCACTTCTCAACACCTTGCCCTGGAGATTGTTTCCAATATATGAGTATCTGCAGGCACATTCAAAGCACAGTACAGCCCTAGAAAAAGCATGCAGCACCCAAAATCATTCTGAACTCAATTTTCCATCATCAATCCTATCAGCAAAATATCAAATTCATTCCATATCTTGTAGCACCACATTCACATAGCTGGCCTTAGCAGATTTTTACACATTATTCTTACTCTGCTGTCAAATATTGAGGCATGGTTTCTAAATACTATTCATGGAGGGTGGGGCAGCAAAACTGATCCCAGGGATCCCATACTCAACTACACCCAAACCCCATCTTACCCACCTTTTTTTTTTTTTTTTTTGGTCTTCTTCGTTTTTATCAGTACCAGGGATCAAACTCATGACCGCACACTTGCAAGGAAGGTGCTTATGCCGCTGAGCTAAATCCCCAGCCCCCTTACCCACCATTTTAAAAAAAGTTTTGTCACAGCACTTTGCTAAGACACAAAATTGCCCAGGCTGAGCTTGGACTTGCAATCCTTTCTCATCAGCAGCCCCAAATGTTGGGACTACAGGTACACACCACCACACAAAGCTGTTTATCTCTTTAATCCATCTAAGCTCCCATTCTCAATACTATTAAACTGATTCAAACACCACTATGGCCCAGGACAGCTGCTTCCAAATTAATTACCATGTCTAGAGTATTTTTCTTCTCTAATTAATTTATTCTTTGCACTAGACTTTTTCTGAAATTCAAACCCAACCTCACTTTCAGTGAACCATACAATTAGTAATGTCAAAAAAATTAGTTATATCCATGGACTCTCCTACAAAAGTCCAATTCTTCTTATCATAGTTAACTAACTCTACACATCATGGCCTCTAAGAATACAAAGGAAAATCAATGCTCTCATCTTAAATACACAAAGAAATATTTTCAGTTATTTAAATACATCAATGCTATTCACACTGACCTAGACCTTTCTTTCTTATCATTTATGCTTTCAAAATATATGGAAAGAAAAAATGAGCTTCCAAGAACAGAAAAGAGAATGTTTATAACATTTAAGTATTTGATTTTATCATTGATAGGCATCCTAGAATATATTCTAAGCCCTGTACTTAGGGCACAATATTTAACTCTCAGTAAGTCCAGGTACCAAAAATCTCAGCAACAGTCTGACACCCATTTTTGAAGCAAAACACCAAAATAGCTTAGTAGTGAAGGAAAGAAAAGGAAAACGACTGGCAAGAGACAGTATGAAGAAATAATTGCTTTCATAGTCTGTATGCTAGTAGAAACGTAGTGATACTAAACTAAAAGGTAACATCTTACCACTTATTCTTCTGGGTTATCTAAAATAATTTACACAATAAAAGTTATTAATCTAGGACTTTGCGGTATTGCTTAATTTTTCAGAATTGCTAACAGAAACAAAAAGTTCCTGCATTCCTTCTAATTTGTTGTCCAATATTTTGTTCATTAATTTATTCCTCTGCATAAAAATTCCAAAGTTTTCTTCCAACTGTAACAGAGGTGATTAAGCTACAGTATAACATATACATATATATATATATATATATATATATTATATAAAATATCTACTGTTAGATCAGAACAAGGTCAAGGGTGTGTTCCAGAACTTAAAGCTCATAAAAAATGCATGCGTTGAAACTCTGACCAAACCCCTGGATCAAGGCCCCACTGACTGTATAAAATTCCCAAAATAAGAATGAAATAATGAGGAGGATTATCAGGCCTGCAGGAGAATCTGACTACATAGGTAAAGGAGAAGTCCCTGGGTCAATAAGATATCAGTGCACTAGAAACTTGCCTTTTTGAAGTAAGATATAACCAAGACCAAACAGGTGATTTTGAACCACTGAAGAATCAATTCATGTTTTTATTTGGTAAAAACATATTCAAGAATGTCACACAAATGTCTTTGTCTATCAAGATTAAGAACAACTAAATTTATGAAAAGTCTTTGTAGATTTGACTTAGGTAGAGGACTTTCTATTCTCATTTGCCATCACATTACAAGTTTGTAATAGAATTATTGCCCCTCTTTTCTTTACTACATGAAAAAGTATAAGCATTCTTTCAAAATCAACCCTTCTAGTTAGGACAGTTATAGAGCTAGTTTCTCTTAGTTCATGGAAAAGAAAAATTTGTGCTAATATTGCTTGGACAGCATTTCAGGCCTGTATCTTGTATTCTGAATAGCTACTATGAAGATAATAATACACAATATATTAATTATTGTTACTCTCCTACTAGACTGTTTTTAAACTGTTTTGTTATTTTTATTTTTTCTTTAAAATAAAATGAAATTAATACATTTATCATATGAAATTATAAACAAAGTTTTAAAGTTATAACCAAGAATCTCAAATCTGAAATAAAAGATTTTTAAAGTATAAAAATTTTTCTTTAAATGTTCTTCAATATTTATTTTAGATATTTCCTTATATTAGTAAGTTTCCCTGTATTGCAAGATAAACTCTCCCAAATAAAGACAGTGGGAAACAGCATCAATTGACAACACAAAAGAATACAACAAAAAAGTGGATGCTAGCACTGTGTCTTACCATTTTAAGCAGAAAACCAGTACAATCTTGTCAACAATCAAGTCTACCAAAAAGATCAAAATGACAAATATTTCCAGTTTTTAAAACATTACTCACCTATGACATTCAAAATCTACAAAGAATATTTTTAGTATGATCATTGTGATACCGTGCTTATTTGGTAACAATGTCAGTTTTTCATTCAAATGAAAACCAGTGGAATACCTGAACCAAAAAGTTTGTGCAAGAATTACCAAACATTTGTTAGAACTTTTTATTAAATACTGAATAAAGTTTGTTAGAATTACATATGACCCAGCAATTCAACAAATAAATGCACCTACATGCTCATAGTGACACTACACCCAAAAGACAAAAAAAGCCCAAATGTCTAGCAAGGAACACACAGATTTAAGATGACATATTACTGGGCAGGGCGTGGTAATCCCAGAACTCTAGTGGCTGAGGTGGGAGACTCACTGTGAGCTCAAGGCCAGTGTGGGTTACATAAGTGAGTACAAGGTCAGCCTGGCCAACATTCTACAAGAAATTTAGAGATCTAACACAACTGCTTCTCAGATTCTTTAATGACACTGAAAGGGAAGCAGTACTCCCAGATTCATTCCTAGACTCAAGCATTACTCTGATTCCAAAACTAGAGAAGGACCAAACTAAGAGAGAATTACAGGCCAATTTCCCTAATGAACTTGAATGCCAAAACTCTCAATAAGATACTGGCAAACAGAATGCAGCAAATTGTCAAGAAGATTATACACCATAACCAAGTGGGATTCATCCCAGGGATGCAGGGATGATTCAACATACATAAATCCATAAATGTAATATACAGCACATATTAATAGAGCCAAGGACAAACATCATATGATCATCTCAATAGATGCAGAAAAAGCTTTTGACAAAGTCCAGCACCCATTCATGATTAAGGAAAAAACCCTACAGAAAAATGGAATAGATGGTCTTTACCTCAATCTGATAAAAGCCATCTATGACAAACCAACAGCCAACATCATACTAAATGGACAAAAACTGAAATCTTCTTCTCTAACATGACAAGGATTTTTCGCTGTCACTAGCCTTATTCAATCCAGTTCTGGAAACTTTTAGACAAGAAATTAGACAAGAGAAAGAAATAAAAAGAATAAAGATAAGACAGGAACAAGTTAAATTATCATTATTTGTAGATGACATGACCCCAAAAACTCCACTAAAAAGCTAGTAGATTTAATAAGCAAATTCAGTAGCGTAACTGGATACAAAGTCAATACTCAAAAATCAATAACCTTCCTGTGTATGAATAACAATGAATTTGTCTCTTGCTGAGAGACAAATCACAGAAACACCTTTTACAATAGTATCCAAAAAAAAAAAAAAATGAAATACCTAGGAAGCAATGTAATAAAGGATATAAAAGACCTCTACATTGAAAACTACGACACTCTGAAAGAGGTAATTTAAGAGACTATTAGAAAACAGAGAGACATCACTTGCTCTTAAGTAGGAAGAACCAATATAGTGAAAATGGCTGTACTTCCAAAATGGTTCACAGATTTAATGCAATTCTGATCAAATTTCCAATAGCATATCTCACAGAATAAGAGAAAATAATCCTAAAATTAGCTGGGAATTTAGCTCAGTGGCAGAAGCGCCTGCCAGGCAAGCACAAGGTTTTGAGTTTGATCTCTGATACAAAAAAAAAAAAAAAATCCTAAAATTCATCTTGAACTAGAAGAAACCTAGAATAGCATGGGCGATCCTGGGCAACAAAGGCAAGACAGGGTACATCACAGTCCCTGACTTGAAATTATGCTAGAAAGCTACTGTGATGATAATAATAATAATAATAAACAAACAAACAACTTGGTATCACCAAAAACGCACCCAGACATCAATGAAACAGATTACAAGGTACAGAAATAACTCCAGACATATTAAGTCATCTTATCTTTGACAAAGGCGCCAAATATTCACTGGAAGAAAGATAACCTTTTGGGCCAGGGGTTTTGCAGCACAAGTGCCTACCTGGCAAGGGGAGGTCGTGAGTTCAAAAAGAAAGCAAGCCAGTCAGCCTTTTAACAAATGGTGATGGACAAACTGGTTCTACACATACGAACGATTAAAACTGGACTGTATCTTTCACCATATACTAAATTCAGCATGGATCAAAGATCTAAATACTAAAACGTGTATGGGCTAGGTAAAACCCTTGAAGACATTGGTATAGGCCACGACTTTATGAACAAAACCCCAATCACATAGGAACTATCACAAAGAATCAACAATTGGGATCTCATCTTATTAAAAAACTTTTACACAAGAGAAACCACCAACAGAATGAAGAGACAACTCACAATGTGGAAAAAACGTTTGCCAACTGTTCCTCAGCCAAAGAGTTACTACAAGTACATATAAAGAACAACAACAAAAACAACAACAAAAAAATCAGACCTCCCAAATTTAAAAACTCAATGCAAAAATGGGCATCTTAGATGAATACACACTTCTCAGATGGAAGAAATGCAAATGGAAAATAAATATATGAAAAGATGTTCAACATCACGGGCCATTTGAGAGATGCAAATTAAAACAACACTTAACATTCCACCTCACCTTGAAAGAATGGCTATTATCAAGAAATCAACCAATAAAAAATGCTGGTGGAACTGTGGGGGAAAAGGAACCCTTCTCCACTGTTGGTGGGAGTGTAGAGAGCGGTAACCACTGTGGAAATCAGTGTGGAGATTCCTAAAAAGACTAGGATTGGAGGTCCCACTTGACCCAGCAATTGCCCTTCTTGGTATCTTCCCAGATGAATTAAAAACATCCTACCATAGCAATATATGTGTACAAATATTTATAGCAGCACAATTTGTAATAATAGATAGATCTTGGAAACAAAATGCCCATCAACTGAAGAATGGATAAAAAAGATGTGGTATTTTCTGTGATGGAGTACTACTTAGCATAAAGAAGGATAGACTGTATCCTTTTATAAGTAAATGGATACAGCTATAGACCATACTTAAAAGTGAAATAAATCAGAATCACATCAAAGAAATTTTATGTGTAAAAGACAATTACACTGCTAATTTCTCTTAGTTCACTGAAAAGAAAGGTTTGTACTGATATTGTTTGGACAATTAAATGCAGGTATCTTGTGTATTCTGAGTTACTAATTTTAAGATAACAATACACAATGTATTAACTATTGCTATCTTCTATCTTGTTTTGAAATTTTTTTCTCTTTAAAATAAAAATAACTAAAAAAAAAAGAATAAAAAAATGAAACTAATACAATTATCAGGAAGCAGAACAAAACAACATATTCCTGTATTTACTTAACAGACTTTTCCTGGAACAGCATTCAGATTGAAAGCAAGCTACTTTTCAGACCCAACAAACCTAATACTTTACTGAAACTCTCAGCCCAAGTATCTTCTAAAATACATACACTGCCTAGACCCCAGCCTCTGTGGTGTGGCCGCCTAGTTACACACTACACCAGCAGCCATGAATTGGACTTTGGGTGGGTACCTGGCTCAACTCATCAGTAACCTAGGGTCTTGTACCACTAGCTGCAGATTCTCTGTGCTTCTCAAACAATGTGAACTAATAATCTCTGGGAAAAACTTCCTTCTCCTTTGATTGCTGCAGCAAAAAGTAACAATGCAAGCCAAACTGAAAAGAAACAGAAACTCCTATAGGTAGCCAGAAAAAAAGGGTAAGGTACAGTTTGATATACTGCCTTAAAACCAAAACCTCTTCCTACAATCTTAAATCCATGTTCTTCAATTATAATCTGAACTATTTGTTTTCCAGCTATATAAAAACCTTTTAATATCTAAGCTAACTTCAGATGCCTCTTGCAAAGACAATTCAAAGTAAAACAGAAATAAAGATGATCCAGATTACCCTTTAAGATCATATCCCAACATACATCAAATACCACTTTTTTTAATGAAACTATTTTCTTGTATTTTCATACATTTTTTCCAATAGAAAAGGACAAGCTGAGCATTTAGTTACGTAAAACATAAAGATACGGTACACACACACACACACACACACACACACACACATACACACAGATATGTTCAAACAGTGGAACAGTTCAACTGCTCATGGTTCTGCTGGATTGATACATGATTGTTAAAAGGTGACAGGATACTGGTTCTCAAAAGGTATCACAGCATGGTGGCACAAACGTGTAATCCCAGCACTCAGGAGGTTGATGCAAAAGGATCACTGTGAGTTCAAAGCCAGCCTGGGCTACATGGTAAATTCAAGGCCAGCCTGCACCAATTAATGAAAGCCTGCCTCAAAACACACACACACACACACACACACACACACACACACACACACACACAAAGGGGTGTCATGGGAAGGCAGTCATTACCACAAGGATTTTATAACCTCCAGGTTTGGCCTTCAGTCACACTGATTAGAAATTAAATTCTGATAGAAATTTGCCCACAGACACACACTTAACAAATAACATGATCAAAATTTGAATTTAATCTGCTCAAGTCTGTCTCTTAGTCACTATTCTACTGCAAAGAAAATCCAGAGTATTAATAGCAACTCCCTGCATATAGCTCCTTTAAGAGAGAGAAATAAAATTTTATTCTTCCAATAAAATCTGAGATCGGTAGTACCAGTCTCAACTTTTGGGCCTCTCCTTTAACAAGAATGGCAGATCAATCCACTCCCTACCCACAATAGACATAGACATTCTTTAGCTGCATCAATATCATTAATAAAGTAAATGGCCAAGATTTGCAAACCTAATAGTAATTCTCTCTTTAGAGATGTATCTTTCTTCTGCTGCTCTTCGCTGTTGTAGATTTTAAACTCTCAAGAACTACTTTATTTCCCTGAAAGTCTTTCTGTCATTTACCACCATTAACAACAACAAAATTTGACTATTTCATGTAAAAACATAAATATACTTAGTATCTACAGTAATTCCACTAAAATCCATACATTTAATCAAATAATTTCCTAATACGTGTAGCACTATTATGCACATGGTTTATATGCTAAAAATAAACATTTTTAACTCCACTCTGTATGCAAGCAGCTCAATAATATAATACAAGGAAGTTTACAAGAAATTACAGATATTCTTAGTAAACAGCCCACCAGAACAGAAAAAAACCTCATGGGATAAAACTTTAGGATGAAAAAAACAAAAAGAAAAAAGTATTAAAGGCAAAATAAAAAACATGTCAATGAAGAGAAGAAAAAGATAAAACAGAAGATTCCCACCCAAGGAAAAGATAAACTGTTCAAAATTATTTTATATATATATATATATATATATATATATATATATATATAAAATTATATTATATATAAAAATTATTATATATAGAGAGAGGGCAAGGCAGTAGATAATGAGGAAATTTATAATCCATCTGAGACAGTTACAGTTCCTACAAGAGAAATCCTCAACCAGGAAAGTATGCTAAAGGGGAAGAATAGAATTTTTAAAGGTTCGTGCTAGATTCAGATCCTTAGGAAATGAATGTTTCCTATTGGAACTTAAAACTAGCCACCTGACAGGAGGGAAACCTTAACAAGTACAATAACATGGTTAATACTTACCACTGGCAAAGAATTTTAGAGTCCACCCTACTGCTCCCTAAGTCTTTTATTCTATAAAGCTCTAAAAATGAATGGTTCTTTATGCTCAGATAAAAAGCTAAGCTCAAAGAGAAGAGGCTAAGGTGCAGAATAATACATATTATTGAGAATGTTCTGACACTGAAATAGGGAGGCCAAAAAAAAAGTCTAAACCAGAATACGGAAACTAATTCTAGAAGCAAGTGTCATGAAAAATCAACAAGACTTGTTAAATATAGGAAAGAAACTACAATGTCTTGTTTTTCTTAACCTTAAAAGGTAAAGAGATTCCTTCTTTATTCTGCTAATTGCTTATCCAGCTGCTTAATGTCTTAAAATTATTCCAGTCAATTTATAACAAATTCTAAATTGGTGATATTTTCAAGAGTGCATATCTGACACTTGACGAAAATAAATTTTACAATACTAAGTGATGCTGGGTACAGCGGCACATGCCTGTAACTGCAGCACTTGGGTCTGAGACAGAAAAACTGCATGCATTCAAACACCAGTCTGGTCTACATAGTTAAGTTCAAAGCCAGGAAAAATGTCCCTTCACCCTTCTGGAAACTTGCATATAAGTATTACACCAGACAGAGATAAATAGGATCCAGGCCTAATATTTACATCTGAGAATTCTCCTTGAGAATTTTTTCTTTTACATTCTATTATCTTTAGTGCTTTCTAACTTAAATCTAGGATAAGATCTTTCTGCCATAAATTTAGAACTTTTTATTTTAAGTACTTAGTCACTACAGCTGAACATTCTGCTGTAAGTAAACTCTAGTTCAATTTAAAAAAAAGTTCACCTACCAATGCCAAGGCAGGGTATGGGTCCATGAAATTATACTGCCTTCTCTTTAGGAATAAATTTCAGTGGTGATGTATATGATGTTTACCTCAGAAAATGTTACTAACATTTATTTCATCTCTGTGTCCAAAACACAGATTACAAATCATATTACTAATAAAAATTCAAAGAAAGAATTTAAACTCTTAATCAAAAAATTGTATTCAACATTTATAATTTGTTCCTTTATCCATTTTTAGCTTCTTCCTCCCATAAATCAGGAGACCTTGTCCCCAGACCACTTCCCAGTTTTAGAATAGGCTCTGTACCATCAACCATTAGAATACACATCGGAATACCATCCTGCCTGTTGGGGACTGGGTCAGAAACCTAGATTACTAACAATGATTGCTGTTGATCTAAAGATGGACATGAGGTTTAAATAGGGCCAATAAATCAATGAAAATGACACTTTAGTTTACCAAGAGGAGAAAAATTCTTGTTTCTCTACTGGAATTAAGGCATGTTTGCTGCTCCAGTTACTACTAAAAAATGTTTATAGGTGGCCATCCTGTAAACATGAAAGACACCAGCCTAAAGACAAAAATCAGAAAACCCAAGCTGGATCAAGAGTATTTTAAAGGCCAAGCCCTACATCTTCTACCTCTTCTTTAGAGGTAATTTCCAGTAGAGAAGAAAGTAAACTTCATTCTAAAACAAGGCAAACTATTTGAGGGTTTCTATTATTCAAAGATGAAACCACCATAATTTTTTAAATGGTCTCACAAAAGCTTTGTGAAAGTTATTTGAAACTAGGAAATAACTTCATATTTTATAAACAAATTATTATCTTTTGAAGTTTAAATAAAGCGCTCTTAAATCCATTAAGACTTCAAACACAAAAAAGTTAGTATATTAATAGACAGTTGGTTTAGGTTTTTACTTGATTGCATAAAACTGTATAATACATTTCTCAATAAAGTAATATTGAATTGTAATCCAAGAATGGATTAATATATATAAATCTTGAATAATATCATTCATATTTCTAAAACAGATGGTTAGATACTCTACAAAGACACTCTGCTCAATGAGAAGCCAGATTAAAAATCCACCTGCAGTCCAATGATTCCATGGTTCTATTACAATTGTCCAAGTCACCAAAGTGAGCCTTAATGGTATACATCACAGAATCTTCAGAGGTACATACAATCTTATCCCTAAACTTGGAAAATAAAACAAGTTTGTGTATGTATATCCAGATGCTGAAGATTCACAAGGCATCCAAAAAACTGCTGGCATTTTCTCATTAAACTTTTTCTATATCATCTTTCATCAATATGCTCTGTTTACAAACCATTGCTAGAATACTGTATCATGACCTTAGCTTGACAAGAAAAAGAATAGGTTCATTTTCTCCTTGTAATTATCCTTCAAAGTTAAGTCAGACACCTAGGGTACTCTTTCAGAGTTCTCTTTCTCAGGTCCTATCACAAGCATATTTTAAACTCAATTTAACCTCTCCTAGTAAATAACCCAATATTTTTAGAAACAACTAATAAAACTAATTTTTACAGGGAATTTTCTCATGTGATTACTTTCTTTAATCAAGAAAAAAACAAAATCAGGCTAGAGATCCAACTCAGTGGTAAGAGTGCTTTGACTAGAGCATACAAAGATTTAGGTTTAACCCCCAGTATCACCAAAAGAAGAAAAGAAATAACAAAAATTATCAAAAAAAAAAAGAGAAAAAAGAAAAAGGGAGGAAGGAAAGGAGAGAGGGAGGGGGAAATGCAGAAGCAGACAGACAAGCAAGTAACCAGAACTAAATGTAGGAAAATTTCACCACAAAGTTATGTATGGTGTTCTAGTATCACTTTCTTTGGAAATAACTAAAAAATTTTAACAAACTTTTCTGACACATAAAATACAGCCTTTCGGTATCTATGCACTGACCAAAGGCACTGGCCAAAAACCTCGTTTTCACCCTTTGTACATTTTTTTGGAAAGTGAAGACACAATTCATATAAGCCTACCCCTTTACTCAGGAAATGACCAGAAATAGCCAACAATAGCACGACCCCATATAAGATAATGACAGTATCTCTGGGCTGGATAAGAGGGTCCCCAAGGCTAAAATAAGGAATAAACTCATCCTTTTAAAATAAATGTGTAGGTTCACTGACTCATACTGCAGAAAAAGAATTTTTAGAACAAGTCCATAAAAGAGGCATAAGAAGAATTTATTATAAAGGTAGATACAGGACATACTCAAGAACGGAATGTGGAGTACTCAAAGAAAAGAGGTTACATCTCAGATACACATTTTCACCTTGTGCCAAGTTACAGTGCAAGCCATCTGTATGAGTTTCAAGTGGAGATAGGCGTTGAGATCCCATTTAGACATGCAGTACCCCAAAGTAGCTACTTTCTAAGCAGGCAATTTGCAGGTGAAAAAGCACACGTATGATGAATTTACATGTTACTAAAGTTAACATACGTTTTCCCCAGTGGAACTGCTTTCTGGGCTGTAGAAAAAGGAAATTTGCAGGTCAAAAGGATCTAATCCCCGGGATTAACGGAATTTAAGAATTTAACACTATTATGTCAGGTTAAAAGAAGAAGGATCCCATGTTACGGTGGGCTCTAGAAAAAGGACAAGAGCTTGTCTTGACGCTCCAATGTTTTTTTGTTTTTTGTTTTTGTTCTTTTGAGACAGGGTCTCACTAGAAGCCCTACCTTACCCTTCTGATTGCTGGGATTACAGGCATGTATCAACATGTCTGGCTGTGGATTTTCTTAAAGGTACAATTTTAAAATCTCAATTTCCTGGTCTCCTTTCTACCTAATTTTATTTTTATGCCACCTCAAGAATATTATTAGAAGCCAAAAAAAAAAAAAAAAAAAAGAAGCCAGTACAATTCAATTGCAAATAGCACATGCATACTCTCCTGCCCGAGGGGAACAAACTTGAATACAGACCAGGAACATAAACTAAACTTCTCTAGGGAGCCCAAGGAAGTAAAACTCTTAACTAGATTTCATTTCTGATTCTAAATGGACCATCATTCTACCTTGCAGACATCCAGATTAGTCTTAACTGGTCTGGCATATTAACTGCAGTGTTTAATTATCCTCTTAGTATTTCAGCCCTATATCTGTTGTTAAAAAAAAAAAATAATTATATATATATATATATATATATATATATATATATATATATATATCTGCTCATAAGTCTCTTTGGAGGCAAGAGAAAGATCAAAGGTAACTCTATGAGCAAAATAGGATGTCTTCCTAATCTAAACTTGCTTGTTTGCAGGGTAATTTACTTGTTTGCAGGATAACTTGCATGTTTCCAGAATGTGCCTTCCCCAGAGGATGTTTGCCTAATCTAAACTTGCTCATTAGCCCAACCCTTACCTGAACCCTGCTCTTCCCAAGAAATGTAACTGCCTTGTTCCTGTTCTGTAGTGGACCGCAAACCCACCCCTCTGCATTGTGAGACCAGAAAATGTTTGCGGTTTTACGGGATAAAAACCCTGCCCTTTAGCTGTTAGGCGCGCAATCTTCCATATTGGCTACTGGAGGCTGCGTCACCAGGCCTGTGCTTTAATAATTTTTTTCTTTCCAAATTATTTTCTCTGGCTCCTTTATACCCCGGTAAGCGGACCACCACAATATCCATTGCTCTCTTTCTTATGTGTATATAATGCAGGAGAAAAATACAAGATACACTATTTATTCTATTTTACAAAGATCTCAATTACTTTAAATGTTACAGTTTAAAATTTCAACTATCTGTAAATCACATCATTAAAACAGTTAATTTCCTAAATATACTGATTTTCTTTACTGTAACAACATGGCACAGGCAAGTCTAACCATGCATCATAACAAAGATACATCCCTAAATTACATGAGCCTTTTACTTTCACTGAAACACATTAACCAAAATTTCAAAGAATCATTTAAGTGCTTAAATATGTTCTTCATAAGAATAATCTCTCAAAAGGTAGGGCATGCACTAATGCCATGATTCACATAGGTATTAAGGCAGAATAAGAGTTCAGACAACCTATGTGTATGGGAGTAACAGGTTCAGAACAACTGCCTAATAGAATGGTTCCACTTCACTAACAGGAATGATGAAAAGGTCCCCAAGACAAAATCTTGCTTATTTCTAATTCTTTCCAGGGAATAGTCCTGTATACTGATTTCTAAAACAAAGACATTTTCTTCTTTCCCATTGTACTCAGCATGTGAATGTGCTTGAAGCATCTATATACTGAACCAACAGTATAACTAAAATAAGTCAATATGATATGTGAAAAATGGGAAAACTACTACTCAAAACATTGTTTTATGTGATAAAAATAAATTGTACATATTAGTTCTCAACTCACAAGCTCAAAACATAATTCAAAATTACTAATCAGAAGTTTTTCCCAAAATTCCATTCAATAAATATTCATTAATCAACAGTAAGATAAAAGTAATGATAAAGAAACCAGAAACTCTGAGAAAGTACTCCTCATTCTATCATCTATCATGCGTGTCCTAAGGAAATTATCAATTTGGTGAATTTAAGTTTCTACAAAAATAAAATGAGAAAATATTTAGATGTATTTCATATAAAGAAATTAAAATATCCTTCTTAAAAATACACTAGACATCAAAGGTGATTTTTTTAACAGTGACACTATTCAACTATATGGATAAAATTAAGTTTTATAGAATTATAGATGATGATGGTTCAAATTCTTGCTTCTCTTTTCAGAGAAAGACTGAGATTTATATTTTGGCTTTCTTTTCATAAAAAAAAAGTTACCTATAAGACCCTGCCCCAAAAAATACAAACACATTATAGGATGATAACGACAACAAAAGAACCGATTAAGGCCTGATTATAAAAAAGAAACATGCTCTGGTTAATAGAAATTAAAGGGAAATTTATTGCTTAGAAACTGGACAGCCAAAAATACTGAGACAAGGCTGGAGAATCAAGCTTGGACAGAAATCAAGGATGGCAAATCAGAAAAATTCCTGCCTGTATAGCCCATAAAACAGCATTACACCACCAGCTCTTAGGTCCCACGCCCACGGTGTCTGGCCACCAAGATGGCAGTGCTCAAGCTTCACAAGGACCTCATACAAGCCTTTAAGTTGGCTTAGCCTTGAGAGGTGAGAGACAAATTTCTAACTAAAACACAAGGCTTTAGGCATGAAAACCACAGATGTCTTCCACTAAGACCTACTTTTGACAGTGGACAGGCCTAAAGTACCTTTACTTTGATTCAGTGTCTTGCTCATATCTACAAAAATTTTCAAATTGAAAAGTTCTTACGCTGTATACATCTCTAGCATTATTAGATTTGTCTTATACACTTGCTAGTACAAGGCATAAATTTACTCTTTCTAAAAGCAGTTCTATCAACCAATACTAGACTAATTTGGATGGAGTCTAGCAAGTTTCTTAATACACTCTAAGTATTGCCTCTTGCTTTATATTCCATCCGTCTGCTAATTTGGTTTCTTGCTTGCCTTTTTTTCTGCAGCTGTGCACCGGGTTAACTGTTTCAATGGTTTTCCCACAATAACTCACAAATTTTTTCCTGATCAGTGTGCTGTATGATTGGTTCTTTGTTCCTAAGATAATTATTTTACATTTGTCTACACTGAACTGCATTTGCCATCTGCTGGCCCAATCACCTAAACAATCCAAATCTTTTTGAATCTGATTGCATTGTTCCTCATTATTTCCCCTAGCTCCAATTTTAGGATCATCTGCAAACTCTGATATCTTTTCTTTAAAGCTTGGACGCATTTTATAGAGGAGGGTTTTTTTTGTTTTTTTTTTTTTTGGTTTTTGTTTTGTTTTGTTCTTTTAGTGACTCTTTAGACACTACAGCTGAAATCTTCTTTGAACTTAAAAAGTTTCCATAAAGCTTAATCAAAGATACCTTCCAATTATACAGTCAAAGCGTTTCATGAAACAAAGCTAAGTAGAATCTATTCTATTTCATCTTTCCTTAAATTACCAAATTTTAAAAAGTATTATGTCTTCTAATCCCTTGTCTTCAAATCACAATTTTTTAAGGAATATAAAAATTCTGTTTTCTAATACAGACATTCATGGTTTTCTTTGGTTATAACTCTCCTAAGATGTACACAGAAAAATTTCCAACAATTCACTATATGTCTTTTCATTACTCATAAAAATACTTATTAAGCACATGTCAATAATTAGCATTGAATACATTGCTGCCTTATTGCCTTGGTCCAAGGATTGATCTCCTAAACGTCAGTAACCTAGTGACAAAGATGTTAGAGGATGACTTCTATAAACCCATCAAACCTCTAGCACTCTGAATTACCTTTCATCTACTGAGTAATATACTACCTTCCACTAAAATTCTAAAATTTTACCACTTCAGATTTCCCAGGTTTCATTTAATTGATTGTAAAACAATTTTAAACCTTCTTATAGTTTACTGTCTCTTTTACAGAATTTTAATACAGGATAGAGGCAGCCATTAGGCAGAATTCAACATTCAAATTAGATTTGCTTAATAAATCTGAATATAGTAAATCTTTGTTACATCTTCCACAGATGTAGGGGACCAGGTACATCTTTAGAGCTAGGAAAATAATACATTCACATACTGTAATAATTTGCTTATATTATCAAATCTGCACAAAAGCCTTATTTGTGTAACTCACTAAAATCATAAAAATTGTGTATTTGTTGCCATCTTACTATTTCAAGCGGCAGGTGCAGAAGACAAACTGAGTTTGAAATTTTCATTTATTCATTCAAAAGATAGTGGATGTTACAAAACACATATAAGATACTATTTGCCCTCCAGAAATTAAGAAAGATACACATAAATGGAAATAAACTATTATACAAGGATGTAAGTACAAGGCAGAACATATTTTTGGATATTAGATAAGAGGCTCTGAGAAGGACTCATAATTCAATGCTACTAAATACTCTCTTTCAAAACAAATTCACTAAACTATGAGTATTATTATAGAAAAGAAACAGAAAATGTTAACCAAAGGGAAAAGTTTTTTTTAAAAAAAAAGGCATCTGCTGTTTTTTCTGTATGGTAGTATCGTGTAATTTTCGTCCTTTTAATATTTCTTGTAATGACTACACATTGTACTTATAAGAAAGAAATACTAAAGGACTCTATGGATTTTCAAAGCTGTATTTTGACAAACTGAATAGTATTACATGAAACTATACAGGTCAAAAACTTTTAATGTAGAACAGACAAGTTACGTAGGCAGCAAGGAATTTATATATTAAATACTATATAAAGGATCTAAAAGATACACTAAAAACTTTATGATATATTAAGCCCTGTTTGTGAAACAGCAATTAATTTAGGGAGAATAACTTTCATTATAAAGTAGGATTTGAAACTTCATAAAGAGTAATTCCTACCTAATAACATTATCAGTTGAGGTCATTCACCTAGGTTCATGGAAAAATACTCTAACAATTCATTAATTAAATTAAGAAGATTCTTAAATCTTCTTTCTAAAGACTGATCAAATGACACTAAAATTCTCTCCCAGGAATACTTTTATTTATATATTAACATATTTAATAAATCTATAAACTTCCACTGACTTATTTCAAAGATTTCCTCATTAACTAAAACTGTGATTTTTATATTAAATTCTAAATTAAGTCACAACATTGATTTAAATTTATCTGTAATCTGATAAAGGCATTTCAATTAAAAAACTGTATGTATGTTAAATTTCCCACATGATGCAAAACATAAGAAAAGAAATGTGGATATATGAGGATAAAACAAAATAAGGACCTGAAATCAACAGCAAAACACTGAGGGGAGTGTCAATAAAAATTTACATAATGTAACATCTGCTTACATTCTCAGAATTCTAGTTTGAATTTTATGCTCTATTCTACATAGACTATAGTTGAATTAGTAGTATCCTAAAATCAAATAGCAACTGAAATTTTGATATCTCTTTTGAAGTGTCTTTGAAGCATATTATGATTATGAAAATAAATGCTTCATCTAGTCTGAAAATTTCTCTAAAAGAAGGAAACATGCAGAAGTTTCAAACTGACATCTACAAGCCACTTCCAATGGACAAACTATACTCTTCATAAATTGCCAAGATTTAAAACCTGGATATTTCACATAAAAAACTAGGTTTTTAAATTAACTCAAAAAAATGAATATTAAAAAAAATTTGATTTGATACTTCTGAGCCCACTTTTCAGCAAAGCTCTATAGAGGTTAGCCAGGTTTGTAACAAACTACTTTCCTCCACTGGAACTAGAGTTTGGAACCTTTAGCAGACTATGGAGGCAGGCAGATCTTGATTCAAGTCCTAGCTTTTGTACCACCAAGCTGCAATAACCCTAGGAACCTCTTTAAGATTAACATATACTCATCATAACAAAATAATGGTCATTTACTGAATCGACATATATAATACCAAACCCAAAATTAAATGTTCAAGAAATTATAGCTATTACTAAGCCTATTTAACTTAGACTAACTATAAACATTTGTTTCCTTTCATAGGCTACAGAATAAAGAAAAAAACCTAAACACTGTTGCAGATCATTCCAAAAACTCCTTTATAAAATAAGTATAACAATACAAACAGCAATGTTGGTTTATCCTATTAAATGAATTAATATTTGGGAAATGTTACAACCTAGTATAAGGCACATACTAACTCTAAGTAGAAAAAGTTTTACAAGTAACAGTATTAATTGTAGTTTGCAGAGGACTGGCACACATGAGTTTTAATTTTTGATTAAACAAGTCATGAGCCAAAATGCATCTGAAAAAAATGAACACAAGCCCACTTACCACAATTATTCCTTTGCATAATCTTAAGAATACTCTCAGGGCTGGAGGGTTAGCTCAGTGGCATAAGCACCTGCCTTGAAAGCAGGGACTCGTGAGTTCGATCCCCGGTACCGGTAAAAAGGAAAAAGACAAAAGGGAAAAAGACAAAAAAAAAAAAAGAATACTCTCAACTACACCATATTTTTATGCTAAAGTTGAAAGTCTCAGAAAACAAGTCCTCTTAAATATATAGAAACAAACCTCATGAATTGGGCTGGATCACAAACTAAACTCTGACACAAAATAGTTAATGCCAAGCATAACGCAGGCACACTGTATGTGTTTATAATTTATTCCTCAAGAAGTTTTAGAGTGACCTTGTTTCATGACCAGTAGGGCTAGATCTGTCTGTGTTGCACTTGCCAATTCTTTGGTCCCTGCTATAACCTCAGCAGCTAAATTAGGACAAATACAAAGAAGAATCTTCGAAGGGTAATAGTTCCAACCCTCAGTCAGCAATGAAGAGAGATGGTCAAGCAGCAGCAGTGGTTCTCCATTAAAATATACTAAAAAAGATGATTTGATCTATAGCACTGTAATCATGTCAACTGAAGCAGTTTTCAATTAGTCTGAGAATAATAATTTTTACAAAGCTTAACTCCTCAAGTATTTCATCTAAAACAAAAGGTAAAGACAGTCTTTCCTGGCTAAAGTAATAAGCATATTCCAGACTCCCTGTCATGTCAGGGAAATTCTTCCAGGACACTCAAAACAATGAGAAAAAAACAACAAAATTTACTTTTAAAAAGTAATTTATTTTCAAACCTAAATAAAACTTTATACAAACTTGCCATTGATAGTCAACTAAACAAGCTACACCAGCATCAAGGGAAGATGTGTGGCTATCTAGCAGGTGCTGCAGTTTATCACAAAACTATCTAAAATAATTGGAAGTGACAACTAGCACTACCACAAATGATTTATTAGTCTTTCACTCAGCTATTCAGCTTCCTGGGACCAGAATAAATAATTTACCAGCTTTCTATCTTCCAATTATTAATTCTTCCCTCTGTATCCAAACTACATTTAACTCTGCTAGGTTCAGTGAAATAAAACATACAATAGGAACATTTTTCTAAATATAGAATTATTTGACTACACGTAAAGGCAAATTTGTCAATCAAGATGTAAAATTCAGATCCAGAAATAGTTAAGGTTCAAAGTCAGTAACTGCTGTCAAGTTTAAAGTTGCTGACAGAATAAAAAAAATGAATCGGAAAAGAAACACAAAAGTTAGCAATATTTCTTATAGGTAACATAAGTTTGCAGGGACTGCTGTGTATAGAAACCATAGGGGCAACCTAAATACACTATAATACAGTGACTTTAACACCAGAGTCATCATCTCACAGAATTTCATTCACTGTAACTTGTAATACTGTCCTATAATGATAGAAAATATTCATTGCTGTCCCTCAAGGAAAGGAAGAACTTTAAAACCTGAACATACCAAATTTTTGTGAGGCAAAGACAAAGGCTCATTTTCTTTAAAAGATAATACTATTTTAAATGGTTTTGAAACACTACTAATTCCAGTAAATTCAGGAAAAAAGTGTAAAAATCAAAGAAAAAAAAACCAAAAATCTGATAATGTAGTTAAAAGTATTAATTATATATTTAAAAAACCACACAGGAAACAAAAATCACATCCTAAATCCACTTTTGATATAAAGTAGTCTTGTCTCACCAAGTCAACATCTATGATTAAAACAAATAATTTCTGATACATAATATATTAAGAGCAGCATCTGCTTATTACATAGCACAAACATTTTTCAGGTTTCTAAAACTACTGCAAAAACTCAGCAATTCATTTAATTGCTTTTAATTTTAAAAAATAATACTTAAAAAGGCTAGTAATATTAATAGCTAACTAATATTTGACATTCTGTGAGGAAGCTTAAAGGTACTGGACAAAGAATTTCATTAATTGACAATTTCTCTTCAATGTTTCAAGAGTATTCCACAATCCAAATCTTAAGTGCACATGTTTAAATATAATTTTAGATAGGATTTCTGGCAAATACACAATTTTTCTAAAATAAAAGTGCATTAAATAAACTGAACTAATAAAAAATTATTATTATGATATAGCTGGGCATGTGCCACCATGCTAAGGCAGGAGGATAGTTGCAAGTTCAAGACCAGCCTGGGCTACAAAGTGAGCTCAGGGCCAGCCTGAATTGCATAGCAAGACCTTATCTCAAAAAAAAAGTAATAATAATAATAATATAAATTTGAATGTAAAGAACAAAATTTACATTATAACATTCTTAAATTCTCTTTACAAATTCCAAAATGTTCATAAAAGTGCTTATTTCCCAGTAATCAGTAACTAGGAGCTACCTAACCACTTGAACAAAAAAAAAAAAAAAAAAAAAATCACACTACTCACATTAAGTAAAATCAGATCTTATGTACTAACCAGGCACATAATAAAACAAAACAAACAGCACCCTAACTTTCTACAGATTTAAATAAAGTAAAAACGTCAAAACTGGGTAAGGTATTTTTAAAAAACATCTCCGCGAACAAATTTTTAATAAACAGCAGTTTTCTTATCTTTAACACTCAGAGATGGGAAGGATAGAAAGACAGGTTTTATGGGGAGGAGGACAACTTGATAAGGTTGTCTATAGTATTTTTGCCTCACATAAAATCAGTAGATTACCTTGCAAGGACAGAGGAAATGTAGCAAGAGAAGAGAGAGCATGACTGGTACCAAACTGCTCGACAATGCTACCTACAGCTAGAATATGGGCTCAGTCCTCAGTGGTTGATGGCAGCTTGTCCTGCTCACTCAAAATACTGAGCCAAGCAGAACCCCATGAATATGTGTGAAGAAGTCTGTGCAAAGTCTCCTGACAATGCAATGCCTAGGAAAAGAGAAACGGATATAAAATTATAGTGTTGACACTGTCACACTATGAATAACAGTAAAAATTAAGCCAAATGTCAAACGGCAGCAAGAAACAAGTTCAGAAAAAATACTAGGGAAAAGGAAAAGGGAAGAGAAAACTGCATAAAAGCTAATAGAGTATTAGGTAAAATTATGAATTAAAAAAGTATAACCAGGCGTGATGGTGCACACCTGTAATCCCAGCACTCAGGAAGCTGAGGCAAGAGGATCACTGAGTTTAAAGCCAGCGTTGGCTACAAAGTGAACTCAAGGCCAGCCTAAACTATACAGCAGGACTCTGTCTCTAAATAAACAGAAACAAAGAAAGAAAGGATATAAACTAATTTCAGGATGGTGGTTATCTCTGAGAAGAGGATTTTCAAAAAAATTTTTAAATATATATGGCAAATGTTAATGTGCTAACTCTCCATAATTAAAAGCAAAATGTTGCCTGTTACACACATCCTCTAAATTTTCTAAATTTTACTAAATGTAAGCCAGAATATACTTTCTGAAAAAAATTAAAAGATTTTCCAGTATCAATATCTGAAACATTAAAGACCTATCATCTTAAAAAGTACTGATTTGTCTAGTCTCCATATTCTAAAAATTAAATAATTTTAACCTAAGAAATTAAAAAGGTCCATCCTCTTTTTTGATTTAGCAATGATTTCAGATCAAGTCCTCAAGAGATTTTCCACACTTTGCATCTGACAGTGGAACTAACAGTTTCCACTATGTGGGCCTCCTGAATGAAGTTAAGAACTGACTCAACAGAAGCTTTTAATAAAATGGTTCTGTCATTTACTATGAGAACAGGCTTGACAGTCCAACTCTCAACTTCTTGGCTCTAAAAATCTAGGAGTACTTATCACTCTGTTATGTTCTTTTCCTTTTTCTTTGTATTTGAGGTAGTAAACTTCTACCTGTTTAAAAAACAAACAAAAATTTCCTAGTTATTTAATAATATCTTAATTTTAAAAATGCAGTACCTCAAGAATAAGTTTTTCATCTTTTATTAAATTTTTCTGCAGTCAAATCTCTTTTAAATTCAAGACCATTTCTTTATAGGGTTTTGGAAATGACAGATCATCTACAGCTAAACAGAAATACTGTAAGAGTTTTTAATGAACAGTTACACAAAACAGAAGTTCAATATACTTTTTGTAACCATGAAGAAAGTATCAAAAACACTGTTAATTTTTACAAACTAATAAATATTCTCTCAGAGTCTCAGCCATCTGATTTTTAAAATTACTCCCTTGTTATCTTAAACTAGAAATCATATGCAACTTACACCGATGTTTTCTATCTGAAGTATGTCATGCAATATTGTAATTTATCTCATAAATCTACTAGAATGCGATCAAATCCTATCAACTCTGATTGGCACAAATTTGAAACAATGAGGCAATCACATCTGTTAAGCACTTGTGGCGTCCTAAAAATGTCTTAAAACTTTGTACAATAATATAATTATAGTATTTTTTCTGTGAGATCTTCTTTCACTTCAGTTGTGCTTTTCATAACATTTTTTGGAGTACACTGAACTCAGTGTTATCTACTTTGGGAAACAAAGTACAAAATAAAGAGATGGAGCAATTGGGGGAGACTGAGTGATAAAGGCATAAACATGGTACATTATAAAGAAAGTACTTCAGTAAACTTTACACGAAAGACACAATTGCTAGACAGTAACTTAACTGAATGAACAAATGGAGTAGTGATCTAATTTCGTCCTGAAACTGTTAAAAACAATATAAATTTTTAAATAAAAATACATGGGCAGAGAACAAAGAATTTAAAACATCAGTAGAAAGCAGAAGATTAGAATATCTCATTAAATAAATCTGTTTCTGAAGTACAAGCTCTAATTTTTAAACCTTGAAGTAGCAATATAATGAAAACGTATTTCATATAAATCAACATATGAAAACCACAATATCCTAGAAATAACTCTATTTTTAATAAAGAAACTCAACCATAAAAATGGTTAGGGCTTAAAGATACTGGGACGATGGCTAAAAAGAGTGAGAGATATAAAATTTAGAACAACGCTAAGTAATTTCATTAAGACATTAGTCCTTACTACTTTTGGTATACATCATATCTAAGACATTACTTAAGACTAGGCAAACAATCTATTAAAGATAGCTAAACTACTATAAACCCCATCTGGCTTATTCACTAGTAATTAATCATATAAAATTTTGAGACATTTTTATTCTACTGACCCCTTCATCTTATAAGGTACAGATTATACTTTTCATCTGCCATTCTTTACATAAAAGTTTAAATTGTATTCCAGATTAAATTAAACTAAACAAAACGTTATGATGAAAGGAAAAATCTCCAAAAGGAGACAATGGTTTATTACAGTTATGGAACTGATGCAATTGTGACACAGTTAGGGACCAGCGCATGAATGGCAAATAAGCAAATCTGGATCTCTTACTTGCTGCTTATTAAAAGCATTATTTGTGTTTTCTTCTGGGACAGCCAAGGAATGAAAAGTCATTTCTGCTATGAACCATGACCCTGTACTTGGGCCCACATATGCCCAACAGCAACTCAAAGCAAAATAAAGTTTGACTTTTTAAACTTTTTTTTTAACTTTTATTTTATATCTTTTGTGACTACAAATCTTGGGTCAAATCTCTTCTCGGCTTTGTATTACGATATGTTGATCATTTTAGGGTATGTTGATCATTTAGAGAATGTCTACCTAGGAGCTGACCCAGACAGGATTGATTAGGCTGAATTTATAGACCTTAATCCCCCTTCAAGAGTAAAGAGGCCAAAAGATTTACAGGGACATTCACCTATACCTAGCAGCCTCCAACTATTCTCCTAAACCTGTAATTATATAAATTCAAAAAAAGTGAAGCCTCTCATGACTGAAACCATCCTAAAGAGGCACAATCCTTTTTCTGCAGCCATAAAGATTCCACAACTGACAGCAGGACTGAGGAAATGATCCCAGCCCACCAGCCAACCCTTAAAAGCCAGTTTCCTGCCTTTGTGACTGTAGCCGTTCCTCTGTGTGCCCCTCCAACTTCCTAAACTGGAATCCCTTTCTATATTTCCTTTAAATTGCTAATTAAAGATTCTTCTATAAATTTGTGCTTCAGTTTTAATTTCCATTATTACTACAAGCAATAATTTCCATTATTACTACAAGGAAACATGCTGGCAACAAAACTTCAACTTAAAACTGTAACAAAGATCTTTCAACAAAGTGTAGTGCTTAAACGGGGCATGGTGGCACACACTTGTAAACCCAACACTCAGGAGGCTGAGGCCGGAGAACTGACATGACTTCAAGGCCAGCCTAAATTATACAATGCATTTCAGGCCAACCGGAACTGCATAGCAAGGCCCTGTCTCAAAGGAGGAAAAAAAAAAAAAATCTAGTGCTTAATTTAAAAGTATATTTCATCAAGTCTTTATTATTATGTTTGTGGATATGACAATAAATATACATAGTACAACTGGAGCTACTTATCTACTTCTTCCCAGTAACATAAACGTGGGCAATCTGGGTCACATATTTGTTCCAAAGGCTTACTAACTGAAGGGAGAAAGAGGAAAAGCAAAGGTCCCTGATCCTGCAGTAGAAAATTCAAAAATCCTACACCAGGATACATGCCTGCCAGCTCCTCCTGCATGACCCATAGTAATCTTTCTTCATTTGGAACCCATTAAAGGCTTGTCCATATGTACTGCATTTCTTACATCTAATTATAACAGAGTGAATAAAATAGGAAAGGACATGTACCCTAGATACAGGTGACATCACTCAGCACCCTGACAACCACATTATCAGTCATGCTCTGGAAGACTCAATGGGAGGCACCCTAGAGTCAATATAGCATGTTAAATCCCTACACCCAGTGCTCTCGGTGCTTATGCCATTCATCAGGAAAAGCCTGCTCACTCAAAGCATACCACGGCCTAATCAAACTTTACTGCTGTTTCTCACCATTGTATGACATGCCCAAATGTTTGCAGAACACAAGAACCTAAAAAATCAATCTAGGTTTCCATTACCTATGGCAGTAAGTTTTCATAAAACGAAAAGATCATTTTTGATAAAACATTTTATCTTATAGTTGGAATTAACTGGAATACTATAGTAACAAAAGAAGACAAGACTTTTCTCCACCCCTTTCCTTTTGCTATGATTGAGCTGTATTCTCTCTCATACATAAAAATGACTAGTTTATCTGGTTTTTTTTTTCAGTATCTTGTAGCTTCTTTCCTAATCAAAAGCATCCTTGTATTAGTCCATTTTATGATG
This sequence comes from Cavia porcellus, assembly GCF_034190915.1. Classification (NCBI taxonomy): domain Eukaryota; kingdom Metazoa; phylum Chordata; class Mammalia; order Rodentia; family Caviidae; genus Cavia; species Cavia porcellus. The sequence goes on from NW_026947493.1 coordinate 9,677,550, forward strand.
CTGTAACAAAATAGCTGATACTTTGTAAAGAATAGAAATTTATTTGGCTTATGGTTCTGAAGGCTAAAAGCCCAAGATCCAATGTCCAAGTCCAAGGGAAAATGACTGGGTTAGAGCCTTCTTTACTTCCTACAATGATAACATGAAGATGAGCAAGAGGCAAAACTTGATTGTACAAGAAACCCATTCCTATGACAAAGAACGTAACTCAGTGATACTGCCTTTCGCTGAAAATAAGGCCTAACTATAAAGTAAGTCCTACTCTGTTTTACAGGATATTTTTAAGCCCTATCCCCAAAATAAGTCACAGTTAAGATTGTCAGACAGATGTATGCATTTAGTATGTCTGATGCAAAACACAATGGATGCACTGAATTATAAAATAATGCATAATTAAATATAAATACTGACACTAATACTTAAATTATAATATAAACATAATTAAGTATTTGTAAATACTCAAGCAGGTGCCTTTGGACAAGAGGTAAATACCTATGGGAACAGATGAACTCCAGACCTATTGCCAAATAACCAGAGTTTAGCATGACACATAAAGTGTGCACTTTTTAACAAATGGACATGGCTGTGTCTAAAATCTTCAGAATTCAATAATGTGTGTTGTAATGAACATATTTAATGTACCTGTATGAAATAAAAAATGTTTTCTGAGTTTTGGTGATTGCAATTTTTCATTGCTTCTGTGTGGACCATCATTCTTAACTGTCATTATTATTTTTGTTACCACGCCTGTCTCATAAGTCTGCAATTAACATTTAATTTAATGAAAACTTTGTGGCGCCTACCCTACAAGAGGTCATGACTTGGGTGAAGAATTCATGGGATCAAAATCACTGAAAGCTTGTTGTCAATGCACTACAAGCAGGCTACATGGACAAGAACTGCTCATTTAAGGGCATCTATTGCTGGATGTGAGAGCCTGGGGCCAAAGATTCTAAAGGAAATGCAACTGCAAGAAACTCAGTCTGGAATTTCAAATTTGTAGAGTTCTGATGATTTTCCAAAAGATGACGACCTGACTGATTTGAATCAATGTAGATTTTCTGTTGTTTTGCAACAAGGTTTCTGAGGTTCAGGCTGACCGTGTGTTTACTATATATCCCAGGCTGGCCTCAAACTCACAGCAATCCTTGCCTCAGACTACAGAGTGCTGGAATTACACACATATACCACTATGCCAGCTGAATGCAAATTTTTGTACATGAATAAATGTAGATTTTTCATACATAAATAAATACAGAATGCTACACATGAGAAAAATAAGACATCCTCTGAAAACAAGCCCGACTATGTCTTTTAGAGCAAACATTAATAAAGAGTCTTATTTTCAGGGAAACAGGTAATGACTAACCCCAGTTCACAAAGGCAGAACATCTCACCAGGCACCTGTTGTTAGGTCCAACCTCTCAACATTAGTGCATTGGGGATTACACTTCTAACAAAGAAACTTTGAGGGAAACATTTAAACCACAGTACCCGTAAACCTGAACCTCGTCATTACTTAACAATTTAGCTTTGACATAAAGTCATTTCTTGGATTACCACAGGACATTTTATAAATGCACCAACATTTTATAAAAAATAAACCACCAATAAGTTTTTTTTAATTTATCAAATGCTAATTGAAACTGTCTAAAATATTAATCCATCTGACTCAAGTATTCAACCGCTATCCATCTTCTATCTTTCCTGTATGTTTTCATTTATTTAAGAAATGTTGTGTTACAGAGATATCAATAAAAATAAAACAATTCCTCTTCTTACTATAAGCAATAAACTAATGATTACAATTGGTATAATATGGCTTCAAACAATGTATGTTAGAGGTGTGGCAAGATTACAGAAGTGTCAGGGAAAGCTTTCAAGAGCTGCTTCTTGAGATGGATAAGCCAGGCATGGTGGCACACACTTGTAATCCTAGTAGTTGGGAGGCTGAGGCAAGAGATTATCATGAGTTTGAGCCAGCCTGGGCTATACAGTGAAATTATGGCCAAACTGAACTGCATATGGAAACCCTGGCTCAAAAAAAAACAAAACAACAACATAAATCAAAAGCAAGGTAAGGAGTAAAGAGTACATAACACACTGGTTCAACTACACAGGTTTCTTTCTTCTTCCCCCCAAACCTTGATAGGACAATTCTTATTTTACCAGTGCAAAAGAAGCAGTAGTAGTGACAATGGGGGAAAAATGACAGATTCTTGGAAGCAAACAAATAACTTGTCAAAGGAAGTTACTCAACATACTATATATTTTATACTTTACATGTCATCCACAGTCAATGTCCCTATGTTTCACATCCTACCTCCACTGTCCTATGAATCTACAACTAAGAAAAATGAAAGAAAAAAGAGGAGGAAAGAAAAATAGAAGAAACTCAAGATAACATCCCAAAACTAAAATATGCTTGCTTTCAGAATGAAGAGGTCTTTTGAAGATACAGCAAGTGTTCTTTCTCTGGGAAAAGGTATTTGTGAGATTGGAGAGAAACTTCATGACCATGGCTGTGGTATTCTTCTGACAAACTCTACATTAAAGCAGTATCAAATCACTGCCAAAATGTTACACATCTCCCTCACATACAATACAATGTCAATTTGAAGATGAACCAAATCATTTTTCTATGCTTAAGTGCACATATATAAATATATGATATATTTACAGATACATTAATTTTTATATATTTTATACAAGTTTTTTTTCTCACATTACAGTGTAATAGTTTGAGATATTCTATAATTAAGTCTCATTTAAGAACTCAGCAGGACTGGGAATGTAGTTCAGTGGCAAAGTACCTGCCTGGCAAGCACAAGGCCCTGACTTTGATTCCCAGTACCAAAAAAAAAAAAAAAAAAAAAAAAAAAAAAGAAAGAAAGAAAGAAAGAGAAAACCAGCAACATAAGTCCCTCAAGTTTATTCTTCATGACAGAATGGTATTCCACTATAAGTAGATGATGGGTTTTTCCCATGTGCAAGTTAACATGGTGCTGGACAGCGCTCCATTCCCCCCCCACACACACACCTTGGGAACTACCTCCTGCATTCTCTTGAGCTCATAAGGTCAAACTCCCACTTTTCATGCATGCAACATTCTTCCAATCAGCTGTCCATACGACATTCTGCCTACCCCTTTAGCTCCACTCCCATCAATTCCAAATAAAGTCCATCATTTTTTCCATGAACCTTCCAGAGGGTGCTTGCTGCTCTTCAGTAGCTCTCCTGTATGGGTAACAAAGGAGATTAGCCCACTGGTTGGTTAGCAGTATTCTGGATGTGGGTAATGAGAAGTCTCACTCTGGGTTGGGTGACACTACTATGTCTTGCGTCCAGATGTCCCCCAAAGCCTCATGCAGTCATAAGTGGGGCTTTTTCACAGTGGCAGTTATCTAGAGTTTATAATCCTTGAATTAGGGGGTGTGATTACTGAATCAGGTCACTGGTTTGACACCCACCCTCCACTTAGTAGTCTAGGTAGAATATAAAAGCAATAGAAAGTAGCTGCTAAAGCAGTGGGCTAATCTCCTTTCTTTCTCTCTCTGTTTTCTCCTTTTGAGAAATGGTCTCTCAAAATGGAGGACAGAACATTAAGTACTACATTTTCCTTATCCATTTATTTATGGATGGGCAGCAAGGGATGAAAGGAATAGGGGATTTTAAATAGTAAGTAGTACTTAAGTTTTAAGTAGTAAGATATGTTATGTATATGTACCAATTTGCCACAATAAATGATCATGCAATGCAAATACATATCAATAGTAAAAAAAAGAAACCAGTAACAAAACATAACAGATAGTTTTCACCAAACAAAAAGGAGCTTTAGACATACAAAATAACATTTCAAAATGGTTGGCAAAGATCACAAAGATCACATAAAAAATAACTTAATTAGCCTTAGTTATTTTTCAAAGTTTAGTTGAAACACTAAACACTTGGTTATTTTTCTCATTGCTGAGAAAAAAACACCTAACACCCACAAGTTAAAAGAGGAAAGAGGTTCCTCTTTGAGGAGGTTCCAATTTGAAGAGGTTTCAGACCATAGTCAGGTGTATGTGGGGCAGGGTGCCATGTCAGAGGGCCATCACAGAGAAAAAACAGTCCATGGGAGGGTCAGCAGAAAGCAGCAAGTCTGTCTTCTTTCTGTCCTTTTATATTCTATCCAGAATACAAGCCTATTGGTTGGTATTGGTTGCTGAGACAAAACACTCAACACCCAAAGTTAAAATAGTAAAGATTTATTTGGTTCACAGTTTGTAGAAATTTCAGTCCATAGTAACTGCCTCTAAGGCAGAGGGGAATCACAGAGGGGAAATAGTTCACAGTAAGCAGGTGATGAGAGAAGGTAGCAAGCAGCAAATCCAGACTTTAGCAGCTACTTTCTATTGCTTTTATATTCTAACTAGACTACTAAGTGGAGGGTGGGTATCAAACCACCTGATTCAGTAATCACACCCCCTAATTCAAGGATTATAAACTCTAGATAACTGCCACTGTGAAAAAGCCCCACTTATAACTGCATGAGGCTTTGGGGGGACATCTAGACACAAGACATAATAGTGCCACCCAACCCAGAGTGGGACTTCTCATTACCCACATCCAGAATACTGCTAAACCAACCAGTGGGCTAATCCAATTATCACACCCTTAATCCATATTCATACCTCCTTAATCTACATTCATACCCCATTAATCCACAGTCACACATGCTTAATCCATATTCATATACCTAGTCCAGTCAACCTAAAAAGCACCACTTTTGAGCACGAGACTTTGGAGGGACATCTACATACAAACCATAACAAATACATACTACATTTGACTGCCTTTTGGACAAAATAAACTCTCATCCTTCAATTCCACCATTACATACTCTTCATATGCAGTTTTCATTTCTAAAACATCAAAGGATGACAGATGTGGTGGTGTTTACCTATAATCCCAGCACTGTAGGAGACTTAAGCAGGAGGATCACAAATTCAAGCCCACACTAGGCAACTTAGTAACTTAGGAAGTTCTGTCTCAAAATAAAAACTTTTTTAAAAGTCTAAGTATAGCTCCGTATAAGGCCCTAAATTCAACCTCCAGTACTAAGCAAACAAAATACCAAACAAATTATAGAAAGGCCCTATACGCCTAACTAGAAAAGTATTTATGCTGCGATGATATGTAATTCTACATGAACTACTTGCTTCAGTATTTTTCCAAATTGTGTAAGACACTCCAATTCAATTTTGAAGTATCTTTAAAGCTGAGGAGTTAAAAGAACTATCAGGAATTAAGCAAACATCTCTAGAATAATGGTTCTTAGTTCTGTCAGCTAACTGTCCTTTTCCTTCCCTGTATTATTTTGAAATAAATTTTAGAGATAATAAAGCCTAATTATATCCTATATTTCTAAAAATCAATACAAACTCATCATAAAATTAATGAAAAATAAAAGCAATTTATAATGAAATACTTGTTTCACTATGTAAATACTTAAGCACAGCTACTTTTGTGAATAAAAGAATCACTTATCTGCATCTATATATAATGAGTAAGTCTGGACCTGAGAGAAGAAAAAAGGCCACAAGTAATTCTTGTACAAAAGTACAAGAAAATGAAACAAAAGTAGTATAGGAGGACACTAGAATAGACATTAGTGTTGAGATAGGGACACCAAGCAAAATAAATTCAACTTCAAGAAACATATACAAGTTTAAATTAGAGATTAAAACACCAAGAGACATTATGGACTGCTAAAATGAAACATGGTTTTCATCCAACCAACCTGATTTTACTTCTAAGTGCAGTGTGAAAATAATTAGCTATGCCATGAGGTAGGATAGTGTGGCTACAAACTATCCCAGAAATCCTACCATTAATATCAAGACATATAACAATGCTTTATGCATTAAATCTCTATTATTTAAAAATATAATAGATACCATATCTTTCTAAAATAGAAAGCAGAATGGAGCTGGTAAAGAAACACAACACAGGTAGTTTACAGAGGCATTGTACATAGATTGGACATAGTTCTCAATAATACTGAAGACTAAGCAACATAAAATGAATAAATGTGATTTTAAGAATGCATTTTTGGGGAGTCAGGGATTTAGCTCCATAGTAGAGCACCTGCCTGGCAAGCATGAGGTTCTGAGTGTGATCCGCAGGAAACACAAACAAAAGATTGCATTTTAATTCTTCCAATAAATGAAATTCTTGTGTATAACATATCATGAAATATTTTAAGCAATTCTTGTTAATAAAATTAAATCCCATACACTAATTTAAAATAAAACCTGTTGCTGCTTAAATATCCTTTGTTATGTATTTGCAATGTCTGAGCTTCTAGTAATTGCATTACAGAACTGAAAATTTTCAAGTACATATCTAGTTGGAAATGCCATAAATTAGGAAGTGGAAAGCATTTGTGAAGTAAATTCCAGAATGATTTTGAGATGATTTATTTTACTTAAGCTTCCCTGCACATAAACTGCCCCTAAATTATCAAATTCTCCATGCAATATTTTATAAAAACTTGCCAATACTATGGTACACTCAAATATTACTGACTTATCTTTGAACAGAAATTCAAAGCTTGTGCAGCACTCAGGACAATCTCTATTCTGAGCCTATCTCCTGCATACTTAGAATCCCTGATCCACATCCACTGAATGCCAAAAACTCTCCCACAATCATTTGTACAAATGGAAACACCACAAAATTCCTTTATGGGGCAACACTATCTTGTTTAAAAACCACTAATATATATGCCTGACAGTTAAGAAAATTAATGCTAGAATGCGGAAACACTTCGTCTTGCTTTTTGTTTTGTTTTGTTTTGTTTTGTTGAGATAACGTATCATTATGCAGTGCAGGCTGGCCTTGAACTCACTCTGTAGCCCAGGCTGGCCTGCAATTCAGTGATCCTCCTGCTTCAGCCTCCAGAGTGCTGAGATTACAGGGATGCACCACCATGCCCAGCCAGAAACACTTTAAAGAAATAAAAAAGGAAACATTTTTTATCAGTTATAGTAGAAGTCATGGTTGCCAGTTTTGTTCTCTTTTAAATATTCTTTCTTAACCTGTAATTTCTGGTTCTACATACTGAGAATGACACAGTGATTGAATAACCACTCTCAAACATGTGTGTATTCTCTTTTACGATTTTAATAGAAACCTTTCCCATAGATGTTATTACTCTAACCTTTATTTAGATAGCCAAAGTCAAATATTCTAATCAATAGATTATATACCAATAAGCACGTCATATTTAAACAATGTGTAATGCTAATACTAATAACTACTAAGACTTCATCCAGGCAGTACATATTTGATATTACTAAGGACTCTCATACATCACTATTACTTAATGCCCTAAAAAAGCCTTGAAGTATACTGAGATCTTCCTTTTACAAACTTTATATTCAATAAAGTTCTATTTAATTAGTCCAAAATTCAAATATATATTCATGCCAGATATTTTAGCCACAGGGGAGGAGTGAAAAAGATACCTGAGACACTCCTGTGAGAACAACCTTGGTTTTTCTCCCAAAACGTGAGTATGAGGACCCAAAGTATTTCACATGCTATCCATAAAGTGGACAAGGTATGAAAGAAATCTTACGTTTAAGATGACTTTTGGCTGTACTTTTACTTGTCATAATGTAGCTACTCTCAGAGCCAATACATAAGCCACATTATGATTCTTAAAACTATAGCAGTATTTTGGGAAATGTTTCACACTGTGACAAACTTAACGGATAATATATACGTAGCTCTTTATTAACTGGTATGATAGCCTCTTCTGAACAAAAAGAGTTCTGATATTATACATAGTTATGAGTTAAAAATTAGTGCGTAAGAATTCTGATTTTTAATGCACAAATATGTTACTGTTCAACATACCAGCTTTCTTATGTTCTAAATACAAATGAACCAGAATTTAAAATTTTATAATAGTAAGAACAATGATGATGATGATGATGTAATTTGCTGTGATGGATAAATACACAAGAGGAAACTAAAAAAAAAAAAAAAAAAAAAAAAACTACACAAAAAGAAAATATTTAAGCTAACCATCCTAGAGATTTGTATTTCATACACAGAATTTTCACTAAGGAAACACAGTCAGTTGTATTCAAACTGTTTCAGCAAAACTGAAATTTTGTCAACACATGTTGACCTGTGATACAGCTTAAAAAAAAAAAAAAAAAATACTGGATGAGAGCTGGGGGTTTGGCTCAGTAGAGTAAGTGCTTGCTTGGCAAGTGCCAGGTCATGAGTGTGATCCCTGGAACCCAAAAAAAAAAACCACTAAATCACTCATGAAATTATAAATTCTGAAGGCTAACCAAATAGGACTTTCTGTACAATGTTAAATATGCAGACACTAATGTTTACAATGTAAAACAAGCAAAAAATCCTATAATATTTGATATAAGGAAAAACTTCAGAACTTTCTACTATAGTATGACCAATTTTACTAATCTTTCTGTTTCTAATAGTAATACCTTTTTACTTTAACCTTGAAAATAGCCTCCAAACCTATACACTACCAGAGAGCCTTTATTAGAGAACTTGTAGCAATAAACTGGCCTGATTTAATCAACAAAAAGACATACACACTGGCCATTAAGAGTTTATCATTAAAGAAAACATTCTTAAAGATAGTATATGTGAATTAAGATTTCTGTTAAAGGGCCAGGCATAGTTGCACAAATCTGTAATCCCAGCAGGTTGAAGAAAGAGGATCACTGTTCCAAACCAGCCTAGGCTACAAAGTGAGTGCAAGGTCAGCCTGAACTGCATAACAGAAACCTTGTCTCTAAAGAAAGAAAGAAAGAAACATACATTTCTGCTCAATATACATTATCCATGACTATTAAGAATTACTCATCAAAAATTGAAATATCACTAGGGTTACCGAAAGGTCACCAAAAGAACAGTGGAACCCATTTCTCCAAAGGCCCCACTTTACAACCTACTGTCCTAACAAATTATAATAATATACCCTTTCACTTTTTCACTTTTAAAAATGACATGGCTTACAAGATAAGTTATACAATAATCTTAGCCATTACAATATTTTACTAAATCACATGTTTTAAAGATTTTATGAATATTATTATTTGAAAATCTTTTTTTTTTTTTTTTGAGACAAGGTCTCACTATGTAATGCAGGCTGGTCTTGAACTCACTTATGTAACCTGGACTGGCCTCAAATTCAGGGCAATCCTCCTGCCTCAGCCTCCTGAGTGCTGGCACTACAGACATGCACTACTACACCTGATTCTGAAAAAAACCTTCCTAATTTAGAAATTTTGGCTGATTTTCACAGTATCTTGTACCCTGTCAGTTATGCCACTTATACCAATATCACCCAAATTCTATTGTTCTTTAATTTATTTGTTTTCTGGTGTGGTGTTTTATGCATTTAAGACCCAGGATGGAGGTTTTCCTCTGTATTTACATAGCAAACAGGCTTGGAAAGATCCTTTTATTTTAGTTTCATATCAAATTCACATTTTTTTAACTCCCCAGTTAAAATACTGTAATTATATTTATTTAAAAATCACAATTGGCTACTTTCTTGTCCTTTTTATGCCCATGTTAAAATATCAAACTATGTATTAAACACCATATTTAGGATTAACTTAGTAGTAGTAGACATTTCTAAGTAACAGACAATCATTCTTTTATCCGATTTATCCCGAGGTCTGGAAACAGCTCTGGGTTTAAGTAAGAGTCAAAAGATCTGATCTGAGTGTTAGTCATCACCAGGCAAAGGCACCAGTTTTAACTCTGTATGCAATTTTGCTCAGTCATACATACAGGACCACAAGAATCACATCAGAAAAGTCAAGAAACTCAAGTACTTGCCTACTGTTTAAGAAAAATGACTAAGTCTAACACAAAGTAAATATACTGTGCAAGTTAAAGTTATCAGAGAAAACAACTACTTGTCTCAGATGGGGTACTTAAAAACACACCAATTAAAAACCACATTATACTACTTACAGGCTTAGAACAAGGGCCAAGTCAAAGTAAGCATGTTCTAACCCCAGTGCCAAGACTTACTCTATGACAAGGACAAAGTTATTTAACATCTCTACATTTCCATTACCTGCTCCTGAAAATGAAGATGACAGTACTTACCTCACTGTGAAATTCAACAAACAATCCATGTAAAAGATATGAGCACTGTGCCTGCACCTAAGACCTCTATGTCTGCTATGATTGTAGCCTACCATTTATGTCTCTTTGAAAAACAGGACCTGAAAAATTATTTTGCTATCAGAAGAAAATTTCACATTTGTGTTATCTGTCTGTTTACACACAAATGTATATCATCCAAGGTAAGATTAAGTTAGATGACACTGCTAATACTATATAAATATATGTTAACAGTGTGGCCTAGGAAGATTATCACAAAAGCTAACAAACCTTATTCAACAGGACACAGACAGTTTGTTTTCTTCAAAAGAAAACCACACTGATATACTGAAGCACATTTAAAAATAAAATCTCATATTAACACTATCTATGGCTGTTCATTTGCAGAACAGCCGAGTCATAGGTATATATGTTACATTTCTAAATCCATGTATGGAAATCACTTCTTTTAAGGCAATTCATAAGAATAAACTAAAGCAACATTTATATATTCAATATTTCAAAATAAGAAATTTAGATACATGCACAATTTACAATTCTATCTACAGAGGCCATTTTCACTATATTTCAATAATATCTTAATGCAGCATTTCTCTGAACTGTTTAAATGGTAAAGTGAATAGTAACTCAATGCAAGCAAACACAAAATAAAGATGTTAAGCACATGGCATTCTTTTACCCAAATGACTGACCTATTTATTAAACCATTTAATAACAGAGTCCTAAAAATTATACTACGTTATGATATACAGAAGAAAAAAAGAAATGATATTCTTTGGTTAAAAACAGAAACTTTAAGGGGCTGGGGATTTAGCTCAGCAGCATAAGCACCTGCCTTGCAAGCAGGCGGTCATGAGTTCAATCCCCGGTACCAATACAAAGTTAAAAAAAAAGACAAAAACAGAAACTTTACATGAAAAGAACTATTAAAGTAAAAGAAACTGTATCTCACATTTATAAAGATGTTTGTCCACTCTGGTTCATTAAAATAATGTTAAAACTTATGACATACAATAAATGTCACTATGACTAATACAAAAATCTACGTAAACATCATGCTGCTTTCCAAATCCCCATATAAAAGGAATTTAAACAAAAAGTATCTCAGTCAAATTTGTATCTTAAGAGATTCAAAACTAAATTGGACTTCATTTTTATGACTCTTCCTAAAAATATTCCAGTAGTAAAACAGATTTGCCCCTAAAATAAGATTCCATCATTTATTCTAAAGCACAAAATACAGACTTATCCTTTAGATATATAAAAGACAATGTAGGTTGAAGTGTACATGTTCAATCTCAGTTTAAGATTCTAACTGATAGATTCTATCACTAGTTTGTACAAGTTTCTATAATGACTCTGCATACAACACACTGACATTTTATCACCTACCAAGTAACCTTAACAGGTAAACGTAAAGCTAAACAAAGTATAACTGAAATTTCATGGCTATTATAAATTACCAACAAAAAAAAAATCCACAGACATTTCAGTGAATATACTTTGGCCTTATAGATAACACTTGAATTTTCAAGAATCACAAAGAAAGAAAAAAAAGAAAGCAAAACTAGTCAGTAACAATGCAGCATCTAAAAGCAATAAACTCAAAATTAAGTTATAAATAATTTAAAGCATGTCATGAAGATGTATTAATAATTCATTGGATAAATAATTTACTAAATAATCAAATAAATAAATAATGAAATACATAAATAAATCAGCAAATAAATAATTCTGCAAAATAATCTAACCAATAAGCCACCCAAACAAATTGCAACTTATAAAACTACAATGATTTTTTTTTGGATTCCTATAGTTTTAAATAAGCAAATGTACATAAACTAGATCAATCCTTTTTAGAACTGGAAATATTTTTTCAATGCTATCATAAAATCATCTTAATTTATAAGAATGTATTTTCAATTTTTAAACAACTGCATAGGATTAGTTCTCATAAATTAATACCTTGATTATAGCTCCTATATTTTACATCTTTAACATTTTCTCTCAAATAGCTGGATATTTGGAATGTTCTTCACTAACGCTTTTTTTTTTTTTTTTTTTTTTTTTTTAACAAAGAGATACTTACTGTGTAGGAATGCCACAGCCTTTTTGACAGTTTTTCTATCTTCACCAATTTATTAGAAATGTTCTGCAGGGCAAGAGAACAATAGATGACATTTAATTCATTAGTGGACAATGATCCATAGTCTTACAAAATAACAACAGAAGTGCACAGCATTCATTGTAAACTGTCAAGGTCTTAGAGTGGACTAAGTTCAAGCCAACAGAGTCAAGCTTTCACTCTATTGGAGCTGACACACAAGCTATTACAATTGGCAGGATTTCAGATATGAAAACAAAAAGTTAGAAGGACAAAGTGATTAGCTGACATCTAAAGCTATCTTCAATTTGGAAAGTGCAAAGTCCTTGAAAGAATACACTGGGATCACTTAAATGCTACAATCTAGCCCACCATAAGGTATCAAAACACAAATGGCCCCAAAACAAGCCATCATTCGTTTTAAGTTTTACCTACTCAAAGTATAGTGTACTTGAAATCTGTAAGTATATCTCAAACAATGACAGCTTCTTCCATGGATATATGAACTCTGTGATAGATTTTGACACATTTAAGGTCATTCAAAGGATAAAGTACAACCTTTAACAAGAAGAAAATCAACATGAATCAAACTACTGCATTTTATATAATTTAACAAATGCTTTTCAAGTTAAATAATACTTTTCCCTATTTTACAGTCAAAGCAATTTAGCTTCAGGACAACTATGCAGACCACACACAGTATCCAAGGAGCAGGAAAGGTTCAATCTCTTATCTGTATAACTTCTATGTGAAGATCCACTGAACTGTAAATTTGGACTCAATTCAAAGCACAGAAAATTCTAACATTTACTATTCCACTTAGAGCAATGGTACTCCACTAGGGGTGATTTTGTCCCCCAAGTGACATCTAGCAATGTCTGGGGGATAATTCTGGGTGTTGTAACTGGAGATTATTTTGACATTAGTAGGAAAAGGTCTGGGATGCTCCTGTACATTCTACAATGCACAAAACAACTCTCCTTCAACAAAGCATTACCAGGTCTAAAATGTTAATAGTGTTGAGGTTAGGAAGCCCTGGGGTAGAGCAGAAAGACCCTAACAGTATATGACATTCCCAAATAATATATATATTGCTCAAGATGTAGTCTTTTTATCCATATCTAATATCATATACAGAGAGATACGTATCTTGAATAAAAAATATTGTGCATACTTAGGACAGCAGATATATGGAAACTCCAGTTTCTGCTCAAGTTTTCTATATACTTCAAACTGTCTCAAAATTAGCCTTAATTTTTAAAATGTGTATTCTTCACTTATTTAACACTAAAATTCTAATTCTCTTAGAAGCAATACTAAAACTCAGTAGCTCTATAGTCATAAAGATGTTTTTAAAACTTTCATGTATCAAATTTTTTCAACAAAGTTCATATAAGAGCATTAAAAGTTAAATTAATGATACCTATAATTCTAGGACTTAGGAAGCTGAGGCAGGAACATCACTGTAAATTCAAGGCCAGCCTTTGCTACACAGTGTATTCAAGGCCAGGTTGAACTACATTGTAAGATCTTTTCTCTGTCACTCAATGTATGCAAAACTAATGAATTCATCAAAGTGATTAGCCAAGATATTTAATAATATTAGAAAGTCACTGGTTTTGGTGGCTCATGTCTCTAATACCAGCACTCTGGGAGACTGAGGTAGAACTGCAAATTCAAATCCAGTTTCAACAATTTAGCAATCTGGCAAGGTTCTATTTTAAAAATCAAATAATTTTAAAGAGTAGAGAGGGTAGCAGAGCTAAGTATGTATGTAGGCCCCTGGGTTCAATCCCCAGTATTTCCAAAAGAAAAAAATACTTTCATGGAGCTGCAGTATTCTGATGCCACACAATGCATAATCTTCAATGTTCTGTTTTCAGAAACACAGCTTTTAGGCAAAAGCTGAAAGAAGTGTTTTCTGAAATATTTATTACAATTATCAAAAGTACTTAACAAAATTCAGCAACTTAATTGTCAGTTCCAGGAATTATGTATTCTCTGTATAATTTTAAATATTTTCCTTTTCAAAGATTATTCTCTTTAGTCTTAACATAGATTTGTTTTCAACATGATTTAGCTTTTACCATAATACAATACGTATTTCCTTACATCAGACCTTTTACATCATCATAAAAAAAGAGGAAAAGGAAGAGATACATTTATTTCTCCCATATTCATTTCTGGTACATAAAAGGTCCTGTGGCACCTCCAGATATTGACAACTCAATTTCCCCCCATTGTTTTTGCTCTACCATACATTATTTATATTCAGAGTCACCCCATATCCCAAGAAGGTTTTAAGAATTCCAAAGAGTATTCCCACGTTGCAGCAGAAAAAACAAGAAAAAAAGAGGATAAATGGCCACATTGCTCCCTTCTAACTCTAATACTAAGTTTCAGCTTACATTTCATAAACTATAACTTAGCCCTTTGGTTATACTTAACCCCCTGAAGGCAGGAAAATACATAGAAACAGAAAAAAGAATCCAACACTGCCAATAGGCCCAGCTACAAAAATATGGTCCTTTTTTTTTTTTTTTTAAACTAAGGAAGGAAGAGTAAGCTTTGTGTGGTAAATTATAAGAAGTGAACTACAATGGAAGCTTCTATAAAGAATTCTATAAAGAATATGAGAGACAGACAAAGATTCATTAAAAAGTTGAGGTAAACAAGCCCTCCCTGCTCGTAAGCAACAGCAGCACCAGTGAGCAGCAGGCATACCAGGGAGGACAAGTCAGTGTCTCCTGAGATCCAGCCATGTTGGTACTTGGGGGCCCAGCAAGAAAACAACTCACCCTCCTTCCTGGTAAGCTACCACAGCAACAGCAAGCAGGGGGGCGTGCCAGGGAAAGAACAAGTCAGTGTGTCCAATGAGACTATGGGCCAGGGCCAGCATGTGCTAAGAATCAACTGTCCCAAGTACGGCCCCCACCCCACCCTTGGCAAGTGGATGGTATCTTGGACAGCCAGAGTAGATAACAATTAAGGCACACAAAGCAACTAAATGCTTGTATTGTTGGGTTGATTATGCTGACCTGGGGCCAGAGGTCTGAGCATCTCTAGGGAGGATGACTGTATGCAATTTAGCAAATATGGGGGATTCCCTTCTGTCTTCTCTTTGAAGGCAAATACTGTTTTCACTGTTTTGCTTTGTTGTGATTAACTGTTTTGCTCTATTCAACATTCTGTTTTGCTTGGTTTTATAATGTTCTGTTTTTGGTTTGATTTTGCTATACCTGATTGAATGGACAACTATTGCGAAGATAACAAGATATACTATGTTACCTATTACTGCTATCCTGTATCCTGTACTGAAGTTCTGTACCAATTCCACTGCACTATCTCAATTGGCTTTTTTCTGTCTTGTGTTCTTGTATTTTACTACCTTCAAAATTAAAGAAAAAAAGAAGTAGTTGACATAAGCTATGTTTATATTAATAAAAGTGAATGAAAAACTACATGGCAGGATAAACCAGGAATTGAACTCAGGACCTTGTGCTTGCCAGGCAGGCACTTGTACTGCTGAGCTACATCTCAGCCCTACATTTTTAACAAATTTAAGAATACTCTCAGTAGAATGCTATGTAGTCACTATCAGGTTTAAAAATTTACTGAAAATTGTACAAACATGGAAAAAGTATAGAAGTTCTTCAAAAAATTAAAAATAGAGCATTATATGACTCATTCAATACTCAATAATAGCTCTAAAAACACAGCTATTATATGACTTATTCAATATAGATCCAAAAGAAACAAGTATGTCAAAAAAAAAAAAATACCTGCACTCCAATGTTTACTGCAGCACGGTTCACAAAAGACAAAAAATGAAAACAACCAGCGCACCCTTAATTAATGAGTGATAAGAATAGGTTGTACTATATATACAGTGAAATACTGTGTTCAAAAAAAAAAAAAGAATTAAATCCCTCATTTGCAGCACAGATGGAACTGAGGTTAGGTAAAATAAACCACACACAGAAAGAAGTTCCATATGATCTCCCTCAGATGTGGAACCCAAAAAAACTGATGTCACAGAAGTTGAGAACAGCATTGATGGTCATGAGATGATAGAAAATAGAAGAAAGGGACAGGGAAATCTTGATCCACTGATACCTATCTATTATCAGATAGGAACAAGAAGTTCTGGAATGCTGTTGCATAGTAGGGTAACTACAGATAACAATGTATTATACATTTAAAAAAGCTAGAAGGAATTTGAAACTTTTATCATAAAAAACAAATATTTGAGTAGATTTGTTTAACCAGATTTAAACATTACACAATGTACACATGTATTCAAATAACCCTACATCATTAATACGTATAAGAGTTGTGTTCTAATGTATCACTTAAAAAGATAGGGGCGTGGGCCAGGAAGGTAGAGTTTTTGCCTTGCATGCAGGCCCTGGGTTCAACCCCTAGCACCACCAAAAAGAAAAACAAACGAACAAAAAAAAAAGGTTGGAGGGCTGGGAATTTCCAGCTCAGTGTAGAACACTTACCCATAATGTGCAAGATCCTAGGTTTAACAAGCCCTAGCACTGCAAAAAAAAAACTGATGTAAGTTTTTAAGTAGCATGCATGATGATTTGAAAACAGTTTGAACAAAGGAATAAAACATTATAAAAAATGTTCTAAATGATGAGAAAAAGCGTCTCTTCAAATTAAAAGGAATACAAACATTGTATCAGAAGGACATTCTTTAGATCAATTATTCTTAAAATCTGTGATGACCTTGACAAACACAAATAGAATGGATAAAATGTTTTGCCTCTGTCCTTTTAACAAACTACAGAACATTCCAATATAAATCAAATTTTGAGAAGCACACAACTGGAGAAAAAATGCTATACAATTAAAACAAGTATCTAACATTTAACATCCATAGGAGAAATGTTCATAACATTCAATGAAAAATGTTTATAGATAAATATATAGATATGATGGCCTATTTATATATACATACTTATCTATACATAATCATAGACCATTATATATTTAAATATGGTAAAACATTGAGATTAAACAAAATTTAAGAGAATAAAATTAATTTAAAAAAATAGCTGTGCTTTGAGGAAGTATCACTTTTTTTTCCACAAATTTCATTTCCCTTTAATTTTTCTACATGAACCATATTATTCTAATGATTACTGAAAGGTTTTGGCCCAGACAGGACACTGTAGCCAGGAAAGCCACAACCGGAAGCAGGAAGCCCCGTCTTGCCCTGCCCCTAGGAAGTTACCTGTGACGCCATCTTCCCGCCCCTGGGAATTTACATATGGCGCCAAACCTAGGACCAATGGGCTACCTGTGTATCCCTAATGCCCGCCTTAGGTTCCACCCCAAACCGAGGCTATTTACAGGCCCCCATGCTGCGTGTCCGCCGGAGAGATCGCCGGACGCCAGCGGTGGGGTGCCGGTCATCTCTCTCCGTGTTCTCAGAATAAAGGCCGCTTTTTATTTTATATTTCTCATTTTTGTTAATATTTTTCATCTTTTGGAAATAACTCTATCAATTACTATTCACCAAGATCAGAAAGCAATCTGGTACTGTTGTAGTCAGGGGTTGTGTGGAGAACAATTAGGATCAGGACATGGAGTTTATAATATTTTTATAATGGTCATCACGAGCTAACACAGGGAAATGCAGGAAATCTATTCACAACACCAAAGACATAGATTATTTAGTCAAAAGCCTAAACCCCATGGCAACGTCCCACATGAGTCCAGATAAAAATCCAGAGCTCAGGACAATGCCTCCACGAGTCCAACTGGAGGTCCAGAGCCCACAAGAAGGACTCATGCCAGTCTCTTTTATGGATCCATGCCGGGAAGACCCAAGGGTCAGCGGTGGAAGCCAGAAAGTCTATGCCAGCAGGATGAAGGAGCTATACTAGTGGGATGAGGGCTCTACGCTGGAGCCGAGAAGTCACACTCACAACAAAGACCAGGGCTATCCTGAACGGCACCACAGCTGTCCTCAGCGACACAGAGGCCCCGTGCTCCTTCGAGGACAAGCAGTCGGGTACGTGCCAGGAAGCAGCATGACGAGTTCATCCTGGAGACCAAGCAGCACATGTCTTCTCCTCCGAGCCCAGGAAGCAATGCTCAATGTGAGGACCAAAGCTTCTCCAGGAGAACCAACAGCTCAGACAGCCACTCATAGGAGAACCCACAATGCCTCCTTAACGCCTCAATCCTCAACACCTCCCTTCTTCTCTCCTCCTATTTATCCTGGCAACTTTCCTCAGGTGGAGCATCTTCACTCAATGCCATGCTGATGTAATCCAGCTGGCATTAAGTTGACCACCAGTTCTTAAACCATAACAGGTACCTTTCATAAATTGATAAAATCAGCTTCAATTTACTTTCTTATTGAAATTTGCTTATTAAAAAAATGGTGTTAAGACTAATAGAGCAATATCTTTTCCAGTGAAACAAAACATACATTTTTCTTTACTTTGCAATAACAACCCAAACTCTCTGTGCTCAACTTGTATTCAACTTATTACCATTCACATATCATGTCTGTCACCTTTGTACAAATCATTCCTAACCAGACACTACATCCCTCAAACAGTTTATCAGGACATACTGATCACTTTGTTCATCAGACTCAGTGGAAATTAACATTTTTCCTTCACCTTTTCACAAACCCTTCCACTTTCTGTATTTCTCAGATATTAAGAAAGATTTTGCTGGGCATGGCCGCACACATCTGTAATCCCAGCTCTCAGGAGGCTGAGGCAGGAGGTTCATTACAAGTCCAAGGTCAGTGTGGCCTACAAAGTGAGTTCAAGGCCAGCCTAAATTGCATAGTAAAATCCTGTCTCAAAAAGATTTTTAAAAAAAGAGAAAAAGAAAAGAAAAAAATTTTGTCCTACTATACAGTTTTCTGGCTACTTGTACAATGGGCACATGTAACAGAAATTACATTTTGTATTTTTATGATTACCTAGAAATGTCTCGAATTTTCTGGAGTTCTTACTGATTACACACAAAATTACAATGTGGGTATTAATTTTATCATGCAAAAGTCTCAAAATTATTACCATTGAGTCTCATAATTTACAACACTTCAAAATTCTCCACATTTTATAATGCAATCCAATTGCCTAAAGTACTATTATACCATAAAAAATTTTAAAAATAAGAAAAAAGTAATAAATGTATTTTATACAACAAGTACATAGGGTCAACCAAAGTAGCAAGGAAAAAAAACAAGACATCAGCCTAGCCTTTGGAGCTTGCAAAGACATACACACACACACACCCCACATTCCATAGAAAATCCAGAAGGTAAAATGTCACAGTAGGCAAAGATATTCAAAGAAGGATCCTTGGCTAAAACCAAAATCACATATAGCTAGGACAGTAGTTGTCACCGCAAGAATACATTATCCCTAAGGAATGTATGGCAATGACTGGAGACAGTACTTTCACTTGTCACAAATGGGAGTTACTAGCCACGTGTGGTGCAAGTATCTGTAATCCTAGCACTCAGAAGGCTGAGGTAAGAGAATTCCCAGGAGTATAAGGATAGGCTGGGCTATATACTGAGTTGGAGCCCAGCCTGAATAGCGTAG
This sequence comes from Cavia porcellus, assembly GCF_034190915.1. Lineage (NCBI taxonomy): Eukaryota > Metazoa > Chordata > Mammalia > Rodentia > Caviidae > Cavia > Cavia porcellus. Next base: position 9,697,419 of record NW_026947493.1, read on the forward strand.
CAAGACAGTCTCGAAAAACCAAAACAAAAAAATCTGTCTTAACAAAACAAACAAACAAACAAAGACCAAATGGGAGATATCATTTGCATCTAGTGCAATGATTGCAAACCTTTCAGAGCTTTCAATGATAACAAACAGCCTGCTGAGGCACAAGTAGCGCAGGTTCATTTGGTAGATTAACTAATGAGAATTTGTAACATCCAGCTGAATTAAATTAGTACAGTACTGGGTGTGGAAGGCCAACCTGAGGATTGCTGCCAATAGCATAAAAAAAAAAAAAAAAAAAAAAAAAAGCTGGGGCTGGGGAGTTAGCTCAGTGGTATAAGCAACTGCCTTGCAAGTGCACAGTCCTGAGTTTGATTCCCAGCACAAAAATTAAAAAAAAAAAAAAAAAACTGAAGATGATGGGGAATGCCACTGGTTCTTGAAGGAACCTGGGCTCTCACTGTTACCAAAGATCGCTGCTGTTCTTTTTGGGGGAGCTCTGGTCTTTACCTTGAACATTGCTTTCTTGCTCAAGTACAGATCCCTCAACCTATTGGCACAGATCCTTTATCCTGCTATTGCAGAACATTCTAGCTTCCACCACTGACCTTTTGGCCTTCTCAGTGCAGATCCTTGACACAGTCTTGTATAACATATTGCCATGGGCTCTAGTCCTCCAGATGGACTCATGGAGGACACTACCATGAGTTCAAGGTCTTCAGCTGGACTCACAGGATATTGCCATGGGATCCAGGTTCTCAGCTGGATTCTTTGGTCTTCTGTGTATGGACACATATCCCACACTCTTTTGCATTTAACTCTCTGGGTAAACATTATAAACTAAGCCTATGACATATGTGTTCTGTATTAAATCTTTTCCTTGGGAAACCCTGACTGTAACACTGATCTAATGGCTAGTGGCCAGGTATGATGCTACATAACCTAGCATGCACAAGACATAACTCCCCAAATGAATTCTTCAGTCTAGCAGTCAAAGGTACTAGAATATCCAGTAAGAGTTTAAAAGAAGAGACAGCATTTACATAACATGAAATATGAGTAAAACTGACTCCTGACTATTATATTTTTTAAGAAACCATAATATGGCTAGAAAAAGGTAGGAAACAAGATTACAACAATATAACTGAAAATAAATCAGAATAGACAGTAACAGAAAAATCCAAGAAGATAAAGAAAAGTATCTAAAAATAACAAAAGTATTAAAGCGTACATGCACAAAAATCATATTAGGCCAAACTGAAGACAGAAGAGAACATTAGCTTCCAGCTATATAGAAAGCTAGATACCTCCATACCACTGGCTACAATTTTAAAGGTTAGGGTGAAAAGTTGATTTAACTAATTGTTTACCTAGCAAAAAAAAATACAACATCCATATAAACTACTAGCAAACGAAAGCAGAAACTTTAAGAAAGAGTAATTAAACTAAAAAACCAGTCTTTATCCTGAGTGTATATGCCTAACATTGGTGAAACTAAACTTCTATTTTGATGAATTCACAAGGCTCAGAAACTAAAACTGTAAGGAGATTGACAAAACACCTGAATAAAAAATAGTAGTCCAGGGCTACATTTTCATGTCAACAAGAAACATACAAACACACACATAGATAATTCTTGCATTACTACTTTGTAGTTATACCCAACCTCACTACCCCTAATATTTCTAACTTGGCAACCACTAACCTGTATCAAATTTCGTAATTTCAACATTTTGAGAAGTTTCAATTCGTTTAAGATTATAACCACATAGAACTTTCCCAAAAGTTCTCAGATTAAATTCACACTGTGTGCCTGAGCCAATAAACTTTGAAGATGTAATTGAAAGTGCTGTTAAACTACAAGGCAGGAATCTGGACAAAGAATAGGCAATTTGTCTGTGAAAGAAAGTAACTTCAACCCAGACCATAGAGTAACTTCAACCTAGGCTTCAAGGAATTTAGCACTTTTCCAAAAAGCACTGCCTCAGTCCAAAATATAAATACATGAAAAACCACAGCACAAACAAAGAATACCATCTACCATGAATGAGGCCCAATATACAAGATAAAAGAATTATACATAATTTTTAAAAATTTTTAATTCAACGTAAAAGCTAAGAAAGTTGATTTAAATCAGTTTTCACATAGAAAAAGGATAAACACAAAGACTTTTTAAAGTACTATCCAGTGCTGAGGACATAGCTCAGTGGAGGAATTCTTGATTAGTTTTTACAGGGTGGGGTATCCGAAATGCAGTTCAAACAAGAAAAATGCAAACCCAGTTACCAGATACAACGAATAGAATGAGAAGGGTATAACAAAGTAAAATACATCTGTAACTTGACAAAATACCACACTTACATTATCAATGCACTCAAAAAACTTTTGTAAAAGTCAAGTGAATTTTTTTAAACTTCTATGTTTAGATGTCATGGTAATGTCAAGTTGCTATAAAAGTTTCTCAATGTACCATGGCATGGTGGTGCATGCTTATAATTCCAGCAATGAGTGAGGAGGATCACAAGTTTGAGCCCAGCAGGGGCAAAGTGACAATTCAGCAGGAAAAAATAAAGTAAAATTTCTAAATTTTTACTCTGAAATTCCATCTTTAATTTATCACAGACCAGTGCAGATAGTCTGTAAACCAGCATTAATCTCAAGACCACATTTTGAGTACTGTTGCTATAAAACACAAAAAGACCAATATGATAAAAGAAGGTAGAAAAATAACAGTGTGTACACTATTCCAATAGAAATGGTTTAAATTTTTCCGTAATAACTGAAGATGCAGAGTAAAAGTCTGAAAGGCTAGAAACAAAGACAGGAAAAATACAGGGAAATATGTAACTCATCTGTTTAGATGCTACATTCACCACAATTAGTACAACAGAATCCCAGACTAGCATTATCTATTATAACTAAGAACAAGCCTGATGTTCTCTAGATAAACAAAACATCAACAAGCTACTGAAGCACAGAAAGTAATTAGAGACCAAATTTCTAAGGCTAAGATCGCTCAATAAAAATAATCTGTCTCTACTGCCAAAATTGTGCTTAGCTTATTAAATTAGAATTATCCTTTATTGTGTAACTTATGAAATATAAAAATTAAAACTTTGTATTAGCAGGGATTCGATATACATTCACCTGTATTGAAATGAACAAGATTCCAATTCCCATTAACTATTCTTTCAGTGTGAGATGAACTACATAATACTGAGGCACATTCTGTTTGTCAATATTCTCCAAGCACAACTGATTTAAATGTATTCATTTAAAGATTCTACTTAGATTTCTAGCAGAAGTCAAATGTAAATCCAAAGCCACTTAGTAAAACAGAAATGATAGTATCGTACCTCCTAAGAGTCATAACTAATATCTGTACAAATGTTTCATCATTCTTCAACTATCTGACATATCAAATTGAAGCATCACAATAACCCCATGGGATTCTGGCTTTATGAATAGATATAATAATAGCTAAAAGCTTCAACTGAAAAAGAACATGGTGAACAGCATCAAAAAATGTATGTAAACTGAATGTAACAATATAAAAAGATATCCAAAATCTCATCAACAGCTGCTGCTTAGCACCATTACTCCTAATATGATAATGGAAAGACAATTAGTAGGTATACATAGAAAATAAACTGAATGAAAGGATGCATTAAGCGAGTTCATTCCGTGCCATCAAATTCTAACTATTCAGCAGTAATTTTTTAATATGATCACTTACAGAAGTTAGTACGATTCATATGGCATCATCTCCAAGGACATGGAAAAAAGAATAGAAAAAAATGGCCAAGTGATTAAAACTTCCACCAGGTATAAATGAAAATTGAACAAGGCAAAAACTGTCATCCATTGTTAACTATAAAGTATTAAAAATTTGAGACATTTTGAAAAGCTCAAGTGTCAAAATCCTTAAATAAAAGAATTCTTCTCTCAACTGTACTAGAGGTATACTAAGGTAAAGGTAATAGATGAACAGATAGGACACCAAGCATCTTAACTTGGTGGTTTAGAATGAAAATGGAAAAAAGAGAAAGAGAGAAGAGGAAAAAGAGGAAGAAAAGGAAGAACAGGAAGAGGAAGAAGAATAAGAGGAGGAGAAGAAAAAGGAGGAGGAAGAAGAAGACAACGAGGACTAAAACAATGACCTGGGCATGGGAGCGCATGCCTGCAATCCTAGCACTCCAGAGGCTGAGGCAGGAGGATCACTGTAAGTTCAGGTCAGCCTAGACTATATAGTGAGTTCTAAGCCAGCCTGAACCTATATAGTAAAATCTTGCCTCAGAAAGATCACACACACCCCAAATGGATTTAATGTTGAAACAAACAAATTTTTGTTTGTTTTGGGCTTTTGGCGGGGGAGGGGAGGGGCAAAGAAAGAGATTATAGCTAAAGGTAATGTTTAGGACAGAAAAATATTTTTTTCTTCTTTTAATGGTCTTTTTCTTTTATTTTAAAGAGGGAAAAACTGGATACAACAGAACAGAGCAAAACACAACATAAGAAAGCAATGTAAGAGACATAAATTTCAAAGCAAGACAATCAGAGATCTTCACTATCATATTGTGTTTTCTTCCAAATAGCTGACCATATCTTCACATTCAGAGAATTTACATGAAACAACATAGTATAGAACTGATCTGAACAAGATGAAGAAGGCATTTTAGGGTCTTCAAGATCAGACAAAAGGGAGGTCAACAATGGCTGTCATTGTGTCTCTCATTCTTTTCAAAACAGCTGTCCATATCCTCATGTATGTTAAGACTAAACAACACAAAGCAGGCTAAAATTACTCTCAGCAAAGAATAGTAGTATTGCTGGATTTTACATCATGATACTACGGGATCAGCACTGAGTACTGTAGTGTCTCTTTTTCTTCGAAGTAGATGATCATTTCATCATGCGTTACATGATCAGTTCTCTTAAACTGTTTATAGGTTCCATGCATGCATGAGTCTCAACATGGATTTCTGTCCTTTCTATATTAGAGGGAGAAACAAAACAAAGCAAGATAAAACAAAACATATTACTATAAAAACATGAAATGAAAAAGTCATACAAAACCATAATACAAGGTGTTGTACAATGGTTACTGTGTTGCCTCTTGTTATCTTCAATACAACTGTCTACATCATCAGGCATAGTATAACTGAATATAGCAGTACATAACAATATTAATTAAAAAAACATTGTGGGTAGTGTAAAACTTCAAAAGCAGATAATAATCAAACCAGAGTGGATATCTCAGTGTATCTTGTCATCTTCAGTGTAGTTGCCTATACTCTCAGACTTGATACTATCAATCGTACCAGATTTGAATAAAATCAGTCAATACAAAACTGCAATCTAACAAACCAGATTCAAAAAAGATCAGTCATGATAAAACTGTAAAGTTATACAGGGCTTCAGATTAAATTAATAGGAAATTAAAGATGATTACAATACTATATCCTGCGATTTCCGGGATAGCTGTCTGTGCCCTCAAATGTAGTGCAAATAGACAAACTGGGACAGAATATGATCTACCTAAACAGAGCAATGTGAGTAATGTGGGTTTTAAATTCTGATACACTATTAACAATATCCTCTGCCTTCTTTTTTTAGACTATTCTTCCCCTTTCACTCCCCCAGGGTACACTGTGCATTTTTGACCAACTCCCTCAGTTTTTAGATTGGGAGGGACAATCTGCAATTTACCTAAGTGGTTCCGAACCTTCTCACTCCTAGACTTGATCTCAAGTTGTATTCCCTTACCTACAAAACCTGTCTTTCCAACCTATCTGCAGGTGCTGGTTGAGTTGCCCCTATGACTCTCTGGTTCCCTGTCACAGAGTACTGTTTTCTCATATTTGATTTTCAGTCCATAAACCCTATTTCAGGTTAACTATATTTCCCATAAAGAGCATCCCATATACATCTACATCCTGATCTACTCTGCCTGTGTTTTTTTTTTTCAAGTGTATCAAGGCCATCTATATCAGAGATTATAGCCAACCTTCTCTGTGTCATTTCTGCTGTGCTATTTTTCTGCCATTAGTTGTCTGCTTTTTTCCTTCATTCCACTTTCTGTCCCATTCACTGAGGCCTCTCTGCCACTGTTCCTGAAATCCTGCTACTTTTTTTTTCTGCTAATCTTAGCTGCTCCAATGGTAGCCCCAAGACTGCATATGTGATTGGCTCTTTTCACTTTAGTTTCTTCCTGGCTCGAGACGATCCATCTCCATCTGACTGGACCTCCCCACAATGTTTTATTCAGGCATCTAAGTTGTCTGTCTCAGGAAGCCTCTGTATTCTGCTGCTTATCGATCCGCCATCTTTTGCTCCTCTGGACAGGAAAATATTTAACCTTATATCTTCAAACTTTGACAGCGTACATTATTTTAAGTACTAGTCTATTGCCTTTTGAATTACTAAAGTCATAATTATACTATACATGTTTTAGGTTGTTTCTATAGAAAGAAAAAGAGCAGGCCTTTACAAACATACATACAGGGGCTGGGGATTTAGCTCAGCGGCATAAGCACCTGCCTTGCAAGCAGGCAGTCGTGAGTTCGATCCCTTGTACCGATAAAAACGAAAAAAAACCAAAAAAAAAAAAAAAAAAAAAAATACATATACAGGCATTGTCATATATAGAAAATATCCTTCAAATTCTATTTGTTTCACTTGTACTTATCCCCAAACTAACCCTACTATAGAAATTACATGAAATTCTTAAGATAAACTAGCAATGTATTTTAAAAATAAATTTTTGAGCTGGGGATTTAGCTCAGTGGCATAAGTGCCTGCCTTGCAAGCAGGCAGTCGTGAGTTCGATCCCCGGTACCGATGAAAAGCAAAAAGACAGAAAAAATAAATAAATAAATGTTTAAATAGTAAAAGCAAGTCACAAAGATAAAATTCTTTAGCAGAACATTTGTACTGGCTTAAAATTTCAGTACCCAGGCATGGTAACATACACCTATAATCCCAAAACTTTGAGAGGCTGAGGCAGGAGAATTATAAATTCCTGGTCTGGGCAATGTAGTAACTTGTCTCAAAAAGAAAGACATTGCAAGATAATGTCTCAAAATTAAAAATACAAAATATGGAGCTGTGGATGTAGTTCAGTGTCAAAACTGTGGGTTCAGTAATCCCTGGTACCAAAAAAAAAAATTTCAGGGGTAGTAAAAAGAGCAGGTAGTAGTTTATCTCTACACCTGTCTACAGAAGATGTGAACTTGAACTTGACCCGCAGGAGAACAAAATGTGGTGAAGTTCTTGGGCTTTAATCCATGACCATTCACTTCTGCAGGTCTTAACCTTCCTTGCTAACAATGAATGGAATGTGCCCTGGCCATATCCTTCTATTCTTAGAGCAAGGACCAGGAGAGCTACAAAACCATGAGGGCACCATGAAGTCTGCAAGAATGAAAACTATTGGTCTACATATGGTATTATACAAAGAGTAGTGGTGAATCTACGGCATGTGATTTTTTTTTAAGATAAAAGATGTTAATGTATGAGTTATTTTTTCTAAATTAACACTTCAGTATTCAAGTTTAATTGCAGTGTTGACACTCTGCAACAAATAAATGGGTTTTAGGTTACAATTTGAGCACTCATCTCTAAAAAGTTATCCATCACTGTCTAGGAAGAAGCCCCTTAAAACAAGAGAAGGTTTTCTTTAAATGGCATACTCATGACTCAGTGGAAAATTACTAACTGCTAGCCCATGCCAATGGTGCCATAAAAGTTTAGGACCTTCTTTTGTTAATAAGCCCATCTGATCACCATTACAGTGGTGTCCTCTTCAGTTCTTCTCAAACTGAAGTCCCTTCCTCACTCTTCTTTCTCAAAGATTCCCCTATGAATGTGTGCTATTGCCTCTGTTTTCATTTTTATCATGAGTGAAGCAAGTGTCCACGTGCATCTGTATTGTTTACTACCGCAGACTCAATAATTAAAATCAATTATATGTGAACTAAGATCATTGGTCAAAGAATCAAGCTTTCTTGCCAAAATATCCCAAAAGACACTGAATTCATAGATACAAGGAAATAGGAACAGAATCCAAAATTGTTAAAATAAAAAGTTTTCTTCTATGAGTAAACTCCTTTCCTACTCCAGAATAACTAAAACTGATAGCTGAATAGAATGCACTATATTTACATTACTTCTCATAAATCTAACTCTAGAAATGTGACCTTAGCCCAAAATTTTATGCCTTTGTTGAAGGGTACTATAACTTTCTAAAGTTGAGTAGCTATTGTTTCCCATAAACACTAAATCCACCAAAGACTAAAACTACTTTGACTTTATACACACATATACACACTAGGCAGTCTTTTAAAAAATTTAAATAACATTTATTTTGGGGCCAGTCATACTAATGCATGTCTGTAATTCCTGCAGTCAGGAGGCTGAAATTTTTGTTGTTTTGGGTTTGGTTTTTTTTTTTTTTGGGGGGGGTGGTTTGGTACCAGGAATTGAACTCAAGACCTTGTGCTTGTCAGGCAGGCACTTATGCCGCTCAGCTATAACCCCAGCCCACTGAGGAGGTTGAGGCAGCAGAATCTGTGAGTTTGAGATCAGCGTAGCAAGGCTACATAACAAGTTCAAGATCAGCCTGAACCACGCAGTGAGACAATGTCTCCAAAAAATAAAAAATTATTTTGAAGACATATATTATAGAAAACATATATTATAGAAAAACACTTGGTAACTGTATTATAGATAACTTTTTCAGCAAGTAAGGACTAACTCTAGTATTAAATTACAAATATTATCAAGAAAATCAAATGGAAATAGTTCATGCCTTGTTCTCCCCTAATTATAAAAATTATCTTAAAAGGTTATGTGATTTATTTCAAGTTCTATATAGAGTCATAACTTCATAATTATACATTCAAATTTAAATTATATTAAATTAAATATACTGAATTTAAATTATCTTTATGAATTTTTATAATTAAGCATTCTTTTAATTTATAAGAAATCTTTTAACAAAAAATTAGATCTAATCTAAAATTTTAAGATCTTTTTAAAAAATAAACATTCATTTCAATTAGACTGACATTTACATGTAAAAACATATAGGGTATTACTTTTACATTTAAGTTCTAACAAGGGTAAATAAACATTACTAAAGGTTATTTAAAGCTTTTAAATTTAAATTAGTAGGTTTCCCAAACTTCCTGGGATAATTTTTGGTAAAGCCTTTTTGTTCAAAAATTATAAGCTGCCATATAATTATAAATGCAATTTTAATGTTACTTAATTTGAGATAATTTAAATTCAAAGACATAATGAAGTTATTATAACTTTTAATTACACTGTATTTGAGATACTGCTATTACTTTAAGAATTACAGGTCACCCACTATTTCTGCTTCATTTTATTTCCAAGATATTTTACCTCATATGAAAACTAATCCTGCGTTCTGGGGGAAAAATACTAGCTTTAATGTTACATCCACTTTTTGCTCTTCAATAACATAAGCTATGCCAAAAAAAGTTGACAAGAATGTTAAGCACATTTTATGAGTAAATATCTAAAAACCCCTTAGATACCTATATTTAATTTCCTGGATAGTTACTGAAAAGATTAAATACTATACTCATATATTTTTACAACAAAAATCAACACAACACAATATCTAAATAGGAAAGATATTCATGTTTGTACTGAAGGCCCAATTATTTCCCCATATTCTAATACAAAAAAAAAAAATCAGAGAAAACAAATAACTTAAGAGTTCTTTATAGGGCTGGGGATATAGCCCAGTAGCATAAACACCTGCCTGGCAAATGCAAGGTCATAAGTTTGAGTCTCAGCACACCTCCTCCACTCAAAAAAAGGTTCTTTATGAACAATTTTACCTGCAAATGAAGCACATATGTAATGGTTACTGCTACTCAAAATAGTTTCTTCACAATTACAAACATAAAGTAAACAATCAGTAACAGTATTTACAGTTTTTTCACAGAAAGAGTTAAAGTCTTAAGAAGAAACAAAAAAATGCAAAATATTCAACATGCTATTCTAAGTACTCTGGATAATCTGTGAATGAGCTTTATCAAGATGAGGAATTTTAACACTGCAACATAATATTGCTACAAGTATCCACATTCTTACCACTCAGAATTGGCAACACTCAGATTATGCATTCAAATTCACATAAATATGATAAACATATTTGGTTCATATTGTATTTATAAAACAATAAAACAGATAAAATGGAACTCCACTGTTCACTACCCCTTATGAAACACATTCTACTTTGCCCATTCCACAACAAATCCACAAAATTACACCTGAAATATGTATTTCCTATGTAAAACTCAACTGTAATTCCTGCTCATCATTTCTATGAGATGCCTGTGTTGTTTAGCTAATATAAATTATCATTTTGCATAAACAATCTGTATGGGCTTGTTACTGGCACACATACAACCTTGTCTAAGGCGAGAGCACACTGAAATGATTAATGAACCCGACTACAAAATCAGCGTAGACCAAAAATTGAAAGAAATCCCAGAAACAAAACAAGATCATCCTAGAGTTTAAAAAAAAAAAAAAATACAAACTGTTACAAAATAAGAGTTGCTCTAAGAGAGGTTCAAGTATGGAAAGTATATTTGAAGCTAAAGGAAGTCTGAAGATTATCAATGACATAAATACATATTATTAAGAAGATCTAGGGATGCTACACCTCAGCACGTCTCACCTGTGCTGCCGCTACCCCAGGGCCAGGCAAGCAGTTAGACAGGCATCTGTCCCCTCAAGAAAGAAACAATAACTATGAGTTCTGAGTTACAGCCAAATTATAGAAGCCTGGTACCAAACCTAAAACATATATACCTCAACATTTTGTAATAAACCATTAAAGTTCTGAGGAACTGGATACATGGCACATACCTACAGCCTGAGAGGACAATGAAGTTTAACAAGATTGCACAGTTCAAGTTTCTCCCAGACAACTGAAGAAAGAAGAGAGAGGCAACAAGAGACCACAGAGGAGAGGGAACAGAAGGGCAAAACGGTGAAAGAGCACCAGCCACAGGCACAGCCATACACAAGCGCCGGAAGGAAAATGCTTTTAAAAGATTCAGTCCCCAGTCAGGAGGGGGTACAAAAAGGTTCCTAAGGAAACATTTAGAATGATCAATCTGTGTTTTAGGAAGATTAATAAAGCATTAGCAAAAATAAACTACAGAGAGAGAAGATTATACACAGGAAGATCAGTTGGTCTGGACATAATAAAGGCTTGGAGGATTCTGAAATCCAGATAGAAACCTACAAACACAAATGAAAATTACTCTAGATATAGTAAGGAGGAAAAGATAGATTGCCTTCACTCACTTATACCTCCAAGAAGAGTTATTAAAATTATTATTATAGCCTTAAAACAGCATTATTAACTAGATTGAAAGCAAAGAGGTCAAAAATAACATTAAGGTTTTGGAACTGTGAAGGCAGTATAAGACAGAGAAGTCTGAGGAAAATACTAAATTTGAAAACTAGTGCCTATTTCAGTTTTAGAAATGCTTTCTGTTCTTTGAATTTCATTTTTATGCTAAAAAGACATTTTATAACATACATTTATAATTATTTAACTTTATAATATGAAGTACTTGATTCAAGCATAACAGATGCATTATACAGACTTACATGTTACAAAAACAATCACATGAACATGTTAATCTGTTCCTGTCACCTTGCCTTCACCACAGACACATGCATGACTATCCCACTGAGCAATTTGTACCACCAGTGGCAGTGCATGACTGTGCTACGGAGTGGCATAGGACAGTCCCATTGGGTGGGACAAGCTCCTGATGGAATAGTCATGCATTTGTGGCCCCATCATGATCATGTTAAATTCATCCCTGAACCTTAGAAGGTAGATTACCAGTATCTTCAAAATCCTGGAGTGTTCCTCAACAAATCTTTATCTTTCTGTCCCAAATAATATTTAAAAGTAAAGTAAGTCAAACCATACCCAATAGTCATTCTAATAGCAGGTGTCAGACTAACTCTAGCTATCACCTGACAGCTGTTTCTCATAATTTCTGACATTCTATATTTTATGCTTTTTGGGTTCCCTGTTCTTCATCAAATTCTCTTGCAGCGTGTGATGCAGTTAATTGTCCTAACTTCAGTTTCTCTCTTTACTTGCTTTATCTGAAGAAGTAATCTCCTGGTTCTTTTTTGACAACTTCCACAAAATGGAAGAAAATGTTTCTCAATATCTAATAAAGGACTTGTGTCTAGAATATATAATACAAAACACTTTAAACTCAATACTGGAAAGACAAATATGCCAATTAAAAATTGGGCAAAAGGTCTCAATAGAAAAACATCCAAGGAAGATATACAAATGGCCAAAAAGCACATGAAAAGATGTTTAAAATCATTAGTCATTAGGGAAATACCAAGATTACCCAAAGTGAGCCACAGATTCGATGCGATCCCAATCAATATTTCCATGTATTTTACTTATAAATAGGAAAAAGTTGTGCAAGATTTATTAGGAGAGACAATAGCAAAAATGTTATAAAATTGATTTACTGATGGCTATACAACTCTGTGAATATCCAAGGCATTAAGTTTTATACTTGCAAAGATTGTTTAGTTTGATATATGAACTGTATCTCAAAAAACTCTTTAAAGATATGGGTAGTTCACACTGGCTCTCGAATAGTCATCTTTATTCTTATTAATGACCACATCCCCTGAAATTACTCAACTATCTAAAAATAGCACCTAAATCTTTGTCATCAATACTGACCATTTTGCAGACATCCAGACCACAATTTCCTCACTTCCTGATAAATGCATGAGGACCTGTTATGGTTGTGTCTGGCTGTCCCCAAAGCCTCATGCAGTCATGGATGGCTGAATCTAGCATTTGTGATTGGTTTGTTATCTAGCATAGACATTGGCAGTGTGAGAGCTGTACCCACACAGGGGCAGGTAACTGGCATACAATACAACAGAGGAAGAAGGCATGCTTTTCCCCTTTTATTGTTTGCTTTAGTCGCTTGTAACTGCCATAAATGGCTGCCCCTTAGTCACGCTGCTGTCTTGGAGCCAGTTGAACATAGACTGAAATTTCCAAAAATTGTAAGCTAAATAAGCCTTTCCTTCCTTCATTTTGGGTGTCAGGTATTTTGTCTTGGCAGCAAGAGAAAAAGTAACCAAGACAGGACTCTCACTCACAAGATCAAATTCATTTAACTATTCCAGCACACCTGATCTCGACTACCAGGTGCCATAATCCATATTAGTATCTCTGTTTCATCACCATTTCCCTCACCTCAACAGTCAATCATCAGTTTGTCAGTTCTACCTCCATAATACCTTTGTCTTCCAATTTATATTATATAGACAGCATTATTTCAAATCAGCATAATTTTCCTTTTCTCAATTCCTCCTCTCCAATGTAGCATTTTAATCCTATAGATGAAGAAATTCAAAGTCTAAAACATACCACATTTTCCCCTTCTTGAAATCCTTCAATAGCTCCCCACACTACAAAATAAAACTTCATTTTTCCACAGCTTTAGTCATTACCCCATGAAATCAAATCAACTCACCTAACTATAGTGCCACTTCTTCTTGTCGTTCTTAAGCCTAAATTGTCTCCCAAAAATATTCCTTTAGCATGCCATTGCTTTTATGTTGGGCTGCTTTTTATTAGAATCTTCTCAATTTAACAAAAATCCTTATCTTCCAGGATCTGTAGGTCTTCATTATTCTCAAAATACAGCTTTCCTCAATTTTAAGATATCATTGAACTGTAAGATGTTTGCCAATTTTAAAGATGCTAATGTGAAAAAATACATGTCTTAGACACAGTAAAATATAAATTTCTTAATAGTGTTTATATTTTTTATCTATTTCTTATGACTTTGTATTATGACCTAATACTATCAACCTTTTTTAATTATAGACTCTTGAGGACAAAATGTCTATCACGTTCATCTGTGATACAACAGAAATCCTACTAGTTCTAGTAACACAATCTTGGTTTCAATGTGTTATAAGAGAAAGAAATGGAAAATAACACAAATAACACCTATCTCATATACATATCAGAATAATTTAGAGAATATACATTAAAATCGATTTGTAAAATGGATCCTATTCAAATGCAAGATTCTGGTATTTTAAAAGATATATTTACTGAATGTAAATGTCATACTGCAAATCTGTCACTCCTTAATATCAGAAGCTACATTAATACAGGAAATTCTTCTGAAATTTCTATAAAATTACTGTACCCATCACACTTCAGTAATACAGTAATCACTTGACTCCAGTAATACAGTAATCACTTGACTTACAAAGCATACTTCCATAAGTTGAGGAGAAAATGATTAGTGGGTTCCATTCCTGTTTCCAGAGGGCAGGTCTCTAACTCACTCCTCTTTCTATCCCTGTGACTGATTTTTCAAAGAGAAAAAGTATCAGAATATCCAAAGAGGTCTATGCAATTTGAAAACAAATAGCATTTGTCCATTATTTGTTTTAAAGTTACATCAAATCACATGGTTTCCAAATAACGTAAGAGAAGGGTGTACCAAAGTGGAGCATAGGTTGAAATGCTTGACACATAGGAGGCACAAAGATAAAATGAATAATTTAAGAACAAAATGAAAAAACCTATTTAGCTGGGTGTGGTGGCACATGCAAGTAATCCTAACACTCAGGAGGCTGAGGCAGAAGGATCACTGTGAGTTCAAGGCCAGCCTGGGCTAAAAAGTGAATACAGCATAGTAAAACTCTTATCTCAAAAAGACAAAACAAAAAAACCTATTGTGTTTATGTCCATCATTCTACTGCCTGGACAATTATAGTAACTTCTAACTATTGTCATACTTGCATCTTTCTGAACACACCTTCCACACTGTGGAAAAGTACAACTAAAACAAACTTAACCAGGCTACACTACTCTCCTTTCAAACAACTCTTCATCAAGAGTTTAAGAATAAAAATAACCTAGCCTCTTCCTAGCTCTTCAGTCCCATTTTATACTCCTGCATATTCCAAACCTGATACTCAAGTGACCTGATCAAGTGACCTGATTCAAGTTTCACACACATGCTTTAAACTCTTTTAGGCTTTTCTGCCTTTGTTCATGTTTTTCCTTCTTCTAGCAGTGTCCCCTTTTCCTAACTTTATCAGCTCCAACTAATCTCTCAAAGTTCAGTTCAATTTTTATAACTTGCTGAATTCCAAACTATAAACCCGGCCAACAGTTGCTCCCTTAAATTCTACAAAGGCACATGTCCATCTCTAACTTATCAAAACTACCTTTTAAAAATTCATTTTTCTAGTAGATTATGAATACTATAAAACTGTCACCTATAAAATGATTTTGTCTATATAGCTCTTTCATGTATTATTATAGTGCCACTATACAGTAAATATTTAAAATTAATTTAAATCCTAATATTGCTGTTAAGGAAATTTCTTTCTGTTGTTTAAAAATATAGGTCTTCCCCTCAAGTCTAAATAGCCAGCGCCACACATACACATTGGTGTAGAGATTTTAAATATTATACGTTGGCAACATACAGTAGTAGTTGAGCTGGCCGACTAAACTGCTTTCCAATCCATTTCCTAGATTGACCCTGGGATATTATAACACAGGGCACTGCATTTCCCAAGCAACACTACCCTCTGGCAAAGATTCTGGCCAGGAACATTTGGCCAATACAGACACTGGTAGGTAACTAGAAGGCAGAAGAAAGAAAAGCCAGGATTTTGCTTCTTCTCTCCCTAATTCTGTGACATCCCTGGTGCAGAAGTTGTATTCTCCCTAACTCCATTTCCCTCTAACCTATTCGCCTCTCTATTGTCCCAGCTTCTACCAAGCACCTCTATTATGACTCTCATTTCCCACACAGCCCTGGCTTCAGTTCTCTGGGTAACACTATCTTCTCTCCTAGTCCCTTCAGACCTAAAGGTAGTATGGAGATTTCCTTCTGGGGTTTCAGCACTATCTGGACTATCTTCCAGTCCCCTGTTTAGTTCCTGAGCAATTCCATTACTGTGGAACTAGTTCCTGCATTAACTTTTCTCTGCTGAATGCTCTACTATGGTTACTGTTTTCTACATGAATCTTGACTCACTTTGTTTTTAAACATAGTTTTAAAAAAAACTATCAAATAGTATAACACTTCACCACAGGAGACCATAAAAACTTTCTACTGAAGAAAGTTTATTTTACAAGTACATGTATTATTCAGAATACAGACAACACTGTACATTAATTTTTTAAAAAAATAAAGACTCTAACATTTTGTTCATATCAAAGTATTCCTCATTGGGATGAAGTCATTACTCAGCTATAATATTTGTGTGAATTAAGTCAATCACAATAAAAATGTCACTTTTTTGAAACTTATTTGGAAGAGGGAAAAATTGGAAGGATTATGGGATCTGGAGTCACTGCAGACCAAGACATCTGTTCAGAGAGGGCAAAAAAATGTTAAAGACCTCCTGTCAGTGACTTACATTCAGTCCTTTTAAAAGACAAATCTAACTAATCAGTTAAACGACATACAACCATCAAACATATGTCCCATATTTTTAAGAACATAAAATATAAAACTTGAAAAAAATCACCTTAAATGTAAGGAATAAAAATACAATTTGTAAGCAGTCTAGCATTAACACTAATCATTATACAACTTCTTTATTCCCTTTTCATGTAATTATTACATGAAATTCTTTTACAGAGTGAGACTAGTAAAATAGTAATTCATTCAATGTTCAACAATATTTCAAGAAAAGATACCTCTACAGCAGAAAGTACTTCATTCAATGTTCAACAGTATTTCAAGAAAAGATACCTCTACAGCAGAAAGTACATTTGTTGTATTTTGATTTTGTAAGTAAATCTTAATCTATGAATGCATGTCTTCTATCTTCACAAAAAGAAAATACCCCTAACAATTCCCAAATTAAAGCAAAAGCTCAATTTAAGATTACGAACTAAGAAAGAATGAGACAAAAAGGGTCTCACAATAACAAGGATTTGAAAAGCATAAAAATCAGACATTTATGCTAATTATTCCACCTTAATAAAACTATAAAGGCAATTTCACAGTGAATAAACAGAAACCTAAAAAGGTTACAAAATTTTTCTACACTACCTACTATATAAACAGTAGAAGCAGAGTTTCTCTTTAGTAGGGCTTAGCTCTAGATTGTAATTACATTAACTATTCTCATGTTGCTTTCTCTGGAATAATATCCCCTATGTGTGATTCAGAACTAAAACTCAACTAGTTAAATTACTTTGTTAAGCTAGAACAAGAACAGTCTCTAGCTAGCATTTCAGGTAATCTTTATTTAATATTAAAAACTTTCATGCATTTTGACACAAATAGATGTAGATGCTTTACTTAGCATCTACTACATTCAGACTGCATATAAATAACAAGGAAAATCTCAAAAAGTTCCTAAATACTGTATTTACCAATTAATATTCATTCTTCACTAATATAAAAAACCAAAACTGAGATCAGCATCTCCCATCTACCATCCTCTCTTATGACTTACTTATCATATGCTGATAGAGTAGCTTTGGCAGACCTTTCTGGTTAACTGCTCCTCCTAGACGTCTGATTAATGTCTGAAAATGCATTAAAATGTTATTTTCCGAGACTGTATAAATTTTGACATTTGCTTTCTAGTTAGTACACTGCCACTAATACCCTCAATAATGCACTTTAATGCACTTTCACCAAAAACAAAAACAAAAAAGCCCCAATCTAAGGAACACATTTTATCAAAACCCACTTATATTGAAGTACAACTGAAACAAAAATTTCATAATAACCATATTCATATTTACTCTGCACTATGCACTTGATATTTTCTAACTTTTTGAAATGTTGATGGCAGCTCACTAAAACCCATCTCACAAACCAGTGATTTACAATAGAAAAATGCTGCAGTAGAACCTAATCCCAAAGAGGGAATGCTGACATGACATTACTATATCTAAACATGCTCCCTTTAAGTTACTGCTTGCAATGCTGATCTTCTCAAATACTGGTATTTTGCATTAGCTCTGAAAATATTTGTACTATAGAAATACTGATATTTTTCATTAGTTCTGAAAATATTTCAATTCTCTTTTCAAATACTGCCTACTCTTTTCCCCATTACAGTGAAAATTTGGTGGTCAAACTCAATTCATTCTAAATTCATGTTTGAACACCAAAGAGTTCCAGAACTGAAGATATTTTCCCGCAATGGAAAAATCAAAGTAACTGGTTATGAGGCCCAAAAATTACACTCATAAATTCATTTTTTCCAGGACTTGACAAATTTCTTTAACCCTATCATGGTTCTCGGTTTTCTTCTTAGCTTTACTGTCAGTAACACCAACTTTCTTTGGAGTCACGATTATGTTTTATACAAATAAAACACCTGCACACGTGCACACACACATGAAGTACAATGACAAATGTTTTAACATACTAACACAAGCACTCCATGTTGTCTGGGCAAGAGCAGTGCTTAGATTTAAGTGTTGTTCCTTTGTGCCAACAGTAATGCGTAACCTGTGAGTGGCTCTCTAACCATACAAGTTATTTGAAGTTAGATTTCCAGTTTGACTCACCAGCATAGTTATGATCAAGCAAATTTTTTTCAAATTTTGTTCCTTGAGTAGTAAAAACTTCAAGTTTGAAGCCATTTAACAAAGTATCACATTTCTCTGTGTTTGGAAAACTAATGAAATAATATGTAACAACTTCTCATTCATTGTTTTACTAAAAGTTATTCTTATCTTAACTTGTTCTTGCCCATTTCCTTGTCTGTAACACATCTGAATAATGTCTTCTCTCCTACAACCAGGTCGGTCTTTCAGTTGTCATCTAATCTGCTTTAATCCATACCCACTATTTTCAATGAAATCATCATTGTATTTTTCACTTGTAGTTCTGTTAAGGTCTTTTTCAAATCTGTTAAGTTTTCTACTCCCTGCAGATATTCTATATCTTGTTTTAAACATAATAGAATTTGTTTTATAATTCCAAAGCTTAAGTTTTTAAGAATCAATGTCTGTTGTTTCTGCTGCTGCTGCTTACTCAGGTTGTTTCTTCATTTGCTTGGTTGTCTTTTATTCTGAGCTCATTCTTTAGAAAAAATTATTGATAAAAATGTGTTCTATCTAAAAGAATTCTCCCTGCTAAGGACCCAAAATCACCTTAAATTCACAGTTTAAGTTCTTTTCGTCTACCCAAGAAGCAT
The DNA here is from genome assembly GCF_034190915.1 of Cavia porcellus. Classification (NCBI taxonomy): domain Eukaryota; kingdom Metazoa; phylum Chordata; class Mammalia; order Rodentia; family Caviidae; genus Cavia; species Cavia porcellus. The sequence continues at coordinate 9,716,673 of NW_026947493.1, forward strand.
GATTTTTGAGCTGCAAATCCAGAGGAAGGAAGAACTATGGTTGTATCTATTTAGGAAAGAGTAGATACCTTTCAACATTCAAAGACTTTTTTTTGCAGCCTCCTGTGGACAAGAACCTGAGGTTTAATCTCAGTTCACCTATACTCTGTAAGGGTAACTCACTGGAGTCTCACTTTTTTAGGAAAGGAATTCCCTATGAGAATCCTCCCTTTTGGGCCAATTTGGGCTTCAATGTTGATCTTCTGAGTCTTCTAAAGTCTTCAAAACTAAAGTGAAGCCAGCTGTGGTGCCACATATCTAAAACCCCAGCATTTGGTAAGGTGAGGCAAGAGGATCACAGCAAGTTTGAGGCCAGCCTAGGATACACAGTGAGTTCAAAGCTAGCCTGTACTATTCATAGTGAAAACAAAAAACTCAAAAAACAAAAAGCAAAGCATGAAGGTATCCCAGAATATGGCAAATGTCCTCCAAATAGAAGTAGTATTAATATTCTGCTTACTGCTTTAAAGTCATGTTTTAATTAGAACATATTTGTAGTACACAGTGATTACACGTATCATAGGGAGTTGATACACGTATATAACACATCTTAATTCTTTTTGCTTTGCCTTCTTCTCTCACCTCCCTTCCTTCATCTCTAGACCCTTTTCCCATTTGCAAAAGACCTTGTTGTTTCCTATTAGCCATCCTTTATTTTGCTCTTTATACTTTGGGTTTCTCATGTAAGAAAAACCATGTGCTAGTTAAGTTTGTGTGTTTGACTCATTTTACTAACACTATGGTCTCAAGGTACATCCATTTTCCTATGAATGATTCCAATTTATCCTTTTCTATAAAAGAGCAGTACGCCATTGTGTAAAAATAATTTTCTTTATTTATTCATTCATCTGTTGATGTACATACTGCAGAGACTGCCTCCCAAATTTTGTGATTACTGAATTCCTACTTGAGAACAGATTTTGGTCAGTAATGAGGTACCACAGAAGATACAAAGATAGGTACAAAGCAGACAAGGAAAATTGTAACATTGACATTTTACTTTTAAGTAAAACTGCAGTTCATGAAATAAGTTACTGAGGACTTTTTCCACTCCAAGAAATTCATTAGGAAAAAAAATTTTTAATGTCTTAAAGACACAGTAGGCTTCAGTTTACTAGCTTTTGACTTACAAAAGGAGCCTCTTCACCATAAAATCCTTACTGCTTTCTGCCTGTAAAAAGAACCATCACGAAGCACCATCACCTTATACTTTACACCTAAGATTAAATCTCAGGTTCTTACTTGCAGGAAGAAAAGTTGTCTTGGCTTTCCACCCGCTAAAACCATAAAACTGGATTCTGATCACAATATGTTACTCTCTCTCTGGAGCCCCCATTCTACCCTAAGTGTATGCTTTTAAAATTCTACATAATAAACTTTCATATCGCTCTTATGAAAAGTCTTAAAATTTTTTTTTCTGTGATGGAAGCCAGGAACTTACACCAAGTGGAGGTGGAGTGAGTCTATATTCCCCATCTTCACTTTAGCAAACCTTCTTGAACCCCATTCAGCGACATTAATTTCTTACCATCATGTTAATTCATAAGACATAAACATTTTTAGTATGTTTTATCAAGCATTTCTTAACTGTTTTCAGGAAATTACTTTGTCCATGTAATGTGACTGACCATATTATCCTGCTCTCAACTTCAAAGAAGTTTTGCAATTTTCTAATTCAATCAGTATTTTTCTTTTTGTAGAAAAGTTTAACATGGAAACATTACAGAACAAATTTTTATTCATCGTGATTCACTGGTACTACCTACATCACCAAATCTAACATTTCAATCCTATTACATCTTAAAACTGTTAAGATAGATATGATTTTGAAATGAATTCTTCAAATAAAAATATACATAAATGCTGTGGAATTTACTGGTCTACTGATTACCTGACTTGTCAACAAGGCGCGTCTGAGGTTGAAATAAGAAACCTATCCCACCCTTGTAAAATAAGTTTGCCGGTTCACTTACTCTCATCTGGGAAAAAGAATTTTCAGGACAGTAAGAGACACAGAAGGGCTTATTAGAGATTTTAAGAGTACAAGTGTGGGCACTCAGAGAAATAAGACACATTATGAGCCAGAGCTGGGTATATTTAAAGAAGTGTCTTCAAGATAGGTGATCTAGGATTTGTATTTCTACTATCTGTAAGGTTACCCATCTAGCAAGTTATGTAAGAGTATAAGTCACAGGGGCTGGAGATTAAGCTCAGCGGCATAGGCATAAGTACCTGCCTTGCAAGCAGGCGGTCATGAGTTCGATCCCCAGTACCGATAAAAAAAAAAAAAAAAAGAGTATAAGTCATCTACCTATGTTTGAAGTTGAGATTCTGCAAACCAATATTTCTGCTTCCTTGGAGAGGGAGGAAGCATAATGTACAGGTGAAAAGGTCAGTCCTGAGCCTAGATGTACAGGTTTATTGTCTTTAAGACCTTAAGGAAAAAAAAATTTTTTTTAATGAGTTCTCAGGAAGAAAAAAAGGCTTAAGTAACTTTTGTGTTTTGGGGCTACAGTTAAATACAATCTAAAATCTCAATTTCCTTGTTTCCTTTTTTATCTAGTTTTTTTATTTTTTGTACCATACCTCAGAACCACCAGCAGCAATATATATAAAATATACAAAAATTTTACATTTGTAACTATTGGAATCTTAGCCAGAGTTGTGAAAAAATGGCAAAGAAGAACTGAGCTCAGTATTGTTTCTAAGAAACAGAATTGTAAGGAACAACTAACTGCAAAATTAGTAATAACCAAAAAAGGGAAAGCCATGCTAGCATCTGTTAAAATGTACTAATCAACAAATCTAGATAAATTATTTTTCTTAGAAAAATAAAAATTATCCAAGAAATGAAAGAAAAGTTAAAACAAATTGCCAAGAAAAGGCTGAGAAAATAAAAAACTTGCTACTTCAACAAAAAGCACCAAACCTAGACAAAAAATAGGTAAATTCTTTATTCCTATGCTATTTAAAATGTTTTGCAGCACACAGAAAAGGGTTCTCCATTTTTTTTATAAAACTAACAATATTAACTCTAAAAGTAACAAAGAAAACACATAAATAGAACTGTATACCTGTTGTATGTATGAATATTACTGCAAGTATCCTAATGAAAGTATTAAAAGTAAAAACCCACATTATATTTAAAAAATAATATACTACAAATGAAGTTTACTTTGAAACATAATAAAAATCTGATACTAATAAAATAAATAAATAAATAAAAATTTTTAAAAATCTGATACTAATGACAGTTATAATATAATTCAACATATTAGCAAGACAAGAGAAAATATGGTACAAGTAAAAGTCAAAACAGACATTTTGTAACAATCAACATCCTTTCCTAACAGCATATATTATACATGGCTTTAAAGAGCACACAACATATATATAATTTAAATTATATTCTACAAGTAGCCAAAGAAAGTAAAGAAGTAAATAAAATAGAGGTGTACCTATTAAAAAGACAAAAACTAATGTACAATATCATCTGGTAGCAAGGTTACATGCAAATGAATCTTGCAATATGAGTATGAATGATCTTTCTATCAGGTAACTTACTATACATACCCTAACTAAATTATATATACCCTCTGATACAATAATCTCAATTTTAGAAATATAGAGTAGCAACATTGGTGCATAAGGATTTATAAAAGAGGAAATTTAGAAAACAAAACATTAAAATTAGGAGTTGGGTGCAAAATTAAGAATTAGGACTTGGATATTCATATGGACAGAAAGAAAGAACATTTTGTAAAATTGATTTTTACAAAGAGATCATTTTTTCAATTTTTACTTAATGTTGATTTTTTTGTTAATGATACACTATCATGACTCAAGAAGATAAAAGTACAGATAAGATTTAACAATTTTTGTAGTTTTTTTTTTTTAGGTGCGCATAGATTGAATATAGCTGAAAAGCTTTGTCACTCTCTCCATCAAGAGATATGAGTTTAATTCTCTTCCCCATAATCTGAGCTGCCATTTTTCTTGACCAGCAGAATGTAGCAGAAATAATGGTCTTTCAATTGTAAGCCTATTCTCTAAGAGGTCTGGCCTTTTCTACTTTCTGTCCTTATGAAATGCTCATTTTAGGACACTTTCTCAAAATCTACGAGTCATGCTCAATTCAAATGAAATGGCCTCAAGGAGCTCTAGCCAACAGCCCCTCCTAACCTGAGCTCCTGGACACAACTGCCAGCTATGCGATTTTGGAAGTAGTTACTCTAATCCTAGATCCCTATGCTAAGCTGCCACTGGCTGAAACAGAAATAAACTAGCTCCATAAATTATACAGTCATGAGTAAATAAATATTACTATTGTTTAAGCAAGTTAAATTTTGAAGTGTTTTATCATATAATAATTAATGATCAGAACAATCCCTTATTTTCTGCTATATTTCACCTAGAATAGTATCTGAGATACATCATCTACTTTTAATAGACACAATATTAGAAATATGAGAGTAAAAATGATGCCCTAGCAAAAGACCAGTTAAAAAGTCATGGACTAATGAATAAAAATAGTAATTATAATACAGAAGTATTATAGTCAAACAAAAAGAGAACACGGATTCAGTAATGTGAGCAAAATTCCTGGAGCAGTGTTATTTTATTGAAACTCACAAAAGTCAGTAAGGTGAGGTGAAAAGAATATTTCAGTATCAAGGTAAGCAAAATTACTCAATTACATAAATCAAAGAAATCAGTATTTTATAACAAAATCACAAAATGTGAGGAAGGCAAAGAGGGAGACTAAAAAACACAAACTACTGCAGAAAGTACTAAAAGGTTTTAAACTAGGATTAGGATTAGAAATGCAAAATAACAAGTCTGTTGAGAAGCTTTTTCTAAAACTAACCACTCACTTCTTCCTTTTTAATCTCCAACCAACTTTTGTAAATCTCAAGAGTGTTACTCTTCCTGTTGCCAGGACAAAACACCTGACACATAAGTTAAAGCAGAAAAGGTTTATTTCAACTCACAATTTGGGGCACGGCACAACTGAAACAGTCCACAATGGACCAGGCAGGAGGCAGCAGCAATCCTCTCTTCCCTTTTGTCCCATCCCGGATTGAAGCCTTTTGTGTAGTACCATACACACCATGGTGGGCCTTTCCCATTATTCACAACCAGAACTATGCTAAACAATCAGTGGACTAATTTAGTACCCAGTATCACATACTCTAAATTTAGCTAGCTCCAAAAAGCTCTACCTATTGAGTGCATAAGGCTTTGAGGGGCCATCGAGATACCAGCCATAACCACCCACTCAGTTACTATTATATCATTCTCTGATAATTTCACAAAGTTTAACTCACTATAATATCTGTCTCACATTTCCTTAACACTTCTATGCTATGAGAAAACAAAATATAGTCAAAATTTTACCATATTCTTTGTGCAGTAATATGGTTGTTACTGGTCAGGGCATTCTACATGGAGTTTTGTGACAAGAAAGAAGGACCTTAGAGGGAATAATTAAAACCTCTTCCCAGTCTGAAGTAAAGTATCTTGAAAAAAGAAACAAGGTGTATCTGGAAACTAAATAAAAAACACAATCACTAACAGAGCAGAGACAAAGGACTCTAACAATTGAAAATGAAGCCAGAGAAAGATGAGTTCCCATACCAGGGACTTCCCAATTCCTGCCTCTCACATTGTGTCCTACTTTTGCTAGATCCAGGTCCATTTATCTCAATGGCTACAGTACACTCAGTTTTAAAAACAACAATTTGGGCTGAAAAACTATAAGTACTCCATGACAGGAACATGACTTAAAATAAAATTCATAATAAAGAATTATTATCATCAAGCAGAAAAAAGCTTGAGATTTGATACTATAAACAAGCAATTCAATGTTACACAATCTGAATTTTTTAGTTTCAGTTTTCTCTTTTAATTTTTGCCACACTGCACAGGAAAATCTTGAGGTGCTAAGAAAATATAGTGTAAAACCTTAGAGTAATGGCTGGAGAGTGGAACTAGATGACCATAATTGCAAAGAAAGGTTGCAGGCAGTTTTAACTTAAAACTATCAGAGAAGTGTGCACGTTAACAGGAGTCTTTTGACACACAAGTACAATCACACAACTTCTAAGCTTGAAGGGTCTTCTAGTATCATTTAATAGAGTAGTTCTCCAGATATTTTAAAAACTTTTGAGAACAGGATCAAATCACAAAGTACCATATCAAAACATCTTATTTCAAGTCAATGAAATTTTAAAAATCATTCCTATACAGCTTCCTTAGGTGAAAATCACACACACAAAAAAATCTTAACACAAAAACATCTAACTCTTGATGATATGATTACCTACCTAAAAAAAAATCTAAGATCATCAACTAAAAAACCATTACATAAAACACATAAGAAATCCAGGAAACAACTGTTTAAAAATAAATATTTAAAAAATCTTTTTCTATTTATCACAAATCAGGTAAGCAAATGTTATATACTGAGTCTGCCAAAAAATGTATACACAGCAGTGTGCCATACTAATAAACATCTGGGAACTAATAACCATCACTGACTGTCTCTTGTAATTGCAGAAGCCAAATGTCATTTGTATTTATCTCATGATGTCTTAATAAACTTAATATTAAAATATTTACACAGGTTTTCCTTTTTCTGATGTATCCATTTTTTAGAAGACTGTATATACCAAATATAAACTTTGAACCTTAATAAACTTTTGAGAGAGAGAGAGTTTATTCATATCAGCTTAAAAAAAATACAGTGGGACAGAATAAGCCAACTGATAAAGTTTCTGACACCTCCTGAAAAAGAGAAAACTAGTAATGTTAAGGAAACTAGCTAATTGGAAGCTTAAAGTTTTCTTGCACCCTCTCCCTTACACTATCCAATTAAACATGTTTTGGAATAACTGAAAAGCTAAATGTTGGAAATAAAAGTATGAAAACAGAAAAAAAAACTGCTGTGTAAACATAAGGTAGGAAAGATCTACACAAGAAATAAAGGAAAAGCAAGATTTTACTATCTAAAATTAACTTAGAAGGCAAGAAATGGAATGAAATATAAAGTAATAATTAAAGCTATTAAGGAAAAATGATGACTATAATAGCAAGGTACAAGGCTTTTCAAATGGCTTCTTCTGAAGGATAAACAGTGTAAACTTTATGGTGGGCAATTTAGCCAAGAACCAAGCACAGGCATATATTTTGACCCAGTAGTTTCACTCAAAACAATTTGCCCTAAATAATGCACAGGTGTGAGCACCTGACTGGCAAGCATGAGATCATGAGTTTGACCCCTAGTACCAAACAAAAATAATGCAAAGGTACAAAGAAAGAGTAGCAAAAAAAAAAAGGAAAAAAAATCCATTGTACTACTACTTTTCAGAAAGAGCCAAAGAAATCTAGGTGTCTAAAAATAAAGGATCACTACAATGAAGTAACATCTAGTCACTAAAAGTTATATGGAACTGTATGACAAGTAACATGCTAAATGAAAAACAAATGCAAGAAACAAAACAGTATGAATCTATTTTCTGTGGGTTTAAAAAAAATAGTTATGTGTATTCACACCCTACAGGATTAAAAAAAACTAAAATTAACCCCTACCTTATTTAACAGAAATAAAGGTGGATAGGGCAGCAATGAACGTATCCAACTCTCCCTAAGCCACCCACATCTACTGATCAAAATTCTTATAAGACTCTTTAACTTATGGAAGTAAAAGAAGCCCTGTTTCATAAATGCAATAGACAAAGACAGAAAGATTGGTATCACATACCTACCTCATTTATGTCACCTCTCCAACTCTAGGTCCCAAAATCCACCAAAGATTTAGGGCAATCAATATAACATCACACCCCAACACAGGAAGAGTTGTATCATTAGTAACTCCTCTCAGATTTCTGCCAGGTGGCTGCTGGCATACTTTCAAAGGTAACTGTTCTGGGAAACCAAATAGATTTATTTTAATCTCCACTGGCCATCATCAGTTTTCACATCTCTGCATCTGGAACCTAGGATTTAGGCTTTGTTTTAGGTGTTGTTGCAACACTGTATCACCCCAATTCCATCAGAAGCACTACTACTCTCTGATGTATTTCCCACAGGGTGGTCATATCAGAAACAGGTTTACCGGGGCACAGGTGTAGCTCTCAGCGGCATAAGCGCCTGCCTGGCAAGAGCAAGGTCATGAGTTTGATCCCTGGCACCAAAAAAAAAAGAAAGAAAGATACAGGTTTACTTCTCACTAGTCTAATTATTAAGATTCTCTACCTTTTTATCTTAGAGACAAAAACTTTATTAACTCTAGGAAATAAAACACACCTGTTAATAGTTTTTACTCAACTTTCTAAACTAATATTTACAGTACAAAAAGAGCAATTGTTTTGGCATCTCTCAAGACAGAACTCAAGAGAACTTTAAGACGTTTCTAACAGTGTGTCTACAACTGTAGACAGTATTTACACAAACCTAGATGGTACAATGGTACAGGTCAGTCATTCAATATGGCCTTTTTATCAAAAGACATGCTAAACATGATGTATACAAAGCTGCTGCTGGAGTGACACACATACTGCTGTACAATAACATTTTAAATAAAAAACGTACACTAACAATAAAAAGTATAGTAAATACATATACCAGTAACATAGTTATGATTATTATCCAAGTATTTTCTACCATATATAATTTTATATACTACACTTTTATTTGACTGGCAATGCAGTATCACCACAAGCATATAAATAATGTTTTCTATTGTAACCACCATATCTCTAGGTAATAGTAATTTGTCAGCTCCATATAATCTTATGAGTCCACTGTCATATATACAGTCCACCATTAACAGAAATACTACTATTATTTGAGACAAGGTCTCCCTTTGCAGAGCAGGCGATCTTAAACTCAATATGTAACCCAGGCTATCTTTGAACTCATGGAAATCTTCCTGCCTCAGCCACTCAAATGCTGGGATTACAGGCATGTGCCATCACTCTCAGCAAGAGAAGCATTATAATGTAGCCGATCATAGTAATAATTTATCCTTTTTTATAAAATTTCCACAAAGGGTATACCTTTTATGGGGGGAGAGACTGGGTCTTGGGTAGTTTAGACTGCTTTTGAATTTGCCATGTAGTCCAGGCTGGCCTCAAACTCACAGCAATTCTCCTGCTCAGCCTCCCAAGTGCTGGAATTACAGGTATCGCCCAGCATCAGACATAACTTTTTATAATTAAAAATTTTCTTTTTTATTTTTTTCTGATAGCAGGTCATCATTCTGTGATTACAGGACTTACCACATACACCCACAACAGGTATTTCTTCAGCATGCCAAAAGTTACAGAATTAGGTTCAATCAACTGTAAAAGTAAATTATTCTTTTAAATGTAAAATTCATAGCCTTCAAGTACAGACATTCTTAACAAAAATTTATGAAAACTTGTAATCAATTATAATGCCAATTTCAAATCTCCTCAAAACTGTTTCAAAAAAGTAAGCCAGTAACTAGCTATTTTAGACAGCTAAATTGACAAAATCAACAAATCAACAACTAGTGGTTACTAGTATTTTCATAGCCACGGAAACCACATGCAACATTGAATATTGACTGAATGATAATTACCTTTAAATGTTTTTCATCCAAACTAATGCTGTGAGGGGGTGGGAGACAGCACTGGGGATCAAACCCAGGGCCTTCATATTAAAATGTATCCCCTCTCATCCATTTTGTATTTTCACTTTGAGGCAGGGTCTCCCTAAGTTACTAAATTATCCAGAATGAGCTTGAGTTTGTGAACCTCTTGCTTCAGCCTCTCAGACTATATGGAATACAGGCCAGTATCATCAGGCTCAAGTCAAACTAATGAGCACCTACTATACGCCAGTACTATCTTCCAAGAATTTTCTGTCTGATTAATGACAGAGGCACTATGATGAATATAATCATATATAAATTATAAATATATATATATATATATATACACACACACACAAACTCAATCCCTTATCTTTATCGTCAAAGATAAAAAAAAAAACCTCTGGAAATCAAAAATATCAATAAACTAAACCTGAACTGATACAAGCTTTTTATAGTCCTTGTTATACTTAATATAAATATGTATAATTTTCTGGAAAAATCCATGTGTGTATTTATGGGATAGTTGCTCCTCCCCACAGAAGCTTTTACATATGCCATATGTGCCATCTTAAGTTTTTAAATTCCAAAACATTTTACTTTTGAGACATGTAAGTTAAGGGTTTTAAATAAAGGGTCTGTAGGCCAGGTCTGAAGAACATAAAAAGAATGGTTTGAAATGTTAAAGGAGTCAGCTAAGTAAACACGTATAAACAGTATTCATAAAAAAGATAATTCTGTTTTGGGCTTCACAATATTAAGCTTGAAAATCTTAAACCAATCTTTTTATACCACTATCAAGGACATCTTTTTTAGAAGCCTTACTTCCCTGTCTTAAAAGACATGGGCTGTCAATCCATTAATTATGTACATTTAATTCTCCAAAGGGATAAAAATATTACTATACCAGTTTTATATTTTCATCCAAAAAATATAAACTCTTTTCTTGCCTGGTCCATACACCCTTCTCAAAAAAGTACAATTTCCACTCAGTACTTTCAAATGTAGTTACTCTTGATACATGATTAAAAATCAATCAACCATATTACAGACTATCTATTGTAGAACATGGTATCTAACACCTATAGTACAGTATGAAGCATTTTATAATTACACTCTCTCTCTCTCTCTCTCTCTCTCTCTCTCTCTTCTCTCTCTCATTCATTCATTCATTTAATTCTCAAAACAATCCTGTGAGGTACTGTTATGACAACCATTTTGAAGATGAGAAATAGAGGCCTTATGAGACTAACTGGAGGCATGGCATTATTACAGATACCACAGAATTTGTAAAAATAAATACTAAAATCATTATTAGTAAGTGAAAATATAAATTAAAAGATGTGTATCAGCACATCGAATAAATACGCCCTTAAGTTTACTGTAAGTATTGACTTGGCCACTGAGCTGTGAGGCTGTGGGAGCATGGTAGAACACAATCCCACTGCAGAGCAAGAGAGTAAGAAATGCAAAAGCCAGCAAGTGAGTGTACAACAAGGCTTTCCACATTACATACTGTAATACTGAAAGAATAAAATAGAATTAGGAGAATTCTGACTAAGCATAATCCCTTCATCTCTTCTTAAGGTTCAATTAATGTAATGCTTAATGTTAATAAATCATTACATGAGCACTGTTTTTAAATGTTTGACATTTGCAGAATGCTTAACGTTTTCCTAAATAATATGCTTTTGAGGAAGCATTTATCCCTGAGATCTACTGTTATTTTTTTTTTAATTTTATTTAAGGAGAAAAAGAAAAAAAAAGCAGAGAAAGGGTACAAGTTATACAGATTTACAGAAAAAAATAAACAGTAGGAAATCACTAGTTAATGGATTACATATTGTCATCTTAGAAATAATTGTTCAAGTTACAAAATTAAAGCTTATAAAGTGGACATTCCAACAGTGAGACTGCAAACAGTTCTGTTCAATGGAGATCTACTGTTATTATGACTTTCTTCCCAAACTCAATGTTAGCCAAGCAGCCCTACCCTTCCCTTCTCCCTCCCAGCTTACCTAACCTACCACTGACATTTCTCAAGTTCTGCTAAATGTCTACACGTTATCTGTCTACTAATCACTCCATACAGAGAGAAATGTTTTAGATCAGATGTACAAGCACTACTTCTCAGATTTATATAGAAATAAGATAAATTACAGGGAAAAGGTTAAGAAAGGATGACGTCCATTTTTTATGAATCATAAATTATTCAACTTAAAAATAATTCTTTATTCCAGCATTGTCCTTACTTTTTCAATATTAAAATAAGATAATGACCAATGCTTAGTTTTTATCGTCCTTACTGACCAAATAAAAGGTCAGTAATCTAGACAATCCCTAAATCAGATAACTGTTAACAAATTTAAAATAAAAATTATAGAAAAAAACCAGTGAACTCCTAGCCCTAAATATTAGTATAGCAAATACAGACTACCTCTACTATGGAGGGAGGAGTGGTGTCAGACACGAAGTATTGAGGAGGATATGAAAGACAGAAATTCAGTGAATCAAAAGTAGGTATATTTAACAGTGACACAGAAATTCAGACTGATCTAACAAATAGGTGCAAGCAAAATACAACTTTGCAGATTTCAATATCAATAACAATTAAGGGTTTCATTCTAGAACAGAAAAAAATTGCAGGAAATGAAAGAAAAAGTTTTTACTTTTAAAATGAAAAGTAAATCTTAATTTTCAACAATATTAGACAAAATAAGGATTAAAAACAGTATCACCAATTTGCTTTTAACAAGACAGCATATAGACAAAATCTGGAGTCAACAAGGCAGAATAATAGCTCTCCTTTATTTGTGTAAACCCAGGCTCGTGGACTTTCTCTGCTTCCTATTCCTGAAAGGCTGTTTTGAGGACTAAATGCGTTAAGAGACGCAAAGGTCTTAGAACAGTTCCTGGCACTTATTAAGTGCTTCAAAAAGTACTGTTACACATACAATTTAAAAATATCAAGCAACAAAGATAATGACTAGCATGAAGACCATAAAAATTTTGGAGCAGTTGTCATCTACTTCCATAAAGTTCTTAAAAACGTAAGTACTCAGCATGCCTGAGGTCCTGTTTAATCCCCATCATCATTAAAGAAAAAAAGTACAGTATTATGTACACATGAGGTTATACATGACACTATAATTAACATAACAAAAAAAATAACTTAGAAAAAAATCTGAATCTAGTTAGAACACCCTGAGAAAGTGTGACTCTCAACTGTTTCAAAATTTCCATCCAAGGCTCAAGAATACAACGGCCAACTGAGGCTGGAAGTAAAAGGTTAAGAGAAAGCACACACTCAGTATTTTTCTCAACAACAACAAATATTTCATCAACAGTATATTCAAATACATAGGGTTACTTGCCCTATATGTCTGTTGATACAAACCCAATTACCTATAGACAAACAAGTCTTTCCGTTAGAAATAAGGAAAAATCACAGCCCAGATGTCGGAAAGCTTACAGACAAGGTATCTGCAACTCTTCCTATCCTCCTTCTGCTGGTTCTACATTTCACCCACCCTGCATAATGGATTTCCCTAGGCAAGATTTCTCAGTTCACCCGGCCAACTGACCCTTTTGCCAAGTTACCTCTAAACCGAGAGTAGATTACTAAAAGGACCAGGTTCATTTACAAATACACCAAGTTATTTCTTAACACAGAAATTACCTACATTCTTGGTACTGAAGAACCTTTGCTTTTCCTCAGCATTTTAGAAATATAGAGTATCAAGGAGTAAAGCCAAACGACTGAATTAGAAGCTGCATTTTTAGCAAGAGCCAGATGATTCCCATGGGCATTAAGATTTCCATGCTCTTTTGACACTACTTCAGTTAATAACTAAAAATGTCTGTTCGCATTTCACACGGTACGAAAATGACCAACGTATGGAACTGTAAAGGCCCAGAAGATATAAACGAATTTGTCATTGATATAAAAAAATTCAAAGGTGTTTCAGCAATGCCTACATTTAATACTTCCTGACTTTATTTTGCGCAACAGCACAACACTAACACTACTTTTTTTTTAAATTGGGATTGTATTTGAAATCCGAAGGAATGACTGGGCCTAGAAAATTTCGGCGCAAACCAACCCAACGATTGCAATATACATGTTAAAATTCGAGTTTTAGTCCAACTCAGACTTGGCAAGTGAAAGTCTCGAAAAAAGTCACTCAGGCGGAAAAAAAAATAAAGGACATAAACTTTAAACATAGTTTATATTCCTGGGATTGAAACTGTTTAGTAACTAGCATCAACCAAACTCTAGGTCTCTTGTGACCAGAATCTTGTTTGGAAAGGCATGTGTGGTCCCAAGAAAGTATCTGAGGACTAAAAAAAAAAATTTTTTTTAAAGTATCAAAACTTTCACTAGCTGCAAAGTTTTTCTCCCTATAGGCCTCAAACGTGTAGTTCTCACAGGTTACACGCATTAAGTCGTCCTGTAACAAACGAAGAAGTGAAGGGAAGGGTTCTGTCTTCTAGAGGCTGCATTCATTCAGCACGATTCCGGGCCCGTTTCGCTTCCGGCCTGTGAAGGAAGCGCGCTGCCCCGGGTCGAAAGGAACGGAACTCTGGACCAAGTAGCAAGTGGAGCCCCAGCGCGGCGGCGGCCCGGCCCTCGGGCTACAGCTGGCCCAGCAGCCTAGCCCCCAACCGGGGGCGGCGGCGGGCAGGCTGGGGCGGATCCCTGCCCCGCGCCGCCCAGCCCCCACCCGCCAGGGCGGCCGCTACAGGCCCTCCGGTGGGGCGCAGTAGCCCCAGCAGCAGCAGCAGCAGCAGCAGCAGCAGCACGGGCTGCAGCGCGCGGGGAGGGAGAACCTGCCCAGGAGAGACTGAGGGGCAGGCCGGGGCGGGAGCGACTGCACGTGAGGCTGCACTGGAGGGAAGCGAGGTGCTCAGGGACCTGGGGCTTTTTTTACGATTATCATCATTATGTCGTTTTACCTGTGGCGCAGAAGGGCTCCCCAGCTCTTATTCCCTGAATCCTCCTCCTCCCCTCCTTTTTCTGTCTCCCTCAGACTGCCAGGCGCTCGCGGAACCAGCCGGGCTCGGCCCGACCTGAAAGAAAACAGGGCGGGGGGGGGGGGGTGACGGTGACCAACGGCCACGTGACCACGCTCGCGCCGTAACGACGGCCGCCTCCCGCCGCGCGCCCTACCCGCGCTGCACCTCTAATAACCCCGCGGCCTGCGCGCCTGGGAACTCGTGCGCAAGCGCTTGCTCCGGCCTGAAGACTGCGCGGGCGCGCAAGCCGCTGGTTCTCCAGCCTAGGGGCCCGAGGCCTAAAGGCGCGTAGCGGTTAGAGGTGGGGATTGAGCCCTCATCTGCGAAGTCTCCCCTCCCTCACGTACCCCCCCGCCCCCCGGTTGCTGGAGCGCATGCGCACGGGGGTTGTCACCCTCTGTTTTTGCTCCCCTCTTCTCAGCAGAACGCCGCTTGACCTGTCAGATAGAGGAGGCAGTTCAACTCTTGGGACCCTCTTGAGAGTCTGGCACTCATGCCGAAGAACTTATATTGCCTTGTAAATGAAACTTAAAGTAACACATTTCATCTGTTACTGAAATTTATCCATCTCTGCTTTATGGGATTCTCTAGCACATTGTGCCAACCTACTTTTTAATGTAGCCTGTAGAAACATCAGAGTTATTTTTTACAAGCCCACAGTGCTAACCTCGGGTTTTATTTTTCCTCAAATCTAGAACTTCAGCCTTGTAGCATCTTTCTAGAGGTCTGATGACTTACCATCAGTGTTTGAACCTCAGCCTCAGCATCTGCCTAACCATGATTTAAAGAGTCCCTTTAACCCAAAATACATGGGATGCTTCTGTTTATTTTCCCAATATGAAAACCTTTGAATAGTAATGCTAATTAGAATGATAAATGCTTCACCTATTAAAAAAGCTGTATGGGGCTGGGGATTTAGCTCAGCGGCATAAACGCCTTCCTTGCAAGCAGGCAGTCGTGAGTTCGATCCCTGGTACCGATAAAAAGGAAAAAAGACAAAAAAAAAAAAAAAAGAAAGAAAGAAAAATTGATTCTGTAAAGTACACAAAAATGAAACCAAGGCAAAGAAAGGTGAGATTTCCAAAAGTTAATCTTAAGAGGAAAGTACCTGTGTGGGAGGCCTTTGTTCTGTTCAAATGCTCAGCATCATTCAGTGATTCCTTCTTTTTCTGTTGCTCTTCTTCATGAAATTGAATGGGTTGTTAATGCATCTGGCTACATTCAATCAGAACTAATAAATAAAATTTTGAAGCTTTCAAATGAGAATGTTGATTAAACTACTCACCTTTGCCATTATTAGTAAATACTGAGATGATGGTCAAGAAACAAGACTAACAACAAAATGCTAGAAATGTTGGGGTATAGGTAGTATGTGAAGAATCAGTACAGACATCTCTCATTGTCTTTGTGGTGGTACAAAGACTGTTCAAAGACTTTGAAATTTTGAACTTTTCCCCAGCTAGTACATAATTCTGTGGATATTGATTCTTTGGATGAACAGCAAGTTGTAGCTCACAGTCAACCAAGGTAAACAAACTATATTCTACAGTACACATAAAGGGGTTTCGTCCCCAGTCCTAAAGACATTTCTCAGCTCAGATCCTCATCGTCTCTTTCCTGAACTACTAAAACTTCCATCTTCCATGGAGTAGCCAGATTACATAAAGATTTATTATCAAGCAAAAATGAGGAGATAAAGAAAACCAGCCTTATTAACTTTGTACAGGTGGTTCCTGTAGTGGGAGACCCAGATGCCCTTATAGAATACAATCGCGTTGATCTTTTAGGCCACGATGATAGTTCTAGGGACCCAGCTTCCTTCTGGCTTCTCTCTTACTCCCCAAGCTAAGGAGTATGCTAGACCATCAGTAGCATCCTGACCAGGCAAAATGGCCTTCGATCTAATCTTGAAAAAGAAACTAAAGTAATAAAGCAAAAGATTAATAACTCCATAAAATACAAACATTATGTAAGACTTCATTTAATATTATGCTACTTATAATACAATTTATGCGTTTAAGGTAGAAGAATTAAATTAGAGCCGATGTCACAGCATTGTTAGAAAAATAACAATTATGGCATTTGGTTTTGCAGCCTATATGCTAGTTGCAATTCTGCTTTGTTATCTATGTGCCTTGTTTGTCTTGGGACATGGTACCAAGAGAAGCACAAAAAATACAAAAGTTCTCCCCGAAAAGGTGGAATCTGAGAGGACAGCCCTTGACAATTATTACTGACTTTCTCCTAGGCCTTTACCTATGAGGACAGTCAGCCTAGCCCACTCTGGCCAGGCCAATATCCACATCCCTTCTTCTAGCTGTTCTCTAAGACTCTCAACTTGTGCAGATTAATTGGCCATTATCAGATCGTGAAATTAATCTGGTAAGATGTACGTCCAGCAGTGTGCTGTTGTGCAGTGGAAAGGAGTTTGTAGTAAGCACGGGCTGTGTATGGAAAAGATCTTTTCCTCAATCCCTGGTACACAAAAAAAAAAAAAAAAAAAAGAATGATCTTTTCCTTTGCAGCTAGGCTATGACTCACCTGTATATAACTCAGTGGTATAGCAATTTCCTAATATCATGAGGCTCTGGGTTCAATCCCCAGCACAATATATTTTTAAAAATCATGTATTTCCTGTTACCGTTTATGGCATCCATGGAAATACCCTACTCAGATCTCAACCAGAACTTTTAATAGCACTAAGCTGTAGATTAGGGCTTTCCTTTACCAAACTTCCATCCTTTACCTATAGTATTCCCAGGTGCCATCCTTTCCCTATAGTATTCCCAGGTGACAGATCTGCATGATGGTCTAGCTCTCCCTCCATCCATCATGTCTCCCTTTTATTCTTTGTGGTGCTTTCCTGATAAAATATTGCATGCTCAATCCCATTTTGGCTCTATTGCTTTTCCAAGAACCTAGACTAAAGTCCCCATCCTAGGACTCCCTCTGATCCATTTTCATATTATAGCTACAAATGACTATTATGTATAATATTAAGAATTCTAAATAATGGTTCCAGGTCTTCAGTTTTGAACAACTTTTCATCTTCCAGAACTGTCTATTAAAATGCAGCTAATCCCAAGTTAAAAAAAAACACACAAGCTAAAAACCTTTCACTTTTATGAAAGTAAATATTTTAAAGTAATTTTGACTATAAAGGCGATTGAGATTATAATAAAAATTAAAACTTCTGAAAGTTTTAAAGGATATCATGGCATTTAGGTACCCCACTCCCCATTCCTTGTTCTGGCAGCAGATATTCTGGGAAATGTTTGACCAGTTCATAACTAGGATTATCAACCACCATCCCCTAATTACTTCTCCTTCATCAAGAACTTGAAACAAACCATGTTGATCAGCTTCTCTTTCTGAGAAAATTGAGAATTTGGGATCAAAAGGCAAATAGTAATCTTTGTGTGATGAGCTATAAAACTCGAGAACAGGTCATTTTTTTCAGTCAAGATCTAACAAGAGAAGAGAAACATTTATTGACAACAGAGGGAATTTAAGTCAGAAAATTATTTACACATGTAATGGAATTGATGCACACCAAAAAAAGCAATGAAGATGTTGCCCACAGAGTGCTAACAGCAGGAGAGAACTGGAATAGCTCTTAGCCGACAAGACATGGGAAAATATAATGATACTGACGCTTGCAGACTGAAGTTATCCAGTGGAATCTAGACCATGGTACATACAGACTCTGAATAATTCTGTGCAGAGAGAAATACTTAAGTTAGTTTTCCTTGAAGGGAGCTATAAGCATAGCACAAACTCAAAGAGACATCCACTATTCACCACCTACTTCAAGGAGTAGAAGAGGGTCAGTTTCCTACAGAAAGGATGCAACTGTTTGGCAGTAGGGGAAGAGAAGTTTGGCAGAAAAAACACCATATGTTCACTACATTCCTTCTGTTAGTTACTAAGAATATGTATATATTTTTTTCTCATATATTCTTTCAAAATATCGTCACCTGATATAACCATTTATTAATCCAGTAATTAAAGAGTAGCTATGAATAGTACTTAACCAATCAATCAATAGAATTAGAGTTGGCTTTAAAGTAATTTTAATTCTCATCCTAGTCATGCAAAAATAAATATTCTTCAGAAAGTCTACCCACACCCCCCAAAAAAGGCTAAAACCAGAAACTAGTTTGTAGTGTCTACCTACCTATCTGATAGACTGCTGGCTCCTCCTCCCTTCCAAATGTATTTTTCTCTTCTTTCACTGGAATTAAGCTTTCATTGAGTGCAAGGCCATCCATCTGGAGGCTACATTTTTCCATTCCACCTTGTAGCTAGGTATGGCCTGACCGGCGCAGCCCCCCAATGAGACAGAGGACACTCTTGTGGGTAACAGGTAACTGCCAACTTTATTGTTGCGGGTTCTGGCTTATATATCTGACTGTGGCCAATCAGGCTGCCACGAGGGCTGCCACGAGGAGGAAAGGCTGGAATGAGATGCGGGTTCTGGCCAATATACCCAGCTGTGGTCAATCAGGGGTTGCCACAGAGTCAACACGGGGCAAATACGAAGTGAGCACGGGGTGGCTAATTTGGAGAGGGACCTAGCGCATTGCGGAAGCTGGCGTGGTCCTTAGTACCGGGTGGGGTATGGTATGTTGAGTGCCTGCGCCCAACAATGGCCTTCTGACTTAATTTACATACTTGTAAAAAAGAGCAATTTGTTCATTTTCCACATTACTTGCTTAGAAGAAAATTTCTTGCCCTGCACTGCCTCTCCTCTGCTCCTACCACCTGAAACACTGACATACTGATGACCCAGCTCCTACTATGCCCAGCTTGGCAGAAAAACCAGATGAAAGGAAGCTCTCTGGATTGCTTCATGGAAACCTGCCTCCCCAACCTGGACTGTTTCACTACACATTTTATTAGAGAAAGGGAAATATATAGAGTGGTACCTCAGTTTACCAACTTAATTTGTTTTATGATTTGGGGGGAGATTGCCATGTTTATGTTTGTGTGGGTAAGATGACCATGGTATTTCTCACCCAATGCAAAATTTGCAAATAGAAGCAAAATCATGCCACAGCTTTTGTTTGCAAACAAAATATTCATGAACTGAGCTGTTTCTGTACTATATTTCAGGCACTGACATTTTAACCATTTTTAAACCCGTGCACTTTATACCCTATCTAATAAAATACATAAAGTCTCCATTTTGTTAACTAAGGGGTATACAGATGATCTCATGAAAAATTATCTAGATCAATTTTTAAAACAAATAAATATATTTCACTGCTTTTAGAAGAAATTCTGTGACAATTTTAAATATCTGAGGACTGTCAAATGCCTTGACATTGTAACATCCATTTTTGTAACATGCTTTTGGTTATCACCAAGACAAACATGTTCTAAATTGCTCTTAACATTTCTACAATCGGGTTTCTGCTTCACCTCAGACATACTGCACTGGAGCCAGCTGATCATGGCCTGGAACCTCTGAAACAATGAGACAAAATAAACTTTTACTCCTTTAAGATTTTCCTAGGCATTTTGTCACAGCAATGGAACACTGACTAATAGGAAATTGGTACCAAGAGTTGGGTCTTTGCAATGAATACCTGGAAGATGTGTTTCAGAAGCCTCTAGAACTGTTGTAAGGGTAGGATTTGGAAACATTTGTAGAAGAAACATGTGAGAGAAAGCTTCGAACATTGTAAGTGGAATTTAATGGATAATTTTTGGAGGAAGATCACAAGACTAGAATGCTGACAGGAATGCAGACCCTAAAGACTGTACTCATGAGGTTTCAGATAGAATTGAGGACTCCATTAGCAATTGGGCTAGAAGGAATTGGTATGTAATGCAGCAAAGAACTTGTCTACATTTTTTTCCATGTATTGAGAGTTTGAACAAGGCTGAATTTAAAGGTGATGAACTAGTTAATCTAGCAGAGGAAATTTCAAAGCAGCACAACATTCAGGCTGTGGTATAGTTATTGCTGGCTGCTTTTAGTTCAGTTTACAGTGAGAACTGGAACAAAAACCAGAGTGGAAAAATATGAAAACTTGCGATTTGGCTAGGGAAAGAAAAAGCACATATGTTATTGCCATTAAATAGAAACCAAGTATTTTGCACTTGAACATTAGGAAATATGCCATCAAGGGCATTTCAGGAGCCATCAAGAGCCCACTTATCACAGGCTTAAGTCTTTAAAAGTGTAAAAATATCATTTGAGAAGACATCCTTGAGCAGGGCCATCTAGCTACTTTAGCTTTCCAGGATTCTTTTCACTCTGCTCAACTGTCCAGGCATGCAGATGCTATTGCAGCCATGGCTCAGCTACTGCTCAGGCTAGCAGTACACTTTGGCATCATGAATGTGGTGCTGGTTTTGCAGACATACAGAATATGAGAGTTACAGGGTTATGGAAGCATCTACCAAAATTTCAAAGAAAGCTCTCAGAAGCCAGGCAATATATGACAGGACTGGAGACCCTATATACCACCTATGAGACAATGATGACTAAAGCAGTGAGACTATTTCTTAACCTCTATGGCTTAAACTCCATCTCTGAAGTGGAGATAAAACAGTCCCTAATGTATTAGTTTATGATGAGCATAAAATGAGATATCTTCCTCTAACATATTTAGCACACAGTGATAATTCAATTAAAAATAGATACAGTCTTAGCTTAGGATCTTGATCAGAAAAGGCAGGATACAGGAAGAAGAAATTATCAATAATATTTGAAGTGAATAAAAGTAAAGCAAAAGAGACAAAGACAAAAGAGACAAACAACAAAAAAACCCCAAACAGTAACAATATAGGCTTTCCAAACAAGATGATAGGAATTTAACAATGGTTGTTATTTTGCATATTGTTATCTTCAAAAGTTGTACTTAGATTACCAAATACAGATATGCAAAATTGATCTAATTGTATGAGTATTAACTGCTCTGTTCCAGGAACTAATAGAATTAGTAGTATAATCATCTTAGCTATCTTATATATATGTATACAAATTAATATCTTTTTTCTTTTCCCTTCCTTCTTTTCTCCTTTTCCCTGTCCAAATTTTTTCTCCTTTGAGCACTTTCTTACCTTTCACAATATTTATTGAAGACTTTGGGTCTAATTTACTCTTTCAGTTTCATACACTTGGGAAACAATATAGTATTTACATGTCTGAGTCTGATTTATTTTACTTATGAGTATGATCTCAAGTCACATTCATTTATATAAAAGCCTTGATGCAATCCTTCTTTATACCTGAGTAGTACTCCATTGTATAAAAATACCACATCTTTGTTATCCATTCCTCATTTGATGGACATTTTGTTGTTTCCAAGATTTGGCCATTACAAATTGTGCTACTATAAATGTGGGTGTATTGTGGTATATTTACTATTTTTCTGGGAATATGTCAGGAGGAGGGATACCTCGTTAAAATAGAACCTCTAATCTAAAGTTTTGAGAAACATCCACACTGATTTCCACAGTGGTTTCACCAGTCTACACTCCCACAACAGTGCAGAAGAGTTCCTTTTCCCCACAGCCAAAGAAGAATAATGCATAAATCAGATTCAAAGAGATAGCAAGAAATCAAAAATTCCATAAAAAGTTGGCAAAACAACTTAAATGAATGTGAAGATAGACTTTCAGATCTTGAAGATGGTGGCCGCTAGTGAACAGTAAAGAAAAGATCTTTTAAAAATAACAAGGAATCAGGAAATGACAATTCAACAGTTGCAAGACAATGCAAAGAAAAACAATAGAAGATCAAACAAAAAGGACAAATGGTATAAAAAGACTATTTATAGAAGAAATGGCAGAAAATTTCCCAAACATAGGAAAAGAAACTGACATATAGATAAGAGAGACATATAGAACTCCAATTAGTCATAGCCAAAATCAATCTACACTGATATATAAAAATCAACATCCCAGAAATTCAACGTAAGAACAGAATATTAAAAGCTATTAGAGAAAAGAAACAAATAACCTATAAAGGAAAGTCTATCTGAATTACAGCAGACTTTTCAATGCAAACAATCAAATCCAGAAAAACATGGAATGAAGAATTTAAAATCCTAAAAGAAAATGACTTCTAACCTAGATTGATGTACCCTGAAAAACTATCCTTTGTGGTCATGAAGTTCTTCATTTGTTCTTCATCATGGAAGTATCTTATTTCTCTGCCAAGTTTGAAGGATAGTTTTGGGAAATTTTCTGCCCCATGTGGAATACAAATGCTCCCCAGCTGCTTAAGGTCACTGAGCAGGGCCTTACCAGGTTTGGAGCAGCACATGGAGGCTCCCTGGCTAGATGGAGCATGCTGGGCAGGTTTTCAGCAGGTTCACTGATGCTTGATGGCTATTTGGAGTCACTGGATAGGACCTTACCAGTCTATCCATATTTTAAAATTTTCCTTTTTGTAATGGCTTAGTAATGGAAGACATATATATTCATATATATCAATATTATATATTAAATATATAAGGTGAGAGGGAGTCCACCAAATAATGTATATACGCTTCAGGAAAAGAAAAATAGTATGATTTTTTTCAACAGATAAGGAGCTCTATAGGATGTTGTGTAGTGTAGGAAACTCACTACACTACTGGCCCTTAGAGAAAAATTGAAAATGCATGTGCAGCAATCACAATGACTAAGGTTATGCAAGCAAGAGTTCACCATACTAATAGACGTCTGGAGGCTAATGGCCATGACTTTGAGCACCTCTTGTAATTGAAGAGTGCAAAGGTAATTTGTATTAATCTCATGACATCTCAATAAATTTAGTGTTAAAATATTTATAAAACTTTTGTTTTCCTGAAATATGTATACATTTTTTGATGCTCTCCCCAATATTTTTCTTCCTCTCTTTATCTCTCTCTCTCTCTCTATATATATATATATATACATGTCTTTCTATATGTATTTATTTTTCTCTGTATATACAATTATCATATTAGGAAAAACCAAATAGAATTATAATCTTTATATATATATATATATATATATATATATATATATATATATATATATAATTTGAAAGTTCATTCCTGAAAGAATCTCATTGTGAATCAATAATAAAATTATATTTCCTTAATAACTGTCTTAAATAATCATCTAAATTCTTTTTAATAATAAAATGGTCATTAAAAATGCCTTTCCCAAAATATTATTTAACATTTACTTCTTTTGGGAATTGAGGCTAAATTTGGTATTTGGCTGAGTGATAGTGGCGAGATCAAGTTTTTTCTCACAGAACACCACGATTACTTTTATGCAGAATTTAAAAATTAAAAGTAAAAATATAAATATTTAAAAATTAGAAGAATTGGGGTCAGGGGTTTAGCTCTGAAGTGTAAGCTCCTGCCTGGCAAGCACAGAGTCATGGGTTCGATTCCTGGCGTCAAAAAAATTAGAAGAATTAATTCATCAATTAATTTAGCCTGGGAAAGGGCATTTTAAGCATAAAGCGGCTTAAGAAATTACAAAAGACTGAACAAGAAGCAATCCCGCTCTGCAAACCAGTGCCATTTGCGGACTACTGTCGTCTGGGGGACAGCCAGACTCTAGCCTTTTCCCATGAGTCAGCTCCACTTGTGGACTGCAGGGGAAGACAACAAAAAGTCAACAAGAAGCAAGCCTTCCCTGCAAACCAACGCCATGTGTGGGCTGCTTCCCTTGGGGGACAGCCAGACCCCAGCCCCTTCCAGCATGCAGGCTTGGAAACAAGAAGAGACAACTCCCCCTCCCCGCCCCTCTCCCCGTAAGCAATTGGCTGATCTGCAGAAACACAGGTTGTGACAATAGTTATTGATGTGAAGTGCAATTTGATGCTTATGGTACTTGGTGTTTCACTGACTTTGCAGGTCTAAGGCCCATGGTCTGATCATCTATTCAGAGGATCATGGTATGCAAAGTGGCATCCATGTAGGATCTCTTTCTGGAGGTGGTAGCCACTGTTAATTCCCTTTTATCTTGTTTTGAAGTCCTGTGTCATTTTCATTGTTTTGTTGGGTTGAGTTTATTTTCTTTTGTTTATTTTGTTACATCTGATGGCATGGGTAGCTATTTCAAAGATAGCAAGATATATTATGGTAGTCATTTTGGATTTACTATTGTCTTGTTTTGAAATCTTTTATTGCATTGTTTTATTTTTATTGGTTCTATTCTGTTCTGTTTAGTTTGATTTTTACTATGTCTGAAAGTATCTACAGCTATTTTGAAGACAACAAGAAGCATTACAGTAACCATTGTTGATTTCACATTGTTTTGAAGTCCTGTGTCACTTACACTGGTTTGTTTTGATTGGCTTTGTTCTGTTTGCTTGGTTTTATTCTCTTTAAAATAAAATTTAAAAATTAAAAAAAATTTAAAAGATTAATGAATTCAATTCCATTAAAATTTAAATGAAGATTATAAGACATTAAAAATTTTTTTTTAATTTTATTTAAGGAGAAAAGAAAAAAAAAAGCAGGGAAAGGGTACAAGTTATACAGATTTACAGAAAAAAAATGAACAGTAGGAAATCACTAGTTAATGGATTACATATTGTCATCTTAGAAATAATTGTTCAAGTCACAAAATTAAAGCTTGTAAAGTGGGCATTCCATCAATGATACTGCAAACAGTTCTGTTCATTGATCCAATAAAACTCTGTGATATCATTTTCTATCTTATACACTTAAATATACATGCAGTTATATAGTTTAGAGCACTTTCTTTTCCTCTCTTTTGTACCATGACTATTACACATTTTGGGTTTCATTGCTCCCACGGTTCTTATTACTTTTTTGGAAGAGAGTAAAACCAAATGTGACATAACAGAACAGAATCGGTCAAGTCAAAAGGGTGGACATAATAGATAATGTAAAAACATAATACAGGTGATCAACAATGGTTACCATAAAGGACATTAAAAAATTAAGGGGTCTGGGGATTTAGCTCAGTGGCATAAGTGCCTGCTTTGCAAATATGTGATCATGAGTTCGATCCCTGGTACCAAAAAAAAAAAAAAAAAAAAAAAAAGAGAAAACAGGAAAGTATTTCCAAAAAAATAATAAAGGGTTTATCTACTTAATCAGCAAAGAATTCTTACAAACTAATAAGAAAAATATTAATATTTCTGTAGAGAAAATAAGAAATAAAAATAAGACAATGCATGAAACTATATAAAGGGCCATTCAATTTATGAAAATACATATTAAAAGAAAACAAAATTATATTTTTTGCCTCACATAATAAGTGAAGAAAAATAAAAGATAATATTCCATTCTGGTAAAGATATGATGAACAGACATTCTAAATTGGTTGCAAATTTCCAGTAACTTGGCAATATATATAAATATAAAATGAGAATTACATAAATGCACACATTTGAACATAGAAGTAATTCTATTTCTAGTAATCTATACAAAAGAATTGGGATATAGATAAAATATTTTGTAGAAAGGTATCATCAGAGAATTGTCATAGATAAACCATTAAAAAAACAAGCATTAAACAATAGGGAATTGATGAATTTGTCATGATATATCTTTGAAATGGAATATGATATGGACATTACAAAGAATTACTATTATGGCTTATATCTAGGGGATTTTGGAGCTGGCCAGATCTGGGGCATATGATAGAAGGATTTAGGGTGTGTAGTATTAAATTAGTTCATTGGCTGGAATTGCCATAGCTCTAGGTGGCACCTCCCAATAGGCTGGTAGCCTGGACAGGATAAAAGAGAAGGACAGGCTGGCTGCTTGGTACTTTCTGCCGCCTTACCATCATTGCTTCTCCTCTGTGATGCCCTGTCATGCTGACTTGTCCTGGAGCCAGCCGATTATGGACTGAAATTCTATGAACTGTGTGCTGAAATGAGCCATTCTTTAACTTTGGGTGTCTGGTATTTTGTCCCATTAATAAGAAAAATAACTAAGACGAAACACTTACATACTTATGTAAATGTATATAACATAGCAAAATAGTTAGGATACGATTTTGGTAATTTATATCAGATACCTCTTAGTAGATGGGTTAGGGATAATCTTAATATTATTCTTTTTTATTTTCCAGATTTCCTGTAGTGAATATATGTTAATTTTATAATCAGAAAGCCACTCTTTCTGTAAGAATAGAGAATTCCGCCATGCAGTTATTTTGCAGGAGGTTAAAATCTGAGGTTTGCACTCTGTTTCGTCCTTGATGGTTGATAGAAGATACCTTCTTTCATTTTAGGGTTTCTTTTAGGTATTTCCTGAGGTGAATGTCTTTGTACAAGCTTTGAAAGATTACAACAGCAGTGTTATTCACAATGTCAAAGTGTGGAAGTAACCCAAGTGTCCATCTATAGATAAGTAAATAAACAAAATTTGGTATATACACAAAATGGACAATATTTCAGTTTTAAAAAAGAAAGAAATTTAGAAATAGGATATAATATGGATGAACCTAGAAGACCTTATGCTGAGTAAATAAGCCAGTCACAAAAATACTATATATTCCACTTATAAAGTAGTCAAGTTCATAGAGACAGATGATAAAGAGGCAGCTTTCAGTGAGTGGGAAGAAGAGAAAATGAGGCATTCTTTTTTTTAAAACAGATACAGTTTTGACTTTGAAAATGAGTTTTGGAGATTGATTGCATAATATGGATACAATGATACACTTGAAAAAAGTTAAAATGGTAAGCTTTGTGTATGTCTTACATTTTTTAAAAGAAAAGGTTAAAACACAGAGAGATAAAGAGGATGAAAATGAACAACAAAAGGCTCTATGTAGCACAAGTGAGGTGGTACATATTGCACCACTAGCAGAACCTTAGAACTGGGTCATTGGGACCTTACCTTTGATTACTGCAAGTCTTCATTTACTAAATTTGTTTTCTGCTTTATTAATTCTGTGAGATGAAAACTCTGCACATCAAACTGTCACAATTAATGGGTACTTAAATAACATGCAGCACACCACAAGGAAAGTTTTCTTAAAACCATATTCTTTTGAGAGGCTTTTATTTTTGGAAGCAGTACTGTGAGGAATTGGTCCAAGAATGACTTTGGGGATTTCCTTATTTTCTTGAAGCATTCTGTGTATAGCCAAATACATGTACTTTCATACACTTTGCTGTTAGTTGATTTTCAAAGAAGGTTCAAGTTTAAGAATCATTGCTAATAATGTTTCTTATATGATTTTGTCTACTAAATTTCACCACAATATATATGGCACCCACATATTTTATGTACCTAACAATATTTAATGAGATTATCTACTTAGTAATTCATGAATATAACAGATTGAGAGGCAAGGACTCTTCCTATGGAAAGCTCATGTTTTATATTTTCCTCCATCTTTATCCTGAGCATGAGTACATCAAACAAACAATAATGGTCTCAATTTTATTGTGATGAATTATAAATTTCTGTTTTCTGTCTATTCAAAGATTTTTGAGGGTCAGAGATTTAGCTCAGCAGCACAAGCACCTGCCTGGCAAGCATGAGGTCATGAGTCTGATCCCTGGTGCCTCCCCCCAACACAGAAAAAAGACTATTGATAAATTTTTGTGTCCTAAACTATTCTTATCTTGCTAGATTTTTTAAAAATCAAAATTAAGCTCTTCATTTATGATTGTTTTTGCATCTCTTCTTATGTGTATACTCAGTGTTTACTTTAAAATAATAATTTAGTGTTTTTTAACAGTAACCATTTTATATAAGGCTCTGACATATACAGATATGAAGAAATCCCCTCAAAATAATACCCTGACTACATGTGATATTCTCTGACATTTGAATTCCATCCTACTCTACTTATGAAAAGAATTACTAGTTGTGACCTTAATCAGTGAAACTCAAAATTACTTATGTATTAAAATCATTTTGGGAGTTTTAAGCATAAGGACATCTGAGTTCATCCCTCATCTGAATCTGATCTGATTAACTTGGGAAAGGACCTGGACACCAGGACATTATAAATCTCCCCTAGAAATTCTATTGTGCAGCCAATATTGAGAAACACAGATTTAAAAAAAAAAAATCCAACAGTCCTCTCTTCAGTCTCATCCCTCAATTTGAAAAACATTGCTTGAAATGGCCTCTTTATTTATTTATTTATTTATTGGCTTGGTGCTGTAACAAATTTTAAATGTTCTTGTTAAGTTTATTTTATTTGCTTTTAACAGTATCTTTCTGAATTGTGTATTTAAATGCACCTCACAAAGGCTAGGCTTATACTTGCTTCTAAAGTTTTGACTTAATAAAACTCTTTTGAAGCATGTAGATGAGACAGTCTTCTCAGACTTTTACCTCAAACTAATAGGATGAGAATAAACTGAGGTCCTTGTTATAATGAAGATTCTGATTCAGTATGTCCAGGATGGGACTTGAGATCACTGAATTCTCAGATAAAGCTGATGGTACTGGTCAATGGACCATGCTTTGTATAGCAAAGTACCTGTTATGGCTTATATCCAGATGTCTCCTCAAGGCCTTGTGTGCTCATAGGAGGGCTTTTGGGAGGTAAATGGATTATGGGTGTGTGATACTTGATTAGTCCACTGTTGGATTTAGTTAGTTGGGTGTGTTGCTCAGAGTTGAAGCCTGGTGGGAAGACTGGGGTCACTGTAGATGTGACCTGCAGGGTATGCATTCCTCATTTTACCTTGATTCCCTTCAACTGCTTTCTGCCTGCTTCGCCATGAACTCTTTCTCCTCTGCCATGCCTCCCTGCCTTGGAGTCAGCTAACTATAAACTGGAACCTCTACAAACTGAATCAAAATAAACCTTTCCTCCTTTAACTTCTGGGTGTCCAGTATTTTGTCCCAGTAGTGAGCAAGTGACTAAGACAACACTATATAAAAGTGTTTCAACTCTCCTTTCTAATCAGTTCATTCTCTAGTCAGCTGCCTCTGTTCTCTTCCCTTTGTTATTTACAGTTTTACATAAATTGTGATGGATAGAACAGTTGAAAAACAAATGACCTCCTTATTAGGGTTCAAAATGACAAGAAATCCTTCCTTCAATCTGAAATGGGCAGATACATGAACATTATGAACTTTAGGTGTTATGACCTTAGATCAATAAATCTGTACTTTATTATGGTAGTTTAAATGGGGTCTATTTGGAGAGTACTGAAGCTGAATATATGTGCAGGGCTGTGGCGTGGCCCAGGTATGATTGAACTGAGAAAGAAGAGACACCTCAGGTGGCAAGATGGGCCACAGCTGAGGCCACTTGAGACTTTCTGGATAGTTTTTCTTAATTAGCATCATCTGTTGCTCTGAGGGGTCCTTGAACTCCTCCCAAAATCCTGTTCAGGTTTCCTCCATTGTCCACTCAACACTTTTTGCTTGTTCTGATTAAATACAGGCTGCCCAGTGTCAGTCGACTGGCCAGCTAGCAGAGTTATGAGCTCTGCCAAGGATTTCATTCCTCGTGCAGCCATAAAGACCATGCCACATATCTCATTCATTTGAGTCTTTGCCGTGCACCCATTTGGGGGGCTGGGGGTCTAAGCACAGATCCCAATAGGGATGCTTCATTTTGTGCCCCATTGGGCAGGTGACACATACCCCTTTGTAATTCAATCGACTTTCACGTAAGCATTCTTTGTAATCATCAAAACTGAGTAAACATCCTTATAGCATGATATGTTTGTAGTTAGCACTACTTTACATTGTTCTTATTATCTGCAAAACTGTCTTTTTTTATTAGGTTAGAAGCATTTTGGATGCAAAGACAATTATGTCTTACTCATCCTTGCATTATCTCAGTGAATGTTTATTGGATTGAACAGTGACTGTATAAATTGTTAATTATCATAATGATGCTCAGTAATGGCCCCTGAAATCTCAATGTCTTAAAATAATCAACATTTTGGGGTGGGAATATAGCTCAGTGATAGAATACTTGCCTAGGAAACACAAATCCATGTATTTGATCTCTAACAGTGTAAATAAACAAATAAATTAGCATTTATTTAGCTCATTAGTGTCTAGATCAACAATTTAGGTTGGGTACTGAATGCTAGGGTTCACTGGGCATGTATCTTTTCAAGCACGAGTAGCTTTTCCCACTCATTTTGTCATGGTCATGATGAATATGTAGGAGTGAAAATTGACACAGTGCTTTTCAAGCTTCTGCTTGCGCCATACTAGATAATATCCTGTAGGCCCAAGTAAATCACCTGGTCAAGTGACAGTCAGTACAAAGGAAACATGGTGAAGGAGACTTAAAAAATCTAAGTCCCCTGCTTTTGTAATCAATCTACCAAACTACTTTTCCTTTCAGCCTCCATTTTCATGTCTTTGAGTCTAAAATTCCTGCAATGTCTGGAAATGGTACAATGTACTAAAGTCCTTCATGATTTTAATTTTGAAACCACTAGTTAGCTGTATCACAATAGAGGCTTGATCTGAAGTGATTTAGTCAAAGACGTGAAGATCCTGATTTTTACTGGAGTGCAGCCTGGGTTTCATTATAGTCCATTCTCACGTCAGGTGTATCAGCCACAATCCTATCCACCTGCTGGTGCATGATCCTTCCAGGCACTGGGCCAATATGCAGGGAAACAGACAGCCATGTGTTTTAATCAGCATCTGTATCTTGATTTTTTTAGGTTGCCTTTTGAGCCATGTTAAACAAAAACACAAAAATTACCTTAAAAGCACCTTGATGAAAAGACTGTTATCAACTTTCTCATCAGATGGGAGGAAAAATCTGAACAAGGGATAAGAGGCCAACTGCACTGACTTCACTGAAAACAAAATTTTAAAAAAACCCTAATAAATGCCTAGTTTAACAAAATGATCATAAAGAAACCATTGATTGTAATAACAAGAAAGACTAAATAACCGATGTTATTTTCAGTGTCCCCTTACTCGTCTACCACGAGATATATTACATGAAACATATGCACATAATTGAGAAGCAAATAAAATTGCTTAAAAAGAGATACTCAACTGACAGCAATAAAATTTAGACCAAATATCAAAAACTATTAAGCCTAGCAGTAACATTGATTAGAGCACTATTTTCTTATTTGGTTAGTCCTAGGAGGACTATTGAGTTGCTATTTTGTTCAAGCTGGTGGAAAGGTAAACTAATCTAGTTTAATGGGCAGAAGATGCAAAAGCTGTGCTTTCTCCTTTCATTTCAAGGAGTGAATGAAGGGTGGTGAAACTTCAGTAAGATTATTGGGTCCAGTACATTATTTATATCCTGGAAATATGGGGACTTTCAAAACTCAGCTCAGTGAGAATTTTTCTGCTAGTCTCATTTTGAAGCAGGTCACTTGTATCTGTAGATCTCAGTGTCAACTTTTTGCTCCAGGAGGTACTCTGTCGCAATTCATCATTCAAAATTCCACATAGAAACCTTTGGGCTGGGTGTGGTGGTGCAAAACTGTAATCCCAGCACTCAGAGGTTGAGGCAGGAGAATTGTTATGAGTTCGGGCTCAAGGCCAGCGTTAACTGCTTAGTGAAACCCAGTCTCAAAAACAAAAACAAAAATAATAACAAAAACACCTTTAGGGTTGTCTCTTCCCTATCAAGAAAAGCAAAAGTTCATTTGCATCTTGGTGTTAATGATGGCTAACATGTTAAAGGATTCCTCCCTTTATTCCTTGCAAAAAAAGAAAAAAAAGTTCTCCAAGAGAAGCTTTTGTGGTGCAAGTGTGTACACCATTTCTACCCCTAAAATGATATTCATGCATCTGTCTTTTTGGAAGACAGAACCTTGAAATTTATAGTGCGTTAATATATATACAAACGAATGAAAGAAGTATCAGGTAGAACATAAAGTTTAGGAGATTCTGTTCAAATAAAACAGGTTGAAGATCTCTAAAAGTGTCCCCAGCTGAAACTTCATCAGAAGTACAACAAAGAATAAACTCAAATGGCAAAAGCAATGTAAAGGGGAAAATAACAGATGAAGAGTTACAAGCTATGTTTTAGGAGATGACAGCAGGAAGATGCGGTAACTGACAAAGTCACTATTCTCTTCTCTGTCCAGTGTCTATGAGCTAGTAGGAATGGTGGTGGTGATAGTTATATTTAAAGTGGCGGTAGAACACATCTTTTTTCTTCACACTGCATTGCTTGAAGGCAGCAAGAACTCATCTTGTATACATAGTATAGGTCCACGAAGGTTGGTTAAGAAGTAATTTCACAGCAAAAATACTGGATGAATTCAATAGAAGCTTCTATCAAGAACTGTGAAGGTTCTAAGATTATCCTACTTGCAGACAAACAGAATAACTTGCTACAGGCATGTTGACAGAAGGCATGAGAGTTTGGGTCAGAGACAAAGGATTATATTAGTTATAGCACAATATCAGCATGAAATTCAAACTCCATATAGACACCTCTCCTCTCCAAAGAGTGATGTTGAAAAAATCAAATGAATGCATATAAAGTGGATTTGGGTCATAGATGAGGAATTATTCTCTGTTATGCCTTAGGCAAATAAGTGCAATTTCTTCTCTGGAAGGAGATTACACTGGGCAGCAAATAAACCTTGTATTTATTCCAAAATGAGATACTGTATCTTCCAAGGTATTTGTGATGTGAAGATCCTTGAAAAAAAAAAAAAAAAGTGAATAGCAAAGCTGCCGGTGTCCCCCTCTCATGAGACATGCAGAGACACAAAAGGGAAATCGATAGCAAATTGTCTCCCAGCTTGTGAGTCTCTTTTTACTATTCTGACAGCAATAACATACTTTATCCTGTGGATCACCTATGAACCAGTCCCTTTTGTCCCATACGGTTCAAGTATAAACCACTTACTTGCCTAGTTTTCTTAGCTCCAAATGTCCACGTATCTAAAGCTACTCTGAGACTCCAAAACTGCATCTTCCAGCTCATTTTCAGAGAGACTCTAGGAAATTGGAAGACAGAAAAGGGGATAATGGATCCTCTCCTGGCTTCAAGCTCAGGTTTGCCTCCCTCTAGTTGGACAAGACAGCAATAGTTACAGCTTTTTACGAGAACAGCTTTAACTATAACTTCATACTTTTGGAATTTCCAAAGCCACCTCTGTCCTTCAGAGGTACATACATAACCATTCTGTTGGACTAGCATCTTTAGTGTCTTCTCACTTACAGTATTATTTCCAGGATCCCATTTCCATTGTTTTCCAACCTTATGTGCTTGGCCACCTTGCTACACTCCCTGTACTCTCAGAGACTTGCATGAATGCATATCTTCCTATATTATAATACCAAAAAACTTTTAGAGCTGATAACACCATCCTTTTCTCTTTTCTTAGTTCTAGATTCAGTAACTTTTTCTAATATCTTCAATCTTTATGTTATTTCAGCAACACATTTTATCCTTCCAGTACTTCTGGAATGATTTTCTGTGTTAAATATTTTCTATTTGAAATACTAAGCATGGTTTATGTTTTCCTGACTTGGTCATAGTTAATCTGCTACCTGTAGTTAGAAATGATTTCATGTTCTAGTCCAGTATCTATAATTTCATATTATTTTTAGGTTTGTTTTTAATCTTTAGTTAAGGACATAGTTCAAAATATTGAATAGTACAACAGGCCCTTGCACAGTGGTATGCTGGCCAATGTTTAATAATCAGCTTTTCAGAGGGAAAAAAAGGCCTTCATTTATCATATATGTTGATTTGTATGTTGTAAATTCTCCACGATCAATTCGAAGTTACCAAGATGATGTCACTACACTTGTGAACTGGTGTGAGATAGCTTCAGAACCTTATTTATTGCCTTTTTCTATTCTTCACCTTCAGTCAACTACTTTCAAATCTTTTAGGCAGAGCTTCTAGTACTGACTTCTGTTATTTCACCTAGTGATAACTAAAAGAAATACCTCTCATTCCCCAGAGCAGTTGGAGAAAACAATTATCGCTCGCTGGTCACAATCTTTGTTTACTTTCTAATTAGTTAATTTCTTCTCCTTCATGCCTCAGTTTTAATAATATTTCCTGAAAGAGGCCTTCCCTGATCACCTCAACTTAAATTAGCTCTTACTTGCTGGTCATTCTCATTCCACTTTGTCCATTCGTGTATTTTGCAATTATAAAATTATATTTATATTTATTTACTTATCATCTGTCTCTTTCACTACTTTATATATTCTATAAGCTCAGAGACTTTGTCAGTTTTTCCCTTGCTGTATTCTTGAAAAGTATCTGAAAACTACTGTGAATAGTACCTGGTACTTTGTAGATATTCAATAAAGCTTTGTAGAATGCATGAAAGAAGGATGGAAAGAATAATAAAAAAAAATGCCTAATATATACTAGTTTCCTAATTATTTCATACACTTTATTTTGAACCAGATAGCTGTTACTATCCTCACCTAAGTGAGGAAATTTTCTTAAAAAGATAAGTAAGTAATGTTATTCAAAGTCATATAGGTAGATTTGGAACTTGAAATTAAAAATTAGGCTGTTTATTAAAAATACTATCTTTATTGTTGTTGGTGTTACAGTTATTATTGAGTCAGTGTTTACTTTCATGACTCTGCTAAGGCCTTATTCTATACCATATTCCAAGTGTACACATACTTTGGTAGTTCTTTTTCACCTGACAAAAGATCAAAACTGCCTCCAAATTATGTCTTTCACCTAAAACACAATCACTTATTGCTCTTGGTTCATCCTAGTAATCTGAAAGACACACCCTATCGTTAAGCAGTTCTGCTCCCAATCCTTTCACAGAAGAGCAAAACTAGATAAGATAATGGGGATTGGCTGTGGGTAGACCAGACTGAGAAGTTGAATTTCATTCTGTTGTCAGAATCAAGCTATTTCAGTAATCAAAGGAACTGTACAATAGTGAAAGATTTTCAAGAGAATAAAGATGGTTGCATAATATAGGGTGGATCACAATGAGAGACGCAAGAGGAAGGCAGATCATCTCAGAGTTTCTTGCATGAATCCATGTTTGAGATGCAGAATACCTGAACTGGAATACTGGCAATCCAGATAATGGTGAGGTGCTAACAATAAAGGACCTGAAAAGAACGAACTATAGAGCTCAGTAATAAAGCCACATACATTACGGAGGAGTAAGAAATGAGGAACTTTCAAACTGAATTTTGCTCCTTCCTCTGCCACTGATTAGTCATATGTCTCTTGGCCTCTGGTTCCTTATTGGAAAAACAAAGAAAAGGCTTACATTATCTTCTGTGTCTCTTCCTGTTCTAAACTTGATTAAGGCCAGTTAAAGTTATTCTAAAGACTGAGTAACTAAATGATAGTGAGTCCCACAGAAATGAGGAAAGTGGACATGTGCTGTCTGTGTATGTTTGTGTGAGCACATATACACAAGAGTAGGAGGAGAAAGATGGGGTGAGAGAAAAGGAGGAGGAGGAGTGGAAGGGGAGGAACAGCAGGTGAATTCATATTTATTTTTAAAAAATTTTATTTTTCAAATCATAAAACATTGAGATTCAAATATATGTATGTGATATCTCTCAGAAACTAAACATAATATACTGTTCATGTTTTTTAAGTGAAAGAAAAATCCTTGGTAAATAATTTTCAATAAGCAATTAGGTGCACTTTAATACTTTAATATATATTCATTTTGCCTAAAACATGTACAAAAACAAATTAATAGCAAGCAAATGTACTTACAGAGACAGAGTCTAGCCTGAATCACCTTATCCTTTAAATAAGAATTTAAGCTAATGCTAATTAATTTCATTCAATTGTTGTAACAATTGAATATCATAAATGGTTTTTAAGGATCAAATCCTTTAAATCTTTCAAAATCATATAGCTATTTTAATATCAAATGCTAGTTCAGCGTACTTCACTATCATCAGAACTGGGATTGAAGTATTTGATACGCAACTAATAATATTCAGACCTTGCTCACAATGTTTCATAAGAGTCTACCTTTTATGAAGCGAATCCTATCTCTATGAATAATTTGTTCCATAACCCAACGCACTCTGTTGGTTAAAAACTTGGGTATTGTTGCATAATCTTGCTGAGAAAAATAGAGTAACATCCTGAACAGCAAAGTAGCTCTTTTGTTCGCTTTCAATAATAATGTAAAAATGGGACCAAAAGTTGATTTATACATATGGCTCTATCTGAAATAAAAATGAAGAGATTTTCTCTTTCACAGCTTTCATGTCTTTAAGGGATTGTAGCAATTTTCTTCTTTCTATATGTTCTCCTAATTTCTGTTGGGTTTTAACCATTTTTATGCTTTTATAAAATTTTCAATGTGATTTGTCTGCTTAAAAGAGGCTTATGCTAATGCAACATATATATTACTCTAAAGGAATTCGAGGACAAGGGAAAAACACGTTAAATTGAATAATGTAATTGTTTTAATGGATAGAATAGATCATTCAGGGATGTAGCTGAACTTCACCCCAAAGTTCTTATTTCAACCTGCATTTGGGAGAGTGAATTGTTTTAGTCATAGCTTCTATATCTTTTGCTTTTGATCTCTTTCTGGCTCCTTCACTCTGCCAGAAACACACTCAGTCTTCTGTATTCTAAATTAAAACCATTCCTCTCAGGTTATTGTCCTAATGTTCTCTACTTTCTCACTAAATCATGAAAAAGCCTTGCAGAGTCCTAGCCTCCACTTTCTCACTTAACTTTTTAGAATGTAGCATTACGCAAAACATTGGGAGTGATCACTACTTCCTACAGAGAAGGATGGTATTATCAGAAAGATTCTAGATAGTTTTGATCATATTGATAATGTTCTGTTTCTTAACATCTTTTCATATGTATGAAATGTTTTATAATTTTTGAGAAATAGATTCAGTCATCATGATTATGCTACTAAAACTGTCATCAGGGATTATCTAGTTGCCAAGATCAGAAGCCTCCTACCTACAACTTTCTACAATATTTGATATTATTGATCAATGGTCTTTGCTTGAAAATTGTTTTCTGGGGCTGGGGATTTAGCTCAGCGGCATAAGCGCCTGCCTTGTAAGCAGGCAGTCGTGAGTTCGATCCCTGGTACCGGTAAAAAGGAAAAAGACAAAAAAAAAAAAAAAAAGAAAAAAAAGAAAATTGTTTTCTGTTGTAAAGTATTATATCTTCTTACTGAAAAAATACAAGCAATGCATTGAAAATGAAGAAAAAACTTCAGTCTCCATTATTTATTCTCATTATCCAGAGATAACCACTGTGAACACATTTTTTTCCCTGAAAGTGTTTGTATGCAGATTTCTACCTTGCAGACTTGTCCATTTTAGAAAATTTTCGAAGAGCAGACTTGTCAGTTTTATTTTGATCTTTCCTTTTTTGTTAAATTAAAAATATTTCTCGAGTCACTTCATTTTTGTTCAAAACACAATTTTAAATAACTGAGTCATATTCTGTCATATAAATATTTACTTAATTGTTTTTTCAACTTATCCCTAGTCATTAGAACAACCGCTGTCAATTCTCAGGACTATATTCACTGAATAGTTATCATGTTCCAGGCAGTACTCAGAATACTCTTTATTTGCTATCTTACTTTGCTCTTGACTTAACTAGTATTATTAACCCCCATTTGACTGAAGAAGAGAGATCAAAGAAACAAGGAGTGATTTCTATGTGCAAGTGCTATTTCTGTCTATTTTTTTGTTCATTCTTTCCTTACTTCCTACACTTGGTAAACTTTATTGACCTCACTGCATTCTGTCTACAGACTACTTTCAAGTCTAAACATAACATGTGAGCCTCAGGGGGACACTTATCCAAGCAATGCTGTCTTATCACTATGATCTTGTACAAGCAACTGTGCTGTAAAGAACTACTTTATGTATCCTACCAAAAAATATAAACTCCTTGAAGTTAGGAAGTACATGTTAAGCCTATTTTTGACTCTATAGCATCATACATAGTGTTTGGCACATACAGAATGCTCAGTGAATGTTTGTTGAACATGGAAACTAATGTTTGCTGACTACTATATCATTAACTGTTTCTTCTTCCTCCTCATTCTCTTTCTTCTCTTTCTTCCTCCTCTTCCTCTTCTCTTCTTTCTCCCTTTCCATCCCTCTTCCTCTCCTCTCTCTGTTCCTCTTCCTCGCCCTCCCCCTCACTCCTCCTCCTCCTCTTCTCCTCTTTCTACTTCTCCTTCTCTTTCTCCTTCTTCCTACACTGGAGATTGAACCTAGGGCTTTCACACTGAGTTATATACCCATCCCATATTTATGA
The DNA here is from genome assembly GCF_034190915.1 of Cavia porcellus. NCBI lineage: Eukaryota > Metazoa > Chordata > Mammalia > Rodentia > Caviidae > Cavia > Cavia porcellus. The sequence continues at coordinate 9,755,476 of NW_026947493.1, forward strand.
ATGGTTTTGACACAGAGTCTTGCTAAGTCACTAAGTTGCCAGAGCTGAGCTTAAACTCCTGATCTTCTTGACTTGGCTTCCCAGACTGTAGCTATTACAGGTTTGTGCTATCACATTTGGCTCTGCTTTTCTTTTACTTTGATTCTTTATAACCTTTCCCTGATTTTTGACATTTGTCTTTCATTTTCATGTCTCAAAAGTAACTTGCACCAACTCATAATCCAAAGCCACATTTACAAAAGCAAGCTCCAAATTGCTTGATGTTTAGTTTCCCACACAATTCCTTTCCTGGGAATGGCAATTCCAGTTTTCCAGAACTGTTTAGAAAGGTAGATTATATTGGCATAGAGTCTTTTGGTTACAAGTGACAAAAATTCAACTAAACCTAACTTGAGCCAAGAAGGAGCTTTACTTGAAGGGCAGTGTACCTCACAGAAGCAGAAGAAGAGCCAGCATGGCTTGGCAGCTATCATGCTTCTAGAGATCTCAGATCTGTCTTGGACCTCAAGGGTCTCTTTCTATAAAGATGATTCTTTCTCTTGTTTTCTATGAATTTAAGACTGCCTTGTCTTGGCTTAATTTTGTCCAACTGGATACATTTTGTCCAACTGGATACATACAGAGACTGGAGAAAAATGGAAAGGGCAAGTAAATCCAGGTAATGATGAGTCCAAATCACTAGCAAAGCATTTGTTGTTCTAATGCAGTATTTTCCCAACTACGCTAACCAAGCCATCCTGCTAGTTTGCTTAAGTCCACTTAAGTTAGTTTTTGCCATATACAATTAAGAAAGTCCTGACTAGTGCATTTAATTGATTTGGGAGTAATGAAATTGAAAGTGATTTCAAAATGGGGTTGGTCGGCAATCACAGGGCTGTTCTCTGAGTTCCTGTCTCTCTGCCAGCGGCATCCCTGGTGGCCTCCCAAAACCTCGAACTGGTTGGCACCAATGTAAAGGAGCATAAAGTAGCTGAGCCCAGTTGGGATGTTGCCCTGAGGCTCTTTGGGTAAGAGGCTACAGCAGGACCTGATGACCCCCATGATGTCTGGTGACAAAGGAATTTCTGCCTTCCCTGAGTCAGACAACCTTTTCACACGAATAGGGACCATCCATGAAGCAGATGGCACAGTATATGAAGACCTAAAGTATAAGCTTTCTCTGTAGTTCCTTGGTGGCTACCCTTACAATGTGCTCATAGTGAAGCTCCCCACTCCCTGGTACCACCCCACTGTGGACACCCAGGGTAACATCTGCCTGGATATCCTGAAGAACAAGTGGTCCACCTTGTATGACATCAGGACCATCCTACTGTCCATCCAGAGCCTGCTAGGAGAGCCCAACATCTGCAGTCCTTCAAACACACATGCTGTGGAGCTCTGGAATAACACCACAGCTTTTAAGAAGTACCTGTAAAAATCTACTCAAAGCAACTATCTGGCCAAAAACCCTGATCCAGGATGACCAGCCTGTCCTTGCAGTATCTTGTTTCTTCGTTAGTCTATCCTTTACTTGACTTCTGTGTAGGGCACTATATCTTGAGGTGTGGTGTTATTTTTATTTTGTTATTTAAATTAAGTCTCTGATTGAACCTTTGCAATGTATATTATTAAATAAACACATTTTGGTTGTTTGTAAAAAAGGGACTTAGTCTTCCATGATACTCCATAATATTAAAATGTAGAAATTGCTAGTCTGGTTTTAGGCTTCTCCAAATTTTGAAGTGATGTATAAGTGCATTTGAAGTGATGTATAAGGCATATTCCTTTTTAAAATTGTTTTTATCTTTAAACAGCCTTATTGAGCATGTAATTGATAACTAAAAGTTTTATATATATGGCACAATATATTAAGGTTTTGTTATATATATACATTGTGAAATTACTGCTGAAGTCAAATTAACATATCCACCATCTCATAGTTACCTCTGTGTGTGTGTGCTCTGAAAAAACTTAAGATCTACTCTCAGAAAATGTCAAATACACAGTGCAACATAATCAACATAAAACTCATGCTGTATGTTAGATCTCTAGAATTTATTCATCCTAGATAACTAAAACTTTAGACAACTTGGTTCTGGAAATCACCATTTTCCTTGCTACTTTTATGGGTTGAACTTTTCGAGATCCCACATATAAATGAGATCATGCAGTATTACTGGATGACAAAGTAGTTTTACTGTAAATTTTTTTAGAAACTTCCATATTTTCCACAATGGCTATATCAATAAATATTCCCACCAAAAATGTATGAGAGTTCCTTTTTATTCAAATCTTCATTAGCATTTGTTATCTATATTTGTGTTACTATCTGTGATAACGGTGTAAGGTGATCTGTCATTCTGGTTTTGGTTTCATTTTCCTGATGATTAGTGACATTTGAGCATTTGTAAAATTCAATGTACTTATTGGTTATTTTTGCGTCTTCTTTTGAGATAGTATATACGGAGTTTTTTTTTTGCATTTTTAAATCTGGTTGTTTTCTTGCTTTTGAGTTATTGCAGTTCTTTGTATATTTTGGGAAACGGCCCTGCATTAGATGTATGATTTGCAAATATTTTCTTCTGTTGCATAGTCTCTTCACTTTTGATTGTTTCAAGAAGCATTTTAGACTGATACACTAATTATTATCTTTTTGCTATTATTGCCTGTGCTTTTGAAGCCATATCAAAAACCATCACTCAGACCAAAGTCAAGAAGGATTTTCGTTTTTTGTTTGTTTTTCAGTTGGATTACAGTTTCAGGTCTTATATTTTAAGTCTTTAATTGATCTCAAGTTGATGTTTTAATTTGGTGTGAAATAAGGGCCTAACATCCTTTGTTTTGACTGATGCGTGACATCCAGTCTTTCCAACACCACTTATTGACGAGACTGCCTTTTCTCCAGTTGTATTCTTACCATCTTTTAAAAAACTGAATATAATTGCATGAGTTTATCTTGGGAATTTCTACTATTTTCCAGTGGTTTATATGTATATACATGTGCCAGTACTGTGCTGCTTTATTTATCACAGATTTGTGCTATATTTTGAAATCAAAGCTGGTGACTGGTAGCTTTTGGCAAGGTAAAGGAGAGAATACAAAATAAAAATAGCCTTTATTCTAAGGATGCGGAGAGAGCTCCAGACCACCGGGGCCTGGCTTTCTCTGCTGGAACATGGGGCATGGGATATACATATAACTTCTGATTGGAGTGGGGCTTAGGGTGGACATTGCTGACATACAAGCAGCTGGTTGGTCCTTTTTTTTTGTGCCACTGGTAGAAGGAAAAGGAAATTGTCATAGGGGAAGTGATCTCAAGGTTAACATCCCTTGGTCCCCCCTCCCACTGCCACAATATTGTATCTAGGGCAAAATCCTTCCAGTGATGCCTCTTTGTTCTAAAATTTCTTTGAAGTATAGGGTCTGTGTGTTACTATGTACATTTTGGTATTAACTTTATGTTTTTGTAAAAAGTATCATTGGCATTTTACTAGGGATTGTATTGAATCTGTAAATCACTTTGGTTGATATGGATGTTTTAATAATACAGAAGTACTCCAGTTTATGAGTGTAATTTGCTTTATGATTTTGGGAAAGATGGTTGTGTTTATGTTTTTATTTGTTGTGTGTTTGTGTTTGTTTGGGGAAGATGGATGTGGTTGCATATTGTAATCCCAAATATTGAATACGGTTATCCAAGTATCATAATCACTTTTCTAGTCTTCCTCACAATCCAAAAATCCGTATTTATAATCCCATTGAGATGTTATTGGAACCCCAGCAGGTTAATTCCAATCTACCACCTCCAATATAACCCATGGTGAGAGTAAAGACACCAAGACATATTCCAAGGTAAGAGCAGCCAAGCAGTCCTATATCCAATCCCCATGAAGATATGTGGTCAAAGGCCTTGCTCTTGTGAAGATTTTATTATCTTGTGAAGAAGGGGGTGGTTTGAGGATAAGTGACAGTGAGGATGGCGGGAACTACATGAGTAACTTGAGCTGACTAGTCAGGTAGTGAGAAAAGCATCTGCAAAAGGCAGAGATAAAGGTGTGAAGGATCAATTTGCATAATTCAATTAAGGTAGAAACTGAGTTGTTTTTGGTGGCTTTTGCTTCAGTTTCTGATATATAAACTTTTGTGCCCTAGTATGTCATAGCCTCTTTACCTTGAGGCTCATACTCAGTTGACATTCCCGGAACTAAGTGGCTCTAACCATCCTGCTGTGCTTATATATTTTAGAGCGAACACAGTGCGAGGAAACAGGAGTCTGATGGCTTTAGAGATTACATACCAGTACCTCCGGCTGGCCTTATTTACAATGCTTGGGGAGAACGAAATATCATAGCCAGCTCTGTACATATCAGTATAAGGAAATCATTCTCGATATAATCAAAATCGTAGCAGTTGTTGTGTATTCAAGGGGAATCACTCAAATTGTCTCCCACAGTTGCATTGGTTGCCCAATGTGGAATTTTCAAATGGAAGCAAAATGTTGCTCAACAATTTTGCTTGTGAACTCAACTGTTTGCAAATAAAAGTGTTCATGAACTGAGGTACAGTATTACTGTATTATTTCTTCCAATCTAAGAACATGGAATATCCTTTCACTTTTTGTATCTCCTTCAAATTTTAAATAAATACTCTTAGTTTGCAGTCTATAACTCTTTTACCTCTTTGGTTAAACTTATTCCTATGTTCAGTGAGCTTTTTGAAATGACTATACAAAGCAGTTATTTAAAATCCTTTGTTAGGCAGTTTGTAATTTTCATTTATTTAGGGTTGGTTACTGGTACTTTATTTTGTTTTTTTCTAATATTACGTTTTCCTGATTATTAATGACCCTGGTGTTTCTGCTTTGGTGTCTGTACATTTGAAAAAGTAGGCATTTCTTCTAGTCTTTGTAGACCATCTTTTGTAGGGAAAGTGTCATCATCAATTCACAGAGAGATTCTTGGAGGGCTACCTCATTGGGTCCATTTGCAAGCTTGCTGCTAGAATTGTCAGTGAGGCTGGCTTGTTTCCTGAGTTAGTGGCAAGGCTGGCAAAGGGATCTATAGGGTCCAGCTAGGTTGCCTATGTTCATGGATGTGGCCAGTATCCTAGGTCCATGGTTGTTGGCCTTATTGCAGGATCCACTGGGGCAGATTGTAGTCTATGCCTATGAGAGCTGACCTCATTCCAAAGCAAGTCTTGAGTTGAGTTAATAAGGATAAGTCTGGTTCTGTCTCTGGAGTCTATTGGGGTAGACTTCAACACTGAGTCTACTAAACTAGGTCTGGAGTCTGGATTCACTGGGACCAGCCTGGAAACTCGGGCTGCCTGAATCTGGGAAAGGTTTAAAGTTAGGGTTTACAGAAGTGAATCTGGAGTCTTAGGCCATCCATGGATGCTAACTTAGTGCTGGAGTAGGCCTAGTGCTGGAGTTGGCCTGGGATTGGGAGATGCCTGCTCTAACCTGGTGCTAAGATTCAATGGCAGGGGGCCTGGAGCTTGATTTGTAATTTTTTTCTTAATTTTTTTTTTTGTCTTTTTTGTTTTTATCGATGCCAGGGTTCGAATCTCTCAGTGGTTTTGTTGTTGGTGTATAGGAATGTTACTGATTTTTGAGTACTGACTTTGTAGTCTTTTATATAGAGTATCATGTCATCTGCAAATAATGATAATTCAACTTCCTCTTTTCCTATCTTTACTCCTTTTATTTCTCTCTCTTGTCTAATTGCTCTGGCTAGTATTTCCAGTACTATGTTGAATAGGAGTGGTGATAAGGGCCATCCCTGTCTTGTGCCTGATTTTAAGGTAAAGGCTTTCTTTCAGTTTTGGCCTTTTATTATGATGCTGGCTGTTGGTTTGTTGTAGATGGCCTTTATCATATTGAGGTAAAGACTATCTATTCCAATTCTCTGTAAGGTTTTTATCATAAATGAATGTTGGGCCTTATCAAAAGCTTTTTCTGCATCTATAGAAATGATCATGTGATTCTTATTTTTGGCTCTATTGATATAGCGGATTACATTTATTGATATACATATGTTGAACCATCCCTGCATGCCTGGGATGAATCCTACTTGGTCATGGTGTATAATCTTCTTGATGATTTGCTGTGTCCTGTTTGCCAATATTTTATTAAGAATTTTTGCATCTATGTTCATTAGGGAGATTGGCCTGTGGTTTTCTTTTTCAGCTGGGTCTTTCTCAGGTTTTGGTATTAGAGTAATATTTGTTTCCAGGAATGACTTAGGAAGAATTGCTTCCCTTTTGATTTCACTGAAGAGTTTGAGGAATGTTGGCATTAAGTCTTTTTGAATTTCTTGTAGAATTCCACAGTGAATCCATCTGGGCCTGGGCTCTTCTTTGTAGGTAAGGACTTAATTACATTTTCAGTTTCATTAATAGCAATTGGATTATTCAGCAGTTTTACATCTTCTTGACCCAGCTTTGGTAGTTTATATGTTTGTAGGAACCTGTCCATTTCTTCTGTGTTATCAAACCTATGAAAGTAGAAGTTTCTGAAATAGGTGTTGAAGATCTTCTGTATCTCCACAGAGTCTATAGTGAGTTGACCTTTTCATTCCTTATTGCATGAATTTGAGCTTTTTCTTTCTTCTTTAAAATAAGGTTGGCTAGGGGCTTATCAATTTTATGTATTCTTTCAAAGAACCAACTCTTTCATTCATTGATTCTTTGTACTATTTTCTTAGTTTCTATTGCATTAATTTCTGCTCAGATCTTTATAATTTCCTCCCTTGTTTTGGCTTTGGGCTTGACTTGCTTTTCTTTTCCTAGATGTTTGAGGTATAGCATCAAGTTATTTATTTGTATTCGTTCTGTTTTCCTGATGTGGGAACTCAGTGCAATAAATTTTTCTCTCAGGACAGCTTTCATTGTATCCCACAGATTCTGGTAAGTTGTATCTGCATTTTCATTTGGTTTGGTGGTCATGAAGTTCCTCAGCTGTTCTTTGTCATGGAAATATCTTATTTCTCCATCCATTTTGAAGGACAGTTTTTCAGGGTACATCAGTTTGGGTTGAAATTCATTTTCCTTTAGGATCTGAAATACTTCACTCCATGTTCTTCTTGACTTCATTCTTTTGTGTTGAGAAGTCTGCTGTGATTCTAATAGGTTTGCCTTTATAGGTGATCTATCTTTTCTCTCTAACAGCTTTTAATATCCTGTTCTTATGTTGGATTTCTCGGATGGTGACTCTTATATGTCTGAGTGAAGTTTTATTTTGGTTATGGCTATTTGGAGTTATATATGATTCACTAATCCATATGTCAGTTTCCATTCTCTGTTTGGGAAATTTTCAGCTATTTCTTCTATAAATAGCCTCTTGATATCAATTAGGTGTCCCCTTCTTTTTCATTTATCCCTATCAATCTTATGTTGTTTTTCTTTATCATCTTGCCCCTGTTGAATTGTTGTTTTCTGATTCTTTGTTATTTTTAAAAGATCTTTCCTTTCCTGTTCTCTAGTTGCAATCTTGTCTTTGAGGTCTGAAATTCCATCTTCACTTTTGTTGAGGCAGTTTTTCAACTTTCAATGGAATTTTTGATTTTCTGTATATTTCTTTGAATCTGCTTCATGTATTGTTTCTTATATTGTTCATCCAGTGATTCTATGTCTTTGCATTGTTCCTCTATTTTTTTTAAAAGTGCCTTCTTTAGATGTATTTAGGATTTCTTTCATTACTTTTATCATTTCTTCTTTTACCTGTGAGATTATTTCTCATTTGAATTCCTTTAAACTTCCTGGAGTTGCTTCTTATTTCTGTTGCTATTATTTCTGGTATATGGCTTATATTTTCTTCTATGTACATGGCTCTTAGGCTTTCTTTGGATGGGCTGAGTTTTGAGATTGCATTTTGGTCTTTCATCTTGTCATTTTCCTGTATTTCTGTGTTTCAAGTGATGTTCTAAAGCTTCCTCTGTGCATGTTAGAAATTGCCTCCTATGGGCTGGGGGTTTAGCTCAGCGGCATAAGTGCCTGCCTTGAAAGCAGGCAGTTGTGAGTTCGATCCCCGGTACCGATAAAAAGGAAAAAGACAAAAAAAAAAAAAAAAAGAAATTGCCTCTTACATTTTCGGCTCCTGGGACTGAATGGAGGTTGTTGAGCATGGTCCATTCAGATCTGCAAGACTTCTATGCCACCTCCAGTGTTCCAGGAACCTGGGCGGGCTCCTAACCACTGTGGGTGATGGTCCAAAACTCTCCCCAGGCTAGCACCTATGCACTGGAACTTACCTCAGGTGCTCTCAGCTCCTCTTATTGAAGAAGGCTGCTGGGCGAGGTCTAGTTGGGCTAGAAACCTCCTGAGCCTAGTCCAGTGTCTGGAAGCTGGGCAGGCACTTAACCGCTGGGAGTGGTGATCTTAAATTCTTCCTGGGCCCGCACCAGTGTGCTGGAACTCACCTCGGGCATCCCTAGACCCCTGGATTGAAAGAAGGTTGCTGGGTGTGGCCCAGCTGAACCCACGAACCTTGTGGAGCCCAATCTAGTGTGGCTGGAAGAGGCAACCCATAGGATGGGAAAATATTTTTTCTGAGACAGCTTTTCCTTAGACAAAGAACAAATATGTGGGATATATAAAGAACTAAAAACCTGACACTTTCCAAATTTAAAGACTTTATCCAAAAATGGGCATCTGAAAGGAATAGAAATTTCTCAGATGAAGAAATACAGACAGAAAAAAAATATGAAAAAATGTTCAACATCACTGATCACTTGAGTGATGCAAGTTAAAACAGGCCCAAGATTCCATCTCACTCCAGAAGAAGTTAGTTATCATCAAGAAATCACCAATGACAAGTGCTAAGAGGCTATGGGGAAAGAGGAACACTTTTCCTCTGTTGATGGCAGTATATATTGGTACAATCAATATGGAAATCAGCATGAATGTTCCTTAAAAAAAATGAAACTAGAGATTCCACTTGACCTAGTTCTTTGGCATCTTCCCCAGAGAGTGAAAAGTATAATACCACAGCAATATATGCATACCCATGTTTATGACAATACAATTTATGATAGCTTTGGAAAATACAATTTATGATAGCTTTGGAAACAGCACAGATGCCTATCATCAGATGAATTGATAAAGAAGATGTGATTTTTATTTACAATGGAGTACCTTTCTCTCCTAAAGAAGGGTTAACTTGAGACATTGTAGGTATGCACCTACAATGGATGCACCTTGAAACCATACATTTGAGTGAAATAAATTGGACAAACATGTTTGAATATCACATTGTTTCTCTTGTGTGAGAAACCAAAAGCACAAATAAGAACCAAAATGGATGACAGATATTGGGAAGTAGGAAGAAAATGTTCAAATGTGAAGGGGAACAAGGGATGGGAGAGGGGGAACAAAAGGAAGGGAAAGGAAACAAAAGATAATAGAAGGAAAAAATAGAAACAAAGCTTGTGTAATAAGGAGGGGAAGTAGGATTAAAGGGAGGTGAGGGGAATAGGAAAAAAAGAATCAAACTATATTATGTTCAAATGCAAATTTCCTATGACAAATGTGGTCATTTATGTACAGCAAAAGTGTACCAATAAAATTAAATTTTGTTTGGTACTGGGGATTGAACTCATGACCTTACACTTGCCAGGTATTTGCTTATGCTGCTGAGATAAATCCCCTGCCCAATAAAATTAATTTTAAATAAAGAAAGCCTCTTACCTCTATGAATTTTCATATTCTAAATGTTTCATATAAGTGTAATCATATAGTATCTGTCCTTTTGTATCTGGCTCATTTCACTTGGCATAATGTTTCAAGCTTTGTCACTGTTATAGCATGTAGCACTTTTTATTATGGCTGAGCAATATTCTGTTGTATAGATATTCTAATTTTTGCTATCCATTCATCTATTAGTTGGATATATATATATACATATATAGAATACATATATATGCATATGTATTCCCACCAAAAATTTATACATACTTCAGGAAAAGAAAAACTTTTATAAATATTTTAATGCTAAATTTAATGAGACAGCATAAGATTAGTACAAGTTATCTTTGGCCTCTACAATTACAAATGGTGCTCAAAATGGTAGCCATTAACTTGTAGACATTTATTAGTACTGCTGCTTGGTAATTTTGGCCAATGTGTCTATTGAGATTGCTATACATACATTTTCAATTTCTTCTCTAAGGCCTAGCAATGTAGGTTCCCACACAGATAAAAATATCCAGGTGTTAGATCAGGAGAATGTGTGGGGAACTTAGCTGCACCTCTTTGTCCGAGCCAGAACCCTTGCAGATTCTCATCCAGGTAAGCTTGTATATCTTTGGGATAGTGTGGTGGCACACTGTCTTACTGAAAGAAAAATTTATCATTTCCAAAAGTTTATGTATGGTAGGTAAGATGAATGTGCATAGCATGTTTAGGTATACCTCACCTGTAAGAGTACCTTCAAAGAGAAATAGTCTTATCAAGTCTCTCACCAACACTCTACAGCACTGACTCCTGGTAAACTGACTGCTTGGTTCACATGCACTCTAAGATCATGTGGTGCCCAGTAAGCGTAAGTATGTCACTTCACTGTCCCATTCAGCTTAAATTGTGCTTCATTAGATCACACAATCTCTCTCACAAACTCCTCATTCTTGGCTACCATGTGTTGAAACCAGCCACAAGACTGGATTCTTCAGTCAGGACCATCTTCACAGAATGCATGTAATAATCTTGGAATGTCAGTTTTCCACTGACCTCTTCTGAGAGTGCACCGATGCTTGTACCACTTACTCCTGTCTCATGTGCACGTTACGTGGCAGTCTTCTGTGGTGAGCGCATGAAGCCTTTCAGCACCATACTCAAGGAAGCAGCACTTGCTGCTGTACAGTTATGATGGATTTTCCTTTATGTATGATCACACATGGTACCATATTTTTCAAACTTACCATGAATGAAGAAATTTTCAAGTGTGCTGGAGGCTCTATTCCAAGCTCACACCTCTATCATTGTTGTACTTTACCAATGTTTTCAAATATGAAATACCACATTAAAATGGCCTTTCATTCCTCAATTGATAACTGTACCTCTGCCATTTTGTCACTTTTGTTTACGTCACTTCTGATACTACAGCCACTATCTACTGAAAAAACATAATACTATATATTTCCTGAAATGTGTGTATATTTTATCTTTTTCTCTGTCTGTCTCTCATATATATATATATATATATATATATTTTTTTTTTTTTTTTTTTTTGAGACAAGATCTCTGTAGCTCATGGGTAAATGTGTATGGGAAAAACCAGCTCTGCAGACTGAACATGGGAAGAACAAGAGAAAAAGAAGATAAAAGCAAAAAAAAAAAGTATATACTTTGGCTGGGAAACAGCATGGGCTATCATGGAAGTCACAAGAGTGGACTCCCTATGGTGTCCCTTCTCTTTTATGACATCTATATCTTATGGGAGCCTGGGAGAAGTTCCAACAAGAGGATTATTTGGTGCTGACCTAGAACCTTATAACTGACAGCCCTATTCATTTCCCCTGCCAGCTTTGCCATGCCCTATCTCCTATGTTAGACTCCTACTATGTAGCCCAGGTTGGTCTCAGACCCACGGTGACAGTCCTGCCTCAGACTCCCGAGTGCTGAGATTATGAGCATGTGCCACAAAGCCTAACTGCTATGAATATTTTCATATAAATACCTATTTGAATTTCTACTTTCAGTTTTTTTTTTTTTTTTTGTCTTTTTCCTTTTTATCGGTACCAGGGATCAAACTCACGATTGCCTGCTTGCAAGGCAGGCGCTTATGCTGCTGAGCTAAACCACCAGCCCCCTACTTTCAGTTCTTTAGAGTATATATTAGGAGGGCTGGGGATTTAGCTCAGTGGCATAAGCGCCTGCCTTGCAAGCAGGCAGTCGTGAGTTCGATCCCTGGTACTGATAAAAATGAAATAGAGTATATATTAGGAGCAGAATTCCTATGTCATGTGGTAATTCTAGGTTTAACCTTTCAAGGAATTGGTAAACTATTTTCATAGTGACAGTATTATTTTACCTTTATACCATTTTCTTAGTTATTTTCCTCATTGCTGAGTCAAAACATACAGCACTCAAAGTTAAGGGAAGAAAAGCTTATTGTAGCTCACAGTTTGCAGAGGTTTCAGTCCGTAGTCAGCAATCTCTAAAGCAGGATGTTGTGGCTGAGGGCATCGCAGAGCAGAATCACTTCATGTCCTGCCATGGCAGGACAAGCAGAAAACAGCAAAGCAGCTTCTTTCTGCCCCCTTGTGTTCCATCCAGGCTATCTGCCTTTTGGGTAGTAACACCTACATGCAAGGTGGGGCACCTTAATCCCAGCATCACATATCCTAGATTCAGCCACCTCCAGAAGAGCCCCACTTATGACTGCATGAGGGTTTGAGGAGACATCTAGATATAAGCCATAACAACTGTCAATGTTCAAAGGTCCATTGTTTTCTGCACTCTTGCTAACCCTTGTTATTTTCTGATATTTGCTTATTTATTGCCATCCTAGTAACTGAAGTGGTATATCACTGTTATCTTAATTTGTATTTTTCTGATGATATTGAATATCTTTTTATGTGTTTATCTGTAATGTCTATATCTTCTTTGAAGAAATATCTATACAAATTCCTTGCCCATTTTCTAATTGAGTTGTCTTTCTGTTATTCAGTTATAGGGTTTTTGTAAATATTCTGGATATTATTAAGTATATAATTTTGCATATTTTCTCTCATTCTGTGGGTTGTCTTTCACTCTTCTGATAGTACCTTTTGAAGCACAGATGCTTATAATTTTAATGCAGTCCATATTATCTATTTTTTCCTTTTCTGGGTACACTTTTGGTGTCATATTTAAGAAACCATTGCTGAATCTAAAATCTTGAGAAGTTGCCTCTATGTTTTTCTTCTAAGAATTTTATAATTTTACTTCTTAAATGTGATTTTAAAAAAATCCATTTGTGTTATTTTGATACACAGTGTAAGAAGTTTCATTTTTGTAAATCAATAAAAAGTTGATTTTAAAATGTTTAAACAACCAATGGTATAATCAGATAAATATTTCCAAAGTATACAGTAATAAAATGAGCATGGTCTTGGAATAAAAACAGACCTGAAGATCAATGAAATAGATTAGAAGATAGAAATACAACTACAAACACATTCAGCCACCTTATCTTTTAGAAAGGGTCCAAACATGCCCACTGGAAGAAATATAGTCTCTTTAATAAATGGTGCTGGAAAAATTTGCTCTCCATATGCTGAAAACTAAAACTAGACCCATGTCTATCACCATGTATTAAACTAAAGTCTAAATGGATCAAAGATCTAAATATTAAAGTATAAACATTAAATCTGTTGGAAGACAAAGTGGGTAAAATCTTGAAGACATAGGGGTAGGTACAGAATTCATGAACAAGAATCAAACTGCACATGAGATACTTCACAAAACCAATAATCGGGATCACATCCTGTTAAAGTTTCTGCATGTCAAAAGAAATCTCTAGCATAGTGAAAGAAAACCCACAAATTGGGAAAAAATCAGTGAACTGTCCCTCAGACAAAAGACTTCTGTCTAGAACATATGAAGAAGTAAAAAAAAAAAAATCAGATCCCCAAAATTCAAAGACCCAATCCAAAAATGGGCATCTGAGATGAATCCATAGTTCTCAGATGAAGAAATACAAATGGCAGATGAATACATGAAAAAATGTTCACCATCACTGGTCATCAGAGAAATGCAAATTAAAACAACACTGAGATTTTATCTCACTCCAGGAGGAATGGTTAGGATCAAGAAAAATACCAACAATAAATATTGGAGAAGCTGCAGGGAAAAAAGGAACTCTTCTGTGCTGTTTGTGGGAGTGTAGACTGTTGCAACTACTGTGCAGATCAGTCTGGAGATTCCTCAAAAAGCTGAGATTGGAAGTTCCATTTGACCTAGCTATTCCACTTTTGGACATATTGTCAGAAGAATTGAAAACATCATACCATAGTGATATATGTGCACCCATGTTTATAGCAGCACAATTTGTAATAGCCAGATCTTGGAAACCATCCAAATGCCCATCAGCTGAGAAATGGATAAAAAAGTTGTGATATTTTTATACAATGGAGTGCTACTTAGCTATAAAGAATGATCACATTAAGATATTTATAAGTAAGTGGATGCAACTTGAGACCATAATTATAAGTGAAATGAATCAAACTCACATGTGTAAATACCATATAGTCTCTCTAGGGGTAAGAAATGGTAAGAGTACAGAAGATACAAAAAACTATAAATATAGTGAAAGGATAAAAAATCTGCTTAAAGGGGAAAAATAATATCTCAGAAAAACGAGGAAAAAGGAAAAAGAAGGGAAAAGAAAAAATATCTAAAATTATACAAACACACTTAGGATAGCTAAGATAATGGTGCTACAAATCCTGTCAGTTCTTTGAACAAAATGGTTAACATTCATAGGATTGGAACAATTGTGCATATTATTGTATGTTGATTTGAGGAACTCTTGAAGACCATTATGTAAACTAATAACCCCAGTTATGGTCCTACCACCTTGCTTTGAAGACCTATATTGTCAATGTTCTGGGCTCTTTGCTATTGCTATTTATTATTTGTCTTTTTTGTTTTGTGTTTTTCTAGGAATTTGTTTTGTATTGTTGTGCTTTTCCCTCTGATACAGAAAGGATAGGTATACATGAAGAATCTCATACATGCACAGAACTTCCCCTAAACAGTATATCAGAATCGATTATATAGTGTATGATAAAATGAAGAGCTATGTTGAAGAAAGAGACACTAAGGTACCCAGTGCTGATTCTGTAGCATCATGCTGTGATATCCAGCAATACTATTATTCTTTCTTCAGCGTGATTTTAATCTGTTTTGTATTGTTTAGTTTCAACATACATGAAGGTGTATGCACAGCTGTTTTGAAGAGAATGAGAGACATTATGGCAGCCATTGTTGATTTCCCTATTGTCTAGTTTTGAAGGCCTGTAATGTATTCATAATTCTGTTCCAGTCAGTTTAATACTCTTTTGTTTTGTATGAATTCATTGTGTGTGAAGATATGGACAACTATTTAGAAGAAAACAAGAGACAATATGATAGACAGTGATGATCTCCTATTGTCTTGCGTTAAAATCTGCGTCTCTTACATTGTTTTCTTCTGACCTGCTTTGTCCAGTTTTGTTATGTTTAGTTTTACCCTCTTTAAAATAAAATTAAAAAAGAATCTAATTGATTTATATTTACTATGTATAAAATACAACTTCTAAGATTTTTACTCTATCAAGATAAATATATCAAAATTCCCAAGTTGTAGCTGGGGTTGGTGGTGCACACCTATAATCCCAGCACTCAGGAGACTGAGGTAGGAGTCTCATTGCAAGTTCAAAACCAGCCTGGGCTACAAAGTGAGCCCAAAGCCAACCTGAACTGCACAGTGAGACTCTTGTCTCAAAAAGACAAAAACAAAACTAAACAATAGCAGCCCCCTAAAAAACTGTTTTATATACTTTAAATGTATACAAGAAAAAGATTTTAAATATGAGGGAGGCTCCGTGAGATAGTCAACTTAAAACTCAACGTAATACAGAGTGAGGAGCCCCAAACAGAGAGAGATGGATTCTCTCATCCCAAGAAGAAATTAAGGTGACTTACTGACCATCCAAGGTCCCTCTGCTACTGGCCGATGCCATGACTTGCCAGGGTCCCACCGTGACTTGACGGAGTCCTGCTGTGACTTGCCGAGGTCCCACCATGACTGGCGTGGTCCCGTCATGACTGGCCAAGGTCCTGTCATGACTTGCCGGGGTCCCTCTGCAACTGGCTGGGGACCCACCGCAACTGCCTGGGTTCCCGCCGCGACTTGCTGAGCTGTCCCAGGTCCTGCTGCTTCGATTCACTGGCGGTGCAGTTACATTGAGTTCAGGGGTCAGTGAGCTGAACGGAGAGCTGAGTTGGTAGGGAGCCTACATTGACCTGTGGTGAGGGATGGGAGTGGAGCTATTTCATAAATAGGGGCACTCCAGTGGATGACATTCTGGGACTGGGCAGGACTGGCAAGTACAAGAGGCAGCAGTGACTTCAGTCAATTGTTCCCTTCCCGAACAGGACTGGTGGAGTGAGCTAGGCCTGGAACATGTGACATGGCTGAGACCCAATAGGTTATCCTAGGTCAAGTCTCTGCAGCGGTGGTGCACACTAACCACACTGGCCCAGTGAGGCGTAGGAGGTTTGGCTGGTCCAGAGGGGAGGCGGCATAAAGTAATACAGTAGTGCAGGCCACAGCACTGATCTGGAGGGGAGGAGCTGGCATATGCTGTCCCTGTCTGCAACTCACTAGCATACTGCAGTGTGAAGAGTCATCTAGCCAGCGTGCTTCAGAAGAATTGTAACTAATAAAGAAAGAAACTGGGGCCTCCTGGAAGAAGCCAAAAAGATGGGAAGAGGAAGCAACAACAAAAAGTCCCCAGGTCCCAACCTTGAGAACATTGACCCGGGACAGGTAAATACAAAGGAGAATGGAAACAGCAAACATGCAATATCAGACACAGTGCCAGTGGATATAAAGAGATATATTTGGGACTTCAGAGATGAGTTCAAAAGTGAAATATTTAGCCAAATAAAGCAAGATATAAGAAGATTAATAAAAGAGACACTAAGCACCCTCAAACAGACACAGATGGAAGAAGGGAGGAACTCAAACACAGGAGAGAACCATTTGGTGAAGAGTATAAAAAAATATAGAATACATGAAGCAGATTCAAAGAGATCACCAGGAAATTAAAAACTGTATGGAAAGATGGCAAATCAGCTTGAAAGAAAACTAAGGATAGATTATCCAAACTGGAGGACAATTTTGCAATGTTGGAGTATGAAAGGGAAAACTTTTTAAAAATAACAAGGAAACAAGCAGTAGTAATACAAAGGCTAGAAGACGACAAGAGGATCTACAACTTGAGAATAAAGAATGTGAATGAAGAAGCAGGAGTACAAATAAAGGAACTACAAAGGCTATATTCACAGAGACAGTTAAGGAAAACTTCCCAAACATAGGAAAAGGAAATGATATTCTGATATATGAGGCATACAGAACTCCAGCCACCTACAACCAAAACAGAGCTACACTCAGGCATATAATAATCAAGATCCCAGAAATTCAATATAAGAACAGAATATTAAAAGCTGTTAGAGACAAGAAACAGATAACCTACAGAGGAAGGCCCATTAGAATAACAGCAGACTTCTCAAAACAAACCATCAAGTCAAGAAGAGCCTCGAGCAAAATATTCCAAGCCCTGAAAGAAAATAACCACCAGCCCAGATTGTTATACCCTGCTAAACTGTCTCTAGAAATTAGAGAAACAAGATGCTTCCAAGACAAAGAGGAACTTGAGAAATTTGCAACCCCAATCCAACTCTACAGAGAATACTCCCGGGCATTCTAGAGAGAGAGAAAAGAACCAGGATTCCAGGAAGAGTGGCAGAGAGGCCTCAATGAATGGAGCAGAAAACAGAATGTAGAAGATAAGCAGATAACTGATGGCAGAAAAGAATATAACAGAAATGAGACAGAGAAGATTTTACTCAAAACTGATATGATTGATAGTATCAAGTCCAATAGTATAGGCAACTATACTGAGGATCAACCAGATACACATTCTGGTTTGATAACTGCCAGTTTTTGAAGTTCCATACTATATATAAAGTTGTGTTTTTATTAATGTTATGTACTGATATATTCAATTATACTATGTCTGATGATATAACTAATTCTATTGGAGATAACAAGAGACAACACAGGAACTATGGTAGAAGAATTTGTACAACGGTCTTATATGTTTATTTCATTTCATGTGTTTATAGGAATATGTTTTGTTTTGCCTTGCTTTGTTTTGTTTCTCCCTCTAATACAGAAAGGATAGAAATACATGTTAAGACTCATGCATGTGTAGAATCTATAAACAGTTTATGAGAACTGATCATATGACACATGATGAAATGAACAGATGCTTTGAAGAAAAAGAGACACTAAAATACCCAGCACTGATCCTGGAGTGTCATAATGTGAAACCCAGCAATAGTATTATTCTTTGTTCAGAGTGATATTAGCCTGCTTGGGTATATTCTATCTCAACATAATTGAAGATATGGATAACTGCATGTATGTTTAAGTGTACAGGGTTGATAACCATATTTCTAAGTTTTTGTTGGATAGTTGAACAGAACTGGTTGCAATCTCACTGTTTGAATCCCCACTTTATAAGCTCCACTTTAGTATCTTGAATAACTATTTATAAGAAGACAATGTGTAATCATCAACTTGTGATTTCTTAGTGTTTATTTTTTTCTTTGAAATTATGTATTATTTCTACCTGTTTTATGTTTTGTTTAGTCTTTCTTTAAATTAAATTTTAAAAAAAGACACTACAGTACCCAGTGCTGATCATGGAGTGTCATGATGTGAAATCCAGCAATATTATTATTCTTTGTTCAGAATGATTTTAACTTGCTTTAGTTTGTTTAATCTAAACATAAATGAAGATATGGATAACTGCATGTATGTTTAAGTGTATAGGATTGACAACCATTACTAAGTTTTTGTTGGACAGTTGAACAGAACTGTTTGTGCTCTCGCTGGCTGAATTCCCACTTTACATATTCCATTTTTGTGTCTTGAACAACTATTTGTAAAATGACCAACAACGGCAACAACCAACAACAACTAGTGATTTTTTACTGTTTATTTTTTTCTCTGAACGTATGTATTATTTCTATCTATTTTCTGTTTTGTTTAGTCTTTCTTTAAATACAATTTAAAAAATATGAACTTGTGCAACCATTTGCCTCTAAATTTTCTGGTTCTCATGTTCATGGGTTCTTGAATACATATTTTTTTCATCTTCAAGGGCAAATAAAAACTTCCCCAGCAGCTTTCACTAGAAAATACTCTGAAGCACAAATATTTAATAAATAAAAGCAAATGTCGCTATAACTGTGTCAGTATTGTAATGGATGAGCTATAGCCATGTGAATCTTCTAGTGAGAATCAGGAATTCATAAATAAACTCTTATTTTGGAGGAAAAGTGGAGCAGCAAGGGTTGATATCATATAATTATGCAATCTGTTTAGCTGGAATGATTTGAAGAAGTTCTTGCCTTGAGCACCTAAATACCATCTTTTGGCTTTGAAGGCACCAAATATTAGGCTTATTTTTTTCTCTTAAAATATTGTCAATTCTTGGTTGCAACAGTCAGTGCTTACTAGAGACACAGATACAATACAAGTTGTACACATACATAAGAATTTACAAGATTGGCCAACCATGACTGCCCACAGTATTGGGTCTGTCTGTGCCCCGGGAACCGAAGAATCCAGTCAAAGGCTTGGAACTCTGTGTGCTGTACTATGCAAGTTTCATGAAGGGTCTGCACTAGGAGACTGAAGGTTCAGGGCTGGACGCTGAAGAGTCTGTGCTGGAAGTCGGGAGATGATGTCCAAGGTGAAGGTGAAGGTTGGAGCTCCATGGAAGACAAAAGCAATTCTGTTTATTTCCCTTTTATAGAATTCTGGTAATAATCCTCTGCCAGCTGGGTCTTCCACACCCAGGATCATGCTGAGCCAACTTTATTGGGCTTGACTTATTCAAGTTGACACAATCAATCAACTATCACATTGGTGGAAATAAAATTTTAAAATATATTAAAATGAGATTATTAAGGCAAATTGCATCATTTATCAGGAATCACTCTTTGTGAAAATTTCTATTTTCAGAAATTTCTGGTTTCTTTTATAAAACCAATTGATTTACTTGCAGTGGGGTATCAACACTAAAGATGAAGGATGAATGTTTTTATGGGACATAACACTCTTAATGTTTAGCCACCCCAACTTCATTTAACCTTATTCTCAGTGAGACCTCTGTGTTGCCTAACTTGATTTGCTTTTTAAATTTCACATTGTCTTCATAACAAGGCTAAGGGAGGGATGAATGTTTCACAGCAAAGTTATTAAAAGCAGTGGTTCTTGATCCTAGATGTATATTGGATTCACTTGGGGAGCTAAACACACACACACACACACACACACACACACACACACACACACAGAGAGGTATTGTGTGGGTGTTTGATGATTAACTATAAATCTCATACATACTGATCATATACAGGTATAATGAGTCAGATTTAACAGGGGTCATCTTACTCCCACCAGCAAGATGGCCTTCATCTGATGTGTCTACTCCACCCTGAACTTTCCACCCTCCAGAATATAAGAAAAATTAAGCCAGTCAGTCTGTGGTATTTGGTTAGTGCAACAGAAAATGGACTGAGACCACTGTGATGTCAGCTAGCTGATCTACAAAACATAGTCTGTTCTTTGGAACTTGCAGACTCCATATGAACTAGACTTCCTCTAACCCTTCTTCAGGTGGCAATAATCATTTTACCAAAAATTGTTAGCACTCTGGTGGCATGGGCAGCAGTTTTGAAGATAACAAGAGGCATTATGGTAGCTGTTAATCAATTTCTATTATCCTGCTTTGAAGTCCTGTATCACTTTCACTGTTTTGTTTTGATTTTCTTTATTATTTTTACTTTGTTTGGCTTTATTCTCTTAAAAAAAGAAAACCATCATTAAATAAGGAGCCCTTGTCTCTGCCCCCCAAAATTAAATAACAAAAATTGAGAGCACACTTGAAACTTTTCTGCTTGAAGATTTGATACCAGGAGCATTAGATATACCTCCAAATTTCCACCTTCTTATCTGAAGACCTGCATTTTATCTAATGACTGCATGGGAGTGTTTTCTCCTTCAGAAGAGAAGTAGCCAAAGCCTTAACTATCGCAGAAAAGTCATTAGTGGTAGCTTAATATATTGCTTTTTCAAGGCCTGTTTAGAAGCAAGTACTAAAGGCCCCCAACCCATAAGGCACAAGCTTGCAGTTTCTGAACCAAACCTAATCAGGTTTGGTGATTTCTGGAAGCTCGTACTAGCAGGATTGTATTGTAAACTAAATTGGTGAAAATTGGGTTTGGCTAACTCTGCATGTGACATTTTTAACTATTTGAGAGGAACATACATTTTGTGATACACTGGTGTTCATGGTGGAGAACTGGAGTGCCTGGAAACATTGGACAGGAGAAGAGAATGAAAGAAAATTTGGAGCTTCTTGAAAAAGAAGTACAAGCCAGTATGGAAGCTGGTCATCTTACTTTTATTTCTATTTGGTGGTAGGAAACTCACGGCAGGGTGGGATTTCAGAAGGAAACCTAGGAAATATTTGTACTGAAAGACAAACCTGACAGGAAAAAGGGATTAATGACATTTTCTATGCTTTTGGCTTGATTCATCCTGAGTCCTTGGTCAAGGTTTTTTGCAGTTATTTGTGTGGGTGACTCATAACAGAAAAATTAAGCACGTTACCATATATGTGTCATTACATAAGGAATGTATTAACAGATAAACACTAAATGGGCATCCAAACGTAACTGTGACATTCCCCTTCCGAAGGTCAATTTAATTGGATACATCTTTTTCTTCTATTATGAAGAATATATCTTAAAAGAACAAAGAAAACATCACACATTGAAACATCACACAAACAGCTTTTAGATACATGTTCTGTCAGGATCCATGGGAGAAACAATATTTATGTTGACCTAGTAAATTGCTCTCTCTCTCTCTCTCTCTCTCTCTCTCTCTCTCTCTCTCTCTCTCACACACACACACACACACACACACGGAGTTGTCCAATTAGATGGTCCAGAACACATGTTCTAACTTGAGAACTGAGCCTGCAGTTAGTTACAGGTTAACCAGACCAGCCGTTAGGATGGAACAATGTAGGTAAAGACAGGGCAATCTGAAATCTCTGAAGATGAATTGGAACTTGTGTCTTACCTCTTGCTAATTCCAGCTATGGTGCTGCTGTGGATGACCGTCAGGGGATGTTGGTGCTCTTTGACATGAAGCTGCACTATACTGGGTCAGCTGAACATGGGAATAGGAATGGCAGGAACTGGTCAAGGGCTGTCCCTGGCAGATCACTGACAATGTACATGAGCTGCTTGTGTCCAGAAGCCTACACTTCTACATTTCCAATTTCATAAAAATGTCTCTCCTGGCCTGGAATTATGAAAGGAAGAGAATAATGTGAAATTTAGTTCTAGCTTTACTAAGTTAGTAAAGTATCTAGATACCACAGTGAAGTTTCCTATAGAGGTCAGAATGTTCATCACCATTGATTGGCCAGTCCACACCATTTCATTAAGTTTTTTAATGGGTATTCCTAGTCTTAATTTTTGCCACTATTGTATTTCATGTCTGGATTATTTTTCTTCTCTTTAATTTCTATCTATTGACCAGTTACCCAACCTGTTCTCCACTTTCAGTGATGTCATGTTTCTCACTGCCACTGCCTGAAGCCCTGTTTGGGTAACCTGCTTTGACACTGAGCACCATGGGAGCCGGGGATTGTGATTTTGTCAGAGGTAGAGACTTGTATATTGATTCTGAGCCTTAGCCCTGCAGCTGGAGCCTTTGCCTGTCCTGACTGTTGACTGTAGTTGTATGACCCTATTGCCTGGCTCAGTTGGATGTAGGAGAGCTTCCCTGTAGTATAAACTTAATGGCCTATATGAACAATTCAGTTGCCTTACACAGTACTACACAGAATTGTGCTTTGTGTCTTATCCATAAACTATTGTTAATCCACTGTCATTGCACTTGGTCTGTGGAGTTTCCCAAGTTCTTAGATCTCCTATATGGCCCATGAAAATGCTCTTCAAATCTCCTGACACATCTGCTTCTATAATTCCATGACTTTAATGCAACAATGTTAATTATCAAACTCCTTTATACCTCTTCAATGCCTGTAGTCATAGTAGATTGGTTTAGCACCTATCTAGTTATCCAAACATGATTTGCAGACATCTTTGATTCCTCTTTCTGCCACACATTCTTCCATGACCAAGTTCTAACTATTGTGGGTGGAAGTTTTGCTTTGCCTGCATCCTCAGCTTAATGACTTAATTGATGATGACATGTATCTTGCTCACATTACAAATACTTTGTAGGTTATATCTGCTCTGCTGTGTACAGTTTATACTCTGTAACTCAAGCTGATGTAGCTTCTTTCCAGAACATTGCTTATGATGTGGAAGAAATAACAGAATATGGTGAGCATCTTGTTGACTCTTGAATTTTCTGTTCAGAAATGCCCATGTGAAACACCCTCCTGCTCCATTTTATTGGTTAAATCAGGTCACAGAGTGAAGTATGGGTTCAATAAGTAGGGGTAGCTAGTCTTATGTCATAGAGAGGAAATGTGGTAGGAGACCCAAATAAAATATACCTCATCTGTCACTACCACTCTACTCAGGAATCCACTGTAGGCGAGGCTACTGACATACATTGGAGGCCTCGTACCTGAAAGACCTCAGCCTGATGGGAGCCTCAGCCACCTCTCCCTAGGTGACCATGTCTCACCTAGACGACCTCAGCGACCGATGGGAGCACTGGCTGCCCCTCCACTGCACCTGAAAGACCTCAGCAGACTATAGGAGCCTCAGTGATTCCTCCCCCTCCTCTGGACAACCTCAGCAGCCCAGGGAGCATCAGCCATCCCTTCCACTACCTGAAGTACCTCAGTGAGCTGGTAGGAGTCTCGGTGATCTCTTTCCCAACACGAGGACCTCTGCAGGCCAGTGAGAGGGTGGTGAGTCCCTTCCTGAGCAGATCTCAGTGGGTCAGCAGGAACCTTGGCAAAGCCTCTGCCAACCTGGAGGACGTTGGCAGGCCAACAAGAGTGTGAGTAAGCCCTTCTTCCATACAGAGAACCCCGGATGGGCTGGCGAGATGCCATGAAGGCCTTCCCATATCTGGAGGACTCACAGCAGATTTCTCAACACAAACCAAGCTCTTCTTGGCCACATAGTATATGTGGTATGGGTAGCCACCGCAGTTTGTTTGTTCATTAATCCATTGTTGGTCATGTAAGTTATTTCAGTATCCTGAAATGGCTATTGTGCATAGTGTTGCAATAAAGATGGCAGCACAGATGTCTCTTCTATAGGCTGTACTTTTGATTTTTTTCATTATTTAACTAATTAATATCTCTCATTCCACAACATTGTAAGTCTTAGAGCAAGGGACAGCATTTTTTTTCTATAATGGATCAAAGAGCAAATCCTTTATATTATTCAACCTTGCCACCAATAACAGCCACAAAATGTAAAAGAATAAATGTGGCTGTGTTTTAATAAAACTTTATTTAAAATGTAGGTGGTGGGCTGTATTTGGCTCACAGCCCTGAGTTTTGGCAACCACTAATCTAGGACATCAGACATTGTTTATTCTTTTTTGCCATTATATCACAAGTCCCTACTGTATTGCTTTATTTAGAGGCACCAAAATATAGTTGCTGAGTGAATAAATGAATTGCCATGCAAATAGACTATGGCCATCCTGTCTTTCCCATGTTTATTCAAACCATCCTATTAGGAATACCTAATCAATAAGAAAGTTTATTTTACTTCTCAAGACTCTTCTTACCATTATTTTCATAAAACTGTGATTATCTGAGGTTCTACTGTCATTAGAATTCTGGATTCTAACAGAAGTCATTTTCTGTACCAGTAACTTGACAGATTACTCTGAAATGAACTTTGACTTTACTATGTAGTAAGACAGTTTTCTCTCCCCTCCCCTCCCTTTCCCTCCCCTCTTCTCTCCTCTCCCCTCTCCTCCCCTCCTTTCCCCTCCCCTCTCCTCTCCTCTCCTCTCCCCACCCCTCCTCTCCTCTCCTCTGTCCTTGCCTCTCCCCTTGTCTCGGCTCCTCTCCTCTCTTCTCTTCTCCTCTCCTCCCCTGTCTTCTCCTTTCCCTCTGCCAATTGTTCCTTTTGAGCAGTTTCTTCCCCTTTCACTTTCACAATATCTATTATAGATTTTGGATCTTATTTACTCTTTCAGTTTTTACACCAGGGAGACAATCAGATATTTAAACATGTGAGTGTGATTTATTTCACTTATTAGTATGGTCTCAAGTTTAAGCAAAGGATCTTTGAATGGATTCTTTTCTCGAGTGGGATTTTCCATCCCATTACCTTTGACAATGTTAAGATTGAACACTAGACTGTCAGAGCAAGCTCATAGTGTATTTATTAGCACCTGTGTACTTTTCCCTCTAATTCCTTTCTCTGTAGCATCTCAGATGGTCAGGTTTTTTTTTTAATTTAAAAAAATTTTAAAATTATTTTGAAGGTAGCAAAATACAACAGAACAAGACGGAACAAAGTCAGTTGAGACAGTGCAGTGAAATTGCTACAGAACTTCACAGCAGGTTACCAGAATAACTGCAATCGATATCATAGTATATCTTGTTATCTTCACAATAGTTGTTCTTTCAGTCAGGTATAGAAAATCAAACGAAATACAGAGCATTACAGAACTTATCAAAACAGAATACTGAATAGAGCAATACCATTAATCAGAAGAGAGCAAAAACAGTGATAAAAATATTTGCCTTCAAAGAGATAGTAGAAGGAAATCCCCCTTATTTGCTATATTACATGTGGTCAACCTCCCAAGAGATGCTCAGATCTTTGGCTCTCATTTGCTAACGGGGGTGGGGTGGGGCGGGGCAGGGGATGGGATGGGATGTTTGATTCTCAGCCCCCACGCCAGTAGGCTCAGGGCTGCCTACCATGGAGGCATGCTGGTTGTTTGGTTTCTGAGCTCCCCAAGTTCCAGCGTGGTGCAGATCTTGTGGTTCTCGCCCTAGGGTGGTCATAGCTTGCCAGAGCCACAGCCGGATGGTCAGCTTTTTAAAGCAGCTCTCTGCAAGCATTAGCTAACAGCTGACTGTTTTGTTCACAGGAGTTTAGTTAATTGTCAGTAGGACAGCTGAGCATATACTCCTAGCAGGAATTACTTTCTTTTTCAGAGATCACACTGATTGAGGCAGCTGATGACCACAGGGGACCTCGACCTTGTCTTTGCTGCCTATAAGTCTATCACGGGTCTTCGTAATAACCTATTTAGGACCAGAACATACGTTATTTCTAAAGCTAACCATTTGCCTTTGCTGATGTGAAAGTGGAAATTCTTCATCCTAGTTACAACTAGATTACTATGAATGTGAAAACCACATACAATTCAACATTTTCTTCCTTTAATTATAGTTAGGCACCCAAAGGCCAACAGAAGTTAAATTACTTCTTTGGGTTCACAAAGCAGTAAGTAGTGAATAACTACCATTCACTGGGCAGTGTATTGTGTTCCTTATATAGAGAGTGTTTTTCTCATGAGATCAACTGATGAATTTGCATATTACCAGATATGCAGGAAACTGGTAGTTGCTTTATTTGTCTATACTTGCTTTGATGTGTTTCATGATCCTCCAGCACCTTAGATAGCCATGACAATGAACACTCATCAGTTTAAATTATTTTTCAGTTTAATTGTTTAGGATATTCAAAATATAGCTCCTGATTATGATTCTTTAGGGAAAGGCTATCCTTGTGGATTTCTTTCTCCACCTTCTTCCATCTCAAAGATGGATTTTGGAGGTAAGGGAGGGGCAGTGTGAAGAGATCCTTGTAGTCATACTGTCCTAGGTAGGGTTTCTCAGAAGCAGTCCTTGAGATGAGGATTCCTTAAAGAAAGTCTTCCAAGCTGTGCCTGGAGGAGAATACTCTGGGGATTTCTAAAAATCTGGTAATGGAAAAGTTCTATATCTTGATCTAGTTAGTTGTTTACTGGTGCATTCATCATGTGGAAATTCATTAAGTTGTACACATCAGAGTTCTCTGAGAACTCTCCAGACAGATTCCATGTTTTTTCGAGGTGAGATCTTGCTATGTAGTTCAGGATGGCTTTGAATTCACTGTGTAGCCCACGCCTGCTTTAAACTCTCCCAAATCTCCTGCCTCAGAGTCCCAAGTGCTGGCATTACAGACAGGTGCCACCATACCCTATAGGTATCTTTTATTTTAGGTGATCTAATTTTTTTGAGTTCTTTATATATTCTAGATTTTAATTCTCTGTATGAGGAATAGTTGGCAAAAAATTTTCCCATTCTGTAGGTTGTCTCTTCACTGTGCAGATTGTTTTCTTTGCTGTATAGAAGTTTTCTAATTTGATATAATCTCATTGGCTGATTCTTGCTGATGTTTCTTGTGCAACTGGCATTCGATTCAGAAAGTCCTTGCCCACACCTACAACTTCAAGTGTTTTACTTATTTTATGTTTATCAACATGTACTAGACTGGGCATGGTGGCACACCCATAATCACAGCACTCAAGAGGCTAAGGAAGAGGATCCTTGTGAGTTTGAGACTCACCCGGGTTACGAAATGAGCTCAAGGCTGGCCTGAACTGCCTTAGTGAGGCGCTGTGCGAAACACACACACACACACACACACACACACACACACACACACACACACTAACACACATGTACCAACCTAGAATCATAATGGATCAAATGTCTAAACATTAAAACAGAAATAATGTATGTTATATTTAAAAAAATTGATTGTATTTTTTTTGTGGTACTACTTTATTCACATTGCTAAGAATAACCAATTTTTAAATCTTTTGTGCTACAGCAATATCTTTTTTTTTTTTTTTGAGATGGGTCTTGATATGAAATTCAGTCTGGCCTCAAATTCACTATATAGCTCAGGCTGGCCTCAAACTCACAGAGATCCTCCTGGCTCAGCTTTCCTAATGCTGGTGTTACAACTTTTGTTTTTAAATAAGGATCCATTGATATATAATTCACATAGAAAAAAGTTTGATATTAAATTATAAAATTCAGTAATTCTTATAGCCACAGGGTTTCATAATCATTTCTACTACATAATTAATTTCACAGCATTTTCATCATCCCCAAGAAAAGCCTCCTACCCATTAACAATCATTTGTTCATTTCTTCCTCTCTCAAATCCTGGTGAACACTAACATACTTTCTGTATTTATGGATTTGCCTATTCTTAACATTTTCTGTAAACTGAACCATAAAATATGTAGCTCTTTGTAACAAGTATCTTTCACTTAGGTTAATGTTTTTAAGATCCATCCATATTGTAGCATATATCACTATTTCATTCTTTTTTATTGTCAAATAATTTTCTGTTTTATGAATATACCACATTTTGTTATAGTTGGTGAACAACTTTTATTGTTTCCACTTTTTGGCTATTATTAACAATGCTAATATGATATTTTCATTCATGTACAGGTTTCATGTCTCTTTTTACTTAACCTAATACTTAAAAACTTTATGCATGGGCATTATAAAACAGTGTTTCAATTTACCATTTAGGTCAAAGAGGAACTCAAGACAGCAATTACAGAACATTTAGAAACATCTGACCACATTGAACATCATGTTATAACACATAGTATTATATCATAACTATACCCACCAGAAAATTAATGAACATAATGAACTGAATAGAAATAAATAAGTGAGCATTCATTGCAGAAAGCCCCCAAGGAATAAGAAAAATAATAGTAAATACCTGGAATGGAATAATAGAATGGAAAGGAGCCAAGAAATTTTAGGCAAATCAGATGAATCTTAGCTTTCCTGGCCCTATTGGGGAAATGCTGAGATCTTATGTCCCAAAATAGTGCCAACGTGACAATTGGGTTTTTGTACTCATTCCATGTAACTTACTTCTTCACTAACACTGCACAAGGGCTGCTTCCATGATGCTTCTAGCTCTGGTTAGAAGATGGATAAAGCTGCAGCAGCAGACTGAAGATATAGCTCCAAAATACAGTTCCAGGTGCAGGTGTTGGAGTTACCTGTATACAAAGAACCAGTAACAGTGATCCAGGAGGATCTGGGCAGAGCACTGTCCACTTTGTGGTGTCTTCTAGCTCTGGTTAGATTTTCCTGCTCTTTTTGAATTTTCACTTATCTGCATGGACACCTCTTAACAAATAAGCCAGGAAAATAGAATAAATTATTCAAACTGCTATAGGCAGCAGCTCCTATGATTCCTAATCCTGTCTTTCCTGGGTTATTTAAGATTGAGAAAGTTTTACACATGTGGCTTTGCATGGTGTAACCTGTATACTGATATATATGTATACTTAACATGGTTCATATTGGCATCCCAAGTCCCTGGCACACACTCCACTTGTTATGGCTTAGACTATCCCTGCTATGCAATGACTTTTTTCTTGCAATGTGTGTCAGTAGGTCGCAGAAACCCCTTTTGGTCTCATCTCAGTTGCCTTTTCTCTTTTTCTCTTGGGAGCATTAGAATTATTTTGGATTCTCTTTGCACCTATTGGGACTAGGAAAAGTTAAACCTTGCAGTTCACTCTGCTATGAGTGCTGTTATTTGACTTTACTATTCTGTCCCTGAAGGCACAGTCAGGGCAGCCTGTGAAGCACTACCCTCTTTGCACTGAGAGCCCTCTCTGCGCTGTTCCTTTTTCTCCAACTCTGATCCTTGTGCCAGAGAGAAGCTCATCTTTTTCTTCTTTTGTTTTCCTCCCTAATCTCTTTGCATCAAAAGCAGCAAATGTTGAACTTTTTCTGCTTCTTATATCAAAAGTTCTCTTTCTGTTTGGCTAAAGGTGGCATGGGTAAATATCTTCGTTATGGAAGACACTCTGTGATTGAGTCAGTTCCTGTCTGGGTAAAGTGGAACATAGGGAATTCAGAAATACATTCTCTTTTAACAAAACCTAGTTTTGAGTCTTACTTCATATTTAGAAATCCAATTTTCTAAGTCAGAGGCCAAATTATAGCTTTCTTCTTCTTTGCATTCCTATTCAAAGATTCTAATCCTCCCAAGCCAAACTGGGTTGCCCCAGGCTGCCAGTAGAGGGTTGTCTCCAGCAGAAACAAAGAGAAAAACATTAATGTTTTCATTAAAGCAATACAATTCTGACCCAGCGTTCAGACTTTCCACTTTGAGCTTGATTTCAGGTTTCAGATTCTAAATAAAACCTGAATTGATTAGAAGAAAAAGTGTTTGAGGCCAATATCTGCTCCCATTAGTCAGTCATCAATAGATGTATAATCCACAACTTCAATGTTCTATTTAGGGTGTGGCATATACATTTATAAAAAGACAAGCAATTATATAAATTATCACTCCTTGCAATGGACCATTTTTTTTGTCACAGTAAACTGTAGTTTTAGGAAATGTAGCTTCCCAGTTAGCAGACTGTTCTAGTCACCAATCTAAATAATCTTTACAGATTTTCCCTTTATCTCAGGCTATCATATGGTTCATATGGTAATACTGTTATGGATCCAGTCTTTATTTAAAATATTGGCATTTTGTTCTTCACGAGTTTTATAAATAATCATGAGTTTTGAGTTTTAAAAAGTAATTCATCAAAATTTTATAAATATTACCTAAAACAAGTTTGTTCAGTTCCCTTTGAAATTTTGCATGAGAGCAACTGCCTTGCCTGTTTCACTTAGACCCAAAGTGTTTGTCTACAACATTCATCCCTACAAAGCCTTCGCTCATGTTACTAAGCAAATTCAAACTCAAAATTTCCTTTAAATGCACATATGACTTTATTGTTACTGTTCTCATTATCCTGATTCTCATGATTTCTGAAATCATCTACATACATGCTTAAATATTCACACACTGTCTCTGTCAGTTGTAGCCACTTAAAATTGAAGTCCTCCTTGCTTAGAAATCTGTGTTTCTTTAAATTGTTTCCTTATGAACTGTTTTGTTCTGTTTTGTCATGTTTAATCTTACCCTCTTTAAGATAAAAAACAAGTGTGTAGGACTGATAACCATATTACTAAGTTTTTGTTGGATCATTGAGCAAAACTGTTTGCCGTATCATATTTTGAGTATCACTTTTTATGCTTTAATTTTGTAACTTGAACAACTATTTCTAAGATGAAAATATGTAACTTATCAACTAGTGATTTCTTACTGTTTATTTTTCTGAAATTTTGTATTATTTCTCCCCTTTTGTTGTTTTTTTCTCTTTAAATTAAAAAAAAATTGAAGTCCTCCTTTGATTCTACCCTTTTATCTTTTGAACATTAAAGCACCTTAGAACTCTATTTTGTAATTAAGGAAAATGAAAAATATATTTTAGAGTTATACCAGAACGGTTATATATAATTTTTAAAGCCAAATGCTTGAATAACTTTTAGACTCTCTTGGAAATTAGTTGACTATATTTGTATGATACAGAATAAGTGAATTATGTAGTTCACTAAGTTTCTGTCTTTCTAACTTACCTATAACTGATGATATGCAGGAAGGTGGTAGAGAAACATAGGGGGATGCCAGGTATGATAGTGTTACCGGTTGTTTCCTAAAGTGGTTCACACAAACAGACGTTACTGCATTTTGGGTTGTTTGCCTCTGCTTCTGGAGTTGTATTCTAGGTTCTTCTCATTTTAAACAAAGAATTAAATGAAAAGAACACAAATGGTGACAAAGTTTATTTAAAAAGTGAAATTAAAGAGTGAAGGATAAACTGGCTATGCAGAATAAGCTTGGACTGAATAAAAGAGGAAAAAGCAAAATAAAAGTATATTCTGGAGAATAAAAGGTAGGCTTCCATGAGGAAATCTATGAGAGTAAGCTCTTGGTGGCATCTGTGTCTTTTTATACCATCCAATTTCAAGGAAACCCACAAGAACATATGGGTCCAGGAGGTGGTGCTGGAATCCCACGCCTCAAGCTGATGTCAGGTTCATGCATTCTGTTGAAAAGTTGCTCAAATTCTTACAAGGAATCCGTGTGCAGGGATTTGGGAACTGTTCAGTGCATATGTTTCAGGATTTTGTAATTAACAGGTCATACCTACTTCCCTGGCCAGATTTGTCATGTCCTAATCATCTATTTTAGGGTTGCATGCCTGAAATCCCAGCGTTTATGAGCTAAGGTAGGAGGAGGGTTTCTGTGAGTTCAAGGTCAACCTGAGCTCTGTAATGAGACTCTGTCTTGAAAAATAAAGAACAATAACAAAAAAAGAATGAAAGAAAGAAAGAAAAGAAGAAAAAAGAAATATATAGGAGAAAAGAGGTAGAAAGACAGATAAAAACCTGGAATTAAATATTTGCCTTTAATCATCTACAAAAAAACGATAATCCACTTCCCACAGTGCAGAGAGCTAGGAGTTGGTTGCACAATTTATCTTTAAACAATTTGATATAATATTGCCACAGGACATGACATGGTAATTTATTTCTAAAATTGTTAAGCTCTGTTAGTATTTTCAGGTCAAGCTTTTGTTTTATTCTTGATATAATTCATTATTACTTTCTTTCTCTCAATAAATATATTCTGGTCTTAACCTCCATTGTTCCTAAAACTCATAGTTCAATTTTAAAGAACACAAACTCGTACTGGACATATAGTATAGGTCAGGAGTTTCATTTCCCTATATCACATCTTGTCAGATTTTTTTACCTGATTCTAGATTCCCACACCTGAGGTCATTGACACTGAATGAAAACCCACAGTAACACATTCATCTAGAACCAGGGAATGCTTCTAACATTACCCTATTTCTGTCATGCTTACATCTATCTAATCACACACGAGCTTGATACAGGATGGATGATGTAGAGCTGATATTGTCAGGCCTGACCTAAGAGTGACCTGAAAGAGACCTGCACTGCCCACTACTGACAACAGGCTGCCCTAAGTCAAAGCAGATTAAAGGTCACAAAAGAATTTAGGACCAGACATACAGTCTTCCTGAAGCCAGCTCTATCTACACACCTGTGCTAATTGTTCTTGTAGTTTTGACTTCAAACATTCTATCTGGATTCTTTGAAACCCAAAATCCCAACCCTAAGCCCTATGTGTACTTAGCCTCCACTTCAGATAGCTGCAAATATCATTCTGATATCAGCTTGCCTATGTATAGGTAGAATAAAATCTGATCTTTCCCACAGCTTTGATCTCTGGCTGTTTCCTCATGCTGTCATTAATCCAACAGATATAAGCCCCTCCTAATAATATAAGAGAAATTTTATAACTCCCAATCTGCTACATGTTAGAAATGCCAAGTTTGTGTTCTCTAAAGTTAAAGAATGAATTCTAAAAATAGTGGAGGATAAGAGTAGGAAGAATTTATTGAGAGAAAGAAAACTTCTAAGATGGACAGAAGGGTATCCTGAATGGGCCGTTTGTTTCTTTAAGGGTGTTTTATTGATCAAAACCACGAACTGAGGTGGGTTCAAGGTGACACAAAACTATAATCAACTAATAAGATTAATAAGATTACAAGTATAGTCACTTAGGTAACATTAAGCTGTTAGAGTATTCTGACCCATTAGAGAAGCAAAAAGTACAAAACAAACAAGTTTGTTGAGGACATGGAAAGGAGCACACAACCCATGGTAGCTGGGCTATCTCCTTTGACTAAATAGAGAGAGACAGACAGTTACATGACCTTTGATCAGAAGTGGCACATAGGATGGATATTGATGATGCGTGAGGAACTGATTGGAATATTCTGTGCATGCAAACAGGAAGGAGAGTTGCAATTAGGGCTGTAGAAGAAGCAGGAAGTGGTAAGTGTTCCTGCTTTGGCTTTCTGCCATGTTAGACCACCACCATAATTGTACAGTAACTTATACTAGGGCAAGAACCTTTCATTCCCATCTTTGTATTGCTAGGAAAAGGGTGAAGACTGTTCCTTACTACTTCCTGCTGGATAGGGGCATCATGTTGGGATCTAGGATGTTGATGGGATGACAGTTGATGCCCATGTAGAAGCTGGTACCAGGTGTTTTAGTCTGGACAAGGAGTTTTTTTATTGGTAAGTGCTCACATCCTACATTTAAATAAAAACACAAGGTGCTATGAGGAGGCAGGTCACTATCATAATTAAAGGACTCAGGAAAATTAGAAGGAAACGTGCCCTTGATCCATCAGGGACATGGTGAGGAAGAATCTGAAAGACAAATGTGGAGTTGAGAGGGGTGGAGTATGAGAGGTAATTATTCCCCCATTGAAAGGGTAAAAGTAAGTGTAGGTAGGACTTGTCCTTGCTGCAGAAGTTGAGCTAGAAAGAATAAGAGGCATGAGAAATATAAGGCCTGAAAGTTGAATCATGCTTGGGAAATTATAGAGTAGGGGTGGGGAGGGGCGGTACTAGATACTTATGGTGAGAGGAGATACTAGACCTGGAGGGAGAGGATCTCATGTAAGGGATTAGGAATGAAATAGGATAACAAAACATGACCTGGCCTGAAAATTGTGGCTGCGGGGGCTTGGTGAGATGGAGAAGGGTGGGAGATAGGAGATGAGGTGACCACTCAGGATGGTTAGAGTCAGGGGAGTTAGGGTTAGGAGGGCACCACTTAGCTTGAGTGATGTGGAAACAGGATAGCAGTCCAGCAACTCTGATCACTGTTGAAGTTTCAAGGAAGACCACGTAGGAGCCACTCCATTTTGGTTGTAGTCCTGTTGAGAGATCTGAGAAATAAAGGCTGGACCATTATCTGACTGAATACTCTGAAGTAAACCAAACCTTGGAATGATTTTTTGTAACAGAAGTTTAGTAAACACGTCAGCAGTCTCCCTGGTTGTGGGAAAGGCTTTTATCCATCCTGAAAAAGGACTAACAAAGATGAGAAGATATTTGAGAGTTTTGTTGTGGGGCATGTGTGTAAAATCTACCTGTCAGTCCTGACCAGGGTTGTGTCTGTGAAATTGATGAGTAGGAAAAGAAGAGGATGATATGTGTCCCTGAGAAGCAGTTCTAATATAGAGATAATAGGTATAAGAGAATGTCTGGATCAGTCTACATAAACACCATAATCAGGGGGTAGGGGCAGATCGTAAACAGGCATCTTTAAGATGTAGGACTATGAAGTCAGTGGTGGAGGAAGGGATATGAGAGAACATAGTACAAGGGTTTGGCAGCACTGGGTGAACTGGTCATTGATTACCTTAAGGTCTTGTATCAAAGGATAGGACCCATTAGGCTTGAGTACCAGGGGAATGGGAGTATTGTAGGGTGAATGGGTAGGTTTAAGAAAAACATTGTCTAAAAGACACTTGATTATAGGTTTAAGTCCCTGTAAATGTTTAGGAGCTATAGGATACTGGGGAACTCAAGGAAAAATTGGAGGATCCCTGAGATGAATTAAAATAGGCATAAATGGCTTGGGTAGCACTGTTGGAGTTTGAGGTGTTTTAAACTATGGGATCAACCGGAGAAGAAGGGGGAGGAAGGGATGGTTTTGTGGTGCATTGTGATGGTGTCTGGAGGAGAGCTGTGGGGAGGGTGAAGGTAAAGCGGAAGTAAAACTTTTGGAGATCTCTACCTGAAATGGATGTGGAACATGTTGGAATTGCCAGAAAGCTATGGGTGAAGAAGAAAGTTTGGACCCTGCATGGAATGGGCCCTGTTTGTAGAGGCTGTGTAGGTTGGCTGTCAGTACCCACTTCAGAGACTGAGATTTAACATAATGGCCTGAAAACTCAGGAAGAACACTATATATGGCCTCCATGTCTACAAGTACAGATAGTGTCTTACCTGAGACCTCCAGTGAGACTTGAGGCTCTGAGAAGGATACCTTAATGGGGGCTGTGTACCCCCAATCTTCAGCAGCAAATCCAAGTTGATCAGCCAGTGATGAATTCAGTGGTGATGAGATCTCCTATGAGGGCAAGCAGTTAGAGGATGGCTTACCCATTCTCTGGCACTAGGACAGTTGCTCTTCCAATGGCCCTTGAGATTGTAGAAGGGGCATTCTCTTGCCCAGCATTCTTTCTGTCACACTTAAAGCATGATCCAGGAGAGGCTCAGGCAGCTCCGCCTTGTCTGTTTATCTGTTTTAGAGCTCTAAGTATTACTGCTAAAAGATCAGATTGTTATTTTTCTTTCTTTTAATTTTTATCTCTGTTGTTGAAAACACAAAAAGCCATATTAAGAAGGTCTCCCTGTGGGGTTTGAGGGCCAAGGTTAGCCTTTTGTCTTGGGATCTGGCCCACAGTGGGCGGTATCTGTCTCCTCCACAGTCACAAGACATCTGGCCCTCTGTGCTGGCTACTTTGAGGCCCTAACCCTGTCTAACTGCCTATGATATTTTTAGCTGCCTGTACCATTTTTTCTCTGAAGAAGTAACCCAAACTGCTGTGAGGGGTAGTGGGCAATTACTGATCTGGCTTTTCCAGGCTGAAGGGGATTGAAATTGTTGAATGGCAGTCAGGGATACTCTGCAGAGCTCTTAACTAGTGGTCCTCAGTAGATAGCATGCATTTTTTCCTTGGGTAGGGGTATAGCTTTAAGTCTAGAGAGCTTTAAGTCTAGACAAAGGCAAAGGATCAATTAAGTATGTAGGGGCCAAATAATAGAATCAACAGGGTATTTATGAGTATAATTTTAGCAATGCTTCCCATAAGGAGGATAAGGATAAAGTCCAGGGAATTTTAGAAACTGACATGTCATTCCTTTGTCATACACACATTAGGTTTTACAATTTTATAAGTACATCCTGTCTTGTTAAAATATCTACTTCCATCTGATTTTGGAGGATGGCCTGTTTTATTAATTTTAATAAAATTAAAATTTTTTTAAGAGAGAGCTCAGCTGTGGTGTCTCTTAAGGCCAGTTCAGTATAGCTAATTATAGCCCCCATATGTGTCATATAAGCCTTTTCTGCAAAAGATCTGGTGGAGTTCAGTAAAAGGAATCTAAAGAGAACTTGGTATATTTGTTGTTGTTTTTATCTGTATGATGCCTTAGAATTTGGTTCCTTAAAAGGCAAGAACAAACTTTACTCAAAGCATGTATAAAAGTATATACACAAAAGCATGCATAATCAAAAGCATGAGCAGTAGGGCTTACAGTTTAAGTTTAGAAACTGCTTTTAGGTTATAGCAATTGTAACCCATTGGCTGTTAGGTCCTTTTGTTGATGGACATTATACAAATTTTTGTTTAAAAAGCCTCATTTGATTGATGATCTCATGGTGGTTTGTCTTGGATCTCCTGGCTGGACCACAAGAAAAAGGCAGATTGTATGTATCAGATTGTATGTATGTATGAAAGAAAATATTTAACATCATAAATAGTCCCATTTTATATTTGAAGATGTTAATATATCATAAGATTAGTAACAATGAACTGTCTTAGTCATATGAGCTTTAGTGGGGTGTCCCCCATAAGGCTATGGAGATTATTGGGGCCTCTAATTAATGAACAAGAGCTGATTAAAGTTACTAGGTGGCCACTTTCATATTTATCAGTTGAAGTGTTGTCCAATCTCTCCTCATCCCAAGGGATTTTGTTTAACCAGTTTAACATCCTTTTGACCAGCTGGCAACCTAGGTGGAAGCATGCTTTTTAAATCTATAACCCAAATAAATCTTGATTAAATGATCTGAAAATGCAAAAGAAAAAGGAAAAAAAGATTGTTGAACTCAAATAAAAAGAACTGTTTACAGAGCAGACAAATGGACAAACATGGTCAGACAATCTGTACAGTATAAACAGACTGGACCAACAGATATATAGAATGACAAACATGTTACAAAATCAGAGTACACTCAAATATATTTGACTAATGTGAACTTTTTTGTAGGTTAATTAACAGAGATCTCTTGAAATAAGAATAGCAGAAAAGGAGCCTAACTTGTGGTTACTCTGAGATAGGCTGGTGAGGGGATAAAAGAACATGAATATGAAAGTCCCTCGGGACCAGCCTATTCCTTTAGGGGGAATAGGGACTGAGACTGAGAAGACCCCGTATGGTGAGCTGGAGGGGAAAATGGTGACACAGGAGGAGGGGACAAAGAACCGTATGATGGAATAGATGGCTCAGGTGGAAGGGGGTTGAGAAATCTGAGACCAGGGAGAGAAATTAAGGGAAGGATTACAGGCCACTGGGGTGAGTAAGGAGGAGAAGATGGCACAGGGGAACAGAAGCCTCTGGTTGAGCAAGCTGCAGGGTTTGGTCTTGGAAATACGGGGGAGGAGCTGTAAAGACAAGAGATGCATCATCTAAGGGGTCTCTGGGGAGGAAGGGAGAGTTGCTGGTGGAGCAGAGTGAGCCAGAAATATTTGGGTCATCATTACAAGACAGAATGAGAGAAGGACGCGTCCTTAAAGTGAAAAAGGCCTAAAAATGAGGCGTTTCTGCCAAATTGCCACCATTGTGAGAAAAGTATAAATAAAAGATCAGCTGTTTGGTTTTTATAGCCTTTTTGAGGTCCAGAGCACCAAGGTTATTGAACCAGGCACTCCAAGAGGGTGTTTTTCTGGGGACAGGAAATGGTCCCCATGACCTAATTACAAGTGAGCTGAGAGAACAACTTCATCTTGGGATGTAAGAGCTTTAGCTTCCCCCAAGGAATGTGGAAAGCTGTCCTGGATCACACCTATCAAAAGCTATCACCTGTTTTGAAAGTGTGAGCGGAAGGTCCCAATCTATTCTCATTGGCTGTCACTGAAAAGTGTGGGGCAGGGTCCCAGAGAACAGGAGGTAAACAGTTTTGCCTCAGGCTGTACAACCTAAGGAGTGTGAAATGCAATAGATAGGTTTTCTAACACAAGCTTGTGTATTTTAGGAATAAAACAGAAAACTGGATGGCAGCTCACTTGTGATGAATGAGGAGGGTCAGTGTTGCATGTGGATTGGCGGTGGCAAATACACAGATCCTGCAGGAAGGAAAGGTGGCTCATAGGCAGGGTAGCTGGATCTGGGAGTGGCTCCCAGGAGCTAGCGCACTCTGCCATCCAAGCCTCAAGGCACCATAATGTTAGAGTATTCTGGCTCAATAGCAAAGCAAAAAGTATAAAATGAACAGGTTTACTGAGTTGAGGATGTGGAAAGGAGCACACAACTTTCATGCTGGCTGGGCTGTCTCCTTCAACCAGGTACAGAGAGGCAGAAGGTCATATGACCTCTGATTGAAGTGGCGCATGGGGCAGATATTGATGATATGTGAGGAACCGATCAGAATTCTCTTTGTGTGTGCAAACAGGAAGGGCAGTTGCAATTAGGGCTGGAGAAGAAGCAGGAAGTGCGAAGTGTTCCCACTTTGGCCTTCTGCTGTGTTAGACAGCTGCCATAATTGTACAGTAATTTATACCAGGCAAGAATCTTTCAAGATCCTGTGGGAAATCACAAGGTGGGTGTGAGGTGAAACAAAACTGTGTTGAACCAATGAGATTTCAACAAATACAGTTGCCTAGCTAATATTATTAAATGGGAATCAAGTGAAGAAGCAAGTCTTGTAGCAAGTGTACTTGGACAGAACAAGGATTTTCTGGGAAGGAATGGGTTAGGAAGGTTTTGGTTCTCCACTCGAGGAGATTGACTGTTTAGGATATCAGTCACTGCTGTTCATCTCTAGGGGAAATATGTGGGTCTAGTTGGTCCTGTTTATCTTGAAGCCTGGCCTTTAGTGAATGTGCCTCCAGCCACTATTTTCTTCTGTGCTGTGGGCCCTGCCCTGTCTAATTGCCTGTAATATTTATAACAACTTACATGTTTATAATAACCTGACTCTGGTTATGAGCTTGTTGATCTTTACTTTTTTTTTCTCAGTTTTTGTTTTACTTTGAAAATCTTGCCCAGAAGTGTTAGGCTAGAATATGCTCTCAACGAGTCTCAGTGACTGATAGGATTAGCCACTGTGATGGTTTTGAAGTTTGTTTTGCCTCCAGGTGAAACTATTAGTTACCTATCCCTTGGAGCTTGGAGTAGAATCAAGATTTATTTGTACTAACACACTGGAGAGATTAAAACAAAAGCCAAATACAGAGGACAAGAAACCAGATGGACACCAAGGTCCAGAATTATGAATTTGGTACTACAGCTATGGTATCACAGTGGGAACAAGACCAGGAAGAAGAAATAACAACCAAAACGAACATTTATCGAGTACTCATCATGAGCCAGATAGTGTGCTAAACTGTCTTATAGATCTCATTTAATTCCATAGAAAATTATTCAACAGGTAATGAACAAACTGTAGTAAATATATATAATAAACTGCTAGTCAGCAATATTGTTGCAGGCAACAGAGTTAGTTTATCAGGCAGTCAGACAGGGCTAGGTCCTTGAAGGAGCCAGTGCAGAAGACCAGATACTTTGCAACCTTGGAGGAGACAGACACCTCTGCTGAGGGCCAGACCTCAAGATGAAAGGCAAAACAAATGCACTCACACCCAAATAATAAACATCAGATTGATATTCTAAATAGGTATGGATCACCTTCAGGAACCAGAAGTCACCGTCCCAACCCCCTATAGAAGAATCACTGGTCTGTATGCATGCCCTCTTGCTATGTGACTCCCATTTGTCCCCAGTTTGGTCAATTTTACCAGAACAATTATTCTGATTGATTGACCATAGTTCTATCTTACCTCATGCCCGCCTGTCTTGCGAGTTCCTACTTTCTTACATTTTGAAATGTCTCACCTCAGGGTTTTGCTCTATAAAAGTCCCTAGAAAAGACAGAGTCTTTGGCAACCCCCTGGAGACCCCTTCTGTCTCTTTCCCAGACAGAAGCATTCTTTCTCTCAATAAACATATTCTGCTCTTAACCCCTATTGTTCCTAAAATTCACTCTTCGATTTTAGAAAACATGAACTTGTACCACACATATAGTAGATTGGGAAGTTTATTCCCCTATATTACTATCAGTAAAAAGCCACAGAGTGTTCAGTTTGGGCTGTCTTTATCAGCTTCTGTTACACTGAGAAATTTTTTTTTGGTCTATTTTTGAGACAGGGTCTCACTATGCAGTTCAGGCTAGTCTTGAGCTAACTTTGTAGCCCAGGCTACAACTTAGAGCGATCCTCCTGCCTCAGCCTCCTGACTGAGGGGTCTTAGAGTATGAAAGGACACTGACTCTGAATAATCTTTCATCTCTTGTGCTATGCTATGGGTGGCAATGAAAAGTCTACCTTTAGACTTAATAATCTAAAGACCATACCTCTTAATACTATCACACTGGTGATCAAGTTTTACCATATAAGCTTTGGGAAGGACACACCATTCAACCTGCAGCAAATGTTTGAAGTAGATCCTGTGGCTTCATCACTTTATAGATGAAGAAAATGAGACTTCGAGAATTTATGTAATTGGCTCACAATTACACGTTGGCAAGTAGCAGAGTCAAATGCATTCTTACCTGGATCCTGCCTTTCTGTCTACTTTGCGGTCTCCTGAGTTATGGCTGAGAACACTTGTTTTTGAAGGCTCACCTTCAGGAAACTAGCATGTTTGACACTACTTGTGACTGAGGAGGCTTCAAGTGTCCATGGGACACTACATGACATCTCTTTCCATTGCCTTAATGGCTCTAAATACAACCATTGTGGGGTTACTCCTAGGAAGCTGTACCTGTTAGGAAGATTCTGAGTTAAATGAAAAGAACTCAACTTTGTCTTACATATTGTTATAAGGATCCAGAAAATTTCATGAAGTCAAGGATGGGAATGTGGCTAGAATTCATGAGCCACTGGTTTTAGCCCTTGAAAACTTCTAAGATAGCCTCTATGAATTTTATCTTTATATATCAGGCTCACTATCTGTTTCTATTGTTATAAGCAGCTGAGTTAATTAGAAATATTATAGGCAGTCAGACAGGGCTGGGCCCTTGACAGAACCAATGCAGAAGACCAGATATCTTGGAGGAGACAGACACTTCCAGAGATCTCAAAACAAAAACCAAAACAAATGCAACCACACCCTAAGTATAAACATCAGGGATTGATATTCTAAATGGGTGTCCATCACATTGAGGAAGTCAGAAGGAGACACTAACCCAACTCCTTGCCAGCAAAGATCCTATTCTATATTCATGTCCCCTTGCTACATGATTCTTCCCCATTGGATCCCAATTTAATCAATTTTACCTGAGTAGTTACACTCATAATCTTATTGGTTGACCATAGTTCTGTCCTACCTCATGTCCCCATGTTTAGTGAGTTCCCATTTCCCCCCACCATGAACTTGCCTCTCCTCATGATTTTACTCTATAAAAACCCCTGGAAATGGCAGTATTCTCAGCAACACACTTGGGACCACTTCTGTCTCTCTCTTGGACAAAAGCTTTCTTTTTCTCAAAAAATATATTCTGCTCATAACCTCCATTGTTCTTAAAATTCATTCTTCAATTTAGACAACATGAATTCTCACTGGACATCTAATAGGTTGGAAATTTCATTCTCCTATATCACTCTCTCTCTCTTCCTTCTTTTTCCCCTTTCCCCTCTATCATTATAGCTCTCTTTTATCTCCAGACACATTTTTTCACTTCTCTGGTTGTGTACTAGGAACCAAGACTTTGAGCTCTCTGACAGTTATCAATCTCAAAATATGATGCTTTCCCACACCAGCAGCATTAGTCTCACCTAGGAAGTCAATAGACATTTAAAAATGCAGGTCTCACATTGGACACAAGCAGAAACTCTGCTATGAGGCTCAGGAATTTGTATTTAATAATCCCTACAGGTGATTCTAAAGCACACCCAGTTTGAGAACCACTGGTTTCTAGCTTACTTCTTCAGCCACCTGTAGAGAGACTGTCCAGTTTGCAATTCCAAGCATTACAGACACAGTTTGACTCTGTGTGCTAATTAGCTGCAAACTATAAACTGGTTCATACTCATCCCTCCATAAAACACTGGGACAGAAGTTACAATGGAAAAAGTTTCAGAAAACAACTAGTTGGAAAAGAAAGAGTATGTTGGGGAAAGTTATGTGGACAAAAAAATAAGAAAAATGAGTTAAATTTTCTTTCAGTGAACCTAAGAACTGTTGCTGGCATGGTAAAGCTTTGGCACAAGAAGTCAGGACATTAACATGGCCTAATGCCAGCCTGGTGAGGGTCGGCAGTGGGATCAAATTTCTCTATTTGATACTGGCCTGGCCCTGAGGTCGTGGTATTAGCAGTCAGGGTTTTAGCAGTCAAGTCACACTGACTTACCTCTGACACCTTATGGCCCCCTTTCTGGAGCAGTCTACACACTGTTCACTGCCTGCTTCAGGCCTTGAGAGCTGGAGAAGGTAGAGAAGTGGCTCTTAAAGTTAGGTCCCTGAGCCCATGAGTTTTTCAGGTGTGTCACATGTCAAATTACTGCCATAAGAATTTTATTTGTTCTTTTCAGTGCATTGACATTTGCAATGATGGTATAAAAACAAG
Source organism: Cavia porcellus (assembly GCF_034190915.1). Taxonomy (NCBI): domain Eukaryota; kingdom Metazoa; phylum Chordata; class Mammalia; order Rodentia; family Caviidae; genus Cavia; species Cavia porcellus. Next base: position 9,798,600 of record NW_026947493.1, read on the forward strand.
GAAGGCTAAAATTACTGGCTCCATCTCAGTATAAATCAAAGAAGTGGTACCAAAAATACTAGTAATGATTGTATTTTTCATGACCATGCATGCACAAGAAAAAGAAGCCTGCTTCATTTATGAACGTCCCAGGTAAAACAAGAGAAATTATTAGTTAAATGTAACCCTTGAATACATTTACTGTTCTGGTGGCGAAACAAGAAGCACACAGAATGGATTTCTGCATGGTGGAGTATAATGCCTCTCTCAAGAGGAAGTGTGCAATTGTTTGAACTCTGAGCTGAATTAACCGCTTTTTCATGGAAAACCATTTTTACTTTAAAGAACAACTGATAGACAGGCTATGATATTTGGCAGTTATTTCCTCAGAAATAAAGTCAAGTAAGCCTGTCACTTCAAGGAAAACAACTGACAGTATTTGTTGCCAATGAGAACATTTGAGCTTTCAAGTAAAAATTATAATTTTGGAAGATTTCTATCTACCTCCATGATCTTGACAGTTTCCCAAAATGAGAAACTTTTTATGAGATCTGTAGTGATTACATACATTATATGATGAAATATGTCAATATTTGAAAGTTTTACATAACTAAATAAACTAATATTTTCAAAATGACCAATTCATAATATTACAAAATTGTGCAGGGGTAAAAAAAAAAACCATTCAAACAAAGTCTAAGATAAAACAATGGATTTTAATGTTAATAAAAGTATTAAAAATTCATGATTTTAGACACCACATTATAACTAACTTTTAAGAAATTACTACTTGTCAAGTTTTAGTATAGTATCACAAAGAATATCCATAATTATCTAAAGTGGTTATTAAAATAACCATGGTTTTCCATCTACATATCTGTGGAGGGCTTGGATTTTCCTATACTTCAGCCAAGACAATGCAGCAAACATTGAATGCAGAAGCAGCTAAAAGAATGCAGCTGTCCTCTATTAAACCAGACACTAAAGAGATTTTTCACAAATGTGAAACAATGCCTGTTCTTCTCACTAATTTTTTTTTTGTTTTGGAAAGCAGTTATTTTTCATAAAAATGTTACTTATGTTCACATGTAATGGTTTTATTATTGTTATTTTTAATGAATTAAAGAACAAAAATAGCTTGGATTTAATTTCTTTTTTTTGGATTTAATTTCTAATATGGTAAATATTGATACATATTACCTACATAAAAGTTCTTTGAGATCATCAGTAATTCTGAGGATTTTAAAAGATTCCTAAGGCCAAACATAATTGAGAATCACTGAGTCAGAGTGCATTTCAGCTATGAAAACTAGGCGACATATACAGCAAAATAGATACAGAAAGTGGTTCAAACAATAGACATTCTCACTTTATAAAGCAATATTTAAGAAGTCAACAGGATGGGAATCCAAGGTAGGCAGATAGTTCTGTTCCATGAGTCATTTAGGCTCTCAGATTCCTTCTGTTCTGTTACCTGACATGCATGGGGGCATGGGTCCTTAATCTGGCTCCCAGGCATTTAGGATGTCTATGAACTTGGGTAGGAAACCTTTAAAGAAATAAAGCATTTCTTTTTGTTATAGGCAATGAATCTTGGTAGTGTTGTTAAGAACTAATGATTTTGTAGACGTAATGTCACAATGACTTTCATTGCATATTATAGTTATTCTATGTAACTCAAAATGTATTGTTTATACCATTACTTTAAAAGTGTTAATTGTTAGACCTCCTTACTAGATTTCACCATGTCATATATCAGTACAAAGTACATGCAAGTAATAATAGGCTTTTAAAAAATTAAATAAATATTTCATTATTGGTTTGCCTTATAAAGCATCACATTCTTATGTGATGAAAACAACATTCTGTTGATTTCCAGGGAGGTTCACCAGACTGCCAAAAGGGTATAAACATGATTAAGAAGTGCTATTCTTAGGTCATGGTCAAAGAAAGCAAGGCCACTCATGGTAAGAAATTCCTTTTTAGAGGCCAAGGATTTAGCTCAGTGACATAAGCATCTGCTTGGCAAGTGCAAGGTTGTCAGTTCAATCTCTGGAACCAGAAAAAAAAAATTCCTTTTTAATGAAACACAGTGATCATCTTCTGCTCACATGCCTTGTTGACAGCTTGGTACAGGCCTTGTCTATCTGAAAATGCAATTTTAGCTTGAAAGCCACATGTCTTGCACAAACTTGAGAGTAAGTGGAGTCTCAGCTATGAAAAGGAATACGAAGGTTTTTCACAGTGTAGTGGGAAACCTCTTTTAGGGGTTCTGCAGGGCTTTGTTTCTTTTCTGCTGAACTACTTTCACTGATCACCTCTGTTTTGTATCCACCATCCCCCCCAAAGACTGTTTATCCTTTCCCTGCAGGATAAACAGGTTTATTCTCTGACAGTCCACCCCAGCAGCCCTTGCTGAAAGAAAACAAAATGACTCTGAAGTCAGTGTCTTAAATGTCAAAGCTAAAAGCATCCCCCAACAAATATTTATTAAGAATAAATAATATTATAAAAGGCAAATGGTAACTTTACAGTAGAGAAATCTAACAGATAACACTTTGATTAAGTGATAAAATTTAATATCATGAATTATAAGACAAATGATCTGCATACATCCCTTGCCATAACGCACCAGTGAGGGCGTATCATTTCTATGGCACATCATCTTTATGGTATCCAATTAAGAAAGAAATATCCAGCAAATCCAAATTGAGGACATGTCATAGGTTGGAGATGCCTAAGAAGGCAGGAAAGCTGAAAATGTAGGATCTAGGCTCAAGTCCTAGAACACAAAAAATGGCACTAACAGGAAACTGGGAAAAATTCAAATAAAATTAGCTGTTTAATTAATAGCACTGTAGCAATGTTAATTTGAGGTTTTGGTAATGGTACAGTGGTTGTACAAGATGTTAAGATATAGGAGCACTTCATAAAGGATTTATGTGAATCTTTGTTCCCATTTATTTTTTTAGCTTTCCCCTCAACACAAAATTATTTCAAAACAAAACTATTTAAAAGGCTGACAGGTGCAGTGATAATGTTGACCTGTATGGTGGTACTTGATACTGCTTTTATTACATAGTGAAGGGCAATCTTCCCTAGCATCTCTCCCTCCTATTCAAAAGGGAAAAAGGAAACTGACCCAGGAAATCTCCAGCCTTTAGACCAGGTTAACTGGAGCTGGTAGTTTAGGCGGGGTGCAGCAGAGCATATACTTATGCTCTCTGAACCTAACTTATCTGAAAAATGGGGGTCTATAATGCTTGACTTAAAGGGTTTTGGGGGGTGTAAATACTGAGCATCTCAATGCTCAGTAAATAATTACATTTATTATACCATAAAGAGAAACCTGGGGAGAGTCTTTTTACTATTTAAACTTAAGGAAAACATCCACATAAGTATTTATAAAGTGCTTAAAATATACCACATATGCTCCAAGTCAAGTTCCTGTTAGTGATGTTAGGGTCACTGTAGTGCTACTGGCTTTAACTAAAGTTACAATACTGCTGGGGAATCTAATTTAATTGAGACACTCTAATTTGGATTGCATTTTTTCTAATTTAATTCCACATGCCTTATATTTTCACATAGTTGTTAGTCTATAAATTATTAATTTAGTCACTTTGTTTGATTATATTTTTTCTGGCATTGCTCATCAGTGCTAACATGTTTAAATATTGGTTTCAGTGGTTGCTGAAAACAAAGAGATGTAGGGGAGAAACTCTCCCATGATTCAAATCTAATAAAAGTGCTGCTTTGTTTAAAAAATTGTTTCACAATATAAGGCTTGACTGGGCCTGACCACTTTTGCCTAATGGTTTAGTACTGCCTTTGTTTTGTCTCTTAGATGGGGAAAAGAGGGGTAGTTCAAGGTGTCCTTACGGGTCTTTTTTTCCCCTGCTCTTCTGGGGTTCTTGATCTGGACCAGTGATATCTGGACAGGTGCTATTCAGAGTAGAGCCTGTGGATTTGAGCCAGTCTGCAAACTCTTACTGGTCTGTCATGGCAATTAAGAGTATGCGCTTAGAAACTTTGATAGCGATTCTGTGGAATTATTTTCAGTTTGTTGAGTGAAACTAGAGAACAGTCTTGTGCTTTGTGTTTTCATTTTATTTTCCTAATTCTTTATCATTATTATACTTGAAAAACATTTCAGTCAGCCACAAATTGGAAAAAGAAACCCCTAAAACTCATCTTTACCAATATATAACGAAGCATTGTCATAGGTATAAGAGACAAAAGACTATTCCAGGTAATGTATAATTGAGAGGGATCAATAAAAGGAATCAGTTCTGCACATTTTGTAAATAAAACTTGAGCTCACCTGGACATTGGGAGTGTCGTAGTTGGGTTGAGAATATTTGTCTGTGAAATTTCCAGTTGCTTGTGAACCCGCTGAAGGGCTGGTGTGAGGGGCGTGCCGTTTTCTGACCAAGAACTTTCTCATAGTACATATAGTAAACTGACACTAACTACCACGATTTTCTCTTCCCTGGCCACTGTTCCCATTCTGGTCAGAATTTATTCTTTGTACTCTTGTCAAAACAATAATCTCAGTTTCATCTTATTATCCTGATGTTTAAAATTTATCAGTAACTATCACATACAGGGTAATGTTCAGACTCTCTAGCCTTCTGTACTTTGTTTTTCTTGCCTATGCATCTTAGAAAGAGTACATCCCTCCTTGCCAACCTCCTTTCACCTCCCACCTTTGAAGATTCTGCTCAGTTGTTGCCTATGTAGCTTTCTCTGAACCTCTTCCTCCCACCTCACCTCTTCCCAGGTAGAAGTTAATCCTCTCTTGCTTATATTGCCTGTTTGTTTCTGAAAATGCATCAAACTTTAGTGAGATCTAGTAATAAAATTAAGCAAAATCCAGATGACTTGATGTTTAGTTGTCAGATGGATTTTGATGCTGGGCAATTCTTCTTTGGCTACTTGCCTGGAGACACAGTGAACACTGAACTTAGATGAAGCACGGGAGATGCTAGAGAGGTCTCTAGGGTGGTGCCCCTAAGCATTGTTACAGGAGATGTGTGGAGGGTGTTCTCTTTCCTCCTGCAGGTGCAACCTGGGTTGGGCACTGTCTTGGTCACTTTTCTTGCCACTAAGACATGATACACGGCACCTTCAACTTAAAGGGAAGTTTATTTTGGCTAACAGTTTGACAAGTCTTAGCCCTTGCATGATTGGCTAGACTGGACATGCTAGAAGGATCTTCAGTAGAGAAAAACTGCTCATGTCATAGTGCTCATGTCATGGTCACCAGGAGGCAAATCCTTCTAGGCTGTTTCCCCAGTGATCCATCTCTAACCAGGCCTCCTAAAAGCAAGCCAAATGTAGTTCCCATAATCCAGTCACCTTCCACAAGCCCTATTGCTAAATGGGTGAGAATTTTGGAGATCATTCTGGATTTAAATTAGGCATTTATTTGTTTACTGAATGGCATTCTAACTGGATGAATAACATCCAGTTGGTGAAGGCTAGTATTACATTTTCATATGACTTTTCTTTCTTTTTTTTTAGATAGGGTTCAGATTGGCCTTGAACTCATTATGCAGCCCGAGCTGGTCTCAAATTCCTGGCCAGACTTCTGCTTCAGCCTCTCAGGTGCTGTGATCATAGGTGTATGCCACCACACCTGGCTGCACAGGACTTTTTTTATTAAGTAACCTCCTGTATTCCCCTCAGATAATTAATTGGCTAAAGAAGCTAGTACAGGAAGAAATAATGGAGTCAAGAAAGTTACTCCCTTCTGCTCATTTAACTCTAAATAGCACCCTCCATTAATTCCATTGTTTTAAGAGAGGTAGAGAATCACACAAGAAAAACCAAGTAAATATCTAATGTTCCAGGGGAGAACACATGGGTGTTGGTTGTCCTAGCCTGACCGTCAGTAACCTTTACTTACTCCAACCATATTTGAAGGATTCAGAAATACGTATTGTGTATCATGCATGTAATTAAGAGTGAATTGTGAGAGAAGCATGTGTGTTGAGGGACCCTGAGATTGATAAACAGGAAAAAACGTAACTCTCAACTTGCTAGATGTTAGATATATTGAGTTATGTTCCCCAAAATGGAAGAATGAATTTTAAGGAATAACAGAGGTTAAGAGTAGGAAAATTTATTGGGAGATAGCTCTTGAGAGACAGCAAGGGTCCCTACTGGGTTGCCACAGAGCCCACTTTTCTGAGACTTTTATAGAGCAAATCAACCAATAAGATTACAAGTATAACTGCTTATCTAATATTGATCCAAAAGTACCAGGGCATATGGGATAACATCATTAACATTCCTCAATAATCTAGAGCATTAGTCTTGCCTTTAGTCTTAGTAGGTGTGAGAAAATGGCACACCCGTAATAAGGTAATGGTTTATATGGGAAATCTCAAAAGAGTTGTGCCAATAATCTCAAACTTTTGTTTATTCCCTAGGGAAATATGTAAATCTGGCTGGGATCATATTAATCTTCTTCAAATGCACCTCTGGTCATAGTTTAGATGTGTTTTTGTCTTCTGTACTGACTCCATTTACAGCTCAGCCCTGTATGACTGCTCATAATATTTCTACATAACTTAGCTGTCTATAACAAAGTGACTCAAGCCCCTGTCAATCACACCTGGAGACTCAGGGAAGGAACCTGGGCTGAGGTGTGTATCCTTTGGATTCCTAAAGCCTAATTTTCTGTAGGTTGTTGTGTGCTGTGTGCTATGATCTGTATACAGTGCTTTCCTGTCTCCCTGGCACCACTTTTCTGTTTTTGCTGTATCTTTTATTTACAGAGACTTGTCCTAAACACAGCTTCCCATGATCTTCAATAAAAGTATTTGCTTTCCACTTAGTGTTGAATATAAGTTTTGCAGCTTTTTTCTTCAACAACACAAGAGCCTAGATTATATCTGCTGAGTTCATCATGTGGTAACAAAGCTATGTATGAAATTTCATGTGAGTTGATTAAATATAATGTCATGGTTCTAAAAAAGATAAAGCTCTATTTAAACTCTGCTTATTCTTCAGTAGTAAACTAGGCATTTGGTTAATTAAAGTCTGTATGCATTCCAAAAAGTTCTTAAGAAAGGAAAAGACAATGAAGAAAACAATTCCATAATATTCCAATAGAATGAATCCACCAGGAAAGGCAAGCAATTAAACAGAGGGGAAAGAAAGGAAACTGAGCTGGCTGTGGTGGTGAACCCCAGTAATCCCAGCACTTGGGAAGCTGAGGCAGGAGAATTATTTGTAAATTTGAGACCAGCCTGGGCTACAAAGTGAGCCCAAAAAAACCAGCCTGAACTGCATAGCAAGACCTTGTCTCAAAAAAAAAAAAAAAAAAAAAAAAAAAAGGAACTGACAACTGACAACAGGAAAATAATGTACTTAAACCATCAGTCAAAAGAAACAGATTTAAGAATGGATTGAGAAACAAGATCTGACAATATGCTGCATACAAGAAACACATTTAACTAAAAAAGAAGTGCACAGACTGAAAGTCAAAGGATGGAAACCAATAATCCATGTGACATGAACTTTGAAAAGGCTATTATATTTGCAGACAAAGTGAATTTCAAGTCAAGACTGATTTAGAGAGAAAAAGAGTCACCACATACTTGTTATGGGAACACTTCAAGAGGAAGAGACAGCAATCATAAATATACAAGCATCAAATACCAGAGTACCCAAATATTTATGGAAAAAGTCAAATAAGCAGTAATTCATCTGTAATGGGGGACCTCAATACCCCACTGTCGCAAGTGGACAGAGCAAAAAAATCAACAAAGAAATACTAGAACTGAACCAAACTTTTGAAGAAATGGGATAAATAGATATCTATGGAGTGTTCCATTGCACAATACCACAAGACAGAATACACATTCTTTTGAGCTGCACATAAAACTTTCTCTAAAACAGACTATATACTGGACTATAGAATGTGCTTAAGTAAATGCAGAGGAATTTAAATTATACCATGCATATTATCATATCACAGTGCAATAAAATTGGAAATCAATGGCAAAGAAACCTCAAAACTATATTAAACATACAAAAATTAAATACTTCCTAAACAACAAATGGGTCACTGATGAAATTAAGGAAGAACTTAGACAGTTTCTACAGTAAAATGATAATACCAGTATAACATATGAGAACTTATGGAATGCAATGAAAGCAGTCCTGTAGGGGAAATCTATAGCAGTTAATTCCCACGTCAGAAAAAGAGACCAAGCTCAAATAAAAAATCTAACAAAAAACTAAATTCTGTATTACAGTTCTCTGGAAGACGAAAATATTCATATTCATGCAAAGGGATTTATTAAATAGTGTTAAAGGATCAGAGGAGGGAGAGTAAACAGTGACCACTTCCATGCTGGACAACTGAAGGGTCCATTAGCTGGTCAGCCTGGAAGCCACAGAGCAACAGACATCCAGGATGCAGTATCACTCAAGGTTGAAGGCCTGGAATCTTCTGGAGAGCTGCCAGCGCAAGTTTGTGTTAGAAGGTTCTTTTGTTCCCTTGTTATTCTATACAGATTACAAGCCTATTTGCTGGTGCCACCCATAATCAGGGTGGATCTTTGCTCTTTAGTTTGCTGGCCTGCTTGTTAGTTGTCCACAGACACACCCAGAACTGTGCTTTCCTAGTTGGGTAAGAGTTTCCTAATCCATTCAAGTTGAACATGATTACTGGTTAGAAAGTCTGATATATGGAAAAGATAGCTCTTATAGTAAATATTTGGATTTAAAAAAATCATTACTTGGGGCTGGGGATATAGCCCAGTGGTACAAGCACTTGCCTGGCAGGTGCTGCCTGGTGAGTGCAAAGTTGTGAGTTCAATCCTCAGTACAAAATAAATAAATAAATAAATAAATAAGTAAAAACTAAAAAATGTTTAAAAAGTTGTTGCTTGCTCAAAATTCAATCAGTGCATGCACTTATTATGGTAATTTGGTTTAGTCTTGATCCCAGAATATAATTTATTAAGTTAAAAATATGTTTAGATTGAATTAGTTTTACATTGCCACTTTTTTGCATTGAATCTTTGCTGAATGTTAAGTACCATGTGCTTTAATTTCTTGATTATTGAATGGCACAGAAGTAATGTTGGTTGGCTGAATTGGACCCAGAATCCAAATGATGACCATATTTCCTGAGTGAACATCAGAATATAGAGCTTGACAAAGCAAATTTCCTAATTTGTAATTTTATTTCTAAGAAAAATCTTTGCAGTATATTGTATTTTGTAACATATCAAGTAAACAGTTTTCACTGATGAAAAGAAAACGAGGTGAAGTCTGAACTGGAGTACTTAGTTTTTCTTGATCACCTGGACTCAATAGCATGAAAGGAGAGTGTCACTATGATTTTGGGCTGGTGTCTTCACCTTTTGTTATTTCTTCTTGATTCTATTCACCTTTCTTTTTGTCAGCAACTCTTCTCTGTTAATACCCTACCCTGATATGGACCAATTTATGCTGCCAAATTATCACTCTATGTCCTTGCTAGAGTTAGTTTAGAATTGGTGGAAGGAATGAATCTGTAATATGGAGGGTTAGCCATTCACAAAAATGTATGTACCCTCTTTTCCATTTTGACTCATGGAGAATCATTGCTGGAAATTTTCAGCCCATGAGACAGGAGATTTGGATGTGGAAAAGCTGTCTTGGGAAGTAGGTGTGACCTATTAATTACAAGATCCCAGAAAGGATGCATAGAACAGTTTCCAAAATGGACTTTTTACAAAAACTCAAGTAGGTTTTCAATAGAATGGCTTAGACCTGAACATCAGCCTGAGAAATGGAATCCCAGCACTGTACCTCCAGACCTGTATGCAGAAGTTCTTACGGTTTCCTTGAGATTTGGATGGCATAAAGCTTATGGCTTCCTCATAATAGCCAACTCTGTGTCCTCCGAGTTGCACTTTTATCTTGTTTTCTCCCTTTTTTATTCAGCCCATGCTCATTCTGCAGAGCAAGTTTCCCCCACCCCTCGCTCTTTACTTTTACTTTCTCTGATAAACCTGATCATTGCTTTTTGCTCATTTTATTCTATTCTTTGTTTGAGATGAAAAGGATCTAGAATCCAACTCCAGAGGGAGTGGCCAGCAACCCACAACCTGGTAACATTGTTTGGTGAACCCTTTTTAGAAGGAGCTACCTGGTAACATAGGTTTGAGCTACATCTTAGTTTTTCTAACTTCCCATCCTTTCCCTTTACCTCCTTCTTTGCCTTTAGATGTGACCATCTGACTAGTCCTCAGTAAGGAATGGGAGTGGGAGTGGAAATGATACAGTATTTTCAGCCCAGTGCTTTCTTCTTTCTTTCTTTTATTTCCCTTTCTGGTAGCTGTTAGTTTTTTTTTTCAGTGCAGTTGAAAGAGAGAGAAAGAGAGAGAGAGACAGAGAGAGAGAGAGAGAAAGAGAGAGAGAGAGAGAGAGAGAGAGAGAGAGACAGAGAGAGAGAGAGAGAGAGAGAGAGGCCTTTATTGGGGGCACAGGAGGGCTGCACAACAGTGCAAGATCCCCTTAAAAAGGAGAGTTGGGTGCCTGGGTGATTGTGGAGTCTTGGAATTGGAGAGGGCTCCACTGCACACACAGAAAGGGGGCAGAGGGTTTTTTTTTTTTTCCTTAGAACTAGAAGAACAACACAGAAGTTACATTTGGAGAGAGAAACTATTTTTCTGGGTCTGTGCTCACTCAAGCAGATGTCATGTTAGAGATAGCTAAACCCTGAGCTTGCAAAATCTATCAGTAGCTGGATGACTGAGGGGGTTGTAAAGTCAAAGTTGCAAGGAACTAGGTATCTGAAATACCATATTGAGGAGATCTTCCTATTAAGTAAGAAAGATTCCTTCAGACTTAGGTGACCAAAATGTACCTCGAAGGTGAACTGTGTTTCACACTTCACATGTACTTGGTTTGTTACAGCATCAAACATTTCCCTAAGTAACACAGAACCTCTAGTTCTAAAATATTTTCACTCTACTTTGAACATAAATGCTCACCTAAAAATTACCAACACGTATTTTTACAAAATATTTCATTTAATTGGAGCATGCTAAGTGTTCAGAGAGGTCTCAATTTTCCCTAAGAGATTAATAAAGCAAAATGTATTGAGATACTTGATGAAGCATCTAATAAACAAATTACTACTTGTCTAAATTTTGCTGATATCATGCTGTTCTCGTGCAAATAAATTCACTTTTAATTTTAATACCCTTGTATAGAGATGAAGGATGTTATTCTTTAGACAGAGATTGTAATTTTTAATGTTATGCTAATTATTTGCAGTTGTGTTTATTTGTATTTCACCTCTTTCCAAAATAATTTTAAATGTGTACAAAAAACAACTTGGCAACAAGTTAGTAAAATAGAGGAACAAGAAAAAAAGATGAGGAAAATACACTAACTATAGTTCTGTTGGTTGCTATGACTGAGTTTCACCCTTTTTTGGAAGACTGGATAAGAAAGGAAGCACGATAAATTACATATCAGCGTTCAGAAAGGAGGAAGTAGGCTCATGCCTCAGGGAAGGCAAAGCTTTGTGTAGCTGCAAAGTTGCAAAGAAATCGTCCTCAGTGTGTTCATCTCAGGAAAGTACTACCTACCAGGAATGAAATCAAAATGGATTTGAGTAAACTCTCCAATTTAAGTTTTGTGAAATGATTTCTTGATGAGATTGTAAAGGGAAGAAGCTGCTAGGCTAAATTAATACTGAAAGCCTTGCTTATTTTGATTTTCCACATACCTTAATTCTTAGCAACTAAGTATACTTTGCAGATGGGAATCTTTTATATTCACTGAAGAAATTTCTTTGCTGAGGATAGGTAGGCTCTGGACCAAATTGGTGCTTCTAAAGAACCTTGAACAAAGTGTGGGGTTAGTCAAGGTGAACTGATACTTAAAGGTGATTGTTTTTATTTTTCTTGGGATTTTGTTTTCTCAATGCACAAAAGAGTTCTCATGGATTGGAAGTTCTTATGTTGGAATTTCTAAGGAAATGTTCCATATTGAAGCACAAGCCATCCTAATTCTCAATACTGGCCTTTTTCAATGTGTTTCTACTATGTTTTCATATGCTCAAAGAATATTGCAGGCAGACAGTGTCTCATTAGCCATCATTTTAGAGACAAAAGGATGGAGGTCCAGACTGAGTACATGACCAGCAGCAGTCTTACATATAACAGAATGAGGAGTAAGGCAGTCTCTTGATGCTTAGCTATTTTATGGTACCCCATAGAGGATTCTTTTAGACTCTTGTTCAGTATTACTCATTTTAATTCAGGAAGAGTGTATTAAATATCAGTGATAGGAAGGAATATCCCCAAACTATTTCTGGGCCCCAGAGAATTATATATGTATATATATAATATATTTATATATTTATTTATATATAGATATATAAATTCTATATATTCTATATATAGAATTATATATATATTTGTTTTTTGAGTACAGGGAATCAAACTCAGGCCCTCGTGCTTGCCAAGCAGGCTCTGTGCTGTTGAGCTATATCCTTGGCCCTAACATATCTTTATCATTAAACTCTGGTTGTTCCCATCAAAAAACTCCAATGAAAATTAAGAAAGATCAAAGTATGAATGTTGAAATAAAATCAAGAATAGTAATATTGACCTCATATAAGATGGTATTTTATGTTCTAAATTGGTGATTCGGTGATCGTCCTTTCTGCTCACTGAGAATTTCAAAACTCTTTATATTACCTTAAAACTCATAAGCTCAGTGCTGAACCAGACATTGGATGTTATACCCTTTATTCTTATTATTTATTTAACACCATCAGAGTTAGTTCTCAGTGGAAATTGATAGCTCTAAAAGGATGCAATCATTTTTTAAATGCTCTCTAAAGGCCAATACATCTCTCCCAGAGATAATCAATGATATAGTATAGGAGAATATTGGAAAATCATCTATAAAAATCTTCATCACTATTCACTTTTCAAAACTGGAGTACTTTTGCATTTATGTTGGCAAGAGAATAAACTAATGTAATAATTTCCAAAGTCTTTGAAATTTTATATTGCCCTGATATGATATGTGCTACATCATAGGAGTAAAGAAATTTGTGAAATTTTATTAGTTAAGAAAGGAAAGAAAATGAAAATCAGTCTTTTTTTTTACCAATTAAAATGTAAAATGTCTTTGTTAATCAGGTTTCCATAATTGTAAAAAAAAAAAAAAAAACAAAAAAACCCAAGATGTACTTGAAAAGAGGAAAGTTTTATTTTAACCCAGCATTTGGGGATTTTAGTCCTTGGTCAGTTGGCCTTGTTGCTTCTGGGCTTGTGGTGAATGTGTGGCATAATGATGGAGTGTGTAGCAGGGGACAATGATTACTTTGTGGTGGCTAAGAAGCAGAAACAGAGAAAGAGGAAGGGACTGGGTTCCCAGTATCCCTTTGGAGGACACCACCCCAAGGACCTATAGCTTCTCAGTAGGCCCCACCTTGCGCATGTGTCTAGCACTACCCAGTGATGCCAAGCCTGAGACTATATCTTTTAACACATAATCCACTGGGAGACATTCAAGATCGAGGCACTTGCTCGTAAGAATTAACCATTGTTTTATAATTTGTGGGATTTATTCCTGCATTTTAGATGTAGAAACACTCTAGGTTTGTAAAGTGAATGTTGGTTTTATGTTGGCTATTGCTTTTCAAACTATATTTGTTATTCTTATGCAATATGTAGTTGCTTTTCACTTTTAAAATACTAGTATTAACATAAGCTGCTATTTTAACAAAAAATGTGGTTGCTTGTTTTCTTGGGCTGTGTTTTTCTGGACAGAAATTTTGCTACAATTTGGCTAATTTAATTAAAAATATTAATCCATTACAACATAGAGAAATAAATGGATTTTTTATTTGTCCCTGGATAACTTTAAATACAAATACTTGTTAATTATAGACTTGTGTGTACAATGTAATAGTTTTTCATATTCAAAATTAAAATTTTAACCATCTCTAAAATGACAGAGGCAAATGACATAGATGCAATTTTGGGCAATGCTAGACTAAATAGGCAAAAACCACTGTGAGCTTTTTAGGTGTGTAAGACAGGCTTACATGTGGAATGCTGATGAGCTTTTAGGTGTGTAAGACAGGCTTAAATGTGGAATGCTGATGAGCATTCTTCTAGTCTGAAATTGGAACATTAGTATATTCATCAAAGTAGCTGTAGATCCTTAAACTAAGGATTTCTGAGTCATTTCTTTGTTATTCAAATTACAGAGACTATATTAGGAGTAAAGAATTAATTGCTACTAACTAGTGATATCTGGCTTCGGATTCTACTATTGTTTATTCACTTAATAAGGAAAAAAGAAAAAAGACCAAAGAGGTCATTGAAGAGATAACCTTGGATTTATGACTTGGGCTTATTTGAGAAACAGAACCAAATAATATGAAAAAAAAAAAAAGAATAAAATAAACAGTACCACCAGATTTTATCATCAAAAGTTAACACTATTGACATTTTGCTGAGTATAGTACTTTAACACACTTAGTGCATGCTTTGTTCATATGAGGTAGGGTGTGGCAAAACTGGCTGGAGAAGTAGGCGTGACCTGTGAAAAACGAGATCCCAGACACGTGGGCAGAACAGTGCCCCAAATCCTGCATATGGATGTCTCAGAAGCAGGTTTTCAACAGGATGGCTTAGACCTGCTGTCAGTCTGGAGTGTGGGATCCCAGCACCGCCTCTCAGGACCTATTTGTAGAAGTTCTTGCAGCTTTCTTCAAGATTTGGACAGTACAAAAGGACACAGATGCAAAGAAGAACTTGCTATCATGGCTTTCCTTGCAATATTCTCTCTGTGTCCTTCAGGGTGTCCTTTTATCTTGCTTTTTCCTCAGCCCAAGCTCGCTCTGCAGAGCCATTTTTTCTCTCACTTATCACTTTTACTTTTTCAAATAAATTTTGCCAGTGGTCTCTGCTCATTTCATTCAATTCTTTGACGCAAGAAGAATCTGGAATCCAACTTGAAGAGAGGTGAGCAACTCAAAACCTAGTAACATTTAATTAGTGAGCCACTTTTAGAAGGAGCTATCCCATAATGCATATACTGTTTAAATTTTTTTCTTTCAAAAATTGGATAATGTTATATATGTCATCTTAAATTTGCCTTTTTTTTTTTAACCTCATGATTTTTCTCTCGATATATCTCTATTTTTTTTGTGGTACTGGGAATCAGATTTGACCTTGCAGGCAGGCACTTTTGCTGCTGAGCAACATCCCCTGCCCTGCATGTCCATTTGATTCTCAAGATGAACTGCTAGAAATAAAGTTGCAATATGTGAAGGTATACAATGCCTTAGTTTCCTGAAATGTTGAAAACCTTCTTATAAAATTTGTGCCAATTTACACATAGGCTGGGAGACCAGAAGAGCCAAGGCCTTCTCTGACCTCAAGCAACTGGCTGATCTGGAGAAACACAGGCTGAGATGACAGATATTAAAGTAAAATATAATTTTAGTGTTTCACTGACTTTTCCTCTAAAGCCGGTAGTAGATCATCTATTCAGAGGATAATAATACTCAATGTAGCACGTAGGGGGGGTCTCCTTCTGAAGGTGGTGGCCATTGTTAGTTCTCTATTACCTTGTTTTAAAGTATCATTTTCATTATTTGGTTTGGTTTGGTTTTGTCTGTTTTGTCTTGTTTGACTTTATTATATCTGATGGGGTGGGCCACTATTTCAAAGATAAAAAGATATGTTATGGTAACCATTTTAGATTTAGTATTTTCTTGTTTTGAAGTCCTGTGTTGCATTCATTGTTCCGCTTGTATTGGTTCTATTGTGTTTTATTTGGTTTTGCTATGTCTGATGGTATGGGTAGCTATTTTGAAGACAAGAGGCATTGTTGATTTCCTATTATCTTGTTTTGAAATTCTGTATCACTTACAATGTTTAAATTTTGATTGACTTTATTCTGTATTTTTTGTTTGCTTTTATTCTCTTTAAAATAAAAAAGAATAAAAAAATTTGTGCCAATTTATACTCCCATGGAATATATAGAGTTCCTGTTTTTTTCTAGATCTACCCTTCCTATCTCAATGTGTTTTTGAGAATTGAACCCCGGGCCTTCTTCCTGAGCTACATCTTTAGCCTTTTCAAAAAAATTTTTGTTTTAATTTTGTAAGAGTCTCACTAAGTTTCCAAGGCAGGGCTTGAATTTGTGATTCTCCTGCCTCAACCTCCCAGAGTGATGGAATTACAGGCATGTGTCACTGTGTCTGGCTTTTCCTCTAGATCTTAAAAATATCATAATTTTTCCAATCTTTGCTAACTTGAAAATCAGATTTCATTTTAATTGCTTTTTTATTTTAAAAGATTAAATGAATTAATATGTTTGTGTTTTTCTTAGAGATTTTAAAGTACTTCTGACATTGAGAATGAGAGCTCTGTATCTGTCACTTATATTATATATTGTTGTATTTCATTTGACTTTTAACTTTGCTGATGGTGATTTTTGATATGTAGACATTTTAATTTTTTTAACATAGTTAAAAATAGTCTTTGCTCTTTTGGCTTCTATTTCTGATGTCATGTTTATAAAGAATATTTAAAAATATTTCCTGTTGTTCATTTACTGTCTTCAATTTTAGTATTTAACTTGTAAATTATAAAATATTTGACACATAGAAATTGGTGTGAGGAATCATCTAAAACACTGTATATGTCATGATTAAGAGTAGAGTGAGGTGGTGGTGGCACACACCATAATCCTAGTACTCATGAGGCTGAGGTAGGAGGATCACTATAAATTCTGGGCAAGCCTGACCTACATACTGAAAAAAGCAAGACAAAACAAAAAAGCAAAATAAATAAATAAAGCAACAACAAAAATACAAAGTTTATGCATTGGTGATTTTAAAATAAATCCAGAAACACTTTTTGATACTTTCAATCTTTGTGCAGCAACCTCCAAAATGCTGAGATTACAGGTATGCACCATTCCACGCAGCTAACATGTTTGTTGTGGTATTTTAAGAGACCTGAGGGCAAAATCACCTAGTAAGAGGCTGCTTCTGTATTCCTTATTCTGATAAACTGTATTAGGTTATAGTGGATGTGTTTATTGTTTAAGCCTGCTACATTTGGGAGCAATTTATTATGTAACAATATGTAACTAATACAATAGGTATGAATTTTCAAAATGTGAGACTGTATGCCTTAATTTCCTTATTTTAAAAATGGGAAAGATATGTACATTTTTATAAATTAGTTATGAAATTCAAGTAGATTAACATGTATGTTTACTTATAAGGGTGACCTGTGATGAACTAAAATTTCTACTGTTACACAAGAAATATCCATGTGTTCCCATCCATTTTAAGAAATAAAATGTTACTAGTGGATTTTAATATCCATTTGTGTCTGCCTCAGTTGCATATAATTAACAATTTAGGGAACTAGACCTTATGCTGGTGATACAACGAGGTAAGAATCCAATAGTTCTTTCCACTAGTGAATAGCCAATCTTCTCAGCGTTATTTGATTAATCATCCATCCCATTTGAAGATCACTATTTTATGTATTAAATACTTGTATGTACTTTCTCTCTTTTTTTGTTTTCTTTGTCTTTTTCTTTGAAGCAGGGTCTTGGTATGTAGCCTAGGCTGGCCTCGATCTCATGGCAGTCCTTCTGCCTCAGCCTACTGAGTGATGGGAATACAAGTGTGTGCCACCATGCCCGGCACTTGGATATACTCTTGTTTGGCTTCCTTGTGGTTTATATCTAGATATCCCCATAAAGCTCCGTGTTCTTGTAGGCAGGGGTTATGGGAGGTGATTGAATCATGGAGCATGATACTTCTCAGTGGATTAGTCCACTGATAAGCTTATAGCTCAATGTGATTTGGGAGGTCAAGCCTAGACAGAAGAGGTGGGTCACTGGGTCGTGGTCTGAACAGGTATATTTTCCTCTTGCTTCCTTTGATCTCTGTGTCTGTCTCTCTCTCTCTCTATCTCTCTCTGCTTCCTCCTGTCACCATGACCTCCTGCCATGCTTCCCTGCCTTGGAGCCAGCCTATGGACTGAAACATCTACAAACTATGATAAACCTCTTCTTTGAGGGTATTCTTTCTTATTTATTCTGTCACATAAACATTATTTTCTCTCATTCTAAAACATTTTGGAGGATTTTTAACTGGCATTACGTAATATTTGTAAGTTATTTGGGGGTCAGTTGATACCTTTACAATGAGTTTTCTGATATCAGAGCATTGTGTTTCATTCAATTTGTACAAGATTTCTTTTACATGCCTCAAAATTTTGTATTTTCTTATTCATATTTCTTATTAGGTTTGTTCCTAGCTATTCTTGTGCTTTGTTGGTGTTATGAATGGTAATGGTTTCTACTTGATTATTGTTTGTGTGTAGGAAATTAATTGAATTTTGTACATTTTCCCAGTAATCTAATACTTAATTGAATTCTATTATTAGTTCACTGTTTTTCATTGTGTCTCTTGGGTTTCTATGTAGACAATGATTCACTATTCTTTTAAAAGCAAACTTAAAGATACTGAGCAGAGAATCAAAAACTGCATGTCTCTGTGCCCATATCATGTGCAAAGAGATGATAATGTGCAGCCAAGAGTTCATAAAGAAAAAAAATAGTTATGTTTGATTTGTCTCTTTACACCATCTAGCATAGATCTTAGGACACAAAAGTGGCTGAGTAGGTGGTATAAGAATGAATAATCTATTCCCTCCCCCAGTTTGATTCCCTAAACCCTGCTTTAACTTCCTCTTTGAGCCAGAAATTCTACCATGTCCTGAACTGAGCCTGTATTGAATATGACATCTACAAAATCCTTAGCACTCCAGTAATATAGTCTAAACGAGTACATGACTAACACTAAAAGTTAGCAATGATCCACTGGGGGAGACGTATGGGTTCACATGTAATCATTAAAGAGCAGATTAATGCTAGGCAGTGTGTTACTTTCTTGGGCCCACATGAGGCTGGCATAAGCAAAGCAAATATACTTTCTTTTGGGCAGCGTTCACACAAAAGTTTCTGGACTATTATGAGCCAGGCAGAACATGGAAAGGTGTGGTATTTGAAGGAGAGTTAAAATCACAGGTAAGAGAGAATTGTGTACCCAATGCAAAGGACAAAGAAAGGCCAAACTAGGCAGCAAATCCAAAAAGGATGGAGAGTTTTATCATGAACATGTTGAAGCAAATGTTTTAACCAAAGTGCTGGTAATAGGAGAATGTGGTACTTAGCCGATGCTTGGCACATGTCTTCAGGGGGAACTGGCTGTGGAATGTTTGAAAGAATCTAGTAGGGCTTGTCCAAATAGATTAGTTAGGTAGAGTATTCCTTTGAGGAGAGAAACTAAAGTCACCATTCGGGAGGCCAAGAAGCTAGA
This sequence comes from Cavia porcellus, assembly GCF_034190915.1. Lineage (NCBI taxonomy): Eukaryota > Metazoa > Chordata > Mammalia > Rodentia > Caviidae > Cavia > Cavia porcellus. Next base: position 9,817,978 of record NW_026947493.1, read on the forward strand.
TTTTATTGCAGATGCATGAGAATCAATAGAGGGCTTTAATCCCCTTCCCTTTTAAAAAATTCTGTCAGTCCATTGAGTGGAAACTGAGTGTGATGGGGACAAGAATGGGAATTGAAAGAATTGGTGAGAGAATGTTGCAGTGAACAGGAAAGAGGTGGTCCTGGGCTGGAGCAGTTTGGTGGCAATGGAGAGACAAGAGTATTCATAGGGGAATGCAGTCTTCGGAAGTAGAATAGGAAAGAGTGTTCTCTGGCTGGAACTTTGAGATTCCCTACCTTGACTCAGCTAAACTTCTTTGACATTCTAGTGAAGATTAAAATCCCAAAATGCATTAAAGGTGAATCTAGTATTGGCAAAAATAGTTTTTTGGCTCTGTGCATAACTTTTCAGATCTAATAAAGTCTGTTTTGAACCTTTATAGTTTATTTTATTTATTTTAATGTAGAATATATTTACTTTAATAAAATAGCTGTTCCTGCTATTTCCATGATAGCTGTTTGCAAAAATTTAAGGTAGACTTTATGTATTCCTTTTATTTATGTATGTATTTATTTATTTTTATCTTTTTGAGACAGGGTCTCACAATGCAGTTCAGGTTGTTCTTGAACTCACTTTGTAGCCCAGGCTGGCCTTGAACTCACAGTGATCCTCTTGCTTCTGCCTCTATGTATTCCTTTTATATGGTTAATCAATGTTACAGAAAATGTCTTTTAAATAAATGAATAAGCATACTTAGAAATTAAAAGTTTTATATCCTGTTTTTTTTTTTTTTTTTTTTTTTGTCTTTTTCCTTTTTATCAGTACCGGGGATCGAACTCACGACTGCCTGCTTGCAAGGCAGGCGCTTATGCTGCTGAGCTAAATCCCCTTATATCCTGTTTTTAAAAATTATTTTTCATCTTATTTTTTTCTTTTTAATTTTAATATGTTCTGCTATTTCTGTTCTTCTGCCTCTAGTTTAGCCTATTATAAATCTGATTAAATTAACGTGAAGTTAATGGCTATATTTTAGCATAACATTTCAGAATACAATAATTGTATCAGAACAAAACTATTTTTTGCCAAAATTACATGAATCTAATGAAAAATTAATTAGTTTAAAATGTTGGCTTTTATCCAAAACTTATAATTCCTATAGATCTCTTAATCTTTCTGCAAACAGTTGACAGGAAATATGAACTAAGTTTACCAGTTCAAATTTCCTAAGATTGTCAGAGTGATTTTTATTTTTGTGTGATACTGCCTTTTAACTTTTTCACAACTTTAATCTTTAAAAAATCCTGCATTTATAATTAAATTCAGGCATATTATTCCCTAAAGGGGAGTTAAAAAAGCCAAGCATAACTTAGACTTGGGACCTCTAAGCCAACACTTTTCCTTTTTTTACAGTTCGTTTTGTCATTTTTATATGTCTCTTTCTAATAAAATGTAATGATTTTTATCTTTTAAGCCGATGCCTGGGACTATGCCTTTTATCTGTTGTTTGCTGTGTTTAGGTCTGTAAATAAATCATGGAACAAAATAAATTACTCAATTCTGTGTTTTATTTGGAAACATACTAAGGGGTAGATACATAAGGAAAAATCACTTTATGTCTCTGAACTGCTTGTACTTATTTTGCATCACCTTTAAACACTATCAAGGGGTCCTATCAATAACAATTGCACGCAAGAGTCACATTTAATATTTTTAAAGTTATTGTTACCTTTTAATTAGAAAATGCTGAAATAAAAACCCTAAACTCTTCTTTGTCATCAGCATTCTCCATGACTCTACTGTTTTGATAATAATAATTCATTTTAGTGTATAATTATTTAGCAGGAACATTATTAATCTCTAGCTGCTTTTAAAAATGCAATCACGTGATTATTTCATCCCTTTGTTGAGGAGTTTTTATATTGAGGAGTTTTATATTTAGGAGTTCTTCTAGTCTTCATTTTGTAGGGGAGGCTTTGTTAACATGCTGAAAGAAAAAAAATAAAACATTAGTTAACTTAATTTGTTTATTAAGCTTTTTTAGAATGAAAGGGAAATAGTCCAAATTTTAAAATGGTTTTGGAGAGTGCGATATGAGTGTTATCGAGAAGCATTCTCCTCCACAGACTTCTCCCCTTGAAAATGTTTTTTTCATACAGAGAATGGACTCTTGTTTCTTAGGTTAATTGCTGGAATATGATGAGGTTTGGTTGCATTTTTAGTAATTTCCGGATTCTATTCCAGGACATTTGGGATAGAGCCCAAGAGCTTAGCATGTTTTCCTTTTTTCATGGTAAAATTGTGCAAATATGCATTAGAGTGTGAAAACAAACAGTCTAATACATTTTTGCAAAGCTCTTTATGTTTACTGTTTATTGCAGATACCAGATCCTAATTAAAATGCGCTAACAAAAGCCAAGATACAAAGAACAAAGATATAACAAAACTTCATCTTTATGAAATATTTGTGATTAATCCCGGAGGATCTATGCCCTCACAGCACTGCTGTGGAATTTTAAAAGACTTCTTCAGCCGTACCAGGAAGATGATGAAAGTCAGTACTGCCAGGTGGCCTAAGAAAGGCAAACCATGTTAGGGCTACTTTGAGGTGCTGCCTTCTTAGAGGGGTTCCAACAATTGTTGAGTGAAGATTCTGAGTTTTTTTCTTTAACTATACATTTGAGAATAGCAACTAACTTCAAAGGAGAAGTAAACAAAAGAAGAGACATTAAAAGCATATTTTTGGGAGAGATGGATTTAAATTTGTGCTTTTCAGTTGACATTTTCTGCATGAGTATTGGGAGAAATTACTTCCTGTTATTTGCATATTTAGGAGAATTGAAGGAGAAATAGAAATATGAAGGTTGGTGTCAATGCAAGGGATTCAGATTGGTAATCACCTGGTGGTTCAGCTTTTTACTTTTGTGGTCTGAAATATGAAGGTTGGTGTCAATGCAAAGGATTCAGATTGGTAATCACCTGGTGGTTCAGCTTTTTACTTTTATGGTCTTGGGTGGTGATTTAACTTCTTAGAGTTTGTTTCTTCATCTTTAGCATGGGTATAACAACATTAATCTTGCAGAGTATTTGTGAGAATTGAGGAAAGTTAGGTAACATACTCCTTTCCTCAAGGGGAGATACTTTGTTTCCTTAAGAAAAAAAAATTGCATGCCACAACTTGCGGAAAGTGAGGCTGAAGAGAAGAGGAGGAGGATGAGGAATCTATGGATGAGGAGCCCCTATCGCCATTCTAATCTTGTTTTATTTTGTTTGCCTTTAAAATTTTTCTCTCGAACAACTCTTCTATTATTTATTATAAAAGACCAGATTGCAGGGAAAGCAAGCGATATATATATATATAATTTTTTAAAGTGATATATTTTTAAAGATTGTGAAAAAACTCAAAGATTGAAAAATCCTTTATATATTGTAGTACTCCTCAAAATTTGGTCCTGGGAGGTTTGTCAGGCAAGAAGGGGTTAGGGCAAAAATTGCAGGGAAAGAGAACAGCACGTATAAAGACAAAACCTTGACCCAAGTTAGAGCTTGGTGCTTTGAGGAGCTGGAAGGAGGTCAGTGTGAAAGAGGAGGCTAGGCAAGTTGAAAATTTATCCTGACAGTGATGGACAGTTCTTGAGAGCTTTATGCAAAGAAGCTTCCTCCTCGTCTTTTCTTCCTCCTCCTCTTTTTCCACCTTTTCTGAGGATTCCTTAGGCAAAGGGAAAATAAATGGATTGGAGGGGACTGAAGATCCCAAAGGAGATCTGTGGTTTCGGCTATAGCCTGGGAGATATTGAATCAGAGCTTGGAAATGGTAGTGCATATGTGTGAGGCTCACAGAGCTGAAGAACTGTGGACTTGGTAAGATATGGGGTGGAAGATGAAGGATGGTATTGAGGATGTGCGCCCCAAGACCACTTCCTTCAATAAGGATCATCCAGAAGGAACACGTCAGGGGAAAGGTTATGTTTACCTAAGTATGAGAGGCTTGTGGGAGAGACTGAGTGGGCAGTTGGTTATATGACTGGACAGGCAAGGGCCGGAGATCTCTCCAATTAAGGGAATGTTGGTGTGTACAGTAACTAAATCAATGGGAATAGTTAAGGGTATGCCAGACTTTAGACAAGATCATTTAGGATTGATTCTCATAAAACATCAGCATTTACACATCATAAAGAGGAAGATCAGTCTAAAGGCAGGACAGTACAACAGAGGAGGGGGAGACTAGGCTACGTGGTTCCAGAAAGTTAGCAAATCTAAGGTAGGGTAGAGGGCACCCTGGATCTAGCAAGTTGGGAACCCAAAGGTGTTTATTTGATTTAGCTATAGAAAGGTGCTTAGGGACTCTCATGAGAGTAGTTTTTGAGGGAAAACACCTTGTGGAGTGAATGGAAAACAAATAAGAGACTCAAGTTAGATATATTTGGGTGGGTAGAAAAATAGGAGAAATAAAAGGACAATTACAGGGTGACATGAAGCTGAGGGAGGATGGTTATTTATAGAAGAGAAACCGAACGTGTTTGTGAAATAATGAAGAAAATAAGAGGAGAGGAAGTGGAAGGTACATCAAGAGGGTATGCTGATCACTGTGGGTTTTTGAGGAATCAGGATGAGCCTGGTAGAGGTGGGACCATAGCTTGAATGCAAGGTTTGGCATCAGACAATCTTAAAAAGTGTAAGTAACTCTTCTATTGTAACAGGAGTTCAGGGGGATGGGGTGGGTACAGATGCTGGTGGGTTTGTAGGTTGGTGCCGGGAAGCTGAGAGGTTTCTGTCTGGTGGCTTCTATTTTCTCTGAGAAAGAGTAGGCAAGGCCATCTGTTTAGTGTGATAGAGAAGGCGTGAAGGTTAGATATTCAAAGGAAGTGAAGATTGTTTGAAATAGTTTTTGAGGACAGAAAAAAAGAGATGATCAGAGAAATGTAGCATGGTTATGGTGCAGCTTCAAGAATCTAGATGAGATTAGGGACTGTCATGGTTTATGCCAGCGGCCCCAAGCCTCATGCAATTATGCGTTTGTGATTGGCTCATTGTCTCGCACTCGGATTGGTGGTGTGAGGGCTACACCCGCCTAGGGGTGGAGCCAAGATATGATGTAATGGCGGAAAGAAGGCGTCTCTCTCTCTCTCTCTTTTTCCCGTTCATGCCGTGCTGTTTGTAGCCATCATGAAGGGCTGCCCCACCATGCCATGCTGCCTTGGAGCCAACTGAGTATCAACTAAAACCTCCAAGAACTGGAAGAAATAAACCTTTCCTTCCTTAACTTTGGGGGTCTTGTCTCAGCGATGAGTAAAAAGTAACTAAAACAGGGACCATGATTTAAGTGGCATGTATAGTTATGAGCTGCTGCTCATGGTGAAGCTGATAGACCAGTTGGGGCTCAAACACAGGGCAGTTATTTACAACACAATGTGAGAAAGGAAGTACAGAGTATGATGAAAGTACATAGAAGGGAGGCTTCTAAGCTGGTTCATAAAGGTAAATCAGCATAAGCCAGGTGAAGAGATGGAGAACTGTAACAGCTGAGAGGGCAAATACGAACAGGGCAGGAGGTGTGGAAGAATACGGCTTGGATGGGAGCTGAAGGAAGTCCCCCAAAGAGCAGAGGGTGTCAAGTTGCAAGTAGGAGTTAGTGGTGTGGAGAGAAGCTGGAGAATAGGTGTAAGTGTGCCCTAAGCTAGTGGTTTACCAGATATGGACCAATAGAAACCAGCAGCATCAGCACCATTATCACCTGGAAACATGATGGAAATGCAAATTTTTAGGTGTTCCCAAGACCTAGCCACCACAAACTCTGGCGTGACCCCAGTGGCCTGTGTTTTACAAGCCCTCCAAGTGAAATCGATGCATACTGAAGTGTATGAACAAGTTTTCAGCAACGGAGAACCAATGGTTAAACATGCCTTTTCAGCAGGGGCAGCAATATGATCAGGTCAGGTTTTTTATAAAGATCTCTGGCCACAGTGAAGAAAATGTAGGGCTGTGTTGTGGATCCTAGCCTGAGATTTCAGCCGGACTAATTCTGCATCTGACTTCAGCCCCAGATTCTGACTCTGGGGCTGAATCTTTCTGAGGATGTCTGGAAATTGACCAGAACCACTTGACCCTGAGTGCTGCCTGATGTCTCCAGCAGCTCTCTGCTGCCCCCCTCTGTCTACAGGCTGCCCCAGCGGTTCCTCAATCCACACTTCCCAGCCCTTGACTGGCCAGCACCATCTGATTCTTTCTGTACATATAGTTTTGCAAAAGGTGTGGACTTAACTGTTGTCAAAATATTACAGGAGTTACACATTGTGATTTGAAATTCTTTAAATGGATTGTTATAGAAAGCCCAAGAAAGGATACTGCAAATTTTGAAATGAAGCTGTACCTTATATTTCTTTGCATTTGGACATGCTGTTATCTCTCCACAAAGGAACTTTCAGACTCAGAAAGTAGTCCGTATCTGACGAAAAGCATTTATCTTAGACTTTCCCCAAGACTAGTAAGAATATGACCTCAAGGATGATTCCATCAAATTCTACCACCTGTCTTCATAATTAAATGCTCTTAGAATGTTGACTAGTCTGCACTTCACTTCATTTGAACAGTGAAGCATAACTGCTAAAAGATTAGTGAGAAAGATATAGAGTATTTTTCACTGTGAAACCATGCAAAACGACAGTAGAATGACTTTTAAATGTGAGGAAAGCCTAAGTAAATGTCCAAGAGATTAGGCTGCATGGGGGAAGGAGTTGGAATCTTGGTCTCACTAATTACTGGTTGTATCTCTGGACCTTCATTTTCCTGTCTGTAAGATGAGTTATTGTGATGATAGATAACATAATCTGAGGTATTAGTAGGCAATCAATAATTGTTATTTTTCATTGTCTATTAGTATGTGAAAGAAACTTTAGCCTTCTTAAATTTTCTTAATTACTTGCCAGTTCAATTTATCAAAAATATTTGTCCTTCCTTTGAACTTATATTTTGTTTTTAGATTATTTCTTGTAATATATGCTCATCAGTACCTTTGCTATATGTCATAACATTTTGTCCACTGAAATATCTATATCCATGGCCATTCTGAGATACTTCTCTTTATCAAGGAATCGTGATGGTATTAGAATCTCCTTTTCCTCTCTTTTTTAAACTTCAAGAGAAGCACTCTTTTTTACCACGGTATATATTGAACTAAGAAATAATGTCTGAGAATGCTAAGAATTGTATGGTTGTGAATGTAAATTACAATATCTTCATTGAGTTCATGTATTAGTCAAATTTTCTGTTGCTAGGACACAATATCTTCTTTTTTTTTTTTTTTTTTTTTTGTCTTTTTGAGACAGGTTCTCCCTATGCAGTTCAGGCAGGTCCTGAGCTCACTTTGTAGCCCAGGCTGGTCTAGAATGCACAATGATCTTCCTGCCTCAGCCTCCCAAGTGCTGGGATTATAGGCATGGTTCACCACACTTGGCTCTGAGGACACAATATCTTCCACTCACTATGTATTTATTTATTTTGGTGCTTTTGAGACAGGGTCTTGCTATGCAGTTCAAGCTGGCCTTGAGTTCACTTTGTATCCCAGGCTGGTCTCAAATGTGCAATGATCCTCCTGCCTCACCTCCCAAGTGTTGGGATTACAGGTGTGTGTCACCATGCCTGGCTACGTCCACAATTTAAAAGAGAAGTTTTACTTATTTCATGGTTTCCGGGGATACAGTTTGTGGTTGGTAGGCCCCAAAGGACAACCACTATGGTGGAGCATACAGTGGAACACAACTCCTTCATTAATGGTGACTGAGAAGCAGAACAGGCAATAGCATCAGAGGGAAATGCGATTTAGTACCCAAGGTCACACTTCAATAACTCATTCAGGCACACCCAGAAATATGCGTCACTCCTGGCAGTTCCAAATCCAGTCAAGTTGACACAATCAAACATGCTATATTGTAGCTAATAATGATAAGTCACAGAGGGCAGGATAATTAGAAGTAGAATCCCAAGAAAGTTGATAGAACAGCTCCAGAATGTACTAGGGCATGGGCAAGATGGGTTATGGATTATGTTCTCCTCAGAGAACAAAAACGTGGCTCTTCAACTTTACGTTGCTTCATACTTCCTAACATTATGTATGCATAGCTATCATACTTTCTTTGTTTTTAAAATTTAAACTGTAAATTATCAGAAGTCTATGGTGTAAGTATAATAGCAGAGACTCAGAGAGTAAGGAGTGGTTCAAGAACTAGAGATAGAGGCCGCTTGGTTCCACAATGATCAAACCAAACTTTCAGATGCTTTGACCAGCCATGTCCATGGTACTCTGGCATAAACTTTAGGTCTTTGAAAGGAGACAGGACTTGTACTGAGTCAAAGAATTCTGACAAGTGGAGAGAAAGGGGAGATTTCCAAGGGAGGAAGAATATCAAGAACAAAGCTGTGAGGGGACAAATAGTGAATTGTGAGGCAGGGACAATGAATAAATGTGTTTGGCTGGAGGGGTAGAGATGGGGAAGTATTACTGGATATGGATGTTGGAGCAGACTGGGAGCAGTCATGAACATAGACGAGGAATCTGGGATCCAATGGGCTTTTTAGGTTAGAGATATAGTACAATGCGATGTAATCAGAAGTATCAACCAGTTTTCTGGGTACCAGCTGGGAAAGTAGGAAAAAAGAAGGTAGATTTCATCAGGAGGCTGTGTCAGAGTTTAGCCATGAGCTGTAAAGCAGTGTACAATAAACATGATAAAGAGAGAGAGAATGCTAGGAAGGAAGTCTCTAAGGCCTAGTCAGGCCTGGAGAGAGGATGGAGTGAAGAAGTGATCGAGAAGATCTGATAGGCAGCTTCTAAGGTGATTTCCAATGATCCCTGCCCTCTGTGTTAGATCCGTGTCTGTTTAATCATATTCTCTTGATTGTGGCCTGGAATTAGTTACCTGCATCTAATCAACAGAAAACAGAAAAAGTAATGAGATCTTAGTTCTAAGTTTAGGCCACAAAATGACTATGTCTTCTGTCTTTCTTGATTTCTTTGCATTTTTACTCACTCTGAGGAAAGACAGCTGTCATGATTGGCTGTCCTACAGAGAGAGGCTCATGTGGTCAAGGACTGAGGACTGTCTCCGGACAACACTTTTGCAGTAAGAATGAGCCCTTCAGTTCAACAATCTTTGAGTAAGTAAGTTCAGCCAATAACCCTGTGAGTGAACTTGGGAGTGGATTCTTCCCTGCTCAAGGAATTGAGTCTTGTGAAGACTGTACTCCTGGCTTATGCCTTGATTACAACCTTGTGATTGCAGCTTTGCATTGCAAAATATGTTACCCTAAAATGTAGTGACTTAACATATGTTTATTATTTCACAGTTTCCGTGGGTGAGGACTCTGGGTGAGGTTGAGCTGGGTCTCCTGGCTCACGGTCTTTCACAAAGTGACAGTTATGTCAAGGCTTGTTTGGGGACAATACACTTCCTCGCTTACTCATGTGATTGTTGGCAGAATTTGATTCCTCATGGGTTGTTGGACTGAGGTCTCAGTTCCTTGCAAAACATTGGCTGATGGCCTTTGCTGGTTCTTTGCCACTGAACATCTCCATTGAATCTCTCACAATACGATAGATTGTAAAATGCAAAGGAACAAATGAGAAGGTAAGAGAGAAAGAGAAAGAGAGAGAGAGACAGAGACAGAGAGAGACAGTGTTAGCAAGCTGGAAGCCACCGTCTTTTGTAACCTTATCTTGGAAGTGATATCCCACAACTTTTTCTGTATTCCATTCATTAGAACATGTCAGAATTCTGTTTCACTAGACCCAATGGAAGCAACCATATAGTAATGTCAATATCAGGAGGTAAAGATTTCTGTACCATGTTGGAAGCCGCCTACCACACCCATGACTATGTGCAATTTTTGTTTTCTTCCCAAAGGACTTTAACTTCCTGGAGGGAGCTACTGATTTGTGCATAAATGCTTCATAAATAGTTATTGAATTTGTATTTATAAACTAAACTATAATTTTAGACTTAGGTGTTAAGGCATTGATGGTCTTCCCAGTTGGTCAGCAATGCAATGGAGAAATAAGTAGTCCTTTCGACAGACATTTTGACCTTAAGTATCCAAGCTTAGTTTGCTTGAATGTAAGAATTTAAGACCAACCTGCACAACTGTGCTAGTCTACAAGTGCCTGGCAGAGGGGAGAAATGCGTACTTAAATTCAGTCCATATTCCATTCACTAAGCTGTGTGCCTGGACACAGGGCTGGAGTAGAAGAAGGCGTGTCTTTTTGGAATTTATCTCCCCACTGGGGAATCCTTGTTTTGTGAGCAGCACAAAGGGCCCCTCTGTGGTCCCTGAGGAGATGTTTGTCCTGCCCTCCCTCCTCCACTTGCTCTCACCTGTTTGCTCTGAATTGTATATCCTTGAGGCAGTGAGGGGCAGCGTCTCCCAGGCCACACCTGACTTCCTCTCCAGCTGCTGGGAGGATTAAATTCTGTTTGGGGAGGCCTGTGAGAGCCCAGGAGGGAAGGTGCTATACAAATGCAGACAAATTCCCTCATCCTTATCAAACTGCCAAGAAATTTCTACACACACAGTGATGCCACCTTCTCCCTGAGTGCTGGGTCTGACCTGACAATCGCAAACAAACAGCAAGCTGTGATCTGCTTTTAATTCCAAATGAAAATCCACCCCAAATAGAGCTGAGGAGAAGAGAAAGCAGCTCAGCAACAATGTGTGCTTTGGCTGAGGACCTCACGAAGCCTTGCTTCTGTTAACCTCAATGCATCTCTCTCCCTAAAATCTCAACTCACACCACTAGAATGGTTGTGTATAGAGGATAAGGATGTTGACAGTAGGGTTTAAGCTGCATAAATAACTGCAAATTGCTGTTTAGTCCAGCAACTGCCAGCAAAAGAATGAGGAAGGAGATGATATATGGAGCACAAATGGTGGTGAAGAGCGCCGGGGAGCAAGTGCATTAATGTGGAATCTGGCAGCCGGCTCTGAGTGTAAAAGACTCTCTGACAAGGTGATCATAGGCCACCCACAATTGTTACGCAGCTATAAGAAGTTATTTTGACAGGAAATGTGGCACATTTCAAATAGGGGACTCAAACCCACAAATGATTAGTAACATGTTATAGTAAAATTCTAGTTTAACGAACAAGCTCTTATATAGTGACTGAGGGACAGACTCTGTGCAACCTCTGAACATTCATCCAGTAATTTCCACTCAGTCCCATTGGTGGTGAGATGTGGAATGAAAAGGAAGGAAAGACATAAAAGTGACATATAAAAATAGTTTCTATTTTTAAAAAATTGGTGAAGGCTGCCATTTTGTGTCCTCTGGAACTGGTGTTCTTTGTCATAATTTTTAATGGGTCCTCCTACATCCTCTTCAAATGACTCTTTCAACGAATGCCATGTAGTGCAGCAAAGGTGAAGAAAAACTAGATGAGTCTCATGTGTTTCCCTTCAGTCCGTGTTTCACATGATTCAGCGTTTCACCTGAACTCTGCCTCACGCCCTCTGCAGGCTGGGTCTTACTTGGTTTTCCCATTTTCCCACTCATAATCACGAGCTCTTTGCTTAACACCATGTGGTCTTCCTCCTGTTCAGTCTTCTTTGAATATCACTATTCATAAAAAACATTTTATTAAATTGTAGCAGAGGAGTTTTAGGTGGGAAAAAAGTAAAGAATTCATTGGGTGGAGTGTATATTGAACAAAAAGATAAAACAATTGCAGATAGAGATTTTAGAATTCCAGACTCTGGTGTGTTCCTACTGATTTCTGTGCCCAGAATACTTCCTGGTCCTGCCATAAACTGCTTTTGAGAACCATTTTCCCTTCTTGTTTATGTGTATGCAGAAGAAGTTTCCTTTCACAGCAACACATCTGGTCACAGATGATTGGTGTGGTGGTGATAATTTAATAAAATGGACCTATCACTGAACTTTTGTAGCCCAACAAACTACCCAGAATTTGATGGCTTGCAATAATAGCCACTTATTTTCACTTAGTGGACTGAGGAGCAGTTAGGAGGCCCTACTTTGTGCTGTAGGTCTGCAGGTGGCCGACAGGTCTTTATTCAGTGTATTCTGAGATCCAGGCTGAAGGAGCAATAGCTATTTGGGGAAAGCATTGGTTAAAGTAACAGCCAGAGGACAAGAAAGAGAGTGGAAGCAGAGGATGATTCTCGGGGGTTAGGTGTGGAAACGATAATCTGTGACTTTTGCTCACATGCTGGTGAGCCATATAAGTCACGTGGTTGAATGTAACATTAGCTGAGGGTGGAGGGTGGTATGTTCTACTTCCTTGAGGGTCATGACAAGAACGGAAGCCAGTATATTTGGTCCATTTCTCTGAATCATTCCTAGTATCTTTTACAGTAAGCCAATTGACAGTTAAACTGGGTTGTTGGCTTGGTTGGTTTAAGACCTGTTTACGGGATTAGAAAACACTCAGCTGAGGGTGTCTGGGTGGGTCATGGAGCCATGCCCTCGCTCTGTCCCTGGCCTCTTTTTCTCTGTCACTGCTCCCCTGGTCTGCCTCCAGCTGCTGTGGGTGGGCACTTTTCCTTTGTCAGGCCCTTCTGCAATTCTGTTTCTGTTGTGCATGCCACTAACCATGGATTGAATCTTCTGGAACAATGAGCAAAAATAAGCCCTTCCTCTTCTGAGTTGTGCATGCTGTGTATTTCATGCCAGTGATGGGAAAACAGACCGACATAGAACCTGAGCACCTGAGCACATTACTGAATGCCGTAGATTTCAGATAAGAAGATATAAATGTTACTATGTTTCTTGCCATGCTGGTGCAACTTTCTGACATGACAGAGAATGAGGTGATCCATGCAAAGTAGTAAAGACAAAAGGAAAAAAGATTCCAGGTGGCTCTAAGTCTGGTTCTGGTTTTCCCTGGGACTACTCCCACCCTCCACCCATCTGTGGGTTGGTTGGTCTATGAATCATGTGAAATGTCCAGGGTTCTTTCAAAACAATTTTTGAAAGTTTCTTATATTTGATTAAATTTCTAAAATTCACAGACAAATATATCTTAATATGTACATACATGAGGTATCCATAGCAATTAGACATGCATTATTTTTAGACTACAGTGATTTCTGTGACACATGTGCATGACTCCCATCCATGTAGGGTTTTTTTGGTACTGGGAACCGAGCTCATGACCTCATGCTTTACGGGCAGGTGTCAAGCTGCTGAGTTAAATTCCCAGTTCCCATCCATGTGTTTTAATTGTTGACCATCCTCTTATTTTCCTATGGAAATTCATAGGGAAATTCAAAGGGAAAGCCCTTTGGTCGGGAAACCCTATACTTACAGCTAGAAGGATTTAAGCTTTCCTTTCTGCAGAACTTTTAGGTGGTCCCAAAGGAACCAATATGAAAGGCAGGATGGTAATGAAAAGCGATTGGTGGGTGGGCAGCTCAGAAGACCCAGGCTCTTACTAAATAGCATCTAGGCTGATCTGTTAGGCTTGTTGAGCCTCTGTTTGCTCTCTAGATACTGGAGAAAATAATATTGGCCTTACGAAGGGGTTGGAAGGCTGAAAGGGACCGAATATGAAGGCAGTTTCTATTATCATTGAGCATTATGCTAACCAAAAGAACTGTTCATTCATTTATTCATATAGCCAACAACTTATTTAGGTATACATCATAGAGAATATTCATCATAGGGAATTTGTACCTAGTTTCTCTTTTTTTCCCATTCTCCTTCCCTCCCTTCAACCACTTTTCCCTTTTTTTTTTTGGTTGTTGTTGGTACCAGGGATTGAACTCACGACCATGCACTTACAAGGCAGGCACTTATGCCGCTGAGCTAAATCCCCAGCCCCAGCTAAATCCTCAGCCCCTCCCCTTCTTACTTACAAAGTTTCATTTCTCTTTTATTCTTATTTTATCATTTTTTCTTTCTCTTCCTTTCTTTCTCCATGCCCAGTTCCTCTTTCCTTTAGAATAATTCTTCCTTTTCCACAATATCTATTGTACATTTTGGTTCTTATTTATTCTTTCTGGTTCTCATACCAGGAAAGCAATGCTATATTTACATGCATGTCCAGTTTATTTCACTTCAGAGTGTGTTATCAAGGTTCATCCATTAACCTAGAAATGTGTCGTTTATCCTTCTTTATGGCAGAGTAGTACTCATTGTATATAAAAAAATCTTTTTTAACCATTCCTCAGTTGAAGGGCATTTGGGTTGTTTCCAAGATTTAGCTATTACAAACCATGCTGCTAGGAACATGGGTGTGCATATATTACTGTGGTACAGTGTTTTTAATCCTTCTGAGGAGATATGCAGAAGGGGAATAGCTGCATCAAATGAGACCCCAATCTTACTTTTTTGGAGGGATCTCTACCCTGATTGCTATAGTGGTTGTAAAACAGTCTACGCTCCCACCAACAGTCAACAAGGATTCCTTTTCCCCCATAGCCCTCTCTAATATTTGTTACTGGTTGATTTTTTTTTTTTTTTTGATGAAAGCCATTCTTTCTGGAGTGAGATGGAATCTCAGCATTGTCTTAATACATATCTCTTGAATGACCAGTGATGTTGAACATTTTTTCATATATTTATTTGCTATTTGTTATTCTTGATCTGAGAAGCATGTGTTCATCCCAGATGCCCATTTTTGGATCAAGTCTTTAAATATGGAGGGGTATCTGATTTTTTTTTCAATTTTTTTATATGTTCTAGATGTTAGTATTTTGAGGACAATTGACTAAAATTTTTTCACACTATGTGGGTTGTCTTTTCACTGTATTGGTGATTTCTTTTGCTGTGCAAATTTTTAATGGAATGAGATCCCAATGGTTTATTCTTTGTAGTATTTCTTGTGTGATTAGAGTTTTTGTTCATGAAATGGATGCCTACACCTATGTCTTCAAGAGTTGTACCATTTCTTTCTTCCAGCAGATTTAGTGTTTCTGTTTTAATATTTAGATCATTGATCCATTTTTATTTTAGTTTAGTGTATATTAGAGATATGGGTCTAGTCTTAGTCTTCAGCATGTGAAAAGCCAGTTTTTCCAGTGCCATTTACGAAAGCAACAATCTTTCTTCCAGTGAATGTTCTTGATCCCTTTGTTAAAGATAAGGCTAAGTGTGTTTGGAGTTATTTCTGCATCTTATAATCTATTCCAGTGATCCTTGTTTATTTATTCTTTTTGTCAATACCATGCTGTTTTTATTACAGTAGCTTTGCAGTGTAATTTCAACTTAGGAGTTGTAATGCTTCCTGACTTTTCTTTGATGCCTAAAACTGTTTTTGTTATTCTAGGTCTCTTCAGTGTCCAGATGAATCTTAGAAAGTTTTTTTTCTTGTTTTGTGAGGTATGCTAATAGTATTTTGTTTGGATTTGCAGTAAGTCTGTAACAAAAAGCTATCTTTTAAGAGTATAAATATTTCAGATCCTATGTCAAATGTTGGAGGTGAGTAAAACTGACTTGGTTCTTGCTTTTATAGATTTTACAGTCTAGAGAGGATCAGAATATAAACAAGTAAGGTGATGTGATAGAGTGTGGGATTAATGACCACTGGTGTAAAACCAATGGAATGTGTCAAGCTATACCAGTGGTTAAGTATTTTGAAAATTTGGTTGCATGAATGTCATGGCAGACCCCCCCCCTTCCATCTCTTTACATTTATGGTCCTTTCCCTTATCACTGACTGGGAAATGAAGACTTTGGAGATCTGCATTTGAATGTACAGCTTGTTTTCCTGTTTTGGGCAGGAAAACACACAGGCTTGCTGTTAAGACTTTGGGGCATATCTAGGGCCTATTAAATTATTAGAAAGTCTCAAAAGTGGTGTTGCTATAAAGGATATCAAATGGATCCAGGGAACTCAGAGTTCTTTAACCAGTGTTGTGAATGGCCCGTGGATGCATCTTCCTTGAAGAAACTGTGTACGGGCAGCTCTGGCACAGCTTGAATGTTTACCTTAGGGGATGAGCTTATGAAAAGTGTGACTGATGAGTGAATTGCTTCTCAAGAATACGATATAGCAAAAGAGATGTATCATTTTTGAGATTCAGTATTGAGACATTGCAATTTCCACCTTGCTTACTTGCTTCTCCCATTTACTCTGAGGGAAGTCAGCTGCAATTTCATGTTACACAGGCACTCAAGCAGCCCTACAAGAAGATACCTGTGGTGAGAAATTGAGACCTTTGCCAAAAACTAGCACTATCTCAATAGACATGTGAGAGAGCCACCTGGAAGTTGATCCTCCAGGTAGGCCTTCAAATTGTTGAAGTCAGAGAGCCTGGAGAAGATGGCAGATTGATAAGTAGTAAGGGAAAGAGCCTCTCTGAGAGAAACAGCTCAGGTGCTAGAATTTAACACAATGGAGAAGAATAAGAAGAGGGAGTCTCATGACCCAGGAAGAGATTTAGGAAAAGCAAAAGAAAAAAAGAAAAGAAAAACGTGGACAGAAGGCTGGAGCCAGACACACTCTCACTGGAGCTGATCAGACTTTCAGTTGCGCTGAAGTTGGGAGCTGGCAAGCCTGAGAACCTTGGGGGAGGACTCATCACAATGGAGGACAGAGCCGGCGTGGAGATCTGCACTGGCCCGTGGTGAGTGCTCAGAATTTGGTTCTCCTGAGGAAGGGGGAGGGGGACCAGGTAGGCGACATTTTAGAATAGGGCAGGATGGGCCTGAACCTGGAACCATAGCAGCTTCAGTTGGCCACTCCTGGCATGGAGCAGATTGGTGGGAACTGCTTGGACTGGGTCCTACCCCTGTGTAGGATCCAATAGCCAGGGACAAAGTTGCCTCTGAAGCTGTCCTGGACCAGTTTCATCTGCATGGAATGCACTAATGTGGTAAAGACCGCCGGTGGTTGACTGGCCTGAGGGGAGGGTCCAGCCTGCACCACCCCTGTTTGTACCTCAGTGATCAACAGCAAACTGGAGGGGGCAGAAATCCCTAGCAAGCACACTTCAGAGTAATCCTAACCAATGCAGAAAGGGCCTGGGACCTCCACTATACACTTTCCAGCCACCAACCCAAATAATATGAGTCCAGGAGAGGTAAACATAGAAGGGATCCAGGGCAGCAAACCTGCAGTATCAGAAGCAGCATCAGCTGACATAAAGAAATATCTTTGTGACATTATAGAACTCAAAACAGAAATACTAATGCAAGTAAAGCAGGATATAAGAAGATTAAAAGAAATACTAAGCACCTCTCAAGAAGACACAGATGGAAGAATGAAGGAGCACAGACCAAGGAGCTAAACCTTTGATGAAGAATATAAAAAAAATCTAGAATACATGAAATAAATTCAAAGAGATTACCAGGAAATTAAAAATTCCATTAAAAGCTGGCAAAACTGCTTGAAAGAAACTAAAGATATGCTATCAAAACTTGAAGACAAGTTTGCAATGTGTGATTGTTAAAGGAAATATCCCTTAAAAATAACAAGGAACCAGGAAGTAACAATACAAAGGCTAGAAGATGACAAGAGGACCTATAACTTAAGAATAAAAAATATGAGTGAAGAAGTAGGGATAAACACAAATGAAATACAAAGGCTATTCACAGAAATAATTAAAGAAAACTTCCCAAGCATAGGAAAAGGAAATGATATTCAGATATATGAGGCAAACAGAACTCCAGTCAGCTACAACCCAAACAGATCTACATCCAGACGTATAATAATCAAGATCCCAGAAATGCAACGCAAGAACAGAATATTAAAAGCTGTCAGAGAAAAGAAACAGATCACCTTTAAAGGAAAACCCATCAAAATCATGACAGACTTCTCAACACAAGCCATCAAATCAAGAAGAGCTTGGAATGAAATATGCCAAGCCCTGAAAGAAAATAACCTCCAACCCAGATTGCCGTACCTTACAA
This sequence comes from Cavia porcellus, assembly GCF_034190915.1. Taxonomy (NCBI): domain Eukaryota; kingdom Metazoa; phylum Chordata; class Mammalia; order Rodentia; family Caviidae; genus Cavia; species Cavia porcellus. The sequence continues at coordinate 9,835,814 of NW_026947493.1, forward strand.
AACTATCTCTCAGAATTAATGGAGAAACAAAATGCTTCCATGACAAAGAGGAACTGGAAAGTTTGTGACACCAATCCAACCCTACAAAAATTACTAAGGGACATTCTAGAGAGAGAGAGAGAGAGAGAGAAAAAAAACCACCAGGGTTTCAGGAACAGTGGCAGGGAGGCCTAATTGAACGGGGCAGACAGTGGAAGGAAGCAGAAAAGTAGACAACCAATGGCAGAAAAATAGCATAGCAGAGATGAGGCAGAGAAGGTGGGCTATAATCTCTAACATAGGTGGCCTTGATACACTAACAAAAAGAAACACAGGCAGAGTAGATCAGGAGATATGGTCCATTGAGATGCTCTGTACAGGAAAAATAATCAACCTGAAAGAGGGTTTATGGACCGAATGTCAAAGACAAGAAAATAATGCTCTTTGCAACAGGGAACCACAGAGAAATAGGGGTAGCTTGTCCAGCAGCTGCAGATAGGTTGGAAAGACATGACACTTTTGTGCAGTGGAGAACTACTCAGCTATATAGAAGGAAAACCTCGAGGCTTTTGTGGGTAAAGGAACACAACTTAGATCAAGTTCAGGGGTAAAAAGTTTCAGAACCACTTAGCTAAATAGTGGCTTGCCTCCCTAATCTAAAAAATAAAGGAGTTAGTAGGATACAAAATGTACAGTGTACCCTGTGAAAGTGAAAGGGGAGGAATTGTCTAAAAAAGGAAGGCAGAGGACATTGTTAATAGTGTATCATGATTTTTAAAACCCACATTGTTCTCATTGATCTGTTCAGTTTGGTTATATTCTGTTCCAATCTGTCTACTTGTACTAGATTTGAGGGCACACAGCTATTCCAAAAATAGCAGGATATACTATGGTAACCATCCTTAATTTCCTATTAACTTAATCTGAAGCCCTGTATTACTTACACTGTCTAATTATGACTGATCTTATTTGAATCTGGTTTGTTAGATCACTGTCTTGTCTTGACTACTTTTGTTCAAATCTGCTATGTTTGATATTATAAAGTCTGAGAGCATAGGCAACTACTCTGAAGATGACAAGATTCACTAGGATACCCCATACCTGCTTCTGAAGTCTTATAGTGTCTCCAATGTTTTGTTTTTATTGATATTGCTCTGTACTGCTATGTTCAATTTACTATGCCTGATGATATAGACAGTTCTATTGAAGATAACAAGAGATATCATAGTAACCATTGTAGATCACCTTGTTTTGTGGTTTTAATCATGTGCTATGTCCATCCTTTTGTTTTGAATTACCCTGTTTTGTTTTCTTTCTCATTTGGCTTTGCTTTTTTCAAAATAAAATTTAAAAATGTCAAATTATTGAAACCCCAGATATCTACTTATATATGTATATAATTTTTAAAATTATAATTACTAACTCATATTAAATTATAATTGCTAACTCATATGAATGAATTTTACTGCGCTATTTCTATATGCCCATATATTGTATTGGCTTGAGTCTATGCTCCCTACTACCCTCTTTTGCCTACTCTGTCTCTCCTTTCCCTCTGGTTCTTTTCCCCATTCGTATTAGTTCCCCCAGGCCATATTTACCTGCAAACTCATGAGAGACCCTAATCCAGAGCTACAAACCTAAGTCATCCTGGATTTCTGAGTTTAAAAAATGGGTGGGATAATAAATATTTAATGTGAAACTGTTAACTTTTGTGCTAATTTGCTAAGTAATAAGAGATGACTAATGCTGTGAGTCTGTTGTTTTTGGTTTATCAAAGGGTGCAAATGGTGGTGGTGATTGCTGTTTTGATTGTGTTATGTAAAAGGCAGGGGCATGTTGGAAACAGGGCAGGATGTCGGCATTTGGCTTCATAAGAACATTCCTAGCCACATTCTCCCCTGGGGTATAAGCCACCACTAAATGCTAATAACAGACTGCTTTTAAAAATTTTAATTTTTTTGTAATGCTGTGAATTAAACCCAAGACTTTCTATATGCTAGACAGGTGCTCTACAACTGATTTACAGCCTCAACCCAAGAGATTACTTTAATGGGTAGCTGCTACAGGCATATCACAGAATGGTAGAAACACCTGGCAGGAAAAGATTTCAATTATTAGACTCAAAGAATCTTGAGAGCAAGCACAATGCTTGTTTTGTTTATACCTGTATGATCTACCACCAAGTATAGTACTTCCACAAAGTAGGAACTAAATAAATGCTCACTGAATGAATAAATTCTTGGGAGCCAGGTATTAATATCACCAAAATACTGTTGCCTTAGTCACTGTCTTGTGGATAAGACCATACTTGACACCCACAATTTAATGGAGGAGAAGATAAGTTTATTTTGGATTATGCTTCAGGAATTTCGGTCCATGTTTGGCAGGCTCAAATATAGAAATTACAAGGTAGAAGTGTCTGGGCAGAGGAAAGTTACTCACTTCCTGGTGGTCTGGAAGGACAGAGTGAAGAGAGGAACTGGAGAAGTAGATGTACCCTTCCAGGGGACCCCAGTGATCTGCCTCTTCTGACGAGACCCTACCTCCTAACAGCAAGTTAGCTGTAGTACCCCCATGGTTCAATCATCTTTCAAAAGCCCTGCCTGTGAACTTATGAGGCTTTGGCAGATATCTAGATATAAACCATAACAACTGTAATATCCCACTATTCACAGTAAGTAAGATATGTAATCAACCTTGGTGCCAATCAGCAGATGAACCCATAAAAATATAGTGCATATGTACAATAGAATGTTAGAGATATTTAGGTACTAGCTATATAAGCTATTTTTCGGTGGTTGTGTTCTTTCTGCACTAATAGAATTTTTCAGTGTAGGAGAAATATTTCCTGATTGGAGTTTGAACCAAATACCAATGCTTTTCTATTTGGAAAGTATAATGACACATCTCCTGTAACACCATCACTGTCGCCATCATCACACATTTCCTGTATTTCCCAAACGTCACCTGAACCCATGAGCTGGTAGAATGTTAGGGCCTTAGCTTTCGATGACCATCACTGTCATGTCTTCCAAGTGTTTTAATAATGGTTTCGGATCACTTAGTAATTGAGATTGCAAACAAGTGAAATTAATTACATAATTTTGAGCTAGTTGGATTGAATTCCACTCATAATGCATCAAACTCGTGAAAGGAATAAAGGTTTGGATTAAATCTCTGCCTTTGCTGGGTTTACCTCTGATCTATGGCCAAGAGTTGTACATGGAGCATGGACTTTCTATTACTTGTCATCCAGAAATCCCTGTGTTTTGCAAATATCTGCATGTTGTATTTCTGTCCTGAAAAATATCTAGTGGGGGCTTTGTACAGAGTAGGTTCTGTGAATATTTGATACAAAATAAATGAATAAATTGAATGAATAAATAAAAACAAGGCAGGTGTTTATTTGCTAGAAATTCACTCGCTCTCAGTGACTCTGGAAGACAATAGAAAATGGATCTGGCAGTATGAACTGGGCACTGTGGTAAAGTAGGCTGAGTAAGGCCGCTTATTGCAGCTGCTGGGACCAACTTAATCACCATTCATGATAGGGTCAGTATCTACAGACTGTACTGTCAAAGTATAAAGAAAGTGAGGACTGAAACAATATGTTTAACTATTCCCTTTTGATGGACATTAATTTTATTTCCAGTCTCTTGATAGAAATGAGGCTGATTGTTACTTTTTACATACATCATTTTGTCTGGAAATGAAAATATCTATAAGATAGGTTTGGCAAGAAGCTGCTGAGTCAAACGTTCTACGATTTTGTAATTTTGAGGATAATTACCAAATTGTCCTTCAGGAGAGCTTATAACTTGCATCCCTACTAATTCTCTTTGAGCTGTCCATTTCTTTTAGGCTTATCAAGAGAGGATATTATCAAACTTAGTATTTTTTGTTGAATTGAAAGATGGAGACTTTATGTTGGAGGAATTCATATTTTTGTCATGGGAAGACTTTTATTTATTTTTTTTTTGCTATATTGTTACAAAATGCATCTGAAGGAGACTTTCGAAAAATAAAATTTCTTTTTCTTGTTAACTAATTAATTTATGTATGTGCCTCATTGTTCCAAGAAAAATCTGAAGATCTTTATAAATAAATACTAACATAATGAGACATAAAGAGACTGAGTAATTAGATAAAGAAAAGTGGGGGTGAGATTCTGATCAAAGTTTGTTTGCTACACAAATGCTTATATTATACTAGGTTCTTGAGAGTTGCTGAAGGACTATATTAAATATGATTCTGATTCTCTGGCAGGCAACATAAACGTAGAACCATAAACGTTAGTTGTAAGAGGCACAGTGAATATAATATTAATAATAAACCAGTTGTTCAGGAGAAGCATAACTTCTTTTTCAGTAGAATATCTTTTTTCTTTTCTATGTGCCTAATTCCTATAACTAAGGACTCAGGTATCAATGAGTCAGGTCTCCTTGATTAATCTGTTTATTTTGTTTTGTAGCTCCTTGTAGATCACAGTTCTAATATTTGTTATGTTGAATCAGGAATATAGCTTATTGGCTCAGGAACGGGCTTTGGAGTCAGACGCCTGAGTTCAAATTTTTGACGGACTACCAACTTTTGGTATTTTTACATAATCTATCAACATGTAATATGAGCAAGAAATAAATACCCCTGTAACTTTCTAAGCTCTTGTTTCCTCTGTTGTAAAGTGGACATACTAGTAATACCTACCTTAAAAAAGATGAAATTAGGATTAAATGAGATTATGTGGGTAAAAATGTTTACTATGTTGAAAATTTACATGGTGATTACAAATAATTGTTACATGTATTTTATGTCTATTACTCTAATAATCTAGTCAGACTTTCTGCACTCTAGGTCCTGAAAAGAGAATACAATTTTTTATAAATACATTAAAATTCTCTGAACTGCCAGTGATGGTTCCATCTGAAATCCAAAATTAAGGAAATACAAAACATAGGGCCTATATTTCCATTTGCAACCTTTCCTTGATATTAGTATTTTCACAACTGTGGCCAGATTGCAACCAGATTGCAATCAGAACACTCTGCATATCAGTTTGTTCTCAGACCCAGATATGGAAAGATGACTTTCACAACCAATACATATGTTCTACAATATAATACCAACTTCAGGTAAATTGGTTTGTTTAACAGACACAATCATTGATATCTACAGTGCCTTAGTATAATCAGCTATGATCTCACAGAAGCTAAGGGGTGCACAAGTTTGTCACTCAAATTTTAAGTTTGTTTTTAGTGATATTAATTGAAATTCTAAACACATAAGATGATGACATTTCTTAAAATTCTTTTTCTACCAAATGTTCTGGAACCTTCATGTATCAGTTAAAAGTGAGCCAGGTGATGCTGCAATAACAAATAATTCCCAAGTCTCAGTGGTTTAACAAAACACACATTTATGTTTTGCTTATGCTACATTCCTATGGATTGTCAGGCACCTCTGCTCCTTTTCTTTGCTTGGTGATTCAGACTGCCACGTACTTTCACGATTACAATGGCATGGAGAAGACAGCAGGGTGAGTGACACACTGGCTTTTTTTTTTCAAAAAAGTTTTTTTTTTTTTTTTTTTTTTTTTGGTGCTGGGGATTGAACTCACAACCTCTTGCTGGCCAGGCAGGTGCTTATCCCTGGCCCGACATACTGGCTTTTAATCCTTCTTCCCAGAAATGACATTGCTATCACGTACATTTCATTGGTCAAAGAAAGCCAAATGACTAACATTAAAAAATTCAGGGAATTGTAGTATCTTCATGTCCCTAAAAAGAGGGAGAAATAGAATGTTTGTGAAAATCTTGTAATCTAACAATACCAATAATAAATCATTACAGACATCACTGATAATCTTCTAGTGCAGTATGTCATTTACCTCATTGCAGCCCTATACTGTAGGATGATGGACTCTCCTTGCCCACTGAAATCCATTTTCCCTTTAAAAGAATAGAACTGGATACAAGGTTGTCCAGCTAGACTTCGTGTTGCTCCAACTTCCTTTGAAGAATATAAATCTGTCAGGGTCAATATATATATATAGTACAACTCATAGATCATCTTCTTCAAAGGAAATCTCTTTAGGCTAAGCCAGTGTTCTACTTCCATTCCTGGGAGTTGAAATTCTGTGTCTCAACTTCAACAAGGTGGATAAAGGCAGTAACATGAGGGAAAGTACAATACAAGATGGGGGAAGTGATCTGTGCATGTACGAGCAGAGCAGAGCCACTCCACCCCTGGGCTGCACACTGCTTTCTTATTATATAGTAAATAAATTCATTTAATTTTTGAGTCATTGAATTTTTGTGACTCTTCATTTATTCCAAGTAACTTTATGTAGGTAGATTATTATCTACATTTTACAAGTGAGAAACTGAGATTTAGGTTGTTAATTTGTCCAAGATAATACAGTTTATTATGAAGTACCCTATTTACATTTAGGCAACTTGGTCCCAGAGTTCACACTTTTAATTATCATGCTGTCTTTGGTGGCTTCATTAAATGTAAACAATTTGGGCAATGGATGTGATGCAGTTCAAATTCTCAAGTATTTGCTCTGCTTCCATTCTGTGAACTACTTATGTGTAAACAGGATGGACATGATAAGAGTGAGTTGTGTTTATCAAATTATGTTGTCTTTCCTTTTGAGAGAGAGATTTGGATTAATAATTTGATCTAGAAATGATTTTCTCTTTGTCTAAATGTTATATAATTCATAGGCCTTTGGATGATTGTCACTCTCCCCACAAACCCTGCCATTTATTCTAGAGAAGTTTTCCATAACCAGTTGTGTCAAATTATATGTGCCCTGCAGGGAAAATTTAGGAATACTGAAGTTTAAAGCACTGATTTAATGCTAACCTTCCAACCTGGCAATTGAAGGAAATTTCTTAAAACCATTTGTGGCTGACCACTGAGCTTGATTGCCTCAGGAAAGGCATCAGAAAGATTTCTGTGTCTATTAGGACTGTAACAAATTGGTATAAGAATATAGATTTCCTAGTTTCATTAAATCTGTCCAAACTCAGTCACCAAGTTGTGTACAAATATAACAAGTAGACATCTTACAGGAAAGAAAAACTGCAAAACCTAATGCAATTGCTTTAAATATTCTATAATGACCACAATATGCCTCTATATTAGCTTTATATACATTAAATGAATTTAAGAGTATTCCATAAACAATATTTTCTCTTTCAGCACGCAGAGAAAATAGAGATATCCAAATGATGGGTTTATAAATATCTTTTGAAAAAAATTACAACATTGAAGACATTTCTTGAGGAAAAAGGCAAACCCACATTTCTGTAGAAGCAGAAATACTTTGATGCTTCTGGCTGTTCATATACAAGTATGGTTGCTCTTAATATCCAAGCTATTCGAGCCTGCCAATTCAAATCTGACTTTAGAAATAATAACCATGATAACGTTCCATAAATGATGTATCTCAGTTGTCATGGTTTATGTCTGTGTCCCCCAGGCCTCATGAGTTTGCATTGTGCATTTGTGCATTTGCATTGTCTAGTGCTTGGATTGATGGTGTTAATGCTACACCCACCTAGGGGTAGAGCCGGATGTGATGTAATGGCAGGAAGAAGGTGTGTCTTGCTCTTTGCCGGTTCCTGTTTGCTGTTTGCAGCTACCATGAGCTGTGGCCCAGTCATGCCCACCTGCCTTGGAGCCAACTGAGTGTGGACTGAAACTTACAAAAACTGTAAGAAATAAACCTTTCCTTTCCCAGCTTGGCCTTCAGGTATTTGTCTCAGCTATGAGCATAAAGTAACTAAGAATTTGGTACCGAGGAGTGGGGTTGTTTGCTGTGAATATATCTAACCATGTTTTTCAAGAGGCTTTGGAAATGGCTTGTGGGCAGAGTTCAGAAAGGTTGGGACATGTTGCCTGGATGCATAGAGCTGGAGCAGCTTAGGCTGTTCTGTAGAGGAGATTCTGGTCAGAGCTCCAGAGACCAGAAGGCTGATAGAAAGCTTCATGGCAAAGACCAGGCCTGGGAGGTTTCTGCTGGGAAGAAAGACTGCACTGGTTGTTGGACTCCACATGATGTGTGCTATGGCTTGGCAGAAAGTTTGTCTGCATTTTGCTCCTGCCCAGAGACTTTGCCTGAGACTGAGACAAAGGGCAATGGACTGATTAATCTTGAAAAAGAAATTAAAAAGCAATCGAACCTTGAGGCTGTGGCATGGCTATTGTTGGGGGCTTTCAGCCAGCTTTATGTTTCAAATCAAGAGCAAAGAGCCCAGCAGGATAATTTACAATGCTGTGAGTTTGGCCAGAAGGAAAATTCCAGGAAGGCTGTGGATTGTAAAAACAGAGTTGAGATTTTGATTGTTGATGGGAAACAGAGAGATAAGAAAGATGGCCTGGGGGGCATCCCAGGAAGCGGGTCCCCACCCTGTGCAGCCTCACAGCAAGGGTGAAAGAATTTGTTCAGAGGAGAAGGCTGCAGAGCACCATGCTCCAGAATGGCGAGGAGGCCACATGAGGTTCCAGAATGGCAGCAATGTAGAGAAGCTTTTTTCACAATCAGGCAAACAGAGAGCCCTGCAATCCAGGCAACTGACCCCTACAGCCAAGAGAGGGAAAACCCTGGCTACTGCTTCAGCTGGCAGCAGACCTTGGTGGCATCTACAAGGTGCTGATTTTAGGTGCAAGGAAAATGCACGAATTCTGAGGGTAAGAGGGCTTCCACCTCAATTGCAAAGGGCCTGGGAGGCCAAGCAGTGTGCCCCTGAGAGGGCAATTTGTGAAGATGTAAGGGTGAAGCCAAAGGTGCAGTGGAGACCCCAGAAGTTTGGAAAAGCCAGGAATGTGGGTGATCCAAGGGAAGCTCCAAAAAGCAAACAGAGAGGATTTAAGAGAGAAGCTGTGGGAGCTGATATCCCTGGAAGTGCCATGCGAGGTAGAATCACCCAAGCCTTTTGGAGCTTGCAACCAGATTGCTTCAGATGCTGAGCATGGAACTCTAGGACTTAATGTTTGTCCTGCTGGATGTTGGACTTGCTTTGTTTCAAATACTTTATATTCCCCGGTTTGTAACTTTTGAATGGTAATGTTTATCTTGTGCCTTTGCATTTGAGAAATGTTTAACCTTGTTTCATTTGTACAGGGGTTACAGTTAACAGTTTGTTATAGATCATGGAGGAGACATGGGACTTGGACTTTTTAGCAATGCTGAAACTGTTAGGACTTTGGCAGCTTTTGGAGGTGGACTAAATGTCTTTTGTGTAAAGGATTTACATGAGTCCTGGGGGCCAGGGGTGGAATGTCATGGTTTATGTCTGTGTCCCCCAGGCCTCATGAGTTTGCATTGTGTATTTGTGCATTTGCATTGTCTAGTGCTTGGATTGATGGTGTTAGTGCTACACCCACCTAGGGGTGGAGCCAGGATGTGATGTAATGGCAGGAAGAAGGTGTGTCTTGCTCTTTGCCGGTTCCTGTTTGCTGTTTGCAGCCACCATGAGCTGTGGCCTAGCCATGCCCACCTGCCTTGGAGCCAACTGAGTGTGGACTGAAACTTACAAAAACTGTAAGAAATAAAACTTTCCTTTCCCAACTTGGGCTTCAGGTATTTTGTCTCAGTGATGAGCATAAAGTAACTAAGACAACAGTTTTCAAAATACTTTTATTGGTTATGGTATGGGAAGCTTGGGAGACGCCTTGTAGAAATTGTCTTATTTTTATCTTCTCCAAGAGTCAGACTAAGGGTTACTCCTCCACATTGTAAAAATGTTCTGATCTGTGTTAGTTAGCATTATCTGTAAGCTGCTCTTTGCTTTGGATGCTAAGACTGAAATCTCTGCAAACTACATTTCTGTCTTGTAGCTAATTCCAGTTAAACTCAGTTGATAGGGAGACTGCAGAATTGGATGGGGGAAGAAAAAGGGACTTGATTCTGCCCATGCTAGTTTTATAGCCTGTTCCTATGAATGTCAACCTAGCAGTATTTCTTCACCCTTTCTATAGCAATAGCTGAATCTAGTTTGTAGTTTCTTTATAGAGCTTCCCCATTGCTCCTCTCTAGAGATGCCAGAACCAGTTGGCTGGAGCTCTCTTCTTAGAAGTTTGGTCCCTCCTCTGATACTCACCTCTAAACTCAGAGACAGTAGCATCATCTGGGGGGTGCCCCCTCCTCAGTTGAGTTTCAATTTCATAGAGTTGCTTTTCTAGGCAAGTTTTAATAATCTGAAATTCTTGCTTTATTTTCCTAGTCCCAGGAGAATAGCCACATCCTGAAATTGCCATCTCTATAATGTCTCAGAACTGTTTTATCATCCTTTTATTTGTCTGGTTGGCCAATCTTTTTACAAGTTTTCTTGGTTTAGATAACTAGTGTCATTTCTGTCTTCTAAGTGAACTCTAGCAGTACTGTGTGAGCCAACTGCCAGATTGCACTGAGGAGATTTCAGCCTTATGATGTAAAGATCAAATGCAGGGGCTAAGAAACAAGTCTTCTGATATTACAAGATTCAATCACATGCTGGCAAGGCAAAGTTTGGATGGGTATAAAGAATTTCAAAACCTTTTGAAATGTCTGTAGCATTACGTTTTTCAGAGTTGGGCCTTATATCAGTCAGTGCTTACTAAAGAAACAGATTTAATGCAAGATATACAAATATATAAGAATTTATAAGATTGGCTTCCAATGTCATCCACAGAGTCAGCTGTGGAGGAGTGCAAAAGGTCTGTCTGCGCACTGGAGATCGGAAGGGTCCAATCAGAGGCCTGGAGTCCACTGTAGTGTCCTAGGTGAGTCCCTATTAACAGACCAAAGATTTGTGCTGCAAGCCTGCAGATGACAGCCAAGTTGAAGGTGAAGACTAAAGCTTCTCCAAAGAAATAGAAGGAGCCTTCCTTCTTTTTCTTTTTATACCATTCAGATGGCAAAGACATTGATTGCTGTCACTTACACTCAGTAAAACTCAGCTACAACCAAAACTATGCTAATCCAAATTAATTGGGCTTTTTTTGTTCAAATTGACACAATCAGTTAACTCTCACAGGCATATTGGGTAAAAGGTGAAAGACCTGAAGACATCATAACCTGGAAGTTGTCTCTTCTTTAGGACATTTCCCCAGCTCAAAAATCACTGGAGATTGCAGGACAGAGGTCTACAATATTGCAAGTTTATGCTGTACCATTCTAAATTATAATTGTGATGCTTGTTCTTCATATTGCTATAGAAACATAAGGGACAATCATTTTCAATAGTTGGAGAATTTTAGCACCATCAATTGTTCTCGAGTAGTCTGGTCCTGGTGTGTGAGAACAGATCACAAGATGCTGTGAGACCAAAGAAAATAGGCAGACAGATCTAGGATTGCACGAATGCAGTTTATTTGGAACTGACTGATAGAAGCATGGTCCTGGGAGACTGCAATATCAGTTGGAGCTTCACAATTTGGGTCAGAAGATGGGGGCTTATAAAGTGTTCAGGGCAAAAGTGATTTCTTCCAAGCCAGAATGGGTTTATTTTAAAGTAAAAGCAAGCATTCAGGTCATTTCTGGTACTTGAGTCTGATTTAAAATCTCCACTTATCATTTTATCTTTTTATCTGTTTACAGTATGCTGGGAAACTATGCTGGGAAAACTTGCTAGGATTACTCAGGAACAAATGTGGTGGTCACAAGTCAAGATGGCAAGATGGCGATAGTCATGTTAAGCTGTATCCATACACCAAGAAACAACCTTAATTAAGAGCAAAGAAACTTTCTGAACCCCTGGAAAGTGTCTAGTGGGTGTTAGCTTCCCATAATTTTTCAAGACTAGCTACAGTTTTAGAAGATTATTAAAGTTTGTGAATTTTTAAATAGATTCTTAATTTTATCTTATCTAATTAACATTTATATTTTTAATAAAACTTTAACAAATATATAAATATATTATTAAGCATTATCAGTACAGAATCATTTGGGTCAGATGTGTGCAATCCATACTGTGCAGCTATAATATAGCCCTAGATAACTTGTAAAGCAATTGCACAAGACTGTACAATTTTGACATTATTTTTAAATTTAATTTTATTTAAAAATTTATTTTAATCTCTTTCTTTAAATATTTTAAAGAGGGTAGAACTAAACATAACAAAACAGAACAAAGCAGGTCAGAAGAGAACAATGTAAGAGACACAGATTTTAAAGCAAGACAACAGGCAGATCATCACTGTCTACCATATTGTCTCTTGTTTTCTTCTAAATAGTTGTCCATACCTTCACACACAATGAATTCATACAGAACAAAAGAGTATTAAACTGATCAGAACAGAATGATGAAGACATTACAGGCTTTCAAAACCAGACAACAGGGAAGTCAACATTGGCTGCCATAATGTCTCTCGTTCTCTTCAAAATAGCTATCCATACACCTTTATATATCTTGAAATGAAACAATACGAAACACTAAAATCACTCTGAACAAAGAATAATAGTATTTATGAATTTCACAGCACAATGCTACAGAATCATCACTGGGCACCATAGTGTCTCTTTTTGTTCAACATAGCTATTCATTTCACCATACATTATATAATCGATTCTGATAAACTGTTTAGGGGAAGTTCTGTGCATGTATGAGACTCTACATGTATACCTATGCTTTCTGTATTAGAGGGAAAAACACAACAATATAAAACAAATTCCTAGAAAATTGCAAAACAAAAAAGACAAATGAATAACAACAGCAAAGAGCCCAGAACACTGACAATATAGGCCTTCAACAAAAGGTGGAAGGAGCATAACTGGCATTGTTAGTTTACATAAAGATCTGCAGGAGTTCCTCAGATCACCATATAATAATATGCACAATTGTTACAATTCTATGAATGTTAACTATTTTGTTCCAAGAACTTGTAAGCACAATCGTCTTAGCTATCTTAATTGTGTTTATATGATTTTAGATATTTTTTCTTTCCCTTCCTTTTTATTTTTCTTCATTTTTCCCTAGATATTATTTTTCCCCTTTAAGCAGATTCTTATCCTTTCACTGTATTTATTGAGCTTTTTGCATCTTGTATATTCTTACCATTTCATACACTAGGGAGGCTATATGGTATTTACACATGTGAGTTTGATTTATTTCACTTATGATTGTGGTCTCAAGTTGCATCCACTTATAAATATCTCAATGTGATCATTCTTTATAGCTGCATAGCACTCCATTGTATAAAAATACCACATCTTTTTTTACCCATTCCTAGATTGACAGGCATTTAGGTTGTTTCCAAGATCTAGCTATTATAATTTGTGCTTCTGTAAACATGGGTGCACATATATCACTGTGGTATCATGTTTTCAGTTCTGGGAGTATGCCCAGAAGTGGAATACCTAGGTCAAATGGGAGTTCCAACTCTACCTTTGTAAGGAACCTCCAGACTGACCTTCACAGTGGGTTGCACCAGTCTACACTCCCACCAACAGTGCAGGAGAGTTCCTTTTCCCCCACAGCCTCTCCAGCATTTGTTGTTGGTAGTTTTCTTGATCCTGGACATTCTTTCTGGAGTAAGATGGAATCCCAGTGTTGTTTTAATTTGCATTTCTCTAATGACCAATGATGCTGAACATTTTTTCATGTATTCATTTGTCATTTGTATTTCTTCTTCTGAGAACTGTGTATTCATCTCAGATGCCCATTTTTGGATTGGATCTTTGAATTTTGGGTATCTGATTTTTGAAAATTCTAGACAGAAGTCCTTTGTCTGAGGGACAGTTCACAAAGATTTTTTTCCCCAATTTGTGAGTTTTCTTTTCACTATTCTGGAGATTTCTTTCAACATGCAAAAACTCTTTCATAGGATGTAATCCCAGTTATTGATTCTGTGAAGTATTTCACGTGGTTTGATTCTTGTTCATGAATTCTGTACCTACCCCTATGTCTTCAAGATTTCTATCTAATTTGTCTTCCAATAGAGTTAGTGTTTCTGTTTTAATATTCAGATCTTTGATCCATTTAGATTTTAGTTTAGTACATAGATCTAGTTTAGTTTAGTACATAGGCATGGGTCTAGTTTTAGTTTGTGGCATATGGAGAGCCAATTTTTCCAGCACCATTTATTAAAGAGACTATCCTTCTTCCAGTGGATATCTTTGGCCCGTCTATCGAAGATAAAGTGGCTGAGTGTGTTTGTACTTGTAGTTGTTGAGTTTTTAATGTATTCCATTGATCTTCAGGTCTGTTTTTATTCCACACCCATGTTGATTTTATTCCAGTAGCTTTGTAGTATAACTTCAAGTCAGGGATTGTGCTGCCTCCTGCCTTGCCTTTGCTGCTTAGAATTGCCTTTGCTATTCTAGGTCTCTTCTGGTTCCAGATGAATTTTAGGAGTGATTTCTCTAAATATGTGAGATATGCTAGTTGTATATTGATTGGGATCGCATTGAGTCTGTATAGCAATTTTGGGAGAATGGTCATTTTCACAATATTTGTTCTTCCTGTCCATGAACAAGGATGTCTTTCCATTTTCTGAAGCCCTCTTCAATTTCTTTTTCAGGGTATTATAATTTTCTTTTATAATAAAATTCTTTTATTATTAAAAAGAAATTTTACTTCTTTTGTTAAATTGATTCCTAAGTATTTCATTTTTTTGGATGCTAGTGTGAAGGGTGTGGCTTCTCTTATTTTTTTTTCTCTCAGGGATTTTGTTGTTAGTATTTAGGAATGCTATTGATTTTTGAGTGTTGACTTTGTATCCAGCTACATTACTGAATCTATTTATTATACCTAGCAGTCTTTCAATGGAGTTTTTGGGGTCTTTTATGTAGAGTATCATGTTATCTGCAAATAAGGATAATTTAATTTCTTCTTTTCCTCTCTTTACCCCTTTTATTTCTCCCTCTTGTCTAATTGCTCTGGCTAGTATTTCCAGCACTATATTGAATAGGAGTGGTGATAATGGACATCCCTGTCTTGTTCCTGATTTTAAGGTAAAGGCTTTCAGTTTTTGGCCATTTAATATGATACTGGCTATTGGTTTGTCATAGATGGCTTTTATCATTTTGAGGTAAAGTCTGTCTGTCTATTCCAATTTTCTGTGAGGTTCTTATCATGAATGAGTGTTGGACTTTATCAAAAGCTTTTTCTGCATCTACAGAAATGATTATGTGATTCTTATTTTTGGCTCTATTGATATGGTGGATTACATTTGTTTATTCACATATTTTGAATCATCCCTGCATGTCTGGGATGAATCCCACTTGGTTGTGGTATATAATTTTCTTGATGATTTGCTGCATTCTCTTTGCATTTTATTGGGAATTTTTGCAACTATGTGCATTAGGGAGATTGGCCTGTAGTTCTCTTTTTTGGTTAGGTCTTTCTCAGGTTTTGGTATTGGAGTAGTATTTCCTTCCAGGAGTGAGTTAGGGAGAATTGCTTCCCTTTCAATTTCATTGAAGACTTTGAGGAATGTTGGTATTAAATCTTCTTTGAATTTCTTGTAGAATTCCACAGTGAATCCTTCTGGACGTGGGCTTTTCTTTGTTGGTAAGGATTTAATTACATTTTCAATTTTGTTAATTGAAATTGAATTATTCAGCAGTTTTACATCTTCTTGACCTAGCTTTGGTAATTCATATTTCTAGGAATCTGTCTATTTCCTCTGTGTTATCAAGCCCACGTGAGTAGAGGTTTTTGAAATAGATATTGTTGATCTTCTGTGTTTCCACAGGACCTGTAGTGATTTCAACCTTTCATTCCATATTGCATGAATTTGAGTTTTTTCTTTCCTTTTTAAAAATAAGGTTGGCCAGGGGCTTATCAATTTTATAATTCATTGATTCTTTGTATTGTTTTCTTAGTCTGTATTGCATTGATTTCTGCCCTGACCTTTATAGTTTCCTCCTTTATTTTGGCTTTGGGCTTGACTTGCTTTTTTTTTTCTAGATGTTTGAGGTATAGAATCAGGTGATTTATTTGTGTTCATTCTGTTTTCCTGATGTGGGAATTCAGTGCAATGAATTTTCCTCTGAGGACTGCTTTCATTGTGTCCCACTATTTCTGGTAAGATTTTTGTTTGCTTTTAGATATTGTTTATTTTCTTCTTTATTTCCTCTGTGACCCACTGTTCACTCAGAGTGTATTATTTAATTTCCATGTGTTTGTGGGGGTTTTTGCGGTTTCTTTTGTCATTAATTTTAGTTTAATGGTGCTGTGATCCGATAACATGCATGGGATGATTTCAATTCTTTTGCATTTATTTAAGCATGTTCTGTGGGCTAGTATATGGTCTATTTTTAGAGAACATTCCATGAGCTGCTGAGAAGAATGTATATTCTGATGTTGTTGGGTGGAAGACTCTGTATATATCTACCAAGTCCATTTGTTCACAGGTGTGATTCAATTTTGTTATTTCTTTGCTGATTTTCTGTCTAGTTGATCTGTCATTTTATGTTAAGCATGTGAAGGTCTCCTGTTATAATTGTGTTATTGCTTATTTGACTTTTTATTTCTGTTAATATTTGTTTTGTATAGATGGGTGCTCCCAAATTTGGTGCATATACATTTAAGATTGTTATCTCTTCCTCTTGAAGTTTCCCCTAACCAGTATGTAGGTACCTTCTTTAACACTTTGGATCATTCTTTAAGTTCCTATTGTCTGCAAATAGAACAGCTACCCCTGCTTTTTTTAGGGATACTTTTGCATGGAGTTTGTTTTCCATCCTTTGACTTTCAGTCCATGAATTTCCTTTGGGTTATATGGGTTTCTTGTATACAGCATATGGTTTAATGTTGCTTCTTGATCCATTCTTCCAGGTTGTTTCTTTTAATTGGTAAATTGAAGCCATTTACATTAATGGTTATAACTAATATATATTGGTTTACTTTTGACATGTTATCTTTCTGCTGTTGATTCTCTACCTTTCCACTTTGTTTAATTGTCTGCCTTGCTTAGTGGTTTCTTCTTATGTCTATCTAGAATGCCATTCAGTTTTCTTTGCAGGGTTGGTTGGTGGTCATGAGGTTCTTCACCTGTTCTTTGTCATGGAAGTATCTTATTTCTCCATCCATTTTGAAAGACAGGTTTTCAGGATACATCAGTCTGGGTTGGAAGTCATTTTCCTTTAGGATCTGAAATACTTCACTCCATGTTCTTCTTGACTTCATTGTTTGTGTTGAGAAGTCTTCTGTAATTCGGATAGGCTTTCCTTTATAGGTGATCTGTCTCTTCTCTCTAGCACTTTTTACTATTCTGTTCTTACGTTGGATTTCTGGGATGTTGATTATTATATGTTTGGGTGTAGTTTTATTTTGGTTATGGTTATTTGCCGTTCTATATGCTTCACTGTTGTGTATGTCGGTTTCCTTTCTCATATTTGGGAAATTTTCAGCTATTATTTCTGTAAATAGCCTCTTGATACCATTTGTGTTGTCACCTTCTTTTTCATTTATTCCTATTGTTTTTAAAAGGTCTTTCTTTTTCTGTTCACTAGCTGCAATCTTTTTTTTTTTTTTTTGAGGTCTGAAATTCTGTCTTCACTTTTGTTGAGGTGGTTTTGCCAACTTTTGATGGAATTTTTGATTTCCTGTATATCTCTTTGAATCTGCTTCATGCGTTCTGTTTTTTTCTTATATTGTTCATTCAGGGTTTCCATCTTTTTGCATTGCTCCTCTAATTTTTAACTATGCCTTCTTTAGATGTGTCCAGGATTTCTTTAATTACATTTATCATTTTGTCTTTTACTTGGGAGATTATTTCTGATCTGAGTTCTTTTATAGCTTCCCAGAGTTGTTTCTTTCCTCCAGTTATCATTTCAGGAATTTCACGTATATGGCTTATATTTTCTTCTGTGTGCATGTCTCCTAGGTTTGGTTGGGTTGGGTTGAGCTGGAAGTTTGAGATTGCATTTTTCTCTTTCGTTTTGTTATCTTCCTATATATCAAGGTTTTGAGTGATGTCCCAAAACTTCCCCCTTGAGCTGGGAATCACCTGGCACACATTTTGCTCCTGGGGCAGACTGCAGGCACCAGCTAACCACTTGGAGGTCACTGGATGTGGCCTAGTTAGGCCTGTGGGACCTCCCATGTTTCCTCAAAAATATGGAATGCTTAATGAATTTGTGTGTCATCCTTGCGCAGGAGCCATACTAATCTCTGTATCATTCCAGTTTTAGTATATGTGCTGTCGAAGTGAACACTATTTTAATCTCTTTAAAAGTTTTTTTTTGAGACAGTCTCACTATGTAGTTTAGGCTATCCTTGAGCTCACTATGTAGCCCAGGCTAGCCTCAAACTCATAGTAATCCCCTGCCTCAGCCTACCATTTGCTAGGATTGCAGGCATGCATCATGATGCCTAGAATAAGTTTTGATGTTATTATGTAGTTTTTAGCAATATTTATTGTGACTCAGTTGTGTGGTGCATCAGTGGAAACTGTAGACAACAATAGTAAGTGAGAGTTACACAGTGACAAGTCTGCCCCTCTACCACCACACACAGCCAATGAGATAGAAATGTGCATGTTTCAGATACTTCAAACAATTGTATGTCTTGGTCACTGTATAAAACTCAGCAATTACTGATAACATTGCTTCAACTATTTATGTGTGTGTGTCTGCAGAGGCAGGCATTTATTATTATTAAGCGGACATGTAAATTTTAAATTTAATTGTAAAACTTGGGCTTGTTTTATTTTAAAAAATGATATAATAGTTAAAATATGAAGAAAAAGGAAGGTTCATTCCTTACATATGCTAGGTATATTATATATTTGTGTTTCTCATTTGAGGCCCAGGCAAGCCAAAAGGTTCAACACCTTGATTTAAAGAAGAGTCCTTCTCCATAAAACTAATCAGACACTGATCTCATCTTATGTGTCTTACTATGAATTCACTAACTACTTGAATTCTCTAGCAATGTGAGAAAAATATAGCTAGCCCCACTTTTACATGCATGAATTACCCTCAAAGACTTGTTTAAGACAACTCAATCCAACAAGCATCCTTTTCTGATAGTATTCCAGTCTGTGACCATTGTCCTAGGGATATTATTTATAATACTCCCATTTGCTTTAAAACATCCTGATTTGGAAAAGAAGTTATGGTTATTTTACAAAATTAGTAAGTAGAAGAGCTGGAAATTGAACTCAGCCGTAGCATGTATGGTTTTTACTAGTCCACACTGCCTCGGAGGGTCAGCATTGTCAGTGTAGAATTTTATAGCATGAAAAACACCTATGACTGCAGTGGGGATGAGTATTTCTGATATCACCTTGAAGTTTTTACAAAGCTTCATGGGAATCAAAGTCAGCCCAGGATATTTTCCCACTGTGAAAATAACCTTAGAAGATAGAATAATTAACACAGAGCAGAAACTGGTTTAAGAAGAAAAGGAGACATTTGTTCATGCAATCAGGAGTCTACAGATTAGGTTAATTTCAAGAACTGGTTGATCTAATTCAATGATTCACTAAGCATATCAATAGACATAGCTCAAAATGGATACTAGTGAAAGATTTTATTCAAAGAAAGAAGAAAGGAAAGGAAGGAGAGAGAGAAAGAGAGAGAGAGGGAGAGGATCTAGTTATACACATTGAGATGATCTAAGATACTTTTATTTCTGGGAGTTATTTTTCCTCCCCTTTCACTGTACTATCTAGTTTCTCTTTAGATCACAAATGCCTATGTTGTCTGGTGGCTTCCAGCAGCCTTCAACATGACACATTTCTAATTTCATATTTAAATAGACAACAAGAAAGTGCCTGTTTTTCCTACTAGTGAAGAAATGTCCTTTGCTTTGTTTAGACAAAACCGAGCCAATCATGGTGAACAAGAGCTGTGTACTAATTGATCTGTAGTTGGATTGTAGACTATCCATAAACTAACCATCATGTCGAGATTGATGTCAGAGTGGGTAGGATAATTCTGATTGACATCCTAATCAGAATTCACTTGCTTCTGGATCTGGGGTTGAGATTCATGGCCCCAAAAGGCTGTGAACTATATGGGGGAAGAGTTAGAGATTTTTTTTGGAAAGGGGGAAATAGATACTAAGTTACTAAGTGCATGTTTTTGATGAGTTTATAAAGATTTATATTTTCCCGCTTGATACAATCCAAAGGTTAGATTTAGTAGTGCCAAAGTGGATTTTCTGGGTGATATGGGATCTTCGTCATGTCTGGATGAATCTCCCTGGAGTTTAGAGATGTTTTATAATGTTATCCACTTATACCACAACTCTGATAAAATAATAAAAAAAGAACAGACTGACTTCAAACATTTTTACATTTGGAAAAGAGTAGAATGAGAAACAGCACACAGTGGCCACTAGTCCACAGCAATGTCATTCCTGCTTGATAGACATGGTAAGAATCACCATTCAGTAGTGAGTTCTTTGGATGGTCATGCTGGCTGCCAACCATGAGTATTTATATTTTAGGATTAGTAAGCATATAAAGAAGGAATGAGTGTATGAAAAGTGTTCAGAACATTGTTTAACATATATCAAGTGCTCAAGGAACATTATTTTGATAATTTGAGATAGGTATTTGGAAAGAAGATAATTATAAGATTTCTTTGGCAAGAGAGCTTTCTTCAATATTTAATAGTTTTCCAACTTAATTTCCTCCGATTAGTTCTATAGTCTCATACCTGGCCATATTCAGAGATGGATCCATACTCTTTGGTTCTAGGAAGTAGTTTTTTGAGCCTGTGTATCAATTTATGTGGAACTGCTCACAATTTTCTACCCTATTTGAGCAGGAATACAAATACCCTATATCATCTCATTAATGTATATAATTAGACACACACACTCTCTCTCTTTCTCTCTTTTTTCTTTCTTCCTCTCTTTCCTTTCTTTCTTTTCTACAGTACGCATTTTGAGCTATGTCCAAGATGAAATAGCATTACCAACCATCAGGCAAAATTGGAGGGATAAATTTCCAGCCACAGGGCTCAACCATCCGGCCCCATTAAGGCTGGCTGTATGGATGTGATTCTGATATAGTATTTAGTTTTTCTTACCCAGGTTGGTAGGAGCAGTTCATAGAAAGGATAGTTCTGCATAACATGTCAACCAACCACAAAATGGACACTTCCACTCTTTACACATTATACCAGGCATCATCTCCTTTCATTGCCACTAATCTAATACCTGCTGACGTTTGAGTTACTCTGTAAGACTTTGCTAACTGTTTATTGGGAGAAAATAGGAAGGTAAGCCCAGGCATTTATTGAAATGCTTTATTGTGTACCCATTTTCACACATAACCCAGATGAACCATGAATTCTACTTCCCCCATTTTTTATAAAAAACTACATACACTACACTGTACATGTAAAACAAATTTGGAAAGGAGCCTCAAGCTGGCCTCTGAAATTGTGTAAGCAATTATCACATTTTTGTGCGCAAATGCAGTAATTATATGTGTAATTTGGCAGCTGGGTTTGAAAATTTGGCCTTAAATGGAACATAGACAGGAAAAATAAATGTTAGAAAATGCCAATATTTTATAAAGATTTTGAATCAAATAATGGTGAAATTATTGCAAACCATCTTAATTTTTAATTATAATGATCATTACACAATATACAATAATTTTTTTTGAGAAAGAAAAGAACTATAGATCAATTGCCCATCATTTTTGTCAGAAAAAAATGACTCATTTCTTGGGATGATAATTGTATTTTTTTCAGAGGTTATGGTACATTTTTCAAAGCCTTTTTTTTCTTATAAAGAAAAGATAGTGATTGCCTACTAGTTCAAGTTCTATGACAGTTTACTAGGAGAGAATAGAACCCTTTGTACTGATTACTTTAGAGGGAAAGTAGTATTAACTGTGCTTATATCTGAGCTAGTAATCTTAAATTAGATAAAGCTTTCTTATAAGCATTTAAGCTTTGGAATATAAGATTATAGCCCAAATGAAGAGTAATTTAGATTTCTTTGATCTAGATTTAAATTGAATGGATGCAGTAAAGGCCTAGCTTTTACATTCCATTAAGATTGATTTTAATGTATGTGATTTTTCATGTGCCTATGAGAACAAGTAACTTGGATTTAATATAAGGCTGGCCCAGCAGTAATGTTATCTTCTGATTTTAGCAGGGTAATATAGAGATTAATTATACAAGCTATGTAGCCAACCAACCTGGATTCCAATCCTTGTCTTACCACTCTCATACTCTTTTCTGTATCTCAGTTTCCTTATCTGGTAAAATAAGAATAGTATAGTAACCACTGAATGGAGCTGTGGTTGGATTGAGTAAAATACTCATTTACCGCCCCTTGAACAGTGCCTGGCACTGGTAAGCCCTCAAACATTATAGCATTCAAAAAATCATTTGCTTCTTAGTGTTGAATTTTCTGACATGACTAAATAAGCAGCAGAATTTATCTAACTCAAAAATGAAAAGTGCAGGAAAGAGAAAATGAATGAGTGACCCAAATATATGTAAAGTCCTAAATAATGAAGTAATGTCCTCAGTAGAGTGATAAAAGAAGCAGACAGTGTGGACAGAGCTGAGTTGTGGGACTTTATTTCAATATCATAGCTGACTACTAGATCTTCTGTGCTAAACTAGGGGGTAAAGAGAGATCACCATAGTGTCTTTCTCAACACTATGCACACCGTGGAAGGAATGTGATGAGTACCTTATGACTATAATGCATGATACAATATAGTATATGTTAAGTGCCAGGTAGAAATGAACACACAAGATACTCTGGGGATTAAAAAAAAAGAATTTGTAGGTAAGATTTCTCTATTTTAATATCATACAAAGCTTTTTAGAAAAAGTATAAACTAGTAAGGCAGGCATTAAGGGTTGAGAGATTTTATTTAAGGGACATATCAGCATTGGGGGAGGAATTCCAGGTGAAGAAAAGAGCATTAATAAGAGAAAGATAAGGAGGTAAGACTAAGGTATCAGCTGTTGGATAATCATGGAAACAGGTTGAGACAGGAGGCGTGGTTGTACTTGGGGAGTCTTTGAATGCTATGGTGAGAGGGCTGGTATTAATTTAGTAAGCAGCATGTAGCTTTTAAAGAAGTGTCTAGAGCACATCTAAATTTCAAAAATATTTTTCAAAGCTTATCAGAGAATCACTGAAGATCTTGTGAAAACTTATGTCCCTGTCTCCCTCACTGAGATATATTCTGATTCAGTAGGGCTAGGGGAAGAGTCCTAGAATGTACATTTCCAGCAATCTCATATGTCACCTGGATGCTGTAGGTTCACAGAATATTCTGTGATTAGCGCTGGTTAGGGCACATAGCCTTCCCAAAGATTTCATCTGCATTTTCCCATTAGTAGAAATAATTTGCTCGTACAGCCTCACAATGTACACATACTTATTTATTTGCAAATTATAGACAAACTACCATTTTAATGTTAATGACTAAATATAAAGCTAAGTATATATGAAACTAAATATAACCCCAAAATTTGAACTAATAGTGAAATAATCATTTTATCCTAAGTATTAATGGCACAAAAGTTTTTTTTAATTTCATTCAAATTCTTATTGTATTTGAGTATGTTTCATTATTTCTGAAAATCTTGGTTTAATAATTTGTCATGCAGCCATCTAAATATATGTCCTTAATCTAGTTTTTTCAATATTTTGTTGTATTGGCTTTTCCAACTGAAAAATTGTATTTCATAAAGATACATAAATCCAGATGGAAGAATTTCCCTACTGGCTGTTTTAACTAAATCCTCATTGCCAATTATAGAAAGCCTTTTGTTAAAATTTGTCTAATAGTTGTCAATCAGTATTTTGCAAGCCAGTAAGCAATGATACTACTTTTTTTTATTGGCATCAAAATGGATTCAAATTTCACTGAAATTCTTTGTTTGGAAGAGGAATAAACCTGTTTTTTTTTTTTTTAAATCCTGTTTGTAAGTTTTTAGAATGTGCTAGTTTGAGTTTTAGTTTTCATTTAAATCAATAATAAATGATCTTACCTTGTTTTGAAGTCCAA
Organism: Cavia porcellus; assembly: GCF_034190915.1. Lineage (NCBI taxonomy): Eukaryota > Metazoa > Chordata > Mammalia > Rodentia > Caviidae > Cavia > Cavia porcellus. Next base: position 9,859,736 of record NW_026947493.1, read on the forward strand.
ATCACAGAACAGTGGAAATCATTTTACATATCTTTCCAAAGCTCTCTGTTGGTAGCCTGTGAACGGATTGGGTTGGTTTATATTATTGTTATTCTGAAAAAAATACTTGATAGGTAGCATGGTATGGCCAGCCCAGTTTTCATCACAGAAAAGGTTAACATATTTGGAACACTTGTCTTTTTGTAAATGTACATTGGTAGCTCCTTTAAGTATTTAGGCATTGGTGAGATGAATGTCTGGATCAGATCCATGTGGTAGAAAATATGGCTATAGTTACTTCTATCTCAGTTTAGAGTTAATAATATTTTAAAGTTTGCTTTGAACAATAAAATGATGGTATTGGCAGTATTTTGTGCACTTTCGGCTCCAACCCCTTCTCTGCAAATTTGCCTGTATAAATAGCAGGATGAGTGAATGTCACTTGGGATCTCAAGAACCTTAGCCAATATTCTTTTAAAACTTTGGTCAAAGGAGATATTTTGTTATTTGTATACTTTTACCATTAAAGAATTAGTTACTGTTGATAATATACCTAATCTGTATAATTTTACCTTTGGTAATTTAAAAAAAAAATCTTTAATTTTGAAGAAACACTATCCACGGAAAACTATTTGCTGAGTTTTGGCTAAAAAGGAATATCAAGCATGGTGTGGTGAGGCCTGCTTCTAATTCCAGCACTCTGGAGGCTGAGGCAAGAGGATTGCTGAATTTCAGGCCAGCCTGAACTACACAGTGAGACCTTGTCTCAAAAAACCAAACCAAACAAACACCCACCTCCAAATCCCCAAAACAACAATGACAACAGCAAAAACAACCAGTACTCTCATTCTCACTCAAATTATATTCCAACTTTTTAATGGTGTATAATTTGCTGCAATTCCTGATTTTTTTCAAAATTTCAGGAGTGCTTTTGATATAAGGGAATGAAACTCCCGACCTACTATGTCTAGTACTAGTTAATGTTCTCTAAAATAGAAGAATGAATTTTAGGAACAATGGAGGTTAAGAGCAGAATGTATTTATTGAGAGAAAGAAAGCTTTTGTCTGAGAGAGACAATGCGTCCTGAGTGGGTTGCCAAGGACTCTGTCTTTTTAGGGACTTTTATAGCGTAAAATCAGGGGGTGAGATGGGTTCAAGGTGGGGAAAACTGGGAACTCACAAGGCAGAAGGGCATAAGGTGGGAGAAAACTATGGTCGATCAATAAGATTAATAGTTCAGGAAAAATTGATTAAATCGAGGACAAACGGGGAAGCGAGTCACATAGAAAGTGGGCATTCTTAGAGAGTAGTGACTCTTCCCCAGTGTGTTGGGATGGTGACTCCTGACTTCCTCAGGGTTATAGAGAACTAGTTAGAATATCAGTCCTTGGCATATTGGGTACATTTATTTGATCTTTTGTCTTTTTTTTATTTAAAGACAAAAGGAAAAACAGAAAAAGTGTAGAAATAATACAGAATGCCAAAAAAAGTAACACTAAGAAATCACTAGTTAACAAATTACATATTGTCCTCTTAGAAATAGTTGTTCAAGTTACAAAATGAAAGCATAAAAAATGGATAGACTCTCAAACATTGACAGTGCAAACCATTCTGTTCAAAGCATATGTTTGATCTTTTGTCTTGAGGCCTGGCCCACAGTAAAAGGTGTGTCTCTCTTCCATAGTTGCAAGCTGTCTGGGCTTCTGCACTGGCTCCTTTGAGGACCTGGCCCTGTCTCGCTGCTTATAGTATTTTACTTTCAATGCAGCTAATGAAAATGAGTTCACATTCTACTCAATTTTATTGGAAGAATTTTAGACTAACTTTAAAAATCTTGTGTTTGCTGACAAAAGTGTTCCATTTTGGCTTATAACGTATTGTTTTGCATGTACTACTTTGACATTCACAAAGAACTAGAATTTCTGTAGTAGTACATTACTATTTACTTTTGCTTTTAAACAGAAATTTTACAACTGGGTGATAGTTTGCCTGGGTTAGTTAAAACCCAGTCACATAGTTTGTACCATCACTTTTACCTGGTTATCCCAAACTTCAGTTTACTGAATATGCAAGAGAAGTGAAAAGGTCTTGGTCATCTCTGTGCTCCGAGAATTTACGTACCTTATTTACTCTTAACATTTGTAAATACAGAGCAAGTGAAGATAGCAGCATACATCCATGTACTAAGTTTAATGAACTTTGTACCATTTCATTATATATTTCTTTCTTTTTTTTCCCCCTGTACTCTCAAGAGGTCATCTTGCACGTTCCTTGGACATTTGTGCCCTGGCTTTGAAATTCACTCCTCTGAGAAATAGCTCTGGTGGTAGAAGTTTAGGCAGATCAGAAAAGAGAAAGATTGGAGGCTGGAATCAAATGAAAATCAAATACAGTTTTTCAGGGATATCCATGAAATAAAAGACCTGTCTGATCTAAAGTAGCTTTAAATTATATAAAGAGACAGAATATATTCTCTGAAGCAATTTCAGAATGTTTACAAAGTCATGAATTTGTGTTTTTTATAATTTATGTTTTTTATAATTTATCATGTATGTTCTCAATGTATACATTTAAAACACAAATATAGCATGTATAATGAAGAAGGAAGAATAGACTGTACAATATTACTATTTCTATGTTTCACTGGAATTTACAATGAAACCTAAGGAGAGGTTGCCAAATGTAGACTGTAAAGCCTTGGAGTAACCACTAAAAAGTTCGAAAAGTAGATACTAAAAAAACATTGAAGGAATTAAAATATTACAAAGTACACAGGGGCTGCCATTGTCGGGTTATGCACATGCTCTTCCCTGGCTCTGTGGCCTTGAAGACAGAGAAATTCTAAGCCCAGCTAGAACAGGAGTATATGTATCCACACCTTTAGAATCCTACAGGCAAGCTTTAAAGGATGGCTATTGCCAAAGTAACTCCTGTGGATAATCTAGGAAAAAACCAAAAGTTTTAGGACAATTTTGAATTTGTTCAGCGGTTCAAGAAAAAAAACAAAGAACCCTTGGCTCTAGCAGTACAATTCCTGAATCCACTTCAACCCAGAGGATGCTGCAGCTCCCAACGCCAGCCCAGAGGTGGTGCAGAGAATCCAGTTGTGGACATTGGGGACCCCAAAAGACTAAGCTGACGTGGCAAGTTGACTCATAGAAACTTACTGTTTATTTGGAAAGAGAGATCTCTACTTCATAAAGCTAAGGAACAGTGAATTGATTTGCCAGGAGAATGACAGGGAAAAAATCCTATATTGCAGAGGATTAGAGACTCTTTCCATGCACAGACCAAGGCTTTGTGACACTGGAGGAAGGGCCTTCCGCAATAGCAAGAGCACTAACGAAGGGACTGGACCAGTAGAACAGCATCCAATTTGGAAAGGACAGTAAATTAGAGTACAAGGAAGAGATCCATCCCCGTAAGGGCCACCAGATGTCGGTGTCACTCCCGGCCGGCAGGAAGGACACACAACAAAGTCTGGCAGTGGACAACCTTTTCTTTTATTTTCCTTCTCCGTACAGCCTGCCCCGGGAATCCTCCCGGCCGAAGCCTCTGTTGGTCCGCTCCCCGCGGCTCTTTGCGTGCTTCTCCCTACAGTCTGTCCCGAAGCCTCTACCGGTCCGCTCTCCGCGGCTCCTTGCGTGCTTCTTCTGCTTCTTTTCTACAGTCTATTTTTTTTTTTTTTTTTTTTTTTTTTTGGCAGTGGTCAGGCTTTTCTTTTTATGGTCACTTTGGTAACCACTGGAGTCACTACCTTGGAGAACAGGGTCCTGATCCTGATACTCCTGCTGTTTTTTCTTCTTCTTCTTTTTCTTCTTTGGCTCTTCTTCACAGAGATCATTCACAGGATTACTAATCTGCAGGTCTGCCTCTTCCTTTGGAGTCACATCTACTAAATCTGTGAGCTCTGTGATGCTAACATCCACTTCACCTGTTTCTGGGGCTTTCTTTTTTTTCTTTTTCTTCTTCAAAATTTTTTCAACAGCTTCCTCTGTGACAGTTTCTGCTACTTCTTCTGACATTTCAATGCACTTAGATTGTAAACTAGCGATATTTAGTTTTCCTCGAATGCAAAACACTCCAGCAGCATCTGAGTCTAAACGAAATACTTCAAATTCCAGTTCATCACCCACGTTTATCTCCACAGTATGCCACTGCTCAGTAGACATCTGCTCAGGCTTTGGGATGGAGGCATTAAAACATCCATGTACGAGACAGCCAATATCTCTTCCTTGATGCAGGAAGTTTCCAAACTGACTCGTTTTTATTGATGAAGTCAGCCTTACCCACACCAATAATCCTGAAGAAAATATAGTAAGGTCCAAGCATTTTAATGTGAATGAGTTTTACGGAATTTTCACATCTTTCAGGGTTGTTGTAAGGAATAAATGCCCACCACTATGCCCAGTATATCCAATGTGCACAGCAATAATTAATTCATATTAAGGAGAGGACTAACAGGAGGAGTTTGGATGAGGAGAAGGAACATTTCTGTGTGTATCTATAATGAGGTGTATGGTAGAGTGAGGGCTAAAGACACGTTGAATCTATTTTTAGGATACTTCACAGGTCTGTGAGAAAAAATAAAAGCATAAAGTTTAGTCTTTATATATGGGTCCTGTCTAGGGAGATTGAAAAAAAAAATGACTGTAGGAAATAGTCATGTCAATAGAGAGCCTAATTGGGGGAAAGTGATTTTTGAAGAGTTGAAGTTTGGAGTTTTAAGTTTAAATTGAAAAACAATCAATGCAGCTTGTGTTTCTCTGGATCAGCCAGTTGCTTACGGAGCAGGGCAGGGGGGTGTTGACTTGTTTGTTTTCAGGCCACACATCGGAAGGGACTTGGAGGTTGGCTGTCTCCTGGCAGTGGTGGCCCACACGTGGTGCTGGTTTGCAGGGAGTGCTTGCTTCTTGTTGACTTCTTGTTCTCTTCCTTCATTTTGTGTTAGTTTCTTTCCACCTTTTATTTCTCATTGATTGATGTTCACCTAGGGTGTTCCAATTCTTGTTTGTGCCCGGTCTCTCTGGGATGCTACTGGCCCAGGGTCTTTACAAGTCCACTTGGATTGGGCCTGAATTTCAGATCTTCAGATGGCTTGCCTTTTCCCTTCTGGTCAATTCAGATCAGCCAGCCTGGGTAAGAGAGGAGCAGTTGGCTGTGACAACCAGGGTTTGAGTACAAAATTGCAGGGCTTTAATTGCACTTGTTAGGGGCTGCTTCATCTGAGAAGAAGGACAGTGTTTAATGCCTGAGGACAAATGGGACAGGATGAATCTAAGGTGTCACATAAATTAGATCCAGTACCTGTACTCCTCTCTGTATGGTGACCAAAGCTCTCTGATAAGGCATTATTGGATCAGGGTTCTGAAGCAAGTGAGAGAGCCAATCATATAGATATCTTACAGAAATTTATTCCAGGCAAAGTGTGCATTAAGTGCGAAGAGCTTGAGGTAAGGGCAAGAGGTGGGGGCATAGCATATATTAGGAGTAGGAAGGAAGTCAGTGTGATTAGATTTGAATAAATGAAGGAAAAGGAAAAGGGAATGAGAGCAGAAAGGTAGTAGGATCTAGACCATGTAGAAATTTCTAGAAATTTGACTCTTAGTGAGATGGGAACCACTAGTGAGCTCAAAGTAGAGTAGTGACATGTTACAACTTATGTTTCTAAAAGATGGTTCTGACTTTTGGTGGAGAATAGATTACTGAAGAATAAAGAGAGAAGCTGATAGACCGCCTTGGAGCCTCTTGGATCAGGCAGTGGCTGTTGAAGTGGTGAGTTGCTGGAGTGTGGCTACATTAAATTAAGGTTGTTAGGGTTCGCTGATAGTTGGATGTGGGATGTGAAAGAGAGAAATCAAAAATGATTCTGAGAGATTTGGCCTGAATAACTGGAAGAAGAAAAATGAGTCTTAATAAGGCCAAGTTCCTTTGATAAGAACTTATCTATTTTGCCAATAAAAAGCTGTCACCAAGAAGAATCTTCCATTATCAAAGATTCTGAGTGAATTCACTCATAATGTACAATATGTTCAATTAATTTATGTTTTATGTCCATTGGGTATAATTAAAATGAAAGCTAACATTTCCATTATGCTTTAAGTGTAGTTATAGTATCTCTGTCAAAGAAAAAGGCAGGAATGAGCCCTAAAGGTAACAAATTGTCTATGGTGATATTGGTGGTCATGGTGGTGGCGATGGTGGTGGTGGTGAGTGTGTATGTAGGGGGAGAAGTGGTGAAATCTTGTTTTTAGTAGCTCTTCAATGAAAGATAGGCTGGAACTCCTCTGCAATATTTTAGATTGCTTAGGATGTCATGTCAGTTTTCATTGTTATTGATGTTAAACATTCTAAGAGTATCTCTAGCTTATGAAAAAGGTCCTGACATATTATAAAGATTATGAAACACGAAGACTTCCTATATTTCTGTGAAGCAACACTGATGACTTCAACAATGCAGTGCTAAGCTTTTATTGAAGTTCCTGGAACACTGTTACCTGGGTGCTTTTGTTCCATTAACAATTTGTAAAAGGTTTTGGTGGAATTTTTAACTATAAAACATCTTAGAGCATAATCTGTTTTTAGAAGATTAATTCTATCTGAAATAGAGAAGCAAATGATAAACAGCTTGTAGGAGACCAGAGAAATAGATTCTGTTTTGGTGAGGACACTAGTATCATTCCATATATAAGGACAGTTAGGAGGAAAAATCTGATAAGAAAAATGTATTGTCATGTTTATTGGATGAAATCAGAAGGTATTGCCAAGTTGTGGGTGGTAAAGTGGAGGGAAAAATAGGACCTTTATCAGTTAAAGAGAAAAAAGATGTAGAAAATTTTATTTCAAAAACATTTTTGGGGTTGAAGATTTAGCTCAATAGCATAAGCACCTGCCTGGCAAGCATGAGGTTGTGAGTTTGATCGCTGGTACCAATCAAAAACAAAATAAAACAACAACAACAATTTTTGGTTTATATAATTATTTGGAATTTCCCCCTACCCACTCAAAAAACAAAACAAAATCTTTCAAACTTCTATTTATTTGACAACTGGGATTGCTGAAAAGAGGGTTCAGGAATGAATTCTCGAATCCAGCCAAGATGTATACCGATGAAATCTGTTTGGTAGACGTGCTACTCATGATGGATAAAGAATTTAATTACTACAGAATAATTCAACATGTCCCCTGACTCTGGAGGGAATATGGTTAGGATTTAAGGATGTAGGATTTTTGTGCTTTATATTTTTAATGACTCAGGTCAAAGCATGTTGTTATGAGCAAGGCCAGTAAGAAGGAAAAACTGTGTCTGTAACTCGCTATAGCTGAGCAGGAGAAATGGACTCAAGTTTTAGTGCAGCTTAGGACACAATTTGAATGATTAGCAAATGTGAATAGCCTGCTTATGCCTTGTGGAAAGGCATCCTTGATGACAAATAACACTCCTTACAATTTAGACAGAGACTCCGGGAAGAGATATGCTGCTTTCCCAGGGGGTGGGAACATATGACATTTACCACCCCCAAGGAGATGCTACAGATGGAAAATATTACCAATTCCAGAGGTGTTTTAACATACATTTACAATAGTATCCATGGAAGTTTGAGTGCTTTTGGAACATTCCAGAATTTTTAGACTTTTATTCACTAGTCATTTTTATTAGTAAATCTGGTGTGCCACTTGTGAGACCTCAACATAGTATCTTTTATGTTCTAATTTCAGGAAAGCCTGATGGGATGAAAGAGTCATACACTGATTTATTTACTTACTATTTATTTTGCACCTATTTGCAGGGAATTAGACAAGGCAATAATGAATAAGAAATGAAGGACATTTTTCTTACAGATTATTATCTGGTAAACTATAATTATTATTATTATACTTTCCAAGGCTGTACAAATTTTGGTTGAAATGATATACTGATCGTAACAAAGTACATTTCTCTGGTTCTCTTGTCATCTAAACTGCCTATGGACCCCTGTCTATGGAAAAAGGTCTTGTACTCCTTGTTGGGAGTCTCATATGGTCTCTCACCAGTACCTCTTACGCCTGGTTTTCGTATGTACTCAGCAATCTGGCTCAGGCCTTTTTGCTCTTGAACAGTTCACTATCCCCATGGCCCAGTATCCATGTGGCTTTGCCAAGCATCATCAGCTCCCTCTCTTTGTAAGGCTTCACGATGCTGCTATGTGGAGTTCTTTAGGTGGGAACCTTGTGTCATACTTTCTGTAGTTTTCAGAGACACATCATACTCCAGGAAAAAGCAGATAGAACATCTCTTCACTTCTGGATCATACCATGAAGCAGGGCCATTGTCTTAGGGAGCTATCCCATAATAGTCCTTCCTGCTGTTATGTACAGCTTTTCCTCCACGATTTTTCACCTTTCTCTCCACACTTCCCATCCCCATCACCACAAAGTCCAATAATGATTATAGGATTTAGCATAGAGGGAAGTTGAGGTAGGATGGACAGATCTACTGGCAGCTCTTAATTCAGACTCACCTCTGCTGCTATTCTTAGATTAGCTTATGTGTCTGGTTCCCTTTCTCATAGGATGAAATACTCTTAGTTCTTGTTGGAAATAGACTCAGAGTTAACCTACTTACCAGGCCTACAGCCACATGCAAACATCTCAGACTGAAGTCTATTAACAATGCTTGCATTTGAATCTCACCATAAAACATTTTCATAGACACAATCTCCTTTCTTTCCCAAGAGCCCAGAGCTTTCTTACTCACTTGACAAATGAGGACATCGAGGTTTGGAGAAGTTAACTGATCATGACAATGGCCCTTAGACTTTGGGTGTGGATTTAATCATGTGATATCTGAGTCTTTTCACCCTCTGGCTTCCACACGTGTTTAATTTTCTATCTGTCCTCATGAAAACTATGTCCTGTCATAGGAAGAGACTGTAGTTTTTAGAAGGTCTGTTATTTCTTGCCCTTTGTGACTTTATACCTGTGCCTTAAATTTGGTTCATTGAAAACAATCTGAGATGCAAAATAGTGTGGGAGTGCTTACTTTCAGGAAATTTACTCACAAAGAAATGAAAAAGGAAATATTGAAGGAACTGAGAGAGGAGAGATTGTGATGAAGTGAAAAGGTAGCATTGATCAGAGGGAGGAATTGTTGTTAAGGGCTGAAGACAATCCTACAGAGAACAAAACTTTGGGCAAGACAATTTCCTGAGATTGAGGGCACTCAAGAACAAAGTTAAGGAAAGATATGAATACTTCATATTGATATTTCACCAGGTTAGGGGAGTAAACCTTGAAGATGGAGTCTGGGTGGAATACCAGATTATCCACCACAGGCATTTTCCTTCTACCTTAATGTCCTCACCTAGTTTAATTACTCTAAAAGTCTTGCTATATTTTCGTGTTTTGCAATTGAATCATATTTTTCTTATACAACCAATTTTTCTTGGAGTTTCTATTTGACATTCTTTCTCTTTCCCCACCACGAAAAAATAAACATATGTTTGAATTTAATTGCTAAACTGAGCCTGCTTCTTTATTTTAAAATGGATGCAATAGGAAATACTTTCTTTTTTTGGAGATATTTTTCTTGGATCTTCCTCATTTTCCATTCTATTTTGGAACTACCATGTCTAGTTCTCCTCCTTGGATATATAGTCATTGAATTCTTGCCTTAAAAACAGTATTTCTTGGATTCTATGCCTTGTTTCTTGTGTTTCTATCTACAGTCTTGTTACTTTCCTACAAAGGATTAATGGAGATAAGTTTTATCTAAAAAAGCATTTATTTTGCTTATTGGCTTGAAATAGGATTCTAGATTCAAAATAATTTCTGTTCATAACTTTAAAGTACAGTATTACCTATTGTTTCTAGCAGATAAAGTTGATGAGAAGTCTGCAGACTTAATGCTTTTTCTTCCTTTGTAGATAATCTGTCCCTATTTAGAGGAAATTTTGGATCTTCATGTTATACTCTCTCATCTGAAATTTCACTAAGTTATCACTAGGGATATGTTTTCTTAAGCCATTCTGTTAGACTGTTTGTGGTTACTTTCAATCTTTCCACCTCTTTTTTTTTTAAGTCTGGAAATAAGACTTCAATTACTTTCCTAATTTTTTTTGTAATTTTTATTTTAAAGACAATAAAAGCAGCAAAATAAAACTGAATGGAGCCAGCCAGAACAAAACAGTGCAAGTGATACAGGACTTGAAAACAAGACAATAGGAAATCAACAGTGGCTACCATAATGTGTCTTGTTGTCTTCAAAACAGCTGCTCATAACATCAGACAGCAAAAATCAAACAAAACAGGACAAAATAGAACCAATAAAAACAAAACAATGAACACAATAAAGGACTTCAAAACAAGAAAAATAGTAAAACCAAAATGGTTACAATAATGTATCTTGTTATTTCTTAAATAGCTGCCCATGCCATTGGATATAATAAAAACAAACAAGACTCAGAGAAAAAAAGCCAACCCATCAAAACAATGAAAATGATACAGAACTTCAAAACAAGACAATAGGGAATTAACAATGGCCATCATCCCCAGAAGGAGACTTCCCCATAGATGCTACATTGCTTATTGTTATCTTCTGAATAGATGATTAGACTACCAGCTTTAGGCCTGCAAAGTTAGTGAAACACTACATTCTACAAGCATGAAATTGCATTTTACCTCAATAGGCCTCATAGCAGCCTATGCTTCTCTGAATAAACTGGTCGCTTATGGTGTGGGGGTGGGGTGGGGAAGCTGGCTCTTGTTTCCCAGCCGGCACACAAGAAGGGGCTGGCATTTGGATCTCCCCTCAGTGGCCCACGCCTGGTGCCAGCTTGCATGGAGGACTTACTTCTTGTTGATTTCTTGTTCTCTTCCCCCACAGTCTGCAAATGGCGCCAACTCATGGGAAAAGGCTAGCATCTGGATCTTAATTTCTTTTTATATTTCATTCATGGACCTTTTCAATTAGTTCTCTGATTATTTTTTATTTATTTATCATTTGCTTCATGTTTTTGAAGAGTTACACTTCTTTTTGTTTTATAGTTTATAAGAAATTTGATAAAGCAATCACATTTTTAATGGCCAAAATCTCTTATTTCTATTTACTTTTATGACAATTTTTGTTTTACAAATGTAACTTCTCTACAATTTAGCACAAAGAAGCTAGGCTTTCATTCCACTGAACCTTCAAACCATTACAATATCCAAACTTGTGTTTTAGTAGCTTGTAGACCTTTCTCAAAAAAAAAAATTTTTTTTCTTAGAGGTCTGTGGGAATTTAAATGGAATATCAGAAATTGTATCCTAGCAAAGCAATTTTGACTGTGTTGTGACATTATTTTGTTGAACTCAGTGAAAATGATTAAAATGAGCTGCATCTCATTTTAAATTTGTTTAAAACCAACCCAGATTTTTTAGGGGAGCTAATCATGATATTTTGGGAATTCTTTGGGTCTCATTTATTGCCAATATGGGATTAAGTCAGTTAAGACAACACAAAGGGTTCAATGTTTATTGTATCTATTCAAAGTAAGGGAATATTAGGCATTACCATTACATTTAGACTAGGAAGTTTATAGAAAAACAGTAGAATTAAAGTGGGAAGTATATTATAAGAAGTCCATAAAATATGGTTAGTTATGAGAGGCTTTTTGTGGTAAAAGAATAGAGAGTCCAATTTAAGGAATGTGTTTTCCTTTAGCGATGACCTTCATTGCTGACGTGATGGAAAATAAATATTTTCAGTAAATAAAAGATGAAAGACTGAGAAATCCTTTCCAATGCAATGAGATAGTGCTGATGAGTCACTTCTGTTCTAAGTAAGAACTTTAGATAATTGTAATTTCAAAAGAACTTAGTTTCACATATGTTGCAGTTATTTTTAAATTATAAAAATCTGATCTTTGTGAGCAATGCCTAGGTTGGGATTGAGGCTGAATAATTCCTGAAAGCTTTTTGGCATTATCTATGCTTGCATTGTTTTCAACCATGAAGAGAAAAAAAACCCAAAATGCCCCCCTGAAAAACAAAAAAAATAAAACAGCAGTAAAGGAGCATGTCATTTGCAAATAAGGGTAGTATGACTTCTTCCTTTCCAATGCAAATTCCTTTCATTTCTTTCTCTTGATTGATTCCTCAGGCCAAAGTTTCTAGTACTATATTGAAAAAAATTGGTAACAGTGAACACCTTGTCTTATTCCTGATTTTAAAGGAAAGGCTTTTAGCTTTTCTCTACTTAGTATCATGTTTGTAAATTTGTCATAAATAGCTTATACCAATTCAAGATAAGATAAAGCCTATAGCCTGGGAGGCAACATACCTTCTCATCTGACAGTTTTTTAATATCTAGAATACTTAAAGAATGCAAAAAAAATAACACATACACAAAAATCTGCCCATAAATAATTCAGTCAATAAATGGGCAAATGAATTGAATAGATACATCTTTTTTTAAATTTTGAAGATAGTAAAATACAACAAAATAAGACAGAACAAAGCCAACTGAGACAATGCAGTGAAATTGGTACAGAACTTCAGAGCAGGAGACCTGGATAGCAGTTAACAGGTACCATAGTACATCTTGCTATCTTCACAATAGTTGTCCATTCTATCAGGTATAGCAACATCAAACCAAGAACAGAACATTATAAAACCTATCAAAACAGAATATTGAATAGAGCAAAACAATTGATCAGAACAAAGCAAAACAGTGAAAACAATATTTGCCTTCAAAGAGAAGATAGAAGGAAGTCCCCCATATTTGCTATATTGCTTATGATCATCCTCCCAAGAGAAGCTCAGATCTCTAGCCTGAGGTCAGCATAACCAACCCAAAAATATAAGCATTTAATTGCTTTATGTGCATTAGTTGCTATCAAATCAGGCTGTCCTGAACACTATCCAGTTGCTATCTGGGTGGGGCACGCATGGGACGTTTGATTCTCAGCCCGTGCGCCTGTCGGCTCCTGCACACATTGACTTGTTCTTTCCCTGGCGCGCCCACTGCTCATTCATGCCGCCTCTTGTTTACCAGGAAGGAGGGCTCTGAACATATATATCGTAAAAGAAGTGTAAATGGCAAATAAGTACATGAAAAAAATGTTCAACATCTTTAGCCATCGGGGAAATGTAAATCAAAACTCAATCTCACCTCAGTCAGAATGGCTGTTATCAAGAATATAAAAAACAATAAATGATGGTTAGGATGTGGGAGGAAAAGGAACTCTTCTAACCTATTGGTGATAATTTAAATTAGTACAGCCATTGTGGAAATCAATATGGAGGTTCCTTAAAAAAACTAAAAATGGAGGTACATTGGTATATCCTCAAGAGAATTAAAGTGAGTGTACCATAGTGATATCTGCATACCTGTGTTTACTGCAGCACAATTCACAATAGCCAAGCTATGGAAATAGCCTGTATGCTGTTGATGTATGCCTATATCAACAAGATAACAGATAAAAAATGTGCTGTATATATACAATGAAATGTTATTGAGACATAAAGAATAAAGTCATATAATTTCAGGATAATGGGTAGAATTGGAGACTGTTACATAAATCAAATAAGACAGACTTGGAAACTCAAATTCTCATGTTTTTCTCTCACAATGAGGAATCTAGGGGAAAATTTTAAAAAAGAGAGACATGACATAAAAATAGAAGGGAGGCTATTAGAGAAGAGGAATGGGATGTGGAGATAATGGGAGAAATCAAAATATGTCATATGCATGTACAAATAAAGTATGGTATACGTATGTACAAATATACCAAGCTACTAGCTTGTATAACTAATATACAATAATAAAAATTTAAACATTAAATGTAAACTATACTGATCATTACTCTTATACACTGTAAAATAAAATAAATCAAGTCTGGTAGCTTGAAGATGGTACAAAATGTAGGTTTTTCTTATCCCCTTTTCTAGGATTCACCACATAAATATACACAGAAATAAAGCCATCGTTGTTGTAGTCAAGGTTTGTAAAGGAATGGAGGTATTGCAGTCAGGGGTTGTGCAGAGAACAATTTGAATCAGGACACAGAATTTATAATATTATTTTATGATGGTCACCCAGAGTTAACACAAAAAAGTGCAGGAAATCTATCCACAACATTAAAGACATAGAATGTTCAGCCAAGGGCCTGAATCCCACAGCAATGTCTTACCTGAGTTCAGATTAAGACCTAGAGCCCATGACAGTGCCTCCCACAAGTCCAACGGGAGGTCTAGAGCCCATAAGGACTCATGCCAGCCTTTTTTATGGATCTGTGCTGGAAAGGCCCCAAAGGTCAGTGTGGAAGCTAGAAAGTCTATATGCCAGAGGGATAAAGGAGCTGTGCTGATTGGTTGAGGGTCCGAGAGGTCACATTCATAATAAAGACTGGGACTGTCCTGAAAATTACCACAGCCATCCTCAGTGACACAGAGGTCCCAAGCTCCTCCAACAATAAGAACAGTCAAGTACATGCCAGAAAGCCAGCAGACAAATTTGTCCTGGAGATTAGGTGGCACATGTCTTTCCCTGTGGAGCCAAGAAGTGATGCTTGATGTAAGGACCAGAGCTCCCCCAAAGTGAACCACAGCCACACTCACCAACAAGGTCCTGAGCTCCTCTGATGACAGTGGTCTAACTCACACTGAGGAAGCTAGTCATGACAAGGTCCTCCAGGAGAACCAACGGCTCAAAACAGCAACACTTAGAGAAACCCACAACACCTAACTTTTCCTTCTCCACATTTCTTATTTATGCTGACAACTTTCCTCCGGTGGAACATGTACGCTCAGCATCACCCTGGTTTCATTCAGCTGGCATTAAGTTGACCATCAGTTCTTAATCCATAACAAAAGGACACATAATTTATAAGATTATAATATCCATCCTAAAAGTCAAATGCAGAAGAGTACAATAAATCTGTCCATGTAACAGAGGTCCAAAGAATCCAGCTGAGGGCCTAGATCCCATGGCAATATCCTGCACAAGTCCATCTGAAGACCTGGAGCCCATGGCACTGTTTTCTATGAGTCCAATTTGAGGCCTAGAACCCACAACAAGTCTGTATCAAGGATTTACACAGGGAAGGCCCAAAGGTCAATGGTGGAAGCTAGAAAGTCTGCATCAGTAGAATGAAGGATCTGTGCCATCAGGCTGAAGGATCTGCACTGGAGCCAGGAAGCAGTGCACAAAGTAAAGAACCAGAGCTCCTCTGAAGAGAACTGCAGCGATCCTAAGTGACAGTGAGGACCCAAGCTCCTCCAACAAGGAGAACAGCTGAATTTATATCTGGAAAACCACATGACAGGCTTCTCCAGGAGAATTAATGACACTCCATGTTCTCCTCCTCCAGTTCTCCTTTTTATGCTGTTGGCAACAATCCTTAGGTGGGCCTTCCACATCCAGCACCCTACTGATTCAGCTTAGCTGGGTGTTACAAGTTGACAGTCCGTCACAACCATCATGCATATTTTCACTCTTTCACCAGTAGTTATTTTTTGCTTAAGCATTAACTCCTCTACTGGATTTTGAAATACAGTATAGAGATATTTATATAAAAACTTTGATGAGAAAACCTCCCACAAATGGTAAGCATGAGGACATTTTCATCCATGGTTAGAGATCTCGATTTTCCTACTCAGCTATTGCTCTTGCATATTTAAAAGGATTTCAGGTTAACTGTTTGCAAACCCAGACAATGTAATCCTGTTCCATCCATCTTGAGAATGTAGGAAAACGATCAAAAAGCAAAATCTTTGAAAGGAGTCTAAATTAAAGCAAGAACAATTTCTAAATTAATAACATTTTAAAGACTTATTTTGATATAATTACCAATTTTTTTTTTTTGGTATTTAACAATGGTCTATGATAGGGTAAGTGTACACATTTATGCTTTGGAAGAAAAGTCCAAACTGAACATATTTTGTTTAAATTAATAAAGAACTATAGAGAGAATTGGGGGCTGAAGAATTAGGTAATGAATAAGAGAAACAGATGGAGATGAAATACGACTTCCTTCATGTGTATTTCAGGGAATCTTTAATCCACCTGAATATGGCCATGAGTTATGCTTGGAGTATTGTATTAGAATTCCTAGTAGGAAGGGATTTAGATACACACGTAAAGTTAAATATGGTTAGACAGTAAAATATTGATTGCATACCACAAACAATGCAGCAGGGTATCTAACACTTGTTTTCCTTGTGGAACATAATAAGGTAATTAATTTATCTCTAGCTGAGTTTTATTTGTGAAAATTTTTTTGCAGTGATACAGATTTAAATTATTTTGTGTGTGTTGCAAGCAGCGTTCTATTTGTGCTATAATAACCATATGCAGTTCATGGCAACACTTTAATAATCATCTCAGAAATGGGGATACTTTCTTCTTTTACAAAATAAAATACAAGGCTCAATAGTAAAACAGCACTGTGGATATAAAAGCTAATGACTAATAGGAGAGTTTTGACCCTCTGAATTACGTTTACTGTTCACCAATGATTATATCATTAGGAACAAATTAGATAGTCAATGAGGTGAATCTTCAAAACAAAGCTGCCACTTTGAAATTTTCAATAATCTTTTCACTTGTAGCATTAGGCTAGTATTTAACAGCTATCATTGTTCTATTGCTTGGGTTATGTGGCCATGAAAAACAGTTTCCTTATGGTAGTCTCTCTCTATGCCTCTAATCTCATTAATTTTTGAACTAGCCGCATTCTTAAAGCTAGTGTTCCCTGATTATGTACTCCTGATATAAGCATCAAGGTAGAATAAAAATGACATTTTTATTTACTATCTAGAAATTGCAGAAAAGAGTGGCGGAACTGAACAGAGCCTAGAGGATTTTTCTGAAGAGTAGAAGTTTCAGAAACATTGATTAATGGATACTCTGTTGTTTCTGTGTATCATTTTTACTACCTTAATAATGCAAGGAAGCATACTATTGTTTTATCTATGGGGAAAATTCATTTTTGATTTTTTATACCTAATTTTACAATTGCCTTTATTCTTTAGTTGATATTCAACCATTTGTATAAAGCTGAATAATAGTTACAACAGTAGCCATTCATGGCATGTTTACTATGTCCTAGGTGATGTACCTCAACCCATGTAGTTCCTGCTGCACTCCTGTAAGGAAAGGGTTATCATCTCCTCCTTACAGAGGATAAAAATTTAAGTTTATTTGCTAATAAGTTACTGACCTAATAGTTGCAAGTAAGTTTCACTAGAATGCACACTGGATGAAGGCAGGTATTTTTGTATTTTGTTCCCTGATGTATCCTTAGGACTACAGTGAAACCTGGCATCTTTCGATTGCTCAGTAAATGCTTGTTAGATGCAGATATAGACATGCTTGTTCCAAAGTCTTTCAGCGTTAATTCCTCCACTGGGAACCAGTACTAGAATTTAATGGAAAGAGTATGTTTTGAGAAAGAGTATGTTATGAGTAAGACTTAGACTCTTGGAAACATTAGTTTAAGAGCAGATTATCCAAAAATGACATTGATCAGCTGGCCACTTCTTTTAACAATGAGATCAATTGTCTCTACCAAGTGTTCCTGAAGCATGACTCACTCCTATAAAAATCATGACCAAGTATCCTGAGTGTTCTAACAAACACATTCATTTTCACCATCTAAGTCTAGAAGAAGAGGCCTGGCTACCTTCAATGTGGTCTGTATTCCTGGGGAGACTTCTTTCCTTGTGTTGAGCTGTGAAGGGAAGTATCATGGGCAGAGAGACTCACTGAATATATCATGTCTGGACCCATATGCATCAAATACAAGCACACAGGTAGACTTTTTTTGGTAGGTATTGTGGATACTGATTTATTTGTTTACTTACCATGTATTTTTCTGCCTTCTGGTTACAGCAGCCTAAGTTTCCTTTCAAAAACCACTTCTTGACTTGCTAATTTCTCATCTACTAGTGATCCTCCTGGGTACAGAAATTCACAGATGGATGGGGATTTCTAATTGGTTCTATGAAAATCAGGTCTTGGCCTTTGCTAGAACTTTGAGAAGGAAGGTCCTTTCTTCTGGAGCTACTGAGGGGTAGGATACAAGCTTGCATCTGCCAGAGGCTGTCAGAGAAGAGAATCCTGAGAATGAAGTCAACATAGAGGGAAAACAAAAGGCTTGGTCAAAACATTGGTACTTCTGGATTTAGTGAAGCCTAGAGCTCAGTCTGTTTTAGAATGTTTGAGGTACATGAATCACTACATGTTCTCATTTGCTTAAATCTCTTTGTTTAGGGTTTTGATTGCTTATAATGGAAAAAATACCAACAAACATAGGGGTAGAAGTGTTTAGATTTTGACCCAGACTTCTTTTCTTCTTGCTTGTACGTCTTTTGCCTTGAATCATCATGCAAACACAACATAGGCAAAATGATCGGCACAGCAACTTTGAAAAGCTTTTCTACTATAAATTCCTCAAGTGGTCTATGTTAAGGTTATGTAAGGGTGGTCTATGTGATCCTGGGTACTAAGTAATTGAATAAAATTTTCTTAAACATGTTTGGTGGAATATTAAAATAGGGTTTCTAATTAAAAATAAACACAGGTATATTTGAGAAATACCAGGCTATTGAAAGTTGATTTGGCTCCTGAAAATATTAGTTCCTTTAAATTAAGAAGAACTGAGAATTTCCAAGAGGGGTATTAGGTATATATATTTTCTCAATGTTTAATCATTAAACATTGTTCTATTGCCCATTTTTTCATACCTTGGTGAACGTTTGGGGTCTGACTCTGGAAAACAAAAGTTGGGTAATGTCCTGAGTTATGATTGCTGGGGAAATTTTTAATGATGTGCTCCAGGAAAAGTCATGGCACCCAAGTTCCAGGGCAATGTGTTGTTCATTTCTGTCTCCAAATTGGATGTGAATTTACACCAAGGAGTTTATAGCACTCTTCCTCTGTTCTATAGCTAGGGAGTCTCCAAATTTTATGCAAGAGAGAGAGAGAGAGAGAGAGAGAGAGAGAGAGAGAGAGAGAGAGAGAGAGATGTACATAATAAATCTTCTGTAGTTGTCCTTACCAGAAGCAAAACTCATTTATTTTTATTTTAACAGATTCTTTTGTGGAAATCATAATTAATTTCAAGCAGCAACTTGTGTTTTATTATACAGTACGTAGAAATCCATATTGAATGGGATTATGCAGTCTGATAATGAGTAAAGATTCTAGCAGGTAGTCCTCCTCTAATGTCCTGGGCATTTTTATGGAATTTTAACTCATCAAGTTGTGTTTCTGTTCAGCTGTGCTCTATGTTACAAAAAAGGCTGAACATTCTAAATGACAGACAGACACTCGCTGATATTACACAGAATAAATACTGAGCATTTCATTAATGCCCATGTTCGTTCTCCTTGGCTAAAGTTTTTAAAATAGAGTGTAGTTATTGTACTACAGGAACACAAACTATTTTCAAAAACATCTTGGGGCAAGAGGTTGGCAGGAATATCCTGAGTATAATGTTACTATGAATTGGAAATACATTGTATTGAGATTTTTTTCCATGGTTAAGAATGCTATTCTTTGTCAAGATGAAAAATTTTATTCAGACCATAACCTTTGTAAATGAAAAATTACTTTAAAAGAATGTTCAAATTCTCTATTATTTTCAAAGTATATATTTCAATAACTTACTTCATAAATATGCCTTTTGAAAAAAATGACCTATCAAAACAAAAGTCTGACTTTTCAGTTATCTTTCCTTGAAACATAACTTTTTTAACCACAATAAGATATGCCCTATTAATATTCTTTAGAGCAAAAGACCTCAAGTAAGTTCATATTTAAAACTTAGCCTCTCTGAAGGACAGAGTTCACAGTAAAGCACTGTCCTTGATTCTAATCTCCATAGTTCATTCATTTGTAATTAAAAAATCCCTGGTTTTAAAAATAAAATTATAGAAGAACCTGCTGAATTCAAACTTCACTTGACTGTAATAGTTGACTCTACTTCTGTTGATAAATGGTGTTCAAAGCTGAACCAAATAGTCTCCAAATACACAAAGACTATGCTATAATTTTTCCTCTTAGAATTCATTGATTTTCAAAGTCACTGGAGCATTTGCTTGCTTTTTTAAGATGTCTGCCATCTGACATATCCTTTGCTGGGTATTGAGGAACATGCTTACTTGCTCTTTGTTTTAAGAGGTGGATTCTTTCCTGTTAGCCTGGTTTATCTGCATCTGCAGTAATTAGTTGGATGGTGAATTAAATAGGTTACACCTGAGTTAGTTGAGCACTTTAATCTGCCCGCATGAGTAGAAAAATTCTAAGCTTCTACTGAACTGAAAACCCAATTCACTGGCAGGATAGAAGGTGACAATGCTTGCAGCTAATGAGGTTCTGTTGGAAGAGAATGAATAATCATTAAAAAATCCCTTCATTGGCTGATCTGGCTGTCAGGACAGGGCATCATCACACATGCGGGCTGGTGCTGGGCCTCTGTATACTGTGGTTAGTGTAACCCTTTCAGAAGCATCCAATGCCCAACAACAGCCACCTTTTGACAAGAGGAAAGTGTGTGGTACCTGTGTTTCTTAACCAAACCGAAATTCTGCATTTGGCTCACAGTATCCAGACTGAAGAGGGAAATGGCTATTTATTTCTAAGAGCCAGCAATAAGCTCTTGGCATCAATATTCATAGTGGGTTTTCAAACACTTGGCAAAAAGCGTCAATAGCATCTGCTCACACCCATTGCCCTACCCCACTTTCGGTGGGTAGCTCTAGCTAGTTGATCATTAGATTCTGTACCTTTTTGTATTTAAACGCAGTGATGTGGACTAACTCCAGCATAGTTTCTTCACAGCAGTTGTAGTTTGGCTTCAGCCTCACTCATGAAGACCAGGCCACTTAATCAAATAGCTGAGCCAAAGACTGTGGACTGCAGTGCTAGCCTGTCTCTGACTTGGTGAAGAATTGTGGCAACGTTTCAAGGCCAAGATTTAAATCACAGTTCTGTGCTGGCTATGTTTCAGATCTTGTTTTAGTACTTTGATTGTGATCTTAGTTTTCCTCATCTTTAAATAGGGAGATCATATTTTAACCTGTTTACTCCACAAGGTAGGAGTTACACTTTAGAAGATTTTTCATTGTTATTTTCAATATTAAATTTAAATAAGTATATATTTTTTATCATCTGGTCATGGATTTGTCCCTGGAGAATGTGAACTTGTATATCACATGATAGATTTTTGCATACTTGTGGGTTGTACCATACAATTGTTAAACCACTATATTTCCACTGGAATCAGCCCTGCTTATTGTGATCATGGCATCTTTCCAAATCTTTATTTTCCTATTCAGTATTCCTTTTTTTCCCTTGTTTTCAGTTAATTGGAACACAGATATTTCCTTTTCAATTTTATTTTTATTTTAAAAAGTAAAACAGAAAAAAGATAGAAATTATAGAATTTTTAAAAAATAGGAAATTAACACTGGTTAATATATTGCATTGTTATCTTAGAAGTAATTGTTCAGATTACAAGATTTAGGCACAAAAAATGATCAAACAACAAACAATGAAAGCACAAACTTCTTTTTGATGTACTGAGACTAGTAGTATAGTTACCTATCATATACATCATTGTATGTATTAGATATATAACATATCACATATATAATATAATATGTATAATCTTTTCCTTTCTTTTTTTTTTCTTCTTTCATGTATCCCAGTTGTTCTTTCCTTTTGAGCACTTTCTTTCCCTTTCATTTTCACAATATCTGTTGTACATTTTGGGTTCTATTTACTCTTAGTTTTTTTTGCACTAAGGAGACAATATGATATTTGCACATATGACTCTGATTGATTTCACTTATGAATATGATCTCAAGTGGCATCCATTTACCTTTAAAAGCCTCAAGCTTATCCTTCGTTATAGCTGAGTAATACTCCATTGTACAAAAGTACCACATCTTTTTTATCCATTACACAGTTGATGGCCATTTGGATTTTTTCCCCATGATTTAGCAATTACAAATTGTGCTGCTGTATACATGCGTGCACATATATTGTTGTGGCATGATGTTTTCAATTTTTCGGGAAAATGCCCAGAAGGAGAATAGCTGGGTTGAATGGGACTTCCAATTCGAGTTTTTTGAGGAATCTCCACATTGATTTCCACAGTGGCTGCACCAATCTACACTCCCACTAACAATGGACAAGTGTTGTTTTTTTCTCCATAGCCCCACTAACATTTGTTATTGATTGATTTCTTGATGATAGTCATTCCTTCTGGAGTGAGATGGAATCTCAGTGTTGTTTTAATTTGTATTTCTTGAATGACCAGTGAAGATGAACATTTTTTACATGAATTTATTTTCTATTTCTTCATCTGAGAATTACATGTTCTTTTCAGATGCCCATTTTTGAATTAGGCCTTTCAATTTGTGGGGCCTGATGTTTTTCAATTCCTTATGTATTCTAGATATAAATCCTTTGTCTGAGGGACAGCTGGCTAAAATTCTTTCCCATTTTGTGGGTTTTATTTTCACTGTGTTGGTGATTTCTTTTGAAGTACAAAAGACAAGATCTTAGTTTTTCATTCTTTGAAGTACTTCCCATGAGGTTTGATTTTTATTAATGAACTTTTTGCCAGCCCCTATGTCTTCAAGATTTCTACCTACCTTGTCTTCTAATAGATTTACTGTTTCTGTTTTAATATTTAGATCTTTGATCCATTTTGACTTTACATTAGTGCCTGGTGATAGACATAGGTCGAGTTTCAGTCTTTGGCATGTTAAAAGCAAATTTTTCCAATACCATTTATTAAAAGGCTATCTTTCTTACAGTGAACCTGTTTAGCCCCTTTGTCAAAGATAAGGTGGCTGACTATCTTTGTAGTTGTGTCTGCATCTTCTAGTCTGTTCCATTGATCCTGAGGTCTGTTTTTTTGCCAGTACTTTGCTGATTTTATCACTGTGGCTTTATCGTTCAATTTCACGCCAGGGCTTGTGATGCCTCCTGCCTTGGCTGTGTTGCCTAGGATTCCCTTCACTATTCAAGATCTCATCTGTTTCTAAATGAATTTTAGGAATGTTTTCTCTAGATCTGGGAGGCATGTTATTGGTGTTTTGATAGTGATTGCATTAAATCTGTATAACAGTTTTCAGAGTATGGCCATTTTCACAATATGGTTCTTCCTGACCAAGAGCAAGGGATATCTTTCCACTTTCTGACATCCTCTTCAATGTAGGTCTTTTACATCCTCTGTTAGACTGATTCCTAAATATTTCATTTTTTGGATGCTATTATGAAAGGTGATGTTTCCATAATTTCTTTCTCAGTGAGTTTGTTGTTTGTGTACAGGAATGCTATTGATTTTTGAGTGTTGACTTTGTATCCAGCTACACTGCTAAATTTGCTTATTAACTTTAATAGTCTTTTGATGGAGCTTTTGGGGTCTCCTATGTACAGTATCATGTCATTTGAAAATAGTGATAATTTAACTTCTTCCTTTCTTATCCTTTTTCCTTTTATTTCTCTCTCTTGTCTGATTGGTCTGGCTAATATTTGCAGCACTATATTGAATAGGAGTGATAATAGTGGACGTTCTTGTCTTGTTCTTGATTTTAGAGCTTTCAGTTTTTGAGCATTAAGTATGATGCTGGCTATTGGTTTGTCATAGATGGTTTTTATCCGATTGAAGTAAATATCATCTATTCTGATTTTCTGTAGAGTTTTTATAATGAACAAATGTTGAATTTTATCTAAAGCTTTCCCTGCATCTATTGAAATGATCTTGTGATTTTTAAAGTTTTTTTTAATTTAAAAAGAAAGAAATAAAAAAATACATGGAGAAAAAAAGGGTAGAAATAATACAGAACTACAGAAAAATAAATGGTAAGAAATCACCAGTTGATAAATTACATGTTGTCATCTTAGAAATAGTTGTTCAGGTTACAAAATTAAAGTATGTAAAGTGACATTCAAATAGTGGCACTGCCAATAGTTCTGCTCAATGATCTAACAAAAACTTAGTAATATGGTTATCAGTCCTACACACTTGTTTTTTATCTTAAAGAGGGTAAGATTAAACATGTCAAAACAGAACAAAACAGTTCAAAAAGAAACAATTTAAAGAAAAAGAGATTTCAAAGCAAGTCCACTGGAGATCTTCACTGTTTATCTAATTGTCTCTAGTTTCTTCCAAATAGTTGTCCCCATCTTCATACACATTAAATACATACTGCATATTATAGAACTAATCAAATCATTACAGGATGATGAAGGCTTTGTAGGTCTTCAAGATCTGACATTGGGAAGACAATAATAACTACCATAGTGTCTCTCATTCTCTTTGTAGTAGCTGTCCTTATCTTTACATATACTGTAATTGAACTTAAGAGACTAGACTAATATCACTCTGAACAGTGAATAATAGTATTGCTAGATTTTGCATCATAATGCTACAGTATTAGCATTGGGTTTCTTAGTGTTTCTTCTTCTTCAGAGTATCTGTTCATTACATCTTGTATTATATAATCTGTTCCCATAAATAATTTTAAAAAATCTTTCCATGTGTGAATTTCTACATGTATTATCCTCTCTGTATTATATGGAAAAACAAATCATAACAAGACAGCAAAACGAATTCCTAGAAAATCATGCGATGAAAAAGACACATAAGACCATAATATTAGGTGATCTACCGTAGTTACTATGCTTTCTCTTGTTATTTTCAATAGACTTGTCCACATCACCAGGCTTAATATAGTTAAGCATAGTATTACATAGCTATTTTTATAAAAACACAACTTTGAAAACATTGTAGGACTTGAGAGCTGTTAATAATTAATACTGGTATGGAATATCTTTTACATCTTGTCATCTTCAGAGTAGTTGCCTCTACTTTTAGGGTTAATACTACCAAGCATACCAAATTCAAATAAAATCAGCCAAGGCAAAACTGCGGTCTAACGTGATTTTTGCTTTTGGCTCTGTTGGTGTGATGTATTACATTTATTGATTTGCATATGTTGAACCATCCCTGCATGCCTGGGATAAATCCCATTTCATGATATATAATCTTCTTGATGAATTGCTGCATTCTGTTTGCTAGTATTTTATTGAGAATTTTTTCATCTATGTTCATTAGAGAGGTTGGCCTGTAGTTGTCCTTTTTTGGTTGGGTCTTTCTCTGATTTTGGTACAAGAGTAACACTTGCCTCCAGGAATCAGTTAGGGATTTCATTAAAGAGCTTGAGAAATATTGGCATTAAATCTCCTCTAAATTTCTTGTAGAATTCAGCTGTGAGTCCATCAGAACTTGAGCTTTTCTTTGTTGGTAGGTTTTTAATTACATTTTCAATCTCAGTAACTGATATTGGGTTATTCAAAATTTTTATATCTTCTTGATTTGGCCTTGGTAATTCATATGTTTTTAGGAATCTGTTCATTTCCTCTGCATTTTCCAGCCTATGTGAGTAAAGATTTTCAAAGTATGTATTCATGATCTTCTGGATTTTCACAGGATCTATAGTACTTTCACCCTTTTCATTCCTTATTGCATAAAGTTGAGTTTTTATTTCTTTTTCTTGATAAGGTTGGCTAGAGATTTATTAATTTTGTTTATTCTTTCAAAGAATCAACTGTTTGATTCATTAATTCTTTGTATTTTTTTCTTAGTCTTAATCGCATTAATTTTTGCTCTGTTCCGTATAATTTTCTCCCTTTTGTGGGTTTTGAGCTTGACTTGCTCTTCTTTTTCTAGAAGATTGAGGTGTAGCAATTAGGTTATTTGTGTTTGTTCTATTTTCCTGATATGATAGTTTACTGCTATATATTTCCCTCTTAGAACTGCTTTCATTGCATCTTACTGGTTTCAGATGTTGTATCTGCATTTTCATTGAATTGTAAATACTGTTTAATTTCTTCTTTAATTTTATCTGTCACCCATTGGTTGTTCAGAAGGGTATTATTTAATTTCCATGTGTTTATGTAGGTTTTGCAGTTTCTGTGATTAGTTTCCAATTTCAGTGCACTATGGTCAGATAATGTGCACGGGATAAGGTCAATCCCTTTGCATTTACTTAAGCATGTTCTATAGGCTAATATATGGTTTATTTTAGAGGACATTCCATGTGCAGCTGAGAAGAATGTGTATTCTGATGTTGTTGGGTGGAACACTCTATAAACATCTAGTAAACCCATTTGTTCACAGGTTTAGTTCAGTTATGTTTCATCTTTGCTGACTTTTTGTCTAGTTGATCGATCTCTTTGTGACAATGGCATATTAATGTCCCCTGTTACAGTTGTGCTATTGCATAATTTGTTTTTCATGTATTAGTATTTGTTTTATATTTGGGTGTTCCTTATATGGTGCATATGTATTTATGATTGTTAGATCTTCCTCTTGAAGTTTCCCCCTACCAAGTATGTAATAACCTTCTTTACCTCTTTTGATCACTTTTGGTTTGAAGTTCACATTGTCTGAAAACAGAATAGCTACCCTTGCTTTTTTTGGGTTCCAGAAAACAACATGAAATATTGTTTTCCATCCTTTGCCTTTCAGTCTATGAGTTCCTTTAGAGTCAGATGTGTTTCTGCAGCATACTGTTGGATCCTGTTTCTTGATCCATTCTGTCAATCTATTTCTTTTAATTGGTGAATTGAGACCATTTATATTGATGGTTAAAACTGATATGTACTGGCTTAACTTTGTCATGTTATTTTCCTGTTGTTGGTTCTCTGCTTTTCCCCCTCGTTGAATTGATTGCCCTGCCTGGTGGTTTCTTTCTGTTGGTGTTCTGGAAATTTCAATAATTTTGTCTCTCTCTATTATGTCTTTCAGTACTCTTTCTAAGATTGGTTTGGTGGACATGAATTTTTTCACTTGTTCTTTGTCATGGAGGTATTTTATTTCTCCATTAATTTTCAAAGAAAGTTTTGCAGGATACATCAATGTGGCTGAAAATTGTTTTCTTTCAGGGTTTGAAATATTTCACTCCAATCTCATATTGACTTGAGGGTTTGTGTTAAGAAGTCTGCTGCGATTGTAATGGGCTTTGCTTGATAGGTGAGATGTGTCTTTTCTCTAACAGCTTTTAGTATTTTGGTTTTATACTCAGTTTCAGGGATCTTGATTATTATACATCTGAGTGTAGATTTATTTTGCTTATGATGGTTTGGAGTTCGATAGGCATTACTTATTGTATATCAGATTCTTTTGCCATGTTTGTGAAATTTTCTGCTACTACTTCTGTGAAAAGTTTTTTATGTCATTTGTATTGACTTCTGCATTTTAATTGACATGTATCAGTCTTATATTTGTTTTGCATTGTTTTGAAACTGTTGGATTGTTATTTCATGACCCCTTGTTATTTATTTTTTAAAATTTATTTTAAAGAGGATAAAACAGAATAAAACCAATCAAAACAAACCAGTATAAGAGATACAGGCCTACGCCAGGGATTTAGCTCAGCAGCATAAGTGCCTGCCTTGCAAGCACATGATTGTGAGTTTGATCCCTGGTTAAAAAGAGAGAAAGAGAGAGAGAGAGAGAGAGAGAGAGAGAGAGAGAGAGAGAGAGAAATACAGGCCTAAAAACATTACAAAATCAATAATAGTAACCATAATGCTCTTTGATCTCTTCAAAATAGGTGCAGGCAATTTTGGATACAGTAAAAATCAAACAGAACAGAACAGAATAGAAACAATAAAAATAAAACTATGAACACAATAAAAGACCTCAAAGCAAGGCTATAATAAATCCAAGATGGCTACCATAATATTTTTTGCTATCTTTGAAATACTTGCTGCTGCCATCGGATTTGACATAATCAAATACAACAAAAGAGAATAAAACCCAATTGAACAAAATAATGAGACTGACATAGGACTTCAAAACAAGATCATGGGGAATTGACAATGGCTACAACCCTCAGAAGGAGATTCCCCCCTAGATGCCACACTCTGCACTGCTATCCTCTGAATCCATGGTCTGACAGCGGCCCTAGACCCACAATGTTAGTGAAACACCAAAGCACCACAGGCATCCAATTGCAGTTCACCTTGATAGCTATCACCACAGCCTGTGTTTCTCCAGATAAGCCAGTCCTTTAGTGGGGAGAGGGGGATATGCTACTTCTTATTTGCCAGCCGGCACACCAGAAGGGACTGGGATCTGGTGGTTCCTGTCTGGCAGGGATGTATGCATGGCACGGCTTCCCAGACTGGGTTTGCTTGCTCGCTGATGTGTCCTTTGTTCTCTCTACCCCCAGTCCTTGTTATTTTTAAAAGTTCTTTCCTTCTGTGATTGCTAGCTGTGATCTTGTCTTCAAGGTCTGGAAGTGTATCTTCAGTTTCATTCAAGTGATTTCACCAGCTTTCAATAGAATTTTTAATTTCCTGGATATCTCATCAAATTTGTTTCATGTATTCTATTTCTTTCCTATATTGTTTGTTCATGATTTCCATCATTTCTGCATGCTCCTGTACTTTTTTATCTATCTTCTTTAGCTATGCTGAGCAATTCCCTTATTAAGGTTGCCATTTCTTTCTTTACCTGAGAGATAATTTCTAATCTGACTTCCTCTGTTGCTTCATGGATTTGTTTCTTTATTTCACTTGCTATCTTTTCAGAAATTTCAGCCATATGACTTCCACTGTCCTCTATGTCTCCTGTACTTGTTTCTGTTGGAATGGGTATTTGACATTGTGGTTTTTTGCTTTTTTATTTTGTCGTTTTCACCTCTTGGGTTAATATTTTGGTGTTTTCAATCAGTATTCTTTTGGTGATAACTTTTTGGTTTTCTCAGTGTACCTGTTGAAATAAAGCATTGAAGCTGGGCCTGTGGTGGTGTATATCTGTAATGTGTGGGAGGCCAAGGCAAGAGGATCAAAGTTTGAACTCAGCCTCGGAAATTGAGGGACTTAAATCCTGTCTCAAAATTTAAAAAAATTAAAAATGGCTGGAGATGTAGGTCAATGCAAAGGCTCTAGGTTCAATTTCCAGTACTGGAAAAAAAAAAAAAAAAAGATAGGGCATCCAAAGCTGAGCACAAAACTAAGTTGGGGTCCGATAGGTGCCTAACATAGGCTTTTTCAGTAAAATTCAGAATGTAATTCCAAAATGAACTTCGTTGTTTTTGGCAGTTGATCCCCTGACTCCATATTCAGATTTTTAGTCCATAAAACTCAAAGTTCTCTTCTTGTCAACTTCAAGTGCATCCATATCTGCCATACTATATTCACTGGGAGAAAAATGACTAAACTTTTATCATGCAGTTACAATATACAAGCAAGTATATTAATGATTTACATACAATAACTGTTAACTCTTACAACAAACTCTTCGGGAAAATCAATTACTTTTTCCATTTTACAGATGAGGAAACTATGGTTAGAGAAAAAGAAATATAATTTTCTTGTGTTGACCTTATATAGTGCCATCTTTCTGAATGTGCATTAATTTTAGAAGCTTTTATTTACTTTGTGTAATTTTTATGAGTTTCTTGGCATTTTCTACATAGGTTGATAGTGAATATGATAACTTTATCCCTTACTTTCCAATTTATGTCTTTTATATCCTTATTGCACTGTCAATGCTATGAGGACAGTATTGAGTAGCAGTGGTGGACATCATATCCTGTTCCTGATCTTATAGGGAAAATGTTCTATTTTTTCTTATTAGATTTGATGTTGACTGTATATATTTTTGTAACTGTCATTAATAATTTTTGAGGAACTTCCATTCCTAGCTTCATAGAAATCACAGATAGGTGTTACAGTTCATCAGTTTTTTCCCCTACATCTAAAATATGCTTATATAGTTTTTCTTATTTTGAAAACTAGTTCTTTGGAATACATAATAATGTTTGACACTCAGTGTTCCTTGATTTTTTTATTTAACTAATTAGTTCACAAATACTTGTGTCTTCCATATTCTAGGGACTCTGTTAAGTGCTAAAATAAAATAATGGATGAAATAAACATAGTCTTAATCTTTATGGCTTCTAAGACAGGATGTTGTCGGTGGAAGATATTACTAAATTTGTCTTACTTGGCTGTCATGCTGATATTTCACTTTTCTGAGAAGCAAAATGATTTGCAAATGATGACCATTTGATTTGTTTCTAATATTTACATAATTTCATTTTGTTATTATATAACCTTGGCAGGCACTGCCAAAACAATGATAATCATGGGCAATTTATTTTTTTTTCTTCTTTACTTTAATGAGCTGCTTTGAGCTTTTCATCACTAGGTATAAGTTGCTTACAGTTCACTTTTGATATCTAAGTTGGACTATTAAATAGCTTCATATTTCAGAATTATACGATTTTTTAAAAAAATAAATGTTAATGTTGAATTTTAAAATCTAACTTATTATTATTTGTCAAGACCAATTTTCTTTTTAATTTGTTAATTTAATGAGCCAGATTAATAAAATTTTTTTGCAAATATTGGAATAATTGCACATTAGTCGAGATATATGCATATATGTGTGTAGTTAAAATGATCATTTACATTCTATAAATTTATTTAGAATTTTTTCTTATGTAGATAGGTAAGATTGGCTTGTAATCTTTTTGTGCTCATATTACCAAGTTTGGGGTCAGGAACATGCTAACCTTAGAAAAAGAATTAGGATGACTTCAAGATTTCTTTGTATTGTCCAATATTGGAACTGCTAGCCTCACATGACTACTAAAATTTATACTTAAAATTACAAAATTTATGTTTTAAGTTACACTGGTATTATTTTAAGTGTTCAGTAGCTGCTTGTGGTGAGTGGCTACCATAGTTGATAGCAGAGATATTAATAACATTGCTATGATTGCATAAAATTCTACTAGATACTGCTACTTTAGAACATTTCAAGTAAATAGATTATATAGTTATCAAAAATTTTACTAAATACTGTAGCATATTTCACCATCTGCATGCAACATTATGAATGACAAGTAAACTTTCAATGGGTTTTGTTCACTAGGGTCCTTGATAACAATGTGAACTTAAATAAAAAAGTTAGGGCTTTAAACCCTAGAAATATCTATAACAATTCCCTTATCCAGATATGTAAAATAACCTATTCAAAACATATAATAGTTACCTAACGTTAGTGTGATGTTGGTTTTGTGTGTGTTGAAATAATTATAAATTAGTAAAAAAGTTGATGATACAGTTCAAAATAACTTTTTTTCCCCTTTAAACTCGTTAGAATAAGTTACTAACCTACTATCCCAAAGCGCACAAGCTCCTGCCAACAAGGGTATTCTAGTTTTTCTTTTGTTTCCTAGTAATTTGGTTCATTCATGCATCTTTGGTGTATAACCAATCTCTCATCTCTAATGCCATCTCTTCTTCCATGTGGGTATTCTTCTCACAGCACCTGCACTCTCCCATTTCAATCTGTTTCTTCTCCTTTCCGTGGTATTCCTCCTCCCCATCTTGGGCTCAGGTACCTTGAGCTAGAATGCCCTTCTGTGGGAACATCCTCCTTGTCTTACTTGGCTACCGTGGTCTGCTTCCTCTGCTTGGGTCTTCACAGCTCATGCCAGGATACCCCTCTGTGGGTACCTTCCCAGCCGCACCAGGCTCTGGTACCCTGTGCTGGGCAGCACTTCTGCATGGATGCTCTGCTTAGCCTGCTTGGCCTCTGATCCCTTGTTCTGAACCAATGACCCTGTTTCCTCATAACCCTTGCTGCTCCCTACTGTAACATTTATACCTACCTTGCTGTACTATCTATACCTAATCTAATAGCTCTAAGACCTAACTATTCAGAAAGAAGAAAGGAGAGGAATAAAGGGAGAACAGAGAAGAGAAGAGAAGGTGGAAGAAGAGTTTCAGCACCATTTTAAATATAATTTCTGATAAATGACCTCATTTTATCCTCTTCTATAATAGCCCTTACAGGTAAAAAGTATACATGTGATTATATGGAAATGAGTTAACTTTAGATCAGTGAGAATAAATGACTTGGCTAAGGCAACACAACTAACAAGAAACAAATTTAATTTCCAAGGATACTTTGCTGCCTCCACCAAAATTAGATTTTTTTTTTTTAGGTTTTGTCAAGAAGAGCCAAGAATGAGCTACTGAATTTAAAATTCTATCAGGGCTAAGGAGAGTAACCAATGAATTGGACAACTCAGACCTAAAGCCCAACAGAGAGAACTTTCTAAGCACAATACAGAGAATCTGTGAAGGCCATAGTTAGATTAACCAGGATCTTGTGCTGCATTCACAAACCGGACAGGTAAACAACTGTCTCTTTGTCTCTAGTCAGAGATTTCATTGATTCCTTTGTTTGTTTCTGTTGTGTTTGAGACCTCTGCAATCTAGATTTCTATTTTCTTCTGGTCATTCTCAGGAAAAGGGACTTCCTTACTTGGCTGTCATACTGTTGCATCCTGTCACCATGCAAAAATTCCATCTTTTTTCTCCATCACCATACCACCAACTCAGTTTCTCTGATAATAGTTCCCTCCAAGATGAAAGGTCCTAAGAAAGTACATCTATTCATGTTGGAAATCTGGGGTGTAGAGGATAGATGTGTTTGCCAAGGTAGTGTTTGGATTTTGAGGGGCAGCAGGCATGGAAAATAGGCTCAGAGAATTGGATCTAGCACCGGAGTGCTTGATGTTATATATTTGATTCATAGCTTAATTATTCATTTGTTTATTATATTTACATTCATTATGAGCCAAGGCTTGTGTTAGAATCTAAGAAATAATGGTAAATAGTTATTGTCCCTATCCTCTGAAACTCAGTGTTTGCAGGAGAATAGCATAAGAAAGACCAACAGGAGGGAAGATGGGTTTCCTGGAAAGATTTAGAGTATGGTCATGTAAGGCTTCAAAACATTGATGTCAGTGGGAATTTCTGGTCAAGTCAGCTTTCTGGTCCTGGAGTGGGGTGGTGGCTAACCCCAGGAAGTAAGAGCTCTGCATCCAGGCAGAGACTGTGGCATGGCAGAAACATGAAAGGGTCTGTTCAAGTTATTAAAATTTGGTGAATAGGAAGGAGTTTAACTGAAAAACAGAAACAAATACTGATATCACTACCAGGGTACAAAGTCAGCACAGGTAATAGAAGCAAAGTCGGCTGCATACAGAATTACTGGAGTTACCAAGACAGCATTTAACAACTTCTTTTGAATTAGAGTATGTGCAGAGGATACAAGACTGAAAGAAATGATCTTTGCTAGGAATTGCAAGGATGTGAAAATGACAGAGAGCAGTTTTTACCTTAGTTACCAATGCTTAAAAATAAGAATGCAAATAACAATTTTTATTTTTACATTTCATTTATAAATATGATCCAAAATTTGGATAAATTAGATCATAGTAAGCAACTCCTTCCCTCTCCCTTTCTTTTTCTTTCTTTTTTTTTTTTTTTTTTTTTTAGCATGTCATAGTTTCCTTTTTTTGGCTTAACTTTCCATTCTGCCCTTCTCTGGGAGGTAATCACAGTGGTAACCCCCACTCCTCTTACCAGTGTTTTCCTGTGATCATATCATCATATGTACATGTACTATATGTACATTCATATTTTTGTCTTTTGTAAAATATTTACTTCTTGACTTTCTTATTCAATACTACCTCGTGGCAGTTTTTCTATTCAGTAGGGAGAATTCTAATTTATTTTTCTTAATAGCTACACAAATCTTAATGGTTTTGATTTGTGGAAAATTTATGTCTACTAATAGATACTTATTTTATACTTGTTTTTTTTTCTTGGTTTTTTACTACATTGTCTAGCCACACTTCCACAGTTTGTATGTCAGTATTAAGGTTAGTTTACCAGGATTCTTTTATTTTTCTGCTCACAATATTTCCCTAGCTCTCTGGAAGGTCCTCATGTCTTTCTCTAGGTTGGTCTTCTTTGGGCATGTAGCTGACAGCAGTTCTTCAGAACTGGAAATGTGTGAACGGCACTGGTAAAAGAGTATGCTTGGGTCCAATTTCAGCTCGTAGGTGGAGGAATTTTCATTAAAGACTCTGATTTCTCACTGCAAACTTGTACTCTGCTCCTCAGAGACAGAGAAGATACATGTGCTCATTCTCTTCATGGCAGCATTCTCCCCAGCCCACCCCCAATGTCCCCTTGGGGAGCTATCTACAGAGGCCACCCATGCTACCCAATTGTTTTGTTTTATAATTCAACATTGAAAATTTATATTATTCAATGCATATTGCATAAATATTATTTTAGTTATAAAGTTGTTTTGAGTGCTATCTGCCCAATTTTTCATCTATTTTTCAGCTGTTTCTGAGTTCCAGCAGAGAATAAGAATTTAATCTATTTACACCCATAAATCTAGTTTTAGGCTTGGTGAAGATTTTTAAATTTAATTTAAAATTTGTTATTCTTTCTGTTTGGTCATTTCAAGCCATTTCTCAAAGGGGAATAGAAGCTTCTGGCAAATTCTGCCAAAACTGAACATCTCTTACACTTTACTTCACCCTTCATATTGTTGCTTTTCTTATTTTCTTTGAATTTTTCACCATGGTTTTTACCATGGTAGGTCCCCTTAACCCCTAACCTCTGACATGGTTGTAAAACAGACAGTGAGTGGGGCCAGGGACCAAAGGAGGGTTATTTAACAAAGCGACATCACTGATAACTTTTGGATCTCCTTGTTGGCCCACTGTTGCACATTGGACATTTGGCTCTTGCTTTCATTTAGCACCTTTTAATATCTTTTCAAAAGAAGGCACCACTTTTCAGGACATGCTCAGGCATTGCTGTTCCCCTGCTTTCTCCACTTCCTTGTTCTTTTCATTCTCTAGGGAAAAAGTCTTCAGTATTGTAACTAGCCCAGATATTTCTGAGCCATTTTCAAGACTCCCAAACTACACTGCTCCTAGTCCAGCAGATCTTGCTTCTGCCTATGTCTCAGATTGTACTTCCCTCCATCCAGAAATGGGCACCCCCTGGCCCATAATTGACTCACTCTCTTGCCTGCTTCTGTGCCTATAGGATTGATTGTACAGTCTTTTCCATTCACTAGTTTCTTCAAGATTCACTTGCAGTTGTACTTTCTTTGGGGACCCTCCTGCTCTCATTGCCCTGTCTTCTGAAACAGTGACTTTCAGAGTCACTGGGGGATTTGTGAAAGTACAGATAGCTGGCCTCTATCCTCATAGAGTTTCAGATTCTGGAACTTTATGGTGAGGCCTGAGAATCTGCATTCCTAACAGATTCCCAGGAGGTGCTAACGTGCTGGTTCACTTTGAGAATCACTACCTTGAAGTATCATGGCAATTTGCATTAGTATCACATGGTCATTCTCTGATGATGCCACATTAATTAGATGCATTCTCTCCAAGCAAACAATGGAGGCTTTGAATTTCTTTCATCTTAGTGTCTGGCACAGAGTTAATAGCATTCAGGTAGAACTGATGGATGGGGGGTCCAGGAGTGAAGAAAAGTCAAGAAGGTCTTGAGTTCTTTCAGGAAAAACGTGGCCATACCTATCCTGGTCTCTTTTGGCTGAGTTCTCTCCTTTTGCAGGCCTCAGGCTGGTTTCTGCCACTCTTGTGGTCTACTGACACTCCTCTGGGATGTGGTTAGCCAGCAACGGTTGCATTCGGGTGCCTGCAGCTGTGGCTCATTGCAGATTAACCCCGGGCCACTGGATGCCACTCTTCGGTCAGAGTTTTGCTTTGCCCACTTCTTTCTGTTAGAAATCCACCAGTGAATTCTTACACCTGGTTTTGCTCAAAGGTTTCAGTGTGAAGTTGGATGAGATTGTTAGCTGATCACAGTGTCAGTCTGTCTAGTGAATTAAGGCCCAATTCAGGCAGAACACAGAAAGTTTTGGGTTGAGTTATTGCTTGTTTTCTGGTTTTATTCGCCTATTTCTTTCCTTATGTTCAATCAGGAGTGTTTTTAAAGAAGTCTTATTTCCCTTCCTTGACTCTGTGGGCCTCTTCCACCATACTTCCATGGCTTCTTAGATTATATTTCTATTATAGGTTTGCAGGATATTGTATTTATTTGTTTATCTTGGGAGGGTATCGGGATACAAGAAAGTATTCAGCCTTTGAAGTCAGACTGTGATGGATTACCTGAAAGTACCAATTCTTTGTCTCTGTGTTGTACAGCTTTGGCTTTTCTCCACTAAAAGAGGTAGAATGTAGTCTCCTGAACTTTTTTTTTTTTTTTTTTGGTGGTAGGACAATGTAACATTAGTATAAATGATTTTATTAAAACTTTGAAAGATGGTTGGATATTTGGATTTACTCTTCAGGGGGACTGCCATGGCTGTGGCACAAGAGCCTAATGTTTCAAGAAAACTGAGTACCTCTGAAGCAGAGTCACCCTCAGTCAAGCCCAGCATAGACCAAATGACTCTGGGTGGACCTGCAAATCATTGAGACTAAGTGAATATAGGTTTAGTCCACTGATATTTGAGGTGCTTGGTGGCAGAATTTTTGTGGCAATATATAGGTTATCTGGGGCTCAAATATGTTATCTAAAAATCACCAACCATGTTTCTGAGCTATCTTGATCCTTCAGGGTAGCCTTCTCATACTGAAATGGAGTCAGTAATATCAAACATGATCAGGAGAAATAATTATTATGTAAAATTCTGAGCACAGGGATTTCTTCTCCATAGTGTGTGAACCATAATAGGTACCCAATCTATGTGTGTTAGGTGCATGAATGGTGGTGGTATTGAGAGATATATTTTGGGATTCAAATATGAGTTTAAAATATTGCATCTGTGCAATGGGTCACTGATCCCCAGTATCAAGAAAAAAGTTTTATAGAGTTGTTAACCTCTCTAAATTTCAGGAGAACAAGAAGATTCCACCATGTTCAGAGTATACTGCAAAGAAGTAATTGTGTGTTGTTGCTGAGGCATCTTTCATTTCTGATAGTTTGCTGACTCTAGGATCTTCCTTCCCTGAGGGTATTTCTTTCCACACGTCCAACCTATGTTGCATGTCTGGCTTGTTAGTGTTCTATGCCATGACTTCTTCTCTGTCATAAAGTATGCTGATTAAGTACTTAATGTGTGCATGACTCTCTCTATGTCACCCTGTCAGTCAATCCTCATGACCCTAAGAATTTTCATATTATAGATGAAGATATTGGGATGTAGGGAGGTGATATAGATCACACAGCTAACAAGCAGCTCTGATTGTAACTGACTTCTAAATCTTTGCTTTTTACCTATATTTCATACTGTGCTATATTTGGGTAGCTCTTATTTTAAGCACTTACACGACACATAGTTACTCTGCAGATATTATGAAATCTGAGCGGGAAGATGTTGGCTATAGAGAAAGAAGATGCATTATTATGAAAAAGCCCTGACACATGTTAGCTGGTGGTCTTGTTTGTAATTTAGGTTTATAGGAATTTTTAATCCTGAATGTGTTGTGTGACTTAATCATTAGATGTTGATTCTCAATACCATTTGTCACTGAGACCCAGGAAAGGTGCTAGATGACTTGCTTTTTGTCCCCTGAGCTAATCAAGATCAACAGATATGATTCCAACATGACCATAATCTCTGGACTGTATCTGAACTTTCTTAATTAATGTTTCTAGCTCACTCCAGTCCCCTGAAATGGAAACACAGAGAGATGCACCAAATGAGTGCATTGTGATTTTCACCCCACTGGCTGATAATAGAATCTCAAGGTAATCTGAACTCCATTCTCAGGTAGGGCTTGCCCTCCAGGAGATCTTGCCAGCCCTCCTGCAATGCCAAGTGAGCTCAAGTATGGGAATGCAATCGCAAGTTTCATGGTTTTATCCTGGTTGTCACTGGGCCTGCCTGGCTGGGTTTTGCAGTTGCACCATTCTTTTTAGAATGAAGTGGTCCATGAAACAAAGTTAGACTATCTTTTTCCTATCTATCATTTGGTGCCTTATTTATAGTGCGCTGAACTGATCAGGGACATCAACAGTAAACCCAATGCCGCTGAATTCCTGCTTACTGTAAGGTGAGACTTTCTCCCAGCAAGTCAAGCAAGAGAGAAACAGTGATATTAATTGCTTTCCTCAGATAAATCCCTCCTACTTCTTGCTAACAGAACTCCAATTTTGTCTCAATAACCACCATGTAGGAGACTCATTACTAGGCTGGGAGTAACCCTAATATCTAAGCCATGTGGGATCTTCTTGTCGACTTTGACAGGCCTTGGAGTTCGATGGCACATGACACAGTTAAGGTTACCAGGTCCTAAGGCAGGGGTACAGGGATGTTTGGGAAAATGTTTTCTTGCTCTGGTAAATAGTAAAAAAAGCTAATCCTAGGTGATTTTGCTGTCTCTGAATGAACCAACGTGTTTTGAGCTTGTATTATTTGAACTAACAGAGTATTTCAGTGTTTAAACTATTTTTTGAGTTTTCTATCAGTATTGCTAAAATATCATGGTACAATGAAAAGAATATGAAAATTCTATGAATATTTTGGGGTTTCACTGGCTGTCATGTATGTTCTGTGGGTCCGTCTTCCTTCTTGTCCTGCTGCTCATTTATGTTTGGTCATTTGAAGCCAATGTATTCTTGTTAGATGAGCGTCGCTTGCACTCAGGTTAGACAGATAGACTCTGCGGTTCAAGATCTCGGTTGTGATGCTATTGATGTGAATCAGATGGGGACACGTGATCCAGCTGGCAGGTATAACTAGAAAATGTTTAGCACTCCTTTGTCTATGTTGAGTATAAGCAGTGCAAGATGTAAAGAAGGATTTTTTAAGGAAGCAAGATTTGTTTGATTTCTACTCAAATACTTCCTACAGATATGACCTTGGCTTATTTAAACTCTAGGCCTTGGTTTTTCATCAATAAAATGGAACACCTTCTGTGTAAGTTACTAGTAATCGGAATATATAATCTTCATGTACCAATGCCACACAAGGAATGTGAACATTATCTACTGCAAACATATACAAAAAAAAAAAAAAAAAAAGAAAGAAAGACAATGAAGGGATCAAGAGATGGGTGGAGGATGGGAAGGAAAAGGAGATGAAAAAGAGGAATTAAGATATGTTATGTACATGTACCAGCGTCCCATCAGAAATATACACGTGCTGCACTCGTGTACTAACAAATCAGACTAAAAAAATCAAATGTAGTCTTTTTGAAAAAAGATTAGTGCTAGTGAATACCTGGCCTTTGGTTGCTATAACACAGTTTGCTTTTGCTCCAGTAGCTCCGCGTTTCTAGCCATCCTAATCCTCTCCTAAGCTTGCCAAAGTGCTTTGCCTTCATTCATCACAGGACTTTTGCCCATGTTGTCCTCTCCGAGAAATGCTCTCTTCTGACTCTGTTTTCCTCCATTTGGTAAACTGTTATTCATCCTTTGTCCTTCGTCCTCAGGTGTCCTATTGCTTTTATAGAACTATATTCCCTTTAGAGCATTTATCTAAGGCCTGATTATGCTCTTAATATTTTGGTTTTTGGTTAATGTCATTCACTTCCAGCCTAATGTTCTAAGGAATCAGGGGTCATTCTTCAGTTTGATATCTGTTGTATCCCCAGTGGCTAATTCAGTGCCTTTCTGATAATAATACTTGCTAAAATCTGTGGAATGAATGTATAAATATTCAGATTTCTCATATTTAGCAGGGGTTAGTAAATTGTAGTGTCGCCATTAAGATATTCTCTTATCAGTCTTTCCAGCCATTTAAAGTTTCCTTATATTATTTTGAAAGGAATCCAAAGTATTTTATCCTGAGTTACCTTTACACATGCTATAAAGGAGTGGATTGTGGAGAATAGGCAAAATCCCAAAGGCTTTTACTCTCTGAACCTCAGTTTCTTCATTTATTCTGAGTTAGATCCTTGCTTTTCTGGCATTCTTAATGACGTCAGGTGTACATCAAATTATAGGGGATATATATATATATATATATATATCATGTTGGTTATTTTTTAGTTGACTATTTGAGGGAAAGAAAACATACTACAAACAAAACAGAAATATTTTATTAAATTGGATTCTAAAATGAGCATAAATTTTAGTATGAAGAGACTTCCTCCCCCCCCCCAAGTTCCTTGCTGCTATGAATTTATGTGTCAGAATCACCTAGAGGGGTCCAGGTTCTATCCCCAGGTATTTGTTTTTCACTGGCCTGGAGTGGAGCATCAATATCTAATACACGCATAGATATAAGATCTTTCCCCAGGATATTACCATAAGGTGGGGTAGAGAGCACCACTGTGGATACTTTGGTAGAAGAATGAGGTTCAGTTCCATGAACTAATTCGCAGGTTCTATCTAGTTTTGACCTTTTTGTTATCTTTATTCAGTTCTTCTTGAATGATGCTGCAATTCTAAAATTCTACATCTAGGTCTTTCAAGAGCTACTTTTGGCTCTCCCTTGTGGGAGGACATTCACTAGCCACGGGCAATAAACTCAAGAGAATAGTCAAGGGTGCCTGGAAACCAGCCCAGGCCTCTGTTGTTAAGCCTGTTTTCATGTTTTAAGAGAAAGGAAAAAAAAAATGTGCATCTAAATTTCTTGTAAGATCTGGCCAGCTCTCCCCAGATTTGGAACCACGAGTTCCCAGGGCTGCTTAGGGCTACAAATATAAGAGCCTGCTGCAGCCCTCTGGCTCCATTTCCTAACTGTCTCCCATCTGGCCCAAGCCTAGATTTAATTGAACAGGAGCCTAACCCTCCGCCTGGGCTTTTGTTACCATGCAGCCTGCACAGCAAAGGCCATGAGCGCTTCCCACAATAAAGTGTCCCTGCATACTCGCTTTCTGAGCAGGCACATTCAGAGATCTTAATGCTCAGCATACAGGGACGCCATGAAAATCAAATGTGTTTTATTTATAAGTCCCTGTGCATCCCCTCCTAACCTCCCAAAGAAAAAAATTGCAAGCAGTGAATGCAAATAATTTTTCAAATCGATCGTTTTATGAAAATGCCTGTTTTTATTCTATCTTTTTTAAGGACTAGAGAATCACATAAATGACAATTCCAGAAATTGTAGATTTATGACTTTTTTACTTTCCAAATATGTTGGCACAGAGTAAAAAAAAAATAAAATTTTGTAATTTCGGGAAGAGAATAATGTACTTTTTTATTAAAATGGAAATGACACACTGCTGCATATCTAAGTTGATTTAGTGTTTTTATTAGTTATATAACTGTTTTAATACCTCACTAACTATTGCATTCTCCCTTAAGGTTTCCATTGTTCACATACCCTAGAAACAAATTGATAATTCTGAAAAAAATAAAGTATTTCTTGGTTGTTTGCTAACAGCAGAATAGCAATCAGTCACCACAGGGTTACTACAATGGGCATCATTATATCTGGATCCTTATCAATTTTACTATACGGGTAAGTATTATTGCTGTATACCGGAACTCCTTTGGTGTTATTGCTTAATTTTAATTGTGATTGTAAAATGTGAACAATGTGGATCTTTAAACCACAATTAAACACCTGCTATACTTGTTGTCTGATGGCATTTAAAGATATATTGAGTATTTAAAAACTGCTGATTCAGATATTACATTGAGCATAAAAATAGATTTAATTTGAGAACAAATG
The DNA here is from genome assembly GCF_034190915.1 of Cavia porcellus. NCBI lineage: Eukaryota > Metazoa > Chordata > Mammalia > Rodentia > Caviidae > Cavia > Cavia porcellus. Next base: position 9,901,196 of record NW_026947493.1, read on the forward strand.
TTTGCTTAAGGAGGAAGTTACAGGAAAGTTTTCGGAAGTCAGATAGGTGAGGCCAAATTTAAGTTTCGTAGGAAAACATAGACCCAATAGAAAGTGCAATCATTTCGCAGAATGCGTTTCTGTTTCCTCCTGCCGGGTCTCATGCCAATTTCCTTCAGCAGTGGGAATCTGATTCTTTGTCCCACTGACAACTTGTTAATGAAGAACCTCCCTACAGGAAGCACCTGCCCAAGGTTGATGAGATATTAATAGGAGAAATAACAGAGTTACAGAGGCACAGAGGAACACAGTGAGGAGAAGGGGTAATGATACCTGATTTCAGCCCCAGATCCCAGCCTAAATCAAACGTGACAAATAGGTGGTCCTGGCTATGGGGACCTAAATCCTGCATATAAAGGGTGATTTGAAGTTTGTCAAGCTCCATATTGAGAGAATATTGCTCCCTAGGCTGTCTGCAGTCTATAAACCGATGGTTTTCTTTCATTTCTTTTTTTCTGATGGGCAGGTGGGTTTCTTCATCATCTCCATCATCACAATTAACTATTTACACAGATTCTGCAAAACACTGTACCAGATTCTCAGTTCATAATACTGCTTACAACAGTGCTGTTTGCCTAAGCACGGATATGCTTAGTTTCTTTGGAAAATAGCATTTCTTGTTTTAATTTCCCAGCAGTGTTTTTATAAGCTGTGATGAAAGGAGCAATATGGGGGGACAATGGGGTAATAAAAGAATCTTTCCTTGGAGAAATAGGACCACAGGTTGGATGTGAGGAGCAGGAAAGAATAAAATATACTGGATTATAGTCATCTAAGCTTAATTTTTTACATAGAAAAATCAAATCAAAATAGATTTGCAAATCCCAACTTTACATTTCAAGTAAACAAATCTGATTGTGCGCTAGGGAGCTGCCTCTGCTGTGTGTGAAGGTTCATGTGAAACGGCAAAACTTTCTGCAAAGACTGCAAAATATCCAGTTAAGAGGAAAAGGTGTTATGAAACATGACAGAGGCACAGTAAGCCTCTTTGGGGGCTGAGTGTAGAGAAAGGTGTACAGGGCAAGTCCATGTATGAGAAGCTATTCAGATATATTGTGAAAGTCAGGGCTTTTTTGTTTGTTTGTTTCTTCTCCAAGTCCTATCTCAATGCTCTGACACAAGAATGAGAAGTAAACCTGATTTTAAAAAGCATTAAAAATAATCCTGGTGTTTAGTGAAAACCTCTAGAGGAACTTGAGGAGAAGGTTATGTGTTGTATCACTTACAAAAACAAAGAATCTAAATCTAATTTTGCAAATGCCAGCCGACTCCTTTCCCTGTGTTTCCATTATCACAAGCACCATGGAGATGGTGTCCGCTCTGACTGAAGTCCTATAAAACTGTGATCAGAATTTCAGGTAAGCAGGAAAACTTTCTCTTTGAAATGTCACAACCAGAAGCTGTTTTTCACTTTGACACATGAAGATGTACAGATGAGGTGGGCCAAAGTGGACATTAGGGATTTAGGTGCATTCCATCTTATAATCATAGCCATAAATGTAGTGAATTTAGACTCAGGCATTTCCTGTCAAGACCCACTTTCAGGGAACCTTAAATGTCATTTTTGCCCAACAAAACCATATAGTAGTTGCTATAATTTTTGAGTGGGTGAATAGATACAGGAAAGACCCGTAAAGTGTATCATGGGAAGTACTGATTTATAAAGAAGTTCTGATTCACTGGCCAAACCTGCATGGGAAAAATAAGTAATACCCTCTATTATGAAGGCATATTAGTTAAGGCAATATTAGCTGCTGTAATAGACCAACACTAACATGTCAATGACATAACTCCATAACAGATTTCAATCTCAAATCTAGAACGAGTGTTTACGACTGGGGAGAGGCTTCTCCAAGCACTGATTCAGGGATGTTGGGTCCTCCAGTTCCTTCTTCAATATGTGACTTCCAAAGTTGCTACAGGAGAGGAGAAAGCATGAATGACCAGGTATGAAGGGTGTTTAAGGAGAAGCCAGAAGGTGAGACACACATCTTTGCTGATTCATTTCATCAAGAACATAACAGTAGTCCAGAAAGAAAAGGAAACAATTTTGGTTAACAGAGGAGAATTGTTTAAATATGGAATAGAAGTAATAAACTGGATTAGGAAGCATGTTCTAGCTCTTCTACTTGCTGAAGGAAAACTTGCTGAACTATTTGACATGGATGAGAACATAAAATCCTATCTATTCAGGGTAAGAAACTATAAATGGCTATGGTGTCTCAGACACAAATAGGAGTGAGGACTGGAAGGTGAGAGTTCCATTTAAAATAGATGGATGCTTTTGTTTTGAGACTTGGCTTGCATCTAAGCATGTGATGCTTTTCAGGAAGTTCACACTTTCTCTGAAGATCACCAGTGCAGCAATTACAGTCAATACGTCCCCAGAGACAAGATCACTTGTGTCTCAAGGGGATGAACCTTTGCTTGATCATTTATACACACACACACACACACACACACACACACACACACACACACAGAATTAGTGAAACTCATATAAAAGCTGGATATCTGATTTAGTGGTATGCTCTTCTTTCCCTTCTAAAACATTAGACACTTTATGTTTCCTGTATGTACAAGGTTTGTTCTCAAGCAGAGTGACAAAAAAGAGAAACAGAACTTGTCTAAGGGGATTTCCAGCACATTGGTTGCACCAGTGATAGTCAAACTATTGTTCCCTGACCAGTGTTAGTTCTTGAACATTACTGATGTGGTAAATCTTGAAATTGACAGTAAATATCTAGAAACTCTTTTAAAAATTTAGTATTTTTGTCTGTTGGGCATAATAACCAAAATATGACTTCCACTTCATGTGTCTCTATTATAAAAATGAAATAAAAAATAATGTTCAATACTGCTTTACGAAAGTACTGGCCTGCTGTAGATTAAAAACAGGCAAATGTAGGGAAAGTTTAGGAAGCATTGTTATAGATCATTGTCCTGAACCTGTGAGAATTAAAAGATATTTATAAATCACACTGTAAATTGCTCTACAAGTAGAATTTTTGCATTGGTATGGTCATCATGCTGATATACTCCAAGAAAGAGCATATCAGCAGTGTATCTGCCTCTTCTGCCCCTTTATAACATCTGAGAGAAAGAGCCAGAGATGCTCAGCACAGTGTGTCTTTCAGAGCCACTGCTTGGAGTCCCAATAGACCTGACTCATCTGCAGTCTAGAGGCTCACTGGATTCAGGCAACACTAGGGAATGGTCTGTGACAGTGTCCTCCTCATTGCCCTACCGTTGAGGGCCCTTGTTTTGTTTAACATTCCCCTTGTGGAATGTTTTACACCAAAAGAGATAACAAGGTCATAGTGATATTTTAGAGGCTCAGTCTTGTGTCCATGCACAAGTTGGACTGAATAGGGAAAGAAAAGGAGACTCATAGGCTTTCTGTTTTGATCATCAGGCCAATCATTTTATAAATTGGCTCAGCAGCATCCCCTAGATTTTGATGTTCTCAGGGTTGCCTTTATGAAGACCCCAATGCTGCAACCCACCATTCACCCAGTGAACATGCCAGAATACTTTAGGAGCATCCACTAGGTTTTCAGGCACAGTCAAAGAGCAAAACCTTTGACTATTTAAGAACAATGAAGGACTGGTTGATAAGAATTGAATCCCAATTAGGGAATCAATTAGATACAAGTCTTAACCTATTAACTGCCATGTATTGGTATAGGTATGGCTAAAGAGGTTGTAGTTAACTTTGAAGCAGAAAAGAAGTTACACTGATTTACTAGATACATTTGATCAAAGAAGAGGTGATACCCTCTTACTTAGAACAGAACAAGAGTCCCTTTCTTCATGCTGTATTTGCTATATCATGGCTGTTTCACTCTTCTCCATGACAAAATCCTGTCTGGCTTTCACTAGTGCAGCTTGTAAAGTAGTTGTTTGGCACATATTGTGTGCTAGAACTGTGCTAGGCACAGAGAAATAAGGAGAGTGTCATATAAGCATTTACATGTCTTGAATTGGCTGCTTTGCTCAAAGTATGAGCCAAGTAATTTAACTTGAAGTAGATAAATAAAAAGATTTACTAATTTCATGCCTATAGATTCTCTAAGCTGTTCATTAGATCGCTAATATGCTTGATATTTGGATATAGAGTTATATAACAGTGTAGCCTTAGCTTCTAGTAAACAGTAATAATAAAACCAGAAAATAGAGAACATAAATTTAACTTCAGTTACACTTGTGATGAAGGCTTTTGTTAGTGTCTCTACACAAGAGTCTGTAAAATAAATTCTTCATGTAATTTAGTGAGAGAATTCTCTCACCTAATATTTTCTCTTATTAGTATTGAATTTTGGCAAGTTGTAAAAATTTTTTTCTTTGGCTACCAGGATTTGTAGGGCTAGGTTTCTGGTGTAGGTACTTATCTTTATTACTTTGTACTGTTTAAATTTAAAAATACCTCTTTTGGGTATCTGTTACTTTAAGCCACCTCAAATTCTTAAATTAAACCATGAAACAATATAGTGAACAAATAGACTCTATCATCATTTCTGTTCCTTGCAATTATTGGGCAAATTCTTTCATGACAGAAAAGCAAAACTCCAAACCCAAGAGAATAGCTCTCCAGCAGCACTCCTTTCCTAAACTGGTGGCTGGGCTTTCACAGACACAAGATGTTTCAAGCAGAAAAAGAGTCTCTTCTGGGCTACAGTCTTTGCCTTACTCCAAAGTGTGGTCCCCATGGGTAGACTTTTTTCTGCTTGTCCTAAAACAGTGGCATCCTCTATAGTTTTACAGCCTGAAGGGAGGGCTTTGCTGCAAAATTATATCATAATTATATTGTGAACCCAGATCTTTGCTTTAGAATGTTCCAATATTTTCCCGATTAAGGTTAATCACTTTTCCCCTTAATTACATTTATTCATTTATTTAGGTGTCATTATTATGTTCCCAGTAGGTAGTACACATCTCTGGACAGGACAGATTTGTAGCCAAGGAAGTATATATGGAAATTTAGAAAGTGACTTGTCCTTGAGGAGCCTGCCACTTGGGGAAAGGAGACAAGGACATCAGCGCAGTGATCCTTTTTGATCATGGGTGATTTGTTGGACAACAAAACATAAATAACAACCAAACCCAACTAACCTGACCCAACGCAATCAAACTACCACCACCACCACCACCAATGCCTTTTCTCTCTCATGACAGAGTTTGTGGTTGGAAAACAACTGACTCTATGGGAACTGTGGAGTTGAATATTAGGATAAAAAAAACCTATGAAAACACCTGTAAATTATACTAATGAAAATCCAAGATATAATATACACGTAAAGGGAATATTTTTAAGAAAAATTCTTCAAAGCTTGAAGATATGGTATGTGCCTTCAATGTCATACAAAGGTATTATCTAACAATGCTACCTGAAGGTAATTATCTTGAACAACATACTTTTGCTTGACTTTGCTATTTACTACTAACTAAGGGCTCAAATTCTGTGATATTTCATGTTAACTTGCAGAGATGTAAATAATTTCTGTCCAGTGGCAACAATTATTCCAGAGGTTATAATTTTTATTGCCCCGTGGAACATTATTCAGTTTTGTATCTAACCCAGCAATATAATTCTAAAAGTTCTCATTAAATGCCCATAAATATCCCATTCTTCAAAGTGTTCTCTCAACTATATTTTTCTTACTGCCTCACTCATTAATGACTTAATAAATCTTTGACAGACCTCCCTTTTATATTTGTATGAGAGTCATGTTTTTGACTATAAAATTATACTTTGACTTCATGTATAACATTTTACATATCTTAGATTATTATTAGTGCAAAATTGATTTCAATTCACCATTCCTGCTTAATCGAAAACTTTCAGAATCTCTCCCTGCTGTTTTAATGACTCACATAGAAAGTCGAGTGCTCTGGGGCAGGTGCACGGAAAGACCTTGTCATCTAGTGTCGGGTCCTCCATCAGGGGGTTCAGCAGCTCTGTTCTTTTACATTTTTAACTTTTGATTTGAGCATGAGGTCCCACTGTAGTCCACAGCAAAAGGATGCTTGATATGGGGACAGCTTAATCCATTAAGTTTGTGAGGGCTGAGATTTGTCTGACATTCCTTCCAATATCCCTCCCCAAATGACTCCATGTTGGAACTGTAAGGAGACAGCAGGACACTATTATTGAGGTTCTCTATTTCTTTTGTTTGATTTAGCTGTCTTCTATTCTCTCAACCATAATAATTGATTTACTAATTCAGCAAGCACTTGTGTGTCTTACAGGAAATTTCCACTAGGGTATTAGCAAAAACTAAGGAAAAATAGTAATAAATATTTATTGAATGGCTACTATACATGAGGCATGATTCAAAGCACTTTATGTTATTAGCTCAGACAAACAAGATTCATGTGAGACTTGAGACCATAAACAGCTATGCAGCCAGGGGAGAAGCTTGGGACACATTGAGGAGAACAACTGAGCAAGATGAGTTTGGAGATCTAGAAGGGGAAGCTGTGGTAGGTGAGAGGATTTTGTTCTCAATGTAAAGGGGAAGACTTTGGAGAAATTAAGTGGGGAGAGACATGATCTGATTCAGACAGTTTGCTCTGGCAGCTCTCAGAGACTAGACTGTAGGGGTACAAGTGGATTGGGCCAAGCAGAGGAAGCTGGGAGAGAAGTTAGTGAAATGTGATGGCCCGACTCCACAGAAGTGCTGGGCGAGACTGAGGGATGTTTTGAAATTAGAATTTGGTTTTCAGAATGCTCTTTTAGCCTCAATATCCTCGTCAGTGACAGTAAATTCAGAAAATTAGAGAAAAAGAAGGAAGAAGGAAAACCAAAAACACTGGTGTGGACTTTAAACTTGTGGTGCCTTTTACAGTTTAATATGTAAGTTGTTTAACTTACACGTTAATGTAGGTACCTAAGTGGAAATGGATACACATCAGAAGTGACTAAAGGCCAGGCTGATGTTACGGAGCCCATTCCGTTCATCACTTTGATGGCAAAATCCGCCTTTAGGTGCTGCTAGTTTCCCTCTTTTTTCTTTTATATCTCAGTTCTCTCTTTTTCTAATCATTCCTAGTAAGGATGACTTGGAATTTACATACGCTCCAGCCAAAATGAATATAGAAGTAAATCTACATATTCTAGAGTTTCACCTGAGGGAAATTTGGAGTTGGGAGAAGGATTATTCAATTAACAATATATTGTGAAAAGGGCTACGGTACAATTTTTTAAACAGTTACAATTTTGAACTCACTAGTGACTTGTGAAATCAGTTTAGTGGGTCGCAAACAGCATTTGAAAGAATGAAATAGAACAGAGAATAAAAGTGCATCACACTTAATAAGGGCAAGTATTATGTGAAATATGTGAAATTTTGTTTCATCCACACACATATATGTCAGGTTGCAATGTGAAATGCATTTTTTGCCACAAATTGTAGAAATCTCTGAAAGTCACTGCTACAGGTGAGGAGTGTTCTAAATATTGGTTTACAGATAGAGAACAACAATGTCAGAATCTAATACTATATCCAGTTAAGGCAAAGCCATACAACCTTTCGACACTTTAAATTTTCTATTTAAAAAATGAGAATACATATTTTGTCCTGGTTTATAGATCTGATTCTTGTAGTTTTAAGTAAAAAAGAATCAAATCAAAATAAGTTAAAAGGAAAAAAATGTTGGGAGGTTGCTGAGTGGACTCAAAGAATCTGAAGCAAAAGTTTGAAGAAGAACTCACAGTTTTAGAACCTGGGACTACATCAGGGGTAACGGCTCAGGGCTCTCTCTCTCTCTCTCTCTCTCTCTCTCTCTGTCTCTCTCTCTCTCTCTCTCTCTCTCTCTCTCTCCCTCCTTCTCTCTCTCTCTCTCTGTCTCTCTGTCTCTCTCTCTCTCCCTCCTTCTCTCTCTCTCTCTCTCATCTCTGTCTGTCTCCCTTCTGCCTCCTTCTCACTGTTTCCCTCTCTCTCTCTCTATCTCCTTTTCCTTCTCTCTTCTTTGCCTCTATCGTGTTAGTTTCATTCTTTCCTATGGTAGACAGCAGCTGTTTCACATTGCAAAAAATTATGATAATCATTAGCTATACATTAGCATCATTTTAACTGAGACTTAAAGGGCAAAAGGCTTCCTTCACTAGCTGTAATTAGAATTACCCCAGAGGAAGTCTCTGATTGGTCCACTCCTGGTCACATGCCATCTCTCTGATGAGTGGGGTGAAGGCGTAGATGTGCCACTCTGGGTTTATGTGTAATTATGTATATGTGTGTGTGCAATGAGGAACAATGAGATAGGAAGCAGAGGATCTACTGTGTCTTCTGTATGCCATGGAAGCTTTCTAAGAATTAAAATATAGTTCATGAGAAGTTCTGAACTTCTAATTGACTTTCAGGAATAACTCAAATGTCTTTATAGTAAACTAGCATCTGTGGAACTAATTCTTGGGCTCATAAAAATGCAAAATGTGATTAATGCTACAGGAGGTGCCTCACAGGCCCACACCCTCTGCTTTCCTTGAAGAATGACTTCCCAAGGTCCCCTGTGCATCAAACCTAGCTCAGTTGGGTCTGCACAGAGCTATGTGATTTATTAAACATACCCACTAAGACAATGCTATGCTTGAAAGACCCGAAAACTCTCTAGGATCCTCAAGTTTCTAAAAACAAAACAAACAAAAACAAAAACAAAAACAACTCCCATAAAATCTGAACTTTAATGTTTCTAAGCTTTAAATCCTTCATGTTTATAATGAGCTTCATCCTTGGGAAACTGTGCTATGGTAATGTGAGAAAAGAATTCTCTAATGGAAATCTCAAAATGAGGAAGACAAACCAAACACCACTAGATTTGTATGGTTTCCCTACATGTTTAGTTGAGGCATATCTTACCCACCGAAAAAATTTCTCTATGCCAGTCATTCTTTTCTTGAAGTATCATTTCACTCCAAATAAGTCATTTAAATATCTTATTGCTGCTGCAGAGAATGTCCGGCTACCCAAATATTTTCTTGTCAATCTCTTGTAATATGTTCTGTCATACTGAGCCCTCCTGGGAATGTAACAGGTTTACTTTAAAATTTCATAAGATCAACTCCTCTCTCTCCAAATGGCCAGTCATAGAATAGGATTATTAATATAGAATAAGTAACTGGAAACTGAGTTAGAGGACTGTAATTCCATTGAGAGACTCTAGATCTTAAAATTAATTTAATGCTTATGAAAGCTATAAGACTAACAGTCAGAAAGAAGGGTGCTTTTTTCTCCTGATGTCTTGGCACCTCTGTACCCAAGAGTGCAACCAAAACTTTCTCCAAAGCTTGTGCAGCTGATTTCTGCTTGGGCTATGTGGACCTAGACAAGTGCTAGTTGATGAGTGGAGTCTTTTGGAAGGGTCTTAAGTCTTCCAAACCTACCTTTAGGGCCTCAGTTTTTCCAGTCACAAAGTGGGCATGAAAATAGCACAGCTTCCCTTACAAAGTTAAACGTAGAGGGAAGACTTGTGAGAAGTTTTATGAGGCACTCCTGTGTCATGTTGTTATTTAGAGTTGTGTGAATCTGTTCACTCCACTTTCTTCTCCAAAAAGAAGGAGATATAACTTGGTCATTTCTGTGACTGAATGTGCTTTCTTGCTTTTAGCCAGTTAATTCAGAGATCCTCTGCTGTGTTCCAAACTGCAAGATACAGACTGAAGTCCACTTCAAAGAGAGGGCAGCTTAGGTGCTGTTGGCTCATGTGTCATGAAGGTGATGTGCCGGGAGTTTTGGAGGTAGGGTTGAGGTGCACACAGGCAAGGCTGGGTTCTGGCAGGGAGAGGCCTGAGCTGGGTTTGGTAGAACACAAGATTAGCAACAATTAGGTGAGGGCAGAGATTACAGCTGTGATTGGTACAGTTATTTTGGTTAAGTCTTGAAGGAACAGTTCAGTAGCAAAGCCAGTAAGATAGTTTCTGCAAAGACCCCACAAATCAAGGTAAGGAGAGAGGGTGAAGGTGAGGGGGCCATGTGCCTGGATGTAGGGCACTGTTTCCTAAAGAAAAATGGAATGGATGGAATACATAGCCATGTTTCTATTTATTATTGAAAATTCCCTCTCAGAATCCCCTGGAGACTGTGGATCCTGGTGTGGATTACCTGCAGTCTAATCTGAGACCTGTAGGTGGAGGTAGATGTGTTCACCTGTTGCAGTGATGCATGAAGCATTAGAGAATTATTTTTAACTTAAAGTCTTGTAGTTTGTGTTTTCATGCCAATTACCTCCTTATTATCTCTGCAAAGTTATTTAATTTTTTGGTGACTGTTAGTATTGATTCCTTTAAATTAAAATGAATTGATGATTAGGGATCATGTCTTTTACTTTTTTGTGTCCTGGGTAGTACTGAATTTAGTGTTGTGCATGTGGGATTTCTATAGCTAACTTCTGATTTCAAGAATTAATTACACAGCCATCCTTGCTCTCACCTTACCTGTGATCAACAATTTTGCAAATGTGCTGATGGTTTTAGAGAGCCAGTATCATATCAGGTAGATGCATCTGCATAAAACTTTTCTCATTGTTTGTAAAATGCCTTATTGCAATGGTTTTCATCTTGGCTGCACAATGGTGCATTTAAAATTTCTGATTTCAAGCCTTATCCAAGATCAACTAATTAAGAATCTCTGGAAACTACTGGAAAGGGAAAAGGAGTGTCACCAAAATCTGGGAGGCTGGCAAAGGTGCCTCTGCAGAGCAAGTAGTTAATTCTTAAAAGAGTTTTGAGATGCTCAGATCTCTGGAGATAACATGGTTGGTTGGTGCTCTGAACTTTGGGAGGGCACAGTCAATCATGCAGATGGGAAGGCTTGTTTGGTGCCCCTGCAGCCATAAAGGCAAGGCTAGTTGGTATTCAGATGGCGGGGGGGATTGGGCTCAATCTCATGATTGCTACTAGTGCTGCTCAAGGGTGTCATCAGGCTGATGCCATGAAAGCCACAAGAATTAGAAAATTGGAACCATAGATTTCCTTTGCTGCTCAGTGATGGTGTAGCTGGAAACAAGAGAGCTGAGTCTCTGAATCTTTTCTTCTAGTTATAGATAGGAGAAAACAGTAAGCTACTTGGTAATGTAATATTGAAATATGGTACAAAGTTTGGATACATGATAGAAGGATGAAAGAATGGATCCAGATCTGATAAGCCATGGACAGTGACTTAGTCCCTTTCCTCATCACTGGGACAAATACCTGCTGCCTACAATTTAAAGAGGAGAGGTTTATTTTGGCTCACAGTTACAGTCAGTGATCGGCTAGCTCCAGGGCAGAAAAAGCATTGTGGAGGAAAAGCTGTTCACACAGCGGCTGTCAGTAAGCAGGGAGGGGAGGAAGGAGTTGAGGAGGGAGATGCATCTTTCCATGTCAGGACCCCAGTTGACTCTCCATCTAGCCAGCCTCACCTCCTAACAGTACATTTAGCTCTGAACTTGTCCACAGGTAAGTGCAGTGCTCCTATGATTAAATCACTTTCCAAAAGCTGAACCTCCGAGCACCTATGATTTAAACCACAGCAGACAATGACCAGCATGACCAGTCAGTAAATGGTAAGACTGAGGCTGGATCTCAGGCAGGCTTGCTTCAGGGGCCACATAACCTTTATACTTTGCTGAAGCTCATGGCTGTGACTTGAATGTTAGAATTCACTATTCGTTGTTTTTGTTTCTTCTTCTTTTTTTTTTTTTTTTAATCGGTACAGGGGATCGAACTCACGACTGCCTGCTTGCAAGGCAGGCGTTTATGCCGCTGAGCTAAATCTCCAGCCCCTAGAATTTACTATTCATTGTGATGCTGTTTGGAGCTGAGGCCTTTTGGGAAGTGAGTGTCATGAGGGCTCTGCTGTCATGAAAGGATTAATGCTTCATAAAGGATCTCAAGCATAACTTGCTTCTGTACTTTCTGCTAGGGGTGGACACAGTGTTTCTCTCTTCTGATACTGGAGGTAGACAACAAAGTGCCATCTTGGAGGAAGAAAGTAGATTTCACCAGACACTAATCTTCTGGATCCTTGATGATTTATTAGCTTTTCCTTCCTTCCTTCCTTCCTTCCTTCCTTCCTTCCTTCCTTCCTTCCTCCCTCCCTCCCTTCTTTCCTTCCTTCCTTCCTTCCTTCCTTCCTTCCTTCCTTCCTTCCTCCCTTCTTTCCTTCCTTCCTCCCTCCCTTCTTTCCTTCCTCCCTCCCTCCCTCCCTTCTTTCCTTCCTTCCTTCCTTCCTCCCTTCTTTCCTTCCTTCCTTCCTTCCTTCCTTCCTTCCTTCCTTCCTTCCTTCCTTTCTTCTTTTCTCTCTCTCTCTCTCTCTCTCTCTCTCTCTCTCTTTCCTTCTTTCTTTCTTTTTATATCAGAGATTGAACTCATGACCTTGCGCTTGCTAGGCAGGTGCTTGTGCTGCTGAGTTAAACCCCTGGCTGATTTATTATTTCTAAATCATCCAGTTGTTGGTATTTTGTTACAGCAGCACTGATGGACCAAGACACTTATCTCTCCTGTGGGCAAGTACTCACCAAGCCTTTTTTTTGTTTTTCCCAGGAGCTAAGAGAGACAGAGAGAAAATAGTATCTGTTGGGCGGGGGGCACCCACTGCTCTCTGGGTGGGATAAAACACTGGAGAGAGGGTGTTATAGTACTGGCAGGAAAGGAGTGAGGAACAAGTTCCTTCTTTGACAGTGCTACTGAAGAGGGGTCAGCACATTTAAAGGTTCTCCAACTGGAAATACAGAGAATGGATGAGCTTAGGGAGGCCTCTAGTGGGTGGGAACCTCTTTTGTATGGGCCAAAGAGACTCATTATAGAACATCTGCTCGGAGTCAGTAGAAGATACAGTTGCTTTTGAAAAAATTAAAAACCAAGGCAGTGGGGGTGGTAGGGTGCATAGGAATGAATGTCTTGGTAGGACTGATGGAGAGACCTCTAACTGCACCACTGAGGTGCACCATGAGATGCATGGGGAAACCCAGGAAAGGGCTATTCTCTAACAGGAAAGAAATGCTTTTAACCAATGAAGAAGACAGCTAGCTGCCACAGCATCTGTAAAAGGAATAGAAGAAGCAACAGCACAGGGAATAGGGAAGCACAGGAAAGAAAGAGCAGATAATATTACCTACAGGAGATCAGAGCAGCAGTGCTACTGCCATAAGCCAGGGGAAAAACTCTAGAGTTGAACAGAAATAAGGGTTACCTCAGTAACCCAAATGGGGCTGTTTCATAACTAAAAGTGACTTAAAGCCTGTGAAATTAGGCTGAGGTGTCATTAAGGATTCCACATATTTGTAGAGAACTTGTTTGGCAGAGCACAATTGGTGGTAGTTACTAGAAAGATAAAATAATTCATGTTTATACCTTGATAAGTTCAAACTTCTCAATCCATCCAGCCATGGTTTATAACACTTATAAATCCAGGGGCCCATCTGGCTCAGTCCGGAAGCCACATCTTGTTCAAGAATCACATTTTCAAAGCCAAAGGTAATTAGGAATTCTCTATTTGAATTTTGGGAATCTGTGATAGGCTCTGAATACACAGTCCACAGCAGAGCTTCTCAGTCAACCCTCACATGTTGGAGTTGTCCCAGCTCCTCTCTCTTCAGATCAGTTAGGAATTCTTGTATCTTCAACACACAATACTGCTTCTCTCCTATTTCTATATCCCTCTTACCAGCTTTTTGTCATTAACATTTGTTTTCGCTTTTTTCCTTCTCTTTTTCCCCCCATTCTCGCATTTCTGCATCTAAAAAGTCCAGAGAACCGTGGGAAGAAAGCGAACTCTCCAAGGTGGGTGCTGCAGAGAGGCCAGTGCTGGACATGAGGAGAGGACAGAAGGGGAATTCTCTGTCAGATAAGTGATGCTGTCGGAGTGGAAGCTGGAACGGCCACACAGCTTCAAACATGGCTAATTTTTGTTTAACATCAATGAAAAAAAGCCAAAATTTTCTGTTACTTACAGTTTACAAAAGTATTTTATGTACCATACCTCAACTGATTTCCAAAACCCTGCAAATGTAATTACGCCCATTACAAAGGTAAGAAAAGTTGGGTCTGAGAGGCTAAAACAGTTTGCAGAGCAGAACCTCAGAATTTGAACCCAGAACTCCTGATAAGGTCCAGAGCTTTTTCTCTTCTCCCACATTCTCTCCAATGTATATTTTATTCTCTTTCTGCTGCTGTTCTCTTTATATCTTTCTCCTCTGCTATTTTGGAACGGCTGGTAGTTTCCTTCCTCATTTGAAACCACAAGGTTCTTACTGACCAAGAAGCAAAAGACTAAAATATTTCATTTATTCTTTTTCTTTGATATGACAGAAGATGAAGAACTTTTAGAGACACTTCAAATCCATTTTCCTCAGAATAGCATTTCTATTTGGTCTGCAGATTAACATCATGACTCATAATCTGGTATGGCTGGGATTTAAGAAGCCAAATTTGGTAGTAAATTCTCAGCCACAAAAACATACAAATTATGGAGCTGCTGTCATTGTTCAGAATGTTTTAAATGCTTCTTTTGGAATGTTTCCCACAGCTAGTTTGTTAGCCGTATAAGATAATCCATTTAAGTTTTTTACTTATGTTGTTTTTGAACACAGAGATTATTAGTTTAGTATGATTTTTTTCTATTTCTGAAATGAAATTTATTTCTAACGGACAAATATTTGATGGTAAAGACAAATACCTATCTGTTTATCTATTTATTTATCTGTCATCTATCTATCTAAAACACACATGACTGAGAGTGGTTAGATGTAGAGATTCGGGAATATTACTTTGTAGTCATGTGACATTAAGCAATGACTCAGAAAGGCCTAAGCTCAAAGATGCTCTGTGACATGGAGCAAGTAATTGTTTAATGACTGCTGAGTGGGTGGGAGGCCAGGGTGGAGGATAGCAGCTGTAAACTCCTGGCTCAGTAAGTGGGGTAAAGTAGCGTCTGTAATGGAAACTGATGATTGCAGTTGTGATTAGAACCTGGGAATGAAGAATATGGAAGCTGGGTACAGAGCCCATCAAGAGGATCTGAGGGGATCTGATGGGATTGGCCGATCCTTTGGTCACTGTGATCATTAGGACAGCCTTGACTATTTTCACTAAGAAGAGTTTACCTCAGCACACATCTGAAAAGAAATTTTTATGTTTTTGACTTCAATTGAAGAACAGGTGAGTGGATTTTTGGGTTGACATTGCTGACTTCTGATTGGGAAATGCCATTTTATAGGCCACAAAAGGTCCTGAAGAGGTTATGATTAAACTCACTTGTAACAGAATGAAATAGAACTGTTTATTTTTCTTATATGTACAGTTTTCTTCTAGGTCTTTGATTTTTCTGAATCCTTTTTTAAAAGCAGAGCATTCCATTTGTTCTGTTAATCCATGTTTGTTTCTGTTGGGCCACTCTCTCCTCAGCCTCTGCCTAAATCTGATTGGTGGACTCATCCCTGAGTTTGACAACTGTATTCATTTCCCTCTTTGTTGTGAAGCCAAGAAAGACCCTTCCCTTAAATCTGTTCTCTTTGAGGAAGGACAAGATAACATGAACCAGGGGAGTAGAGAGAGGGTGGGTCTCTGAAGTGACCCCATCCTTTCTGTGGGCAGCATTAACTGTGGTGCCACACCAGAGAAAGGCAGACCTAAAAGTCATGGAAGCACTCAACGAGATGAGTGTCCTTTGAGGACCATATTGTTAGTTTCATTACATGTAAATAGAGTATTTTAGTATTTGTGAACTCTGTTAAAAATCATCCAGTTTTATATTGCAATAGATTATGTGTTAATCAACAGTGTACACAGTTGTCCTTAAGGCATAATGGATGTATTAGTTTCCCATGGCTGGTGTAACAAATTAACACAAACTTGGTGGCTTATAACAAAATAATTTATTCTTTCATAGTACTGAAGGCCGGAAGTCTAAAAGTTTGGTGGCCTGGTCTGTCTCCAGCCTCTAGGGGAGAATGGTTTCTCAAGATTCTTATAGCTCCAAGCATTCCTTGGCTCATGGTTACATAATCCTAACCTCTGCCTCTGTCCTTCCCTGGATTTCTCCTTTTCCTCCATGTGGCTCTTCTCCACATCTCATTAAGATATTTACCACTGGCTTAAGGACCACCTAGATAACCCAGGTTGATCTCAAATCCTTCCCTGCATTGGTAAATAATCTTTTTACAACTAATGTTATACTAGGATGAGGATACATCCTGGGGTGGAGTGTACCATGTAACCAATGGAAGTGGGTTTACTGATTTTCTTATGCACTTTAAAATGTCTGATGTTTAGCAAGTATAGCAAGTAAAATTTGTTGTATATGTGGACTAATTCTTACTGAACACTTGGTCTACATTGTATACTTCTTGAAGTCCTTGAGCTTATTTTATCAAAATTCTATGAGGTAGTTCATATTCTTAACTCCATAGCATAAATGAGGAAGCTGAGATTTGGAAAGGTTAATTGTTTTATCCTAGGTCACAGACTTATGTGATAAGCTCTGTGGTAACGTGTGGAAACAAGACTAAGTGCCTTTGTTTTTAATTGAGGCCTTAAACCATTATGATGTGGAATATATAATGCATAGTAAGTATTTTAAAAATTTTAGCTAAAAACCAAAAAATTTTTTCCTTAACCTTTTAAAACTTGCTGGTAAGCAAGTAATGTTAGCGTACATACATTTCTTAGTACGATAACTCAGTGGTTGAACTTTGTTCCAAATTTGTGTTTGAATACTGAAAAGTTCAAGAACTAAACATATTTTCCCCATAATAACAGAAAAATCAGATAATTGGTTTTTAAGGCCCCAAAATTACACTTATAAATTCATTTTTCTAGGACTTTAATATATTTTACAATTTCTTTCTTTAACTCTATTGTGGTCTTCCCCGTTTTCCTCTTACCTTTACTGCTGGTATCACTAGCTTGCTTTGGAGCCAGAGTTATAATATTTTGAGCAAATAAAGTGTAGGGGGAAAAAGAAAAACAATAATGCATATTTTACTGCACTAACATGAGCCCTATGTGAGAGCGGCATTTGGGTGTGAAGCACCACCCTTTGTGCTGTGGTAGGATACAATGTCCTTGGTACAAGTTTTTCAGTGAAGTTCACTGGGCAGAGTTTTTTGAACTTTGCTGTTGGAGTAGTGGGAAGTTTAATCTTGCAGCCATTTAACAAGCGAGGTATCACTGTAACCGTTGTCTACATCCAAAATCCACACTGTATAGCAGAACACTTTGAATGAATTTAACTGAGAATAAAACATATATGTTTGTAGAAAATAATCAGTAGTAGGTTCTAATAGGTCTAAAATTTGGAGAAAGGCAGAAAATGGTTTCCTAAGCAGCACTGATTTCTCCAAATTTTCCTCAATGTAAGTAGCTGTTTGAGAGTTTGTGTAGTGCTAACACAAAATACAACACACCTACAACTGAATATTTCTTTGAAGTCAAGAATATTCAATTATAATTTTCTGGGGGTTTTTGGACTTACCGCAATGTAAGAATTTTGGATTCAGTTTGACATGTGGATTTCCCATAAACAAGGAAAAAAAATAAAAATGCCCTTTGCAGCCTACTGCAGTGGAAACTGCAGTGAATTATGATTCCAGGGAAGAGTTTTCAGCTTGACCTGAGTCATAGACTAATTGGTGGGATTTTGATTTTTGAAGGTTGCTTTGTTTCTGAGCCTCAGTTTTCTTATTTAAAATGGGTTGGAGCCATGGTTCTGGTTTTCCTTTGGTCTGTGATGATTTGGTCAGTGAAGCTTTGAACTTTCTCAGAAAACATCCATATCCAATTTGATATCCAGTAAGATTCACACGCTCCCTGCTGCCCCTTCATGAATCCTCTACTTGTTTTGTGGACCTCATTCAGGAACCTTGGGCTTGACCATCTCTAGAGTCCCATCTATCTCCAATATCCTAGGATTTCTTCAATATTTGCATTACCTTAACATTTGAGAAAGAACTGTATGTAATTTGTGAGAGGAAAATCATTCAGTAAACAGAATCAAGGAAGTCTGTGTGGGAAATAACACAAAAGCACCTATTTTACTGCAGAGAAAAATGTATACATTTTGAAAGTGCTCTCAGAATTTGAAGTCCCTGTGAAAGTTTTTCAGTAATTACTTTGGCACATATTGAAAGTTTTGACTTTTGAAAGATGTTGACTTTTGAGTTTTCATAAAATTGCATTTTCCATCTGATGCCAGGGAGGCAGTGCTGCTTTTGTCACAGCCAGAATCCAAGTGAAATGGCTGCTGGCAGTTCCAAGGAGTCAGCAAAAGTTCACGGAGCACGTGGGTGATGCCCTGTGCACAAAGAAGCTGTGCTGTTCTTCCAGGGTGGCTTTGTGTGGTGCTCGGTTGGCACTAGGGGAGATGCCCAAGAGATAAGATTTCCACCACTATATGACATTGTTGGTGCTTGTGTGTCAAAAAAGTAACACTTCTGTGACCTAGTTTTTCTATTCTAGGTCTGTTTTGAAGTTTGTGTTACCCAAGGTCCAAGTTGCTACAAAATAACTTAGCTTTGTGGCGCTTGGTTAGGTGGGGATGGTTGCTGGCGCTCTGGCACCTGTCGACCTGCGCGTCAAGAAGGAATCTCTGATGGTATTTGTCCTCAGTCACCTGTTGGAGACAAATGACCACCACGTGAGAGATCAGGCTCTCAGAGCTGGGTTTATGTATGTGTTTTCCTGTAAGACCTCAGAGGATTAGTGTAATAATCATTTTTGTTATCCTTGTTTGAATATCAGGATATAAACTTGTGTCTGCACACATGGATGTGCAAGACATTCAGAGTGATAAGGGGAAGCCAAGTAGTACAAGGGCCAGTGGCTGGAAAGAACTCAAACTCTTATCTCTTTCATTGTTCTTGAGCAGCGCTGTCCATGTACCTTTCTGTGGTGATGGAATGTTCTTTATCTGCATTTCCACTAGGGTAGCCACTAGCCACATGTGGCTGTCCAGGACTTGAAATGTGACTAGCATGATGGAAAATAGAATTTAAAATGTATTTAATTTTAATTGATTAAAATTAAAATTTAAATAGATACATGTGACTAATGGCTACTGTACTGGACAATGAAGCTCTGAATGGTCCCTTCTGATTTCATTTTCATAGAATAGTCTCCAAATATGAGACACTGTGTCTTATATCACTGTCATCTTTTTGATAGGCAAACCTAATGATCAGCTTAGAATAAAACAGCCTTATTAGCTTGTCTGTGTAAATAAAGATGTGCTCCATGACTGCCTGCTCATAGCTTTGTTTCTCAGTCATATTTATGCCCTTCTATGGCACACGTGTCACACACACACATCAGTGCACTTTCCTAATGGGTGGTCTGTGTCTCTTTCATGTCTCTGTAATTTTATATACCTGCCAAACCCTCTTTTTTCTACCCTTAGAGTTTTTTTTTTATTGTTCTTATTCCATTCACTTCGAAATATCATTACCATTGCAAACAAGGAAAATGTGTTTATCAGAAACTGCAAACTCCTTTAGGGCCTCATAGGATTAATCACGGTTATAAAGTTTTATTAAACACAATTTTTGTTTAATGACAAGCTCCACCAGTCCTTCCCATTCCAAACCAATCCTGTCCTAAGGGTGAATTGCGCTTAGCAGATTGTTTTCAACAGACTCTTCAAGACAATCCCTATTACTTTGTCATGCACAGAGATATTTTTCTTCCTGGATAATTTGAACTTCCTTAAAAATCACATCTGTTTCATACTTTATTTATTTGTAATTTAAATCCTTAAATTGAATCTTTCATTACTAACATCTGGGCTTGAAATGCAGCCCACTTGAAAAAATACAAATTTTATTTTATTTGTGGTTACCCCCCTTCACTCGGTAGCATGGGTACAAACATTCTCTGGCCAGAGGCAAAACAGCCGGGTATCTTAAAGCTGTGATGCTGTACCACGTGTAATGTGGCTCACTTGATTGTCCCTGAAGTGACTGGCAATTTGCCCAGAATTAGACTGAATGCACGTAATAAGCTGTAGAATTTCTACAATATTGACAATTAGATATCTCTATACAGCAGCAGCTGTGTATTGTTCTCATAGTATGGTCCCCTCAAAGCACCTCCTAAAAAGAAAAAAAAAAACCTGGCAGAAGGTTGCAGGCAGCAGAAAGGTAATATACATTGTATGAAATATCTCAAATTCAGATTAATAGGGATGTTTCTATTAGTACAGTTTTCTGCAATGGAAATCATGGTTGAAACAGACTGCTTTGGAACAGGAGTTTATAACACCACATCTGTATCAGGTAATTGCTATATTTTTTAGTGTATTTCAGAGGGAGATACCTTTTCTCATTTCCATTCATTTGAATGGGAGGGAACTGTATCACTGGCGCTTCTGGGGCATTTCAAATCTCTGAGAATAAGCAGTTCTGACCTTGTGGACATGGCGATGTGCTCTTACCCTTATGAAATGGCTTTGGTCATTTAAAATAACTTTCACTATCCCCGGAGTGGAAATTAGCCCCAAGAAATCATCCTGTTTGTGGACAGTTTTGATGCAAAAGAGCTTGGCTCCTCATTTACCATTTTTGCACTCCTAATACCCACAGAACCATTCGATTAACATGGAAATATCTCTCTGTTTCACCATTTTTAATAGTATTTCTCTACCAGCTCATTTATTCAATGATTATAGAAAAGAAGGAAACACGAAGGAATTACACTGATGGTTTCTCACTGTCCAGAAGCCATTGCCCACAGTCCTAGAATTTGGATATTACTTTAAACCACATGTTTGAAGTTTGCATTATGAATGGCTAGTCTTTGATATTTTGCCCAGTGGATCTGGGGCAGGCAGTTGTTGTCTGGCGCCAGACTCGGCAAACTTTGAGTTTTGTTGTTTGTCTCCATGCAATAGAAATGAACATTTTAAAATAAAGCTGCTGTTTTTAGAAAACAGCATAAAACTTCGGGAACAATAGGATGTCGTGTTTTCTATTACAGATCTTAATTTATCAAACTAATTACCAACAAAATGTTGCTAAATTGCTGATAATCTTGAGACTGATTAATTCAGCAAGAAGGCATTGTTGGGTTCTTTAAAGGTTAGCAGTAGCATTTGGATAGTAAAGTAGGATAGGATTCTTTCTCACCTCAGATTATACTGTATCCGTCTTTTAGAAAGCTTCACATTATTAAGAATGTGTTTGCTTTTGGCCCAACATGTGTATTTTGTAAATTAGAGGAGAAAAAGAGAAACCAAATTTCTTATTAGCTAAGAGCTTACTTAAAACTTGTACTTTCCTTCTTGCAATCCAGTTTATGAGTAAAATTTTGCCATTCTTCCTTCCAATTTATTCATATTTATACTTCTAGTCCTTTACTTTTCCTAGGTACAATTTTTAATGATTTCTTATTAATAAATGCCCTCATTTAATATTGAGAAAGAGGAGGAGATGAGCTGGGAATCCCTTTTAGGAATCAAAAATTCTGAATTCTCTAGCTTTGGTTTTGCTCCTTACAGGCTGGGTGGCTTTAGGCTAGTTCATGCTTCTCTGGGCATCAATTTCCCCAAACCTGGCTTTTCAGTCCCCCCCCCCAGTCAGCAGAACTTCATTGCCTAAAAAATCAGTAAAACGTACCAGGGGCCCTGGGTTGGTCTGGGTGATGGCCATTTCACTTTCTCAGGTGTGAGAGAGGCTCTTTCTTGGTGCCCACATTCGCCTGCTCCCCCCCTGTTTTTGCCTGCAGCTGAATCAGTGCCTAATGAGGTCAGGTCATGATGTGTAGTCCTGAGAACTGAGGACAGGCTGAGATGGCATGAAATGATATCACTTGGGTCTTTCTATTGCCAGCAGCATAGCATGCAGTCCCCGTGGTGCCTAGTGTACTCTAATAAAGGAGGTTAAAGAGCCAGTACATTAATTGACTCCCATCCTAAATCCCTTTTATAACCTGTGTTATCAGCATAAGTACAAGTGTGTTGTAGTAAGGAATATCATTATGAAACAGATTTCCTGAGAGAGGAATTAGCAGGCTGGGGTGGACATCCTTGCCATAATGAACACACTTCCATGTTTATGAATACAGTTATAGATGTACTCTTAACAATTATGGTGGGGGAAAAAAAGCTTCATTGGATATCTCATGCCTAGCAGACCATTTTCCTGGACCAGTTGTTGAAGGGTTAATTTGCAGTTTACTATTGAATAACACAAAATGAGCTGTAAATAATGTAATGATATGTATTGTTAAGCTACATATACTATACCAGGTGCTAGTACACCCACTCTTCACTTAGATATAATCTGGGGCAGTCAACAAACACAGATGTATTTTAACAAAGAGAGAGAAAAAGATAAAGACAGAGCGAACAAGAAAAAAAATTAAAACATATGTAAGATAATTTAACCAAGATAGAGATCCAGGTAAAACTTGGCCTGTTTTTTCTCCCCCTCCTCAGAGTAGCTTCCCTGTACTGGGTGAAACACAACAGCATTCTGGCTTGTTTTTGGAACTTTACATGAGCCAAACACGTGGGAAACACCTTGACAGGGCTTTTGTATAACTACAAGGAAACTGATAATCCTAAATAAATTACACAGGAAAAATATGAATCTTTGAATACTAGTAATTATAATGGTTATTTTTCACTTTTGTAGCACCTGCAAATGATGTATATATAACAAAGCTTCAAAAAGCTCTAATTAACTTTTTATTTTTTTCCATTTACTGGCTTTAACCAGTTTGCATTAATTGGCAATTTATATCTATATATTTTTACCAAATATTTCTATTACTTTTGAGTAGCTGGAAATCACACATTATTGAATTTATTTCCACTGAGTTTGTTTTCAGTTTTTGTCAGTCACTTGCACTAAACTTCTCGCTCTCTGCCTCACTCAATCCAGGGGGTGTGGAATGAAGTACAAATTTCCCTGTTACTCTTCTGGTGGAAGTGTCCTGCCCTGGCCTTTGTGGTGTAGTTACATGATTTCTTCCTAATTGTGCCAGTCAGAATTCCTACCTACTCCTACCAAATGTGCAAGGGCTCTATTTGGAAGACCTTCAGGCTCAGCTTTTTGACAGATCTCTCTGGGCTATTTGCTGTATGAGATTAGTCTCACCATCAGGAAGCTTTAGAGCTTAGGGGAAGTCAGACCCAGATGAAGCAGAGCTCTGAGGGTGTCTTAAAATGGACACCCAATAAAAACCTTTGAAACGGCAATCCTGATTATCTGAAATTACCGCTTGCTGCCACTTTGGGTGGCAATACCAGGGAATGAAGGAGTCTGAAATTGACCGGGGCCTGGGAAGCACTATGGTATTTGCCTCAGAAGGTCTAGAGGGCAAACAGAAGCAACCTATGCTTTAGTTTTCTTTCTTTTATCTTTTTTCCCTCCTGATTTTGTTTGATTCTCACACTGTCTACACAGTAGTTGATGTACGTGAAAGGTCTGGCAGGATGTGGAATCTCTCTCTTACTAGGGAAGAAGAATGGTTAGCTTCCAGAGACTGGACTAGGGGCTTGGGAAGAGCAGAGCATGTTTACCTCCAAAAATCTCAGTAGGAGGAATCAGACCAGAGTTGTATGTGTTCTTCTCCCCTCCCTCCCTCTCTGCCTCCCTCCTTTCCTTCCTTCCTTCTTTCCTCCCTTCCTATCTGCTTTTTAAAAGAATTTAAAAAACATTTAAGAATTTTTCAAAAGAACATGTAGCTGCTCCGCAGGTAGGAAGTGGAAGCTGGTGAAGGTTCTGGCTGGCGATGAGAGCCTGTCAGACTCTGTCATGGCCCATTTCTCTGACTGACCATGGGCCTAGGCCTGAGTGAACGCCGCCTGAGAGTAAGACGCAGGCCTCTCAGGATGCAGAGGCAAGATGGCTGCCACAGCCATCTGCAGAACATCAAAGGCTGCTGCCTGATGGTGCTCAGTCTGCCAAAGCGTCTAAAGGGTTTGGCGCCTGACTAGAAATCGGATGCAAACTGTCCATCTGCCGCATGGCACTGGTGACAGCTGATTCTTTTGCAGTCTGCAAGATGAACCCAACCCAAGCCAATCGCTCCTGTCCCTGATTGTACAAGGTTGATCCGACCCATTTCATTAGCCAGACACATGAGATACAGTATGTGGTTTTTCATTTTACCATGTACGTGACACTATAAATTCTAGTGCTGGGGATGAGCTGAGAAACCAAAGGGGACACACTGCTGCTTCTGTGGAGAAAGCATATTGGCAATGTTCAAAGCATATTGGGGCATAACAGTAGCCTAAAAACCCCAATATGGACTAGGACAGCTGACCAGCTGTCCTGACTGACATTTTTAACATGTTTCAAGGGTGTCCCTACAGGACATAAAAACTAACTATTCATCTGTGTACCTCTTTTTTGTCCCACCCTGCCCTGGCTTCAACTAAATGTGTGCTTCATGGAAAGTCAGAGCATAACTATCAGCTCCGGTGACAAAGGAAAGCTGTGCATGCTCGGCCTGTGGCCTACCTGCCCGGAAATGCTCGGGCTCCGCTGGGAATGAACGACTGCTGGCAGCCACTGGAATGGATGAAAACGGACCCCAGAAGTGAACATGTGCAGCTCTCCTGCAAGCAGTCCCTCTGTAGGTAAGGAAGGCTTTCTGGAACCGGAAACTGTGTCCTTTACTGCGACACTCTGGCAGTTCGGTGTCCTGTGGTAAATTCAGTTTTGCTCTTGGCTGACCTGGATTGGGCTGCAGCAGTTGGAAAGCTGGGCATCCTGCAAGCGATTCCATGGTAAAAACAAGAGGGTGTGAGAGAAAGAGAGATTTTAATTTTAGTGAAGAGGGGCAGGTTTATGATTCCCATTTTTAAAATCATGGGCTTGTTACTATGGGAGAATAAACTGGATTTTAAAAGGGTGAAAATCATAAGGAAAAAGGTGTGATTTTAATATTTGGGTTCACAATTGTTATGGTTAGTTTCTAAACTCTTACCATATGGTATATTTAACCAGAAGTGATTCTTAAAATCTTTTTTTTTTTTTTTCTTTGGTACTGGGGATCAAACTCACTACCTTTCCCTTCCAAGCAGGCGCTTGTGCTGCCAACCTAAATCCCCACCCCGGTTCTTGAAATCTTAAGATTTCTTTTTCTTTCTTTTTTTTTTCTTCTGTATCGAGAATTGAACTTGAGACTTTATAGTTGCCAGGTAGGTGCTGTACCACCGAGCTACATCCTTGGCCCAGATTTCATGTTTATAAAGATTGTTTTTCTTGACTTAAAATTGAATAGAGGTTAATTTCTTTGTTTTGAACCCTAGAAGGCTACATCACAGATAGCGACAGTATCTTCATTTCTTTGAGAGTAAAACAAGCATATAACTTCCCACTGGATATCATGGTCAGACTGTGTCCTAACACTAAGCTAACTTCCTACCTGGATGCATCTGATCATTAGGTCTGTACATTTACTGGGCTGATGGTCAGAACTTAAAGGTTTTGAAGCTCCAACTTTCTTTAAGTGCATCTGAAACATGCTTGTCATGTCTAACTCAAGCACTCATGTGGTACAGTTAGGCTTGTCCTAGAGACTCATGGATGTATCTGAGAGCTAGAATGGGAATCCAGAAAGATGGTAGCCAAGATTCTTATGTTATGCTGTTATGATGAAGAAAAAGATGAAAGAACATGTCCAAAGAAATCCAGGAACTGGCATGTAATTGATTTGGTCCTAGAAACCAAGTTTCTGGACTCTCAATCCTGTGTTGAACCAGGTTGGCTGAACAACTGGACTTCTCCTTGTTAAAGACAAACCTATATGCATGGATCACATTTTCTTTGGTTCAAAGAAGAAAAGGAAAAAATAATACTTTTAGATGAAGTTAGAGATTGAAAATTAAAATTTCCAAAATGTTTTTAACCAAGAGGAGCTATGCAATGAGTGAAAAGATTTTCTCAATTCAGCTTTATCCAGCTGCTAAGTGCAAGGCTAATTCAAAGGAGGTTTTACCTGAGGAAACCCTGAGATTTGTCAGTTGTGTTGTGAAACGGCGTAAGTTACAGAGCTTTCTATACAAGCAGAAGTTGAGAGGCAGACCCTGAAGGCAGGTGTGCTGTCTCTGCCAGAGTCCGGTAGACACTGTTTCTGATGGGAGCTGCTGGGTTCATAGGTTCATGACAAAAGTTTGTGTGTTAGACACAAAAACATTTCCTTGCTGGCACTGGCATAGGCAGCTCTGTTCCACAGATAGTTAAAAATGATGCCAGGTGCAGCATAAATAAAAGTTCCTGCAGACTGTGCCATTAAACTTTCTTTTGTAAATGAAAGTCTTCCATTGTTCCTTACTTCTTCTGGAAATAACTTTTATGCTGGCTGATAAAGGGAGAAAGTTCCCAGGCTCAAGCCTTCTTAAGGAATATAAGTATCCATGGAGTCTGTATTGCAGGACACAGATTTTTTTTGTTTGTTTTTTTTTAATATTCCTTCTTTCCAACTTGAAAACCATTCTGTTTGTCAGAGATAGATGGATGTTGTAGACAACCATTTCCTTATCAGACGATGTCAAATTATGTGACAGTTTTTGAGTCCATCTGTGTGATAGGCTTATAGGAGTCATTCTGTTAGGTACAGTCACAACATTTATTTAATTTGCCTGTGTAATATGGGAAAAAAAATCACAAGTGTGTTAAAGTCATGACTTCAAACATGACAAGTTAAAATTTGGAAATGCAAAAACAGTCAAGATACTTTGGTGCAACTTGTGAATGTTTATTTAAGTACTTCCATTCTTGCTAATAATGTGTTGGCAAGCATCAACTGTTTTTTAAACAAATGTAATGAACAAAAACTTATTTCAAATTCTTCTCTTATCTCGTATTCTATGATCACCCGGATGGATTTTCCATGGAGCAAAAACTTCCTGAGATGCTGTACAGGTCTTGGCAGGATGTACTATCTCCTTGCAAATTCTGTCTTAAAATCTAACTTTATTTGTCCAAGAGATCCAGCTGGAAGCAACTGTTGGTTGGAGATTTTTTTTATGGGAAGATCTGGCTCTGATCTTTAGAATATCTAGGCTGTAGACATAGCCAATTAGCTGCTGTTAAAAGAACATAAAGATGGATTGAAAGTTACTAGGAAAGGAAGAAATAGTTAAGTGTGGATGTTACTTGCTTCCTTGGGTACCTGTGTGCTTTTCTCCACAAACATGCATTGGCCTGACGTTTGTCTGTTTTCTGGGTTTCTTTAAATCTACACAGTGATAAATAGCTAGATATAAAGAATTAGGCCAACCATTAAGGTGTTTGACTAGATGACTCAGGCATTTCAGTTTTTATTGAGTGGTTCTTAGAAACAAGGCTGAAGGTAAAAGGTACTAGTAGTTACCCAGGTTAGTAAAGATATTTTGTTTTTAAAAAGTTTGGAGCAGAGTCAAGGATTGCATAGAAGCCAGTAGAACTTGCTATATCCTGGGAATTTTTAGTAAGGGCAATGGGTGCAAGTGGAGGAAAGGTTTGGTTTGTGCTGTAGATCACCATGAAGCAGCGCTGAGGGGTTTGAAATGAACTAATTGGCTTTCTATGCGTATCCGTGAGTGTGTCGTAGGCCTCAGCCCCTCACCTGGCGATGGGAGCTGACGCACAGTAAGTGAACCACTGTGAATCTCTGGTCCTGGCGGAGGCCTGTAGTGGCCCGTGATGCCAGAGATACCTCAAAGGGCAAGATAAGGCCACGGCTGCGGATGCCTGGCTCCAGCCCCAATTAATAGACAGAGATTGCACTGCAGGCATTTCTCTCTTGTTGTCTCACTTTCACCATAAACGTCATCTTGGAGACAAGACGGTTCTCCTACACTGGTGTAATTCACTACTTGGAGAAGTCTTTGAAGTGACTCCCAAGATCCTGCTCATTTCCTGTGCCTTCCTCAGTATCTATCCCCTCTCTTTGTTTGAAAACTTAATATGAGCAGCCCACAGAAGCTCTTTGTCTCGGCCCCCAGAGTCTCGAAGTCTGCTAGAGGGTTTGATATTCCTGGAGCTCTAAAATCATGCAACTTGTCTCATTTATTTAAGCCTTTGCCGTTTGGGAGACTGGGGATCTTGGCCAGGTCTCTGATAGGTTTGATAGGTTGTATAATCACAAGCCATGAATCAGGCAGAGTAGCCAATTCAGATGGTTTCTTTAAAAACTGTGCCCATTTCATGGAAGTGGTGGATTATAAATTCCAGCAAAACTTTGCCTCATTATCAGTTGGTTTCTGGTATTGACTCAGGATTCAAATGTATTCTAATTCAGGGCTCAGGGTATGTGATATAGGTTATATAGTAGTATATATACAATCTGTAGTATATATACAACCTGTTGTATAGTAAGGGGACCTGTGTAATTAATCATCCCTAATTGGGGTCTTTTTTTGAAAGTGTCAGTGAAAGCTATCAATAATTATGCCAGAAAAGGTATAAGCTGTGTTGTCCCAGGCAAATGGGATACATGAACAACTATTATAGACTAATCAACCTGGGTGACACTTCTTAACTGTCTCTATGGGAGGGCAGAGTGATCCTAAAATCACTTGGAGTGATAGCTGTGGACTTACAGGTACCTAATGGAAATGATGTGGAAATGCACCTGTAGTAGTCATGCCCATGACACTTATTTTGCTAGCCTTGCTTGGAACATATTCCTCTTAGTTACCTTTCCAGCAACTCAATGTCAGATTGGGGATTCAATGTGACAGTGATTTGGATCATCTATTTTCATATAATCTAGAGTTAGCAGATTAACGGCACCCTCAAAGTTAAATACAATGGGTCATATAGTCTATTTGCAACAAAAGAATGACCACAATAAAACTCCAAAATGTCTCCAGTGATAGCATCAAAAGATAATTCAGGTAATATCTTTTCAAATTTTTCTCTGATTTTAAAAAATAAGTTTTGAAATATTTTATTAACAATATATCATCCATTTACTTGATTTGCAAATTTTGTTATGAAAGTGCTTTAGGAATCAATGTGATTTCTTTTTTGACCATTTTACGTCCCTCATGAATTATTGAACTCAGCAAAACGGTGCTGTTTGGCACACTGTAAGAACTCAATGAATACTAAGTAAAGAAAGAAATAAAGGAATTTGGTTAAAAGTAAGTTATCTCATTGTCTTCCTAGCTTTTTATGGACTTCTGAAATTCTTTAATTTTCCCCTAATAGACATGTCAACTTCTGTTTGTGGTTGTCAGGTTTCTTACCTATTTTGCCATATTTGATGGTTTGTACATTGGTGTATGGTGTATATAATTGTATGTTGAAGCCTAAAGCATATTACTAGCGCATAACTTTTAAAATATACTATTTTTCTACATTCCTTATAGAAATTCTACCTGATGCATAGATTTCATAATCTGTGTTCTGTGTGGCTGAATCCATCTTATTGTCATCTTCTCATCTCTCATGGGGCAGTGATTATAACTTTACAAATGATTCTACCTATACTGCCTAACATAGTATCAAACTGAATTAAACATTGTGATGATTACCGTTAAGTGGTGATGACAGTGAGGAAGTAGAGCCCTTCCTTTGAGTGTATTTTATAAATAGATACCCAAAGAAGCAGACTTAGGATGTTTGACTATTATATTTTCATCTAAGCCATTAAAAACAGTAAAGAATGCATATTGCCTAGTCGATGAAAGATTTAATGTTAAATTGGTGTTTACTAGGAACTATGGCTTAATAACTCCATCTTTTTTCTTATATTTGAGATAAAAAACAGATGCACACAAAACCTCAGTCATATTAGAAAAAAATGCAGAGACTGCTTGGAAGGGATTGAAGAGTAACTGGCAAATTGTGAATATTATACATGGTTAACATTCTATGCTTAACCCAAACAAAATTAATAGTTCACTTGGGTTTTGGAAATATTGCTCCTGGACCAGCAGTGTATTTCTGAATGGCATAAATATAAGAAAATTAGAAATTAACTGGATTTAGGCACCCTTACACAAATTACTGAATCTATTCTGAGTAATTTATCAAGCAGTTATATGTTGTTTTGCTGTGTTGAAATTCCAGAAAATTTAATAACGGCTTACTTTCTGGAAATTGCATTAGCATAGACCATTAATAAGTTAGACCTGTGGAACTCAAGTGGGAGTATAACATTGCCATTAGCAATGTTTAGTAGAGTGGACACTGGTTATCACTTCAGTTTATTTGTGGTAATCCTGAGAGACAAGATTTTTGGGGAGCTTTCAGTATCATCTGAAATAAGCATGTAGAAAACCGTTCCATGGTATTTAGCGATTAACATGAGCCAAGAGTGATGAGTAAGCGGTCCCAAATGAAAAAGATACGAGGAGCCAACCGTAGAACCCAGCCAGAAGAGCTCTTATCATTTAACTCCTCCAAAACCCAAGTAAGCAGGTTCAGAGAGGGTAAGTGACTTGTTCAAAGTCACACAGCCAGTTCACTATGAAGCAGACATAAAACACTGAGTTTCCAACTCTTTACAGAATTTTGTTTACTGTATCACATAGAAATTATAAAATGCTGGATTAATGCTGCTCACAAATAAGCAGGCTTCTGGCAACTGATGGATAAATTTGGCTGGTGCAAACAATTAAGCAGAATAACTGTAAAACTGCAAAAAGTGTGAAAATGTATTTTATCTTTGAGATGGGTTTTTGGAAAATAGACTTCTAGCTGGACGGACTTAAATAATTACTATCTCTTTGTAAAGAGTGGCTCCACTTTTGGAGAACCATAAAACAGGAATGCAAATATGTGCTTCATGTTGAAAACATTGTTAACATTGGACAACAGTGGCAAAGGGTTTGCTGCAGCATTCTGACTCAGGACTCCTCAAAATAATGAGAAAACAAAGTAAGTTACTTATGCAAGGAAGAAGGTCATTTCGGCCACAGCCCAAGCCATTTTAATCTTACTTGTGGATTTTCCAATTGTTTTAGACACATCAAACTTGGAAAACAAAGACATGTGATCATTAAATATTAAACCTCGGAGCACTCACAAGCCACCTTTTCTGTTGGTAAAGGCGAGACAATGTGACTAAAGACTTCCAGCTGTGTTCCAAGTTAATGAGGGGTTTTCAATTTGGCCAGTCACCCTGTTTACCCTTTGACCTTGCCAGTGCCTCTGCTGGTCTCCTTTGTGCCCTGTTCTAGAAATGCAGCCTTCCTTTTTACGTGGCTGGGCTGTATTTGCAATTACAATGGTCTTGCGAACATTAAGAAGGCGGGGTCATCTGATAACCACCAAGCTTAGGGTTTCCACCGCAGTTATAAACAGTTTTGCTGGCAAACCAAGTGTGGAATCAGTGGTGGAGAGGACCTACAGAGTGGCAGCCATAACAGCAAGAAATTAAAAAAGATAAATAGTATGGTTTGGAGTGCTCTGATAGTGAAAGGTGCAGAATAGATTATTTCCTCCCCCTCTACAGCTACCCGTGTCGCTTTCTACCTTTATTCCTTTGTTGTTATGCATATCTCCACCTTATTCTATTTGCCGAATTTTGTGATACTGCAAAGACACGGTTCACAAAAGCCGAACTTTTAATTTTGGTGAGAAATAAGTTAGTTTAATTATTCTTGGGTAGTGGAAAAGATGGGTTTTGTTTCTTTGCCTAAGTCTTTTGCTTCTAATCGCAATTCAACACCCTTTCCCTAGCATTGCTATGTATGAACTTCATGCTGCTAGACAAATAAATTCTTTGGAAAAATGCACATTTTTATTTGGAAATAATGCCATCTCTTTGTTAGATTCGCAGCAATCCTATTTTGCCTCTACTGTTTTTAAGTCGAAAATGAAAAATTATATAGAAGATGTTTGTGCATCATATTGTGCTGAATGGTATGTAGGTCAGCATGCTGCAGCACGGCAGATAAGGGACAGGGAACAAGTGTTCTATGTACTTACAAGCAAATATCAGTCATAATAGAGGAAGACAGATCTACAAGAGCGTTTTGGCTTCGGAAATGTTTCTTGTCATTAGCATTTAAAAAAAGCTATGAGATTCAGGCCTATCAGCACCGATTCACAGCAAACCCTGGCTTGCACAGGTTGTTATCTATTTCGCACAGAGGTACAGCTGGTTAGCAAATGGATTTGCAGATTTTTTTTTTTTTTTTTTTTTTTGCAGGGATGAGTAAAAAGGCAAAGAATCAGGTACTTACAACCCATTCAGAATGTAACAATTTTGTTTGTGTTATAAACCAAACCTTCTGTTTTTGCAAACTGCATTATTTTTAGAAACAGAACCAAGAAAAAAATCCAGCTGATTTAAAAAAAATCTTTATTCATATTCCAATATCCCTAAGGCTTCTAATATCCACGAAGTAATACCAGCAAAGAGAGCAATAAGAGCAGCAGACTCCCAGGGTTCAGTTTACAATGCTGCTTTATTCTGTTAGCCGTCAAGTCAAAAGGCAGTGTCTAATATTTTTAAATTTTTTCTCCTATTTCTGCTCTGAGATGCAAAAGCAGAGAAGGTGCTGGATAAAGGATAAAGGTGTGTGTGTATATGTGTGTGTGTGTGTGTGTGTGTGTGTGTGTGTGGTAGAATGGGAGAGAGAATTATTGACTTCGCATCTAGAAAGGTAAGGATAGTGTATTTTCATATGTGTATAAACTAATTCCAGTTATCACAAAGGACATCATGGTACAAAGAATATACTAGTTTTATCTGAAACAATACTATATAAGGTACATGGAATTGATTGAGTTCTTTGGTTGAAAAAGGTTGTTACTGAGAAGAAAAATTAGATAGCAAAGTATTTCTGCCTCCTGGTCTGGAGATATTTAAGTCCTTGTCTTTTATTAAAAGAGATATTTGGAGGCTCTCCCAACTGGAGAGATGGTACAGGGACACATTTCGTCATGTGGATGAATATAGTTCTCTGTCATATACTCTGTACAAAGATGCTAAGTTGTGATGAGTGTTAGCTTTGGCATATCAAAAAGCATTGCCTCCAAATCAAGCCCAGTGGATGAATTATCATGAATGATTAGACATGCAATCAAGCAATCTATGAAGCTCGCAGTGTAGCAGTTACCGTTCACATGGAGGATTACTTACATTAGATCCCTTTCTAGTGCTGTTTGCTTCATTAATAGGGAGGTGGTGGAATCTTGCTCAGAAAAAACCAAATCCTTTGTCAATATCTAAGACTTAGATCAAAGGTTGGAATAAAGCAGGAGTACTTTGGGGGAGATGATGAAAGAGTAAACAAATTAAAAAATGAATTGGGTGTTCTGGAAACATTTGATAAGTGAAACACTGTTGAAGTACAACACTGAGTATTTTTGATTCCATGCTCTTAGGAAATAGACAATCAGCCGCATCACTTTCAAATCAAGTTTTATTGAGTTAGTTTTTATCGCTGTCTGCCGAGGCAAACCCGTACATCTTCAGTGAAGTCACTGTACCCTGGCCAGTGATCTGAAAGGATTTAGAAGGACAGACTTTGCTTTCCCATTTTTGTTTTATTGTTGTAGTCCATCTAGTCTCAGGGAGGTTTAGAGACACAACTGAATTTCAGTGTAAGTGGCTTCTTTGTAATGCTATATATTTTTATTTTATGCATTTAAAAATGTTATTCTGAAAAAGGGCCCAAAGGCTTTATTAGAAATTCATCATATGAAAAGGGATAAAGAGGGAGACCTTTGTGAAGTCCCTTAGGGGAAAATGAACAATACCCTAGAGAGGCGCTTGTGCAAAAACTAAGTCCTGTTCTCCCTTGTTATTCATTGCTTCTGAAAATTGGGAACTCTGGAGGAAAATGTGTCATATGGGTGAGATTCAGAAATAAAGAAATAAAGTTCTTCTGATTCATGTCTGTGGTTTCTTTTCCTTTTACAGCCATGGGGGTTGAATTCATAGGCTCACACATGCTAGGCAAGTGCTGAACCACTGAACTACATCCCCCAGCCTGTTCTGTTCTGTTCTAGACAGGCTCTCCCTATGTAGTTCAACTTGGCCTTGAATTTGCAATCCTCCTGCATCAGCCTCCTAAGTAGCTGGGATAATAAGCATACACCATGGAGCCCCAACTCTATGTATCTCCTATTCTTCAAAAGTTGGCCTTCATTCTACCCCTTTGTACATTCCTTCTGCCACTTTTTCTTTTGAATGACCCTTATTTCTTTTTTTATTGTACTTTTTACCATTTAAAAATTAAATTTATTTCAACTGACACATGAAAACATAAAAATTACATATATTAAGGGCATCATGTGATGTTCCAATACACATATACATTGTATAATGCAATCAATTTAAACTTGTCTCTTTTCTCAAACATTTATCATCTCATTATGTTGAAAACATTCAAGTCCTTTTTTTCTAGGTTTTTGAAATGTATAGTGCATTATTTTTACCTGTATTTCCCCTGTGGTACAATAGCCCCCGGGAACTTCTTGCTTGTCTCTAATTGTAACTTAGTATTCATCAATCAACATTTCCCTGTTTTCCTCAGGCCTCCTCTGCCTGCCCTCTGATAACCACTGTTATTATAACATCTCTGCAATCAAATTTTTCAGATTCACGTATGAGTGACAGCATGGGATACTTTCTTTATACAATTGGGTTAGTTCATTCAACATTGCAATCTCTATTCAATTCACATTGCTGTGAATAATGACACTGTTCTTTTTGATGACTGAACAGCATCCCACTGTGCGTGTGTACCGTATTTTCTTCATCCATTCTTCAGATGGTGAATTGGTTGATTCCATTTCTGGGCTGCTTTGAATGGTGCTGCAGTAAACATGGGCATGCAGATGTCACTTTGACACACTGATTTCACTTCCTGCGGGTATATACCTAGAAGTGGATCATATGATAATTCTACTTTAAAAATTTTGAGAAATGCTCACACTTTTTCCCCTACTGGTTGTAGGAACTTACATTCTCATTAGCAGTATACAAGGACTTCCTTTTCTCCACATCCTCACCAGCACTTGTCATCTTTTGTCTTTTTAGTGATAACCATTCTTACTGAAACGAGGTTATGTCTCATTGTGAGATGGAGTTGCATTTCCCTGATAATTAGTGATGTGAACCATTTTTTTTCACATACATGTTGACTGTATGTCTTCTTTTGATAAATGTCTGTTTAGATTGGTTGTCCATATTTAAACCGAGTTATTTGCTTCTGAGACTTCGGAGTTCTTGTATATTTTGGGTACTAACCCTTTCTTCGTCAGATGCATAGTTTGCAAATGTTTTCTCCCAATCAGTGTTTATCTCTTCACTCTGTTGATTGTTTCCTTTGCCCTGCACAAGTTTGTTAGCTTGTTGTGGTCTTACTTGTTTATTGTTTCTTTTGCTTTTG
Source organism: Cavia porcellus (assembly GCF_034190915.1). Classification (NCBI taxonomy): domain Eukaryota; kingdom Metazoa; phylum Chordata; class Mammalia; order Rodentia; family Caviidae; genus Cavia; species Cavia porcellus. The sequence continues at coordinate 9,936,499 of NW_026947493.1, forward strand.
GGTATTGTCAAAAAATCCTTGCCCATTTCAGTGTCTTAAAGTGTTTCTTCCATTAGTTTCATAGCTTTAGATACTATATTTATATCTTTAATCTATTTTAAGTTCATTTTTGTAACTGGTGTAGACAAGGATCTAGTTTCATTCTGCATGTGGCTACCCAGTTTCACTAGCACCATTTATCGAAAGGCTGTCTAAAAATCTAGCACGCGTTCTTAATACTTTTGCTGAAACCACTTGCCTGTAGACGTGTGATATTACTTCTAGGCTCTATTCTGTTCTGTTGATTTGTGTGTCTGCTTCTGTGTTAATACTATGCTGCTTTTTGTTTGTTTGTTTCTTTTTTGTGGTGTTTAGGATCACACTCAAGACTTTGCCCATGCTAGACAAAAACTATCACTGGGCCCAAAGCGTGGGGTTTTGATTATTACAGCTATGTAGTTATGTTTTGAGTTCCCTTAATATAAAGCTCCTGTTTTTCTCTTTTTTTAAAAAATTAAGTTAATATATTGTATATTGTTACCTTCAAAGTAGTTGTTCAGATTTAGGCATAAAAAATGATCAAACAATGAAAGCACAAACTTCTTTTTTGATGAACTGAGATTAGTAATATAGTTATGTATCATATATATATATATATATATATATATATATATATATGTGATAGATACACTTTACCAAAACTGAGTCAAAAGCAACTGATATATTTATATCACACACATATACATACATATAATCTTTTCCTTTCTTTCTTTTCTCTTTTCTTGTATTCCAGTTGTTCTTTCCATTTGAGCACTTTCTTTTCCTTTTATTTTCACAGATCTAGTGTATATTTTGGATCCTAGCTACTCTTTTAGGTTTTTTACACTAAGGAGACAATTTACACAGGCAAGTCTGATTTATTTCACTTATCAGTATGGTCTCAAGTTGTGTCCATTTACCTTTAAAAGCCTTAAGTTTATCCTTCTTTACAGCTGAGTAATACTGCATTGTACAAAAATCTCACATCTTTTTTATCCATTCTACAATTGATGGGCATTTGGGTTGTTTCCAAGATTTAGCTATTACAAATTGTGCTGCTATAAACATGGGTGCACATATATCGCTGTGGCATGATGGTTTCAGTTTTTCTGGGAAAATGCCCAGAAGAGGAATAGCTGGGTTGAATCAGACTTCCAACCCTAGTTTTTTTGAGGAACCTCCACACTGATTTCCACAGTGGTTTTAACCAGTCTGTATGCCCACCAACAGTGGAGGAGGCTTCCTTTTTCCCTGCAGCCCCACTAACATTTGTTATTGGTTGATTTCTTGATGATAGCCATTCCTTCTGGAGTGAAATGAAATCTCAGTGTTGTTTTAATTTCCATTTCTCAAATGACCAGTGATGTTAGACATCTTTTTTCATGTACTTATTTCCCATTCATATTTCTTCATCTCAGAAGTATGTGTTCTTCTCAGATGCCCATTTTTGGAGAGGGCCTTTGAATTTGTGGGGCCTGTTTTTCTTTATATGTTCTAGATATAAATCCTTTGTCTGGGGGACAGCTGGATATTTTTTCCAGTCTGTGAGTTTTGTTTTCACTCTGTTGGTGATTTCTTTCAATGTGCAAAAGCTTTTTAATAAGCCAAGATCCCGGTTGTTGATTCTTTGAAGTACTTCCCATGCGGTTTGTGTTTTGTTCTTAAACTCCTTGCCAGCACCTATATCTTCAAGATTTCTACCTACCTTGTTGTTCAGTAGATTTTGTATTTTATTTTATTTAGTTTTTGTCTTTCTGAGACAGGGTCTCGCTATGCAGTTCAGGCTGGCCTTGGGCTCACTTCATAGCCCAGGCTGACCTCGAACTCCCAACAATCCTCCTGTCTCAGCCTGCCTAGCACTGGGATTACAGGCTTGCACCACCATGCCTGGATTTGTGTTTCTATTTTAATATTTAGAGCTTTGATCCATTTTGACTTGACTTTAGTGCATGGTAATAGACACAGGTCTAGTTTTAGTCTTTAGAATGTGGAAAGCCAGTTTTTCCAGCACCTTTTATTAAAAAGGCTGTCTTTCTTCCAGTGAATTTCTTTGGCCTCTTTGTCAAAATAATGTGGCTGAGTGTCTTTGAAGTTGTCTTTTACTTAGTCATTGTGTCCATGAATTTGTTCATCTCTTCTAAGTCTTCGAATTTGTTGGTGTCTCGTTTGTAATAATCTGTTATAATTCCTTGTATGTCTGTGGTGTCAATTGTAAGGTTTCCTTTTCATCTCTTATTTGAACTTTCTCTGTCTTTTTCTTAGCCTGGCTAAGGGTTTGTCAGTTTTGTTTATCTTTTTGAGGAACCAGAAAATCAGTGGATCAAGAAAGAAACCAGGGAGGACATTAAAAAGTTATTTGAAGCAAATTAAAATGGAAAGAAAATACCAAACCTCTGGGAACACACTAGTTAAAGCACTAGGTGGCAAATTTATAACCATATTTATATTGAAGATGCAGAAAAATTAAAAATAAACACTTTATCACTGCATCTCAAGGAACTAGAAAATAAGAAGAAATTAAACCTAAAATTAATAGAAAGGAAGAAACAGTAAGAGCAGAAATAAATGAAATAGAGACTCATAACAAAACAAAACAAGAAATATAAAAGATTGACAAAACAAAGACCCATATTCCTTATAGTACTACAATTCTATAAACTCTGTGCTTTCAGAACAGAGACTGTTCTGCTTGACAGGATTAGGCTCAGGGTAGGAGGTTAATAAATAGTTTTTGAATGAGTAAGTGAATCAATGAATCAAATGTGCGATGGAAAGTGATTAGATGGACAGTTCTTGTATGGCCAAGCAAAGCTTAAAAGAGTCACTGTAATATATTAGTCAAATCTGAAGGTGAAATCTTACAGAAAAACTTTCTGTCCTGCCAGATAACAGACTCTAAGCCTCACCTGAGAGAGAGAGAGCTGACCTCCCAAAATGAGTGCTCATGCAGAAAGGACCCCTCTCTCAGTCGTGTAGACCACACGACATTTCTTAGGGATGTCATCAATGTCATGATAGCACCTTCTAGGTCAGGTTGATCTATACCTCTGTTCTCATCAATCTTCTCTTTAAAAGTATTAACATATATTCTAGGCATGATAATAATATATCCTCCTCTATAGGAGTAACAGAATCAGAACTCTGATTTTGATTTATCATTCCTTTGCCTATTGTTAAAATTCTGTTACAAAGACATTTATCGGTGAGTATTGTTTGGTTTTGAATTTTATTTTACAAATGGCATCATGCTGTGTTTCTTATACTTTTCAGGACTCAGGATTGAACCCAGGGCCTTCACAATGACCTATACACCTAAACCTTATTTATTTAATTTTATTTTGTGGATGGATCTTGCTGTTTGTAAGTTGCCCAGGCTAAGCTCAAACTTGTGATCTTTCTGTTTCAGCCTCCTGGAGTGTTGGAACTTACATATTTTCATTTTTCCTAAAATTACGTGTCTGAAAAATCATCCATGTTTGATGTATATGACAGTAGTTTGCTAATCTTTCAGTATTTTATAATATTGTATTATGTGATTTGAACACATTACATTTCTACAATTGCTTGTTGATAGCACACTGGTTTCTTTTTTTGGTGCCATGATTCACATATCATAAGCATTCTCACATAATCTAGGGATAAACATAAAGAAAAATTTAAAAATATGTTTTAATTTATCAAAGACATTTTGTTGCAGAGAAATAATAGAGGGTGGATAGTAAAATACTTTTAAGTATAAAAGAAATTAAGATAAAATTCAGGAGTCAAAGGAACTTTTTAAATGAATGATGGAGTTTATAAAATTATATAGACTGCTTTGGATGTATTTGAGTAATGTGAATATTTATTATATGCAAGAAATTGTATCTTCTGTGACTACCCAAATCAGTAATACAGTTTTTTCGTTGTGCAAGAAGGCATACAAGTCAAACAAAAATTGGAATGGGATTGTCAAATCATCATTTCTGTGTATGTTCAGCCTTTCAGATTAAGGCCAAATTAATTTCCAAAACAACTGTTTTGATTTGAACTTCTCCCAACAGACAGTATGTGACAATGTATTTTTTCACATCTTTGTCAACAATTTTCAACATCGTACTTCTTAATTTTTGTGAGTTTGGTGTGATATCTATTGATAGCTAATAGAGATTTTATTGTTTGTGTTTATCACATGTAAGTGCTTCTTTATGTCTTTCTTTGGCCTTTGGTGTTTCCCTTTTCATAAAATGTCTGTTTATGTCTATACCAGTGGAATTTCTTTTTATTACCTATATGATTTCTTTTATTACCTATATGATCTCCTGACCTTCTAGCCTCCTGTCAGGTGGAGTAGTATGAGTTTTTCTGGCCACAGGGCTATGAGGATTTCAGAGTTATCACATGGCTTCTTAGCACTGTCTATTCCTGACATATTGACCATCATGACGACTTATATTGAGATGCTGAGGCTACAAAGATCAAAACAGCTTAGGTTGCTGAATCATCGCATGAAGGTTAGCTACATTAAAGAGTCACTCACCCTATAGTGGACAATACAGAGCAAGAAATAAAATTTCAAGGAGTTAAATCAACTGATATTTCAGAGTTATTTTTGCTCCAACATAGATTAGCAGATGTCTTCTATTCATTTTTAATTTTTTCCTGATGAAAGCATTCTTTATGCATTTTGGATACTGATATTTTTCTGCTTTTTATGTGAGACAACTATCTCCTTTGGATCAGTGTATTATATTTTTATTTAACCCTTCTGGTATCATTTGATGAAAGGAAGCTCTTCATTTTAATGGAGTGAAATTAATTAATCTTTGACTTTATAATTTGTGATATACATATATATGTATATATATTGGTACATGTTTTCAGTATATAGTGATAACATCCACTGTGGGGAGCTGGAATATGTACATAACATACTTTAATTCTTTGTTTAAACCCCTTCCCTGTACTTCCCTCTATCTCTTGATCTTCTTCCCTTTTACAGAAGTTTTATCTCCCTGTTTCTTGTAATCTATCTTCTGCTTTGTTGTTTGATTCATTTATACTTTGGGTTTCTCATATAGGAGAAACACTACAATATTTAGGCTGTGTGTCTGATTCACTTCACTTAAACTTCCTGTCTAAAGTTGCATCCAATTTCCTACAAATGGATTGAACTGATCTTCTTTATGGCAAAATAGTACTCCACTGTATATGAATACTTTTATTTCATTTATTTTGCTTTATTTATACTCTTGTTTTCTCATATTAAATAAATTATATAGTATTTAAGCTCATGGGTCTGATTTATTTCACTTCAGCATTATGTTTTCAGGATATATCCATTTTCCTATAAATATTTCAAATTTATCTTTTATAGAAATCTGTTACTTCACTGTGCACAAAGAACATATTCTTTGTATCCATTCATGTGCCCATGCATATATAGACTGCTTCCAAGAGTTAGAAATTATGAACTGTGACTCTATAAACATGGTGTGCATATATTGCTGCAATACAATGTCTTTAACTCCTTTGGAAAGATATATAGCAGGAGAATGGAATTTCTTTTTGTTTTAGTTTTTTGAGGAATCACATAGTAATTTCTATAGTGGTTATACTAGTTTACATTCCCACCAACAATGTAGGAGGGTTCCTTTTTTCCCCACAGCCTTACCAGCATTTATTATTATTTGATTTCTTGATGTTTGCTATTCTTTCTGGGATAAGATGAACCCTCACTGATACTTAAATTTGCATTTCTCTAGTGCCAGCAACATTGAACAGTTTTTCATGTATGTGGGGCCATTTTTACTTCTGCTGTGAAGTATCTGTTGCAATTGTCCATTTTTTGATTGGGCCTTTTATTTTGGGGTGTTTAATTTTTTTAGTTATTAGTCCTCTAGATATTAGTCCTATGCCAAGGTATAGCTGTAAAAATTTGTTTCAATTCTGTAGGTTGTCTGTTCATTCTGCTGGTTGTTTCCTTTGGTGTGTAGAAGTCTTTTAATTTGATATAATCCCATTTGTCGATTTTTGACTTATTTCTTATACAGCTCTTATTTCTTATGCAGTTTTTTTTTCAGTTTGACTTATTTCTTATGGGTTCTGTTTATAAAAGTTGCCTACATCTATAACTTCAAGTGTTCTATGTACAATGTCTTCCAGCAAGGTTGCATTTCTGCTTTAATATTTACATCTTCCATGAATTTTGATTTTCATTGAGTACGTGGTAAGAGATATGGGTCTAGCTTCAATCAATCTTCTAGTTACAGATAACTATTTGTTGAAGAGGTTATCTTTTCTCCAGCATTTGTTTTTGGCCCCTTCATCAAAGATCAGATGATTGAATATGTCTGGAGTGGTTTTACAGCCTCTTGTTTTCTCATATGAAATACTGATCCACATATGTCTTTTTGTGCTAGACCATAATGTTTTTGTTGTGATTTACATATATTTTTAAAGAAATCCTGATTGTAAGATCATTCACAGAATATTTTCCCTAAAAGTTTTACATCTTTGTATTTTACTTTTAAGCATAATGCTGTGTTATGGTTTATATCTGAATGTTCCCCTAAAGCCTCGTTCTGGTCACCGTGCGGGTGGGGGCAGGCCTTTCAAAGGTAGCAGAATCTAGTCGGTGCTTGGTTTTTGTCCAGTGCTGGGGCTGGCAGTGTAAGTGCGGCACTTGCGCAGGTCAGGTGGCCCGCATACAGTATAAGGAAAGGGAAGAGGCTTGCTCCTCCCTTTTGCCCTTTTGCTCTTTTTGCTATTTGTATTTGCTGCCGCCATGCACTGTTGCCCACTGCCTTGCCACCCTGCCCTGGAGTCAGGTGATTATGGACTGACACCTCCCTAAACTGCCAGCTAAATCAACCTTTCCCTCCTTAATTTTGAGTGTTGAATATTTTGTCTCAGCAATGAGAGAAAAGTAACCAAGACACTTATCTCAGCATTTCCTTTTTTTTTTTTTTTTTTGTCTAAAGCAAATGTAGCGATTGCATTTTGTTTGTTTTTCTTTATGGATAAACAGTTAGTTATTTCCGCTTTGATATACATTACTGCCTTTGTCATAAATCACGTTTTCACATACATTTGGTTACAATCTGGGCTTTCTAACTTCACTTGGCTGACGTGTCTCTATCCCTATCCTTAAGCTATCTAGTTATTACAGACTTAATATTTGTTTCTTAGTAGGGAAATTTTTTTCACCCTGTTTATTTTCATGGGCATTTACTATTCTTGGATGTTTGCTCTTCTGTATACATTTTAAAACTGGTAGATGGAATTCCTTGAGAGTCCTTGTTTGGATTTTGATTAACTGCATTGCCTTTTTAGATATGTTTGGGCACACTTGACATCTTCATTTCGTTAATATTACCTATCCACTTATTTATTATCTACTAGGCTTTATGATGTGCCTAATTTTTAAAAATAATTTCTCTATTGAGGTCTTTTATATCTATTGTGATGTTAATTTTTGTCTTCTTGCCCAATATGTGATGTCTCTTTTTTATAACCTCATAATACAGTAATACTAGTTAGGCCACTATATTTCATTTTTCCTCACTTCTTTTCTTTCCTTCCTCTAGAGTATGTTAAAGAAAATCATAGACATTGTTATTTTACCTACAAATACTTGAATATTCATGCCTAGATAATAAGGATTTTAAAAGTTATAACAATATGTCATTGCCCTATTAAAATTAGTAGTTCCTTAATATCATCTAATATGAAATCCATGTGAAAATTTGTCAGGTTTCCTCAAGATGTCCAGCATTCATTGATGATTATTGTCTTTGTTTTCAATAACTACCACAAAATCGGTGATTATGTAGTTTTATCATTGCTCTATATTGGTTAGCTAGAAATGTTTTGCAAAGAAAAATTCCCCCTTATTCATTATTTGGTTACTGTGAAAAGATTACCATTTTAAAGGACAAATAAATGTTTGATTCTTTCACTGTATTAATGAGCATAGTGATTAGGAGGTTTCTTATAAACTTTCAGCGGTAGTTTTATTGGTTCTCTACAGGTACAAAATCAGTGTAAAATACGTAATTATGCAAGGAAACATATCAGGTAGGCTTACAGGTTTGGAGGTAGGATAATGCATGATGGCCATCTGCGAGAGGATGCAATAGCTGCTCAATTGGAGAAGCCGGAGGCTGCAGAACAAGATAGAGCGAGGATACAGTTCTAGTAGTACACTGAAGGCTTGGAAGCTGGCTGCCAAGTGGCTGATTTGAGTTCATTTTAAAAGGCTGCAGAAGCTGGAGTGGATATCCACAGGTGATGGAGTAGCAAAAGTTGCTCAAACAGAATGGAGCTTTTGACATTACAAACTGACTTATTTTATCTTTCATCCAGATGACCAGCCTATTGGATGATACTATTCACATCACAGTGGGCCTTACCCCTTCAGTTTGCTGGCACACATGCCGATAATCTCTGGACACCCCCACAGGAATACCCACAGGTGTGGCTTACTAATCTGCTAGGTCTAGTCAACTGACAATCATCATTAACTGTCACAGTGACTTCTGGGTTTTATCAATATCTTGATAAATTATGCGTTTTTGTGTACTAGAGATGTTTCAACTATTGTGGTCATTTTTATTTTTTATTTTTTTTATTTTTGGTGCTGGGGATCAAACTCACGAGCTCGTGTTTGCCAAGCAGGCACTTAGGCCACTGAGCTAAACCCCTGGCCCATTATTCTTTTTTTAAAATTTTATTTAAGGAGAAAAAAGAAAAAAAAAAAGGATACAAATTATACAGAATTTCAGAAAAAATAAACAGTAGGAAATCACTAGTTAACAGATTACATATTGTCAACTAGAAATAGTTGTTCAAATTACAAAATTAAAGCATATAGAGTGGACATTCAAACAGTGAGACTGCAAACAGTTCTGTTCAATGATCCAATAAAACTCAGTAATATGGTTACCTATCTTATACACTTAAATATACATGCAGTTATGTCCTTTAGAGCACTTTCTTTTCCTCTCTTTTGTACAATGACAATTACACATTTTGGATTTTATTACTCCCACTGTTCTTATTACTTTTTTTTGAAGAGAGTAAAACCAAATGTGACATAACAGGACAGAGTCAGTCAAATCAAAAGGATGGACATAATACATAATGTATAAACAGAATACAAGGTGATCAACAATGGTTACCATAATGCCTTTTGCTATCTTACAAAGAATTGCCTATATCATCAATTATAATAAAATTGAACAAAACAGTAAAGAATAAAACCAATAAAATCAAAACATTGGAGACATTAGAGGACTTCAAAAGAAGATAATACTCAACCAGAATGGGTGTCATAATGAATCTTATTGTCTTCATAGTTGTTGCCTATACTTTCGAACTTGGTACTATCGAGCAAAACAGAATAGAAGAAAATCAGTCAAAACAAGATGGTGAGAACAATACAGGGTTTTAAATCAAGTTAATAGGGAATCAAAGTGGGTTACTATAATATATCCAGCTTTTTAAAATTTATTTTTCCTTAATTAAAAGGATAAAAGTGAAAAAATAAATAATAAAAAAAGGAGATTGAGATGGAAGAGGGCATAACAACAAAACAGCGCAGGTCAAAACATAACGATTTAAGCAAAATAGTGTTTCACCACAAGATAATCCAACATAAAAGTAGTTACCATAGTATCTCTTTCCTTGAAATCTTTGAGTATAACTTCGTATACTGTAGCATCAAACATATCAAGACAATGTAAAACCATTCAAGAAAATGACAGTATTTCAGGGTATTTAGAATCAACTAACAGAAAATGAACGATGGTTTCTGTATAATCTCCTTGTCTAAAAAAGTTTTTGTTTATATTATCACATATAATAAAATCCAATAAGATACAACATGTTAAGACCTATGGAGACAGAAGATAAAAGCTTGATGGGACTTCAAAACAAGATGATATTAAATCAGCACTAGCTATTATGATGTCTTGTTTTCTCCAAAATAGCTGTTCCTACCACCCAACCTTCTCTGTCTCATTTCTGTTGAGCTCTTTTTTTATCATTAGTTGTCCGTTTGTCTTCTTCATTTCGCTTTCTGCTCCATTTATTGTGGCCTCTCTGCCACTGTTTCTGGAATCTTGGTATTTTTCTTTTTTAGCATATCCTGCAGTATTCTCTGTAGAGTTAAATTGTTGGTTGCAGATTCCCCTAGTTCCTCTTTATCCTGGAAGCACCTTGTTTTTCCATCAATTTCTAGGGACAGTTGTGCAGGATATATCAATCTTGGCTGGAGGTTATTATCTTTCAAAGCTTGAATTATTTCCCCCCATGCTCTTCATGATTTGATGGTTTGTGCCGAGAAGTCTGCTGTAATTCTGATGGGTGTTCCCTTGTAAGTGATCTGTTTCTTGTCTCTGATGGCTTTTAATATTCTGTTCTTATATTGTATTTCTGTAATTTTGATTATTATATGCCTGGGTGTAGCTCTGTTTGGGTTGTAGGTGGCTGGGGTCCTGCATGCCTCATACATCTGAGTATCTTTACCTTTTGCTAAATTAGGGAAATTCTCTTGGATTATTTCTCTGAATAGCTTTTGTAGTTCACTTGTTTGTGTCCCTACTTCTTCTTTTATGTTCTTAATTCTTAAGTTATAGATCCTCTTATCTTCTAGCCTTTGTATTATTGCTGTTTGTTTTTTTGTTATTTTTAAGAAGTTTTTCATGTCATGCTCCCTCCAGTTCAGATAACCTATCCTTAGTTTATTTCAAGCTGTTATGTCAGCTTTCATTAGAGTTTTTAGTTTCCTGGTAATCTCTTTGAACCTGCTTCACATATTCTATGTTTTCTCTATTTTCTCCATCAAGCAATTCTCCCTTTTTTTCTGTTCTTCCATTCCACCATCTGTTTTTTCTTGGGTGGTGCTTAGCATTTCTCTAACTATTCTCCTTATTTATTGCTTTATTTCATTAAATACTTCATTTTTGAACTTGTCTATGAGGCTCCGGAGATATCGCTTTATGTCTATTGATGCCGTGTCTGATACTGCGTGTTTTCTGTCTTCATTCTTCTTTGCATTTACCTTTCTCAGGATTGGGGACGGTTCTTATTGCTTCCTCTTCCCATACTTTTTGTACCTTCCATACAAGCATATATAGGAGGCCCAGTTTTATTTTCTCTTTGTCTGTTACAGTTTGTTTGAATCCATCATCTAGGTGTTCCCACCCATTGCAGTGTACTAGGGAGACACAGACCTGGGCAGCCTCTGCTGGGCCTGCCCCTCCAGGTCAGTCAACCTACTGAAGGCTTCACTGCATTAGGGTGCACCGCCAGGCACTGGGACCTGGTTTGGGCTAGCTTACTGGGTCTTAGTCTGTGGTGTCACCAGGCCAAGCGCTCCCCACCAATCCCGCTTGAGAGGGGAATATGTGACTAAAGTCACTGCAGCGTCCTGTTCTGGCTAGTCTGCCCAGTCCCAGAATGTCCTCTGTTGGAGCCTCCTACTCTATGAAAGGGTCCCTGTTCCTCTCACTCACGGCAGGCTAGTCCCGCTCTCAACTCTGTTTGGTTTGCTGATTCCCGCTCTCAGAGGTTTTGTGTCTCGCTCCCTGCTGTGCTGATTGGGACGCAGCAGCGGCAGCAGGAAATTCAAATCATGGCTTCCAGAGGCACAGGTTCCAGCTTCTACACTGAGATTTTATCTGTTTCTGTTATAGTATCAAGATTGCATTTCCAGTTGGTTTCTTTCAGCTTAGTTCGTTCTTGGGTCGGCAGGGTATATCTCCCCTTACTGAGGACTCCTCACACCGCATCATTCCTGGATTCTAAGCTGGCAATCTCAGAGAGCCTCGGTGGCTGACGTTATCTGTCCACCATGTTCTTCCGGAAGCCCATTATTCTTTTTAATGCTCAAATTGTCAAATTAGGGTCAGTGGTAGCCTTTGAAAGATGGCTTTTGTGTCCTTTTGAGATGATTTTACTAGTTTTTAATAGCTTTCTTCTTTTGACTCAAAAGTAATTTTACAGTTATCTTGTACTTTTCCTGACTCAGAGCTAAAAGTAGTGATTTCTACAAAATGTCTTGATTTCTTCTGCAGCAATTGGTATTTAGCACTGAATTCTAAGTGCTAAGAGGGTTCATTGCTTTGGTGTTGCCATTATGTCTAGGCCTTTAAAGTGGACAGAACTAGAAAATAAATATATTTTTGTAAAAGAAAAATTTTGAGGTTTTTCTAATTTAAAATTCCATTTGTGAAGTTTTAAATATGACTATATAGTCTTTACTGAAAATTTTACTTCATAAAGACACAATTATTTGCTTTATCCCACATTTAATGTAAGTGATTTAAAAATAACAATGCTAATATTACTACTAGCAATAAGGCTACTGAATGCAGTGTAAGATTTCTTTTTGATTTTCTTCCTTTTTAAGGATATATTTTAGAAGGAAAAAAACAATCAGAATAAAGTATTCTAAACTTGGTTGAAGTGAAATTTTTCTTTCACTAGTTATTCCATCAATTTGATTTTTAGTTGGATTGGCTCTTTACAGTTTGTTTTAAACTTTGAAGCTCCAATGATTTTTTGATTTAATTTTGTATTTTAATTGATATAGTTCCAATGTCAAAGCAATTTAATAAGATACATTCACAGAAATTCAATTTCCATTTCTGTCCAATATGTCCTGCTCTCTATCCACCACATATGCACTGTTTTTAAGTTTTAAATTTGTCCTTGTTGTGTTTCTTTTTAAAATATGAATGTATGCATTATGATGTTATAGTTAGCATATAATAATTTTTAAGTGGCAAATAATAAACCATAAATAGTTTTTTACAGGTTGCTTTTATTTAGCAATATCTATTTGGAAACATTTCTGTTTATAGCTTTATCCTTTTCACAGCTGCATTGTATTATCCTGTGTGGACATTCTATGGTTTATCCAGTCAGTCACCTAAAATGAATATTTAGGTTGTTTCCAGCCTTTCGCTATTAGAAAATAATACTGAAATAGGTAACTGTGCCCATATTATTTGTATTTTGTCAAGGCATATTTGAATTAGAGCCCTAGAATTGATATTGCTGGATCAAATATGCCTATAAAACTTGCTAAATATTGCTAAATTACTAGAAGTTCTACCATTTTTGCATTTCCAGCAGAATTATTGAAAAATGCTCATTTTCCCATACCCTTGCTAAAAGTTCATGTTGTCAAAGTAATTTTGCTTTTTTCTTATTATGAGCAAGGTTGAGCATCTTTCCATTTCTTGGAAATACCTGTTTGTAATTTTTACTTATTTTTCTATTATATTATTGGTCTTCTCATCTTTTCGGAGTTCTTTATATGTTATAAAGCTTGCCCTTTGTTATATGTTACAAATTCCTTTTTATTTTTTCAGTTTGATATTGTAATTTGGCTTTACTGTTTTTTTGTTTTGCTGTGCAAGTTTTATTTTTTAGTGCACAAATAAAGTTTTTCCCACTTTGGTTATAAAAACTGTGATTTTTTTCCCCAGTATTTATATGAGTAAATATTATCTTTAGAATGTTTTTATTATAGAATTTTTCAAGCACACTAATACTCAAATAGTGAAATAGGTCAGTTTATTCCTCAAGCAGTTTCTACAATTATCATCATGTAGCCTGTCCTGTTTCACTGATAACTTTCTCTACTCTCCTATCCAATTATTATTTTAAAATTATTTTTACTACTGCTTGTTAATTTTATAAAATACTGGGTTTTAATGTTGTACTTTCATGCATGCATGTATCTTGATCATATTCTTCCTGTTAGCTTCTGTCACACCTTTGTCCTCTTTCTTCTATTCCCTTTCTCTCAGTTAATGATAGTCTCCCTTCTATGTTCATGCCATCTTTTTAAAAGTCCCTATCTTATATTATTTTGAAGGAAATCTAGATATACTATTTAATCTGTAATTATTTTAATATATAAATGGTCTTTTTAAAATTGCATTTTATGTTGTTGCTACCATATAGAAATACAGTTAATATTTGAATATTAAGCTTTTATCTTGATTAAAATTTGCTTTTAAAAATAATTTGCAAGAATTGATAAATGTTTGAGGTGATAGATGTGCTAATTACCCTGATTTGATCATTACACATTGTATGCTTGTACTATGTAGTGTATCCATAAGTATGTACAATTACTATGTTAATTAAAATAATTTAAAAAGCGAAAGAATAATTTGTAAAATTATTTGAATTTCCTAGGTATACCCTTTATTATGCTAATGGTACAGGAAGTAAATGTAAATGTAGAAGAGGAGAGGACTGAGTACTAGGAGGTTACTTCCACAGTGAGCAGTCAGAAAGAGGAAGAGCTCAGAGATGGAGAAGGAGGTGTGATGGTGAGCTGGAGAAAAACCAGGAGGCCACAGGCTGGAACCACGTGTGATACATATGACATTTCAAAAGTCTTTTTAATACATAATTTTTTGAAATTTCCATAATTACAGATAAAAAATGATAATTGGCAAATGTGTTTTTTAATGTGTACATTTTTCAGCAAAAATATCTGTTTAGAGGGGACTCACAATTTCTAGAACCAAATAATGTGTATGTTGAGATTTTGTAGGAATATATGAGAATATTCTAGCCAGAAGAGCTCACCTGTGTGTTGTTTTAACTTTCCTTGAGGAATGGTCCTTTGTAAATTGTGTTTGCTTTTTGTCTTTTCTGTCTTTTCTGACTGGGGCATCAGGCCTCTGTCTTTCTATTTGAGGCCATTTTGTTGTTTCCATTGCACTAAAAAGAATTTTTCTAGAAAAAGAATAAATAAAAAGTTGAAGGAATGACAAGCTTTTCATTGATCACTTAGCCTGGTCTTCATTTTGATGGATTTCAGGATTGCTTCTCATTGCCCTGTATTCTGTGTGTGGAAATGAATTGAATGACATGTTTCTAGATTCTCAATTAAATTTTATCAAACTGATCAACCATATCACTTTTGCAAAATACCACTCCCTCTCAAACTTGGTGCACAGTGGGGATTCAGTAAATGTTTGTTCAGTTGAGTTGGAAGCTTCCTTTTTTAATAAGGCAGGCACAGTGCTTTCAGAACAACAGAAGATTTTATTTTGAAACCGTCAATTTCTGGAAGGAGGCTGCTGCTTTAAAATTATACACATATATGTACTCTAGAAATGTAACAGTATAGCATACCTAACTTACAAATTATCATCTCAAAAAATTTAAAGTATTTTATCCCTATTGGTTTTCCTTTCCCATTAAAGTCATCATCTGTTTGCAGAGCAGCATTAACAGCCTAAAAGACATGGCAGGGAATTGAACAAATTGAACATTCATAGTAGACAGATTTTCTCCTTCTGTGTGTATGGATTGGACATGATTGTGAACAGTTGGAGGTCAGACCATCACTAATATGTATGAAACTTTTGATGTTAATTTACCATTAAAAATATATTAATTTTTGGCAAAGGTGTGAATATCCTTGTCTTGCCTAGAGCTGTATTTCCCATGGTACACAGAAAGTTAAAATTCACAATGGACCAATCTGAAAAACAAGTAAACTTTTTTTTTATTAAAGTACCACATTTGTTTTTAAGTGAAAATACATATATGCACTTCATTTTCACTCACTAGAAAGGCTCTTGTAAAGGGCTAGGATGATCAGTGAGGATAAGAGAGATCTTGGCTGCCTTGGAGGAGTTTCTCGAAACTGGTTCCTTCAGTCGCCATTTTGGCTTGTGGCTACTCAATTTCAAACACATGTCTTATAGGTGAATAAAAGGCAGCATAAAACATTGGTGACAAAAAATTAATGACAGTATCATAGTACATAAGTAGACTGTATCCTTTAGAAATAATCATCTCTTTAATTGCTGTAAAACAAATTTCTACTATTAAGTGATAGTTTAGGGCTACGATTGGCATTAAGAATTAGAATAAGGAAAGAAGAGACAGAAATACCCAGTTAAAAGCCACTTTACCACCTACGCACTGGTTGTTTTCTAATGGGCAGTTAAAATCTGAGTTTTAACATCTTTTCTAAGTATACCAGGAATTCTAACTATACCAAGAGTAAATACTGTTTCTCAGCAGAATGACCCATTTTGGCAGTGCTTGTTTTTTGTGATATATGCAGGAAAATAGAGTTTTTATTTTATTATTGCAACAAAACACAATTATTTTTGACATGTTGACATCTGACATAAAGTGACATTGATATATCTTCTCTGACTAAATCTGTTGTCTTGCTGAGCGTCCTTAAACCAATTTTCGTTAGTGTCCGTTTTATTCACTTTGTTCCAATGCAGCCTTTAAATTGGAAGACTGGTTTTGGCTTTTAATATGCTATGATTAAAATATAATAAAACAAAAGGAAAAAACTTAATTATTTTAGAAGCATACCCCTCCAAGGTAATGATTAATTATTGTCTAGCTTTGAACTCTTGATTTTTTTTTCTTGATAGTAAAATAACACTTTCAGCTGAATTATGGTTCTGGGGACTCTACAGAAAAGAATGTTAAGGCATCTTCTCTCAAATATGTTGCTTAAATAGACTTAGTAAGATACTAAGATATTTAAAATCCTATAAGGAACTATGAAATATTATTTGGGGGAAAGCCCAGAGACCATGGTGATATTTGACTCAGTGAAGTGTTATATCTTTGTAAGCATGTGGACCCAAGTCATAAGACTTAGTTACTGTGAGCATTGTTCTGTAGATACAAGTTTCTTTGAGCACAAGATTATTCTCTTTTGAGTTCTAGCCTTCTTATACATAGTTGGCACCCCATGAATATTAGCACCCCAAAAATACAAATTTTCAACAGAAGTATAAAGCTTGTCTTGTCTAAAGCTTTATTTATTATCTATACATAGACAAAATCTTTATCAAGATGCATTTTAATTGGAAAAGCAAGTAGTCCTTTCTAAAATTTCAAGCTGTTATCAAGGGCCCAGCCTGAGCCAGATGTGGAATTTAAAAGAAAACTGGATATCATGACCTGTTCCTCCAGGGAGACCACCACTGTATAACACTCAAATAACCAAACACTGTGTTCTGTGGTGGAGACCCTACAGATGGAAGAACTAGAGAACAAGAATGGTCCATGAAAACGTTTCAGTGCTTTGTTTAGCTGATTCTTAAAAAGAATGTTGATGGGGAAGGGTAGCCTGAGCAGGTGTAATAGCTGAAGCACAAGCACTGTGATGGGAAGGGAGACTGTAAAATGGAATCATGAGCAGAGCACGTCATTTGTCCCATCGTAGAGAACACTGAGATATTCATGGTTAACGTAAGGTCTTGTTTATTCCCTAAGGATTATGTGGGAATTATATTAAAACACAAGAGGTCATGTGAGAATAAATAAGATTTTAATATCTGACTTTAGTATCTACTGATTTGAATTTTAAATAGGAATATGAGAGCCTACTTCTATTAGTACATATGGTTTTCATTGTTATACTGAAAGTGTTACATATAATTTTCTCAAATTCACTCTCTTCCTCCTCCTCTGTTTTCCGCACCTCTTCCTCCTCCTCCTTCTTTATGCACTGGGGATTGGATCCAGGACCTTCTCACTGAGATGTATCTCCAGCTCTCTGTAAAATTTTTGTTTTGAGACAAGGTCTCACTAGGTAGCTAAGTTGCCCAAGCTGAGCAAGACCTGCAGTCCTCTCCCTGAGTGCTCATTCATTTTCTGTCAGACGTCTGGAATGAAGAGACAAAACCAATCTTCTCCATGTATTGTCTTACACAAATGATGCTACGCTAGAATATTTTCTGATTGATAAACTTGAGCATTCCTTTTGGTAAGTCTTATATAAGGAGCCCTGGCTATCTCTGTGTCCACCAGTCTCTTTATTTTCCTCTTTTTTTATCTAGTGTTCATTGACAAAGGATTCTAACACTTTATTTCTGATTTCTGATGTTTCAAGAAATCATAGTGTCTTGGAGTGAATTTTACCCGTTAGCATTTTGCTTCTCCAAGTTTTCCTAGCCAAAAATTTTTTTTACACGTAGAACACTGCTTGCCAGGTGTGGTGGCACATACTTGTAATCCCAGAATTTGAGAAGCCGAAGCAGGAGGATTGCTGTGAGTTCGAGGCCAGTATGAACTAGATAGTGAGACTGTCTCAAAAAACAAAAAACAAATCAGAACTTTGTGCTTGCCTAGTATACATAAAACCCTGAGTTTGATACTGAGCACCACAAAAACAAACAAACAAATGACACAAAAAGAAAAACAAAAACACTTGGTTCTGAATGCCTGCTGCAATCCCTGGGCTGGAGTGATTATGCCCACCTCATAATCAAGATGATCTCTCAGGCCACCCTCACCACCGCCTGCATCTCCCAACCTCCGGCATGTATTTTACTGGTGATTTTTTCTGGCCACTGCATAGAGGCAAACAATAGGGAGGCTCAAAACAGAGGTTTAGCAGGGCGTATGAAACAAATTTTCTGCGTGGTTTTAACGGGAGGGCTCTGGGAGGTAAGAGTGAGGCGGGAAGAGACCTGGCCACATTTGCCTTGTGGAAAAATGGAAGGTGGACAAGTGTAGCACTGTTTTGAAAAAATGAAAAGGGAAAAAATGGTTCTTAGCATTGGATCCATTCTTTTCTTTTTGCAGGAATTCTGTTGTCCCCTTAGAAAATAAAAAAGCTGTTCCAAAGCACATTGGCACCCGCGTGGCACTGCTGCCTTCTCTTGGCGCTGCCCCATCCTGCTGCTGGCAGGACAGAGCATGGACCTCTTTAGCCTCATCCTCTGTTGTTTTGTGCACAGGAGCCAAACATTGTGGCTACTCGCGAGGCAAGGCTGGCAGCTGAAGAACCCAGATGCCAAGCTCTGGACTGGACTTCTGTTCGGTTTGTGGCTGGTCCCTTCCCTGGCATCTGCCCTGGCTTTGCGGCAGCCTGTGCCCCGTCTGCAGAACTGGGCTCAGGATTAGGCTTCTGTTGGCTCTCATGGATGTTCAGTCACTGTTTCCCTTTTGAATTATCCTTGATTATGAGGAATGTTCCTTTATGACACATTCCTCCCCAGTGTCTGCTCAAACACTGTGCCCCTGCCTGCTAAAAAAAGGGGCTTTCTCTTGAATTAGTGGTTGTTGTAAGAAAGATTGTGGAATGGGAACAGTCTCCTTCAGGTAGGAATAAAAAAATGTGATACCAAAACTGTATTTCAAACACAGATCCTTATTGCTTTTTCTTAGTAAGAAGAAACGTTTTGAACTAAGTTAAAGGCAAAATAAACAAAAATCCCAGCAACATGGGAAATTCCAGAAATCTCTTCTTTAGTTTTAATTCCTCATTTTGTTATTAGAAAGTTTCAACTTGTAAAAAGGAGGTAGCTTTCCCAGGCCACAAGGGAAAAGAATACATTTATGTTATTTATCAACACACAGAGAGCGAGTGGAGTACTCACGGGGTGAGGAATATTGGACTGCACTTTGCTGGTCTAGGGAGGGAGTAGATGGAGGTCAGCTAATAAGTCTGACAGCCCCTGGGTAGGGATATTTCCATTAGTAACAGGATGCCTCATGCTCACCTGAGAAATGAACTTAGGTAACACAGTTCACCAACTAAAAAAGAAGTTGAATATAACATACAATTCAGAAATACCTATAAAGTATGTTTGCACATCTAAGAGCCTTCTGACATTTGTTTATACTCTAGAACTTTTAGTAGGTGGTGACTATTCACCAGAAATAAAGATACAGTGTAAAGGATGAATTACAGTTAAATAGAAGGTGCTTTGCTTCATATAATATCAGTATCTAAATGACCTATCAGGAATGTAGGCAATCTCAGACCAAAATCCCAAATCTGTCATCTCACTGAGATGAATGATTTTTTATTGCTCAGCTTCTGGAGCTGGAAAAGGCATTTGCTCCAGTGGTAATCTCTCTAGTTTTATGAAATCTCAATGAAAGGTAAGGTTCTGAAGTCAGACAAATTTGAATTTGTAAACTTTATGACTTTCAGTAAATTCTTATACTTCTTTACACTTCAGCTTTCTCTGTAAATGGAAGATTAACAGTACCTGTCTCATGCGATTGCTGTATTAGATGACAAATACATGTATAATGCATGGCATAGAATAAGACCTAATAGGTGTTGGCTAGTGTTAAGATTTCTTGTAGGCTGGGGTATGAAGAACACCAACCACCAACCTATATCTCTTTGTACTTTTATTCTCATTGTTGACCCTAAAATGTTTTAACTGATCTATTAATGAGGCAGAGCAGTGTTCTGGAGACCCTTGGGACCGCATATGACATGGTGCCAGACAGGATATGTGATGATTAGTTTGCTCAGTGAACCAGTGGGCAGGATAGGTCTTAGGCTTATCTCCTTGAATGTATTATTTAGAAAATTAGATTGAGATATAGACCATTCATAAATTACTGTCAAAATAGTAAGCTTTTTCAGGTGATATGATAACAAAGCAAACTAGAAACCCACAGTAGATAGGTACAGAGGAAATAATTCTAGTAAATGTGCAATTTCCAAATTTGTATCTGTGGCCACCCCTACACTGAAAATAAAGTTAATGACTTGTGCAGGTGGCCTCGGCAGATGCAAAGCACACTGAACCAGAGCAATAGCTATTAAATGGAACTTTAACATCATTCATAGATTCTAGAAATGGACACCCATCCCTTAGTCTAAAGTATGATGCAGTATCTGGTACAATTTTTCTGTAAAGGGCAAAATAGTAAATATCATACTTTGAAAGTCATATGGTCTCTCAGGGTTCTAATGCCAAATAGTAATAAATAATATGTAAAACAATGTAACTATGTTTCAATGAAACCTACAAAACCAACCATGCCAGCATTTAGCTTATCCATGAGCCATCGTTTGCTGATCTGTAATGTTAATGGTTTAAATATATGGTGAGTCAATAGATAGAACTGTATGGTGCAATGTGCTTTCAGGCAGGCCATGCAGTGCTTAAATGAGGCACCTTGCACTTCACACTTCTTTATGGGGATGTGAAGAAAGGACCAGGAGACTATGAGCCTAGGTTCTATCCCCGTATTTACGTGAGAAGAGCCAATAATATGAGAACAGAGATGAAGGGGTTGGTTGAATGCTAGTGCTCTGGCACCAGATCCATTCCAGCCAACCAGTGGAATAGGGAACTTGGGCCCACCATTCCGAAAATGTTTTAAAAGAAGCCAGAAATCTGGTAAAAAAATTTTCCTGATTTTTCAATATTGTGTTACCAGTTTTAAAAATATTGTCCTACTAAACATATGTATGGTTGAAATCTAGCCTGCAAGCTGAGAGTTTTTTTTTTTTTTTAACCTTGCCTTCAGCCTACGTCTTTTCAACTCTGAAAACCACTCAGTGCCTTGAAGTGGAGTTGGAGTCTCAGTTATACAAGAACGGATCAGATTTATGTTTCTTCCTTGAAGTCTCTCCTCTGGTTCAAAACTGTGCGCTCCAAAGCTGTACCATATGCTCTGCCTGATGCAAACTCAAGGTGTGTCCAGCATGTCCAGAGAAATTCTACAGAATTTTATTAGAGTTTGGGCAGCTCGAAGGAAAGGTGGCTCGTCCATTACGTGAAGACTTGTTTGTGAACATCCTAGAAAGTTGAAGGAGAAAGACGTCCATGTTGAGTTTGAAATTTCAGCTCTGCCTGATTATGTTAAATTCTTTATCTCATTCTTAGCCTTTGTGTTGAGCAGATTTAGCCTTATGATTCAATTGAGACTATTCTCTTTTCTTAATATTAAAACCACATTTTGCTATAAACTAATAATTTGAGGCTTTTTTCCAAGTTGGGCTTAACAGAAATTACCATTTTATCACTTGCAAGTTTAATTCTCTAGTTTTAATGAACTCCTTAAAAGTAAATTATCTACATTAGACAAAATTTGTATTATTTTTATTTGACAATCTCAAACTGCATTATTGTGGAAATATTTGGGATATGAGTTGTAATTTTAATATTGCTTGCTTATCCCAGGAACATTAACCTATTTGGGATTTATCTGTACCAAAGCCATCTGAAAATTCTTTTGTGGAATACAACTTACATGCTAGAAGTCTTTGGAGGCTTTAAACCCAACCTTTTCTTTTCTTTTTACTGTTTAAAAGCAATTCTCACAGAATTTGTGCATTGTACACTACAAAATGTATCTGATCTTGAACTTGAAAGAGTCATGCTCCTGTTTGTAACTCAACAACCCTGAGGCTCAAATTAGTATTGAACTTTCTGAAAAAGCATTTCTTTAATAAGAATTTATTGGTAATTAGCACCCTAGTCTGGGCCTATATTTTGGATTGTCAAAACAAAAATAAAAATCAAGTGGCATCTGTTGATCAGGAAATAAAAAACTGGTTATACACATTTAACTTGTGCGTTTTAGAAATTCTTAAGGTAATCCCAATTTAGTGTTCTAAAGAAAGGTGCAATGGAATGAAATGATCCCATGAAATTCTTGTGTTCCATAAGGTGTCTTGAAGTTTGATTGGATATTAACTAAAAGATCATTTTGTTTCTCTTTTATAGCAGGAGATGCAATGTGTTCATTTTATAACATCTCCGCTGTTTGGAATAAATCACTAAGGACAGATGCTCATCACATTTCGGTTCAATAAAATTCTTTGCAGAGTCTGAACAGATACATGGCTAGTTGCTTTAGGTCTCTGTCCAGGCCATTGTTTGTTTGGAAAATCAAATTCACAAAACAAAATAGTATTACACTGAGGACATTGGAATTAATATTTTGTTTGCTGTTTTGATGTTATTTATTGGCAGAGAGGTGCCTGTAGGACTTTACCTTTAGTTTCACGACTTCCACCTTCATAAATATCATTGACCACCTTTTCATCTTTTTTCTGAAACAGTGTAGTTAATCTGATTTCCTGCTGTTAGATTTTCCAGTAATACCACTTTAAAGGTTCTCAGCAGAAAAATTTGCCAGTGCTCTTCAAGTACTAAAATTCTATGTTCAGTATTTTTGTGGCAGTAAACAGGTTTTCAACAAGCAAAACTGAGGCGTTCTCTTTAAAGTAATAAGTGTGTGTTGCAAAACTGTTGGCGAGTTTTGGACATCTTTCATGTGCTGCATAGCACTTCTCTTGAATTAAAAAAATCAAGACATCATCAGCTGACTTGCCAATATTCATTTTTTTGAAGGAAGATTTGAGCTTAAAAATTTGTGACTGTATATTTTCAGTTGATGTTTTCTTGTAGAGTTTTCATATGTTTTTAAGTTATTTATCCAAGAGGACATATGATAAATAGTTGCATGATGGTGTGTGCAAAGTAAAAATATACATTTTACTAAACATTCATAAGTGTATGTCTCCACATTTGACAGAAGGCACAAGTCTCTTTAGGAAATTGTGTGTGTGTGTGTGTGTGTGTGTGTGTGTGTGTGTGTTGTGTGTTTGTGTAGGAGTAAATGAACTTGTTTGACCATTGGGTAAATAACTCAACCCCATGGTTATAATGGTGTGGGCGTGATAATCATTCCCTCGGGGCAATAGAAAATATTTGCTGATCCTGTGACGGTGATGATAAATTTCCTTGAAAAATGAATCAAGAAAATCCAGATGGGAAACTTGGGAAGGTAGGTGCAGCGCTTTTACCCACAACGGTGACTTTTGCTGTTTATTAACAATCATGTCAGTGCTGGATTTACTTCCAAGTTTCCTCTCTTTCGGGAATTTGTTTCTCTCTGGAGTTTAAATGAGCATCTTTATGGGTATAGACTTTGGCTTTTACAAAGAACTCCGTGACTGTTGAGCCATTTTAGGGTTAGCTTCCTCCTCCCCCGCCCCTCTGAAGTAGCTTCTTGAACTGTAGAGGGAAACCTTCCTTGCACACAAATCCTTAAGTTTATAGTGAGTCGACCAGAGGAAACAGAAATTATGCCCTTTCTTTTATTTAAAGATCGCCTCCGTGTTGAACCAGCTTTTTACTGCCATTAAATATTTGCTTTCTGGGAACATTTGTATATATTTTCTTAGCTCTTAACTACCACATTTCTGCTCGGTTTTGTATCTGCTCGCCCCAGCATTTACAACCTACAAAAACCTCATAAATCTACTTCATTTTTCTAATAAGACATGAAAGTCCTTAATTGGCCTTAATGAAATGCACTTAAAGGGCAATAAACGTGTTTAAGCCCCTCTTGCAGGGTGAGCTTCAGCACTCTCACTCTACTCTGTTTTAGCCTTTCTGGTAATTAATCATTTATTCATATGTGACGAATCAGTAACAAGATCAAGCAACTACTGCACAATTGCATGATAATAAGCTGCTCATATATGTGTCAAGATTTAGCAATCCTTTTTAAAGCCTAATTTAAAGTCATTTTACAACTAACCAGACTGCTTCTCTGAAGCATTTTTCCCCCAGTATCTTTTTTACATATTTTCATTTGGATGCCATCTTTTTATTTTGTTTATAGAGCCCAGTCCGCCTTAAATCCACTTATGGCACCAGCGTGAATTTCAGCAATGCAAACATTTACCATTGTGTTTCAGTCTGCTTGGAATTCTCTCTTTGATCCAAAGGGAAAGGGGTGGGTGGGGGAGCAAAAGAAAAGGGAAGGACTGCATTTATAAATAGAAGACCCAAACATCCCAGCCACTTTTAGTACAGATTTAAATCTTAAATCTGCAGTGATTTATGGAGACATGTTAATCACTTGCCTGCACCTTAGCACTCTGAGAATTCTAGCAATTTCCCATACTACCAATATGCCAATGAGGGCTTCTTTTTTTCTGCAGAATTCTTTCTTTGCTCGCAGAGTGAGAGATCAAGTACCTGAATGCCTGTTTGTGTGTATATAAGTGGGGGACTGGATTTTCCTGGCTGTGTATGTGTAAGTATGTTCTCATTGGTAAGTCTGGACGAGGACATGCAAGGAAAGATTTTGGCTTGCCCAATTATGGTAAACAGTGCTTTCCTCTTACAAATACATCTTGAGTTGATCATAATGTGCTATTGAAAAATTGGTGTCTGCCATAGTTAGGGCAAGATTGTTTAGTTCAAGGAAAAGAGAGTAGTTTAGAGTCACAAGTCCTTTTTCAGTATATGTTAATACATGAGATTACTGGAGGTTTGATCATTCAGGTGTATTTAATATTTGCCTATATCATGCAGGTGACAAGATCAGATTTTTATTTTATTTTATTTTTTGGTACTGGGATTGAACTCATGACATTGTGAAGCCCTTGAACCACCAAGCTAAATCTCCAGCCCATTTTTTTTTTTTTTTTTACAAGAGACTCGGCACTTGTAAGTAAAAACTGGCCATTCTTTTCCTTCTTGTATTTATCCATGTTAGAATTAGAACGAAACTGTAAGTGTGGGAGTCTCTTCCCCAGATGCACTTAAACTCTATTAGTTCAGATGTGAGATTAAAAAGGTGAGTCTAAATTGGTGACAGAGGTGTGTCATATAATAGATGAAAAGAAATATCATTTTATTACTTTTAGGTACAAGAATGGCTACTCCAGTGGAACCAGGCAGAGGGAGCTCTTGTTAGATTCACTTTTATGTCTGGAAAATGACCACATGTGACAGCACATTAATTATCTGTTGGTAACAAATGTTCCTGAAGCATTTGAAAATTGTTCTCTCACATATCGTAAAAATTCTCCCTGAAACTCCACTGTAGGCAAGCTCCTGTAATGTAGAAATTTTATCTTTTGCTTGTGTAGCCAGTAAAATTAAGTATAATGAACTTAATCTACCTCGCCCAGTTACTTTGACTCAGCAACAGTTTTTTTCTTGAAATGTTAGATTCTTAAAAAAGAAAATTTTGTTCTATCTCCTGTGCAGTCATACATTCCTGAATAGAAAGCACAACATTAACGAGATTTAATTACAGTCTTTGTGAATGGCTTTCCTTGGAATTGTGCAGCGTGCAGATCATGCATCTTTATGTGGTGGCTCTGGCTTTCTGTATACATCTGGCCTTGATAAAGAGACATCAGTGATTTTAATTGAAACATTGTATTTCCTTCATTTTTAGGAGGCTTATATTCTGCTTTATCAGTTATGGTTAAAGGATATCTTTAGATATGGCAAATGTAGTCTCATGTTTTAATTTTAATATTTCATGTTTGCACTTATATTTTCTGTAACTTTCTGTTACATACACTATAGCCTATTTATCTAACTTTAAATCATTCTCTGGGTGAAATGTGAATTGTGTGCACATTCTATTTTATCTTTCATTTTGTTTTGTGACAAAATGTTACTTTTCTTCAATTTATGACAGAGTTTCTCAGATGAAAGCACTTTAATAAAAGCAATGAACCTTGGGCAAAAAAGAGATTATTTTAGGGAGAAAAAGCCACAGTTTTGGATATAAAAGCTAAAACCTTTCCTGTGATTGAGATTTGTAGAAAGAAACCTATAGTCTTAGCCTTCTGGCTAGCAACTCCTCTAGAATTTTGCAGAAATAGTCATAATGTGTAAAAATGATCACAATGTGTAAAAATAATTACAATAAGATGATAATTTAGCAGTAAAAGGAAGATTCAGACCTAGTTTAATCAGTTAAAGGGTCTCTCTGGTTCTTCTGATTTGTTGTTCATGTATGCTGGGCAGCTGGACAATAGGATTTTGCACGGGCCACAAACAATGAAATAAAACAGCAAGATGTACTGTATTTTACTGAAACATACCATAAAGGGCAGCAGGGGACCAGTCAAGCCCGATATTCAAAGACTGTAATTTTTTATTACTACTTTATTTCCTAAACCAAAATGTTTTTTGGGTATAAATATTAAATGAAAGCAAAATATACCACATTTGCTATCAGGGAGGCAATACCTAAAACTACTTTTTATTAGAATTAAATTAATATCATGTAAGTAGTTTTATAGTTTTAGCATTTTATTATTATTTATGTTCTAACTGCTCTGCATAAATAGAACTGTTCCTTGCTTCTTTTTGTTTTTACTACTAATAAAAAGTAATAGGTATAATAATTCAGGAACTGTTTGCATTTCAAGGCATTTTCTGTTTGGTCTTGGTGGCCTGTGGAAGGAGACGTATCCCAAACCAGAGCGTAAGAAGCTTTAATAACAAACACAGGAAGCACTTCTATGAGCTTTATATGTTTAGGCAAGGATAACTAAAATAAACATGAACAAATTAAGATTTTAAAATTGTTAAGCGGAAAGTCAGCCCAACCAGTGACTACGTTGTCCATTTGTGCTGGTACGCACAAATGTATCTGTGTTGCTTTCCAACCATATTCATGAATGCTCAGTAATTGCAGGACAGCCACATATTTATTAATAAATATCTTCCTTTAATTGCCTGGTGATTTCCCTGAATACTTAAGAAAGAAAATGGTGGGGCTGGGGATTTAGCTCAGCGACATAAGCACCTGCCTTGCAAGCAGGCGGTTGTGAGTTCGATCCCTGGTACCGATGAAAAAGATCAAAAAAAGAAAAAAAAGAAAGAAAATGGCTTTATTTGTGTTGGGCAGAAGGCCATTTTAAATCATAACACCATGTTTTTTAATATTTTCTAAAAAAAGAAGAAAAAAAAGATAAAAAGACCTTTCAGAAGTAGAAGCAGCAGAACATGCTTACGGGCAAGTCAGAAAATTGGAATAATTTGTTTGGGAGAGTCATCGATTTGTCTGGAGCAAATGGTGCAGAAATTCACACTTACGAATCTAGAAAACCAGACTAGTTGTTAAGGCCTTATTCCTTGTGTGGGCAGACCTAGGGTTACATTTTAATATTTCAGTAAGTCTTGTGCTCTGAATATTGTGTTAAGCGTGTAGACAGCACAATAAACACTTGAAAAGAATTGAATATCTTTTCCCTTAAGAAGACTTTGTGTTACAGTAAGTTGAGTTGCACAAATATATGTGAAAGACTGTCCAACCATTCAAAGAGATGTTCAGGAGGATTTTTAGTTTTATGGAAAATACTGATCCTATGATGAGAATGGAAAATTACAATATGCAAAATTATAAACCCAGTGGTCTCAGAGAAAATGCATTACAAAAAGGCTAAATGGAACATACCAAAATGCTTTTAAAAATTACTTCTCTTAGGCTTATAATCAACTTGTGTTTTTCAGTGCATATAGTTGACTTGTGTTTTTCAATGCATATTTACCTAATTTTTAAATTTTTTGTAATATGCATAGTTTACAGAGTGAGACTCAGAAACTATAGGAAAATAAAATGATAAATATCAGACTTTAAGGGTGCATTTTAATGAAACTAAGTTTTTACTATGAAAGAACTAATTGTTTTTCCCATTTTACAGATGGGATACTGAATTTCAGGGAAGCAAAGAATTGCCCAAGGTCATAGAGCTTATAAGTAGCAATCAGAATTCAAAGTCAGATGGGATTTGTTCCAAGGCTTTTGTTTCTAACCGTTATACTGTGTTGCCTGTGCTCAGTGGCCTTCGTGTGTATTTTATGTCTGAGAAGAAATTGGATGGAGTTTTGAGTTCTCTGTAACAGAGTCGATTATAGTCACTTCCCACAGTGGGCAGCAGTCTGACATCACCTTTTCTGTTTTGTGGGTTATTTTCTCTGGGTGATTCTGCTTTTCCCTTTAAGCGAAGGGCCATAGTTTTGTTCAAATCAAACCAAATGAGCAGGGCTTCATAATATTGTCTTCCAGCTGCATTCATTTGCTTGAGTTCAGCTTCTAGAGGTGACTTTAGCACATTCCTGAGGCAGTTTTCTTCCCAGTTTTTGTGCTAGCTTTTTGGGCTACATTTGTATTGGAGCATATCCTACTCTAAATATCTTTGCTAATATTGCAAGACAGACCTATTTCCCCTTATGTGACCTATGATATGCAAGCTTTTATTAACTTTGGCTTTCTTTAGAGTAGCCCTTGAAGGCTAGGGATGTGGATACAAACACAGTGTCAGTTAAGCTTCTCTGAAAATTTCATTTTTTGTTAGGAAAAGATATTGATCAGAGGACAATTCACACAGCAAGCAGCAGTCTCACGAGGAAGTTTTGAATGTTATGCTTTTGATGAGCCAGACTTGATTTCCATGGTTGACATTAGCCTGCATTTGTACTATGCAAAACCAATGGATGAAGCAGTGACCTAGATAATCCAACGAGGTGGACAGTTGTGAAGATAAGGTTTTCCTGTGCTAGAAAACTTAGGGGAAGATGTCAGCTTTCGTGTCCTTTTTTCTGCTTCTGAAATTTCCATGTGCACTGGTCAGTACTCAGCAGAGTCTTTAAGGGGTACTCCACAGACCTCTGCTGTTCTCTGTCAGTGCAGAGCTTCGTTCCTGAAGGAGGAGTGCTGGCTTGATTTCCCTAGACTCTTGAGTTTTATTTCCTGTACTTGGGAGACTCTTCCTCCCTCCCATAATTCCTCTCCCTCCTGGAGCCATGGCCTACATGCTTTCTCCAGGCAGTAAACTGGGGCAGTTCAAGGGTTCATCTCGATTATTTTCTGTTTCTCAGGGATCACAGTCCTTGGCTGCATGGTGTCCCAAGAGCGGCTGCATGTATATTTTGTTCCAGGTGTTGTTGTTTTAGGTAGGAGAGCAGTGAGAAGCCCTGGGTATCCCAAGTACTCAACAGATGACACATCCATTGACAGAGGGTTGAAATTGAGCCACTATGTAGAAAGTTAGTCTCAACTGTTTCTCTCTGAATCTACTGCCTTTGGGATTATTGAATGGGATCAATTTGTTGATGTTTTAAATACTTCAGTAACCAAAAATCCTCTTGGGTATTATTTGAGAGCAACTTACTCACTTTTCAATACTGAGATTATAGCACTGCATTATATAAATTGTGTTATACTCTTTATAACTAAAATATAAATTATAATTTCTGCTTTCAGTAGGAGAAAAACATACATTTTTCTTTATTTATACTTTAATGTTGTTAGTTAGACATTTGTTTCTGATGTCTTATGCTCTGTTAAATATTTGTTGTCTATACATTGTCTAGTGCTGTGAAACTTACATTTCAACCTGACTTTAAAGTCTTTAATTGGAAACAATACTTACATGATTACAAAATCAGTTGTGCTGCGTGAAATTTCTGAGGACTCTTCCTGGTACCTCCTTCCATGGTTGCTTTCACTGCAAGGTGCCAGGGCATCATGGGAACCCAGAGGAGAAACAATGACTGCCCTAGAATCTGGAAGTGATCCGAGGCAGCTGTCTGGCAGGGGTCCTTGATCTGACCTGAGAGATTCACATCAGTGTGACTCCACCGCTCCGCATGAATTTTTTAGTCTCCCTAGGGGATGTATTCACAGATGGAGATTTGGGTACAAAAATTGTACAGAAAAACTCCCCTGGGATCAATTCCTGTTGGGTAGGAAGGGAAATACAACTGGGCAGACAGAGAAGTTGAACTACAATGAAGCAGCTTCAAGGTCTCACTTCATCTCATAGGAAGCACTGAGCTGAGATGGGTCTCAGAGTGTCCCAGATTAGGGAAGGAGGTGTGCATTTTCTTATGTCCCTCATCCTCTTGGAGTCAGGCTGCCCTGAGCAGGAGGTCTGACCACAGGCAAAGTTATTGAAGGCAACTCTGACTTGACAGCTGTCAGTCTAGTATTCCCACAATTTAGAGGAATGTGCACTTTTTGGGTTTTGGAATGCAGGGTAGGGACCACGTTATCTACTGTCTGTGAGAACTTTGGCATTTCACTCACTCATTCTGCCATTCATTCATTCATTCATTCATTCATTCATTCGTTCAGCTAATATTTTTGGAATACCAATCATTTTATTTGCTTATTTGTCTTTGCAGTTCTGGGCACTGAACCCATCATCTCACACATGTTAGGCAAGTGCTCTACCACTGAGCTACACCCCAAGCCCTTTCTCAAAAAAGTTTTGAGCCAGACTCCTAATAATTTGTCCAGGTTGACCTTGAGCTTGCACTCCCTCTGCCTCACCTCCTGAGTGCTTGAATTACAAGCCTGTAGCATCATGCCCATTTCTACCACACGTTGAGTTCTCGGAACAAAGAGGTAACAAAGACAAAGACCTTGCCACATGGAAATGATAAATTTGTTGCAGGAGATAACCAATTTTAAGAATAATAAAATAATTATATGCACTGTTATAAGTAATATTAGTAATGTACAATAATATAAAATATTTCCCAAATTTTAATGTAGGAAAAAAAATCCCTGAGGACTCTTGTTAAAAAGCAGATTCTAATCCAGC
The DNA here is from genome assembly GCF_034190915.1 of Cavia porcellus. NCBI lineage: Eukaryota > Metazoa > Chordata > Mammalia > Rodentia > Caviidae > Cavia > Cavia porcellus. The sequence goes on from NW_026947493.1 coordinate 9,967,655, forward strand.
AGTTCTGGATGGAGCCAGAGATTCTGCATTTCTAACAAGCTCTAATGGCCAGTGATGTGGGTGACCCACGGACCACAAGTGGTGTAATGAGGCTGTAATGGTTATGACAGTGTAAACAAAGAGTGCTGGAGTTGTAAACAAACAGGAAGGTTCCTTTAGGTAGAGTGGCAGAGGGAGGATGGCACGCTTTACTTGAGGCCTAGAGAATGCGAAATCACTACATTCAATCTCAGTTCTTCTGCCATAAAATGGGAACAGTGACAGCAAAGTCTGGTATATATGACACACTCAATAAATACTACTGTTACTGAGGGTGTTCACTCAGACTCATTCTCACAGTTCTGATCCCACTGCATAACTTTTCAAGTGTAGCTCTGGCCAATGGCTACCATATCGCCAACACATTTTCTACTGTCTATCCTAAGAACAGGAATCTGATTGATTCAGCCTCAAGTGGGCTTACTGTTATAGGTCCATCCAGTTCATGAGTGTTATGGCTGATACATTGTGTCAATTTGAGAAGTTTAAAAGTTTAACTAAGGGACTCAGCGGGGAACCAATGTCCTTACTTTGTAAATATCCTCAACCTGTGCAAGAGGAAGGCACAGAGATTTTGTGAGTGCTACACCTGCCTTGGGGAGCCGGGGGTGCCTGTATACAATGTAAGGGAGGAAGAGAGGTTGTGCTCTCCTCCGTTTGCTCTTGTTGCTTAGCGGGCTGCTGCCTTGAAGTGTTGCCCTGGTGCTATACCACCCTGCTGTGGAGCCAACTGATTATGGACTGAAACCTCCCCAAACAGTGCGCTAAATTAACCTTTCCTTCCTTCATTTTGGGTGTCAGGTTTTTTTGTCCCAGTGATGAGAGAAAAGCAACCAAGGCGATGAGCTGCTGGCATCAGTAATTTTAGCTTTGTTGCCCTTCACTGGTCAGTCAAATAACAACTGAGGTGGGGCTTATGACTTAAAGATACCTACTTAAGGCCACAGCACCAAAGGTAATGATTAACAGACATATCCTTTAGGTCTCTAATCTCATTGTACTTGGCTAGCTTTGGGGGAATGTGTTTCTTCTAATGGGTAAGAAATCTTCGCAGGCAGAAAAAATCTATTGACATTTTCTTGGATGTCTGGCAAAATCTTAGGAATACAGTAGGAACTTACTAATAGTAGGGAGGTGTATTTAGCAATGTTATGTCAGCATGCCATGTGGATTGACATGCTCTGAGGATGGTTTAGAGAAAGAGGTTGACAGAGAAGAAATTTTAGCAATAAAGGCTTCAATAGTTTGAGAGGAGGATGCTCACAGAATGAGGCACATAGCTAAGCAAAAGTTTGGTGGCTGAAAAAAAAACACATTTTGGAGAAGAAGCAAATACTGTCTTGACTTAGTCAAAGAATAAACTAAACTTAGGCAAAATGTTCCATGCTGAAGGTATACATCTTACTTTATTTTCTTTCTATATCAAGTAGTGGGCACCTTACACTCATATGTACATTTATAACCACAGGGCACCTAACAAAGATGAAACATATTATTTTGTTCATTCCACTCATGTATGTTTTTCACAAGCTGAAGACGTGTAGAAATTCAAAACCAAGGATAATAAAAATGTACTAACATCTTGCACAGAGGGTGGTTTTTTGCCAGGGTTCACAGATCTTATTTTAAGGTTGGAGCCCCCAGGTGTCCTTCCTCCTCTTTTCAACTGACGGTTGTGGTTGTGCAAGGGCTGGGGCAGGCCTTGGTGAACTGCCAGCCAGGCTCACAAAACCAGCCACTTGTGGCTGTGGATTTCCTTTTGGCTCTGCTTAGAGGCAGCAGTTGGTTTTGGGGGAGTTTGGGGCCAGAGGCTGGGGCTAGACTTTACATGGTACTAATTTTGACTTTAGTTCATCCTCTTTCCAATTTATTACTGTAGTGGCAATTTTAGGTTCTCTCCTGGACACAAATATTGTCCATGAGAATTTTGGGGGAGACCATCTTTCCAAACTGGACACTTTTCAGTGACCCATACCTTTGATCAATGAGGATGCCACCATTTATGTCTTTGGGAAGTGTCTAAAATATCCTTTGCCACCATTAATCAAGAAAATTTGGCTTCAGTGGATAATACAAAGTATCTAGAGGGATATATATATATAGATGTGTGTATATATATATATATATATATATATATATATTTGTCTTTTTCCTTTTTATCGGTACCGGGGATCGAACTCACGACTGCCTGCTTGCAAGGCAGGCGCTTATATCACTGAGCTAAATCCCCAGGCCCTTAGAGGGCCATATTTAACCTCTTCAAGTTCACACCACATCTGGAAGGTTCTAGACTGTCTCCTTCTTGAGCTTGTTACCCTATAATTAACCACTGCATACCACAACTAGATTCTGACATTTTCATCATGTTTTCCCAAAATCTCAATGACTACTTTTAGCCCTGAAACAAAGTCTCTTGTCCCTTTGCTCAAATGGCATTTGCCCTTTCCAATATGGTCCTAAATTTTTTATATCCTTCCATCCTATTTTCTCTAATACAAAGTCTCTAAAACCTAGCTGCATTGGTGAACTCAGTTTCCGTACCATGCAATCTCGACCTCCAGGTATTTGCTCACACAGGTCCTTATGTGATGGTCATGCCCATGTGTTCTCATTTCCCCTCTGTGAACTCACTCCTTATTCAATTTTTGTGAAAGTCCCACCTCCTCGAGTCCCAGGATGATCCCTTTCCCATGCTCTTGTCAGGTTTCTCTGGACCCTGCGTCACTGAATCTTGTTTGTCTGCATTATTTGTCAGCTTTTAACATGTCTAGGTTTTATTTCCTCAAATAAGACTATAAATTTCTAGAAGGCAGGAATATTTTACCTATAGCACAAAGCTCTGTAGGTCAATAAACTACTAGAATTTGTGATGAAAATGCTCATGTTATATTTTATTAGGATGAAAAATGTTGTTAGTGTAGAAAGAATGCTATTAATTACCAGTTTTATTTTAAGTCTACTTTGAACATCTCAAACTTGAAAAATCTAATAATACCAGGATGAATATACTGTATATTCCTTGTAGTAGATTAATGGTCAAGTAGGAATGCCCAGGTGAACTGAGTCAGCATATTTCTGGGCAAGAAAGACCCACCTGAGGATTGTTGCCAAGAGCTTAAAAGGGAACAGGAGAGAAAGATTGTATGCAACTGACTGTATGCAACAACTGATTTTCCTTGGCTGGTTTTCCTGATATGAGCTCAGCTCTTCTTGTTGTTGGAGGAGCGTGGGTCCTGGCTGTTGCAGGGGATAACTGCTGTTCTCTTTAGGGCAGCTCTGGTCTTCACCTTTATTTTGAGCATTGCTTCCTCACACCAGTGGATTCCTCAGCCTGCTGGCACAGGTCCTTTACTCTGCTGGTGCAGACTTTCTAGCTTCCACCACTGGCCCTTGGCCTTTCTGGTGCGGATCCTAGATCTGGTCTTGCATGAGATTTTGCTGCGGGCTCTAGCACATAGACAGAGCTCCTGCACTCTTCTGCATTTGACTTTTTGAGTGAATATTGTAAGATAATCATATAAATTTGTGTCCTGTATTAAATCTCTTCCCTGGCAAACCACTGACTACAATACTACTTGCAATTAATAGAGTAGCACACTAGCAGGCTTTTCACCCAGGCTGATCTGTCACCTATAGGCAGGGAGTTGTAACAGGAAGGTTTCTCTCCAGGGGGTGCCCAGGGCTCGGGCTCTAATTTTATTTCTGCCGGTAACTGGCCCTGATGTATCTGAGTGAACCTGCTTTCCGGGGGGCTCAAGGTCTTAGACTGTAAATTTTAGAGAACATCACAATCCCAGGCTTACATTTAGTAGAAGAGGTAGCCTGGAGCACTTGGCCTGTTTGTGAAAATGTGGTCTAGGGTTAAACATTTGCTTGTTTTCCTCTCAGTGAGGTTGCCTCCTCCCTTTTTCTCCCCCCACCCCAAGTGTCAGTGAGTCTGATAACAATCTCACTTTCCTTTTATTCCTTCCTTTGTTCTAACCACACTTCAGCATGTTCTCCTTAGATAAACATCTCATCTACTAGTACCCAGTGCTGTGCATGCAAAGTTCAGCAGTTTGCTTCCAAAATCTTTTATTAAGTAGAAAGAAGAGCAGGAGGAGGAGAAGAAACAGGGGTGGGTGTGGGGGCGGGGAGGAAACCCTTAACCCTGGGAATAAATATATGTTTCTTGTTACTAAACAGTGCATTTCTACCAAGTGTGCCAAGTCTTTCAGAAGTGTGACCTCATTCATCTCAGCTCCTAGGATAGGACTCCTAGGGAGTAAGGGGATGCCCATTAATTCATCCCATTTTAGAGAGTGAGAAATCAAGACTCCCAAACCCCTAGCAGTTTACCCTAGGGATTTAATGAGCCCTTGGCTCATAAGGGAGCAGAATACTGCATGGGCTTCCTATGTTCTGCCCCTTTCCTCACCACAGGCACCAGGACAAGTTTGAGCATAATCAAAAGAGGCAAATCTGTCTGTGGCAGCCAAGAAAGGGGACTGCCAAGTGATGAGTGAGCATGGTGGTGTGACTGGAAACAGGTGAAAGAAAGGGGATTTTTCCTTATGGAGATTTTTCTGGAACTCAGAAACGGGAAAGTTCCATTCTGGCAAGACCGAAGAGGAAAAAACAACAATAACAACAAAACCACAACAGCAACATCAAAAAGCCAGGATGAGGGCCACCTTGAACTCCATTAATTGGTGTCCAGGCCTAACCACCGAGCTGTACTTATCTGCTTCACATCTCCCAACTGCCTTGAGACCTGCCGAGAGACAGATTTATCATGAAGCAAAGGAAGCTTAAGTTTCCGGGCCCTGAGAGGGCCTTTGGGACGTTTTCACATGGCTACATCTTGTACAGTTTATAAAAGTAAGATATTCTTCTTATGGAAGGACCTTCAAATCATATAAGCATTAGACCTCACAAAATTGACTTATTACTAGACCCGCACCCCCACTGATAACGAATATTTATTACTTTTGTGGCCCCAAAAGCTACCCTTCTTCTTAAATGGATCTCTGTTGTCTTCAGTTGCCAAATCATGTGCCCGCTCTGTGTCCCTGCCATGCAATTGTGATTCTTGGCCTTAAGGGGGAAACCTAGTCTTCTCTGAGCACTTGTGTGACCACTGTTTTCATGGACACCATTTGAGTTCTGACCTACCGTATCTTACTTTCTACAAAGTCGAGAGTGGGTTCAGGGAGGTCTGATGACTTGGTAAATGTTACACACCTTGAAAGTAGCACCACCCCAGTGGAAATCCATCCTTTTTGAATAAGCAGGGGAAGGGGAAGGCAATGCAGGATTGTGGGATAAAAGGGCTAAAGTTCTTCCTTTTTTGTTCAATCTACTTGCCCTTTTCCTTTCCAGATCCCATGCTGTCTTCTTTCTGTGATTCTCAAGAGATAGTTGCTCGGAGATGAAGACAGTAGTTTGTATTTTAAAAGAGGAAGTAAAATAACTACACAAATCACTAGAACATCAGATAATTGGGAGATTAGGCAGGGCTATGAGGCCGGAAAGGGGTCAGCTGGAGGTGAGGGTAAGAGGTTAAAAGTGATATGCAATGGTAGACTCAGAGAATATTTCAGGAGGAGGAAAGTGCGAAAGCTGGGTATGAGATCTATGACTTAAACCTGAAGGAAAGAAGGAAAAAGGACAAATAAGCCATATTGTCCTTAGACCTTAGACCTGGGCAATAGGTTAGGAGCCATACTTCAGGCACTAGGCTACGTCCTGCTTGACAGTAGTGAACCTCAAACTTTAGCACGCGGCTGATGTAAACAGATCTTGTTAAAACTAAGAGTCTGGACTCCACTGCCTGTGTTGCCCATTGTAGAGCCCGAGAGTGCATTTTTACAGTCTCCCATGTGCTACTGTTGCTGCTGGCTTGTGGATCAGGCTTTGTAAGTAGTGTTGCTTTTGAGGGCCTCATTTGACTTTCCTATGAGCCAAGGACCTGCAGGACCCAGAAGGTGGTATCTACATAAGCCCATCACTTATCTTTTGGACTATCCTCTGGGATAATCTGAGGTTTTAGATTTTTCTGCCCATATACCCCTGAGAAGTCCATACCCATCTCCAGAACCTAATGTGCCTCCTCCTTGGGATTCTCTTCTCAAAGATGGACTGTCTCATGGATGGATGTACCCTTAGTCTAGAGGGAGGAACCATCAATTGGCTATTTGCGGACAGAATTTAGACCTGTAGACTTAAGTGCCTAATATCCATGCTTTCTTCTCCTGACCTTAGGCTAGGAGGAAGTGAGTACAGGCCTTGAGTCAGGACCCAGAAGCCAAGTTTCCTCACTTCTGTGTTCCCACACAGAGCTCTAAGGATGTGGTGATTTCTAAATTCACAGGAGGTCTCCTAGGGTACTGGAGATATTATGCAGATATATATGTCAAGGTAAGAAAATGAAAACATAATCAAACAGCTTTTTCACTTACCATTTTCATAACTGGACATTTGATATGTGGGCTTCTACTTGTATTCTAGTTTCACATATTAGAAGCGTCATATTCTTACAGGTAAGAATAAGCTGTATTTCACCATAATTTTCATAAAAATAGGGAGACATCTTTTTAATTTTCAACTTGTTGTAAAAATAGAAATTACTTCCTAGAATTGATGACTTCCAGAAACACAGAACTGCTCCTGCTTGAGTTGACACACACAGGTATCCTGGCCAGTGGTGGACAGAGTGGGCCATGTGTATTTTTTGTCTTCTTCCTCCTTTGTCTCTTGGTTTCCTGCTCTCCTTCTTCTGTTTCCTTCTCTTCTCTCCTGCTTCCAAAGCCTGTGACTCTGAACTGCTGAATTCAGCTAGTAAGTACGAGGGCTCCTCCCAGGAGCACTCCTGAGAATGGACAAACTCTGAGATCTTGTAACGTGCTGGCTGTGTAGTCTGATGAAGTGGCGTGCAGGGGGAATCATAGCATCATCAAGGCTTCCAAACTGAGTGTAAGCTTGTCCAGAAGAAAGGTTTCAAGTCAAAAAAGATTCTGAAAACACTGAAGATATACTGAGATAATGTGGGGCCTAGGTAGTGACAGTAACACAAAGTTTTGAATTTTGATTAGAGGTTCTAAATATATTGGTGGAGATTTATCAGCACTTATTGCCGATACCAGGGCAAAATACACGAGAAAAGCAATTTAGATCTGATGGGTACAGATCATCTTGAATTTCGTGTTATGGTGGTTATCTAAAATGCCCCCCAGAAGGCTCATTAAATCTTGGCTGCCAGGTGATACACTTTTGAAGTGATTAAGTCATGAGGGCTCTAACTTCAGTGGATTAACCCACTGATCAGATTATATTTGATGGCATTGTTGGAGTATAATGGAAACAGGACCGTGGGGCCTAATTGAAGGGAGTGTGTTAGGAGGGTTATAGCATATCTGATCCTTGCCCCCAGCCCCTCTGGTTTCTCACTCTCTCTGCTTCCTGGCTGTCACAAGCTGAGCATTTTGCTCTTCCATGCCCTTTGACTGTGATGTTTCCTCTTTAGAGTCAGCTACCTGTAGACTGAAACCTCTGAAACCGAGATCCAAAAATAAACCGTCCCCACTTTACTTTCTTTTCTCAGGTTTTTTGGCCCAGTTGTGCCAGCAAGTTGATTAACATAGCTTTCTAATGTTGAATCATTGGACCTTGCCATGAAGATTCTGATGCAGTAGGTTTGAAGAGTAGACCAAGAAACGATGGGTTTACCAATCACCTTAGCCTGTGTGAGTTCAGGGAACTCCAGTGGGGTGGTTATTCTCATGTGTAGGGGAAGATAATGCTTACAGCCTGAGACAAGACTCTAAAAAGAGGCTGGAGGAGTCTTTTTTGGAGGTACCAGAGCCTATTGGTTAAGAACGTGAAATCTATACCCACACTGCTCAGCTTCATTATCTACTATCTGGGCAAGTTACCTAACCTCTCTCAACGTAGTTCTCTCCTCTGTAAAATGGAGAGGCTCCCTGAATTATTTCAGGGTTATTCTGATGATCTCGTGAGTTAATCTATGTAAAGCAATTACAGCACTGCCTGGTGCAGTTGCTATTATTTGCTATTATAATTATTCCTTCAATAAGAGGGAATTGGTTACAGTGGAGTTTCTCCCAATATACATTTTTGGTGGATTCCTGAAGAAAACTGCACTGTAGGAGTAAGCACAAAACATAGGAAACTTTTGAAAAGTTAAAGTCATTAAAGCAGTCTGTGTTCTTCAGCTGGTTGTGAGCAAATACAGAACAAATCCTGCTTAACTACCAAAAAGGTCAATCCCAGACCAACATTACCTGCACTCATTATCTAAATACTTCCTTTCTGCTTTCAGGAAGTGAGGTCTTATTAATACTATAGAGGGACTCTTCCAGAAATCGCCATATTCAGCATCGGCACACCTGCTTCATACATCCTGAGTTCCAAATGTAGAAAACAAGCAAAAAAATTGATTTAAATTATGCAGGTGGAGCGTAATTAAATATTGATATAATAATTATTAAATTATGCAGGTGTAGGATAGGTTTATGTGAAACTTCTGGAATCACTGCAGGAGTGGTGTAGACAATGAAAAACCCTGTATGGGGCTCGGAGCTAGAAGACAATGCTGTGAAGTTATGGTTGAACTGGGCAGCTGGTTACTTTGCGTTCATCTGGAGGTATGTATCTCTCTGGATGACTTTCTCCAACCCAAGGGCAAGACTTCCCCAGCCAGTCTTAGGAATTAAAGCAAAATAACAGAAATTGAAAATGTGGAGAACCTTCCAAGTAATCATATTTTTGTTGAAAAAAATCTTAAAAGCATTGCCAACATACAGTCCCTTTTACCTGTCAAGTAACAATAATTATTCCAGAGCCAGAATGAAATGGCTCTGTCTGAAATGAGCAAATGTTTGAGAGAGGACCATGAGGAAGGCTTTGAAGTTCTGGGATAGGGAGCCATCAGGTCTGGACCAGAGCTCTGTTTGTAGACAGTCAGGGAAAGGCAGACAGACGATAGCTAGTTTGTTGGAGAAAATTTCTGGTTCTGAGGCAGTGAATTTTTATGTTTGACCATTTTGCCACTTGTGTCACTAAAAAAAATGGACCAGATGGTGGTCTCTAGTATGTTTTTCACAGAGTGGCGTCTGTGGAGGGGTTTACCCTACTTGGCCATTAACAATCGTCTGAACAGTTTAAAGGGGGGCCCAATGTTGAAAAAGGCAAGAAAGCCAAATGTGAATTGCCCTTTAATTTTAAACCTCAGATGAACTTAGATGTTCAGTTTTAAAAGCTGCAGTTGACAGCTGTAGGCAATGGATAGAAAGATGACAACTTCAAGTATCTGTTTAAATAAACCAGTTCCCCTCTCTGTCCTTATAAAGTAAAATAATGTTAAACGAAAGAGTTCGGATGTGTTGGCATTCAGCATCCTGATTTTAGCTTTGAGAGTTTTGACTTTGTAGTCTAGAGAAGATCTTAAACTGGAGAGAGCTTCAGAGCCCCCTAGTGACCTTGTTCACACCTAGGCTGGACCCCAACCCAAGGACTTCTAATATCATAAAAATTTGCACCCTTAGAATATTTCCGGGGATGCCTCTGCTATCCAGTAGGGACCCCACATTCTTTGAGAGTCACTGTTCTACAATGTCTTTTGATTCAATTGAACTCCTAACTTTTTAAAAGTCATAAGTATTTCTGAGAATCTGATAAAAATCCCAAACCCTTTCCTTAGGAAGTAATACACAGATAAACATAGATACTTGTGATGTCAATGGGCTTTTCCTTAAAGGATCCCAAGAATCTCTGATCAAAGCCCACATCTTGTCTGGAGCAGGGGCCAGAAACCTCATTCTGTAAATGTATGAATATTAGATACTTTGGACTTCTTGGATTATCAAGTTTCTGTTGCAAGCACTCAATTCTGCCATAACAACGGGAAAAACAGTCATAGACAATTCATAAAGTAATGGCATGGCTGCATTCCAGAAAAACTTTATTCACAGAAACATGATGGTCAGTGTTTGGCCTATGGGCTGTGTGCCTTGCCAGTCCCTTATTTGAGAATCAAGTATGTCTAGGTTTTTAGCTGTGCAGGCTTGGGGTTGGCCCTCACCTTTTTTCAGCTTTGTTTTTTCTTATCTGTAAAGTAGAGTATGATGCCTCCTGCTATAAAATGTTGTGTTGAGAATTAACTGAGATAATTCACTCAAAGCTCCTATCATTGCTCTTCAGTGATATTATCTTGATTTTGAATAATATTAATAGTAAATGCTACTAGGAAAGCTCTCTATGAATCACACAGGATGTGACTCATGTAATATTTCTTATTGCTTAATAATGGTAAGAAGACACGTACCCAAGTTTAGATGAAGAACTAGGAGTGTGCCATTTTGGTCTAGCATTATGAGATTATGGAGTTGAATGTCTCATGAGGCCCTGCAAGTCCTTGCCGCTGTCTTCCTTCCCAAGCTCATCTTGTCCACAATTCACTAGTCTCCTCCTAGGTCCCTTCCATGTACTGATGCACTCATCTTTCCCTGGAATGGTATTTCTTCCCTTCATCTGCTTCCAGGGCTCTATTTAAGTGACATTACCACTGAGAACAGGTTACACAGGAGGGACTTTGCTCCTTTTCCTTGTGGTCTTTATCAGAATGTGTATTTACTTGTTTGTTTCCTGATTTTTAAAGCCTTCTCCACTAGAAGTATAGGCTCCCTGAAGTCTGAACCGTGTTCATTTTGGTGATCCCTGTGTATGTGGAGTGAACACAGAGCTAGCACTTAGCAGATGCTTGATACATATTTAATGAATGAATAAACCAATGTTACCCAAAGCCACTTTTGGCTCAGAGCAAAACAGTGAAACATTGTCTTTGGTGCCCTTTATCAGTGATCATGTATTCAGATAGAGGTAGAGAAGGTAGGTGTACAGAAGCAGGTGTTCTCTTTTGTATAGAGATCTGTGCTAACTGCTATCTTTTGACATGTTTCAAGCATGGATTCCTCACCATAAACTTAGCTCTTTGTTGCCCTTCCCAGTAGTTATATTATAAAGCCGTAAGTCAAACCAGTTTCACTCAGTGGTGACAAACATGGGTTAGTATATATCTTCTGTAGAAATAGTTGGTTTTAGCAGAACACTCTGAGGATCCAAAACCATAATACTGCAGTGCAGACCTCTAATGGTGGACTTCTGGGCTGAGGCAGATGGTGAGTGACATATACTGCTGAAGAGGATCCATGCCTCTAATTCTTCAAGTTATAATCCATTTCTAGCTAATTGCCCTAAAAGCAGCATTGGGGTAAATGTTTGGGTAGGAGAAAGGCATTTGTTGTTCTTGTGACAAAAACTATTTAATTCCTCAAATGTGGAGATATAATATGTATTTTGTAAGGGACACTAATTCAGTGACTTTTCTCTCCTTTTTAAAAAAAATTATTGAGTGATTTAAACTCTAAATCTATTTGTAGTGGAAAAAAGAATGTTACAAAGAGCAAGAATAGCTAACAAGATCTGCTCTCTATAGGTAAACTCACGATCTTCTCAGCTGTGATTGACTAGGATCACAATCCTTTACAAAGAGAAATAAGCTCAGAAATTAATCACCAACAAGGAGTGGGGAGGGGAGGTGGCCCTCTGCCATGTCCTAGAGCCACCCCTGATATCAACCTTGGCTTTCATGAATAGTGCTGTGGCCCTGATAGGTGTCCTCTTCACCTCTACGCAGGTATCTCTACTCCTGGTCTGAGAGATTCCTTCAGAGCTATGGAACTCATTCAGCCAGAGCATTCAGCAGAGGAAGAGGAAGGGGGTTAGCTCTGTAAGAGCAACCCTTGATCAACAGGGTGTGGGAACTAGTACACAGATGCCTCAGGCCTCTGCACTCTGAACAGATGATTTTGGAAAGCATTTTGTATGTTTCTCAGAGATGCCAGTGAGGGGTCCCGAACTTCCTACAGCAATGATCTCAATAACTCATCTTTATAGACTTGTCTGGATTCCTCGTTTCCTTGTTTGTTTAGGATTTCTCAGTGGTGGTATGGCACCTCCTGTATAAACTTTTTTGCACTCAAGTCTTTTCTTAGCTTCTCCTTTAGAAAGAATGTAAATTAAGACAAGGATAAAAGGATATATGTAATGATAGTAGTGACACAATAATCTTAAAGTACTTTTGCAGGAGAAAGGACAACTTACTGTTTTTTCTTGTTGAAAACAAAGGCAAAGAAAACAGGCCCTGAATGGAAACATGTGGGATTTAGAGGACACAGTCATTTATTTCCTGAAAAGATGGCTCTGGGCCAGTGACCTCTCATATGGCAGCCACTACCACACGTGGGTAGTGAGACTAAGGAGCTGGGTTTTAATGTAATTTAATTTTAATTAACTGAGAGAGTAAATATTGTCAGTAGCCACTGTAATAGACAGCACAACTCTAGGCATTAGAAAACCTCCTTATGAAAGTTTAAAATATGAATTTCGTGCATGACATTCTAGTGCCTTATCTGATGCCTATTCCATTCATGTTTTTAGCGGATCTTGATTTTATTTTCTGTGTTATTGTATCTCCTTAATGAACACAAGCAAAGCCTGATTTCCCAGCCTTCCTCGAAGCTGTGGGTGGTCCATCCTGTATACAGGTGATGCCTGGAACACAGAAGGCCTCTTGCTCTTTGCCCTTCCTTTGTCCCCTTTCTTCCTGCTCTATCGTCCATGTGGCTGGGGTACAGCAATCATCTTCCCATAAGCATAAAAGAAAGCTGTGTGCTAAGAATGATGTAAGAACTGGGTGGAAGAACCCCAAATTCTTTCTTGTCTTGCTGTACCAGCCTTGGCCTCCCAGCTTCCAAATTCTGAGATAAATGAAACAAAACTTTAATTATTTATACTTGCAGTAGAATGTGTTATAGTTGGCATAGATTATTTTAGACAGGTTCTGCTTGAAGGTAGGTTAACACAGCCTCGTTAAACTTTCATATTGGATTGAAAGGTAGTGGAACTGATTATAAAACTCTACATAGGTGTTGCTTGGGAAACTTGGAAAATGAATATAAGCTATAGCTATAAAATAGAAAATATGTTCTTTCTAGTCATTTATTCTCAAAATACCAACGATTAGGAGATAAAATCACCTTGGAATAATGTAAGTTCTTTCCTCCTCAGGATTTATTAGACGTCTCTAATTGACTGAAAATATTCTTTGAAGGTGAAAGGCAGATGTACATTGATGGGTTGGGAGCCCCTGGAGGGGCTGACACACTGCACATTTGACATGGTAGGGGTCAGGAGATAACCAATGCTGGACTTGGCACTGGACAGAAAATCCCACACCCACTTCAATTGTAATGGACAGTTTTGCTGAAAATTTTCATAGATGCCACGCAATACGTTTTCAAATATTTAGTAAATATTTGGGGGATCACATCTATTTCTTCCTACCATATAGATCCCAAAATAACCACAATATACATTCTTCTGCCACAGGAAAAAAGATATTTCACTCTCCCAGGTCTTCCTTGAATAAAGAGATTTTGAACTGAGCTCCTTAAAATATCAGTGCTCCATATTACTCCCCAGATACAGATATAAATCTTTATAATGATGCACTTTACAAGCAGCACTCTGGAGTCTTTTCTGATTGGTAATCACAGTGTTTCCTTATTAATACTGTAAAAAATGTAAAAGGCATAAATGTTTTGCAATCTATCTGTTCTTTCTGTGTGGGCATACATCAGGCATTGCTTTAAGCATTCCTAATGGTTCACCCATCACATTTTTTACGAGTTTATATGGAAAGAAAATTGTAGCAGAAAACTGAATTCGATGACTGCCATTCTATGAATAAATTCTGTTATCTTTGATACTCTGGGTATAATAAAAACATACAAAAGTTAAATTTCAGCATCCTTGCAGAGTTATGTCAACTGTTTTTAATGTCAATAAGACAGTGCTGTTTCAACCAATATCTTTTCCCTCTAAAAAAATACTGCTTGATTTTCAGGTTATGTTTTCATTAAAACAACTTGTTTTTAATAGCAAGGTGCTATGTATGTTTGCTAATTTATGTATAGTACAAAGTCTGATCAAAATGAAGCTATAATTTCACAACTTGAAGCTCAGTAAAAATCATTTATAGTTTGAGTGAAAGATTAAAATAAAACTCGGGTGTCCATAAAAGTGTGTTTATATAAGTTAGGTTTGAAAATATCTTGGTAGACTTACTTTGATCGGGCAGATTCTTATATATTTTTTTATTTATATAGATTTCCCTGTGATTAGAGGGCATGTATTACATTGTATGCTATAGGTAAATTCTGTTAGTAAGATTTTTGTCTTTAGGATCATTTTGGAGTTATTTCCTTGATAAGAAATGTCCTAAAGTACCCAATTCTCATATTCATGTCAGTCAATTGATTTGCTGTGCCTTTTTAAAAACATCATAACAAGTTTAATCAGTTTCTTTACATAAATTAAACTTCTAGAGAACCTCAGAACTTTGAAAACTCTGTAAATGTTCTGACACCTGGACCCCTACCCACCCAGCAAATGCTGATGGGAGATAAACCAAAGAAAGTCTCCCAGGTGTTTGCTGGACAGACCCATCCCTTGTAGTTTGTGTCTTTCAGATTTGTGGATGTCTGGGGCTTCCAGGTTGCCACATGTTCTTAAGCTTTGCCTGAAGGGAGAGTTCTCCATCATTTTCTGGTCTCAACCAGTCCTTGACCCCTATCCAAGTAGGAAAAGAAGGAAATGGATTTGGACAAAAGTACATTTTGAAGTACACAAACCAAAACTTATTCCTGGTTGCAGTACAGTCTCAAGAATATATATACTTTTCTGGAAATAAGTAATTAAAATAAAAATGTCTACTTGTCCTAAATACTTGTCAAGTAATCTCAATTGTTACTCTTTCTCAATTAGAGAAAGAGTTTCGAATCTGGTTATGAGCAGGTATTTCCTAAAAATGTACAAATCATGGAAAGGAAATGCAGGATACAGGAACAGGATGGTAGAGAAGGCTTTAAAGTCTCATTCAGCCCACCTTGACTTCTTTTTGGGCCTTGACTGGCTTGTTTTTATCGCTGAGCTAAAATATCTTTTCTGGAGCTATGATGCCAGTCAACAATGCCATCTGAGAAAATGAGCGTTTTGTCTTCTTTAAAACTATACACGAAGATGCTTATTTGTGAAGAAGATTCTAGAGTTGGTACACTAGGAGGTTAATCCTGATTAATAGGTTGCTGGGCTGTATAATTTTACCTCTTACCTGAGGTTGAGGATCTGACCTGTAACCACCCTGCAATTACCACCAAGTATCAGGACATACTTTGTGTGCTGGTGGGACAGTTTCATTGGGTGTTGTTAATAACATCTTATCACCAGGATGTGCCATTAAGCATTTCATCTTCCAGAATCTCACTAACCTCTCTCTCATTTTCCTATCCTCATTGGCACTATAAAAAATTTTCACTTTCGGATGTCATGAACTGATATATTTCCTTGCTCTGGAATGACTGTCAGCATTACGAAGGAGAAATTAGTGTTGCCTGAGTATGTTCACTTTGGAGACGTTAAACCAACCTCAAAATGCTCACAGTCACACATTGCATAAAATGGGGACTGGACTGCGGATAGCTAATCTTTTCAGAATTGTATCTTTATCCTTTTAATTCAATAATTATCAGAAACTCCATGTAACACTTTTATCCACTTTTTGGAAAGTGTTTATTGAATTACTGAGTATTCTATTTGGTTGCACCAATCAGTGAGAATTTGATGCTAAAGCATAAGAATGATGAGGGTTTTAAAGATAGTGGCCCTAGGCTAGGTACTTAGCTCAGCGGCATAAGCACCTGCCCTACAAGCATGAGGTTGTGAGTTTAATCCCCGGTACTACACACATGCACACAAAAAGATAGCAGCCCTATTAGTTATTTCAGATTTTACTTGAAATCCCTGATCCTGAAGATTTGCTCAAATAGAAGCTTCTTGTGTTGGGTAAAATTAAACAAATGGTATAGGCAGGTGAAAGAGTCAGAGGCTCTTTGGGCTGCTGACTTTCCAGGCTCTCCTGTTTTCTCTGAATAAAAAAAAAAAAAGCCCTCGAAGAAAACTTTGATTGTAGATTTCATCGTTAACCAATTTAGAGAATCAAGGACTTACCAAGTACCTTCTGTATATAGAAACTAATGGAGTTGGTTGGCTTGAAAATAAAGGAACTGTAGAAATAAGATTTACCCCTAAATAAATCCAGTCTAGGCTGAGTATTAGAGTCTGGTTTATCTTTGACATCAGTGCCTGGCCTCCCACACATGCTTTTGATTTGGGACACACTGGTACATTCCAAATACTAACCCTATAGCAACTCCAATGCAACTTGAGTTCCTGTCTCACATAACCATGACACCAACTCCAATCTCAACCCCAAATCCTTTCATACAACAGATCTCTCCTACTGAGTGCCTTGGAGACGCTAAGCATTGTGATACATTCTTTATACCTGTAATGTTATTTAATTCTGAAGTGTATTCTGTTTTTTCCCTGCTTTATCTTTTCTGCTAAGTTGCATGCAATTTCCAAGGGACAACTTGAGTTGAGATGTATAAGCACTCAGATCACAAAACTGCTATCTTGGATTTGAACTACATGTTCCCAAAGCCACTTAGAGTGTTTTAGTCCAGAACTTGTACACGCTTTTTAAGTCTGATAATATTGTGATTAGAAAGCAGTCTGCAGTAATGTCCCGGGATATTGGAGTGCCCCATTTCCTCAGTCACTCAAAGGCTTCCTATCGCACTGCTCTATTTAAAGAATAGAAAAATTCTCTAGTATAGTTTCAACACATCTCTCTTGGGTCTACAGCTCGTTTGCCAGATGGGCTTCAAGGTTCTCCTATCTTTAAGGTCTCTCAGAATGTATGGATTTGTTGTGCCTGAGAGGGGAGCTGACTGGGATTTCCACTGAGAGCTAGTTCCTATGTGCAGAGCTCTGATGAGTTATGGGACACTCCTAGCTCCTCCCATTTCGGAAGTGACAGCACGGGTGCAGAGTGCTAATTTTTTGGACATCTTTAGGTCAAGATGCTGGCATGTTCCTTTAACCCCGCATTCTCCCAAACAACACATTGTTATACCAATGGTATTCCCGTGATGTGTGCTTAGAATTTTCTTTTTTATTGAAAGAGAAGTTACATAAGTTTGTGCCACCGTAGATCTCATGGTACTTTGAAACTCTTCCTTTTGCCTTATTGTTACGAAAATATAGGGAAGGACCTTAAACATTCATTTCTGTGGCGAGAAAGAGAAACATTCCAAAAGTACTAGAGAGTAGATCCTGCAGGAAAAACATGTACCCCATCCCTGAGCCCCAGCGTCCGCCTCTGCAGAATAGAATAGTGAAGGTTTCAAAACAGGTTTCTGCTCTGGCAAAATCCCAGATATAGCAGAGTAAACCAGAGTCCTATAGCCAGGTGCGTCCGGCCTGAGTCACCATGCCAGGCCAGGTGAGGCTCTAAGGTGGCACCTGCCTGTGGTTGGCAAGACTTCTGAGAGGGCTGCCTAATCCTGAATAATAATAACAGTGACAATAGTGGTGTTAATGGAGGGCTTTAGGTGTGCAAAGCACGGTTCAATCCCAAAAGGTCCAGGAACTACCAAGCACGCTGATAAGTATTATTATCTCTTGGGAGGGCAACAGGTTTACCTTGTAGGTAAATGCTCTGTGTATGTGTGTGGGAGGGGAGTGGTGGAGGGGATGGTGTACAGCACCTGAGAGGTAACCAGAGTAGGAAACAGCGGGGGTAGAAAATGCTGATGGCCGTAACAAAGAAAAATGGCAAAAGTCATATTTGAAGAATCAGAGTTAATTAAAAGAGAATTTTTTGCCCTATCTTTTTTGGGCCACAAATTATCAATGCCACCAACAGCTCACAGGCTCATGTTTTCAAGTAAAGAGATAAGCACTATCTGAAAGGCTGTTTTCTCTGTATGTGTGGCAAGACTGTGATCTCCAGAGGGCACACTCAAGAACTTCAGAGGACCAGCAAGTAACATTATTAAGTGAGCAGAGTGTAGGACAAGAATTGTTCAAGTAAAGAGACTAAGCCAATGCCGGCTGTGATAAGAAGGCAGGGCCTGTGTGAAACTACAGGAAAACCCTGCCTGCTCAGGTCCAGCTGATACTGGCCCATGATTCCAGACCTTCCAAGTTTTGAAAGAAACTGGACACCCAAGTTTTTGTGAAAAAAATCTCTGGAATTTCTCTCTGAAGATAACCCTTTAGATGGCCCCAATTTTGAAGATGTTTAGCTTTGTGAAACACATGGAGTTAGATGTGATAGAGCTGACCTTGTCAAACACTCTAAATAAAAATAAGTTTTGAAAAATCCTGTGGCTATTTTTACATGAAAATAGATTTCATGTGAAAAAAACAAAAAGACCAGAAACCTATTTTGAGGCATATGCTATATTCCCCCACACCTGGTAAAACTCCTAACAGTGTAAGTGGGCAATGGCATTGTGTGAACAAGGAAGAAAGGATAAAAGGAAAGAAAGAAGAGAAGGGAAGAAAAACAATGAGGGTTAGAGCAGTAAAGGAAAGGGGTGCAGTGGGGAAGGAAATCTAGAAGAGATAAAATTCTGTCCTGGTTGCGGTGTGTCTGGAGTGGCCTGCCTGGATCTCATTTCCACAGCTTCTCTTTCATCCTGGATCCATCTTGCTGTTCTCTCCTGACCATACTTGCACCATGCCTGGGCATGGATAGCTCCGCCCTCCGCACTGGCTTCCTTTATAACCTTGGCAAAGGGGATGCACAAATCCCACGTGTGGCATAGCGTCCAAGCACTATGTCAGACAAGTGAATTCCTTGGTCTGCATGTCCACACCTTCTTACTGCAGTGAGCAACAATCCATTGATTTACTCAGACTGATCCTTGCTGTTTGGCTATTCTGGGTCTATCCCAGTCTGACATGGCAGTACTATCTTTATTTCCATCTCACAGATGAGAAAACTGAGGTCAGGGAGGTTATTCCACCTACCAGGAACACTGGACTGTCACAGGAGCAGATACAGAATGTCTATTCCAGGTCCTCTAGTCTTACTGTCTCATATTCTAGTCATTACAGTGATGCTTAACAAAGTTAGGCTCTCTTTCTGATTTTTGCTACATTATATAAGTCTGTATAATTATGTACTTTATTTTACTTTAAATAATTTACTCTAAAAAGAAAGTCATGGGACTATTATGAATTAAAAGTGCAACTTGCCACAAATAAGAAGTAACTGGAAAATTAAATATGTCACAGAACAGTGGTATTGAGTTTCTATTCCATGTGGTAGCCTGGCTAAGCTCTGAGTCTGCGATCTGCTCTCTTTGTTCCAGAGAGAAACTTGGCACTGTTAAAGCATGTTAAGGGTCTAGTGACACTTACTGGCACTTAGCTTTGACTTGTCACATGGCTCTGAAGATATTGGAGTCTAGGTCAGTGACTGTCACTGTGAGATCTTATCTTAGTGGCATCTATCCACCTTCTCAAATGCGGCTCAGGCTCACCATCTCCAGAGCAGACCATGTGAAGTGTCCCATTGTCTTTTCTGCCTTTTATAAAGGCACCTTCCTTCCCTGCCACAGGCCTCCAAACCACAAGGTCACTGGAGGTGTCCTTCTAGGGGCCCAAAGGAATGAAGCAAGCCAGGCATGGTGGCACACACCTGTTACCTAGAACTCTGGGATGATCTCAGCTCTGAGCTGAGCCAGGAGGATTGCAAATTTGAGTCCAGCTTGGACACTTTAGCAACTTAGGGAGATGCTCACTGTGAATGAAAAGCCCTGGGGATGTAGCATAGTGCAAAGAATGAATCTTCGGAAAAGGACAGGAACATAGGGTGTTGAGGTGGCCATATTTTGAGAAAATACTCTGTGGTAACCAGAAAAAGCAAGAAAGACATTTTTATTTGGCCTCACCCTGGCTTTTCTCTGTCTCACCTTCCATGAGACCCTCTGAGACCATTTCCACTTCATTTTTTATCTCTCAGCACTCATAAAGTCTTCCTTACTTTGTTAATGATGCTTCGTGGTATTATTTATGTTGTTACATGACGTAACTTTTAGGAAATAGGGAGAAAGAAAGAGGCTTTTGAAATCAGAATCTTTGAGCCTAGGGAGTTGAGACGTCAGAGAAAGGTGGTGAGGATGAGCACCAGTTTGGGTGCCTATGCGCAGGGACATCTGTAAACTGGGTCGTTCATGAGAGGTGACAAGTGTAGGTGTGGAGCTGGGAACAGATGGGGGGCTGGAGAAGGTGTCCATGCTGCACTTAGATCTCCCAGCGGGGTAGAGGGCCCTCAACCCCTCGATAACGGGCATCTGCCCTGGCCTGTCCCCCTGACATGCGAATACACAGCAGCGAGGGCTCGCACAAGTGTCCATCTGAGTGTGGCACTTGATGCTGCTCTGTGTGTAGCTAATTTGTAAATCAGCTGGTTCCTTGCTTTTATTTGAGACAACAGTTTTATGCTTAACTGCCTTACTGTAATGATCATGATTTATCATTGACTTTTCAGCATTCAGATAAAAGAAAGCCTTTCAAAATGTGGGAGATTTCACCCCAGCCTGTTTCACAAGTGATTCATTTCTGTCAATATTCCAATGAGAAGGGGGAACTTTTGTTTACATAACACACCCGGGAGATTACAGAGAGTAGGAGACCCCTGTCAAACAGGACTATAAGTAACACACATCTAAACACACACAACTAACTCCCTGTGAAAGATGAAAGGAAGAAGAAAGTTGATTATACTGCCAAGATTTGAATTTTAACACAACAGCTTCTCACAAGACTCAATGCTAAAAATTGGGTCTGAATAAAATAAAAAATGCACCTATATGTGCTTCAAAACCTCTTTTAAAATAGTTGTTCAGATGAGAAAATTATAAAATAAAGGCATAAAGACTGATTTTTTCTAGAAAATATATATTTATTCCAGGCAAGGTGTTAGATATACAAGTATGTAGAAATCTACAATCTTCCAAGAGAAACACAATTAAAATCGATGATAAAAGTGGACCAAAGGAATTGAAGAATGAGGAGTGAACTCAAGTGTAAATAATTCATTTTTTTTATCATTTGCAGAAGGAAGGTCTATAGAAGAGGTAAAATTGATTTAGGTCTTGAGAGATGAACAGGCCTTTGTAAAGAACAGAGGGCACAGGAACATTGAAAGCAAAGCCAAGACCAGAATGTGCACACCTGTTCACAGACCGTATAGGAAATGGGTGTGTGAGTGTGTATTTGAGGAGACAGCACAGAATGAGCAGGCTCTCACTGGAAAGGCCATCAAGTGGTGTTTGGACAGCCGCAGAAATTTTGTTTTTATGTATGTATGTATGTATTTACTTATTTTAAAGGAAAACTAAAAGCAATGATAGACAGCACTTGGGAGACTGAGACAAGAGGATCATTGCAAGTGTGAGACCAGCCTGGGGTACAGAGAGAGCTGGAGACCAGCCTGAACTGCAGAGCAAGATCCCATCTAAAAACAGACAAAGGAACCGAATTTCAAAGTAAGATTGTAGGAGAGTAACAATGGTTAGTACGTTGCCATATTGTTATCTTCCAAGTAGTTGCTAATATTACAAGATACAGACATGAATGACTGATCAAACAATATAGGCACAAATCTTTCTCTTCAATGGTCCAATAGCAATTAGTAGTGTAACTATCAGCCAGATATTTGGATTTAGAAAGAAAGACAATATTTACATTGGCCCTAGTAAAATGATCTTTCATATATACAAAACGCTAATTTTGCTTTTTTCCTCTTTTTTTTTTTTGGTGTATCTTCTTATAGGTGGTATACTGAAACAAAGGATATTGGTGAGACTCAATATATTAACCCCACCAACAATTTGGGTTGCTCCAGTGACTGAAGTACAGCAGAAAGAAGGAAGAGGGGTTGTCTTCCTTTTGCATTTCTGGTCCTTATCTTTTTAATATGTGGGACATTACTGAGATGCTTGTCATAAGAAGGAGAGGAGAAATCATATATATCAGACTGCCTATTCTCTAAGAAGACTTTTTTTTTTTTTTTTTTTTTTGCCACTTGTGGTGGTACACATTTGTAATCCCAGCACTTGGGAAACTCAGGCAGGAGGATCCTTGCAAGTCTGACACCAGCCCGGCCTACAAAGTCAGCTCATGACCAGCCTGAACTGCATACAGAGACTCTGTCTCAAAAGACAAAAACAAAAAATCTTTTTGGGGGATCAAGACTCTTCAGATCAAATTAAGGATACAAATACACTAAGTGAGTTGAGCTGGACTGAAAATGGATCCTTACCTTGGTACAGTTACATGGAATAATCTATGCTTCCAATTACACCCTTTTTCCTTACAAGAGGAAGATCAAGCATGGAAACACTCTTAAATAGGTTTGAAACAAGTGTGGCCATTAGTATTAAGGGGAATAAAAGGCATACTATTAATGCATACGCTGTCTTTGAAGACAGCTGCTTTTCTGCACAGGAGTGGAAGGGAAGACTGGACCTGGAGGACAACTGAGGGGGAAATTCTATTGTAAACTGACACTTTTGCTCAGGTCACTGGCACTGGAGACATGAGTTTGATGGTGGTGAGAGTGGCGATGTAACAGTTCTCAGAGGGACGGTGCCATCAGAGCTTCCCCACAGCACCTCAACCCTTGGCTTCCTTTCCTCCACCTGTCTAACAGATCTTTCCAGGAGGAAGGCTTCAGCCCTCTCGGTCTACCTCACCCCAGCACTTTCACCCTCTGGACCAGAAATGAGAAACATAGTCTATAGTTTTTACTACTGAACTTTTAGTTTTTCAGATCTAGTTTTGAACATGTCATCAGAAAAAAAAAGTCAAAGGTCTTTCTCCCCCCCCACTTTTATATTTTCTTAAGAATCTTGTTATCCGAGCTCCCTGGGGAGGTGCAGTGACACCTTGGGAAACAGTCCAGTCTCTGTCAGGTGGTGGGAGGTTTCCAATTGTCGCTTTAAAAAATAATGATCTGTAGCCAATTAAAAAGCTGAGAGAGCCTTCTACTTTGAGTGGGTGATTCCTTTAACCGGGTAATTCTTTTAAGCGGGTAATTCCTGTAAGCAGGACCCTTCACGGCCCTGTAAAACTGAAGACCATCAGGAACTCTTGAACTGTTTCAAATTGTTTTCAAATGGGTCTGAATGCTGTTGAGAAATGCATAATTTACGACCTTAACACTTGATTAGGTGTTAAACGACTGTCGGGAGAGATGTCCTTGGTAATCCAGTTACCATCTAGACTCTAATTATCACTTCACAGAAGAAGTAAGGCTGGGTAATTGAGAACCAAAATTCTTAAAGGGCTTGAAGTGGCCATTTTCTTATGCAGTTAAGCAAATTATTTCTCTACCTAGAAGGGGTCTAATTGGTGTGAATTGATGGGAAGAAAGAAATGGCTTATGACTTTCAGGAGTGAGTTGGATTTGGGGCTCTACCCAAGGCAACTGAAAGTTAGAGTGAGTACTAAGAGATCTCCCTCAATTTAACATTTTCACTTTGTTTGAAATATGTGTTAGAGGAGGGAGAGAAAGAGAAAGCAGGAGACAGCCAGGAAGACAGAATGTAATTAAGAACTGATGGCCATACCTCTCCCCTGCCTGTCATTACTGAGGATTTGTCCTCAGATGAGACCCCATTTCACCTTGTGTTAGTTCCCATTGATCACTATCAATTATTTAAGCCACAAATGCTGTGCCATCCATTAAGCTGAAAATGGGAATGATAAGCCAAATCTGTCTGAGGAGGATCTTATTCTCACTGAATTCAGCAGGAAACAGGTAGAGATTCTGGTCTGTGTCTTTTTCTTTGACCACTTTCTTCCTGCCCTCCACAGCCCATCCTGAATGGAGCCCTGTGCATAAGTGCATGTAAACATCTACACTAAGTGCTACGGTTTGGAGGATGGGAGTATAAGATATGACCCTTTTCCTCAGCAGTTTCCATTCCACCTAAACACTGAGGATTAGTGTTAGGGTTTACAGGAGGCGAGTAACCAACTTCTCTGTCTTATCCTTACAAATTTGGGATGATTAACAGATGTTAGAGAGTGAGGCGGTTAGACTGTCTTGCTTACAAATAAAGCTGATGGAGAATGTGGGTTAGGTCTATGCCCAATTGGGTTTTCCCTTTTCACCAGTGAAATCGGCCCTTAGCTATAGTCACTGGCACCGCTGGTCAGCTGTGAGTAGCTAAGAACAGACCAGACTATCCATGTCCTTTGGTTAGGCTGTCTCCAGGAGAGCTTTCTAACTCTGCAACCAGATAAGTCACACCTGCTGTGGACAGGCATGGTGGAAGGTGAGGCCCAGAGTGCCATTCCATTTGGGATGAAAATATGAGGCTCTTACCTGTGCAAGTTTAGGAACGATTGAATTAGGTGCTTAATCCACTGCTTTCATATATTTGAGGTCAAAAGTGCAATTCTATCCACTGGTCTGAAAGCTAATGTACAGAACCAACTTTCCAGAGTCACTGTCCTGTTGTGCTTGAGATACAGAGATGGACTTACTCTGATTGCTAAGTGTCAGTCTGGTACTGTACATGTAATGGTGAGCAGAACAAGTGTTTCAGGCTTTTTGACTTGTTTCTCTCTCCCTCTCTCTCAGTCTCTCTCTCTGTATCTGTCTGTCTCTCCCCCTCACTGCATGACAAATGCAATGCATGTTTGCTATATTTGGAAAATACACAAATGTAAAGAAAAATAATACCCATTAACTCATCGTTCAAAGATACCACAGATACTATTCAGTATTTTAAAATTTGTCTCCCTATCAACATTGTTTGCTCACAAAATTCCTTGTATAATATATGTGGAATTTTATGTTCAGACATCTCCTTATATCCTGAATAATTTTCACATTATAAAACCAATTTAAAAGTAAGATGTTTACATAGGGGAAACACTTCAAGATACTGGCATAAAGATTTCCCGAGTAGGACTCAACTCAGGATATAAAAGCAAGACTTGATAAATGAGGAATCAAATTAAAAAGCTTTTGCCCTGTAAAGAAACAAGAAAGTGAAGCAACATCCTACAAAATGGGAGGGACTTTCTACCAGCTATTTGTCTAACAGAGGACAAACTGAAAAATATGTAAATAATTCAGAATACAACAAAGAACAAGGAATCCAATCAATAAATGGGTTTAAATTCTGGAAAGACACTTCTCTAAAGAATAAATTTAATGACCAACAAATACATGAAAAATTAAAAATGCTCAACATCTTTAGCCCTCAGTGAAATGTAAATCAAAACTACATTAAAGCCAAGCATGGTGGTGCATGCCTGTAATTCCAGCACTTGGAAAGTTGAGGCAGGAGGATTACTGTGAGTTCAAGGTCAGTGTGGGCTACACAGTAAGTTCAAGGCCAGCCTGAACTATTTAGTGAAACCCTGTGTTAAAAAAGACAAAAAAAAAAAAAAAAATCCAAAAACAAAATCAAAACCACCTTACATTGAGGTTCCAACTCACCCTAATCAAAATGATTGTTAAAAACAAAACAGTGCTGATGAGGATGTGGAGAAAAAGGAACCTTTATACACAGTTGGTAGAAATGTAAATTAGTATAGCCACTATGGAAAACAGTAGAGAGGTTCCTCAAAAAGCTCAAACTAGACCTACCATATCATCCAGTTATACCTCTGCTGGGAATATGCCTGAAGGAAATGAAATCAGCATATGAAAAGATATTTCATACTCAATATTCACAATTGTCAAGTTATATAATTAACCTACCAAGAAATGAAAGGATAAAGAAAATATGAAAGGATAAAGAAAATATGGTATACACTACAGAGTATTAGCCAGAAAAAAGAAGAAAATCTTGAATGACCAATGATGTTGAACATGTTTTCATATATTTGTTTTCCATTTGTATTTCTTCATCTGAGAAATACATATTCATCTCAGGCGCTGGGTCTTTGAATTTTAGGGACCTGATATCCTTATATGTGAAAGGGAAGGAAACTGATCAAAAAGAAAGAATAATTGGGGTGGGGGAAAGAAGAAAGGAAGGAAGGGAAAATATATATATGATAGCTCAGATAATTGTACACTAATTCTATTAGTTCATTGAGAGGAACAGTTAGTGCTTATATATTTAAATCAATTTTGCATGCCTATATTGATAATCCAAGCAACTATTCTGGAGATAAAAATACACACTATAATAATCAGTGTTAAATTTCTGTTATCTTGTTTTGAAACTCTGTATCATTTTTGTTTTTTTAAATTCTCTTTAAAATATAAAAAAAATTTTAAAAAACAGAAGAAAATCATGTCACTTGCAGGAAAATGGATGAAACTGGAGTTCATCATGTTAAATGAAATAAGCTGGGCACAAAAAGACACATATCATGTGTTTTCTCTCATGTGTAGAAAACCAACACCCCAAAAACCCAAATAAACAAACAAAAAAATCGACAGCCTCTAAGTATCAGAGAGACTAACAGGGAAGGAGGAGACCTTTGGAAGGGAGGAGAAAGAGGCCAAGAGAGTGTCAGGGAGGGTGGACGCAAGTACTATCTGTGCATTTATGGAAATGCTGTAGAGAAACCTATTAACCTGCATAATTATTATGAATTAATAATGATAATTTAAAAACTAAAATAGAGCCCATTGATTTTAGAACTATAAATTACTGTGGCCGGTTCAGAGATTAGTACTGTGAGACTATCTCAGTGGAGAGAGCATAGCTATCATGCACTGGGACATACATAGTGGACAGCTAATAAGTATTTGTTGTTAGGCTATGAGCTCAATTTATATTTTTAAATAATTCTCAGAAATATTTGACTAGTGTGTTATTTCAGGAGGAGTATGTTATAAAACAAAGGGTGCATAATTTATATTTTATTTAAAATGTCATAATTTTTAAAGATAATGCACTTGAAACAAAATATTTTAAAAAACAAAAATACAATTTTAGTGAGTACATAGAATTTCACTCAGTGTGCTTCTTTTGGGATATGTAGGTTATTTCCAACATTGTTTTTAACAAAGAAATTTATTATATACAAATATTTGTTTGCTTCTCTGGTTGTTTCTTTTTCTATGATTTTAAAAATTTTTTTTGAGACAGAATCTCCCTACGTAATTTTAAGCTGGCCTTGAACTCACTATGTAGCCCACACTGACCTCAAACTCACAGCGATCCTCTTGCCTCAGCCTTGTGAATGCTGAAACTACAGGTATGCACCTCTATCCCCAGCTTTTTCTGGTTGTTTCTTAGAGTTTTTAGGTTTAATGTTTGGATATCTTACAGCTGTAGTGTGTTAGGAACTATTTAACAACAGGACTGTTAGAAATAAAGCTTTGATTTGTAGAACCTGCTAATTTTTGTGGTGTGGCTATTCCCACTAGAGGGGATTTCAGGCTACCAATAAAATAAAACCCCTGAAAATGGTCTGTCTCAGTGTACTAGAACAACACGGTATGGTTAAAGATACTTAGTTTGCTGTTCATTACAAAAAGCTTGCCCCAGTTATGCACTTTCCACAGCACGTGAGTGCGAAATGTCTTAGATCCTGCCTGATGGCCTGGTGGCTCCAGACAGGCCAGCCACCCCGGTGAGAGCTGAGTAAACTCTTCTACCTGCAGGAGGTGTCCAGTGCACTCCAGATGATGCACCACAGAAATAGGTTTTTCTAAAGAACTCTTCTACACACATAAATGTTGTAAAGGGGGAAAAATTCAACTCAGAATTTGTTTTAGATTTTATGTAAGACCAAGTCCAAATATTTGCTAACCAAATTGTTTCTCTCTTATATCACTACCCTTCATAGAGATACTGTGCTATTAAATCTGACAATTAGTCTTGTATGTACAGAGAAACACCGCATCATAGAACAAATTGATGCTTGAACACTGCAGATGTGGTGGTTCGCAGAGCACTCTAGTTCTGGTTTAGCTACTAACCAACTCTGGAACCTGAAGTCACTTCCTGAATTTTCTGTTGGCACTGTCTGAGAACCAGAATGAGCCTTGAGGTGAAAATTGAATTTTGCTACTATGGCTTGCTTCTAACTAAACATGGTAAAGATGATGCGATGTCCCTCTCGTCATGTTTCTGTTACGTTATTAAGGCTCTATCTCCAGTCACTCTTGGTCTCTTGCTAGCTTTGTCATGAATTGTGTACGGAGAGTTCCCTGTGTCAGGGACATACAGGCAGCCTCCATCTTACAATCACAACAAACTGAATGCACCTGGAAGCAGAATTGTCCTGCATGAAACCTCCACACCAGAACCCAATCTGGCCATCATCTTGACTGCGGCCTGGCAGAGCCTGGAAGCAAAGTCCACAGAAGCCTGACTGCACTTCTTTGTGCAGTTGCTTTACTTTTAGTAGCTAAGCTTGCACAGTTTGTGTCAAAGCACCAGCAAATTGTTACAGTGTTCCACTGTATCCTGACTCCTCATGGCTTTTAGCCCATGGCAAATCTAAGTGTATTCCTTCTCCCTCTAGATCCCTCTGTCTGCCGTTTCTGCCTGCTCTGGGCCTCGGGAGCCTGACCTCTAGGAAGGCGCATCAGTTTCCTTAACCTCCAGCTTTGGATGAGTGTGGAGTTGAGGTCAGGAAGTAGGAGGCTGGAGAGTTCTCCTCTGTGAGAGTCTAGACTGGAAATGTCGCTTTCCCTGTAAAGGGCCCTGGCTCCTGGCAGGTGGTTTTGTCGTCTGGCTCCAGGTCTCACTGTGTTTATTCTTTCTTATGACCCTCAGTTTTAGGGCTGGAACAGACATTTTTGTTGCTAGTCCTGGATGTTTCACCATTATTTTCCCCTTGTTTACCTCTTTTATTCTGGACTAAATTTTTGACAGTCACTTCATTAAACTCTCCAAACTTCTCTTGTATTAGCGCATCTCTTTCTTGCTGATACCCTGAATGATACAAGACATTCTGTTAATTCCACACTCTCACATCATGTTCTTTTTTTTTTATTTTATTTTAAAGAGGGTAAAATTAAACAGAACAAAACAGATCATAAGGAAACAATTTTAAGAAACACAGATTTCAAAGCAAGACCACTGGAGAGCTTCACTGTCTATTGTATTGTCTCTTGTTTTCTTCCAAATAGTTGTCCACATCTTCACACACAGTGAATACATACTGAACATTATAATACAGAACTAATCAGAACAGGATGATGAAGGCTTTTTAGGTCTTCAAGACCAGACATTAAGGCAGTCAGCAATGGCTACCATAGTATCTCTCGTTCTCTTCGAAATAGCTGTCCATATATTTACGTATGTTGAAATTAAACATAAGAGACCAGACTAATATCACTCTGAACAGTGAATAATAGTATTGCTAGATTTTATTTCATAATGCTACAGAATTAGCACTGGGTATCTTAGTGTCGCTTCTTCAGAGTATCTGTTCATTACGTCGTGCATTATATAATCTATTCCCATAAACTGTTTAGAAATTCTACAAATGTGTGAATCTCTACATCACATCATGTTCTTATGTCTAGAAAACCATTTTCCTTAGTTATGGGTCTCTACCTTTACTTAGCTCCGTAGGTCTCAAAGCATGGGCCTTGGGCCTGCAGCGTTAGTATCCACCCAGGAACTCATAAGAAATGCAAATTATGAGCCCTGACCTATTGATTCAAAAGCTCTGGGGCCTGAGGATCTATGTTTTACCAGTTCCTTGAGGTGTTTTGTAGGCAATCTGAAATTTGAGTAAAATCTTATTTAATATCCAATTTAGACCTTTAGACTTCATTGGCTTGTTTTTTAACATCTTTTATGACACCTTTGTCTTCCCTGTGGGTATAGCGCCTGTAGGTGTTTTATCAGAATTTGTTTTCTGACATCCTATGAGCCCAGCAGTCTAGAGTCTGCTTTGCTCAATTTGGAATCATTCCTGCTCTGTCTGGAACATGAACTATTGTGGGTGTGCAATAATTATTTCTTAAACAAATAGATCGGATGAACTAGTTGGGCCTCAGCTTACTTATTTGTGAAAAGATGATTGGATGGCTTTGCATTTCTTGTGAGCAATTATCTTCCTGCCTCAGCCTCCCAAGTGCTGGGATTACAGGCATGCACCACCACACACAGCTATATTTTTTTGTTGGGTGTGTGTGTGCCAGGGATCCAACTTATAACCTCACACTTGCCAGGCAGGTGCTTATGCTACTGAGCTAAAACTCCAGCCCCCAAAATTTTGCAAGTGAAATGACAGTATTTATTTTAACATAAGCAGGTAAGCTTTGCATGTCTAGTAAAAACATTCTTAGTTTTATCTATTTGGTAAAACTATTCTTTATTCAATTATAAATCAATGGATAATAAATGATAGGCATATGTACTTGTAAAGACAAGACAAAAAAATAAACAAAAAGGTAATTTTAAAGTATGGCTTTTAACATAGTAAAAATAGATCAGAAAAATGAAACTTCTCCTAAAAATGCACAATTAGAAGTAAAAATATCATGCCCAAATTTGGAGGAAAATGCTACCCACTAAAATATATATATATTAAATCCCTATGAAAAATGCAGCCAAAATTTCATTTGATAGTTTTTGCAACATGGTAACTGTGGCAACTGAATATGCTCTAAAGGTTGGCACCTCCATGCGCACCTCAGTTTGTGGTAGGTTATTTATTCGTTATTCTTTCATGTAGGCATATGAGCAGTTAGACTGAACACAGCTCCCCTCCCCGCTTTCTCTTTCTCTCTCTCTCTCTCTTTTTTTTTTTTTTTTTTTTTTTTTTGGTTTGGCAGGTGTCTAGATTTTTGTCTTTGCACAGGACAATGAAACAACAGATGATCTGATAAAAAGTAACAATGAGAACAAAATTCCATGTACAACTGTAACTAACAGCATGAACAGCAGTTTGCTTAATACTGTTTTTATTATTAATTCATAGTTAATGATTTATAAGTGAAGAAAGTACATAAATCTTAATGAAATGGTGATTGGTGTGATAGAAATAGGGCTAGACAGAATTCAATTTTATTTTATTTTGGCATGTGTGCTTTTTGTCTTTTTTCCCAAAGTAAGCCCTTCACTTTTGAGGATTCACTATTGGATGTTTGAAGGAGTTTTTGTTCTGAAAGAGCTTGCCTGAGTTCAGATTTTTTTTTCTTAAATGTAAATCACTTACAATAAATAATTTTAGGGTGGTTTCTTCTCTTAAATAGACTTGAAAACAACTCTGGCCATAACAATATAATATAGAAAACAGAAATTCATAAAAACTATTGTGAGACTTAGGTCCAACTTGATTCTCTGAAATGATTGGAGAAATAATTTAGACAGCCATTGTAGTGCAACTATGTAACATCTTAAAAGGTGTTGGCTAAAAACAATAAGCATTCATTACTTCTTATAATCTATGCATCTACTGGACTGAATACTGATCCCACCTGGATTCCCACAATATTAGCTAGAGGATTGACTGGGGCTGGCTGGTCTAGCATGGCCATGGCTGGTACCAATCACCTCGGTTCCATGGTTTTTTTCCTCCTTCCAGCAGGCCAGGCCAAGACTTTTCCACAGGGCAGAGTTCTGTCCAGTGGAGAGTAGAAATGTGGAGGACCTTTCAAGGTGTGGGAACTGGTTAGAACGTTATCACTTTGACCTTACTATATTTGCAAAGCAATATAGATTCAAGAGTGGAAGTATATAATGCCAGGTGGTGGTGTGGTGATGGGGTACTGCAAACTTCCATTGGATACAGGAGGAAAAGAATTGGGACCATTTTTAAAAATTCATCCACCACAGGAAATTTGAGTAAGCTCAGCTCACATGACAAACACCTTATTTTTAGGGGGGAGAGTAGTATAAAAATAAACATTATGTGTGAAAGAAGTTCCCATACCCAATTTAGAAACAATCTGGTTTATTGAAATAGAAGCATCTCCCCAAATCCCTTTTTTATTTTTTTCATTTCTACCATTTATGGACATTTCCACTACATGTAGAGAAACTTTCATATTTAACTTGCTTTTTATTTTAATTGCACTTGAATACATTTTGGCCTTTTCTGTAAAGATATTACCATAATGTTCAGACTTCTCACACCATGAGAAGTCATTTTCTAATCTTCTAAGTATGATTTTTAGATGTTTTTAAATTAATTGCCATCCTCATGGAGGAATTGAAATGGTTTTGTATAAAGTAAGGCTATGATTCAATTATTCATGTTTTAAAGAAATACTTAGTAGCACTGGGCAACAGAAAATGGGAGAGTTGCTTAGGCTACGTGGAGAGCAAGACAATCCTCATGCTTAGCGAGTGTGCACTCTACCAGGATGGACAAGAAGCA